>NC_141669.1:29272500-39272500 GCF_028749965.1 Puma concolor
ACCCAGAAAGGCTGTCATTCAAAATAGAAGGAGAGATAAAAAGTCTCCCAGACAAACAAAAATTAAAGGAGTTTGTGATCACTAAACCAGCCCTGCAAGAAATTTTAAGGGGGTCTCTCTGAGGGGAGAAAAGACAAAAAAAAAAAAAAAAAAAGACCAAAAGCAACAAAGATTAGAAAGGACCAGAAAACCCTACCAGAAACTCCAACTCTACAGGCGACATAAGGGCAAAAAACTCAAATCTTTCAGTACTCACTGTAAACATCAAGGGTCTAAACACTCCAGTCAAAAGACATAGGTTAGCAGATTGGAAAAGAAAACAAGATCCATCTATATGTTGTTTACAAGAGACCCAGTTTGGACCTAAATACACCTTCAGATTGAAAATAAGGGGATAGAGAACCATATATCATGCTAATGGTCACCAAAAGAAAGCCAGAGTAGCCATACTTATATCAGAAAAATGGGATTTTAAAATAAAGACTGTAACAAGAGATGAAGAAGGGCAATATATCATAATTAACGAGTCTATCCACCAAGAAGACCTAACAATTGTAAACATTTATGCTCCAAACGTGAAAGAACCCAAATATATAAATCAATTAGTCACAAACTACAGAAACTCATTGATAATAATACCATAATAGTAGGGTACTTCAAAACCCCACTTACAACAATGGACAGATCAGCTAAACAGAAAATTAACAAGGAAACAATGGCTTTGAATGACACACTGGACCGGATGGACTAACAGATATATACAGAACATTTCATCCTAAAGTAGCAGAATACACATTCTTCTCAAGGGTACAGGGAACATTCCCCAGAATAGATCACACACTGGGACACAAATCAACCCTCAACAAGTACAAAAAGATAGAGATCATACAGTGCATATTTTCAGACCACAATGCTATGAAACTTGAAATCAAACACAAGAAAAAACTTGGAAAGATACAAATACAGATTAAAGAATATCCTACTAAAGAATGAATGGACGAACCAATAAATTAGAGAGGAAATTAAAAATTACATGGAAGTCAATGAAATAATAACACCACAGCCCAAAACCTCTGGGATGCAGCAAAGGCATTCCATAAGAGGGAAGTATATAGCAATCCAGGCCTTCCTAAAGAAGGAAGAAAGATCTCAGATACACAACCTAACCTTACACCTCAAACAGATGGAAAAAGAATAGCAAATAAAACCCCAAATCAGCAGAAGACAGGAAATATGAAAGATTAGAGGAGAAATCAATGCTATCAAAACTGAAAAACAAAATAAAATAAAACAAGAAACACAAAACAGTAGAATAGATCAATGAAACCAGGAGCTGTTTCTTTGAAAGAATTAACAAAATTGGTAAACCTCTAGCCAGTTTGATCAAAAAGAAAAAAGGAAAGAAACTAAATAAATAAGCTCAAGACTTAGAAGAGATCACAACCAACACTGCAGAAACACAAAAAATAAGAGAAAATTATGAGCAATTATGTGCCAATAAAATGGGCAAACTGGAAGAAATGGGCAAATTCCTAGAAACATATAAACTACCAAAACTGAAACAAGAAGAAATAGAAAATTTGAACTGACCCATAACCAGTGAAGAAGTCGAATTAGTAATCAAAAATCTCCCAAAAACACAAGAGTGCAGGGCCAGATGGCTTTACAGGGGAATTCTACCAAACATTTATAAGAAGAGTTAACACTTATTCTCTTGAAGCTGTTCCAAAAAATAGAAAAAGAAGGAAAACTTCCAAACTCTTTCTATGAAGCCAGCATTACCTTGATTCCAAAACCAGATAAAGACCCCACTAAAAAGGAGAACTATAAACCAATTTCCCTGATGAACGCGGATGCAAAAATCCTCAAAGAGACACTATCCAACTGGATCCAATAATACATTAAACGAATTAGTCACCAGGACCAAGTGGAATTTATACGTGGGATGCAGCGCTGGTTCAATATCTGCAAAACAATCCACGTGATACATCACATCAATAAAAGAAAGAGCAAGAACCACATGATCCTCTCAATAGATGCAGAAAAAGCATCTGACAAAACACAGCATCCTTTCTTGATAAAAACCCTCAAGAAAGTAGGGATAGAAGGATTGTACCTCAAGATCATAAAAGTCATATATGAAAGAGCCACTGCTAATATCATCTTCAATGGAGAAAAACAGAGCTTTGCCCCTATGGTCAGGAAGACGACAGGGATGTCCACTCTCACCACTGTTATTCAACATAGTATTGGAAGTCTTAGCCACAGCAATCAGACAACACAAAGGAATAAAGGGCATCCAAATTGGCCAGGAGGAAGTCAAACTTCCACTCTTCGCAGAGACAATAAAGACAGTCTCTTGAGCAAATGGTGCTGGGAAAACTGGACAGTGATACATGATACTCTATATGGAAAATGCAAGATTCCACCAAAAAACTTCTAGAACTGATCCATGATTCAGCAAAGTTGCAGGATATAAAATCAATGCACAGAAATTGGTTCCATTCCTATACACCAATAATGCAGCAACAGAAAGAGAAATCAAAGAATCGATCCCATTTACAGTTACACCAAAAACCATAAAATACCTAGGAATAAATCTAACCAAAGAGGTGAAAAATCTATACACTGAAAACTACAGAAAGTTTATGAAAGAAATTGAAGAAGGTACAAAAAATGGAAAAAATATTCCATGCTCCTGGATTGGAAGAACAAATATTGCCAGAATGTCGATACTACCCAAGGCAATCTACATAGTCAATGCAATACCTATCAAAATAACACCAGCATTCTTCACAAAGCTAGAACAAACAATTCTAAAATTTGTATGGAACCGGAAAAGATCCCAAATAGCCAAAACAATCTTTAAAAAGAAAATCAAAGCTGGAAGAATCACACTCCCGGACTTCCAGATGTATTACAAAGCTATGATCACCAAGACAGTATGGTACTGGCACAAGAACAGACACTCAGATCAATGTAACGGAGTAGAGAACCCAGAAATGAACTCACAAATATATGGCCAAATAAACTTTGACAAAGCAGGAAAGAATATCCAATGGAATAAAGACAGTCTCTTCAGCAATGGTGCTGGGAAAACTGGACAGCGATGTACATAAAAATGGACATGGACCACTTTCTTAAAGCATATACAAAAATAAACTCAAAATGGATGAAAGACCTAAATGTAATACAGGAAGCCATCAAAATCTTAGAGGAGAATGCAGGCAAAAACCTCTTTGACCTCGGCAACTTCTTACTCAACACATCTCCAGAAGCAAGGGAAACAAAAGCAAAAATGAACTACTGGGACCTCATCAAAATAAAAATCTCCACAGTGAAGTAAACAATCAGCAAAATTAAAAGGCAACCAACAGAATGGGAGAATATACTTGCAAATTACATATCAGATAAAGGATTAGTATCCAAAATCTATAAAGAACTTATCAAACTCAACACCCAAAAATCAAATAATCCAGTGAAGAAATGGGCAAAAGACATGAATAGACATTGCTCCAAAGAGGACATCTAGAAGGTGAACAGACACATGAAATAATGCTCAACATTACTCATCCTCAGGGAAATACAAATCAAAACCACAATGGGATACCACCTCACACCTGTCAGAATGGCTAAAATTAACAACTCAAACAACAACAGATGTTGGCGAGGATGTAGAGAAAGAGGATCTCTTTTGCACTGCTGGTGGGAATGCAAACTGGAGCAGCCACTCTGGAAAACAGTATGGAGTCTCCTCAAAAAATTAAAAATAGAACTACCTACAACCCAGCAATGACACTACTAGGTATTTATCCAAGGGATACAGGTGTACTGTTTCAAAGGGGCACATGCACCCTAAAGTTTATAGCAGTGCTATCGACAACAGCCAAAGTATGGAAAGAGCCCAAATGTCCACTGATGGATGAATGGATAAAGAAGGTGTGGATTATATATACAATGGAGTACTATTCAGCAGTCAAAAAGAATGAAATCTTGACATTTGGAACTAGGTGCATGGAACTGGAGGATATTATGCTAACCAAAATTAGTCAAAGAAAGACAAATATCTTATGATTTCACTTATATGAGGATTTAAGATATAAAACAGATGAATATAAGGGAAGGGAAGCAAAAATAATACAAAAACAGGGAGGGGGCAAAACATAAAAGACTCTTAAATATAGAGAACAAACAGAGGGTTATTGGAGGGGTTGTGGGAGGGCAGATGATCTAAATGGGTAAGAGACATTAAGGAATCTAGTCCTGAAATCATTGTTGCACCATATGCTAACTAATTTGGATGTAAATTAAACAATAAATAAATAAGCCACATTTTAGGAATTTTATAAAGGTTAAACAGGATAATACATATTAATCACTTGGCCAAAACCTTAGCACATGATAAGAATTAATGAGATCTTAGAAATTTGACCTACTATTCATTTCAACATTTCAAGAAGCCCCGGAAATTGTATTATTCTTCAAAGCTTTTGCAATGGCATTTAATCTGTAAATTTCAACCAAAATAGCTTAATGACAATTTTTCTGTGTGTTTTAGATCCTTATAGATGTATAATCTGACTAATACCTGCTTGAATACTTAAAACCTGGCACAAAGAAGAAACTCAATAAATATTTAATGATAATCACATTAGTTATGCTATAACACTACTGAGAAAATTAGAGTTGCATAATTATCACCGTGCAAAATGTGAAAAATTTTACAATGTCAAATAAACAAGCTAAATTGTGGAGGCCAACAGTTTAGCACATAGCTCTATAACTGGCATTTAGTGATATTTCAGCAAATAATGAGACTAGTCCTCAGAATATTTGCACCCAGAAATAAGTGAAATTGAGTTCTGTGAAAAGGCAAACCCTAAGCAAATGTTTTTAAAATTTTTTGTAAAAATTTCTTTTTGTAAAAAAAATGCTCAAAATTTTAATTAAAAATCTTTTGTTTCCAAAGGAAGGAAATTCTAAGCACATCTTGAAAATAAATTAAAATGGATACAATGTTTCTAAAAGACAACATAGCAGTAATCTCTTGGACATCAATCACCCTTAGCAACATATTTATAGATATGTGTTCTCTGGCAAAGGAAACAAAAGAAAAAAAAAAAACCATTGGGACTACCCAAAATAAAAAGCTTTTGCACAACATAGGAAACTATCAACAAAACAAAAAGTCAACCTAGTAAATGGATGAAGATATTAGCAAATGATATATCTAATAAGGGGTTAATATCCAAGACATATAAAGAACTTATACAACTCACCCTCCAAAAAAAATCCCATTAAAAATGAGTAGAGCACCTGAATAGTCATTTTTTTCCAAAGAAAACATACAGATGGTTAACAGAGAAACATGAAGATGCTCAATCACTCATGACCAGGGAAATGCTCAAAACCACAAGGAGCTATCTATCACCTAGGCCAGTCAGAATGGCTAGTATCAAAAAGATGAAACAACAAATGTTGGTAAGGACGTGGAGAAAAGGGACCCAACCAACCTGCACTGTTGGTGGGAATGCAAATTGGTACAACCACTATGGAAAACATTATGGAGGTTTCTCAAAAAATTAGAAATAGAAATACCATGTGATGTAATAATCCTACTACTAGGTATTTGCTGCAAGAAAATAAAAACATTAATTTGAAAATATATACGAACCCCTATGTTTATTGCAGCACTATTTACAATATGCAAGATATGGAAGCAGTTGAAGTGCCCACCAATAGATGAAGGGATAAAGAAGATATGGTATATATGTGCAATGGAGTATTATTCATCCATAAAAAATGAATGAGATCTTGCCATTTGCAACAACATGGATGGACCTGGAGGGTATTATGCTAAATGAAATAAGTCAGACAGAAAAAAGCAAATACCATATGATTTCTCTTATGTGTAGATTCTAAAAAATAAAACAAACAAGCAAACAAAAACTAGACTCTTAAATAAAGAAAATGAATGGGTGGTTGCCAGAGGGTAGGTGGGTTAGGGGTTGGGTAAATTAGATAAAGGGGATTGAGAGGTATAAAGTTCCAGTTATAACATAAATAAGTCATGGACATGAAAAATACAGGACAAAGAATATAATTAATAATATTGTTTCCGATTCTGTGTCTCCCTCTCTCTCTGCCCCTCCCCCGTTCATGCTCTGTCTCTCTCTGTCCCAAAAATAAATAAACGTTGAAAAAAAAAAAAATTAAAAAAAAAAAAAAAAAAAAAGGGCGCCTGGGTGGCGCAGTCGGTTAAGCGTCCGACTTCAGCCAGGTCACGATCTCACGGTCCGTGAGTTCGAGCCCCGCGTCAGGCTCTGGGCTGATGGCTCAGAGCCTGGAGCCTGTTTCCGATTCTGTGTCTCCCTCTCTTTCTGCCCCTCCCCCGTTCATGCTCTGTCTCTCTCTGTCCCAAAAATAAATAAACGTTGAAAAAAAAAATTAAAAAAAATAATATTGTAATAACATATAATGACTAACGGTGACTACACCTCACTGAGTAACAAAGACCTGTCATAGCAATATGCTATAACCTGAAACTAATGCAGCACTGATGGGTTTTTTGTTTTGGTTTGGTTTGAATAAGGCTTTATGCCCAGGATGGAGTCTGATGTGGAGCTTGAACTCATGACTCTGAGATAAAGACCTGAGCTGAGATCAAGAGTCAGAGGCCTAACCGACGGAGCCACCCAGGCGCCCCATGTATGTTATTTATACTTCAGTTAAAAAAAAAAACAAAACCTGTTACAATGTCAGTATATTGACTTACCTAATTTGGGAAATAACAAAAGTTTTAATTAAAGAAAAAGCCATGTGTGTGTACGAATGGGTGTGTGTGTGTGTGCTTCCGACATTTAAAGTCATGATACTCTGTGTTCTTGTAGTTCAAATACACTTTCATTGCATTCTTTAATTTCCCCTCAGGGATAAGCAGAGGTCATAAAGAGTGTTTGAATAGAAGATGACAGGTTTTTGGTTCAATCGAATGTAGAATTTGTTTCCTCTTCAGTGGCATCCACAAGAAATGACTGACATATCACGTAAGGGAAAAGCGTTTCAGTCGTAAGAAAAGCTGAGCTCATCACTAGGGAAAGCTTCGTCAGTTAAAATTGACGTTTGTCATATCGAGTATAATTCATCGCTTCTGAATTGATAATACGTGACCCAATGATTTGGTTGGTAAAATGTGACTCAGTTAAGACATAACCCGCGTTATAGGCTCTGCATTATGTGTGTCCCAGCTCCTGCACACCTACTGATCGGCTGCAGCGCAGTGTGGCAGCAACAGCGAGCGCGGTGTCTGAGTCCCAGTCCTTGATGTGCGACTCCCCAGCCATGTGACCCGCCTGGGTCAAGGTACTTTATCTTGCTTTGCTTCAGGGTCTTCACTAACGTAATGGAAACAATCACAACACCTCCTTGATAAGGCCAGGGTGGCACCTGGCAAAACAGGCACACACCAATTGTTTATTATCATTACGTGTTGCTTCGGAGGTAATACAATAAGCTACCTTACTGATGTCTCCCTGTCAGGTAACAGCCACCTCCTTTCATAGAACTTGCTCTGACTTCTCTGACCCCAAACAGCTTTCTTGCTGAACTTCTCACAACCTGAGTGACACCAGTGGCCTAAGAGCTAAATATCTCCACTCTAAAATAATGTTTACTAATTTTAGGAAAGGCAGAATGATGTCATTTTAGCACATAATATATATCCATATTTCTATATCCTTAATTGCATTTTTTACTCTCGAATTTCTGTTCTTTTTCTTCTCTCTCTCTCTTTTTTTCTTTTTCCTGGTTGATCACTCCTTACTTCTACTTTTCAATTCTTGCCAACAGTTTCCTCATTCTTTGAATTTAAATTCGACAGCCGGATTATCCTAGAGCTTGTTTTTAACCTTTCATTCCCTGGTCCAGACTCCCTCACTCAAAAAACAAACAAACAAGCAAAAATAAGAAGAAAAAAAAACAACTATCATTTTCTTAATGGTAAATTTCCTATGATCATTTCGTCTTCTTGGGCTGTTTTTTTTTTTTAGGTTTATTTATTTTTGAGAGAGAGAGGGAGAAAGCACATTAGTGGGGGAGGGGGAGAAAGAACATTAGTGGGGGAGGGGTAGAGAGAAAATGGAATGTGAGAATCCCAAGCAGGCTTTGCATTGTCAGTGCAGAACCTGATGCAGGGCTTGAACTCACAAACCTTGAGATCATGACCTGAGCCAAAACCAAGAGCTGGAAGCTTAACCTACTGAGACACCCAGGTGCTCCTTGGGCTGCTTTTTATATCTTCCTATGTGTTCATATTAACTTAACATTAGTTTTCAGGGAGTTTTTACATTGGTTTTACATCAATGCAAAGATTGGAATAACTCATTTGGTTCTACACAGGGAAGTAAAGGCAAGCCCATTGTGACACCCTTAGCATAATATCTAAGGGGGCATCGGCTAAAAGCGATTTGTGAAATGATTCTTCTAACTCTGAATATAATACATGCTCATTACAGAAAATATTGGATAACTAAAAAATATATAAAAGTAAAATACTGTTTATTCATGTTTCTTCTGTATAAAGACAGCTATAATTAATAGCTTTGTATATTCTAAAGAAGACAGGAAGCTAGATTCTGAACACAGATCTCTAAACCTTGATTTTTACTATAATTAGATGTTGTAATTATATTTTCCTTTGTCAATTTAATTCTCCTAGTAAATGACTGTTTGTGGTTTAATAGTGTTTGGCCGTGTCTCCAATTTGCATGGCGTCAGATGTGGGCTAGTGGGTCCAGCAAGAAACTTGCTCAGTTTCTTGTCTCCAGATCTCATTCCTTCTTTCCTATGCATCATCAGCCCCCTCTTTCTCCTTTTTATACCTCATCCTTTCCATCACCTTTGCAACTAAAACACGATATTAAGTGCCTTCTGTTTCAAATATACCAGTTTCCCTTTTCTTGGCTGGACTGCACACAATAAATATCTCTATTTCCTTCAGGAAGATTCTTGGAGTGAAATACATCAAAGAATATAAACTGAAATTTGTTTTGAGGTTGAGAATTTCCCATTTTTAAAGTTCTAGAACACATAATATACAAATATAAAACATACATGTGCATGATAGAAAATGAGTATAAAGAAACAGACGGATACACACATGGCACAACATATAGCTTTCTTCTTTCAATCTTCACTTCCCAGCATTATGCTCAGCATAAAGTATTTTTTCTTGATGTCGTTTTTCTAATGAATGAAGGAACTGGTATATGCATGCCATGAGGTTCTTAGGAGCAACCCTAATATACGAGTATGTTGGTCTTGGGAAATCTTACCCAAAAACCTAGCTCGTCTGTCACCATTTTTACATACGAGAAAACTACTGACGAGAGAGAGAATGATCCTCCATCATTCTAAAGAAAAACTTTGTATAGCTTACCATAACTTCCCCATATGTTGAAATATATTAATATTACTATGGTTTGATTTTATATATTCAAAAGATAGGCACAGAAAAGAAAATGACCTTTATTCTGCATAATGCAAGATCATCCAACACTGGCCTCCAAAAATAAAGCCCCTAAATTAAAAATTCATGAAACACATATGTGAAAAAGAAAGCCAAATTGATGGAGCAGACTCTAAAGAAATATAAGTACAAGGAATTCATTCATCTACATAAAGCTATATTATAAAATTATGTCACAGCTTATCTAACATGTGCTATGTATGTTATAGCAACATACATTTAAGTAATTAGTGTTTATTAAACAGTATTTGATGCTATCTGCAATGAAACAAGGAAATCTTGAATTGAACACATCATAAAAGATGACAAAGGGACTTAGTACAAAAAGAACTATTTGACTAAAAGATAAAGGCAACTTAGTATTGAATTTAGTATAATATGTATTCCCTGATGATCAGCAGCGTATTTTGAAAATATAGTGAAAGAATATTATTGTCTCCCTAGAGAGGCAATAGTCATAAGAAAACAACCATTAACTTCAAATTTCTATGTAACAATCATTTTGTGGTACAAATACATAAAATATTTTATCTCACATGATATAATTAGAGAACTTGATTCTCTGATTGCCAGGACTGCTCCTCACCCACAGATTGAAGCTGAAAGGGATGCAGAATAGCTGGCTTTAATGTTTACATTTGTTCTTGTGTTGTTCTTTTTCTATGCAAGTAACCATACTGTTAGAGGAGCAAACTATTAAGCCTGGGCATTTATGAATACAGGTAAGGAATGACAGTGAAGAAAACAACAAAATTATGCTGACAAGCATCAAACCATGAAATCTTTTATTGGACTTTATGCTAATAAATAATACACAGTTCCTGTGATTGATTTCAATTAAGATTGCTTTCGGGCAGGCCAACCTAGTATACTTGGATCAGCTGCTGAGAGAGAAATGGGGATTAAATTTTACCTAGTTGCTCTGCTACTCCATGCAGATGCCTTGCTCCCCATAACTATCCCGGAAGATATGGACAGCAGCTATAATTTGATACCAGTCTCAAATAAGTTCTTCTCAAACTTTAGTGTTCTTAACAAGATTACCTAGGATGCCCCATATCAAAGCCCCAGCAATAGGAGTTCTGATTTAGCAAGTCGTTAAGAGGATACTGCAATCTGCATTTGCAAGCGTCCCATCTCAGATGGGGGATAAGAAAGGCTTCTTACAAAAATTGTGTATAACAGGAGTTTCATCAGATATTCTTTGCTTTTGTCAATACTAGGAGGCCAAGGATTGTCTCAGAGGGCTCCAGACTCCTTGAGCTTTCAGTTGTATTAAGTGGAGAGGATACTGTGAGCTTTATTCTGCTCCTTTTCTCCATTTAAGAGAGATACCAACTGCAAGTCTCAAGGAGCATTAGAAGGAAAAATAGTTTTTTCCAATTCCTCTTGATACATAACAGGCACTACTCACTCATCCGAAAAGTATTGCACCTACCTAAACAAGTGAATCAAGGGCGTTGGCTGAGAATTCTACAGTGGCAAAAGGAGGATCCCCGTGAACAAGATAAGACCCTGGCCCAGGTGCTAGAAAATTATGTACGCAAAATGTGCTTCAAGAGTATATAATTGTATATAGGAAATCTACATGGTACTTCCAAAAGTTGATGGCAACAGACAGACCTCTCTGGAACTTCCTTCTACTACTAGGATAAATGTTCTCCAACTAACAAGACTTCCACAACCTTTATAAGGACTGAAAACTTTCTACCACCTTTGGAAGGTGGTGCAACAGATCACAGGGGACCTTGGTAAGAAGAATTGAAACAAAACCTAACCTCATTGGAAAGCTCTAGTATTTATAAGTCATTAAGCCTTCATCACCACCCTGCCTGAAGGGGATAATAGAGCTGTTTTCCAGTCAACAGTGTTTTTATAGCATCTCTTCAATTTTGGAATCATAAGCAGTTCAAGTTATTTTTTCTTAATATCTCTTTTATGCTATTATGATGTTGTTATCATGCAAATTGGGAATTAGGTGACAGGGTATGAAAATGCTGTACATGTACACATTAAAATGTTGCCTTATAGCAGAAAGGAAAATGTTTTCCCTAAGTGTGCTGACAGATGAAAATTTTACAGCAGACATCCCTCAGAAGTTATCTCCTTTTAAGTTTAATATATGAAGAAATATCATGCGCTAAGAAAAGAATGGCAATGATGAAAAGAATAAAAGACCAAACATCTCGTCCCTATACTTAGCCCAATTATCAGGCCAGAGCGTATATGTTTAGGTCCTCTTCCCCATGACCTGGGGAAAACAATCTAAAATGTTTTTACCTGATATACTTCAATATTATGCTGTTAAGACACATTTTTTAACCTAATGATTATAAAAGTCTTGGCAACTCCTTATTTAAATATTATTTAAGATTTTCCAGTCTCTGACCACGTGGCGACCTCAAAATGAGATTATAGAGGTGTGCCTACAAGCCATACTTCCATTGTGAACTCTTTCTGTCATCTTTCCATGTGTATGATCTCAGTTTGTAATTTTTTAAAACTAATACTTAAAAACTTTTGTTTGGGTGTAATCATCACTGATTCCAGAAAATTTTCTGTAAAATCTCTACAACTAACAACCAGAGTTCACTATGTTTTTTAAAAAAAATTTTGATGTTTATTTATTTATTTTTGAGAGAGAGAGAGAGAGAGAGAGAGAGAGAGACAGACCATGAGTGGTAGAGGGGCAGAGAGAGAGAGAGGGAGACACAGAATCAGAAGCAGGGTTCAGGCTTCAAACTGTCAGCACAGAGCCAGACCTGGGGCTCGAACTCACAAACTGCAAGATCACGACCTGAGCTAAGGTCAGACGCCTAACCAACTGAGCTACCCAGGTGTCCCTGGATTTCACTATTTTATAGTATGTATTTAATATTTGCTTGAAGAAAATGTAATTAGTTCAGACCCCCAGCAACAGGAATTCTGATTTAGGAAGTCAGTAAGAGGGTACCGAACTCTACATTTGCAAGCATCCCATCTCAGTTAGATGGGGGATCAGAAAGGTTTCTTAGAGAAATTGTGTATATCAGATCTTCATTGATCACTGTCATTATTAAGGAAACCCAGTAATAATAAATTAGTAATAATACTTTATAGTAAAGTCTGCATTAGTTATTGTCCATGCTCCATATCTGCATTATCACAGCCACATCTATTTTCTATTTTTTGTATTTTTTTATTATATATTATTATTTTCTATTTTTTTCTATTGCATATTAAGTGAAAGCTTCATTTGTTTTGAAATTTATTAAAACAAAGCTTTATGGAAAACGAATTCTCTTCTGGGCATGAAATTTAGAAAATGGGATATAAAGTGTTGATTCAAGGTTCTATCTCCCTTTTGGATTGCCCCACTACTGTAGGGAATCACGCAGACTACTGAGAGAGTCCATTTCAATTTTCTCAGATCACACTTTCTTCAATACAATAATTTCAACAGCTGAGCCAAATCAATAAAGCAACACAGATATATCATGAAATGATTTATTAACTTATCTGACTTTATCAGACTAAGCATGAGAAGCAATGGGCCTATAGAACTTCAGAAATTTTCAAGTTAGCATATTTATAGCACCAAAATAGATACATTTTTCAGTCAAGTATCCACTTACAAACTACCACTTACTTTTTTCGTATTTATTTTTCCTATTTTTTTTTTCAATGATCTTTTTGGTAGTCCTCAAGAGGAGACTGACCCTCTAGGTAGCGCCTTCTGTGCTCAGTTAAAGTGTGGAATGTCCCTCTTATAATTCCGTATCTTACTGTGAAAGAGGCCTAGCGACCTCTAAACCTAGTGGATTCCAGATACTGCTTCCTTGATGTATTTACCAGGTGTGAGCATAGCATATTATACCTTAAGGTCAACACTATCCAAATGATAAGGTGTTTTTTTATAGATCCCAGGACATTATACATTGATAATATTTTAAAATTGTTTTTGGACTTTCCACATTGCTTATTGGTGCAGGTACTGTCAAAAACTTATTTGTGAACTGTAGTGTAAACTTTAACCTGACAACATATTTTGTGAGTTTTACCTCATCCGGTTTTTTTCCCCACAATAAAGTTGAATAAGACAGACTCCAGGTGTTCCAGTTAATGTTGCCCGTGACTATGAGCAATCATCAATCAACTTTACACATTAAGTATCCTTATTCCTTTAAGCTGTATTGCTACGTATATTTCAAGACAAGAAATACTAGTATAGACATTTTAACAATATTTGCTCTTCCAATCCATGAGAATGGAAGGTTTTTCCATTTCTTTGTGTCTTTAATTTCTTACATAGGTACTGTATAGCTTTCAGAGTACAGATCGTTTGCCTTTTTGGTTAAGTTTATTCCTAGGTTTGTCTTACAGTTTTTGGTGCAGTTGTAAATGGGATCAATTCTTTGGTTTCTCTTTCTGCTGTTTCATTATTGGTGTAAAGATATGTAACAGATTTCTATACATTGATTTTATATCCTGCAACTTTGTTGAGTTCATGTATTAATCCTAGAAGTTTTTTGGTGGAGACTTGGGTTTTCTGCGTAGAGAATGATGTCATCTCCAAATAGTGAAAGTTTGCCTTCTTGCCGATGTGGATGCCTTTTATTTGTTTTTGTTGTCTGATTGCTGAGGCTAACACTTCCAGAACAACAGTGGTGAGAGCAGGCATCCCTTTTGTGTTGGTGACTTTAGGGGAAAAACTCTCAGTTTTTCCCTATTAAGGATGACATTAGATGTGGGTCTTTTGTATGTGGCCTTTATGATGTTGAGGTATTCCCTTGTATCTCCACATTCTTAAGCGTTTTTACCAAGAAAGGATGCAGTATTTTGTCAAATGTTTTTTTGCATGTGATCATATGGTTCTTATCCTTTCTTTTATTCATTCGGTATTTTATATTGATTGATTTGCAGATACTGAACCAGTCCTACAGCCCAGGAATAAATCCCACTTGATCGTGGTGAATAATTATTTTAATGTATTGTTGGATTTGATTTGCTAGTATCTTGTTGAGAATTTTTGCATCCATGTTCATCAGGGATATTGCTCTGTAATTCTCTGTTTTAGTGGGGTCTTTGGTTTTGGAATCAAGATAATGCTGGCCTCATAGAATGAGTTTCTAAGTTTTCCTTCCATTTCTATTTTTGGAAGAGTTTCAGAAGAACAGGCATTAACTCTTATTTAAATGTTTGGTAGAATTCCCCTGAAGCAATCCTTATCAAAATAACACCAGTATTTTTCAGAGAGCTATAACAAATAGTTATGAAACTTGTATGGAACAAGAAAAACCTGAAAAATCAAAGTAATGTTTAAAAAGAAAAAGAAATGGGAGGCATCACAATTCCAGACTTCAAGCTGTATTACAAAGATGTAACTATCAAGACAGTATGGTATTGGAAGAAAAACAGAACAGAGAACCCAGAAATTGACCCACAAATGTATGGCCAACTAATCTTTGACAAAGCAGGAAAGAGTATCCAATGGAAAAAAAGACAGTCTTTTCAACAAATGGTGTTGGGAAAATGGGAAAGCTACATGCAGAAGAATGAAACTGGACCACTTTCTTACACCATACACAAATATAAATTAAAAATGGATGAAAGACAAATTTGAGACAGGAAACCATCAAAGCCTTAGAACACAGGCAGCAACTTCTTCGACCTTGGCCATGGCAACTTCTTACTAAACACTTTGCTAAAGGCAAGGGAAACAAGGGCAAACATGAACTATTGGGACTTCATCAAGATAAAAAAAACTCAGCACAGCAAAGGAAACATTCAACAAAACTAAAAGGCAGCATTCAGAATGGGAGAAGATATTTAATAATGGGAGGCACATCTGATAAAGGTTTAGTATCCAAACTCTATAAGGAACTTATAAACTCAACACCCACAAAACAAATAACCCAGTTAAGAAATGGGAAAAAGACATGAATAGACACTTTTCCAAAGAAGACATCCAGATGGCTAAGACACATGGAAAGATACTCAGTATGGCCCATCATTAGGGAAATACAAATCAAAACCATGATGAGATATCAACTCATGCCTGTCAGAATGGCAAAAATTAACAACACAAGAAACAACAGGTGTTGGCAAGGATGCAGAGAAAGGGGAACATTCTTGCACTGTTGGTGGGAATGCAAACTGGTGCAGCCGTTACAGAGAACACTATGGAGGCTCCTCAAGAAACTAAAAACAGAACGAGTCTATGATCTAGCAATTGCACTACTAGGTATTTATCCAAAGTACAAAATGGTGATTCAAAGGGACACATGCACCCCAATGTGTATAGAGGCACTGTCAACAATAGCCAAATTATGGAGAAAGCCCAAATATCCATCGACTGATGAATGGGTAAAGAAGATGTGGGGTGTGTGTGTATGTGTATGTGTGTGTGTGTGTGTGTGTGTATGTATATATATATGTGTGTGTGTGTATATATACACACATATACATATATAGAATGTAATATTACTCAGCCATCAAAAAGAGTGAAATCTTGCCATTTGCAATGATGTGGATGGAACTAGAGTGTATTATGCTAAGTGAAATAAGTCAGTCAGAGAAAGACAAATACGTGACTTCACTCATATGCGGAATTTAAGAAACAAAACAGGTGAACATAGGGGAAGGGAAGAAAAAATAAAATAAGGTAAAAAGAGAGAGAGAGAAGCAAACCATAAGACACTCTTTTATTGTCAAGTTAGCTAACACAGTGTATACAGTGTACTCCTGGCTTTGGGAATAGATTCCCATGATTCATCACTTACATAAAACAACAAGTGCTCATCTAAACAAGTGCCCTCCTCAATGCCCATCACCCATTTTAACCGTCCCCCTGCCCCACCACCCTCATCAACCCTCAGTTTGTTCTCTGTATTTAAGAGTCTCTTATGGTTTGTTTCCCTCTCTGTTTGTAACCATTGTTTTTTTTTCCTTCCTTTCCCACATGGTCTGCTGTTATGTTTCTAAAATTTCACATATGAGTGAAAACATATGATATCTGTCTTTTTCTGACTATTTCACTTAGCACAATACCCTCCAGTTCTATCCACGTTGCTGCAAATGGCAAGATTTCATTCTTTTTCATCACCGAATAGTATTCCTTTGTATATATAAACCACCTCTTCTTTATCCATTCATCAGGTGATGAACATCGGGGCTCTTTCCATAATTTATCTATTGTTGATACTGCTGCTATAAACTTTGGGGTACATGTATACCTGCGAATCAGCACTACTTTATCCTAGTAGTGCTATTGCTGGGTCATAGGTTAATTCTACTTTTAATTTTTTGAGGAACTTCCACACTGTTTTCCAAAGTGGCTGTACAAGTTTGCATTCCCACAAACAGTGCAAAAGGGTTCCCCTTTCTCCACATCCTTGCTAACATCTGTGGTTTCCTGAGTAGTTAATTTTAGCCACTCTGACTGGCGTGAGGTGGTTTCTCAATGTGGTTTTCATTTGTATTTCCCTAATAATGAGTGATGTTGAACACCTTTTCATGTGTCTGTTAGCCATTTGGATGTCTTCTTTGGAAAGGTGTCTATTCATGTGTTTTTCCCATTTCTTAACTGGGTTATTTGTTTTTTGGCTGTTGAGTTTGGTAAGTTCTTTATATATTTTTGATACTAACCTTTACTTGATATGCCATTTACAAATATTTTCTCCTATTCTGTTGGTTGCCTTTCAGTTTTGTTGAATGTTTGCTGTGCAGAAGCTTTTTATCTTGATGAAGTCCTAGTAGTTCATTTTTGCTTTTATTTCCCTTGCCTTTGCAGACATGTCATGTCAGAAGTTTCTGTGGTTGAGGTCAAAGAGGTTGTTGCCTGTTTTCTCCTCTAGTATTTTGATGGTTTCCTGTCTCACATTTAGGTATTTCATCTATTTTTAATTTATTTTTGTGTATGGTTTAAGAAGGTGGTCCAGTTTCATTCTTCTGCATGTTGCTATCCAATTCTCCCAGCACCATTTGCCAAAAAGACTGTCTATTCCATTGGATACTCTTTCCTGCTTTGTCAAAGATTAGTTGGCCATACATTTGTGGGTCCATTTGTGGGTCCATTTCTCTATTCTATTCAATTGATCTATGTGTCTGTGTTTGTGTCCATACCATACTGTCTTGATGATTGCAGCTTTGTTATACAGGCTAACATCTGGGATTGTAATGCCTCTGGCTTTGGTTTTCTTTTTCCTCATTATTTTGGTTATTCAAGATCTTTTGTGGTTCCATACAAATTTCGGGTCAGGATTGTTCTGGCTCTGTGAAGAATGCTGGTGCTCTTTTGATTGGGATTGCATTGAATGTGTAGATTGCTTTGGGTAGTATCAACATTTTAACAATATTTGTTCTTCCTATCCAGGAGCATGGAATCTTTTTCCATTTCTTTGCATCTTCTTCAATTTCTTTCATAAGCTTTCTACAGGTTTCAGCGTAAAGATCTTATACCTCTTTGGTTAGGTTTATTCCTAGGTATTTTATGGGTTTTGGTGCAATTATAAATGGGATTGATTCCTTGATATCTCTTTCTGCTGCTTCATTATAGGTGTATAGAAATGCACCCAATTTCTGTACACTGATTTTATGTCCCACAACTTTGGTGAATTCATGTATCATTACTAGCAGTATTTTGGCAGAGTCTTTGGATTTTCCAAAGATATCATGTCATCTGTGAAAAGTGAAAGTCTGACTTCTTTGTCAATTTGGATTGACAATTTTATTTCATTTTGTTCTCTGGTTGCTGAGGCTAAGATGTCCAACGCTGCGGAAGTGGTAAGAGTGGACATCCCTGTCAACTTCCTGATCTCAGGGTGGAAGCTCTAAGTTTTTCCCCATTGAGGATGATATTAGCTGTAGACCTTCCATATATGGTTTTTATGATGTTAAGGTATGTTCAATCATGGTATTGTTATCTATACATTTATTTATGTTTGTGATTAATTGATTCATATATTTGGGTTCTCATGTTGGGGGCATAAACATTTACAATTGTTAGCTCCTCTTGATGAATAGACCCCTTAATTGTGATACAATGTTTTTCTTCATCTCTTGTTACAGCCTTTAGTTTAAAATCAAGTTTGTCTGATATAAGTATGGCTACTCTGGCTTCCTTCTGACATCCAGTAGCATGATGTATGGTTCTTCATGCCTTCACTTTCAGTCTGCAGTGTCCTCAGGTCTAAAATGAGTCTCATGTAGGCAGCATATAGATGGATCTTGGTTTTTTATCCATTCTGATACCCATTCTTTTGATTGGGGCATTTAGTCCATTTACATTCAGAGTGATTATTGAAAGATAGGATTTAGTAGCATTGTGCTATCTTTAAGTTTTGTGCTTGTGGTGATGTCTCTGGACCTTTGTAGTCTTTGCTGCTTTCCACTCACAGAGACGCCCTTAGGAACTCCTGTGGGGCTGGTTTAGTGGTCATGAACTCTTTTAGTTTTTGTTTGTCTGGGAAAGCCTTTATCTCTCCTATGCTGAATGACAGTCTTGCTGGATAAAGGATTTTTGGCTGCATATTTTTTCTTATTCAGCACATTGATTATTTCCTGCCACTCCCTTCTGGCCTGCCAAGTTTCAGCAGACAAGTCTGCTACAACCCTTATGTGTCTATCCTTGTAGGTTAAGTCCTGTTTGTCCCTAGATGCTTTCAGGATTCTCTTTATCTTTTGCCAGTTTCACTATGATATGTTGTGGTCTTGACCTGTAGTTGTTGATGTTGAAGGGAGTTCTCTGTGCCTTCTGGATATGGATGCCTATTTCCTCTTGCATATTGGGGAAGTTCTCAGCTCTAATTTGTTCAAATAAACCTCCTGCCCTTTCTCTCTTTCTTCCTCTTCTGGAACTCCTATGATAGGGATATTATTTTTTTTCATTGAATCACTTAGGTCTCTAATTTTCCCCTCATGGCCTAGTAATTTCTCTCCTTTTCTCATTTTCTTTATTTTCCATAATTTTATCTTCTATTTCCCCTATTCTCTCCGCTGTTTCTCCCATCCTTGCCATCGCTGCATCTAGTTTATTTTGCAACTCATGACAGCATTTCTTAACCCATCATGACTATTTCTTAGGTCCTTGTTCTCTGCTGTGACAGTTGTCTGCTGTCTTCTGTGTTTTTTTCAAGCCCAGCTATTAGTCTTATGACTATTATTCTAAATTCTTGATCATATATACTGCTTATATCTGTGATGAGCAATTTTCTGGCTGTCATTTCTTCCTGGAATTTCTTTTGATGAGAATTCTTCCGTTTCATCATTTTGGCGAGTTTTCTGTCATTTACATGTTTAAATAACTTGTTATGTGTCCTGCACCTGTGAGTACTACTATGTTAAAAAGAGGTCATATACTGTCCATGACCTGGCACTTCAGGAAATGGTTTTGGAGTGTGTTACATGCACTCTGTTGTGTCTTTGGCTGCTTTGTCTCACTACTTGTAGTGTGGATTGGATCTTCCACCAAGTGTTCTTTGATTTGTTTGTTGAAGTAACCCTGGGAAAAGAGAGAAGGGGGGGAAAGAAACCTTATCCCAAACAAAGAGAGAAATGACAGGGGCAGAAAAAAAGACCAGGCAGAGGATGAAAGAAACTACAGGGCTTAATCCAGAAAGAGAGAGAGGAAAATAAAGAAAGAGATACAGAAAATAGTGTAAAAAGAATAGAGTAAAAATTCCTAATTAAACAACCAACCAGAATAGAGGAACAAAGACAAAGATTATATATATATATATATATATATATATATATATATATATATATATATATTTATATATATATATACACATATATATACATATATATGTGTATGTGTGTGTGTGTGTATATATATATATATATATATATATATATATATATATATATATATATAAAATCAACCAAAACTCAAATCAGACACTATGAGGATGATTCCAAAGGGGGAAGAAAAAAGAGGTGAGTAGAAAGATAAAGAAGGGAAAAGAAAAGGAAAGAAAAGAAAAGAAAAAAATTAAAGAAACAAACCAGCAAACAAAGCAGACTAACATACAAACCCACCAGACAGTTGGGTGTTGGTGCCTGGGAAAGGTGGCTGTGCTGGTCTGGAGGAGAGGCTGTATAATTAAGTCAGTGTCTAATTCACTCTGGCAGATAAGCAGTTACCAGGCACAGAGGGGTGGGGTTTGGTGTAAGTGCATCCTGCCTCCACTGGGGGCCGCTGTCCTGTTCCCTGGTATTGATGGGGAGGAACATGGCGACACCCTGTTTCTCCTCCCCAGATGGGTGTCCCAAAGCATGCTATTCAGTTGGCCCTTACAGAGTAGCCTGTGGGGCCAGCTTGCCTTGCACCACAGTCTCCAACACCTCCCAGGCGCTTGGCTGGGATTCAAAACCCGATGTCTTAAAGGATCTCACCATGCAGGGACCAATTCTGGAAGGAGAGACTCAACTACAGAGAACTGAGGGTTGGTGGAGGGAAGTTGAGGGGGGAGGGATGGGCTAAATGCGTTATGGACATTAAGGAGGGCATTTGTTGTGTTGAGCACTTGGCGTTGTATGTAAGTGATTAATCACTAAATTCTACTCCCTTAACCAATATTACACTACACATTAACTAACTTGAATTTAAATAAAAACTCGGAAGAAAAAAAAACTAAAAAAAAAACCACATGGCTCTCTCCAATTCTTTAAGTCTTCTGAACTGATGACAAAACTTTATTTTTTATTTATAAGTTTTTAATTTTAATTCAAGACTAGTTAACACACAGTTATATTCATTTCAGGTGTACAATGTAGTGACTCAACAATTCTATACCTTACTCAGTGCTCATTATGATAAGTGTAATCTTAATCCCCTTCATCTATTTCACTCATTTCCCCACCCACCTCCTTTTTGATATGCTTTATTTTAAATGAGTACCCTCAGTTAAAGTTTTTTTTTTCAACAAGAACATTTTTCACTTGAAGCATACTTCAGAATATATGGTTCTAAAAGATATATATAAAACATTCCATCCAAGAAAAATAGAACACACATTTTCTTCAAATACACACAGAAGAATCCCCTGGTTAAATCACATAAAAAGAGACATAACAAATATTACAAATGCAAGAAGACTAAGATCATACCAAGAATATTTCCCAACTTACTTGTAAGATTTTGATAAAGATTGCCATTAATAATTTTTTTTTAATGCTTGGTAGAATTCACTAATGAAACCACATGGTCTTGGGCTTTACTGTGTTGATAGATTTCTGATTCCTACTACAATTTTCCTTCTTGTCATTGGTCTAAGAAGATTTCTTATTTCTTAAACTCAGGATTCATAATTTAGTCATGGTATCGTGCATTTTTAGGGATTATCTTTTTTATGGTCCAAGTTATCTGATTTGTTGATATATAATTGTTTATACTAATCTGTTATCATGCTATGCATTTCTGTGGTTATCTGTTGTATTGTTTTTTTTCTTCCATTTCTCATTTTGGCTTTTGGGTCTTCTTTCTTTTTTCTTAGTTAACGTAGTTAAAGCATTGTCACTTTTGATTTTTTTGGAAAAACATTACTCTCAATGTTATGTTATTGCTTATTCTGGTCTCAATTTTATTATTTATGATTTTTCTTTGTTATTTCCTTCCTCTACTAAATTTGTGCTAAGTGTCCTTTTCTAGTTCCTTGTGGTGTAATGTTGTATTTTGAATGGTTTTCTGAACACAAGCATTTATAACATAGATTTCACTCCAACATCTGCTTTTGCTTCATCCCATACATTTTGGAATATTGTGTTTTGTTTTGAGACATATTTTGGTATGCCATTTGATTCCTTGTTTGGCCAATTGTTTGTGAAGTGCTGTGTTTTTTAATATTGACATATTAAAAATGTAATATTTACATTGTAGATTTTCCAGCTTTGTGGTAGTGTTGAACAAAACTTTTAAATTCAGTTGCTTAACTGAGAACATTTAAGGGACTACTCTCTTACTGAGAGGAATTCCCAGTTTGGGTGGTTACCAAACCAAAGATGACTTAATATTGCTGACTCTAGTTTCCTGCTATAGATTTCATAGCATATTTATTTGAATACATGTAATGAGGCAGCAGAGCCTAGAATGTTGGAGATAGTCTTATATTTGTTTTGCAGGGGTGTGTGTGTGTGTGTGTGTGTGTGTGTGTGTGTGTGTGTGGCATCCTACTTTAGATATGTTCCTGTGCTTTGACCTCAGCAAAGTTAGATAAGAAATGCATGCTACTTCATATTTATTTTAAAATAGATGCTTTTGACCTTAAAAGTATTATGCCCAAGAAACTATGGTATCACTACACACTGTTTTCCGAATCCTTTCCGTTCTTTTTTATGGCTCAAGATCATGTTAGTAACCTCATTTCCTCTATACCAGAGTGGATTTTTTTTTTTAACTTCAATGTGCATTTTAATATTTCTTGCTTCTGAATTCATTGATGTGATGGTTCTGATAAATCAAATCTCTCTGGGTAAGACAGGTGTTGCTAACAGACAGATCACAAAAGCTTATGTGCCTTCTAATGAATCCAATATTTCTAATTTACTTTTCCCTCAAGAATGCATTTGCTTTCTACATTGCTTCAGAGTAGAACCCTCAATCATCTGTCAGCATGTGTTCTTATGATGACATTTCTGAAGTGATAAAAGTAGAATTTTAAACAGGAAAAAGAATCTTAACAACTACATTTAGTCTAAAAATCTGTCAAGTACATCTTGAATATCTGTATGAATGTAACATGATTAGCTCCAGGAAGAAAATATAAGAACATAGTTCAGCTAGGCTGTGTATCATGTCCCTTTACACTGGATAGAGATCCATCATAATGTATTTCATTTTAGTTAATAAAGAGGGTGTAAGATTTCGATGCTATCCTTATATTGTTCTTTATACTTTAGAAAATACTTCAACATGAATTATTGCATTTGATTTTCAAAGAGCCCCCAAGATAGTGCCATGCCCACTTTACAGATGGTGAAACTAAAATTTGAAGAGGTGTTAAGAGGTTTGCCCAGGTTTACACAGTTAGTACCAGCAGAACCGGAAGCTATGGTAAAGGTGTTTTGACTTGGAACTCAGCTTCTAGTTACACAGGTGTAATGTCGAAGAGCCCTGGATCTGAGGGAAAGGTAAATCAGAAAATGATTGTTACCCTCCCTAAAATACTCATTTGAGTTCCCACTTCTGTAATAACATTGATTCACCAATATTTATAAGGAGCAGTATCACTATTTTAGGGGCATCCCACTCACAAACCTCGCATAGGTCACAGAAAATCAAAATATCCCATTGTCAGCTTGCCTATGAACATATTGAAACAGCATGAGAAATCCCAAAGAACCCTATGCCTACATTTGGTATGTATCATTTTGTCACAGCAGGAATTAGTCAAAGAATCGATAAATGGGTTTATGATTTTCATTTAGCTTCTGTAACAGAAAGGAAAGATTTTGCAAAATCACTTAGTATCAAACTCTGATTGCTCTTATAATCAGTAGGAGTTTAAGTGATCAATAAAGTGAAATTCAAGCACATTTCAGAAATTGATAGCATTTTCATTTGCACATGGTTAATAATCGTGTCAATTAAAACGTAATTTCTTGCTTCAAAGAATGAGTCTGAAAACAGATGCCATCACTGATAACAATAAACCCTGCCTTTAGGGAAATGAGTATTTTTAGTTTCCTGATTCTGTTAACCAGATATTAAAAGTGGGGAACTATATTTATACCTTCTTTAAGAATAGTATCTTAAATACAAATGGTATTCCATAAATGTTAGCAATGTGGCTAAATTCCTGTAAAGAAGCACACCAACATGAGTAAATTTAGCATAATATTGAGAGAAAATAATATAAATACAGGGGCACCTGGGTGGCCTAGTCAGTTGAGCATCTAATTTCAGCTGAGGTCATGATCTCACGGTTCATGACTTCGAGGCCGGCATCAGGCATTTAGCCCGCTTCAGATCCACTGTCCCCCTCTCTTCCTATCCTTCCCCTGCTCATGCTTTCTTTCTCTCTCTCTCTCAAAAACACATAAACTTTAAAAAAATAATAAAATAATATAAGCACAAAATATAACACTACTTTAAAAATCAAAGTTAAAAGTAAATAAAAATAACTGCAAAATAAGAGAAAGAATAAAAGATAATAAGAAAAGAAAAATAAGAAAAAATAAGAGAAATGTTGAGAAAGAAAGATCCCACATAATTTCAAAATTTTATTTTTTTTATTGAAGTCACAGATTAAGCTAGGCATTGCATAGAGATACAGATAGATGTAAATATCAATAGATATAAATATATGTATAAATTAACTTAAAACAGAACTCTGATAGCTAAAACAGTAATTATAATACAGTGTGCTAAATTCTGAAACACACAGAGAAGGATTATGTAATCTGTCCCAGATCTTGAAGAACTAGAAGAATTTACTATGTGGAGAACAGAAGGCAAAGCATTTCAGGCAAGGTATAATTGCATCAAGACACGAAAGAAAACTTTGATACTACTGAATGGTTAAATACTTTTCATTCAGGGCTCCCACACAAGCCAATTATACTGCTACCATCATGTGCTTGCCTGAAATCAGTTATTTCCCAACAAAACCATGACTTGCCTATATGTCTGAAGGAATCCTTCTATGTATCCATTCAGATGGTGAACCCTGAAGACCACTAGATAAATCACAAGTCTATCTTGGTGTTCTATTGCATTAAGCCATTTCATATTTTAACACCTTAAACTGAAAAATTTTATAACTTTGCAAAGCAATATAGAAAGGAGTACTGAGAGAAGAGGAAAGCAAGCAAGCAAGCAAGCAAGAAAGAGGATAGGATAGCTCCCTAAGCAGCCATGATAAGAACTCAAAAGAAGAAGACAACACTTGCAGGGGGTGGGAGACACTTTGAAAGCAAGCTCGGTATGCTATAAAACTTTTCTTCATACGAGGTGTGGCTCTGAGATGCCCCTTCTTTTCCTATCTCTCTTTTGCACCTACCCACAGGAGGCACTTTACCTTCATGCTTTCTTGTCAGGGAGCAAAGAGGACAAGTCTGTGTTTGAGTGAAAGTTCTGACAGGGACTGCAGAAGCACAAAGGAATAAGGGAGACGCAAAATGAGAAATAGAGAATGAGCATGATACTGGCAAGCTCACAGATTCTGGCACTACACAAAGAATCTGATCTTACTGGTCATTTCTAAGATCTCACTAACACTGGGTAAGATACTTAACCGTTCAGTGTCTCAAATAGAAGACATACAGATAACTTTAGCCATATTGGACAGTTTTGAGGATTCTCTAATCCCTTGCTTTATTTTGTTTCCATAGTAGTTATCATCGTTTGGCATAGTAAATATTTATGTAACTGTTTTCTCTCTCTTCAAATTCATATAAGCTCCTGAGCTCAAGGACATTTTTTTATTTGTTCACTACTGAAGCTTCAGGGACAAACTTACCTGGTCATCACAGGAATTCAGTAAAGAGTTATTTGAATGAATTAACTAGTTTAACGAACGACTTGAAAAATATAAACATAAAAGAATAATGTAGATGCAGCATAGGCACCTAATAAATGTTAGACAGATGCTGACAGTCTTAGGTTCAAATTCTGGTAGTTTCATTTACTAACAGTGTGACCTCAGGCTTTCCTAACTATAAAACATATGTGAGGAAATATATAATACTTACCTTTGATGACTGTCATCAAGGTAAGACTAGTAAATGGGGTAAATAATATCTACTATGTAATAAATAATAGGTCCATGGTAGCCATTATGGGTAATTCAAAGGGGCTTGTTCAATAATATGAATGCTAAATTTCTATAGAACCATATTTCTCATATTTTCTCCTTAAAGAAAATATCCTAGTTTGAAAATGCCCAGGTAAGGAGACAAGAGGTCACATTGGCACACGGTGTTCCCCTGAAGCTAGTATATCTACTGGTTACTATATTAGAAATAAATTCAATTTATAGTTAGAAGGCAGCCATTGGAGCTACACTTTGGGAGTCAGAGGGTTACATGTTGGTTTTTATTCATAACTACACATCTTCCACAAACTTACACTGGGGTTCTATCCTGATAAACCCATCATAAGTTGAAAATACTGCAAGCCAAAAATGCCTTCAAGACATCTAATACACCAAACATCATAGGTTAGCCCAGTCTACTTTAAACATGCTCAAAATACTTACAATAGTCTACATTGGGCAAAATTATCTAACAAAAAACGTATTTTATAATAGAGTTTTGAGTAACTCACATAATTTAATGAATACTGCACTGAAAGCGAAAGCCAGAATGGCTGTATGAGTACAGAGTGGTTGTAACGGTATCAGCTGTTGACTCTTGGTAGCATGGCTGACAGCCAGCCGTGGCTCACCGCCCCTGCCCCACATCACAAGAGGGTGCCAGGCTGCATATCACTAGCCAGGCAAAAGATCCAAATTCAAAATTCTAAGTACGGTTTCTACTGAGAACATATCACTTTTACGCCATTGGAAAGTTGAAAAACCATAGGCTGAGGACTGTCTGTACAAGGGAGCATTCTCGTTTTCCCAAGGTATACCCTTCTGAGGGGCTCCCGTGTATCAAAAGGATCATGTCTAAGGCAAAGGCATTTTCATGAAACAAGGTGGTACAGGGTTAGGTAACTCTCCATTTTGTATTTATAAAAGGCAGTCTCATAACATGTTGGATTTAAGAGCATCTAAAGACATGAATGAATGAATGAATGAATGAATGAATGAATGAATGAAAAAGCAAGCAAGCAAGCAGGCAGGCAGGCAAGCAAGCAGGCAAGCAAGCAGGCAAGCAAGCAAGCAAGCTACTCTTAGTCCTGGGGAATGAAGGGAGGGAATTTAAGCCATTAGCTCAGTTTGGCCCAATAATCAACCCCTAAAGCATAAGTTTTTTTCCTAATTTTCCATATTCAGCTAGGCGTTCAAAACAGTATTTGAAAACAGATTTAAAAACATGAATTTGTTTAGCCAGCGTGTTATGAAGGTAGTATATATAAAGGAACCGCAAAACAATTTAAAAGTAAGCATGTTGTATTTTAGTAAAATGCTCAAATTTTTACATTATTGAAGATCCAATTTTATTAATGTAGTAAAATAGCATCACACAAAGTTGTCTTATTTTGTCTTTCTCTGTTTCATATTCTCCCCAGTATATAAGAGAATGAGAACGAAAAAGAGACAGAGTTACCACTTTCACAGAAATTTATAAAGTAACCAACTTAGGCAACAGCTACTAATTATCCTATAAATAGTAAGAGTTCCAAATGACTACTCTACTCAGATACAAAAGAGATATAAGCAGTGACTTCGGTGTTTTAAATATATATACAAGTAAGTTCACCTCATGTCACACTTTAGTATCTCAAATACCTCAGGATGCAGACCTGAGAAACTGCTTAGTTTTCTGAGAAACTGCTTAGTTTTCTGAGAAACTGCTTAGTGTGCAGGATGTTTATCTAGAAGTGCTCTTGGAATCAACACTTGTGGAAGAGGAGAGAAAGAAGCAAAATCGAAAAGATGAGGAAGCCAATGTGTGACAGAGACTGAAAGCCAACTTCGAATAAGTGTCCAGAGTTCTGCAACTATAATGGACATCAGAGCTGTCCAATCAGAGCTAACATGGTGGGTCTTTACTTCTACATCAGGAAGAGCATGACCCCGGAAAAGGTAGCTTTCTGTAGCGAAGGCAATCCTGGAGACATTGAGAGCCGAAGGCTATTTGCCAGCAGCACTCAGAACAACTGGAGCAAAAAAGATCTTTTCATGAAGGGAGATCTGGGTGGGTGGTGCTCACCCCATCTGATATTTTTTTCTAGTCCTTAGTGGACATGTACTTACAACTGTACAGTTTGCTGAATAAAGCTCACCTGTGTTCAGAAAAAGTAAGGGTAATCATTAAGAAGATCGCTTCCATATATAAAAGAGAATTTCCATTTGAGCTTAGAACTAGGTGCTGAAAGCACTGAATGTTAAGCAAGTCTTTTTTTTTTTAAGTATCATTGAAGAAAATGCTAATATCATCAGCACTAAGTACAATCAGAAGACCAAACATTGGGTGGAAGTGATATGGAAGTGTTGAAGTTGATATTCCATATAAAACAGAAATTCTAGAAGAAGGCTATAGTGGATGATGTTATGTGCAGTCTTAATCCTCCTTTAGAACTGGGACATTGAGGGGCGCCTGGGTGGCGCAGTCGGTTAAGCGTCCGACTTCAGCCAGGTCACGATCTCGCGGTCCGTGAGTTCGAGCCCCGCGTCGGGCTCTGGGCTGATGGCTCAGAGCCTGGAGCCTGTTTCCGATTCTGTGTCTCCCTCTCTCTCTGCCCCTCCCCCGTTCATGCTCTGTCTCTCTCTGTCCCAAAAATAAATAAACGTTGAAAAAAAAAAAATTTTAAAAAAGAACTGGGACATTGATTCCCCTACGGTATAGTCATAGGAGGATAACTCATCCAAAGTAATACACTGTCCTGGACAGAGAAGATACAATGATTAATCGATGCGAGGGGGGTATTCATATGAAGATTCAGTACCCTTCCTTCAATGTGGTGGACAATCCTGATGGTGCATTCTATGTCCAGAATTTCCCACAGGATCATCTGACACCTGTGCTATAATGGTATTGCAGGCTAACTATTCCTTCCCACTCTGTATCCCTCATCTCCTTACTGGTATTGTTGTTTTTTTAATATTTTTTAATGTTTATTTATTTTTGAGAGAATGCGAGAGACACAGTGCAAGCAGTGGAGGGGCAGACAGAGGGATACACAGAATCCGAAGCGGGCTTCAGGCTCTGAGCTGTCAGCACAGAGCCTGACGCGGGGCTCGAACTTAACGAACCGTGAGATCATGACCTGAACTGAAGTAGGACGCTTGACCGACTGAGCCACTCAGGCTTCCCACCTTACTGGTATTGTTAACCAAAGCACCCCATGATAAACCATCATTACAGAAATTTCCATCTGGGAGTCTATTTCCTAGGGACCCCTCATAAGACAGTTTGGTACTAGGAAAGCAATTCTAATGTGGGTTTTTTGGAGTTGGATCATGAACTGACTGGTGGTAGGGATTCCAATCTTAGTAATAATGTGGAATACTGATCAGCCAGGCAAGCTATAGCGATGCAGTTGTTAAAACTCCTTTGTGGTAAACTGAGACAGGAAATGGTTAGAAGGGAGAATACTGGCTGTTGTGATATCTCAGAAGTTTGAGAACTATGGAGAAAACATTAATTATACAATTATGGAATTGATGTTGGCCATTGAGAGTTACCTACACATTGAAGACAGACAATATAAAGTTCAGAATAGGTGATCAAGAATGTAAGGCGAAGTCTAGTGTCAGAGAGCCATTTTGAATATACAAAGACACTCATATCTTCAGTAGCAAAAGGGGAAACTCACCTGACCCATCTGAGTATGGACAAGTGGCCCATTTCTCCTTTTTAAAGGTTACTTCTCACCTCACGGTGGCACAGGGGATTTTGCCTCATAAGTCAACCTGCCCACCCCCTCAGAATCAACCTCCATTTCCCCTTCTGGGCACTAGACCCATGATTAAAGTAAAATCTCAGCATAATCAAAAGGCAGAAATGCTGGGCTGGCTAAGGAACAAAAGGGAATATATGCCAATGGAGCTGCAGGAACTAGTCACCGTGCAGGAGCAGGAGTTGTGGGACTAGGGGATTCATCCTTATGGTAATGGAGAAAAGAGAGTAGAAGTTTGACAAAGACGAGTTTGCCAATTGAACAAAACATTTTACATGATGGCAAGGACTCTGGCAGACAGTCTGATGCTAGTGGGGGCTTTCTAACTGAAATGGTGATGATAGTATCTCAAATATCATGGGGGGGATTATGGCATTTTATAGTGAAAAGCAAGAGAAGTAAAATTATTTTAATAAGCAAAGAAACAGTGTCAGCTAGGTTATCTGACTTGAAAGGAATTATGAAAATGCTTGAGAGAAATTGAACTTCTGGGATGCCTGGGTGGCTCGGTTTGTTGAGCATCTGACTCTTGACTTTGGTTCAAATCATGATCCCAGGGTCATGGATTAAGCCCCATGTTGGGCTCTACACCGAGTGTGGGGCCTGCTTACGATTCTCTCTCTCTGTCTCTCTCTGTCTCCCTCTGTTCCTCTCCCCTGCTCATATGCTGTCTCTAAAATAAAAGAAAAAGAAAAAGAAAGAAAAAAAAAAAGAAATTGAACTTCCTAAGAGCAAGATAGAAGCACAGTTAGCAAGGGTATTTTTGATTCATTTGTACCAATATTTCTCAATAAAGAACAATGTTGATACCTCCATCTCCACCCAGGGGACATTTGGAAATGTCTGGAAATATTTTTGGCTGTCACAACTTAGGAGGTGCTCTTGTATCCAGTAGATAGAGGGTGAAGAAGCAGCTTAACATCGTGCAATGTACAGGACAACTCCCCATAACAACCAATTATTTGACTTGTAACAGCAATAGTGCTGAGATTGACAAAACATGGCCAATACAAAAAACAAAGATAGAACATCAAAAGTCTGAGGGAATATGCTCTAAAAACTCTTTCCCCAGACCTGAGCCAGTTTTCAGATGTGGAACATGTGTAAAGACTAAATAAAAGGGATCCTGCCACACCACAGTATGTGTGTATATATATATATATATATATATATATATATATATATATATATATATATATATACATATATATATATATATATATAAATAATTCTTCCATTTCTTCCCCAGTGAGACTCATGGCCATTTACTTGCACTACAATACATTGGATATAGGGGAATACTCAGGTATTCCAGGCTAGGAGACACATTTGAGGTGGCATTAATATTGGAGAACTGGAATATTTTACATGCTCCCTCCCTTAAAAGTGAGGCATATAGGTTTAAGCTATAAATGGAGGCATATAGGTTTAGGCTATAAATGGAGTTTGGGTTCTTATTTAGCTCACAGTGGATCCATTAGGTCCATAGAACCATCTGGTGGTCCTTCCTCTCTTCTCAAATACATAATGTAGTAGACATACTTGATGGTTGTCAGAAATATCATCTTGTTCTTTGACCTACAAGGTAAGAGTTATCATATTGATGAAGGTCAAGGGAAAGCTCCTGAAACAGCCTACTGTCCAAGAAAAGAGAGTAAATAAATAAAATAGGTTTTTATTTCTGAATATAGTAGACCTGACTAGACTCAGTTAGACAAATCCCTTTCAGAAGACAGCTAAGAATCTTGGCATAATGCAGGACAAGATAGGAGTTGTGCATAAATACTTGAAGCAGGGGGGAACAGAAAGATATATAAGGTCCTTAGTATTTTAAAATTAGGGTAATTACAGTCCATACTGTGTACACATCAGCAGCATGAATCAGGTGGAAACCTCCAAAGTTTTTGTATCTCACCAAATCAGAAAACAGAAACCAGGAAATCAGAAATGCAAGAGAAAATGGAGAAATCCCAAAAAGGAAAAAAACCTTGAGAAGATATCCCTAAAATCTATCTACAACTCTAGCTGACCCCTGAACTATGCATGTTGAATAGACTCAAAGCAACTTAGCTAAAAGAAAAAAAAAGTTGGGATTCAGTCACTTACACAAAAGATAAAATTTATAGCTCAAGCCCAGCCTACAAAACCCCCACTAAAACAAACGAACAAACGCTTATTAGAGAAAACAAATTAAGAATCTACAAACACTCAGTGTCCGTAAGAGATTCAAAATTTACATGAAATACAAGGAACCAGGAAAATGTATCAAGATAAAACCAATTGAGTCTGACCCCAAAGTGACCAGACATTGCAACTAAACTAAAAAGGATTTTAAATTAGCTATTATAACTATCCTCAATGAACAAAAACATGTTTCATTTTATTTTATTTTTAAAGTTTATTTATTTATTTTTGAAAGCCACAGAGAGAGTGTGAATGGGGAAGGGGCAGAGAGAGAGAGAGAGAGAGAGAGAGAGAGAGAGAGAGAGTCCTAAGCTCTCTGAGCTGTCAGCAGAGAGCCCAATGTGGGACTTGAACTCATGAAACTGACATCATGACCTGAGCCAAAGTCAGACCCTTAGCCGACTGAGCCACCAGGAGCCCAAAACATGTTTTAAATGAGCAAAATTTTCAGCAGAGAAATGGGAAGTTTCATCAGAGAAGTAAACAAAGAAAAAAATGGAAATTCTAGAATTACAAAATATAATTTCTGCAATACAATTCACTGTACATACTTGATAGCTAAAAGATACAATAGGCAAAGAAGTAAATTAACTTGAAGATAGAGCTTTAGAAACTCACCAGTTGAAGAACACAGAAAAAAAATCAAATGAACAGAGCTTTGGATACCTGGTACATATGACCAAACTATAAAACATATGTGTAATTGCAATACCAGAAAGAGAAAAGAGTGAGAGTCAGGCAGAAAAATAAATACTGAAGAAATCATTGTAAGGAATTTACCAAATTTGACTAAATCAGAGATTTACAAATTTAATCAGCTAAATGAGCATCAGAAAAGAAACACACACACACACACACACACGTCCATGATGAGGCAAATTACAACTAAACTGTTGAAAGCCAGTGATAAAGAAAAAATCCTGAAAGCAGCAAGAGAAGAACAATATATTACCTACAGAGGAACAACAAATCGATTAATGGCTGGCTTCTCATCAGAAATCATGGAGGACAGAGAGAGGAGAATAACTTCTTTAATGTGCTGAGGAAAAAAAAAACTGTATCCAATAAAAATATCATTTTGAAATGAAGGCAAATAAAAGACATACTCAGATAAAAGAAAACTAGAAGAATCCATCACTAACAGACCTACTATATAAGAAGTAGAAATCTCTTTAATCTAAAAAGAAATAATACCAGATAAAAACACAGATTTTGAGAAAAGAATGAAGACCATTGGAAATAGTAAATAACTGTGTTAATGCAAAAGACTATGTATTTCTCTATTTACCACTCTCCTATTAATTTCATTATAAATCACAGGTGTTCAAAACAGAAGTCATAACATTGTTTTATTGGGTTGGTAATTAATGTAGTTTTATTACATGTAACAACTATGATATAAAGAAAGGGAATATGTGAACCTATAGGTCTGAAATATTCCTAATTTACATGGAGTAGTACATTATGAGAAATTTGCATGGGCTCTGAAAAGTATAAATATGAAATCTTTAAAAAATATATTTTTAGAGAAAGAGTGTGCATGCAAGGAGGGGAGAGGAGCAGAGGGAGAGAAAGTGAGAATCTTAAGCACACTCCATACTCAGTGCAGAGCCCAATAACCCAAAGCTCAATCCCACGACCCTGGATTCATGACCTGAGCCAAAATCAAGAGTCGGATGGTCCACAGACTGAGCCACCCAGGCACCCCTGAATATGAAATCTTTAAGGCAACTATAAGAAAAGGCAAAGAAGTATAGCAAAAGGAAAACTAACATGGGATTCTAAAGAATATTTTAGTAATCTTCAAAAGGGTTGGAAAAAACAACAGAGACAAAAGAGCAGTAGAATGTAAGAAATAACAAGGTAGACCCCCAAAATCACATTAATAATTTTGTTAAAAGTTAACAAACTAAACAATATAATTTAAAGGCATGGATTAACAGAAGATGTTTTTTAAAAAGCAAAAGAACAATAACAACAGCAAAAAAAAAAAAAAGGTGAAATATTTTGCTGCCAACAAAAGACACACTTAAACCATGAAGATACTAGTAGGCTAACCATAAGTAAGTGGACATAAAAACAAATGTCATGCAAGCAGTAAGTATAAGGAGACAGAGGTGATTATTTGAATATTAGCATAGCTTTCAAAAAATTCAGGGTCATAGATGGACAGTTGATAATAATAAAAGTTCCAATTCATCAGAGAGACATCAAAAATGTGTACATCTAAATAACAGAATTTCAATATACATAACATAAAAAGTGATAGAATTAAAGGGAGCAATAGACAATTATACAGTGATAACCACATTGAACTAATTGATATTTACAGAACCCTATACCCAAGAAAGACAACATATTCTTTTCAAGTGGACATGATACGTTCAGCAGGATAGACAATTCTTGGTGGTAAAACAAGCTTCAATAAATCTTAAAATATTGAAAACAAACAGAGTGTACTCTCAGACCAAAATAGAATTTAATTAACAATCAATGAGTCAAATGACCAGAAAAACTCTGAATATTTTTAAATGAAAGAATATACTTTGAGATAAATACTGGGTCAAAGAAGAATTAACAAAAGATGTGAGAAAATACTTTGACCTGAATGATAATGAAAATACAACTTTTGGGATCTGGTACATGGAGGGAACTTATAGATTTAAATACTTATATTAGGAAAGAAAAAGAGATCTTAAGTAAAGTATCTAAGTTTCTATGTTAAGAAACAGAAGAGAAAATTAAACCCAAAGCAAGCAGCAATAAAACATTAATAAAGATGACAGTAGAAACCAACAAAACAGAAAACATAAACACACTAGAGAAATTCAGTAAAACCAAAACCCTATCCTTCGAAAAATTAATAGGAATGATACACCTAGTCAGAATGATTAATTAAAAAAGAGGAAAGACACATACTACAAATATCATGATTTGAAAAGAGGAACATCACTACAGATCCTTCAGGCATTCAAAAAATAATGATGATATTATGAAAATTTTATGTGAATAGATTTGACAACCTAATTGAAATGGAAAAATTCTTTGAAAGACACAAATTACAAAAACTGACCTAGCAAGAGTTAGGAATTATAAATAGTCTTATACAAATTAAATATATTGAATTATTCATTGAAATCCTTCCCACAATAAAACTCCAGGCCACATGGCATCTCTGAAAAGTTCAATGAAACATTTGAAGAAGAAATAATACCAATCCTACACAAAATATTTCATAAAACAGAGGAGAAAGTAACACTTTCTAAAAGTCAGTGGTACCTGATACCAAAATCAAATAAAATTTAAGATTTGACAAGCAGGGAGTACTACAAACTAATTTTTCTTACAAAGATGATGCAAAAAATGTAACAAATATGAGCAAAATGAACACAAATATGCATATGAGGAGCAAATTGGGTTTATATAAGGAAAACAAGGCATGTTCAACATTCAAAAATGAATCAATGTAATTTACTATATTTATAAAATATAAAAGAAAAACTCTGTGGTCATTTAACACAAAGAAAAGCGTTTAAAAAAACCTCACACCCCTGAATGACTTAAACTCTTTAAAAAATTAAAATAAATAAGATTTTCCTTAACTTACCATCTTAAAAAACAGCAAAAGAAACAAACAAAACAATGATTGATATCTTACTTAAGGCAAGTTTGTCCACTCCCACCACTTTTATTTGATATTATACTGGAGGTCCTAAACGTACAATAAAGCAAGAATAATAAATAAATGATATATAGAATGGAAAGGACAAACTGAATTCATTTGTATACAACATGGTTATTTATTTATAAAAGTGTAGAATCTATGAAAAAGCTATTGAAATCAAAAGGCATATTGAGCAGGATGATAGGATACAAGGGTTAATACAAAGAATCACATTTCTATATATCATCAACAAACAAAAATAAAAGAAAATCAATTCCAATTGTGATAGCCTAAAACTTCAAAAGCTTGGGAACAAATTTAACAAAATATATTTAAAAACATTGAAAATACATGAAAAAATACACTGAAAATAAATTATTTCACAGGGAAATTAAAAAACACCTAAAGAAATGGTGATATGCAATGTTTATGGATTGGTAGCTTCAATTTTGCTACGATGGGCAATCCCCGAAACATTCAATGTATGTTTATCCCTACAAATTTAACAAGGGATGTGCAAGACTAGTACACTGAAAACTATATCTTGAGAAACTCAAACAACCATTTCAGGGTAGAGGTGATTATATTGGACCTCTTCTATCTGGAAGGTGCAGCTATTCCTCATGACCGTAATGAATACATATTCCAAGAATGTGTTTACCTGACTTGCCCATAGAGCCTTGGCTAATACCACTATCTAAAGATTACTGAATGTTTGATTCACTGACACGAGAGCATACATAACAATGCCGTGGAATAAGGAAACAACTTTACAGCTAAGGAGATGTGGCAGTTGGCATCTGACCATGGTATCCGTTGCCAGCCTAACAAAGGGATGAAATGGATGAAACTGATGCTTGAAACTGATGCTGACAAAGGCTATACTTCAAGGGATGGATAATCGTCTAGGGTGTAGTATATACCCTTACTCAATGCCCACTGTTTCCCCATAGGTATAGTAACATATATCCAGGAATCGAGGAGTTGAAATAAAATTGACACTGCTTACCATTACTCCCAGTAAATCACTTGGGTAATTTATCTTTTTTGTCCCTGCAAACTTAGGCTCTTTAGGTCTAGAGGCCCTGATTGTCAGGCAAGTGAGACTTGCAAGTGAGAACACAGAGTCCCATTAAATGCACTCTGTGATTTCCAGTCAGTCATTTTAAACTCTTGATTCCAAAAGACAAGCAGACAAGGAAAAGAGTCACCATACTGGGAGGTATAATTGACCCTAGTCATCAGAAGGAATAAGGGTTGTTGTTAAGCAGTGAGTAAAGAAAAGAATAGGTGTGGCCCACAGGCCATCCACTGGGGCTTTAATTAATAATACCCTGCTAACTTTGGATTGTGAATGGATAGCTATAGCAATCACAATCTGAGAAGGACATGGTGACCAGGAATTCACACTCCTCAGGGATGATCTATGTCACTTAACCAGGGGGTCACCTAAAACAGCAAAGATGCTAGCCCAGGGTGGGAGAAATCTAGAATGGTTAGTAGAGGCAAATTGTCACTGACAGCCTTGAGACAGACTACAGCAGCTAGAAGCTGTAATTTACCCAACAGTTTTTCTCCTGTTTCCTATGGATATGGGGTCAATCAAAATCCTGGAAGTTATTCCCATATTAGGCAACACTATTAAATAAGTAATTAGGTCTAAGGAGTGCAAGATGTCAACTGTAGTGGATAATCTCTGCCCTAGATACCCCGTTCGGGAACAAAGTACTTATCTCCCTAACTCCTGGGAGTGCAGGCCACTGATAGTTTGAATTTTGTCCTTGATCACTGATTTCACTTGGTCAAAGGGACTTGTGTCACCTAACTTTACATCTCCTCCCAGGTTGCCACCAAATCTAATGACTCGTTGATGCAGAGATGTAAATAAATGTTCAGCAACCCTTGTCTTAATCTGGACAACTATGAAAGTATCCCCCTAAAAGAAGTTATTAAACTTTAAAGTTTAAAATTAATTAGGTTCATTGAATGTATTAAATATAAGATTAGTCCAGCTGAGAGAATTACTGAACTGAAAGTGAACAGCAAAGAACTTAATAAGAATGCAGCATATAGGGGTGCCTAGGTGGCTTAGTCAGTTAAGTGACAGACTCTTGATTTCTGCTAAGGTCATGATTTCATTGTTCATGAGATTGAGCCCCATGTGGGGCTCCATGCCAAGCGTGGAACCTGCTTGGGATTCTCTCTCTTCCTGTTTCCCTGACCCTCCCTGCTCCTTCTCTCTTCCTCTTTCTCTTTCTCTCTTCCTCTTTCCTCTCTCTCTCAAAATAAATAAATAAACTTTAAAAAAAGATATAGCATATAGATGAGAGACAAAATACAAAAGTAAGTCTTAAGAGATGGTGATGTATAGGATGAGAAGATCTAAAAACACCTACTCACTGTCCAAGAAAGAACAGAGAGATGGAAAGAGGCAATATTAGGAGACACAATGAGAATTTTTCAAAACTATAGAAACTCAAATCTATAAGTATGTAAATCATGTCATATACTGTGCAGAATAATTAGAAACACACCTAAACGCATTCTAGGAAAACTACACAAAGTCATTAAATAAGAGGGTTAAATAAGCCTAGATGAAAAGAGAAAAGATGAGAAACTGGCAGGTTAACCTGGCAGAAGTGCGGAGGGAAAATAACCATTACCCTAGAATTGTGTCACGTTTAAAACTATCTACCAAGAGTAAATAAATACATTATTTAGATCCAGTTGAGGAACTCATTACTTTAAAAAACAATTATTTAGTTAAGGGACATATCTTGGGAGTGTCCTTCTAACCCAAAATTGAGAACATATGGTTTCATTTGGTTTTTTTACATCTGTGCCTTCTGCTGCTCTGCTATTTGAATTCACACAATTATGGTATTTTTTAATTTTTTTTAGAGAGGTAGAGGGAGAGAGAGTGGGAGAGAGGGGAAGAAGAAGAGGGAGAGAGAAAATCTTAAGCAGGCTTCACACTCAGCAGAGAGCCCAACATGGGCTCAATCCCATAAAACTGGTATCATGACCTTAGCCGAAATCAAAAATTGGATGCACAACCAACTGAGCCATGCGGGCACCCCTAAAATTCACACAATTTTTTTTTTTTTAATTTATTTATTTATTTTTTTTTTTTTCAATGTTTATTTATTTTTGGGACAGAGAGAGACAGAGCATGAACAGGGGAGGGGCAGAGAGAGAGGGAGACACAGAATCGGAAACAGGCTCCAGGCTCTGAGCCATCAGCCCAGAGCCCGACGCGGGGCTCGAACTCACGGACCGCGAGATCGTGACCTGGCTGAAGTCGGACGCTTAACCGACTGCGCCACCCAGGCGCCCCATACACAATTATTTTTAACAAAGAGGTCCACACCAGCATATTGCTGCACTGAGAATTATGCCCCTGGGACAAGTTCTTTCCCTATGCCTAGCCCTTCTAAAATCTTTGTTAAGGGGCAAAAATAGCCCTTCATCACCTTTGCTCCAATTAGATCCATACTAAGCAATCTCCAGGAGGTCCTTACTCCTCACTGCTCTATAGGCAAGTGGTGAATGCATTCTATAGTCAAAGGTCTTATCTGTTTTTTTCTCCATGCAAGAATACTGACTTTATTAATTGTAATTTTATTTAAATCCAAGTTAATTAACATATAGTGTAATGGTTTCAAGAGTAGAGTTTAGTGATTCATCATTTACATTTAACACCCAGGGCTCACCCTAAATGCCCATCACCCATTTAGCCCATCTCCCCACCCATCTCCCACCCCCCAGCAACCCTCAGTTTGTTCTCTGTATTTAGGAGTCTCTTATGGTTTGCCTCCCACTCTGTTTTTATCTTATTTTTCCTTCCCTTCCTCTATGCTCATCTGTTGTGTTTCTTAAACTCCACATATGAGTGAAATCATATGATATTTGTCTTTATTTGACTGACTTATTTTGGTTAGCATAATACATTTTATTTCTATCCACATTGTTGCAAATGGCAAGATCTCATTGACTGTTGAGTAATATTCTGTTGTGTATGTGTGTATGTATATATGGGTGTGTGTGTGTGTGTGTGTGTGTGTGTGTGTGTGTGTGTATCTTAATCCACGTCTTAATCCATTCGTCAGTCAATGGACATTTGGACTCCCTCCATAATTTGGCTATTGTTGGTAGTGCTGCTATAAATGTGAGGGTACATGTGCCTCAAGGGACTCCTTAGCCATCTTCCTCACTCTTTCTCTTCTCAGTGCCCAGAATTTAGTAAACAGATGTTCAGATATGCCCTTAGGAATTTTTAAAACTTAAGACAATATAGGAACTTTTTGTACTAGACTTTTTGTTTTTGTTTTATGCAAAGGCTGCCTAAAATGGGCTCATTAGATTGAATGACAGTCTTGTGATAAATTGAGATTTATGGCTTGTGATTATTTAACATAGTATTTTCCCATGGCAAATATTTTCATAATTAGACCTCAGAAATAAAATTTGAATTAAAAGAGAAAGAGTTAAATCATTTGGGTATAATTTAAATAAGCATACTCACCCTTCAAACTAAAATCTATGTCAGTACATGCTCTGTGATCGTTTGTTATATAAGAAAGTCCATGTGTAAACTGATGGCAGTTTTCCCAGAAGAAATCAGATAAGCTAATTTAATTTTTTGGCAATATTCTTCTATTTTCTCATTTAGGTACATCATTATATTAGTCATGGGGAAACAATGAGCTGTACCAAACTGGAAGGAAGGAAGGAAGGAAGGAAGGAAGGAAGGAAGGAAGGAAGGAAGGAAGGAAGGAAGGAAGGAAGGAAGGAAGGAGAGAGAGAGAAAGAAAGAAAGAAAGAAAGAAAGAAAGAAAGAAAGAAAGAAAGAAAGAAAAAGTTTTCCTGTGAGCAATAAATGTAGTGAACACTTGATTATAAACCATAAAGAAATTATCAGCTTTTCAAATGCCTCTTGAAATGGTCTTTTCAGATGATTTTTAGAATAGCCTACCAGAGATAGATGATAGACAGATACATAGATAGATAGATAGATAGATAGATAGATACATACATACATACATACATACATACATACATACTCAAATGCCCAGTGAATACTGAGCTAGAGAGGAGTTCATATGTAAATTGGGGTGACAAAGTTCTTGCTAGAGAGAACTCAGAGAATTCCTTCCACGGAATTGAATACTGATGTTTTAAGATGGTAAACATAGTTACGACATAAAAATATATTAGTGGTATATTCCATAGGCCACCCACAAAGTACACCTTATGGAATCTATGTAATCTACACTTCTGATCATTGCTACCCATGAGTGCCAATCAAACCCTTGACTTAAATCTAAACCCAAAACCACATTAGCCAATGTGCACAAATGTGCTGTGGGACAAAACAACAAATCTTATTTCCAATAAAATCTTCAAACCTTTGAGATGTCTTCATGAAAATAAAACTCCATTGACTCATTTACTTATTCCTCAAACATTTACTCTCTACACACTATCTTCTGGTACTGCGTGCAGTTCTAAAGACATAGAGATGAACAAGAGCTGCCCTCATCTGCACAAAATCTACTAGGAAAGTCAGACAAGGTAACAACAGCAGACTGAAGTTTCACTCGAATACATTTTTTTTTACATTTATTTATTTTTGAGAAACAGAGTGAGACAAAGCGTGAGCAGGGGAGGGGCAGAGAGAGAAGGAGACATAGAATATGAGGCAGGCTCCAGGCTCTGAGCTGTCAGCACAGAGCCTGATGTGGGGCTCAAACTCACAAACTGTGAGATCACGACCTGAGCTGAACTCAGACGCTCAACTGACTGAGCCACCCAGGTGCCCCTAGAATACATTTTAAATTATGGTTAGTCATTTTGATGGTTGTTTTGGTTTTGTTTTCAGTTTTCCAACCCCAGGCACACATATTTTTGTCCTTAGCTTTTATATTCACAGAGAGAAACAATGAGCAAATCTAATCTAATATTTATTATATTCAAATAAAGATTTTTCTCAAAATTCGTATGCTAATGTGGCAAAGTAATTTTAACATTTAGGAAGTCTGAATATCATCTATGAATAAATCATCAACTTAAAATATTTTCTGATGACTAAAGACCTTTCATATTCTTCATACCTTTTGTAACGGAGAAATGGAACCAGATCATTAGAAGCCTATTTTAACCCTGACACCTGCAGTGCCTCCTTAAGGCTGTAGTACCCTAACTGGCCAGGAATGAACACATTATGTAAGGCTGTTTTGCTCTATTTCATACAGGACACATTTGACACATTTCTGCTACCACAGCAACAAAATATCATGAACGTTCTTTAAGGAGCCGGCACTACTGTGCCTTGCTTCACAAGCAGAGAAAAATAAATGGAGATCTTGAATTTAAAGAAAATCATTAAATGAATCGTGGAAGTAAAACTGCTCGGAAGAAGAGGGCATGACGTACCCACAGTCTGAAAGAAAATAAATTAAACAAAGCCTGATAAGGTTTATAAGGAGGGAAATTTGGAATCGATTTAAAAAATGAAGAACATTATCCACACAGACTTAATCAACTACCCAACCTTCACAAGAACCCCATTAACTATGTGAGTAGTGTGTTTGTGTGTGTGTGGGTGGGGGGGGGTTTCATTAGGATGGATACGTGGGGCGATTGCTGTTTTTTAAAGAGTAACAGCTTTGCCAGTTACCACTTTTGAGTCACTGAAGAGACTACTGTTAGCTCTAATTATTCTTCATTATTAACAAGCAGCATTAAGGTAAATGTGTACACTTAAGGGCTTTCCAGATCATAACATTGCATGAATATTGACACAATATTTGTCAGTGCATAATTGACCCATCCCCCAATGACAGATGGATTTTTAGGTGAACAGGTGTCTGCTGCTATTCAAAGTAGTTTCATCCAGTTGGTGATTATAAACATATTCTTATCAATAAGAAAGATATTCCCGTTTATTGTAACCCACTTGTCTAGGTTCTTTTTAATTCAGTGATTCATAGCCAGTATTTGACTAGAATATGGTATAATCTAATATATTCTTTATTCTACCATGTCACCACACTGACAAATATTTACCCAATTTACTTGATTTCTATAGAACAATGCAGACACTTTGTTTTCTTCCCCTTTTCCATCATCCTGATTTAATCTCCCAGGTTGTAGAACATCATGAAGGTCAGCAATATCACTTCTATTTCTGCCAGCTACTGCTGAGAAACCAGACAAAATCAATTATATTTCTTTGTTTTAAAGGGCAGTGAATGGCAACTGAGAAAAATAATCTCATTTTTCTGCTTCTGCTTATTAGTATGTTACTGGCCCACATGTGGAATGGTAGGAATCAAGAAATAACATTCTGCCCACATTCACAAGGGATGTGATACCTTATTTCACTCCCCATGTGGCTCCAGTTTGAGGGCATATGATATACCCCTGTGATAGAAGGGGGTTGGTTATACCATTCACAATACTGGATATTTAGATGTCACTTTAGAGTTTAAGATTCATTTCCATTCACACTATTTATTTTTCTTAAGTCTATTTATTTATTCTGAGAGAGGGAGGGAGGGAGGGAGGGAGGGAGGGAGGGAGGGAGAGAGAGAGAGAACATGGAAAGAGCAGAGAGAGAGGGAGAAAGAGAATTCCAAGCAGGCTTCATACTGTTCGCATGGAACCCAACACAGGGCTTAATCTCACAAGCTGTGAGATCATGTCTTCAGCTGAAATCAAGAGTCAGACACTTAACCAACTGAGCCACCCAGGTGCCCCTCCATTCATGCCATTTAATTTCAATTTCAACAACTCTGTCACATAGTAAGGATAATATTAATATCTGGTGTTCTGATTAGTACCAAATTCTACCTTAGGAATGGCAATTTTTAATAGATTTCAAAATCCATTTAGAGCTACCTAGTCTCTTCAAACAGAATAAATCTAATTACAGTGAATAGCAGAGGTAAAATATGAGAAGAGATTTAATCATGCACCTGAAATGGTTATATTTCTATGTCTGCTGACTATAAAGGAAGTATTTACTTTTAGTTAAATTTAAACTTACCAAGTATTTGCTTAATGCTTTCTAGATATGCTGCGCTATATTCTACATTCAGAGATGTACAGAAAGCAAATGATGGAGTTCTTACCAACAAAGAGTTTACAATTTCCCCAATGATACAAGATTCACTGCACATAAATTTGAGAAAATATGAGAATAAATAACATCTTAAGGTGAATACACAAACCGTAAGAATGAAACAAAACTATCTCGATGTATATCATGTTTGAACTTGACCTGGAAGGTTTTCTAAGAATGTGGAAAGGCAGAAAAGCACAGTAGTCACTGTCTACTATGTTAGGTGAATTAAATACAAGGGTTGCTCTTGAGGGCATAATTGAATGAGGAACTCATAGTCACTTTAAAAATGCCCAGAGGAGGTTATTGGAACATGGTAAAATATATTTTTGGCTAAATTAAGATATCAGAAGCAACTAAAGTTCTTTGAATAGAAAGCTACGTAATAAGAATGAAAATTCAGAATAACTGGCAGCTGTCTTCGCATGGAGCTTTTTCATCTATCTATACATAACGTCTTCTTGTCTTCTGCATATATTTAATGGATATAAAGAAAACCCATGCAAACTAATGTTGAAAGTAATAAACTATCTGTATGGTAAAGTCTTATTTTTTTATCTTATCCAAGATTATATTGATTTCTAGTGCTCTTTACTCAATGAGTATTTAACTCTTCTTTCTCATTCAGTGCAGAAGAAGAGTAGGAATATATTACTGAAAATATGCACACATAGCTTGAATCTTACCAACTCATGATTTTTTTAATAGTCACATTTTATTCCTTGGAGTGACTTCAATATTTAAGTGATTTTCTTTAAATATCCTTGAGTGTATGGCATTGTCAATTTAGAAATCAAACTCACGCTTCAATGGAGGAATCCACTTTTCTTTACAGACTGGTAAAGAAAATTAGTGTGGTCAGTGCCAGTAAACCCACTAGCATTGTAATAGTTCAAGATATTTATGGCAGGACAAAATTACAGAAAGCTATTTGATTTAACCATCCATATTGCTTTCCTTAAGGCAAAGTATAAAAGCCAACATTTTATTTATATCTATGTGATATAATGCTGTTTGGGGAGCTGTTTGTAAAGTAGCCATAAATAGCTTTTGTTTTTATGGCTATACTGGCAGACCTCAACAATTACACAAAATTATCACCTTTAAAGGGACTCCTCCCTAGTTTTCTCCACTTTCCTATGTCGCGCATAGAAACCTTAATGAAATACTTCAACTGGGTGAAGGAAATTTGGGTTAATAGAAATTTCTTTCAAAGTTTGCTTTAATTACTTATTTCTAAGATAGCCCTCTATTTATACATTACCCAAAAACTATATGCACAGGATTATGTTTGCTTTCTCTTTTGAAAGGAAGTAAGGGTTGGAAGTCTAGTAATGGCTATTATCTCCAATTCATTCTTCAATCCTCGGCTTCAGAAATATATATATCATCGCTCACTTTATATGTCCACTTAGTATCCTCTCTAAAGGAAAAATCAGATGACTTTAGGCTGCTGTAAACCTACCAATGCCTATCTCATCCACTCAGGATAATTAAAACTTTCATCAGAATACAAAAAAAACAGCTCCACAGGATCTCTACAAAGCAAACACTAACGCACCGGATTGGAGGAGAAGGGCAACTTGGAGAATGGCCTGTTCTGCAGTAAGATTATATATTTCCTCTTTTACATTTGGCTTTAACCAAGGGCAGCCAGTTGCAGAGTGCAGAGAGGACTAACTCTGAGAGAAACTCCCTGTTTCTGTCTAAATGATGAGGAAAAGGGGACTCTGTGTGCTGAAGCTTGTGAAGAAAATTCTTTTTTCTACCCCAATCCTGCCCTAACTTCAATCTCGCTCACAGGGGTACACTGCTGCGGCAGCAAAACCTAAAACTCCAAGAAATACCCATCTTGCTGGACAGAAGAACCTGGAAAGTGAGCCACTAAAGTCCAAAGAATATGAAGAAAATCCTTATCATTTTTTAAATATCTTTTTATTTCCTGATTACCTCGAGGGTGACCCTAATTACAAGAACAACATTACATACAAAGAGCTAAAATTCTTGGAATAAAACATGCTTCCGCCCAGAACTGGGGAAAAGGGCTGCTAGGTTTCCAGAGAGGGTGACAGAAATCTCAAGGAGGAGAGAACTGGAAAAGGAGAATATCCTGTCTGTGAAAGGCCTCACAGAGGCCCAGGCTGACTCACCAGCTGCAAATGTGTGGAATAAATACAAAGAAGCATAGCAAAATCTGTGAGAATTGCCTAGTATATAAACCACTGTTGGGGCGCCTGGGTGGCGCAGTCGGTTAAGCGTCCGACTTCAGCCAGGTCACGATCTCGCGGTCCGTGAGTTCGAGCCCCGCGTCAGGCTCTGGGCTGATGGCTCGGAGCCTGGAGCCTGTTTCCGATTCTGTGTCTCCCTCTCTCTCTGCCCCTCCCCCATTCATGCTCTGTCTCTCTCTGTCCCAAAAAAATAAATAAACGTTGAAAAAAAAAATTTTTTTTAAACCACTGTAAGAAATCCCAGGCAACTCCTGAGTGTCACATGCATAGGACAGGCTTAAACATTTTCCAGTGAAAGTGGAATGGACATTGAGATAGAAGGTGACATAGAACTTGCAATTTGGTTGATTGCCTACTTAAAAAATACATTCCTCGGGTTAATGATCTTAATACGACCCTGAGCCACTTAATGTTAAAAGTTCCCAATAAATAATCCACGATCTCAACAAAGAACCAAGAAAACCTAATTTTCATGGAAAACCACATTAGAATTATTTTTTAAAGCAGCTAACCTAACTGTGCTCCATGAAGCAAAGGTAAACACTTGAAATTAATGGAGGTTCTCAGCAGAAAAAAATAGAAAATACAAAAATATAAGAACTAAAAAATACAATAACTAAAATTAAATTTTTAAATTTTTTAAAGTGTTTATTTATTTTTGAGAGAGACAGAGACAGAATGCGAGTGGGTTAGGTGCAGAGAGAGAGGGAGGCACAGAATCCAAAGCAGGCTCCAAGCTCTGAGCTGTCAGCACAGAGCCCGACGTGGGGCTCGAACTCACGAGCTGTGAGATCATGACCTGAGTCGAAGTTGGACGCTCAACCGACTGAGCCTCCGAGGCGCCCCCTAAAATTAAACTTTTAACGAAGAGACTAAATAGCAAAATGCAGATGACACAGAAGAAAGAGCATTCGTAACCTTGAAAATGGAGCAACAGAAATGATCCAATGTGAAGAGCAGAAAGGGAAAAAAAATGAAAGTACAAATAAACAGGATCTCAGAAACCCGTGGGACACTATAATGTCTAACATCCATGTCATTAGGGTTTCAAATGAGAAGATAAAGAGATTGCTGCAAAAACAAACAAACAAATAAAAATAATGGCCGAACTTTCCAAATTTGGTGAAGGATAGAAATTTACACATTCAAGAAGCTCAACAAACTCCCAAACCAACAGGATATACTCATAAAACCATGCCTAGACATAATCATAATCAAACTGCTAAATGCCCTGTGTACACTTCCGTCATTTATACATATGGCATCCTGAGAAAGACGACACATTACATAATTACATATTGGGGAAAAAATATCTGATGTCTGTCAATTTCTCATCATAATCCACAGAGGCCAGAAAACAGTAGAACAATATTGTTAGATCGCTAAAGGAAAAGAATTGCCAACCCACAACTCTAGATTCAACCAATACATCTTTCAGGAGTAATAATATAATAAGGGGAATCTCAGATGAAAAAAACTAAGAGAATTTGATGTGAAATGACCTGCTCTAAAATTCTTCAGGTTTACAGGAAAACATTTAAAAAGGTATCTTGGAACTTCAGGAATAAGAGAGTAAATATCTAGTTAATATAATAAACTTTCCTTCTCCAAGTTATTTAAGATATATATTATATATTAAATAATAAAACATAATACATTATTTATAATACAATAATATGTAATAAAAGATATTATAGTTATACGTAAAATTTTCTGATGTGATTTTCGATATATGTAAATGTAATACATATAGCAACAATAATATAAAGCAGAGAAAGTAAAGGGGCCTAATATGGTTAGAAGGCTTCCTCATTTTACATGAAGTGGTAAAATATTAACTAAGTAGTCTGCGAAAGCATATTATATCTAATATACTATATTAGATATTATATATCCCTAGAGCAACCTCTAAAAACATGAGGCAAAAGATCATCAAAAGATAATAGATAAATTGAAATTGAATGCTAAAGAATATATAAATAATCTAAATTCAGGAAAGATGACAGGGAATAATAAAACCATTCTATGGCTCTCTTTTTCTGTCTCTCACTTTTCTGGTCTTTTTCTTTTTCAGCAAGCATTCTTCAGATCTTTATAGGTTCTAAAGTCCCTATTTGTTCTGCCTCCTGCTTTCCCTCTGGTTTATGTTATATTACTTTCCTTCTGGTTTACTATATTCAAGCTACATGATATTCGGTTCCATTTCTATACTATTATTGACTACTTCCGTGTCAATAATAGCTTACACACTGTTTACCGGCCTAGTAAATCTTTCCCTCCCTCTCCACCCAAGTATGCACATACCCTTCACCCAGCTCCCATTCATCGTTTAGGTTCACTTTCATTTCTTATTTCAAAAAGTCTTTCCTGACCGTCTCTTTCATCTAAATACACTGCCCTTTTAATACACTTTCATGCACTCTGACATTTTCCTTCATGACATTTATCGTAATTTTAATTATCAAAAAGCAGCTCCAGGAATTCCATATACAAGGAAATTTAAAGTGGAAATCTGGATGAAAACTAGAGCAATTATCTTGAAGTTGTTCTTGCACACAGTGTTTGCATTGACATAATGGAATCATATATGATAATATTACATTCCTTTCTCACGAGCCAGACTTAGGCATGTGTCTGCCAGTGTAGGTCTACAGGAGATGGAAGGTAAGATTAGGACTGTTAGAGCAGGAATACAAAGAGACAGTTCATATATATATTCTGCCACTTGCATGCATGGTTGTGTGTGTGTGTGTGTGTGTGTGTGTGTGTGTGTGAGAGAGAGAGAGAGAAGTGGAAGGGGGATTTTCTTCCAAGCATGGAGAACTTAAAGCATATAATGTCTTACATGCTGTTACAAAAATATTCCTTTTCCTAGGACTATATGATACAGATGGGAGAAAAATGACCCACGCCACACTCTCCTCTCCAAGTTTTAGTGCTTAGAATTGTGAAAAGAAGCAAGAAGCAAGGAGAAGAAAAACATCTGAAGCCAGGATAATCGTTCTCATTTCTTGTCCATTTTCTGTCTTATCCCCTGAAATTTAGGTTTCATAAGAAACCCTAGAAAAAAGAGGGGGAAACAATGAAAGGCTTGTATGCAATAGAATTTGGTCTTCAAATGTATTGAAAATCAGTGTGACTAGAAGATAAAATGTAAAGAGAGTGGGAAGTAGTGAGGTCAGGAGGTAAATGAGGGCCATGGGACACTGTGAAAGACATGTGAAGATAACTTGATTTTACCCTCAATGGGAATGCATTGAAGAACTTTGAGCAATTGGGTAATATAATAATATTTGAATTTTTAAAATATTACTCTTGTCATACTATTGACTAAAGGGAATATAAAAATGTATTTAAGGATATCAACTTTAAGACTCTTTTAGCAATATAAGCAAGAGAACAGAGTCTGAATTGCTCTAGTGGCAACCAGACTGAGATCAGTTAAGTAAATCAGTAAATATTTGGGAGGTAGATCACACCTGTCAGAATGGCTAAAGTCAACAACACAAGAAACAACAGTGTTGGCAAGGATGTAAAGAAAGAGGAATGCATTGCACCAACCCTCTTGGCGGGAATGCAAACTGGTGTAACCACTCTAGAAAACAGTACAGAGGTTCCTCAAAAAGTTAAAAAAAGAACTGCCCTTTGTTCCAGTATCACATTGCTGGGCATTTATCCCCAGAATATAAAAGTTCTAATTCAAAGGGATACATGTACACCTATTTTATAACAGCATTATCTATAATAGTCAAATATGGAAGCAGCCCAATAGATGAATTGATTGAGAAGATGTAATCTATATCTATATCTATATCTATATCTATATCATCTATATCTATTCAGAGAGAGAGAGAAATATTATTCACCTATAAAAAAGAATTAAATATTGCCGTTTGCAACAACATGTATGGAGCTAGAGAGTATGCTAAGTGATGAAATAAGACAGAGAAAGATAAATACCATATAATTTCAATCATATATGGAATTTAAGAAACAAGACAAATGAGAAAAGGGAAAAAAGGAGAGACAAAGAGGCAAACCAAGAAACAGTCTCTTAATTACAGAGAACAAAATGATGGTTACCGGAGGGGACATGGGTGGGAGGATAGGTGAAATAGGTAATGGGGATTAAGAAATACACTTGTCCTTATGAGCACAGGGTGATGTATAGAAGTGCTCAATCACTATATTGTACTCCTGAAACTAATATAACACTGTATGTTAACTCTACTGGAATCAAATAATTAAAATAAAATAAAATTAAATTAAATTAAATTAAATTAAATTAAATAAAAATTAAATATTTAGGAAGTAGATTCGCATGGAATTGGGACTGCATTAAATGTTGCAGAATTGGAGGGATTGTCATCGTGATGGCCCTATTATCCCTATTCTAACCTGGCTAACAAGGAGGATAATAGTGTTATTTTCATCAAGAAAACAAGTTTGAGGAATTAGGGAAATAAATAAGGACTTTAGCATAGATACATGGAGAGCAAGGTGCCAGTGGGAGAGATACAAGTAGACAATATCAATATTCAGGAGAGAGGCTGGGGCTAGTGATGAAGAGGGAGAGAGAGGGGGTAGGTAGTGCCATTGGAATATGGGCTACTTGAACCATATGAGTTCTGTAAGATGACCAGTGAGAAGCAAGTTTAAGTCCTGGGTAACGTCAACACTTCAAGATGGAGATGAGGTTCAGTGGAGTGGAGGAAAGAATTAGCCTGTGACCGGAGAAGGGAAGTTCTCTTCCACTACAAAAATGTTTAATCTGAAATAAGGTCAAAATTACCAAGAATTTTAAGAGTGATTACAGGTAGTTGTCAGAGCTTTGCTGAACTAATAAATCTCTGTCTCAGTATAGGCATTCAACAAAGGGAATCTTCAAATTATGTTGTAAGTTGCTAGCACACAGCTAAATTTACTCTTGGCTGTACTGTACTTCATTCTTTGGTCCTGAAACTAGTGAATTTGAAGTCTTTAGACAGCTGGTCAGTGAACTGTTCTATACTATCTGTGATGAGATAAGGAGCTTGTGCCAGAATGTAAATCAATAAAGCACATAAGGAATACAAATCAACTGTTTGGCTCAGCTGGCATTTGGAGGGTAGGAAGTATATAAGACTTCTTAGATGAAGGAAGCAGTGTTGGTATATATTCCAGCACAATCTTTTGATCTTATCATGGACCAGTAAGATAGAGTTATCAGATTGCCCTTTGAACAACACTGCTGAGAACTTTCCTTTCCAGCCATGATGGACAGCTTGGTTCAAACCAAATCTGCTCAGAAACTACTATAAAACTGAATAAAAAATAGTTTTTAAAAAGCTTTGCAGCAACAGCAACAACAACAACAACAACAATAACAATTTGCATACATCAGAGTACAACTAAGAACTTAAAGGACCAGGATCCCTAAGAGAAAGGAAACACAATAAAGTGAGTCATATATTTTGCCACTTTACTTGTTCAGAGAATTTGCTGATTTCTAACTGCACCTGTGTTGGGCAAGAGGCCCACAAAGCATGGGAAAAAGAAAAAAAACAGTTTCTAAGAGATGACAGTCTTAGCAGAGTTTTTAGCAGTATCACTGTATCAAGGAAACAAACATTTGAACTCCAGAATTCCCTAGAGGGTTACTGTAAGAATTAAATGAGCTAATGCATCTGAAGTCCTAGGAGAGAGGCATACAAGAGAAGGAAAAGCAAGTGTGCTTACTTGGGAGCATGGAGGTTCAAGGAGGTGGAAGGACAGTGTCGTATATTATGCTGAAGGCCAAGGGAGAAGATGTTTTCCAGAAGGGCATAAGGGCCCTAAGTCCCCAAATCACAAAAATATTAAGGACAATAAAGAAAATGAATGGGTCCCTAGTTTGGAAAATTAAGAACTCTTTGGTGAGAAGTTTCAGTGAAGTAATGGGTAAAGACAATATATTGCTAGGACCAAGTAGGGGCATAAGTAGAAAATACTGAGCACTCTTGCAAAGGTTGGTAATGAAAAAGAGACTGCATATGTAACATGATGATTTACTGATCCCTTGATATTTTTTAACTACTCTGAACTTACTAGCAAATGAATTAAAAAGTTCTTTTGATTCCTCTTTACATAGAGAGCCATACTTATTAATCGGGTCAAAAAGCATGAGCCTTTCAAAAATAAAGGATAAATTATCTTCTAGAAAGTTGACCCCAATTTACATTTCTCTAAGCACTATATGATACTTCCAGAGGTGAATATCCTAAAGCTATAAAATTTTATTCCCTGTTTTGTAATTTTTAAAAGTATCCCTTCAAAGTATATGTATTATTTTTACAATAAAAAATGTGGAGATGTTAGAGAAAACATCCGATATTTTTTAACATCCAATATTAGTTTATTTTCAACACAATATTGTGTACTTTTTGAGTTTTCAATGTCAAAAATATAATTGGTGACTAAAGACGTTCCATTCTCACTTGCAAAAGAAGGCTTTTCCAAAGAACTTCAAAAGCATACACATGTATTTTCTTGCCTAAGACTAATTTTTAGAGAAAGTAAATGGATCATTATCAAAGGTACAAATCTCTGACACTGAAATGACATTGTCACATTTAAATACACAAAACAGACTCATAAGAGTACATTTTTTAGAGAAATGAGATTCTTTCATTTTATATTTTAGTCCACACAGACTTAAGAGGAACCTCCTCTCACCCAGCACATTAACAAATTGTTTTAATGATATATTAATCAAGCATACACACTCTTAAATAATTAAAGATTGTTCATAGGAACAACACTTCCAACATCTGACAAGGGAAAAGAATTCAAATGTCTTAAACAACTTTTTGTTAAAATAATCATGCAACATGCAAATAATTCTTAATTGGGTTCATGATTTGGAAAGGTGGGGTGACATTTACATGTGCCCCCTTTTGTAAACCAGCAGCAATGACAACAAAACATAAGACTAAAATAAATTAAAGAAAATCAAAGTCAAATTCACGCTGTATTTAGAGAAATCTTCCATTTCTGGTTGTTTTTTTTTTCCTATCCCCTAATTTAACTTTGCTAATGTTCTGAAACTCTGGAATTATCAATACTGATTACTGTCTTTGGAGTCTATTGTTGGTACATATTTTCTGAACTACCAAAAGAAGTTTAATTAGGGGGAAATGTTTCAATATTTTAATCTCTGGACTTACAAATTCCTAGTAAAACCAAGACCTCAGAATTTTAAAGTAGCTTTGAAATACTTTCCATCTTTTTTTCATTTTGACTCTCTTAACCAGCTCTGGATATCTCTTGCCATACCAAGGATTTTAAAAGCTCTTTATGAAAATTTCTTCACTGAATCTGTGCACAGATCTGTCTACCTGAAGCCTATCAAAACTTACCTGCTCTTGTCTTGTTCCCCATGCATACTTGGGTAGCTAATCTATTAAACTAATTCATGTTAAAAGCATTAGTGAGGGATTGCAGATTCTTTAGTTATTCTTTCATTGCATTCAATTCCACACACACGATTATGAATTTTCTATGCCAGGCACTGTAATAAAATTCTGAGCACACAGAGATAAGTAAAATGAAATTCCTTCTCCAGCAGTTCTCAGACCAGAAAGCTATTAGTAAACAACATAGCATATGCTACACATTATCCAGAAAGCGCTGAAAAATATGGTTGCAAAGAGGGAAGAATACTCATCTCCCTCTGTCAGAGAGCTTTTACTACTATTTTGACAGGTGTACTCTTGGACATAAATTCCATAACCCACGGGTATTAGGAAATAGTAGTCCAGGAGAAGAAAAACTAAGGAATATTTTTTGAGGGGTGGAAGGGATTTACGTGGTTCTCAAGTCATGCCACATGCAGTATACCATCCTGCCCACTCCCTTCACATATGGGTATTTTCAAAATTTTGAAAATAGCATTTGGGCTATTAGATAGATGATAGATAGATAGATAGATAGATGTACATATAGGTATATATATAGATGATTTAGATATAGATATAGAAGATATAGATAGAGATTTAGATATACAGAAACAGGTAGATATAGATATAGGTAACATGGAAGAAGAGAAGTTGTCTATAATGGCATGGATGGGCAGTTTATAATTGCCTCTCAGTCCACTTCTCCTTTAAAGGGAAACTGATCTCTTAGGCTACTGCTGAGAAAGAACATCCTATATCCTGTTTTTCTGTAGCATAAGGGCAGCTGACAGACAACTTGGGAAGGCTCTAACTCAAGTGCAGTCTGTTTTTAGGTGGACTATGGGCTATGTGCAGTATCTTCAAAAGTTTATGTATGCCATCACCACCACCACCCACACTCATTAACATGGCTAGAGGGTTGGCAGGGCCGAGATTTGAATGTAGGCAGTGCAAAGGATGTATATCCTGACCCACTACATTACATTACCTTTCCACTTTTTGCACTTGAATTGTCCAAAAATCTGCATGTACCAATGGACTAAGCACTAAAAAAGTGCTTATGTAAAAAATACATATACCTGGATTACTATGGACACATAAATTATGGAGTGCTTGTGTCATATGATAAAGCATTTAGCATTTTCATCATTTGAGAAAATGGACCCAAGTATTCAAATCAAAACACTGTTCATGCTATAGAAGCAAATGTGCAAGTTGTTTTTTATTTGTTTCATGGGATCAACCTCAACGCACTGGACTATTTTGATAAAATCTAGTTCTCAGTAAAATTATTCCAGACAAAAAGGTTTTTTTTTTTTTTTTTTTGCTCTTAAACCCTCTAATTGTTGAGGCGTTCACTGTTTTCTTTATCCTGATTTACATGCATAACATGCAAAGACATCTCAACTTAAAAATATGTTTCCATAAAGACTACAGAGTACGGTGTTGTGTGCTTTTAAATATATGCACAAATAAATGTTATGATCTCTTTGTAACTATTTCAAACTTCAATATGGTATTCAGCTCAATCAATGTTAATTAATATAGATCTAGTTCATAGCTGTGACTATAATACTTCATGGTATGAAGACGCTACAACTTACTCACTCAGGGGGCGTTTAAATATTTTCAACACATCAGTTTTACAAATAATGTGTCAACAAACATTCTTATACAGGTCTCCTGGTCTAGGGAATGAGAATGTATCTAGGATATATAAATGGAAATGGAATTAGTGGATCATGAAAGAATAATTTTAGTATTTGTTAAGTACTACTCTATGCTCTGTAAGGTGTACTCTCATTTTAGGGAATATCTATCCTTTTACTTTAATTTTTTTTATTTAATAAGGTTCAATTCAGTAAAGTTTGTTTCATTATTTTTGAAAGAGAGAGAGGGAATGGGAGAAGGCCAGAGAGAGAGGATGAAAGAGAATCCCAAGCTGACTCCACACTGTCAGTGCAAAGCCCGATGTGGGGTTCCATGGAGGGTTCCATCTCGCAAACTGTGATGTCATGACCTGAGTTGGGCGCTTAACGAACTGAAACATCCAGGAACTCACTTTGTTAATTTTTTACTGAACTATTTATATTTTCTTGTCAAGTTTGTGGGAAATGTTTATATTTTTTTAATACAAAGACCTGGTCTTTTATAGACATTAAAGATATCTCCCAGTTTGTTCTTTGGTTGTAAGGTTTTAGTCTCCTTTTTTGGTAAAAGGATTTTGGGTACAATTTAAGAAAAATTTAAATATATTTTCTTTTTTTCTAATATTATCAGAGTTTCCCATCATTTTATGTTTAATACAATTCGAATTCATTTTGTAATGATGTAACACAAGATTATTTTTTTTCCATATTGTTGACATTTTTTCAAATAGCCTGTTCAGTCACTGATTTATGTTGAGATATCAATCAAGGTCAGTATTCTGGCCTCTGTTATGTTCCACTCTTCTGTTTGTCTAATTCTGTCTGAATTCTGCACTATTTTATTCATCATATCTCTGTAATACCTCTTAACATCTGATGGTGTAAAATCCCCTCATTTTGGCCTTCTTTTTAAAGTTCTTTTAATTTTTGTGTATTGTCCATCATATGATTATGGAATCAGCCAATACTCTACCATTCAAAAATTAAGAAACAAAGGATCCAATTTTGAGTGTAATTGCATTAAATGATTATCAAAATTTTAAAGAGCTAATGACTTCAAACTGATGAATCATCCCGCTCACGGGTATTTTTTATTTCTGCATTTATTCAAGTCTTTTAAATGTCCTTCAATAAAGCTTTGAGATTAATTTCAAACGGTATTTGCTCATTTTTCTAGTATTTTCCATTTATGTTCTTTCACTTTTATGATAAGTGTTCTCCTTGTTACATTTTCTAATTTATTAATACAGATATAAAAGAAAATCAACATGTTTTTAAATGTTGGTTCTGGATCCAGTTAACTTGCTATCTCCTTTAATAAACTACACATTGGTTCTTTTAATTTTTTTCATGAAGATTATAATACTGTGTGCAAATAATGCTACTTTAGCTTCCATCATTTTAGCTTATCGACTTTCCTCCTCTTACTGCATTGACTAGGCTCTCATATGCCACATTAAATAGTAGGCCTGATAGCAGGAATACTTTTTATCCCAGCTGCATCATCAAAATTCTCCCAAAGGTTTATCATGAAACCTGCATGTTCTCCAAACTTGTTAATTTTAGTCTTTGATCAGATGGTACTAAAATGCAATTCCTTATCAATTTCACAGAAGAAACCAAGGTTTCCTGAACCCCAAATTAGAAGGATGAGACAATGATTTTCAAATAATGATGATGTTTATAGAATGTGTACAACTTTAAAATACTGGTACGCAGAGGAAGAGTTGTTAGTGCAGTGCAGAACTACAAGTTAAAATGGGAGAAAGTAACAATCATGGGTGAACATGTTACCCCTGATTTTTACTGGAAGAGGAATGGGAGATGATATAGGAAGAACTGTGTATTATTGCAGATTCATTGAAAAACTATTGAACAGTAATTGACTAATGATTGAATTAAGTAAAACTATACCTATTAGGTAGAAGAGATCCCCTCAGTAAAGACTAATTTCCACTCCCTACTACCTTGAGGATTGGCTAGACTTAGTAACTCACTTCCAAAGGCTAGAGTAGGGAATGGTAAAAAAAATTAATAAATAAATAACCTCACAGAACAGAAATCTGACAAGCGCTATCTTAGTGATGAAGGGACAAAAGGTAACATCGCCAGCAACGTCGTGTGGCTATCATATACTTCCCATATCATGTGACAAGAAGGGCCTTTGACCTATGTTATATTATTTCCAAATACCCATAACTCCAGTCTTATCATGAGAAAAATAAAAGAAAAGCCCAGACATGGGGACATTCTACATGACACCTAGCCAGTACTCAAAACTGTCAAGATCATGACAACAAGCAAATATTGAGAAAAGATCAAGGACTTGAAGTGCCTAGGGAGACATGATAACCAAATGTAATGTAGTAATGTGTAATGATACCATAAACACACTAGGAGAGGGCATTAATAGGAAAACTGGTGAATCACAATAAAGTCTACAATGTAGCCAGCACTAATATATCCATATCACTGTTCATTTTAAAAAGTGGAGTGCAGTAATATCAGATGTTAATAATGGGGGAAACTGGATGAAGGGAATACTGGGAACCCTTTATAAAATCTTTGTACCTTCCCTATAAGTAAAGCATCCTGAAATAAAAAGATTATTATAAGAAGAGAGATCTTTTTTCTGTAGTTCTGTGTCTGCATTTTTTGGTTTCGTGTGTGTGTGTGTGTGTGTGTGTGTTGAATTCTTTATTGTTTCAGTTCCTTGTTTTTTGGGGAAAGAGATACAGGAATTGCCATTGTCTTGCCTCCTTTAAAAAAATTTTTTTAATGTTTATCTATTTTTGAGAGAGACAGACAGAATATGAGCAGGGGAGGGGCAGAGAGAGAAAGAGGGAAACAGAATCTGAAGCAGGCTCCAGGGTCTGAGCTGTCAGCACACAGCCCTAGGCGGGACTTGAACTCAGAACTGTGAGATCATGACCTGAGCTGAACTCAGACGCTTAACCAACTGAGCCACTCAGGTGCCATATGTTTTGCCTCCCTTCCAGTAATCAATGAACTTTAAGTGTTATCAATTTCTCTGTAAGTGCCAAATTAACATCCAGATTAGATACAAGCCTGGAATAGGAGCATAACAATAGTAGGATAAATGCAGACCCCACAGGAAACGGACTGTGCATTGCCCCTCTCATTCCAGAAGAGCATCTTTACCATTTATAACTTGGGGTTATAAGTTATGACACAGCCGTGGATCCTGAAGTTTTTATAAAAAATGTTCTACTTGTGCATTAAAAAAAGTATACTTTAAAAGCAAACAGTAGGTTGTATGGCATACACCTACAAAGTAATATCTACTTGTATGTGCTGCTTCATCAATATCTTACTGTATTTACATCATGGCAGCTATTGAACCAAATACAATAGCAAAGAGGCAAGCTAAACTTTAAAAAATAAATGAATAAAATCCAAAATCTTTGTTCCATGATTTCTACTTCTATTGATAATATTTTGCTTTGGGAGATATGCCACACTTTTCATTCTTGATGTGCTGTCCATCTGAAAACTGGTTGCCAGGACTCCCAAGGTATCCATGAAACAGATGCCAGTCTATGTAACTATTCTAGTTACATCAGGGCACAGTTGAGGAAGTGCCACCTCCCAATATGTTCTATAATTTGGATCAAAAGCCTTCAATATTTACTTCCAAACCCGGTATGCCAAGAAAATTCATGTGCACTCTTTGGCAATGCATAGAGTAGAACCACAATATTCACAAACCATCCTTCTGCCACCACGGCAATTTCCAAATTTTTGTTCCTTTTTTTCCTTGCAATTTGCTCTGTGAAGAAAATGGGTCATTGCCCTGTAGAATTTCACACAGGCTGGATTTTGCAGAATGCATTTCACGGTGTTTAACATGTTGCTCCAAACTGCCCAGTTATCTGAATTGTTTCTGTAAAGATAAACTTCCCCATATCAACTATGTTATCCAAAGCTATGGTTTGCATTGTAAAGGAAGACGAGACAAACTCCTGATGCTTTCTCTTTATTTCTGAGGATTTCAAAGACTATGAATTAGTTTCCTGGAATCTTTCAAATGTGTTAATGAGCTTTAAAATTTTTTAAAGTATCATTATGAACTCATGGATTAAAATATATTTGTTTTTTGTTGGTTTGGATTAAAATATATTTGAAAAGTTATAAATAAATTTCTATTGTTGTATTCATATTGAAATTGACCTGTGGATCCTTAATAAGTGGGCTCCTAGGTTCTTTGATCCAGATTCAGAACTCTTTGATAGCTTCCTTTTTCCTAGTAATGACAAAATTTTCCAAGTGCATTTGGGATATTCCTAGATCTGGAATCAGTGATTTCTCCAAACTGTCCTGGTTCCTTTTAGTGAGATATAATATTTAGAGACCACATCCAAACATGATAGTTGGTCATTGCTTCCAGCCTTTTTCAGTTAAAAACGCAAGGTAATATATAGTTTTTGATAAAATGTTTCTTAAGTTCACATTGGCATTTCTGGCTTAAACCCAGAGAGTTTGGAATTTTAACTTAATTTCTTTTATCTTCTATATGTTTCTTCTTTCTCCCATTCTGAAATTCTCAAGTCCCTTGCTTCATCTCAGGCTATAAACCTAACAGTCTCAGAATCATAGTGCCAACATTATACTAACAAAATCATTGATAAAAAACATCTTAATATTTTTGTTTCTTGTGTCCGCAAGGGTATACCATCTGTGATGTAGCAGTTTAAAATAATTCCTTGATACAACTTATGGTCAACTGTTACTTTTAACATTTTTGTAGGAATTATCATAGCCAAATTTCATTTTATAATTATGTAAAATATGTGCAATTTTCAAGAATAAAATCCACAAAAGGAGTTACCTTCAGGGGGATCCTGCTTCTCTTGCTTTCCCCTCTACCACACTCTCTATTTTCCTTTATAATTTATTTAAGTGTTTTACTCATTTTTCTATTTCAATATAAAAAAGACACACATTTATCTACTTTTGTTAGATGGGTAGATATATGAATATATATGCTAGCATACTATGTGTATTTTTCTGTACTTTGCTGTTTTCACTTCATATAATCTGGTGTTCCCAAAGTGGAAGATATCCCTCATTGCTTTTCCAATTGCAAAGTACTCCATTCAGGAGTGTACCAATTTTGTTCAAGTAGTATAATATTAATAGACATGAAGATGTTTTCTATTCCTTTATTAGTACAAATAGATCCATAATAAGGAGACTTGTGCATATATTTATTCATACCAGTGTGAGTGGGATAAATTCCTAGAAATGGAATTGCTGATTAGAAGATAATGTATACACAATGTTTTTTTTTTAATTTTTTAAATGTTTATTTTTGAGAGAGAGGGAGATAGCGTAACTGGGGGAGGTACAGAGAGAGAGACACACACACAGAATCTGAAGCAGACTCCAGGCTGTGAGCTGAGCTGTCAGCACAGAGCCCAATGTGGGGCTCAAGCTCATGAGCCATGAGATCATGAGACATGAGACATGTATGCGTAATTTTTTAAAAAATATTTTGCCAAATGCTCGGTTAGGGATTGGATTGCAACATTTTGTATACATTTAAGCAATGTATCGATGTACTTACTTCCCTACTACTACACCAAGAGTATGTTATCAAACCTTTGGATTATTGCCAACATGATAGTCTTCTCAGGTTAATTTTAACCTGAGTTTCTCTTATTATAACTAAGGTTGAGCATCTTTATATATTTTAAGAGGCATTTGTTTTTACTTTTCTGTGAATTTTTTCTCAATTTTCTATTGCATTTTAAGGTATTTTAATACTTTATTTTTAAAAACTATTTATATATTAAGCATATTGTCCCTTTTTCTAGAACAGGGATTGGCAAGCAAACTTTCTCTGTAATAGGCCAAATAGTAAATATTTTAGGTTTTGCAACTATATGTATCTTAGTTCATTCAGGCTGCTATTAAAAAATACCATGAACTGGGGCGCCTGGGTGGCTCGGTCAGTTAAGCGTCTGACTTCGGCTCAGGTCATGATCTCACAGCCCGTGAGTTCGAGCCCCGCGTCGGGCTCTGTGCTGACGACTCAGAGCCTGGAGCCTGTTTCAGATTCTGTGTCTCCCTCTCTCTCTGCCCCTCCCCTGTTCATGCTCTGTCTCTCTCTGTCTCAAAAAAAATAAATAAATAAATAAATAAAAATAAAAAAATAAAAAAATAAAAAATACCATGAATTAAGTGCATTTAAACTTTTATTTCCCACAGTTCTAGAGGAAGTCCAAGATCAGGGTCCTGGCAAATTCTGTCTGTTGAGAGCCCACTTCCTTGTTAAGGGCCATCTTCTTACTTGAGTCTCACTTGGAGGAAGAGTGAGGGTTCTCACTGGTCTATAGGTCAAATAGGTCTATATCTAGAATTTAAATTCTACTTCTTTAGTGTGTATGTCTGTTTATGTGACAATAACACATTTTAACTTAAGAAAGTTCTATATACATTTTAACATCTAGTAGAACGAGGCTATCTCCCTCCATTACTTTTCTTCTGGAACATTTTCCAGATTAATCATATTTGCTTGTTCTTACAAATATACTTTTAATCAATTTGTCTGGCTCCAGAAAAAGAAAATAATCTAAAGATATTTCTATTGTGTTTTGCACTGAAGTTGCCAATTAGGAGAATTATCATCTTTATAAGATCAATTCTTCCTATCCAAAAAACATGGTATGTCTTTTCATTTGTTCAAGTCTACTTTTGAGTCTTTCTGGAGTCTTTTATGGTTATTTCGTATAGGCTCTATCCTGTTAAGTTTAGGCTACATGTTTTGTTTGTTCAATGGCTTGTTGGTTTCTTTTGTTTTATCTTACACAAAGTCTTTACTTTCACATGAATTCTAGCTGGACTTTGCTTTTATTTTCAAAAGTTATTGATTTTTATGTCAGTTCTATAACTTGCTAATTTTTCTAATTCCTTTCCTGTTTGCAGCAGTTTTCCATTGATTCTTCTAGGTTTTGTTGAAACATAATAATATCATTTGCAAATAGGTGCCTTTTCTTCTTCCTTTCCAATTTATACCTCTGATTGTTTTCTATTTTCTAATATTTCAATACAATATTCAGTAATACTCCCTATACAGTATTAGACACAAAATAATGGTCATCTGTATTGTATTCATACTTTATCAGTAAAGCCTCTTACATCAGTAAGATATTGGCTTTAAGATCACAGTTTATGCATTTTATTATATTAATAAAATGCCTATCAATTTACATTTTTCAAAATAATGGGTACTAAAATTTGCCGTATTTACTTATATCTAAAAAGATTACTTTAAAAATTCCACCCTTATGCTGTTACTATGATAAATACAATAAATTATCTTAATGGGTTTCCTAATATTAAGCTACCTTTGCCTTACTAGAATCAACCCTACTAAGTCATGGTGTGTTAGTTTTTTAAGTTTATTTATTAATTTTGAGAGAGAGAGAGAGAGCAGGAGTGGGTGAGGGGCAGAGAAAGAGAGAAAGAGAGAGAGAGAGAGAGAGAGAGAGAGAGAGAGAGAGAGAGAATCCTAAGCAGGCTCCACACTGTCAGAGCAGAGCCAGACACAGGGCTCAATCTCAGGAACTAGGAGATCATGACCTGAGTTGAAATCATGAGTCAGATCCTTAAGCGACTGAGCCACCCAGGAGTCCCATGGTGTGTTATTTTTAATGGATCATGGGATTCTCTTTGTTAATATTTTACTTTTTATTAGCATTCATAAATAAAATTCATCTACAGTCTTCTTTATAGTGGAATCTTTGTCAGGTTTTGGAATTAAAATTACTTACACATCACAGAATGTACTTGAAGTTTTTTCTTCTTTTTTTCTATTTTATGATATACAAGTTATATAGTATTGGGATTATTTGTCAGGAGAAATCCCTTCTTAAATTACTTGGAAAATGATGAATTTGGGGAGAATTAGTCTAATTTTTTTTTTATTTCTAAACGAACTATGTTCTTAGAATTTCCATCTCTACTAGAGTCACTTTGGGTAAGTTTTTTTTTTCTTCTAGAGAATTATCCATTTCATGTAGATTTTCAAAAGAGTCTGCTTAGGATCGTGTAATGTAGCCATATATACATATTATATATATATTATATATGTAATATATATTATATATATAATAAATACAGAAATTATATGTCATATATAAGAAATTATATATAATATATAATAAATTATATTATATATTATATATAATAAATTATATATTATATATATAATTTATTGTCAAGCTAGCTAACATACAGTGTATACAGTGTACTCTTGGTTTTGGGGTAGATTCCCATGATTCATCACTTACATACAACACCCAATGCTCATCCCAACAAGTGGCCTCCCCAATGCCCACCACCCATGTCCCCCTCTCCCCCAACCGCCCCCCATTAACCCTCAGTTTGTTCTCTGTATTAAAGAGTTTCTTGTGGTTTGCCTCCCTGTTTGAATTAAATAATTTTATGTTCATAAATTCTGTTTGTTCTTGACTATTTGGTTAGTTTTTTTCTAATTTTTTAATTCTGTCAAAGAATTCATTTGGGGTTATATTTATTAATTTACAGCACTTTTTAGGTGTATTTGTTTTTATATAAATAATATTTTTTTTTTAATTTTTTTCTCAACGTTTATTTATTTTTGGGACAGAGAGAGACAGAGCATGAACGGGGGAGGGGCAGAGAGAGAGGGAGACACAGAATCGGAAACAGGCTCCAGGCTCTGAGCCATCAGCCCAGAGCCCGACGCGGGGCTCGAACTCATGGACCGCGAGATCGTGACCTGGCTGAAGTCGGACGCTTAACCGACTGCGCCACCCAGGCGCCCTATAATATTTTCTATTTATTAATTTCCTCTTTGCTTTATTCTGTTGTTCTTTTGATATTTTGCTATTTCTATTCAGTGTTAAGACATTTATTTTAACTTTTTCATTTTTATTTATAGGTTTTAATGCTACAAATTCTCTCTGATATTTGATTCATCTATATCATAAAGTTTATAATATATTCTATACTTCATAACTATTTTTAAGAAATTCTGAAATCTTGGTTTAAGTTGGCTGAAAATAAATCTTTAAATTTCCAGAAAAAAGACTTTTAAATTATTTTTACATGACTTGGTAATTTTATTGTAGTTTGGTTATGAATGGTGCTTGTATTTGGAACTTTTGAAGTTCTTTTGATGCCTAAAACATGGGCAATTTTTATGGGTTATATCTATTCATTTGCTAAGAAGTTGTCCTAAGAATTACTTTTGTCTACTTGACTTTTATGGGTTGAAGGAGATGTATTAAAGTTTCCTTCTACCATTGGTGTACTATTGCATCTAATTACATGTGTGTATCTATTTTAAGAAAGCTGCTGCATTGTTATAGGGTGCGTGATTATTAATATCTATTAAGCTTTTGGGTGACGGGGTGGCTTAGTTGGTTAAGCATCCGACTCTCGATTTCAGCTCAGGTCATGATATCACAGTTCATGACAGTGTGGAACCTGCTTGAGATTCTTTGTCTCCCTCCCTCTCTTCCCCTCCCAGGTCACACATGCATATTCTCTCCTCTCTCCCTCACTCAAACTAAATAAACCTTAAAAAAATAACTATTAAGCCTTTACTGTGTTTTATAGTCAATAGCAATATAAAGTTCTCTTTTCTGTACGTCCTGATCTAAATTGCACAATAAACATCAAGTTTAAACCTTCGTTTTCTTTTTCTTTGAATTTATCTAGTATATTTTTTGCATCTTTTTACTTTTAATCTTTCCAAACTTCCTTTAATATGTATCTTGCAAAAATAATAGTTTTGAATTTTGTTTTGTTAACTGAAAGTGTAGGTGTCTCTTTTTTAGGAAACATGTTTTATTTTTTTATTCATTTTTTTAAATGTTTATTCATTTATTTTTGAGAGAGAGAGAGAGAGAGAGAGAGAGAGAGATTGAAGGAGGGGCAGAGAGAGCAAAAGACAAAGAATCCAAAGCAGGCTCAGGGGCTCAAATTCACAAACCATGAGATCAGGACCTGAGCTGAAATTGAGTCAGCTGTTTAACCAACATAGCCACCCAGGCACCCCTAGGTGTGTCTCTTTTTACAGCCACGTTAAGCATTTGTTTTGGGGGTTGTTTTTGAATATTTTTTAAATATTTGTTTATTTTGGGGGAGAGACAGAGAGTGAGCGGGAGAGAGGCAGAGAGACACAGAGACACAGAATCCAAAGCAGGCTCTAGGCACTGAACTGTCAGCACGGAGCCCAATTGGGGGGCCGGATGCTTAACCGACTGAGCCATCCAGGAGTTCCATGTTAAGCTTACTTGAATGGATGGATATCACCGACGTATTTAATCTCAGTTTTGTCATATTTGCATAATACACATATATTATTTGTGTATATACACAATATACACATATTTTTCTATGTCTGTATCACTTTATTTCTCTTTTTATGTTGGCAGATTTTTTGTTATTTGACTAGGTTATTTAAACATTTTAAAATATATTTATAAAACTAAGACATTTTTGTCTGAAATGTTGCACTTATTGTAATATCTTTATTATAACATCATTAGTCCCTTCTTTTTGCCCATTCTGTCTTACTCCCCTGCTGTGAGCAATATTGAAATTAGCTCATTACCTTATCTTTCCTTTCCCTTCCCTCTCATTCAACACCTAATTTATTTTTTTTTTCAACGTTTTTTTTTTTTTTTTTTTTTTTATTTTTGGGACAGAGAGAGACAGAGCATGAACGGGGGAGGGGCAGAGAGAGAGGGAGACACAGAATCTGAAACAGGCTCCAGGCTCCGAGCCATCAGCCCAGAGCCTGACGCGGGGCTCGAACTCACGGACCGCGAGATCGTGACCTGGCTGAAGTCGGACGCTTAACCGACTGCGCCACCCAGGCGCCCCTCAACACCTAATTTAATGCAATAAGTGAGCTTAATCTATTCTCCATATAATTTCCCCAATTTTCCCTCATTTAAGAAAGTTATGTTGCTGGGGGCCTGGGTGGCTCAGTCAGTTGTATTGACTTCAGCTCAGGTCATGCTCTCTCAGGGTCATGGGTTTGAGCTTCCTGTTAGGCTCTGTGCTAACAACTCAGAGCCTGGAGCCTGTTTCAGATTGTGTGTATGTCTCTTTCTCTCTCTGTCCCTCCCCCACTGGCTCGCTTGCTCTCTCTCTCACTTTCTCTCTCTAAAAAATAAACGTTGGGGTGCCTGGATGGCTCAGTTGGTTGGGCATCTGACTTCGGCTCAGGTCATGATCTTGCGGTTTGTGAGTTCGAGCCCTGCATCGGGCTCTGGGCTGACAGCTCAGAGCCTGGAGCCTGCTTTGGATTCTGTGTCTCCCTCCATCGCTACCCCTCCCCTGCTTGCACTCTGTCTCTCTCGGTCTCTCAAAAATGAATAAACGTTAAAAAATTAAAAAAAAAAATAAAATAAACATTAAAAAATGACATAAAAAATAAAAAGTTATGTTGTATGTACATTATCAGAGAATATTTGATTGTAGTATATCTACAGTATATATGATACAACATAAACTATACAGTAGATACATTTCCAGCATACATATCATTACACACTATCTTCTCCTATCAGTCATTTTATTTCACTTGTAAGGAAAAGTGTATACTGTTTACTAGAAGTCCTTATATTAATACTTCTGCAGCCTTGGTTGTCCCAATTTATCTACCAGAAGTAAATTCCTCCATATGGACTTATGAGAAAAATATCCCCTAACTTCTTACATGTGCATTGCATGTCTTACATGTCTTTATATGTGAAGGTCTTTCAAATATATCACATGTATCCATATGTGGATATCCCAGTATGTTACTCCATTGTCTTCTGGTGAAATTTTTGCTCTTGAAAAATCTGATGTAAATCTGTCCTTCTCTTTACTGGTGACTTGTCCACTTTGTCCATTTTCCTTTTTGAAGATGGCTTCTCTGGTGTTGACTCTTCTGAACATATCCACTCAATGTGATTTTTCAAAACGTAAGTTTAAGTCTCCGTTACACAAGTTCATTTATTGAACTAAAATTTTAATATTTTCTGTTTGTTTACTGGGTTTTGGTTTTCTATTCAGAGACTTCTATTACAGATACGTTGTACTGAATACATACATCCATATATATGAACATATTATCTTTATTATTTTCTCTCAAATCCCTTTATCTATTTGCTTAATTCCTTTGGATTAAATAAGAAGACATTTTCTCCATTTAATCTTCTATTATCTTTGACATTATGCTTGTTCTATTGTTTCCCCAGTCATCTTATTTCCAAAATAATTTTTCTTTAATTTTTTTAATTCACTTGAAAACTCTATCGGCTCTCTTTAGAAGTCTTTTTATATCCTAGCATATCATCTCAGAATTTGACTGATCAGGAATTATGGTCTTTTATCATTATACTTATCATTATCTTAAATAGTGTATCATTTTTCAAAATACCATGTTAAAATTTTAATCTTTTGGGGTGCCTGGGTGGCTCAGTCGGCTACGCATCTGACTGTGGCTCAGGTCATGATCTTGTGGTTCGTGAGTTCCAGTCCCACGTTGGGTTCTGTGTTGACAGCTTGGAGCCTGGAGCCTGCTTCACATTCTGTGTCTCCTTCTCTCTCTGCCCCTCCCCCACTGGTGCGCGCGCGCGCGCGCGCACACACGTGGGAACTTGGTCTCTCTCTCTCTCTCTCTCTCTCTCAAAAAAATAAACACTAAAAAAAATTCATCTTCCGCGAGGCATGTTGTTCTTTCATACTTCCATTGTCTATAAACCGGTCTTTTTCTCATCATTATTAGTTTTTAATAATGTACTTTTGTCAAATTCAACCACAATTCTTTTATATTGCTTGATTTGAGATAAGATTTTTTGTGCTCCTATAGGAGAGGGAGATTTAGGACATCTTTGCTACATTCATAGCTCTTGTGATTATTCTGCTGTCATCATAAAGTACTCAACAATAGGGTCATTTACCTTTTGAAATTTTCTCACCCTTTTTCCTTATATCCTCTTTTTATCTGGCTGCTCTTTTTGTCTGTCCATAATATCTTTTTCTACTCAATCTAGATTCTATCCCCAGCAATTTCTCTGCAATTATGTGGCTTTGACCTAGAAATAAGCTTACATCATTAGTTTCAAAAAAATCAACTGGAACTATACTACCTGGCTTCCTCCAACCTTTTCCTAGTCTTTGCACTGACCTGTCTGTGAATTGGAGCCTGCATTGTCTACATTGAGTTCACCCTTGTCATGTGGATTCTTTCATGCTTTCTGCAGTAGAAAGGAAGCCCTCATTTTGGGGAAGATAAGATTGTCTCTCAAGGTCATCAAAGGTCCCTTTTTGCATTCCCTTCTGCCCAAGTGCTCATACAACAATTGGGTATAACATTGCTCTATTAGTGGCTTAGCCCTAAACACTATTATTTGGTACTTTATTTTGTCACCTAGTCTCATTTGAATGTTATCCATGCAAATTAGTATTTTGATTACTGTTGACTTTGTGTTGTTTTATGAACTGAAGTGCTTGTTTTTGAGGTTCAAGGGAGAAATCAGGGACATTTAAAATGTTACTCCTTCTTCCACCTTCTTACTAGGAAGCTCTTCTACTTAAATTTAAATTAAATATATTATCAGACTATGAAAACTCAGAAAATTAAAATATCCCCTTTTTACAATTTAAAATGTTTACTGTATTTCATATTTTAATGAATCCTTAGAAACAATACCAAGAAATAACAATCAGGTAAAGCTGGGAAATTACATGTCAAAAATAACCCACATGGAAAGATATTCAATGCACTTCTGAGAAATTTTCAATGAAGCAGTAAATAAATTTCGTGGATTAAAAAATCAACTTTTTGGGGGTTGCCTGGGTGGTTCAACTGGTTGCACATCTGACTTGATCTCCACTCAGGTCGTGAGTTCAAGTCCCACATTGAGCTCCATGCTAGGGGTGAAGCTTATGTATAAATAAATAAATAAATAAATAAATAAATAAATAAGCAAGCTAACTATTTGGACTACCTAATTTTTGTAGGCATGTTATTTTGCCTCGTTAATACTCATCATACAAACCTGTGTCATTCTTTTTCACTAGTGAGGTTCTGTCTATAAAATTCAAAATAGCCAATCTTTTTCCAGCCATCAAGCCATGTCCTGCTTTCAAAAAATCATTTTATTCAGACTAAGCTAATTTCTAAACAACGTCTTGAAAAGAAACACATTGAAACCTCTTAGGACCCTCTTATTTTTTCTCAAGATCTGTAAAATCCCGTTACCTGTCAATAGAGTTTGATGCAGGTTGAAGAAAGATAAGTGTATCGCAAATCACTTCGTGATGAGATCTCAAACTGAGTCACTTATTGATTCTTAACTTCTGTTTACCTTACATCATGTTTAATTATGCCAATTTCACTCTATTATTTGGTGGGATACAGTTGAATGAGAACACTTGACTTTCTAGAATGATAAAATTCTATTTCCTTGAAAATAGTGGTATTCTTTTGCAACGAGTGTTGCCTAAATTGAAAAACAAGGTATTTTTCTACACATATCGATATCTCTAAGATACATAACATGATACACAATTTAGTCTTAGTTTATTCAAATAAAAAATGATCGGGGCATCTGGGTGGCTCAGTTGATTAAGGATTGTACTTTGGCTCAGGTCATGATCTCACAGTTAATGAGTTCAAGCCCTGAGTCAGTCTTTCTGCTGTCAACACAGATCCCACTTCAGATCCTCTGTCTGCACCCCCCACCCCGCTGCCCCTCCCCTGCTCACACGTGTTCTCTCTCTCTCAAAATTAAACACTTAAAATTTTTTTAAAAATCTGTAAAATCTACCCTATTTTTCTATTTTGGTTGTAAGTGATGAACAGTTGAAGTGGTAAATGAGTATAGGATCTAGTGCTCCTATAGACATTTAAAAGTACTCAAATCTAAAAAGAACTACAAGCATAGAAATTTAGCATAAATGAAAGAGATATATTAATATATACTTAATAGAATAAAATGTAAGATATTTTATGCAAGAATATGTTAATGAATCAGACATTAGCAATGAAATGGATCATTTATATAGAAATTAAAAAATTAAAAAACTAACCACAATTTAATAAAAATTAGGAAGCTCTAATTCTAAAGATAAATAAACTTACTTAAACATATCAGATTTTCCATTTAGAGTGGCAAATAGCTAACATATCATAAGAGAATCTCTTCTAATGTGCTTAAAAATAACTGTAAAAATAGAAAAAATGAAAGAAAAATTAATGAACTACAAAATTGAAAAGTAAGACTAAAAGACAACCTGTTGATAGTAGAAGCATTTTCCCTACCTTCCAAACTTTCAGAGTGGGGTCATAATTCAAAATGTAAAAGCTAAAACTAAATTTTTCCGAAAAAATTGTAGGAGAAAATCTGCACCCTACTATGGCTCACAAATTGGTCTTCACCAAAATGGTAACTCTGCCTTTTGCAAGACACTGTTAAGATAATGAAAAGGTAAATCACAGATCTGGAGGATATATTCTCAGTGCATACATCAGACAAAGGACTTTTATCCAAAATATATAAATGCCACAATCCAATAATAAAAGACAAAAGACCCAATTAAAATTGGCAAAAGACTTGAACAGATACTTTACTAAAGAAGACGTACAAATAGCCTATAACCATATGCATAGATCCTCGGCTTCATTAATCATCAGGGAAATGCAAATTAAAACCACAAAGAGATGCCACTACACACTCACTAGAGAGACTAAAATTAAGAAGCTTGTCAATGCCAAAGGACAGAGGCTCTCCTATTTGATTCCTTATTCTAGCTTCTCAGTTTGGATCATTCAGCTAACTTCTGGCTGAACCTCAGTATTTGGCTTCCAATTAAAGAGGAACTATGTGAGGAAATTCACTGGCTCATTAATAAAATTGAGTACGGATTTTCCAACATTAGAAATGGAAAAACGTTAACCTCAGCTTCCTACTCCCATCCTCACCCCTGCTAATCTTAGACCTGGGGTCTTTTGTGTAGTAACAAAACCAGTGGATTTTCTTACAGTGAAGCGAATGAGGGATTTTCAAAAAGAAGGAATTCTTTAGGAGACGAGATTATGAGATCCAGCCACATTTTCAGAGTGAAAACTTTCCCTCCATTCGTCATGTGAATGTTCTTTGCTTAACTTTCTTAAAGAAGTCAGCAGACTTTGAGAGTGCCCCCAAATTCCACACGTATAAAAACTAGAAAAAATGCCTAGTCATAGTCAATGGCCTAAGATTGTTAGGAAAGGCAATAGTCACCAAAAAAAGACTTTCCTACAAAGTCATGGTGATTGTTTATGAGGGAGAGATATTTTCCTATAGGAATAACTTTTAAGTCTCTGTATCCAGAATCCAAAACTGTTTAGAAAATCACTGGAGTGAAACCCTTAAAAAACAAAACCACATAACATAAATCTAAGTTTAAAGGTTCATGAATCCATTAGATCATGTTTTGGTATTTTCTTGGTGAAAATAAGTGTACTGAATAAATGCAATTTGAATAAAGGTGCATCTGGAAAATTATCCAATAACTTGTGGGAGACTGTAAAGAAATCTTGGGGCATCTGGGTGGCTCAGTCAGTTGAGCATCTGACTCTTGGTTTTGGCTCAGGTCATGATCCCAGGATCATGGGATAGAGCCCCAAGGCGGGATCCACATAGAGCTCAGAGCCTGCTTGGGATTCTCTCTTCTCTTCTCTTCTCTCTCTCTCTCTCCCCCCCCCCTCCTACCCCCTCCCGCATGCACTCTCTCTCTAAAAACTTTAAAAAAATAGAGAGAAAAAAAGAAACCTGAACTACATAATGCATGAACATGCATAGTTGCCACTGTCTTCTTGATTTTACTTGAAAGAGTGCTTTGTAAAGAGTAGTTGCTTATTAAATATTTACCAAATGAATGAAGGGCATATAGTTAAATTCAAATAGGTAAATTTTAAAAAGACAGTTTCAAGATGATGATGTACAGAAGGGGAATAAGTCCTTCAATTTTTAATAGTCAAGAGGAGAGTTTCAATTGTGTGCCCAATTCAGTTGAGAAAATTAGTTTGTATAAAAATTAATACCATGCACACCATGACTGAGGGAATGGAGAAGAACAGATGTGGTAACAGTTGCACAGTTTCTGCTTATTTCTGGGAAAAAAAACTAATCAAATTGATAATCAAACTACTTTTTAAATCTATTTTAATCAAGGGCATATCTTCTCCCTCCCAAAAGCTCTGAAACAAAATATCCTTGTATCATTCTGACTTCTGTATTTCCATTTATGAAAACTACTATAAATGTATATATTGATTGGTTAAACAGATTTATAAGAGTGAGTGACCATTTCACCTCTAATTCATCATGTGTTATTACATCTGTTGCCTTTTAAATCCCTCATCCTACATACAGGGACACAAACACATTGACCTTTATCTTTAGAGTGAAAGAGTTGCTATTAATCCACTTTCTAGAGTTCTTGCAAAAGGAACCAGAAATAAATTTTTCTTAACTATTTGAATCCACTGGTAAAAAAAAGAAAATAAAATCAAGTGTTCCAAGAATTCAAACATATTAACGTATGTTTTAATTTTCTTTCTATTTTTCTAGTGACACCCAGTGATTCATTTTGCACTAACCCCTGAGTAACGGTAACCATTGAACTCTGAGTGACAAGACTTGAAAGGCAGTTGAGAAAATGCACCAACACGCCCTACCGTGTGGTTTCTGTGATGCTGTAAGCTCTTTTCAGGGGACACAAGTATTTCATTTCTGTGTATACCATTGGAACTTAGCTCCAAAGCATCACAGCCATGAGAAGATCATAGGTCCTCCTGGCTCTCACACAAGGTCTTATCTTTTTCGTAAAGATACATGTATTAAAGCGTATTTCGTGGAAGTATACAAGTATTATCTGTTTTTGAAAGTTTGCATTATGCCACTTCACTTTTAGGAAAGACCTACATTAGTACGTTTTTTCAATAACTGAAAGAAACACAAAGTGTGTGTGTGTGCGTGTGTGTGCATGTGTGTGTGTGTGCGTGTGTGCGTGCACACACACACACACGCACACACACACACCAAGCTCCTTCCCTGGGAACTACACTCAGCATCTTGGCATCAGGCAGCCATAGTTTTGAAATGGGTCTATGAGCATCTTTGCTTTATCCTGATGTATTTTGTGCATGTATTAGAAAGATGTGTCCTAAGGTATCAGAAAAGCTTAAGGGAGGTTGTTTTTGGAGTAGGGAGCACTCAAAAAACTTTTCACACAAATCAATGGTAACTGCTTCTTCGCTTATGCCATTTTGGCTTACACAAGTTTTCATAGTAATACTATGTTTAAATAGCAGGCAAAACCTTGGCCATCCACTTCTGAGGATCCCATTTGTTCTCACATATCATTATGAAATATTTACTTTTATGGTTGGTAATATTCCCAATTCAGCTGCATTTTTCAGTACCATTTTTATTTTTCCATACAGAAATCTTGTCATTGTATTTCACCATTATCACAATATCTTTATTTACCATTTAGACTTTTTGTTGTTGTTGCTTAAACACTTTTATTCTTTATTCTATCAGCCTTGTCACAAATAAGCAACAGCCCAGCATCCCTAAATTTGACAATGAACATTGGCTATGTATCTTGCCCATTTCTTTTCTTATATTTTTGACCAAAGCCTTCCTATCATTTCATGCTTTAGAACACAATGTCTTCATCTTTGCTTCCCAGGGAACTTTTGCTCCTTGTCCAGAGCTTCTCTCAAACACAACTGATCTTTTCAGCTTCCAAGTTTGTACTAACAGATTGAAAAGCCCAATTTTTTACTCTCCTACATCAAAATATTTCTGAATGTGGGTATTGTCAACCACAGTTCATAAGCACTCCTCCCCCCCAACCTTGTCTGAACCTAATTTGCTTGTAGGTCTCTTCCCACCTATTCAACCATACATTGTCCAATGTAAACAAATGTCTAATTTACCAACAGCTTCCTGTTTCCAGGTCACCTTACACAAAAACAAAATTATTTAACAAACAAATTATTTTCAAAGCCAAAGGACATTATTTTTTAACATATATATTAATGTAGCCCACCATGCTTCATTCACATTTGAACTTGTAACACATTTTGGAAACCTTCAAGAACTATTTCAGAATTGTAGAGCATTTTAGGAAATCACTGAAAAATAGGATTAGTTCATCATTAGGATACTAAAAATATTTAAAGGGCCATGTGAAGCAACATATTTTAGAATAACGTAAGTGCAAATAACAGATAGTTGAGTACAGATCTATTTAAATTACTGAAGATCTTTCTTAGAACCTTGCTCAATTACTGACTTCCACCATCACTCCATCATTTTATATGACAAAAGGTTGCTGCAGGATTTGGGGGTCAATATTGTAACGGAGCAAGAATTTGTGAGTTTTTCAATATTAAATTTCTCTTTCTTTTTTCCCCCATGTGTCTATATTTACCTTTATTTTCTTCTAGCTTCCTAGGTGGTTTTTAACACCCTATAATCTAGAAACACTGCAGAACATATAACACTGTTTTACTGTCTTGCTGATCATTAAGTAAAAATATTTAATAGTTAAGCTTGACATGAATCCCTCTGATATCACCTGAAACACTTCCAATGGTCCTCACACATGCTGGGGGTCCACCCCAACTCCATTTTGTTAATTTAAATGAAGTATCTTGGCCAACTGACAGTAAAGTTTTCCAGAAAGAGGAGAAGAGAGGCAGGCAAATACACTGAACAGAGGAATATTATGTATAGGGACATGGCTGGTTTTGATGCATTTACAAACAGAGTAGCAGACTATCTCTAGCTCCCAACTTCCCAAGTTCCTCAACAGTCCCGATGCAGAAAACTCTACAGGTAAAGTTCTTTCTCTTTCTTGTATTCTAAGATATTTTAATCTTGGCAATATCTGTCTGATGGATTTTATTGTTGTTTTTCAGATCAGTGATCAGTTGACTCCAGGAGCATGCTGGAAGAAGATCTGTTTGGTCATTTTCAGTCTTTGATCCAAATTATTCCAGTTGAGTAAATTTAATGATTTTTTTCACCCATGGCTGATTAAGTGAGTTGAATTGATTTGAACATTTTTTTTACTCTCATCCTCACTCTTATATATGCCACATGATTGCTCTCTTCTATCTTTTTTTCCAATGGATGGACATTTGGCTTTTTCCTTTGAAGTCCACTTAACTTTGTTTTTGTTTTGGACCAGCCTAAGACAGGGATTATGGACTCTAATTTTTTTTTGTTTGAAGCAAAGACTTCAAAGAGAATCATGGCTGCCAATTCTTCAGTGCTATGACAGGTTTAGACATATTAACAATGCCAACATGACAACAATTTGTTGCTGGGGGGGGGGGGGTGCCCAACAGTCAGTTGAGAATGGAATTATTTTACTTTTTGTGCATACTCATGTCACCGCACATGGTTAATGTCAGGACCTGACTTTTTGTCAGACCATTTGCCTTCCAAGCTGCAGAACTACTGAATATATTTGAAGAATGTGAACAGAAAGAGATGATGGCCTTTACTCCTAGGCAGCTGGTCTAGCATTGGGATTGGCAGCATACTCCCCTGAGGGTCTGGCTGAGCAGTAACAAGCAGTAATGGTCAAGGGGATAACAAGGGAAATAAAGAGGGGATCATGGAGGAGGAAGATTAGGAAGTGAAAGGTACTAAAGGAAAATGTAAATATTGGCAAATGATGATGCTATCAATACTAATGTCTCTGTAGAATACATTTTTCCCCTTGAATTCTTTCAAACTTCATTTGAAAGTATAGCAATCTGCACATGCTATCTTCAACATCTCAACTCTATTCTATCCACTTTATTATTTTTTTAATGTTTATTTATTCATTTTGAGAGACAGAGAGGAAGAGAGAGCACACACAAGCAGCAGAGGGGCATAGAGAATGAGAGAGAGACAGACAGACAGACAGACTCCCAAGCAGGTTCTGGGCTCAGCATGGAGCCCGACACAGGGCTCGATCTCACACCGTGAGATCATGACCTGAGCTGAAATGAAGAGTCAGTCACCCATTCAACTGAGCCACCCAGGTGCCCCTCTTCTATCCACTTTAATCTCTTCCATTTAGTATCATTCAACTCAAAATGCTTTCAATAAGTTCAGAAATGAATTTTTAATATTTGAAGCCTTTATATATACTTTTCTCCCTGTTTGAGTATCTCAACCCTGCTTACTGGATAATTTCTAACCTGAAACCTTTCCACCTGGTCTCTCCTCTAGGAAGACTTAGTCTTTTTCTCTTCCGCCTAAGATGGAGACCACCCTGCTTATGTATGTACTATAGTACTTAACCACGCAGGTCTGTAAAGATTGGTTTATGGGTTTATTCTCTTATTAGTACACAGCTCCTAACTACACACTTAATCCTATTTTTTTCTTTTTATCACTTTGAGGACAGAACAGACTCTGAAAAAAAAAAGTTGTTTTGTGTATAGATAAGCTCTTTTAAAAAGCAAGCAAAAGTAAAAGTGATAAACTAGATCCAGTAGTAGTATTTTTTTCTTTACTAATAGCGACCATTTACTGTATGCATCCCATGCACAAAATCCCACACTAAGTTCTGCATACTTTTCATAAATTCATTTGAATTTCACAAGAACCCTCTGAGGTCAATTTTACTATGTATGTCATTGACAGGAAATAAAACAAAATTTTGGGAGGTGAGATATATTTCCAGGTCACACATCACTAAAGAGGCTGAGTTAGATTCACCGCCAGGTCTTTAGAGAAGTTGTGCCCTTACCCACCACTCTAGGCTGCCTCTGTTTTATTGTTCTATTGATATTGTACGTATTTAAGAAAATAAAAGCCATTTAACAATATATGGTACATGTTTGTTAACTTTTGAGAGACACAGAGCACAAGCAGGCAAAGGGCAGAGACAGAGGGAGACACAGAATCCAAAGCAGGCTCCAGGCTCTGAGCTGTCAGCACAGAGCCCAATGAGGGGCTTGAACTCACAAACCATGAGATCATGACCTGAGCCAAAGTCAGACACTTAACCGAGCCACCTGGCGCCCATCAATCTCGGTATTTTAAATTAAAAGATTGGTATTCTTGGGGTGCCTGGGTGGCTCAGACAGCTGAGCATCCAATTCTTGATTTTTGGCTCAGGTTATGATCCCAGGTTCGTGGGATCAAGCCCCGGCATTGGGCTCCACACTGAGCTTGGAGTCTACTCAGAATTCTTTCTTTCTCCCTCTGCCCCTCTGCCCCTCTCTTGCACTCATGTTCCCTGTCTGTCTCCAAAATTTAAAAAAAAAAAAATTGCTATTCATATTCAAATCGTATTATTTTCTTTTCCTCTCAGGACTTAGGTCAATAAGAAAGGAGTAGAAAGGCATCAGCTCAGAATAATCTGAACAATGGAAGAAGGCCAGCTGAGGCAAGAGAGCTCATTTTTTTCCCTAGAAATTAGAAAAGTAGATGAATAAATATTGATCAAATAAAGCAGAATAGAAAAGCAACTTCCCAGGATACCCACAGAGAAGAGAATAGCCAAGGCATGTGCAGACGTCATTAGTGATATCTAGGGAAAATGTGGAACTTAAAAATCCATGTACCTGGAAAACAGGAGACAGAGGGAATGTGGAAAACAGGAGGCCTACCTAATAGTCTTCATGGAACCTTTACTTTCTACCACCAGGAAAAAAAAACAAAAACAAACTACAGCTTGGTGTTTACACTGCGGTTTAAAAAGAAAAACAGAAAAAAGATTCTTCTCCAAGTAAAAGATTCTTCTCCAAACAAATCTGGGGGAGAATTAGGTCAGGTAATATGGGTTTTGGTATCTAAACTATCTGGGGGACATCCAAATACCCACATACCTCAAACAAATCTGCTAGTCAACAAGGATTTACATACATAAATCTCAGGGTTATTGACTCATCTCTGAGTGTGAATTAAAAAAAAAAAAAAACTGCATTTGATTAAATCTTGAGCATGGCAGAGCACGTTCAAAGTTAAAAGAAACAGTGAGAGATCATAGATTAAAAAGAGGAAAATATGTAAAAAATAATTTGAGTGAAAATACTTAAAATATTAGTATTTTTAAGAAACTTGACTAGTTAATGCAGCCATAATTTAACAGAAAGAGAGCAAAGAAAATTTGAGAAAGAGCTCTAAGTAATAACTATAATTACAAAAATAATGTTCATAGGAATTGTTCAATGATCAAGTCAAAAAATAAAAAACTCCCATGATACAGAACAAAAATATACATAAAAGTATTTTTTAATGTAATCCAATGAATCCCATAACTGATATTTTAAATTCTAAAAAGAGATAATGCACATAAAGAATTAATCTTTTTGGGGGCCACTTGGGTGGCTCAGTAGGTTAGGCTTCCAACTTTAGCTCAGGTCATGATCTCGCAGTCTGTGAGTTCTAGCCCCACGTCGGACTCTGTGCTCACAGCTCAGAGCCTGGAGCCTGCTTCAGATTCTGTGTCTCCCTCTCTCTGCCCCTCCCCCCTTGCACTCTGTCTCTGTCTCTCTCAAAAATAAACATTAAATTTTTTTTTTAAATTAATCTTTTTTTAAATAATAACAATAGTAAGGACTATGACCTAAAGCTGAAGGAAAACAGTCAGCTTCTAGGTAAAATTACCCACAGTAACTAACAAATGAAATGAAAATCAACATACTTAAAAACCTCAGTGTGAAATCCCTGAACATAAAGAAAAAAATACAAGGTAATAAAATCTACAGAAAAGAAGAAAAATGGTCACATACAAAAAAATAAATAAATAAAAGTCAAACTGGCAATACACTTCTCAGTAGAAGTGTTATTTGCTAGAAGGCAATGAAGAAATACATTCAAAGATCCATGAAAAAACTCTTCAAGTCCTATACTCACCCTAACCATCAAGGAAAGGTGAATGCAGTTTTTTTGATCATCAAGAAATCAGAAAATTTAACTTTAATATACCTTCTCTTGCAAAATTATTTGAAGAAGCATTGAATAGAACAAAGATGACAATAAATAGAGACACATAGTCCAGAAAATAGGTGAATGTAAGTCACAAATTTGCAAAAGAATTAGTAAACATTTAATTCAGAAAGGAGAAGGAACAGAGAATTTCAAAGAGAAAAGTCCAGACAAAATGGAAGGGGGGCAGTTGGGACAGGAGAAGGACAAGACAAAAGTTAATGATTATTAGTATGTAAAAACTTGAGCTTATAATAAAGATGCATAATGCAAGTAAAAAATAAGAAGAAAAAAGAAAGACTTCCAAAGATTTCAAAAAAAAAAAATTTTAATGTTGAGCAAGAAAATCATGATAGACATCAAATGGGCCAAATTGAAATCGTGACTCAAGAAAAATGGAATGGATTCTGAGCACAGTTTGAATGGGCAAGAAGCTGGAAGCTATCAGGGATGTGGGGAAGGAAGCATTCTCCCATGAAGAATAAAGGATAGCCATCAGGTTGGTAACAAATTAATGCTGTATGTGAAAGGCAAAGTGTAATTTGACATGGTTTGGAGTAACATGGTAAAGTACACAGTTTGGAGTAAAACATGGTAAAAAAAAAAAAAAAGGAATTGAAATTAATATTGTCTTTTGAATGGACAAAAATATTACTTGTGGTAAAGGAAAATAAGACATAATGATAGCATTCTACTCAGGATCTGCTGTAATATTCACATTATCATCCTCATGTCCACATATTTTTTGGAGGAGGTTTTTTGTTTGATTTTGTTTTTTGTTTGTTTTTTGGTTTTGGTAAGGGGAAGAATTGATCTAGAGTTAAGAATTTGGTGCCTCCATTATAGTTATATAATAGAATATAAATGGTTTCCACCTTCACAATGTAAAAGCTCAAGTGGAAACGACAGAAACTAGAAGCTGAGGGGGGGAGGAAAGCTGGGCCACTAAACTGGAAAGAGGATGACAGCACAAACAACAAAATTCTCACTTCTAGCTGGGAGTGTAGAGATAATTTAATAAGCTCATAAATCAAGAAACAGCAAGGTAAGTGTATTTTTAAAGATACAGATATAAAGCCAAAAATAATGTTTTTCATAAGATGGTCTGTTACCCTGTTTGATTTTTAAACCATGTGCATATATTAATTTGAAAAGAATTTAAGAAGAATTTAAGTACTATATTTAACATATTCTAGAATGGTTTGTGGCTTGCTTGTGTTTCTCTCACCAGAAGATTTTTCACATACTTTGACCATGACTTCTAAAGTTGACAGCAATTGCAAGACATCGTCAGCTGTGAGCTAGATGTCAAATGTAGAGTATTAAAATGTGAAAATAAAAATGAGTGTCTTAGGATCAGTGCATTAAGTTGAATCTGATTTAATTCAGGCAGATGTCCCTATTTACCCACAAGAAAATATAACAGAACCACTGCAAGACTAAACAGCTAAAAGTGACAATCATTGGTTCATTTCAAAGAATGGCCAATTATGGGGTACCTGGGTGGCTCAGTGGGTTAAGCATCTGACTCTTGATTTTGGATCAGGTCACAATCTCACAGTTCTTGGGATTGAGCCCCTGCATCTGGCTCTGTGCTGACAGCATGGAACCTGTTTAGGATTCACTCCCTCTCTCTCTGCCCTTCCCCTGATCATGTGCTAGTGTGCATGCTCTCTCTCCCTCCCTCTCTCAAAATAAATAAACTTAAAAAAAATGGCACATTAGCAACTTATCAGAGCTGCAGTGGGTGATAGCTTATCAATACATAACCTTAGCTTTGGACAGTAATCCTCATGCAAATATTGCTAATGAAAAAGGCCTCATTCTCTAAAGTGTTGCTGTAAGAAATCCATACATATTGAATGGTTAGTTTACAACTGGACAATAAAACAAAGAAGCTTAATTATCCATTTACATAAGAGAAAGATCAGCCTCCATTGAGAAAATTATCTGAAGTTGATCACTGCATGACATAAATTCTCAGTAAAATGACTTTTCTATACCAAATTAAGGTCATAAATATTTGCAACAGGGAAATGACAAGATCTGTCAGTTCTTTTGTTCGTTGTAGGCATTCTCTGATTGACAAAATTCGCCTCAGTCAAATCAATTACACAACGATCCATTGAGATCCTGAAAAGATGCAATCGTTGATTCACTTCTCACTAAAAACCTCAGAGCCCGTAGGTGTCCATAAAACCTCACACAGTATACGGGAAGCTTTGAGACAGTTTGAGGATGTTGTTCCAGCACTGAAATTTTCAGGGGTGGTTAGACTATTTCACTGAGTATTTGAAAATGTTTCACATGTTTTAATGAGACTACAGCAACAGTTTAGTATTGTTCTGAATGGAGAAGAGAAGAGTTTAGACAACAATATATTACCACATAGACATGTTTCACAGCAAGTAGCTGGGTTTTTGAAGTTAGATGATTTTGTAATAGTGGAGAGTTCATTGATTCCCATTTTGGTAGTAGAGACCACTAAAACCTCCATGTACAATAAATTTTGAATGTCTTCAGAGATTCATAAAACATGTATGAACAATTTAAGGGTTGTTAATAAAGTCAATACCCATATCACCACCCTAACAGAATAGGAAGGCACATCCCCACTACCTTAGAGCCTCTCTTGTGCCTTTCTCTATCACAGCTCACTTTTCTCAAAAGGTGGCCATTATCTCAAATGTTAATGATTCATTCTCTTGCTAATTTTTTTCATGGTTTTGCCTGTTTTTAACTTTGTGTGAATGGAATGGTACTATAAACCAACCAAAATCTTCCATCAATGATGCATTTGCTTTAATGGGGGCAATACAGGGAAATACCAAATTTGCTCTGCAATGTCTTTCAGAATTGAAAAGTAACCTGAAAGACAGAGCCTGACCCTGAGAAGCCTGTTTGAACACCCAGTTAAGCCACAAAACCCCCAAACACCCTTGCTGCAATCTAAGGGATGCTTTTTAAGGGCATAAAGAAGAAATTATACCAGAACAAAATGGATCATATTAGTAAACAGGTTGAACAAAACTAGGAAAACCGCGTGGTCAAAGAATAGAGGCAAGCTTTGAACAACTGAGATTGTTAAACTTTAACTTTCCTTGGTCACCTGATAAATGTTGGGTTGCTAATATATCCAGCATGTTACTTACATGATTTTCTGGGACACTAATGTCATGATTAGGTAGACTCATGATTGAAAAAGAGGGTGCACAACTGTTAGCATTACAAGTACCTTGTATGGCACAGGACTGGTGTTAGGTCCATTAAATCAGAAATGATTTAATGTGGATCCATGAATTATAGGCCAATGTCTCTTCCTGGTATACATGATACTCTGAAAAACTGATTATCTAAAGCAGTACATGTACTTAAAGCGAGTAAAATGTAAGCATTTGTCAAAAACTGCTATTGTCCCCGAATGCCAATTTTGCCTTTTCCTCTCATAACCATAGATTTCCTGGGTTTTAGCTGGACATATGATAATCTGTAATAGAGGCCACATTTCCCAGTTTCCCTTTATAGCTACACGAGGGAAGAGAGATATAAACATAATTGTTGAAGTAAATACCTTCAACAGGTATTTACTGGAATCCCTCCATTCTGTTGTAAGGAACATGATCATGATACAAGGTCCTCTTAAACTAGGACACCAGGGCCACACCCTAGACAGCAACTACTACATGTTCTGATGACTTTATGGAGCAGAGCCATCACGTAAACCAAGGACCGCATCACTTCAAATTATTATGTAAGGAAAAGTTAATTTCTGGGTCTTGCTTTTTTTTTTAATTTTTTAAATATTTTTGAGAGAGAAAGAGAGAGAGAGAAAGACAGAACACAAGCGTGGGAGGGGCAGAGAGAGAGGGAGACACAGAATCCGAAGCAGGCTCCAGGCTCTGAGCTGTCAGCACAGAGCCGATGTGAGGCTTGAACTCATGAACTGGGAATGATCTGAGCCAAAGAGCGATGCCCAACTGACTGAGCCACCCAGGTGCCCCAATTTCTGCCTTTCTTAAGCATTTGTTATTGTGTACGTCTGTTACACCAGCCAAGCCTATGCTCTAAACAATGTAAATAGAACGCAAAATTGCGACTGATGCTTTCATATCTAACCACACTTATGCTAAAGAAAAGATTGGCCTTGGCAGAAATTAAAATAATGTTTAATGTTTTCCTCCCTTTTTTGGCAAAACTCTATGTTCATTAGTTTGTAAAATTAAACTAAATACCATAGAGTATATACGAAAATTTCACTTCATTGTATGTCAACTATAATTCAGTAAAGCCATACAAAAATACAAAAAAAGAAAAAAGAAAATTTTATCACACAAATGTAAAAATAGCAATTGTTATAGTGGTAAAAACAATAAATTATAAGTAAAAATAAAATTCTCTCAAGTGCCACTTTTTTTTTTTTTTTTTAGAAAGCAATTGCTTTCCTTTTTCTTTTCTTTTTTTTTTTCAACGTTTTTTATTTATTTTTGGGACAGAGAGAGACAGAGCATGAACGGGGGAGGGGAAGAGAGAGAGGGAGACACAGAATCGGAAACAGGCTCCAGGCTCTGAGCCATCAGCCCAGAGCCTGACGCGGGGCTCGAGCTCACGGACCGCGAGATCGTGACCTGGCTGAAATCGGACGCTTAACCGACTGCGCCACCCAGGCGCCCAAGTGCCACTTTTAATCATAACTTCTAACCATATCATGTAGATAAGCCTTTATTTTATTTTGTTTTATTTTATTTTATTTTATTTTATTTTATTTTATTTTATTTTATTTTATTTTATTTTAGAGAGAGAGCACATGTGACTGGGAGAGAAAGAGAATCTTAAGCAGGCATCAGGTGGGGGGATGTAGGGTTTGGACTTAGGACTTGATCCCAAGATCCTGAGATCATGACTTGAGCTGAAATCAAGAGTCAGATGCTAAACCAACTGAGCTACCCAGGCGCACCTACATCAGCTATTTTTTTTTTTATTTTTTTTAACGTTTATTTATTTTTGAGACAGAGAGAGACAGAGCATGAACGGGGGAGGGTCAGAGAGAGGGAGACACAGAATCTGAAACAGGCTCCAGGCTCTGAGCTGTCAGCACAGAGCCTGACGCGGGGCTCGAACTAATGGACCGGGAGATCGTGACCTGAGCCAAAGTCAGCCGCTTAACCGACTGAGCCACCCAGGCGCCCCTACATCAGCTATTTTAAACTTTGTCAGTATCTTCATAGGTAAGAGAAACAAGAATCTTATCAGTAAAAATATAGCAGAAGTGGTAAGTGAGGTTTCCTTTCAAGACTCTTTCTAAATTTTTTCTGTATATACACTCAGTAGGGAATTCATAACCATTGTAGTTTCCACAAAATAAAATTGAAAATACTTAAAAAGCAAACTTACATAGATATGAATACAGAAAAAAAAAATTTTTTAAACTTTTAAAGGTCTGGAAAATTAAAAGAGGGATGAGGTAACATTGAAATTCTAGGAAAGAGGTAACATTCCCTGGAGAGAGGGAGAGGAGAGAGAGGGACAAAGATGGAGGGAGGCGGTGGGGAGAGAGAGAGAAAGGAAAGAAGGAATATTGAAATAAGTAACCCCCCTTACACATCACGTTGTTCCAACTGTGTTCGCCCACCAAGGACATCAGATTTTGTAACTACACATCTCTACTCTACTTTCCCTCACAGCAAGCACTGCTATAAATCCTCATGACTACTTTTTGTATAATAAATGTATGTCAGAGTGTGCATTTGTATTATGCATTCTGACCTGCAATTTGCTGCATTAATATTTTATTTTTCATTTTAACTAGTACAATAGGGGGGAGTATGAGTGGTGTTTTAAGAGACACAGGCTACATGAGTGGCTCAGTTCATTAAGCATCTGACTCTTGATTTTGGCTCAGGTGATGATCTCAAGGTTTGTAAGCTCAAGTCCCTCAGTGGGTTTTGGGCTGGCAGTGCAAAGCCTGCTTAGGATTCTCTCTCTCCCTCTCTCTCTCTCACCACCCCTGCTCCTGTTCTCTCTCAAAATAAATTTAAAAAATAAAGAAGAAATAATATTTCTTCATTTAAAAAAAAAGCTACAGATACAACAGTCATACTCCCTCCTTAGGTACAAATCCCATTTCTTTTATTCACTCTCTAATAAGACTTTAGGCAACTTCTCAGTGTCCTAATTTCCTTACCATAAAGAAAGCACCTACTATTATAATATTTCCTCCATAAGATTACTGTTAAGATTGAATGAGACAATGCACACATAAAAATTTTGGTACAAAAACATTGAGACTATTGTTCTTTTTATATTATATGTATGTGACTCTATATATGTGTATTTTATTAAATCTCAGACTTCATAAATGATAAGATGCAGCATTATTGTATGGATCTCCAAGAAATAATAAGATTACATTTTAACTGTGATATATTGTTTTCCTATGAATTAGAAATTTAATTTTTTAAGTGTTTATTTTTGAGAGAGAGAAAGAGACAGAGGGGGGGCAGAGGGAGATGGAGACAGAGACCCCCATTCAGGCTTCCAGCCCAACGAAGGGCGCGAACTCGTGAACCATGAGATCATGACCTGAGCCAAACCCAGAGTCGAAACCTACTGAGCCACCCAGGTACCCTACTAGAAATTTAATTTTATGTTTATTTTATTTTTTTAATGTATGTTTATTTTTGTGAGACAGAGTGAAAGTGGGGAGGGGCAGAAAGAGAGGGAGACACAGAATCCAAAGCAGGCTCCAGGCTCTGAGCTGTCAGCACAGAGCCCAACGGGGCTCGAACTCACGAACGGTGAGATCATGACCTGAGCTAAAGTCAGACGTTTAACTGACTGAGCCACCCAGGCACCCCTTATGCTTATTTTAAATGAGCTCTATTAGACATAGAGAAACTTTATTATATGTGTTATTAGGCATACATAAAAAGGAAATATAAGAGAAAAAAAATTGGTTACAGTATTTCTAAAACTTTTTCACTTTCACTTGAAATTCTTTACGAATTAGAGTATGCATGTCTGTATTTGTCTACATATTAGGTTCTATGTCATCAAGAACATTGGTGAGAAAGTATTTCCTAAAAAATCCCAAATAATTAAAAATCATTGGTTCTGGGCTCTTAAGCTATTTTGTATAGATAGTAACTTTTTTACTTTTGCTTCAGGAATATTGTTAAAGATCTCTGGTCTCTTACTCCTTTAACCCCTGTTCATAACCACTTTGTTTTCTCAGGAAACAAAGAGTTTCAAATTCATCCTGGCCAGTGACACTCATCCTACACATTTTGATCCTGTATTTTGGATGTTGGCATATTCAGGTAGAGGCATAAACATCATGTCGTGACTGGCTTTTGGCCTACATCTATCATAAGTTATCATTAATGGGATAGATATACAAGTGCAATGTAGGAAAATATGTCAATGAATATACCAATATCCATGTATCTATATCTGTATATACTTAAATGTATATAATCTTTGATGCTGCATAATGCAATCATTTTTAGTGTTTTTATTATAACAAGGCAACAATGGGCATTCATATCTATATCTCTAGATACGAATATTTGTATAAATATGTAAGCTGAATGCCTATAAATTTAATTGTTGAGTTTAAAAGTACAAACTTTTTCAATTTTCTAGCTATTTCCCTCTTTATACACATTTTTTTTGAAATTTTAATTATTTTAGAGACAGAAAGAGTGTGAGCAGGGGTGGAGGAGAGGCAGAGAGTGAGGGAGACATTTGAAGTGGGCTCCAGGCTCCGCGTTGTCAGCACAGAGCCCAATGTGGGGCTCAAACTCACAAACTGTGAGATCATGACCCTGGCCAAAATCAAGAGTCAGACACTTAACCAACTGTGCCACCCAGCCGCCCCAATATAGCTATTTCCTTCTATAATTTTTTCTTTTTTTATATTCACACGAATCTAGCTGATAAGTTCCTGTTTCAATGTCTGACAGTTAACTCATTATATTATTGATCTTAGTTTACACACCTTAAAAAAAAACTTATCTTTAAGATACTTACATCTTTCTTGTAAAATTTGAATGTTAAAGTTTTAAATTATCTAAAATATGGTACTAGAAAGACATGAGAATGTCTGGTTATGTTTCCAATGAAATTCGTCTAAAGCCATTTAAACTCCTTGATCACTTTGCCATTGTACATGCTAAAATGCCGCCGTGTAGGGAATAATCAATGTGATTTCTTACAAACAAAAAGGAAGACAAAGACAGCATGGTGAAGGCCAATCCAGCGGATGATTAGAGATACAGGTCTGCAAACCTGACAAAGGATAACCACTGAGGGACTAGCCCTTGTTAGAGGCTCAATCAACACTGCCTAGGAGACATCATGGCTATTCCAACAAAAATAGTGTTGTTTCCGTGCTCCATTTTCCCCATTACACTATTAATTCTTGCATTCACATCCTATATACTGTTGCACACCAATGAGAGTTTTGCCAACATGATAATTTAATGAGCACTATCAAAATAAATCATAGAAAATTAGACCATTAAATGCCAAAATATTTTACCGTAAGTCAAGGTGATTTTAGCTAACGGAGTTGTAGGTATACATACATATACAAACACATATACATACATACATACATGTGTGTCTTTACATATGGTAATCTTTGAACCCTGATTTTTTAAAAGTTTCCCTAGAATTCATTTTTCTCTGCTTTTTAAAGGCAAGACTAATCAATGGTTTTAAATCTTTTAATCCATTGTCCAGCTTATCTCAAATGCTCCTTTCTTCAGACAGCTAATAATTGATCCCATGAGGTCAATTTCTTGATTCAGGTCAGTAAAAGGGGTTTAAGTTTATCTATGACTTGGCGTTAAGGACATGGATTATGCCTTTCCTGCAGCCAGATATGCACAAATAAATAAAGCCAGAGAAAAATAAATGCACAGTTAAAAGTAGTTCATCATAAAACACTCATAAATTTTCTGGCAAGAAAGGTGGTCAAGACATTTTGAAGCTCAATGTTTATTAATAACTATAACAAAATAAAAAAGGCCTCAGCATATCATTCAGCAGTTTATGATTCATTTATATTTTTATTTCCTCCTATCCTGAATATAGACTTTTATCAGGAGTAAACTTAAATATATTTTGTTTTACAAATCAAAATCCTTGTCCAAAACATTTTCTCTTCCTGGAAAATCTCCTTTATATATGTCCTCTGTAGCTCTTTAAAGACCAAGATAGGGGCGCCTGGGTGGCGCAGTCGGTTAAGCGTCCGACTTCAACCAGGTCACGATCTCGCGCTCCGTGAGTTCGAGCCCCGCGTCGGGCTCTGGGCTGATGGCTCAGAGCCTGGAGCCTGTTTCCGATTCTGTGTCTCCCTCTCTCTCTGCCCTTCCCCCGTTCATGCTCTGTCTCTCTCTGTCCCAAAAATAAATAAATGTTGAAAAAAAAAAATTAAAAAAAAAAAAAAAAAAAAAAGACCAAGATAAATAATAATAATAATAATAATAAATAATAATGATAATAGAAATAATAAGACAAGTAGAATAGTAACAATAGAAATAGAATATAAATAATAGTAATAATAGAATACCACTGTAATAATAAGAGAAATACTACTGTATACAAGAACTATGATGTAGGTAGCTTAACAAGTTCAATGATCACATCAACTTACGAGTTACATTATTTATTCCAATTATAAAATAAGGATATTGAAATTTAGGGAAGTTATTTGCATGAAAACCCATTGCCAGTAATGGAAGGAACAGGAATTCTAATGAAATTCACTGTGATCCCAGATCATACATTGTTTATTTCTATGTACTCCCCTTACCCACTGTATTATACCCTCCTTTGTCGTCACGACTGGAAAGTCTTCTAACTGTATTAAATAATGTGTTTATTCAAAGGTAATTTTTTGAAGTTTTAAGTTTAATTATTTTGTGAGAGAGACAGACAGACAGACAGAGATAGAGACAGAGGGAGAGAGAGGATCCCAAGAAGTCTCCATGCTGTCAGCACAGAGTCCAACACAGGCTCTATTGCATGAACTATCTGATCATAACCTGAGCCAAAATCAGAAGTCAGACGCTCAACCTACTAAGTCACCCAGGTGCCCCTCATTCAAAAGTATTTTTAATGATATTCAAAATGTATATGGAAGATTTTAGGATTACAATTAGAGCTAGTGAAGAATAGGAAAATGGTACTGGTCCTATTGTATATATGGATTATCACCCATGATTAAGTGAGTGTGGTCTTAGTAGTAGGATACATAAAGTAATGAATGAAATATGGGGAAACAATTACATTAATGAGGTATGTTCTAAATCAATCTTCAAATTAACATAAGCACCAAAATTAATAATTCAATATAAATTTTTTAGTTAAGTATTTTTGTTCTTGCTTTTCTTACAGTTCATAAAACTTGCATTGAGAGCTAAGTGTTGGAAATATGACAATTATGGTGTTTGATGTTTTCTGAAAATATTATTTTATCATATATATGAATTTATTGAAATAAGTGACACAAACAAAAATATTTAAGAAAAATACATAACTTTCTTCTATTTGTCCTCTTAATTTCTGATTTTTTTCATGTATATATGAGTGTATGCATATACATATATGTAGTATTATATATTATATACATTATTCTGCTACTTAATTTTCTTATTCATTCAACAGATAAATTCTTCCAGTCAGCCATTTAGATTTAACTCATATTTAATTGTTGCAGAATATTCCATGGTAGGGATGTAACAAATATTTCAACAATTTCCTACTCAAAGACAATCACGGTTTTACTTTTCAAGATTTAACCCTATAGATAAGGTTGCAACATTACGTACTTAATTCTGTCAATTTGATAGACAAAAATAGTATCTCATTTTGCTTTAATTTAGATTTCCCTGAGTGTAAGTAAGACTGAAAATCTCTTCAAGTTTATTAAACATTTTACTTTCCTTTTCTAACATGATTCATAGCTTTTCTTCAGTGTTGTATTGGGTTATTTGTCTTATTAATTTTTAGGACCTTTTTGTATGTTAGGGTTAACAAATGATTTTTTGTCTTAGAATTATTTTGATGCCATCTTAGGCTTCATTATTTTTTACTGGGTAATGATTTGCTTCCTATCCTATGTATATAGTTAATTTTTTTAGTCTTATTTTTTCAAGATCCTCCTCTAAATTTACACAAATATTATCCTAATTTTGTTTTTTAGGATTTTTTAAATTTTTATTGTTTTTTTATAGTTGACATACTGTTATATTAGTTTCAGGTGTACAAACTGGTTTTCTTTTTAATTATTTATAATTTTGTACTGTTTACTTTTAAATCATTTAGAATTTAAAGTAGAATATACTAAAGATCTTATACAAGAATATACATAAATATATACCTTTTTTTTTTCCAACCAGATCTAGGACCAATTATGAAAACCTCATAGATTAAATACACTACATTTTCCTCCACTGAATTGAATTATATCTTTTCACTTATTTCATTCTAGAATATATACGAATCTTTTTCTGAACCTCGACTCTGTAATCGGATTCACTGACTTATGTCTTTTGCTGCACCATTTCCCGATATTTATGAATTTTAGACTTTATAGGATGTTTCCAATCCAGTAAGGCAAGATCTCCATTGCTTTTTTAATTATTTTTATAAGTTCCCTTTCTCTATCACTACAAAAGTAGAAGCATCAATGTATTTGCACTCTTATAAACCATTGTCTCTAAACCCAAAGTTCCCAAAATATGTTCTATTTATTGACTCAAGGATCCTCAAGACCTCTTTAGGAGTCCAGAAAGTAAACACTATTTTCATAATAATCGCAAGGTGCAATGTGCCTCTTTTACTGTGTTGATATCTGCACTAACAGAGCAGAAACAACAGTGGGTAAAGCTTCTAGTACCTTCGCGTGAATCAAAGCAGTGGCACCAAACTGTACTTGTATTGTTTGTATTTTTTCACCAACACAGGCAGGAAAAAGAAATAATCAAGTTTCACTTACAAACGTCCTTGACGAAGGAGAAGAATACCACTACTTTATTAAATATCAACCCTTGGGTACATGAAAGAACATTTGTGTGATTTTTTTTTTTTTTGAGTTACAAGCTGAATTACTTGCTTTTTTCACCGAGCATATTTTTATAAGAAGGAAAAACTGGCAAACTATGGTTATCCAGACAGGGTTATTTGTCAGGCAGGCTTTTTCTCAAAATGAATGAAGTAATTATTTTAAGAAAAAAGTTATTTGTTGCCAATGATGATGAAAATTTAAGCTTTCAAAAAAATTATAATTTTGGAAAATGTGTATCCTCCACAATAAGGTGGGGAATCTTTTTTGCAAGTTAGACTTTTCTGATGAGATGAGAAGTGTTAACAGCTGATGTTATTTTTATACTGTATAACACAAAGTGTCAACATTTGGAAACTCTATATACATCAGAAAAATGATACTTATTTGACCACTGCATTATATCATAAAATTTTCACAAATAAAATATCCATTTGACATCTAAGATAAGCCAATAGTGTTTCATTTAACTGAATATGAAAAGTTTTTTTTATAGGTTTAAGATTCTGCATTGAAACTAACCTTTATGAAACAGCCATCTGTCAAGTTTTGGTGTAGTATCAAAAATTATTGGCAATTATGTGAAAAAACTATTAAAATATGCTTGCTTTTTCCAACCACATATCTATATGAGACCAAATTTTCTTTTTATATTTCATTATAAACACCATATTGCAACAGATTGAAAAGTACATATGATAATCAAGTTCTCTTCTATTAAACCAGACAGTAAAGAGATTTTTTTAAATGTGAAATAATGACATGATTCCTATGACTTATCTTATTTGAAAAATGGCTGTTTTTCCACAAAAAAATGTTTTATCTTAACATGTAATACATTTACTATTGTTACCTTTAAATAAAACACTTTAAAATGTTCTCACTTCTAATTTCTAAAACAGTGGATGTCGATGAACATAATCCACATGAACAAAAGCTCTTTGGAACGATCTCTTTAATTTTTAAGGGTGACTCTAATTCCTAAGACTCCAATATGGTGATCTGAACACGTCAGGTATCACTGAACACTGGAAAGCTTTGCTTTAACTGTTATATAAATTCATATGTTATCATCTGTACTTGCTGGATTTTGAAATTACCTATTTCTTATGTAGGTTTTAGCTTTCTTAAAAGTTTTTCATAAGTGCATAGGAAAGGTTTTTTAATTACCTTCCATCAATGTTAATACTTATTGTTTTGCTTAGACATCATTTACTCTATATTTTCAAATTTATAACTATAGAGTGACACTCAATGATCTTTCACATTTTTAATCCATCTGTTTAATACCTGTAGTCCTATACCTATACTTTATGCCTAAGTGTTTTACACCTATACTTCTCTGATTATGAACATTGATTATCTGTTTTTTTTCTGTTTTATTAAGCTTTCAGAAGTTGAACTATTTTATTGTTATTTTATAAAGTTATACATGGCATCTTTTTAGTCTTTCCATCTGTTCCCTTACATCAATTTCCAATTGTTATTTTTATAAATTCTCCTAATGCTTCTATTTTTAAACTTGGTTGCTTATTTTATAATCTGAAGATAAATACTAAGTTAATTGGTATTTTTCTCTTTATTTTAATCATCGCCTGTTAAGGCTAATCTTTTTTCTTGAGTGTACCTGTGTATGTTTAAATAGGTTCCATGTTTGAGGTATAAATGTTTTCATCATGAATTCAGTGGATTTTTCCCATTCCTTATTGCTTTTATTAACTATTTTGGAGGAAAAAAATCTATGGATAATAATAATAAATCTTTGATATCCTAATCCAGCATCAAAAATAAATATGAATATGATTGATGTTTATTCTTTACCTAACCCTATTTTACCCCTCCCTCATTCACCAAAGTTTCTCACTTATCCAGGCTTCCATAATTTTCATTATTTGGATGCCTTTATAATGACCATATTTGTCAAATACAGTCTTGTTTACTTTAAAGTTTTTTTGAAATTTTACATAAATCATGTTTTCTGTTCTGCAATTTCTTTTTTACTGAAACCTTGCATTATGGAAGGTTCATGTAGCTATGCTTTAATTTTTCCTATGCATTAATTGCACTGTATGACTATAGCCTAATTACCTCTTCAATTAAAGGTTACATTTTTTTCTTTTCCATCATTATTTCTAGGATTGCTATTTCAAAGAATTATATGTTGTGCTTTCTTGTTTCTTTGTCCTCGAAGTCACATGTGACCATTAGTGATTATGAGAAAGGATGAGGATCTTTTTATAATAGGCTTTGATGATTCTTGTGTCATCATTTGTTAACTTCCCAGAAATGCACTTTATATATATGTATGTATATATACTTACATATATATATAAACTGAATTATTTTAATTTTTATATGAATGAATGAGAGAGAGAGAGAAATGTATCCTTCTTTCAAGTCTAAATTTAAAAAAATTCTGTGTGAGGGGTGCCTGGGTGGCTCAGTCAGTTAAGCGCTCTACTCTTCATCTCAGCTCAGGTCTTTATTTCAGGATCGTGAGTTCAAGCCCTGCATCGGACTCCACGCTAGGCATGGAGACTACCTAAAAAAAAAAAAAAAAAAAAAAAAAAAAACTACACACACACACAAAAAAAACCTTCTGTTTGCAAATATTTTCCGTACCAAAATGAGAATTATCTTTCATTTTTTTAAATAATGAAAACAAATCATTTTCCTTTCATTGTTTGGGAATTTTGTGGGTTTTTTTTTAAAAGATACCCTTCACTTTAACTCATAAACATCACTTAAAAACTTGAGGGGTTTTTTCCATTCAAATTTTAATTACTTGCTACATGTGCTGTGAGATAGGCATCCATTTTCATTTTTATCTATTGTTCTATTATTAACCAAAGATACTTGCTCACTGATCTATCTGGAATGGCACATCTGTTGTGTATCAATTGTGGGTTTATTTCTGAGGTTTATATTCATTTCCCTCTATCTAGTTCCCTGCTACCGCATCAATAATAAAATATCTTAATATTTTATTGAAGAGGTGGTATTTTCTATTGTTTCAGCGCAGAGGCTCTGGAGAAAGTCTGCTGATTTGAATCTTAGAACCCCATCCACTAGCTAGATAGCAAAATAAAGTCATTTAACCTCTCTGTGCCTCTGTTGTCATATGTGTAAAATTAGAATAACAACAGTGTGTACTTCACATGATTGTTATGGGAGTGAATATGTAGAAAACATTTGAATACTGTCTGTGACATAATAACGATACAGAATTTTTAACCATTATCGTTTCTGGTGAAACTCTATTTCTATTTAGGACTTCCAAATGGGTTGCAATAACACGTACACTTTTCTCCATAAAGGTCTGGCATAAATTTATTCCTTGATACTTTCATTGCTGTTACAAATGCCATCTTTTTAAATATTAAATTTTCTAAAATTATGTTGCTGGTGTATAAGAATTATGTTTGCTATATCAGTCTTGCTGCAATAATAATCAGTCTTGCTCTCGATAATTCTAAAAATCTCTTGGTAGTTTCTTTAGTTGAAGAACATTTTAGACTGGAATGACAATTTTGATTCTTTTTGATCTTCATATATATTGTTTATCTCATCTTACTGCACTGGCCAGAGTTCCCAATACTATTTGGAATAGAACTGGCGATAGTAGGAATCCTGGGCTAATTTCTAACACTTTCCCACTAATAATGTGCTTGATTTCGAGATTACTAGAATTTCATAACTAGGATGAAAAAGTTCTGACTCCTAGTTTGATTAATATTTGGAATCTTTTTCTTAGCATGTTGATATTATCATTATAGTCCACAATCTCTTGTTGTGGTGAATTTCCTAAAGAGATTTTCTAAATGATAAAGTATCCTTGCATTCCTAGGATCAAACCAACTTGGTTGTGATGTTCATTTTAATAATACAGTGCTGGATTTGCTTGGATGATATTTTATTTAGGATTTTTGCCGCTATGTTCATGAATGAAATTAGCCAGTCATTATCATTTTTTATAACCTTTTAAAGAATTTTGTATGATGTCACATTGGGTTGATCAAATAAATTAAGAGATTTTTCCTCTTTTTCTATTCTCTGGAATAGTTCATAAAAGGCTGGAATCATCTGATTTCTTAATCTTTGAAGCTTGTGTTTCTGTTGAAGACAACTTCAGATTCAATTATGATAGTTATAACTCACTTCTTTTTTGATAATGCCTACTTCCAATTTTTGATATCTTTATCTTCCTAAAAGATTATTCATTATTTCTTCCTTAGATTCCAAATTTCTTGACATGAAATGGTTTATATATTTTTGTTATTTTAACTTTATGTTATACCTGAGATCATGTTCTATTTCTCATTCCTAATATTATGGGTTTTTTTAATCTTTGAATAATCTTGCCAAAGATTGCTCCCATTTTGTTACTCTTGTCAACCAACTTTTGACTTTATAGATTTTTTCTATTATGTATTTCAGTAAATTTTGCTATTTATTATTATTCCATGTTTTGTAGGTTAATTTTTTATGACTTATTTTTCTATTCCTATTTTTAATCCCTAAGATGAATACTTTGATCACTAATTTTAATCATTTTGCTTCTCTAATATAAGCAGTTAAATTTCCTTCTAAATACAATGTTTTATAAATCTGATCTGAACATGCTCTATTTGTATTACTCATAGCTCTAAATATTCACTAATGTCCATTATAAAATATACTTTGATATATTAAGGGCTTAAAAATTGTAATTTTTTTTCTCCCACCAAAGGCATAAGTTTTTAGTTTATTCTTAAATTATAATACAATCACTCTGGTCAGATGTGTTTTGCAGGTTGGGGATGATTAGAAATTTGCTGAGATTTTAGCCCATGGCCTACTATGTAGTCAATATTTCCTAATTTATGTGAGAAATTTTTAAAGTTTATTTTTATTTATTTTTTGAGGGACAGAGAGCAAACAGGGGAGGGTTAGTGAGAGAGGGAGACAGAATCCCAAGCAGGCTCTGTGCCACCAGTACAGAGCCCAATATGGGGTTCGAACTCATGAACTGTGAGATCATGACATGCAGTGAAGTCAAGGGTTGGATGCTTAACTGACTGAGGCACCTGCTCCCCCCACCCAATTTAGATGAGATTTTTTTTTTAATGTGTATTCCTTGCTCTTGGGAGCCAAATTCAAGCTTACTATTTGTGCTGTTTGGATCTTTTGTGCCTTACAACTGTTATCTGCTTGACCTATGAATTATGGAGAGAGACAGTTAAACTCACCTATTATAATGTTGCTTTTATCAATTTCTTCATATAATTCTGTCAATATTTTGCTTTGTGTCTTTTAAAACTAGATGATTGAGGCTAAATTATCATTTAAAATTGGTTTGTATCTGTGCTTAGTTGTAGCTTTTACTATGCTCATAATGATTTTTGCCTTAAGTATAAAGTATCTGAGAGTATTATAGATATATCTACTTTACTGTGGTTATTATTTGCTAGACATATATGTATGTATCTATATTTCCATTCTTATAATTTTAACTCTTCAGCATCCTGTAGTGTGTCCCTTCTAAATAGTATGTACCTGGATTTGTTTTCCTGTCATTGTGACCGTCAAATCAACCTTTCAGTTTCTTTCATGTTATTTGGTCAGTATTTTATCTAATTCATAGTGTAATTTACTTGGACTTAGAGGTTTCCCAGTTGCTTTATCCAACTCACTTTCTGGTATCTCAGGGTTTTCTTTTCTCTGCATGTACCAGTTTCATAATTTCCATTCGCAAAGACCTGTTAGTAAACCATTTTTGTCAATGTGAGATGTTTTTAAATCTTTTTTTTCTTTGAGAAAGAGAGACAAAGAGAGAGAGAAAATGAGAGCAGGGTAGGGGCAGAGAGAGAGAGGGAGAGAGAAAACCTTCAGCAGGCTCCATGCTTAGCATAGAGCCCCGCTATGGGCTCAATCTTAACGACCATAAGCTCTTTACCTGAGCTGAAATCAAGAGTCAGACACTCAATAGACTGAGCGATCCAGGCGCCCCAAGATTTTTTAATTTGAATTCATATTTTAGAGATCATTTCGGGGTGCCTGGGTGGCTCAGTCAGTTAAGCATCCCACTTCGGCTCAGGTCATGATCTCAGTTCATGAGTTCGAGCCCCACATCGGGCTCTGGGCTGACAGCTCAGAGCCTGTAACCTGCTTCAGAGTCTGCGTCTCCCTCTCTCTGCCTCTTCTCTACTCGCACTCTGTCTCTCTCTCTCTCAAAAATAAACATTAAAAAAAATTTAGAGATCATTTCAGTGTGTGTAAAAATCTACTTTTATTTATTTATTTGTTTGTTTATTTATTTTCCTTAGTGCTTCAAAATGCTGCTCTCCTCTGGCTGCTATTGTTGTTGAGTTCTGCAGTCAATATAAATATTTCTTGTCAGGTAATTATTTTGTTATCTTATGATTTTTTAATTTATCTTACTTGTAATCTGTTTCACCTCTTGAAATTGAACGTTTAGGTCTTCAATTAATTCTAGCATATACGGTCTGATCTCTTTAAGTAGTATGGTGCCATCACTCTATATTTACTCTGTCTAGAACTCCTATTCAAATTTTCAATTATCTCCTTTTTTCCTTCATAGACAATGCTAATTTCTCCAGCTTATTTTTTGCTCATTTATTTCATCTGCCTCTACTCTGTCCTTTAATCTACTGAGTTTTTAATATAAATGTACTTTTCCAGCATCCTTGTTTGATTATTATACAATCTGGGTTTTTTTTTTTAATAATGTAGGATTCCATTTTTATGTTTTTAATTCCATAATTTATTCAACTATTTAAAATCTGTGTATTCTAACATCTCTGATAACACTGGCATTATGTTAATTAAACAAAGAGGCATTTACACTGAGGTGGCTTCGCACTCTATGAAAGCAACCTGAAATCCAAGCCTATAAATGTCTCAACATTACAAAATCAACCAATCACCAAGAGCCAACTAGGATTTAGCTACAATCAGATAGTTTCCTTTCTTTGCTTCTGAACTTTCTCTGTATGTCTTTTCCTGGCTCCTATTGGCAGAGAGCTCCTAAACAATTCCAGTTTGGTGCTGCCCGATTCCAGTTGATTTTTGCTCAAATAAACTCTTAAAATGTTTCATATGATTGATTTTATCTTTTACCACTGGACACTCGAGAAGTCAAAAAGTTTTTTTCCATAAAATCCTTTTCATAGGGGCGTATTTCCTTGTGTTTGGTAATTTTCAATTTTAAACTTAGGTTTATTTATGGGAATGGGTACTTGCTTTGAGGGTGTGACCAGCTCTAAAGTGGCTTTTAGTTTGATTCTGTTTGGTGCCTTAATGGCTTTACCGACACAGGAGACTAATTTTTATACTGATATTTTTTTTTCTTTCAGTGTAGAAGACTACATTAGTAACATGAACATGAAAGAAACCCTTCAAAGTTGATTATAGATTAAAAGGGGATATTTTATTTTGCTTTGCTTTACTTTGTCTCACCTTGGTTCCAGAAAAATGTTACTCAATTTTCTTTCTGTCTCCCTTTGCACTTAGGAACAATTTTTCTTTTCCACACTTTCAGTGAAGGTGTAACTCTCTTCAGTGTACCTGCTTTCGTGTGTGTGTGTGTGTGTGTGTGTGTGTGTGTGTGTGTGTGTGTATGAGAGTTTAAGAAGCAGAGGGTCTCAGTTCCAACATATTTCTCCTGAGCCCAAAGCTCTGCTACTTCCGGTTTCTAAGGGATTCTAAAACCTAAAGCTCTCGATTACCACATTTGCAAACACCTAGAGTGAGCAAGGATTTATGATTATTTTTAATATCCTCTTTGTTTACCGTCTCTAGAAGTTTTCTTACTTTCATGAGAACAAATATGGATTTAAGATAATTATCTACACAGGGACTTGAGCAAAGTTCATAGCAGCATTCATAATATACAAAAGATAGAAACACAAATGGATAAACAAATGTGGTGTATGCATACAATGGAGTGTTATTCAGCTTTTAAAAAGAATGAAATTCTTATACACATTACATCATAAGTGAATCTTGGAGGCTTTATGCCAGGTAAACAAGCCAGACACAAAATCCTATTGTATGATTCCCACTTACATGAAATATCTAGAGTAGTCAAATTATAGATAAAAGGTAGAATGGTGGTTGCCATGAACACAAGAATTTCAGTTGAGGAAGATGAAAACATTCCAGAAAGGCAGGGTGGTGATGGTTGTACAACAATGTAAATGTTATTAATGCCACTGAATTGTACACTTAAAAGTGGCTGAAATGGTAAATTTCATGTTATGTATATTTCACCACAACAAAAGGTTAGGAAAAATAGTTTTCTATATATTTTTCAATCTTTGTTGTTTTTTTTTTAATTATAGAGAGAGCACACACGTGCACTATTGGGGGAGGAGCAGAGGGAAAGAGAGAGAGAATCCCAAGCAGGCTCCACACTGGATGTGGGGCTTGAACCCCAATCCCACGACCCTGGGATCATGACCTGAGCAGAAATCAAGATTCGGAGGCTCAACCAACTGAGCCACCAGGTGACCATTTCAGGTATTGCTAAGTGGCTTGTGTCAAATGTATTAATTGTTTCACAATATTTTTCCACATTCCAGGAAATTTTAAAATAATTTACATTCTTAAAATTATTTAGTTCTAATTTTTGGATTAATTTCTGAGAATGTGGCATATATCATTTATACTTTTCCACTGTTGATGTATCATTTCCTTTCAGATATTATAAGAAAAGCAGCACATTCTCCACATATATATATTTGTGTATAAATGTATGCCAAAAGAAGATTATTGACTATATTATTAAAATCCATTTCTTCAAATTTATTTTTTGTTTCCATAATCTATAAAATCCTGAAATAGGATTAAAAATCTGTATCACTGAGTTTGAGTTGTATCACATTTTCCTTGTAGTTCTAGAAATTTTTGTTTAATATTATTATTTTTAAATGTGGATGCCATATAATTGAGTGCAAAAGATTTTTGACCATTATATATATTTTTTAGATTTTGTCAAGATTAATAATGATAAATGGGAGGGAAATCAGTGAGCATTAGTGAATATTTAAAATTTTGCATTTTAGTTATAACAATTACAGACATCAAAATTTTTTAATATTTTTAATATTTATTTTTTGAGAGCAGTGAGAGACAGAGCACAAGCAGGGGAGGGGCAGAGAGAGCGGGAGACACAGAATTGGAAACAGGCTCCTGGCTCTGAGCTGTCAGCACAGAGCCCAAAGCGGGGCTGGAACCCAAGAACCCTAAGATTATGACCAGAGCCGAGGTCAGATGCTCAACTGACAGAGTTACCTAGGCACCCCCAGACATCACATTTTTGATTTATGTAGTTTGAGTCCTTCCTAGCACATTTTTCTGGTAATATGATATAGGGTTTATGCTTAGGTCTAAATCTCTTACGAGTATCAGAATTTAATTTCTAGCTGCCGACTTGACATCTTCACCTGAATGACTAATAGGCATCTCTAACTTAAAACAGTAAATGCAAATTTTAATACCTATCCTTCCTCCTTAAAAATAAAATCACTTCTCCCTTCTTTCCTCTTTATTTAGTTAACAAATATTTATGATATGCCAAAAACCTGTCTCTCAGTGTTCCATGTGCTGGGAATATAGCAGTGAACAAAACAGACAAGTCTCTGCCCTCAGGTAGCATGTCTTATAGAAAGGGGGGTAATGGCAGAGAGTAAGCAAACACATCATGGTCATAAATAATAAGAGAAAAAAATAAGGTTAAGGGAGATAGAGGGTGATAAGGGCATCTTATTTAAGCCTGAGTGGGAAAACCTCTTTAATAAGGTAATATTTGAACAGATTTCTCAAGAAATTCTCAAGAAATTCCCAAGAATTCTCAAGAAAATGAGCCATGAAGACACCTGGGGAAAGAGAACATTGGTCAGAAAATGCAAAGGCCTTGAGGCAGGATGGTGCCTGCTGGGGTCCAAGGAGAAGCTAAGATCAATGTGGGGAGAATAAAGATAAAACCAGTAGGAGAAAAGGCCAGAGGGGTAAGAGGACGCCCTATCATATAAGGCCTTTGAGGCATTTCTTTGTATAATGCCTGTTCAAGTCTCCTGCCTGTTTTTCCCTCAGCTTGTTCTGTTTTCTCTTATTTGTAGGATCTTATTTAATTTCCTTAAAGTTTCACTGTACATGAGCCAACCTTTAGTCCATTATACATATTATAAGTATATTTTCCTATTCTGTGGTTACCTTTTCGCTCTCTGTGAACATGCTGATGAAGAGAAATCCTTAAAATTAAGGATTGATATAGTCCAATTAATCAAACTTTTCTTCTAGGGTTAGAACCTTTAATAGCTTTTAAAAAATATTTTCCTTCTCCGGGGGCATGAAAATAAGTGTTTCCAAAGGAATCTAGAAGATCTATCACAATCTTTTTAATATTCAATACACCAGAATTATTTTTTCTTTTTTTTTAATTTTTGTTTTTAACGTTTATTTATTTTTGAGACAGAGAGAGACAGAGCATGAATGGGGGAGGGTCAGAGAGAGGGGGACACAGAATCTGAAACAGGCTCCAGGCTCTGAGCTGTCAGCACAGAGCCCGACACGGGGCTCAAACTCATGGACGGCAAAATCGTGACCTGAGCTGAAGTCGGCCGCTTAACCCACTGAGCCACCCAGGCGCCCCTGAAATATTTTTTCATATAATGTAGGTGTCAGGATTCATTGTTTTTAAGTATGGATAGTCACACCACTGGAGTGCCATTTATCGAAAAAATTGTGTTTCCACCCACTGCTCTGTGGTGTCTAGCTTAATAGACGTGACATGTATTTATGAATCTGTTTGTGGATTCTATCATGTTCCATTAGTCCATTTCACTGTCCTTTAACCAATACTACACTTTTAAAGTCCTGTAGCTTTACAATAAGTCTTAATACTTAGTTGAGGACATCTCTCAACTTCTTATTCTTCAGAGACGCCATGGATGCACTTGGCCTTTCAATTTCTATACAACTGCATAATCAGCTTGTTAAATGCCTCATTTTTCATTTTTTTAAGTTTATTTATTTTGAGAGAGAGAGAGAGAGAGAGAATATGATGCATGGGCAGGGGAGGGGCAGAAAGAGAGACAGAGAGAGAGACAGAGAGATACATAAGCAGGTTCCATGCTCAGCACAGAGCCTGACACAGGGTTCAGCTTCAGGAACCATGAGATCATGACCTGAGCCAAAATCAAGAGTCAGATACTCAGGGCGCCTGGGTGGCTCAGTTGGTTGAGCGCCTGACTTTGGCTCAGGTCACGATCTTGCAGTTAGTCAGTTTAAGCCTCGCATCAGGCTCTGTGCTGACAGCTCAGAGCCTGGAGCCCGCTTCGGATTCTGTCTCCTTCTCTCTCTGCCCCTCCCCGGCTCACGCTCTGTCTCTGTCTCTCAAAAATGAATAAACGTTAAAAAATTTAAAAAACATTTAATGACTTACCTTCATAGAGTGTGTTACTTTGTTTTGTTTCCAGCTACAATATCTGGGTAAAGTATGATGCTTTCTACGATGAGCGACAGGATGTACTAGTTATTCTTGCCCTCTTTGGTAGCAGAATGGTAGGAATTGAATGTTTCAAAGTATGGGTCTCCTATCATTGTCTAATGCCCAACCATTTCTCTTATTTGTGCACAATATCCCTCCTTGATTCTATCTTGTTATCAAGACTATCTCTGTATCAAGAATAAATTTGTTACAAGCCAAATGAGGTTGTGAGGCAGGTGGGCAATTGCTTTGGTCTCCCTCTAAATACCTCAAGTATTGCAAAAAAAAAAAAAAAAAAAGAATTCTACGGTGATTCCCAGCCATTAGAATTTTCTATAACCACCCAATCCCTTGTGCTCTTTAGGGTAGGGGTGGTGAGCACAGAATTTGTCCTCCTCTAATCTCTGTCAGTTATGATCCAATGGGAAAACACATAATGCAGAGAGTTAAAATTAGATGAGAAGAAAATGAGTTAATATTAAAACAATGTCCTCTCCATCAATTATCAGGTTTCTATCATCTTTGCACATTTTATTTCTTATTGACTAATTTTGTAACTATACTTAATGAGCAGCAAACAGTCTCTATATTCTATTAACCACAACCAGATCAAGTATTTTAGGCACTTTTACTTTGCAAGGGATAATCCAGAATAGACCTCACTCAATTATATTCATGTTTACATTTTTTTTCCTAATCACTCCCCCGACCCTAAATTTCCTAAAAATTATGTTACATTTACCAATATTTGTGCCTTCAATAGGCTTCTCTCTTCAACGTTCAATTTGTGTGATTTAATAAAACAGTATGCAAAAATCACCCATGTGTAAGTTGAAGTCAGATAGGCTTGGGTTTGGCTTCCAGCTTGGACATTTGCTGGCTTGGTGGCCCTGGACTAATCAGTTTATCCCTACAGGCCTCTGTCCCCTTGCCAATAAAATAAGGAAATAAGAGATTCCTTGTATTCTGGACATTGGAATCAACATATTAATATTTTCCCCAGAAGATAATACATGATTTTAGAAGTAATTATAAAACAATATTGTTTTGAGTTACACACATGTAATACCTTCCTTTTAATCCCTACATTCACACATGTACACATATCTAGATAGGAAAACCAAGAGAGAGAAGATTTGTTTTTCTTTTTATAATACTCTGAGTGAAGACCAATTTGAAAACCAATTCTAAAAAAAAATAATAATAATAAGTTTTATTGTAGAAGTCTGTGTCACTAGCTCTGATAATTTAAAAAAGCAGGGTTTGGAAGTACAACAATAGATGCAAAAGTAAGCCCCTAATTATTTTTAATGGAAGCTCCAGAAAGAAGTCATGAGGATTAGAATTATTTCTTCCAAACCTCCTCCATTTACCACAGTATAAATGGGGCTCTAAATTATAGTTAGAGATCATTTTCATTTTGCTGCAATTTTTTATAGGAATCCGTTGTGGGTTTTTTTTTCTCAGATAGGTTCGGAAAGATAGTATTAGAAAATATAGGAAGGCTTTAGTTATAAAGGCTCCATATTCAAATTATGGGTAAAATGAAATCCAAAATTACTGTTTGCATGATATCAAAATCTGAGTACATAGTGTGTTTCTAAGAGATGGGCCACTTACAAAGTTGAAAATAATATAAAGTATTGAGAAGTGGGAGAATGCCTGGCCTACACCTCCAGACTTACTATTTTTTTTTTTTAATTTTAGAGAGAGAAGGAGAGAAAGAGCACGAGCAGGTGAGGGGCAGAGAGAAAAAGAATCTTAAGCAGGCCTCCTGCCCCTACACCTCCAAATATCCAAGCCAAGCCTGGAAAAGCAAGAAAGACAGGAATAGAGAAAGAAAGGAAATTTAAGTGAACATATATATAACTTGGTTGCTGGTTTTAACAAGAACTTTTCACCTTTATTAATTTATTTGAGAGACAAGGGAAGAGCCAGGGAGAGGCAGAGAGAGGGAGGGAGAATCCGAAGCAGGCTCCAGGCTCCACAGTGTCAGCACAGAGCCCAACTCAGGGCTCAATCCCATGAGTCTGGGATCAGGACCTGAGCCAAAATCAAGAGTCAGATGCTTAACTGACTGAGCCACCCAGTCTCCCCTCAACAAGAACTTTTGATTAGCGATACCTCTACCTTTCTGACTTAAAGTAGAGTTGGAAGTAGAATAACAGATGTCAGGTAAGCCCCTACTATCTTTAATGGAAGGCTCATAAGGACTAGACAGCTTCCTGCCAAACATAACCCATTTACGACACACTCACGATAACCAAAATTATAGTCAGAGAACCTTTTCACTTTCGTTTTGATAGAACGGAGCTCATTCACGGTCTTTCACATATAATCAATAACTGAAACAATATACCAGTATTCTTATTTTCTAAGGAAACTAATTCTTACGGTGGCTCAATAATTCTTCAAAGGCAGCAGAATTTCTATGATACTCAAATAAAGGATTCTTTGTTATCTTTCAGGGCCTTTGAATCTTACCTTACACACAACAGAGTTCTGAGACTGCTGAAGATCAAACACTTCAAGGCTCAGTTTATCTGCTTCATTCACATCTCCTGCTTTCGTATGCTCACTTGTCTTTCATCCAGCATCTTTCTTTTTGTCCCCTTACACACATAGGCCCCACCACACAGGTATGTGTCACACAGCAGTTTTACAATACCATGATTTCTTCAATGTGTTAAAAAAATAAAAGATGACATTTATTAAGATCTATTTCTCAATGACTCAATTAAGAATGTTGTAAGCATTGTTTTACATAAATTCACAGCAACCTCAAGAGACTGGCAATATTTTAAGGTAAGGGCTAATCCCTAAAATATGACTGCCTGTTAAGCAGTTATGAGTAGAGTTTCTGGAAAGCCTGGCAACTGTAGTAGAAGGTGGGCAATCTGGAGCATCACTAGGAGAAAGCATGCTTAGGGACTCGGGAAAGAGACCAATGTGTGGACGCATGCAGAAAAACACAGGGCCAGGTAACACAGAGAGTCCAGAGAATAGCATCTACAACTCTGCCTCTTATTCCATTCTAATATTCTACACAGAAAGTCAAAGACTACAGAATAATCAAAATCCAAAAAATCTCAGTCAAAAGAGACTTCCAACATTCCACTCAATGTAGAAATCCTCCTTGGGGAAAGGAGGAAAAGTCGTTTAATGGATGAATGGAAATGATAAAAATTTAGTTATTAAAATTATGACCAACAATAAAACTACAGAGAGCATATAAGACATCAAAAAGTAGTTGTGAGAGAGAGAGAGAGAGAGAGAGAGTGCTTGTGAGGATACTGATCTTGTGAAAAAGGGCTCTTTGAGGTGGAGTTATGTCCTGGGATGGTGAGCTTCAAGCCCATGGCCCTGTTTATTGTCAGGTAATATAAAGTAGATCTGGAAGTGAATGGAGCCCAACAGGGTCAGAGAGGTATGGTTGTCAGGGTGTGACTAAAGGACAGAATCCCAGAAGAGATGCCATAGAAGTTAGTCAGTGGAAGTATAGAAAGACATTACTGGACAAAAGAACGGTAGGGGACGAAACACCAAGACAGAAAAAGACATAAGGATCAGGCTGCAAATGGCTTCATAAATGGCCAGCCACTTATGTAATAAGCATAAACGAGCATACTGTGAAGGCATGTCATGAAAAGTTTGGCATATTAAGTATAAAAGCTTATATTTATTCTGAAGGTAAGGTAGAAATGTAGAAAATGAACTGGAGGGGAAACTCATTTTAAACTAGAGGGACTAGTTTAAGGCTGTTTCAGAAATTTAGATGAGCAATGTTGAAAGCCTGAATCAGACAGGAGTGGTGAGATTCCAGAGAATCATTTAATCCACTTAATTGATAGAGTCAGTGATGTTAGAAAGGCAGAGCTTTTTGTCTTAAGCAGCTAGGGAGAGGGTAGTTTCTTTCATGAACCTCAGGCTCTAATTCACTAGGTATAAAGAGAGATGAAGCATTTAACAAGGCCTTTATGTGGAAAGATTCACTATTAGACATGGCGGATTTGAACTACCACAGGATCTAATAAAAGGATGCCTGAAAGTCAAGCTAAATCTAACACAATACGCAACATTAGTAGAGTGAACCCAAACACAGTCACTCACTTACATCAACCTGCATAACAACACAATTTGTTTGGGACTTGTTTTTTCATTCTCAGGTAGAAAAGATTTTAAATAGCAAATCACATTTTTATTTTCTTACTTTGAGATAGAGAAAAGCCATACCCTAGTTTCTAAACTATCACAGTTTTATTTATAGCTTTAACGATATTCATAGCTTTAATTCTATTTATAGCTTTAACTCTATTTATAGCTTTAACTCTATTTATAGCTTTATTTACAGCTTTACCTCTAAAGCTATCCCTAGATATATGTAAGGAAATATTTATGCTATCATTATTTATTTAATATATCCATTATTAAAATTTGTAGAGATAAATGAATGTATATTTGCTTCTACTCCAGGGATCTAAAACTGTAGTTTGTTGTTGTTGCTGCTGCTGCTTCTGAAAGACTCTAAGATATATATTTATATATAAAATTCATAATAACAGTTGCACTTACTATTGCCACTGGAAACACATTAGGTATAAAATCAGCAAATAAAAGAATTGCTGAGTTTTCAGGTTCTCACAGCAATAGGGATGCTCATAGCCAAATTGAAAAAGGCTTAACTGAAGAGATGTGCCTTGCACAGTGAGTTGAAATTCAATAGGCTGAGGTTTTTATTGAACCGTGAGAAAACAGAATATCCAAACTTCTATAAAACATGCTTTTACTGAAGTCGCATGTGTTTTTAATCTAAGAACTGTAGCTACTGAATTGTACAATGTGAATTTAATCAGGACATATTACTACAAACTAAAAACAATCAACAAATCAAATATATAGATCAAAGTAAACTCTTCAGATTGTAGCAGCTAATATTTATTTAAGTGCTCAGCTTAAAGATACTCAAAATTGAAATAGAAAGAGAATGTAAGACTTTCTTGGGTTTGGCATTAAAGCTGTATTTCTAGACTTTCAGCACCAAGAAAAAAAAAGCCTGTGACATTAAAAACATGTTCCAGGCTACAGACAGACATATGAATCTAAGAGATCTTAAGAATTTCTAGGTATATACTATACACTAGAAACAGTTGGGGCCGGGGAGAACTCATGTTTTCATCTTTGCATCCCAGTGCCTAATAAAAAGAGTACGTCACATATCAAAGGTAGTCAATAAATATCTGGAGTAGAATGGAAAACAGGAAAGAGTATTTTCAGTTGTCCACACCAGCCAAATACTAATTATGATAAAATAAAACATGCCATCAATCTGTTCATTATGTCATCAATACTATAAATGGTGATTCCTCTTCTAATATAAAATTTCCAAGAAGAACCTTTCTCCAATGTGGTAGCTTTTCCTGTGAGATGCTTCCCATTTTTCATTTAAAAAAAGAAAAAGAAAGAAAGAAAGAAAGAAAGAAAGAAAGAAAGAAAGAAAGAAAGAAAGAAAGAAAGAAAGAAAGGTAGAAAGTGAGAGCATTTGTCTACATCTATCATTTTCACCAAGATAGAGCCAACTAAGTAAGACAATTAGGCAGTAATCAACTCTCACGCTTTATTTCCATTACTTCCAAAACTACGTACATAGTCTAAGAATGACTATTCCAAACGAGGAGTGTCAGTCTATCAAATATATTGAAAATACCAGCACTCTCTGGCTAGAATTTGTAAATTCTACCAGGTAATGTTTTCACTTTTTAAAAACTCTTCTCAAATTATGAACTTAATGGATACTGTTTTTAGAAAAATTGAAAAGGCTCTCTGAGTCATAAAAGCAGCAGACTACACACAATATAGCACCTTCACAATGTCTAACATAGTCTTTCCCTACCAGGCAGACAGAATCCCACCTCCTTAATATTAATTAGGAATGTATTTTTAGAATAACTGAAGCTTTCCAAAGTGAAAAGCAAAGAGGAAGAGAAAAAAAAAACTGTCTAAAAAGCGAACCTATATGCTATGTGCTTATAGTATATATAAAAATAAAAACTCTGACACAATAGCACAGAGGATGAAGGGAGGAAGTGTAAATATAGTGTCATAAGGTCCTTAAACTACACATAAAGCAGTAGGATATTGTTTCTAAATAGACTGGTTAAATAATTATATTTAACCAGTTAGACTGGTTATATATAAATACATATATATACATATATATGTGTATATATATATACACATGCTTATAGAAAATACCAAAATTAAAATTAATATCAATACAGAAGATAAAATCTAATGATAAAATTATCAATAAAATTATCAATAAATACTACGGAAAAAAAGGAGAAAAAAACAAAAGAGATGAAAGAACTAGAAAACAAGCAAAATAGTAGCTCTTAAGTATATCAATAATCACATTAAGTATGACAGGTCTAAAAAAATTATTAAAAAATAAAGATTATCAGAAAAAAATAAAAAGCAAGATTCGATTATATGTTGTCCCCAAGAAATTCACTTTACTGATAAAGATAAAAGTAAAAGGGCAGAGAAAGATATATCCTGCAAAGAATGAACTAAAGAAAGCTGAAGTGGGAATATTAATGTCAGGTGAAGTAGACCTTATAATAATTCATATTAACATGGCTAAGTAGGGACAATGATAAAAGAGTCAATTCTCAAAGAAGACATAACAATCCTTAATGTGTATATGCTTTACAATGGACCTTAAAGTTACATCGGGGGAAAATGATATATTAAAAGGAGAAATAAACAAATACATAATTATGGTTGAATAATTCAACACTCCACTTTAAGTTACTGATAGAACAAGTAGACAGAAAATCAGTAAGGATGTAGAAAATCTGAGCAACACCACCAATGAACTACTTGAACTTTTAGAACACTATACCCAACAAAAGCAAAATAGAATACACTTTTGTTCAAGTGCACAAGTAATATGTTCTCCAAGATAGACAATATTATGAGCCATAAAACAAAATTTAACAAACTTAAAATAATAGAAATCCTATAAAGTATTCTCTGTCTATAATAAATTTAATACAGAAATAACAGCTGAATTACCCTCCCCAGGTATTTAGAAATTAAATAGCACACTTCTAAACAATTCATGTATCAAAGAAGATACTTTGAACTGAATGAAAATTAAAATACAACCTATTAAAATTTGTGGGATGTAGCTACAGAAGTACTGAGAAAATCATTGCATTAAGTGCATATATATTGGAGAAAAACATAGGTCTTAAACCAGTAACCTAGACTTCTCCCCTAAAAAATAAGAAAAAATAGAGCAAATGAAATATATAATTTACATTTTACAGATTGCACTGTACAAGGTCCATATATAAGTCAATCCTATTCCTACATATCAACAATGAAAAATTGAAACTTGAAGTTAAAAAAACCTTTATCATAATGCCAAAAAATGAAATATTAGATGTGTATCTAACAAACTAGGGACAGGATATGTATCATAAACACTACACACTACTGATGAAGGAAATCAATATAGATCTAAATAAATGAAAAGCTATACTATGTTCAAGGATTGGAAGCCTCATTATTTTAAAGTATTTCTTCTCCACAAATTTTCTATACATACAGTGCATTCTCAATCAAAATCATTCTCAAGTTGTTTTGTTTTTCTTGTTTTTTTGTTTTTTAGATAACAAAATAGCTCTAAGTAAACAAATTTAAATAAGTGTTAATATACAATATTTATAATAGATTTTAAACTGACAACCTACTCATTTACTGTAAATATTCAAAGGCAAATGGAGTTTCCCTGTCTTGAATGTCAAGTTAAATATGTATATGTATATATTTGTATATGTGCATTTTTAGATGTACAATTTTTATAATTTTTATAGACCCCCATTTCTTGAAAAAACTAGTTTTCCAAGTGAAGAAATTTCATCTATGAATTTCAAATGCGATATTTGGTATGATTCTAAAATTTCAGATGTTATAATATCATGGTTTTTAAATGATCAATATTCCCAAAGACAATTTTCTAAGCTCAATATACACACAAATTAGAGAAGCAGCATGTGAGTTTGCATGACCTATTGGACCATGCTACAGGAAATATCTGGAATATTCTTTCTCCATCATCCTCCTAGATAATTCTTCTTGAGTTCTTGAAGAGTCACCTTAAAGGGGGATGTCTTTGCTGAAATAATATGTATAGTGATTCAATTAAGATTCCTCAATAAGCAAGATCAAAGTCTTGGGTAGTATCAATTTCAAAGGTAGGTGGTTATTACAAAATTGGTTCTGTGGCACAATAATCTTAAAATTCTAAGTTACTCTCTCCATGATTCTTTTCATTTTTCTCTTATGATCTCATGGAAAACTATAGTAATTCCTCTAACAACTGCAATCCAAAGCAGAAAGAGAGATAATTCTCAATTCCTTATTCCCATATCTTGCTTTTTATTAACAAGGGAAATCTTTCTCAGAAATTTCCCTTCAGGTCTCATGAGTCAAATAGGTTATTTGCCCAACCTTCAGAACACTGGGAAGAAATGGGACTGTGTAAGGACTAACCTCCCCTACAATTAGTGCCACCATAGCTCAAAAACTTGGGTTCTGAGAAAAGAAAATGGTGATAGGTAACCAGCAGTGATTGCCACTTATAAACATCAATTATAATCTTTTATTTTTTATGTATGCTCCTCCCTCTTGCCACTGATATTTCTATTCTTAAAAATAAATGACAAATGAATACTCATGTATGTGGATTTATAAATAAGAGATATTAAAGCTCTTTTGCCACTATCAAAAATCTGAAAATGTTAGAAGTAATTAGCATTTTAGTCTCTACTTTTTGCTAAATAATCCAGATTCTCTTCTTAATGTTATGCAAAGACATTAGAGTTAAGTTAGTATTAACTAATCTGTTTTCATCTATAATTCTCTCATTGCCCTCCTGTTAACAACAAGACAATGGTCTAAAATGAGGATAGTTATGGTTAAGTGCTACATCACCAAACAAGACTGGACTTGATTAGAGTTTTGGACCTCCCAGAAATGGAATCTTAAATTACTCAATCAGGAATCACAAAATCAGGACTAACTAGACAATCTGCCTAAGAGACCCCTGACACCCCCTAAAAGGAAAGGGGTCTTGCCATAGCCAATCCACTTTTGGCCTCGTATAACCTCCTTGATCCCTTCTGCCTGTTAAAGTCTTTCATTTGCTCCAGCTTTTCAGAGCTCCCTTCTATTTGCCACATTGGATGCTACCCAATTCATGAACTGTCCAATCAAGCCAGTTGAATTTTGCTTTTAACACTATCCTTCTCTGCCTATTATTCTGTATCCTACTAAAGCTTTCATTTTAGTCTCTTCTCCAAATTTATTTTTGGCCTTTGGTCTTTTTTTTTTCCTATTTTCCTTCTTTTGTTTTCTCTCTTTCCAGTCTTTGGCTTTCTCTTTGTCTATAATCAGTGGAGATCTACCCAAGCACATAGAAGACATAAAGGATGAAAGAGTCTATCATATCAGCAGACAACTGACCAACATTTATCACTCTACTATACCCAACTAAATAAAATTTGAATGATACAATCCCCCAGGGGCTAGTATGATACAACTCAATTTTCAAAAAACTTTCTTGGTATCTCTCATAACATTTAGAATTCTATGTGTAATGAAAGTATAACAGTATATAGTTAATTTTGAGTCATACCAAGAAATTTGTGTATATTTTCTTGTTTACTGCCCACAGTAACCCCATGAGAAGCTACTCCAGCAAGATCTCATTGCCTGTCCAATATTTCAGTGTGTATGTTGCAAATTTGAAATTGAAACAATCAATACAAAGTCTGAGTATACATTGCTTCTCATTCCTACCAGACCATACATTCATTAAGCATGAACACTGTTCAACTTTTGAAAAATAATGGCCTCATTTTTTTGGAAGAAACTATGCAAATCACAAATGTTTAACAGCAAAGATCTATGGAAGTAACAATCCAGAAAAAAATCACTGACCTTAGACAAGCCACAAGAAGAGATAATCTCATGGGTTATGGAGTTGCTGCCCTGTAATAAGACGGCCTACAATACTTTAGCCGTGGAGTCGGAGAAACTGAAAACCAGAAATAACCTGAGGCATTTCTGGTCTATTTCTGAAGTAGAAAGTTGCCTGTGTTTCCATAGAAGAGAGTGTTTAAAAAAATAATAAAAAGATAACTAAGCTAATTAAGCAAAAGAGGAAATTAATCAAGTAGAAATGATCAAAGTAGAATTCTGGCTAAGCTCTTGGTGAGGAAAGGATACTATGCCATTACGAAGGAGAATAATTATTTTGCCTTATATAGCAGAAAGCAAAAGAGGCTAAAACCGGATATTGTAATATATTAAGCTTTTAATAATGAGCATAACTTGAATGTGTAAAACTACCTAGGTAACATTTTAACCGTTTTAGGAATATTTTCAAATATTCCCGGACAGGCTACACAAATATTTTCTACACCTACAGTGTCCCTCCACACCCAAAACCAATAACCACAATATACTAAAATACAAAGTTAACAACTCTCACTTCAGAATATGATGCTAATTTACAAAGTTTTTCTTTGCGGATGACGATTCATAGAGCATTATTTTAAATATTTACCCAGAGTGCTACATTAGAGGATTCCAGCTCCTTTTTCCCCAACATTTATAGATTCTTCTGTAATCCATTATTTGGTATTTGCTTTGCGAGGCCCCATTGTGACCTCTAACACATCTCCCTTTTCTGCATCGATTAAGTACAAGCTGAGGTCCTAACCAGAAATCATGGGGTCATACCCAGAGATCAGAGTTTTACCATCTGGGAAATAAAAACACTCATTTTTTTCCTCCTAGTGTTTTCTGTATCGCATGCCAACTCACGGAGAATTATGCTTATCTGCATTAGTACTTAAATACTTTTTAAAGAAATTATGATTTGTGGGGAAAACTAGCACACATAAAACAATATCAAGATTACGGTTACAGAAGCCCTCCCCTTGAGGTAGGGGAGCAGAGTAAGCACAGGCTGAGATTCCAAGGCTACCTCCACCAGTTACAAACTTAAGAATGTTGGTCAACATGCTCACCTTACCTGGGTTTCAGCTGCCTTGCTTTCTAAATGAAGATTGTAATGCAGATGGTGTTTCTGATGGCTGCAATATTCCTGGCTTCGGGGCTTCTAAGATCGGCTGACCATCCTCCTGGAAATTGTTCCAGCTACCTCAAATATGAATTACAATAAGATTAGGAAAGTGAAGGAAATAGGAGAGGAGAGCCTTCGTAAAGGAAAGGTGACAGGGCATGACTAATTTTAAGAGGTGGGGGTCAGTAAGAGAAATTAGCTTCAATTATGCACCTAGGAGAATAGTGTCTCATTGACCAAGGCAAGGAAGTTAGGTTTAAGGGGTGGCAAATGGCAATCCAGGAAAGAAGAAGGTATGTTCTAACATGAGACTGCTCAATTTGAATAGGTTTGATTTAAAATATAACATGAGGGGCGCCTGGGTGGCGCAGTCGGTTAAGCGTCCGACTTCAGCCAGGTCACGATCTCGCGGTCCGTGAGTTCGAGCCCCACGTCGGGCTCTGGGCTGATGGCTCGGAGCCTGGAGCCTGTTTCCGATTCTGTGTCTCCCTCTCTCTCTGCCCCTCCCCCGTTCATGCTCTGTCTCTTTCTGTCCAAAAAATAAATAAATGTTGAAAAAAAAAAATTTAAAATATAACATGAATGTTTAGTAAGTTATCAGAGGGAGTTAAAGCAGTATATAGCAATTTCTCTGGGATGAAGCAACCCCATAGTAGGCATTGCCATCATATAACTATACTCTCTGAAAATGGAATCAATACTGTATCATTTCTACCTACAGCATAGGTGGTTTATTTCATGTAAGTTTATTTTTCTTTTTCATATTGACAATAATTGTCTGCAACTCAACTTTGGCAATGCAGCACATTGATTAAGACAGAGAGAATATAAATATTGTTAAAATACATAAGCCATCTCTGGTTCCTATATGCAGGAGGCAGTAAATTTTTGTGAAACGTTTTTGTTTCGCGATGGCAAATGAAAATAAAAGTATACATTATCACTATTGAGTCTGAATGCAACACAATTCATTACAGTTTTCCACCATTAAATTCAACATAGTGGTACAGGGACATAATATATAATATTTAAGACATAAGATACAAGAGAGAAAAAGGCTTAAGTAACAACTGTATTCTGCCAACTAAAATACGCACGCAGGCTTTCTGCTCCCCTTGTCGGCATTCAAGTTACGGTAAGGGCCAAACAAAAATTACTCTTTGATCATCCATCTGAGAACTCATTTTTACTCATCATTAGCTGTTGGGATAGGATAAAACTAGAATTTTAGAAATGTCAATACTGCTGCTAACCAAATGCTGAATTCATATCGATCTACTTAAAATAATTTAAGATTTCTCATTACAATTAACTTACCACCCTATGCCCTTTCAGGAGACCCATAAAACCACAGTTTTAAAAACCAAGAGCCAAGCCTCATATATTTATCATTTGTGCCCTGAGTACATTCTAAGTGTAATTATCACCTCCCTCCAGTGACACACTAAATCATGTTTTCTTTCATTTCTTTTTTTTTTAATTTTTTTTAACGTTTTATTTATTTTTGAGACAGGGAGAGACAGAGCATGAACAGGGGAGGGTCAGAGAGAGGGAGACACAGAATCTGAAACAGGCTCCAGGCTCTGAGCTGTCAGCACAGAGCCCGAAGCGGGGCTCGAACTCACAGACCGAGAGATCATGACCTGAGCCGAAGTCGGCCGCCTAGCCGACTGAGCCACCCAGGCGCCCCTTTTTTCATTTCCTTTAATGTACTACCTAATCATGAATTGGGAGGTGGCATGTTTAGGCGAAAGGCCATAAAATGAAGCTTAAGATTCTGGCTGTCTCTCTCTCTTTGATCCAATGCTTGCTTGGACTATTTAATCACAGGCAAAGTTCCTTGGGTGGAGGCGGGGGGGGGGGGGGGGGGGGGGGGGGGGGGGGTCAGAAGGAGACAATTACCTGCCTCATCCAATTAAAAATCCAGCTGGAGAAGTTGAGGGCCACTCAGCGTCAAGTACTTAACAGGTGCCTTCTGACAATTTTCTTAGCACTTTCAGAACATTGCCTTATATAGAGTAGCTGTGTTTTCACCCAGGGATTGCCCTGAATATCTTGAAATAAGAACTTCCTGTTGCATCTTGCAGTTTTTATGTACATCATTTTATTTGATGCATGATGCAACACTAATAAGTAGGAAGGATAATAAATGCTTTCAGCCTTCCTCTGGCTTCAGCTGCAGCGTGCCTCCCCCTTGCATTAGTTCCTTCATTAACAGTACATAAGTGTCTTGGTAGAAATACAGTAACAGGGTACTTTAACCTCTGTTTACCCTAATGACACCTTTTTACCTACAATACCTCTCAACCACCAATCTATCTTGGTTTTCTTTGAGTCCAATGCTTTATTTTTTTCCGATAGACTTTATTTTCTCTTTTAACTTCCCAATGTTCTTCTCAGGGGCCTTTTAGAATAAAACTGATTAAAGAAGGAGGAGGAGGAGGAGGAGGAGGAGAAGAAGGAGAAGAAATTCCACAGCTGCTATCAACCTAGAAATAGCAATACTGCCTTGGGTCACCATGACCAATAGAATTAAACTGCCCCCAAAGTTTTTTGTCCTCATGACTTATATCATAAGTTAGAAACTTGGTTCCTTCATTTATTAGGAGTAACTCTGTGCTCATGACTGCATTCTTTTTGAACACTGCTGAGAAGAGCTGTTATAAATCCTATGCTTTAGGCTTTTAAAAAATGTATACAGTGAAAATAATGTGACTTATTCACTATCCAGTAGATAATTAGCATCTTTAAATCTATACTGAATCAAAAAAGAGGACTCTAATGTAAAAAGGATATTCTCTCTGTGTTTATTTACTCATAGAATTAGCTATCAGTCCTTCACCTGTTGAACAGGTACTAAGTTCCTACTATATAAAACACACCTTATCTGTGTATTATCAAATCGAAGAAGAATGATAGGGGTGTGTGTTTGGAAATGAGAAGTAATTAATTGTAACTAAAAAATGTGCTTTTTTAGATAAAAAATGATAAAATGATATCTTATCAGATAAAAAATGATATCTTTTGTTTGTCCTTCCAGACTTACTTTCTACAATCCTTACCCTGCTTGAAGTCTCAGGAGGTTGATTTATATAGGATGAATTCTTGGGTTTCCGGGTAGGTTTAGCAAGTGGGAAGGCACCACAGGACAGAAAGGGAGTGAGGTCAGGTGTTCATTTTTCTGCATCCATTTTCCTACTCTCCCTCATTTAGATACATTTCTTGACAGGCATTGGTGCCATCATGTAGCTCTGTCCTACAACTCTTGATTCTGGTAAATTCTCACTTCCTTTGCTTCTTCAGAAAAAGAAGTAGAGATTCAATTACTGTTATTGAGGCCCAAGGCACTGCACCATCTTTTATTAGCTTCTGTAAACTCTGCTATGGCAATTTAAGACATGTATGCAAATCCATGGCACTCCTCCCATTGCTCAGTCAAGTCTAAAACATTTTTTTTTTAATTTTTTTTTCAACGTTTATTTATTTTTGGGACAGAGAGAGACAGAGCATGAACGGGGGAGGGGCAGAGAGAGAGGGAGACACAGAATCGGAAACAGGCTCCAGGCTCTGAGCCATCAGCCCAGAGCCCGACGCGGGGCTCGAACTCACGGACCGCGAGATCGTGACCTGGCTGAAGTCGGACGCTTAACCGACTGCGCCACCCAGGCGCCCCAAGTCTAAAACATTTCTACTTGAACCTGGGCTGGCTTTGGAGGCTTACTCATAACGAATGTAATGCATCAACACTTGTGTTCTCGGACTTCTGAGGGTATCTCATAAATTGCCATTCTACTTTTGCCTTGCTTGCTAGGATACTCGTGTTTGGAGCCTCAAGACACCATGTGACAAGACCCACTATCCTGTGGCAAACACACTGATAAGAAGCCCAGCCGAGTCGCATGGAAGAACCACATATACATATATGTGCTCATTCAACAGTGCCAACCTAGGTGGTGGACATGTGAGTGAAAATGCCTTTAAATGAATCCAACCCCAGTCATCAAGTTGACCCCCCAGCACTGAGCCTTCCCGGATGAAACCTCAACATCATGGAGCAGAAAAGAATCATCCTGTTTGTGGCTTTTCTCTAATTCCTGACCCATAGCATCCACGGGTACAATAAAATGCTTATTACTTTTTGTCACTAAGTTTGGGGTGGTTTGTCATACACCAATATGGATCACAGTAACCTATTCACATCCTGGTAAATAGTCCTTTTATTCAACTCTTTGCAAATTGCCCAATTTGATGGGGCTGCCTTTTTCCTGACAGAACCCTGTGGGATACCAAGGGAATGCCACATAAGTATGATATGATTGATATGAACAAACTCCCAGAGGAGTTTAAAGTAAAGAGAATTCACTTCCAGTTGGCGTGATCAGGAAAGTCTCCGTGAAGGCAGGATCCGTGTATGTTTGATGTCCCAGACGCTCAATAACATCTCTTGAAGTTTGCTAAAGGGGGAGGTGAGATTTTTACTGGGCCTTGAGAAACATCTGTGATTAGGATGGGATGAAACGATCCTGATGGGATGTACTATTACAGACAGAAAGAACAGTAAAAAATGAACAGCATGGAAACAAGAACCTGCATTCAAAAAATAAATTCCATGACAGAAGAGTCCAGCTGGAATATTCACTCCACACGGAGGTTTAGGACCCAAGTATCTCACCCTCTTCCCAGTACATAGCCTTCCTTCATTCTCCAAAGCTCTCAGATGAAATGCAAACTTCTTAACATTGCTCTTTAAACACTTCTGGACTTATCTGCCCTTCTCTTTGCCCTCATCTTTCCTTCCTGGCTCTCCGTCCCTACCTGTATTGCAGTCACATTAACTATCTGCAGATTCGGCCATGCACACCTTTGTCATTTTGAACATGTTGCTCTCTTTGCCTAGACTATTCTACACATTCATCTTCCTCCTCTAATTTGCAATCACCTTCAAATCTGAATATGAAATATTCAATATTCATATATGAATCCCCCTCTTCAGGTAGCCTTCCTGAAATGTGACATAGGAATTCTCCCTAAAGGTTGACATAATTCCCTTGTGTTCACAAGTATGGAGGCACATACAGTGTTGTTTTGTTTATTTTTTTGAATAAATGTTTATTTATTTTGAGAAAGAGTGTGAGAAGAAGAGGAGCAGAGAGATAGGGAAGGAGAATCCCAAGAAGGTTCCATGCTGTCAGCACGTATAGCCCAATGCAGGGCTCAGTCTCACCAAGAATGAGATCATGACCTGAGCCAAAATCAAGAGTTGGATGTTTACTGACTGAGCCACCCAGGCACCCCATAACGTTGCTTTATAATAGGTTTTACTCTTGGTCTGGGTATAGACCATAAACTCCTCAGACATGTACAGAAATTTGGGTCCTATTATACTTGAGAAAATAAAATAATTCATATAATGTATTAACGGTTGCCAAGAGTAAATATTAGGGAAGTGAGTGAAGAATCAATAAGTTTTGTGCAATGAGTATCTGTTCCCAAGATTGCAGTTACTGCAGTTTCTGTTCACATCACGAGTCCTGGAAATCAGAAAAGGGCCCGTTACAACTGTGTGTTGAATAAAGAAATGCAGCATGAATGAATGGATAGAAATAAAGAAGAAGGAAGAATGGTCTTTAAGATGACTATCTTAGATCACCAGTGGAACAGCTATGTAGAATCTATGTATAATTGCCAATATCAGAACCCTCTGGAAAGGGGTTCAGTTAATTGTATTGCCCTGTTTCAGTTTATTTAAATCAGGGGGGAATTGTTAAAAGAGCAACAGGATGAACTTTTTTACTCCTTGGTCCTTGCTTCCTCTCTCATTGGTCAAGTATACTGTTCTCAAGCACTGAATTTAATTAACACTTTGCTCAAGGGCTTGATTTTAAAGTCTCTTGTCCGAGATGGGGTTTCTGGCTTATCTTTCGGTAGCTATGGATAAGGGACAGGTTCCATTTACCTGAAATGTTTACACAGTTAATGTGTATTTCAACTTCTGTTTGCTTTGACGATTTAATGCTACCTACCTGAAAATGCTTCTATTTGAAGTACTAATTTTATGAATAGCTGCAATTAATGAAGTGCCTTAGGTGTCTTGCTTTCCAATACCATTTATACACAATATTGCAGGTTATAAAACTTGCATCCAATGTGCAGAGAACTGGTGATTTCTATTTATTTAATAAACTTTGACAGTTTGCATTTAAATTATTCTTGATCTACTACTATTTTGACGGGGCTTTGTAATGTCAGAAGTCAGAAGCTTTTAAGCTTATTCTAAATAAAATTTAATTTGAGGAAATATGGGCAATTGGTTTAAAATAAAGGACCAGCTCTCGCATATTCCTCAGAGCAATGCTTCCAGTTTTCAGTGAGCCAACTCATCCTCATGAGCCTGGAGAATGATCTCTAACCTTGAGTACCATTGCACAATGATCATGATTTTTAAAAATTTTTTAAAGCTAGTTTTATTGCACTTCCCATTATTACAGGTGATTGGAGTTACTTAATAATCAAATGATCTCCAGGGCATTTGAGTGGCTCAGTCAGTTAAACATCTGACTTCAGCTCAGGTCATGATCTCGGAATTTGGGAGTTCGAGCCCCACGCCGAGCTCTGTGCTGACAGCACAGAGCCTGGAGCCTGCTTTGGGTTCTGTGTCTCCCTCTCTCTCTGCCCCTCCCCTGTGCTCACTCTCTCTCTCTCTCTCTCTCTCTCTCTCTCTCTCTCTCTCTCTCTCAAAAATAAATAAACACATTTAAAAAAAATTTTTTTAAATAATCAAATAATCTCCAATCATTACTGTGACTACATTTCACTTTATGTTAGTCAGGCTCCCTCATACACAGGTGCTATTTTGAATGACTTTCCTTCAAGTCTACCCAGTTTGGTTCATTTTTCTCCCAATAACTTTTGTTTCTTTCGATGACTATATATCAACTTCCCCACAAAATTACCATTCGAAGCTCTAAATCTCTGAGTTTAAACCTTGCTTCATGTACCATCTGTTGACATTTGATTTATGATTTGCACATTGAGACCTTCAAACCATAATAGATAAGACATTCATTTCCTAGGTCTTCCCAGATTGGTCATTTGGTTAAAAATACCCTTAAAAACTACAGAGAATCAAAAACAAATGAGCTAGCTTGAGATAATGTCTGTTCCGCCTCAGAAGCAAAAGTTACCATTTAAAAAATTGCCTCTAGCCTGTGAGCTTTAAAATTTTAACAAAGTGCCTGGGATCCAGCTGGATGTTTAACTTGCATCGCTCTCTACACTCTTGCAGCTGGATATGTTCCACATGTGAGTATATTTTCTAATGGAATCATCAGAGAGACACTATATAGAGGAAGGTCCATAGGTCTCAGCAAGGATCATAAAATTGCCTAGATACTTAAAATTCTTAAATAGCTGGTTTTTACCCAGTTTAATTCTTCTGGCTTCCAGGGCTGTGAATCTGCTTTTAAATAGAGTAACTAATACAATTTGTAAAATAAATGAGGGTGCAGTTTATTCCTAAGAATAGTTCATAATAGTCAAGATCACATCCATGAAGAAAAACAAAACAAAACAAAACAACACGATGATGTCAATAAAGTTTGGTCATCAAATGAAGCACAAAGAAAGCTGAGTCACAAGAGGTCATTTGTGCCACTTAGTTTATCTGGTTAAAGAAGGGTAAAAAGGAAAAGTCAGAGTTGCCTTTCAGCCTCCTAATGATTTGAGAGAATTATGCAGAGAATAAACTTCAAGCTTTGACCTTCACCTGAATTCTTATCCCCAGTTAAGTTACTTGAAATTTATGTTGTGAAACCTAAGAGGAAACAAACAAGAGGGTTTGTATTAATCAATATAAACTACATTTTTAAAAAGTGCCAATTTTTATTTTTGGCACATGAGTACATACCCTGAAACGAATCTTCCTTCTGGAAACAATTACAAATACTGGATTAAAGAAAAAGGTTTTGTTTTTATTTTATAAGAATGCAAGGGATGTCTTCAGAAGCCAAAATAAATGAAAGCAGTAATCTAGAGAGTTAAGCAAACTCTAATGTTACTGGCTACTTTGAAGGCACCTGATAATCTCTGGTGACCTTGAGTTTCATTTTTGACAGCCACACAGGAAATAGGAGACAGGAAACAAACAAAGCCTGGGGCCCACCCTTGAAGTGGAGGGTGTTAGATTAGAAGACTCTCAAATAAAGCCAGAACCTCTGGTGCTGCATCTTTAGGGAAAAGCACAATAGAATTTAGGTTCAAAAAAAAAAAAAAAATGTACACACACACACACACACACACACACACACACATATATACCACGCTTGCATTTTTTTTTCTTTTCCTAGTCTATGTTAAAAGCTATCATAGAATATTTCACTTTTTCTTTAACTCTCCAATGATTCAATTTCAAGTAAGTCTTTGGGAAGTATTGTAGGGAATTAGTGACAGGGACAAAACAGTCTGCTAAAACCAAGCTGCATCATTATTGCTTCTTAGAAGGAAAACCTGCCCTTGCACGACTAGAATTTCTTCTTTTCAAAATACAAGTTCTGGTGCCTGTTCAAATTACCTATTGCTTTGTAACAAAATCCCCAAATTTACTGGCTTAAAATAACATTTGCCTCTGCAATTTGGGTAGAGCTTTCGAGGAAAAGTTACTCTCTGCTCCACTCGACACTATTTTGTGTAGTTCAATGGTTAGGAACTAGAATCATCTGAATTCTCCTTAACTGAAATGATGCCAACTGTTGTTTGGGACTTTGGCTGAGTCTCACTGCCAGAACACCTACACACAAGCTCTCCATCAAGCTTGGGCTTCCTGACCACATGATGGCTGGATTCTATGGGCAGGCATCCTGAGAGGGACACACACATATAGCAGAGAAGCCATTTTCCATTTTTGACAGAGCTTCAAAGTCAGATGGTGTCATTTCCGCATTTTTCTGTTCACTGAAGAGATCAAAATACTCTTCCAGGTTTGAAGGGAAGGGAGAAGATAGTATACTCCACCTCTGGATGGGAGCATGTGAAGTTCCTAGAGAATACGCAAGACCAAAATCCTTCTAGGGCCATTTTAAAGGAAATCTAATCTGCTACATTCCTCAAACTCATTCCAGAATTGCCATTATATGTGTCCAATGTGTAGCCAAAACAGAGGGAGGAAGAAGCCAAGGTGAGAAGGTTTATTGGGAAATGGTTTGCCAGAAAGTACAAATTCAACCTTTGTTTAACTGGATGCCACCAGAGGTGGCCCCTCACCTTTCTCTTCCAAGCACTAATGCTCGAGGAAGGTCTCAGGCAGCATCCAGCCTCAGAGGCAGCTGTCCCTCCTGCTCTCTTTGCTCCAGGTGGGCAAAAAGTGCAGGGTGCTGACAGGGAGTAATCATGAATGCCCATATGTGCTTTCTGAAGGACAAAGGAGAGTCCCTACAGTGTGATGAAAAGTGTTACATGAAAATTTCACAATTTACGCTGTATTAAAACAAGTTTTCAGGGGGCACCTGGGTGGCTCAGTTGGTTAAGTGCTTGACTCTTGATTTTGGCTCAGGCCATTATCTCAGGGCCATGGGGTTGAGCCCCGTGTCAGAATCTATGCTGATAGCATGGAACCTGCTTGGGATTCTCTCTCTCCTTCTCTCTCTCCCCCAACATAGACATTTAAAAAAACAAGTTTTCAGTATTTTGTTTTTGTTCTTAAACTAGGCCAAGGCTACAATAATAAGACATCAAGCAAAGGGCAGAGACGAGAACGATCTAAGATATGGTGCAGCGGATTATTGCAAGGATTGCAACGGTATAAATGCCAGTGTAGATCACACCATTCGAACAGCTTTCCATCAGCACGTGCACTACACAACATCTTCACTTCCTGCACCCACGTCAGTGTTTTCTTCATGTCCTGTGAGCCTGGCATTCTGTATTTTTCCATGTTAATCCTTTCTCAATGTGAAAGAATTGACCCTCATTAAAATATCTTATAAAATCCTCACAGAGATGGAAGAAACATTTGAAGGAAGAGACCATAGCACTCCTTCTATTTCCCCCTGAAATAGTAACAAACCTGTAGATGCCCCAGAGTCAAGGTAGGAGCTGTGAGAAGTACAGAGGAAGAAACTCATTACAAATGACTTAACAGCAACATTAGCACCTGAGACTAAAGAAACTAATGCCCTAGCTTTTCTGCCATTGACAGTTCCATCTGGAAACAACACATACCCTACAGGTCTAGAATATCTCCCTTTCCATTTCTGCATTTCTTAGCGGCTTATTGAAAAGTATCAGGCAGACAAATATGTTTTCCTGTCTAAAGAGCCTTTTTGAGATGTCTAGTTCAAAATGGCTTTAGCTCAGAATCCAGATAAGAGGACTTTCCAAAGTGGAGATGGGTGTGGAGATTGGAGGAACTTGGAAACGATGAGGATGTGAGCTTCAGGTCCCCCTGCTTCATGGAATAAAGCTTTCCTGGGGTAAAGCTTTCTGTTGCCTCACTCCTTGGCTCTTGCTTGGCCCTGGTTCTTTTGAATCTCAACCCCATTCATTGTAACTCCCTGATCTTGTCATCCCTTCCTCCCTAAGTTCAATGATCAAAACTAGGCCAGTGTAACTGTCACCAAAATGTTCCCTTCCAAATAAAGTGCTAAAGCAATTTTCCAGTGAATCATTTCCAACACTGCATTATACAACACACCTAATGAAATCCAGCAAAATAGCTGTGAAAACATAAAGGAAACACAGTAGGGTAGAGGATTCCAGCAAATGTTAGGGAAGATTCATCCAAACACATGGGCACCAGTTTTTTCTACCACGTGGAGTGCTGGGAAGCCATAAAACAGAAGTGTGAACTAGATGGCATTGCTTTTTTTTTAATGTTTGTTTATTTACTTTGAGAGAGAAAGAGGATGAGTGGGGGAGGGGCAGAGAGAGAGAGAGAGAGAGAGAGAGAGAGAGAGAATACGGTGCCTCCATCTCACGAACCATGAGATCATGAGCTGAGCCTAAATCAAGAGCTTAGCTGACTAAGCCACTCAGAAGCCCCTAGATGGTGTTCCTTTTAGGTAATTCTCCACACCTCCTCCCAGGAGACTTGTCCCCTCTGAAGCATTCAGAGCTTTCACCTTTGCTTGGTTGCTTACAACTGACTGTCCATGGTGACCTTCACAAGACAGTTCTCCCTCCCGCTCATCATCCCATTTTCTCAAGCCCTACCCCTGACCTTGACAGCTTAATAGATTAGTATTTCATAAGGGGATACTAGTTCCTATCTAGAGTTAAATGATTTCTATTTAACTATGCTATGAAATGCTATGAAAATAAGGATTTCTAGAAGTGATACTTTCACTCATGTTAGCATGTGAAGTTTGGAGCAGTCTATGAAATCCACATGGCACAGTTCAAATCCCCATGGGCTAAAAACTGCCTGGTCTCTAACAATAAGAGCAATTCCATTTACACTGCACTAAACCGTAGAGATGTGACTATGCCAGTCTTCCCAAGTGCCCTGTCCCCATTACTACTAATTCTGCCTTCCCTATAAGTCTAGTCAATTATTGATCTTTGATGCATTTACAGCTATATTTCAATGACTTGGGCTACTCTGTCAGTACAGAAATTCCATTAATCTTGCAGCATTCAGGCTGACCAGCCCAGGGCTAGTAACTAGTCTCTCCTTCCCGACCCTTCTCCACTACACTCCACTCAACACAGCAGCCAGAGTTGTACTCATGAAAATCAGGTCACGTGATTCCTCTACTCAAAACACTACAGTGGCTTCTATGCCATTAGAGTCAAAACAAAAGTTACAAAGCTATGAGATCTCTCCTCTTCCACTCCCCAACCCACCATTTTCTCTCACATCTTATCCCCTTCCTCACTTTCCTTCAGATAACTTAGCCTCTTTTCTGGGTCTGGAACTGTGTAGGAACACTCCCACCTCCAAGCTTTTGCACTTTTGTTCCCTCTTCCTGACACTCCCTTCCCTCAGATAGCAACATGGCTCACTTTTCCTCCATGAACACTTTGCTTCTCAGAAAAGTACCAGATTGTTCTATTTCAATATGCAACCCCCTAAACTCCTTTATCTTGCCCTCGTTTTTTTATTTCCATAATACTCCTTTTCTTCTATACTATACTATAGATTTGGTTTATTCAGTATGTTTATTGCTGGTTTCCTTCTACTAGAATGGAAGCTTCATGGAAGCAGGAATTTTTTGTCAATTTTATTCTTCACCAGTACCTATAAAACAGCCTGACAAATAGTTTGTGCACAATAGATATATCGATGTTTAGTGAATAAACAAAGGTTTGGGGACTTCCTTTTCTCATTTGCTATCTTCAAGTTCCCTACAAAAAGAAGCAAGCCTTATTCATACTGCAAAATTAATGTCACTTATACATGTGGATCTTTGTCAGTTATACATGTATAGTTCAAAGCCAGTCCATTATGTGGTATGATATTTGAAAGCACTTTATTCTCTCCGCAATAGCCTTTGCTTATCCAACACAATATGCATATATTTTATGACATTTTATGTCCTGAGCTTATCTAACATGATCACAATATTTCTGGGCACAGTGTCTCCTCTCTAAACGCCAGTGCAATTTATAAGTCCTGCAAAACTTAGGAGAAATTATTAGAAAGTAAATATGTCTGGGTGATTTAGTCTCTCAATATCTTGTGCAAATATTGCATTATGACATTACGGAACTGTGACGACACGACGACGTGCAAACAAATGTGAATGTGGGTATACATTGTGGTTTGTTGAATTCTTTTGGTATCACAATCCTGTAGCCAAACCTTTCTGTCCTATTATTCATTGGCTGCTTGTTGGGTTTTAATTCACAAAATTAAAGAGCTTTACACAAACTTGTACTGAGTAGTATTTAGGATTGTGAAGAAGACAGAGAAACCAGTAGCAGCCATTCAAATTCAGGATTTCTGAGGTAATTCCCACCATGCATTTCTGCTTAATTACAGAGGATGCTTTTTTGTTTAGCTGACTACAAAGATCCCTGTCACAGGGATCAGTCTTGCCAGTGCAGAGTTTTCAAAAGCATTCAGTCTGGAAATATGCATTGGCGTCACCCACACATAACAGAGCTATGATTTACTCTCCAGGCCATTCACACCTTATTCTACTGCTTTTCACAGAAATGGATTAAGAGGGCACAAGTCTATACCTGCACAGACACATATAAAAGAAAATCAAAGGGGAACTGAAAGCAGACACTGAATATATCAGATTCCTTTTAGGCATCATGCCCAAATTTCAATAGAACCACTCCTCAAATTCCTCTAGACCTGCACGGAGGATCCCTTCCAGCTCAAAAACCTTATGCTTCACTGACTCTTTCAGACCTTCAGGATATTGACGTAAACTAATTTGTGTGGCTGAATTAGGATGAGGTTTCTGATGCTTAAACAGTGACAATTTCGCGGTACCGAAAATATAGGGACGAGAAGACGCACCTGGTGGGAAAGAGCTTATTCTGTCAGGACTTTTTATTAAAACAAAACAAAACAAAACAGCAGCAACTTTGTTTCATGTCCAAGCAACTCAAATTCCCCCCGAGGTGGCCAGTCCTGCACCACCGGGAGGGTGTGGTCACAGGAACAGGAAAAATGATCCAAGGAGGAAAACAGAGCACAAAAGATAGAAATATGCCAAAGGAGAGAAAACAGAGGGATGAACCACCGCTGTGAAGATAGTAGCATCATCTACTTCAAGGGTTTTGCCTAACTCAGTCAAAAGGCACTGTGATCTTGTAGAAGATGTATTGCTTTGGAAGTCAGGCAACCCGCATAATGTAATCAGCCGGTTTATGCAAGGGTCTTCGTTACTCTGAGCATTATTCTCCTTAAGTGTAAAATCAAGGAATTTGTCCCAGAAGAGTGAGATAGGGCTTGGAAGTCAGAAGTACCTGGTTTTGCATCATGCCAAGCTTATGTACCGTGTGTGTGTGATTTGGGGTAAATTGCTTCCACCTCCAAGTCTCCAGTTCCTCATCTGCCAGTTTGGGGAGAGATACATCTAGCTCAGAGCATAGTTATTTGGCTGAAATAAAAGAGAGTACCTGAAAGTATTTGTCACCTATGAGGTCACCTCTTTGTCACCTATTAGGTGCTTGGTTAACATTTGTCTTACAATAAAACATCTTCAAGATAATCATGGGGAGGGGTCACAAAGAAGAAAAATTAAAAATAGGCTAAAATGCAGAAAAACTCTAAAATTCTATTTTTCTTTCACTTTATCACTGTGTGATGCTATTAATCCATTCTAAATGATACGTATGTGAAAAACCTTTCTAAATAAAGGGTGGATGCTGGAAGCCCCCATCAGCAATAAATCCTGAGCCAAGAGCAGTCTTGAAAAGGGATGGGAAAAAAAACAGACCGAAATACATGGCTGGCCCACTGAAGAGAGGAGCCAAGAATAATGTAGCTTACCAAATCCAAGAGGTGTGGTTCTTCTGATTTCAATCTGAGCCACTCTTCAAATCCAAGAGATCGGCCCTGAGGCCAGAGGGCAGGGCACAGCTCCAGCTGGCAGAAGTTTCTAATGCAAGTAAAAATCCACGCCATAGCTGGTATAGGAGTGGGTGGTTTAAAAGAGGCCATCCCTGGGGACCGAATGCCAGGCCCAGTATCCAGGACCCCTAAGGAAGAGTCAGGGCCAAGCCCAGAAAGTGGCTGAAATAAGAACTGGATGTCAGAGTACCGAGCAGAAGTCAAGCCAGGAGACTGGGCTGTCCATCGGAAGAGAAAACCTTTTCTAGAGCTCACTCACCCAGAAGGAAAGGCGCTGCAAATATCCCATCAGCCCAGGCTCTCGCTGGCTTAAAGATTAGATAGTTCTGCACCTGCAGGTGGGAGAGTTTTAGGGCCCACAGCTGTGGAAAATGGCACTGGCCCTAATTGGTAACATCTGCAGATTGATCTGGGTACTCCTTTAGCCACCAGTCGTAACACATCCCCAACATTCAGCAACCGCAAATATTACCGATGTCCCAGAAAGCAAACTGTCTACAATAGGACACAGTATGTCAGTGAGCAAGGAATTCACCACCACAGAGACCCAATGGAGAGGGAAAGCAGAGGAGGGCAATGCAAGAGAAGGCAAGTTGGAGATCCCCTCTCAAGACGTTTGCTCATGCAAGTAACCACCAGGTGCATCCCATACCAACTCCACACTAGTGTCCCCCTTTGCAAATTTTCCACAGAACCAGTAAAGAGGTAAAGAGGACATGTAGATTCCAAAATCAACCCACAGGCATGTGTCAGAGCCTGAAGGCAGTAGTTGGTCTTTCAGGCTAAAATGGAACGGTAAATGCAGATGGGGGGCTTTCCTCTGCCAACCAGGAAGCAATAAGCAATATGGTATTCAACCAGGCGGGGGCATGCACTTAACCCATCATATTAAGGATTCTGCACATAAGGAGAGGCATACCTCAGCAGATACAAGAGTCCTCATTTTATCAATAGCAGTCCCTTGGCAGAGGGCATGAGTGATTTGCTTCTAAATGAGATCAAATATTTTACAAGCATAGTTGGAAGAACCTAGCTGTTTAAGCTGGCAGTTTTTAAAATACGAACAATTAAATGTTTGGCTAGAAAAGAATTTTAGAAACTTTCTTTAGGACCAAAGCCAGCTTTGGTAGTTTGAAGCAAACATAGCGTGTTTCATTGTGGGGCTCAGGAAGTAACCTAAAATATTTTCCACCAAATTTGCCTCCAGGTAGTTGTAGTGGAGTTCAGTCAGCAATTTCAGTATAATTTGAAAAGAAATAGCAGGTAGTCCCCTTAGCAATTAAAGACGCACCTCAAAACATAAATAAAATGGAGTTAACTCGACCCGATCCTAAAGGTAATCCATCCTGCATGGTGCTGAGAACAGAAAAAGGAAAGTAGTAAAGGAAACAGACAGGCCCTAGTCCTTATATAAAGAAGTTAAGTTTCGTAAGGGTGAAGGAGGAGAGTGTGTGGGAGAGATGACAAAACTGTAACCATCAATCAGCTAGCTGAACTCAAAGCAGAATAAATGACCAGAACCTAAATGGACAACAGTTAAGGGAAACCAACAGGTCTACAGACAGATGACAAAATACTAGTGAGATGGATCATTGCTAGTCCGGAGATGAACCAAGAGAATTTACTTTTAAAAAGTTCAGGTATTGGGGCACCTGGGTGGCTCAGTTGGTTAAGTGTCTGACTCTTAATTTTGGCTCAGGTCGTGATCTCAGGGTCATGAGATTGAGCCCTGTGTTGGGCTTTGTGCCGAGCATGCTGGGCTTATGATTCTCTCTCTCTTTTTACTGCCCTTTTTCTCTCTCTTAAAAAAAAAAAAAAATGTTCAGGTATTATTGGACCACCTACAGGTATGATCACAGAGAGAAGTTCACCAATTGTATAACATTTTGCTCCAAAATCCTTAAAGGGGGTACTCTCATACTCCCCTGATGCCCCAAATATTCACCACCCAACAGTGGTGATGAGGATATTAAGCAGAGTAGTGAACTGAACAGAACACGGATTTGATATCAGAGAATTGGGATTTAAACCTAATACTGTCAATTCCCAGCATTGTGACCTTGGCCAAACGCCCTCTCCTCTCTAAGCTTCAGTGCAGACAGGAGCTCTCAAAAGGAAATCTTGAAATGGTAACCTTGCCTCGTAGAGTATTCCTGGTTGGAAGGTTTTGTTTTTGTTTTTGATTTTTCCTTCAGTCTTTTTATTTATTTATTTATTTATTTATTTATTTATTTATTTATCTATCTATTTATTTATGTTTGAGAGAGAAAGAGAGAGGGTGCACGTGTGAGGGGGGAAGGTGCAGAGGGAGAGATTGAGAATCAAGCAGGCTCCATGCTCGGCGCAGAGCCCAACACAGGCTCAATCCCATCACCCTGGGATCATGAGCTGAGTAGAAATCAAGAGTCAGACGCCCAACTGACTGAGTCTCCAAGGCACCCCTCCTTTCAGTCTTTTAAATACATTATGCCACTCACTTCTCGCCTGCAAAGTTTCTGCTGAAAATCTGATGATAGTCTTAGGGAAGTTGCCTTGTATGTAACCACTTGTTTTTCTCTTGGTAGTACTTTTAAGGTTCTCTCTTTAACTTTTAACAGTTTCATTATAATGTATCTTGGTGTGGATCTCTTTGAGTTCATCTTGTTTGATGAACTCTCTAGGTCTTTTGAATTTGGATGTCTGTTTCTTTCCCCAGGTTAGGGACAGATCCCGCTATCTGTTTGTTGAAGTTCTCACTGCATCCATCCATTCCTTTCCCAAGTTTGATGAGCATCTTAGGAGTTACTTTGAACTCTAGATCACAAAGATTACTTATCTCCCTTTGATTAAGTCTTTTTTTGAGGTTTTTATCTTGCTCTTTCCTTTGGAATATATTCCTGTTTCAACATTTTGCTTGAATCTATGTGTTTGTTTCTATGTGTGAGGTGCAACACCTATCTCTCCCGGGAACCAGGGTTCAGGGCAAGTGTATAAGGTCCTTTCTGAGAGGTACCAGCAAACTATAGCAAGGTGTAGAGAGAGTGTAAAGATGGCATTCCCTGGCCTGTGTCCCTGAGAGCACCTGCATAGCCTGTAGGTATGTGCAAACCTGAAGTCTCTCCCTCCAGCTGAAGCTCCAGGACATGTAAATAGGACTTTCTCACAGAAAGACTAGGGGTATGTTTCAAACTGCTGTCTATGTGGTGCCCTGGGGGTGACAGCCTGCAAAGAACTGCCTCGCCCATTGTTATAGTCCCATGGGATCCAGGAACACAAGCTCCCCTGGCCACCAGAGCCAGGTGATGAAGAAGTATCCTCTGTGTGGCCTGTGCATGTTCACTTACTTTAGCTGGGCAATGGCAGAGTTCAAGAATCATGTGTACGTGCCAGCTTTAGCAAGGGGCATCTCCCCTGGGATGTGAGCAACTGTTCTTTTACGAATATCACCAGTTTTACTAATCGCTCCCTTCAGGCTGAGTAGGAAATAGAAATGGTATAGTGTTTCTTTGCTCCCTAAGGAATAATTTCGGTTTCTTTTAAAAGACCTAGAAAGTCCAGTAAAATAGACAAAAAGATAACAAATTAACTGCTAGATCCCCAAAGCAGAGACAACACAGATCAAAACAAACCCAAATCCATCAGCCATTGCTAACACCCTATAAACTAAAACAATCTTATTTTCAGAGATCTAGAACCGTCAAATTCCCTTACAGTTGTTAAGAAGAAAGCTTCAATTTTAAGATATTTATCTTTCAGATTCTTCTTTGTGGAGACAATTATCATAACATCTGTGGAAGTAAAGAAAACAGTATGGATATGCAAACGAGGTCCTAGAGGAAAACCAGCTGACTACCCTGACAGGCACTAAACAAGTGACAGTGAACCATGGGGGAGTCAACATGGTTCATGACTTAGTTGTAACTCATCAAGAGTCATTCCCATTTCAGTTCATTCCTGCCTTGTTTGCTCTGCCTGAAAGATATTCTCTGGCCAGTTATTAAAATGGAGCCACCATCCAGTGAAGTGAAGTCTCTTCACATCCAGTGAAGGGAAGCCTCTTCATTTATTACTCCAAGGAGACCAGCATCACCCAGTTCCACCAATAATGTGACCTCCATGCCACTTTGAGGTCCTCAGACAGAGTAAGATGATCAGACACAGTGGTATAGATTTCATGCCCACTCAGAAACACAAGCTCTTGTTGTTGCTTTTGTTTTCGTTTTGGGGGATTTTAGGGTTTTAAAGTGTTTATTTAAATTCCATCTAGTTAACGTATAGTGTAATATTAGTTTCAGGTGTACAATACAGTGATTCAACACTTCCATACAACACCCAGTGCTCATCACAACCAGTGCCCCCCTTGATCCCCATCACCTATTTCACTCATCCCTCCACCCACCTCCCTTCGGGTAACCATCAAGTTGTTCTCTATAGTTAAGAGTCTGTTTTTGGTTTGCCTCCCTCTCTTTTTCTTCCCTTTGCCCATTTGTTTTGTTTCCTGAATTCTACCTTTGAGTGAAATCATATGGTATTTGTCTTTCCCTGACTGACTTATTTCGCTTAGCCTAATACTCTCTAGCTCCATCCATGTCATTGCAAATGGTAAGAGTTCATTCTTTTTATGGCTGACTAATATTCAATTATATATATATATACACACATACACATATACACACACACATGTCTTCTTTATCCATTAATCAGTCAGTGGACATTTGGGCTATTTCCATTGTTTGGCTGTTGTAGATAATGCTGCTATAACCATCAAGATATATGTATCCCTTTGAATTGGTATTTTTTTATCCTTTTAGTAAATACCTAGTAAGGCAATTGCTGGATCATAGGGTAGTTCCATTTTTAACTTTTTAAGAACCTCCACACTCTTTTCCAGAACGGCTGCACCAGTTTACATTCCCACCAACAGTGCAAGAGGGTTCCCCTTTCTCTACATCCTCACTAGCGCACCTATCATTTCTTGTATTGTTGATTTTTGACATTCTGACAGGTGTTAGGTGATATCTCATTGTAGTTTTGATTTGTATTTCCTTGACGATCAATGATTTTAGAATATGGTCCCTGAACACAATTCTGAGGAATACCTCCTAGGACAATAGTAAAACAAACTGACAACAACTGAAAGAAAAACAAAAAGCACCTTTGTGAGGTGTGTGGACTAACACCATCAACAATACCTGGGAGGTTTCTAGAACTACAGAACCTTGAGCCCAGCCCAGACCTCATGTGTCTCCAGAATCAGATTATCAGGAAATTTGTACATGCATTGAAGTTGAGAAGCCCTATACTAGAGACTCAGTCTTTAATGTAAGTCGGTTGAGAATCATGTTACCAATTTCAACTAAGTCAAAAGAGGAAGAATGAACTAGGAAATTATGTCAAAAGTATCTAGTTCCATGGGACCCAATTACTAGTCGGTGGGAAGTGGAAACAGGAAGGAATCGCCTTAATCCAATTCAGCTGAAGCATTATGGCTGTTATATTTACTATGGCAGCCATGGGTAGGAGGCCCTCCTTGGTGCCCTTAGCTGGGAGATATCACCATGACCAAGACCAGCTGCCTTTTCTTACACTGCTTCTGTCTGGGAATGTGGAGTGACATGTTAACACCTGCTGTCATAGAAGGTCCATATTCCTCTTCCACAGAAAGAGCCTTATTCCTGAGAACCAGCTCCAGGACAAATCTCTTTATTCTGGCTCCCTTCGTGGAAGATTTTCATCCTCCTAGCGTTTGGTGAGAAGGTAACTAGGCTCACAGGAATTGTGGAAGACTATTCAGAAAGAGCTTTCTTTGGTTTACAGTTGCCATAGCTTATTATTCAGAGTAACAAACTCTCTTATTATTGAGAAACAAACACATGACAAATCAGCTGCATTTCAAGGTAAGAAATTCATTACAATGGAAGTGAGGGATTCTGTGATAGATGCCTTGTATTCACTGCAATTAATTAGTTAAACTTTTCTCTTATGTTCTTTGTTATAGGGGACTGACCCCTGCAACCTACATTTGCTAAGATTCTTTATCTACTGAATTCCAGTTAATTTGGCCAATGGGAGGCCATGGAAGGGATTAGATGGGGCATGCGCGGGGAGAAGCCATAGAATTTCCCTTATGGCTCTGGTTTGAGAATTGTCTTCGATATTTGCTGTGGGTCATTATCCAAGGAGCCCTTCCCAAGATGTTTCCAACTCATTCAAAAGACCCTCTCACCATGATTCCAGAACTAGCTTAGAAAGACCCCTACCATGGGGATCCCAACTTTTTCCACGTAGCCTTGCCCTTAGGTTGTGGAAAGACCACCTCTTCTCTCTGTCCCACCGCCAGAGGAGCTGGGTGTAGCATCCTATTATTGCCTCGTAAGCTCTTCTCAAACCCTTAAAATTAATTTCTTATATCAAATTAATTCTACTGAACAATTTAAAATGGATTTTATTTGATTGGCCTCACCCTAATTGATACACTGACCTTATATTCTATAAGCTTAAGCATCAAGGTCCTCTCTTTGAGAAATCAGGCCCAGCGGGAAATGTCATTGAAATTAACCTTCAGGCTTAGAGTGAGGATCATAGAATTTTATTGCTAGAAAGAACTTTAGGCATCATCTAAGTCTGTCATTTTACAAATGAGGAGTTGTTCCCCAGAGACAGTAAGTACGATGTCCAGTCTCAAACAGTTCTTAAATGTCAATGCCAAGACTAGCTCTGTCCATGTCCAGTATATTTCCACTATTGCACATTTCTTCTGCATGTTTGCTGCCTTCATGAACGCATAGTTTGATGTCAAACTCTGTATAGATATATATTTTAATACTATTGGCCAAAGTTACCTTAGAAACATTACTCGGCAATCTTAGGGTTCTGTCCTTTACATACAAAAACAAATGGTTACCAAATGTGTGCAAGCCTATCAAATGTCATTGAAATTAACTATGAGAACTTACATTAATAATATGGGAGAGATTTGTTTCTATGTGTATAAAGATATGAGAGACTTATATAAGAATTAAAATATTAAAAAATGACACACTATAAAAAGGAGCATCGGGATCCTAAGATAGCTTAGTGACAATTCTCTGCAGGTAGGATGAGGAAGAAATAGGAGTTTAGAATTGAGTAAACATGACAGGCAAAAATTTTAGCAAAGCAATTTTCCAAAGTAATACAAGATTTTCAAGAATATAATGCAACAATATATATTTTAAGAGACAAAGACATTGCTGAATAAACACCCTATGAAGTTAAAGGAAAACAAATATTTATGTTCCTTTGTAATGCACAATGCTCTGAAAGCTGCATCAAACCATCACATTGAAGGGTTCAATGCAGGGCAGAGACCAGTAGATGAGATAAGAGAAAAAAGAATAAAGTCCTTTAAGTACATTTCTGGCATCTTCAGCAGTTCTGGACAGGTAGTAAAATGTTAGGGTTAAAAGCATAGAATCTGGAATGAAACTACTTGGGCTAAACTATAAGCTCTGCCAATTACTTGTTGTGCATGTTTGTTAGGTTAGTGCAGTCTGCAGTGAAAAATAGACCCAAACATATATTCTTTTAATACAAGACAAGTTTATTTCTCACTAAAACGGTCTAAGTTTTCCTGATAGGAGAGAGTTTCAGAATGGATTTTGGTGTGCAGGTAATGCTTTGTGCTCTAGGGCTAATTACTTAACTTCTCTGAACTTCTGGTATTTTTCTCCTGTCTAATATTGGAATAATAACAGTGTTCCTGTAGGGCTAAGTGAACCAGTGCATATAAAACACTTATAAAAGAAGTACTCAATAAGAACCAGCTATTAGTAGTAGTGATAGTCCAGACTGGCCCTTTTTTTTTTTTTAATGTTTATTTATTTTTGAGAGAGAGAGAGAGAGATAAAGTGGGGAGAGGCAGAGAAACAGGGAGGCATAGAATCCGGAGCCGGCTCCAGGCTCTGAGCTGTCAGCACAGAGCCCGATGTGAGGCTCGAACTCACGGACTGCAAGATCATGACCTGAGCTGAAGTCAGAAACTTAACCAACTGAGCTGCCTAGGCATCCCCAGATTGGCTATTTTTGAAGTTCTGCCTAATACTGATGGCTACATCCACTCCAAATCAAAGATACAGAAATGTCTACCACAAAAAGTTTATTTCTCTAGGAAATTTCTTAAATCTCAGGGTGCATCAGAATCACCTGGAGAGTTTATTAAATCCCATTATGGTTTGGCCCTACTCAGAGAGCTTCTGAGTCAGTGAATCTGAAAAAGAGACTAAGAATTTGCTGTTCCAACAACGGGTGATGCTCCTGGTCTGTGCAGTACACTCTGGGAACCACCACCCTGGGACAGAAAAGCCTGACCCTACAAAGGCTGAAAAAGATCCAAAGGGGCGGAGGGGCAGGGGGAACGAAGATAATTAACACTCCTACTGTGTGATTCCATATTTTGACCACATCTCATCATATTTGTCCCTGTAAATCTCTGGTTTTCTTATTCTAGACGAGCTTTCCCTTTTCAAAGAGATCCATGGCATCAGCATACATCTTCCCATCTCTTCTGTCCCCACTTTGGGATCTTGATATTCTACCAGCGGGGGGGGGGGGGGGGGGGGAGGGGGGGAATGTCCCTCTTGGAAGCTCAGTTATGTATTAAGCAATGTTTATTTATTCCCTATGGTGTACAAATCACAATAGAGACATTTTCAAAATTTTACGAGCCCGTATTGTAAAGGGGTCATTTTAATATGGTATCTCGTATCGCTTAGCATATGTTTGGCAACTTCCCCCAACCCTCACTTCATATGTGCTTATGGAATGCAAACTAAACTTTGATATTTGCTATGAAAATTGGCTATAATAAGAATATGCAGTGGACTTCAAAGGAGGGATTTTATACTCTCTACCCCCACTGCTTAAAAGACAAAGTCTAAATTATTTAATCCTCAGGTGGCAAAATAGCGGCCAGTTTGAATTTAGTCAGCAGATGTGGTTTTTGTCAGCATGTTATTTTAAAGATTTAAAATTTGGAGATGTTTTGCAGAGTATGCCTGTTCCAGTTAGATTCTCCTCACCACTCCCTTTTGTATTATGATATTGTGCCTGCCCCTTGAATATATTCCAATCTGTACCTCATGCTTTGATGACACTTAGGAACTACATTTATCATTCCCCACCACCCTATTCACCTCCATCTTTCTATGAGAATCTCTTTGCTTCTCCTAAACTCACTGACTTATTAAGTGTAAAATCTAAAATGTGTTTCAATAATATCAAATGTACACTTGGAACATAGGCTTAAGTGGCTCCAACCACCTCTATCCTCATTAATAAAATGGGGATAATGATAAAATCCTCCACATCTTCCAGACAAGATGGTGGTCTAAGTAGATATAACATCTCTTCATCTTGCTACCAATAAATAGTAATTTTGGATGAAATAAATTTTAGAAATCTGAAAGAGATAGCTGACCTCAAAAGCAGAAAAAAAAATCCTTAGGGAAAGTCATAAAGAGGGTAATCATAAAAAAAAAAAGATGCTAAGCAAGTAGGAAATCTGCTACAACCCACAGGGATATCAGGATCAGATACACACCTTATGGGTAGAGTTCTGATGTTTGGGCAGAGACAGCACTTACAGCCATAAGGCCCTGTGTCTAACAGGGATTGCTACCTAAAGCTAAGAATGAAGAAAGGATTTCAGTCTGTCATAGACCAGAAAATCTGCAACTGTAACCCCAGGTTGTGTTGAGGATAAGCCAGTCAATCTAGGCTCTGAATAAAACTAAAGAAGTCCTTAGCCTGTGTCAAATATGGGCAAGGTGTCCAAAGTTACACTACCAAAATTATGATGAAATTCTGAACCAAAAACTAAAGATCACTCTATGACCAGTAAATCTCCTAGGACAGACATCCCATCATGTTGCCTCCATGATTCAAGGCATATGTGGGTTTCCCATCAAAGACTAAACCACCAAGGTGAGCTCATTAACAAAATGTCAGAGACATGAGGAAACACATCACCATAAACAATAGAAAGAAAATGCAAGAGAGTAGAGTATTCATATCTGACAAATTGAAGAAAATCGAGGAATTATAAAGTATCTTAAAATAGATTTTTAAATGATCAGAAAAAGAAAAAAAAGAAAACAATAAAATACATATAATAAGAACAGAACATTATGGAGGGGAGATTAACCAATTTGAAAGAGAATAATATGTTCAAATGTAAATAATATTTAATCCTTTAATTTTTTAACAACATCCCATAGATGCTTAAATGGACACTAGACACAGTAGAAAGGAAAGTTTATAAATTTGGAAATAACTACAGAAACCATCCAGAATACAGCACAAATAAATAAGGAGATGAAAAATATTCAAAAGAAGTTACATGGATGATAAAAAATAAAGAAGCAAAATGGTTTGTTTGGTTAAATTTGTAGACATGAGTCAGCCTCATGCATATATGCGGTATCTCCCAACCAGATAATCAGTAAATATTTGATGAACATTGTCCCATGTAGGGTAAAGAAGAAAAGCAAGCTGCTGGCTTCAAACACATTGTAATAGCACAACAATAGTGGTATTAGCAATGATTATATTAAAATGAATATTATAAAATGAATTATAGAATATCAGTTATGCAAGGTGAATAAGTCCTAGAGATCTATTATACAGCATGGTGTCTCTAGTTAACAATACCATATTGAATGTGCTATGGGTAAAGGTTCTCCAGAGAAATAGACATATCTACATATCTATATAGATCCTGGAGAGGGAGACAGAGAAGTTGAGAGACAGAGAGAGAGATGTAATCATGGAGACAGAGAAGTCCCATGGTCTGCCATATGCAAGCTGAAGAACAAGGAAATCTGGTGGTGCAACTGAGTCTGAGTCCAAAGACCTGAGAACCAGGAGTGCCAATGTCCAAGGGCAGGCAAAGATGGATGTCCCAACTCAAGCAATGAGAACAAATTCATCTTTTCTTCATCTTTTTGTTCTATTCGGGTCCTAAATGGATTGGATGATGCCCACCTGCTTTGGTGATCTTCTGTACTCAGTTTACAGGTTCAAATGCTAATCTCTTCCAGAAACATCCTCACAGACACACCCAGAAATGTTTTACCAAATATCTGGATTTAGCCCAATCAAGTTGACATATAAACTTAACCATCATAGGTACTTAAAAATTTGCTAAGAGGGTAGATTTTTTGTTAAATGGTCTTATCACAAAATAAAAGTAATAATATCAATAATAACAGTTAAGAGGACAGGAGGAAACTTTTGGAGAGGATGGATATATTCATGGCATAGATGGTGGTGATGATTTCATGGATAGTTATCTCCAAACTCATCAAGTTATATTTATTAAATATGTACAGCATTAAAACGCATGCAACATAGTTACATCTCTAACAATTTAGCAGCTGACAGTGCTTGAGAAGGTATTTCAGTTCTGTAAGGCAAACTGCCAAGTTGGTGGCTGGGTTTTTAGTAATAAAATTGAAAAATTATAAAAAATAATATTTGATATTTTAAAAGTTGTGAACTTTCGGACTACAGCTGAAGAAACAATAGAAGGTGGTAAAAATTTTTGGATTTTAAAAAGGTATTCCAAATTTTACATTATAGTGTCTGTTTTTTTCACCCGTCCCAACCTTTGTCTTCTCTCTCTATCCTAGCAAGTTTTGGTGCCCTATCCTTGCTTATGCTACTTTTTTTGTTACTTACAATTGCCTCTTTCAGCCAAACCATAGAATTCATTTTTTTATCTAAACCAATGTTTCTTTGCTGTGTCTATCTCCATCAGAACCACCAGAGATAGGGGCGCCTGGGTGGTTCAGTCATGTAAGCATCTGACTTCAGCTCCGGTCATGATCTCGCAGTTCATGAGTTTGAGCCCCACATCAGGCTCTGTGCTGACAGCTCAGAACTTGGAGCCTGCTTTGGATTCTGTGTCTCCCTCTCCCTCTGTCCCTCCCCCGCTCATGCTCTGTCTCTCTCTGCCTCTCAAAAATAAATAGACATTAAAAATTAAAAAAAAAAAAAAGAACTACCAGAGATAAGTTATAAAATGCCTTCCCCAAATATACTGAATCAGAGTCTAGGGTGGGTTCTAGAAATTTTCATGAAAAACCTACTTGAGTGGTCCACAGACCCATAATGATTGATAAATCACTCTTCTTAATGGCTCTCAATATTTCCCTCCTAAAAAAAAAGTCTTCCTAACTGCACTCATCCTAAATTATCACAGCCACCAGGAGATTGTAGGTTCTTGGGTGGTTGGACGAGCCCCCATTCCTTCCATATTGCACTGGGATACTTAACACCATGATTGACAAACACTGACATTCAAGAACTGCATTCCTACCCATTTACTCAGGTTGCCCAGAATGTGGAACATTCACCCAATCTCCAAAGAATCTGCAATATCAAACTGTAGACTTTCATTCCCAGATCTTATTGATTCTATAAAAATTACCCTTTCTTCTGTGAACTTCAAAAGAAGTAGTCAAGGGTCATCCAGTACCTTTGGGTGACTGTTGATATTCTGACTAATCTCTCTCTAAATACTTAGGCTTGGGATGCTATTTATAGTAAAGAAAAATAATGCAATTGGTAACTTGGATGATACTGGATTTTTTTTTTTTTTAATATCAAATTGGTTAGGACCAATTTGTACTTCAAAGCTCTAACAGCCACTTGATTAGGTTTCCTCCATTTGTTTGTCTACACTGGGACACATTTCATCATGCTCATAAGGCAGAATGAAGCTGTCTGTGGACTTTACCAATCAGGAAGATGAAAGTACAGAACCTCAGCAGGGGAAAAAGACCTGCTGTGCGTAATGAAGCTGAGAAATTGCAATTCTTCTCTCTAGATTCTCCACCACCCTCTGCATTACCAAGGGCAGCTCATGCTCTCCTCCTTGACTCCTCTACACTTGCCCATGAGTATCTCTGCCCTTGCCCATTTCAACCTTCTGCTTATCTCTGTGGATTTCAGGACAAAGGACAGCTATAAAGCTGTAATAATGGCAGTTACATGTACACTCTGGAGGGAAACTAAAGAAACCTAACCACAGCATTTTCGCAAAACTCTACTCACACGGTCTCCTTTCCCCCACCCCACACTGTTCACAACATCATGGTCTATAGAGAATAAGCCAGGATTCAATTTAAGTTACGCCCAAGACCCGGAGACTATATAAGGCACAGCGCAGTGGGCAAGATGGGCAGGCTGTGAGAGAAATCTGAACTCAATTTAGGTTCATCGGATCTTTCTAATTCTGTTTTTTCATCAGTAAAATACGGACATTTGCAATGTAATACAAATGCTAACTGTAAAGCACTACTATGTATTATGCATAAAAGAGCTGGCTACTGCCCGCAAGGAACTTATAATTTAATGGTTTCCCTAGTGGTGAGGTAGCCTGAGAATATAGAGCATATCTTAGTACTCTTGGGCTGCCATAACAAAATATCAAAGGCTGGCTGGCTTCAACCACAGAAGTGTCTTTTCTCACAGTTCTGGAGGCTGGAGGTCCAAGATCACGGCATGATTTCTGGTGAGAATTCTCTTCTTGACCAGCAAATGTCTTTTCACTGTGTTCTCATATGGTGGAGAGAGAGAGCAAGCACAGTCTAGTGTCTCTTCAGATAAGGGCAGTAGTGCCATCATGAGAGCCCCACTCTGGTGGCTTCATCTAAACCTAACTATAGGCACACCTCATTTTTTTGGGCATCTCTTTATTGTACTTTGCGGATATTGTGTTTTTTACAAATGGAAAGCTTGTGGCAACCCAGTGTATGGAGGTCTGCCGTGTTGAACAAATCTAATGGTGTCATTTTCCAACAGCATTTGCTTTCTTCGTGTCTATGTGTCACATTTTGGTAATTTTTAAAATATACCTTTCTCAGTATCGTGATATTTATTATGACGATCCGTGATCAGTAATTACGACTTGTTGAAAGTTCAAATGGTGGTTATTAGACTTTACTAATATTTTTAACTGAGGTATATACATTGCTTTTTTAGACATAAAGCAATTGTACACTTAATAGACTACAGTAGAAAAGACTACATAGCTTTTATATGCACTGAGAAGCCACAAAATTCATTTGACTCACTTTACTGCAATATTTGCTTTATTGCAGTGGTCTGGAACCAAACCTACAGTATCTCCAAGGTATGCTTGTAGCTCCCAAACACTCCATCTCCAAAAATCATCACATTGGGAATGAAGGCTTCATCATACGAATTGCAGGGAGAAACATCAGCCCTTTACAGACCACCACCATGCCCATCTCTCGTTTGACCCTCACTCTTGGGACTAGTGTTAGATACCTTAAAGTGAAACTAAAAGTAAAGGTTCTCAGGAGAGCAAATTGGAAAAATATGAAAATTGTGCTTACATCCTGTTCCCTTTGTAGTACTGTATGACGCTCCCAGACTGAGGAATATGCACCATTAATGTTCTTAACAGAAGGGGGCTGGTGAGAGAGGGGCCTGCATAGCTCAGTCTGTTAAGCATTTGACTCTTTATTTCAGCTCAGGTCATGATCTTATGGTTCATGAGTTCAAGCCCATGTCAGGCTCTGCGCTGACAGCACAGAGTCTGCTTGGAATTCTCTCTCTCCCTCTCTCTCCGCCCCTCCCCTGCTCACGCTCTCTCTCTCTCAAAAAAAATAAATAAATAAACATTAAAAAAAAAGAAGGGGGCTGGTGAGATGTTCCTTCCTATGAACTCAAGGTGAACAATAAGTCATGTAACCTATTGTTGAATGACTTCAGTTTACATCTCAGAAAACTCTTGTGAAAATAAAATCAGTTCTTCCATCCTGAGTTCATATAACCTAAATGCAGTGATGCAGTGCTCGGGCTACAAGGGCTGAAACCAGAGTGCTTTCACATATTGCTAAAAAATTTCATGTAAGGCGTTATGGGTTGAAATATATCCCCCCCCCCCCCAAAAGATACATTGAATCTCTAAACCCTAGTGCATGAGAATGTGACCTTTCTTAGAAAGAAGTTCTTTGAAGATTTAGTTAGTTAATATGAGATCATACCGGATAAAGTGGAGCCCTAATTCAATATGATTGACATCCTTGTATGGCCATGTAAAGACAGAGACATGGGGAAAACACCATGTGAGCATAGGATTGGAGGGATTCATATACAAGCCAAGGTACATCAAAGATTTCCAGCAAATGACCAGAAGTTAGGAAAAGGGAAAGCAAACTTTCAGAGGGAATATGGCCCTGCCATAATCTTGATTTTGGACTTCTAGCCTCTAATACTATGAGCCAATAAATTTCTTTTTTTTTTAAGCCATCCATTTTGTGGTACTTAGTAACAGCAACCCTAGAAAATGAATACATAAGAAAACATGTCTGTGGGCTAAAAGTAAGAAGAAGGTTCCCTGACTTACATTAGGCAATAAATCTACTAGAAGATAGTAATTCCTTTTCTTGTTTTAGGATATCCTGGGAAAGAGCAATACTAACGACAAAAGGGAAAGGCTCAGGATTTTTCCAGTTGACTCTGGGGTTTTGTCAGATTAGAAGGGCAAATCTCAGTCCATTAAGGTTGCTGGCATGGGTCCCCTCCAACTCTGAGCTTCTCTAATTCTCAGAAATGGGTAGTTCTGTGGGATACTGCTCATATTGTCTCCAGTATGACAGAATGTTCTGATCATGCAACATTCCTTCAGGCAGTGCCCCTGCTAACTGATAACAGGTGGAAGGTGGAACGGATATGAGCTTCCCTCTGATTTAGGTCTACAGAGCATCACGGTTTACCTCCTAGCAAGCTACTGTCATTTGAATGGCCCCCTCTCAGCCTGAAGACACCTAATATCCTTTATCCTACCACAAGGTATTGCCTTCTACCAAGAGAATGGCCAAAGAAGTCAGTTAAATTAGTCTCCTCAGCTCTGGTGCATATTCCTTTTACCCTACTCATTCGTCTCCTGACTTTTCCATTCCCCTTAAATCTCCAGACCCTGTCCCTGAGACCTCAGATAGGATTTGGGCTTGCCTCCCCTCCTCCCTTGTTTGGCAGCTCTATTCCAATATCCTGATCACACCTGCTTTCTGCTGTGGGTACCAGACAACTCGGCAGGAGCTGCTTGTTCAGCTTTCCTCTCCCACTGCTGACTCCTGCCTCCCCAGTTCTACCGGTCTTGTCTCCTGCCTGCTGTTCAGATGGTTCTTGGCACTCACTTCCTAGTTCCTAATGTTGCGTCCTCCAGATTCATTTACTCATTCCCTTATTGCCAACACTGAAAAACCAGCCACATTGTTTAAGGAATATCCTCACAAGGCAGTAGTCTTTACCTCTTCAGAAGCAGAATAGTTGACTGCTGGCTGGGATTGCAGGGGGGTTAGCCTACTGTAAACAGTCACCTTTCCTGCTGTAGCTACCTGTGAGTGTCATTGGGCACAGGACAAGCAGAGCAGAATGCTTCCTTTGTGTAGGAGATGGAAGAAAGATGTCATACCTCTATTGACTGAACCACACCTATCCTGGACCAGCTCCAGACAGAGGTTAATGTCTCTTGAGTGGTTAAAACATTTAGAAGAGGGCTAAAGAACAGGCCATTGCTAAAATACTTCATTTACTCACTCATTTTCCTGCCCCTTATCTGCTATACCTACTAGAGAGATTTTAATAGATTTCCTTAGAAAGACACAAAAATGACTTGATTTCTATGGACTGAATATTCATGCCCCACCAAAATTCACAGGAAGTCCTAATCACAAGTGTGATGGTATTTGGAGGTGGGGCCTTCAGAAGGTAATTAAGTTGAGATGAAGTCATGAGAATGGAGCCCCCATGATGGGATTAGTGTTCTTAACGGAAGCCAAGGGAGGAGCATGCTCTCACTCTCTCTGCCCCACCCCCTCTCTGTTTCCTAGATAAGGATAGAACGAGAAGGCAAACATCTGCATGCCAGCAAAAGAGCTCTCACCAGAACCACACCATACCAGCACCCTGATCTTGGGCTTCCATCCTCTAGAACTGTGAAAAGTAAATTTCTGTTGTTCAAACCACTCAGTCTATGGTATTTTCTCATAGCAGCCCAAGCTGACTAAGATCCTGATAGACTACCTTCACAAATGATCAGTTTACTGACAATTTTTACTATTTTCATCTAGAAAGCAGAGTAAGGAGAGAGTGGCAAAGGTAACACGTTTGTATGAGTGGCGGGGTTGACAAACCCTAAAACAAGGCAATGAGGTGATACACTGACCTCTGATCAAGGAGCATCACTCTGGACTCTCCAAATGGGGGGCACTGGGAACATGTAAAAGACCAAGGAAGAACAGATACCACAAGGACAATGAGAAGACAACGAAATTTTAGATACATTGCAATTTTGCATAGGCGAGTCTTTCTTCATGTTGTTTTGCACAGCCTTGCTCCTCCCCTCCAGAATAAATAGAATCAACCCAGGTGTTTTATCGTCCAGCTGGCTGGATGAGGGCCGCCAGGCTCAGACAGCCAAGGATTTCTGAACATTTGATTTGTGGCTGCAAATCCAACTCACTCTTGAGCATCCAAAAAAGATACAACTTCAAAAAGAAGGCATGGATTTAAAATGTTTTTCATTGCATGCTATTCTGGCTTCAAATTTCATTCTTCATCTGGAAGTTGTTTTGTCTCCAAAAGTTTGAAGAATCAAAATCACTGTTGTGAAATGTCCCCCAGTCCCATTCAATCTGCTTGGTTATGTAGCTGGATATCTGTTTTGTAAGCATTTATCACTTTAATAGGAAAGGCCTGAAGGGGAAAAAAGAGAACTTGTTAGGATTTATTTTATTTATTGTAAAAGATTCTAGCCCCTCGGTCCCAGATATTGTCTCTTTAGCTCATTCTCCTAAGTCATATTTAATTTACTTCAGAAGCAATACATATTTTGTGTCACATAGTCTATTTAGCTGAGTTGGGTTGTTTTATTATCCACGACTATTTCCTTCTGTGATATATACCCACTCACAAAATTCGAAGGACTCCTCTTGCTGTATAGTGTTTTCTATACAGTCTTTAATTCATAATCCATCTCTGCAAAATCAAATACACCTTCGATATTTACTTTTAAAAGAGTTATTATTATTTTAGATCCAAATGATGAGAAATATAAACATGGTAATCATTGGCTTCATGCCTTTAATTCATGAAAACATTTCACAAGTCCTCCAAGCATATGCTCACACTGAGCTTTTATTGCACACCCTGAGATAGGTAGGTATTCCACACCTAAAGAAGCAGAGACTGTAGCTGGCACATGACCAAAGATTATGTCGGCTATCAGGTTATCATCTATGTTTCCCTGTCTTCTCCCTACCTTTTAAGGATCTTGGACTCCCAGTTTTCCACACTTGTTGAGGCTAGTGGTAGTTTTCCCCACTGGCCAATAAACACTGGTTCATGAAGAAGTGTGTATAGATTGATGATGTAATTAGTGGAATCTTAGAAACTGTGATCTTACAAACAAAACCAAGTCATGGGAGATATGCAGAATCTGGGTTTTTTTAATATCCACAAAAGAGCTGTCGCCGGCCATAAAAGAATATAAAAATAATCCAGCAATCAACCCATCAGGGAGAAATTGGTTAAAGGAAGTGAAGTTGCAGACGCAAATCAGGTGAAAAACATTTGGTAAGATGTAACTGGAAACCAATAGAAATAAACTGAGTTTAAAGAGTTTAGACCAAGAATCACGTAACAGCAGCTAGATACAAAAGTGTACGTTCCCTCACTGGTGAAAGATGAGTAGGCTTCATCCAGAGTCCAGACAAAAACCCTCAGGGGTGCCTGGGTGGCTCAGTCGGTTAAGCGTCCGACTTTGGCTCAGGTCATGATCTCACGGTTTGTGGGTTTGAGCCCACGTCGGGCTCTGTGCTGACAGCTCAGAGCCTGGAGCCTGCTTCGGATTCTGTGTCTCCCTCTCTCTCTGCCCCTCCCCTGCTCACACTCTGTCTCTCTCTGTCTTTCAATAATAAATAAACGTTAAAAAATTTTTTTTAAAAAACCCCTCAGGTCAATAAGCTCTCCCATTCTTACGGAATGGAAACTTCAACTTACCTGAAATAGTAAAGCTATTTCCTTACTGAGAAAGAGGATCTTAACTCTGGCAAGGCTTAGAATTAGGTACACTGATGATTAAATTTACTTTGTACTTTACAAAGTCAAAGGATGAAAGAACTTAAACATATTTTAAAGCGTTTAAATAAATTGAATAGACTAAGCTTAAAATGAGTCTGATTATTTAAATAAGTTTATTCATTTCAATTTGGATTGATTGAAAATTATCGCACACACACCCCCCCCATAGTGATCCTTAAAGTTTACTAGTTTAATAAACAGTAAAATCAGATCTGTTCATTAAATTTAAAGGCTTAAAGAAAACAGGGTTTTAAACTATTACTTTAATAAATGAAATTCTAATTTAAAATCTATAGCAGCAATCATTGTTATTTTTTCCTTGCTCATATAAGCACTTCCCTTGCAATCAACTCCCAGGAGAAATAAATAAATAAATAAATAAATAAATAAATAAATAAATAAACCTCACAGGAACACATGACATCCTGGCCAGAAAAATGTGAAAATATCTGCCCGGTCATAGTGAAATAAATAATCAGTTACCTGAGGCTCAGCATCCGCTATCCTAAAGGGCCACCTGGAGCCAGCCTTGGCAAGTCTCCCCGCCCACTGTTCTCTCTCATCAAGGAGAAAGGGGACAAAGCAGCTGGTCCTTGACTTGTCAGAGTTCACAAAGAATGCCGAGTTGATTACAACAGAAACAGGTCAGGGGGAGGTGGATGAGGTTGAATATTTTGATTGTGAAAGACAAAACGCACCAGGTAATTACAGAGATGACTATTCAGGCTCTTGCATTAGGGGGAAAACAGTCATTAATGAGAAAGTGGAAAAGAAGATAGAGAAAGCCTAGAGTTTTATAAAACAGCCTAGAGTCGTGGAGGAGGGTGGAATTGGATCATGTCTTAGAATATTCCCTGGCAGGTGGTTTTTGTGGTTAGCCTAGTGATTTCTCAAAACAGAATAAAAGAGGTGTGGAAGGCTTTTCCAACCATCCTTGCTTTACAGAATCCCAAAACTCAGATGAAGTTCAACACTGTTATCACAAACATATGTACATGAAACTAGATGTTCAACAATGGTTGTGACTTGAAAAATCAGTGCCCTGGAAAAAGCTGAATATTTGGTTGTCACTTTTTTTTCTTTCTTTCCTTTTTTCCTCCTTTTATTTTTGTCACAATGAAACTATTAATTTGAAATATTTTTTTGCACAAAACTCCATACAAAACAAAATTTCATGTAAGTTTCTGCATTCAAAATTAACAATTTGTGTCCTCTCACGAGAAATATGACCCTTTATTCTGAGATGATGTCTTATTTTTTTAATTAAAATTTCCTGTCATTTAGAAAATGATGGTGATGTAAAATTTGTAAGTATTTTTAAATAAACAAAGTTAATAATTATATATTTGCAGTCCTAGTTTTTTGTTATTTAATTTAGTCATTCAAATCCAAAAGCATGGAAGGTATTTTTCTGTAAAGAAATGCAGTTGGAGGGGACACAGAGTCTTAAAATTTACTTTCAATTATGCTTTCTGCAGTGCTCTTTTATCATGCAAATTTTCAAAGAGAATTAACATGATATCATCAACATCTACAGTTTTCTTAGCAATTTCCAACTGGGATGACCTGGGACAGCTAAAGATTAGAATTTTTGGAGAGAAAGAAAGAAAAAGAAAAGGGTCACCTTATGAGGAGGTAGAAGAATGTTCAAAATCCATTTGACTTGCATTACAGTTTGCCAAAGACTGTATTTAGGCACTGCTTAGCTACAGTTTAACATTTTTAATCTTTCATTCCTGTCAGAAAAAAAAAATGATAATAACATTATTCAAGTTCATTATCCTCTATTCTTACTATAGGAAATTGGAGTACCAGCTTGAAAGTTAAAGGATCCAGTCTAGAAAAATCCATAAAGGCAAAAGTCAGAGCAGGGATTCAGTCATGAACAATGTGTGACAAATTAGAGGTAGCCAGAATCAGGCACAAGAAAGATCTGGTTGGGGGGACGGACAGGCAGGCAAGATGAGTCCTACCATCAGTCATAGCTAGAGACAAATAGTCAATATCACATATATCCGTGGTGAGTAAGAGGTGAGCACTAACATCTTGCCATAAGTAAAAGTACAGGTCAGAAGATAGGGTTGGGCAGATGAAACACACTAGGATACACGGTTAGGACCTACATAGCAGAAGTTAGACTTTATGAAGATCTGGAGAGGAAAACCAAGAAATGGACTGTCAGGTCAAATGGAATGAAAAGGAAACCTAGTTAACTATAGCACATGGCCTGATAATTACAACCATGCAACCAGGATAAGACCAAATAACTTTGCTGCCTTAAAATGGAATCTATAGGTCTAAGAGTATCTATCTCTGTAACATAGAGGGATACTAAGCGCTTTAAGTAAAGATGACTCAAGATATAGAGAATAGAGGAAATTATAACAAAAATGAACAAGGAATTTGCAAAATTAGGACCATGTGGCAGTTTGCTTGGGTACCTGGAACGGTAATCTAGAGAAGATAACTAGGCAAACTTTGAGAATCGTTAATCATAGACAAAAGATTGCTCTATATTACCCAAGTCACAAATATTTTATGTATTTCCTATCCAAAAAAGGCATTAACCTCAAAATGTAGGAACTCTGAAGAAGAAGCATCTGAATGGAATGGAATGATGTGACATATTCCAAGGAATCCATAATGATTCCTAGGCCCTGGGCTATGCTACGAGAAAATAAATATATTAAGAAAAAGGGAAAAAATATGTGTTGGAGATATAATGTCCTAGTCATATTAATTGACTAAGCTATATCTAAGAGTGTCCATATTATTTCCATCGGGAACCAAGCTCTTTCTATAAAATCTTTTCTCATAAAAAAAATTCAAGTGAAAAATAAAACAATTGGCTATGATAAACATATAGCCCTTTTTCCAGGATGTTTTAACAAAGTCCTTTCCAGTATTAAAGGTTTTTCTCCTAACATCTGAAAGATAAAATACCCTTGAGTTGATTGAACTGAGTAGACCCCAGAAGTTCTACCTACACCTCTAAGGCAAATATCCTTATTGAAGCCATAACTTAAGTACACAAGGTTGGCCTTTTAGTGTATTACAACATGATATGCTACACACAGTAAGGTGTAAGGTCCCCACAAAAGTGCTATACACAGCAAAGTACAAGGTTCCCACTAAAGTCCAAATCTTTTTACTTACTTGATATTACAGAAGAAAAATTAGCAGAAGAATGGAGGAGAAATAACATGCATGGACCATCTGCTATATAAAGGGCAGGGTGCTAAGGCACTTCTACTTATATTACCTTAATGTATTCCTCATAACCCATTGTACTTCAGTTATTTCTAGATGAACTATCTCGGTAATTCCTCATGGGCATTGGTAAATGTATTACCTTACTTATCCCCCCAAAAAGTTTGGGGGTCAGAGGTTTTTATTCAAATTTTATAGATGAGAAAAGCAAGGCTTAGCTACATTAGATAGTAAGTCACAAATCACAGTTAATGAGACCAGAGAGAACACATTTCAACCTAGCCTTGCTGGACCTCAGAATCTGTGCCTTTCTAACATCTGACTGTCTTTTAGGAGTCACGTCTCCAATGCATGCATTTGCCACAAAGGCCAGCATGAACATGGCGTAGTTTTGTGTAATACCCTAGTCGTTGGTATCAGCAAGGCCATCAGGAAATATTATAATAGAAATGAGCTTAATTTTTGATCCTTTCCCAAATCCATTTTTTTCCTTTCTTCTCTCAGTTATAAGATTCCCCCCCACACTTCCACGAAGCATCTGAATTTTGCTGCCTGCCTCCACCTCTTATCTATGCTATACTCAAATCGGCTTGAAGATCAGAATATTAGAATTAGGTTAGCCTAAAAACAAGGTCAAATAGCATGCTTAAACTATTTAAGCATGTATTTAAATTTATTTAACTCTCACATAAAGAAGACCATATGCACAGCCTCCAGGGCTAGGATAGCAGCTTCACCCTACCGCCAATGTTCCAGAGTTCTTCTATAGTTCTTCTCCACCTTCCTTAGTATGTACATCCCATCCTCAAATAGGCTGCATGGTTCAACATGCCAACTGGAGCTCAAGTTATCACCTCTATATTTCCAGCTAAATGTACAACTTCTAAAAAGGGAGAATTCCCAGAAGTTCCATATGACAACTTTTGCATATACTTCTGTATTCATTTCCTAGGTGTTCTATAACAAACTACCATAAACTGAGTATCTTAAAACAACAGAAATTTATTTTCCCACGGTTCTGGGAGGCTAGAAGTCTGAAATTAAGGTATCAATGGGGCCATGCTCCCTTTGAAATCTTGAGTGGAATCCTTCCTCGCCTCTTTCTAGCTTCCGGTGTGGACATTAATTCTTTGTGTTCTTTGGCTTATAGTTACCATCTCTGCCTCTGCTGTCACATGGTGTTCTTCTTTTATTTGTGTCTTCTTGCAGTGTTTTCTTCCCTTTGTTTCTGTGTCTTCTCTTCTTATAAGGACACCAATCACTGGATTGAGGCCCCCATCTATCCATTATGATGTCATCTTAACTTGTTATGTCTGCAATGACCTTATTTCCAAATAAGGTCAAATTCTGAGGTGCTAAGGTTTAGAAATTCAACATATCTTCTTGGGGAACACAATTCAACCCGTAACAATCTCAGTAGACAGGATTTGGTTACATGACCACAACAATATGCAAGCATGAGGGAAAGTGTCAACATTGGCTAAATATATTACCATACCAAATTAAACTGGTGCTATTACTAAGGAAGAAGAGAACAGATGTTGATTCTCTGCTTATCAAATAGCATTTGTCATTGAGCACCTACACAGCATCTAGTACATTGCATGGCACATAAGAGACCCTCACTAAACATTTTTTGAATGGACAAGTGAATGAGCAATCTATACTTATGTTGATGAGAATATACATGATAATGGGTCAAGTTTATAAAGTACAGTAAATTATAAAGCCCTAAAACTGGAAATTCCAACTTTATCCAGAGAAGATATACTTTACAATTCTTAGAGATATCTTAACAATCTAGAATAAAGAGCCTGTAAAAAATTCTGAACCCACTGGCTCACAATCTGAAAATAATATAAGCCATAGGTAAGGTGGCAGAGAGCTTTCTGCCTACACTCTATCAGCAATCCTTAACAACTGGCAGTGGTTGGGTCTACCCAATTGGGCATACAAGATGTAAAAGCAAAGAGTGCAAACAGGAGGCCCAGGAACCAAATCCAAAGATCCTTAGGGTACAACAGTGTTTTTTCTTTTCAAAATTTTAGTTGACTGCCAGCTTTTAAACACGGGGGATTCCAGATATTAATACACATTTCCAACATGTCACTGAAAATCTGAAGATCTGGTTATTTTGAACCCAAATACATATGTAGAAATTGTTGACTGAGTCTGAGCACCAGCTGTCCACTTAAGATGGGAAAAGCATTTTCTATGTTTCTAATGGCCTGTCTTCACAAATGTATGCTTTTTACTTGAACTCTCAAGGTATTTGAGTTTGTCACTACTGGTCTGGAAAACCCAGTGGAGGTGATCACATATACATGAATGTCCTCAATTGTAAAGTGTTAGTTTTTATTAGCAAATAGTAAAGGTACTGTAGCAATAGATATGTGACATGGAAAAATAAGCTAATTATCTCTAAATTGTATAATATACTACTCAGTCTTCTTTCTCACAAGAATGTTGAAAGTAGAAAGATGTGTATTTCTTTTCATCTCACGCTTTGGTGTCATGAACTGGTAAGTTCACCAATGAATAAAGGAAATTAATGTGATGGTCTTAAAGAAACATGTGGATATTATATACCTATTTCCTGAAGTATTGAAAAAACACAAATTGAACATATTGGCAAGAATTATTCATAGCAATGAACTGTAGCAGGGAAAAAAAAATAGGCACAAACCCCTGCCATCATAGAAAAAGGAGAGAAGAGAATAATAAATAAATAATTTAAAATATAATAGTCAAATTGTGATGACAGGTTTTAAGAAAAATAAAGCAAGGAAAGGGAATAGGAAGATCTGGGCCAATACAATATTTTGAAAGTTACTTAGAGAGAGTGTCACGTAAGAAGGCAATACTCAAAGGTGATGAAAAAATAAGCCATGCAATATCTTGGAGGAGAAACTTCAGAGCAGAGCACAAAGGACTTGAGATGACAGGGGCATGACTGGCATGTTCAGGGGATGCAAAGGAAGAAAAGTGTTTGGATGAATGAGCAAGAGAAAGAATTATAGGAGATGAGGCCAGGCACGGTGTAGGAGGATGAATCATGTAGGCCTTTATGTGTCATTTTAAGTATCTTGGCTCTACTCTGAGGGGGCTAAAAGCCAGAGGTATGATATCACCTGATATTACATTTTAAAGGCATCATTTTGGCTGCTGTGTTGAGTTAGACTGTAATAGGGAAAGGGAGGAAACAGGAATATTACTTAAGGAGAGTATCCAGGAAAGAGAGAATGTTGGCTTGGACCAAGATAAAAGCAAGGGGAATAGTGAAGAGTCCTCAGATTTGGAATATATTTTAAGGTAGGATTTGCCAATGGATTGTATGTGCCATGTAAGAGAGAGGAGTTAATGATGACACCATGTTTTTTTTTTGGCCTGAGAAACTGGAGAGTAAAGTAACCATTTACTAAGATGGAGAGGACTAAAATTATCCCAATGCGGGTGAGGCAGGGAGGGCAAGGGCCAGATTGGGAATTTACTTTAAGACACTTTCAGTTTCAAGTGCTTGTTAGATATTCAAATGGGCTAAAAGTGTCTGGGCTAAAGATTAATATTGGTATTCTACTGTATAAAAATGATAATTAAAACCATGACACCAGATGGTATGACCAATAGAATGTGTGAGAAAGAGCATCAGGGGTGCTCTAATATTTAAAGTTTGAGAAGATAAGAATAAGAATAGGGACAACAGTGAGTTAGGAGTAACATCAGAAGTATGGTGTTCATGGAAGCTAGTATAGAAGGTATCTCAAGGAGGAAGGTTGACAACTGGGTCAAACACAGTGGATAAGTGAAGAAAAATCGAGACTTAGAACTGATTATTGGGTTTAACAAAGAAATGAAATTCAGTGCCTTGAAAGTTTTGATAGAGTAGTTGATGGAGGCAAAGCCCTAACTCATAGTGTTCAAGAGAGAAGCTGGACATACAGGCAGCAGGTTTAGACACTGATTTCAACCATTATTCTCTAAAAGGTGACAAAGGAGTGGTAAGAAACTAAAGAAGAATGTGGAATCTAGGGAGGTCTTTTGGTTTTGATTTTTGTTTGAAGATGGGAGAAATTACAGATACTAAAATGTTTAGTATGATCTATGGAAAGGGGGAAATATTTGAATTAGGAGAACAACAACAAAATGTCTAGGCTGATATTTTGAGCTGGTGAGAGGAAAGTAGATCAGATGCACAAATAGACAGTTAATCTCCACTAGGAGCATGGTCAGTCTATCCATGTGAGATGGAAATCATAACATATGGGTCCAGATGTAAGTAGATACATGGATGTGGTAGTGAGAGCCTCTAGACATTTTCTTTTGATTTACATCATTTTCTGGGTGTAGCAAAATAAAGAAATCAATTAAGAATGAAGGTGGGGGGCGCCTGGGTGGCGCAGTCGGTTAAGCGTCCGACTTCAGCCAGGTCACGATCTCGCGGTCCGTGAGTTCGAGCCCCGCATCAGGCTCTGGGCTGATGGCTCAGAGCCTGGAGCCTGTTTCCGATTCTGTGTCTCCCTCTCTCTCTGCTCCTCCCCCGTTCATGCTCTGTCTCTCTCTGTCCCAAAAATAAATAAACGTTGAAAAAAAAAAAAAATTTAAAAAAAAAAAAAAAAAAAAAAGAATGAAGGTGGAACACTAGAAGTCTGAAAAAGAGGGAAAGGTAGAAAAAACAGGCCTAGTAGAGTGAGAGTGAATGGATGAGGGCAGTAGGGAGGATGGCTTGGCAGCACTGAGAATCCACTTAAGATCAGACGTCATGAATTTAAAGTGAGACCAGACAACTTGGTTTTGTATGTAACTCCAACTGCAGGAGCAGGGACAACATAGGTAGAGAGAAGTATTTAACCATGTTTGGAAATTTCCAGACAAGTATGATAAAGTGAGATGGGTAAGCAAATTGAGGACATATGCAAAGGAGAGTTTTAATGTCCAATGATAGAATCTAACTTGAATAAAGAAGCAGTTGTAGATATAAGAGGGTGGTAAAGGAGGGTGAAAAGTGGAAGAACCCATAGATTATACCAATGAGCTCAAAGAATTGTTGAATTGGGGGTTCTAGCAAAGATGAGATGAAAAGATATGAAGAGGTGCTTGGAAAGTGTGATGCTTGAAATTAAGGCTACAAAGATGTTATTTTTTTTGGTAATGATGTCATCTAGGATATGGCCACAGGAGTGAATGGTTGTGGAAGGGGGAAGGACAAGATCACTGGAGGAGAGATGGGCAAAGAAGTTTGAGGCTGGATTATTAGAAGAATTAACTAAATTGATATTGAAATCACCAAGGACCATAATGAATAATGTTGCAGAATTTGATAGTTGGCAAAGAACTAAAATCTTCTGGGATCAAGGGATTTGGACATTAGGGTCAGGGAATGACTACAAAAAAGTGGGATAGGTAGTTGTTGGAATGTTTTGATCACATGCTTTTTAACAGTGATTATAGGGGAAAAGGAGGAGAAATGATCTGGAAGAAGTTATAATGAGCAAAGACTCTATCCCAAGGCCAGTGCTATAAGAAATGTGGGAAAGAAAATAACTACTATTTGAATGGCAAGTAGGAAAACAAAAGAAGCAGGGAAAAAGATAAGTATTCAGAGAAGAGTTTCAAAATATATTAAGTGATATAAGCTCTTAATATAACTCTTACAAGCTCTTAAATATCTATGAATTCCATAAGGCAAGGTGAAAGTTAAGAAGAAGTGGGATGGAAACAAAGGAGAAACAACATGAGGTTGACAGCCCAGAGGATGAAACTTGGTATTCCTGTGGTAATTGACATAAACAGTGACAAAAGACAAATGGGTTAGTCTAGATAGAGCTGGGGCTAGGATCGGGGAAGAAGGAGGCACTGGCTTCCAGGGGCAAAATTTAAAGGTACACCAAATGAAAAAAAAACTATGATGAGCAAATGATCAGAATTTTACATAAAAATTAAATTAATATTACTGATTTTTCCTCTCACCCCAGACTCCAATATGGCTAGGCATGGCATTGTTATTAATCTATGTCTTTTTCACATTAATTTTGATTTTTTAAAATATGGTATTCAGGGGCACCTGGGGGACTCAGACAGTTAAAAGTCTGACTCTTGATCTCAGCTAATGGTTTGGGAGATCAAGCTCCGCACTGACAGAGTGGAGCCTGCCTGGGATTCTCTCTCTCCCTGTCTCTCTGCCCTTCCCTTGCTGTGCTCTCTCACTGTCTCTCTCTGTCTCTCTCTGTCTCTCTCTCCTCTCTCTCAAAATAAACTTTAAAAAAACATTAAAAATATTTAAAATATTGTATTGAAATAATATTTATCTTGTATACTGAGATTTTTCTGGCATCTCTTTAATTTTTAGCCTACCTCTTCCCTCCTCAAGACAGTGCTTCACTGGCCTCACCCTGGTCCTGCTCTGAGACTGGACAAAAGTGGTTAGGAGGGGCTGTGAGTGCTTTATCAATAGGGAAAAGCAGAGCATGCTGAGTCTTAGAGTTCTGTGTTCATTTCTACCAATGGTAGCATGCTGGTTTTAGCTGGAATCCACACATTTTCCTCCTGATTCTCAACAATAAAGGGATTGAGGCCAAGGGAGGACCTATCGCATTATCACTATAAATTCATTTGTCTTCTTTAGGATATCAAGGATCTGAGACCTAGATTCAGAGAACATGGTGTATTTGATGTGCCTTGACAAGTTAGACGCTGCCTCATTGTCCATCAGAGAAAGAGGGAGAAAGATCCCTAGATGATGGTCTAAATCTATGCCACTGTTTCTTAGATGTGACTCGTTGCTCACTTACAAGCAGGACCAGAAGAATTCTTAGGAAAATATAATTTGCATGTGCATTCATCTAACACATAACTTGTCCAAAATTGATCTCCTGATTTCCCACCCCTCCCCCAAACTGCTGTACCTGCACGTCTTCCTCATCTCAGTCAATGGCGGCTCCATCTGTCATGTTCCTTAGGACACACTCCACATGGTACTGTTTCTCCAGTGCCTGTAATAATCATTAAGATGTAACAGCTAAACAAACGAATACAGCATGTATTATGACCAAGGGCATGTGTTTATCTGGGGAAGAAATAACACGTGGCTAAGACGTGAATGTCGTCGTGAGAAAACTTAGAATTGAGTAAAGTTGATAACAAAAGCCATAAAACTGTACTGCATTTGTAGCTCCAGCCCATTCCAGAAAGCTATAAATCACTGTAAACATATATATGCAATACAACCAGGTCGAAAATTTGGAAGAAGATTGGGAGATGGTGAAATAAAGTTAGGAAAAAGGAAATGGAGCTGGCAGTATTCAAGAGACATACCAAACGTTCTAGAAGGTTTCTTAGAGATAAGTGGCAAATTTGACTCTGAGCTTGCTGGTAACTAGTGTAAAATAAAAACATCTTCAAATCTTCACTCTACAGATCTTATAAGAATTTTAAAATAGTAATTAATAATGAGTAATAATAATAAATCTTCAAAGGGAAAAAAGTGTACTTGATAATGAGACCTGAGAGAACTTCTTCTGATGAGTCCTCCTAAAGGGAAAATGTTGCTATAATAAATCAGGTTCTCAACAACATTCCTGAAGTACATTTAATAATGATCTCCAGAGGTCCATCCCTGGAAGGTCCCTCAATGGAGGACGATGGCTATCATCAAACTACAACTCAATGGAAACCAAAATATTGTGCTCCAAAAACACAGTGCTTCAATATTCTAAGTCAATCCAAGATTAAAATCTAAAGGAGCTAGCGTAAGCAACTGCTTCCTCCTTAAATTTTTGAACACTGTGTTAACTCTTGAAGTACACTGTGATTTGTGAAACCTAGTTCGGGAAAGAAACACTGTTGTACAGCTATCCGTGTATACTCTATTCTCTAGACAACCGTCCAGGATCAATCCTTTGATAATCACTCTCTAGACATTCTTCAGGACAATTTTCTTACAACTAATAATCTCATAAATGACTTTTAGCAAAGCTTCGGAGGTTGTACTCTAAAAAATATGTGGATTGCCATACTCTGTATTACTAATCGGTATGAATATTTTTATTTGACAGTAAGCTAAAATGGGGGGAGGGGCGCTGGGATGGCTCAGTCAGTTGTGCCACCAACTCTTGATTTCTGCTCAGGTCATGATCCCAGGGCACTGGGATTGAGCCCTGCATCGGATTTCACGCTGAGCATGGATGCTGTTTAAGATTCTCTCTCTCTCTCTCTCTCTCTCTCTCTCTCTCTCTCTCTGAGGCACCTGGGTGGCTCAGTCAGTTAAGCATCCGACTTCAGCTCAGGTCATGATCTCGTGGTTTGTGATTTCGACCCCCCATGTTGGGGTCTGTGCTGACAGCTCAGAGCCTGGAGCCTGCTTCAGATTCTGTGTCTCCATCTTTCTCTGCCCTTCCCCCACTCACACTCTGTCTCTCTTTCTCTCTCAAAAATAAACGTTAAACAAAATTATTAAAAAAAAAAAAAAAAAGATTCTCTCTGTCCTTCTGCCCCCTCCCCAACTCCTGCTCTCTAAATAAATAAATAAATAAATAAATAAATAAATAAATAAAATGGGAGGAGAGCTGATAGTCTCTTAAGACCAGTTGAAGAAAATAACCAGGGTTTGTGCCTATATAATTGGTCACCCCTGCTTCCCTGTAATAATTACTATAATAAAATATGATGAATCAGGAGTTCCAGGTTAAAAGCCATCCTACAAAAAGCCTATATTAAACAAGTCATAGAGTTCACCTCAAACAAATGTCAGGTGTGGGGCAAAGGGGAGAAAGCTTTATAAACATACTGATCTATTTCAGAAGTTGGTCATTTTTTTTTTCTTTTTTAAGATTTAAAACTAACAGGATCTTAGGGCACTTCCTTAGTAAGAAGGCAATCTCCAGCAGCTGAACTTACATGTAAGCTAGTCAAACCCTACACTTCCCAGAGTTTCAACTCACTGTTTGACAGTCAAACAGTCAGTGACAAGCCCTACTCATCAAAAACAAACAAACAAAAAGAACACTTACTTAATTCATTTTTATGTCCTTATGACAAGTGAGGTGACTGTGACACAGATATTATGAATGAGGTGGGAATCGTTCATGATCTATTCACTAAAAAATCAATGAGGTGAGAGCAGATAAGTTAGGACTTCCCATTGTGCACTTGCTCTTTCTAGACTCAAAATTAAACATCCAGCAGCATGAACCTATGCCTCCAGCCCTTACTACCTCCTTCAGCTCTCACCACCTCCTAAGATACTGGTTCAAAAATGAACAAACAAAAAGCAGCTTTTCCTTCTATTCCACATGGACACTCCTATATAGTTTCAAGCTATGCCATGAAGCTGGAACTGGCATGAGGCAAAATGGTACTACTAAAGTTTTCTGAAAACCCAAGTTAAGAATGCAAAACACATTTGGAGCAATTCATAATGCTCACAACTGATGTTAGAAATTGATGTTCTGAGCTTACAGATTCAGGAACCTGAAGACAATGGAGAATTTATTGAAGTGATATTCAACCTGCCTCTTAAAAAATATTTTAGTTTCTACTCAACATGCCAAATCAGTACTTAGGAGTACTAATTAGAAATAAAATACTTCATCTATAGACAAGGTATCATCAAATCATTCTTGGGGGTTTACCAAAATATCTTCATACTTGTGTGCTATATGAACATTGCCAGTCACTTGAGGAGATACTGCAGGGAAATTTGCAAACATAAAGCCTATTATCGATGGATCTTCATTTCCTCCCTTAGTATCTAACTTCCACACACTACTTTAGGGCAGCAACTGTTTCTGTACTGAAAGTTCTCCTCTTGGTCATTAGCCTATTGTGACCTGATCCCCTGTGTTCTCCTTATTCACAAATTGTGAGTTCCTCCCTCCGGAAGCTCTCACTCAGAGAGATGGCAGGTACTGTTCAGTGGTGTCCCTAACCATTTGTAGGTTGGTTCCTTAAGTTTAAAAATAGTCAGGGGGCACCTGGGAGGCTTAGTTGGTTAAGTGTCTGACTCTCGATTTCCACTCAGGTCACGATCTCAAGGTTCGTGCCCTTGAGCCCTGAGTAGGGCTCTGTGCTGACAGCGTGGAGTCTGCTTGGGATTCTCTGTCTCTGTCTCTCTCTGTCCCTTGCCCACATGCTCCCTCTCCCAAAAACAAATAAACCTTTAAAAAATAGTCACAATGGAAGTAAACAGTTTAAATTGCTTCTTCTTAGGGGCGCCTGGGTGGCTCAGTCGGTTAAGCATTTGACTTCGGCTCAGGTCATGATCTCACACTCCATGGTTTGGAGCCCCGCAGTCGGGCTCTGTGCTGACAGCTCAGAGCCTGGAGCCTGTTTCAGATTCTGTGTCTCCCTCTTTCTCTGACCCTCCCCTGTTCATGCTCTCTGTCTCAGAAATAAATAAATGTTAAAAAAAATTATAAATAAATAAATAAATAAATTGCTTCTTCTTAGAATTTGTTGCTGTTGCTTCCTACTTCTTCTTCTTTGAAAATATTAGTCATGAGAAGAGTAATAGAAACGTAAATTGTGGTGGCAGTGGGGTTGCCAGAAGACAATTCAAAGTCTGAATTATGCAGGGTACACACTAATTTAAACTATAACCATTTTTCATGTAATTAAAATGTTCATGTGGCATAGACACAGGAATCAATCATGTGGTCTAACTTTCCTGCTTATCAAAAAGGAACAATAATTAATTAAAGGATGCCTTCAGCATTTCACATGGCAAGTATTTCCAAAGTTATGAATGTAAAGTAATAATCATCTCTCTTTGGGGCAAGATTATGCTTTGCTATTGTAGTAACAATAAAAGCAGTGATGAATATCAGAATGAGAAAAAGCTTTCTTAATGTTCAAGAATAGTATTCCAACAAGTCCTATCTTGCTAGGAGGGAGGAGCATAGCATATGAAAAATATATTCACATGGAACCTAATCATCTGTGAGAACCGAAATAAAATACTGAAGATGGTAGAGCAAAAAAAATCAGACTTAAGGAGGATGCCCTAAGGTTAGAACTGATAATATGAGGGTACTATAGGGAGGTGTAAAATAGTCTTCCCAGAGCAGAAGCTTCAGGAAAGGGAGCTGTAACTGTTCACAGAGGTTCTTTCATCATGCCAAGATGTCCATTCATGTTTCTCCAAGCAATATTGAAACCGTGGGCTGAACGATATAAAACGCTAGATTCCTGTAGAAAGCCATATACTCTATATGTAGAGTTCACCTAAAGAGGACACAGCTGTGTCAAGTACAAAAGGGAAAGCAAGACATCAGCTGGAAAGCTTAGGTCCATTGAGAAGTGTCTTTCTTATCTTCAAAATTGGCTTGACTGGGAACCTAGGAATAATTATGGGAAAAGCCCAGACATGTGACTTCCCCCTTCTCCTAGAGCCTGTCTTCCAATGGCATGCAGGATGGCCCCTGAGGACAGTGGATTCACACAGACTAAAGCAATTATGCTAGAGAATATATTCTGCCCTTTGAATATGTCTGAAAGTTTACCTTCCTCCTTCTCAACACTCTCTCTGTTCTGAGGCCATTCTATTCATTTTTTTTGTTCCTTTGACAAGGAAGCAACACCCTCTAAGTACAGAAGACAGAGGAATTCCTTGGCTCTTTTATCCTTTCTTTGTTGAACCCAAGCCTTATTTATAAGCTTATATTTATAAGCTCAGTTCCGAAAGCTGGTTTCTTTCAGGTGTTCAGCAGACGGATTTCCTTTAACCTTTCACTTTTTTTTTTTAGGGTTATTTCCAAAGCAGAAGAATGAAAAGTCAAAGGCCGTAGGAAAAAGGATGCTGTTCCACTAGCTTGAGATACCTTCACATCTTCTGGGAAAGGCACGTGAGGATGGTTCCAGTGAACACAGCAACAGTAGAACAAGCAGGCTGCTTCCCCTCAGCCTGTCCCTCCTACAATAGACTCATAACAGATGTAAATGAATCTAGTCATTCAATCTCAAGTGATGCAGATTCTCCTCTCCTTTTAGCTCTGAAACTCTGAAATGGCTTATTCTCAAATCAATCTACACAGTAGACCCCAGGTCCGGTCTCAACATGGAGGCCCTAGGACGTTGTTAAGGAACGAAGTTGCAATAAGTAATTCACTTGACTTTCTAAGGTTATGTTTACATGTTAGGCAGAACACAATTACAGTAAGCCTATCCATATCACAACCCATGATGGATCAAGTTTTGATGCTTAGAGAGACACATTCACATTTTAGAAGCTAGCTGATCACCCAAGTTCTTGCAAATTTACAAAGAAAGTACAACAAAACTGGAAATAACTGTGAAATGTACCATTAAAAAAAAACCTATTTCTAATGAAATTGTTTATTGCGTGCCTTAAGAGTGATTTCCTAGGTAAGATACTTTTCCAAGTGGAAAATGCAATAGCGGTGGTGACATTATTTGCAAATCATTGTAATGTAGTTCTATAGGCATATTACTGCACTCCAAAGCAATTTCCTGATTGTACATAGAAGCAGATTAAAATATGACAAGACACAGAACTGCAATGACAACACAGAAAAAATGCTAAAGAAAATCTAATATAGATTGTGTTGTGCAGAATTTAAGTAAATATAGATGTGTAGCTTTATGACTCTTAGTTTAAATTTAAATATGGTGTCTTTAGTCTTTACAAATATTAGATACATCACATAGTTGCACTATTGAAGCTATTACTGTACATTTATAATGGATTTTTCTATTATATTTGATGTAACATGATCAGTTCCATATCTAGAGCTCCTATAATGACCAACTCTATTTCATCTACAAAACTCTTCCTCATATGAAAAAAATAAAAGCTAGTAAGACCAGAGACTGACTCTCAGTTAAGAGAGTCCCTATATAATTTCCTGTATTATAGAAAATAGTTCCCACATCAAACACAAACATAATAAAATTCATGTGCAAGCCCCTATCAATAGGTCATTAAGCCACAAATATGCTCACTGAAAATCAGATTCTGTGTATGGTAAAACTGAGCCTAAATTATTATCAAGTTTCTTTTGCTTTCCATGAGGGATGGCAGGAGATAAGAATGAGAAGTTGCTGTTCTCACAATATATGGCAATAATTGACTGCAAATGATCAAAAATTAGATGGGCACATTGCTGCCATGTAGCAGACACTGTCCACTGATTATTGAATTTTCCAATTTTCCTCTCTACTTCCTTTTAACTGAAACTGTTTGTTCACTACCCTCCAAATGGCCATGATTTTCAGGAATCTGCTTCTAACAATAATTGCAGGGGATGAAATCTGTTAGTTGGTCTAAACCTATTGTGGGGGTCTCATGCCTTTTCCTGGGAGGTGGGTTCAGACATGAGCATTGGATACAGTATTGTGATTTTTCTCCTTTCACTGCCTTTGGATGCTGATTTCTGAGATGCCTGGGAAATTGATAGCCACCTTGGACCCAGGGGAACAGATGATGACAAATTAACAACAACTGAACTACCAGATGAGGCTTTGAAGGGAAGATTGCATCTGAATCAGAGATGATAGACTCCCTAAGACAACATTTCCAGGAAAAGGATTCTTATATTTTTATAATTAATAAGGAGAAAAGGAAGAAAGCAGAATCAAGTTCATAACAGGAGAGAAAGACAGAGCCAACAGATGTCACCTCTAGCAGTTCTCATGTTTTGGCTACAATTCACTTATCTGCATCTTTGGCAATTTTCTCAGTGTAAACCAGAGCTGCAAGGAAAAATAATTTTCAATCTCTGAATTCATCTCCATTAAAAGAGGGATGGTAGGCATATTATATTTCAAAGGCCAAGTCTTATGAACTAATTACATCTCCTAAAATACCATGTTAGGGAGGATGCTAAGGCTCAGACCCATCCCAGTTGAAAGGAGAGCTGTGCCTGGGGGTGTGCGCCTGGAGCCCAGCATAGAAGAATGTCAGCTAGCTTGCCAAGTATTTGTCCTCTTTGGTTTTGTTGATTTCACTAAACTCCATTATACACACACACACACACACACACACACATATATGTGTGTGTGTGTGTATATATATATATATATATATATATATATACACTTCTATTGAATCTGAAAATATCTGGAAACATAAATATTTCTAAGTGGAATCTCGGCTCATCATTAATTTACATATTTGGTAAATATGTTGGGAGGGAACAGAAACAGATGATTATAATGTAAGACAAGAAGGGATGACTGGTTAGTGCTACAGTAAAGGCACAAAAAAGGCACATCCTCTCCACGACGGAAATTACGATGATGTTTTTTTCTCTAAGCTTCCTGGGTGCTTGATATTTTTCTAATAAAATGATTAAGTCTGCACAAAGAAATGATTTCTACCCCAAATGTTACCTAATCTAACCTAACCCATGTCATAAATATCATTGTTACTGCAGTCAATTTTGAAAATCCAAACATAAAACAACTTCGAGTGCAGGAGTGAGACCACTAGTGCTTCAAGTCAATCATACTAAAATATTAATTCTGGAGATGATGATAAAGTCACCTTTGATTTAAAGTTCCCCCATGAGATGGTGTCATCTCTCAGGTTTTAAATCTAGAATATTCACCCTTTTGGTCATAATACCTTAATTACTGACATAAACATGATGAGAGGTAAAAACAATTTTTTAAATGGTCCTTCTTTACACTTCTTTTTTCCAAACTGGACCATAAAATCAATTTTTAACAGAACAGAATAAAAATATCAGAATTCATAGTCTTTGTAGCACTTTTGTTTCTGTTGTGTTTGTAGTTTTACATTGGGTCACCTTGATTTTACGGTATTTCCTTTTGTGGATTGCAGTCAAAATATTTGAAAGCCATTACTTTCAACTACCTTCCCTAATGCTATTTGCCTATTTGACTTTTTAATGGAATCATCACTCATGATGTATATAACGGGAAGCAGGGATATGACCAAGAACAATGGCTGTACACTTAGCCTATCCAATCGGTTTGATAAATGTTTACATTTGAATTCTCACTTAAAAAAAATCTCATTAAGAACTCTCAAATAAAAAAAAAAACAGAAAAAGCAAAACCAACTAGAACAGAATTTGTCCAGTTGGAACAGGGGTGTACCCCCATCACCTCTTTTAGCCTTCTTATGGAGAAACAGTGCTCACAACATCTTCGTCAGGTCTCAGCTCCTCCATAGAGCAGTCTGCAGCTTGAACAACTTACTCAACTTCTCTGGACCCAGCTGCTCCATCTGTAAAATGAAAAATGTATAGCCTCATTATGCTCACAGACCTATTGTGAGTGAAATTTGCACAATAGATCTCAGTTCCCAAGTTCCTAAGCTGCTTCTCAACCATTGTTTTGCGTCAACTAAACAATTTTCCATTCATCACAAAGTGTCTTAAAAATGTATCAAAGAGGGGCGCCTGGGTGGCGCAGTCGGTTAAGCGTCCGACTTCAGCCAGGTCGCGATCTCGCGGTCCGTGAGTTCGAGCCCCGCGTCGGGCTCTGGGCTGATGGCTCAGAGCCTGGAGCCTGTTTCCGATTCTGTGTCTCCCTCTCTCTCTCTCTGCCCCTCGCCTGTTCATGCTCTGTCTCTCTCTGTCCCAAAAATAAATAAAAACGTTGAAAAAAAAAATTTAAAAAAAAAAAAAAAAAAAAAAAAAAAAAAAAATGTATCAAAGACAAGTTAATTTGAAATAACCCCAATGCATTTAGGTACCTGCAGCTCTTCTCCCAAGATATTTGGCCATTGTTAATATTATAAATAAAACCTGATTCAGAGACCTAGGGAAAATATGTTGTGTCCCATCTCTAGAAAGTGCCTTATCCTACATGAAATTCTAATGTTTTAGCTTCATTCCTTTGGATCAGTATCTATATTGATTAAAATGTGAAAAATAAAAGAAATAGTAATTGTATGGGAGAGTAATCACAAGAAAGTGTAACTTAGAATTTATATATATATATATAATATATAGTATATATTTTATATATTATATTCTATAATATACCATATATAATGTATATCTATATAATAGAGGAAAACATATATAGTATATTATAGAATATAATATATAATATATTATACATATCTAATAATATATGTCATATAAATTAATATATATATATCCAAAGATTAAAAAAAGAAAAAGAAAATAGTGTTCAGTGAGGTAAATTAAACAGAAAGGGGAGAATCAGTATCAAAGAAACCTTTGTTTACTCTTATTGATAGTAATTCCAACGACTACAAGTAAGAATACCCTGTATTTGCATTTTTCTTGCTGGTTTGCAAAACTACCTCATACCAGATCCCTATAATATCTATGCGGAATACTTAGATAAGTCTTTATAAATTACTTTTTAAAAAACAGTTAAATAAAAAAAAAAAGCCAAGAGTAAGATAAGCAAATTGCCCAATTTAAGAAATTAGTAAGTTGCAAGAAAATAACCTGGGAAAAGACCCTTGGCCTTCTCTGTTCTTTCAGGTACATCTGTCCTCCCACTTCCTAGTCTTCTAAAAACCAGCCTTGAGTGCCGCGAAACAAACATGTGAAGTATCCCAACCCTGATCACCAGAAACAGGAACTCAGCTCTGCTGAAGGGAGCTTGCCCTTCTTTAGATTGTTCCCCAGTGCCGGTAGGAAGGTAAACTAGTATACTTATTCCACAGTGCAGGACAGGCTTCCCTTCAAGGAGAGTTGAGTTCAAGAGAAAACACCTCCAAACACAAAATATCAATACTATTGTGTGTTCTTTTTTTTAACATTTATTTATTTTTGAGACAGAGAGAGACAGAGCATGAACTGGGGAGGGTCAGAGAGAGGGAGACACAGAATCTGAAACAGGTTCCAAGGCTCGAACTCACAGACGGCGAGATCACGACCTGAGCCAAAGTCTGACGCTTAACCAACTGAAACACCCAGGTGCCCCACTATTGTGTGTTCTTTAGGAACAAGGTACTTCAACATCGCCATTAATGACAATGACAAGGGAAGCCCCGCAACCAACACTGGACCAAACACCGTATTTATCAACAGTGAAAATCACTAAATAAACAAGCAGTTCACAGCTTTGGAACATGGGGTAAACATGTATCTCTGACTTCAGTGCAGTGATTTTATTTCCCTGGTTAAAAAGCAGCTATAAGAAAAAGATAATAGATATATTTTTTAAATTATTTATTTATTTTGAGAGAGAGAGAGAGAGAGAGAGACAGCATGAGTGGGGGTGGGGCAGAGAAAGAGGGAGACAGAGAGAATCCCAAGCAGGATCCGTGCTGTTAGCACAGAGCCCAATGAGAGGATCTCACGAAACTGTGAGATCATGACCCGAGCAGAAACCAAGAATCAGACTGCTAACCGACCGAGCCACCCAGGCACCCCGGTAATAGACATATTTTATCATTAGTCGACACTACTGAGAATGACAGAGGAAACCTGAAATTAAATAAACATAGTGCATCTTCAAATAACATTTCTGAAGAGGTGACCTTGTGAATCAAATACAGTTTACTCAAGGATACTGTTAGAAATGTCTACTATGTGCTTCTGTTTTCACTCCAGAAGGAAGTTTACCTATGGGCTACATTCACTAATATTCACTTTGTTTTATTAGTTTTACCTGATTTGTGTCCATATTCTTTGCTATTGTGATTTAGCATTGTGAACTTTCTGAGGTGCTCTGTCAGGACTATCAACAGTGTTGTGTCGACAGCACTCATAGATCATTACAGCGTGGGTGCAAAGATAATATGCTGAGCTAAGTGTTTGATATTAAAGTACTTTTGTTCTTAAAAGCATAAAATATTTTTTTAATTCTTAAATATTATAAAGACTAAGCTCAACAAGACAGCTAGGTAGAGTAGGCAAACTGTCTATGTAATTTGATTTCACGGGTCTAACAATTTCCTGCTCTTTTCTGAATACTTCATCCTTTTGCTCACTGGTATATGAAATTTAACATTTAGAGCTTTTTTCAGCAAACGACTTCATTATCATTCATATAAATAACCAAACATTTTTTAAAGTAGATACTCAAATGGAGACTAGTGTAAACCAAGATACTATTGAACTTAAGGTTTCAGTGCCTTTATGGAGAAGCAACATTTAGTGCTGAAGGGGAAGAAAAATGTTTTGCCTAATTAGAAAGAGAAAAATTAGTCAAAATTTGCATTTTGAAGGCAGTTTACTAAGTCATATGTCAAATGCCCCACACCATACTCAGAGAACTCTCTTTGGTTACTTTCCTCAAAAGTGGTTCTGGATAAGGCATATACTCAAAATGTCCCATAGATAGGTACATTAAGGAATTCATTTAGTTACATTTTTAATCTTTGATTAGACTTTGAAAATTCAAAGAAAAAACTTGATTTTTGTATGGTTGACTTTGTATTATGAATTCTTATAAAATTTCCTTAGTATTTCATAGCAGTTTTATAGGTTCCTTTGACTATTTTATGTATAGTTTGGTTGAATTTCCATAATGACATTTTTATTTCACCTTTTCAAACTTTATTTCTTTTTCTTGACTTATTACATTTTGGGCTCTCTACTTCAACATTAAGGGAAAAAAAGAAATGAGAGAAGTCCTTTCTTTGTTTCTGATATAAGAGAAAAAAATGTTAATTTTTTACCATTAAATTTGATACTAGCCATAAAGTCTTCATAGGTGTTCTTTATCAGGTTGAGAAGTTTCCTTCCATTCATAGTTTATTAGGATTTTTTCAAATAATAAATTGCCATTGAATGTAGCAAATACTTTTGTATTTTTGTGTTTGTAGCAAATACTTTTTTAGTGATTATGTGATTTTTCTTTCATAATCCTTTACTATGGTGAATTATACTGATTGATTTCATATATGAGCCAATCTGAATTCCCAGGATAAAACCTACTTGGTCATGACTTATAGTCCCTGCTATCTATTGCTGTTCTATCATAATCAATAGAATACTTTGTTAAAGATTTTTGCATTTAATATTCATGAGAACCATTAGTCTCCAGTTTTTTTCTCTTTGCAATATCTTTATCTTATCTTGGTATTAGAGTTATGCTTGCCTCATAAAGTGAATTGGAGCGATTATACTTATCTACTTTGTGAAGAGTTTGCAAAATACAGGTATGATTTTTTTCCCTTAAATATTTAATAGAATTCATTAATGAAGCCATTTGGACCTACCATTTTCTTTGTGAGTTATATTTCTTTAATAGATATAAGACAATTTAAAAATTCCATTTCCCATTGCAAAAGTTATAGAAAGTTGTGTTTTTAAGTCAACACCAATTTCCTATAAATTATTGCATTATATGTTATGAAGTTATTCATATATCCTCTTATTTTCTTTAATATCTCTGGTGATGCTCCTTAATTTATTCACCTTGGTAATGTGTATCTTGGGGTTCTTTTTCTCCTTTTTCTTGACAGTCTTGTTAGTAAATTTATCAATTTTATTGATCTTTTCAAATAAGTAGCTGACATTATTGATTTTCTCTACTGTTTAAATTTCTATTGCAGTGGTTTGACTCATATTTCCTTTTACTAATATTGGATTTGCTTTGTTCTGGTTAGTGTCTTCTTAAGGTAAGAGACTAGATCATTCATTTTGTAACTTTCTTCTTTCATGAAATAAACTATAAATTTCCTTTTATGGATTGTTTTAGTTGTATCTGTTAATTTTGATAGAAGGTATGTGTGTGTGTTTTTTATTATTCAGCTAGTAATAGTTTTATATTAATTTTTATCTTATGATTTTTTCTTTGATCCATGAGTTATTTGGAAGTACATTTAATTTTGAAGTACTTAGGGACATTTATCAATTTTTTATTAATACAGATTTCTAGTCTACTATACTAACTAGTATAATAATAGTATCCTATTATACAAAGAACTCATTTTGTATTATTTCATCCTTTGAAACTTATTGGATCTTTTCACGTGGCCAAGAATATGGCCTATTTTCAGGAAAATTCCTTATTCGTTTGAAAAGAAAGCATATTCTGTTTACTTATAATGTTTTGAAAATGTCAATTAGGTTAATTTAATTGATAGTGTTAATTAGGACGCCTGGGTGGCTCAGTCAGTTAAGATCCTGACACTTGGTTTTGGCTCAGGTCATGATCTCACAGTTTGTGGGTTCAAGCTCCATTGGGCTCTGTGCTGACAGTGCAGAGCCTGCTTGGGATACTCTCTCTCCCTTTCTCTCTGTCCCTCTCCTGCTTGTTCTGTCTCTCTCTCAAAATAAATAAATAAACAAACAAAATTTAATTTATACTGTTAATCAACTCTTCTATATATTAATTGGTCCATGTGAACTCATGCAAACAGTTTCTAAAAAGGGAGTTTTTAACGTTTATTTATTTTTGGGACAGAGAGAGACAGAGCATGAACGGGGGAGGGGCAGAGAGAGAGGGAGACACAGAATCGGAAACAGGCTCCAGACTCCGAGCCATCAGCCCAGAGCCCGACGCGGGGCTCGAACTCACGGACCGCGAGATCGTGACCTGGCTGAAGTCGGACGCTTAACCGACTGCGCCACCCAGGCGCCCCAAAAAAGGGAGTTTTTAAAATCGTCAAATAATATTGTAGATCTTTGCCCATTTTCCTTTTCATTTTGCTGTTGTTATTATTGAAGTAACATTAATATACAGTGTTATATTAGTTTCAGGTGTATAATATAATGATTCAAGTGTACTTATCATGATAAGTGTACTCTTAATCCCCTTCATCTGTTTCCCCCATCTCCCTCCACCTCCCCCGCTCTGGCAACGTCTAGTGCGTTCTCTGTATTTAGGTGCTTTATCTTTCCCTTTGTCTCTTTTTCCTTTGTTCATTTGTTTTGTTTCTTAAATTCCACACATGAGTAAAATCATATGGTATTTGTCTTTCTTTTACTGGCTTATTTCATTTAGCATTATACCCTCTACATCCATCTATGTTGTTGCAAATCCCAAGATCTCATTTTTTTTTTTTTTAATTTACATCCAAATTAGTTAGCATATAGTGCAACAATGGTTTCAGGAGTAGATTCGTTAATGTCCCTTACCCATTTAGCCCATCCCTCTCCCACAACCCTCCAGTAACTCTCTGTTTCTTCTCCATATTTGAGAGTCTCTTCTGTTTTGTCCCCCTCCCTGTTTTTATATTATTTTCGCTTCCCTTCCCTTATGTTCATCTGTTTCATGAGGACTCTTAAAGTCCTCATATGAGTGAAGTCATAGGATATTTGTCTTTCTCTGACTGGCTAATTTCACTTAGCAAAATACCCTCCAGTTCCATCCACGTAGTTGCAAATGGCAAGATTTCATTCTTTTTGATTGCTGAGTAATACTCCATTGTATATATATATATATACCATGTACATACATATATATATATATACACACACACACACACATACACACACACACACACACACACACACATATATATATATATATATACACACCACACCAAGATCTCATTTTTTAATGGCTGAGGATTATTCTAGTGTGTGTGTGTGTGTGTGTGTGTGTGTGTGTGTGTGTGTGTGTTTGCCAGTATACATACATATCTCACACATCTTCTTTATCCATTAATGTATCAGTGGATATGAATTGCTCTCATATCTTACCTATTGTAAATAATGCTGCAATAAACATGGGGGTGCATATATCTTTTCAAATTAGCATTTTCATTTTCTTTAGATAAGTACTCAGTTAGTGGAATTACTGGATCATATGGTAATTCTAGTTTTAATTTTTTGAGAAACCTCCATACTGTTTGCCATGGTGGCTTTAGCAATTTGTATTCCAACCAAAAGGGAATGAGGCTTCTTTCTTCTCCACATTCTCGCCAACATTTGTCATTTGCTGCGTTTTTGATTTTAGGCGCTCTGACAGGTATAAAGTAATATCTCATTATAGTTTTGATTTGTACTTACCTGATAATTAGTGATATTGAGCATCTTTTCATGTATCTATTGGTCATCTGTATATCCTCTTTGGAAAAATGTCTATTCCTGTCTTCTAGTTTTTATTGGATTGGGGGTGGTGGTGTTGAGCTGTAGAAATTCTTTATACAATTTGGATATTAAGCCTTTATGGATATGTCATTTGCAGATATCTTCTCCAATTAAGTAGGTTGTCTTTTTGCTTCCTTTGTTGAGCAAAGCTTTTTATTTTACTGTAGTCCCAATAGTATCATTTTTTGCTTTTGTTTCCCTTCCCTGAGGAGACATATCTAGAAAAATATTTCTATAATTGATTCCAGAGGTATTACTGCCTATCTTTTCTTTGAGGAGTTTTATGGTTTCAGGTCTCACATGTTGTTTTTTAATTCATTTTGAGTTTATCTTTGTGTATGGTGTAAGAAAGCAACCAAATTTCATTATTTTGCATGTAGCTGTCCGGTTTTCCCAGCACCATTTTTTGAAGAGACTATCTTTTCTCCATTCTATATTCACGCCTCCTTTGTCATAGCTTAATTGACTATATAAGCATGGGTTTATTTGGGGGCTTCTAATCTATTCCTTTGATTTATGTGTCTGTATATTTTTGTGCCAGTACCATACTGTTTTGATTACTACAGCTTTGTAGTATATCTTGAAATCTGGGATTGTGATACCTCCAGCTTTGTCCTTTCTCAAGATTGGTTTGGCTACTTTGGGTCTTTTGTGGCTCTATACAAATTTTTCCCTTTAGTCTGACAACTTCTGTTTAAAGAATTTTAGAAAATTTGATACTGGACTCAGACATACTTACAATTAATAAAAATTCTTGATTTTTTGACACTTTTATCTGATATTAACACAGTCACAGCAACTTTCTTATGCTTAGTGTTTGCAGGGAAGGTATATATTTTTTTCCTTTAACTTACAGAATTGTCTGTGTCTTTGTGTCTTTGTCTTTAAAATATGTATTATAATCAACATGTAGATCATTTTTTAAATCCTGCCTAATAATCTCTGCCTTTTAACTGGGTTTTTTTTAACATACTTATATTCAATGTAATTACTGAGATGTCTACAGTTAAGCCTATGGCATTGGCGTTTTTCCTATGCGTCCTGTAGTTCTTTGTTCCTGAGTTCTTCCTTCCAAGATTTTTTTCAGGGGCAGTAGGATGCACTAAATCAAGCATTTTTTAATATTACATTTATGTCCTCTGTTGGCATTTTAGCTATGCTTCTTTGTTTTATGTTTAGTGTTTACTGGATAGATTAAAATCTCCATTTTTAACCTTCAAAAATCATGTCTTTGCACATACATCAACAGCTTGTCTTTGCATATAATGTTCCCTTTTTCTGGAATGCTTTCTCCACAGGTATCTTTAAGATTCTCTTCCTCACGTCTTTCCGGTCAATGCTCAAATGTTGTCTCATCAGAAAAGTTCCATAACGTCTTCATATAAAATTGTAACCCATCTCTCTAAGTTGTCTCTTGTATCTTGTCTTATTTTCTCCATAACATGTTTACATTTAAGGAAATTTTATTAACTAAAGTAATGAACAGAACTATTGCTCAAGGGGGTGTTGGTGTATTCACTTTGAGTTTATTCAAATGAGTGATCACAAATCAATATAACCTTTGATACTTTAATATATTTCTGAAAATTATTTCAAAATGTATAATTGATTCTAAAAGCATACTACTATTTGTTTTATAAATATACTACTTATTTGAGAGTTAACTAACTAGAAATAATCTTTCCAATGTTCAAATTTCTCTCTTCAACCCTCTTTGACAACTCTCATTCTTTACATTTCTACTGAAAATTAACTTCTTTGCAATGTTTTCTTCATCCTTCAAGTCTAGATTCAGGCTCCACCTATGCATTTCTAGAACACCTTTTTCTAAGAACATTTATCTCATGGGACACCTGGGTGGCTCAGGTTAAGCATCTGACTTCAGCTCAGATCACAATCTCCCGGTTCATGATTTTGAGTCCCACATCAGGTTTTCTGCTGTCAGTGTGGATCCCTCTTCAGATCCTCTGTCCTGCATTTCTCTGTCTCCCCAACTTGTGCTCCCCCACCCTCCATGAAAAATAAATAAACATTTAAAAAATAAGGTTGGGGCATCTGGGTGGCTCAGTCAGTTAAGTGTATGACTTTGGCTCAGGTAACGCTTTCACGGTTCATGAGTTCAAGCCCCGCATTGGGCTCTGTGCTGATAGCTCAAAGCCTGGAACCTGCTTTCAGATTCTGTGTGTGTGTCTCTCTCTTCCCCTCCCCTGCTCATGCTCTATCTCTCTCTGTCTCTGTCTCTCTCTGTCTCTCTCTCCCTCTGTCTCTCAACAATAAATAAAAGTTAAGATTTTTTAAAAGAATATTTATCTCACAGTATCGCACTTGCCAATTTGTCTCCCAGCACCTTGCATGGTCCCCAGCACATAACAAACACTCCATACATATTTGTATAAGGGAGAAACAGTGTGGGGAAAAAAAGGAAAAATAAGAGACAGGAAGAGAGGAAAGAAGAAGGCCCGCTTTACCTAATTCTGGTCAATGTCCTTCAATGCTCTGCACTCTTTCCTTACCTCACAAGATATCTAGATTTCTATAGTAAAATATATTAAAAATGAAGCATTTATTCAATTCATTTAGATCCCGTATAATTTAAGCTTCATATTTAAGCTTAAGAAAAAGAGGGAAATCATTCTTTCTGGCTGTCAAGTAATGCTTGGATAAACTCTTATTGGCTTACTAAGGTTTACTACACATGGAGTGAATTTTCAGAATATGAGATCCTGCTACTTTTGTATATCCCATAGAGTCCTAAGTATAATATGCACTATTATGAAATATGAAATCAAATTTCACTGTTTCTTGACTTAACATGTTCCATCTTGTTGCTTAGCTACTTTCTTCTACAAAATTTCAAACTCACACTTGCCACTTGAAGCAGAAATTTTAAGGAGAAAAACCTTTCAGGATAAAGACTCAGCTCTGCAGTCTATCCAAATTTTCCAGAAGATTCTTCAAAATATTTATATGTGCAAAAGCAAAATGACTCTTCTTAGGTATGACAGTCTACCTTTCTGGTATTTAACATCAATCCCCTTCTGGTTCGCCTATCCTTTGTTTTAGCGCCATTCTATTAATCTTTCTTTAAATACATCATAATCACCAATGCCCTCATATCTACAATGCCCATGTCCTGGATTTTATATCTCATTTTTACATCTTATCCCAACCTTCCACAAGAGAAACAATCATCTCTTCCTGTGTGTTCCCTAAGCTTCTGCTACATTGCTCATATCCACTGTATGTTATTTGGTGTAAACATGATTATAATCATACCTAGCAAAAAGGGGAAACTCCCCCCCCCACCCCCGCCCGTGACATCTTTCAAGAAGTACACTGTCTTTGTTCAGCATAAATTAATACACAAGCTCCTTTGAGATACAGAGAAAAACCTTGGGGGCCTGAGTATGAGCAGAATCACTCCACAGTCTTTTCTAGAGAGGAAAAAGAATGTGCTGGTTTCTCCTCTGGGATGCAAAGGAGGAGAGCAAAGGACAGAGCAAAGGGTGATCCATGATGGGATCCCCATGATTTAAAACGTGGTCTCACCCATATTTTGCTGAATATCTGTGGTGAAGGAATAAATTCATGAAATGCTTGCATGATGGAGGATTTTGTGGAAAACTGGTGAAAGCTGGAGTTTTGCACTCATGTGGCGGGGGTGAAATCAGGACTGAAAGGACAGAAGCAGTCAGGTGACAGCCAAGAGAAAGGTATAAAAATAAAAGTGATTAGATGTTGGTGATTGGCAACAAGTTTATAGAAATCTCTTATGCCTGTGGTCACTCAGGTTTCATTTTACACTCTATGCCCCGGATCCTGTGATCTAGCACAACTTGGCTAGCTACATATTGTATGTAATTATCCACCCTTGAACACAATCAAGGTTGTGGATGGTCTTGCCTTGACTCCTATCTATTGAAAGAATTGGATAAGGATGTAGAGCATCACCAGGCACAAGACCTGACTGCTTTTGGAATAAACCTCAAAGTCAAAGCAAAGTTTCGGAAACTACTACTTACACTATTGGATGGTGTCAAATGGAAAGCTAAGCACACAAAAAGTAGGGTGTGAACTTACTAGACTCAGCAATTCTAAGAAACTCCCACCTGAAGCAGCTGACTAGAGGTTGTTTTTAACACAGCTTAGCTGACATGCCATGCGTTAAGAAATTGAAGAAATCTTTCCTAGAAGGGGAAAAAAGCCTGTTGCATATGTATTTAAGCTGAATTTCTTTCTCGTATTTCATCCACTGAGAGAGGAATCTGCAGCCTGGACTGCTACTATAATAGCGTCTATCTGACAGATACTGGAATCTCTAAATAAGGCTACAAGCTACTAGAAACAAGGGGCATTTTAATGGAGCATATATTTAGGGTTTGCAGTGGAGGATTTGGAACCAAGAAGAGAGCGTGATCCTGAAATGTTGTAGTGCAGCCACAGGTCTTGAGAGTAGCAAAGTAACAGCAATTAACAGAAAGTTCGGAGGATATATAGCATATGATCCCAAAGCCACCAGGGAAAATATCTTACAGATACAATAGCATAAAATACTAGAATGAGTATTTAAGAAAGTGGAGAAATTCTAGAATGCAATTCAAATTTCTGATCATAAACAGGAAGGGAATGGCGTAGAAATATTTTAAGACATATGAGACACTTTAAGTAAACCATTCAGCAAAGTGCTTGGAAGTCATTTTTAAAAATCAGGCTCAGGGAGCAATTTACAGCAATGCTTTACTAGAAAAAAATTTCACCAGCATAAGCAGGTTTAGAGCCCCCAAATTCTTACTATTAGTGAATCTAATCCAGAAAAAAAGAGAGTGATGTGACATCAGCTGCCCTCTGGGATCAAGAATAAATCGACTTCCACACTGAAAGTGAGTGGGAATTTGAACTGAGGTAAATATAATGCAGACCCAGAAGAGGAATGCAGGTGCTAGAAGTCAGCTGAAGCTGGCTCCCCACCTTTAGTAAGAAGGTATGGCAGCCAAACGTGCTTTTGAACAAGTATTTCCTCTTCTCTAACATATGGTGGTATCACATTTCTCCATTCCCTTTGAATTTAGGCATTGCCACCCAACTTGCTTTGGCCAATGAAATGTGAGCAGAAGTGATCAAGTCACTTTATAAGACAAAAACATTTAGAGTTAGTACACAAGTTGTTTCATACCTTCCCATTGCTACAGTGATTAAGGAAACACATATCAAAATGGAGTTTCCATGGGCACCTTTGTGGCTTAGTTGGTTAAGTGTCCAGCTTCAGCTCAGGTCATGATCTCACAGTCTGTGAGTTCAAGCCCCACGTCCAGCTCCGTGCTGACAGCTCTGAGTCTGGAGCCTGCTTCAGATTCTGTCTCCCTCTCTCTCTGTTCCTCCCCTGCTCATGCTTTCTTTCGCTCTCTCTGCCTCTGTCTCTCTTGAAAATAAATAAATATTTTTTAAGATGAGGTCTCCATTAGCCTGGGTCCTTGAATGTCTCCAGTGAACCTGTACATAGATATGACTTAGAAATAAACTTGTTGTAAGATCTGGTGGACACACTCTAAGGGGATGTCCAATACTGCTCATCTATTGTTCATGCTTTTGTGTAATCCCCTCCTTTTCAGTGTAGGTGGGACTTGCTTCCAACCAATAGAACAGGGCAAAAGTAATGGGAGCTCATTTCTGTGATTACATTATAAAACATATAAAAATATCTTACTGGCAGACACACCAGGGGCTCCACTCACAGGCCCTGAAGTGAGCTACCATGAAACAAGGACCCATGTTGGAAAAGCCCACTGGCAAGGAACTGTGGTCATTTATTAGGCAGCAATAGAAAACTTATGCAGAAGCCATTGTGTTTTAGAAGTTGTTACTACATCATAACCTATCGTATTCCTTCTGACAGAAGAATCCCAAATAAGCCCAATATTTATGTGCAAGAGTGTGCCTACAAATGCCAGTACAGTATAGGTAGCCCAGTATAGGAGTCCATAGCCGGCTTCTCAGATCCACTGGTTTTGTTTATCTAAGTATCCATTGTGTGGTATTATGTTTGCAGTGGAACTGTCCCATATATGTGAAACAGATTCAAGTTTAAAGAACAGCCAGAAATTTCGTGAAGGAGAAACACTTACCAGGTAACTTAGATTGCACTGATCATTGGGTCTCTTAAAACAGTGACCATGAAGTGAACTCTATTTCTGTATCCAGACTTTTCAAAGAAAATTGATGATTTGGGATTATGTGTCATATTTATTTGTACCACTCTATGCCCTCCAGAACACTATCATATATCTCCAGATTTATATGCATCCTAGTTGAAATGTACAATTCTGTAAGAGCCAACTATATGAATGAGTTACAAGGTAAATGCATGCTAATGCTGACAATGGCGGAAGCATCTACAATCATAACATTTAACACATTTTTACAACAGTAAGCCTGCTATTTGCCATTTATGGGAAACCTTCCTAGAGCCTCAAAACTTAGCATTTGGTTATATTTGTCTCTCATTTGTTATAACTTTTCTCTTATGTCACTTAGACTCAAGTTAGACCAATTAGATTTTGTCCTTAGAACATTTGGAATTAGGATTCATTGAAACACTATCTGTTGATTATTTGAACTGAGGAGGAATTAACTGAGGAGCTGTGTGGGTGGCCATATGTGCATAGAAGAAAAAGCCTCGATGCAGAGAGTAAAAATAGAGAAGTCACAGACAGTGCAAAAATAAGAGGCCAGGTAGGAAGTGGGAGAGAAAACAAGCAAGAAACTAACTGACTGACTTGGTGACTGAAGAATTCCCATTTCCATCCTTAGGTTTATTTTAATTAAGTGCTTCTTTTACACTTATATCAAGTTGTGCCTTTATTTACTTTGAAGCATGAAATTTATGAAATGTATCTCTAGTAAGATGCTGCTTTCTCCAAGGCTCTGGAAAGAATTTAAGCAGTCCCTGAACTTAGATTAAATAAATAAATAAATAAATACATAATATCCTTAGTTTTACCTACCTCTAAGTGAAATTATAATTTTCTTCAATTATGGATGTAAGAAAATAAGCAGTCATATAAAGCAATATTGTAACTGTCATCAATAGCAATCAGAAATTTCCATACCCCACTACAGTTGTATCTGAAATCTTGATATACTGTATATGTTGATCACAATTTCAAAATGATGGTAGTTATTAGACTCACCACTAGATAGTATTATTTAATGCATTAATAAGGAAGTACATAATTACTATGTTACAAATTTATTTTTAATACTTTGCTAGTCTCATTTCAATATAATTGGTTTCCAATGCAATCCTACTTATTTTCTTATATTAATTTTATTTTATTTAAAAAATTTTTTTAATGTTTATTTATTTTTTGAGACAGAGACAGACACAGCATGAACAGGGGAGGGTCAGAAAGAGAGGGAGACATAGAATCCAAAGCAGGCTCCAGGCCCTGAGCTATAAGCACAGAGCCCGATGCGGGGCTCGAACTCACGGACCGTGAGATCATGACCTGAGCCGAAGTCGGATGGTTAACCGACTGAGCCACCCAGGCGTCCCTATTATATTAATTTTAAAACATTATTCTGAGAAGGAATACAGAGGATTTACCAGATGTCCAAATGGGTTTAGGGCCCATAAAAATACTGAGATCAAAGATAGGCAAGAAGTGTTAAGATTACCAGTGAGCTAGGGGCGCCTGGGTGGCGCAGTCGGTTGAGCGTCCGACTTCGGCCAGGTCACGATCTCGCGGTCTGTGAGTTCGAGCCCCGCGTCGGGCTCTGGGCTGATGGCTCAGAGCCTGGAGCCTGTTTCCGATTCTGTGTCTCCCTCTCTCTCTGCCCCTCCCCCGTTCATGCTCTGTCTCTCTCTGTCCCAAAAATAAATAAATGTTGAAAAAAAAAAATTAAAAAAAAAAAAAAAAAAAAAAGATTACCAGTGAGCTAAACAATCAAATCCATAGACATCAGGGGAACACCAAGTAGAACGAGACCCTTATACCTCTGAGAATTACTGTTATTTCCTATGCCCAGATTTGGACATTTTACACCTACTATGTTAAATATCTGACTATATCTTTAAAAGACCTTAGTGAAAAATATGAGATATAATTTCTTTCCTGCTGTAGCTGAAGTCTTTATATGTAATGGCTGATGAAACAGTAAGTGGTATTATCATGCTGAGTCAAATCATTCAAGTTGACTACCAGTTAAGGAACATAAACACAGGTTGTATTGAATTGGGAGGGAATAATGAAAAAAATTAAACTCCATCATCATTCCTATCATTTCAATTATTGTTTTGCTTATAACATCCCAATCCATTCTCAGTAACTTAAGATAACTTAAGATATATTTACGTATGCATTCTAGTGGTGGTTTTAAATAAGCATTCTGTCAGCCTCCAGTTATTACCTCAACTAATTTGAGAAAGAGAATCTGTGGCTAGAATTACAAATGAGTGGGTTTGCAACTTACGGCACTTAGGGAGTGAAGGACCATTGACAGTAATTACTTCTTTTCCCCTTGAGGGCCCCTGAGAAGGAAAGTACTGCATTTTCCTACTGAGAAAATTCAGTGTTTGACAGACCATGGACAATTATAAAATTAGCTAATTGATAACTTATTAACATGAGAAACATGCATGTTCATCAGTAGATATTTTTAAAATAAAGTTCTGCTCTAATTTCGCATGAATATTTCAAATGAGGCCTATCAAGAAATTCTGTTTCATTTTATTTCCTTTTTCTTCATTTGCATTGTCTGTCATCCCTGATAAATTCTGGAATCTTCAGAGATTTAGGTATAAATAGGGAAAACCACTGACTCTGAGGTCTCTGAAGTTTTCCACAATTGCAAATTAATCTATGACATAATTCTAAAAATATTAAAAATTATTATCAACAAGTGCAACAGGAATGAGGCTGGATGAAGTAAGGCCACCTCTGACTGTTTCTTTAAAACAGAAACACACTCACACACACACACCTTGATTCTGGGCTATTTGAAGGCAATGGACACTAAATAAAGGAAGAATAACAGATGGGAGCATACTGTGTTTTCAATATCCTTGAGGACCTGTTTTAGAAAAAGACTTGTTTAAGCCATTCTGCTCGATCTACAAAATTCTGTTGTAAAATTTAGTCTCCTGAGAAATAAGAATAAAACAAAAATACCTGATGAAGAGAATAGCTCTATATTGTCATGTTCAAACAAAGGTTAACTAGAAAATGGAAAATCTTGATTCTAACAAGTTTATAATGCCATAGTTCATGGCAGTGCTTAAAAGCTGCTTACTGGCAAAGTAGAATCTGAGCTCAAGTTCCACTGCCACGTTCCACCTGCATATCCTAGGGAAAAGGAATGAATGAGCCTCAGATGATTCACGTGTAAAAGGAGGAAAATAACAATTCTCCCTCAGGGATGTTGTGAGGATTTCATGAAACAAGAAAAGTGCCTAGGAAAGTGCCTGACATATGATAGGTGCTCAATAAACTGAAGCATGCTGCCCTCTTCTGCTGGTTTGTACCCTACTGTCCATCAGACTGAGCAGCATGTACAGGAGTGAGCCAAATGGATACTAATTTGGGGTAAGATGGAATCAAGGAAAAGAAAGGAACATAGAGTGATTACATTTGAAATAGGACTACACCTTGAGAAAGAGAAAAGCAATACCTCTCAGATAGGCAATGAAATAACTCAAGCTTACGTATCTTTAATTCTTGTTAGTTCGAATCTCTGAGGCCCTTTCTTAGTTTCTTTTTTCTCAACATTCCCCGTGGCTTTCCAGAAAATCATTGCCTTATGTTTTGGTTATTTATTTTGATGCTATATATTTAAATTAGGCTTATTATGTTTTCAGTGATTTAAAGGAAGTGGACTTACGGTGGTAGTATATAATACTTCTTAATGCTTACTATCTTCAACTAAAATTTAGGTAATAAACCACTAGAAGATAGATTTCCCCATTCTAAAAACCCCATAACCCAAATGACTGGTTTGTTTAAGCAACAATAAGTGAGGAGGGAAGAATAAAAATCAAGAGAAGGAGAGAAGAGTGAAGGAAGGAGGGAAACAGAAAAAAAAAGGATAAATATGCACTCCTTTAAAAAAATACAATTTCAGTTAGGTGAGTAGTGAGTGGCTTCTTGAAAATATAGACTTAGGGCATTTCTGTAACCCAAAAATCCAGCAAGGTATGGACTGTTAGCAAAAATATAAGAAAATACACCACCTTTCCCATCTGCTTCTTCCTCTAAAACCCTATATATTTCTTTGTTGTTGCACCTCCAGAAATGCAAAATGGAATTGGGAGATTTTCAGAAAGGAAAACCAAAGCAATCACAGGGATTTGGAGTAGGAATCAAGCTAGGGAAGTCATCCAGCAATGCAAGAAGAAACTGAAAGAGGAAAAGTCTTCAACCAGGAAATGCAAAACCATAGGATGCTAACCACATTAAAATCATTACAATACAAAATTGCTATGACCAGAACAAACGTAAACCTAACTTTCAAAATCTGAAAGACTAGGGTGAGTCTTCTTTAAAGGAGATGTTTCTCAAACTGAGCAAGGCAAACTTAGGAAAAAGAAAAAAAGGAAGTACTTTTTTAGACAGAGGACAATAATCTTACAAAATGTAATCCCCAAGAGGTAGGTGCTGACAGCAAATATAAGTAAGTTTTGAAGGGGATTGGCTGAATTTATATACCACAGTGCCATCAATAGAGATTAAGAAGAACTGACGCATGTTCTACCTCTAAGGTTGATGTCAGAATGAAAAATTACAACCACTCATGGTTCATCCCTAAGGGCCATTGTTTGCACAGATTTGGGGGCTAGTTGGAACATTAATCTAGACCAGTCATGGTTATTTCTAAGTTTCTAAGCTTTATCTTTATAATTTAAAATTTATAAAGTCAGGAAATAAGTTGGAAGAAAACTTAGGTCTCATCTGGTTTAACCTCCCTCATATTTTTCATAGGAAGCTTGAGTCCCAGAGTCACATTGACTTACCTCAGGTCACCCAATTTGCTGATGGAAGAATCAAAAATAAAATCAATTCTTCTCCAAAATTTATAGATGACAGCATTAACATTCTTCTCTCCTCATGGCAACTATAAATAAAATTATAGACTATAATATACCTAATCAAGATGCATACCCAGGGCAGGAGTCATTGTGGTTCTCCCACCTCAATCAGGAAATTAATTTTGTAGTAATGGTTTGAGGTATTCTATTTACCTCTTCATCAGTTCATCTGTCATGGGCCTTGAAATCCACATAAATTTAGTTTCTTTACTAAATTCTCAGTTCTCAGTCAGTTTTTAAGCCTGAACTAAAGCAAAAACCTCTGAGAGACCCTTTTTTTCTGTTAAAGAAACTTCAAATTAGGGAAACTGCCATCATCTTTGTCTTACTGAATTTTAAAACTTAACTTGGTAAGCAGCTCTACAGAAAGTAATTGACTACCAGGGTTTTATGTAGATGCCTCCAAAACCACTCACCTTGAACTAAATCATAGTAAACACCCCTCCCAGGTTAACACGAGTAAATGGAACCACTCAGTTATAGTTGGTAAGCATTTTCCCTCTTCATTAATGTGTGTACCCATATTTTTAGCCATTCTTCAGAGAATTGCACTATTTGGCATTGCATTTGCAGGGTCCGTTAAGGTAGATGGTCTCAGATATTTACTGAAAACAAATAAGAATTATTATTCACACGTAAAATTTAAGATGTACATGCACTACCTCAATGCAATGATGTTGCAATTTTATTTGACTGATATTCAGAGAAATCAAACCACAAGGGAAATTAACCTGAGAATCCAGTGAAGCTCTGGTCACCAAAAGGTCACTCATGGAATTCTATATTAATGTCTGTTATCAGAACTTAGTAACGAAAGGGATATGCAAAGTGTAAGCAATAGAGATTAACTGAAAACATAAACTACACATAACTATACCTAGCATACAAATGCCCATGAGTAGGAAAGAATATGAGAAGATTATGCAAAAAGAGAAAAGCTTGTTATTCTGGGCAAATGCAATCTATTTAGGGTATGAATTTTGCCTAAGGAAGGCCTCACCTGCTCTGAGGAACTTCTGAGTAAACCATTACTTGATTGTAGCACGGAAATGCAAAGTGATTCCTTCAGAGGACTGCTATTGGAACATCCCAATATTAAGACCAAGTCATTGAAATTCTCTTCAAAGCAGCCAGTAGTGCCCTCTGCATACTCTGAAAAATTGTAGTACTTCATGTTTTATACTTGATGATTATATTCTCATTCCTGGTTTTTTTTAATTAGACTATAACCTATTCAAGGAAAATAATACTATAATCTTTCAAAATATTTTTAAACTCATTGTGCCCCACATAGTATCTGACCTGGACCATTAATAGACTGAGCAATCTTAGATCATGATAGGCAATCAAAATGGAGAAGGCAAGGAAAAAGGGGGACATTTTTCAAAGTACATTTATATTCATAATCTGACCTTTAGATTTCTTATAGAGTTTTGGAAATGATTTTTTTGATAAGATAAAATTATTATTCCATGCATACTAAATCTGCTGTGGCTGACATTTTGGAATAAACAGAATTTTTACACAGCAGAAAAACATATCTAAATCTACTTTATAAAGAAATTCAAATCCTGCCTGGCCATGATGGAGTAATAATGCTAGAATACTGCTTCTACTGCAGACCATTAAAACGTAGACAGAATATATGAAATTACTTTTTTAGTCACTAGAAAGCAAATGGCACAGACCTACAGTCCTTGAAAACAGGAGTCTTTGGCTTTCTGCCTATGTCCAGTTTCAGGACTGGATAAGAAGGAAGGGAAACTCAAATAGAGACTGCCATCTTTCTTAGTATAGGACACAGAGATTGACATTCAATGAGGCCAAGGAAACTCAAATTAGTCGTGGGAGGCAAAGGAGGAATTATAGAATGCCAGAGAGGAGAAAGCTATGAAGAGAAAGAGGTCCAATATGTATTGCAGTCCTCTTGAATCTTTAGCTGAATATAAATCTGCATATATTTGTGGTGGACCAGACAAAGAACAACTTTCAGGGAAAGAAAATATATTGGTAATCTGTTGGCAAATAATTCCTAGCACTCACTCAGGGCAAGAAATAATGTGTGTTCCCACCAACCAAAATGGAAAGACCTTGTTAATATACAGGGCATTCAGTACATGTCCTGAAAGAATCAAGCTTTAGTAACGAAGCTAGAGTGGAGGCTACTCTCTACCTGTCCCCACCCCAAAAGCTTGAAAACAAATCACAAAAGCATCAAAATGATTTGTAACCAACTTGATTGCCTGCCAGGACATTCTTCATACAAATCTGAAAAGTTCAATACTCAAAAAAAAAAAATGTAAAATCATAATGCCCATCAGCCAACAAAAACCACTAGATAAGTGAAAAAGCAGAAAAATGTAACCTACAACCAGGAGAAGAATCAAATAACAGAAGCAGACATAGAAATGACAATGACAATGGAATTAGGAGAAACGTATACTAACATCATTATTATTAATGTGTCAATTTTGCTCAAAGATTTAAAGAGAAACATAATGAGAAGAGAAATAGAAAATATAAGAATCAAATGGAACTTCTAGAAATGAAATACTGAAATGAAACTGTCACTAGGAAGAATTAAGACCAGATTAGACACTCAGAAAGAAAGGTCAGTGAACCTGAAGACATAACAAAAGCAACTACCTAAAAAACACAATGAGAGGGAAAAAAAAAAAAAGAGAGAGAGCAAGAGAGATTGGAAAAAAGAAGAGTCTCGGTGATGTGTGCTTAATTGCATGATGTGTAACCACCATGTAGTTTGAGTACCAGAAGAAAGGAAAGAAGAGGGAGATAGAAAAATATTTAAGGAAATTAAAATTCCAAAATTGTCCAAGAGTTTTCCAAATTTGGTGAAAACAATAAACTCACAGATTCAAGAATATAATAACCACTAACTGAATACAAAACCACACCAACACACATTACAATCAAATTACTGAAAACTTCAACAAAGAGAAAAATCATAGGAAAAAAGATACATTTTTTACATAATAAAAAAATGACCACAGACACGTGAAAAGTCAGTGATTCAGAGTTAATGAAATGAAAGGGGGAAAAGAAACTCGTCAAACAACACAGTGAAAATATTCTACAAAAAAATAAGCAATGAAGACTTTTTCAGGCCAAAAAAAATCTGTAACAATGTTTTGCCAGCAAGTATTCACTGAAAGAAATGTTGAAGGAAATTCTTCAGATATAATGAAATGATACCAGATGAAAAACTAGATGACAAAAAAGAAAGAAAAATAAAAGGTAAATAGGTAGGTAGACATAAAAGCATGTTTGTTTTATGTTTAATTTTAATTTTTTTAAGTTTATTTATTTACTTTGATAGAGTGAGTGCATGAGAGGGGCAGAGAGAGAGGGAAAGAGAGAATCCCACGTAGGTTCTGCACTGTCAGCACAGACCCTGATATGGGGCTTGAATTCATGAACTGAGGGATCGTGACCTGAGCTGAAATCAAGAGTTGGACACTTAACTGACTGAGCCACCAAGGCCACCCAGGTTTGTTTTATTAAGGGAGGGAAAAAAAAAAAAAAAAATATATATATATATATATATATATATATATATATATATATATACACATATATGTATGTATAATTGGTTGTTTAAAATAAAAATATACTGTGGGATTTAACTTATTCCTATAACTATACCTATATACATATAAAGTGGACCACAACAAAAATACAAAGGATTGGAAGGGAAATGGTTTAGGGAAAATTTTTTAAGGTTTTAAGCATACATGTAATGTAAAATATGTTAAGTTACAGATATATAGTGCAAAATCTACAGTAGCCACAAAAAGATGTATACCTAATACACCAATAATGGAGATAAATATTAACAAATTAGACAAAAAATAATCAAAAGATAAAGAGAAATAAACAAATATCAGATAGCATGATGGTATATGTAAGCCAATTATGTTAAAATTTACTTAAATACTGGGGCGCCTGGGTGGTGCAGTCGGATAAGCGTCCGACTTCAGCCAGGTCACGATCTCGCGGTCCGTGAGTTCGAGCCCCACGTCAGGCTCTGGGCTGATGGCTCAGAGCCTGGAGCCTGTTTCTGATTCTGTGTCTCATTCTCTCTCTGCCCCTCCCCCGTTCATGCTCTGTCTCTCTCTGTCCCAAAAATAAATAAACGTTGAAAAAATAAATAAATAAATAAAATAAAATAAAATTTACTTAAATACAAATGGTCTAAGCACTCTAATTAAAGATCAGAGATTATCAGACTGAACCAAAAAAGCAATAATGAACTATATTTTGTCTACATTTAAGTATGTTTTTTTAAGTGTAAAGATGTCAACAGGATAAAAGTAAAATGGTACAAAAAGGACTGTACAAACACTAATATTAAGAAAGCTATAGTGACTGTGATTAGATAAAATGCAAATCAAAGAATATTAACAGGGATTAAAAAGAATATTTCATAATGTTTCATAAGGATAAATAGGTCAATTCTCAATGAAGATACAGTAATTTTATACTCTACATGCCTAAACACAAATTTTAAAAACGAGTTTCAAAATTCCATGGAGCAACAAATCAGCAGAACTGAAATGAGAAAGAAGCAAATATATTATTCTAATTAGAGAGTTCAACATTCTGAGCAATGATAGAACATGTAGACAGAATATCAGTGAAGATACAGAAAACTGAGCAACACATTCTATCAATGTGACCTAACTGACATTTATTTACACAACACTTTACCAAAGAACAGCAACACATACATTATTTTCAATTGAACATGCCACATGCTACCAAGATAAACCATATGGTGGACTATAAAACAAGTCAATAAATTTTAAAAGATTCAAATACACAGTATGTTCTCTGACAACAATAGAATTAGCACAGAAATTAACAAAGCTATCTGGGAAATTCCCAAATATATAGACACAAAACAATGCACTTCTAAACAAATATGTCAAAGAAAGAATCACCAAAAGAATTAGAAATGCCTTCAACCGGTGAAAATGAAGTCATCAAAATATCAAAATTTGTAAGTTTTGGCTAAAACAGTTCTTAGAGAAATAATTATAGATTGATAAGCTTAGAAAAGAAGAAAGTTCTAAAAATAAGTGAGGTAAGCTCTCAACTTAAGAAACTAGGAAAAGAAGAGCTAATTAAAATAAATTAGCATAATGAAGAAAATAACGGATACATAATTAAAAATAAATACAGAAAAACAATAAAGAAAAATCGGTTAAAGCAAAAATTGTTCCTTTGAGAAGGTCAACAAAAATGGTAACTAATTATCCTGATCAAGAAAAAAGAGAGAGAAGAGACACAAATTGCCAAAAATGATGGAGGAGATCACTAAAGATCCCACAGACATTAAAAATATAATAAAGGATAATTTCGCAACTTAATAACAATATATGCTACCTCCAAGAAAAACAAATTCCTTGAAAATCAGTGAACCAAAACTAATACAAGATGATACAGAAAATCTAATCTAATTTTTGAAATTTTCATTAAACACATTGATTTTTCTATCATTTTCTTTTTAAATTTTTTTTTCAACGTTTATTTATTTTTGGGACAGAGAGAGACAGAGCATGAATGGGGGAGGGGCAGAGAGAGAGGGAGACACAGAATCGGAAACAGGCTCCAGGCTCTGAGCCATCAGCCCAGAGCCTGACGCGGGGCTCGAACTCACGGACCGCGAGATCGTGACCTGGCTGAAGTCGGACGCTTAACCAACTGCGCCACCCAGGCGCCCCCAGATTTTTCTATCATTTTCAAAAAACTGTAGAACCTTATGATTTATATGAATTATGTCATACATTTATGAAATAAATAATACCAACCACATACATACTCTTTCAGAAAGCAGAGAAGGAAGCACTTATCAAATCACTTTATAAAGCTAGCATCACTCTATCACCAAAATCAGTTGAAGACTTTACAAAAACAGGAGCTGCAGACCACATCCTTATGCATATAAATGCAAAAACCCTTAACAATTTATAACAAATAAAATCCTATAACATATAAAGAGGCTGACATATAGGGTTTACCCTCGAAATGAGAAGATAGTCATGAAGAAAGAAGTAAGATCTATAAATGGATCTTATCTGGGGAATGTAAAGACTGGAGGAAGAGGCCACTTGTTTTTATGTAAAGACAGCAACACAAGACTTCAAGGAACAGGAAGAATCAAGGAACCATGACACCACCAAAGGAACACAACATAGACTCTTCAACAGTGATGTTAGAACAACTGGGTAACCATATGGGAAAAACTAAATCTCAACTCTTAACTGCATCTTAAAAAAAATTAATTCAAAATGGTTCTTAGACTTAAATGGAAAAACTTTAATTATAAAATTCTAGAAGAAAATATAAGAGAAAGATATGTGATCTTGGACTAGCGAAAAGTTCCAAAGTCATACACATACACACACAACAAACCATGAATCATAAAAGAACTGAACGTCATCACAATTAAAAATTACTGTTTTTCTCGGGGCGCCTGGGTGGCTCAGTCAGTTGGGCGTCGACTTCGGCTCAGGTCACGATCTCGTGGTCCGTGAGTTCAAGCCCCGCGTCGGGCTCTGTGCTGACTGCTCAGAGCCTGGAGCCTGGAGCCTGTTTCAGATTCTGAGTCTCCCTCTCTCTGACCCTCCCCCGTTCATGCTCTGTCTCTGTCTCAAAAATAAATAAACGTTAAAAAAAAAAATTTAAAAAAAATTACTATTTTTCTGAAGACACTTATATGGAAAGTCATAATCTGAGAGAAGATATTTGCACTACACACATGTGATAAAGGACTTGTATGCAAAATACATAAAGAATATTTACAACTCAGGGCACCTTGGGTGGCTCAGTTGGTTAAGTACCCGACTTTGCCTCAGGTCATGATCTCACAGTTCATGAGTTCAAGCCCCACATCGGGCTAGCTGCTGGAAGCACAGAGCCTGCTTCAGATCCTCTGTCTCCCTCACTCTCTGCCCCTTATCCCCTCTCTCTCTCTCTATGTGTGTGTGTGTGTCAAAAATAAATAAAACATTATATATATTTTTTAAAAAGAATATTTACAACTCAATAATGCAAAGGAGATCCGACTTAAAAATGGGCAAATGATTTGAACAGACACTTCATCAAAAAAGAAAATACAAATAACTAATAAGCACATGAAAAGATGTTCCACGTCATTAGTCATCAGAGAAAATGTGACTTTAAACTGCAAGTGAGTGTGAGTGTACACTCACACTCAAATGTCCAAAGTTGAAAAGACTTGTCCAGGTAGTAGAAAAACTGGCGCTCATACATGGCTGGTAGGAACATGAAAGGATAAAACCTTTGGGACACTGATTTTTTAAAAGAATTTAAACATACAGGGGCACCTGGGTGGCTCAGTTCATTAAATGTCTGACTTCGGCTCAGATCATGATCTCACAGTTCTTGAGTTCGAGCCCCTCACTGGGCTCTGTGCTGACAGCAGAGCTTGGATCCTGCTTTGGATTCTGTGTCCCGCTCTCTCTCTGCCCCTCCCTCGCTCATGCTCTGTCTCTCTCTCTCTCTCAAGAATAAATAAAACATTTTTTAAAAATTAAAAAAAAGAATTTAAACATACAGTTACCACATGATTCAGCTATTCAACTAAGATATTCACCCAGGAAAAGTGAAAACATTTATGCACAAAAACACTTGTACAAGAATGTTCACGTCAACTGTTTTCTGTAGTCAAAAATTGGGAACAATCAGAATGTCTATCAAGAAGCAAATGGAAAAGCAGTTGGTAGGGACTAGTTGGCAATATAAAAGAACTAACAACTGAGAACAATGTGGCTGAATCTAAAAACAACACATTGAGTGAAAGAAACCAGACACAAAACTATATGATTCCATTTCTATGAAACTCTAGAAAAAGGCAAATCCTACATATAAGCGAAAGAAAGCATGTCAGTGTCTACCTGGGACTCAAGTTGCAGTAATGGAAATGTTCTCCAAATTGATTTTAGTGGTAGTTTTCAGATACATACATTTATCAAATCACGTAAACTTCCCATTGGAAATCAGATCTTTTCTGCTTCCTTTGGCTACCACAATGAAAGACTACCATGTCTAGGGAGACTTGTAGAGTTTGTTTTTGATCTTTACATTTCTGATGTTTAATAGCATAGTGCATATAATGTCGTCGTAGATACAGATGCACAGATTCTATATAAATGTTTGTTCATCGGCTTTGATGCCTTGGAAGGGTATATATATTTTCTCAATCTTGGCTGCAGAGTTGTACACATGACTATCCATTCAGGCTGTTTATTAGATTGATTGATCAGTATCTAAAAATGCTATTTTTCCTTGGTAATTCTGTCAATATTTATGTCTTATGTTTGAGGCTACAGGTATATTCAGGGTTCAGAACTGGTATATCTTTATAGTGAATCATTCCTTTTATGGTTAAGTGATAATCCTCATTATCCCTACCAATGTATTTGTCTTGGAACTATCTGTTTTGATAATAGTGCCACACCAATGTTCTTTTGAATAGAATTTTAAAAACATACATTTTCCATTTCCTACCTTTCAAACTTTCTATATCTTTATATCATAGGGATGTCTCTTGAAATTACCTGAGAGCTGGATTTAGTTTTTGCTTTTACAGCAAAAACTTTCTCTAAGAGATTGTCATCAAGAAAGTTTCTTATATTTACAAGTATTGTGATTATTGATGCATTTAAACTCATTTTAGTTTTTAATTTTTCATGCATTTTTATTAGTATGCAGCTTTTAATATCCAGTTTGTAATATTTGTTAGTGGCATATGTTACGAGACCATGATTTTTTTTCCATTTGAAACTCTCAAGATGTGCTTCCTAAATATGATGATCAGAAGAGGGAAGTAGAGGCACGAGTTGATGTCTGTTTCTTAACTGAAATGATCAGTCCTACCCCCCCAGTAAGAGGATGTATTTGTGAGAATTTTGGACTTGGAAAGAGTCTCAAAGATGTGGCCTAATCCATTTTACATGTGAAAATTGAAAACTGGAAGGTTTAGATTTGTTGTTCAAGGTCACAAAGCGAGCTAATAATTACAATATGACTGGAGTGGAGTCTCCTAACTCTTTGTCTAGTATTCTCTCCATGCTGTCCTTTCAGATTTATGCTGTACTGACTATTGAGTATCATCATTTCGGCGATACAATTGTAGCACATGTCTTCCTGAAGGAGCTTGCAAGTTGAATCAATTCTGATGTGCATATTAAGTTAAGAAGCATGCAAAGCAGATGGTAAAATGCAAATGGATTAAGAGCTCCAAGGTTATACAGATTTGAATCTATTTTAAAAAGTGATAGCCTGTTTTAAGTCTCATCAGTGACTTTGAAAACAATAGACTCAACCACAATGGGAAATATGAAATATTTTCTAACTTGCAGTTGCTCTTTGTAAAAAATGTTTTATTTCCATATCTAATTTATTATTTCTCATTTATGTAATACCCTGCAGCTTTATTTCTCTACAACTTTTACCTTCCCATTGAGTATTTAAATTTTTCTATCATTTATTTTCCCTCAAAGGCATTAACCTGCTTTTCTAAACCATATTTCATTTTCTTTGTTACTTTCCAGACACCTAAAATTTTTAAATATTATTTCTAGTTAATCCCATATGGCACACAAAATGAAGAGCCAGTGTAGAGAATAATTACTCAGTATTTCAAAATGCAGGACTGCTGAGGTAAATTACATGATGGGAATCAATGCCATCAGGTCTCATAGTACTGACCATGAAAACGTAGCAGTCATACTTGGAAAAAGCTTTTACTTTCTCTACATGAGAAAGAAAAGGAAAACACAAAAACCCAATCTCAAATTATGCTTCAATTTCTACATTAATGTTCTCTTCTTAAAATATACATCGCTAAACCCCCTGGTTCAGCAGATCTTTCAAAACCAGCCTTTGAGATTTCAGTCTAGGTCTGCATTCTGAGCATATTTTTTAGCAGATAGACCAATTAGGCTTTTTTCCTGACAGCAGCCAATGTCATGGGGCCTTTGTTGAACTTCTATCACATCTTGTGTTTATGAAAATGAACTGTGTCCTTGGGAATTTCAAAAGGTAATGAAGCATGGGTCTACGGGGAGCACCAGAGGGAGGCATAGCACAGAGTTTGTCACTATGTCACTCTGATGGGGGTATTTGATTTCAACTGATAGCAATGGTTCTCTATGGTACATAGGTCCAAAGAATCAGAAATCAAAACAAAACCTCGTGAACTCTAATACCTAGAAAAAACCAATTTTTGTTTAAGCTCATGTGTACCACCAATTAATCCCAAGAAGAGATAGATTTGGAATTTGGCATATTTTATTTTTTTACAGAGACCTATTTAAACTTGAGAAAGGGCAGACATGAGCTATTTACAATCTCTTGGGCATACACTATGTTGTGTCTGCCTCATGCCAGCCCCACGCTCGGCCTTTCACTGTTTTGGTTGAAGGACTCCCTCAAAGGTCGGCTCATCCTGAACTCTACAGTCAAGCTCTTTCCACTTTCATTTTTCTCCCTTGGCTATTCTTCTTTCCATCCAGGGATGCATTTATCTGTTCATCCTCAGACTCTCTGGAACTTTGGGTGATCAAATCATGCACCTTTGCCAGGGACTGTCTCAGTTTTAGCCCTATAAATCGCACCTCCCAGGAACACCCCATTTTTCCTTTCCAAGCTGCTCTGGAGATTTACATCTTTCTCCAAGCCCAACGAAGGGACTGAACTTCCTGCATATTCATTCTTTCAATAAGATCCTTCTCCTAAGTCACTGCCCCATCCCCTCCCCAAACACACACACACACACACACACACACACACACACACACACACACACACAAGAGCTTAGAAATATAGTGAGAATGAGCACGAAGGTTTTGCTTCATTGATGTGATGTTTGGCCTAAATGTCACCCCTTCTTTGCCTTTTCAAAATCAGCCAGGACTTGAAAGACCTGGCTCAGTCTGCTTAGTGTCTGTGTCTTCAATCTGTGTTCCCAGGTCAGCCTTATGCTGAGTAGGTGTTACTCTCCCTTGGGCTCATTTAACCAAGCTTTTTATGCTCTCTGATGGCCTTCACTTGCTGGCTCAGGCTTATCTTGGATGAGCCTGGGAGCAACCTGGGAGAGAAAGTTCCTATTTCAGTTATGCCTCTCCACCACATTTCTAGGAGGTGGAACATGGAATTGTCATACTTCACATTTTGGGATTTGCGGGCCCAACTATGATTGCTCTTTTTGTATGTGACTTGCTTTTTCCTCCTTATTTGGAAGGTTTTAAGATCTTTCCTTTGTCCCTACTATTCTGGAAATTCACAAATATGTTCTTTCTTAATATTTTATTTTATTTTTGAGAGAGTGCAAGAAGGGGAGGGGCAGAGAGAAGGGGACAGGGATCATAAGCGGGCTTTGCGCTGACAGCAGACAGCCTGATGTGGGGCTCAAATTCACAAACCGCGAAACCATGACCTAAGCCGAAGTCGAATGCTCAACTGACTGAGTCACTCAGGTGCCCCACAAATATGTCCTTTAATGTGGGTTTTTCTCCATTCATTTAACTAGAAACTCAGTGGGTCCTTTCATTCTGAAAACTCATGTGTTGATACCTTTTTATCCCACTTCTTTATTAATTCAGTCATCTTGCAATTTCCCTGTTCCTTCTAATAGTTTATTGTTGTTTTACTTCTTTCATTATATATGACATCCTATTCTTTTTAATTGATGTAACATTTTCCCTTATTAAGGTGATCATAAAATGTAATATAATGCATTCATTTAATGTTCATTTTCCCCTTTCTAAATTTCAAATAATTTTACTGGAATATACCTCCCAGTTCCTTTAATTGTTTTAGCTGTAAATTTAATTGTATCAGTTAAATAGTAAAAGTTTCATTTTATGAATGTTGAGACTATGCAACGTATAATTGTGTAAAATTGGGGGGGGGATTGTTCAAAGGACTGTGGAAAACCTTGTCTCTGGGCTCTGGTTTCACAGTTTTAAAATGAAAACTGAGGTTGGAAGATGGCGGCATAGGAGGATGCTGGGCTCACCACGCGTCCTGCTGATCACTTACATTCCACCTACACCTGCCTAACTAACCCAGAAAACCGCCAGAGGATTAGCAGAACGGAGTCTCCGGAGCCAAGCGCAAATGAGAGGCCCACAGAAGAGGGTAGGAAGAGCGGCCAGGCGGTGCGCGCTCCACGGACTGGTGGGAGGGAGGCGGGGCGGAGGGGCAGCCTGCCAGCCAAGCAGAGCCCCCGAGTCTGGCTGGCAAAAGCGGAGGGGCCGGACGGAGTGTGTTCCCACAGCAAGAGAGACTTAGCGTCTGGGAGGTCATAAGTTAACAGCTCTGCTCGGAAAGCGGGAAGGCTGGAGGACAAAGGGAGGGAGAGCTGCTGAGCCCCCGGAAGACAGAGTTCAGTTTGGTGGGGAACAAAGGCGCTCGCCAGCACCATCTCCCTCGCCCATCCCCCAGCCAAAATCCCAAAGGGAACCAGTTCCTGCCAGGGAATTTGCTCCCTCCGCGCAAAAACCCAACTCTGTGCTTCTGCGGAGCCAAACCTCCGGCAGCGGATCTGACTCCCTCCCGCTGCCACAGGGCCCCTCCTGAAGTGGATCACCTAAGGAGAAGCGAGCTAAGCCTGCCCCTCCTGCCCCCGTGCACCTTGCCTACCCACCCCAGCTAAGACGCCAGATCCCCAGCACCACAAGCCTGGCAGTGTGCAAGTAGCCCAGATGGGCCACGCCACCCCACAGTGAATCCTGCCCCTAGGAGAGGGGAAGAAAAGGCACACACCAGTCTGACTGTGGCCCCAGAGGTGGGCTGGGGGCAGACATCAGGTCTGACTGTGGCCCCACCCACCAACACAAGTTATTCAAGACAGCACAGGGGAAGTGCCCCCCAGTCCCACACCACTCCAGGGACTATTCAAAATGACCAAACGGAAGAATTCCCCTCAGAAGAATCTCCAGGAAATAACAACAGCTAATGAACTGATCAAAAAGGATTTAAATAATATAACAGAAAGTGAATTTAGAATAATAGTCATAAAATTAATCACTGGGCTTGAAAACAGTATAGAGGACAGCATAGAATCTCTTGCTACAGAGATCAAGGGACGAAGGAACAGTCACGAGGAGCTGAAAAACGCTTTAAACGAAATGCATAACAAAATGGAAACCACCACGGCTCGGATTGAAGAGGCAGAAGAGAGAATAGGTGAACTAGAAGATAAAGTTATGGAAAAAGAGGAAGCTGAGAAAAAGAGAGATAAAAAAATCCAGGAGTATGAAGGGAAAATTAGAGAACTAAGTGATACACTAAAAAGAAATAATATACGCATAATTGGTATCCCAGAGGAGGAAGAGAGAGGGAAAGGTGCTGAAGGGGTACTTGAAGAAATAATAGCTGAGAACTTCCCTGAACTGGGGAAGGAAAAAGGCATTGAAATCCAAGAGGCACAGAGAACTCCCTTCAGACGTAACTTGAATCGATCTTCTGCACGACATATCATAGTGAAACTGGCAAAATACAAGGATAAAGAGAAAATTCTGAAAGCAGCAAGGGATAAACGTGCCCTCACATATAAAGGGAGACCTATAAGACTCGTGACTGATCTCTCTTTTGAAACTTGGCAGGCCAGAAAGGATTGGCACGAGATCTTCAGTGTGCTAAACAGAAAAAATATGCAGCCGAGAATCCTTTATCCAGCAAGTCTGTCATTTAGAATAGAAGGAGAGATAAAGGTCTTCCCAAACAAACAAAAACTGAAGGAATTTGTCACCACTAAACCAGCCCTACAAGAGGTCCTAAGGGGGGGTCCTGTGAGACAAAGTACCAGAGACATCACTACAAGCATAAAACATACAGACATCACAATGACTCTAAACCCATATCTTTCTATAATAACACTGAATGTAAATGGATTAAATGCTCCAACCAAAAGACATAGGGTATCAGAATGGATAAAAAAACAAGACCCATCTATTTGCTGTCTACAAGAGACTCATTTTAGATCTGAGGACACCTTTAGATTGAGAGTGAGGGGATGGAGAACTATTTATCATGCTACTGGAAGCCAAAAGAAAGCTGGAGTAGCCATACTTATATCAGACAAACTAGACTTTAAATTAAAGGCTGTAACAAGAGATGAAGAAGGGCATTATATAATAATTACAGGGTCTATCCATCAGGAAGAGCTAACAATTATACATGTCTATGCGCCGAATACCGGAGCCCCCAAATATATAAAACAATTACTCATAAACATAAGCAACCTTATTGATAAGAATGTGGTAATTGCAGGGGACTTTAACACTCCACTTACAGAAATGGATAGATCATCTAGACACACAGTCAATAAAGAAACAAGGGCCCTGAATGAGACATTGGATCAGATGGACTTGACAGATATATTTAGAACTCTGCATCCCAAAGCAACAGAATATACTTTCTTCTCGAGTGCACATGGAACATTCTCCAAGATAGATCATATACTGGGTCACAAAACAGCCCTTCATAAGTTTACAAGAATTGAAATTATACCATGCATACTTTCAGACCACAATGCTATGAAGCTTGAAATCAACCACAGGAAAAAGTCTGGAAAACCTCCAAAAGCATGGAGGTTAAAGAACACCCTACTAAAGAATGAGTGGGTCAACCAGGCAATTAGAGAAGAAATTAAAAAATATATGGAAACAAACGAAAATGAAAATACAACAACCCAGATGCTTTGGGATACAGCGAAGGCAGTCCTGAGAGGAAAATACATCGCAATCCAGGCCTATCTCAAGAAACAAGAAAAATCCCAAATACAAAATCTAACAGCACACCTAAAGGAACCAGAAGCAGAAGAGTAAAAGCAGCCTAAACCCAGCAGAAGAAGAGAAATAATAAAGATCAGAGCAGAAATAAACAATATAGAATCTAAAAAAACGGTAGAGCAGATCAATGAAACCAAGAGTTGGTTTTTTGAAAAAATAAACAAAATTGACAAACCTCTAGCCAGGCTTCTCAAAAACTAAAAGGGAGATGACCCAAATAGATAAAATCATGAATGAAAATGGAATTATTACAAACAATCCCTCAGAGATACAATTATCAAGGAATACTATGAAAAATTATATGCCGACAAATTCGACAACCTGGAAGAAATGGACAAATCCCAAACACCCACACTCTTCCAAAACTCAATCAGGAGGAAAGAGAAAGCTTGAACAGACCCATAACCAGCGAAGAAATTGAATCGGTTATCAAAAATCTCCCAACAAATAAGAGTCCAGGACCAGATGGCTTCCCAGGGGAGTTCTACCAGACATTTAAAGCAGAGATAATACCTATCCTTCTCAAGCTATTCCAAGAAATAGAAAAGGAAGGAAAATTTCCAGACTCATTCTATGAAGCCAGTATTATTTTGATTCCTAAACCAGACAGAGACCCAGTAAAAAAAGAGAACTACAGGCCAATATCCCTGATGAATATGAATGCAAAAATTCTCAATAAGATTCTAGCAAATCGAATTCAACAGCATATACAAAGAATTAATCACCATGATCAAGTGGGATTCATTCCTGGGATGCAGGGCTGGTTCAACATTCGCAAATCAATCAATGTGATACATCACATTAACAAGAAAAAAGAGAAGAACCATATGATCCTGTCAATCGATGCAGAAAAGGCTTTTGACAAAATCCAGCACCCTTTCTTAATAAACACCCATGAGGAAGTCGGGATAGAAGGAACATACTTACACATCATAAAAGCCATTTATGAAAAGCCCACAGCTAACATCATCCTCAATGGGGAAAAACTGAGAGCTTTTTCCCTGAGATCAGGAACACGACAGGGATGCCCACTCTCACTGCTGTTGTTTAACATAGTGTTGGAAGTTCTAGCATCAGCAATCAGACAACAAAAGGAAATCAAAGGCATCAAAATTGGCAAAGATGAAGGTAAGCTTTCGCTTTTTGCAGATGGCATGATATTATACATGGAAAATCCGATAGACTCCACCAAAAGTCTGCTAGAACTGATACATGAATTCAGCAAAGTTGCAGGATACAAAATCAATGTACAGAAATCAGTTGCATTCTTATACACTAACAATGAAGCAACAGAAAGACAAATAAAGAAACTGATCCCATTCACAATTGCACCAAGAAGTATAATAAAATACCTAGGAATAAATCTAACCAAAGATGTACAAGATCTGTATGCTGAAAACTATAGAAAGCTTATGAAGGTAGTTGAAGAAGATATAAAGAAATGGAAAGACATTCCCTGCTCATGGATTGGAAGAATAAATATTGTCAAAATGTCCATACTACCCAAAGCTATCTACACATTCAATGCAATCCCAATCAAAATTGCACCAGCATTCTTCTCGAAACTAGAACAAGCAATCCTAAAATTCATATGGAACCACAAAAGGCCCCGAATAGCCAAAGTAATTTTGAAGAAGAAGACCAAAGCAGGAGGCATCACAATCCCAGACTTTAGCCTCTACTACAAAGCTGTCATCATCAAGACAGCATGGTATTGGCACCAAAACAGACACATAGACCAATGGAATAGAATAGAAACCCCAGAACTAGACCCACAAACGTATGGCCAACTCATCTTTGACAAAGCAGGAAAGAACATCCAATGGGAAAAAGACAGTCTCTTTAACAAATGGTGCTGGGAGAACTGGACAGCAACATGCAGAAGGCTGAAACTAGACCACTTTCTCACACCATTCACAAAAATAAATTCAAAATGGATAAAGAACCTGAATGTGAGACAGGAAACCATCAAAACCCTAGAGGAGAAAGCAGGAAAAGACATCTCTGACCTCAGTCGTAGCAATCTCTTACTCGACACATCCCCAAAGGCAAGGGAATTAAAAGCAAAAGTGAATTACTGGGACCTTATGAAGATAAAAAGCTTCTGCACAGCAAAGGAAACAACCAACAAAACTAAAAGGCAACCAACGGAATGGGAAAAGATATTTACAAATGACATATCGCACAAAGGGCTAGTATCCAAAATCTATAAAGAGCTCACCAAACTCCACACCCGAAAAACAAATAACCCAGTGAAGAAATGGGCAGAAAACATGAATAGACACTTCTCTAAAGAAGACATCCGGATAGCCAACAGGCACATGGAAAGATGTTCAACGTCGCTCCTTATCAGGGAAATACAAATCAAAACCACACTCAGATATCACCTCACGCCAGTCAGAGTGGCCAAAATGAACAAATCAGTAGACTATAGATGCTGGAGAGGATATGGAGAAACGGGAACCCTGTTGCACTGTTGGTGGGAATGCAAATTGGTGCAGCCGCTCTGGAAAGCAGTGTGGAGGTTCCTCAGAAAATTAAAAATAGACTTACCCTATGACCCAGCAATAGCACTGCTAGGAATTTCCCCAAGGGATACAGAAGTACTGATGCATAGGGGCACTTGTACCCCAATGTTTATAGCAGCACTCTCAACAATAGCCAAATTGTGGAAAGAGCCTAAATGCCCATCAACTGATGAATGGATACAGAAATTGTGGTTTATATACACAATGGAATACTACGTGGCAATGAGAAAGAATGAAATATCGCCTTTTGTAGCAACGTGGATGGAACTGGAGAGTGTGATGCTAAGTGAAATAAGCCATACAGAGAAAGACAGATACCATATGGTTTCACTCTTATGTGGATCCTGAGAAACTTAACAGAAACCCATGGGGGAGGGGAAGAAAAAAAAAAAAAGAGGTTAGAGTGGGAGAGAGCCAAAGCATAAGAGACTCTTAAAAACTGAGAACAAACTGAGGGTTGATGGGGGGTGGGAGGGAGGGGAGGGTGGGTGATGGGTATTGAGGAGGGCACCTTTTGGGATGAGCACTGGGTGTTGTATGGAAACCAATTTGACAATAAATTTCATATATTGAAAAAATAAAAAAAATAAAATAAAATAAAATGAAAACTGACAGCAAACCTATGTTTTGTACCTGCCAAAAGACAGGTGATCCTAAAAGGGCCACTCCCTGCTTCCCCCCCCCCCCCCCCAGTCCCTGGACGTCAGTTGAAGAACTGACATACTTTAATCCTAACCAGTGTTCTGAATGAAAATACAGGGTGGGGGTGGGGGGGAATTCCACACATTTAACTCCAAAAGGAATACCTTTTTAAAATAATAAGAAAAAGAAAATGAATGATATTAATCAATTAGAAATGAGTCGAAGGCCAGGATGACTGGGTGACTCAGTCAGTTAAACATCTCACTCTTGACCTTGACTCAGGTCACAATCTCAGTGTGAGGCTGTCCTGCTTGGGCTCCAGACTCTATAGCCAGTGTGAAGCCTGCTTGAGATTCTCAATCTCTCTCTCTCTCCCTCTCTCTCTCCCTCTACCCCTCCCCTTCCCACATTCTTTCTTTCTCTCTAAAGTAGAAAGAAAGAAAGAAAGAAAGAAAGAAAGAAAGAAAGAAAGAAAGAAAAGAAAACAAAAGAAAAAAGAAAAAAGAAATGAGCCAAGGGCTAAGGGAATTTTAAATAAAATAAATCCTTAGGATAAAACCAAATTAAAAAGTTTTTAACGGCACAAGGTTCTCACACAAAGACAGGAAAACAATGAGTCAGCACCGAACTCGTAACAAAGTGTCTTATCTGTTAATGAAATTATACCCCACTACAACTGAGTAAGATGACATGGTGAGTCACTTCCATGCCAATGATCAATGTTAAAGCTAAAAGGAATAGTACAGAACAATAAGTTCAACTCTTATTTTCATAAAGAACCGACTGAGACCAAAAGAAACAAGGAAGTCATTCAAGCCCTCACAAATAGCTAATGGCCCATGCAGCAAATATGTTATTGCTCCAAAATCAAACTGTTCAATCTCTTTATTCCTATGAACTTCAATGTTCCCTGAAGAAACGGGTTTATAATGAAATATCTAACACAACTACAGATAAGTGAAAAATAATTGGCAAAGTCTAGTTATGGCCCATATAATTTAATACTCAATGCAGCACAGTTTCAAAAAGAGAAAAGATTCCAGATCTATATGTTTTCAATAAAATATCCTTTAAGGTCAAACGTTAGATGGTGCAGAGATGAACAATAAAAGAATAAAAAAGAGAACAGCAAAGAACATTTGTGAAGGCAATTAAAGAACTTGGGTTGTAAAATTTAGAGAAGAAAATGTTAAAGAATGACTAGCTACAGTTAAATGACAAATTCCCCATGTTCATGGAGATAAAATAGAATTAGGTAGGCACGGATGTACCCAACAAGCAATTCTTATGGGTAGAGTGACTTAGGTCTGGCTCAGCCCATCAGTAGTGAAATAAAAGGTTAATGGTAGATGGATCCCTAGAGTTTTGGGATAAATGGCCTAACAGTTGAAATTTGCTGGTTGGAGGTCTAGAAGCTAGACCAAGTGACCACTACCATACTGCAAAACCACAAAGCTAACTGCCTTTCTTAATCAAGGAAATGACATGTTCAACTCTTCCAAGTCAAAAAGGTACTGTGATTAAGCACAGACTCAAGGGTCCAGAATGCCTGGGTTCAAATCCCAGCCCTCATCAATAGCTAATGTAAATTTAGGCAAATTACTTTTAAGTATCTCCAGCTTCTCCTATGTCAATGAAGAAGATTTGGGTGACCACCTAAGATGGTGTCTACCAATTCTTGGGCCAACTCTAGGAAATAATGAGTAATTATTATCTTCCATATGTCTGAGAGTGTACAATCTGACATAATTTAACATAATTATTGAAAGTATCAAGATAGAAATGTGGCTTTTAAATTTATCTATTAAAGGTGTCACCAGCTTGATTGAAGAGGGGGAAAAATGTAGCTAAGGATATTTAACAGCCGTTATTACATCACCACGACCCATCAAACGGGCAGTGATGAATACCTTGACTAAATCCTAATTAAGAGTCTACTGAATTAGTGAATTTTCGATTTTTACAATTGGCATTTGCTTCCTCTTGAGTAATGTTAGGCTTTATTTACATGAGCATTGGAGAAGCCGTTTCCTACTCATGTTTTATTAGCAACTATGTGGCAATACCATGCCTCTCTAAACATAAATTTCTACAAATACTCATAATGTATACACTCAAAATACAACTTGTTTCCAAATGGCTGAATCATTTGGCTGCCAAATGAACTCTCAGTTGAAACAATGGAAGAAGCACAAAGAATCTGTAATTTAGACACAAATAAGAGACTATCCAACAGCATGACTTGGTAGCTAAACTCAATAGTAATGAAATGCTAAATTCTTTAATTACTGCATAAATCTGTTAAGACTTTAATCTGTAGGTATGGTGAAATGACTATAGAGCAAGAGAAGGAGCTATTAGAGTCCTCTAAGATATCCCAATACAGTCAGTTCTGTGATCTGAGACATAGGTCTTCCTAAAAATCAGTGCATTCTGCAAAATTGTGCAATGAAAACCATAGGGCTTAGGTAACAACAACAACAACAAAATGAGGCTATGTCATAAGACTTGAAAGCTTCAGCAGTGAAACACTGGAAAAAAAGACATAGGAACCTAACGACTATGGCCAGAAGAGTTTTATACACATTAAATAGCTAAGAAATACTTAAGTACTAAAGTACACCAAGTATTTTACCTGGAAAAAAAGATGTCAAATTGGCTTGTGTAAGTGGACAACAGAGAAGTTGCTGCTTGTGAGTTATTGTAAAGAGGTGGAAGGAGGATTAACAGAAATCATAGGGAAAATTGTAATCCCAGAAGCAGTGAACTGAGGCAGCTGGAAGATATTTGAGGCACGCGCACGTGTATGTCTGTGTGTGCATGCATTCCTACCTAAATCACTTCATTTGGAAAATTTCCTGCATCAACCTAGTATTTCTTGCAGATAAAACCATGCATAAGCAAATGCAAAATTCACAGTATGCTCAAATTGTTACCTAAAATACCAATCTCATGGGAACAAATCAGTTTCAAAATAAGATAATGTATATGACAATTTATCATTGATAAAAACTTGAGACGGGGAATAAGCTTGACAGAAAATTTAAATAATCAACACCGGACTTCCTTGGATCAAGGAGGTTGTTGAATGAACTGAATAAATTAGAAAGATTAACACCTTACAAAACTTTTCCTGGATTTTCTCTCCTTTTTTTTTTATTCGCTATTCCTTTGCCTTTGAAAATTAACTCAACGATTTCTTAATATATCTACAAATGACCCTCCTCCATTCTTTTTCTTAACATGACTTTTTCTCCTCTCTATTCATCACCCTGAATTAGTTTCTTTTTCAAAAATGTTTTTTGAACTAACATTCTTGATTTTCTTTCTTCTAAACAGGATATTAACTTTATTTAAGTGTGAGGCTAAAAAAAAGTGTTTTAAATACCTTATTTTGAGACATGGCGGGTTTGGGGGTTGGTAAAGGAAGGGTGGGTTATGTTTCTAGGGTTGAATTTCTGAAGACTCAATTTGTAATACAAGTACAGTTTCTAATTCCTCACAAAACTGGTTCACAACCTGGATAATACCAGGATGGTGAACCACCCACCCAACTACCTTATCCTCAGTTTGTTTCTTTTTATCAGGGAGAAAATCTTCAACTAAGATGGAAATCAAAAGATTTCTCTGTTCTAGATGTAGAACTGTTTGTCTTGGAATGTTTCACTAAGTCCTTCCACAAAGACTTAGAATGTTTTTCTTCCCTCTGGATACATTTCACTTTAGCTGAAGGAAGAAGGTGTAGGAAAAAAAAAATCCTATCAGCCTCTGAATATCAGCTTCCATCCTGGCTAACTTTTGACCATAGAGTTACCTAAGAATAAAAAATCCTTTCAAATATTTTCTCAGGTCTCAGCTGGGGCACATAGTAAAATATTCCTGGCAGTATGGAACAACCCCTTGGATGCAAAAGGCATCCCCAAAGAGGGTGCAAAGGATACTAGGTACAGAGTCAATCCTCAAAGGTAAACACAAGAAAGACAATTCCTCTGAGAGCTGGAAAGGGTAAGACCCTAGTCACAGATGGAGGGAAACCCACATTTCTGTCCAACCATATTTTGGGGGATTCCAACCTAACAATCACCAACTAAATACACAGGACACAAAATGAGACAATCAAACCAATGGGTACTTGAAAGCAAATTCATGAGCCACAATTTAAAGATCTAATTCTTCCAAATGTTTTTTGCCTGAAAATCTGAATTTGGGAAGGAAGGGAAAACATTAAGTTTTATCTTCCTCCCTTGACCAGCCACCACCAATCCAGATCTGGGAGAAATGACTTCAGTTAAAATCTTACTCTTGCTGCACCGGGGAGGCTCAGTCGGTTAAGTGACAGACTCTTCGTTTCCACTCAGGTCATGATCTCATGGTTTCTGAGATCAAGCCCCACATTGGGCTCTGTGCTGACAGTGAGGCACCTGCTTGGAATTCTCTCTCTCCCTCTCTCTGCCCCTCCCCAGTTTGCACCTTCTTTCTCTCTCTCTTTCAAAATAAATAAATAAACTTACAAAAGGGGGGGTGGATCTTTTATCTTTTGCCAGCCTCTTCATTTTTCCAGGATCCTGTCTTCAGTCTGCAGAGCAAGTGGATCTCATCCTGGTCACCAGAAACTATAAAGGAGGAAAAATAATTTCCCCTTGACCCTTTGTACTGAGTGCTTGGCTAAGACCCATTTTTGTTGGACACCTCATAAATGAAAAGGATTATATATGTTAAAATTCTCCACTGTGGCCACTGTAATTCAAGAATATCTTTGGTAAGGTTAACCTGCTTGTTCAGCCTTAAAACAATTTTTATTTTTTATCTGTGGTCTCACACTGACCTCAGAGCAGTTTAAGTCAGGCCCAGTCTGACTATGGATTTGGTCTGACCCCGAACTCTGTCTGGTTTTCAAGTTGGACCCAGTTTGAATCCCAACCCAGTCTGGCTTTTTAAGTCCAACCCAGTGCAACTCTGGCTAGGTTCTGGACTCAGTCCAGGAAAAAAAAAAAAATGGTCAAATAAAATCTCAAAACTCATAATGCAAGGTTTGCACAGCTAGGATCTGAAAGGTACTTACCCCCACCTTCAGAGACAGCTAGAAGGCAAGGAGCTTAAGGAGCTCAGCAGGTCTCTTTGTGTGGTTACTCATGGCTCTTGGGGGCTGTGGGGTCTCCTTTGGATCCCTCTCCTGATGACAGAACTGTTAAAAGATAAAACTGTGGCATATGAAACATTCTGAGTTCATTTGAGCAAAAATGGATTCAAATCAGGCAGCATCCAACCTAACAGTAGAAAGGAGTCTTGGAAAGCTGTGCAAAATGAAAGAACCTTAATTTTTTTATGTTTATTTATTTTTGAGAGAGAGAGAGAGGGGGGGGAGAGCATGAATGGGGGAAGAGCAGAGAGAGGGAGACACAGAATCTAAAGCAGGCTCCAGGCTCCGAGCTGTCAGCACAGAGCCCGACGCGGGGCTAAAACTCACGAACTGTGAGATCTTGACCTGAGCCAAAGTCAGACAATTAACCGACTGATCCCCCCAGGCACCTCTAAATGAAAGAATTTTATAGGCAAAAGGGAACAGGAACAAGAAAGTTATACTAGGAAAACAAAACAGTTCCTTTTCTGTGAGGGGTGGTAGATTACCTACGGGGCGCTGTTCAGGTGACTCCCAGTTACTGGCTTTAGGATTCTGTGCCTCCTAGATTTCAATGTCTATTTTCTTCCCCAGAATGGGGAAGTTCTCAGCTGATTTGTTCAAGTATACCTTCCGCCCCTTCCTCTTTCTTCTTCTTCTGGAACTACTACGATATAGATATTGTTCTGTTTCATTGAATCACTTAGTTCTCTAGTTCTCCCCTCATGATCCAGAATTTTTAAATCTTTTTCTCAGCTTCACCTTTTTCCCTAATTTTACCTCTATTTCACTTAATCTCCCCTCTGCCTCTTCAATCCTCGCAGTCACCGCCTCTAGTTTATTTTGCACTTCATTTGCAGCACTTTTTAATTCATCATGACTATTATTTAGTTCCTTGATCTCTGCAGCAATAGATTCTCTGCTGTCTTCTGTGCTTTTTTCAAGCACAGCAATTAATCTTATCACTATTACTCTAAATTCTTGTTCAGTTATATTGTTTATATCTGTTTTGATCAATTCTTTAGCTGTCATTTCTTCCTGGAATTTCTTTTGAGGAGAATTCTTCCGTTTCATCATTTTGGCTAGTTTTCCGTCCCTTATGTGTTTTAAAAGTTTTTATGTAACCTTAACCTGTGAGCACTACTGTATTAAAGAGGGATCATACACTGTCCAGGGCCTGGCCCTTCAGGAGGTGTTTTTTTGGAGTGTGTTACTTGCTCTCTGTTTTTGTGACTTTGGTTACTTTACCTCCCTACTGGAAGTGATGTTTTGGACCTTCCACCAGATGTGCTTTGATTTTTTTTGTCATTGAAGTAGCCCTGGAAAGGAAAACAAACAAAAGACAACCAGAAAACAAAAACAAACACAAAAACAAAAGCTAAAAACCAGAAACACCAGCTACAAGTAAACACCAGGGTGGAGGCAGTGTTGATGGAAGCGGCCTTATCCCACACAAAGAGAGAAATAGCAGGGGTGGGGAAAAAGAAAAGAAAATAAAAATTGACCAGAGAAACTATATGGCTTAATCCAGAGAGAGAGAAAGAAAAATAGAGAAGGTATAGAACATGTATAAAGAGAATAGATTAACTATGTCTGCTTAAACAAACCAATAACCAGAGTAACCAGACTAGAGGAGGGAAGAGACAAGAAGGAGAAAAGGAAGGAAGACTATATCTATATAATAAGAATTATCCGAGAATTAAATCAGGCAATGCAAGAGCGCCGGTCTGGAGGAGGGCCTGTCTGGCTTGTCAGCACCAACTCGGCTGCCGTAGTTACGCAGTTAGCAGGCGCGGAGGGGCGTGGTTTGGTGCAGGCGGTCCCGCCTCCCCTGTGGACCCACCGCCCTTTCCCAGAAGCCCCACCTTGGTGGTGATCGGGCGAAACATGGCGATGCCCAGTCTCTCTTCCACAGACCGGGTGATCCAAACCACTCTGTTCAAGCCGTCCTCACTGTGCCCTGGGAGCAAAGAAGGTGGTTTGCCCCACCCCGCCAACTCCCGCACCTCCCTGGTGCTTGGCTGGGACTTAAACCCTGATGTCTTTAAGGTTCCCACTCCGTCTGCCGCCGGGGTTTCGGGCAAGTGCAGCTCCGCACTGCCCAGCCTCTCCGGCTGGAGGGCGCAGGCAGTCTTTTGTCTTTTTAGCGGATATATACCCTCTTCCCACAGCATTCCAGGGAGGGGATTACTTTCTCCCACTTAGAACTGCGTGTCTGAACTGGTTACCAAGCCCGGGCTGGCTCCCTTCCTCCCCAGGTGCGTGAACAGAGCAGCCTATTCCAGTCCAGGGAAAGCCCCGCAGTTAGAGATCGTATCTTTCTCCATCCTGGTCCCTGGTTTTTTCCTTGTCCAGATACAGTCCTACACTTTCCCAGCCTCTCTTTCTCTTCCCTTTGTCTCTCCGCAGGAGGGGATCCCTTCCCTCCATTCCTCTGCTGCGGGTTTTCTCTCTCCCAGTTTGCAATCACGCATCTTTGGCCCGCCAGCCAGGTTGTCCCAGTACCTGGAGGCATCTCTGTCACTTTGCTTCCTGGACTCTTGGAGTTCAAAGTCTGTTGGCCTCAACCGTACTGTGTTTGAGAGATGAGGGAACTTCGGATCCCCCTACTTCACCACGTGGGAAAGTTGCTAGATCTTAAGCATTCTTACCGAACAAAAGAGAGTTAACTATGTGACAGGTTAGATGTGTTAATTATCTTGATGTTAGTAATCATTCTACAATGTATATCAACCCATCACATGCACTTTAAATATATACAAGTACGGTTTTCAATTACCACTTAATAAGGTTAAAAAAATTATTTGGATCAATCTTTCAATTCATGAGTTTAGTTCCTGTATCATGTGTTTAGCTGTATCATTTCTCCTAATCTAACCCCTCGGTATTTACTTTTAGTTTAGTTACCATGTTTCTTAATTCTCAAGGCTTCAAATTTGCTTTTCTATTGAAGTCTTTCATTTTATTCTCTCCTAGAGGGTACTAATAAGTATTTTTGTTTTTCCTATATTAAAATTTTGGTGTGATCATTTCTTAATTTTGTTGAATCTCTTCTCTTTTGAGTTTCCTTACATGTCTGGGACTTTGTTGAATGTTTGTATTTTTAGATTAGCATCTAAGAAACACTGAAAATACCCATAGAGGGGGGAAAATGAGTCTCAATGAGGAGTCCTATGTCCAGCAGTGATGTAATGGAGCAAAAGGCGGGACTTGTGGTGGGCTAGCATGTTGTAAATGCATGAGAATATTTCACTTGTTCAGGAAGGGGAGGCACCCATTCTTCATAGTAGACATAAGTTATCTGGAACCTTCTCCATACCTGGTACTCTATAACTCTCATAATCTCTTGTGAGAATGTCTAAATTCGAATTCCTTATTCGTATTGTACCCCTCCAACTCTATCCTGAGGCCAAATTAGGAAACAGTGGAAAATAGTAATGAATAGACATTTGTCATTAGTTTCCCCTCATCCAGCCTCTGAACCCTTTTCCATGTTAGGAGAATTTTCCACCGTAGGAGTCTTGCTGAGGCAAAGAATGCCCCTTTATAAAAAACCGAAGCTCTTGTGATTCTCTTTTCTAGTTATCAGACTTAGACTCTGCCAATCAAAATACATCTGTGCCGGATTTGAAGCTCTGAAAGGGAAGATCTGTGCCCACGCCGGCAAAATTCACCTCCTGGAGCAGAAGTGGGTCAATGGTAAGTCATTGCAATACTACCTGAATAGGGTTGTAGAGATTCCATAGCAAGGCCACTTCTGTGGCTTGGAGTTGTTGCTCCTGGCGGCCCAGCCTCCGTCCTGGTTCTCCAGCCTTCTTGCAATTCTGTGAGCCACGCCAATCCGTATCTGCTTCATTCAGAGTAATTTTCGCTTGCACTTGACAACTGATTAGTACCCTTGGCAGAACTACTTCACAGCCCTTTTATTAATTACCAATCAGACCTCGCAAGGCCTCCTTCTCTAAAACATACCACCTGGAGGAAAAGGTGGGTTTTTCTCTTTGCCTGCCTTGTGCTTTTCAGGAATCTCGCGTTCCATTGTCAGCCGAATATTACATGTTCTGTTTCTTTCAAAAAATGCACCCCTCTTCTGGGTTTTGGTCACTCTTCCCAGGTTTCCAAATTCCTATGCATCCCCTTTTCTTTTATGTATGTTTCCATGAGATCTGGGATGGTAGGAAAGGTACATCCTATTTTTAGGAAACCATACTGAACTGAAAGTTAACTATTTTATTTTCTACCTTTTACTCCTGATTCATTTTTAAATAATAATTGCCATGTGAGTATACTTAAAACTTTATATATGAATGTGTATATATGTGTGTATGTGTGCGTGCATGGGTGTGTGTGTGTGTGAGAGAGAGAGAGAGAGAGAGAGATCTATAGATCACCGGAAGAATTTCTAACTTAATGGCGATGTTAGGAAACAAGTGGAGGCCTTGGTATCAGGTCGTACTGTACTGATACGTCATTCTTTATCACTGTGATCAGTGTAGTCAGGTTGTTTTCAAATTGCTTTCATTGTCAATCAGCAAAGTAAACATTCCATTCCAATTTAGCCCACATAGCTCCTCATCTGCTTTCAATGGGGATCATCTACAGTGTGTTCATTCTCTCTTTGGTTTTTTGTTTGCCTAAATACCTGTTTGAGATGGAATCATGAAGATTATGACGGTGTCTATTTACTTTGGTGAATATGACATTTCTTCAGGCCTACAGTAAAATCATTACCTAGGTTTATTCAATGTAGAGGTCCATTTATATTTGAAATCATATGCTGCCAAAAAGCCTGAATAAAATAAATGTTTTGTTAACTGGACCCTACTTTGAATGTAGCTAGGTCCATTGCAAGCAGATGTACTTAAAGCTACTGAAAAAAAATCTATACTTTTCAATACAAAATTGTCAGCACATTGCAGGTACCCAATCACAATCTTGTGTGCTTGATATTCATTCTTTCCTGCCCTTCCCCCACCAAAAATTTCCTCTAATTTATCTGCATTTTTAAAAGTTGTCGATTCCTATAGTGGGTTTTCGTAAGCTAGGGCACACCTGTATATATCTCTAACCACTGAATATTCCAGTTGCCTCAATATCACATTCCCCAATACTGCCTTAAAGACATTCTCTGTTTCTGTTTCCTTTACCTTTGCTGGTTTTCTTCTGGTGAGCTAATACTTTTCAGGCGCTCTTTTTTCAATTTGCGTTAAACTTCTGACTCTACTCTCTGAGTTTTCCTGCTTCTCTTTAAACTTGAGTCAGGCTGTCAACACCACTTATTGAATGCCTGCTGTGAAAAGACACAAAAGGAATCAAGGCGACACTTTCTTTCCTGGAAGACTGTAAAATCTACTTGGTGAGACAGAATATACATTCCCATTGAAAGCATGTAAAAGACTCCAAAATGACCTGAAATAAGCATGTATTAATTTAGTCGAACACTTACATGTATTCTAAAAGAATGCAGTGTTCTTTAGTACTGTGCAAGATTGATTAAGTCTCTTCTAGATCTGAGTTTTGAGTGTCAAGCCTATCAGACATCATGTCTCCTTTTATAATAAATATTTTATGATAACTTTCTACTATTTCAAAATGAAATGAATAGATGACAAAATCTAACAATGCACATAATTTCAAGGAAATTAATATAAGGTCTTATCTGCAACACAAAGGAGAGTAAAAATATTTTATAATCAAATAATATATATTTCAAAATATAACTGGCCAGGCACATGCACACTAGAAGACAAAATGAGGTAGAATCAGATTATGGTCCCATATGTGGCAATTGCAAATGTGTTGGTGGCTCAAAAGTCAGGAAGCATGGCTGTCAGAAGTGTGGATTTCCACAGTGGTGACCTACTCTTGGTCAAGTCCCAGAGGAAAACAAATATTCCCTTGGCTTATATGTAGGTTACACCTGTGAAAAAAAATCACTCTGTATTAGAAAAATCACTATGTATTGTTGTATGCAACCATTTTGTTTCCTATGTGTGAAAGGGTTAAATTCTGGTCTCAATTAGAAACAGGCATCCCATTTATATGAGGACCCAGGGTCTGTTCAAATATGGCAAGGATTTGGAACTGTTCTTTATTGTACAAGATTGTCCTCACACTGAGGGACGTCTAATATCTTCCTGCTGGTCATCTAATCATGTGACAACTGTCCTCACACTGAAGGATGTCTAATATCTTCCTGCTCGCCACCCTGTCCAATCATGTGACAACTGCATGTGTCTCCACATATTTGCCAAAGCATCCTCTGGATATGGGGCTACCTGTGTTGAGAATAACTGGAAGTAGAAGAGAAGACAGATCTTTAGTGATAAATGGGCCAAGCATTTCAGCACCTTCTTTCCATCTCTTTGGTTCCTAAGCCTTATTCATGTCAAAACCATGTGGAGAAACCTCTCATCTATCTAGTTAACACACGCTTAACACGTACTTCCATCATGTGTTCTATACCTGAAACTGTTATAAACGCTCTACATATATTACCTCATTTAATCTATTTACCAACCTTTCAGGTAGCTTTAAGGTAGACACTATCAGTACAAATTACAGATTAGGAAACTTGCATATTGAGAGGTTAAATGATTTGTGCAGGTCGCACAGCTAATAAATATAGAAGTTAAGATTCTAATATAGGTATTTTGGTTTCATGGTAAATGGTAAGTTAATATATTCTGCATTAGACATATAAATCCCATCCTGAGTGGTTTTGATTCAGTTAAATCTGGTGTCAGGATAGAAAAATCTGTATGTATGTGGATAAGGCTTTCACATATATATAGTGAGAAAGACACTGACTCGTATATGGAAACTTCAGTACTGTACCACAGCTCAATTGGGAGTGACAAGAAGGAGACTTATATCATTAGAGTCAAATCTCTGTATGAGAGTGTAATGAGAAAGCAAAACAAAAACAAAAACAAAAACAAAACAATAACAACAACAAGAAAACAGTGGGTGGGGAACTATCCATTTAGAACCTTGGAAGCCAGGCTAATACACATCACTTTTGTAAAATTGTCAATAGGGAGCTATGCATTGTTCAATACAATGAAACATATTGAAAACACAGCATCAGAGGAAGAGCATGAATAGCATTAATAAACATAAAAGTGTTATAACACATTCAGCAAAACATATAAAGATAATAAATCTGCACCTGGAGAAAGTACATTAGGTTGTATGCCTGATGTGGGGAAAAAAGCAATAGTATCTAATTAGCTGTTGCATAGCTTTCAATTATGAGGCTTACAAACCAATTAGATAATTGTGAGCTCATAGATAGATAAGCACTGGGATTTAGAAAGTACCTTTGAGAACATTAGGTCTGGAGACCACAAACCCAAACACTTATAAGATCAAGCAGATAATGAGAAAGAATACTTCTAAGACAATGGGGAAGAGTGGGGAGGGTGTCAAACTTGAACATGCATAGAGGGCAGCTGTCATTTTGTTCCAAGCAATTACTGTTAGGATAATTATACTAGCCCAATATTAGCACACACTCTGATTTTAAAGAAAGCCAAGACATTCATATTTTTAGTCAAACAGTTCACATTTTACCATGTTATGCTCAAACATATTTTAGAAATTTTATCACGTAATTTGTTGAAATCTGGATATAGTGTATTTTTTATGTCTCCTAATTTTCATAATGTGCGAAAAGTGACTGATAGTGACTATAAAAATATATAGGGACTTTAAAGAGTTGCTGGATGCCCTTTTACTAATCCCTCCCCTGTGACAGGTGGCAATTACAAAAACAAAACAAAACTTCTGTTCTACCTACAGTGATCCCTGCACACATAATGACTGGTAGTTATAAACTACACGTTCTAGGAGTCATGAAAGAAAAGTCAAGACCTGTGTCTTCCATTTATTAGGCATACTAACTTCACCAATGCACTCAACCTGTGCCTACTCTGTAAACTAGAGATTACAATTCCCAGTCTGTATTTCTCACTAGGTTACTATAAAAATCAAATATATATCAAATGTATTCAACCCTGTAAAAATACAATACAGTGGATTGGAAATTAAGGGATCGAGTCAATTAGTCGATTGGTTTTCCACTGGTGTTCTAACCTAAAAATGAGGTTGATCAAGAGCAGTGATCACTTATAGAAATGTAAGGTGAAGCGCATTTATAACTAAATGTTTTAGAGTCTGCATTGAAAAAGGAAAAAAGGACAGGTAAAATTAATTTTAATAATATTATATATTTAATTCAGTGTATCCAAAATATTACCATGTCAACATACGATCAAGATAAAAATAATTATTGAGATTTTTTTACATATACTTTTATGTCAAATTTGGTATATGATAATGCATTTTATATTTACAGCATGTCTCAATTTGTATTAGTCACATGTCAAGTGCTTGATAGTCACAGTGGTAGTGGCTGTCATATTGGATGGCACAGATCAAGATAATGACTAATTCAACTCTTTGATACATGTCTCATTATTATATATCACATCATGCATCGGTCTTTTTAAATGGCTAAAGCTTAAATCCACCTCAAGATGAATCAAATAAGGTCTTTAACATTTTTTTAAATTAGGAATTGAAATGGCCTAACAAAATTATTCTTTTCTAATTCCATAGTAAGGAGAAGATACCAAGAATTACCGTATATAAACAAGTTCCTTTGATATTTTTTAAAACTAGCATAGTCAAAATTAAAATTTTATTCAACAGAAAACTTATTTAGTGCTTTCATTGTTTCGAAAGGGCATATACAATTTCACTCATGTAAGCTGCTTGCTGCATTTGTTGTCAACTGAATGCCAGATATATAATTGAATTTTGAAATCATCAATCTGATCCAAGAGATATCCACTACCACACTGGCATAGAGAATTTGTTTCGTGCAGATAAATCTTTCAATATGGTGATGAAGAAAAAAGATGCATGGGAAAACTTCCCATTTTTTTCAGGTATGCTGAAATAATGTTTTCCTCTTTGAACATCTTATGGGAATTTCTTAGAGGACACAGTGGAATCTCATCAGATTCTTTAGGACAGAACCTTAACTCTAAGTGCAGGCAGTGAGTTAGTTATTAATTCAACACTTCAGCTTTCAGCCAGAAAGGTTAGGATGGAACTTTCTAATGCCTGGAAGGAATGATTTCAGAGATTTCCCCTTGGTCTCCTTTAGGGGAAATTCTTAAATCTATAAGCATTATATTTGTGTTATTAACAGTACTCTAAATTCAACTTGTCATGTGTAGAATGCTCCAGGACTACAGCATTCCACTAATCCAGAGGGCACCATTTGTATTTTATTGTATGGAGCCCACTGCCAAAAGGAGATATAGCTTGGTGTTTGCAACTTGGCAGTCTTAATGGGTTATGTTTCTCCCAAAAACATTTAAACATGTCTTAATTTAAGAGTAACCAATGCAAGTCATTCGGTTACTTGCCATCACCTATACACAGTTCCTTCCTGTAAATTTCCACATACACACATATAACCACTTATTTTGTATTTCCTATTTCTCCATCTGAGAGTCCTCTTTCATTATTTAGCAAAAAAGCTCCTACTCATTATCCTCTATAGTTGATTAAAATGACAAGGAAGCATCTTCTTTTTTCCCCTGCAGATGCTGTTTGAAATATAAATATCAGAAAAAAATAGCTGGAGGTAAATTATCCATAAAATGACACTTCCTAGCTAATCACATATTTACAAATTTTATTATACTGTTTCTATTACAAGTAAATGAAGCAATATTGTAGAAATTTATTATGTGTATTCTACCAAAGAAAACATAAACTTTACTTTAATTATCACTATTATTAGCGTTACTAAAATCAGGATATCATTTAAATTTATAAATTACATTTTTTTTGTATATCTAACACAAATATGATTCAAAGTGGAGCATGTGTGTGTTTGGGACATAGTCTACCATTAGTCTAAAAAAACATAATTAATTTGAAGTTGAAAATCTTACCCAAAATTGTGCAAGAAAACAATAGCAAGGTTAAGGATCTAGATTAGAACTAAAGTTCCATTAAGAAAGCCTCACTTCTTAGAATGTAGAAATTCTTTAATAAGAGCCATACATGTGTGCAAGAGAACAAGGGAGAAAACACAGATTAAAAAAGAAAAGAGATAGATGATGCTCAAACAAGAAATTTCAAGGTGGTGTTCATATTAAGTATTTTCTTTCTATCAAGCTGCATCCTTAAATGGTTTTGCTCCTAAGAAGCGCTAGGCAGCATGTGCACACTGAAGCCCTTGACTTATTTTCTTAGTGTTAGTGTTGTAGTAATGAGGTCAAAAGATATATGCCCGCTGCTTAAGGACAATTAAGAGAATTACAAGAAAAAGAAAGTGAAAAGTGCCTGAGAGGATATTTAAAAATTAAGTGATGCTCTGAGCAAACTAGAATAGAGGGAATTTGCTCAACTTGATAAAGAATATCTACAAATACCTACAGCTAACATCATCATCAATGATGAGAAAGTTTAAGCTTTACTGCCCATATCAGGAAAAGGCAAAGATCTCCTTTCTCATGACTGGTTTTCAACATCACACTGCAAGTCCTAGCTAATGCAAGCAGATAAGAAAAGGAAATAAAAGGGCCACAGATTGGGAAAGAAGAAATAAAACTGTCTTGTTTGTAAATGATATGGCCATCTAAGTGGAAAATCCAAAAGAACAGGCAAAAAAATTCTCTAGGCTTGCAGTGACATGCCTTTGTCACTCCCACCCCACATATTGCTTACTGTATATTCTAGACCTTAGCTGATAACTCTCTCCTTCAGAGAAGTTTCAAGGACCCCGAGTCTTTGTTAAGTTTCTCAGTTACATATTCTCACAGCACTGTTTCTTTCCTTTAGAAAATTTACCAAAATTTCTTGTTATATATTTGTTTTATGATCATGTTGTTGATGTCTGACTTTCTTGATATACTGTAAGTTCTAGGAAGGCAGAATTTCTGGTTTTTCTCACCATTGTATCTCCAATATTTAACTCTTGGCAATACTATTTGCTTTTAAACTGTAATACATTAATACTATTTGAAAGAACACAAGCTGATGCTATGTAAAAGTATATCCCAACTCGCCATCTTATGTAATATTATATAATGTGAGCTTGTTTAGAAACCCTTACTAAGGAAAAACAACTACAGAAAGGTAAATAGAAACCTATAACTCACAAAGCTAAAACAAATAATAACTTTGGACTCAATAATCACTTTCCTTTGCTACAAGGAGTACAGATTATTTCTATTACACCTATAATCTAAGTTCTAAATATTTTAAAATCGCTCAAAGACTTAAATGAAAAACTGGGCAACAAAAATTTGCCTAATTTAAGTTCTAGTAGGGATTTAACATAACTCACAGTTTCCCTTCACCACTGTGAATTTGTAAAAAGCATTCTGGCCAGAATTTACCACTTGGTCCAGAAAAAATTTTAAAGAACTATCAAGTATAAAGTATATGTCTAAGTTTTTCTCTCAAGCTCTTTTAGTAGGAAAAAAACCTCCCAGAATAATGATGGAGGGAAATTCTTTAGCTTACTTTGGTTCAACTAGAATCTTATAATCACCTTCCTCAGTACAGTAAAACCTCGGTTTGCAAGCATCATTTGTTCAAAAAAACGCTTGTAATCCAAAGCACTTGTTTATCAAAGCAACTTTCCCCATAAGAAATCATGGAAACTCAGATGATTCATTCCAAAACCCAAAAATATTCATATAAAAATGATTAAAATACAATATAATACAAAATAATAAAATACAAATTATAAAGAAAAAATAAATTAACCTGCACTTACCTTTGTAATCCTTTGTGGCTTGTGTGAGGGAGACAAGAGAGAGCAGTTATTGTGTAGGATAACTTTTACTACCACTAACAGAATCACTGCTATCTTTTGGCTCAGTGGAATCTTTTTCTGCATGGGGGTCATTGTATACACTCGCATGGATGTTGACTATAGTACAATATTAATAAATTCTTGTCACAAATTGCATGTAATGTAACTGGCAATAAGTCAGCAGACGAAAGGGTCTGCAGGCAGCCTGACCTAGAATGAAGCAAAGCCTTCCTAAGCTCACTCTTGTCTGGAAAAGCAAAGGACTGTCCACAGGTGCTTTGAAGTGACAAAAAACACACTAGTGCCAGTCGTGGGCACCTTCCAACATTCTGAAAAATCACTGATTTTTGCCAAACACTGAGACCTGAGACTGAGCTCCAAGCATGGGTGATGAACACCCACAATCCCACACCAAGGGAGTGAGTGAGAGAGAGAGAGAGAGAGAGAAACCATTGGCTCAGTTGTGATCATGTGACCTGTGGCATTACACACTACTCCTATTGCAAGACATCACTTGTTTATCAAGTTAAAATTTATTAGAAATGTTTGCCCATCTTGCAGCACACTCACAGAACAAGTGACTCACAATGCAAGGTTTTACTGTACTTTTACAGGCAACCCTTGCCAAGAGTAGGTTCTCTAAGCTTAGTGCTTAATGGTAAAGATAGACCCTAGAGTCTCATAGCATTGGATACAGAATAACAATTAATGCCACTGGTAAAACAATAATTTGATTGTTAAACAATGGTTTGATGCATATTTATTGAATATTTTCCTCAGTTTACATAATACTTGCTGATACAATGTTTAGTGTACAGGTGAGATTCTCCACATGCAGGGAACTTTACCTGTGATCATATAGCAGAAATAGAGCCAGATGGGGAGGCAGAATATAAATTTAAAAATGGATTCAAATGTCAATAGTTAATAAAAATAACTAATAGGAGTAGTCAACTAGAGAAGAAATGAGGATCAACATTGGGGGAAATTATGAAACAAGCAGAGAACAAGAAAAGCACTGTAAATCCTAAGTAGGGGGGCCTATAGTGCCCACCCTCTTCCCAGTAAGAACATTATACATCCCCACAGATTGCCATGAGCTTTCAGTACTCTATGGTAGGCGATATCTACATGTTCGCCTCATTGTCAGGGCCATTTGACTTGCTTTGAACAGTGAAATATGAGCAGAAAAGACACTTGAAATCCTAAGTATAGGCTTATGAACCATCTGCATGCTTCTGTTGGCACTCTTGCTTTTGTCTCTCTGCCGTGAGATGGGTAGGTCAAGACTAGAGGCTGCTTCTTCAGTTTGGACTTTGGAATGAAGACACAAGTCATGACCACCACAGCCACTGCAGTCTACAAATACCATCAAAAAGAAATATACCGGGGCGCCTGGGTGGCGCAGTCGGTTGGGCGTCCGACTTCAGCCAGGTCGCGATCTCGCGGTCCGGGAGTTCGAGCCCTGCGTCGGGCTCTGGGCTGATGGCTCAGAGCCTGGAGCCTGTTTCCGATTCTGTGTCTCCCTCTCTCTCTGCCCCTCCCCCGTTCATGCTCTGTCTCTCTCTGTCCCAAAAATAAATAGACGTTGAAAAAAAAAAAAAAAAAAGAAAAAAGAAATATACCTCTTCTGTGAGTCAACAAGATCTGGAGATTGTTACTGCAGCCTTCCCCAGGGAGAGCAAACTAGTGCAGTGAGCATCCAGCAGGACTACTTTTTTGTTTGTAATCTGGAGGACTTCATCAATCTGTAGGATTGAAATCTTAAAGAAGTCAGGTCAGAATGGAAGGGCATTTGCTTTAAGGTTTTGTGCTGAACGCCAAAGGAAAGCTGATAGTTTTTTTTTTTTTTTAATTTTTTAATGTTTATTTATTTTTGAGACAGAGACAGAGCATGAGTGGACAAGGGGCGGAGAGAGAGGGAGACACACAATGTGAAGCAGGCTCCAGGCTCTGAGCTGTTAGCACAGAGCCTGACACAGGGCTTGAACTCATCAACCTACAGATCATGACCTGACCTGAAGTCTGACGCTTAACGGACTGAGCCACCCGGGTGCCCCAGAAAAATGAGTTTTTGCTTTTAAGAACTTTGCGTTCCATTTGGGAGAACTTTTATGACTTCACTAAGCTCTGTCTAAATGAGGACTGTTTGAAGTTTGAAGGAAAAATGTCAGAGGACTTTAAGACTTATTCTTTCTAGTGATAAATTATCAGAAGATATCTCATAAAAGAATTAGAATTTAATTTGAATTTTCAAGGAGGGAAGGATCAACTTTAATAGGTGAACAGAAGGGATATTCAAATTTCTGTGAGTGTAAACACGTAGGCAAATGTACATCTAGGAGGAAAGCATTGGTAAACGTGTGTAGGATTGAAGACCTATAATCAAGAGGACATTAAAACTGTAAATAAAGGTCAAAATAAATTATACAGAACCTTGAATACTAACCTATAGAGCACTAATGTTGAGTTTTTCCAAATAATGCTCACAAACACCTGGAAATGACATAAAAATTTAATGACTACAGCCACTATAATACTTCTGGACAGATGTCTGAGTAGCAGTGGTCAGACTTAACTTTCCCCATCTTGACCCCATCCCAGAATGGAGAAACTTAGTTCAAGATACTCATAGATGGCATGGTGTTACGTGAAATCTGTTGTGTGTTTCTTCAGACAATCAGCTCATGCCCTTTCAGAATCACAAAACTCTGCTCTTCAATGCAGTTCTCTTTGGAAACTTGCTGTTTTAAATGCCCAGGTAGAGAGGTAGCAATATGAAGCCATAATATACAGCATCTAGACTATAGGTGACTGTATATACATATTTTTAATGGAGAATTTAAATAATACTAGGCAAAAATATACACATTTTATGGGTTACTTTAAATCGCCCATAATTCTATGAAACAATTATTTGATTTAGTAAGCCTTTCTCTCCCTTTCACTATTTATATCTACCTTACCTTCTCTCTGGAGAATAAAGTAGAAGGAAAAAAAAAGAGATTATAATGCTGCAACTTTACATATGAGGTTTCAAACAAAAAATATTCTTATTAAATGTGGCTACAATTTTGAATACTCAATGTGTTTTGCTATATGGAATATTTAATAAGTGTTAAGACAATATTGCAATGCTAATTTAAGTTTAGTATTTCTTGTGTTATTTTTATGTTAGATCTTAGCTTTAATATTTAATTAACATTCTAGTAATATTTAATGTATTTATACATTATAGACATTACTATAAAGGCTTGAATTATATGTATTTTCATGCATTTCTTACTTAGAAAATCATGAGACTGATCCTGAACTGTTAGCTTGGAAACAACTGATTTGAAGTCATTTTCTAGATGAGAGTACTTTGAGGATTACACAAAGCGATTTTATAATCAATCAAACCTGCATCTACATATGTAGTATTAAATGAAGAGAAAAGCAATTTTCTAGACAATTCAGGCAAAATTTCATTTAAGGTGTATTTGTTTATTTGTTTGGTTATTTTTTTGTGCTAAAATAACATTTGGGCTGAATTCCACCAAATGTATTTATTAATCTATAGTCATCATTTTTTATTAGATATGTAGACACAGTATTTATGCTAATTATATTTGTATGTAGGACAAGAAAACTTATAAATATAATTCATAATTTTCAGAAGTGACTGTATTACAATGTTCGAGAAAACTTACTTTGTTCAAGTTAATACAGTATTTGCAGAGGCCCAGATTCCCAGTAAATCCAATCCAAAATAGTTACTGAAACTGTACCATGAAAAAGGTACTACACAGGGGCTGTAACCAGAAAGAATGGAATATCCCAAATAAGGGGCAAAGCCTTAGCACTTTAAGCCAAATTAAAACCAGAATTTTTGAGGCAAACTCATGACTGATCAAGTGATTCATGTACTTAAATCCCTTCAGTGAAATCCCATTTTCTTGGCCCCTGCCTGCCTCTTTATCTTCATACGTAGCCACACTAGGGGCTGGAGGATCTTTAGATTTCCAAACACTTTCTCTATACACAAACATGCATCATCTCCTAATAACTGAGATTTGTATTTCTTTCTTATTAATACTTATTCATGTTATTTCTTTTGTCTTCCTGGACTGCCTTATTTTTAAGTTATAATATGTAACAAACATACAGAAAATCCAAAAAGACATACATGATTTAACAAAACTGTAAAATTAAATGTCTCCTTAACGCACCCCCCCCCACCCAATCTCAAGAGTGGAGCATGGCTAGCAGCTAAAAAAGCCCCACAGGTTCCTTCTGGATCATGATATCCTTCCTGATTTCAATGATAACCATGCTCCTTAGTGTTTTAAAATATATTCCTTTTTGCCTCCCCTTATCATTTTATTATCTAATTGTTCATTTTGAAAAAATGTGGTTTAATTTGTTTCCTATTTTTGAAGTTTATATAAATGAAATCAATTAGTTGGTATTCTTCCATATCTGATTTCTTTCACTCAACATTATGAAGGTTTATTCATTTTTTGCATGCCTATGTATACATTGAGGTCTAGTTTTCTGAATGAATATACAACGGTCTGTTTACCCTTTCTAATGTTGATGGAAATTTAGGTGTTTCTAGTTTTGAGCTATAACAAATGGTCTTGCTATGAATGTCCTTGTTCGTGTTTCCTAGCATATTTATGCATGCCTAGCAGAATTGCAAGATAACGTAATAATGTTTTCAGCATCTTCCAGATGGTGTCAAGCTTGTTCCCAAAGTAGCCGTTACCATTTCATATATCCAGGGTGGCTGTTGGGAAAGGAAATGTGCAAGCAAGGTAAAGGAGAGCGAGAACAAGCTGGAACCCAACTTGAGAGTTGTGGTTCAACATCTTCACCAATATTTGATGTTTTCAACCTTAAATTTTTGCCAATCTGGTGGTAGTAGACTGATTGGTATTTAGGCTTTGTGTTTTGTTTGTTTGTTTGGTTTATTTTTTTGTTTGTTGAGAGAGAAAGACCACACACAAGCAGGGGAGAGGCAGAGGGATAGAGAGAGAGAATATTAAGCATGGAGCCTGATGCGGGGCTCGATCCCAGGTGCTGGGATCATGACCTGCGCTGAAATCAAGAATCGGACATTCAACTGACTGAGCCACCCAGGCGCCGCTCTTATTTTTATTTTATATTAATAGTTCTTCTTTCACAGTAAGTATACATTTAATTTATTTAGCCATGATATTGGAAAGAAGCACAGCCTTCTATTTTCTAATGGCCAAGGAAATTCTTCTCAGGTTTCACTTGTAAATATGATTATTGGTCTAAGTTTTTTTCAAGATATATTTTATTAAATTAAAGAGGTTCTCTCATCTTTATAGTTTATGAATTTCTAGCGTAACTAGATATTGAACTATAGCAAATGCTTGTTCTGTATCTAATGAGATAATCATATGATTTCTCTTCTTTGTTAGGCTAATGTGGTAAGTTATATTATTTCGTATGTTAATGTAAAACCAACCTTGTACCCTGAAATGAATCTAACTTAATTGTGAAGTATTATTCTTCTTATCTATAGACATATTTGGTTTACTAATATTTTATTTTGGACTTTGTTCATGCGGAGATTGGTCTATAATATTTTTTATAAAGTTTTCCAAGTTTTATAACCACAATCATACCGACTTCAAAACAGGAGATGAGGAATTTCTGATTTTTTTATTCTGAAAGAATTTGTATAAGAATTTCTAAAATATTCAGTAGAATTTGATGGTGAGGCATTAGTGCCTGTGTGTGGGGGGGGAGGGGGTGGGATATTAAATTAAGGTTTCTTTAAAAATATATGATTCTTATATTTATTTCTCACTGTGTCAGAGTTAAGTTTCATTTTTCTCAGAATGTGTCCATTTCAACTAGATATTAATATTTATTAGCATTAAGTCTTTTATAAGATCCTTATGTTTTCTTTGAAATTTCTTTACCTTTCTAGTGATACCATATTTTTCAAAACTATTATGTTATTGTATTATATATGGTTAGTTGTATTATTTTATTTACTATTTCTTTTTTTTTTTTTTAGTGTTTATTTTTGAGACAGAGACAGAGTGTGAGTGGGGCGGGTGGGGAGGGCGCAGAGAGAGAGGGAGACACAGAATCAGAAGCAGGCTCCAGGCTCTGGGCTGTCAGCACAGAGCCTGATGCGGGGCTTGAACTCACGAGTGGTGAGATAATGACCTGAGCCAAAGTCAGACCCTTAACCAACTGAGCCACTCAAGTGCCCCTACTATTTCTTTCCTTACATTTCTTTGAGTTTATTTTGCCACTTTTTTTCTGCTTTTTTTCATATATTTTAAATGTGTCTCCTATGAACAATATACGGTCTGAGTGTTGTGTTTTTGAATCCAGTTCAACAATCTTTGAATTTTGTATAGAGCATTTAGGCTATTTATATTTTATCTAATTACTAGTATATTTGAGCTTATATCTACCACTTTACCATTTGGCTTCTATAGATAATGACTGTTCTATGTTCATTTTTGTCTCCTTTATTACATTTATTTAGCATAATTGATTACTGCATCAGAGTTCAATTAGGGAAACAATACCACTAAGAAAAGTGATGACACAGATAGATAAAGATAGGTATAAAGGGATTTATCACATGATTTGACCATGCACAATTATGAGAGTTGGTTAAGCAGTCTCTGTAAGGCTATCATTTTCACATCTGATATTAGACCTTGCAATCCAGAGGTAGGCTGTTGGAAAGGAAATATGGAAGTAAGGTAGAGGAGAGCAAGAACAAGCTGGAACCCATGACAGTTCTTTTTGTCTTTCACCCTGATGATACAGGTGTCTAGCTGAAGCCAGAGACTTCCATCATGTTACTAAATGCACATTCCCCTGACTCAGGACTTAGAGAAGCTAAAGAAATACTTAAAGATGGAGCAGTTTCAGGCTTGGCCATTTGGTAAGGGAAAATGTGTGTGAGCTTCAAAAAGGCTGCTGCTTCACTCCTACCTTCCAAATTCCCCAGAAGAATTTCTCCTGTGGACTACTCTACCAGAAACTTAGAGAATAGGAATTCTGGGAATGTAGGTCAGTTTAGACAAGTTGACATATTGAAAAGCCACCAAAACTGTTTTAATCACTTCCATGTTTTCTGTAGTTTGGAAGTTATGCAAATTTTGGTTTCTGCACTTTTATTATATGTGTTCAAATGTAAATTTCCTTTTTTTCCCTTTTTTTTAAGTTTATTTATGCATTTTGAGAGAGAGAGAACACGAGTGGGGGAGAGGCAGAGAGAGAAAGCAAGAGAGAAAGTATCCCAAGCAGACCCCTCACTGACAGCACAGAGCCAGATGTGGGGCTAAAATCCATGAACTGTGAGATCATGACCTGAGCTGAAACCAAGAGTTGGATGCTCAACCAACAGATTCACCCATGTACGCCGGTAAATTTCCTTTTAATTATCCCATTGGACATCTGTTGGGCTTATTGATCAGTTTTAGAAAATTGTCAATAACTATTTTATGTTACTGCTTCCTCATTTTCTTCTCCACACTTCTGGAACTCTAATAAATGAATGAATTTTAGATATTCTTGTTTTATCCTTTATATTGATTATTCTCTTAACTATATCTCTGTTTTCCAATTCTCCTTGTTTCATTCTGAATTTCTTCTGAGCTATCTTCCTATTCATAATTTTCTCTTCAATTGTATCTCATCTGCCCTAAGAGTCATCTGTTTTTAATATCAGTTATTATATATTTTTCAGTTATATCATTTCTAATTGGAGCCTTTTCAAAGCTGCAAAATAGTATTTTGTGTTTCCAGTACTTTGCAGAAACTTTTTGCATTTAGATTTTGTTTCTAGAGTATAATGAACAGAGTGCTATTACATTCTGTCTTGGATGATTTCATGTTTTTGGTCTTGTGAATTTGTTTCTGTTGGCGATTGTTTCTGCTGATTTTAGTTTGTGTTTTATTGCCTCCTGTGCCTCATAAACTTTAATTGCTTGCTGGATACTTTATTTGATAAATTCTTTTTAGAAATAATTTGAGATCTGGAGTTTTATTATCTTGTGTCAGAAATGGTTTTATTTTATTTTTTAATCTTTCTCCCAAGTTCCTGGAAGAAAGAGTGCAAACCCAAGGCATCAGAATTTTCTATGATACTTAGATGATCAGGGCACTATTCCTAATCCCACTCTATAATGTAACCTTTTAGAGTCTTGCCAGAATAGGGGCCATATAAAACAAGATTTCCACCTTTGGAGAAGACTGTAATTTGATCTTTTCTCTTCGGTTCAAGGAGTTTGTGCCTCAAAGTTCTGTGTGTCTCTTAACAACTTTCTTAAAATTGGCAGAAGAAATACGGAAGTGGACAATTCTCAGAGAGCTTTGCTTCTGGTGGACAAAAGGAATTTGACAGCTGTTCCTTAAATGTCTCTCATGGAGCCCTAGCTCTGACCTGCTTTAGAAAAATGTCCCTGGATAGAAGCAGCCCTGGTTTAATTCAGGGGTATTATCTTCCCCTTTTTCATGGTCTGGCAATATCTCACCATCTTACAGAGTTTTGACCAGTTCTTTTAGTTATCATTAGTAGAAGGATTAGTCCAAATCATCTAGTTAGCTATTTATGGAAATGGAAGTCTTTCAGGAAGCTTTTCTTTCACTACCTTAAAGTCTCCATTTTTCTTTAGGGTCTTTGAAAATATTTCATCAGCATATAAATCTTCCACCCATTTTTGAGTATTTTTGAATTCAGATTGGGGCCTTGGACAGATTTCTCAAATTCTCTTTTAAATATTAAACATAAAAATAGTTTTGTGATAAAAATTAAATGTTTAAGTGCTTAAGGGCCGTCACTCTTACTAAAATGTAATATCATTGACAATAATAATGTACTGATAACATTTATTTAATGCTTACTGTGCTAGATACTCTTCTCAGAAATTTCCACCTATAAGACTCAGAGTTTTACTAACTTTTTCAGGTCAGGTAGTAAGTTAGTGATGGAACCTAGTTACAAATATGAAAACTCTGGCTCCAGATTTCCTTCGGTAAACCACTGCACCAAAAATTCCTTGCGTGTAATGACAGTGGTATCTCATTTACCACCTATCTGTACTATCTAACACAAGGACTCAGTGTGTTATGCTCAAAAAGTTCTCAATAAATATGTGTTGGAAGACTGCATGAATGAATTCAATAATTTTCATATGTATTGTAAATATGATAATTTCTATAAGAATAAAGAGAAAGATTATATCAATTTAGATTGTCAGAGAATACAAAGCAGTTAGATTCTAGACAACTAATCTTGTATACTAATTATTATTTGAATAGGAAAATACAAATAAGGCAAACAAAAGCAAAGAGGCAGAAAAGCATATATCCCAACACCTATTTTAAATATGTTTGGGTGGAGTAAAATATTGGGGAGTCATAATACATATCTCAATATTAATAGTAATTAACATTTTGAACAATGGTTCTAGACGGAGTATATATCATTATTTCACTAATATTATATAGTTTACATCATTTATTCCCATTTTACAGAGAGAAAATTGAGTTTCCAAGCGAAATAACAGTCTCAAAATCATATGACTAGCAAGTGGTGAAGCTTTTAAGTAAAGAATGAATAGTAGAAGAAATTGGGACAGGGAAATTAGGATCCAGAATTCACATTTTCTGTGCCTACATAAGGCATTTGGATTTTATCCAGTAGGCAAAGAAGAACAAAGAAATTCCACTTCTGAGGTGAAAAATAACCAAAGTTTGTGTGTGTGGAAAAGAAGTCTTGTGGTAGTAGGCCTGATAGAATTTTTATCTACACTAAAGTTGAAATGAATTTTCATTCCTCATACTCTTTCTGATTAGACTAACATCTATCTATTTGTGGCTATTGTTCCATCTGTTTGTTCTTGTTTCTTATGTATAAATGTAATCTGTGTCAGGTACTGGGTTGGTTCCCAGCAATACAACAAAGAAACAGAAACACAATGTGCAAACAAGCAATTTGTGTACAGTATGGTGCATGGTCTTCATTTAAGAAGTAGGCATAGGATGTCTGAGAAAGTGTTCTGGGAAGGTCATACCTAAGATAAATGATGGATGTGAAGAGTTTAGCCTGTTAAATATGGGCAGGTAGACCCACTCTCAGGTAAAAAGATAACACAGGGACAGGGACAGGAACGGAAATAGAGAACACTCATCGTATAGGGAACTAGTACCCAAAGGTGGTGACAGAATAGATGTCCAGAGCTGGACACAGAGGTCCATATTCACCATGAAAAGAAGCTTTACTTTCATTCCATAAGATGTCTGGAGCCATTCAAAGATTGTACCCAGGGCCCTGATGTGGATAACAATCAGTGTGTTGGTACCTGACTTGAAATTTGTCCTCAGTGAGTTCTTATCAAGAACTTTCTACCTGCTCTGTGTGTTGTGGCCACCCCACTTCCATTAACCAACCATACAGGGCTTCAATTTTAGAGTCCAGATATTTTTGAATTTGGAATTGCTTCTCCCTCCACAGACAGTGCTCAGAGACAATTTAATCCAAAGTGAACATGGTAACAGAAGGAGCCATAAATAGGATAAGCCACTCCAAGATATGACACCTTACTGAGGAACAAAAAGTATTGAAGGAGAAAATCCCAGTATAGACATAAGACAATTAAAAACCTGTATGAAGAAAATTACAAAGACTGAATTTCGGGTTAGCTGTGTGGATGTAAAGAAAGTTTCCTTCTCTATCACCCTCCAATGCTTTATTTGTACCAGATACTCTCAAGTGTAGACGAACAAAGTTACAGCCAGTAGAACAAGTAGCTTCAGAATTAACCTTCCAATAACGGTTCCTAAGGGACTCTGATGAAATTCTTAAGAAATTTCCACCACAGTCTGGGGGAAGCAGCAATAGCTTCAGATACAAGGCCGTCTATAAACAGAAAACCTCTCCTGGATCTTCCCTCCATGGAGGTTGTATGCCCACAGTTGACCTCATGAGCATGAAATGGATACAAAGAAGAGGACACGAACAAAGATAAGGAAAAGGTGGTCCGGGAGTGAGTGCCTGTATGACTTGTGGATCAGCACATTCTTGCTTGAACACGACTTCCACTTAATGAGTGTGGAACATACTTAACATGTTTATGTGTCTATTTGAAGTGAGTCCATTTCCTAGACAATAATTCCTTTGTCATCTGTCATCCCTTCTCACGTGTTTCTATCATTTTTTTTCTAAAATATACATTCAAACTGAAACTTTAATTATGAAACCCTAGCTTTCATGCTTCGATCCACTTATACGTAATGTGTCAGATACCCCCCTGCAGGAAAAATGATCCCTTCCAGTTAGGGTACAGATTTTATTCACCTCAGCATCATCTTAAGCTCAAAGCAACTTTCTAAGAACTTTGGATATAGAATATTTTCGATAAAAGATGTTTGCTTTACAACAATATAGTTACTAAAAAATTCTAGTTGGTGTTTGAATTTGATAGCCGTGATTGTATCTGCTGCATTTCCCTTACATCAATTCCATACATAATCAGGGAAATGGAACTTGATGGGGAAAATAAAGAAAGTCCCACAGATTTTAAAGTTTAGAAATCTCAGTTATTAATTAAACTTATAGAGTAAATTCAAAAGCAACCAAAACCTTTTGTAAAAAAAAAAAAAATAACAAATTTAAAAATGTTATCCATATTCAGCCATAGAACTTCAAGGCCAGTTCAACATGTATAGATAAAAAAAAAAAGTTCTCCATATGCTACTGGAAAAGTAAAACTAGGGTTTCTCATACTAAGGACATGTTCCTGGTTGAATTAGTGTTAACTAGGGGCGCCTGGGTGGCGCAGTCGGTTAAGCGTCCGACTTCAGCCAGGTCACGATCTCGCGGTCCGTGAGTTCGAGCCCCGCGTCAGGCTCTGGGCTGATGGCTCGGAGCCTGTTTCCGATTCTGTGTCTCCCTCTCTCTCTGACCCTCCCCCGTTCATGCTCTGTCTCTCTCTCTGTCCCAAAAATAAATAAACGTTGAAAAAAAAAAATTTAAAAAATAAAAAAAAAGAATTAGTGTTAACTAGTCTCCATAGTTTCTGTCTTTTTGGAGTTCTCTCTCTTTGCTTCATGAATTCTGTAAGGCTTTTGTTGCAAATAAATAGTCCAACTCTCCTCAGTGCCGTGGAAAATAGCTGTCTACATCAATATTGCATGGCTAAAACTGTCTCTAGTGCCTACTCAAGCATTTCAGCTTCCTCTCTTTGCCCCCAACCAACTCCCATTAACCATAAAGTTAACAGGATATTCCATGATGTCCCACCAGCAGATATGCTTTCAATGTAACCAGTCCAACAGACTGGAGTTGGCCCAAACTTCAGTATACATGCAGCTACTCACTGGAAGTAGAAGTCGTTGTCAAATAAAACCCAACAAAATAGGAAGATGATCAACTCAAAACATAAATACCGGAAGCATTTGACATCACCAAATTATAATATATTCCTCCTGATCAGTTTAAAGAAAACAGTAAAAGGCAACAGAACCTAAAACTGAAGTCTTGCTACCTATAAGTATTTTGGCTGATTCACAGATGTAACAAAAGCCTCTTTCAAGGTGCAACTTCAAAAGATGAAATAGGTTATAACTGTAAAATCTAACACAAAACAGACTGGATTTAGTCCCTAGAGAGATTGAAGTGGAAGAAAGTCACAATGTAAACCATAAATGAAGAATGTGGAAAATTGTCACCATCAATTTCAGTGGCTTTGGAAGGCATTTGGCAGTCCATGCGGGAAGACCAAGTAATACCCAATGATGGATTTAGCCCTCTTGTCACTGCTGAGCTGATGGATACAAATCACTTGCCTTTTAAACTGCAAGTTGTGGAAATAGGATGCACTGAGCTATAAGGGGATCAAATGGATGAAAGTCAAATACCAACATATCAGAAGGTGTACACCCCAATGTAGTCTGGACCAATTTTTGTAAATTGGTTCCGGTAAAGAAAATTAATATTCTCACTGAATTCTAAGAGTTAGATTTTTTTTTTTTAAATCCAATAGTTTCACAAGAATGTTGGAAGGAAAGGTGATGTGGTTGATGTTGTAGATAAGGGACATTCCTAGCATCACTTCTAATCACACCAGGGGAGTGGACCGGTTTCACCTCTGCATAAATCTCCAGGTGGAGGACAGAGTGTGAGACAGGGAAGCTGAAACCATTTACCAGTCATGTGACCCTGAGACAGCCACTTAATCTCTCTGAAACTTATTTTCTATATAAAGAGTGTAAAGACCTAAAAAAAAAAAGAGAGAGAGAGAGGTTTCTATTTCACAAGGTTGTCTGAGGGTTAAAATAATTAATTTCTTTGGAAATGCACTGAAGTACATATGTTTAAGGATAGCTGTTTGAGAACAATCAACTGAGTCTCTTCCAAAATTTCTTTGAAATGTCCAAAATGAAAATTATATTTAAACACTTTACCAGTGATAGACAATGGAGAAAAAAATTGTCATTAAGACAAAAATTTTAAAAGATCCCTTTTAAGATACGGTACAGGTGAGCAAGTTTACAAAAAGCAATAACCAGCTGGCAAATCAGCAGAATGAAGGATGTGAGAAGGTACCCACATGGGTAATAAATTAACAGGATTTCCAACAGAGCCCTCGGAACTACTCATCTAAAACTGGCATGGCTCAAGTGGGAAGCAGAGTCCCTTGGGGACACTTGAAAGACTAGCAAATTGAACAAATTTAAGAATTTCAGACACTATTTCAGTAGCCAGATACATTCAACACACTGTGGCCCTGATCACCATTCCTCCAACTAATGTGACCAAACCAAGGTAAACCATGAAATTTGCTACTGCAGACTCATAAAACATAGCCATGTCAGTCAGAGAATGTTTGAAATGACACCTCCCCCCTTAAGTGATGGGGGGCGAAGGCAAAAATAACAGCCTCTTTGACAGCTTTTTCCATTCTTCCCTTGAGCAGAAGAATTTTTAATGGATCACAGATATCCCAACTCTCCATCTGGAAGTAGTGGGAGAAGATAGCCATAGGTCAGCTGGCAGAAAGAAAATTACTTGAACAACTTTAGGAACTGCAAGCATGAATATGGACACACATATACAAACTTTGCAACAAATTTTCCTGCCTCCCCAAAGAAGTGTTTTCCTTGTAGCTAACGTCCTAATTCCCACTTTCAAGCACTAGGAGTAATACAGGGACAAAAATAGATATAAATCCTCACCTTCATATGCTCGTACTCTAAAATAAGTTATCTTCTTTTCTACTTGAAGCTTCCTCTTCCATTTTATATTGCCAGGGAAAGAAAGGCTGTATCTAGAAAAAATTATTGAATCCATAAAAAAGATAAACCAAGACCAGGAAATAAATTTTTCATATGAAAATAGGATAAATAAATTTAAAAATTGAGTTGAGGCAATAAAGAACAGATTAGAGACTGCAGCAAAATGAGTATTTGATTTAAAAACAGGAGTCACCAAACTTGTCTATAAAGAAGAGGATAGTAAGTATTTTAGGCTACGAATTCCAGATATCATCTGTGTTGCTGTTGCTGCTGCTGCTAATAATAAAAATAATATATAATAATACATTATTATTATTTCTTAGCAACCCTTTAAAAATGTGAAAACCATTTTTAGCTCATGAGCCAAACAAAAGCAGGTCATGCACCATAGTTTACCAATTCTTGATTTAGAAGATCCGCTTATTTCTTTAACAACATGTTAGAAATATACTAAGATTAAGACAACTTTAGTGGACAGTAGATTTAGGAAATTTCCCAACAGCAAGAGAGCAAACAAGAAAGTCAAAACTGGGGTGCCTGGGTGGCTCAGGTGGTTAAGCGTCCAACTTTGGCTCAGGTCGTGATTTCATAGTTAAGAATCTGTTTCACCAAGAAAAATTTTTTAATCCTTCAAGCATTCAGGCAGAGAAAAAGGTGTTTACATACAAAATAAAAATAAAACTTATCTTCACATCAGACTTGTTTTCCGTTTTATTGGTCACCAGAGGACAGCAGAGCAATGGCTACACTTTGACCAGTTGGAAGTCTAGCCAGATCAGGTCATTCAGGAGCCAGAGCAACAGAGAGAGTTTCCAATATCCAGTGACCCAGAAGCACACGAGCTACTTGTTACTCCTGGATAAAAATGTCCAAAAATGTACTTTAGAAAAATACATTAAAAAAAAAAAAAAAAAAAACAGTTCAAGAGAAAAAGTAAGGTACTCAAATCTGGCGACAAAAACTGCTAAGAAGACATGGAGAAGTGTAATTGAGGAGGAAAAAAATGATATTCTTGGAAATAGAAAAACAATTAGAAATAAGTAGATAAGTAAAATAGAAAAAAAATAGAAAATATAAATACATAGGGAAAATATTAAAAGACTAGAGATGAAAAGGTAAAAATTTAGGAAAGATTTTAGATTCACAGTCCATACTCTAGAGAGTATGGCTCAAACACAAAACATTTTTGTAAAATGAAAGAAGATATTGGATCTCCAGCTTCTGAGCATAACAGAGGATTGGATCTAGCCATTTCCTGGGTACCTCTACACACACTGTTCTGATACTTGTGTAGTTAAACTTTAATGCACCTGTAGTTGCAACATTTCTGTGCAAAATACCCCAGAAATACTCCCCAGCTCATAGGGACCTGCTTCAGCAAGGGCACACACTACCCAAATTCACTCATTTACTGACATAAGAGATACAGGGGACCAGGCACTTTCTAGTGCCAGGGATAAACAGGGAACAAAATAGACACAAGTCGCTGCCCTCACAGTGCTTACATTCTAAAACAAATTTATTTTCTCTTCTATTTGAAACCTCTTCCCCATTTTATATTGCCAAGGAAAGGCTACATGAAAAGCTGTCCCACCGACAAGCTTTCATGTTTCTTTGTCTTCTTTTTTTCTTTCTCTTCCCTTTTCCCTCCAACTTCGCTTCTTAAAATGACACTGAGGTCTGTAAACAACAGTACTTTTATTCTGAGGATTAGAAATGATTATGCAAAGAAGCAATCTATCAACTAAGAATGAGAGGGGTGGAGTCAGGAACCGTGGCTTCATCATGAGGAGCTCTGGAAACTCAGACAAATCCCCTGACTTATGTGTGCTTCTGTTTTCTTGTGTATATAATAAAGCTAACAGTAGGATTTGCCTTAGACAGTTGTAGTGAGTATTAAATAATATAAATGATGAACAGATTGGGAATAGGGTTAGGCATGGAAAAAAGTGGCCCATATTCCCTGCACTCACATTTAATTATTATGGTCAATCCTGAACAAATGACATGCCTCTCAAAGTATAGGTGTAGGGGCACCTGAGTGGCTCGGTTAAGCGTCCTACTTTGGCTCAGGTTACCATCTCACGGTTTGTGGGTTGGAGCCCTACATTGGGCTCTGCACTGACAGTGTGGAGCCTGCTTGGGATTCTCTCTCTCTGTCTCTCTGCGCCCCTCTTTGACTCATGCTTTCTTTCTCTCTCAAAATAAAAACATAATGTTAAAAAAAAAAAAGTATGGCTAGGGGTGCCTGGGTGGCTTAGTCAGTTAAGCCTCTAACTCTTGATTTCAGCTCAGGTCATGATCCCAGGGTTGTGGGATAGAGCCCTGTGTTGGGTTCCAGGCTGGGTGTGGAGGCTGCTTAAGATTCTGTCTCTCTGACCCCCTACTCATGAACATGCAGGTATGCTGTTTGTCTCTCTCTCCCCCCCCCCCCAAAAATACTCTCACACATACAAAGTTGTGAAGATACAAAGATAGAAAGAAAGTTCACATATACATTACTACAGGCCACTCCATAATTTGAGCTCTGGTGATCCTGGCTCTAACACTTCTGTTCTGCTTATGCTGCCTCCTTAAGAGAAGCATCTGAATCTCCATTCCTTCAAATAACCCAATTCAACTTAATTCCCTTGGGACAATGCAAAGGCTTTGAGCACATGGAGCTGAATATCACTTACACTGGTACTTTTCTTATGACAAAAGGCTTTTATAAAAAGAAAAGTGCAGTTGAGAAAATGGTATTATGACATTATTGGACATAAAAATAAAGCAGACTGAGCACTTCAGGGAGAACCCACTGCCCTCAGAGAAGAGCTTAATATGTCACTCTCAGAGAAAAGCAATCCTTATGGAAAGGGCAAGACCAATAATCTAGGAAGAACCTCACTTACACTTGGTAGGATGTTGAGCTCCCAGCTCAAGGGCAGAGAGAGAGCAAGAGTCATATGGAAGGGTCATGAAGATGAGGGGCTCCATCAGAAAATCCCCTTTGCTTCTATTTGAACACTAACTGTAGCAAGAGTAAGCAAGCACTCATAAAATGCTTGCTCTGTGAGGGACACTGTGCTGATTGCTTTACGTCCTTTATTACATTTGGTTCTTCCATTAATGAAGTAAATGTTATTGCTATTCTGATTCCCTAGATGAGGAAAGTGAAACTCAGTGAGGTTAGGAAATTGGCTCAAGATTATCAAACTAGTAAGTGGAGTTGCTGGGACCTGGTTAATGAATTCTTGAGAAACAAGTTACTATAATTGAATTAAACAAAATTAATCATTTTCTTATTCAATTAACATGATCATTCTTCAAGGAAGAAAGTATTATCTGACACTGATTTTAATGCAAATAACTTATCAATTTAATTATTCATTAATAACATTGCATCAATGTATTTAGCCAGTGTTTTTAAGGGGCCTATTAAGCACAAAGCACTTTGCTTGGCATGATAGGAAGTTGGGTTTTAGAATCCAAAAAAAAAGTGTAGGGTTACAACAGAAGATGCTCCTAGCAATCCCAGGAACTGCATTTACACCGAAGGTGAACATTGGCCACTTCAATGGGATACAGAAACACTTGGCATAACCAGAAGCTAGATTTATGCCCATTCTGAGCCCACTTATTTCACAGCCTTACAGTGCCTTAACCCCTCCTGATACTCTCTCTCAGGTTTTACTGAGTGCTGTTAAGATACCTGTTTTCTATATTTAGTGCCATAATATCTGAGAAAATACTGAGAAATTTAAGAAAATGTTAGTACCAGCTAACTAGAGAGCAATTTTGCAAAATGGAAAGATTAAGAGAGGGAAAGAAAACTAGATTTGGATTGGGCATTGCAATCCCAATCAGATCTCAGCCAACCCTTGGGTAGCTCCAGTGCTGGGATGATTTCTCAGAGTTAACTTGAGGTGGGTCAAGAGAGTCAAGCCATTACAGCTCCATGGATGCAGGTTGCCCTTGAAAGGAGTTTAGGTGACACGGTCTTCTTCCTCACCCAGTCTTCCAAAGGAAATCCTCAAAGAAGAATAACAACTAATGGCACATCTTTAGGTAGCTCTCAGGAGCTGGTGGAATAAACTCTTAATTCCTAAAGGGGCAGAAAGGCAGTGCACCCCACTAACTACAACAGTTTACACTTTGAGCCCCTTGTATACATTTCTTTATATATGGTCTGGGAGCAGTTGGCCTTTCTTCCTGGGAGAAATGCAAAGGGGAGAGAGTGGGATGAACTGCAGCTTTTGTCACTGTAATTGGACTTGGGGCCACAGCTAATATCATTCTGGTAAGTCCTATCTGACTTCTCTTATTGTCAGTAGGGATGATTTTTCGTATCACCCTTTTTTCCAAAAATAAAATGGTCTTTATTGTTGTGAGACTATATTTTAGGAACAATGCGTCACTCTAGCAGATTAAATTCTGTTCTGCTAGTTTTCTTTCTAGTTTTACGTTCACCAAGAAAGAACAATTCCAGTTACCTGGTAAAGATCAGGGTGTATGTTCCATCTCCTTTGTAAGCAAAGAACCAATGTCCTATATGGCTTTAATTTTCCATTTTCACTAATTCTTGTATTCTAAGAATAAATAAGGCACTGTTGCTTTTTATGTTTGCTTACTTATCATTATCAGAACAGTTCATTTATTATCCAATTCTAATATGATAAGTAAGTAAAACAAAGAAGAAACAATAAATTGAGGTTTCAATGGACCTTCTTTAATGACTTGCTTTAAAAATGAATATACATAGGGATGCCTGGGTTGCTCAGTTGCTTGAGCAGCCAACTTCGGCTCAGGTCATGATCTCACGGTCTGTGAGTTCAGGCCCGGCATCGGGCTCTGTGCTGACAGCTCAGAGCCTGGAGCCTGCTTGGGATTTGTATCTCCCTTTCTCTCTGTCTCACTGAGCCCTTCTCACAGTCTGTCTCTCTCTCTCTCAAAAATAAATAAACATTAAAAAAATTAATGAATATATATATAATTTCAACCTGAAGAAATCTTCCATGGGTTAATGCATGACTTCAGCTTTGTTTATGGCATGGTTAAGAGTGAACATTAATATATACATGCTACAGATTTGTAGATTTCCAATAATTACTGCTTGCAATATGAAAGGGGAGTTCTTATTTCATTTTGCATAGCAACATGAAATTCTTATTAAAATCATTGACTCTATAGGTCATAGATATCCTTCATTTTCAGAGTGAAATAAATTCACTTTTTTAAACAATATACTCTATTGCTTTTTTAGCTTTTAATTCTCAAGGCTTTTAATAACCAGATTGAGAAATTAAGTAATTAGCTAGTTTGCTTCTAGTATCTGCCCCGCCCCCCCCCACCGAGAAATAGTAACCATCTGCCAAAAGCTTCCCTTCCCCATTCATTTTTCCCTCAGACCCCTTTGTGATTTTTTCCATGAAAAGGTTCTGATAGCTTTAAATAAATCAGGATAACAAATCCCCTTGGCCAAAGTGATTAGTTCAGAGTGGGTAGTTAATCTGTTAATCTGGTTAGAGCCAATGAGATGCACAGGCATATTTTCTGGGGCTTCTGGAAATCTCTCTCTCCCTGTCTCCATCTCTCTCTCCTCTCTCTCTGTCCCTGTCTCTGTCTCCCTCCCTCCCTTCCTTCACCCTCTGTAAACTGGGATTTAGAAGAGGGAAGCTTGGCCCAACTGAATCCATCTTGTGACATTGAATGGAACCAACCTAAAAATGCTAGCAACTCAGACCCAGAGACAACAGACTCAGAAGCTGATCCTAATAACTTTGTTTATGCATCTGAACTAAGCCATGTAGGAAGTTTGTCCTAATCCTAAACTGTCAGTTATGTGACCCAGTAAATTCCCCTTTTCTGTTTGGGCCAGCTTAGTTAGATTTTCTGGGCAACAGCCAAATAAGTACTAACTGAAACCTATGGGAAATCTGCCATTGATCCAATGAGCAATTGTAGAATTAGCTCTTCATTATGATTAGGCTAATAGGAAATTCCAAACACCATGTTCATCTTTTTATTCCTCTGGAATGTTTACGTATCGCCAGTATCACTTCACCAGGAATGAAGTGAATAAAAATATGTACAAGGTAAGTTAAATGGAGAGTCATTAAGAAAATATAATTCATCTTCAAAAGTGAAATTACCTTGTTAAATTCATCAAAATTCAGGTTCTAGTTCTCAGTCTTGTGCATCTAGAAAATTAAATAAAATGTATCAGTATATCCCAAAGTATTCAGTCTTTCAATGAGCACTAACATTAACCAAAATTACAGTAGGCTAATGTATGATATCTAATAGCAATTTTGTAATAAATAACTAGTCATCTAATTTCCAGATGGTCACATTCTCTGTTCAGGGCATCTCTTCCCCAAAATTAACATAAATTGTAACACCAAAATAGTACTCATACTTTTTCCTTTTTGGCGAGCATGCAAATGAAGCCAGAGAGGGCATAATCCTCAGTGGATCTCAACCAAAGGTAGTAACTCTTACTGAAAGTATTTAAACTTAACAGTGATTGGTAGTGTTTGTGGGGTATTACTGGGGCTTAGTGACCAGGACTAGGATGCTTCTCACTTAGAAACATTTAGGTCAGTCCTGACCAAAATGCCAGTAAAGACTGATTGTCTAGTAAGGCCTATCAGAAGGTACAAATCCCAGAATCAGTATCCTTTTCCCCTTATAACATCCTGACCCTAAAGACAATGACAATCTACAATAAAAAGGACCCCTAACATATAGTTTGTGGTCTCTGAATACCATTTTACATAACAGAAACTAGGGGTATTTAGGGATTATAGTATAGTATAAATCAATCATCAAGAAAAAGTTATTACAATAGGTTGCAACACATCAAATATATAAGAATATATATTAATGATATAATGACATAATACGATAACTTTTAAAAAGTAAAAGTCACTGTTTACCACAATGGACAATTCAATGAACAAATTCAGTATTCTACAGATTAACAAATAAAGAAAAACTGCTAAATATCCCTCTTTTCCTCTGAAACTTTATTTCAGGGTAACCAAATATTTGATAAGGGAGAGTCATTTTTTTTAAGTTTATTTATTTATTTTGAGAAAGAGAGAAAGAGAGAGAGTGGGTGAGCAGGGGAGGGGCAGAGAGGGAGAAAGAGAATCCCAAGCAGGCTCCACACTGTCAATGAGGAGCCTGATGTAGGGCTCGATCTCAAGAACCATGAGATCATGACCTGGGTGGAAATCAATAGTCATCCAACGCTTAACTGACTGAGCCACCCAGAGACCCCAGGGAGAGTTCTTTTCGATAGAATGCCTGATCAAAGTACAGGAGGAATGATAAAATTAGAAAACCACCATTTTGCAATCCCAATTAATAATGTATCTAAGTAATATCCATCAATGGATTACAAATCTAATGGTGCAATAGGAATTAACACCATCTATGTATATTCTATCCAAAAATATTATGGTTGAACAAATCAAGTCTTAAGAAGAAAAAAAACCTATCACTTAAAAAAGTAGCATAGAGGGGTGCCTGGGTGGCTCAGTCAGTTAAGTGACCAACTTCGGCTCAGGTCACGATCTCATGGTCTGTGAGTTTGAGCCCCGCATCGGGCTCTGTGCTGACAGCTCAGAGCCTGGAGCCTGTTTCAGATTCTGTGTCTCCCTCTCTCTGACCCTCCCCTGTTCATGCTCTGTCTCTCCCTGTCTCAAAAATAAATAAAATGTTAAAAAAAAAAAAAAGTAGCATAGAAAGCCATTTTTAAAAATCTTCTCAGGAAAAGATGATCAGCCAAATTCATAATGTGGGACATTCTTTAAGACAAATGACCCAGTTTCTGCAAAAGAAGGAGAAGGAGAAGACAAAGAAGAAATGTGAAGAGGAAACAAAGAGCCATTTTTGAATAAAAGAGACTTAAAAGGCATAAGAATAAAATGTGATGTGAGGCTCTTGTTTGCACTTTGATCTAAACAAACCACTTGTTAGTAGATAATTTTGAGAAAATTAGTGAGATTTAAATATGGCCTGTGTATTAGTATTAAATCATTGCCAACTTTCTCAGGTATAATAATGTCATGATAGGTGCATAAAAAATTCACTGTCAGTTAGTGAAGTATACTGAATGGTTTCAGAAGGAAGTAACTGTTGGGTTGCAACTTCAGGAGCTTCCTGGATGAAACCTAAAACTGACTTCCATACCCAGAGGGTAAAGAGTGTGCAGAAAGAGGTAGACCATCCCACATTGGTAGATGGCAGGTTTAATAAACAAGGGAAGTTACATATGAAGCTTGTCTTGGGTGGCCACCAGATGCGGAGGTTTCTGCACCTCCCTGCCAGAATCTTAAAAGTTATATAGAGGCCTTAACTGGGTTCACTCATGTATTTAGTCCAGGTGGTCTCAACAACACCTCCCCCTCTCCAGGCTGCATCCCTGAAGCAGCTCCCACTGTGAGAATGGTACCCAGAGCATACATTCCAGGGGCAGGGGAAGGGGTGAACAGCATCTAATTGCCTGGGTCCAGCTGGTGGGTCACCTGGAAGTCACATTCTCTTGATGACCTTCTCTAACAGTAACATGATGGCTAGCATGCTTTCAAATACTCCAGGAAAATAAAAATGCGTGGACATGGAATACAAGATACAAAACTAACAAAATGTTGATCATTATTGAAGTTGGTTTATTATATTACTTTCTAAACTTTTATATGTACCATTTTTTTATAAAATAGTTTTTAAGAGAAGAAAGTACTAGAGCCAAGCTGTTTTTCTAAGTCCCATTTTGATAAATAATTTCATTGGTAGACTTGTACCAGTTAAGCTAAAGGCAGTCTTCACTACAGATTAATTCTGTTAGTTGCTCAGGACATGAACCTGGATACCAGCCTTGGCTCCATTTGTTTGTTTGTTTGTTTGTTTGTTTGTTTGTTTTTCTTTCACACCCCACAATGACTCCATCAGCAAATCTTTCTGGCTTGGTATTTGACACATATCCTAAATCTGACTTCTCATCATTTGCACTGCATCTGCCTTTTTCCAAACTACCACCATCTCTCCTCTGAATTATTGCAAAATCCTCCTAACTGGTATACTTGCTTCTATCTTTTTGCTCTTTTGGTTTGTTCTCAGTGGGGCATACAGACAGGTCCTTTTAAAGACTAGGTCAAGTTAATCCTTTGCTCATCCCCTCTACCTCTAACATTATATCTATCTCACTCAGATTGAAAGGATATATCCTTAATGCAGTCTGCAGGGTTCGACAAGATCTAGACCATTACTCTCCCCTGTTTGTTTCCCCTTCACTCATTCCATTGCAGCCACACTGGTCTCCTTATCATCTCTTGAACATAAGAGCATGTTCCAGTCTCAGGGCCTTTATCTTTGCTGCCCCTTCAACCAGCCATACACTTTTCCCACATGCCTGTAGGCTTGTTCCCTTACTTCTTTTAGGTCTTTGTTCAAATGTCATTTTCTCAGATTTCCTTTTTAAAAATTCTCTACTCTTCCCTATTCCTCATCAATGTCTTATTTTTTGTCATACCTCAAAAAAACTCAACATCTATATGTTGAACTTATTTAAATTGTTTATTTTAGTGTCTTCTATTTTCCATGACAGATTTATGACTCTTCTGTTCACTACTAGATCCCTAGCACTCAGAATAGTACCTGCTACATGGTAGGAATTCCATAATTACTGATTGAATAAACAAATTTGTTGAATAACATTTGCTGAATAAATTAAGCTACTATTCCAATAATGTTGTCCATGACCCTAGAGTCTCTTTATGTTCCCAAGTGAATTTACCTTGACTAGTTTTAACCATCAGGGAGTAAACCCACTTGCATTATTCACTTATTCTTTCAAAATATATTTATTGAGTTCCTTCTTTGCATTAGGAACTAAAAATACAATAATTAATGAGATAAAGATGTTATGCACTCTCTTATAATCATCTCTCCCAGTTTTTAGGGAAGAAGGGGCACCTCACTGTCATCCTGTGATTAGTGTATATAAGTATTTAATCAGTTATTCTAGACCCTAGGGCAAACTTTCATAAAAAATTTTTCAAAGTGTGTATGCTACAGAAGAGTTATAGAGGTAGGTACTGTGAGATAAGGATCCCTCTGGAATAGGCAGCCTTAGTGATCCTGAGGGCTGTTTGGAGTCCCAAAGCCAATAGCATCTGATTTTTAGCTTCCTCTTCTGGACCTCCTCCCAGAGCAGCCCAAGAGAAATAGGTTACAAGAGTATTGCCCATGATCTTCTCAGGTGGTGAGTACTCCTAGCCATATCTGGCTCTCACCACTGGACCCTGATATTCAAGTGTGGAGCCAAGGAGTAGCTCTGCCACCCAAACAAGAGGGCAGTGTTACTGCGGGAGGCACTCAAAGAGAACCACACAGAGCAGCAGTCCAACCTCCAGCCCATGGGAGGAGAGGAGTGACTCCTCATGGGTACAATTCCACACAGTGGCTAATAATTAAAGCTTTTATTCTGATGCGTCTACTGTTTGTGTCTCTTTAGTGATATCCAGGGTAACCTAGGGTGGTTGTTCTAACAATGTATGCATGTTCTGCAAGTCAGAGCTCCATCATTAGTTTAAAATACCTACATTCAAGATCCTTTTTTATTACCACAGAATATTTCAACATTGCATTTGTCAATGGAAGAAAAGAATAATGATTATATTCTTTAAACCTAATTTCCAACTATTAATTTTTGTATTGCTATAATAACAGTTTTAAATTTTTTGTCACCTGTTTGTAGGAACCAAGTTTCTTGTTGATAATGACTATCAGATTTTGGAGACATCATCATTTAAAAAAGTCTTAATCAGAAATTGCTTGTGGTCATTTCAATATAAAGATCTGATGAAAATTATAGTTACGTTCACTGAAGCAAGCTCAAGCTTCTCATTTGAAATTTTAAGGTTTTACTTGGATGTATTCTTCCAGTTAAATATCAAGTATTGTCCTTAATACTTTGCTTTATAAAGAGATATAATTATTTTATCGCCATGCCTTATATAGCTACTCCCAAATTTACTCCGATTTACCCCAGGAAATATTATTATTTCCTGTGTGTGCTTTGAAATGGAAAAATGTTGATAAGCACTCCACTGGGGAAACTTATATGCCATGGGTGAATCCATTGGCCTCTCATGTGCAGACATTTTCAGACAGCCAAGATTTCCCAATGGCATTTCAAACCTCTTTCTCTCATGGCTTGATTCCTGTGCAGATGATGACAAGTACTGGTGACAGCAATAGCCTCCCTGTGCTATCATTCAATTCCTTCAGTTCCTTAGAATGAGATCAATAAAGCTTCACTCTTTTGAAGGAAAAATTATACCACTGTCTTGGAGTGTCACTAAAGACAGTATGTGAGTTCAGTAAGAGGATATATTGATGGTACAGATTTCCAGTCCAAGTTAGAATGACTGTTTCAGGGTCAAGGAAGTGAGACAGAATTATTCTAATCCATACTAGACTGCCGTTTGCCACAGTTATTACAGTATATAAGCTTAAGTCATAAGAAGAGAGTTATGGTTGAAATTACAGTTGCCATCTTTGATATCTTGAATATCTCTTAGGCTCATTTACCCTTTTTTCTAAATAAACTTAGAACATTAGCACCTAAGAGCTACCCTTATTAATAATGGGTTTGACTATCAAAAAAGTGTATAATCAAATCTGAGTTGCTTCAGCAAGATGAGGTAACTATGCAATTTCCTGACTACATGGTAGCAGCTGTTTTCCCATTTGTGTGTGCAGTGGAAGGACTTTGTATAATCATAGGTGAGGCTTTATCTTCTGTATATCCATCATCCCTGTGACCTAGTCAAAGTAGGCATCTGTGAATGGCATAAAAGGATATTTCTCTAACAATTAATAAAAATTTTAACACTTGGAAAATAACAATTATATTTGGAAAAAGAAGAATCACAAAAATGCTGGTGGTTATGGGTGTGGAAAGTTGGGGCCTGACATCTGTTCCCATTGCGCTGGTAGTCCCCACCCCCCGCCAATGCAAGGCAGGTGCTTAACCCCTAAGAAAAATCTAATAACTGTTTATAGGTTTGAATGAATAAAATAAGAGATGTAAAAATGTCTTCAATATTCATAACATTCATCACTAATACAGTAGGCGGAGTACAAGGTTTTATTGATATTCAGTCTTTGGTCGGGCATGAGGAAGAGCTGTGAGCTGTGGCTATGTTGTAACCCTATGATATGGTGGAGCCTTAGCTAAAAGTCTGTTCTCTCAGACCCATACTCCCCATGAAAAGGTATATGTGTTATGGTTTCATTTTTGAAACAGACGTTCTTTCCTGCTGCAAAAATTGTCGAGAAGTTGAGTTTATAGAGAGCATGTGTAGCAAAATGTTGAGTGCTTCAGTCAGGATGGCAGAACACCATACATTTTAAGCCAGTGTATTTATAATGTTGCTGATGCATTTGGTTAGAGGAAGGCCCTGTTAAATGCCTCACACGCACTCTCGTTTAACCTTCAGAGTGCTTTTACACAGGAGATGCTATTTGTAACCCCATCTTACTGATGAGGAAAGTAAAGCTTAGCATCTGAACCCAAGTGTGTCTGAATCAAAATGCCACACTCTAACCCCTTTGCTCATTGCCTCTTGATAAATGCACATTCAAGTGCTTACATTTTACACATTATATCTAGAAAAGCTTTTCTACTCTGTGACAGCTGTTTACATTTTTCAGCCTTTTTGGAGGAAAAGTATAACTTTTGCCACTTTACAGGCTTGTATTAATTATTTGTTAAATTGAAAAATTAATTTTTTACTTTTTGGAAATGCTTATGTTAATACTTAAGAGTCAATCTGAAATAGATGAGAATTTGGGTATTTTAATATATACTTGAAGAATTATTAAACACTGATTATGATGATTGTAACCAGTATGAGATAAGAGGATACCCGTGGCCAGAAAGGTCAAGAATGAGTTTTCCAGGTCATTGGCTCTGCCCAGAACTGCCTTGGTGAATCACATTCCACACAGTCTCTCAGTGCTGAGCTAGCATCTATGTAGATCAAAGCTGTGGCCAGAATGGCTAATTCATGCACTAAACCCAAATGTCAAGATTTGTTAAACACATGTCCTTTAGAAAAGCTACCTAACTGAACCCACTGCATGAAAAGTGGTAGAACGAATTATTGGTCTAGATTCAGATTTAGATATTTTAATTTACTTTTAGGAGGAGCAGCCACACAATAAAAGCAATGGCACAGGAATAGCCTACCTGGGGGGAAAGTGAGAGTCTGTGGCTGAAAGTCTTCAGGGAAAGACATGTGAGGAAATTAGTGAGATTGATGAAGTGTTTCGCGGTGTATGATACAGAGGTTCATAATGGATTGTCCCTCAGTCTTCCCTAACCACATTGAATATAAAAGCATTATTGAATGAATAAATCAGCAGCTTAATGATATAAAGGCTTTCAATGTATCAACCCAGCTGTTGATTCTTAATGTCTCTGCTCAGTTTCCCCACCCTTCTTTTTTCTTCTCACTCCTAATGAGGAATGTCTTAGGACTACAAAAGCGTAATAACCCCGATGCTGCCACCACCACATACACATCTTTTTTAATAGGGTGGAATACTAGTTTAGGACCCTCAAAGCTCCAAAAGCAGAAACCTGATTCCCTTGCTCCTCTTTGTCTCTTTTCTCACCTCCAATTCCACTTAACCAACTCCAGGAGAGCACATACTGGGCTTCTCACAAGGACTTGCATTTATTATACAACATCATTCTTCATACTTTTTATAGTGCCATAAAAATTAGGAGTGTGTGGACACTCATGGCACAAAAAGGTAGGAATCCTGCTATCTTCCCTTTCAGCTCTTCCTCACATAAGGAGAGAAAATGGCAAGCATAAACTAAAAAGATGCTTATAGGGGTGCCAGGGTGGCTCAGTCAGTTAAGCATCTGACTCCTGATTTTGGCTCAGGTCATGATCTTACAGTTTGTGAGTTCAAGCCCTGCATTGGGATCTGCACACTGACAGTGCAAAGCCTGCTTGGGACTCTCTCCCTCCCTCTCTGTCTCTACCCTGCTCCCACTTGCTTGTTCTCTCTCTCTCTCTCTCTCTCTCTCTCTCTCTCTCTCTCTCTCTCTCAAATAAATAAATTAAAAAAAAAAGATGCTTATAATATGATAGACCCAGTGCCACTTATACACACCACAATGTATTACCTGAGTTAACATGAGACTCTCATATAAGGTTCATGCCGTGGTCACTCCTTGCCTTCCACATCCTTTCCACAGTCAATGGTTTCTATGTATTCTGCTTACATAAAGTCAACATAATTATATTTGAAATGTTCAGAGACAAAGAAACTGGTATTTAGCTACAATCCTTGATTGTCCCAGTACCTAGAAACTCAATGACAAAAACTTGAATCCTGTACCTCTCAATTAAGCTAAAGCCTCATACAGACATCTCTGAATGACCAGGATAGACATTCAAGGTCATAGCAGAAAAGAACATAAGGCCCCCAAATAAAACTGTTACAAGTGCCAAATGAGCTTAGGAAGACAGGACTTCACAGGAGTTCCTGGGCATTGGGAAGAATTAGTTGATGCTCGATAAGACGAGCAGAAACCTATCCGTCATCTTTGCTATTACTTATGCCAGCTGTGAGGTTAAACTGAGGGGATTATAAAATTAGGGCCTTTAACTCCTCTGCTATGGGATCCCCTTAATGAATAGAGTGGCAAGCAGCTAAGCTCTGAGAAAGGATATGATGAGGAAACGTCCAAAGAAATTTTAGCATTGTTCAAGCATTTCAGGTCCAACCCTACAGAGACCTAAGGCATTGTGTCCAGTCCTACCTCCATTAAAAGCCAACACTTTATGGGGTCTGGCAGACATTCTCAGGCCAACCATGCCCTCTTGGCCCACACATTTCTGACTTTCAACTCCTTTCATTTTGGCCCCTGTCAGTATCCCTTAGACTTTCATGAGCACAGCTATGCACTTAGGATGTTGTTGCATTTCTAGCTGTCTCACGATGGAAGAATTTTCACCTCCCAATCTCAATATTCCTGGGACTTTAAGAGTCTTCATTTTTCCAAAGAACTCTTTCTAAAATAGATGTGTATAAGGCTGTTGTTTAAAACAATGAATTCACTGAAATTTGGTGTGGTTTCAGCTACTCTGATATATTTTTGTCAGATACTATGCTCTGAGAACCTCTGTTCAACCTTTGGCTCTCTCAGCCTTCTTTAAGAGGGTAAAAGGAAATGACCTGTGTGGTTATACTTGAAACTCTTCTTTTAGGGATAAAATCTGGAGGCATGTGGTAGAAAGCAAGTAATGTGCTGAGGACATTGTAAACATAAGAAAGTAGGGTACAAAAATGCTGGATGGATTATTAATAATATTAGCTTAGCACTGAGTCAATTTCCCAAAGTCCTGTTGTATCTTGGTAGAGTTTCTCCAGGCATGTAAACTATTCCCTGGGTGCAAACTAAACACTGTCAAAACTATATTCACTTTCTTAGGCTTCTGTGGAAGTAAATTCATTAAACTGGAAATTCCCCCTGGACTGAAAGACTGAATGCAGTTTCTTTAAGTGCTCTTTAAGTAAAGGAAAGATGACTTTTAAAAGTGTATTGATTTGGCAACTATTCTGAATCCATTTACAGACAGAATAAGCACAGGACCCCTTTGTCCCCTGGATATCCCACTCTGGCTCCAGATTTCTAGCTGATAGTCATACCTCTCAAGAAAATAAGCCTAGGTAAAGAAATTTAAAAAGAATTCAATGGTTTGGAGCATGATGCTATTTAGCTATCTCTATTCTTCTTTTCCTATGTAAAACATCAACAGAGCACAGAGAAGTTGGAAAATAGGGACACAGAGAAGTTATGAGACAGTAAAACACAAAGAAGCAAGATCATTGTGGGCTTCCAGGTTGGCTGCAGATCCACCAAACAATAGGTAAGTCTCGCAAACATATTAAACCCAGGTTAGGAGTATAAATACAAAGCCTTCCCCTAATTACAAATACATCTCTTTTGCAAACAAATGTATAGGAGAGAAAGGAAAAGATCACACAAGGTCCTGAAAAGGAGGCAAAAACAGTGATAAAGAGGGTGGTAAGCCGAGCTTCACTGTACCTAAAGAAAAGTGCCAAGAGACTACTGGGTGTCAAAGTATGACCATAGACTTTTTAGCGAGAACATGGAAATAAATAAATTGATGGGGGAAAAAAAAGGGGGAAATGTGAACATTATTGAAGGGAGTCTTGAAAAGATATCTGAGGGGGCACCTGGGTGGCTCAGTCAGTTGGGCGTCCAACTTCAACTCAGGTCATGATCTCGCGGTTTGTGAGTTCAAGCCCCACGTCGGGCTCTGTGCTGACAGCTCGGAACCTGGAGCCTGCTTTAGATTCTGTCTCCCTCTCTCTCTGCCCCTCCCCTGTTCACAGACTGTCTCTCTCTGTCTCTCAATAATAAATAAATGTTAAAAAATTTTTTTTTAAAAAAGAAGGTATCTGAGGACTTTTAGCTATGAAGCTAATTACATGTTAAAACTACTGAGGATCTAACCTTATACCCAACGTCCTTTCAAAGTGCCCTTTGAAGACCTGCAATGGGGAATAATGAAGGCAATAACAGAAACCTAGATTCTGTGATTGAGCTTGGGACTAAATTTAGGAAGATTTGCTGTAAATTTAGTAGAAATATGAACACATAAAAAAAAGGGTGTGGAGGAGGGATTTGAAGATTGACATAGGATTGCCTCCTGAACTAAATAAAGTTCTATGCCTCAGAAATAAGTGGGTCTTGGAGAGTCAAGACAATGTTCAGAATCTAAACAATAGTAATATCTTACACTATAATCATCAGTGTTGACCCAGGAAGTCTACTCACAAGCCTCTTTAAGGACACATTTAAAAATGTTGAAATGCTTTGTACACACATATATTCATCAAAGGGTTATCTATGATAGTGAAATTGAAATGTCTAACCATAGGCAGGTTGTTACACGAATGGGGTTTTTTGAAGATCTGAAAATGAGATTTACACATCCAGGTAATAACATGGAAAAGTGTTGCTATGTTTAAAATGTAGGCTGTAGTATATACATATTTTTAAATTAAAGTTGCAGGAAAAAATGCTTAAATGGAAAATCACAAAAACGTCAAAATTCTTACATTTAGGTAGGAGAAAATGATGTTGACATCATCTTCCTCTGCCCCTTCCTCCTCTGCTTTCTCGTTTTCTATTTTATAATTTTCAAGTTTTATTTAATGATCTTGTATTATTTTTTAAATGATTTTTAAAAACAGTTCAATAGAGGTAGAAGCCCATCTGAGGTTATTCATACAGGGAATAGACAGTCTAAGGTGGTAGTTCTCCACTTAAACATATATAAGAATTATCTACAGTTCGTGATTCTGTAGATCTGGGACAGGACCAGAAATTTTGCTTTTTTCATATGTTCCCAAAGGATTCCTATAGTGTTGATCTAGGGACCAAACTTGGAATCACTGCTCTAAGAGAAATGCTTTCATTCCTCATGATTCACAAGATTTTACCCATTTATCCAATCATTTTACCAGTCATTCTACCACACAAATAGAAGGCTCTAGTGTAGTGAAACTGATGCTACAACAGTATGACTCAATATTTTGCCCTTGCCTTTTATCCAAGGTCAAAGTAAATATGACACTTTTCTTTTTCTTGGAAAGGGCGACTGAGGACATGATTTTACATGTTCCAAGTTCCCTTTTAAAAGGCTTATGTTGAAAAAGCTTTTACAGAACAAAGAGGAAAAAGAATTTAATCATATTTTTCTAATTTCTTTATTAAACAATAGGAACTCATTTTTAACTATGTGTTTATATCTGCTTTATTCCTGGATTTAGGATTGTTTCCAAAAATATAGGACAGGAGACAGAAAAATGTTGCAAATAGATAGGTGAGGAAATCATGACAAAAATTTACATAACAAAGATGGCATTAGCCTGTCCTCTTTACCTTGAAAAGTTATGCATTTGCCATTGCACTACCTTCCTTCAGCGTTGGTTTTCTGTTTTTTTTTTTTTTTTTCTGTATTTAGTTTCCTCCTATTGCTTCCATGGCACCTTTGAGTACTTTCTTGTAGACATATCTCCCTTTCGACTCAACTGCCCAAAGAGTTACATTAAATTGTAGATGATGCTTATATTCCTATTCCTCACATAATTAATCTTCAACTAAATATCAACAAATACAAAGTTATGTTCAACTAGCAACACAACTGAAATTAATACTTAAGGACAAGAATATTTAAGTCTACTGTCTCAAATATAGTTTTAAGTATTTGTTTGGATATCTCAACGAAGTCTTGAGAAACAAAAGCTTTGAGAATATGAAAACCTCTCCAATTCAAGATAAAATAAAAGTGTCACAGTCATTGTAATGAATTTACTCAATATCTCAAATTTAACCAGCTGGAAAATTTTTTTTCCTTTGTAAGCAGTATTCTATTCAACTTTTAGAAATGAGGATCCTGTCTTACAATGGAAAAGCAGCATATTGTCCTATAGGTGGAACAAAATGTCCTTGACTTATTAATCCTCTAGGGGAGCATTGCCTTTGGTAACAGCTACTTAGCATATATTAAAGGAGTAGATTCCAGTAATTTCACTTCAGGGCTTAAAAGTCCAGAGGCTTCCTTTTGTTCAGCATAAAGAAAAATGCCATTCTAATTCCAATGTACTAGCTTCTGCTTAACTAAACTCTGGCAATATTAGTCGCCTGCTGTGTAAGGACACCCTAAGAGCACAAAAGAAAGAAGCAACTTTAAAATAAGTGATTGAAAAATAAAACAAAATAATAAGTGATTGAAGTAATTAAACACATTAGAAAAAGAGAATGTTGTGATCCAAGAGCAAGTCGGTCAACAGCAAGTTTAAGTGAGACTCAATGTACTGTAAATACCTGCTTGCTTCTTACTGATTTGGGGAATATATAATTAAAAAATAGCACATTTAATCTGTAATTTGCAAAATCAGTGAAACAATAAAAGCCTACTTAAGGGAGAAGTTTTTATACTTTGGTTTTTAAACAGCAAAACACATGATTGGCATTTGCTTAATAAGACTGTTGGAGATAATTTTTCAGGGTTGACACATTATCAATTCAAATCAGTAATTAAAGATACAGATGAAACTTGTCAGTGATATTGATATGGTTCAGAATTGTTTGGAATCAAAGCAAACTCAGAATGAAGTGTTGATGGAAATTATTTTTAAGAAGTACTATTAGGTTCCTCCTGGGTACAGAGTCTTGAATCAAACCCTGGAGAGACAGATAAATTATAAACATCTCTGAGAAATATTGTATACAAGGATAAACTAACAGAATTGCACCATGGAAAGAATTCAGTGTGTTTGTATTCCATTTTTTTAAGGGAAACATTATGACATAATTGGTTCAGAGTTTGCCCACTTGAGAATACTGAGCACTCACCAGGGGTCAGATGCTTCATATAAACATTACGTCGTTTAATCCTTACAACAGTCTGGAGAGGCAGGAAAAATTGTGCCGTTTTACAAAAGAGGAGAAAAGCTCAAAGTGTTTAAAAAACTGTCTCAAAACAGCATTGTTTGTGGGAATCAGAACCAAGACTTGAAGCCAAGACTGCCTGATAAAACTGTTTCCTACAACACACCAGACTGCCATGCAGCACTCTCTCTTCCATACTCTGGGGACACCTTTATCCAATTTCTCATTTCTAAATCGAAGATCATTCTGTTCTTAGGAAGCTCCTCAAATCTTATTTCCCTGGAATATTAAGTATATTCTGGCAGCTTCCAGACCAAGAAGCACTTCTACAGAAACTTGGACACCTTCAGGAAGTCATCAACTGGAAACACTTTCCCCTCCATGGGCAGTGTCTCCCACCCACCTTTAGCATCCGGATCTATTTTAGACGTACTTGTTTTTAAAGATTCAACACAAGTAGTACCTATTGCATAAAGCTTTTTCTTTTATTCGCAACCAGATGTGATCTTGCCTTCCTCTGTTATAATTTTCTTTTCTTTCTCCAATAGCACTTTGTTTATAGTTCTATGTGGTAGTGCATTGTATTTATTTATGTATATTTATTGACTCAACAAGCATTTACTGAATGCCTTCTAAGTATCACTCTATCTAAGTCACTGCTAAATGCTGAGTCTACAGAAATTAGAATTATGTAAAGACACCCCAACTTCGTTTCACGGCCTGGCAGAACATGCTTGCTTCATGTGTTGGATAAGACTGAAAGTTCTTTTATGTTTCAACTTATGTCTTGTTCATTTCAACATAAAACATGAACCATGTGTTAAATAAACCAACACATTGTCTTTCTCCTAGCTGCTTTCAAAAGCGGTTATTTAATTTAATTAGATTGAGAGGCACCTGGACGGCCCAGTCGGTTGAGTGTCCAACCATGGCTCCAGTCATGATGCTGCAGTGCGTGAGTTTGAGCCCCACTTTGGGTTCTGCGCTGACAGTTCGAAGCTGGCTTCAGATTTTGTGTCTCCCTCTCTCTCTGACCCTCCCCTGCTGTAACTCTGTCTCTCTCTCTTTCTCACAAAAATAAATATTTAAAAATATATATATTTAAAACATAAGAATTTATTTAGATTGAAATAACGTGCAATACTTGCAGTGAAAAATCCATGTAAAGTTATTTACAAGAATACAGACAGCATTTGTATCCGTATCTTATTATTTCAGGTAGATGAAAGTAAGACTTTTCTCTTTTCTGACATATAAAACTAGGAACTAAGTATATGGAATTCTGTGTTTATAACCATATGCCAGGGCTCAGTAGAGTCTTAAATGTACACAATCTGACATTAAATGCATTTTGAATATATTGCTGGTCAAATTAAATCCCAAGAAACATTAAATAAATTACATAATTAAAATTCCTTGGACAGCATGCTCACAAAGGGACTACCCACATACAACAGTCAACAAAAAGCAAACAAAAGTGATGTCAATTTCCTTCTCTGAGTAGTATAAATGGATTCTCCTATATTTTCCTTCAAGTGAAAAATAATGAGATAGTGAAGCTTATTACAGGGTTGCTTTAAATTTTTTATGGGTAGAGAAGTTGCTTCCACATTTTAACCAACCTAAGTCACATTGTTTTAAAGTCCCAAAGTGATTCAATTTTTGTCAATACTTTCCTATCCTTTTAAGTCCTTACTTCTTATAGCTGATTTCTAGATCCAAACGACTTGCTGTCTTTAGAATCTTCTTCCACTAGTAGCTTAAGAGAAGAAAGTATGTGTATATTTCTTCTTGAAAAAGTTTTGTGCCATCAACATAATTGGGGCAGTGTAGAAGGTCTAGAAGAATGGATCTGTATTTTATTTCTTTAAAAATTTTCTTCTAGGGGCGCCTGGGTGGCGCAGTCGGTTAAGCGTCCGACTTCAGCCAGGTCACGATCTCGCGGTCCGTGAGTTCGAGCCCCGCGTCAGGCTCTGGGCTGATGGCTCAGAGCCTGGAGCCTGTTTCCGATTCTGTGTCTCCCTCTCTCTCTCTGCCCCTCCCCCGTTCATGCTCTGTCTCTCTCTGTCCCAAAAATAAATAAATGTTGAAAAAAAAATTTTTTTTAAATAAAAAAAAAAATTTTCTTCTAGTGAAGGATAGATATTTTCCACAGTTCAAGTGGATTAGGAGTTTGCCATGTCAATGCTTTGTAGAACACCCAAATTTCACCTCTTTTATCTTATTTACTCCTGATATTTCTCCAATAAAGAGAGTAGGTTCAAATAATTTAAGCTTGGTCAGTCTCCCACTAAAATGCAGGCAAAAATAATCCACGTGGGGTTGGTGGAAGAGAATCTGATATAAGGACTAAAAGGTGAAAAGCTAAAAAAATGATTTGAGAACTCTACTGCCTGATGAACTTAGAGATCTTTTTAAGGAACTTCCTGCAATCATTGAGGCAGCCCCAGAGTAACATGTTAAGAAAGGGGGGGGTGGGGCATGGAAACGGAGGGGTCATGGAAACAAATTAAAAATATGCAAAGAAGTGGGATACAGGTAGGAAGCTGGAGGCCATGCTCAGCAGAGTCTAGTGAGAAAGTTCCCCTCTTAAAAGTGGAGTATCCATCATTGCGTAGGTTCTAGTATTGGAATGAATGAGAGAATAAGTTTATCCAGCTTTCTAAACTGCAGTTGCAGGGAAGCAAGATGGGGTGGACGTTCGTTCTGTGTCCTGGGTACTCTCTTCCAGGCAGCTCATTGCAAGAGAATGTATTTGAAAGCTTCTAATCACCTGTCTCCTGCTGAGCAGTTTCCACCTGGGTAAGTTCAGCAGGTGTGTCAATCAAGAGTTTGGGCCAATATCTCCTCAAATGCCTTCATTATATCTTACATCTTCCTCTGGCTGTATTTTTTTTTTTCATTTCCAGAGTCTTATTCTGATGTTTTTCAAACTAACAGAAAATTTGAACAATGAACATTTTAATGCCCTTCACCTATATTCATCATTTCTTTTCTTTTCTTTCTTTCTTTCTTCTCTTTCTTTCTTTCTTTCTTTTTTCTTTCTTTCTCTTTCTTTCTTCTTTCTTTTTCTTCTCTCTTTCTTTCTCTTTCTTTCTCTCTCTCTCTCTCTCTCTGACATTTCTCCTGAGCAATTTGGAATGTAGTTACAGAAATCATGATAGTTTACCGCTAAATATTACATCATGCATCTCGTAAGGAAAAAAATCATCTTACCAAGAAAATTCACAGTACCATCTACTCTCCATATTAAAATGTTCCCAATTACCGAAAATACATTTTTTTCCAAAAATATATCTTATAACTTTAAAATACAAGATTCAAGGGGCGCCTGGGTGGCTCAGTCAGTTGAGCATCTGACTTCGGCTTACGTCATGATCTCACAGTTTGTTAGTTCAAGCCCCACATTGAGCTCTGTGCTGACACCTCGGAGCCTGGAGCCTGCTTCCAATTCTGTGTCTCTGGCTCTCTCTGCCCCTCCCCTGCTCTCTCTCTCTCTCTCAAAAATAAATAAACATTAAAAAAAATTTTTTTTAAATACAAGAGTCAATGAATGATGAAGCATTGCATTTGATTTTTTTTTAGCCTTTATAAATTTAGAAGTTACATACCTTTATGTTTGTTTTGTTTTTCAAGACATTGTGTTTTGTTTTGTTTTGTTTTGTTTTTTGTTTTCTGGAGGAGTACAAGCCATTATTTTGAGGAACAGATTACATTTTGAAGTTTCTGATTGTTTTTTAAGGGATGAATTCAAGTTAAACATATTTGGAAAGAAGAGCATAGGTGTTACTGGTACTTTTTATTATATCACATTAGGAGCATAATGTATCACATTTTCACACTAATAGTAATGCTGTTTGCTTGTTAGTTAAGGAGTTGGCTGTCAGATCTCTCTATTCATAAAAGTACATTTCCCCTGTAAAATTCAATTAGTAAATAACTGGTGGGATTGAATCATTGTTGACTAAATATACTATTTTCTAACCATATTTTAGCTAAAAGTGTTCGCATCCACAAAGAATCCTTGCCTAATCTAGTTACTACATTAAGGGTTGCCAATAGTGTTTTCCCAATTTTCCCATTTCTTTTATTTTTTTAATGTTTTGGTTATTTTGAGAGGGAGAGAGAGAGAGCAAGCAGGGGAGAGGCAGAGAAAGAGGGAGACAGAGAATCTCAAGCAGACTCCACACTGTCAGCATAGAGCCCAAAGCAGGACTCAAACTCACAAACCGAGATCATGACTTGGACAGAAATCAAGGGTCAGTCACTTCACTGACTGAGCCACCCGGGTGCCCCTTCCATTTCTTTTACATTAACTCATTGATATTTTTCTGAAAAATGCTTTAATTTGTACTCCCCTTCCACACACACACACATATATTATCTCACAGGAATCACTACCACCACATAGATATTTGTATCAGTGTTATCATCCATTTTCATAAGTCTTTGATACTCAAAGTGCCCAACTTGTGGCCAGTGGGAGCCCCTTCAACCTGCCTTCCATGTCATTTTCAAATGACTTTGTTGTTTCTGAGTTCCTCTTTGCTTTCTGTCATAGGTATTCCTGGCACACCTTATGCTTTTCCTGCCTCAGAAGGAGGAAGAAGTCAGCCATGTCAGCTACTTCTCAAATGAGTTGCAGTTCTTTTTAGTGGGAAACGGAACATAGAAACCAACTCTGGGAGCTAGATGTGCCCCGTAGTAATGGGATGTCATTGTTTTGAGACCATCTCAGTAGCCAGTTTACTCTGTGTGTGTGTGTGTGTGTGTGTGTGTGTGTGTGTGTGCACGCACGCGCATGTATGTATGCATGTGTGTTGTATAATGTTCTTAACTTTCTTATATTTTGATATGCCTTCACTGGGATAGTAAATTTTATTATTTTTTAAAGATAATATTTTTAGAGCAGTTTCAAATCTACAATAATGATGCTTTCTCTGCCCATATCTTGGGGTAGATGAGAGGAACAAACAAAATAATATATACCATGCCCTTTGAAAGGCATAAACTGCTGTAAAAAACTTAGTGCATTGCCAGTGTTATTACTCATACATGTTCATAGTTGATCGGACATTTGAAATATGCCCCAGAAATTTTCTTAGTTTGTAGTGCTAGGTGTTTATGCTTTTTTGCTTTTGGTTAAAAATATCATTTTAGAATTTCCTAGTGTAGTATGTATAATCTTGCATGCTTTTTATAAAGTTAGAAATTCAAAGTTTGGGAGGCCTGCAGTAACCTCAGGAATAGGCAAACATTGGCAGATTTGGAACATAAAGGCTTTCACTTTAATGCTGGCCCTTACTGCAATCAGCAAACTAAACTCCTTGTCACATTTCTTACTCTGAGTGAATTCCAATGTGGCAGAGTACTCTCAAAAAGCATTTAATCATCGTGCAAGTCACAAGACAGGTTATTAATAAGTGATTATTTCTCATAATAAAGAAGCTTGTTATAATCAAAGCTGTTGTTTATTCCTACAAGAAATGTTCTTCTGCTCAAAATGAACTTTGTTCCCATTTTTAACAGAGTTTAAGTATGAGAAATTAGAATGCAAAACTGGGTGAAGCAACAGAAATTGGCTGGCAGGGTTCAAATATCAACCCACAACATGTCAACTTTCTCAGTCTCAGATGCTGCTGTAGACACACACGCCTACTGTGAAGGATCCCACGCACAGAGACCTGACACAAAACATGAGAATCATGGAAGCAGAAGAGACCGTAGGAACATATGAAACACTTGCCCCACAACAGGTGAAACTGTTTTTACCCAAGAGGAAACTCTTTTACCCAAGTTCACAGTGCAAGTCAGTAGAAGAACAGAGCTAGAGCCCAGGTGTCCAGACTCCAGGTCCAGTGCTGTTCTGCTTTGTGCACCTGTCTGTAGCGCCGGGGGTAGACATTGGTTAAGTTAAACAGTCAAGGGGTAAACAGAATGTAACCTGGTTGGATGTGGGGAAGGCAAAAGGACAAAAGAGAAAAACATGAACAGATTCTTACCTCATTCACCAGAAATCCTGTCCCTATAATTTGGCTCTTTAAGGCTGTAGTGATTCTGTGATTCTGGCTGACGTTCCAGACATGGAAAGGAATGTTCTCTAGATATTTCCATGTAAATAAACTTGCTGCCACCAGGAGTGCTAATCCCTGGGCATTCTGCTGCCTGCAAAAGTATCTTTATCCTCTTATGCTTATATGCTTAAACAAGGGTGATACCACACCCAGACCCTAGACACATTGTCCCTCAGTGGCTTTCCCAGCAAACACTGTTGTTCTTAACTCCCAGGAAAGATCAGTAAGAACTGAGGTGCCCCTTCTTTTGGAATTATTCAGAGTCACAGTGCAGGGCAGGGGTGGGGGGGTGGGGGGGGAAAGAGTATTCATTTAGAATAAAACAAAAAATCTACAAAGAAAATGTTAAATTATATTAAAGGCACATATGTCCAAAACAAAGATTTTTCAGGGAAACATAAATAACAAAAATATATATTAAATGCATTCAAAAATATTCTTGTGGTCAGAAGGCAAATAGAATTAAGGACGAAGGGAATAAGTAGACAACAAACTAAAATAAAATAAATTTTTAAAAAAATTTGGGGGGAGTGGTAATGACAGAGGGGGTATTTCACTATAAGAAATACCAAGTTACTATGCACGTCACTTGACCTGACTGCATAAAGAAATCAGATGTCAGAGTTGTTAGGTCCTTGGTATAAATTTGTGCCAAAACGTTACCCCGTGGTCTTTATAAAAGTGTTCTGAAAGAGCTCTGTTAAAACACAAAGTGCCAGGAATGACTGCATTCAACCTGGAGAGCTAGGAGTGAAAGAAAAACCATGCCAACCGATACAACATGTTGGCCAGTTGCATGCAGTTTAATTCATAAGGCCTCACAGGTGATTATAAAATGACCACTTTGACTTTCTTTTTGAAATCATCTGCTGAGAATATTAACATAACGACAATTTGCGTGTACCAGGTGAGTGGGGAATATTGCATAGAAGAAAGTCAGTATTTTTGAAACTTCCTGGTTCAGTCAGCTTTTTAATTTAACCCAGAGAAATGAGGAGAAGCCTCCAGTTAAGCCTGGGGTTTAACCCCAGGGTGGGGGAGTAGGGAGGTAGAACAAAGACAGAAGCAAGAGGAACCAGGAAGCCACCCACCAGGACCAGAGACTTTCTGCCAACAAGGACTTTTTCTTTGCAAGGATGAACTGATACATTGAGGAAATTCAACAGCAGGCTTAATTTTTTAGGTGACTGTTGAAAAAACTAAAAGTACGACATTGAAAATAGTCATACCCTTCAAAATATATGGCCCTTGGAATTTAAAGGAGGTTGTTGTCATAAAATGTAAACCTTAATTCAACTTTCACAAAAGTTCTTATTGGACACGCCTCCACTGTCTCCCCGCTCCATGAATAGCCTGCTTTCAGCAATTTTCGTTTCTGTTCATACATAAGGTATTTGCTTACTCTCCTTTCCCCTTGGCCTCTGGCCTTGAGAGAGACTCTAAGTAATAATGCAGGAGGAGAGCAGTACAGGGCAACTTTTCAGTGTTTCCACTTCCTCCTTAGATGTCACACCAGCTCACCCAGCAACTCTTCATTCAAGAAATCCAGTGCAGAAACCAGAAGGTCATGAGCAGAGTCATGAGTCACGAGAACTGGCTAAATTCTAAACCATTCCTGAGATATAATAACAACTACCTACTAGAAAAAAGCAGCTGACCCTAAGAGGCTTCTTGACAGTGTAGGACAGAAGAGTCCAGAATAGTCCCTCTGCACCATTGCTGCACATTAGAATCACCTGGGGGAGTATTTCAAAAATATACATGCTCAAGTTCAACCCAAACTAATTAAATCAGAATCTGAGGGGGTTAGGCTCAGTATTATTAAAGCCCCTCAGGTAATTGTAATATGAAGCCAAGGGTGAGAACTAGTGTTCTAGAAGATCCAAGGAACAGATAATTAATACAATCCGGTTGCTTATTAAGGGTGGTTTTATAACAAAACATTTAATTAGTAGCTAATCAAGGTAGTTGAAATGGAGAATTAACCTCAGGCTTTGTCTTACTGCATTTTTTGAGATCACAGTCAGATACCAATTTATAAAGTGATAGGTTGCAGAAGGCTGAGAAAAATGGAGCAGAGTAAAGTGTGTGGGGAGATGGGTAGGAGTCAGCCAAAGGGAAGTACCCCAAATCCTGAGAGCAGAGACAGCATCGTATTCATCTTTGAATTGCCACCACCTAACATAGCAAGTCTGCACAGAGTGGGTTCACAATAACTACCACGATCTGACTGAATTACCAGGAGAAGCTTCTTTTTGTCTGGGTTTCTCTGATAGATCTTGATACTAGAGCGTTTTTCTCCTGAAAGCCAGGGGAAATCCCTTGAGAAAGCACCTCCAGACAAGCCTGGATAGACATGTTGGACACACGCAACTAGCTAACAACGTGGTGCCCCTTAAAATGGATATTCATTTTAAATGTTGCCTGGGCATTGTTTAGTCGAGAAGCCAAAGGCTCTGTTCGGGAAGGGCAGGACTGAGAAGATCTGGTGGTAGTAATCTGGCTTTCTTCCATTATATGAACAAATTAGCTCTGGACCCAAATTTGCATATAGCATTTGGCAAAACAAAAGCCATTCAGTTAATTAATCCACCCTACTCAAAATAATTTTCGTGATAATCTATTGTCATTTAAGCTTATTGATGGAAGTGTCACCTATATCATCCCTAAGTACTTTGTTAATATTTCTACTAATTACATCTGTATTTTCCCTCAAAGGGACTAGAGAAGATAAAATTTGATGCCTCTTTTACCTTTCCCCTGTTCCCCAGGGATTTACATGTGCCTGCATAAATTGGTACCCTGTGGCTGGCATATCTCTGAATCCATCTTATTTTCTTGAGTAATTGCCAATATCACCACACTGTCTAGCAGTGCCTCAGACATTTCCTGGTTCCTATCAGAAATTTCAATTCATCGCCAGGCCTTCTACTCATCTTCAAGTTGTCCACTCTGAGACATTGCTTGCATCCTCACACTGACTTCAGGACAGTCACTCACTATTCTTCTTTGGAAACCCTCTGCCTCTATTATACTGTAATATTTGGCTATCCAGAAATTCAGCCCACTGTCGTCACCTGTGAACATTTTCTCATACTGGTCCTTATCTTCTGTCTCTCTATAAAAATATAATCTAAAAGATTTGCCTAAAGTCCCATAATTTAATAGAACTTTCCAGAACTAATTATGAATCTCTTTTCTCTGAGCTTTTTGTGCTGTAGTTCTTCTTCGGCACTCATGCTATTTTACTTTACTATGTACACGCGAGTCTGTATTAGTTGGACTCTTTTAGTTACAAGTGACATAAAACTCACTTTCCAAACTGGCTGCAACAAAATATTTAACTGAGAAGTCAAGAAGTAGGACAGGCTTCTAGCATGGTTAAAGAAGAACGTGAGTTCCAAATATGTATGACTCTTCCATTTTTTCACTCGGCTCTCATGTTGGCTTCATTATCAGAACTGGCCTCTTTCGTGGTGGTAAGTTGGCTGCTGGGGCAATGATAACCTCCTCCTTCACATGTGGCAGATATAGGAAATGATATCCCATCATAATTGGAAAACGAATCTTGGGTTTTCTGCTGCCTAACCCCATTTCCAAACAATCCCTTTACCTAAGGAAACGTCTTGCATTATTAATTGGTTAATGCCTGAATCAGTCACCATAGCTCTGGAGTTTGGCTGAGACCAGGAGTCAGCATTGCCATAAACTTCAGCAGAGGGTACAAATTGGCCCACAGTCCATTTTTGTAAATAAAGTTTTATAGGAACACAGACACACTCATTTGTTTACTTTCTCACTGTGGCTACTACAAAGGGCAGAGGTGAGCAGTGTGACAGACTCTATATGGTTCCACAAAGCCTAAAATATTTCACTTTGGCCCTTCATAGAAAAAACTTGCCAATTCCTGCTTAAGTCTAGTTTGGGGCCATCCATGTAACTGAGCTTGGGGATCATTTCCAAAAGGAATGGCTGCTTTATCATGAAGAGGAGAGGGTCCCAAAATGCAATTCTGTGTCTTACTAGGAAAGAAGAAGAAGTTTCTTGAGGGCACTGACCAAACTTACTGATTTTCATAGCACAGTGTTCTGAATGGTGTTAGGCTCAATAATAATGTGTAGATTTGCTGAGTTGAATCGAATTGTTGCATTCTCTCCTGTTAATTTCCTCTTCCATTTCTCTGGGAATGTAGATATTGAATACTCTAGAAATTCTATTGGGTATAAAGGAAAGTTTCTCCAACTTGCTTGCTCCGTTACTTTGCTGAAGGAAATGATGGGATGTGACATTGGATTTGTAATCACCAACTCTGTTTATTTGTCCAAGTCAACAGTAAACCCGAAAAATACTGCAGGAACTCCAAGAATGGAGAAGGGCATGCTAAATTTTTTAGAGAAAAATAAGGCTGAATATTCTGTAATTATACATTCAGGAAGGTATCCTCACTTGTTTGTTTCTTTTTTTAACAGAAACTTTTACAAATATGAGTCAAGTTTAAAAGTATATTCTTCCTTTTCTATAGTTCCATAGTAAATGAATATTTTCACAGAATAACTAAATTGGGTCTGTAAATTTTAGTGTAGAAGATTTCTTCGGCTACTGAATGATACAACTGACATTATTTGAAATTAGAATAAAGCAAAAAGTACATGTAACAGCTTAATATTTATAGTTCTGCCATCAGGAAATCATACATCTGACTAGAATATTTTTAATATAAATAAGGCACATATTTTTCAGTTATTTTACTTATTAAGTGCCAATCGTATCATGAAGTTAGTACATCAAAATCATTCCTATTTGATTATTAGCAGGTATGTTTTAGCCTACCGATTTATCTTTTTCATTCAATACTGATTTTGAAAGCAAAGGGGCTGGGATAAGGAGGGAGGACATAGAACCGCAAAAATTGCCTATTAATTACAATAAAAATTACAATAGTATAAAAATATTTATGTTATCCTAAGACCCAAGATATTCAAAATTGGATGTGAATATCAAGCTGAATATGCAAAGGAAAAATACTTTAATTTCCCAAACGAACTGCATCATTTCCTGCTGAAAGGAAAAATTGAATAGATGAGAATTTGATGCTGTAACATATTCTGAGTTCAGAATCCTGCAATTTTTAAGGATTAAAATACTAGGGGATTCAAAGCTGTGCAATTCCATCTGACATTTGGATTGTCATTTACTATTCAGCTCCCTGTTTCATCACTCTCGGGTGGGGGGGGTGGGGGGTGGGGTTGGGGGGGAGTACTCTAACTGCATACTGGAGAAGCCTGCTCCCCCATCTCAGCTACACGCTGAGAAGGGAAATGTCCTGCCTCCTAACACCTCATTTCTTGTCTTCCCGTTTGGATTATGCATTGCCCACAATGGATTTCAAAACAACCTTGAAATGTTGTGGTATTAGAATCTCATTACCTGATATTTACCACTGATTTCCTTCCATTCAAAATATAATTTTACGTCCTTAATTTCTTAGCATAAACAAACCACTTCCAATACCCACATCTACTTGCACACCGTGGAATTGGTAATAACTCAGATTCAGTTATTCTAATTCACCACGGCTCTTTAGGGTTGCCTCCAGAGAGGCAAAAATTCTGTTTTGCTTGTAAATAGTAACCCACTGTTGCCTGAAGGCTATGTCTAATTTATCTTATTTTGCAAAGATATGCACCTGTAGCACAATACATATTGAAATATTGAAACTTTTACTTTGGTTTACACATTAATTTCCTTAAAAACACCTTTAGCCTTTTAAAACCATTCACCATTCAGTAATTTTCATGACTTTCATACACATTTGTCAATAGTTTTTTTATTTTCCCCACACCTTACACTCTATTTCTTGCTCTTTATTACTGAGAATAAAGGTTTCAGACAATAGAATTGGGCTGTTTCCCCTATGTTATAAAATATCAAGGTTAGGATAAAAACCACAGCACGTTTCTTCCTCCTGAGTTCACTTTTGTTGCCATTCTACCTTACAGAATCTGATCCTCAAGAAGCTATTCATAGAGTGTGTGCAAAGGGCCTTTTTACGTTCAACTACTTTTTACATATCAAGTCTCACTACTCCCTTCCTTCTCCTCCTCTGCTTACCTAGTCTACACATTTACTTTGTCCCCAGAAGGAATAATCACAATAGAAGTATGTTAATACTGCTTTACAATTTGGATGTCACTACACTGTAGCATTTTGTCCTATCACAGACATAAACTAAGAGATTATATTATAGTTTATACTAATCTTCTCACATGGATTACCAAACAGAAAAAGCTCTAGTCCACTTCTGTTTAAAACTTCACCCACATAAATCAGGAAAAGGAGAGAGCAATGTCATGGGAACTTTTTTGATTGTTTGTTTTTAATATTTATATATTTTTGAGAGAGAGACAGACCGTGAATGAGAGAGAAGCAGAGAGAGAGGGAAACACAGAATCTGAAGCAGGCTCCAGGCTCTAAGCTGTCAGCACAGAGCCCGACGTGGCGCTTGAAGTCAAAAGCCATGAGTTCATGACCTGAGCTGAAAGTCGGACGTTTAACCCACTGAGCCACCCAGGTGTCCCAATGTCATGGGACCTTTGTATTTGAAGTTAAACTGACCTGAAAATGCAGGTTTTGACTCTGTGCATGTGAATGCCTGTTTGCCTGCCTATTATGCCAATGTGGGCATTTCTCAGAGGATCCAAGTGACAGAGACAGTGGAGTTAGAACAAAGAATATGCATCAATAAAAGATGTATCCATTAAGTATGGACAGGAGAGAACATATACAATGTAGCCCCACAGATACATTAAATGAGTGTTAAGTAAAGAAATTAACCAGATGAAATGAAGTAGAATTTCTTGATTACTGCAGTAAGAGACTTCTAACTCTACTGAGTAGATCCTGAAGTAAATCTGACCTTGTTGAACAACAAGACTTTGAAGTCTTGTTTCAGCAGAGAGGCTTGACTAGAATTGAGCAAAGGTGTTGGCGTAATAGTTCAGGCTTGGTAAAAACAGCAAGGTGACGATTTTGAGGTGAGGGATTCAAAAAATGTTAGGGAGTAAATAGTCCACTGATACTTTCTATTGAAGATTTAATGAGTCTTTTAGGAAATTTCTGGAATGAATAATGAAGTTGTTTGCAGCTAGTTTTTTCTTTTGCTGGTAAAAGTCTCCTGGAATAATAATACCATATTGATGTAGACAGTGATAATACTAGATCCTATATTTATGATTTCTGTAATCTGGCATTTACTGTCAGATTTACTGTCTCAATATCTCTTTTCCCCATCTGTAAAATGGGAATGCTTTTTACCTGGCAGTTTGTTTGGGAAGACTGAATGAGATATTTATTAGGTTCTGGCACAGTATTTGACCTAAGTTTTCAACAAATGCTATTTTTTTTCCCTCTTCCCTAATTTCTGGACTCTGGCTCCAAGGATTCAATAATATTTTATTTTTTATTCTATTTTTTTTAATAATTCGAAGTTTGTACACTTTGATCACCTTCACCCATTTCCCCTGTCCCCGCACCCTCCCCAGGCATCTGCCATTTTACTCTTTAGGGTAATGGCCTCAAGTCCATCCATGTTGTTGCAATGGCAGGATTTCCATATCTTTTATGACTGAATAATATTCCATGGTATATGTATATACCGCATTTTCTTTTTCTGTCCATCTACTGACGAACCCTTAAGTTGTTTCCATGTCTTGGCTATTGTTAGTCATGCTGCAGTGAACATGAAGGTGCAGTTATCTCTTCAAGATAGTGATTTTATTTCCTTTGAACCCAGAAGTGGAATTGCTGAATCATATGGTAATTCTACTTTTAATTATTTGAGGATGCTCCATGCTGTTTTCTATAGTGGCTGCACCAATCTGCACTTCCACCGACAGTGTACCTAGGTTTTCTTTTGTATCGTTTGCTTTAGCCAGCTTTCAAATCGAACCCAAGAGTTCCTTCCATCTACTTTCCTGCATCCCAGAGCTGCTATAAATAATGATACAACCCTCCCAACCACTCTTTTACTGGATGCTGTGGGAAATTAGTACATGAGATCTTTTTATTTTAAAGTTTTAGTTCTAATCATCTTGGGGGATATAGATGTGAGGAAGTTGTACAAGTTCCAGATAGTTCAGGAAATTGGTGTCACGGTTATTCCCAGATTTATTGAAACACCCAGGCTGGGCCTGTCTTTTATTTAGCCTGGCAAAACTACTTCTTAAAAGGGTCCCGTGGAGGTTTAATTCATATATATTTTTAAGTGACTGATAGCTTAATGCGTTTCCTATAGCAGGGCGATGTATATACCAGCTTACCAACTAAGACATTGTGTATACAAATGAACAATGACCAAATCATACATGACAATAGAAATCTGACCCACAATCTCTACAGCAACCAGTCCAGGAAGCCAAACCACAACTTCTGCAATAATTGTAGGACTTGGTTAATGACTGCCAGCTTACCTATTTTTTGCCTCCCACTCAAATCAGAATCAAAGAAAGCCACACATGATCTCTAAAACGATCATATAGACACTGTGCTTCTAATTAGCCCAACTCGCATGCCCAAAACCCTCATTCAGAGCACACCTAACACCTTCCCCTTCTTTCTACCCTATTTTTCCTATACTGCTTTCCCATTACCCAGCCTGTCTTTGAGTTTCTGCCAAATACAAAGACTCATTTGCTGTAGAAAACTCCGAATAAATAACCTCTGATTGTTCTCATTTAGGTGGTCATTTGTTTATACACAATAAGGCTTCAGCAAAATCCAGAGTCCCCAGCAACTTCCAGAGAGCCGTTTACTAAACATATCACTCAAGTGTGAACCCCTAGTTCCCTCTTATTCTTCCAGCTTTCATTGACTTGACTATACTCAACAGGGGCAAACTACATTCCTGCCAATAGATCTCACCAGAAGTCAGTATTAACATGAGAGCCTTTCTCCGTCACCTTAGTTAGCAATGTTCATGTTGAAGTCCCACTAATGGACACCATGAGTTCAAAAATGTGTCTCTAGGGATTAGGCCTCAGCAACAGAACACAAGTAGGTGACAAAGAAATTTAGGTGATGAAACAGAGCAATCAATCTCCTACTTACTGAAAGTCAGGCCCTAAGGTTTACGACAAAACACCTGATTTATGTCCCCACTTTTGTTGGCCAGAGAAACACCTAAGTGTCTTCTTAGGTTGGAATAGATTTTGTGAGATTTAATGCTCAAAGAAATCATGTGACACCAATAGATGAGAAAACCAAAATTCAAATACATGAGCATGTCCACAGCCAACCAAAAATTATCTGGATGACTACCAAAGACAAAAGCCAGAGATTCAAGTCCAGATGGTCTATTCGAAGTCTAATGTTCTCTCTGTTACACCCTAATAAAGTATATAGCATGTTTCTGAAACAATTTCACATAAGAAACCAATGTCAAACTCATAGAAATGAAGACATATTAAGTTAAATCAACAGATGAAATTAATTAGTTCTTCCATAGTATTAGATAGGGCAGGGAATCTGTATGATATTTGTTTTGACTGCTGTCATGGCCCTTAGCACATTGTTCTATAATCATCAGATAGTCTTCAGTGTCTTCTTGTTGTTAGGGACTGTGACATTTTTGTTTTTGTGTCTCCAGTCTTAACAATTTGCAACACATCACAGACTCACAATAAGTGTTTGCTGAATAAATGTAGAAATTTTGTGAGGCAGTCAAGAGATTTCAAACCAAGAGCTATGTTTGCACCATCTCTGGAAATTAGTCAGGTCAATTCATCTACCTGGGACTTGCACTAGATTAGTGCTTCTCAACTATTTTTTTTTTTCATTACTTATTCCCCTAAGGAGTCTTTTTTAGATATTTTTAAAAATCGTCACTGTCTCATCACATTTTAGTATACCGGCTTATCTAATGCATGTATATCTGTGTTTTATACATAAAGATGTTAAGATTTTCTTCTTACCCTCCAAGAACCAATATTGCCCTCATTGAAAATACATAGCACTACATGGTTGATGAATATCCCAACTACAAAATGCTGTAATTATTCAATTTCTTAGGTTTTACAATTATTACAAATGATGTGTTAGTCTTAAGGTTGGTAAGGAACTGTGTGAAACACAAAGAGGTGATTGATAGTGAAAATTATAGAATCAGGGCAAGATAAATATTATTCTGATCATATATAATCAGACTCCTTCTATTCTAAACATGGACACTGACTTTTGACCAGGGATCAAAATCTTCTTGTGGTTATAGCTTTCCAGTTTGTACCATCGATCTCCCAGAGGTCCGCATGCTGGTAGGCCTCACTCGGAAATGATGTACATTAAAGGAAAAGCCTCCAATCATGAATCAGATCCTGGAGTGAGCAAGCCAAAGTCTCTAAAATTGAACGGCTCAGCAGGGACTCTAACACTGCTTTAATTTGAACATTCTGATTTTTTCCTATTTATACATATCTTGGGCAGTCTCTTGGCTTAAAATCAAGTAACAAGCATATTCTTACAATGGACCTAATTAATAATTTGTGCCTGGATTTATACTGCATTACAACTGAATGAAGATTAAAAGAATAATTTGTCCTCCTCAACACTACATGCTACTCTGAAGTTATATAGGCTCATTTTTAATTTTTTTTTTTTTTTTGAGAGAGAGAGAGAGAGCGTGCAAGCAGGGGAAAGGGCAGAGGGAGACAGAGAGAGAGAATCTTAAGCAGGCTCCAGTGTGGAGCCTGATGTGGACCTTGATCCCACAACCCTGGAATCACAACCTGATCCAAAATCAAGAGGTGGATGCTCAACCAACTGAGCCACCGAGGGGCCCTCAATTTTACATTCTTATACAATAATTCTCTGGGATTCTCTCTCTGTGTGTGTCTCTCTCTCTGTCTCTCTCTCTCTCTCTGTGTCTCTCTCTCTCTCCCCCTTTCTCTATCTCTGTCTCTTCCTCCCTCAACTCCTCCCTCCCTCCCTCAGAATGTTCCAGTATGATTGATGGACAAACGAATTCTACAACAAATCCAAGCTATATCATAATAGGTCATGATAAAACATTACAGTGATACTGACTTCAAAAATATTGCCATGGTAACCAGCAAAATTTGGATTTGAATGTGGTGAGAGAAAATGACTATCTCTCAACAAACAAAAGAAAAAATAACAGTTAAGGGTACAGAGTGATCTTGCCTTAGTAACCTGATTAACAAAGCTCTCTGTAAGGAGTATCACTCAGTGGTACCATTGCCCTTCATTTCCTTGGCACTAGGAATGAATAAACAGTGATACAAAGAAAACGAACTATGAGTAATAAGCTAATAAATACTCTGGTTATAAAATACAGTATTTGGTGCTTTGTTGCCAGTGACTGTGCTTTGAACTGATTTCAGTAGGGGTTTCAATTTTTTTTTTTTTTATGTACTAAAAAGAGAGAGATGTCAAAACCCAGATTTGGTCCATCTCTGGTAGTTTTAGCTCATGAAGGTCACAGGTCTCTGCTCAACGTAATTTCAAAGCCTATGCTCCTCTCACCAGACTTCCCTAAATAATGCCGAGTCAAACTAATCCCCAGCAGTTTTCTCCAGGTAATCACTTCATCGCCCACTCAATCAGATGGGCTTTCCATTCATTTCATCTTTTTTTTCCAAGTGTTCAGATTTTCAGATTTGGTTGTACAAATCATTAGAATACGCTTGCCATTAAAAGATATATGTGCTGTTGCATATTTGATGATATTGTTTTGAAGTTGGAACCATCCTGTTTGAAAACAGCAGTTGCCATAGGAACAGGTTTTCCAACTAGATCTTACAAGGAGAAGTATGTCATAAATAATTGGCAATGCCCTGAGGGAGCTGTTAAACACCCAAAGAAAGGCAAGAAGAGAAGAAGAAGAGAGATGCCAGAGGACAGCCACAGAGTGACATTCCACAGAGAAAAGGCAAATGCTGTCTAAATACCCTAGATTCCGATTAAGGTAATAAATTAAACTTTAAGATTCCAAATCAATACCTGAAATGCAGTGCTGAGTTAATTCTAGTGCAGAGTTAAAAGAAAAGTGGTCATAAATAAAAGACCACAATCACATTCTGTATTAATAACTCTCCTATCCAGGAGTGAATTAATGGCACTCAGTTCCCTGTTACATAAACGTAATAACATAACTCAAGAAAAGCATATATTATGGTTCAAAGACTCGTTCCTAAATGCACAGATTTCTCTTCAGGAAGAGCTGCTCTGCCATAAAGTGCTTGGCAGCCAGAATGCAGGAACTGGCCCAGTGGTGCGATCCAGAAGTGGAGGGAGCTGAGACTTAGGCCCTTTGCTCTGGGCTCTTTCCTTTGTTGCACGGGGTGTTGACTTTTAATCTTATTTCTTCTCTCATTGTCTCTCCAAGCCCTCTCCTCTCACGTTAATCTCAAGCTCCAGCCCTGGTTACAGCCCTGCTGATTTTGCACAGGAGAACTCGTCACTTGGGATTGAAACCTAGTTGGAAGGGAACAGAAAGAACTCTGGCATGTCTGTGGGAGTTCTGTGAGGTCAAAATGTATACTGGTGACCTGGAGTTCCTATGGAAGAGGGAAAGCTATTCTCAACCATATTTATTGAAGAGACAGACCCACAAAGACTCTCTTTACATGGACCACGCCCTACTGTTAGTTGAAAACTGAAACAAATCAGACCCTGGCTCTGCATCCACAGTTCCTCCTTCTCATTCAGGCTCTCATTGGTTCTAGAAGCCTCTTCAGGGTGGGCTGCTCACTGGATGAAACCCTGGAGGTAACAAGCACACAGTGCCTTCCTCAGTTCCCCTTATCATAGCTGTAATGGGCTGGATTATTGTCAAATATTACTACTATATACTAGGGGAACGCAACAAAATTATTCAAGAAAATGCAGACCACACATCCATAGACAAGTTTCCAAAGTCCTTGATGTTACATAAGAGCACTAGTGAATCCCCGGAGTGTCAGAAGGTACTTGTCCCCTCTTTCCTTTTTTGCTGTATTCACGTCGTGCATGTGGTTTACATGGGTCAAGATGCAAACCTGCGTTTTAATCCAAGGGGCACGTTTGCTGTACTGCCTAGAAAAAATCGTTAGGCCCAGTGATTTTGGCAGCAGTTAGGACAAGTTTTTTCCATCTAGAGCCAGAGACAGGGCAGGCAAAAATAGTCCTTTGAAAATAAAATGCATTGCTGGAATTACAAAGAGAAAGAAGAAAAAGGAGGAAGAGGGGTAGGGGAGGAGGAGGAGAACAAACACTACAAACTTTTGTAAAGCGTCTTGTAGAAAGATAGAACTTCCTCAAGTTCTCTATAGTAAAGCTCAGGATGTATAGTGGATAAAGATTCTTTTTTAAAGTTTAGAAGCTCTGCAACTGAAGACCATGTGTCTGAGAGTTCCTTAAAAGTACCAGTATAACTGTGTTCAAATAAGTGAGCACATAAAGCATACTCTGATCTCAGAAAAGTAGAAACCAGAATAAATAGGGCCAAAGCTACTGTTAAAGAGTAAGAAATCATAATTAAGAATTTCATTAGTTTTCAGAAAGGACTTGAAAATACAACATATTAAATTATTAATTTATTATTAAAACCAATTCTAATTCATTAAAATTAATTTTAAATAATAATGTTGAATTATATAATTTTCCTTCTGTTTCATCTCAGGTTCCTTTGCTGGGCCCAGCCAGGAGCCTGGGTTTGTGGGAGCTGACAGGGAGTCTGAGGGCCATGGGATCTACCCAGGGCTCCTGGAGCCAGCAGGTGCCAGGGCAAACTGGGGTGTGGGGAGGGAGAGAGCTGGGTTCCCAGAAGCCCACTGGAAGCCTAGTGCTACAGAAGCCACCTGAGGTTACAGGAGCTGCCTGGTACCATTAGAGCTGACAGGCACCATGGTGAGCTGGGGGCCTGGATTCCTGGGAGACCCCAGTAGCCACTCTGGGGCAGGTCCTCTCTTAGTCAGTGCTCACTTCAGTCTCCTTCCACAGGGAAATTGTGTCCCTCCATGCTAGGCTGCTGGGGCTTAGGGGATGAGTGATGGAGTATGTCAATCTGTTATTCCTTCCTTTCCTGCATTTTGTTTTTTTTTTTTTAATTTCTGTGCTTCACCCGGCTGCTGTAATACCTCACATGGAAACCTTGTCTCTTTTGATGGTATTTTTATGGTTCTAGCATATGGACTACAAAATCCCTAAGCTTGAAATTCAGCAGAAATCAATTTAATACCTAAGAACAGCCATCCAGGGCTGTTTTAATGACTTCCATCCATTAACATAGAAGAAGTCAAGAATAACATGAGTAAAAACCAAAATGTGTGCATAAATTGGAGAAGCATACACAGATAACATCTATCATTTCTGCTTAAACACTTTGTGGCCACTCTAAAAAAAATATATGAGATAATGATGACCTAAATGGGGTGGCAGTAGAAAGAGACATTTTGAAAAAGAAAATGCAATGTGATTTAGTGATTGAAAGAATGATGGAATCTAAATTCACTTTAATCGAACATTTTGAACTAGGCAATTTGCATAAATAAAGGAATAAAAATTCCATGAATGGAAAAAGGGAAATGGAGAGGGAATTTGTTTGGTGGGGAGAATGATTAAGTCAGCCCCTAGGTATGTTTCATCTAGTATATTTTCATCTAGGCACAATCATGGGATAATCATAGCACAGAGAGAGGATGGAGTTAGAGGCATAACTTTTGATGCCATCATTAACAGCTAAAAGTAGATGGAGATGATTTATATTTTAAGGCAGTGTTTTGAAAGCAGAGACTGAACAACACAATAAATGAAGCTGTTTGAGGTTTTGCTTTAAACAGCACTGTCTCTCTTGTAGATAACATAGAAATAGTTTTACCCAAATGTGATTATCTGTGACTTTAAATTGGAGGTTTGGGGCCATTTTTGTTTAATGTTTTTGTACGGTTGAGTTTGGCTCTCCATTGTCATTTGTTTTATTTTACTTCAGTCTGTTTTTTGTTTCTCCATTTCTTTTTCCTGATTCCTTTGGGATTAATCAAATATCTTTCCACATTCTGTTTCAATTCTTCCATTGACCTGTTAGCTATACCTCTTTATATTGTATTTTCTTTCTTTTCTTTTTTATTCTTTGTTAGTTGTTCTAGGAATTACACTATGCTCCATTTATTTATCCTGATCTACTACATTGTCCTACATTATATAAAACATGATATCTTTATAGCACTGTGGCCCCATTTACTCCCTAACTTTATGTTTTTGTCATAGGTATTACATGCATAACTACAGATTTTATGAATCCCACAACACAGTACTATAAGTTTTGCTTAGAACTGTCATATGTCTTTTTTAAAAAATGAGCAAATAAAAGAAAACATGTAGGACTGTGTGTTCATTCACATATTTAGCATGGATGATACCTTCCATTATGTCATATAAATTAGAGTTTCCATTTGATCTCATTTTCTTCAAGTATAAAGAACTTAACCTTAGCATTTCTTGTAGTGCAGGTCAGCTAGAAATGAATTCTCTATCTGAAATTTTTATCTATCTGAAAATTCTTTCATTTGTTTTTATTCTTTTTTTAAAATTTTTTTTAACAGATTTATTTTTGAGAGAGGGAGATGGACAGACAGAGCGTAAGTGGGGGAAGCGCAGAGAGAGAGACACACAGAACCTAAATCTGGCTCCAGGCTCTGAGCTGACAGCACAGAGCCCAACACGGGGCTTGAACTCATAAACCACAAGATCATGACCTGAGCTGAAGTCGGATGCTTAACCTACTGAGTCACCCTTGTTTGTTTTTATTCTTGAAGAATATTTTTGGTGGACATAGCATCTCAATTGACAAGTTTTGTTTGTTGGTTTGTTTGTTTGTTTGTTTGTTTCCTCATCACTTTAAAGATATCACCCCACAGAGTATGAGCTTCATGGCTTCTGATGAGAAGTTTGCCATCATTTTGTAAGTAATGGGTCATTTTCTCTCTGACTGCTTTCAGGATTAATCATCAAATATTTTTTGATATTTTGTTTCATTTCCTCCATTGGCCTGTTAGGTATACCTCTTTATACTGTATTTTCTTTCTTTCTTGTAAAGATTTTCTTTTTATCTTTGGTTTCCAGTAGTTTAAATATATTTAGAGGTGTGGCTTTTTTTTGTCTCTCTCTGACCGAAGGTTGCTGAGCCTCATAAATGTTAAATTTGCATCCTTCATCCCATTTGAGAAATTTTTGGCCGTTGTTTCTCTAAATTTTTTCTGCTCTATTTTATTTCTTTTCCTTCTGGTTGAATTGCATATATATTTGACCAGTCATTAATATTCTATGTGTCACTGAGGATCTGTTCTTTATTTTATTCATCTTTCTCTCTTGTCTTTACATTGGATAATTTTTTTTAATTTTTGTTTTTACATTTATTTATTTTTGAGAAACAGAGTGAGACAAAGCGTGAGTGGGGGAGGGGCAGAGAGAGAAGGAGACACAGAATCTGAAGCAGGCTCCAGGCTCTGAGCTGTCAGCACAGAGCCTGATGCGGGGCTCAAACCCACAAACTATGAGATCGTGACCTGAGCCAAAGTCGGACGCTCAACCGACTGAGCCACCCAGGTGCCCCTACATTGGATAATTTTTAATGATCAATCCTCAACTCAACGTTGTTTTCCTATGCAATCTGAAAATTTCTTTTCAGATATTGCACTTTTAGTTCTAAACTTCTCAATTTTTATAGTTTTAGAATTTTTACTTCTGAGATTCCCCACCTGGTCATTTAGTATAACCATATTTTTTCAAGTCCTTGAAGATGTACATGATATCTTTTTAAAAATCTTTGTCTGCTAGTTCTTAGATTTAGGTTTGATTGACTTTATTTTTCTGGACTATGGGTGATATATCCCTATTTCTTCTCAGGTCTGGTAGTGTATATTGTATGCATTAGATTGTGGACAAGAGATTGTAGGAAGTCTGAATTATGGCTTTACCCTGTAGATGGTGTTGACTTTGTTCTGACAAGCAATCAAATTACTATGGGATGATGTTGGTTCTGTCAGAGTTACTCCTATGATCTGTTGTGGCAGATTTCTTTTGGTTTTGAATTTAGAACTGTGGTATGTCCTTTACCATAGATGTGATAATATCCATAAAATATCCAAAACGTGGTCATTGTGAGGTCTTTAACAGTGACAGTTCCAGCTGCCCAGCAAGGCCTCTCTACTCTGATGGGGTTGTAACTCCAATGTCTTCCAGAACTGCAGAACCTTTAATATCAGCTGACCTCTTTCAGGTCTCAGTCTTTCAGCAGGCAATCTCTGCTAGACCTTATAAATACTTCTCTGGATGTGTGCAGCTCAATCCTTGGCCAATTACATATGACCGACTCCCACACAGATGTCGGGGTTCTCCTTCTGGTCAGCTGTCTCTTCTCTAGTATGCTGCCCCACAAACTTCAACTATTTAGGCAGCATGGAATTTTGAACCTCTGTTTCCTCAACCCAGAAATTCAGCCCACTCCTCTGCTTGGGGTCCAACTCTTTGTTCTACAATAGCAAAGTGCCCTAGCTGAAAATCCAGGGAAATCTTGGTCAGTCACTGGGCTCTCATGTTGTGTGTTTGTCTTTTCTAAAGGATCATAGTCCTCCTACATTATCTTTTGTTCAATGTTTGAAAATAGTTACATTGAATATTTTGTTCAGTTTTGTAGTTTTTTTTATTGAGAAGGCTATTTACTTTGTGGCCAAAAACTGAAATCATCTGGATCTATTTTTTTTTTTTCATGATAGCTATCGGCCCTTGACATATTACAGTCTTTTAGTTTATTTTTTTATTGTAAATCTTCCCCCATCCCACCTTGATTGAAATGTCCAAGAGAGCCAATATTTTGTCTGTAGTTTAATGCTCTAACCACCTCATCTAGAATAGTAACTAACATATATGGGTTTTTTTTTAATGTTATTCATTATTCAAAGAATGAGTGAACAATTTCCATAATCTCACTCCATAATCTCATGTCCATAATCTCACATATTTTCAGTAAATTGACTTTTTAAAACAATATTACTAGTTTTTAGTTCATTTCTGTAACTGTGAAACAAAGATCCCTAAACTGGTACTCAGCTGACAACTCTTACCCATATTTAATTCTCTGAGTAGAAGCAGTATCCTTGTAGCGTCTGTTTATATCCACCATTGTTTGCCACATTCCAAGTTCATCGTTTTATTATAAAATGTATTATACCTGTGAATATGGATGTGTGTATACTAGTATACATAGTGTTTTGTATAGTTTCAGAAATAATAATAAAATAAAACCTATGAAGCAACCACCCTAATTATGAAACTATCCATTATCATTAACTTTGTGGATCCTTGTGTGTCCTTGCTATCATCACTTTCCCTCTATAATACTTTCCCTTTTATAATACTATAAAACAATTATGCATCCAACATTTGTGCTGCTTCTAGTTTTTTGTTACACAAAAATTCTTCTCAGGATGATCCTATACGTGTCTCCAGGTATAACATGCAAGTTTCTGTAAGGTATATGTACCTAGAGTGGAATTTTTGTGGTCTTTGGTATGGAAATGTTAAATTTAAAAGATAATTTCAAATAGTTTTTCAAAGAGTCTGTTCCAATATACACTTCAAAATTCAGCTCATGAAAGTTCCCATTGCTCAATATACTTATCAATTATTTAGTACTATCAGATTTATAAATTATAGCCATTCTGATAGGTGAAATGTTATTTCACAATGCTTAATTTGCCGTTTCCTGTTTACAAATGAGGTTGGATATGATTTCATGTTTGCAGTCCATGCATATTTCCCCACTACCAAGTGTCTATATGTATCTATTGCTCATTTTTTCCTCTTATGTTGCTTCCTTTTGTTGATTTATAGATATCTTTATATAGTATGGATACTCACAGTCTCTTTACTATAATGTTTATCAAATAGCTTCTCCACATTTGTGGCTTTCTTTTTCTCTTCGTGATGGTTGCTTTTGAGGGACAGAGGTTGTTAATGTGAATGCGGTCATATCTCTCAGTCTGTACTCAGCTCTTTTGTGATAAGGATTATTTGTGTTTTATTTAGAAATCCTTCTTATACCCCAAGGATAAGCTGCTCCTCTCAAGTTCTTTTCTAAAATGTGTGCAATTTCACCTTTCTCATGGAAGTCCTTGTCCCAACAGGATCTGGTTTTTGTATATATGAGGTAGAGATCCATTTTCATTTTTCCATATGGATGAACAGTTTTCCTAATGTCATTTCTGGAATGGTTCTTTACTCTCTGTTCTGCAACACCAACTTGTTTAATTATCAGATTCCCATATATCAGCATGAGTCAGGCCATTTTTAAGCCCAGTATTCTGTTCTATTCTGTTTGTGCTAACTGATCTCCTTTTTAGGGTGCTGCTATAAGCATAGTCCCTCTCCCTACATTTTTGTAGTCTCTGCCTTTTTAGATTTTCTGGCTTTAACTCTCAGTTTTATATTCACAAGAAAGAGAACCTCATGGGTCCAGGTCAATCAAGTGTCTATCTACTCCAAGTTCTATAATACATGGTAGGAATCAGGATCTTCCCTGAAAGCAAATAGGGCCACTAGAGGCCCACCGCGGCCTCCACAGAGGGTGAAACTATTGTGGGAAAGGGAGCTGGCCCAGGGCTTTCTACTCTGACTAATGTCAAAGCAGGATACTGTACCTATATGCAGTTACAAAAGAGTTTGACTAAATCCTTTTCAGAAACTGCTCACAAAACAGCCCCCCAATAATTATAACATTGAACTATTCTTTGCTTACCAACAAGACAAAGATTTATTCAAATTATAATTGATCATCTTCCAAAGGATGCAACGGAAGAAGCATGCATGCATGGTGGTAGGAATTTAATTCTATACAACTTTTCTACATAGCAAATTAGCAGTATTTGCCAAAAACTTTAGAAAGGTATGTATCCCATAAAGTAATAATTCTAAGACAATATCTTATGAGAATAATCATAGATTTATTAAAAGGTGTCTTAGGTCAATTTCTTCATAAGCAGAGCACAAGGCAAACCTTTTTTCCAAGTGATTTATTAAAAGAAGTGTTCCCAGGGGAAGGCAGTAAGCCGGTGGAAGAAGAAGGAGGGGGAAAAGAGAGGAAGCAAAGCAAGGGTGTAGTTGTAGGTAAAGCTTCAGGCAAGCTGCAGCTAATCCCTCAGGGAAACCTTGAAGTTGAAGTCATGCCTCAGAGCTGTCTTACCACAGGCGAAGTTCCTGTGCAGTCGTATCTGGGCACCTGCCAGTCATTGTTTAAACACTGAATTTCCCAGGCACGTAATGACATTGTTACAACAGTTGTACTACTCACAGTTAATTATAATAGCAAAACAAAACAAAATAAAACTGCAACAATTATTTAATAGTTGAAAATGGTAAAAAAAAATCATATCATTAAATATCTAGTTCTTTAATAAAATGGCAAAATGCTCATAATATATTCTTAAAAATCAGAATATATATATATATATACATATAAAATGAGGCAAATTATATTACAAATATATAAAATATATATGTAATATATATTACAATAGATAATATATTACAATATATTACAAATATATACTATATATTACAATATATATTACAAATATAATAATAGAGATAGAGAAATAGGAATACATATGCAGAAATAGTTATATTTTCTACCCTATACTCTATATTTTCACAATTATTTACCAATTTAAGTGCACAATACATTTTTGGAGAAAGTGAAAGCAAGTGAAAAAGCAAAAGAGAAAAAGAGATCTCGCATTAACGTCTATAAATGTAAATATGCAAATTGCGCCAAGCTTAATGCCAGTACCCTCCGGACAACTGTTACTTGGAAACTGTTTGGGAAATGCTTCTCTCACCTCAACTCCACTTCATCCATTCAGCATCTGGCTACTTGTTCCCTGTTTGACAGGGAAATGCTTAGACCGCAGCCTTTGATGTAGACACCCTGATGATTCTAAATTCTGTGGCCCTGAGCGTGTGTGTGTGTGTGTGTGTGTGTGTGTGTGTCTACATGCCTTGATCTCCACAGGATAAATCAACAAAACTGTCCTGTGCGGTACATTGGAAATTGTAACTGAGAACCATTGTCATAAGTGAAACTGGAGGATATTGAACAAACTTTAGAAAGACCCGAGCGAGCTACAGGGGGAAGAACTGAGCTGCTTCAGGTGACTGCCCCAGGAAGGACATCAGAGCTGCCATCTCTCTGGGGAAAGTGCCCCACAGTTGCCAGTACACGTCTCCACAGGAGAAACATTGGGGAGTCCCCTACGGCAGCTCCATGCATGAGCCAGTGTCCATCCCCATGATCAAGGCATCTCTTTCAAAAGGCTACATATTTGTTCTTTCTAATCCAAGTATTTTAAGTCCAGTAAAAGCATTACTTAAACAAAAGGCCAAACCATTTTGAATGATCAAAAATCTTAAAGTTAATTTGCTTCAAAATCTTCCTCGACCTGAAAAATGCCCTTTCACATTTGGGTATCTCAAATTGGCCCAGTGAATTTTTGTGTAACCTCACAATATGTGGCTCAAATTGAGATGAAGAATGAGAAATTTCAGCAAACGGGACTTAAAAAAATAGACAAGGAAGAGGAAATAGGCAGTTTAAATAAAAAATGACTTTTCCACCCATAAATATAGGGTTGCCACTTTCACATTACTATACAATCAATTTAACATCCTTGGGTATCATAAGATAACTTTATCATCCATGGCTTATATCCATTTCAAGCAACATTCTTCTGATTTCTAATTTTAAAGTGAATTGTAGATTGTACCAGAATATGCAATAACATATGCCTACACACAAGACCACATCACATTCCTTACGTTAAGCTATATTTTACTATATTGACAGTCCTTACAGTAAAGTAGCATCTGAAAATGTATTTGAAACTGTAAATTAGTATTAAAAATCACACTTTGTTTTATTTCTTCCAACTAAAACCAATATGCTTCATTTTAAAGTTAAAGATTATGATTTCAAATACATGTATCAAGAGCATTATCCTAACTATTAATTACAGATTTACTTTGAAACATAAACTTCTACTCTTCATCACTGTGCCAGTGTTCTAGGGGTGCCATAACAAAATACCACAGATTGTGCAGTGTAAACAACAGAAAGGTAGTTTCTTACAATTCTAGAGGCTGGAAGTCAGAGATCAATGGGTCGGCAGGGTTCATTTCTTTTGAGGCCTCTCCCCTTGCCTTGTAGATGGCCATCTTATTTTTTTGTCTTCGATAGTATTTCCTCTGTTCCTGTCTGTGTCCAAATTTCCTCTTCTTATAAGGACACCAGTCATATTGGATTAAGACCCACCCAAATGACCTCATTTTACCTTAATCACCTATTTATAGACCCTGTTTCCAAATAGAGTTAACATTCTCAAGTATTGGGGGTTAGTATTTCAATATGAATTGGGGGTAGGGAAAGACATAATGCAGTCCAGTCATCTACTGGCACATGACATCTCACAAAGAAAAGTAAGTGGACCTTTTCCTGAGTTGTAGTTTTTGACTGCAGAAGGGTTCAACCATAGGATCTTAATTGTCTCTCACAGGACAGAACATAATGATGCCTCTGTGTAGTTATGGGAAACCTGAACACTCAACCAACCTATCTGCCTGTGTCTTCTCAGCACCCAATACTTTACCTCTGAGGAATGGTGTGCCTCTATAACAGAGTAGGCTCAGTATGAGGGAGGCATAATGTTGGCCCATAGAACTAATGCAACCTACACAGAGATCAAAACAAAGACACTGGTTTCATCAGCTCCCCTAACCACCACAAGTAACCAAGTTAAAAATAATATTACAAAGGCAGTGGGGGGGGGTGTGGGGGGGGAATTTACCAATAAATTTTATCTTGTTTCTCTAAGGCAGTATAAGATCCCAATCAGGGTTAAATTTCATGTAAGCTTACTGTTATGTTTATCCTAAAAAAAAAGGTTTGTTTTAAGTTATTTTTTGTTTTTAATTTTCATACATTATTCCCCTTTTGTGAAATAGATTCTATTCTTCCTTCATGTTCTCTAAGTCTACTTATTTTCTAATACTTAATTCCAGTCCCACCTCTGGTGATACTTCTTCAAATATTTTAGCTTAGATTTCTCTCTCATCCCTTGGCTTAACAGGCAGTGTAACATAGTTTGTTTTTGAATGGTGTTTGTTTAATTTATGCCTTACGAGTTGTGGTCCCCCCAGCCAGACAATAAAATTGGAAAGAGTAGAGATTGTAGTTTCTAGTCCTCTGTATACAACTGAGGGAATATAGTAGGTTTAATATATATACATTGACTAATAAACTGGAGTATGTCCATCATGACCATTGTTCACAAGATGCTGTCTCTAAATGATCACTTATAGCCTAGTAGGGTAAATTCTCAATGAAATTAGCAATTGCAATATGTTTCATAGGAATTTTTAGGATGAAGCGTGAGTAGTGAAAATGTGGAACCACTGAAAGGTGTTATCTACAAAAGTGATGTGATTAAGTTGCATTTTTAAAACTCACTGTGGGCACTGTGGCTGGATATGGCAATATGCCTGGCAAAAATTTTTAGTGGCCTGGACTTGGCTAATGGCAGGAATGGAAAGAGAAAAATACACTGGATACACATTTAGGAGGGGCAAACAATAGGCACAGCTGTGAAGTATAAGAAAAGCAATCTTAAGTGGCATGCAGATTTTAGACTTAAACACCTGAGTGGATAGACATAATGTTTACAAGAAAAACAAACAAGAAAAATAGAGATGGGAAGGAAGATGATGGCTTCATGCCTGATCTTGTTGAGCCTGAAGTGATAAATATCCGAGTAGATATGCCAATAAATTATGCTAATCTGATTCATGATCTAATGGCCTCCCAAAAGCCCATTTCCTAATACCATCACATTGGAGGTTAGGATTTCAACAGATGAGTTTAGAGGGACACACATATTCAGTCTGTAACAGTGACCTAAATTATTGTGATAATATAATAGAAGAGCCAAATTACTGTTGGAAGAGTGAATGAAAGGTAAGAAAGTAGACATTGAAATAGAGATAATCTTTCAATTGGCACATCTATACTTTTCACTGTCTACACTGTAGACTCAATTACAGAGTTACTTGTTTCTTTAAGACAGTGTAAATCCCAACCAAGGTTAGAGTTTATGCAGATTTACTATTATTTTTATTTACCAAAAATATGGTTAGAAAAAATACTTTTAAAAAATCTTTAAAATGAGTTACAAAGACCCCTTTGCTTTGTCCCTTGTATGGCTGAATCCCTTTGCCTTCATTTATTCTCACCACCATCTCATCATATTTCCATCCATTTGCCCCGAATACCAGAGCATCTCACCCTTCCATGTTTTCATGTACAGTGCTTTCCTCTGTATGCACTCCTTGCCATTTACAGCTTCTACGCCTGGCAAACACCTCCACATCCTTCTCCAAAACCTCTTCTGACATCCTTCTTCTCCAGTATAGCAAAGATGATTCTAATACCCACACCATGCTTTATATCTGTCTCTTTTATGGCAATTCTATAGTCTGAATCCGAACATCCTAAGTAAGTCCTTAAGTGACCTCATCACATTTTCTTTCAATAGAGACAGATTTCTCAGAAAATCATAGTTAGCAAAGCCTTATTTCTTCATAATTCTCATAGTATCTCTGCAAGATAAAAACCACTGAGATCCTATATTTTCTTTAGCAAAGAGAAGTCTCATAAAGGCATTTTATGTTATAACATCTAAAAACAATTTTTAGGTTATTCCTCATGTTAAACAGAGATGATAATGATGCTATCAGTATTTGAAGTTAACTGCAGAACTCACTTTCTTAATGGAAATAGTTCTCTTCGTCAATTTAATCACCTACATGAAAGGGCGGGCCTATGCCAGCCGACTCCATCTTGTTCTGTGTCCTTCACCTTGACCACACCTCCTCCCCTTGAGTAACACCCCCTCACCTGCCTAACAGGACTCGGACCCTTCCCCAGGAACCTTCCCCAGCCAATCGGCTGAGGCCATAGCCGTTACCTCACCAACTGCCCCCAGGCCCCAATAAAACCTTTGTCCTTTTGAAACTCGCTCTCTTTCCCTGGTATCTCACCGCTGCGTCGGTGCAGGTAGGGGATTGAGCTCGAGCTAGCTCGAATAAAGGCTCTTTGCTTTTGCATCGGACTCGGCTCCCTAGTGGTCTTTGGGGATCACGAATTCTGGGCATAACACTACATAGAGTTTTTCCCCATGCCTCCCAAATGCTGTCAGCTTTCAGGTAGTGAGTGTCTTACCCCCACATGAAATTTAGAAGCATTATAAGCTAGCATGTTGGAAATGTGGAGTTGAGGAAAAAGAAGCCCTATAAGAAAGAAGTGTTGAAACATAATAACAACTTATTTACAGGGTGACACAACTCTACTAGTGATGCTTAACTTTGCAAGAGATATGGGAAATTTAAGAAACAAAACAGATGAACATAGGGGAAAGGAATGAAAAATAAAATGAGACAAAAACAGAGAGGGAAATAACCCATAAGAGACTCTTAAAAGCAGAGAATAAACTGAGGGGTTGCTGGAGGGGAGGTGGGTGGGGGGGAGGGGGTAAATGGGTGATGGGCATTAAGGAGGATACTTGTTAGGATGACCACTGGGTGTTATATGTAAATGATGAATCACTAAATTCTACTCCTGAAGCTAATACCACATTATGTGTTAACTAACTTGAATTTAAATAAAATAAAATAAAAAGTGAAAAAAAAACATACCAAGAGATTAAAAATAAAAATAATAATCTCCCAAATTATCAGCTTTTATGGAATGGAAAATAAAAGCAAAATTAAATAGGGAAACTATATAATCCCCAAATTCAGCTAAATAAAGTATTGACAAACTAAAATGAGGGGATCAACACTAAACATATATTGTTAATAAAAATGTATGAAAGGGAAATTGTCCTGAATAAATTATAGACACTGATCCAGATACCAGAATTACAGAGAGAATTATGTAAAATATAATATCCCTGGAAGAGAGCAACATGATCAGGTTTGTTAAAACCTATTCAAACTTATTTCACAGACTATTATAAAGTAGAAAATATGATTAAATATGCGACATCATCTCAAAATCCAGTGTTTGAAGCATTAAGCCTAGAAATATTTATATTTCTTTTTTTAAATAAATTGAACACAAAACTAGATTTGGAGAATAAGAAGCAGAACAAAATAAATAATGCACCATATTTAGTTAATAATCTTTCTATTTTATCTCTGAACTGAAATCCTGCTCAGGCATGGAAGCAAATTGCTTCAGAGACTCCGAGAAAGGAAATCAAGTTAGTAATGTGGAATTGGACCAAACATAGACTATGATGTCAGAAGGATTTCTTTTTTTCATAATCAATAGGTGATGAAAGACTTATAAAAATCATCCAGAGATTTATTTGATCAAAACCATATGCTACCCAACCAAAGCAGCTTTGTAGTGAAACTAATCAGATTTTGTATGGTCAGTGCTCAAAGCATGCCTTTTTCACCACAGAGGTAATTGCCTTTCAGTTTCCAAAATATGGCATGTTAATGTTATTTTTTAAATATTTGAATTGGTAATACAGTCACATTATTCAATATAAAAGCAGTATAGTGGAAAGTCTTCCTACCGTCACCATCCCTCACCCAGGTACAACTTTCATGAGTGTCTGGTATATTCTTTCAGAGTTACTTTACAGAGATAAAAGTGAATATGAATATATGATCTTATTTTCTACCTTTTTATACCCAAAAAATATTATATTTTCCAGTTTCTCACCTTGTTTCCATTATTAAACACTTGTCTTGGTAAGCTTTCCATATCAACAGAATTTTCAGATATATTTGGAATAGATTTTGGAGGAAAAAAGTAGTCTCTTACGAATTTTCTAATTTCTATCATTTCTCAGGATGCCTTTATTTCTTTCCTGTGTTTTATATTTGTGCTTTCCCCTTATATTCTTGGTAAAGTTAGATTGTGGCTTATCTGTTTTATGATTTGTTGAAATAATACTAATAACACATAATTATACATATACATACATACACACATATATATATGTATGTATGTATGTATACACGTGTTGTGTGTGTGGTTTTGAAGGGAATGCACTATAAAATAATTTTTTTTAATGACTATAATTTCAGTCTTCCTATCCAAGAATAAAGTCCCTATCTTTAAATTTGCCAAACCTTTTTGTCACTTAGTAAAGTTTGTTTCATGAATTTTCTCATTAAATTAAAAAACTTGTTCTTTGAAAGAAGCGTAAAAGTTGAATGAATATGCTTTTTTAGATCACAGTGATCCAAACCACCATTTTTTTCCTTTCTTTGTTTTTGCAAAACTTAGTTGTTTAGTGTTTTGGGGACTGCCAGGTTACCTTCAGAGCCATACTTTGCCTTTTACTAGCTGTGTGACTTAGAGCAAGTTCTTCAATTTCTGTGGACTTCATTTTCCTTATTTTTCATATGAGAATGATATTTTTTAATGTTTATTATTTATTTTTTGAGAGAGAGAGAGAGAGAGAGAGAGAGAGAGAGACAGAGCATGAGTGGGGGAGGGGCAGAGAGAGAGGGAGTCACAGAATCCAAAGCAGACTCCAGGTTCTGAGCTGTCAGCACAGAGTCCGAAGCGGGGCTCAAACTCACAAACTGTGAGATCATGACCTGAGCCCAAGTTGAACACTTAACCGACTGAGCCACCCAGAAGCCCCTGTATCATGAGAATGATTATAATAACAGTACCTACATCATAGTGTTGTTATGGTAATTAACTGAGTAATAGGTATAATGGGCTAGTAATGTTGTCTGGTATAATAAACCAACAAAAATGATGATGATGATGATGATGATGATGATGATGATGATGATGATGCAGTAACTTGAAATTGATAACCCTGGCAAGTGCAAGGGGTGTGTGTGTGTGTGTGTGTGTGTGTGTGTGTGTTTCAATAAACAACTGCTTACACAAATATAATTTGCTTCCCTATAGTTGTCATGAAACTTGCTTTGGATCACTTATCCCATTGCTCAGGCCAAAGATGAAGAAAGCAACCCTGATTCCTCTTTCTCACATACCCCCAACTCACCAGCAAGTCCTGCAGTTCTTCCTTTAAAATAGACCCCAATTCATGAGGTACCTGGGTGGCTCAGGATGAGTCTTGATTTCTACTCTGTTCATGATCTCACAGTTCATGAGTTCAAGCCCCATAGCAGGCTTCGGGCTGATAGCATGGAGGCTGCTTGGGATTCACTGTCTCCCTCTCTCTCTCTCCTCTTCCCCGATGTGCTTGCTCTCCCTCTCTCTCTCAGATAAATAAATATTTAAAAATAAAACAAAATAAAATAGAACCTTATTCAGACCCCTGTGCACCTTCCCCACTACTAATGCTGTGTTCCAAACCATCATCTCTGGCATGGTCTGTTTCACCTGTTCCCCACAAACCCTTCCTGCTTCATCTCTTGTCCTTCCATGGTCTGTTCATATGGCAGCTGAAGTGGTCTCTTTAAATTTAAATTACATCACACCGTTCCACACCCAAAACTTTCTAATGACTTTCCATCAAGTAAAATCCAAATCAATTACAATGGTTGAATGAACCTCCATGATATTCCAACACAGATTTGCCATTTCTCCTCCCTCAACCCAATCCAGCCACGTTGGCTCTCCTGCTATGTCTTGAGCAGTCACATTCATCCCTATGGCAAGGCTTCACACTTGCTATTTTTTAAATCTTGAAATCTATCTCTCTAGATCCAATATGTAGATAGTTTTCTCACTATTCAGATCTTGGCTCAAATGTAAGGTTGCCAGATTAGGAAATAAAAATGCAAGATACCTGGTTAAATTAAAATTTCAGATAAACAATAAATTTGATACTCAAATTATGTCTACAATATTGCATGGGACACACTTATACTGAGAAATTATTTGTCATTTATCAACAATTTAAATTTTGTTGGTCATCTCATATATATATATATATATAGAGAGAGAGAGAGAGAGAGAGAGAGGCATTCTTGCAATTAGCTCCTCAAAGAGGTCTTTCCTGTTACCTTGTATTAAGTAGACTCCTCCCCTCCTCTGTCGCTCTCTAATCTTCTGCCCTGTGTTATGTGTCTTTATAGCACTTACCACTACCTGAAGTGTTATTTACTTGTTTATGATTATGGAGAAATCTTCCTGTCTAAAAATGTATCTTGCATGAGGACAGAAGATTTGTCTTTTATTATACCTTACTGCCAATGCCCAGCACATAATAAATGCTAAAATGTATGTATTGAATGGTTAAATGAATGGCACATGGTTACTTTTTAAAATGAGCATGAAATATTTCTGTCTTACATTTTTTGAACATAGAATATTCCTAGAGAAATACAACGCTATTTCCATCACAGTCTCAGACAATTTAAATATGAATGTGAGACTCTTCTTCCCAAGATACCTTCTCAAACCACAAGAAGAGGTTATGTTTTCCACTTTTATGTTACTCTTATGCAACATCCAGATTCCTTGCTAGAGAAATAAAAACAAATTGAAATCTAAAGCAGAATATTAACTTACAGATATTAGAGGTCAACAATCTAATTTTATACATAGAGAGACTGAGTCTCAGAAATATAAAATAATTTTCCCAAAGCCATGAAGTTAACATATTTGTTTGTAGAGTTTACTACCTATTTTCTCCCCACTATGTTATAAGCTCCCTGAAAACAGAACCTTGATTATTTGGTTGGCTGATTGCTTACACCACCTCGAAGAGTGCTTAACACATATTGGGTGCTCAACAAATATGTGTGGTTGAATGACGAGTCAATGAACTGAAATCTGGCTCCTATGGCTTCCAGCCAAGTGGTCCTCCCATAAGATATGACATATTGTTTTATTTAACTATCATGGGCATTCACTGAATTACAGCAATCCTTTTATTTCAAAAAACTAAAGAAAAACTCTATCATATTATAAATAAAAACCAAGTTGTCAACATTTAATTAAGTCACAATATCTACATATAAAAAAGAGAACCCTATCTTTGGAAAGTGTTAATTGACTCAAACCTCACAAAATGATACATGAGAAATTTAAAGCTTTAAATTTTCTTTAATTTGTACAAGAATAGATTTATGAAATATAACACTCTAAATTATCCATGCTAATGAGTGTCTTTGGAGCATATCAAATAATAACCTGTCTTTGTTGGATTTCAGTGGTCATAAAACTTGTTCTCTCTATCTTGTTGAAAGAACAATGACATTACAAAAGTATTTGATAATAGCAAAGGACTTTATGAAAGAAAAACAGAGCAAATATTGTATCTTCAAAGATAAGCCATGTGTCCAGAAGTATAAGTCAAGGGATTTCTGAGTGGACTGCAGACATGAGGGTGACAGAGGAGCCTGGACAAAGCGGTTTACCTAAATGACTATCAGGCCTGATGGATAAATGAATAAAACAGGAAACCAGTAGACTGTATATTATATTTAAAATGGACAGTCTCCACTCACCAGGAAAAAAAACATGGCTGTAGCATGACCAGATTTTTCTTTTTTCTTTTTTTCCCAAAGAAGCCAAAATCACTGATTTTTTTAAAATGTGAAATCTGGTATTTTATAAATATCATACAGGACAAACAAAATGGGGACAGACTCACTATGAATGTCAGAGACAAAATCAACAGAAAAACAAATTGGAAATTATAGATAACAGAGAGAAAAATAATCAATCACTTTTAAAATCTAATTGACATAAGTGGAAAGATTAGAAAAGTATTACATCCATGAAAAAGAACAAGATGCTATTAGTTTTTTAAAACATGAAAGAACATTTAAAATGAGGGGTGTCTGGGTTAGTCAGTTAAGTGTCATAGTCTTGATCTTGGCTTAGGTCATGATCTCACAGTGAGATCGAGCCCTGCATTGGGAACCTGCTTGTGATTCTCTCTCCCTTTCTGCCCTTCCCCCCATCTCAAAATAAATTAACATTTAAAAAATAAAAATAAAATGGAAAATAGTCAAAAATACAAATTAATCATATGGAAAAAATCAGTTAAATAAATGGAATATAAAGTCAAAATAATCTTTCAGACATAATAAAAAGGCAATAGGAGAAAAGATAAAAAAGAATTAGAAGATCATTTAAGTCTTTCCTCTGTATGATAGGAATTTTAGGAAAAGAAAAATGTGAAAATGGAAGGAAAGATACTGTCATATCAGTAATACAGGATAATTTCCCAAAACTGTTGGATATGGGTTTCCAGTTTGAAAAAACCCAACAAGTGCCCAAGAGAATAAATTTTAAAAGATCCACATATCATTGTGAAACTTCAGAAGATAAGGAATAGAGAGACAATCCCAAGATCTTCAAGTGAACTTCAGTAGCTTTTCAATGCAGAACCACAAGTCATAAACAGTGAAATAAGTATCAAAATGATGTCAGGTTTTTCAGTTGTAATCCCAGATTCTAAAATGCCTTCAATCCTTCAAAATTCTGAGGGACACTGATTTTCAGTCTATAATTCTAAACCAAGTCTATAATTCTAAACCAACTCAAAATAGTGTGGTTGTAAAATAGTCATTTTCTCACAAAGATTTTAAAATTTACCTTTTATGCTACTTTAAATCAAGAAAGAAGAATATTTATGAGCCAAGAAACAGGAGATCCAACAAAGAAAACAGCAAGTAGAATTACCAAGACCATAGGTGTCTTAGTTGTTCAGTTCAGATGGCAGAGGAGAAGAAAAGTTATGGGGAGAGGAAGGTCTAAGGTGTAGATGTGAAGAATGCAGAGTTTAGGTTTTACTAAGGTTAAGTTTTACTAGGGTAGAGGTTTTGTTTTGCAGGACAGCTAATGAGAGAGGGAGGGAAGGAAAGAGACAGAGAAAAGAAATGAGGCTTGGGTTTAATTACAAGGAAGTTATGATAATTATAAGCCATGGAAAGATGCTAAGCAGGGACAGAAGTGAGGACCAGAAGTTGGCATAGAAGGCAAATTTTAAGACTTTGCATATAGAATCCTCAACTCTCTGCTAGATATCAGATTAATTCTCTGTCATCCCATTAGCATATCTACTTGAGTACTCTGCAGTTATCTTAAACATTTCCAAAAAAGAAACATTTCCCCATTCTTCTCTTATAATCCCTCTTTCCAATAATGGTTTGTAATCGAAAAGAATCCTAGAAGCCCTTCAACTAAAACATACTAAACATACTATAAACATCTTTCAGGGTATTGCCTTAGTTAAGGTTTTCAACAATTATTTACCAATCTCTTACAACTTACCTTTGCCCTTTATTCCTAATTTCTCACTCTTTCAATATATTCTCTACATTGATTTTACTATTCCCCAATAAAAACCCTTTGGTAGTTTTTTTGTTCCCATAGAATAATGTTCATCCTATCTAGCAGGATATTTAAACAGAATTTCAATATATCTATTTAAATCTGTCTTTGAAGCTTCAACTCCTGTTGTTCCAGTCACCCTAAAAGAATGGACATCTCTTAATATATTCTTTCTCAGCACCATTTCTAACAAAAATACCCCAAAACTGAATGGGATTGAGAAAATGATTTGCAAAAGGATTCCTCCACTCTTAGCTATGAAGGGCCAGTTCTCATGATTTATGTATTAAATCATTGAACTAAAGGTTATTTGAACAGTGTCAACATATATATTCTTCACAGCAACTCTGGATTTGGGGATTATTATTGTCATTTTACAGATGAGGAAAATTATCCTCATGAAACTTAACCAGTTTGATCAGGATAAAACAATAAGTGATACAGAGGCCATGTTAACCAAAATCCTATGTAAATTAAAAGCTCATGTTTCACAGATGGCATGATCTTATATATAGACAATCCTAAGGAATCTACTAATAAATGAGTTTAGTAATGTTGCAGTATAAGTCAAATCCAAAAATCAATTTTATTCCTATACACTAATAATAAACAATTCACAAATGAAATTCAGAAAACAATTCCATTTAAAGTGGTATCAAAAAGAATAAAATATTTAAGAATAAATTTAACAGAAAATGTATAAAACTTATACACTAGAAACTAAAAAACATTACTAAAATAAAGATGATCTAAATAAATAAATGGAAAGATATCCCATGTTCATGAAAAGACAGCATTATTAAAATGGCAATACTCATCAAATTTGTCTACAGAGTCAGTGCAATCCCTATAAAACTCCCAGCTGCTTTATTTGCAGAAACTGAGAAGGTTATAGTAAAATCCATATGAAAATGCAATGACTCATAATAGCCAAATTTTTTTTCTTAAGAAAGAACAAAGTTGGAGGACTCACACTTCAAGGTTTCAAAACTTACTACAAAATTGTCATAATGAAGGCAGTATAGTACTGGTATAAGGCCAACTATATAGACCAATGAAATAGAATTGAGTATGCAAATAAATCCTCACATTTATGGCCAGTTGGTTTTCAACAAGGATGCCTAGACAATTCTATGGGGAAATAATAGTCTTTTTAACACATGGAACTGATACACTGGCCACATGCAAAAGAATGAATAACTCCTACCTCACATATGTACAAAAAATAACTCAAAATACATCAAAGAGTAAACATAGGAGCTGAAACTGTAAAAAATCTCAGAAGAAAACATGCAAAATCTTCATAGTTTCTTAGTATGACACCAAAAGCACAAACAACAGAAGAAATACAAATTGGGTTTCATCAAAATTAAAATATTTTGGGGGCGCCTGGGTGGCGCAGTCGGTTAAGCATCCGACTTCAGCCAGGTCACGATCTCGCGGTCCGTGAGTTCGAGCCCCGCGTCAGGCTCTGGGCTGATGGCTCGGAGCCTGGAGCCTGTTTCCGATTCTGTGTCTCCCTCTCTCTCTGCCCCTCCCCCATTCATGCTCTGTCTCTCTCTGTCCCAAAAATAAATAAACGTTGAAAATTAAAATATTTTGTACTTCAGAGGACACAAGTGAAAAAATAAAAAGATAATTCACAGAATTCAAGAGAATATTTGCAAATCATATATCTGATTGGGGATGTGTATTCAGAATATGTAACTAACTCTTGCAACTCAATAAAAAAAAGACAGATAACTCAATTTAAAAATTAGCAAAGGATTTGAATAGACATTTTCCAAAGATTTACAAATGGCCAATAAGCACATGAAGAGATGTTCAATGTCATTAATCATTAGAGAAATACAAATAAGAGCCATAATGAAGTACCATTTCACATCTGCTAAGATGGCTATAATTTTAAAAAAATATAGAAAATAACAGGTTTCCACTGGATGCGAAGAAATTGGAACCTGCATACATTGGTGGTAATGTAAAATAGTATGGTTGCCTTGGAAAATAGTTTGACAATTCCTCAGAAATTTAACCATAGAGTGACCATATGGCCCAGCAATTCCACTCCAAGATATATACCGAAGAGAATCAAAAATATATTCACACAAAAACTTGTACATGATGTTTATAACAAGATTTTTCATATGGCAAAAAGGTAAAAACAACCCAATGTCCATCAATAAATGAATGAATACACAAAATGTGGTATTCTCATTTAATTGAATCTTATTTACTTATTGAAGGGAACAAAATGTTGATAATGCTACAACATGGATGACCCATGAAAACATTATACTAAGTGAAAGAAGCCAGACACAAGAAGGCCACGTAATATATGATCCCATTCATACAAAATGTCCAGAGTAGCAAATCCATAGAAATAAAAACAGGGGAGTGACTGCCAGAGACTTTGAAGATGGGTGATGAAGAATGCAGAATGATTTGTAATGTGAAGGAAGTTCCTTTTTAGGGTGATAAAAATGTTCTGGAATTAGATAATGATAATACTTGCAAATATTTGTGAATATACTCAAAATCACTGAATTTTATCTTTCAAGAGAGTTGAATTTTATCATATATAAATTAAATCTCAGATTAAAAAAAAATAGCTCATTTGCTTCAGGGTATAAACATCATCTTTGTTCTGCCAACGAACCAAATAAACTAAGATTTTGTTGGAGATTTTTAAGGGGGCATGAATCTGGAAAATAAAATAGTTTTTAGCATCTGACTTTAATAAAAACAAACAAAAAACTGACCTCTTCCTTCAGAGCTCAGAAGTACACCCAGAATGGGGCACTAGGAAATAGGATAGGTGTTTTGTATAGTTGGGCTATAGGATACATATGGGGAGTGGTAGGCAGTGCTTGGGAAAGTACAGACAAGTGAATGAAAGGTTAAAGGGCCTTTCATGAAAGGATAAAGCAATTCAGAATTTTTTTTTTTTTTTTTTTTTTTTTTTTTTAGAAAGAGGAAGAAAGAGAGAAAGAGTAGGGAGAGGGGCAGAGGGAGAAAGAGAAAGAATCTTAAGCAGGCTCCATACTCAGCACAGAGTCTGACCTGGGGCTCAATCCCAGAAAGCTGGGATCATGACCTGAGCTGAAATCAGGAGTCAGATGCTCAAGCAACTGAGTCACTCAGGCAACCCAATTTAGACTCTTTAATACAGAAAAAGTAGTTTCAAAAATTAGCATTATTTAAGAATCACCTGAGAAACTTTTGAAAATATTCCACTTCCCTCAGTACTATCACTTCAGAGCCGCTAATTCTATCCATCTCAAAGGGGCTAGAAATATGTAGTCAAAATCCCCCCAAATGATTCTAACAGTAGGCAGGTTTCAGAAATGCTTTAATAGGCCATGGCTACTTTGAGAGTGCTGATAAGGAAGGACAAGGTTCTAAATGAAAGCAGTGGCAATGAAGTGTAAAGGAAGGGAAGGATGAGAGGACACTTAGGCCTAGTAAAATTCATTCCACACATTCATTTTTTTCTACGTATTTTTATGAAGTATCCATTCTCTATGAGACACAGGATCTAAAACATTAAAATCAGTCCTCATTGGGGCACCTGGGTGGCTCAGTCGGTTGAGTGTTCAACTCTTGATTTTGGCTCAGGTCCTGATCCCAGGGTTGTGGGATTGAGCCCCATGTTGGGCTCCACGCTGAGCATGGAGCCTGCTTAAGATTCTCTCCCTCTCTCTCTCTGTCTCACCCTCCCTCTTTCTCTCCCTCTCCCCTCCTCATGCACTCTCTCTCTCTCTAAAATAAGAAATATATATATCCTCATGGAGACTTTATTCTATTTGAAAAAATAAAGTATGTATGGAAGAATAAGAATTTAAGTGATAACTGTAAACTTTATAGCAAGACTGACTGGATAAGTGGCCCACGTTTGCCTCATTCATTAAGGAATAAAATAATAATATCAGGAAACCTTTTTGCGTCAGGTGAGGACTTTACACATTCATTCTTTCTTTCCTCATATGTGTGGAACCATATCTGTGTTTTAGAAATATGGACCTGTGTCAAAGGGGGCTGGTAGGCTACCTCTTGTGCTACAGCAGGGGTGGGGTGGGGAGTTGTGGGGAGAGGCAGGGGAGAGCCAGGACTTGGACAAAACAGTTGACTCCAGAAAGAGGCTATGATGAAGTCAATGTTATACTCAGCCAAAATCTCATTTGTATTGGAATAGCCTACCCCTGAATTCCATTTCTAGGATCTTCAATATGTATTCTAGAGAAGACATGCTTCACAAGAGTCTCCAGATGAGTGGCACGAGGGCCATGAATCTCTGAAATAGTAAGGAAATTTTTCAGGTGTATGCTTACTTACATTCTTTTTGGAAAGAGAATTCTTTTTTTTTTTTTAAATTTTTTTTTTCAACGTTTATTTATTTTGGGGACAGAGAGAGACAGAGCATGAACGGGGGAGGGGCAGAGAGAGAGGGAGACACAGAATCGGAAACAGGCTCCAGGCTCTGAGCCATCAGCCCAGAGCCCGACGCGGGGCTCGAACTCACGGACCGCGAGATCGTGACCTGGCTGAAGTCGGACGCTTAACCAACTGCGCCACCCAGGCGCCCCGGAAAGAGAATTCTTAACACCAGTAAAATGAGTTCATGTAAAAAAAAAAAACAGAAAAAGTTAAAATATCTCTTCTGACACCCATTTAACTCATTTTGTCACATGTCTGATGAAATTTGTAGGAGAAAGCTTCCTGTGCAGGCATGCATGGTGACAAAGATTGTCACCAATGATTTAGAGTGGAAGCCTCTCCTCATTTTCTCCTGCCTGCCTTCTCTCTCTTTTTTTTTTTTTTTAATGTTTGTTTATTTTTGAGAGAAAAACAGAGCACGAACAGGCAAGGGGCAGAGAGAGAGGGAGACACAGGCTCTGGGCTCTGAGCTGTCAGCCCAGAGCCTGACATGGGTCTTGAACCCACGAACCTTGAGATCATGACCTGAGCCAAAGTCAGATGCTTAACGGACTGAGCCACACAGGTGCCCCCTTCCTCCTCTTTTACAACCACACTACTGAGTACCAATCAGCCAGACTGCCTCCAACTTCATGTCTACAGCTGGGTCCTCCCAATACAGGGGGAAATCATGGATCTGTTCCTTCAACATGTCACTAAAGTTTTACCTGTCTCTGAACATATTATAAAATTTCATTCATTCATTAATCTATTAAATGTGTCTGAATGTGACTTCTCTGACACCATTGGCTCACATCGTCCCCACTTGTTTTCCTTTCAGGCACAGTTCCTATTGACATCAAAAACAGCCCACCTGGGTGGCTCAATTGGTTAAGTGTCAGACTCAATCTCAGTTCAGGTCTTGATCTCAGGGTCGGCTGTGAAGTCTACTTAAAAAGAAAAGAAAAAGGGCTCTTCCCTTGAGTGAGGGAGGGGTTGACGGTTGAGGAGGCAGCATTAGTTGGTCCTTGGATTTCTCAGTGGTGTTGGCTTTTCCCAGGAGAGGTATGTTCCTTCTGATAGTAGCCCAGTCTAACAAGGCAAAGTTCTAATTTCAGAACATTGCCCAGTTAAGTTTAATTTTTAAAGAGAGTTTTGCAGTATTTATTTAAAAGTAGCATCTCTTATCTCTGTATATCTTGAGTGTTGAAAGGAAGAGAAAGGCATTTTGAAGGCAGGCCTGGTATTTACAGCATGTTTTTAAAAAATGTAGTTCCTAGGCCACCTGTATTGGAATCACCAAAGATGCTTGTTGAAAATTGCAGATTCCTGGACCCCATACAAGTGTTCTGAACTAGACCTTCCATAAAATCTGTTAGCAACCACATCAGGTGATTCTTATGCAATTGGAAGGTAACTTCGATGTCTGGGAAACTCTGAAGCTAGATTTTGTCATAGTGAAGTACTAAAATCATGAGACTCCATATCAGATTGCTAGAGATTGTTCAGTCACACTGCTGCTTCCCCTTAACTCCTACACAACCTTCAGGGCAGAGGAAATGATGCAGACAGGAGGCAGGTGCTGAGGTAGTACCCTGTCGCAACATGGCTTTCAGAGTCACTAAGTCCCACTTTGGAGCAGAAGACCTCCAGCTTGTACTTTCTCACCCTCTTGGCTTCCTTGCAGTAGGTTTGGCCATATCAGCTTTTCAAACCAAGAGGCTCCATTCAAGTCAATATTATTTCAAGAGTTGACAGAAAAGCAAAATAAAAACAAAAACAAGCAAACAAATGATTTCAGTGGCATAGAGATGGAAGAAAGAACTGTTTGTAAATTGTCCTTCTTGTACCATTTCAATCCTTATTACTTACCTGGGACTGAATACAAAAAGAAAGCAAGGAAGAGAGCAGCAGCTACTAAAACTCAACAATTTTGGTAGTTACATAACGTGGAAGTGCCCTCTTCTGTCTTCCCCAACTGCCAAATATTATTTTGATCTCCTTAGTCTTCAGTGAGTTCCTGAAATGTTCTTCTAAGTCAATTTTTTTTTGGTCCTCTCTCAGACTTAACCTCCTGCTTACTTCCAGATGCCCTCATATCTTGCTTAACTCCAGAACCACCTGCAATCTCCATTTTAATAACACATCTCAATATGCACAATTTTCTACAAAGCTAGCCCCAGTTCCTCCAATGCACAAGTGTCTCTGAAGCCTCCTTTGTTCTGGACTCTTCTGCAACAGTTAAGGAGGGAACGAAAGGGCCATTTTGTGAACAGAATAGTGCCAATCAGGGGCAAGCAAGATGGAAGAGAGTGCTTACTTTTCTCTAACTTGCTTTGATAGAGCCCTCCAGAGCTGCCTGTGTTACAGTTACAAGCTTCCTAATAGTAACCAAACAAAAAGTTAACTTCTGGGGTCACCATGTGGCTCAGTGGGTTAAGCGTCAGACTCTTGATTTTGGCTCAGGTCATGATCTCATGGTTCAGGGGCTCGAGCCCCACATCAGGTTCCACACTGATAGTGAGGAACCTGCTTGGAATTCTCTCTCCCTCTCTCTCTCTGCCCTTTTCCCGCTCTTTCTCACTCTCTCTCAAAATAAATAAATAAATAAACTTTTTTAAAAATATGGTTAACTTCTGCATGTGTGTTCACCATGTAGCCAGCATTTAATTGACTGCTCTAAATGCAGTATGTCATTTAATCCTGTCAACAATCCAGGGAGTTGGACTCCAGTATTATCCCCATTTCAGAGATAAGAAAACTGAGGGTCAGAAGAGTTAAGAATGATCTATAAAGGTCATACAGATATTAACTGATAAAGCCTCGATTCAAATTCAGTACTGTTTGAGTTCATAGTGAACACACATTAACAGGATTAGGTCTATAGTTTTGCCTGCAAATAACAAAAAAACCTTAGATGAGGTAACTATTTCAAATAACAAGAAGATCAAAGTTATAGGTTTTCAAGGTTAGTTAAATAATGAGGCCTCCAGTGTCAGGGCTCTGGGTTATATTCTCTGAGATATTTTTACCTTTCTCTTCATGAACATAGGATGGCTGCCATGGTACCAAACATCATCTCTTCATTTGACAACACGCAAAGGCAGAAAAGAAATGGGAAGGTATCTCTTCCTACTTGTGTCTATTTTTATCAGAAAGAAAAATCTTTCCCAGAATTCCCCAGCAAACACTTTCTTCTAAGTCATGAGTCAGAACTGGGTCATATGCCCCATTCCCACCCCTTAATCACTCATGGGCAAAGGACTACCCTGCCTTGGTTAGTCTAACCTTGATTCAGCCCATGGAACCCAAGAAGGGATCCACCTACCCTGAGTACATTGCCACTCACCTGAATTACTGAACAAAATCAGAATCTGTTAATAGGGAAGGGCAGGATAAATGCCTGTTGCTTAAATAACCAACAGTGTCTCCTATGCATTACCTTTCAATTTGGTGCTTCATCTCTCCTGGATTCATCAGGATTTCCTTTACCTATCCAGATTGCTAGTCTCCAATGCCAATATGAAAATACACCACAGATTCTGCACTTTTGTCACCAATAAGGAGAAAAAATTACTAAGTATGAAAAATTTAGTGTATTTGAATCAGGTAGAAAATATGTGACTCAAGTGATAAATATATGACTATTATTCTCAAATAATTATAATGTAGGGCTAAAAACAAGTCAAGTTACCTTCCAATTTATAATGTTTTCACTCTATTTCACACAACCCCCTTCTGATGCTCTTTACAGATGTATTATAGATCTTTATTTTCTCTTAAAAACTTCCTTATCCAAATTTCTTCATGGTCAATCTATTTTTGTGTCATAATAATTATTTATGGATGAGAGAGAGGTTCTAATTTTTTCTCTGTGTTTTCTAAACTCTTCAAATACTTCCACACACACAAAAAATGTGTTATTTTTCTGTTATTTTCCAAATTGGTCAAATATTGTCACAAAATGTAAATCTATCTGCATAATTGGGAGTTTATGTAATTGGGTAATTCATCACATTGAGGCATTCTGATTCTAAAAGTTGAATAATTGGCACCTTCTCAATAAAGAGGTTCTTTTATGTATGAGTATTTTTTTTTTTTGTCTTTTTGTTTTTGTTATGTGTATAACAAATCTATTGGCCCTGTTGGAAACATTAGGGCAGAGAAGCCCATCTCTCATCTCTCACAGTCCTGGCCCATACATGTCACTGCAACCACATTTATTTCCTTGCTGCTCCTGGAATTTGGTTATTTCTTAACCCCAAGTTAAGTTGTTCTGACTCCACTAATCCCCCTTCCTGATTTACTTTAAGGCATATGTTAAAATTTATGTTTTATAGGAATTTACCTTTTTTTATAGTACACTATACTTTATTGATGGTACATGACAAAGTAGGGTTCCCCGAGCCCTCCCCTTCTTCAAGGTGTCTGGAATGGAAACTGTGGAGGTTGGGAGATTCTCAGTGTGTTGGAGGATGAGCTGGGGTAAGGACTCCCCGGAAGCTGAGGGCCTCTCTCTTTCTCTTGTTCTCAGCCCTCAGCTGGTCCCAGGGTCTCTGACTCCTTGGAGGCCATGTTAACCCATAAGGTCCACAACCTAGTTTCTATAGCCAAATTCATTGTTATACCAGGAAATGAGCTTGACAGAGTGGCCATTGAGAGCAGTGCCAACCCTAGCATCGAAATGGAAGAGTGGGTGTTCCTGTTAAAGTCATGGGAGACAAACTAGTCCACAGTGTAGCCAAGATGCCCTTAAGAGGACCCTCCAATTCCTGTTTCACCACCTTCTTGATGTCATCATATTTGGCAGCTGTCTTCAGGAAGTAGGTCAGATCCATGATGGACACATTGGAGGTGGGGACACAGGAGGCCATGCAGATGAGCTTCCTATTTAGCTCAGAGATGGCCTTGCCTATAGCCTTGGCAGCACCAGTAGAAGCCAGGATGATGTTCTAGGCAGCCCCTTGGCCATTACACCACAGCTTCCCAGAGAGGCCTCTCTGACCTTCTTGGTATCAGTGATGGCATGGACTGGAGTCATGAATTTCTCCATGATGCCAAGTTGTCATGGATGACCTTGGCTAAAGTAGCCAAGCAGTTGGTGTGCAGGAGGCATTGCTGAAAATCTTGAGGGAGTTGTCATACTTCTCATGGTTCACACCCATCACAAACATGGAGGCATCATCAGAAGGTGAAGAGATGATGACCCTCTTGGTCCCACCTTTCAAGTGAGCCCCAGCCTTCTCCAGGGTAGTGAAGACCCCAGTGGACTCCACAACATACTCAGCACCACCATCACTATTTGATGTTGGCAGGATCTTGCTCCTGGAAGGTGGAGATAGGGTTTCCATTGATGGCAAGTGTCCCATTCTCACCCTTGACTGACCCATGGAATTTTCTGTGGGCAAAATCATACTGCAGCATATAGACCATGTATCTGAGGTCATTGAAGGGGTCATTGATGGCAACAATATCCACTTGGCCAGAGTTAAAAGCAGACTTGGTAATCAGGTGCCCAATATGACAAATCCTTTTACTCCAACCTTCATCATCATGTCTCAGGGATGTGGCTGGCACTGCACCAGAAGATACAGCTAGCTGTCTGTCAAGCAAGGAGGAACAAAGAACCAGAAATTTACCTATTTTTTTGAAAAGTATCTCCCATTCCAAAGCATTCTTCCTACCTTATAATCCACCAAATCATATTTTCAGCTTAAAAATAATAGTAAAAGTGACCTTGACAACCTCTTCCATTTTATACACTAGGAACTTTGGACCTGGGTGGAATAACGCTGTTCATGGTCATGCAACTCCTCACTGCTGTGAGAGGGATTTTGCTCCCCCAAACCAGATAAGAATGGGGATAGGAGAAGGGCATGGAAAATTACTGGGGGCAACAGTGAGAAGGGAGAGTAATAGTCTTAACTAGAGAGTCTGGGAGTGCCAGAATGGGTGTCTGGGGTGAAGAGTCCATTTAGGGACTGATGACACTTGGGTAGCATGTTTACTTCCCTTGAGTATAGACCATCTTCTCACCAACCTGTGGATAATTTGTCTCCAGATAGCACTCAGCACTTTAAACCACCACTATCCCAATTCAGTGCTGCTGGATAGTCCATTACTAAACCCTGCAGGGTAAGCAATTTTGTTTCCTGCCAAACTCATCTCAAGAAAAATAAAGCTATGTAGGAGATTCCATTACTTCTTGTCTCTTCTGGCGGCAAGTGACTGAAACTCTTATTTCGGTTGTATATTAAGCAATCAGGTTCAGGTAACCAAATATGCTGCCAGGACTCTCACTCACCATCTCTTATCTGTTCCTGCACATTAACCTCATTATCTCATGTTGATGATGAACTTGGTAAGAACCTCATTGCTTCACCCGCAGTGGAGAACTGACCTCTACTTTCTTTACTTCCTTTGTCAAAAATCCCCAGACATAGAATTAATCAGAAGCACATTCCTCAACGTGGGGAAAAAAAAAAAATAAACAAACAAACAAAAAAAAAACTCCAAAAGAACCCAGGGAGAACCTGGAGTATGCAAGACCTCAGCAGCTGCCATTCTACTCCTGGAGACCATCTAAGTAGGATAGCAGATGTGGTGCTGAGCAAATGAAAAATGAATTGTCCACAGCAGGCTTGCATTCAGGAGACAATGAGGACAGGGTCCCATTCAGCAACTATTTCTTTAATCTCATTACGATTCTCTTTCAGGGTTTTAAAAATATTTAAGTAGATACTGGATTACATTAACCAAATAATTGATAACAAATCTGATATAGAGAATCAAATATAACAAATGTAAAATTAAAGCAATAAAGATCAGTTACTTAAAAGTATCTTTTCATCTCAGCACAGACATATTGTTTTGATTAAAGTTGTGACATTTAGTGGAAAATGAACTTTGGATTCCTATAGCATGTCAAAAGTAACTTAAGTAAATTTATTCAATTATTTTTATATTAATTGCATATAGATAGGTGCATTTGACATAAACTTCTAATATTTTGAATATGGGTGTACACTACACAATTTATCATTATAAATTTATAGAATTTATTTTTGCAAGTATTAGAAAGCCCAACTCAAAAGAAAACTTAATAATAAATCACAGTGAGTCCTAAAGGTAGTGGCAGCTCCAGCCTTGAGCGGTTTGAAATTTTCCTGACTGGTTTGGACTCTGCTTGATACAGAAATAAATTTCCCTCCCTCTTCCACGCCATGCTGATCTCTATATTTCCCATTTGTTTAATGTTTACTTAGACATATCTAAAATTTTACGTATCTTTATACTGAAAATTAAACAGAAATGTCTATTTCTTTTTACAGTAATAGATCATACACTATTGGCTAAGGTTCTCAGTAACTGAAAACAGTATCAAATATAGCTGGTTTAAGCAGAAAGGGATTTATTAGAGAACATTAAGTACCATACAGAGTTTCTGGCAAAGCCAGAGACAAATTTGCATTATAGGCAGTCCAAAATAAAAGGAGCCAGGAGAAGGGCTCATCTACACCACAGACTATTCTAGCAGAAAACCTACTCCGGAGACTACACAATTGGGCAGCCAGAGCACTGGGACTCGACACCTGGTACTATACCAGAGCTGCCCCAGAAGAGCCAAATGTCCCAGCATCCTTATTAGAGATCAGACCTTTCCACATACAGCTGTGTCTCACCTTGTTCTTCCTTATCTCGTGTCAGCCCAGGAGAACCTTGGCCACATCAGGCACCCAAGATTCACATGATCTTGGGAAATACAGTTTCTTCCTTCAGTCTCATAAGTGCACAGAGTCATGCTAAACACAAAAGTTAGAATAGACCTTGAACAGCCAACCCTAAATATCTGCCTCAAATTCTGTTCAGTTCCTTGACAATTTTCTCTTTCTACTTAACAGCCTAATGTTTTTCTAAGTCAGTACACATGGAGCTATGTTATGGTTAATTTTAGGTGTCAACTTGGGTAGGCTATAATACCCAGCTGTTTAATCAAACACTAAACAGGGTGTTGCTGTGAAGGTATTTTGTAGATGTGTTAACATCAACAATCAGTTGACTTTGAGTAAATGCAATTACTCTTGAATTTGTGGGTGGAGTTCATCTGATCAGTTGAAGACTTTAGACCAAAAATGACAAAACATCTATCATAACAAATAAAGCTCAGATGCACAACACAATAAATGTTTATTTCTTGATGATGTAAATCTGGCATGGGTGGGGCAGTCTTTTTCTGTATTGTAACTATGCCATCTGGGACACAGGCCCTCCAAGGCCCACATAGCAGAGGAAGAGAAGGATGGGAGAAGTCACACCTCTCCCAACTGCATCCACATATCTTCCCTTTTGCTTATATTCATACACCAGAAATAGTCATGTGGTCTCAAGCTAATTGCAAGGATGTTTGGGTTATGTAGACAAGGCCATGACTATTTGAGAACACTAACAGATTCAGCCATAAAACCTACTGCAGAAGGACATTTAATTAAACCATGTTAAATGCATGTTTCTTTAAAAAAAGATATATTGTTGGGGTGCCTGGGTGGCTCAGTTGGTTAAGCTTCTGACTTCAGGTCATGATCTCACGGTTCCTGGGTTCATGTCCTGTGTCAGGCTCCGTGCTGATAGCTCAGAGCCTGGAGCCTGCTTCAGATTGTGTGTCTCCTTCTCTCTCTGCTCCTCCCTCTCTCCCTCCCTCTCTCTCTCTCAAAGACAAATAAACATTAAAAAAATTTTTTTTAATATATTGTTAACAGGAAGGGATGAAAGGGAAAGAGGAGGGAGGTAGGAAAGAAAGAAAGGATACTCTTTATACGTTATACTTCTAACGGAATAATGGGACAAACTATATTCACATTTTAACTGGAACTTAAAAGTAATTACTGATAATATGTGACAGATTCACTCCTACCAACAGTAGGAAAGCACTTGTTTTTACATGGCCTCATCATCACTAGATGTTACTAATATTTTTAAAGTTTTCCATTTTTTTTTTAATATGAAGTTTATTGTCAAATTGGTTTCCATACAACACCCAGTGCTCATCCCAACAGGTTCCCTCCTCAATGCTCATCACCCACCCTCCTCTCCTTCCCACCCCCCATCAACCCTCAGTTTATTCTCAGTTTTTAAGAGTCTCTTATGTTTTGGCTCTCTCCCTCTCTAACTTTTTTTTTTACCTTCCCCTCCCCCATGGTCTTCTGTTAAGTTTCTCAGGATCCACATAAGAGTGAAAACATATGGTATCTGTCTTTCTCTGTATGACTTATTTCACTTAGCCTAACACTCTCCAGTTCCATCCACATTGCTACAAAAGGCCATATTTCATTCTTTCTCATTGCCAAGTAGTATTCCATTGTATATATAAACCACAACTTCTTTATCCATTCATCAGTTGATGGACATTTATGCTCTTTCCATAATTTGGCTATTGTTGAAAGTGCCGCTATAAACATTGGGGTACAAGTGCCCCTATGCATCAGCACTCCTGTATCCCTTGGATAAATTCCTAGCTGTGCTATTGCTGGGTTATTTTATTAAAAATAAAAATCGGGGCGCCTGGGTGGCTCAGTCAGTTGAGCGGCCGACTTCGGCTCAGGTCATGATCTCGCGGTCCGTGAGTTCGAGCCCCGCGTCGGGCTCTGTGCAGACAGCTCAGAGCCTGGAGCCTGTTTCAGATTCTGTGTCTCCCTCTCTCTGACCCTCCCCGTTGATGCTCTGTCTCTCTTTGTCTCAAAAATAAATAAACGTTAAAAAAAATTTTTTTTTTAAATAAAAATCTATTTTTAATTTCTTGAGGAACCTCCACACTGTTTTCCAGAATGGCTGCACCAGTTTGCATTCCCACCAACAGTGCAAGAGGGTTCCCGTTTCTCCACATCCTCTCCAGCATCTATAGTCTCCTGATTTGTTCATTTTAGCCACTCTGACTGGCGTGAGGTGATATTTCAGTGTGGTTTTGATTTGTATTTCCCTGACGAGGAATGATGTTGAGCATCTTTTCATGTGCCTGTTGGCCATCTGGATGTCTTCTTTAGAAAAGTGTCTATTCATGTCTTCTGCTCATTTCTTCACTGGATTATTTGTTTTTCGGGTTGGAGTTTGATGAGTTCTTTATAGATTTTGGATACTAGCCCTTTGTCTGATATGTCATTTGTAAATATCTTTTCCCATTCCGTTGGTTGCCTTTTAGTTTAGTTGATTGTTTACTTTGCAGTGCAGAAGCTTTTTATCTTCATGAGGTCCCAATAGTTCATTTTTGCTTTTAATTCCCTTGCCTTTGGAGATCTGTCAAGTAAGAAATTGCTGCGGCTGAGGTCAGAGAGGTTTTTTCCTGCTTTCTCCTCTAGGGTTTTTTTTTTTTTTTTAATTTTTTTTTTTTTTTTAACGTTTGTTTATTTTTTTGGGACAGAGAGAGACAGAGCATGAACGGGGGAGGGGCAGAGAGAGAGGGAGACACAGAATCAGAAACAGGCTCCAGGCTCTGAGCCATCAGCCCAGAGCCCGACGCGGGGCTCGAACTCACGGACCGCGAGATCATGACCTGGCTGAAGTCGGCCGCTTAACCGACTGCGCCACCCAGGCGCCCCACTCCTCTAGGGTTTTGATGGTTTTCTGTCTCACATTCAGGTCCTTCATCCATTTTGAGTTTATTTTTGTGAATGGTTTAAGAAAGTGGTCTAGTTTCATCCTTCTGCATGTTGTTGTCCAGTTCTCCCAGCACCATTTGTTAAAGAGACTGTCTTTTTTCCATTGGATATTCTTTCCTGGTTTGTCAAAGATTAGTTGGCCATACGTTTGTGGGTCCAGTTCTGGAGTCTCTCTTCTATTCCATTGGTCTATGTGTCTGTTTTTGTGCCAATACCATGCTATCTTGATGATTACAGCTTTGTAGTAGAGGCTAAAGTCTGGGATTGTGATGCCTCCTGCTTTGGTCTTCTTCACTATTACTTTGGCTATTTGGGGCCTTTTGTGGTTCCATACAAATTTTAGGATTGCTTGTTCTAGCTTTGAGAAGAATGCTGGTGCAATCTTGATTGGGATTGCATTGAATGTGTAGATAGCTTTGGGTAGTTAAAGTTTTCCATTCTGATAATATTTTCAAGTTATAAATTTTTCTATTAGGTTTAACATGTTTTCATTGTTTATTTTTTGTTTATATTTCCTTTTCTGTAATTGCCTGTACATACAATTTGCTCATTTCTTTATTTGACGGTATGATTGTTTCTTACTTTTAGAAAATACCTTTACTTATTTTACAGAATTTGACCCTTTGTGTATTATTTTGTTGCAGATATGTTCTTGCTGTTATATACCTTTGTTTTGTTTGTTATCTCTTGCAATCTAGACTTTATTTTTATCTGCTCAAATCCATTATATTTTTCCTCTATGACATTCCTGTTTTATTTAGGAAATGCAATCAAAACCAAAGTTATAAAACCATAGTTCTTTACAGATAAATTCTATTTAATTTTTCTAATTAGTTTTTTCATTTATCTTAAATTTACTTTTGAATTATAGGAGTTAAATATCAACTTCGTTTTTTTCCAAATCAATGGTCAAATAGCTAAAAACTTTTACTGAGTAGCCGTTCTTTCCTCTACATAATGGAATAGAATCTCTAATGTATATTTAATTCCCATATAAACAAGCTTATTTTGGGCCCTCTGTTCAACTCTATTGCTTTGCTTGCTTATTCCTTTTCTTAATCCACACACTTATTTCAAATTTTTAAGATCTGGGATGAGACAAGTCCCCTTCTATTATGTGTAGTTTTCAATGTTTATTAGCAATGTTATACTTGATTCTTTCATATGGTTGTGAACATCTGTGTTTGTCTCTCCAGTCGAGAGACTGTGTTGCTTGTCTCTCTCTACTACCCTGTTCTATCTATATCTTAGAAGGCTGGCATCTATGGCCTGCTCTTTTTGAATCTCCTGCCTGCTGCCATTCAGGTTTGGTCAAGGAGAGGCATCCATAGGAGACTGAAGGACAGAGAAGGCATTTGTTGACTCAGCTCCTTCCCATCAGGACTACCAGTCCGCATCGGCTTCCACCCAGTAGCCACACTTCTCATGGGGTGGTCCCCTTCTACAGCTAGAGTTGGAACTCTCTGGTCACCACTCCCTCCCCTTTCCCATTTGTTTAGGACTGATGATGGTAATGTGGGTCTAGGGCTTTACCATCTCCTGCAGATTCCACTTCACCCTACCAAAACCTTCGTAAATCATCCCTTTATTAAACTTTCCTCAATTATTCCCTTTGAAATTTGGATGTGCCATCTACTTTCTGTCACGAAGTTAATGATATACAAAGTAACTGTGAATGGAACACAAGAGATACCACTGGGACTATTACTGGAACCATGTTAAATGCATACACTAATTTGGGAATGATTGATATGTTTGTCAGTAAATCTTTCCCATCAGAAATATCATCACTTTTCATTTCACTTGTCATTCAATAAATGTTTATCTTTAAATACATTTTTTAACATTCCTGTTCATATATTCCTATCAGGATTAGAAGGTTTTTAAATTTCAATTCTAACAGGTTTTTGTTAATACAAAGGAAAGTCACTAAACTGTATATTTATCCTGTATCCAGGGAACATACGATATACTCTTATTATTTATAATGATTTTTTTCTGACTCTGGAATTCTTTTGGTATACTTACAAATTGTATGAAAATCATGGTAATTTTATTTCTTTTTTTATATTTTTATTCCTGAGAGAGAGAGAGAGAGAGAGAATACAAGCAGGGGAGGGGCAGAGAGAGAGGGAGACACAGAATCTGAAGCAGGCTCCAGGCTCTGAGCTGTCAGCACAGAGCCTGATGCAGAGCTCAAACTTGTGAACCATGAGATCATGACCTGAGCTGAAGTCGGACACTTAACCAACTGAGCCACCCAGGTGCCCCTTGATAATTTTATTTCGGTTTTCAAGTAGAGACACAACTTACTTTATTTTTTTGTTATGTTGCATGAAACAGAAATACAAAATAAATTGAAAGTAATGATTTATAAGGACCATCCCTCTCTTTTATTTGATTTTAACATCAATGACTTTACTATTTCATCATTTATTAGGATTTTTCTTCTTTTTCTTCCTGGATAACAATTTTTACCATTTTTATTCCCAATTTATTTTTTCTTTACTTTAAATTATTTCCCAGACTCTATTGCTATTGAGAAGCTCTTTTTTCCTGTAATTTAATATTACAAGTTGTATAGCTAGATCGTAGCTTTGGGACATTCTTACATCCCTGTAATAAACTATTTGGCCACAGTAATTATTATTATTATTATTATTATTATTATTATTATTATTATTTTAAAACACTGCTGTGATTCCATTTGCCAAGATCACAATTGGGATATTTCTATCTACATTCACAAGTGACCTAAACTAAAATTTTGTACCACATCTTCAAATTTTTGTGTGAGGGGTTATGTTCACCTTATGAAATGAATTTTTAAAGATTTTTTTTCCATGCTCTGGGAAAGTCTGAATACATAGAAAATGGCTGTTTCTTGAAGGCTAATTAGAACCTAACTATAAAATCATCCAAGCCTTATACATTTCAGTGGTAAGTTGTTAGCAATATTTTACATACACACAACACAAAAATACATACAGCTATTGGTGTTTTCAAATATTTTATCTCTTCTTGAGTAAATATTTTATTTTATAGATTGATAAAAATCATTCATTTCTTCAGCTGCTTTTGCTTTCATTTAGTGTTCCATTCTACTCTTCATTTTGTTTTTTAATTCTTTAGTTTACTTTTCCCTTATAAATTTTATTATTTGCTTTCTTTTACTTTTCTCTTTCCTTAAGTAGAACACTTAAATATGCATGTTCTCTCTCTTTTGCTAAAAAATAAGCTTCTAGATTATGCATTTTTAAAATTTAAGCCATATCCCATAGATTTTGATAATTAGTGTTCTTATTCTTGTCAACTTCTAGATTATTTGTAATTTCACTTTGGTATCTCTCGTGGATCTGGAAATAACTTTTAAAACATTCTTAATTTAAATTGAAGTTCTTTTAAGACTTGGCTAAAGTTTATTTTAGTTATCTCATTCTTGAGGTGTTATTCTTATATTTTTCTTATATCTTATAAATATAAAACAATTATATATTGTTTTACAGCCAAATAACGAGACTTTTAAAATAGCCACATTTTGTGATTTTTTTGGTCAAGTACATGATAATTTTGTAATTCTTACATGTTCTGTGTGAAATCCTTTTAACAGCATTAATTTTTTTCAATATAATCTATCAAATTCTGGAAGAGGGATATTAAAGTCTCACTGTCCTCCTTGAATATTCTGCCACTTACCAAGTTCTTGTCTCTCAGTTCCAAATATACCCTTCATTGGCCTACTTGTAAAACTTTAGCTGGACGCTATGAACATTTCTCCTTTGACACCTCACACAGTGTTAATTAGCCTTTGTCAGTAGAGGGTGGTGGAGGGACACCGCAGGAGTAAGGAACATCTCTTTCTAGTTCCAGTCAGCTTCCCTTTCTACCTCATGCAGGGCCTTCTCACACCCCCCAACCCCTTACCCCCAATCCCTCAACATTCCCCAACCCTCATCCCTGCCCCCACTGGCCAACACTACTGGGTTCCATTTAAGTTTTACAGGCACCCTAGATAGCTTCTAAGCAGCTCAACTGCACCTCATAGGCCACCTCCTAGCAACGTATGTTGCTATTCCAACAGACAGTGCCTGCTTGCCAGCTGTAATCTGTATATTCTGATGAACTTCACCATCCAAGGGCTTTAATCACATCCATTCTAATGATCTCTAAATCTTAGGCTGGGGTAGAGGGTGAGGTGAGGGAGGTAGCTCTCCCAAACTTGTTCCTTCCTTAGGTGCTCAGTCTCAGCCCTAGGGGTGGTGTCTGTTCCCTTTATCTGTTCTTCTTGCATTGTTTAGAGCTCACTTTACTTCTTAGAAGCTAATCTCCGGTTACTAGCAAAACATTCTTTATATTAAATTTTCCCTGTTCAAATTGCAATGTGATTATTATCTCCTGATTGAACCCTTTCTGATACATATACCAGGGAGTTTTGTAGCTTTTTAAACATTCATTTATACGTGTCTCTCTGATACATTTGCTGCTTTATTTTTATGTGGCATTCCTTATTTTTTGATATCATTATGACCATCCCTTTTTCTTTGCACTTACTGTTTATGTCTTTGACTCCTTTTATTTACAACCCTTGGGCGTGTTTTTTTTAAATTTCATTTACATATCTTATTAAAAGCAGACAGCTGCACTTTGTTTTTTAATTGGAGAATTCAACCTATTTACATTTACTGTGAAAGGTGATTTGTTCTCATTCCCATCTAATGTTATGTTAATTTCTTTTTTTATACTCATTCTTATGCTTTTCTACTTCTGCTGAATTGAACAAGTTGTATGTGGATGCCATGTTTATTTTGTTTTTTATTACAGTTGCCCTTAACAATAATTTGGAAATTATTTATATTTATAAATATTTATTTTTTAATAAATTATTTATTTATTTATTTATTTTATAAATAAATAATTATAATTATTGATAAATTATATTTGGAAATAACATTATAGCGTTTCTCTATCTGCTAGTTCACTAGCATGTACTTTAAACAGTCATATTAAACCGGTATTTCTCTGTGATTTTATTAAAATTAATAGTACTTTTACCATTCCCCATAATGATGGGACCTTAAGAATATTTCTCTCATTCATTCACACCATTTTCACATCCTAGATTTTCTGAACTACTCCAGAAATGTAATTCCATGTTACTTTTCACTTTTTCCTTCGAGTAGGCCTTTTCTCAGTATACTTATTCAACAGTGCCAAGACAATTTGCAATCACTTTATTCTCATCCACATAGTTTACTGGATTCATTGCTCACTGCTCATTCTTGTATTCTTTATTTTCCACTTGCTTTAGATCTCTATTCAAATTTACTATCATTTATGCTGCAGTACATCCTTGAGTAATTTTGAATAAGAATATGAGTAGAATACTTTGAGTTCCTACATATCCAAAGAAGTCCCTCTTTTGTCATATGAATGATAACTTTTCTGAGGTAGGATTTTAGACAACAGTGCTTGCTCTCAAAAGTTGATAAACATTATTCCACCGGCGTCTAGTGTGGCATGTAAGAAGTCAAAGTCAAACATTCTTTTTCCATTATATTCAAACTTTTTTTACCTGTCTGAAAATGTATATTTTTTCTCTTTCCACAAGAGGCCAGAAATTTCACAAAGATATGTCTAGATGTGTGTGGAGTTTTGTGGTTTTTTTTCATCACTTCTGCCTGACATTTAGTAAACTCTTTTGATCTTCAGATCAGGGAGTTGAAGATTATTGCTTTGATTATTGATTCCATTTCCATCTGCTCCTTTTTTTCCTGGAATGCTGATCATTTGCATATTACTTCTGCTAGGAGTGTCATCCATATCGCTTATATTTTCAGTCGTGATTTACATATCTTAGTATTCCTCTTTTGTGTTGAAATACACTTCCTCCATTTAACCTTCTGATCACAAACTCGGGTTTCAGCAGTATTGACTCTGTTTTCCACTTTTAAGGATGTAATCTCCCCAGTCAGAGCCACCTGCTTCCACTTTTCAGCTTTGCCTCGTCCTGAGCTTTGTTTGCGTACTCCTGTTAGAAAGTGAGAGTCTCTTCATCATGAGCTTCCACCCTACCTCTTCAGCAGTAGTGGGTTGTCAGGCAATGAAAGATATGGTGAGATTTTTCTCCACCAGAAGACAGGAGGTGACAGGGCTAACTCAAGTCCTCTCCACTGGGGCAGAGGCAGGAGGCTCTTCTAGTGGAGAGAACCATCACCTCTCAGCTATATGGAAAAGGAGAAATTCTACCCTATCTGGACATTTTTCTCAGACAAGTAGTATCAGCAGGAAAAGTATTTCTTCTGGAGAATGCATGGGGTAGGAAGATAGGTCCGTTCTGTGTTAGTTCAAGTGCTTCACCTAAGTCAGCTGTGAGGCAGAGAATCTCACTATGGGCTTTGCCACAGATGTAGAGTCACACTGAAATGACTAGGTCCTTGGTCATGTCAGCATTGACAACACGGGTGCCCTGAACTTGCATCTTCTCATTAGTGAATCTAAGCCTCAGATGTCACATTTGGGATCTCTTCTGTCTTTTCCAGTTCTAAGCTAGGCTTAGCTTAGTAATTCAGTGCCCCAACAGAAGGGAAGTCATGGTGATATATGCTCAGGACATTTCCCCATGTTGATGTTAATCTTTCTTGTTTGGGGAAGGGTTTCTTTCTGGCTACAGAGGAAATTATTCTCTGTACAAAATTCAAACATTTGAGAAAACACAATGCACTAAGAGAAAATTGCTATAATCTCTTACCCCATTCCATTCCACTCCACCCCAGCCCCAAATCACCATGAACAATTGGGTATGATTTTTCTTCAGGTTCTCTGTGTATACACTAGTATGGTAAGTATACAATTGATAGTCAAAATGTTAAGCAAATTTTCTTCATTTTTATAATCCATTCATTCCTGGCTCTGAAATCTCAGCTTACCTAATGTGAACATATTACTCAGATCAATTTCAGATTTCTCACAATCCAATACAGTGATTTATTGATGGTTCAGGTTTATGAATCAGTTACATCCTAGCTTCATATTAATTTCCAGAATTTTCTCTGTTCTCTGACTTGTCTATGGCCTCCTGCCCAATAGGGTTAGTAAGTGTATTAGTCAGGGTTCTGCAGCAAAACAGAACCAACTGAAGAGAGAGAGAGAGAGAGAGAGAAGGATATTTATTATACGAATTGGCTCATGCAGTTATGGAGGCAGAGAAGGTACATGATCTGTGAAAACTAGAGAACCTGAAAAACTGGTAGTGTAATTCAGTCCAAGTCAGAAGGCCTAAGAATTGGGAGTCTGATGGTGGAAGCCCTAGTCTGCATCCAAAAGCCCAAGAAGCAGGAGGGCTGGTGTCTGTGGGCAGGAGAAAATGGATGTATCACCTCCAGCAAGGAAAGTAAGTTTGCCTTTCATTCATCTTTCTGTTCTATTCGGGCCCTCAACAGACTGGATGATTGCCACCTGCACTGGGGAGGACCATCTGCTTTACTTAGTTCAGTAACTGAAACATTACTCTCTTCCAGAAACACCTTCACAGACACACTCAGAAATAATGTTTTACCAGCTTTTTGGGCATCCTGTAGCCCCGTCAAGTTGACACAAAAAATTAACCATCCCAATAAGAAAAAAGAGATCATTTTGAGACTTGGGTCATCGTTAGCACTCTGTAGATATGCCCCTCCAATCTGTGCCCACACTTGCTAGAGCTTCCCCAAGCTTTCAGCCCACAGCTGTTCCCAGAGTATGGCTTCATGGAGCTTTCCACCACCTGTGCTGACCATCTATGACCTGGGATGTCCTGTCCTCCCCACTACTATGCGGTTGTAAATTTGCCCGCACCTTACATTTCTTCAAATATACGTAGGTCTCTTGGCCCTGCCCCTCCGCTACTTCTCCATTCCCTTTTGTGGGGTAGTAGGTTCTACTTATACAAATGGGTTAGAAAAAAGCTTAGGGCGGAAAGCCGCCACCACGGGGCGAAAACGCCCGAGGTTAGCTAGCGAGATATTGTAATGGGATCACAAGTAACTTGTTATATCACCTGCAGGAAATTACTTTCCATCTGACACCAATATCATAAATTCCACTTGCCCCCCCCACCCTTTGCTCTTTACACACACAAGTTAACGATTACTGTCTGATTGTTTTCTCCATATCCACGGGTAGAAGATGTTGTTTTCTTCGTGTTCACCACGTGGGTAATATCTTGTGAGCTCAATAAATACGACCACGAAGCGCCAGTACGAGCTCTATGACTCTTTCCGAATCTTAGGCTTTCTCGTATCCGGCTCTGTGTCTGCCCTTTTGCTGAACAAGGGAGAATTCCAGACTCATAGCCTGTGACACCTTTGACTAGGTTCCTTTTGGAAGTCAGAGGAAGTGTTCTCCTGTCTCTTACTTCTTTTATTTCCACAAGCCATCTATCCATTTCTTCTCTTTCATACCTTTTGGTCTGGGGTACTTCAGCTAACTTACCAGCCAAAGAATTAGATAGATTTTATTAATCTTAAATCTTTAAGTCTTCTCAAGCAACAAGGGAAAACCTGATTTTCTTTCTTTCCTTCCATTGTGTATATCGTGGGGGTAGGGGAGAGGGGGTGTTGGAAGGCAGAAAAAAGCAACCACTTACTTCATTTTATCCTAATTCTTCCTCCTTTTCCTGCCAAACTCAGCCAAGCTTTGCAAATATGTCTTTATTTTCACACTAGGAAAGAACAAAACTAGCCATTGTCATAACAAATTATTGCTATCAAAGTATTGGTCTACCACAAATTAAAACCTTACATAGCAATAAAGTGTATCAACATTTTGTTGAACACCCAGATGTGCTGGCTAATATCCCATGGATATTAGCTTTTCCTCCACTCACTTTAAACATCACATGGGACATACTTATACTGAAAATTTGTTCATCGTTTATCTGAAATTCAAGTTCACCTGGATGTCCGGTACTTGATCTGGCATCTCTACCTCAATCCCTTTCAAAAGGGCTAGTCTGGGGCCCCTGGGTGGCTCAGTCGGTGAAGCAGCCGACTTCGGCTCAGGTCACGATCTCGCGGTCCATGAGTTCGAGCCCCGCGTCGGGCTCTGTGCTGACAGCTCAGAGCCTGGAGCCTGTTTCAGATTCTGTGTCTCCCCCTCTCTCTGACCCTCCCCTGTTCATGCTCTGTCTCTCTCTGTCTCAAAAAAATAACGTTAAAAAAAAATAAAATAAAGGGCTAGTCAGCCTCCTGACCCGCCTGCCTTCTCAATAATCAGCACATGACTCCATAACCTAAAACATCTCTGAACGCCAGATTTTCTTCCCTATGGCTCTGCCCTCCTTAGGATTCTCGTTCAGTAATTCACATTAGTTTGTTTTTCAGTGCCTTTAAAGAAAATCTCTAAAATATGTAGTATCTGTGGTCTAGCTGAGTTCAGTGACCATTGACATGAATTGCCTACCATATCTGAAAACAAAAGTCCCCATGTCTGTTTCTGAATCTGTCCTCTACCGTGGTCCACAAGATAATGAAGGGTTTAGTTGCTACTCAGGTGATCTCAGGTGATCTATATTTTACCTAAACAACCATCCTGGAAGCAATGTAAGGTTGTGGGCCCCACCCCAAGGCCATATGCTGGCTATTAAGCCCTTTTCATTGAGGGGAAGTACCTCCTAGGACCTAGCCTATGCGACAATCTCCAAAGGATGATTGCCTCTGGACTGCTTCCAGTACCTCAAGTGAGCACTGAAGCTTCAAAGAACTAGCATAGAACACAGTTTTGATGCCCAGAGTAATCAATAAAACTTCCCTCTCTCCTCCTCCTACAATGTTTCACTAACAGAATTTGGGGGCTCCTGTGTTTCCTGGCAAAGTATGATTTTTTCCAGTAAGGCTCTGACCTCCTCTAGCCAGACCTAAGTCTCCAAGCTCCACCTATATACTTTGTCAAATAGCTCCATCCAGAGTCCTGTTGATACATGATATGATTAAAGTGGGCAGCCTCCCACCTTCTATATCCTTCAACAAAGGTTAAGCATTCAGCTGCAGAAACAAAGGAACATGCTGTTATAAAGCCATGTTCAATTTCCAAAGTTGCACCCTGAAAACTTCTGTCTGATGCCTACAAACTGGTAACATTCCAGGGGTATGTTCTAACCACAGCTTATTTACAACATGGAGATCATATTTTACATACGATGTTGCATTTGATTTACTATCTCTGAAATTCCCTTGTGCAAGCATATATAGTACTGTCTTAGTCCTTTTAATATGTGTAGTGTGCAATTGCATTTATATGCCATGGCTTATTGGACATTATTTTAAAATTCGAAATTAACAGAGCTTTTCTTACTGTCTTAGGGAAATAGCTTCACTGCATATATTTAACTTAATAGAGTAATCTAAGTGAGAGAGTTGGGCTTTTTTAGCCCCACTCTCCCCCCCAAATTAATATCTGGGTAGATTTAAGTGTTGGCAGTCCAGAGGTGGCTTAGTCGCCATTCATTCTAAAATTGCATCCTGGCCATATAGCAAATCTGCACTGGCTACATGGGTCTAGGAACTTGACAATTGCTCATTATTGTTTACCTTGTCCTCGTCATCCTCCTACACATTTCCCATGGCAGCTGCTCTAAGATGTTATGATCCCTTTTAAGCTTGCTTTCCCAGCTCTTCACCATAAATCCTAATATTGCTGTGTGCTCCACTGAGAAAATGGAAGTATTTGAGCAGAATCTTCCTTACCTACTGCAACCTCTGACTGACCTAAAACATTCTCCTCCTTTCTCCTAGCATTTCATGTCACACAAAGCTATTTCTCTTCTCCACCTGGACTCCAGGAAATGGTCAGATGTCATGTGAGTGCCCAAATAATACATTTGGTACCCACGGGATTACACCAAATGAAAGTTTAACATGTGTGCCTGACCTCCGAATTATGAAATAGAAGGAAAGCATGCAGTGAAAGGAGAAGGGGGGTAAATGTGCAATATATTAATAATACAACAACGAAAATACTGAGCTTCGTGATACTGCAGACTGACAAAGTTACAGAACAATATTTTGAGTGAAAATTCAATCATTGCTCTCTCAAAGTCTATTACTTCTTAACATTCCTGACAGTGTTATGTGATCTTAGCAGTAACTTTACAAGATGGAGAAAATAGGGGGACCTCACAAAGTGCAGAAAAACCCCAGCCTTCATTCTCAAGCCTGAGTCAGATTAATAAACATATAGATTTTATATTGAAGATTAATATTGTTATAGGATTAAAGAAACAATAAGATTGTTGTAGTTAAAGGCACTAGATAGAAGGAGAGACAGGGAATCATAAACTTGAAGAAATAGTATTCGTTCTTTTCAAGGACCTCGAAACACCTCTTTTATTTTTGCCAATGTGCATTATTCCTTTCTATTATAAATCAGTTTTCTGGTATGATCATAATTGTTTCATATTCTTGCCATTAGCCACTCACTAATGACTGTTAATCATTATTATCCTGTTAGAGAAAAAATATCTCCTTTTATAATTGTTTCAACTTATTAAAGAGTATCTTTACTTTTAAATTAGGACATTTATGATGTAGAATATTTTTAAACAATATTGATTATCCAAATAAGGTATAGGTAAACATTTTGCAAATTTTAATCAGACATTGAAAGATTGTATGTATTTTTAAGCGTACAGACTACAACAGTCTTTACCTATTAAAGGACTGGATTTCACTGCAGTACTAGGTATTTAATGACTGGAAAGTTCCTTTTGAACAGGTTAAAGTATGAGTTATAAACAGTTTGAGCAAGGGGTATTCTTTATAAAAGTTTTAGGTTCATTCAATGACTGCCTACACAGAGTCATTCATTCATTCATGTCTTGAACAGTTCTTAAAGAAATCTTTTTTGCAAATGCTTAGGGAACCTGTATGAGGAGTCATTTGGACTTAGTGGTCAAGAAACAGCTTCGAAGTTAGGCAAACCTGGATTCTAATTTCAACCAGACCAATTGCGCACTTTATAACTTTCTATAGGTTGTACAAAGTACTTAAGTTACTTCCCCAAACCTCAAGTTTCCCATCCATACACAGCAATGGGAATATCCACTTCATAGCTTTGCTGATGGGATTAAATGAGCACATGTAAACCATACAGTTTAGCATAGAATTCCTTCACAATAAATGGTAGTTACTAAGATTAGCATAATAAATTATTAAAGAGCTGTCATCTGCATATACCCGGTTTATATTTGCTCCACAAGTTTGTTTAAAATTAAAAGCATTTCCTGAGGGACTCCTGGGTGGCTCAGTCAGTCCAACAGCTTCAGCTCAGGTTGTGCCCTCAGGGCTTGTGAGTTTTAACCCCACATTCCTTCAGGCTCTGTGCTGACAACTCACAGCCTAGAGCCTGCTTTGGATTCTTTGTCTCCCTCTCTGCCCCGCCCCCGCTCACACACTCTGGTGTGTGTGTGTGTGTGTGTGTGTGTGTGTGTGTGTGTGTGTGTGTGTGTGTGTCTCAAATCTTAAAATCTTTAGTAAATAAACATTAAAAAAATTTAAAGACACTTTTTGAAATATTAAACATGCTGAAATTTGCTACATTTGCTAAATGTATATTTTAACCCAGTCTCACTTGGATAATGCAAATTTAAAAGTTCATTCATTTTTTTAATTTTGCATTGTTATGGAAAAAATTATTGCACTACAGAAGCAGAGAGTTCAGAAGTCTCAGAAGTTAGTGACAGACGTAGGGAGCTGGTGAGAATAGTAGCAGCTCAGAATAGTTCCAGCCATGGCCATACTGAGGGCACATTCATTTGGAGGCAATTATGTTTCCTCTCATTTTGTTGTACTTTTTCACGCTGCCATCCCCGGAAGTGTAAAGAGCTAATAAGGTTTTTTAAATGGCTGGTGCTGGTACGTCGTCAAATATTTAGGGGCCAAGGGTCTTTAATCACCTAAGTGCTTTTCAATGATTACCAATGTGACAAAGGTTCATATTTAATTGATTCCAAAGTGACTTTATGCTAAGTAATGGTTTGCTAAAGAATTTGAAAGTGTAGCTACTCCCAATTAAAAAGTATCCATCTTCTTCTGTGTCAGAGTTGTTACCAGACATGTCACCAGGTCACGGAGACTCTGCGGACACACGTAGTAAATATAAGCACGTCTGTGTGCACTTGTGCAGCCGTGGAAGGAAATTATTTCAAATTTGTCTTATAAATAGAAGTGAATTTCTCTTGAAGGTCTCTTAAGACACAGCTCGTGGAACTGATCAAAATACAACATTTTGAGAACTGAATACACATACACCAGAGTAATCTCAGTTAGCCAATTACCAGTGCTGGAAATAGGTGTTTTGTTGCAGCAAAACGAATCCCAACAAGGCTTGTGTAGACCTCTAATCTTGCTAGAGGGCACATCTATATTTCAGATATTCATAAGTATTTCTTCTACCATTAGAACTTCTTTATTATTGCAAAAGCTAATGTAAACCTAAGAAGCTCGGTGAGCATTAATGTATAAAATTACCATCCTCTCACATGGACTTATCACTGCCATCATTATTCTAACTAGAAGCATGCTAGAACAGTTTGAAAGCCGAAAGAGAATAATCAGTGATTTAAATCACCGGTCTTATTACCTATTAACAGAAACCACCAACAAGTTGATTTTTAGGAGAATCAGAACAGCTGGAAAGAAAGATAAGGGGGAAGAAACTTGTGTTGAAATCCTATTTTCACTGAGCCCTTCTGTGAAGTTTAATGAGAAAGGATGCTGTACCCTATAAAGGCATTTTAATTTCACTTTCATAAGGGTGGAAGAAAGCATTTACGATGCCATTTCTTTAACAAACACTGTATTTATGATAAATATTAAATTCAGCCAGTGTTGCCAAGAAATCATTCACACAGGTGATGCATTACTGTTGTGTTAATCAAAGTTAAGACACTTTAATTGTCTTGGCTAATAATGGATTTGAATTATCTTGAATCACATACCTGTTGCATATTTCCCAGCTAATTATTGCTTTGATAATTACAGTATAGAAAGTTTCTCCCCCCATATCCCCACACACATGTAAACAAAACAAGACGTAAGAATATATACACACCAAAGCACACTATAGCTAAAAAGTTTGGTTTTGCTGTTTACAGAGGAATCCGGTAGCTTTTGAAATGAATTCTCGTTAAGAAGGCACGTATTTAAACTACCCAACTGGCAATCCTATTGTGAGCACTGACTATCAAGAAAGTGGTCACCTTGTTTAGTCTGCTTAAAATTTCTAACTATTAAGGGAAAAAGCCAGGTAAGTGAGGTTTGGCTAGTTGACACTGATAAAATCTGTATCTTTGTTGTTGCTTTCTAAAGTTCATTTACTTATTTTGAGAGCGAGCACAAGCCGGGAGGGGCAGAGAACAGGGAGAGAGAATCCCAAGCAGGCTCCGCACTGCCAGTGTAGAGCCCAATGTGGGTCTGGATCCCAGGAAGTGTGAGATCATGACCTGAGCTGAAATCAAGAGTCAGACACTTAACCAACTGAACCACCCAGGTGCCCCAAGAAAAATGTTTTTATTTCATTCGATGTAATATATGAATTTCATAGACTTAAAACATACTTGACAATATTTTTAGCACTGCAGAAGGTACTAAAGTTCCCAGCCCTTAACAGCCTCATACCTGTTGAGGGAGGAAAAAAACAAAAATTAATGCAATATTTGAAGCACAATAAAAACTAATATTCAGGTACCAAAATGATTGCAAATGTCTCGCAACTGGAAACAAGAAAGGTCACCATTGGGTAAAGCTGAGTATTTAAAAGTCTGTAAGAAGAAAGCTGTGTTCAAACAGTTCCTTGACTATTCAGGATTAGAAAGTCATAAAGGATGACCTACTTCCTTCCCTCAAAAATTTTAGAATATCTTTCATTTTCCCATAAATGTATATTCACAATATTAACATAAACCTGAATCGATATACCCTTGACATTTGAAAAAGATATACTGCAGGACTTTCAATCCTTGATTCACAAATGCTGCACTATCCTAAGAATTTCCCCATAAACTAAAGTAAAATTGATTATTTTAAGTTGCCCTTTCTGACTCTTAATGAGATTTACTATATAGAGAAGAAAACTCTGGGAGATACTGCTGGGTGTAGAAGAGGGACTAGATCCTTAGCTCAAAGAGAATGAGACCATTCACACAGTGACCTCCGTGACATCTCAACTGACCTTTGGGAGTGCTTGAGAATTCAGGAAATCTCGAAGTCCTCAGAGTTTACTGAATAACCCCAAGTGAGGAGACTTCTGGGCACACCTGAATCATCTTTAGAGCTTTTTAAAAAGAAATGCAGGGGCACCTGGGGGGCTTAGTGGGTTAAGCATCTGCCTTCAGCTCAGGTCATGATCTCATGGTTCTTGAGTTTGACCCCCACATCAGGCTCTGTGCTGACAACTCCAAGCCTGAAGCTTGCTTTGAATTCTGTGTCTCTCCCTCTCTCTCTCTGCCCCTCCCCTCACTTCTCTCTCTCTCTCTCTCTCTCTCTCTCTCTCTCTCTCTCTCTCTCTCTCTCTCTCTCTCTCTAAGAAATTAAGAAACCTATGATAAATAAATAATAAATAAATAAAATGACAAATGCTTTTACTCCCTTCTGGACATTTTGGGGAAGACCAAGGCATCTGCATTTTTTTTTTTTTTAATTTCTTATAGGATTCTGATGTTCACCTACTGGAACCACCTACTATAAAAAGTTACCTGAGCAAAATGTTTCAGTAAGTCATATTAAAAACATGTGAGTAATTAACCCCACTCTGACCTATCAGAATTTCCTCCCATAAATATTTCTGAAATATGAAAAACTTTTTAACATAAGTTACTTGGTTATCAAAATAAGGACAGTAAAATATCAAATGCTTATCAAAGAAAATGCCTGTGAATAAAATTCCAGAAACTTCAGAATTATGAAGTCTTTTGTGAAGAACATGATTTCAGTCTTTAAGAACTATTTAGGGTATACTCTAATGCAGTGTTGTAGAAATTGTACTTTAGAGAGATAATGCAGCTTTATATTTCCATTTATTCATCATCTGTAATCATAATGAACAAAATTTGCTCACAGAAGAGACTTTCAAAAGAATAAAATAACTTGGGGGAAATTGTAAGTTTATCCCTTTATGCTAACCTCTTTTAAAGAACCAAATTGTTTCTCCTTATAGAATATTATTGAAGTTGACCTGTTATGCCCAACTCCTGCCAATCTTAATGACACTCCTATTCCCTCTGTGCTTATGTTTACAGAGGAATGCTCTGTACAGTCGCTTTATAAAAACCATGCTCCTGATTCTCTGAAAAATGAAAAATCTTTCACTGGAAAATACTAGTGCAAGAAATTTCTCAAAAAGCTACACAATTTTAATCAAAAGTAAAATAGACACTTTCTTGGAAGGAACCATTGAATATTTAAATATGTCAATTCTTCACATATTAATGAAGGGCATTAATAAAATTTAAAAATATCTCATGAACATTTTTTTATTAAATTGGTATATTAGTTCCCTATGGCTGCTGTAATTAATTACCACAAACTTGTTGGTTTAAAAGAACATATATTGATTCTTACACAGTTGGAGAGGTAGAAGCCCAAAATCCGTTTCACTGGGCTGAACTCAAGGTGTTGGCAAGACCTTGTCCCTTGAGAGGATCTAGGGAAGAGTTGCTGTTTCCAGCTTCCAGAGCCGTGTTCCTTGAGTTCCATGGCTCATGGCCCCTTGCTTTATCTTCAAAGCCAGGAGCAGAAATCTTCAAATTTTTCTCTGCTCCAGCATCACATGGCTTTCTTCTCTATAGTCAAATCTCCCTCTGCCTCCCAGTTAAGCTCTTGCGACGACCTCCAGAGCTTGCCTAGATAATCCAGAAGGACCCTTCTCCAGGCCCTTGATTTAATTATATCTGGGGCGCCTGGGTGGGGCAGTCGGTTAAGCGTCCGACTTCAGCCAGGTCACGATCTCGCGGTCCGTGAGTTCGAGCCCCGCGTCAGGCTCTGGGCTGATGGCTCAGAGCCTGGAGCCTGTTTCCGATTCTGTGTCTCCCTCTCTCTCTGCCCCTCCCCCGTTCATGCTCTGTCTCTCTCTGTCCCAAAAATAAATAAACGTTAATTATATCTGCAAAGACCCTTTTTCTGTATAAGGTAGCATTCACTGATTACAAGGATTAGGGCCTGGATATCTTTGAGGGACGTTATCCAGCTAACCAGAGTGGACAAGATGGCTCTTTATCTGCAAGTATGAACAAGTAATAATAAGTGAAAATTTTTTGAGAAAGGAAAGTTGAGAGGGGAAAATCGTCCTACTAGATATTTAAGAATGGTTGAAACCTAAAGTAGTTATAGAAAAAAAGGCACCAGTGTTAAGTTTCCACCTGGCCATCCTGTATACATGATGAGAACAGGATGTGTGGTAAAACATCATAAACCAATGAGGAGGAAATAGATTTTTTTGGAAAATAGAGTTATTTTCTATTTTTAAAAAAAGACAAATTATATCCTATGATACCATACCTCAGGATATATTTTAGAAGACCTAAAGAGTTTAATCACAAGTGGCAAAAAAGTAAACCATGTCCAAGAAAAATGTTATTTAACTGATTCAGTCATTTGTAAGGACCTTCTAAATACATAGGAAGTGAAAAGACCATAAAAAGTCCAGTCAGTTTGACTGTACAGAAATTCCAAAGGCCTATCCACCAAAAATATAAACAAATTTAGGGATGCCTGGGTGGTTTAGTAGGTTAAGCATCTGACTCTTGATTTGGGCTCAGGTCATGATCTCACAGTTTGTGAGTTCAAACTCCACATCAGGGTCTGCACTAACAGTTCAGAGACTTCTTGGGATTCTCTCTCTCTCTCTCTCTCTCTCTCTCTCTGCCTCTCCCTCACTAATTCTGTGTCTCTGTCTCGCTCTCCGCTCTCGCTCTCACTCTTCTCTCTCGCTGTCGCTCTCGCTCTTCTCTCTCGCTAACTCTCTTCTGTCTCTTTCTCTCTCTGTCTCTCAAAAAACAAACTTAAAAAAAAGTTAAAATATAGACAAATGTAAAAATCAAGCAATTGGAAAAATATCTGCAATAATGTTGTGGACAACTGGCTAATATTAATATAAAATTGACTTTATAAACATAAAACCAAAATAAGTGAGCAAAAGCCCACTGACAGAAGAAATACAAATATCTAATAAACATACAAATATGATTACTTCTGATTAAGCAAGTTAATGCAAGTTAAATAAGAAATGTTATTTGTTGCAGGGGTGCCTGGGTAGTTCAGTTGGTTAAGCGTCTGACATCGGCTCAGGTCATGATCTCACAGTTTGTGAGTTCGAGCCCTGTGTAGGGCTCTGTGCTCACAGCTTAGAGCCTGGAGCCTGCTTCAGATTCTGTATCTCTCTCTGCCCCTCCCTGGCTCACACTCTGTCTCTCTCTCTCTCTCTCTCTCTCTCAAAAATAAACATTAAAAAATTTTTTAAGAAATGTTGTTTGTTGCCTATAAAATGGCATTATTGATGAAGAATAAAGTTCGTTGTTCTTCACTGTATGTAAGAGGTATTTTCAAACACTGTCACAAGAATGTTATTATAATTTCTCCAGAAAGAAATTTGGCAATAGGTAGCCAGTCTTTAATCCTGTAAGTCCACCTTCCCATAGTGCATCCTAAAAAAATAATCAAAGATGTAAATGGAGACATCTGTACAAACATATTCATAGCAATGATTCTTAAAATAGGTTTTAAAACATGAAGATACATAGTAAGAGTTAAATAAGTAGTTAAATAAATGATCCATGTGACCAAATAATATACAAACATTAAAAGCTAAGTCATAACCACATTTTTAATGACCTGAAAAATGTCCACAGTAAAATGGTAGCTTATTAAAGCAAAATTCTAAATGAATACATATATTCAAACACAGATGCATACTACATACAGTTCTCAGAATATTTCTGGGCAAATCTTACGTGGACAAGCGAGTGGCATTCAATAAATAATAAAATTTAATGACAAAGTGCAAGATTAGCTGTGAAGGAGCAGAGAGACCAGCAATAGGAGATAGCTGGGGATAAAGGTAGTCTCCTTAGATAGGGCAGTCATGAAAGGACTCTGTGAGGTGGTGACTTTGAACCTGAGACAGGAAGGAAGGAAGGAAGGAAGGAAAGACCCAGAAAGGAGCCTATTCAACAATATCCTGGGCAGAAGGACCAGTGTCTGGAAAGGCTCTGTGGAAGGGAAAGCGCTTAGTAGGTTCAAAGCTTTGAAAAGAGACTAATGGGGTCAGGAGGTAGGGGGTAAGTGGCCCAGTGGCTTGGGATGTGGTTGATAGAAGTGTTCACGTGGCATAGCCATTGAGGTCACTGTGGTATTCTACCTAATATTAATATCTCCACGTTATTTATGTAATAAGCCATTGTAAAGATTCATATTCTTCACCTAAAATCAAGATTGGGCAATACTCTCAATGTTAAACAAAAATCTCATTTAATTTTTACTATTTCCCCTTTCATGAGTGAAGAAACCAGGGCTCTGGCAGTACCAGTAGGTAGTAGTGTGTGGCAGACTGGGATCTGAACAGGGGCCATGACAATTCCAAGCCTGTGTGTTAGCCATTCTTTTCTACTGCTTTTCTGGAACGTTACTCATTAACACATAACTTAGATATTGCGAATTTGTGGAAAAAAGGATAAATACTAAACTTGAGTTGTAAGATGACTGAGTACTAGGGATGTGATGTACGACATTATGACTACAGTTAGCTCTGCCATGTGATAGGACAGTTGTTAAGAGATTGACTCCTGAGTCTCCATCCCAAGGAGATATTTTTTTTTCTTTTTTTTTTCCTTCTTGTATCTGTATGAGAAGGTGAATGCTGGTTGAACCTATCATGGTGATTATTTCAGAATAGATGTAAATTGAACCCCTGTGCTACAGGCCTTCAACTTGCATAGTGATGTATGTTGGTATTCCTCCATAAAAATGGAAAGTAAAACAAAAACACTGAAAAAGGTGAGGGTAGGGATGAGTACTGGTCTTCACACAGCCGTTTACTAATTATGTAATCTTAAACTACGTACCTCTGCACCTCACTTTTCTTGTCTCTAAAATAGGACTGATCACACAGTCCTTTCTACTGTACAAACTATTATCAGACAATATATGCAGTTGTTCTTTGCAAATCGTGTGTGTAGGACACCATGATATACCTCTGAAAGCAACTAAATCTACTCAGCATCTGGTCACTATACAAGAAAGCTCACAGACGAAACAGCAGGCATGAAATAATATAAAAACTCAAGAAGTAAGTTTACAATAATAATTCTAAAGATGTGCTTCAAAGTACAGAGCACCATTAAATCAATTGTAACATTTCTGTTATTACCACATTATATGACCATAATGAACATAATAAATACCTGGCATTTACAGAGTTTCTTTCATCTAAATATTCCCATAGAGCTCAATCAACTTTATGTGCAAATTGATTATGAGCTATATACAGGTGATACAGAGCAGGCAGCATAAATCACACTAACAACAACGCAGATCTCTCTCCTTTACACCAATTCCTTTTATCCAAGCTTACTAATTGGTGCAAGAACAAGAGCCAAATATTTTTTCAAGGAAGGAAAATGGAAGGTAATTCTAAGAAGCCTCTCATCAATGGCCTGGTCTAGCAAAAGGACTTGGAAAATAGAGTGAACCATTTGATAATACAGTTATCCTCATTTGCATTTTATGCTTAAGGCAGGGATATACTTTTAGAAGAGAGGTGAGCTTTATAAATCCTCTGTATGTGAGAGAAAACATGGTAACTCTCTCCATGGCTGGTTATGACAAAGCCGGTCTGTGTCTCCTGGCACTTTCCCAGACTAGGAGAATCAGATGCCCATACTCTCATGCCTTCGTGGTTTTATCTTCCAAAGGGCAGTGTCCAGTTCTCACCTCTTAATCTCCATAAAACCGTACATAAACCCCAGGAGCGATCAATAGCTGCTTAATGATATTAGCAGTTGGCAAATATGCAGGCACTGTCCAATACCACAGCCACTGGCCACATGTGGCTGCTGAGCACTTGAATACGGCTTTGTGATTCAGAGCCTGAATTGTTTATTGCATTTTAGTTAACATAAATTTAAACTTTAAAACTCTCCAAAATGTAATTGGGTTTGAAACAACCTGGGTACGTGAATCTACTTTCTCAGCAGTGAATTAAATGAAATCTCCGTAGAGGTCAAATATTTCTGATAAAAATTTAGCACCAAGTTGAGATGTGATGACAGCGATTGATACACACAAGATCCGAAAGACTTTGTAGGAAAAATAATGTGAATTATCTCATTCATAACTTTTATACTGGTTAAGAGCTGAATTGATAATGTTTTAGATACCTTGGGCTAAATAAAACCTATTAAGTCTTCTTTCTTTTTTATTATAGATATTAAAAAAATTTTAAGTACTTACAAGATAGATCCACCTTATATTTCTATTGGACAACTGTTTCAACATTTGAATTTCTGCTTCCACCTTTTTTGCACTTCCTCTTGATGGCAGCAGTCACTGAGCTAACTCCAGGAGCTCTTGACCCAGCTGAAGAAGTACAACATAGATTTCTAATGTTGATTTGAATTGTGGAATGCAGTCCTTCCATCTTTTCCTTGCTGTCCCATTCTGACTGTAACTGAGCCCATCCTTCAGACATCCAGCCCTTTACCTTCTCCCATTTTTTGGCCCTTCCTGGCCACCATCCATTCCTTCAGCTCTCCTGACTAGCATTTTCCACCCCTAAATTCTTGCTCATGAGTCCCAGTAACTCACCCAGTAATCCACCCACTTAATTGAATGCCCCACAGGAACAGTTGAAACCTTTTTAGTTCTTTCCAGCTTCTTAAACTTTTACCCACATCAACAGTTTTAGAGAAATTTAAGGTCAATGGATCTCTCAGCTCCCTTTCAGCCTCAAAGATTTTCTGAGTCATCCCTTTCTGCCTCTTCTCCCTGTTTGTTCTGCCTCATTCCAATCCGGTGACTCTCTTTACTCATATTTGGGACTGAATCTCTTTCCCCAACCTACGTCACCTCAGCCTCTCATACCTTCCTCTCTGCCCATCTGCTGATTACCTTTCCCCACCTCTTCAGATAGAGAAGTTTTAGTAACTCCTGGACTCTGAGTTAGAGCAGGGAGAGTTAAGCAGTAGGCTCTTCTGGCTTCTGTGAGGCAAATCCCCTCTCCAGGCTTCCAGGAGAGTCACATATCCCCATTTTCTCGTTCAAGGCTGACTCCGTTCAGTCACGTTGACTAGTAAATTAGTGAGCCACCTGGTTTCACAATGACATGATTTCTAATTTAGTATGGATTTTGACCAAAATCAGAATGAGGTGACAAGACTGTAATACCTGGATAATGTCAGAACACCAGCTTGGAGTCATGTGCTTTTGCTGAACTCCAAACATCTCCCTCCTTTGTTCTCTTTCTTTACTCTCTCCAGGCTCCTGCTGGAACTATATCAGGCCACACTTCCTGTCATTATCATGTCATCATAGTATGGGGAGTGGCTAGTGCCCAGGCTCACTTGTTGAGCCCCTCCTTGGTCTTGCCTTGAAGATAACCCTGTTGCTAGTTGGTTTCCCTCCAAGTGTGTGCACACCATATGTGACCCAAACTGCTGTGATCAAAACTACTTAAGGAGCCTAATATCCTTTTCCGGCAGAGCTCTCTGATGCCGGTTGATGTTAAATCAGCCTATCTGTTTTCCGCCATTCTTATCCTTTGGGTCTGTTTTTTGCCAGAGGTCTAGTTTCATTGGCTTATATTGGCTTCTTTCTACAGCATGATTATTATTAATTTAATGTGTAGTTCATTCTCTGTGATGATTCTTTCATTCCTTCTCCTTCACCTACAAGTGAGTCTGCAGTTGTTTTCTTTCATCAAAATGTTGAGCAAAGCGCTAAGCTCCTATTGTGCCCTTGGTAGATATGTGTGGGCTGAATGAGTAAAATGACAAAACAGAAAAGAAAAATACAGACAAAATGTATTCCAAGAATCGGCCCATTCCTTCTTCCTCCTCAAGCTCCTGTCCCATTTTCTCCCTTTCGTTAACTCCTTGGCCTCATGCAATCTGAGTTCCACCCTCTATGTCCTCTAGGGAAATTATTTTTCTAGATCATCCGTATCTGCCTGATTTGCAATTTCAAGTCTTCACATTCTTTTTCTACTCCTTCTGTCTGCTGTTCATAACTCTCTTGACCTCCTTGGTAGAGCATTCTCCTAGTGTCATCATTGGACTTAGTCTTTTTCTCCAGCCAGACTCTCTATAAGTATCTGTAAAGGTTCTAGTCTCTTTCTTTGCCTTTCCTTCCCCATGACTTAATTGCCACTGTAGTAATGATTCCCAAACATGCTCCTCACTCCTGAGGCATCTTTAATTACCCATGGGACATCATTTCATAGATGACTTATAGGTGTTTGAAATTTTAATATGTGTACCACCAAACACGCCATCTTCTTCCACTAGTTATTCTACTCCTCTCTACCCCATATTTCCTCTGATACATTCTGTATCTCAATAAATAGAATCACCATCCCCCAGTATGTCAAGCTCAAAACTTTGGAGACATATTCAAGAACTTTACCTTTGTATTAAAGATACACTCCCATGCAAGTGATATCTAAATCCTGTCCATTGGCTCCTGGGGTATCTCTCACCCCCCAGTCCTTCAATCTGGTCTCCTTGCCATTGTCCTGGGTCTAGTAGTCATAGGTTTGTCAGTAGCATTCCAGTGGTTTCCTGAATACTCTCTTCTGTCTTGTCACCAAAAGTTAGCTCCAAACCCAAAGCTGATAGTATCAATCATCTCCCTTCTGAAAACATTTTTTTTATTTTTTTTAAATTTTTTTTCAACGTTTTTTATTTATTTTTGGGACAGAGAGAGAGCATGAACGGGGGAGGGGCAGAGAGAGGGAGACACAGAATCGGAAACAGGCTCCAGGCTCCGAGCCATCAGCCCAGAGCCTGACGCGGGGCTCGAACTCACGGACCGCGAGATCATGTCCTGGCTGAAGTCGGACGCTTAACCGACTGCGCCACCCAGGCGCCCCTCTTCTGAAAACATTTAATGGCCCTCGACTGAGCATAAAATAAAATCAATTATCCTGTGTGAACTGGCTGTAGCCAACTTTCCATGTTACGTCTCCTATGCCACTCCCCTTGTAACTGGTGCTGTGGTCACACGTGTGATTCACTGCATCACAAACATTTCCTACAGTTTCCTGACTCTGCCTTTCCCATGCTGTCCCCCAAGCCTTCAATACTCTGACCTCATTTCCCCCTATGGAATTTCTCCACCGTCTTTAGGCAATGCTTCTTCTATCAGGTCTGCTAGGGATTCCCTTCAGACAAAACTAATCTCTCCCTCCTCTATTTATTATTGCACTTTCTACTTCCACCCTAATCCTTGCCATGGGCTGTGGTGTTTCTTTGTGGTGGTGTTTCCACTAAATTGTGAGTTTCCAGATGCAAAACCATGTATCCTTCAATTTCATTTCCCTCCTACTCCTCAGAGTAAGTAGATACACAGTAAACATTTGCTGTGTTGTTGAAATAGAAGAAACTAGATTATAACCAAAGGCCACCTTTCCTTAGAAGTTGTAAAATTCTCAGAAGAGCTCTAGTATTTGCCAGACTGGCCAGGACAGGGAATTAAAGTCCTTCTTTAAAGCTAAACAGATACTCCAGAGCCCTGAGTATGGCATAGCTCTTAGATATTAGAATTGCTTTCTGTTGAAGAAACCTATTTAGTTTTTCCTTTACTCCTCTCCCACTCTTAATCTTCTAAGTAAAAAATGAAATTGTACAAACTTTCCAAAAGTCAGATTAAAACATGAAAGTCAGTGTGTGTCCTACAGCTGAACTCCAAGGGGTTGTCCTTCAGATAACATCACAGCTTCTTTTCTGTTTTGTCCTTTTACATCCTCATTCAGCCCACACATATCTACCAAGGGCACAATAGGAGCTTAGCGCTTTGCTCAACATTTTGATGATTGAAAGAAAACAACTGCAGACTCGGGTGAGAGTTACTAAGAAAGCTTCCATGGAACTGAGCCTTGGAAGGGGGCTCTCCCCTGGGCTGATACATGGTAGGTAAATAGAGAAAATGGAAAGAGCTTTCCAAGTTGGAAGAAGGAAAGAGAAACAATAAGCAAAGACATGCAAACAGTTGTAATGTGTATACTATTGAGGGAGGCAGACAATATGATGAGCAGTCTGATGAGAAAAGATGGTCTGTGCTAGAATCCTCATTTTCAAATGTATTAGTCACTGACTCCTTTCAACCAGATCAGATGAAGGAGTACAATATGTAAAACAAAAGCACTGTACTCAAAGGTCAGGAGTGAAAGACTGGAGGCCTACCTGCTGAGGTATGCCTGCCCCTTCCCATTTCCTTCTCTGCATCTCCTCTAATTTGGAAAACCACCAGCCAAGTGAACAACAGGAAATAAGAAATAAGCAGGATGGGGCCCAAATCATGCAGCGCTGTGTTACCTGCCCCCAGTGCATACTCCTCATTGAGGCTCCCTTAACACAAGGCGCTAGCCCACTGCTCGTGCAGGGACTTCATAATTTGTAAGCCAAAGAAATTGTTTTTATGTCCACGTGGCTAGTTCCATGGTTTGCACATAGCTGGCACCCAAATTTATTTTAGAAATTTTGAAGTGAACAGGCAAATGGATAGCTGAATGAAGGCCAGCCTCCACTGAAATAAACAGTGTCTCTCCGAAGTCTTTGTTGCAGTGCCTGGGTGGCTTAGTTGGTTGAGTATCCGACTTCAGCTCCGGTCATGATCTCAAGGTTTGTGAATTTGAGCCCCATGTCAGGCTCATTGTTTTCAGTACAGAACCTGCTTCAGATCCTCTGGCCTCTCTCCCTTTACCCCTCCCCAGCTCATACTGTCTCTCTCAAAAATAAATTAAAAAAAATTAAAAAGTCTTTGTCAATAATTCTCTGTACTGCAGTTTATCCCCACCCACTTCCAGCCTGGAATTAAGCTATGAATGTGAGTGCGCAGCCTAAGCCAGGCTGAGCACAGGACTTCATTGAGACTCTACCTCTATCAGAGTTAAGGATGCATGTCCAAAGGCACTTTATGATGAGTCCTGGGGGACAAAAAAAAAAAAAAAATCCCAGGCACACTTCTTTCTCATTGCCTTAATAATTCACCAGCTTCCTCAAGGGGCAGAGACCGCACAGGCTACTTTACAGCTCTCTGAGGAAATGGCAGATCCTTTACTTAGAGTGAGAGAAATACTCTAAAGGCACAATGTGGTTAGAGGTTTAGCCATTTTTCAGCACATGCAAATAACCTTAGTGTGTGGAAGAGACATCTGGGAATGGACTTGAAAGAATGGCAACCGGCTGTTTTTTATTAGTTCCTTGTAACCTGTTGGGCCGTAGCATACATACACTTGTGTTCTTTATCTTGGGGGTAATACAAGGAGAGAGGCGTCATGATTAAGGGAGAATTGCACATGAACAGGTTGATTAAAAACCATACATTCTATATTTCATCCAAATAGAAAAACTAAGGGAAAAAAAATAAAACCTCCTGGACTTATAGGGGAAATGAGAGCAGTAGTTTGATTTTTTTTTTTTTTAATGTTTTTTATTTTTTTATTTTTGGGACAGAGAGAGACAGAGCATGAACGGGGGAGGGGCAGAGAGAGAGGGAGACACAGAATCGGAAACAGGCTCCAGGCTCTGAGCCATCAGCCCAGAACCTGACGCGGGGCTCGAACTCACGGACCGCGAGATCTTGACCTGGCTGAAGTTGGACGCTTAACCGACTGCGCCACCCAGGCGCCCCAGTAGTTTGATTTTTTTAATGAAGATATTAAATAAAATTTGAAAAACTACCATGAGTTTTCAGATCCCCAGAATTTCCCCTAGGTCGCCTTTACCTCCCTAAATGCTCCTTAAGTGTGAGAAGAAAAAGAACGCACTGTGCATCAGAAATGATAGTTTTCTTTTCCTTCCCTCTTTTTCTCTTGCCTTACATCCAATTGCCAACTAGATTTTTCTGACTATATAGCTCCTAGGCCCCTAAGTTTCACTTCCTGACTGATAAATCTCATTATCGGCTAGCACAAAGCGTTTGTTTAACACATTTTTACCAGGCATCTACTTAATGCAACACCATGTGTTAGTTGCTAAGGATGTACTGATTTAAAATAAACAACTAAATAAATAAGCAAAAGTGAAAACCCCTCCTCTAATTCAGAATCGAGCGTGAGATTCTGAATCAATCGAATCAATCGAATATCATGTCAGTCGAATAATCATAAAAACACATGTAATGTTAGAACTTTCACATGAGATATATGGTATTTTGCAAGGAGAATAGAACTCGTCTCTGTGGTGAGCTTAGGGGAACATTCCCTGAGGTGTGACAACCGTTCTTAGGGTAGATGGGATGACTAAGAATAAACCAGGCAAAGGGAGTTGGGGAAAATGGATGGTGGTAGGGATGAATATAATACTTAGCAAAATGGAACATCACTGCCAGTGCTTTCACGGCTCTCAGTAGGACTAGTGCAGTTAGTGCAGAGAGTGTAGGGGCATGGTTCCAGATGCAACTGAAGAAGTAAGAGAACAGCCGCATGGAACACTTTGGCCATAACAAAAAATTTGGTCCTATCTTAAGCACAATGCAAACCTACTGGGAAGTGTTTGGGAAGTTTTGGAGATGTTACATGATTAGATTTTTTTGAAAAGACTGCTGTGGTTGCATCATTTAGGAGGTTGAGAGGCTGGGGTGCATGTGTGGCTCAATCAGTTAAGCAGCTGACTTCAGCTCAGGTCATGATCTCATAATTCCTGGGTTCAAGCCCCTCATACGGCTTTCTGCTGTCAGTACAGAGCCTGCTTCAGACCCTCTGTCCCCCTCTCTGCCCCTCCTCCATGGTCTCTCTCTTTCTCTCAAAAATAAATTAACATTAAAAAAATGTTTTTGAAAAGAGGCAAGAGAGCCTGGAGGTAATTTAGAAGTAACGATAGATTGGACTAGGGTAGCAGCCATGAAGATGAAGAGTAGATAAAGTGGAAAGCCATGTAAAAGGAAAAATTGCAGAAAAGACTGGCAATAGACACTAAGGAAGAGAAAGGTGTCAAAGAAGTCTGAAGATTCTGCTTCGTAAAAGAAGATGGCTGTCAACTGTGAGATACCACTACGTCCCTGTTAAAGTGGCTGAGGTCGAAAACACTGACAACTCCAAATGCTGGAAAGAATATGGAACAACAGGACCTCTCATTCATTGCTGGTGCGAATGGAAGATGATATAGCCACTTTGGAACTCACCTCAGCAGTTTCTTACACAGCTAAATGTGGTCTAACACATCCATAATTGTGTTCATAGGTATTTATCCAAATGAGTTGAAGAATTATGTCCACACAGAAACCTGCACACTGATGTTAATAGCAGCTTTTTCACATCTGCCAAACATCAGAGACAATCAAACGTCCTTCAACAAATGAATGACTAATTCAAATTAAGGTGCGTCTATTTACTGGAATATTACTTAACAATAAAAAGAAATGATCTGTCAAGTTTGAAAAAAGACATGGAGGAAACTTAACTGCATTTTGCTAAGTGAAAGAAACTAACATGCTGTCTGATTCCAAGTATATGACATTCTGGAAAAGGCAAAGCTATGGAGACAGTGAAAAGATCAGATCAGTAGTTGCAGGAGGGTGGGGGGAAGTGTAATGTGAGGATAGTAGGTGAAGCAATGGGTGTTTTCAGAGCCGTGAAAGTATCCTGTATGAGACTGTAAGTGCACACATTCTGTCATGCATGTGGCAGAACCCATGGAACTATGCAGTACAAAGCATGAACCTTAATGTAACCAATGTAATTTAGTTATTAATATATCCATATTATTTCCTCAATTATAGCAAATATACCACATCAATGCAAAATAGTAACAATAGGATAAACTGAGGGCAGGAAGAGAGGAAGAATATGGGAACTTTCTGTAGTGTCTAGTCAATTCTTTTTTTAAATTTTTTTTTAACATTTATTTATTATTGAGAGACCAAGAGACACTGAGCATGAGCAGGGAAGGGGCAGAGAGAGGGGGAGACGTAGAATGGGAAGCAGGCTCCAGGCTCTGAACTATCAGCACAGAGCCTGATGCAGGGCTCAAACTCACAAACTGCGAGATTACGACCTGAGCTGAAGTCTGACGCTCAACCGACCAAGCCACCCAGGAACCCCTATTCAATTATTCTTTAAATCAAAGACTGTTCTATGAAATTAAGTGTATCAACTTAAAAAAAAAAAAACAAAAAAAAAAAAAACTCCAGGGGCACCTGGGTGGCTCAGTTGGTTAAGTGTCCAACCTCGGCTCAGGTCATGATCTCACGGTCCGTGAATTCGAGCCCCACATCAGGCTCTGTGCTGACAGCTCAGAGCCTGGAGCCTGCTTCTGCTTCTGTGTCTCCCTCTCTCTCTCTGCCCCTTCCCCATCCGTGCTCTGTCTCTCTCTGCCTTTCAAAAATGAATAAATGTTAAAAAAAAAAAATTTTTTTTTAAACTCCAAATACATATTTTAGGAAATGGATAGTACTGATATTTGTTTAAATATGAATGACTGGAGAAGAGGTTTGGGAAAAGAATATTACTTTGGTTTCAGATATCTGGAGTTTAAAGTACCTTTGGGGGGCATCTGGATGGCTCAGTCGGTTAAGCAGCTGACTTCAGCTCAGGTCATGATCTCACAGCTTGTGGGTTTGAGCCCCACGTTGGGCTCTGAGCTGACAGCTTGGAGCCTGGAGCCTGCTTCAGATTCTGTGTCTCCCTCTCTCTGCCCCTCCCCCACTCACACTCTGTCTCTCTCTCAAAATAATAAACATTAAAAAAATAAAAGTACTTTTGGGATACGTAAAGTACCTTGAGATAGGTCAAGGAGTAGTTGAACATACAGCTCTGGAGTTCAGAGGAGAGGTGTAAGCTGGAAATATAAATGTTAATCATCTGCAATAGTGATAATTTACATTAAAAGCATTGATGGAATCTTCCAGGCAAAACTATACTGACCATGCTTTGGCCTTGGTTACTAAAAACATATGGACAAGAAAAGAAATAAAGGAGAATTGGCTGCATTCTGTATTATTTTTGTCTGTTTTGTTTTTGCTTGATTTTGTAAAAAGTGGGTGTTGGAGAAATTTGGGAAGCCAGCATCTCTGTGAACTAACTGACCGAGAAAGAGAAAGAGATGATACTGGGGACCAGAAACATGTTTCTCCGGTAAAGAAAAATTCACAGAGGAGAGAGGAACAAGGGAGCAAAGATTAGTAAAAGACACAGCTGATAAGATTAAATAGAATAATGATAATTTATTCAAAACCAGGATGAGTGTGCATTGACTACTGTGTTACCTCTGGACACTTGGAATGGGATAAAAAAAATGTGACTTGAGAGTTGTCTAAGCCGGTAGGGGGTCAGAGCCAGTGATAGTAGAAAGAAAGGCAAGAAGTTAGCTATAGTAGATTTCAGTGGATCTTCCTAGGCTGAGGCTTACATATGAACTAACCCTGCAATAGTTGTGCTCTGAAAATATATTCAGTTTGACTTCCAATGGGAGCAGAAGTTGGTGCATAAGGGGGTTTTTTGGAAATTTGGGAAGGCAGGCAGCCTGGAAACAGACAAGTTGCCACCTCCTAGTTTGACATACCAGTTCAGGAGGATTTACATAATCATTTCAAGGTAAAGTTAAGTAGAGTTGGCATAAAACCAGATTTCCAGTATCTGCTAAGTATCTAGATGTGGCCTGTACAACTTATGTCCACAGCTAAGTTTTTTTTCTATGTGAATAAAACTTTTCAGTATAATTCTTGGTAATAAGTGTATGCCTAGTATTCCACATCTTCCTAGAAGTAATAATGAGACTATGACGCTCTAGGAATAACCCATAAAATAAATTACCTGAGGAAAAAAAGTACATATACATATTCATTGAGACAGCAACATCTGGTAATGGCAGACTAGGTAGTTCAAACCAACATCCCCTCTTGGAATAATTGGGAAGAGTAGACATCAGAGAGCTGATGAGATAGTGAACTATGAGAGCTTGACGTGGGTGAATGCTGATTTCAAGAAGCCTAAACTTTTCTTTAGAAACATTTATTGGTTTCAGAGAGGATGGCTAGGAAGGGGAGAAGTAATGTGGGCCACCTTGTGGGACTAAAGGGATAAAGACTGAAAGCCATAACCCACTAAAGGAGGCCCCAATTGCTCCTCCTTCCTTTAGGTTGGAATCACAAAAGGGTGACCACTAAAAGTAAGATTGAACTGGAAGGAGGAAGTAGTCATATATTCACAGGGACTATAGCTCAGTTTCAAATCATTTTCACCTATAAAGTTGGATCAAAGTGTTTCTAAATCATCAGTACCTGCAGGTACCTGGCAGAACCAACTGTGCATCCTTCTCTGGAAGTAGATGGCATCATCTGAGGTCACACACTTTTTCTGGAAACAGTTTTGCAAATATAATGTCTGGCATAGAATCGTGAACAACTGGCATGTGAGGAAAAGGAGACAGGACAACATGAATGAAAACAACAGAAACAGACAACATAAGAGGCCCATAAGGGCCCAATATCCTCAAATCCTCATACATGCTTTGAAAAAACCATGCTTACTGTGCTTAAGAAATAAGAGACTAGATTAAAAGATTTTAACCTGACATTAACAACTATTGAAAGAGCACCAAATATAAATTCTGGAACTGAAAAATAACCAAAAATAAGAAATTGATGGATGGGTTTAATGGCAGATCAGACATAGCTGAAGAGATCATTGGCAAACTAGAAGATAAATCAGAAAAATGCTTCCAAGGAACAACCGAGAACAGAGTGCTTAAAAAATAAGAGAAAGAAGTAGCCATGCACTATACAGTCGTTGGGTCTAATAGGTATATATGGGGAAAGACAGAGAAGACCTTATGGGACAGAAGAAACAGTGAAGAGATGATAGTAGCTGACAGTTTTTCAAAATGAATGAGAAACGTCAAGCCAAAGAGTCCAGAAAGCTTGGAGAGCTTCAAGAAAGATAAATAGAATAAAATAACAAAATAAAATAAAAGTACCCATAGGCTCATCATATGAAAATACTGCACGCCAAGAAAACAAATTGTTAAAACAGCTTGAAAGAGAGAGGGGGAGGGGAAGAGAGAGGGAGGGAGGGAGGGAGGGGAAGAGAGAGAGGGAGAGGGAGATTATCTTTTAAGGAGCAACAATTAGAATAACCATTGATTGACGTCACAAGAACTATACAATTCAGAAGACATGGAATACTTTTGAAATGCTAGGGAAAACACTCAGGTAATAAAAATTCTATTCCAAGTGAAAACACCACTCACATAATTAGATAAACATATATAGATTTTCAGACAAACAAAGATGAGAGAATGTATTGCCATCAGACTCACACTCAAATACTAAAGGTATTTTATAGGCAGAAAGAGAATGATCCCAGATGGGAGATCGGAGATGGAGACAGGAAAAAGAAGCATTGAAAAAACAAGTCTCCAGGAAAATAAAAGGTGATGTTGACTGAATAAATCAATATTAATAATGCCTTGAAATTAAAATATACAATGAAATAAAATATAAGACAACAATAGCATGTGGGTTGGAAGATTACCTCATTGTCTGGGTAAAAGTGGCAAATAATATTAGCCACTGACAAATTAAGAATGAATGCTCTAAACTCCAGGTAACCACTGAGAGGATGTACACCCTCTGAGCACCTAGAAGAAAAATAAAAGAATCTACAAATTGAAAAAAGGAGAGAAAAACCTAGAACACTAAGATTGCAATTTAAACCAAAATACATCAGTAATTACATTAAAGCAAACAAACTAAATGTACCAATTCAAAGATATACATGGTCAGATGGCATTTTTTTTAATTTTTTTTCAACGTTTTTTATTTATTTTTGGGACAGAGAGAGAGCATGAACAGGGAAGGGGCAGAGAGAGAGGGAGACACAGAATCGGAAACAGGCTCCAGGCTCCGAGCCATCAGCCCAGAGCCTGATGCGGGGCTCGAATCACGGACCGCGAGATCGTGACCTGGCTGAAGTCGGACGCTTAACCGACTGTGCCACCCAGGTGCCCCCAGATGGCATTTTAAAATAACCTTATATGTAGTTCATAAAGCAAAAAGGGTACAGTAATCTTAAGAAGCAAAAAATGGAAGAAGGGTCATGAAGACACTAACCTAAAAAAGGCTGGGGTCACTACATTAATATCAAAATCAGTTTTAAGGAAAAAAGCATTACTTGAGAGAAGGAAGCACACATCACAGATAAAACATTTAATTTACCAGGAAAATAAAAAACTAAAATTTTTTGCACCAAATAAAATAGTTTTAAATCTTTAAAGCAAAATCTTCACAGGGGTAAAAAAATAATAATAATTCCACAATCATATTGGAAGATTTTGAACACATCTCTCTCAGTACTTCATAGAACAAGGAAACAAAAATTTAGTAAGGATGTAGAATATTTGAATAACACAATTGATCAATTTTACCTATTGAATATATATACAACAATTTACCCAACAGCTGCAGAATAAACATTTTTTTTAAAAATACACAGAACATTTATAAAAACTAATCATAGTCTGGTAAGAAACAAGTATCAACATATTTCAAAAAGTTAAAATCTTAATGTATGGTCTCTGACAATAAGGACATTTAGCTAAAAATTAATAACAAGGATAACTACTAAATCATCATATTTTGAAATTAAGAAATACAGTTTCAAGTAATTGATGGGTCAATAAAAACTATCACTGTTAAGATGAGTAAAATCGGGGCACCTGGGTGGCTCAGTTGGTTGAGCATCCAACTTGGGCTCAGGTCATGATCTCACAGCTTGTGGGTTCAAGTTCCGCGTCGGGCTCTGTGCTGACCGCTTAGAGCCTGGAGCCCTGCTTCAGATTCTGTGTCTCCCTCTCTCTCTGCCCTTCCTGCACTCACGCTCTGTCTCTCTCTGTCTCAAAAATAAAGAAACATTAAAAAAAAAAGATGAGTAAAATGTTTTGAACTGAATGATAAACACAAATACACTATACATCAAAACCTGTGTAAAACAACTAACAGTTACCAGAGTAATAATTGAGAGTTTTAACTGCATACATGAAATAAACTAAAAATTATGAATAAATTTCTCTCAAGATACAGATGGAAAAATCCTAAACAAGCTATATACAAACCAAATTTAGTAATATTTTGGAAAGGAAATAACACACCAGACCAAACTGCTTTATTTTAGGAACTCAACAGAACTCAACATTCAACATGCAATTAATGTAATTCAAGCATCAACGGAATCAGGAAAATAAATTGCAAGATTGTCTCAATAGTTGCCGAAAAATGGTTTGATAAAATTCACCATCCATTTGTATATGGCAAATTAGGTATAGAAAGGAACATCCTAAATCTGATAACTCATCTATTAAAAAAAAAAAAAACACCTTCAGCAAGGATCATATTTAATCATGAAATGTTAAGAAGCTTTTCCACCTAGACTGCTCATACCACTTGTATTGAAATTCTACAGGGATTTGTGTCATTCAGATTCCTGACAGGAAACAGAGTACACGCAAGCAGCCTAATTGAAAAGGAATGGTAGAGCATCAGATATAAAAAAGAAAAAAAAAAAAAAAGCGAGGCCCGTTACCATTGCTGGGCCAGAATAACAAAAGGAGCCAATGATGATGGAATTCAGTGGGGGGAGGTCTGCAATCATGTCTGCAATTTTGGCAGTGTTCCATTCTCGGACTCTGGTGGTCCCATGGATGGCTGCTTTGTGACACAATCACTGTTTGTGTTTGCTCTCTGCACAATAAGAAGGTTAAACATTAAAATAGGAACATTGCTGATGCAAATGTTGCATCTACATGTCAATGAAAGTAACTGGATGTCACTGTGCAGAAACAAAATAATTAGAATAAAGATAATGATGTATTCACAAACAGGTTCATTAAAGCAATTATAAGGTGGGGCATGAAAGCAATTTCCTAGGACTTCTAAGGAACCCACCAAATTACAAAGAAGCAAAAGTAGGAAAGTAAACACAAAAAGGAGTTCTGATTTATCCCTTAAGATCTTATTCACAGCTTCCCTTCTTTCCTCTCCCTCACCAGTGGTTAAGGGCACTTCCTGAAGCCCAACGATTTTGTGGCCAAATCTCAAAGACTAAGACAGGATCTAAGAGAAAGATTCAGTGGGCAGGGTTCAAGGATGACTCACTACCTAACTTCAAGCAGAGTAGCTCTGCTTTCATCTGTCCAAATAGATGAGGTTTCTCTGTGAGACCAAATTTGAAGAAAGGCATAATTAAAAAAAAACAAAACAATTTTGCAAATAAGTAAACCAACTCCCAAAGGACGGGTGACTAACCCGAAGTCATCATACATAAATATTAATATTGTCATTTGGCTAAACCATGTCTTTTGAATCCCCAGCTCATGCTTTTACTGTAACATGGATCACTCAATCATAATGTTCTCTCAGGGTACAACAATAAAATAAAGAAACCAACAAAGGAAACAAAAATCCATTCTGTCAATTACCGTGACTTGTGCCTATTTTAATACGTTATACTTTTTGTCAGGAAGATCTCTGAACTTTACCTTGTCAAGCTTATAATAGCAATTGCCTATGCTCCCTGAACTTGATCTCTTCACTCCCTAAACCTGTCAGACCTTCCTGAAGGAAGCCCAGCTAGTCAGCACTGAACTTTGGTGATCACACCTCTATGACTCAGATACTAGAAAAGAGGAAAGAAATATTATCCTATTCAATGAACTTTGGGGAAGTTGATTCACGTCATTCAATGGCTGAATACCATATAATTAAATTGTTAAGCACTTGGAGGCAGTTACAATTTAAAAGGTAAAAAGCTTCTATGAACTAAATAACAAACTATAAAAAGTATAACTTACAAAGAGTAGCTAAATCTATTGTAACTCTATTATTTTCTAGTTGCAAATAGTTTGCCTAAAAACACTATCATGTAAGGGCCCAAAGAGGCCAGCCTAATATATATGTTTCAGTTTAGTTGAAAAGGAAGGTCAATGATATCTTAACCCCAAATGCTAATGGCTAATGAGAGCTTGCTGCCTAAGGCACAACTAGACCTAACAAAATGAAATCAAACTCACAGAAATCAATATTTAAACGCAGTTACTAACACATCCCATCCATCTATTTTTTCTGGCAGATCTGTACACAGACATATTTGTTATTTACATTTTAAGATTTATCAATAGAATGTTAGGGAGCTTACTTCTAAGTAAAAAGTAATAAAAACCACAGTCTCTTAAGAACAATTTCAAGAATGTCCTTCTTCTTTTAAAAAGTTTGTTTATTTATTTATTTATTTATTTATTTAGAGAACAAGTGAGCATGAGCACAGGAGGGGCAGAGAGAGAGGGAGAGAGAGAATCCCAAACAGCTTTCACACAGTCAGTGCAGAGCCTGATGTGGGGCTTAAACTCACAAACCATGAGATTGTGACCTGAGCTGAAATCAAGAGTCAACGCTCACCCTACTGGGCCACCCGAGGGCCCCAAGAATCTCATTCTTGAAGATGAGTTTTTATAAACACAACAGCTTTTGTTTACCATCAGGTCATTAAAACATTATTTTACACAAATTCTATAGAAGCTAACTATCATCGGTACTGTTAGCTTGTAAGTCAGTATTTGTTTCCTTCTTGCTTAAAACTCCTTTGTTGAAGGCAGACATGTGACTAGATCCATGTGGGTCTGGCTTTCCTAGCCTCTGTAGGTGGAAGACAGGGTGACTCATCATTCTGAAAGGGAGCATGAGCAAAGGCACCCTGGTAAAGGGAATATATACTTACAGTGAGATTCTTTCCCCTTTTTATAGCATGTAGAAGCATGCAATTGCCAGAATTGGAGATATTTTATAACCCACAAGGCAACAAGCATTAGAAGACTAAGAGAATGAATTCCCCATTTGTCTGCCTCCAAACCACTTGTCAATATGAAAAAACAAAAACAAAAGACAGATTCAAAATGTTAAGCCTCTGTGCGTAGAACATGCCATTATTTACAGGTGAAAGCATTTCTAACTAAGAGGCTTTTTATAATTTTACTTCTATTTGATAGAAATCTTTCTAAAATATCACATTTTCCTCCCTTACTAAAAATAAGAGATTGGATTATTTTACATCTGTCCCTTAATGACTCAGCATCATACTAAGATGTAAAGTTAGGTTCTTTTCTACATGCTGCCGGCCAGCAAATGACATTTCTATTGTTATATCCTGGGCTGGGACTAGGGTAAGGCATGTGAGGTACTTACCCAGGGTGTAAAATTTTAAAGGGATTCAAAAAGCTCAGCAATCAGTAATTATTAAAGTATTTATTAAAATACTAAAAAAGATATCTTTTTAAAACTCAAAAGTAATAAAATTCATGATGAACAAAAGTTATCAAAGTATTTTAAATTTCAAGATCAGTATTACTGGTTTTTCCTTTCATCTCGGGCTCCGACAGGGCCCAGCATAGTGCTGTTCTCACTACACCCTCACTAGTACCATTTATTTCATAATAGAACCAAGGAGAATTAAAGATGGAGAGACAAGCTAATGACAAAGCTCTCCTGTACGTAGGCTTTGTGACCATTTCTTTCCCTTCCTATCGTTTAGAAGCCTTAGTTCAATTACATGTGGAACTCTGGTTGTGCTTCCAAATGGTTATAGTCACCAGAATGCTCTATTCTCTTATCAATGGGATGCTATATTAATTCAATAATGTGCTAATCAGACCCCAAATTCATGAAGTTATTTAAATATTAAACATGTCTGTAAAACCCATAACTATATACAAAATTCCTGGAATGACAACTGCTTAAGATTTTGATTTAGTTCAGTAAACATTTATTGAGCACTTTACAGTCATCAGGAGCTGTAGGCTGCGAGGATGCAAAAATGAGGGGAAAAAAGATCCCTATGTTGTTTGCAATATTTTTAAACACTCATTTTTCAATTGCCTGTGGGACTGAAATATAACACTGTCTTATGATTAAATATCAGGTGAACTGATGATAGAATAGCTAATATTTCAATAACAAAGAGACTGCCTTTTGCAGTAAATGTGAAATTACACCATGTTTATCTAAATCTTCTAACTGTCCCAGGGGGATAGCAACTGAGAGCAGGTGCAAATGTGGAACAAACGTCTGGAAGGATACTAATGGAGCATGGCGTATTCTCCACTCCACCAGGAATAAAATTGACTGGATTAGAGCCCTTGTGGGAGGGAGGGTCAAAGAACAAAGGCCTTCTCCTTTCTGTCCCTTGGCAAGCCCATCCAGTTCAGAAAGGACAGAGTCAAGCTCTATGTGTCAGATGTAGGCCTTTTCATGCCACCATTCAGTGAGATGAGAGGCTCTTTATGTTCCCTATAGGATATCAGTGGAATTAGTAATGAGAGGCAACATGCATCAGTGAAAACTCATTATGACTCATCCCTTTTCAATTATCTAAGAATCTCCCTCTGTGATAAAGGAATCATCAAAGAACTGGGACTTAAGTGATTTAAAATGTTTTTTTAAAAGTCATAAAGAACAGTAGATGATACCAAGTTGAATCACATCAGAGGTAAGTTACTTGTCTGCATTATAAAACAAGCTTTTTGCCCTCTGTCAATAAGGTCAAAGAACCACGCTTATCTGGCTCTAAAATGGTACCTTCAACATCTACCTCTCTAAACACAGGCAGGATATCAGTAATCACCCCCTGAATTTGAAGTGCCAATAAATACTATAATGGAATCCCCAAGCAGGGCTCACCGAATGTTCTGTAGATTGGAAAGAGCTGTACAATTGTTAATTTAATTTGGAAGCAGCCTGATACCATGGTAAAGCATGGACTTTGATGTCTGGAAGACCTGTGGGGTTTTTTTGGTTTTGTTTAGGGTTTTCTCCACCCTCCCCCCCAACCCCTGCTGCACTACCTATCTTCCTGCTTACCTTCCTGCCATTCATTCTTTCTCTCCAAAGACCAAGGATGCTACAGTTCGCATCTTTGTAGATCCAGGTACCCTGTAGGGATCATGTCCATGGTATACAGTGCCTCTTTGATCTTCATCTATTATGTTAGATCTTCTAATCCATTCATTACTAACACCCATCGAGAAGCTGACATATCTGTTTTTGATAGTGCTTCAATCCTTGAATTAACCGGGATTCCCTAATTGTATAGTCCCTTAGGAATATATCAATATTATATCAATGCACACTACGGTAATGAGAGCCCATGAGGAAGCTGCTGACCATGGTCCACGCCCATCCACAAACTTGTGTGTGTTTGGTGCATATTGTGTTTTACCAAAAATCAAATAATTTACCAACCCTTTTTTTTTCAGTCAGGGAATTAAATAAAAATCTAAATCCCTACCTTCTTAAGAAGTTAGACAGTGTGGCAATACCAGGACTGTATTCCTGTATGGCAACATTGCCTGGAGCTGAGTAGGATTTGCTGGTTTTAGAAGTGTGGGTTATTCAGTGTGCCACAATTGCCCCCAGCATGTTGTATTCATTTGTTGACACCTTTAGACATTTGAGTTTGTAACACCTGATGAATCCTTGGGACTACTGCACAATGGCTCTAGGACCTGATACACTTGCAATCTCCAAACCACTGAGAACAGTAATTATGCTAAATGGCAATATGTTTACTAGGGCAACGTGATTACCAAATGTTTTACATAAATTAACTCATTGAATCTTTGTATAACCCCCATTTTACCGATAAGGAGGCTGTGGTACAGGGAGGTTGAATGACTTACCTGCTTATCTGACTAAGAAGTAGCATTGCTGGAATAAAGTGAGATCATTGCTGCCCTAAAATAAATTAAATGCTATGCAAATCTGAAATGTATTCTCAGTGTTACTATTGGTGTTGTAGCATATCCATTCAACAATTTCTCCAGCAAAGAAGGCACAGTTATTGTTATATGAAAAAAAAATGCAAATTGCCAGATAATATGCTTGTTATTAAATTTCTTCCTATGAATGGAGGAATGTATACAAAAGAAAAAAATGAGAATTATGCAAAAAGGAATAATTTTGGAATGAAGTAAATATATAATTATAACAGATTAGAATTTTTAGATTGTTGACTTAACCTTGAAACTGAACACTGTCACATTGGTTAATTATAATTTTCGATTTAGTTTTTGCCTTGTTTTTAAAATAAAGCTGAGCATTTTATGAAACCTGACTATATTTCTTTCCATGCCACTCTGATGCAGACATATTGTTTGATGGTAAATTAATACCAATACATCCATCCCTTGTGCTTATCTCAATGCGTTTCCCTAGGTCTTAAAGTCTTGTTATTCCCATAATAGCGTATGGTCATTTTTCAGTAACAACACAAAAGTTAAAAAAGCAATTGCACACCTTCTTCAAGTAAAATCTCCTTCTTTCCAATTTACATTCCAGGCATACTGACTTTATTTGATGTCCCAAAAAGCCACATAGTAAAAGTAGAATCTGGATGTAATATTTCACTGTCCATGTGTAATTAATGACTGACAGTATTTCACTTTACAGTTTGTGAATTTCTTGCACATTTTCTCTTTTAATCTTCACAATAACCCTGTAAGATATTAATGCATGGGTGATTGTTAACCTCTCAACAATATAAATGTTACTTATCTTGACATAGAATATTATGGGCATATAAAAATAAAGGGCATTAGCTGTGAATTTCTGAATTATTTACATTGTTATTATGATTTCATTACTTGGATTCAAAAGGGACTTTATGGATCCTCCAGACCAACTACTTTATTTTCCAGAAAAGAAACCAATTCTCAGTGAGTTAGTGGCAGAACCAGGGCAAGAAACACAGTGTCCTGATTCCCATTTCAGATTTCTTTCCATTCTAACATCCCTTATTTTCTGAAAATAAAAAGGTAAAAGAATATACAGTTTGCCTCTGTTTGAAAAAATTTACAGAGGTAAGCTATAAGGGAGAAGTTTTAAACAACCATGAAACATTATTAGAACACCAATATAGGTGAAAAGCAGATTTTTTTCTTTGGTTGGAAAAGATGGGGGATCAGGAGTAGGTAATAACTCCCATTACACAGACTACAGTTTTCAATAAAAAGACTCTCACTTCTGAAAGTGAAAGTCACACTAAATATCCATTTCCTAGGTTACCACACAGATTTTTAATTGTCACAGTTTATTAACATTGCTCATTTCAGTGATTCAGTCATGTTCTCCTTGATAGCAGAAGGGTAATTCTCTGGATAGCCTCCATGTTCAATGTCATTAACCATAACTCACTGGAATTTACCCTGTGCTTAGCAGTATTCATATACGCAGATCCAGAATAAATACTGTCTCTGCCACCAGTCAGCTGGCATCCCAGCCTCTTAACAACTTTAGAGTTGTAACTACGGATGGATTGTTTGTGCTCTCAGGAGCAACCCTCCACCTGTGCCAGGGTCTCATCGCCTCTCATTTATGCCTCAGCAATGCTGCAGCTTTCATCAGCCTACAAACACACTACAGCTTTTTCCATCTTAAACATTAAAAAATTCCTTTGATCCTACCTCTTTCCCCAACTGTCACAATATTCCTCTGCTCTACTCAATAGAAACACTAGGAAAACGTGTTGATGCTCACCTTCTCTTTTTCCTTTCCTCCTTCTATTCAACCATCGCCAACCAGGCAGCTCTGTCATGGTCACTAATTGCCTCCCCATCCAGTGGTCAATTCTCAATCTTCATTTTTTATTTTTATTTTTTTTTCTTCTCAGCAATATTTGATTCAAGTGACTGTCCCTCCATCTTGAAACACATTCTTCACATGGCTTCCATGATATCATACTTCTGGTTTTCTTTCTTTTTTTCTGTGGTCTCTTTTCCTCTGTCTCTGCTGGATTCTTTGCATATCCCCACCTTTTAGTAATGCCCCTGCCTATAGTCATCTGAGTATTTCATGTCTCTATCCTCTTTTCCTTAATGATCACCTTCATTTTTGTAGCTCTGTGTACCATCTATACAACTCCCCAATTTATATCCCTAGCCCAGATTTCTGAATGTCCCTATGAAATCCACAATTTGATATCCAATACTTACCTGATACTCAATAGTTCTCTTGGATATCTGATGAATATCTCCAAATTAGTTGGTCAAAAATAAACTCCTAATTCTCAGACCCAACAAAACTGTACACCTCCCACACACACTCCTCCCCATCTCTGAAAATAACTATCCAATCCTTTTGGCCATAGTGGCCCTTCCCTGGTTCCTAATCACCCTTTAAGGCAGCCATACCCCTTGCCCTGACAATATCTATTCTCCTTACCTGCTTAATTTTTTTTTCCTTAGGTACCTATCACTATCCGGTATATGAACACCAGAATGTAAACTCCATGAGGGAAGCAGCTTCTTCTGTTTTTCCTGCTACCACATCCTGAAAGCCTGGAGCTCTCTTTGTCTTATAGCAGGGACATGAATGTCTGCTCAGTGAAAACTATCATTTAGAAATAAATATCCCTTAACACACTTCTATATAAATAGGAATCCACCATAATTTCTTTAACTCTTCATATCCTTTTGAGTCCTTCATCTTCTCTTTATAGCTTCGCCTCCAGCTCTTCATACCAATGGCCACAACTTGAACTGCGTCATCAGTCAGAAATGTACCACCTCAGAAACCTCCAGCATCCTATTTTCTGTCTATAATCTTTTCCTATAGAGTTATCCTTATTCCATCTCCTTTACAACTTCTCCCCAGACTCAGGGACCTTCAGTTCTTTGGTCTTCCACAGGTAGCCAGTGGTCTTCCTTCCTGGCATTACTTCCTGATTTGGCCTGGGCTGCATGACTATGTCCCTGAACAGTTTAGTCTCCATGCATTATTGAAACTTCTCATCATGTTTGGTCTTTAACAGCCCAAGTCTCTTATTTAAAACAATGTACTTCCAAACCTAAACAGCTGTCCCGAAGCTCAGTCTCTGAGTCAGACTGCCTGGGTTGAAATAAATAGTGATAAATAGATATGGGCAAATTTCTTAGCCTCAAATCCTTTATTTTCTTACTGAAATAATAACCGTACTTCGTTCAGAGGCTACCTGTGAAGACCAAATGAGCTAATCTAAGTAAAGTACTTATCACAGTAAGTTACCATTACCATTATCACACCCAAACTACTGAGCACAGCAAAAGAATATCATAAAACCGCCATCCATATTAATGCCCCTACAATGAGTAGGTCCTCCAGTACTGCTCAACAACGTATTTTTTTGATCTTTGTTATCTCCCCCTCTCCTTTGCTGACTCTTTTGCAAATCTTCAGCCTCCCATTAAGCGCTTAAAGTCTAAGAGTATCTATGTATCCACACCTATTTTCCTCTTCCTTCCAGTCTCAAGGCTGAAGAATCATCATTTTATTCCAGGACAACTTGTGTATGTTTCTTTTGATACCTTCCACTCTGGTCAATTACTTCTCACTCCTGATACTCAGTCTCTTCTTCACTCCTGGCCTTATTCCTCAGCTTATTAAAATAATCATGCTGACCCTACACATCTTCTTTTTTCTTTTTTTTTTTTTTTTAAGTTCCCTTTACTCTGTGATCTCATTTGTACTGTCTTCATGATCTCATATTCTTTTCAGCCATGCTTTTGGGAAGAGCAGTGCCATCTTACAATATCCATTGTTGATTTTCAACTGAATTCTTAACTCCTATATTTTTAGCATTTTCCGTAACTGATATTCTTGAACACATAATCTAGAGTCTGTGTAATACCTTCCAAATTTCCACACTGTTTTAAGATTGCAATCTCACGCAACAGAAATGTTTTTGTAGTGTAATAAACTAGTAATTATTTCTCTTGATAAGGATAGTGAAGTCAGTGACTATAGTCTTTCTAGCCTCATTTTGATTAATTCTTTTCACTTAAAAATTTTTGCTTTTACTTTCAAGTTTACTTTCAATGAAATAAGGCCAGATATTTTCTTTTGCATTTTGGTCACAGTGTAAATCCTACCCTCTTTAGGTATTTATGGAATGTTTACTAAACAAATTAGTAAGAAAATTCTAGTTAGGAAAATTTATGAGTAGACTCAAGTAGTATTTGTAAAGATTGATAATATATTTTTGTTTATTTGCAGTGCTGCTCTATGGGACTGAACCCCATTAAATAAAAGAAGTCTGGGACAATCGTGAAGGTTCCTTTTGGGGCAGCTATGGAGTACTAACCCCATCAGTCAATTTAGCCAAGTAAAACTCGTCAAGTAGTTAGTTGACACAATGGGGGTAAAAAGATGGATTGATTTTTCTACCTTTTCAATAAGTTAATTTTACTTTGTGAAATAACCTTTTGAAGAGAGCTTTCCGTAGCCTCAGACATTGGCTTCAGACTGTTCATCATTCAACACTTTCTAAGTTAGAAGTGGGGACTGCAAGAGACTCATTTGGCAGGAAGGGAAATTACTTGGAGGAGTGGAGTGTGCCAGTCAATTTGTCAGGTGCTTTCTCATTAAGGACTTTAGAGATAAGGGTCAGTCTTTCAGCTAGGAACAGATTCTAAACACATACTTTCCTATTAAATGGTTTTACAAAAAGCCAAATTCCAAACCATTTGGAACTTTGAAGATAAGGATACACACATTGCCAAGTTCCTATCAACTGAGCTGCCATTGTTATTAATTATTGTAATAATCGCTCACACACAAGAGGTATTACCCGACATGCATTGACTCAGTGCATTATCAACTACAAATGGAGAGACCACAATAATAACAGATGTAGGGAAAATGTAGCAGTCCCTTTCCATCAAATGACTTTTGTTGTGAATAATTAAAATTTTATTTTTAATTTAATCTAATTGATCTTGGTTTCAAGTTTTTCCCTTAATTGAAAATGACTGTCCCACATTGATAAAATTCATTAGCTCAACCTTCTGTAAATATCTATGAAGAGAGCCATGGAAAATGCAAAGATGCACAAATCAAGGCCCCACTCTCAAAGCATTTAATAACCATTAGGGAAGCTGTATATAAAATACCATAATACAAAGTAGTATATGATTGACATGAGAAGTACAGAGCAACTTTGTGGATTAGGAGAGAATGGGATCTCTTCCATCCGGGGAAATCAAGGAGAACCAAAGAACTCTTGTTGTGATGGTTAGAATTTGGGGATGGATGGTTAGACCTGCAAGAGGAAAGTGCATTTATGTGAGGGGAACAACTTTGAGCATATGACCCTTGTGGTATTTATCAAGTGGTAAGTACATCAGTTTGCCTGGAAGACAGATTTGTCTAAATGAGTGGGAGATGAGAAGGGAAAGGTAATTTGGGAATATATAAAGTAAAAAAAAAAAAAAGACTAGAAATAGGGCAATGGTGGTAAAAGTCAAGAGAGGAAGCTTTATTTTCACATGTATGAAAGGTAATTCCTAAACTTGTAGTATGTCCCCAAGCGGTTATAATACCAGTGTTCATATTTATTCCACAATTCTGTAGATACTTCTATCCTGATATTTTTCTGTCTTTATTTGCCTTTGTGATGTTACTATCACAATCACTTCTGAAATATTTTATGGGCTAAATTCAGGTTGTACTTACATTCATACCCTTCTTTGTTTGTTTTTAAAATAAGCTCTTTATTTTAGAATAGTTTTAGATTTGCAAAAAAAGTTAAGATAGTACAAAAAGTTCCCATGTACCCAGAACCCAGTTTCCTCTGTTGTTAAGATTTTATATTACTATGGTACTTTTGTCACAATGAATGTCACAACTAATACCGATACATTATTACTAAAGTCCATACTTTTTTCAGATTTATTTATTTTTCCCTAATATCATTTTTCTGTTCCAGAATGTCATCCAGAGTGCCACCTCTCCTCAGGCTCCCCTACCCCTGTGACAGTTTCTCAGACTTTCCTTATTTTTTATGTGTTTGAGGAGTAGTGGTCAGGTCTTGTGTTGAATGTCCCTCAATTTAGGTTTGTCTGATATTTTTTCTTTTTTTTAATTTTAATTTAATTTTATTTTTTTAATTATTTTTGTTTTTAATTTACATCCAAGTTAACATACAGTTCAGCAATGATTTCAGGAGTAGATTCCTTAATTCCCCTTACCCATTTAGCCCATCCCTCCTCCCACAACCCCTCCAGCAACCCTCTGTTTTTTGTCTGAATTTAAGAGTCTCTTATGTTTTGTCCCCCTCCCTGTTTTTATATTATTTTTGTTTCCCTTCCCTTATGTTCATCTGTTCTGTCTCTTAACATCCACATAAGTGTGAAGTCATATGATACTTGTCTTTCTCTGACGGACTAATTTCACTTAGGAATACTCTCCAGTTCCATCCACATAGTTGCAAATGGCAAGCTTTCATTCCTTTTGGTTGCCAAGTAGTACTCCATTGTGTGTGTGTGTGTGTGTGTGTGTATATCACATCTTCTTTATTCATAGGTTTGTCTGATATTTTTCTTATGGTTAGACAGTATATGAGTTTCAGGGAGGAAGACCACAGAAGCAAAGTGCCATATTTATCACATCATATCAAAAGGGCTCATGCTACCCATTATTGATGTTAAGCTTGATCACATGGCTGAGGTAGTGTTTCTCAGGTTTCCATACTATAAAGTTACTCATCTCCATCTTCCTTCCTTTACATATTGAACTCTTTAAAAGGAAATCACTGTTTAGCCCGCACTTAAGGAATAGGGGAGGGATCAGAGTTACGTTCCACCTTCTTGGGAGTGAAGAAAAATATCTACATGAATTGTTTGGAATTCCACACAGCAGATTTGTCTATTCCCCCTCATTAATTAACTTATTCAATCAAATATTTATGTTAGAATGGACTTGCGAATATTTATTTTGTACCTTGGATTCTAATCCAATACTATGTTATTTATTTTGTCGCTCAATTGTTCCAACTTTAGCTTTTGGGAGCTCTTTCGAATGGTTCTTATATCCCTTTGGAATGCTCCGTTGGCTATTTTTTCTTCATCACTTTCTTATATTTTAGTACTACAGTATGGTCCAAACTCATCTTGTGTATTCCCTGCTCCTGCTTCTGGTTCCTTTTATTGGAGAATGATATTAGAAACCAAGATATGGATCTTGGGTGTGCTCATTGCTTGTAGGCCTTCTCAGCAAACAGAACTTGGAAATATATGTCTTTATACTAACCCATGCATAAACACATATCTGTAATTGTTTCTATATTTAGCTATCTGTATCTGTAGAAAACTAAACATGAGTTCATATCAATGTATCTCACCATAATCCAGTACTGAATGATTTTTGCTAGCCTTCCTCCTTTTATGTATCTGTAACCTTCTCTTCCATCAGTAGTTCCCACCATCCAGGCATTTATTTACATACTTTTCAATCCTAGAGTACATGCAGAGTAATTTCAGAATTGTTAGGCTGTTCCCCTATGAGACACAAGTTTGTTAACAAGACTGCGGTACTTATGTACAGTTCCTTTTGTCTTTAGTCTTAACGTCTCCACTCATTCCCATAGTTATTAGGTCAGCACCTGTTTTTTAATTTTTTAATTGATTTTTTATTGCAGTTCTAGGTTTATAGAAAAAGTGAGCAAAAAGTAGAAAACCCCCAGGTACCTCTTCCCTGTATCCCTTTACACAGTTTCCCTATTATTTCTCAGTTGTTAACATTTCCATTAGTGTGACACGTTTGATGAACAAATGTTGATATGTTATTATCACATATAGTGTCCACAGTTTACATGAGGGTTTGCTGCTTATGTTATACAGTTTTTAGGCTTTGACAAATGTATATCATGTCCACCATTACAGTATCATATAGAATAGTTCCACTGCTTCTAAAAAGGTCCACTGTGCTCCTGTAAGCCACTGATCTTTTATTGTCCCTACTTTCATTGTTTTGCCTTTTCTTATAATTGTTTTTATTATTTTTTTTTTTTAATTTTTTTTTTTTCAACGTTTATTTATTTTTGGGACAGAGAGAGACCGAGCATGAACGGGGGAGGGGCAGAGAGAGAGGGAGACACAGAATCAGAAACAGGCTCCAGGCTCTGAGTCATCAGCCCAGAGCCTGACGCGGGGCTCGAACTCACAGACCGCGAGATCGTGACCTGGCTGAAGTCGGACGCTTAACCGACTGCGCCACCCAGGCGCCCCTAATTGTTTTTAAACTGTGGTAAAATATACATAATGTTTTATCATTCTAATCATTTAAGTGTATAATTTCTTCTCATGCATTTTATTTTATTTTTTTATGTTAATCTTTGAGGCAGAGAAACAGAGCATAACTGGGGGAGGGGCACAGAGAGAGGGAGACACAGAATCTGAGGCAGACCACAGGCTCTGAGCTGTCAGCACAGAGCCGTACGCAGGGCTTGAACCCACAAACCATGAGATCATGACCTGAGCCAAAGTCGGGCACTTAACCGACTGAGCCACCCAGGTGCCCCTCTTCCCATGCATTTTAAATTGTGGCAAAACATATAAAATTCATCATTTTAAGCATTTGTGATTGTATAATTCATTGGCATCAAATACATTCACAATGTTGTGTGACCATCACGACTCTCTGTACTGAAAACCTTTTCATCATCTCCAACAAAAACTCTGTACCCATTAAACAATGATTCCTCCCCCTTTTCCCCTTTGGTGAGGTTATGTCACACACTTCCAGTGATCTGGTTAGATTCCTTCATAACAATCTGCTTTCCAGCCTGGGATCCCTAAACCTCCTAATTGATCTTTATATTTGCATACATAAGGTTCACTCTTTGTGTTGCAAAGTTGTATGGATTTTGATAAATGTACCGTGTCATGTATCTGCCATTACAGTATCATAAAGATAACTGTATAACCCTTTTTAAAAAGTCCCCTGGGCTTCATCTGTTCAACTCTGCTCCCTCCCCGAACACCTGACAACCACTAAATGATCTAATGTCTCTATAGTTTTGCCTTTTCCGGAATATTATAAAAAACAATCATAGATCATGTAGGCTCTTCAACTGGAGGGTTTTTTTTTTCACTTAATATGCATTTAAGGTACATCCGTGTCTTTTGTGGCTTGATAGCTCATTTATTTTTATCACTAAGTAATATTCCCTTTTATGGGTTTACCCCAGTTCATCCATTCACCTATTAAAGAACATTTTAGTTGCTTCCAGTTTTGGGTGATTATGAAATAATGCTGATATAATCATTATTGTACAGGTTTTTGTATGAACATAACTTTTTAAGTCAGCTGGGAAAATATCTAGAAACACAGATGGTAAAACTATGCTTCTCTTTGTCAGAAACTGACAAACTGCCTTCCAAAGTGGCTGTACTATTGTGCATTCCCACCAGCAATGAATGAGATTATTTATTGATCCACATCCTTATCAGCAATTGTTATTGTCAGGTTCTAGGATTTTAGCTATTCTAATAGGTTACTCAGTGGTATCTCCTTGTTGTAATTTGCAATTCCTTAATGACAGTTGATATTGGGTATCTTCTCATATGCTTATTTTTTATCTGCATATCTTTGGTAAAGTGCCTATTCAAACCTTTGCCCATTTTTCATTGGGTAATTTGTTTTCTTTTTGTTTAGTTTTAAAAAGGTTTTGAGTTTCTTTAACATTCTCCAAGTGTATGTCTGCATGTTCTGGATGTTTATCAGATATGTGATTTGCAAATATTTTCTCTCAGCCTATGGCTTGTCTACTCATTCTCTTAACAGTGTTTTCTGCAGAGTTCACTTGTTTTTAACACTTTGACTTAATTAAAAATTCAACACTGACAAAATTCAGTCTTGCTTCTGTCCTGGTCTAGATGTAAATTTACTTTTTGTTCGAATCTTTCAATTATTCAAGTTTTGAAAGTCTGTTCAGATGGAATTAGTTTCCCGACAATATCCTTAACTCAGAATTGCTTCAAAAAATCAGGAAACTAGGGAGAGCCCGCCATTGTGGAAAATCACAGCAACCTGTGGGTCCTCAGCAATGTCACTGTTTCTTGCCTCCTACTGCTAATTTGGGACTATATCAAAGGAGAAAGCTTGCTTGCTTCCGAGGGTCATCTCCAAATACAATTCCGTCAAAGGAAAGCAAGAAGCCAGTGACGTGAAAAGAAATAGATTCCGTACCATTTAAAACCATTGCACTAATTTTATGTAGCGGTAAACATCAATTTATTCAGCAGTAGATTTCAATTATGTTTCTAATTTGCAAATGTTGCCCTCCAGTAGATCTCAAATTAGAGGGCTAAGCACTAAGGAATGGCAAGACAATGACATTGCAATTAGAAATTCTTCTAAAATATTCAATTAACTATTTGGGAAAGTAGTAAATGATTGACCTTATTTATTGGCAAAGGCCATATATGAAATGTGATTTAGATTGGATTCATAACTGTTTCTTAGACTGGTGATGATCTGTTTTCAATGTGAGGGTATCTAGTTATATCTGAATCTGCTCTGGGGTGGCTGGAATTTAGATAAGTTTCAGGATATCCTGGAAAATTAACTCTTTGGCTACTCTAAAGATATTAAAGAAACATCTAATTTTATGGGATTTGTTGTGTTCAACAGAACACTAGAAAAACAAGAAACTCATATTCCTAACGTTGTGAGAAAATACCCAAAAGAGATCCATGTCTAATCCTCTTTATATATTTTTTTCAGATTCCCTTATCACTTTGTCTAACATCCCTAATCCCAAAGAAATGTAAGAATCAGACAAACTTGTGTTTTATAGTCATAGTTTAACTTAGATAATGAGTGAATCTCTCTCTGAGCCTGAAAAGAAATAAGGAAAACACATGCCTCTTAAGGTTATTGTGAGACCTAATTGAAATAACGAAGGTGAAAATTGTATAATCTCTGGACAATGTTAGCTTCCCCTCCTTTGTTGATTTTATTTCCTTTGAAACATATTCAACATAAGCTTACATATTTTATATAGGATTCCAGAATCATGAACTTAGTGTTTTTTTGTTTCTTTGTGCACACAGATGTTTAGCTGCTCCATTGTTCACACTGTCCATGTACCCATCCTTCAGGTTAGAGCCCCTTTTCTGGGTTAGGGTTAGGGAACCACCCCGTCTAACAAGTATGCTGGGAATGGAATAACATATTCAGGCATATTTTGAATATTTATTTGCATCTTTATTTCCATGAAGACAAGAGTCATGTCCTACATACATCATCTCATCTGACATCTACACCAGTAGTCTTGGAAAATGTTTAGCAATGGATGGATGAAGGCAGGAAATGAAGCAGGGAGAGAAGGAGGGAAGAAAAGCAAAGGAAGAGTTGTAGCTAGAAGACAGACATGGAGAGGGTTTTCTCTCTTTTACAAGCACCCACCTGGAGTATAAACCAAACTTGCATATCTTGATTAGATCAGCTAAGATTTTAAGACATCTGGAGCACATTAGCATGGCCTAGCATGGAAGTTAGTTGCCTCTACTAGACATAAATGCCACCTCATCATTTGTCTTGTTATCACCCTTGGTGCTTATGGTAAGATCTAGACAAAATTTTGAAGGCTTCAGATTTGCTCAACCCTCAAAGTTCTTCCATTATGTTTCTAGTAATGCCAGGATCCCCAGGTTCTTCTACACTTTCCCTTACAAAACCTGCAAACCATCTCATAAACAACATGAGTTCACATGGCCACAATGAAACAACACAGCCTTCACTCCACCCATGCAAGTTCATTTTTGCCAGACATTTAACTTCCATGAGGGCCCGTAGAATAAGATTTAAATTCCAGAAAAAGGTTTTTTAAAAATTGTATATGGGTTTGGGGATGATATTGGAAAATTCCCCCTTGATCCTGAAATCTTACTTTTCCCAAGCCAGTGCTGAAGTTCGATTGTTTTGGATTAGGCAGGATCCCAGAATGGGTCTTCATCATCAGAAAGCTCAGAGCTTGGAAAGGGCTTGTCAGGATGAAATGGGGCCAAAGGACCATCTATGCACTGGAGCTGCTGGGGTTCTGGCATCAGGTCCCCAAGGGTCATCTAGTTTCATAGACATGAGGTTCTTGGACCTGTGCCACCTCACCAAATAAACAAGAATGCCTAGCTTCCTGTGCATGCCCTGCTCTTACCCTTCTCTCCTTGTTTGACCTCAGTTCCATTTCACCCTGTAATCTGCTTCCCAATCTCCTTTTTGGTATGTGAAAGGAATTTGTTTTGAAAAAGTCCCTCTAAACAAGTAAAGGGTCATTAAGACTTTGGAATGCGTTTTTTTCATTCAAAAGTATTGATTGAATACACACCAAAGCTAGACCTTGTAGAAAGTGAGAGCTTAGACAAAGTTCCCATCCTCAGAATACTTGTATTCCTAAAATATCCAGCAGTTTAATGGGGATTTTTTATTCATCTATTAATTCATTACTCTCTCACTAAAGACATTTTCCATTTCCAATGTGCTATGATTTATATGAGGCAACAGGAGTGTTTTATCTTTCTTCTGTCTTTTGTCAATTGTTTGCTTTGTTCAAAGCTAGTACAATACTATTTTAGTTAAGTCATATTTGCCTCTTCACAGTATAACGGTCATGTCAAAGTTACTGTATTATTATGGAAGTTAGTAAATATAAATAAAATGCATTTTCAAAATAAAATGATATAAAGCTCATTTTATTTTCCTATTTTCCCTAAGAAAGTATGGATTTTTTTAACTCCTTAATTTTTCTGTGTCTCCCTTCCCCATACACAAGCACAGATACATGCCAAAGACAGCCACTGAGACCCTGGCTGGAATCAGAGGTAATCCAGTCATAGACACTTTGGCAGGAATCCTCAAGGTTCAGGGCCATGCATGTCTTCTGCTCCCTCTCCAGAGATACTGAGTGATCTTGAAGATGTTACACATTATGAAGTCCCTAGATATGGAAAAGCTATGGGTCACTTAATCCTCACACTGTATTACATGGCTTCTTTTCATTGAATGTCTTTCTAGAACACTGTGTTCAATGTTTGCAACATGGGAGTAGAAGAGAGCTGTTTAGTAGGGTAGATTTCCCCTGCTGTTGATGGACTTGAGGCAAGTGCAAAAGGTAGAACCCTCAAAATGCCAAATTAATCCTTCATGTTAGAAGCTTCTACCCAAGGTTTATATATTTTAGAAGGCAATTCCTCTATGAGTGTTTGATGTGTAAACATAAAAAAAATACTGAAAACAACTGCCTCTCCCCAGTCTGTATGTGTATTTGTATTTTAAAAAAAAATCTAAAAATTTTGTTCAGCAAGCTCTTTACTGGATTGGCCGGCACTGTCTAAAATAGATGTTTCTCTTGTCAATCTTTCAATGAACTTGTCAAAACCAGATAAAGAGATTTTCAGTGATCTTCATTCTGTGTGTAAACACAGTGCCATTTATTCAGTAAAGGAAACTGCTTCACGAAAATCAAATTATTACTGTGCCAACTAGTTTTTTCAAAGCTCTCTTTAGGCCTATGAAATTTCTTTTGCAGTGCATTTTGTTTTTAGAGAGATGATGGTGATTCCTTCCTGCAGGTAATGTGAAAGTAACAGACTCTGATCTATGTGACTACAAGGAGACATAAAGCATAGTTCGACCCTTCCTGGCCACCTCTAACTTCAATCAATATTGCAATTATAACCAAACATAATCAAATCATTTGGAGTGTTAAGACCCAGAAGATTGCAAAAGGCTCTGTAGGGGGTATAAGGGCTCTTTTGATTCTCTCAGATTGACTGGGGAGCTGCCTCATCTCAATGCTTCACACTCTAACTGAAACTACTCCAAAAGAAATGGGATATTAGGAAGCGGATGACCTTTGAATCTATTTACACCTCTGGGCAAACACAGCAGTGAGGCTGTGAGGAGCTGTGAAGGCTATTCTTTAATAGGAATCTTGTGTCACTTGCACCTGCTTGAAAGACAGGAAGAGCCACAGGAAGGTTTTCACAGGGTTGGCCTTCTATCTTCCAGAAAAACTCTGCCCTCAAACAAACAAACAAGAAATCTTTTACTTTTGCTCTGCTTTGTTGCATTTTTCAAGAATAAGATCATCCCATCACCTTGCTGTATTATTTCCTCCAGTACGCAGACCCTGTTTCTGGGGCCTGTCAAGAGCACTGTACTAGTTAACCATCAAGTCACTTTGATTCAATTCAATAAATAAGGCAGTAAACATGGTTTATGGTTTATTAAAAGTACAATTGATTGCACAGTGAAATACTCAGAGACCTCTGAATAGATCAACTAGTTAGCAAATTCAATATTTTCAGACAGGGAGAATTTATCCCATAAGTACACAGCAAAAATAAAAATGCCCTCCTTGTAGCCTTATATGTTCACCCTTCTGGAATAAGAGCCAAAAACTTCAAGGGGGATTCAGAGGCATTCTTCAAAATAATTTCACTCCAGTTTAAAATATCCACATCTTGGGGAGCCTAGGTGGCTCAGTGGGTTAAGCATCAAATTCTTGATTTCAGCTCAGGTCATGATCTCACAGACATGAGATCAAGCCCTACATTGGGCTCTGCATTAGGAAGCCTGCTTGGGATGTTGTCTCTCTCTCTCTCTCTGTCCGTCCCCCACATGCACACTTGCTTTTTCTCTCTTTCTCAAAATAAACATTTTTTAAATGTTTAAAAATAAAATATCCACGTCTTTACTCTTTCTTAAAATGTTCATTTATTTATTTATTTAGAGAGTGATAGCATGTGCCAGCAGGAGAGAGGTAGAGAGAGAGAGAAAAACCCCAAGCAGGCTCTGCACTGTCACCTGTTGGCGTAGAGTCCTACACAGGGCTCCAATCGTGAGATCATGACCTGAAATGAAATCAAGAGTCAGATGCTTGGGCATCTGGGTGGTTTAGTCGGTTAAGTGTCCGACTTCAGCTCAGGTCATGATCTCACAGTCTTGAGTTCGAGACCCGCCTGAGGCTCTGTGCTGACAGCTCAGAGCCTGGAGCCTGCTTCAGATTCTGTGTCTCCCTCTCTCTCTGCCCCTCCACCACTCACATTCTGCCTCTCTCTCACACAAAAATAAACAGTAAAAAGTTTATTTTTTTAAAAGGAGTTAGATGCTTAACTGACTGAGCCACCCACACACCCCTCCACGTCTTTACTCTTGAAACACTCACAAATGAGAGATTCAAAAACCCCACTAATCTATTCCTATGTCTCATAAAAACTATTAAGACATTCTTATTTAACTTAAATTCTTTCTTATGTAATTGTCTGTAATCTTTGGAAATGAAAGGAGTGTGAGTGAGGGAGAATCATAATGAAAAGGTGTGTATTGATCTAGCTCTCTATTTCTGCAATGTCTGATTCTTTTATATTGAGCCCTGCACCGTTACACTGGAAGGACTCTAGCAAAGTTGTCCATGACCTGAGTACCATCATCCCCACAGCCTCTTTAAAGCCTCATCCAATTTGATCTCATTGCAGAATGAGACAAAGAAGCGCAGACTACTTAACCAGCTCACCATCCCTCCTCACCTCACTTCCCCCCACTACTGCATATTTGGTTCTGTGATAGTATCTCCTTACTTCCTGTTGCCTCCTCTGTCTTCTCTCCCTCGTGAACTTGGGCAGGGTCCTTTGTCTTTACTCTGCCTTTCTCAGGTGATACCACCACCTCTGAAGACTTCATCAGTCAATTGACATTAACTCTTCGATCTATACCTTGGATTTAAATTTCTCTTCTCAGCTCCACACGTATGCTGCCTCCTGGAAGTACAAAGAGTCTAACAACTATCTCATACCTAACAAGTTCATCTTCCTCTCCAAACCTGCTATGTCTTGATTAGTGACTTCTTCTTCCATCGAGCTGCCCAAGCCAGGGATCTCAGAGTCACCTTAAACATCTCCTACTTCCTTACCCTCCGCATTAACTGGTAACAGATTATGCCAATTCTGCTTCTAAAATACCTCTCAGTATATCTGCTCTTCTTTTTCACTGCCACCAGCTTGGCACAGCCTTTAGTGGCTGTCACTTGGTCTGCTTTCATCTGATCACCCCAGTGTCATTCTTACACACATCCATGCTCATTTCTGCCTTAGAGATCAGTGGAAAGTGAAAATTCACTTTGCAAAACAAACAGAACAGAGAAAATTTCTGTGATGGCTCTCTTTTGCCTACAGATATAAAATCAACCAACCTGGGTCGAGTGCATGGATGCATTAGGCACTGTAGTTGGTGCTACTACATGCATTATGTCTAAAGAGTATCACATTTGAAGTTAGGAAAAGTGGGCTCTCATTCCACATATGGCTCCATATACTTCTCCAGTCCTAAATTGCATCATGTGTAAATGAAGGGGTTGGATTAGAGCGTCCCATTTCTGACATCTTTATCAGAAAGGCAGTAAAATGTAGTAAGTTAATGTCAGAAGACCAGTTGGGCTGCTTTGGCAAATCATTACAGATATTGTGAGCTTAATTCTTATTTTAGTTCTATTAACTAAGAAGTGTCTTTTTGCATCTGTTCTGTGTCAGGCAGAGGGACCTATAGAAGCAGGAATCAGTTCTAATTCCCTAGAAGCATCTGATCTACTTGTGACTAAAATATACTGGACTATTATACAAAGTGGAGAACACCCATAAATCCATATTATTTAAATAAATGATTGAATGAATAAATAAATAAAGGGGGAGAACACATAACTCTTTACTGCGAAAGAGTTCCAATTCCAAATTCTGACCTACTTACCTTTATCTACAAGGAAGTAAATCATTATCTCCCCACCCTTTAAGTGTAAGCGCTCTACAATGTCCGAGTTTGGGAAGAGAAAGAGCAGACTACGTGTGATCAGCCTGAAGAGGTGACAAGAGTGTTATCCACATTATCCACCAGCCCAACACACTTGTCTGAGAATGGGTGATCTGGGACTTGATACAGTTTGGCATCAAAATCTAAATCAATTCAATTTGATGCACAAAACTTGAAGGCATAACATGAGTTCCAAGCAAGTTTTGAAGGCAGTTGGGATGAAAACATTGTCATTAAGTGCAGGATATATAGGAAGTGGAGGTAAATTCATTGAAATCTGGACTAAGTGATGCTGAGGACAGAGTCTAGGCTCCTCCTGGAGGCCATCAGCAAGGACCAGAGAAGGGAAGAGCTCCATCCAAGCAAGCTGGAGTTCAATTTCCAATCCCTGCAAGAGAACTGAAATAGTAAACCAGAGCCTGAGACCAGACCAATAAGGCAGTGCTTAGAGAAAGGCTGAAACCCTGTAAAGATGCATCTGTGAGCTTCAGTCACACTGTACATCAGATTTCATAAATATGTCTAACTTGGACCTCACTCATTGCTGGAGAAGAGACTCCCCATGTGTTCTTTGATCTGCTCAGCACCAGAGTAGATGCTGAGTAGGGCCGAGCCTAAGCAAAGGAGCTGTCTCTGTCCATGGCTGGGCAAGGCCTGAAAGGCCAGGGCCTGGCAAACAGGGTCATTATCCACACCAAGGAAGGGTGAATCCCAAGCAGACACAAAGAGTTAGACTGGAGAGTTTCTGTGGCCACCTCACAACTAGAACTCTACCTAAGTACCCACTCATAGGGAAGAGACCTACATAAAATGAATAAGATTAAGTAAGAATAAGCAAGATTCAGGCAAATAAAGATACAAGTCAGCTTTTCAAATAACTATCCTGAGTCTCTCTTGCTAAAGCAAAGTATCATCTTCAAAACATTCAGTGTTACAAGGAAAGAAGAGAGAAAATTGATTTCTCTCATCATATAAAAAGAACTACAGAAAATTAGAACAGGGTACATAGGTGTACTCTAATTTTGGTCAAACAGAGGGTTGTTGTGGAGAATGCTTGTTTCAAATAAGAATTTCCCTTAAGAAAGAAAGAGATTTCCCAACCATACATCTTACAGATTGTGTCCTGTGTTAAAGTATCAAATAAAGCCAAACAATCTGAGGGCTCATTCAGTTCTTTTAAAAGCAAGCCAGTCAAACACCATTATTTTTTAGGGTCCCACAGTGATTTATCCAGGAGGAATATTCCCTTGACTGAAAGTAAAATGTTCACCCCTGTGTCTAATTAGGTTTTCCAGGGCACCCGCAGACAGTGGCAATAGTCACACTGTGAAAGTGACATTAAGAGTCAGATCATTTTCTAGCAAGTGAGAAGTATATCTGGCCAACCTAAAGAGTATCTTTGTTCCCACAAGTTCTAAGATTTTCTTAGCATACAATCTCCGTTTTATTCCCTGAAGGGAAATTCCCTAAAAATTGGGGTTATATTGGACTGGGATGTGAGTGTGAGGAGATAGCACACATCTGCTTGTAGTACAAGACAAGTTATAGGCAAGACATTCTTTCTCCATCAGTCCCCCTAGGTAAGGGGCAGTGGTGGCAGCTATTAGCACACGTCCCTTCTACTGTAAGTGCCTTGGAGGGAAAAAGGGGACAGACAGGTCATAGCAGCCTCTACATCAAAAGAGACCAATTGTGGACTCTGTCCTAAAGTAACTCGGGTAAGTCCTTTAAAGTCTAACAGCCTCTTGTCTTCCCCCCTCCCCCCCCCCCCGCCCCAGTGTGAAAGAATCTATTTTGATTAGTTCATTTCAAAATCAGAGATGGTTTGGGCTGGTGGGGACACTGGAGATTGGAGGACAATGCCCTATTGCTGGCTGCCCCCAACCCAGTTGACATACTAGTCAACTGTGTTCACATTTACCAAAAGGAATGCTTCCTGGAAAGGGATTGGAGAGGGATGATTTACTGAGAGGGGCTAAAATAATTCAAGGCACATGGATTTATACCAGAAGAACATCTGCTTTACAGATCCTCAGAGTGGCACATAGGAATAGAAAGCTAGAATCTTGAAAGGAAGGATACACACTCTCAGTTTGATCAAAAAGATGATAAGACCCAAGCAGCTATAGTTTGGTATGGGTGGTTGTTTGTGGTTTTTAGTTGTTGTGTGTTTTTTTCTTTTCCAGTGGATCTAGAAAGTAACTATGAAAGCTAATCTGTTTTTTAGCCAAAGAAACATGTACTGATTTACGTGTTGCCCCAAACATATTTTTGTAGTTCTCTAGTTACCTGCAAATGTTGTGTGTTTACTTCTATCCCATCTGTTCTTTAAGAACCGGAAGCCCCTCTAAGGGAAAGAGGAAGCTGTTTTCGATTCTGATGAATATATGCCAACTCCCCAGGGAGGGACCCTGAGAGAACACACTAACCATTTGCTTGCTTACAGCTTATCACTCGCTATTATTCAGTCTCTCAGAAATTAAAGACTTATATGCACTCATGAGCATACAAAGCCTTGAATTTTATTGCCTTGTATTAGGATTTCTGGATCTGGGAAAAATTGGCAATTATTTATTTTCAAAAGAATATTTAATTCCAGTGTTCACATAACAAATAAGGAATAAACAAATAGTAAACAATGTTGACATGAACAAATAGGATTTTTACCTTGAAAGAGGGCTTATAAGCCACAGGAGTTAATAATAGAAGTTCTTAGAATACATAATAGAGTCATGGATAATATGCATTTTTTTATAAATGTGTATTACGACATAAGTCCTTTTTCTTATTTATATTCTCATTTCCTCGGTAGTTCACTCTAGAGAGATCAATTAGCAAATCTCATCTTCCAAAATTAAATTCTGTTCCGTCTCTTTAAGAGAAGATTATGAACAATATAGACATTAATTCTCAAATCTGTTGATTTTCAACAGAATGAAATGAAGAGAGGATCTTAATTTTCACATAAATGATTTTTTAAAAACCCACTGCTACAAATAATTCTTTGAGAAAATATTCACTAAAATTATATGGAAATAATACTGACATACAGCATAAAAATATGGCATAAGAAATATTTTACACTCTTATACAAGCATTATTTTCTTCAAAATTTGGGGGGCACCTGGGTGGCTCAGTCGGTTGTGTGTGCCCTCTCTCTCTCTCTCTCTCTTTCTCTCTCTCTCTTCCTGTTCCCCTTTCTCTCCCTCTTTCTCTCTGAAAATAGATAAATATGTTTTTAAAAATTTTAAACTGTAAGTTGTTTACAAAATTGTAAAGTCAAATAGCTACTTGATCCAATAAACATACCCAGAGCTTTTTTCAGAGGGCTATAGATCATGGTTGCTGCTATCAGAGCATGAGGTGCTTCCTTCCTAGCCAGAGTTCGTATTAAGAAAATAGCATGAGTAAGGAACCATGGTCTAGTATGAAGAACAATAGGATGCCTCTTGAAATGTCATATTTATTCTAAGGTGTTTTTTTTTTTTTTTATTTGTGACAATGGAGAAGAAAAGTAACTTGGAGTAGGATTCAGATGAAGTAACTTGAAGTATAGAGAAGATCGAATTGGCAATATGAGTGAGCCCCTCGCCGATTCCACTTTATGTTTGCATGGTATTTTTCAGTTTGTTAAGGAAAATAACTAAGGAGTGAACTTTATCATTATGCAACTATGCAAAACTATGGAAGACTTGGTTAAAATATTTTAAAGGGTGTATATCTAATCTTCTAAATGCTGGGGGTGGAGGGGTGGGCGGGAAGGGGAAGATCTCTGCCCATATTGTTTGGAAAAAGTAGTGTCCTTCTGTCACTATGTGAAAAAGGCACAGGGAGATTGAGTCCTGGAAGAGAAAGGATCAGGGTCAGGGAGAGCTTATCTTCCCTGGGTTGCTGAAGGGCCAGTCTCCTTTAAAATTGAAAAGTTCATGTTTCTTCTAGATGCATTCAGTGGCCTTTTTGGAATCACCCACATCTAAGCCTGTCCTCCAGAGTAAACTCCAACAAGCTTTAAAACAATATCATTTCTCTGATTATTCCATTCCTTTAAGTACTGTTGGAGACTTCCAATGTAAAAATAAATGATCACATGTACCTTTTTCCATTAAATGCTACAAAATGAATTGCTTTCTTGGTTCATCAATGGTGACTACCTTTGAAAAAAAAAAGGGACTCCCCAAATCTAAAGAAATATCACTGAGATTCTAAGCACTGGAGATGAGATGGGTCTGCATGGACTCAATGATGAGAGGATAGAATTTCAGGGAAATATTAGGCTCCATTTTTGGTATTTACTATTCACTGCAAATAGATGTCACATATTTCACTTACACTCAGCAGCAACCCTCAATGACACTGCTATAACCGTGGAACAAAAATTTTCCCAACACAATTAGAATTTTCTTTTACCATTTGCTAGCTTTCTCTTTAGGAGTTCTCAGGCAAATGTCCACAAATAGCTCTTTAAGCAACTATAGAAAAAAGAATACTGATCTTGCCATAAAAAGAACTGAAGTATTCCTATCGGTAGTTGTGTGACATTAGTGAGTTACCTAAATTCTTCTCAGTTGCAAAATTTCCTCCTGCAAAACCCTTAATATAATACCTACCTTATAGGTCATATGTATTGGAGCATCTATGAGATAGGTCATTTGGGATATATAATGACCTGGTCTAAAGCAAAGAGGACAAATTGATTTCAAATTAAGTAACACATCTAGTTAAGTTACCATGATAGATGTAATGCTTAGGAGTGTGGAACCATATCCATGTTGAGCAGGAAAGAGTACTATGGTTGATTAGTGATGTCTGTGATGAGAGTCAAGTAAAGGAGTGGGACATATAAATTACATCCCTGATACGGGGTGGTATTATTTAACCATTTTGAGTGTCCTCTCTTTCCTCCATGAAGCCTTGATTGATTGAACCTAACCAGTCTATACCCTTAATTTGATGGACTGGTCAGTTCTGTAAGTTTACTCAGTCAGTGAGGAGTTATTTGAGTAAAAATATCAATGATAAGTGCAAATAGCATTTTTCAAAGGGTAAGTGCTATAAGAATTGAAAGTAGATAGTCTGTGGTAAAGCTACACAGATCGAAGACATCCAGCAAAATTCTTTTCTTAAAATGGGAAAAACATTTTAATACTTGCATCTGTGTTTTTGTTTTGTTTTGTTTGTTATTTATGGGCAGAGGGCAACATCTGACACTGTTTTCATTTTTCACAATCAATGTGACTATTTCATTTAAAAGAAAGATTCAGTACAGGAGAGAAAAGATGCTTGAAAAGTAAAGAAGGAAGTTTCAAATTAAAGAAGAATGGAGTGGAAATTATAAGGAAATGCAGATCAAAGTGATAGGGCTGAGGGGCGAAGAAGGGACAAAAGAAATGGCAGATAAGAACAGAAAGACCAAAGACAGGGTGAAGAGCAGTTAGAAGGAAGGAAGTCAGAGAAAAATATGTTTTCATTTATGCTACTCCGGAAGGATATTTTAAAACATGATGTCACTTCCATGTCAGTATAGCAAAGATATTTCATAAAGCCTAGCTGTATTTCTTTTTTCCATCAGGACCAGATTATTGTCCCCTACAGACTTACTTTTTCTATTTTTTAGCTTAAGTTTTACAGAGAAATACTAAAATGATTTGCTTTCAAAAAAATTACTTAGGATACTCTTAAGAACTTTCTAAAAATCAAGATAATCTTACTTTCACATTGTGTATCTCATGAAGCTATTTAATTCTGAATTTAAATTAAATCTCTGAAGTACATGTATCATATAAAGGGGAATCACTGCCAAACCTGATCTCACGCTTTTTAAGAATCATAAATCTTTCCTTTTTTATGATCATCCAAGCAACAATGACATCCCTGACATAGAAGCAATTTCACTTTAAAACGTCGCTTTCCTTCATAAATTTGCAAATTTGAATGAACATGACACTTTGGATCTTATTAGAAACACAAAAGGCATTTACAATTATTTTTATTTTTATTTCTATGTGAATATCCCAGTAAACTGAAATTTGGGGATTTCCTTGAACTTCAAAATTTTGCTTAGAAAAGCATAGATATGCATTTCCCTCGTACCAAAGAATGAATCCCTACCATGCTCCTTATGTTACATCCCCCAGATGGATCCCTTCCAGGCTCAGTGCACATGCCTATGTCTGCACACACCCAGTCCAGTGTATGTGAGCTTCTCCGTCCTCAGTCTGCTTCTCAGGTTGTGATCCATTACAAAGCACACTTTCTAAGAGCACCTTACAACCAACTCTCACCTCAATTAATGATAGATTTTGCTGAATTGATTGATTTCCCAGGAGTGGCATCTGATATAATACATGATATGCATTATATAATAGGTCTATAAACATTTACATTGACATATGTCCTGTTAAACAATGCAAATGTTCATAGTAAAAGCCTGAAGAAATTAAAGTATACCCATTAACTGGAATACTACGCAACCAATTGCACACCATATCCAAGTGTTTATAAAGATATAACTGAAAAAAATTAGGATTCAAAATTGTATATCCAGTATAACTAGTATAATTATATATACAGTGTGGAAGAAAATAAAATTAAGAATTATAAAAGAACCAAAAGAAATTAATGCCATTACTATGACTAGGTGGCTACATTATAAGTGATTGTTTTCCTTCCATTTTTCTATTTGTTTTCAACATTTACTTTATGAGGATATGCTTTTGCAATAGTATGCTGGTATTTTAAAATATTTAACCAGAGGACCTGTTTTGGTTTTGTTTTCCTCCTCAATTTATCTTTTACTGTCAAATAAGAGAGGACCAAGGCAAATTGTAGCAGTGATAAAAGAAACAGGAAACAAGCCATTGAGTTGGGGACCTGGGATGAGACATGGAAGCTGCCATAAAGAGGTCTGAAATCAGCCAGGTATGGCTGCAGTTTTATTGTTATACAGTCAAAGTTACAAACTGGGATTAGTTCATCTAGAAATGGAAAGAGGGACAGAAGCCCAGATTTACAGCCAAAAAGAAAAAAAGAAAGAAAGAAAGAAAGAAAGAAAAAGAAGGAAAGAAAAGAAAGAAAGGGGCAATGCACTGGCATATCATGGGGTGTCTCCTATAACTAATATAGTCCCCATACTCTCTGCCTCTTTGGAGAGAACTAAGCTACCAGCCAAGACTTATGGCCAAAGGGATGCTTAGTCAGCAATACAGTGCACAGAACTACTCTTCCTCAGGGGTCATGGCAGCCTAGGATCATCTCATCAGAAATGAGGCAAAGTCTTGGATGTCTTTTGTGTTCAGCTGAGAAATCATGCTGATATTCAGGAGTTTTATATTTGCATACTTATTCTTGATGGCAGTGAATTAGGTTACGTTTTCATTTAGTTGCACTACATCTTTGGCCACGTGTTACATGACTTCTAATACTTCATTCTCAGCATATCCAGGGTAAAACCACTGCTTTAAGCTCCATTTTTCTTGGCCTAGAACTATCTGGGACAGGCAGGAAGCAGCCCCTACCACCTGAGAAGGATGACAGTGCACCATTTCATAGTCAATGAGAGACAGCTCCATCAAATATGGAGAGTTAGCACTGTATCCTGCCATCACCAACTCAAGTACACACATCTGTCGGCAGGGTCTTGCTACAAATACTAAGGGATTCAAGCCATAGTACAGTCGCACTTGAATCTCATCCTACTCACACATTATGCAGTGGAAAGCTTGACTGTTCGTAGTCCCCACTCAGCCTGCCTTTCCACTCAACCCAACTGAGATGTCAGGAAACCTCCAGACCAAAGTAGAAGGAAGAGGGCAAAGGGCAGAGGAACCCAGGTAAACAATTAGAAAGCACAGCAGTTGTTTTCACCATCGAAGCCCTTGGACTTTTTTTTTTAAAACAACATGGGTATGAAGACTAGAAAGAAGTTAACTTCCATGTATTGAGAGGCATGGTGAAACATAATGTTAACCTATTCTATTAGCTCATTCCATCAATTTCTAATTCAATGTAAATTCTCTGAGGACCTCCTTTGGGCCATGTACCATCTCAGGCACTGAGAATGGTACAGTGAATAAAAGGGAAAGTTCTCACACTTGTGCAGTTTGTAGTCTTGATTGGGAAAGCTGATTTTTAATAGAAATAATTCACAAACTAGTTAACTAGACAGTTTCAGGTATTAGTAAGGGTATGAAGACAATAATAGGATGATATGACCAGAAAGTCTACTTCAGACAGTCAGGAAAGTTTGGGGGGGGGGTGTTGATTTTGTTTTGTTTTAGAGAGAATGTGAGTGAGGAAGAGGGATAGAGGGGAGAGAAAGAATTTTAAGAAGGCCCCACTCTCAGCGCAGAGCCTGACATGGGGCTCAATCCCACAACACTGGGATTGTGACCTGAGCTGAAATCAAGAGTCCAACACTCAACCTACTAAGCCATCCAGGCACCCTAGAAAGGACTCCTTGAAGAGGCAAGATCTGAGCTGAGGCATAAAGATCCTAAAACCAGCAAAGACCTGAAAGGATGCTGTATCTTCAGAGGACGATCTCACATAAAGCCAGGGCTCGCAGAATGCAATACCAACCATGAAAGGAGATAAGCTAGGGGAAATTTTTCTGTTGAAGGAGATATTGAAGGACACATGGTGTCTCATCTTGGCTCTGGGTGGTGAGAAGGGACAGATAAATTCCCTGAGAATTTATACTTATGAGCTGATTCACATGGGTTACAGCCAGAATTACAATGTTCACATGTGGAAGGGGGGATATGGAGCTTAAAAATTAGTTTAGAATGAGAATTTACTTACCATAGACAAATGGAAACCATCTTAAAGCTGGTCCTCAAACAAAAAAATTCCCACAAATTATATTCCATAAAACATATACTTACAATTTCAAAAAAAAGCAGAAACAGACCCAGGAAGACTGCAAATATTAGAATTATCAAATACATGTTCTAAAAAATTATGCTTATACAGTTACAGAAATAAAATTATCTATTTAAAGGATAACAAAGAGGAGCCTATGAAAATAATGAGACATACTCAGAAAAGAATTAAATAGAGCTTATAGAAAAAAAATTAAAATAATTTTTAAAAATGACATTAGAAAGTCAACCAGTGGATTAAATGGATTAAATAGCAGATGAGGCACAATTGGAAAAACACGTGTTGGACTAGTACAAAGTACTTAATAAAGTTAAGTGTTGGTATATTTGTGAATACAAAGCTGGCTTCCCTGATTACTGCCAATGGGACGTTAAAGAAGAGAGAGGTGTGCATATCGAGCGCCATCTCAGGGCAGAAATTTTCCCTGCCTCCTCCCCCTATGCAGAGAGGAATGTGAGCTCCACGGAGAAGGGCTTATTCACCAGTGGACCAGCAGCGTTTGAAATAGCTGTTAGTCAGTGCTCAATACACATCTGTTGAATGAATGAAAGAATGAAAGAATAATAGTCTATTTAGTAGTAGTTGATAGAAATCCTACAATGTTATTTGGAGATTTCAATCTAACTCTTGGGCTACACATTTCTGAAATATACAGAAGAGGGGCACCTCAATGGCTCAATCAGTTAGGCGTCTGACTTTGGCTCAGGTCATGATCTCGCAATCCATGGATTCAAGCCCCACATCAGGCTCTGTGCTGACAGCTCAGAGTCTGGAGCCTGCTTCAGATTCTATGTCTCTCTCTCTCTCTCCCTCTCTCTCTCTCTCTGCTCCTCTCCCACTTGCGTGCTATCTCTCAGAAATAAATAAACTTTAAAAAATAAATAAAATACACAGAGGAAAAAACTGAAAATTTCCACACCATCAGAAAATACTTTTGTGCCAATGCCAAGTGTGCATTTGTTACCATCTAAAGAGAGATTGGGGTTTCTGTACATTATTGGGAGGTTATAACAGTCTCTCTTATCCTCTTATTTGGTCATGTTGACAAAACCTGACCAGTACTCCAGCAGTCTTTGTTGCACACTCCCTGCACCCCTGTACATTTTGAGATACTGAAGTTAAAACTTCTAAATGCCAGCCAAAGGGGGAACTGATGTAGTCTTCAGGATTTCAAACCTCTTTATCAATTCTTGCAGATTATTTCACACTTATCTTTAATACAGCATATCAGTTGAGCAAGTTACAGGTGAAAAACATAAGCAAATAATTTTCACTGCTAAATCTCTTCCAATCTGTGCCACGTTGCAGATCACAAGTGTATTCTCCACTGGCCACAACGACACTTTTTCTGGCTCTCAGCTAGATGTGAATCCATCAATACCAAATCAACTAGAAACCTAACCATTTCATCTCCAAGACAATCTACAAATCTTCATATATGAGGCCATTCCTTCAAGATCAGCTTCAAACTGGGCACTTCATCTACAAGGTCATCTACAAGTCCTGAACAGGGACAAAATGGCGCCTCTGTGCATATGCTCACTGGGATCTCAATGCTGCTTTTCCAAAGCAGAGTCGTTTTTGTTCGTAGGGATGGAATAGGTTTTCTAAAATGGATGGAGGCTTAGCAAAACAGGGTAATGACTAGGCTCTGCCAATCTGCTATAATCTTTATACCCTGAAAGCCTAATTGAACTATAAAACTCAGAGTAATAACCACAAGTTACATGTGAATGACAAGCTTGTAACTAAATTACTAAGAGATTAATATTGCTATAAGCTTTCATCCCCAGCTATAAGGGCCTATGCAAGAAGCCCATATAATGTTTCACTCTTTTCTAGGCAGTGCAGGTAGAAGTAAACTGTTTCCAACACAGAAAGTTTTAGAAGAAAGAGAGGGTATTCTAAAGTTCAAATGATAGTTCTCCAAAGACCTCTGAGATTGAAATCAATTCCTGCAGAACATTGGCTAAATTCCACTCCCTCACAGATCTACAGTTTCATATCATTTGAAATTTGATTGCAAGTGAAGGGAAGCCTCAGTACACTGGTATCTGGTTCAGAGACATTTTTAACAACAATTATAGTCCTAAACCTTGTGTAGACAAGTACTGGAGAGAATCAACATGTGGAAGTTTCTTGAGCAACAAATATCAGAAAATGCCTGCAGGCATGGGGTGAAATACCCCTCCTGAAAGAGACAAATAATCATTGTGGGGCAATAGCTTAACAAGGTTCCTGGTGTTATATTACAAAGCAAGTAAGAAACCTAGTTTGTGGGCATAAATGTCTAAGCATCTCTTATAGCTGTATGACATAAGGTCCATCATATGTTATGAGAACATACTGTTTGAGATATTAATGACTTCATAGCTGCGTGCCAAGGCGAGTGTACATTGGAGTTAAGTTGACCAGAAAAATAGATACATGCCCAATTTCTGATCACACTTATGCTTGTACTGAAGTAAGTTCTGGAGGTAAATGACTTGAAGGATTTGAAAATTGCTTAGATGCTACAGATATTGGTCCTGATAACATAGGGAAAGGTTTGTTATGACACTCTACTGGGCCTAAAATTATGCAGGAAAGAAATACAAATATGTATGAGATGCATGAAGGTGCATTAAGAGAACACTTTTGTGTAAATCTGAATATCAACCATGAGAAATGTTGAGTCCCAAGTTTGCCAGAAAATAAGTTATTATAGACAGAGGAGAATATACTATTAGGTTGCACAACATAGTAGAGATGCACAAATTTTCTACAAATACCTTTAACCATGAATCTCTGGCACCTTGTCACCAATGTGATATGTCCCACTAGAATTGGTACAGTCTTCTAAAATTCCTTAAACCTACACCAGAACCCTGGAGGTTAGATGGATTGAGATTCATTTTCTTAAGGTGTATAGAGGGCTCAGGGAAGGTGGAAAAGGGGATCTGGCCTGGGATTTGACAACATGACATGAAAGTAATGGAAAAGAAGGAGGAAATTCTGTCAATCATCTACATATTTGATATATTCTAGAAACCCTAAAACTCTAGACATTTTTTTCATCCAATCTCTAGTCTGTATGTTTTATATTCCCCCACCCCCTAGCTATTCCACAGAGGCATAAACCCAGAGTTAAATTAAAGCCTTGAATTATGTTTCAAAAATCATAGACAAAGAATTTGCAACTATTTTTCTCCACATTAAAAATCATAGCGGGGATCTAAGCTCACAGAAGTGAGTGACTTCACTCTTAGTATATCCTTCACCTCTGAAGAGAAAAAAAAGTGACTATTTTCACATCATCTATAGTTTCATGCTTGAAACAGCACCTAAGGTATATTCATGAACCAGACAAGGCCTTATCACTGTTATACAATTCCATTTTGGCATCTACTCAGCCATGAAAGCAGTTTCATTTTTATGCGAAATGTGCCAGATGGCATATGCACTGCATGGTTAAAACAAACACGCCGAACTCCATTCTGCTGCAAGCACTTTACTGGAAGGAACATTTGGTCATGTGGTTATATTATCTGCACGTGGTACTTTAAGAGTAACCAAAGCCCTGGGTTGCAAGATGCTTTTGTTGGTGTTCTTTTTGCCTGTTTGCCTTGTCAAGGGAGGAGTGTGGCTGAAGGAGCTACTAAGAATTACCCTGCTGATAACTGAACTGCCAATTGGTAGTGATGTCTGAAGTCTGGCCCAAGCAGAGCTTCTAAAGAACTCAGATTGCTGTTTAAACAGATAACCCTCTATGAACTAATTCAGTAGAATGGGTTGGAAAAGATACATTGGATTATCTCAGGATGGAGAGTGAAGTTTCTTGATAATTCAGTTAAACCACATAGGATTTAAGACCTGGGAGAGTTATCGTAATATAATTATTGCAGAAACAGGAGGGAGATATTCAGACATAATTTCCTTCAAAGAAACCAAGTGTTGAAATAATATGATCTTTATAAGCAGGAACAATATTAATAGTATAAAGGCCACATATGTATGTGAGACAAATAGACCCTGTATGTGATAAAATTCAATTAAAGTGAATAAATATTGACCACCTGCTACCTTCCTAGCATTGTGTCAGGTGAAATGGGAGATACATGACCTCAATTCACTTATAATCTTAGAGGAAACAAGTTTTAAATGCACAAAAAAGAGCTAAAATTGAATAGTATATTTCCAAAATATGCAATGAGGGGTAATCTTAGTGGCTCTAGCCCAATCAGTTGCTACAAGTCCTTGTGAAGATTTGAGGTAAGCCTTGCCACTCTCATTATCAGCCCTTTTGTGAACTCTTGGGATAGGGTCAGAGGAGATCCAGTCTTTGTCCTTGGATCAAAGGTTGTCACCCTTTTGAGCTGAACTTGAAGCTTACCTGTTCTGGCTCACCTGTTCTAAATCCATGTCCAATCTGCCCACCTTTCCGCCCATTCACTCACAACCCAAGTTTTACCTGTGCCTGCCCATTTATACATTCCCTGTAGAGGAATACTATTTCAAACGTTCATTTGTCATTTCCATGCTGGCATAAACAGCATTCAGATCCCACCCTATGAGTAATGGAATCAGGGAGCCCATGAAGGCAATTGGAGCTTGAAAGAACTGAAAAAAGAAACCATCAATGTGAAAAAGGGGAACAAAATAGGATAGGGTGGCTGAAAATAAACCTCACTCTCGTCATAGTTGCCCTGGCAGTCACCTGCTGAAAGTAATCAAGAACCTACTGAGTAACCACCAGTGAGGAAATGGCTTAGACCCAGGACCACCTAGTAGAAAAGGAACTTGGGGATGATGATATGTTGATTTTCCGCAATCAAGAGTAACCCACTCAAGGACATGACCTTGAGTCCTAGGTGCTCTGCTTAATGTTCTAGGATGCCTCCTGGATAGACCTGTGCTGAAAGATGCAGGTGATACCTTTCTGGATGCAGTAAGGAAAGAAAGAAGGTGAATCTGGCAGATCTGCTAAACAATCAGTTCTTTTTGTTGTTGTTGTTCTGGCTTTTTCTTAATCCCACAGTTGGTACATATACTATATAATTTTGGCACATATTCTCAATTGCATAGTTGGTACATATGCTGTCTCATTTTCTCACCTGGTCCACATGAACATCTCCTAATCGAGCTTGTGACATTTCAACATAGCCAGGATGAGGTGAGGAGACACAGGCAACTTGCAGAACCCTGAGAGTATCTCCTTTTATTTTTTAGCCTCCAGCCTCACTTACCTCACGTTAGACCTAGTCCTCCATTTGACAAATCTAACCATTTGACCATGGTGCCTGATTTATTTATAAGAGAATTAGAGAGCCTATTATTCAGATAATGAGCCAAAAAATAGACACATCTCAAATGAATCTCTAACGGAATTCCTGACCCTTTCCTGCATAATGATTGTATTAGCAAAGCAGAGGTGGAGCACCGATGCCTTAGAACTAACTATGAAAAATATATAATTAATGTTCGTGATGTTAAAGCATTCCAAACCCAAAATAATCACAACATCTCCAGCAGACTTATTTTAGATATGTACAAACATCAGTCTCTTGCCCATGGGTTTTAAATTTAAGTTGAAATGCATATTGCTGTCTAAATTATAGAAGTAATAATTGCCTTAAAAAAAAAAAACCAGAAAAGCTGCTCAGTGCTAGTGCCACATGACAAATGAAAGAGAGAATAAGTAAGTGGAAGAACTGGCAAAAATGAGAAAGGCACATCTCACATGTGATCATTTGCTAGAACATGAAGCGTTTGAGTTTTTGAAATATAGACGAGATTAGAATGTGGCTTCTCTTTTGCATAAGTAATGCTGTTTGAATTTGGGCATTTAACACTGCCAGCACCAAGGGCTGACCTGATCAATAGCACCCATCTCCTGTTGTAATGAAATGATGTTTAGACCAAGACTATTGGGGCTAATGTGTTGCAGAGTAGAGTAAGTGCACCCCATTTGAGGACAATTGTGGGTCTTGAGAGACTGAACGTGAATAACAAGAAGTCAGAGAAGACAGTGACAGTATTGAAGCCCAAGACAAATCCAAACCAGCTTAAACACGAAAGGGAAGTTCATTGGTAGAGGGACTCCAATTTATAGTCGAATCATCAAAAAACAAGGTTAGGTATCTATTGGGGCCTCAAAAACAGCTAGGGCTCCGACCAGAGTGATGAAAGCCTCTCTCCCTCCACACCCCCTTCCTCTCTTTCTCTTTCTCTCTTCTATTTGTGTCTCTCTCATATTGGATTCCTTCTCTCCCACTGCAGGCCATCTTTTCCCAAATATCAAGAAATTTGACCTGGAGAAAAGGGTCATGTGAGAAAATGGCAGTCCCGAAGTAGCCATTCAGTAACCTCACAAAGAAGAGAGTGGGTTAAGGAAGGGTGTTACTGGGGAGACAATTCCTCAGATGTCTTTTTGACATTCATCCTAAATGTCACCTTGTGCCAAAGACTTTTACCCTTTAAAGAAGAAGAACCCCAACAGATGTGCGCTAAAGGCTAAGAATTTCCTTATTTTGTATAATTTAAAAAATGGGAGGGGCACCTGGGTGGCTCAGTGGGTTAAGCCATCAGGTCATGATCTCAGGGTTCATGAGTTCGAGCCCCGCATTGGGGTCTGTGCTGACAACTCAGAGCCTGGAGTCTGCTTCCGTTTCTGTCTCTGTCTCTGTCTCTCTCTCTCTCTCTCTCTCTGCCCCTCCCCTACTTGTTCTCTCTCTCTCTCTCAAAAGTAAATTAAAAAAAAAAAACCATTAAAAATAACAGTAATAATGATAAAATAGCCATAGCAACATTAACTAATATTAACTTTTAAATAAAAACAAGTAAAATTTATTGACAGTTTGCAATACACTGGGATAGCACTAGAAGCTATATGTGCATATAACTACTCCACTTTTATTATAAACTAATGATAAGAATCTGGTTGCCAAATGAGGTATATATTCTTAAGTCCCTTAAAATCTAGTAAAGAACATTTACTAAAATTCAGTCTACCAGTTAACACAATGGTTAGGCATGTGATGGATGTTTAAAATTCAGTAATTAGCGAAATGGGACTCCTTACATTAAACCACAACCCTCAGAAACTCTGTTGCCAAATGTTGTCAATAGAAAGAAGAGAAGTATTTCTTTGCTCCCTCAGATACTGTAGGATTTCCTATGTGGTGGTGATACTTGAGTGGTACAACCTGTTGTCTGAACGAACTCATCAGTCGGGTCAGGAGCTACTCTTAGCAGATGGACCAGTCTGTAGCTACTACCACGTAAAAAGAAAAAAAAAAAACTTCTACGAGTTTATCACATCCCTACAGAATCGTTTTTTGTTAAACAGAGGGAGTTCTGCTTGTGTTCCTTTCCTATTTTGAAAGTGGGTCTTGCCCTTTTGGATCCTTTACGGATTTAAAGTCCTAATTCAATAATATTTATTTTGCACCCATAAGGATATATCCCTTGAATGACTCAACAGAATAAATGCTTTGGTTAAATTTTACTATGCTTTGCCTGTAGCTCTTAAGATAGGTTCCCCCCTGAATTAATAAAACACACAAAATTGAGATGGTAGCATATGGTGTCTTCCATGGGAACATTTTATTTAAATTATTGAGAATTCTCAAATCTGATTCCACTTTAATAAACACGCAAAAAGTATCTCTTACATTATAAATGTCTAACTAGCCAGATTAAGTGTTTTCATATGCTTTGCTGATTTTTCCAATACCTTCGGGAGTTATAATAAATGTTTTATGTTTAATCAAAGGATATGATGCAAGCTATTTATCATCTATTAAGTACCTGCTTAAATATTTCTAAAATACCAAGGGGAGTGACAATGTACATGAAACTATAGCAAACAACCCGGCTTGATGCTTAATACATTCCACTGCCATTGCACAAAGAGCTCATTAATCAAACAATTCATTAAATCATTATCCCCTAAATTTCAAAACTGACCTGTACATGGAAAACAGGGGAATATAAATTATTTTTTAAAAAACTCCTGGGGGACAATTTGGAAATATTCATTAACATCTTTAAAATTATTCACAACTTTTTGACCTAGAAATTCTGCTACTGTGATTTCATCCTAAGGAAGAAAATAAATATATGAAAGAATTTGTGTTTATCACAGCATGATTTCTATCAGCACACTTGGCATGCCCCAGCCCGTGGTTTTATAATAAGGTAAAATTTTCACTAAATACTCAAAATGGCAATCATATGCCATTTTACTCTTTGTTGCTTATGCTGGAAGTAAGCTGACCTCAGATTGTCTTTCACTTATTTCTGAGAGGAAAAAAGTGCTTAGACCTGCAAAGAGTACTCTCATACATTTTTAAGAAGAAGGCGGGTTACATGTATGTACAGGATTAGAATACGTAATGCATGGAGGAAAAAAGCTTGTCTGTATTTACACCACAATATTAATAGTGATTATCACTGGATGATTGGGTTGCAAACTTTTTTAATACTTATTCTGCAATTTCCAAATTTTCAGCACAGTGGTTATTGTTACGATCAAGTAATAAGCACATATTATAAAAGCTCTCAAGGTACTAAACACGGGTGCTGCCAAGCCTCTCACTGCTGACCTCCTCTAGAATATTCCTGCTTTTAAAGGCTCCATTTTCTGCTTACCTAAGAAAGCTCTTGAGAAGCCTCTGACACTGCTTCTCAGACTGTGCACAGCCCCTCAGTTGTGATACTGTGATCTGCTCGCACATCCCATGCACATCATTCCTACTCATTAATTTTATGAGTGGAAACATAGATGAGATCCCTGGAAAAGTCACACAGGTGTATCCTTGCAGGTGGAATTTGAACTTGTATCATTTAGTTACCAAGCTTGTTCATTCAGGAGTCTAAACTTGCAGATTCCATTTCTTTCCAAAGTGGAGGTCCCCAAGATGAAAAATGGAAGGTTTTCAATGTAACCTGGAAAAGACTGAGTTCAGAACAAACCCATACACCCAGCATCTTAGCCAACAACTCCGCTTGCATCTACATGGAACAGCTCAAACTCAATTTGTAGAAACTCTTCCAGAAGCTCCCTACTGCTCATTGAGTCATGGTAAGACCTCTTAGTCCAGCATTTCAGATCTTCTGTCCTCTGTTCTAAGGACCATTTCTGCCCATATTGCTTTCTATTTCCAGACGTAATTCATTTTTACCCAAACATTTTTATTCACCATAATTTAAACATATAATGTGTTTTTCAATTTTCATGCATTTGCTTATGCTGCTCCCACTACTTAAAATTCTCTGCTCCATATGGATTATGCCATCCATTAAATGCTAAGTCTTACTTTCTCCTGCTTCTATTTCAGACCCAACTACTCTAATCTAATTTCTGGTTCTGCCCTTACCCAGATTGGGGAGAAAATAGACTGCCTAAATTGTTTTTAAACTTCTCAACTTTTGAAGTATCTTTCCTCATTTACTAGAAAAGCAATGCCTGCACAAGAATGCTGACATTATCCTAATAAAAATGTAAACATTTGCATATAAACTATGCTATACTATCATCTGATTCCAAGACAAAACACAGGATTTGAGAAGGGGAAATGGGCAAGTAAATTCTCATATCTACTTAATTACAGAGCACTTGTGTAAAATTTCCTTTGGCTGCCTCCATCAATACAGCAATGATTTTCATACCACTTTGACAGGACAATTTCATCAAATTGGCAAAGCAAAAGGGAAAATTAGATATCATCAATCCCTTTGATTTGATTCCTTTCGTCTTTCATTTTTAGCTTATTAGATTGTATGCATTTCTAAGAGCCACCAAAATATAATGGCATAAAAAATACAAATAAAACAATCAGAGAAAGACAGGTTGTAGTCAGAAGACAAGTGTCAGGCTATGAAGTATACAATATATCTTATAGGTAGAGGAGATCCTACTTGAGTATTTCAGGCAGTGATCAGATTTGTCTCTCAGAAAGTAACCTGGTTATAAAGAAAAGTCCTAGTATTGAAACAGGACTGAGGTATATACAGAGCTATGGCAATGATCAGGCAAATATTTAACTAGGGTACTGGGAAGTTGGGGAAGAAGAGCTAAAGGGGGAGACTAGAGGTCAGATTGTAAAATGTTTTTGCAAAGCAGCATGTTGATTGCTAGAAGCTAGAGTGATGTCCTGTGGATATTGTAAGAAACTGACTTATAAGGAATCTTTCTGAAAACAAACACTTACTAGCATTGCTCATGTTGTGTGTCTGTTACCACCTATGGCAAAGCAGTAGATGCAAACCACAGAGAGCTCACTTCTAAGGCCAAGAGAGAAAGTAAGCATCGCACATCATTCCCTTGACTCTGAATCTGCCCATTTGTGAGTTTGAAATGGTGAAGCAAAAAGAAAGTCTCCTCTAGACAGACAAATTTGGTGATGGTGATTTCCTAATAGAAACAACATCAGTACACCAAAGCAGGAAAATATAAGGAGCGAGGGTTAAGTGTGCAGTTAAGTCCAAATGCCGAATGTTGAGTTGCTAAAATAGAGGAGTGTCACTGGAATTTATTCAGAAAAGAAGCTTTCACAGCGCTTGTCACTTCCTCCAATGGCAGTTTATCACAACATAGGCTGACAGATCACATGATGTTTTTAATATTAACTCATCCACAGCTCCAGACTCAGGTGCTGCAAAGAGTTCAAAATCCATGGACGTGGTAAGCAGGTTAGGCTGCCCCAGTTTTCTCAGCCTTGAAGATGATTTCCCAGGCCCTGGATTCATTCTCATGACATGCAGAGGAGAGGAGAAGGAATAGCCAGTACTGGTTTCTTGGTAAGCCCCTTTCTGCACAAGTAAGATGGTAGTCGTCAAAAAAATTGAAGCCTGGGCACTTTAGTTTTCTACCATCTGTAATCATATGTAAGCTGTGGCAAAGCCAAAAATGAAGTCAAAGTATGAAGGCATCTAATATGTCATTTCTTGTGTCATTTTTCTGGACTGTGGATCTGGAGAAAATAAGCTATTTGCTTGCAACAGGGTAATTCAGTTATATGATGCATTCATGCAAAATCCCATTTTAAGTGACAGGGCATCATTACAGAGTAACCACATGATGTGGATAGGGGCTGGCAGAGATTCCAGCGGGACAGCCACACTTCTTTCTTTGAGCTGTTACATCATGAATCAGAGAGGACCAAAACGAAGAAGAGCCCTATTTTAAGAGTAGAATCTCCATGCTGACATGAGAACAGAGGCTGTTCCAGCAAGCTGACAGTTTCTGCAGGATTCAATAAGACAGTCAAGTTGCCAATAGACGGGGATGTCTTTTCTTTTTTTCATTTTTTGTATTTGCATAGAGTTGACATGCAGTGTTACATTAGTGTCAGGTGTACAGCATAGCAATTCAACTTTCTTATGGGTTATGCTGTGCTCACCACAAGTACAGCCACCATCTGTCACCATACAACACTATTACAATGTCATTGACTATATGCCCTGTGCTGTGCCTTTTATACCCATGACTTATTTATTCCATAAGAGTAAGCCTGTATCTCCCACCCTCCTTCACCCATTTTGCCCATTCCCCTGGCCCCCTTCCCTCTGGCAACCATCAGTTTATATTTATAAGTCTGATGCTACATTGAATGTGTTTATTCATTTGTTTCTTTAGATTCCACATATGAGTGAAATCCTATGGTATTTCTTTTCTCAATCGGACTTATTTCAGTTAGCATCACACCCTCAAGGTCTAGATGGGAATTTCTGATGAAACAATTAAAACACCTAAAACAATAACTACATTTAAACTACTCCCTCCAGTCATGCCTTTAAAACATAAGAAAGTTGGGTAGGAGAATAATCATTAGGCCTAGAAATGAAGAAAGGTAGAAAGTTCCTATTTATATGGATTAGCAAATGAGACAAAGTATAGCACAGTTTAAATGCTTACCTAATAATGTGTAAGCTTGGTACGCTGGGTTGCACACATACAGAAAAAAATGGGTGAGAAGTTCTCTAGGCTCACATTGGAGCTAAAAAGAGATGACCCACCTCAATATTGTTAGTAACTCCAATCATTTAAGAAAGAAATTCTAAGCATGTAGTTTCTCAGTGAAGCAGCAAGAGCCAGAATAAATGCAAGCTTAAAAGACGGATGCACATTCAAATCCTTCTGCTTACCACTTAGTAGTAATGTGACTTCAATGGTAAATTTTGGATAAGACTATTGGTTTCATTAACTAAAGTAAAGGTAACAGGTGGAAAACACTTGACATAATTCATGTTCATTTGTATCTCCCTTCCTCCTTTTTTCCCTCTGAGGTCAAGGTTCTTTCAGCCTCCAAAGGGATCAATTATGGCAGTGGTTTAGTCCTGAGCAAAGCTATGTTATGAGGCATCCCATGCAGTTTCTTGTTCATTTCATTCAATGCAGCTTCATTGCAGCTTCCTTCCATTTTCTGACTCTTTAGTGATGAATTTATGTGTCTGTCTGGAATACAAATTGCTAGAGTCGTGCTTATGTCTCTGTCCTGACAGCTAAGATAAAAGTTTCATGGAGAAGTGGGTTGTGCTCAGGCAATAGCACAGAAAATACAAGTCTTTAAATCAGCTTAATTTTACCACTCTCAAAAAAATTGTTGAAAATATTCCCTCCTCTGTATCAGTTTTTAGAAATTTGATAAAACAAAAATCTCTTGTTAGTCCCATAATTCTTCCTTGCACAGAAGAGATCTAATGTATTTCCTGAGGATATACTTTGACTGTTGAGCTCTACAATGATTTCATAAAAGGACCAGGCATAAAAGAAATATCAAGGATGGACTCTCTCAGAGAGAAACAAAGTTCTTCTCGTTTCAGCAGTGTAATACTGCTACTCCTACTACTCAAACACTAGGTATTATGGCTGGATTTAGTAAATGAAACAACTACACTCACGCACATGGCACAAAGGAAGGGTATCTCCCTGTCCAGCTGCTCCACAAATTCTCAACCCATAGGGGGCCCAGGAGATGGCAGACAGGCAGTCTTTGCTCAAGTGTTCATTGAGGCCACTTCACCCTGTAACTGCTTGGACCTCCACTTTTACTGACAGGAAGCGAGCTTATCTCAGCCTCAAATGAATTTGGAAAAGGTGCCTTGTGTTATCTAGGTAAGTATTCTGATCCCCCGATTAGGCAGGAGGAAAGCCAAGGAAAAACTGTTCTCCCTCTCTCGGTCACAAGACATTAACAATGGAGTAAAAGAATGAATTAGTAGATTCTATTAGGTTATGAGGCCTGAGATTAAGTGTGTGCACAGTGAGTGTACTTATCCTTTGCTCCAAGATGGTTTCTTCTTCCCACATCCTGAATCTTGGAATAGAATGATAGAGTACGCTCATGATTTGTGTTCATAGCTCTGATGAGGTTATGATCTATCACAACAACAGACAAATTTATAGCCACTGTTCAAAATATGAGACAAAAGTGCCCATACTTGGGGAGAGGCTCAGGTGAGAGAAGAGGAAGAAAGGAAGTAGCAGCATCTGATACACAGCAAATGCTCAACAAACATTAATTGGTTGTGTTGTTATTGTTATAGTCACTGGATTGTCGTCATTACCAAGGGTAAATATTGGATCATTTGGGTGGGCGGACATCATAACAAAAAGGATAGAGAAGATAAATAAATGTAATGAAAGGTTTTAGAAAGTTAATAAAAAAGGAAAAAGAGGAATAAAATACAAGTAAGGGAATGTAAAGAAATAGAAATTAGATAATTAGGAATGGTTTGGAACTTGATTCAATAAGTAAATGTAGACCAGTGTCAGCCATAAAGCCCTGAGTGCTTTAGAAGAACATATGTTGCATAAATAAGAGTTGGGGTTTTTTTGTTTGTTTGTTTTTTGTTTTTTTCTAAAGGGACAGACAACACACAGAAAATTCACAGGGAGTCTAAAAATTCAGTCTATCATTCTAAATGGACCTCTCCCAGGACCTGTTTCTCATTTCATTCTGAGCTTTATAAAACACATTTAAGTACAGGATTTCAAGTATGTTGACTTTTAAAAAAGAATCTCACTTTGGTAGCTCTTCAGGGACAAGAAACAGAACCTGGGTGCTTTTCATCTTCTTCTGAATACTCTCGCCTTCTTTCACTGTCACAAACATACGGTGCCCATTTTTCAGATGCTACAGTCTTTTATCGACTACAGCTGACATCTAGAACAGACTCAAATACTTTAAGAGTCTTTTCTGCAGGTTTTGTTGATATTATAAGCCTGAAACTTTTCATAAACAACTTAGCTTTCTCACACCTTATTTCTAATTGCCTGTGTTTAATGTTTTTGATTATAGTTCTAGTATAACAAAATTATTAATAAATGTGCAACATTGAGCCTTTATTTCTTTATTTAGCCACTTGCCAGATCAGGCCTCCATTTTCTCCTACCAAATTCCTCATTCCCACTACCATGTAGTTAAGTTCACAGGGGCCATGTCAACACATATTTGAAATTCACCCAATCATGGAATGCCAAGAGTGTCTTATTCCCCAAATGGTACCCACCATTCCACTGAACCATTTTTTAAACAATTCAACGTTACTTTCAGCTAGTTTTCTGCTTTCTGTTTAATCAGTTCTTTATTATACATGAGTGCACTTGACTACCTAAACACACAGGAAGGTTCACACTTGTTCATCTGATGGATTCTAATGAGTGAATATACTTGTATCACTGGCATGTTCGCACACTGGTGAATTTAGCTGTGGCCACAATTCAGGTCCAGGCCATTATGTGTGTACAGCCTCTCTACACACTCAAGAGTCCTCATCTGTTTGGGGAATGAAACTCACTAACTCGCCAAATCTTTATTATTAAAGTATTGACAGTGTTCCAGACACCATGCTATCAAGTTCATACGTGGAGTGTATTTTTTATCACAGAAAGAACCCAATGAATCAGAGACTATCATTGGGTGCAATTTACAAATGAGGAAACCATTGCTGATAGAATGGAGTCAACCCCAAGGCCACATAGCTAGTTGGTGGCAGTCAAATTTCCATCCAGGTCTTCATGTCTCCAAAACCATGCTCAGAAATACTCTTCTCTAGTTTTAGTGCACTTGACAATCACATGGAGGTCTTATTAAAGCAACAGAGTTCCACAGAGATTCTGATTCTTATCCAGAAATTGAGAATGAGCATTCTACAAAGTAAAAACCACCCCCCTTCCGGGTGATTCCAATGCAGGCATTCTGCAGACCACACTTTAGAAAACACTAGAATCCTCAACAGTGTCTCCTTGGTTCTGTTATGTGGCCTATTGTACATTTTAATGCTGATGGCAACAATGTCACCCACACATGCTTTTTTCTTGCCATATTCCCATCAAGAAGTAGAATTTATTTATCTACCCTCTTGAATCTAGTATGCTTTGTGTCTGCTTTGACCAATAAAATACATAAGAACTGAAGATGTGCAAGGTGCAGGCATAATCTTTATGTAGCCTGGAATCGTTTGCTTCCTGCCTCTTTAAACCAAGAGACTACCCTGGAACCACCATGCTGTGAAAAGCCTAAGCCTCATAGAAAGGCTCTGAAAGATCAGACACCATGTGGTGAAAGAGAGTGAGAAAGGGCAATTGAGAGACAGGAAAAAAGTGCTAAGGAACACTAAGGCACCACATATGAGTAAAGATGGCACCTTGGATGTGGATCTTCCAGCCCCAGCCACCCCAGTGGACACCACATGTGGCAGAGATAAACCACTCAGCAGAGTCCTCCTTCAATTCCTGGCCCCAAAGTCATGAACAAAATAAATAATTATGTCAAGCCCTAAGTTTTGGAGTAGTTTGTTACAGCATAACAGAAAACTTGAAATATACTATTACCCATAATTATAATTACATACTATATATATATATATATATATATATATATATATATATATATACATATATATATATACATATATATATATAAAGCAAAATAAGAAATTGAAACCCTTATGCAGAAAATAATTTGAACCAAAAAACAGTGTAATTGAGGAAAACATTTTTTTCCTATAATTGTCTTCTAATTTCCTTGAACGCTCATTTTCATCATGAATGTGTAAACATGACCATACAATTCTGACTCTGGGGCCAAATTTTTATTATTTATGTATTTTAAGCTTTAAAATATTTTATATACTGAAGTTGTTGATAATTTGCCTTTAATTTTGCATTTCCTCTTACCTTTATCTCATTTTTCCAAATATACTGTGGTGTACTTGGCAAATAAAAATTATATATACTTAAGGGATACAATGTGATGTTTCGATATATGCATGCACTGTGAAATTATTATCACAATCAAGTTAGTTAATAAACCCATCATCTCACGTACACCATTTTTGTGTGTGTCTGGTAAGATTACTTAAGATCTACTCTGAGCAAATTGCAAGTATACAAGACCGTATTACTAAGTATAGTCACCATGCTGTACATTTCATTGCCAGAACTTAATTATGAGATGCACTTATAACTCCAAAATTGTACTGTCTTCTGCAAAGGCAATGTGATGTGAGGCAGACACATCACACCTTCCACTTCTACCTTCCACTTTTTTGCACTTGATTCATCTGTTCAGATATCAAAGTCAGTCTGAGTTATTAAATGAATTTGTGTGTGTTCTTCCTCTAGAGACCCGAACTGGGACTGAAAGGCTTCATTTTCATAAGTTCCCAGATGAACACAAATCCAGAGTGAAATTTAACAAACTTTTAACTTGCATAAGCAATTGTTAACTTTTCAGGACTAATCCATTTCTGCACTGGAAATATAATGGCATTTTATCCTTTTAACCTCATGCCTAGACACTCTGCACATAAAATCCTATTTTGATCATTAAAATTGATGCACATACCAAATCATTGAATAACTACACTCATTCCCATCTGCTAGGGAGGCACAGTGCCACATAGAGGTGGCTTGCCGGGACTTTTGAGGCATAACAATCAACTGAAGATAGCATCAGACATAAACCATGCTGCTTGCAATAACAGTTCTGCCCAGTCTGACTTTCGGTTTAACTCCGGGCAAAATGTTTCAATAGAAAACGTTATGGCTATCATGTGTCGATATAACCAATTATAAAGGCTTAGTGTTTGGGACAACCTGATGGAAGTTGTACCTGACTTTCCTAAAACGCCCATGATGTCCTGAAGAACTTCCTCATCACTATTAGGGCCACCTTACCATCCACAGTGGGACACCATGTCTTTCCCTTGACCTGCATTGGAGGTCTACCTTATCCTAACCTACAACTGACCCCTCTTTGGCTCTCTTTCGTTTATTTCTGAGTTTTTGACAGAATCTGTGCCAAACCTGTCTTAAATCCCTCAACTTTTCAACACTGCTTTCTACCTGACTTCCTCATCCAGTATCATGGTTCAAGTACAGATTATAGCTAATCACTTCTCTCCAGCAATTCAGGTTCATATACTCAACTGTTTGTGGGGTATCTCCACTGAGATGTACACAGCACCTCAATCTTAATGCATTGCAAACTGAATTTGCTATCTTTAATTTACCATGTTACCATGGCAACATCATCCATCCAATTCTGCAAATCCTTTCTCTTACTCCAAGCCTTCAATCAGGTACCAAGTCTTGCATTGTTTAGCTACTCATACATCTCAAATTTAGCCCCTTTGTGAAAGCCTTCTAACACAACCTTGGTTCAAGTGCTTATTATCTTTCACATCAACTATTGAAAAAGATTTTCAGACCTCCACAGATTATCCCACCAAAAATAATAGTTAACATTTTTTTGAGTATTACTATGTGTCAAGCACTTCCCAGTGTGTACTAATTCATGTAATTCTTGGTAAGTGTTTTTACAATCCTTCATATTAAAATAAGAAGAAGTCAAGGCAGAGACATTAAGTTGCTTGCCCAATACCATGCCCTAAGCATGTCAGAACCAGAGTACAGATCCAGGCGGTCTGACTTCATAGCCTAAGCTCTGAACCACTCCACTCCATGACCTAAATATGGCCTCCATTGGTTTCAGGTGGCTGCCAGTCATTCACAGACTTAAAACCAGGCTTCCCCTGAAAGCATTCAGAGCCCTTCTTAATGTAACCCCACCTTGTATCTCTCTTATATCTTCAGGCTTTCCCTTTCAATGGTCTTTGCTTCCTGTGTGCATATCTACTCAGGATTCCACCATTTTAAGAAAAAGATCTTCCATTAATCCTGCTACTTCTCCAGGTCCTGCCTCACCTCTCCTTTTCACACTCTGCGACCAAAAGAAAACAACACTCCAATCCTCTATCCTCCCGCACATCAATTTTCTGTTAACCCTCTCATCAGGCTCCCATCATCTTTCTACTAAACCTGCCTTTTCGGAATCACCAAGGCCACTCTAATGACACACTGAAGGTTGTGAAATGTGAAGTCAAAGAAAATCCCTTGAGCCCGGCTCACTCTTTCTAGCTACAGGATCTTCAGCAAGTTATTTAACTTCTCTGGGTTGCTGATCTATTCCTCTCTGAAGTGTATATACCTTCCTTCTATCCTGTCGAGCAGCCCCCACCTCATTCCTATCATAACACTCTCATCTGCACCTGTTTTCCCTAAAAATTAACCTGTGCCCCAGGACTTTGTCTCTCCTCTCTTTCCACCCAGTCCATGGTTGGCTACTTACTACCTGCATTATCTTTGGCACTTAACTTCTCTTCACCATTTACAATATACATTTACAATATAAAATTACATTTACAATATAAAATTAATAATACCCATATTCATACCTAATGTATTTTTATGAGGATTAATACATATAGAGAGAGCTACAATGAAAACTCTGAAGAGTCATTCACATGTTGGTGTAGTTGTATTAGTGTGGGGGGGAGTGGGTGCTTTTGAAATAATCTCAAACTTAGAGAAAAGCTCCAAGGACAATACAAAGAATATTTTTTCCCTGGAATATTTAATTCAGATTTATGCCCAATCTCCCCCTAATACGTTAGTGTCTATTTCCTATAAACAAAGACATTCTCCAACACAACAAAATCCCGAATTTGACATTGATGCATTACTACCACCTACTCCTCAACCTTTCAAGGATTTCCAGATAGCAAAATGATCCACTTCAGAATCACACATCACATTTAGTCATTGTGTCTTTAATCTCCTTCACTCTAGGAGAGTTCCTAAGCTTTTTTTCGACTTGTATGACATTGACACATTTGAAGATTAAAGGACAGTTATTTGGTGACGTGTCCATCAATTTCAGTTTGTCTGTTATTTCTCATGATTAGATTCTGGTTAGGAAACTTTGGCTGAAATATCACAGAAGTGATGGTGCATTCTTTCTAACAGGCTTTTAGGTGGTGTGTGGTTTTTGTTCCACTGAGGATGTTAACCTTGATCTCTTGATTAGGATGGTATCTGCCATGTTTTTCCACTGTGAACTTACTTTGTTCCCTTACTAATACATATCTTGTGGGGAAAGGACTATGTGGAACAGGTATTTTGAAATTATGTAAGTATCTTTTTCTCATCCAAGTTTCAAATTATTCATTTGTTTACATATATCAGTATGGACTCATGACTTCTTATTGTATTCAAGGATTCATTATATATTTTGAGCCTCAAGTAGTTCAAGATTTGCCTGGGAAGAGCCAAAATATTTCATTTTGATGTGCCCTCTCATCTTTTAGCAATTTTTACAATACAAAAGGTATTCCAGGCTCATGTATTTACCTTGTCACAGCTCTGGAATCAGCCATTTCTTCATGGAGATCTGGTTCCTTTTAGACCTTTCAGTGGAGAATGGTATTTGGAGGTCAGGATGTGGGCTTTGGGTATACTCCTTGATATAGCTATTCAAAGACCTTTTCACTGGAGAGGAGAGTGAGCATATGTATCTATGTACACACACACGTGCATGCATGCACACATACACACACACATTTACATCAAATATGAACAGCTTGTAAGAGAAAATTAGCACCGAAAGGAAGAAGAGATAACAAAAAATAACATCAATAGAAGTAATATAAGTTTTTCCTTCCTCCGCTCCCCCCTTTTCTCTTCCTGAATAATTCAGTCCTAAAACCGTTGGTAAGGCAAAACCAGAGAGCTGTCCACAGGGAAGCTTGGCTGGTGTGGAGGAGCCCAAGTAGGGTGAGGAGTGTATCCATACAGATGAAAGGCCCAGTTTGAGATTCCTAAGCCCAAGGCAGAAGGTGGAGGGTGGGGGAGAAGAGAGTGAACAGGAAAACTGCGCAAAAGAGTGGTCTGGCATGGGCTGTTGCAGCCCAAGCAAGGGGAAGGGGGCCATATTAGTGTAGATTTTTCAGAGAAACAGGGTGAATAGGGGAGAGAAAGAGAGAGAGAGAGAGAGATTCACTATATGATTATTGAAGCTGAGAAATCTAGGATCAGCAGTCAGCAAGCTGGAGACCTAAGAGAGCTGATGGTATAAATTGTAGTCTGTCTGAGACCATGTCTTGGCCAATCTCAGCCAAGAGAAGACCAATGGCCCAGCTCAAAGAACAGTTAAGCAGAGCATAAGAATTCTTTCTTACTCTTATTCTATCCAGGCCTTCAATGAGTTGGATGAAGCCCACACACAATGGAGAAGGCAATCTGCTTTATTCAGTCTGCAAATTCAAATGTCAATCTCTTCTAGAACCACTCTCACAGACACACCCCAAAATAATATTTATCCAAATATTTGGGCACCTCACGAGCCAGTCAAGATTATACTTAGCCATCACAGTGCCCATACATGAGGATATCCTGGCTGGAATTTCAGAATCTAAGTGGAGTGATAAATGTGTCCATACAAAGGAAGGCCCAGTGGGAGTTATTGGAACCCACATGAGTTGGGAATGGCATCTGTGAATGGAAGCGATCTGGCATAGGTACCATGGCATGGCAAGGTGAGCATGCTGTCCATGCAGAGATGTTGCTTGATGAGGGATATCAGAGGCCAAGCAGGATGAGCAGAGTGTGCACACTCAGGAAGGCTCAGCATGAGGTACAGGAACACAGAACAACAGGGGTTGTAAAGAAAGCACTAAGGGAGAGGACAAGGTGGCCATAGTAATGGCTGGTTTGCACACAGGGAGGCTGATCAAATATGTGACATCTCATTGGTCTTTCCCCCACATGGACACACTCTTGCTTGGGCTCTTGTGCCCTGCACCAGCCACCCATCTGTGTGCACAGCTCTCTTGCTTTGCCCCACTTCATGGGTTTAGGACTGAATTATTCAGCAAAGGAGAAGGAAAAGGAAAAGAGGCATGATGTTCTTTTCATTGGCCTTTTCTTTGTTATTTTGCTTCCATTACTGCTAATACTCTCTGACAAGTTGTTCATATTTGCTGTCCCCATTTTCTACTCTGTAGTCATTAGTCATTCCTCAACCCACTGGTTCAGCACTCAGAACTCCCATCTGGCTTCATCCTTCAGCACTCTCTGGTGTCACTAGGTCACCAATGTCTTCTTCATTTCTAAACCCAAGAGATATTTTTTAGTCCTTATGCCGCTTGATCTGTTTGAGGCATTTGATAGTTTGACAACTGAACATAGCTCATTCCCTTTGCTTCCATGACACAGCACTCCTATGATATTCCTCCCACCTTGCTGGCTACTTGCCCTTTACAGCCTCCACTTCTTCCACCTACTGCTTGAACGCTGGCACTGCCCAAGGCTCCATCCCAGGTCTTCTGCTTTTCTCACTCTTCATGCTCCCATGTTTCAGCACTTATTTGCTCCAGTTGTCATCTATGTGCTAATATTTTAGAGATATTTGTCTCTATCTCTGTAAGCCTGACTTTGAGCTCCAAACACATACACCCCGCTGTCTACTATGTGTTCATTCAACTCAGCAGTAGTTTTTGAGCACCTCCTATGTACTATGTGCACTGTTGTAGGTTCTTAACTTCATTTAGATGTCTCAGAGGCACCTAAAACTCAGCACATTCAACTAATGCCATTATCATCACCTTTCCTCCATGGCCTATGCATGTATCCAAGGTTTCCAACTCAGTAAAGGGCATAATCATCTTCTCCTTTGCCAGAGCCAGAAACAGCTGACAACTCCTTATCCTCACATCCAATCAATTACTACGTCCTACTGATTTTACCTTTTTTTAAGAAAAAAAATGTATTTTATTTTGAGAGAGAGCGAGAACACGAGCAGAGGAGGGGGGGAGAGAGTGGGAGAGAGGGAGAGAATCTTAAAATTTTTTTTTTTTCAACGTTTATTTATTTTTGCGACAGAGAGAGACAGAGCATGAACGGGGGAGGGGCAGAGAGAGAGGGAGACACAGAATCGGAAACAGGCTCCAGGCTCTGAGCCATCAGCCCAGAGCCTGACGCGGGGCTCGAACTCGCGGACGGCAAGATCGTGACCTGGCTGAAGTCGGACGCTTAACCGACTGCGCCACCCAGGCGCCCCAGAGAGGGAGAGAATCTTAAACAGGCTCCATGCTCAGTGTGGAGACTGACTCGGCTTGATCACACAATGCTAGGATCATGACCTGAGCCAAAATCAAGAGTTGGACACTCAACCAACTGAGCTAGCCTGGTGCCCCAGATTTTACCTTTTACTTACCTCTTAAATCTGCCCAATTCTCTCCATTTCTATGAACCCTCTAGACCTGGCCACCATTGTTCCTGGACTACAGTCTCCTAACTGGTCTCCCTGCCTCTAGTCTTGCCCCTCCACATACATACACTTTCAATCTACTGTCCATATGGTAGTCAGAATATTCTTTCTAAAATGAAAATATAATTATATCACTCCCCAGCTCCTAAATCTTTCATATGGACTCCCCCTTTGCTTTTGAGTTAAAGGAGAAACTCCTTAACATGATCTTCAAACCTGTCCATGATCTGTCCTGCTTAGCTCTTCAAGATCACTGCTGCTCTTCTCACTTTTTCCTTCTCTGCAAGCTCCAGATGGTTCTTTTGGATGATAAACTCCCCCATTTTCTGCTACCTCCACGTAGGAACACCTCTCCTCTCACCATTTACATGAATAACTTCTCATCCTTCAGATCTTAGTGGGAATGTTGCTTTCTCAAAGAAGCCCCCTCTGCTACCTAGACATGGTTAGGTCCTCTGTTCCCTGGAGCCTCCCTGTCATATCACATATCATGCTCGCTTTCTTATAATCACTTGTTTAAAAATCTCTGTTCCTAGACAGGCTGGATGTTCCATGAAATGAGGAATCCTGTTATTTTATTTTATTTTATTTTATTTTATTTTATTTTATTTTATTTTATTTCATTTCATTTCATTTCATTTCATTTCATTTCATTTTATTGTAAATAATCCTGTCTATTTTATGCCATTTATGTCTCACACGGTGACAAACACACAGCAGGAGTTCAATAAATATTTGCTAAGTGGATCAGTGAATTATTGGTGCTATAATAATAAACTAGACCATATTAGGTTTATCCTTTTACAATCTGGAAACATCATGAACTGATTTTAATGCATTCAATTAGTGTTAGTAGATAAATATGTGGTGCTATATGGTGTAATGGTTGCAAACAGCCTGACTTGTCTCAAATCCCAGCATCTCCCCTTATTCACTGTGTGCCTTGGGCAGCCACTACCATTCCTGGACCTGTATTTGCCCATCTGTCATATGTTGTGCTAAAGATTTAATGAGTCACTATGTGTAAATTGCTCAAAATAGTACCTGCCCAACTTACAAAAATACTATATAAGTAAGAGTTATTACTTTTGTGATATTTTCATCTAAACAAGAACCTTGTCCTTACAAACTCTATTGATTATTGGCAATAGAGTCATCCAAAAAATAAGGAATTTCATGGGGCACCTGGGTGGCTCAGTTGGTTGAGTGTCCGACTTTGGCTCAGATCATGATCTTTGCAGTTCGTGAGTCTGAGCCCTGCGTTGGGCACTGTGCTGACAGCTCAGAGCCTGGAGCCTGTTTTGGATTCTGTGTCTCCCTCTCTCTGCCCCTTCCCCACTCATGCTCTGTTTCTCTCTGTCTCTCAAAAATGAATAAATGTTAAAAAAATTTCAATAAAATAAGAAATTTCAGGAAAGTGGACAGCAGAGTGAACAAGATCATTTTGGGAAAAGGTTCCAAAGGAATCCAGTCTAAACCTGCTATAGGGCCATGGTTACGAGTAGCACCTCCTTTTGATCTCAGTAGTGACTCAATAGTGTTTATCTCAAAGTTACCTCAGTGACCACCATGAGCAGAGGGAACCTCCAGAGCCTCCACATGTTTTATAGATATGATCACCACTCTGGTGCTGCAGCAAGGGACCCTGGTCCCTTCTTTGCAGGGGCCTCCCAAGACTCATTATACCAACACAGAAACACTATGACCTGCTTCTAGTATATGGACATCATGCATCGCTTCAGGGTACATATGACTCGTTTCAGTGTCACATTTGCTCTAAATGGAACTTATGCCAAGGGGGAGGGATAAGGGAGAGAGTGGCTGGCTTAGCAACAGAAGTGACTTTATGAGTTGGTTGTTCTATGATCTGTTTTCTTTTGATGTCTTATCGATCTCCACAGGCACAAATACAGTGGAGACGTCAGGTGCAGATCATGTTGTTAAAAGCTCATTTAAAAAACACCGGGCATAGTATTTAATGATTAAATAAACAAGAGATATTTAAAATGTTTAAATGGCCAAAACAAAAGAGAAACTTTAAAAGTAATTAAAAATAAGGTTGCAAGAGGATAAGGATTTAATGGTTTGTGTTTTTAAGAAATTATGACAAAAATTTTTAAATATTTTTTTAATTTATTTTTGAGAGACAGAGCATGAGCAGGGGAGGGGCAGAGAGAGAGGGACACACAGAATCTGAAGTAGGGTCCAGGCTCCGAGCTGTCAGAACAGTGTCTGACACGGGTCTCGAGCTCATGAACCATGAGATCATTACCTGAGCTGAAGTCAGAACTGACTGAGCCACCCAGGTGCCCCATGACAAAAATTTTAAAATGTAACAGGTTTTAAAATGTAAATAAGTGATGGGGATATAATGCACAGCATCCTGACTATAGTTAATAATACTCTATTGAATAATTGAAAGTTGCTAAGAGAATAGATCTTAAAAGTTCTTACACGAGAAAAAATGTTTTGTAACTCTGTGTAGCGACAATGTTAACTAGACTTCTGTGGTGATCATTTTGCAATATATACAAGATTGAATCATTATGTTCTACCTCTGAAACTAATATAATGATATATGTGAATTATACCTCAATTTAAAAATCAAGAACTAATATCAGATTTAATAAATGTTAGTGTATTGGAAAAGTAAGTAATGTATAAAATATAAAAGAAGCTTTCCCACAGAGAGGTTTAACAAATATGTAAATTATATATCTATAAGTAAAATGGAAAGTACTTTGGTAAATAATATTTATTTCTAAAAAGAAAATCAAGGAATTTGTTGTAAATGATAGAAAAATACATTTTTAAAACTTAAACTATGCATTATTTACAAACCCATATGCAGCAAATCGACTAGATTAACAAAGAATTAGTATGAAGACGTTCTCCCTCATTTCTAGAAAGTACAAGGAAACTCTGAAGAAGAAATCATATCAACCCCCTGGACTAAATCATCATACAATTTCTGCCAGCACCCAAAATGTGGCACAGATTCAGAACCCAGCAATATACTAAAGGAACAAAAGTCACCGCCTCATCTAGGGGTAAAGAGGAGGCCTTTACCCACACAGAATCAGGTCAAAACCCAAGCCCCCCCCCCCCCCCCCGTACTAGATGTGGAAGTTTGTGAGAGTAACAATTACCTACACTTTGGTTTCCTCCTCTATAATTTGGGTATAAAAATATACTTACAAACATACATACTAAAGGGTTTTTATGAGTATTAAGTTAGTTAACACTTGCAAAGTGCTACACAATGCCTAGCACATAATGAGATCTCAGTAAATGTTAGCTATTACCATATTTATTACATTGATTTCCACCGCACCCTAAGTGGTGCCTTCCTATATGCCTATAATCATGTACATATTTATGGAATTGTTTGAGATTTGAATTTATATCCAGAAGGACCTTCACCTTCAGTGTTAACAAAACCTGGCAACCAATTCTAGCATCTTCATTTGCAGACAGGAAACTTTAGGTGGGCAGTTTTAACTCCCTTGTCTTGCCGGGACCTACCTTGCTGGGTTGTAATAAAGGTTAAATGAAATAATATTGTAAAGTGCAACAATATAAGAGGAACTAAAAAGGAGACAAATGCTCCATTGATATTTTATTGAGAAATATAAAAATGGAAATTCAGGTGAAGAAAGAATATTTCAGATTGATGCCAGTTCAACAAGCAGACAAAAAAGCTCTGGCGAAATAATTCTGTGTCACCATCCCCAATGACTGGAATCACCTGGTGTGCTAATTATGAAAATTTTTAACACTTGAACAAAATAAGGCATTTGTGTGTTTTGGCAGCATACAAAAGTAGCCGTGCTTGGTATGATTTTCTATAATGGTATATTTATCAAAAGAAGTTCACTTTATCTGCTGCAGAATGCTCTTTGATGTCATTAACCTACAGAAATAATTATAGGAAAGTAATGCAAGATTCTTCAAAGGGTGAGGTGACAGGGGCTTTCCTCCACTCCTGCAGGCTACATCCATTAACGCAGTGAACCACAGTTCTCTGGAGTCAAGGAAGTAAGTAACCAGAAAGCACCTGAAACAATGGCCCTCAAAAATTCTTCTGATCACTTATATCAATCATATTAATATTGATTGTTGGAAAGAAAACATTGGTAATTATTTAATAATACAACTTTTCTGCAAAACTCCAAAATTCACAAATCTGAAGTTTTAAATGCTATTATAAATCAGGAGCAACATGCTCCTGTTGACTCCAGAGGAGATGGTTTGGTACTAGGAAGAAAATCATACTTGGAATCAGGACACTCAAGTTCAAAACTCCAGTCGGCTACTTACGGCTGAATGAACAGTGCTGCTTACCAAGCTCCCCAAGCCTACTTCCTCCCCTGTGGGACAAGAATGCAATGACTTCCACATTTTAGGGTGAAGGTTACATGAAAAAAAACTACATACATTTCTAGATCAGAATAGAAGCGATAATTATTAACTGAATCGAAGATTACTTTCAACATAAAAATGATAATAACAGCTAAGGTTTATTATGTACTATATACCAGCTGTTGTACTAAACATTTTATGTTAATTATCTCAGTTTTCCTTACCATATAATCCAGCAATCTCATTTCTGGCTATATATCTAAAGAAATTGAAAGCAGGATCTCAAAGAGATATCTGCACTCCTATGTTCATTACAATACTCTTCACAATAGCAAGATACAGAAACAACTTAAGTGTCCATCAACGGACATATATCACATTTTATTTAGCTATCTGTCTATCTATCTATCCATATATGGATACATATAATTAATATATCTATATCAGGATATTGTTTCACCTTTAAAAAGAAGGAAATCCTGCCACTTGCAACAACACGGATGAATCTGGAAGACCTTATGTTAAGCGAATTAAGCCATAAAAGATAAACGTGGCGGCACTCGTATGAGGTATCTAAAGTAGTCAGACTCATAGAAACAGAGAGTAGAATAGTAGTTGCCAGAGGCTGGGGGGAGAGAGAAAGGAGTAGCTCCTCAATGTGTTTAACATTTCAGGTATGCAAGATGAATAAGTTCTAGAGGTCTGCATCGTGCCTAGGGTTACCAATGCTGGATCGTACACTTAAAAATTTCTCAAGAGGATAGATCTCATCTTAAGTATTCTTACAAAATACCAAAATAAAAAGAGGAAAATAAGAAAAAGAGCTATGAGGAAAGTTCTAATATTATCTCTTTTCCTCACTTGGGGAAAAGGTTTAGAGAGGCCAAGTAAACAGCCTAAATTTACATAAAAGATAAGTGCCCAAACCAGGGTCAGACCCAAGTTTTTCTTACACCAAAGTGTATATGTTTCCAGATTAGTCTGCAAATATTTTTTAACGGCAGAAGATTTTATTCAAGTGAAATGTTTTGTTCTGACCAAATACGTGTAACAGATAAAAAATGAGAGACCTGGATTCAATCAGGAACTGGGAACTTTGCCCTCAAGGTGGCCTTAGCAATACCTCAGAGGAACCTTAGAACTCAACGAAACACGGTATGAAAGTCATTGCCATGATGATCACATCCTTTTCACATTTATGATTGTGACAGTTTGCAGCCTGCTGGGAAGGTCTGTGACAAGTAATAATTTGTCATGTTCCTAAGGTATTCATTTGAATCTTGCATTGCGAAACTGTTGGGAGCAAGTCATTTACCTGTTAAGTGAGCGCTTTAGAAGTGTGAGAATACATCCAGGTTACACGTGATTTGTGATACATATATTATTTGGGAGAAAACCAGACCCTGGGCAAACGCTTCCATGCTCATGAATCAGGGGACTCACAAAGAATTTGGACAAAACTATTGACAAAATGTCTAGATGCTACCATATATGATTACTGCAGACTGGCAAAGTGTGCCTTTTATTTTATTGCTAATGAGTAAAGAATGTCACATTACTCTACCCAGTGCCTCAACGTTTCCTACGATTGCCAGATTTAGCAAAAATACAAGATACCCAGTTTAATTTGCATTTCAGATAAGCAGCAAACGCCTTTTTGTAGAAGTATATCCCAAATATTGCAAGGGACAATACTAAACGCTTATTTGTTGTCCTTTCCTTAAAATATATTTTTTTAATTTTATACACTTACTTACAAAGCCAGGTTCTTAACAGCAGGCAATGAATAGTAACATATCTTAATCCACATACACAGAAGTTTTGAATAAATTAGTCAGTTTAGGCAAATGACAGAACAAGATGAAATGTAAATTATAAATGACATATAAATGAAGAATAAAATATAATAATCAAAATTATGTGGACAGATTAGCACATTAGACACAGCTGAGAAAAGAATCAGTTGGCTAAAAGGTACATATTAAGAAATTATCCACAGGAGCACCTGGGTGGCTCAGTCAAGTATGTGTCGAACTCTTGATTTTAGCTCAGGTCATGATCTCACGGTTCGAGGGTTCGAGCCGCACATTGGGCTCTGCTCTGACAGCATGGAGCCTGCTTGCAATTCTCTCTCTCCCTCTCTCTCGCTGCCCCTCCCCCACTCTCTCTCTCTCTCTTTCTCTCAAAATTAATAAATGAACTTAAAGAAATGATTCACAGAGATGGGAATGTGAGAGAGGAGTTAAAACACATAAAGAGCAGATGAAACTGTCCTCTGTTTAGTCAGAGTTCTAGAAGGAGACCATATAAATAATAATAGGCAATGTTGAAGAGATAATAGCTGATCATTTTTCAGAGTTGATGAAAAACATCAATTTAGATGGAATAACTCACAAAAAGGCCAAGTGGAAAATGTCACAATTTTATACCAGATGTAAATAACGTTGATACTACAGAATACCCAAGACGTTATCATATAATCTTGAAATTTATCATAGTAAAGAAATGCAAATTTTGAGTTGAGTCACAGGTGAGTTCTAGGACTTAGAAAAACAAAACTTTCAAAGAAGGGAAATATATTTTCATGGCTAGAAAACCTAAAAATGAAAATACTTACAAAAAAGGAAGACTGTTAAAAATGGTTTTTTAAATCATCACTCTAATAATGAACAAATTGAAAAGACTAAAATATTTAAAAGGAAGACATATCAGTGAAGTTGATGAACTCAGATTAAAATAGCATATTCAGAAATGTAGTTTTATGTAAGTGGGCAGACACCTGGCCCTTTAGAAAGCTTGATTTCTTTACAAAGATTTTGTTGTTGTTAGACCTGAGTGCGTTTCTCATAGCCCAACAGTAAAATAATTTCTAATTATTTACATAATCTACTTGAAAGCATTGAAAAGCTTGCTGAGTTTTCATTTAGTTTTGAGGTGAGTAATGGGAAAGCACGAATTCTTGGAGGATAGTACTTACTCTGTTACTAAATGTATTGTTATTCTTCGTGGTTTGTAGCGTTGAGAGTTGCTTCTGTTTTCCTTTATTTTTCCTAACACCGAGGGTATTTTTGTATTTCCTTTGCTGCATGTAAGTATAGTTGACCCTTAAACAGCATGGGTTTGAACTGCACAGGGCCACTTATACTACTACACGTGGATTGTGTGTTGATAAATACAGTAACTGTAGCTGTATTTTCTCTTCCTTGTGGGTTTTCTGAATAACATTTGCTTTTCTCTAGCTTACTTTATTGTAAGAATACCATATATAATACATATAACATACAAAATATGTGTTAATCAACTCTTTATGCTATTGGTAAGGCTTCTGGTCAACACTAGGCTATTAGTTGTTAAGGTTTTGGGGAGTCAAAAGTTATATGTGGATTGTCAAATGCATGGGGTGCAGGCAGGGGACATTGGCGCCCCTAACCCCTGAGTTGTTCAAGAGTCAGCTGAACTCAACTCCTTGCCACATGGGTCTGACATTAAAGCTTAGAAATAGTCTGGTTGTGACATGGATTTTCCTCCAAAGTGAAGGAAGGTACAGAGATGCAATAATGAGGAAGATGAAAGTATGTCTACATTGACATGCATTTGCTAAGCTTCAGTTATGTGAAAGGTTCAATGTTAAACACAAAAAGATATACAAAGATATATGACACCAACAAATCAGTCCTTCAGTAGCTGAGCTGTCGGTAAATCTACTTCACTGGTGTACATTTTTGGACCGTCCCCTCATCAGAAATATCCACATGAAATTCTTTTCTGCATTTTGTACCAGTGCTACCAATGACACTGTCTGTTTCATGGCTCCATGTTCCCTTTTGGGGATCACACACAGAACACCTCTTCCAGAATTTAGTGCCAAGAAACATTTAGTACCTAACTGTCCAACAAGAGGAAAATGCATAGGTAAACTACAGCATTTTCATATAACAGAGTGTATTTGTGTATAAACACTAAAATGATAAGCTTTGAATACTATGTAGAGAGATGGGAAATAAGTGATGTAATTCAATAAAACAATACAAAATGACATCTACAGTGGGATTGCAGATATACAAAACATGTATTCAAACAAGATAACAATGAACATTCAAAGGTAAACTGTACATTAGGAGTAGAATTACAGGTGTCTTTCCTCTCTTTCGAAACACTGTGTTTAGAATGGTGCAAAATCATATGTTGGTATGGAAAACTTTAGCTCTCACAAAATTTGTGTTATTCTTTGTGATTCTCTTCTTACCTTGGGAGAAAGGAAGCTCAGAGCCACATACAATATTCAGTAACTGTATTATATTAGCACTTACAGCTGGCATTTTATTCTCTCTTTTCAAGGCTTTGATTGTATTCCACCTTATCTCCTTTTTTTGAAGGACTAAAAATGAAGAAAAAGAAACACACTTGACACCCTTATCTTCAAATAGCTTGTAATATGCTGAGATATATATTTTATGTAGTTAGAGGTGTTAAGAGTGCATTATGCTTAGATTGAGGTTATGCTCCATTTATAAGGATACCACAAAGGAGGTGTGCTCTCTGCAGTGAAACATATCAGGGATTTCATGATGTTGAGACATTTTAACGGATATCACTTGGTTAAGGTGGTTTGTCCAGATTTCTCCAATGTAAAGTTACTATTTTTCCCTTTGTAAATAATAAATATTTGGAGAAAGACACTTTGAGACAAATATTCTTACTCCTCTCAAACTTTAATCCAAAGATTTTTAGCACTCCTCTGTGGATTATGATTGTAGCAATTTTTGCTATGTTCTAATGGTAATTGTTTTCCTTCCCTCATTCCTTCAACATTTATTATTTGGAGTTCTCCTGTAAGGACAGTTTACCTCTGCTCCATTTCTATAGTTATTCACTTATTTGTTTACATCGGTACAGACTCATGGATATTTACTTTATTCTTTGGGTTATAAAGACCAGTACTATCATTACTTATTTTGTTGCTCAAATCATAACATGAAACTAGCCTTTTTTTCACTACTGTGTTTTCTGATACCTTCAAATAGTCCAGGGTCATCCTGTATTTTCCCTGCCTCAGCCTTGGAATAGACCACTTCTCTGAGGAATCCCGATTTCTTATATTTAAAAACCAGTATCTGAGCATTGGCATTAGGTGTGGTCATTGCTACTAGAATGTCATTGTTTCTGGGCACTCTCAGCAGACAAAGCCTACCATGGATATGGCCATCTCAGTGCTTCTGCTTCTCACCTGGCTATGATTATGGGCCCAGCGGGTTACTTATCCCTGCTCCTTCCCCAAAGAAATAGCATTTTCCCCTTGTTCCCTTTCTCCAGTTACAGTGGCTTTCCACTAGTACCATAAACGACTACATTTGCTGCCCTTCACCGTACAGATTAACACTTTGATTCAATGGGGAAAATCAGTGGGAAGGGTCCAGGTGGAATTCTGTGACCATCCTTCAGCAGCTGCACTTTCCTTCCCCATATTAGGACACTTTCTTAGGACTCTCTCCAAACTTTTCTGCAAGATCTCAGTAGGGTTTAAGGAGGAAAAGCCTGAAAAGATTGAAGATTCACCAATTCCTGTGGCCCCTAGGTGCTTTAATTCTCTTGCCTATGCACACTTGGCATCAACTCTCTCATTTTCCATTGGGATTCTTCTTACCGATGTCTACATGTGTCTCCTCCAGGTACATCAGTATTCGTATGTGGTCTTTACCTGCAGATGCCTCTCATCTTAGATTTTGAGCCAGGTAATTACCCTGTGAAAAGTTCTCTGACAGTTCAAAAAAAGTCATGAGCTTGCAATTTGTCTATTTTTTTTTTTTCATTATAAGGGTGTTAGAGATGCTCTTTCTAGCTCTACATCTCTGAGTGGGAACTTAGAAAAGTTTTATTTGTGAAGTCAGCCCTGGCTTACTTATCCAATTTATCTCAACACAATTGGCCACTCATTTTTTGGACTTCATAATATATGTTCTCTATTTTTGATGTCTGAAATGCTCCCCATGTAAAGGGTAAGCTTTGTGAAAGTTAGGAGTTTTCATGGGCTAGTGGAAAGAGTGTGAACTTTATAAACAAAAAGAAACTAAGCTCAACTCCTGCCTCTATGATCTAGGTGGCCATGAACAAAGTAGTACATGGGCCTCAGTTTCCTTTTCTACAAAATGTAGATAAGAATACTTGGCTGAAATGTTGGCTGTGAGAATTAAGGAGGTTGTGTGTATAATCCCTTAACATGGCTGAGCCTTCAAGAGATATGAGTGCATTTCTCCTCCTGTTTTCTGCTTTGTATTTAAACTGAGTATCACAGAATCTCTAGAAGACCAATGGACGTGGAACACCAGCAAAATTTAATATATTCAAGTGAAGTTCCAGTCTTGTTTCCTTTTTATTCTCACAATATGTTACAAACCAACTTTAGTGCTTTAATACACACCAAGATAAATTCACCAACAATCTCTATAAAAAACCATAAAGCTCAGAAAAGAACCTTGCCGTTTTTCCTTCTAGAGAAACACAGTATCTCAATGATAGACAAAGAAGCTTAAAAATCTGGTTGGTAGAATATTCCTTTTGAGGAGGAATTAAGACAACATTTTTGAGCCTTACATTCTTCATCTAGATTAAAGAATGAAAGTATTGGTCTAATTATGACAAACCCCTGGGTTAAGACATAGAAGAACTCAGCTAAAGTGAAAATGTTTTCCAGAAGACCTATCCTCCTTAATTCATTAGGATTTTAGTGAAAATCCTTCAGGCATTAACTCTAGCTCTGAGATACATATAGGTATGCTACTGGAGGAAAAGAGAAGCCACGACCAGCAAAGAGGGAAAGTACCTCCTCAATAACTGGGTTCCCAAGGAAGCAAAATTGAAAGGGGAGAGATCCCTATAGAAAGAGAGCAAGGCGATCCCTATAGAAAGAGAGCAAGCAAACACAGTCCATTCCACAGGGTTGCAGATAACAAGCATGGAGAGCATGAATTTGTGAGTTCCCCTCCTGAAAAGTGTTGCTGAAAATCTCTAATAACTCAACTTCTAAGGAAAGTATGTTAATCTGTTTGGGCTACTCCAACAAAACACCACAGACTGGGGAACCTATAAACAACAGAAATGTATTGCTGATAATTGCCAGCCAGCATGGTCAGGTGAGAGCCGTCTTCCAGGTCACATCTTGTTGTATCCTCACCTGGCAGAACAGGCTAGGAATTTATGTCCTTGGGGTTTCTCAAATAAGGTACCAGTCCCTCATGAGGGTTCCACTCTTATATTTAAGCACTTCCCAAAGGCCCAAACATATCCTGTGGGAGTTAGAATTTCCACATATGAATTAGGGGGAGGACCTAAACATTCAGATTATAGCAGAAAGGAAAACATTATTTTAAAGTTATGTTTGCCTGATGCAAAGCCAAAACTATGCTCATTTGTGACATGTAAAACAGGGTAGAACCAATGGAGGTTAGGTTTGTCCGGTTTGATTTCAGTCATAGACTTACAATTTATAAGGGCCACATGAATGGTTTGTGAGAATTACTGAGTTCATGGTGCAGAAGGAGAGCCATGTAATGTTGACTGTTCATTTATTTAAAGTATGTTTGCTTCATTCTTCTGCATGTCGCTTTCCAGTTTTCCCAGAACCGTTTGCTGAAGAGACTGCCTTTTTTTCCATTGAATACTCTTTTCTGTTTTGTCAAAGATTAGTTGGCCATACATTTATGGATCCATTTCTGGGTTCTCTGTTCTGTTCCATTGATCTGTCTGTTTTTATGCCAGTACCAACCATACTGTCTTGATGATTACAGCTTTGTAATACAGCTCAAAATCCTGAATTGTGATGCCTCCAGCTTTGGTTTTCTTTTTCAACATTACTTTGGCCATTCAGGTTCTTTACTGGTTCCATACAAATTTTAGGATTGTTTGTCCTAGTTCTGTGAAGACTGCCGGTGTTATTTTGACAGGTATTGCATTGAATGTGTAGACTGCTTTGGGTAGTATCGACATTTTAATGCAATACTTGGCTCTTCCAATCCATGAGCATAGAATGTTTTTCCATTTCTTTGTATCTTCCTCAATTTCTTTCACAAACTTTCTATAGTTTTTAGTGTACAGATCTTTTACCTCTTTGGTTAGGTTTATTCCTAGGTATGTTCTGGTTTTTATTGCAATTGTAAATGGGATTGATTCCTTTATTTCTCTTTCTGCTGCTTTCTTATCAGTGTATAGAAATGCAACCGATTTCTGTACGTTAGTTTTATATCCTGCAACTTTGCTGAATTCATTCATGAATTAATTCTAACAGCTTTTTGGTGGAGTCTTTTGGATTTTCCAGATAGAGTATCATGTCATCTGTGAAAAGTGAAATTTTGGCTTCTTTGCCAATTTGTATGCCTCTTACTTCTTTTTGTTGTCTGACTACTGAGGCTAGGACTTCCAGTATTATGTTGAACAACATGGATGAAAGACCTAAATGTGAGACAAGAAACTATCAAAATCCTAGAGGAGAAAACAAGCATCAACCCCTTTGACCTTGGTCACAACAACTTCTTACTAGACATGTCTCCAGAGGCAAGGGAAATAATAGCAAAAATGAACTACTGGGACCTCATCAAGATAAAAAGCTTCTGCACAGCAGAGGAAACAATCAACAAAACTAAAATGCAACCAACAGAATGAGAGAAAATATTTGAAAATGACATATAAGATAAAGGGTTAGTATCCAAAATCTATAAAGAAAATATCAAACTCAACACCCAAAATACATTCCAGTGAAGGAATGGGGAGAAGACATGAATAGACACTTTCCCAACGAAGACATTCTTATGGCTAACAGACACATGAAAAGGTGCTCACCATCACTCATCATCAGAGAAATACAAATAAAAACCACAATGAGATACCATCTCACACCTGTCAGAATGGCTAAAATTAACAACTCAGGAAACACAGATGTTGGCAAGGATGCGGAGAAACAAAGGAGAACACTTCTGCACTGTTGGTAGGAATGCAAACTTGTACAGCCACTCTGGAAAACAGTATAGACGTTCCTCAAAAAATTACAAATAGAGCTGCCCCTATGACCCAGGAATTGCACTACTAAATATTTATACAAAGAATACAAAAATACTGGTCCAAAGGGGCATGTGCACACCAATGTTTATAGAAAATGTTCATCAACTGATGAATGGATGAAGATGTGGTATATACATACACACACACACACACACACACACACACACACACACACACACACACAGTGGACTACTACTCAGTGATCAAAAAGAATGAAATCTTGCCATTTGCAACAACATGAATGGAACTAGAGTATATTATGCTAAGCAAAATAAGTCAGTCAGAGAAAGATAAAGATCACATGATTTCACTCATATGTGGAATTTAAGAATCACAACAGATGAACAAAGGGGAAGGGAAGGAAATATGATAAAAACAGAAGAAGCAAACCATAAAATACTCTTAAATATAGAGAACAAACTGAGGGTTGCTGAAGGGGAGGTGAGTGAGGGTATGGGGTAAATGGGTGATGGGCATTGAGAAGGGCACTTGTTGGGTTGAGCACTGGCTGTTTATGGGGAGTGATGGATCACTGGGTTCTACTCCCAAAGCCAATACTATGCTGTATGTTAACTAACTTGAATTCAAATAAATAATTTTAAAAAATAAAGTATGTTTGCAAATAATAAACACCCACATTGAGGCTCTGATATCACTTTCTAATTCTTCTAATTCTCACTGTGGGATTGGGGGAAACCTTTTAACCCGAAGACTAAGTTAAGATGTCTTTGTTCTGGTTTATCCATCTGGTTTATCTTCTTATGTTCACTGTTCTGATCCTCTTCCCTGGGGCTCATCATTTCCATGGTTTTATTCTGCACCAACTGGGATCGAAAAGTTTTCCATCCTTCATCATGGCCCTTGAGAAATTCTCAAGTCTCTACTCATTCACTTATTTTCAGGACTAGGAATTAATATTAATGAGAAGTGGAACTACTACCTTCAACAGGATCTGAAAAATTCAGGCTTCCAGTTCCTTTAGAACATAGGAATGGCACCTTTTCCTATGTGCCTAATTCGGCTTTTTTTCTCTCTCTGATCTCAGCATTCTGAATTCTAATCAGCTTTTTATGAGTTAATGATCAGCAGTATGTCCACCATATCATTTGTTTCAGGCAGAGGAATACCTCTATGATTAGAGTTTGAACTGAAAATAGATTTCTCATGGGAAGAAACCATTACATTGCTATCTAATACTACTAACCAACCTCCCAAATATAGTGGGGTTCAAGACTTTACCATCTCATAGCCATATAAAGGTATTCCTTCCTTTAAGAAATGGTGTTGCTACCCTTCCAATGAGGTAACAGGCCCTGTGGAAATCTTCACCAATCCTCAGATACTTCAAGCAGTTAGGTAGGACTTATTAATTCCATAGTTCAAGCAGAATTCATTTCTTTGCCATAACAGAATTATAGGAAAAATACATTTTGGTTAAATCCTCTATAGCAGCATTTCTCAAAGTCCAGGCTATAATCCAATCATTAGTGAGTTCTAAAATCAATTTATTGGTTTGTAACTAGAATTTTCCTTTAAAATAGAATGGAATAGAAGAGAAAAGGAGAGGAGAGGAATGGGGAAAATGCACATGGAAGGGTAGATAATATTTCAGGAACATTTTGCTTCAGTTATAAAGAATAGCCAAGCACTTCTCTCTTTTATTCAGTAAGCATCTTTTAGGTAACTTCTCTGGACAGTTTAATGCACATACAGATACAGCCAAGGTCTCAGTCTCATATCCATTCACATTTTACAAAGGAATACCCTTTCTGCCCTTTTCCTGCCTGGAAATACTTTTCCTATAAATGCTGTGGCTCCCAAAGTTGAGCAAGTTCTGATTGTATCACATGGCCAGATACAAACTCAAGGTCAAGTTTTCCGAGTCCATCCAAGGCAGATAAATATCCTGAGCCACTCTTACAACTCAGTGCTAGACTGTACTGACTGGAAAAGGAAAAGCAAACAAAACACAAATGTTAATTAAAAAGACATCGCAACTGCAGGTGGTCCCCAACTTCTGATGATTCGACTTATGATCTCTCAGCTTTACCATGGTGCAAAAGTGATACACATTCAGTAGAAACCATACTTCAAATTTTGAATTTTCATCTTTTTCTGGTCTGGCAATAGGCAGTATGTATGATACTCTCTTGTGTTGTTGGGCAGCTGCCTCAAGCTACAGCTCCCAGTCAGCCCTATGATCACTAAGTGTAAACAACCAATGCACTGACAACCATTCTGAACCCATACAGCCATTCTGTTTTTCACTTTAAGTACAGCATTCAATAAATTACATGAGATAGTCAACACTTTATTATAAAATAGGCTTCATGTTAGATGGTTTTGCCCAACTATAGGCTAATGTAAGTTTTCTGAGCACATGTAAGGTAGTCTAGACTAAACTACCATGTTCAGTAGGTTGTGTGTATTAAATGTGTTTTCAAACTTATGGTATTTTTGACTTATGATGATGGGTTTATGGGATACAACCCCATCATAAGTCATGAACGATCTGTACTTATTATATGATACCATGAAAACAATGTAACCTCTGTTGAACAATATCTTAGGTTCTCCTTTAAAACAGGACAAAATGCTCAAGGAAGCAGAGTAAATTCTAATTCCTTGCAGCTAGGCAGAGAGTGCCACATAGACTGGCAAACACAGCAAAGCACTGTCAGTGACACAGAACTACTGGGGATCCCTGGAGAGGCCTGGCTTTCAGTCAAGGATAATTAACACCTATGAGCCCTCTGAGCCCAACTGCATGCTGGCTGCCTTATAGCCCTACCCTAAATAGAGTGCTGCCTTGTCATTCCCCAAACAAAACCAGAGCAGAGGACAATCTCTGTCCAAGGATCAGTGACCTCAGGATATCTGGTCATATCATCTCCTTATGTAAAACCCTCAGTGTCTTTCTAATGCTCAGAGGGAAAAGAAAGATCCAAATTCCTTAACATGACCTACAGGCTCAGCCTATACGATGTCCTTGACTTAGTTTTGCAGCCTTGCCCCCTTCACTTCCCACTATCCTATATGATCAGCCCCAATGAACTTATTTGCCAGGAGTTCTCTTAACAGCAGGCCTTTACACATGCTGTTTCCTCTACCTGAAACACACTTCCCTTCCACATCATCTGTCAACTTCTCTTCATCCTTCAATTCACTCAGCTGTCACTTCCTCTGTAAAATTTTCACTGCCCCATGCCCTCCCTTGTCTGTGTTACTTGCCCCTTCTCTGTACCCCCAACATACCTGTCCTTCCAGATAATAAAACTTTTCAAACTATATTCTAGTCATCTGTGTACTTTCCCACTCCCATGGCCCCATAGCCCATAGGACACGATGGCAACAACTAGGTCTTTCTAGTTCATGTGCTTCTTTCCTGATCTTTGTTTCTCCTCCATCCCTAACATCCTAGCCAGTGACAGGCAATAAGAAACATTTTATCATCTTTGTTGCTGCTGTCACTGCTCCCAATTGTATGGAACTCTAGGTTTCCTCTTGGGCTTATTTCCCACTCCCTACGGGTATAACTTCCTTTTGCTTGAATTTTTCTGTTCTCATCTGTGAAATGAGGGTTATGGTTGGGATTATATAAAATAATGAATGTAGAACAGTGCAGTTCCTGGCACAAAGATACTCACTTTATGGTAATTATCTTACCCCTGTCTCTCTTCTCTCATGCAGTTTAGTGACACCTGTCTTGCCTGATTGCAACCATCCCCCTGCCCAACCCCTCCACCTGTCTAAGGATAACATCTGAGCAATGAGAGATAAAGGCCCCACTTCATATATTTCCCCCTTTATCCTCTCCCTCCTGAGTACTGTAACGTTCTGGGAGCCAAGTTTAGCTGGAATTTTTGGAAACTACTCTTGAAGTTATTATACGGATCTCTGGATTTTCAGTAACACCAGTCTTCTTAATGAGTCTCTTCCTGGAACTGTGGATAACAACCTGGCCATAAGCTGCTATATGTAGAAAAATCTCTCTACTGACCAACTGCTTGGAGCTAACTTTCCTTGACAGACACCTTCAGGGGACACATGGGGTGCCCACAACCTTCTGTACAGGAGTTTGTCGTGGAAAATGCACTGAAGAGATTCGGAGTAGTTGGGTTCTAGTCTCCAGGTTTTCATGTAGTAGCTGGTGACTTTGGTTAAATCCCTTGATATCTCTGCACCTCAATGTCCTCATCAGTAAAATGAGAAAGATTGACTAGATCATGTCAATCTATATTCCATTGTAGACAAACTATTCTTTGACCTTATGATTCTGTGCTTAGGGTATATTTCAGTCTGGATCCTAGCAGAAACCAGATGGCACACTCAAGTATTTAAGGAGAATTTAATTAGAAGACTATTTACAAAGGTGTGGTCAGGGTATAAGGCAACCACAAAAGATAACAAGCCCGGGGCTAGTAACAGCAGAAAACCGCAATCATCAGTGAAGTTTTCAGAAAGAAAACTTTTCAGATAGAAAACGGTGTGCTGGGGAGGACCACCTAACAGGAGCTGTGGAACTTTGTGGTGGAGACAGGCCAGCCTGAAGAGATCCTACAGGGAGAGACCCAAGAGAATATTCGCTCTTTCTAAGCCCCATCTCCCACTAATGCTCCTCAGTAGTGAACCAGCTGGAATATAGAAGACAAAAGAATTTGTTGATATGACCTTTCCAGAGCATGCTCACTGAGCACAATTCAGGGTGGGAAAGGACAGAAAGAGGATTTGGGCGTGGGGGGAGTGGTGCGGGCAATCAGAAGATGTCTATCCCACAGGGATGCTGATGACATTAGGTTTAGTGACACCTGATGAGTTGTACATGATGAGTTGTAGCCATGCAAACAAAAACATTGTTATTGTCTAATAGAGTCTCACCAGTCCCTTAGCATTCTACTTAGTGTAAATCATGTAAACTCCTTTAAAGAAACGGCATTGTTACCCTGAGCTCTATCCAACATTAAGACCAAAGCCACAGGTTAGTGAAATCTGAAAAAATTTTTTATGTTACTAGAGAGTCTTTTTGGAAAATAACTTATGGCAACATAAAATGTTTAATGTCACCTAATAACCTACACACCTTATTTTAAAAATACTTTTGATTGGGTGATCTACAGAGTATCCTTTTGAGAGCAGTCTGAGTGATTATTATCCAATTCTTATGTAGATTTATAATTAATCTAACAACTATGATCTGACCATGAATATGCTTTTGCCATCTGGTATCTTTACCCTGAATTTGATCATGAATAATACATAACCATCTGACAGTTGAATCCAATCCATAATGTGACCATATATGATACAGATCCATCTACAGTGTACTAATTTGCATTCTCCAGCATTTTCATCTAATTCCTACCCAGAGCTTTTTCATTGAGTTTCAAGCACCTGGGAACAATCTACCTACACACTAGGCCATATGGGATGCCGTGCAAATTCTCCAGTGTCCTGGGTCTGATCCTAATTGTCACCAGTCGTGCCAAAATGTGTCACTCCAAACATGGGCAGGGGCACTCTTGGGCATTCACAAGATGTTTAATGGGGCCTTCAGTACAGTGTTGCTGACAGTGTGGGTTCTAATTAGACTTCTAAATGTACATTTGTTTTTCCCCCTGGACCAGTCCCATGTTCAGGTGAAAGAAACAGCCGTGGGACTCTAGGTGTCATAACAGTAGCTGGAGAGCATGACCACTTTAAGAAGTGAAGGAGTAGAAGCCAAATAAAATGTTTCCCACCTGACCTCATCACCCTGCACTACTTTGGTGTCACCTCTTGCAATTCATTTCCTGTGAGCGGGTACTCACCTACGGCTTCTTTAGCCAGCCCCTTCTGGATTGGTGAAGACTGTTGACATCTCTACTTCACATGCCTTGATTTGTATTTGTACTCTAATTCAAATGCTTACAATATATAGTACTCATCAAAATGAAAAACACTTCCTGGCCCAATTTGGCTAGGAGGCCATCAGGTTATAAATTTTATTTTATGTGGCTATATGGTTATTTCTCTCCATCAATCTTGACCCTGGGGCATTCTAACAAGTGGAGCCTAGGATATTTGCAATTCACAGCCATGATTTATTCCCCTTAACAATTAGTTCACTACTCCCTATAAAATCTCTAATACTATGGTTGGAAATAGAGAAGCTTGGAGGGTGATTTGGTGCTGATAGAAATGAGTTAAATTTTGTACTTGTTGACTTTGAAGTGACAGTAAGCCCATGACCTTTATATCTGAAAATAGTGCCACCTGGATTTGAAAGTGACCACGGTCTGTATGCATAAATGTAACAGAAGACTTCTAAATTGTGAGCAGTTTATTCCATCTACACTGTGCGCTCATCAAAATTGGCTTTGATTTTTTTTTTTCCTTTTGATTGCAGAAGGAAGTGAGTACGGGATCCTGCAGTGTTCCACTTCAATTAAACCTCCTTCCTTTTGTCTAACCAGAGTCATTATTGAAAAGCCACTGTATTTGTTGTTGGGGCTATGGCCCAGTTCTTTTTGAATGAGTCCCCATGAGCCATGCTTAGGACCACACCATTCTGCCCACAGCTAACTGATGGGGGGATGACTTCACTCAAGGCTATAAGAAAAGTAACCTGCAAGTCAGCCAATGACCCACATGGTGGACTAAGGCTTTGTCCATCAGGGAAGGAGCCATGGGGTAAACTGATCAGATACCCAATTTGGGGAGGTTTGAAAGTGATATGTAAACACTCTTCATTACAGGGGGAAGAAACTGAAAGAGAATAGTAAACTAAAGCCAAGGGTGGACAGAAACCATAATGTAAGAAGAAAAGTGACACAAGCATTTGAAACCGGGACACTTGTATTCAACCCATGGTAGATACAGGAGAATGAGCACATACAGCCACAGTACTGAGCTGCCATATGTCCCAAATAACCTTGCAGCATTAGGGGAGGAGGTGAGGTGGTTCTGGTTAAATCACCAATTTACATATCTACGGTTTTTGTCTAACCCCTAGTAGCACTTGAGATTGCAATCCTGCCAAAGGGCCTATGTAATCATGAATTTTCTGAAATAACCTGAGAAAGTTAGTGTATTTTAAAAATAGAATAGAATCTTTTTCTGAATTATCCAATTAAATTTTGTTAATGACCAAAAGTGATATGTACCTATAATTCTTATATTTTGTTCTCAACATCTGGAATCTACTTTCTGCCCTCTCTCTGATTAGTGCTTCTGAATGGGGGCAGTTTTGAGAGAGACAATTCTTCATTGAATGAGGCACTTAGCCTCTCTGGCCCAATGAATGACTAAAGTGACCCACCCTCCTCCCCACTTCCCCATTTAAAAATAAACCTACACATTTCCAAATGTCCGCTAGGGGGTAGTACTGGTCGGTTAAGAACTCTTCAAGTAAGCCATCCCATTTGTCAAGGGGCAGTACAAATCCAACTTTTTAATTCTTTGATTATTAGAGACTACATTGATTTCTGTACCGTCTTTGAATTCCAACCGCAGAGTCAATAATGCATCATTGACTTCTTAATTGTGTTTTAATTGCCTCATGTATGTTGGTTTCTCTTCTCAGTTTGATCATAGATCCTTAAAAAGCAGCAAAGGATCCAAGTAGTTTTCTGTAGCCCACATAGTACCTTACCTAGTGCTAAGTATTTAATGAATTCTGACTGGCCTCAACAATCTAGTCTCTGCTTACCTCTTTGGCAATGTTTGCGACCACATCTCCACCCTCACCCCAGGTCCTTGTCCCTCTGGCATTTAGGAGAAGCTCTTCAGAGTTCCCTGAACATATCTTGTTAGTCCACCATTATGCCCCCACAAATGCTGTACTTTGAACAAATCTAATGTCCTGAAATTGTTCTTCTAGGTGAAATCCTATCCAGTCTTCAAATTCCAGTCTTTCTGGCTAATTACTCCCTTCTCTATAGTTTATATGAACTTTCATTGATGTATAACTTCCCTGTTTAACTCTTTCTGGCTCCTAAAGATGGCAGGGACTGTGTCTGAATCACTTCTCTAACTCTTAGCATGATGATAAGTATTGGTTGATTATAATCAATTATACCATGTTTTTAATATTTGTAAGCATGAGCCACACAGCAGAGAATGGTGAAAAATATTGGTCACCAAATAGGGGAAACCATTACCTTTTCCAACTCCATAGATTTTTATTTTTAGTAAATAACTCTAAAGAAATAGAATAGGGACACCTGGGTGGCTCAGTGGGTTAAGCCTCTGAACCTTGGATTCCACTCAGGTCATGATCTCACAGTTCATGAGATCGAGTCCTATGTTGGGCTCTACACTGACAGCTCTGAGCCTGCTTGGGATTCTTTTTCTCCTTATTTCTCTGCCTCTTTCTTTCTCTCAATAAATAAACAATCATTAAAAAAAACAAGAAATATATGTGTCTCACCTCTTTTCAGAGCTTGATTCCAACTTACATAAATAACACATTTTCTTTAATGCAACTGAAATGGTCAATTTGGTTATGCCTTGTTTAATTTCTCTCATTTTGTTTGCTTCCTTTTGCAGTTTTGCCAATGAAATACTCAAGACACTACATTAGTTGTTGTCAGCAAGAAATTAACTCAGGCTGAACACTCAATGGGGAGGCCAAAGAAAGTACATGTCTGCATTTTGTTAGAATAGATTGTTTCATTTCTCTTTGGCACTTGACTGGGAGAGGTTTCCTCCATCACTTCCCTGTGGTAGAGAACCATGATATCCGTGTAAGCATAAAAAACACTATGCAAAATAATAATAATAAATAATCGTATCAGAAATCCTGTCAACTAATACACTGTCTAGGAGAGAAGCATTTGTACATACACTTGAATTAACAGGATTTCTGGGTCCAGAGCTCCTTTTTAACATAGGCCTGGTAAGGAGAGTTTGGAGATCAGCTGCGATCTTTATTTAGCTCCACTGATAACTGAGGGAGTTCTGGTTGGTGAAGAAAAGGTGAATGTCTCAGGGCCATGTTCATTGCTAACAGGCCAAAGACCTGAGCCCAGTCAAGTACTACTAAGGCCTTCACCAGGAAGTGAAAAAGGTGTTACCTCAGTGTCATTGTGTGAGGCCTCTTTATACCCCCAGGAGTCATCCAGTTGATTCAGGGTGATCTCACAGAGATACTAGGAGAATCAAGAAGCCACAGTCTCAACCTCAAGAAGACTGAATAATGAATGGAAAAGTGAAGAATACCCACTAGCTGAATGGTGGTTCATTTCCTTCCTTACATTTCTTCTAAGTTTCCAGCAATTAAACATGTTTTTGAAAAGGTCTCTGACTTAAGAGATGTTTTGTTATACAATACCTGGAAATGGCTGCACACATGTATGAAGTGGACTGGTGACAGAAATCTATTAGAAGAGACACATCTGCCTTTGGCAGCATTGTTTCATCTAAATGTGTTTTTATACTAACTGCTTCACACAAGTGGTATTAGTTTTATATTTGGCATGGGCGGTGAGGGGCAGCACTGGTAAAAGGTCCTCAATGTCCCCTGTCGTAAAACAAAGATAACCATTCCTTTCCTATTTTGAGGTGTGAGATAGAAATAACAAATGCAATATATTACAGTATGAGACACAGAGGAAAGATGCAGTCAACAGTCAATATTATTATTATATACTTTCAGGGTTGAAGCAAGACACAATACCATTGTCTCGCCAGATTAACATACCATTTAACTAAATATTTTGATCATACAGAAAGTTACTCAAAGGAAGAAAATAAACTATTTGAATCCTTTACCTGACAGAGAGCCCCTGAAACTACAGATAACTGCCTATTTTTGCCCCAGACTCATTTACTCACTTAAGACCTTTACGGAAATTTAGGGATATAAGTTTCAGTTCTGGAATGCTGAGAAGTAATGATTCATAATAAACCCTTACAACTCATCCAGCTGACTGCTCCTAGATATTCCTCTCTCATCTTTTCCAGGGGCTTCTCCATGCCTCTTTTCAGGAAAGGAAGCACCAGGGTATAATGGAAAGAGCTTGAGCTTCAGTTCTAGACAGAGGTTTCAATCCAGAGTTTGGTAATTATTTGGCTGTGAAAGCTTGGCAGGTCACTTGCTTTTTTTGAGTCTCATGATACTCTTCTACAAATGAGGAATACTAAAATTTATGTTGTAGGACTGCAGGTAACATGCTGTGGGAAAAAGGGGATGAGTGTGTGTATGTGTGTGTGTGCATGTTTGCATGTGAGTGTATGGGCGGGGGGTTGAACCATAAATCCTATGGATTAGGAATTAACCAGAAAAAAAATAAAATGAATAGTCCTATTATGTGATGCATAATTTTTTTACTGTGTGATTTCTACATCTATGCCATGATTCTCCCCTCTCCCCACTAACAAGCATCTCAGGAATAACCTGAGACAAGAGTATTAGGTTAAGAGTAATAAACCTTTTATGTTAAGGTAGGTACTATTTATCTCCTCTGAAACATTTAGCTATCTGATTTGCTTCTCTCAGCCTTATTTCTTCTTCCAAATGAATTGATAAATTGCTATTATCTAAAATGTCTTTTCTGGGGTGCCTGGGTGGCTCAGTCAGTTGAGCATCAAACTCTTGATTTTGGCTCAGGTCACTATCTAATGGTTCGGGACCTCAAGCCCCACGTCCAACCCAGCACTGATAGCGTGGAGCCTGCTTGGGATTCTCCCTCTCCCCCTCTCTCTGCCCCTCCCCCATATGGTCTCTCTCTCAAAATAAACTTTTAAAATACGGACATATATACGTAAAAATAAAATAAAATGTCTTTTTCTACTCTTGAAATTCTGTCTTTGTCATTGTTAACCGTGTTGCTCTTCTCAAGTTAATCATCTAATTTTTCAATTTCATTTTTAGTTTCGTTTTTAGCTATTGATACTGAAATAATCATAGATTTACAGAAAACATCCAAAAATAGTACAGAATTTCCATATGCTAATGTTAACATTTTATATAGCCACAGCACATTTATCAAAACTAAGAAATTCACATCGGCACCATAGTAGTAACTAAACTATGGATTGTATCCAGAGTTCTCCAGTTATGTAGTGTCATTTTTCTATTCTAGGCTGCAATCCAGGATCCCACATTACGTTTAGTTGTCTTGTCTCTTTGATCTCCTTCAATCTGTGACAGTTTCTGTCTTTCTTCCTGTTTGACAGCTTGGATACTTTTGAGTATTGGTCTGGTTATTTTGCAGAATGTCTCCTAGTTGGGATTTGTCTGATGTTTCCTCATGATTAGACTAGGGTAATGGGTTTGGGGAAAGAATACTACAAAGGTGAAATGGCCTTTCATCACATCATATCAGGGGTACATGATATCAACATGACATTACTAATAATGTTAACACCTTGATCACTTGCGTAAAGTGGCATCTGCCAGGTTTCTCCACTAAAAATGTACTATTTTTTCCTTTAAATATTTTGTTCCCTAAAAACAAGTCACTAATCCCAGCCCACAGTCTGGTTGAGGGGAATAAAGCTCCACAAAGTTGTATCAAAGAATTTATAATCACCTAATTTTAAGCCATTTGGATGAAGCTTTCAGACAGGAAGAAAAAACCCTCCAAATGCCTAGAAGCAATATCCAAGTACATTACCCTGGGTTCCTTAATCATCTTCTGCAGCAGAGTAAATGTTTCACTTCAGTCACTGAATCTGTAAATAATCTTGGTACCTCACAAAATCCCAAATATGCCATATGACTACCAGTAAGAATACTGAAGCAACTATGTTGAGAAGTCTTGAAAGTGGACCTTGGCATATATATATATATATGCATATATATATATATTTTTTAATGTTTATTTATTTTTGAAAGAGAGAGAGAGAGGGAGACACAGAATCTGAAGCAGTCTCCAGGATCTGAGCTGTCAGCACAGAGCCTGACGTGGGGCTTGAACCACAAACCGTGAGATAATGACCTGAGCCGAAGTCAGATGCTTAACCGACTGAGCCACCCAGGTGCCCAGACATTGGCATATATTAAGAGCATGAATATCATTTTATCTCAGCATCAACATTACAAATGGAATAATCTCTATTCAAAAAACAAAAAAAGAGGGCCACCTGTGTGGCTCAGTCAGTTAAGCCTCTGACTTTGACTCAGGTCATGATCTCACGGTTCGTGGGTTCAAGCCCCACATTGGGCTTTGTGCTGACAGCTCAGAGCCTGGAGCCTGCTTTGGATTCTGTGTCTCCCTCTCTCTCTTCCCCCACTCATGCTCTTTCTCTCTCCCCAAAATAAATAAGCATTAAAAAAAATTGTTGTTTTTTTTTTTTTTAAAGTAATGCTCTAGAGTACCATGTGGTTTAAGATAAGGTTATGTGTCTGATGGTATGGAGTATCGGGAAGACAGCTATGTGATCACAAAACCCTGTTTTATTTTTCTGTTTTTCCTCCTGATATACAGGGAGACCAGTTTCCAGCCCATTGTGGTTACAGGAGACCATAAATTTCAGACCTGGCCTCTAAAACCTTCTGTGTTTGCCCTGCATGGGGCCTTTCCTCTTGTCTGTTGGCAGGGGCTGGAGTTAGGGGTTGCAGTGGAGGAAAAGAAAGAGGTGAGCGGATGATAAAATTCTACTGGAAATGCTAGCAGAAACAATAGGCTTGAAAACAGCCCAGATCAAGTGAGAGTTCCCCAGAGCCTTCTGGTTTACAATTTTGAGCCCATCCAGAAGCAATTATTTCAAATATTCTTGAAACTAGACCACAGTGTGCATTAATAGCACAAAATCCTTTTATCTCAGCACCAACTTACCAATAGAAAGTTAGATGGGAAGTAAAGCATAATCAAACTTAGTGAAAAATAAATAGAGGTACTTGACCAGGTTTCTATAGTTTTCTAAGAAATTACCTACCTGGCAATCACAAAGGAATGAATTCTAACAGGTCTATCACTTATCAACAGTCAGTGCGTTTCCATTGCAATATATCCCATAAAAAAAAACCCATTCTGCTATAGTAACAATAGGAACTCAATTTTTATGATCAGACCTCAACATTTTATATCTCATTGAGTATATTCTTTTCCATACTCTCAGTGTATAGGGAGACTTATTTATGGAAAATCTATTTGTGTGAAGTTTTATGTGCAGACAACACAAAGGTTCATTCCTGCTTTCCTCTCCCCATGTCTTCTCAAAGATCTCCCAAAGACACAAGCTTCCTGTTCTGACCTTAAGAACTTGTCATCAACTTCCTTGGCAAAAAGAATGGATTTTCCAGAAACATCTGGACTTTCTGACTGGAGTTCTCTCATTTGGGAAGCTCCACATCTTATAAACACGGAATAAGCAGTTTTTCGTGGGCTTATGGGGAAATGTTGCAGGGAAATCACTGCTGCAAATTATATGAGGAAGTCAGTGGCTTCCTGCCCTCTCTGGTTTGGCCCCGGGGGGATTGGCTAAGAAAGGTTCAGCTTTACCCCTCATAAGGGCTCATTGATGTTGAAGAGGACTCAGTATCTTCATACATGTATTTGTAGTTGTGCCAGTATGAAAAGGCAAGACCCAATATTGATGTTGGCAGAATGGATTCAGGCTCACTATAGCAGGCTGTGAACGAACTAATAAATTAACTCCACCTCATGTCCCCTAATTCCTGATACTTAAGGGTGGGTTCTAATACCTAGATAGATAGTAAAACAACCCAGATATGATTGGAATTCACTTTGGATATTCTCCAAGGAAATCAGCCTTTTATCTTAGCAAAGCCTTTGGCAGCTCAATGTAATGCCCTCTTTGGAGTAGTTTTGACTAAATCTAATTATGCTGCCTTGTTTGAGTCTCCTGCTATTTTTTGTTTGCTTTTTCTGCTGTTGATTTCTTCCCTGGGTGTGAGGGGGGTTACTTTCTTAGTATTCCCATTATAGAGCAAATTCTCCTCAAGTCCATCCATCTCTTGTGTATGTAAGAAATCATCAGCACAGCACCTCAGCTCTCAAGTGGATTTAGTCTTGACCAGGGATTAACCATTTGACTGTCTACATAGGATGACTATATACTTTATCTTCCAAATTGGGACACTTTTTAGAGCACTATTATTGATTACACCTTGACAGCAAGCATAAAGCAGGGCTGTCTGGGACAAACCAGCACATGTGATAACACTATTGGGAATTCAAAACAGAGCTGTGTGCCCCTGGGTCTCAGATATTATAAAATCTCCCCCAGGACATTCATTTCTCTCAGGGACTCACAGAATAGGCCTGTTGACATTACATCAGCTGGAGACAGGGTAGCGTAGTGTCTGAGCACAAGGGCACTGGCTCCCCGGCCGGACGACCCCGTGCTCCTCACCTTTGAATGACACCTAGCAGTATCCCAGCTATAGACTCAGATCTGCTGTACTCCAATTCCAGAGCTTTCTTTTCTGAAAGATGTAGCTTGGGAAAATCCCTTAACCTTCTGTGTCTCTGTTTCCTCATCTATGAAATGATGATAATATCTGACCATGACTCATAAAGGTCTGTAGAATCACATGAGTTAATCGTTATAAAATGACTGTCAGATGGTCTCTGACATCATAAGCGCCCAACTGTCCCTTGACTGTTTTAGTGATAACCCTCTTCCTTCGTGAGAACATATCACCATGAGCTCTGCCTTCCAGCCTTGCCTACCTGTTAACACACTGCCATCCTGCTTTTTATGTGGCACATCTTTCTAATACTCTGTGCTGATGTGACTGGTTATTTTATACTGCGGTGATTGCCTAGGCATTTTTGTTTCCGCGTTATTCTTCATAGGCCAGTTCCTTTTTATTTTCAGTATTGTCAGAAGATTGCCTCCAGCCAAATGCACTTGAGTACCCTTTCGCCATTCAAAGCCACTTCCATACAATCGAGTGTTAAAGAGCACGCCAAAATGAATCTAACTTCACATTTTGTGACACATCACTCTGTCTCCATATCTTCTTGGGAGTTTCACGTCAGGCATTGGTTTTAGTCTATTACTGCCTGAAGGTTACAAAAGAATGCATCTTTAGAATCATCATTAGCATCTTCTGCTAGAATATGCATGACTTTCTGTGACAATTTAATAAATCTTGCATGAAAACTGGCATGCAGCCACCTTTTGTCAAAGAAATCATGGGGAAAAAGGGGTTTTCCAGGTCTCATAAGGAACATGACCTTCATACTCACTGTGTATTGTGTCCTTAGATAAGGCCTCTTACCCCATCTGAGATCAGGGAGAGGGCAGGGGGAAGATGCCCTAATCTCTCAGCAGGTATTAGCAACTGTGAAGTTAAAATTATTTGTATGAACCATCACTATTAGAGGAAGGAAAGAAACAAACATACGATATTGTGCTCATAAGCATTCGGTTTATTTACATTCACTGATTAAGATAGTTAGGCTTAATTTCAATATTTTATTCTTAACTTTGCGGGAATAGATGACAGAATAGAGGGAGAATGTTCTTATAGCATCAGGTCACATCCTGCCCCTGTAACCATGATATCACCATCCTAATTGTCATCAACACTGACAATCACTGAACATTTATTCTGCTTCTGGCATTGTGCATGCCTAGTCTCATTTAATACTCAAAATAGTACTGTGAGATAGGTTCTGTCAGTAGTGTCATACATAGCACAGGCCAGAGTACGATGAAACAGAGGTGTATTAAAGTTAAATGACTTTGTCAATGTCAGTGAACTGGAACATAAAACCAGGTCAGGCTGGATCTAACACCCATATAAACCACTAGGTTACACCTTTTGTCTTGTTGAGGGGAAGTGTGGATTAACTTTGCCTGTGAAGACTCCAGAAAGCACATGTTTATTTACGAGGAGTCAATAGGAAGATTTTTAATCCATGGAGAGCAGCATGTAAATACAGTCATCCCCCCTCATCCATGGGGGATATGTTCCAAGACCCGCAATGGATGCCTGAAACCGTAGATAGTGCTGAACCCTCTATATACTCTGTTTTTTCCTCTACATACATCTGTACCTACGATAAAGTTTAATTTATAAATTAGGCACAGTAAGAGATTAACAACAATAACTCATAATAAAATAGAACAATCGTAACTACATTCTGTAATAAAAGTTATGCAAATGTGATCTCTTTCTCTCTCAAAAAAATCTCACTGTACTGTACTCACCTTCATCTTATGATCATGTGAGATGATAAAAGCCCATGTGATGAGCTGAAGAAAGGTGAATGACATAGGCATTGGGACATAGCATTAGGCTAGTGTTGACCTTCTGACAATAAGTCAGGAGGCTCATCTGCTTCTGGATGGTGGTTGACCACAGGTAAGTGACTGCAGTAAGTGAGACAACAGGTAAGGAAGACTACTGTATACACAAAGCTATTTCACCCAAGTAAACAATCGATGAGAATCCTCATATGCTATTGTGTGTGCTCTGCAGTCATCTCAGTAACCTTGGTCCCAAAGTCAGGAAAGGACTAAGTCAGCACTGGAACTCATCGTTGGAACTCAACGATGAGTCCAACGATGGACTCGCTGCCACTTATTGAGCATTTATTATTCTCTGTCTTTGCACTAAGTCCAATACTAATAGCACCTTATTTCAACGTCACTTAAATCCTTCCTGATAGACATTGTTGTTCAAGTTTTACAGACACAAACCAAGATTTACAGAGGTTATTTGCCTGTTGTCACACAATGATTAGTGGCACAATCAGTGTTTGAACAGAAGTATTGTTATCTACAAGGCTGTGTTTTAATTCCATGACATTGAGCAAATCCTTGCTTAAGTAAAATTTTCTTCTGCCATTTGAGCTTTCCATGTTTTGCTTTTTATCCAAATTTATTGAAACTCATTGTTATGCTTAGTTTTCCCTCTCAATGTTTAAATTTATCAATATCCATGCCTCCCAAATGAGCCAAAACCTGGAACACGCTTTTCATTAAGTCCTCTCTGTTCTTGTCTTGGTGGTATCATCTAGAGTATTCATTTTTCACTGTCAAAATCATAAAGCTTTTGGGGGCCCCTAGGTGGCTCAGTTGGTTGGACATCCGACTTCAGCTCAGGTCATGACCTCACGGCTCATGAGTTGGACACCCCGCATCGGGCTCTGTGCTGACAGTTCAGAGCCTGCAGCCTGCTTCAGATTCTGTCTCTGTCTCTCTGACCCTCCCCTGCTTGTGCTCTGTCTCTCCTCTCTTTCTCTTTCTCTCTCTCAAATATAAAATTAAAAATGTATAATATATTTTTTAAAAAATCATAAAGCTTTCTATAAAATTGTTGCTACTTTAGACATTCCTAAAGTCCATCAACTTCTTTACATGCTTTTATTTTCCATAATCATTTATCCCTTTATATTGATCTTTCTTTTTGGGAGAGAACTTCTTATAGAAGCACTTCAAAGAGGATTTTTGAATGGCAAACTTTCTTTAAATTTTATAATTCTGAGAATTTCTTTACTAAAATGGTAGTTTATCTGGATATAAAATTCTAAGTTCAGAGTTCTTTTCCTTCTAAACTTTGAAGATACACAATCCAGTGTTGCTGTTGAGAAGTCTGCCATAAATCTGGTACTTGTTTGGGTCTTTTCTTTCTCTCTGCAAGCTTTTAAATTTTCTCTGTCTTTATGCTCTTAAGTTTAACTATAATCTGTCTGGATATTGATTGTAGTTTTCTTATCTGTCCTGTTCAGCACTCTATTAGCCTTTTTATCCTGAGCTTTTATATCTTTCTTTAATCCTGGGAAATTCTTGTTCATATTTTTTCCTCTGTTTTGCTCCTTTCTCACTGCCTGGGAATTCTATTTTATAGATTTTGACACTTTTATTTCTGTTTCTTGACTCAACATTTTTCATGGGTTCCATCTCTTCTGGATGTTTTCCCTTCCTGATGTCTTCCAGGAAAGTTTTGTGACACAACCTTTTTTGGCTCACTAGTTTGTACTTCAATTGTACCCATTCTGTGATTCCAACTGGCTCTTTAGTGGTTTATTTTTCTTTTTTTTTTTTTAATTCTAATTGCAACAGTTATATTTTAATACCCCCAATTTTAAATTAGTTCCTTTTCCCGCTCTATAATCTCAAAAGCTCCCCTTATCTCTCTGTGAGGGCATTTATTAAGACCATTTTAAATTCCTATCCAACTTCATTAGCCCTGCTGCCTCCAGAAAGGCTTTTAATTTCAGTTCTCTTTCCTATTTGGAGTTTATGTTCCTCAAATATTGACTCTTTCTGTGGGGGAGAGGAGCACATGTTTTACTCCTCTGGGGCAGTGACTTTGGCCCCCACTGGGTTCCTGCAATGGGAATGGTGGGGAGGTGCCTAGAGGCAGAAAGCTTCTAGTGCTACCATTCTAGACTCACCGCTTCCATTCCCCCACCCAATTTCTCTGCCTGCCCCTAATCTTACGGAACCTTTGCCCTGGGCACTGCTCTCAGCAGTAATGGGGCAACCACCCCTTGTGATAACTGCCTAGAGCAAGAGGAGATGGAAGGAATGGGGGACACATACAGAGTCTAGCTTTTCCACTTGTACCCCTTGCAATTGGCTCTTCCCTAGAAGATCACCGTTTCCCCCAGCAGAAAAGCTCCTATTCACCTGGGCCATGTGAGAAGGCCTGGTAAACTGCTGTGACCCCCACATTGAACTTTCACTTTCAGGCCCACCCAGAAAAATGTGAGGGAAAGAAAGCGACAGTGTTATAAAGTTCTCTCCCATCCGTCCTTCTTTGTTTCCGGACTCTACTCTCCCACCAAAAACAAGATCAGTCCTCTCTTTCTCTTTAAGCAAGTTTCAATGTTGTATTAGTTACAGTGACCCATCAACATCTCCATGTCTCTTGTGGCCAGGGCCAGCTGTATGGGTGACCATCCAGTGTAGTTGCACAGACCCCTTAAAAGGGTCCCCACATGACTTAATGCTCTGCTGTCACCATCTTGAAATTCTGCATGCCTCTGGGACAAGAGGCCCGGCATTTTCATTTTGCACTGGTGCCCACAAATCATGTAGCCAGCACTGCCTACGGCATCTCCAAGTTTGGTGTCAGTAGCTCCTGTCAGATCACCAAGTTATTCAAAACTAAAAGAAGGTAGATGTCTAGGGACTTCATGCCCACAGTTTTCTGCACATGATTAAGTATTGACTGTATCTTCAGATTTAACAAAATTTTAACAAATTATTGGGGGAGGATGGGAAAGGGGGCTCCAAACCAGCATCTGGTGGCTGTTATGGTAACTAAATGAAGCAGTGCCTGTACACCAGCTGCATTAACCTTCAGAAAAGCTGGGGGTCCTGATGTTATGTATGCAGGGTTCCCATATAGTAAATATCCACCCCTTTCTTTTTGTCATAAATCCAAGTTTGGGAACCATAAACTTTGACAGGGAAAACCTCAGTTTGTTTTACCCTGAAATGATTTATAAATGCATGCAAAATCATGCGTATACACCTAGGAACATTTTCCTGAGAATAAGGCTGATTGCTTCACAATTATCAAAGACATCAGGCGAAGAAAAGATTCTGTGAAAAGGTTCTCTGTGCATTTTATGAGAGAGAGGGAATTCAGTTTCTCACACACACACACACACAGCACATAAAAGATTTTCTCATCAGGGACTATATTGTTTTATTCTGAAGGTATGAATAATGACTAATCACTAATTATTGATAAAGAATATTTGACACGAGAATAGACTGCATATTGTGTGTTTTTAACGCCAACGTGAAAGAGGATCATCAAACCAATTCTGCCCCAAATGGTCCAATTTATATAAACCTTTCTTACCAGGTTTCCCTTCTAATTGCAATATCAAATTAACAAAATATGTTTTTAAAATTTCACCCTGTAGTGTGGGGACAACAATAAAAGTAACAATTTATTGTGCCGAATTTCATTTATGCTAATCGTGTGTTGTTAGTGTTGTCTATTACCAGAGGTTTCTTTAAAAGTAAGGGAAGATCATTCACTTTCAGTGTTGCCGACTCCAATGCCTTGGCCACTGCTTCTTTCTCCGAAGCACCCGTCCCACTGTACAGCCCCACCTCAGCATAGCAAAGTCCCTGCTGCTCTAGTTAGTCAGCTGCTCTCAACAACAACAACAAAAATGCAAGTCATGGCTCATATTTTTTCTAGTGGAGCTTGATAGTGATCGGAGTTGAAAGTTAGAGATGAATAGTGATTGGCAATCTGATGCATTCCCCAGTGTTAGAGCCCGCACAGAACTTGGTAAAGGCTCAGAGAAGGAAGAAGGAAGGAAAAATACACAGCCGTAACAAGAGCTGACGTTTAAAGGGTGTTATTTTCCTGAAACACAAGCACTTTATAGATATTTTCAAAACAACACTATGCCTAAGAAGCTATCATCACCCCATTTGAGGAAACTGAGGCATAGAGAGGTAAAATTATTTGGCCAGAATGAAATCACTAGTCAGCTGAAGACCCAGGACTTGACTTGACACTTTGATTCTAGAAATCAGTGTTTATAACCACTAGAGGATATTTGCTCCCAGAATCAGAGCTCCCGGTTGGCATAAGAACACCAGAATTACCATACGCCTAGCTAATAAAATTCTAATAGCAAATACATTAGACTATGTGGTTAGTCTGTACAGATTTATCACTGGTAAACATGGAGTCTCCTACAGGAGTTTTGAAAGAATGAAAATACTCCACAGAGTCGGTGAGGTCTCCAAGGAGCTCAGGAAATGCCACACTGGGGAAGCACAGAGCAACTCCTTTCTACATAAGCAATGCCCCCACCTCTGTCCCCCTGAGTTCATAGCCAGAGCCCAACGCATAGCTGGGCTTGAATAAACATTTGCTGAATTGAACTAAATTAAGTCTAACCTTGTGTTATTCACATCTCTAAAACTGAATTTCTTCACCTGGAAAATGAAGGGGTAAATCTAGATCTGTGGTTTTCAATCCAGACTATACATGAGAACCAGGTAGGGTGGGAGACATATAAAAAGCATTGATGTTCCAGCTCCATCCCAGAAATTTTGGTCTGAGATAGGTTCCAGGCTTTGCTACCTTTTTTTTTTTTTTTTTTTTTTTTTTACCTCAGTGATTCTTTTTATTTTTTTTTTTTTTATTTTTTTTTCAACGTTTTTTATTTTTATTTTTGGGACAGAGAGAGACAGAGCATGAACGGGGGAGGGGCAGAGAGAGAGGGAGACACAGAATCGGAAACAGGCTCCAGGCTCTGAGCCACCAGCCCAGAGCCTGACGCGGGGCTCGAACTCACGGACTGCGAGATCGTGACCTGGCTGAAGTCGGACGCTTAACCGACTGCGCCACCCAGGCGCCCCACCTCAGTGATTCTTAAGTGAAGTTAGAGTTGAAAATCATTGCCCAGTGTTTCTCCAAAGTTTGCTGTCTGGACCAACAGCATCAATCTTCATGAACAATTCAAGGTCATACCAAAAATACTCTTCCATTTTACATAGAGATGGAGACAGATGAGGAATATTTTCCACAGAACAATAACCCGATGCATTAGCATATTTAATATCTTACAAACACTTATACACATGTTACAGTTAGTTCAAGTGCAACTGCCTGGTGGAAACCTCCACCTAATTTCCCACACCCCTTGCCACCCACTTCAACCTAATCTCCTGGGAGGGGGAGGTGATCGATATGCTGAAACTGGCAGGTCATAGACAGCTCTTCCCTTTCCCTTCCTTACCTCTTGGAGGTATTTCTAGCCACCTTTGCAACTGTCATCTTTAAAGATTTGTACACAAGGAAAAATTAGAAGAGGGAGCTTCCAGTTGAAGCAAATAGAGAGAAGCTTAATTCCCCATCTCATCTGATCAGACACTTAAATTTGGAAATCCATAAATATGTTCAGGTCTGCATGATCCAAAATACTTTTTAAAGGTCATTTACATAATCCTGTCAAGAATGCTCTCTGGGCAGTGGATCAAAGGCATAGCCCTTAGTCCTACTACCGTCTTCCACCCCGAGATTAGCTCCTTCGCCTATTCTGTGAGCATGTGGCCACTTTCCTTTCAAGCTAACCCAGTGCTGGTAATGTTTTTCTCTGTGGATTTGGAATTTTAATTCAAAGATTATGCAACCACGTTTTTTTTTAAGAAGCAATTTATTTTGAGGGCAAAGTGCCCTGTCTTAGGTTAAGTAGTTTTCTATTCAGCTATTTTGCTAGCAAGAGGAGATAAAGCTTTCTAAGAACAAAAGTGTGTGCATCTTCCATATCACTGTGCCTTTCTGATGATTTTGACTCGGATCAGATCCTCAGTCTCATTTCTGAAATAGTCCCTAGGGAATGTTTTAAATGTTTCAGAGAGCAAACAAGTCTCTGGTGTGATATTCGTGTTCATGACATTTTTGCACTTGTGAAGAAAGAGACAAACAATTACCACAGTGGAGGGAAAAGAAGTATTTTTAAACCCATAAATGTATGTATGGAGAAGAATGTCTCCGTGTGTCTATTATGTGTCAGCGAGGCAGTATAGCTTCACAGTTGGAATCAGAGAAACACGAGCACAACCTCAGGTTCTGTCACTTACCACTTGTCTGATCTTGGGTAGGTTACGTAACCTCTCACCATTTTTGCTTCCTTGTCTATAAAAAGGACAGTAACAATAAGCATTTCATGAGCTGTTGTCAGTATTAAATAAGTCATATAAACTTCTTAATTTTGTGGCTCATTAAGTAACTTCTCAATAGAGGTTGTTAAAAGGATGGTAGTGACTGGGGTAACTGGGTGGCTCAGTCGGTTGAGTGTCAGACTTCAGCTCAGGTCATTAATCTCACAGTTTGGGAGTTCGAGCCCCCCACTTCACATTTTCTGTCTCCCCCCTCTCTTTCTGCCCCTCCCCTGTGCTCTCTCTCTTTTTCTCTTTCTTATTATTTTCAAAAATAAACATTGAAACAAAAAGGATGGTGGTGGTGATGGCTATACATGTGGGTTTTCCATATACCATAGTGGTTCCATGTACCACTGTGAATCAAAGACATCCTTTGATCTATTTATCTAATGATGGTGACACCCATTAACGTTTATCTGGTAGTGTGCTGATAAATGTTTAACAACCGATTTTTAGGCAAGGAGTGGGGTCAGGGGAGGAAAGCTCCCGATGTGTAGCACTTCCATGGTGTAAATACTACATCAATGGCCAATATCAGTCTACCAACACAGTATGACATGACTGAACAATAAGCTGGAAAGAGATACACACTAGTGGCCCTCACCACTACATTTATCCGACAGCTCTTGGTACCCACAGCGTGGGATTGCTCAGCATGACACAGATCGCTCTTCTCTAGAAGAAGCTAAATTGTTCACAGGGATTAAATTTGTCCATATTTGCCTTATACATGAAGTAGCTGGGGATAAAAACAACAACAACCTGATGACTATGTCTAAGATTCATCGTGGAAGGTCTGAATTTGACAGAAGAACTGTGTGACATTGGAGCAGAGAGCGGCCAGAGATACCATCCAGCCTCTGGTGCCATCCCTGATTCTGAAAGAGAAATTGAGCACCAAGGATTATGACATTAGATGATCTGTCCACGTCCCTACTGCCAGTTTCTAATAGTGGTGCAATTAGAAACTATCTCTCCTTGGGATGCCTGGGTGGCTCTGTCCATTAAGTGTCTGACTTCAGCTCAGATCATGACCTCACAGTTCATGGGTTCAAGCCCCACATCAGGCTCTGTGCAGACAGCTGAGAATCTGGAGCCTGCTTCAGGTTCTGTTCTCCTTCTCTGTCTGCCCCTCCCCTGCATGCTCTCTCTCTCTCTCTCTCTCAAAAATGAATAAACATTAAAAAACATTAGAAAACAAAAAAGAAACTACTCCTTGACTCCTGTCCTCTTTTATTTCTGCTACCCCTTCCAGTAGAAACTGTGTAGTCTCCAGCTACTCAGGGGCAGGCTACTCAGGGGCAGAACTCAATAACAAAGGAGGAATCCCTACCTATTTGCAGAAGTTCATCTTTCTATCCATTTGAAAAAAACGCAATGCAAAAATTTTTTTAACCAAGATTTTTTCCCAAATGTCCACACATGGACTTAACTCTAAGACTGCCCTGTGGTTGATATAGATATAATGAGATGCTCTGGGCATAAACTGACCAGGACTGAAAGGAACTGACCAATGGACTTTCATAGATGGAGGTCACTGGTAATACGGTCGATCCTTGCACAACATGGAAGTTAGGGGCACCACCCCGCCCCCCCGCACAGTCAAAAATCCACACATACTTTTTGACTCCCCCTAAATTTAACTACTGATAGCCTACTGTTAGGTGGAAGGCTTATCAATTATATAAGCAGTTGATTAACACATTTTATATGGTATATGTATAATATATACCATATTCTCAAATACAGTAAGTTAAAGAAAATAAAATGTTATTATGAAAATCATGTGGAAGAGAAAATGCATTTATAGTGCTATGTTTATCTAAAACAATCCACATACAAAGTGGTCCTGCACAGTTCAAACCCATGTTGCTCAAGGGTCAACTGATTTCAAACAACAGTTTCAGTGCAGGAGTAGGGGAGAAAGCCTGAATGAAATCAATTAAAGAGAAAATACAAGAATAAGAAGTGAAGATAGCAAAGGGCGTCTGGGTGGCTCAATAGGTTGAGCATTCGATTCTTGATTTTGGCTCAGGTCACGATCTCGCAGTTGGTGAGTTTGAGCCCCGTGTCAGGCTCTACTCTGACAGCATGGAGCCTATTTGGGATATTCTCTCTCTCTCTTTCTGCCTCTCTCTCTCTCTCTCTCTCTCAAAATAAATAAATAAAAACTTTAATTAAAAAATGTGAAGATAGCAAGTATTGACCACTCTATGAAGGAAAGGGAACTTTTTTAAAAGATGGGAGATACTTCAACATATTTGTAAGCTGATGTAAATAATCTAGCAGAGGGAAAAGTTTTATGTTGACGAAAGATAGAACCACAGGACCAATACTCCTTAGTAGATGAGATAATATGAATCTACTGCACCAGGTGGAGTGATAATGGCAGTCCTCCATTGTGGCAGGAGGAAGACAGCATACGGAAGCAAAAATGTGAATGGGCTGGAAAATGAAGTGAGGAAGTATGTTGAAGCTCTCTACCGATAGCTTCTATTTCTACAACTGAAATAAGATGCAAGGTCATCTTAGATGATGATCTAAGATCAAGCTAAGACTGAAAATGAGTCAAGGAGTGTGCAGATTGGATAAGAGAGAGTAAGTATGGCTATGGTACTAACTGACCAACCTAGGAGGGAAGTGAGATTCTTGAAGGAAGATCTTGGATGGAGGGTAGGGTATGGGAGTGCACTGTCTATGTGGCTATCATGTGATGCTACCAAACATGATGACAGAATTAGTGGGAGGAAGAAAGAAGATACACCAAGTACTTACATCTTTAATGAATCAGGGAGCGTGCCTGGGAGGGGAATAGTTGATTCCCACATGGAGGTATAAGAGTAGCAGATGGCAGAGTCTAAAGCAGGCATATCAGCCTGTCTATACTGAAGGTTGGAGTCATGAAACTGAATAAAATAAAGTAATAAAATGACACATAGTATGCACACACATATACATAAACACACAAGTGTGCACACACACAAAACATAGAAGTGTACAAACACACATGTATACACAACCACAAATGCACATCCTACCCTCCAACCTTCCTACTCAGTATAAAAACAGATTTAAGGGGTGCCTGGGTGGTTCAGTTGGTTAAGCATCTGACTTTGGCTCAGGTCATGATCTCGTGGTTCATGAGTTCAAGGCCCATGTCGGGCTCTGTGCTGACAGCTTAGAGCCTGGATGGAGCCCGCTTTGGATTCTGTGTCTTCTCTCTCTGTCCCTTCACTGCTTGCTCTCTCTCTCTCTCTCTTTTTTTTTTTAATTTTTTTTTAACGTTTATTTATTTTTGAGACAGAGAGAGACAGAGCATGAACAGGGGAGGGGCAGAGAGAGAGGGAGACACAGAATCTGAAACAGGCTCCAGGCTCTGAGCTGTCAGCACAGAGCCCGACACAGGGTTCGAACTCACGGACCGTGAGATCATGACCTGAGCCAAAGTCGGACGCTTAAATGACCGAGCCACTCAGGCGCCCCACTCTCTCTCTCTCTTTTAAAAATAAATAATAAACATTAAAAAATTTTTAAATAGATTTAAGAGCTCTGGCTCATCTGATGACTTTGCAAGTATTTGATTGCCAATAATCTGACTTCATACATATACGAAGAAAGTTGGAGATGTGACTTCAAAGTAAATTTTCCTTCATCCCTTTCTTATCCACTTATCCTGTACCGTTTCTTTTTTTTCCTTGCCTCTCTTTTTATTGTGTATAAAATAGAAACACTCTACACATCCTGGATCCCTAAGAATCAGATGATTTACCCTCACTCAAGGGCTTTGCTGCTTCTCAGTTCGGTTTCAGGTGGGAGGGGTATCCAGGGGCAGCAGAAGTAGAGCTCCCAACACCGGCCTGCTCGGAAATCCAAGCTGAGCCCCCCTTCCCAGCCAGTGCAGGGGTGTGATGACAAAGAAACACACCAGGAGCTGGATCCACAGCACAGCCTGTGTTTTCCACAGGTGTTGTCAACTACAGGCTGTGATTGAGTCATAGATTATGAAATCTGTTAAGTGGGTCAGCACTTTTGACCAGTACTTTTTTTTTTTTTTTTTTAATTTACATCCAAATTAGTTAGCGTATAGTGCAACAATGATTTCAGGACTAGATTCCTTAGTGCCCCTTACCCATTTAGCCCATCCCCCCTCCCACAACCGCTCCAGTAACCCTCAGTTTGTTCTCCATATTTGTAAGTCTCTTCTGTTTTGTCCTCCTCCCTGTTTTTATATTATTTTTGCTTCCCTTCCCTTATGTTCATCTGTTTTGTCTCTTAAAGTCCTCATATGACTTTTTTTTGATAAAAGAAGATTTTTAAAATCACCAGAGTGCATTAAATGTAATGAGGGCAAAATTTGGGCATAAGTTTTTATGAAGATTATATATAAATTTATGTGGGTATATATCATATATAAATATTCATATTCAAACACATTCATGTAATAAAATACACTATGGGTCATAGTCAACAGTGTTTGAAAGCAACTGCCCTCATGAATCCTATCGACTCTGACAGCTACCGAATTCCAAATTCTTTGTATAGGAAATGGATTCCAGAAACTATCTCCCTATCATCTCCCCATGTCTCAGCCTCTATGCTCACCTGCCTACTGAGTACCTCACCAGCTTCTATGTTCAAGTAGTTCAAAACAACTACCACCTTCACTCCGACCCAGAGTCTCTCCTGGGCTTGAGCATATTTCTACAATAATTCATCCTTTCGGTCAGATGCTAACCTTCAGTCAACCAGTCAGCTGTGAGTACGTTTAGACTTTCCTCCTCCAGACCCGTTCCTCGGTCTAAATGCCACCACCCTCAGTTGCCCCCCATACTGCCATAATACTGTCACACCAGGTAGCCTAGTCTATGATCTCCTAAGGTGTAGAGCCCATAAACCACAGCTGCTTCAATTCTCTAAAGCACCATGTTAATGCCCTTGGTCAAAAACATTCATTAGTTCCCCCAAATTGATCAAATAAAACCCAAACACACCTTTATAGGCTGTTGAATTGTTGGCACCTAGAGCTCAGAGATCTTGTCATGTATATCTTAAGATCCCTCTTTCCACCTAACAGGGTAATTATATATAGTAGGCACATAATAAGTGTTTAAATAATGAAAAACACACTTAAGAATTATTATTAAACCTTCCAGTGTATAAAATGAAAATAAAGTTCTCCTTATGAATTAATAATCACATGAATCAGAACTTCTTCATGTGATCCTCTAATTCTTAGGAAGGCTAAGAAAAGATGAGATCAGCTGACATTATATCCTGAGCTACCTAGATAAATACCATTCACTCGACACAACATACATACAAGCATGACATTAAAAATGAATGAATGGATTCATTTGTACAAACACACAAAATGACTTTTTGTCCATGACATCAGCACTATATAGATTTTCCTTAAATTATTCAACTTAAGCCATGGTCAGTTCTAACAAAGGGTACAAAATCGGGGCTTTTATGTATGTAAATAAGTTAGACTGTCCGAAATAAATGGCTCTAGACTTTCCTTCTGTATTTCTCATATATGTGTCCAAACTATGAGGAGATGATTGACAGGATGGCCCCAAATTACTTCCACTTCCATAAGAAAGTACATATTAAACAATAATGGGAAAATAATCTCAATGCACCAACTTAGTTTCCAGGTGAAAACTAAGCTGAAATCAAAATTGACAGTTCAGTTCCAAAATGCACATTCCATCTAATGGGAGAGAATGTCAGCAGAAAATAATTACCCATTATTCTCACACTGTTTTCAGTGAAATTAACATGAAAATCTTTCAAGTTGTTGTTGGAGAAAAATTTGACACACAGGTTAATCTTATCTTTAATTATAAAAAAGCAGTGCACACATTTTTTAACATGCAAATTCAATTGTATATTACTCAGTGTGAGGAAGGTTTGCCATCATGGAGAAAATATCTTTCTTTCAGAACAATGGTACCTGGTGCTAACAAATGCATTTCTATTTTTGGTTGTCATTTAATTCCACTCACAAAGAAATGTGCAAGACAGAAACAAAGATAAGAGAAAATTACATCTAAGTTTTGTTTCGTTTCAGCATCAACTAACTAGATGGATACATATGAATCTTTGTGGGAAAAGAACTTTAATTTTTAAAATATATTATAATAGGAGTCCCGGGGTGGCTCAGTCGGTTGAGCATCCGACTTCGGCTCAGGTCACGGTCTCGCGGTCTGTGAGTTCGAGCCCTGCATTGGGCTCTGTGCTGACAGCTCAGAGTCTGGAGCCTGCTTCAGATTCTGTGTCTCCCTCTCTCTCTGCCCCTTGCCTGCTCATGCTCTGTCTCTCTATGGGTCAAAAATAAATAAACATTAAAAAAAATTTTTTTAAATAAAATAAAATATAATAGGATGCTTAAGAGTCACATAGCATTTTACAGAAAGCATTCCAAAGAAAATTAGCACACCCCCTTTTCTGAACTTGCAAAAGTTTTAGAGTCCAATGCACCGATGTGATGCATTATGATATCATCAAAAATGATGTTGCAGGAAAATATTTATGACAGATATTGAAAATAATGTCTGTCATACAAAGGTTTAGTATTAACTACAGTAGGAGTGGTAGAGAACTTTCTCGTGTACTTTCTCACATTTTCCTGCTGGCTGCTCTAACATTATCCCCTCCAAGCGGAATGGCTCAATAACACAAGACAATTGCAGGAGGGTTTTGTTGCTGCTGTTGCTGTTATTGTTTTTGATCTACAATAATCACCGTAGAATAAGTTCTGTGACTTCTCTGCTAACTCCCAATTTAGGTAACTGTTCCTTCAGGAGACACATTGTACAACGATCAAATATTCAGGTTAGAGCCAGGCTGCCTGGGTTGCAGCTTAGCTCTGCCACTTAAGTGTGTGTCCTTGGGCAAGTTACTTAAGCTCTCTCTATAAATGTATGAAATGGGGATGAGAATATTTCCTACCTCAGAAGATTGCTTTGAGGATTAAACGATGAGCATAAAACATTTAGTGACTGGCAAGTAGTAAATAGTCATCTGGGTTTTTTTTTCTTCGAAGAACAAGGTCAGATCTCTTGGTGGCATCATAAATTATGGATTATAGAGGAAGACAATGCTCTTGTGTTAAAGCAACAGGACCTCTCCTCTTGTCTTTCTTGTTCTGTAAGTGTTAGGAGGGGCACAACTGTGTCAACAATTGTGTCCACAACATGTTAAGGTGGAATGCATGTTAAAGCTTATGAAATCTTTGTGAAAGCTCTCTCTTCTACAAGTGGAGAGAGGTTTGGACCAAACCAATGCCAGACAGAGCCTACCTCTCGTTATAGAGTGGATGTTCTGTGATCACACAATCTATGATTCTACATGCCAGTCACTATCTCCCTTCAGGACATCAAAGAACTATAATGACTACAAAAAGGGAGATGTCTCTCGTGGCTCTATCAGTTGGATAAAGTCTTAACGTGCTGACAAGTTAATAAAAAAAAATCTGGTTACTAAAATTACAGAGTTTAATCTTAATTTTATAAAATATTAATAGCAATTTTTGAGTGATGGAATGTGAAAGGCATTTTTTTTATGTTGGGATAATTTTAAGTTTACAGAAAAGTTGGAAAGATAGTAGAAAGAGCTCTTGTAGACCTTTCACCTACTTTCTCCCAATGTCAACATCTTCCATAACTATGGTACATTTGCTAAAACTGGGATATTGGTATTGCTACCTCGCTATTAACCAAATTCCAGGCTTTATTTAGATTTTTCCAGTTTTTCCAAATCATGCCCTTTTTCTTTTCCAGGATTGTACTTTGCTTTTAGCCATCATGTCTCCTTAGTCTCTCTGGTCTATGACAGTTTCTTAGTCTATCTTTTTCTATCATAACCTTTGGCAGTGTTAAGGAGTACTGGCCAGGTCTTTTATAAACTGTGCCTCAGTTTGGATTTTCCTGTTCTGTTCTCATGCTTATGCTGAAGTTATAGGTTTTTGAGAAGAATACCACAAATATAAAGTAGCTTTCTCATTACATCAAATTGGGGGGTATATGACGACAGCATGACTTACCGCTGGTGATGTTGATCTTGACCACTTGGTTAAAGTGGGGTCTGCCAGGTATCTCCACTGCAAAGCTACTACATGTTCATTTCCATAGCAAAATCTGGGGACGAGGTACTTGCTGGTATTGGGACGCCATGCTTCTAGGCCCTCTCCGAAGACAGAGCTATGAAGTTGTATGAGTGACTTTCATTTTCTCCTTGTTTGTTGTCTATAGTTTCTAAACTTCCTGTTAATAATGTTGTATTAATATCCTATTGTTACCGTAACAGATTACTACAATAAAGTGCCTTAGAGCAACACAAATTTATTATCTTACAGTTCTGTACTTTACAAGTACAAGATGGGACTTACTGGCCAAAATCAAGAGGTCAGAAGGGCTGTGTTCCCTTCTGGAGACTCTAGGGTAGAGACAGAATCCATTTTTTGCCCCTTCCAGCTTCTAAAGCTGCCCATATTCCTTGGCTCTTACCAGCTTCCTCCATCTTCAAAGTCAACAACAATGGGTAAGGTTCTTTTCACATGGCATTACTCTGCCCTCTTGTTCTGCTTCCCTCTTCCACTTTTAAGGATGTTTGTGATTACATTGGGCCCAGTGAGATAATCCAAGATAATCTCCCCCTTTCAAGGTCACTTAATTAGCAACCTTACTTCTTTACCACGTAAGGTAACACATTCCCAAGTCTGGAAATGTGGACATCTTTGAGGGGAGGAGGAAGCATTATTCTGCCTATTACAAGTGTGAATTATTTTATTTAAAGAAACCCACATAGGTAATCATAAACTAGTCATTGATAACACTTTCATCCAACCAGTAACATTGTTTTGCTCAGCAAATTAGAAAAGTACCCTTCTGTCAAGAAAATTTATTCCCATCTGATGAAATGTTATCATACTATATTGATTTGTTTAGAACAAGACAGTAGTACATAAAAGCCTACAATGTCTATTATATTGCAATAAATCTATAAATCCGCAATGACTATTATACAAATGGCATCCCCTTAAATACTGTGCCCTCATGCTGTGAATGACCCTGTTCTAGCGTAGACAGTAGCAGGAGAGTTAAGTGGGTTTTTGCAAACCAGGCCTCACATTAGGTGTTTTTCATACATACGTTAATTAACTGTATGTTCTCCATAGCCTGCTAGGTGAGGATTGATATCCCAGTTAATTTAGATGAGACTAAGTAATTACCCAATGCCATACAGCTACTAAGAGTCAAAATTAGAATTAAAACTCAGTAAGCCTAATGCCAAGTCTCCTTTCTATAGCCATCACCCTATATCTTTCTCTAGATGCTGGAAATGCAGGTTCAGGAGATTCCCAGTTGTTCTGCTAAACCAGGGTCACCACGCCTCTTTTTCCATATCACCCCCTTCGGCCACCACCACAATTTTGATTTTATTTAAAATAAAGACTAGATTTTTTTTCTATCACACCAACAGCACAACTATTTTTAAAACTGCCCTAGTGTCAAATGGAAGTAAGGAATGGAAACCAAAACTATAAGTGGTTAGTAAACAAGCTTCAGTAAGAAAGAATTTGATAAACAAGAGTGAGTAAAAATGTTTGCCCTTCTTAGTTCAAATAAATATAAATTAAGGAAACACTTATGAAGCATTTAGACTAGGAAAAAAGCTGGGGTTTTTAATAGCTCTCAACATTTGGAGTAGTTCCTGAAGAACTGGGGTACTCATTTGCTGCTGGAGGCAATGGCAATTGGTACATTTCTGGAAAGCCATGGAAAAATAGCAAGAACTATACAAATTTTCATGAATCTTTTGATCCATCCAGGAAGTGAGACAAGTAAATTACTCAACAGTATAAAAATACCTCCATGCATAGTATATTTATTGTCAAAAACTTAGAAACACCCTAAATGCACAACAGCAAAGTGGTTTAGTAAATTATAGTGTATCAACTTGATGGAAAATTATGTAGTTATTAAAATTGTAATTATAAAGTAAATGTAGAAATATAGAAAATGTTTATGGTTTATAGTTTGAGTGGGAAAAAAGAAAAAAGGTCCGTATTCTATGATTGTAACTGTAAAAATATGTATTTATGTAGACAAATACTGCATTTTTTCAATTCTAAAAGACATGTCGGGGCGCCTGGGTGGCTCAGTCAGTTAAGTGTCTGACTTCAGCTCAGGTCATGATCTCTCAGTTTGTGAGTTCGAGCCCCACGTAGGGCTCTGTACTGGAAGCTTGGAGCCTGGAACCTGCTTTGGATTCTCTCTCTCTCTCTCTCTCTCTCTCTCTCTCAAATAAATAAAAACATTAAAAAAATAAAAGTAAAAAAAAAATAAAAGACATGTCAACAGTGTGAAGTCAGGATGCAACTTAACAAGGCATCTTGGGGCACCTGGGTGGCTCAGTCAGCTCAGAGTCTGGCTCTTGATTTCAGCTCAGGTCATGATCCCAGGGTTGTGGGAACAAACCCATGTTGGGCTTTGCGCTGAGCATGAAACATGCTTAAGTTTCTCTCCGTCCGCCGCCGCCCCCCGCCCCCGCCACTCTTCCCCACTCGTGTGTCCTCTCTTTCTTTCTAAGCAATTGATACTGTCTTATATTTAACTAAGAGCACTTTTTCTTTTTTAGAGGTACATAAGATAATCATATATTTTAAATTCAGTGAAATGTGGTATTATTTAGAAAATAGGCAAATAGGAAGCTGTTATGTTGATAGATACTACTTGTTTCATTTTGCCTATGTTCAAAAATAAAGTTTTTTTCAGTAACAACTTTAAGAGAATAACAAGCAAATGGAGCTAAATGAGTCTGATGGGTGGTGGAAAATTCTAGAAGTAGATGCATCCATAAGGGCTTTTCATACCTGATGAATAAGCCATCTTTTAAGAGGAGAAAAAGTATGGAAGGAATTCTGAAGGCAGGGGCCCATTTTTAACAAGAAAGAATGAAGAGGAAAGGGGCTTCAGATGTTTCCTAATCTACTTTGTGATTTGTAGGATGCAATTTTCATCTATGTCTAACTTAAAGAAGATCAGAAACCCTATGCCATGGAGTAAAATTTAGAAACTGAAAATGACGGTATCCGTCTTTCTTTATCATCTTTTATTAAAAGTGGTTCTGAATTCAGGCATAATTAAATTTGACATGAAGTATTTGAAGGTAAGTAGTTTTAATCTCACACAAAAATTCTTGCCAAAAAGAAAGAAAACAATGATATAAATTCACATGGGGTCAGAAAGAGTCCTCAGTTTTCAAAATACAAGTAAATGGTGAAGACTATAAACGCAAAAAAAAAAAAAATGGGAACAATATTAGGAAATAAATAAATATCAGGATATTTAAAAGTAACATTTATCACAAACATTTTGAGAGTTTTTAATCAACTTTGTTTGAGAGTGAACAAAGAAATGAGATGTCAATTCATTCATTTTCTTTTACCTTTTTTTTGTAAGAACATGTGAAATGAGATTTATATCTATCTGAATGAAGTCAAGAGTTTTTTTTTTTTTTTTATAGATTTGTTTGTTTTTTTTTTCAACGTTTTATTTTTATTTTTGGGACAGAGAGAGACAGAGCATGAACGGGGGAGGGGCAGAGAGAGAGGGAGACACAGAATCGGAAACAAGCTCCAGGCTCTGAGCCATCAGCCCAGAGCCCGACGCGGGGCTCGAACCCACGGACCGCGAGATCGTGACCTGGCTGAAGTCGGACGCTCAACCGACTGCGCCACCCAGGCGCCCCTGAAGTCAAGAGTTTAAGGCAACCCAGAAACAGTAACCTAAATGAGAAAACTATTTACATTGGGAAAAAATGACTGAAGTCTATAATCATCAGAAACTAGAAATCCTTATTATAATATTTGAGTCCAAATCTTGTGTGGCTTCCTCCCTTCCTTCCTCAGTAGTGGAATCCCCATTTTTAGTGGGGCACAGCGCCTCCAAGACCAGTTTTCATTTCCCAGCTCTTCTGCGGCCTGCGGCCAAGCTCTGAGCAATGTGATGTAAATCAAAGCCTTATATGACCCAACAGGACCTCTTTAAGACCATTTCTTCTTCATTTATTTTTATTGAAGTATAGTTGAGGCACAATGTGACATCAGTTTCAAATGCACAACATAGTAATATGACAAGTCTACACGTTATTCTGTGCTCACCACATGTGTAGCTACCATCTGTCATTATACAAGGCTGTTAAAGGACCACTGACTACATTCCCTATGCTGTACCTCTCATCTCCATGGCTTATTCATTTTGTAACTAGGAGCCTGTATCTCCCACTCCCCATCACCCATTTTTCTCATTCCCCCACCTCTCTTCACTCTGGCGATCATCAGTTTGCTCTCTGTATTTATGGGGAAGACCACTCTTTTAAAAGGGACGTGTAGCCTTTCATCTTCTTCCCGTTCCCTCTGCTGCCAACCTTCGGTGGATGTAATGCCTAGAGCCCCACGAAGCAACTCAGTTCATGGGTTGACATAGTGACCAGCAGCCAGCGATAAGACAGGCAAAGTAGGAAGAATCCTAGGATGTGATGACACCACAGGTCTGCTCTCCTAGCGTTTTGGTCACCCCTAGATATCCACTGCACATCATCTGTCTTACTTAAGCTGCAATTATTTCTGGTACTTGATACTCACGGTTGAACTCAAGTCATAACTGATAATGTCAAATATATGTTATGTTGCTCCTGCTTTGTCAGGAACTGTTGCAACATTCTTCAGAGAACAGGGTTTTTTTTTTTCTTTTCTTCTTTTTTTTTTCACCTCATTCTCCAAATTGAAGAATCAATCCATAAATACCAACATCCGTTAAATGTTGCTGTGTTCTACCTTTACGGATTGCCACGAAGGGAAAACAAGATGAGACGGAATTGAAAAATAAAAGAGGCATAGTTGGGCAAGGTGGTAAGGAGGAAGAGAGTCAGCCAGTGGAGGGGCTGTTCTTCCCTGTATAATATTTATTAAATATATCTTTAGCAGACTTGAGAGGCAGGCAACTGACTTTCAAAGCTTTGGATTTGAAATCCGAAAACACTCTTAGTCCTGGTGCTGTGACTTTGAGGTCTTCCAGTAGCCACCCTGGGTCTCTTTCAAGGATTCACTAGATACTAATCTCTACTAGGTGCGACAGCTTTAGGGTAAAATGAAAGTGTCTTTGTAGAAATGTCCATTTTCATCACTTTTGTGGACTTGGATTTCTTGAAATGAAATTAGGAATGCTCTCCCTGCTGAGTCTTCTCCCAAACACTGCTCTTTGTCTAGAATACATTTTCTGACCACCACTTCGTTGTGATTTTAAAACTTTCTGAAGTCTCACTTCGTGGATATAATTCTTAGAACCATTTTCCCCTTGTCTTGCAAACTAGGTATTTCATGATGATGCATTTGATTATGGAAAACTCTGTTTACCCCTCATACATCCCTAAAGCTTATTTAATGGTCAGTTTCTAAAGACAAATAAACTTGGGGTTTACTTTCAACTGGCTCCTAGCACAGTTAATTCAATTCATGTTCGTTAATCACCAACTATGTGCATATCACTGTGGGAGCTAAATAGATACTTTCTGAGGATGAAGGTGAGCTTGGTGGAGGTGGTGATAATGAGGATAATTTGGCATACAATGTGACTAAGGGCCAATTAATAATTAATAATGCACCCTCAATTAATAATGAAGAATCCCTCGTGAGCTTATAAAAAATGCAATCATGAACTCTATGCCTTTCACCTCCCATACAAAGCCTGCTTGAAGAAGGAGATATTTATGAAGGACTTTTTGATAGTCTTTCCATTCTTCCTGGCATTTCAGGTTTTGCCCTCAAATCAAGCTATTCCCTCAGGAAGGGCACACTTTCCCTGAGATATGGTGGCCCTTTTACTGAATTGTGTTGCTGTAATTTACTGAGAAACGATACTAATGTCACATAGCTTTGTGCAGTACTGTTGAGGATGTCATCCACTGTCCTTGGGGGAACTTCTGTGAGCAATTTTCCTTGAAAAAGAGAGAGAGAGAGTGAGCACGTGAACGAGTGAGCAGGGAAGGGAATGAGAGAGGGGTAGAGAGAGAGAAAAAGAAGGAGAAAATCTTAAACCGGTCCACACCCAGCACAGAGCCCAACACGGGGTTTGATCTCATGACCGTGAGATCATGACCTGAACCAAAATCAATTCAGAGACTTAACCCACTGAACCACCCAGAAACCCTCCATGGTCATTTTAGTTTAGATTTTCATCTGGTAAACTATTGGTTTCTCACCAAGGTTGATATCATGCTCTTAAACATTGAGACTATGTCCCAGGCAACTTTCATTTTCATCCAGGTTGCCAACATGAGCCCAATTTCTTGTTCATCTCTCACAACTATAAAGATCCATATAGTGTGAACACAGGTTTCTTCCTCTTCCTCTCATCTTCCCACCCATCTTAACTTTCCTCTGATGCAAACTTAACTTGCTCTAGTCTTAACATTTGTCTCTCCTATTTATATTTCACTGTTTTGATATATGCGTTGGCCACAAACAACTTAAAATTGGTTATGGAGGACAAAGAATAAATCAGTAAATTAAAGTAATTAAATAAACAAAAGTCCACATTATAGATAATTCAGGCAAAGAACAGACATCCTGAAGGATTCTGAGGACCTGAGTCCTAAGGTCATTTCACCCTACACCACACCTGCCTATCCAAATATGCCAATATTGATGCCATAGAGTCTTCCTAAACCACAGCAAATCAGGTCATGTACAACAAATACCCTGTACAATATCCTTGACGCCATGGAGTTAGAAACATTGACCTGAAAGAAAATCTTTTGCCTTCCAAGTAAATTGGCAAAATCCCACATGATGAGAACTCCTGGAGGTCACTGAGCTCTGGCTTCACCATGTCACTGAAGCAATCTCCACAAAACACAGCGGGAAAACAAGCAGACTTCTGTGCCTGGCCTGTTCCAGGAAAATTGCCACATAGAGCGTAGGTCCCAGATTATAAAGTCACTTGCTTGGTCTTCAGTTTGTTAAGACAATTGGAAAGTTGATATTTGAATTCAGGTCAGTTAATAGCTGACTAGGGCCAACTTTCCCATACAACTGCTTACCCAATCAGGTAATAATTAAATATTAACTAAGCACTTGGTATTTGTAAGGCATGGTGCTACCTGCTGTAAGGGACATAAATATGAGTAAGTCATAAACTCAATGCTGGAGAAGCTTGAGATTGAGTGAGAACAGCTTGATTAATACTCAAAAACCCACAACTATACAGATAACCCATCGTTCAGATGCCATGAAAGAAGTATAGTGTCTCCGTTGGATGGAATTAAGAAAGGTTTCACGGAGGCTATGAATTTTAAGACAATTCTTGTAATGTCTAGAACAGATAAAATGAACAAGAGAAGGAAGACAGGTAAAGGACAAAAAAAATGAGCAAAAGGTGAGAAATACTCAGAAAACATCCCCAGCTAACCCACTTAGACTGCCTCAATAAAACTGGAATAAAACAAACCACTTGGCCTGGCATACTATAGAACAGTGGGGAATAACAGTAGGAAAGAGCACCAGCATAGGCCCTTAAGTTTGATCTTAATTCAGTGGAAAGTGAGGTTTCTTGAACATTTCCAAGAAAGGGAGCGATGGCATCCGAGATTCCTTGAGAGGTTTCATCTGGAACCAAAATGAGGGATGAGCTGGGGAGCAAGAGGCAGTTCCAAGACAAAAAACAAAGCCATTGTTGTTTACCACCTCCTCGCTGAAGGGCAAGTGTTGACTCTACACCGATTGTGTGCCCTGCATATACAATCACACACAGAATCACTACTAATAATCCTTGGAATCATTTGCTCCTGAAACAGAGCTTTAATGATAGGCAGGAAAAACAGGTCTCTGAGATAAATAAATCGGTTTACATCTTCCTTAAACTATCTCGATCATTCCAGTTTAAAAGAAATCAGAGGATTTCCAGCAGTGTCTTTGGGGGATTTTTCTTTTTTTTCTTTTTTTCTTTTACTCTAGCAATCCAAGCAGCAAGGGGTCTGGCTTCCTGAACATTATTGAATGGAAATGTTTATTTCTGCAAATCCCTGCCTTTGCCTTCAAAATTATAAGCGTATTGGTTCCCCTCTAATTCACTAAGTGCTTTTGTTCCATGGCCACCCATCTGAACAGCAGAAAAACCTTCAACAAAGCAATTTCCGGCACAATCGGAACCAGTCTGAAATTTAGACTTAATGTACAAAATAATTTATTTCCTGCTTTTCAACTTCCTTTTCCTAGACACCAAAGAATAATTCTATTAAAAATACAATTAGCTGCGATCATCATGCATATCCAATTCAGCAAGTGTTTGTTTACTTAAAGTCTTCTCTGAGCACATTATTTTTGAAAGGTTTTGTGCTTCCAAATGTACCTGAATGTGTTTGCCAAGGGGTCATTTCTGGACTTAGTTACCCATCCATAGCTTCATGTTGTATACTGGCATATGTCCTTAACCCAGTTCTGCTGAAGCTCTCCCCCTGAAACTTTTCAGCTCAGGGCGCCCCTCTCACTCTAGTTAAAAGAGTAGATTGGCAAAGTTTCACATTCCCCCCATTGGTAAGAAATAGTGATCTTCTTCATTAATTAGATTTTTGAGATATTTTTTAAAATCTCAAAAGTTGAAATTAAAAATCTGTTCCTGTGTATCTCTCTCTCTTTCACACACGCACACACATACACATAAATGATCATATATTGATATTTTAAAAATTTTTTAATCAAATTAAAGTCCCCTTAGTCTTGTATTTTTTCCTCCCTTTTTCTCAGAAGCAACTCCTACCAGCATTTTGCTATTCAACCTTCCAATCCATTGTGATACTTGGATATATATATATATATATATATATATATATATATATATATATATGGATATATATATATATATTATATTTATATACATGTTTTTATATATTTTATCTATTAAATATGTATATTTATTGTATATACTTATATATTGGATATATATTTATATATTCATAGATAATGCATACTTTTATTTTTGTCTTGATTTTTCACATTTAAATAAATTACATCATAAAATCATATTGTTCTGCAATATTTCCACTTAATATTATGTTTGTGAGATCTATCCATGTTTATGTAGAGAGACCGTATTCATTTTTTTTTACCTCTGGGTTATGTTCCATTGTATGAGCAAACCCCATTATATTTATTCTGTTGGTATATTTCATTATGTTTTTTTCATCTAGGTTGCTTCAAATGTTTGCTCTCACAAACAATGCTGAGTGAGAAACAGCTTTGCACGGGTCTGCTTATGCAGTTAGATGAGTTTCCTCTTTGGGGTATAGATTTATAAATGAAATGTGTGTGCACTTCTAGTTCTTTTGGAAACTTCCAAATTGTTTGCCAAAGTGACGATACCATTTGTATCCTACCAGCTATTTATCTTTTTCATTTTTGCTAATCTGATGGGTGAAAATTGCTACTAATTGTTGTTTTCACTCACATCCCCAAGATTATGAGCAAGGCAGCTTAGTGAAATTCTCTCTTCTGTGACACACTGGGGGCTGGCCTTGGCTTCAAAGAGGTGACAGCGCTGTCAGCAGCCCTGTCCTGGCAGGGACTTGTGCTATCATCGGGTTGCATACTACCACTCACAAGGCTCAAAAATGTGCCAGAGTGAGATCATCAGCCCCCAAAGGCCTGCACAAAGGACCATGCCTACCAAGCCTTCCAGTGATGGATTATAATTCGAAGTAAAAAGCTCCCGGCCTCCTATGTGCAGTGGTACAGGGAAGACCAGCCTGCGTGATGAAGAATGTCTATACAAGAGTCATATTTTACAGAATAGAAATGTTCTGTTCAAAGCAGTAAAGCTCCATCATACACAAGTACAAGTCAGAAATGGGCCTCGTTTATAATTAGGGGTCTTGTCATTCTCCTCTGAGTGGTCTCCCCTTTCCCTTTGTTCCTACCCCCCTGAAAGCTTCCAGAAAACTCTCTTCTTAGCCTAGCGACTCATGGGGAAGTAATGAAGCACAAATTGGAAATCAGATGTCAACCCTGGGCCGGGTACTGCTGGTAAACGAACTAATGCAACACTTTGGGCAAATCAATTTTCCACTGAGTCTTACCTTTCTTGCAAGATGATAAATTAATGCCAAAGGCTATAGTCTAGGATTTGTAGCCTCTCATGCTCTAGCTTTCCCTTCCTCACCATTTAGCTAAGCTTAGGATTTGGCCCTGTCTGTTCCTTCATTCTATCTCTCTGTCTCTCTGTCTCTCTCTCTCTCTCTCTGTCTCCCTGTCTTCTCTCACATACAGTCACACACAAAGAGAGAGAGCGACTGAGAGATCACCTATTCCAAGTTGCTTGTTTACTAACACATCCCGTTGGAGGAGAGATGACCCACCAGAGGCAACAGAACCAGAACTGCATCCAGAGCAGCCAGCTCCTGTCCTGCCCCAAACCTGCCTTCTCCTGCCTTTACAACCAAGCTCCCTATTTGTTCCTTGCTGATTCCCTTCTAAGGAAAGCAGGGTGAAAATCCCCAGAGACCCTCCTATTTCCCTCATCACCCACAACAGTTGATGTTCCTTTTGTCATTCATCCTGCAAAGAATTAGGCTAGAGGATTGCCTTCCTGCCAGGGAATCTTGACTTGCTATTGAGTCTCCCATAATCCTCTTAGGTGGGAACCATACCATGTCCAGAAGTGTGTCTGATTCAAACAGTCAGAAAGAGCACAAAACTCACCTAGGTTTTATACAGACAGTTCCTGTGTATGTGTCTTTGAGGTTAGGACATGGATAGTGTGGTAGACAGACTGGTTCCATGATCCCTGTTTCTTGGTGTTCACCCCCTTCTATAATCCAGGCTCTATGAGTGTGGGCAGTATCTGTGACTTTATTCTAACCAGCATTATTGGTTATGGTGATGGGATTTCACTCTCTGATTACATTATGCTTTGATTCCTATGCATAGAAAGAGAAAAGTCTACACTAAGCCTATTCTTTCAGCTCTGTGACAACAGTCTACCACATAGTCTCCCTCCTCTGCTGAGAGGAGACCAGAACCCTGGACACCTGCATCATGTGAAAAGGACTATCCAATCACAGACAAGACTTCAGGGCTTTCTTGCCATTCTCAATATTTGGACTTCACAGGAAAAAAAACTGTAGAAAAAAAAATCACAATAGGGTGTTTAAAGGTGCAAAAGACCCAAGCATGGCTCCACCCTCCCAGCTAGAGGGGCTCCAGCCACTAGTCCCCAGCTGCTCCTCCTGATACTGATACAACCTGGTCAACCTAGTCTATTGCAGGTGAGTTCTTTCTATAAATAGAACAGAAACAGAATATTTCATTATGGGCCATACAAGTCCTATATAATCAGGCCCCTGATTATTTGTACCATTTTTCTAAACTCCTGTCATACCTTCTTTTAGTGCCTGTACTCACCTGGCTTCCTTTTGCCATGGGCATTTGCACATGCTGGTCCCTGACATGCTCTTTCTTTCATTTTCACAAAGTTAATGCCTTCTTCAGATCTCAGCTCAGGTGACATTGCCTCCAGGGAAACCTGTCCTTACCTCTGTAACTAGACCTAATGCCCAATGATAGGCCCTCAGGATATGATAGCTCTCACGGACTCAACACCTGTCACAACTTAACTGTCCATTCACCTGTGTCACTATCTGCTTAATGCAAGCCTTCCCCCACTAGACTCATTCTGAGCCACACAGGTAAAAACCAAGACAAGCTATGACTCCTCTCATTGACTTGCCATTAACTTGCCAGCATGGAGCCTAGAGCTTGGCATATAGTGTGGTTTAGTAAACATTCATTCAGTGAAGAACTGAATAAAACCTGTTTGTCTAAAATGATTGAGGAAAAGATGAGCCCTAGGCTGAGAGTGGGGGAATCTGGCTGTGAACCAGCTTTCCGCTCAGTTTCAGTGTGAGATAGAGCAAGCCATTCCAACCTCCTTCTCAGTGTCCCCAGTACCTTGTGGGTCTTCAGATCTCTGATGCACTGACAATGTCGCCAGTTAGTTGGCTGTTACTGACATCGTTACCACTGTGCTTTTCTTCACTCTGTCTCTTCAAGGAAGCTAGGATGGGAAGATCTTCCTGCTTCATTTCCTCAGAGCCCTACAAATTCCCAATAAAAACTTCTCAAAAGAACTACAAGCTGCATGTAAACCACAGAGTCCATTGGGGCCTAAAGTTAAAAGGTCATATTGTGTAGAATGGTGCTCACAGTCATCTGGGAACAATAACTAAAACATATAAATTACAAAACCTGGATGGCCAGCAGCTGTATCCATGGAAACAGATGTTGGCTTGGCCAAAGTGCTTTATAATGATTATGATTAATCATCCTTGAAATCACCGTTATTTATTGGTGTATAACTGATGGAACCATGTTGGAAGGGCTATATTATACAGTTTTACAAATTTCCAGTTGCTGGAGCTGGCACCCTGGCCATAAAATAGCAAAAGTGTTCTTTAAAATATACTCATTAAATATCAGTCAAAGAGAACAGGAAAATATAAAAGCCATAGCTTGGAATAATAGTCAATAAAAACGTTGTGCCAACACAAGTCACTAATGTTCAAAATAAATATTCTTCCATGCTTCATATAAACTTAGTGCTAAAAAAAATTCTTAAGTAAGTGGGAATCCTCTGTGAGTTCATTCTAAATGTTGTTCACAATTCCACTTTATCTGTGTTTAAGTCAGAACCATACATCTGGAAAAAGGTTATGGGTTCATTTATTGTTGCCTCTTCCGTTAGCTAATCTTCCTTGTCACTAGTATTTTTCTGCCTTTACTATGTTGTGGATGTTCTGAAGTTGGCTTCTTTTGTACCTCACCCGTTAAGTGTGATTTATTTTAACTTGATCACATGTATCATTGAAGGGTGACCAGAGTTTGGGAAAAGTCTTCATTCAAATGTGTTTTGGATGGAGCTGGGGGACGCTTTCTGGAAACGGGAAGCATTGGCGGCCATCTTAGCTTCCTCATAGCCTCCTGTGACTCCGTGGCCCCACCCTGACCAAGAAGCCAAATAGGCATTTAACAAAGCACGCACAATCTTACTTTCCTTTGCCTGTGTAATGACGTGTACCTGGGGCAGAGGAATACCAAGGGATGTGCCAACAGACTCAGAGGCCACTGTGGGCTTGGGTGCATTCCTAATGCATGTTTTCCCAGAACATGTCCAACTCCTCGAATACACACAGCATTGTTTTCGGGGAGAGTAGAAGGCTGAAAGGGCCAGATCCTCAGGTGCTGTTGATACAAGTCTTTCCTAAGCACATTCATAAAGCTACTGCCATATCATTCTTGATCTAGTGCCACAAATTAACAGCAACCCCCCTGGGCCCTGGGCTATGCTCTTGGAACAACCCTGGGATTGTTCTGTACAATGCTCTGATTGTCTGTGGGGTGGAGCAGCCAGTGAGAGCTGGAGTGGGTGCTAGAAGTTGGCTATAGCAGCCATGCTAAGATATGTTCTAAGCACCAGGTGTGTTAGCCACTGGATGTGCAGAGAGGCTCTGAGACGTGTGTACAGCCACAGCCACCGCAAATCTCCTGTCCTACTGTATTCAATAGACCTAGAAAATGACTCAGAATGCTTTGTGCAGTGGGGAAGGACAGGGCAAATATGACAAATTGGAAGACTGATAAACAAGGCAAGATGTTTTAAGGAAGCAAGATTTGTAATTACTTTCCAGTAATTTTGGCTGGAGTCCTTACATAATACATCATAATAGGGCAAACATTCAGGGCTGCCCCCACCAACCCAAGGAAGCCTGTGGGACTTCTGATCTTCAATCCAGAGAATTGAGAGAGAGCTACCTGAAAAGGTCATTTGATCCAACTCTCCATACCTTCCAGAACTGAAAATTATCATTCTTTGTTTCTAGGTAGTCTTGGAAAGAAGACTCCACTATCTTATTTCAAACCATATTCCAGCGATATATTATAAATGTAACAAAGAGAAGCAACTATATAATGTCATCTATTTTAGTGGCCCTCAACTGGGGATAATATTGCTCTCTGGGACACATGTAGCAATGTCTGGAGACATGTTTTATTGTCACAACTGTTGGGGAAGGCAAGTGTTGCTGATGGGTAGTGGGTACAGGCCAGACATATTGCTAACCCTCCTACATTGCACAGGACACAGAATTATCCAGACCAAAACATCCACAGTGCCACGTCTGCAAAAACCCTTATCTAGACAAATAACCAGCATGACTAAATTATTCCTCTCTGAAACAGTTGAGTAAGGACAAAAGATTCATAGTTTGAATAATCAAACTAATCATTTAAGTCATCTGTGGGTACAATGCCTTGGTCTCCGACCACTGCATTAATTTCATTTAAGGATAATACTGATAATTACTCAAGTAAAATTAACAGACAATTTTAAATTTCCCACCATGCAGGCATACCCTGCCTTTATAAAGGCAGTATTCGAGAGGTGGGGAACGACATACATGTAAAACACCATATAGGTGTTTTAGAAAAGGAAGCAACCCATTCTACTTGGGCATCAGGGAAAATATCATATGGGAAGATGACTTTGAACTCTCAGGATAATTACACTTTGCTTTCTAAAGGTAATACAACTTGGCCATACCCCGGAACTCGTGCTTTCAGTAATACCAAGCACTCTCCTAAATATTTTACATTCATTATTTCATCATATTCTCTGAACAATCCTATGAAGTAGGAACTATTATTCTCAACTTACAGATGAGACAGACTCTAGCGGTGACTTGTCTGTCTCCAGAGTGAGTGTGCATAACTGCTGTGCCACACAGCCTCCATGAAAATGGAGCTAAGTGATTTGGGCCACAAGTATCACCTCCCGGTCACTAGCCTCTCCCCTCCACGGGGAGGAGCTGATGGTCTTAAAGTTCCTTACAACATTTGCATTCATTATTCTAACAGCAACAGGATACTTATTTCACAAAACAACCATCTTGGGGTAGGCTCCACACTGGGGAAGGAGAGAGGTCTTCAAATAATCACAGAAATGGTAACATTTAAATAGCTGTCTGGGATATTAACTGTAAAAGGAATTTTACTTTAGCCTATATTCTCCAAATAGGACAAAACTAAAGTCCCTGTCACTGCTTCTCCCAGGTCAAATCAATTTCATCCTGACTGTACAAATACAGCCTAAACTTACTATTTCATTCATTCATTCATTCACTCATTCATTCAACAAATATATACTGATTATCTACGATGTTCTGGGCAATGGGCTGTATACTTGGGATATAGCAATAATAAACTAGACAGAAAGCCCTTAATCTCATGGAACTAACCAATGAAAATGGAGCTTTGAGATTATAAAACCTCCAGGTAAATTAAGTAGACATAATGTTTCTTATCTTGGAATTATTGCCATTCATCATTATTCATCTGAGTTTCCAATTTAGACCTAATCTCACTATAAAATATTCAGTGTTTCCCCATGTTTGTTTTTCACATAGATGTAGACATGACCTTTGGAAGGCATGAATAAAATTGAAAGAATATTTTCACCTAATTCTTTTTGAAGTATTTAAATAACATAGGAAGATATATTAATCTAAAGATACCAGTATGATTTTCTTATCGCAAGTCCCTTTATTTTTTCAGAGAACTTCTAAGTTTCATTCCAGTGTAGAGTAACTAAAATATTTTACCAAATTTATTCCTGAAATAAAATATTTCAGGCTGAGAGATTTTAAAAGCAATTTCATTTTATACCATGCATCTTTTTCCACGTGCTATTTTAGAGATCTCCGTTGAATAGCTTTGCTACATGACTTTAACTGTAATAAGGAAGATTTTATGTTTGTTCATGTTGCTTCCTGCGTCTGGAAACCTCTATTTTCTCTTCACCAACCAATCTGCAACACTCTCTTCAAAACTCTATTTGAGATTATTTTATTTATGTATGTGTGTTTATTTTCATATTTTGCTCTATTCCTGAAAATATTTGAAGCAGCCTCTAACAAGACACATCAAAGATGACCCAATGGCATCCATTAAAAGTAGGGCAAGAGAAGAAAGTAAAACAAGAGTGGAGATGAAGCAGAGCCAGGAATGAGTCTAAAAATGCATATCATAATAACCCACACATGTGTAATACCTGGGCCATAAATCTGGCTGCCAACCTGAAAAGAGAAACTTTATCAGTTATACAATTCACGTGTCCATGAGATACTAACAATCCAAATTTCCTGGGGAAGTCTAATTGTTCTTGGTACTCAGACCAGACAGGAACTTTTCCTGGGATCCTCACAAATAGATAATATAATGATCAATCATCACAGCTTCTTTAAAATTCATACAACAAGATACATGAAGCTGCTTATTAAAATAACTCGATGTAGGCTAGTGGCACATACACAGACATGATACAGAGAAAAGGAGTTCTTCTGGAAAGGGGGAAAGAGAAGACAGAGATGATTGGCATAATAAAAAGCAGTGTTCCAGCCTCTGCTTATCAGCTTGAATCCAGGGATTTAATTCAGAATAATTGGCATTGGAAAAACTTGGCAATCTTCTCTAAATATTATTCCACCTAGCTTTTGATCAATATTGGGTAGTGATGACAAATATATTGAGAATGGCTATTCCTTGGACCATTGAATTCATCCTTCAGTGCCTAAGCAGACTCCAGAGCTGGAGCTAGAGTCCATGTCTTTTTGCAGAAGCTGGGGACCCCATCAAGGCACATGTCCAATGACATCCAGGCCACCCTTCTGTAAGGTATAATTAGGGAGTTCTGTCAAGAAATCCAGGATGACTTTGAGAAAATCATTTTGAACCCACTGGAAACCCAGATAAAAGCAGTGAGGCCTCAAAATTCTACTCCATTTAGTTATTAGCTTGAATTAGCCAAAGCTAACCAGACACACACCTTGGGCAAAATAAAACATCAACATAACACTGAAAGCATCTTTAGCTTTGAGAAGAATACTTTCTTTCTATTGTGTGTTCCCAGAAAAACCATTATGAAATGCACTTTGAGGAAATAGTAACAAGTTGTGTGGGACTGTTATTTATTTATAAACCAACTAAAAAACGAGAATATCTAGCAAAGACATAACTAGTTTGGAAAAAGAAAAAAATAATAAGAAAAAGGCTAAAAGGCTTATCGCTGGCCTTTCTTTTGGGCAATAATCGGCCAGTGGGGTCAGAAGCCTATTCAGGCCACTCCTTGCTTGAAATAATAGAGCCCTAACACTCATGTAAGAAAGAATGTGCTACTTTTCTCTACAGCCTGGAGTGGGAGGGCTTGAAGTGAGCTCAACCAGATCATTAAGAGCCAAGTTTTAAAGAAAGAAAATCTAAACATAATCCAAAGGCTATGGTCTTCTGTGTTGAAAGACTGTTCCTATTGGCTCTGATCTGAGCAGAATCAAATAATAGGGCCGGAGTTGTAAAAGTATCTGTATCTGGGGCTATGTCTAAATTGAGTACATGCCCTTCTAGCAGCTGGTACATAAGAATAAAGATCAATGTGATGCCTGGGTGGCTCAGTCAGTAAAGCACCAGACCCTTGATTTCCACTCAGGTCATGATCTCATAGTTCATGAGTTTGAGACCCCCCATCAGGCTCCATGCTGACAGTGTGGAGCCTGCTTGGGATTCCCTCTCTCTTCCTTTCTCTGCCCCTCCCTTGCTTCTGTTCTCTCTCTCTCAATAAATAAATAAATAAATAAATAAATAAATAAATAAATAAACAAACAAACAAATAAACTTTTAATAAAGATCAAGGTCTTTTCAATAAGTGCAACAACAATTTGCCACCTTTAATCTAATGTATTTCTCTAGGAGAGAATAGCATATAGTTTAGGGCTATTGTCCAATAAAGGAAGGTTACCATTTTGGACAGGGAGTATCGTCCTCTTAGAATATGGAATAATTGATACTATTCATTTAATCCAGTGAGGCTGTCCCTGTAGAAAAAATAATGTTGGGAAAGTTGGCGAAAGGGGATTCTTCCAAAGCTTTGGGGGGAAAAAACTTCTCTAGGGTCTAACTACAATACTTAATAATAAGAGTCTAATTCAGATTTTGACACAAATTATGTATTTAGATAAGTGTTTTTGAGGTACTGATAAACATGAAATAAGTTCTAATTGATCTAAGTGATGAAGTGAGAGTTTTGTTTCCTGTGATACCTCATTAACCTCACTGTGGAGGTCTTAAGTTGTTCCACTCTCTGATATGTGGAAATGAGATCCTCTCTTGAGAGTTTAAGCAGTCTTCAGCTGATGCGAGGCTATCTCACATACTTGAAAACCACTTTCAACCTGTATGAGTTTCCTAGGGCTGCCATAACAAAATAACTTTATTACCTCTATAAAGACCCTACCTACAAATAAGGTCATATTCTGAGATACTAAAGGTTATGAATTCAACATATCTTTCTGGGGGGCACGGGGGATATGATCAACCCATAACACAACACTAACTGCACTTATTCTGCGGAATTGAGAAAGACTCTTCAGAACTGACTGCTTTAAGCAGTAGGAGGGTGGCTTGCCCATCCAACCCTAGGTCATCCTGAGACTAAGGAACAGTGACCTTTCTGTCCCCACCATGGGAAAGGAATAACTCTGTTAATCCCTGAGGAGCCAAGACATAAACCATGGCATATGGCCCTCTGTTCTTCTCCACAGATGAAAGACAATTATCCGGTGGTTATTGATTTCACAGAATTTGGAGCCACACTACCTGGGTTCAAATTCCAGCACCCACTTCCCATTAGCTATGGGGCTTTAAAACAAGTCTCTTATTATTTCTGGTCTGCAGTTAACTGGTCTGTAAAATGGAGATAATAATAGAACTTTCTCACAGGGATGTTTTGAGATTTAAATGAGTCAATATGTGTAGAGCTACTTAGAACAGGGCCCAACCCACAGGAATGCCATGTTAATGTCAAATATTTTAAACTATTTTAAAGTTAGATATTTCAAATAAATATATTTCTAAGTATGAAGAGTAAAATGTTCACTATCTGAGCAGAAGACTGACCATCAAAGAAGCTAGATTTTCCCCTAAGAATCCCCTTAATGACCCTCATCCCATATCCCCTCTACCTGCTTGTGATTCCTTTTACATTTATTATTCCTCCTTAACAATAATAACCAAGAAGTTTCATGGTCTAGTTTTGGTTCACTCTGATCATTGCCTCGAGTTCCTTAATTTCACCAACATCAATATTAGAAGGCAATTGCTTCTTGGACTCAGGTCTTCATCTCTGGACAACTTACCTCTTCCAGATTACAATAGGCAAGTTCCTCAAAACAGGAGCCAGGTTATCCATTTCTTCTACATCCTATAAAACTTAGAACAATATAATGCACATAAGCAAGTGTTAGATAAACCTCAAATGGTTAGAAGGCAAATACAAAGTAAATAGGCACTAAGAAGAAGATCCTTTATTACAGACAAATTTGCATATCCAAGGATCATTTTCGTGAACCATTATTGCTCACAAGTGTTCAGAAAACTGGAGCAAGGACGTGGAAAACAAAACCTAAGGAAAGATTATGGTTGGGAAGAATTGGCTTCAGGCCTAACATTGCTTTATCATGGTTCTGGCAAGTAATCAATAGGAAACTCTGTTGCATAGACATAAATCATAATTGAGTTTTCATCAGTCCTGTGCCAGTTCTGTGCCTGTACAGAATCCAGGATCCTAGTGCCAAGGTGCCTTATCAGTCCATATGCAAATATGCCTTTTGATGAAATCAAAGAACAGCAGAATTCAGACAAGACTTCAGCCTTGTGCTGCCAAAGCCAGGTAGACATTTAACTCTTCACATTGACTAATGACTACAGAATGTCTGCAGAGGGAGGCATTTCTCACACAGGGCTTCTCCTTAAATGCTCATGGGGATTCAGAAATGGGAAAAAATCAGCTCACAATGGTCATTCTCCCTAAGAGCCTATTCAAAAGGATCTTTTTCCAAAATCCCCAAAACTAAAATGTGTTGAAAGAGTATTAACTAATACTGAAAATAAGCTATATACACACACACAGATTCCTCAAAACAAAAGGAGGAGAGTGGTATTAAATACTGTCTCCTCTGTTAGAAAAAAGGACAAAATGTCCCGGTTTTCCTTCTTCTCTCAAAGTTAATACACCTGAAACTCAAGGTGATTTAAATTGAATAAATTTAATTGTGTGCTCACTTATTTCAAAGATTGATGATTAAGATGCATAAATTAGATCACAGATTTATAAAGGATCTGTACTTCTGAAATTCTTTTGAACATGTCTTAAAACACTCTTTTGTTGTTGTTGTTGTTGTTGTTGTTGTTTTTCACATCACCCACCAGAACTTTTTATAATCCACCTGGGGCTGAGCTGCCTAAGAGGAAATTTTATCTAGATTTACTCAACAATTTAACTGCCCCCACCCACCTTACAACATACACACAAAGAAAAAGATTCTCTAGATCAGCACTGTCCACTACAGGGGCCACTATTCAAATGTAACTATTCAATTGTCAATCAAACATAATTTGAGTAGGAAATTCAGAACTGCACTCATATTAGCTATATTTCAAGAGCTCAACACCACGTGGCTAGTGGCTACAATAGCATATGCTGCAGGTATAGAATATTTCTGTCATCACAGAAAGTTTTCCTAGCCATCTCTGCAAGTTTACACCATCCCTTTCAAGTCCAGAAAAAAATCTAGGCCTTGTATCATTGCAGAGGAAGGGGCTTCTTTCCTCTCTAGATTCTCCAGAGAATCCTGGTCTCACTAGAGCCACACTTCTAACAAAAAGCATTTTAAAAAAAGGCCACAGGTTTGCCACCCAGATGAATATGGAAAGAACTAATAGGCTTTTGATTAGGCCAGCAATTCTCGGCTGGATTGGAGGGGAGAGGCACATCAAATTTGCTGTGGGGAAATACAGATGCAGGATGTCAGCGGGATGACAGGATAAGACATTCCAGCCCTCATACTTCCATAGAAATATCAATCTTGATAACTATCCATGGACAGGGATACCTTTGTGGAAACCTAGGAGTCTAATGGAAAGATTACAGCACCTCCTTTAAGCAAGAGAACAAATCAGACTCATTCAAGAGTGCACAATAAAAGGTTCACTTTACCTGTGTCACCTCTCTCCCAAGGTGGCATCACTCAGTGCCAAGGGAGACCCCTCAGCCCACGATTTCTCCCACAAGGAAAATTGTACACTTTGTGAATTTTATAGTATGTTAATTATATCACAATAAAGCTGCTTTTTAAACCCCCAGTGTTCTAAAATAAAATTATTTAAAAGTTTTAAACAACTTAGGAATATATTTTTTATAAAACTTGAAAATACTTGCTTCACAGAAATGAACAAAATTTTCAGTAATTTTGCAAAGGTCTAGAGAAAGGAATGTACGTTTGGCTCAATTGTTTGCAAACTGACTGCAAAAATAAACCTTTGGTTTTTACTTCTTACATATTTAAGCATACTTGATGCATTAGTTCCACAATGGCATCAGCAAATAGCAGGTTAGCAATAATGCTTGGTTTCTATCAACCATCTGGTAGCTTCCTTATATCTCTATCTAGAGAAATGAATCAGTTGGTACCAGATAGGTTAGTGAAAAGCAGGGCTTTCAGAGCACAATATCAGAAAGGACATTTGGCCCATGATTAATGTTCTTAGCCTCAAATTTTGAATTTTGACATACTTCTAAATGAGTCTATAGCATAGTCACAGAGGTACACAGGCATACTTTTAAGATTTAAAAATGTTTATCATGTATCTTGTGATGGTTAATTTTACATGTTAACTTGACTGGGCCATGGGGTTCCCAGCATTTGGCCAAACATCATTGTGAGTGTGTCTGTGAAGGTGTTTCTGAATGAGATTAATGTTTGAATGAGTAGACTGAGAAAGCAAATCATCCTCCCTAATGTGAGTGAGCTTCATCCAGCCAACTGAATATCTAAATAGAACAAAAAGGCTGGATTAGAGGGAACTCCTCCTGTCTCATCCCTTGAGCTGGGACATTGGTCTTTTCCAGCCTTTGGACTCTGATTGAAACACTGGCTCTTCTTAGGTCTCAAGTTTGCTGGCTTTTGGACCAAAACGTACACCATCATCAGCTCCCCAGGTTCTGAGGCCTTTGGACTTGGACTGGAATTATACCATTGGTTCTCTTGGGTCTCCATCTTGCCAACTGCAGATCTTGGGATTTCTCAGCCTGCGTAATCATGTGAGTCAATTCCATATACTAAATCATAGAGGATAGATAGGTTGATTGGTAGATAGTCTTAACTAATATCAATACTAAATTATCTTTAATTTTGTGTTGTTTTACCAGACCACCATCCTTACAATAGTCTATGACTAAATATTGTTGTTAACACTTTAATTACATTATTGATAGCATAATTATATCATATTACATAGGGCTAATTGTGCATCACAAATTTTCTATTTTCATTAACATAGAATTTATTATATATTACAACTTCTATAACCTTATCTTGGCTTTCCTAGAAAAGGGTCTCATGTAATAGTAATGGTTCAATTTTTCAAATTTTGAGAAACCGATGGAAAACCTATATATAAGTCAGAACCCTTATCTCTCCATTAACTTGTATGATGTTGGCCAAACCTTGCTTGACTCTGATGTGTCTCATAGTAACCAAATGGACAATGATGGTCATAGTTTCTACTTTTATTAATAAGGTTCTTAATAGGGCAAAATAAGAGACATGAAAAAATGCCTTCAAAGATAAAGCAGTATACAGTAGTGATATAATTTTACTGTGTTTAAGTAGTTGAATATTTAATATTTTAGTATTAACTGAAATCTCTAATGACAATAGAGAGAAAACCTTAATGGTCAGCTGAACTAGAATAAAATCTACAAGTTAGAATAAAATTTGAACAGAATAAAAGTATATAATACAAAAAAAAAAAACATTAGATCATTTTCTGCTTCTTTAATTTACAGTGTAATGTGGGATGAGAAGTGAACTTGTTATATTCATGGAGCAGATGAGCTATTTAATTAATTTCATGTAAACAAACCAGATAAGAGAGAGTATGTTTATTGACATGGAAAGCCACTCTACTTTACATAAATTACTACCATACAGATGCTTATTATTATAATGTTTTCATGTATTACCACCAAGGAAAGCCTGTCTCACAGAGAGGAATCACCTTGTTTGAAATTGCCAAAAACTCTGAAGCACGGTGCCAGGTGTAGCATAAATGCCTAGTTAATATTTGTAGACTGATTGGGGTGGGGAAAAAAAAATCTATGTATAAACAAGAATATTAAATGTAGGAACACACAGATAATTCTTTCACTCAGTATCTCAATACTATGTCTAGTTTGGAGCCTGAAACATGAGTATTTGGAGAACTTGGAGTAGTTCCAGAGAAAAGCAATGAAAATGATTAAAGAGTTGGAAAATGGGGCCGATAAATCATGACTACAGGAATTGGGGCTTATTTAACCTGAAAGAAAAAGCTACATGACTCTACCAGATTCTTATATCTAAAACTTAGAGATGGTGAGATTTGCCATGACCCATCCATACAGCTGTGCAAGCAGAAAGAAATCCAGAAGCAACAAAGATATTTTCAAAGGATCACTATTATTTCTGTTAATATCTAACTCTCCCTCTTCTTGTGGTTTTCAAAACAACCAACAGCAGCCCTAGGACAGGCAGGGTGTGCACACCAATTCAACCCCCACACGTTTGTCAAGCGCACCTTGCGGGGCATTTCCGAGAGAAAGGAGTCAGTGCACAACCTCCAGGAGCCTGAAGCTAAGACAAGGAGACTTCCATGCAAAGAAATCCCAGGATGTCTGGAGACCTCCCCTGTCAGAGAATATGCAAAGTCCCTTAGTGTCTCTGAGGAAGGCACACTCAGGTTTACTTGGGCGGCTGGAGGCAAGAAGGGCTGCTTCGCAGGGGCCTTGATGCTGCAAATATGCTTGCTGGGCAGAAGTAGGCTGGAAGGCAGCAAGGCCATTCTATGTGAATGGAAGAGCATGCCCAGAAAACTCAGGCAGGACAAAGTAGATTTGAGAAATGCCCTCGCATCCATGTCACAGACAAGAAACTGAAGCTCAAAGGTCTCAGTGACTGGTAAAGGGTTAGCAGCAGTTAATGTCAGAGCTGGGTCTAGAACCCGAATTCCTGATTTTTGAGTTTGTTAGGGCTCTTTACAAATCCTTGTTACTGATTTAGCAATTCTACCATGCCGTAGTTTGTCCAATAAATAACTTCTTTCCATTGGAACTGAGGCTGTTGTCAGGGCGCCTGGGTGGCTCAGTCGTTGAGTCCCACGTTGGGATCCGTGCTGAGCAGGAAGGCTTCTTGGCATTCTCTCTCTCCCTTCCTCTGCCCCCTCTCCCTGACTTGCTCACTAGCTCTCTCTCTCTCTCAAATTAAAAAAACAAAAACAAAAAACTGAAGCTGTTATCTATAGAAAATCCATCCTGTTGAGTAATGTGGTGGGGGGAAGGGGAAACGATGTCATTGTGGTCACATGATACAGAGTCACTGAATTCTGTAAACACATACACACAAATGAGTTACTTACAAATATAAAGAGTTTAATTTAGCCAGCCATTTCATAAAGAATAAAGCATTCCATCGCTATTTGTACTGTTACACACCACATGGTAAAGACAAGACACATAAACTGCAATTAAAGCATTTTCAATTTTTTATTTTAAATTAAAACAGAATACACCACCACTCATGCCGTCAGGAAGAGTGCGTTCTGCTATCGACTCACATTTTTCTCTCTCGTGTTTCGTTTTTGTTTAATTTTTGTTTATTTTTGAGAGTGAGAGAGACAGAGTGTGAGCAGGGGAGGGGCAGAGAGAGAGGGAGACAAAGAATCTGAAACAGGATCCAGGTTCTGAGCTGTCAGCACAGAGCCCAACACAGGGCTCAAACCCATGAGCCACGAGATCATGACCTGAGTTGAAGTCCGAGGCTCAACCAACTGAGCCACCCAGGCGCTCCAAGCTCTCTCGTGTTTAAAATGGAAATGTTTCGGGGAGCCTGGGTGGCGCAGTCGGTTAAGCGTCCGACTTCAGCCAGGTCATGATCTCGCGGTCCGTGAGTTCGAGCCCCGCGTCAGGCTCTGGGCTGATGGCTCAGAGCCTGGAGCCTGTTTCCGATTCTGTGTCTCCCTCTCTCTCTGCCCCTCCCCCGTTCATGCTCTGTCTCTCTCTGTCCCAAAAATAAATAAACGTTGGAAAAAAAAAATTTTTAAAAAATGGAAATGTTTCATATGCCTTCAGTCAATCTAACAATAATTAAAAATTTTTTCTGGACCAACACATACAAAATTCAGGGAGAGAAGCAGCTTATCAGAGTCCATGCCAATCCCAAGATAAAATAGGAGTAAGTGTACTGGGGGAGGAGGGGTGGCAATTTATTAAATCTGAATTTTTTATGTCACAGTAAATACTGAAAGTGAAGAAAAAATATATTTCTCATTCTTTTGATTTCTGTTTCGAAGGTTCGGCAGACTAAATTTCACAGAAAACACACATTGGGGGAAATGAAATAATTCTTCAAGACATCCTGGTATTTCTTAAAAGAAATCTCCCAGTTAAAAGGCAATCTCCCAGTTAAATAAGTTGCTCTAGAAAACCTCCTGCCAATATTCCTACCTGACCATAGTTTCAAATTGACTTCCTTTTATCCTGTTAGATGACTGGAAATCACTTTAAAATTCACCATCAGAGGATGAACTTTCCTGGTTCAATTTCCTGAGTGTCCTAATTGTCATTATGTCCAGTTGGTGGTGGCAGCTGGACGATATGAAAGCTGCCCTCTTTACCCCTGCTTTCTTGTCCTCCTCTCCTTGCACCAAAGCTTTACAATAAACAAGGAACACATAGTTGTGCTTGGTGGATCACACCTGCTTGTGATTGCCTCCAGTGCTTGCCTGCAGGAAGGCATCGGAAAGTCACTGAAAAGCAGGGCAATTTCTTAGCCACTAGTTTGTAAGAATACCGACTGCCCCGGTATGATTTATAACATGAACATCATGACCTACATGTTCTCCGAAGGTATTAGTCTCCCAATCCCCGTTCAGGGCCCTTCTGACTTCTTTTCCTTCGAGAGAGTGCATCTAAGAGCTAATAGTTTTGAGTATAAGCCTTAGCACATGTTTGACCTCTGGACTTCATATCAAGCCACCCTAAAAATTTGGGAAATCCAATCTCATCCTATTGTGAGCACTAATCAACTCTGACACTACAGAGGAGAGTGTTTGAGTTCAGGGACTGGCGCTAGCTTGGTGCCCACACACTGGCAGAGAGGTCACGCAAGCTGATCTCTGCAGGGATGGGTCTTCAGGGTGAGGGTTGGAGGCAGAAGTCCCTCTCACCTAAAGCTGCTGCAGGTGTGTGAGCCAGAGTAGTACAAGCTCTATCCTAAAGCAAACAGCTCAGGTTAAAATAGGAGAGCTGCATGTAAACAGGTCTCCAAGATAAGGAGGTCCTGAGGCAGGAAACAGGGCCTGGAAAGAAGAGTGAGGTAAGCAGGAGGGCGTTTGGGGAAATTGCATAGAAGGGTTTTTATACATCTTCAGCAGTATATTGCATGGACAGGCTGAATTTATTTAAAGGTCTATGGATGGAGCTGACCTTGCCACATGAGAAGCCCTCCCTTGCAGGGCTGGGTCTGAGTTTGCCTGCGCTGGTGCACTCGCAAGGCAGGGATGCGTTCTCGTGGATATTCTGCGGTTCTACCCTTTCCCGCTGATGCGTGAATGGGACAAAGGCACTCTTTCAAACATATTCAGGCTGTCTCAGGGAAACTGGCTGTAATTACTGGGTTCTGGTGAGCTTGGTGGAATTTCAACAGAGAGGCCAGACCTGGCGAACCACAGTGTGGACATACGTGAAGAAGGCCGATATAGAGTCACCTCCCACAGGTACATCCCATCCATGCTCAGCCTGGGTATGAGATATCCATAGGTCAGGAGAAAGGGATCACAACGGTCTTTAGAGTGAGCTGAAATTCTACCAACCGCCAGAGTAACGGTGGTACCGGGAGGTACAGAAAGAAGTAGAAGGGATATTCCAGCCAGAGAAAAGCAATGAAATTTCTTTTGTATGTGAAATCCACAGCAGCTCCTGAGTGGACCAACACGCAGTCTTTAAAAGGTACAATTAGGGGCGCCTGGGTGGCTCAGTCGGTTGGGAGTCCGACTTCGGCTCAGGTCATGATCTCATGGTTCGTGAGTTCAAGCCCCACGTTGGGCTCTGTGCTGACACCTCTGAGCCTGGAGCCTGCTTCGGATTCTGTGTCTCCTTCTCTCTCTTCCCCTCTCCCACTTGTGCTCTGTCTCTGTCTCTCAAAAATAAATAAATGTAAAAAAAAATTTTTTTAAGGTACAATTATGAGTGTATTTCTCTCAATCTAGGCTGATATGAACACTCTGGCCATCAGTATATACATTTTGGGAAGGTGAAGGGAATCCAGGTTGTCTGTGGTTAAATCTGGGATTTAAGTTACTAGGTTGTCTTAGCATGCAGCAGATTTCCTTGATGAACAGGGAGGTCCTCAGGGTCCTCAGGTCCTCAGGGTCCTCCAGCACCCTGGTTAGGAGACTCAGGACAGGGAGTAAGCCCTAACTTGGTTTGTTATGAAGAATACCTTTGTCAGGGCAAGCTAGGTTATGCTGCAGTAAAAATCACCCCCAAATCTGAGTAGCTCAAAAGTTCATTTCTCACTCAGACTGTATGTCCATTAGGGGATCAGCTGGAGGGCTCTACTCTATTAATTCTCTGTCAGGAACCCAGACCGAGGAAGATTTCATCTGCGTGCAGCCATGTTTGCTCTGGCAGAGAAATGAGGATGTGGCAAATCACACACCAGCCTTTAAACTTTGGCCTGAAAGTGACATTCGTCATTACATTATCATTTCATTGGTCATAGCAAGTCATGTGGTCACATCAAAATATAAGGGAGCAGAGAGATACAACCCTTCCATGGGCCCCAAAGGAGAACTAAAAGTTATTTCATGAGCAGCACTCATGACTACCAACATGTTCACTTCATTAGGATGTATCATGGCTATGGGTCGGGGGTGGTCTGAAATGATAGCGTGTCTGAACAGTTCACTGTTCAGTGGACATGTGGCTACATCTCAATGTTCCCACGCCCACCCCCACTCCTCTCCTTGACCTGGGTATGAATTTCAAGTGTTAATTTCTGTGGTAGGCAAGTCAATGATCCCCCAAAGATGTCCATGTCCTAATCACAATACTCTAAGAATATGCTCTCTCATGTGGCGAAAGGAACTTTGCAGAGATGATTAAGGTAAGGATCTTGGGATGGGGAAACTATCATGATTTATCCAGGTAGACCCAATGTTTTATCACAAGGGCCCTTATAAGAGGGAGATAGGAGTGTGAGTCAGAGAAAAAAGAGAATTTGGCTTTGAAGATTCAGGGAGGGGCTACCAGCCAAGGAATGCAGGTGGCCTCTAGGAGCTGGAAAAGATAAGGAAATAGTCTCTAGCCAAGCCTCCAGAAAGAACAGAGCCTTGATTTTAATACAATCAGAGCATTTCAGACTTCTGAGCTCCATAACAAAATTGTGTTGTTTCAAGCCACTAAGTTTGTGGTAATTTGTTCTCATAGCAATGGGAAACTGATACAGCACCCCAGAGAATATGACAGAAGATGACGGTGTTGGGAATGGGCAGGGTTAGATGGCGGGAGGCACTGTGGCAAAGCTGCAGTGTTGGTCTGTGATGAGTGCGAATTCCACTGTCAGCTCTCGGTCCCATTGACCCAGGAGGACAGGCATTGGTGGGGATCTGAAAAAAGATAATAGGGCCAACCACACTCCCCAAACTTAAATCTGCTCTACAGTCTCCCTCCAAAGTTGATGACCAGACACTCCTGGTGAAGGGGAACCTCACTGTCTCTCAAGATAGTCTTTTCCATCTTTGCACACCTGGAGAGCTTCAGATTGGTATAAGCACAGGTGATTCTCTGCATGGTTACCACTCATTGGTCCCCTTCCATCCCTGGAGTTGGCTGGAATAGAGAATAGTTCTAATCCCACTTTTAAGTGATAAGTCTTGAAACACTTAAAGACATTTGTGACATTTAGGAAAGAAAGATCATTTCCCGTAGACATGAGTAGTTTGTTGGGAGTCTTCTTCAAATCAGTGCATTTCCACATGAGAACAATACAAATTTCTGATGAAGTAGATGGAAGAATGTTAAAACCTGGAGAGTTCCCTGATATTAAAGGTCCCGGTTAAAGGTACCCCAATGCAAGTTCCAGGGTAATGAGGGGAGAGGCAGACAGTGCAGCCTCTGGGAGCCAGAAAGTGTGAGGCAGCCCAGGAAAGAAGCATGGCAGAGTTCCTTTGACCTGGCAGCCCATTGTGTCCTCTTTATGACTTCTTGGGATCAGAGAGACTACCTCTCAAAAATGTCTTCTAGAATAAATCAGCCTCATTGTTGGATTATCTCAAATGCAATAACAAAACAAACAGAGGGCTTTGAAGCAATTGTCTTTTTTTTAAAGAATTAATTGACCCAATTCTATATTGTTCATTTGCTTCCCATTCAAATCAATGATAGGTCTTTCTTTGCTCTGGTCTCCGTCTCAGGAAGCTGACTCCTATGGTCAGAATAACCCAAACTCACTAGCCACCTGGTTTCCAACTGGGTTTGGTCAATAGGAGACACTTGCAGTAGATAGGAGGGTGGGAGGAGAAGAGATTGGGTTACATATTCTCCCTTCTTAGACAAAGTGATTCTGAAGGATGCTATGATAGATTTCCTCCCCCAGGGCTTCTGCTCACTCCTGCAATGAACAGCAGTCAGCAGCATCCAGCAGACAACAGTTCCTCCGGCATACCTCTTATTCAGCTTCATAGCAGAATGTCTAAGAGAGACATTCCTATTGAAAGGCTTTCCCCAGCACCTGATTTTCTCATCAAGTTCCAAAGTTGGGATTTCCAGCAAGTTCTGCCAGTGCAAAACCATAGCAACTTCTTACCATCCAACGAGCCACGATTGTGTTGTTCCAACAATTACTGACTCTTAGCATTCTCCCACCCCAGAGTGGGTGGTTCTTCCTTGTATGTTCTCTCTGAATTAGGGGTAGTGTTGATAATTATATTCATATATTTCTTAGAATTCTGCTCTTACTAACCAATCCCTCATTCTAATTCCATGTTATAGGTAATAATACTTTATGTTAATTTTGTCCTGTTTAAATTACCATATGATTTCACTCTCCTGATTGAAACCTGACTGATACAATAGTGAACAACCCTTGGTAAAGGTTTTTTTTTTTTTTTTTTGGAAAAAAAGAAAAAGTTTCTTTTACCTTCATCATAGTTGCATTCCTAAGAAATTCAGGAATTATATAAGGGTGCAAAATATAAACTGTTTGTATGTAAAAAGGAGTTAGGGGCACACTCAGAAGACTGTAAACAATTGTTTACCTGTGTGCAAGCCTGCCACTTACAGCTGTACAGATCTTGCACAACACAGTCCTGTGGGACTGTGCCACACCCAACCGATCTAAGTCAGTGGTGCTTCCAAAAACCCCACAGTCCACAAGCTGCACAATGATATGCATCAGCCCTATAGTATAGAAACACCCATTCAGATATTTGCAAGTTGGACAAGATGTAGGACAATTCTTCACTGTGTAGGACCATCCCACCGATTGCAATACACCTACCATCTCTGATCTCCACCCATTCTATAACAGTACCACATCCCATTCATTCTGACAATTGAAAATATGCCCACACATTTACAAACTGCCCTGCTGGGAACAACAGCTTACTCATGCCTCCTTGCTCTGATCTCCTTTTAAGGGCTTATTCTTGCTCCTATCACACCCACCTTCTTGATATTCCTTAACTAGTCCTTCTTCCCTCCTTTCTCAAGAGACTTTGCAACTTATTATTTCTCTGCATGGGACACTCTTAGGCTAGGTATCTCCAAACTCTTTTTCACTCCCTCCACATTCCTGCCCAAACATCATCTCATCAGAGTCCTTCTCTGGCCACCCTACATACTATAGAAACCCCACACCCACTGCACCCTTTCATGTCCCTCTTATTCTGCCTTTTCTTTTTTTTTTTAATTTTTTATTTAACGTTTATTTTTGAGACAGAGAGAGACAGAGCATGAGCGGGGGAGGGGCAGAGAGAGAGGGAGACACAGAATCTGAAACAGGCTCCAGGCTCTGAGCTGTCCGCACAGAGCCCAAAGCGGGGCTCAAACTCACGGACCGTGAGATCATGACCTGAGCCGAAATCGGACGCTCAACCAACTGAGCCACCCAGGCGCCCCTGCCTTATTTTTAACATCAGGACCATTGTCAATAGCACTGTACATTTTATTGAGTTACCTATTTTCTGTATCCCCTCGCTAGCACTTATGCTCCTTGAGACCAGGGACTTGACCTGTTTTGTTCCACTGTGGTATCCTCAGCACTTAGAACAGTGGCTTACTTGTACTAGGCACCCAATAATTATTTGTGGAATGGTACCAACTTCGCTTATAATAATACATGCTCAGTGACCCTCCTCCCATTTATTCAAGTCAATGAATTCGATCACTTTACTCCCTTTATCCTCCCCTGGCTCACCGTCCCAACTTGAATTGCACTGCCCCAAAGTAAAAAGGATCAGAGAGTCAGCAAGTCCTATCCTAGAATATTGCAGCACATGAATGTTTCTTGGATGAGGGGATAAATGCAGAATAGCTTTCACATAAGGAGGTATGTGATTTCACTAAGTGTATTTAATATAAATATGCCTTCCATATGGGTTTGGAAGGCAAAGATAAGGGTAGAAACTGGACCTGGCGTGACACAAATCACTAGAACACATTATCATATTTAATCTGTACAGGCATCTTGAAAAATGGAGAAAACTAAAGCTATTTCACCTAAGAGAAAACTAAGGTTCAGTGATATTTAGTTTATATTGGAGAAGAATTGAAAACCATATCTTTCTGACTCCAAAAGCTGTGGTTGTTTTACCACATCACTGAAATAAGACAATGAAATGTGTTGAACACAAGTACAATTTCCTCAGAATTTGAGTATCATTTTTGAAGGTAACTGTTTCTAGAGAAATATCCTGATTCATTTCCTAAAATATTTATTCCATGCTCATTAATGAGTAATATCTAGAAACTCTTAAAAAATAAAGTCACCTCTCCCTCATCTTTAGATGAATTATGCAAAATGTTGGCTTGCCCATGGCAAACTTTTGTTTAAAGTCAGTTTATTAACCAATAGCACCAACTATGCTTAATGAATTGTTTTGTTGATATTATTGGCAGGTTGTATTCTGCCTACTTAATTACTGTGTTCTAAAATAATCAATCCTTTTTGTCTTACCAAGGCCAAGGCAAATTATGAGACAAATAGATGCTTCTGTGCTCCTCCCATCCCTTCCTTGTTAGAATCTGACTAGGTAACAGAGAAACAAAAAAAGAAGATAGACTGCAAGGAGAATTGCTTACTTCAGAGTAGGTCTGACTTCTAAAGGTCAATAACCAGAATCCAAGTAGACCAATATCCATCCCAGTGGCCAATGTTCAGCTGGCTTTGGCCCAGTGTTCTTAACCTTAGAAGTCAAGGAGATATTAATCACTCTGTGTACACCATATTGAGTGTTTTCTACATTATTTAACCCTTACAATTTGAAGACTTATTGTTAGCTCCAATTTACAAATGAGATGTTGAAAACCTTGACAAAACTTAAATATAATGGAGCTAGAATCCCATGCAGGTCCGTCTGATTCCAGGGTCTGTGCCCTTGACTACTGAACCATGGTTCGGGACAGGAATGTTCCCTGTCAGAGACCAGGAGCATCTCAATTCCCACTGCTAGTCTGTGGAAGCAGAAACTTTAGCTAATTGATAGATAGAAGAGGACCATGATCTGCACCCCCTGACCAGAGCAAGACACAACCAAATGGGTCCAGGCTCTAGCTAAGTGTACTGGGGCTCAAGGCAGGCTCCAAATTCCAGTCAGGAGCTAGAATGCCAAAGCAAGAAAGAAGACTGAGGGCAAGACCCTGGAGTAAATGAGCAAAACAGGAGTAAGGAAATATATGTCAAGTATATAAGTGCCTAGGGCTCATCTCAGGCACACCAGTCCCCTGGTGACATATATAATCTGTGATTCCACTGGTCAATGTGTCTTGCTTCAGGTAAAGTGCTGCACACAGCATCTCAAAGCTCCTGGGCGGAGTTATATAACAGGACCTGACTGCAGATCGAAGCTTGCCGAAGAAGACATTATAGTCCAACAAAAATTATCAAGACTCTTACACGTGCACATTATCTATCTACTTCACTCATTCCACTAATATTTCTTGAGAACACACGATGTACCAGACCTTTTTTGAGTTTAGAGTTTTGAGCTCCTGTCCAAATCTGAATAGTCTAAATAGGTAGTTTTGTTCATCTCTCCAGATTTGCACTTATTTGTGACGACCTTATTCCTGAGTTGTGTTTCCTGAAACTGGGCTGTAGTCGAAGCTTTCTAGGTAGAGGAAGACAAGGGAATTCTGGGCCAGGAAATAAGTGGCATGAACAAAGAACCTGAAATGTGAAAGATCTCTATCTGTTTTGGGGAGAGGTGAGAAGCACACATGGGTGAAACGTAAAGCTGGGGATACGGTAAGTGAGGATGACAGAGTCGCCATCTTTATTTTACTCTGTGGGAGAAATTCAGATCAGGGAGGGAGATGATGTAGAAATAATTGGAGGCAGGTAAGGCTTTTGTGTTATACTTCATATCACACTCCTTCCACCTGGTTGCTTTAGCTTTCAGTCCATCTCATTCTCAAGAGGAATGTGCTTTGAAATCCAATCATTTCAATTTAGGATCTGTTCCAAGGAAGGTTTGATTTCTGGGAGAAAAACCTGGAAGAGCTCCCAGCTTCTCCTCAGCCCAGCCTTCATTCACAGAATGATTTCCTTATTCTCTTTGATGTGAATTTTCAGAACATCACTGGGTGTAACCGATATTCGAGCATAAGTTCAATAAACCCATCCAAAACCAAATTCAAATGTTCTCACAATATTCCTCATTTTAGATTGGCCATGTCTTGATCTGATTCACTCCCAAGATTTGAGAGTCCTCTCTTTCCGGCCATCGGAACAGCCACAGTAAATCAATGGTTGGCCCTAAACAAGAATTCCCAATTAAAGAAACAAGTAAGGACTGAAATCCGGTACTAGTTCTGTTCTTGAAGTTGTGGGGCTGACAGGAGGCCATGTCCTCCCCCAAAACAAAGTATCTGGCTTTTTCCATACAAAGAAACTATTTAGGCTATCAGAGGCCTTGTGGCCCAACAGGAAAAAATAGGCCTCTATGATGCACTCCTATTTCAGTTGAAAAGAATAATAACAAAAGAGAAATAATTTTGTCTAGAAGAAAATGAGTCGAACTCTAGCGCGGTAACAAAATGCAATTTTATATAAAATAATACAATGCACACAAATAAATACCTGTCATATAGTAAGCAGAACAATGATGGAACTTATTACTCTTATTGATAATACTATTATCATTATTATTATTATTAATTATATTATTATTATTATTTTCAGGGTATTGAGAGTATTCGTGTAACTATGAGGGGACGCCTGGGTGGCTCAGTTGGTTAAGCGTCTAACTTCGGCTCAGGTCATGATCTCGTGGTTTGTGGGTTCACGCCCCTAGTTGGGCTCTATGCTGACAGCTCAGAGCCTGGAGCCTGCTTCGGATTCTGTGTCTCCCTCTCTCTCTGCCCCTCCCCTGCTCGTGCTCTGTCTCTCTCTGTCTCAAAAATAAATAAACATTAAAAAAATTAAAAAGTCAAAGAGTTACAAATGAATCCATAACTAAGGTGATGGCAATGTTTTAAGTTTTGATAAACTGGGTAAGAAAGTACTACAGAGTTATATTAATCTTGTTTATTTTCAGGAGGCTTAAAATGTTTCCTAACTATACATAATATATAAATATTCTAATCTCTCCAAATGGAAAACGTAGAGAGTGGGGGCAAGGAATCTCTGACACTAAGTCAAGTGGCTGAGATCTGATTCCTTTTACTTCCTATGTGACCTTGAGCTGGTCATCTTACCTCAAGCATTTTCTTACCTATAAAATCTGAGACTCAGACTAGATGATTGAGGTTCTTCACTCCCAAATTTTATGACCAAATCTACTCTTTGGCAGCTAAAAAAGATGGGGCTAATTTTAATGCATGTTGTCTGTCCCTATATCTTACATATAACTGATTGCAAATGCCTATAAGCTAAAATAAAGGGTCAGAAAAAGTGCCATCTGTTTCTATTACCAATTACATTACGAAGCTGCCTCAAGTTTAACAAAAAATTTAGTGAAAAACAGAAGTTGGCAGGAAATGTGCTGTAAACAATATCACCCCCACACATGTATTGAATAATTCATAACCAGTATGTGGTAGCAGCATAATTTTTAAATGACATTTTCCCCAAATACCTGAGTTTTCTGACATCAGTAGCAAATGATTTAGTTGGCATTACTTTGAAAACCACAGTGTTTAAAGATTAACGTCTCAAATTTAAATTTATTTTATTCTTATCAATTTCCTTTGAATCAATTTTACTATATTATATTGGAATGAAATATTTGCCATAATTGACTATCCCTCCTTATTACTTTTCATACATCCTTTGTATATATTCTTTATCCAGTGTTTTTCCCATTGAAACATTCCATTTTTCCTCACCAATGAGACACTTCACTTTTATTCAAACTGCATAAAGTAGTCTTGCAATTTGATAAGTTAATATAGAATATTCTATTTAATTTTAGAAGGAGAAATATTACTTTAGTGATTTTCAGTCTGACACAATGAAAAGCATATTTGTTTCCCTTTATTTTACCCACCTGGTCACTGCTGGCTCCACCACTTAAGAGCCTGGTGATCTTGGCCATTGCCCAATCTCTCCACATTGAAGGCTCCTTATCCACCTGATGTATAAACGTAACAAGAGTTTTGAAAAGTAGAGATAAAAATAAAATCACGACAACATATTAGGTCCTCAGTATTTGTTAATCATTATTATTGTGGCTATTACTGTCACCGGTGTTTTTTTCTTAATTTTCTTGATGTTTTTATTTATTTTTGAGACAGAGAGAGACAGAGCATGAGCAGGGAAGGGGCAGAGAGAGAGGGAGACACAGAATCGGAAGCAGGCTCCAGGCTCTGAGCTGACAGTACAGAGCCTGACTCGGGGCTCAAACTCACGGACTGTGAGATCATGACCTGAACTGAAGTCAGGCACTTAACCTACTGAGCCACTCAGGTGCCCCACCAGTGTTATTTTATTGAAGACCTTGTTGACCTGTTTGGATTTGCTGCAGGTCCCCAGGGGGCTGCCTGGGCCACACAGAGCCCAGCTGAGGGAATAAGGCAGGTGGCAGGTGGCAGGTTCTGGAGACGAACTGCCTGACCTCAAACCCAACTCTGCTGCTTACAGGTTGGGAAGGCTTGAGTCAATTGTGGAACTTCTCAAAGCTTATTTTCTAATCTTCAAAAGAAGGATAGCAACAGCACCTACTTTATTGGATTTAGCACAGGAAAATTCTTTAGACTAGAGCAAGCCACTCAGAAAGTGATCAATAAATAGGAGCACTTAAAATTATTTTTCTTTACTATAAAAGTAACACAAGTTTATTTTAAAACTCAAAAAAGAGCTCTTATAAGGGGAATAATACAAAAAATTCCATTTGTTTTTCCCAAAACGACTGTTTCTCAGTTTGCACCATCCCAAATAAGTAGTCTATACTGCAGAGTCAGACAAAATTCTGTGTAACTTTCTGCTAGCACCTAGTGTATTCCCAACACACTATCTAAATATTCCTTTCTAATTCTCAAATGATTATCTTACAGGAGAAAACCTCCACCATCTCCACAAAGTCTGAACTTCTTTTCTCCTTGTACCAACTAAAGAAACAAATATGCATACAGAGGACTGAAATGCAAAACTGTTGATGCATTTTATTCTTTGGTCTGTGTTTGTAGTCCTGATTCTAGATACGTCCACAGACTGTATAACATCTGGCTGGAAACCTTTCCAATAATCTAGGTCTTTGGCATCACATTGACAAAATGGGATGATTGACTGTTCTGCCATTTTTTTTAATCCAGATGTTTGGATTTCCTGAAGGCCTGGCCCAAGTGTTGGTTTGTTCTTGGAAAGAGATTACAGCATGAGCGTCTTGAAATTCAGAACTTCACTTGATAAACCTCTTCTGCAAAGTACCCGAGATAGAAATGCGTCTTGATTTGTTATATAACCAAATTGTTAATTGAAAAGGCATTGAAAGGATTTGAAAGATGCTGTACTCAGGAAATGTCTAGCAACAAGGCACAAAAGTGAATAAACAATCGTTAAGAGGCACTCATGCATTTTAGGTACAGATGCCACATTTCCACAGATTCAATTCATGACCTGAAGAAGATGTGGTTAAGTTTATCTTATGGTTGGACTGCATTCTGTGTGCCTCATTGGTAGTTCACATAAATTGACCCAAGAGTAAAAGTATATAAAGGATGGTAAAGCTCCAAAGCCAGTTCACAAAAATCTATTTAACTGGCAACAAAGCTGAATGTTATTAACTAAATCCCAGAGCTCTGCCTGGAGTCCTCTGGGTCCTGCTGTCCCAGGACTTTCAGAGGCTTAGTATCCTGACCCCTAAACTCCTGTAACTGGGGCCTTCCTAAGCTACAACCCCTGATCTCAGCAACTCCAGACCCTGAAGGCTGACCAGCTGTGGTGAGTGGGGCCTCAGGGAGGCTCTGTTGCTAGGCAGCTCCCACCTCAGGAAAGCAAGATTTAAAACATGTGGACACACCAGTAATATTTACTGCCTTAATTTTCCCTCCAGTTTATACTTCTCAGCATCTAATTTTATAACACCTGATATTTCCCACTTTTAATGTCTTTCTAGTCTTATTTTTTCTTCTTAGTCTTTTAGTGGTCAATCTTTTAAAGACCAACCTGCAGAATTTTAGTTTGCAATTATAAACCCACGATGGTCCATAAATTTGGTTCCTCCTTCCCTAATACCAACAGACTGAGTCCTGGAATTACCAATAACTGACCAAAAATATGAAAAATGTTGGTGATGCAATGTGAATTAAAGAAAAGAAGGGGCGCCTGGGTGGCGCAGTCGGTTAAGCGTCCGACTTCAGCCAGGTCACGATCTCGCGGTCCGGGAGTTCGAGCCCCGCGTCAGGCTCTGGGCTGATGGCTCGGAGCCTGGAGCCTGTTTCCGATTCTGTGTCTCCCTCTCTCTCTGCCCCTCCCCCGTTCATGCTCTGTCTCTCTCTGTCCAAAAATAAATAAATGTTGAAAAAAAAAAAAAAAATTTTAAAAAGAAAAGAAAAAGCAAAGAAAACTCACGTATATTGAATGTCACGTTATCTTGAAAATGTATGCATTACATGTCTTTATTCATTGTTTTCTGGTTCATTCTTAGCTCAGGCATCTATTCCCAGAGCCTTCCCTTATCCCACCTCCAGCTCCAGCTTATTACTTGTCTCTCCTCTGTTTCTATACTTCTGTATGCCTCTCTGTGTAATTGTCCTTATCACACTGCATTCAAAATGTCTGTTTATAGACCTGTCACTTCAATGGGACTGCATCCTTCTTGAAGGTAAGAACTTTGACTTATCTGTCCTCTTATCCCCAGCACTTAACACCTATTTATAGAAGGGGCCCAAAAGTTTGTATGAATAAATTAGCCTGTAGGAGGCACCAAACATTATGCTTTATAGATATTTGGATTTATAACGTAATCTATAAACATAAGTATGTTAAAAATTATAGGTATTATCACATTGAATTCCAGAAAAAAACCTTATGAAATCGGTATGACTATTGCCGGTTTAGCGGAGGTAAGTGAAGCAATCAGGAAGGGTCAGAACTAGAACCAAAAGCCGGGGGGAAAGACCAAAGCCCAGTGTTTCCCATTGTTTGTGTGAGCTATTGGCAGTGCAGGATGATGCATTATTCACTTTTTTTTTTTTTTTTTTCAAAATAAGCCTATCTACTCGTTTTCTTCCATTCACAGGTAATCAAGAATTAGTAAGATTTGTTTATAACTATCTTGTCTTAGACATTACACTTAAGAGTCCAGGGTACGTTTTTCTATTGATGCCCAAGTGACAGGATTAACCATGTAGCTTCAGTGTAACAGCTGAGAGATAACACCATCAGAAATCTCATGGGCCCTTGAGTATGAGCTGCATAGGCTATGTATGAAAAACTCTACCCTTTCTGTTACTTGTAGAATCTGGTTTTTGTCAGCTGTTAAAAGGGTTTGGAGATAATGTGATGATCCTTCTGGCCCTTGTGGGCACCATCATCATGAATTAATAGATGAAATATAGTCTGCACACACATTTGGAAAACAACACTGGCTTGTAGTCTCTGTAGTTTTACATTTTCCAGCCACAGATTCCAGGATCAGAGAAGATGTCTGGAATCATTAATACCAACAGCTGAAAAAGACAGAAAAGCAGAGCTCACTCATTTCCAAATGGCAGCAACATGATCAGGAGAACAAGTGTCAGGACCCCAGTGCCCTGTTCCAGAGAGCGACAAGATTAAAAGAGATAAGACATTGCTGCCAAGAAGAGGAATCATCCCAGAGAACTTGGAAGGTGACTCCAAGACATATGGTCAGAGCATGGATTTCCAGTCAATCCTTTAGTCCAGATGCAGGCTGAGGCCTGCCCTTGGGGGACCAACGTGAAGGCTCTAGGTTAGCATAGGAGTAAGAGACACCTGGAAAAAGTAGGGCAAAAATCAAATCTTGTCTCTCAGTGAGGAGAAAATCCAGTATTATATGGGCTAGGGAAGGAAGAACACTCTGGATTCCTGCCTAGCACGGAAGTTGCTCTTATGGTGTCTGAGGTCAAACTAAGCACTTCCATCCTTAGGGGCCTAGGTTTACTCAGTAGATTTGGATAATTAGATCATTGTAAGAAGGGACTCATCCATGTCTATCAATTCTAAGCCGTGTGAATTTTTGACTCCAGCACTCTTTGTGAAATATTATGGCCCATGTTGGGATACCTATGGAGGAAACCCACGTTCCTGGGTGATATAAAGAATCTCATCTAAATAAAAGATCCCATCCTCCTCTTCAGGTGATTCAAACTCCGGTGACAATTTCTCTGCTAGTGTATGTTCAGATTTAGTGCTCAATCAAGGAAGGCGTTTCTGTCTAGTTCCCCTGCCCACTGTAAGCCTAAAACCTTGCCCCGCTACAGGAACTGGGAATTGGACTCCTCATATAAACAAAAATCCTTTATCTAAAATCTGATTTTTTTTAAGTAGGCGCCACACCCAGCATGGAGCCCAACATGAGGCTTGAAATCACGACCTTAAGATCAAAACTTGAGCTGAGATCAAGAGTGGGACACTTAACCAACTGGGCCACCCAGGCAGCCCCTAAAATCTGATTCTTTAATGAAGAGGAAAGTCTTTCCTTTAGTCCAATAGTAAGGTTGCCCACTCTTTCTCTCTCCCTCCCTCTCTCCCTGCTATTATTTTTTCTAAGTAATATATTACAAGTGACAACAGGTTGCAGAAGACTGGGCTTAGCATTACCATCTATATACAGCTTAAGACTATAAATTCAAACAATAAAAGAGGTTTTGTGATCACTGGGAACAAACAGTAAAACAGAACAAACAAACAAAAAACTTCACTTAAAAAATATAACAAGATGCAGATTTTGTTAAAACTTCTGAATGCCTACTATGTCATGCAAAGTGCTTATGTGCTGTGATGGTGAAAACTTTTTCTGAGTTGCAAATGATGGCAACCCAAATTAAACATATAATACATGCAAAATCAAGGGAATTCATTAGAAAGCCTCCAAGGAATTGCACCAAACCCAGAGGGAATAGACCTGGGACCAGGGTTTCCTTCTGACTCAGGCCATTTCATAGCAAACCAGAAAAAGTCTTCTCTATTCCAGTCTGTTTTTCTCGATTTATCTGCTCAATTCTTCTTTCTAACTGCAGACCTGCCTCAGCGCTTAAGTTCAAAGCACAGACCATAGCCACCAATAGTCACTCGGTTGTATGCTGTAATGTACAAATACCCAGAGGGAGACATCTCTCTGTCTCCCAGTCTGTCTGTTTCTGTCTCTCTCCCTTAGTTTCCATCTAGACCTTAAATGACTCACTGAACTAAGTAGTCCAAAATTAGGCTTGAAGATAGTAAATTACCAACAACATAATTCAACTGATTTCAGAAAAACATGCAATAAAATTTTCATGCTGTTGCTAAGGGTAAGATGGCAAAAGAGAAAACAAATGATATTACATTCAAACCACAGGGTTTTCAGGGTGCCTGGGTGGCTCAGTCAGTTGAGTGTCTGACTCATGATTTTGGCTCAGGTCATGATCCCAGGGTTGTGGGATTGAGCCCCAACTCATGGGGCTCTGTCCAGAGCATGGAGCCTCCTTAAGATTCTCTTGCTTGCTCTCTCTCTCTGCCCCTCTCTTCTAGTCACTTTCTCTCCCTCTCCCTCTCCCTCTCCCTTTTTCTCTCCCTCTCCCTCCTTCTCTCCCAAAATAAAAATAAAACCATGGGGTTTTCAGCATGGAAAAAAAAAAAAACAGTTTGCAAACCCATGGCTGGAATAACAAAGACATAAAAGAACAGCAAGAAAACAAAACTATTGCTAAATATGCATGTGAAGTGGACCGTCTGGGATGCAGACAGAGATGAAATTAGGGGTGCAGAAAGCTTGGGGCAGGATGAGGTCTGTGAGAGATGACAGGAAGAGGAGGCAGGACTGGGAGGGTGGGCAGAGCTCAGACCACCATGTGAATTTGACCAAGTCTCAGACAAACAGAACAGCTGCTCCCAGAGCAAAGATTACCTGTTCCAGGAGCCCCGTGTTGGCCAGAAATGGCCAGGCCCTAGTACCCCTGCCATGCTTAGTCATTGGGGCTGCCCAAAAGGTGCTCCAAAGCAGAGCTGAATCCTGAAGGCGTAACAGCAGGAAATGGTCTAACTGCACTCCCCTTGGGGATGAATGGCAAATTCCTTCTGGAAGAGAGCTTTTAAGTGGCACAGCTCCATTTTTGCAGTATATAAAAGTAGAAAGATGGGAAGGTGGATAAAAGCCTGCATTTCCACCAGCACAGAGAACATGTTCGTTTTCTTCTACCTTTGAGTTGAATGTGGTTGGGTTTTTTAGATTTTCAAGTTTTCTGTACATAGCATTTTCTTATCATTAAAAAAAATTGCTTAACTTCGTAATTACCTGCCCAGAATCAACTCCTCTTTGTAAGAGCATCCCAATCTTTATTCCAGGGGAGTCTCCTCTCCTGCACATTGTACTGGGTCAACGGAAAAGAAATACCAGGAGTATGGGTCACCATCACCATCAAAATTCATATGATGAAGTGCTAACCCCTCGTTCTTCAGAATGTAATCATATTTGGAGATAGTCTTTAAAGATGTAAATTAAAATGAGAGCACTAGGGTGGTCCCTAACCCTATGTGATTGGTGTCTTTGTAGGAAGAGAAAGTTTAGACCCTGACACGTACAAAAGGAAGGTGATGTGAAGATACAGGGAGAATACAGCCAGCTACAAGCCAGAGATGCTTCTCTCACAGCCCCCAGAAGGAACCAACCCGGTTGGCACACTGGTGTAGGTCTTCTGGCCTCCAGAACTGTGAGCAAATACATTTCTGTTATTCAGGCCACCCAGTCTGTGGTACTTTGTTACTGCCACGCTGGAAAATTAATATGGCCAGATTGCTTCCCACTGTGAAGGAGGAGAGGAACAGACCCTTCTTCCAGGTATAGCTGGAACAAAGCTTGTGAGATGAGCTCAGCCAATCAGAAGCCAACTCTCCACACAGTGCAGCCCATCCGGAAGGTGATCAAAAGAGCACAGTGGGAGGTCATTCCTGGCTGCTGTAGTGGTGACATCAGGGGCTCTCTCCCCAAGTCATTCTGGTTGTGGACAGCGTGCTCTGCCTTCTGACTCTTTAGACAGCACCCCTACCTACAACCTGCCCCCCTTCTCATGAGCATTCCCCTCCCCACTAATAACCTCCCAGCAAATCTCCCTGTCAGGATTGATTCTGCTGCTTCCAACTAGGAACCCCAAGTGATACAGAAAGCTTATCCATCACCAAATAAATCAATTTGGCAGCAAAACTTAGGGTGGAGAAACTGCTCATTGGTCAGGTAACAAACATATAAATATATCATTTACCTCACTTCAAAAAAAAAAAGCCATTCCAACAAATAAGTATAAAATTGCCTTCTCCAATGGTTCAGGATGCAAATTTTTAGACATTACTACTAAGAAAGATTTTTCCATATTCTTTATGTTATTGAGACATGCATGGCTTTTCAAATTTTTAACCATTCCCTATAAACTAAAATTTTAATACATTTGCACTTGCCTTCTTCCTAATTTAACTGTAGTAAGTTACAGTTAAGATTTGTGAAACTGACTAGATGTTTCACAATTTGTTGTGGTATTTGAGTGATTGGGTTTTTTGTCCATATTGTCCATTCCCATTTTGAGAAGGAATAACATAAACACCTCTCTTTCTGCACCACCCCAGAGACAAGAGCCCAGAAACAAAACAAAACAAAACAAAACCAAAAAAAATCACATTATCTCAAAAATTTCGGTTGATACAACTAACTTCATGGTACCTGGATTTGCTTCTGTTTGAATAATTGTACATTAGTAACACTGATTAATGATGCAGGCTACCTAAAGTCTCTAATAGCATAACTTCCCTTGGTCTAATTCTGACTGATTTTTTTCAGTGGCCTTGACAATAATGTAAGAAGTGTGCTTTTCAATTTCGAACAGGCACAAAACTGAAAGAGATAGCCAATATGTTAGATGTACAAGTTAAAATTTAACTTGTGTTTGATTAACACAAAATAAAAACACAAAAAGATGACATTTTAAAGGTCTTCAATTAAGTATCAAAATCATGAACTTAGTACCAAACCTCCAATGGCAGTATATGGGATTTTAAAAAGCTGAAGGCAGGGGCGCCCAGGTGGCTCAGTTGGTGAGTGTCTGTCCGACTCTTGGGTTTTTTTTTTTTTTGTTGTTGTTGTTGTTGTTGTTGTTGTTGTTGTTGTTTTGGCTCAGGTCATGATCTCACTGTTGGTAGGATCGAGCACCCTGTGTTGTCAGCCTGCTTAGGATTCTCTCTCTCCCTCTCCATCTGTCTCTCCTTCTCCCTCCTTCTTCGCTCCTGCTCTGTCTCCCAAAATAAATAAATAAAAACTTCAGAATGCTCAAGGCAAACCATCTAAAGAAGCAAAGGATAAGGAAACTAATTGGAATGTAGAAAGCAAACAAAGCAGTGCTCTTTTATAAGACAATAGATGTATATATATAGAGAGAGATACACACATGTATGCATACGTATGTGTGTATCTATGTATTTAAGTACAGGGTGCCTGGGTGGCTCAGTTGGTTAAGTGTCTGACTTCAGCTCAGGTCATGATCTCACCGTTCATGAGTTCAAGCCTCATGTCGGGCTCTGTGCTGACTGCTCAGAGCCTAGAGCCTGCTTGGGATTCTGTGTCTCCATCTCTCTCTGCCCCTCCCCTTCTTTCACTCTCTGTCTCTTTCTGTCTCTCTCTCTCTCTTTCCCTCTCAATAAATAAAGCATGAAAAAATTAATAAATATGTATTTAAATACATAAAATAAGGCAGAAAAACAAATACTAAATTACTGAATGCTTATCTCTAGGGATGAGAGTTTAGGAGGGAGGGGTGAGAAAAAGAAGTTCTCTCGTATTTTATTGTACATACTTATCTACGGTGTGAAACTTTTACAGGAAAAAATTTCTTCATCTCTTACTTGTATAATAAAAGATTAATTGACCAAGTATATAATGTGCATGTAAAAAACCTCAAATTTCACATTAGGCTTCAAGATAAAAATTTTATGCCCAAATTATAGGAAAAATTAGTTCCATGCTTCACTGGTCTAGTCAAACTTCCTCAGAAAAAGTGTACTTGATCCTTAGAAGTATATCTGCCAAAATGAAGTGTACACAGGGGAGAAAAAACATCTGACTGATGCAGAGAACAACCAAGGGGTAATTGAAGACTTTGCAAATATTTTAAGCAACATCACAAAAGGGTGAAAAGTTTTAACTAGAGGACACAACTAGAACCAGTAAGTATTGGGAGGCAGACGTTAGGGCACTAACAGAAATTCTAACAGAGTTTCCTCCAAATTCAGTGCTCTTCCTTACAGGGTAATCAACTCCCCATCTCTGGGTGGTGCTGGGTAACCACACAGCGAAAAGAGTGCTTATACTTTGGTATAATTTTAACTAGATAATGTTTAGGCTCCTTTCTCAAATACATTTCATCTGGAATAAACTTCCAGCCTAGATTCAAATGATCATTATCATGTTCTGCATTTGTTTTCTAGGGCTTCCTTAAGAAACTACCACTAACTGAGTGGCTTAAAACAAAAATGTATTGTCTCACAGTTCCAGAGGCGGGAAGTCTGAAATCAAGGCATCAGCAAGGCCATGCTCTCTCCAAAGGCTCTAGGGAAGGATGCTTCCTGAATCTTCCAGCTCCTGAAGATTCAGGTTGCTGACAACCTTGGCATTCCTGGGCTTGTAGACCCATCACTCCAGCCACATCTTCACATGGCCTTCTCTCCTATGCACCTGCATCTCTGGCTCTATAAAGCCATAACTCAATGGATTTTAACTCACCCTATTCCAACATGGCTGCATCTTAATTCAACTAATTACATCTGCAAAGGCTGAAGTTCCAGGTAGACATTTTTTCTTGAAGGGGAGAAGGGGAACACCATTCACCCGAGTACATGTTCAAAAATTATTGTCAATTCTGTAACACTATATACTGGAGAAGTTTGTGTTATATTGAAGCCCAAGCTTATGTCCATAGACCTGAAAGGAAGTGGAAGAACCATACAGATTAGAAATGGAAGGACTCTACATGGGCAGGCAATGCAGAAGAGCTTGAGGTCTGGAGCAGGAATAAGGAACAAGAGAGTTTAGATTTTTCTGAAGCAAAGTACAAGACAAGGGACGTTCTATAATATTGGTGTGATTTTTTATATTTGTAATTTTTATGTCCTTAGATGCCCTGGTAACCATGCACATGGCATGTGTATGATATATCTCTGAAAATACATATATTAATATTAGTTCACTTTCCTTGTAATCAAAGATGATGTTACCAAGAAAGCAACCTATTTATGTTTATAGATACGGACTTTGGGCCATCTCCTTATGAACAGCCACTTCCTGGCATCCCACTGCAGATGATTATTGAAAGCTGGAATGATTCCCAGGAAAGTATATTGGAATTTACTTTATTTTCTCATTAAAGTCAGGCAATTGCAGTCTATAGTATAAATTACGCCTCCACTTAAATTATATGTTTTCCTTTAACCAAGGGAGAATTCTTTTCTATTGTGATCTTCACAAGTCTGTCTATAAATCCAGAAATGAAAGGGAGAGTTTTAAAAAATATTCCCAAATAAATATCAGCGTGAGATTTTTCAATATGCTAGCATTACATTTAATCTTGCCTTGTTGAGAAAGGACTATTCCACTTAAGTGATTTTTCTACTTAATTGTCAGCAAGTCCTGATAGAGTTCTTTTTCTCTGAAATTTTAACCATTTTGATGAGACTACCCCCTTAAAATGTATTACACTTGCCTGCATTGGTGAATAGAGCATAGTAGATTATATTTAACTTTTCTTTCTCATTTCAACTGTAAGTTACACATGTGTAGTGGGCTGAATGGTGCCCCCCCCCCCAAAAGATATGCTCACGTCTGGTATGGACTGAATTCTGTCCTGCCCCAGAATTCATAAGTTGAAGCCCTAACCCCAGTACATCAGAAGGTGACTATATTTGGAGATAAGGTCTTTAAGGAGGAAATTATGTTAAAATGAGGACTGAATGGTGAGCCAATCTGACTAGCATCCTTATAAGAAGAGAAAATTTGGACACACGAAGAGACACCATGGGCAGGTGTACATAGAGGAAAGAACTTGTAAAGACACAAGGAGAAGGCAGCTGTCTACGAGCCAAGGGGAGAGGCCTTAGCAGAAACCAAACCTATCAATACCTTTACCTTGAGCTTCTAGCCTCCAGAATGGTGAGACAATAAATTTCTGTTTTTTAAGCCCCCCAGTTTGTGATATTTTGTTTTGGCAGCCCTAGCCAATGAATATGATGTCCTAACCTCTGGAACCTGTGAATAGTACCTTACATGGCAAAAGAATGAATATTACTTTATATGGCAAGAGATGTGATTAAGGATCTTGAAGAAAAAAAAAGAGCTTATCCTAGATTATCTGGGTAGGACCTAAATGCCATCACAAGTATTCTTGGGAGAGAGGCCACTGGAGTTTAGAAGCAGACACAGAGCAGAAGATGATTCAGCCACCAGCCAAGGGCCATGGACAGCCACTAGAAGCTGGCAGACGCGAGGAACAAAATCTCTCCTAGAGGCCTGGGAACGAGTGTGGCTCTTGCCAACTTGTGGCCTTCAGAACTGAGAGAAAAAAACTTTCTTTAAAGTCCCCAAGATTGTGCTAATTTGTTATGGCAAAAGAAACTGATACAATAGTATACTTGGTTTTAATACCCTGATATCCTCCTGACTTGTAGGAAATGGAGTTTGTATTTGACTCCAGACTACTCTGTGCCTGTGATTGAACTGGAAGTAGAACTGACCCTTGAACAACACGGGTTTGAACTGCACGGGTCCACTTGCATGCAGATGTTTTTTACAGCACAGGACTGTAAGCGTATTTTCTCTTCCATATGGTTTTCACAATAACATTTTCTTTTCTCTAGCTTACTTTATCTTAAGAATGGAGTATGTAATATGGATAGCATACAAAATATGCATTAATCCACTGTTTATGTTATGGGTAAGTCTTCCGGGCAACAGTAGGCTATTTGTAGTTAAGTTTGGGGGAGAAGTCACAAGTTATACATAGATTTTCGACTGCGCAGGCGGTGGGAACCCCTAACACCCACGCTGTTCGAGGATCAACTAACTGCACTTGCTCTCTTTCTGATAGTATCACTAATAAATATGTCGTTTTCACTGATCCATCCATTCAACATAAACTCCGGAACCACAGATGATTTTTGACAGTCAAGTGTATTATGATCTTCCCTACTACCCCCACTGTCTTCCCTTCCTCAGTTTTTCTTATCTATTTTTTTTGAAATTTATTAAATAAAGGTCCATATACTTTAAAATTAAATTTGTTTGAAATTAATATTAGACCAGTAAGGGCAACTCCATCTGCACAAAGTGCACAAGCATTGTTTCCCTTTCCTGACATCATCTCTTATAACATTCAGTTAGATTCTATATTGCTTACCACATTTTTTGAAGTTTATTTATTTATTTTGAGAGAGACAGAGACAGTGCAAGTGGGGGTGGGGCAGGGAGAGACAGAGAGACAGAGAATCCCAAGCAGGCTGTGGATGTCAGCACAGAGCCTGATGTGGGCCTCAAACCTATAAACCATAAGATGATGACCTGAGCCGAAACCAAGAGTTGGTCTCTTAACTGACTGAGACCAGTTAAGCCTGGGCATCCTTATATGATTTGCCACATTTTTGAAGATTCCAGAAGTTTTCCAGAAGTCTGATCACCAGCTATGAACACATTAGTGTAAATTTATCAGAGTAACTTCCTAAAAAAAAATTATTTTATTTTTTCCCAAAAGAAAATTTTATACTGTAGGTATGATGTTTAGTCTCTTTGTTGATTTTTCCCCTGTTTAATATCTTTACAATCTAGCATAAGCATTTTAATTCATTTGAAGCCAAAAGAAAGAGTCTGGCTTACCAACATAAAAGTAAATTTATTTCCAAAAATTAAATTTGCTTCTGTGTAATTTTAGGTAAACACAGCATTACAGTGCTTAACAAAGAAAAAAACTCATTTGGAAAAATATTATAATGCTGTAAAAATTTCGCTATGTTAAATTAGCAATCAAGGTCATAACATAGACAAGCAACCTCAATCTTATAAATATTTAATATGTAGCTACTTGATGTCATGCACTCTGCTAAGAGCTAACTGCTAGGGGTTTATATATACTATGAATATATATGTGAATATAAGATGATTTCATATAACATATAATATTTATGCATATTATATGCATATTAATATACATAATATATGAAAGAATCTCTGGGTCTACAGAGTTTTGAGAGAAGTTAGCAGAAGTAGCCAGTTGCCTTAGATCCTAAATAAAAGGAATAAAAGGACAAGAAGTGCCTCCAGAGTAGTAGACTCCAATCATCTGGGAAGGGAGCCTGGAAAAACCTGTGGGAGAAAACTGCCTGGGGTTTCAACTCAAGTAAACTACGATCCAAAGGAGTCAGACTTGACCTCAAGGTCAAGAACAGAAGCACACTACACAAAAGTTTCTATTTAAATTCCAGTTAGTTAACATACAGTGTAATATTAATTTCAGGGGTACAATATAGTGCTTCAACACTTCCATACAACACCCAGGGCTCATCACAAGTGCCCTCCTTAATCCCCATCGCCTGTTTCACCCATCCCCCCACCCACCTCCCCTCTGGTAGCCGTCTCTTTGTTCTTTACAGTTAAGAGTCTGTCTCTTGATTTGCTTCTCTTTTTTTCCCTTTGCTCATTTCTTTTTCTCTTAAATTCCATATGTAAGTGAAATCAATATGGTATTTGTCTTTCCCTGACTGACTTATTTCACTTAGCATAATAATACTCTCTAACTCCATCTACGTCATTGCAAATGGCGAGATTTCATTCTTTTTATGGCTGAGTGATATTCCATTGTGTATATATATATATATATACCACATCTTCTTTATCCATTCATCAGTCAATAGACACTTGGGCTGTTTCCATAACTTAAGTATTGTATATAATGCTGATATAAACAAGAGGGTTCATGTATCCCTTTGAATGAGTGTTCTTGTATTCTTTGGGTAAATACCTAATAGTGCAATTGCTAGATCATAGGGTAGCTCTATTTTTAACTTTCTGAGGAAACTCTATACTATTTTCCGCAGTGACTGTACCACTTTGCATTCCCACCAACGGTGCATGAGGGTTCCTTTTCCTCCACATCCTCACCAACACCTGTTGTCTCTCGTGTTATTGATTTTATACTCAGATTTGTTGACTGGATCTGCAATATTGCAATTATCAGAGCAGAACATAAGCCCCAAAGCCCCCACATAGGATCTTGGGAGCAAAAAGAAGGTAATCACTAGATAGGAAGGAATGAGAAGAGGGAAGGAAAGCAAAGAATCCCACAATCAAGTTGAATCTACAAACCACAATTTAAAATCACACGAGGAACACTGAGGCTAAGAAATAGACAACAAGGGGCACCTGGGTGACTCAGTCAGTTAAGCCTCCAACTTCAGCTCAAGTCATGATCTCATGGTTCGTGAGTTTGAGCCTCGCATCTGTCGTCTGCACTGTCAATGCAGAGCCTGCTTCAGATCCTCTGTCTCCCTCTCTGCCCCTCCCCAGCTCGTGCTCTTTCCCTCAAAAATAAATAAACATTAAAAATAAATAAATAAAACTTTAAAAAGGAAAGAAAAATAGACAACAAAATCAACAACTGGGAGAAGAATTCATTCTACATCAGATAAAAATAAGAATACCATCTAAAAATCACTTTAAAATAAGTATGCTTTAGGGTCCTCAAGATATGAGGCATTTATTTTTAAAAAATAAGAAACTACAAAACCAAAAAAGTTGAAACAAAACACGATCAGAGGCAAGAGGGAAAAGACTCATGAGAAACACAGAAATAAAAAATATAGTCCCTGAAATATTTTTAAAAATTCACTACTTGGCATAAACTCTAGACTAGATGAGAGAATTGGTGAGGTAGCAAAGTATACTGGAAAGGTCAAAAAGCATGCAACACAGAGAAATTATGGAATAAAAAATATTACAGACAAATACAAAATCTCCCTCCCCCCCCCCAAAAAAAAGCAAACTGAGGAAATGTGTGTGGAGAGGGAGTATTTGAAGAGAATGGTGGAGAATTTTTCCAAATTGAGGATTAAAAGTTCACTAACTGCCTAGCCAGAATAATTCAAATGAATGAAACATCTTTGAGAAACAGTGTAACAGGAGGAAACAACTTAACTACAACCAGACTTAAAAGGGGGTCCCTGGGTGACTCAGTTGGTTAAGTAGCCAACCCTTATTTAGCTCCTCACACCTCATGGTCAGGTCCCTGGGTTTGAGCCTAGAGAGGGCCTCTGTGCCGACAGCAAGAAGCCTGCTTGGGATTCTCTCTCTCCTTCTCTCTCTGCCCCTCACCACCCCCCCTCAAAATAAATAAATAAACTTAAAAAAAATTCGACCTAAAAAAAAAAAAAAAGAGTTAAGAGACATTCTTAAGATGAGCCAGATGGGACTCAGATCGCAGAATTCTCAGCGACACGAGACCACAGAGGAGAATCTCCAAAGTGCTAAACAAAAATGGCTGAATCAAAAATTCCGTATAGAGCAAGCCTACCAATTAAGAGTGAGGACAAAGTAGGTGTATTTTTAGCTCAAAAAATTTTAAAGGAAGAAAAAGAAGGAAAACCCTTCTTCCTCCCAGTCTTTGCTCCCTTTCAGCGATCCCAGCTGGAACTGAGCCTCCACCACCCCAGGGCATCAAAAAGGTTTAACAAACCCTACAAAGTGGTGCCAGTCCGTCCTCCACTCCCTCCTACCTGGGAGTCAGTGAGGATCAGTAAGGTGCTGACCTTACGCTCTGTTCAACAGCAGCATCCGGAAAGCAACAGACAGCTTCCCCCCCACCACCACGCCCCGAAAGTGTGGGCGGGGCTGGGAGGGAGCTGAACTTGTGCCCTGCCATCCACCACAAGGAGGCTATGTAAGTCCACATTCCACTTTGCCACAGAGGATGGGCAGTGCCCAAGGGCTGTAAGACTACTACAAAAGGTATTCACATGCACATAATGAGAATACCAGAAGGAGAAGAAAGATTTTCAACGTTGTTAGCCCTTCGGGAAATGCAAATTAAGACCACAGTGATATCACACTGCACCTTTCAGAACGGCCAAAATAAAAAAATAGTGAAAACGCCAAATGATGGTATAGATACAGAGAAACTGGGTCACTCATGGTCGTGAGTGGGACTCATGGGAGGAGTAGAAGATGTTGAGTTCATGATGGGGCTTCAGATCATGTTCTTGGAGTTCTGTTTTTCAGAGTTCTCTATGTGTTTCTGGTGAACAAGGACTCCATTTTTTATTCCTGTAAGTTCAGGTCAACATTTAATTTTGAGTTATTTTAGCCCTCAATCTTACAGAAACCAGAAAAACCTTTTGAATTTTCTAACAAATAAGAGAGATAGATGATAGATAGGTAGATGATTAATGGATAGATAGATAGATAGATAGATAGATAAACAGTGATATATGATAGATACATATATACACATACATTCATATATACATACATAGATAATGTCTATATAGATATATGTGTGTATATAGACATGTATATATATACCTGTGCAATGGATGTGTTTATGTGTACCCATCGATATATATATACATGTATATAACCATTTTTTAATATATAGAAATTTTCTGAGAATAAAGGTCCTGTCCATTTTTTGTTTTCTTCCTTTACCTTTATAAATTAAAAAAAAAGAAAAATACAATTCAATAAATAAATAAATAAATAAATAAATAAATAAATAAATAAATGCATTTTATATCATCATACTTTTCTGGGAATACAGACATTTCCTACATTGTAGCGTCTATGATATAGCTTAAACAAACAATTCAAAAATGCTTTTCTTGATTTTTTTTTTAAATTTCATTCCTCAACATTATCCATATGTTGATTTTTCATTAGTTAAAATAAAACCTGGCTCTTTTAAAGTCTGCTTCCAAGTCTAATATTAGTTCTATTTGACGAATTATTTTCTAATCTCTTGAAATCTTTTCCAAAGTTATGCTTAAAAGGAGGTCATTATCCAAATTCTGGATAGTACCTGGAAACAATAGCATTTGTTGACCAAAAGGAAATGAACCCATGACAAAAACAAAATTGTTTTTCTCCCTTATGAGAATTTTGAGTTATATATAACACTATTTGAAAAGCATAAATCAAATGGTAAAAGTAGATCAAGAGGCAACATTATAGAAATTTTAATGCCATACTTAGTTCTAGTTTTCCTTCTGCCCTCTCATTAGTAGGCTTTATGGCTTAAAAGTTCATCATAAAATATTTTTCAATCCCAATTTTCCTGACTTTAGCATGGCCCAGAAGCATGAAGTTCTTTCTTTTTTATTCCTACTGGAGAAGTATAACAGTTATATTATTCCTGGTGAGTTTTCCCAATATTAGCATTCAATCTGAGTCAATTCAGATAACAAATCTTTGTGCTACATCTGCACTCAAACTAGACACTTAATTTTCAGGATACCATATTTTAATCAGTCATCAGGGACTCTTATCTGTCTCCAGTCTGGCTGTTTCAGAGGTAATTGGCATTAACAGAGCACTGAGGTGATTCCCACTCTAATCTCAATGTGAGTGAATTAGTGTATCTGAAATTGCAAATATAAAATGACCCTGAGTGTCTAACCTAAGAGGTGGTAGGTCCAGGACCCAGTTTGCATATACTTACGAAGGGAATCTTTTATAGGGATAGAAACGTAATGCTTCCACTTTTCATAGGAAAAAAAATAACAAAAGAACAATCCATATCCCCTAGATAATCGCTGATCCCAAATTTCCACTTTGAACCATTATCAGAATAGCCAATCAAAGATCAGCTTTTTACAGGTAAGTATGTACCTATCCAGAGCTGAATTTCTAGTGGGAAGTAGAAGGGTCTTCCCGTGTGCATCCAAGGGACATACTGCAAATACTCCAAATCCAAGGAGAAAATTCACAACTTGAATTTTGCATTCCCATTTCACAAGAAATTTGAGGCAAACCGTCACTCTAAAATAGAATACTGGATAAATAAGGGAGGCTTCAAACCACCTAAGTAATCAAGTTATTGGGAAATGGAGAAAATCTTTTGAAAGGAGGATGACATGTGTCCAGCACAGAGATTTACATGTATGAAGTACTCAATTAGTAGTTGTTCAATTAAACTGATGAAGTTGATCCAGGACCAGTGTGCTGCTAAAAGTCCAATGCCTGGGTTGCAGAGAGGGGGAACAGAAGTAGCCCTGATTTGTCGTGTTCACCGATTCTTATGATGGAAGTACTTCCATCATGGCCAATTTCAAGCTTCCAACATGATCTCACTGGACACAGAGTTGGGAAGAGATGCTTCATATGAGCTACTTCTCAAAAAGTACTTCTTGGGTGTCTGCTACATGCCAGGCTATACCTTAACCGTGCTGAGCAATTTAGGGGCAAGAGATGTGTTCCATTTACCTCCATATTCCTCCAGAATATTAATTACAGTGTGAGTTGCATAGTAGGTGCTCAAGACAGATCTGTGGACAAACTAGTAAATTCACTCTTCACTCTCGGTGTTCACGCTTGGAATCTGTTCTATACATTTCCTTCAAGATTCACCCCAGAGTTCACCCAAACCTCAACCTACATTTTTCAACCCTTTTAACAACTGGCGTTGATATCCAACCAGTGCTTCTTTCTTTTCCTGGTCCTGCCAGCTTGTTATTTAATCCAATTCCTCTCTGCTTTCAATCTAGATTCCTCTCCTGGCTACAGTTTTTTACCTCTCTCTCTATCTCCTGGCCTCTGTGGCTTCCAGCAACTTCTCTCCCATACGCCATCCTAAGTAGCTCCCACTGGGTCATCAATGCAAACAGGACCCAGATCCTTAGCACACTCTAATGCATTTTTTAATATTCTTTTTGATTTTTGACTCTGTCTTCTTTGAGCATTTCCTTTGGGGACTACTGAAATTCATCCAACTTTTCTTGATTCTAGTCCCTGACCTTGAGTCTCATTCCCCAAGGCTCTTACTGGTGCTAACCACAGATTCTTCCTGAGAAACCTCTCAGCTTCCCTTATTGCTTCCAGCTCCTCAGGTGCATTTGCTCTTTAATTTGGCATTATGCTGAGTTACTCTTGGAAATTCCTTTTAATTAGTCATATTTGAATCTGATTTTATGTGAATATTCCCTGAGGTGTGATACTGATTGACTCTTTTTTATGAGCCAAATTAATAAAATGCCCACTCAACTGATTTGCCTGTAGTACTTAGTCACCCTCTTTCAAACCAGGCTCCAATCAAAACCACATAACTTCAAATCGCTGGGTTGCCTCACAATGATTCCTATTCTGTTTCTTAATTCAACCATTTTATTCCACTCCTGCCCCAAAATGTAAAGAGCAAGACTGTCATTTCATTCTGCAAATTAAAGCCAGGAAGAAAATGAGGAAAGAAGCTGCAACTCACTTCAAGTAAAGCCGGTAGGAAACATTTAAGCTAAAGACTAAGAAAAGGTATGGGTGTCATGGACTCTACTAAAATTTTCATTCTAGGATTCCTTTGGAATTTCCATCTTCTGCCTTCCATAGCTCTGTTATGAAAGTGCTAGATGGCTGCTATAAAGGAATCCGCTCCCACTCTCATGGAGCTTAGCAAAATTAGGACAGAGCCAAACTCCAAGCTTAGTCAAGTCAGGCGATGGCAAAAAAGAATTCAGGTCCAGTCACCTATTGACTTAGGCAATCTGGCCTTGGGAATCTGGAGGAGTAGCAGGCACAGTGGCTCATAGATGAGTATAGGAACCTTGGAAGTCTGAGTCAGGTCACCAAGCATAAGTCAAAAGTTCAGGAGTAAAGTCAAGGAGTGAAGGGAAAAACCCAGGTGTGGCCTTGGAAAGTAGAAGATACAGTTGGAGAATCAAACCAACCAAAATAAGGGGTGTCTGAGGGTCTCAAGGATCTACTGCACCCATGTCTGGGTAGGGGGAGGGCTTTTCCAATACTTTTGACTGGGTTAACCTCTATTAACCATAAAACCCTTGCACAAACATGACATTATTGAGGCCAAATGTATTATTAACATTTATGAATCAGTTCATCATTTCTGTGTGAGGGAGGCTTACATGAAATGAGGAAGATCTGATGGAATCTGGCACTCAAAATAAATTTCAAACAAGAACTAGTAGAAAGTCATCTCAGTAAAATAAATAGTATGATAAGAGATCTGGGATCTTCTAAACAGGATTTTAGGTTGGCTTTTAATTTTTAGAAAAATCCATAAAATGGTAGGAAAAACATTTTAAATTGAATCATTTTAAAAAACATTATTTTTTAGTGAATTCTGTTTTATAGTCAAATCTGGAACCTATAGTCAGGTTCCAAAGTCAGAAGTACACAATTTTTTAAAAATATATGTTGAAATAATATTTAAGCTAAAGAGCCCAATTTTGCCAAACGCCTAAAAAGTACAAAAGATATACCAGTAAACTAAAGGGCCCCAACAAAAGGGCCTGATTTTATAGAGTTCCTAACTTGTCATTTATATTCTTCTTTAATGAAGCCGCAAAGTTCTTGGTTACCTCAGTACATTGTTCCTTCATAAGGTTGCTATGCTATGTAGGGTTTTTAAGACTTTAGTTAGAAAATTATGAATTCTGGTTTTTAGGTGTCCTTAGGTATCAAAGTACACTTCCCATAGGGTCAACATTTTACAAGCAGGTATAGAACATCAATAAATTAAAATTTAAAGTAAAAACCACCAAGTCCTTTGAGTTATGGAAATTACCAAATAAAACTTTCCCACTCTGGAGATGATATTGCCAGCATGTATTTTTAGTCATAAACATGTCACATTTCAACATTTCACACAAATCACCATAACCACCCTCTTTTTTCATAGAAGGGTAGAATTTCTATGCCTAGCCTTTCATGGGAATATCTCTGCATATTGCAGAGTCCACTGCAATTAGGTGGTGGTAAATGGTGTCAGGAAGACAAGTACCTCAAGCTACAGTCATAAACAAAGCATCAGGAGAGGTGAAACCAAGGATCAGATGTCAACGATATTGCCATCTTCCACCAAGCCCACCAGAAGAGGCAACAAATCAGCATATCCCTCATTCACTCCACCATTAAGACAACAAATGCTTCAAGAGAATTCTACTGGGTGATCAAGCTTATGCCAGACCACCCTAGAGAAACTGAAGAAACACAAAATGAATAAATCACCCAGACAAGAGAAATTACAATTCCCACGATCATCCCTGGCTCAGCAAGGATAATTTGATCCAATAAGTGGGGACACACTATATTTAGTAATGTAATATTGTGTTCATTTTTAAATACTTGGACTACCTCTTTTCCCACAGTCCCTTCCTTATCAGTGCCCTTTAGCCATAAGTGATTAACACTAACATAACAATGGTAGGGTGCAGCAAATATTCTTGAACTTCAGCATCACAGTGTGTTTCTTGGGCATAGACACGGTTGACTGCCAGTTCTACTTATCTCTGACCCTAGCTCTGGTTAGGAGAGTCTCTATTCTTGAAACAGCTTCCAACTGGTCCCATGCTACCATGCAACAGACATCAGCTCTGTCTCAGGAATTTTTCTTGTTTTCAGTTTGACATCTAGGAGACATTATTTTTAAGCAATTCTCATATTTCGGAGCAGATTTCACATTGTCGCTTTATGAAAAAGTCAATGGGCATCTATTACTAAATGTAATTTAGAGTCATTAGGTATCAAAAAAGGGCATGGGCCATTTATCACAACCTGAATTTGTCTGTATCTCATTGACCCTCCTTCCAGTAAGCATTTTCCTTACTATCCCCGGAGCAGACATAATGAACAGGTCCCCATGAGCCAATTTTATGCAATCTGATGTTAGGTAGGCAGTAAGAAGCAAAAGTATCTCTCAATTTCACTTAGCAAGAGCGCACTGAGTGCTTAAAACTTCCCTACACCATGCTAATCATTTTGAGGCAAATAAATTTCTAAAAAAGATTCTTTGACTTCAAGTTACTCCTAATCTTCTTTCAGTAGCTCATACTTCAATCAGCAAACAACAAAGGAGGTTTACAATGATATAAGCAAGAAGTCCTCCTAAATACACACACACACACACACACACACACACACACACACACACACACACACAGGCTCCAGCCTCTGGAATGTGAAGGAATGCCCAACCGTGAATTCCATCTTCCCTCTCTTCTTCCAAAAATGGCCCTATGCCTTCACAGTACAGTGGACCTTCAAATTCTCTAAGAAAAATGCTTCACATTCCAAGGAATTATTCCCACTTTTCCCTCACATCATTGGGTACTTGGCATTTTTCTTCATATATGGAGGCAAGGAGGTAGAAACTGGAAATGGGGTCAGTATCATAGTGTTCAAGTGAAAGGACTTTAAAGAGTACACATTGCTACAAGTATAAGAAACTGTTAGATAACTAGCTAACGGCAGGCCCATGAGGACATCAAAAGGCTCATTTTCCTCCTCAGGAAAAAAAAAATCATAGGAGCACCTATCTGAGACTGTAATGGAAAATTGGCCCATGGAGTTATGAGATTAATGAAATATTGATATAAAAAGAATTAATCTTATCTAGCAATCATTCTACTCCAGCTGGGTCCAGTATAAGCATAGCCAATACTAACTAGTTAAGAAAAGACTCAAACACAATTATCATTTAATCTGTAACAGTGTTCCTCAATTTCATTATAATGGATGACCCTAGTATACATGAACAAATTACCGACTTATATTATTACCTGCATAAATGCACCAAAGAACATGATATTTAAAAGCACGATATTTGTTAATAGAAAAAGATACCTATATGGAACCCTCTCCATTAGCTACATCAATACAATAAGTGTAAGCATTACTCACCCTAGTCGAAGGTAATCAATCAAAAGACCAATATCTTATAAATCACCCAGGAACAGAAATTGATTAATTGAAATGTTATATTCAAGCTAACCTATGCAGCCAATGTATGTTATGAATCTATCATATAGATGGACATGTATTATATATATATATATATATATATATATATATATATATATATACGTGTGTGTATATATATATATCCAGATAACTTCATATCTATGTGGGTAAGTTAATAAGCATTCCATGCTAGCTCTGTAACTTGATTCGATGGCAGAAGAAATAGCAATGATGCAGTGGAAGAAAGGACTATTAATAGAAAGTAATGCATACACATCACAAGAAATATGGTCTCCACACACGTATCATAAGATACATTTTCCAAAATGTCAAAACCACTACCGGCATCAAACACTCACTTGTAGGCCAGCTTTGTATAGAAACACTAAGTTTAATTTTGCAACAACCCTAAAACAGAGGCTTCATTGTTGTGCCCACTTTACAGATGAGGAAATTGGGACTCAGGAGTTGAAAGTATTGCCCAAGGTCACACAGCTAGTAAATGACCAAGACGTGACTGTGATGTAGGTCTGACTATAAAGTCTGTGTGCCCCATGCACTATGACAAACTGTGTGCTAGGTAACAGAGAAAGGGATGCAGAAATGACATCCGTCTCTATCTGGGTACGTCTTGGATCACCCTGGAGGGTAGGGCGGCATCTGTTCCTACTTTGTACAGCACTGAGCTGGGTAAGCAGGTGCTATGGCATGTCGTTTTGGTAAGAACAATGAAGAAGCAAGAATGCAAAAGACAGTAGAAGATGAAATCCGTGTTTTGCGCCTGAATTTATAAAAGGTCTGACAAATGTTAGGCGGGAAACAAATATTTAGTCCTGGAGCCTCGGTGTCAGTATACAACCCTGCGTGCATACTGTCAAACCTGCTATCTTAGCGGACAAACGTCCAAACAAAAGAGGCATTAAATCATTGCTGGAGACCACTCAGCCCGAATGTCATGGTACTGGAGGAGAAAGGGCAGGTTTCTGAGAGCGCCACCTTCCTCAAACCCAGCGCGCCCTCCTCCACGTCTCTCTCCCTCCCTGCAGCTCTGACCTCATCAGCGCTGGAATTTTCTGTGCAGCAAAAACCAAAGGTAAAATAAATGCCGACAGCTATCGCTGTCATTGCCTTCCTCGCAGTCATTTCGCTATTAGCTGTTGGCAGAGCAGACGGTGTAGGTTGACGAGATCTGAGGAAGGATGAGAGATGGGATGTCAAGTCAGGGAGCACGGCTGCCTGTGCCTGGCGGCTTTGACACGCGCTGCAGACAGCCCTGATCAGCTCGGTGGGTCGGAGGAGACACGGCGCAAGCCCAGCCCAGCCACAGAGCAGAGCCGGAGCCAGAGAGGAGCCCGTGAAAAGATCAGCAGAGGCAGCCTGCCAATTATCTGCCTCCCTCTCCACCCCAGCCCCAAACCCGAGCTCCTTAGTATTAACACTGCTGGAAATTGCTGCAGTGAGCAGGGTGTCAGTTAGAACATCACTTTCTGAACGTGAGTCTGGGTGTGAAAGTGGACCGCTAGGCACTGCCCTGCTGTCTTCCAGACCAGAATATTCTCCCAGGCCAGCAGCCCCGCGGCCGGATCTTATCCTCCAGAAGTAGGACTGACATTTCTGGTTTTCCAATAAAGCAAAAGCCCGTCCTGGAACTTTTCCAAGCATGAATATGTGCACGCTCGATGGCAGGTGTGCATGCGCATGCACACACACACACACACACACACACACACTGAAAAGTGACGACGAGGCCTTGTTTATGGCCTAAGTGGCATTCTCTTATTCCTCTTGCTTGAATCCTTACACCTATTACCTAAACCTCACCATTCCCCTCCACACAAATACACTCAATCTCATCATCAAGTCCTTGATGTGGTTAAGATCAGTTTTGATATCAGAGAAATAAGTGTCTGGGGTCAGCGTGACATATGTTGAAAGAGCTTGAACTCTTGTTTTTGGTGACTTGTTTGTTTGTTTGGCTGCACGATAAGAAGCTCTTTAGCCTATCCTAAAAGGAATATGACCAACACTCACTCTCACATTCCACTCCCCAGATCAGAACTGAAACATCTCCCCCACCACTCTGCAGAAGGTAGAGACTAGGAGTTCTTTCTAAAGATTGATCCAGCTTAACATTAAGTTGGAGAAAAATAAATATGCTGTTAAAACATGACTCCCAGTCTACTGTCTAGAAACTCTTCCTGACGAGCCTTCCACGACTACACTGGGCAGAAGGAAAGAATGCTCTTTTCAAGGTGATGGGCAGGCGTAGACAGCATTGGAGAACAATACCTGAAGAATGCTTGCTTAGACCCTGAGCTCTAGAATATGCCTGGACCATCATCAGAAGCAGAGGTTTGCAATCAGTGCCAGCTCCAGGGGCGCCAGGGTATCAAGGAGCACCAAGTGACCTCCCGGGGACAGACCCAACATCTGGCTAGCCATGCAGACCTGTAAGGTCTTACTGTGGCTGAGCCCTTCACACATCTGCACCGAGAGCCCTGGGGCATCAGCACTCTCCCCCAAGGCTGCAGATTGGAGCAGGGCATGGAAGGCAGGGAGTTTTGACACAGAAGGGCTTAAAGCATCTGTGGCAATGCACTGCATGGGAACAAAAGATTTGCTGAGATGTTCTAGAGAAAGCTTCCTAAGAAATGAGGGCATGTGAGGCAACCGGAGGCACCCTGTGTGTATGGGCACAAAGAATGAATGTTAAGAATCCCGGGGACTATGACCCTCCTTGCAATCATGACTTTGTCCCAGAAGGACTAGCATTGAACATATTCTTCTCTATTTCCTACTCTGCTAACACTGAGAGAATCATGTTTCCACAGCAGTAGGTTTTGTTAACATGAAAAAACATCTCTCAGATATTTTGACCAGAAATATGGCCTTACAGATTTTCTGTTCCAGGGACTGTCAACTTTAACCTGCATTAGAATCGCCTGGATGGCCTGTTAAAACGCAAATTGCTGGGCCCTGCAATAAGTCTGGGATGGAGCTCAAGGGTTTGCATTTCTAACAAGCTCCCAGGTGATGTTGATGAAACTGATCTAAGGATTATAGTGTAAGAACCACAGATCTAACCCAACCCGAAATTTTTAAAAGGAGACTATCAAATTTAACAGATATTCATTAAGTACCTCCTATGAATAAGATTTTGGACCAAATACTAAAGACAAAAAGAATTTTCTGCTATATTTATCTCCAGATTGCTTAAAGATTTAGATGTTTTAAAAATTTTATGAAACTTGTAGAATATAATTCCAGAATGAGAAAGGACTTTTTGGAAATGACACCAAAGGTAAAAACAATAAAGGAAAACCATAAACAAATATCATAAAGGAATTTTCTACATAAAATTATTAATGTTGGGGATGCTCAGTTGGTTGAGCCTCCAACTTTTCATTTTGGCTCAGGTCATGATCTCACGCTTCATGAGATTGAGCCCTGCCGAGGGCTCTGCACTGACAGTGTGGAGCCTGCTTGGGATTCTCTGTTTCCTTTTCCCTCCCCCATGCTTTCTCTTGCTCTCTTTCTCTCTCTCCAAATAAAGAAATAAACATAAATTTATTTTAAATTATTAGTGTCTAAGCATCGAAAAAGAAAAAATAAAAAATATGACAAAGTTCAAAATTGTGAAAAAGTATTGGCAATCCATCTGACAGACAAAATGTTATGTCCTTAAAATGCAAAGAATCCATAAGGAAAAAGCAAATAATTTCAGAGGAACATTAACAAAGAAATAACTGGACAATTTGCAAAAACATAAATACAAGTGGTAAATTAATTTCTAAAAATATTTACTTCCAATAATGAAAATTAAACCAAGATTTTTTTTTCAATAATAAAATTGGCAAATAAAAATACAGAACGTTGGCTCAGCTGACTTTCATATGCTGATGGAGCATTGATTACAGCAAACCTGAAGGTGGACAATGGCTTAAACATAAATGCATGTACCCTTTGCCCCCATTCTGTCTCCAGAAGTGCCCCTGAGTAGCAGAAACCCTCTCTCTAAGCAGTGGTTTGGAAACTCGGGCTCCTTCCTTTTTTCTTCTGTTTGGTGCCTCTGCCATCTTCAACACAGAGGCTATTATAGGTTCAAACATCAAGCCGAAGATGGAAATAGCATGAAAAATAGCATGAAAAATAGCATTGCAAGTGTCTATGGAGGAGCCTTGGAACGGCATGCATTCCACTCACATTCCATTGGCTAAAAATCATTTATACATTATGTGAATTATATCTCAATAAAGCTGATAGCTTGTTAAATGCAGAAAGAGAATTTGGAGAATGTGATGTTATGAAAGCAAAGGGAGCTATTCAAGAAGAGAGAAGGGATTAATTATACGATATATTGCAGGGAGGTTGAGGAAGATGAAGTCTAAGGATAATGTACAGGGCTAATTATTGATTATTGTTAATCCTAAAAAAAAATGTTTTTCAGAATGATGAATGTCCAAGGCTAATGGAAACTCATTAAGGACTAGGTTGAAGTTGTAAAACATAGCAGGCAGCACTCAAAAGCTATTCTACTGAGTTTTGCAATGAAAGGGAGGAAACATAAGACTAAAATATTAAGTGATAAACAGGGAGAGTAGATTCTTTTTAAAAATTTTTTTAAGATTTATTTTTGAGAGAGAAAGAGCAGGAGCAAGCAGGGGAGGGGCAGAGAGAAAGGGAGACACAGAATCTGAAGCAGACTCCAGGCTCTGAGCTGTCTTCACAGAGCCCAACATGGGGCTCGAACCCACAGACTGTGAGATTATGACCTGAGCTGAAATCCGACACTTAACTGACTGAGCCACCCAAGCATCCCTAGATTCTTTTTACACAAGATCTGATAATACATGCGATGACATGGCACCTGACTATAGCAGGGTCTTATTGGAGGCTGAGACATGAAATTCTGTGCAAGAGTAGAGGATTAGTCTTCTCAAGAGGAGATGTTTCTTCCTACAAAATATTAGGGAAACAGAAAAATCTGGAAAAAATGTGAAAAATATTGACTTGTTTACCAGATGGTTGTAATCATTTCAGTAACATAACATTTAATGATATTTTTTAAGGGAAAGGGAAGTGAGCTGTGTTTGAGAAAGGGAGAGAAATAGGGCAAGTTTGGGATAATTGGCATTGGAAACATAATCAGAAAAGAATGATCAGGGGGTGGGTTTTTTTGGTGGCCACCAAATCCCTGAGGTGGGCACAACATAGATGAATGAACAGGGATAAGAGAGTTTGGGTGCAATAAATGTTAGTTTCTTTAGACTTGTATTGTCTCTCTTAACTTATGAGAGCTCAAATTATCAAGAGGTGACCAGAAGTCTTCAGTGGGGACTGAATACAACTTTTTAAAAGATACCCAAATCCCTTAAATATTATCTTCTCCTTCTCAAATAAAAAGGCTAGTTTTCATTCCTTGAAATATTTCCCACAATAAATTTTATGTCTCATCACAAGTCATCAGCCATGTTACTCAGATGAGTCAATAGATATAACAGCGCTTACAAAGCCCAATTTTTTTTCATTTGTTCTTATTCCTGTGTATCTTATTCACAAGAATCCCCACATATTTCAATAATTTGTTGGAATGCATATGTCAATTCCAGGGATGATTCTATGTAATATATGAGACCTATAAAATTTACAGAATGTATTAAACATTTACTGTCCAATTTTCCTGATCAATCTAAGAAGTAGAGACCATGTCCTGAGGCGATATAATAAGGGGAGGTGACCAGTCCAAGGAGAAAGCTCTAGCCAATAGGGCTATAATGCTCGTGTGTATTGGAAGCCTTTCAGCCAACTGGAGCAGTGTGGGTGGTAAGTTCTTGGTGGACAAAAGGGGTGGCTGAAATGGGAGCAGGGGGCTGCAAAAGGCTACTCTATCCAGGATGACTTTAGCTTGGAGCAGCTTGAACGTTATCTCATCTGCCTGTCTGCTTACGGGCCAAGGGAGGAACCTAGAGACAAATTGTTCTGGAGGCACAGGACTAACTCAAACTAAGGACTAGCCTCCTATGAGCTGAAATTGATCCCGGCAGTAAAAATTCCATTATCCAAAGCAACAGGAAAGATGGATCTAATTTTTGACTGATACCAATGTTCAAAGATTCTGAGCTGATTGAGACTCCAGTCACAAATACAGAAGCAGGAGCCTCCCTCAGACAATGGTCATGGTCACACAGAAGGTTTTGCAGTGGTTCATTTCAGTTTGAAATGGGTCTGCAGTTGAGGGCTAGTGGAGGAGGTTTACGCTGACTAGTCAGCTAACAAGACCTTGGAAATTAGCAGTGTCCTAGCAGCCAAGATGCATTTCGGCAGAAAATCCTAATCCCTATTATTATACCTGTCCATCAATCATGAACTGAGTTATTGCATCAGAGGTTAAGGAGAAGCCAGCAATTTCAGGAGCTCTTGGGTAACTGGGATCTCACTCCAGGCATATGAAATCCCAGGGCTAGGTTGTAAGGCTGGTATTGGGACTCCTAATAATTATTCATTCATTGCTTAAGCCATTACCGTGTGCCTACTATGCTCTCATCTCTGTGATAGTTGCTGGTAATATAAAGATAAAAAGGAGTACTTTTCAAGTAGCTTACTGTGTACAGTAGGAGATACCATGAAGAGCCAATGTACTTCAATTTCAATAGGGAACACTTATGAAATGGAATGAGGGTCTTCCTGAATTTTGGAGGGCTTGGCATCTATAGAAAGCAGAAACTGATAACTCCTTCTTTCCAAATTTTCCTAAAATCTGCCCTACTCCAAATGTAATTCTCCATTTGAAAAAAAAAATATTGGGGAAACTTTAAAGGAAACGTGAACTAGTAATTGTATTACACAAGTCAATCCCATAAATAGCCATATAAAACATAAAAGATTTCATAAACACCCAAGCCCATCTGTATTTATTTTGTCTCTTGCAATAGTGTTTCCATGGCTTCAAAACAGCAAGTCAGTTTGGTCAAGTCAGTCAAAAAAAAGTTAAGAGTTAAGAGTTAAAACACACACACACACACACACACACACACACACACACACACACACACTTAAATTGAAATGGTTGATATCTTCATCCTATATAGGCATAGCCTAAAACTCAATATTTATTTCTATTTTCTGGCTGTTTGGTTTAATACTGATTCCCAAGTCCCTTTTCTCTACTATTTTATAAAATGCACAACTTCGCCTGAGTTAAACTGCATACAATATCTTAATACATCATCTTCCAATCATTAATTTTCATCAGAGAATGTCAGCAGGGAATTATGTCAGATTACTTGGACCTGATTTCTTCTCATAAATCCCTTCTAACCTCTATATAGCCTTTCATTCTATCAGACATTTTCCATCTCTCTTGGAAGCTTCTTAAATTTTTTTCTTGAAATTAAATTTGAACTTGTCCAAACTGTTCCTGTCTTTATTTTTAACAAATGTTTATTGGGTTCCAATTATTTAAAAAGCACAGAATAAAATATTGAGAGTTGGGGACAAACAGAGTCTCTGATTTATAGGTAAAGTGGGATTTTCGGTGTTGTTCTGGACAAAAGGCAAAAGTTATCTTCTATTGACAAGGAGCTGTCCTCAGCTGAAGCTGGAGCCAGCACCTCCCTGCAGGACTTGTTGAGAGACACAGTGCAGACTTTCCACCAAGTGGCTGATCCCCCCACTAATCCCCACATCCAAAAAGAAGACCAAGGCTTGTGAAGAAAAGAGGGTGGAATCAGAAATGTTTCCCTCCAAAAAGCCAAAATAATCATTTGTGAAGACTGGAGATTCCAGAAGGAAAAAGTTAATGACATCTAGTCGTCTGCCTGGGAACTTGCTCAGCCACAGGCTGAGGCGCCGGCCCTTGCAGGCGATACCCTGGAGACAAGCATGCTAAGGGATTCTGGAACTCCAGAACCAGAACTCCAGGTATATCACATTAGCATTTTTGAGATTGTTTACTCCACCATGGGGTGGAGTAAGTGGGTGCTTCCCAGGTTTCCTTTAAAGTTTAGAAGTCATTCTTGAACACAAAAATCGGTGCCTCTTTCTAGCTTAGAGATTCATGAAGGAAGGAAACCATTGGAGCAGTGGCAAGGGAGTTTAAAGGGTTTAGTGTTCCTAGACACCTGTTGCAACTCTCCACAGCCCTTCAGAGCATGAAGAAAAACATCCCATCTCCACAGAAAAATGGACATAGATGGGCTGAGAATGCCCAGGCAGTTGCTGGACCAATTGATGAGATGTCCAATCCAAGAAAGGAGTTGAAGTAGGTACTTCTGGTGAAATAAAGGGAGACATGTCTGCTTCTCCTAGGGGATGCCTCTGTGGCAATGAGAGCTGGGGTAAAGGTAAATACCACTGAAGAAAACCAAGCACACCATCTCATTTGGAACTCTCATGTCAACAGATACCACAAGCGGCAGGTAGAACCAGACTGAGCTTAAGAAAAGACACAGATCAACCACTGACACATGGGCTGTCACATAAAACGATGTCTGCTTCCCCATATGCTTCCATCTTGTCCACAACACCAGAAAGAACTGGGGAGAGGGAGGACTCAGCCTGTACCTCCTCAACTTCCAGCTGTCATGGCCACAGCTAGGGAGAAGAGGAGATTTGATCAAGAGTAAAAGTAAAGATTTAAAGTAAACACGTTTCAGTCTTCATTTGGAGATATTACTCAATAAAAAAAAAAATTTTTTTTTCAATGTTTATTTATTTTTGGGACAGAGAGAGACAGAGCATGAACGGGGGAGGGGCAGAGAGAGAGGGAGACACAGAATCGGAAACAGGCTCCAGGCTCTGAGCCATCAGCCCAGAGCCTGACGCGGGGCTCGAACTCACGGACCGCGAGATCGTGACCTGGTTGAAGTCAGACGCTTAACCGACTGCGCCACCCAGGCGCCCCGATATTACTCAATAAAATAAAACAATTTCTTATATAGGTCAATGAGGTGATATCTATACACACAGAAACTCAAAAATTGCATCAAATGCTGTTACCTCCAAGTATTTAGATAACTGGCATTTTCCCCTTCCATTAAATTGTTTGTCATCATCCCTGTGTTAACCATTGAATACAGCATAAAACTCAGAATAAAGCACATAGCATTTATTGGATTCACTAAAAATAAAAATTGAGGGGCACCTGGGTGGCTTGGTCGGTTAAGCGTCTGACTTCGGCTCAGGTCATGATCTCACGGTCCGTGAGTTCGAGCCCCGCGTCGGGCTCTGTGCTGACCGCTCAGAGCCTGGAGCCTGTTTCAGATTCTGTGTCTCCCTCTCTCTCTACCCCTCCCCTGTTCATGCTCTGTCTCTCTCTGTCTCAAAAATAAATAAACGTTTAAAAAAATTTAAAAATAAAAATTGATTTCAGTAAAAAGGTTTGGATCCAAATACCAAAATGTATTTTATTTTCAGTTTTCTGGGCTAAATTATATCGCTAACATATTAATTAAAATTATTCACATTAATAACAAATACTGTTTCTCAGGAAAAATGTATTTGCTGTATAAGTAAAGTGAAACAAAGAATAAAGAATGTGAAAAATATTGCCACTTGAACACATCCTTGCAAAAATTATTTGTGTTTAGATAAAACTGATTATTCTAGTATGGCTAGTTTGGCTGCAAAGAAAACAAATAAAATTGCAAGTAAAAGTAAATGTATTTTAAGAATATAATAAGTATCTGAAAATCTGAAGTCCCAAGACTGTGATATATTTCCAAGAGGCTTCAAGAAGCTAGAAGCAGAGAAGGCCTAAAATCTCTCCCTTGGGGCATCTCAATTCCTCTCTGATGCTTGTTCCCTTCACAGCTCTTCACTGAAGACAATCTTAAGCTTCCATGCTTTATACTAGTTCATAAGGTTGCTACAATTCTCAGTATGTTGCCTCTTTAACCTCAGATTCCACCACTAACTAGCAACTTCCCTTCATGCTTCTTAGTTTAAATAAACAAGTGAGAGAATTGTACGGTTCATGTTTTTGTTCCAAACAACATGGTATTTACCAAAGCAGAGATGGACTACTCTTAGGTCTTCATCTACTCCATGTTTTCCAGCAAGGTGGGACACATAAGTGATGGAAGAAACTGAGTTCCCAGTGAACTATAGTCTTGGGTACCACCATGGAGAATCGGGTGATATCTATGACAAAGAAATTTGACTAACCCTTATGTATATTATGCATAGTTTCATTGTTTACTGAATTTTCTTGCAAATGAATTACCTTTTCAAAAGCCAGCTTACCGCCTCATACAGAATGGCTAAAATTAACAACTAGTCAGAATGGCTAAAATTAACAACTCAGGTAACTGACAGATGAGGATGTGGAGAAAGAGGATCTCTTTTGCACTGCTGGTGGGAATGCAAACTGGTGCAGCCACTCTGGAAAACAGTATGGAGGTTCCTCAAAAAATTAAAAATAGAACTACCCTACAACCCAGCAATTGCACTACTAGGTATTTATCCAAGGGATACGGGTGTGCTGTTTCAAAGGGGCACATGCACCCCAATGTTTATAGCAGCACTATCAACAATAGTCAAAGTATGGAAAGAGCCCAAATGTTCATCGATGGATGAATGGATAAAGAAGATGTGGTATATATATATACAATGGAGCATTAATCATCAATCAAAAAGAATGAAATCTTTCCATTTGCAACTATGTGGATGGAACTAGAGGGTATTATGCTAAGTGAAATTAGTCAGTCAGAGAAAGACAAGTATCATATGACTTCACTCATATGAGGAATTTAAGATACAAAACAGATGAACATAAGGGAAGGGAAGCAAAAATAATATAAAAACAAGGAAGGGAACAAAACATAAGAGACTCTTAAATATAGAGAACATACTGAGGGTTGCTGGAGGGGTTGGAGTTGGGGGGATAGGCTAAATGAGTAAGGGGCATTAAAGAAGACACTTGTTGGGATGAGCCCTGGGTGTTATACATAGGGGATGAATCCCTGGAATCTATTCCTGAAATCATTATTCCACTATATGCTAACTAACTTGGAGGCAAATAAATAAATAAACAAATAAATAAATAAAATTTTTAAAAATAAAAAAATTTAAAAAGTCTTTGTAATAATTTGAAATATAAAATTGAACGTGTAATGTTATAAAAAACCATTGAGAACACAAAATATTTTTGTTATACTTTTTGTCTCTTATTCCTACAAAAGATCCTGACATCAAAATAATGTAAGTAAATATTTGGTAAACAAATAATAAAATTTTTCCCAAGAAAACAAAAATAAAATAAAATAAAATAAAATAAAATAAAATAAAATAAAATAAAATAAAATAAAATAAAATAAAATAAAATAAAATCCATCTTACAGGGGCACCTGGGTGGCTCAGTCGGTTGGGCATCAGAGTTTGGCCTAGGTCATGATCTCACAGTTCATAAGTTGGAGCCCTGCACCCATCTGTCTACTGTCAGCACAGAGCCTGCTTCAGATCCTCTGTCTCCTCATCTCTCTGCCCCCACCCCCGCTCACATGTGCACTCTCCATCTCTCTCAAAAATACATAAACATTTTTAAATAAATAAATAGATAGATAGATAGATAGATAGATAGATAGATAAAAATCCATCTTATAACATCACTTTGAGGCAGAAATTGAAGTCCTTTAAGGAAAGATTTCTTTCATTGTTTTGGACCATGATGTCATTCTCATCAAAGATCTCAAAGGCCCTACCCCCATCTGTTCTCACATGCTATTCCCCAAGATCTTCCTAGGGCTTTAAAATTGAAAAGTTACAAGTAAATTATTTACACATAAGAGATCCCAAAATGCAGACATTTTTATATTCTAGATAGAACAGCATTTAGGTCACCTGAAGAAACAGTGCAGTTGTGTCCACACTCTGAAAACCACTTTCCTCTTGGAAAAGACAGCTCATAACCACAGAAGAAATCCTAGCCAGAAGGAAACTCTTTCTGTCATCTAACCTAACCACATACCCTCCTTCTTCAGTCAGTGGAGATGAAAAATGATCTTTCTTGAATGAGGGAGGTAAAAAACAACATCCTCTTTCTTACACAAGCTATCACTTATTGAGGATGTACTGAGTTAAACCTTCTTTTGCTGAACATTGCTGAATGTGACTCAAAATTCAGAGATCCTCCTGGAGCTCAATTCTTTTTCCTTTTAAAGGTGCTCATGATGAGTGACTGGAGCCCTGTGAGACAAATCCAAATGGTCTTTGGCTTTTGGGTGCAACACCTGTTTCATATAGCACTGTTGACTTTACCTCATGAAATAACTGAATAACAGGAAGGCAAGAATTAGTGGCTTCTACCAATGTAAGTATTTTGCTTCCTTGTGATTAACCTAATTATAACAGACCAATCAAAATCATAAGAATGTATTTTTATTTCTTCCAACTTTTGAGAAGAAAATGACCAAACTAGCAATTATATTTAATTAACAATGCCAAGTCTATTCCATAATGGTATTTACCAACTGACACACAGAGTGAATATGTTTCGGGAGAATATTTAAGACAATCTACTTGCAGTCTGTTTGCAACAATGAAACTCCATAACAACAGACAGTGAGAATGACCAGTAACAATAGTCTAGAATTTCTCTACGGATGAGTAATGGTCTTCAAAAAAAGAAGAGATTGTTGGGGAAGGGCCACATCACAGAGCTAAAAAGTAAGTTCTAGAAAGGGAATAGAAACCAATAACCTCAGTGTAGGGCCCTGACATGATTTTGATCAATAGGCAAATGAAATATACCCAAAGGGCTGACCAACCCTAAGAAGTCGATAAAAGATAAGAAAAAAGATCCTGCATTTTTTACACTTATAAGAAAGAGAGATACACTACTTTGAATTACTAAAGTAAATCTTTTTAAAGAAAATTATCTAAGATCCTTGTTTTCCCTGGGGATATTGCAGAATTCCCAAAGAATATTCAGACCATATACCAGAGAGCACTTCTAAGATGTTTCCTTGCAAGTTTAAACATCTGTGATTTTTGCGGCCTTTTCACCTGCAGATTGATTCAAGTTTTCCACTCTCTATGACATTGGCCATATCTCAGACTTTGGTCAAACATGGGCGTTTGCTCTTCTTTTTTGAGTTATTTCTGGTCTTATATTAATGTCACCCCTTATTCAGTGATTCTGAACCTAAAGGTAAAGTTCTAAAAATATGAGAATTAGGCCAGAGTTTCAGAAAGTCAGTGACAAGAAAAGCCAGATGGACACAATATGAAGACCTTCTTTCCCTGAGTCAACCACCTCTCCTCTTTTGCCAATTCCCTACTATCACCTCCAACTACTCTCTCTTCTCCTCTTTTGACCAGTATGCCCTCTCAATCTTGTTTGGATTAAATAGTCACTTATAAAAATAAGAATAAGATCTCGTTTTCTGACTAAAAAGAAAGATATCATTATATATAGCTCTCCCCATTTCAAAAAAATTAAACATTTCTCTACATTTTTTAAGCCTGCCTATTTTTTATTCAGAAACAATTGTAGGTAGGAAAATATGGGGATCAGGAACTTAGTTTGTTATTAGGTTATCATATTTTGTATTGTAACCTAAGGATACTATGCATTTATGCACAGAGGCTACCACATACATGTCAGCGGATACTCCAGGAAGCAAATTGGAGGCACTTTACTTATTAATCCCCATGACCTCCATCCAAATAAACAGCAAATCTAAGCAAAACCAGACCCTTACTATGAAAACACATCTTGAGGAGAGGTATCCCAAGCTCACATTCAAACCAGATTGCTATTGCCCCTAAGCTCTACCCACATAGAAATCATGGAGTACTTGTGTTCTCTGTCCCAAGGGCTGAGAATTTCTTGTCCCAGAGCCAAAAAAGCAGTTGAAACCAGGAGACCATAATAAAGCAAAAGGAACAGGGTGAACCAAAGTCAGTAGTCTAGAAAAAAAAGGTCAACTGAAAAAGGAGACGATGAGATAGTCCTGAAAAATGAGAGTATGAATCTGAGAACACAACAGCCATTTCATTGAAATGAAAACAGCAAATCAGGTGGGCAATCAGCAAAAACACTAAGGATCTCATACAATACTGGGTTTTGAGTTGCTCTCAGAGGCAAGATGCCCAGATGATCCAATTGCATTTTGAGGACCAGAAATGGCATAACCAGTACCTCCCTTCCCCTCAAGGAGGACAAAGTTGACCTGGTAAAATGTGTAAGTAAGTGAAAATGTCCTTGTATTCCTCTGGTCTGAGGCAACCTTCACCAGCCACCCATCCAGCCCATTCTCTTCACAGTGAAGTGAAGCTGGTCTTGCTGTTCCAGGGAGAGTCTTCTCAATAGTTCCCACACATGGCTGGCCAGCAAAACAACCAAGGGCAGGCGTTTAAAATATAGAATTCTGGGACCCATGCCAGTCCTTGTGAATCAGAAACTTGAAGATAATAGTGTTGATCTGTATTACTTAGTTCTTTATTAAGCAACTCGCCTGGTACCAAACCCACAATAAGCATTTGGAAGCTTCTGTTTGCACGTATACTTGTGTTCTCTTTCTCAGGTCGCTGGTCTATTTACAGGAAGGCTAGGATACCAGGGTTTCAGTAAGACAACAGAAAAAATGGCAAACGACACAAACAGACAATTCACAAAAAGATGTACAAATGGCTGTTTACCATATGAAAAGATGTTCTTCATCACTCATGACAAAAGAAACACCTGTGGAAACCACACTGAGATGCCATTTCTTACCTGTCAGATGGGCAAAAACTAAAAAGTGTAACAATGCATTCTGTTGGTGAGGCAGTGGAGGAATGCAGACACTCATATACCTCACTAATTGGGATGCAAACAGCAGTAGACTGAATATTTGTGTCCACCAGATTCATATGTGGAAATCCTATCCCCTTTGTGGGATGGTATTTGGAAGATGATTAAGTCATGAGGGTGGAGCCCTCAAAAATGAAATTAGTGTTCTCATAAGATGAACCCCAGAATGTTCTTGCTTTTCCTCCTTCTGTGAGAATACGACAAGCCGTCGACAGTGTAAAATCCAGAAGAGGGCCCTCACTAGATGCCAGGTCTGCTAGTTTTTAATCGTGGAATTACCGCCACCAGAACTGTGGGAAATAAATGTTGTTTAAGCTACCCAGTGTATGATCATCTGTTATAGTCGTCCAGACTGACTGACACGAACTGTTATCAGTCTTAGTGCAGGGGAGGGGAAGGACTTGGCAATGTCTACCCACACTACCCATGTTTACTTTTTGATACAGCAATCTCTCTTCTAGAAGTTGACACTGAAGAAAGACCTCCAGCAATATCAAAACACATATGTACAATCTACTTCCCAAAAATTTAAAGTATGGGAAATAAGGTAAATGCCCATGTGTAGAATATTGTTTGGACATGCTCCTGTCCATCCCCATGATGAAGTACTAGGGAGCCATGAAAATGGATGAGGAAGAGGTCTATAAACTGACAACTTTTTCCCAAGAAGTACTAAATAAAAACAATTGAAGTTTCAAAAGTACATATAGTATGCTACCTTTTGTGTAAGAAAGTAGAGGAAATAGTGAACTAAGAAGGTATCTTATTATTGCAAAATAATAATGATATACAGAAATCCAATTGTGTAATTTTAGATTTATTCTACCTAAGTGTGAGGTTTGGTACTATTTCTGAAATAAACACAATGCCTTTTGAAGGTGAACACATGGAGCTATAGGTCAAAATTCCATATTACCGAAGAGCCAGCATTCTCGTTCTGACGTAAAATGAGTGGAATGGATAGGAGCTAAGGATTATAAGTAGACAAAAAGGAGCTATATTTTGCTCCTACTCATAAATCTAATACAAACACAAACAAAACTCTCCTTACTTTAAGATACTTATCTTTGAGGGGTGTCCGGGTGGCTCAGTTGGTTAAGTGTCTGATTCTTGGTTTTGGCTCAGGTCATGATCTCACAGTTCGTAGGATCAAACCCTGTATCAGGCTCTGTGCTGACAGCATGGCGCCTGCTTGGGATTCTCTCTCTCCCTCTCTCTCTGCCCCTACCCCTTCTCATTCTCTCTCTCTCTCTCTGTCTCTCAAAAATAAATAAATAAACATTTTTTAAAGATCTTTATTGTTGAACTTACAAAAACATTGACACCTCTATGAAAAAAAATTGCCTCAGACCCTATCCACTGACTATGGCTGATGCAGAGATTATCTAACTAGCCTCACTCTTAATTTAAACATTGGTCCTGACGCTGGTCCAATTCTCAGGTGTTAAAAATGCATCTACTCCTGCACTTACCCATCAAGCTTTTGTGCGACGCCGGTAGCTATCCACCCAACATACTCTCTGTCCTCCAAGAAAACTTCCATTTTGTTTAAGGGTGACATCACTTCTCTATACACCCCTACAGCTCTGGTGGCCACCTGACATGGTTAGGGTGACTGACGTTCAAACAGAGGATTTCTGTCATAGGAAAGAAAAGACCCCTAACTCCATTCTTGCCACATGACACTGTTCCCTCTTCTTCTCACCTAGAACACTGAAGTGAGAGCCAGTTAGAGACCATATGTCCATCCATAGGCATGAGAACAAAACCTACACATGGAAGGGGTATAGGAGAAGAGAAAGAACCAGCACCCCAACAGTATCACTGGTGACCATATCTACTGTCCACCTCTGGATTTCTTGGCCTCAGAGGCAGATAAGTCTCTGTGTGTTTAAGCCAGCATCTGGAGGATCTCTGATACTTACAGTGGAACACGCTGCTAACTGATTACAATATCACTAGGTTTCAGCATTGGCTAAGAACTCTGAAGTTCCACAAATACCCACCTTCTACCATTCTACCTGTGCCCCGTTAATGGGTAAGAAAACACATTTCACTCAACAAGAGCACGCGAGGGCAGATATGATCCCAGTGATATCTAGATTCTTACAATGAGAAAAAAAAAAAGCCAGATGTGATATTCAAGAGAAAAATGGCCCAAAAAACCCTCATCTGACAGAGGCTGCACCAATGCCTTCAAAAAACAGATTATCCAGCTGTAGAATTTTCTTGTCCAATGTCAAGTGTCATTAGGTCCTGCAAGATTAAGATAAATTTCTTAATCATAATACCAAATAATACCAAAGGAAAAACAGAAAATATGTTTTAAAAAACTGGTGTAAAATCAAAAGCAGAATTGAGACAACTAAAGCAATCTGTTATTGTCTGACTGCTCTGGCCCGTCTCCCCTTATCTTGTTTCACTTCTGACTCCTCTGCACTCTCATCCCTGTTCTAGCTACTTTGCTCCTGGAATTCCTTTCTGCGTCTACACTTCTGTCTCCTGCTCTTTTTTTTTTTTTGAAAGAGAGAGAGACACAGACAGAGACAGAGACAGGAAGGGCAGAGGGAGAGGGAGAGAGAGAACCCCAAGCAGGTTCTGCACCATCAGTGCAAAGCCCAATGCGGGGCTTGAACTCATGAACTGTGAGATGGTGACCTGAGCTGAAACCAAGAGTTGGAGACTTCACCAACTGAGCCACCGAGTCACATGTCTCCTGCTCTTGACCCCTCTTTGCTACTGAAGCATCAGTTGTGGAATCTTCCTTCTCTTCATACTCCTATTGTTAACTCGTAATAGTTTCTCTGCCCTCATTCTCAGAGGTTCCCTCAGAATCTGTATTGATTTCTTGAGCTTCTAGATTTTGATCTCGGCCTAAATCAGGTTCCATTTCAGATGCTGCCTGTCCACGGGGCCTGTTAGCCTCTGAGTCTCTCAATTCAATTCATACACAACCCTACCAAGGGAATTAAAATCCCCTAGTGCCTGAACCAACTTCTCTGCACATACCTACCCACTGGTCAAATGGGAGGCTTTGAATTTACTTTCTGCTAATTAAAAAAGAAATGCATTACAAAATTAAGGCAGAGGTTACTGTACAATTACAACAATGGGTGGTGGAATGTGGGGGCAGGTGACAGTCTGTATCCCCACTGCTCAGAATTAAGCTTTTATTTTGTATTGCAATTTTAAAGACAGATTTAGGGTCCCACAGAAGCTATCACATAGCTGGGTAATATATCTTCAAGCAATTTCTTGGAAAAATTTATAGAATTTTATGGTAACTTAGAGGCCTCCCTCTATATATTCACTGCTAAATTAATCGAAAGGGCAAGTGGTCAAAAATTTGGTGCCTCCCAATTAGTGGCTTGCATCGCTCCAAAAGTGAGGACCAAAAACATTACAGTAACTTCTGGAGCGGTGGCGATACTTATACTGGGTTGTGCTTTCTTACAAGAGTGATTTTTTTTAAAAGACACCAAGTAGAAAGACTCTGTACCGTTTTAAGAGTCCCCCGTGTGGAAAAATCTGTCCTAGTTTATGTTTGTTGGTTTGAAAGGGTATTTGAGAAAGAATGGGAAAATGAGCCCAGGAGATCAATATTCTGAACAATTAACCTATAAACAAATAAATAACACAGTATATGGGCTACTTAATGTCACATCTCTATAGACACACAACAATAAGTTTGTAGGCAAGGTTGACAAGATGGATATAACTAGATTAGTGGCATGCTTCGCCAGATTCAGAACAAAAGCACGGGCTTTCTCTTTCATTGTTCCACCTTGTAACGGATGCTCTCTGCCTTTTGCACTCCTCAATCCCTCACCCTGAGTTTCATCAATAATCTAGACATTTACATTTATTCTCAAAGGAATGGTATGCGATAGCCATGCAAAAGAAAAAGCAGAGGCAAACTTAACCATAGTGGGGTCAGCATTCAAGCCATCTTTTAGGACTCTAAAGGATACCAAGTAAAGGACCCATGTTGAGAAGCCATGGTTTGCCTAATGCCATAAGGATTCTCTTGCACCTGTATGCACATCCACAGTTCATCAATCTGATGCTAAATCAATGGTTCACAATGCCAACTGCACATTAGAATCAACTCAAAAGTTTTAAAAGTACTCACTTTTTGCCCACCTCCCCACCTTCCCCACAAGCCTATTGAAATCAAATCTCTGTTCATCTCCGACATCTATAGTTTAAAAAAAAAACAAAAAAACACTCTCCAGATGGTCCTGAAGCACAGGGTTAGTTGACACCAAGTACACTAAATAAAGAAATTCCCTTTTTGTTCCAGTCCACAAACTGTATCAACAAGGCCAAAATCTTTCAAGCAGTAATGTTACCCTTTCTTGCCTGCTAGAAAAGCCTCACAAAATTAATGTAAAGATCCTTTGACTGGATCTAAGGAAGGCAGAGTCAACAAGATAATCTCTTCATGCCAGAAATAAAAGCTAAGTAGTTAAAATTTTTTACTGACCAGAATTTGCAGATAACACATTGAGGACATATTTCCTAGAGATAATCCCATTTTGGTAAATGTTAAAATACATATTTTGAAATTTTAGGAGATAGAGTCTAATATTTATTACCTATTAAGTTTCATGGAGGCTAGGAGGCATTTCAATATAGAATTAAGGCATTTACATAAAATTTGAAATTTTACACAATTGTTCTGAAGGAAAAAAAAGAAATAGAATAGGTGAAATCCTCACTTTTGATCTTTCTCCACTCTTTATAATATTTTCCTTTTCTATGGGTGGGTGATAAGAATTCACAAGATTCCAACATAGAACAAAACTATAGAAGAGGATGACACTGCTTTTTAAATAACAAAGACTAGATTAATTATTACAGGGAGATAAAAGGAAATTTACAAGGGAGACATTTTACACGAAAGATCTGCTCTTTGAAAGAAAGAAAAGGTGTGGCGTATTCTTTATCCGCTAGTTTCTCTTCTGAGGTAAAACAGAGGTGAGTGCTTTGACAATATTTATGTGATCAGGATGAAATAATGAAGACAATGCCAGCTGCCAAGGAGATCAAATCCATAGGAAAGGAAAATACAAGTCGTAGGTGTGGGGGAGAAAAGAAACCCATTAAAAATTAAATGCCAAACAATGAATGCAGGAGAATTTTACATCTGAAAAGACGTTTGAACTATGGGTAGCACTAACAATGGAAGATGCATCTAGGGAAAGAGAAAGAGTAATCTAAAAGTGGAATGAAGACTGAGAAAAAAAGAATAAGAAGAGAAAACAGCAGAATGAAAATTACCTCATTCAGTTTTATCATTTTAATGAACATAAGCCAAAAAGTAAGGTCACAGACTAAAGTTTTTTCATCTGTCCTTTCAGTCAGTTCCCAAGTCAACAAATAATCCGGCAGAGAATAAGAAAATCTTTGAAGCAAGACCTAGAAATGGGAAGAAAGCTAAAGGTACATGCTGTTGTCAACATGTTTAACCTTCACTTTAAGATTTATTTCAAATATTTGCTTTGTATTTTTCAAAAATATTTCAGGGACGCCTAGATGGCTCCGTCTGTTAAGCATCCGACTCTTGATTTTGGCTCAGGTGGTGATCTCACCATCGTGAGGTCAAGCTTGCATGGAGCTCCACGCTGGGCATGGAACCTGCTTAAGATTCGCTTTCTCCTCTCCTCCTTTGCGCACACAGACTCTCTCAAAAATAAAATATTTCAAAATAATTTGTTTCAAAATATACAGTGTGTGTCTCAAGCTGTATTTTGACTCAGTGGTCAATGGACCAAATGTTTGTCCAGCCTGATTTGCAGCTTCTTTGCTTGCTCGTGGCCAGAGGTACATTTGGAGTACCCTGCCCGGTGAAGGAAGGCCCCACCCAGCAAAGCTTTCGGTCGCTTTGCAGGTTGCCTTGCAAGAGTGGGTGGGTGTTGATGGAGAGAGAGAAGAGGCTTCAATGGTGGGGGGGGGTGGGGAACCTGATGATTCTGCAAACCAACACCAGAGTAGAGCGCTGCTTCTGGAGGAAATAAAGTTGTATTCTGTGACATGTGCTCATTTCACCTTTCCGTTGGGTATTTCCCTGCTTCTTCATCCCTCACCATTCTCAATTTTGTAGAAAATATCCTAGGGATTTTTTAATTTTGATTCACCTGATTTACCTTTTGGAGGATGTGGTTGTTGGTGGTGATTTGAAAACCGGTACTCTTTTTCTACTCAAGTATCTACATGTTTGCCATTTAATATTTCTACTTGAGGAATTCCTAGATTACTGCCCCATAAAGCTAATGTGATAGTTCTTCAGAGTTGGCATCAGGAGTATTATTACACATGTATTCTATGTAACTTCACTTTAAGGCAATGGTAAAATTCATTATTATTATCTGAAATCTCTACTGAGGTTTTTTTTTTCTGAGAGTACACATCATCTAAATACACTAATGAGAACCTATTTCCACTTTTTAGAAATAAAACATTAGTTTAAAATTATCTTTGATATTAGCTAGTGATTAATAAGGTAAATAATAAAAAATTTCCTGGATACACTATTTCATATTTTACATTAAAGCTATCAATTACCTTTGAAATGTTAGTTTCCTAGAAAATACCTAGTGGCTACCAAGAAAAAAAAATACTCACAAGTACAAAATTGTGAAATTTTATGTATCCAGAAGAGTACTATTCAACAAAGCTTTCTATGCATTTAGTCAACAGCTGTTTATAAAGCATCTACTATGTGACAGATACTTTTTTAGGTTCTAGAAATTGACATGAAGCTAAATTTGATCTGCTTTCAGTAAACTCATAGACAAGTGGAGAAACAAAAAGTTAAACCATTATTATAATAATGTATCAGTGGTCCTCAGAGTGTGGTCCCAGACCATCAGCATTTCATTGTATAGGAACTTGTCAGAAATGTAAATTCTTGGACCCTATCCCAGACCTACTTAGTCAGCAATCTGATGGTAGAACCCACCAATCTGTGGTTTAACAATCTCTCCAGGTGATTCTAAGGGATGCCAAATTTGAGTACCACTGCACTATTCCTACTGCTACGAGGCAATCACTATACTGTGATACTGTGAATAACTAATGATGTGTTATTCTTCACACCCTGGGGGATAGTTCAGAAAGAATGCAATTGTGGAGGCAATTGTTGAAATTTGAAAACTAAAGCAGGTGAGATGTGGAAGGACGTTCCAAGGCAAAAGCAGTGATATAAATAAAGACCCATAGAAAATTATTTTGGGTGCCTGGGTGGCTCAGTCAGTTATGCATCTGACTCTTGATTTCTGCTCATCTCATGATCTCACAATCTGTGGGATTGAGTCCCGCTCTGGGGTCCTCGCTGGGTGGGGAGACTGCTTGGGATTCTCTCTCTCCCTTTCTCTCTGTCCCTTCCCCACTCTCAGAAAAAAAAAAAAAAGAAAATTATTTTGCATATCAGTTTTAAATACACTGCTTAAATGAGGTGTTTTTTTTTTTTTTATGTCCTTGAATAAATTGGTGGTTGACAGTATTTCTTAGGTATGTGACAGTGGCTGCAGGATTAAGGGAAGATCCTATTTGGCAAAAGGGCAAAGTCCAGGTAAATTGCCTCCATGTAAGTTTTGCTCACTGGACAGTTTATCTGGAGCTAAGAATACTTCTCACTGATGAAAAGATTGTCATGAGTTTGATATGCCACTGACACGGCAGGCATATACCTGCAGTTCCCATCTTTTGGTTTCCATTGTTGGGAAACATAATTGATGGTAAAGAACCTCAGAATATACATTTTTATGTCATACTAAGTGGTCAAGTGCTAAAAGCAATATTCAGCCAAAGCCAAGGCTGATGTCAAATATCCTCTCATAGCTCTTGAGATTTGAGAATACATCTTGAATTTAACAAAAATAAATTATTATTACTCCTAAGTTTAGTAGTCAAATTGTAAACACTTAAGATAGTGCATAAATGATCATTTCTTAGCCTTGTCAACTGCTAAAATGTTCATATGGTCACGGTACTGCGAATTTATGGCTCTAAATAGACACTTAATTTCAACTGAGGTAAACTGAAGAACAAGATAATCTCTTCAGTATCTCATTTTTCTCTAGCACTTTCTTCTTTTCTTCATATTCTTTATATCCTTTACCGTTCTGAATCAAAGATGATTTATTAAGGATGTTGCACAAGATTTTGAATATTTTTTCTTCATAAAATATTGAGACGGCCAAGTTGACATTCCACTTTACTTCAATTCAGATGATGTGAAAAATAATTAAATAGAACTTTCCCTTGAAAGACTCAAGACTGACATAGGGGGCTACAAAGCTACAAAAGAGTGGAAGTTTGTTTTGTTCACTCACGTCCTCAAGTATGTAGTAAGTGCCAAGCACATAACAGGTGCTTAAGGAATATTGATGGAATAAATGGTGGATTGAAAGGATTTAAGTAACTATAAACTAAAAACAATTCTTAAAGCTTATTTTCTTTAATGTCTTTAATGCCTTTAATGTCATAAATACAAGTGCACCATGATTCTACAATGATTTAAATTATGGTAGATAGTTATGAAAACTCTAGGAGAGAAAAGAATGAGGATAGAACTTATTATATTAAAATACTCTAAAGCTATAATAATTAAAGCAGAGGGTCATGTGGATAGACCAATAGAAGAGAATAGAAAATCTAAGTATAGACCCAAACACATATGAGAATTTGATAGTGATAAAGGCAGAATCTCAAATCAATGAAAGTAAGATGGACTCCTTAAAAAATGGAGTTGGGACCACTGGGTAGCCATCTGGAAAAAGATCAAATTGTGTTCACACCACATACCAAGCCAAACTGGGTATGGATCAAAAATGTACTAGAAGAACACATATCAAATCCTTTCATGATCTTGGAATGGGAGAAACATTTTAACTGACTTAAAATTTACAAGCTATAAAATAAATTATAAATTCAAATGCATAGTTGCATTAAAAAAAAAAACTCCTACATGACAAAAGTAATCCAAGCTAGAAGATAAATAACAGAAGATATATATTTACAACTCATATCACAAGCAAGAGTTCAACTCACTAATATATTAAAGCTCCTAAAAACCTAGAAAAAAGGCATCAAAAATCCAATAGAAAAATGGGTGAAGAATATGATCATAAAACTCACAGGGGAAAAAATATAAATGGTTCTTAAACATATATAAATGTGCTCAGCCTCAACCATAAGAGATGCCACTTTTCATCTACCACATTGGCAAAAATCCAAAAATTTGACAACACATTCTGCTGATAAGGCTTTAGGATAACAGGCACTTACATACCTTGACCAGTGGGAGTGCAAAATATTATAATACCTAGGGAGGGAAATTTGACAGTGCATATAAAATTTACAAAAAAAAATGATCAGGCAATCTCACTTCTGGGAGTTTATCCTATACACATACTTGAACACATGTGAAATGTATAAAGTCATAGCATTATCTAATTTTTGAAAATTAGGGATAAAATCCAAGTTCCCGTTAAAAACAAGCTATTTAAATAAACTAGGATCAAACACTATCCAACCATAAAGAAAGAGGGAGCTCTCCTTCTACTGATGCAGAAATACCTCTAAGTTATATTGTTTAGTAAAGAAAAAGTGAAAAAGTGTCTATAGTATGCTACCCTGTAAGTAAGGAATTATGGAAGATGGGAATTCGCTAATATCTACAATAAGAAATACAGAAAGTAGGGGCGCCTGGGTGGCGCAGTCGGTTAAGCGTCCGACTTCAGCCGGGTCACGATCTCGCGGTCCGGAAGTTCGAGCCCCGCGTCGGGCTCTGGGCTCATGGCTCAGAGCCTGGAGCCTGTTTCCGAGTCTGTGTCTCCCTCTCTCTGTGCCCCTCCCCCGTTCATGCTCTGTCTCTCTCTGTCCCGAAAATAAATAAACGTTGAAAAAAAAATTTTTTTTAAAAGAAATACAGAAAGTATATGCAAAAAATATTGAGACGTATAGTGAAGGGCTAACAGAGACAGAACTAGAGTGACATCACAAAGTATACTTTTGAGGATGGTTTTTTTGTTTTTTCAACGTTTATTTATTCTTGGGACAGAGAGAGACAGAGCATGAACGGGGGTGGGGCAGAGAGAGAGGGAGACACAGAATCGGAAACAGGCTCCAGGCTCCGAGCCATCAGCCCAGAGCCCGGCGCGGGGCTCGAACTCACAGACCGCGAGATCGTGACCTGGCTGAAGTCGGACGCTCAACCGACTGCGCCACCCAGGCGCCCCGAGGATGGTTTTTTAATATGAATCATGCAATGGTTCTTTTTATGTAAAAAATTGGAAACAATACAGGGGAATTTTGACATAATTCTGCTTTTTTTGTGTGCTTCAACTTTTTTTTAGTGTTTATTTTATTTTTGAGAGAAAGTGTGAGCAGGGGAGGGGCAGAGAGAGAGGGAGACAGAGGATCTGAAGAGAGCTCTATGCTGAGAGAAGAGACCCCATGCAGGGTTCAAACCCACAAACTGCGAGATCATGACCTGAGCCATACTCGGACATTTAACCAACTGAGCCACTAAGGTGCCCCTATTCTGCTTTATAATATTATTTAAATGTTTTAAACTTTCATTGACTCAAAATGGTTCTGATGCCTTTTCCTAAAGTATCCTGCTAATACATCCTCCTTAGTATTTGCCTTAATCAAGATTTTCTCTATTTTGACCTCAAAACAAAAATCCTTTCATAACCATTATTAAGATTATAGTATTTACTCTTTTAAAGATTATCAATGACCCTATGATCTGTCTCTCAGTCTTTAGCTATTTGACTTATCACCAATATTTGGCAGAGTTGTTCTCTTCCTCCTCCTTGAAACCCTTTCTTCACTAGGATTTCCAAGATATACTCCCTTTGTTTTCCTCTTTTATTTTTAATATTTTTTAATGTTTATTATTTATTTTTGAGAGAGAGAGAGAGAGAGAGAGAGAGTGAGCAGGGGAGGGAGAGAGAGAGAGGGAGACACAGAATCTGAAGCAGGCCCTAGGCTCTGAGCTGTGAGCACGATGTCTGACATAAAGCTCCAACCCACGGGCTCAAACCCACGAACCATGAGATCATGATCTGAGCCGAAGTTGGCCGACTGAGCCACCCAGGCACCCCTCCCCTTGTTTTCTTTTTACTTAACTAGTCATTCCTCAAGTTCTTTGCTGACTCCACCTCACCTACCCATCCTCACAACATTGGGACACCAATGTTTCATGATCTCATCTGGCCTCTTGGCTTTAAATACCCACCACATGCCAATGACTCCCAGACTTAAATCTGTAGCCCAGCCCTCTCTTCGGAACTACAGATTAATATTCTCATAGAGGACAGACAAATGGATGAATGTTTACTGAGTAGAGATGCTAAATATATGAGAGGAGCAAAGGGGAAAACAAGGTTGCCTGATTTTATGGAATGATCAAGGCCACAACAGAAAAGTAATTCACCTTTTATAGAAGAAAAAAAGCAGAAAACAAAAAACAAAAAACAAAAACAAACAAACAAACAAACAAAAACAAAAAACAAAAAACCTCAAGGAAAACAATTGGAAATCCTGGTTTGTTTCTCTTCTAATTAATTTCAAGAGAATAAAATGATTAGAAGGTAGGGAGTAGCAACAAAACTTCCCTTCCCACAAAACAAAACAGTCATGACTGCCTGAATGAAACAAGTTTCTGTGTGAAGCCGACTGGGAATAAGAAGGTGAAGCTTTTTAAATTAAATTATACACTATGTTCTCACCTCCCACCTCCTGGCATAGTCATTGCTTCAGAGACTCAGAGTAACTTGGAAGATTTGGGCATGAAAAGTAACGTCTAACCTTTAGCACAGTGAACTCTGATAGACACCAGGGACACTGTTCCAAGTCCATGAGCCTCTCTAGAACACAGCACAACCCTCACATTCCCCACCACCTCATCTCAGATTCCTTCTCCTTCATAGATGATCTGGCACACCGCCCAGGGTGTTCTGACTGCATACGACCTTCCTAAGGTTACGTGACAATAAAAAATCCTGTGTCCATTGTCTCTGGAAGAACCCTGATTCTAAAATTTTTCTAATCAATGTCAAAATTCCAAGGTTATTAAGAAGGATTTTCTTGAGCTCCTTGAACGATACGTCTCTTCGGAGAATTATGAAAGAATATTGCTTATGCGTTCACTAGAAAAACCTTTATGGAACTATACCTAGCTGGTAAGACATGTAAAGGTGAAAAGAAAATGTGTTTTGAAGTCAGAGAGACCTGGGTTTGAATAGTGACTCTGCCATTTCTAGCTGAATGACCTTAGCATCTCTGTGTCTCTGGTTCTTCACCTTTCAATAGAGGTAATAAAACTTTCATTGCCGGCTTGTAGATTCAGCTGGTCTGTAGAAGCACCAACTACCACACATTATAATCATCCCTTTTTGAATAATGGTCTTCAAAATAAAAGACAAAGGAGAAGATAGGCCTGTATACATCTGCCATTATGTATTGGCTATTGATAAGGGGAGTTGAATAATTTATGACTGATTTATTCCAAGAAATGTAAGCGTCAAGAAAGCAAAATACTTATATGAGTTGCTGCATATGCAGAGAACATTTAGGTGTTCTCTCCCTGATGAAGAAGTGCAGGGCATCTTCTAAATTTGTGAAACATCTGTTAAAGCAGCTGGTTCTTCATTAAATAAAAATAAAAATGTACCACTTTTCCTTGCCAATGCTGATAAATGGGAACAGGTGATGATCCCAGATGAGATTATGATTATAAATGAACCTATTGAAATTCTTTGATATTTTTATCGAGGCATCAAAATAAAAATATGTGAGAAGTGAAAATAGTGGTCATGGAGCCCCGAGAATATACCAGGACCACCAATGAATGGCTCACTCCCACACAATGAATGGTTCACTCCCACACCCCACTCAACTTGGATTCCATATTCTAAATGGGATTTCACCAGAATCAAAACCGATACTCTTTCTGCAGGATTCCCTAAATCTACCACCTGAAATTTTCCCAGTCAAAAGCAATAAAGCAATTTCTGAGACTCAAATTCCAGTCATAACTAGATATTTTAAAAAGGCAACATTCCCTGAAAGTCATGGCAAACAGCCTACCTTTAACAAGTGGGGCCAAGCAATAATTTAGGACATTTTATTCTCACACATCTCAATGAGATAAGAAAATGGGATTATGTTCATTTGACAGATGAGGAAATGGAGATTAATTGATTTGTGATTACATGATCATATTTGGCCCAAAAGTCAAGATTCAACCTCCACCTTCCCATCAGTCAATGCCTTTTTATTAGAAAGGGGTGTTAGAGAGGAAAAAACAAATCGGGTCATCTAAATTTGGCAGTGAGACAACTGGGGGACGGTTTCCTGCTTTGCTTCTTGTTCCTCACCTTACCCAAGCGACCAATGAACTTTTCCAAAGCACTCCACTCTCTCTGAGCAGATACCCACCACCAAGAGCTGAAAAATCCCAAACACCCAGGGGGTAAAGCAAGGTCAAGAAAAGTGGCAACACTCTCCATGAGCCTGACTCAACAGAGTTGCTTTTAGAATTTAGGAGTGAGACGTGCTTAACGGTTATGGGTCGCTGTGATGATGCATAATTAGACGGTGATTTAACACAGAGCTAAAAAAAAAATGACAGTAATCATGGGGGGAAGGAATAAAATGCCAACGAAAGCAGTTAAATGAGCTGAAGTGCCTGGCATTTTTGTGATGTGTATCTGTTAGTAATTTGTCAGGCTGCAACAATAGAGGTAATTTTGCAAATAACAGGGGTTCATCAATTCACAATAGCACTCACTGGTATTTAAGACTGAAGAAAAGGAATTGTATTTGGCTTATCAACGTAAAGAAATAGTTACGAAACTTGGGCAGAGCCTACACATTAGGAAGTGAAATGGAGAACTGATAGTTAATTGGAAAAATTCAAAGCTGTATAACTCTGGCCTATGAGGACTTTCCAGGTAGACAATGGCTTTGGGGAAGCTTTCACAGTTAAGAAATGATTAATAGTGACATTTCATGAGTAGGAAACAAAGACTGTTTCTCATCACCTTCCCAGAGAAAATCCCCCCACCAGGCACTCCTCTCATTTCACTCACCACTCCTGTCAAGCAACCAAAGGGTTAGCCAAGGAAAGCCATGCACAGCACCCACAATGAGCTTACCTTTTGCACGCTGGGCACATGTGACTCCTAACTATAATACCCATTCTCTTCACTCCACTCTGATAGCAATTCACCCCTTAATGTTAAATTCAAATGACACTTGCCAGAAGATATTCCCCTGCCTCGTCTCCTCAACCCCCAGAATGTCCATCCATTGCTTCTCTGTGCTTATGCCCCACACCCCTGGAATTAATCACTCTGAATTGTAATAACTGGTCTACCTATCTTTCTTTCACATTCCACAAGGACTATGATTGCATTTCTTTGCTATTTCCTCATTCCTTGAAACATAAGGTACATTCAACAAATGTTAATGAATGAACAAATGAACAGATGATAGAATCAAGGCATGAAGAGTGAGAAAACTATGCATTGATCCTTCTCTCCCCTCACCTATGAAAGGCACATTATAGGAGAGTCTGTAAGTTTCTCCTTATTCTCAACATTGCTTCTAACTCAAGGGATAAAAAAAAAATTAAGAGATTGCCTAAACATGTCTCTACAACTACAGTGAATGAAAAATAGAAGAGTGATAGAAACATATGAAATATGACTTCTCTTATTTAAATTTGGCATTTGAAAGATTTAGGTTGTACTTCATGATAAGTCAAAGAAATCCGAGTTAGTGGTTCTCTTTTTATATTATTCGGCTGTTATTACAATATATCGTACATGTCTAATTAGGACTTGTTATAATTTACAAAAAAAAAAACCTCACAGGGCTAAAAACACATAAAAATGTAAGCCTTCTACTGCTCTATTTTTCAAAACCAAAAGACATTTTTTTTCATCTTTTTGTAGGTTCACCAACCTCAGAACTTCCCAGTAAAATCTGAAACTGGCCTCCATACACAGAGGTCATGGAGACACAGAAGAAAGAGGCAGACCACACCAGAATGACCAGTGGCACATTAAATAAGCAAGAGAGTTTACATTGGAGAGTTGTGCTGTAAGACAATTAGATCTCCATACCTGCCCAGCAGAATCTTAGAAGTTAAATTGAGGCCTCAAAGGTGTTCAGTCACATGTACCATCAAGATGCCTCAACAACACATTGCTCTCTCAAGGCTGAGTCCTTGAAAATGGCTCCCACTGTGGAAAGGGTGGTCAGAAGTTATATTCCAAGGACAAGAGAGAGGGTGAGGAGCCTCTGATTGCCTAGAGCCAGATCAGTAGTCAACCGATGATCACATCCTCTCCATGATCTCCTCCAACATTCTTTAATTTGGTATTCCTGTATACCAACACAACCTTGATTTTCCCAAAGAAAACAATACAACAGACACGTGAGCAACAAACATAACTCAAAATGAAAGTACAAAATGATACAAGTAATTTCCTCACCTTTTAAAAAGTCATAAAATAGTGTGTTTACTTGAAGAGAAAAGGATATCTTACTGTGTCAATATTGTAGTAGGTATAATTTACAATTTATCAATATGGGCATGGAAAGAGAGATAAACAAGCAATCCTACTCTGATGCAAAATGATTATGCAGATATAAAAGCTTTTACAATTATTGCCTATAATCTTTCAACGTGGGATAATTAGCTTTCCCCTTTGCCTAAGTCATCTATACTCAAGCAATTGTGTTTCAATTTTTTCTGTCTTAATCATAACCAATTTATCTTTCCATTTTCCTTCTTAAATATCATCATAATTTTTATACTCCTTTAACCTCAGTGAAATGATGGAATGATTACCCAAGTGAATCAGTTTTGGATCAGAGAAATCATTTAACATTTCCTAAAGTAAAATGAGAACGATTATAGGCGATGGGGTGAGGGAGAAGACAAATGCAGAAACGAGGGACTGGAGCACTGGGGGTTCCTCATACACACGATAGGAAGTAAGTAGAATCCATATTCTTATAGAACAAACTGACAATTTCTTGGTGTGGCAAGATGGCATGACACCACATTTACTATATCCAAGTTGCTTTTTCCTTTTCTTTCTTTCTTTTTTTTTTTTTTTAATTTTGGCTAGTGTTATAGGGATGGAAAGGACCTATGGAAGGAAAATCATAATGTAGGGAAATAAAATGTTTCATGTGCCTTAACCCAGAAAGCACAGTTCATCCCACACTTCAGTACTCAAGTGGATATGTACTTTATAGTACTTTACAGCACTTAGACAAGTACTTCATAGTACCTTATATTACTAAGGAGAGTACCATGGGTGCACATGTTTCACCCAAAACAAGATCAGATAAACATTATAAAGCCAGCATTGTCCTTTAGGGGGTGAATTGTTTGTTTTTTTTTTCTGCTTTTCTCAACAAGCATATCATGGGCACCTACAGTAGAGTATGCCACAATTCCCTAATTCTTCCCACCCCATTTCATTCATGTGGTTCCCACAGGGGCTTCTATTCTCTTAGTGCTCCACCTATCAGGGCACTATTGATTAGCCCAAGGATACACAGCTGAGCAAGTTGGGCCAATGAGTGAATTTCCCTTGGATGTTTGGACTTGGAACCAGAGAGTCAAGGCACTCTCTCTTTAGAGGCTAAAAATTGTCAGCATCATGTTTTCATCTATGTGGGAATAACTGTCAAAGATGAGAGATTAATACACATGAAATATACAAATGCAACTTCCTGAGTTGTCCATCTGCTCAAATGGGAAAACCACAAGCCATGACTTGTCCCTGTAGGTCACCATCTTTCAGATATAAAGACACCAATGCTTATGTAATCAAAGACCCAAAAGTAGCCTTCTAGCATCAGTCCATTCCTCAGTCAATGGCACCTTCATTCATCCAGTAGTATACTCAGAAATGTGGAAGTTCTTCAAACCACTTTTTCCTTCCTTTCCCATATCCACTCCAATAAGAAGCCTAGTCTATTATAAATCATAATTATCTGTGCAATCAAATCTCATCCCTATTGCTAATACTGGTTCAAGCTAAATTCTCTCTCCTTGACTTCAACCCATAAGCACAATTGAACCCTACATTCATTTTATTCACCACGCATAGCCTGAGTGTATCTTTTCAAAGTATGTAACTGAAATTATCAAAGTGATAGTCTGAAATGATCACTATAGAGTAGAGTCCCTTTATCTGTGGGGGATACATGCCAAGGCCCCAAATGGATGCCTGAAACCACAGATAGTACCAAACCCTATACATACTCTGTTTTTTTTCCTTTACACACAAAACTATTATAAAGTTTAATTTACAAATTAGATACAGGAAGAGATTAACAATAACTGAAAGTAGAATAATTTTAACAATATATTGTAATAAAAAGTATGTGAATGGGAACTCTCTCTCTTTCAAAATATCTTACTGTACTGTACTCACCCTTCCTCTTCTGGTGATAATATGAGGTGATAAAATGCCCACGTGATCAGAAGAAATGAAGTGAATGACACAGGCATTGTGACATAGTGTTAGGGCTACTACGAACCTTCTGACTTATCATCAGAAGGATCCACTGCTTCCAGGCTGCAGAATACAGATAACTGAAACCATGGAAAGCAAAACTGCAGATAAGAGGTACTGCTGTATCTAAAACTCTGCAATGCTATCTTATTCCGATTGAGGTAAAGACAAAAGTCCTTAATATGGCCTACAAAATGCTAATTTTTTGACTCCTGCCTACCAATGAGCATCATCTTGTACATCAACACTGCACTGCCCAAATCTCCAGATATCTGGAAAAGCCTTTCAATCAACCAGGTTTTTCACCTGAGATGGCTATGGTTTTCAAGCTTTTCTAGTTCCCTTTGCTTCAAATAATTGTTCAGCCTGAAGAGCACCACTGACTATAAAAGACACTCCATCCATCAGTCCTGGTCGCCAATGGCTCTACCACACAGCTAGCTCTTCTGTTGGCACCATCTTCCAAAGCACAGAAAATATTGCATAACTCTGTTTGACAGCTCCTGTGTTCTGTTTAAAGGCAATTCTAAATGCAAGGTTTTTAAAAGTGTTATTAGTGCCAGAAACTTCTTTAAAAATATGTTCACTTCCATAACAATCTCCAGAAGACATCACAAGTTGAGCAAAGCAAAGAATTTTTTGCAGAATAAGAGACAGTAGAATAAATTCTGACAACTACCTAATCCACTCAGAGAAGGGGGCTTGTTAATGATGCAAACTCTGGTGTCTCACCCTATACTTCCTAAAACAGAATCTCTTTGGGAACCCCCCCACAAACCTGCATTTTAATAAGGACCTCGGGTGATACTTTTCTACACTGAAGGAGAGAGAGCTGAGTGAGGGAAGAGTTCTCGGCATCAGATCATAGGAATATCATTTAGAGACCATGGAAAGAAAATGGAAAGGACAGAGGAGAATTTGAAGAGGGGATCAGAGAAGCAAGAGACAAACCACACAAGAACATAGAATCCAAGAGAACAATAAGCAGGCTCAGTGGAATGGCAGGGTGTGGTGTTACAGGATGAGGACTGATAAGTGTCTGAGGGTTGCATATTACAAAAATAATTAATGAGCTTGGAAATCATAGCAGAGTGAGCCAAACACTAAGTGAAAACAAAAACTGGAAACAACCCACTATCCATCAAAAAGAGAGGGTTTAAAAATAAATTCAGCCTATGGAACGTTATGTAGAAATAAAACAACAAATAACAACTACATGTTGCAATTGGGAGAAATCTTATAAAGTAATATGAGTCAAAACCTGAGTCTCAGAAGGCTACATTTAGGCAATAGTCTTTGTGTAATTTCAACAATAATCAATATAAAATATTATATATTTTAGGCCTGCATCATTATTTGAAAAAATGAATTTTTAAGGTAAAGGAAACTATAAAATTTCAAAATTTGATCACTTTGAGAAGAGGCAAGCAGGGGACTAGTGTCAATAAAGAGCACATAGAAAGATCTGAATGAGTATTAATGTTCTATTCACATGTATTTGTATCATTTATATCACATGTGGTTATCATATCATTTAAAAATGAATACGTGGGTTCCATTTCTGGCAGGATGTCATGGGGAGCTCCATTGACTCAACTTTCCCCCACTCCCAGAGAGATTGGTAGAAATTTATGTAAAAAGAACAACCATTTAAAGTCTCTGGAAATGGTCTAAAAGAATACAACAAATAAAGAAACATTTATTCAGTATACCTGACAAGAGGTTACTATCCAAAATATATAAGGGATTCATATAACTTGATATAAAACAATAGTAATAACCCAATTTTTAAAAATGAACATTAGGCCTGAATAGATCTACATATGAAAAGATGTTCAATACCACTAATCATCATGAAATACAAGTCAAAACCACAGTAAGTTTTCATCGCACACTTTTTAGAATGGACATTATCCCAAAAAAAAAAAAGACAAAAAGTGTTGACAAGAATGTGGAGAAATTGAAACTCTTGCACACTGTTGGTGAGAATGTAAAATGGTACCACTGTAAAAAAGAGTATGGAGGTTACTCAAGAAATTAATAATAGCCAGAAGTCTCACTTCTAGGTATATAATCAAAAGAATTGAAATCAGGATCTCAAAGAGATATCTGCACTCCCATATTTATTAAAGCATTTATTCACAAGAGCCAAGATATGGAAACATCCTAAATGTCCATCAAAGGCTGAATAGAGAAAGAAAATGTGGTATATTCACACAATGATTCCATTGTATAATATTCATTATTCGGCCTTAAAAAAGAAGGAAATCCTGCCATATGGAAGAACATGGACCTACTTGGAGGACATTATGCTAAGTGAAATAAGCTAGTCACAAAAGGACAAATACTGTATGATTCCACTTATATGAGACATCTAAAATGGTCAATTCATAGAAGCCGAGAGCAGATGGTCATTTGCCAGGGGCTGGGGGGAGGGAGAAACAGGAGTAGTTGTTCAATGGGTATAAAGTTTCAGTTATGAAAAATGAATAACTTCTAGAGATCTGTTGTAAAACATAGTGCCTACAGTCAACACCAGTGTATTGCAAACTTAAAAATATGTCAAAAGGATAGATTTCATGTTGTGTTCTTACTCCAATTAAAAAAAAAAGAAATTTAAGAATAAGTTTAAGAATTGGGATGGAAAAAATACAATAAAATTGTCAACTGAAGCTCCAAGGGCATTTGCTGACTCCACGAACACTTGAGCTTTGGTTTCCCACCCCCACCCCCAAGCCTTCCAGAGCTGAGGAGAGAGAAGTCTTCCAAAGAAGGGGGAATCCCAGGATTACAAAACTTCTATATGATGACCTATAACCTCTGACCTCAGAGAAAGAGTGAGGTAAAGATAAGTCTATGCCCACTGCCAGTTCCACATGACAGCAAGTTAAATCTCCTATCCTGAATGAACCATGGCACTGGATGAACAGAAAGAAAAACATCGTTTAAAATTCTCAACCAAAAATCAACTCTTGCAGGGGTCCCCAGGATAAATCTCTTCTTCCTGGATAATCCAAAAACCCTTAAGTCAAGGATTTAAATTCAAGTATCACAGAATTGAGGGGTTTTGTGAACCCAGAATATAAAATAATTGTGTTCAATATGTCTAAGAATTTTTTTTGTTCTGAAAATATGAGCAACAAGCAAAAAAAAACAAGATTTAAAATAAATAAAATATCAATAAACAAAAATTCAATAAATGAAATCTAAAACTTAATGGGTGGATATAATACCATATTTCACGTAGCTGGAGAGATAGTCATTGCATTGAGAGGGGTGGATAATAACACACAAACACTTAGATCATGTTTAAATACTTGTGTATTGGTCTGAACACTTTAAAATTATTAACTCATTTAATCCTCAAAACAATCCTGTGAGGTAGGCACCACTAATTTCCCCACTTTGAGGTAGGAAAATATGATGCATAGATTAATAAATTGCCTGACATCACAAAACTAATATTTGGAGAAGCCGCCTCTCAGAAGCAAAAGATTCCAGAAAAATCATTTATCCTATCCTCAAAAGTATGGCCTCGGGGTACCTGGGTGGCTCATTCAGTTAAGCATCTGACTTTTTTTTTTAATGTTTATTTACCTCTAAGACAGAGAGAGACAGAGTGCGAGCAGAGGAGGGGTAAAGAGAGGGAGACACAGAATCTGAAGTAGGCTCCAAGCTCTAAGCTATCAGCACAGAGCCCGACACGGGGCTCGAACTCACGAGCTGTGAGGTCGTGACCTGGGCCAAAGTCGGCTGCCCATCCTACTGAGCCATCCAGGCGCCCCAATCATCTGACTTTTGATCTCAGCTCAGGCCTTGATCTCAGGGTTGTGAGTTCAAGCCCGACATTGGGCTTCATGCTGGGCATGAAGCATTACCTTGAATTTTTAGATTAATTGATAATAATCTGTGAGTCTGTTTATATATTTCAAATCATATTCTGAAAGAATAGTTTGGGTATAATTATTAATTGTTTTTATATTCATCATTATCAATTCTGTTATTTTTCTACATAAGCAAAAGCTTGAATGACATCAGAGAGATCTCTGATCAGTTAGATTAAAAGGCTATAATCCATACAGCATCATCTTCAGGTGATCAAATGCAAATGTTAAATATGGCAAATTTGTTCATACAAAGATGTGAAACAGCTTCCAGTAAATAAAATAAATAATAATAACATATCAATAAAAAATGTCAAGACCAAGAAATTCTAAATGAGAGTAAAAGGCCAAGCCTCAAGAGAGTGGTAAAAACTTACAGGCTTCTTGGAGAGGTTACTTTGAGCAGAGACATGGAACACACATAGCCCATAAGCAGACACATTATCAGAATAAACGAGTGCACAACCTCATCTTTTTTTTTACTTATTCAGTGCAGTTAACATACAATGTTATGTTTGTTTCAGGTGTACGATATAGTGATTCGACAATTCTATGCATTACTCAGTGCTTATCATGTCCTCTTAACCCCCTTCACCTGTTTCACCCTTCCTCCATCCACCTCCCCTCTGGTAACCATCAGTTTCTTCTCTATAATTATGAGTCTGTTTCTTGATTTGTCTCTTTTTCTTTGTTCACCTGTTTTGCTTCTTAAATTCCATGTATGAATGAAATCATATGGTATTTGTCTTTCTGAGAATGACTGATTTCATTTAGCATCATACACTCTAGATCCATCCATGTTGTTGCAAATGTCAAGATTTCATTCTTTTTTGTGGCTGAGTAATATTCCATTTTATGTATATTTCTACATGTTCATATAGAGAGAGAGCGAGACAGAGACAGAGACAGAGACAGAGGGAGAAAGGGAGAGAACTTCTTTATCCATTCATCTATCCATGGACACTTGGGTTGCTTGTATATATTGGCTATTGTAAACAATTTTGCAATAAAAATGGGGATACATATATATCTTTCTAAATTAGTGTTTTCATCTTCTTTGGATAAATACCCAGTAGTGGAATTATTCGATCACATGGTAATTCTATTTTTAATTTTTAAGGAACCCCCATACTGTTTTCCAGAGTGGCTGCACCAGTTTGCATTCCCACCAGCAGTGCACAAGAGTTCCATTTTCTCCACATCCTTGCCAACACCTGTTGTTTCTTGTGTTTGAGCAGGTGTGAGGTAATATCTCATGGTGGTTTTGATTTGCATTTCCCTGGTGAAGAGTGAAGAAACCTCTTCTTAACCACATATGCCAGTGTGATTTGGGGGTTTGTTTTTAGGTTTTTTTTAAGTTTACTTATTTTTTTAATGTTTATTTACTTATTTATTTTGAGAGAGAGAGGCACAGAGAGAGGGAGAGAGGAAGAATCCCAAGCAGGCTCCGTGCTGTCAGCACAAAGCCCAATGTGGGGTTCAAACTCACAAACTGTGAGATCATGACCTGAGATGAAATCAAGAGGCAGACACAACCTACTGAGCCACCCAGGCACGCCTAAGTTTATTTATTTTGAGAGAGAGAGAGAGAGAGAGAGAGAGAGCGAGCTTGCATAGGGGAAGGAACACAGAAAGAGAGAGAATCCCAAGCAGGCTCCACACTCTTAGTGTGGAGTCTTATGCAGGGCTTGAACCCACACACCTCCAGATCATAACCTGAGCTGAAACCAAGACCCGGATGGTTAACCAACTGAACCACCCAGGCACCCCTGCTTTAAGTTTTATTGAGATTTTTTCCCACACTTTTTCATGTGATTTTTCTATTGTTTCTCACTGACCACTGAGAGCTGGATTCACCATTTTAAGCTTCACGCTAATTGTAGAAGTTGACTTTTCTGAGAGTCTCTTTATAGAATCAATTATGACACTATCGTTTCTCTGATTTAATATGCTTCTCAGAATATAATTTTTCCGTATTTTTAGTACATTTTCCCCACTGTTTATCATCATGAGGAAAACAAATCCAAAGGGCATTTTACACAAAATTGTCTGGTTTCTGGGACTCCATCCATTTTATAGTGCTTGAAACATTTTCATTGTCCATGCTGGCCATTTTGCTTTCCTCAAAAATAAATTTATATTGATTCACAATGTACCACACTCCTTTTCCATTATTCTGGCTAGACACATTTTCAGATTATTTCTAGAAAGTTTACTCCTTACAAAAGCATTAAATATAGCATGAGACGAAGTTTTGTGACTTCATCAGAAAAAGTAAGTTTTCAGCTAACGATGCAGCTTCACCTTTTTATCACAGTACAAATTCTGAATATCCTATTAGTAGATTTGTGACAAATGTCCTCATGCGTTTTTTAGAAATGTGTTCCACGCAAATGTTGACAACTTACAATTCTAAAACTGTAGAACTTTTTTTTAAGAAAAGAGGTATAGGGTACCTTATGCTATTCTAGAGTGGGGACATAATGGAAATATACCAATTATTAGTGAATTAAACATTCAACCGAAAACTGGACAACAAGATGAAAAGAATAGGAAAGAAACTATTTTTCCCAGGAAACTAAATAACTTGACTTTAGGTCAGCCTTTTGGAATGCAGTCAGGAAAACCCAAATAAGAAATGAGACGTAACTGGCAGGAAGTCAGGAAAGACAGTAAAAAGTGGCTCAGTGACTCCAGAGCAAGAAAAGGATAAAGGAACACATTGCCCCTTTATTACATGGAGAGAAAAAGCAATAATGGTAGATACCAAAAAGCCACAGGTTTAAAATTGTTTTGTTGAGGGTATTATTTTTTTCCAAACTGATTCCTCAGCTGTGAAGCTGAGGAAAAGGATTAGAAGGGTTAACACACTGAAGATGTCATTCTAAATGCTCTCAATATTGTGACTTTCTACTGCGCTAATTGTCCAGATACCTTACTCAAAAAATAAATATATAATATCATGAGTTTTAGATAATTGTTTCAGACACCCACATACATCTATCTATACACTATCTAAATAGACTAAAAATTCCTTGAGTGGGGAAACTGCTTTATGCTTACTTTACATATGCCAATTTCAAGCTCAGAACCAAATGGATAGCAGACAGGCTAAAAATATTCATTTAATTGAATTAGGATTAGCAAAATATCTGACAAAATTTATTACAAGTGGCTTTCAGAAAAGTCAAATACATACATTGTAGCAGCTTGAATCAAATCTTAATTTTTCAGATAATGCCTTAAACGTTTATTTTCATCATGATACAAGGTTCAAGACTTTCAGGTTTTTTTAATGTTTTTTCAAAATGTTTATTCATTTTTGAAAGACAGAATGCAAGCTGGGGGCGGGGAGGGCAGAGAGAGAAGGAGACACAGAATCCGAAGCAGGCTCCAGGCTCTGAGCTGTCAGCACAGAGCCCCTTGCTTGAACCCACGAACCGCGAGATCATGACCCAAGCCAAAGTCAGACACTTAACTGATTGAGCCACCCAGGCACCCCTCAAGGCTTTTCAGGTTTTAATTTTTATCAGTGTCATGGAAAATGCAGAAATATTTAGTAACAGGGACACTTTTAGTTGCAAAATTGTAGACAACCCAGTCTGGACAGTATGCATTTTTTAAAAATCAACATTCATTGTGTAGCTCACACAGTTAGTGGACACAAAATGATCAAAACATAGAACCCAAAGCTGCTATACCCAGACAAGAATTTTAACTGCATTCTGCAAGAAGTGTGATGGCAAACATCCATCTTCGGCTTTGAGCCAACCAAGAGTGCCCCTGTCTTCAAAATCTCTCCAGCACCCCCAGTTGGGCAGAATGCTGACCACAGGGAACCCAAAGACAGCAAGCAGTATGCTTAGAACTAGAGAGAGAGCTTCTGGACCTTGAAACCCAAAACCCTAGGGTAGGAAGAACTGGAAGCCAGGAGAAAACAGAAGAAAGAAAGAAAAAAGAGAGAGAGAGGGAGAAGAAAGAAAGAAAGAAAGAAAGAAAGAAAGAAAGAAAGAAAGAAAGAAAGAAAAAGAAAGAAAAGAAAGAAAAAAGAAAAGAAAGCACAGGAGACAGTGTCCTTTAACAGGTTAGTGAGCAGTATGTTTACAATCTGAATTTTGAGCTATGGTAGACAATAGATTGATCATTTTTTATAATTAGTAATATGGACCCTGATATAAGGAAGGGCACAGCCCCTTAAAATACAGCACAGCACAAGAATGGCTTGAGATACACCGAAGACAATCCTAGACCAAGGTCAGCTAAAACGAAGACACAAAATCTGAACTCACACAGAAAAGAGATGAAGATACAATTATAAGAATATCACTGTACATCATAGATAAGTATCCTGAAGTGGAGATACTATAGTAAACTGAGTAGACAGACTTGCCTCGGACCCTGGCTCTGGCATTTCATCACTCTTTGATCCTCAGAACAGGAAACCAACCATCCGAGTCTCTGGAGCACTTACTTTACATGTTGTTGTAAACGTGGTTGTAAATGACGTGCGGTTATCTGAAAGCTTCTGCTCTGGCACCTGACGGATTGCAAACGGACAGCAAGTAGTACCTATTTTTATTATGTTCTTTCTCTCATTTCTCTAGTAAGTCTTTTTTTAAGACAAATGAACAGGACACTGTTCATGGTTCTCATTCTGCAGTGTCACTTCAATTGCTTTCAAATAATGCTATGTTTTCCTCATAAATCCAGAGTTAAAGAAACTGCTTCAGCCAAGGCTGGGAAGCAAAATGAGCAAACAATGCCTGCTCCAGAAAGGTGTCCTAACGGACCAGTGTCTATTTTGAGGTGGCATAGCAAATAATGGCTGGGGCTTTTACTACGTTTTTGAGCTTGAAAAAAAACTTGAAAACTGTGAGTTCAGGAGGCAAGAGATGCCTGCTTCAGTGGGTAGCAAAGGCATGACGCTATTACCACAAGTTTTAGACCTGAGAACATTGGGCATCCGAATGTTTTAAATGTCACTTATAAAGGGCTCAACATAAAGTACATAGTCAGCACATGCTAGTTTGTCTTCAAAGGGGAAGGAAAAGAAAATGACAAAGGTTAATCAATTTCACCTAATCACATGTTAATTAGTAAAATAAAACCACTTGTTTCTCTTCGGAGGATACTAAAGGAAGCTAAATTCCAGACTCTACAGCAAACAATCGAATACGAATTACAGCAAAACATTTACAGTTAGGATTTAACACTTCAGAGCCCTCATGATATACCGCCATTTGATACATGAAGTTGCTGAATTACTGTTACTTTCCATGACCTGGTGCTACTTTGGAAGACATAATTACCAAGAACTTTTGATGATCTGTATCACTAAATATAAATTATTCACTTTGGAGGAGAAGGAGAGTTGGAGGATCCAGAGCAGAGATGACAGGCAGTCAGCATCACTGAACTCCTCTCCCACCTACACTCTGCTGTCACCTGCTTCCACCTCTACCTCTCCTTCCAGAAGAGTGTTCCTGCAGCAACGGATCATTCGGGCTCAGTGTAGCACAACCCTGAACTCCAGGAAGACGCTTTTGCCTTCTGATTTGTTTGGCCTTATGTGTCCATCAAAACCAAATCAAACCAAACCAAAGTAAGAGAGGTCCTAGAACCAACATTAGACCATAACTATCATAAAGAAGAGTTCTGTTTTCCATGGTGTGTGTGCATGTGTGTGTGTGTGTGTGTGTGCATGTTTCTTGTTGGTGATTTAACAGCTCCATTTTTAAGTACTATTCCTTCAGTTATATTAGCATCAGGTGGTTCAAATTTGTTTACACATAAAAACACATGTGTGCAGATATAACCTGTAGTATATTTTAGTAAGCATTCCCAAAATGCTCATCAGGGTAGGTGCCAGTGGAATGATCACTACTGCCCAGTTCTTCATACTTTCAGGTATCCAAGGATCGGCCACTCTTTAGGTTCTCAAAATAGAGTTAGTCCCATGATTATTTTTAAACTATACCTGCTTACAAAAACTACGTGTATTTTTACTGTGCCAAGGGTGATTTATTAGAGAAAATAATACTTTCAGAATGTCTCAAATCTAGCAAAGATATCCATAAAACACTCCTAACAACTAGTTTAAGAACAAAATTATACACACACACACACATAAATGACTAAAATGACTTATTTCCACACTCTCCACAGGTTTCTTGGGGAAGTTTGAACCAAGAAGCTTTTCCATGAAAATTATTCATTTGAGAAAGTTTGAACAAATGGGTGTCAATATTGACAGAATATTTTCTTCAAAATAAGTGACTGCCACACGTAGCTCAGTGACGCTCATACAGATAGACCTTAATAAATGCCCGTTGATGGATGTGCATGTTTTAAGTACATGCTTCATTACCATCACTGACCCATACTTCGCACCATATGCCTCAATTAAATATGAATTGCCAGTGTTTTACAATAGTTTAGAATTCAGTCAGCCAGTCAACAAACATTTATTCAGTTCCTGCTATTCATTTTATTCTTTCATTCAACACGTATTTATTTAATGGCTACAGTATGCTCGATCCTGGCCTTAGCTTGGGAAATTCAGCAGTGACTCCAGATGATAGTTGCCATTTCTGCCAGCAACTTTTTTTAATGCTTTATTTATTTTTGAGAGAGAGAGCGCGTGCACATGCGTGTGCGCATGAGTGGGGGAGGGGCAGAAAGAGAGGGAGACACAGAATCTGAAGCAGGCTCCAGGCTCTGAGCTGTCAGCACAGAGCCGGATGCGGGGCTCGAACTCACAAATCGTTAGATCATGACCTGAGCTGGAGTTGGACGCTTAACCAACTGAGCCACCCAGGTACCCCTCTACCAGAAACGTATAGACCAGTGAGGAAGAGAGAAAATAAATAAACAAACAAACAGAAGTAAATATATAAGCAAGACTGTTCAAGTAGTGCTAAGTGCTTAAGATAGGATAATGAGATAGAGTTTGACTGGGAGGGGAGGGAAGACCTATTTTAGACACCAGAGACAGGAACAGTCTGAAACAAATGTAGTTTGCCATTTCAAATATCCAGAAAAAGACATTTCCAGGCAAAAAGAAGAGTTAGGGTATAGGCATGGAAATGGAAAGGACTTTAGTAGTTTGTGGAACAAAAATAAACAAGGCTTAAGAAGAGTTAAGTGTTTCGATTTTATCCCAATTGCAGTGAGAAGACATCTGAGCATTTTTTAAAATCAAGCTTATTGCAGAATAATTAGTACAAATAATTTGCACCAAAAAAATCACCCAATTTAAGTGTGTAGTCAATGAGTTTTGTCAAATGTATACAATCACATAACCATCACCCTACCACCACAATTAAGAAACAGAATATTTCCATCACTACAAAAAGTTACCTCATGCCCTTCTGCAGTCAATCTTGTCCCTCATCACAAGCCACTGGGAATCACCATAATTTTGTCCTGTAGATGGAATTATACAGTATACAGTATGCAGTCTTTTATTTCTGGCTCTCTCCACTTAGCGCAATGCTTTTGAGATTCATCCACGTTGTTGCAGATTGATTTGGAATCCCATTTGGTATATAACAAGCAACATTGACTCAGCAATTAGATGTACAAGTCTGCAGCTCCCAGAAAGATTCTGGAGTCTCAACATCCAGATGGTATTTAAAACCATGAGATTAAATCCTATCATCAAAGGGAAGAATGAGGGACTGAGCCCTTGCGTCCTCCAAATGTTGGAAAGAGTTAAAGGAGCCGGAGCCGGTAGATGGAGAAGAAATATCCTTTGAAGGAGGAAGAAAACAAGCAGTATCACAGAAGCCAAAAGGAGAAGGCATTTCGAAAAGAAGAGAATGGTTACCTGTGTCAAATATTGAGTGGGATGAGGTCTTACTATTGATTTGTCAAGCTGGAAATGTTGATTACCTTGATGAGAGCTGTTCTAACGGCTCTGTGCCAAGCAGTGAAAAATGCTCGGTATGCAACAGTGAACCAAAAGGAAGTATAATACCGACCGTCTTGGAACTTACCAATACATGTGCCTTCAGTTTGGTTCTTCGTTAACTGTATAGAGAGACTAAGAATTTAACATGTAACTAGCTATTCGACAGAAGAGTTTAGAACTTTAGAAAGACAATTGGAATTCTTTTGTTCTTCCTCTTTGCCCCCTCAACAAAATTTTAATACAATTACACTTCTAAAGAAGAATGGAACACTATAATTTTAAGGCCAATGGTGAGGGAAGGATACCATTTCCTTATATTCCAAGGAAGATATTTACTCTTTTATAAATTAATAATTCAGAATATGTTTGAAGACACAACCAATTAGCTTCAGTAATTTGCATTTTTATGTTTTTTTCATTAGTTTTCTAGGTCCTTTTCTGCTGTTTCTGTAATGAAAACGCAATCTTTCAAAGGTGAATAGCTTTTTTGTATTTGCTTGGTAATGAGCTTTCTGTTTTTATCAATTGGCCAATTTCATAGATTTCACATAAAATGTAGCTGTTGGTATTGAAAGGCTAGCAAACCCATAAGACACTGAGTTTCATTGTTTAACTTTGTGCCAAAATTCTTTTTCCATTAAAAATGCATTGGGTAGATTTGTTTGTCTGTTTGTTTCTGTATTTTGTTGCTGTTGCTGTTATTTATTTTAGTGGTTTTGCTGAGTTTTTTATATAGATCAGACTCAGACCAATATTTGCTAAGCATCAACTACAAACTCCACAACATGTTGTATATCTGACTTATTTAATCCAAAAAGTATATTCCCTCTGCAGCATTACAGGGAGACAAATGATGAGTGAGTACCCATCACACCATTAAAACCATGCATCATAAAATTATTCCTTCCTCCAAATTCATATAAATTTTCATCCTCAGGCCTGACCCCCCAAGGGCAAAAAAGACGAAGACAGAGATGTGTGTAGTATATTTGAAGTCTAACTGACAAGCATTAAAAGCATAAAGTCATCATTATCATTAATAAATGTTGGTTAGGTACACTGGAAACTCCATTAACCACTGGTGAATTAATTGTTTAATTGTTCAGTAAGCGAACTTTCACTCTGAGTGGCATCTTCAAGCAACGTAGGTGTCTCCACTAATCACCTCGTTCATTAAAACTGGAGAAGTCTAGTTGTAAATATTTATAGATTTTTTTGTCACCAGAATAAGTCTTCTGGTTCTCAACAGCAACACAAAGGAAAAGAAAAAAAAAAGGGAGACATTACTGAAAAACAATGTATAAGCCAAAATAAAAACTGAAAATAATAGCACAATTATGGGAGAGAGAGTATCTTTGTTCTTCAGAGCCCCGAGGAAAATTGTGACACTTGTAAAATTTCGTTTCTGCCTTCTCCAAAGACCTGATCCTTATTTCCATGACTTCCCACCACAGGTGTGCCACCAACAGACCGTATCAGTCAGGGTAGCCTGTGCCGTGATAACAAAGCCACACCAAGATCTCGGTAACTTAACACACACCAAAGTCTGCTGCCCATCGGGGCAGACTCAGTGACAGGTCAGTGATCTGACTACTTTGATCTTGTGGCATCTGCTTCACCTCATGATTCTTTTTTTTAATTTTTAAAAAAAAATTTTTTTAACATTTATTCATTTTTTGAGAGATACAGAGAGAGCACAAGCAGGGGAGGGGGAGAGAGAAAGGGGGAGACACAGAATCCAAAGCAGGCTCCAGGCTCTGAGCTGTCAGCACAGAGCCCGATGCGGGGCTTGAACTCATGAAATGCGAGATCATGACCTGAGCCGAAGTTGGACACTTAACCGATGGAGGCCCCCTCACTACAGCAGGGGAAAAGAGCACTCGTGTGTTCTGTGCCAGCAGTGAAATGCTTCAGCATAGCGGTGACAACCATCTCACAACCCCAAAGCTAGTACTGCTCCTATAAGCCTAACTCACCTGTAAGGGATGAAGCGAAGTGTAATTCTCCCATGTCCTCCCCCCAAAAAAGGTGGATTGGCACTGGGTGATCACTAGAAGTTTCTATATACTGACTCTACTTAAAAAATGCCCGGGGCGCCTGGGTGGCGCAGTCGGTTGAGCGTCCGACTTCAGCCAGGTCACGATCTCGCAGTCCATGAGTTCGAGCCCCGCGTCAGGCTCTGGGCTGATGGCTCAGAGCCTGGAGCCTGTTTCCGATTCTGTGTCTCCCTCTCTCTCTGCCCCTCCCCCGTTCATGCTCTGTCTCTCTCTGTCCCAAAAATAAATAAAAACGTTGAAAAAAAAAAATTAAAAAAAAAAAAAAATGCCCAAGCTCTCCATTTTTTCTATTCTTCAAAATTTGCCCAGAATCTGAATTACGAGGTGGACAAAAACTTACCACGCACACATTCTGGCCTCTCAGTTTACACGTGAGCAATGCAGATAAGGGAAGGCCTTTGTCTTGGGTCCCTCAATCCAGCAGTCAATAATTCTTTGTTCATTCCTGTGATTTTTTTTCCAAAATGTCATGACTCCTGTAGTCTGGGTTCACCTCTTCACCCCCCAACTTCAGATCCACATATCTATAATGCCTACCAGCATCTCTATTTGTGTGTCTAATAAATATCTCAAACCAACATGTCCCAAACTGAATTCCTAATCTTTATGCAAAAATCTTCTTCATCCAATGTCAGTTAATGGCAACTCCATTTTTCCAGTTGCTCAGGCCGAAATCTTGGACTCATCCTTGAGTCTTCTCTCACACTCCATGAGTCCATCAGGAAATTCATTTGCTTCCAACTTCAGTATGTCTCTGGCTGAGGTAAACTCGCTGAGTCATTCTTTTGCTTGTGTAACGCCTCTTCCACAGCAGAAACTCTCTGGTACATGTTAATGCGGGATGCAAATATCTTTACACTCTGCGGCTAATCCCATAGGTCCCCTTGCCCGGACCTACTTAGTACTAACCTGCTAGTCTTGTTCCTTCCAGAACATAATCAATTGGCTAAGTCATTTTGCCACTGTTCAGAAGTCCACATTTATCCTTACCTCAGACGTTTCCTCTCTCCACATGAAGTGGACTATCAAGTACAAGGCCCAAAGATGTGTCCGCCGAGAATTCTCCACTCCACTGCCTTTCAGGGTCCCCTCAAAATGGGCTTGTCATGCAGAGCAGTTCAGTGTTGACAGTCACAAACATGCCAAGCCAACCCGTTCAAGAAACCAGCTTGGGTTTTCTCCTTCTCTGTCAGCTAGTCATAAGGAACCCCTACCCCGCTATGAGACCTGGATGTGAGCAGAGATAAGGCAGTGACAATGAACCACTGATGTGTGACCAACCAACTTTCTCTCTGGTCCTCCCTCCGCATAAATACCCAGCAAAGAAGTCAAACCTCAACCAGGATCCACAGGGGAGAGGTTTCTGTGGTTGCCTTCTTTCTGTAAATTCCTATCATGGATTAGATCTCAATAATGGTACTTTCATTCTACCTCCTATTAAAGACACTTGTAAGCAGGCCTTATCGTGCTCACTTTTTTTCCCCATTAAAATACAACTTCCTAAGGTTATAGGCCATGACTCACTTTTTTTGTATACCCTACAGTGCCTTGAACTGTGCTGCAATTAGTATGGTCAGTTCTCTACAGTTGAAATGTAGAGGGAAGAACCTTGATTGGTGCAGAGGCTGAACAATGTTGAAATTATCTGAGAGTGTAAAAAAGGTAGCATTGTCTGGAAAGACAGCAAAATACTATAAAAAACAATGTTAGGTTCTATATGAGTAATCCAGCTCTAAAAAGACAAAGTTCTTAGTCTCCATAGCCTAAAGAAGCAGCATGGACTTTGGATTTGAACTAAATTAGTTCTGAATACCACTCACTGCATGTTGAAACCTGAGCACAGTGTTTAAACGTTCTGAGTTGCAGAATCCCTGTGAATGGAAGGAATGTCTATCTTGCAGCCTTGCAACAAGACTTAAATGAAGTAATATATGTAAGATTTCCTGAAAAGAGATCAGCATACAGAACATACATAGTAAGTCCTTGACAATAGTAGTTCTGTTGACTATGATTTGATAAGCGCTAGCATATAAAACAGTAAACAAAGCAAGCCTAGCTACCCTTTCAGAAATAGCCAAAAGCGATGACATCAGCACTTAACTGAACAAAAGGAAACGAGGTGAATGAGCACCAGACCCAATAAACATGTGCTTTTGTGACATGGGAGAAAGCCTGGACCTGTATATTAGATGTATTAGAAGCTTTTCAGCTGCTTCTTTTATTAGGTTGTGCAAAACATTTAAGATACGAAATGGGAATCAATTTTACCAAATCAATTCGCAGAATAAGTCAGCCAGCAACTGTGCATTTTACTTTTTTTTTTTATTTCAATTCAAGTTAGTTAACATATAGTGTAATAATGACTTCAGAAATAAAATTTAGTGATTCATTTACACATAACACCCAGTGCTACGTTTTACGTTTGCGGAAATTATTTTTGAGAACGTTTGTTAACTCACATAGAGTCCCTCGCGGAAGCAAGAATTAGCAAGATAGGATCTTCATCTGTCCCCCCCAGAGGGGAAGACGGATGCAGCAGTGAGTGCCCATTCCAATAAGTTAAAAAAAAAAAAAAAATTCACAAGGTCCTCAAGTTGCTCAGTGGGAAAGCAAATAAGGCACAGAGATGATGGACAGTTCCGTGTGTTCCGTTAGCTTATCTCCTTGCTACCCACCACCCCTATGTGTTCCTTCTTGGACCTCTCCAGGCATAGAGACTGCAGACTACATCAAAGAACACTGTTGCAGCCAGGAAACACCAACACTACGTTTTCAGTTTGAGTGGTCTAACCACTCAGATTACCACTGACACCACCTCACTACCTTGCCCAACTTCCTTCCATGCCCACTTTCCCTCCCCACCAAGCCATGACTGCTACAAACAGAGACAGCCAGACCACAGAAACCACATCCTTGAAGAGTGCACTGTTTCCATTCACTGGTTTTCCAAAGGCTTAATGGTGCTATCGCGCGAGTCCAAAAATCACAGACCTTGAGAATTTCTCTAAACACTGAAGCCTGTTAATAAATGTGAAAATAATCAGATTAGAAACACCATTTTTTAAGGAAGCCAAGTGAAACTACATTTGTTTTGTACCGTTCCCTCTATGGCTTTAGACAACAAGCAAAAGTTTATCCTAGAATGACAAAATATAAGGGATCTTTAATTTTATTAAATATGGCCTTAACACTTTTACTATTGGTACCCAATGAGTCCCTAATCAGCATATAAGATACATTTATTACAAAAATTCATATATTCATTGGTTAAATCTTATGAGGTAGCCAACATACCCTCCACTTTATTCAATAACTGCAAAATATAATAAGAGATCCATCAAATATAGTGGAGACGCAGTTAACATTTTGTTTGATTTTATTCTATTTTTATCTAATATTTATTGAGTGTTCACTCTGTGCTAGGCACTTCACGTGGATCGTATCACTTAATGCTGAAAATATTTCTAGGATGTTGGTAATAAAACTGCCTTCGTCTGGCTAACGAGGAAACTGAGAATCAGAGAACTTAGATAGCTTGCCCAAGGTCATGCACGAGTAAGTGGCAGTCAGGACTGGAATAAAGGCAGTCTGGCTCCGGAGGACGCTCCCCCCCCACCCCTACCCTAACCCTCACTGCTCAGCTAACTTGAGTCAGAAGGGCTGAGCTATCACAAGTGACATGAAGTCAGTTAACTCAAGTATTTCACCTAAACCAGATATTATTTCTGTTTATTAAAATGTTAAATGAGTTGAATAGTATTCAAAACTATTTATGGGGCACTTGGGTGGCTCAGTTGGTTAGGCACACGACTCTCGGTTTCCGCCCAGGTTACGATCTCACAGTTCGTGAGTTCAAGCCCCACACGGGGCTCTGGGTTCACAGTGCAGACTCTGCTTGGGATTCTCTCTCTCCCTCTCTCTCTTCCCCTGCCCCCCCCCACACTGTCTCTGTCTCTCTCAAAATAAATAAACTTAAAATATATATATATATATATATATATTTATGAAATCCAAACTGTTCTATGTATTAATGACTGGCTAATGGTTTGTAATTAAGGCACAGTCTGTTAAGTCCAGCAAACAAACAAAATAGCTTGTTGGTATGGAATGTAAGTAAAGAACTTATTAACCGAGTACTGTTTTTCCCTGCTGCTATATTTGGCATTTCATCAGCTCCCGGAGTGTCTAGCAGGAATAGAGTAGATTGGCTTTCTGGGTAAGAAAATTGACGATACCTTTCCTCTCTGACGTTTATTAAACCCTCCAAATCTCTGCTCTCCTTGCCTATTGCAGGAGGCCAAAGCACAATGCCAGTGGGGCTGAGAAAATGGGCTCGCTTCTCCTTGGGAGCAGAAATCTGGCCCTTTTCCTTGACCACAGAAAACACCAGAAAATCTTGGCTATCTCTTTTGCAGATGCCTGCTACTGATTAATAGCATGATGAGGCAAAAGCCTCTGAGTGACACTGCCCGAGTACATCAGAAGTCATGGGAATACACTCAAAATGCATGCCACTTCTAACGGTCGGTGAGTAACAACATTTTTGTACGCAAACAACAGACACATTTCTTGATTTTTTTGTTCACTGGTGACTTATTATGGGAAGCCACTGGATACACAGCCATAACAGGTGAAAGTAAATATTTGTTCTCAGCTACAATCATTTCTTCTTGCTTTTGATTGCATTCTCTTCTGACATCTGTTTCTCAAACAATGGTAGGTTTCAGACCTACAATGCAAATACTTAACAGGAATCCATTCCTCAGGGAAAAACAAAAATAAAGCCTCAAGGTTCCGATTAGCTTTATTAGAGTGTCTGGATTCCTGGAAAAACGCTTCGAGTTACCCTTTGAATCAGAATTATTAGTACTTGAAAGAAGAGAACTATGTTGTCCTTCTAAATATCCACCAGAAATCCGCAGAAAGTTGTCAGACCCAAACTCCGCAGTCTTCACAAGGATGCTGGGCTGAGTTCGAATACAGTTGCTCCTTCTGGAAATGATCAGGAGTGGCAGAGAAACTCTCGGGCATTAAACTCTAGCTACGCTGACGGCCCATGAGATTGAGCTCCATTCAATAATTTCCTTATCTGTCTTGTCATTATCATCCTTATTATAGTCAAGGCCAAAGAGATCTTCTGTGCTTTTAGGAACAATATGCTGAAGTTGACACATCCTAGCAAGTAAGTTTGTCGAACTTCAGAAATGCCTGCACAGGTGCAATAATGGGATTTTAAAATTAAACATAAATTGCCATCCTTAACTAGCCTTGGAACAGCACTTCCACACGATACGCTATTAACATTTATTCCGCGTGGCAAAGTCATCAGGCTCGCTTGCATGGATAGACACACTGCCCCTCTCTGACCTTGTTTAGGAGTCTTCTCAGCTGGGGCAGTCTTGGCATCAGCAAAGTAGGGAGCTGTGTGCTTGTGCACTCCACCTTCTCTCCTGCCTTGGCCTGAAATCCCCTCTAATAAAACATACTGAAAGACTGAGATACAGAAAAGGAATGTTCCACTAGGAAGATGTGGCAATAGGAAGCTCCAAGGGATTACGGTACAGAAAACCCTAGAAGGTGCTAAGTAAACAGGTAGGTCCTAGAGGGGTGTCTCCGTGGAAGGTTAGGATGGCACAGACCCATCTCAGAGTCGGGAAATCCATTTCAGGAGCCTGAGAGCCTGATAGAAGAAGGAAAATATCTAAAGAAAATAGCCTGAGTCACCGCATAGCTATTATGCTATCAGGAAGCTTGCAAATACTATGCTCTCGAAATAGAGTTGCCAGACTTAGCAAATAAAAATGCAGGATACGCAGGCACTCCGATAAATTTGAATTTCAGATCAGGAACGAGTAATTTTTTAAAGTCTGTCCCATGCAATATTTGGGACATGTGTACATTTCAAAATTATTTGTTTATCTGAAATTCAAATTCAGCTGAGCATTTTGTATTTCGTCTCGTGACCCCTGCCCCCTTTAAATGACTGACGTTTCTGCCTGAATTATATCTGTAGGACTGTGTCTTCCAGAACAGCAGTTCTCAAAGGATAGTTGCATCAGCAGCGCCTGGGAAGTGGTTAGAAATGCAAATCCTCTTCCCACCGCAGACCTAACCCATGCCTGGGGCCCAGCAATTATACCAAGCCCTCTGGGAGATTCTGCGGCACACTCTAGGTGGAGAACCATTTCCCAGAGCCCCTGAAGGCTGAGGGACTGTGGAGGCTTGGTGAGGTCATGAATAAAAGAGTAGAACTTGAGCTGAGGAGTCCGTAAGAAAAGGATCCCAGATACATCAGCTGTATTAAAAACCCTGAGATTGCCAACCCTCTTGCAAGGTGACTGTGTTCATCAGGTTCAGTTTCTGCCATTTCCTAGTTCACTTTAGCAATTACTAATAAAAACAGTTATGATGAAGAGTATGTGTGCCTATCTTCAGGGGCACTGCAGGCAGAAGTACTCGCCAGTTTTGAAGAGAGAGTCACAGAACAGAAGATAAATAAAGCCTTGGGCTCTAACTTCTGAAAACTGAGGCATGGGGCGTTCCAAGCAGGACGATCTTTGGGTTTCCTGCAGGAGCGCGGTGCTGATTCTGAAAGATACTTCCTTCAGCTCCCGGCCATGCTTATGGACTCAACACAGTGCAGCCCCGGTGCTCTCCCCATGATTCCCGCAAAGGGTCAGCCCGCTGCAGTAGCTGGGCGAGGGTCTCTCAGCACCATCTGGTCCATACTACCTGATGACACCTGCTCCAGGATGCACAGGCTGTTTGCTAGGCTTCCCCTCCCCCTCCCCCATCATCCCAGAGGAGCATCGGTACTGAAGAGGTAAAGCCCCCTCACTTTGGATCTGCAGGACAAGGGGGCTGCTTGTATCTTAACCCACTCTCAAGCTCCTCTTGTCTTTGATGAAGCAGAGAAATGCAGGGTAGCCTAGTGAGTAAAGAGCGCAGGCTCCGGGAATCTGCCCTGCACATAGCATCTGGGCCTAAGTCTTCCTCCCTATAAAATGTAGATAATTGGGGCACCTTGGGTGGCTCAGTCGGTTGAGCGTCCAACTTCAGCTCAGGTCATGATCTCGCGGTCTGTGAGTTCGAGACCGGAGTCGGGCTCTGTGCTGCCAGCTCAGGGCCTGGAGCCTGCTTCGGATTCTGTGTCTCCCTCTCTCTCTGCCCCTTCCTCTCTCTCTCTCTCTCTCTCTCTCTCTCTGTCAAAAATAAATAAACATTAAAAAAATTTAATGTAGATAATTACAATACCTATCTTTGAGTATCGCTATAGGATTGAAGAGTCCATGCTTATAGGCAATGCTCAAGAAATGTTAGCTATAATTATTATTATTACTATGACTAGTATCACTACCTCTAGAAATCACCCTCCCTGGGCTCAGTGTTCAGACCGGAAGAAGGAAAGAAAGATAAAACATCAGGAAGGTAAAACACTGTGTATTCTGGGCTGTACTTTCCCCGGGTTAGTTTATGATTGGAAGCTTCCTAAAAACCAACGTCAGAGCTTGTGGCTCCGAATCTACAGATTCTGGCTCTCCAACCCCAAAGGTCTGATTTGGCCAATGTGGAGGGGGAGCCCCAGAATGCGCATGTAGAATAGGCATCCCAGGAGTTTCTGGCAGTTTCTGGAGTTTAGGTACCACTGTTCTGGCAGGCAGCATCCCAAAAGCCACAGGTGCCCACTGCTTCAAGGAAGACCTTTCTGAGAAAGACTCGTGCTTCTATACAAATACTTGCTTCCTTCTCCTTCAAGTAACTGCCTGAAAAGTTAATTGATGGAAAATGTTAAATGATTTATTCCAAGGCTCTCAGCTCTATTGGCATCAGGAGAGGCTATTTCATCATGGTGATGCATGAGTAACAATAGCAGCTGTTATAGGTTAAGTGTTCACAATACACCAGGTGCTATACCACGCCGTGGTTAGTCATGACATCCGTCCTTTCCAGGAAAAATAGTATTATTGTCATTTTATAGGTGAGAACACTGGAACACCAAAGAGTTAAGCACTTGCCCAAGGTCCCACTACTACAAAATGACAAAGTCAAGATTCAAGTCTGTTGGACACTAGAGCTCAGGCCTTTTGTCTCTACTCCAGTAGCTCCCAAGCAGCAGGGGGCGGGTGGGGGGCAGTCATCTTCCGCTTCCTGGGTCCAAGGAACAGAGATTCTCGTTCCATCAGCCTAGTGGGGTTCTAGAAACCTACACGGTTAAGAGGCAGCCCCTGTGATTCTAAGGTAAGTATTCTTAGCCCACCTTTGGGGAAACACCACTCACTACATTTTGTCTCCCCTCAATTTTTTTTTAAGACTTTATTTTTTTAGAGTGGTTTTAAGTTCACAGCAAAATTGAAAGGAAGGTACAGAGAGCTTCCACATAGCCCCTATCCCTGCACATGCACAGCCCCGCCCCCGCCCCCCCATTATCAACATCCCCCACCAGAGCAGCACATTTGTCACAACTGGTAAACTTTCACGGACACACCGTAATCACCCAGAGGCTGTGGTTTACGCTCGGGTTCCCCCTTGGTGGTGTACATTCTGTGGGTCTGGACAAATGTATAAGGACATGTACCCAGCATCATAGCATCACACAGAATATTTTCACTGCCCAAAAAAATCCCCTGTGCTTCGTCATCTTGATTTTTAATCCCTTCAACCCCAGTGCATATAAAGAGGCTTAAAGAAGTCCCAAATTTTTCCTAAAATGATAGTTTTCTGTTGATTTTTAAATGTTGCAGTGAAAGTCGTGTGGTTAGCATTTGCTCCAAGGAAATCTTAGCTCTAGTTATCACCCCAAATGGCAGCAGATAAATAACCAAGGTTCCTTTTAGATTATGTCTTCACCAGAGACACTACTCTGAAGAAGATTTATTGTTTCAAAAGGACTGTCGTGTTGCTTTTTGTTTCCGAGCCAGGCTGCCCGGATGAAATATACTTCCTTTCACATTATCTTAAAGGTGGAAATTATATTCAGGTTCATGAATGGGAGACACAGACTTTCTCAGTTCCCTCTATTCTAAAATAGTTACAAAAATCCTTTAAGTATGTGGAGTGCACACAGATAGAAAATCCCTAACATGTATACAATAATATCAAGTATAGAACATAATAAGTATACAATAGTATCATAAAGAAATGTATGCATGGAACCAGGAAAACAGTGACTTCGTTTACCATCAAAATTCAAATCTGATCTTGATATAATTTTGTGTACATGCTGCAGAGCATTGAACGTGAGTTCGCTTCCTTGAAAGTACAGGCCACATGTCTGACCCACAACCCCAGGAAGACAGAGAAGGTCCTGGTCACAAATCAGCTGAAAAACTAACGAACCTGAGGTATAACAGCCAAAATTGGAAGAATGTCAAAACATCCCCACCCTGAGGTAAGCTCCAAGAGATAGCTCCCGCCTGTGTGACGCCCCTGCATGACTTCAAAAGCACCACAACAGGCAGGCAGGACAGACAGACGGGAAGAGGCAAGCATTTAGTCAAATCTCTTAAGCTTTCTGAGTCTCAGCTCTCCTCATCTGCAAACTGGGGTTGGGGAGGTCAGAGGACTTTCTTTGCTCGTGGAGTTGTCATAAGAATTAGATGAGATTATTGTTATGCAGACCATCACGCAGTGCCTGGCACAATGGCACCTAGAAAACACTAAGAAATTTTGCCATTATCATTCCTCTAACAAAAAATTACCAACACTGGAAAGGCTGCAGGGCGCGATAAAAAGGAACGGGAAATTGTTAAACGGTGTTCTCCAGAGCCTTTTAGCTGTCACTACCCTGATGCCCGCACTGTTAAAGTGCCTGGGCTTAAAATAAATAGATGCACAATCTGATCGCACAGAAATACTAAGGTCATTTACAGAGGAGGCAGCCTGGTGAGGACACCTTTCCTTAAGGTCTCAGGCAACAAATTGTACAACAAATTGTGAGTTCACATCAGGCTCCTCCAAGACGTCAACTGCAGGAAAGTCAAGGGAATCTGTTTATGCTCTTTTTGTAACAAACACCCGCTAAGCGGAAGTAAAAGACTCTCTCCGGCCCTGCCTCCCAGGTACAAAGCGCTATTTCTCTGATTAATGATCCAGGTATCTGCGGTAAGTGCGATGCCAACACTCTCTGGTTCTAACCGAGTCAGCTCCCTCTGCCCAGGTGTTAACGCAATACCCTCGTCCTGGGGGGCATCTGGTAATTAGCAGTGACAGCAGGTGTTTGCACTTGCCGCGTTCCTGGTAGTGGAGCATATGTATCAGGTCTCCGTCGGGGGGAAGAAAGGGGGTGAAATAAATGATTCACCCTAGCTCTAGCAAGGTCAGCTCCTTAAAGAAAGAAAAAAGCAAACTTTCTGCATCTGCGTCTACTATCGTCTTTCTTCCTCGAAGACCCACAGCGAATTTTGAAGTTGGCCTCGGCGCTCTCTGCTGCTCCCATTTCGCCATATACCTCCTCGTGTGCGCACTCTCCAAATACCGCCCTTGGAATTCGCTGCGCTCCGCGCCTTTAAGACCCTACTCTTCGTAGTTGAAACCTCCTGACTCTTGAATCCTACCGTGTTCGTGTTGGCTCAGACTCCCTGACTTACCAGGGGATGCTCAGCTAGGTTGATGAAGTAACTCTGCTGAGGTAAGGTGAGTGCCCCAGTGGGGCGCCCGGGTGGCTCAGTCAGTAAAGCATCGGACTTCCGCTCAGGTAATGATCTCACTCTGTGAGTTCGAGCCCTACGCGGGGCTCTGTGCTGACAGCTCAGAGCCTGGAGCCTGCTTCGGATTCTGTGTCTCCCCCTCCCCTGCTCATGCTCTGTCTGCCTCTGTCTCTCAGTAATAAATAAATGTTAAAAAAAATAAATAAATAACGAGTGCCCAAGTGCTGCTGGAAAAGGGTTTCGTGCCACAGGAACCCTCTTCCCACAGAACATATTCAGATGCCTGCTGGGAGACTAGCTCCCCAGTTAGGGGATGCGGAGAGAGAGCCCAGGTCTGCAGCATTTGTCATTTCATACGGTGCAAATACTCCCATCCTGGCCAGTTTCAAGCCACTGGTATGGCAGAGTTGTGAAGACGCACAGAATCGCAGAATCAGCTGAGTGAGCTCCAGCAGACCCGTGTATGTTACATGATTCACAACAGATTCTAAAAATGTCATTACTCCCAGGGAATGAGGATAGCACAACTGGGTCGGGTTGATTTAAGAAACTTGTTAGGGCAGGGGTGTCTGGGTGGCTTAGTCGATTAGGTGTTTGCCTCTTGATATTAACTCAGGTCATGGTCTCACCGTTGTGAGATGAAGCCCCGCATCGGGCTCCACCCTGATAGCACAGAGCCTGCTTGGGATTCTTTTCCCCCCCTGTCTTTCTGTACCTCCACCCCTCTGTCTCTCAAAAAAAAAATAAATAAACATTTAAAAAATGTATATATTTTAGGACAAAGGTGTGTCTCACGAAATCCTTCCAATTGCATTGAGGAGTTCTGCAAGTTGGAAAATAAACTTGCATGCTTAATTCCTTACTCACCAGGGGATCCTTGAAAAAAATCATTTTTAATGTTTTTTATTTATTTTTGAGAGAGAGAGAGACAGAGCGTAAGCAGGGGAAGGTCAGAGAGAGAGGGAGACACAGAATCTGAAACAGGCTCCGGGCTCTGAGCTGTCAGCACAGAGCCCGACGTGGGGCTTGAACTCACGAACAGCAAAATCATGACCCGAGCTGTAGTCAGACGCTTAACCAACTGAGCCACTCAGACTCCCCTAAAAGATTTTTTCAAGTATAAGCATACAGCCAGAAACAAGGGGATAAAAGCCATAAGAGGATGCGAGCCTTGAAATTTCTGTGAGACAGAAAAGGAATGTAGTACTGACTGACAGCACAGAGTGGAGGAAGCTGCCTCAGGAACAGTCGCAAAAGAGGCAAGAATGGAAGCCTGACCCGACCCACCCAGGACAGCCTTCAAATGGCTCAGTGCTCTGGGAAGACAAGCATGGGAGGGTGTGAGGGAAGGGGCTGAACGTTAAAAGGAGTCACAGAAAAGTCAAAAATGGTTCCTGGTAGGGGCGCCTCGGTGGCTCAGTCGGTTAAGCATCCAACTTCGGCTCAGGTCATGATCTCGTGGTTTGTGAGTTCGAGCCCCATGTCAGGCTCTGTGCTGACAGCCCAGAGCCTGGAGCCTGCTTCGGATTCTGTGTCTCCCTTTCTCTCTGCCCCTCCCCACCTCGTGCTCTGTCTTTCTGTCTCTCAGAAATAAATAAACGTTAACAAAAAAAATAAATAAATAAGAGAGATGGATTATTTCCCACCTGAGGGAAGCATGGGGTGCTAAGGTAGTCAGATAAAACACAGGACACCCAGTTAAATTTGAATTTCAGAAAACGAATACATGCTTTCTTTAGCATAAGTACAAATATGACAACTGTTAGGGGTTTTATGTATATATATAGAGAGAGAGAGAGAGAGACAGAGACAGAAGCAGAGACAGAGAGAGAGAGAGCACACAAGTGAGGGAGGGACAGAGGGGGAGAGAGAAAGAAAGAGAGAGAGAGAAAATCCCAAGCAGGTTCCACGCTCACTGTGGAGCCCAATGCAGGACTCGATCCCACAACCCTGGGATCATGACCTGGGCCAAAATCAAGAGTCAGACACGCAACCAATTGAATCACCCAGGCGCCCCAGGGCTGGACTTTATCGGGCGGGTCGAGTATGAATTGCCATGGAGATCGGGTGCAACACTTTCCAGGCAGAATGGAAAATAGGTATTCAGTTTTTGAGCCTAAAAATCACCTTCCCTTCCTGCAGGATTTTTCTGCATAGCACTTATCACCATATGACATACCATACCATACATACATGCTTATTTGTTTGTTGCTTCTCTGCCCCTTCTAGAATATTACAACAGGAAATACTGTCTATATATCCCCAAGCCTACAACAACGGATGGCATAAACTAGATGTTCAATACTCATCTGTTGACTGAATGAAAGACAAATGAACAAGTAAATAAATGAGAAAAAAAAAAAGGCAGGAACTGATTTATTCTCTTTCTTGTGACGCACACTGGAAACTGCTTAGTCCATATCTGTTGAAATGTGAAAACACTACGACAGTCCCAACCCCAAGGAGCATTCAAACTAAATGGGGACACAAAGACAGTAGCAAAAGGAACATAATCATAAGGGAATATAAACTTGGGGCACCTGGGTGGCTCATTCGATTAAGTGTCCAACTTTGCCACAGGTCATGATTTCATGGTTCCTGGGTTCAAGCCCCGCATCAGGGGCTGTGCTGACAGCTCAGAGCCCAGAGCCTGCTTCAGATTCTGTCTCCCTCTCTCTCTGCCCCTCCCCTGCTCTCTCTCTCTCTCTCTCTCTCTCTCAAAAATGAATATTTAACAAATTAAAAATAAAAAATAAAGAAATATAAACTTAACCAAGAATCACTATGCACGCAAAACCTAGGTCATTTCAGCCACGCCAGCGGCCACTCCAGAGGTTGAAAGACTCAGGCCAGCAGCAGAACCAGCACAGAAACGTGGGCTCTGTCACTGGCCTTGCAGGTAGAGAAGGAGGCAGACCCACTGCACCCTCCGGGCCTCCAGAGCAGCCAAATCCCTTACCCTCAGATGCTTTCCTCTGGCCTCATTTCCCACCACCCCTCCCCCCAAGACAGAGCTTCTTTTGTAAACCACCTGTGGTAGATGGCTTGCGGGTTTCCCAGAAGCCATCCCTGCTGCCAACTGTGACAGTGCCCCTCCCCTCCCACCGACCTCAGGAGAGACATGCACCAAAGCAACACCCCCTACAAATAAGTCAGGCCTGATTGCTGTCAGTCGTCTCCCCATAGAACACACTGTCCGTCAAGGACGGCGCATGGGTCCGTAGACGCTAATTGACCGACCGCCTCCAGGCAGGAGAATGTCGGAAAGGACGAATCAGGTGGTCCTTCACTTACCAGCCGCCGCCTCACTAACACCATTTATCACTTGGCTGGTACAGTAAGTGTATCCCTAATTCCTTCCGAATGTACAGTCACCAGACTGCCAAATAAATAAATAAATAAATAATCAAACAACAAACAAAAAGTGTGGGCAGAGCTCTGTGTTTTAGATGGCGGTGCATTTGTGCCTTTCGCTTCCTATTTTTCTACTTCCTACTGACATCTCAAGGCCTGCATTCGCTGTTATTAAATTGTCAGTCACTGTCTTTTATGTGCTTGTGACAGACTAACATGGCCGGGAAGAAAAGGAAAAAAAGAAAGGAGGAAGAGGGGCAGGGGGAGGGAGGAAAGAAATGAAAGAACGTCAAGGCAAGGAAAGGAAGGGAAAAATCAAAGGTGAAGTTGAGTCATTGTTTCTACAGGAACAGTGAACAATAAGAAAACAAAGCCCAAACCCCATTAAAACATCACTAGCTATCTGAGAGCCTACAGGCCTCTAAAGCAGTAGAGACTCAATTTCATTAGAATAGGACTGGACTACTTGAAGATTTGTTCACTGGCATATTCCCAGGGCCTAGAAGAGGATCTGGCACATAGTAGGCCCTCAGTAAATATACACTGACTGGAGAAGTGAATTACTTGGATTAATTGACATATTTTGATCAAGAAAAGTATCACATGATGGTATTCTTACTTGAAATGTTTTATATAAATAGAACTTAAAGTGGAGCAGGGAACGCTCCATTTAATTAAACCAAAACATCGTGACACTGAGAAGGAAAAAGTCAATCTTTGTCCAAGCCTCTGCTCAGAGTGGAGTGTCACACCCGTACCTTGGGATGGCACCACTACCTGCGTACTAACGTCACCGAGAAGGGAATAAAATTGACTCACTGAGTCCCAGTCAACCCTTGATGGTGTGTTCCTTCTGGAAGGATTGCCCATGTGTACTCCACTTCTATGGAGCATACAGCCCATGTAGTCCTTCCCATTAACCCACCATGTTGGTAGCATGATGCCACTACAATCTTGGCAGGAGATAGTCACATTTCTTGTTCTGGTACTAGAAGCTTAACTAGGCCAATGAAACCTAAAGAGTTTTGCATCATTATTTCAGTCCTTACTCTGTCCATCAATTACTGTCTTGATTACAGAAGGCCATGACAGCATCCATTAGAATCAGGCCATCTGTGGTGTTCCAAATACTTGGTGTTTCTCAAAGAAGAATCAACTTAGAAGAAGCGTAGGCTAGGCTGATGTTAAGGGAGGGAGGTGATGTTGTGTGAGGATAGGCAGGGCGCAGTGATTAGACGTCATCCCTGTCTCCTAGCCAGAGATTTCAGCCTACAAATCTCAGTGAACTTATCCCACACAATTCAACTTCTTAGTACAAGGAATGACACTTAGAGGAAAAAGACACAGGGCATATTTCAGAGTATTCCCTGCCCTGGCTATAGTATCTGCCCCCACGAACCCAGCTGACAGGTAGCATAGTTTCTTCAAGGCCACATTTGGGAGCAGGTCAGAGCAGCAGCTGTTAGAGTAGACAGAGCAGAAAGGCAGGAAAATGATTTAAAGAGAAAATAAAAAAGGATTCAGACCCTTGTTTTGTAGAAACTGTTGAGACCCTCCCTTGCCTTGCCTTTCCCTTTTTCCATGAAAATAATGATTTTCTTTGAAGAGTCAACTCCATGTACTCTGCCTTGTCAGGGTTACAAAGTTAAATAAAACATTGTTCAACAAATATTTTCTGAGCATCTCCTCTGGGCCAGACATGGGGCTAGGTCATGAGGACACAGAAGTGTTTAAGATAGGAAACTTGCCCTCCTGGAGCTTCGCAGTGAGGCTAGGAGTCCACACCCAGAATATACAGTCTCCTTGAATTTGACTGTCCTATCAGAACATCCACATAATGAATAGGTAATGGGTTTGCTGTGATTCATGGAATCTCCAACCCAGAATTTCTGTTGGACCAGAAGCTTGAAAGACAATTAGATACAGTTAAATATGTTGGTTGGCCATATTAACTAGAGGTTGTCAACCAATAAACTAGCAAAGTATTAAAAAATGTCCTGGCAGAACTGACTCTAAGCTGCCTCAGGCTTCTTGAATTATGGGTAAAGATGGCATCATAGAATCAGAAATAATGCACAATCTCATCAGCCCTCACCCCCATATACTTAAAAAGGGTCCAATCCTCCCCTATTTGTATATGGAAATGACCAAAGGTGTCTCTTGGGATCAGAAACCAGTCTGTGACATATCCATTCTGCCACATTCTCCTTTTCCTCCACCTTCCAGATGTCCACTTCATTGAATGTGTCTCCTCTATCACTGGTACTGCTCCTCTCTTAAGAGTATTTGTCTCTGTGACACCTGTACCCTCCCAAAGATACCAACCCCTAAGGTACCAGAATGGACCTGGGACCAATGGGTGACTGTCTCTTACCCACTTACATAAACATCATATCTCACAGAGCCCTCATGGAAACAAATCCTTCAGCTCCGGCCCCTCTTTTGTCATGGTACTCCACACAAGAAGCTTTGGGGCCATGTTTTCACTCCTCTTCCTCCCATATATATTAATTTAATGAAATAGATGCAGATTTCTGCATGCCTCCCAATATCCAAAGGGATGAACTCAGTTGCATCTGAACCCAGTGGCTGTCATAGCTCAGGTTCAAACTGGAGCCCTTGATGCAAATGAATTTTGGACTTCCGTGGAACAAGCAGTAAATATAAATTTGGTTCAATTATTCCTCAAAGAAGACAGAACACATACTAAGTGTTAGATACTAGGAACAAACTGATAATATTTTTTAAATTTTTTTTAAATGTTTATCCACCTTTGAGAGAGAGAGACAGAGACAGAGTGTGAGCAGGGGAGGGGCAGAGAGAGAGAGGGAGACACAGAATCCGATTCAGGCTCCAGGCTCTGAGCTGTCAGCACAGAGCCTGACATGGGGCTCACAAGCCGTGAGATCATGACCTGAGCTGAATCGAACACTCAACAGACTGAGCCTCCCAGGCGCCCCTAAACTGATACTTTAGATTAAAAAAAAAAAGACATAGTTCCAGTGCTTATAAAATAATTGAACCAACAAATTTATAATTACTAATTAAGACAAAGTGTTATGAAGGAAATGAGTGTCACCCACTTAGTGTCAATGCAGGTGGATAGATATTCAGTCAGTATTGCTATAACAACCACTTCTAGTTGATGTTAATGCCATGAGGGATGAAATAGAACCCATCGAGACCCAAACATGCTGTCTGCATTGCTTTCTCCCTGGATACACTCCCCAAAGGAGGCTGAAGCCTTCTAACACGATCAGCTCTTCACAGAATGACCGGGATGACCGTGAAGTATCCTTGGGTCTTAACTATATTGGCCAATTGAAGTGTTTGACTCATTTAGGATCCCACCTTACGGGCATGTTGTTTTACTGGTGCCTTTTTTGTGTCAAACTCGGCGTGAATTGAGTTACCAGAGACTGTTTAGATCCCTGCACCACCACCATCTGAAAGTAGAGCGTTCACATGAAACCTTCCGTAAGCGGAAATGGCAGAAAGCAAAGAAGCAATTCCCAATTCCCAAATAGCAATTAATTTATAGGGAAAACATTTTTGAGGATCCCAAGATCAGCTTTCTTAGGTCTTTCTGATAACTAAGGAGACATCATGCTAAGAGATGCACAAAATAAATCAAGATAAAGCACAGGTGCTCACAGACACAGCTGTGGCAGCTTGAGGCTGAGATGCCCAAGTGCCGTTCTCAGGGAAGGAGCTGGGTGGCTTCAGTCTCTCTGCTGGGGGCGTGCACTGCCTCTGTAAGGGCTCCATGCAAAACAAGCACTGCAAGCTATTTTTGCTCTTAGCCTTTTCAGTAAAAGCACAAATCGTTCTCGGGGTTTTTTTTTCAGTTAACAAAAACAGGTACTAATGTAGGGCCTTCCGTAAAAGCAAAGTGGCATAGGTGAGCTTTTGAAACATAGGGGACACCCGTTCCCCTTGAACATCGCTGTGGCTTTTGCACAAGGCATTCAATACTTTCTTGAGAATTTATGCAAATCAATTACTTTAAAAACTAATAACGTATCCCAACGACTTGCATAAACATTTCAGAGAATGGCTCCCACTGGGACTGTATTGGCCACATTTAGAAAGCACCCTGTCTTTCTCAATGCATGATCTGTATGCAGTCGTAGCCTGCCTTGGAATGTGCTGGGCAAATGGACAAATCAAGTCACATGCTCTTTGGCCACCAATTGTTAATGCATTTATGAAAATATATTACATTAAATCAGTATTGCATTGGATGCTCTCACTAATCTGGAAAACCCAAGTGTTTTAAGAATTCACAAAATTTGTGCTTCTGTTCTAGGTATTTTATATCACCCCAAAATGTCTTGTTTAAATAAGTGTTCTTTCAAGCAATGTGCAGATTATGCAAAAAGGCATCACTGAGCATTTCAATGCAATTATTTTTCAATTGTTAAATATTAATTGACCATTTGTTTACTGATTAGCAAACTCCACAATCAAATTAAAATTTCTAATAAAGCGTGTTGATGTTGATGGTATATGTTTCCATCTGGAAACCACAACTGTTTAACAACAGTTGCACAAAAAAATAAAGAATGCATTTTCATGGAACACACAGCTGGCATGAAAGTTAAACATGTACACAAAGATCGACCTAAGTAATGCACAGTGTGATAATTACTAATGAAATTAATAGTGGCAAGAAAATAAGGAATATAACTGGTGCCTTATCAGATTGTATATTGTCACAATGGCTGCTGTGTTCACTCTTCCACTAGCAGATGGAAGAAAAGCCAAAGAAGAAGAGTCCATGCACACTCACCCCTGCATGGAGAACAGCTACCGATGGTAAGTTCAAGGCAGGACATTCTATAGCAGGGGAGTTAGAACAAGCACTTTCTGTTGCTACTCAGCCCCTGCTTCTAGGATTCATCCCAGGAAAAAAAGATGGATTCACATGCTAGTAGAAGTAGCAGAACCAACTTCTAAACTTCCGTACTTCCTCTGCACCTGGATGCTTGAAATGAACAGCATAGGTAGTGATCTTTTTCCTGCTAATAACACCTCCATGCCCACCTAACAAATTCCCTCTCATCCTTAACATCCCAGCCCAATCCCGTCTTCTGTGATGACTCCAGCATCCCCAGATCACTCCCCCCCCCCCCCGGGAAACACAAACATGTATTCGCACTTTACTTGAGTTCCTGTTGCACCCTGTAAATATCCCATTTCCCTCAGTGCCCCTATAGAGACTGTGTTATAAATCTGTCTCCCCGCTGGCTCAAGAGTCCATTAGGACTATAAATTGTATCCATGTATTTTTAACTTCTATCTGCAGTGTCTAATACAATACTTGGCATGGAGTAGACAAGAATTCAATAAGTATTTGTGGAATTTGTTAAATAACTAAATTAAATTAAAATTGATGAGAGCCTCATTTCTCACCTCTGCCAGAGAGAATTGAATGGAATTGATCAGATCCTTTCGCTCCTGACTTCACTGAGTTGTGCTGTACTCCTATTTTATAATTCTCACTAATTTTTAAATATTTCCCTTGCCATTACTTTGACCTAACCATGTATATTTTTTTTTATGAATTCCCTCTCATCTGCATGGATGAATGGAGTGAAATGAAGAAAAGGGGCAAGTATCATATGGCAAAAAAGAGTGCAACCCCCAAAGCAGCCCAAAAGCATTGTTCAAACCCTGGCACCTGATTCACAAGCAGGTCACTTCAGCTCCGTGAGTCCTGGTTTTTGATCTGTAAATTGAGGATGAGAATGTCTCCCTCTGGGTGAGGTTGTGGGATTCAGGTCTATGATACACTAAGCCGTGTTGGGACAGCTGGTAAAGGGGTGCCCCAGCAATTACAGCACTAAAATGGATGCCAAAGCCCTTTGTAAGCTATAGGCACTAGACAGATGTTAGTTACAGCATCAGCCCCCATCTTGCTACCTCGTTCTTATCTGGATTCATCAAAACTGTAATATACAGGGGCACCTGGGTGGCTCAGTCGATTAAACACCCAACGTCATCTCAGGTCATGATCTCATGGTTCATGAGTTCAAGCCCCCCCCTTGGGCCCTGTGTTCTGATTCCCTGTCCCCCTCTATCTCTACCCCTCCCCCACTGGCTCTCTCTCTCTCTCTCAAAAATAAATAAACATTAAAAAACGTGTAATGTACAGAAAAGTGTCCACGGAGAAGCTACATAAAGCCTGGTCCCACAGCCATAGCAGCCAAAAGAGGAAAAACAGGAAAGGAACACAACACACACCTGAGGGCAAGCCTCCTGCCCTTTGCCACCTACATGAGTCCTGTGGTGCTTTACCAAGTCTTTATATCTCTAGTGGTCCCAAGTCATTGCCTCATACGACATATCCAGTGGCCATCACTCCAAGGCAGTGACTTCTGTTTTGGCCTCTGCACATCTTTTCTGGGCCTGTAACAGCCTCGGCATAGGTCTTTCTTTCCACTCTTCAGTCCTCCGACATCAGTCAGCAAGGGGAACCTCACTCAGGATACTTTGGGATAACCAAACCTAACTCCAGTTAGTCAGGAAAGTGGTCAGGTCTCCTCACAGAAATGGAACCGGAAGCTGGAAGTACTTTAGGAATCCAGAAGAAGCATCGTTTTTGTTTCTCGTCTCTGCTTCTCTCTTCTCACCTGACTCATTCAGTCCTTATTCTCCATGATCTGCTTTCTCTGTTTCTCAATTCACAGTCAGCAACCCCCTCCCACCTCTTCCACCTCTCCATCCCCAACCAGTGCTCACTTTTCATGGACCCCCCCCCCCCGCCCCAATTCTGGCCACACGTAGAAATTAACTGGCTTCTCCTGGTCAGGTCTGCACCCTGTTCTCGTCAACCCTGGTGAGAAGGGGATGGGCAAATTTCACAAGCTGTAAACATGGGAGCCAGACTGGCCCCTGTAGATGGATGGGCAGCTCTCATGGGTCATCATGATTACAGAAGTAAGCAGGCATACCTGTGCAGAAAGTAACTTATACAGGTCATATACCTGAGGGTCCAGAGTATAAGCAATTAAGTAATATCAGAATCACTCAAGTCAAGTTATGTAGATTTTATTATCTTTAACTATCACCCCATCTCCCTGACCAATGGCAGCTCAGGTTGTAAACCCTCAATAAGTTGTAAGACAGGCACCATTTGTCTTTATTCTTTCCAGAACAACTTATGCTGCTAAGTCACCTTGTTAGGCCTACTTCTCTGGAAGGAAAACCTATACAGTGGTAAGACCAGACCTGCGTGTGAGTTGTGACCTTGGGTAAGCCTCACTGCCTCTTCAGGCTTCCGGGGGCACACTTGTAAGGTGGGGATGAAGCCGTCTGCCCTGCCTACTCTTGGTATTGTTAGGATAATGTCTACAAATATATGTCAAAAGCATTTTGAAAATTACAAAGCATTTTATGAATATCAATGAGCACTGGGTTAAAACTCTGACTCTGGGTTCTCTCTGACCTGAATTTAATTCTCAGTTCTTCCACTTATTACTGAGTCACGTTGGGCAAGTTATCATGCTCTTTGAGCCTCAGTTTCTTTGTCTGTAAAACTGGTGAAAAAACACTGCCTCGCAGGTTTATTATGAGTACGAAATGTGATGATGAGATTGAAGTGTTTTGTACAGTCATGTCTGGCGTTCAGAAATCCTTCATTATTATAAAACACTCTTAATACCTCTTAATATTAATTTGGAGGCTGTAGATTGAACTTTTGCCTTCTATTCAAAGCTAACTTAAGTTTTCAGCAACCTCTTTGACTAGAAAATTCCCATGGCCTTTGCTCTGACTCTACAGTAACCTATTTTCCTATCTTCACAGACCATTTGTTTTTTGAGTTAATTCCTCTTTCTTAATCCACCAGATAGTTGGTCTTTCTGATTTTATCTGTCTTGTCTCCTCTGGACTACGGGGCTCTGTCCTTGGCTACCAGCTCCACCTTTCCAAGCTCTTCATTTCAAAATCAGTCATGTGGGCTCTTGCCTCCTTGTTCTTCATTTACCTCCTTGTTCAATTATTCATTTGTTCATTCATTCAACAAATAAGTACCGGGTGCCCAATGCCAGATACTACACTAGATACTGATGATACAACGTTGGGTGAGAACAGACGTGATCTCTATTTCCACGGTTTGATAGGAGGAGACACGTGATTGGGTAACCATTTTGTGTAATAGCCAATGTGTTTATTACCTACTCTCTTCTTTTTCTCTATGACTCTTCTTCATTTGGGCAGTTAGACACAAGACATCTACTGCCTCAGGGAAATATTATCACAGAGGAATTGGAGCTTAAAATAGCCAAATTTTTACTTCAGTTTTAAAAGCTAAAATGGAGGTACAAGATTTTTTTTTAATTTTTCAATATTAATTGATTTTTGAGAGAAACAGAGCATGAGTGGGGGAGGGACAGAGAGAGAGGGAGAGATAGAATCTGAGGCAGGCTTCAGGCTCTGAGCCGTCAGCACAGAGACCGACGTGGGGCTTGAACTCACAAACCGCAAGATCATGAACTGAGCCGAAGTCAGATGCTTACTCAACTGAGCCACCCAGGCGCCCCAGATTTTTTTAATTACCCAATTGATGTATGGGAAGAAGTACTGTATTCTAGCATTCTCTCCCCTACCAATTCCATCAAATGAGAGACAGTTATAGGACCAGGAAGGAGTGTGGAGGAAGGGAAGAAAGAGGGGGAGGGATCATGACGAGAGAAAGTCAAGGGCATAGGGCCAAGGGGTCAGACCAAGAGGGAGGGGCCACCATCCAAATGCCACCTATCTCCCTTGCAAGCAAAGCACCATCTGGTGACAGCACTAGTGAGCCAAATGAGACAGGAGTCCTCCCGTTGCACTGGCAGCACAGTACCCGTGATCATCTAAAAACTTTGATCAGTCCCCTTCCAACCACTTTGTGAGGACAACCCTTTTCTTGTCCACACACATCAGATACAAAGTGAAATCCTGGAAATACAGAGAGAAATTGAGGTGTGGAAGGGAAGCAGATTCATGGCCAGTCTTAGCGAGACTTTTTTCCTCAAGCTGGAACAATGACATAAACTTACACAGTTACAAAGTCACACGGACATAAACTTAACAATCATGCTAATATACAATTGCAAACTGAGACAGGTACCCTGAAGGAAAGAAACTTTGAGAGCCCTTAAGAAACAGACCTGACCTAAAATGGGGGATCAGGAAAGGTTCCCCTGAGGAAGGAACATCTAAGCTTAATTTTCTATGACAAGCGGCAGTTAATTAGATGGAAAGGGAGCAGAAGAAAGAGCATGGGGGTCAAGGGTACCTTGGTGTGTTCTAATAACTGAATGAGGGTCATTGTGGCTGCAGAGGGCACAGGAAAGTGATGCAGTGTGAAGCTGGAAGGATGAGCCCGACCATGTAGGAGCTAGTAAGAACATTGGTCATTGGCCCAAGAAAAATGGGAAGCCACTGAAGGAATTTAAGTGAAGGAATGAAAAGGTCACTCTGGTTGTCGTGTGCAAAGTGGAGGAAGAGGCACCAGGATGAAAGCAAGGAAGCACTCGCAGGGATCTGCTCAGGAGATAACAGGCACAGATTTGTGGGTTTCTTGAGTTCTTCCCAGCTTGCTTCTGATCCTCCGAACAACCATAGATTTCAAAAAGTTCTTGACCTTGTGAATGACTGCATTCCCATTTCCTATAGATAGTTTCAATATGCATTGTTTATTAGTTTTTTTAGGAACTTATGCTTCTAATTCTGCCCTATATTACTTTCCCTTTAAAACAAAATCTCAGAACTTCAGGTTGGTAAACATGTGAAGGTTGTAGGGAGGGTGGTAAGCCCTGCCCCACCTCTAGACCTTGCCCTATGCGTCTCTTCCATTGGGCCACTCCTGAGCTGTGCCCTTCGGTATTAAACTGGCTTCAGGCTTCAGAGGGAGGTTTAATGCTATGGGCATTAAAATAGCAAAGCTATTTCCAGAAACATAAAGTTTTAAGTTGAATTGTGGATTTTGTCGATGTCTATCTTAAGGTCTTCTGTCATTCCAAATGCAGAGGACGCTGAATTGGCAGGAGCTCCCGCCAACAAAGGGAACTGTGGAGGGGCCGTTTAATTAATCGCCCTCCTTTTATTTGCCATGGATAAGGCAACCAGTCCAGAATCAGCTGCCAGGCAGGGGCCCACACTGCCATGGCACCCAGACAATAATTTTTTCCTGTGTCATCCAAAAGGTCAGAAACAGGACTAACAGGAGAATTCCAGATTTAGATATCTACTTAAATAGAGCAAAAGTTGGATCTTTCTGTTTACTGCCTACACATAGAATAAGGCATTTTAGGATGAAGTAAACTTTTAATCCCCGGAAATATTGAAACAATCTGGACAGCCACATCATACAAAGTTGAGGAGAATCAAGCATCAGACAGAGGCTGGAAACTGGATGATCTTCAAAGTCCTTCTAGAACCTTCTCCCCAGTATACCTATTGCCCCATCAGCAACACCAACACAGTGGAGGGTGGAGCTGGGTCTTATTTTCAGGTCCCACATGACAGAGAGGAGACCACAATCCTGAAAGAGTCAGGCTGGTGTTTGCAAGGCATGAGTATGTATTTAGGTGCTGCTTCTCACAAACACGTCCACTTTTTTTTAAACATTGGTTTCTCAGCTCCGTAAGTCTCAGTCCCTTCCATTAGCATGGATTAGCATTTAGCTATAATGCATACTCTCTGCTGCTGATTTGTATAATAGTTACACTTAGATCAGTCATCGAATTGGTAAAAGAAATTGCTATTTTTCAATACATTTTTTTAAAACAAAATGTGTCAGGAAAAACCTATGTAGATCTTAATTTCTTTTAAAAGCCTACATTTTATGTTCTTCAGATATGCAGATTTGGTGCTATCTATTTAAACCTGGCATGCCTAGCAATTAAAACATAATATTTGGTGATGAGGAGATTCTGGTTTCAAGTTTCTTTCCAACACCTGGGCAATTTAGTTCTAAAGGAGAAAAGCAAAGAAGAAATTGGTCATGCTGACATGATCTTAGCGCTTAATTCAGTCATTGTATTCTACCTTTTCTTCATCTCCCCAAACACACACACGCACACACACACACACACACACACACACACACACAAAACAACAACAGCACTAATTATTGCTGTTTAGATGTGTTAAATCTCCAATGCTCAGTTCTACCTGTGGAGATGGCTTAAGCGACAGGGGGAAGCAGAAGGTGGTCCATGGTCCCGACGCCTCCCGCTTTACTCCGCACGTACACACAAGCTCATGCTCAGTCCCCCATCATCTTCCACCCTCATCACCTTCACTTCCAATCAACGCTTTAAAGAGAAAACATCTTCCTTTCTTATTACATATCACTCGTTTCCTTTATCTTCATCGCTTAGCCTCTCTTCCTTCCTTCCCATACCGTGTGTGTGTGTGTGTGTGTGTGTGTGTGTGTGTGAGCACATGCCCATTTGGACGTGCATGTGCCTGTTTCCCCAGCACCTCAGCGCAATATTCCATACTTCTCTCTTCTCACACCCATATTTTTTCTCTCATCATCATCAAAAAAAAAAAAAGAGGAAGTCAGTGGAGAACGACAAACACTAAGGAACCAAAACGTGTTCAGATAATGACCTGTCTTTTAACTTAGAATACAATGATGTCTGGAACGTTCGAGCATTTTTCATTTTTGAAAGGCTGTCTTTGAATGCTTTCAAAACTTGGATGACTAGGATATCACTTAAGTATAATAAGAACATGAACTTTGGAGACAGATACACTTGGGGAAGATACGAGAAAACAAGAAACATCCTGCACTGCCGTGGGTGTGCTCGTGGTGCAGCCATTCCAGAAAGAACCTGGAAGTACCAAGTGAAATTAAGGACCCTATTATACATGGCCCAGCAATGCCACTCCCCACGTGTGGGGTAGATGCTTAGATTCCATAGCATGATGGTTGCAAAGATATTCACCAAGACATTGTGATAGCAGGGCATCAGAGGCACCGTGGGTGTTCAACACTGGTGAAAGTTTGTGTAAAGTATAGCAGTTTCATGTCACAGAATACTAATCAGCAGAAAGGACCTGAACTCATACACAGCAATGTGAATTTATATGACCAACCTCACCATGTTGGCCTCCCTAACATGGCCGCCTACTTCATCAAGACTGCACAAAGAATCTCCAGCTCCAGTCTGCTAAGAGAGCCTTGTAGAATGTAACCTAATCAAATCTAAGTGTGAGGATGACATCCCGTCACTTTTGCCATATTCCATTGATTAGAAGCAAGTCACAGGTACCATCCACACTCAAGGGGAAGAGATTACACAAAGATGTGAGCACCAGCAGTTGTAAATAACTAGGGGGGTCACCTGAGGGTCTGTTACCTCATGAGCAAATGTGCTAGACAATGAGAATGCATCCTTGAGCAAAAAAGAAAACAGAAGTCTGCCTTCACAGGAAGTACAATCTAGTGTGTTTTATATATAAATTATTAACTATCTGTAGATTATTGATATAAATTACATATTATTAAAACACATATAAACATATCTTTCCTCTTTTTAAAACAAATAGGCTGATACAAAACCTATTACATCTTGCCATCTCATCTTATAACCTAGCTTGGAAATTTTTCCTTTCAAGTACTTACAGAATTTGGTGCTTTATAACAACTACACAATGTATTCAACCATTATCCTACTCATGGACACAGAAGTTGTTTCTAGTTTTCCCCATTTAGCAATGCTGCAATAAATGCTCTCATACATGTATCACTGAGTTCACATGCAGGCTGGTTCAAACAGTTTATCTTCTTAAGGTCAAATAAAAGTTCTAATCTGTTCTAGCCTTGGCTCTGCTTCTTTCTAGCTGTGAGACCATGGGAAGTTTAGTTAAGACTGTGTGCGTTTCATTTTCCTACTTTATAACAGAAGGATAATTTAGGTGAATTCACATTCACACTGCACAGAATATAGTGCCTAGAGCATGAGAGACACTTCACATATTACCCTTCCTTTCTTGTGTACTCCATCAACTGTTCCATTAAATACATCCCTCCAGACCTTTCCGTATCTTCCAAATTAGATGAGAGAAAACAGGTGTTCACAGGAAGGTGCCAGAGAGAGAGGGAACTTTGAAAGAAGGAGTAAGAATGTCCTTTTTGCTCCCTGTCCTCTCTACATTTCCTAGCCCTAATCCTGCCCAATTTGATTATCTTGATCCAGACCTATCCCTCTTTCCTTTTTCTTTATTATTTGAAACATACACCCTCAAATTTATATTCTGTACCTTTCAAAAGGACATACAGCTAAAATAACTCTAATTTAATATACTTACATAATTTACTGTTAATGTGCTCATGAAGGGCACCATATAACTTATACATCCAAAAAACACACACTGTGTTTTTGCTTACACGGTATGCCACACCCAGGGGCAAGATTTCACTGGCGCGACATACACTCCAGGCAAAGTGAAGTGGACAGTGGAGGCAGGGGAACTGCTTGCAGTCATAGCTTCAAATCAGACCATGAAGGTGGCCCACTCTCTTAAAACTTACTCTACCCAGAAGGGTTCAAGCATCTGAGGAGATGCTAGATCTGACTCTGTGACCCCCAAAGGAAGACCTCCACAATGCTGATAAACCATGTGATGCTTTAGCCTCCAACATGTGTTTCTTCACCAAAAAAACCCAGCGTTTCTTTCACTTTAAACTCAAGAGAAAGGGAGATTAACAGGAAAGGAGGAACTCAAGAAAGTTTTCTTCCCGATCTAAATAAAAGATAAGTTAAAGACTATCCTTCAGTCTTTAAGGAGGAGGGAAGGAGGAATTAAACTCATTGTGTATTGAATCTCATCTCTACCTCCTCAAGAAAAGGAGAACAGCTTTACCAGGGAATCAAGTTTTCTTGCCTTTGCATCTACACATGTAGGTATCTGTGCACAGTGACACCTAGTGGTCTCCAAAACGCCCGTAGTAGCAAGAGTAATGAAGCATATGTGTGCACGCGTGCATGTGTGCATGTGTGTGTGTTTGAGCACTTGTAAAGGACCCTTTTTCTTCCTACATATTAATAAGCTGGGAACAAACTGACTTGGTAATTAATTTTTAGTCCAGTACTACAAATTTCTGGCCACATATCCACTTCTTGTTAAATCACAGTGAAAATTAATACTTAATATTCCGGCAGTGGATAAAAGTCACCAAGTGATTCTGATGCGTGAGAAAAATGATTTGTCCAAATCTAGAATCTGGAAGGCAGCAGAGAAGCACACTAACCAACCCAATAGATCTCAAAAGACCAAAGTCTTTTGTCCCTGGGTTCATGCTTCCCACTCTGCCTTTAAAACCTCACCTGAGTTGGCCTGTCCAGCTGACCACGTATATTCCTGAGTACGCTGGAGAAATTGGGGGCTGAGAAGTTTGTAACAGAATGAGGAAATTTCACCTTATCCTTGTGATCTGTTGCAATCCAAGAACCATTTACACCTCCTCCACCGTGCCAAGAAATGGGTTTCTACTTCTCCCTCTTATCAATAGATTATTGCTGAAGTGGGCTCCAGAAAATTTTGGATTTGGCCTCCTATGGCTGGAGCTGACAAGGACTTCTTCTTAGGTAACACGCAAAATGAAATTGGAGGAAGCCGTCTAGAATTTGTCACATTTAAATCTTATCAATTTGATTTTAAGGATTAAAAAAATTGTCAGATATAATAAACAGGACTGAATTTGGCCACCAAACAGACAATGAGAGAAGATCCTGAAAAATAATAACTGAAGGAAAGAATTTGGGGGGAGAATTTTAAGTAGCTCGGATGCTAGTAAGACCAGAGATCATTGGTTTTCCCAACTTTATCAACTAAAGGTTAATAAACCAGCCCTAAACTTTGAAGATCCCAAGTCATTTTTACTTGGGACCAAGTCATATTTCATTATACTTTATAGTTGATTTTTAAGAGCTTATGCCAAAGTGGATGCAGAGAATATTTCCTGTCACAGAATTGAATGGTAGATCCCGGTGATTTGCAAATGTGTTTCTCGTTGTCACGTCTGCAGGCATGAATCCACTTAACTGGATTTAAAATATCATCTCTCCCAGCCTACTATTTATAATTTATTCAACCCAAGATACATTAATTTCCTACATGATGAGCTTCAAAACTGTCCCATCCAAAAGGGCAAGCAAGCTGTAGGCACACTTCTTTCTCTACTAACTACAGTTTTATTAAAACAACAAAGAGTACTTTTGACTGTAAGACCAGTTATGGGCTATACTGCATGAGCTCAATAAAGATTCCCCATTTTTAAATGAATACAGAACCTACATCTTACCATGTGGTTAGGGATATGGTTGTTAGCCAAATCCTATAGTCACAAATGAGATTTAAAAAAGGACATACCTAATATTCCTTATTTTTAATCACTGTTTTCATAAGGTACTTGCACTCCTTCACTCTGATTCTCAAAACAATATGTGTAAATAAAATAAAATAATAAAGATAAGCATTGGCATATATATAGATGGCTTCATTTTATTGTCAGGCATTTAGTGGTCTTAATAGACGGTTGGCCCTACTTTCTACTTCAAACCCATAGAGTCGAACAGAAGCCCTGGCAATCATTTTTTCAGAGAAGTCCATAGCACCAACACTCATTGACTTCAGGTGAAAAACCCGTAGAACAATGTAATACATTCGACATCTTAGGTGTACGTTTTGTAGGTAATTCTTAGATTGCCTGAGGTAATGCAAACTGTTGGTGTTCTACTGAATTACTTTATGTGCCATGTGGGCATTTGGTTATAAAATATTTCTAGACTGATAGTACTGGGGCCATAATTAGGGACTGAAGTTTTAGGGTCTTCAATAGCCTTTTTCAGTGAAATGGAATAAACCCAAACCTACTTCTTAAGGAGAGTTACCAGCCCAAGGGTTTTGTCTCTCCTTACTTTTATGTGCAGGGTTCCAGGGACAATACCAGGGAAGGAATGCTCTTTTATTCCAGGCATATATCTCTTTCTCAGATTCTCCAACTTTCTTCAGAGGGTAGAAACCCTATGCCCAGCTCTGCTGAGAGGAAGAATACCCAACTTCCTTTTATTATGTACCTAAACTCCTGCATGGTGCTTTTCAGATTAAAGATGAATAATTTAAACCCAAAGTCACTCAATACTTACCAATAGTTGAGTTGAGGACAGCAATATTACCAGAAAATCTCCAGTAAACTTATGGGCCACTTCTTGAATAAAGAAGGTAAGTTAGGAAAAATGAAACTGAACACATTTAGAAAATTCAACTTTCTGAGAAGCATTAATTAAAAATATAAATCAATACAAGAAAAGTTTACAATATATATTCTTAGAATTTTTACCAGAAAATTCCGGAATACATATCTAATATTTTGCAGTAAAATGATGAAAGATAAACATACATGTGAGGAGACAGCCATGAAAACATATGTAATCATCTGCGGTTGACAATAGAATCCTTGTGTGCCTGGAAGATATCAGAGCCTGCAGGACACGTGTTCTTACTTCCTCTAGTGACATGCACTAGCCTCTTCAGGAGTATTGTACTCAAAGTTCTAAGATTACTTTGAAAACACACAAGTTCAAACAGTATCGTAGCTTTTTGGACCATTGAGGTAATACTTCCCTCTTTTATCCACAGATGCTACAGTACCATTTTCCATGTACCAGAGCGTATAATTCTGCCTTCCACTCCACTCCACCCGCCCTAATTCTTTGCTCCAACCTGTCTAATTCAAACAGAGAATTGCTTGGTGTCTATCTGGCAACTTGTTTAACTGTTGCCTAACAGTTTCCTAAATGTTTCTTGAGGAGACACAGAAAGCAGAAAAACAGGCTGTTTGAAAGAACATGTCAGGGGTGGGGGGTGTGAGTGCACATGCACATGATCTGTGTATGTATATGTGTCTGGGGAGCACACATTTCCTGATGTTCTCTGCCTCTTAAAAATTCCCAAATCACAGGGCCCCAAAATACATGAACAAAACCTGGCAGAATTGAACAGAAAATGAAGACAATTTAGTAAGAATAGTTGGAGACTTCAATACCTCACTTCTAATGATGGAAATAAAAACAAGAGAAAAGATCAACAAGGAAATAGAGCACTTGATGTTATAAACTAGACCCAGTAGACATCTTTATAACACTGCACCCAACAACAGCAGAATACTTTCTTCTCAAGTTCACATGGAACATTCTCCAAGATAGACCACAAGTTAGGCTATAATATAAACCTCAATAAATTCAAAAGGAGAGAAATGCTACAAAATACAGTCTTCAACCACAATGGAATGACATTAGAAATCCATAATAGAAGGAAATTTAGGAAATTAACAAGTACGTGGAAGTGAAACAACACACTACTAAATAACCAAGGGGCCAAAGAGGAAACCACAAGAAAAATTAGAAAATATACTGAGATGAATGAAAATGAAAATACAACATACTAAAACTATGAGAAGCTGTGGGAGTAGTGCTGAGAAGGATATTTCCATCTGTAAATGTCTATATTTAAAGAGAAGAAAAATCTCAAACAGTAACTCGACCTTCCATCTTAAGAAATTAGGAAATAAGAGCAAACTAAAGCAGAAGGAAGGAAAGAATAAAGACTGAAGTGGAAATAATAAAAGAATTAACAGAAAAACAAAGAAAAAAATCAATAACATTCAATTTGGTTCCTTGAAGAGATCAACACAGTTGACAAATGTTTAGCTAGCCTGGCCCAAGAAAAAAGAAAGAAGACTCAAATTACTAAAATAAAAAATAAAAAAGGAAACATTACTATCAATCTTACAGAAATAAGAAGGATTATAAGGTAGTACAGGAAACCTAGTACATTTGATAACCTAGATGAAATGGATAAATTCCTAGAAAGACACAAATTACCAAAACTGACTCAGGAACTAGAATATCTGAAAAGAACTGTAAGTATTGAATAAGTAATACCTTTTTTTAAAGAAATTATAAAAAAGACCTTCCCAAGAAGAAATCTCAGGATGATATGGCTTCACTGGTGAACTCTACTAAATGTTTAAAGAAGAATGAATACCGATCCTTCACAAATTCGTCTGCAAAGTGGAAGAGGAGGGACTATTTTCTAACTTATTCTATGAAGTCAATATTACTGACTCCAAAACAGGTAGACATCAAATGACAGGAAAGCCACAGACCAATATCTCTTATAAATATAAATGCAATAGTCCTCAACAAAATACTAGCAAATGGAATCTAGCAACATATAAAAAGTACACCATGACCAAGTGAGATTTACCCCAGAAAAGTGAAGTTAGTTCGATATGTAACAATCAACCATGTAATCTACCATATTAATAGAATATAGGCTAAAACTCATCTCAACAGACATAGAAAAAGCATTTGAACAAAATATATCACCATTTCATGAATAAAAATCCTCAACAAGTTAGGAATAGGAGGGATCTTCCTTACCTCAATAAAGAGCATCTATGACAAACCCCCAGTTAATAGTATACTTAATTTTTTGAAAAAGACTGCAAGTTTTCTCTCTTTTGTCAAGACTAAGACGAAGATTTCGGTTTTCTACACTTTCTACTCAACATTCTACTGGAAGTTCTAGCTTACTACACCGGAATTAAAATTAAAAATAAATTAAATTAAAAACAAAAACAATTCCACTTATGATAGTATCAAAACAAATAAAATTCTTAGGACTGAATTCAGTAAAATAAGTGCAAAATGTATACTCTAAAAACTACAAAATATTATTGAAAGAAATTAAAGAACATCTGAATAAATGGAAAGAAACCCCATGATCATGAATGGAAAGCTTAATATTGTTAAGATGCCAATACTGCCCAAATCGATCTACAGGTTAAATGAAATCCCTACCAAAATCCCAGCAGACTTTTTGCAAAAATTGACAAGCTGATTTCAAAATTCATATGGAAATGCAAGAGATCCAAAATAGCCAAAACAATTTGAAAAGAATAAAATTAAAGAATTTGAATCAAATTTCCCTGTTTCAAAACTTACTACAAAGCTACAGTCAGCAAGACAGTGTAGTCATAAACATCATTGGAATAGATTTCAGTTTCCAGAAATAAACCTTATGTGTAACTTAGGTTAATTTGGAGGAATCAGTTGAGAATAGGGACAACCATAGACAGAAACTAGATTAGCAGTTGTCAAAGGCTAGAGAGAGCAGGAAATGAAGAGTGGCTGCTAATGGTTACTGAGTTTCTTTTTACGTAATGAAAGTACTCTGTAATTATATAGCCGTGATAGTTGCACCATTTTATGAATATCCTAAAATCTGCTGAATCGCACACTTCCTAAGCAATAAATGAGTGAATAAATAAATGAATATTCCAAATTATTCTACTTCTGGGCAATTATTGAAGTTTGTCCTATTGTATAATTATGTCTAAATGCATATGTTCACCCCATATAGACTGTAGGATGCTTGAGGACAGGAATTCCGTATTATTCACTTTTGCACCAAGCAAAATACTTGTAGATAGTAGGAGATCAATAAACTCTTGTTAAATAAATTGGTGACCCCAACACTTCAAGCATCCCAACACTTATATGTCCCGAAGAGCCTTCAAGATAGCTGAAGTGGACTCCAAAACTATCGATCCAGCCTCTTCCGCTCCCCTTCGAGATTTGTAGCAGTTGCTTGGCAAATAATTAGGATCAAGAGCTTGTTTGTGTCGATGTTGATTTTATTCCATTCTTTGAAGAGCTACTTTGCTAGAATGTTTTTCAGCCAGAGTTTAGTCATTGATGTCTCTGTTGTGCTCATCTTCCAGTTCTCCCAGGACCCTACTACCGATAATCCAGGCTTTCCTGTTCCTCTTCCCCTACTCCTGTCCGTCTGCATCTCCTGCCTTCTACACGTGGAGCTTCTGTAGCCAAACGGTGAACACTTTCTCCATCTTCTGGTTCCAGGCTGATGCCAGGAGGCCGGTTATCTCCACCCCTCTGCTTTGACACTCATTCATTCATTCGCTCATTTGTTCCATAAATACATACCCTCCACTGTTCTAGTTGCCGTTGCTCTGATTACATTTTATGTTTATTCAATGATGTGGGAATGGAGTGTGTGTTGGCCCACGCAGCTGAAGGAATTTATGTCGCATGGGCAAGAACGTTAGAATTTGTGTTTGTATGTGCTGATACCTAGCGATAAACTAGCCGACTCACTGATTAATAATTTCCATATTTGAAGGATCTTAGAAAACGAATCAACTCCTTTTCATCTACTATAGGCACTAGTATTTTAATCAATTCCAATTTCAAATCCATCTTGCAATTTAAGCAAATTGCCATCTGTTGCTTGGGTTGTGCCGGCTATGGCTTCAATGTTAACTGATACCTTCACAGCGTAAGTCAGAAAAGAAGAAAAAAATTGTTGAGCATTAACATCTTGTTTATATCCGTATTCACGCCGTATGATTGCTGGCAGCTCTCCAGAAAATTTGGCCTAGTTTCTAGAAGCCTCTTCAGTCTGTCCTATTAAGAGATGCACTATAATTTAATCAATTCAAGGGTTTGATGATCTTCGCCTATTTTTTTTTTCTTTTTAATAGTGCAACAAAATCCTGCATTGCCACCTGAAGAGGGGCCCTGAAAAACTGGAAGGTGTCACGATGGAGTTCTGTTCAATCAGCCTGGAGCTGCCCAGAAGCTCCCAGTGTGGGGTTGCTGGTGCAGAGAGGGCTTAGCAGAACCCCAGCTCCCAGCTGACCGATCCAGTTTTCATGGAGACGGTGTCTGGGTAGCGCTTGCTCAGACCTGCCTCTTTCTCTCACTTTTCCTTAAACAACCATTAGTCCCATTTTGTAGCAGCTGCCTGCAGAGAAGAGAAACCAACTTTTTTCTTCTTCTTCTTCTTTAATCAAGTCTCGCTTGGTGTTCATGTACAGCTGCCTACTCCGCTCCGGTGCCCCTCAGATTATGTGTTTGGTGTCACAACGGGCCTTCTTCCACCACTCAGATCCCTCTCCAGTCTGGTCACAAAATGTCTACACCTGAAGGTCCAACTGGTTTCAAATCCTGAAATCATTTCAGGTCATTTTACAGCTGGAAGTCCTACAGCTGGGAGCCTTGTTACTCCAAATGTAGTCCGTGGGCCAGTAGCGTCCACAGCAGGTGGGTCCTTGCGGATTATTAGACCCTGCTCCAGACCTATGTGGAGTCAGAATCTCTGGGGGAGGGACCTACAAGTCGGCCTTGTAACAAGCCCTAATTCTGATGCACACTGAATATTCAGAGGCTCTGGCAGGTTATCCTGTGCCATTCTTTTTTTTCTTTTAAGTCTATTTATTTTGAGAGAGAGAGATAGAGAGAGTGAGCAGGAGTGGGTCAAAGACAGAGGGAGAGAAAGAATCCCAAGCAGGCTCCTCCCTCTCAATGCAGAGCCCAAGGTGGGGCTTGAACTCACCAACCTGGAGATCATGACCTGAGCCGAAACCAAGAGTGGGAAGCTTAACCCACTGAGCCACCCAGGTGCCACTATCCTGTGCCATTCTTAATACTCTTGCCTAAAACTTGGTCACCACTTTCATAGACCCTCTGGCCTGGATTCCTGCTCCATTGTTTCTTGTCTCTAACACTTTTTTCCCTGAGGTTAGGGTCCTGATTCCAGCCTCCATTGCCCTCTCTGGACCAGACTTCATACCTGCATACTGCTTCCCTGTGTTCATTCACTTTCTCTCTAGGAAAGATTGGTGGGCTCGATCTCTAACCTGTTTACTTATGATAGCTTCCTTCACGCTTCCTTTCCAACCTGCCTTTACACCTACAGCAACTCCTGACCTGACTGAAGAGGACGGAATCCATACAAGAAAGCCTCCAGGCGTGGTGCCCATTAGCACAGGTCTCCACACTGTTCTCTGTGCCATGTGTCTTTCCCCGTCATAGCCTTTCTTTCACAAAGCTGCCGTTGTTTTCCTAAAGGGCAACATTGATAGTATTTTCTGCCTTAAAATTCCTGCAGACCCAGTTTTGGGCAGGATGGAATCCAGACTCCTCAACATGACATCCGAAGCCCTCCACAGGCTGTAACTAATGTTTATCCTCAAGTTCATCACTGTTGGCTCCTCTCAGCCCCGGCCTATGTCTCTGACAATTCACTTGTCCGCCTCAGTGCCTTTGCACCTGCTACTTCCTTTGTTTGTATCGCTTCTCTCCCTGCTTCTCCAGCAGGCAAATGTTAACTAGTCTTTTATAATTCAATTGCCACCTCTTTTAATAAGGGCCTGTCCCCCTCTGTCAGGCTGACTTACCTGCACTCTCCACAGGATACTTTGTTCATGACTCTTATTCCACCAGTTGTGATGTTGTGTCTGACTTGCCAGTTTATACATCTTCTTCGCAAACTGGAAGCTGTTTGTGGGCAGCAATAATGTCTCTCATCTTAAGTGAAATACCCAGAGCTTAGTATAGTAATGGGCACATTGTAGTAACTCAATAAATACCGTCAAAATATTGTCAGATGAATATTCAGATTCTTAAGACATGCGCCCCCAAAGAATATTGCTGGAGATCAAGTCACTTTGTCACTGTAATAAGGAAGCTTGCTTTACAAAGTTTCATGAAGTAAATCCTTTATAAGTCAGAGATACACTTTCTGAAGAATTGCTTTGTGTCTCAATTTGGACTACTATAACAAAATAACATAGATTGAGTGACTTAAACAACAGACTTTTTTATGTCACAGTTTCTGGAGGCTAGGAATCCAAGATCAAGTTGCCAGCAGATTTTGTTTTCGGTGAGGGTTCTCCTCCTGGCTTGCAGACAGCTGCCTTCTCAGTGTGTCCTCACACGGCACAAAGAAACTTCTAGGCTCCCTTCCTCTTCTAAGGAAGCGCACCACCCTCATGACCTCACCTAATTACCTCCCAAAGGCCGCATTTCTAAATGTCATGGTTTTGGGGGTTAGGGCTTCAACATATGAATGGGAGAGTGGGGAGACACAGAACCGTTCATCTACAACACTTTGTAATGTAAAATAATCAACACCCAATTTCTCCGTGTAGTATTTTCATATATACATTTACCCTAATATAGTAATATGCCTATTATTTTTCCAAGAATATTTGCAATTCTACTGTCTTTCGAATTCAGGAAGTTCCTTGCCAAAATTTGAGTACCTCGGGATTTGCTTTATTACTATCTCTGATAGAATAGGAGGCCTTAGAAAAAGAGAAGAGATGGTGTGCAGGTTGTGACTTGTGGGTATGTGTGATTTTTAATTAAAAAATTCTTTATAAAGCTTAATTTTTAATATATGCAATCAAATATTGTAGGCTTTTATGAAGAGAGATACGGTCTAAATAATTTAAAATACTACTCAACTAAGGAAAGCTGTTCAAGGAAAAATTCCATGTCACCTAAAATATGTATATAATATTTTCACATGTGATTTCACTAGGGCCAGCCAGCAAGTGTGTGGTTCCTGTCTGACAGATGAGGAGTGGTTCACTGTCTTTGTGACTACGTGCCTGTTAGGACTGTATAGTGCACAACCTGCACGACCGTTCTTGATGATCTGGTTGTGAAAGAGAGGGTCTGTCCTTCATCATAGACAGATCTCTATTAGCTTTTTTAATTGGGCTTCCCCTATACCAGAGATTTAACACTGGCTGCACATTAGACCAATTAAACATACTCTCTAAGAGTGGGATCAAGTATGCATTTTTCAAAATTTATGGGGGAATTTTTTGTGGTTATAATGATCGTAGAAGTGTGGTGCTCCTGTCATTTGGTAGACAGGGCCCAAGCACGATATGCTTCCCACACTTTAAGAACCAATTCCTGGGGCGCCTGGGTGGCGCAGTCGGTTAAGCGTCCGACTTCAACCAGGTCACGATCTCACGGTCTGTGAGTTCGAGCCCCGCGTCGGGCTCTGGGCTGATGGCTCAGAGCCTGGAGCCTGTTTCCGATTCTGTGTCTCCCTCTCTCTCTGCCCCTCGCCCGTTCATGCTCTGTCTCTCTCTGTCCCAAAAATAAATAAACGTTGAAAAAAAAAATAAAAAAAAAAATAAAAAAAAAAAGAACCAATTCCTTAAAGAATTGTCTTGTATCATGCAAAATTTTTGAATATCTTCTTGGTTTTTTCATGTTGCTAAAAAGAATTGTTTATAATTATCTCATCCTGAAACCTAATTCTGCTTTACATATAAACATATGTAAATATATGTAAAAATATAAAAGTATTTTTGCCGTTGTAATAAATCCTGAGTTTTTCAGGAATGCAACTAACAGAAGATTGTTCTTTCTTTTTTTTTTTAATTTTTTTAAGTGTATTTACTTATTTATTTTGAAAGAGGTAAACAGAATGCAAGTGGGGAAGGGGCAGGGAGAGAAGGGGAGAGAGAGAATCCCAAGCAGAATCAGCACACAGCCCAGTGTGAGATCATGACCTGAGCCAAAATCAAGAGTCAGACCCTTAACTGACTGAGCCACCTAGGCACCCCCAGAAGATTGTTCTTTCTTAAATTCAGAACTTTACTGAGAGTTCTGAAGATAGTATAGCATAGGGGCGCCTGGGTGGCTCAGTCAGTTAAGTGCCTGACTTCGGCTCAGGTCACGATCTCGTGGTCCGTGAGTTCGAGCCCCGCGTCGGGCTCTGGGCCGACAGCTCAGAGCCTGGAGCCTGCTTTGGATTCTGTGTCTCCCTCTCTCTCTCTGTCCCTCCACCCTCCTCAAAAATAAACATTAAAAAAATTAAAAGATATGTATAGTATAGCACAGAAGTTATGAGCTCGGATTCTAGAGCCACGGATTCCAGCTTATCTGGTTTCACCCACTGATACAACCGCTTCCCGGCTCTGTGACTTTGGACAAAATACCTGGCCTTCGTGTACCTCAGTTTCTTCATCTGTAACACAGAGATAATAACAAAATCTACCTCAGAGTGTCTTATGAGAAATAAAGGAGTGAATATATGTATATCAGTCAGCTTTCGACGTGTAAAAAACTCCAAAACTTAATAGTTTAAAAGAACAATAGTTAGCTTAATTTGGGTTGACAATTTGCGATGGGCTCAGCTAAGTAATTCTCATGCTGGCCTCACCAGGAACATTCATGTTCTGGAAGTCAGGTGGCAGTCAGCTGGGGCTGGTTGGTCCCAGGTGGCCTCACTCACATGTCTTATACTTGGCTTGGGCGACAGAGCCATGTATCCCCCACATTTAGCAGTGTCGCCTGGACTTCTCCGTGTGGTGGCTGGGCTCTCAGGGCTAGAAATGTGGGGTCACACACAAGTACCCAAACACTTTTTAAGCCTTTTCTTGTGTCACCTTTGCGGATGTCTCATTGACCAAAGTAAGTTAGATGGCCAAGTGCAGAATCAAGAGGTAAAGAAATGGACTGTACTTCTTTAGAAGAGGAACTTCAAAATATCATGGTCATCTTTGAAAATTACAGTTGGCCCTTGAACAATGTGGGGGTTGGGGCATCAATCCTGACCCCAGTCTAAAATCTGCATAGAACTTTGATGCCCCCAAACCTTAACTGCTGGTAGCATGCTGTTGACAAAAAGGCTTACCAATAACATAGTCAACTAAAATATATATTATATATATTATACAAATTTTATACTGTATTCTTACAATAAAGCAAGCTGCAGAAAAGAAAATGCTATTAAGAAAACCACAAAAAAGAGAAAATGTATCTATTTATACTGTACTGTACTTATATATATATATTATATATAAGTACTGTATTTATATATGTATATTAAAAAATCCATGTATAAGGGGACCCGCACAATCAAAACCCATGTTGTTCAAGGGTCAGGTGTATATGAAAACACAAAAACACTTAGGATAGTGGCTAGCCTATGGTAAGCAGTCTGTAATGGCAATTACAAGGCAATTACACAGCAATACTTGTACAGACGCTTCATAACGCGGCCCCCATTGTCCCTACTTTGAGTGAAAATTACAGTTAAATTACAAAACTCGAAGTATAGACAGGAAATAGAACCAGAATGAAATGTTCTTGCCCAGTGCCAATATATGGAAAAAAAATGGTAATTCTGCAAAATTTCCAAAGCCTAACTTCACTTACAAGAGGCTGTTCAGATTTCCGTGGTTCAGTATGGATTAGTGGGCAGGATCCTGAGTGCCAGGATCAAATTGCCTACGTTAGAATTCTGGTTCACTACTCACTGGCTGGGTAACCTCAGACAAATTACCTAACCACCCTAAGTCTCAATTTCTACATCTGTAGGATTGGAGAAATGGCAAGTTTTAATTCCTGAGGTCCTTGTGAGGGTTAAATGAAGCATAATATGTAAAGTGCTTCTGGCATATAGTGAGCACCCAATAAATGTTAGCTATTATTTTTCTTAATGTTTTAGGTATCAAAACTCATTTAGTACAGTTCAGAGATTTCCAGCCTTGGAGGCACATTGGAATTACCTGAGGAGCATAAAAATACTGATACCTGTCCCACTCCAGAGATTCTGATATAAATGGTCTGGAGGGAGGCATGGGGGGCGGGGGAGGGGTTGAAAGCTCTAAGTAGTTTTAATGTGCTGTGGAGCACACGTCTATTAAAGAGGATGTTAGAGGTGATCCAAAGCTAGCTTTTCATTTCTTAGCTAAGAACACTGACACCCAAAGAGGTGACAGCAAGTGCTTAATGACAGCCAGGTGGTTGGTGGGAAAAATGGAAACTGGTGTCTCAGGAACTCCCACCACGGCCCTTTCCCTCCTGTGTGGTCACTGCGAGGACCGGAGAGCCCACGCCAGCCCGTGTGACCCTCCTCACCAAGAACCCGGAGGTGGGAAAGGGGACGCTGGCCTCCTAAGTCAACCTGATGCCAAAGTCAAGGCTCCTAAGTTAACTCCAGGAATGACTTTGTTCTCCCATGATTTGACAATCTCCCTACACTTTCAGGTTTCATTTACCTGAAATAAGATTCAGATTCTGCCTGTGTGTGCTTGAATTAGGCTTTTATTTCATTTATTCCATTGTCTTAAGCTCAGAGCTATATTTCACGAAAAAGCAGAACTTTTCTTCATTATTTTTCCTTTCTTCTTTCGGCCCCCTCTCCCTGTCTCGTCTTTTCGTCCTTCCCTCCTGCCATCCCCCCCCCACCACCAAGGACATTGGTCTCAGATTACTCCTTTCCTCCACCCTTGTGAATAATCTTCTGCGTGGGAATCACCTCCTCCTTCTTAATTGTTTCTGGAAATAGGAGTGTTCCTCAGTTCATGATAGTGATTCTGCTGAAGTGCCGGTAATTCCCAGGATCAGTGGGCCAGCATGGCCATAAAGCCAGGAAATGTGGGGGTGGGGTGGGGATTCCATGACTGTGCTCTTAGTGAAAGGCTAACCCCTGAGAGAGAAGAGAAACTGATGGAGAGCTGTTGGTGTAAGGGATTTCCGAGGAGCAGGCAGAGTATTCAAAGAAAAAATTCTTCCTTTCTTTCCTTTCTTTTTTTTCTCTCCAGCTTTCGCCTTTACAAGCATAAGCCTTGTGTCATTTTTCTTAGAGCTCCTAATTACTGAGATTGAAGGGAATAAATTCAATGAGCCTGAGAAATGTAGATATAGACCAGAGTTCTCAAGAACCTACCCTTTTAAGGGTGTCTGGGTGGCTCAGTTGGTTGAGCCTCTGACTCTTGATTTGGGCTCAGGTCATGATCTCAGGGGCGTGGATTGAGCCCCACGTTGGGCTCTGCGCTGACACTGCCGAAGCCTGCTTGGGATTCTCTCTCTCCCTCTGGCTCTGCCCCTCCCCCACTGGCATGGACTCCCTCTCTCTCCCTCTCAAAATAAATAAATAAACATTTACCAAAAAAAAAAAAAAAAATGAAACCAACCTTTGAAAAAAAGAGGTATTCTTACACAAATAAAATTGAATACCAAATTGAATATACAATATGATCTCATTTTCTCATATATATATATATATATGTATATATGAGAATCAGATCAGATTATATATCCCACTGAATGATGGGATTAAAGAAATATTTTTTATTGTTCCTGATCTGTAGCTCCTGATTCTTTTATGATGAATACGTATTACTCACGTATCAAAAAAGCAATAAACCCATTACTTTAAAAACAAAACAAATGCGGGGTGCCTGAGTGGCTCAGTCGGTTGAGCGGCAGACTTCAGCTCAGGTCATGATCTCGGGGTCCGTGAGTTCGAGCCCTGCGTCGGGCTCTGTGCTGACAGCTCAGAGCCTGGAGCCTGTTTCAGATTCTGTGTCTCCCTCTCTCTGACCCTCCCCCATTCATGCTCTGTCTCTCTCTGTCTCAAAAATAAATAAACATTAAAAAGAAAATTAAAGGGGCACCTGGGTGGCGCAGTCGGTTAAGCGTCCGACTTCAGCCAGGTCACGATCTCGCGGTCCGTGAGTTTGAGCCCCGCGTCAGGCTCTGGGCTGATGGCTCAGAGCCTGGAGCCTGTTTCCGATTCTGTGTCTCCCTCTCTCTCTGCCCCTCCCCCGTTCATGGTCTGTCTCTCTCTGTCCCAAAAATAAACGTTGAAAAAAAAAAAAATTAAAAAAAAAAAAAAAGAAAAGAAAATTAAAAAAACAAAACAAATGCTAAATACTGATCTTCGAATAAAACCAGGCAGGCGTTCTTTTTTCATACTCATTACTCCCAAACTGTTTTCACACATTACTTGGGATCTTAAGAGAGTTATACAATCAACTGATTTCTTTCAACACTTATCGATTTGTGTGTACCTGTGCACACATGCTCAGATCTGTGGTATTTTGGTCCTTTATTCCAACCCCCACTTATCACTAAATTTAGGCCAATTTGTATCATTTCCCTGGCCTTCTCAGCCTTTGTGACATTTCCAATTCCATCTGCAGATTTAATTAACGTGCTGCGTACTCCTTCTTCCACATCACTGGTAACAGGGACATAAAACTGGACCAGTACTGGCTGCTACACGATCCCCCAAATCTCCCACTACCGGACACATCCTTCTGCTTTTACCCAGTTTTTGAACCAAGCTGATGGAAACTGATTTTGCAAGTAAAATTCACTCAGACGTTGCATCGAATGATTTATGAAGTCCACGCAGCCGTGCGGTGTCCCATTAATCACAGACACTACAATAATCTATTTGTGTGCAGCAGTCCTCATAAATAGGAATAAAATAAATTCCACAGGCGCATCTCCAGCTTGTGCGACAGGGCACATGGTATTATTCAGGGCACCATCCACATAATGCAATGTTAGCAGACTTGCAGATTCCTGAGCTTGGTCAAGCAAGTAAAAATATGCATTCTTTTACCGATGCATGCGAAAGCTCGAGAAATTATGGCTTGTTCCTCCACCGACTGAGGGATTTCTTTAGGGCTCAGCTATCTCGGATTTTTTATGAAAACTCACGTAAACAAACAGAGTAGATGAGGCACAACACTGAAAGTGGCGAGATGATTTTGCCAACAAACAGTCCAGAATTATGTCTTCAAATAAATGTTCGGCACTTATATGTTGTCACCATTTGGAGACACTTCTTTCAATGAAACAATTTTGTAGGTTCACTTTTGAGAGTGATGTGTGTTTTACCTAAAAAAAGAATGTCTTTAATAATGGCAAGCTCACTTCATTTGGGAGTGTAGTTCTTATTTTAAATACTGTCCAAAATTGTTGCAAACCATGTCTGGTAAAGATAGTGAGTGATCCAGCTAGCTATTAGTGATCTTTTTTAACATAAATAGATTTAATTTTGCCTAATTATAAAGAGAACATTGTAAACTTAAAATTTAACAATATGCGAATACATTGCATGAAATGATAACGGTATAAAAATAAAATTAAAAAGATTTACATGAAGTCCTAACACACAAAAATAGTCACTCTTAATATATTAGTGAATAGCTTTTCCAGAATATTTTTTCTGTATTTGTATATTTGTAGGTGGAGAGATATAGAGATAAAAAAAAAATAGGATAAGATGAGATTCTACCATAATTGTATACTATTGTATTATTATACTAATTATAATTGTAATATTATTATATTACCTCCCTTTAAAAAAATCAACACTATAAAAAAGCAAAAAATAAAGAATAAAAAATCAACACCATATTGTTGAGACCTAACACACATCATCATTTCAGTAACTATAACTTTGCATTACATAGATTTATTTAATCAGCACTCTATTAATGTACATTTAGCTTATTTTCAATTTTCTTAACTATGAACAGGACTATAATGGACATCCTGGTTGCTAGGTATTTGTACACTTGACCTTACTCTCTTCTTAGGAAAATAGTTCTTAGAGTAAGAAATGTTCCTAAGATAAGAATTATTTTCTTAGAGTAAATTCCTAAAATTGTGATATCTGGATTGGGGCTATACCCAGCTAATATCTTAATGTGCATTGTTAGCTGCCTTTCAGAAAAATTATACCAAGTTATACTATCACCAATAATTCATGAGTGTATTCATGCCCCCCATCCTTGGTAAGCCTGGATATTGCCAATCATTAAAAATGTTTGTCAACCTGGTGGGTAAAAATGTTCTCTCACTATTTTAATATGTATGTCTTTGACTAGATTTGGTTGAGCATCTTGTCATATGTTTACTGCTCATTTATATTTCTTTTGGGAGTTACCTTTCCTATGTATTTTCATTTGAAGGAAGCAAGGCTCATCAATTTTATTGATTTATAGAACTATGTTTATACCATGGTAATGCCGTTTTTTTGTTTGTTTTTTTAACGCTTATTTATTTTTGAGACAGAGAGAGAGCATGAACGGGGGAGGGTCAGAGAGAGAGGGAGACACAGAATCTGAAACAGGCTCCAAGCTGTGAGCTGTCAGCACAGAGCCTGACGCAGGGCTCGAACTCACAGACCACGAGATCATGACCTGAGCCGAAGTCGGACCTTAACCGACTGAGCCACCCAGGCGCCCGGGTAATGCTGTTTTTAATCAAAACCAAGGTGTGAGCCTAGCAAGTCTAACTGCCTTATAAATTTGTAATTGGATCAGAGGTTGATTCCAAAAATATTTTGAAAAATGGCAGCACTTAGAAAATGGGGTCATTTTCCCAAGGTGATAATGTAGTGCTTTGAAAAGCAATACTCATCTGTGTATCTGATTTTCATATGTTTGTTTAAATAAAGTGTTGTAGTCCTTAGGCTTGATTAAGAGCCTGGACTCTGCCATCAGCGTGCCTGTCTTGGAATACTGATTCTTTCTTAGGACTTGGGTGACCTGGACATGTCGCTCCACTGTGCTGTGCCTTAGCTTCCTCATCTCTAAAGTGAAGATAATAATAGGCCTCACTGGGGCGCCTGCGGGGTTCAGCCAAGCATCCAACTCTCGGTTTCAGCTCAGATCATGATCTCACAGTTTGTGATTTTGAGCCCCGCATCGGGCTCTGCGCTGACAGCACGGAGCCTGCTGGGGATTCTGTCTCCCTCTCTCTCTGCCCCTCCCCTACTCGCTCTCTGTCTCTCTCTCTCAAAAATAAATAAACGTTTTATTTAAAAAATCACTAATATGGGGCGCCTGGGTGGCGCAGTCGGTTAAGCGTCCGACTTCAGCCAGGTCACGATCTCGCGGTCTGTGAGTTCGAGCCCCGCGTCAGGCTCTGGGCTGATGGCTCGGAGCCTGGAGCCTGTTTCCGATTCTGTGTCTCCCTCTCTCTCTGCCCCTCCCCCGTTCATGCTCTGTCTCTCTCCGTCGCAAAAATAAATAAACGTTGAAAAAAAAAAATAAAAAATCACTAATAAAATAATAGTCCGCACTGCATAGAGTTGTGGGGAACTCAATGAGAGGGTGCCTATAACATATTTAGAACAGAAGTGAGAACGTTTTAAGTGCTCGATGAAAGTTAGCTATTCTAAGTACAATATTTTATAGTTTCATGACCTGCTCAAACCTAAACCGCCAGACTTTCTGAGAGGCAATTTTTAAATGTATGTTTAGTTACTCTTTCCATAGGTAAGCTGGCCTGATGATATGCTTAGACTCCTCCCATTTCATTTGAAGAACTAAAAAATAAAATTAGCTCTAGAGTGAGAAACAAATCAGGAAACAAAGGGAACTCTCTCCTTAGTCCTTTGGTGGCTTTTAGAATATAACAACAGGAGGATAAAGAAAGATGTTGGAATCCTTGCACAGGTCTGACGATGACATACAATTTATGTGTCACCCAAGTAGGATTTAGATATTTGAGGAGCAGGAGAGTTGGATGCTGAGAGGGTGGGAAAGACCTAGAAGCTGGGCTGGTCAGAAAGGTTTGGGTAGGGGCGCCTGGGTGGCTCAGTTGGTTGAGCGTTCCACCTCAGCTCAGGTTATGATCTCACAGTCCGTGAGTTCGAGCACCGCGTCGGGCTCTGTGCTGACAGCTCAGAGCCTGGAGCCTGCTTCGGATACTGTGTCTCCCTCTCTCTCTCCCCTCCCCTGCTCATGCTCTGTCTCTCTCTGTCTCAAAAATAAATAAAAACATTCAAAAAAATTTAACAACAAAAAAAAGAAAGGTGTGGGTAAACTCGTTTTCAATAGGTAAATGGTTACTGCCCTAATCTATGCGGAAGGACACAGAAGCACTAAACAGCCTAGCAAGATATTCTAATCCTGGAGTAAGATAAGCAGACCAGACTCTACCAGATAGAGGATACTCCAATGTCATATCGAGGCATGAAGTTATCAAGACCTGGATCTGAATCCTGACTCACGCACATGGCCTATGCCCTTGAGATATTTATATAATTCCTCTGAGCCTCACTTCCTCTTCTGTAAAAAATATGTCTGATCATACCATATGATGAGAGTGCTATGAAGATTAAACGAGTTAATATATGCAAAGCATTCAGCATATACGTGGCTCCATGTGCTCAGCCAATGGTTACTAGGAAGCAGAGGAGACATTAAAAATATTTAAGAACTAAACTGCACGGTCACTGGTTAATTAGAACAAATGCCTAACCGGTGCAGCCAATTAGAAGGAATCCCAATGAATACAAAAGTTGGCTCAACCGATAAGAAGGTATGCAGCCCCACACATCCTACTGGCGTGTACTGTTTTTGAGAGATAAGAAAGGGATTTTCACAGTCAATAAATGTTTCAGAGTTTGGGGCTGGGAGAAAGGAGTGAATATTCAACAGAACTCCACCTAGCATGACATATAAACAGTCTAGAGTCAGATGGAGAGAAAACACAGTAATGTGGGGCAGCCTGTTTTCTAGAGACTCTACTCTGGGGCCAGGTGAAGTGCCTCAGGGTGCCACGGTAGCGGCTGGTGCACAGAAAGACAGGTGGTGCCCATCAGAACCCAAGCAGCAATTGTCCAGACAACAGAGCGCAATCCCAGACATCATCACTCCTCACCAGTCGAGGTTAGGATGCAGACAGCCAGGTGTCCAGGCAAAAGGAATGAGATCCCAGCTGTAGACTGAGTCAGAAAGAAGCAAGAGAAACTAATAACAAATGTGTTGATGCTGAATTCTGGCAATTGAAGGCAAAAGATCCTTTTGTACCACCCGCTCAGTAGCGGACCTGGGGTCAGAACTAATCCAGACGTAGATAAACAACTAACTTGCTCATACTGAGGAAGGTGGAGGAGGGGTCCATACTATACCCACCATGTAGGAAACTGCTAAGAGCCAGCAAACGTAAGGTAATTGGCACCACAGGACCTCACTTTCCTCATCTATAATATGCAGGAGTTGAACCTGAAGATATCTGAAGCCTCTTCCAACACTTAAAAAATATTTCTTTGTCTATAAGAAATCTCTGGGCACAAAGTAGACACCCCTGGGTAGGGGCCTCCAGTTTGGGTGGATTGTACTTTCCTCACCAAATCCTGATGCCTAATAGATAGTAAATAATACTCTTTATCCTTAAGCTGGTCATCTGAGAAAACACAGCTTTAATGAAAAGCTAAAAGCTTTTTTCAGGTTCTAACCATGTGGCAAAGAACAAAATGGAAATACGAAAGGTAAGTTTAACCCGTTAAACTCAGGAACTCTTCATCTATTTTAGATTTGCAAAATGTACTGTGGCATCTTTGGCTTTATATGGCAGCTTCTCGTCTCCTAGCTGTTGTCATTTGCTCAGTCTCCCAACTAGCTTTCTGGCTTCCACTCTTTGTCCCTCTGTTACTCTGCTGCCGTAATTTCAACTTTTTATTAAATATCACATGCCATAACTCGTAAGCAACATCATTTTATATACCACCGAGAAAGAAGATAAAACAAGTCCTGATTAAGCTATGCCACGCCGTCAATTGTAGGATGCATCCCACATTCAGAGTTGTTAAAATATTTCAAAAATGTGTCTCAGAGTCAATACAATATGTTGTCTTTATATGAATCTGATGAGGTTATTTTCCTCTGAAAGCTCCAAACATTCCCCTACAGGATGAAGTCTAAACTCTTGGCTACAGATTTTGGGTCTTTATCATCCAGCCCAACCTTAACTAGCTTTGTGTCCTAACATTTGCCGCCAGGCATCCAGTCACCTAAACTTCATCTGTTTTTCTCACTGCAAAAGCACACGTTCTCTTCCTTCTTTCAACAACATTTATTAAACACCTACTATGTACCAAGCTTTATATATATATTTTTTCTTTTTTTTTTTTTTTTTTTTTTTTTGAGAGAGAGAGAGGGCGTGAGTGAGGAGGGGCAGAGAGAGGGGGAGAGAGAGAATCCCATGCAGGCTCCACACCATAGACGTGGAGCCCAATGTGGGGCACAAGCTCACTGGAAGCAGGGCTCGATCTCACCCAAAGCGGGGCTCGAGCTCACAAACTGTTAGATCATGACCTGAGCCAAAGTTGGATGCTTAACCGACTGAGCCACCCAGGGGCCCCCGTACCAAGCTCTATTGTAGGCATGCCACTGTTTTCTTTGCTTGGAATCTCTTCCCCTCCTTCCCTTGACTCTGAAACCTGGTGTCTGTTTGTCCTTTAAGATTCAACCCAACTCTTCTCATTCATGAAAATGTTTTGTAAAACTTTATCCCATGTTCTCACATAGGCTTAATTTTGTAAACTTACACTATGTTGAAACTATTGGCATACCAGTTGCCCATACCAGGGCCCCTCAAGCACAAGGAAAGACATTTATTTTTGTAATCAGAGTAGTGATTCCAGCTTCCTGGCTTCAAAAGCCCTATCCTGCATTACAGGGAAGCATACACCCTAAGTCATGAGACAGATGTGAAAAGTACAGACTTTGGGGAGAAGTACAGACTGCAAGGAGTATAATTGCTGTGAGGTAAAGCTCTTGGGTTTGATCTAGATCTATATTCTAGAACCACAGACTAGACTGCGTTTCAAAAGCTCTGAAAGTAGCAAAGAATTTGTGAATACCTGAATCTGTTATAGGTTTAAAAAAACCCATCATGGGGCGCCTGGGTGGCGCAGTCGGTTAAGCGTCCGACTTCAGCCAGGTCACGATCTCGCGGTCCGTGAGTTCGAGCCCCGCATCAGGCTCTGGGCTGATGGCTCGGAGCCTGGAGCCTGTTTCCGATTCTGTGTCTCCCTCTCTCTCTGCCCCTCCCCCGTTCATGCTCTGTCTCTCCCTGTCCCCAAAATAAATAAACGTTGAAAAAAAAAATTAAAAAAAAAAAACAAAAAAAAACAAAAAAAACCCATCATTAAAAATGCTAGGAGACTTATTAAGTATCTATTATATGCAAGAACCCTATAGGTGCTCATTTCCCAAGTGACTGATGAGAAAAATGAAACTCATTAAATAACTTTTCAAAGTCACACAGACAGTAATAAACACAGTCAGAATTTCATCCCAGGTCAATTTGGTTCCCAAGATCGTGTTCTTTCCATTAGAACACTTTACGGCACCATACCTCATCATCATTGAGGACATTCCCGATTTCGTCAATAAATTGTCAAGGAAAAAACTGGACGGTCCCCTTCTTTAAACACCTGTGATTGGCATTGCTGGTTAGCTCTTCTCCTCGGCAAATCCAAATAAAAAAACATGACATGGTCTTTGGCAATAATCAGCTGATGATGGAGACACACTTGGAATCTTTCCTAGTCATGCCCCAGGAGCTCAATCTTCCAGTTTTCTTGCTAATCTTAGGCAGGTAGTCATTCACATGGTCACAGCCTGATGGCAACTGCATTTGGTCAACGAACTTGATTCGCCGCATGAACCTTCCTTTGAACTTGAAAAAGTTTGTGAAAAACGATCAATGTAGCCAATAAGATGATTCAGACACATCAAGCAATCAGCTAATTAAATGAAAAGGAGATGAATAGGATAACCCTAGAAGCCAGTATCAAAACATTAGAATTTCTTTGAGTTAAAATGATAAATGGAAGGAAGTGCTGGCAATAATAAACGTATTGATGTTGATGCCACGAGGGTGACATTCGTGGGGGAAGGCTTCAAAGGGCAGCAAACGTGGGCAATGTTGCAAAGGCTTGAAGAGGAAGTAATGTATTCTGACAGATGTGGAAAAAGGGAGAAAAATGAGGGTTAAGAGCTTTATTGTCTTTTGAGCGCATAGGACCTTGGTAAGCCACAATAAAGTTGAGGACAGGGGCAGTATGAGAGTGGGGGAAGATCAGGAAGTAAAACTCACTGGGTTGCAGAATGGAGATGGCCACCCTCTCATTTGAATAAGTGGAAAGTTTAAATGCTACTTATTTTAATTGCCACTAATCAGTGCCAACAAGATGCTAAGATCTTCTTAGAACATTATAATAATAAAAGACATGTAAATGCCAGAATTGGTAACATGATCATTTTACATCATTTTGTAGTCAAACAAACAAATGCACATTGATTATAAGTGCATGTCAAAATGGCATTTTGTCTGAGAACATATAATAATAGCTAGGGCCTGAATAAACAATTAATATTATTTCTGTTTAGGCTAAAATAAGATGTTAGGATAAACTAACTGCTATAACTAACAAGCCACAAGTCTCAGTGAGTTATCATAGTAAAGATTCATTTCTCACTAACGGCAACCATCCACTGAGATTTCAGTGAGGTATGTATGTATGTGAATATGTCCATGCATAGGAGGTCAGCTTTTGTCAGTCATTGAAGGATCCAGGATCTTCCCTGTAGTGGTTCCAAATCCTCTAGAGCCTCGGGTCCTCTGTGGTATGCTTTGCGGCCAGCTAGCAGGATAAAAAACCATGCAGGATTGTGGAGAGGTTTTAGAGGCCAGCCTATTCCATCCATTCACATTTCCATCCACATTCAATGGCCCCATCTAACTTCAAGGAAGATGGTAAGTATGGTCTAGTTGTAGGTCCAGAATGAAAAGAAGGAACATAGAAATTGGTGAGCACTACCATTTACCCCAGAACATAAGTTATAAACTCTCATTTCCGTGACAAAACATCTGTATGATATATAGGATGTGAATATAAAAATACCAGTATTCTGATGAGCATTACCATAGCAGAATTTACAATTGAAATAAATGAGGTCTCCTTGTCAGCAGTTACTTGGAAAAGCTGAATGCTGGTTCCATGGAAACCACCAATTCCTACCATTTGTTTTTATTGAGATATAATTGACATATAACATTTATTAGTTTCAGAGGTGTTACATAATGATTCTATATTTGTATACAATGTGAAATGATCACCATTATTTAAACTTTTTAAAACATATTTTCACTGGAACATGTGTCAGTTCTTCTAAATATTCCCAACAAATATCCATCCTTTAAGGATGAATTTGATAGAGATTATAAAAATCAAGTTAGAGCCAACTCTGGTGAATGAGGAAGGTAATCTACTTGAGTTATAATATGTTGAGTCATATACGACTGTTAAACAATGAAGCTTATTTTCCCATCGGACTACACAAAGCAATTCCAAAATAAACATTATAAGAATGAGTTGAGCACTTTCACTAAGTATTTGAGGGAGTGGGCAGATAAAAGTTCCTGGAAGGCAATCTGAAATATAAAAAGACATACCTTTTGACCCACGATGAACAATTCCACTTTAGGAATTTACTACAGGACGGCATGGACAAGTGTTTGAAGATTTGGCTAAATGAGAATATGCTGTAGCTTTGTTTACAATGGTAAAAATGTAAAACAAAGAACCCTAAAAAAAAACCCTTAAAGGCATATTAATATGGCGTTACTAAATGTAATATGGTATACCCACACAATGTAATAATATTCAGTAGTAATAAAAAGGATGCAGTGTTTATCCCAAAGATCAATATATGTGTATAAGTGAAAAAACATTTGTAACCTAGGAAGCATATCCCATTTTATTTTTATGCTTTAAAGGGGAACATAAGCCTTCGAGGATGTACAAGAAATGTTATTAATGGTCAATATTTTAATGATGGAATTATGGGTGATGTTTCATTTCTTTCTTTTAAACTTACTTCTATTTGTCATTCCCCCACCACCCCCATGAGCATGTAATTGTAAAGAATATATATTAGGAACAGTAGTGTATAACGTGGATTCTGGAGCCATACTGCTATGTGTGAATCCCGATTTTTCCTTTTTTAAATTTTATTTTAACTTTTATTTTATTTTTGAGAGAGAGAGAGACAGAGCGTGAGCCGGGGAGGGGCAGAGAGAGAGGGAGACACAGACTGTGAAGCAGGCTCCAGGCTCTGCACTGTCAGCACAGAGCCCGATGCGGGGCTCGAACCCACGAAGCGTGAGATCATGACCTGGGCCCAAGTCGGGCGCCTAACTGACTGAGCCACCCAGGCGCCCCCCCAATCTTTCTTTTTAAATAGGTGTAACGTTGGGCATATTATTTAACCTTTTGGTGCCTCTCGTTTCCCACCTGTAAAATGCAGGTAATTATGTTTCTATTTCATCAGGTTATAGTGAAGATTAGTCATGGTAATATAGTCAGGTAATTCAGTAAATATACACATGGTAAACACTTCATAAATATTTCTTATTCAGTAATTAGGAAAACAATGAAGCTATTTCCATTCTGAGAAAAGCACTAGTCACTATTTTAAGTTTTCATATGCAAGTTATCAAAGAAGGCAAGATCTTGTCATAGATGCTAATTTTTAGTTGGGTCCACAAAAAAAAAAAAGAAAAGAAAAGTAAGTCACCATTCTCAAATCACTGCCTGAGGCAGTTAAATACACAGGCCCTTAAGGTAGAATATGACTGGGTTCCAAATTCAGTATCCATCCACAGAGCTCTGAGACCTTGCAAGTCACATGGCCTCCTATGCCTCAAATTCCTCAACTATAAAGTGGAGACAACATAAGGCCTTAGAGATAATATCAGGCATTGGCCTTATAGGACTATTCTGTACATTGATTAAAACAACCCTTGTGAAGAGCTTATTAGCAGTCACTCTATAAAGGTTAGCTATTACTATTATTATCATCATCATTATTAATGATATACCCTTTGAAATATTATTAATGAACTAGCCTTTAAAATAAGTCTTAGACTGGAATAGGTCCAAGAAAATATCACAAAGGCTAGACAGACTGCCAAAGTGGGACCAATAGAAGGATCATAAGAAGAGGGAGCAAAGGCAAATATCTGGTCTGGCAGATGTTGCAAGGCTATAGGTGCTGAGATATCCTAGAGCAGGGGTTCCAGCTCCGGCACAAAACTTGAGGAGACACTCCATTAGAAGGACTCTAAAAGTAACAATATAAAAGGAGAACATCGATTTTCATCCACATGATACCCTGTGTGGTTTGGTATGCAAATTTGTCTCCATTTTACAAAGGAGAAACAGATTCAGAAAGGATAACTACCTTGTTCAAACCTATGTAAATAGCATGAAAGAAAGAGCGGGGCGGGGAAAGAGGGAGAGAGAATGTCAAGATATTAGGGCAAACCTTAAGAAGAACTCGTGTTGTGCATATGCCTTACTATTCTTCTAATAGCTCCAGGGCAGTGCCATACACAGGCAGTGGGGGATAAGACAGGAACTCCCTTAGTAAAATTAGATACTAGGTGATGATAACATAGCCCAAGTACCAGATTCAGAGCCCAAGATCAGATGGCTGAGCCCCCAAACTAGGGGTCTCCCTGCCCAAGCTGATGGCCCAAGACTAAGGCAATCCCAGTTCAGGGGGACCAGCACGATGGGGGTAAAGAGGTGAAAGGAGCAGGCTTCTTGTCCCGGTTTCTTCATAGATCTTTCTACTATGTATGAACATCTTTAGAAAACAGTGAGACTTTCTCTAACGCAATTCAGTTCTAAGTGTTTTTCAGACTCCAAAGGCAACTCCTATATTTTTCTTTTCATTTCAGGAAAACGCAAACATCCCGGGGTGTGGCTAGAGAGGCTGAACTAGACACTGAACCATGGACGAGGGCTCTAATACTAGTAGTCTGTCTATTGCCCTCTCATTTCCACTTTGTTTGGTCCTCAAATGGGCATTTGATTTTTACTCATCTTCAACAATTTAGCAAACCCCTCCCATTCAACACCCCCAACGGCCAATAGAGGGCGGACTGCCTCTGCTTCCAGACCTCCATCAGACTATTCTAATTCCCTTTCCTTTTAGATCTGTGAGATTTTGTTTGAAGCCTTCCCCCAGCCTCCTTCCAATTTGGAAGATTCCCACCTGCCCAACCACCCTTCCAAGGGCTTATTTTAGAGGCATTTACTAAAACCAAGAGAGAAAGGCTGCAGACAAGAATGTTCAAATATCTTTTTGCCTAGAATTCTTCCCTCTGCCTCTTTCTCAACTCACTAACGCATGCATACATTCTAGTATGTCATGCCCCCTCCAATGAGCTGACAATTTAATGGGGTGCAGACCTATTTAGAGAAAGTTTTGTAATATAACATGATAAATGCTACAAGCAAAGGTATTTACAAAATGCTGTAGATCAGAGAATAAGCCCAGGGGACTTCCCAGAGGAGGAGGCATTAAACCATATGCCATGTGTGACTCTAACTTTCATGCCTTTCAGGGTCTTTGTAATCCCTCTCTGTCTACTCTCTCCCATGACCCCCAATTGTCACCATGTTGGGCCCACCTATCCTTTCTTCTGTATCTTTAGTCTGGTCTCTAAAGATGAGGGAATCCTTTTGTGTTTGAGCCTCAATCTCAGCCTTGGCTTCTGGCCACCTAAGAGTCCCTCCTGGATCCCAGGGAAGAAACAGCTATTTCATAACTGAGCTCCTAGTTCACATACTGGTTTCTGATAAGCCGCCAGGCCCTTGCTGGTTTCTTATTTACTACTAGTTACAGGCTTCATGTAATTCTTCCTGTTTCCTCCTTTGCTTCTCCATGAAGTCTATGGCACAAGAACCACTTGTGACTTCAATTTTCTAAGCTGATACATCCCTCTTAGTTTTAAGAATCTCTCCAGTCCTTTCGAAGCCTAACTTGAATTCCCTTTATAGCCTTGTGTTTATCTACCTCACTCTGAAATCCCAGAACGATGGACGGTGACCTCCACATTGTCCCTTGCCTGTGTTCAATCTCTAGCTTTCCCTAACCCCTAATATATTGCTTTAAAAAAAAATTTAAAAACACATACGAAAGCAAGCCCTTGATAATGATTATTCTTCTTTCAAATGACAGTGGCTTTCTCACTCCTGCATTTTTTTCCCATCATCTGACCTTGGTTTTTCCTGTTGAGCTCTACAATGTTATCTGCTACATTTTAATAATGTCTTTATACTTGCATTTGAACAGAAATATAGATAACCTCTCTGCAAGAGTGGCAAAGGCCTTTTAACACAGTGCAATGATGACAGTTTGTTGGCAAATCCCACGGTGTAGTGCTGGTGCCTTGTTGGGGTACAAGAAACAATCATGTTTAACAGTGTTGTGTGCTTTATCTTTCTTGAATTCTGCTAATAGAAAAATTGAGCATATTTTAAATTGCTTCACCACTTAATACTTATAACTATAGAACCTCAGTGTATGAAGTCTTTCAGAGAGCATCTAACCTGACCTCCTACAAAACTGCAGGAATTGTCTCTACACCATCTCTGGTGTCATCCCAGACAACTCTTTAAACCCTTTGAGAAAATGGGATGTTCATCCGCACTCTTTCCTGTCGAACATCTTCTCTATCACCCACTGATAATCACTAATAGTTACTGAGTCTCTTCCCCTTCTCAGGACAAAGAAATATGATTGGAGAAACATTTAGCTTCCGGATGCCAGCGACTGGAGAATATTCCACTGGTAACCCTGGCTTTTTGGTTCAGAATTCAAGTGATTAAATCCAAAATATTTGCAATAAGTATAAATTCGTCCCGCAAACAGAGGATTTCAAAGGCATCTTTGTTTCCTTTCTCCTTAAGCTGCTGTGTTATTAACTTTGGGTTCATTAGTCACGATTTTCAGGATCCACTTGGCTGCCACCTTTCTGCAGCCAGACTATTTTGGATCAGAAGGTCTGCTGGCCATTCCCACCTCACACCTGCCACAGGACCGGATTTTTTTTTCCCCCACACCGATCCAAGTCACTTTTTGTTAATTCACTAATTTTATTGACCTTGGTACATATCCTGTAAATGGTGGGTCATGACAGAGTCTGTCGTTTCGAGAACACTCTCTGCCCCAGAAGCGACACAGGCCCTTACACAATGCATTTTGCATCACTTCAGTTGCTGCTTTACCTGGTTTATCACAAAGAATATTTACCACACGTCTTCTTTATTAATACATTTGCGATAAATACATGAAAACCCACCACTTCTGTCCATGAGCTTGGGAGAGAAAAGGGCAATGTCAGATGACATTAATGATGCACGAGATACACGGGTCCAATCATGTCAAGACTCGTAGTAATCCAGTATTTGGCCTTACTCAAGGGAGAGAAATTCAGCTCTGCTACTTTCCATTCACCCCCTCCCATCACACAGCACCTCGGCACAGACAGCAGAGCCACCAAACGCACAGGATGTGGACAGTTAAAATTCAACCCGAGCTACAGAAGCCCTCAGGCGTGCCTCCCCCGCCCCCCCCACCCCCCCGCGAAATATTTACCTAGACCATTTAAAGCACTTTAATTAATTCACCAGCAGCTTCGCTGGAGGCGTCTCGAGCTTCCCGAGACTCCATTACATAATATCTTTTACAAAGTCTAACCCCAGCTCGAGTGGAAGATGGATTCTCATCTAGTTTGCGGGGGTTTCCGTGCATTTGCTTCCCTTTCCGATCCGGCGGGTGCCCCAGCAAGGCTGCTGCAACCCCCTCGGCCCCGAGCTTCGGCGGTCCCCGCCACTCTCCGAACTCACAACTGGCTCTGGAGGGGCAGCCAGCTCGCCCTCGGGGCGCCCAGGCCAGCCACGGTGGCCGCGGTGCCGACAGGCGCTTGGGACGCCGCGCCTCTCCCTGCCCGCGGTGTGCGCCCGGAGCCGGAGCCGGAGCCGGAGCCGGAGCCGGAGCCGCAGCGCGCCGGCGAAGCCCGCGCCAGGAAGGAGCGCGAAGGCTCGGCCGCAGGGCCGGCTTGGCGCGCCGGGCTCCAGCCGGAGGAGCCGGAGGGGGAGGAGGAGGAGGTAGAGAAGGAGAAGGAGAAGGAGGAGGAAGAGGAGGAGGAGGAGGAGGCGTGTGAGGGAGGAAGGGCCCGGCCGCCCGCGAGGGAGGGCGGAGGAGGGGGGAGGGGGGCCGGCCGGGCCGGGAGGGGTGGGGGGGCAGCCAATGAGCGGCGCGCGGCGCGGGGGGGGCGAGGTCTGGGGGGATGAGGTAGGATGGGGGAGGGCGCAGCCCGAGCGGCGGAGGCTCGAGCCATAAACAAGCGCCCGGAGGAGCCGCGCAGGAGTGAGGCGCGCGGAGCGGACGCCGCGGACCTTCTGCTGCGCCACCGCGCCCACTCGGCGGCTCGGGAGGCGGGGACCGGCCCGGAGGCTGCGCCGCCGCCACTACCGCCGCGGGGCCGGCCGACGCGCAGGAGGAGAGGGAGGAGGCGCCGCCAGCCGGGGCTGGAGCCCAGCGCAGCCGCCGCCGCCGCCAGAAGTTTGGGTTGAACCGGAGCTGCCGGGAGGAAACTTTTTTTCTTTTTTCCCCCTCCCTCCCGGGAGGAGGAGGAGGAGGGGAAGCCACCGCTGGCGCCAACGCTAGTGGGCTCGGGGTCGGCGCGGCCCGCAGGGGGAGGCGGGGGCCTCGCCCCGCGAGGGGAGGCGCGCCCCGGGGGCCCCGAGGGGGGCGGCGAGGACCGCGGGCTGCGGGTGCGGCGGCGGCGGCGCGTGTGCCCCGCGCAGGGGAGGGCGCCCGCCCCGCTCCCGGCCCGGCTGCGAGGAGGAGGCGGCGGCGGCGCAGGAGGATGTACTTGGTGGCGGGGGGCAGGGGGCTGGCCGGCTGCGGGCACCTCCTGGTCTCGCTGCTGGGGCTGCTGCTGCTGCTGGCGCGCTCCGGCACCCGGGCGCTGGTCTGCCTGCCCTGCGACGAGTCCAAGTGCGAAGAGCCCAGGAGCTGCCCGGGGAGCATCGTGCAGGGCGTCTGCGGCTGCTGCTACATGTGCGCCCGCCAGAGGAACGAGAGCTGCGGCGGCGCCTACGGGCTCCACGGAGCCTGCGACCGGGGGCTGCGCTGTGTCATCCGCCCCCCGCTCAATGGCGACTCCATCACCGAGTACGAAGTGGGCGTCTGCGAAGGTACGGCCGCCTGCCGCGGGCCCCCTCCCACCTGGCCGCGCCGAACAAAGTTTGGCCGAGACTTTCCCGGGGAGAGAGGGCTCCGCGGGAGGAGGGGGCCGCCTCCCCCGGGAGAGGGCCCCCGCGTCCCCCGGTTCCAGCTCGCCGCTCCCCCGGACGCTGGGCCGGCCGCGGGCGAGGGTGGATCTCGTGGGTGGGAGCGGGCGAGTGGGGGTGGCTGCGCAGAGACCCGCACACGTGTGGCTGTTCGGGCTAGGGCTGTGGGAAGGGGGGGCGGGCCCCGAGGTGGGGGCGCCGCGGGCAGGGGGCACTGCGGAGGCTGTCGCGAGCCCCTCGGGGAGTCCAGCCCTTGCCGCCCTCCCCGCATTAGCGCAGTGTGCTACGGAGTGCTGCGCACCGTTCTCGAAAGTCCCTTTTCTGTTGGCCAGGAGACGTGTCTTCAGCTCACACTCCCTGTGTGACTCTTTTATTATTTTTTCTTGCGCTCTTCCTTCACCCCCTTCCTCCTCTTTCGCATGTAAATCAGTTTCAGCTCCGGAATATGTCAGCCCAGGGGAAGTTAGTTACATACGGTGGTTACTCATTTATTTGCCTATTGAAAACAGTCAAAGCCTTTCTCTTCTGAATGGGGGCGGAGGGGGGGTGCGGGGGGGGGTGTCGCACCTAGGGGTGAAAAGTTGTTGCTGACTCTTCGTGGCTGCCTTTTAAGACCAGATATCCGCGTGTTGCGTGTCGTGTTGCCGGTTCCTTCTTTTTGTTTGTTTGACAGCGAGCGTCGTTCTGCTGCTTTCTCCACGAAGCATTGTGCACCTCGGTGTGGAGACTGACGGAGGGAGCAAGCGGTTAGAGTAGTGAGCCACCCCCTCGTTGGGTGGACCCCTGTGGGTGGGCGTGGGCCCTGAGCCCTGCGTGCCTGCCTCGGCCTCCAGGTGCTTGGTCCGGTTTGGGGACTGGAGAGAGGCAGTGAGGGTTTTTTTTTTTTTTTTTTTTTTTTTTTTTGGCTAACGGGCAGGACTGGGTGAGCACCAGTGAAAAGCGGGATCCCTGCTCGGGCTGATGTTGGGGTGATGATGCTGTTCCGGGGCATCCTGGTGCAGAGCACAGCTGGCTCACTTCTGGAGGTGCGGCGAGGAGGAGGGACAGGCGCCCTCTGACCTGGTCCCTGCCTTACTAACCGCCAGCACCCAGGAGACCAGGCAGGGAAGGGTTTCTTCTGAGGCGTCTTTCTGGGTGCATGTGTTTATCGTGCTGAGGTGTTGAAAAAGAAGGCGGCAATCCTAAGGATAAAATGGGTCTATTCAAAGACTTGAATTCTGTGATTTTCTTTAAATACATACACATGTATTTATACCTGTGGTTTTGAGAGTTTGGACAGTTCTGGAAAATCAAAAAGGCTTTCCTGGTTTGGAAGCTAGTGGGCAGTAATGAGTGAAGGGAACTCTTACAGGGAAGGGCCGTGGAGCGCTGCTCCCTTAGGACTGGGTTAGAAGAGTTTCTTTGCCTGAAATACAAAAGCCTCCCAACCGGGGTTAAGCCCCAAGTTAAAACATGTGTTTTTATTTCTCACATCAGGAAAAAATGGCCAGGAGATTAGCTTCTGATACAATTTTATGTGTTTGATTTTGAGAATTCTGAATGAGTTGGACTAAACGATTCATCCTTGAACCCTGCCACTTGGAGTGTATAATTTACTTACGCCAGCCTCCCATAAATCTAAAAAGAACAAGCAACATGAAACAAGGTTAAATGCAGTGGAAACTGCTATGCCCTGCGAAGGACTTTTGGAGGTTTTAACGATTCTAACCCTCGTTTTGTTTCTTCATGATGTATTTCTGGTGAAGGAAATGTGAAGCTCCAGGAACATTCACGGCAATCAAATGTTTTGGTACCAATCTTCCGGTATCACAGTATAGAATTATTTTGGCAGTTTGTCGGTGAGCTTTTCCTTCCTCTGAAATGATGGGATCTCTTAGCTTCTTTTTTTTTCTTTTTTTTTTTCTTTTCTTTTTTTTTTTTTTTTGGTGACACCCTGTGCACTTGGTATTAGCCTTGAAGATCCTTGGAAGTATTTGTTCCCATGACTGTATCTCAGTTAGCATTTCTCCAGCAACACTTCTTATTTAGCAAGACTGTTTTCAGCTGCCCAAACTGGGTGTCTGGCATTTATTATTTTATTTTTAGATTTCTAAAAGCAGTGGTCAAGTTGTATTCTAAATCCATGAAACTCAAGTGAGAAGAACAGTATTACCTGGCATAATATAGTGGGACACATACACAGATATTGTCAGTCGTGTGTCTAAAATTTCAAGGATTTTCATTTTACTACAAGATTTACAGGAAACAGGATTAATCTTTTTTTTTTTTTTTTTTTTTTATGAATTAGAGGAGTCTCTACGTGTCAGTAATTATCTTGGTACTGACCTTCTGCCTTTTTGTTGTTTGTGAGAAATTTCTCAATGGCTAGTCTTTCCCTCAGTTTCCATTTTTATTTAGAAATTCACACATTGAAGCATGTTTATTATAACTGACATGAATAGGAATTGATATATTTTATTCTTGTCGAAGTCTCTTTTGCTGCAATTTTTGCACTAAAATGACCCCTACTGGTTGTATCTGTTAATGAAAACTGTTTTGAAAACTTATTTAATTGGCTACACTGAGAAGTCATATTGCATGTTATGGAAACATTATCATGACTAATCTACCTGCTTTCGAGGACATAAATTAAATACTAGTTACATTGTTCCGTTTGCCAACTTGTAGTAGTTTTTTATTTGTGTTATTCTCCATTCTGGCTTTGTCCGGGGAAAAATACCATGTCTTTAATTGTGGTTCACATAGTGAATTAGAGAAGCTAGGGGTAACAATGGACCCCTGACAACCTGTGGCTCACTGTCATAAGTTTTTAAGGCACACCAGCCCATAGTAGGCTCTCACTAAATGTGCATGGAGCAAATGGATGAACCATCTTCTCTATAGAGAGAGTAGCAAAGGAAAAAAAAATTTCTGGAAGAGTAAATACTGTGAAGAGTTATGTCCTGTGAAACATGTGACCTGTACACTTGGTCTTTTCAGCGTTGTTTAGGTTGTTATCAACTAAATCATTACTTTAGGGGCACCTGGGTGGCTCAGTTGGTTAAAGGTCCAACTTCGACTCAGGTCATGATCTCACGGTTTGTGAGTTCGAGCCCCACATCGGGTTCTGTGCTGACAGCTCAGAGCCTGGAGCCTGCTTAGGATTCAGTGTCTCCCTCTCTCTCTGTCCCTCCCCCGCTTGTGTGCACGCTCTCTCTCTTTCTCTCTCAAAAATATACGTTAACAATTTTTGAAAAAAATAAATCATTCCTTTAAAACATTTTTTTATTTGGCATAAGTGCATTTTAAAACTTGATCATAGAGCCAAGTACCTCAAGTTTTCTCTGCTCTCTCTCAGTCTAAAAAGTGCTTTCTGGCCCCCGGGAGGGCACAAGTCTCTTTACTATTTCCATTCATTAGGTGAGTCTCCTGTTGCACTTTCTGACATCCTAAGTGGCTTGTTCCTTGGCTGGGCTGCCTGCCTCTGGGTAAATCATCTAGAAGCCAGAGAAACAAGTTTGGATTCTGAACTCCTGAGGAAGAAGACTGTATGGGAGATCAAAGACGGAGTTTTGAAAAATTACCGAAGTGGGATTTTCTAGGAAGAATGTTTTGATTGTACGGTGGGGATTCTATTTTGAGATGGGGTCTAAGGACCATTTTCCCTCTTACGTAGAATAGTACGTTATGCTTCTGTTGTAAGGGGTGAGGGCGAGGTGGAGGCAGTGTGAGCAGCCTTCTCTGTGTAATGAAAGGGCAGGTGATGGCTTGAGTTTGACAGTTTGTGAGGACAGAGTGATTTGGAACCTGGTGGACATTACTGAGTGGCTTTGCCCTGAGAACTTTGTTGTAGAAGAGCCAGGCAATCGCTATCGTAAGTAAGCACCAACTTTTTCCCCCAGTGCATACTTACTCAGTAGCTTCATCGTTGTGGAACTTAACTTTCCGTGTTTTTACCACGGCGTCTACCAAATTGTCTCTTCAGAACACGGTTCTTGTATTTCTCACAGGTTTTTTTACTTTTCCTTCCACCCGGTTTTCATGGGGGCAGTGAGGAGGAGAACCAGCCTGTGCTTATGTCGTGGCTGCTTATAGCAAAGAACAATGTTGTTTTCTGAAACAGTTGGTCTTTAGAAAGTTTTTTTTTTCTAAACCCTGGAAGGCAGGGATGGAGATGATGGCTCCTTGGAAGAGAGTGTGTGGAGCATCTGAGGTCAGGCCACAGGAGGCCAGAAAATGTACCAAACCATTTGTTTATGCACAAGCCACAAGGGTCTCCTCTCCTTGCTGTGTTATGTAGGACTTGAAGTCAAGAGTCCATGGAGCACTTTGGGTGGCTCAGTCAGTCAAGCGTTGGACTTTGGCTCAGGTCATGATCTCGCAGTTTGTGGGTTCAAGCCCCACGTCAGATTCTGTGCTGACAGCTCAGAGCCTGGAGCCTGCTTCAGGTTCTGTGTCTCTGTCTCTCTCAGCCCCTCCCCCGCTCATTCTCTCTCTCTCTCTCTCTCTCTCTCTCTCTCTCAAAAATAAACATTAAAAAAAATAAAAAGCCAGAATCCATGGGTTTTAATTTTACTAATTAAAAAGAAGACAGGAGGGGCAGAGTTAATACTCCTGTATTGGCGTTAGGAAACTTGAAACACCCGGCACTCCTTGTTTTTGAAGAGTGTGTTTTGCTTTCCATTTCGAAAGTCTTCATTCAGGTGGAGTGAGCTCTTAGATGCCAGAGAGAGAAAGAAGCCAGCAGAGGGCCTATAAAATTACCTTACTGGGGTATGGGAAGAGAAACCAGCGCAAGTAAACAAGGAAATAATTAGTTCCTCCCCAGAGTAAATATTGACGAAATATGGAGAGACTATTCACTTCACATATACAAATGACAGGACTTGGTGACCTTGTCTTTGACTCTCAAGCTTACAGAATCCTCACTGTTATTCAGGAGTCCAGTCACATAAAACACTTGGCAAAGGGCAAACGAATTGCATAGTACCAGAAAGGCAAAAATAGCAAGCCTCAAATCTAGAGATATTTGCTGCCATTAATTCGTGCTTAACAGTGACCAGGAGAATCCACAAACAGTTATGATGGCAATGCAGTTAGGAACAGGTCAATTTAAGAAGAAAACTGCCCGAAGAATCCTGAAGCTGTGGGCATTGCACCCGATGATAGGCCGTATGTGGTGAGATGGGGCAGGTTTCTGTGTTCTGGGGGCTTGATTAGATGTAGTTACTTGGACAAAAAAGGGGGCCAGCTTGGGGATGCTGGGGACAGGCGTTATAAGTTGGGGGGAACAAGTAGATGACCCTACAAGGATAATAGAGCGGGAAGACCGAAGAATGACTAATGGAAGAAGGGAAAAATATTGAATTCATCTTAGGGCAACTGTGCCATCCTTTGAAGAATAATCCAAAACACATTCCAGACATTAATTGTGGAATTCCTGAGAAAATGTGGGCGTGTTTAACAGCTTTCAGTTGACAGTACTAACATGCAGATGGCAGTGCCACTTTATTTAGCACGTAAACGCCATCCTATGGACAATGATGAGAGGACTGGAAGGTAAAATATGTTCAGTGAAGCAGGTTCCTGTACCGCTGGGTTCCATATGTGGCCCATGCAGCATCAGGATTTCAGAGACGCCCCAGTAAAGCTCAATTATTTGTGGAGGAAACTGGGCTGGCCAAGCATGCATGAGTGACAAACTGAAAGCCTGGCTTCTCAGAGGCTGAATTCTCCGAAGCTGAGTTTTCAAAGATCTGATTTGTCTTGGCATAGAAATCAGTCACTCATTCATCCACCTTCTGGTCTGTACAATGCCTTCTGCTGAGGCTGGGGGCAGCTGGGGAGCTTGAGGCCCTCAAACGTGTTCCCTACCCTTTTTACCCTTCTAATCTCAATAAATAGGGAGCCAGACGTTAGAAAGTCTACACGATGACATAAGTTCAAGCCAAGTAGTAGTGATTTCCCAAGTCTGTATCCATGATTACGTGGTGAGTGAAATAGGTAGCTAATTTGTTCTGGGAATCACAGGATCTGAGACGATCTTTTCAGACTCTGGTGGCAAAGCTGAAAAGGAGAATTTGAATTCGAACTAGGTTTAAAAGTAAGAATAGGAGCTCTTTTTTGGGGGTGGGGGGTGGGGAATGGGATTCTACCCATTCTTCTTAGGGCCTGTGCAACACCTATCGGAGTGTTTCCCAACATCTAAGAATGAGGCTACATTCTTAATGCTTTACTAGCTGTGGTTCAAAACGGCAAGTTTCCTTTTCAGAGTGATTTTTTCCTTGTTCTAGCTTGTTCCACTAGGCAGATGAGCGTGGGCAGTGAGCTGAGAGGCATCCCTTTATCTAGCACCTTCCAATCTCACCCACTCTCTGCTGCTTGTCCTGGCCAGTAGCCTGGTCAAATAATGAGAAACCTCTGTGCTTCAACGACACCTCCTCGGTCTTGTGGTCAGAGGAGTAGTTGAATATACTTAGATTTAAGAATGCCTCAAGGTAAACACTAGTGAGTGTTCATTTTGGGCCCACATGAAAAAAAATGTTAAAAAGGTCCTTTTTTCCTAACAGATTTCAATTCTTTACCTCCCTTCCCCAGCCTCAATTAATTCCTCATGCAAAATATTTATACTTTGATGAAAAGATATCATAGTTAGAAACTTGGTGTCCAAAGTCAAATCTGTACTTCTGTGCATCTCCGTTTTCTGTCTGTGCAGTGGGGTTAATAATAGGGTTGCTATAGGGACTCAGCAAATGGATTCCTGTGAAGGACTTGGAAAAATTACTGGCAGGTGGTAAATGCTTAAGAACAACAAAGCTACTAACCAGTATAAGTGAAACGACCTGATATGGGCATCTTCTGTTCTGCTTAGTCCTCATCTACCTGAGTAATGGATCATTGGTAGTTACGGAGTTTGGGCTCTTGGAAAGGGAGCAAATTATTGAGTTCAGGTCCCCTCCTCCCCAACCCTGTAAGTGCATTGAGTTAAAAAACTAAGGGCCTCTAAAGCTATCAGCTGCCTTTCTTTCTAATGCCCATTTGTTAACTTTGTCTAAACAGTTTGTGTATTTGGGGTAAAAATAGGGAGGAATCTGAAATTTCTTGCATTAAGTCGTAGGAGTTATGAAGGTAACCATTTACCTGTGGGCTGATACTTCATTTGGGGAAGAGGAGGGCATCTGTCCTCACTGTCATCAGGACTGTGCATTTCCCTAACATTCTGGGGAAAGAGTTTGCCTCTGGCCCCTGGAGTGTCCACACTGCTGGTCTCACCGCAGGATTTGGCCTGACCGGAGCTGAGGAAGCAGCCTGTGTTGCTGTAGCCCACCTGTGTCGGGGCCCTGGTCCCAGCTGCCACTGCAGTTGGTACAGACTAGGCACAACTGGAGGTCAGACGTGTAATCAGACCTTTCCTTCCTACCGGTTTCCCAGCCATCCTTCGGCCCACAAGTACTTGCTGCTATGGGTCTGGTCTTTGTGCTACACTGCAGGAATGCCGCTTCCCTAAGCCTCAGTTTCCCTGTCTAAAACAGTAATAGGTAACATGTGTGTTGGCTGTGCAGATTAAATGAGATAAAACTGTGCTTCTGAAATTCTAATGTGCACACGAATCACCTGGGGATCTCATTCAGCATGGTGATTCTAATTCAGGAGGTCTGGGTGGGGCCTGAAATTCTGCATTTCTGATAAACCCCCTGGTGACTCAGATGCTGCTGATCCTGGGACCACACTTTTTTTTTTTAATTTTTTTTTCAACGTTTATTTATTTTTGGGACAGAGAGAGACAGAGCATGAACGGGGGAGGGGCAGAGAGAGAGGGAGACACAGAATGGGAAACAGGCTCCAGGCTCCGAGCCATCAGCCCAGAGCCTGACGCGGGGCTCGAACTCACGGACCGCGAGATCGTGACCTGGCTGAAGTCGGACGCTTAACCGACTGCGCCACCCAGGCGCCCCGGGACCACACTTTTAAGTAGCAAAAGGCTAGTCCTTATGAAGCATGTAGAACAGAGTGCGGTGTATGAGACCTGATAATGTTCCCTGCTATTGTAGTTATTTTTCAGCCACAGTAAATATGATAGGGACCCTGCTTTCAGGGGCCATGGTCCAATGGCAGGTAGCTGAGACGATTCTATCCAAGACAGTTACTTACAGCTGTGCAGTTCCAAGGTAAGGAAGTGCTGAGCATCTCAGGAGCAAGTAAGAGGGGCACTAACTCTGACTACCAGGAAGGATTTAGTGGGGGGTGCAGCACCAAGTGGGATCTGAGGGTGTGCTCCCCTCCTTCCTGCTTCCCACGCCTCTGTGCATGATGTCTTAGGAAAAAGAAATTAGGTCTTGATGCTGGACAAACCTGTGTTCAGATCTCAGCTCTTATTTTTTAACTGAACAACTAGCTTGCTTGGTTGTTTTGGCCTTTAGTTTCCTCATCTGTAAAAGTGGAATACTCCTAGCTTTCTTTGAAGTAGATATTAAAGAGTGGATTGGAGAGTGTATGTATGTATATATAAAATTGCACAGATAACGTGTGTTGGTGTGTGTGTATAGTGGCTAGTATAATTCCTGGTACCAAATAGATTTTTCAAAGATGATGTTAATTCTAATTTTCATTCTGTTTTCCTTTTCTTCTTTGTTAGCTTTTTATCTATAAGTTAAAAAAAAAAAATCCACTTTGTGACACACACCTCCTTCACATTGACATCCAGGACTGCTGTAATTCCTAGCCCCTGTTTCAGCAGAATGTGGGCATTTGCGTGATTTTGTGGTTGGAATCCATAGTGCCGGAGAACTGCTTCAAACTAATATTTTTAAAAAGGTGACATCTCTTAATATTGATGGCATATGGTATAATGGAAGGAAATTAAATTTCCTTTTATTGTTAGAAGTTTTCTGTGGGTTTCTGGCCATCGCTGGAGCCATGGGAGACCTCAGGAGCGTCAGCAAGCAAGGCTGGGGTCACTGCAGTTAGGGAAGGAAGGAAGCAGGAAGGAAGGAAGCAGTGGTACTCACAGCCAGCTCAAAGACAAGGGCAGGTTAGGAATGAGCCAGGGGTAGTGTCCGGCCGGAGGACATCTGCATTGCTTTTCTTGATCCCGTCTGTTCCATCCGTCCGTCCTCTGGACTAATACTTCCGCTTTCCTGTGGTCTTGGCTTGTGGTCTCTCTTCAGCATCTTTGTGCTACAGTGGGAGGCTAGGAAAGAACACCCTAGAGTTAAAATAGCTGAGTTCCTGTCCCTTTAGAACTGCCACCCTTCTTTCATGCCTGCAAATGAGTATCATTTTTATCCAGTAAATATGGTCTGAGGACTCACAAGGCAAATGCTTTTTACTGGCTCTTACGGAACAAGGAGAAAGAACTTGATGAAGGTACAGTCTTTGGAATCAATAGTTTACAACTCTTTTCTATTTTCTTTTGGCAACCAAACCTTATTATCACGTCGTAGAAGTTGAATTTTCTTTCAGAAACTCTTTTAGCGCCTAGCATTGTAGTACTTCTGTCTTTCATCAGGAGTGCTGGTATTCAAACACGTAACCTACAAGCAAGGCAAGATCAACTTTCAAATTTCAGGGTTTCGTCTAAGTATGTGTTTGTCAAATCCAAAAATAACACCCTAATTTGAAATAGCCTGGGAACATTTGTCTTATGAACATTTAAGAAAGCAAATTAAGTGTTAATTATATTTTAAGGTGTTATTTTACATTTCAGGTTCCTGGGAAGATAATTTGAAGAGTCTGCTCTTTGGAATTTTTAGCAAAGTCCTTAGTCCTTAACAACCAGCCGCTCTGGCTATAGCAAGGTGGAGGAAAAAAAAAAAAAAAAAAGATATAGGCTGTAACTAGACACTGTGCCTGTCTTATTTAGCATTTCAAAACAAAAACCATAAACAAACATCTCAGATTCAAAACAGAAAGGAATTTCTGGCAGGGCAGAATGAAACCTGAGCCTGAAAAGTCCTGGGTCTACGAGAGGTAACTTATTTAGCTTTGAATCCAAAGGCCACAAGCAAACCGGTTCATGGCTGTGATGAAACAAAAGGCATCTCAACATTGGAGAGTTGGGATCCTTCTTTTTTAAGATTCCAAAAGACCTGCCAGAATAGGGTAAAGCTACCTTAAGGATGTTTGACCTGAACTAGACTTTTCATGTTAGGAATCCATTGGGCCACTTCAGACCCATGACGTGGGAAGAACCTTACATACAGGACGTATGTGCTCAGTCCCCTCAGTGTGTGTTTATAATACTGCAGAGACCGAATGTTCCATCATCTTGTCAAATGCAGACCTGGAAAACCTTCACATGGTTTCCTCTTTTCCTCACCTTCCATAGTTGGGAGCATTGCTTTTTTTTTTTTTTTGAAGGTATGGGTATTTACATCTGGCAAGAGGAAAGGGGATAAATTGTAGATTGTTCTGGGTCTGAAAACCAAAGTAGAAAGATTCTTAAATGGTTTGAGAAAGATTGAGTACGCTGTGTGTTTTTCAGAACCACAGAGTTCTTCTATTTCAGAGTTTAGGAAAATTTATTACCACTGTCTATGACATAAAAGTGAAAGGCCAAATAAATTTCCATGTTTTAATCAAAAGAATGAATGGGTTCATATATATTCCAGTTTGTTGCAGGAAGGATTTGAGGCTGTTCAGAAAGACAAACAGCACAACATTCTTGCGTGTGAGAATATACCATGACACGGGAGACAAGCCATGCTTCTGGATCTCCTGTCATCCCTTAGTAGCTCCATAACTTAAATAAAACCTTCTCAGCTCCCCTTGACTTTACCTTAATTTGTGGAAAGGGAGTTAAATAGTTGCCTCCTTGAAGGCAGAGGAACTGAAGTGATGATATCTCCAGGCCCTTCTGGTCATAAGGTCTATGTGTTTATGTGTGAGACATGTACACAGGAGTCAAATATTACCTTGTATCTGCAGAGCCAAGGAAGGGAAGAGTGGTCATGTCTACATGACTCTTTGCCAAGTGCTGTCGACGGGAAGGGCCTGGAGGAAAAGATCAAGGGTTTTTACATAGTTCTGTTTATTGAGAGGCGGTGGAGAGGGCAAAAACACAGTTATTGGGAAGTTATTGACGTCTTGAAATGCTGGCAGTCTTGAAGCCATGGTAACTGTGGCCCGGCCTGGAGTGCGGGTAGAATTTACGCCTCTCTTCTGTGGACGCGCTGGCCTGCTGCCTTCACTCTCTCTCCATTTTCTCCTTTACTTCGTTAATTATGATGACTGTGAGTAGGTAGGTGACAGATACCACAAGGGGAGAAGCTTGAGCAAAGACAGGCCAGAACTTGCCCAAATTCACATGCTCATTTCTGCCTCTGACACGAGGAGAGAGTTGAGTGATTGCTGTTCTCCCTAATACTGCAGGCGGCAGCCAAATTCCCGGCATTCTTTTACCTTTGCTGCTGTTTTCACTTGCCAGGGAGTTTCCTTAAGGAGCAGGCTGGATTTAAAGGAACAGAGCAGTTGTTGCACGTGAGGAAGGGGTACTGGCCCAGGGAGGCCGCTGGGCGCCTCCCACGGGGAGGATGAAACACCTAGTCTCTGCAGAGGGACAGTGTTGCAGGCCACACCAGCTTCCTTACCTCTCTGTGTCGGGAGCCCCCGGAGCAGGGAAGCTCTGTCTGTGGGACAGCAAGTCTCCACTGGCTGTATTTTAGGCACGGGACCAGCCGGGAAGTTTGGGAAGTTGTCTCTTGGGGTCTAGAAACATCATCCTTCCTTTGCATATTGTCCAGGTGGTGTGGACCTGTGGCTCTGAAACTTGATGTAACATGAATTATTCTAAAGAATGCGACACTCAGCCCAGCCTGCAGTGTATACCAGCCATCAACTGGCTTCGCCCTGTGGATATTACATTTTTGCCAAGAGCAGCCTTCCAGAATGAGGTGCTAGTTAATTCCAGTCGGGCATTTATTCGTTAATAAGTCTGCTGAATGCTAAATACTCCATTTGGGAGTATGCAACACAAGAAAACTCAGCAGCTAATTATTATGTAGATCTCTTCTGTGATTCTCACTTTCAGTTCAATTACCTAAGCCACCAATCCCTAGCAGTGTGAACTTATTTAATTTTTAGTTTTCTGTGATAGTTTGCTTTTTTGCTCCCCAAGATTTTTTTTTTGGCTGCCATTCGTAAAACTGCTCTGAGACTGCTAATGCTAGATAGACATTTTATATTGTTTAACAGAAAATGTTTCTGGGTCGTGGAGTACTGTGGCTTGCCTTGTCGTCTTTTCTTTTCTTTTTTTTTCTTTCTTTCATGATATTGGAAGTCAAATCCTGTTCTGGATCTAATCCTCTCCCTTCCAGGGTAGATTTCTGGATTGCTAATAATGGTGGTGTCTGAAGTAGCCATTGAGGGGTGGGTGGTATTCATTTACCAACCTGAGCTTTTGCCGAAAAGCTAGGTTCTACTTTGCTCTTCTTTATATGAATAGGTCTTTATTTGGTTTTCTTCCTGGTTGGTTGGTGCCTGTTAGATTAAGAACTTAAGAACTTTTAAACTTTGGGGTCAGTAATGAGAGTCTGAATGCCTAGGGCCTTCTCTCGAGAACCTTGTCTCTTAGAAGTGGCCAGAGTGTTCAGTGTGTGTTTGCTGCCATCAGAGTCTGTGCTAGAAGGTCCATTTGATACCTCTCCTGCCCATGTCTTTGTGCTGTCCTTTGGCCCTCCTTCCTCGTGGCATCCCTGCCATGACCCAGTGTGAGCCGTATCTCAGGTGCCCTGAAAGGCATGCTTTCCAGAATTTGCCTCCACATTCTTCCAAGCATGGTTGTATGCAGCTCTCCAGCTACTGGTAACCCACCTAGTAAGAGAAGTTGGTGCCAAGCATCAAATCTTCTGTGAGTACCCCTTCCAGTAATGGTGTCTGCACTAACAGGATGGCAGAGATGAGTTCTGTAGAAGTGTTTGGAGGGGAAGTGTTTGCCAGTACATAAAATTCATTTGACCCCGTGGAATATGTAGTATGGATCAGCAGGTGATAAAAGTTCATAAAACAAGATTCTTTACAAGGTTGTGGTGGACTTGCTGGCCTAAAAAGACGCATCCAGGATGGTAAAATGTATCTGTAGCATCAGCAGCTGGGCATACAGTTCCAGATGTGACATTGAGAGGAAGCTGTTAATAATTTCTCCTTTCAAGATATAGTTAACTTCATACCTTTGGGGAGAGAGAGGGAGAGGGAGAGAGAGAGAGCGCGCATGCGCGTGCACAGTTGCTGAGGGCACAGCACAAAGAATACTTTGCATTGTGTTACGTATGTGCTGAAAACAACTTGCATAGTTGGAGCAAATTAAGTATACTATCTACTCTGTAGATCAGCAAGCTGAAAATGACTTCTTAACAAAGATTGTGCATTGTTTTATTACACTTGGAAAACACAGTTCTAATTAAAGGGCTTTGGCTTTTAAACTACCTAGTTAATTGGGATATCTATACGTGGGTAAGTAGAGCTCAGGAAAATTAGACTTCTTTCATTTCTTGCTGATTGGGACAGAAGATTTATTATCCGTAGGGCAGTGTGGGATGATTTATGGTAGGCTATCAGTAAACATAGTTTTTGGCCTTACACAAGAATTTTAGATGTGATAGCAGAAAGGAAAAGCAGAAATTTAGGGTGAGAAATGGAATACCTCTACGGGGAAATAAGCAAGTGAAAGAAGCCAGAGGTGTTTTTGGTTGGAAGGAGATGAAATTATTTCCAAAGACTATGTTGGGAAAAGGTGAGTGAGCTCTCAGCCACCAAGTTTATTGACTATCTATTCAGGAAATTGTATTCAGTGCTTTGGAAAGAGAAAGGAAAAAGACTCTGCCAATAGAGTTCTGGAAAACTTGAGGGAGATAAAGTATTTACATGCTTTATAACATAAAACATGTCCAAAAGAAATATATAGTTACAGCTGCATTTGGCACTGAAAATAGTCCTGTATTATATTTTTTAAACTGTGTGTGAATATGTAAGCATGTGCCCTGGAGTCAGAAATGCTTGGCTGATACCATTTCTGGAGAGACTGGAAAAGAAGACGGTATTAAGGAGCTACAAGCAGCGAGAAAACATAAGGATTATTAGTAGTAAAGAAGGAACAGTGAATTGTTTTTTCTTTAGAGGGGATATATCTCATGTACATAATTCCTACTTTACTTTTTTTTTTTAATCTTAGTATAAGCATTTAACTTCCCAAAGAGCCCTGGTAATTTGCATGTTATTACTAAAAGCCCACAGGTAAGGGAAAATTAGACTCCTACATTCAGTACCTGACTATTCTCCTCAAGGTGTAGGTTTTCCGACTTTGTTTCAAGTTTATGTTGGACAGAAACCCTTTGAGAATGCAGAAGATGCGATCTGTTCGACACATGCTTCCTAATATCTGTCGCAACCAGAAGTTTGGGGGCAAAGCCAGCAACCGGAAAATGGGCGTGGTGTCCGCCTTCAGACTCCCCCCAATTATCTTTACATCCTTCAGAATGTGTTCTCATCCCTCAAACCCTACCATTTTGTGCTGCTTCCTTTGTGAGGACTTCCTGCCCTGCCCAGGAAAAAGCATTGCTATCCCCCCACCCCCAGTGCCCATAAATAGCACTTTCTCCTTCCCTTGTTAGAGCACTTTTCACACTGTGTTAGAGTTCACATTTCTGCCTCCCTGCCTCATTGTGATCCATTCGAGCGCCAGGATTGTGTGTTATCCTAGCGCTTGGCACTCAGGAAGAACTCAATGAGCATTTGTTGACTAAATCTAGACTCAAGGTCATCCAAGATATTATACAAAAACTTTTCCATCTGAGCTGTGTGGTTTGCATTGTGCAAACGGAAACAAACGAAGCCTGTTGAGAGAATTCCAGTGAGGAGTCTCGTCCTTGCAGAAGGAAGCTTAGAACTGGTTAACCATGGCCTCTCACCTGTCGTACACCTCCCCCCAGCCCGTCATTCTTAGAACTGAGTTTTTAAATTTTGCTGTGATAGGTTAGTTTCAGCTGTATTTATTTTGGCAGATATTTAAAGGTAGTTTTCATTTGCGAGGACTTTTCCTTTTTGCCAGTTTGCCATAAAAGTGTCACCTTTCATTCACCAGCCTTTCGTCAGCTTGTAAGAATTTTCCTTGTGGGCGGCAGCTTATAACCTCTTTACCACCAGCGATCTGGTGCACGGAGCCCTTGAAACGCTATAGTGATCAGTTGTTTGTAAATAATAACTGATACACATAAAATCATGAGTTACTGTATAGATACTTCAGATAAGCGACCATATGAGTAATTGGTGATAGTAAACCTCTGTTTTCAGTAAATCCAGGGTTGTGTCTCAAACGTGTGTTGACTAATCAGGAGGGAATTTAATTTAACAAACACGTCTAGAACTTGGAGTCTGTGAGTGTTAACGCCAGCAAATGACATAACCTCTTTACTGCTGCAGGTGATCTCCAAACTTCCTCAGGAATTTAACCGTACACCTTCTTTGGAGAAGGAGATCCTAGCCAACAGCATGATGGTAGAAGTGTATGACTGTGAATAATAAAAATGCCTCACAATGGTTTGAACAGGAAGTCCATAGGAATGCAATATAAGGAATTCGAAAAAGTAAAATCCCGTTTGGATTTACTCCAAACCCTATGACTTCAGGGACTGAGGAATTCTTGATGACTCCTGGCTGGAGTCCCAACTTGTTATTAAGCCCTGTGGAGTTGTTTTTCCTTTAGCACTAGTCATGAAGTCTTTGTTTGTTTGTTTACTTTCTGAACGTCTGAAAGTGGTTTACAAATTAAGACACTAAGACATTAGACCCTTAATACAACAGTGAATGACAACCCTTAGGTGATCTATCTGGTGTTAAACTTTTCAACTGCTAAAAAAGAGAGATTTGGCCAAGATAAAGTATACAGGGTCATAGACACATATACAGAATTATCCTGATAAATGTCAGGCACCTAGTACCTTCTGTCACTTTAGTGAATGGATCTGGAGAGCCCCGTTTCCTGAGTGCGGCTTTAATTTTGATGTCAGTGGTGCAGCACGTGCCTTCGACTTTCTCATGTTTAAGATGCCCTTGTCACACGTGATTGTGATTGTTTATAACGTCAGTATCATGGCTGGGGGCTTTGCAAGAAGCCACTTTAGAGCACCAATTGTTATCAAAGGTTTGGGAAGGGGGAGGAGGGCAAGCTGGAACCAATACCGAAGTAAGCTTATGGTAGTGGAGTTCTAGTTTTCCATGATGCTTCGTTGGCAACGAAAGGTGGAAGATTTTAAGCAGGGCCATTTGTCTGAGTGTCCACTGATGATTTTCCTGTAACTCTTTAAAAGTTTTTGTTTGTTTGTTTGTTTTTTTTAATTTTTATGTGGCTTCATTACTGTTAAAAGTTTAAAAGTCAGCTTCCAGACTTTGGGGCAGGTTTGTTCTGGAAGTGTTGCCTACTCTGAGACTTTATCAGCAGTAAGAGGATTTAACTCGATGGTGGATCCTGCCCAAATCAGAAATGGGTGTATCGCAAAACCCTCGGCCCTTTTTTGTTAATTTGAAGTAGACGGTCAAGGAGCCCGAGCTGTTCTTGCGGCTGGGATAGCGTATTTACTCTCGGTCTTTAATAAAATAAATGAATGGAGGCAGAGGACTGGGAAACACACTTGAAGGAGGGAGGGCCCCTCTTGTCCTAAGCCAAGGTAAACAGTTTTGTAACCGAAAAGTAGACTTCCAGGAAGGTGAGAACCGGAGAAGTAGGCGTCAAGTACAACCAGCAAGTACCATTTTCAGCTATAGAGATAGCCAAGTTGCCCTGACTCCCAAGAAAGAGCCTCTCAGAAGTATTCAGGGGAAATCAGTTTCCTCAACTGCCAGTCTTCTGTTGGTCCGTTATACCGACAGCTGGACCCAGGGACAGTGCGTGGGGAGGAAAGGCCATGGCTCTGCTGGAGAAAGTAAACAGATGCGGCTGACCTAGGGAACCTACGGAAGGCCTGGCAGGGCAGCCGGTGGACTGGCGGGATGCGGTGGGAAGGCATCCCTGAGTCTGTGCCTGATTTTGGAGTTAATGGAAACATAGACATTTTGTTTCTGTCTTTTGTTACAGTGGAAAACTGTGTCATTATGGTGGACAGCTGCGCACACATTGCAAATTATATGATGTGTGCATATACTTCTACACATCCATATATGCAGCATGCACGCATGTGAGAAGAATTCCTCACAGGGTCACGTTCTGGTCCTGATAGTCTCTCTGTGTCCATTTCTGCCATGGTAGCATTTTCTTCTAATTGGAGTTGTTGGACTTTGTTAATTCCAACAGAATTAAAAAATTTTCTGTTTCTGGCCATCTTTAATTAGTTTATATAAATAAATATGTGTAGATTGTCTCCTAAGAGGCTTACTTAAAGCTGTGGGCATCTCATTCCTGTGTTGTTTCTTCTGCAGTTAGTAAGATACTTCATCAGGTTTATGACCAGAAAGGTAGACCATCAAAAAAGATTCATACCGAAATTCCTTAGAACTTTTTATGCTCAAAGATTCTTGGAGATTAGTTGCATGTGGTAAAGGGCCTTGCCTTGTTAAAAAAAAAAAAAAAAAAAAAAAAAAAAAAAAAAGCGAGCCTGGGTCTCTTGAATGGTTATTTAGGAAGGGGTTACCTAAATTTCTTTTTTTGTGGTTTATTTCCTGAACATCTTATTTCCCACAACTAGCCATGTGTGCTGGGGCCAAATGTTGGGTCCACTGCCTGCTTAAGAAAACAATTATAAAGGCAACATAACTTTACTAGACAGTTTGGGAAATAGAGAAGAGAAACTGATCCAAAACACTTTTATTCTGAACTTAACTAGTTTTGTGTTTTTGTATGTGTATATATCCCGTCTAGTCTTCCTCTGTGTACGTACCTTTTTTAAATCCTACGTCTTGTATATTCTTTCCATTAAAATTAGATCAAATAAATTTTCCTCTGTTGCTCTGTAGTCTCCATTACTATAAGCTGATTAATCAAGATGTGCTGACTGTACCTTTCTACTTCATCTTCTTTACCCTCTTTCATTTCCGGACTATCTAGAAAAGGCAAAAAGGAAAACAAAAACAAAAACCAGTCTGAATTTCAGGTGAATTGAAGGGAAAATGTTATGTAGTCTTAACTTGTACCCATGAGTGCCTAAGCTCCCCGAGCACATGATAGTTGTCTCCTGTCCCCTCCCAAAGGATTTGACCACTTGCTACCTATGCCTGTGGTCCTTTGTGTCTGGGGTTGTGGCCTGAGGACGGTGGCCTTTAGCTGCTTGTCTTATATTCTTGCTACCACCAGGATTATGTTGACTCTGAGGACACTGAAGCTTTTTTTAACCTTTTCCTCTGTTAAGTAATGATTTGTTGGCTTTGTGCAAATAGCCAGCCCACTGGGTAGGGACATTTTTATTCTGTTGCTTTTTTTGTAGTGCATTATTGGATTGCAAATATTTATTTAGGATGAAAGACGGATATAATTAACTAACTACATCCTAAATAGGGACTAGATACTGACTTCAAGATGAATTTGCAATCTTTGTGCTTTTCACACGTTAGACATAGGCTCTTGTTGCCAATGATTTTCTCTGGGAATTTAAAACCGTTTTCCGTTTTCCACTTCCACCAATTTATAAATGAAAACTGGAGGCCCAGAAGTTATCCCATAAGGCACATGTATAAAACTGGGAAAAACTTGGGTCATTTTTGGAATTAAGTTTGTTGAAACTCTATCAGGGCAGCAGACTTTTTTTTCCCCTTGTATTATTGCCTGATAACATTAATAAATAGCCTTTACAACTCATAACTAGTTTCACATTCAAAAGGTATAGATAGCATCTGTTATAATAGATTGCATTTCATTTCAGATTCATTTCTGTATTTGTTTAAAAATTTCACAAAATCAATTGGCAAATAGTATGCAAAATCAAATTATGAGGCTTCATATATATTTTATATAAATTTGAAGTGCTTTTTAAAAGTAATTTTTTTTTACACTTATTTATTTTTGAGAGACAGAGGCAGAGCACGGGTTGGGGAGGGGCAGAGAGAGAGGGAGACACAGAATCTGAAGCAGGCTCCAGGCTCTGAGCTGTCAGCACAGAGCCTGACATGGAGCTCGAACTCATGAACCACGAGATCATGACCCGAGCCGAAGTCAGCTGCTCCACCGACTGAGCCACCGACTGAGCCACCCAGGCGCCCCAGAAGTGCTTTTTGAATATGGTTTCTGAATTCTAAATCTTTCAAAATTCATAATTCGTGCCTGATTGATACCAATCAACATGCCCAATCCAGAAAACACTGGGCATGGATGGACCTGGCTGCTTCTTGGTTGGAGAGAGGACCCGTGTAGACTGCACTAAACCACAGCGTATAATGTTTAAAAAGTGCGTGTGCACAGCTGGATTTTAACAGACACTTTTTGGATCAACATATTTATTTAAAATCAGCACACTTTGTACTGAAAAGTAATTAGAAGGTGAAATCACATTAAACCTAATAGTTTAACCCTGGATATTTGTGGAATTTTAGTTCTGTTATGGGACAGTAGCCATCATTAAAGTCAAGTATGTAAAATTTTTTAAAAAATCAAAGCACAAAGCTTAATATTTACATTCAACAGTAATAAGCAAAAACTTGACACCCACCACCGTCACCAAAATATGTGTGCTTACATTGTGTCTCAGGGCACATAAAAAGGTGTGGGGAAGCTGACCTCTTTTAGGGAAAAGGTTTGTCAAGGTGGACGGGCGGTGGGACTCTCCTAAGGTTTGGTCCAACATAAGGCCTGTAGCTCCCGTTGTAGCAAATTTATAAAAATTGAAATCTTTTCATCATAGATTACCTCCAATGCTGAACATTTAATCATTAATCAGCTGATCTTTATTATCCACCAAAACCACTTGTGTTTTCATTTCACATGTTTCTCAACAATGTGATTATAATTGTCTAAATCAACGAATAATGAAATCGATCTGTATGTTCCTTGTCCTGTGGTGGAGAGTGAAGCCTCTGGCTTTTGGAGCTCCTCATTTGAACAGTTGGTGAGGGCTTGTACAGTGTCGCTGAGCTGCGTGTTTTTTGCTTACAGATCCGTGGAACTCAGCCAGCTTGGATGAGGGGGAGGAGGAAATTTTCGAGTTTGAGAGCCCTGGGTTTATTTCTGGCTGTTCAGAGGGGAGACAGTGGGAGAAGGCATAAATACAGTTTGAGGGAGGTCGCAGACTGAGAGGTTCACGCCAGGGGTAAATGCTGGATGGATTTGTTTATAGCTGTTTCACACTCTTACCTCTTGGAGTTGGTGCTTCCAAAGGGCGACTCTCAGTGTCTAGATCTAGTTCGGTGGGTATCTCGGAAGCCTCTCCAAGCCCTAGTCCAACCACAGCCACTCTGTTCTTTTTCTTTCCGAACTTGTAGTCAAGTAGCTAACTTCCTGACCTGCCGCAAGACTTGATTTTTAAAAACAAAACACCATGCGTCTTGAAGAAAGGCAGTTATGTAAATACTAAATACATATAGCAGTTGAGGTGGGAGTTTCGGGAGACGGGTTTGTGACTCTGTGTGCATCACCATCTCGAGTGCATTGAGAGGAAGAGAGGAAGAGATACCCCATACTGGGGCCCCCAAGCCCCCTAAGTCTTTTGTCTCTTTACAGGTTGGTCACTGATTTCCCCTGTGCAGGTTTTGAATTCTTTTCTCTTATACCCACCCTGGTTGAGGAAGTCCCACTTCCAGCCACTGTCCTTACTCAACCCCCAGCTCTGCACGTAGGTGCTCTCTGCAGTTAGCAACTTGGGGACACTGTCCAGCCAGCCCGACCACAGCTCCCCTCACCCAGGGCACTTGGTGCCTTCGCCCGTGCCTCTGGCCTCACTCCAAGCACTGGCCCTGCTTCCTCTGCCCTGTTGCTTGCTCCCCAGACCAGGAGTCACCATCATGTTGGGGCATTTTACCTGCCTGTATGGCTAGCTCGTGTTCCCTCCAGTTGCCAGGGAAGGGTCTCAGGAAAACCTGGCTGGAGGAAATGCCTTCCTCAGGAGAAATGGAGATGTTGTTTCTTAAGGAGAAAGCACATCTATCAGTGAGAGGCAACTTTGCATGCTAGCAGGAGTTCAGGCTCTGTGGTCAGTCCATAATTCATCCTAGTGACTTGCCTGGTGCCTTACCCTGGCCAAGCTGCTTGACTTCTGTGCATAGTTTCCATCTGTAAAATGGGGATAATAATAGCATCTACTTCATTTAGGTTGTTAAACAAGTTAACTCACTTGTATATGGCATTGGAATAGTATCTTTTTGTGCCTTGGCATTGAACACTATGGTCTGTACATAACAGGTGTTCATTAAATGTTGATTAAATGTAATATTCTGAAGGTAGAAAGAAAATGATTTCCCTGTCCCCTACCACAGAATAAAAGTAACATTTGGTTGCAATAAAAAATGTAGGCATGAAGACACCTACCCCCGGTTGGGAGCTGGGTGGTAGGATGTTCCGATTTAAACATCAATAGCAGTGTGCCGTGATTTGTGAATCAGACCTAACATACTCGGTCTGTCACAAGTTTGACTAATGTTTATTGGTTCCCAAGATCATTTTGAAGGGACAGAACAGCTTAATAGTGATTTGTTTCCAGTAAGCATTGCTATTGGAACATTTCAGATTCTAGCATATTTGATGTCTGTATTAAAGCAGGCTTTGCCCTTATAAGTTCACTCTGTTCTAATTTATGTTTGCTTGTAAGGTGGAAGATGGGTAGAAAGACGCTCTTTAATTGAATAGGTTCTTGCTTCTTTGTAGCCCACCCAGTGCCTATCATGGTGCCACGAAAGAAGTAGCTGCTTAGTAAATAATAAGTTAATGAGTAAATTGATGGTACATTTTTCTTCACATTGCATCACAGTGATGGCTCGAAGGTACCTGTGAGGAGGTCTTGTTTATGATTTTCCCTCAGGCGGTGCCCTGATATGACTGTCTCTTGCTGTTGGGTGATAGAGTATTGAATTTGAGGGCTGCTCGTAGAGTTGCTCCTCATCTGTAAGAGGAACAGATGGTCCCCAGGGGTCCAGGTGAGATAGTGCAGGCAGGGCCACCACCACATATCTTTGTGGTATCTGAGCCATACTCAGGATGAAGATCACAGCTCTAGCGGGAAGAGGTAAGTCATTGTTTCTTAAGTTATGAAAGTTTAAAAGTTTGTGTGGATAATATTCCATGTGGCATGGACTGAAGAATATATATCCCTGTATTCTCTTGGTAGGGACTGTGATCATAAGGGTAAGAATTTTTGACCCAGGACCTGGAGATTACAATTTGGAAAAGATGTGGGGTTTTTTGTTTGTTTGTTTTTTGTTTCCTTAATATTGTATTTATTTTGAGAGCCAGAGCTGCTCCGTTCTGTCAGCATGGAGCCGAAGCAGGGCTCAGTCCCACAACTGTGAGATCACGACCTGACCCGAAATCTAGGGTTGGATGCTTAACCGACTGAGCCACCCACGTGCCCCAGGAAAAGATGGTTTTAAAAAAGTGATTATATCCAGGGCACTTGGGTGTCTCAGTTGCTTAAGTGTCTGACTCTTGATCTTGGCTCAGGTATTGATTTCAGAGTTGTGAGTTCAAGCCTCCATGCCCAGTGTGGAGCCCACTTAGAACACAAACAAAACACCTCTAAAAAATAGTTATTTATTTAAAAAAATGATACGTAGGATTGTAGCAATAGTTAGAATCATTTTTCTTTATGGAGAAATTGGGAGAACTTTAAACTTAACACACATACATGCTCATTCAAAGGAAACAGCTTGGCCCTACCTTCTTTAAGTGCCATTTTTGTGGGCTATTGTCATTTTAATAGTTTTTTTTTTTTTTTAGGTCTTAGTGTATTCCAGAATTCTTTTCTTTTAACTATTAAGGTTCTCCCTCATTACTCAATTTTTAAAAAGTAAATTTATTTCAACCCAAATGAGTGCTGTGTGTTTCTTTTAAAAAAAAAATTTTTTTTTTAATGTTTGTTTATTTTTGAGAGAGGGAGACACAGAATCCGAAACAGGCTCCAGGCTCTGAGCTGTCAGCACAGAGCCCGACGCGGGGCTCAAGCTCACAAACCGTGAGATCATGACCTGAGCCGAAGCCGGAAGTTCAACGGACTGAGCCACCCAGGCGCCCAGAGTGCTGTATATTTCACAGGTGGTTTGAAGGATTCATCGTTTTATAAAAACAACAGAAGAGGGTAGGACTGCCTTTCCTTCTCCTCACAGCTCTCTCGCCCATATTGTGAGGCGGCCCATTGAAAACCTGATCTTCACGTGTTGTAGGGCGCTCTTGACGCACATCTGCCTGCTTCTGCCGTAGTTTCCACTCCACGCTCACAGGCACGAGTCAGCCCCGACAAGGGGTGGGTCTGTTGACAGTCCTGGGGAGCAGCACATGGCGGGAACATGCACCTTTTACTGAACAGAACATGGAACGTTTTCTTAGGAAGGGTAGTATCTACCTTGGGGGGTGAAGTCCAAATTGCAGTTAGTTCCAGATGATTCACCACACAGAAGGTATGTCCTCTCACTAGTGTTTGGGTCTTAGTAAATAAAAGGAGTATTCTGTGTTGAATCCTGGTTTGACAGGGAGGAGGTAATCATTGATCAGGAATTTTCTTTTTTCAATAGAGGGGATCACTTAGGATGAGATGGCTCTACACCAGGATACCTTCTTGTAGGATCATTTTCATCTTTTATGCAGAATTAATCTTTGCTATTGTCAGACTTGACTCACAAGGACTTATTACAAACAATTGTTGGCTTTAAAATAAAAAGGAAAGCTAGACATTTAGTTGGAGTATAGTGGGTGGATTTTGACCTCTCAGGGGGTGTTGTTTTCTCCATGGAGTGTCTTATCTGGCTAACAGATGTTTTTTATGACTTCGTCTAACACGTAAATGGTAGCCCTAAGTGGGTTCCTCTTCATTCATCCCCTCTCCCCAGCACCATTTCTCTTTTCCTTCCCTCCTCCCAAATTCTACTCCCGTCATCAGGTGGCTGATGAACAGGCCAACCCCCTGTCCTGAGTATGGCAGGATGTCAGTCCAGCCATGATCCCTCAGTCCCCATCCTCCGGGAGAGGAGTCCTCTTGACTGTGTCTGAGGGGAGTAGGCGGCTCTGAGCCCAGGTTGAAGTTGGCACATTTACCTGTATTACCCAGTGACCAGTTGAGCTCCCAACTCCTCATTCCTGCCCAGCCTCCCCTCTTTGGGTTCCAGTGAACTGGAATTTCTGTGTTTGAGGAGTCCACACTGGGTACTGCGTCATGGTGCTCCCAGTTGCCCACTGTAGGTCCAGGTGTTAAGTCCTGTCGTGCTGTACTTGTTATCTCCAGAGGGTGACCGTGAAGGGAAACATCCTGGAGCCTGATTTCGTGAGCCTTGGGGCCCTGTAAGCAGGGCAAATCGAGAGGCACATGAAAGGCCAGAGCCTGAGGGTTTGAGCCCAGCCCTCTACAAAGGTAAAACCCGAAGGACAGGGAAATCACAAGAAAAGCACCAAGAGAGTCTCGGGGATCCTGAGTCAGAGGCAAAGGAATCTGATTTTGCAAGAGGAGAATTTTGCTTTGGGAGGTTAAAGAAGCTTAGTTGCCTTCTGAGTGAAAGTGGCATTCTATTTGCTAGTCAAAATTACCTCAGACCTTGAGAATGACTGGGGTCAGGGAGGTATTGCTACACCAGGAATCAGAGCATTATGGAGTTGGAAGGGTCCTCAGAAAAGCCTCTCTAGGCCAGCACCCTCATCTCACAGACTAAGGAACTGAAGCCCATGAAAGTCCGTTGTGTTCTCTTATGCTTTTTACAGTTTCTGTAGCACCTGCGGTGACAGCATCTACTTCAGAACCCAAGGAGGCTGAATGGCTGCTTCTTTGCCCACTCTGGAGGGGCCTCTTGGGGCCCCTGTTGCCCTCACTGCCCCATGACCTCGGTCTCTGAGTAGTGGGCACAGCAGGCCGAATCGTCCTCTGCTGAACTTTTCCCTCCCTTCCTCCCTGCCTCCTTTCCTCACCTCCACCCCCCATGAAGGAATCCAGAACCCTCCTTGCCTGTGAAGCCACTGGAATGTAGCACTCTGACCCCTGGCATTGAATGTCCTGGATGGACCTGGCTTGGGAAACAGGAAAGGCTCAGGCAAGGGGGAGGGGTGCCTCAGGGCCTTGGGGTGGGACACAGGGCAAGGAGGTGCAGGGAAGCATGACCTCCCCAGGTAGGTCCTGCCTGACTCTCACAGCATGGGAGACCCCGCAGGCAGGGGTGCTGGGCCCCAAGAGGTGAGCTGCCAGGGGAACCTGGGTGCAGAGGAAAGGAGTGGAGGGGAAGTAGGGAGGAAGGGACCAGAATACAGAGGAAACCCTTGTCACGAGAGGTGATAAAGGTGAAGGATGGAAAGAAGGAATGCCCAGGCACTGTCCAGATTGGATGCATTTCTCACTTTTGAAACCAAATGTTAGGAGATGGGGAAGACTCTCCTATAGAAAATTCCGCCCCACTTGGAGACTTCAGGCTCTTTAACATGCTTACCCTTTGGCAAGGCAGGTTTAGTAGAGAGGGTAGCTGCACATTCAGGTGTGCAGGCCAGATGACACTCACTGTCTCTTTCTGTTTTCTGTCAGTGTGCCCTTGACCACATTCAGGCCAGTTACCTCCCTTGAAGAGACTTTTAGAAACCCTGAGGTTCAGCCTCGGGTGATGTCTCCACCAGCTCTTTGCCCCTTTCCGGAATAAGGGAACCTTGCTTCCTCAACTTCTTCCCATTTAAAGCCCGCTGCATACGTAGGGTGCAGAGCAAGGGATTGGGCCGCCTCACGAAGCCCTTGTGGAGCCATTAGCAGACTACACCATTGCCACACTGCACGTGAGTTTTGTCAGAATGACGGGCCAGCTTTCGGTTGAGGGTGTTTAAAATTAACTTCTGTGCTTGTGGGGAAGGAATAGGAACTATAGGTGGCAGAGTGTTTCTGAAACACCTTTGTAAGAGGAGAGAAATCACAACTGCTGCCATACGTGAAGGGATCGGGTTTCCTTTGCTTCTGGAATCTCTCTTTGCTGAGTCGGTTGACTCTTTCTGTGCTCAGGGTTGTCTTGAACATTAACCAGCGTTCGTTAGTCATGCCACATCCTGTCTGAAGTGAGGGTACTAATCTCCTTTCCTCCTTTCTCACATGACATGGTACGGAGCCCTAGGAGTAGTGGCCCTGTGCTACGTAGTAATGTCTTGGCTATTGGGCTCATTCATCGGGCCTGCAAACCAGGGTATGTGACACCCCTTCCTCCACCCAGAGAATACCAAAAGCCACCAGGTGAGGTCCAGCGGGATGCTGTAGGCAATACAGCAGGGAGGTGGGTCAGCATTTCACTACTGGAGGCCTCGTCTTGTGGTCGGCACTGAGCCTCTGCTGCTCTCCTATAAGCTGGGACGTTTAAAGCACTGCTTATGTGTAAGTTTGAAGCTACTTACCTCTGTATATTCTAATCCTTTGAAAATCGGCGATTCTTATTGTTAAGTAGGATATGGATTTCATCAGAGCATCCTTTGGGAATTGCCTGCCCTTGGCATTTTTCCTTTTATATCCCCCAAAACGTTAGTGTTTGAAACCTCTATTGAAGTTGATAGGCAATAATTTTTAACCTTTCAGGGAGGAGTTAAGGTAAACGTATTTCCACAGACTGCTCATTTGAGCAGCTCTTCATGACTTAACACTGTAAAGACTTTATTTTATTTATTTATTTATTTATTTATTTATCTATTTATTTGTTTTTTTTAACGTTTATTTTTGAGACAGAGAGAGACAAAGCATGAACGGGGGAGGGTCAGAGAGAGGGAGACACAGAATCTGAAACAGGCTCCAGGCTCTGAGCTGTCAGCACAGAGCCCGACGCGGGGCTCAAACTCACCGACCGCGAGATCATGACCTGAGCCGAAGTCGGCCGCTTAACCGACTGAGCCACCCAGGCGCCCCAACACTGTAAAGACTTTAAATAGAATAACATTGCAGAATCATGATCCACCTCCCTTACTGCATATGGGAATACATACTGCTGTAGCATGTAGAAAAAGCACTGGGTGATTCACATGGGTTTGTGTTTCCTTTTGGAAGCAAATAATCCTCTGTGTTTATGTGTACATATGTTTTGCTTTAAAATTTAGAAATATATCAACCTTTTTCTTTGACACTGAAATGTTTTAAAATACCCAAAAGGTACCTGGCTTTCCTAAGTCCCCGATAGGCATGAATTATTATTGTACGGCTTATTTTTTTTTAGTACCTCAGGTATTCCAGAAAGATATGAAATATAAACGTTAACCTACATGCATGAGTATTGACACACTTAAGCCTAAATCTTAGATGCCCACAGAGTGTCTTCAAAGCTGCTCTTTTTTCACGTGATACCGTGAATAGAGAATGTCTCCTCATAGTGGTCACCTGCTCCAATTTCCCATTCATTTCTCCATTCAGCAAGTGGAGATTGGGTTCTGCTGGGTGCTGTCCACTCATCTCAACAGGGAGTGGCTGTAGAAATGTGGGAGGCACAGTTCCTGCCCCCAAGAAGCTCAGAATCTAACTGTAAGCAAACAGCTACAATGTCTTGGGATGAGTGAAGGGTTGTAGGTGGGAGAAAATTAAGTAAACTTCTTTGAGGAGAAGACATTAGTTGGGCATAGTAAGAATAGCAGATTTCCAGGGGAAAAGGAAAGGTGGCGCCACCTCAGAGGACATACAGTCCTCAGAGTCCTACTGAAGTGAACGTCCAAAGTGTACAGAGAGAATTGACTGATTCAGGAAATATTTGTGGAGGGCCTACCGTGTGCTAAGCCCAGTTCCGGGTGCAGAAGATACAGATGTGAACAAGATAGATAAATATTCACCAGCCTGGAGCTTTCTGATACAGGGAGACAACATGAGTAAAATTAGTAATAAAATATACACCATGCCACCAGAAGGTAAGTGCTGTGCTGTGAACGGAGACTGCGTGACAGTGTTTGGTTTGCACTTTTAAACAGAGTGCTCGTGGAAAGTCTTGCCAAGCAATTGGGTGTGATCACAGACCCGAGGGACAGGGGAGTGAGCCATGCACATAGCAGGAAGAGGGTGTCCCAGGTACTAGTGCCTAGGCCCCAAAGCTTCCTTGGCCTGGGAAGGAAGGGGTGCTGTCTGCACAGAGAGAAGTAACCTGGAGGTTAGCAGAGGCTGGGCGCAGGCCTGGTTTATCAGTGTTGAGTGTTTGAACTTGAGGCTTTGGGCAGGTGGGAACGCATGAAAATTTTGGGGTAGTGTTGATAATCAGTACTGTTGTCACCGCGATTCCCAAACCCAAGTACCCAGTGACTCGGTTAGGCATAGAGGTTCAATTTACTACACCAAGCAAACTCCAGTTTTATGAGAAGTGAAGTATGTTTTCAAACATATTTTTAAAGTTTCTTCATCTTTCTGTGGTCTTGTTATATTGACTTCATATGGTCTATTTCACACAAATCTTAGGGATTAAATGATTGCTCTGTAAAATATCGATGTTCAGTTCCTGTCCTACCCTAAGGCAAAGGTCCTGCTTTTCATTGTCTCCTCATCTACGTTTGCTTTTAGGTAGAGAGTTCTAGGATGAATTTTAAGGACTTGGTGCCTTCAGAAATCAGTGTATCAGACAAGCCCCATGTTGCATGAGGTTTCTTAGAGTCCACAGTTGCCTCTCTTATTTTTCATTTCTCGTTTATAGCATTACTTCCCATGTACACATCTTGTAGCAATGTGGATTCTTATGATGTTTTAAGAAAAAAAAGATTCAGGGGCGCCTGGGTGGCTCAGTTGATTAAGCGTCTGACTCTTCGGCTCAGGTCAGGATCTCCTGGTTTCGTGAGTTCAATCCCCGCATCAGGCTCTGTGCTGGCAACACGGAGCCCGCTTGGGATTCTCTGTCTCTCTCTTTCACTGCCTCTCCCGCACTCGTGCTGTCTCTGTCTCTCTCAAAATAAACTTAAAAAAAAAATTAAAAAAAAAAAGATTTAGACACATATACATCAAACATTCACTTATGATGAGACTAGCTCACAGTAGGAAATTGTAAACCATGCACACAAAATGGTGTTCACTGACTGTTGCTGGCAAATTGTGCTTTGTTGCTAGGACCAAGTAGCAGGATTCATGGCATGTGTTAGGGATAAATGAGATCAAATACAGAGATAAACTTGCCTAAAGAAAGAGCTTAAAGGTTTGGGGTTTTAGCCACATTATTTAGGGATGATATTCCTTCTAACGGTACTAGAGTTAGTGGTAAGGGTCAGAAATACAATCGTTGGAATTAATCTTGACCATTCTCCTGCTTCCTATCATCTTTCACTTGGTTTACTTTCAAGAATTTGGGTAAATTATTAAGGTAAAGTTCACAGCAGTGCTCAAGTTGATTTGTAAAAACATTCCTTTACAAAGTGATTGCTAACTGATTTCACAAAATTATTATCCTGAAAAGATTCCTTAATGCTACTTACAGATCATTACACCTTTTAAAGATCATCATTTGTACCTCAGGAATATTGCTGTATGTGAAGGCATTGTTGCCTTAGCAAAGAAACCCTTGTTTCCGGATGACAGTGTTTATATTGTTAGATTTTCTATCCTTGTGATGTTTCCAGAAGTGCTCTTGCAACTCCATTTCTGTTGGTTTAGAAGGTGTCATTGCGAGGGGCGCCTGGGCGGCTCAGTTGGTAAAGCGTCAGCTCAGGTCATGATGTCATGGTTCATGAGTTCAAGCCCTGCATCGGGCTCTGTGCTGACAGTGCAGAGCCTGCTTGGGATTCTCTCCCTCTCTCTCCCTCTCCCTCTCCCTCTCTCTCCCTCTCCCTCTCCCTCTCCCTCTCCCTCTCCCTCTCCCTCTCCCTCTCCCTCTCTCTCTCCCTCTCCCTCTCCCCCTCCCCCTCTCCCCCTCTCCCCCTCTCCCCCTCTCTCCCTCTCCCTCTCCCTCTCTCTCCCTCTCCCTCTCCCTCCCTCTCCCTCTCCCTGTCTCTCCCTCTCCCTCCCTCTCCCTCTCCCTCCCTCTCCCTCCCTCTCCCTCTCTCTCCCTCTCTCTCCCTCTCTCTCCCTCTCTCTCCCTCTCCCTCTCTCCCTCTCCCTCTCCCTCTCTCCCTCTCCCTCTCCCTCTCTCCCTCTCCCTCTCCCCCTCTCCCCCTCTCCCCCTCTCCCCCTCTCCCCCTCTCCCCCTCTCCCCCTCTCCCCCTCTCCCCCTCTCCCCCTCTCCCCCTCTCCCCCTCTCCCCCTCTCCCCCTCTCCCCCTCTCCCCCTCTCCCTCTCTCCCTCTCTCCCTCTCTCCCTCTCTCCCTCTCTCCCTCTCGCTGTCTGCCTCTGCCCTGCTCATGCACTCTGTCTTCCTCAGTCTCTCTCAAAATAAATAAACGTTAAAAAAAAAAAAAAAAACAACAACGATGTCATCTCTTCCTGCCCCTGGGGTAGTGATGTCAGCAGTGGGCCTCTGGGCCATATTCACTAGAGTTGGGCTTTACCCAGAATGAGATGGGAAAAATAGAACTGTTCCCTCCTTCCTTTTCCTTGATGTTCAGGTCCTCTGAACTCACTCAGACTTGAAATTTTGCCCAACCCTTTGACCAGCTCACTTCCTTACTCCTTCCATTCCTCCTCTCACCTCTTGATGGTAGCCTACTTAGAGTTCAGGCCTAGGTTGCTCAGCCTCTGTCCTCAGCTTAATGTGTTCGTCTTGTGGTAAGCACCCAGCCTAGTCTCTGACACATAAAAATGTGGCTCCATAAATATTAGTTATCAGAAGATTCATCTTGAGGGGTGTGAAATATGCTTCATTATCTTTGCTAACTGTTCAGCTAATATAATGAAAAATTTATATTCTTCAAAGTGCTTATTTTCAAAGCGCTATGTTCGTTTTGTTGTTCTTGTTTGAGATTCTGGTCACATTTCTTCTTTTCACTCTGGTGGTTCACACTTTTGGATGAGTGCAATCAAGAAAAAAGGCATTCCCGTATCTAGTCTTCTGTTTTGCTCTCGGTCATTTGACTCACAGATTTTAGGTTAGAGCATATATCAGTATTTATAAAACGGGACTGCATTATTCATATCCACAAGTACCTTTCTGGCAAGGAGCATTAATTTGTGTCACATTATCTCATTATGGTCATGATAGATGAAAGTAGAGAGGGGTAATACAGTTTATTATTTATTATGTATTTACCTAACCATAGTTGAGGTATATTCATTCACTCAACATGTCATAAATCTGTATTGATCTGTGGAAGTTCTGGTTAACAGAATGTTGAGGTTAAAAGAAAATTTGAGTTAGAATTATTATTTTACAAGTAGGAGGATTGGCATCCAAAGATGTTTCTGAGTAATTGACTTTCTTCCCCTACCACCGAACTCATTTTCCAAAAAAACTATGGCACTGAAAGATTGCGATTGCTCTTGCCTTCTAACCTATTCCTGTTCATTCCCTCTGCAGATACTTATTTTGTTAAGCTGCTCTATGCTAAGTCCTATAGTCACCCAATGATAAAAAGAAAAGAAGAGTAAAACTAGATCTTTCTTTAGCTTCAAAGAACCCACTTTCTAGTGGAGGAGCTTAGATGAGCAATTTCATTATACTGCCGTAAGTGAAGTAATTTTAATAGGTGTATAATAGAAAGTATTTCAGGGGAACAAACAGTTCAGTCCCTATGGAGTGGATGATGCCTTGGAGAAAGGATTAATTACTGAATAGAAACTTCCAAAGCAAGTGAAGAGAAGCAGCTTTCTAGGCAGAGAGAATAGTTTGTAGACAGCCATGGTGTCAGGGAACAACCTGGGTCGTTCAGGGAGCACGTAATCAGTAGGCATTGTTGGAGGAAGTGGGGAGGAGTGGAACAGCTGAGGTTGAAGTGGGTTAGGACCAAATCTAAACAGACTGTGTCTTCCATGCCCAAGAGTTGGCTGGCAAGTTGGTGGACTTTATTTTGGAGACCTTGCTTCCCAACTCCATATCCTTAAGTTTGATGGGGCTATTCCTGTAACATCCCTATATGAACACACCTCTGTAGGTGAATGGAACTCTGTGAAGTTCTATTCTTATGTTCTGCATAAGAGATGGCTGATTACCTGGCTTAATCCATCGATGGCTTTTAGAGTATCTAGATGAAGAAAGGAAAGGTGACACTGTTGAGCACCTCTGCAAGATATTTTTTCCCTCCACCAAGATATATTCATTTTTAAGCAGGAGCACATTTGGTAACTGAAAACCAATATTCTTTGAAGCTGGTAAAACATGGAGTTACATGTGTTTTTTTTTGTTTTTTTATTTTTTTATTTTTGAGACAGAGAGAGACAGAGCATGAACGGGGGAGGGGCAGAGAGAGAGGGAGACACAGAATCGGAAACAGGCTCCAGGCTCCGAGCCATCAGCCCAGAGCCTGACGCGGGGCTCGAACTCACGGACCGCGAGATCGTGACCTGGCTGAAGTCGGACGCTTAACCGACTGCGCCACCCAGGCGCCCCTGGAGTTACATGTTTTAATAGATATTCAAGCCCAGAGAAGACTGTGTTGCTTAATAATAACCTCTGACTGAATAGAAGGTCAGTTCAGCTGTACACAAACATAGGCTCGGTGATAAGGCCTGAGACTTTCCTTAAAAAATATTGGGATCTAGGCTCAAAGCAGGGGAAATATAAGGGGGTGGAGTTTTCCACCATAGGGTACAAAGTAATTGTAGCTCAGGAAATGTTTCCGTGAGCAATCAAATACCTTCATTATTTAAAAAATTTCCAAAATGTAACCATTTAATGTCTGACTTTGAGTAACTTCCTGGTAAAACCATCAAAGAGAAACTGACTTAAAAAATACATTCATATGTCACAGTACTTGAATGAGTTGACATGCTATATGGGACTGTTAATCATAACCCACTTCTGAGATGTCTTACTCTTTTTGGAAGAGCCAGTTTTTAACTTGCTTTTATCTCTGTTACATTGATTTCCCTCATATATTTATTAGACCCATCTTTCTTGTTTCTTTGGACTTGCCCTGTTGCTCTTTTTCTAATATCTTGAGTTGAATGCCCTGCTCATGTTTTTTTTTTTTTTTAATTTTATTTCCTGTGAAATTTCCCTTTAAACACTGCCTCAGCTATTTCCCAGCAATGTTGACAGAGTATTTCTATTGTTCTTCATTTGAAGTATTTATTTAATTTACCTGTAATCTCCTTCCATTAAAAAAAAAAAAACACCCAACTTTTTATCATAGAAATTTCCAAATCTGTTCAGAAGTAGAAACAATTGTATGAACACACAGAACTTCCACAGTTATAAATTCACGGCCAATCCTGTTTTAGTCTGTTGACGCCCCAGCTAGTACATCCTCTAGGATTGAGGTGTTCGAAAGGTCCTGCAAAGTGATCTTCGTTGTAGAAGAAGTGCCCCTGGCTTGCCTTCCTGTGCATAGTGACTGTTCTCCAAACCTCAGACTGGTCTGATAAAGTGAGAAACTATTTTATTTATTTTTTATTTCATTAAAAAAAAATTTTTTTTTTAACATTTATTTATTTTTGAAAGACAGAGACAGATTGCAAGCAGGGGAGGGGCAGAGAGAGAGGGAGACACAGAATCTGAAGCAGGCTCCGGGCTCTGAGCTGTCAGCGCAGAACCCGACGCGGGGCTCGAACCCAAGAACCGTGAGATCATGACCTGAGCCCAAGTCGGACACTTACCTGACTGAGCCACCCAGGCGCCCCAGTGAGAAACTATTTTAAATTTGAATTGTGACTACTCAAAGTATGTGATTCTGACAGCATTCCCAATAAATTGTTAGCATTGTACAATTTCATCCAAGATGGCAGAATTGAGGAAACATGAGCATGAACTCTAAAGGGACTTCATGAATTGTCCATTCCACCCCCTTTTTTGTAATGAAAAACACTGAAGCCTTGAGGGCTAAATGCCTTGTTCAGGGTTTCTTTGCAAACTAACAACAGAGGTAGGGCTGTGGTCTCCTGGGTCAGGCAGTCTCCATGAGGAGAACAGATGTCTGGGCTGTCTGTTTTTCTATACGCAATTTCAGACAGTTCCTAATTTAGGCAGAATTGTGAAATAGGGGAACTGCATTCTGTAGTCCTAGGCTCTGCTGTCTTCTTGTTGCACGAATTCCTCGCTTCTAGAGACACTTATCTTCTCTTAAACTTCTCTCTCTTTCTAGTAGCTTCCTGCTATCAAAAAGGAAATTATTATTTTATTCATATGCTTGGTATGATTTTGGTTGAAATGGTAGAAAATTGTACTGTAAACTCCTGCTTCCTAGCATCTTGGATCCGTAGCCCCTTGCCTAGTTCTTGGTGTATAATAGATGCCATTATCTGTTTGAGGAACGAATAATTGGTGGATGGATGGATGGATGGGTGGATGGATGGATGGATGAATTTGCATTCTGTAGTTCATCTCTGGTCCTCTTTTGTTATTGTAAGGTGTCTGACAAAAATTACAGCAGTGGAACATACACTTATCATAAATTAACTTTGTAAATTGGATCCTGTTCGTTTTTCAGAGAATTCCTCACTTGGACATAATATGAATCAGTGGTCATGTTTGTTTGCTGTATATATAGAGATTTGCATCAGTTTAAGAAGCTAGTCTTCCAAAAATGTTTGTGAGCGTAATTTAGTATTTCCGTTGTTTTAGATCTCGGGTTTGTCCACTCTGGTATACAGTTACATGCGCCTAACATGGTTTCACTTTGTGGAAATGCCTGTAAAACAGATTTTTGCGACATGAATCATTTCTACCGATAACCATAATTTTGCCCTTCCTGCTTTGTGCTGATTACAGCACCAGGAAGAGAGGGAGAGGGAAGCACTGACTTTTGGGACATCCGCCTTAAGCTTGAAGCAGAGAGAATGAAAACTCACTGCATTAGATTCCTCCTTGAGCAGAACTGAATGCCTGATAACAGCCAGCCCAGAGCTGGGGGAGTTAAGAGCAGCAATTTTACATTACACTGGAGTTTCTAGGCTGGCATGGAAAGAGATGCCAGTATTAGCTATTTGCATCTTACTGTAGCCACAGGGATATGTGAACAGCTGGAGAATTAATTTGATATATATTCCCAGAAGCTTCTCCTCTGCCAACAGAATTCCATTACTGTGAGCTTCTGAGTGTGTACTGTGAGTTTGTTTCTTGCCTTTTAATATCTGGTATAGCATATTTCTGGTAAGTGGATTGCCACATAATGGGGTGCAGCTATATCTTGGTTTGGAGTAAACTCCATTAACCTAAGCTGATACAAGGTAGAAAAGGTAAGGCTTTGAATATACAAATGCCTCTGCCTTCAGGAAGTCAGAGATTTTAGGTGAACACACAGTACTGTGTCCAGTAAATGCAGTCACACCTGAAGCATTTTATTCCGTATTAGTGGAATTTCAGACACCAGCACGCAGATGGAAAGATATTTTGAAGGGCAGAGAGGTGGGATCCAGGATTAGTCAGGCCAGGGTTGCCATGGCTGGTTCCTAGAGCTCCTGGACCTGCTGTTTCGCAGATGTGAAGTTGGATGTCTCCATACTCTGGATGTTTTCCACATCCTCTTCCCCAATGCCCTCTTTCCTACCCTCAGGATTGAAACTCCTAACTAGCCCTTGCGTTTAAATTTTTTTTTTTAATTTACTTTTTTTTTTTAATTTTTTTTTTCAACGTTTATTTATTTTTGGGACAGAGAGAGACAGAGCATGAACGGGGGAGGGGCAGAGAGAGAGGGAGACACAGAATCGGAAACAGGCTCCAGGCTCCGAGCCATCAGCCCAGAGCCTGACGCGGGGCTCGAACTCCCGGACCGCGAGATCGTGACCTGGCTGAAGTCGGACGCTTAACCGACTGCGCCACCCAGGCGCCCCTATTTTTTAATGTTTATCTATTTTTGAGAGAGAGTGCAAGCATGAGTGGGAGAGGGGCAGAGAGAGAGGGAGACACAGAATCACAGAATCCAAAGCAGGCTCCAGGCTCTAGGCTCTGAGCTGTGAGCACAGAGCCTGATGCGGAGCTCAAACCCACGAACTATGAGATCGTGGCCGGAGCCGAAGTCGGATGCTTAACCAACTGAGCCACTCAGGCGCCCCAAAATGTTTTACGTCAAATGTGGAAGGAGGGAATTTCAAGCATCATCAAGAATCCTAGAAGATGATTTGTGGAATAGAAAGAACCAATCCAAGACAAGACTGAATGTGGCTGTTGGAAGGACAGGTGTTTTTGCTTTGGCACCATGTGTGCACTCTTAAAAAACACATTCTGCAAAATCATTTACTACACTAAAAACGAGAGGGATGTTGGGAAAGATCGGGTTAAGGGCAGGTCAGTCAAAACCTATGGAACTGTATACAGAGAAGATAAATACAGACAATGAGAGTCCAAGTAAAAATACTGACACGGGTAAGCCCCCCATAGCATTTGCACCTGGAGCCTGGACAGCCCACCCTTTGCTTGCAGCCCTACATACTCCCAGGCTCCTACTGCTTCCTTCAGGGCCTGGGACCTTGAAGACAGTCACTTCCAATAGAGACCAGGTTGATCAGAATTAAACCCAAGATCCAAGGGTAGTTTCTTCATCATGATATTTAAATACAGGGGAAATGTCTCTAGTTTTTTCATTTGCATTTGTAACCTGCCTGCGTAGTTTAATGTCATGGAAAGTTCAGCCACTAGAGCAGTCATTTCTTGTACCAAAAAAAGAAATTTAAGCAAGATCATCAGCCTTTTCTTAAGGTGTTCATTATTGCTAAGACTTTTCCTTTCATTGTGAGAAAACTTGCTCTTGATCTTTTCATAGCATTAATGTGCTGAAAAAAATCAGGTATGAGTCCATGCAACTTTTGCATTTTATTGACTTCATTTTCCTTTTTCCCAATTACGTATTGGCTAAATCCCACTAAAGGGGTATGTCTGTTTATGGTTTAGCGTAACTGTCAGGAGAAGAGGTACCCGAGGTCCTTTGTTATCTCTCAGACTTGGAGCCTATGCTGTCTTGGCCCAGGTGTTATCAGCAAGACATGCTCTTTAGACAGCAACCCCTCGGCGATCCCAAGACCTTTTCAGGTAATACATGAGGTCCAAACTGTTTTCATAGCAGTATAAAAATATTACCTTTATTCTGTGTGACAGCATTTGCAAAGGCACTGATGATCAGGCTGCTGATATCTTAGACACCATGTACGTATGTCCCTGCCACTCATTACACATCTTCTTACATATCACGTTACTGTTCTGGGGGGTGAAATGGGACAAGTGCGTGAAGTAATTCTGTTTCAGAAATACCTGAAATACAGTGGTTGTCTTGAAGTAAAGCATCATATTTTGAGATGTCTTCTAAGCATCCAAGTGGAGATGTCCCATTAGCAGTTATATATACCTGTCTCTTCACTGCAGTACTTATCGTATTTGGACATATTTGAACATGCATGAATTTTAATTCATACATGAAATCATTAGATTTCTCTCCTATTTAGAAGAATAATTCAACACGCTGATTTAGTAATTTGCAGAAGTTACAAACTAAAAGATATATTTGCAGAGGTATCTCAGTGATGTTTTCAGGCTAGGAAACTATCTTGTCACCTGGAGAGTACCCAGAAAAAAGAAAAAAAAAAAAACTACTTGAAATAAATATTTAAAGGGCAGTACTCCTGTTTTTAACTTCTTTTTTTCACCTGCTGACCGGTCCAAGGAGAAATCAGGAATCAGAGAATTAGAGCCTTGATCCTTGGGTCATATATGTGCATGTACATAAGAGAGATTTTAAAACATCAAATTTGCCAGGCACTGTCAGAAGAACTCTTGGGCCCAGATTTGATTTCTATAATCAAACCTCACTAAATCTTTGCTTTGAATCCCTGTTGATTGGCCGTTAAATTATTTTAAAGTATGATGTCCTGTAATAGAAAAACATAAAAGTCTTTGTCTCCGAAGCATGTTGTACTTGATCCTATAAAGCAGTGGTTGCTAAGGGAACTATTTGCCAAGAAGAAAAACAAAGTATGGATTAGAGTGGGGGCATAGAATTGAAAAACTTTCCTCAGAAAAGAAAATAAAGGTATATAAGACATCTTGGGGTTCAGAGTCCAGCGCTTCCTAACTGGACATGATGGCCTAACATTTTTGAGGAGATGGTCAGTCTTCCCTCTGCACACTCACGAGCAGGCTCTTGTTGCTGCCGACAGGCTTCTCCTGGGAACAAAGCAGGAATCAGTAAGGAGCCAGGAAGAGTGTCAACGGCCATTTTTTAATTGTGATTCCACATTCAGGGAAAATGGTCTTCCTCGAAAACACATGGACCATAACGTTGACCAGACCAATGACATGAAATACGTGACTGGATTTATAGTATTGTGTGTGTGTGCGCGCGCGCATACATGCACACATATATATGTTACAGTACTATATATACAGTTATTGAACACTGTATTAAGTTCTGGGGTCAAGGGGATTCAAAGTTGGATGAGATCTGACTTCTACACACAAGGACTCTTACCTAGTGGGGAAGTTTGACTTACATAAAGCCATCGTCATAGGGGACCAGAGGTCGGCGCACATGCCTGAGGAAGCATGGAGAAGACTTCTCCAAAAAGGTGATGTTTGAACTGGGTGTTCAAGGATGAATAGGAGTTATGGGCGGAAGGGAAAGGAAGGGTTCTAGGCAGATGATACTCCATGAGCAAAGGTGTGGAAGCAGTGATGAAGGGTTTGTAGTGAGAATTGCAGTGTGCGTAGGGCATTGGGATATGTGAGGGCTTGGTGAAAGAGAAGTCTGTAGAAGTAGAAGCCATACGATGAAGAACCTTTTATTCTGCAATAAGAAGTTTGGGCTTTTCCTTGTTGGCAAGAGAGAACCACGGGGCAGGTTTGTATTTTGAGGGTGATGACTGGGGTGATGGTGTGGGGAATGGGGCCATGGAGGGACAAGAGGATGGTGGCTGGGAGACCGGTGAGAGAGGATGTTGCAGTCCTTTTAGGACAGTGATGTCTTCAGGGAATTCTAGTTCTAATGGAGGAAAGGGGGGGTTACTGTGGGGGAAAATTGGAATCCACTCAATTTGGGGATAGATTAACTGTGTACATATTTATAAAAAAAGGAATAAAAATTTCTTTTTAGAATATGATGGGGGAAAAGAAATAGAAATAAAGGAGAGATAGAAGAGAAGAGGTAGTTTTCTAGTGGGTCAGATGTTACTTGATTTCTTATAAGTTTTTAAGTTCCTAGGGTTGAACTAACTTGGAGTTACAAATGTGAATATAAAGTCCCCAAAATGTCTTCATGACAAATGTCACTGAACTAGATTGGGGGAGTGGTACTAATAGCATGTTCAACTGCCACGTATTCTAGACTGTAGCCGAAGACTAAATTATCACCTACGTTTCCGTGTTGTCTCATTGTGCTCTTTTCTGATTTTCCTTTCAGGGCAATTTAGTAATTTTACTGTTGTCTCGAAGATAGGAATGCACCTTCGTGTGTTTACACGTTATTTCTAAACGCAAATACAGGCTAAACAGGAAAACAGATTTTAAAATAGATAAGTGGTGTTTTTGTTGAAACTCCTAAAATCGTTTTTACTAAGAGTTGAGACGTGGATCAAATAAGTGAGCCTGATCTGAAATCAGAAGAGAGGAGGTTTTCTACTTTCTGTTTTCAAAGAATTGCCATGAAGCTCTTTATGCTGTAAATGATGCCTTTCTAAAGACTCATTGACAGGGAGATTATTTCAGTGAGGGAGAACTGCCCTTTGCCTAACTTATGCAGTGAGTTAATGATGTCACCAGAAGTAAAATTTAGCTGTAAAAAAATTATAGCTATTTGTTTAAACTGTCTTCTAGGAAAACACTTTCTGAAGATAGCTTTATACCTGCCGTAGTTTGCAACATATTTAAGATATCTTAAATTCAAACACTTTTAAAAATTCACTCCAGATATGGTTATCAGAAACATGTTTACTCTTTAACAGTTAGTACCCGGTCAAGGCATGATAAAGCATCTATTAAAGATAATGTTGGGGGGGGGGGGACTGATAAAATGTTCCAGAGATTCATAGAGTCTGGTTTCCTAGAAGAGGTGTTTGAACTATGAAGAGTAGCATTAAAGATTGAGTCAGCCTGTGATTCTGTCATGCTTGTTTTATTTGTCTGAGCTGAATCCCATGAAAGTAGGTCCGAGATCTCCTTTGTTTCTTATACTTGACTCCATTCCATGACCAGGATACTGATTTGATCTTAGCCTAGCCTTTCACTAAACTGTGGCCCTGGTTTTGGTTTTGGGCATTGGTGGACATGAGCATCCGAACTGAAATGCGTTGGAGAAATATCCACCGTGGTATCCGTTCTCGATTCTTTTGGTGGTCTTCGTTTTTATGTTTATTAGTTGTCTTGATGTGTTAAGTTGCAGAGCTGTTTTAAACTAGCTATAGGCTAGTCTCTACCAGGTAGAGTAAAAAAAAAAAAATGTGTGTAGATTTATTCATTTTGTAGGTTGACAAATGTGACTCCTGTGATTTTGTTGAAAGTAGGAAAATCCAGGAATCTTTGTTTAAAATAACACATAAGAGAAGTGGCAGTTTTTGATCCCAAAACACTGGCTATTTAATGTCTACACATGTGGCTGTATTTCCTTTTTCTCGCTTACTAGGATATTGGGTTTCATTCGTTTGTCAAATTGCAGCCAAATCGCTTTTCATAAATTGAGGTGTCAATATCAGGTGTTAATCTTGACATCTTTGCACATTTTTGCTCTCAAACAGGCCTTTGAATGAAGCTGCAAGCAAATATTATGTGGCTGTTCGTTGTTTTACAGATGAGAACTGGGACGATGACCAACTGCTTGGTTTTGAACCCTGCAACGAAAACCTCGTGTCTGGCTGCAATATAATCAATGGGAAATGCGAATGTGACACCATTCGAACCTGCAACAATCCCTTTGAGTTTCCGAGGAAGGATATGTGCCTTTCAGCTTTGAAGAGGATTGAAGGTAAGTACTGATTTTTTACAACTGTGAGGCCTAGCACCGTGTGACTCCGAGTGGTGGTGGTGTTTGAGCTTGAAGAGGCAGAGACACACTTGCAGAGGTTGGTAGCTTTTAGAACCGCAAACAGAATGCAGAAAGTTGACTGGGTGCTGATGTGATGATGTGTGTGTTGTGTGCACACGTGCATTTGTGTTCCTGGATGCCGTGGAACGGGGTCATGCTGTCGTCGCATGAGCAGGGCGGTCCGTGCCAGCTTGCCTGGGTCACCTCTGCATAATGGATGATTTCACGAGTGGTGTGCTTGAGATCGGCATCTGTCGTCACCAGGTCCATTCTGCTTGATTTACCATAGCGTGGTGTTCCATGAGGAGGGTGCTAATTAGAAACGCAGCTCATCTGGCAAGAATGTGTATCTCTTTAGCAGAGACGGGAGGATTGCACGGTGATGGTTGAATACTTACGTTGAACATCGGTGTGGATGGGTCATTGGGTGCTTCACCTGTGAAATGAAGTCAGAAATTACACTAAAATAACAAGAAAATTAGGGGTGCCTGGATGGCTCAGTTGGTTGAGCGTCAGACTGCGGCTCAGGTCGTGATCTCAAGGCTCCTGAGTTGGAGCCCCGTGTCCGGCTCTGTGCTGACAGCTCAGAGCCTGCAACCTGCATCGGAATCTGTGTCTCCTCCTCTCTTTCTGCCCCTCCTCCACTTGTGCGCGTGCTCTCTCTCTCTCTCGCTTGCTCTCTCTCTCTTTCTCTCTCAAAAATAAATAAACATTAAAAAAATTAAAAAACAAACAAGAAAACTATACTAATACAGTCCATAACTTTTGCACATTGCTGCATAAAACCTAGACGAAGGGTTGGAGAGTTGGAAGTATGATTCCTAACTACAGTAGTCATGGGTGGCATGCCCAGAGAGTTTGGTGCCATGGCTTGCAACCAGGATTAACAAAGGGTAAAGCCTGGGCTTGGGTCTCAGCCCTGCCCCAGACCAGCATGGAACTTTCTTCTAGCTCCAGGTTCCTCTAGAGGGGGGAAAAAAGAGCTGAATGAGAAAAAGAAAGAAAAGAGCTGAATGAACATGATGTCATTCTAAGATGGAGAGATTGGTAATGTGGTTTGGAATACCAAGGATTTGTGAGGTCTCATGAGGGCAGTAGAGCAGGACTGACGTTTTTGAATTGTATTAAGTTTCCAACTCCTATTAAACGATAATAGAGGATAAGAAATTTACAATAGCCTCTAAAATAGCAGAAGTACAAATTTCTCTTTGTAATTACCAATACTGCTGAATCATTAGAAGAGATTATAGTAGGAAACAATAGAAATAAAATTTTAGAACTGCAGAGAGTCTTAGGTAGATACCATTTAGTCTGGCCCTTAAATTTGAGAATTGGAGAACTGAGCTCCACGCAGTTGGTCAGTAAGAAGCCTAGGAGTAACCATGTCACGTGTTCTCATCTACGTCATCACGTTAGACAGCATGTTCCCTAACTCGTTTTCATTGTCTTGTGGCTCTACCCTCACCCCTGTCCCTACCTCACTGCCTTCCAGGAAAAAAAGTATTTCGCCTATCTTAGTGTACGTAAACTTTCAGGGAGATAGATGTAGTTAGTGGTCAAATATCTAGTTAGACATACTTAAAATCACATTATATTAAGTAATACAGCAATTTAGATTATTTTTGCCACTCTTCATTTCACAAAGCTGGGTTTTTTGTTTTTTGTTTGTTTTGTTTTTTTTCCTCAAATGTTTTAAATGCATCACTGTCGCTGTCATTGTCCTCTTTCGGGCTACTTTCCAAGTCCTATAACACCCTATTCTTCAGCACACTCTCTTCCCTACTGTCTAAATTGTTTGAGATGTAGCAGATTTTGAATTTAAGTTAGCACAAGAAGTTTTGTCCAAAACTCTGTGTCTTTTGACATAACACTGGGACAGTTGCATTTTTAATTAGGTGTATATTTATGATCTTTACGGTGTGGAGATTCATGGCATTGATTTTTAAAGTGATTCTAAATAGGCTGTTTATAAGATCTAGCACTTTGCAATTTTGAGAGCATTCCCTCAGGAATAATTACTGTAGCTGATTAAATTTCTTTACCTTTTGTTGTTGTTGTCGTTAACAGATTCTGTCAGATGGCCTCTATGTAATCCAAAAGTAGAATTGGTTGAGGTCATTTAAGGTTAATGTATCTTCTACTTTTGTGTTTTTCAAAATAAAGCACCTGCAATATTCAAGATCTTATAAGAAGTCAGTATTAGGGGATTTCCCTTTTCTGAGAAACAAGTTTGAAGGAAAAAGCTCAACCTATATTCAAGTTTATATTGCATATGAAAGAATTAGTGATGGAATACTGCTGTATCCAGTTAAGTCGTTAATAGCAATGGAGACTTGGAATACTTCTAGCAGTTTAGGGCCAGAGAAGTGTGGCCCGGAGTTGCAGGGAAGGGTGTAGAGGAGGTAGAGGCGGAACGATTTAGAACATGCATGGTGATGGATTCTAGGAAGGAGAACAATGTGGACAAAAGAATGCAACCTAGAAATGAGGCCGCATGCCTCATGTAAGGCATGTGGGACGCTGGTCTAAGAGAACGAGGTTTTATATTGACAGGTTATAGGAAATAAAGATGCGGAGGCGGCCTGGGACCGGCAGCTTCAAACAAGGAGCTTAAGCCTGGTAATAGGAACTATCAGAAACCACTGCAGTTTTATGAGCAGAGCCTGGCGAAGTCAGTGATGTGCAGACTGGGGTGGTGGGGTTAGCAGGGGAGATACTGCAGTCCGGGGGCTCGCCGGAGAACTGGTTCAGTTACTGAGATGCAGGGCCAAGAGAGACTGGACTGGGGGCTAGTGGGGAAACAGCAAGGAAGAGGTGGGTACGCACCGTTTTGCTGAAAGAACCTACGGTATCTGCTGACAGGGGAAGAATGAAAATGCACGAAGATGATTCTAGGCTTCCCAACCTGCAATGCCACAAGAATGATAGTACAGGTTATGGAGGTGGGGAGACTTCTGAGATGTTTGTGACGACGTGGAACTGGAGAATGGGGCGTTTGTTTTAGGGAGACGTAGAGTCCAGAGGGGCTTTAAATCTATGACAGATACGACAGCACGTTTAATGACAATGATCTAGTAAGAAGTGAGAAAGCAGTTAATGTAAGAAAACGTGTGATTTGCAGGAACAAAGTGAGGAGAGAGGAGCATGATTGTTTCGTTTTCTCAGAGACGGTACAGACAGCAAGGTCGTCCTCTGACTCTGAGGGGAAAAAGAGGTGTGAAATACTGAGGAGGGGGAGAGGGAGAATGTAAATTCATCTCAGAGAGGGGCAGGTGCATTAACCAGGGAAGCGGATCAGGGTCCCCACTAGTGCCCACAGCTTACTTGAGGCTAGCGGTTATAAATTTGCAGGGCAGCCCGCCAACAGTCGTGTGCCCCCTCCAGCCGCGGTGCAGGTGCAGTGGGGGTGGAGGGAGCTGGGTTTGACCAGGGGTGGGAGTTTCCCGGTACATTTGATAGGAAGAGAGGGGCCCAGAGCCGGAGGGTCACGCAGGAGAGTGTTGCTGTGATAGACGGGCCCCCTGTGTTGGGAAGGACAGAGCGGCAAATGGGGAAGACACAACTCTGTGCAGCAGGCGCGCAGTCTCATCGCGTGTGCTTCATGCCCACGAGGTTTCATTTTTTAAAGGGGAAAAGGAAGAGTTATCGAAAGTGGCAGCGAGAACACAGGGGACACCGGCCCCACCCTCAGGTTTGTGGAGTGTGGGAGATGAAGCCATCTCTACTTGAGAGGACGTCAAGGGACAGAGTAGCCAGGGAGTACCAGGTTTCAGTTAAGACACAAAGGTGAGGGGACAATGATGGCAGAGGGGACTCCGGTGATGACAGACCCATGAGTTCTAGAAGGCATGGTAGAAGGATTTGGGAGGGAGGGTTGTGCAGGGCATGGATGAATTTTGCAGAGCCCAGTGAAGATAAGAATCCAGTTACGATGGGTGACCTGGTAGTTTAGACTTGGTTCTTAGTGTTCTCTTGTGGGAAGATGAATAGTTAGTTCTGGTTAAAGCCTTCTTTTTAGGCCCGTTCTTCTGGGCACTTTGTAGAGCTTACATGTGCAGTGTTGGGGGTGGGGAAGAAAGAATAGTATTCTGGCCAGAACGTAATGAGAAAACACGGGTCTCCCATTTCCATGCTTTGGGAGTAAATTCTGAGCATGAGTTCCAAACATAATGACATCAACACTTTAAAAAATGCGTGGATGTCCTTGCAGGGCATTTCAATATCATATTTATAGGTTTATGAAGAATACTGGCAATTTCTGGGTATTAAAAAGTTACTATGTTTTGCTTAATTCATTTAAAGGGGAAAGAGGGGCGCCTGGGTGGCTCAGTTGGTTAAGCATCCGGCTTCAGCTCAGGTCATGCTCTTACAGTTAGTGAGTTCGAGCCCCACATGGGGCTGTCAGCACAGAGCCACTCCAGATCCTCTGTCCCCCCCTCTGCCCGTCCCCATCTCATGCTCGCTCACGCTCTCTCTCTCTCTGTCTCTCTCTCTCTCAGAAATTAGTAAACAATATAAAACTTTTTTTAATTTAAAAAAAATTTGAAGGGAAGGAGTTGGTCCTGGATTTTACCAAATGTTTCCTTTCCTAAAATATATGAACAAGTCACCATAAAATCAGTTTGTCACGAATTTAGAGGCAACAGGATACAACTATCCATGGCTCCGTGCAGAATGGTTTGCCAGAATCCTGTGTATTTCTTCAAGGAGAAGGAAGTCTAATAAATGGAATGACCTGCAGGTCATATCACCTTGATAATAAAGCATCATAATTCTATGCTTCACTGTCTGTTCATCCTTGGTTTGGTCTGCGCTGTACTGAGCTTCACAAAAGTTCAATTGTTGTACCATCAGAGGAGGGGACAAAACTAGTGAGAGCAGTAGTCTCTGCAGTTGCTGCAAGGGTTTTCTGGAGGGGCCGCTCTGAGCTTAATAATTACAGTCAGAGTGGATACCAAAGATTTCCATGATACAGTGAAGAAGGTGGGCCTTTAAGTTTGTATCTGTCTCCACGTTGGGGTCAGTGGCTTTTATTTTCTAAAAAATTAATATAATTTAGGGTGGTCATGAAATCAAAAAGTAATCAGAAGTATGAAAACAAGTTCAGAGAAGGATGTAAACCACCCTGGAAAACATTCAAATATTCATTCATCCAGCAAATATTTGAGTGCCGACTATGTACTGGGCACAGTTCTAGTGGCCAGGGGTACAGCTGTCATGGAGCTTACGTTCAGAGGGGAGAGATGACGTGAACACGCAAAAATGAACGGAGAATGTCGTACAATGTGAGAGGAGCTATGAAAAGCAATAATTAGGATGATATGAGAATCACTAGGATTACTGAGAAAATTGCTTTCAGATATGGGGGTCAGGGAAGTTTCCCATGAAGGGAGAGCATTCGCAGTGAAATCTGAATATAAGAGAGCGTCAAATTTAGGATGATCTGACAGGAGAGCCTTCCGTTCAGAAGGAACTGCGAGTGTGAAAGTTCTGAGCCAGCTTGGCGTGTTGAAAGAATAACAAGAAACAGCAAGGTCAGTGAGACTGGAATGTTATGGGGGAGGGGCAGAGGCCACATCACACGATGTAAGTGATGGTCAGGTGAGTGGCTTTTGTGATGAGGACATAGGGAAGCTATGTTAGAGGGTCGTGAACTGGATGTAACTTAACTTGATTTGTGTGGCTTAAAAAATGAATCTGGTGGAGACGTGTAGGAGGTGGCAAGATACAAGAGTGGAAACAGTCTCACAGGTAGGGGGCGTTCTTTTAGTAATTCAGGGAAGAAGTAATGGTGGCTCAGACTTCAGGGCTGGAGATAAAGGGATGGGTGGATTTGAGATATAATTTCGAACTAGATTTGTTGATGGGTTACGCCTAGGGCGTGAGGGAAAGAGGAATCAAGAAAGTACTCTTAGATTTGGGGTTTTAAGCAGGGTGTGGTGCTTTTTACTAGGAGCAGGAGATTTAAGGAAGACTCCAGAGTTTTGTTTTGGACAAAACCCAAAGCTCTACCCAAGTAGAGCTATTTGTCACTTAAGAAATTTTTTATGTAATTAACTCATTAAGTAGCTCCATGCTAAGTATACGGAGGACTGCAAAGATCTACATCCCTGAGAAGTCAGCCCTTTTCACACGGAGGTATAACCTTGTTGGGAGATTCTAGAGAAAACTAAAATCAACCCAGTCCACGCGGATTTATCATCAGCCAGAGACTAGTTGAAGTGATATCTGTGTGGGATGCATTAAGTGTGTTCTTAAATATACTTTTTGGGTATCGTTGTATCACACATCATGTGGATTACTGGAATAGTATAGATTATGTGAAATTTATTCCTATTTGGAGCCACATAATGAACATTTTACAAAAGGGAGAAGACACTTGGGTTTTAAGAAATTTCTCCTTTAGTTTAGCTAAAAGCACTTGGAGGCAATGTTAAACGGTTAATAATTTGGGTGTGTATTTACTATTTTCTTCTACAAGTTATTTTAGAGAAAAGAGAGTAAAAAATTGGCATGTGATACTTGACGTCGTTGTATTGAGTAAACAAATAAGAACTGTTCGATAGTCATAAAATGGATGAATCAAGGAGGGCTGTGTGGAGTAATTGGTGACTGATTCCAACTCGGAGAAATGTGTTGGGTGGCTCAGCAGAAGGGAAGGGAGAATAAAAGAGCAGCCTTGGAGATGGAAAGGGGAGGATGGGCAGAAGGGTCCAGATGGGAGGAATTAGAGTGGTCAAGGCAGTGGGCTTTAGTGGCTGGTTGACTTTGGAGCATGAGGAAATGGAAGACTGCCCGATGGGGAGGCCGGAGTGATTGCCAGGATAGATGTTTCAGGGGTGTCATGGCCAGAATATGATGCTTACAGGGCATGCGGGTCGGTCTGTTGAGTGGTGATATCCACTAGAATGGATTACAGGCAGAGCACCTGTAGGGGAGGTTGGATGCAGTGGATATTGAGTTTGTTTTATTGTGTTTGAGGTGTCTTTGGAGATCAAGGGGAAGATAGGACTTAGGAGCCTAGAACTCAGAAGCCTGGAGATAAGGATTGTGTCATCGTCCCCTGTAGAGTGCGGTGCTGTTAATGACTTGAGTATGGAAGTGATGTGAGGATCGGAGGTTGATGTGACAATAATGTGTGTGATGGAGGACGAAAGTGGCTGGCCATGTTCGCACACCAAGAGGGAGATGAAAGGGCCTCTGTAGCGATAGTGGTGCGGGAAGTGTAACACCAGCACAGGGAGAGGGAGCCCGTGGACCGTTGCTGGCAGCTAACCTCAAACACAACTGTTGGTGTCCATGATAGTGGGAGGTTAAAAGGGAATATATCATTTTAACTATTAACAATTGGTGGATTGACTGATTTGTACTCCCTTGTTCAAAAAAGGCTTTAAAAGTGTTTGGGAGTGCAGAAGCTGGTCAGATGCGTCCTTGAGATTAGAGCCATCAAGGGTAGGACCCTAGGATGAGTAGACAATTGGATGGGAAAATAAAGAAGCAGCACTGTGGATAGTCATGGGCTCTTTCAGTCTGGAAGAACACTCTCCTCATTGTCTACAACTACCTTCTGCATCTGCTGTTTTCATTTTAGAGCTGCTCTCTTTCTTCATTCATGTATTAACTCAAAGTATCTTCAGCACATGCTGTATCACTACACCTCAGATTCCCAGCTTGACTTTGTTTTGCATCTGATGGGCCATTTTCTAAATGACCCTGAAGGTGCAGATGCATAAATTAAATCACGTTTTAGATACCCTATAGGAGCTTGCTTTTGATTTTTTTTTTAATTTTTTTCTTTTAAAAATGTCTTCAATGATATTTTTAAGCATTTACCTGTTTTGTAAACTTACATTGCATGAAATACATATGCTTGGGCAGAAATTAAAGATAAGTAAGAAGATGAGAGGATTTGTATATATAGTTAGATACCTGTAGTTTTTTTTTCTTCTTATGTATTTATTTTTTAAGTTTATTTATTTTGAAAGAGAGAGTGCATGTGTGCACGAGTACATGTGCAAGCTGGAGAGAGGCAGAGAGAGAGAGGGAGAGAGAGAATCCCAAGCAGTCTCCACGCTGTCCACACAGAGCCCAACATAGGGCTTGATCTCACAGATAGTGAGATCATGACCTGAGCCACAATCAAGAGTCAGATGCTTAACCCCCTGTGAACCACCCAGGCGCCCCTGAAGCTAAACTAATTTTGACATAGAGACAAATGACTTCTGTTTTATGGACTTTTTCCTTTCAGGTTTTAAAAACCTAGATAACAGTTGCTTCAGCGCCTTAATTTTTATAAATTATTCTGTGCTCCAGATTTACTGTTTCAATCCTTCCTAAGGAAATGTTAATATTATGTGAGCTTATTATTCCATTTTTAGTGTTTTACATTGCACTTGTTTTTTTTTTCACACAAGTGTAAGTGCTACATTTACACTTATTTTAAGAAATAAGTGCTTATCTTTTTCTCAGTCTGTAGCCTCTAGTACAGCCGGTGCTATGTGAGGCCTCATCAGATAGTCTACCTTGTGATGCCATCTGTAATATTTGTTAATTAGTATTTAGAAGGAAATTGGATACTGTCTACTTTTATTCATAAAACTTTATTCTCAGACTTTTTGTGTCTAGAGTGGGGATGATGCTCCCCCCAAAACCCTCAAGGAAACGTGATCAAACGGAGATGGGCGCGTCGTTTAACACTTGTTCCATCTTTGAGGTAGTGCAACCAAATTCCCTCTTGACCCCCTGGCCGTCGGAGCCATGCTGGATGGAGACACATTAGCTGCAGCAGGGCATGTGCTGCCATCCCATAATAAAAATGTAAGGACGACAGAGGCACCCAGCTCTGCCCTGACCCATGTTCCCACAAGGCTGGAGGTCCACGGCAAGGCATGGGCGTCCCGTGCGCAGGAATCTCCTGAGCCTTAGACCTGAGAGAGCTTAATGGACACACTGTGATTTTGACTTGCAGGGGCTGGACTAGGGCTGGGAAGAACTTCCCAGTGAGCCCCCAGGAGGAGCCGTGCTGCCACCCTCTGAGTAGCAGAGTCCCAGAGGGTTTGTGTGAATCTGCCTCCCTGTGAGGGAGGAATATCTGAGAGAACGTCATTGTGCTTACTGCCGATTTCTACTACTTTGATTGCTTTTAAACACAGAGCATGTGTTTAAATACAAAGCATATGTTATAAAGCCTGACTTCAAATACGGATACACAGTAATGGCTTTATTATATAATTACGAAAATTAAAACTTTTCTCCAAAGTAAATATTAAAAGAAATTAAAACCCAACTGAGGCATTTCCTAGTGTGCACATAGGATCACGTGACGAGGAACTAAACGAATCCCAAGACTTGGATGCTGAGGAAATTGCATTTTGTTTTTAAAAATTTTTTAACCTTATTTATTTTGAGAAAGAATGAGAGAGAAAGCACATGCGTGAGCTCCAGCAGGGGGGTTTTGGGGGGGGGGGGCAGAGAGAGAGGAAGAGAGAACCCCAAGCAGGCTCTGCACTGTCAGCACAGAGCCTGATGTGGGGCTCAGTCTTATGACCCATGAGATCATGACCTGAGCCAAAAACCATGAGCCAGGCACTTACCCGACTGAGCCACCTAGGCACGACTGGGGAAGTTGTTTTTAATAAAAATTATTGTTTCTCTAACTTTACCTGTATATTAGAAATATATTTTAGACCTTAGGTGTATGTATTTCTTTAAAAAATGATATCAGTCTGGGCATCTGGGTGGCTCAGTCAGTTAAGCGTCCGACTTTGGCTCAGGTCATGATCTCGCGGTTTGTGAGTTCAAGCCCCATGTTGGGCTGTGTGCTGGCAGCTGGAGCCTGGAGCCTGCTTCGGATTCTGTGCCTCCCTCTCTCTCTGCCCCTCCCCTGCTCACACTCTTATCTCTCTCTCTCTGAAAAATAAATAAAAATATAAATAAATTATATTAATCTGCATGGTATTAAGTGTCATTATCCCCAAATCTTTTCTACTATAGTATTGACTATAGTAAAAATGATCCGGTAAAATCATTAATTCACAGGCTCAGCAGTACTGAAAGTCAAATTTTATGTTCCCCCCAAATATAACTGCTGTACACTGTGAGATTGTGATCTAGCAGAGTTAAATTTATGAAGTCCTTATAATTTGTCAGTACTGTAAGTATTTGGTTGAAAGAAGGATAGACATGGGGTTAGTTATAGAACATTTTAGGGAAAAAACCTTTGGGAAGTACTTGGCCTTTCAAATCTGTTATATAATCCTCACTAATAGAATATATGAGCTTAACTACTTTAAAAAAAAAAAAAAAAGGATTCTCTCAGACTCTGGTTCGTCCTTCTGTGGAAGCCGAGCCCGCTGCATGGCAGGAACGGTGTCTCCCCTACTTCACAACTTCCACCAATTCATAATTTTCAAGTTAGTCACGCACTTCATTAAAGTTACTCATTGCAGATTGTTTTTCTTAGGGTAGTTCTATCTGAAACCAGTGTTACGCTTGTGAATGGATTGCTTTAGCTCCTATAAATAGTTTAAAAAATTATTTTCGAGGAATTCAGTTACCAGTGCTTATCACATATGGAAACACTAACCCTTCCCTTGTCCACGTAGAAAAAGCCATTTAACCTTCCCCTCCAGGTGGACGAGGGTCCTCATTACCACGATTTTGATTTTACCCTTAGCTGTCCAAGTGCCGTTAAAGATGCGTCTTTCATTTAGACAGTAAGGCTTTTATGCAGCTTTAAATCTGTATTGCTGTTCCCCTTTGTTTGTAAAAACAATCAAAAATTGATAATGTGATACATCTTTTCTTCTTTGGATCACGTATATAAAGTCACTTTGAAATCTAAATATATGTGTTTCATTTTGAATTCCATCAATGCCACAGGGAAAGAAAGCATAGACACCGTTATTTATTTTCATAAGTAGTAGACTATTTAGGTTGACAACTAAATCAGTATTTTAGAATTTTATGTTATAGGTACAAATTGTTGTTTTGATTTCTTGATAACTGGTACAAGGGGGAGAAAAAGGACTACCAAAAGGCGGAAACCAGTTTCAAATGTCTGCGAAATCAAAACAGGAAACTCAAGGAACTTGGCATGAGACCAGTTGGAGAGGAGCAGTTGTTTGAATAATTATACCTGCATTTTAACTGTTGGAAGTCATACAGTGACCTTCTGGTTGTTGTGATTTCTTGTGCCCAGCAAAAAAAAAAAAAAAAGTCCTGATTAAATATTTTATATCCTAGTGCTTAAGAGAGGAGTGTGCGTGTCTGTGTCTGTGTAGAGGAGCATTTTATTCAGCCCCAGTGGTGTTACAATAAATGGTATAGGGGCCCTTGGGTGGCTCAGTTGAGTAAGCATCTGACTTCGGCTCAGGTCATGATCTCGCTGTTTGTGAGTTCGAGCCCTGTGTCGGGCTTTGTGCTGACAGCTCAGAGCCTGGAGCCTGCTTCAGATTCTGTGTCTCCCTCTCTCTCTGCTCCTGCCCTGCTCATGCTCTGTCTCCCTCTCCTTCAAAAATAAACAAACATTAACAAAAAAATTTTTTTAAGTGGTATAAAAAACCAAATCTTCAATCTGACCCTTGGAATGATGCTTTCTGTGCAGTTACAAGTAAATAGGCAATAATGCTCTGTACCACTTACCATGTTTCCCCCACCCCTCCTTTGCTTTAACTCGTTCTGTGTGATTCCAAGCTGTGTACAGCCCAGACGTCCATCTGTCCTCTCCTTGCTCCTGCTCCTGGGTTAGCATGGGAGTACCGGGAGTTGTAGGCGAACAGTTTTTGCTACAAGCGGATGCTTGTTTCAAGTTTAAATACTGTGTTGTTAGTATATATTTTTGAAAACCCACTTACTATTAAAGGACAGAAAAAACCCTGGTGCTTTCAGTCAGATAAATGGTGTTCTTTGGGGGCCAAGCTTAGAACGTTTCCCTTTCCATCTTGGCCTTTAGCAGGTGAACGTCTCCACTTCTGGGTAACCCTGAGCAGGCCCTTGCATATTTGTGGTTTCTGACTTGGCTGTAGATGACCTTTCAGTTATTCCCAGGGCTTGGCGGGTGCTCTGTCATGAAGAGCTGCTGAGTCGCTGCTCTGCCCAGCTGTGTCCTGCTAACCTGGCCCCCACAAGGGTTTCCCTGACACAAGCAAAGGATCTGGAATCCTGGCCTTCTGAGCTGCTGCAAAGGAAGCCTGACCACTCCCCGCAGCACGGCCCCCTTCCTCTGAGAAGGGTGGGAACTGCACCTTCTGTGTCCTCCTGTCCCTGGCTGGCTGTCTCTGTCAACCACCTGGAGGGTGTGGGCCACCAGGAGTGGTCACTCCCAAACTCAGGCCGTGAAAAACCTCATTACTTAGTGTCATTTGTGCTCCAAAACCATAATCTGGGATCCTGGACGAGGCAGGCAAGCTTGATGGTTTTAATTTGCAGTCCATCAAAAAGTGATCATGTCCAATGTCCGTTAATTCTATCAATATAGGTAAGGATTCTCTGGGAGGCGATGTGTTTTTAACCTTTTTCCAGGCTTGCCAGTATTACGTAGTTAATACTACCTTGATTAAGAGGTCTTCCAGGAAAAAAAAAAACTTTTTGGAAAAAAGAGGGTTTTAATTTTTAAGCCAGCAAGGAAATCTATTAATGGAAGGAGACAGGGCCGAATGCATGCCATCACACATAAAGGTAAACTCCGAGTCAAAGCTACGGTTTCTCCCACTTCTTAGTGGAAGTTAGTGGAGCCAAACTTAGGTGAAAATAGCGAAGATTGCCAATTTGTCTCTTTTCTTCAGTGGCCCCATTCTGTTCTTTCAGTTTTCTTCCCACCTGAGAAGCCCAACCTCCTCTCTCTCTCTTTACTACCAGCTCCTATAATCTAGGCAGAATGTTAAATTATTTACCCTTATTGATTGATTACACTTGAGTGTTACCTCAGCCAGTATTTCCATTTTGATCCTTTCTAATTGTGAAATTCCTCTGAAAGGAACTCAGCCCAGAAGGAGGAAAGCTCTTTAGGATGAAGCAGGGATCCTGGAAGTTTGTCCTGCCCCATCCTGAGTGTGTCCCCACACCTGGGGAGCGTGGGCCCAGGGCCGGCCCAGCTGCACCGCTGTTTTTGTGGTGATACAGGAAGAATCCTGCCCCAAGAATGCGGCTGTAGTAAGGACTCAGAGTGGGACCTTTCCCACTCTGAAAAGGGTTGTGTATGGTAGGCCTTCTAGAAGATACTAAGAAACAAAAAATAAATCAAAGCTCATTTTAACCAGTTTAAAAGCTATTTTATGATTCATAGACATATTGTGTTTATTCCTAGAACTGATGCCTGTATCTTCTTTGTGGAATATATAACTCTCTCAAGAAAGGTGTTTAAGACCACTAAAATTCAATATTTGGGGCTTTTAAAAGAAATATTCTAATGAACATAAAATGTGACTCATTCCCTAGTTCATACTGACCACAAAGTGTGCTGTACTGAGCATTTGAATAGTTTGGAAACCTATGAGACCATTCTTTTAATGGTTCAGGCTCTCTATTCACATCGGTTGTTGGTAGATCTAAAGCTGGGGATATATTCTTTCTATGACCTTCCTGCTTTTGATTTACAGTCTCTGTTGCTTAGTGTTTTTTGCATTGGGAGGGAGTAACAGCTACAAGTAGTGCCTGTAAAGTTGGAAGAGGGAAGGAATTAACATGTGATGAATTAATATTTGTGTGAATTTGTAAGAGACTGGAATGTTCCTTTAAATCGTGGATGTGTTTTTTGTTTCTGGCTGACAACTTCCTAGTTTTCCTACACTTCATTATTCTTTTCTTGGTCGCTGGAATTTTTTTTTTAATTTCCCGAAAAGCAAGTAAAGTGCTTTCTCCTTATCAGTAACGTTTCTTTTCCTGTTCCAGTAACAAAAGAACAATACAAGAATTTAATACTGTTAAAAAATTGATACTTCTTCTTAATATATCCATATATTTGTCTGTAGATAAAATCCAAGTTTTATAGACATAAAAGCTATGTGTCAGTAAAATGAGCTCATATTTTATCATGTTCTTCTTAGGTTCCCCCCCCCCCCCCCCCCCCGCTTTTACTCAGCTTGAAAAATGAAATCATTTTTTTTCCTCTTCAAAATCTGTTCCCATGTTCTGTCACTGAGAGTAAAAGTCCTGGAAATAAGGATGGGTAAGACCACTGGTGGTCCCCTTAACAGAAGGACATGTTAAAGGCGTGTAGCATACCTTCTGATCTCGTTTATGTATTTGTATTATAGAAAAGATTATTATTTACCATTCCTGCTGCTTTGGCAAAAAAAAAAAAAAAAAAAAATCTGCCTCACAAACTTTTATAAATATCAGGGGTGTGTTTTTGCAACATGAAAGGATGCTTGTTTCAGTGTTTTGGTGTAGTTTGAGCTCATGACAGACGTGCATATAAAGAGGCTTCTGCAAATATCCTTGAAACTAGGTTGAGCAGGGGCACTGGTGACCTGTTCCATGGTGGTCCTACTGTGGCCTCGGGGGACTGTGCTTGCTTACTCTCTAAGGCATGAGACAAAATCTAATAGTCTCAGTTGTGCCTGACCCAGATCTGGGTAATTAGTGAGGTTTTCATACTTTCTAACTACTTTGCCTGTAACATTTAAAGTGATATTTATCTCTGTGGTGGTAAAAAGAAGATACAATATTACTGCATTTATGTGTTCTCAGTGCCTTTTGGCATTCTGATTGCTAATCACGGTGGAACCTTCTGAATGCTTTCTGATTGAGAGCCAATTTGTTTCTGTTCTGTCAGGAATTTTTCAAAGGAAATTAGGCCGTGGGGTCACACCTCAGTGCAACACAGAACTCCCAAAAATGTTACCTGTGTGTTTTCTCATGCCTCCTGGCCTGGCTTCGTGTCTGCTTAAATTCAAGGCTTATAATAAGGGAGTCCTTGGGGGTCCTTCAGATATTTCAATAAGTATAAGCAAACATCTTTAATCTGGAGAGTATACCTTATGTCGTCTCTCTCCAATAGTGTGTGCCCATGTGTGTTAGGAAACATGTTTTTTCTGGAAAAAAAAATCATGTCACATGTGCATGTGTGTATTTTCCGTACCAAAAGCACATCGTACCACACACGTTCCACGTACATGTGTGACTCTATAGCTAGATACATACAAGCACACGTACGTGCCAAGTGACCTAACAGTTAATACGTGGAAATAAGTACAACCGTATAATTTTTATCTTGATGCGTGTATGTCTGTATTTCCCTATATGTTATTAAATGTGCCAGTGCTGATAATAGTGTTTACATTTTTTGCTTAAGAGTTTCCTGAAAATTTTGCTCTTGTTTGATGGTAGAAATTAGTCCTAGAATCTAACCTGCAGCTATACATTCCAGCGTTTCTTTATAAGGATTGGCGTAACATTATGCACTTTGTGACTAGCTTACGGAAGAGAAGGCAAGACTCTTCAAATAAATATTATTCCAACTTCTTCCACTTTCATTTCCCTTATCGCCATAGCAACCACACCCAACTTTGCTATTAAACCGTGTTGTCTATCTGCTTCCTACATGCTAGTGAAGCTGACCCTATTGAGTAGCAAGGGAAGTATGAGAGATAAAGTTGAAAACTGCTTTCCTTTTGTTGACATTTCTAGAGCAACAAGTCAGAAGGCTTTTGTTCCTTTGGGTAGACAAGAGCTGCTACGGGTCATGATTAGATGGTATGTCCTTTAGTAACCATGATGACTCCCAGCAGAATTATTTAAAACATTCCAGTAAATAACCCAGAATTCTGGTAAACAAAAAAGGAGTGGTGGTTAACTTACAAAGTGTGTTTTAATTTTCTATATATGGCAAGGAGAATACTGGGGAAGAACGTTAGAGTCAACATAGGATAAAGGTGCCCAGATTTCTGAGATTAAGCTATTTTGGACCAGCCTCAGTGAAATGGTGTTTTTTTAGGAGTCTCCATATATGGCCCTTCAGAGCTCTGCCGTGGGAGTTCCTTGCTCTATTTTATTGCTCTCTTGGTTGATATGAGATCTTTCTAGTATCTTTTAGTTGTATCACTCATCAACTCAGAGCAATTTTTTTTTTTACGTTTGTTTATTTTTGAGACAGAGACAGCATGCGAGCGAGGGAGGAGCAGAGAGAGAGGGAAACACAGAATCCGAAACAGGCTCCAGGCTCTGAGCTGTCAGCACAGAACCCGATGCAGGGGTTCGAACCCATGAACCGTGAGATCATGACCTGAGCCGAAGTCGGACGCTCAACCGACTGAGCCACCCAGGCGCCCCAACTCAGAGGGATTTTTAATTAAGTCACGTACTAACTTGATGCTCCATGGTTTCATGTCATCCGTTCTTGAGTCCTGTTAACCTTTCCATCGAGATTTTTGTCATCTCTTAAAAGAATTCCTTTGGGATAGGAGTCCTGTCACCACGTGGGGTAGCCCATTTGATGGACGTTTTCTGAACATAATGTAACATGATTGATCTTGCTGTATGTCTCATGGTCTGAGATACTGTTTTCTATGACCAGAAAACACATTTGAGGTCTTTATAAATCTTAAGTGCCTCCTTAAAGAGAAGAGAAATAAGATGATTGTATCTCACATTATTTACTGTTATGTGTAGCATCAAAAATAAATGAATGTCCCCAGGGGGAAAAAAGAGTTATAAAATGAGAACACAGACATGCGGAGGGATTAAGGCGCAGTGAGCTTACGAATGACTTGATTTTCTTACTGGCATTGCGGAAGGGCTCAGGCTGTCAGGGAAATGAACCGATCTGTATTAATGTAAAGTACCAGAAATTCAAATCAATCCTGTTTGCGAGTGATACCAGGGTTTTCTTTGAATGCTGCTGGATAGACCCTGCTTGTTAAATGTCAGCTAGATCTATGTCCCTGGTGCACATAAACTGAGAGGGCCACAAAAATATCCATCCTGGGCTTTAAAATATTTAAACCCTTTAATGTTCTTTTGACCTTCAGTTAAAGGACATAGTCACAAAACAGAGGAAATGCCTTAAATTCTAGCATCTGGGTTTGTTTCTTTATACTTCTTTGGCACAGTTACAACAGTAGGGCTTTCTTTCCTTTAATTTTTTTTCCCCCAGTACAGTCAACATGGTCTTTTCACACAAGCTGGGAAGGACAGTCGTGAGGCCAAGAGCAATAGGTTTCTTCTGCCCTGTGCTCTGAGGCAGGGCCTAATTGAATGGCTTGTTGTTTCACAGGGAGCCTAGAACCAAAGAGCCGACAGAGCCCCACACAAGTACAGATGTTCTGTGAAGTTAGATACCTGCACATGCGCACAGAAACATACTTCTGTATATTCAGAATTCAATGCACCTCAATGCCCTAGTATTTTGAACTTCTCGTGTCTTCATTACTGTATTCCTGTTACTTCATGAGGATGTGGTTTGGGGATCTTCATTTGGTTTTTCAGCTGCTTGAAGATATTTCTTCGAGAGTTTCTTCTGTAGCTGAGACAGGAAACTAGTCTAATTGAAGTCCCTGTAAAGCGTATGTATTTTGGCTCTGTAAGTATTTCAGCCATATTTGTCATTGATCACTAGTGAGAGGTCACTGAAAACTTTAGGGAGTGGAGTAATGGCCTCTGACATCCCATTAAATACTCCTATCAAAACAGTAAGCTGGAGACATTTTCCCATTTACACATTCCCTCAGCTTTACATCCAATAATTGTGTGTGTGTGTGTGTGTGTGTGTGTGTGTGTGTGTGTGTGTGTGTGTCAGCTTTTCTTGAGATTTTGAATAACAGGAAGCAACATCCCCTAGGTGTTCTTTCCCATAGGAGTTGAGTTTGGTAGCATATGCCCCTCCTGACAGAGGTTGACCTTAGCCACTCGGCGCCACAGACCCTCAGGCTTTGGCATCGCTGTTGTTCGTTTGTGTGCTTCTTGAGGGGTTCTGACGCGAAAAAGTTAGGAAACAATACTAATATGCACAGATGTGTTAACAGATTTAGAATTAGCCTTCAGAGTCACTCTCAAAAACCGTCTGAGTCACAAAAGCTGGTTTTGTCTGAGGTTTATAGAGTGAATGTATTTATCCTATAAACTCCTGTTGAAGGGAATGGTCATCTGCCCCTAGCAAATGCCTATGTAATCTCCCCTAATTCATGCATTCTTTCATTTAACAAGTATTTATTGAGCACCTGCTCTGTGTCAGACGCTGTGCTAAATACGGAGTGCATGGGACAGACAGGGTCCCAGTCCCCCAAAGCTTCTAGTCTGATGGGAAGAAATAAATAAAAGTCATAAATGAGAGTGTGTAAGTGCAGTTGGGTAACAGAATGCCAAGACCAAGAGAGGATGGCTTGAGAAAGTCTCCGAAGAGATGATGTTTAGGTTGGACTGAGAGCTAGGAAGGAGCAGGCTGTGTAAGAGCCTGGGGAAGAACATTCTGGGCAGAGTAAACCACAGATTAGACAACCTGGTGTGGAGCTCTGTGAGTAGGGGCGGGGGCGGCGCTGTATGTAGTGAGTGAGGGTGGGGGAGGAACCCGAGGGGAAGCTGGAGAGGTAAGGAAGGACTAAATCAAATAGACTCTAAGGCCTGAGTTTGGATTTTATTCTAAGTGTAATCAGAAGCCATTAGATGGTTTTAGGCTTCCGATGGAGATGATAGGATGCCCTTTTTAAGATCAGCTTGGGCTGCTCTGTGTAAAAAGTCTTCTAGGAGGAGGCTGGAGCAAAGCCAGGGGGCTGGCTTGGGCCCTGAAGGAGAGCCAGGGGAGTGATGTGCGGCTGGACCAGAGGTTGACAGAGGATTTGGAGAGAAGGGAGGGGTTCTGTGTGCCATCTAGAGGTATATCAAGTCTCAAGTTGCTTGAATTTGGGGGTCAAATTAGGAGGTGAACTTCACATTGACCCTGGGCCTCCATTTCCTGAGATGGGGAAGCCTGAGCAAAAACTGGCCGGAATCCAAATTAGCCTTCGAAATGCATCCAAGTATACGAGGGTAGAGAGGATTTTGAGTCCTTCTCTTTATATGGTGATGACGTTTGGAAATTAAGTCATTAATATATTAGTCCAAAGTATTACACTGTCTGGAACACATGAGTAAAATTCCAGAGATTCCAACTTGGTGGCTCTTGGTTGTGGTTATTTCAGCTTGGTCTTCTGACTGGTTTAATCCTTCACCTCTTCTGTCTGAGGCTGTGTTTCTCTCTCTGACTTTTGGTAAATGCTTCTGTTTCTTCTTCCCCAGGGATGTCAACAAAAGCCATACCCTGATTTGGTTAGTTTCCTTTTAAAATTGTTCATGGATTTCTTTTTACAAGTTTATGACAACATGTCTTTCTCAGGCATGATTACTCATACCCTACAATCCCAAGCCACCTGAGGGAGTGGCAAGTCCTGGGTCACTTCTGCACACTCCTGAGCTTACAAGGAAGCCCTATTCTGTTGAGTCATTCTCCCACCTCCTAACCACAGACTTCTGTTTGACTGTCAGTGAGACCTCCGTGGCTGTGTACTTAACACTGTATTTTACTCTGCTGTGTGCCTGCCTGTATCCCCCGAAGGCAGGGACAGGGCCTGGCACCTTACGGGTAGTTAATGTCTCATGATTGTTGAGAGTAAATTCAATGAAGTCACTCATGATATACTAAGAAAAATTGGACTTTAATTTGCAGTCCTTGTGAATCCCCTACAGGCTTGTGAGCAGCAGGGTTCAGAATAGGATGTAATAAGGGGATACTCTACACAGATTCCTCCTCGGAAAGCATCCGTGAGTATGAAACACATTCAGAATTTGGAAATACTTGAGGGCTGTGATTATGAATATTAATTTTCATTGACCTGGTAAGGAGAGAAGTATGTAATTATTGGAGATTTCTAGATGATACAAAACAGGACAGTAACTCATACTGAATAGAGAGCTATTCATCCTTTGCAAGGCAGAGGCACACTGGGTTTAGGATTTCTTGACCTGTCTTTGATTTTACTTGTGCCTAATTTCGTCCAGGTGTACCCTTTTGGCTGTGGTCATATTTCATTTCGGTGTTATTGCCGCCCGTTTTTCAAAAACAAAGGCAAAAATCGTACTTGCTGTATGCAGTTGGAAGAAACGCTGGCGCAGGTCCTCCAGAAACCAAAGAGAGACATTATTAGCAATATCCAGACCAGTAGCTGACTGGCTCAGATTCTTCCTCCCATGACCATTGCTGATTAATGGGAGAATCTGTTCTGTAGTTGCAAAGCCTCTTTCCTGAGCCCAGTCTGTCCTGGCTTCAGAACATGGCCAGCTGCACAGCTGAAGCCACTGCCAGGGCTCTGTTTCTGATTCCACCCTCAGCAAGTCAGATGCGGTGGTCAGAAAGCAAAGAGGTGGGGAGAGCGTCCAGATCCATTCAGATGTTTCGATTGAGAGCAGAGACAGCACACCCTCCAGTCAGAAGCCCTTCACTCACTCACGTTGGACACCACGTCCCCTTCAGGAGTATGCTGTTCGCCTGGGTAGATGTTGCAGTTTTTCCTTCATTCTTGATTTCTGTCCAGGCCCCTTAGCTCCTGTGTCTGTAGTGATTAATTTGCTCTGGAACTTTTCCTGACATTCTTTTCTTCACCCCTCCTCTCTCTCTCCTATCATCTCTTCCTGTACACCTCTTCTGATTTCTGTTTGCCTTCTGTCGTCCCAACACTGCATTTCCCCCCTTTCCACTGGAATAGCCTTGTGTGTTGGCCTGTTTCCAGCAATATAAATGCACCTCACTTTTTAAAAAAATTTGTTTTTAACGTTTGTTTATTTTTGAGACAGAGACAGAGCATGAATGGGGGAGGATCAGAGAGAGAAGGAGACACAGAATCTGAAACAGGCTCCAGGCTCTGAGCTGTCAGCACAGAGCCCAACGTGGGGCTCGAACTCACGGACCGCGAGATCATGACCTGAGCCACAGTCGGACGCTCAACCTACTGAGCCACCCAGGCACCCCACACCTCACTTTTTTAAACCAACCTAATATATTTACCCACTGAACAAACTCAGGTGCACTTTATGACAGCGTCGTAGCCTGAAATAACAAAATCCTGTTGTAGCAGACCACATATTTAACTTACTTTTCTTTCTTATTTTCCTTATTCTAAACTCTGTTTCATTTCAGGGGCCTATTATGTGAGTAAGAGTTTAGGATCCTTGTAGGGTCTTCAGAGGTAAAGAGCTATCTCCACTGTATCTACAGTACCTTAAAAACAATAATAGGAAAATGCAGAAAAAAATTTGTAACAGTTCAACTCTTAGCTAAGATTTTAATATGGTAAACATTTGCATATATTGTAATGAATAATGTCTAGTCCTAGCTCAAGATATTTCCAGTTTTCTGGGGGAAACAGACATGAACACAGTTTACTAGAATAGGAATAGGAACTAGAATGAAATAAGTACTTTCAATAATTCAGAGGTACAAGAAGTCCCTGAGAGCACTGAGAAAGAAGTGATATTCTGACCGGAAAAATCAGGGATAATTTTCCTTCCCAGAGAAGGTAACAGGTTTATTTTAACCTTGAAGGATGGACAGGATTTCAGCAGGTGGAGAAGAAGGACAAAGGAGGTGGTGGTGGGGGTGGAGAAGCTCCATGTGCAGGGGGAGGGGTGCACCGATTCCAGCACAGCTTGGAGCAGCGTGCATGTTGCACACGAGTGTGTGGCGGCTCTTGTTCTGCCATGTCCGGCCTCCCTTTACTGTGCAGTGCAGAGTGGGAAAGCCACTGAGGCAAGGAACCAGCCCCAGAAATGAGGTAGAATTGCCTTCTCTCAATAGGAAATCACATCTCGGACACTGCAACTGTGTTGGTAGAATTAAGAGAACCGAGGTCTGTCTTGATGGAAAGTTTTGTTTTCTGTTGGGTTTCCATGTCCGTTGTGACCTTGGGTGTTGGGTTTCCATTTCTCTTGTGACCTTGAGTCAGTCATGTAACCTCTTGGAGCCTTCTTTGCCTCATCTGTTGAAACAAGGTGGTGACCCTGGACTGTGTCCTTGGCCGCTGTGCTGTACCATTTGAAGTTGGATTCACATCCAGTCTCCGTCCCTTCTGTCACCTCTGCTCCCCACACTTCCCTTCCTCTCTCCTGCTGTAATTCTTAACTTGATTCATCCTGAGGCTGTCCCTGTCATAAACATAAGTGGATGTTGCTAATTCAACACTAACATATTTAAAGAAATTTTCTTATGGTTCAGCAAAAAGCTAAGGCTTCATGTCCAAAATGAAGGTATCCCGAAGTTGAAAACGAAGGTTCTGGTCATCCATACAGTTGTTAACCATTTGGATGACATAGTAATTTTGTCGAGGGAGGACTTAAAGCTGCAACATTAAGAGGTATACATACTTTTGTCGGGTTCATCAAATAGTGTCCTTTTGGTTCACATTTGGTCCCTCTTGGAAAAGTTAAGATTGCCGTCGGGACGAGCACATGGTTCAGTAAAAATAACAAGCTCCTTGAAGTATGTATGTTAATATTGTAGTTTCCTATTTGCATTATTAATAAGCGTATGTTTTATTGCCACTTGAAATGGATTCACTGGCATCCCAGAATAGGTAGTTTTGATACTGGTTAAGGCTGTACCAGGCCATTCACATTCCACATTCCTTGTAATGTGCCAAGTGCTTGGTGCACATACCTTATTTATCACGTTGAAGAGACAGAATGCACTGACTTTGAGGAGGTCTTATGCCAGAGGAATCAGCTTTTTTAACAATGCTTTCCATATCCCTGAAGCTTAAGTTAGAATCTGAGCATCCAGTTCCATTTTTCTTTTCTTTGGAGCCAATTTTTGAAAGATGGGAAACGCACGAGTAAATAAATAGAAGAAGGACTTCTGTTTAGGAGATACTCTGTGGTAGTTCTCTGTGCGGCACATCTAAGGTACCTGCAGTCACGTACAGCGGTCCTGGTCAGTGGTGAGTTGGAGGAACCATGGTGGCTCCTACGTAATTGTAACTGATACCGGTGTGATGGCCTTAGAGCCCAGTGAGGTGATGGATTTCTTTGTTCTCCTGACTTACCGCTTTAAAATCCTGTTTGGTTCTCTGCTTATTTTAAAAGCTTCACTCAACTTCCAGCTCTTAATTCCTATTAGTCTTATTATTTCCTACCTTTACGTTTGCTTGAGCCTTAATTCACATGCAGTCTTACTCTCTCCAACTTCCTGCCCTCTTTCTTCTTCTCCTCTCTTGTCTTTCAGATCCTCCCTGGTTAAAATGTTCTCTTGCCCATCTGCAAACTATAGTAGTTTGATTCATTTGCTTAAAAACAGATCTCTTATTCCTGAAAACTGGGATTCTATGGGAAAATATGATGTAATAGTAACTAACATTTAGAGCATGCTTACCATGTACCAGATGTCACCCCAGGCACTTTATATGGATTATTTTATTTAATACTCCTAAGAAGCTCATGAAGTAAATTAAGGGGGTGAAGTAACTTGCCCAGGGTCACACAGCCAGGTAGAGCCAAGATTGGAACCCACACGGTCTCATTCTGCATCCCATATTCTCAGCCAACTCTTGTTACTTTATTTCCTCAGCTGTTGAGCCCATCAAGGTTTAATGATCACCAGTGAGGTCACAACATCTTGCTAGACACACGGACACTAAAACTGTAGCAAAGACCCCTTCCTCTTGCAGTACTGGACCCCAAGTGTAATTTGGGAGGCCTGTGTGGGTACTTCCATTATACCTACGTATGACAGTGCATCTTTCCCAAAGTCAAAGAAGTCTTCACCTTTGTGAAGCTGAGGTTTGAATGAGTTAAAAGGAGAAAAGAGAAAGCATCAAAACATGAGAGAGGAGAGCATGGGACGGATGAGGGAGCAGTGAATCTCACTGTGACTGGAGCAAGCATGGGTCCTAGAATGGTGGAGAACGGGGGTCGCGGGGTGGCGATGAGGCATGGCATTGGTGATACCCAGATGCCAGGGGGTTCGAGTGCCATGGTAAAGAGTTTGGATTCTCGTCTTCAGTCAGGAAGCTGGTGTAACTGTACCATGTTTTCCTTCTTGAATCTCTCCTGCGGTGTTGCCTCATTACGTGGAAGCCACTGGAGATGCTGGGAGCTCCATGGTGCTTAGCATCAGTAGCTCAGATCAGCTTAGAGGGCAGTTTATTGCTGTGGCGTTGTAAAGGCTAGTGTTTTCCTAACAATCTTTTGATCCTTGGTCCTGCATAACTACTATGAAATTAAAGCTAAAGCTATAAACAGAAACTTAATGTCAGTACTTACATTCTTAACTTGTAAGATTAATACAGAGATGTTTCCAAAGAAGTTTTTATGTAAGATTAAATGCATGGCTTTTATGCAATTCTGGTTTGTTTCTCCTAATTAAACTTACTTTTTTTTTTTTTTTTTGAGAAATTGCACATTTAAGTGATGCTCTGAAGAAGCATTTGGATATTGTTGAAGAGCTGTGATCAGTGTTGTTTAAAATGTTTATTTACTTCTGTTAATTACTGTTTAACCTTCAAAAGCAAGCAGCATCTTTCTCGATGGCATTTTTTTTTTTCAAAAAATTTTTATGAGTCATTTTTCTAGTGTTAACAAGATGACTAGATACGGACCCAATTATTTTTTTGATGTTAAGCCCATTCTTTCCTACTTTCAGTCAGAAAAATAATTAGTAACTTAGGAGTATTTCAGTCAGGTTGCATAATCTATTGCCCTAGCCTATTCACAGAAAGGGAATTACCAAACTGGCAAAAATCGTAGAATGAAATAGAGTAGACCTGAGATTGAGATTCTTAGGTGGGGACTATTTAAAACAAAATCCCCTCCTTCCCTCCTTCCCTCCCTCCCTCCTCTGTCCTTTTTTGGGTTGTTCATTTGTTTTTAATTGCTTTCAGTGTGTGTAGCACTTTTTTTTTTTTTGAATGCTAATGGTAATGGCAAACTCTCATTTTTTGAAGCAGGGTTTTCTTTTGGAAAATAGCCAAAAGGCATATGGAGTCCTAGCTGATTAATAAAATAGGTGAGCACTTTGGGGGATTCTGTTTTTTCTAAAGTGTAAGCTACAACTCTTAGGCAGTGAGGCTGATTTTAATGTGTATCTCATGAACTGCTTTAAAAGAAAGCGTCAAAAGGCACATTATAGAAACATGTTGAGAAATGGCAGAATTGGAATAACTATATAACTTCCTAAGGTGACTTCACAAAACAACATGATTTGAATGTAATAAGTTCTGTCATTTTGTTTCTTGGGGGCTTTGTCCCTTTATTTCGCTGTCGTGTTTTATACACTAAATATAGTTCATATTTTTTAATTCATGAAGAACTGTAGGATACATGAATAGCTCTCAGTTTTCAATTCAAACATTAGTTCATATGTTACTGTATACGTGGAGGTATAGGAATTAACAAAGTTTCCAGTAAATAGAAGGTGGCAGGGTAAACTTTTTTCCATGCATAAGTGAATGGTTTTAAGTGCCCTTTGAAATTCTGAATATCTAAAAGGCTGTTGGATTCTGGTAACTGTACGGTCTGAGAAGCTTTGCTCTCAGGAACTGCCAGAGTTTATTCTGTTCGCTACTTACCTCTCTTCTGATTCACCCTTAAGTAGCAGTTTACTCATGTGGAAAGGGGTAAGCTCAGTTCCTGAGGCTATATAATACCAAAGGTTTGGTTTGTTAGTGACATTACCTACGATATGATACCCAAGACAAAATATTTTAAATGAGTTAGTATAAGTCAGCTTCATGAATTAAATTATCTACTGCTTCTCTCTTGGTTCCTCCCCCCAAAATTAAGGATGCCATTTTTATTCCTGTGATTTTCTCCCTGCATCTCCCGAGATGTTCTTTTTGATACTTTGGAAATGGTTGTTCTTGCCAGGATCTGCCTGTTACTGCTGTGAGTCAGTGATGGGTCTCAGACAAAAATTTGGTCCCTTGATGCTTGTCCATTATGTCTTTCTTTGTCATATTTTCTCAGCTGCCTTCAATATGTTCTCCCCAAGGACTGGCTGCAGAAATACTGCAATGCAGGGCGCCTGGGTGGCTCAGTCCATTGAGTGCCCAGCTCTTGATTTCAGCTCAGGTCATGATCTCATGGTCATGGGGTCAAGCCCCGCATTGGGCTCTGCTCTTTGTCTGCCCCTCTCCCCACTTGCACACACAGACTCTCTCTCTCACTCTCTCTAAAATAAAAAACAAGAAAAATCCTATAATACATTATTCAATATAAGCCTTTTTTAAAAATTTTCTTGCAAAAGAGCATTTGAGCCTATAAATAACATATATTATGGAAACAATAGAGCACTGGGTAAGAAAGGAATTAATTCCATGCTAGAGTATTTTACAACTTTGATGATGGGATTTCTTAATTGTCTAATCAGAGATTCTTGCACACTTTAGAATTCATCTCAATACACTATAGCCCTTTAAAAATTACAAATAAATTTAGGTATTTTTTTTTCAGAACTGATTTTGAGAGTTTCATTGTACTGTATAAGGTCTGGTATCATGCTGGAGTCCTGAGCCAGTCAGTCAAGACTTCTTGAACCACATGCCCACTTAAAGCTTTTGGTAGAGCATATTTTTAATTCCTTAAAATAATTACCTTGCTGTTCTGGAGACCTTTGAAAAGTCCATAAAGTTAATTACACCATGAGATACACCCTCTGCCCAGCTGCTTAAGCACTGTATCAGCTTTACAGGATGTATCAGTGTGATTGCAATACAGTATTATAGTAATACACAGTTCATTGTGTGTAGGCATTTCTAAAGTAAGATAATAGTGATAATTACGTGGTTATTAAAAAGTTCAGGACCTTTTGGGGCGCCTAGGTGGCTTAGTCAGTTGAGCGTCCAACTTTTGCCCAGGTCATGATCTCGTTGGTTCCTGGGTTCGAGTCCCGCATTGGGCTCCATGCAGACAGCTCAGAGCAGTGAGTCTGCTTTGGATTCTGTGTCTCCCTTGCTCTCTGCCCCTCCCCCGTTTGCATGCATGTGCACGCACTCTTTCTCTCAAAAATAAATAAATATTTTTTAAAAAGTTCAGGACCTTTTGCTGTTGTGTAGTTAAGATAGGCTTTGGGAATTTGGTACATTTTTGCATACTTTGGGTCGGGGCTACCTGACAGTTGCTCTTCATTATTTAGTCTGTTGCCTTTATATCATTGGATTCTTTGACTTGACATTGTAAATTTGGTTTCTGTGACTTGTGAAAAGATCTCAGAACCTCTTGTAACTCTTCTGAAGTTAGCAGTGAATGGGAACTGAGAGCTAACAAGACCGGCTCACTTATGTGCCAGGTATTAGTGTGACATATATTACCTCAACCTCTCAACAAGCTAGTGAGGTGGAGACTTTTATGATCCTCATTTTACAGATGAGGAAACTAATCTAGGAGAGGTTACCAGGGACATACACTAGAGTGAGTGGTAGAACTTAGATAGGTAAGTGGGTAGGTAAGTGGATAGATAGGCAGACAGGAAAAGGTAGAAACATTAAGAGTAGTAAGGGAGGGGCGCCTGGGTGGCGCAGTCGGTTAAGCGTCCGACTTCAGCCAGGTCACGATCTCGCGGTCCGTGAGTTCGAGCCCCGCGTCCGGCTCTGGGCTGATGGCTCAGAGCCTGGAGCCTGTTTCCGATTCTGTGTCTCCCTCTCTCTCTGCCCCTCCCCCGTTCGTGCTCTGTCTCTCTCTGTCCCAAAAATAAATAAACGTTGAAAAAAAAAATTTTTAAAAAAAAAAGAGTAGTAAGGGAATATTATTACTGAGAGATGTAATAGTTCGCTGGCTGCCAACTGTGTTGTAGGCATTATGCTAGGTATTAGAGAAACAAAGAAGCACCAGACTCTAGCCCAACCTTCATGGAAGGCACACTTGGTCATGGAATGCCAAAATGTAAGTAATTAGTGATGCAGTGTGAACATTTTTATAAAATTGATACATTGGGGCACCTGGGTGGCTCAGTCGGTTAAACTTGCAATTCTTGGTTTCCGCTCAGGTCACGATCTCACGGTCTCATGAGTTCAAGCCCCGTGGCAGGCTCTGCACTGGCAGCACAGAGCCTGCTTGGGATTCTCTCCCTCTGTCTCTGCCCCTCCTCCGCTCACGCTGTCTTTGTCTCTCTCAAAATAAATAAATAAACTTAAAAATATATTTTTTAGATAAAAAAAAAAAGATGTATGCATGAAGTCTGTAACAGTAGACTAAAGGAAGGAGTCAGACTTGTGGCAGAGACCGAGGGGAAAGGGTATTTAGCCGAGGGAGGTGACGTTGAACACAGCCAGAACCCTCTTAGAGGACAAAGACCATACGTTTCAAACTTTGCGTCCCCGGATTCCTAGGAAAGTGTCAGGAGGTAATGAGTGCTCAGGAAATGTTGGACAGATAGATGGTGGCAGTGTGGCCAGCTAGGCATATGTGGCAAAAGAGTATTGGAGGAAATGCTTCTCCCTCCCCACCTCTACCCCTCCCCATTGAAAGCGTGGAGACAAGTAGGGGCGCAGTGTGCTATTCAGAGGTAGCACTGTGGGTGTGTCATTGAAAAGTGGCTTGTTGGGAGTATGACTGCCATGCTGCATCACACATCACTTGGACCCATATCTCCTGCCAGGAGTAGTCCCTGCTCCCCATCTCCTCACTACACTACTGCTTTAAATCCTACCCACATTTCAAGACCTTGATAAGGACAACACTTCTCCATGAAGCTTTCCCAGCAACTGCCTTGCAGGTACCCTCTCCTTTCTCTGTATTGGTCTCCGATTTCTTATTTTGGAAAGACCCTCAGAAATCCTCTGCTAACCTTCCCTTTGATAAAGAGGAATTGGAAGCTCAAAGGGTTAAAGAATTGTATGGTTCACACAAGCAGTTAGACTGAGTCTACCCCAGAGCCTGATCCATGTTGATTGGTGCTCCGCTTTCTCCTAAACTCAGTAGTAAGTTTGTGGAGGTGAGGAACCGTGTGTTACACTTAGTATGAAACATTTGTAGATGAAAGAATGGATAGAATACCACTTTGGCTCTCTGACAACAGTAAAGATAATGTGGTTCCCAACGTATAAAATAGTATGTAGACGATTAAACAGAGTAAGGCCTCAACCGTTAGATGTGTTTGTTCAGAAAGAGTACCAGAAGAGCAACTAGGGGACAGTTTTCATGTTAATTTCACCAGGAATGTTGTTAAAGATGGCTGTTAGATTCCTTTCTTAAAGCTCACTTGCACAACTCAGTCAGCTTGATATATTTCTGACAGTTTAGATTGTTTATTTCTAAGTTCTGATTAGAAATTAGTCTGTTTTCCAATATAAAAAAATCATTTTCTTAATTTAATAATTTTTGCTTCACAGTGACATAATTAAGGACGAAGATTAGATCCCACAGTGCCCTTGTCATTGCTACATGAGAAATCCTCCTCTGACTCAAAAGGAGGCTTACCGGCCACAAAGCCCGTTGTCCCCAACATCCTCATTGGGATTCAGAGGAGGTGGAGCCTTCTGCATGCATTCTTAAGTGGGGAGTGGGTAGAAGAGTTAGGTATGAGGTTATTGCTAAACAGGAACAGCCATGACTTAGGCAAGATTCATTACACAGAAACCAACACAGTAGACCCTTGTGATTCATTGATTTAACCTTCACATATTCAGTTATTCATGAAACAGTGACCCAGAAGATCCGTGATGTGTAGTAATTTGTCATTTGATCAGGTGTGTTCTGAAGTACCTGTGCAGGAGCAAGTTGTTTAGCTGGTAATAAGCCAACTGCCCAGTTGTTTTTAGCTCATTATCACATATGTAAGAAGTCATGCACTGGGCAGAACTTTTTTTGTTTCTAAAAGAAAGCCAGGAGGAAGAATAGTAAAGTGAAGTCCTAGAAAGTAATGGTTCCTTACCAGAAAACAGAAATCTGGGACAAATTAGAAAGCTGGTGTGCTGTATTTGGCAGTAGAGTGAATCCCTGAAATGCTTGGTACAAAAAGAAGGAAGAGCAGTTCCTAGAAATGCCTCAGCAAGTGTACTGATCAGTGTAATGTTGCACTTTCCGGGGCAACTGTAATCTGTGGCATCATGCACCAATTAGTGTGTACAAAGACCTCAGGAATTACCTCTTGTGGAAAGCCTGAGTCTACTATATTTCCATTCCTCAATCCCCATCTTTTTTTAATGGGAGGCCCGGTAATGATATGCTGACTGAATAGCCTTCTTAGATTACACCATTAATATTGCAGGTGTTGAGATGTTTCCGATCTCCTGTTGTTTAAGCCTTTTAGATCAGGTAAAACTAGCATATATCAGTAGCCACTTGTATCAAACACTGTTTTTTAAAAAAAGTATTTGGCTGATCAGAATCTGTTAGCCTCCTAGGAGGAAATCCTCTTGAATAGGGAAGATAATGAAAAAGTGGTATCTCCAAGGATAACTAGAAATTGGGACAATAGTCACCCTAGATCCGAGAGTTCTGAGACTGGGCAATATGTCAGGGAGTTAGGGCGGCTTCTTAATCTATTGTTAAAAAATACTTAGAGGGGTGTCTGGGTGGTTCAGTCAGTTAAGTGCATGACTCTTGATTTCGGCTCAGGTCACAATCTTACAGTTTGTGAGATTGAGCCCCATGTCAGACTCTGTGCTGACAATGCAGAGCCTGCTTGGAATTCTCTCTCTCTCTCAAAATAGATAAATATTTTTAAAAATCATTGTCAGGTTCAAAGAAACACTCTATTAAAAAAATACTTAGAATAAGCGTACTCTTAATCTTCTTTATCTATTTCACCCATCCCCCTTCCATCCACTGCCCGTCTGGCAACCAACAGTTTCTATTTAAGAGTCTGTTTTTTTGTTCATTTTGTTTCTGAACAACAACAACACAAAACACCTAAGAATAGAAATTCACATACAGCCAACTGATAAGCTCCTGAATCACTAGAGAAAACCTGGGGATTACTGCTTCCTCTAGTTTATACCTGATCTCCTAGGAAGTTCCCTTTCTCCCTTCTGAGGCAAGTTTTTATATTCTCAGTTATAACATGTACAAAGGATAGTATTAACATAAACCCTAAATGATAAAAAGTGGCTTTTCTGAGCATAAGGATAGCTATGATTTCACAGCAGGAAAATAGTAAGAAGAGGGAGAGAAGATGGGACAAGGAATAGGGAAGGCTGGCTTTCTCATTTGCTGGGCAAGGGATCCACAATGCCTTGAAAAGACAGGGCCAGCAGAAGCCTACACTCGTCTCGGGACAGAGTCTGAATATCAGAGGTCACACATATCCGTAGGATTTCAGCCATCACCAGCTGCAGGTATCCAGATAAGTCAAGTCTACCACAAAACCAGGGAGAAAAGCAAAGAAACACATGCTTAAAATGTGAGGAAACCGTGGCAGCACAGAGGGATTTTGCAGACAGAAGGGCTTTTCAGAACTTAATTCTGTGTTACAGACACTATGCCAAGCCGAGATCATGAAAGCAGATTCTCAGCTTCCACATCAGGCTTTTTCCTGTCTTTAATGCTGAGAGAGGTGTGTGGTATTTATTGCCAGTTCCTCTTGTCTTAGAGTTTCTACGTTTCTGTGGCTGGGCTTCATTTTCTGAATGGACTGGGGGAAATTGCCAAGAGGTCTAAACTTCCTGGAGATTGGGTTGTTCCAGAGGAGCCCTGTGGTGTGCCACATGGGAGCTGTCTCCTTCCAGGTCCCCAGTCCCAAGTCCCTTGGTGTTCACGTAGATCCCATCTTGGCAGTCATGCCCCCCTCCTGCCCCCAGCATATTTGTTATCCATGTCTCAGAGAACAAGACTCTGCCTGTGTGGATGAGTAGCTTATCAGCACCTAAGTGGTGGACAGCACCACAGCCACCTTATGACCAGAGGTTGCTCTTCTGACCCTTCTTAGCCACTCCACTTATAAAGGGTTACTTTTGGCTTGGTTTGTATACTTAACTGATTTCATAATAAAGGAGCTTTGTAATCAAAATTTTAAGCTAGATTCTAAGCAATTTTAAGTATTGCAGAAAAGAAGAATAACTGTCAGGGAAAGATGCACACTATGGACCAAAGGACGAGAATGTTAGTATGATAACTGACTGTGTTTCTTGGTGGAAGCAATGTAGAATTCCCCAGGAGACCTGGCTTCTGGCCCTGCCTCACCATTCACTAGCCAGATGACCCTTGGGCAAGTCATTTGGCTTTGCTAGGCCACCATTTTCTCCACTTAGATGTAAGAATTTCTGGCTAAGAAAAATTTTCTTCTCCTTTGACAGAGATGTCCTGTATGTAGATAGAACCATTCCCACATTTCTATGCAAGGTCAAGCATTTTATTTCCTCTACTTTCTTATAATTAAACCTTCAAATCTTCAGTCCACCTTTTTTTCATACCTTAATTACAGGAAGGATTAGATTGATTTGTTGAAATTAGAACATTCCAAAAGAAACCTAGCTTTCTGCTTAAAGTTCGTATGCATGGAAAATCTAGGCTCACTGATGACTAGGGTATATATATGCTTGCTTTTTAAAAAACATACAACTTGTTACCATGTCTCTTACATGGCAGTTGATGAGTACATATTTTTGGAGTTGATAAATAAATAATAATCTTCCAGGCCTGTTTAACACCTAGACATAGATCTTTGGTAAGAAACACCTACCTGTATTGCTTTCTTTGAGTGTTTGTCAAGTGATTCTTCAGAATGTTTTACTTACTTTTATTCTTTAAAGGGCAGTACATGAAACATTTGAGTGACTCAGTCTGTTAAGCATCCAGCTCTTGATTTCGGTTCAGGGCATGATCTCATGGTCATTGGATCAAGCCCCCATGTTGGGCTCCACAGTGAGCTTGGAGTCTGCTTGGGATTCTCAGTCTCCCTCTCATTCTGCCCCTTCTCTACTCATGTATGCACAGGCACGTGCACTCTCTCTCTTAAATAAATAAACTTAAATAAAAAAAATGGGCAGTATACTTCCATATTAACACAGTTTATTTCCTTAGAAAAATTATCGTAGAGGTTCCTAGTCCCTGCATCCACGTGTCCATTCTCCTCTTCCGTAAAGTTTTGGCTACCAATATGGCCACCCAGAATAAAGACTACATTTCCCAGACTTCCTTGCAGGTAGGTGTGGCTGTGTGACTAAGTCCGCGCCAGGTGAAGGGAGCTGAAGGGATAATGCAGCTTCTCACAGTATGCCACTTAGAGCTGTGCCCTCCCCCTTCCACTTTCTTCTCTTCCCACTGGTTGAAAGACTAGATGGATGAGGGCTGCGCAGTATGTATTGAGGAGCAAATAAATGAAAGGAATTTAGGTCCCTAGTGACTTTGTGTAGAGTCTAGTCCCCATCACACATTAAGTTAAAGTTAAATTTCATAACACTCTGATTCCAAATTATCACAAATTCCCAATTATTAGAGGGTGAATTTGTGAGAGTTGGTTCATCATATACTAACTACTTTGCCCCCTTTAATTCATTCTGGTTAGACTGATTTATGGTGTCATTATGTCCTTTGCTGCATTTGAAAATATTTGGAAGTATGCTATACCCCTGAAATGTGGGAGCAGCCCCAGCTGTTCACTGGCAACAGCCCTGACCTCTCCATGCAAATCTAATATAGTGGTCTGAATGTGCGCCTGTTCTCTCCATGAGCTCCTCTCTGAATTTTATCTCAGGTCTGAGATGGTAGCTCCCTGTGGGCTGCTATTTAGTGTAGAAGAGGATGAGTTTAGGCCTGTCAGGTCGTCAAGCACAGTACTGTCCTTTTACATCGAACACCAGCTCTAGTACATATCTACAGAGAGAGAGAAGCAGCTTTGCCTGGGAGGAGGAGAGATGATGATAGAGCTTACGAGAGTTAAAAATTTTCAAATAGACATGGTTTAAAGCAGCAGTTCTCAAATCATGGTGTCTGGACAGCAGCATCAGTAACCTGTGAATCTGTTAGCAATGCATGTTCTGAGGCTTCAACCCAGACCAACTAAATCAGCGACTCTGGAAGCGAGGTTCACAGTCCATGCTTTAAAAAGCCGTCTAACACACTCAAGTGAGAACCACTTCAAAAGAATGTTGGAAAGCCTGAGAGCGGTAGTTACAAGGGCCATTTCCCGATGGGAGTAAGGAGTCTAGAAGAACTTTGGCTAGAGGAAAACGACCAGGTGGGGAATGAATTGAAGAAGCACATTCTTCAGAGAGAGGAGTGAGAGTAAGCCGGGGTTCGCATCATGCTCCTGAGAAGGGTCTAAATACTATACTCCTGTGTTTGGTACCTGGAGCCCCTCTGGCCTCTGCTTCTTGGTTCAGGCGTTTCATCAGCTACATGTGCAGAATTGCCTTTGTGTCACTGCAATTCTTAAATCGCTGGTATTTTGGGGTGGAAAAGGTGCTATAAACCCACACTATGATGAATAAGGATAGCGCTTCAACCACCTACCTGGCAGGTCGGCAGGTTGAACCTCACCTTGCTCTGGAGGAGGGTTTTGAGCCAGGAGCCAAACGCTTTAATTGCTATGAAGGGGGGAGGGGGGAAGTAGAATTTCCATGTAAGGGCTACCAAGAGTATAAGCTATTTAATAAATTATTTTTTGAATGCCTTTTCCATTTTGGTAGTTGAAGTTTGAAAAATGTTTGGAGTACTATAATTATCATTTCTGGGAAAAAATACACATCGCAGTATTTTTGTTTTTGCTGCAGGTCAAGTTGTCGTTCCGGATGGAAAGTAAACACGTCCCTTTGCTCAGCTGCAGCTCACATATTTGTAGTCTCTGGGTGCCCTCTTGGCGGTCGTGGTAGATGAGGGTTTACGCCGCGGGTACACAAAGAATACAAAGACGGCATAGAAACGTGGGGCCCTTTCAGGGGCTTGGCCCAGCACAAGGCTGATTAGGAAGGAATGGTCAGGAGGGTGGAGAGGCCTTCAGAGGAAGAGTTGTAGGAAGGGAATGAGGCTGTTCTGAGAGACGCTGACCGCCAGAGGTGGTCTGCAAGGAGGAAGCACTTTCTTACTGGGGAGGGCCTTTAATGGTGTAGGTATAAATGTCAGGAGGCCTCTGTGTGTCTGTTTTGGGGAGGCAGTCTTTAACATTATATTCCATCTTGTCAATTTGCTAACTTTGTGAGCCAGTCCCATCAGCACATCTTGAATGCAGAAATAGCTAGGGAAGAATCTCCAGGGAAAACTACCTCTATAAGGCAGCTTCCTTCCTGCTCTCCAGACAGAGCAGAGACTGTTCTCTCAAAAAAGTGGCCTTTTTTTTTTTTTTTTTTTTTTTTTTTAAGAAATCAATAAAGAAAGTAGTGGAAGTTGACAGAGAAGCAGCACTTGAGTCAAACTTCTAGCATGCTAAGATGACTCTGTAGGGAGCACGCTAAGAGATGTGTGTATGTGGGGATATATGGTGTGTGTATGTGTTTCATAATCAGCTTCACCTTTGTCAGTAATAGCAGACATATGATGATCACATCTGTGTCCTAGGCACTGTGTTGGGCATTAGGTTTAAAACAGAGAGGAGTGAGCTAATATTAGTACCTAGGATAATGCTTTGCGTGTGTATATGTATGTGTTGATGTACATGTGCACATATATGTTTAATATGAAATATTCTTTTAAATTTTATAGCTTTTATAAATATTATATATTTATACAATAGGAGCGAATGCATACATTTTGTTTTCATCTCCAAAACAGTCTTGTAGGGTAATCATTTTGATGCCCCATTTAGCACATGAGTATACTGTACTGAGTATTGTTAAGTTAGTCTGACTCAAAGCCTAGACTTTTTGTAATAATTGATGATGGTGATAAGAGCTCTTCTCTTCTGGACACTTGGATGCGCCAGGCAAAGGGCTGCTTGCAATATATATTACCTCGCTTAACTCTTACAACAACCCCGAGGAAACTTGGACACATAGAAGTGTCAGGAAACGTGTCCAAGATCACACAGATAGTTTCAGGGGAGCCAAGATTTGAACTTACTTTTTTCTGGCTCTCAAATCTTGGTAGTAAGCCAGTAGGTATACTGACTCCCATGTATGCAAGAGAGAAAGAAAAGTAGCTAAAAAGAAGCCTCTGTTAAATGACGAGCCACTGGTACAAACAAGTATTTTGTCTTAAGTAAAACAGAAATTAAAAAAAGAAAGGAGGAAGAGAAAGAAGAAATAAATGGCCAAGATAATTTTTTCAAAAATCTACTTCCATATTTTTAGCCACATGGTTTTTGTGTCCCCCAATCCCCCGCCCCCGCCAGAATGTGCAAACCCTCTTGAGAACTACCAGTTGAACAGCTAAATAGCCCGCTGTTGTTCCTTTGCGGCTGCTGTTGTCAGCAAAGACTGAACAACAGCAGCGTCCTGCGGTGCCTTCCGCCCGTCCTTTTTCCATGCTGGTCTGCGCCCTCCTTATTCTTGATCTATCATTTTAATCACATAAGTACAGTTGCTTTCAGGAACTTCTGAAGACCTCCGATCAGCACATAGTATTCTTTGGAGTCCTCAAGACTTTTGAAATCCATATACCACCTCTGGACTCGGGATTTTATTGACAGAATTGCTGACAATGCCCTTGGTTTTCTGTTCCTTCCTTCTTCAAGTCTCGTAAGATCTCATTTCTTCCACTGTACTTCTAAAACTCTACGTGGTTAACAAATACTGGGGTTTTAAAAGGAGGACTGGCTCCTCCTCTAATTCAGCAGTTACTGCTGGTCCTCCCGGAGGCCCTGCTTGCAGAGGACGGGCTCACAGAAGGCCTGGCTGAAGGATGTCCACAGAGACACCCACACGGCCAGCCCCCCATTTCCAGATGCGCCGCACCTTTCAAGTCCGGATCCTGATTTCACAAAAAGAGAGCCTGGTTTTACAGCATCCCCTTCCTCAGTGGAGGAAAACTTGAAGTGCAGAAAGCAACCCATCCAATGTGGATCACTCAGCAAAATAGAGGCTTTGTTTTCTGTAATGGACGTTGCCTTCCGCTTCAACACCACCCTGGGGAGTTCTTCATTTCTAAGGTTTATGCCTCTGTGACATTTTCAAACTGTTATGAAGATTCCTCTTAAGATGTTGCTGAACTGACTGCACAAATCTAGTTAATTTAAGTTCTCCTCATTAGTCATTTTCCCATTCTCTAGTAATTTTCCTTCCTTTTCTGGGGGCTTGTGTTTACGGCAAAAAAGGGAACCAGGTACTCAGAGAAGTTTGTTAGGCAAAATTAGTCTTTTTGAAAGAAATCTTCCATTTTCTTTGTACACTTATCCAAACCATCCTCTGAGGCTTTAGTGCCGGTTTTTAAAAATAAAATCCTTGTTACATTTTGCAAGTTTGTTACTGTGTACAAATATCTAAATTTAATTATATGAATGGCAAATCCCTCTGGGAGTAAATTGAATACGTGTTCGTGGTGTGAACTAGTGGATGATGAAACAAAACGTCCCTGGACTCAAAATTCTAATAAACTTTGGTAAACTGTGATTTAACATTCAGTAGGATGTACATAGGCCACGTTTGGGATCTGACTCTCCCACTCCCTACCCTCTACCCCTCTCTCAGCTATTTTCATGCCTCCCAGGGAGCTCTGACCTCTTCCAAGAAGACTCTAGAGAACTCGTTGATTCAGAGTTCCTGAGAATTAAAGCGGGTGGATTCTTGAGCTTCTAGATTGTTCAAGCTCCCCAGCGGTTCTCGTGTGCAGCCAGCGTTGAGAATCATTATTCCAGCCCTGTGGTTCTCATACCACCGCGTGCATGAGAATTCCATGGAGGGTTTGTTCAGCGAGATTGCTGGGCTGCACTCCCAGTTTCTAATTCTGTAGGCCTGATATGGGGCCTTAGAATTCGCATTTCTAGCATATTCCCAGGAGATGATGAAGTGCTTGTCCATGGCCCACTGTTTGAGAACCATACTCCAGACCACTGAATCACCTGGAGATCTTGCTGAAGTGCAGATTCAGTAGGTCTGGCCCAGGTGTCTGAGACTGTACAGCCCTAACAAGCTCCCAAGTGATGCTGATGCCGATGCTGGTGGTCCAGGGAGGCCACCCTTTGAGTAGCAGAGCTCTAATGTAAAGCGTTATTTTCAACCCAATTCAGTAATATCCTACATTGAAAAGATGTGTGGGCCGGGAGAGTCCTAGAGGTACCATGGGGCTCAGCATCTGGTTTGGACCATTTGGGGCAGGCAGAGATCTGGAGGGCTCAGTGCTTCTTTGGCATCTGGCCAGCTGCCGTTTGACAGGATGTTTGAATATGCCCTTCGCAAAGCTCTGTTGTCAGTAAGGAACTTCATTGTAAAGATTCCTGGTTTGCTTGGAGGAGTAACACGGTAATTCTCAGCTCTAATCACACAATAGAATCACCCAGGGAGCTATTAAAATAAATATTAATTCCCAGGCTTCTCCCCCAGAAATTCTGATTTAATTGATTTAAGGTGGCATCTAGACAGTGGTATTCTTTTTTTTTTTTTTTTCTTTTTCATCCGAAGTACAGATTTTATTATCTACAAAGAGACATTTGCATTTCTGGAAAATTTTCACTAAGTGCCAATAAATTAATCTTTATTTAGGGAATTTCAGGCATCAGTTGGAAGGGTATTTTGGTGCAGAAAAATTTTTTTCATTCTTTATTTTTTTTCTTAGGAGATTGAAGTTCATTTTATTTCCTTAGAAATTAAAGCACTGAATGTTTCCATGCATATGTATGATGTGATAAAGCATGCAGGAACTCCAGAGGCCTTATCACCTGGGTGATTTTTATTTGCTTATTTTTTATAGCATTTTTCTTTGAGATATATATATGTTTTTTTTTAAATAGAATTTATTGTCAAGTCGGCTAATACACAGTGTGTAAAGTGTGCTCTTGGTTTTGGGGTAGATTTCCGTGGTTCATTGCTTACATACAACACCCAGCCCTCATTCCAACAAGTGCCCTTCTCAATGCCCATCACCCATTTTCCCTTCTCCCTCACCCCCATCATCAACCCTCAGATTGTTTTCTGTGTTTAAGAGTCTCTTATGGTTTGCCTCCCTCCCTCTCTAGACAGTGGTAGTCTTAAAAGCTTGATAAGTGATTGTAATGGACAGCCAGCATGAGAAGCACTAAAGTATCTTATGTTGCAGCTTTACAGATCATTTCATTTTTTTCTTTATACCTGGCTAATTTATATTCTGGGATGCAAACTAACTTTATTAGGTGATGACAACAAGGTAGTATGGCGCTTCCAACAAACTGCCAAGAGAAGGGCCTATGTAGATTCCCTCACTGTTAGATCCTAAATTCAGAGTAAAAGAAGGTGCTGGGAAAGTACAGCTGGTGTTTCCGAACAAGCCGAAATATGAAATATTTCTGGGACTGTATCAACAAGCCTAATTTTTTCCCCTCAGGGTTATGATTGTGTGGAGCGAGTCTTCACCGCAAAGCTTGCCAAAAAAGGTTATGATAAAATCGTGGAATGTGAATGAAGAGAATTCACAGTGTAACTTTAAAGGAGTCAGTCTCTAAATTTAAAAATGTAGGGATGACGTGGCTTACGTTTGTAATAGAAGTTTTCGGAACAAAATAATACTGGATAAAAAAACAAACCAAACCAAAACCTCTACCTTTTATCATGTGATGTCTGTAGAGCAAATGAGTTTGGGAGGCTGGCCAGCCAGAAAGTGTTGAGGACAGTACCAACGACCCTGCGCCTCTTTCTTTATCTTTGCCAATTAATTTTGCATTCTGAGTGTGAGTGAAACCGTAGCCATTGACAAAATATACAAATACCAGAAAAGCCAATGAGGAAAGTTCAAGTTCCTTTTGCTTTTGGTATTGTGGACCAGTGAGAAGATCGTCGGCTTTGGAAGCTGTGCCACTTGCTTTGTGACCTTAGCCAAGTTTCTTAACCTCTCTGTGCCTAGTTCCTCATCTACCAAGTAGAAAGGAAAATGTCCTCTTTTCCCAATGGAGGAGAAAAGGAGAGGCATGGTGCGTTATGCATAGAAGGTACCCCACTGATAAAGATTGCCTTCATTTCCCTAGCACAGTCGTGAGAACTGAATCCTTAATGAGAAACATTATATGTCAAAATATTTTTCCTGTAAGTCTTTATTGGTATTTTCTAACTGGGAGTTACACTAGTTTAGATTTCTTCTTCATAACTGAGGTATACTTTTCTTTTTGGAGGGTAGGCTTGCTCTTGCCTTAGCACCTTCATCCTTGCTGGTCCCTCCATCTGAGACATCCTGCCCTGCTGTTTGCGTGCCTTCTATCGTTCATTCAGGTCTCTGTCCAGGTGCCCTCACCCAGCGGGTACACCCACGTTGCTGATTCTACTTCAGGGCATTTATCGCCCCCCCCAGGCACCATGGTGTGTAGCTCTTTGTTTATTGTCTCACTCCAGAATTCTGAATCCAGGAGGGCAAGGACTTTGTTTTATTCCTTTTATGCTCTAAATTCTGTGCCCAGAACCCCCGGCACGTGGAAGTCATTCAGTAAATGTTTGTCGGATGAATCAGAGAAGGATTAGAGAAGATTTCTCCGACTTCACCTCACCTATACCACCTCAAGTGGCATAGCCTCCAAAACCAAATCTCCTCTCATGAGGAGATTTGCCTGCCAGGACGGCCAGGTGGCCCCTGTGATGGCTTCAGTGCTGCCACAGCTACTCTAGGACTTGAGATTATAAGGGAGGAGGGACTACCAGAGTGAGGTAGAAGTCCCAGAATCTTCCCCTCTTTGCTCCCTGCTCTACCTGCTAGATCCTGTGATATCAAGTCCAGTCCACACCTGGGGGTCTCTCAAAACATCTCTGTGGTTGGAACTCCCAAGGATTGTGTCTCATGACCGTGTGCTGCCTGTGTGCATTTGTGTTGTGTGTGAGAATCAGGATAGATTTCAGGCAAATGACCGAGCACCCAGCAGTGTTGATTTTGTAGTTAGTTACTGGTCTGAGTTTCAGTGGTCCATTTCATGATGCCTGTTTTCCGTTAACAAGTGTGCAGCATTTTAAGTGACCATCTCCAGAGATTTTGAAAGAGGAAGAAAGTTTTCGTGTCACATGTGTGGGACTCTGCAGAAAATCAGATATAGTGAGAATCTGGCAATATCATTTTCTCTTCTCTTTTTTCCCTTCCCATCTAGTAGTTTTCATTTCGGCTTTGGTTTTATTTAAATCTGTGTTTAAGTAGAAAACTCTCGAGTGTGATTGCTGCTTGTAGATCAGGATTGCACTTTCCCTGTTGATATAGGAACCTGGAGAAGATCTACAACTGGCCAGCATGTGGTCACACGGGTTAAAGTGACTTAGATTGAGACGCACTTTTCATTATTATTGTAAAATTGTTCTAATACTGGGTGACCCTGTCAATATTTTAAGGGCTAACCTCTTACAAGAAGATAATTAATATGATGAAAGAAGCTTATTTTCTCTCCATAACCTCCTCTGTTACAAGTGATTCTGTCACTTTAATCTTTCTGTATCTGGGGCAGTTTTTGTTCTTTTTTTTTTTTTTAAGATGCCAGTTGCAAAGTGTTGCCAAGGCAACCAGACTGAAACCTTGTTAATTAACTTAACTATTATATATAGATTTGTTAGACACTGTAGGGAAAGAGTCAGAAGAGGCTTCTTTTCAAATGGATGAAATTTAAAATTCAGAGGTAATATCAGAAAAACCTTCTAAATGAATGGGAAATACAGGTGTGGCTATAGTTTTCTCCTTATTTTTTTCATGGAAGAGAGATGGAATGGAGACGTAGATGAATAAATGAAATCTCTTAGAAGAATTAATTTAGAAATGGGTCGGAAAAGAAAGTATCAGAAAGACACTTCCTGATGCCATGGTAACCATGTTTGGGTACCCAGGTGATGACTGATTGGAGGAAGGTGCTAGTGAGTAAGGGTACTGGATAATCCATCAGTACCCTTAGAAAAACTAAGAATGTTAGCAATTACAAGATGAAAAGAAAGATACAAATCTTAGAAATCTAGATTCTTTAAAAGCATCATTTTACAACTTGCCAAGTCAGTGTCATAGGCTTGAATCTTATGCCTACTAGTCATGGAGTTAAGAACACAAGCTTAAAAAATTAAAGTAAAAAACTGATAGCAATACAAGAAGTTGCTGGTTCATAGTGGATGATTTTAATAGATCCTTCTTGGAAATTAGTTAAAAAATGTGAGCTAGAAGTGGTCTGAATGTCATAATTAAGCCTGATTGGATAGATTTGCAAGTTTACATCTAGTAAAGGGAAAATACATGTTTTTTTCAAATAGCCATGTATTTTAAAGATGACCTTAGGCCATATTTATACACATATTTGCCAACACTCACTCTCTCTCTTTCTCTCTCTCTCTCTCTCTCTCTCTCTCTCTCTGTCTCTCTCTGTCTCTCTCTGTCTCTGTCTCTCAAGAAATGAACAGAAGTAGAAAATAGTACCGAAGTAGTACAGCCTACATTCTCTGGCAAGAGAATGAAACAATACAGTTAATCTAAGAAAACAATGATGATTTTAAATCTGCTAATTGATTATATAATAAATTACAGGGAAAGCCAATGTGGTCATCTTGAGAAAAGTTGAAAAAGTACTTAATAAGATTTAAAAACCCTCATTTTTAACATTCCTAAATCCCTTTGGATAGTGATTCAAACAGTGTCTGTGATAACCTACATTTTGTATTACAAAGGCATTTGTATTACAAGGGCAGTTCTTTTTTTTTTTTTTTTTAAGTTTATTTATTTTGAGAGAGAGCAGGGGAGGGGCAGAGAGAAAGGAGAGAGAGAGAGAGAGAGAGAGAGAGAGAGAATCCCAAGCAGGCTCTGCACTGTCAATGCAGAACCTGACGTTGAGCTCAAACCCACAAACTGTGAGATCATGATCTGAACCAAAGTCAAGAGTTGGACGACTGAGCCACCCAGGCGCCCCACAAAGGCAGTTTCTAAGAAGTAAATAAATCTCTCAAGGCTTGAACTGCAAAGCACATAAGTAGGTGACAACATTGAGACTGTGAAGCATAAAGAGCAGAATAACCAGGAAGATCTAATATGTTGGGTTATAATGAAAGCGTGTTTTATTGAAGCATATATTTGGAAAGTCTGATTGTACATAACAAGTATTTCTCAGGAGGAGAATGGAATAGAATGTGACACAGAATAAGTTCATCGCAGCACATTAACAAGAGGAGGAATGAAGTGTTATTGCAGTTAAAGTCACAGAGCTCGTGGTATGATTGGACACAGTGTGTTTGTGTTTGCCTGAGAAGTCATCCACGGGACGTACTTAACCAACTCCATCTCCATCAATCCCCATGCTGTCAAGATTCACTTTCTCCTCCCCAGCTTAATCATTTGTTTTGTCCACACTGATGGGTATCCAAGACTGGAGTTCCTCTTGTGTTCTCTTCTCCGGGCAGTTGCTTGGGGTTACCATAGGAAAATAGGATATATGCATTCTCCATCAGCCTACTGCAGCCACGCTGGCCTCCCCACCCCTCCTGGGACATGCAGGATGGTATTAGCTGTTCCTGCCACTGGAATGCTCTTCTCCTAGATATCTCCATGGCCCGCTCTCTCCCTCCTTTAAGTCTTGGTTCAAACATTGGTTTCTCAGTGATGCCTGTTCTGACCAGATTGTAACCGCCGCGCCCGCCCCCCCCCCCCCATCACTCTGATTCCCCCTTGCTCTGTTCCATTTTTTTCTCCATAGCACTTAGCACCCTCCACTACGACACACTTTGCTTATTTATGATGTTTAGTGTTTATTTTTTGTCACCCTCTGCTGTGCTGTAAACTATATGAGGGCAGGAATCTATGCCTGTTCTCCTTACAGCACAGCTCAAGCTGCTAGAACAGCAGGTGCTCTGTAAATATTTTTTAATGAATTTACTACACCTGTGAGTAGGAAGGCTCTTTCATCGGGCGTTTTGATTAAACAGGAAGTAGACAAGGAAGATGGTCAGTGAAATGAAAGATACAGCCATCAAGGTAGGAGTGACCTGAGGAGCACTTGGTTTTGGAAATAGAGCTACTTGTGTAACACGAAGAGATGAACGACCTGGAAGTGAGGACACCTGGATTCTTGTTTTACTTTTACCGCTGACCACACGTGCATCAGTTGAACTTAATTTTTAGTTGAGAAGACTAAACTAGGTGACCTGGATCTGACCGTGCTTTGTGATTCTGGATGGGTTTTACTGTAGAAAACACGGAGCTAATGATAACGTACCCCAATACCACATGGCGTCATTTTCACCCAACATTTTCTGAATTCCATCCCCCCTTCCCCCCCTCGCCCAAGAGATCACAGGGCTATGATGACATGCCTTGGGTTTGTTTCAGCCTTTTCCTGAAGGACATAATGTTGGTGTAGGTTTCTTAAAAGTTTAAACCCAGAGACTCAGCTGTGGACTGGGGCTCCAGAAGCTAGGGCTTTGTTCGATTTAGTTTTCTTTTCTTTTAAAATGGAGGCGCAGCAGTGGTCAGTACATAATGCCTGAGGAAGGAGAGAGGGGCATTTGATCTCTGCTAGAGATAGACACGCCGGATGGTGTTTAGGGAAATTACATGGCAATTTAGCTCCTTCTCCATCTTGTGAAGCTTCCATGTCATAGAATCCTATGGTCTTAAATAAGTTCATCTCTTCAAAATTCAGGGCTCAGAGAGAGAGTTCTTTCGTGTTGATAATTACATACCTTTGTGTCCAGTCCCTGAAGTAGCCAGGATTTGTTTGTGGGTCTATTTTGGGGTTTTAAACATATGCTGTTTTTGAAGAGCAGGCCTTAAAACTCCTTTTAAGTTCAAAGGTCTTTCGGTCAGTAAGTGATGAAGTCCTCTTCCCAGATCGTGCACCCCACGTAAGCACCTTCCCGTGCCACTCTTGATTTTGGTTGGCACATGGAACATGGATTTTTCAGCACAAGTGAGCGGGGAGGTAGAGAAGGCCACCGTGCTCCCCCCGCCGTGTCATGAGCAGATCTCAGGGGAGATTTTCATGGCCGGCTGAGCGGAGTGTGACAGTTTCACTGGTTTCTTTCTCTCCCCTCCTCTTCGGTCCATGAATAGATCCTCAGGACTGCCCCTGAGTCTGACAACAGCGCCCCACACTGCCCCCCGGGCACGTGCTAAATTCTTTCTCTCCCATTTAGAAGAGAAGCCAGATTGCTCCAAGGCCCGCTGTGAAGTCCAGTTCTCTCCACGTTGTCCTGAAGATTCCGTTCTGATCGAGGGCTATGCTCCCCCCGGGGAGTGCTGCCCCTTACCCAGCCGCTGCGTGTGCGACCCTGCGGGCTGTCTGCGCAAAGTCTGCCAGCCGGGATACCTGAACATACTAGTGTCCAAGGCCTCAGGGAAGCCGGGAGAGTGTTGTGACCTGTATGAGTGCAAACCAGGTACGCGCGGGCGTCGCATCAGCGGCCTCGCTTCTCTGCAGCCCAGGGTCACAGGCCCCTCTGCTGCCACCGCTGCCGGCCTCCCAGGGAAGATGGGCTTTGTTGCCGGCACCCTGCATGCCTGCCACTCTCACTGCTGACCTCCTAGTCAGAGGGGCAGGGTGACAACTCGCTGGTGCACACGCACCTGCCGATAGGGACCATCTTTTTTCTTCTCTCTTTTCCTTCAAAGTCTGCTTGACGCGGGAAGTGGGGTGAGAATTTATGATGCTGTAGCTCTGTGCTCCGTTCCCCCAGAGAAGAAGGTCAGAGCCTTCCTTGGTAGACCTATCGCTTTATCACCTTTAAAAACAGCCATCATATGTAAACAGAAAGATGCATATGTAAATATGCATCCAACCACCAGATGCGTTAGAATGAAAATCTCAGCCGTAGTCTTTCTCCTTGCCGGTTCCCTGCCATCCGTCTGCTGGCTTTAGAGCATGTGCTAGGTCTCAGACTGTTTGCTCACCTTCTTTGCTGCATTTGATTTGTTGTCCTGTCCCAGCTACTTATTGCTTCGCAGTATTTCTAACATCCTTGTTCTTGTACATTTCTAATACACTCTGTGAACAGGTCTAAACTATAGTGATTTCTTCTTTGCAAGTCTCTAACCATTGGTCAGACTTTTTTTTTTTTTTTTTTTTGGTCTTAACTGCTGGATAAAAGCCTCAAGCAAAACAATCCCTTGTCCATCTCTTGCAGTGTTGTGCCAGAAACGCGTCTGGCTGACCCTCACCATCCACATAACCAGCGCTGGCTTCCCTCTCTCTCTGTGTCTTCATCCTAACTCTTAGAGGTCTTATCCCCTGCTTTCCTGGTGCAGATACGGGCCCTACTGCCACTCTCTAACGTGGACCGAAATGAAAATGTCAGTGCGACGAGAGGGTTCTGGGGAACAAGGAAACCGCACACATTTGTGAAGAGCCAGTGTTTCGTTTCGGGGACTCCCAGTGCAAGTAAACGTAACAGTAAATGGTGCCTCTGTTTGCCCCTTCCAGTTTTCAGCGTGGACTGCAGCACCGTGGAGTGCCCCTCCGTGCAGCAGGCCGTGTGCCCTCTGGACAGCTACGAAACTCAAGTCAGACTCACGGCGGACGGTTGCTGCACCCTGCCGACAAGGTTGGTCCGTCATCAGTTTGTCAGCTCTTCTCCTCTGTCTCGTGTGTTAGCATCACTGAAGGCACAGTTTCAGGCACGCACTCTGCTCTCCCCAGGTTATCAGGGAAACCTAACACGCTCCTGTTTCTGAGGAGAAATCCTGACTATTCCTGTGACTTGGTATTTACACGTCTCATTCCTTGGGTCAAAGCCAGATGTCATCAGGTCAAGTCACTAACCCTTACAGGTTCTTCCCTTCCGGGTGCCTGTGCACTTTGGCAGGTTGGGAACTGCATGGGCATATGGGTCCCTCAGCATGCAGCCAGGGAGGCAGTGGGGTGTTGATCAGAGCGGGCACGTCACTTGACCCTCCGCAGTGAGTCTTCCGGTTCTTAACCGTTGTGTCCAATGGGATGAAACACAGCAGGCCTCGTGGAGCTGCTCCCACGGAATCCTTTACATTTGCCATCACGCATCGACCCGGACCTGCTAATTGCTGAGGCAGAGAGGAGTCTAAATTCTGCTGATGCTTTTCTGGAGGAACAAGCCAGCCCTCTTTGCCTTGATGGGGAAAAAAATTCCTGTCATTTTAGTCATAGTAGCAGGACATCCACTCAGCCCTCCAGGACCAGGCTCACTCCAGAACTTGAGGGTCTCCAGGTCGGGTCCTAGACAGTCTTCAGAGAACCACCGTGGAGCCGGCCCTTCGTACCTGACTTTGGGGGAGACCGTGCTCGGAAACATGGGGTTTCTGTTCCGTTTCCCCTGCTGAGACGCCCTCCCCTCTTCCCTGCCATGACCTCTCCTCCATCTTTCCCAGGCCACTAAGGCATCATTTTGACCAAGTCAACTCGTTTCTTTCTCCTGTGCTCTGCATTTAATATCCACAGTTGAAATGGGGCCTTCCTTAGCTCCCTTTCTAAACTGTCCATCTGCCCTGTCCAGTGCCAGCACTTCCCATGTGTGTCTGTTGAGGAGTTGTTTTGATTTTCTAAATGGCCCTGTCAACATAATATATATGGTCTGTAGGTAAGTGCCAGTGATTTGTAGTCCATAATTGGAGTAGACATCCAGAGTGTGTTCTGATAATTTCTTTTCTTCTCTTAAAATGACATTAGTTTTTCCCTAACCTTTGCCCTGTCAGAAGCTCTAGGAACCTCTCAGACACATGTTACACCCCTTATTGTATCCATTGTACGGTATCATAAAGCAGATAACAACAATTCACGTACTCACAGTGTGTAGCCCCCTCTTAGGACATTACAGTGTGATAATGTATGTGAAGATACTTGGAAAGGGGTAAAACATTGTGCAAACGTGAGGTTTTCCCAATCCGTAATGGAGGAACAGGGAGCGTCATTAACGGTAACAGATGTCCCTTCAAGGTCTTCACGAAAAGGAAGGTGGCACATTATATTAGAGAACCTAATTAATCAAAACTAAGCCAGTTGTTAATTAACAAGTCCTTCAGTGAAGAAGAGGGACAATTCTCAAGTCACTGTTATAAACGTAACATGGCACCATGTGCACGTAGGAGGCACAGTAGGCGAATTTTCAGCCCCTCCAGGGGGTTGAAGTGGGTAAAAGACATACTTAATCTCAGTTTAAGGGAAAAATTTTCTCACAACTAATGACGTACAGTGATGAATTGGGCTGCTTCCTCAGCTCCCTAGAGCTGAAGATTTCTTTCCGTCTGGATGGCCACCTGCCAGGAATGCTTAGAAGAAATGTTACACTGGAAAGGAGGTTCAGCTAGATGTCTTCTGTTTTATCTCCAAGCTTCTGTGAGTCTTACAAACATAAACCTTAGGATGCTTATTATTGTGTTGATGTAAATTTGACTTTGGCATCCAGGGCTCAAGAATGGTCAATCAGTTAAAGTTAAAGGTGCCTCTAACAAAGAAATTGAAAACAGAGACGGAAGTCATTCAAAATCCCACTGTAAATTATTTGCAGGGGAGGGATAAGTTCTCACAGCCCTTTAGTTTCTGTATTTGAGATGGTCGTTGACCCATGGTACTCCCCGCCCCTTGTCCGTGTACATCCTGTGTTCCCGCCTGGATGAGACCCCTCTCCTCACGTGCCCGTGCCCAGCTGATGCTCACGCCAGTGCCGACAGCTGGCTTCCCTGAGCACCTTCCCCTCCTACAGTTTCTGCTCCCCTTTCAGGACTGCATTTCCTTCTCTTTGAAGTGTTTGAAGTCTTCAGCCCTGAAGATGACTTAGGTGCCCTCCTCTGCTCACTTGTAATTTAATTCCCATGTGTCTCTTGAAGCACTTTTTATGATACATTGATATCATTGATTTTTTTTTTCTTTTGGTCAGTATTCCCTTCTCTGTGTGATTCTCAAGGGAATATTTTATAGCCTCTAGTACTAGAATAGGAATTGTGATGTGTCAACCTACGTTTGTTGATGGGTGAATGAATGAACGAATGAATGAGCAGGCCCACGCTAAGCCATGTTGATTTCTTTCTTGAAGAAGAAAGCATGAGTATTTTTAGTTTCCTGTTACCCTCCCACTGTTGGGTGGTAAATACTACTCCCCGGCTCACTTTAAAAACCTTGCACTTTTCCCCAAGCCCCTTCTTTATGGCCCACTTCTCCATACTGCAGAAATTCTGCATTCCAAGCACCAAGGTCACCTCTCAAAAGCCTTTATCTCTCCCTTCCACCTTTTCTAATATTGTTCACACTGCAGGACTCCAATTAAATTGCACTTTATCCAAAAGGTCTTCATGCTTCAACCAACACCCATCCTGCGCCCTGGGAGCTCCTAACGTGTTCTTTTCTGTGTTGCCAACTAATCGCATTATTTCCCTGCATTGTTATTTCACTGCTACACGCATAGTCTTGTCTCACCAACTAAAGGACGTTTCTAGAGGTCAGGAATTGTGTCTTCTTTCTTTTCCTCTGTATATGCATTCATACTGAATGAATCGGTAAATGCAGAATGCACTCAGACCGTGGTTAAAACCTAGTTTAGCATATTAAGTGGGTTCCCGCTTACTAAGGAGGATGATAGGTCCTACTTTGGCAAGAGAATAAAAAGCCGAACAATCATGTGAAAATGGAAATAAAAAGAAGAGAGCCTACCATGAGTCATAGCAGGAGTATTTCAAGAGAAAAAAAACTACATGACTGTATTCTTTTGTGTGATTTATGTTTTTAAGAGTATGATGTTGAGATACACAGAAGACCATTTTAGAATACATAAAATTAGGTTGTAACTATTTGGTCTTTACCGCTTATTTATAAAGAGCATTATTAAGAACTTAGAGCCATTTTGGATCAAAACCAGCGATGTGGAGATTTCAGGGGGAAAGCCCTTTACAATTAGGGTGAAGGTATCAGAAATGTGGGCAGTAGAGATTTACCTTAATGACCCCTCTTTTGTAAAGGTGTCTTGGACTTTAAGCAACGAGGAGAGGAGCTTGTGGACTTTGTCCCTCTTGCCTTAAACAACAAATTCCTCTCTCCGTTTTTCTCATCCAAATGGAACTCCCATTCCCAGTGACACTCTGACCCATTCCAGCCCCTCACCGCCCTATTTCGGTGTGAGTCCTTGTGCAATTTGTGACTTTTTGTTTGATTTTTTTTCAGCTATTCATCTGTTTGTCAAGCATAACTTGAGCTCTTACAAGTGACAGACTCTACCCTTTAGATAGTCTCTTCATGCGTGGATATCTCTTTTCTGTTCCTGATGAGTGCTGGTTTTCCCACCTTACCCCTGCCCTTTCTACAGACAGGTCCTTCCTTCTTTACTTGATGCATCTTTGCTTTTTCTTAATGGCCCATCCTTCGTTTCCACCCTCTTTGGCTGTCTTTTCCTGAACTTCATCCCATTCTGACGTCATTCTTGCTTGCAATACAGTGAACTCTTAACCATTTTTAATTCTTCTTTCCTCGGCTAGGTTTTAGGTTTCCAAGCACCCTGCCAATTTTTTTTCTCACCTTTTCTCTTCTCTTGGCCCTGGAATGTGATGTGAGCTCATCACACCTTTCAGGAGACGGTGAAAGGAAGGAGGGTTAGTGGCCACGGGCCTAAACACTGGATGATGGCAGAAAGGAAAAACAGCCCTGTCCACAGGGCTTATGACACCTGTGGTTCTTGGAAGGCCCTGCGTGTGCATGTGTGCGTGCAAATGCCTGCCCACAAAAGGAGTCTTGTAGCAGAGGAGGTTACGTCTGATACATTGATCCAGATGATACCTTTATGGGGAAGGACTAAGTATTGAAGTAGCGTGAAGGTGGCGATTCCAAGGACAGCTTAACTGTGTAATGTGCCTTACTGTTTACAAAGCGTTTACATTTCTGTTGTTCTCATTTTATCATTCTGATTCCATGAGGAATTTATAGACAAGAAAACAGAGGCAGAGAGAACAAGTGAGCTGTGCATAGTCATGTGTTCTTTGGTACAAGGATGAGAGCGGGTCCGAGTCTTCAACCCAGCTTCTCTGATCCCAAAGCCTTGTCCTCTCCACTGCAGTTTTTTGATAACTGTGTTTTGCTGTTGTTTTTAAAGTCCAGGAAATAATATCAGTGATTATGAATTTATATTTCACCAACGTATGTACGTATTTCAGCATTGTACATATTCACACAATGTGCATATGTTTCATTACTCGTTGTCGCACAACAAGCCACCCCCAATAGTAGTAGCTTAAAACAACAGAGATCTGTTATTCCTCATGCCTCCGTGTGTTAACAAGGTGGTTCTCCCACAGTCTGCTACCTTTCTGCTGCTCTCTCCTCCTCCTCCTCCTCCTGTCAGTGGGCAGTTGACCCAGGAGGAGACCCATGATGTAGGAGCCACTGGGCACCACCTTAGCGTGGGTATCATTTAGCTGACCATCATTTTGAACTTCCCTCCTTAAAGTTGTGACTACCTGGTTAAAACTTGGTTTAGCAGAGAATGCCATTTTTGGATGCCACGAGATCTGCCTGGTGAAAACCAGGTCAATTTTAAAAACAAACACAAAGAAAACCTTTCAGAGATGTTGCACAGAAATTCTTCTCTGTAACGGTTGATTATAGAATGGTTGGCTGAGAGACATGGACCCACCAGCTGTAGCTAAAGGGTCGATCCAGCCTGGGATGTAGGTCTGTGCGTCCCGTGTTGTCCTGTGTCCGCCAGTCCAGACCTCCACGTGGTTGTGCTATTTCTCACGAAGATGGCTCCTGGATCACAAGTTTTTTTTTTTTTCTCTACACTCCACTCTGCTATATCCAGCGAATGTGCCTAATTTTACAGAGACTTCCCTTTGCCTCTGTATTTTTTCATATCTTTTTAGATACAGGCTTTAAGACAGTCATTAACTAGTTAAAAATCTAGACCACAATATCCTCCACCTTATTTTCTTTCATTGTAAGTCAAATGAGTTTTTCATTGCCCTTATGCCTTTTGACTTGTTGCTTAACTGCTTTCATAGTTTTATTAAGAAGATGAATGAATGTAATATGTTATTGACAGTCACCCATTCAAAATTTATTTTAATGAGATTTGTCCCAAACTTTTTGTTCTGAAGCCATACTGCCTATAAATATGCATTCCTTAAAAGTTGAGAAGAATCCAATCTGGGTATTTTGAGGTGGAAATCAATGAAGTCATTGTTTATGATGTTCAGGCTTAAAATAGGGTTTTTCCTCGGTTGTACACAGTACAGCCAGCCAGGTTCCCAAGCTCCCTCCTGGCTCCAGCCTCTCTCTGACTAACAGGTCTGATTCTCTGCCAGAACCTATATCCAGAACATTTATATCTCTTGCTTTCCGAGACCCTGAAAAACCTGTTTTATTTTTAAATCCAGATTTAGAAGCACTTTTCACTTTTTTTTTCCTTAATCCAAAATAATGTAAAATTTTTAGATGGTCTGTTAGCTCCAGTGTTGACTAATATGTGACTTTGTTTTTCACCAAGAAGTTTCATAGACTCTCCGGAGCACATTACCTTCTAAGTACAGTTCCACTGGAAACGTAGACAAACAGGAATCCTGGTGCTCCTGTTCAGGCAGCAGGTTGTACGGCCCCCCTGGTTTGGAGATGGAGGGACGTGGGGAGCCGGGGAGGGTCTTGCCTGGTGGGTGTCAGAGCCAGATTGTGTGAGCACAGACCACTAGGCTTACTGTCCCCTGTGGCCCTGAGCTCACTCCCCACCTGGCCCTCCCTGGTTCCACCACTCAGGAGACCTAACACGCCATGTCCTACGCTTCCCTTTGTTATAGTCAATTTGTTAATAATAATAATGATAATAACTTGTTAATAGTCAGTGAGCAAATGTGTGCACATGAGTAAACTCTGTCCAGCAGCTGAGGAATACTCCTCCACGCGTGACCTGGTGTCATGCAGAGACAGCACACAGCCAAAGATCGAGTGCTAGAATGCTGGCCCACTTCAGCAGGAATTCGGACAAGGCTGTCACATCCTCTGGGTCTGTTTTCTTTTCTGAGAGAGAAGAAGGGGAAGAGGGATTTGATGATCTCAGCAGTAACTTCTACCTTTAAAGTTTTTGATTTTCCCAAACCTTTTAGAGGGGGGAAGAACCCAAGCTGTTGGTGATAGACTCCTAGGAGAGAAAGAAGGAACATTTTAGAAAATTCCAGCGCTTAGAAGATAATAGGATAGAGATATATATATGATGATGGCGGGGGTGGGGGGAGTCCAAACAAAGTTATAAATGAATTGTTTATTTTTTTTTCATTTTCTTTAAAACAAAACAAAAAACTGGAGTGCTTGGGTGGCTCAGTCGTTTCAGCGCCCTACTTCAGCTCAGGTCATGATCTCCCGGTCCATGAGTTCGAGCCCCACGTCGGGCTCTGTGCTGACAGCTCGGAGCCTGGAGCCTGCTTCGGATTCTGTGTCTCCCTCTCTCTCTGCCCCTCCTCCACTCGTGTGCGCTCTCGTGCGCGCACACTCTCTCTCTCTCTCAAAAATAATAAATACTAAAAAATGTTTTTAAAAACTTAGGAAAGGCAACATAAAAAAAAAGAAACTTATAAGACTAATGATTTAAATCTGGGTATCAGACTTGTTGAATTGTGAAAGCTGGGTGATATTCCGGTAACGTAGATTACCTATTGGTCCATGGCTAATGGAATATTGCTACTTGTATTTTTTGTTTTTTAACAACCGTAAATAGTCCCTCATGTAGCAGATTGGAGAATATCTGGCCAAAGCTGAATCTTAAGGAAAGAGTTTAGTCTCTTAAGTCACTTTCTAGCAGCATGTGGACATCTCTGCCTGTCAGCCTGCCTTGTTGGGTTTGGGGTTGGGGGGGAGGATGTGTGGTTTGTGCCGCACACCCAGCGGCGTGAACCACACCCTGTCTCCGGCTGCTCCCTGGCTCCTGGACCCACAATTTCACTTGTTTCTCCCCAGCTATTGCTGCCTCACTTTCCCTGAGGTGTTGTCTTTGTCCTCCTTGCCACTCTTTATTCAGCTCCTGGGCTGTTCTGTTTTACTCTAACTTGGATATGCATGCAGACACATATACACCCAGCATTGTATTTGTGGAAGCATGGTCTTCTCTATCCCCGACTTTATGAGCGAACCATTACTCTTCACAACTCTTTAAATAGGAAACGATCTACTGAATTAAGTTCCCTTTTCTTTGTTTGATCCTCAGTTTTATTTCTCTCTTATGAGACCTTGACCTCAGAAGACAATTTCCCACACATGCTCTGTCATATCATAACAGCTTGAAACACTGCAGTTCCAGGAGGGGAAGTAAGATACAAGGAAGGATGCCAACCCCACTGCATCTGAAGGATATGTCAGATACACAGCCCGTGACCAGAACAAAATTCATGAATTTTTTCTTTACTTTTCACCGCAGCATCTGGGTGTTTGTATTCAGCTGCTTCAGGTGGAGAATCTAGGCTGCTTAGTCCCCCTTCCTCAATCCTGGTTTTTTTGTGTTCTCAAGAAAGTCCGTCTTGCCCGTGCTACCTTGTATTATGGTAGGAGAATCATAGCCGACTGCTCTTTCGCTGTTTCTTCTGAAGAGACGTAGATCTTGAGAGAAGGAGCTTTCTTTTTCTGATACTGACCCCACCAGATGAGTCCATCAGAATGGTATTTTGGCAGGTTGTCCCTTCCCTTCAGAAGCACTTGAGTTAAATAAAAATTAACCGCAAAGACGCAGTGAGTAAAAAGGTCTCGCTTTGAAAATGTCAGTGAGATGTCAAAGACCCATTGAGGGCCTCATGGAAGGTAGAGGACACTGGGCTTGGTTTGGTGTGGGGCACGGTGATGAATAAGATATGGCCCAGGTGAAGGAACTCAACACCTTACAAATATCAGCTCTGGCAGTTTCGAGGACGTTCCAGACTTCGGGAAGGTAGTCAGAAGGGAACACATAGAGAGTGATCTGCCTTCAAGAAAAGAATCAAGGGCGGCTGGGTGGCTCAGTTGTTTAAGTGTCTGACTCTTGCTTTCGGCTCAGGTCATGATCTCACAGTTTGTGAGTTCAAGCCCCATGTTGGGCTTGTTGCTGAGCACAGAGCCTGCTTGGTATTCTCTCCCTCTCTCTGCCTTTGCTCCACTTGCACTCTCTCTCCCTCTCAAATAAACATTAAAAAAAAAAAAATATGTGTGTATATATATATATATATATATATATATATATATATGAATCGACTAATAAACTGTTTCTACCAAATAATAGAAACTGAATTTAAGAAAAAGCTGTAACATAATTTGCCAGCTTTAAATCTGAACTCAGAAGTCAGGGACTTCAAAAAGCACACACATACAGAAAAACTGATTGTGATTTTTCATAGCTCTCCCCATTTGCCTGCAGTTTTAAGTCTTGCGATCATACAGCTCCCCTCTCCCTGGGAACTCAGTGGATTTTCTTATTCCTCTGTCCACTTTTTAGTAATAGGTTTGGAGTATCAGGAGTCTTCTGCTCCAGTACTTACACTTGGGCTGTTGAACTCTCTAGAGCTCTTCAGCCAATTCCAGAGCCTCAGTCTCTCGTTCTGCTGGTCGAAGTCTTGAGGGGTGAGGTGGGGGATGAGGGGCGGGAGGATTAGACAAGGCCAGGAGCACAGAGGGCAAGACTCTCAACACAGGACATGTTAGCCCAGCCAGACTCCTATGTCAAGGTCAGAAACTTCCTGAGGGTGGCCTGGAACTGACAGATTCCTTCTCAAGGCTCAGGGAGCTCTCCTTATTTCTTCTCTGAGGCCACGTTAAGTTCTTTAGATGATCAAATAGTATTTATTGCAGCTGCATGTGCTTTTAACATGGTGTTAGGTAATTAAATTGCTTGTATCACACCTACTCAAGCTAGCCAGTGGAAATTGCCCCCACATAGGCATTTTCAAAAGGACTTCATCAAATTAAGAGCGTTGTAATTAATTATCATATCCATCTGTTCCCAAGACATTGTCTCAAAGAAGATGATACTTAATAACATTTTTTGGGGGTAGGAGTCATCTGTTAGGACAGATTTCTCTAATTCGGTTCACTTTTTGGATGTTCTCTTTAATTGGATAATTTATCCAGCTGCTTTTTGAGAGTAAATAAAATTAAATTATACAGTATGTAAAATATGCATTAGCATAGTGCAGATTTAAAACATTCCTGACTCCTGACATGCTATCATGGTAGCATTCTCTGTGTTTTTAAACACATCCCGAAAAAAATTTGGAAATATATTTGAAGTCCTTCTTTCTCAACTAAGAAAAGAACAGCTCTTCTGTTGCCCTCTGCCACAGTAATTTTTGGCCCAAAAGAGCGAGTCAACTCATAACTAAAAAAGCCAGAGTCTATATTAAACTCTGATGTTTTTAAAACAAAATAATTTTAGGAATTCCATGTTATTTTTGGACTTATCCCCAGATTGAAGCAAATATGCTTTCCTAGAAGTAAAGCCCTTGTCCATGGAGATGAACTATCTCCCTAGTAGAGAGTTTAATTTGTCAATAATTCGCTTCAGATGTGCAAGCCCTGCTCTTCCTATACTAGTGCTTTACGCCTTTTGAGTGTCTCCATGAAAGTGTATCTAGTCTTATTTCACATGTGTTTAAGTCCTGAAACCAAGTTCAAGGCTCTTGTTGAGTGGCTTAGAGTTTGGTCGGAGTGGCCATCACCAGACCCTGAATCCTTGGCCCTCTGACTCTCACCGAAAGAAAAGAACTCAATTGAATTCCCTAAGACTTTCAGTACAGTTGGAAAGCATGCTCCACTGCATGGATGATATTGAACCTCAGAGGACTGTCCGCACCCAGCCGCATTTCATAGTATCCTCCTCATGACACAGGCAAAGAGAATAGCTCCAGTTTTGGAAAAATGTTTCCTGAAGCTATTCACATAACTAATAAGCAAATCTAAAATGTTAAAATCCTTCTTCTTCTGGAAACGCCTACAGCAACCACAAATCTCAGGGACTATTTCTTATTGTTCATTTGCACCTGTAAGTTGGGTGTAAGTGATAGGTCTCCTCATTGTTGTGTAGACGACAGTTTGCAGAGAGTTCAGGGTTATATTTGTCCAGTAGACAGTTTAGCTGCTTAACTGCAGTTAAGATGAAGGTGAGGACAACTTGTGTCTCTTGAACTTGACGCTTAGTTAATCTGTGAATGTGTCACACAGACAGGTGCATCTTAAGTTGCCGTTTCCTGACTGTGCCTTTTTTTTTTTTTGAAAGGGAGAGAAGTTGTTATGTTGTGGCTCTTGTGGGCATATGATCAAGTGCTTTGATTACCATGGCTCGGTCATGGATTCCTGAAGACTCTTAATGACACTTCTTGAGACATTAGATGGTGTACTTTTGTGGGCAAGGATACACCTTAACATGTCCCTCTCTGTCATTAGTGCCAAGTACAGGTAAATAAATACTCAATAATTGCTTTTAATTAAGTTTAGAGATAGTCGATCTGTGGCAAGTCCTAGCATTAAAACCCCTTATGTTCTTTTGATCTGTTTAGGGAACGAACATTTGAATGTTTACCAAGTGCTGGATGCCGTGCTACCTGGTGGGAATAAAACGTGGACTATGATGTTCAGGAGCTTACAGTCTAAAGGCAAACACCTATAAATCATTACAGTTTAAAGTGCTGTGTGCTTTAGAAGTTGGAGCGTGCAAAAAAGCCACTCGCAGAGCAAAGGGCTACCAGTTCTGATTTGGAAAAATGTTGGATTTGACTTTTGAGCTGAGTCTTTAAGAATGAGTCAGAGTTCAGCAGCTGGAGAAAGAGGAAAGGGCATTCTAGGCTGTTGTGGTCATTGATTTTTAAACTTTTAATGTGTCTTACAACTTGAAACATTATCACTCATCCCATCTATCTTTATGATTAGAGAAAAATGGAATTCATGACAATATTGATTTTTCCCTCCCTCATATAACCACCCCTTTTCAAGACTACATCACTTGTTTCAGATATTTTATTACTTTCCTATTGCTTTCAGTTAAAGGTGCTTCTTAGTGTGGCACGCAGGGCCCCTTCTTACCCAGCCCTGGGCTTCCTCACTAGTCACATCCCCTGCAGGTACCCCTACAGTATATCCCCCACACCCCATCCCAGTGCATAATGTGCTTCTGATGGGCTGAACCATTTGCTGTAGCCTTAAATATACCATATTCTTTCTTGCCTCTGCAAGTTTGAGTAAGTTCTTCCCTCTTCCCGGAATGTCCTTACCTCCACCCCCATGCCCCCACGCCCGATAGACACTTAACAATCTGTGCCCACTCACAGCCTGCCTTCACAGATGCATACGCACAGCATCAGCTGTTTTTCTTTGTGCCGCCCATCAGAGAAGGCATCGTGGACGAAGGGATTCTTGGAGTGAATGGAGGACTGACTATCAGGCACGGGAGGGACGTCAGTGTTGAAAATGTCGAACAGCAGGGGCGCCTGGGTGGCGCAGTCGGTTAAGCGTCCGACTTCAGCCAGGTCACGATCTCACGGTCTGTGAGTTCGAGCCCCGCGTCGGGCTCTGGGCTGATGGCTCGGAGCCTGGAGCCTGTTTCCGATTCTGTGTCTCCCTCTCTCTCTGCCCCTCCCCTGTTCATGCTCTGTCTCTCTCTGTCCCAAAAATAAATAAACGTTGAAAAAAAAAAATTTAAAAAAAAAAAAAAAAAAAAGAAAATGTCGAACAGCTACTGCCAGGAGTGTGCTTTTCTCCAGCAGCCATCAACGGGTGGGGTATCGGCACAGAGCAGGGAGGTAGTTGGTTGATATTACAGTTTGCATTTGGCAGCATTGGGGCTGAATTTGACCCCAAGACATATTTTCTTTGCTTCGCTTTTTTTTCCTCCCCTTTAAATTAACCATTAACATTTTAAAACTGGGATGCTTCATGTAAAAATAGAGCTTCTTTTGAGCAATTGGAAGGCGTAGTGACATTGACTGTACGTTCTATCATGGAGTGAATAGTGAGCAGACCGTCTTGAGTCATCTACAATAGCCCTCTGCTCTTTCAGGATTCTTGCCTGACTCCTGAAGACATTGGGCTTTGGCCTTTCTGGGTTTAGCTAACTTGGGGTTGGTGTCAGGGGACCAGATGTGGATGGAGGTTAAAAGGGCAAGAAGTTTAAAGGCATCATGAAGATGAGGGTTTGAGTGAAAGAACATGGGTCTGGGGCTGTATTGTTAGGGAGGCACAGTCAGGACAAGGCCCAGGCTAGAGAGGAGAGCAAAAGCTCTCTGGGGCGCAGCTATCTCAGGGAGGCTGCAGGAGTCAGGTGGTGGGAGAACTGGGCGGGTGAACCGTTGGGATCAGTGAGTAAAGTGTTTGGCTTCAGAGATTTTAGGAAGCTGTGGCCTTGGGAGCAAGTGCCTGAAATGCAAAGGGGCAGCACGGATCCTCAGATTCCAAACAATCAGGTGAGCTCAGGGTGATGTTTTCATCCACATAGACATGGAGGCCTTCCAAATTATTACCTAGCATACAGTGGGTGGGTACTTCTGCACTCCAGATACTATCCTAGGTTGCTTTTCGTACAGCTGTTCATTTAATTCACAGAGCAGTCCTGGGAGATACAAGGAACTTGAATCCTCCCCTTCTTACATATGGCTCAGGTGAGGCTAAGAGAAACAATGTCACTTGCCCAAGGTCATATAGCTCCTAAGTGGCCTGAACTCAAACCTAAGACTGTCCTAATGTCCAAGTGAATTCTCTGACCCCTCTTAGGAAATGGATAGGAGACAGGGCCACAGAGAGGGAGGGCTTGCATGAGGGAGGAAAGTGACAATGTGGAGGATGCTGACCTCCCTTCCAACCCAGGTGAATAGGTGAGTGTGGGGAATTCGCCATCTCACTAAAGGCAGTTGTAAGGAAATAGCATTTGGGGGCCAGCCGGGTAGGTGCCGGAACAGATTTGAGTGGTACGGTTTGTAGTCACATGCAGATGCCGAGAGAGTTTGTCTGCAAGGGGGAGGTTGCGGAAGGCAGAGAGATGGGTATGGAAGAAGGAGTCCCTGGGGAAGCAGAACACTACTCTGTGAGGATGCACTTCCCCCAGAGGACAGGCGACCAAAGGATCGTGCACTTTGCACTGATGACAAGGATGAGAGGTCTGGGAATTGACAGCCCACAGGGGTCCAGGCAGATGCGTGCTTAAAGACTCATGCTGTGTCAGCACCCGCTCCAGCCCCAGGTGGCTCTGGGGGCCTGAAGGAACGATCGGAGCCCAGGCCGCTCAGCTTTTCAAATAGGTCAGTCCTGACGTCTTTGATGTTCTTCATGTGCTCCACAGAGGAAATAGAATGGTTCACATCCCACTGTGTTCTCATTTGAGATTATATATTCCAATCCTTCCTAAACTAAACCCCTAAGCTAAGAGCCAGAATCCTGTGTATCCCCATCCCCACCCAGCTGAGTACCTCCTGCTTGCACTCAGTCAACAAATAGTTACAAAGTAATTGTGTGTTCACATGTAGGCTGATTCCATGTTCCACAGCATCCATTTCTAATGCAGTCGGTGATTCCAGCTCTGAAATGGGAATACCTTATGTTACTCTCCACATCCAAAGCCAGTTCTCCTCCTTCCCAGAGTGCACTATGCCAGTTTCCCCTCTCACTCTTGCTCACTGCTTCTCCGTGCATATCTCACTCCTGCCCTTCGTCTCTCTGAGGCCATCCTGCCCTCCATGAAATCAAATGCCATCGTCTTTCCCCCAGACCTAAGGAGGTGAAGGCAAAGAGCCTTCCGTTCCTGGGACTTGGTCGTTTCCAGACTGTTGAGCTAACCTGAGTGTGGTTCAGGATGCCTGCCAGATCGCAGCTCTCATGTTTCACTAGGGGCCCAGGCCCCGGGGATTCTTTCCAGTTGTGTCTGTGCTCTGGTTCCTCTCCTGCCAGGACTGAGTCCCTCTGGAACTTCCCCGACTCTCTTCTTCAGCCGTCACGTTGAGGTGGTGATGTGTATGAAGTGCCATTGCCTCCTCACCCCACCTGCTTACTGTGGAGCATGGTTCTAGAACATAACTTTATCAATCTTACAGGAGCCATGCGGGCTTGTAAATACCATCTTCCTATAATTTATACCACTTTTCTTTCAACTTAGTGCCATAAGATAAGTTTCCTGAGCCACATGCCAGCCTTGGAGGAGGGAGCCCTAATCATTTGCCCCTTGAGAACGCCAAGAAGAGAAGGGCTACAGTGACTACTTTATTAAGGTCTTATGGTGGACTTTGTTATTATTACTAATATTAGAAATGCAAAGGAATATTTTACCTCATTGCTCTCAATTTACGTCTTCTCTGTATTGGAGCACATCCTTTGCTCCCCACAGAAAAAAAAGCAAAACAAACAGAAACAATGCAGAGTGATTTTACTGTTGTCTCTGAAGGGAAAGTGGGGAACGATATACAGTTTCTGGTTGTGGAAAGGAGTGGCCCCTGGACCCACTGCTGGAAGGAAGCATCCTCAGAGCTGGGCCCGGGGCTTGCTGCTAATGTGTGTGTCTAACTGCCCAGGGTTGGCACCTGAAGGAGATCATGTAGGAATTAGCGTCAGAGAGGGTGACTAAGGATTCGTCACCGAGTGAAGAGTAAATCTCTTCTGGTGAGACACGAGAAGAATTGTGACCCTAGGAAATTTCCCTAGGAACGAGTACAGTTCTCCATAAGGGTAGTTGGGCCCTCGGGAGGGAAACTCGCTTATTTTGGATTTTTTTTTTTTTTTTTTTAATCTTTAACGTTTATTTTTGAGACAGAGAGAGACAGAGCATGAACAGGGGAGGGGCAGAGAGAGAGGGAGACACAGAATCTGAAACAGGCTCCAGGCTCTGAGCTGTCAGCACAGAGCCCGACGCGGGGCTCGAACTCACGGACCGTGAGATCATGACCTGAGCCGAAGTCGGACGCTTAACCGACCAAGCCACCCAGGCGCCCCTATTTTGGATATTTTATTTGTAGTATCTCTCTTTTTTTTTTATTAAACTTCTGCATTTCTGGAAAGAGGTAAGAAATATAATCACTACAAAGATAGTGCATCAGATTTAATTAAACCTGCAGCTACGTTTTGTAGAATAGAGCTGTGTTTTATGTGTCATTAGAATTTCCATTACCTGACACTTCTTTCATTAATGCACTGAGTGGAATCCTAGTAGTACAAGCAAGGTTTTTGCCCTTTTAGTTCTACATTTCTTCTCGTTTCCTAACTAAAGGGAGAGCTCCCTCCCACCTATAAATACTAGTTGTTTTTTATTTATAGACCATGATTCTCCCCCCTTTGAAGGGCCCCAGCGCTCAGTGAGGTGTGGAGTAAATCCAGTTTGGGGAGGTGCTGTTTTCAGAGGGCCTCACGGAGTTGTTTTCCTCTGCTTGGGGAACATGAGCAGTTGGATGGTCTGCTGCTTCCACATTTCCTCCTCTGCGGGAGTTTATTGTAGGGGAATGTTAGAATAACATTTGGCCTCCCCTCTGCGTGGCGCCCACCGCAGGGCACGCCTGTGCTTTGCTGCGCGGCTGTGGGAGAGACAGGAGGACTCTTCCTGAGGCCTCTTCTGACCCCCTGTAGTTTGGTGTCCTTTACAGTGTCTCCAGTCATTCTGGTGAAGCAAACTGTTGATTGTTCAACTAAGCTATGAAGCCGTAAGTTAAGTTGTGAGGACCAGCATCAGGCATGTCGTGTCTTCTCCCATGATGCTTAGTCGTCTTAGTGGGGAAAAAAGAGAGAGTCGTAGAAGTATACTCCTTGTCCAAAAAGAAAAAAAAAAAGATCACCCAAGAAAGCTTTGGAGAGAAGGCGCATCTTGAGCTGGGCCTGAAGGTTGAGTGGTGGCAAGGAGAGGGGGTGGGGAGGAGGAGGGAGAGAAGCAGGGAGTGTGGGCGTGCAAGGCTGTGATGTGCTCCAAGGACAGGGTGGAGGCCAGGAGAAGCAGTAGGAAGGATGAACCCGGATCATACTGTTGCAGTGATGGGAATGGCAATAATAGAAGCATTTTTTATAGTTAGAAGAAAGCTCGTTACGAACCAGCCGCCTCCTTCGGTGGACGAGAACGCCACATCCCAGAGTGGCTTGCTGTGGTCACATGATTTCTGGTGGCGGTGGTGCTGCGTTGTCCGTACTGATCCTGTCTTCACCCTGTGTGTCTTTCCTAAGCCACCATATTCAGGCAGAAAAGAGGTTTTGTAAATGATTGACAGCAAGTGCTGCAAATTGTCATTCTCACTGAAATGATAGGACTAGTTGTACTTGGCTTTTTCCAAATTAAAAGTGCCAACTAAGCCATAGCAGCTGAGAACCTGCACCTGTCGGAGCGAGTTTCTCAGAAAGTAGGTCCCAGGTTGCATCCAGTGCAGTCTCTTGGAGAGCTTTTGATGCGGGCAGATTCTGAGGCCTGCCCCAGACTTGCAGAAACAATAATCCTGGAGGATGGCACCGTAGAATCTGTATTCTAGACAAACTCCATAGTGTTTCCTTTCACACGTTGATTTTGAAAAGTGCTGTACCTATTAGCTCTCAGTCCAACATTTATACACATAAAAACTATAGAAACAATGCATAGTTTAACCTCTGATTTATTAACCATGAATAAAATGTTTATTCCAGATTATTGCTTTGATGGCTTTGTCCTTAATTTTTTTCATTTACAAGACAAGTAAGACATGCCCCCTGCACCACGGGAATTCACAGGAGAGGCAGTAAGATTTTGATTTCATAGGATGAGCATGTACAGTCCCAAGAATTCAGCACCCGTGTGTACTACGGAAGGTCAGAGGAAAGAAAATTAATCTTGGTTCCTTAAAAAAAAAAGTTTCAGGTTTTTCTTTAAATTCTAATAGTTAAACACATATTGTAATCCTGGTTGCTGTTTGATCAGGGAAGGCCTTGTAGGGTGGGTGGTCTTAAGGTTGTGTGGAATTTACCAGCAGCCAAAGAGCTGAGGCAGAGTGCACACCTGAGCTGTGGCCCTGAGTGAGAAGGGTTGGGTGGGTGGATCGGTGAATGGGGAGTCGCCCTTGTTGCCCAGGTGCGGCATGTGGAGGAACCAGTAGAACGTGGAAGCTAGAAAAAAGAGAAGTAGAGGCTAGACTGGCAGGTACTTTGTGAGCTGTGCCAGGACCCTGGCCTCTGGCCTGCCTGGGACTGTGTGGTCCAGGAAGCCAAAGGACAAGAAGGGAAAGAAAGCATCAGTACACATTGCCCTTCAGCCAACACAGCAGGCCCGCCTGGGCCTCCTAAGGAGGGGAGTGCCCTCTAGGGGTTTAGATGATTTCTGAGTGGTGTTCATCACTGTGCTCAGGCGCTCAGATGCCCACTAAGCTGAATCCATTACCTACTCAGGAGAAAAAAGACAGCCTAAGCAACCCACCTGGCTGCAGCTGTGATTACATTATGCAGAAATTTATTAATGTGGTGTCTTGATTGATCATTATCTTAATACTGAGGATAATAGTAGAGGCTTGATTTTTTGCAGCAAATTGCACATACAGGTTGCTTCTTGTTTGAAGTTAAAAGGCCCTTAGCCCATATACTGTATGATTCTATTTATGTGAACTGTCCACAACAGGCAGATCCATAGAGACAGAGCACAGATGAGTGGTTGCAGGGGGCTGGGGGAGGAAATGCAAGTACAGGGTTTCTTTTTGAGGTGATGAAAATGTTCTAAAATTAGGTAGTGGTAGTGGTTGCACAACCCTGTGAATATAAAACCACTGAATTGCACTTTAAAGGGGGTGAAATTTATGGTATGCTAATCATATCTCAATAAAGCCGTTATTTACTTATGAAAAAAAGAAAAAAAGCCCTTAGCGTTTCTGCTATAGGTGTCCTGCCAACAGCTGTACCTGAAGCAGCCATTTTGAATTCATGGTGTAGAAATCTCCGTGTTGTGCTTCTCACTTTCTCTTTTGTACTTTTGTTTTTAGTTACTATTCTTCCTCTTTCGTGCATTTCCAGTTCTGTTGCACTTAAGAAGTATTTGTTAGTGACTACACACAGTGGATGCAAGGAGAGCTGGTGGTAAGATTTGCACTCAAGTCACCACAAAATAGAATGAGAGAAGCCTTAAGCGACGTATGGTATCTGGCGGCTCTGAGAGAAGCTGTCATTTGAGGTCGGCCCAAGAGGACAGATAGTATGTGCACAGACAGCTGGATGAGGAATATTCCGGAGAGAGCAGGGGTGAACAGTGCAGAGGCAGCAGCATGAGAGCTGGTGTGGAGAACAGAGGAGTGACCAGAGCAAAGGAAAATGAAGAGAAAGACCACAGGGGAGACTTGGGGGAAAGGCCCGTGGACTTGACAGGGTCGTATGCTAGGCTGAGAAGCCGATCGGTTAAGTGAGGGGCAGCTGACGACTTTGGACGCTGGAAGTGCAGTAACTGGGCTGTGGTGTGGGTTGGGAGGAGAGAGTCAGTTGAAGGCGGCCAGGTGAGAACCTGGAAATTGGGAGGGAGGGGGTTTTAGAAGTGAGGGTAAGTGCTGACCTTGGTGCCATGAGCATCTCTTCCGTGTCTATTTCCTCTACCGCTATTCCACACGTTTTCTCCATTTTCTTGCTTGCTCTTTATCCAGGCAGTGGGGTAAAGGGTAGAAGGAAGACGTGGGAGAAGGGACAGAAAAAGAACAAAAATGGAGAGAAAAGGGGGTAAGGACAAAATAACAATTTGCATCCTTTAGTTGTTTTGTAATTCAGCGTTTCCTTTTCACCGGAAGGAAACCTAGTCTCTCGTGGCAAGTGCAGGGCAGGAAGCCTTATATAATCTCAGGTCATTGGTTTAGGCTGTGCGCCTCACTATTCCCATCTCTAAAAGGGAAGAATACCTGCCTCTACTGTAGGTAAACCAGAGGGTCTCTATCATATTAAATAACTTTTAAAAACTTATACTTAAAGTTAAAAACTTAGACTTAAAATTATGTAAGACTTACATAATTTGTAGACCTAATAAATTTCCTTGACAGACAAGGGTCCTGACGAGTCCCCCATTTATTACATGAGAGAGGGAGCGTAAACACATCTGTCAAAAGATAACCCATGTGAGTTGGATCGTGTTGAACTGTATGAGATTGCCATGTGACTATTTTTGACTTACAAAAAAATGACAGTTGTCCTAAAGTTTCAACCTAATAGTTGCTGGATAGATATCTGATGTGGGCCCAGGTTTTCACCTTTTCTGGTTTCTCAGGAAGTTCCTTCTTTATTAAGGAGCTAATGGTCTTTAACACCTGCTAATTTTAGGTTCAAAGGAAGCCTTGTGAAATCAAAAGACAGCAAGAGGTGGGGAGGGCTTGCCAAGAGGCTGGTCCAGAAGGGGAAAGGAGCTGGGAGCCGGCCAGCCAGCCCAAACCGGGGCACCTGAATCCTTGGAACTTGAACATATAGTCATTCTGGGTATAGGAGCAAAAATTCAGCATCAGGGGTTTTCTTTGGTAAGTGGGTTACTAGGCAGTTGTGTGCGGTTTTAGACCTTCTGTAACCTACTACAGACAACCTCTGTGAATCACTACAAAAGCGCGAGAGAGATCTAAATGTTGAGAAACAGGTCAGATGTAAAAGGGGACACAAGAAGCCGTAGGGCAGACTCCACTATGGTTTTCAGCTTGGTGGGATTTCTGACAGCCTCGCAGAGAGCTTGGCACCTAAGTGCACATACGTGTTCAGTAAAGGTCCCTGAAGGATATCCGAAGAGGTATTTTCCAGTTCATCGTATGCTCTCTGGTGTTTGAATTAGAATGATTCCCCGGAACACATCAGTAGGCAAGAATGTGGATCCCAGAAGATGTGGAAGAAAAGGTTAGTCAGTTATTCATGTAGGATATGTTTCCATTGTAATCACATGCAGATACCAGAACCAGGATGTGGCCTCATGAGGCCCTGGCCCCATTAATCCATAGAGGCTGAAGGGTTGAAGTTGTACAGAGGATCCAGAATAAATGGAAATAATATGTCATCACTGTAGTATCACAGGGATATGATTATCTGCTTACAACTGTAGTAACAAGGCACACAGAAATGAAAGACTGGAATAACCTTTGCAGTTCAGCCCTGGAAGTTGATTGCCCTAGAGGAATATAGATCCGCCCACACCGAAGAGGCAAATGTTTATCTGAAACCATAAAAGATTCCATTGCAGCAAAACCTTAATTACCTAACCCCCTCTTCTCCCAGGTCCCCTGATATAACCGTCACCCCATATGGAAGAAGCCTGAAAGGGCCCACCTCCAGAGGGGTTGTTCACACCTTTCCAGTGGCTTTAATGGTCTTTGGTGCAAATTTTAATTTATATTTGTTTCCCTTTTAGTTCTGCAGTTGATGATAAATGTAACTAAACCTCTGGGCCTGATTATTGAGGTACTTGTGGACTATGAGCATACTGGAATTCGTTACAGGTCCAAAGAACAATAGGAGAACAAAACAATCGCTTAAGCAAGAAGGTGGGGGGAAAACAAAAAACTGAAATTAACAAGTGTGTTAATCGCTCTTCCCTGCTGGGAGCGTCCCCCTCCCCTGATCCTGACCCCACACTGTACATAAGTACCCACATACTTCCTGTGAGGATGTCTCTTTTTAGGATGCCTTCCTTTTATTCCTATCAACCTGGGAACTTCCTTGGTCATCCTCTCTGCCCTCTGACCCCTCCTTTCATCCCCAGGGGAGCCCTGGGGGGGGGGGGTTTGGTGGGGGGGGAGCCGGAGGCTAGCTGTTCCTTCCTTTTATTCCATTTGTGTTCTAAGGCCCTAGGCTGCTCATTCCCTGCCTAGTTCTTTGTAACAGGCTTCAGCAAGCAGTAGACTTTTTTTTCTCCTCTTATGCTCACCTCATACATATACCCACCTCTTACTTTTCTACTACGTTTAGACTGGTTTCACAGCAGAGTTGAACTTAAGTAAGGTGAGAGCCAGCAGAGTGGGCTTGCAGTTCATTGAACACCTCATTCATGCATGTTGAGATAAATGGGCATGTAGTGGCTTAGAAGATCCCCCAAAATGAGGCTTTCAGCTTTCAAATAACTGTCACAGGTCCCCCTACTAAAGCTCATGCCCGTTGTAAAGAGCTCCTCAGTCTTCCATCAGCATCCGTTTCTCGGGTTATGCATAATTATAAATGAATGTGGCTAAAGATGAGGGTACCCCGAGACCCAGTCACACTGACAAAAAGAGACTCAAGAGCTACTAACTTAATAGCAGAAAGAAGGGTCAGAAAGATCTCTGAAAAACACCCAAAGGTCAACAGCAACAAAGCAGGAACACAGGGCCATTTAACACGGGAGCACCCTTCTGTGTTGGCCCACGCGAGCATCGCTGGTTTATGGAATAACACCATAATGTACACACATAAACACGGCCCTGCGTCATCAAGGAAATGCTTGTTATGCTGGTCTGCTTAAGTAAGAAATGACGTAATGCATTTTAGGAATATTTCTGTCAAAATGGTTACGGTTAAAAACACGGGTGTATTTTAAGGAGATGAGCCTCAGTTATTTGGAATGCAAATTATGTTAGCACCCGGTCCCCATCCCCCAGTGACCCCAGATAAGCAAGACAGTGTCGTTTGCCACAGCCACTGCCACTTTGTTTGTGGTCTCCCGACTTCTATGTTGTTGTTTATTCATGGGGTTTTCCTTCCCTTTTTCTTTGGTTTCAGATGCGAGTGTCTCTCTGGCTTATGTGGTTTCCCCGTGTGTGAGGTGGGATCCACCCCTCGCATAGTCTCTCGTGGAGATGGGACACCCGGAAAGTGCTGTGATGTCTTTGAATGTGTTAATGGTACGTGGGGGTGCAGGAGGAGGGAGGGTTCCATTGGCCGCTTCCGCCCTGTGGAAGGCGGGGCATACATTCAGGGACTCGATGCCACTCACTCAGGAGGAAGGTCAGCTTGAGATCTCTCAGAGCGGCACAGGGAGTCAGGAGAAGGGGATCCTCATTCCGTCCGTCAGAAAGAGAATTTTGAAAGTGGAAGCACAGATGGTCTGTAGCTGTCACATTCGGCTGTATTTCGGTAGTGCAGAAACGTGAGGAGTTCAGGAAAAGGATCGCAGAAGCTGTGACCACACTACCACTGCTGTCAGGAGCTAGTCTGTGTAACCGATGCCACATTGAAGCCACCACAACTTGACACAGAAAAGGCACCGTTCCTCTAGTCCAGTATTTTCCTATGTAGAGAGCACGTCTTTGACCGGTGCTAGGTCATTCTTATTGGCCGCTTTTGATTCGAGCCTTATGGCCCTGAAAAAGGATTCTGCAGTCACGAGATTCCTTCACATAGAATCCACTTCTCCTTTTCACCTTTCGTGACGGGGCTTGGTGTTTGGTGACATGGTGTTTATTGAATTTAGATGCTAGAAAGGGAGGAGAACCTAAGACACGCCCTTCCCTCAGAATTTTTAGAAGGAAAACAAAGAATAAAAGTCAAGCAAGTGAAATGTCAGGCGTTCTAGCACTATTCAGTCAGTGCCTAGACACGAGGAAAATGAAGGCGCATGTGGACAAAAACAACAAAATCGCACTTGCAGAAACCCCCCTATTAACTGCTGCCTCTAAGAAATCAGAGTTCAGAAGAATGTCTGCCCCCTCCCTCAAGCCTGCCCTTCCCCATATGAAAAGGTTGTGTTAAAATTGAGTCCTTGCATCCTTTGGTTTTCAGTCCAGTGGCCGCCTGTTGTTTTGTTTGTTTTGCTTTGAGTAGACACTTGGAGTCAGGCTTCGTGGTTGACAGAACGTGGACTGGAGCCATACGACCTTGGTTTGAGAATTGGTTCCCCCAGTTACCCGCTGTGTAACTTTGGGCATCGCTTGGTCTCCCTGGGCCTCAGTTTCCACATCTGTCAAGTGGAGTGAATAACAGTCACTTAAATGAGGTTCCCCTTGTGAAGCACTTGCAATAAATCGTCTTTGTTTTGCGTGTTACCTCCCGTTCACACCCACAGACCCGGGTCTGGACGTTCCAAGGGGATAGAGAAGGCGAGATGAGCTTCCTGGCTCACAGACCTCACGAATCCAAGCACAGGTGTAGAAAAAGCTCCATGTGGAGAAAGCAGCCTCTTCTCAGTGCTTCTCCTCACTTCTAGTCGTGTGTGTTAAACACCAGCAAACCGCAAAGCCTCTTCTCTGGTACTGCTACGTATCGTAGGGGACATTTTGTGAGTATTTAACTCCTCTGCCATTTGGCACAAATACTCCTCACCCTGGGCTCCTAGCATCTCAGATGTGCTTCCTTCTAGGACTCCTCACTCAGCCAGTCCTCTCATGTCCGTCTCTCATTCTCCAGCCTGAACCTGCAGAGGGTCTGTCCTTGTGTCTGTGGGTGTCCAGGTTGTCTTGGGGGGTGAGCGAGCAGATTCGGGTCATATCCATTCCCTCCACAGGTGGCTGTTAAATACCAGCCCAGAGAGGGGTTCCTTTGTGGGGACCCTCCATCTTTCACTGCCCTCCCTGGACGTTAATCTTAAGTCACTTGTCCCCTGGAAATACCATTTGCTGTCGTGTCCTCTGGGCGAGGAAGAGGAGTGCCTTTCTTCTTTCCTTGCATCTCAGTTGTAGAAATCCAGCATCGTGTCTTTCTTATCAGGACATTAAGCTTCCATCTTACCCAGTGTGCTGTGACCAGACGGCTAATGGCTGCCCCCCACCTCAGCGGCCGTGGATGGATCTTTGGGGCCCGCTCTCATTTATAGCCTCGCTGTTTGTAGAGCTGTCATTCCAGGAATAGGACTTGCCATCTGCCACGAGACAATGCAGAGATGACAAAACACGCTCAGTGTTTCCGGGGGTGACGCTTGCCTGCCACCACAAACCTGGGTGATCTCTGCTTTTTTGTTCATTGTCCTGTTATGGCGTCTCTATTACTGTCGTTCAGTTGTAGATGAGGCTAGAAACCTTAATGCTGGGAAGATTCATAAGCTTACACAATAACATTTAAAAGTCTGTATTTTACCTCTTTTAAGGTGTACATACATACATGCACACACGCAGATACGTGCATGTGTGTGTGTGTTTGGCCCCACCCCCAGCGCCCTGGGAAAATCTTACTGTTGTCATAAGGCCATCATTAGAGGATATCACATATCAAACACTCCTTGTCACCACTTAGAACAGCAGAGGTCTATTTATATTTATATAAAGCTTTGCTTATCCACAAAGGATTTCAGGCACCTTCATAGCCAGAACAAAAGCCATAACGCGAAAATACTAATGAGAAAAGAGAGAACCATAGAGTTGTATGCAAATGCTGAAAGTGAAAACCGAAAAGAAGAAAGCGCCCGCAGGTGTGCAGGCTGTAAGTGTCTGTCTGCATAATTGCCAGGGTTAAACATTAGCAAGGCTCCCAACTTCCTGGCCGTCAAAGTGGAAAAAAAGGAGATAGAGTTAGATACGCAGGTCTTATTTTTAGAGGAAAGAACCTACTGGAGGGGGCAACTCTCTTCTCACCTGGAAATTTGAAAGGCACTGGCTGATGCAGTAGGTCACGTCCTCAGTCCCGTTCATACCACCAATACAGACACAGGTTTCCTGCGACAGCTCTTCTCAACACAGAGCAAAAGCCACGTATTCAAATACAACTCAGCGAAAGCAGTTCTCAGAGATGAGTTCGGCACACAGCTGTAATCTAGATGTCTGGAGCGTTGCCTCCCAGATTTTGAGAACCGCCCCCCACCCCACAATGTAGGAATAATTCGAGAAACCCCAGTTGAGGGGACAGTGGGTTGAATGTTACCTAACCCCACGTATGGAAATGGAGACAGCATGTCACCACTCAGTTCCTAAGCTGCCATCTAGGTAACCCGTGTGTGTGTGTGTGTGTGTGTGTGTGTGTGTGTGTGTGTGTGTGTGTTTTAAGATTAAGTATTAAAGTGAAAACACAAGATGGAAAATATTCACAGAGAATTTGCAAACTCCTAAGTTTTGAAAACATCAGCCTGGATGAATAGATGGAGAGAACATTCTTCACAAACATTCTCTTTGATTTGGTTCGGTTTCGGTGGTGGGACTAGAGAGTTGCAAACCAGATTGAGACAGTTGGTGATGCCTTCTCTGATGAGAGCCAAAAGTAAGACTTATGAGGTGTTAGGTGAACAAGAGCCCTGTTTAGAAACCAAAGGAACAGGTGGTATGATTGAGCTCCTTTGATGGAAACTTAGAAGTCATCAAGTTCATCACCTGGAACTATGACCCACAGCCAGGCCTGGAGTAATCTCAAGTCTCCTTCAAGAAGCAGCTCTGTGCCTGCTCGGGCCCACAGACAGAAGTTTTATCTTCAGTCAGCTGGAACTGAGTGGTGGCCTCTGCTTCTTTTTGATGAGTGCGTGTTCTCCATTTTGCTGTAATGCACTCTATGGTCTTACACGAGCACCCTCCCCCTCCCCACCTCATGCTTAGAGGAGTTTGGGTTTGAAATCTCAAGCATAGAATGTGGAAGGTTGCTCAGATATATGATCAGTCGTATGTGCATATCTGAATAAAATAGAGTATCTTGGTTTGAGTGTCATAGCCGGTAACTGCCTCTGCCAGCATCAGACAGTAAACCGTAAAATTGACCAGTTGTGGGAGAGCCATACCCAGAGTTGGCTTGCTTTTTGTGTAAAATTTGGGTCTAAAAAACTCAGACCTGCAGTCTTTTAGTTGAAAATGAATACACAACATCTATTGAGAACCCACTGTCTGTATAGCAGTAATGCTCAGTAATGTTTCTAGAGGTATAATATCTACTTCTACCGTAATTCAGAGAATAAGTATTTCACTTACTAGGCACTTATTGAGCACCCATTGTGTTCCTGGGGCCTTCTCAAGCTGCTCTTCCTTAAGAGTGATGATCCCACCTTTTGCACTCCCTTATGAGGGTGGCTTCCTTTTCCTTATCCTGCTCTGGCACACACACGTCTTCCCCCAATGGAAAAGGGTTTTCTCCCTTCAGTATTGTAGAACCCCATGTACCCTGTATTTGTGGGCCATCAGTTTGCTGTTGACATATGGAGAGATTTTCAGATGTTTCCTGACGTGTGGTTGTCTCTCTTTTGGCTTCTGTGGTCTACCCACTGGCCTTCCTACACAGCTCACCGCCAGGGAAATGAGACCAGAGGCAAGATATTAGCCTTTTCCTACTGAGAGATTGAAGGGAAAAAGCAACAGAAGTGTATATATTTGGACTTTTCTTCCACTTTCACATTTGATATAAAAGTTCTACATTTTAGCCTTCTCTTTCACTAAAATTATATACCTATCACCATCTGCCAATCACTGTAATTTGGCAGGCAGTAAAGGTTATTAACCAACTATAAGGTTTTGTTGCTTTTTTTTTTTTTTTTTCAGGAGTTCTGGACTATATTAAAGAGAAAAGAGAAGATTCCAGAACTAAGAAATATAAAATTTAATTGGGCAGACATGAAACAACACACACACAAAAAATCACTGACAAGACACTTTTATGCATCTCTGCATTGAGAAGTATAAATTCCATAGTAAATTATTTCTTTGTACTATTTTTCATTTCCACAACCACTTAAATTGTTCCTTAGAGGTAGTGGTAATCTCCACACGCTTCCAAGGGTCACATTTATATCCCCTACAGGTGAGGAAGTAATTGGTCACTGCTCTTCAAAGATCACTGCCATCCTTCTTACTTGTATTTTTTCTGAAGAGCGTCTATAAATTTCTCTCAGCATCAAATAGGGATTTCATTATGAGACGTGTGTGTGTGTGTGCGCGCGTGCGTGCGGCCGGGGGGGCTGGGGGTGGGGTGTTTATCCTAGAGAACTCATTATGTTTTCTAGGCTGTGTTTTGGGGGACTCCCCGTCTCTCTAGATCCCACCCCCCCTTGTTCTCTGTGCATTAGCTAGTGAACCCTAACTGCCAAATCCTTCATCAACCCCGTCCCCGCCCGCTTAGGCTTCTGCACACCCTACCAAAAATACTGGTTCGTCTGGAGGGGCATTATTCATAACCAGACTCTTCCCTCCTCACTTTCTTCAAATCTTACACCAAGATTTGTAGCTTCACGCAGATGGTGGATTTGGCTGATTAATGTAACCAAGTAATTCATATTGATGGGTTTATACTTTTTTCCCTTCATTTTGAATGGGTGCTCAGCATTTTGTTACAGTATTTTGCCTCACTGCACAGCATGCAAGTTTGATTTGCAAGAGCGCTCCCATTTTCTATACTTTGGAACTTGTGGTCTCACTGCCCAGTTCCTTCTATTCCCTGCTCAGATTAGTATGTTGGCTGAAAGCATATAGAAGAATTCTGAGCTATAATGAGATGATACTTTGTAACACAATATTAGTTTTCGGGAAAAAGAAATCATATATACAGCCAGCAGTAGGGACTCAGTTCAGACCTGCACTTTTGCTGCCTGTGTAAACACAGATGCACAGCCGGCCTCACACCAGTCAAGTGACTTTAGGCAGGTCATCTAATCTCTTTAAGTTTCATTTTCCTAATCAAAGAAATGGATATTAACACTTGCTCTGTCTTCTCCACTGCACTATTATAAACTTGAATGAGAAAGTCATTGTCCTTAGGTATAAACCAGGTGCAAATACATTCAAATTAAAATGCGGTGAAAGTCTCTTTAAAAGTTTCAAACATGCAAGGTGACATATCAAATGATGTTGGCTCAGAGGAGCCCGTGAACGATGCTTGTATTATAATCTAGCTTTCCCCACCTTATTAAACAGGGTACTTCAGCCTAGAAGAACTTTGTTCAATTTGGGAATATTTTTATGTTGCCAGCTTCATCGAGACACATATCATGCAGTTTACCAAGTTACACAGTTCAGTGGTTTTTAGAATATTCACAGAGTTGTGGAATCATCACAATCAATTTTACTATACTCATTAGTCTCTCCCCCCCGACCCCGCCAAACTTCCCAGCTCATTAGCAGTCACTCCCCATTTGCCCCCAACACCCCCACACCTAGGCAACAACTAATCCAATTTTTGTCTCCATAGATGTCCCTATTATGGGCATTTCATATAAATAGAATCATATAATATGTGGGGGGTTTTTTTAATGGCTTCCTTTAATTAGTGTAATTTTTTCAAGGTTCATTAATATTATAGCATGTATCAAAACTTCATACATTTTATGGCCAAGAAGTATTTCATTGTATGGATATACCACATTTTGTTTTCTCATAACATCAGTTCATAGACATTTAGGTTGTTTCCAAGAAAGGGAATGGTGTTTTGTTAAAGTCCAGGTACTATTAAAACTATGGATTATTAACCCAGATAGAAGAAATAATTTAGGAGCGAACACTGAGAGAACACAAGAACATCACCTCCAAAAGACCTTAAGTAAATTGTTTTTGAGGCAGAGCAGAGCCTAATGTGGAGGCAAGATCGTTTATTTGACGCAGAGAATTCTTTAGCAAAACACACATAATGTCTTTAAAGCACATATCAGATATGTGAGTTTCATGCTCAAATGGTTACCTTTGTTTGTTTGGAGCAGGGGTAAGTCGGTGTAGATTTTTGTTCAGGAGAATTTCAGTTCCTTGGGGCAAGAAGATAACTGACTTTGTTTAATTGTATTTTGCATTGCCTTACTGTTTTCATTGTACAAATTATATCAATTTGGTAAATTTCTATCAAATTCTAACGTTCTGTCAGAATTTTCTAGAGGCTGATTGAAGAACAAAAGGCACCACCCAGAAATGACTTTGAATATGCCTTGTTTGCTTTAACTCCTTTCAGAAACAAAGCCAGCCTGTGTCTTCAATAACGTGGAATATAACGACGGAGATATGTTTCGAATGGACAACTGTCGGTTCTGTCGATGCCAAGGGGGTGTTTCCATCTGCTTCACTGCCCAGTGTGGTGAGCTGAACTGCGAGAGGTACTATGTGCCTGAAGGAGAGTGCTGCCCAGTGTGTGAGGGTAAGAGAAGGTGCTCATTAAGGTTAATAAGCATATACATGGCTCAGACTTTTAATACCAAAATCAACACAATTCAGTCTCACCCAAAAATAGAAGAAAATTGAAGAAGTTCCCTTTTTGTGACATCGTGGCCCATCTTTCAGGACTTTGATCATGTCAGGAGGAGTGCGTGAGATGCCTCCCCAAGGGAAGTTATGCCCTGGGTGTAGAAAGTGGGCCACCTCTCTACACAGGTCGACATGAGATTTCCCAGAAGTGCTATCCATTCCCCCCCTCCCTTGATTCCAGAAGTTCCTCAGCAAGATCTGGGGACGTCAGAATTCACCCCCTGCTTTCCTCAGATTGTTCAGCTGGAACAAGCCAGCCCTGATCATTGACCATCTCAGCCAGTCAGCTCAGAGGGGAGCTTGCCCTGTCTCCTTTCCACACCCACACCCCTGCAGGTCGGGTCAGGACTCTACTCCTTGAAAATGTGTATTTGGTGAGAGAGGGGTTGTGTGGCATGGTGGTGACACCAGCTGAAGCCCAGCCAAGTGTCAGGTATGGCCCTGGGCAGAAGGCTCTCAGGGTCTGCTTTCTCTGTATCCCTTCATCCCTCTAAGTAATAGTTTCATGTTTCTCCAACAGGCTTTACTCTCCCACCTCTGCTATTTGTAAATAGTGAACATTTCAGAATAATGATTCTGAATATCCATTCACTATGGCCCGCACATTTTAAGGTTTAGGAAACTGAAGTTCAAAAGGTAGAGTCATTTGTCTAAGTTTATGATACCCCCACACCTGATTGTGTCTCTGGTGTGAACACATCACTCAGGCCCAAGGTGACGTGGGCCTTCTTGTCTGGACTGACGGGGTCACAGACCCTCAGTCTGGAATCAGACGTTTCCGTCTTGCGTCTGAAGTCCACCCTGCCCTTGGGGTGCCTGGGTGGCTCAGTCGGCTGAGTGTCCGACTTCAGTTCGGGCCATGATCTCACGGTCCGTGAGTTCGAGCCCCACGTCGAGCTCTGTGCTGGCAGCTCAGAGCCTGGAGCCTGCTTCAGATTCTGTGTCTCCCTCTCTCCTGCCCCTCCCCCGCTGTGCACCCTATCTCTCTCTCTCTCAAAAATAAAAAATAAACGTTAAAAAAAAAAAAACAACTTAAAGTCCACCCTGCCTTTATCTGTGCACAGGAAACAGAGGACAGAATGCCACGCCACATTCTGTACCTTTTTCTGTCTTCCTACGGTCCTGTTCACTGTCTGAGCTATATTTACCACATAATATTGGAGATCTGAAAATGTTTAAAGTATACAAACTACATTCCTAACATTGAACAATTGTTTATACCAGGGAAATTCTTTCCCGTCTTAGCAATTATTTTAGCCGACATAAGAGAAAGGTGGTTCACTTTTTAGAAGTGTCGTTGTGGATTAATTTTTTTAAAAAGTCACATCAAACTTTTAACCTTCCCAAATGATTTGTTCCCTAGCTGGCCCCAGTTTGTAATAGTTTCTCAAACTACGTAGCAGTTGGTGGTATAAAAACACAGATAGGAACCTCTGTGTAATAATCATAATGAGAGGTCTGGGCACAGATCCGGTTATGTCTCACTTCCTGGAATTCAGATCCAGGCTCAGAGTAGAAATGAAGCATGCAGTGTAATATTTTTTATGAAGAAATTTATAAAGTCTTATCTAGCTCAGGTCTCTTGGCTGCTTCCCTTTCTGGCAGGCTGACTTTCTAAAGCTGTGACTGCATGATTTTAACTTTTGGCGTTCTGACTTTCTTATAACGCCCTGTTACCTCTTTAGACTAAAGAGGACCAAACTCATGAGTGCCTGGTCTTTCCTCCCCAGTCAGCAGCCCTTACTCTTTGAAGCCAGGTTTTACGTGTTTCTGAAAAAGAAAATTGAGTGGTTTATCTGGTTGCTCTCGTTATGATAGTAGTTGGGGATTTTGTGTGCAGTGTTTATGTCCTGGTCAGTAACCTCAGAAAACATTTTTTAGTTTTTAACAGTAGCCTTGGCTACTTTTGTTCCCCATCCTCGGCTGCTGCTTGGCCACCCAGCTCACAGGGAGAAAAATAGCCTAAGTTCATAGCCTTTCCTCCAGGGCACAAACAGCCACCCACCGTATGTCTAAACCAGCCTCGTCTCAGACAAGGCCACAGCAAATTCCTGCTGTCCTCCTCACTGTTGTCCACGTGGACCTCCAGGCACCCCGAGATAGACTTCAGTCCATCCTAGAAGTCACAGCATCGCTCTGAGTTGGACGGGGGCATTATTTCCCCCACTCTACAGGTGGTGAAATTCAAGTATGATTAAACATTAAAGCTGACAACTCAGAAGACCTTGTCAGAGCCTAAAATGGACCTATGTTTTGCAGTCACCAACCCCCAGCTCTGCCCACCGAGTTTTGGAACTTTATGTAGTGGTAACACCTGCACGTTGGTTTTTACACCACAGATCCCCTGCCCTGTCTGCAGTGTCAGGATGGGTGGACATGAACTCGGTATGACAGCTGCTTTTGCATGTCCCCCCTGGAGACCCCTTATGCAGCCCGAGCTTCTGCTGATCACAGCTGGAAAAGAACTGCTGATGACTAGCACCTGGGAAAAATGTCTCCAGGTGCAGGCAGGGATAAGATTTAGAATGCCCTCCATCTCACTCTGAGCTCACATTTTGATTTAGATCCAGTGTATCCTTTTAATAATCCTGCCGGCTGCTACGCCAGCGGTCAGATCCGCGCTCACGGAGACCGGTGGCGGGAAGACGACTGCACGTTCTGCCAGTGCATCAATGGGGAGCCCCACTGCGTGGCGACAGCCTGCGGGCAGAGCTGCATGAACCCCGTCAAAGTGCCCGGGGAGTGTTGCCCTGTGTGCGAAGGTAAGCCTTGTTGACTCTGCTGAGTCCCTGGCGGATGCCTCCAGTTGGGTCAGCTTCTGCCAGTATGTTCTTGTTTGTTTTTTATTTCCTCGGGCGTAATGTCTACTTCATGCTGTTACCAGTTGCAGATGATTTTTTTTTTCTTTCCCCCTACGGGCCCAAACTAATCATTTGGGGGCAAGTGTTGCAAACTTGCAATGAGGATGGCCTGGTGTCTCTTTTTTTACTGCTGCAAATATGCTTATCTCGATTCTTTACAATATAAGAATATATACATTTCAGTTCAGTTCACTTCAAGCCTAATTAGCCATCCAAAGGTCAACGCAATAAAACAGAATGGGAGATAAGACCCGTGACTCAAGCATAGTGTGTTTGAGTTATGATGCTTCCATGAGCCCAAGAGTCCTGATGGCTAGAAGGAAAGCCTGGAACCATCAAAGGCAACTTGCATTCCTCACTTCCTTCCTTCTGAGCATCCATTCTGCTTCTAGTATCCTGAGGCTTTGACTTCGGTCTTGGCTGCCTGTATTCACTCTTCCTGTTTAATGGAGAGGAGCCCGAGGCATTCTGGGACGGTCTTTCCCCAAACCCTATTCCAGTCCATTTCCCCCGTCCTGGGAAGGTTCTCTGCACCCTTAAGGTAGCTTTAATCCTCTGTCTGTGTCTGTTAGTACAGACAAGAGAGCGAATATTTATACTGACAGATCCAATAGAGAGAATCCATCATTAAGAAGCACATTTGCATAGAAAAATGAACTAAAGTGGATCATGTTGAAGATGGATCCTTCTGGAATTTTTTAAAACAGCTCTTAAGGAACTGACAGGTCTTCTCAGAAATTCAGTTAAGTTGACTAAGTCCTGTATCAAGAAGTCTTTTGCTTCTACCCAGATTGTAAGAAACTCAGACTTCAGAGTTTGCCTGACCAGCTTTATTAACCTCTGAGGGCTTAGAATTATAAAGAACTTAAAAATTATACAAACATTTAAGGGGAGGACTCTGGGTCTATTGACATCACCAGTTCCCTCACCATTATTCTGCTCAGAATGCAGCTGCCACACTCCAAAAGTTTATAGCTTCCAGATGACCAGTTTTGTGGAAATCACCCACCCCTCACACATACACTCCTCCCATCCCCTGAAGGCGGTGTTTCAGCACCGGAAAAAGGAGTGGACGGAAATACGTGTGATGGTATATGGTTTGGCTTTGTGAGAAAAGGCACCTGGCTGAAACAGAGGTGGGAAGACCTTTCCCTGAGAATTTGGGACAGTCCGCTGTTGACTTGAAATCCTTAAGTACATATATGTGCATTGTAGGATTGAGAGAAATTTAAAGCCTAAATATATTAACAAACACTAATCCGTTAACTTCATGAGTCCTGAATTATAAATTGAAAATAAGACTAAAAAGCTTCTTAAACAAACAACAACAAAAATAATAGGGTCTTTCGTCTAAAAGGAAATGAAGGGAAGACAGACCCTTTTGCATTCATTAGCATACCTACCATAGTGACAGAGAAGGGAAACTGTTAGTGACTGGGAATATCTGTGTGTGTGAAAAGGACTGATTTATTTGTACAGCATGTAGATGTTTGGAGAGGGAATGAAAGAGTTTGATCTCACATCTCTGTGGAGGTGTGATCTAACCTTCCACTGTTTGAGAAGAGTGATAGTTTGGTCAGCTGTTAATTCCAAAAAATTTACTAAGAACTTCTGATTGTCCAAATGCGGCACTGGACACAAAGATAAATGAGAGACAACTCCTCGTTAAGGTCAAAGAAAATATTTTAGGCTGTTTTATACAAAACCAAGAGAAAAGGCATGCCCGTATTTAGGTACTGTGCGGTAAGTACCTGATGTCGTCTAATGCACACGCAACACTGTGCTGAAGGCCACATCATTGTGTTTTGAAGATGAAGAAATTAAGGTTGAGTGAGATTTCGGTAATTCCCTCCAAGGTCAGTTGCCGTTATGTAGCAGTGATGGGATACACAGAAGTCCTGTCAGATTCGGCTACGTTCCATCATTTTTCCCACGCCCCCAGATGTCATCTGTTTACTCACGCCCCTATTGCCACTTTTCTTATTCGTCTCTCTTCATCTCTGGCTCTTGGCCCGATGTCAGGGGGAGTGGGGTAACAGGAGGAGGTCATTTGTGGTTTGAAATCTACTCTGGGTGTTTCTGGACCTACCCATCTACCCCCCTCCTACCCCACCCTTTCCCTGGTTTGAGGAGCTCCGGCAGGGGTGGGGGGCAGGAGAAGGATGCCTTTGACAGTTACAACAGATTTCCTTCCCAAGTCTCATGTCCAGATAGTCTCCTTCCCAGAACTCAGCACCTTGATTTCAAGCTCTAAGCTCTGCTGCCCTCAATTCCTTGGTTTCTCCTTACAGCACTTTTCTCTCTTCATCCAGCCTTCACCATGCTCCATTTTCTAGTCCTCAGAGAACTCGATTGATTATGTTGAGTTTCTTGTTTTTAACTTAAGTAGTGAGTTTCATATAAGATTATGCTTGCTGTCCAATAACTTTCCTTTTAAGGTGTAGTAGGAAGACAGACAGATTCTTTTTGTTATGGGATCAAAAAAGAGCATGCAACTTTAAGACTGAGTACCAGAAGGTTACATATTAATAATAATAAACTTATAAAATAATATAAGGCAAATGAAACTTATTGCTTAGTTTATAGGACCTGAGAAAGTCTCCGGAACTATTTGAAAACAATTTTTTTCAGCAGCATATTTAAACAGAATTTCAAGTGATCTCAGAATAGCAAAAAGATTAGATGAAGTAAGAAAAAGGGAAGGTGTTAATGTGTAATAATCAGCCACGATTACTTGGAGAAACCAGGAACACTGGTATTTATGCAGTTTGTACACAGTAAATTCCTCTGTGCACAATTGCATAACAAATGTTGGCCCTCACCCTGTTAGCTACAGTCCCAGGGTACTCAGAGCCTGAAATTAGATGAAAGAGCCCACACAGAGATTGTGGTTTGAGATTCTTTCTAAATAGATTACTGGACTTCCACATATGGTGTATTAGGACCTACAGCTGGGACAAACATTGTTGTGACCATTGTTGTTACTGGAGATCCGTACGTTCCAAGTGACAATGCCATGTGCTTGGTTACTCCTGGAGGACAGGGGAACTAGGGCCCTTCAAGACTAGGCTGTTACTTGATAGCTAACTCAATTCACAAGTACCTAAGTGCTTTTTAAATTGGCACTTAAGTACTCTCATGATTGAGTCTTACCAAGTTATTGTCAACACCCAATTCAGGTATACAGATAAGCCATCCCATTGTGTGAGTCTGTAACTGACTGTATTCTCAGGTTTTGCTCTGCTGGCTTTTCTCCTCCTTTCCTCTTATTCTTCAATCACATGATTTTAGTTTTCTCGCCCTTGTTAAAGAGCTAGGATAGAAGAGAATGGAATAGCGTATGAAGTTTGCAATGCAATTTAAGCGTACAGATGGAAGATGTGTCCTTATCTCCTTAAAAACTGAAAACAGAAAAGGTGGCAGAGTGAGGGCTTCCTCGGCATCTGGCACCGTTTGTGTCCTCTCATTTATAGCCCTTAATGACAGTGGCTAACATTTCTTGCACACCGACAAAGACAGCCTGTTTTAAGGGCATCAGCTCCTTTGATTCTCACAACTTTCCTCTGCTAGCCCCATCCTAATGCATCATCACAGAATCCATAGTTAGAGGTCACGTGACTCACCCAAGGTCGTAGAGCTTGAAACTGTCTGGCCAGTGTGTTCCCAGAGCCCTGGCTCTGGACCGCTCAGGAGTGCTGCCTCTGGGACAGCACACGGCGCTCCAGGTCCACGAGTAGCCTGAAAGACCCTACTCCCCGACGACCCGGGAATTTATCATATTTTGTAAATCCAAAAGACAGCACCTGACACGTAAGTAGGTGCTCAGAAATTGTTAATGAATAAATGATGAGCGAGTGAGGCAGGGAGGGAGCAAGAGCCTGGAGTAGGAAATCAAGCAAACTCCTCTTACAGACCTCCTCCTGAGCTGAGGAAGGAGGAAGACTCTGTGGGCAGACCCTGGTAGAGGTTTCTGTAACCAGAGCCTCACATGCTGACCCTGAGCAGATGAAGAAAGAGCAACGTTAGAATGCTTATATTTGAGGGGCACCTGGGGGGGCTCAGTTAAGCATCTGACTCTTGGCTCCGGCGCAGGTGGTGATCTCACGGTTCATGAGATCAAGCCCTGAATCCGGCTCTGCACTGATAGCACAGAGCACGCTTGGGATTTTGTCTCCCTCTCCCTCTCGCTCTCTGCCCCTCCCCCCGCGTGCTCTCTACCTGTCTCTCAAAATAAATAAACTTAAAAAAAAAAGAATGCCTATGTTTGAAAATACACTTTGAGAGTAGGAAGCAAGAGTGTTAGATGGAGTGTGTTTGGCACACGATGGGCCCAGATGTCTACAGGCGAGCTGGACCCATTAGCTTCAAGTTGACCACGCGTCCTCCTGATGAGCACGGAGCTCTCGACTCCCTCCCAGGGCAGCCACAGGGCTCTTTCATCACTGGTTTGTAAACTGTGGTTTATTCCCTCTTCAGTTTAGCCCCTGTGTCCAGAGTCCCACAAGGCTAATGCTCACTGGCAAGTTGAATGTACTGCTTTTAAGACCTGCCTTGTTATTTCACTACGTTTTTTTTTAACGTCGCACTTCAATATTGAAAATACTTTAACTTTTTCCCAGTAATATCAGATATAAGTGGTGCCTATGCTGATTCTTAATGTCAGAGGGACCCTAAGGACACAGTACCATTTTCCGTTTAAAAAAAAAAAAAAATCTGTTTTATATTTAAAGGTAAGATAGGTGTTGAGGAGGGAAATTTTGGCTACAAGGTATATATGACATGCACTTGATGACCCGATAAGAAAAATGCAAGAAATGTGAACAGGTATGAATGAGGCCAGCCTGACTGCCCCACCTGATGCAAGAGATAAGAATTTCGTTGTTACTTCGAAGTCTTGATGTGGGGCCCAGTCTGCTGTCTCATCTTGGGCTATGGCTGGACCCCACCCAGGTGGCCTCTGTGACCTGAGTGTCCTTCAGGCCCCATGTACACAGTCTCCTGCTGGGAGGATTTGTTGGCTTTGATGACCTGGGGGATTTCAGAGCCAACACCCAGAGTATCACTTATCAAAAATCAGGAACAGCATAGGTAATATTTCATAAGGTAATATTCAACATTATGGCTTAGGTTGCCAGTAAATACTTTTCGTCCTTGTGGTTGGGCAAATGGCTAGTTTCTTTCTACTGTTTCTGTTTCTCTGAAACAAGAGCAAATCTGTTTCCTCTCTCAGGATATCAAAGAGTTATTTGTAGCTTATCAAAGCTAGATAACGGGTACATAAGGGTCTGTCCTGTTACTCTGTCTACCTCAAGACTAACAGAAAAAAATCTTTTCCATAATAAAAACTTAAAATGAGTGCTGTTTGCAGAGTTATTATGTGAAACTGAGCTGAATTTCAGCCAGACCTAATAATTCTGCTTACCTGGAGTAAGCCAGCTCTTCTGGTGGAAGAATAAGAGATTCCTTTGCATTGATTCTTCCTAATTCTCTGAACTTGGGATAACATGTGATTGAGCCAAACAGTCAACTATCTTTCTCCCTGGTACCTGGCTTTCTTAGATCTCTTACTTGGGTAATCCTGATCCTACTTGAGACAGTGTTGAAGAGCATTAGGCTTCTCTTGACCTGTGTGGATGGAGTAAGCCACTGCAACGTCAGCTCACCCACCAGAATGCCTGCTGTGTTCCTCTCTAAAGGGCTGGAGGTCAGTGAGCTAGCAGACATAACAGCCTCCTCGTCAATCCTAATTGTATAGGAGCACTATATTCTTTCCCATAAATGCTGATGGTGTCTTTTGAATCAAGCCACCCTTCAAGTGAAATTTCTACTGGGCTGCCAGAAAAGTCTGTACCAGGCACGTATCTGGGTGGGAATTCCTTAAAACGAGAAAAAATGTTTCCAGCCCTGCCCATAATACTTCCTCGCTGAATAGTATCTCAGATGATTAAGCTACTGCTTCTGTGGCACGGAATCAAACATAGTTTGGCTGTCCCAAGAGGCAGCGAAGTCAAAGATGCCACAGGGTCACATGATATTAACATTCTGATACATCAAACAAGGATCAAAACTCAGTTTATGGGTGGTATTGCTTCAGTGCCATATACGATGCTATTATTAGTAGGCCAAGAATAATAAGATACTCATAATATCTCAAAGACCGTTAGGCATGCTCTTCCATCCTTTAACTCTTAAGTGTCCTGGAAACTAGTTCCATAAATGGAAATTAAAACATAGCACAGTCTGGGTTGTTGGGTGTTTTTTTTTGTGGGTTTTTTTGTTTTTTTGTTTTTTTGTTTTTATTGACCAAATAAGGTCGTATGTTGGGTAACAGACGCAGGGAACATGACTGTGTGTTGACCTAGGTAGGTATTTAACCTAAAGCATCAGAAATTTTTCCTGGATGAATTTCATAGTGTTGTGATTTTTTTCTCTGGTAATTTAAAATAGCTTTAGGTATTTCAAATAACATTAGAATGTTATTGTTCGGAGCTGATTGTGAAATGCGTGATTAGAAAAACCTCTGCCTCTGATTTTACAGCTTTTTCAGCAGTCGTAGCTATGAAGCGTTTTCCTGTTGAAGCTCCCTGCCAGGGGCTGTTCTTCACGTCTTCTGCTCTCCGCTTCCCATACCTAAAAGGGCATTATTGCTGGGTGTCTCATCCTTTTCCTGCGTAGATAATAATTGAATCTAATAGTTCAGACTTGGGCCTGCTAATTTTCATCTAATCAACAGAGGCAGGAAAACATAGTCTGGAATGCTAACTATGTGAATGAAAAATATTTAGTCATTCTTGAAATGATAGGAATGTTTTTCCAACAAGCTTAAATAAACACAATCTCTACTGAGACTGTGTTAAACTTTTTTTGGATAAGAGACAACTCTTAGGCAACCAAACAGAAGTTAATGAAGGTTATTAAGAAACATGCCCTTCAGAAAAGGCTCATGGACTTTAAAAAGAAAGATCCCATTTTCTCTATGGTACACAGCCGTTGACCCTGATGTAGCAGAATTGGTTTTCTTTTAGCTTTTTATCAGTTGATAGAATTCACCATGTTAAGTAATAATCACATTGTCTAGCTTTTTGGAGATTTTCTGCTGCACTTAACTGTTTACCTCCTTTCTAGGGAATGGATTGGTCTCAACACGCCTGGTTTGTTTGTTTGTTTGTTTTTTAACGTTTATTCATTTTTGAGAGACAGAGAGCGTGAGTGGGGGAGAGGCAAAGGGAGGGGGAACACAGAATCCGAAGCAGGCTCCGGGCTCCGAGTTGTCAACACAGAGCCCGATGTGGGGCTCGAACCTACAAACAGTGAGATCATGACCTGAGCTGAAGTTGGACGCTTAACTGTGCCACCCAGGCACCCCCTCGACACACCTGTTTTAAAGCACCTGACAGCACTTTTCATGTGAAAGCTTGTTTGTTAAGACCAATACAAGGTCCAAGGATAGAGTAGTGAGCTTCTTTTTCAATGTAGCAAAATGTACACATCCAAGTGAGGTGTTTTTCCTTTCAGAATAGTTCTGTGGGAAAACTGTACAGTTCCTGCAGAAATATAGTCGCTCAGAATATTTTTGGTACTCCTCTGTTGAAACTGGCATTGGGGCTTGCAGCACAGGCTTTTGAACGTCTTTAGCTTCACAGACCCCTGACTTCAAAGGTTTATCAGACTCTAGGAAATAGTCAGAGTCATTCACGTCTAAGTCTGGTGAGAAAAAGTGGATGATCTACCTGGGTAAAATCATTCAGAGGAGGCAAAAAGTGACAGTAAAATAAAGGCACTTTGTCTTCTATGACATAGTAATTTGCTCTGAAAGCAACTCCGAAGAGAAGTTTCAAATAGAATTTTAACATGAATAGCATTTCAGCACAAGCATATAGCCTCTGAAAGTGAGGGCTTTTAGCAATAACACTTATTTGTAAGTATAACTCCTGGTGTGTTTATTAAAAAAAAAAAAATCAATTCACTTACTACGTAGTATTTTTATGACTTCTAGGGGCTAGAAGCATTTATTTAAATGGTCGTATATGACTTTTTTCTGAAGTTACAGGTGCTCCATTCAAACATATTTTCAAATAAATTAGACTAAAATAGTTTCCCTGTAGAAATAACTCTTTTAAAAGAGGTAGTGATTCCTACACGATTTAATATGCTAACTCTCTAACTCCACTTCTGATTGGACCATTTTATTTTTTTTTTTTAATTTTTTTTTTTCAACGTTTGTTTATTTTTGGGACAGAGAGAGACAGCATGAACGGGGGAGGGGCAGAGAGAGGGAGACACAAAATCGGAAACAGGCTCCAGGCTCTGAGCCATCAGCCCAGAGGCTGACACGGGGCTCGAACTCCCGGACAGCGAGATCGTGACCTGGCTGAAGTCGGACGCTTAACCGACTGCGCCACCCAGGCGCCCCTGATTGGACCATTTTAAACTGTGTCACTGTATGGTCTCAAGTTTATCTTACAAGAACAAAACGATTTCACATTGTTTAATACATGAGGGTTAGCTGTAGAGATCGTGAGTTACCCGGTGAATTAATTGTTCTAGAGGCCCTATTTAGAAGTATTCGCTGTGCTGTGTCTGATTTTTGAAGATAAAATGTCACTCAAGTGTATAAAATGCTGCAATATTATTGTAAAAAAAAAAAAAAAAAAACCCTGCAGAAGTGAAAATGTCTACTAAAAAATTAAAGAATGTCCTCTGGCCATTTGTGGATCTTCCAGGAGAGGTGGCTGCTGAGAGGGCAGGGGTCCAGACCACACCCACATGTTCTCATTTCACCCCCCAGGTACTCCCCATATCCGTCAGCGTGCAGACTGGGAAATCTGTTACCAGGGGACCCAGCACTGCCACATTTCGGTCCAAGGGTCCTACCGTCAGTTGGATCTAAATTCCATTGGCGATAAGCCATAGTGAACGTGGAGTACTTTTTTGAAATTTGGCAGAAACGGGGGATGGTGATGCCTTGTCATGTCACACAGTTTGTTTTTTTTAATTTGAGTTGAATTATTAGCAGTTAGACCAAATTTTTACCTACCATTTCTAGCTGCAGAACGAATACCTATTTACACATAAAATTTACACAGTACAATTTTACCTTCACGCCTGAGAGCCTAGCTGGATTCATCATGTCTTTTTGAAACGGAAGCCAGTTCACATGCAGACCACCGGAGACCCCAGCACTTAGCTGGCCACCAGTCGAAAATAAGAGTCAGTACAAAGCTCCAGCTCTTATTTTGCATCACCGCTGTGAAACACAACCAAGAATCCCCACGAAACTTCTCACACCAACAAGTACTTGGTCCCTGGGTTTGACTTTTCGCCTCGGCTGCTAGGGCACACTGAGAGCCGAGTCTGTGAGCCACGTGACTCTTCAACCAGGCAGGACCTCGCAGCATGCTCTCTGGGTGCTGACCTCATCCCTGGCTGCAGGAAATTCTTTTCCACGTAAAATTTACCTTGGCCCTCCATTCCTCACTTTAAAAACATATACATGCTTGATATAACTTGAGGCCGCTTTGGATCTGCTTTGGGATCGGCTAGGTGTATTGAATGCGCGTTTAGGTATGCGGTGCCTGCCATTTGCCTGCGCCTCTGTCTTGCCCTGTGGCCCTGGAGCCATTGGTTTGGACGTCAGTGGGAAGACAAGAGATGGTGTTCTTTTTCATCTCAATTGGAAAGCTCTTGCCCTGCATGTCCGCTCCCTTTCTAAACCAATTCAGGGAGTTTCTCTTCCATTAAAAATTTTACCGGAAAAAATGCTTAGAGATAATAATAAACAGTTTGGGGCGGCTCTAAGCCTTGCAGATTGAGAAGGATCAGCAAGTTCAGATCTTTTTAAGATCATGACTCTTTCATGCTTTCTGGGAACCAAGTTTTAGAAAGATTCCATGGAGATTTTAGGCCAGATTAATTCAGTAGGGCTGCTCTACAGTCCTGTAAGAGAGACAGCATATTTGAGTGAAACGCCCCCAGTGTCATTGTTAAGAAAGTACTGGTTGAACTGTCTCTTACTGTTGACATATGTCTTAGATCACACTGAGATTGATCAAACGAAGATTTGCTCATCAAAGGCAGCTTTTAGAGATGGGTCTTCTGTATCCTCTTGCAACTTAAAAATGGCAAAACCACTGGCAAAGCTATGCAGATACTCCATATTGTAGTGTAATGAATTTGCCCTCCTCCCCAAGGATCCAGCAAGGCCCCCGTCATGAGAGAGGAAGAACGGGGTCAGCCAGGCGCACAGAACCATTGTCTCAACTCACACTGGATAAGCTGATTATGAAGAGATTTCTGTTCTCTTCGAGACACCATGGACACAGTGAAAATGCGGAACAATGATATCAGACTGCTACTCAGCAAACGTGAAAGGCGCCAGTGGCCGGTCACTAACACGCTCCAAAGCTTACCAGACCATATGAAAGGATGTCATGGACCGACCCACATCCCAGATGCTTTTCATGTTATCGCTGGAGATAGAAAATGATGCTTAAGTTACAATGGTCAGGGTTCAGAATGCCAAACCAGTTGTCGCACCATTTATCAGCCAAACATTTAAGGCCTGCAAAAGGGCACATAATGCATTTACTCAGCCATCATCTGAGACCAGTTCTAGCTCCAAGCAGGCAGGATAGTCATTAACAACAGTAATTATAGCAACATGTAATAACCGTGTATCCCTTAGAGTTTGTTGTCCCCTCCTTGTGATCTTATTTGAGCCTTGCAGTGATATCGTGAGGTCAGAATAATTAATGGATATTCCCACTTTATAGAAGCCCAGAGAGGTTCAGCATCGCATGTAAGGTAATAAGAGCATAGGGACTCATGCTAAATCTCCTGACTCCAAGTCCACGTCCTTGGCATTGCTTCTCCTTAGACCCCATCGTGAGAAGGGAGAGGGTGAGGAAAGTAAGATGGTGAATATGAAAGGACTCGACCATGATGGCTCAGACTCAGAAGCCATTCTTGCTCCTGGCTCTGTTCTCAGTGCTGAGACCCAATGACTATGATTCTGACCTGTTGTGGCCTGGCCTTTGACCCTGTTTCTTTTCCTGAGCCTCTGTCTGGTTCAGGAATTTTGACATTGCTCTATGACCTCCAGGAAAGCCTGTTGCCGCTGCCCAGGGATATGCACCCTCCCCCCCACCCCAGAGGGCATGCGAGCCACTCCCCAGCTGTCTCTGTACCCAGGCCTGCCCAGCCTCGTTCCTGTCCAGGCACTGGGCCCTGACCAGTGGCACTGACGTCCCCACGGAGTAAAATAAATAGGCTCCTCAGCCCCCTCCAGGTGCCAGGCACTGGGATGACATCATCAGTGCCCTTGTGCGTTCAGCTTTGGACTTGTCTCTTTTCTCCCTCTGACTCTTGCTGAGCCCTTCGTCCCCTGCTAGTTGTGTTGCTGAATTGAGTGCGTGCCCAGCTCTTTTCAGGACTATTTTAGTAGCACTTCATTCATTTGGCACCATCAGTGAATTGAGGTAGTCACAGACGTGAATTCTCCAGCAAAGCGAAATTTGGGGTGTCAGATTTTATGTTAAGAATTTTGAAGGGAGACCTACAATGCTTTGTATACCTGTGTGCCTTCTCAAGCCAAAGGTACAGGTCATAATTTAACCTATTTTAGGCAATGGAGTATCATCACTGGGTTTCTCAGACTGCTTGGGTTTGGGGATTTTCACTCTGGTTTCACTATTATTAGAGTGTCTGGTTCACAGCAGCATTCTGGTCTAGCTTGCTGCTTGAGAGAAGCTCATTTATTGAGTACCTGTGTAAGGGACCAGCACAGCCATGAGGATCCTAAGGAACTTCCTGTCCAGTCCTCCAAAAGGTAGGAGGAAATTAGAGATTCAGCTTGTTAAGGACAATCTTGAGTGGGAGCCCTTCTTCCTCAAAAAATGTGCTCTGACTTTCAGTGCCCAGATGTCTTTTTTTTCTTTTTATTCATTCATTTAGCACGACTGTAGGCCAAGTTCTGTGCTTGGTGCTAAGGTTATAAGCCATGAATAAACCGTTGCTCCTAATGCAGGGACCTTTCCTCTCTGGTCCTTGGCCATTTCCCAGAGGGTTGGGTTAAGATACCAAAATTCTGACCGCCTGACACACCCAAGTTCAATATAGCTCTTAAAATGTGTGTATACACACACATATACAAGTGTATTTACAAATGTCACATGTTATTTCTGGTTAAAGATTACCAAGATACGTTCTCTAGGAAAATGAACAATAAAAGTAATATAATAATAAAATATAAGACTAGTATAAAAGATCCAAATTATTCTTGGAATCCAATCATTTTACGAGCTCTCTCAAGTTGAATTCCTGGAAAAAGATAGCCCGCTCTGTTTAAATTTTTTTTTTGATTTGTCTTTTGTGGTCTTTTAATAATAACCTCAGAATCATACTACTGTCTTTTCCTATTAAACATGAGATTGATAAAGGAAGAAAAATATCTCCAACAGCTCCTGGCTCTGTTCTCAGTGCTGAGACACTGAGAAAAAGCATACAAAGTTAATAAATAGGTCTAAAGTAAATATATGGTGCCTTCTCTATCTGACCTTAAAATAATATGAATCTTGGGAACATTTTCACACCATTCATTTTAAAATAAAGAAACTGCTTTGTGATAAGTACTTTAGAAATTACAAGGATGTAGGTGTTGTTATGAGAAATATATACAAAAGGATCACTAAGTATGTAGTGGCTGAAAGAATTTGAAAACTCCAGTTGTAGATTTTTTTCCATGACTTAATGAGATTTTCCTAAATACACATTCATACCCCATGGAAATCCCCACCTTCCAGATGAGGGAATTTTTGTATCCTCAATCTTTTTCTTCTTCTTGTCTACATTAATAGTTTCCCCTGCAGCTTCATTTGGGAAAATTTCATCTTTACTTCTCTTCCCAGGCAGTAATTATGTTGACAATTTGGTGATTTATTGGACTGGTATTCTGACTGTGGTCACCTTTGAAAAGCGACTGTGGTTAACAGAATGACATATGAAGACACAGCAAAACAGATAAGCTATCTCCTTTGGTTCTGTCTTGTCCAACTTTATCTCCAGTTTTATGGCCCTGGCCAGGCCAACAGCAACTGGTAGGCTATAGGAGACCTGACATATTTAGCCTTAGAAAGTGAGCGAAGCTTTGGAATTTTGCCACATTCATTAGATATTCACATGGCTTAACCAAGTCCAGCCCCAAATAAGTAAATAATTAAATTAATTTGAAAAAAATCTTAAGGAAGAGAATACCTGAAGTAGGTCTGCAAAGATAACTTAATTGTTCATCTTTGCCTCACAACTGAATAAGCAGGCTTGTGAACTTATAGACAAGAGCCATGTAACATGCAAGCCATTATTAAAGTCCAAAAGGAAAGGTAAATAAGAGACAGGAATAAACCTCATTTGTTTTGTTACTTCTACTTGAAAATTTTAGCTTACAAAAGAAATGTTAGAATGAATCTACCTTAAAAAAAAAAAAAACCTACTTTTTCTAGAAATTTGCCCGTATTGACGTTTTTCCAGAAAGACTTCTCTTAGCATGTGCGCACACCCACATGTATGCGTTCACGTGTTCTCAGCAATCAAGGGTGCTGGCAGACAGCTGCTGCCTGCAGCCAGGCGCCCCCAGACCTGCCTCGCACCCGGACTGCAGCAGGGTGGGGCAGGACTCCTAGAGAAGATTGAAATCTGCAGCTAGTGCTAATGACCCCGTGTCCAACGCGGTGCTTCCGACAGACCCAGAAGGGATGGCTCTGCTTGTCTTCCACAAATGTCCTTCTCCGGTCACCCACCCGCCCAGACTCAAGAGCTACTAATTGGCTGTCAGCCTTCCCAGGGTTGCTAATCAGAAAGAGTGCTTCACACCTTTCTCAATGGAGATAATTAGTATTATTTGCGGGAGATAAACAGCTCGTAGTAATCAAGGTAATGAGAAGAGCCTTGTATGCATTATTTCAAAACCAGAAGTTCAGTAGAGTAATACAGATTAGACACCAAGTTAAAAGCATCTATTAACATTTTCATTTAACCTATAGCTGCTCGAAACAGAACAAACTAGCGATTATATAAATTATTTCAGGAGCAAATTCACATGATTATTACACGTTTTAAAATAACAGAAGGCCAAAATATATTCTTTTGTTGTTGCTGTCCCGAGTATGTTAAACTATCTCACAGGATGAAAGGACTGTCATTAAAACTTTATATCAACATCTTACAAGGTTAGATTGGTTTCATCTTCTTCCTTTTCTTTGTGGAGAATTTTCTGTAAAATAAAATAACAAAAAGCAAAAAAGTGGAGAGTTTAGATTTGCTTAACACATTTGTATCTCCTGAATAATCAAATATAATTATTTTACAGTCTAGTACTATGGCCTAGGAGTTAAAATAATGATTTTATTTTAACTTTGTACTCTTGATCGGATTAACTATGACCACAGTGCCTTACCATGTCCACTGAGTAGATAAAATTGCTCCTAAGAAATACTTGAACATCGATGTAAAATATTGGTGGTGTTCTTCAGAAACCTAGTTTGTGAGGCTCTCGGAATCTCAAAAAATATGAATGTTTTCCTGGAAATATTTTTACTAGTAAAGGACTTTTTTGTTGGGCTTCCTTCCTGAGATACGAAAAATAGCTATTCCTAAATTTTAAATAAATATAAAATTAAAAAGCAGTATGTGTTTATGTTACTGCATATTATAGGTTTCCTTCCAGAATTTTGTTCTCTAAGACTTAGGATAAGAATTGGTGACTGAACATCTGGACTCCTGACACAACCCCAAGGGTTCTTGTAAAAATAGCTCTTCTGGACAGTGTGAGGTACTCTGAAAATCATTGAGGAAAACAGGCTGAGGAGAGCAGCGACCCCCACTCAGATGCGGGGTCGGAAACAGCAAGCAAACTGGATGTAGATGTAACAAACACCCATTTTTGTTCTTTATTGCTTCTAGGCTCAGAAAATATTTCTAGAATTCTTCTCCACAAAGAAGCTGTTCCAGGGTTCCCTTTAGAAATAGTTGTAGCCAAAGACAATGAATTCCTGCTGTTTCAAGCCTTCTTCCTTTGGAGGACATTAAGGTATTTCTTTAATTCCTCAGCTGATTCAATACAAGATGAGATGGAATTTCAGGCTGATCCTGTAAGCAGTACTTCACTGAACTTCCCCTTGCCAGATACCCACGTTTGTGCAAGTGTTTTCTCATTCTCCTCAGTGAGGAGACCCAAGACCATTGCTCTCCTGTGAAAGGGGCCCACTAACACATCTCCGCCCAACGGGTTTGAAGGGGGACAGTTTTCTTTGCTCCACGTGACAGGCACCATTTACCATGATGCATCAGTGTCTCCAAAAGTCTTAGCAAGACTCTGTTCAACAGATAACCCCCAAACCTGCCGAGGGTACAGCATCACCATCATCCTTCTAGAAAGGCACGTACGTTCTGGACTATGACTTCAATACCGTATCCCATGTCATATAAGAGCATAGACACTCAGGATTTACATGAGAATCTTCTGGTCTTGGGGCCAAGACTCATCAGGATATCCTCCATATTGAGAACACTGTTGCTCAGAGAAACTGGGAGATAATAGCAGTTCCTGATACACATAGTTAAAAATGCTCTAACAAGCCGCATGCATGTTTCCCAAACCTCACTAACACCTCCTCGAGCTTCTCGATGTATATGGATTAGAAACAATCATGCTATGATACCACAATTCTAGATTCTTTAAAATTCCCTCTTCCCACACCAAGAACTTCCTTGGATAGGAACTTTGCAAACAATCTTGCCCTGAAAGGACTGTAAATGTAACGTTGATTTTAAACGCTCTAATTCAAGATGGTATCCCATGGGTCTCACTTTGGGTTCATTATTTGGAATAAGAAATTGAATTGCAGTAGTCTTTCTTTCTCAAAACACTGCTCTGGTGTTAGTAATAGGACCACTTCAGAGATTACATGTGAGTGTATTGGACTGACTGAGAGAAAAGTCTCAGATCCGTTTATGGTGATAGCAGACTTATTGCTAGTTAACTTGTAGTTGCATATTCCTGTTGTGACATTGTTCTTACAGAACTCTAGTATAGAGAGGGCCCACAGGGTAGGACACTAGGCACTAAAATGTTGAGAGAATGATGGAAGGTAATAGAACGGTAATGCATGACTTCAGATGAAATGTTAGACAGCTAGTTGTCTACGCATGTGTCTCTTACAGATCACCATTTCCTCCAGTGACCTAGGACACCAGCAGTAAGTACCCCCCAGAATCGTGCATCGCCACCCTCAAAAGGCTTTTAAAATTTGTTCCAGTTTGTACTTGAACAGGAAAACACTACTTACTTGTTAAATGTCCTGAAACGAGATGACAAATGTTAAAATGCTTTCTAAAAACAGTTAGACTTCTGTCTGTATTGAATATATCACAGTGAGTGTTGTTGTATTCAGCCTAGCCTATTGAGTGGAAATTGAATAGCTCTCAAGTAAATTGACAATTTTCATGAGTAAATGGTTTTGTTGAGTTTTTCTGTGTTTTAATATTAAATATTGAGGGAGACATAATTTGAAATGTATATACTTCCCAATTTCTTCCACCTAATGCATCATAAATGAAGGGGAAATACAATGTTAAAGGCAGAAAATTTTTTGCTTCTTGCATTCTACCATATTGTCTGAGTCCTGGAAGACATCCAGTAGGACTTGTTTTATCTAAAATATTTACAATGCAGCATTTCAGGACCAGCACCTACTAAAGAGCCCTTCTATGCATTTTCTTTTAACTTATTAAACTGAGCAAAAGCTATTATCCTGAATGTTGTAGGGAAACATGTAGGGAAAATGTTGTATTTCCTCTCCTGGAGAAATTTGTGCTTGATGTACATCCATGACTACACACACACACACACACACACACACACACACACACACCCTAGCTGACGAAGCTATTTGGATAAGGTGTGGGACTGTTCAGGTCAGTGTTGCTGTTCTGATCCCCAACAACTCTGTTACTTTTTCCTTTTCCTTTCTAGCCACAGATCACAATTCTGATCTCATCCATTAATCATGATAAGTATCAAAAATAGCATGTACCTCACTATTAATTCTCTTAATAAATCCCTAAAATTCACTGAAAGTAAAATTCCATGATGCATTTCCAGCCTCAGTGTAATCTGCCCGAATATATGCTTTTCCATAATACGTTCTCTAAAGCAAAAGTTTTTCACAAACTTAAGTGTCAGTAAAGAATACAAGCTTTTGTTTGGCCCGTGTAGACACGCTCAAAACATTTCGTACCCATCAGCCATTCCCTAAAGCATTGGACAGAGAGTTCAGAATCCAGCCCTGATTTTTGCTCTCATCACCCTAGAACATAGACCTCACCCCTTTTTCTGTGGGATGATCGACAGCATGGTTACTTAAAGGTGATACAGTTCCTCTGTTCTGTCTTAGGTTTGTGGTCAGGATGATGTTGACAAAACATTGGATGTCTTGTGGCTGAAAGCTGAAATGGAATCCTTATTTGGGGTGACTAGTGACAGTAGTGATTAAAAAAAACTATATAGTTTTGAAAACCAGAGATGTTTACAGTAAATTTTAAAAGAATGTAAGAAGGCAGCACAGCTGTAATTAATTCACTGTATCTTAAAACTTGCCTCAACTTAGAACTACTTTTTGATGTTTACAGTTACCTGTGAGAAAGGATACTTTAGTGATGGAGGGAAACCAGAAGTTTTACGGCAGTGGAAAGTTTATATAAAAATTTCAGGGAGATGTGCTTCAAACCATGTTGCAGTAAAAATAGAGAATGTGCTATACCCTCTTCATACGTATTTGTACTGGGAGAATGCCGATCAAAGCATCCCTTGCGTAAGTCAGTGTTGCCCGCTACCTGTGAAGCGCTGAATCATCGGCCTCTTTTAGCAGATGGATAAAAATTTAGAACTCTTGATCTTAGCAGTGGCAGCTAAAACCCTTATTTTAGTCTCTCTTCCATGGTAACTGGAGATGAAACTTGAGAAGACAGTGTGAACTAATGGATGGAGTGTTGGACAGGAGGTCAGGAACCTCTGTTCTATTCCCAGCCTGCTACTGGGTTGCTATGTAAACTTAGATAAGCCAGTCACCCTCTCTGCACCTCATATTTTCCATTTGTGGAAACATAGGTACAGACATTCTGTACTTAGCTCTTCACAAAGATTGTGAGAACCCGCTTACTCTGAAGAAGTTCATAGTATCTTTTGATTAAAAAGAGGATACAGAACTATGTCTGTGGCCCTGTTCCCTTTGTCAGCACCCTTCCCAAAATCTTATGTTATATAAATTGCCCCTTATCCACACTGCAAAACAAGAACCGTTACAGTGGGCCTTGTATTGCACAGAAGCCAAGATTGTGATGTTGGAGCCAGAATGCCTGGGTTCGAGTCTTGGGCCCATCACTTACTCTGTGATCTGGGACATGTGAGCATCCTAGATTTCCACACCCATAAAGTGGGGAAAACGATAGCGCTCCTCTCCCTGGAGTGGGATGAGGCTTGAAGGCGTTTATGAAGAACATTCATTGCAAACATTGTACAGACCCGTTATGCACTTTACATAAGTGTATAATTACTTTTATGACCCAGGACAGTTCTTCATTATTAACATGGCAGGGAAGGTAAAGCTTCACCCTTGGCCTTGGTTCCTTCTGTGCACCTCTTCCCAGAAGGGCTGCTCGCTCTTCCTGCTGACTGCTTGTGTCTAACTCTGCCACTCCCATAAGCCCTGGGCCCCGAGGATAAGTTCTCAGTCCCTGTGATCCATCATATCATCTGTAATAATTGAAGAAGTGTCACATAAATGATAGGAAATCCAGATTTCAGAAGTGTAGCAAAATGAAGAGCTGGTGGACCGTTGGAAGCTATGTCCTGATTTTTTATAGATCGCTCAGAAAACATCAGGAAGAAATAAAAGAGAAGTTGACAATTTACATGGAATTGATTTAACATCTCCCCTCTGCTTTCTGTAGTGGTGACCACGGGGAAGTATTATGTAAGGGTACCAAAAAATACATAAATTGTTCAAATGTAAAAAATAAAGTTTGGGAATTTTCAAAAATCTAAATAAAAATCTTTCTGTTTCAGGGCTTACGAACATTATGAAAGTGTGAAAGCTTAGGGTTTGATGAAAATTATTGATTTTTCTTTTTGCAACTGCAGTAGTGTGTGGTTTCAAAGGTTGAATAGCGTCTAAGAGGTAATCATATGTTTCATTGATTTTTTTCTATTATTATTATTATTATTATTATTATTATTAGAACCAACCTACATCACAATTGATCCACCTGCATGTGGGGAGTTACCAAACTGCACGCTGACGGAGAAGGACTGTGTTTACGGTTTCAAACTTGATCACAATGGTTGTCGAACCTGTCAGTGTAAAAACAGTAAGTAGACGGCCAAAGACGGCACTTTTTACTTTTTCTGAGCCTCATGTGATATTGTCAAAGCATATTAGGTGATTGAATATCTCTTTCATTCCTGTTGAGGCATTCCCTTAGCAACCTGAAAGAAGAAAAGAAAAATTTGTACTTAAACAGATGCACAGTCATTTGGGGAAAAAGAGGTTCTCCTTTCTCTTGGTTTTCACCCCCATTTCATTGTGTTCAGATACTCCGCATGTCCCGCTGCATCATGGGTGCAGCCCTTAGGCCTTTGGGGTACGGTTTTCCTCTTTCCGACCACCTATCGGCTGTCTCTGTAACACCTTTGCTGGGCTCATGCGATGACAAGGCGGTCACCCACACAGAGGGTGACACAGTCCGTGTGTGGCAGCCATAATTCTTAGAATGTGCTTCACACTGTTGATCCCAGCTCGCTCATATGTAGATTCCAGTCACGCCTCCAGGTCGTGCGTGACCTCCAAAACTTTAGAGAGTAAGTATATTGCATTGCTTCCAGAGGGGGGAAAAATTGCCCTTCTTGTTTAAAATGATTTTTAATCTTCCTGATTCTTTAATGGAATAAGCCTTTTCAGTCTTCTCAGCCATTCCACACGTGACACGGGTTTTTGAACTTTCTTAGTCCTTTCTATCTTTTGACATAATATGTCATTTTCCTTATGTAAATGTGTGTGGCCCAGAAACAGATAGAACATTTAGAATGTGGTCTGATCCATGCAGTGCTATTGTGTGGCCTGAGTTTGCATTAGCTCTTTGAATTGCACATTGTTGGGTAATACTGAGTTTACACGTATAGCTAGCTAGCACCACTCGGTGTCCTTTACATTGGCTGCTGGTAGGTGGTTCTCCATGCGTTCCACATTTGAATATTTGATTTTTTTTAAAGGATACAAATATAGGGCCAAATTAAATAAGAAATTATCCTGAAAGTTTTAAACCATTTTCCAACTGTTTGGAATATTTTTGAATCTTGATAATGTGATAAGCATAACTTACGTGTCCTCACGCAAACTGTCAAACTGGAATAAACTGTACAGAACCAAGGACAGAGCCACACAGCACTAAAGACCTTCCTGCAGAATGGCATTGAACCCTAATCCTCACTCTTTCAGTGAAGTTACTCAGCTAACAACACGTCCGATCATCTCGTGAAACAGTTGTCTGTATCTTACCTGAAATCAAAACACATTATATTTGCAGCACCCTTTTGCTGGAAATTCTGTTTGAAACAAAAAGTGAAGTGCATGGGGCCTGGCTTGTTCTTCATGAACCTATGCTTGCTACCGGTGGTCATTGCTTTCTTTTCTAAATATCACAAATCATATGTTTAACAGTTCTTTCCACAGAATTTTCAGTCATGAATGTCAAGCTTGGTTTCTGTAGTTTTAGAATCCTTTGTCCCTTTTATTTTTTTTTATTTGAGAGAGAGCGAGCATGAACAGGGGAGAGGAGCAGAAGGAGAGAGAGAGAGAGAGAGAGAGAGAGAGAATCCCAAGCAGGCTCCACCCTCAGCACAAAGCCCCACTTAGGGCTCGATCCCATGACACTGAGATCATGACCTGAGCCGAAATCAAGAGTTGGATGCTCAACCGACTGAGCTATCCAGGCACCCCTCCTCTGTCCCTTTGGAATTAACATTTGGTGACCTCCTTTAGTTTTCTGAAATCTCTTTCCATTCTCTCTGATCTCTCAAACATAGACCATACTTCTATAATAAGCAGGTTCTCCGTGAGCCTTTGGGTGTAATTATCCTGAGCTCAGAGGCTTGGAATTATTTAACGTATATAGATGCTCACTTTCTGATTTATCAGTTATCTTGGGCTTTATGTCTTCTTAACCTTAATTGGTCAACGCCTTCTTCTATAAGAATACTTCTGATGAGGAAGACAGAAAATCACAGTTGAGTAATTCAGTTTTTTTCAGTTGTCAGTGTTACCATCACTGTGCCTGCCTGATGGAATTGGTGCTAAAATGCAGTTTACAGAACCGTTGTTGTGATTGTGGTTGTTACCACCTTTAAATGTCCTAGAAGCCTCCACTCATTGGGGCTGTCCTGCCTTCATCACCTCCCTTTGGAAAGTTGAGTTCATTAGGGAGCTGCCTTGACATTCACATGTGTTTGCTTCACTGGCCAATGTAGATTTTCTAACATCGAGATCATTGGTATTGTATTGTGAAGAGTTCATATTTTAATACTTCTCAGCTCTCTTGAGCTGCACACCTTTGTGATCAAGGGAGCATACCTAAATTTTTTTCTGAACTTTTTGAAGTCTAAAAATACAGATTTCATTGTGCCTGATCTCCCCACCTACCGCCTTCACCTGGGCTTTGCTGTTTGGAACATGGTTATGCTTATATAAGACCCCCAGCCCTTCATAAGGAACCCTTTGTAGTTAAGCCCAAGGAAACCATTTTCCTTCATTTGTCATTGAAGCAAGTTAAAAATGGATCACTGGCATTTTGCAAAGTGAGACTGTTAGGAAAATTCTCTTCTGCCTGTCTTCATGTTAGTGTCATCTTCTGGCTTTGTAACAGGGACATGCGTGCACACTACGTGCTGGGAGCCTCCATCACATTAACGTGGAGGAAGAAATATGTACAGGAGAGTGTTCCATTTTGTGTCAACATTTTTTTACGTAGAAATCTTGATCAGCTGTTCATTATTTGCAAATTTTGTTTGCTTGCAGGGATCTCTGGTCTTTCTTCCTTCCCTTCTCCCTCCTTTCTTCCTTTGCCTCATATGATAGAGCACCTGCTGAGTTCTAGGTACAGTTCTAGGTGTTAATGCCACAAACATGAGTAAAATGCAAGATCACCCCTAAGAAGAAACCACCTACAACCAATACACTAATGAAATATCACCATTTCAAGTCAAATTCTTTAACTTAAAAAAGTAAGTCCGATGAAGAGGAAGCTTTGGTCCTATAGAAGAGCCCAGGCACATGCCCACACCAGAGGAGGGAAGTAACTGACCCATCTCCCAGGACCACACTGGACACTCAGCAGAGGGTGTTTGAGTGAACAAGCCAGGAGCCATCAGAATTGGGGATGCCTTTGGGCATCATTCTTGTTTGAGATCCCTTTCTGAGATCTTGCTGTTCTGACCACGTATCCCTTTTGTCACACCAAGATTCTTGACCCAGGTCACTCTTCTGCTATCTCACTTGCTGCCACCATATACCTAAGACCATAATCAGACACCTAGTAGAATTTGTCAGTTTGTCTATATCATACAGAAGTCTAGTCTTAGAGTGAACATTCTGTTCTCACTCCCCTCCCGTTAGCAATCCTGACACCTTAGGGAGCCACACCTTTTAGATGTGAGTCACAGTAAACCAAACTGTCAGACCCTTAGTAGTCAGACTCCTGTGACCGTACATGCCCAGCTGTCCTCCCAGGCTCTTGCGCCAGGTTGACCTGCATCTAGCTGGTCAGGTCAAGTTGCTTTACTTCTCTGAGGCTCTGTGTCCTCATCTGTAGAAGGCAGATAATAATATCTAACTAATGGATTGTTTTCAGGACCGGATCAATCAGTGAATGCAAAGCTAGCTTTACTCGCTGGCATATGGGCATTGTTACTCTGTTTACAGAAAATGGTAGCTGTTTTATAATAGATCCATTTCTGAGTCAGCCCAAGCCAGCTGAAGTGGAAAGCCCCCAGCTTCCCCTCCTTTGTTCCAACACAGACCTGGCTCTGGTTCTTCCTGCCCTCTGAGGACACTCACACAAACAGCTTTTCTTCTACCTTTTAATTTTAGCAGTTGAATATTTTCATTCTCTTTCACCTGGTTTTAGAAAAAGGAATCTTCCTTGTAGTAAAAGATGGCATAAGTGTGTTTTTTTTTCCATTGCAGCTACTTGATAAGTATTGATTTTGTTTACATTTCTCCCTTACATTATTATTTATTTATTTATTTATTTATTTTTGCATCCCGCTAAAGCCCGTTTCACATGCAGTAGCCCCAACCATTCATACCTAAGTGTTCTGTTAGGGATTAGACCTTGTTTATATACATCAGGATTTCTTAAAATAAGACCAGTGCCAAATCAATATTTTCCCCTGTTCATTGCTTTGTTGTTCGTTCATTCTTTTTTCATCTAGCATTTGTTGATGGCCCATCTTATGCCAAGGGATATGAAAAGATAAAAATGGGCCTTAGCCTCGACTAATGTTAGTAATAATGCCAATATGCTGTAACAATAGTGCAACATAACCAAGCATATTATATACATAACCACTTTTCCATTGAAATCAAAACCCGGTAGTAACGAGTCTTCCAAAAAGTTCATGGAAGGTATAGGACCAAATACTGTGTTGTTTGAACACACTACAGCTTTGCTATGTTAACCTGTAACAGATAATATTCTTATAACACTGCTCAACAAAGTCATACATCAAAGGCACACAGAGAATTTAAATGATCCCCGACTCATCTTCTCCTATTCAGAATAAGGACAAGAAATATGGTAGAAAATGTTTAAGTACTATCGCAACAGAAGTTAAAACCGAAATCATTTAGATGTGCTATTAGTAACCTAACACTTATTGGTATAAGCTGTTAATAACATTATTTTTTAACCAAAAATGTCTGTTGCTGTCACATAGACACAGTACACTTCAGCTCACTATACGAACTTTATGTAGCAAATGAATTAAATGCCATCCATCTTTTGGCATCTTATTTTCCACGTCTTTACATCAAGTGGTTTTCACTGGATTATTTTTAATTTCTCTTCCAGTTTTAACATTCTGTAATTCTAGGAGTTAATAATGCTTTTATTCAGAAACTGATGCAGACATAGAATATTAGCAAGAAGAAAAAGGCTTCATATTTTTCACGAAATATATATCTGAATCAAATATCTAAAGGTTGTAGCATTAAATACAGGGAAGCAGTCTCCATGTTTTCATTGTAACTCAGAACCAAAGTAATAACTAAAGACCAAAGTCAAGATTGGCACAACTGTTTGTCGTGTTGCATTTCTTTATTTAATAGTCTCAGGGGCTTCACGGTGCCCTTAACTGGTAGGTTAGTGGGAGTTGGCGGTATCCAGGAGTGTGAAGAGCCGCCACAGAGAAGTGCAGCACAGCCCCAGGGTCATGGTCATGTGGCGCGCTACATGCAGTTACGTGGTTTTCACTTGTGATAAAGAACCGATTCAGTGGTGTCACGTTTAGGCCCTGGGAACAAACAGCGCTTTTTCTCCAGAGTAAACAGAGTTTCCTACGTGGCTGTTATCGACCAGCCGTAATGCACAGGCTCTGTACTTGGCCATCATTTATCACTTTCTCTTCAGGAATCTTCCCCTATGGATTAGAAAGAATTTTTAGATCATAGTAAAGTCATAATGCTGAAAAATTATGAACATAAAGCCGCCATTCTTTCTTTCATGTTGCCTCAAGTGATGTACCAAAGCTTTTCAAGCAAACTGAACCCTCCCCCCCCACCCATTCATAAATGAGATATTTGTACTTTGTTCTGCTCTTTATGTAAAAGTTTGCTTTGATGGTACCTTTCTAATAAGAAAAGTCCATAATTGATACATGGATCTAGGGCTACCTTACCGTCTTTAATATTCTTTCTTTCTGAGAAGAAGAAATAATAGAAGATGGTATTCTGAGATGGTTACCAAGTGCCGGTATTTTAGGTGACTTTAAATACTAGCAGAGTAAGTTTTTTCGACCTGTTTATTTTTCTCTTAATATGGCAGCCTTGATGAGAGTGGAGGGATAAATAGCAAGAACGTCGATCGATTCATGTTCATTCACTCCATTCTAAACGCCATCGTAGCACCCAGGCTGTAGAAGTAAGAAAATAGGGCCCCACCCTAGAGCCTCCTTCTGTTAGGGGAACAGAAGCGAGACAGGCCCAGTCTAGAACAGGCCAGTGAGCAGTCCCAAGCCAGGGCGACATTAGAGCATCCTGCCCTAGGTGGCGTAGCCCATCTTCTGTCTGTGAGTTCTCTGTGTGTTTGTGTAAACATAGCAGCCTTTGTTTGAAATGCTCTTCCATTGCAGAGCAGAGGTAGTTCCAGACTGATGTAGCTTTTATCAGTTAGTTTCAGCTTGGTGAACAACTTTCTTTCAGAGTGAAAGCCAGTCTAGGGCGCCCAGATGCCTCAGTTGGTTAAGCATCCAACTTCAGCTCAGGTCATGAGCTCATAGTTCGTGGGTTTGAGCCCCGCATTGGGCTCTGTGCTGACAGCTCAGAGCCTGGAACCTGCAAAGAGTGAAAACCAGTCTAGATTGAAGTCTATGGAAAAACATCTTTTTTATAGGAGCAGAAAAATATTAAGGCACAAAGATGCACTGAATCCAAAGTTCAAAGTAATTGAATCCCCAGGGATTCTGACTCTGGGACGTTCTCAGAGCGTTTTTAGTTCCTCTATTTCATACCAACATAATTTGCTTGGTGTCATGACTTAAAATTTCATGTGATAGAAAAATGGACTCACAACTTCTATTTCATTGTCAGAGAAAGAAATGTGGCTCTGAAGTCTTCTCTCTCCTTCATCATCCCTTAACGATGGAAACAGATGAAAACTGATGACCTTTCAAATCCTATAATTACAAATTTTTAAATGAGCCATTTAGAATTTCACTTTTAAGGATGCAAATTAGTAATCAGTTGCTTCGCAGTATGATACAGACCCACGGGGTTATATTAAATATGTGTAATGAAAGGTTTATGATCAGGACAAAGTAGAAAATTATACCATAAATCACATTTTTCTCCATAAAAGATAGCAAATTAAATATTCGCGTTTTGCCAGCTAAGATTCACAAAAGATTCTATCTTAAAATATTTATGTAAAACATGAACCCATCTCACCTATTAATTGTAGTTCAAGGTTTAATTTTAGATTACAAGATTTGTTTGCAGAGGGTCACATGTTCTGTTTTTCTTAGTAACCTATGCATTATTTACAATATTTATGCTTAAAAGGTGTCCATATAAAATACCGATTCATTTATTATTCCGACAAAAATAGTTTCTGCTTCCCATCTTGCCAGTCCATGCAGAGCAGGAATCAAACATTGCTGTACTTTTTTTTTAAATGTTTATTTATTTATCTGGGGGGGGAGGGGGGGAGGGACAGAGAGAGAGAGAGAAAGATAGAGAATCCCAAGCAGGCTCCACACTGTCAGTGCAGAGCCCCACACGGGGGCTCAAACTCATGTACCGCGAGATCATGACCTGAGCTGAAGTCAAGAGTTGGACGCTCAACTGACTGCACCACCCAGGCGCCCCCAAAGTTGCTGTACTTTTGCCATCACTGTCTCAGCCTCTTTAAATTTGGTTGACTTTCAGACTACATCCAATACAAAGAGGCGTCAGGTTGTCTTAGTGCTCCCCCAGGCATGCTTTTCTTACTGGAACATTTTCATTCCCTATATGAAGTCCTATCTCACACCTTTTGAAATCTTTTTAGAAGACTTCTACAAAGCTAATATCTCCACTAGCTTCTTTGGCCAATCTCCATAGTATCTTACCCTCCAAAATAATCTTATAATTAACTGGGGACAGTTAAACATCACTCCAAATTCTGCTAACAGAGGAGAGTTTGAACATTTCAAATAGTGGATAAACATTAATGTAGACATTTTTGCCACATACACTTTTTAGTGTCCAATTAAGCTTATCCTAATACCTGGATATTTGTCAATGGTAGGGAAAAAATATCTAAATGAAACACTGACTGTTTCACTTTATATCATGTGCTAAGACTGGCTTTTTTTTAAAGAAAGGGTACGAAATCCTTTAGGCTACATGTAATATGCACTATCATGGGATAATATCTAAAACTCATAAGAGAAAACATTTCTTAACGCTCTATGCGTCAAGAAAACACTCTCTGAACATTTAAGAACATGTGTTATTGTGAGCATTTACTAGGAGAAAAATATATAATGAAATTTGGGGTGTAAGTTTCTACTTCTCACCTTTTAACAATACACGGTAAACAGTAGTTTGAGGTAATTCATAATATAAGAACAAATTTCGTGAAAAAAATCACACTCCATTTCACCTGCACCTCAGGCTGTAGTTACCAGCCTGCCCTTCAGCACCAGACCGGAATGCGCTTCAGAAATCTATTGTTCAAAGTTGGGCTTCATTTTGTGTGTTGCACGGAGTTCTGTTGGGAGAACCATGAAATAGCAGGTCTGTAACCTTTAACCACTTCCTCATGCTGCGGGAGACGTGAGACATTTATACCTGTGGAGCGAGACTGGAAGATTAGGGAAGGTATAGAAGTGTCCGTGTGTCCCGCAACACCTCACGGCCTCTGTGCTTCTTCACAGGGGAAGAGCGGTGCTCGGGGCTCAAGCGAGGGTGTACTCTGGACTGCCCCTTCGGCTTCCTGACTGATGCCCACAGCTGTGAGGTCTGTCAGTGCCGCCCACGCCCCAAGAAGTGCAGACCCATCATCTGTGACAAGTATTGTCCATTTGGATACCTGTAAGTATTTAATTCAGAGGATCTAGTCTTAACTATCTGTAACTTAATGAAACGTCCACACTTATTTTGTTAGCTGTTTCGTGTGTGTGTGTGTGTGTGTGTGTGTGTGTGTGTGTGTGTGTGTGTGTGTATGGATCAGTGATGCTGCGAGTCCAGAATATCTGTGCTTGCTTTGTTATATGAATCGGAGAACAGTAAAAAGGGGGTATAAACACTCAAGTTTTGCTTTTTTATGCAGAGGGACCGGAGCCTTTCTGGCCACTATCCTTTGGGCCTCTTCTCTGAGACTGTCTCATAGCAAGGGCCTTTGGACGCTGCCAGTGGGGAATTGTCATGAGGTCCTGGTATTACACGTGCCACAACTTTTCATAACTGCCCCAGTGACTATTTTGTGATAATGTATTTAATGTGCATTTTAAGTTGAGTGGACAGCCGCTCGTTGGCAATATGGAGCATGCTTATTGGCCACGCCTCAGTATTTTATCTTGGTTCTGGTCTGTAGTTCATACTTTTTCTTTAAGGACCAGTACATTTTATGAATTTCTTTAGAGATAAGAACCATGATTTGTATTTTCAAGTATTCTTTGTTGAGTCAAACCCCGTGGAAATCTAGATTATCCCAGGAGATAAAGACACTTCACATTTGTTTAGTGTCTGTATTAGTGTCTCTTTCTGCCCTTATAGCTTTGTTGGTTCCCTAAAAACTTACCTGTCATAATCTTGCTTTATCATTTTTTTCCCTTGGTTCCCTTCCCTGTCTTTCTGCCTTTCCAATTTGGTATATTTGTGTATTGCTAGTAATTATAAGGGACTTAGACCCATCATCTCTTGCCTGGCATTTTAGTTACCATTTTTATTCTTTCTCTTAGAAATTCTGGTTTAGCAGGGTTAGGAGAATTTTAAATCTAATTTTAATCAGATAGTTAAATTAGGAGTGCTCACTATTGTTAGGAAGTCCCCAAATAAATAAACCGTCATTGTTCTTAATCCTAAAATGTGACTGTGATACCAGCACAAGTATAATTATTTCTTAGCTTCACTGCTAATGTAGAATAAAGTGTTATTATCGTAATAGTAACTACAGCCAACCTGCTGCAGTGTTATGACAGCTCAGAACCAAGGCTGCATCGAAGTCCAGCCTTCCCCTTGAAGAGAAATCTCTTAGAGGATTGTGGGGTCCACTTCATGTTCCTATCAGCGAGAGCATTCATTGCAGACCAGGTGGACCAGCAGAGACAAATGAGTACTGCCTCAGCTAGAACATGTCTTTCAAGGACACCCTCTAGAAGGAGGAACGTTGGCCAGACACCATGTGGGAGCGTTAGGAAGAAGGCGGCCATCAGTGCCCCTTATACATACCTGCTGAGTTGATTGTTACTCTCTGTGTGCAGCCAGGGCTTACGGAAGGATTGGGTGGGTAGATGGACAGATAATAATACATAAAGGAGTGAACAAACAAATCAGATAAAGCCTCAATAGAACTTAAAAAGTGACATGCTGTCTGACATGAGTATGAATAATTCATTTAATTCATTGGTCTCATGGTGGCATAAATAAGATCCTAGCGTTCGGTTCTCCTTTCACTTAGCAGATTGTAATTTAATTGTCACGTGGGCAGTGGTATACCGAGGGTTTCCCATGGAGCTGTCTTCTTTTGGAGTTCCTTGATTTATCCAAGATGAAGACAGGAATTTTTTTTCTCTTTTTTCTGTTTTTAGTTGGACACCACTGTTGCCACTTAGGGCTAATGGGGATGAAACCTGAGGGTAAACAGAGTAACTCCTCCTTGTCTGAGGCGCATTAAGTCAAGTAGGGCAGAGCCTGCAGAGGAGATGTGGAGCCTAGGAGAAGACTCACTTCTGTGGCTGGTTGGACACAAAGTGAGCTCCTCTGTAATAGACAGTGACATTCTCCTTTCAGAGAAAATAAGGAATGGTTGTTAAGAATTTTTCTTTTCAAAAAACCTCCACTTAAACTGCTGTGATGTATTTCATAAACACATATTTATTTATTTCACATCATCTTTCTGATCACAGAATTCAGGCACTCTAGTTTATTAAAGGAAAAAAGATCATTGATGCAGTCTTTTTCCTTTACCTTGCATGCTTCCGTCCTACCCCATGTACGGAGCACTGTTGAGTCGGTATTATTTTTCTAATGAGTGAAACAATGAGCGGACACTGATGGCAGGGTTTCTCAAAGCTTTGATTCTTTCTCACTCTTGGCTATAGCATCCGCAGGTCTGTGGAGCCTTAACGTTCTCCTTCTGACTTCCCTAAGTTCAGTGAAGCGCTCATTACTATTTGTACTGGTGTCTGAGATCTCTCAGAGATTGTGGTCCGTGAGAAAGGCCTACTCTGACAAACGAAGGACTCTTGCCCCAGTGCTGGCCTCTAGCAGTGCCCAGCAATATATCCTTCACCATCCTGTTGATGGCATTATGCATCTGTCTTTTTCATATCATGGTACTCCTTTTCCTAATTAAAACAACAGTCATGTCATTGGGGTTCTGATGGTCACATCCCAGAAGCACATTAGTACTTGGGCAATTCTAAACCTTGGCCATGGGTGGGTGGCGGTCACGGCCACAGAGAGCCAATTACACATCACTCCACGAGTTTTGGAGAGCGTAAGTCAAGTCATTCTGCTTCATAGCAGTATCACTTCAGTGACCCTTGATCGGAGCATTTGGGCATCGTTTGAGACTTTTGGATTTTCTGACCTCTGACAAAATTTTAATTACCCAGGAAGAATAAGCACGGCTGTGACATCTGTCGCTGTAAGAAATGCCCAGAGCTCCCATGCAGTAAAATCTGCCCCTTGGGTTTCCAGCAGGACAGTCATGGCTGTCTTATCTGCAAGTGCAGAGGTAAGTGCGATCGCATGACCTTCCTTCCCCCCGCCCCCCCGCCCCCCCAGAGCAGACAGGACTCAGAAACAAAGAACAGGAGGACATGATGTAAATGGAACAGTTTCAGTGATGATGGTCTACTCAGATACAAATGTCACTTGTCCATGGGACCATCCCTTTTCCTCATGTCTCATTGGAATAAGAGCTCAGAATAGAATTTAAACATCTAATAGCCAAGCATATTGTACCAAATTAGTGACTTCTCAGCTCTTCAGTTTCACTCATCTTAGGAACGTTAGCCTAAAGCACCTTTGTCTTGACCTCCATAGAGGCTGCCTCTGTCCAGCAGTGGCTTGATAGAATTGATGCAGCAAAGAGCCCTTTTCAGAGCCCATGCGGGTAGGTGTGGCTAAGCAGCCTGCTTGTGTGTTTTCTGGTAACACAGTTTGCGATGACAGTTTAAACTCGTGCTGAATAAGCACATGCCAGCCTACACCTCTAGATAGGCATGAAGCCTGGGTATACCTTTTACCTGAGACTTCCCATTCCCGGGATGTCCCTGAAGCCACGTGAACATGCACGCTGACCGCCACTTTTGCCCATAGCCCAGCACCCACTCTGGTATGTTTTAGTTGTCTGCGTGATCCACATACTCAGCAGTAAAAGATCCCTAAGTTTGTAGTGTGTTTTTTTTTCAAAGTTAGACAGTTACCACCTTAACAGTGTTCTTAAGGGATCAGAGTAAACAGAAATCTAGTCACTGCTTCAGTTGTTCCATTGAACAAAAATCTGTTAGTTTCAAGAGGCCCAGGATTTCCCCATTGGGTGACTTCTAGAGAGGCTATTCGGCATGTATGGAACATAATATACCATTTTCTGTGAAATCAGTGCTCGTTTACTGCATAAAACATGAGCAAGTAGGAATGAAAGGAGTAAAAATAACTGTAATCCCGCCAATAGAGAAACATATTTGCCAGTTTTTTTCCTGTTTTTCTTTTTTTTCCAAATTGAGAGCGTTTTGACTTACATTCTTTTCGTGAGCCTTTCCCGTGTCGTGAGCTGTCCTTTGTACACGTGACTTTTGGTGGCTGGGTAGCATTACCTGGGAGGACACTGCAGGCTGTTTCTCCTGTGCCGTAGCTGCTGCTTGACCAGGCTGCCTTCTGTCTGTCCAGAGGTCCCTGCTTCAGCCGGGCCACCTGTCCTGTCAGGCACATGTCTGTCCATGGATGGCCATCATCATAAAAATGAGGAAAGCTGGCATGACGGGTGCCGGGAATGCTACTGTCACAATGGACGGGAAATGTGTGCTCTGATCACCTGCCCGGTGCCTGCCTGTGGCAACCCCACCATTCATCCAGGACAGTGCTGCCCGTCATGTTCAGGTAAACGCTGGCTGCCATCTTGTGCGCTCCCTCAGCAAAATGACTTCTGCCTTGCAGGGCCTCATCGCATCTTTGAGTGTGGGGGGTCTTGCCGGGGATGACCCCCCCAGAGCACTTTTCAGCTCTCTGTGGCTTTTGTCAACAACAGCCACAAAATCAGCCAGGTGTTAGCAATGATTAGCCAGAGACCAGAGAAAAAGCAAAAGCCCTAAAACTACTGTCCTCCTTTTTTAATGGTTTACTCAATTACATTGGTCTTTGAACTGTATTTTTTTTTAAAAGGTTTGCAGACCTGATGTCCTTTAAAGTCCAGCTCTCCATTTTATGGATAGTGTATTGAGGCTGAGTGCTTTAGTTAATTGGAGGGGATTGATGTTAACTTCATTCCATTAAAGCGTATTATTTATAAAGGACTATTTGAGAGGGAGAGGATTAGCGAAGTCTGTGGCTATTGCCCTTTTCTAAATGAATGGCTATGTGGTATTGTTGCCAAATGGAGATATTTAGAGTGACCACACATCCAAAACATTTAAAATCATAATGCTGGTAATCAAGAGAAGTTGCTAGAAGAACAGGCCAGATTATATAACTCATGGGCGTCTGAATTATGGCTGTCAATAACAGTAATTATTACCATAATAGCGCATCTAGTGCCTTTCATCCAAAGAGCTCAACGTAGTTTTATATTTATTATTTCTTTCTCAGTACAGGCCACTTTGAGTTAGGGGAAAATGCACTCAGGCAGTTTTTCATTTGAAAAACAGACGCAGAAATACTAACTCTCTTACCCGAAGTAAAATAGAGTGTCAGAAGGCCACGGAGAAATGAAGTCTCCCGATTCTTGCATCTGATGTCATTTAATGTTGGAATGTGTGTCCTGTCAGATTTCAGAGTCGGGACACCTTCTCGTCCGGTCCATCCCATCCCTCCCTGTGGATGGACCCACCTATGCCGTGGATGCAGTCAGGAGTCAGGAACCGGAGACCTGTCTTTCTCCAGCAGGACAGGCACGGCCTGAGGTGGGGGGCAGGGGCAGGGGGAGGGGTGGCAGCTTCGCCTGCCATGGCAGGGGAGTCCCTATTAGCTCTGAGCTTCTAGGCCCCTCAGTAACTAAGGTATCAGAGTGACAGGCAACTCCACACCCCTGTAGAGAACCAGATTGTCTTGTCCTCATATGAGTCTTAGGTGTTCTATATTGAAAGTTTCCTTTTTCATGTGTTTTGCTAGTTAAATATGAAAAACCACCAGTATCCACTCAAACAGAAGGTCAATGTGCAGTGTAATGAGACAACTCTGTTGACCCTTTGGGGAAGAAAAAAATCATTTGTTCCAATGAAGACCCAGTGCCTTAATTTTATTTATTTATTTTTTTAATGTTTGTTTATTTTTGAGAGAGACATACACAGAGTGTGAGTGGGAGAGGGTCAGAGAGAGAGAGAGACACAGAATCTGAAGCGGGCTCCAGGCTCTGAGCTGTCAGCACAGAGCCCAATACGGGGCTCGAACTCACTAACAGTGAGATCAGACCGGAGCCAAAGTCGGACACTTAACAGACTGAGCCACCCAGGCTCCCCACATCCCCCCCACCCCTGCCGTGCCTTAATTTTAGGCATCAGTGTATGGAATATGGACCACACACCTGTGTCTTTGCCCCACTTGTACTCCGTGAAGAAGTGAGCCAGAGGGCTTCAAATGCGAAGACATTAGTAAGAATAGACCATTGATTTAAGAACTGAAAGTCAATGGAACTAAAATGAGTTTTCTCTGTTACAGAGATAGCGAAAACTCTTCTATAAACACACACAGAGTAATTGACGTATCATTGTGGGTTGCAAATGTCTAGATATACATGCATAAAAACATGCGTGTATGTGGGTATGTAGGTATATTTTTCTCCAAATATCTTAAGTGGGCTACCACTTCTGGACTCTGCTGATGAGAGACCCCAGAAGTATTGCATTCGGGAACCCCTGTTTTAAATATTTTCTCCCATTCAAGGATCAGCTGTTTTCCTTTCGGGGGTAGCTACTAAACTGTCCTGCTAGAAGATTCACCAGACGATACTGTTTCTCAGGTTTTTTTCTCCTTCTCTCCCTCTGCCTCTCCATTTGTCTCTTGTCCCCATCTCTGCCGCCACTCACATGTTCTCCTTGAGGCATGGAGTATGGCAGAGAAGCTGGCAAGACATCTGCAAACGTGCCTTGCTTTCTTCCAACCACTTCCTTCTGCATCAGCGTTGAGAAGGGCAGTGATTGGCAAGCCTCTCTAAGTCATTTTGGAAAGGAAAAGGCAGTAAGGGAAAGGCAGTCATGCTTTTCCAGCATTAGCTTATTGCCACTCTTTGGGAAAGTTTTTGTCTCCTCTGGAAACCATCTCGTCCCCCCTCACTTGCGTTCTAGTTACTCTCCTCTCCACTTGTCTCATCACTGGAGAGTTTGGTCTGGTGGCTTATGAATGTAAGCATTGGCTAGTGTGTCATTTCTCCCTAATCGGTCCACTCGGGCAAAGCTCCAGTCTTTCCTAGTGCCCCTGAGACAAAGCTGTGTTCGTAGTTACCATCTTAGCTGGGAATCCGCCCACAGCACTGTATCTCATCAGAGTTGTGGACTCTCACGCTGACCATCACTTTGAAAGTAACAGCATGGGAGCTCTTCAGAGATTCCAGCTCTGAGCATCTCTGCACAGACAGGGGAGCTGTCCTGGGGCCCAGTTTCCACTGAGCTCCAAGCATGAGCTAGCCGTGGTGTCTCCAGACTGCTTCTCGGCAGGGTTCACCACTGTCAACACCTTCTTGAAACCCTTGTTGTATTTGGATGACACAAGTTTGGTTAATGTCCTCATACTTCTCGTCTCCCTCAGCACAACTTCAGGGCAACTCCCAGTACTGCTGCAGACCTTTTCAACATTGAGTTCCCTCTCTGTCATCATCATCTCACCAAGACACCAAAATCGCCTCTCTTCTGGGGCAAGAAATCATAGTTATCATCAGTTTCTGGGCATTTACCTCTCTTGATGATGACATTGCCAAGCAAATGTTTAGTCTCAGGTGAGGGTTTCCAGACTGTTGATTCTGAAAGAGCATTCCTGCTCCGTTTGCTGCCAGCTAGTCTAGGGGTGTGGCCTGCTCGACAGCAGGATGTATTTCCAAGCATAAACGTACGCAGGATCATAGAGATAATGAAGTGGATGGGGCACAGACCGGGTTGGAAGTTGTGTTTAATCTGGAGGCATATCCATGATCCAAACAAACATAGTTGGGGTGCAAATTCCCTGTCTGCCCTGAATACCTTGAGTCCTCTGCTCCTCATATGTAACATAGGATGCCAGTACCTACTTCACAAGGTTGGTGGGAGGAATAAATGAACCAACACACATAAAACAGCATGGAAATTGGGCCACAGTAAGCTTTCAGTAAATGAGAGATTGTTATTCTAGACACTTCCTATACATTCAGAGATCCCTTAAGAGGCCCTGTTCTCTTCTTGACAGGAAGAGTCCCTCTTGAGGTAATTTAATTCCCTTACTGAATTCTGTCATTACCATTGACACACTGGAACCACTTGAACCTCTCTTCTGGAAACCAGCTCTTTCACCGTCCCCTTTTATTCCTGTGCATGGAATACTTCTTCACCGTCGTCTCGCTGAGAACAGAGTGAGATACTCTACCGCCATTTCTCTGTCCCTTCGAGCAGATAACACCAGCTTCTCCAAGGGTTGGCAAGACCGCAGTTGAGTAACTTCTTGTGTCTTGATTTTTTTTTGTCATTTCCCAGATGACTTTGTGGTGCAAAAGCCAGAGCTCAGCACCCCCTCCATTTGCCACGCCCCCGGAGGAGAGTACTTTGTGGAAGGAGAAACCTGGAACATCGACTCCTGTACGCAGTGCACCTGCCACAGCGGGCGGGTGCTGTGTGAGACAGAGGTGTGCCCACCGCTGCTCTGCCAGAACCCCTCGCGCACCCAGGACTCCTGCTGCCCGCAGTGCACAGGTAACTGCGCTGTGCCTTGGGACGTGCTCGCTGGGGAAGCCTGCGGCTTGGGCTCTGTCACTCCGCAGAGCCAGCAGGCCGGGCTGAGCCCCACGTGGCAGCATGCCAAGCCCGGGAGCCAGTCACCCAGGCCGGAGCAGCTGGCAGCCTGCTTCCTAAATTCATTCCCCTCTATCAGCCACATATATTTATGTAATTAATATGCCTTGCATTTGAGGTGACTTTGAGGGGGAAAAGAGACTGTTTCTTTCTGCCATTCTTGTCTCTTAACCCTACATCTCAGACTCGGGAGACAGCCCTGCTGCAGCAAATTATTCCAGCTGATTTTGCTAATGTGGAAAGTCATCTTTGTCCTTAACAAATGTGAAGAGCAGTTATTGATAAATAATGTAAATAAAATTCTTTGTACGGAAGGGTGGTGGAGATACTTGTGGAATGTTAAACAGAGAATTGATAAAATATGCATCATGTTCACCCCCTCAAATCTGCAGTGACAAATAAATTACGATCCAAAAGTATTAACTTGACTAGCACTGCACGTGCACAGAGAGTAGTGTTTTTACTGCTCAGGTAACCTGCCTTTGCTTGTAAATTCATGGTCATGATTCAAAGATACAAACGTGATGAAATTTTGTCAAGATTTTAAACGTAAGTTACTGGTTTTATGACTAAAGTAGCACTCGTAGTTAACACCGGAGTATATTCCTTTTTCCCAGAAGGTAATTTGTATATATAACATCGCCAAGTGGACAGCACAGCTACTTTTATTTTGTTGTTGCTTAGCTTTTGGTCTCTTCCATTTAAATCAATAACCATTTGCCTTCTAAATGTATATTCTTAAGAGTAGTTTTACTCAGTAAAACATAAACCCATGTGTTTCATTACTTTCTTTTTTCATTTTTTTTTTTAATGTCTATTCATTTTAGAAAGAGAGCACGCATGCACAAGTGGGGGAGGGGCAGAGAGAGAGGGAGACACAGAATCCGAAGCAGGCTCCAGGCTCCGAGCTGCCAGCACAGAGGCTGATGTGGGACTCGAACTCACAAACCATGAGACCATGACTTGAGCCAAAGTTGGACGCTTATCCGACTGAGCCACTCAGGCGCCCCTCATTACTTTTTTGTTTTTTAATCACTATTTTATTCATGTTCAAACCCTTATAATGTTTTTCGGTTCAGTTCCTAAGGGGAATAGACACCCCTGTGCCCTGGCTTTGCGTTTATTAACTTACACCTGGGCGGCTTGTCTTTTCTTAACATACAACCTGAGAGAGAGTTCAGTGATAGCTTTCCTCTTAAACATTAGGATTTATTGCTTTATATATCAGTATTCCAAACATTCCTCTTATATTTGAATAAGAGCATTTCTGGAATGCTATTATTTTAAAATAAGTCACCTGACCCATAATTGATCTTCCTGAACTTTCCATTCATTGTTATGTTGCAGCAATTTTAAAGACTCTTAAAATGCAAAACATCATTTTCTTCACAGTGAATTTTAACAGTAGTGTTGATAAAGGGTGTATTTCACATCTGGTAAAAGACCATCTCTAATCTTAGGATGTTTGCCTCCTAATGTAGTCCAGAAAGGAGACATATGTACAATTAGAAGAGTTGTGTCCCTCCTGATGATTGTTTCCCCTAGGGTGCCCTGTTATGCCTTCTGTCCTTCCACTTTCCCCCTCCTCTAGCCTGGGTTTAGGGCAAGGTCTGGAAACAGAAATGGGTTCACCAAGATCGAGCATCCTTGCAGGTGGCGAATCTTCGCCAAAGTAAGAAAGAGAATGGAATAACACTTCTTTCTTTTTAAAGGTTTATTAAATTCTCTTTCATCCTTTACTGTTTAGAGTTTGAAAGTAGCATAGCACAGAAGAGAGAGGGAGGTAGAATAGAAATAAAAGGAATGGATGAGCGCCAACCAAGGAATTGGTAAAAACGAAGTTTAGGAGTCAGTATTTGGAATCAAAAGTATAAAGATGGGGTCTCTGGAGCGGGAGGAAAATAGGAAGAGAGGCCCAGAGAAGGAAGATACCATGGGCAAGATTCCCAGATGACCTGGTCAGCTAGGGTTTGGTTAGGGGTCTCCTGCCCGGGGGAAGGAGCCCCCAGAATCTGCATCTCCGCCCTGGCTCCTGTTCCAGCACTGACAGCAGCTACCAGTGTCCCCCAGGGTCTTCTCTAGGCCTCAACAAGAGGCCTCCAGACTCTAGAGTATTCATTTCACTTGGTACTTCTTAGCTCCATCACTGCTGTCCCTGTCCTCTTCTAAATTTTTAGACATGAGGGTGGATACTGCTTGCAAGAGCTAAGCTGTCATAACCCAGAGGACCCTCAGGGCAAAATTATCCCTGGAAATGGATGACCCTGAAAAGGTCACTGAGAAGGGAATCCCAACCCCCCCATTTTTTTTTTTTTTTAAATTTTTTTTTCAATGTTTTTATTTATTTTTGGGACAGAGAGAGACAGAGCATGAACGGGGGAGGGGCAGAGAGAGAGGGAGACACAGAATCGGAAACAGGCTCCAGGCTCCGAGCCATCAGCCCAGAGCCCGACGCGGGGCTCGAACTCACGGACCGCGAGATCGTGACCTGGCTGAAGTCGGACGCTTAACCGACTGCGCCACCCAGGCGCCCCTCCCCATTTTTAACCCATATGGAATTCATCTATGGAACCAGCCCTAAAGTTGGACCGAGAGCACATTTGGAGCAGTGGAACCAATGTCTCTTTTTCACTTGGGAATACCTTTGGGACTGGCAGTAGGAGATATGGTTCCATCACTTCCAGGAGAGGGCATGGCACCCATTCCATTTTTTGTTTTGTTTTGTTTTGTTTTGTTGCCCAAAACAAAGCAACTGCCTTGCTCCTCAGAGAGGCTCTTGTCAAATCAAACTTGTTGACTGTAGGACGTATTCGTGAGATGGATGGAAGGAGAATGTGACATTTAGAGCTTCTACATCACTGTGATAACTGCCTATCTTAGTTCTGTTTTGTGACTGAAAACAGCAGCCTTCGTGAGACTGATTCCAAGAGGAGGATATGATCATTCTTTTGACCATGTGGCCACTGAGAAAATGTAGAGGTTTGCCGGGTAGGACATCATGGCTTTTTCCAAGCTCTTGACTGGTGAAGGTGGTTGCAAGTGCTTTCTCTTAGCAGCATTGTCACATATCTGAACTAGGAACCTCACTATCCTGTTTTTCTTTGTTCTACCCCAGTCAGGTTTCTGCTTGAGGTTACAGCTTTTCTTGTGATTTCAATGGATGCCAAGACCCAAAGAGATAACTGGGTTTTCTGGTAACATTCTTTTCTGTTTCAAGTTTGACCTGAGAACCCTCTGGTCAAAGTCTTTAACAAAGGCACAGATGACTTGCAGATGATGTGGGTGCCTCCTTATTGAGTAATTTAGATTTCCCATTATCTCTTAGCCATTAACGTGAATGCCTGAACATTGGGATGTTACAAATGGGTGTTTTGAAGGTGCAGTGAAAGTCTCTTTGGATATCGATTGGTTAAGACTGCACATAGCTGCACGTAAGAGGAGAAACCCAGCTACATTTTATAGACAGATAGAAGTTTCTTTTACATACATTACAAGAAGTGCGGAGGCAGGTGTTTATCAGCATTGATCATTGTCTTAGATACGTAGAGGTCCGTCTCCTACAGGTACGATAAGAATATTACAGCTACAGACAACACACTCATATTCCAGGCGGGAGGAATGTGAGAGTTGCACCACATCTGCGCTTTATTAGGAAAGCAGAAGCTTTCCCAGAAATCCCTCCATTAGCCATTAAGTCCCATTAGCCACAACCAGGTGACAGGGCCACCCTTAGTTGCAGGGGAGACTGGAAAAGCAGGGAGCAGGATCGTCTTGTTTGACTTACACCTGTTGTGATCCAAACCCTCCACCACCCACCCCACCCCCCAAAACCAGGATTTGGGTAAGCTACAGAGGAAGAGTAGAGAGGAGGTTGTACAGACAACTAACAGAATCTCGGTAACAGGTATTTTGTGGTCCTTATTGTCTTGCGTTCCAAATTCAAGACCCTGCCCAAGTCAGACTTGCCATTTCATTCCTGAGTCACTTTTATAGGAGGCACACCGAACCACAGTGACTGAGTGTGCTTTTTATGAGACACGGTGAAATTCGCTATGTTGCACAGGTGGCCTATAGCATCTCCTTTTCTCTGCTGACCTTATGTTCGTTTTTCCAGATGAACCTCTTCAGCCTTCCTCATCCCATAATGAGAGCGTGCCTAGTTACTGCAAAAATGATGAAGGGGATATATTCCTGGCAGCTGAGTCCTGGAAGCCTGACGTTTGTACCAGCTGTGTATGCATGGATAGCGTAATTAGCTGTTACTCTGAGTCTTGCCCTTCAGTATCCTGTGAAAGACCTGTTTTGAGGAAAGGCCAGTGTTGTCCCTACTGCATAGGTAAGACCACGAAAAAAACATCTTGGGTTTCTACCATTGGCCACTCAATCTACATTGACAGCCATTTGCCTAGATCAGTTAATGTTTCTGACATGTCACACAGAGCCAAAGCGCTAGTTTCAGGAGGGTGATGGGGAAGACGTGTTCGCAAGGTAAAACATATTAAGAATAAAGAAATGCTCTCTCAGAATGCCATGATGTTATAGCACTGTCATGTTCTATTGGGCTCCTTTGCTGTTCCAGGATTTTCAATATTCAGCTCCCTTTCTCCACCCTGTTATTTACAGCGGTCTTTCTGCTCACAGAGAAACACCATGTCCCATATTAAGGTACACTTAGCACATAGAGCTCGCTGCTGCCTTGACATCAACTGAATACCAAATACTGATTTAGTGTCCCTGGTATTCCTCTGTCTGCTGACACTTAGTTGATTCCATTTAAACCAAGCAGTTGTCCATGTTGAGGGCTTTCGGGACACAAAGTGAGGCCTGAGAAACTGACAGAATCCTCTCCTTATGACCCATGGGGATACGGCTTTTCAGCAGGAGACATATGTATGTTTGCCCCTGACGTCTATACTGAAATCGGTCCTATGGATATAAGCCAGATGCTGTTCTGGAGTCCAGAAGGCAAGGCTCAGACAGCTGGCAACTCTAATAAAAGCACAGTCCCCACTCCCAAGGCTCTCACTCTCTTTCATTGCTTTTGTATTGAGTAGAGCTCATGAAGTCAAGTGAAAGACAATGTACGCCTCTCAAGCCAGTAATGAACGTGTAATCAGAGTAGCAGGTGAAAAATTAGGCAAGCCGTATTAATTGCATGTATTGTGCATTTACTGTTGGAGATTCTTGCATGCTTTCTAGATACAACTAATTCTGTATATTTGGGATGATACTTGAGGAATAGGAGATGATCTGGCCACAGTGCTTTGTACCAGTTTCCAAAGGAGAACCGATGAATGGCACTCAGGTACCTGTTGGCCACAACTCAAGCTTATCAGGACAGCTCCCTCTCCTTGACTGTGTGACCTCTGGCCACAACAGGAGGCCACTTCCTCTGAGTCTTATTTTGTGTGTTGGTATATAAGAGATGCAGAGATTCTAAAAACACAATTTCTTCCCTCAGGAATTTTACAGCTAGATTTTTCTCAGTATAATGGCCATAGAGTATTAAAATGTATGTTTGAAAGCTGGACTCCCTTATTTTAATAGAGTGACCACTTATGTAATTTATTCTTCAAACCATGATGCTTTTGAGAGAGAAACAGGGGCTGTTAATTATGATGGGACAACAGCTCTAGACCAGGAGTATCTGAAGCAGATCAGGACCTACGGTTGCCCTACCTTTTAGTGACCAACACATTGGGTTCTTCTGTAATACCCATAAGCTTCCTAGCCCCCAAGTGGAGCCAAAAACAATGTGTCAAGTCATACATCCAACTTAGTGCTGCTTATTTTTTCAAAGAGCTGACCGGAATTTAGACAAAAAAAAAATGGCACTGCCTTTGGTGAGATATAAATAAAAGGCGTAACTAGGCCACCATTTCAGGCTAGGGGATTAGCAGAAAGGAGAAATGTACAACCACTACAACTGCCACTACCATATTTAAATATCAAAACTCCAGTACAGGGGTTTTATGAATCCACCAGGGGACTTGGATCATACTTAGAAAAGAAACCAGGGCCCAGGAGGCTGAGAATTCCATGTTACCTTCAGAGGAAAGATCTGACAGTGAGTCTCTTGTGTGTTGAAACTTCTCAGATTATTTTGTTTAGATAAAAAAAAGTTCTTGTGTTTTGCTGCTTAACCGGTAAATTTGTAATTAGTAAATTACTGAACTAGTACATTTGTTTGCATATAATAAATAGGAAATCACTTCTTTTTCAAAGCCAATGTGACAAATTTAAACTCATGAAAAGAAACCTAGAAGCAAGAGTAGTCTATGTCTTTCTCGGTTTTGTTTTTTGTTTTTTGGTTTTTTGTTATTTGTGGGGCTTTGGGGTTTGCTTTTGTTTTTGATTTGTTTGGTTTGTTTGGTTGTTTCTTTGGCCTTCATATTTCCTCTTCCAATTCTTGCATGATTTAAACTGTACATTCTTCTTTAGTGTGGACAGTTAAATGCCACTTTGGTCCACATTTTTTACTTTGATTTTAAGTTAGTTTGCAAGCACTTTCACTACATTTTTGTTCATACAAGCTCATAATAATAAAGTGAAATTGTGTTTCAGTGGCAGGTGTAATTGTATTATATATAAATCTAAGGCTTATCTTCAGGATAACAAATTGGGGAGACTGAAGATTTGATGAGTAATACTGTATACTTTTATTCATTCATCTTAATGCTTCATACATGTTGTTCTATTATTAAAATAGTCACTGAGCCCCTTCTGTATACATCATACATATTTTGCAAGTAGCCTTATTGGATTAGTCTTCATCCTTTCTCCCCCTTACGTCCAAGCATACAAAGTCAAGTTCAGTCCCTGACTGTGATATGGAGATTCCCTATCTGACTCTCCAGTTAGCTCCCTTGGCCTCTTCAGGCTTGTTCTCTTATCAGCTTCCCGTCAGCCTGGTCCCTTGTAAGGGCTCCAAGCCCGGCAGCACTAGCACCCTGCAGGCAGTTACCGGCTGTGCCTCAGTGGCAAAGCTTGCGTCACCATCCAGAGATCACTAGCAAAGAAAAAGACGGGCCATCATTTTGCATGTCCTAAAGCACCACGTTATTTGTCCAGGAGGCACAGAGGACCAGTGCTTGCACAGTCTCCTGCTTTGGGCTCTCTCTGTTTGAAACCAGCTCTTCTTAACGTAGATAATCTGTTCCCGCGGCCACGTGTGCCTCACCCCACCCAGCCTGCAGTGCTGACCTCACCATGGCCATGGGTCCTTGAGTGAACTAATTAGATCTCTCAAATACAGATTTCCAAAAACCTCAAACCTGCTTTTAATCTGACCTTTTTTTGTAGTGATAAAACCCCTAACCAAAAACATGCTTCCTTCACCTTGCAAAGTATCCTTTTCTCTTACCGTAAGAGAATTGAAAAGTGGTGATCCTACGAAAAGTACTATAATTACGAATATTTGTGTTCTTTTCAGCTAAATTATCAAGTCACTAATGCGCAATGATAATGCTTCTCTTTTGATGTGTGAAGACCTCATATTATGTGTGCTAATTTAATAGAATGTGTAATACAGACATAATTAATAGGATTGATGATTAATTTTGAGAAGTGAACAGCTTTGTCTCATTACTGATAATACTCATCATTTGGGAATTCATCCTCGTACTAGAAAGAAACTAAGTAGTAATTACCCAATCATTTTAGTGAAACATTTTCTGATTCCCTAATTTTTTTATATTCCAGTTTCCTACGCAAATACACACGAATTTAGATTTTATTTTCAGAAGCTTTTTGACTGTTACGATGGCTTACAGGATGGGGGGAGCAAGAATCAAAAGATGAGCTGAGCGCATAAATCAGGTGAAGATAAAAGGTGTGGTGGGAATTGTAATGTGTGATGGCAGATTTGATACATGGTTTCTCATAAACAGCAGATGCCCTCACCGTGACACACTTCACCACGCACACGTGGCCTTATCACTGACTGTATCCCACATGCCATTCCGGACCCTTCCTAGAGCAAAAAGAATTCCAGTGAGGTCTTTATTCCATCCCTTCTCCATGACAGTTAACAATCCAGCCCTCACACAGTCAGTGCCTGTGGGGATGCCTGCCCTGAGGGTGATGCCCTGACCGCATCCCCCTCGCTCTGCTCTGATGTTCGTGTTGGTGATGCTTCTGCCGAGAGCCAGACAGCTTCTGTGCGGGGCACCATCAACATTCCAGTGGACCCTCAACCATGTGCAGGGGTTTAGTCATTCCCGGGCAAATACTATAAAGAGCGCTACATTCGTCATGAAGATTTTTCTGAATTCAGCTCGTGGGGTCTCCAAGCCTATATTGTTGCAGCATCATGCCTGCTCTTGACTTTGGACATTAAGATGCACAGGTGTGCCCCTCAATCGAGCCAGTCTGAACGGGACCATTCTCGGGTAGGCAGCCCCTGTGTTGGCCCAGTCCTGTTATTACTTAGTGCATACAATATCGTTTCGAAACTTAGGATTTGGCAGCTATGTATTTATTTCTTTGTAACCATGTGTTACTTTAGAAAATATTTGAGGTCAGATATTTAAAGTCCTGTGCTGGCTGGAAATCTGTGAGTCCGTGCATCTTTTTCACTTGAGAAGTTTTTGTCAAAGGTTAGTCGCTTGTGTGTATTTGTGTGTGTATTTGTATATGAGAGGTATGAAATTGTGTATTTGTATGTTATGAAAGTGTACATACAAGTTATAAAATGTGGACGTGTGATGTGAACAAAGTTAAGATACCCCGATTATATATCTTTAAGTCTAGTATCTTTTAAGTGTTGCTAAGTATCCCGTATCTTTAAGAGTCTGTGAAAATGATTTTCCTGCAGACTGATTAGAGATTAGCTATTTTTATATTTATTATATATAAATATTTGTGGTAGAGCTTTTATGTGGAATCAAGGTGGCTTGGCACACTCCACTGGTTGCGATGGTTATCATTCTATTTCCTCTCTATTGTGATCTTCAATTAGAAGATGATGAATAATATTTCTCCTTAATAGAGGCGCTATCTATAGTTTCTATCAAGTCAGTCTATTATACAGCATTCATTTTTGTTTAGTTTTCTGTTTATGATAATGTTAACTTGTTTAGCTATCTCTCCTTAGAGATTACAAATATCAGTAGTATCTCTTTGGAACATCTGTTGATCGTTGTGTATTTAACTCCGCCCAGGAATCAAACATAGCAAATACTTAATTCCTCATCTCTAAGACATACAGTTAAGTCACACACACACACACACACACACACACACACACACACACACACACACACACACTGGTGAGGGTACTTAAGTCGACACGGCGTGAGCGCTCACTTGGGTCAGTACAGTTACAGCTCTTCTAACAGAGTGCAGCTGATCTGGGCCACATGCCAAATCGATTCTGATCGCTCCCTTGAAAGATGGCACCTGCCTTTCTGCAAGAGGTGGTGTACCTTGTCCTGCACTCTTACCTTAATCGCCCACCACTGCCTCATCACCATTTGTGGTCCGCGTGGAGACAGCGTACTTTCTAAGGCCCCGTAGCACAGCTGCTTGGGGCAGTGTGCCACCCACACACCTCAGAGCTTCCCAGTCCCTTTCATGCTTCCGGGTGTCGCCAGGGGAGAGAAAATGCAGCTCTTTTGGTTTTTGTTTACTTTGAGAGGCCAGGCCCATTTGAGGAGTCCGTGAACTTGCGGTGCACGATCCACCGCGAGTCCAGAAACAGAGCCCATGGCATCTGTCATCAGGGCACATCACCGTCAGGAAGAGCCCCGTCTGCTTCCCGCACATCCTTCAGAGCTCTGGGCTCCTGAGGTCCCAACACGGCAACCCAGGTGGTCCCAGAAGGTGCCGATGTGATTAAACAGAAGGGAAGGGGAGCCGGATGCTTTTCTGCGTGCTGTTTAGAGGGTGAACGGCTGCAGACGTTCTGGTTGTCACATGCTGTACTGACTTTGGAATGGGTCTCAAGTTGCCGCAGCAGAAGTAAAGAGTGATTGGTTTCAGTTGGTCTACCCTGCACCCTGGGAAGCACCTCATCCTGCTCATGCCATATGCAGCTTTCTCTTTGCACCTCAGTGTCCTAGGCCTTAGCTGTGTAAACAGAAATTCCAGTGGTTCCAGCTGGGTAAACCTCCGAGTGGCATTGTCCTTATCTGGACACCAGCACAGTCTTATTTTCAAGAGGTCTGTTGCACAGAAGGGAGCCTGGCACTGGTGTCTTTGCCTCTTGTTTCCGTCCAGGAGACCAACCCTGATTTTGGACTCTCGAGTGGTTGGGGGAAAGACCCCCCCCCCTTCCCCCGATATGGAAGGTTATTTCTGATAAGGAAATGTATTCAGACCTGAAGTCACTCAGCAGACCCTCTGGAGGCTGCTGGCGGGGTGTTTGGACATTGGGCTGTGACGGCAGGACCCGCTCTGGGTAGTCCAGTGGCTTCCTCCTCAAGGTTTGCGTAACAGAATTCTGTACTCTTTTACATGGAAAGCTTCCCTTAGGTCATAAAGCAAGTATTATGTTTTCCTTATCTTCATCTTTCATTGTTTCTGCCTTTTAGACTACATTATGTGTTTTCAAAATGGTTTCTGTATATAATCTCCATGAAGGATTGTAGGCCTTGTAAGAGATGGGACCTCAGTTCAAGTTGAAAATGGAATATTTCCTTGAACTTCCATCCATGAAGTGCTTAATCGACCCACAGCAGACACTTAATGCATGGATTAAGTCCCATTGCTGAAAAATTCTGTCCTCTGCATGCTGTGGGAATCAGCCACACGTCCTCGTGTTTACCAGTTTGAGGAGGTTTCTGTTCATAGAACTCAGGAAAATTTATAATTTTTCCAGTAACTTTATTTCCTATTTTCTCTAGTATGTTGAAGAAACCTGAAAGGCCTCTTTGGCTTTTATAAATGCACCTAGACTCCCACCCCAAGAAACAGAATAAAATAAAACACAAATGGACTTCCAAGAAGGGTCTTAAAATGGTTGTCAGGTCTGCTTTCAAAGTATTTTAAGACATACAGAGAGGTAGGTGTTCACCTACATGGCAATATTTGTCTCAGGTTTTGGTTTCTGTTTGTTTTGTTTTTTTGGTCTTTGTTTTTTTTTACAAAAATGAGTTAAGAGCAGATGTTTTATTTACTAGAAGCCAAATGTTATAAGGTACTCAGGTTTTGAGTCAAATCAATAAATATTTTTTGCATTTTTTAGCCAAAAACATTTAATCATGTGCTGATAGGATTACAATGTATTAGATCTCTGCCTCTCTGAAATTATCTAGACCACCTGCATCTGATTTTAGCAAGACATCAGTTGCATTCTGCTTTTCCATTCTTTTTCCAGTCAAGTAAGGCCCAGCGGGCCAGCACATTCAAACTCCACCCTCCTCTGTGCCCACCAGCCTCCGTGAGTCGCTTAGTGACCTGTGAATTATTTGCTCGGATTCCTTCAGCATTGTGGTTTGTTTCCTCTTTACATAAACAAAAGTAGAGCTGGTTTCTCAAACAGGAGGCACACACAATCGATCTCTTCTCCAAAGGGAGAGTTCATGCCCAGCATGTGCCCACCTTTGGGATATGGAAATGAAGGGGATACCACAAGCCGGGGATTTGGGTATTTTACCGGCTAAAAGAAGATAAAATATAATAGTAGCGTTCTATTCCTCTGCGGCAGTTAGAGAAAGGTCGCTGCAGTGCCACGTTAAATTTATAAGCTAAAATGTTTGAAAGTACCTCCCGGGCACTTCCTCAGGTCAGCTGCGTCCCTGGTGGTTCTTGACTGCCTCTTCCACTCCCTTGTCTGAATCCCCTGTTCCCCGTAGGGTGCCCCATGGCTTCTCACACCTGCCGAAATGATCACACTAACGCTCTCTGTAAGTCCCTGGGTGGCAAACTTAGGATACCAGATAGCAGTATAACATTGTTAGCATGGCCTGCAGGTCTGTGGGTCTGGACCTGGGAACCTGGGAAGCTGATGAGATCGGCCAGATCCAGGAGCCTCTCGTCACGGGTGGAGACCTCATCTGCCTTGTGCACCGCTGTGTCTCCAGCGTGCCAGCGTTCAGGACCATGCTGTGCACAGCAGTGTGGCAAAAGGACAAAGCACCCCTCTCCACTACTGCCAGGGATTACTTTGCAGTAGGACTTAATCCGAGAGTCAGAACTGCATTTAGTTTCTTGGCCTGGGATCCCAGAGCGAATTACTTTTCAGGACTCTAAACAGTACCCTGGAGATTGGAGAGAGCTGATGCCTTTGGTAAAGCCACCTGCTTTCCTCCCAGGAAGTGACTCCCACACTGACACTCTGCCTTCAGGACTGCCACACCCGCATTTAGAACCTCCAGTGTCTACACAGGAAAGTTGTCTCCTGGCAGCAGTTGAAGAGTCGAGTAGAGCGTAGTTTCAAGGGCATCTTACTTTTCAGATCCATCCACAGAGGCAAGTGGGGGAAACAACCAGGAGATGCTTCCTTTTCAGAGGCCAATGTATATCCCTCATCATGGTCAGGGTCAGAGGCAGAGCAAGGCCTGAGCTCCCATATCGGAGGCTTCTGAAACACTGAATGGACCTTTATAGAGGAAGCAAACAACACAGCTGTGCATTCTGGGGTTTCCCCACCTGTTAATTAGCTTTATGGTGTAATGGGAAGATAGCTTGAGAGCAAAAGCAAAGTCCCAACTTTAACAGCCTGTTAAGACTTCTTATCTGTAAAAGAAGTGAGATGGTGAAGTTTAAACAGTGGGAGAAGTCAGCTTGAAAGGAGTTAACATTTCAAGGCCTTTGCTGCTTCTTCCTCCCTTTTTGTAGGAACCAGAATCAGGGAAACTGGAAAGAAAAACAAAAATGCAGAGTTCTCCAAACTGCCCCCACGGAAAGACATGGCATACTTTTATCGTAGTCATCCGTGATGCAATATAATGTTGCTTATATTTGAGTCCAAAAGAGACAAGACCCGTGTCTGTGCGCTGAGTCACACGACCCCACAGAAGGAGCTGCTGTGCACGAGTTCTCCGGGTGCCTGACGCGGCGTTGGTGAGGACTCCAGCCCCAGGTCTCCTTCCTACAGTAGAGACTTTGTTTCTGAAGGAGGCCCAAAGTCCTTCCAAGCCTGGTCTCACGGATGAGAGAGGCCAGAGCCGAGGAAACAAAATACCAGAGCTGCTCTAAACCAAGGAGTGGCCATAAAATAGTAACTGTCTTCATTGCATGGGTCAAAACCTGGCTGTGGACGTCTCTGCCAAAGGAAAATTCCAGAGCTGTGTGAGGCAAGGGCAGTATTGCTGGGATACGTTTATAGCCCTCTGCAGTGACTGCTTAGAAGAGGAGCACATTTGTTTGGATATATAACTCCTGATGTGTTTGTCCTAAAAATAACCTGATTATATTAGTGTCATATCTCATGTTTTTCTTGGAACGTTCTCCTCTAATCCTCTTCTTCCGAGAGAGATGTTAAATAGAGATGTGCCTGAGAAAGGCCATGGGTCCTCAGTAACCACTTCGTTATCTCTGTTCCTTCGTAGGACTGTGCCAGATACGTGAGGCAGTCAGTTAAAAGGTAAATTACCTTTGAAGACAAAAACCTTAAGCCCCAACAAATGTAAGGGGTAGGAAAAGTGCCCATTTGCTAGGTAGTAAGTAATAACCACGTTCATGTGTCTGACACAAGGAGGTATCCTCCCTGAGGTTATCCTACTGGGTACATGGTGGGCAGAAGGTGTGGGGACTATGCAGCCGCACCTACAATGTTCCCGTCCTGGCCTTGCCACCTCCTTGCCATGTGTCTTGGGCAAGTCATGTAACTTCCCCTTGCCTCACTTCTCTGAGAAATGGGGGTAATATCCTGTCCCCTTGGGCTGTGGAGATCAAAACGGAACTGGCTCATATAAATCAGCACAGTGGCCCATACATAGTAGGCATTCAGCAAATGGATTACTATTATTGGATATCAAAGAATAAAAATCATGTCATTGTCAGTGTAAACAAACCAGTGGGAGTGATAAATAGAACAGTCAAATGGCATGGCCCACTCAATAGCCAAATATAAACTGTGTAGACCACTTTTAGTTGAAGGTTCCCATGTCTCCATTTCTACATCCTTCTTCAGCCAAAGTGCTTAAAATGCTTTTGTATGTACTTCCAACTAGACTGTGCTCTTTCCCCTAAAAGACTATGGTGACTTTATGAGTTAGAACCTCAAATTACATAGAATGGCCACCACGTCTTCCTGTAAACCGACTCGTTTCTAAAACTCTCTGACCGTTCTCAGATTCACCCAAATGTGCCGTGGAAGGAGGTGTTACAACCAGTAACCCAGAAAAGAAAGGGCCTGTAAGAAACAGGAGGCTCCAGAATCCGTCAGCCAGCACAAATGACTCCATGCTCTCAGGCCTCTGTTTAGATCTTTGCCTTTCAGGTGACATGTAGTCAAAAGCAGAAATATTTGTATAAAGCCTCATTAACCAAACTCTAGTTGATTAATCTGGGCCACGTAGCAGCCACCCTGGAAACGATTAATCAGGGCCCTCCTAAACCAAGAATCCTTCATTTATTTCACCCGAAAATTCAGTAGAGTCTTAAAGGTGACTTCGTTTTAAAATGTGTTTGAAGAAACAGACGAAATGTATCGATTTTGTGGTTCAAACTGGTCAGATGTGGAGATACCGTAGAAAACCACTCCTTGCAAGCAGTGGAGGGGAAGTGTCTCCCCGTTCCGGTCTCTGAAATGGGTCTCTAATCGTGGCTTGAAGTGCCTGTCCTCAAGCTTGCCACTCTTGGCAAGATGCACGCACAGCTAACCGTGGCTTACCCCGAGGCAGCACGTTGGAACCAGCATGGCCTTTCCCTGAAGGCATTGTCTTCTTTCCAGAGAGGACCGGGCACATTGGAGACCACATGAAGAAGGTTCTGTGTGTTCCTGGAATAGAAGGAAAGGATCCAACCATTAAGTAGACCTCGTTGTAAAGAACTCGAGCCTTGCAGTCAGATGGAGTCAGGGTGTATGTGGGCTCCACCACTTACTGGTTTGGTTACATCAGGTCCCTTCCGCCCTCTAAATCTGCATTTCCCCAAGAGTAGACTAGACTGCCCTACCTCTCGGGGTTTCCGCGAGCCCAGATGGCGTGAAGCCCTTCAGCACCATGGATGCTCGGCAGGTGCTCTTGGGTCCTTCAGTATTTGGCTTCTAGATCCTTCTTTCAGAACCATCCGGTGTTTCTCTTTATCTCTGCCATCTGCCTCTTCTGACCTTCAGTCTTTAAGAAGGTCAGCTCTGAGAGTGCTGGTCGCTTGGTTCTTAGATCTCTTGGACTTCTGAGCAGACTTTGAGGTCCCTCAGTCCTGCGGCCAAGTCCCTTCCAGGGTCTTTTTTGAGGCACTGGGCCCCTTTTAACTCTCTGCCACCCCCAAGGAGAGACTCCTTCTTTGAGGCGGGGCTACCAGCTACCAGTCGACTGGCATCTATCTCTCCATCCTACCCACCACCCCCCCCCCAGGTTTTTTCACAGTTTTATTGAGAAAGAATTGATGTAGATCACTGTGTAAGTTTAAGGCATACAGCATGATGGCTTGAGTTACGTATATTGCGAAATGATTACCACTACAGATTTAGTTAACATCTCATGGATGCAGTTAAAAATTTTTTTCTTCTCATGATGAGGACTCTTAGAATTTATTTCTTAACAACTTTGCCGTCTCCCACACAGCAGTCTACTTAGCTGTAGTCGTCGTGTCGTACGTCACAACCCTGGCACATATTCATCTTATAACAGGAAGTTTGTATCTTTTGACCACTTTCTCCACGTCCCCCTGCCCCCACCCCCCACCTCTGGTAACCACAAGTCTGATCTCTTCTGTGAATTTGTGTTTCATTTGTTAGTTTAGATTCCACAGTTCAGTGAGTTCATGTAGTGTTTGTCTGTTTCACTTAGCATAAGACCTTCAGGGTCCATCCATGTTGTCACAAGTGGCAGGATTTTTTCACTTTTCATGGCTGCATAATATTCCAGTGTGTGTGTGTGTGTGTGTGTGTGTGTGTGTGTGTGTGTGTGTGTGTATAAAACACAACTTCTTTGTCCATTCATCCATTGGTGAATGGGTTGTTTCCATGTCTTAGCTATTGTAAATAATGCTGCCATGAACATGGCACCCCCAGTTTTTTAGACCTACGAAGATAGCTTACTTTTAAAAAAATTATTTTAACGTTTATTTTTGAGAGAGAGACAGAGACAGAGCATGAGTGGGGGAGGGGCAGAGAGAGAAGGAGACACAGAATCCGAAGCAGGCTCCAGGCTCCAAGCTGTCAGCACAGAGCCGAACGTGGGGCTCTAACTCAGGAACCGGGAGATCATGACCTGAGCCAAAATCTGACGCTTAACCGACTGAACCACCCAGGCGCCCTGTAGACTTAGTAAAATAGCTTCGTAATCTCAAATTGGAATTAACTTAGGTGAAAATGACCTTGAAAGCGAGATACTTCTGAGGTAATCTGTGACGAGCAGAACTTAAGTGGAATAGAGGGAAAATGGTGAAAGTACCTGAAAATTCAGTCCATGGCAGTCAGCCCCCTCCCTGAAGGGAACCGCTTTGCTGTGACCGCTGAAGCCCGGAGACGCTGGACCCATCTGAACCCTTCTCTGAGCCAGAAGGTGTGATGCATTTCACTGCCTGCCCTGTCATCATACTGCTACTTTGAGTTCTAAATCTTCATTGAATTTAGGAAAAGATACATTGTTGTTACAAAATCAAAGAACTTCAGTTTCACCCAGTATGTAGTCAGAGTTCTTGGTTCAACCCATCATCTCTAAGGCATTCAGAGTAGCTGCTCTCATACCGTTTTATAAATTTTCTTTTGGACAATGATCTCCTTCATTGTCCTGCCTGATGTTGTAGCTCAGGATTTGATCTTTGGCATTTCCTCCATGGCTTGGTTTTCTTACAGTCTGCTGAAATTCTCCAGAGTGGGCCAGTAGCATCCAGGAAGCACCATACCGCGTGGCCAGGTTCTTTAGAACCAGGCTCAGATTCAGCTCTTCCCCCTCAGTATTCTCGGGTGTGTCTTGGGGGGGGGGGGGGGGTCATGTGCATAACGCATGCTCATGTGTCTGTGTGTTTCAGATTTCCATTTCATATATTGCTGCCTCTTTATCAAAAGTAACTGATGTTCATTGTAAAAAAAAAAAAAAAAAAAAGTGAAGAGAAAAATTCACCCGATTGTACCAATTACTATTAACATTTTCATTTCTTTCTAGACAGTTTTTAATTTTCCTCCTTACAGATTGAGCTTAAACCCAAATGGTGCCTTTTGATAGCTGCACGGTATTGTCTCTCACGATTGCATCATGAGTCATTTAAACATTCTCTTATCATCAGACACAGGTTTTTCCCCTGACTTCTTGCTGTTATAAATAATACTGTGATGAACATCCACCAGAAAACACTTACTTTAGGCCTTTTCTGCTTATTTCCTTGGGATGGATTACTTGGAAGAATTAGTGGCTCAAAGGGGTATAAACTCTGTAAAGTCCCATGAAGGGTACTGCCTGTTTTGCCTGTTACCCCACACGCTGCGAGGGTGCTTTCCTACCTGAAGCTCCCAGTGACCGAAATTTGTCCTCTTTTACCTTGTTGCGCCCCAGATTGGCTCTGTCCTGGCGGCAGCTTCATGGTCATGATCACGCAGAGGCTTAAGCGTTTGAGGAGCGATCCCTGTAGCCCTGACTGGCCCCCTGGAGTATCTGGGCAATCTGATAAGGCCTGACTGGGTCCCTGACCAACTCCCCAGCTGTTTGTTTCTTACAGCAGGGAAATGATTCCCGTACTGCAGTTACCTCTGCCTGGCCCCCCGTGCAGTCCGGGCAGCCCTTCATCCCTCCTCCTCCCCAGCATCCAAATCCTGACAGTTTCTCAGAAACCTCCAGTCTAGCCTCGCCTGTCTGTCCGCGTCCATCCGTGCCGCCTTAACTTGGCCCACGTCACATCTCTGTGAGCAGTGTCCTCCTCTTCCGTTCCCCATGCAGCCCTCCGTACGGCCCTTTTCCAGAGTCGTCCTCCCAGCACAGGTGGTACGGCCCCTCCCCTCCTCTCCGGGAAGGAATCTCAGTGGGTCTCTTGTTACTCGAGACCCCTTACCGTGTGAGCCCACCTTTATCTCCAGCCACGGTGCGGGCACCCATGCACACTCTCCACCCCCCCCCCAATACACACGCACACGCACACTCTGTACAGCCTGACACTCTCACTGTTGGACACACCATCTGCCACTCGCAGTGCCCTTCCTTCACCTTCTTCTGTTCCCTCCAAGTAAAACACGAACCGCAAGTCCCGAGCGGTGCCTTCCCCGATTCCCTGGCAGGTAGTCGCTTCGCCTTCCATGGTGTGCAGCTCCGTGTTAAATTCACGGAGGCAGCAGCTGCTGTGCTGTGGGGAGGAGTCCCATCCCCAGGCCTGTCCGACTACTTCTCTACCGTCCTCCGGGTCAGGGTCATCGGGGTCATGCCTTCTTTCCCACAGATGAGAAGAGTGTGTAGAATCAGTGAGTGAATTTCTTTATAATGTTTACTATGTAATGTTTTTTAACGTCAGTGTCATTTTTATTTTATTATTTTTTAAATGTTTATTTTTTGAGAGAGAGAGAGAGAGAGAGAGATAGCATGAGCCAGGGAGGGCAGAAAGAAGGGACAGAAAGTGCCCTCCGAGCTGTCAGCACAGAGCCCAATGCAGGGATCGAACTCACGAACCACGAGATCATGACCTTAGCCAAAGTCAGATGCTTAACCAACTAAGCCACCCAGGCGTCCTCAATGTAATTTTTTAACAGACCATTTTAGCTTTGTAGCATTAATTAAATATCTTAAAAAGTGCCTTTGCTTAGATCTTGAGAAAATAACAAACCTGTGCTTGGCTTTCATTTGAATCTCTTTTTTACAAAGTCCTTCCTGAGTTCATTCCCTCCTTTTCTCTGAGAGGAACTGGCAAAGATGCCTTTAGGAGGTAAAGCACAGAGAATGTGCTAGATGAGGTGGGCAAGGAGCTTGACCTTCTCTTTCCGAAGTTCCTAGCACAATAATTCATTATTCACATTTTATGCAGTGATACTGGTCCATCCGATGAGCTGTTACAAGGTCTGTGTAAAATAGAATCAGCAGTATTGCTTCGTGAAGAGATGCTTCCTTTCATAAAGAGTTCTCTGCATAATAGACTCTAGGTTTGATGGCAAATCTAATGTCCTCAATGAAAAGTTGCCTGGAGGTCAGAATATAACTCGAATCAGGTTCATTAAATGATTCCACTCAGCCATTTGACATGTGCATTCGAGATGTCTTAATAAAGTCGCCTCCCCTAAGGATTCCAGACTAGCAAAAACTTCTGTCGTGGGTTTGGTTTGAAAGCCTCCAGACAAGGTTTTAAGCTTAACAGTCAGCACACCAGAAAACTTTCTGTGGAACGTTCACAAATACAATGAAATACATTTTATTAGAGAGTGAGAAAACCTTTCTGTTTACAACTAAGCTTCCTGTGATTCCTCCGTATCCCTTGTTGAGCCTTAGGCAGAAATAGTGAGAGAAGCTGTGAACACGTGTTGAGAAACGGAGGTTGTGCATTCTTGCACTTGACACAGACTCCTTCCTGTGCTCTCTTATACACCTCTGCCATGGCCTGAGATCTAGCTATGAACATACAACACGTCCTAGTCTAGGCAAGAAGAGAATGTGGACACCGATTGTGTGAGCCTCCTCCGGAGAAGCCCGACAGGAAGCCTTGTGCTAGGTCTACACAGAGAGCAGCTAGAAGCTGCCTTGGGAGTTGCTCAAGGAATATGGCTGCTGTTGCCTACACATTTCTCATCGCTCCCTCGGGCATTCTGGGTTCCATCCTCTGTGTCGGGGCCTCTGTTGGAGCTTCCCAGATGTCTTCCAGGAAGAACCCTGAGCCCCTGACATCACTGCTTTCCTATCAGATTCCTTTATAGTTTTTCAGTTATCAGTGACCAGTGGTAAGTGGAGGCACCTTTAGAATCTGAGCATAAAATCTCCCCAGCTTAGTAGGAGTCACCCAGTTATTGGCCTGTCCAGTGACAAGGAAGTGCTGCCCCCCCCCCCCCGTGTCCCCATTGACCTGCCCTGTCTCTGCTGGTCACTGGGACCTCACTCTGAGCCACCGTTCTCGAGCTCTCGGGAGACAGACTGGCTTTGAAATGTGCCCACTTGTAAATGAGTTCAGGTGAACCAGGAGGAGGAGATGAGTCCCAAGAGAAAGGGACTTTCTAGGAAAAAGTCGGGGGAGGAAGGAAATGAGGATGGCAGGGGAGACTGGAGGAAAGAGAACAGCTGTAAATTCTTACACGTAAAATAACTCTTAAAAATACATGATTATCAAAAACCATAGTTTGCTGGAAAAAAATGGATTGAAATGAAATGAGGTGGGTTTGAAAGCAGGAATGCCTTTGTTGATGACAGGGAAGCCCCCCCCCCCCCCCCCCGCAAGCATCGCCGAAGAATGAGGGAAGTGGTTCTGTCAGCACGGATGCCTGCACAGGAGAGCCGTGGGTTCCCCGGGACGCACCGCCATCCTTCCTGACCCCTCCCCTGCGTCACTTACAGCAGGATTAACTGAAATTAGGAGTTTCGTGAATGGCTCTGTAAATGTATTCAGCTGGACTTTATCTCTTCCCACATAAAACCTCTGAATGCATCCCTACCTATTTGTGTCTGAATTTGGTTTTTTTTCTTCATGTAGTATGTTCAGTAGCCACCCAATGTGCTTAAATCTGTATTTTCTTCAGTGACGATCCAGGGACACTTACCCAGCGGGTGTCATTCCTACCTGGCCGTAGCAGTTAGTAGCCTGTGTTGGCCTCCGTGGCCCTTGGTCAGGTTCAGGCCACAAGACAAGTGCTCTGAAGCTTCTCCTGTGCCAAGGAAAATGGCAGCAGGGAACTGGGGAGGCGGAAGCTTCGCCACATGCTGGAAAGTCACCGTGGGAAGGACGTGGTGACCGTACAGGGCTGTTGCCCTTTTACGTGTCCGGTGTCTTAAGATGCGGTGCTTTGTCACATCCAGCGACTCCACCCTGTGCTGTTCTTTTCGCTAGAGGACGCAATTCCGAAGAAGGCGGTGTGCCACTTCAGCGGGAAGGCCTACGCCGACGAGGAGCGCTGGGACATCGACAGCTGCACGCACTGCTACTGCCTGCAGGGCCAGACCCTCTGCTCCACCGTCAGCTGCCCCCCGCTGCCCTGCGTGGAGCCCATCAACGTGGAAGGAAGTTGCTGCCCGATGTGTCCAGGTATCTGAGCCAGGGTTCCCGAGCCGTCACAGTGATTGCGGGGGAAACGGGCCGCTGGTGCACGGGGCCCGGGCAGGCCATGGGCCCGGCCCAGGTCTTCCGCCACAAAGATGGGGCTGGGGGTGGGGGGAGGCCGGAGAGACTGCCATCAGGGTGAGGGCCTGATTTGGGTCCCATGCTAGACTCGCTCTGGTTCTTCTCATCTGCGTGCTCTAAGCGTTCGTGGCGGCACGGCCTGACGGGTGGAACAGGCTCTTAGTGCCACGTGCCCTGGCCGGGTCGCGCAGTGTTGCTGTGGCATTGGACCGGCCTGGTGAAGAGGGCCCAGGGGACCCGCTAGGGGATCGCTTCACAGCCATTGCAATGTGAATATATATCAGAACCGGAATGGAGGAGTTGTGGTTAAAGAATGCATTTCAGTCTGTGTTCAGTTCCCGAGTCCCAGCAGCACCCGTGCTGTCCCTGCGGCCTGCTCCCAAGCCGTGTACCCAACTTGGTGTCTTCCCGCGGAGGCCCCAGCTGGCTGCCGTGGCGCCCCCCGCCCACGCCTCTCCCCACACCCACCCTCCGTGTCAGCTCAGAAACCCACCTCCGAGTCGCAAGCCTCCGTCCCCCACAGCTGCCCAGATCCTCCCCCAGGCCACCTCCTACTTTCCACGTCTGTGTCTTGTGCCCTCGTCCTCTGTCCCTCGTCCCAGAAACGCAGGGCCTGAGCCCCCGGCAGGACAGCCTCCGGGGAGCGTTCCGGACCTCCAGCCCTAAACAGACCCCTCAGACGGTCTATACCGCAGAGAACACACACTCTGGGGAGGAGTCAGGATCCTTTCCACCTTCACCTTGACTCTCGTGTCTCCTTGCTGCGTTATGTCAGAGAACCTTGGCCGTGCAGTACGGTGAGCTGGGAGTCCTACCAGCCGTGCGTCTGTACTATGTGGTCGTGAGATGGGATGGTCAGCACCCAAACAGTTTCATTGTCTGTTTAGCTGTTCAGCAGCGGAGCCCTGATTGAGCACTTCTACAACTGTCCATTCATCCCACGTGATGGATGGGACGTCCCGCCAGGTCAGGAGGCTGAACCCTATTCAGAGCCTACCTTTGGGTAGCCTTCCCAGCTTAGCCGCACGGGCCTTGTGTGAGGTGCACGTGGGGAGTGAGAGGTTCCCTCTGCCGTCTTACCACCATCTGCACACGGGGGACATGAAGTCCTTGAGGGCCATGCAGAGAACAAGGGGGAGCCGCGGGTTCCCCCGGGAGGCAGTCTGTCTGCTCCACACCACGTGTGCCTCACGAGCTCCACATCCATCTCCCCAGTAACACGCTCCTGAGATCAAAATGGTGAGACTTGACCCTCTTCCTTCAACAGAGACTCACTCAGTGCCTGCCATGCACCTGCGCTGTTTCTAGGCCCTTGGGGGACAGCAGTGAATCAAACAAAGCCCCACCCCCACCCCCAGTCCTCCGGAAGCTTACATTTTCGGTGGGAGGGACAGGCAGGAAACAAGTAAGCGATAAAGAGACCGCACCCAGGGCGAGGCTAAGGACTGTGGAGAAGAGCAAAGCCAGACAGGGGGCAAAGGGGAAGAAGGGACAGGCTGGGTTGTTTCACGCAGGATGATCTGTCACTTTGATAAGGTGACATTTATAATGAGATCCAGAAGAATTGAGGACTCGGGGGGGGGGGGGGGGGAGGCAGAATGCTCTGGGTACAGGCAGGGCACAGCCCTGTGGTGGAAACACGCTGTGCATGTTCAAGGACAGCCAGGAGGCCTTGGTGGATGGGCCCAGTGAGCAGGAGGCTGAGGCGAGCACGGAGGCTGTCGTGAGCCGGAAGCTGCAATCTCCGCATCGTTGCGGGGCTTCGTTGGGCAGGGAAGAGGCTTCGGAGGGTCTTAAGCAAAGGAGGGAGGCTGGGTGACCTTCCCTTTCACAACACGTCCCTGGTGCCGAGTTGAGGCGTAGACTGGGGGATGTGGAGAGGACGAGTGGAAGCAGAGACAGTCTGGAGGCTTTCCCAACAATGCAGGCCAGAGCCCACGGGTGGCCTGGCCGGGGGCAGTGGCTCTGGAGGCAGGAGAGGGGGTCGGGCTCGGATTCTTTGTGAGGGAGAATCGGTAGGATTTGCAGACAGTGCTTGTGAGAAGAGAGGAAGAGAAGCCGTGAGTGACTCTCATGTGTTTAGATGACAACACGAATTTGCAGCCACGGGGTAAAGGCAGTTTGGTTGGCGGCAGTTTTTCTTTGAAATCTTCACTGTTCGTCCAGGTGGAGCGAGTGAACAGTGAGCATGTAATCTGCAGTTCAGGAGAGACCGGAAATGGGTCTGTACATTTGAAAGTTGTCGGCTTAAAAACCAAGGTGGTTTTTTGTTTTGTTTTGTTTTCACTTTTTTATTTGTTTTAATATGAAACTTACTGTCAAATTGGTTTCCATACAACACCCAGTGCTCATCCCAACAGGTGCCCTCCTCAATGCCCATCACCCACTCTCCCTGCCCTCCCACCCCCCCCTCCAATCAACCCTCAGTTTATTCCCAGTTTTTAAGAGTCTCTTTTTAAGCCTTGGGACTGGAGGAGATCCCCCAGGGAGTGGGCGTGATAGAGAAGAGGCGCCAGTACTGAGCCCAGAGACCCTCCAACTTCGGGAGACCGGGCAGGGCGAGGGGGACTGGCAAAGGACACAGAGGAGGAGCCACAGCCACACGGGAGGAAACCAAGAGCCATGACCCAGAAGACAAATGGAGAAGGGGCAGGTGTGCCGATAGGTCGAGTCAGAAGAGACGGGGAAACTAATCCTTGTGCGTTTAGCACGATCCTAATCATCTTGACCACAGCCATTTTGGTACAGCGGTGGAGGCCAAGTCTAATTAGAGGGGGGCTCAGAAGAGAAGGGGAGGGTGACTGGCGATACTGGTTATCAGCCCTGCTGCAGGGTCCACAAGTGAGATTCTGGTGTGAGGTAGAGTGGCCTTGCAGGACCACTCTATTGAGGGACCACCTCAATAGAGAGGTGGGCCCTCTCTATTGGAGGGAAGAGGGTAATCTGACCAAAGACCCTGAGATGGAAAGGTCAAGGCCCAGTGTCCCGAGAATAGAGAGTTCTAGTAGCGGGAGGTAAGGACAAAAAAGATAGCTTTGGCCCAGATGTTCAGGGCCTCGCTTGTCCAATTTAGAGTGTAGATACCATCCTTTGTGGGGAATGGGAGCCTCATTTTTGAGCAGGGGAATGACACGGTCACATAGGTGCTTTGGGAGGATTAACAGGGTGGGGTGCAGGAGGGACTAAAACAAGGGGAGACCAGAGGCCAGGACAGCTGTAACTCACATTGCAGACATCCCGGGTGGTGACAGCAAGGCCCCAAATCCAGGTGATGGTGGTAGGAACAGAGTAAAAAGAGGTACTCTCCTTGGCTTGTGAGTTTAAGAAAGGAGAGAGTGCATATATTGCCAATAACATCCTTGTTCATTATGAAAGATTTCTCCAGTGACTTCTCAGGATTTACTGTTGGATGGAAATTTAATTTCTGTAACTTTTCTTTCTGCGTCTGATGTATTATTGATGGATCATTTCTCCATCTTCTAAGCAAACGGCAATCAGCCGAGCTTTGCCACTTTACATTTGATTAAGGCTGGATTCCTGTCCTGTTCGCTCATTGGCTCACTGTGTGATCTTGGTCAGGAATCCTCACTAAAGTTCCAGGCTTCCATTTATCATCTAGATAACTCCTGATACCATGCTTTGCCCTCTGCCCATACCGACTCCCATTCTGGATAGCCTCACCCTTTACAAAGCATGGTCCCCCTCTGCCATCTTATGAGTACAAAACCCGTGGGCTGGGTAGCTGCTTAGTACTTGTCCCATTTTACAGAAGAAACTGAGGCTCAGGAAACTTCAGTGAATTATCCACAGTCCTGCAGCTAGTTGGCTGACCTGGGAGTTCTGATCCCAACTGACTTGTAGGTTCCATCTCCCAAAAAAAAAAAAAAAAAAATGGTGCATCAGCTTGTGAGCCTCTGGCATCCTGTCCCCATACTCCAGAAAAGGACATTTTATGGAACCGTGGGTCTTACAACTGGCCAGGTGCCTCTGAAAGTAAAATATATCCACAGTAAGTGGTCTTGGGTTCCTCTGAAGTTCAGATCAGATATGACCACGGGAGTAATTCTTAACTGTGACCACGTGCCCGTGATCCACGTGGCCTAGCCTGATGTAGTTCTGTGTCTGCAGTGCAAGCAGCTGTCAAGGGCTCTTCTAGTAAATGCCAGAAGGGCTGTATGTGAGAATTGGGGTCAGTCACAGGTCTTGGCTGTGGAAGGCCTGGGTCTAGGCATGGAAATGCAGTAATTCCCACACTTCTTTTTGTTTGTCCAAGTAGGTTTTTGCTGAAAGATTTATCCTTTCTGGCAAAACTGCTCAGAGACTGCTTCCCTTGTAAGTTCACGTTAAAGGGAAATGACCCTCTCCCCGTGGACATGAGGGCTCTGAACTAGAGCGCTGAGTATTTGGTGACGATGGAAGGAGGTGTAGGTAGATTTTCATCCTAGCCGTACTGAGTTTCAGGGAGCAAACCCATACCGAGGGCGGGCTGTGAGCTGCCCAGCAGTGAGAAACACCCATTGTCATGAGACGCCCATGAGGGCAGGACTGGTCTTGCTCATGGATGTCTCCCAGAACTTTGACCACTGAAGTGCTCAGGAAGTATTTGTGGACAGTGGTAATAGAATTAATCACTCTGTAAGACATTCTCCCTCATCCAGGGCACACCCTTCTCCCTTTCCTGCTGATGCCAAGTAGAGCCTTCCGAAGCATCTGTGGGAGGAGGGTTTGAACTGTCTGTTGGTGGTGGGGGGTTCACTTGAAATCTACGCATATGCAGCTAGAAGGCACAAGGATTTCAAAACACTTTCCTGGTGCTCTCCCCCAGAAAACTCTGATGTGAAACTGAACCGATCCCTTCTCTGGGGACCTCTGGTGGGGGGGGGGGGGGGGGCGGTTTGGCTACTTAGCCGTTGACATTCCCAGGTTTGGGGGACTAGAGCCCACAGTGGCCTTCTCTACTGAGGTCTCAGGTGCCAGCGGTAGAGTGGCCCCTGCATGATGGGAAGGTTCAGTGCTGTGTGCTAGACCCACAGGGGAGGCCCTCAGACATGCTGTGGCATAGAAAGATGTCACATAAGTGTCAAGGTCACTTTTCTTTCCAAACTCCTCCAGGAAATTGATAACACACAATCAGGGTTTGTCAGTGGGCGAATGAGACCCCATGTCTGACACACCCGTCCCAGAATCACCCACTGCGGACTTGCCGAATCAGACCCCTGAGATGCAGCACATTTTATAAGCTCTTCAGGTGATTCAGATAGGACAGAAAAGTTTGAGTCATTGGTTGTACTCAGGCCCCTGCTTCTGTAAATAGTATTTTCAGTAAATTCTCCTTTTAATTCAATAGTATTTTCAGTAAATTCTCTTTTTAATTCAAGAGTTTTCAGGTATTCACGTGTCTAGCTCTGGTCATGTCTGAGGTACCAGTCCCCGTGCACTTGAAGATCCCCCTACAACTTTGGACTCCCCAAAAACCTAACTACTAATAGCCTGCTGTCAACCAGAAGCCTTACGGATAACATAAACAGTCAATTAACATGTATTTGTATTTTATACATATTACATGCTATATTCTTACAACAGAGGAAGCTAGAAAAAAGAGAATATTAAGAAAACCATAAGGAAAATACAGTTACAGCACTGTACTGATAAAAATCCATGTATAAGTAGACCTGCACAGTTCAAACCCCTGTTGTTCAAGGGTCACCTGTATTTAAGTAAGAAAGCACAAGACTGAGGGACAAAAAGCCAAAATAACTTTATTCTTGGGGGGCACCAACCAGGAAGACCTGGGCCATGGCATCACAGAACAGATTTGAATCCCAGCTCTGCCAGTTCCTGGATGCGTCATCTTGGGTAACTGACTTAACCTGACTTTACCTCCCTGCCGGGTACTCCGTTAATACACGGTGTTATGAGCAGAGCAAATACTCTCTTCCCTGTCACTTTTCTCCTCTCTATAATTCATCTTGAAAGCCAGGCTTTCTTCTTGAAAGCCAGGGGACTATGGGGTAGACACCAATGACTGTAAGCAGGGAAGATATTAGTTCTATTTTAACTTCTATATCTTGCATTTTATATATCTTATTTTGGACTAAATTAGGCTATTAGTGAATATTTAGTATGACCAATGTTGAGTAACCTTATAAAAATTGGTTAATAATACGGCAGGATCTGGCCAAAAGGAGACATATGGTTGATGCAGATTTTTGTGTTGCCTTTTGAGAATACGGGTTCTCAAGAATTACTTCTTTAGAGCATGTTGAGACATCCTTACTGCTGCCTCATCTATTTAAAAGGTGTCTGGGTATATAGTCCAGTGTGTTTGTCTGATACATACTGACTTAGAGCTTTCAGCTGTCTTTATATACAACCCAGGAAAGTTCAAAAGTATAGCATTTCCAGCAGTTATAAAGTGACATAGAAAACGTTTGATTGTACCTTTTATACGGAATTTTATTGAAATAAAGAATAGTAACTTAAAAAAAAAAAATGTTGGGCTGGTTGTTAGCCAGATGAAGAAAGGATATATAAATATATTTGTAGTAGCCAAGAAAAACTTTCAACTGTTTTCACGGGTCCCTTGTAGAATTTAGCTTTAAAACGGGGAAAAAAAGGGGCACCTGGGTGGCTCAGTCGATTAAGCGTCCGACTTTGGCTCAGGTCATGATCTCATGGTTCGTGAGTTCAGGCCCCACGTTGGGCTCTGTGCTGACAGCTCAGAGCCTGGAGCCTGCTTCGGATTCTGTCTCCCTCTCTCTGCCCCTCCCCCACTTGTGTTTCCTCTCTCTCTCTCTCTCTCTCTCTCTCTCTCATTCTCTCTAAAAATAAACAAAAAAGAAATATTAAAAAAAAGAAATTTGGGATAAAGAATATTATTCTTCTTAGTTTTGTTTCATTTATAGCATCTTACTGATCCAAGTGCCCAAATGATCAAGTTAGATCATGGAAACATATTTACTGAAAATCATCTACCAATCCACATGGTTCCACTGGTGATAAAACAGACATGTGATGCTTAAGCCAGGCCGGACCTCAGGAGGTCTGCTTATAGTCTATTCCCATTTAGGGGAATTGACAAAGAAATAAGAGTGAAAGATGCTTTAACTTTTTCACTTCCTAGGACCTATTTTATAGAAGTGATTCAACATTCATGGGTTAAAGAGAAGCAGCTTATTGAGGTATATAGTATTTAGCTGATGGAAAATAAAAGAAATCCTTCCATTTCAGCCAGTCCCTATCAGTTTGCACAGAACTACAGGGCCAACACCATCTGACATGAAAAAGCAGAGCCTCTGACCCTGGTGGAGAAAACTCTCCCCCACTACTTTTACATGGGGGGGGGGGTTGAGGGGGAATATGGTTATATGACACGCCTCCCACCCTTGCAAAGCCAGTGACTGTCTAGTAGTAATGATGCAATTGCAGAAACTGGACCTTTCGTGCCCCAGGACAGTATTGTACCGAATTGAATGCACCATCCATTGGGATTGAAGAGACCAAAGTCAGCAGTAAGCAGCCCCTCCATCATCTCTTATGAGAAATATCCCTTTCTTTTAGAAATGTATGTGCCAGAACCAACCAATATACCCATTGAGAAAACAAACCATCGTGGAGAGATTGACCTGGAGGTTCCCTTGTGGCCCACACCCAGTGAAAATGACATTATCCATCTCCCCAGAGGTAAGTGCAAAGTTGACTGAGATCTCTGTAGACTTCACATATATGGTCTGCCTTTTTAAAATTTTTTTTTTTTGGGGGCGCCTGGGTGGCGCAGTCGGTTAAGCGTCCGACTTCAACCAGGTCACGATCTCGCGGTCCGTGAGTTCGAGCCCCGCGTCAGGCTCTGGGCTGATGGCTCAGAGCCTGGAGCCTGTTTCGGATTCTGTGTCTCCCTCTCTCTCTGCCCCTCCCCCGTTCATGCTCTGTCTCTCTCTGTCCCAAAAATAAATAAACGATGAAAAAAAAAATTTTTTTTTTAAAAATAAATAAAATTTTTTTTTTAATTTTTAATTTTTTTTTTAATTTTTAATTTTCTTTTTTTTTTAATTTTAACTTCGAGTACCTTTTTAAATGGCAGGTAAGTAAGTTGAAGTAACTACTCCAGGGGAGACCTGTTGGCTATAACATATGTAAACCAGAATGATAAAAATAAGTCTGCAGGTAACTGGATAACATGCCTCCTTCTGGCCTCATGTGCTCAGAGACTTCATGATGATGGAAAGAAATATGTTCCTTGTCCTAATAGCTTGGTATCTGCAATTTCTAAGCCAGGACTCATATTTGTACATATGTAAGTGGAATAATAATAAATTATTCAGTCCCTGTGGATTCTGGACTAAGCATTTATGCATTAGGTTACCCTCTGCTTCCAGGCTGTTTTCACTCCATGAGAGTTCAATTTATTACATGTGCTGATTTTTCCACTCATCGGGTATATTCCATGTTTTTTGTTTCGTTTTGTTTTTCCCCTAGCTCTGTCCTTCCAGTTGTGTATAATAGACCTGTTATTCCCTCTCTCAGTAGTTAAGAGATAAAGCCAGGCAGAGTTCCTGTCAGTATTGCCTTCTCTATAAAAGTAGATGTCTTGATTAAGAGTATAAACCTGTGCTTAGCCATGACTCAGGACTGTCTCCCGTCTACTCCAAGGACATTCTCAAAATCACTGCTATACAATTTTTATATTATTTCTTTTGGGGGAAGCAATATTCATTGCTTGAGAGATTAATGGTCTGTTGTTACCCTAGATGTTCTGAGTGTTATGCTTATTTAGATCAAGCCGGTTGACCAGAGAGCCAAATTCCTGGCTCCAGTGTTTTGGCTCCTTGTGTAATTGCTGTGACTGAATTGTGCTTTATCATTACATTTGCATTCGATCAATAAATACTGGTGCCTACTCTGTGCCACGCACTGTTCTAGATGGTGGACTTTGGCCATAACGACAGCCTTTCTTGCTGTAGTATATTGAAGACCTATGCATTACACAGTATCTCTGTTACAAAGTACCTGAGGAGAAATTTCCTGTGTCAATAGCAGGAAAATTTACACTTCTCCTAAGCAATTGATTATTTTTAATCTTGAAGACATTGTGAATCTTATTGATGATACCTGTTTCCATTTTTGCTTTGGCTGCTAAGAAGCCCAAAGCTAAACTTTGTGGCCTGATTTTTGCATCAAAACGGAACTTAAGGACTGAATTTTATAAACAGATCTCAACTGAAGTTTTATTTTCCTTTCATTAAGATTTTCCTTAATTAACTTTTCAATTTCCTTGTATGACATATATTCCTAAAACCATCTGCCATATCATTTTGAATATGATAAGGCAAAAATCCATTCCTTCATTCATTAAAACCTGAATTCATCAGTAAGATGTTATTTTTACCTTTGACATTTTTGTTGATGCTGATAAATGTAGGATTTTTTCCACCTTCCTATAAAGTATTATGTACACTGGATAGAATGACTAGGAAGGTTCTCTTCTTCCCACACACAAAAGCAGCAGCATATTAACAAAAATCTGATCTTTTAAACCATAAACTGTCTTAATATCACAGAACTGTGCTGCTATGAGACGGGTTTCCAGAATCATTTAAGAGCAACTCCTTTTGAATGTGTAACCCCTGCATCTTTCACTAGCCTGGTCTTTGATGCATTTGGACAGGCCGACCACAGTGGTTTGTTTTTTTAACGTTTATTTATTTTTGAGACAGAGACAGAGCATGAACAGGGGAGGGTCAGAGAGAGAGGGAGACACAGAATCCAAAACAGGCTCCAGGCTCTAAGCTGTCAACACAGAGCCCGACACGGGGCTCGAACTCATAAATCGCGAGATCGTGACCTGAGCTGAAGTCGGACGCTTAACCGACTGAGCCACCCAGGCGCCCCGACAGTGGTTTATTTGAAAGAAAATAAAAGTAAAGAAACTTCCAAGGAGTTCTCCTGATTGGTATATAGTTACTAACCTTGTTATCTCTGCAATATTCATGGCAAGCATGATGATTTAAAGGAATAGAAAGACCTTCATTCAAACGAAGTTAAATGTCTCCTATACAGTATATTAAAACTAAGGCAGGAAAATGATCTAGTAGGCCTAGTGAGTTTTCAACAAGTTTATGACGAGGGAGGCATTTTTGCTTAGAGCTCAGTAAACCAAAAGACCAAACTCTTGATTCTGGCTTTAGTTTTTACTATTCCACTAGCAGTTAGTCTTAACTGTTACTCTAGTAAGTCAAAAATACTTTGTCCTAGTCTCCTATTTGCTGGTAAAGAGGGAGCTAAACTAATGTTTCTGCTTCAAAATCTTAGACCATACAGGTTAATCAAAATATTTTTAGTAATCTAGTTTTAGTCACTTTTGTAACGTCTACATAACAATTTTGTTTTCTTGGCTAGCTAGAACCAGCTTCCTCCTGCCCAGTTATTAACATCTTCACCCTAATATTTCCTGTCTCACATCATCCCTGAGAGCTCTGCTCTCTCATCAGAGCTCTTCGGATCATTAGACTTGAGTCATGTTTTAGCCTGAAAGTACTGGGAAGCAATGAAACCAAGTTGTTGATCTGTTTGCAGTGGAACTATTAGAATACTTAAAAATTCTGGTTTAGGTAATAAATGCTTGTAATTTTTTTTTCCCCTTCTAGACATGGGTCACCTTCAGGTAGATTACAGAGATAACAACAGGCCGCATCCAGGCGAAGATTCTTCACTGGACTCCATCGCCTCAGTTGTGGTTCCCATAGTAATTGGCCTCTCTATTATAATAGCATTCCTTTTCTTCAACCAGAAGAAACAGTGGATACCACTGCTTTGCTGGTATCGAACACCAACTAAGGTACTGTCCTGAAAAAGTCTGTCTTAAGTGACCAAACTGGGAAAGCTTGCATGCTCACATTTGCTTTAATTGCTTGATGTCTTTTGTATTAGCCAGCGAAAGTTTTGCTCTGGTCTTCGTAGCCTCAAACACACAGTAAGCCGTGGCCATAGTACTTGCCTCGGGCTGGAGCAGTCACTGGATGAATTACCCATCAACCACTGGTTAATGGATCCTGACCTTCCACACATCCAATTTCCTGGATTTAAAGTGTTTTAAAAAAAAAATACTTCTAGGTTGATTCCTACGTCATTGTTGTATTAGAAATTAAAATTTGAGTTTCTTCTCAGTGGTCTATCCACTTAGAATTGGGAAAGAAGTCCTGGTGAGAGGGTGACAGCTCTCAGGCATGGGCGACAGGGGAACTAGAGTGTCATGAGTGCATACAGAACTCCAAAGGACAGGGAGACATGTCCAGGGCAAGCGCATAGGGGAAAGGTAGCAGAAGATCCTGAAGAGACTGTAACTACTACTAACTAGACCAGGCAGAGAGAGACACATTTCATATTGAGGGAGAAAGAATATTTGTCGTCAAATTAGCCTATCTCAAAGACTGAGAAAATTCATTTTCATTAAAGGAAGAATAAGGACTCTTTCCAACCCTAAGTCTACTTTTTGCATTCAGTTTTTTTCCAAAGAAAAGAAAAAAAAATTCCTACACCCTTACGAATTGAAAAAACAGCTTGAATAATTATTTTAATCCAGTTAATCATCTAGAGAACTCGTCCATGTGAAATTCCCATCAGTTGCTTCTGCCCCTTTCTTTCAACATGTACATGTTGGGCGCAGCCTTTGCTGGGCACACGCGGGGTCAGGATACGGTCCCCAATGTACAAAGCTGGGAAGAGAGACTAGCTCATGACGTGCGCAGAGCGGCTGGATCCAGAATGGGGCTGGCCCAGCCTGTGATGATGCTTTTACCCAGCAAGTGATTTAAAATCATGTGTTTATCTTAAAATCTGCCTGGCCAATGACGACTTCTTCAACCCTTTTAAGCATGAGTCTGCGCTTTACAGATTTGAAAATAGTTACGTCGCTTCACCAGACTCTCTTCTCAGTTCCTGTGACGCAAGCCTGACGTAATTTATTGACTATTTCACTTTTAAACACAGTTTGTCAGTATCCCTCACGAAACTACCATTGGTACTAGAACAGGACGTAAACCCCACAGCCAGCGGGCCCGTCAGCGTCCCGTGAAGCTGTTACCTCCTTTGAATCGGGTACGAAATTTGTTAATGGAAGATCTGTGAAATAGCTAATTCTTTGTGGGTTTTTTTTTTTCCTCTCCTCTCATCAACTAGCCTTCTTCCTTAAATAATCAGCTGGTGTCTGTGGACTGCAAGAAAGGAAGCAGAGTCCCAGCGGACAGTTCCCAGAGAATGCTAAGGATTGCCGAACCAGATGCAAGATTCAGCGGCTTCTACAGCATGCAGAAACAGAACCACCTCCAGGCAGATAATTTCTACCAGACGGTGTGAAGAAAGGCAATGCGGATGAGGTTTTGAAAGACAGACGACGACTAAATCTGCTTTGAAAAGTAAACTAGAATTTGTGCACTTGCTTAGTGGATCATTTTGGATTGTGACTTGACATACAGCGCTAAGAACTTACCGGGACGGGCTCTGTCTTCAGCAGTGTGCAGAACAAACATTCCCACTCTCCTCAAGATCACTGACCAAGTGTTTTCTTAGAACCAAAGTTTTTCAAGTTGCTAAGATGTATTTGCTTGTAATCTAGCTGTAGAGGTGTTTGGGGGCGGGGGACAGCGAGTTTGGTTGGGGAGATGGGAGGGTGGTGTTGGGAAGGCAAATTGGTCAGTTTGGCTCGGGGAGAAACCCAGTGTAATAAAAGCAGCTGAGCGGCCCAGAGGACGCTTGCTCCGAAGTCTCGCTCCGAAGACTGCCACGGGTTGCGGCAAAGCCCAGGCCCGAATGAGCGGGAGACAAAGGCCTTGTGATCCAGCTGCCGTAGCCACCTTAGGACTGCCAGACAGCACACCAGAACCTTTTGATAGCCATCCCTGGTCTAAAGCCACGAGTTTCTTTTCTATACAGTCACAGCCACGGTAGGCGGGGAGGAGGCGAGAGAAATGTGTCGTGGCATTTCTCTGACGCGGGTTATTAAGGATAGATCCAGTTAGACTTTTTGCTGCTTTTGTTTTCTTCCAAGCCAATCAGCCAGTTCCTAGCAGAGTCAGCGAGTGAACACGACGGAAGCGGTTTCTTGACGCGAGCACTGGAGCCCCTCACCACGGCGCGGCGGGAAGGAGGGTGAGGGCGAAGGCGCCAGGTCTTTCCAGCAGGGGCTGTACTTCACTGTCTGTTGTTGCTTTGTTCTGTTGTTGGTTGTTCATAGTTTTTGTTGAAGCTCTAGCTTAAGAAGAAACTTTTAAAAAGGACTGTTTGGGGATTTTTTTTTCCTTATTATACTGATCCTACAAAATAGAAACTACTTCATTTTAATTGTATATTATTCAAGCACCTTTGTTGAAGCTCAGAAAAAAAATATGCCTCCTTAAACTTTAGCAATTATAGGAATATTTATGTAACTATCTTATGCTTCAAAAAAAAACGAAAGTATTTGTGTGCGTGTGTATATAATATATATATGCATATATATTTATACACATACAATTTATGTTTTCCTGTTGAATGTATTTTTATGAGATTTTAACCAGAACAAAGACAAACAGGCATTCCATATCAATGCTTTTGATCACTTACAAATTTTTAATAACACAAAATTTTATTCTACCTGCAGTTTAACTGGGAAGAAAGATGTGTGTGTTGAGTGTGTGTGAGTGTGAGTGTGCACATGCCTTGTGCAGTCAGCATCACACCTGCGATGGAGAAGGTATTCCTTTATTAAAATCTTCCTCATTTGGATCTGCTTTCTGTTGGTTTTCAATTTGCTCACTGGCCAGAAACATCGACGGCAGGTTATCTGCATCACTAATCAGCTCCTGGATTTTTTTTTTTTTCTTCAAACAACTGTTTGAAACAACTACTGGAATATTGTCCATAATAAGCTGGAAGTCTGTTGTAGTTTGCCTCAAATATAACTGACTGTATCCTATAGTGTTAACTTTTCAAACAGCTCTCAGCACTTTTATACTAATTACCCATTTGTGCATTGATTTTTCTTTTTAAAATGCTTGTTGAGAAAGACACAGATACCCAGTATGCTTAATGTGAAAAGAAAATGTGTTCTGTTTTGTAAAGGAACTTTCAAGTATTGTTGTAAATACTTGGACAGAGGTTGCTGAACTTTAAAAAAAAAAATTAATTTATTATTATAATGACCTAATTTATTAATCTGAAGATTAACCATTTTTTTTTGTCTTAGAATATCAAAAGGAAAAGAAAAAGGTGTTCTAGCTGTTTGCATCAAAGGAAAAAAAAAAAAAGATTTATTATCAAGGGGCAATATTTTTATCTATTTCCAAAATAAATTTGTTAATGATACGATGTTACCAAAATAGATTTACATCAGCCTGATTAGTATAAGAGATTTTTATGCCAGGAATGGATTAAAACTTATCAAAAAAAATTGTAAATGCTTGCTTTTTGTTTTTTCAATCATGGCCATATTATGAAAATACTAACAGGATATAGGACAAGGTGTAAATTTTTTTATTATTATTTTAAAGATATGATTTATCCTGAGTGCTGTATCTATTACTCTTTTACTTTGGTTCCTGTTGTGCTCTTGTAAAAGAAAAACAAATCTAATTTCCTGAAAAATAAAATAGATCTATGGCACTTGGAGTGCACTGTGGTTCTACAGTTTGTTTTTTCTTCAAAAACCAAAGCTGTGAGGGAATGATTTGCGACTTGGTTCTTGGCAACAGATAAACACTCTGAATCTAAATCACCCAAAGGACAAATCGTCCTTTTGTGGTAAGGTGGTCAGTCAACTGACTCTCCAGCGTCCCAAGCAGCCGCCGGCCTGCCCTCAGAGGGCGGCCTTGCCCTGGGAATCTTTGTAAGAAATCCCACCTTGGGGTTTATGGCCCACGACACTTGCTCTGAGGGAGATTTAGAAACCTACCTGTTGCCAGTCACAAATCAGAAATGTGCTCATCTCCTCACTGGTATCATCTCATCATGGGTGTGAGAAGGGTCGAGGTGGGAAACATTGGGAGTCTACCACTGAAGAAGAAAGAGTTTATCAAGCAAAATCAGAGAACTCTTCTTACAAGGGGACTGTGAGCTGAAAAAATATCTTTTCATACACTTCAGAAGGATCAGCTTAAGAATGAACTATAAAAAGACAATTGTTGAAATCTCTTCCCAAAAAACACATCCTCAAGGACTTCTGACTCTCTAGTATGCCCTCTAAAGTGGTATTTCCTTAGTACAGGTAACGTTTTTACAAATTTGGATCAATTTAGGTTATTACTGTATATAAGTATGCAATTCATCAGTTGAAGGGCAAGGAGCTAGTAAGTCTCACATATTCACTATCAAATAAAGCATTAATAAAACAAGGGAGCATTTCGGGGCACCTGGCTGGCTCAGTCAGTAGAGCATGTGACTCAATTTCCAGGTTCGAGCCCCACATTGGTCATAGAGATTACTTAAAACCTTAAAAAAAAAAAAAAAAAACAAGGAACCAGGTCAAGTTCTGCACATTCCTAGGTAACAGCTGAGATGCCGAGCTGGCATCCAAGTCCTAACTGAGCTACTGCCTTTGCAGCTCTGGTGTCCCAGTTACCGGGTGGACTGAGGAATATGGATGGGCCCATATGCTCACAGACGTGTAAGTGGAATTCTAAAGACCCCTGACAGGGCCTCTCTAACTCTTCCTACACTCATGTTGTCTAAGGAAGGAAGCTACCTTAGCTGCTGGGAATGCCTCACAGACCCAGGAAATGAGAACTTCTGTCCTTCCACAGCAGCCCGGGACAATCTGGAAATGTCGCCCTCAACCCTCCTCACCATCATGAAGCTAATCAGGGTCTCGCCAGCTCACACACTGTAGTGACAATATGTAGAACGGTAAAGGGAAGAATCTAGCCCTGCAAGGGAAGAAGACTTGTAAGAAATACAACAAAAACTCGGTCTCTCAAGCACGTATCACCCTTTTTCCCAACATTTATTAAATGGCAATGACTTGGTGGGAACTGGCCAAAGTGTTTCGTGACCAGTGATGTACGGGTGAGGCGCTGCTTCTAGAACTGGGACTTCAGGAAGACAGGCAGGCGTGAGTGAAACACAACCGGAGTGGGAGCGGGGCGAGGCTGCAGCACACAGGTAAGCACCTTAAAGGACACAACCTCCTTTGAAAGGACACTTCTGCACAGACACGTGAAGCAAAACATTTACGCGTCTTGTATCTTTAACACAAAATTCTGAAAGCGAATGGCCACTTAATGGTTACAGCTGGGGCAGTGGTGAAGCGCGGCTGCCTCCGTCCTCCCCAGCAGGGCCCGGCGACGCTCGCCACAGCATCTTCCCAGAACAGCCCACGCTTCAGCATCCGTCTCCCTGGACAATACTGGTAGGTAAGATTGATCCTCACAGTTCCCTCAGAAAGATCAGTGTGGGTTCTTGCCATCACTGAAGAACGGCCACAGTAGGACTCTCTCCATGCTTTCAACAAGTTCTTCGGTGCAGTTCAGATCTAGAAAGCCGCAAAACTCAGCTGGGCCTACAGTCAGTTCAGGAAAAATATGACTGCACCTGCGCAGATACTGCTCCCCCTTCCTCTACAAAGTCGGAGGAGAGAAGAGCTCCTAACCGTTAGCATTTAACAAAAAAAAAAAAAAAAACACCCTTAGAATTCAAAACCGTGCCATACTTCTCTTGGTTCGTGATATAAAGAATTAGTGAAAGCGTGATCTAGTAAGTAACACTGAGTCACAAACCCAAGTTCGCGTGTGTGGAGTCTCCAACAGCAGGAAGGGGATGGTAGCCAGCTTTCGGAACAATGCCATAGGAAATCTAGCCTGTGGTCCACGAAAGGGAAAGCCGCTCCTGGCCTGATGCCTTACGTAGGACACAGAACTAGAGGACGAAGAAGAACTTGTAAACAGAAATGTAGGTTTTGCATACATTTACACAAGATGCATACATGTTTTATATACATCTTATATGTATATAAAAATACACAAATAATGAGAAGTCAATATTAATGCAAGGATCTATAGTAGCAACTTTTTTTTTTAGAAGGCTACACCCAACAGAGAAGAGTTCTCTCACGACACATGTATTAAAATTGCCCAGAAATGAGATACCAAAAGGCCATGTCTCTCAGGATATCACGTAGAGCGAAGAGCCCATAACATTCGCCCTATACCGTCCGGCTTGTACCACAGGAGAGGCTCCCGAGTAAGTGAAAGAAGGGCTCAAGTCTCCGCATGTGCACGGCAGCAACCACGCCCACACTGCAGCCTCAGGCAGAGCCTGGAGGGCAGGGTAAAGAAGCACATGTGAGGAAAAGCCTCGGGAGCCCACACAGCATCCCTCCCATCCTTCTTAGGCCAAATGAGGCCACTTTTGCACCTTCTTTCGTTTCAGACCTTTGCGTTTAAATTAAGCTGGTATATTCAGCAGCCAAGCCACAGTCTTCAGTGTAAAAACAACTATGAGGAAGTCCCACCAAGGAAGCAGAAGGAAAGTTCTCCCTTGAGCAGAAACCACTGCCAGGCCAGTGTTCTAGTGGCCCTCGAGGTAGAGGAATTGCTAACCCGCTGTGGACTTCCAGGATGGGTGGAAGAGAGCATTTTCCGTCACCCCCCATCCACACCTTCCCACGCGACTGAACACCTCTGAGCTTACACACACCCATTCACTTGTCCGGGGTGCGGAGTCACCACTGTGGTCTGCACCCTCACTTCTTTTCCACCCAGTCCTCGTAGAGCCGAGGCAAAGCCACAACACATGCACACAAGCAGCTCCGGAGAACAGGTACAGTCTAGACGGGCTGGGCTCACAGGCTGGAACCTGTGGCCTGAGCCTGAGGAACAGAATTAGGTAAGTGCTGCTTCCCTAAGACACACGGTATAGGTTCACAGTTACAGGCCTGGGTTTTCAGAGGAAGCACTTAAACATCATTTGCCCCCAGACGACTCTGTTCTCTGGGTCATAAAATTCTTCCATGCCGGTCAAATGATAAAATAGCTAGAGAATGCTTCCGAAGCTTGTTCTATCTTTGGCACCCACGGCAGTGCCCCAGGGACCCACTATAATTAAAACCTGAGACATGTTCTTTATGTTCATCTCATTCCTGTGTCACATCTACAAGAACAAACCTCAGAACAATCCAGCTTTCATACCAGTGCTAGCACAACATAAAAGCAAACAAAGATGTCAGGTATTAAAAAGATAAAGAAAAAGAAAGAAACTGGAATGTAATAGGAAGTAAAAGCCCTCCATCAGAAGAACATGGCTTATTAAAACATTTCAATCTCTTCTTTCAACCCCCTCCCCCACACCCCTAACCTACTAATGACTGGCTCCACTTCAATCACAGGTGACACTTAATGTGTCACTCACTCTGAGCTCCCAGTATATTCTACTGAGGTTCCCTCTTTATGAAGCTGTGGTTGAAGAAATGTGCCATCTGAGTTACCTAACATCTCAGAAATCCCAACCTTCCTATGTTCAGCCAGAAACACTGACGGAGAGAACCCAAAGAAAAATGTTCCCAGAAGAGGACTGCTCTCAATATTGGATCATATACTATAGGATGCATTTCATGATGCTTAGAAAATGTCACCTGAATAACTGCTGCTTTATAAAAAATAATTTCACTGAAAAGTGTTAGTTTTGCCTGTAATTAAATAAGTTCATCAGTTGCCTCTTTATTATCCAAATTTTGCTCTTTCCTCAGCAAAGTTAGTAACCTCATTAACTTCTCGAATGACCTTCCTTTGCCTCATCATTGTTCCCAACCTGTGATCTTGATCTCACTAAAATTTATGGTTCATTTTTCACTGTCCTAGTTGATGAAAATCCATTCTTTCTCTCCCTCCCGTTCCTTTCCCTTACAACAAATCCCTGAGGGACTGTTCTCTGACTTCACTGTCCCCTCTTTCATCCATCCTCATGATCTGTCCTTCTCTACTGTCCCCACGATGGCAGACACCACCCTACTGAACCCCACCCTGTGTCAGTCAATACCTGAGACACATAATTGTGGGAACGTCTCCATATTTCCTCCATTGCCTGTCTCCGTGCTTACTAAAGCTGAGCTGTGGAAATTACTTCCAGCTCAAGATCCCAAATAAAAGTTGCATTCTATATAACCATAATTCATAATGTGAGTAGCATAAGTAAGCCAGGCATCTATCCTCACTCGGCACAAATGAGAATGATAAAAGTGCATTTGGAAGTTACTTTCTTATCTATTAACAAGACGATGATGCATTTATCGACTAATCAGAACTTCCCAACCATCGCACATACACCATTATAAAACTCACCTTTCAGTATATAATCAGTTAACAAGCTCGGAACCTTGTCACTATCCTCTTTCATGGCACGAAGAACTGCAAAATGAAGGAGAGAAAGACAAGGCAACAATTTCAAACTCAGAGAGCAAATCTCATTTACACTGTAGCCTTCATTAATTATCAGGCATAATCAACTCATACAAATTAGTGATTACTTTCTGCACGCTAAACAACTGCAAATGCTCAAGAATGTACTGTCGTTGAGTAAGCCCTTATCCAAGTGAGAACATTCCTGTTACCAGAGACTTCTCCCAGGTATAAAACATCCAGACAGTGGAACTTGCAAAGAAGAATTGGGCTATTTACCCAGAGCCTCAAGTATAATAAATACTGGAAAGCGAGGTACCACCATGAGCACTTCCGTGAGCTCTGGGGAGCAGGAGACCCTCAGTCTGCACATCTCACAAGCGGGAGAAACTCTCAAATGACTAGTGAGCCACCTTCTCCAAGGAGTATGTCTGTCAGCCTTCTTGGAAACTTTCAAAGGCCAAAATAAAGAGCACACCTCACTGAAGCAGCACCCAGCTGCACTGCCTGCCCCTGTACTACAGAGGAAGCCCGGTGAATCGACCTCATCCTCAAGGGGCATCTTGGACAATTTTATCTCCAAGCAAAGCCAAATAGCAAGATCAGCTGCTGGGGGGCTTAAAAATCTCGACCACGCAGGTACAGAAACACATGAGCAAATGCTACACTTTCAGAGCGGCTGCCACCTCAAACTGTCCCCGGAGCACCCGGGGGAGAAGGCTGCCCTGCTTCCCCAGACATACGACGGAACAACATGGCATCTGCTTGGGCTTAAACCCTGGCTCTACCACTTACTTCCCCGCTGTGGGCGCTCTGAGCAAGTTACCTAACCAGTCGGTGCACCAAGTTCCTCATCTGTAACATAGTCATCAGACCAGTCCCCAAGGCTGGTTGTGATTATCAAGTTACTAATGCAGACGTGAAGGACTGAGAATAGTGCCCAACACAGAATATATGCTGTGTAAGCATTAGCCTTTATTATTAACACAACTAACGGTATTCTGATTCTTATTACTGTTGCTACTGTACTTCCAGGAGCTTTCATGAGGAAGGCTGAACAACCATAAACGCTGCAACCGTCTCTCCGGGCTTCCGCCATGAACATCGAAGGGCGGCAGTGGTAGAGGCTCCGGTTCTCCCCCAAGTTTTGAGGAGCTAACTGCTTTTACTTCAAAGGGAAACTCACACTAACTTGGGCATTCCTTCACACCCCCTACAAGTCTACTCAGAGATTCCAAATTGTGCCATCTACAAAGGTATCATCTAAGGATCAGCCTGAAGACATTCTGATGTGGGAATTATGATGTCTTTCGTTTGGCCAAGTCTGTCCATGCTCTGAGAATCCAAGGTCTTTCAGTAATTCCTGGCGTCTAGGCAATATTTATGTTCCCTTCTCAGAGGGCAACTGTGTTCAGTATTCCTGCTTCCCATCGTGTTTTAGATTGGTTTTCAGTTCTATATAAAATCACGTGCCATAGGCTAACATTCGTAAAAAGTACAGTGGACTGGGAATTAAAAGACCCAGCCCTGTAATTAAGCATTCCCCTGTGTGATCTTGGACACTCATAACTTCATGGGTTGGTCTGGAAAATCAGAGGGCAGGCCACCCAGTTAATGTCTTCATTTTCTATTTCAGACTGGCTGGCATCACTTGATTTACCTGTATCTTAGTATAAAATGTTTTGAAAGTATCGTTCACCAAAGGAAAGAGTAACAACTTCAGGTAGAAGGAGACAGGCAGGCAGCTTGTGCTCACGACAACCACACCTCCATATCCCTAAATTCCAAAATAGGTATCGTCACAAGAGGCATTCTTGTGATTCCCTCTTATTTGGTTCCTTCTTTAATCAACAGTTAACAGAGCAGCAAATCCAGTGCCTTCAAGGAAAACAAAGCTCAGTAATTGACTTACCCCAAATCACACATATGTTAATTTATTTACTATGAGGGAAACACAGCAAATATGTTTACCTTTGTTTTTCATTGTGACCAAGAGAGGGATAAGTAACATCCAAGGACGTTACTGTAAATAACAGGGATAGAACCAGAATTCATTGCTCATTTATGGCTATCGTAAGACAGAATCAGTAGAATGTGTATTTAGGTCTCACAAATTATTTTAAAATGCGAGCCTCTTGAAGGTGGAGTATTTTTGTCTGCTTTGTTCACTAAAGTATCTCAATGCCCAGAACACAGCCTGGCACAGAATAGGCCTTTTTTAATATTTGCTGAATGAATATTCTTAAAATATTACTATCAATTTATATTCTGCTTATGACTATTACTTTGGGTTCTACGTTCCTAAGAAAGGAGAATATTTTCGGCCACTTTCTAAATCTTTCCTATTGACTTACTGACAGTCGTATTTACATAAGATCCATGAAGCACCTTATCTATTGATAAATGATATGTTCTTAAACATACAAGGGATGATGGAGAATCAAGTTACACTTTTTTCCTCAAAAGTTCAGCTTGTAAGTATTTCAAAAGGTAAGAAAAAGTACAAAAAGTACAAATCAACTCGGAATTCAGTGTCACGTTCGATGGTACAGGCATTTATGGTCTCATTCTCAATAAATGACGACATCTGTCATTTACTATCCCCAATTGACAAAACAAAACATAGCAACAATCAACCAACCAAAATCAGTATTCAGAATCAGCAAAAGTAAATAAAGTAACAGTTTCATTTTGGCTCTGCTCACTTTTTGTTAATATCTGAAGATCTTCAACAGATGGTGGTCCATTTTTTTTCTCGTAAGGAATGACTGTCGTCAAGTACTGCCAAGTTAAAAAAAAAAAAAATGTCACTTAAATCAGAATGACCTTATCTGTAAAACTTCGATACAGTTACTACAGGTCTATTTTGTAACATGAAACATGAGCTTCTTTAGTATGGAACACAGGTATCTTACTATCTCGGCTGTCTCTGTATTTTTTGCCTACCTCCATCTGCTTCACACAAACCCAACATTAACATAAACATATTTTTACCTTTCAAGTATTGAAAATTTCACAAAAGTAGGCCTGAGGGTGATCTTTACAATTTGTTCATCTTTAAAGTAAAGCCTTATCTAACAATCTCCTTGCATTATTTCCAACATACTTGGAAAAGAGTAATTTAAAACTGAAGACATAGTTGCAACAGTTCTGCATGACCAAATAATTCCCAACAGCCAAATAATTCTGTTTCAGACCATTTTTTTCTGGTTGAACAAAATGGTCACGTGGATAACTTGACAACTTAAAAACACACACCAGCTTCTTCCAGAAGCTGACATAGACACATGTACCCAAATGATTTTAGAGGTGTATTATTATTATTATTTCAAATTACTTGTAAGTAGTTTCAAAGTTTAAAGGCGTTAAAGGAAAAGAGAAAAGTGAAAGGAGAGAATGGCCTGGTGAATAATGAAAATTCACGTCTGATACATAGACAAAGTGCCTCATTCACTCCCGTGAAGGCTCACAAGTACCAGTTATGGCCTGTAGCTACATCCCATGGAAGCACAATCTAAAATTTACTGTCCAGATGTCCCTATTCTGGCCACTCTACCAAAACTATCTACCTCAGTGTGGTCTGCCTGTGTTCATCTGGAGAGCCACTGTTCTCACTTAGAATCTTTTCAGACCCACCCATTATTTAGTTCTTGTCCTAAATCTCAGCTCTAGTCCTAACCCTCCTTGAGTGATTTCACCCCTGAGTGATCTTATAATCAAAAAACAAGGTAAAATGGTTTAGTAAGAACTGGCTCCCTACGTACAGGGAAGTAGGAAAGTGAATAATTATTCCGTGTTTAGGAAACAATTCCCACCAACTTTTCGGTGTAGACTTCTCCAAGCTGATACCCCGTTGTGGAACTGAATGTTTTCTCGTGAATACACAGAAAGCAGGAAGCCAGCCCCCATTAGGCTCCACGAACAGCGCGCGTCAGGGAAGCGGGACTCTGACAGCATCAGGGAGCTGCGCCCCCTCGAGCACGCTCTCTGACCACGCTCTCGGGCTTCCCACGTGTGGGTCACTTTGGAAGTTACTGTGCCGTCCTGGGCATCTGAGACAGGTGAGAGGGGCCAGAAGAAAAACGAAATTTCGACCATCCCTCACTGGAGCGGTAAATGTCAGTGTGAAGGATTATGTGATATCAACTGTTTCCCTTCTTGAGCAATACAGAAATTATCTTTTAGTAAAAATCCTAGGCTCAAATTAGCTTGAGCTAATGTGAGAGGTTTCCTTTTTGAAGTGAAAATTTCAAATTGTGAAAAGTAATTTTAAGCACACTCATTAATGTAGATGTGTTTCCTGTGTTCATGATCCTCCCTAAGTCATTATACAAAACAGCCACACATCTGACTGCGGGTGTATTTACAGCCATGTAGAATTCTGTATAAATCACGTCTCGTGCCTCACTCGGCGGACAACTGAGTTGGCTGCTACACAATACACCTTAGAAGCACCTGAATTTCATTGAAAAGGAGGTAGGATATACTCTTATCAACCTGTTTGACCTAGAACTCTAATCAGAAAGATACCGAGATCAGCTTTCTTCCCCCTAAAATGACATCTTGTTTCTCAGACTTTTAGAATTACAGTAGCATATTCTGGTTTAGTTATATATTCTAGACATGCAGCTCATGAGGTCAATGCAATTTCTTTAACGGCAGTGGAAAATGGAGCTCTAAAACATGTACTAAGAATGCATTTAGTCTGTTGCCCAATTTGAAAAGTTCTGTTTCCTAAAGGGAAATCCTATGTATTATCAGGACTAGAGATATGATGAACTTTCACTTCTCCCTTTTAAGCAACAGTCTTAGTAAATTAGTACAAGTGCCAGCTTTCAGGACCTTCACTTACACAGGGAATGAAAAAGCAGAGAATGAGGAAAATAAGGATAACCGAGCACCTGTTTCTCTCCACCTGAATTTCCAAAGGTGTGGCGGAGGCCATTCTGAATGACATTTGAGATCCCCTCCATGCTGAAGCGCTAAAGGCAGCAATATACGGCCCAGAGGAAAAGGACAGAGAAAGAAGTTCAAAGACTATTAGTGAGAACGCACCATGATGATTTATGTGCCCAAGAGGCAAGCAGTTAGAAAATGCCACTACTCATTCACATAAAGCAAACAAAATCATGCTGTTTTTAAAATGTTTCTGCTTCCATTTCTTGCAAGTCAAATGCAAAAACTACTGCTTTTATGCTACCATATTCATAAAGATTTTCCCTCACGTAGCTGATAAATAAATTGGCTCCAATGTAAATATCCTAAGTGGTACACATATTTGTTTTATGCAAAATTTACTACATAATTTTTAAGATACCTTTTGATATTGTTTACCTACATTTTATCAAAAGTCTGAAAACTTAATACTAACAGTATGCATATTTTCAGTCTAAGTTTGCATATTTCTACCACAAGTTTGGAGAAACATTAACATAACATTTGGCAAATGAGAATGCTGTTACTTGGAGAGCTGATTACTGCTTCCCACTCGCTCTTCAGGCCACCTGCCATTGCCTTGGTGCAGAAATTACAAACTGGAAGAGTACATACATATGCTTTCTGGAGAGCAGAGTGGATCCCATGCGCCAGCAGGCCCCTAACACTTCCGCAGAGACTTTCCCACTGTTCCTAGGAAACAATTCTAGCTTCTTTCCCCCAGCAACCTCCAAGACTTCCTAGAACCCACTGTACTATAAAGAGAATATTTTTTCCCTAAACTACTTATCTTGATTTGTAACCAGTCTGCAATGTCATCAGACACAGGGAAAAGAGTCCAGTGGCACCTCTCTGGCTGCTGAGTCAAAGGCCTGAGATGGATTCTTACGCTGTGACTAATTAAGGAGGAAGGCATCCTGATTCACCAGCTGGGTCCTTCCTCTGGATTTTTACAGAGGAAAGTGGAAACAGTAAACACATTTGAGGAGTCAATATAACGAATATTTACCAGACCCCGAGGAATAGAAGAGGAAACCAAGGCAATGGTCTTTGCTTTCAAGAACATATTGTTTACCCGAGTGGTTCTCAAAGCGTGGCCCAGGGATCCCCCAGGGGGTCCATGAAACACTTCTAGGGTCCATGAGCTGAACATTACTTTCTCAGAAATACTAAGACATGATTTGCCTTCTTCACGTTCATTCTTTCATGACTTATAGTGAAATATCCCAAATGATAGGCTGAATGCAGAAGCAGATTTAAGAATCTCTCTTCGGTTAAGTGAGATATTATAACAAGATTGACAAAAATGCATAGCAATGCCATTTTTTCTCACTAAATTTTTAAAACTATAGTTATTTTTCATAAAAACATGCTAGTTGTGTAAGCATTAATGAATTTCTTATTGGTATTTTTAGACGAATTGGTAAATTTTGTGCATTTACCAATGTAGTAAATATCAATGTAATATCAAAATCTACATCAATCTACTATCTAATCTAGCAAATATCAATCAATATAGCCTATATAAACAAAAAGCTCTTTGAGGTCTTCAAAGAATTTTAAGAGTATAAAGAAGCCCTAACAACAAAAACCTGAGTAACACCAAGAGGTTTATTCTTTGAGGGAGTGAAGTAACTCTTTATCTGTCATGTACTCAATGGTACTACTGAAAACTGAGTACCAAATTTTACCATCTCTGAAGAACATGCACAACTACCCTCTCCTCCTGAATGGTCCTTCCCCACCCGGTCCTTCCCAGATCGGAGGCCATTTTGTTCTGGCAGGAATCAAACATCTGGTCCAGACACCCTGATGGAACACAGTTCACTCTGCTGACAGCATAACTATTACCCTTGATGGAGCAGGCTAGTTTTAAAAGAAAACCTACAAAGAACTACTTTGTAGATTTTTGTATTTGTAGATTTTTCACATGCTCTCATGTGATTTGTTCACATTTTTAAGCAGATTCTCAAAAGAGACGAACTTCTTAGGCTCCAGAGTCCGGAGCCATTTTTTTTTTAATTCTGTCAAATGTATCTTCTCTCAAAGGCAACAAAGAGGAAAATACTTTTCTATTCTAAATTAAATTTTTAAATTTAAATAAATAGTATTTATTCTAAAATACTATTTTAGAAAATAATTTTCTATATACCCTGACTCCATTATCTATATCTCAATATAGATTCAGAAATTATCAAGCAAGTTGAACAGTTTTAGCATCCATGCATCAAGAAACTAAGGTATATTTTATATTTGAACAGCATATTCTAAAAACACTAGCTTTACTTCCTCAGTTGGAAACCTAATGGCTGCCACTGCAAAAATTTAAAAAAAAAAAAAAGATTGATGTACATTCTTAAATTCCCAAGTTACATATGTAATTCAGGTTTCCTTACTAAGTGTGCCGCTGTGGACTTTGCTGAGCCATTTTAACTACTGGTAGCCTGATGGCTTCTGAAAGATAGCTTTCATGCAACCAGAATTCAGGGCTGGTAGAAATAAGTGGAAGCGTAATCATGTGAAGCCACAGTAACCAGGAAAACCACAAAACTAATGGCTGATCCCAGCAAAAGAAATACAGGGACTCTCCCTAGAACCCGTGCTCCTGGGCTGATGGAAGCTGTGGCCCGTCGCCACCGCACCCTCAACAGGGAAGCAGTGTGGCAGCTGGTAAGCTTCTACTGCCTCCCGTTCTGCTGGGAAAAATGACAGAACAGGAAAATCAAAAGGTTCACAGGAAATACAAAGAAAGCAGCTAAAAGATATATCTGAGAACATTCCTCCACCACTGCTCTGGCTGCCATCAACTCTCACCCCGCCAACGAACCCTCAGAATCACACAGTCGCCATCTCCTCCCCATGCTGTATTTTCAAACTCTTCCTCCTACCAGCTTATTCTCAAGGGCAACTTTAAGTTCTCCAACCCTTGGGCTCGCTTCAGCGGCACATGTACTAAATTCTCCCTCAACCTATTTGCTTCCCCCAGGGTTTCCTCAAACAGCTCTCCCCAGGTTACTTCTCTGATCCTGAGGTCCACGGACACTTTTCAGATCCCTGTGAGACAGACGGGGAGCTCTCCACCCTGCACCCCCTCCCCTGGATTCCTACATGCCATCCTCTCCCTGAGCTCCCCCTGCCCCTCTGGTGGTTCCTTCGGAGAGGTGCCTCTTTCTCTGCTCGGCTCTCATATGCCCCGTGTCCCCTGGGATTCTGTCCCTATTGTTTTTCTCATGCACACTCTCCGAATGTTCCCATTCCACCGTTTTAGACTTCTGCTTCCACAAATGTACACACAGCTCCACTTTCCTAAGATCAGGAAAGGGCTGAGAACAGCGCCTGGCACTGAGGAAGGGGTTCAGTAAACATTAGCCAGTTTTATACTACAACTTCCTTCCTGAGCGTCACTTGTGTGTTCAGCGGCCTCCTGGACATCTCTACCTGAATACTGCTAAAACCCATTACATCCAAACTGAACTCCTCTTCCTCTCTCCCACCAAAAGTAAAACACACACACACACACACACACACACACACACACACACACACACACCACTCTTTAAGTCCTGCTCCTTTTTCGGCATTCTGTATCTTTCTCATTCATTTGTCCATCCTTTCAAAAAACATGGTGAGCCAGACACTGCAGGTATTAATGACTCAAAATGAACACATCCACCAAATCCCCTCCTCCGTTCAAGACCTGATATTCCAGTAGAAAAGGGGTACAAAAAGTAAAACAAGTAAATGAACTAGATCATTGCTGATAATGTGTGTCCAGCTGATAGCTACAACGCGGCAATTAAAAACTGGCTGCCTATTTTATATCGGGAGGTCAAATAAAAGCTGAGGAGGTGACATCTGAGCTGAAACATGAATTATACACCCTCCCAGATGAGCCACAAAGGGCAATGGACAAAAGAGTTCCTCTCTGAGAACAAAACCAAAAGCAGCCCAACTGGCCGACCAAAGAGTTGGCTCTGTAGCCAGTGCGCAGGGGTCCTGTTATGCTTCTGCAACAGAATGTGAAATAGTAGCTACTGAGCATTTCTCTCCCCACCTTCGCAGAAGTTTTTATCGCAGCGGCCCTGTTCTCACTCCATCTTTGCGGGTGGATGTGCTAACACGGCAGGTTCACCTCTGCATCACAGGGGTTACATCCAGCGCCAAAAGGAAGGGCAGGCGTTCCCCAAAGATGCCAGGCTTGAAGCCCGATGTGGTTGCTGTTGACAGACCTATACATCTCCCTTTGGGGAAGGGGTACATGTGTTCTAGCTACGCTTGCCCAAGTCAGGGATCAGTGACCCGGCGCTTGATCCTCTCTTCCCTGGTCCCAGTGAATAGATTCAACCTCTCTTGTATCTCTGAAATTCAACCATTTTCCCACCCCCACTGTAACGTCTAGGCTCATTTCCTACCTGAATGAGTGCAACAGCCTCTGAGTCAATTTCTTATCTCTAGTTGCTCCCTTCCAATTAGTTCTCCTTGAAACACTGAAGTTGCCCTTCCAAAAGACAGATCTGAACATGTGATGATCCACTTAAAACCTCTTTTTGGTTTCCTACAGCCTTTACATAAAGACCCAAATGCCTTAGCATGACATACAAGGCTACCACTTCCAGGCTCTTCTTTGCTACCTCCTCACCCTCTTCTTGAGGTTCGTTCCCTCTCTCTCCCTCTCTCTCCCCCTCTCTCTCTCCCCCTCTCTCTTCCCTCTGTCTCTCTCGCTTTCAGCATTCTCTCTCAACGTCTAGCCATAATGAACAACCTGCAGGGCCCCAGATGGCCCTGTCACCTCTAGATGGCTGCCCACACCACTCCCTCTGCTTACCTTTCCTGTCCTTTCTTCTTGTCCTCCAGATTCAACTCAGCCTTCCCAGACACCCAAACCAACCCAGGGGCACTAGTAACATATCCACACCTGTATCATGAGACAGTGCCAGGCACTAAACACATCAAGAACATGGTAGCTGTTTTGGATATAGCAATGATCACTCTATACCTAGGTTTCTCAACATTGACAGTACTGACATTTGGAGTCAGGTAGTTGTTGATTGGGGGGGGGGCAGTCTGATGCACTGTGGGATGTTGAACAGCATCACTGGCCTCTACTCAGAACGCTAGTAGCACTGCCCCCACCCCATCCAGTGTGACAAGGACAAACGTTTTCGGACACTGCCTAATGCCTTACAGGGAGGCAAAATTGGCCTGGTTGAGAATCACTGCATAAAGCGCACTGCATGGTTTGTGAGCTGGATCCCCAGCCCACAGGCAGCATGCCCCTGGACGCTGGGATTAACTCTGCATCCTAAACACTCATGCCTGACACACAATTAGAGATCAATGTATGTTTGTCTCACAGCAGTAAGAGTAGATATTCAAGATATGTTTTAAGGTGGGGGTGAAGCACAAGATATAAAGAAACAGCAGAAAAAGAAAAAAGAAAGTTTGGGTTAATTTTTAATAAATTCAACTAAGTTCTCAAAATTGTCGAGAGCAGAAATAACCTCAGATACTTCTTTTGTATGCCAACAAAGCACAAACGCATCCTCATCATGCAGGAGGCACTTGATCGATAGTCACTGGCATAAATTACAGAATTCTTTAGCAATGATTACCTATGCCAGTGACGTACTTCCAGATATGGGGATGAAACTAGGAATCACACCTTAATCAAAAGTATTTGAAATGAGAAAATTTTTCAAGAGTCAACTTGGATCAAAAAATGCTGGACTAGAAAGCAGAGATGGGTATTCTCTCCCAGGCTTCCCACTAACGTCTGATGTGAGGGCGGTCCCTGAACTCACTGAGGTCTGTTTCCTCACCAGTAAAATAGGTGATGAAATGATATCATTTTAAAGCACTCTTATCCGTAAATTGTATGAATCTATGAATTATCTCAACCAAGTTGCCACATGGTTTCTTTAAGAGGGCACACGAAAATCAAAAACACACATAAACACACAACAGCACGGGACTGACAGGTCACATAAGGCTATAAGTGCTCTAGAATGGCAGAAATGCACACCCAGATGATACATTCAGAGTTATCTACTGCAGTGGCATTTATAGATGTGTGCTAAGCCAGAGTTTAACACTTCTAAGACCACAGCCCAAGAAGCTTAGAGCCTGTGACAACCACAGCATGAGGAGACAAATTTATTCTCTTGACTTTTTGCAGGAGAAAAAAATTTTTTTAAAAGAGCTAAGAGGCAAAAATAATCTGAAGGTGAACAGAAGAAAGATGACGTGACAAGATAGAAAGTTTTCTGCCAAAGAAGTCAACAACGGAGCCCTGAAAAAGTCCACTGAAGAACCTGGTCTAGGAAGTCAACGTGAGATTAATAAAGTAAGATAAATAATCTTGTTGACAAGGTTTGTAAAACAATGGGGTGACTAAGAAATACAAAGCCCTAGGATAACAAAAGAGCAGCCAGGAGAAGATCAGTGAACTAGAAGGATCAAGGAACAGAAAGAGCAGGCAAGGGGACAAGGAAGAAACAGGAAACGAGCTCCACAGAGCACACGATAGATGGTTTTACAATTGCCCTATAAATTCCAAACAATACACTCTTCTGGAAGGCAAAATGAATTTTAAAAAGATAAAACCTCAGAGACAGATTAAATTTACTTTTTTAGTAAACATCACCTCATTTAGAAGCACTACATGTATGACCTTGAGAGCAGACATGGTGTGATTAGGTGCTTCTGGTACTAAACTGGGCCAGAGGGAAGATTTTGTTGACGCTGAAATTTTATTGGGGGTGGGGGGAGGAAGAAGAGAAGGAGAGAAGCATTTCTTTGTTGAACATTTCTCATGGCAAAAGTACTACCGACATGTCAAAGCACTTTCTGAAGCCTCAAGGTTAGGAACGCTCAATGACATAAAGGACATTAAAGACTTCTTACTTTTGTTTAATTGAAATAAACAACTGCAATATTAAGTTATGTCAGAAAGCTCAATCCTATTTCCACTTAATCTACCATTTCCAAATCTGAAGGATCCAAATGTTCAAATTCAAAGTGGAGAGCTAGGGAAGATGCTGGGAATCTCAAGTTATTTTGCAATCTATCCATCTGTTTCCACCATATTTTTTACAAAGGAGTTAATAGCTCTGTAAAATGCGCTTCTCAGAATGGAATTTTTTATATGAGCCCATTTATAAGCAGGAAAATGATTAAGCATTACAGTATTTACTTTATTGTTTCCCTCACTGCTGACAAAGTGCCAAAGTAACCTGGTAAGGACGGGGGAAGAAGTTTACTCAATACGGGGCTCCACTCACATGATTTACAATGAGAACACTCACAACTGCCTCATGACCATTTCCTTCCCTGGCATGAGTATGTATTAAGTCTCAAAATCAGTCATTCTCTGGAATCTTTTCCCATACAAAACCAGGAGCAACAAAGTATAAACAAGATATAGGAGATTAAAAACAAAAATTATAAAAATCTGAAAGAAGAAAGGAGCCAAGATTCCCAAGCCCGCAGACAGCATGTCTGCATAGCTCAGAAGCAGCAACACAGGGCCAAGGGTCCCTTGCATGCATCTCTGCATAACTTGCACATCATCGCACCCGGGCACACGGGTTCTGTGAGCAAAAGAAATATGAACAAAATCTATAGGGTCGTTGTGAGGAGTCCATGGGAATCAATTAGCAAAGCGTTCAACAAATATAGATATCCAAAAATATTCAAAATATTCCTCTAAAAAGGCTAGAATAACATTTGGGACACAGCTCCCAAAAAGAAGTAACCACACCTTTCTACTTTTCTCCAGAACAAGTAATGAGCAGTCTAAGTTCTCCTCATATAAATAAAATGGCCACTGTGAAATAAAACACTCCTGATTATAGTCTCTAGCTTAAAGGACTTAAGACAACACAAAGAAAACACACTACTGTCTATGACTAAATATACAAATCATCCAAAAAGCTTAAACAGAAAACAAGTTACACTTGCGGGTCACTCAAGATCTTTCTGAACAATAAAAAAGTAAAGAGCTAGAAAACACTATGGAAACCAACAAGCAACAAGAATCGGACACAGCGATGTGGTCTGTTAATCCTTCTCTGGAGTCCTAAATATATCAAATCATTCTCTTCACACATTCACCAGTTTAACTAATTTCACAGAAAGCAGGATCCAAGACAGGGAAGAGCGAAACTAACCAGGAGGCCAGGAAATTCAAACTAATTCCTGCTATCAGACTTTTCTCTAAGCCTCATCTGACACCCACTGGCACAGATCTCTAACTAGCAGGAAGTCTTTAAAAATCCCAAATTCAAAGCTCAGTGTCAGAAAAAAAGGTTAGAAAAAGCAATTAAGAAATGCTTTTCATCTATTTCGGACTCATATCGTAACTTATGCTCTGACTTCATTAATATTCTTTTTACTCAGGAGGTTCAAAAGGAAGTGAAATTCAAACATAATTATTGTTCCTTATAAATCACATCATTTGCAATAGTTTAAATGGCAAAATTTTCAAATATTAACTTCTAGAACAATAGTTTTAATTTCACATTCTTAAAATAATCAAAACACAAAACATAAGAAAAACAGAATTGATGAGAATGCAAGCTGATGCAGCCACTCTGGAAAACAGTATGGAGGTTCCTCAAAAAACTAAAAATAGAACTACCCTATGACCCAGCAATTGCGCTATTCGGCATTCATCCAAAGGATACAGGTGTGCTGTTTCAAAGGGACACATGCACCCCCATGTTTATAGCAGCACTATCAACAATAGCCAAAGTATGGAAAGAGCCCAAATGTCCATCGATGGATGAATGGACAAAGAAGATGTGGTATATATATGTGTGTGTACACACACACACACACACACACACACACACACACACACAATGGAGTATTATTCGGCAATTAAAAAGAATGAAATCTTGCCATCTGCAACTACATGCTGGAACTGGAGGGTAGTATGCTAAGTGAAATTAGTCAGAGAAAGACAAAAATCATATGACTTCATTCATATGAGGACTTTAAGAGGCAAAACAGATGAACATAAGGGAAGGGAAACAAAAATAATATAAAAACAGGGAGGGGGACAAAACAGAAGAGACTCATAAATATGGAGAACAAACTGAGGGTTACAGGAGGGGTAGTGGGAGGGGGGATGGGCTAAAGGGGTAACAGGCACTAAGGAATCTACTCCTGAAATCATTGTTGCACTAGATGCTAACTAATTTGGATGTAAATTTAAAAAAATAAAAAATAAAGTCTCAAAAAAAAAAAAAAGAAAAACAGAATTGAAAGCAATAGTTACATGCAAAAAAAAATTAGAAAGCACAGATATTCAAATAATTAAGGTATTACCTAAGGTGTAAAAATTTAGTCTGCTTGTGTTCACATTTCTTCAAATCAAATATTTTAATTTTTTTTTTTGAGAGAGAGTAAGCGTGCAAGCAGGGGAGAGGGGCAGAGGGAGAGAGAGAATCCCAAGCAGACTCCATGCCCAGCGCAGAGCCTGATACAGGGCTCGATGCCACAACCCCAGGATAATGACCTGAGCAGAAATCAAGAGTTGTAGACTCAACTGACTGAGCCACCCAGGTGCCCCTCATATCAAATAGTTTTCATGTGAATTACAAAGCAGTTATAAATGCAAATTATACTGAAAAACTTTCTGTAGAGAAAAAGCAGATCCAAGTAAATTAGAAAATATGAACTAAACCAAAGCAGATAAATATTTGAAAATGTCTTGAATATTACACTATTATTTTGGAATTTCACTCTCAGAACAGAAAGGTATGGTATGAAGATTTTCTAAGTTAGGAGTTAAATGGAACAGTATCAATTTAATTTTTTCTATTTGAAGATCTTTTTAAATTTTTAAGTAATTTAATATTAATATGGTAATTAAGTGTTGGCAAAAATTTTCAAAGCTACTGAAAGAAGGGTAAAATAATTAACCCTGCTAATTTTATACATTATTTCCTGATACTTACGAATACCCTAAGTATATAATAAGGTAAATAACTAGTAGTGCAATTGCGGGGTCATAGGGTAGCTCTATCTTTAACTTTCTGAGAAACCTCCACACTGTTTTCAGAGTGGCTGCATCAGTTTGCACTCCTACCAACAGTGTGGAAGGGTTCCCCTTTCTCTGAATCCACATCAACATCTATTGTTTCCTGCATTGTTAATGTTAGCCATTCTGATAGGTATCTCATTGTGGTTTTGATTTGTATCTCCCTGATGATGAGTGATGCTGAGCATTTTTTCATGTGTCTGTCAGCCATTTGTATGTCTTCTTGGGGGAAATATCTGTTCATATATTCTGCCCATTTCTTAACTGGAATATTAATTTTTTGGGTGTCGAATTAACTGCACTACTAGGTATTTACCCAAAGGATATAAAAATACTGATTCAAAAGGGCACATGCACCCCAATGTTTATAGCAGCACTGTCAACAATAGCCAAATAATGGAAAGAGGCCAAATGTCCACTGACTGATGAATGAATAAAGAAAATGTGGTGTGTATATATACATACACAATGGAATATTACTCAGCGATCAAAAAGAATGAAATCTTGCCATTTGCAATGACATAGAACTAGAGTGTATTATGCTAAGCAAGATAAGTCAATCAGAGAAAGACAAATACCATATGATTTCACTCATGTGGAATTTCAGAAACAAAACAGATAAACATAGGAGAAGGGAAGGAAAAGTAAAATAAGATAAAAACCGAGAGGGAAGGCAAACCATAAGAGACTTTTTTTTAAGTTTATTTATTTTGAGAGAGAGAGAGAGAGGGCATGACCACAGGCAGGAGGGTCAGAGAGAGACAGAGAGAGAGAATCCCAAGCAAGCTCTGCACTGTCAGCACAGGGACCGATGCAGGGCTCAATCTCACAAACGGTCAGATCATGACCTGAGCCTAAATCGAGAGCTGGATGCTTAACTGACTGAGTCACCCAGGATCCCCAAGAGACTCTTAACTATAGAGAACAAACTGACAGTTGGTGGACGGGAGGTTGGTAGGGGAATGGACTAAATGGGTGATGGGCATTAAGGAAGGCACTTGTGATGAGCATTGGGTGTTATATGTAAGTGATGAATCACTAAATTCTCCTGAAACTAATACTACACTATATGTTAACTAACTGGAATTAAACAAAATCTTGGAAGAAAAAAGAAAGAATACAATTTCCTGCCATATCAAGGCTTTATGTGAATTTCTGTTATATTAACAAACAATTAGCAAACCTCTCCAAGGCATAAGGAGTCAAGAATAGACTCCTGATTTTTACTAAGTTAACTGCTGTGTCATGAAAGCTCACTATTACCAGTCACCAAAAGACAGTTGCAAAAAATCAATAGCAGATAATGATTAACAAAAACTGGTAGTGACATACATTTGTCTAGGCAGAACTATTTCTCATAAAATAAATGTGTTCTACATCTAAACTAATTAATAATTCATAGGTGTGCAGTATTAAAACAATAAATAATACACATCCAAGTTTCTCTCCATCCTACACTGACCTTCCATTTTATGGCCCTAATGCTAATTTTTTAGGAATACTTATTATAATAAGGAAAAATACAAAAGACTATAAGAAACTATCAAAAATTATATGCTAACAAACTGTACAACTTAGAAGAGATGGATAAATCCCCAAAAACATACAATCTTCCAAAACTAAATCAGGAAGGAATAGAAAATGTGAACAGGCTGATTACTAATAACAAAACTTAATCAGTAATCAGAAACTCTCAACAAACAAAAAGTCCAGAACCAGATGGATTCACAGGTGAATCTTACCAAACATTTAGAGTTGATACCTATCCTCTTCAACTAAAAAAAAAAAAAAAAAAAAAAAAAGAGGGAAAGCTTCCAAATTCATTCTATGAGGCCAGCATTACCCCAAAACCAAAGACACTCCAAAAAAAAGAAAACTACAAGCCAATATTCCTAATGAGCATTTATGCAAAAATCCCCAACACAATATTAGCAAACCAAATTCCACAATACATTAAAAGAATCACTCACCTTAATTAAGTGGGATTCATTGCAGGGATGCAAGGATGGTTCAATATTCACAAATCAATCAAAGTGATGTATCACATTAACAACATGAAAGATAAAAACCATATGATCATCTCAACAGATGCAGGAAAAAGCATCTGACAAAACTCAACAGGTGTTTATGATAAAAACTCTCAATAGAGTGGGTTTAAGAAGGAATGTACCTCAACCTAATAAAGGCGATAGATGACAAACCCACAGCTAACACAATACTCTTAAGGAAAAGCTTTAGGAACATGACAAGGTCCTCTTTTGCCACTTTTATTCAACACAATACTGGAAACGCTAGCCACAGCAATCAGACAAGACATAAAAGGCATCCAAATAGGTAAGGAAGAAGTTAAACTCTATTTGCAAATGCATGTTAGTATATCTACAAAACTCTTAAGACTACCAGAATACTAGAATAAATGGGTTCGGTAAAGTTTCAGGAGATAAAATTAATACACAGAAATCTGTTGTGTTTTTATACACTAATACAAAGTAGCAGAAGAGAAATAAAGAAAACAATCCAATTTTCAACTGCATCAAAAAGAATAGATTACCTAGGAATAAATTTAACCAAGAAGATGAAAGACCTGTACTCTGAGAACTTATATAAAACACTGACGAAAGAAATTAAAGACAACACAAACAAATGGAAAGATATACCATGAGAAAGATGCTCATGGATTGGATGAATCAATACTGTTAAAATGTCCACAATACCCAAAGCAATCTACAGATTCAGCACAATCCCTATCCAAATACCAGTAATATTTTTTACAGAACTAGAACAAATAATCCTAAATGTGTATGGAACCACAAAAGACCCGAATAGTCAAAGCAATCTTGAAAAAGAACAAAGCTGGAGGTATCACAATCCCAGATATACTACAAAACTAATAATCAAATAGTATGGTACTGGCACAAAAATGGTTATACAGATCAACAGAACTAGTTAGAAAGCCCATAAATAGGGGCACCTGGGTGGCTCAGTCAGTTAAGCATCTGACTTCAGTTCAGGTCATGATCTTGTGGGTTTGTGAGTTCAAGCCCTGTGTCTGGCTCTGTGCTGACAGCTCAGAGCCTGGAGCCCACTTTGGATTCTGTGTCTCCCTCTCTCTCTGCCCCTCCCCCGCTCGCGCTCTCTGTCTCAAACATACACAAAAAAAAAATTTTAATGGGCAGAGGACCTAAGTAGACACTTTTCCAAAGAAGACATATAGAAGGCCAACAGAAACATGAAAAGATGCTCAAAACATCACTAACCTTCAAGAAAATACAAATCAAAACCATAATGAGATATCACCTCATGCCTGTCAGAATGGCTGGTATCAAAAAAGTCAAGAAGTAACAAGTGTTGGCGAGAATGTGGAGGAAAGAGAACCCTCATGCACTGTTAATGGGAATGTAAATTGGTGCAACCACCATGAAAAAAAATATGGAGACTCCTTAAAAAATTAAAAATAGTAATACCATATGATCCACTACTGACTGGATCCCAAGGAAAACAAAAACACCAATTCATAAAGATATATGCACCACCTATATTGACTGCAGAATTATTTACAATAGTCAAGATATGTCCATCAATACACATGCGATGGAATATTACTCAGTCATAAAAAAAAATGAGTTCTTACCCTTTGCAACAGCATGGATGGCCCTAGAGTGTATTATGCTACATGAGTAAGTCCTACAGATACCATATTATTTCACTTCTATATGGAATCTAAAAAAAAAAAATGAACAATAAACAAACACCAGAAACAGACCCATAAATACAGAGAACAAATTGGTAGTTGCCAGGGGAATGGGGGTGCAAATGGGTGAAGGTGAGTGGGAGGTACAGGTCTCCAGTTAGGGAATGAATAAGCTACGGGGATGAAAGGTACATCATAGGGAATATAATCAGTGTTCTTGTAATAGCATTGTATGGTGACAGATGGGAGCTACACTTGTGATGAGCATAGCATAATGTATAGAGTTGCCAAATCACTATGCTATACACCTGCCACTAATGTAACCTTGTGTCAACTATACTTTAAAAAAGAAACAGGGGCGCCTGGGTGGTGCAGTCGGTTAAGCGTCCGACTTCAGCCAGGTCACGATCTCGCGGTCCGTGAGTTCGAGCCCCGCGTCAGGCTCTGGGCTGATGGCTCGGAGCCTGGAGCCTGTTTCCCATTCTGTGTCTCCCTCTCTCTCTGCCCCTCCCCCGTTCATGCTCTGTCTCTCTCTGTCCCAAAAATAAATAAACGTTGAAAAAAAAATAAAAAATAAAAAAAAATAAAAAAGAAACAAGAAATTTGCAGAGAAATGCTATCAAATATAACCAACAAATTACTGCCAAAAATATATTAATATTTACATTCACATATATAGGGTAGACTTTATCTTCTCAAGTACCACTACTTAGAAAAAGTGGGGGAAGGGAATCAGTCCTTTTTCCATTTCTATTCTATCTTCTTTAAACTACTATTTATTGCTGTCTATAAATACAATGTGCCCAGAGGACTGCTAACATTTTAAAGTTTTTCATTTGGCCCCAAATCTAGAGGACAACTGGTCTACCCGCTGGCTCTCTTCACTTAGCTACTGGGAATCTGACACAAAGGTCTATTGCTAGGCAGGTTGCCTTAGGCATGTGGCTTGGAGATGGACTGGTCAAGGCATCACCACATGTAGGCACAACTCAGGCTGCTGGATGGGGCTCTGAGGAAAGGAGAACTCAACACACACAGATAAAATAAGGTTACATTTTATAATAAATTTTAGTCATAGTATAGTGATCTTTTTATACAAACTCACTTAAATGGAGTTTGCATCTTTTTTTCTTCAAATTTTTAATTATACTCAATTTTAGTCTAAATCAGGAGTTGGCCAACTTTTCCTATAAAGGGCCAGAGAGTCAATATTTTAAGTTTACAGTCCACACAGTCTCTGTCACAACTATCCCGTTCTGTCCTTGTAACACCAAAGCAGCCATAGACTATATGGAAATGAATGGACATGGCTGTATTCCAATAAAACTTTATTTATAAAACAGGTAGAGGGCCAATTTGGCCTTCCGGCAGTAGTTTGCCTTGTCAATCCTCAGTCTGTATCATCTTAGCAAATGTGAAATTTAAAAATTCCAAATTAGAAAGAAGGAAAAAGGGAAGAAAAAAAGCTAGTTGTACCTTATTATAAACAAAAGCCCCAAATTCAAGTAGGTGTATCAGAACAGATCCTTCTAAGCTAAGAGCTAGCACAATTTGGAATAACTTCAGAACAAACTAATAGGAGCTATCTAAATGAAAATAAATTTCTCTTACCTTAAAGTCAGCTTTGGTGAAGATTAAATGAAAACTATTACTGGTGCATTTTTGCATGCAAAAGAGAAACGAAATAGATTTGACTATTCATCATAATCTGAGCTAAATGACTCATAAATACAGAGCAATGCATCTGTGAAAGAAAGATATAAGAAAGAGTATCTATCATCCAAGCCCTAGCTGTCCCCCATCTTGAAGCAGTTATCTCCCCGACCCCCAAAAGCAACAGACCAGGGCAATATGATTCTTTTCACAACAGAGTTACTGATTCCTAATACCCCACGAGTTTTCAAAATAAACTTCTTCGGGTTATACTGAAGCAATTATACATTTTTGCTGGTGCTAAGTCCAACACATGAGAACTCGCTCTTGAAAGTTCAATGTGATTATGGCAAACGGAAAACTATTCATTCCTATCTTCGCAACCCTAGACTTAGAATACATAACCTTACATGTGACTTTTAATTTAAAAACATTACTGGATTCTAAAGGAGGAAATATGGCCATTTCATCCATACGCCGAGGTATGATGCCAAGCGAGTACCCATTAATATCTTTACAACTTCAGGTAACTCTAGGTGACAACCACTGCTAAATTAAAACATACCTAGTGGGACGCCTGGGTGGCTCAGCCAGTTGAGTGTCTGACTCTTGATTTCAGCTCGGTCATGATCTCACAGTTCATGAGTTCAAGCCCCACATCGGGCTCTGCACTGACAGTGTGGAGCCTGCTTGGGGTTCGCTCGCTCTCCCTCTCTCTCGGTCTCTCTCTCCCACCCACTCTCTCTCTCAAAATAAATAAATACTTTTTAAAAATAAAATTTAAAAAACAAAATGTAACTGGTATACTTGGACTTGTTCTTGTACTCATGGGAACTGCCACTGAAATTCAATAATCTGTGACTCTATTCAATACAAACAGAAGATTGGCAAAAAAATAAAATTTAAAAGACCACCTGATAGAACAATAATTCAAATATGACAACTCCAAGTCCTCTGGGATTGTATCTCCTTTATAGTGACGTTTCAATTCAACAAACAGGCATTACGTGATGTGCAAAGTAGCAAAAATTAGGTGAGATGCTGAACAATGAAACAATGTGAATGAGCCTTTGGGAAGGCTGATGATGATAAATTATGATACTATGAGATTAAAAGTATGTGTACCTCATAAATATGAAAAACATCTCTTATGTGACTTAATAGGCAACTCACAAGAGAATACAGAAGTCAACGGATCAAACCATTATTTGCCTTTCAGATCAACAAAAGATCGGAAGGCTAATAGTATCCGTTGTTGGCTGGAAGTGTGGGGAAACGGTCGCTCACTCACACTATTACTAGGTTCATTTCTGTAGAACAATTTGAAAACGCTCCAAAACTGTATATCCTTTGACTCAGAAATTCCACGGATATCAGTGAATGAGCAGACTGTTCCACTAACCAAAAGAAAAATATATAAGAACTACATTCAACCTTAGGAAAATGGTAACTTTAGTTTGATAAATTCCAGAGACAACTAGCTAGTAGGCAGTTGGACATATAATAACTAGCATTTACTCAGGATATATGCTAGTCTTAACACACATTACTTCATTTAGTCCTCCCAAAACTCAAAGGGAGATAGATGTACTCAGTGACAGGAGCAGGATTCAAACACAGCTCTTCCCCCAAAGTTCTTAATCAATAGGCTACTCAGCCTCCATGGGTTTGACACCTGACAGAAAATTCCAAGGTAGAAATACAGATTTGCAAGTTTATTTTTCTTTCACACAATTATTCAGCAGAAAAATGAGTACTTAATGTTACACTTAAGGATATAAAAGAAGATAAAGTTACATTTCCTATCCTTAGGGAACCTGACAGAGACAGACATGAAAACAAAAAAACCTGCAGTCCTGTGTGACCGTGACAAAAGAAATAGTCACGAGGAATAATACTAACCCCAAAAGGAGAGACTAGTCAATTCTGCATTGGTGGAAGAGTCACCGAGGAAGGCTCTAAGAAAGGAAGACAATGCTTAAAGGTCGACTTAAAAAAAAAAAAAAAAAAAGTCCTCCAAGTGGACTGGGGGAAACAGGAAAAGCGGGGCTCTCCAGAAAAGGAAAGGGCACATATAAAAGCACCAAGGCCCAAAGAGCACAGTCAGTTCAAAGAAATGCACACAGGTCATCACAGTGATTAACAGACAGTACCCGTCAACCATTCCAATCTCCACTCCCACTGCTCTCTTTCTCCTGATGCTGAACAACAGGACATAGGAGATACAGTTTTCTGCTCTCTTAAGTCTCATTTCCTAAAGAGAAGAACCATCCTCCAACCTCCTCTCCAAACAGAGACCTGGAAAAGGACAGGACAACCGACCTTGCCCATCAGGAGGAGCAGTGACATAGTGACCACCCTACAGAAAACAGCTCTCCGGCAGCTTTGCTACCGACCGCCTTACCCAGCCTTTTATTGTCTTGGTGGCATTTATTACTACCAGAAATTACACTGTCTAGTCTTTCTTTCTTACACTCCTATTCATTCATTTGCTGAATGGATATTTCTTTGTCTTATCCAACATGCAGATTTTAAAAATTAAAACAAAGCAAGATAAGATTTCACTTGTATAAGATACTCAATACTTTATATTTAATAGTATTTCTACGCCCCTCCCCAATTGTCTCCCCAAAACTGTCTAGTGCTCAATCTAAATAGCATCCCTCAGCCCCCAATTTTTTTTTTCCCTACAGAAAATGTTTGAAACAAAATGTCTCCAAAATTAACACCTAAATAGTTTAACTCTGCTCTAGTCCCACCCAGATATTTCATTACAGTATCTTTGGACCAAAACAAACAGCTAGCAAACATGGATAGAGGGTTATACCAACTACAAACTGATGTTTTGTTTCAGTGAAACATGTTTAAGGAAAAATGGAAGGAAGGCTACTCCATGCTTAAGGAAAGAAAACCACGTCCTGCTAATAAAACAAAAATATCTATGGCAAAAAGAAAAACGCGACCAATGTTGTTAGAAAGCAGGTAATACATGGGATCTGTAAGAAGGTCACCAATTTTTAGAAATTTGTGTCACTGATAACTAACTCTTAGAGATCAGGCTCTGCCCAAACCATGTGTTCTATAAAGTGTCTAACAAAGTACTATCCTTTGCAATCTGTTTATCCAATTGGCCACTTCACTTTAAGGTTCTTTTGAGCCACCCACCACTATTTTCAGAATCATAGGTTTCAGGCTCCTTGAGTCACAGATGGGATGGTCTTTCTCCAGCTTAGAGGGAACCAGTACCACGAGCTCAGCAAGGCCATCAGTAACCTGATTAAAGGTTTTGTTACAAATAGTAGATCAGGACTCGAGAAGCAACTTCGCAGGTCCAAATACTGTGAAAAAAATGGACTTTTACTATGAATCTATTTCATGACTCATAAAGGTTCGAGCAAGAGCTAAATCTTGCCTTGCCAAATCCATTTCTCAATATAAATGCCATGTACAATTACACAGTGAATCCACTCTAACCCTTTTTATATAGGAGTTACAAAAAGAAGCCTTTAAACCCCTCTAGGGACAAATTTATTTTCTTCAGCCAAGTGTTAACACCAATAAATGGAGGGTTTACATGTAATTCCTAAAAGCAGACAGACAGAAATTACCAACCACGCTATGACTTTTTGACTAAGCATTTCATTTAATCACACTTGTATAATAGGGCAAGTTAAAGGTGCAATGTTTTTAAAAATATGACATCCAAATTTTGCTCCAGAAATTTAAAGCACACTTTCCAGAACTGTATATTCAAACAAATGTTTTGAAGCTATGTCCTTTCTATACACAAGTGGACATCACACTAAGACCATGTATTTACTCACAGGCCCAAGCAGACAATGAATGGGCTAAACGGCGAGATCTCTTTGTTTGTATCAACTGCTCATTGGTGACCCAGCAACCCAGAACTGCATTCTCTTTCCTGGATTCCATGAGAGGCTGGTTAGTGAGAACTACTTCTCTGATATAAGTATTCTTTAGAAAAAAACAAATCAAGACTTAAAGGCAGAACTTACATTATTACAAACCATAATAGCTAGTTTGTGATAATTCGTATTACCAGGTTATCAGTATCAAGAATGAAAAAGGGACATTCCTCTTAGAAAAATGGATCCCTCTGGAGAACCATTATAGTCCAAAAAAACAAAACTGACATTTCTTCACACACAAATAATACGAAGGTGGCAACATATAAGGCCTCAAATGATCAAAAAAAAATGAAATGGCCCTAAGACCAATAAAGAAACACATCTCATAAAATTAATTAGTGAATGTTTATGATGGATTTTAATCACGTGAAACTAAGAGGACCACTTAAGAAAACTGACAAAGCAGAAAACAAGAAATTTTACATGAAGAGTCAAAGATGCACATATTCTCAACTTTTTCGTCCCCGGTCAGAAATATTCTAATCTGCCAAACACTCAGGCAAATGGCTGATGTCACATAACTGCCTCCAATGCCTTCATGTTCCAACTTCGCTGATAAATCAGGAGGAATCTGACTGTGAATCAGTCTGTGCTTTCAGGCTCAGCACAGTTCAGCAACCCTTACAGGCACCCCCTTTTAATTGTTTATTATAAGACTCCTGCAAGATGAGCAAAAATAAGAAAATAATACCATTCATACGCCCACCAGCCAAACATAATCACCGTTAATGCTTTGATACCTTTAAGACACCCTCCTTCTTTCTTCCTCCTCTTCCTTCCACTTACTTCTCCCCTGACCATACCCAGAAAACCACTGTGTCCTCACCCAGAGAACCCCTTTCTGAAACTGCTGAGCACAGTGGCATTCTCCACCAGAACCTGTGGGCGCCGCGGTGAGAAGCACTCGCATGCGTAGGCGCCGCCTGCCTGCCTGGGGCCTGGAGCGCTGGGACCACCACGGAAGCAGCTTCCCAGTGCTCAAGGACTCCTGCAAAACACCACTTACTGTGCCGGGCATATGACTTCTCTCGTTCTTCCCATTCTGAGAGCTGCCGTTCTTGAGTTTCTTTTTCTTTTTGGCTGTTTCTTTGTGCTCTTTCTGTTTGTTCTGCACTTCAATGAGAACAGAAATGAAGCTGTTTTTCACTTCCTTTTCGAACTCCAGTTCATCTCGCAGGGCCAGCTGCTGCACCAGCTCCTCGGAGTATTCCTTGATGGCAGTCTCAATTTCTTCCAGTAGCTCATTTAATTCAGATACCGAGAGCCTTTTTACTCCTGCGGCCAGAAGCAAAGCACAGCAGATACTAAGACAAAAATGTTTCGGGAGACGAGCACAACAGGGGGTTTCGTGCCAAAAGAGCAGACACCATACTCTAAGCAATGAAACTGTTCACAATCTTCTCCTAATCCTCAAACTTCTGGTGGGCAGGACTGAGCAGAGGTAGGCAGCAAAGTTACTTCTCAAGAGGCTGAGAAGTGTAACAACATTCTTTACTTGTCTAACTCAATCATCCCACCAACAGCACTCCAGTCAAGACTAAAAAAAGCTTGAACAAGAAACAGAACAAACACAAAAGCTGAGGGAGAGTACCCAAACTACCTGCTGACAAGAAACTGCAAGCAACTTAGCAGGGTTCTAGCACACTTCAAAAGACAGAAGTCGATTTGAAACAATTAAACTAAATACATATTTAATCACATATGGCCCAATGTGTGAATTTTTTTGAAGACTGGGAAGAAAGAAGGAAGGCCTACTCCCTAAAGCCCACTTCAGATTTTTCTCAGCACTTCTCCTCATGTGAGGCTATGATGTCACTAAAGTCTCAACACCCAGGACCTCAGAGTGTGACTGTATTTGGAGATGGGGTCTTTACAAAGATAATTAAGTTAAAATGAGGTTGTTAGGGTGGGCTCTAATCCAGTGTGAGTGGTGTCCTTATAAAATGACAAGATTAGGACAGAGATACATGCAAAGAGAAGACCACGAGAGGACAGAGAGAAGACATCTACAAGCCAAGGAGAGAGACCCCAGAAGAAACCAAACCTGCCAACACCTTCATCTTGAACCTCTAGCCTCCAGACCTCTGAGAGGATAAATTCCCGTTGCTTAAGCCCCCGGCATGTGGTACTTCGTTACACAGCCCAAGCCGACTAGTACAGGATTCAAAGGTGAATGTGACAAAGTCCCTAAGCAATGATAAAGATATGCCTGAGTATTACTAGAGGGCTGAAGAAGGGTGCATAACTTAGCCTTTGGAGTGAAAGCTTTCTGGAGATGGTTTGAGATGCACAGGAAGTCTAAAGAGCATGGATTGAAGGAGGGTGTCTTACTCTCTTCATAACTGCTAGTACTGGACCTCTTAAGAGTCTGGATTTCCTGGGACAGCATCGACAGCCGATCTGACTGCGTGGGTGTCTCGTCATCTTCTGGGTCTGGAGATTCCTGCATCATTTCTTCAATTTCTTCAATAACCTTCCAAAATACACACACCACTGTTAATCAGATATACTTGGGAAAAACAATCTCTCTGCAACATGGCACTCATGAGGCAACCGGAAAAGAAGGGCACTGAAATATCCACTAACCAACACTGTGCAGGAGTTGGTGTTCTGAATAATCACAATTTTGACTGTTAAGAGTGAACATGGTTTATCAAGGAAATAAAATTTACAATATGCTGAACACAAAATTAAACAGAATAATATTTAATATGCCCATCATGATTCAGTAGATCTATCAGATCTTGAAGGTCTGAGAAATGGTGCAAAACACAGGTACAATTTACCTTACACATGCTAGAACCAGATCATCGTTACAGTCAAAAGAAAGCAAATGACAGAAAATTCACCATATGACACATGCAAGTAATCAATCGAAAGCCATTTAATCAAACTGACATAAAATGTTTGAAATACAACAGTATAAAAAATAAAGCAAGAAATTACCTTTATAGCAGTAAAATTTTCCTTTAATGGCAGAAAAGGAATTTCATATATTAATTCCATGAAGGATTAAGAGATATTCAAAAATTACGTGACATGTAGAAGCTTAAAGGGAAAAAAAGAAGCTGCACAAAAACACGAAAATTTCAGAACCATCTTTCAGACAATGATGTACTGTCATGTGCAACGCTGCTCGAATCTTCCAACAGTACCTTGTCCTGCTCCACTTTTTAAAAGTTGAGAAGGATACAGAAGTCAGTGAGAATGTAAAACCACAAAAATTACTCAGCAGTTAGAAAAAATAGGTCTAAGAGTTATAAAAAAAAAAAAAAAAAGGAAAAAAGAAACTATTAAGAAAACATTGAGGATGAATCAGTAAGCTTAAGGGCAAAGAAAAGTAAATCTGAAGGAGGTGGGGATTATGGTAATTAGTAAGAAGATTTTCTCAAATAGGCATTATAAAACAGTACAATGAAATGCCAGAGGAGGCTGCAGAATCTATTTCTCCAAGTCTCAGAAGCAGGAACAGCTTACGGCATTCAGGCAGATAGATTACTGAGAAGACCGTGAACTCACAGGGTCACTTATTTCCCTGAGATATCATTATCAACCTCCCACAGCCCTCTAACCTATTATCTGGCATTTTAAGCACCACACTCTTCCCAGGCCTACAATAATCTAACCACAAATATGACTAAGGAGCATCAAAATGGCACATTTTAATGGACTCCTCCCATCCTTGCCATAACATCTCTTTCCCGACCTCATCTTTCCAGCCTAAAAATGTAATGTGGTAGCATTCACAGTCAGAGCAGCCACGAGCATGTTATTTCAGGAAGGAGTTCTTACACCACATTTTGACAACACAACAGCAGTGGGAAGAGTATTCAGACAATGAGAAAGCTGATTCAAGCGGTTTACATGAACACAGCGTTGACATTATGAGAGCATGCCACAGGAATAAAGCTCACTTCTTTCCGGGTTCACAGTACGCACTTCTAATAAGTACTAATGATTTTTACACAGGCTTTTAGAGGAACTGGGTAATTTCTACACAGATACATCAGAGTTGGCCATGTCTTGCCAACCCTAAAAAAAGTACCAAACTCACAATATTTTTTGTCATTTCAGGTTAAGCAATAACCCTCCCTTAGTAATAACTCGCTGCACTGATTTAACAAGGTCTATACTGGAAAACTGCCTATCTTGAAGAATCTTCCCAACTAGCATAATCCCATCTGCTTCGGATTACATATACTTTCTTCTTTTCTCAGTGGAGGAGTTAACTGATAAGCCTACATAAACAGAAAATGTGGGAAAAATCAGTAGATTCCAACAACCCGTCACTTATTGCCACAGTTAGAAATTGTCCTTCAGCTCGAGGTTCTCTTTTCCTTTCCTCGATGAATTTCTCCACAATACCTGGTCTGCAGTGAAGAGGGGCTCTTCATTAACGCAGGAGACAATGATTGAATGCATATCCAGCTGTTCTCTCAGCTCCTCATCGTCTGATGTATCAAAGAGCAAACTGTCACTTATCTAAAAGCAAAATAACCCACTGTTAAAAGCAGGACATTCTGATCACAACAAAGTCACAGTGCCTGGGTAGAGTCTTCCCTCGAAAGGGAGAAATGACTCCAATCACTGTGCGCTAGGCAGTGTACGAAGTGCTTTATGTATTCACCTCAAACACAAATGAGGGGAATGGAAAGGAAACATGAAATTGCCTGCATGAATGCTGCCTGCACCCCTACTGCCCAATACAGACACACACGTAGCTGCTTTTTCCATGGAGAAGAATGTTTTACACAGTATTTGTTAGGAAGTTGTAGGGAATGATAGAGACACCCAAAGGAGGCAACAGGCGGGTTTAGCAGCGAATGTTATTTAGTTAACAATCTAATAGCAAGAGTAGTAGATGTTAAAATTACACAGATGACATAAAGTTAATTACTTGCAAACTAACTTCTAAATTCGGGGTAAAAGATCAGGAATCACTCCCTGGCAGTGTCCACGGGGGTCATACTTTGCCTTAGAGTGGAACATCTCTCCTTCCAAAAATAAAATCTCTCTAGGTTCCAAGAAGATCTTTCAACCTAACTGTGCTGGAAGTTTCTGTTTGCTTCACTGCCATTTTCCACTCTGCTCTGGGCCTCAGGAGGCTGAAGTTTTTATGGCCTAAATCAAAGCACGCCCTTGACTTCAGGGCAGTCCCTACTGCCTCCCTAGTTCCTCATACAGAAGCATCCGAAGTGTAAGGGTGAATCCAACCCACCCAGTAGGAAACCCGCAGTGAGAAGTGCAAGGAACCGCTGGTGGGCTGCCTTTCGGAACATCAGGCAGGGAGAGGAGCAACGCCAGTGCTCCAGGGTCTCTCCCCCCACACACTGCAATTCCATGCTGCACCACGGTGATGACATGGCTCCCCATTCTATTCTTCCCGGACCATCAGCCTAGGAAAGGCCTGCACATGGCCTTCAGCGTACCATTGTGAAATTTCAGACCATGTATGAAAAAAAGAATCTAAAAGCTTCCAGAGAGAGGTAAAAAAAAAAAAAAAAAAACACATTAAAAGGATCAAGAATCAAAAATTTCATTTGAACTCTCAACAGCAACCAAAGAAGCCAGAAAACGATTACTGTTATTTCCATGTTTCAATACATTCCACCCTAGAATCCTATCTCCAGCTAAACAAACAATTAGATGGGAGCTTGGAATAAAGACATTTTCAAGTATTCAAGTTCTCAAAGTATCTGACCTCATACACCCTTTCTCAGACAGCTACTGCAAAAGATGCTGCATTAAAACCAGGAGGAAAGCCAGAAAGGAAGCAGACAAGGGATCTAATACAAGAAAGAGGTGAGGGCTTTCTCGTAATGAAAGTGAAGTAAAGATCCCAGAATGTTGGCTGTGACGCTCAACGAGAGAGTGACCAGGTCAGATGAGAATGGTTATTGCACAGGACGTTAAGAAAAGCACAAAGAGGAAGAGAGACAGACACTAACAGATTATCTGGTGTATGTCACTTACTAAAGTGAGTTTCAGGGCTCTGTTGAAGCTGAACCTGTGAGCTAATGGTAACTTAAATAAAACACAAGGCAATTATTATTACCCTAAGAAAAAAAATTACAAGAGGAAATTTCTCATGATATACGGAAATGGGTCAACTGTGAACATTTAAACAGTCAATGTAAATGATTAAAATTAATTTAACCAAATATCTTAATATAACTATATTGGAAAGACAAGGGAAGGGAAAGTTTTGGTGATGGGGGTTGGAGAGAGGACTGAGAAAGACCCAAACCCTCATCCTCTGGATGTAAAGTAAACGGATAAAGTCTAAAGTTGGAAAGAAAAAAAAAAAGCAACTAAAATGGGAGAATGTTTGACTTCAAAATTATAGAAGTGGAGATGACATGTGCCTCGGTAGTCGTAAGGATGTACAGATGATGGAGAGGAGACCTAACAATTATCTCCACAGGTCCTTAAATTTTAACACTTCCCAAAATCAATCTTCATTATAATCTGAGGACCACAGATTTATTTTTCCCCTGAGAAAGTTTTAATTTTGAAGTGACCCCTAAGGAAGATAGGATCATCTTCTTCCTGCTTCTACTCTTGAAGATGAAAAGGTGCATACAACAACATTCCCCGTCCCTGAAAAAATGCTCATGGCAGGAGGAGGAAGATGGCACAGGAGAGGTTCCTAAAGCAATGTGATTCCGAAGCCTTCTATCATCTAAGCATGTTCAAAACCTGCACTGGATTTAGAATCGTTTTCATAGCTATTGCCAAGATACACAAGTGATACCAGTAACCCATTAGAATAGATTTCCATAACAACAGAAATAATGATCCCAGATCATCTTTCCCGGGACTGAGCCAAGTCCATTCCCCACAGAGATGGCATATGTTAAGGGCTGGAACCCCTTTCGGGCTTTGAAAGCTAACCTTGGCTGTCATGGGTGTCATTATTCACTCTCCCATTCGGCATCAGTGTGTCTTCTCTCTGCCAAGCGTTCCCATCACTCCTTCCTGTGCCAGGTTAGACACACAGCCGGTGGTTCTACTGCCCTGTATGAAACTGAAGCTGCTTCGGATGGAAAAAATGTGCCCATGTAAGAATTTGGAACGTACTAGTTGCCTTACTCCAGAAAAGACTCATCCAATTCAGAAGTATGCCGTCTTAAACATCTTAAACCTCAATGAAAGAAAAATCAAAAGCTGAAATCTGGCAAATGGTGGTTTTCCTAAAGGTTTTCCTCAGCCTAATGCAAAAGAAATGTCTTCTCCCTTCGTCAAGGAAAAAAAGAATTCCTATAGATCTTGTTTTACAATTGGAATAAACTAAAGAATGCTTCCAAAAGGCAAATTTAACACGATTCAGTTACAGGAAGGATCGAGCACAGGTGACAATGCTAAACAAGATAACTCAGGTTAAAAAAGATGTAATGATATGCTATCTAATGGAATGAGATGGTTGCTTCTTATACAGTTCCGCGTTGCGCACTTGTTCTTAAGGAACTTAATGTGTGCCACTCCTTCCTGAGAAACAGAGTTCTAATTTCTAATTTCAGTTCTATTCATCAGACAGATAGATGACAGATGGATGATCGCTTGTCCACTTTAATCCGATGAGGTTTCCAGATAAGGTTTTTATAATTAAGATTAGTTACTAGTACTAAACTCCAAGTGGTTACTAATCAACTACCCTCAGCCATACCATTATTCTGGAATTAAAAACAACAACAAAAGGCAGAAAAAGGGAGTGACTTCCTAAAGTGCAATCTAAGAACTATACAAGACATACATTTTATTCAATGAAACTAAATTAGAGTGTCCCATTCATCCTGCAATGTACTTCCATTTGAAACTATGAAAGGCTCTCTTCTATGCTATATTTTATTATGTCAAACAAAAAATTACTCATTAATTGGCTATCATGGATTTAGCACTATGTTAAATAATATAAAAATAGCTACTTTTTAAAAAAGAACTTTCCATCATGGTCTCTGACCTTATGGTCTCATTGACGAGATCATACATTCGTTCACTCAACATAACTTGTCCTAGTAGTCACTATGTGCCAGGCACAGTGATAGCTACTAAAAACACAATTACAAAGACACCTGCCAGCAAGTCACAATCTAATGACAGACCCTGAAACATATGATTAATAACAGAACAAAGTAATGGTTAGAAACATGAACAATGTGCTGTCAGGATTAGTACCCAGGAGACGACGGGGCTAACCTCTGTGGGACAGAGAAGTCCTTGAAGATTTTCACAACCCCACCAGTGTAACCGATTCCCACAGAGAGAGGTGCATTTTCCTCTCGCACAGGGATTTAGGCCATGGCTAAATGACCATCTGTCAGAGATGCTGTAGATGGGGATTCCCCCCAAGTGAGAGGGTGGATTAAGTGTCCTTTAAAGTCGCTTCCAACTCTAAAATTGTATAATTCCATGAGATCAGCAAAGGCTAAAACAGTAATAGGAAGCTTCAGAGAGGAAGGGAAACTTGAACTAAGCCCAAAATGATAGCTAGGGTCTAAATAAACAGAAGATAGAGCATAAGGTATGCTGTTTTATTCCTTTTCACTAAACATATGCCAGGTTGGTCAACAAAATAGCTTTGTGGGGTTAATAACTGGAACATACAGTAAGATTTCTGTATCTACTAGAATACTAGGAAATAGAAGCAAAATTCTGTATTTTACTAGAAAATAATGGCAGCAGGCTTTCCTGAATCATATATTTAAGAAAACTGTTTTCATAAAACATTAGCAATACTATTTAAAATACTGACAGCCCCACTGCACTATACTCTCAATTACACAACTATACTTAATGAAATACAGAGCGTGCCAAAAAATCTGGCATGAGTTTACACTGTTACATGATAAGGAACTTCAAACAGTCAGGCCCGGAAACTTAACATAATTTGGCTACATTTCTCATCACCTTTAGATAAACCAACAATGTGATTTTCCACTTAAAACAACTATCTTCCTGGGGCGCCTGGGTGGCTCAGTCAGTTGAGTATCTGATTCTTGATTTCAACTTAGGTCATGATCTCACAGTTCGTGAAACAGAGCCCCGCAACGGGCTCCACGCCGAGCATGGAGCCTGCTTGAGATTCTCTGTCTCCCTCTGCCACTCTCTCCTGCTTGCACTCTCTCTCTCAAAATAAATAAGCTTAAAAGAGAAGAGAAAAGGAGAGGAGAGGAGAGGAGAGGAGAGGAGAGGAGAGGAGAGGAGAGGAGAGGAGAGGAGAGGAGAGGAGAGGAGAGGAGAGGAGAGGAAAGGAAAAGAGAAAATAAAATCTCTGCATTAAAAAAAAAATTAGGGGCACATGGGTGGCTCAATCAGTTAAGCTTCCAACTTCGGCTCAGGTCATGATCTCGTGGTTGGTGAATTCGAGCCCCTCATCGGGCTCTGTGCTGACAGCTCAGAGCCTGAAGCCTGCTTCGGATTCTGTGTCTCCCTCTCTCTGCCCCTCCCCACTTGCGTGTTCTCTCTCTCTCTCTCTCAAAAATAAATAAATAAACATTAAATTATCTTCCCTTTTCTACACTCCCACCCCAGATGTCCTATCAATTGTGATCACACTTAAGACATCTTCACATTACAATACCAAGGAATCCTAAGCAGCCTCAGTTAGCCAAGAACAGTAATGTCTTTTTTTTTTAATGTATATTTATTTTTTGAGACAAAATGTGAGCAGGGTGCAGCAGAGAGAGAGAGAGAGAGAGAGAGAGAGAGAGAGACACATACACAGAATCTGAAGCAGGCTCCAGGCTCTGAGCTGTCAGCACAGAGCCCGACATGGGGCTCAAACCCAGGAACCGCGAGATTATGACCACAGCCGAAGTCAGACACTTAACTGACTGAGCCACCCAGGCGCCCTGAACTGTAATGTCTTTTAGGTTCCCCAATACTCACAGAAACAGAATCTTCCGAAAACATGTCATGTACAACAAGTCCTTAAATTCATCAGAAAGTTAACTCTATGTTGATATTCCAGTACCCTCAATGTATAACTGAGTTTTCTCAGCATACTAAAGTTATGCTAGTTAAGCTCAGGAGAAAAATGCTCATCACTGGTGTTCATACACAGGTAATGAAGATTTGGCTAAACATACAAAAGTGAGTGTGTGCAGGGGAAGAACTGGAGGAAAGTGCTAGCAAGCTGACAGTAGTGGAGCCAAGATGGCAACAGTGGGCCACTCCAATTGCTAGAAACTTGGAAATAAGAGGCAACCCAATGAACATGCGTGAAATAGAAAGGCTACTTTTTAGTTCCATCCTCAGGATCAGTTAGTCAGAAACTATCAGCTCAATTCTTAACTTACCCCTTTTTCTGAGAGGTTCAGTGTAAGCAAATGCAAGGTCCTGGTATGGGATGACTTCCAGTCTACAGGCATGACGTTCCCATAATTATCGGTCAGGGCATTCCAAATCCTTAAAAAGAAGAAAACCACAATCAATGAAGGTTAACATCCTACATATCTTTTATTAAATAAACATGCAATACTATAGTGAAAGATGCAACAAAAAATAACAAAGCAAAACAACAGAAGGCCTGTTTTCCAGAAAAACACCAAAAAGAAGGGCCTCCTAAATAACACTAAATAACTCTTTCAAAGTTGACAGCTAACATTCCCACTGTTCTAGGTGCCAGGCACAGTCCTAAGCAATTTACATATATGAACTCATCTAATCCTCACAAACTATATTATGAAGAATCAAAATTATCCCCATTTTGCAGATGAGGAAACTAAAACACAGGCAGCTTATGTAACGTTTACAGAGCCACACAGGTAGTACACACACTATGTTTTACATTTATTTTTCTTCAATAACTTCCTAATATACTGGTCATTTCATAGGGTGAGTCATCCTTCTCTAACCAAAATTTTTTATCCTTTTTAGAGAAAGGATTCAGTCTCAGTGTGAGGCTAGGGTTCAATATCTATTTTGTAATATAACAGGCTAAGGACTAAGATAAATGAAGGGGGAAAGAAACAGGAATTCACAATAAAATGCACAAAGGTTATATCCAATGCAATTACCCTTCCTTATTGTCAGACAGCATTTTGGGGAAGCAACAGAGTAAAATGAAAGGGTGCTTGACTAAAATTCAGAAAACATAGACTCTTGTTTCCATTCTTTCTCAAACAATGAGTCTTTGGCTATGCCCCTCAACCTCTCTAGGTATGAGCAACCCTTCTATAAAATGAGAAGCTTGGACAAGAATACCAGATATTCCTTCCAGTTCTATTACTCCAAGCATTATTTCACATGAGTCATGCTGAGGAAAGTCCCAAGCCCACACCAGACAAGGACAGCAAACTCCAATTTCATGATCAAAATTCAGATTTCAGTACCAAAGTAATATCAGCATAATCAAACATGACATTGTATGAAAAATATGAATGACTTTAGAGATATAAATGAGATGAAATTTAATTGGGTAAGTTAAACATTACATATATAAGTGACTTAGTGGGCAGAGATACACAGATGTCATAAGGGAAAAAAAACTAAAATATATGGCAGATATCTAATCATGAATAAGCCATTAAACATTTGAGTGGGTTTTTTTTTCCAAATGTGTAAGCCACTAAAGAGACAAAAACAAGACCACTGGAGGCATAAAAATAAGAATGCAAGCTTAAAAATAAAGAAGGAACATACTTGATTTAATGAATTTGGGATTTGGTGCTAAACAGAAGAAGCAATGGGATGGTAACTGCCAAAAAAACATAAAATCCCAAAATGATGTCTGGCTTTGGAATGCACATCAGCTTCAATGAAAACGTGAACCCAAAAAGCTCTAGGAAACTGGCTCATTTACCCTGCACATCTCCCAAATGCATAGTTCATTCCTATTCTCCTCTCTGTTCGAATCATAACCTTCTCCAATGCCAAAGCGCTCAAATCAGAGGCAACAGTTGCGGACTGTTAAACGTGCTGAGTTTTTGACCCACACCTTCCTAGGTAAAAGCACTTCGGATACCAAATAACTGACTATATACCTAACGCTGGTTAGGAACTCAAGTAGGATATTCTCGTAGGTGAAGACAGTCCAGAGTTTTGGGGACTGCTTGTTTGCTTCTTTTTAAATGAGGCTGGAGTAAGAGGGCAAGTGGAGTGCAATACTTCACCCACTAGGAGAGACTGTGGGTGAATTTGATCTTCCAAGAAAGTGAAGGACAATTAACAGTACTCTCTCTCCACCAAGGTCACAACAGTTGTAGTTGGAAGGACACAGGGCTGACTTAAGTGGAAGATTTCTAGAATTCTCCAGTCAAGACATGAATTGCCTTCATCCTTATCATAAAGTATTACAACCCGTCATAAACAACCAGTAGGACAAAGTCAAAGGAGGTCAAAATCCTGTGACACCGAATCCTACATGATACCCTTTCTAAAGTAAAATCTTAGCAGGTAAGTACAATCCATATGTAGCCAAAAATAAAGGTGGGGGCTCAGAGAAGTTAAACGAAGTGCCCTAAGCCAAGGCAATATCTAAGTGAAAGAATTCTCAACTCTCTCTAGTTTGAGGAGCAGGGATGGACATTTTGGATTCCATAAATGGAGAAATTTATGCAACAGAAAGGGGTGAGTGAGTGATGACCAGCCCCAGCCCCTGAAAAGAGAGAAAGAGGTTTGTTATGCATTCCCAAATCAAGCATCATGCATTACTACCAACATATCATCTACTAAAAACCATCATCAAGAGTAACAAAATTATTTTTTTAAGTTTTACATCAACCTAAGATTTAAGCAAAGACTAAAATAAACTACTTTCGTGTTGTTTTTTTTTTATTTTTTTTTTTAACGTTTATTTATTTTTGAGACAGAGAGAGACAGAGCATGAACGGGGGAGGGGCAGAGAGAGAGGGAGACACAGAATCGGAAGTAGGCTCCAGGCTCTGAGCCATCAGCCCAGAGTCTGACGCAGGGCTCGAACTCACGGACCATGAGATCATGACCTGAGCCAAAGTCGGAGGCTTAATCGACTGAGCTACCCAGGCACCCCTAGTGTTTTGTTTTTTTTTTTAAGTTTGTTTGTTTTGAGAGAGAGAGAGATGGAGCATGAGCCAGGGAGGGGCAGAGAGAGAGGCAGACAGAGAATCCCAAATAGGCTCCAGGCTGTCAGTGCAAAGCCCAATGCAGGGCTCAAACTCAGTTCATGAAATCATGACCTGAGCCGAAATCAAGAGTGGGACGCGTAACTGACTGAGCCACACAGGTGCCCCTAAAATAAACTACTTTCTAGACAGTACAGGTGAAGCAAGAATAGGAAGCCTTAACTATTTGTGTACAAACCACTCATCTGTTTTGAGAAGTCACTCTTGACAAACCCAAAACCCAAAATATCATTTTTTTAATCCAGAATATGTTCTGAGTCCTTGTGATTCAGAATATATAAATATACACATATATAAAACTATCTTCTCTGGGAACAGACTTTCAAAAATGTCATCTTTTGCTACTAGCTACATACATGCGTGTATAAATTCGTCATAAGCTCTTCCCTCCACACCGGGCAGGTCAATGAAATGATGTGGTCCCCAGCATAGCTGGGCCCGAACCACTGCCAAGGCAGTGTTTAAAGGCCCCCATTCCTAAATCCTTCTCAAGCTTCCTACCTTATTCACAGAGGAATCAGGCTGGAAGGCCCTTTCAGTGCCTGTGGATCCTTCTCCATCTCTCAAGAATCCTTCCCTAACCTCTAATCTCTCCACTCCATCAGGGCTCTAAAAACCCAGCCCACCCATGGCCACACTGTTTATTGCACTCTTTAAACCCTCAGCCTCTCCAGGGCTCCTCCCCAGCCACCTATACCATATGCTCAGCTCCCTCACCCTCACCACCCCTTTTACTGTCTTTTGGGGTGAAACCCTGGTACCTAACGACAACCCTTAGCCAAATTTTAAGTGGCTAGTTAAGGCTAGGCTAGTAGTTAAATGAAGTGCCCCCCAGGAACTCTGCCTCCCCCTTAACCAGCTCTCACAAATCCCTATGAATTTCCTATCATGGCACTTAGACGGTTCTATCCTAATGACCTGTTAATGTACGTGTTTACCCACCAGACTAGGAGATCCCTGTCGTTAGTAACCAGTGCGTTCCTTTCGTTTTTGCCTCTGTGGTGATGTGCACTCCACCTGGGCTCTCAGATGGAGCCAATAAATTCTGTGGCATAAATGCTGCTTTAACGCTGGTACTTCTGCACGTGCCATATCGGCGAGCTGTATTGCTAGACCTTTCTTCATCTGCCAGGCAAACTCCCACTCACCCAATCAGGATCCAGTTTTCACATTTCTTACCCCGTGAAGCCTTTCCTGCCTCTCCCACATGTCCTATATAAAAAATCTCCTATACTTTGCACTTACGTCCAGGAGAATATGTCACACCCATACAAATATTTGTCTGCAAGTCCACCCCCCGGCCTAAATTGTGCCCTATGTGACAGGGGTATGTTCAGTCACCTTGGTATCCCCAGGGCGAAGCAGCCTCTGGCACTGAGAACTTAAATTAATGCTAGTTGAATGAATGAGTGGCTACACACGTGCCCGAAGAGGTGCTGTCTCTAACTACTGGCTCCGGGCAAGCAGGTTCCTCTCTGAACCAAACAGACCCGGGTCGGTTTCTAGGGAGCAGGAGGGCAGTAGCGGAGAGAGAGTAGCGTGGAGGGCCGAGGAGCGGGGATTTAAATAGCTGAGCGCCCGGAGGCCAAAAGCCCCAGGGAGCCCAGCGGGGGAGCGGGGAGGGCGGGGACTCGCCAGTCTGTGGAGGCGGAAGGAGGGCGCGGGGAGGAGCCTGTGGCCGGCGTCCCGCCGAGGCTGCGGACCGAGGGCCGGAGGGCAGGACGAGGGCTGGACGAGAGCTAGACGAGGGCAGCTCGAGGGGCAGGGGGGGCTCCCGCCCGCTCCCGGCCGGGCCCGCACTCACTCGTCCCCCTGCAGGAGGCTGCGCTCGGTGATGGGCCGCACGGCCGCCCTCGGGGGCTCGGCGCCGGGACCCGAGGGGCGGAAACACAGGCTCAGCTTCTCCTCCAAGCTGCAGGCCAGCGCCGGGAAGCCGTCACCTCCCCCGCCCGGCCCTGCCCCGGCCTCGGGGCTCGCGTTACAGTTCTCTTGGTCCTGGAGGCTCCGGGCCGGCTCCTGGAACTCATAGAAATCCTGCCAGTCCCCGTCCGCCGCCATCGCCGCCCGGCGCAGTCGCGCGCCCCGCCCCACAGGCCTCGCCCCACAGGCCCCGCCCGAGGCCCCGCCCCACCCAGCAGGTCCCGCCCCCCTTGGGCCCCGCCTCCTCCGTCCCGCCACCGGGGTACCTGTCAGAGCCAACTGGCCTCGGGGTCTTCCCTTTTCCTGAGGCTTCCCCGAGGTGATCGCTGTCCCCGTAGAAAGGAAACCTTTAATTAACGTTGAGTCTCTTCCTACAGTTTCTATCACTCAGGAATGACTTCCCTCTTAACCTTTCTCTAGTGGGAAACTAGCCTAAATGTGGTGGCTAAAATAAAGGGCTTCTTTAAACTCGCGACCTAATGTCAGATTATGACCCAGAAGAAACCGGCTCCTTTTGTTAACTTTCCAACCAGAAGAGCAGGCAGAGTCACTTGGAAATGCTTAAGCCCTACCAAAATTCATTCCACAAATATTTCATGTCTAACACACGCAAAGCACTTTCTAGACCCTGGGGAACATACAAAGATGAATAATTATGTGAATTAATATTTGAAAAGCACTTGGAACAGTGTTGGGGAAGGTAACTGAAAAGACATGACCGCCACTTGACCCGTGAGTTGGACCCAGGCACTGGAAGTCTCACACCCTCCCCTGTCCTTGGAATGTGGGTTCCACTTGCCTTTCCTGCTCCCAGAAGCGCTCCAAGGACAGAGCCTTCAGATAGTATGTGGTGTTGAGAACACCTGCGGGGTATACCATGACTGAACCCAGTTAGGCCTCTTAATAAACTTTTGAAGATTTGGCAGGTGGGTGTGGGGATCTATTTGTCTTGCTGTCACCAGAGGCAAGCCTCCTATGTAAGTTCCTTTTGCTTATTAAAACTGTCACCTACCATCCTGGAGTGGCCTGCTGCTTTCTTTGGTCTTTCCCTGCCCTCCACCTAGGAGGCTGATTTCAGATTACACCTGGGAAGCTCCAAAGAGGGTTGCAAACCAAGGGTTGCGAACATTATAGACACTATGCTAAGTGAAGTCACACACAAAAAGACAAATGCTGTATGATTCCTCTTGTATGAGGTACCTAAGTGGTCAAAATCATAGAGACAAGAAAGTAGCATGGAGTTGCCAGGGGCTGGGGGTAGGGAGAGAAATGGGGAGTTAGTGTTTCATGGGTACAGAGTTTCCTTTGGGGATGATAAAAAATTCTGGAGATGGATGGTAGTGATAGTCACACATGAATGTACTTAATGCCACAGCACATTTAAAATTTCTTAAAATGGTAATGTTCATGTTATATATATTTGACCACGATTTTTTTTCTAAAAAGGTGTGGCTCTATTAAATTCCTTGTTAGAACTACCCTATACAGATGTGCCTTGTTTACTTAACATCTGATCTGCTTAAAAGTGGATCCAAATCAGACATTTAAAATTAGTTCATTCACTGTATATAGTAATTATTGATAAATTGCTAACTTGTTGATTATCTCTTTTACTTTACTGTTTGATGGAAGCTATATTTTATACTATAATTATATAAATTCACTAGCAAGTAATGCAAGATTAATAAAATAGACTGTTATTTGAAGATGTAAATCTGAGGGCCTCATTCAGAGGAGAAGAAATTCAGTGGAGGCAGAAAATCTCTCTGGCCTATGCAGGAAAAAAGATGAAGAAAAGAGAAAAAGATGCCAACCTTCCACAACACAAAGTCCACTTCCTAATGAGTTGGGAGAAAAATTAGTAAATAATAATAATAATAATAATAATAACACTAAGAAAGTTCTGTTGAGCACAATGACACATGATCAGAAGGTGACTCTATGGAAGACTGACAGGGTGCATTCAGGAGACCAGGTGGCCTCAAGAGACTCCACCAGTTTGTAGAAAGAAATAGACATAAACAATTCAGGAGAGTTTGAAAAAGAGAGAGAGAGAGAGAGAGAGAGAGAGAGAGAGAGAGAGAACCCAGGAAGCTTGGGTCACATTTGGATGAGATAAACTGGTTCTGTAAATGATTTTATTTTTTGCCTGATCCAGGTTACACATTTAATGTTGCCCATATGCATTACAATCTATTTTCCGGTATACTTATTAATACAAATTTCTTCTAGGGGTATTTGTCCCAAATTGTCCATAGACTCAAGAGTGCTAGGACAAGGGAACCATAACATCCAGCAATATTCCACAAAATCAACCAGAGGAATCCCCCAAAATTTCCAAAGATGAGGGTGTTACAAGAATGAGTGTTAAAATTGAAATACCCTACTTCTTTGGAGTTGTATTTTCTCAGGTTCTTGTTTTTCATTCTTCTCCCTCTATGGTTTTCTTTCCAGAGGTGTTAAAATTTCTTTTGCTCTCTTTGGAGAAGGAAAATCTTATTGTGAGTGGGGTTTTGATGGGTGAGACTAAATGTCTGTTCTACACATGATATTATAATTTTTATTTAATTTTTTTTAGTGTTTATTTTATTTATTTTTGAGACAGACAGAGCATGAGCAGGGGAGGGGCAGAGAGAGAGGGAGACACAGAATCTGAACCAGGCTCCAGGCTCTGAACTGTTAGCACAGAGCCTGATGGGTGGCTCAAACCAACAAACTGTGAAATCATGACCTGAGCCGAAGTTGGATGTTTAACCGACTGAACCACCCAGGCACCCCAATGGTATAATTTTTAAAGCTGTAAGTTTAACAGGGTTTTTTTTAAGGGTGCTCAAAATGTTGTCATCAAAAGAGTTATGCCAATATTGCTGCATCTAAATAGTGTCATCAAAATATTATGTATCTAATATCACCTCACACCTATCAGAATGGCTAAAGTCAAAAACACAAGAAACTACAGTTGTTGGCAAGGATGTGGAGAAAAATGAACCCTCATGCACTGTTGGTGGGTATGCACCTCATGCAAACTGGTGCAGCCACTCTGGAAAACAGTATGGAGGTTCCTCAAAAAATGAAAAATAAAACTACCCTATGACCCAGCAATTGCACTACTAGGTATCTATCCAAGGGATACAGGTGTGCTGTTACAAAGGGACATATGCACCCCCATGTTTATAGCAACACTATCAACAATAGCCAAAGTATGGAAAGAGCCCAAATGTCCATCGATGGATGAATTGATAAAGAAAATGTGGCCTATATACACAAAGGAATATTATTCAGCCATAAAAAAAATAATGAAATCTTCCCATTTGCAACAAGATGGATGGAGCTAGAGAGTATAATGCTAAGTGAAATAATCCAGTCAGAGAAAGACAAATACCATATGATTTCACTTATATGTGTAATTTAAGGAACAAAACAGATGAACAAAGGAAAAAAGAGTGACAAACCAAGAAATAGACTCAACTATAGAGAACACACTGGTGGTCACCAGAGGGGAAGTTGGTGGGAGGATGGTTTAAATAGGTGATGAGTATTGAAGAGTACACTTAACATGATGAGCACTGAAATATATAGAACTGGCTCATTGTTGAAAATAATATAATGCTGTATGTAACTGTATTGGAATTAAAATGAAAAACTTAATTAAAAAAAATTTTAACTGCTATGCATCTAAATAAATAAGCCACTTGTTGGATCTACAAAGACAAAACAATGTGGCCTATTAAGATAATTGTTTCTATAATTTAAGCAAACACACACGTAATTTCTCAATTTTCTACTTGACTTCACTAGGGTAGACACAGAAGTAAGCGTGTTTCTAATCTGATATTAGATGGTTAGGACTAGTTGTCTTGGGAATTCCTTGTTACTTTTTAAAGAAGAAAGGTTAACTTAATTAAATGTTGTAGAAAGTAACTGTAACTCTTAAGGTTGGATTTGCCCTTTGGAAGATTGGATAGGTGTACAAACCTTCAAAGTCCTCAAGTCTCACCAAACTGGGAGTTCCAATGCACTGAATTAGCCTAAATGTAATGAGCTTGGTCATCCCCTCTGGTCAGCCTGCAGGACTCCAGGCACTGCCACCTGGAAGCTCATTGGGTGAGTGTGCGCTGGGGAAGGCCAGCACCCTCAAGGTTGCACCCATCTACCCACGGGGCCAGAAAATCCCAGCCTCAGCCTTCTCTTCCTAGTACGGGCTGAATAGGGCTCCCCCAACATTCTATGTTGACATTCTAACTCCCAGTACTGCAGAATCTGACTGTACTTAGAGATAAGGTCTTTAAAGAGGTGATTAGGTTAAAATGACGCCATTAGGGTGAGGCCCTGATCCAACCTGATGGATCCTTATAAAAAGAGGAGGAGACCCCTGGGGCACATCCATATATCAAGAAGACCATGCCCACAGCAAGTGGGCAGCCATCTGCAAGCCAAGGGGAGAAGCCTCAAAAGGAACCAAAGCTGCTGACAATTTGATCTTTGACTTCTAGCCTCCAGAACTGTGAGGAAATAAAATTCTGCTGTTGTAAGTCCCCCAGCCTATGGCATTTTGTTATGGCAGCCCTCAACAAGCAACATACCTCCCAAAGTCATCCCAGTGGTTTCTGAGAGTCCCCACAGGGCACCTCACTTGAGCTCAGGACAGATAATGATCCTGTTCCTTCTTCTGGCTTCCTTGTCATCCTTGACTATTGGTCCTTCCTAGATATAACAGTAATTAGATGTTAAATGGGTGACTTACTAATAAAGAACAAAGCCAGAACTTTCCCTCTACCCTATTACCCATCTACAAAAGACGAGACTAGAAATGATAAAGAGGGATTAGAGTCACTGAGACACAGAGCTGCCAGCCAGATAGAGAGGGGCTGGGGTGCCCTGACTCAAGCCAAGAGAGAGGGCTTGAGTGGCCAGAGCTTGCACGAAGGGTGACCAGTGTCTTTGCCTCCAGCAAGTTGAATACTGAGATGCATGCAGGACTTTGACCCCAGTACCCTCATGGCCACAGGATGGGCCACTATGAGCAGTTCTTAGAAGAACCCAATGTATGTTCCTTTGAGTTCAGGGGCATATGTGAACTTAAGAAGTAGGGCTTCCTATTACCTAGAGAATTCTGAAGCCAGGAGGACAGAGGAGCTGCCTGTCTTGTTGGGGCCAAGAGAGAAGGCAGCAGAGGGGCAGCTCACCATTTCTTGGGCAAGGGTTATGACTTTACCCTGGGGACTAAGTGTTCATGCCAGAAGGTAGCTAGACTCAAGTCAACTTGAAAGGGTCCCATAAAAAAACGTGAGCGGGTTTGATGAGCCCGGAAGGAAACTACCTCAGCCTAGGAAGAGGAGAGGATACAGAGCAAGAAGGGGGTTTGATGGAGGCAGCGAAAGAGCAAGCCAAAGCCACTCCCCTGCTGGCTTCCAGGTTGGCCTATGCAGGGAGGCTGAAGAGGGGTGGAGGGGAGAGTTCGGACCTGAGTATAAAATGGAAATTGTTATTTACATGGAGTCAGACTTTTTATACCTGAAAATCAGACTGCTCTGATTTGTCAAAGTGACTAAAAAGCTGTGGAATCTGGCCAACATGCTAGCCAGAAGTGGCGAGGACACACTGGACAGAGCATGTTTACAGGCTGAGATCAGGGGAAAGGAAATATTTTTCATGTTGTACATAATCGAATTCAACCCATTCAATACATTGACTCAACAACTTTAGCTGTAACCACCTTAAATAGACACCATGCCAGCCCTCTGTTCTCATCTCTCTTGGCTGGTTCCCGCTCCTTGCCCATGCACAAAGCCCCTTCATTTTCTTTTAACAACAAACAATGTCCCAGTAGATATCAACTCATGCAAATAGAAATGCTTAAGGAGTTTGCTACCCCAATGCAGTCAGACTCAACCTTGACTGAGATCACCTGTCGCCTTTATAGCAGTAATTAATCTACATTTAAACCACCAAATAAAGACAATACCAGGTAGAAATAGGTACTAGATGATGAAAGTATAGATGAGGACCCTCTAATGAATAGTCTTCCAAAAGTGAAGTCTGCATAAAGATGAAATGCAGTTGCTTCAGTAGGTCACAGATCAAGGGGAAACCCCACCAAATCTCTGGTCCATAAAAGATTATAAAAAGAGTGATAGATGGAGGATGTTCACTACTTGAAATCACAGGGGACCAAAGACACTGGCTCTATGGAATAAAGGAAATTTGAAAGTGCAGTTCAGGTGAAAGAGACAATGTTACCTTTTGCTGTGAGATGCTTTGATATGGTTCAGCACGTCATTCTACGCCAAAACTTAGGCTTTGGATAAGAGACTCTTAACAATAGAGAACAAACTGAGGATTGAGGGAGAGAGCTGGGCAGGGGATGGGCTGGATGGGTGATGGGTAATAAGGAGGGTACTTGTAATGAGCACTGGGTGTTGTATGTAAGTGTTGAATCACTGAATTCTACTCCTGAAACCAGTATTGCACTGGCTGTTAACTAACTAGAATTTAAATAAAAATTTAAGAAACAAATTTAGGGCTTTGGTGTTTGACCCATAAGTGCCCTTTTTCCTTTGCTAAATAGCTGGCTTAATGTTAATACAGCCTCATTTTTATTGGTCAAATTTTTAAACATTATTCATTTTCTCACTTTTATTATTCAAGTTTGCTTTGTCACAAGCCTCAACTTCCCAGCACTCCACACAGGGATGCCTCTGTACATACCCATGGAAAATACTGGGAAAAAAAGCGGGGCGGCGGGGGGTGGCGGGGGAGGGGGAATAATAGGTCAGAAGATCCTGAAGCCTCTGACTCCTGAAAGGATTGCATTTCTTTATTCAGTAATCTTTCCCTCACGGAACAAAAACAGCCAAAATTTAAGAGACAACAGAGACCATTTCCTCTGTCATTAGCACCCAAGAAATATTTTAGTTTACAGAGAACTGAAAATATCTCTCCCATTCTCCTAGTAAAATGCATAGACAAGAAATAGCATTGATTTCATAGAACAAAGGAGAGACTGATAAGCCTCTATTATTATGGGCAGTGTCCTACCTATGAATAATTTATAAAGTGGAAGTTCTATGAATTGTTTTGAAGACTGATTTGTTTCTAAGTTTGTTCCATATATAAAGGTGGCATTAAAATAGTTGCCCATAGGCAAAGGGTGACACAAGCTAGACTTTGCTTTTAATACTCCCTGAAGAAAGCATTGATCTTATCTGTGTTTAATAATAAATGTTTAAATGACCCTGGAGCAGAGATTCATTTCCAGTGTCTAATAAAATAAACAATATTTAGTTCTTTGAAATTAAACTCTTTAATGGAAGATCTATTATAAGGAAATATAGCACTTCCATCTTCCAAAAGTGTCAGAAGAGTGAAGAAGGATTACCAAATTACTAACTTCTTCTACATATTTTATTTGCAAATAATGACGGTTATACATGCATCAAATTATTTTTGAAAAATAAAATTTACTTGTAATTGGTTTCATTGAGTAATAGTATTTTCATTTATATCCTCAGAGCTTCTAACTAGGCTTTGAAGTTCTCTGAAGCCAGAAAGTTCTTTCTCGTGCTTGATAATTGTGTTACATTGCTCATTCTGAGAATTTGAAAATAGCTGGTTTTAAAATAAATGGTAGGTAATGTATGCCACCAGATGCTATTACATGAGTTTTTTTTTTTAATTTTTTTTTGTTTGTTTTGTTTTGTTTTGTTTTTTTGTTTTTTTATTTATTTTTATTTTATTTTTTTTTTTCTGTTACATGAGTTTTAAATCTTTGTATTCATTCATTCGGCTCAGCTACTGCCTTCAAATATCATTCCTTACTCAAAGCCCCTGCAGACATACTTTATTTTATCCCCATTCCTTCAAATTTTCCCATTCCATTTGTAGCCTTCCTTATCTACCATTATTTTAATCACTTTCTAGTTTACCATTTATTCCTCCATTCTTTCATTCTCTTCACTTTCTCCCATCAACTTTCTCTACGCTGCCCATCTTTTGCATGGGACTTGGACTCAAGCCATGTATATGTTTAGAACACGTGAATATTTTCTCCAGCTACTCCGATATTTTCCTGGTCATTCAGAAAGACATCTGTAACTCCCATCCACGTAGTCTTTTCTGGCCAACCCAAGCCTGCTCCTAAAGGATGAAGAAGCCACCTATGATCCCCCCTACCATTGTCTCATGGTCATATCCAGTGATCATGGACACTATCAGGAAGGACACACTGGGAGGGTGGCCCATCTGCAGCTAAGTCTGCCACTGGAACTGGATTAGCCTGGGCAGGGGTGGGGGACAGGCCCTACAGCCGATCTTGAGGCTACATTCAAATTAGTGGCAGGGCAAAATGTTCACAAAACAGTGAACACGGATTCTATAGCAACTTATATCAGGTTCAGCGGGCCCTCTAACCTCACAACTGAACAAAGCACAATGATGAGGGATCCAGGAACAGGCAATACCTAGAGACTCATCCAGGCAAAAAAATAGGATGAGGTTTAGGGTAGTCTTCTGGCAACTAGCCAGCCTCTCCGGGTCATGACTGGTCTAAAAAAAATGAGGAAATACTGAACTTTCCTGTAAGATCTGGTGCAAGAATGAATTTACCATGAAGCCAAGGAAGCTTAAGCTTCAGGGACCCTCACCTGCACAAGACTCTCCCGAGACCCTGGGAGAAGCAACGAGTGCTGCCAGTTCATGCAATATTAAAGATTAATCGCGGCACAAAACACTTGCATTGCCCTAAAATCTGAGAACTCATTTAAGAAATTTGAGAAACGCTTTTCTAAACTTGACTATACTCTAACACATTTACCTGACAGTATTACTTACAAGTCAGGAACCTGAAACTTTTTTAAACTACCAATAATGAAGATTTTGACTATGTCAGAGGAAAGACTGAATCTTCTTTCTGTCGTTTATGAAAAACGATTGTTACAAAATTGCAGTCTGATGGAGGCAATTCAAGAGCAACAGCCAAAACGTAAGGGAAAGGTATTATACAGATGTGTTAGAAAGTTAGTAACTCTGGGGCGCCTGGGTGGCTCAGTCGGTTGAGTGTCCGACTTCGGCTCAGGTCATGATCTCGCAGCTCGTGCCTTCGAGCCCCGTGTCGGGCTCTGTGCTGACAGCTCAGAGCCTGGAGCCTGCTTCTGCTTCTGTGTCTCCCTCTCTCTGTCCCTAACCCACTTGCATTCTGTCTCTCTCTCAAAAATAAATGAACATTTAAAAAAAAAATTAAAAAGAAAGTTAATTTCTTTAAAGTGTTATGTTATTTTTCTGGGTTTTATGATGTTTGTGCTATTTGTCACCTTTTTAGAAAATATATTATTTATTATAAAATTTTTTCATCCTAAAGAAATATATGCGGGGCGCCTGGGTGGCTCAATTGGTTAAGCGTCCAGCTTCAGCTCAGGTCATGATTTCGCCGTCTGTGAGTTCGAGTCCGGCTCTGTGCTGGCAGACAGCTCGGAGCCTGGAGCCTGCTTTGGAATCTGTGTCTCCCTTTCTCCTCCTCTCCCCCATTCATGCTCTGTCTCTCTGTCTCTCAAAAACAAACATTAAAAAATTTTTAGGGGCGCCTGGGTGGCTCAGTCGGTTGAGCGTCCGACTTCAGCTCAGGTCATGATCTCACACTCCGTGAGTTCGAGCCCCGCGTCGGGCTCTGTGCTGACAGCTCAGAACCTGGAGCCTGCTTCGGATTCTGTGCCTCCCTCTCTCTCTACCCCTCCCCTGCTTATGTTCTGTCTCTCTCTGTCTCAAAAATAAATTAAAAAAAAAAAAAACATTAAAAAAATTTTTTTAAATTTTTTTAAAGAAATATTTGCTTTGATAGCTAATTTTGTCTTTTTTTTTTTTTTTAATACAGAGCCCACCAAGTTATATATACACTTCAGAGTACACAAAATCTCAATCAGCCCTTAATCACGTGGCCTCTGCCGATGAGGTGGGTTGAGTGAGACAGGTATGGCCTGACATCTACCAGTATTTGCAAGTACTTAAATGTGCATGAATGTACAATTTCTAGAGCTTTAGTTAAAACCTCAAGTGACTGGGTTATCCTTCAGTATGCACATGTGTCTTGCAGGGAGATTTTATTAAAGCCAAGCAAGGAAGGTATCTGTAACAGATACTGCTAGCCTATATCCAAACCCATAAATAGGTGATAAGATTTAAGCTTAATTTATCTGATTCTGACTCCAATTCTGTTGCTTTAAAATGATTTTTTTAACTTGGCATTCTTACATGTATTCCTCTTCCCGAGTAAATGTGTATTAAAAATGTGAAGAGTAGGGGCGCCTGGGTGGCGCAGTCGGTTAAGCGTCCGACTTCAGCCAGGTCACGATCTCGCGGTCCGTGAGTTCGAGCCCCGCGTCACGCTCTGGGCTGACGGCTCGGAGCCTGGAGCCTGTTTCCGATTCTGTGTCTCCCTCTCTCTCTGCTCCTCCCCCGTTCATGCTCTGTCTCTCTCTGTCCCAAAAATAAATAAACGTTGAAAAAAATAATAATAAAAAAAAATAAAAATGTGAAGAGTAAAGATGGTCAATAACACAGAAGGAGCTTTGAACGATGGACACACAGGGCAAAATTAAGCAATTTCTTTTGTGAAAAATGACATAGTGAGTGTAGAATACTAAGGTACAGTACCTAAAAGAGGGGCAGGGGGCTGGCTCCTGTAGCCTGTCAGGATGTCGCCGGTACCTTCCCAAAGAACAGGGACATCAGGAGGCACAGACACATTTATTAGTGGTATAAGTCTGACAGCCTCCACCCGTGATAATGAACAGACTCGTGTGGGCTGAAGCAATCAGCCACTTCTCAGGCGAGGCCTTTGACCTGCCTCATGATTGCTCCCCACATCTCCTCTAAGACAAAATGGTACTGTGGTTAATTCACGGTCACAGAAACCACCCACGCACCTGAAAGACAGTGAACTCGACTCTATAGAAGGAAGAGGAAGGAGGCCCAGATGACACCGGTCACAGCGGTCTCATCTAATGGCATTAACAACATCCAAACCAAACAAACTTGTGAGATTCAAATTGGTTGACATTCCTGACGAGCACAAAGTAGCAAAAATTGAAGGGTTCGTTAATCACACCTACCCAGTTACCCTCTTCCACAGCATGGAGGCTAGGCGTTGACAGCTTTTGCAGTTTCTGTGAGGTTTAACTAGAACATGCTCATTAGTTCACACATTGTGAATGACTGCTTCCCACCACAACAGCAGAATGGAGTCGTTTCCACAGACTGGCAAAGCCTGAAAGATATACTATTTGCCTTTTCCAGGTAAAGTATGCCCACTCCTGGACTAGAGGGATAGAGCTGTGAGGCTATGAGGAAGGGGCAGAATTTGCTAGAGAAGTGTGAAGTCATGAGCATCATCTCCAATGCTCCCTTTTCTTCCTGAGCCCATAGACCAGTCCCTGGAAAAGAAATGAAGTGAAAGAGACTCTTGGAAAATTATGCTTTTCATAATGAAAAAAAAAATCTTTAGAAAAGAAAGAAAAAGCAAATATGTTATTTTTTTTTTTATTTTTATTTTTTGCATACCAGCTACTGCTCTTTGCTGTAAAATATTTCTAGGGCTCAACCACTATTTACTGTTCAGGGTAAAGTACTCTACTATCTCCAAATAAACAGAAAAGAAAGATCAATGGTTTTCTGATCTTGAGATGTAAAAATGTTTTCTAAGCATAAAAGCAAAGACAGGAACCAACAGAGGGGAAAAATTACATCCTTCAGTGAAATATTAAATAGAAATTGTCGTAAATTATTGATACATATCTACCCAACACATAATTTCATCTCCTTAAACCACGTGTAAGACCAACAGAGAGGGTACTAGCTAAAAATGTTGAGCATGATTTGGGGTATAAAGTAGTGCCCCGAGAAATCTCTGCACACTAATCAAAAACCACTCTTCAAGACAGGTGACCGGAGTATAGAGATAACGGAAGTTGTTGTCCTGATAAAAGAGGAGGATCAGACAGCTGGGACTGGAGGTCTGAGCTTCTGGCCATTACTTCTCATGTCACAATTGTATCCACAGAAGAGCTGTTTCACAGACCACTTTACACTGGAATTGTGGGCAGGACTCATTGGCCAGTGAGATCAGAGCTGCCACGATCTCTGTGGAGAGAATCTCACTTCACTGCAGTGGCTCTGAACCATCCCCTCTGCCCTTCGTGCAGCCCTTTCTTTGTCTGGATAAGAAGAGATAGGAAGAAGGAGAAATAATAAAACCATCTTAAGAAGCCACAGATTTCATTATCTGTTAAACCCTAATAGATAAGAGGTTAAAACTACATTGTAGAAAGGAAATTTTAAAACCTCAAGTAGGTCTTTAAAACCCAGTCCTGTGGCAACAACCACACAGGAAACAATTAGTAGAACTGATTCAATCTTTTAAATTAATTTCTCCATGTTATAAAACACCATAAACAGAACTAAAAAGCAAATGAAAAATTGGGGTTGTATCTGAAACATGAGAGAGAAAAGATGAAAGTCCTTAACATATAAAGGTCTTTTGCAAATCAATGAAAAGTAGACATGTCCCTAAAATAGGTAAAGATTATGAGTGATCAATTTGTGAAAGAAAGTAACTAATTACAAAATTCAGCAAACAAGGAAATACAAATTAAAACAACAAAATATTCAGTGCCTATACAATCCAAAGGTAATTTCTAAATGAAAATATAAAACATTTTTTTTATGGTGAAGGTTAAAGGGAAGAGGTATCCCTTTGGGACTGGGTATAAATTGGCACAAAATCTCTAGGGACAATTTGGCACATATACTATATCAGTAGGTATCCCATTAGGCATTTTAGGCAGGGGAAATCTAATACAGGCATTGATTAGAAAATTGTTAGCACAGTTGGAAGAACCAAAGGGGGAAGATGATGGTACCTAGAGGTAATAATGAATTGCAGGAAGCTAATGCTAACTCATGATCTGAAGAAGCAAAAGGGAGAAGGTGGGTACCACCCAGAATCCACAAGCACCACCACCAACCCTGAGCAGAAAGCCAACATTCCATTGCTGTTTCTGGACTTGCTGCTGCTAGAGATTGTAATCACTTGCAGTTGGCTTCCATGACTGCTGATGGAGCCAGAAGCAACAATAACAAAAAAAAATGGCTTCTACCCAGCTGGCAAAGGAACCTGGGAAATGTAGTTTGCAGGCTCCTAGGCCCCGGTGCAGAGGAGAATATAAAAGAACAGGTCAAAACATAAAATTCCAGAGCCTGCATCAATAACATAAAAATGTCTACTCTGTCTCTTACAACAATTTGCAGCAAAACACTATAAGTAGCAACAATGAGTAGCAAAACACACAAAAAATTTAGGCACAAGTACATTCCTAATGGTGTCACACTGAGTAGTACTTGCCTCATCTTGTTCTTTTTCCCCTCTGGCCCCTCTGTGATTGGGTGGGGCCTTGCAAACAGATTTGACCTATGAGTTCAGAAGTGACATGTGTCATTTTCAGGATGCATTTAATTGCCAACATGAATCTCTCCAGAGTTATCTTTTCCTTCTGGCACAGTAACCAATGACATTCGAGATGATGCTTCTCTATTAGACTTGGTGTGTACGTGACTATGATGTGCAGAGATTCCTTGCTAACCCCCGACGTGGGTGAAAAATAAACCTCTGGTATTTTAAGCCACCAAGATTTAAGAGTTGTTTGTTTTAACAACATAGACTAGACAAATCTGGCTTGCACACACTGAATGACTTACGAAAGCAGAGAATTACAAACAACTGATGTGTTCAATAACATGGGAAAGTGAAATAAAATGCTATATAGCCATATTATGAAATATGCTGTTGCCAGCGAAAAAATGCCTTTGAAGAATATTGAATGAGATGAGGAAATCTTCACTACAGAAAATTAAATGGAAAAAATAGATTATAAAACAATGTATATTAATGAGACTCATACATTCGATTATATATTAAGTGCTTTGGGCAGTGAGTGCTCAATAGTGTTAGTTATTGTGTGACCAGAAACATGGAAATACTACTGAACTCAGTTGATGAGTCACCCCAGATCTGGACACATGCTTTGCATTCTGGTCAAGGTGGTCTGAAGCAATGGCCTGTGTCATTCTTGTGGCTGGGGCATCACTGTGGGCATGACCAGCCAGTGCCTTACCTGGACTTCCCTCTCGCCCTTGGGCTTTGAGTTAAATGATGCTTCGGATCCCACTGAGCACCCATCCAGCGGAACCTGTGGGGCTGAGTGTTACAGACAGGGGTGTGGGAAATGCCAGTGACTCTTGCCTACACTATGGCTTGTCCTGAGGAAAGGGGTTTATCCTGCAGATGCCACAGTTGCTCCCTTGGATTGAGCCTCCCCAGCTGTTGATGGAGGGACCAGGTGGTGCAACCTGGAAGTGTGGGGCGGTAACGCCCCAGAGAGCAAACTGTGACCAGTTGGAAATGGAAATCAGAGGATAATTCTTCTCCCTTACACTCCCCAGAACAGAGATGTAACAGCTTCCTACCATCTCTCTGAAGACATCATGTGAGAACAAGCAATCGACAGCACTTACAATCAAGCTGTGGCCAGCTTCATAACCTGCTCTTTGGTATTTGCTCCCCTTCCTTCTTTGCCTGCCTCCTGCTTCATGGGACTGCACTTCCCAATAAAGTGTTCCCAGTACAGCATGGTTTGAGTATAGGAGTGCGGCTTCTAAAATAGTGGGCTTACTCCCGTCCCCACCTACTTCTTAGCACATAGCAATGTCTCCCTCCAACATCACCCCAGACCTCTTCCATGAAGACACAGGTGAGGATAGCACACAGACGGAACATAATGGAGGGCTTAGTGCCATAGTTGCTTCAATCTTAGCAGAGCTGTAAGAATTTTACGTATTTAATTGTTTTAGAAACAAAAGGAAAGAACATAGCAACATTCCATTTCCCAAAGGATGATAGCAGATGTGTGGCTTGCTAATGCAAGCATGGGTAGCTTTTCTAATGCTTCTATTTATTTATTGCCTCTTTCTTCCTATATGTAATCTAATTCTCTGCTGCCCGATTCACGGACTTGTCCTAGAAAACTTAGACAAGGTCTTCTGTGGTTGACTTCCGACCCACACAAGTCTGTAAGAACCTAGAAACAGCTATCAGCCAAGTCTCCTTGGCAAGGAGGTATGCCTTGGTCCCCTTGGGCCCCTGGCTGGCTACCTTGAACTTTAAAACTTCAGATTGTGCATTGGCCTGAGTCTGCTATGAGCTTGAGCCTTCCTGTGGTTATAGAGCCAGGTTCCCAGCTTCTCATGACTCCCAACATTTGGGTGTCCTATTACCTGTGAATCATCTTGCTTTTTGACTCTTGGCCTGCTTTCACTTCCTGACATCTGAGCTTACATTGCTACCTTTCACCCTGCAGGCACTGACCCTGGGCATATGGTGGATATTCCTGGCCCCAAGGTGTTGCCTTGACTAGTAACCCCTAACATCCCGTAACTTTTTTTTTAAGTTTATTTATTTTGAGAGAGAGAGACAGAGAATGAGTAAACAGGGAAGGGGCAGATAGAGTGAGTAAACAGGGAAGGGGCAGAGAGGGTGAGAGACAGAACCCCAAGCAGGCTCTACACTGTCGGCACAGAGCCTGACACGGGGCTCAAACTCACAAACCGTGAGATCATGACTTGAGCTGAGATCAAGAGTCAGGTGCTTAACTGACTGAGACACCCAGGTCCCCCACATCCCATATCTTGTAGTATAAAATTCGATCACTCATTTTTAAAGACTTCACAATTTTTTCCTGTTCATACTAAATAGGATACTAAGTATTTACTAATGTCTCATACTTGACGAAAACAGAAGCCAACAGGAATTATTTAAAATGTGATCATGAAAGCTAAAAGGCTCTTTTATGAGAACAACTTCTCTTTATAAAAATACCAGTAATTTTTTACTGAACACCTACTTTGTAACAGTATTAGTCTAGGAGATTTAGAACCATTATCTCCTTGAATCATTACATTAGCCCTATGAGGTAAGTACTTTTATTGCCATTTTATAAAAAAGTAAGGGTATCCCTTCCACTGCATTACCCCTGCATGTTGTACAACCACTGGTCAAAATCTTGAATCCTCTCATCAACCCTCTTATCTATTTCATAACAAAAATAATAGATATTAATTTTAATGTGGCCTCTATATCTTAAATTTCTATTATTCTATTATTGGTCATCTAACAAGCCAAGCAAAGTCCTGAGGTCTATAAAAAACCAAAAGTATAATCTAGTATTATATATCAAAATTGAAAATGACCATTCCTTTTCATCTCAAAATTTCACTTCTAAAAAATATAATAAATTCTCCTAATAGCTAAGCGTACGTATAAGAATGTTTACCACAGTGCAGTTTATCATATTAAAAAACTGGGGACAACTTGACTATTTATCCATCAGCAGGAAAATTCATTAACTCAGTTAAGGCACATTCATACAATATATTTGTGATAAATCCATTTAAAAGGAGAAGGCAGGGGTGCATGGGTGGCTCAGTAGGTTACGCGTCCGACTCTTAGTTTCAGCTCAGATCATGATCTCACTATGCTATTCATGAGATCAAACCTTGCATCCGGCTCTGTGCTGACAACGTGGAGCCTGCTAGGATTCTCTCTCTCTCTCTCTCTCTCTCTCTCTCTCTCATTATAAATGAATAAACTTTAAAAAATAAAATAATTGGGGCGCCTGGGTGGTTCAGTCGGTTAAGCGTCCGACTTCGGCTCAGGTCATGATCTCGCGGTCTGTGGGTTCGAGCCCCGCGTCGGGCTCTGTGCTGACAGCTCAGAGCCTGGACCCTGCTTCCGATTCTGTGTCTCCCTCTCTCTCTGACCCTCCCCCATTCATGCTCTGTCTCTCTCTGTCTCAAAAATAAATAAACAAAAAATAAATAAATAAAATAACAAAAATAAAATAAAATAAAATAAAATAAAATAAAATAAAATAAGGTAGATCTATATGAACTAATATGGAACATATCCAAGATATGGTATTGAATGAAAAAATATAAAATTACAGATTACACTCAGGCAAAAAAGTATATTTATAAAGTGTACAATTTATAAATTTTAATATATAGTATATATTTATATAATATCTGAAATGCTAAGTTATCAATATTAATGATGTCTCTGTAGCATGAGATCACTAACAGGGACAGTCGTGGAAGTAGTTAAAATGCTTTCACCATTATATATATTTTTTAATGTTTATTTATTTTGAGACAGAGAGAGAGAGAGAGAGCGAGCACACGCAAGTAGGAAGAGGCAGGAAGAGAAGTGGACAGAGGATTCGAAGCGGGCTCCAGGCCGACAGCAGAGAGCCCAATGCAGGGCTCGAACTCAGGAAGCACAAGATCATGACCTGAGCTAAAGTCCGACGCTTAACCAGCTGAGCCACCCGGGACCCCCATCACTTTCTATTTTATATGCAATTGTATTTTTTACATTTTAGAAGCAGGCATTTCTTTTATAAGAAAAAAATACTTTCATTTTGAAATTAAAATTTCCACGGAGGGCAAAGATTTGATTATAGTATTTTTTGTCCCTGTGAACAGGGACTTACCGTCTTTGTGAAAAGCCTTGCCCTCATGTGAAAGGTACAAAAATCCCTTATTCTTACTCTTAACTCATCAGTTGCCAACATGGCGCTGCATGAATTCAACCTTTTTTACACAAGTAAACGTTTAAGAATTCCAGCATATTATAAATTACATATTCATTTTTTACCGTCTTCTGTCTTATTACATAATTTTGTTTTTATAAAAACAGAGTAAGGTGTGTTTGGAAACCATATTGCGATATTCATATTACATAAATAGAGAAGGATATTGAATTTCACGGATTACCTCACTTTGAGCCACTTAGATCAGATGCTAGTATCTTGTGCTTGCATTTTCCCGAGAGATTTTTTAAAACCTTTCTTGTACTTTGAGATAATGGGTTCCTTATTCCTCATATACTCCTATACGGACTTGCTAAGTAAGGAAGGATCAAATATGGAAAGATTTAATGAGGAAAAAATGTACGCCTCATTAATTCAGCTTTGTTACCCAACTCAAAAGTTTTCCTAAGAGTCAGTAATTAGGATGGAATGGACATTGGAGTCCCAAATTCATACAAGAAACTGAATCATCTAAACTTTGGGTTACCAACCTCATAAATTATTTTCAGTATTTCTAGGCTGAAAATTCTAGTCCTAAAACAGAAAAACCTCTACCTTCTTAGATATAAACCCCTTGCTACAAAAATAGGAAAGAGTGGCATTATTATTGTTGCATATATTCGCTTAGTACCTTACGTTTACTATATACTTTCCCAGGTACACACAAATTCAAAACTCACAAAAACCCATGTTACAAAGGAGACATCCATACTGACCATCAGTAACAAAGAAGTTCACAAGGCAGCCCTCTACACGGCCCTGAAGACAATGTCGATGTGAAATTGGTTATATGGAGATCTTAAGAAAACAGTCTAAAACAAGTGGATTTCTCATCCTGTGCCTATAGAAAATAATAAATAATGGAAAACAACTAATATTTAAAATACTAATCAAAGCAAGAAAGTATGAACCAAAGATGTTTTACCAATCCTGACTGTCCCTTGTGTATGGAGATTGTTGGATCCAGGCACCCTTCTTTAGAAACTTACTATAGAACAAGCTTTACCCACCACAAGGTGACTGGGGGAAAACTAGGAAAGGAACAGGATGGCGGGGGGCATAAAAGTCATTAGAAATAGGACTAAATTAGGGGCGCCTGGGTGGCTCAGTGAGTTAAGCATCTGACTTCAGCTCAGATCATGATCTCGCGGTTTGTGGGTTCGAGCCCCGCATCGGGCTCTGTGCTGACAGCTCAGAGCCTGGAGCCTGCTTCGGACTCTGTGTCTCCCTCTTTCTGCCCCTCCCCTGCTCGTGCTCTGTCTCCCTCTCTCTCTCAAAAATAAACATCAGAAAAAAATTTTTAAGCTAAACCGATAAAGCATTTAGAAGATAGCATAAGAAAACATCCCAGTACTAAGAAGCATTTGTGTACTGTCCCAGGGCATCTCATTCCGTCGTGTAAACGCCCTGAGTGGAGATTGTGGGTGGTAGGCGAGGCCTGGGTTCCGCTTCCGCAGATACAGCCAAGCAGGTTTCTGAGGCTCTCGTACCAATGCACCCCCTCACTCACAACGAATGAGAGTCCCAGTGACTCCATGCCTCACCAACACTTGGCATTGTCCATTGTGTTAATTTTGGCCATTTGTCTTGCAGGATTTGAATTCCTTAGCTCTCCTACACACTCTTGCCGGTTTTGAAATCCTAACTGAAAACAGCGGATTCGTGCTGTCTAGAAAACACCCCTTTCTCATCTTGGTTATCCACCTGCCCTTTTACTTTGTCTTTGGGGAGAGCCTACAGAGGATTTATGAGATATCAGGTAGTTTCTGAGGTGGCCCCCAAAGTCGTGTCCTGGTGTTCAGGCCTCTGTAATTCCCTCCCTTGAGTGTGGGCTGGACTTAGCGACTCACTTCCAACCAATGGAACACAACAAGGGTGATGGGGTGTCGCTTCCATGATTCAGTTATAAAAGGCAAGTGACTTCCATCTCGTCGCAGACTCTCTTCTTGCTTTGATGAAACACACCGGCCTACAGAGAGGCCCCCGTGTCACAGAACTGAGGGCAGCCTCTTACCAACACCTAGCAAGGAACCAGATCCACAGTTTACAAGGAACTGACTCCTGCCAACAACCAAGAGGTGAGCTTAAAGCAGATCCCACCCCCAGTGAACCCAGATTGCAGTCTGAAGGAGAAGTAGACAAAAGCTTCTTAGACGGGATGCTGGAAGCAATAACTATAACATTTTTGAAATAAAAAGTTAAGTGTGTCAAACTAAAAGATGTGTCCTTATCAAAAGATACTGTTATGAAAGTGAATAAGCCACAGACTAGAAGAAAATATTCACAAAATATACATCTGACAAGTAACTGGTATCCAGCATACTGGAACAAATAAACCTACAACTCAATAACAAAGAGACAAACAACCCAACTGTAAGATGGGCAGAATATTTTAATACGCCCTTGAAAAAACAAAATATGTAAGTGGCCTGTAAGCAAATGAAGAGTGCTTGACATCATTAGTCATCAAGGAAATGCAAATTAAAACCACAAAAAGATACCAGTACACATCCGCCAGAATGGCTGAAATTTAGAAAGATTAACAACAGCAAATATTGGTGTGGAGGTGGGGAAAACAGCCCTCTTATACACTGTTGGCGTGAATACAAACTGGTTGGGAAACTGTCTCAAAGTTTCTCATGAACTAAGCCTACACCTGTGTCATACCCAGGAATTCTACATGTAGGTATTAACCAAAGAGAAATTGGAAAAGCTAATAAAAAACACTTGTACAAAAATGTTCATAGAAGCTTTACTCATAGTAGCCCCCAAATGGAAACAAAGCATTAATAAGAGAATATACAATAAAACGCCATATGTTCTTACAGTAAAATAGCACTGAGCTATAAATAGGACTAAATCACCTGAACAAACCTCAAAGGCATGATGCTGAGTGAAAGAAACCTTACCCGAAAGAGCACATACTGCCTGATTCTATTTCTGTGAAGTTCTAAAACAGGTAAAACGAATTTATGGTGGCAAAGAATCAGAAGTTTGCCTCTGGTTGTTGTGTGGGGATTAACATGAAACGAGGACAGGGAATGTTCTGGGGGCAATGGTAATGTTCAATATCTTGTTACGGGGGGGGTCAGGTTACACAGATGTATACAATTTTCAAAACTAGCAAAGGTGTACATAAGATTGAGGTGCTTTACAACATGTACATTTTACACTAAAGGAAAACACCTTAAAAAAAATATTTAAACTCCAGTTAGTGATATGCAGGCCGAGGTATTTAAGGGTAAATGTACTAATGTCTGCAATTTACTTTGAAGTGAATTTCAATTTTCTTTGAAAAGAATGAGATGGACAGATGGATGGAAGGATGGACACATAGTGATAAAGCAAATACAGTAAAATGTTAATGATGGCATCTAGCCGGTGGGTGTATGGGTACTCAAAGGGAAAATTCTTTCAGCTTTGCTGTAGGTTTGGAAATTTTCATAATAAAATATTGGAGGAAAAAGGAGGGGAGAGAATGTGGTAAGTAGAATATTAATTGCATCATGAGCAGCTGGAGGAAGTGATAGGAGATCATTTAATGCTGACAAGCTGAATTGTAGAAGCCTAGGACTACAAAGGTAAACACTAAGGAAGATATTATTGACTAAAATTGGAAAGCAGACGAGAGATGAGAGAAGAAAGAGGAGGATGCGAGCTAATTTTAGTTTGCTCAGAGCATGCAGCCAGGACACATGAACTAAAAAGAGATGGCATTACTAGCATTTACAATACGTACAAAAAAATGAAAGACATGAGATCAAACACAGAGGTCATATCAATAAGTGCAAATGGGCTTCACCTAAGCTAAAAAGCAGAATCCAGCTCTGTGCTCTGTACAAGACACTTGCCTAAAACCAAGTGATCCAGAAAGGTTAAAAAGAAAATGTTAGCCCAATTGTGCCTGTCAAAGGCAAACAAAAAGAAAACAGGGGTCAAGGCTTTGATAACAGGCAAGATGGAATTCAAGCTAAAAAGTAGTAAGCAAGACAAAGAAGATACTATATAACCGTGCTGGCCCATCCTGCCGCAGCTAGCAACAATAGCTACTGAACATCTGAAATGTGGGTAATGTGACGGAAGACCTGAATTTTTTTTTATTTTATTCAGCTAATCAATTTAAATAGTGCAGAGACCACGTCCATTGTCACAAAAGTTCTATTGGATACCACAGAAAGCGAGTGGACATCACCGAATACTCTTCTGGCTCCTGCTGCTCTATTATGTTAAAGACTCCAAGTCACAGTGAAGGTGTGGTCATCATGAACATCTACGCACCAAATAACATAGCATGTACCCTCCCAAAGCAGAAATGATGGAAAGACGCAAGTCCCCTATAATAGACTTTGGAATCAAATTTCTCCATACAAGATCAAACAAGTGAAAACAGCCAGGGCTTGAGCATTGAAATTGAATAATATAAGTTGTAGGGAGACTTGGTGGGCTGATATTCTGTAAGCCCTCCAAATGTCTCCAAACTCTCTTCTCTCCACACACGGTTGGAATTTGCACTCCTTGATGATATTTGGTGATGGTACTCAACCAATCGTCCGTTTTTCTGATGAGTGTACAATGCCATACAAGGAGGGCTGCCTGGGTGGCTCAGTTGTTTGAGCGTCCGACTTCGGCTCAGGGCATGATCTTGTGGTTTGTGAGTTCCAGCCCCACATTGGGCTGTCTTCTGTCAACACAGATCCCACTTCATACCCTCTGTCTCCCTCTCTCTCTCTCTCTGGCTCTCCTCTGCTCTCTCTCTCTCTCAAAAATAAATAAACATTAAAAAAGAAAAAAAACAAGGAGTTACGGGCATATATGTAACTTCCCAGAACATCTATTTTATCATCAGTCTGCTAACCTTCAGAGTTGAGCCGAGAATACAATTAATGGGCATTTCTGAAGTGTTCTGAATTTTTAGGAAGAAAGTCATTGCGTAAGCATTTCTATTTTAGCCCTTTTATAGAGTACACGGGTCCCCAAGGAAAAGCCATCTTTGTCTTGCTCAACTATTCACCCCAATTAAATCCCTCAACACCCAGGTCCGTTGGAAGAATAATGCTCCTGGCTCAGCTGACATTTCCTCTGATAATAAGCTATTTGTAAAAACAATTCTTGAGACTTCCTGGCTTAAGCCTACACGGCCTGATGACCTGTAGAATAATCTGAATTTTTGCCATGTTAGGGGAGGCCAGGCAGAGAAGGGAGAGTCATATTGGTCTTCTCTATAGAGACTCATTGGTGGCCCACTCACCGTGGCTTCCCAGCAAGTGTAGGAACCAGTGCATACTGGAATGATTCACCAGGGAAACAGGTACAGAATGAAATGGAACCTCACCAAAGCCACAAAAGTCACTCCTGCTTCCTTTAGTTTTAAAACTTCCTTTTTTGATAATGACCACGTCCCTCACAAATATTGTCCCAATACTCTAAGGCCACAAAACAGTTTTCTTCAATCAATAGGTATTATTGTAATTCAGTGCTGTCCACACATATTCCAGCTGTCTTTAGAGCTGCATAGGGTCCAGGATAGTTTACAAGAGAAGGGTTCTCCCAACCTTATGATTATCTTGTCTTGGAGTCATAAATTAAGGCCTTCCCCCCTCCAAGGATCTGGCAAGGTATGTTGATGGGTCTGCCAATTAGGTGTTCCCAGTGACCTGTGCAGCAACAGAGTCTGTCAGGAGAGCTGGTCAGGTATGTGCATGGAGTGGTTGTGTTGTGGATGCTGTTTTTTTCTCTTTTCAACTTACTTAATAGCATCTTTCCTGCTAAACCTTGTATCTGATTGTTAATCACATGACAGCATAAAAATTGGAGGGAAGAAGGCTGATGCAGAGGACATTGAAAACACCCCCAAGGCTGAGAAGTGCTTGCCCATCTTGAAGATCCACTGGATGGCTCGCCTATCCTTTTCTCCAGAACAGACCCCTTGGGGGATTTTATAAGACCCTGTAGACAACATCTGGTGGTCAGGAGATGTAGCAGTTCTGCAAAAAGGCAGTGTATGTGGAGGTTTTCCTGTTTACACTGGAAGTCATTGATAGAGGACTCTTTCACCACAGAGACTGAAGCTGCTTTGCTTAACGAAACAAAGCAAAAGCTTAACACTGTTTTGCTGCCCAAGTCTTTGACAGCAGTGATTAAGCAGTCTGGTTATGCTGGTGGGGCATGCTTCAAATGAAAGTCAAGTACAATTCGAAGCTAAAGGAAACCTTGTACACCCAGTCTGAAGGGTGAGTTAACCTTCATAATGGTGGTTGGCTGATTCCACTGGAGGGAGGCCTTGCTTGGCTTCACTGGGCTTACGTACATGGCGTTTGGTTTTATTCCTTTTTCCCAGAGGGGTGGCTTCACCGGCTTCAAGTTGTCACCATGCACAAGTTTTGGAGCATTCCCTTTTATACCTCCGAAACATAGAAGTCCAGTCTTCTGGAGTATACCTGTTTTTGTCTTGTTTCCTGTCCGTCTTGAGTGGAGCACAGAATGTGCTCAGTATGCTGTGTCCCGGAATCCAGGGTATGATCCAAGGGCAGGCTCCTTTGACCCATGGTTGCAGGGTATGGAACTGGGCAATACAGGAGAGGTTGCAAAATAAGAGCCTACACATATGGCCCAAAATTCATCTGCCAATTCAAGTGTCTAGATAGAGAAACCAAGACTGTCAATTCTATGTTCATTCATTCAAGAAATGGCATGACTCTCACTGATGGTCAGATGTATGCTGGGCACTGTTCAGGAAGTTGGAGATTTATCTACGAACAATGGAAAAAATACTCTGTTGGGAGGCTTACATTTGGCAGAAAGGAGATTACGACAAAGGACTATAAAAGTAGGCAATAGAAAGCAAGGGGTAAGGTGTCCCAGCATCAGGGGCAGGTTAACATACCAGCATTCATGGGCATGAGGGATATACTTATGGTGCCTGAGGCGGGGCTACAAAGCCAGTCAACCAAGAGCCTATCTCTGTTTCTATTTTTCCATTTAGAAACAGGTATAATGAGATCTCTTCAAAATGCTTTGAATTCCATGTGCAAAAAATGATCCCTGATATGAAGGTAAAGTTGTTCTCATTCCAGCATGAACTTTGTTTGTTTGTTTGTTTGTTTGTTTGTTTTTATCTTGTCACAATTCAAAAGCTGTGTGCTCCAGTCGGATATCCCCCTGGACTCCAATCAGGGGACCAACCCATGTTCTGGTCTGGATCTGCCATGAGGAGATGTGTAACCTTCGGCAAGGGGCTGAATCTCTTGGAACCCCCAGTCTCTTCCCCTATGAAATCACCAAGTTGGACCGAGAGATCTGTAAGCTCGAAGTTATTTTCATCTCCACTATAATTCAAAGAAATATCATCCCTTAAAACAGTCTTATCAATATAAATGCTGATCATGATTAAGAAAATTCTCAGGGAGCCTGGGTGGCTCAGTCGGTTAAGCGTCTGACTTTGGCTCAGGTCATGATCTCACAGCTTGTGAGTTCGAGACCCACGTGGGGCTCTGTGCTGACAGCTCAGAGCCTGGAGCCTGCTTCGGATTCTGTGTCTCCCTCTCTCTCTGCCCCGCCCCGACTTGCTCACTGTCTCTCCCTCTCTGTCTCTCAAAAATAAACATTAAAAAAAAATTTCTTGCTTAGCTGATGGCCTGAACTAATTTTTGTTCATTTAATGCAACAATCTTATTGTTGCTATTTCATTGACTAAAAGCATATATTTTTCCTAATTCTCTCTTGTTTCTGTGTATCTAATTTGCAGAGTTTCAAGATCTCCTTCATCAGTTTTGCCATCAGTTTAGCTTTTGGACTGCTCTTAGGAGATTTTCCTTTTTGTTTTGTTACTCCAGATCAGTGTTCCTGATGTTGCGTATACTATATGGTCAGATTGATATTATATAGTAGTTATGTAGTATACACAGTATATAGTATATATTAATAATATATAGTAGTTAACATTTACCAAGCCAGGCAAAAATGTCTCATGTGATCATTTGAGTAACCCTAAAGGATATACTATTATTATCTTTATCTTATAAGAGGGGAAACAGATAGCTTGAGGGGTAAGATTTACGCTGCTAGGAAAATCCCTGTTGGAATTCTGGGGCTCAAATTCTATTCCAAACTGACTCAACTGGTATCTAAACAAGGATGAGAGGGAAAGACAGAGACATAGAGACAGAGACAGAGAGGAAGGAAGGAAGGGGAAAGGAAAACAATAAATTCAGGGGGAAAAATGTAAAACGCTTACCATACTTAAAAAATTCTAGGGGCGCCTGGGTGGCGCAGTCGGTTGGGCATCCGACTTCAGCCAGGTCACGATCTCGCGGTCCGTGGGTTCGAGCCCCGCGTCAGGCTCTGGGCTGATGGCTCAGAGCCTGGAGCCTGTTTCCGATTCTGTGTCTCCCTCTCTCTCTGCCCCTCCCCCGTTCATGCTCTGTCTCTCTCTGTCCCAAAAATAAAAATAAAAAAGTTGAAAAAAAAATTTTTTTTTAAAAATAAAAAAAAAAATAAATAAAATAAAAAATTCTAAATGAAAATAATTTTATTTAGTCCCATGGGAAAAATGTATAATATTATAGTTCTACAATTTAGATGATCTGCCGTACGGAAAATTACAGTACCTGGTGAGAAAAATAATGCTGCTTATTTTAGCCATTACAATGTTATTTTCTGCGTCTATTCAGGAAATAGTAAAATGGAGGCAGCATTCCAATCTTTCACTTTGAAATTAGATCCTGGGCCCTATGGCAAGGGTAAGGCAGGCAGCATGTGGCCCAAAGCCCAAGGCCCCGTGGCCAAAGGCTCATGCCCCGATAGAGATAAAAACATATTCACAAATTCCATAAAAATAAATGGTTATTTTTTCTGAGCAACTGAATAGCCCATTTGATTTTCAAGTAAGGTCAACTCAGAAAGCTGAGTTTAGGACAATAATATCCTTGACTGACTGGAAAGCCTGCCCTCATCAACAAGTTTGTGCCTACCATACTCTCTGGCTTACCTAAATTCATGACCCTTTTGGGAAAGCTATGATGTCTTGTGAAAGCCTCAGCTTTGCTCTAAAACCCTGGTGCCCACCAGGAGGCAGCGTCTGTCTGTCCTGCCTGGGTAGGCGTTGAGCTCCTGCACAGCTGTTGTCCAGAGGCCTTTACACTCCATCACGTCTATCGACAACCTGCAACTGGCTAGATCATGGACTGAATGCTTCACTAAGGTTATTTATGAGTCACTGTAACTCCAGAGTTTTTTGTTTCATGCAAAGATCGTGAGTACAAAAATAGATTCATTTAATCAGAGAGAACTAGCAAATAACCATCTTGTACTTGTAAATTATTAATCTCTATAAATCAGCAATAACTCCTCACTGCTTTGCAAAAAATTACTTTTATAATTTTATTCAGTATCAAGGACCTTGTTTCCTCCCAAACTATCCACGTGGCAACAGGGGAGCAGAGAAGCCTATGTGAACAAACATAGTTATGTTCTACAACATCTTACGAACATCTCATTTCTCGATGACATGTTTGCTTGAAAGCAGAGAGGGATATTTTTCGACCAAAGCTATAAGGTCTTAAAATATCCATCTTTTTGGTTCCCCACCTGAAATGTTGTTAAATGTCCAGGGCACTCATGTGACCTATATGCTCACTGTTCATCAGGTCTCTAGAACTTTTTCACCTCATAAAACTGAGACTCTATATGCACTGAACAACAGTTCATTTGCCCTCCTCTCCTCAGCTGCCAGTAACTACTGTTCTACTTTCTGTGTCTGTGATTTTGACTATTCATAACTACCTCATATCAGTGGAATCATGCTTTATTTGTGTTTCTGTAACCATCTTATTTCACTTAGCATAATATCCTCAAGATTTAATCATGTTGTAGGATTCTTTCTTTTTAAAGACTAATAATCCAGTGTGTGCGTGTGTGTGTGTGTGTGTGTGTGTGTGTGTGTGTATGCCACATTTTCTTTCTTTTTTTCTTAATCTTTATTATTTATTTTTTGAGAGAGACAGAGGGCAAGTGGGAGAGGGGCAGAGAGAGAGGGAGACACAGAATCTGAATCAGGCTCTAGGCTCTGAGCTGTCAGCACAGAGCCTGATGCGGGGCTGGAACTCACAGACCATGACATCATGACCTGAGCCGAAGTCGGATGCTCAACCGACTGAGCCACTCAGGCGCCCCCATATATGCCACATTTTCTTTATCCATGTATCTTTCAATGGACATTTTAATTGTTTCCACCTCTTGGCTACTGTGAATGCTGCTGTAATGAACATGGTGTATAAATATCTCTTTGAAAGCCTGTTTTCAATTCTTTGGGGACTACAACCAGAAGTGGGATTGCTAGATCACACAATAATTCTATTTTTAATTTTTTGATGAACCTCCATATTGTTTTTCATGTGGTTGCACCGTTTTACATTTCCACCAACAGCGTGCAAGGGTTCCAATTTCCCCGTATCCTTGCCAACACTTGTTATTTACTGTTTTTTTAAATAACTGGAAATAAATTTTATTATAATTTTAATCACACATCCCAATTTCTGTCCTCTATGCAGAAGAAGGTGAATGAAAAGTTGCCTGCAGCAGTATTTATTCGGTTTTTTTATAGTGACCATCCTAATGGTTGTGGGGTGATATATCAATGTGACTCCTCACTTTTTATCTTTATGAAAAGAAAAATAACCAAGCAAATAATTCCAAGTAATCCAATTAAACACTCTATCAAATTCTTTTCATACAACAATCAAACACCGTTGTCTCTCTGGAACTAATTTGTTTTCTTGTCCAAAAAATAAAAGACTGTTTGATGCAAGTCAGTATTGCATAGACCCTCTGCCATAGCATTCTACCCCTAGGCATAGAGACAACATATACAAGTATGTATGTTCATTATCAGACATGTATGAGAGTATTCATAGCACTTTATTCATGTTGACCCAAAGCTTGAGACTACCAAAGTCCATTAACAGTACAATGGATAAATTGTGGTGTATTTACACAATGGAATACTAAACAGCAATGAAAAAAAAATTTGAACTTCTACAGGTGACAACTTGGATGAATATCATGCAGTATTGAGTAAAAGAAACCAGATACAAAAGAATACATACTATATAATATTATTTGTACAAAGTTCAAAAAAAAGGGGGCAAAACTATGGACCCAGAGGTCAGATTATGATTTCCATTGGTGGAGTATTGACTGGTAGGAAATGCAAAGGTTATCTGAAATGCTGTAAATATGTTACACATAGATCCAGGCAGTAGTTACATGAGTGTATACATGCATGTGAAAATGAGTTAAGCTGTATAGTATATTTCAGTCTGTACACTTTCCTTTATAGAAGCCACAACTATCCAAAAAGTAAAATTATCGATCAGTCTTAACAAAAGGACCTGTTTGCACTGAAAACATACTCTCTCTTTGTCTTTTGAGAGAAGCTACCACCCCAAAATCAACTAGTTAAGTGAGTTTGGGGAATGCTGGACAGAAAAAAAAAATTCCAAACTCAGCACTGAAGTCGTCTTCAAAATATGGCAGAGAATGGAAGGCTTCATTTACTCTGCACCTACTTCCTGGCAGTAAATGAGAAAAAAGTGTTGACTTGGAAGGTATTTATAGTCCTCTCATTTATTATAATGTCCTCAGCACATCATAGTGTGCTAATTTTTAAATGCTAAAGTGCATCACTCAGTTGTCATTCACAACAATTAACTGGGGATCCACTGTGAGCTTAGCTTTGTTTATATGCAGTTGGTGCCTTGCATTGTTAGGCGTAGAGTTACATTTGTTTGTGTTCATTCCTTATTGCAGCAATGATGTAAATAGAGGTCTGAAAATCAAGCCATCGCTGAAAGATTAGTGTTCTACATAACTTAGCTCTAAATAGCGTTCCATCATCTCTTCCGATATTAAAGGAAGCACTGCCTCATGAACTCATCCTAATTTACAGCCAGGACTCTTTATTAGTGATCATAATATAGCACTGTCTAGATTTTGAGATATAAGTAAACCATAATAAATCCTTGTTTAATTAGCCTGTTTTCCATTGAAAGAGACCTTGACTACCAACGCCCATCCTGGGATAGACAATTAGGTGGTACTGGATTCCTCCAGGATTAGAAATACAATTAAAGCAAACCTACTTCATGTGTGCTGAGCCACATGAAAACAGTTACATTTCCTACCTTCAGCCTGTCCAACCACTGTCCTCTCTCACCTGCACAGTCACAATAACCTCGCACCTGGTGTCCCTGCTCCCACTCTTGCCCTCTGTCTGTTCTCTACACAGCAGCTGGAGTGGTCCTTTTAAAACCTAAGTCTGATCAAAACCCTTCTTTGCTCAAAACCCTCCCAAGGCTTCCCATCTCACTCAAAATAAAACCCACAGGACGACATCCTGTGCTGTCTGACTTCATTAGCCCTCTGACCTTCTGTATAACACCCTGCCTTCCACTCTACCCAGACAGCTGGCCCCTTCCTGGTCCTGAGCACTCATGAGCACTTTTGCACTTGGTCCCTTGGAACCTGTATAACTTGCTCCCGACTGCATTCTTGACTTAGTTCAACTCTCATCTCATTTTGGCGATTCCTGACCACTGTAAGATTGCTCCTTCAAACATTATCTATATCCTTACCTCCATACTTTATATTTCTTCATAGCACTTGTCAGCATCCTGCATGTTTAATGAATGTGCTTATTTGTTTGTTGCCTGTCTCTAGAATGTGAGCTCCCCCTGCTGGAGAGTAGGGACTTTATCTGTTCACTGTTGCATTCCCAGAGTCTAGTACAGCGCCTACTATATGATAGCGGTTCGAGAAATACTTGCTGATTAATCGTATTATCAATGGCTTAATGTAAATTCAGAGAGAATGCAATCTGTAAGCACTTTAAGTTAGGAATTAGAAAATCGTTTCTAAGCTATATATTGTCAGCTATTAGGGTCTCATCAGCATCTTTCTATCAAAGATATGTATAGATGGGTTGACATTAATAACATTTAAAAAGACACTGAGATATATATGACAAACTGTGACTTTCATCCTTGTGATGACATAAATAGAGCATAAAGCTTTATGATACTGACTATATCATAATTTTTGGCCAGTGTTTATTTAGCAGAAGACGTACCTATGTCAGAGTTATAGTCATTGCCGACATAGCAAGATATTCCTTGTAGTTCCTTGATATATATCGTCTAGTGCAGGAACACTAACTGCCACTCCCTCACTGTTTAAGGGAGACATACAGACACCCATTGTCATTCACTGTTGTACAAGAGGGGTCAGCAAACTATGGCATGTGTACCAAAAGCAGCCCAACCGTCTGTTTTTGTACAGTCTGAAAGCTAAGAATAATTGTACATTTCAAACAGTTACAAAACAAACAAAAATTTATGCACAGAGACTGTATGTGTCACCCACACAGCCTAAAACATGTGTTATCTGGTCCTTTACAGGAAATGTTTGCTGACCCTGAATCCTCAAAATCAGGTTAATGGACATGATTTGGGGAGAGGGAAAAGGATCTTGAAAACAAATAGCTGAACATAGATGTGCTGGAATATCTGGTTTGGCTTGCTGAATCAGTCCATATTTCAAGGACAATGGGGTTCTTAACACAAGATGGAGTGGAAAACTTTTGCAGTGACTGGGGGAAATGACAATGGCCAGAAGAGCATAACCCTGTCTGTAAACTTTGAAGCTGGAGTTTAAGAAAGGGGAAAATCCAGATAAAACTAACTGTAAAAACAAATATAAGGCAAAACACGAGAAGGAAAAAGTCAGTTTCGTGGTATTGTAGGTCAAGTGCCTCCTTGTGGCAAGAACTCCTAGGTATCCATCAATTGTCATTCTCCCTGTCTTTCAGTAATGAAACTTCTGAATCGGAGCTTGGAAGAAGGCTGTCCACCTAAAGACTGCATTTTCCAGTCTCCATGGTAGCTATGCATGGCCAGGTTCCAGTAAGTGGAATGTGAACCCAAAGATGCATCCCATGTCCATGTAACTAACTTCTAGGTTGACCATAGAATAAAATAACCTGTATTTCCCTTTACCCTTCCTTCTTCCCATTGGCTGGGAGATGGGGATGCAGGTCGAGACTATCGAGTCACCCCACCAACCTTGAACTGCTTATCTCGGTAACTTCTTTAAGGGCAAAATAAGCTGCTATCTTGATTAAACCATTGCCTTTGGGGTGGGTCTCTGTTACAACAACTTACACTGAAAGACAAGGGACAATGATGTTGCTTCTAGGTTTAGATACATGAATGCAAAATATATTTTAACATAAGATAGAATAATGTTAAAATTTTAATGTAAGATAAAAGCATTTCTTTTTTCTTTTTTTTAATGTTTATTTATTTTTGAAAGAGAAAGAGAGACAGAATGCGAGTAAGGGAGGGGAATAGAGAGAGGGAGACACAGAATCTGAGGCAGGCTCCAGGCTCTGAGCTGTCAGCACAGAGCCCGATGCAGAGCTTGAACTCACAGACCGAGATCATGACCTGAGACGAAGTCTGGCACTTAACCAACTGAGCCACCCAGGCACCCCAAAAGCAATTTCTTAAACATCACCAGGATATCTCACATTCATGTATTCACCAAGAATCATACTTACGTATTAGTTCAAAATACATGAAAACATTCAGTTATGTTTTATTTATAAAATGTTATGGTTTTACAATTTAAATTTAAAACTTTGATCAACCTTAAATTTATGTTTATGTAAGAAAATAAAGAGTACATGCTATTTCTGTTGTTGTTGTTCTAAAAGGCTATCCTGTTGCCCAAACTTCCTTTCTTCAATAGCCCACCGATTTTATTCATTTATGCATGTATTCCTTTTCTCACTCAGCAAATATCAATTGAAAGCCTACCGTGCTAGATGCTGGAAGCAGGGTGATAAGCAAAGCACAGTCCCTGCCATGTACCGCCATATTTTGCAGCATACAGTATGGTGGAGGAGACCATAACAAGCAGGCCAACGAGTAAGTACAATTTGCAAAGTGCTGAGAAGGAAGCGAACACAGTACAGAGAAAGAATGAGGGGGTGGAGCTGAGGGCACCTTCCTCTTAAAGAGTGCTTGAAGGAAGTTCCGTTGAATTTAAGCCAGAGCTCAAAGCATGAGATCAAGTCAGCCCCGAAAAGAGCCAGGGGACAAGCACCCCTGACTCCCATGGAAGGAGCAGAGGGTGCATGGGCTCCATGGAAAAAGATCTTGGCTCTTTAAAGGTAAGAAAGCAGCCAGTGTGGCTGAGACATGCTGAGCATGGAGAGGTGTGCTGCGAGATGAGGTTAGCAGGTCTGTTGGATCAAGAGATGCAGGGTAGGAATACGGATTCGATTCCAACTGCGTGGAAACCCACTGAAAGCTTTTAAGTCAAGGCTTACATAACTTGATTATGCTCTTAGGTAGTGACTCTGGATGTTCTGAGGAGAAAGGATAGAAAGAGGCTAATAAAAGAAGTAGGAAGACCGCAATAAGGAAAATTGAGAAATGACTGTAATACACTCGGGGAAACAAAACTCCCATACACTTTGGACTCTATTTCAGATCTCCATTCTGCTCCACTGATCTGACTTTTTATTCCCCCATCAGGAGCACAATTAAAACATTTCTAACCGCTCCATGATACGTTTTAATTTGTGGTGGAGAACGTTTTCTCATCCCTCCCAACTCAGAATTTCCCAAATATTCTTGCGTGTTTGTTCTTCCATTTGATCTTTGGGATCATATTGTCAATTCCACAAATAATCCTGGTGGGATTTTGACTGGGAATGTATGAACTCCATAAAGTAATTTTGGGAGAATTAACATTTTTGTAATATTAAGTGTGTCTATCAAAAACAACTCTACATTTACTCCTATTTTCTTTCCTGACCTTCAGAAGAGTTATCTTTTTTTTTTATTTGAGAGAGAGAGAGAGAGAGAGAGAGTGCACGCGCATGAGTGGAGGAGGGGCAGAAAGAGAGGGAGAGAGAGAATCCCAAGCAGGCTCCACACTCAGCACAGAGCCTGATATGGGGCATGATCCCATGACCCTAGGAACATGAACTGAGCTGAAACCAAGAGTTGGGCACTCAACCGACTGAGCCACCAAGGTACCCCTCAGTAGAGCTGTTTTTATATTAATTTTCTGTATGTTAGTCCTGTACATTTCTTTTGAAGCTAATTTTTTTTACAATTTATTTTTATGTTTACAGCTGGATTAACATCTTTCCTTTCTTATACTTCCTAACATAACTTTTGTCTTAGTTCCTCATATTTGTAGTGGGGGGAAACGTATCGAGGAGAGTTCAGTTGATCACATATTTTTTCCTGATCCATTGGTCTCACAGCTGGATTATGGTTTTCAAAACTAAAAAGAATAAAGAAATTGTAGCCTTTGTTATCTGGTTCCACCATCACAGCTTCCCTTGAAAGGAGGCTTCCTGTCACCTGACCCATCTGAGGAAAGGTAACAAGGGAAGCGGGAAGTACAGGGAGAAAAAATAAATCAATTATTGCTTCAAATTATCATTCCATTATATTAAGTATAGATCATGACATATTTATATGAAAACAGAACATTAAGTGGGACTTTTTTATGTTGCTTCACATTCTATGTCCCCCAAAGAAAGACAAAGGTCCACATATCCCAGAAGAGGTGCAAGGCATGTTCTCAGGATTTACACACACACACGCGCACACACACACTTTACAGACACTTCCACACAGGCGTACATGCAAGCAAAATGGAATCCTCTGAGGGATGCAAATACAGATCGTTTCTTTTGTTCTCTGTACTCTTCTGTATTTTACAAACATTTGTCAATGAACCAACTTTACTTTTGTGATCAGAAAAAAAAAAATGAAGTAGCAAACATAAGATTTCTGGCTCTCTTTCTACCCACTAAATTAGCTCTAGTTGTTCCATGCACGTGATAGGTGTTAAGGACCAGTTCCATTATGCTCAGGTGAGAAGAGTAATAACGCAGTGGTGGAGAGGCTGGAGTCATAAGCCATTCCAGGCCCCAGAAATACTAATGCAGCAATCAACATTTCTTCAATGGCTATAATTCTGCAGGCATTGTGATAAGGACAGGACAATGACTACAGTGCTGTCCTCTCTTACAGGAGGTCACATAACAGAAAAGAGACAGATGGTATGCACTATTGCAACTATGAGGGCACTCAGAGGCCAGCAAATCTGAAATAACTTAACAATGACACAACCTTTCAAAGCCACAGGAACAAGACCTTTACAAATTCACCATTTGAAGAGATTGCCCTGGCAGGCAGAGTGCTGTCTTTCCCAGGATGTAGGTAAGTACGCAAAAGCCAAATGTCTTTCTTTCTGGGATACTTAAGACCCCATTGGATGCAAGTGTGGATTGAGTATCTTCTGAAACTTCTCCCGTCTTTAAATACCATCCCCCTGACCACCCCTCTATAAGAGCAGCAAGGACTGGGAGGGTCAGAAGAGACATCTGAGAGGAAGTGAGACATACTATCTCTCAAAACAGATTTCCATTCATTTTCTACTCCTACCTCAATGTACCATGTATTTCTCCAAAGAGTTCAGCACTGAGCCAACGATTTTAGCAACAGGCTTAGGTAAGTACAGCAAGATGCCACCAGAGTACATGTCTCTCCTCTCTAAGTAATACATAGATATGAAATTTGGTTTATATACAGATTCATTTTCCCCCTTTTCATTTTTTTTTACGTTTATTTATTTTTGACAGAGAGAGAGAGACAGAGCATGAGCAGGGGAGGGGCAGAGTGAGAGGGAGACACAGAATCTGAAACAGGCTCCAGGCTCTGAGCCGTCAGCACAGAGCCCGACGCGGGGCTCGAACTCACAGACCGTGAGATCATGACCTGAGCTGAAGTCGGACGCTCAACCGACTGAGCCACCCAGGCGCCCCCCTCCCTTTCTTTTCAAAATTGTTCGTTTATACAAGAGCCATTTTATCCAAAATGAAACAAAAACTTTAGTAGGAAAAATATATACCTACTTATATTCATTCATGATGACAAAAGAAAAATTTTAAGCGAAAATAGAACCAATACATTAATTATTTGGTCTATGTATACAATGCCAAATAACCAGACTATTATTTCAGTGATTTACCTACCGAGGAATTAAACTCACAGGTTATTTATATATCACACCACCTCAACCTAATATTAAGGTTTATTTTTGAAAAGACCAAAAGTTAATGGGGATTTAGGGCCTTTGGAATACCTAAAAATAGTCTAATGACTGAAATAACTTTCCCTACTCACAAATGCAAAGTCTAGAAGAAAAAGTTCAATCTAGCACATCACTTGCAAATTTAAAAATATCTGTACGCTTGTTCACATCTTCAAAGAATTCAGACCCAAATGATACCACTCAACAGGAGATGGTGGCACTTTTCAAGGAAAATTATACAAATATATACTCAGTTCTTTGGTGAGGACTTGTAATCCTCACTTAAGAAAAATACACATTACACAACTCATCATAGGAAACCAAAGCATTACCTTGTAAGTGATCATTTGTATCATGGTTCCCTTTCTGCCCATTAAAAGGGCAACTTGCAAAACTCAAGAGTGCCCCATTGTGGAACAATGAGACAATTGACTTCTCAGGGTTTTGCCACTCTTCTTTCTGCTTTATTTTGTTTTCTTACAAGGATTTCTCTTTAAAAGAGGAACTTTCTCTAGTTTAGAACCTATAACTAAATTTCCTTAGGAGTTGAAAAAAGCAAAGAGCCGATCATATCCATGAGTACATTAATATATGTAGTTTAGGTGACTTTGTATTTCTTTTTAATTTGTTTAAATATTTATTTATTTTTGACAGAGAGAGAGAGACAGAGCATGAGTGGGTGAGGGGCAGAGAGAGAGGGAGACACAAAATCCGAAGCAGGCTCCAGGCTCTGAGGCATCAGCACAGAGCCTGATGCAGGGCTCAAACTCATGAACCGTGAGTACATGACCTGAGCTGAAGTCTGACGCTCAACCGACTGAGCCATCCAGGTGCCCCTATTTTATTTTTGAGAGAGAGAGAGAGAGAGAGAGAGAGAGAGCCCATGTGCGGGGGAGGGTCAGAGAGAGAGGGAGACACAGAATCCGAATCAGGCTCCAGGCTCTGAGCTGTCAGCACAGAGCCTGATGCGGGGCTTGAACTCACAGACCGCGAGATCATGACCTGAGCCGAAGTCAGATGCTCAACCGACGGAGCCACCCAGGCGCCCCTAGGTGACTTTATATTTCTTAGGAACAAAATACCCTTCATATTTCTTAACTTGTATACTTTAATGACTATTCCAAAGAGTAAAGAGAAAATAAAAGCTACTTGTCCAAAGTGCTGTCTTATTTTTCTACACGATGCCCCAAGGGGAAGGACATTTAAATCATAAAAAGAATGTTAGAGACATCACAAAATTCTCTTCCCCTGAAGGTAAGAGACAGAAAAGGGTATAAAATATAATGACACCCTATTTCCAAGCTTCATCTCATAATTAAATCAATTAAATTTTAAGAGAACTGTGTATATAATTCACACAATTATTTTTTTCTTCCTACTATGGAATGTGTATTGTGTAAGCCTAAAAAGGGAGTGAAGCCCTGGGTCCGGGCTTGAAGCTTATGCCTGATCCTTCAAACCCCACTAACAAAAACCACTCATCTGCAATGTCATCTATCTAGTTGTTGCCCAGTTCTGGTTAACATTTTCCTCTGCATAGTGAAACTACAGCTCCCTCCTGAATTATTCCTCCCTCGACCCCATTATCCCAATATCTGGGGACCGTTTTATGACTTTCCTGGGTGTTCTGTGTTTAGGTGAATTATCTCTGTAAGCTTAAGCAGCTCCTCACAAGACATTTCCCTGCTTCTCCCAGTCCTCATTATAATCTACAGGGCCACCTGCATGGAGGATGCCGCCTGCAAGCTTAAACTAAAACTTAAAATCATCTGAAAGAACAAAAACAAGAATATCCAGCCAGATGCATTTCTAAAGCAATGAACTTGTCTTCAAAAAAAAAAAAAAAAAGTTTCTGTTCAAATATGTTACACCGTCACTAAGGAAGTACAAGTCAGCAGAAACCTAGAGTGGAATGTTCCAGAGTAGTGGTGGGATTGTTGTAACAATAATAATAATACCTTTTACAAGTCAGAAAGTAAATAGCACTAACTCCTTTAAAAGAATACTGATGGTAGGGTTGCCTGGGTGGCTCAGTCGGTTAAGCGTCCAGCTTCAACTAAGGTCATGATCTCACATTTCGTGAGTTTGAGCCCCACGTCAGGCTCTGTGCTGACAGCTCAGATTCTGTGTCTGCTTCAGCTCTGCTTCAGATTCTGTGTCTCCCTCTCTCTCTGCATCCCGCCCCCCCACACGCTCTGTCTCTTTCTGTCTCAAAAATAAACATTAAAAATAAATAAATAAAAATAAAAGAATACTGATAGTTGAAGCAGGATGTTCACTGATACCTGAAGAACGTGCACCAGTTGTAAATACCAAGGAGAAACTGAGAGCAGAGAGGGAGCTGGGACAAAGTTGAGTGAATGTTGCAAAGTATTGCAGATACACTGGTGAGCATTTACAATACAAAACCAAACTGCGGTGCAATGAATCAAGTAGATGACAACAGTTCAAAGAAGCTGATACCAAATATGCATACCTACAATTGCAAACAATGGCATAATCACAAAATGCCAACCACGAAGAAAGCATAAGCGAGGACATTTAAAAAGCAAAACAGAAAACTGTTTTCTGATCTAATGGATAATTTTGGCAGGCAATTATTCAGCAAATTAAAAGATCCCATTCAGTTCCACTCAGAAATCATCCTCACTGACATTAGCTTGTCACGATTTTACATTTTAACCAAGGCAGAATTTCCAGGCTGCCGGAAAGAAATGAGAAGGAACATTTAAAGATGAGAGTGATAAGAATTAGTGTGGATCTTCTTTTCAGACTTTTGAAAAATGAGGAATCTTGTAGGGGAAAAAAAAAATCTGTGAAGTAGAAGAAACTGACCTTGAATTGTGGATTATGTGCTTTTTCTTCCTTGAACTCGATCTGCTGGTGACCTGTGCAATCTGCATTGCTGACATGTGTATTTCTCTTGTCTTCTGACAGGTACCCTAGGGGCCCTGCATAGAAGACATTTTTTTTTTAATTTCCGCCAAGTTCCTCTTGAACTTAGGCAGTAAAATTTGGGTCCCAATCCTACATGAGTTACAGGTTCATGATTACAAAATTTCAAAATATATTTATTTTTTCTACCCAGAGACTAGCCAAGACAGACAGAATCCCATGTGACTTCTATGGCAGAGGAGAGTTTCCCCAAATCGCCCCCCTTCTCTGGTTGTAGTCCTTCAAGGAGTCTGGCCTTATGCTGCACAGTCAGGTACCCTAGCTCTTGCCTCCTGTCCCCATGTGAATATCAAAACCCAAATCCCTAGGAACCTAAATCTAATAGCCCCTCCCCAGCCCCTTCTCCCCAAGTCTGCTGCAGGACCAGCTTTCCTGTTTACTGCTCTGGTTTTCCTTTCTGCCTTTTTTTTTTTTCTGGTCCCTGGAGACTTCCCATACATTCTGCATGGTATATAACAAACATATTTGTAAATCATTTTAAATAAATGCATAATTACTGGGTGGATATGTCATAATCTATTTACCTACCTATCAAACTACTGGATTTTGTACAATTAGAAATAACACTCAGGCAAACATCACTATACCCAAACATTCATGGAACTATAACAATCATTTCCCTGGGATAGATTTCTAGTAGTGGATGGTTGAGTCAAGGGTAAATATATTGGAAGGTTTTCATTTCAGTCATAGATAGCACACTTTGGTAGTTTTCTTATGAATTTACTTAATTCTTCCTTATTTTATACTTATTGATGGACTTACAGTTCTAGTAACTTTCAAGAGTTATAGTCACGAAGCGTATAATATTTAGTAGTTCGAACATAAATACCACCAAAGCACTTAATAAAAGTCTACTGGCTTCAATTAAACCAAATTTAGTAATTTCAATTGTCCAGAATCAATAGTAATGAACTTGTCCTGGAGTTTCCTTGAAAGATAGCTTCAGCACAGAAAATACAGGTCCTGCGTATCCAGGTTTTTTGCCGTATCTCCAGAGAAAGGACAGGACGGGAGATTGAGGGATAATAAATGAACATGTAGTAGCAAGGGAGACAGGAAGAATGGCTTATGACTGCACTAAAAAGTGCTCAGTTTCATTAGTCATAGAAATGCCAATCATAACCACAATAAGGTACCACTTCATACGCATGAGATGGCTAACATCAAAAGACAGACAATAACAAGTGATGACAAAGACGTGGAGGAATTGAAACTTTCACGCAATGCTGGTGGAAATGTAAAATAGAGCACTCACTTTGGAAAACAGTTGGGCAGTTCGCCAAAATGTTAAACCTAGAGATACCAATGACCTGGCAGTTTCATTCCTGGGTATCTACCCTGAAGAAACAAAGAAATATGTATACACAAAAACTTGTACATGATTGTTCATAGCAGCATTATTCCTACTAGGCAAAAAGTGGAAACCCAAATGTGCATCAACTAATAACATTATAAACAAGATGTAGTATCTCCGTCCATACAATGGAATATTATTTCTCCATGAAAGAAATGAAGAATTTACATATGTTACAGCATGAATAAACTTTGTAAATGTGAAGCCTAGTGAAAGAAGCCAGTCACAAAAGACCATATATTGTATGATTCCATTCATATGAAATTCTAGAATAGGAAAATCCATGGAGACAGAGGCTGGGGGGAAGAGAGAACAGAAGTGACTGCTAATGGATACTGGGGTTTCTTTGGAGGATGATAAAAATGTTCTAAAATTAGATTATGGTGATGATTGCACATTAACCATCAAATTATACACGTTAAGCAAGTGAACTTTCTGGCATGTAAATTATATCTCAATAAAGCTGTTCAAAAAAAAAAAAAAAAAAGGAGAGGGGCGCCTGGGTGGCTCAGTCGGTTAAGCTCAGGTCACGATCTCACGGTCCATGGGTTCGAGCCCCACGTCGGGCTCTGGGCTGATGGCTCGGAGCCTGGAGCCTGCTTCGGATTCTGTGTCTCCCTCTCTCTCTGCCCCTCCCCCATTCATGCTCTGTCTCTGTCTCAAAAATAAATAAAAAACGTTAAAAAAAATTTAAAAAAAAAAGAGAAAAGAATCTGAACTTCAACTTACATGCCTCATCCTTCTTATCAGTTCCACCTTCCAGTCATTACCATTCTTAGGCATAGCCAAATTTCTCTCTGGCTCAATAATAGTTTGACACTTTCCCCCAAATTCCCACAGCTTATAAAGAATTCGGTGCCTGCTAACTTTCCGCCAACCTCTTTTTCCCTTCCTGCTCTTGATTTCAGCATTGGTTTGCCCAGTTTCAATCTTATTCATTACCCTATTTTCTGATCGTGCGCTATTTGCTCTGCGGAAAAATTTACTACGTGCCCCTTAGACTTTCATTGTTTAACAACGTCTTTCTTTGTGCTGCCTGCCTCTTTGCAGACGTCTTTGTAAGCAGGAAGAGGGAGGTTTGTATCTTTCCATAATGTGTTCTTATGCCTTTGCCTATAGCTCAAAGGTTGTAACGTCACAGATTATGGCTGTAAAATACAAAACTTGAACAATAAACTTATAGGACCAGTTGTTTGAGAGACAATGAAATGCATATTGTTTAATCTTACTTAAGAAAGACGCTTTCTTTCACTTCTTCACCCCCAAACTCCCCTCTGCAATTGAGAATAAGGCATAATGGAGACATTTTCCAGAAGACAGCATAAAAACAGCTCTTTGTCCCCATTAATAACTTCCACAGAAATATTCTTCCTTACTGCTCCATCCTAAGCCTACTAGTAACCCCACACTGATTTCATAATTATAGCTTTTCTAAAGTTCATAGTTTCTATGTGTGGACACTTCTGCAGGAATTCCCAGAGTATTGACTAGGCAATGGGATAGATGGGGTTGGGGGTGGGGACAGAAGATCTCCTTTGCTTCCGGGGCGGGGGGAGGGGTGGGTGCTGAGTGGGGATCATACAGTGGTGAGTAAAGGGAATTTTTGCTGAAGGAGTAAGTTCTCTAGATAGGAGGACCGGATTAGGGGTTGAACCAATTGTCCAAAAAAGATGGAGAGTAAATAGCAACCTGAATTCAGCAGAGACTGGGAAGCTTGATGGAGAAAGCCCATCTTTTATTCTTACCAACCTATTCATAGAGATGCTAAAAATTCAGCTGGCATGAGCATTAAATAATCAGTTTACTGTTTTTTAAAGTAAGCTCTCACACAGCCGTCTCTTCTATTTTTATGATTTTATGCATGTGCTTTGATATTTTTTCTATTTCTTTCCCCCATTTTCTCGCAAGAGCCTACTCCTGACCACGAAATGTAATGATGGGAAACATACATTTCTTCAAGATAGCATAAGATGCGGTTTACATTTTTGTTTCACTTTGCCCAAAGGGGGGTTATTTTCCCTTTTAAGGTGTTTCCAACTACAAAATTAGGGGAAGAGGGAAGGCAGGCCACACACGGAAAATTTGCACCCTGGTTGACTTGAGTTCACTTTTATATTTAGAGCCAGGAAGCTTGAATATAAAACAAATTGCAATGTGTTTGGCTATTGTGGTAAGAAATAAGCTTTCCTCTGCTGAAATAATAAAATAATTTACCATTAAAGAAGTTTTCTTTAATGATAATAGTCTTTCCAAATCATACATTTTACTTTTTTTTTTTTTTTTTTTTTTTGTCTCAAGACGCATCTTAATTTGCTAACCAGGCAGGATAGCCATTGCTGTGGAAAAAAAGAGACACACTCCATGCCTACCCTGTGTCTGATGCGCTATCAGAAGTCTAGAGCTTGGGGTCAGAGACCCTCACGTGCAGAAAAGAGGTTATTGGCATATGGGAGAAGAGAAAACCATGGGAACCAATGGTTCACCTAGGAGGGGTGTAAAATAGAGAAAAGGGCCCAGGACTGAGCCCTGGGGACACCAACAAATACAGGGAAAGCAAAGAAGGAAATGCCAGCGAAGGAGATGGAGAAGGAGTAGTCAGGTGGGACTGTGGTGAGGTGTAATAGTGAAGTGGAACAAAACCAGAAAGGACGCCACCATGCTATCAGGGTAGCTGCAAGAATAGGAATATTTCCCGAAGGAAGTCATGTCGAATACGCTGAAAGGTCAAGGAAGAGGTGGACCAGAAAGTGGCCATTGCAGTTGACCTTGTGGAGGTAACAGGTGGCCTGGGGAGGAGCAGTTTCAGAAGACTAGCAGGGACTACAGGGTGGGGGAGAGAATAAGAAAGTGGGCACGATAGGGGCACCTGGGTGGCTCAGTCGGTTAAGCGTCTGACTCTTGGTTTCAGCTCAGGTCATGATCTCACAGTTTTGTGAATTCAAGGCCCGCGCTGAAGTCAGGCCCTGCGCTGGCAACAGGAAGCCTGCTTGGGATTCTCTCTCTCTTCCTCCCTCTCTACCCCTCCCTCACTCACGCTGTCTCTGTCTCTCTCAAAAGAATAACCTTTAAAAAAAAGAAAGTGGGCACTGTAAAGATGGACAACTTTCAAGAAGTTTGCATGTGAAGGGGAGCAAAGCTTTGAGGCAGTAGCTAGGTGGGCATATTGAGTCATGGGAGGAAGATTTCTTTTTTGGCTATTTTTTCAGATAGAAGTTTTAGAGCATGTTAGTATGCTGATGAGAATGTCTCAGAAAAAAGAGAAATTGATACAGTAAGACAGAGAGTACCATACAGAATAGTTTCACTGCCCTAAAAGTCTTCTGTGCTTCCCCTGTTCATCTTTCCTCCCTAACTCCTGACAACACTGATCCTTTTACCGTCTCCATAACTTTGCCTTCTCCAGAATGTCAGATTGTTGGAATTATACAGCATGTTGACTTTCTCATTTCTTTTTAGCGCTGAATAACATTCCATTGTCTGGATGTACCAAAGTTTATTTATCCATTTACCTCCTATAGGCCATCTTGGTTGCTTTCAAGTTTTGGCACTTATAAATAAATCTTCCATAAGTCTCTACGTGCAGACTTTTGTGTGGAGATAACTTTGCAACTCAGCTGAGTGAATGCCAAGGAATACCACGGCTGAGTCATTTGTGAGAGTATTTTTGATTTTGTAAGAAACTATCAACCTGTTTACTAAGTGACCGTACCAATTTTCATTCCCACCGCGATGTGTAAGAGTTCCTGTTGCTCTACATTTTTACCGGCATTCGTTGTTGACAGTGTTTTGGATTTTAGCCACGCTAACAGGTATGCAATAGTATCTCATTGTTGCTATAATGTGCGACTCTCTTATGACATATGACGGGGAGCATCTTTTCATATGCTTATACGATATTCATATATCTTGTTTGGTGAAATGTCTGAAATGTCTTCTGCCCATTTGTTTTTTTAATCAGGTTGTCCACTTTCTTGTTGTTAAGTTTTAAGTGTTCTTTCTATAGTTAGCATAGTAGTACTTTATCAGGTATGTCTTCTGCAAACATACCCTCTCAGCCTGTGGCTAATCTCATTTTCCTGACACTGTCTCTCCAGAGTAGATGTTTTTAGTTTTAATGAAGTTTGGCTTATCAAGTCTTTCTTCCGTGAGTCATGCCTTGGGTTGTATTTCAAGGTCACTGCCTTACCCAAGGACATCCAGATTTTTTTCCCTGTGTTACCTCCTAGTTTTACAGTTTTGCATTTTACATTTAGATCTATAATTCCTTTTGAGTTGATTTTTGTGAAAGGTGTAAAGTCTGTGTTTAGATTTTTTTTTTTTTTTTGCATGTGGATGTCCAATTGTAGCACCATTTGTTGAAAAGCCTTTTCTCCATTGTATTGCCCTTACTCTTTTGCCTAAGATCAAAGTTGGATCTTTATGTGGGTCTATTTCTGTTCCATTGATCTATTTGTCTATTCTTTTGCCAACAGCACGCTGATTTGATTACTACAGTTTTATCCTAAATCTTGAAGTCAGGTAGTTGGTCCTCCAACCTTGTTCTTGAGAACACTGCTTCACTTAGACTTCTTATGCTCTGGCACACAAAGGCTATAATCTGCCTTTGAATGTTACATACCTGTGACTCTGTTTGCCAAGTCAATTAACTTTTTACAATTTCATCATCAACTGAGAATTCCACAAGTACATTCTCATACTGTTGCTATGAATTAAAGAGAGCGAGAACTCTACACAACTGAAGTCTTTTTTAAATCCTCAAAAATACCAAATACAAACCAAGGAATTAACTTCCATAGCAGAACAACATGTAGTAGACTGCTGGTCGATTCAGTGAGTCCGTCGCTCACTTCACGAAATAGAAGAAATTCTAGTTTGGCTTCTTAGGTTTCGCATGTAGAAACAAATACCTACATTTAGTGATCACGCCTTCAGTTACTACAAGAATTTCACAATCAAAATCCACAGCTTGTGGGTGAAAGGCCCTTTGCAGATTCAAATTCAAAAACCGATTCTTCCTACAAACTGGTTATTTACTGAGATCCTCGAGCTAATCGAGCTAATCATGTCAGAGTAAAAGGAAGCGGTCAGCAATTGTCTAGTGAATCTCTGATAAGTAAATTAAGCCATTCCCAGGCAATAAAATTTCTATTCTGTTTAATGGTAGCTTTGCCGTTGCTGCTGCTTCTTTTTCTTCTTCTTTTTGCACAACAGTCTGGTGTTTAGTAAACCCCACTTATTACACATGTGCTCAGACAAAAATATTAACGTTGTTTATTATTTGGTAAGCTACAAACAGGAACATTAAAATATGATACCTCTATCTCCAAGAATTTATTTATTTAACAAACATTTATCAATTTCTGCCTGTATTTCAGGCTCTGTACCAGGCCCCAAGATTAGAGAGAGGAGCAAAAGCTAACTCCTGGATTCACGTTCATGATATTCACAAATAATTATAGCAAGCGACACATACCCTAATGTCTTCTAGAACCTATGGAAACACGAGCAGGAAATGATACAGAAATAGAGTAGGATGAGCAGAAGTGCGCTGGGCAGAGTCTGGGAGGAAGGACATTCCTGGCAGAAGGGCTACACCTACAAACACAGGAAGGGGTCATCTCACACAAAACAAATGGAGCAGATAGTCCTGTCCAGGCTGCACCCAGGGAACAGGAGGAGAGGGTGGGAAACAAGCTGAGTAGGTCAGTGGAAGCATCCTAGAACTCACATGCCATGCCCAGGAGTTCAGGCCTCCTCAAGGAGTGGGGAGCCACCCAGAGATTTTAAACAGGACGTCATCAAATTCATGCTTACAGATTCCTCTGGAAACAATGCAGAGAATGGATGGGGGAGATGAATAAGCCTGGAAGCAAAAGAACAAGTTAGGAATTTATGTAATTGTCCAGAGAAAAAATAATGGGCGCAATGGAATATTCTTTAGCCCATAAAAAGAAACAGAGTACCAGGATTTGCTACAACATGGGTGAGCCTCAAAAACATTATGGTAAATGACAGGAGCCGATCACAACAGGCCACATACTCCGTAATTCCATTCATGAGAAATGTCCAGAACTGGCAAATACATAGAAGTAGAAAGTAGGTTCGGTGTCGGGAGGCAGAGGGATGGGGAGAAGGGTGAAGGGGTGCTCTTTGTGAGGTGGGATGATGAAAATGTTCTAGAATTGATTGTGGTAATAGTCTGTAAGTCTGTAAATCTACTAAAAGCCATTGGATTTGTACACTTTGAAGGGTGAATTTATGACATGTGAATTGCTCCTCAATAAAAAAAAAAAATGTGTATCTCTTTAGGAAAAAGAATGAGGCTGGAACGAGAGTGGTAACGATTCCCTGATTCTGTCCTGTGGAGCTGGGTGGATGGGGCCACCACAAATCAGGACAGCAGATTCAGAAGGATGACAAGCCCCTGTCTGGACATTTTGGCTTGAGGTTCCGGTGAAGTATCAAGATGGTGATGAACCATAGCTAGGGGAAGTCATGAGAGAGAGTCCGGAGATAAGGATTTGAAAGAATTCAGCCTATATTTTGTACTTAGATCCGTGGAAGTGGACACCACAAACTAAGATGGGCACATGGGCCAAGAGAGCAGAGGCTGGGGGTAGGCCTCTGAAGGGAAGTCGTGTTGAAGGAACAGACAGAAGAGGTGCCCTCCAAGGAGGGTGAGAAGAAGGTGTCAGAAAGAAAAAGGTAAATAGGTACCCTAACACCCACGAGTCCAGTCATATCACTAACTCAAGTGTTTCAAAATACTGGGAGCATCTCTAAATACCTGACTTTGTTAAATGAGGGAATGTGGTGGTCAGGTGTGTCCACCGTGGACTTGGGAAGACTGTGGTGGCCCTGGGGCTCAGAGCCTGAGCTGGACATGCCCCTCCCCCACTCCTGCCCGGTGCTCCCCCTTCACCTGGTTGGGAAAGTCATAACCTCTTCACCTCGCCATCTGCATTTTCCCTGTTCTGCTAATGAAGTGGTAATGTTCGACTTTCATCATAATGAGAATCCATTTAGTTCAAGTGCTTTGTAATTAATCTTTTATGCTAATTAATCCTTTCCTACACTGGTATCTCACAAAACATGGGAAAACAAAACATTTCTCCTACAAGTCCATCGAATTAAGCTTCTTCTATCTAAAAGGAGGCGGGGGGGGGGGGGGGGGGGGGGGGGGGGGGGGGGTGGAATACAGCCAGACAAATCAGGCCACAGAAAACCTCCCTTTGCTGAAAAACAGACTCTCCAGCCTGCATTAAATTTTGCATTCAGAAAATTGGAAAAGAAAGTTCCTCCGAACCCTACCTCCCCCCTCAGTTAGCAAGGGAACCCTTGTCAACTAGCTTACGGTCTAAGAAAATAAAAAGGGTTTTCAATACTCATTTTTATATCTAGTCGGGATTTCTTTATTTGAATTTTAAATGTGGAATTATCAGCAAATGCTGCCAAGGAAAGTGCTCCACAGTATCTCCTTTATTATTATCTTTCAGGCAGCAAATAGGCCTTACATGTAAGCCCTGCTTTATGATTTTAAACAATCTCTTTTACATATTTTTCTGTTCTGATCCTCACAGCAATGTAGGTAGAAACAGCACAGTCAGGGGAGAGGCTGCTGACCCTGTTTCTTCATCTATTTGGCCCTGGGTATGTCACTCTCTCTACCTGGGTTTTCTCATTTCAAAAATGATTGCTACTCACTGGGGTGGCTTGAAGATTAACCAAATTCGTATCTGCAAAGTGCTTAGAACTCTACCTGGTATTGGGGCACCTGGGTGGCTCAATCTGTTAAGCGTCCAACTTCAGCTCAGGTCATGATCTCACACTCCATGAGTTCGAGCCCCGCATCGGGCTCTGTGCTGACAGCTCAGAGCCTGGAGCCTGTTTCAGATTCTGTGTCTCCCTCTCTCTCTGACCCTCCCCCGTTCATGCTCTGTCTCTGTCTCAAAAATAAACAAACATTAAAAAAAAAAAAAAAAGAACTCTACCTGGTACACAGTAAATGCTCACTAAATATTATTTTTTTCCAATATATGAAATTTATTGTCAAATTGGTTTCCATACAACACCCAGTGCTCATCCCAAAAGGTGCCCTCCTCAATACCCATCACCCTCCCTCCCCTCCCTCCCACCCCCCATCAACCCTCAGTTTGTTCTCAGTTTTTAAGAGTCTCTTATGCTTTGACTCTCTTCCACTCTAACCTCTTTTTTTTTTTTCCTTCCCCTCCCCCATGGGTTTCTGTTAAGTTTCTCAGGATCCACATAAGAGTGAAAACATATGATATCTGTCTTTCTCTGTATGGCTTATTTCACTTAGCATAACACTCTCCAGTTCCATCCACGTTGCTACAAAGGGCCATATTTCATTCTTTCTCATTGCCACGTAGTACTCCATTGTGTATATAAATCACAATTTCTTTATCCATTCATCAGTTGATGGACAAATATTATTAATATTGTAGTTACCATCATTATCAATGTTTCCCAAGACCAGAGGCACAGAAGGGCAAAGCTTCTCAAATAATACATAATAACTAGGATTAGAAGTTCTGATGCTTTGGAGCGCCTGGGTGGCTCAGTTGGTTGAGCGTCTGACTTCAGCTCAGGTCATGATCTCGTTGTCCGTGAGTTCAAGCCCCTTGTTGGGCTCTATGCTGACAGCTTGGAGCCTGGGGCCTGTTTAAGATTCTGTGTCTCCCTCTCTCTCTGCCCCTCCCCCATTCATTCTCTCTCTCTCTCTCTCTCTCTGTGTGTGTGTGTCAAAAATAAACATTTTTGGGGCACCTGGGTGGCGCAGTCGGTTAAGCGTCCGACTTCAGCCAGGTCACGATCTCGCGGTCCGTGGGTTCGAGCCCCGCGTCGGGCTCTGGGCTGATGGCTCAGAGCCTGGAGCCTGTTTCCAATTCTGTGTCTCCCTCTCTCTCTGCCCCTCCCCCGTTCATGCTGTGTCTCTCTCTGTCCCAAAAATAAATAAATGTTGAAAAAAAAATTAAAAAAAAAATAAATAAACATTTTAAAAAAATAAAAAAAAGAAGTTCTGAAACTTTCCACTGGGCCACTGAGCCAATACCAAACAAGGTTTGGGGCACAACCCAGGACCTTAGTGAACACTGGGGAGGATGCTGCGTGGTACCAAATCAAGAATGTGCTCTTTGCTGGCAAAGCCCTACCTGAGTGAGAGCCATCCCCCTACCTGAGTGAGAGCCAAGTTCTTTGCAGGGAAAGCAGCTTCAGCAGCTCAGGGAAGCAGCATAAATTGTGCTGTTTATTTGCCTTGCTCCTAGATATGACCAACACATCTCTAGTTTTCCCTTTAGGATACACTCATAGATGGGGAATTCTTGAGTCAAAGATTACAAACTTTTTTCCACTTCATGGAACAGCTTGCCAAATCGCTTTCTGAAATTAGTACAACAAATTTGGTTGTACCAATTCTACTGCTTGCTCTGAGGAGCAATACCCATACGAATGTCGAATATTTAACACATCTGTGCCAAGTCGACAGGCTGAAAATGGTGTTTCGGTATCATTTTAATTTGTATTTATTGAATGTCCAGATAAGGTTAAATGGGTGTTTATTGTCCATTTACAGTGTGTGTGTGTGTGTGTGTGTGTGTGTGTGTGTGTGTGTCTTTATGTCATTGGCCTCTCTTTCCATTTGGTGGTTCTTTTGAGGTTTACTTAGTGATTTCAACTATTGTAAAATTTTTAACATTTATTTATTATTGAGAGACAAATAGAGACAGAGCATGAGCAGGGGAAGGGTAGAGAGAGGGGGAGACACAGAATGAGAAGCAGGCTCCAGGCTCTGAGCTGTCAGCACAGAGCCTGAGGTGGGGCTCGAACTCACGAACTATGAGACCATGACCTGAGCCAAAGTCGTACGCTTAACCTACTGAGCCACCCAGGTGCCTCCAATTTTAAGTATTTTTATGTTTTATGAATATTAGCCATTTGTCGTATTTCTTACCAATATGTTCTCCCACCCATTTGGTCATTGGTCTTTTAATTCCTTCACAGTGTGCATGTGGATTTTTAAAAATTTTTTTTTTCAACGTTTTTATTTATTTGTGGGACAGAGAGAGACAGAGCATGAACGGGGGAGGGGCAGAGAGAGAGGGAGACACAGAATCGGAAACAGGCTCCAGGCTCTGAGCCATCAGCCCAGAGCCTGACGCGGGGCTCGAACCCACGGACCGCGAGATCGTGACCTGGATGAAGTCGGACGCTTAACCGACTGCGCCACCCAGGCGCCCCGGATTTTTTAAAACCATATCATAGTTTTATTGGTAATGCTGTTAAACATATCAATCTTTTCTTTTGTGATATCTTCCATGGCTTTCATGCCATTTCAGTCCCATCCTGTCACATCTCAGACTTGGCTCTTTCAAACAGAAGCTCTATTCATTATACTGCTGATGGAAATGTCCGGGGCCACCTTCCCAAACTACCACCACTTGGGCCACCTCCATCCAGATCCAGATCACCTGTATGCGCTTTTCCAACGTTTATTTATTTTTGGGACAGAGAGAGACAGAGCATGAACGGGGGAGGGGCAGAGAGAGGGAGACACAGAATCGGAAACAGGCTCCAGGCTCTGAGCCATCAGCCCAGAGCCCGACGCGGGGCTCGAACTCACGGACCGCGAGATCGTGACCTGGCTGAAGTCGGACGCTTAACCGACTGCGCCACCCAGGCGCCCCTGTATGCACTTTTCCAAGTGGTAACCTGCCATCTTTTTCTACATTAAGACCCAAACATTACGACAAATACATTTTTTTTAATTTTTTTTAACTTTTTTTTATTTATTTTTGAGACAGAGAGAGACAGAGCATGAACAGAGGAGGGGCAGAGAGAGAGGAAGACACAGAATCTGAAACAGGCTCCAGGCTCTGAGCGGTCAGCACAGAGCCCGACGCAGGGCTCGGACTCACGGACCGTGAGATCATGACCTGAGCTGAAGTCGGACGCTTAACCGACCAAGCCACCCAGGTGCCCCACGACAAATACATTTTTAAAATATATTTATTTATTTGAGAGAGAGAGAGAGAGAGAGCACAAGCAGGGGAGAAGCTGTCCGCACAGAGCCTGATGCAGGGATCGAATGCACAAACCATGAGATCATGACCTGAGCTGAAGTTGGAGGCTTAACCAACTGAGCCACCCGAGCGTCCCATGACAAGCATATTGATCTGTGTGACCTGGGCTTTGTGCAGGCATTCTTGGAGTCCCTTCCATAGAGAGACCCAGGTCCTTTTTCTCTACTGTTTTAAGGCACTCTGAGCCTGTCCTTTCTGCTTGTGGCAGGAGTTTGGTTCATCTCCAGGTGCTGCCCCTTGCATTGTGCCCCACAAAGGCCTGGCTTCCCCCTGCTTCACATCCACATCGATTCACAAGCTGGCACAGTTGGGGGTCATTGGAAAACCTTAATGTTTGCTATGCGCTTTTTCTCCAGAGCAGTTACAAATATTACTGAAAGGATCTGATTCCTGAATACTGTCTCTGATCTTGTCCAAAACAAGGCCATATCATCGTTATTATTAATAATAACAATTTGTGCAGCAATTCAGAGATTACGGGGTATTTTCTCAATCAACTTTACCCCCTTGATATAGTGATCATGCAAATTATCTTCCTCATTTTACAGAATGAAGAATCTGACTGCCCAAGTAACTCATTTGAGGATAAGGAGCCAAAAGATACAAATACGGGTCTCCTGGTACAAATCTGATGTTATTTCTACTAAAACTTGTTATCCAATTTTAATCCAATTTTCCATTCATATGGTACCTTTTTTCCTTTTAAAAAATTTATCTCTTCATATTAAAATAATTCCAGATTTACAAAAGTGTTGTAAAAATAGTACAAAGAATTTCTGTATACTCTCTACCCAGCTTCCCCAAATACTAATATTTCACATACTTACAATTATCCAAATCAAAAAATTAACATTAGTACAACATCATTAGCTAATCTTTGGACTTCGTTTAAATTCCACCAATTTTCCCATTAATATCCTTTTTCTGGTCCAAGAGCAAATCTGCACTCACACGTTGCTTTCACTGTCCCATCTTTTTCTCTTTTAATGACATTTCATGACTGTGACACTTTTGAGAAGTACTAGCCAGTTCGTTTGTAGACCGTTCCTCTATTTGGGTTTGTCTGATGCGTCCTCATGATTAATGTCAGTTACACATTTTTGGCAAGGATCCCACAGAAGTAATGTTGTGTTCTCAGGACATCCTGTTAGGAGCATGTAGTATCATTTGTCTAAACACTGATGATGTCAATTGGAATCACTGGGTTAAGTGGCATCTTCCAGGTTTCTCCACTGTAAAGATATTATTTCCCCCTACTTAATTAATAAATATCTTCTGGGGAGATACTTTGAGGCTCTGCAAATATCCTGTTTCTCATCATCTTTTCACCGACTACTGTGCTATTTGCTGAATGGTTTCTATTTCCATCGTTCTTCCTTTATTAGTTAGAATTCTTTTGTACAAAGAAGCTGTTCCTCTCCTGCATTTGTTTTTCTTCAATTAATTATTTATATAGTACAAATCCCCAAATTGTGATTTTATTTAATGTGTTAATTCATTAATACCATTATTTGGTCTGTTGTCCAAATTGTCCCGGATCTGGCTACGGAGGGTTCCTCCAGTCAGCTCGTGCATCCTTTGACATGTCGCCATCATTTTTCTCACTTACCGGCTCCCAAATGTTCCAGGCACATCTTGTACTTTCCCATCCTGAGCCCGAGAATCAAGTATTTTCTAAGAATATTTGATTCTGTTTATTGAAGAATTATATTTAGAAACCAAGCTTTTGTTCTACATATGCTCATTGGTAATGAGGTTTTATGGCTTCTACGCATTCTCGGGAGGCAAAGATATATGTGCGCACACACACACACACACACTCTCTCACGTAAATTTCTATATTGGTAAATAGAGACAGTGCTACTCTTTCGTTGCTAGTTTTTCTTTCTTTTAATAGACTTCTCTGGTTGAACTGCATTAGCTAACATCTCTAGTACAGTGGAATAGTAGTAGAGATAGTAGGCATCCTTGCTGATCTTAGTGGGAATGCCTCTACAGTTTCCCCGTTAAATGAGAGAATGGGTTCTAGGACTAAGGCAGATATATTTTATCACGTTAAAGTATCTACCAATTCTTCTTTTCTTCAAAACTTTTATCAGCAAGAAGAAACCTGAATCCAGAAAGAAGGCATGGGAAGAAAGACACAGAGGCAAACACGGACACTGATAAAGTGTGCCAGTGTATCAACCATGAAAATCTCCACGCCTCTCTTCATTCACACCCTTGCCATAGCCTCTTTATGGGTAGAGTCTTGTGTCCTGACCCCAGACTTTGGGCTGGCTCGTGAAACTTGTTCTGGCCAGTGGGATGGGCCAGACATGACAGTGTGCCAGTTCTGAGACCAGGCCTTAAGACTCCTCACACATTTCCTGTTGCCCTCTTATGACTATGCCATTGCCGTGAGAAGCTCCCCCCCTGTATAGCTGCTGCCCTGCAGCATAGGCGCCAAAATACATACCCGTAGAACGGAGGCCCCGCCAGCCAACCCCCAGACCTGCAGTGAGAAGAGAGCTACATAGCACGCCGCGACCAGCTTAGATCAGCAGAGCCCCAGCTGGCCAGTGTTCAATGAACCAGTCCTTTATTTCAGACTCCATTTGCTTACGTGGCATAAAAGGGAGATATAAGGCCTATGATCTCCTGCCAAACATTTCGAGCCCTTGTTTTGAGTAAGGTACTTTTGTATTTTGCGAATCTGCCAGACCAGCAGCCTTTTTTAATGCTAGGATCTACATTACAGCCTCCTGTTCCAAATATCATCATGTAGGTCTTTGAATCTCTTTTCTGCTATTGCACACACAGTGATTTATCTGCATTTATTTTTTTGTCAATTTGGCCTGGAATATTGTGGGGGTTGTCCAATATTTGATACAGTGATTTCAGCTCATTTCTTTCAGGGAAGCATTTGGGAGTAGTAATCTTTCTAACATCCTTAAACAAACAAACAAACAAAAAAGGCTGAGAAAGATGAGTCCTATTGGTTCACTATCGCCTTTGCACCACTAAGTTTATCTTTTGTATCATAATCAATAACTCCTGTCCAATCTCTAATCAATTTTTCCCTCTGATATACTCCAAACAAACCTTCCTTCCAGTTTCAGAGGTTCTTTTATGTTCTGTGGCAAAATCTCTTTTGGCTACCCATGGTCTATAAGTTATTCACACTCTCAGTTTGGTTCCTTCCATTTTTTAAAAGATATGTTTCTCTTGTAATAACCCCTTTGCTTCTGAAAGACAGCGGTAACATAAATTTAACACAAGTTAATTATGGTAGCAAATTGCCCATGTCGCACTGACAGTACACAGAACAGGTGCACTTAAGCAGCAATGTTCAAAAGTGTCCAGGAAACAGAAATAACACCTGATCATTGCAGTAAGCTTCTACCAAAGGGGGAAAAAAGTCCCAAAACTACTGTAGAGGAGTTCAAGGCAAATCATATTTCTATGAAAAATTGATGGAGCATCAAACACGACGCGGCCTTAGACATTTCAGAGAGCTTGTGTTATAAAAGGTGTAACTCTTGCATTTTATACCTGTTCACAGTAAAAGTATCAGGAGTGCCTGAAAAGGCTACCTCATTACTTACTCTTAAATTGCCACCCTGCATTTTTAAAAGTCACATAAAATAATGGACTTGTGGTATGAAGAGGGCATTGATTTCCCTGAGTTCTATCTCTGGAGTGGAAAAAAAAAATGAGGTAGTATTTTAAAGAGCCATCAAATTCAATGTTTACGACAATAATAAAAAACTTTTAATAGAAAATGTTCTAAAAGAGGTTTGAGTTTTTGTGCTGGGTACAGTAAAGACTGGGACACTAAGTTTACGTAGTGACAAACAGTTATTTAGGAAACAGCCGATGCTTTCAAGCAACCACAGGTGATTTATAAGCCAAACAGAATTTCAAGAAGTAATGCAGGAAAAAACTGAACGCCACAAATTTTGTTCTCAACTAGAAACAATCGAAAAGTTCAGTTTATGCCAAGTAGCAAGCTCAAGGCCACTTACCAGGAAGGTGTGACCTTGTTTTTGTTGAAGTCAAAAGATTTCCCTGAAGCTCCCAGCTTGAGGGTTGAGCTGGTACTATTGCGGCCAGCCTTTAGGTGTGGAAGGTCCAGTCAATTCCCAGCACCCTCCTCACTGGTCCACACAAGACTCTGGGACCTTCTGCTATCATGTGTTTTATTCAACTTATCCCAATTCTCCACTCGCATTCCCTTTCCCTACAGGCAAGCATTCTAATGTGTTTGTAATCATATAGTTAAGACTTACTGTATATCTGGGTGCCTGGGTGGCTCACACAGTCAAGTGTCCAACTTTAGCGCAGGTCATGATCTCACAGTTCGTGAGTTCGAGCCCCGCATTGGCTTGCTGCTGTCAGCACAGAGCCTGCTTGGGATCCTCTGCCTCCCTCTCTCTCTCTCTCTCTCTCTCTCTCTCTCTCTGCCCCTCCCCCAGAGAGTGCGCTCACTCTCTCTCTCTTTCTGACCCCAAAATAAACAAACACTAAAAAAAAACTTTAAAAGGAAAGACTTACTGTATATCTATCACGTGTCAGTTCAAAGAACTAGGAATACGTCAGAGACCAGAACAGAGAAAGACCTCTGCCTTCCCAAAGCCTACATGCTAGTGGAGGACGCACAATGAAAAGACAAATAGTAAATATTAAAATGCAATAAGCACCATGAGGAAAACAGAGGGAGTGCTGCGGGGAGAGGCGAGTGCCATTTTAAATCAGGGTGTCCAGGGGCGCCTGGGTGGCGCAGTCGGTTAAGCGTCCGACTTCAGCCAGGTCACGATCTCGCGGTCCGTGAGTTCGAGCCCCGCGTCGGGCTCTGGGCTGATGGCTCAGGGCCTGGAGCCTGTTTCCGGTTCTGTGTCTCCCTCTCTCTCTGCCCCTCCCCTGTTCATGCTCTGTCTCTCTCTGTCCCAAAAAATAAATAAATGTTGAAAAAAATTTTTAAAAAATTAAAAATAAATAAATAAATAAATAAATAAATAGGGGCGCCTGGGTGGCGCAGTCGGTTGAGAGTCCGACTTCAGCCAGGTCACGATCTCGCGGTCCGTGAGTTCAAGCCCCGCGTCGGGCTCTGGGCTGATGGCTCAGAGCCTGGAGCCTGTTTCCGATTCTGTGTCTCCCTCTCTCTCTGCCCCTCCCCTGTTCATGCTCTGTCTCTCTCTGTCCCAAAAATAAAAATAAAAACGTTGAAAAAAAAATTTTTTTTAAAATAAATAAATAAATAAATAAATAAATAAATAAATAAATAAATCAGGGTGTCCAAGCAGAGCCTCACTCACATCTTGATATTTGAGCAAAGAAGATGAGCATGTGATCCACACAGGGATCCGAGAAAAGCCGTCAGCAACAGCAAGCAGGAGGCTCAGAAGCACCAGGGGTCTGCTGAGTATATATTCATTGACTGATAAGTGTTCTTGCAAAATGAACATTGCAGTTTTATGTGCATCGTTTTAATCTTCATAATTGCATTTGTAGTCGTGGGGGCTCTCCAAAGCAGCAGAACCAAGGGGAGAGAGAGAGAGGTTTGCTGAGAAATTGGATCACATGGTGACTGAGAAATCTGGGGTCTGCAGTCAGCAAGCTAGACACATAGATTGACACAAACAATGAACCATTCCGATGTTGTATTGTTTCTCATTCTGCTTCTTTCTTTCCCTCAAAGTAACGTTGTTGAGATGAATAGCAGCAGGTAGGCAGGCTTCTACGATGATCTTTGCCCCTGGGGCATGATTATGTCACAGTTAAGCGGCAAAGCAACATTGCAGATGTAATTATAGTCACTAATCAGTCGACATTAAGATATTATCCCAGTGGGCCTAAACTAATCACAACAACCCTTTATAGGCAGTTTTCTCTGGTTTGTTGTAGAAGAGAAAGACAGAATCCAAGCATGAAAAGGATGCAACATGTCATGGCTGGCTTAAAGATGGGGGGGGGGCATGTGGGGAGAAGTGGGGTGACCTCTAGAGTTCAGAGCAGCCTGTGGTTGACAGCCAACAAGAAAATGGGCACCTGAGTGGCTCAGTCAGTTACGTGTCTGACTCTTGATTTCCGCTCAGGTCATGAACTCACAGTTCGTGAGCTCAAGCCCTGCATCAGGCTCTGCACGGATAGGGATTCTCTCTCTCCCTGTCTCTCTGCCCCTCCCCTGCTCACACACACTCTCTCTCTCTCTCTCAAAATAAATAAACAGAAAGAAAGAAAGAAAGAAAGAAAGAAAGAAAGAAAGAAAGAAAGAAAGAAAGAAAGAAAGAAAGAAAGAAAATAAATGAGGACTTCAATCCTACTACTACAAAGGACTGAATTCAGCCAACAACCTGAACAAACTTAAGGTAGATTCTTTCTCAGAGAGTCCAGATAAGAGCTCAGTCCAGCTGATACTTTGATTTCAGCCTTGTGAGACCCTGAGCAGAAAACCCAGTCATGCCCCACCTGGACTTCCAACCCACACAACTGGGAGACAGGAAATGGGCATTGTTTTAAGACACTGACTGTATGGTCATTTGTGACCCAGCAATAGAAAATGATCGCAGTAGTGCTGATGTACATTTTACTCATTTTAAAAACACTAATATCATATTTGCCTCACATAGGTAAGGTTCCAAGAACTTTACGAATATTAATTTCCTTGTCATAATGTTATTATATAGGTTTTATTATTTTTCCCAAAAGGGAATTTCTGTTTTATTATGAAACGTATATAACAAGACACTTGCTAGTCTAACCATTTTAAGTTCATTAATGCACTAGCATTAATTACATTCATAATGTACAACCATCAGTATCTACAGTAGTCTCCTTTACCTGTGGTTTCTCTTACCCATGGTCAACCTGGTCTAGAAACAGATGGGTCTTCCGACAAATTGCCAGAGGGTCAATAGTAGCCTAACGCTGTGTCACAATGTGCCTGTCTGTCACCTCACTCTGTTACATTATCTTGTGCCATCACAAGAATACAATACAATGAGATATTTTGAGAGAGTGATCACATTATATAACTTTTATTACAGTATATTGTTATAATTGTTCTATTTTATTATTAGTTATTGTTGCTAATCTCTCACTGTGCCTAATTTCTAAGTTGCATTTTATGGTAGGTAGGTATGCATGCAGAGGAAGAAACATAGTATAGACAAGGTTCAGAGGAAGAAACATAGTATAGATAAGGTTCGGTACTATAGTCAGTGTCGGGCATCCACTACAGGTCTTGGAATATGTCCTCCAAGGATATGGGGTGACCACAGTATTTTTCATCACCACAAATATAGTTGCTTTGAATTTGCACTTCTCTTTGAGCATCTCTTCACATGTTTCTCAGTACCTTTACATCTGATTCTGCCTTATTCACCAAAAGAAAACAAATTAGGGAAAGAGAAGAAGCTCCAGACTAACATTAGAAGCTAACACAGCACACTTGCCTCTGAATGAGATGGCCTTGAATTTGAATCCCAGTTCTTGCCTCTCTGTCTGGGTTACTTAATCTCTTTAAGCCTTAGTCCTCTTATCTGAGGAATGGGAATAATGGTACCAGCCTCTCTAGATTCTTTTAAGTTTTAAATGAGATGACCTATGATCTATGATCTAATGGCTATCACCATTCCTAGCGAAAGTAAGTATTTGATAAACAGCAGTTATTCAGGTTGGAATGTCATTTATTTCTTTTTTTAAGTTTATTTATTTTGAGGGGGGTGGAGAGGGGTGGAGAGGAGAGACAGAATCCCAAGCAGGCTCTGTGCTATCAGCATATAGCCTGATGCAGGGCTTGAACTCACAAACCATGCGCTCATGACCTGAGCCGAGATCAAGACTCAGATGCTTAACTGACTGAGCCACGCAGGTGCCCTGGGCAGCCATTTCATCTGAACCTCCCCTAACCCTGATGGTGGGACAAGCCATCCTTATGATGATGGCAGCCCCATTCTTACTACCAATGGTTTTGGCTCAGGGGTTGGTGGAAGAAGAAACAGGACTAAGAAATAATTTACACGCAGAACCAAATGGAGGCGGGAAAAAGTTCAATAGCATTCCAACCGTAATCTTAAATAAGGGGCAACCTCAGAGCAACAGATAGGGTGGAAAGGCTGCTGGGGGGAGGACTGTCCTCCCAGGCTGCGTGAGTGCACATTCCCCAGCAGGAGGAGAAATGGTTCTGTGCTACCTCCTGCCCTGCTGGAGAGAAGATGCTCGACATATTGACACACACTTGAATCTCAAGGAGTGCCAGATGGACTCACGGTGTGCTGTTTAAAATGCTGTGATATGCTAATGCCTGTGCATGTTTTGGGTCTGCATTCCTTTCATGTAACTGATGACACCAATAATAACTAAAATCGGCAGATTTCACTGATGATGTGAGCTCGCCACCATCAGTTTTTCGAAACATGAGTCAGGTTTGGCTTCCCACTATTATTATCTTGTGTCCTGTTACCAGCAACATAGACTACAGTCATTTCATTAAGCTTTCCAAAATGCAGAAAGGACCACAGTGAGCTAAAAAATAAAAATTAAAAAAAAAAATAGCATTACCATGTAGGAAAAGTGCTTTTGACTCCAGGAGTGAGAGTCCGGTAGAATCAGGTTGGTCGTGTTGGCACAGTAGTCTTTCCTTATGCAGTTTAACCAGCTGTTTCGTAGCATTTGAAAAAGAAAGAGAAAATCTAATTGCCCCGTGTACAACCTTTTTAAAGGATACTTTTTGTTTCCCATTTTATCTAGCCTCCTCTCTTCTACTTTTTAGAATTTCTAATTATAGAATTTGCTTACTGAAAATGTGTGCTTTAGGCTAGAGAAGAATATTTAGAAATCCTTACCCCAAAGAAAAGCAAGTGGGAGTGGAAATTTGAAAGAGGACCGCCTAATTCAGCACTAAAACCAGTGTGAGAAGCAGTGTGTGAGGGTGTGTGTGTGTGTGTGTGTGTGTGTGTGCGTGAGCATGTACGTGTGTGGATGTGTGTGTGTGGCTAAAATGTGCTTTTCAAAGTGCTGAGAGGTTGATGGGAATGTTTGATTAGCTCCTCTGAGAAAAGAGGAAAGTTGCTTGGACCTCTCCTTGTTTCTTCTTTAGAATAATTTGGATGGGATTTGTGATGCAGAAAAGCTTAAAGAAAAAAGGATATCCATTCTGTGTGGTGGAAAATTTTTGAAAAAAAATTGCTTTCTTCAAACAAGGTATGTCTGATGAATTACTAAGCTATGTAGATAGTTTTCTTTCCATACCTTATTATAAAAATGTTAAAATGTATTTCTCATTAAGAAACTATAATACACACCCTGACCAAGAAATCAGTCTGGACAAATTTCAGTCTCAGGAGAATTGGGAGGGAGTGGGGGTAGTTGACATCCTTGTAAATGACTAATATTATGTATATCAACTATAAATAAATTGTGCTGAGATAAGATTAGAACAAGATTTTCACTGTATTTTTAAACCGATTTAATTATGGTTAAAAAAAAAAAGTTGAAAAGTAGGACATTTGTGTAGAACTTTGAAGTAGCTTTAAGTCTCTTTATTATCCTGCCCTTTTTAAACCTTGCTTCCTATACGGAATGTAACAGAATTGTAACAAGTTGCTTCCAACCATGTATGAAAAGCAGTATGAGAAATGGACACATTGATGCTAAATGAAGAGAAGTTTTTTAGTGCAGATCTATACTTCTCTCTGCTCACACAAATCTCGGTGGAATGTGGCTAGATGTACAATTGTGTATCCTGTTTCCACTGGAAGCGTTTTCTTAGGCTGAATGCTTCTTTAACTGATAAGCCCAAGAAAGGGCTGGCATTGTTAAGTCTACTATTGTAGCCCAACTTTGCAGAGGGAGACAGGGTATGAAATCTCTTTTAAGCATGATTTGTGTCAAACTAGTATAAACATGAAATAAATGCCTCAAGCACAGGTTAAACAGAGAGGATAAGATCGAATAACTAGACTCAATGGTTTGCTCTGAAAAACCCCGGCATCTCTGCCATCCCCAAATCGAGAGTAGAATTCCAGATTTTCTTTGGGTGTATTGTAAAAATAAAACCAGGCATTCTTGGCCATGGTGGTTATTCAAAAAATCTGAGCGCTAAGAAAATAGCATTTTGCCATTACGTTGTGTTGCAATAAATTTGGAAGCTTTGGTGGTTAAAGTTCTGAGGTTGTTTTTCCCTCCGTCTTTTGAAAGATGAAAACGCCCTGCAGCAAAGCAAGATCAAATGCTATTTGTTTGTGTGTTTCCTCTGTTTTGTGTGTTAGTTGCAAGTGGTAGCTAAGCTTCCTCCTCCTCCTCCTCCTCCTCCTCCTGTAGGAAAGCTGGAAGTGCCTTTCATTTATTGAATTAAAATACCGTCTTTTGTAAAAGGGCTTTAGACAAAGAAATGCAAGACTAAAGGGCTGCATTTTTAATTGCAATGTGCTGGTTTCCCAGACTAAGCTTCATTTAAATATATCTTATACCTCACCACTGAAAGGAAACACCTAAGGAACACTGGAAACGCTTACTATCTATCTTCATAGCATTTACTGTATGAATATCATTTAGAAGATCTAGTTATCTTTTTTGCCAGGTTACTGATTACATGAGGAATAGTTTCTTTCAGACAAAAATACACTGGGTTTAACATGGTTTATGAATAACATCAGGAAAACAAAAATGCTTGTGCTCTCTCCTCTGTAATTCCTGTAGGACGTATCACACGCAGAAAAGCAGCGGCGTGCAGCACAACGGTCTAAGCCAGGAGTCCTAAATTACAGTAACAGTTCTGCCACTACCTGGCTGTGTTACCTTGGGAGAGGTGTGCAACATTTCTTGACTTTTGTTTACCCATCTGAAAAACAGAAGTAGCAATGCCTGCGCACACACCCTCCCAGGGTGGTCACAAGGTCCACTGCTGATTCTCAGCTCCAAATGGGTTTTGAAATGCGCAAAGTCCCATGGAAATGTAATCTTTTTCCCCCCATATTCAAAAACAGATTACACTGGAGGGAGTCACTGCCCTGGAAAGAAATGTTACAAGGCTTCCATACCGTAACCTCTCCTTGCTTATTTGGAAGCACGAACCAGGTAGCAGCAGCTACAGCAGCAGCAGTGGGTGCAGGACAGAGCACACAGTTCGGTCAGTAGAAGGGCCTTCTAGCTGTGTAACCTTGGGGAGGTTACTCGACATCTCTGTGTCTCCATGTCTTCACGTATGAAATGAAAAGTTGGGCAAGACAGTTAGTCTCTAAGTTTCCCTCCTAATGCTACGGTTCTGTGCACTGGGACCTCTCCCATGTCAAGACATGGCCAGGCCTCTGTATATTACAAAGTGAAAGAAGTATGGAACCTATGATATATTTAAAATATTTGTGTTTACCTAAGACTTTAACACACACAAAAATGAAATGTACCGTAGTTGCATATTACAGAAATGTAACCCAACTGTGTATACATGTGTATGTGTATATACTATTATATATTACATAATTATATGTATGTAAACGTGTGTGTGTGTATATATATAATATATAACAGTTTTATTATGAGGACAGTGTGGTCCAAATTGTATGCCAGACCTACTTCAGTTTTCTAGTGCATTTCTATGACTGTGTGACCTCATATGGAGATAATGTCAAATACCTAAATTTAAGGCCTTGCATGCAAGGCCAAGTTCAAGTGGCCCACTTGTGCTGTATGGATCCTGTGGGAGTTTGTCTGGCAGGAGGATCTGCCTCTTTTTAAACGTGTTAACCTTGGCAAGTTACTTCAACTTTTTGGGCCTCGGTTTTCTCATCTGTAAAAGGCATCTATCATTTAGTGTCTATTAGGATTGTGACAAAAAGCTTCCATTGGTGCTTGATATACCATCAGTACCCAAATGTCAGCAAAAAAATGTTTTTTAATTTCTTCTAACGTTCATTTATCTTTGAGAGACAGAGAGAGACACAGTGCAAGCCGGGGAGGGGCAGAGAAAGAGGGAGACACAGAATGCAAAGCAGGCTCCAGGCTCTGAGCTGTCAGCACAGAGCCCAACGTGGGGCTTGAACCCACGAACTATGAGATCAAGACCTGAGCTGCAGCCAGACACTTACCTGAGCCACCCAGATGCCCCCAAATTCTCTTTATTGCATGTGACTAGAACGAAGAAATCAGATCAGCTGTGAGACACATTGATGGTGATACTCTTCAAACTTTTAGCCATTAACCCTTGTGGATGTCCTAAGTAATTAGACTTAGGAAATTATGTGATATGAGTATAATTATGAGAAATGTGTTGCTATTTCTTCATCCAGAGGATATGAGCTAATTAATCAGTCAGCAAATGATAAGCAAGAGAGGCAACTTCTGTAATGTCTGTAATTTGAGAAACCCCAAAGGCCCTCTCTCGTTGCCTAAGAATGTGTCCCTCTGGTTTGCAGAAGGGCATGGAATTCTTGGCCCTCTGAACATACATGGTGTGAGCTAGAGAGCTGCAAAGGGGGCCTGCGACATGTGACATATAAGAAACGTCCTTGTACACATGGCAGTGAGCAGCTTACATAGTTAGTGCAGAGAATAGGGAAAGGAAGGAGCGACAGACCGGGGCGAATTTAGGTGAGGCATCAGAAATGACCGTTTGATATAGTGCTGGCTGTTAATTTTAAAACGTTCATTTATTTTGAGAGAAAGAGAGAGAGAGACAGAGAGACAGAGAGAGAGAGAGAGGGAGGGAGAGAGTGGAGACAGGGAGAGAGAATTCGAAGCAGGCTCCACACCGTAAGCACAGAGCCCGTCGACAGGGGTTCGATCCCACACACCCTGAGATCATGACCTGATCTGAAATCAAGGGTCGGATGCTTAACCAACTGAGCCACCCGGGTGCTCCTGGTTGTTAATTTTTAATTAAGTGGCAGGAGAGCATGCCAACAGCCAGGGCCCGCACAGCAGCTCGTCAGCTCAGATCCAGCCCTAACTCCTATTACTTGCCCGCACCCCTGAGCTCACCTGCAGCTAAGCCACTCCAGTTGTGCACCTGTGCCCTGCTGGCCCAACTCCCATCACTGGCTCCACTGCTGTGCACAGCCCATGGTGAGACCCCGAGGCCACAAGAGAGCATAATGACAATCAGGGGCCAGGCACCTGCTAATGCACCAGCAGTTGGGCCTGCCCCCACCCCCACCCCGGCCCGCAACCGGCCCCTGCCACCACACAGGCACCTGCAGCTGACCACGGCAGCCCCTGCATGCACAACGCCAGCTCCAGCCATCACCACTGCCTGCCCTCCCTGGTCTCTAGCCTCTGGACCCTGAGGCATCACTAAGGACCCAAAGAGCCCTTGCAGATACACCAAAGTTCTCACCAAGGACTACACGGTTGTCAATGTTATGGACCCGAGCAGCCTGAGCTGTCGAGACATCATACGTCCTTGGACCCAGAGCCACCACAAGCCGCTACACTTGGTTCCCTGTACCACTAGACCCAGGGTTGCAGTCTGCCCCATCATGCCTCGACCCACAGGTGAAGTCACCTTACCAAAGTCACCTTTCCTTACTGAAATCAGGCCATGAAGTCCAAAAGAGGTAACTGGACACTGGACAAGGGTATAAGGATCATGAAGCAACAGGGAAACAACATCACCAAAGAAGCGCAGTGAATCTCCAAAAACTGACCCTCAAGAAATGGAGATACATGAACTACCTGACAAAGAATTCAAAATAATTGTTCTAAAGCTACAATGCAGCTAGATAATAACACCAGGAAAACAACACAAAAACAAAATAGGCTCAACAAAGACCTAGACGACATAAAACAGAACCAAAAAGAAATTCCACAATGAAGAATAAAATTTTAATTAACACACACACACACACACACACACACACACACACACACACACAAAGTCAGTCTGTGATCATCTAGGTGAGTTCCTGTTTGCAGAACAGGAGAGGAAGGACCAAAATCCAGCAAGATTCCCAGAGCCCCACGTTCACAATGGAGCAAAGACTATTTCAGTTTTGTTTATTGCATTTTTCTACGGTTACCTCATCCGTTAAACAAACAGTCGTGGATACTAGATTTAGAATTTGTTTTTAATCAGCTAGAAAACTTTCCGCTTCAACAGACTGCAAAGCTTGAAGAGATCCTTAGAGACTGCCCATGTGAAATGCTCGGGGCTGCCTGGGAAGTGTACAAAGCAGGTACCAGGTGATGCTCTGAGTTGAGACCTATAAACGCGGCACATCATGTGGCAACCTGCAAAAGGCAAATCCCCCATGCAGATGTTGTGACTCGGCTGAAATCCGCTGCCACATTCCAGTGCTAATATCCTGAGGGAGAAAGGTGAACTGAGATAGTGGATGCCAAAATCCTTTCCTCAAATCTACAAGCCATGGTCTTGGAACAAAAGAAACACTAGTTTGGTTTAGATCCAGTTTGGAGACTATTTTGGTGTTTGTGTTTTATTTTGGTGATACAATTAAAAAAAAATGTTTAGGCTCACTTCTACTTCCCATTTCTTGACTAGAGGCTTTCTTCAATTCTTTTTAAAAAGCTAGGTATCATTCCTCAGCCATCTGATTGGTTCGATTGCCCTACAGTCATGTAGAAGATTTTCATGAGAATGGGGTGATGATCCTTATAAATCTGAGAGAGTAGGAAGGAACATAAGTGTAGAATCACTCCCTTTCTGGAGCCCTAGAAGAACAGAACTCAATGGGGGTCACAAACCCGTGTGGTTCCTTCACCAACAAGTCAAAAAAAATCAAGCCATGATTAACCTGAGCAGCATCTTGTTGAGAGAGATTCAGCTGGCTGCTTTTCCTCTCCTAAGTCCTCAACTAGAGTCTAAATGGACCCCATTTGAATGCAAACTGGTGCAGCCACTTTGGAAAACAGTATGGAGATTCCTCAAAAAAACTAAAAATAGAACTACCCTATGACCCAGCAATTGAACTACCAGGCATTTATCCACGGGATACAGGTGTGCTGTTTCGAAGGGACACATGCACCCCCATGTTGATAGCAGCACTATCAACAATAGCCAAAGTACGGAAAGAGCCCAAATGTCCATCGACGGATGAATGGATAAAGAAGATGCGGCATATATATATATACAATGGAGTATTACTCGGCAATCAAAAAGAGTGAAATCTTGCCATTTGCAACTACGTGGACGGAACTGGAGGGTATTATGCTAAGTGAAATTAGTCAGAGAAAGACAAAAATCACATGACTTCACTCATATGAGGACTCTAAGAGACAAAACAGATGAACATAAGGGAAGGGAAGCAAAAATAATATAAAAACAGGGAGGGGGACAAAACCTAAGAGACTCTTAAATATGGAGAACAAACAGAGGGTTGCTGGAGCAGTTGTGGGAGAAGGGATGGGCTAAATGGGTAAGGGGAATTAAGGAATCTACTCCTGAATCATTGTTGCACTATATGCTTGCTAACTTAGATGTAAAATAAATAAATAAATAAATAAATGGGCCGTATTTGCAAGAGGATGGAGATAAAACAATGAGGATAATGACGATAATCACGATTGACCACCACTGAACAAAAATAATATTTGCCGACACCTACACAGCTATTCTTATGTGCCCAGACACTGTTCTCAGCCCTCCTCCTATATTCACTCATTTAATCCTAACAACAACCATATGTGGTAGGTTGTTACTATTCCTATTCTGCAGATGAGAAAACTGAGGCACTGAGAAGTTAAGTAACTTGTCCGAGGTCACACGGCTAGTAAGTGATAGCGCTCAACCTCAAACCCACGCGGTCTATTTCCAAAGCTCACTTTCTTAATCCACCAGGCAGCAAGTACACAGGGCCCTGGTTTCCCTGTCACTGCACTAAATTAATCTTTGCCATCCCTGAAAACATCATTTTCAAGCCAACTAAATTTCAGAGAAATTGCAGAGAAAATTCCTTCCTGCAAGTGTAGACACAGGGGTAATAATGATGGAGGGGAACAGACGTAAGGATCTCACCAGAGAAGCTCTGTCAGGAAGGGAGGTTTTTATTTCTGTCATTCTTAGATGAGCTCCTGATTTAAGAACACTTGTCAGGTGTGCTGGGAAGACCTGATTCTCAGGGGGAAGGCCAAGGAGCAGACCTCATTATCAAGCCCTGTGAGTAGCCAGTCCCCAAAAGGAGTCCTTTATCTTCGCTCGAGGGCTAAGTTAGCTGCGAGTCAGAGAAAGAAACCTATTTCCTAATGACTCAGGCCACTTCAGAAAATCACTTTCCCTGATAAGGGTCTCTACACGGACAAGACTCTAGTAAAAATTTCTCACATTCTTTCCTTCAGTGAGAGAAAGGCTAAAGTTTTGTGTGGACATGTGGTAAAAATTCATAAAAACCACCCTTCGGGCTATAGTGAGAAGGGACTCATTCTGCATTCTTTCTTCTCAGATTTAAAAAGAAAAAGAGAGAGAGAGAGAGAGAGAGAAACTATTCCTTCAGGGGAACCCAATGTATCGTTTCCAAGAGATCAGGTCACTGGCATCTCAATGCTAAGTGAATTCCCTCCTCCGGGTTCCTTTGTGTCCCAGACAGAGAAAACAGGCTTTGGAAATAAAGGTGTGAGTCAGCTTGCCCAGACTGGCTTTGCTTGTATAATAGAGTGAATGAATCTACAGTCCGAAAGGTAAAAGGAATTTGGGGAAGCAGAGATAACACTGAACAACAGAAACAACAAATATTTATTGGGCCACAATCATGTGCTATCCATAATTCTATACATTTGGGAAGAAGAGTGAAGAAAATAGTCTCTGTTCTCCTAGAGCTTGCTCTGGGGAGCACACAATAAACAGATCCACACGAGAGGTCTGGTGGTATTATGGGCTGTGGAAAACCTAAGAATGTATAATAAGGGGACTGGACAGAGCAGTGAGATGTGGATGACGATGTGCATTGCATGGTTAGATAAAATGTCTGATAAAGGGACATTTAAACAGAGAGAGAGGTGAAGAAAACCAGGGAGCAATCTATGTGGACACTTGGAGGAAGAACATTCCAGGCAGAGAAAAGAGCAAATGCAAAGGCCCTGAGGTAGCACCATGCCTGCAAGGACCACACGGTCTGGAGCCGAAGAGTGAGGGGGAAAAGTAATGTCGTGGCATTTGGACAAGCAGAATGGAGGGCACTATCCTAATGCTTCTCAAGCTCCCCTAGGTGCACCCCCCCACCCCACCCCTCCGCCGATTCACATACTCTGCCGCAGTTCTTGCCTCTGCCCTGGATGAAATCAGAGTAGGTCCCTTAATATCTCAGGCCACATGCAGAATTTTTAAAAAGATCTTACCCACGCTACACCTCCAGACAATCAGTTTAGTCATTAATATGGATGTAATACTAAGTACTGCTTAAGTTTAAAGTTTCACCCCCACCCCAGGCCTAACTGCTGCAACGGAGGAGGAGGCATGACCAGATTCTCTCTCTCTGCCTTGTGCCTCTACCCACCTTCCACTTAGCTGCCAATGACAGTACCTTCAGATCCAGAGTTGAAGTGGGTACAGAGAGGAAAGGTAAGAGGACAGAAGGGCCTTACAGCGGATTCTGTTCTAAGTTGGCATCCGGGTTCCTTGGGTTTGGCAGGCATGTGCAGGTGTTTCTTGTTTGCATGGGGCACTTCTGTGGGTTCTTGGGAGATGCTACCAGTTTGTTGGGAACGCCTCAGCCGTGGTTCCCCAGATGCCACTGCATTCGGATCTGCTCTGGCCAGGGGCGGGCGGGGGAGGGGGTTGTGTTACAGCTCCTTGCTCAGCCTCTGAAAAACCGGCAGTCTATCTCCTATGATTTCCACTGTGGCCTCTTCAGCCCTCCGTGCAGCTGGCTTGGGCAGGACCTGAAGTGACCCCAGGCTGACTCTTGCACAGGGTCTGCTTTGCCACAAGCTATTCTCTCTCCGGTAGATGTAGATGTCTCAATCATGAGCCAGACACCCGTCCACTGCACCCCCCAAGACCAGTCGGTCATTTTAAATGGGGCTACAGGACATCCAAGATGGACTTCCAAAGGAGGTGACCAAGAGCCGGGATGTGTGGCCGACTGCCTCCCTCCAGACTACTACCAGAGTTATAGGAGCCGAGTGGGAAGCTGGAGACCAGAGAGCAGGAACGGCTGTAGGAAAAGTTATTGGCATTTCCTCCCCTCCTCCCCCTCTCCAGACGCAGGAGGGGAGCAGGGCGTGTCCCCACCCCCATCACTTCAGACAGCAGGAAGAGGACCGTCAGGGAGACCACTTTGGAACATGCAATGAGTTCTCATGTAGTCTCCAGTCTCCGCTGAAGCTAAGACAAAGGGTCATCCGATTTTAACATCTCATTACACAGCCAATTACAATACACTCAAATGTTTATTTAGATGGGTGTGTTATGCCTGGTTAAACTTAAAAATATGCCTGGTGCATCACTTTACCCCAAATAGCGTTTGTGAGAGAGAGAAAGCTCTGTGGGAGTTCAGGCCCAGATAGGACTCAAAAAAAAAAAAAAAAAAAATCCCTTGACCTCACAACCAAGACAATTTTATTACACAACGTATGCATTTTACAGTGTGCATCTTAACTACTGTCAACAGAATATTTCAAAAAACCTGGGACATACGTGTCAAGGTGAAGAGGAACGTGAAACCCTCCTACAGGGGTAGAATGAGGCAGTAAGCGGGGATAAAGTGAGGCCTGGGGTGGAATTCTGGTGCTGCCACACATTCATTCCAACCTTGGACAGCTCCCTAAATTCTCTAAACCTCAATTTCCTACTCTAAAGAGTGGGCATAGTAGGACTTACCTCGTAGGACCGCCACGATAATTAAAGAAGATGGTATGTGTGCGGTGTGGAGATTCGGTAGGGATTCAACAAATGAAGTTGTTACGATCCCAGTGGGCTCTCAGGTTCGAAAACGTCCCATGAAGAACAACAAAGAAACGAATCCCATCTCATGTAACAGGGCACTAGACAGCTGGGCCAAAATTGTCGGGATGGACACGAAGGACGGTTGGAAGGCTCCATCAGAGCTGAGAATGGTCTGGAGAGAGCCCCTGGAGCGGGACGCCACATGGCTTTGGAGACCTGGGTCTCCTGCTTCAGAATGCCTCCTTCTGCTGGTTCCGCCGATGTCTGGGACTTAAGCCTCCATCACCTCAAATGCCCAGCCGCAGTGACTGCCCTCCTCCACGACCTGCCCTCCCCCCACCTCGAGGAGCCTCTGGTTGCTGGGATTCAAGAATGCGCTTTAACCCACAGCCCCGTGCTTGCCTCTCTGCAGCATGGGAAGACCCAGGACCCTGTTCATCTGAGAGGAATCCACGCGTTACCAGGAGGCCAACGAGAAGATGCTATGGATCTTACAGAATCACCCTCATCTTCCTTCCTACCCCAGCTGGGAGGCTAGGCAAGACCTGAAAATGTTTTTCTGTGCCTCAGAATTGAAGGCAGACCAAAAAGCACAGAGTGTTCAGGCCAGTCGAGGCTCCGGGGATCACAGCTGGACGGATCCAAGCACACAGCTCCACATTCACAGTGGACAGCCCTTGGCAACCACAAACCTCAGAGCCCAAAGGAGAAAACCCACTGGGAGGAGGCAGCGCTAATCCACAGTGTCAAACACATTAAGTAAAGAAGCTTCTGATGAGAGAAGCTCATCTTCCAAAGCTCCATGAGAATCTTTTAACCGCACACAGTTGCCAGGGTAACCGAAAGGAGCGGTCATGGTCCACCTCGCCTTTTACTGAGGTCCTCAGCCCTTCCCCCAGATTTACTGCCCTTCCATTACGGAAGATAAATAACTCTTGGAAGGAGTTCTTTAGAGCTCATTTGGGGGCATGCCTGCAAACTAGTATTTTTTTCCTACTGGCAATAGAAGATCTAAACTACCACTCTAGAAACGTAATTACTGTTTGCAACCTTACTAGAAATCACTATTGGTCGAAGCCTTTGTGGATGTGGTAAGCATTACCATATGTCAGGTTCTTAACGAGGTACAAAATGATGGTCCGAAACACGCACACCAAAAAAGGCTTTCCCTTTTTGCTTTTCTGACACGCAGAAACATGCCACATGGATCAATGAGCCTAATGGCAGAGGCCTATCTCCATCATCGAACACAGGGATGACCTCTCTAGTCCCCCACTGTCCACCAGTAAATCTCTCTGCTTCAGGATTTGACCTGACTGTACGTGGTGATCAAAAGCGGTCCTGGGGAAAGTGAGCCTGAGTTGTCCACACCTTGGTTATAAAAAATATTTACCTATAATATTTATGGAAAATTCCTAGACTGGAACATCAGTAAACATAACCCTCTTATAAACACACTGGGAAAAAAAATCTCAGAAATCACAGTTGCTCAACCCTGGCACTACTGGTATGTCAGGCTGGATAATTCACGGTTGTGAGGCTGTCCCATGTGCTATAGGGCGTTCAGCAGCATCCCTCGCCCCCACCCTTCTACCCACTAGAAGCAGAGGCCCTACCCCAAGCTGTGACAACCAAAAATGTCTTCAAACACTACCATACCTTTTTGGGGAGGGGGCAAAATCCTCTTGGTTGTGAACCATGGTCTTTTTTTTTTTTAATATTTATTTATTTTTGAAGGAGAGAGAGAGACAGAACATGACCAGGGGAGGGAGGGAGGGAGGGAGGGGGAGAGAGAGAGAAAGAGAGAGAGAGAGAGAGAGAGAGAGAGAGAGACAGATCCGAAGCAGGCTCCAGGCTCCAAGCTGTCAGCACAGAGCCCGACGTGGGGCTCGAGCTCATGAGCCTTGAGATCATGACCTGAGCCAACGCTTAACTGACTGAGCCACCCAGTTGCCCCATGAACCATGGTCTTAAACATATCGGAAACTCCACGGTGACATTCTCACAGCATCAGCTCAAGGTCACCCACTCCCAGAGCACCCCAGGTGTGCAGGCTGTGTTCTTCCTCCTCAGGTGCTGCCACAGCTTGTGAGATTCTTTGTCACACTTGTTCCCAGAGCCTCCCTCCAGACTGGGATACAGCCTCTCAAACCCCTGCTTGAGGCTACCACAAGACTGGCACCAGGGCCCTTTTCATCTTAAGTGTTTTCATTTTTTACTACTAATCATGTCAGGGAAAGAGATAACTAAAACGAGATAAAAAGGGTTTGGGGGCGCCTAGGTGGCTCAGCTGGCTAAGCCTCCAACTCCAGATTTCGGCTCAGGTCATGATTTCACAGTTTGGGAGATGGAGCCCTGCATCGGGCTCTGTGCTGACAGCGTAGAGCCTGCCTAAGGTCTCTCTCTCTCTCTCTCTCTCTGTGCCCCCCCCCACCTCTCTCTCTCCCTCTCTCAAAGTAAATAAACATTAGTTTGAATCAAAGCTTCAAGAAATAGAAACCGACTCCAACTGGCTGGAGTAAAAGGGCCCAGAAACATCTATGTCATGAGCAGGAGACCCAGTCCAGCTGGACCTCCGTCACACTGGAAATGGGAACTGGAAAGTGGCCAGAAACCAAGGTGTCTTCTCCCCCTGCTTCTCTCAGGGCCATAGGCTTTCTCTTCTCCTCTCTTTGGCCTTCATCTCTACATCTTATTCAGGGTCCCAACTCCAAATCCCAAGGGGGATCTTGATTGGCATAGGTTATCTTTTCCTGCCAGACCAGCTGCATCACTTAATTTTAGCATTATTATTTCTGTGTCTGACTGTAACATCTGAGACATTCATTTCAGGGGTCTTTTGAGATTAAAGCCCTAGATGTAACCAGGCATTTAAATGTGCAAAGAACTATACAAATGAGTGGAGTTTTTATTTTATAATAATATATAATAAATCATGGGATTTATTTACAGTAACAGTTACGTGAGAGGTTTGATATAGTCAAAAGAGCATGGGACTAAAATAGAGACCTGGCCTTAGACAAGTCACTTCACTGCTCTGAATTATAGGGATAATAATGGCCATTCTACATCAAGAGGTTCTTGGGTGATTCAGATGAGAGATTTGTTGAGAAAGCTTCTTACAGACACTGTCATTGTTACAGTCTTCTGTAGTTACAAAGACAGGTACTTTGAGTTAGGAAAGAATCGGGAATCATTTCTCAGCTACAAGCCCAACTGAAAAGGAAACACATTATCTCACTTGTCAGGTGGTCCAGAGGTGGGCCCCACCTCCAGGCACAAGACAGAGTTCCAGCTCCATTTCTCTGTGATTCACTTGGCTGTCCTCCTCCTTTTTTGTGTTGATTTTTTCCTCACACTGACTTGTCTCGTGGTCACAAGATGGCTGCCAGCAGACCAACAAGGGAGGCAACCTCTCTCCCTGAAAAACACAGACTTAAGTCTTTCCATTCTGTGTGTCTGACACAACTCGGGACACAGCCCGCCCTTGAACTAGGCGCTATCGCTTGGAGGGGGCCCCGTGTTGATAGGCTCAAGGCTGGGGTTCTGAAGCAATCGTCAGCAAGGGGGAGAAAGTATATATAACAATCCTTGGCTTAGACTTGGAATCAGGATCCACCCCAGGAGCAGGGATAGAGCAGCTTCCTCTAAGTCATCTGTGTGCATTTATTCTTTTTATCAAATTGGGGTTGTGTTAGGAAAGAGGAAGTGGAGAAGAGGTCGCTCTGCTTAGGCAACCATCAGCGTCCTGTCCGCAAAGCCTGCCTCAGAGCACATCTTCAAGTAGCCTGGTATATTCTTAGCAGCCAACATGGAGAAAAGGGAAACGCTCCCCTGCCTCCTTTGCCTATTTGGCTTGTACTTTTCTGTTGGTATTTCTTTAAGATAGAAGAAGGGATTGGAAAGAGAAGGAAAATAAGGAAAGGGAGAAAAACTACCATGCTTTCTGGCTCGCTCCTGTGTTCTCTCCCTCCCTCCCTCCCTCCCTCCCTCTCCCTCTCCTTCACAGAATCCTGGGGGATTGTAATAGTGACTGCTGGTGTCATGGCAACAGGAAATGCAGTGTTTCAGGCCCAGCCCAGAGGAATAGGATCTATGTAAAGGTTTATATGCAGATCGAGGCCACCTCCACATTGAAAAGACCCCTCCTAGGACCAGTCTTCCTTCTTCCAACCTCCCTAGATCAACCCACATCCACTGACAAACAGCTGAGGCTTTACATCAGGCAGAGATGGGGAAAGCAAAAGGCTGCACATGTAGCCTCTCCCCATTCAGAGATGTCTGCCCTCGGGGGATTTTTGGCATTTTGGAAATACAGCACAAGCCTCTCATAACTATTAAGCGTTTCCAGATGGACACTGGCTCTTTCTGCCTTGTGGACAAAGAGTACTGTTAGGTGCTCCCCCTTGTAGCATCATAGATCAGACAAACACCAGCACTGCATAAATCTTACACGCCCACTAGGGCAGATTTTCTGCAAGTGAGGGGCTCCAGTAAGCCTCTAGGGGGCTTATTAAAAATGATGAATGCAAAAATAATTTTTAAGTCTTCCATGTCTCCCTATTGCCTAAAGGATCAATTGCACATTCTTTAGGCATGACATTCAAGGCCAACATGGCCCCTTCTTTCCTCTCTAACAGTCTGATCTCTCGCCCAGCCTCTCAGAGCAGCTCCCAGTTCCTGAAGCTACTCAGTCCCCTGTGTCCTGTCCTCCCCTCCTCACTCATTGTGTTCCGACCTGCCAGTTAAACGAGTTCAAGCCCCTTCCAATCCCCATGCCCCAGGCCTATGTGACCATCCACACTTTTTGCCATCACCGTATCCTTGACAGCAGAGATTCTCACTTCTGGCTGCACAGGGGAGTCACCGGGGGAGCTTTAAAACAATATTGATACCAACTCAGAGCAATTACATCAGAACAGATGAAGGAAGCATGCTTATTACAAAACAGTGATTTGCCAATGCAGGGCTCTGGGCTCAGAATGCCTGCTGTGAATTCCAGCTCTTCTTCCGCAGCCTTGTGACCTTGGGCAGAGGACCTCTACAATTAAGGCAGGAAGGAGCCCCCACCTCATGGGGTTGTTGCAAAGATTAAATGAGCCATTATTGACACTTAGTATGTGCTCAGTCTGTGTTAGTTATGGTGAGGGCACATCAGTCTCCTTCTAGAAGACCCTAGGCAACTTGATGATGGGACCTGCATCTCGCTCCTCTCCGCCTAGCATGGAGCACACAATTTTTTTGGATGATTAAATGGATGCACGAATGAAGATGAATTTTGACTTGAGGAGATCACAAAGATTTACAAGAAAGAGGTGACCCATGAGCTGAACGTTGAGAGATGGAGAGGCTTGTGTAAGGCAGATGAGGAGCTAATCCAGACAGAGGAATAGTAAGCTCACGGGACACACGAGATGCTGAGGTGTCGTGTGTAGAGAAAAACCCTCCTCTGACTCCCAGGTGTGCTGGGGTCGGAGGAGAGGGTTATGGACAAGAACTGCAGTGTGATGGCTTGAAATCCCTCAATGAGGAAGCCAGGCTTTTATTCCACAGAGGATGAGTGGACTGTGAAGGAGGATTCTGAGAGGGTGAATGTACACTCGGACCCATGCTTCAGGAAGCTGATCCTCCCCAGCTGGGGGGAAGGATGACCCGGAACAGAAAGCAGAGAGCAAGGAATGGGTTGGGAGATGACTGCAGCTTCTCGTTAAATATCGATGTTATCTATGTTCAATCTTCCAAACAGCCTGTTTCACTAATTTCTGACTTATTTACATAGGGGCACAGAGTAAGGATTTCAACAGAACAAAACTGTCACACTCACTTCGGTCTCTCATCACCACTTACCGGGTTTTCTTTCTCTGAGGTAATCAATGTTATTGAGATAAAAAAAAATATATAGGAAAGTTCTATGGACAATTGTATGCCAACAAATTGGATAACCTAGCTGACGTGGACAAATTCTAGACACGCAAAGCCTACCAAGACATTGAAGGAAAAGTAAATCTGAATAGACCTGTAACTAGTATAGAGATTTAATCAGTAATCAAAAATCGCCTGACAACAAAAAGCCCTGGGTCTGATGGCTTCTCTGGTGAATTCCACCAAACATTTAAAGAAGAACCAATATCAAACCTTCTCAAACTTTTCCCAAAAACTAAAGATAAGGGAATGCTTCTTAAATCATCCTGTAAGGCCAGCGTTACCCAGAGCCCAAATTAGACAAAGGCACCACAGGAAAAGAAAACTACAGTGTCGCCTAACAATACAATATCCCATATAAATGTGGATGCAAAACTCTTCCACAGAATATTAGGAAATTGAATTCAGAAGCAGATTAAAAGTAATTATACAACATGACCAAGTGGGATTTACTCCTGGAATGGAAAAATGGTTGAACATGCAAAAATCGACTAATGTAATATACCATGTTAATAGAATAAAGGGAGGAAAAAACAAACATCATCTCAAGTGATGCAGAAAAATCATTTGGCAAAATTTAGTACCCTTTCATGATAAAAAATACTCAGCAAACTAGGAATAGAAGGAAACTACCTGAACATAATAAAAACCATATATGAAATCTTACAGCAAACCTCCTGCTCAATGGTGAAAGACTGAAAGTTTCTCCTTAGGGTCAGGAACAAGACAAGGATGCCCATCTGTTTTTACCACTTCTATTCAACATAGCACTGGAAGTTCTAGCCAGAGGAATTAGGCAAGGGAGGTAAATAAAATTCATCTAAAATGGAAGGAAGAAGTAAAATTATCTGTTTGCAGATGGTATGCTCTTATACGTAGAAAATCCTAAAGATTACACAACCAAATTGTTAGAATGAATAAATGAATTCAGCCAAATAGGATACAACGTCAACAGGCAAAAATCACTTGCATCTTTATACATGAAGAACATACAGTCTAAAGAGGAAATTAAGAAAACAATTCCATTTACAATAGCATCAAAAAGAATAAAATACTTAGGAATTAATTTAATCAAGGAGGCTAAAGACTTATACAATGAAAACTACAGAATATTGCTGAAAGAAACTGAAGGAGGCATAAATAAGTAGAAATGTATTCCATATTGATAAACTGGAAGACTTAGTATTTTTTTCATTTTATTATATATATATATTATATATAATACACACACACACACACACACACACATATATATATAGAGAGAGAGAGAGAGAGAGAGACAGAGAGAGACAGAGAGACAGAGAGACAGAGAGAGAGAGAGAATCCCAAGGAGACTGCACACTTAGCACAGAGGCTGATACATAGCTGGATCCCATGACCCTGGGTCATTACCTGAGCCGAAATCAAGAGTCAGATGCTCAACCGACTGAGCCACCCAGGTGCCTCTGGAAGACTTAATACTTTTACGATGTCAATACCAGGGCACCTGGGTGGCTCAGTTAGTTAAAAGTCAGACACTTGATTTCGGCTCAGGTCACGATCTCATGGTGGAGCCTGCTTAAGATTCTCTCTATCTCTCTCTTTGCCCCTCCCCCACTTGCAGGCATTCGCATGCTCACTCTCTCTCTCTCTCTCTCTCTCTCTCTCTCTCTGTCTCAAAAATAAATAAGTAAAATAAAGTCTATTTTTAAAAAGATCTCAATACTACCTAAAGCAATCTATAGATTCAATACAATACCTATCAAAATTCTAATGATGTTCTTTGCAGAAATTGAAAAACGCATCCAAAAATTTATGTGAAATCTCAAGGGACACCAAATAGCCAAAACAGTCTTGAAAAAGAAGAGGAGAGCTGGAGGACACACAGTTCCTGATCTAAAAGTAAAAAAACAAATTACTACAAAGCTATAGTAATCAAAGTAGTGTGGAATTGGCAGAGAAACATACATCGACAGAAACATACATGGAACAGAATAGAGTGCCCAGAAATGAACCCTTACATATATGGTCAAATCATTTTTGACCACGGTGCCAAGACCATTCAATAGGGAAAAGACAGACTCTTAAACAAATGGTGCTGGTGGGGCGCCTGGGTGGCGCAGTCGGTTGAGCGTCCGACTTCGGCCAGGTCACGATCTCGCGGTCCGTGAGTTCGAGCCCCGCGTCAGGCTCTGGGCTGATGGCTCAGAGCCTGGAGCCTGTTTCCGGTTCTGTGTCTCCCTCTCTCTCTGCCCCTCCCCCGTTCATGCTCTGTCTCTCTCTGTCCCAAAAATAAATAAACGTTGAAAAAAAAAAAAAAAAAAACAAATGGTGCTGGGAGAAGAGCATATCCACATGCAAAAGAACAAAGCTGTACCCTCACCTAACACCATAAACAAAATTTAACTCAAATGGACCAAAGATCTAAATGTGAGACCTAAAACTATAAAACTCTTAGGGGAAAACATACGACAAAAGCTGAATGACATTGGATTTGGCAATGATTTCTTGGATATGACACCCAAAGGCACAGACAACAAAAGAAAAATAGACAAATTAGTCTTCATGAATATTTAAAAATCTTGTGCATCAAAGGCACTGTCAACAAAGTACAAAAAAATGGGATAAAATATTTGCAAATCATAGCTGATAAGAGATTAATATCCAGAAAGTATACGTGACTCCAAGAATTCAACAAGAAAACCACCTGCTAAAAAACCAGGCAAAGGACTTGAATAGACATTTCTTCACAGAAGATCTCCAAGTGGCCAACAAGCACACAAACAGTTGTCAACATCCCCAACCATTAGGGAAACGCAAATCAAAGCTGCGACGAGATGCCACTTCACACCCATTAGAATGAGTACCATCGAAAGAAACTGAAAATAACAAGGTTGGTGACAACATGCAGATGCTAGACCCCTTGAGCGCTGTTAATGGCCACGTAAAATGGTGCAGCCATTCCAAAAACAGTATGGTGGTTCCTCAAAACACAAGAACATAAAACTACCATATGATCCAGTGATTTCCCTTTGAGGTATAAACAAAAGAACTGAAAGCAGGGTCTCTAAGAGATACTTGTACATCCGCGATCACGGCAGCATTTTTCACGATAACCAAAGTGTAGAAGCAACCCAAGAGTTCATGAACAGGTGAAAGGATAAGTAAAATGTGGTTTATACATACAATGCAGTATCACCCAGCACCAAAAAGAAAGAAATTCTGAGACAGGCTACAACGTGGATGAACCCTGAAAACATCATACTATTTGAAATGGGCCGGTCACAAAAAGACAAATACCGTATGATTCACTTAAATGAAGTACTTAGTCAAAATCCTTGAGGCAGGGGGCGCCTGGGTGGCGCAGTCGGTTAAGCGTCCAACTTCAGTCAGGTCACGATCTCGCGGTCCGTGAGTTCGAGCCCCGCGTCGGGCTCTGGGCTGATGGCTCAGAGCCTGGAGCCTGTTTCCGATTCTGTGTCTCCCTCTCTCTCTGCCCCTCCCCTGTTCATGCTCTGTCTCTCTCTGTCCCAAAAATAAATAAACGTTGAAAAAAAAATAAAATTAAATTAAAAAAAAAAAAAAAATCCTTGAGGCAGAATGCTGGTTGCCAGGGACTTGGGAGTAGGGAGAGATGGGGAGTTTTTGTTTAATGGGCGTAGAATTTCAGTTTTACAAGACAAAAAGAGTTCTGGAAATCGATGGCGGTGATGATTGTACATTATGAATGTGTCAACATTAACCTCTTACAAAACGGTTAAGACAGTAAATTTTACATTTGTGCATTTTAGCACAATTTTTAAATTGGAGGAAAAAAACCCGAAGAACCGTATAAATATAAGGTGATGTTATTATTTATTACCAACTCGCTCTTTTCTAAATCCAGGCAACGAGAGGTCTAATTAAGTTGGCTGGCTACTCCACTTACGTTAGTGTGTATTTTTATTTCACAATCAGGCTTCATTTGCCTCACCAGAACTTCATGTTCAGGACTCCATATTCCATCTCATGGCGCAATCCATAAATTCATGAATCAGTAACACATTCTTTTGGAAACTCCAGTTGTCTGGGTTTTGTTCAAACCCTGGTGAGCACATGAGGATTCAGGGCTCCAACATTACTGTGCACCACACAGTTTCGTGGCACTGGACAGTCTACAAGTACTGCTTAACAGCGGTGGCAGCCATCCTCATTTCCGGCCTCTGGAATGGCTAAGAGAGGGTTAGAGGTTTTTCAACACACATTTCAAAAAGGCACATTTATACTTTCTTTCAGTATATGAGTGAATGGGCCAAACAAGGAGAGAAATTGAAGTGGTAAGAAAGAGGCCTCAAAACATTGATTCCAAGAGACCAGAGTGATTCTAGTCCATGATGAATGAGTCAGCATTTGGGTGATAACTCCTACAGGATTAGAGTGTTTCCTGGAATCCTGTTTGTTTTTATCCACCCGTCCCAGCACGTAAAGGTCAGGTCCATCATGTCTCCTCAAGTTGTAAGACACAGATCTGAGAGCATTTCTCTCTGCAATCCATCTTCAGTTTGTTGACGATCAATAATGCTTATTGAGATATAAATCACATGCCATAAGATAACCCTTGAAAGTGTACAATTCACTGGTTTTTAGTGTATTCACAAGATTGTCGGTTTTCTTTTTTTATTTCCCAGGGAAAGGAGAAAGCCCCAGCTACTCACTCATTAATCCAACATGTATTTATCGGGCACATAAAAAAAAAATCGAGTAAAAAATCCTTGCCCTCATGGAGCTTGCATTCTAGTGGAGAACACAAACAGTAAACAAGTAAAATAAAGTATGTCAGTGGCAATAGTAACATGAAAAAAAAAATAGTGGGAAAAGGATAGGGTGTACCAGTTGGTGGTGGGTGGCAGAGGTTATGCTGGGTGGTAAGGGGATGTCTCAAGAGAAGGTAACATTTAAGCAAAGACTTGAAAGAAATGAGGCAGTAAATCATGTTCTGATCTTGGGGGAGGGGCATCCAGGTAGAGGAAACAGACCATGAGACCAAGTGTGTGCTAGAAACAGCCAGGAGGCCATTGTACTCAGAGCTTAACAAGTAAGGGAGAAAATGGGGAGAAATGAGGTCGGGGGGGCCAATGGTGCAAAATCACATAGGGTTGTAAGCCACTTGTCAAGACTTGGGCTTTGATTCGGAGTAACATGGGGAGCCACTTCAGAGTTCTGATTGCTGTGAGGATTGTGGAGTCAGAGGAAGAAGGAACTAGCCCAGTAAGGAGGCTGATTGTGATAACCAGGTGACAGGAGGCATGGCCTGGAGCAGATGGCAGTAGTAAAGATGATAAGACATGGTCAGATTCTGGATACATTATGAATATAGAGCCAACAGCCTTGGCTGATAGGTAAGATGTGGAGAAAGAGAAGCAGAAATCAAGGTGACCTGATAAAATCTGCAAAGCTGAACAGTAACAGCCAACTGGTGGGGCTGGGTTAGGTCGGTACAGTAGGGTAGCTTGATATACTGCATTTATTCCATAAAAAGTTAACGGTTTCGTCCTGAAAACATGTTAAGTGGCTCCGGAGCTTCTCAGAGTCAAAACAGTAAAAGACGAAAAAAATTTTTTTAATTGCTATCACCCTATTTCCAAAACATAACCCAGCTATTTAAGCATCAAATTGCCAAACTGACTGTATGTATGATTTTATTTCTATTTTGAAGCTAAGAGCCGTTATTTGCCTATTATGTAAACAGTAGTCAACAACTTTTATTGGGAAATTTAACACATTGCAATTGTTGCTGGCAATTAGCAAAATAATCCATTCCGTTTGAGGTTACTCTTGCTGCCTAATTTAATTGTCTGTAATAAAATCTTTCATATACTAAAAAGTTTTATTTAAGTTAATTGCATCAGGTACTTGTATTACTACCTCGACCATAATTTGATAATTGCTTTTTGTTAATAAAATCTGCATGGTACTGAATCTAAATATTGGGTATAAGCTTGCACCGGACCTAGCTAGTACTAGATGGTGTTCCCAATTCTCTACTTTGGTGGCTTCGTCATCAGCCATGGAATTTTTACACAGAAATCAACAAACGCTACAAGTCAGGGGCTTTCCCTGTCTCCCTGCCCCAGAGAATAACACCACTGGGGACCGCAGAGTGCAGGGTATGAATGCCAGATTTAGGCCACACAGCAATGGCACTGGGCAGAGAGCCATGCACCCCAGAAGACAGGGGTGCTTTATCACTGACATTGCTTAGAATTGCTAGCTTATAAAGGTAATAAAAAGCAGACCAACCTTAAGCGTTTAAATTCTTTCAGACAATGTTCTTCCTCACTGCCTGTGCCCAGGGCAGATCCTTCCTACCTACTCCACCTCCATTCCGGTCCTACTGACCACCCTGGTCACCAGGGATGTGACATTTAACCTTTCTAAGCCTTACTTTCCTGAAGGCATCATAAAATCTGCCACACTGGCTTATCGTGAAGATTTGAGGCAACAGAGTACACAGTATGTGCTCCATGTAATGAGTAATGGTAGTATGAACAAACCTTTTAGAGTTTCCTCATAGCCTCAAGAGAAGGAGGAAACCCCATACAGATCGATAGCATCTTCATATCCTCTATGCTAACCTCTGAGCTCCTGTCAGTGCTGTTCCTCCCCCAAGTGACCTTGGGGTCACTTCTCCCTATTTCTGCATGTCCAAACTGTTGGTCTTTCAAAGTTGATCAAATGCTACCACCTCTAGGAGGCTTTCTCTTATCTCCATGGCTGTCATTATCTCTCCTTTCTCTAAAATTCCCTGGCCTCCTAGGGAATCTCTGACAGTATCCCAGACCTACTGGATTAGAATCTGCGTTTTAACAAAATCTCAGGTAATTCCTATGCATGTAAGATTTAGCAAGTCTTGCTCTAAACCACGGGTCCTCAAATGTGTCAGCACATTGAAATTACCTGGGGGAGTTCTTAAAAACACAATGCTAGATCCCACCTTAAGAGATTTTGATGCAATTAGTCTGAGGTGCAGCCCGGACATCAGGGCCTTTTAAAACTCGCAGACGTGGGGCGCCTGGGTGGCTCAGTCGGTTGAGCGTCCGACTTCGGCTCAGGTCACGATCTCACGGTCTGCGAGTTCGAGCCCCGCGTCGGGCTCTGGGCTGATGGCTCAGAGCCTGGAGCCTGCTTCCGATTCTGTGTCTCCCTCTCTCTCTGACCCTCCCCCGTTCATGCTCTGTCTCTGTCTCAAAAATAAATAAACGTTAAAAAAAATTTTTTTTGAAAAAATAAAACTCGCAGACGATACTAATATGCAGCAAAGTTTGAGAACCACTGGTCTACACACGCCTCTTCTATTCCCTTATGGAGCCTGGCACACTTACTAACGTTATGGTTATTTGTATCTACACATGTCTTCCCACTTCTTTTAAAATATAAGTCTTTTAAGAAACCTTTATTAGTTCCATTTCCATCACTTCCTCCCTAATAATACCTAGCCATATAATAGGAATTTAATCAATATTTATTGAATGAGGAATGCATTGTTTACTTGTAATCCAAAAATGTTCTCTCAATATTATAAGTGTAGCTTTTGTCCTAATTTAAAGGCTGGTTGAGCATCTTCCCGAAATTGTGGAGTTACTTTGTCTTCGGTTCTAAGTAAAGACCAAACCTGTGAAGAATAGGGACTAGTGGCCAGCAGGGGTTCTGGGTACCAGTGAGGCTGGCCACTGCCATCTCTGTGGGCTCCTTAGAGCAAGCTGCCACTTAGAATCCTGAGACTCCAGGGAGCGATGCAAAACGAGGCAGCCCTCCCCGCCCCGCCGCCCCACTCCATGAGTCCAATTTCAGAACTCTTGGCTGAAATGTGACGGTGTTATTGTTTCTTCCTCTCCAGGGTGCCATTTTGATTTTTATGGGGATTGTTGTCCTCACTATGAAGGCATCTGTTATTGAAATGTTCCTTGGTAAGTACTTTTATATGTGTATCTGGATACACTTTTAACATTTTCCTAAAGTCCAAAGAATCTTGCCAAGAAAAGGTTTAAACCAAGACAGTGCATGTAAACAGCACAGTGTATCTTTTTATGATACATAGTTTGGAGGGAAGTTTCAGTGAGAATGTTAACTGTGGATCGAATTCAGGATATAAGTGTGTATATATTTTTGTATAAGGCAATGTATGTATTATATGTTTGTACATATTACACACATTTATATGCACATATCTGTGCATTCTTCAGCAACTAGCCAACATTGCAGATAGAGCACATTTACGGATTCTGAATTTGGGAACATTCTTGTTTCTTATTCCTCAAAAAAAAAAAAAATTATTATCACTAACATGACCTTACTTGTAACCACTGGTGACCCATACTTTTGGAGATGAAACCCTTACCCATTATCAGCAGGGAACACAATTTTGGGTAGGCTCTGGAGGAGCAGAAGCTCGCCCAGAAGAGAGAAGAGGGTTGACGGGTTTAGCTTTAAGCCCAAGGGTAATCTTCTAGTAATTTCAACCCCACTGCACCCCAACCATGTTGGATAGAGTGACCCCACGGATGGCTGTGATACTAATGCCAGGGAAGTGTGCAAAGCCCTTTCAGGCAGTCTATCTGTTCACTAGGGCTGCCACAACACAATACCACAAACCGGGGGGGGGGGGGGGGGGGGTGCTTCAAATGGCAAGATTTTATTCGCTCACTGTCCTGAAAGCTAGAAGTCCAAACTCAGAGTGTCAGCAGGCTTGGTTTCTTCAGAGGGCTGTGGTGGAGAGTCTGTTCCATGCCTCTCTCTCAGCTTCTGGTTGTTTGCCGGCCATCTTTGGCACTTCTTAACGTCACACCCCTCTGTGTGTGCATCTGTGTGTGCGCCCAAATTTCCCCCTTCTTATAACACTTATAATCCAACATATTGGATTAGAGGCCCAACCTAGTCCAGTAGGACCGCATCAGAACTTAAATCATTACATCTGCAAGCAGCCTATTTCAAAATGAGGTCATATTCGGTATTGGGGGCTGGGACTTCAACATATGAATCTAGGATGGACAAAATTAAACCCATAACATAGTCTGAATGTTCAAGGTCTGTGCAGAGGGCGTCTACACAGAGGCCCACCTGTGCAGAATTGGTAAATGGAAGAGAAAGAGGTAACACAGCTGAGAAGGCAAGAGGGCTTTCACCTGGTGGAAGGAGACTAGACTGGGAGTCGGAGGGTTCACATGGGTTCTGGTCCAGACTCCCCCACCAACCTGCTGAAGGATATTCACCTGGGAAACTCAGGCTCCTTCACTTGGACCTTGTCCTTTGAGAGGCTGCCCTCTCCCACAATCACTCGCCTGTTAGCAGGTTTCTTATTTAGGGCAGGTAGAGAGTCAGAAATAAGAAGGCTTTAGTGACTGTAAAACAAACAAAACAAGCAAACCCTGAGGCCATTTCATACTCAGCATGTCCCCTGCATCACAGAACCAAGAAGGAAGACTTGACTGTCCTTCCTGGTCCCAGCCTGACTCAGCCTGCCTTTCTGCAAAACTCTCTCCCCTCAGGGCTACTCATTCAGAAAGTGAGAAATCAAAGCAGACAAAGGAGACTCCTGTCACAAAATCCCCTCTCTGTGTCCTCACACGTCTGCCTCCCTGGCATCTCTCTTGTTCATCTGCTGGTCTCCATCCCAGGACCATTTCCCTGTCATGCTCCTTGGTACCCATGACAGCCTCCCTGCCCCAAATCCTGACCCCTCTAACTCCTTCTCTACCATACCCCAATCTCTCTAAAGCCCATGTCTGATCACCACTCTTGAGTTAAACTCCTCAGTATTTCCCTTTTGTCTTTGAGATGGGGTCCATATCAATTAAAGTGCCTTGCTTGTTGGGAAGGCCTTCCTGATATGGTCCTTGCTGTCTTCTGTGCTCCTTGCTCCCCACGGAGTCCACTCTGGCTTCCAGGGACCTGAAAAGTACTGACTTTCTCATTCCCCTGAGACTCACATCATTTCTCCCCTCCAGGCCTTTGACCATGCTGTTCCCCTTCCTGGAATGTTCTTCCTCTTGCCTCCATACCTCCCCAAGCCCTACTCGTCCTCAGAAAGCTTCCCTCAGCCCCTCATTTGATCAGGTCATCTTTCTAAGTGTGCCATTGCACCCTGTATTGATTCTCATCATAGCTGCATGGCATTTGCCTTGCCACTAGCCCAGGTCCCCCAAAGCTGTGAACTCACTGAAGGCAAGAGCTGGTGCATTGCCAGTGCTTGACACATCCCACCGGCACTCAAGAATAATCGTGAAATAAATTGTCCTCCTTAGGGATGCTGGATTTCTAAGGTATCAGAGCCCAACTCTGTACCCAATTCTGATGTGTGGGTTTTTTCACCACACAAGGTGATTCCCCAACACCAGCTGAATGTCCTGTAATTTAACTCAATTCTGACTCTACCTACCTGAAGACGGCGTCAAATTCAACAACTGCACCTATGGGGAGCAAGTGGTATACATGGGCTAAGACAGTAGCCAGCAAACTTGCGTTCTGGTTCCAACTTCTGCCCCCAAATAACTGCCGCTTTAGCCAAGGTGTTAACCTTGAACTTTGTTTCTTTTTTATAAAATAAAAGGATAACCTGCAAAGCTCCTCCCAGCTTTAATATTTGTGATCTGAAGCATAACTGTATGATTTATATGATTGTAGAGAGTAAGTTGTCCTGTCTTTGCTATGAAGCTCTGATTTATTTAATGCCAGATGTTTCATTGAGAACATAATCCCAAATTAAAGCATGGGGGAAATTTGAACTGCTTTAAAATGACCTGCCTCGTAAATCAGTTTTCAGGAAGGCATTGTGGACACTTAAAGAGAACCAGAGCTGGATAGTGTTTAAAGAGGTAAAAACAGATTGTAATCAGGAACTATTGCAGTAGAGGAGATCGCACTATAGAACTGGGCTCAAATCCAAATACAACAAGGAACATGGAGATTTCTATCCAAGCAGCAAGTCGCATGGGTCAGTGGATGGAAATTACTGAGTGAAGACATCAAGGGTGGGGGGTTCTTGCTAAAGGCAGACCAGGGCGATCAGGTATCAAGGGTGGAGGATTCTCTCTAAACAGGATTCTTGCTAAAACCGAGTGATGCAGAATCAACAAGGAGAGACAATGAAGCCCACGGTCAAAGGCCAGCTGGGAAGAGGGTCTGGAGGAGTTGAATTAAAGTTTGGTCAAGGAGAGAGTTTTTGTCAACACCACCAGAGTTAGTGTCTTCAGGGGTCCTGAAGGGATCTATCAAAAAGTTTATGGGCTAAAACGAGGCACTTCCATAAAAGTTCTCGGCACATAATAAGTTTTCAGTAAGTACTTCCTGATTTGGTCATTGATTAGATGTTCTGGCCCTTCATGTCTTTTCTTGAAAGTAAGTGAATTCTGATTATAATTCATTATTGATAGGGAGAACTGGGACACAAGTGCCTATTAATCATACCAATGATTTTGGAATGGACTTTGCATTATCATAAGCCTATATGATTTCAACATGACCCAATTATAAAACATTTTGCCTTTTTCTAATTGTAAAAGAAACATATTCTATATAAAATATGGAATACATATATGGAATACACTATAAAATGGGGAAAATATAGAAAATAGAAATGATAATTCCATCATTAACATTTTGCTATGTTATTTCTCTCTGCATATATTCTAACTTTGTCAAAATCATTCTTAAGTTTAGAACTGAGCACTTGCCGTTTAATATTCTTTAACACATCATTTGTAATAAATGCTCAGGATACCCTATTGTTGGGATATTTCCAACATTTCATTATTTCCAGATTGCCATTATATATAATGCTGTAATGGACATTTGTTTACCTCACTTTTTATCTTTATCTCTAATTATAACTTGGGATATATTCCTAGGGGCATATTTTCTAGGACAAAGAATAGAAATATTTTTAAGGCTACTGACATATATTGCCAAATGACTTTCCAGAATGACTGTACCTGCTTAGACTTTACCAGCAGTGTACCTAAATGCCATCATCTCAAATCCATGCCAAGATTAAGTATAATCTTCTATTCAATATTTACTGACATGATAAGAGAAACTATCATGTTTGGCTTTACCTTGCATTTCTTGTCATTAATGAGACCGAACATCATTTTAAGCCAACTCATTTGTATTTATCTATAAGCTATCTGGATGATAATTTATTTAAATTGAATTTTAAAACAATCACACCTCAGCCCTCTCAACTGTACTCATGGCTACTCTAAAGAGGAAGAGAGTGAGAAGTGGGGGGAAATCTTTTCTTTGAAAAAGTAATGTCAACAGTTCGTTGGTTTGGTAATTTCAAGCACTACTATCAAAAGGTGAGAACCGTATTCCCTTTATTCAATGTTACTCAAAACTAGAATATTGAATTTTCAACAATTGAGAAGTATTGCAACAAATTTCATAAACCATGATTGCCTTGGAACTTTGGCCTCTAGATTTAACATCCTCAGGCCTTCTAGACACTAATGGCCTCCATAGCCCGGTGACTAGCTACTCCTACAGAAGGGATTGGCTTTCAGACCTGTGGTCCACTTTGTCCTCGGAAGTGAGTATTGGCCATCCATCCCTTATTGGTCATCCATCCCTGCGCTCTGCCTGACTTCCTAAGAAAGGCAACACAAGACTGATTTTTCTCTTTCCCAAATTCAACAGTCAATTCACCATTTCCAGTGCAGGGAGGGAAGCCTTATATGTGAGGAATGAAGACTTGCTCCAGGGCACAAGCACATTTGCAGCCTTATTGACCAGCCCTCCCCTTGAGGAGTGGTTTCTGGAGAGTTTTAATTAACAAGCATCTAGGCCAAGGAGAGGGCCTCTGCGTTCCATTGAAAATAATGACTTTATTAACCACTGTGGTAAAACTGAGCCCAGTTATGCATGTTTTCAGCCTGGAGGGTCATGGGGGAGCAAATGCGAGTGATGGGGTGGTCTTACCGATGTATTTATAGTCCTAATGATACAGAGACTTGTAAACCACTTGCCACAGGCACACAGACCTGGGAGGACAGTATTTGGTTTTCCACAAATATTGATATCCAAATGTATTACTTACTATTTCATTTACTCCTTCTACTTAATTTTCTTCTATATACTTATTTAGTACTTGCTTTTTTTTTTTTTTTTAAATATTCTAGGGCTCGTTGTTTTCGTGGATAAAATGAAGATGTGTCTTTGCACAGAGTTCAATGACACAGAGACCACTATAAAAATTAGACCTCCAGGACACTCACACCCACCCAAACCCCAGAAGTAAATAACACGTAAAAAATGTCTGCCTTCATTCCACCTGGCTCGACTTCTGGGTCTCATTCAGTTCTCTTTCATGTGTCTGTTCTTGCAGGATATGGTATGTCAACTGTCCAGGCCTCCGCTTAACATTAAAGGTCGAAACTGGGGATAATTCAAGGGCTGTACCATTGGTGCAGACTAGCTAATCACAAGATAAATACAAAGTTTTCTTAACGAATGCTGGTGACATTTTCCTTCAAAGGTAGTTGCCAATTCAAGAATTCCTAAGTCCATGTATGCTTACATTGAGCATCTGAGTTGTGTTACACACACACACACACACACACACACGGCAGGAAGTAGAATGCCTGTTTTGATTACTCTATCTCTCCATGTTTACCTCTGGAGTCCCAACCCCATCCACAAAGTGAGTTCTCAAAAACGTGGCTAAAATAGAGACGCGGGAAACAGTACCAGCTTTGGGTGGGTAGGGTAGAAGGGAGACCTAGAGAGGAAGGAAGGAGAATGGAGAATTGACCAGCCTTTTGAAGGGAAAACATTGCTTTTCTATCTGCAGGTAGAATTCACATTGGTAGAGACATGAGCGTTTTCAGACATTGCTAATAAAAAAAAAATGCTATGAGAAATATTCATAATACATATTGAAATTTTAAGTGGGCATGTCTCTCAGACAAGAAATCCTGTTTGGAAATTTATTTAAAGGAAATAACAAAGGATCCGTGTGGAGATGAAGCAATTTATATTAAATCAGATGTTAGCTAAATTCTGATACATCCATACAGTGCAATACCTTGCCCACACTTAAAATTATTGTGAGAGGCACATTTAATGACATGAAAAAGTGTTTGTATATATCCTCAAGTAGAAATAAGTTATAAAACATTGTAAACGGTGTGAGCATGATCAAAGGTTTGTTTGAGCACCTGCATGAATAAGTACACATATAGAAAAAAACCCAAAAATATTATACTCTTGTGTTCATCTATATTTATATTTTCCTTACTGTTCTTTGTGTTTTTTACATCCTTCAGTGAGGAACGTGTACTATTTTGGAAATAAGAAAAACTGGCCAATGTTATTTTTTAAAAACACAAGGCTCAAACTGGTAACGTGACTTCGAATTAAAAAGGAGAGAGTTCCCCCCTCCTTCCTCTGGTGTTACACCTCCTTAAGACAGCCGTCTCCAAAAGCTGTTCTATTCCTGTTTCTGAGGGGAAAGGCCACCTACCTGCAGTTGGCCTTGATGGGGCACAGAACCAGGTGCTGCACCAACAGGGGACACCCAGGTCACACCTAAGACCCTGCGACCAGTCCCCCTCTTCTCCCCAGTCCCCCTCCTCCTAGTTTACCTTTCCCTGCCAACCCTCCCTTTCTCACTCGCATGCACATGCGCAGACATGCACACAAGCACACAGGCATGCGCATGCGCATGGAGTTCTCCGACTAGAGGGGAATTAGCCATTTGGAAACTGAGTGTGGACCGGAGGAAAGAGCGCCAGCAGAGCTTGGTGCTCATCCTTCCTCCATCATTTATTTCTGCACCAAGCAAAGAGTAGACTTCTCCAGGCCCACATTTCCTCCTTTGGAAATGAAGAGAGGGGAGTTGATGTGGTGAAATGTGAAGAAAAGCAAAGGGCAGGTATCCAAGAGATGTTTTTGAAAGGCCTGTTTCCGCGGAGGACAAAAACACAAACTAATCATCTTATTTCCCCGACCTTCATTTAAGGGAAAATTAGTTCCACCAATGAGAATATTTTAACATGGGATCGAAGCAAAGATAAGGGTCAAAGGAAAGTGTTTAGGTAAAATGATACTGATTAGGTTTTCTTCAATTTTCTTTTTCATGTAGTTTTGCTGGCGACTGGAATACACTCAAATAAAGACATGACAAAGAAGATTAAAAGGCCCAAGTTAAGTAAGTAAAACTGCAGTTCCTTACTAGCATAAGACTTGTATCTCCCGTGTATTGGGCTGTTATGCTTGTTTCAGATAATTTGGAAGGTTTGGGGTTTCTTGGTCTTCCTTCAATTACTTTGCATTCAGTCTAATTAGTAGTAATTATTATTTACCGCCTACCTCATTCCACAAAAGCATCTGAAATAGGAGCGCTGATTTTAGGGTAAAAGATATGTGGTCCCATCATATTGGAAAATTTCAAAATGTACATACAAAGGCCGGGCAACATTAAGTCTCTATGGCTAAGCTGGAGTAGCTAGTTTCTTGCCATTGAAATGCTGTCTCAATTCTCCATACCAGAAAATTGAGTCTGGCTAATGCAAACATGTTCACCTTCCAGCATGCTCTGGGATAAGAAGGTAAATCTCACAGAAAAGCGCATAAGGTTTCACACCTCATCAGTGGAAAGAGGAAAAATAAATTTCATTTTTGGATAATCAGTTAAAATTAGATGACAGAAAACCCAGAATAACAATTGCTTAAATAGGAGCAAAGCTTCTTTCTCCTGTAAACATAGTCAGTTTGGGCTTTTATGGAAGGTTTACAGTCTCCAGGGACCTGGACCCCTTCTGTCTTGTCATTCTGCTCTCCTCAACATGGCTCTCAACTCATTGCCCAGAATGGGTGCCCCAGCTCCATCCATCACATCCACATTCCTGTCAGCAGGAAGAGATGAAGAAGGACACATACCCACCCCTTTAAAGATAAGTCCAGCAAGTGAAATACACCACTTCTACTTAAATGTCATTGGCCAGCTTTAAGGAAGAATGGGAAATGTCTTCATTTCAAGCATCCACATGCCTAGCTAAAAGTAAGGGATTGTATTACAGGAAAGAAGGAAGAATGGATATTGGGAAATCACTAGCAGGACAGGACATAGATGGAAAATCTCACACTCCAATACTGTAAACACGCTCAGATATCTGGATCTAAATTTGTGCATTTGATGGAGGCCTAAGTGAAGGTATATTTATAAAGGACCATGAAAGAAATGCTGTAGATATAGTCAATGTTCTGTGCTTCCCACAACTGAAACTTCTTCACAGGCATTAAATTTAGATGCTGGCAATCAGCAACATTAATAATTTGAAATAAAAGAAAGATATTTGCTTCACACACCATTCTTTTTCCCTTCTGCTCCTTTAAACCCTCCATGTGGGATTTCCTGTTGAAATGAGACCAAAAGAGCAGCCATCCACAGCCTCCAAGCCTAAAATCCTAAAAAGGAATCAGTTGTTTATTTATTCCTGTCGGTACCAAGAGCCAAGAGAATCAGCCCAGGGGCAGATGTGTGTTCAAAACAATGATTGGGTTAATATGGAGACAAACGCACACCCAAGTATGAATTCCTTTGGGCTGTTTCCAGTATCTTCATTAACTCATCTACAAAAATCATGAAAGGCTCCATGATTACCATGACAACAGTTGTCAGTGACTATGAAAGCCTGTGCTAAATGACCCAAAGGCAAACCTCTTTGAGAGATCTCAAATGGATTAGATTTCTGATATGCTAAATTCTAACCTTATACTCGAAATCTCCCTGGTGATGCAGCACATTTGAATCAATACATGCAAGAGACCTTTTCTCTAGCTGGAAACCCTGGCACAATGATGAAATAAGGGGGGTAGGGAGATGGGGATACAGTGAAGGTAATAGGATATTCTCAAACCATGGCAATGTCTGATTCTTTACCTCAGGAGTATTTCTAAATGACAGTCTATATGGCTTGAGGCCAAAGTCATTTTCATGTTTTCTTTTCGCTGTTGTCAGTCTGCCACTGGGGTAGGTGACTGATGGCAAAGAGGCACTCCATTCATTTGATCAGTGTTTATTGAGTGCCCACCAAGTACCGGTTTCTATGTTAGACACCCAGATACAACAGCGATTGAGACTCAGTCTTTGCCCTCACAGAGCTCAAAATCTAGGGAGAAAGAAAGGCAAGTCACCAGGCAGCTAAACGTACTCCAAGAATGTGGAGAAGAGCTGTATATCTGGGAGGGCTTCCTGGAGGAAGCACCACACCTACACTGATATGTGAAGACCGACTAGGTATAGACCAGGCAAAGGTGAGAAGAGAGGGATGCAAGCAGAGAGAAAACAGCACGCTTAAGGCCTGAAGAGTGGAAAGAGCTAAAAAGTAGTTTGATGTGACTGAAACATAGAGTAGGAAGTGAAGGTGTTGAGATAGGAGGTGAAGGACTAAACAGGCGTGGGATCGTGGAGAGCTTTGTTACCGTGCCCGGGAATCTGGACTTCCTTATGAGGGCTATGGGAATATCTCAGCGCACATTATTTTGGTTGCAACCAGCATAACTCCAAAAGGGATTTTGGCAGGACGTGGGTGGGGGGTTGGTAGCTGGAACTCGCTGGAACCGCACTCCAGACGAAAAGTCCCCAAGAATGAGTACCTCTGCTTCTCTATGCATGTCTGCCTCACTGTCTCCCTCTCCCTCTCTCTCCCTGGTCCTCCCTCTCCCCCTCCCTTTACCCACTCTGCACATGGTGTCTGTCAATACTGACTCCACATTCTTGGGAGATAGAACCTAATTGCATCATCCCAGGCGGCAGGGTGGTTCTCAGAGAAGAATAAAGTAGTTAGGGTTGTGCTGGGGAAATAAGACCATCCTGCCAAGAAAAAAAAAAAAATTGAAAAAACACAAAACTCTTTCTGCCAACAAATGGAGAGAGAGGAGAGAGCATGCAGTTTGTTGGTGAGGGTACGGATTTACATGCATATACGGGTACAGTGAAAGCATCCACTGAGTCTGCCCAGCACTTCACACGAAGGTCTACAGTGAAGTAGGAGGCACGACAATTACATTTTCTCTCATCTCCTTGAGAGGTGAATGCATGGACTCCGTGGTCGTCTCCCCTATACCTGGACAGCCCCGAGCTCCTTCTAGAAGTAAGTATTTACGGATCCACAGGTCAGAAGGCTGAAGGCCTTGCATCATAAGATCAAAAGGTGGGCCTTTTTGGAGCCCATATTCCCAGGAGACGCTCAAAAAGGAGGAGGTGGGGAGGAGGTGGTCTCCGACCTCTTCCCCAAGGAAAATGTTGTTTCATTTCCAGCTCAGCTGACACCCCAAAATGTATCTTGTAGGGAGCTACTGAAGGATTTTAGGCAGAAAAGGGAAATCATAAAAGCAAGACTTTCAACCAATCACTTTGGCCTCGGTGTGAGAACGAACTGGGTCAGTGATGCTCACAGTGTGCTCCTGGACCAGCCGCACCAGCAGCACCTGGGACCTTCTGCCCCACCCCGCCCAGGCTGCTGACATCAGACATACGAACGCCAGGTCCCAGCCATCCATGTTTTAACAAGCCCTCCTGTAATCCCAATGCCTGGTGAAATTTGAGAACCCATGAAGTAGACAGACATCCCAGATATGACTTGCAAGACAGACTTGCAGATATGATTGTAAAACCATGGGTACTCATCAGTGCCCTCTGGCCCCTCTTCGGGCCAGCCCTCCGTTGGCACCAGTGCCCATTCAAGGCTAACAAGAAGAAACTAATCTTAGAGTTTTGGTGAGTGGACACTGACCCCTACGACCCATGCAACGCTGCTCTTGACTCAGTGCCCACGACTTGGTGCCACAGGCTGGCAGAGCCAGATTGGAAATGCAGGTCTGTGTGAGGTTCAACCCTAGATGCTTTCTTAGTGCCTTCTGCCAAGCCAGCCAGGGCTTAGGAACGAAGTATCTGTTGCCTGGAGACAGATGAGGGGTGTGGGATGACTACAGGCTGACCAAATAGGAAATAAAGTAGAAGAGACATGGAGAGAACAGGAAAAGGAGGAACCAGCTTGGGTGTCTTCCTTTGGTCTGGCCAGAAGCCATGTGCCATACAAGTGCATCTATTCTGTCTACATGTAGACTTTGCTTTCTCTCCTTCGTCTTCTTTATCATTTCTTTTTCTTCTCATCTCCTTTTCCTTTTTCCATTTCTTTGGTCTTCCTATGGCTCCCCAGAGGCCCTCATGGATATCACTTATCTCCGTTGGGGGCCCTTCAGACCAAGAAGGTATTACATGTTGAAAATAATCTGGCATGGGAGTCTTACAAAAGGGAAAGCAAAGGTTAAAAAAAAAAAAAAAAAAGAAATGGGAGAAGCTCTTACAAACTTATTCTTCGCTCTTATGCATGACCATTCATTTCAAGCTAATATTTTGCTTTCATGTACACAATTGTATTAGGCACAATGTAATTTCAGCACGCTTGGCTTATCACATCACTTCATTTTCTAATCAAATCAAGTCTGACTCCAAACTGCCAATTTCCAGGGGCTGAGAAATTAAAATGTCATCATTACAGGGGCTTCCTCCCTCCCCGCTCCAGTCCCTGGAAGGCTTATGCAATCTACAGTATTCAGGGAGCTCCCGTGCCCTGCTCAGTGTCCAAGCCCATGTTATCTGTAGAAGTTGGGCACTCCATTGTTTTCTGAAATGTGGGATCTTGGGAAAGATGGCGGCAGTCCCAGGAATAAGGATTCACTGTGAGGGGCACCACACCAGGTATTGCTCCCAGATGATTTTCCTCCAAGGCAGCTATTAGGGAACAGAGACATTTCCCCCACCGAGACCTATCTGCCCACTCCCACCTTCCCAGTCTTGGAAGATCATTTCCTCTCCATCACTCTTTGGGCTGACCAAGCTCAGTGCTCTCAAACAGGGGGGATTTGGAGAAACGAATTCCCAATGCGTGAGGGCTGTGTTTGGGCAACTCTGCCCTCTCTCTTGCAACCTTGAATTCCAGAGGTGGGAGAAGACAAAGGCCTGACTACCTTCTTAGAATAGTAAGGGGGTGGGGGGGCGGCGGGAGGAATACAATCAGAATAAACCTAAGTTAATGTCTCAATAAATCAACCCACTGTATAGTCCATGGTAAAGCTTACCACACTATATGCAATGAGAGTTTCACCAAGTTTATTTTCAGAGGTGATTTCTCAAGGTTCTCATTTTCCTGATATGTTTTAGAGCCATGCGTCTGACCTTACTTAGAGGCACCTCAGTGGTAGACACAGTCAGTACAAACCTATTCAAGCAGTTGCTAACAAATGACCAAAATGTGGGGGCATTTTTCTCGATTGTTGTAGGCTACAAATAATTATTGAAGGGTTCGGGTATATTCATAAGACTCTTCTCCTAAGGCAGTCACTGTACTTTATGAATTTTAATTGTTAACTTCGTCTGTGTGTAGATTCCACATTCAAAAAGAGCCTAGTCTTCAACTCGTGAACATTTCAGGCCACACTGTAACAAACACATCATATGTTTCCCCTTAAATTATGTCCACCAGCATCTCTGGAACAATCCCTGCCAGGCAGTGTCTGTAAAGGAGGAAAAAAATCTTTTAAATTATAAAGTCTCCTCCATGGCTTTTCTACATGTAAGGAAGCCCCAGAAGAGCCTCAGAAGCAATGGCTTCCATTAAAAGTGGGTTCAGGCGAGATGGCATCACACAGGTGAGAGCCATGATCAGCTCCATGCAACATGTTACCAGCCATCCATCCTGCAGAGTCCCTGACTTCAGTGAGCACCCAATCTTGTAGAAGATAAAATTAAATTATGCAAAGGTGAGACCTCCTGGACCTAATTCCCACTGCCACACACACACTAAACGAGTTTATATGGCTCCTATGTGCACTACACTTCCTCTGCTCTGTACTTATCCCACATTCTTAGAAGAGCTTTTTTATAGAGTCTGTCTTGCCATCTAGATCAAAAGCAACATGAAGACTCATTGAATGCTCATTGAGTATTTGTTGAATGGATGGACAAATCAACAACAAAAACAACATCCAAAACCCACTATAAAATAAAGCAAAATGTGGCAAATGATTACATAAGAATAACAAGGGATGTATGAATAAGATTCATACTGGGGCGCCTGGGTGGCTCAGTCGGTTAAGTGTCCGACTTTGGCTCAGGTCATGATCTCGCGGTCCGTGAGTTCAGGCCCTGCGTCGGGCTCCGTGCTGACAGCTCGGAGCCTGGAGCCTGTTTCAGATTCTGGGTCTCCCTCTCTCTCTCTGACCCTCCCCCGTTCATGCTCTGTCTCTGTCTCAAAAATAAATAAACGTTAAAAAAATTTAAAAAAAGATTCATACTGCTTTGATGAAGAAGCATTCGAGGTAGGACACGAACTGAAAGTAGGGCAGAGGTATGTGGGAGGGTTTTCTAGGTAGACTAAGCCCAGACATCCTGGGGAAAAAGTGGAAGATGATGTCAGGAAACAGTGAGTTATGTAGTCGGTTTAAGTGTGGGGGAGTCATGGGAGATGCAGCTGGGAAATGGGTTAGGACTAGACAAGGCCAGGTGGAGAAGCTTTGTTCTTTGCCATTCATTAGATGATGGGGACCTTCAGAGTTTCCTGAGCTGTCTACACAATGAAGACAACAATCAGTAGGATAAGTAACAGTGAGATATTCTCCAGGGCAGTAAAGCTACATTCTGAAATATTTCCATTACATTGAGTCTGTTAAAATAGTCTTAACTTGCAGTGAAATGTACAACCTTTAATCCACGTGGTTCTTTCCAATAAGTTAACCTTAATACCTTGTAAGGCATGGAAAGATTTTTGCAATCAACCTTGAAAGGTTGATGATTCCCAGAGGTACTGCCTTGGGCATGAAGAGGTAATTGTTCTGGGACTTGGTTATTTAGTGCATTGGACACTGATGAAGAGACAGCTCTGGGTGGTTGTCAGATTTGGGCAGAACACACACACAGCTTCCCGAGTAGGCTCACGTGTTGTTAGCTGTAGCAACTTGTGAGTAACCTTCAGTGCTTGCTTGCTTCTTAGACACCTGGTACCAACACCAGTGTGTTCTCCACACAGAATGGTGTGTGTGCCCTTTCTCAGACCATGAAACAGGAAGAGGATTCACTTTCTAGCCCTCCTTCTGAGGTGGGAGTGAGAAGGGAGGTGCACTCTCTGTGTTGCAGATTTTTAGTTGAGCAAACTCTACCATGGCCCTTGTCAGAAATAAGAGGGAAACAATGGGATAAATGCACAGATGAGTGCGTGCGCGCGCGCACACACACACACACACACACAAATTTTCAAGAAATATTCACCCACTGGTGGTTGTCAGTGACCTCTGAGTTCAGGAAAACCCTTAGGATTAGATTAGGGAAGAGTAATTTAATTCTTTCTCTCAGTTACGGAAGAAGTAAACAGGTGGAAGCGGCAAAACTTTGGCTTTAGAGCCAGAGACCTGAGTGCGGGTCCTACCTCTGCCACTTACTTAGTACTTGGGCTTGGGCAAGTCAACTCACTTCTCTGAAATGTAGAAATAATATACCTCTCAAGGTTTTGTATGGTTCAAGTGAAAGAAAAAATGTGTATTAGAGTCCTTTGAAAACTAAAAATAGGTTATTTTTAGAGACACAAACTTTTGCAGCTGCCCAAAAGCTGTGTTGCCACAGATAGATTAACCTCTGTTCTCCAGTCACTCCTTCATCGCTGTCCTTCCATAGCATATGGAAGCCTGGTTAGAAGGACCAACCTTTATAGAGTTTTTAAGAAGTGCTTAAAGCTTGAGCTTGGAGTTACCTGTTGAGGCACATGCTCTCTACTGGGTTTGCCTTTGTAAACAATTTCCATCACATGCCTTATGTTTCCCTCCAATGTCGCTTGATATAGTCTTCTTAAGGAATCTTTTATGACCTAAGGAAAATATTTTTAACCCCAAGCCTTCACATCTTGGCAAAAGCTTGTCTCAGGGAAAATGTGGTATAGTGTTAGAATCAGACATGTTAGAGTTCAAATCCAGCCCCACCTCTAACTAATGCTGTCATTCCATCATCTAGAGTGATGTCGTCCCAGTGTTAGCTTGGCCACCATGGATCCTCAGATGCCAGATTAAACCTGTATAAATACCAGTTCCATAATCTTTTAAAAAGTCTGGAGCATTCCCCATGATTTCTGGAGAATCTGCAATGAACTTCATGATTTCTCTACCTAGTCACTCCTGTGTTGCAATGGCCTTCCTGTTCCACCCTGCCCTGTGATTCAGCTACTTTACTAACTTGTACAAGAAACTTCCCTGCATCTGATGTTTTATCGTATTTTGGAGCTTTTACTATGGACTTTCCAGGATCAACAGAAGAGGTCATCTTGTAGAGCATAAAATCTTCTGCCAGCACCTCATTTCACCCTCGCTCTCTCTCCTTTATCATCTCATGCCCCTACCTCCCTCTCAAGCCCCTTTTACACATAGATGCTTCTCCTTGCCTCTCTGAAGAGTTCAGCCCACACACAGGTCCTTGGAAGCTCAGCCTCTATCCCGAGTAGGCTTATCAATAAATTTCTTCTGAAAAAAAAAAGCTATTGTACAGTCCTGGAAAGAGGGCTAGCAAAAACAATTTCTGACATCTTGGTTATGGCAGGATTATTAATTCATCTAGTCCCCATGTGATTTGACCCCTTCTGACCTCCCAGTCTGTATCAGAGATCTCTCTCTCCCTCCTCCACTGTTCTCTACACACACTGGCCTCCTTTATATTCTTCAAACCACCAAGCCCATTCCCACATTAGGGTTTTTGCACTGGCTCTTCTTTCTGTCTGAAGGCTCCTTCTTCTAGGATTTTGTTGCCTGGCACATTCTCATCACCAAGTAACAGTGGTAGGAGATTCAGTAGACAGGAGTACAGGGACCAAGTCCTTTGGGTCTTGTAGACCATCTCAAGGAGCTTGGACATTATCCTAAGGGCAATAAGAAGCCAATGAGGGTTTTAATCAGGAAACTGATGAAATGTGATTACATTTTTTTTAAGAATCACCCTGACTGTCTAATGGGGAAAGCTTGGGGCAAAGGGTGGGCAACATGGAAGGAAGAAGACAAGATAGGTGGCTATTATGTTAATAGTCCAGACAGGAAATGTTGGTGACTTGGACCAAGATGGAGGTAGAGAGAAATAGCAGATTTGGAAATAAAACTAGTAAGATTTGCTAATGGACCAGTTCATTCATTCATCCATTCATTCATTCAGCAGACATTTTTGATCAGCAGTAAACAAAGCAGACAAGAATCCTTACTTTTGTGGAATATATATTCCAGGAGGTAGATGAAGATCTGACTGAAACTGGGGCCTTGACAAGTAGTAACATTTACACAGATATAAGAAAGAGGGTTCCAGGTGTGGGAAATGATACAAGCCAAGTTTGCAAGATGACATGCATTTGAAAAGTGCCAGCAGCAATATTGGCGAGCCCAGAAGTCCTGTGGAGGGGATTGGGAAAGGCCTTAAGGATTCTGAAATTTTTCCACGGGCAGCAAAATAGTATTGATGGCTTTTGCCCAAAGATTCAAGGTGGTCAAGGACCGTTTAAGAAAAATGGGCAAGAATGCTTTGCAAAAGAAGTCACTACCAAGGAAGGATTCACATGATCTGGTCACTGGGCATGAGGATCAAGGAGACAGTTCATCTTCAAATTTTATTTAAAGGTCATTTTTATTTCATTAATGTTTTTGCATAATTATCTTAAAAATTGGACTTTGCTTGAGTTCAATAGCACACTCTAACAAATTTCATATTCAGTTTCAAATTTCTAACAAATCAAATTTCACATCAAAACTGTTTATACATAAGTGCTTTTATGTTATAATAATTCCTCCTCATAAGCTGCCAGGAGGCAACCTTACAAAGGGCTTCTCTTAACTGATTAGGAAACCTATCTGTTTTCCAGAAGCAATGTAGCTCACCTGGGATCAGTGAAAAGATGAATAGAAAACAAGTATTCCGTTTGATTTGGTCTGCTATCTGATTGGCGTATTGTATGCGACATTACCCAGTCTGATAGCCCATCACCTGATCCGTTGTTAGATCAGGCAGAAGACCTACCTCTAGTATTCCTGTGTTGTATGAAATAGTGACTCAGACAGTACCAGTTTTGCCCAGGGACCCGCTGAGATCCATACAGCAAACACAGGACCTCAGTGAGCAGCAACTAAAGTTCATCCCTCAGTTCTAATCATCTGGGTTGTAAGTGGTTCCCTGTTGCCTATGGCTGGTGCCAAGGACCTCCAGGAAGAAATCTTGGTGGATTCTGCAATGCTCTCATGTGAGCTCTGTCAATGAAAGTGATAGTGACCATGAGAAAGCAAGGTAACCTAAAGGCATCCTACTAGGGAGAAGAAGAGTATATGGCCAAGGAACAGGTCTCTGTGCAAAGGTTCCACCCAAGCAGTTCTGGACAACCCTAGCATCTCTGTGACTTCAGCCCCGGGCTCCCTCACCACCATGGCACCTGTCTACTCTGGAAGGACCGGGAGAGGCTCTCGTCTTGCTTTCTTCAAACGTTGCTGGCAGTAAACCTTTTGATGACTTCTAGGTTATCCCCTGAAGTTGACAGTAGGGAAGCAGCGCGCGCTGCCCACCCCTCACCAGGCATTTGCCAAAGGTCTTCCTCCTCCCCTCAGACCTGAGGATGATACTTCCTGAGCTGCCTTAATTTTGTCTTGTCCTCTTAAGGAAGTCTTAGTTCTGCACGGTTGAGATAAAACCCAGAGAAGGGTGAAGGGAGATACGAAAATGAACCTGAACAACAAAAGAGAAAGAAAAAGGAAAGGAAAACCTAAGCTGTAAGATCAGAGTGGTTCAAAAATATTCAGAGGAAATGCAAAGAGAAATCACTTCCTTTGGACTATAAGTGGATGGATGAAAGATTCTTCGAGGTTACAAGAAAACAGGCTACTTCACAAATACCTGGGGGAATACTTTAAACAACCAAACTGTGGTTTCTATACTCAAAGAAAAGTGGCCCCCAAAATGCAAGTGGCCGCTTCTTCCTGAGGCTGGATTCAGACATTACTCTTCCCAGTGATTTGGGCAATTACTTTTAATTAGCTCACTCTCTCCAGCTTAATTTTCTGTACAAATTTAACAAATATTTGACCTTTAGCCACACTTTGCCATTGCACTCTGTTTTTCCAAAGTACATGAGCATATGTGCTTGATTTCATTTTTCCCTGCTATGGGTTGAGTTAATTCACTGATTTTGCTAATCCAATTGGGTGCAGTTAAAACAGAGCTTATTTAGGGCACTTCCAGGCCTTTGTAAAAAATGAAACAAACACCCCTTGAGGGAAAGGGGAACTTGATTAGCAGGAAGCAAAATATTCCCATGTGACATTCCCCCCCCCCAACTTGTCTTTTTAAAACAACTATTTCATGGAAAATCCTTTGCGTGTGTTGTGTATACCTTAAAGTCTTTCAATAGCGTTGATCACTGTGTAATACTCAGGCAATAAACTTCCAGATATACCCCCATTTATTCCACTCCAGAAGATTTGGGTTGGCCTCCAGGAGAGCCAAAGTCACATCCACATTAAATCCCAGTTCGCAGAGCCGGTCACCTCCTGGTTCAAATCCCTAAGAACCAAGAAGGCATGCTTCCGTTTTGTGTCCATGTAAAGGAGCAGATGCATTTGGGGGTGGGGAAGTGGTGTGCGGAAGGGAGGAGAGCCGAACACGTCCACTTACGCCCAGGGATCAATTAACTAATTTAAGGAGACACTACACTGGCGTCTTCAGCCCCCAAATTGCTTACAAAAGAAAAAAAAAAAAAGATATTCTGAGACTCAAAATAGTAAATGCAGACTTGAGTATCGGGATTTAAGAGAATGAAAGATAAAAGGAAAATAGCTTTGGAGAGGAGGCAACCTGTGGTAGGGAGAAGAAAACCACAGGCTGTTCTGAGCACAGCACTCCGCTTCTTAACCTAGACCACAAATTGTTTTAGCCTGTGATCAGACTCAGCACCCCCCCCCCCCCCCGGGGGAGGAGGGCTTCCGATATCGTCTGGGAGGAGCTTAGGAAAAGAGCAGAAGTTCTAACATCAGTTTTCTCTGCAGTCTGAGAGAAATGCAACTCTGCTCCATTCAGGTACATAAGGGTTAAAAGAGAGAGAGTGGGGGGGTGGGTGGGGGGAGTTTTGGGTACAGCTGGAAGCCATTAACAACTCTGAGACCATCTCAGTAACCCAGGGAGAGGGTGGGTGGCCTGGCAGAGATCCTGGCTCCATGCGTGTCCTCACCAACTCTTAGCCCTGGGCGGGGCTTGATTCTACCTCCCACCCAATGGAGAAATCTCATCTTCAACTCTTCAGTCCCTGCTTGCATACTTCAGCTCACGCACCGCTTCACAAGGCAGCCCATTCCTTCAAGGACAGCCTCGATCACTGGAAGGTTCTTCTTTACAAAATTTGCCTCTATGGAAAGTCGCTCCTTCAGTTCTAGCTTGGTCCTCTGGTGTCCTAGCACACACCAGCCCTACGTGTGAAGACGGCAATCACTTGTCGCCTCCGAATTCTCACCTCCTTGTGGCCAGACAACCTGTTCTGCCAGCCAGCCCTCCCACCTGATGGTTTACAGACACCTCCTGAGCCTCTGCCTATTTTTTGAACTATGCTCATGTTTCAGAATCCCTTCTGGAGAACAGGGCCCTGAACGGAATACATTTCCCAGCTGCAAGGGCACCAGTATAGTATCATCCAGGAGACCTTGTCCTTCAGAGTTTCTGAGGGAAATTTCTCCAAGGAAGATGCAGCTACATCCCCTTTTAGTTGCTGCCCCTGGAGAACCTACCTCACCTCGTTCCCAGACAAGCTTTCAGCTCTAGAACACTTGCCTGATGGATGGTGCTAGTCTGGCAATGGCTGTCACAAAGCCAAAGAAGGACAAAGGAGACAGGAAAGACTGAGCTTCCCCTGGCTGCTCTGCAGAGGGGATGGGGGGGGGGGGGAGGGTCCTAGTTTTCCATCATGTGTTGAGGCAGATGAGTAAATATCACTATCATGTTGAGCCCGGACCTAGGACCCCTGTCTAGGACCACGACCTAAGATCTCTTCCATTATCTGTCTCCCCTGCCCAGAAACCTTCCACTGTGTCCCACCTCCTGCACAGAACACAAGCCCTCAAGCCTCCTGACCTGGCCCAGCACCGCCCCCCCCAATCCCCACCTTCCCGCCCGGCTCCAGTACAGAGCCTCTGATGCATCAGGCCGCCTGGCCCCAGCCCGTGCTCCCTCATCTACCCTCCCTGAAATACCTTCCCTGTGGCCCGAAAGGCCATCTGAGAGTTCCCTCTTTTCCCGAACTAGCTCCAGAGCATCTGAAAAGCCAGTGTTCCCCAGTCATGGACCCACAGTGACATTGCTGACCCCCCACCCCCCGGAGGTGGGTCTTTTCCCAGAGTTCTCTTCAACTGTCTCAATAAGCACAAGAATCCACCTCTGTTTTTGCTCTCAGCAGGTTAAATGCGGTGGATGGTCACTGTTGTTCTTTTAGCCTGAGGAATGTCCTAATTATATCTTTGCTTTCATTATATGGAGGGGACCCAGGGTCGGCCCAGGCCCTGGCTTTTAGAGATTAAGTAAATGATCATGTATGACCTGACAGAGCCACCCAGTGTATAAGCTGATACCCCTAGGTGTAATTTTGGCCTCATTTTGCTTTCCCAGCTGTGCCTCAGATCAACTGTGATGTCAAAGCCGGAAAGATCATCAATCCTGAGTTCGTTGTGAAATGCCCAGCAGGGTGCCAAGACCCCAAATACCACGTTTATGGCACGGACATCTACGCGTCTTACTCAAGCGTGTGCGGTGCTGCGATTCACAGGTGGGTAGCTCCACGGGGCTTAACAACCAGCAACCAGGCTGCGGGCAGGGCTCCCCCCCACCCCCCACCCCTCCCACCCCCTGCCATGCAGGGCTGCCTGCTTTAGCAAACGAGACTCTACAAATGTAACCGAGCATCCTGTATTTCGTGTGGCAACCCTATCCCCTGGGATTAGGCAGAGGCCAAGCATGGCCCCGAGTCTCCTTTCACAGCCCTCTGGGGAAAGAACTGACTTCATGGGACGGGGAGAATTCTACTCTCTCATGTTCGTGACAAGGGAGCCACAGTTCTCGGTGACGTGAAGCATGTTTTTTCTACCTGTACGTGCTGAACAAGGCAATAATCAGGATATGACTAAGCAAGGCACAGAAGTGTAGAGAAGTGTCACAGCCGTGGCGATGGCCTGGAGACAAGTAGAACAGGACACGTGAGAAGGAGGGTGGCAGGTGCCACTGCTTGGTCAGCTGTCCTCCAGGAAGGAGGACAGGAAGCATGACATGTTTTGAACTAAGTCACTGCCTAAATGAGGAGAGGCAAAAGTGACCTTCACAGAATCCTCATCCTTCTTTCTTTTTTTAAGTTTATTTTGAGTGAGAGCGCGCGCGCAAGCAGGGGAAGAGCAGAGAGAGTGGGAAAGAGACTCCCCAGCAGGCTCCGTGCTGTCAGCGCAGAGCCCCGCGTGAGGCTGGAACTCACCAACTGTGAGATCATGACCTGAGCCGAAACCGAGAGTCAGCCACGTGACCGAGTGAGCCACCCAGGTGCCCCGAAACGCTCGTAACCTCTTTTGCTCAGGCTGCGAGTCCAAACACAGGGGAATGCGTGTCCACGCAGCGCCTTTGACAAAAAGGCCAATGTGTCTGGGTCAAGCGCCTCACCTGTGTCACCTTATTTAATCCTCACAGTTCCCAACGCCGTGGCTGCTACTACCGTCCACATCTTGAGAGAGAGGCAGACTAGATTTTCTAAAGCCACACTGTTAGAAAGTACTCGTGTGGGGACTGGCACCTAAGTCCAGCTCTTAACTACCACTCTGAGACTGCTTTGAGATGCGGCCCCTGAGTCAGTGCTTGGCCACCGGATGCCGGATGAAGTTTCTGAATCAGTCAGGCTTCTGTATCTTTTTCCTTCCTGCACACCGGTCAGGTGATAGTACCGTCCTATCTCTGCCAGACAGAGGGGCAAAGATGTAAAATTCACTCCCTTTGGGGGCGCCTGGGTGGCGCAGTCGGTTAAGCGTCCGACTTCAGCCAGGTCACGATCTCGCGCTCCGTGAGTTCGAGCCCCGCGTCGGACTCTGGGCTGATGGCTCAGAGCCTGGAGCCTGTTTCCGATTCTGTGTCTCCCTCTCTCTCTGCCCCTCCCCCGTTCATGCTCTGTCTCTCTCTGTCCCAAAAAATAAAATAAATGTTGAAAAAAAAAATTAAAAAAAAAAAATTCACTCCCTTTGAAGGTGTGTCGTCAGCAGCTTTTCAGAAATTTGGGGAAGCAGCAAAAGCAAAGTCTATGTGTAAAATAAGACGTAAGAATTACTGGAAGAGTCTGTTGGCTGGCCTCTTTTCCCCGCCACTGCGGGGGGATGATGAGCTGATTTTCCGATGGGAAAAGGACTACAAACGCTCTATTACGGAGAACTAGTGAAACATTCAAGAGAAACAATACCAGGGGCGCGTGGGGGGCTCAGTCGGTTGAGTGTCTGACTCCTGATTTCAGCTCAGGTCATGATCTCACAGTTCGTGAGATCAAGCCCCGTGTGGGGCTCCTTCTGCTGACAGCACGGAGCCTGCTTGGGTTTCTCTCTCTCCCTCTCTCTCTGTCCCTCCCCCACTCATGCTGTTCTCTCTCTCTCTCTCTCTCTCAAAATGGGTAAATAAACTTAAAAAAAGGGACAGAAACTACACCAAACACTATTTCTTAACGCCAGACTATGAAAAAAATATTTCGCTTTCACTCTGAAATAAATCTCCTGCAAAAAGGAAAGAGGCACACAAATCTACACACACATGCATATGCACGAATGCACACGTGCGTGCTCCCACACGTGTGCTTGCACAAATGTGCATGCACACCCACATCCCCACACACGTGCATGCCCAGTCAGCTCCAGCGCCATTGGCCCTCTCCAGGCTGTGTCTGTGTGGACACAGGGTCCGCTGCAGAGGCTGAGCCTGTCTTCGGGTTGCCTGTATTTTCCCATCTGTGATCCAGATGGTTGGCACTCTGCTCCCTCTGGCATTTGCTGGATCTCTCTTGCCTTTCCATGCTTCCCATGCAGGACAGAGTCACACGAGTTCATTCAACCTCACAAAGATGTCATCGTAATCACAGTAATTCCTTGCGCTATGATTCCCTCCTTCCAGCATCATCTTGACCCTGAGGCTATGGTTAACATCCCCATTTGCTACAAGAGGAGCTGAGAAATAGGGAAGCTAATTAAGTTGCTAGTTAGTTGCAAATTCGGGATTAGACCTCATGTCCCCTGACTTCCAGTCCAGAGCCCAGGTGACATATGTACATAAGAACAGGGGCAGGGGTCCCAGCACTGCTTAATGTACAAGTGAGGATGTGAGGTAGATGTAGACTTTGGACCAGTAAGAGTTGAGAATGGCTTTATGATGGATGGAGACCCCACTGGGGAGAAAATAAGAAGGGTTTTGACAAGGACCAGGACTCAGCAATCCCAATGTTGGGGGTTGGAGAGTAGGAAAGAACGTGGGGAGAGAATACAGAGGAGGGTGGAGGGGTGGAGGAGAAGAGCTTGAATGTTTCAGAACACAAGATTTGCTACTTGAACAACCGAGTGCCATTGTAGTTTTCTGGACCAGTGTCTGATCTAGTGCGAAACTACTCAGAAACTATTCAGAAACTGTCCCTGGGGAGGATGAATGAAGACCTTAAGGGAGAACAGATAGGAGTTTTTTCATACTCTCAGTTTTGTTTTTCACAAACAGAATGAGTCTGTCTTCATAAGGCAGGCTTTAAGACCTAGAACATGAGTAGAAAGTACACACGGGTCCTCCCATATTATCCCTTCAGAGTCCCCACGGTCAGAACTGGGAAGCTGGAGAGAGCATACTTTGGTTTAGAAATTCAGATTTAGCGGTTAGAATTTAATATTAATACAATATATCATAATCAGATGTCTTATTATGAATGGTTCCCTTGATTCTGTCAACCCAAAGGGATAATGAACACACTGGAGGCATCATATTTCGGCTCAATCTTGTCCCGAACTAACCTCTATACATAGAGTAGGACCAAGTGCCAGGGAGGGGGAAGATTTCTGCCCAATGGGGTGATGAGGAGGCCATCCCCATGCAGAGTACTCTTCATGCTGATTTTTTTAAATGTTTATTTTTGAGAGAGAGAGAGAGAGAGAGAGAGAGAGAGAGACAGAGAGACAGAGAGACAAGAGCATGAGTGGGGAGGGGCCAAAGAGAGAAGGAGACACAGAATGTGAGGCAGGCTCCAGGCTCTGAGCACAGAGCCGGACACGAAGATTGAACTTGTGAACCATGAGATCATGACCCGAACTGACGTCAGACGCTTAACTGACTGAGCCACCCAGGCGCCCCTCTTCATGCTGATTTCTGACCGGAGGCCCACCCTGAGAATGGCAGCTGTTCAAAACGGCCCTTTTCTCTGAACCACGCAGCTGACCCTCAGCGTAGCCCAATCCTTGGATACCAGGGATAGGGAGGAGAAGGCCATGCCCAGTACCATGCAGGGCATCTAAGGAATGCAAAGAAGTAAAACTGTTTTGCTCTTTTGGAGAATATTTATGAGGTGCCTATCTCTGAGTGAGGATAGAAATGAGGGCACATGTACATAAATTCTCCAAAGTACCATGACTCCCATCTGCTTCATAAGCAAAACCACAGCCTCTTTCAGGCTGTCTCTCTTCTCTAGTGTCTCCTACAGTGGTCAAGTCTCTAGTGCATTCCATCTCCATGGACTACTAGCACCTGTAGTTCACAGACCATTGACCTCTCCAGTATCCACTCTTCTCTAGAATATCTGGGAAGATCCACATCCTCCAGTTAAGTCCACTGCCAGGGTCAGGCATCAGTCTGGTCTGCAACAGGGAAATCTCAGGAGCACACCCTAGCTGGGTATCACATCTTCCCCAAAGTCTAGGTTTTCAGCCTTACCTCACCCTCACAAGGGATATCAGTAGGCCTGTCCAGCTTGAGACCACCGCCGCCCCCACCCTTCCCATCTCCTTGAACAGCCTGAGGGAAGCTCAACACAGACCCCCCCTTCGCTTGCTTCCCTTCCTTCTAGGTGGCAGCTACTGTTCCTCTCTTTTTTTTTTTTTAATTTTTTTTAACATTTATTTATTTTTGAGAAACTAAGACGAAGTGTGAGCGAGGGAGGGGCAGAGAGAGAAGGAGACACAGAATCTGAAGCAGGCTCCAGGCTCTGAGCTGTCAGCACAGAGCCTGATGCAGGGCTCGAACCCGCAAACTGTGAGGTCATGACCTGAGCCGAAGTCGGACGCTCAATCGACTGAGGCGCCCAGGTGCCCCTGTTCTTCTTCTTCTGACTCTTAAACAGGAGCAAATGCACGCACACACACATTTCCTGAATACACTGGAGTATGAAACCAAGGGCAGAATAATTTCTTGGGAAGAAAATAAAAACATAAGTGTTACTGTGATTTCTAATTCCCTCATTAATTATAAGTAAACGGAGCATGGGATAATTTTTTTAATAACTAGAATTTTCAGCCGCACCAGAGCTGTGCTTGTAAATGTTTAACAACCAGCTCCTCAAACGCAGGGGTAATTCTGATTTTACCAGCTTCTGTGGCATAAATACTCCCACTGTGGCTGAGTCAAGCTACAGTGGGAAGAGAACCAACTCCCACGATCCTGAAAAGTTAACAACTGGCTCTCCTAAGCCAGCGTGAGTGGCACACCACTGACAGGCCTTCCAGCGCAGAAGCCTAAAACACTGCCTTTTCCATACGAACATTTCTAATCTGGTTGGGAGACAAAAGCAACTCAAGAAATTTTTAGAAGATGGCCCAAGACCAAATACGATCAGAGTCTCGGTTGTGAGACAAGATTCTAAGGCATCGTTAGGAAGGGATGCCGCAAAGTCTTTCCAGAATCTCTGGAGAGAAGAAAAGGTTGGGCACTGAGCAACACGGGCCTTGTCAGGTGGAAGTGGGAGCTGGTTTTCCAGAGCAAAAGAGCAGGAGGAGCAGACACGGGAGTGGGAACCAGGTGCTCTGTCCGGGGAGCCGAGACCAGCCTAGCCACAGCTGGAATTGGTGAGGTAACAGATCCTGAGCCCCCGAGAGAAAGGAGGGCAGGGTTGCAAAGATTTGGAAAGATGAGGAGTTTGGTGCCTGTGCTTTTGGACTCTCAGAGGCAACTGTGACCAAGCGGGACCGACCCGCGATTCCAGGTCAGAGAGACCTGGGTTCAAATCCCTGCCTTGCCAATTTACTAGTTACAAAATCTGGCCTGAGTCACTCCGCTGGTCCAAGCCCAATTCTGTGAAATGGGAACAACAGCACTGCCTCTATGCCACAAGTCAGGGGTTTGCTGGGTGGACCCGGTGAGATACCATACATGAGAATGATTTCAAATCAATTAAGCGCTCTGCATGTCAAGTACTATTATCACTATCTTTCCTTCTGGGTCATTGAGCAGGTGAGTCTTGAAACTTGTTGGTTCATGAAGGTGGGAGGGCAGGAAATGGCAACTCTCACTCCTGGAGGGAAGGGAGGGTGTTGATGAGAACAAATCTAAGTGCTTTTTTAGTTCCCTCTGTGCCGTAAATCACAGATACCCACAGGAGCCATTTTTGGCTCTGGGGCAGGGAAATGACAATGTGAAGTGATTACGAGGAAGCAGAATGGGACCCCTGCTTCACATACAAGCCAAGAGGTATATAGGTCAGTCACTGTTACATCAGGATCTAAAACCTTCAAAATCCTAGAAATTAAAGAAACAATTTCTAGTCCTTCAGGACTCTTTTTAATGAGTTCAGTATAGCCACGCACCTTCCTTCCCTTGCTCAAAATAAAAGGAATGATTTGCTTGGTAAAAGTTCATGGCCACCCTCCGAGACAACTGGACTCATTCTGTGATGTCACAAAACCAAACTGGAAATTGTCAGAAGTTTTACTCAAAAGATCTAGTTAGAATGAGCAAACGAAGGAAGAGAAATTTGAGGCATGGTGGCAAACAGAAATTGCTGCCCAATGGAACAAACAGGTTCTGTAATAAGAAAGAGAAGCATATCTGACCTGGGAGGTCAGATGCTGGGCCATGGGATGAAGGCACCCTTCTTGGGGGATGGACTGAAGGTCAGGATAAACCTTTTCTTAATCTCACTCTTTCATATCTTCAAATAAAGATGGAGGCTACTTTGATATCAGTCTGTTGACTGTGTCAAAGAATATTTTTCTGTTCTTCAATTTTTTTTTTTTCTCTCTTCATAGTGGTGTGCTTGATAATTCAGGAGGGAAAATACTTGTTCGGAAAGTTGCCGGGCAATCTGGCTATAAGGGGAGTTATTCCAATGGTGTCCAGTCATTGTCCCTGCCACGCTGGAGAGAGTCCTTCATCGTCTCAGGTACGCCCACACACTGGAGAAACACAGCCCTACCCAGGCACTTGGCTTAAGTGACCTCATGGGATGAAATGTATTCTTTTCAATGTTCTATTGGTTTTAGTTTATGGCCCAACTCATTTCATAAAAGTCTGAAGCATTAGCTCTTCTGATAATTAGGATCATGAAACAATAAACTATAATTACAGTGATAAATCACTACAAAGTCTGGAAATATTAAAAGGCTCCAATTTCTCATTTTAAACACACTGCAGCTATCCATAAATCCAATCAAACTTTTAATGAAATGAATTACATTTAATAACTTCGGTTTTGAACTACTCCTTTAGTTAGGCCAAATATGTCTCATATCTGGAACCTCATTCCTTGATATTTCTGGTAAATGGAAAGGGATATAGGCTCTTATAGAACTGAGCTGCAATTTTGAGGTTTCTTTTTATTTAATTGATTGTTTCACTCGTTGGTCCTTGCTATCTAGCTCCTTAGGATTTTTGTAGATAACATTTTCACTCTTTTCCTCCCTCTTCCAATGAGGTAATGTCAATGAGCTAATGACAAGTGTGATTTCATGGGAAAAAAGGTGACCTAGTATCTGTATTATCATGACCCTCCCTTTCCTATTATTGTGAATTCCGCAAACTTTTGTTTTGAAACTTTTTTAATTGAAAGAATAGTACAATGAATATCCACATTCCCTTCACCTAGCAACATTTGCTTTATTAACCTACTTATCATTTATCTACATTTTGCTCTAAACCATGTGAAAATAAGCTGCAGGCATCATGACACTTTATCTCTCAATACTTCTGCACACATCTGGTAAAAACAAGATTTTCCTAATAACCACAATACCAATACCACACCTAAAACATTAACATTGGTGCAATTATGTTATCCAACAAATAGTTCTTCCTCAATAGTATCCAGTTATCTTAGTCTTCATAGGAATTTCTTCCTCCTCCTCCTTTTCTCTCCTTCCCTCCTCTCTCCCTCTCTCCCTCCCTCCCTCCCTTCCTTCCTTCCAGATCCACAGTCTAATAAATAATAAAAATCACCCATTGCCTTTAGTTGTCATGTCTATTAACTCTCCAATAATCTAAAACTATCTACCACCACACTACCTTTTTTTTTTTTGTCATGAATGACAATGACATTTTTGAAGTCCCAGCCAGTTGTCCAGTACTGTGTCTCCCAGTCTGGACCACAAACATGTCCAGCCATGTCCTCATGATTGGATTCAGGTTACATATTTTGCCAAGGTTACTACATAAGTAGTATCATAGCATACACATTGTGCTTTATCACAGTGGTCATATCAGAAGACTCAATAATGTCAGTTTATCCAGTTGTCGGTGATGCTAAACTGGACTGCTTGGATACTTTCCAGTATCTCTCCATGGTAGAGATACTTTGTAACGAATAAGCAATCTGTAGGGAGATACTTCAAATCAGCATGAATAGCTCATTCCCCAACAAATTCATCCAATGGTTTAACATCCATTGATGATCCTTGCACTAGCAAGAATTACACTAGAATTTGCAAAATTATAATTGTTCTAATTCTGTCATTCCTTCCACATTTGTTAGCAAGTTTTCTTACATAAAGAAGAGGGTTTTTTTCCCCTCTCTGCACACCTGTTTTTTCAAGTACCACTAGGGAGTCATGGATTGTTTTTGAAAATATGTTATAATCCATTAGCACCAGTATTCTTTTCTTAATTTAACATGCAGTGTTGTCGTGGCTTCAGGAGTAGAACCCAGTGTTTCATCTCTTACATATGACACCCAGTGCTCATCTCAAAAAGTGCCCTCCTTCATGCCTGTCACCCATTTAATCTATTCCCCTACCCACCACCCTTCAAGCAACCCTCAGTTTGTTCTCTGTATTTAAGAGTCTCTTATGGTTTGCCTCCTTCCGTGTTTTTATCTAATTTTTCCTTCCTTTTCACTATGTTTATCGTGTTTCTCAAATTCCACATATGAGTGAAATCATCTGATATCTTTCTCTGGATTATTTCACTTAGCATAATACCCTCTAGTTCCATCCACATTGCTGCAAATGGCAAGATTTCCTCCTTTTTCATCGCTGAGTAGTATTCCATTGTATGTATATGTGTGTGTATGTGTGTGTCCATTCATCAATTGATGGAAATTTGCGCTCTTTCCATAATTTGGCTATCATTATTCTTTTTGATGCTCAAGTTTTCCAAATTCAGCCAGTGGGAGCCCTTCGGGCTTTTTTGGCACGTCCTCATTGGTGTTTGAGCACAACATAGTGTTCTATCCTTGTGTTGTACTTGGCCTTATGCTGGGCCTTGCATATCCCATTTTCTTTTTTTTTTTTTTTTTTTTTTTTTTTTTTTTTTTTTTTTTTCAACGTTTATTTATTTTTGGGACAGAGAGAGACAGAGCATGAACGGGGGAGGGGCAGAGAGAGAGGGAGACACAGAATCGGAAACAGGCTCCAGGCCATCAGCCCAGAGCCCGACGCGGGGCTCGAACTCACGGACCGCAAGATCGTGACCTGGCTGAAGTCGGACGCTTAACCGACTGCGCCACCCAGGCGCCCCATCATTTTCTTCAAAGAGGTTTCACATGATTTTAAACTATATTCTAGCAAAGCTTCTGGCATGCCAACAAGATTAGGAATCTTGAAACTCTCCTGAGGAGCCACCTGTGGAAGACCACCCAAAGCAAGGAAAAGAAAAATGTTTCATAATATAGTAGGTCTTCCCGTCTGGATGGTGTTCTGGTACCTTTATGCATCCCATGCCCCAACTCCTACTATCCTCCATTGATCAGAGTTGGCTTTTTTCAGAGTTTTAATAGAACTACAAACAGACCTTTTAGGATTCTTCACAACTTGAGCAATCCCTGTTTCCTCTTGCCTGCAGAATTCTGCAGCCTAGGGTTCAAATTAAACTGGCTTCTATGTCAGGTAGTGGAAAGTCATCAACCACAGCGCCGTGAGAATTCAGAACAGGGGCCATATGAAAATGCTAATAGCTAGACTACAAATTTGTCAAGTATATAGAGAAATGTAATCCCCACATAGGTGTTTACCAAGTAGCTCCTGGCTAAATAAGAGTGTTCCCATCTTAAATGCATAGCCTGCAATTCAAGAATCCCCAACAGAGGTTTAAAGGAAAAATTAACTCCAAGAGAGTAGAGATGTTTTGGGTTTTTTAAATGAAAATCAGTCTACTGAGATTATTCCCTACAAACTCAACTTCCATGTCCCCTCATTTCACCTGGTGACATTTAACCGAAACACTTTTTGCCAATTATAATAAACATTGGTGCTTCTGCAATGAGTAGGAATCTCTTTCGAATGGGTGACTTGGGGGGGGGGGGGCAACACTGGCCAGCAGCCAAGCCACGCTCCCCACTATCTGGGAGCTCAAGGCCACCAGCTTCAGCTGGATGGTGTCAGAATCCTCCTCTGAAGGCTCCGGTGCCTCCATGACCTTCTTATTTTTAACTTTCACGCATCACTGTGCTCCTTTAGTTAATTCACTTTGGTGGGCTGGGATGGAAGCAGACGATAGGATATGCCTTTTTGGTCAGCACAATCTTTTGGCGGTCCGTGGATAGGAATGGTCAGAGAGGGACTTCCTAATACTGCCCGTTTGTTCTTTGATCCACATTTCAGAAAACTGAGCTCATGCTCCTTTTCCTTCTGAATAGAAGCAGGAAAAGCCATAGGATTTTAAATGTGAGAACAGTAAACAGATGAAGACCATGTCTGTGCAGTCCCCTCTGTTGATCAAGTGAGGCCAACGGCCATAGGGCCCTCCCTGGGCCCGAAATAACCTCAATCACAATTTGGAAGAGGCCCAGTCAAGGGCAGGGGACCTGGAAAACTCTGTTCCCAGGGGACTTTAATGGGATAAAATAACTCAGTCAGCCCAAACATTTTGCCTCATCCCCACTTTGAGTGATATTTATAGACCATACCAGCAGAGAACCTTTGCATCTCTCTGGTAATACATGGTTCCAGAACATTTTAACTTCTTTTTTTTCATTAGGCCCCTACAACTTAATAGATAGTAAGTTGGTCCATATCATTGTCCATATTTCCTGAATGAGAAAAATGAGAGTCTCAGAGGCTGAGGCAGAGAATACATGGCAAAGACAAACAGAAACGTAGATGTTCTCATTCCCAGTTCCAGGTCCTTTCTGAGACCCCATCATTCTGGCTGCTTCACGGCTCTACAGCCTTTTGTGTCAGTAGGGCTTTTGGCAAGAATCGTGCACTAGATTCTGTTCTACCGCTCGGGCTCTCCATTCAACACTCCTCCCCATCTCGTCCCCAAGCCCATCCTATAAAACTATTTCCTTAGACTGAGATTTAAAATTCTTTCACTGTCCGATGCAAATATTAGATACCAGGTAGGACCCCTCTTAAGGGTATTTGAAATTGTAACAGAGATCTAAGCATGAAGATATTCCTCCTTCGAATAAATACTAACTGATCATCTCCTACATACCAGCCATCGCTTGAGGCAGTGTCTCAATGGTTACCAAGTGAGACAAATCCCCAGTCTCCAGGGAGATTCCACCTTCCAAGTGACACTGTCCACCTCATTGCGGAGCAAAACTCTTGTGTGGAATTCTAGGCATCATTTCCTGGCAGAGGAAGGCTTTAGACGCCATAGCCTTTTCCGGGCAATTTCCAGTCCTATCAGGCTTGGTACTTGCTTACCCAGCTCCAATCACCTGATCGTTTTTCTTTTTTATGCCTCCTTTGTTTTCCCTGATACATATTAACATTCCTTCTCCTCACCTGGCCTCTAAACTTTCTTTCCCTAGGTGGGCAACAAATGCTTATTTTGAAAACTACTTCTAGGTTTCTTTAGTGCCATGGAATTCAAATGGATCCCACAGGGTCCGTGAAAGGGGGAAAGAGCCATTCATGCACAGCCAGCTTGTGACCAGAGCTCTGGAGCATCCAGAAGGAGAGCACGGGGAGTGCTTTTACATTCATCTACTGACCTAATTAAACATTCAGCGCCACACATATGAAAACCTTAGCTCACATGTCACATCTTCGTGGGCAGAACGAGGTTTGCTAATGTGAACTCTGAGTCACAGAGATATTATTGCTTCCTTTCTAATATTAATAAAACACAGGCTATACAGGAAAACAAAACCTCACTTGACTTTCTTATTGTAATCAGCAGTTCAGCTTGGTGGGGGAGACCACCGATTTATTGAACTCAAGAGAGATCAATAGGAAAGAGGGAATCAGCATACCAGAATAGAACCATCTAAAACTTCTAGCTCTACAAATAATTTGTTTCTTTTTTGCAGAAGGTAAATCCCAAAAGGGTGTAACCTACCCATCGGCGCTCACATACTCATCATCTAAAAGCCCTGCTGCGAAAACAGGCAAGTGTTCATATGTGATTTCATCTAAATATTCTGAGTTTGTAAACACGTGTTTTAGAAGGTAGTGTAGAAATTAACATCTGGTCAAGCCCCAATGATGCCAGCAATATTTTCACCAATGCCAGAAACGTGGCCCCAGAAATCAAGGGGATCAGATGGCTGGGGCTGAAGAGTAAGGCTTCAGTTTTTGGTTTTGGTTTTCGAGTTCCAAGATGATCTCTATGTTTTGTAATCTTCATTCACAATGGTTGTTGCCTTGAATTGTATTGTTACTTTAGAAGATGACAGGATATTCTGTCTAGAAATGTTCCCTGGCAGATGAAAGGGGAAAAGCTGTCTCTTACTAGGTATGAAATGAAGGGAAGCAAAAAGGATGGTGTTAACAGAAAACAACTAATAGAAATAACCCAAGCCAAAGATACAGTGTTTATGAGGTTGTGCGTCACGTGAACCACAAAGGGAGCCAGATAGACTTCAGGTCAGGAAAATACCTTTTTCTAGGTTTTTGTGTCAAGGGAGAACTAAGCTATGCGTTATTGTGTCTTTGGGGGCATTTTGATTTCCCACACAAAGAGAAGGGATAAACATCCCTTTCCAACATAAACACAAAAGGGACACTTGGGGTCTTGCCCAGCTTCTAGAGGAACCACTCTTTAAAGTTATAGTCTCTGGGCACCTGGGTGGCTCAGTCAGTTGAGTGTCTGACTCATGGTTTCAGCTCAGGTCGTGATCTCACGGTTTGTGGGTTCGAGCCCGACATCAGGCTCTGCACTGACAGCGTGGAGCCTGCTTGAGATTCTCTGTCTCCCTCTCTGTGCCCCTCCCCCACTGGCTCCCTCTCTTTCTCTCTCAAAATAAATTTTAAAAATAATAAAAAGCACTGGGGCGCCTGGGTGGCTCAGTCGATTAAACATCCGACTTTGGATCAGATCATGATCTCATGGTTTGTGAGTTCGAGCCCCATGTTGGGCTCTCTGCTGTCAGTGCAGAGCCTGCTTTGAGATCCTGTGTCCCCCCTCCCCACCCCCCGTCCTTCCCCTACTCGTGGACACTCTTAGGCTTTCTCTCAAAAATAAATATTAAAAAAAAATTCCAGTGAGAACCATAAAAGGGGGGTCCCCTTTTTTCCTATCCCGATGACAAAATTCCTATAGAAATGGGGGGAAGCAGATGAGATGAAGATATGGGGCCAGCAGTTACTTGCTCTGGTCTTGGCATGTGCAGATAACAGGCTTCCTAATCCCTCCAAGACAGTGAGTTAACAGGTAAATCAGGTCAGGATGACCCCCTCACAGCAAAGCAGCCTTCTTCCATGGGAAAAGAGCTCACTCAACAAATAGGAAACATCTTAAAAAAAAAACAAAAACAAAAAACTACAAAGCACCTTGATTTGCCAGGGGCAGCTCCTTCTGATTTAAATGCTGTTTCCCCAGGCAGGCAGCAACCGTCAGGCAGGCAGCTGGTATTGGGCTCGAGTCTCAAGCTACTCTGAACTAAGTAAAAACAGGTAAGTGTTGGTTCAGAGAAGCTCACCAAACCCGAGAAGGCGCATCGCTGGCACTACAGCAAGAGAAAGGGAAGGAAATGCTTCTCAGAGGGTTCTGAGCGAAAGTGGCCGGAGAGCCCCCTCCTGCTTCCCCTTGGCCACGTGCCCCGGCCCCTCCCACCCCCCAGAGGAAAATCAAAATCCATTACACTTGACTTCGCAGAGCCTCCTGCCCTCACAGCCTGTACCCACCAAGGCCACCCCTGCCCCCCCCCCCCCCCCCCCCCCCGTCTTGGGAATAAGACAGGCTCCGCCACCACTCTAGAGAGACCTTGGGCCACCCTCTGGTGGGAACCGCATTCAGGAATCTCGAGGCTTTTGATGACTTGCTTTCCACCGTGTTCCCCTTTGGAGGAAAGACATACGGGATTTGGAATCAAACCAACAGGGGTCCGAATCCTGGCTCTGCCACCTGTTGTCTGTGAGACCTCTTCTTGGCTTGGCTTCTGGGACTGTGACTGGTATCCAATGTGAATGCCGCTGTCAAAGAGGCCTTCACGGCATCTGGCACGTAATAGATGCTTAGTGAATAGATTTCCTGCCCTCGTGTATAATCCTGAGTCAGTGGTGGGAAGAGCAAACCCTCCCTCGTCACCCTGACCTCCAGACACTGCTGTTAACTGGGCTTCAGTGTCCGCACTGTCCTCCACTGGGGGAAGGGGAGGGGTGACACAACACGATGATAAGTGTCAGCTACTGCCACTTGCCGAGTGCCCACCATGTGCCGGGCACTGTGCGGGCCCCTCACAGACGTGGTGCCTAGTTAGGACCCGGCCTCGTCAGGTCGGTCTGACCATCCCTGTTTTACAGCAAAGGAACGGTAGTGGCCGAGCTGCTGAGGCCTGAAGTCAGGAGTCCAGCCTGATGCTGGCTGACGGTTCTCAAATCAGATTTCCAGGGTCCGTCCCAGATGCAGCGCATCAGAATCTATGTGATTAGGGCCCCGGAGTCTGCATTTTAACACCGTCGCTATGATTCAATGATGAGTCAGGTGTAGGGAGCTCTGAGGACCTCCTGCTGCTGTTGAGCAGGTTGTTCAGAACTGTTCATGACCTGGGGCGCCTGGGTGGGCTCCATTCGTTGAGCATCCAACTCTGGATTTTGGCTCAGGTCACGATCTCACAGTTTGTGGGTTTGGGCTCCACATCGGGCTCTGCGCTGATGGTGTAAAGCCTGCTTGGAATTCTCTCTCTCTCTCTCTCTCTCTCTCCCCCTCTGTCTCGCTGCCCTTCCCCCTCTCATGCTCACTTGCTCTCTCTCTCAAAATAAATAACTAAACTTAAAAAATTTAAAAAAAAAAGAACACTACATGACCTTGTCCATAGAGTAATAGGTTAAGAGCCTAAAGGAAATTTTCACGTTTTCCCATGAAAATCTTTGAAAAGATTTCCATGAGGCTTCTGTGTATCTGACATTGTATGAAGAAACCATTTTAATGGTTTCGTTTCTAACTGCTCAAAAGGAACCTGGTGCAATGAAGAATTCACTTTGGGTCACATCAGGCCTTATGTTCCGTAAGGAATTGGGAGCAATTGGGGAAGAGTTCTTTCTCCGTCTTCATCTTAAAGACAGTTCTGTTCCAGGCAGGAGAGCAGGTGGAAGTAACAGCCCATGGAAGACCATGGAAAACCAGACACATGGATCTCTTGGTGGAATTTATGACTCGCTTGAAAGTATCTGTGTCCTAAGCAGCTAACACGACTGGCTGCCATCAGGATATTTAATCTGCTCTCCAGCCATCAATGTTAGCAAAGGAAGACTGAGGGTGCTTGGAAACCTCACAGTTAGCCAATGGTGTGAGAAAAAGACATTTCATGTTTTCAGTATCTCATGAGTGTAAGGTGACAAAATTCATTACTGCTAGAAGTTTTATTTTTAATTGTGGCTTAATTAACAATTTCCAAGTAAAATGTACTGTAGGTTTTATATCTTTCTTTCCAAATTAATACTTTTATCCTATTTCATAAAATATATATGTTATTCTATTAAATGGCTCTTCCCTGTATGAAGCGGGTCCTACCTGGGCCCACATCCCCCTGACAAGACGCTAATGCTTCAGAGCATTTACCAGAGAGTAAGACAGAAGACTACTCCGGAGAAATCAGAAACTTCCCTAGGACTTGTCATGAAGGCTCAGTTCCTTTGAAGTCACAGAAATGTCATAAACCACGCAGGTTTGGTTTTGCCCAAGGACGGCGTGAAGACTGGCTGACCCCCCCCCAAAGCTGCTGCCAGCTCTTTAGCAATCGTCTGCCACCATCTCCGGGCAGATTTGAAGGTGACCTACTGTTAGTGACAACAGGGAAAAGGAGGGCCCGGATGGCCTACGAGAGCAGACTGAACGGCCAAACTCCAACCTGTGTCTGGGGCACTGTGTGCTGATATGCTCTCCCGAGTCAGTGCTCACAGGTGACAGCGGCAGGGTGGGAAACGAGCAGATGCCAGTGCTGGGTGATGGGTCTAAATGCCCCGGCACACATGTGCCTGCGTGACCGGTCCAAGGTCATGGTGCTGACACTGTTTTCCCAGCATGCTGTACAGTGTCAAAGAGGAAGTTGGATGGTTCACAGGAACAGCACGGCACCTAATCTCAGATGCTGTCCCTTCGGCCTGCTGTTCTATGTACCGAAGATGCATATCCCTAAGCAGAGTTAAAAGCTAGAGCTGGGGGCGGGGAGCACCTGGGTGCCTCAGCTGGTTAAGCATCTAACTCTTAATTTCAGCTCAGGTCATCATCTCACAGTTCATGAGATTGAGCCCCATGTCGGGCTCCATGCTGAGAGCATGGAGTCTGCTTGGGATTCTCTCTCTCCCTCTCTCTCTGCCCCTCTCCTGCTCCTGCTCTGTCACTTGTCTCTCTCTCAAAATAAATAAACTTAATAATAATAATAAAAAAGCTATGGCTACGATGCTGTGGTAAGCTGAAAAATGCCCCAGCACCACCAAAGATACCCACGTCCTTGTCCCTGGTATCTGTGAATTCTTCCATATACGGCAAAACGAGAAAGGGGAGGGGGGCTTGGCCAATGGGATTAGGTCAAGATCTTTGGATGGGGAGACTATCCTGAATTATCTGGGGCAGGGGGAGACAGAGGGAGATCTGACACACATGGAGGAGACGGTCATGTGAAGACAGAGCAGAGAGAAACTCAGGAGGTTGGCCTTGAGGACTGGAGGGGTGTGGCCACAAGCCAAGTAATACCAGCAGCCACCAGACAATGGAAGAGGCAGAAAGCAGGTTCCGCTCACACCTTGACTGCTGACACCTTGAGGTCAGCCCCAGTGACACTGAGTTCCAACTTTTGGCCTTCAGAGCTGTGAGAGAATAGATTTTTGTTGTTTTAAACCAGTTTGTGCGTTTGTGACAATTTATGACAGCAGCACTAGGACACTAATACAGAGAAGCAGGCATAGGAGTTAATGTCCCTGCTGGGGGGCTCAGGTGACACATGTAACTGGTCCCTCCCAGGACTGGGGTGCTCTTCGGTTTGGGGACCATTTTGTGTCCCCTTCTGACACAGACCATGGCTGTCAATACAATATCCAATGCCCAGAGGATAGCCACTGGTGCCCTAAACCTTCAGAGAAACTGTCAGGGCCCCCAGAGAACTAACACATTAAGACTTGTTTAAAATTGTGGAGGGGTGCCTGGGTGGCTCAGTCGGTTAAGTGTCTGACTCTGATTTCAGCTCAGGTCATGATCTCACGGTTCAAGCCCCACATCGGGCACGGAGCCTGCTTGGGATTCTCTCTCTCCCTCCTTCTCTGCCTCTTCCCCACTCACACTGTCTCTGTCTTCCTCAAACTAAATAAATAAAACTTAAAAAATTTTTTTTAATTTTTTTAATGTTTATTTATTTGAGAGAGAGAGAGAGAGAGAGAGAGAGAGAGAGAGAGAATGAGTGGGGGAGGGGAAGAGAGAGAGGGAGACACAGAATCCAAAACAGGCTCCAGGCTCTGAGCTGTCAGCACAGAGCCCGACCCAGGGCTTGAACCCACGAACAGTGAGATCATGACCTGAGCTGAAGTTGGATGCTCAACTGACTGAGCCACCCAGGTGCCCCAACTAAAAAAATTTCTTTAAATCATGGAAACAATGTAAATCATTACACATGAATGAAGAGCACAATTTAGTAGAATCTAGTTGATCCTTACCATGTAATTATTTCCATTACCCCATTTTACAGATGAGAAAACTGGGGCCCAGAGGAGTGAGTTGACTAGTCATGAACCAGTCTAAGCTAGAACATCTAGAATGCATTCTCTGAGAGTAAGTCACAGTGAAAGCCCCAAAGTTCCTTCCATCCCTAGGTCAATGCTGACACAGCAGAAAAAAAAAAAAAAAAAAAAGAAAAAGGTTCATAAACCATTGCTTCTGGTGTCTGGCAAATTAATTTGGCAGTAAATCATGTTCTGCCTTCTCAGTGTTGCTGTAGGATTTAACTATTTAAATATTTTATTGTTATGGGGCGCCTGGGTGGCTCAGTTAAGCGTCCAACTTCGGCTCACGTCATGATCTCACATTGTGAGTTCGAGCCCCGCATCGGGCTCCGTGCTGTCATTTCAGAACCAGGAGCCTGCTTTGGATTCTGTGTCTCCTTCTCTCTCTGCCACTCCCCCGCTCGCGCTCTGTCTCTCTCTCTCTCTCTCTCAAAAAATGAATAAACGTAAAAAAAAGTTAAATATTTTATTGTTACTTAGTCTTTGGTTTGTTTATTGGCTCATTGTTCCCTCCAGATTGTACATTCCTTTCGGGCAGGTGGATTTTCTCCTCCGCAGCAGCTAGCAGAGATCTTCGCCCAAAGCTAGTGTTCAATAAGCATTCATTTCTGTCCTGACGGGCCCACCAGCCAATTGGTAGGACTCAGTATAATTTCGTCTTTTTTACAGATGAGACCACGAAAGCCTACCAGAAGCCACCAGTTCCAGGAACAACCGCACAGCCAGTCACCCTGACGCAGATAACGGGAGCCACTGCCACTGGAGCCGCCCACGCCAGCCTGCCAAAGCCGTCCCCCTCTGCCGGCTCCACCAGCAGCAGCCTCGGACCCCAGCCCGTGGGCCTCAGGAGCGGGGAGCTGGGTCAGTAGGTAGACTGTGTGTTGTCATGCTCTAGGAAAATGGGAGACGGGGCTTCCGGGGTAACAGCTCTGTCCGAATGCTCGTGCGGAGTCCCGCCTCTTGAGCTGGCTGAGGAGTAGCGCCGAGACCTGGGCCGGAAGTACGTGGTTGTGTCCTTCCAGACTCCAGGGGTAAATCTGAGCCTGATACTACGTTAGGACCAAGCTAAGAGCTAAGCGAACCACGTGGAAGGGGCTTAAGACAGATTCGGAAGTGTGACTGCTGTTACCATACTTAGGAAGGTAGGACGTCACGTGAAACTTTCCCATTGCAAAAGCCGAGTTGAAGGGATAGTAGGTTTCAAGGTAAATGCTGTTGCGTTTTGTTTTAAGGGACAAATGTATGCTCCTGGAAGTCTTCAAATATTAGAAGCAAACAAAACCAAAAAAAAAAAAAGAAACCAAAAAAAAAAAAAAAAAAAAAAACAAAACTATAGGAAAAGCCAGACAGCTAAAGTTTTTATTCCCTTTCTGATTGCTTTTTATGTATCCGTTTCTTAAATAGTGTTTTAGATTTAACCAATCTTGGTATTACATGGTATTACCTCAAGAGCTGATAACTGATAACTCAGTCTCTAGTTTCTATGCAGGTTTTTATGCAAGCCATCCTAGGCTAGTAAGACCGTCTCATTTCTAAAGGTCTTCTGGAAAGAGTCCGGAACATTCCACAGCAGGAGTGACAGCAGGTTTTCCTAAATATTTCCCACCCAGGGCCATTTTCTCCTTCTAGGAGGACGTGCCCGGGACTTGTTCCTTCAGCCTCACCTCCCGCCACACAGCAGGGCCCTTGCCTGTTCCATATCAGAGTCCAGCCATCCATTCGTCCTTTTATCTAACAAATAACGTCAGCACTTGCAACATGCTGGACACTTCGAAGCACCTTACAATTAGTCTATGAGATCCTCATAACCGAGCTACGTAATTAGATCTACGACTTCTGATTTCACTAATTCCTTGCATTGATGAGGAAACCAGAGAGAAGGGCAGTGAGGAAACCGGCCTCAGTTCACACGGCTGGGAAACAGCAGAGCCACGATGGCACCCCAGCAGCCAGGTTCCCCCCTGACTGTCCTGCAGGAGGCATCCCTGCCATAACCGAACACCCCAGGCACGAATGAAGCCATCCCAGAAACAAGGGCCTGACCTGCCCTTGCCACGGATGGGGCAGCGAGGCCAGAGGATGTTAGGCACCCCCAATGCCCACTGTGGTGAAGAATAACAACAGTGGAGCACGCAGTCCATGCTTCCCTGTGCTGGGCACCCTGTGTGCACTGTTTTTTTACTCAATGTTCCTAACTACTCTATGAAACAAAGGTTATTTTCATTCCACGGGATGAACAACCCCTGGAAGGATCGATGATGGAAAGTACCCAAATAAAAATGCCATAAAAATAATTGCTGGGATACACAGGACATGACCCCCGTCCCCGCCCCCGCCATCCTGTTCCTCTGGAACCTCGGCTAACACGAGCACAGGCACATGATGCCTGACAGCAAGAGAAATAGGAAGCAAGGATCCTGGGTGAGAGAGGCCCTCAAGCCACAAGCTTTCCTTCTTCATAACTTCAGGCTCTTGACTTTAGGGGCCCTTGATTCTTTCAGAGACTTTTGAGTGGTTGAGTAAGTTGTTTGCTCCTGGTGTCTCCTCGGAGGAGGTCAGTTTTTACATAACACGTATAATTAAACATGTGGCATATTTATCTGGCTACACTGGGAGCTTGGAAATCCTGTGACAGGCTGGGCCTGTGCTGGTGGAAACCTCAAGGAACTTGATGTAGTGGCTCCTGACCTGGCAAAGCCTCATTATTCCTGGCTGGGGGACAGGGGCCGTTGGACAGCAGCCTCCCAGCCCGGCAGCCTCCCTCTTCAACCTCGGCCAGCGCCCACGCCGCCCCACAGCCTGCCAGGCAAACACTCAGAAGGAGCGCTCCATGCCGCCTCCACGGTAACTGCCAAGAAATGGGCCAGACTGGAAGGGGAGGAAGGGAGAGGGGGCATGAAGAAACCATGTTGCCCGCTCAAAGGATTTGCTGTAGGAATGAAGAGAAGTGAAAATGGATGTTTGAAGCCCTCTTTTTCTTTTTTTAAGAAGAGTTTGTTGAAATACTTTCCACATATCATACAATTCACCCATGGAAATCATACAATTCAGTTGTTCTTAGTATATTTGCAGAGTTAGGCAACCATCCCCACGATCGATTCTAGAACATTTGCATCATCCCCAAAAGAAACCTGTACCCATTAACTGATCCCTCCGTCCCCCAGCCCCAGGTAACCATAAGTCTACTTTCACGAATGCCTATATTCATGTATGGCTATAGGTAACTTGCTGTGATCTTTTAGCCCAACTATATTATATCATAATCAGTACACAGATAATTCCTTTTTTTCTTCAAATCAATTGAGAATGTTCTGCTAGCTATAACAGAGCAACTCTCTTATTGCTGATAGACAAGTGAGTTGTTGTTACTGCCTTTATTAAGGGTTTTCTCCTCTTTTGTATTGACGAGAGTCAAAAGATTGTAGAAGTGTGTTGTAGATGGGGTGTCCAGGTGAAACCTAATTTATTTGTTTATTCAACAAATATTTATTGAGAGCCTACTATGTGTCAGGCACTGCCCTGAGATCTTGGGCTACACCTGTCAACACACCCTAGCAAGATCCCTGCAACGGGTCCCTTCAGCTTAGGACACCTAGAAGTGTGTACCAGAACAGGAGCAATCTGCCTCTGGGATCGATGAGTATCTTTGCTCTACAATAAGATAAAAGGCTGCCTCTCAGACAGAACATAGGAACTTGGAGGGAGTCTTGCGGAAGGTGGAAGCTTTGTAGCAGGAAAAGACAGGGGCTCTCCCAGCCCAAGAAGAGCAGCTGATAACAGATGGAAGAAAAAGGATGGGTCTGGACACCCCTTAACTGACCCGTGAATAGGCAAACCTAGCAAGACAGTGAGGAACAAATCAAGGCTGGGGGTAAGGGAGCCAAGAGCCAGAGCAACAGAGATTTCTCAGAGGGACAGGAGTGAGGCTGTCCGTCGTGAGAGAAGCCAGACTACACGGGCACCCACAGAGCCACATCCCACAACCAGAGAGGGCAGCCAGTAGAACCAGATCCGTAGATATGCTGGGGAAGGAGTTCTGGAAAAGATGGAAAATCCCTCCAGGCCTGCTCCGCAGGGTCAGCTGAATCTACCGCAGGCTTACAAGGGTGGGGTGGCTCTGCTGGGCACGATTTTCCTAGTCGGGTTCCTTTCAAGAAGTGCCGCAGGTGACTCAGGAGACCTAACATTACATGTGCCCACTAGGAAGGGTAAACCAAGGAAGGGAGCAGAGCGCCGCCTGGTGGCAAGACATGCGGGCGGCTGTGGTCATTCACCTTCTCACCGTTTAGCTCCTCTCTGAAAGCGTATCTGTCTTTAAGTTTATCTGGAAAACTTAGGTCTTCAAGTCCAGTCTTACAAATAGTAAGAAAAAGGTGAACATTCCCATGGAAAAATAGGTGAAGGTCATGACCAGGCAAGCCACAGTGGAAGAACTGTAAATGACCAATAAATAGAGCAGAAGATGTTCAACCTCCCCAGGAATCAAATCAATGCAAATTAAGCTATACCACATCCTTCTTCACCAATTCACATGAGAAACTGAGGATACGTGGTTTGGGCAAAAGTGTAGAGAAACGACCCAGAATTTGCACTTACTGGAATGTATCCTGAGGTAACGTCATCTGAGGGGGACAAGGAGCCTGGACACAGATGTTGTTCCTAACAGAAAAAGAAGTACAAGCGATTTAATTGTCCACCATCAGAATGGTTAAAGCAATTAGCACACAGCTATTACCATTTTGATGAATATGTGCACCTCCTGGCAGGAGACTGGCCTGTGGTGGGTTGTTAACTCAAGGAAGGAGTCGACAAAACAGCACGGGTGCTGATCTCACTTGTGTACCAGCAACCGGAGGATAGAGGGATTGCATGTGGGTTCTTGCTATACACCGCATATATTTTCACAGTGAGCACATGTTATCGTTACAATGAGACAGAAGACAAAGCTATTTAGAGTTTGTATTCAGACGGATGGAACAGAGTCAAAGGGAGGGAAACGTTGACTTGTGGACAGTTTGGGTTTTAAGAGAAATTGATATTGTTCCATGACCTTTTTTTTCTCTCCCCCTCCCTGAAACTTGGTTCCTTCTCTCAGCTCATTTTCCATGGTTCCCTCTTTATAAAATCCCCCTCCTTCCTTTTAAAGCCTTGCTTCAGAGCAATTGCCCAATAAATAATGAACACCGAAGTTGCATTTGATTTTCTCATAAAGTAATTAAGGATAACCCTTCGTGTGCCTTTAAAATGACTGAAAGCTAATGCTATTTGTGTCAATACCCTGTTAACGCCATTTAAGCAAATTGTTAAATGTTAAGTGACATTGCTATTGAAGGATTACTTTAACCTCCTCAGGAGTGGCACCGTTGAGAATTATTGTAAGAATAATGAAGTATAAAAAAAAAATAGGGCACTTTAGTAAAAGATACTTACTTTGACAATTGTGAAATACAAGGGTGATTATTATGTGGAATTTTCAGTCAGTTTTTTGAGTTAAATTCCTGCTCCCCCCCCCCCTTTTTTTTTTCCATTTCAATGCCTCCTCTGGGTAGGTTCAGACCGCCCAAGAACAAAGCTTTACCTTAGCTCTGACCTTGGTAATGTCTTGCTAGGCTGGATCATGGAAAGAATGAGAACAGTTCAATGAAAATTCATGCTCTGACCGGTCAAATGTTATTACAGATCTCTGGGCCACCAGCACCTACACAAGCGGCCAAAACAGCCCCCACGCGGATCCAGGTAAGAACCTGAACTCACCTTTCCAGCTACTGATGGAAGTTAAGCGTGTTTACATGAGCTTTGTCATTCCAGATCCTTGCCATTTGATTTAGATTTGGACAGAGGGCATTAAACCAGTGATGCCAACAGGAGATACTGCTCAGGGGCCCAGCTTGTGAGGAAACTTGAAAGGAATGCAAAGCTTTCACCCATGGCTGTTCCCTCGAGGCACTTTTGTGCAGGTTACGATGGAAATTCCTAAGGATTCAGTAACTAGGCTCTTGTAAACCTGAAAAGGGATACTCTCTGGGGTTTATGCTTGAGGAACTAGGGTAAAAGAAAGAGAAAAATTTGTGGCTTTGTCTAGGGAAGGGCAGAGCCGATCTTGCTGGGGGTAATTCTATGATATGGAGAATAGAAGCCCATTCTCTCTCCTCCAGGAATTCTGTGACTTATGACACTCCCAGCAACCCTTTGTTCACGTCTGTGTGGATCCCTTAAAGTTTGGCCCAAGCCCTGGGATGGCAGAGGGATGAGGCAAGTAATTCTCTTCTCTGTGATGCCCTGGAGGCCTGCAGAGATTAGAAAGGAAAATCCAGCAGGGCCGGGCGCTTTCTACAAACTGTGCTCAGGGCCTGGGCCACAAGCTGATCCACTTGATCCAGGGACACAAAGCCTTTTGCAGCCACAGGGCACTGCCATGTGGGGCCTGGGTCTCCCAAGGAAAAGAGTCCAGGTTTTACTCTTGCTGGGGGATACCAGTCTGTCCTCCGCATGTTAAAAGATTCCTAGAGACTATAGGTTCTGTTTTGCTTTGATACTGGATCAGAGCAGGGGCTCCATGTGGTCCCCCATCTAGTTGCTGCCCAACTGTACCTTTGCCAAAGCACACGCTGTTGTCCTGGACAAAGGGTTTTAAGAATCAGATCTCTGGGCAAGGCAAGGGTTCCAAGGCCATCCTAGCCTTCAGTAGGCCCCCGGGACCCTTCAGGCAGCCAGGCACGGGGCACTCCTGCACCCTGTCCCCTTGGCTAGGATCTCTGCCTCCTCCACCACCCCCAGAAGGAGAGCCAAGCTCAGCCAGCTTGGCTGACCTCCGAGGAAGATCTGAACCGGGGGCACTTATACTAGGGGGCAAATTAAGGGAGGAGAGCAGACTGCTGGTTGCACCTGAATCAGCTGATGCCGGGTGATCCCATCAGGTATCCAAAGTCAGGATTCTCCCAGAGCTGCTTTCCAGAAGCCTGCTGGAGCACAGGTCAGCCCGGGTAAGCTGCCCGCTGCTCACCAGCCGTGCTCCAGCACCCTTGCAAATACCTTACTCCCCACGCACTGGCTGCTGGCCCCTGCAGCTCATCCTGCCACATGGTCAGAGTTTGTGGGCATGCCAAGGCGTTTTACCTTCTAGAAAACATCTCTTTGCTTTGTCTGTTCTTGGCGTGTCAAAGAGAAAAATCTCCAGCCGTGCAGACACCCAGTAGCGCTCATGGGTTGGGTCTGCTTGAGAGGCTCCCGCCTGGGTGGCCTATGCCCCAACCTTGCACACCCCAGGACCCGCCTCTGGGATTGATTGAGCTCACATACACCACAAATCAGACACGGCTCAGGGGGTGGTTGGTAATGAGGCACTTTACCTGATCTCCAAGCTCCTACTTTTGACTCCCAAGAACCCAAGGTTACTTTCAGTGATTGACCCCATTCTCTTTTTCTAATGCTACCTCTCTAGTTCTCTAGCTCTGAGCCCTCATTCCTTTCCCTTTCTCTTTCATGCTCCCAGCCATTATGCTCCATCTTCCTAAACTCTCCAGATGCGCCCAGCTGCCTTTGTATCCTCAAATCCTACCCATTTCTGCAGCTCCTTCCCTCACCGTCATCCCTGGAACTTTGCTCTGAGCCACCCACCCACCCCCAGAGAGCCCTGGCCTCGGAGTGTCTCCTAGCCCACGGGCACCCAGGCCTCACCGGTCCCGCAGCCTCGTTAGGGCTCCTGCCTGTGGGCAGAAGCCACTCGCACACCGTGAGCAAAGGCAGGTCAGAACGTTTGGGGCTCTTAGATACCCTCTGTCAGGCTCTCACCTCAGAGGTAATCAGGCCTATCAGGCAAGTTGCCCAGTTCTTCAGCTAGAAAATCACTGAGACATGGAATTGGGATGAATTGCATAAACTGCCTCTGGTCTGATTCCCCACCAAATATGCCAGAGAAAGGCTTTTGCCCCACGTCAGATACCTTTGAGTGAGTGGTCAGGAGGGGTCCCAGCCCCCTCACTGTTAGACGTAACTATCTAGAACTTAGGCCCATTGATCCTAATTTGGCTAAACTAGTGTGTCTCAGAGTGAAGCCTGAGGACCCTGCTCATGGGGATCCTGGGATGTCCTCCCTGCTCCCACCGCACAACTGAGTGAGGCCAGACTTTCTTCTCGTCCTTCAACCGAAACATGTCCCAACAGACTGAGGAACAGATATCAGATTCCCACAGTCTTCTGTTATGCCAGGCATTGAAGAAATTTGTCACCCTTGTCACTGAATTATTTTGGAAAATAGCTATTTCTCATGTTAAAAAAAAAAAAGCATAATAAATGGTGAAATAGTTAACATTCTGTTTCAAATGACCGAGCATTTTGATTTTTAGTAGGATAACACACAAACAAGAACCCCTTGGGGTCTTCGGTCATTTTTTTAAACATTTATTTATTTATTTATTTATTTATTTATTTATTTATTGAGAGAGAGAGAGAGAGAGAGAGAGAGAGAGAGACAGAGCACGAGAGGTGGAGGGGCAGAGAGAAAGGGAGACACAGGCTCCAGGCTCCGAGCTGTCAGCAGAGAGCCCAACGCAGGGCTTGAACTCATGAACCATGAGATCATGAGCTGAGCCAAAGCTGGATGCTTAACCAACTGAGCCACCCAGGCGCCCCTTCACTCATTTTTAAGAGTATGAATTTGAGAGCCTTTCAAATATACAAAAGGAGCCTTCACATCCACCTTACGTCTCATCTTTTCTAGGATAAATTTCTCCGGTTCCTCCCACAGGTCTTTCTGTGACCTGGCAGATTGTGACCACAGTCCTCGAAGGACTCACACAGAGCACTCAGACCAGAACACGATGCCACCTACGAGTGGTGTGTGCCAGGGCACTGCCTCTCGCTGCCTAAATATTCTGCTTCCATCATGGCAATAACTCAGTAACTCAAGTCACCAGGGTGTTTTTCTCTTGCACTTCTACAGAAGCAGGTCACATCCGTCCTGTCTTTGTGCCATTGAGTCTTTGAACCCAACTTAGAATATCAAACTTATCGCTGTGAAATTCCTCAGTTTTGTCTCTTGCCATCTTCCTGTATCTTAATTCTGTCATTTAGTGTATTAACTATCCTTCCGACTTTTCTGTCATCCGCATAATTGATTAATGTGCCACCTGCCTCTTTTCTCATCACTGATACAAATCTATACCACATGGGACCAAATCTCAGAGCCCCACTAAATACCTGTGTTTAAGGCAACCCACTAACAGACGCCGACAGCTATACATGGACCTCATGAGATTGTCGTTGGCCTCAGTAGTTCATCCTCTCCTCTACAGGACGCCAGACTTAAAACCCACCTCCCACCATGCCTTCTGCCCAACCTCCCCAATTTAAGCCACCATCCCCACTGCAGAGGAACTGTTCTTTAATTAAAAGAAATTCTATTTCCTGAGCATGCTAGATGTCAGACACTGTGCTTTGCATTAGGACTACAAAGACAACTAAGATATTTTCAGGTTCTGGAATTCTGCCTCCACAGGTAGAAGGCCCCACACCCTGGTCCTTCAGAGTCATCCATAAGGCCACTGCCACCTCTGGCCTCCACTGCCAGGCCCTGCCCCTCCTTCCAGCACCCTCTGAGTGGGGACAGGAGCCACCTTGCTAGCATGGCCACGCCAGCTGTATTTCCAGGGGAAGGAGGGTGCTTCTGATGATTTCAGTTAGAACTCGGTGACTTTGCCTCAGAACCATTCTGCTTCTGCTGTCTGGCTTCAGGCTACCGTGTTCGATCCAATAGGCTTCACCTGCCTGGAAACCCAACCATGGAATTAATGTTGTCTGCACGCGAAAAGGCTGCCAGGTCCCAAACCAATATCCCACACCAAGCTGGGAGGGCAACCCGTCTGTAAACCCAGCATTATGGATGCGTCCGTGACAGATCAAGTGCCTAGAACCTTGGACTGTCCTCAGCCTGCTCTGATAGCCCTTGTGCTCTCTCTGGCCCAGCCAGCGGCTCTGCGAGTGCGTGCCATTTCACTACAGCAAGAGGGAGCTGTCCACAGGGACCGTGCGGCTCCAGGCAGGGAGCTGGGCCAAGGGAAGGAGGGTACGGGGGTGCCCCAGCTCCGGAGGCCTGCTGCCTCTCAGACCGCCACCTCCTAACACTCACACTCCAGGGGACTCTCTGGGGAGAACCCGGTGGGGGGGGGGGGCGAAGGGCCAACTGTGCTTCTGCCCCATAAAACTTTACAGCCCTAAGGGCCGTGTCTTACAGCTCCCGCTTAGGTCCTGTGCTGGTCACCTCCAGATGTGCAGGGAACGGAAGCTGTCACCAGTGCAGAGGTCATCACCAGGGTCTCAGAGCAGGGATATGGGGGTCCCCCACATTTAGCGTGAGTCACGGGGAGTGTGCCAGGTTGTGTGTCCTTCAGTGGCCTAAGATGACCCTGAGATGCCGACTTGACAGTGACTTCGCACGTGTGATGAACAGGGGGTGATTAAGTGCAGACTCTGGAGCCTGAGCTCGAAGTTCAGCTCGACCTCTCCCTGTGCCTCAGCTTCCTCACCTGTAACGTGAGGTCACAGCCGTAACCCAACTCTCGGGGCCGTTGTGACTTAAACTTGCAAAGTGCTTGGCCAGTGCCTGACGCCAAGCACGCTCTTAGTAAACGTTAACGGATCTACATTTTTTTCCACGGAAATCCTTCAGAGCCAGTTCTTCCCTTAGACGCTGACTGTATCTATGAGATGACCAAGCGAGTATCGCCCCAAAAAAATAAGTCCTTGTTTTTTAAGACTGGCTTACACTTTGCGATGTGATTTTGTACACATTAACCTCTGTGGGAAGCAGGTCAAGGCAGGTGTTCGTGACCTCAGCTTTACACAGGAGAAAACTTGAGGTCAGAGAAGGTAGGCAAGTCCCCCAACCCCCCAGCCAAGGTTGGGTAGACAGAGGATGGGTCTTCCAGTGCCTTTTATCCTCACATCACCTGGTTACTCTTCAACACCAGAAAGTCAGTATTCTCACAGACTTCCTTCCCATCACCACCAAGTCCAAAAAACACCAAGTCTCAGCTGTCCAAATATTTTTCAGCCTCCGGCTTTTGGATAAGTGATTTGGTTCATGCTTGTCCCAAACAAATATAAGTGGCACCAACAGAAAGACAGGCTCCCAGGACAGGAGGAAGGGCTTGGTTCCCTGCTGTCAGGGAACTGTTTCTCTCTTGCTAAAGTATGCCCAGAATTCTAATTCGTTGTAGCATTCAAGGGTGCTGAAAGCCTTGGGCAAAAACTGAGATGCTACCAGACTCGTTCTTCAAGGAAAGGGTGAAGTGCGTGTGTTTACCAGTAGGTGGCGATAGAGAAATGAGGCGAGCCGACCGTTTAAACTTCTAAGTCATAAATATTTGAACAGGGAGATCATCTCACCCAACCTGCTAATGGGATTCGCAGAGAAATTAAGGTTCACAGAGGGTAGGAGACTTGTTTAAGGTGTACGCCTGGTTAATGGCTGAGCCAGATTAAACTCAGTTCTCACCACTAAATCAGAATGTGCACGAACGCAGACGGCCTTTCAAAATAGCCGGGCACCTTCATCCTATGAAGGAAAACATCACTTCTTTTGGGTGTGTTACTCATTTCAGCCTGCCGCAAAGCTGATGGGCTGATTACACTTTCTGAGCTGGGGAGGTGGGGACAGAAGGAAGGGACAGAGGAAGAGAAACAGCTATTTTGGTGTCCTTATAAGCCTTCATAACACGTTTGTGCTGCCTCTGAGCCCCTCCTGGCCATGATTCTCCAAAAGACGTCAGGGACTATTGGGTAAGAATCCCCCTCCCTTCCTGACCATGCTTTCCACCTTATCAACCCCAGTTTATAGTGGGGCATTAAACATTTTACTGCACATAGAAATGCCCGGTGACTCTGCTTTATTCTGCATGAGGCACACAATGAGCAGCCGAGCCCCAGGAAATGAGTGGACTGCCCACTCCCTGACGGGGCCAGATTTGTTCTGTGTGGTTCTAAGGAAGAGAACATAAAATAGATGGGTGAGTCAAATGTACCTGAAATGATATTGGGTATATGCTGGGCGCTTAGTAAGTGTGGATGGAGGGGTGGATTAAGATTTCCGATCAATATGATGAAAAATTTTCTAACAGTCTCAACGGTCCGAGAAGAAATGTACTGTCTTGGTTGGGTATGTAATGAGTTTCCTGTCTCTGGCGGTATCCAAGCACCAGCCATCCACTCACTTGGTAGTGATGTTGTGGAAGCATGCTGGGGAGGTTGGTCTGGATTGGATGAGCTTTTAGGTCCCCTTGAATCCCGGGATTTTTATAGTCCATGATTCTTGGTGCACAGTAAAAGAAAGGAAAGGGCAAAGATGTTTTTGTCTTTGGTTTTCAGAGCTTCCCAGGAGAAAAAACGCTGTAGGTTTTAGGTGGTATCTTCCTAACGTCTGGTCCCGTGTTCTTTTATTGAACTCTCTGCCACAAGTGGAAAATGTTATCATCCGGGCAGTTTACTTGAAAGTTTCTACTGGTTTCACCTAAATAACAAGTTTGCTTCTTTTTAATTTTGAAAATCAGGGGAAATGGACTTGTGGAAACCTGGATCGGTCCTTTTAGATGCAGGTAATTATACAGCCCAACCCCCTGGCCATGACTAGATGGAGACATAGGATTACAGAATCACGAGAGTCTGATAATCCAGCTGGTGGCACAGAGGCCACTGTTGTCCACCGGATAACGAAAGGGAAGTGAGAGTCATGAAGACCCGAACATACAAGGGAGTGAGTTCCTCACCCCAAAGTTAGGTTTAGAGGCTCACTCCATCTCGAAGCACACTCTGACTTCCTTCTATTGCCCTGTCCTTCTTTGCAAAGTGGTATTCAGCTTGGCCCTTGACATGAATGAGTGTTGCTCGCTGTTTACTGTTTACTGAATTAAGGGTCTGAAACTCCAACAGCAAACACAGCCTTCTGGCTCTCGGTCTGAGGGTAGATTTTACTGGTAGGGAACGACGGGGTGGAGGAGAGGCCTCTGGCCTCACGTTTCTTCCCCCCTCCCTCCAACATGGAGCCTTGGACAGTTTCCCTGAGAGGCTCCTGGCTGAGAAATGCCGTTAGACACCCAAAGCGAATTTTCAAAATGATGTGAGGAAGTGGGATGAGCAGACTGACCTTTCATGGAAAGATGAAATCATGTGCTTGGCAAATTGGAAAAACTAACAAGCCTGGAGAAAGCTCACCACAGCCAAGAGCAGAGCCCCCCGCACTTCCCTCCTCTGACGGAGCCTCTGGGAGGGCACCCCACACTCCAGGCATGCTGAAAATAGGAAGACCAACTTCCCAGGCCATCTTATTGATGGTCTTTATTCCCTTATATGATACATGTGTGAACTTGGCTTCCATGTAAATGGCTCTAAAGCACATTCCCAAGGCTGAAATTCAACACACACACACACACACACGCACGCACGCACGCACGCACTAAAAGGACAAAACCCTTTTGTAGCTTCCCCTCTAATCTCAGGCTGTGGAGGGGAGGGGTTGCGTTCTAGATCCTCTCACTTGTTGGAGTTGCTGGTATCTTATCTCCTGCCCTGCAGCTTACATCCCCCCCCCCCCCCAGTTAGACTAGCCATGTGTCTCACCCATCTTTGTGCATTGACTCAGTCACCAAATGTTGACCGAGGACCTATGGTGATAGGCACCGTGAAGGTTTATACGATGGGTAAGACACATGCCCTGACCTTGAGATTTTCAGAGTTTTACAGAGGGATAATTCACGCTGGCAAAGTGCTTACTGCTTGCAGGTAAGGCAACTAAGGCTCAGACAGACTCAGTTAACAGGCAGTAGGGAACAGAACTCAAGTTTCTGACTTCAGACCCCTGAGCACCCATAAGCTGCCATGTCTTTTGTAGACTGTCAGTAATTCAGTCTTATCTCTCAAGGTGGGGGTGGTGTGGAGAAGAACACAGTCAAGCCTGTAGCCAAGCCCCTCACCCTGCAGCTGGGTGTGAATATCCATTATGTCCCCATCCCTGGGGTAAGGCCAGATGCTTCCTGTTCTTGTAAGTCACCAAAAGTTTTACTGCTCTTTCCAGGATTTGTTCCAAAAGAAGAATTAAGCACGCAGGCTTTGGAGCCGCTATCCCAGGGAGATCCAAGTAAGTTAACTGACAACTAGAGACCCATAGTGGCCGTGACATCCAATCTGCTTCCCTCTCTCCCCGCTTACTCCCACCCAAACCCACCTCTTTCCCACCCTGGATCTATTGAGCTCCTCTCTTCTGTCACTTTGTTCTAAGGGGAAAGGGAAGCTTGTGGAGGATTTAAACTGTGTACACGAAGGGGAGAGGATCGGATTTTTTAAACATCACTATGGCAACAGGGTGGGATGGAAAAGGGAGACAAAGGAGGGGGGTAGAGGAGGAGACTGGCTTGCCAGCAGGGCCAGGGGCTTACTGGGCATGAGGGCAGACAGAGCTCCGAGCTGGAACTGGAAATGGAGAGAAACAGGAAACAGAGAGGAAGAATCTAGAGGCTTGGAGGGGGAGGTATGAGAGAGGAAGCAGCTGGGCTAATGGTACTGCCATGAGGTCCACAGGGGTAGGGCAGGGAGATGGTTTCTGTCTTCCATCTTCTGAAAGACATTTGGTCCAGTAGGTGCCTGACTCCCCAGATCTGACTTGAGAAGGAGGAGCCCCCTGGGAATTCAGAGTTGGAAGATGATGAGCTAGGGTTTAAAACCAAGGTCATGAGAACAGGAAAGGTGACCTAGGGAAACCAGAGGGCTTAATCGTGAAGAACTTCTAGGGTGCCTGGGAGCCTTAGTCACTTAAGCATACGACTCTCGAGTTCGGCTCCAGTCATGATCTCATGGTTTGCAAGATTGAGCCCTGTGTTGGGCTCTGTGCTGACACAGTGGAGCCTGCTTGGAATTCTCTCTTTCTCTTTCTCTCTCTCTCTCTGCCCCTCCCCCACTCTCTCTCAAAATAAATAAATACATTTTTAAAAAGTGAAAAAACTTGAAGAACTTCAGCACTAAATAGGTGGAGAAGCCACCTGAGGATACCAGACAGGAGGGATCCGGGCGGGGTTGGGGGGGGAAGAGGAAAACCGAGAGGCAGGTGAGTGCTACAGGCCCAAGGGAGCACCCGCAGATTCCCCTAGAAAGTCGCTGCAAGTCAGCTACCAGGGCGCTGTGAGCCCCAACCCAGCTGTGTGTGAGAATCACCTGAAGACTCAAGATGTCCAGTTCCTGCTCATACCTACTGAATCCCACTCACCCTAGATCTTGCTACTCAGTGTATGGTCTGGCCACGTCAGCATCACCTGGAGGCCTGTTAGGAAGGCAGAATCCCACGCTCTACCCCAGACCTACCGAGTCAAGTGATTTCTTTGCACATCAAACCTTAAGAAGCACAGCCCAGAGAGATTCCCAGGCATTCTTACTTGTTGAAGCTGCATAAGCGACTCTGATATATATCCAGGGTTAAGAAACACTGGCCTAATGTATGAGACAACACAAAGCATTAATCTATAAAAATTGTATCATGTTGGAGAAAACCAAAGCAATTAAGAAAATTGGTAGATTGATTCCCGTAGACACTATATCTTACCTTTTCTTCCTCGTCTTCCAACCTCTGCCCTCTGTGACCGTAATAAATTGTTCATGCTGAACATTTAGTAACTCAGTTCTATCCTGTAGTAGTGATGCCATCTTCATATCGGCATGTTTTCCTCTCACTACGAGAAAGCCGCTGTGTCTCAGTGAGCACATGCGCAGAGCTGAAAGCCAGATCAGTAAAGCATTCTGGGCAATGGGGAGCACAGGTGATTCCAATGTCAGCCATCAGGTAGTAGTAAAGAGACCTAAGCAAATAGAGAGCATCTCAACTTCTTTAAAGCCTAGCTATGAAGTGAACACTTGAATCCTGAACGAGGTTCAAGTTGTAAGAAATGAGAAAAAATTGTCCGTGAAGAAGAGGCTCATCGCTTTATTTAAGTAAGCTCCACACCCAACATGGGACTTGAACTCCTGACCCTGAGATCAAGAGTCAAAGTTCTACAAACGGAGCCAGCCACGTGCCCCGTGGGCTTTATTTATTTAAAAAGAAAACCGCCTTTAGAGTGCCTGGGTGGCTCAGTCGGTTAAGCATCCAATTTCGGCTCAGGTCATGACCTCCCGGTTCCTGAGTTCAAGCCCTGCATCAGGCTCCTTGCTGTCTGCGAGGAGCCTACTTAGGATCCTCTGTGTCCCTCCCAGGCTCAAAAATAAACATTCTTTTAAAAAAAGAAAGGAAGTCACTTCGGGGCCTTATTCTAATTAACAGTTATTAAAAAAAAAAAAGTTTTCATTTCAAAAGAAACTAATCTACTGACATCTAGAAGAAAAAGCCCTGTTCAGGAGTGCTTCTCAAACTTTAATGTGCACACAGGTCACCTGGAGGTCTTGCTGAAATGGGGATCTGATTCTGTAGATCTGGGTGGAGCCTGGGAGTCCTCATTTCTAGCAAACCACAGGTGCCTGCCTGGTGAGCGGCAAGCCCTGAAGAACACCACTGCCACCTGCTGGCAACAATTCTCATTGCAAGCTCAGACATAGGAAAGAATGGGCTGGCCCCGTGTGGGGTACATCAGTAGCCCTAGAACTGTTCTGCTTCTCTTCTGCTTTTTCCCAGGCTTCTGTGACATCTTTAAGCTTCACTTCTTGATTTTCTTTGATTCCTGTAATCTTCATCTCAAGGATCATGCTTGGGTATAGGCAGTTTGGGGGCAGCAAAGGACAGGGGAAGCCAGCAGAAAAAGAAGAGTTGGCCGGCACTAAATGTCCAGGCAGACAGGAAGTAAAAGTTTGCAAGATCCACTAGTGAGCCAAGGCACTGATTCCAGATGGAGCAGAGTCAGCCAGGCCCAGAGAGGTCGCTGTCATCGCCTACTTCTCCCCTCGCTTTCATTGCCATGCACCAGTGCAAGATAATGAAGCACATTCTCAGATACAACTTTTTTCCCTTAATCTGCCAATTCCGTAGTATCACTCTTTAATAAGTATTTCTCATCAAATCTGCTTAAAACTGTGTCAATTCATGTCCATTTCTTGTTCTCATATTTATATATATATATATATATATATATATATATATATATATATATATATACTTGGATTGATTGGTAGGTAGATAGATATCCCTCCCTGCCCACCGACCTCCTTCTGGGGAAGGGAAGACCCCAGTCACATGGAAGCAATACAACTTGCATTGGAGAGAAGAGAAGGCTGAGAGTGGCCTCATGGGCGATCCTATGGCAGCTTAAAGAGATCCAGGCTTGTTCAGGCAGCTGCGACCACCAAGCACAAAGGGCATCACTGGTCCTTGTGTCCTCATGGATGCTCCAGCCCAGAAATTCCCAATTTTACTGTCCCCCTCTCTTTTTCTCCACGTGGAACTGTGCTTTGAAATATTTTTGTCTCCCAAATTGCAGTTGTTAAACAATTCATTCCCCATTTTTTTTTTAATGTTTCTTTATTTTTGAGAGAGAAAGAGAGCACAAGCAGGGGAGGGGCAGAGAGAGAGACACACACACAGAATCCGAAGCAGGCTCCAGGCTCTGAGATGTCAGTGCAAAGCCTGACGTGGGGCTTGAACCCACAAACCATGAGATCGTGACCTGAGCTGAAGTCAGACATTTAACCAGCTAAGCCAGCCAGGCACCCCTCCCCGGTTTTTTTGTTTGTTTGTTTGTTTTTTTGTTTTTATTGATCAAAGGGATACATACCTCCCAATAAGAACTTCTGATCAGCTTTGAATAATCAGTTTTATCATACTAAGGTGATGCAATTTCAGTCAAGAGCAAAGAAGACACTATTAGCCTATGTGGCTTTCCACCAATTTCTACAGCATTTGAGAGGCCGAGAATAGCTCTTCGCCCCCACCTCCAACATAACCTCCATATATTCATGGAAGTCCAGGGATCCTAGCCAGAAAAATGTCCCAGTCTTTATCACAACTAAAAGAAAGGGAAAAATTCAAAGACTGCTACAAACAAGTACTGATAGGTGTAGATAATTCTATGGTTAATTCTATGGTTGCCTTACCCAGGGACATGAGGAGAAGATTGGTATTAATTTCTCATCCTACCATTCCTGCCCTCCCCTCCGCACTAGCCTTGCTGATTTTTTCTTGCCTTTATAAAGACCCAACACATAATTCTACAAAATTAAGATGAGAGTTAGAGAGCACAAGCTCCTGAGACTCAGTCTTCGTGAATTCTACATCTAGGGGTCTGAACCTATGTGGTCTGAGCCGAGGAAACCATCCTCAGGATTTCCCCAAACTTGAATGGGAGGTCATTGCTTCTGAAGTCTATCAATGTGGCTGGGGCAGAGAATTCTAAAACATTTATAGAAATAAGTACTAGTCCAAGTGTCCCGGATCTTGGGGCCCAGTGAAAATCTGTCAGGAATATAAATAAGTGAATATACCCTGCATCTTGCCACTTCTTTTTATTTTCTTTTCATTGGATTCTCGGGGTGGGGTGGGGAGGGCTCTGATGGGGAAAGAGGGAGGGGGAGAATGCCCAGGTTAATGCAATGAGAGATCATCAGAATAACAGACCCCTTTTCCATTCCTCAGACTGCAAAATTGACTTGTCATTTGTAATTGACGGGAGCTCAAGCATTGGCAAACGTCGATTCCGAATCCAAAAGCAGTTCCTGGCTGATGTTGCCCAAGCTCTTGACATTGGCCCTGCTGGTCCACTGATGGGCATCGTTCAGTATGGGTAAGTGCTGTGAAACCAAGTGGCGTCGCATACTTAATCTTGTGCCACAAATAATACCAATGCATCCTAGAGCATAAATTCATGTCTTCCCTAATACAAATGTAAGTGAAAGAAACTGAAGCAATTCAGGTGCCATTTAAGAAATCTGATTCTTCCAGAAGGGAAGGACAGGTTAATGAACATTTGGAGGTAAATGGCATTTGCACTTCCGATTGGTAGAGAGGATATTTATCTGGAAGGAGGAGAGCTGGAATCCAGTGTTCGCTCTGCCCACAACAAGCACGTGGCCTCAGGCTAGGCCTTCGCCTCTCTCTTGTCCTCAGTTTTGTCGTCTGTAGATGAGGAAGGTGGACCGTACCATGTGCTCACTCCTGCACACAGACAGGTAAGATGCCCAGAAGATATGGTGTTCTAGGTTGACCTTTCTCTTTTCTCCATATGACCTTAGGCCTCTGCACTGGTACCAGAAGAGCTCACCAGGCAATGGGGAAGAATGGGCGGGGAGGGGAGTGGTCTCTGTCAGTCAGCTGAGCACCAGGTGCCTGTCCCCATTCCGTTCTATTATTTTAGCTGGGGTAGAAATCGAGCATTCATACTGACATCCAATCTCAACCTCTTCTTTGGGATAATAAGCCCATCTTATTTCATTATAATACGAGAAACCTACTTCTCCCTGAAGCAGATATACAGATATTGACAGGTAATAAGCAAACAGTCAGAAGAGCGAACAAGCACAAATCTCAAATAATAGATGGACTTTTGACCAGAAACCATTAAGGGCAGGATAGTTATCTCCCTTTCCACAAAGGACTCTCAGACACAAGATGACCCCTTCTTCCCCGCAGACCCACGGCTTAACCTTAGCAGCGGAAACTAACACAGACCTCTGTGCCTGTAGCTCAGAAGCTTCAGTCACGACTTAATTTCTCTGCACCTAAAAAGTAAAAACATGTGTACCTGACAACAACCAGAGGGTCTCCAGATCCTTTGGAATTCCCCAAGGATCTCCAGGAGCTGTATTTTAATCAAGGCTGTTATCTCAAAGACCTTAGAATATTTATTTTTCAATTGTCAAAAGAAATAATCACAAATCCTTTGTTTTCATAAATTTATAGCATTTGTACTTTTAACATTGAATTCCAATGACACGTTTAGTACTATCTTGTATTCCTCTGAAGAAAAATTAGTAGATGAGCTACCTGGCCCTTGTATATAGTCAGAGTCAAATATATGAAAATAACCAATTGCGTCAAATGTCAACTCTCAAGGGATCTATCTTGAAGACTTTAACTTGAAATAGAAAAATGAGATTTTTTGGTCATTGTTTTGTTTTCGAAATGTCAACCTATTTTCATTCCTACGTTACTTTTTAAAGATAGCAAACGGAGAGCAGGCTTCTCTAGGGAGGAAGTGTAAGCATTTTAGTGCCAGATGTCCCCGGTCAATTTTATTGGGGGGTTCAAAGCTTGGCGCGTCATCTTGCATTAAAAATAGCTGCTTTAAAAGCTGTGTATACCAAGGGTTATAGTATAATATGAAAATAAGGTAATAAATATGTCAGGGGAAAGAAAAATGGGCGGAAGAATAGTGTTGTGTGCCAGTGGGAAGGCGGATGAACGAGCAAATGTAGCAGGGAAGGAAAACCAATTCAATAAAGGCTCTTTCCCCCCAGAAAACTATTTCCCCCCACGTTTTCCTAATGTGATCACCATTTGCAGAAGAAGAGTTACCTCCATGCTTTCCAATTTTGCTTTCTAAAAATGCCTTTGCTATTCATCTTTTTCTGTATCCTGGGTCCTTATTAATTTGGAGCACTTAAGAGAAATTGCATGTTTTCCTTCACTTTATGTACTCATAGAAGCGAATCAATCATCTGCACCTTCCTTCAGCCATAGGGTGGGCTAGAAAGCACAACAAACTGGTGACAGATGTCTTGAATTCTGGCCTGAGCTCTGCTGTGTGACCTTAAGCAGGTGCTTTAACCCCTCCATGTGAGTGCTGCCATCTGTGAAGTCCTGGGGGCGGACGGGATGATTTATTAGGGCGCCACCAGCCCTGATGTCCTGTGATTCAGTGACTGGCTCTGTACTCGGAAGACACCCAATAAATGAAGGTTGGGCTAACAGACTAAACGAGCCGCCTCTCCCTTCCTTCCAGCCTTGGTTCCAGTTAGGTGGCGTGGTCAGTAATGACCTGATGTGTTGCACGGAGGTGATGCATCCTTCATTGGAATGTGGGGAACACAATAAATTGGAGGGCGGTATGAGAAGTGTGTGTGAGGTGGAAGGGAAATCCGTGTGCCCAGCTGAAATTGCTTTTGATTTCAGCCCCCTGGCTTCCTTCCTGAGGGGGCTCCCTTCAATCCTTTCTTTACCAAATGGTCTTAGTGCATCTAGAGGGAGGGAGTGGGGCAGGAAAGGGGAGGAAGCAGAAGTAGAGGCAGATGTGGGGCCTGTGTTTCTGGAAGATGAAAAGCAGGAAGGGCCAGTGTTTGGCTGATTTGGTATCTGATCCTTCTCCTGGAGTCTTGGGTCCTCAGTGGATTCCAGTGCCCACCTTAGGGTCACTGGGATCACATTGCTTTCTCAGGATCACAGAGCCTTGGGGCCATAGAAAGTCCCGCGTGTTATAATGAGGAAATGAGGTTCTACAGGAAGTGCCCAGCCTACCAACAATGAGCACTCCGAGGAGAGGTGTGGGCTGGGAAGAAGCTGGCCAGGCAGGAGTCCCTGAAATCTGGAAACTCTGCTCATACGTGCCAGGCTCGGAAGATTCCTTCCCCGCATTTCCTTAGGAGGGCTGCGTCAGAATTTAGACTTTCACGGCTAGATTTAGACTTTTAAATTTAGAATTTAAGAGACTCATACTATTAACAGGAAACAAAAGGCAAATATGAGATAAAAATACCGGAAGTCGGGGCGCCTGGGTGGCGCAGTCGGTTGAGCGTCCGACTTCAGCCAGGTCACGATCTCGCGGTCCGTGAGTTCGAGCCCCGCGTCGGGCTCTGGGCTGATGGCTCAGAGCCTGGAGCCTGTTTCCGATTCTGTGTCTCCCTCTCTCTCTGCCCCTCCCCCGTTCATGCTCTGTCTCTCTCTGTCCCAAAAATAAATAAAAAAAAACGTTGAAAAAAAAAATTTAAAAAAATAAAATAAAAAAAAAATACCGGAAGTATTAAAAATGATCTGATTGACAGGATGCAGTGCTCATTCCGAATCCTGATTCCCAAGCATCCTACACAAAGATCTTTTGGGTGCAAGAAACAGAAAATCAGTCCAGGTAGCCCAAGGGAAGGGGGTTGATGTCACAGGACTGACAGGTGGTTGGTCCTTCCCTCTTTGCCTCTCTGCGTCTCTCTGTCCCCTCGATTCCCCATTCAGCCGAGCAGCGGGCTCGCGGTCTCTGCTCCTCCTCACCTTCACCTTGCACTTCCTGGGCTTCTGCTCCTGATCCAGACCAGGGGAGGCCTCAACCACTGTGGTACCAGCATGCTCCCACGTCCCCCCTCCCTGCACATGAAGAAGCCTCTAACCCCCAACCGCACCAGCCTTCCGGCAACCACAGAGTTCATTCCCCAATCATCACAGGCCTGCTGTAAGAGAGGCGGTGCTGCCCTCAGAGAGGTTGAGTGACTTGCCCAAGAGCACACAGCTAAATGCATGACCACTGGGGAGAGGGCAGGTATTAAATCTTGGGTTAATCCCTACAATGTCAACCAAAATTGACTTCAAAGCAAAGATTTTGCTCATCTGCCGAGAAAGCTTCTGATGATTGAAGCTTTCCACCAAGCTGAAGACTGAAACGCTGTGCTTGAGCAAAAAGCCTAGGACCAAGCCCTTGTTTTGCAGCTGAGCTCTGATTTAGAAGTGCACAGCCAACAGGCACACGGAAAGGCTAAACGCAAGGACAGCCGGAGCAAGTGGCTAGTAGGTGAACTCGAGCCGGCAGAACGAATGAAACCAACACACTGGTGTTTTCACTGCAGCCTGGATCCGCGTGTGCCTCGTGCCCCCTGACCTTCGACATGATTTTGTTTTAGCCCCCAGTTTCGGTACAAATGGAACAGAATTGCACCTGTGCTTCTGAACTCTGTAATCAACCCTAGGATATCAACATTCGAAAACAGTTACAGAACAAAGCCACATGTTGGCTTTTCTTCATTTCAAAATGAAATAAGACTTTGCTCATTGCTCTGTACCAGTCGTCCAGTGAGGTAGAAAGCGGGCTGCACTTTCTTACCCTTCTTACCTATCAGCCCTGGACTGAAGACCCTCAGTCGTACACTCAGCGGCTCCCCTCCCTCCTTCCCTGCCTCCCCACCCCCCACAAAGAAAGGATGCCCAGAGACTCCCGTGGATCAGCTGAGCCCCCGTGCACGGGACAGTCAGAGTGGAGGGAAGAACCAATGTCAGGCCTGGTGTGGCAGGCAGAACAGTGCCCCCAAACTCGTCCACATCCAAATCCCTGGAACCTATAATTATGTTACCTCACAGGGCAAAAGGGACTTTGCAGATGTGATTAAAGCTAAGGACCCTGAGATGGGGAGATTATCCTGGATTATCCAGTGCCCCAATCTAATCACACGAGGCCTTAAAGCAGAGAATCTTCCCCAGCTGTTATCAGTCAGAGGAACATATGCCTATGGAAAGATGGTCAGAGGTGTGAGTGTTGACTTTGAAGATGGAGGAGAGGGGCCACAACTAAGGAATGCAAGTGGCCTCTAGAAGATAGAAAAGACAAAGAGATGGACCCACCCCACCCCTGCCCCCAAGCCTCCGGAAGGGAACGCAGCCCTGCCAGGGAGACCCGTGTCAGACTTCTGACCTCCAGAACCGTAAGCTACTGAGCGTTTAAGCCCCTAGGTTTATGGCCATTTGTTACAGCGGAAAGAGAAAACGAATATGCCTGGCAAGGAGGACCATTCTGTCACATTCTCTTGAGTCTGCAGCAAAAGAGGAGCGGGCAGGGCTGGAGCATGAGACATGGCTCCAGGGGGCTCAGAGCAAGAAGCTGTGGCCCAGGCCCCGACTGCATGCTAGTGTCACCTAGGGGGCTTCACAGATGCCGCTGCCCAGGTCCCATTCCAGACTGAGTAAGTCAGAATCTGGTAAAAACCCAGAAGCTGATATTTTAGTCTGTAGTTTCAGTCTGTTGTTGAGAGAGTCAGGCACAGCTCGGCCTCCCAGGAGCAGAGTGGCCACGCCGTCCAGAACTCAGATCTCTCCCATGCCCACCCCATTCTCCTCCTCGTGCCCTAGTCTACACTGCCTTTACAGAAACCAATGGGGCCCCCGAGCAGCCTCTCCAAGGGCCTAATGGAACTTGTAAAGACTGCCTCTGCCTTCCTCACAGGACCCTTCTCACAGGATCACAGGTGAGCCTGTGTGCCACACTCCTCAGGGACACAGTCTCAAAGCTGAATGAGCTATGAATAAACTCTACACAAGGAACCCTATGCTTTTTCTATTCCTCACCATTCAGTTCTCCCAGAGGTACAAATAAAACACAGAGTGCACTTGACTTCTACCACTTCCCTTTCAGCGGTCCCCCTTCAGCCCCCACCGCACGTTGGCTGGGTTTATCCCAGGGCCCCCCCTGAGATCATTCTCCCTACATCCCTAGATCCCTAGATCATTCTGCTAGAGAAGCAGATGGCCACCCCCATGCAATTAGAACCACTTGGGGAGCTTTTGAAAATCCCAATTCCCCGACCAAACCTCAGATCGATTAAATCAGAATTTCTGAGTGTGGGACCCAGGCATCATTAATTTTTAGAGCTCCCCAGGTGATTATATTGTGCAACCAGAGAGCTCAGGCACAGATAGTCCCACAGGCTTGTGCTGTCATCTGGTGAATCCTCTCCCAGCTCTGTGCCTACAGAGCTGCCTCCGCTCCGTCCTCCTCCTCCTTTTCTCTGCCTTTCTCATGCTTCCTCTAGACTCCTCAGCTGTTCTCCTCCCTTCCCCTTATCACTGGCAGCGCACTGCTGATTTTCTTGATGGCGTGGCATCCTCTAAGACATTGCTTCTCAACATGGGATCCACAGTATCATCTGGGAGAAAGGCAGAACCTCAGACCTCACTCTAGACCTATAGAATCAGACAGGATCCCCAGGAGATTGGGTGCACGTCTGAGCCCAGGGGGTGCCAGCAAGTGTGTCTGTTGCCAAGACATTCCACGTTGTAGTGCTTCCGAGCCCTGTGATGTGGTCACAGACGAGCCAGCCTGAGAGTCCGTTGGTTCCAGAGTGACTCTCAGATGAGCAGATTGCATGTCTGCTTTTCCCCCACAAGGAAGAGGTACTCAGGTCAATTCTCCACTTTTTGGTGGGTGGATTGAATTTGTTGTCATTAGTGACAAAAAAACACTCATCTAAAGATAAAATTTGATTCTGAGACCCTGCTTCCCATCTCTGATCCTTGGAAGTGTAAGGCCAGTGTCCTTTCAGAAGGGGCTAGTTGTACAAAGTCCCTCAGCAGATTGGCCCAGGCCACCGGGTGGACCATAGCTCTCGGTCCTTTGAGAGGATGGGGGCAAAATAATTTCTGTTCTGAGCCAGGTAATGCGCTAAAGGAACAAGTTTGCCACCCAATCTGTAGCCACCAGCATGTCCTTGGGTGGCCAGGGTCACCCTAGAACATCCTCCTGATTTCACATGGTACATCTCAGTGACTAAGCCCATGAATCATCACATTTTAGCATTAGTAACCTTAAGGTGATGCCTTGTTGGAGGAACCCGTTTTGAAAGGTTCTTGCTATATGATCAGTTAATATGTCTCTACTGGCATAAAAATTCATTTGAGGGGCTCACGCAGTGTGACCGAAAGTATTATGGGGGTAAAGCAGTAGCCTCTGGGACTAGAACTGCATGGACCTTAGGACTGAAAGGGCTTCATTAGTCCTCAGACCCCAGGCCTTCCCAAACTTTCCTAAGGATAGGATTCGCCTGGATCCCTAGTTGAAAACAAACAAACAAATAAAAATTCCCACTTCCAGCCCAGATCAACTGAATTGAGTTTCTGTCAGCAGGAGATCTGGTACCTATGTAGTTTAGCAAGTGCCTCAGGTGAGTTGCACCAGCAGGAAAGCCTGGAAACACTGATATCCATCCCAATTCCCTACCCCCTGGTCCCAAGCCTTCCTAGGAATTGATCACCTGGGGCCATTTCTGACAGGTATTCTTTTTTCTTAAACATGCACAGACTCATCATTTCCTGTCACATAAATTATTCCTTTCCATGCACAAATTCTGGCTCCCTATAATTTCTCGTCATTAGCTTCTTTTCCAAACAGAACAATTTGTTATTTTCTCCTTGAGCTATAAACCTTTTTTTATTTTCTTCTCTTATTTTCAAAGGAAAGCTTTGAAATCGCTGAGGGAAAAAAATTGTTTTCCTTTAATGAGATCTTGTAATAAAATTACTTAGATGGAAATGTAGTGGCATACCTCTTTGAACTTTTTAACTAGTCTGTCTCTGAAAAGTAACCTGGCTCGGATGTCAGGCCACCAGCCCGTATATCCTGAAAAAGGATACATACATCCATGTGTTCTAGTACCAAGAGCTGCTACAGTTTGCAGATTTAAGACTTATCACTCATCCCTCTGATTTAATTACATTTCAATTTAATAAAGATTTATTGAGTGTTTACCATGCACTAAGCTCTATGCCATTTGTAGGAGATGCTAATGTGAAATTCTTCTAAGTGGTTTGATTACATTTGCCTATAAGTCTCTTGATGGATGGCTCAGTTGCTTTGCCCCTAATCATAATTTTAGCATTTGCAGAGTTTCAGAGGTCCTCTGATCCAAACTTTCAATCTGCTAAAAATAAATCAATAAATGTGATAGAGATTGTGTTCTTCAGGACTTCACCATCTAGTAAGGGAGGCAATATTTTTAAAAGAAATAACATTAAATAAAATTAAAAGCATCCATTCACTGGGTATGTGAATAGCTCATCTGTCTGCCTCTGTAGATGGATTCATCCACCTCTATGGTATCATAAAGGAAGAGAAGGATCAGTGTGGAGCCCAGAAGCAGAGTGTTCAACTCCACCGGGGATGATCTGAGAGAGGAAAGGACATTTGAGCTTTCTTCCTTTCATTTATTTATTCCACAATCACCTATTATCACTTGTACGCTAAGCACTAGGGATAGGAAATACCGGGACATAGCGCCTATTCTCAAATAGGTAACAGTCGATCCTCCTGACTTGTGGCTTCCATATTTGACAGCAAACTCTCATGGTACTTTTACAGTCATCTGCAGACTAGCACAGCATAGGGGTGGGATTTGAGTTGCTTGACACACATCCCCAGCCCAGGTCAAACAAGGCAATGTTGTGCCTTGTTTCAGCCGCCATGCTATAAACAAGTCTCCTTGTCACAATCTATCTAGTGCCACAGTCTTCATATTTTTGTGCTTGTCATTGGTTATGTTCACTATTTGAAATGCCCCCCAAATGTGGTGCTGAAAATCCTATCTAGGGTTCAGAGCACAAGAAGGCTGTGATGCACTTACCAAGACACTACAACTGTTTGATAAGTTTCCTTCAGGCATGCGTGACAGTGCGTTGGTCATGAGCTCAAAGTTAATGAACCAATAATTCAGTACTTTCAGAAAAAGAAAGAGGAACGTCGCTGATATGTGTGTGCTTCTGCTCTGGAAAGTTCTAAGGTAATATCTATAATGTCTGATGAAGCTATGAAAAAGATGGAAAAGTAGCTGAACTTATGAATTCATGAAGTGAAGACTGATTTGCAAAAAAAAAAAAAAAAAAAAAAAAAAATGGTGGACAGCATTGTGAGGCTAAAAGCCAAAGAAAATTTATGGTAACATTACTCAGGGTCAGGAAACTGTTAAACCCTTCTCAGCTGTGTTTTATTAGACAGAAATATTGCATGTAATTAATTATTTGTAAGAAACATATATTAAATTAGGTGTCTTCCAACAGAAACGTACATAAAACAAGTTTATATATCGATCTGCTGATGAAAATGTTGTGACCAGAGGCCCACAGGAACCTAAGCGAGTATTTCCCCTAGGAGCAAGGGCTTAGTATTTGCTAATGTGATGCTCGCAGCAACTTTATAGAACGTAACTACTGCAAATAAGGAGACTTGGCTGTATATGTAGAATGGGAAAGAGACAGGTAATCGATTGCTCTGCGAAGTGATGAATATCAAGACAGCTTCCTGAGCAACATTCCAGGGAATGCTGTGGACGTGACTAAGTGACTAGGTTCTACATTTAAATACATTTTTTTCTGGAAAAACTTTCAAAAGAAAATTTTATGTTTTTGCTTTTTAAGTTATGTGTGTATGAGCAATACTTTATGATTAGCTATGATTTCTACACGATCATCTCACATATGCAGGAAATCCTGCAGAGGGAGAAAATCTAGCCCACAAATCAGTTTCAAATGTAATTAAAATTTGGTGAGTTTAAAATTGTACAACTATGGAAGTGTAAGTTGTGTTATGTTTGGTAGACAATTTACATACTTACCATTGGCAATATCCATTTTGCAATTTTTAATTTTATAGCCCATAATATTTTGTTTTGGTTCAACTCGTATTTTATTTTTTAGGCCTTGAGAAAGTTCCTAGTCCTTGGTAACCAAGGGAAGATCAAGACTGGGGACTCTGAAGCCTATGCAGCTCAAGGGTCCTGTGAAGAAAAAGAACACAAAATTACAAATACAAAATTAGGCCCCTTGGAAGAAGTATTATTAGCTCCCAGGTTAATTTGCCTCTGATCAGCATGTATAGCCTATTGAATAAAAGGTCCTCTGCAGAGAGGTGCCTGGGTGGCTCAGTCAGTTAAACATCGAGTTCTTGATCTCAGCTCAGGTCTTGATCTTGGAGTCATGAGTTCAAGCCCCACATTGGCTTCCACACTGGGTGTGAAGCCTGCTTAAAAAAAAAAAAAAAAAAAAAAAAGGTCCTCTTCAGAGGCCACCCTGGGTATAGGAAGACCAGGTAGGAAATTCTAGCAGTTCAAGAAAGGAAAGATCAAAGTACAAACATGGGGATGGAAAGGAAGGGAGAGATAACAAGAGATATTTATGAGGTTGGTCTGATAGGAAATGTCATTTGATGAAGGAGGTGTCAGAACATGTCCAGCATGTTTTCTGCTGAGATGACAATGAGTCAGAAGAGGGAACACAGAAGGGGATATGAGTGGTTGGATGGAGCAGATTTAGAAGATAAATGACTTCAGTTTTGGAAATATCAAACCTGAGGTGGCTGTGGACCACCCCCAGGCACCACACAGTGCATTCTGGACAGAGATGGATGGAAGTCATTTTATGTCTATCTGGGGCTCAAGACAGAGCATCCACCAGTGTGCACCAGACAGCTGTTGGCATGTGAATGGTCTCTGAACCCCTGGTGACTGAAGTTGATGAGCTCTCCCAGGGAAGTGCATAAATGAGGAGGGAGACATGAGGGAGATACACTCTGGGCAACACCATCATTTAGAGGTAGAGATGCACAGAAAAAGAGGAAATGTTTGTTTCTTCATACTGTTCATTGAGAACCTGCAGGGATTACATACTGTGTATGGTGTTGAGTTAGAGGAGAGCAGAGTCAGGTATGGAGGTTGTCAGCACCGGGCAGGGTGACAGGGAGCTAGAGGTAGAGGGTGAGCACAATTTGGGTTTTCCAGATGAGGGAGTTAATGAGCAAAGTCACAAAGCTCAAAAACCAGGAAACAGTGAGCAGCTCTTTCCAACTAGGATATAGGTTATCCTGGGACAAAGACAGAGAGCATGATATGAACATTGTACGTTGGCATTAAATTATAGATGGGCTTTTGAAAGCCAAAATATGAAGTTTAACCATGGGAGCTTCTGATGATTTTTGAGCAGAGGAATTTTACTCTCAGAGCTGAACATGAGGAAGAGGTTTTTAGAAGATGTGCATACAATTGGCTTTGCACAGACCAAATAGAGACTCTTATAATAGAAGCAGCAAGAAGCAGGGTGCCTGAACTCAGAGGGTCACTGCAGACATATGGAGGAGGGATGAAAGCAAGTGATGGTGTATAGAGGAACTTGAAGGGTTTTACTGATTGGACTCACAGGCCCTATGATGAGCAAATAGCGATGGGAGTCCAGGTTTTGAGTCTTGATGGCCAGGGGGCAAGTTCAGCATTCACTGATTGATCTGCAAAGCATATAAGCCCCAAAACCCTTGAGCCAGGAGGGAGAGAGAAATCTAACCATGGAAACCACAGAGCTCCTTCTCTGTGTGATGCCTCCTCCCCGTCCCGCACAGGGCTTGTGTTACTGCAGCCCATTCGTGAGGACCCACACCATACTTAGGTTGAGAGTAAGGTCGGGCTCAGCTAAAACGCCCACATTTCCCCATTCTGCAGTTTGCTTTGTTGTTGTTTGTTCTTGTTGAATCCTAAACTAGAACTTGGTTTTCATCTGGTGGCATTTCTCTGGTTGGGTTTGGCCCCAACACTCACATCACTGAGCTGCTTTTAAACCTCCCTCATCTTCCCTGAATGGAGCCTGTCCTGCCTCTCACCGAGACCAGCATGCCTTCTGGGCACTTTGCTTTGGTTTGGTCTGAGAACCAGCCCATGTCCCTCACGTTTACTAATAAAATGGAGGACAGAGGGTCACACTGCCAGTCTCCAAGAGTTCTCCTCCAACATAGATCACCTTGAGATACCTAGAAAAGTGGGAATCATGGGCAGAGTAGGGGAGGGAAGCAGGGAGAGAGACAGAAGATGTCTCCTCTCAGTCCTAGGGAACTGGCTTCCTGGTGACCACACTGCCAGGTCTCCTAGAGGACTTGCTAAGAATCCACTGTAAGTCCCCTTGGAATTCCCACCTAAACCGCCTAAAGCTGCTTCTCTTGGGACCTACTCCAGGTGCTTGTGGAAAGGCTGCTTTTTAAAGTCTTCTCCTGGAATGTCTGGGTGGCTCGGTTAGTTAGACCTCTGACTCTGGGGTTCAGCTCAGGTCATGATCTCACAGTTTCGTGAATTTGAGCCCTGCGTAGGGCTCCACACTATTAGTGCTTGGGATTCTCTGCCCCCCTCTCTTTCTGCCCCTTCCCCACTTGCACTGGCCCTCTCTCTCAAAATAAATAAATAAACAGAAAAAAGTCTTCTCCCTCCCCGTGAAGGCTTAGTAAACTGCAGGCATGACCTGTTACATGATTTGCTGGGCCCTGTTTTAAAAACTAAGGATTTCAAGATGGCAGCATCAGAGCACTGAACCGAGCACTGGCTTTTCTGGAGTGGGGGGCCCACGTGACCTTAGAGGTCACACTCACATGCAGCCGCACCAATGGCTCTGTGTCAGTGCATCGTGAGATGTGCTCATACTGTGCTTCCCCACTTCATCGCAGCTGTGGGTGCAAACACCCACCCGATAGATCCCCCCCTCCCCAACCTGGTCATAAAACATATCCACACCCTCTGCTCAGCTGCTCCCATGCCTGTACGCCCAGCTTACCCACAGAGACTCGTCTCTAGAGAAGGATTCTCCTTCCCTTTCTCCATTTAATTCACTCCACCTCCTCTCCAGCTGACCTTTTGGTTAATAGATTAAACTTTTGGGTAAGATTTGAATATTCTCACCCAGTCACAGGCACCACAAAATGAAAAAATAAAGGGATGTCCTCTCCTGGACAACACTGTTAAGGCGCAATTCCAGTGGAGGGGTGACCCAGGCAGTGGCTGCCAGCTGGGATTATCTCCCTGGAGAGGAGGGTCTGAGGCAACCTGGGGACACCTACACATTTGCAGAATCCCACTTGACTATCATCCTGGTTTTTTTAGAAATCCGAATGTCACAATCTTTGCTTTTACCTAGATGAGGAAGTTGAAGCCGAGAGAAGTTAAACAACTTTCCAAGGTCACACAGCTAGGAAATAGCACACTCAAAACTAGAACCCTGAGTCCTAAAACAGACCACTTTTCTCTACACACACTGAAGAGGACCCCAGTCCCCCCATCTCATTGTTCCTTCTGTCCACAGTGGGGCATTTTATGAAACCCAGCTCAAGGCTTTGAAGCGGCTTCCATTCTATTCATATATAAAAGAATAGACTCTGATTTCTGCTTTCCTCCAAAGGATTTTAGAGTTGGATTTTAGAGTTGATTTCTGATTTGTTTTCAACTGAATACTTAGATCAATCACATTACAGTAACGTAATCATGGAGTACAACTTAAAACTTCAGAAGACACCCTATATCCTTGATGGGATTAGAGTGGTGTCTTAATAAAACCATATACCTTTTTCAGCATATAACATGTTCTCTTTCCAGCTAATTTTTATTTCTTGTTCTCACTCTCCAGAGACAACCCTTCTGCCCAGTTTAACCTCAGAACTCACATGAATTCCCGGGATCTGAGAACTGCCATAGAGAAAATCACCCAGAGAGGAGGGCTTTCCAATGCAGGTATGTGACCGAATTCAGATCATTCTAGCTTGCTTCCACGGTTCTCCCTCTGTGTGATTGTCTTCTAACATCCTATATAGGAGGAGGAAAAATAATAATAATAATCCATCAAGAAATGACACACATATACAAATGAATTATATCTTTTCTAAGGTATCATCATGGATTCAGGGGTAAGAATCATCACCACACATATGCTGAAGAGTTCCAGCATGCCTGGTTCCTCAGGTTGGCAGCTTTCTTCAGGACAAGCAGGACTGCTATTGTAACTGTTTCCTAATTGACTGACAAGCCATAAACTATTTAACATTAAATGTTATAACCAATTCCACTCAGAAAGCTCCACAGTGCCCCTTGGGAATCTTCCTCCAATGAGCTCCCCTGTTCTAGTGTTGACTCTGGAAACAGAGACAGGTTCCTTGTTTCAAGCTGAGTCTCCTGAGATGTCTGCACCTTGGTGGTTAGGGGTGGGGTGGGGGGGTTACCAGAAGTCCAAGTCTAGCCCTCAATGTGTCCAGAAACCATTTTGCCAGTTCACCAGGAGCTATCCAGGCATTGGGGAACCCTTTCACACTAACCAAACTCAAAAGTTGCCAGTAAGCCTAGGCCAGCATATCAATTCATAAATGGTAGTCTGGCTTTGGGGGCACTGGGAGGGCTGTCTACTTCTCAGGGAACCTCTTTGTATCATTGAAACCCAAAGAAATGGAGAAGTGAGCCACAGTTGCTTGGCATGGAGCACACAGAGAATAGAACTGACTCTGAAGGAACATCTTTGAAGTTACTATAAGTCTGATTATTTTGTTCTCTGCTTCATTGTACATCTCTGTGGACCGGTATGTTAGTATCTGGCAAATGAAAAGCCCTTGATCTTCGAAAAATGCTAAATAAACATTAGCCAAGTCACTGCTATCTGGGACCCCAAATCAGTATTACCACATTGCAAATGTAATAGACTTAATTTCTTTTTTAAAAAAAGTTTATTTATTTATTTTGAGAGAGAGACAGCATGTGAGCAGGGGAGGAGCAGAGAGAAAGGGAGAGAGAGAGAATCCCAAGCAGCCTCTGCCCTGCCAGAGCAGAGCCCGATATGGGGCTCGAACCCATGAGCTATGAGATCATGACCTGAGCCAAAGTCGAGTCAGATGTTTAACTGACTGAGCCACCCAGGTGCCCCGATAGAGTTTATTTCTGATTTGATTTCAATTGAATACTTATATCAGTCATACTTCAGTAATGTATCATGAAGCAAAACTTTAAAACTTCCGAAGACACCCTATGTTCTTGATGGGATTAGAGTGGTGTCTTAATAAAATCATATACCTTTTTCAGCAGATAACATGTTCTATCCCTGCCCTGTACTGATCAGAGTTTGGGTTCAGAGAACAGGACCCATTTCAACTGGTTCAAGCAGAAAGGGGTTTATTCCTAGGTATTAAATGGTTTTGAAGATAATCAAAAGGACTGCAGAAATGAACTCTAGGTTGAACTTTGAGAGATGTTTTCTAAAGTCTTCCTGCAAAACTTGGACCTCCAAGGAGCTGCTGCCTCTTCCAAGATCAGGAAATCACATTCTCAATTCTGCCAATAGAGTCTCTTCAGGAACCTGATTTAGCCAGGAAGCCACCACAGTCAGGAAGTTCCTGCTACGGTGGTCAGCCCCCCAACCAGGCCTTGCCTGCTCCATTCACATGCACAGAAAGAATGTTCTGCACCCTGCCACCTCAATGGCAACAAAGCTAGACAGCAGACATAAGTTCCTCTGGCACCACCCAAGAAGTCAAGTACCCTACAGATGCTCATAAGCAGAAAGAACAGAGTCCAAAATACAGTCTCTGCCTCTCTTCACTCTTCTAAATTTCATATATGCACATCGATTCATGAAACTAGAACAAATCCAGGGCTGTAGTTGCAAGGGAGTCTCAACAACGTAGTTTTCAGATTTCCAGCCTCTGCTTCCAAGATGTGCTAGAAGGTGGATGCAATGTGGGTTGAGCAGTAATGGACTATGGCCTCCAAATTTAAGATTGAGTGAGGCCAGGGGTGTGCTCTGTTTACAGGCATCTAACATTAAGCCAGAGGGGACTGCCAGGTGCCTTGGGCCTTGAGGGACATGTCCCTTGGCTGTGAAGGCAGTTCTCAGCAGCCAGGTTTTCCCTCAGCAACTGTGCTCCCTGCAGCCAGATCACATGGGTTTTCCAAGACTTTTCTCCAGCAACTGAATGTGTGATCATTTGATCCTTCTTTTGACAGGTTAAGATTAACCCGTGGAGCCAGGATATTGGCCAAAACCAAAAAGCATTGAGTGAAATAACGTTAATCCTAAAGTCTTAAGATGGTTCTTAACTTTTATTTAGATTGAAGACCCCTTTGAGCATATCCTGAAAGCTACTCCTCTACCCAAATAAATACTTTTATACACAAAATGTTGTGTATAATTTCAGGGAATTTGTGGATACACATGCCCATTGCCCCCAGGGGTCCACAGAGCCCGGGTTAAGAGCACCACCTTACTGTATGCAGCTATGCTAACTCTAGGGTGACCTGGTCATCCCAATCTTCCCAGGAACATATGGGGCTTTCAGCGCTTAAACTGGGAAAGTCCCAGCAAACTGGGACAATTGTCACCCTGCTTGACTGAAAAATCCCTGAGGTCCTATGTGGTGTGAAACATGTGCTTTGGAAAGGCAGGCTGGGAGGCTCCATTACATCTTACAACTGTGGCTTTCAGCTGAAATGGAAATCCAGGCCCAGAGGCCCAGAGTGACCTACCTGGGCCCACACAGCCAGTAGGCAGCACAGCCAGGGCTAGAACACAGTCCCTCAGTTCTTAGCAGGTGCAGTGCTTCCCTCGCCAGCCAGACCTGTGCCCCTAACTGGACAAAAGACACCACTCAACCTCGAATGTAGCCTTCCACACCCAGCAGCCCCTAGAGCACCAGGCTGGCTGACCCCCAGTGACAGGAGGTGGAGAAAAGGCTCCTGTCGCTCCAGGTCAACCCCTCCCACCCCATGCTCCCAGAAAGAGCATAGTGTGGTTCCAGCATGCAGGCAAAGAGGGGACCCTTTTATTCCCATGAAAGTCTTTCTCATCTGTTTGCTGGTCCCTAACACTTTTTTTTTTTTTTTAAATAAAAGACAATTAGAAGTTAAAGGCTTAAAGTGAAATGGGGGAGGGAAATGGTTAGTGGTCGTGGTTTTACAACATTGTGAATGTACTTAATACCACTGAATTGTACACCTCAAAATAGTTAATGTGGTTTTAAAAAAAAAAAGTTGGTGGGGGTGGGGGGAACCAACAAACAAAAGAAGAGAATGAATGGGTTTTTCTGGCTCTCTTTACACCACTAGGATCTTGCCTGCATTTCTAAGCACTCCAAGCATGAAGTTTCTTTTTCTTCCAGGCCGGGCCATCTCCTTTGTGACCAAGAACTTCTTTTCCAAAGCTAATGGGAACAGAGGCAGTGCTCCCAATGTGGCCGTGGTGATTGTGGATGGCTGGCCCACCGACAAGGTGGAGGAGGCTTCGAGGTTTGCAAGGGAGTCAGGAATCAATATTTTCTTCATCACCATCGAAGGTGCCACTGAAAATGAGAAGCAGTATGTGGTGGAGCCCAACTTCTCTCATAAGGTACGTAACTGCCCAAGGGACCCACCCACCGTCAGGATCTGCTGCACTTTGCAAAGCTGTAACTGCCATCAAGGCTGTTCTCCTACTTTCAAAGAAGGATTGAGCTCTCTTCTAGGTAGGGGAGCCTCTAGTGAGGGGCTAGTAAGTCTGGAAGCCAGACTTACCCTCTCAGAGCAAGACCCCACACCCACCTGGTGAACTGAGGCCAACAACAGCCCCTCGGGAGAAGCAGTGTCCCCAAGTCTCCAATAGAGGCTTCCCCAGGCTCTTTCCATGGCCACAGAGGACCTCCACCAGGCCACCTGGTGAGGCCTCATGTGAGCACACACACAGCCACATGTCCACTTGCTCACACACATGTGCATGCACACATACACACACACTGCAGATTAACCAACCCGATAAACAAGAAAAGAAAGGCATTGAATCAGGTCAGGCAGATCAGGTTTCCAAACTCTGCTCATGGTTTCTGTGGAGATGGCTGACAGCAGACAGGAGCAGGATAGACGGGGAGCCAGGCCTCTGCGCCCACTCCCCTGGAGAAGCTCACCTTTTGTATGTTTTACACAGTGGGACTCCACATAAACCTGCCTCCAAGGAAAAGGCCCCAGCTTGAAACGGAAAAGAAAGGAGGGAGGAATACGTTGTACTGGTTTGTCTTTGACGCCCTTCTAGCTTTGATGGTCTGTGTCTCCAGATCTCACAGGGCTCAACCTCCTGCACCAATCTGCTGACCACTTCATCGTCCTTGAAATTCTCATCTCCCTTGACTTCCAGGACACAGCGTGGCTCTTATCTCCTTTGCTCTCTCTACCCTTTCCTGTCTTGCACCCGACTTGCCCGGACTCAGTGCTTGGCCCTCTCCTTCCCTCTCACTGGGCTTTCTCCCCACAGAGTCCTCCCAGGCCACATCTGCCACCTTCACTCACAAGTCACAAGCAACAATACCCTCATCTATCCCCAACCCCGGTCTCTCCTGAGCTCTGTTTCCATCTGTTTCCAGCCAATTGACTTCCCTCCACCTGATGTCATGAAGAGCTTTGAATCTTGCATGTAAAAAGCTTGAGTGCCATCTTTCCCACCAAATTTATTCCTCCTCTGGACTTCACATGAATGGCCCCACAGCTGTCCCAGAGGCCTCGATAACTCCCAATGCCACCTCCCTGGGTCATGCTAGCACTCTGCATCTGGTCTGTCTCCCCGCTTATGGCTCCCCAGTCTAGTTTAGATTCCACAATGAAGCCCAACTCCTGTTTATGGAGAGTTCTTCCAGTCCAGAGGGGTCCTTGCTCCAAACCCTTCATTGTCCCCCACACTCTTGAGGCCTTCTGGAGTGTGGTCCCGACCCATCTCCTGCCCACACCAAGCACCACTGCCCTCTCCCTCCATGACCTCAGCCAGTGCCTGGTGGGTCTCCCTCCTTTCCCTCCACTGGCTAGAACTCAGCTCAACCTGGACACTCATCTCAAATACCACCTAGTTCATGGAAAGTTTTATAAACCCCTTTTAGGTTTTTGCAAACCAATTAAAAACATTTCCTAGGATATTTTAAAGTCATTTCTTGTTTTAAAATAAATTGGTAATCTTACTGCTTCATCTGTAGTCACCAGGTCTGTGACTCTCTCTGTGACCCCCGGACAGACAGCGGCAAGGAGGAAACACTTCACTTTAGGAACACAAGCCTGGTCCCTTCCAGGAGCACACCAGTCAGGTTGCTCAATGTTTACTTGTAGCTACCTTAAATTTTTTCTGGAACACGCTTGGGCACAAGTCAATAAATACTCATTTGTCTGGAGGCAGGGTCATCTGGAGGACAGAATTTGGGTTTTGCAGGCAGAGAGACTTGTGTTCCCGTCTTAGGGACTCAGGGATGTCCCTTCACAGGCGGCCCCCAGTTTGTTCCTTCACGAAGAGGGGTTATATCCTCCTTTTAGGATGAGGGCAGGGGGTTATGAGAGAATCTCTCCAAGAACTTCTAGCATGACTCCTTACATATGTATGGGACCCCTTGTTGCTGGGTGCAAGGCTGCTCTGGAAACATTTCTTCATCTATTTCTCACGCATCTTGTTTTCCCCATCAGAACAAAAACTTTCTTTAATCCTCTCATATGTTGGTGCCCACCAGTGCCAATCTTATGGCCGGCTGCCAGTACAAATGAACTGAGGGGCCCAGGGAGGCACAGGTACAAAGCTGAAATGAGTGATTCACCTCTCTCTAAGGATTTGCTTAAGTGATAGCTCTCCCCTAAAGCGGAGAGCCAGCTGAGGGAGTAAGACTGAGTCCAGAGATAACTTGAGGGATCTTTGCCCCAATGAGCACCTGACTGGGGGAACCGTGGTGCAGAAAGAGCATTAGGAAGAAGAGTGCAGAAAACAAGAGTCTGTTTGCTTCTTTCTTCGCCTGCCTTGCTGGTCGGGGTAGTGACAACAGCCTGGAGAATGTGACACCTGACGTGGCGAGTGTCCCTTCCCTCTGTCTTCCAGGCTGTGTGCAGAACAAATGGCTTCTACTCGCTCAATGTGCAGAGCTGGTTCAGCCTCCACAAGACAGTGCAAGCCCTGGTGAAGCGGGTCTGTGACACCGACAGACTGGCCTGTAGCAAGACCTGCTTGAACTCGGCCGACATTGGCTTCGTCATCGACGGCTCCAGCAGCGTGGGGACAGGCAACTTCCGCACGGTTCTCCAGTTTGTGGCCAACCTCAGCAAAGAGTTTGAGATTTCGGACATAGACACGCGAATCGGGGCTGTGCAGTACACCTACGAGCAGCGGCTGGAATTTGGATTTGACGATTACAACACCAAGTCTGACATCCTCAATGCCATCAAGAGGGTGGGATACTGGAGTGGTGGGACCAGCACGGGGGCCGCCATCAACTATGCCCTGGAACAGCTCTTCAAGAAGTCCAAACCCAACAAGAGGAAGTTAATGATCCTCATCACTGATGGGAGATCCTATGATGACGTCCGAATACCGGCCATGGTTGCCCATCACAAGGGTAAGCTGGTCTTGCTGACCAGTCCAGTGAGGGACAAGGAGGGGCTGTCTTTTTATTTTGTTTTATTTTATTTATTTATTTTAAATACGTTTTATTTATGTAAATATTTTATTTATATTTGTATTTTTATATATTTATATGCATTTATAAATGTTATTTATTTATATTTATATATTTATACATTATTTTTATTTATTTATTTATTTATTTATTTATTTATTTATATTTGAGAGAGAGAGAGCGCGCGCGCAAGCAGGGGAGGAGCAGAGGGAGAGGGGAACAGAGGATCCAAAGTAGGCTCTCTGCCGTCAGCACAGCACAGCTGTGGCTGTTTGCATGGCTCAAACTCATGAACCATGAGATCATAACCTGAGCAGAAATCAAGAGTCAGTAGCTTAACCAACTGAGCCACCAGGCACCCCGGGGCTGTCTTTTTATGCACTGGTTTTGTCCACCATTTAATAAAATGCCCAAAACCATGGGGAATGTATTTGAGGTGTTGGTAAGCACTACAGGCCTCTATGAGCAGCAAAGAAGGAACAAGGTGGGGAGTACCACGATGGTTTACAAAGTGTCATGGCAAACCCAAGGCCTGCAGATGACTGGGAACATTAACCCTCTCCTTTGCGCCCAACACTCTGAGGCATTACACATGAAGTTGTAATGCATTAAAAAGGAATTTGACTCATTATTTTAGTCTCTATTGAAGGCCACCAAATTGTGTTAGAAATTTGAAGAAAACTAGTGTTTTAAAAGAAAAGTACTATTTTTTGTAAGTAGCTGCTAGCCAGATGTTGGGGGTTTTGAGGAAACCTCAGAGAAATTTTCATCCAAAATACTTAAAGAGATATTTCTGAATAAAAATTTGTAAGAGGGCAACAGAAAGTTTAAAACTATGAAAAATGAGGGGCACCTGGGTGGTTCAGCTGGTTAAACGTTTGCCTCTTGATTTCAGCTCAAGTCATGCTCTGATGGTTTGTGAGTTTGAGCCCCACATTGGGCTGTGCACTGACAGTGCGGAGCCTGCTTGGGATTCTCTCTTCCCCGCCCTCTCAGCCCGTCCCCTGTTCACTTTCTCTCTCTTTCTCTCTCGCTCTCGCTCTTTCTCAAAAAATAAACTAAAAAAATTAAAACTATGAAAATTGAGCTGTTTGGAAAATCAGTCCCATTAAATGCCTTTTTCACAGAATCAAGTTTAATCACCATTTTGAAAAGTACCACAAAATATCACAAAAATACAAACAACTGGCAAAAACCCAAGTGCTAGTAATAATAGGAAGGATAACCAAAGTAAACTGAGTTGTCTGTGAACACCAAAGACTGGACAGATACATACTAGGGTAGAAGACTCACTCAGGGCCAGGGTTGTCCCCTTCTTCTGAGCCTGCATTTGATTTCCGTTAGTTTGCAGGATATTCAGTATTCTTTAAAGCTGCTTTAATCCTTCCCTAAACAAGGAGGGGGAAAAATAAACAAGCCTTCATGAACCAGCAGCTCTGCCTTCTGGGAACCAAAGTAACCAGACACCAGGTTCAGGCAGAGTCTTCCCAGTGATTTGCCCTTGTAGAGCCTACGGGGGGTATTCAACAGCAAAATGGTAGACGGCCTGCATGTCAGCCAGCAGTCACAGCCTCCCTCGGGCTCATGTCAGCGGAGTGAAGATAAACAGCTGAGACGCAGCCTTCTCAAAGTTCCAAAGTGAGTGGGCAGAGCCAGATGGGCCAGCTTTTGTCTGAAAGCCCAGGGCTCTCCTGCTATCTCCAAACATCTGTCTCCAGTTCATGTTTAGCTCCACTCTTACTCATTTTCCTCAATGGACATCCTTTGGGCCTCACCCAGAGGATATTCTCGGCCTCCTCATTAGAAGAAGTGAAGACTGAGAGAGACGTTCTGGGAAACTTTACAATAGAAGCAAATTATGTGGAGGCAATGAGCATTGTGTCCCCAGGAGTGTCCAAGCCAAGGCTGGCTGACCATTGGTCAGAATTGCCAGTAGAAGGTTCTCTACAAGGGTGGACTCAAGGATCTGAAAAGCTAAATTTCTAATACTGTTTGTGTTGCCTTTATTGGGGGGCAGCCTTTCAATCTTTGTGCAAAACGAGGGCTTAGCCGATCTGAGCCACGTTGTGCAGCAAATCTGTTCCCACTGCCACTTGGCAGCATTCTTAAGCCTAATGCTAGTGTTTGTAGACAACAACAGAGACAATATCCAGAGAAAAGACACTGGAGAGGTAAGAAAAGGGACTGGCAGCTTAAATGCAGCTTATCGAGCCACAGTTGAAAAGCAGCTTAGGCCACAGCCATGTGAGGTGTGGATGACTCTCCAATCAGCACAACAGGGCACTTGGAAGATGGTGACATGGGCTGCCATGGGTGGCTGGGTAGGAGAGCCACACCCAGGCTCTCCCCTCTGCTTCATGGCCAAGTAGCTGACCCCACTCTGCCAGCCTGCAGGTGGCATGGGAACAGGCTTTTGCAGAGTAACCTCAAGCTCCCGCTGACCAGCTGCCCCCAACCCCAATCAGGAACCATCCAGCAGCGAGTCTTCCAGTTTTCCCACTGAGGACAGATGCCTAGTCTCGGAGTCTGTCCTCTCCTCCCTAGGGACTCTTTTTCCTCACTGCAGTCCAGAACCTTTAACCCCCCGGCACCCTTCCCCATTTGCATCTAGGCACACCGAGATCCCTCCCTAAAAAATAAAACCAAACTCTTTGATACCATGTTCTGCTCCACTTCCCACCTACCTCCTTCTCTTTGCAGCCAAACTTTTGAAAAGGATCAGTTCTATGTGTTGTGTCCACATCTTCTGTTCTTTTTCACTCTCACCTCACAGCAATTCATCTGGGGTTTTTGGCATCTACTTACTTCCCTGAAACTGCTCTCACCACTCTACCTATGTCTTGTTTTCTAAATCCAATGTGCATTTTTGTTTGTTTGTTTTAATCCCACATGACCTCCCTGCAGCATCCAATACTGTTGGGCACTTCCTTGTCTTGAAAGTCTTTCTTCATACCAGTGATGGAGCAGACGCTGGGTCACCGTCTCTCCGGGTCCTTGTGCAAGGGCTCCTGCCCTGGGAATGACATTGCATTGTATGGCTTGTAAAGTCACCTTCAAGCCTAAAGTAATTCAGTTCCACGGTTTTCGTTAAGATCTCAAACTGACTTTTGATGCATTTAAGACTGAGGGGAGCCTGGCTGGCTCAGTCAGTGGAGCAAGTTGACAACTCTTGACCACAGGGTTGTGAGTTCAAGCCCCACGTTGGGTATGGAGATGATTTAAAAACAAATACAATCTTTGAAAAAATCAATCAATCAATCAATCAGATTTTGTTTGGCTCTACACACAGGTAGAGCAGGCATGTACTGTGTGATGTCATCTACACGGCACCAAGTTTTACTTGTCCCAAAATACCCTCTACTGCCCTTGGACATGAACATCTTACTTATTTATTCCATTTTGTCTGGGTTTTTTCCTCCCAAAGATTCTAAACTCCTATGAGATGGCAGCTCTATCAATTTTGTTACTGTTGGTACATAGCAGGTGGTTATGCTTTGAGGAACACTTCTGATTTTGAATTTGTTTGCATTCAAACACAATAGCCAACAGAGCAACAGTAAGGCAAGGATTCATCAGCAGTACCTTTTCTTGGGCACTTTTGCTTCATCTAAACTTTGTCCCCACAGGAGTGATCACCTACGCAATAGGTGTCGCATGGGCTGCGCAGGACGAGCTGGAAGTCATTGCCACTCACCCCGCCAAGGACCATTCCTTCTTTGTCGACGAGTTTGACAACCTGTACAAATTTGTCCCCAAGGTCATCCAGAACATTTGTACAGAGTTCAACTCACAGCCTCGAAACTGAATTCAGAGCAGGTGAAGCACTGACGGATGCTGCTTTCCCGACTGGCTCTGGGACAACCCCAATGCATTATGGGGCAGTAAGGCGTGTAGGGCTTGGACAATGGATGTGCTGTGATTGTTTTCTGCCTGTGTGGTTTTTCATACTTTGAAACTTGGAGTGAGAAAGATGATCAGAAACTTATAGAATGAGGCAAAATGATACATCATTTTGAGGGTGCTGGGGATTTACATTTGGTGATTATTTTCAAAATAAATGTTCAGAATCGAGTGCAGAACTTAAGACAGGCTTCACTAGAGCTTTTGTGAGATTTTTTCCATTTTTATTTCTAATTACAATTCTGTAACCCTCAACAAATTTCATTTTTATCATAACAATAGAGGAGTAGCTTCATTAAATGTTTTAAAGGATTACATGCAATCATTCTGACCATATCATGGCTAATGTTCACAGGGTTTATGGCAGAACCACCCTCCGCTCTTCTCGTTTCTCAGAGCACCTGCTATGCACCCACCCCTGGCCCATGGTAACAATACAACCATGGGGGTGCAGAGAAAGTGTGGCAGCAGCATAGCCACTCCTGATTTACCTCCCTCCTCTCTATTATCTGAGTCACTGTGTACCTGCATCCTATAGCGTTAGGAGTTGAGGAACGGCCCTGGAGGACCACGGTGATCTGGCCTAACAGCAGTGCGTGAGGCTGCTCTTGGCCTGAGCTGCACCTTAGACTCTCTTAGAGACTAAAATGCTGGCTCCATTCCAATAGCTATGGAATCTGGGTCTCGGGGGGTGGAGCCTGAACACCAGCATTGTTTGAAGAGCTCTCTGGCAATACTGCTATGCTGCCATTGATTGAGAACCATGAGCTGCCTCTGAGGGGTCAGTGTTATAGGTGTTTCCTGGGAGAGCCCCTGTTTGGGCCTGTTGCCTTGTGTCCTATTCAGTTTTACCATTTGCACTGCATTTGTCGTTAACCAGATATGATCATTAATAGTTGCATTCAGATAAGCCAGGATGGGGTTTGGTTGAGCTCCACTTTCTACTTCCAGCTCCTGCCAAGGACTCATCTGTTAGGATATGAAATCTGTGTGTAATGGGTGAGTGTTCCAAAGAATCCTTAATAAAGATGACTTACCTGACAAATTGTGTTTCGTGAAAATGTGTGTTGAAGGCTGCTACCATGAATGGCGTCAAAAAGATTATACCTGTGTCAACACTTGGGACAAAATATTTAACATAAACAGTTTGAAGATATCTATTTAGCAGAATTTGTATCAAGCTTACCAAATTTCTCGGTACCTGGAGAGACAGTATATTGTCAACTAAAAACATTGAAGTCTACAGGGAGGAATCAAGTCATTAATTGTCAGCAATTTCAAATTCTTTAACCCTAAATTTTACTTCAAAAGCGATTACAAACAGATTTGTTCAAAAACCTCCAAATACAAAAACATTTTCAAAAAGGAAATTCTTTATAAAGATACCAGTGACACACACAATTAGTGAGAACTTCAGCTAAGAAGCTAAAGAAGTTAAACAAGTACAAGGAAGTCTTATTCTGCCTATGTTTTTGAATATGCAGATAATCAATACAAAAGAGTTTTGTTTAATGTCTCTTCAATGTACATACATAAAAATATGTACACATACAAGTGTTTTTAAATTTTTTGTCTTTTTTAAAAAAATGTTTATTTTTGAGAGAGAGCGCGCATGTGCAAGAGAGCATGAGTGGGGGAGGGGCAGAGAGAGAGGAAGACAGAGGATCTGAAGCGGCCTCTGTGCTGAGAGCAGAGAGCCTGATGCAGGGCTGGAACTCACGAACCATGAGATCATGACCCGAGCCGAAGTCAGACGCTTAACCAACTGAGCCACCCAGGCGCCCAGTTTTTTTTAATTTTTGAAGAAAAACTTATTTTTGGAAAAAAGTTTTTGAATATAATTATTTCATAGGGGCCTTAATATAAAAGCCAATTTTTCATCAATACATAAATATTTGCAAAAATAATATAATCTAAATCACTTTGGTGTCCTCTTTCATTCACAATACTGTCCCAGTTTGGAAAATAAATTATATGATCACTCTAGTTTAGGTATCATAGTTTTCAAGATAAATGAAACTTCTCCAAGTGGGCCCATTGTCTACATGTTGCCAACAAATATTTGAGTGTATGTGTGTGGAGGAAGGGAGCATCAGAGGTGAGGTCGTCGAGGAACCTGGAGACTATGGAGTTGCCAGAATCATCTGAGTGGATGTTCAAATCGCCAAATTTGGTGGCGTGAGTCAGGATGGAGAGACCAGTAGTGAGCCAAGTTTCACCATCTTCGGCGAACGAGAGGTGATCCAGTTGAGAGAAGACAGCAGTGATGAGGGTGGAGGGCTGAGGTCAGATCTCCAAGGGAGCTGGAGACATTGCAGAAGGAAGGAGGGAGACTGGAAGGGCAAAGGAGGTGAGGAGCAGGCCTCTCCCCACCCTAGGCGTGAAGATCAAGGGATGAGAGAGCACGAAGAGCCTCCCCTTAGGGTGCAGATGAGCAGGGGCAAGAAAGCCCTGAGGCTTCTGGGAGCTTGCTGGCAACAGAGAGGAGTGGCCCCATGATGCAGTGGGCAGGCTGGCGTGGGAGTGGGCTGGGTCAGGTCAGGGTTGCACAGAGCAGTTTGGAGATAAGGGTCCTGGTAGTGATGGATGATGTGGGAAGCTTGGAAGTAAATGCTACCTTGCTCTACCCAGACTGTGCCCAACACTGCTGGGGCCAAGCCAGAATCAACACTGGGAACAGAACCTTACAGACAATTCACGTCAAGCCCTCCAGTGGCAAAAGAGAAAAACCAGTCTCGAGGAAGGTCATGCAGATACAAAGGGAATTCAGATCTCTGTCTTCCAACTGACTTATTTGACTGCCTTCCTGAGTGGGGGAGGGTTAGAAGTTAGAACCCCCACCATCACCTCCATCTCTCTTTCTCTCTCTCTCTCTCTCTCTCTCTCTCTCTCTCTCTCTCGCGCGCGCGCGCGCACACACACACACACACACACACACACACACACACACACACACACAATCTGGGTCTGCCCTCTGGGCTATGGTCCAGCCTTTGCAGAGCTCCTGGGTCCTGCAGACTCAGAGCCAATCTCCTAAGGCAACTTTAACTTTCATTCCGTGGTCTCAGCAGAAAAGCTTCTCTGTGTCCTTTCTCCTCCAAGGCAATCAAAACAAGCCGAGAAGGAGCATCAGGCCAGTTTCTCTGGGTGCATGTGATGTCTAAACTCCACTTAACTTAATTTTCCCACCTTTCAGGAGTTAGGGCCCTTTGAAAGAAGTTTCTTTGCTAAAAGTTTTATAACAAGGCTCTGCTAAAAATGTCCAGCCAAATGGACAAGTTTCAGGGTTCAGATATTTCTTATTTCTCTGGGCTCCTTAAACCCTTTTGAATAGGACAAAACCTCCATGAAGCAAGTTTTCCAGCAACAATCTCAAGGGGCTGGCCTGGGTTCATAAAGAAGACAATGCTTCTGTGTGCAAAGATTTTCCCGCCTCGCAAAGGAGTTTCCAACTAAGAATGTTATTTCCCCCTCACAATCCTAAGGAAAGTTCTCCCCTTAGATTACCAACACATAAATGTAGTAAGTAGGAAATACGCTTGAAAGCATGAATTCAATTACTTTGGAAAGAGACATTTATTCAGCTAATGCCTTTGAGGAATTCACAGTCCAGCGGGAAACACCACCAAATGAACAACTAAAACCATGTAATTACTATCATGGGATCATGCACTAAGTGCACGGTTGGTGATTGCAAACAACCTTATGAGAAATGAAATCATACTAGTGCCCGACAGTTCGTGAGTGTTTGCTGTGCACTGGGCACTATTCTGCGGGCTTCTCATGTATTAACTCACTCATCTTACCCCTACGACTTGCTGAGAGAGGTACTATTATGCTCGATTTACAGACCATGCAACCAAGGCATGGAGGCATCAAATAACTTGCCCAAGGTCACAGAGCTGGTAGAGGCAGATCTGGGAATTAAAGCCAGACAATCTGACTCCAGGGTCTATATACTTAACCACTTTGCTTCTTGTTAATGGTGGCTACATAGAAGGTTCTCTACCAAGCTTAACAGTTTAAAGTATATGTATAATTCTGCAAAGTGTGCTCCCAGGGTCTATTAAATGTACAAAGTGAAGAGTCTGTTAAATGTCCAAGGTACACTGCACTTCTCCCCATTCCTACACCTGATTCTGTGGCCGGCCACCTTGCCCTCACTTAAGATGAGTGATTTTTTTTTTTTTTTGAGAGAGAGAGAGAGAGAGAGAGAGAGAGAGAGAGAGAGACAGGGCTGTGGGAGGGGCAGAGAGAGAGAGAGAGAGAGAGAGAGAGAGAGAGAGAGAATCTTAAGCAGTCTCCATGCTCAGCAAAAGCCCGACACAGGGCTCCATCCCACAACCCTGGGATTACGACCTGAGCAGAAAATCGAAAGTCAGATGTTCAACCAACTGAGCCACCCAGGAGACCTGAGATGAGTGATTTTAACCTATTATCCACAGTCCCTATAGCTCCCTGAACACACTGGGCTCACCATCCTCTTGTTAAACTCCTCATTATGCTTCAAGTCTCAGGCCAAATGCCACCTCTTCTTTGGAGCCCTCTCCGATTTGCTCAGATAGATTTAGACTCTCTGGATACAAAATCCTGACCCACCCATTTTCCAGCAACCTCCTGAGTCCCTCTCTTTAGGGGACACAATTCACACATGTCACTAGGGACATGGAATACAGGAAATGAGAACTTTGAATGTAAATCACCCAAACAGTGTCAACCCCTAATACAATGGCGCTGGTAGAATGGGAGGCGGAGATATTTCAGGAAGAGAGAAGCATGATACGATGGCAAGAGAAAAAGAGGATCTAATTCCGTCCAGTCTGCACCACTGTTTAGAACGCCCTTCCGACGTCTACTACTGTATGTTACAATCGCTCTTTTTCTAGGGCTAGGGCCAAAATCCTCTCCAGGGACCCACCCACAGGGTAACTCTTCTCCTCACCTTCTGCTCTCACTTCTGCAGAAACGGAAACCCTTTTTTTAGTTTACCCTCTTGAATCTCTTTCAACAAACATGTTTTCTTCCAACAAACACCTATCATGCACCAGGTATGGTAATAGACACCAGGGTACAGAGATGATGAATAAGATCTGGTCTCTGCCCAAGGAGCTTAGAGGCCAGTGTGGGAGACACAAAGATAAACAGCTAACATCTGACTGATAGGATAGTTGACAGGCACGCTTGGGGAGGCTTCCTGAGCTGGGTTTGTCTGTTTTAGCCAGACAAAGATGGAAAAGATATCCCAGCAGAGGGAATGACAGGAGCAAAGGCAAGGAGGCAGGAAGCAGCAATGCACAGAGAGAGTGACAGCATGAAATGTGAGGTGTCCAGGAACAGAGCTGGGGAGCAAGGCAGGGGCCAGGCCACAGGAGGCTGCATTGGTTAACACTCTCTCAGTTGCAAGTAACAGGAACTCAATTCACAGTAGCTCAAGCAAAGGGGCAGTTTTTGGAAGGAAACTGGAATAACTCATGAAGTCCAGGGTTAGGGAGGCAGCAGTCACAGAAAGGGGAGGAAGGTCAGGAGCAGAATAGGAGAACCAGTCAGCCCTCTCCCTCTGCTCTCCTCCAGAAAGATCTTCATCTGGAAAGTGTTGGGCAACCCTGCAGAGAGGGAACAGAGTGAAGCTTCCCGCCCATTAAGGATTGACCCCCTGCAGCAGCCTTCTTCAGCAAGGCCACTCAGGAAACCACACTGATGTGGCTGGCTGGGGACAAGCACCCCCACTGTTCTTTCTGATCACCTTACAGGTAGTAACCTCTTGAAGTTCCTTCATCAAGTTGTTTGGAATGCTAGTGACTGTGTGTCCACAAGTTCCTGCATTGGGAAAGAACCAACGACAGGCTGAATAAAAGCCTTCCAGCAGTGCGGTCTCCCTCGGTCTTGTTTAGAAGTTTTACCCCAGAGGGGTGCCTGGGTGGCTCAGTTGGCTAAGCATCTGATTTCAGCTCAGGTCGTGATCTCACGGTTCCTGGGGTTAAGCCCCACGTCAGGTTCTGTGCTGACAGCTCAGAGCCTGGAGCCTGCTTCAGATTCTGTGTCTCCCTCTCTCTCTCCCCATCCCTTGCTCATGCTCTGCCTGTCTGTCTCTCTCTCTCTCTCTCAAAAATGAATAAACATAAAAAAATAAAAAAATTAAAAAAAGAAGTTTCACCCCAGAAAACCAATGACTGTCTTGCTAAGACTTTCACTTCCTTCTGCCTGGATGGCTACACTTACATTACTTGTTTACAGGCTACAGCCTTCGAAGACTGTTAAGACTGTCAGAGAGGCACGGCACTGCTTCCGGGATCCACTTCTGTTTTCAGTAGGAAGGCCTGACCAAGGAGAAATGTGCTGTTTAAATAACCATCTACATGGAAAACAAATCAGATTGAAAGACCACAGTTTCAGTGCAAGCTTTTTCTTTCTCTTTCTCCTTTCCTTCTTTCCTTCCTTCCCCCCTCCCTCCTTTCTTCCTTCCTCTCTTTTCTTTTCTCTTTTCTTTTCTTTTCTTTTCTTTTCCTTCTCCTGTAATTGAGAAATACTGAGCTTAGCTTTATTCCTGCCATCCCTTTTACACAAACGGAGCCTGCAGGCTAGAGGCTGCCCAAGTAAGCAAATCCTAAACTCGGCTTGGCAGCTGAGGCTTTCTTATAAAAAGTACAATCCCAGCTGAATGGCTTCTTTCTGTGCCTCCTCTAGTTTCACACTCAGTTGAGGTGAGCAGGGTATATTCAGGTTAATGGCAAATTTGAATCTGGGTTCTCAACAAAGAGCCTTTACATGGCTGCCCAGGGCACAGAAACAGGGAAGGTCTGGAAGCCATGGAAACTGCAAACACCAAAACCAGACCCCAAATCAATTTAATTGTTGTTAGCCTGACATCCCCAAGGCATCTGTAAACCTGTATCCTGATATTACAATATCGATTTTTTTTTTCAATTACCCTTATAGTCTGCAAGTTTCTCCTTGAAACCCCAGCGAAAGGGAGTTTCTTTCCAACCTCAATAGGCGGGGGTGTGTGTGGCATTTGAAAGCCAAAGAGGGAACAGGGGCAAGTCGAAGGCTACAAACCACTGTGGTAATAACTGTCTAAGATATGCACCAAGCAAAATAAATGAGCAGACAGAAATTTCTAAAGGGCAAAGCGGCAGTACAGTTTGGTTCTCTCCTAAGAGAATACCCTCATTGAACCAGGAGACAACCAGAGTGTGGAAACCACAGGGGACCCTTCCAGCTCCTATGACCTACATGCAAGGCCTGGAACACCCACAGGCCTGTTTCTCTCTGCAGAGAGGGGGCATTCTCCTGAAGTGAAAAATCAACCTTTTCATCTGGGAGCTGCTCCCATCCTGGACATCAAATGCTGGTGGAGCTGTGGCAGCCTCAGGGGGGAGGGAGGGATGCCCACAGGGGCAGCGGCCAAGAGTGTCCTGGCTGGACCACAGGCTTGCTCATGAGAAGATCTGAGACAACCCTCAAGACCCCAGAAATGCTTGGTCCTGCAGCATGCCCATGAGGATAGCCAGTACTACGGAGCAGTTATGTTCCTATGATTGCCTTCATACCCACAGGCTGAGGAGGCCTAGGGAAATTCCGGTGACAGAAGGAAAACCAACCGTTAGACATCAATGACAAAGTCCCAACGTGCCACCAATTGTGCTAGCAGATTTATATTCACCACATCATGCCTAGGACTTACTTTCCACCTGGGCCCTCCCTAGGGTTGAGCCATAGCTTATAAAGAGAATCCACTGCCCTCTGGTATTGGTGTCCTGCCATGCACGTTGATGTCCCGTGGGACAAGAGAGCCTATGTAGTAGGCTGTCTTAAGCCACTTGGGCCATTTGTGTCCTTACCTGCCAAACCTGTTGCAGTGTGGCAAGCCCACCTGGCCCTGGCAGTAATTGCGGCTGCCTGGGGCCTGCTGGCCACTTGACAGCTGCTGTTTTTTTCAAGTTGCCCTAGGAAGCCCTTCCTACCGCAGTATCACCCTCAAAGAGGTTTCTAGATGCCCCAGATCTTGCACACCCACAACAATGCCAAGGCCTACCCCAGTCACCTGTCCCAGTTGCAAATGCTCTGCCAGGGGTTGGGGAACTTTTTCTTCCTAAGAGCAAAGTACAGAACAAAGAGTTCTCTTTTCAGATATACACATGTTTGCAACCACACCACCTTCACCACACTGGGTTGATACCCTGAAAGCTTTGGGCTGGGATGGTACATACGTTTCGTCTGGGTGTCTGGTAGGAGTGACTGCCTGACGAAGCATATGAAGAGAGATTCTGAGGCCAAAGGGCCCTTAAAGAAAGAGACACTAAAATCAATTCGTGGTATCTGTCACGGCAGTGGGATGGGGGAGTTGGGATCTATCCATCTCCGTAGTTTAAAGAGCAAAGCTGCATCTTGAAAAGCACACTTGGGGAATTAAAAGGGAGCTGTTTTAGATTTTTGCTCCTAAATGTGGCATTGCCTATAAATTCTTTTGAATGAATCTCATCATTTTCTGGGGAAAATTAGGAATGGAGAAAATTAGTTTTATTTTAGTGTGACTCCTTTCCTAAGAAGGTTTCTAAATAAACCACCTGGAAAGATTCAGGTTACGAATGTTTTTAAACCAAGAGGTCTTTGTAATGTGTTGCTTTTGGTTACCAGGTCCAGAATTCTCCACAGCAAAGCTTCTTGCGGCAGGCTGGACACTGTGAGCAGCTACCCTAGGTTTGCTGGGGTGGGAATAGGAAAGAGCTGAGAACCTGGCCCTCCTGAGGGGCTTTCAGATGCCTGCTACTATCTTTGCAGGACTTAAGTGGGATAAGAGATGTGAAGCCACCATTTCTTAGAGGGAAAAATAGACTCTCACAGAATCTCTTGTCTGGGCCCACATATTGGATAAATGGCTGGTTTAAACGCAAATCTGCCTCAAGAAAAAAAAAATCATTTAAGTAAATAGAACATACTTTAAGTAAATGCAATAAAATTATGCACCAATATTTTGAGGGGAAACAATTATTTGAGGTTTGCTACCTATAGAAGAAAACAGAAAGCCAATAAGCTGAAAAGCCATGGAACAAAATAAAGTGAAGATACGAAGAAAGCTCAAAGTTATAAATTCTGAATAAGAGGGAGGATGAGAGAAAGATGTCTAACATGAAGTCGGAAATACAGAATTATTTGAAGAAATATTGTTTTCAAACTTTCAGGCATATATAGAAACTTCTCAAATGACTAGATAAGAACGAGTTTCCTGGATGAAAAAAGAAATCCTGTGTTTTTCCCTCACTGAAGAACGCAGATCTTACTTGATTTTAGAAGATCAGCCACCTGCAGAGATGGTAGTGGGTATTTCTCATTACCCAGAGACCTTTTTTGTCATCTTTCTTGGGTGTGAGAAGGAATTACAAGTCCCTGCCTCCACCTATTCAGGTAGGAGCTCCCTGGAGAACCTGCCAGAATAACCATTTTATTCATCTTCTCAAAAATACAGCTTATGTTTTCATTGACTTTCTCTTCTGTTTTTCTGTTTTACATGTTACCGATTTCTGCTTTTATTTCCATCATTCCCTTTGTTCAACTAACTTTGGGTTTATTTTACTCCTCTTTGTCTAGTGTCTTAATGTGAAAGCTGAGGTCATTTAATTGAAAGCTTTCTTCTTTTCTCATATAGGAGTTCAGTGCTATAAATTTCCCTCTGAGTACTCTTTATTTTGTATCTCACAAATGTTGTTGCATTTTCATTTTCATTCAGATCAAAATATTTGTTCACAATATTTTTTATAGACTTTATTTTTTTTAGAGCAGTTTTAGGCTCACAATAAAATTGAGCAGAAAGTATAGAAATTTCTTATATACTCCCTGCCCCTCACCCTCCACAGCCTCCCCCACTATCAAGATCTCATAGCCAGGTGGTACATTTATCAAAATAGATGAGCCTACTCTGACACAACGTTATTACCCAAAGCTCACAGTTTACCTCAGAGTTCACACATGTATAATGACATATATCCACCATTATAGTATCATACAAATAGTTTCACTGTCCTAAAAATTTTCTGGGCTGTCTATTCATCTTTCCCTCTCCCAAGTCCCTGAAAAACACTGATATTTTTACTATCTCTATAGTTTCCAGATTATCATATAATTGGAATCATATAGTAGGTAGCCTTTTCAGGTTCATTCTTTCACTTAGTAATATGCATTTAAGTTTCCACCATGTCTTTTCATGGCTTGACAATTCATTTCTTTTTTTTTTTAAATAAATTTTTAATGTTTATTTTTTTATTTTCTGATAGAAAGAAAGAGAGAGCAAGCCAGGGAGGGGCAGACAGAGAGGGAGAGAGGGAGAGAGATAATCTCAAGCAGGCTCCTCACTGTCAGTACTGAGCCCAATGTGGGCCTCAAACTCACAAACCATGAGATCATGACCTGAGCTGAAACCAAGAGCTGGACGCTTAACTGATTGAGCCACTCAGGCACCCCAACAATTCATTTCTTTTTAGTGCTGAATAATATTCCATTTTCTGGATGTGCCACTATTTATTTATCCATTCACTTACCAAAGGACATCTTGATTGCTTCTAAGTTTTGGCAATTATGAGTAAAGCTTCTATAATATCCTTATTCAGGCTTTTGTGTGATTATAACCTGTCCACTCATTTGGGTAAACACCAAGGAGCATGAATGCTGAATTGTATACTAAGAGTAGGTCTAGTTTTATAAGAAACTGCCAAACTGTCTCCCAAAGTAGTGGTACCATTTGTATTCCCATCATCAGTGAATGAGATTTCTTGTTCCACATCCTCACCAGGCAAAATACTTTTTAATTTTCCTTTGACCCTTTGGTTATTTAGAAGTGTGTTATTTGGTTTCCAAATATTTGGAGATTTTCCAGACACCTTTCTTTTATTGGCTTCTAATTTAATTTTACTGTGGTCAGTGAACATACTTTGTATGATTTGGATCCTCTTCAATTTATCAAGACTTGTCTTATGGCTCCGAATATGGTCTATCTTAGTAAATGTTCTTGGCACTTGGGGAAAAAAAAGGTGTTTTCTGCTGTTGTTGGGTAGAATGTTCCATAAAATGTTAATTAAGTTGGTACTGTTACCCAAGTCTTCCATATCCTGATTGCTTTTCTGTCTACTTGTTCTTAGTTATTGCAAGAAGACGTTTGAAATCCCCAACTATAATTGTAGATTTGTCTATTTCTCCCTTCATTCTATTAGCTTTTGCTCCACTTATTTTGAAGCTCTGCCATTAAGGGCATACACTTGCAGGACTGTTATGTTCTCTTGATGAATTAACCTCTTAATCATTATGAAAAAAACCTCTTTATCCCTGGAAATATTCTTTTCTCTGAAATCTATGTTGTCTGATGTTAATATAGTCACTAAGCTTTCTTTTGGTATGGCATATCTTTTTCTATCCTTTTACTTGTAACCTATTTGAATCTTTATATTTAAAGTGGATTTCTTATATGCAGCATTTCATATAGGCAAGGTCTCATTATTTGTATATAACCTGTCAGTTGTGCCTTTTAATTATGGTGTTTACACCATTTACATTTAATGTTACTTATGTGGTTGGGTGTAAATCTACCATCTTGATATTTGTTTTCTATTTGTCATACTTGTTCTTTGTTCCTCTTTTCCTTTTCCTGTCTTCTTTTGGATTAATTGAATTATTCTGTTATTCTGTCTCCTTTATTGGCTTTTTTAAAATGGTTGCCTTAGATTCAATGGTATACATCTATAATTTATATTATACTACTTCAGAAATAGTATAAGAACCTTGCAGTCTATTTCTATTACACTCTTCTAGCCTTTGTGTTATTATTCTCATATGTTTCCTTCTACATTTGTTTTATAACCCTCTGTATATTATTTTTTGCTTTACTTTTTAAAATAGAGAGAGAGAGAGGGGCCAAGTGAGCAAGGGCCAGAGAGAGAGAGAGAGAGAGAGAGAGAGAGAGAATCCCATGAGGGACACACAGAGAGAGACAGAGAGAAGTGGGGCTCACCCAAAGCAGGACTCAAACTCACAAGCCATGAGATTATGACCTGAGCCTATGTCAGATGCTTAACGACTGAGCCACCCAGGCGCCTTGTTATTTTTTGCTTTAAACTGTCAATTGTCATTTAGCAATTTAAGAAGTAGAAAGAGTAATTTTTTCTGTTATTATCTTGCATCAATTATATTTGCTATCAATTTCCTCCTGCCTGAAGGACTTGCTTTAGTATATCTGCTAGTCATGAATACTTTTGGCACTTATGAGTCTTTGCCTTTGTTTTTCAAAGATATTCTTATTGGGTATAGAATTGAAAGTTTACAGAGTTTTTTCTTTTCAGTGTTTTAAAGATTCTTCTCTGTCTTCTAGCATATCAATATAGTTATAAAAACAATTAAATGCCATTGTTTACTAATTCTGTATGTGTTCATTCTGGGTTATTTTTAATTTATTACATTCCCTCCTCATTTGGGGTTGTGTTTTCCTGCTTCTTTGCATTCCAGATAATTGGATTCCAAACATTCTGAATTTTACCTTTTGGGGAACTAGATATTCAGGGTGTGTGTGTGTGTGTGTGTGTGTGTGTGTGTGTGTGTGTGTGTGTGTTTGAGCTTTCCAGATCTTACTTTTAAGCTTTAAGACAGAGTCAAAGCAACCTTTAGCCGAGGGCTGAGTTTTTCCACAGTGATAAGGCAATAATATCCTTCTGAGCCCTCTACCTAATGCCTCACATTTTATATTATTCCACTGTGCCTGGTGGAAACAAACTATTCCCAACCCTGTGTAACACCAGAGGATTGTTCTGCCTATATACTGGGTGACTCTTTCCTCAGTCTCTCATAGTTTCCTCACATGCTTGTACGTACCAATACTCAGCTGAAGAGTTGGAGAAGACCCAGTTCAGATCTCCAGAGCTTTCCTGTAGTATTTTGTCCTGCAAACTCTAACTATCTTGGACTTGCCAAACTCCCAACTCTGTCTCTTCAACTCAGAGATCTCTAAGCTCTGCCTGGGTTGCCCCTCCTTGCACTGATCATGGACACTCTCTCTAGGCAAGAAGCCAGGTCAACAATTTGTTTTCCTCTCTCTCAGGGATTATTGCCTTGTGCTGGCTGTTGTTCAATGTCTGAAAACTACTGGGGTTTTTTCCCCCTCTATTGCTTAAAGGGGGACGGTAAATCTGATCTCTGTTACTTCACTTAGCCAGAAGCATAATTTGGTCTTCAATTTTAAAGAGCAAAGGAGGGGTACACTTTTTATATCAGAAGGTTGAAATTTAGGGTTTTTTTTGGTACTGGTTGGCCCAAAGAATTTATGTGTAAGGATGTTTATTTTTTATGACATTTCTTAAGGTGTTTTTTTTTTTTTTTTTTTTTTTTTTTTTTATAGCATCTTTAGGAAAACAAACTGACTTCTTCTAAGATGTAAAAGGTAATCCTCTTGGAGCAGAAAGAATTCAAGAAGAGTTATGTACCAACTGATATGAAACTTAACCTTAGAGACAAACTCCAGGCTATATCTAAGACAACAGAGTTCTTCAGGATTTGTGTGAAAGGAAGCCTACTTATCAGGGTTTGTTTGATGGTTCTTCAGAGAGTGAGTGAATTCAAAACCGGGAATGAACAAACAAGATTAGAATGACTGTAATATCCCATGGAGAAAGCAAATGTCTCATTTGGAAGGTGATTTGAGGCACTGTTCTCAAGAATTGGAAAATTAGGACTCAGCATCCACAAACCACATATATTTCTTTTCATAATCAGGGCGAGAGAGGAGAAATGAGGGCAAATGCAAAATAGAAATGAGTGATTAAAGAGGTTCCTGGCTAATGGGGTAGTTGTGAGAGGGAACATTTGTTGTCTAACCCAAAAGCCATTTGAAATTGACTTCTCACTGCCATCTCCTACTACAGAAGCTGAACAGTGAGATACTCACTTTCTCAACATCCATTAAAGGTAGAGAGGCAATGTTGTGGCCAGTGAGATACATGGAGAAATCTGCTGGAGGGCCACTGGGCAGATTTCCTTTGCTGTCAAAAAAAGAAAAGTCCTAATTAGTTCTGCCCTTCCCCCCTTTTTACCTTCTTCTTGCCTTGAACTTGATAATATGACTGGTATTGTGGGCGCCATCTTGAGACCAAACAATAGATGAAAATCCAATACTCTCAGAAGGGGCAAAGAGAAATAAAAAGAGCCTGGGTCCTTCTTGACATTTTGAACAGTTGGACCAATGCCAACAACTCCCTTACACTGGGCTTCTTATAGGAGAGAAACAAACCCTATTTTTTAGGCCATTATTTGTTGGGTTTTCTCAAACTTAAAAGCTAATTCCATTTCTTGCTGATACAGAAGCAAAAGGCAAATTGGCAGGGCTGTACTTTGTACATTGACGGCAAATAGGCCCCAGTAACAATGACCAAACACAAAGGGAATAAGATAGGAAAGGTGGCTAATATCCATAGCCGATTCCTAATTATTCCTTGCCATTTGTTTCACATGTTTGTACCTAGAAAGACTGTTTACGTTAGTGGAAATAGACCACTGACTATAGTATCAGGAGCCACACTACTCTTCCAACTGACACACAAAAAAGAGATGTTTGGGTAAAGCAATAGACTTGGGGAGAGGGGAAAAAAGAATTGGTGTCCTGTTTTTCCAGGAAAGGTAAGGGACATGGAGAAGCTCAGTAACACACCTCCTCTGATCCAGGAATCTTCAGATGGGATTCTGAGCAAATTCTTGATCCACCTTGATTGTTTCCTCCTCACCCTTCAACTTGCCAAGAGGAACTGAATGTGAAAAATTAGTACTGCTTTTCCTGAACTCCTTGAAAATTAAGAAACACAGATAGATAATCCTTGGATAAAAAGAATAAAAACCATAATACCACACACTGAAGAAATTACAAGAAACATAAAAACACAGATCTATAGAAAATAAATGTGAAAACCTACAAAAAAATGAAGTATTTCCTACAAAATATAAATTATCAGAATTAATTCAAGAAGTGAATATTTTGAACCAAAGGTAGAAAAGCAATGAAAAATCCTACCTCTAAACAAGAAGGCCTCAGGACCGAAAGTCTCTCGGCCAAGTTTCATCTAATCTTTAACATATAATTTCAAAGACCTCTTAAACAATTCTAAACTGTAGAAAAAGATGAAATCTCCCCAATTCATTCTATGAAACAAGTATTGCTTTCTAAAAACATTTTATTCAAGTATAAAATACATACAGAAAAGTGTACATGTAAGTGTAAAGTAGATGAGTTTCCATGACCTAAACAATCGAACATAAACAGGCACCTAGACAAAGACACAAAATGTTACCAGCACTGCAGAATCCCCTTCAAACTCTTTCAGACACTACCTCCCCCTCTACTTATCTCTCACTGAAGATAACCACGCTCCTGTCTTCTAACAGTTAACAGATTAGTTTTGCCTGTTTTTGCACTTATAAAAAGGCAAGCACACAGTATTCTTTTTATATCTGCCTTTTAAGGCTCGACATAACGTTTCTGAGATTCATCCATATATTGCATGTGCTTACAAACTGTTCATTCTTGTTGCTGTATAATATTCCACTGTATGAACACAAAAATGTATTTATCCATGCTATAGTAGATGGACTTTTAGGTAGTTCCTGGTTTGAAGCTATTGCTAATAATGTTGCTATAAACATTCTAGAACATGTCTTTTGGTAAACATATGTATGCATTTTATTGGGTGTTTGCCCAGAAGCAGAATTACTAGATTTTATATTTTCACGTCAGTAGATTCAGCCAAGTGGTTTTCTAACACATTTGAATAAATTTGCATTCTCAACCACAGTGGGTGAGCCTTCTGATTAGTCCCACATTTTGTCAACCTGCATAACTTTTTATACCTAATAAAAACAGACCACTAAAGAAACCTATAGACTAATCTCATGTATGAATATGCATGCTGAAATTCTAAGTAAAATATTAGCAACTGGAATACTGATTTATAAAAAAAAAAAAAAAAAGAATAACACATTATGACCAAGTAGGTTTTATTCCAAGGAGACAAGAGTGGCTTAATATCAGCAGCTCCAATGTAATCTAAGTAGTCAACAGATTAAAGAAGACTAACACAAAACCACATCAAAAAAGGCTGAAAAGGCATTTGACAAAATTCAGCAGCATTTTCTGATAAAATGTCTTGGTAAAACAAGAATTTGTTTAGATAAGATTATTTACCAAAAAGCAACATGAATATTCGAAACAGCTCAATAAACTACTTCAATTAAAATCCGTGACAGAGGTGCTGGCTATCACCATTACCATTCAACACTATAATAGAGTTTCTAGACAATAAAGATTCTAGAGAGGAAAAGAATATTTCTAATATTAAAAAAAAAAACGAGTTATTTTTGTGATTTCGTGTATCATAATATTTGTATCATCATTATATTTCTAAAAGTCCCAAGAGACTAGTGAAAACTTCATGAGAAAATTTAGTAAGTATATATAATAAATCTGTTACATATAAGGTTTAAGCACACAGGAAAAAAAATAGGCTTTTTATTTGTAATAAGCCTTTAGAAATGAAAATGGGAAAAAAAAATCCGTTCTTAATAATGACCAAAAAACTAAGGAACAAGACTACATTTAGTAAAAAAAAAAGACACAGGACTTAAGTGAAAAAAACTCTCAAATCTTAATCATTCTAATGATATAGACAAGATCTGAGCAAACAGAAAATGATATAATTTTGTTAGTTCTTAGAAGACATATCATATGGCGGGAAGTCTGGGTGGCTCAGTCGGCTGAGCGTCCGACTTTGGCTCAGGTCATGATCTCACAATTTGTGGGTTCTGGCCCCGCATCAGGCTCTGTGCTGACAGCTCGGAGCCTGGAGCCTGCTTTGGATTCTGTGTCTCCTTCTCTCTCTGCCCCTCCCCCACTTGTGCTCTGTCTCTATCAAAAATAAATTAAATTTAAAAATAAAAATAGGGGCGCCTGGGTGGCGCAGTCGGTTAAGCGTCCGACTTCAGCCAGGTCACGATCTCGCGGTCCGTGAGTTCGAGCCCCGCGTCAGGCTCTGGGCTGATGGCTCAGAGCCTGGAGCCTGTTTCCGATTCTGTGTCTCCCTCTCTCTCTGCCCCTCCCCCGTTCATGCTCTGTCTCTCTCTGTCCCAAAAATAAATAAACGTTGAAAAAAAATTTTAAAAAAAAATAAAAAATAAAAATAAAAATAAAAACAGAAGACAATATCATATGTCAAATTTCCCCAAATTAATTTTTAAATTTAATGGAATTTCAGCCCCTAATTGGATAAAATGATCACAAACTTGAAATGCCTGATAATAGCCAAGAAAGGTAGTAAAAAGAACAGTATGCAGGACCGTGGGGTGGGAAAAAGTTCTGCCTGACCATTTTATGAAGCCACTGTATGACTATACATAAAGCCACTGTAATTAAATCAGTGTGATATTGCCACATATAAAGAGTACTATAAGTGAAACAGCACAGTATATTGAGAAATCTCATTATATATGAAAATTTAATATATGACAAAGTTGGTATTTCATTTCATTGTTAAAGGATAATTTAATAAAAAGTGCTGGAACAACTGGCAACCCACGTGGAAGAAAGGAGAGTTGGGTCCATAGCTGGCGTTCTATACAAAACCAAATTCCAAATGGAGTAAAAACAATGTGAAAGAACACTAACAACAAAAATGAAATGTAGAAGACATTCTAGGAGACTACACACGTCACTCAGAAGTGAAGGCCTTAATCAATACAGAATACTTTGAAATTTTTATGTATTTACAAGTGTTCACATTTCGTAAATTAATATACTTGAGTATATACTAATACAAAGTTTTTAATGGGAAAATATATTATAAATATGGTAAATGATGACAGATTTGGAGAAAATTTGCAAATAATATGATGAAGCATTTACATATAATGATTGAAAGAGTGCTTAAAATTTTTTTAAAAGACAGTGCACATATGGGCAAAATGTTAATAAAAAATCAAGTAAATGAAAAAATGAGTAAAAATTTTAAATGTGAATTAAAAAATACAAATATGCAATTCACCTTAAGAGGGAAATCCAAATAGCTAAGTTTTCTGTGGAAAAAGTACTTAATAATATTAGTGGTCAATAGACAACTTATAAATGAGTTGGTAAAACTATTTGCAACCAAGAGTAGGAAGGCTTAATAGATGTAATATACAAAAACCTCCTACAAACTAAATAAAAAGGTAAACACAATAGAAACATGGACACAAATATAAAGATATAAATAAAAATATGAAGATTTGTGGTAGGGCAGAATTCTAAGATGGCCCCCATAATCTTTCACCCTGATGTTCCTCCCATGATAATGCTACATTTACAGAGCAAAGGGAGTCTGTAGACTTAATTAAGGTTACTAACCAGTAGACCTTAACATACAGAAATTATCTGGGTGGGTTCGCCCTAGGTACATAAGTCCTTTAAAAGCAGAGTTTTCTCTGGCTTGCAGCAGAAGAAAAAGCAGAGAAAGTCAAGCATGAGAAGGATCTTGATGAATCCTTGCTAACTTGGAAGATGGGAGGGGTCACGTACAAGGACTGGAGAGTAACGTCTAAAAGCTGAGATCAACCTCTGGCTGACAGCCTGCAAGAAAACAGAGCCCTCCATCTACAACCGTCCTACAGTTTTAAGGATTCAGATTCTGCCAACAACATGAATGAGCTTGGAAGTGAATTCTTCCCCAGATCCTTCAGTTAAGAGCTCAGACTGGCACCCATCTTCATTTCAGCCTTATCAGACAGTAAACAAAGAGCCCAGTCAAGCCTGCTTGAAGTTCTAACCCATATAACTGTGAGATAATAAACAGGTATCACTTTAAGCTGCTAAATTGGTGCTAATCGGTTATACAGCAATAGAAAATACAAAAGGTAATTTAATTATGAGTGAAACCCAAATAACCAAAGAACATATGAAAAGTTATGCAGATTTACAATAATTAGGTAAAATGCAAATAAAGTAATACTGAGAAATCATTATACACACCACCAGTCTTTTTTTTCTTCTATTTTTTTAAAATGATACAACATCCCTAGTGGGGATGAAGGGCATGGGTAATTTTTATACTGTACATTTACTGATGAAGATATAAATTGCTCCAGCCTTTTTGGGAAATAATCTGTCAATAGTTATTAAAAAAATTTAAATCTATGTAGCTGTCAACCAGCAATTCTACTGCAGGCAATCTACTCCACAGAAGTGACACCATCATGGTCATGAGTATGTGCACAGGCATAGTTACCATAATAGTGAAAATCTGGTAGCAAAGTACATGTCCATTAATTAGAGAAGAAGTTTAAGTCATCATAGAGTATTATACAGCATTCAGAAGAATGAAATAACAGCTATGAGACAGACTTGGAGGGATTTCCATCACACATTTTTGGATGAGAAAAGATGCAGAGGGTATGTGTTATCCCACTTATTTACAGCAAACAGACACACCAAAAAAAATCTCATTTCATTTACATGGGAGTGTGTGTGTGTAGATTAAGGAATTTAAAAGAAGTCTATGTATGGACTTGAAGGTGCTCAAAATACACATTAAATTTTAAAAGCAAGTTGCAGAGAACATGTAGAGTAAGACAAAACCCTGTGTAGTATTTGTGTACACCTATCTGGATGAACAAAAATAGGGATACATAGATCAGGCTGTTACAAGATGGGGTGGGAGTGGAATGGTATGGTGGGATATGAGTTCTGCCATTATGTCTCTTCATTACTTCACTTGCTGCTTTTTTTTTTTTTTTTTAATTAAGTAATCTCTACAGCCAACATGGGGCTCAAACTCATGACCTCGAGATCAAGAGTCGCATGCTCTTCCAACTGAGCCGGCCACATGCACCTTGTTTCTCTTTTAGTTAATTGCAGTAATTTAAATTGTACCCCTATTTACATCTGTGAAACACCCATCTCCTTTAGAAATGGAAATGTGAAATGTGAAAAATTCAATTCACTACTCTTCTAATGATTCTCTTAATGATTTAAAAGTCATTTGATTGTTAAAATATAGTCTGTCTCTAACTTGTTGACTATTTTGCTCCTGAAGCAATTCAGCTTTTCAGCTCAAGGCTGCAAGCCACTTGGGCCTTGGTGGAATGGTAGCTGCAAAGCAAGACAACACAGAGCTCGGTCCCAGGAGTGTTAATAAACGTTTAGATAATTACCATCAAATCTTCTAGGCAAAAAGCAGCCCTGAAAACATCCCGAGGGATTTGTCCTAGATTCTTCAAATCCAAGGCAAGTTCCCCCAGAGGAATGCCTTTCTTGACAATCTTCTACTGGGAGGTACTTCCTACTTCTTTGGGGAAAAAAACAGCCAGTTAGGAATAGCTGGACCGTCTGAGGGTTGCAAGGAAAGGGTGGTGGATCTGGCCTGGGCCCAAGACAGTCCCGGCAGGTTTAAGTTCCAGACTGGAGGAGCTGCCCCACAAGAGATCAAAGGCCAGTGGGTTGGTGCTAGAGAGGTTAGGGAAAGAAGATGCACCCTTAACAGTGTTGAGACACATGTCCTTGTCCCCCACATGCTCTGCTTAATTCCCACGTAGGCAGGACTGGAAGTGTGCAGGAGGGTGGTGTCTTGGCCATTCTGCTGCCACCTTCCAGGTGAGATCCAAATTCCTCCTCAGGGTACAGACCTCAATCTTAGGATCAGCCTCACAGATCTAAATATATCTGCGATCGGCTAGGAACCTGCAGGGATGATTTATTTGTTTTTGAAGATCTGGATAGATTTAGAGTTTTGAAAATGTGCTTTCTAATTTCTCAACCCACAGATAGTATTTGAGTACTTTTTATATCGGAAGGAATCAGGAGAGGTGCTAAGCAGAATATAAGAAAAACAAATGAGCTTATAGAGACTGAAGCAATCATTTACCTGTTTTAGTTACGTGACACTGAGCAATACATAATATGTAAAATGTGAGTTGAGGATGGGGTAGAAACAAGGCATTCATAATAAAATTCATCACTACATGCTTCCCATGCAACACAAAAAATCTAAGATTTTGAAAGACAGTATATAAAATAAACTTATCACATCTTCCTTGCTGATTTTTGTACTTCCAAAATAACTTTTAAAAATCATACAAAATAAAATTTGTGTTTTTCTGCAGAGGCAAGCTGTACATAACTTGCATATATCAAGGAGACAAAACTGCATGGATCTCTCACCTTCATTTTCTGAAGTAAAATAATTTCTCCTCCAGAAAGCAATGATGTTCCTAAAGACGGGGAGGGGGGGTGGGGGAAGCCTGCTTGCAGGGTTTATTTTTTCTTAATTGGAATCATTAGATGTGTATTCCCAAGTATAGCAGGATATGAGAAACAGGAGTTTATTGTCTTGCTTATTTAAAAGGCTGACCAAAATGAATAAAAGAAAGCCTGAATGTTTTAGAGTTGGGAGAAAGCCTGATTTCTTCTGACCCTGAGATCTACAAGGAAACTGAACACGTACTGTTTCCCTGAAAAATAAAGTTTCCATTTAAATGAATTAAGTGGTATTTTAGCTCAATGTGCATACTTTCAAAACTCCTGAATGGTAATTGGCAGAATCTAACCTTAATGTTGTTAGCTGAGGGGACACTGCTAATTAACATTATTCACATGATATTCACAATCATTTTGACATGTATCAAATATACAAGGTTCCATGTTTATCTGCAAACTATACAACACGCTGTTTTTCCAGGCAGCCAAAACATGGAGACATATGCTACTGGTCTACATACCAATGAGTTCCAGCGGGGAGGGGAGGAAAAGGGGAGGGAGTGTCAGGAGTTTGATCATTAATAGCTGTCAAAAGATATGAGACCATTGAATTCTCTTTCTAAAATACACACTGAATAAAATTATTCCACCAACAGGATATTCTGAAATATATGGGCTCAAAAGTCTGTAGAGAAACATGCAAGTATATATTTTAAATGGTTTTGAAAGCATAGTAAAATCACTCAAAACAACTCATCCTACAAAAATGACTTTCTGATCTTTTCATGGGATTATCACTTGGCCTCATGAGAACATTTTTTACATTTCTGGTCGTCATTCTGACATATACAAGTGGCACAACATACTTGGGTCTATGTTAATATGGCTTCCTAAAATATAATAAAAGCTATGCTGACACTTTACCTGGGAGCTCTAGAATACTTTTGATGTACTTCCTAAAAATCTTTCGTTTAGGTAACAGGGAGCAATGACAAGGCAGAATTGGAACTATTCACTTTTAGAGGTCAAAAGATCCCAGAGGTCATCGTTCCAAGTCATTTAAAGGAAAAAGGGAGCCAATGGGTGGTGGGTCCAGATGGCAGGGCTGGTGGCTTTCCCTTCTTGGTATGGTAGTTTTCCCCCACACTCTCACCCAAGTTAGCCAGCACCCAAAGTAAACTTTCTGATGAGATTTCTGTTGCTCTAAGTAAGTTAATCTTACTTATGAAAAACTACTGCCTTGGTCCATTTCACTCAGAAAATAGCTAGATGTCAGTGTACTTTAACATTTCAGCACATCTTACACAAGTCACAAACTCCTTGTTTTTACAACTCACACTAAACATAAAATTTTTGCATTCCATGCAGTATTTAATTAAAGAAAGCTTTTCAGTTTGGGAAATTTCATTTGTAAATGATGGGTTTCCCTTACCATTACCCTTAACTTGGTGATGCTATTATATGAGGTAATTCAAAAATATCTGTGGTTTGGGGCGCCTGGGTGGCGCAGTCGGTTAAGCGTCCGACTTCAGCCAGGTCATGATCTCGCGGTCCGTGAGTTCGAGCCCCGCGTCAGGCTCTGGGCTGATGGCTCAGAGCCTGGAGCCTGTTTCCGATTCTGTGTCTCCCTCTCTCTCTGCCCCTCCCCCGTTCATGCTCTGTCTCTCTCTGTCCCAAAAATAAATAAACGTTGAAAAAAAAAATTAAAAAAAAATATCTGTGGTTTGAGGTTAGAGATTGGGAACCTGGTATATATACTGCAGTTTATGAGAGCACAGAAAACTTTGGCACATGAATTAGCCATACTCATTCCAGTGCTCCAAGTGCTATTTAACAGATGTTTTATGGTGGGTTCTCCTTTACATTACTGGATTAATTATATCTTTAAAGAGGCACACAGGGAAAGTCAATGCAGAGTTAGCATCTGGACCAGCCTGCAATGTAAGGTGAATGGCTAAATCATCGAGGACAAGGGAATTTTCTACAAAATAGGCCCTTCCTGTTAGCAGGATATTGCAGATTTTGTTCACTCAAATAGATCCTTCTTCAAGTCTGACTAAAACCACCATTACCCTTAATTAAACCACTAGGATGGAGAAAGGACTTGGGGTTGTAGGATCTAAGTGAAATGCAAAGTGAGTCATTTTGTGGTTGGTGAACTTTGAATTCTGTGGTTTTGAAAGTATACAAACTATACTAAGTTAGTGTTCCAGAAGACAGGGTTTCCAATTTTTAGAGGTGCGTACCAGTGATTCCCCATAAAATCAGAGTATCCCGATCACTGTAAGCAACAGGTGTTAACTAATAAGGAACAAGTGGATGGGGCACTTCATAGCCACAGTGTTTGAGTTACATGGCGCTGCCAGATTCCTAGGTGTTCCTGGGGACTATCCTAAGTGCCAGAACATCTCTGGGGCCCCTCAAAACCTCGGTGATGGTCTTGGGGAACCCAATGCAGGTCAGAGGAACACTCTGGGGCACCCCAGAGGGCCCGTTAATCCATGAAAAAACTTTTGGCATCTTCCTAGCCTTCTGTACTAGATTACTCAAAACTTACTCCAGCAATGTCTCAGTTCTCATTAAAAGGCACAAAAAGGGGTATTTCTGACGCTGCTGAAGAATGTGTACGTGCTAAAGGATATAAACTCATCACTACAGCAGAATACAAAAACATCAGAGAACGGCAGATAGTTTCAAGGACACTTTCAGATTCCACATAGTATGGTGGCTTCAGATTGGAACAAAGAGACTGTGAGCTGTGGGCAGAGAGAGCTCTTGAAAACTAATGTTGATCTGAAAAGGCAAGGGGGAGGGGAGGGCTTATGTTTGTTAAGTAGCCAAACAAAAAATTAAATAAAAACACATTAAATTTATATATGTGTGTATAATTTTTAAAAAATATATAACTAAACACTTGAAAAATATATGTGTGTCCCTGAAAGTATCAATTATCCAATCTCATGGGGTATTTTAATTTTACTGGCTTTCCAAAGGTTCACACTCTATAATGATAAATTTCTCTATCTCCCTCACAATCAATAATTAAGACTGGCTTATTACTTTGGACTCACATCTACTTTGTCTAATACTCCTTCGTTCCTCTGCATGCCTCTTCTGCCCCACCCCTACTGGAAAAAACAAAATCAAGTTGTATTAAAGTATTTTATAATAAACTGCAAATCCACTAGATTCCAAAATATTTCAATTCATGAGACACCTATAGCACATTATCTATATTTGTACACTTTATTTAAAAACAAATAATACACTTAGAGCCACCAAATAAAGATATCTTAATTAGCTTATCCATACCCTGAATTTACAAAAGAAACTTCTTGCACCACAAAAATTAGCATTTGGATTAATTTACATTAATTGATATTATAACTAAATTTAAAAATACCTGAAGATCAAACAATCTGGTCCAGGGCCCACCAGTTGAGGGGGGAGGGGGTGGTGGGGGTGGAGAAAAGAAGTTAGTAGGAATCTAAACTGATGATGCCCTGGAGTCAGCTCTAGTAAACTGAAGTTAAGAAGGACGTAAAGTAACCAGTAGATTTCAGGATTACAAAGAAGTGGTTCCTCCTAAAAACAGATATTAGATCATACAGTTGGAATGCATGTAGGGAATACCTCTTAATCTGGATTGAAAAAAGTGTGTGGAGAGGGGGGTCGAATTTGTTTCTCACAAGAGGCAAACTTCAGCCAAACAATGAGAAGAAAGTAGGGAGGGAGGTACATGGTAGACTGAAGGCTTTCTGACTGCTGATAATACCGAACTTAGCAGATCTGTACAAGTCAACTAAAATACCATTCTCTGAGACATTTTCAGAAAGGAGCTACCAACCAGGGAAAATCATTCTACATTAACAAGGCACTCACTGGTTCACAGCCTGTTAAAAATCCAGGCAGACATTAAAGTTAATCTAAATTAAAATGAACTTTCTAATTTGCATCACAGGGATGGCAACCATGTGGTCCCAGTTAAATCAAATCTAAAGCTTAACTAGCAAAGATCCAGAAAATTCTGACCCCTAAGCACCACTTCAGGAATACTGCTAGAATAAGTAAGTGGAATCTAGGGATCTCTGTTTGGCCTAGATTAGTTTTTTGGTTTTTGTTTTTTTGTGTTTTTTTTTTTTTTCCTATTAAGAAAAAAAACGAAAACAGAAAAACAAAAACAAAACTGATGCAATCTGCTAAATACTTTGTCAATCTGGTGTCCCTTACACTGACATGGAGGTCCAGCTAGATGATGGATACGGCCAATTAAAAAGCTTCCAGTGCTGAAAGTAAAAATGATTCAAATCATTTACCAATGACCTGTCCTTTGTTTTTAAAGATGGACATGTTTTCTGGACCTTCCCCTAAAAGGAACTTCTGGAATTGATACATTTCACAAAAATATACATATAATTTTCGGTCAGCTACTACTTTTATACAACCTGAATCCCAGTGTCAAACACATAAAGTACTGCAATTATATAAATAACTAGACAAGTAACAGTAACAAAGGCAACTTCTGAGTACATAAAATTAATGATTATGTACTTAATAGCCTTGAAATAGCTTTCAAAGAATAAAGTAAGCTGAAGAAAACTGTACTTAGAGCTAGCTCTTTTTCCATGTAAATTCAGTAACAGTTTGGCTCTTGGTTGAAAATATCACAGACGTATACTAACCAGAGTTGAACTATATCCACTCACTATCAACACTGATGATAAATTTTAAGCAGTTCTTTCAAAAGAAAACCAAAACTCTGAGTCTTTCAGTCTGATTTGTGACATCTTAGTTCAATATAACTTAAATGACAAAGCCTGAGAAAAGCACCAACGAAGAAATTGCATCCAGTCATTTCTGATGTCATAAAGATTTGCTTTCATTAAAATGGCAGCAATGACAACGAGGTAGATATGAAAGATGCCATTTAAACACTATTCTTAGGTGGTATTTTAACTAGTTCAGGTGTTTAACCTAAAAATAATTTTTACTAGTTGGATCTTCATCACAGAAGAATTTCATGGCATGCTCTTGTGTAAGAGGGAAATATATGAAGTACTAAAAAAGTAAGCCTTTAAAAATTACATTTTTACAAAATTACCTAGCCAACATTAGAAGATCCCATAATTTGGGTGAATCAATAATTTCTCCTTTTACCTGAACTTAACTATCATGAAAGAATAGTTATTTTCCTGTCTACTGAAATTTCTAGGAATTCACATTCAAAATCCTTGGAAAGTACACGTGGTGCTCAGAAGAGCACGAAGACAGTGCATGAAATGTCCCTTGAAATCCTAGAAGTTGAGCAGATACACTGAAAAGACATTGATGGTCACAAATCAGGATCTTCACAGACTGGCAAACACACACGCACACGCGCACACACACATTCACTCTCTCTCTGTCTCTCAATCTCTCTCTGCCATAGCCCCCCCCCCCCCCCCCAGGCTCAATCCTCATCCTCACTGTAAGGCTGCATTTGTATTTTATTTTAAAGGCACCTCTCATTCTCTAGCTATTGCCTTCTTGATGATATCTGTTTTGTTAAAAAAAAATCCTGAATGTTCAATGGAAATAGTTCAGTACTGAGAATGGAATATTTTTCAATTCACATTTGAATAGCCAGGTTTTCTTACATTCAGATTTTAATAAACTAGAATGACAGTCTTTAAAACAAGCATGCTAGCCTATAATGAATATAGTATATACAGTAATTGAAACATTTAGAACTATATATTATACTGCAAAAGCAAACAGCACAACACTCATCATACTCATCATTACCTGTGGTGTACACGACCTCTAAGAATGAAAATACAAAACAGTAAAATGCACCTATGGTTTATATATATATATATATAATATATATATAATATATATAGTCTATATATATTATATATATTCCTACAATATATATAATATATATTTATAAAATATACATACATTTTAGACATTTTCAAATAAATCTTTATCATTATCTCCAAAAGAAATTTATAGCAAGAATACTGAAGGAATGAAAGTCAGATAAACAAAAATTTTTCACAAAGTTCATTATCAGTGATGCAGCATAATTTCCCCCCTTTTAGTCATAACTAAAATGATTATAAAAGCTAAATACTTTGCATAACTAATTATCTGTTTAATGGCAAAAATCGCTAAACTTGTTCAATAGAAAAATACTGAAGGTCATTATATCACTTATGTTAAATACCTGTCTAGGGTTCGAGTAGCAAATGAGCTCCATATGACATCTGGGTTTTGAGAAGGGTGCTGCAAGTCCCAGAGATGTATTCATAGCATATGAAAATAAGGCAGGGACCATGTCTCCTGCTGATTTTCATACTCTCCCAGTACATTTCACCCAAAATATTTACAAACCAAGCACTATGAAAGCATTTCAATGACTGTGTGAATCTTGAATTTGTTCATTTGGGGGATTAAATTTCTGATAGGCTGGCGGGGAAAGCAGATACATGTCTATGCTTCTCTCTGGCTGGAAGACAGCTTTGGCTCATTTCTAGGCTGTGATCACACAGTGCTAGTGGAGAGGAATCTGTTTCTGTCTAGGGTCTCCAATGGCCCGGCACTGGCTGGCTAAAGAACTTCCAAAGCTCCATCATCTGCACCACAGTTTACCTATCTCATGGTCATTTTCCACTCACGAAGAGAGAAATTTCAACCAGGAGGTATAAAATGTAAAGGAAGAGACTTTCTTGGTTTTGAGAATTTCAGTGATGTAAGTAAAGCAGGCACTGGAGACCTTGCGAGGTAATTTAAGCAGTAAGTGGTAAAACAATAGCTTAGTCCATCATAAACATGCCAAGTAAGGGCACCCGACTGGATTTTCCAGTATACTTATATAAATATGTTAGGTTAGCAACACCATTTTTTTTTACTCACTGAAGAACCAAAAAGAGGAATGAACCAAACACAATGTGGACTTCTATATCTGCATGGGAATATAAACATTCACCTGGGAGTTCAAGTCCAGGTCAATTCATTCGTTTATAGAAAGGAGTCCCTTGAGCCCACTGTGAACCAAAGCACAGATGAAATGACAAGGTAGCTGTGTCAAAATATTAAAGTATATCTGTCTATCAACCAGGCAAATCTAGCTTGTATGCTGCAAAACTCTAGAGGCAGAAAAGCAGAAATTTTAAAGAAAAATTGTCAATTACTATCCATATCACCACCAGAATACTTTTTCAGAGTAAATATACATATCATCAGAAGTGTCATTGTTATGACAATGGAATATGTTGGGAGAGGAATGTAGGAATTATATTAAAAGATTAAAACATTTATGGATATGGATTTTAAGTATGAAAACTACTATATATACATTTTGCTGAAAAGTTGGGCATTAATAATTTATTCCTAATTTCTACACTGGTCTCTGACATTTGGGGCAAACAAAAGAATGTGAAGACACTAGGTCCAAAGAGTGGGGTCATGGGAATCTTAAGAGCTGGTCACATGTGGGTCACAGGCTAGGTGAGCTCAAGGAACCTAGGTGAGCTCAAGGAACCCTGGTCCTTTATGACAGTTTTCCACAGAAACAATACTGACACACTGCCTATTAAAACACGCTGTGTACTCCAATTAAAGAATGGAGGGGTAGAGGAAGGGAAAGAGAAAACTCTTTAACCAAGGGATGCACTGAACTCTTCCATCCAGATTTCCAGCGGGCTCTTCTTCTTGGATAGATTAATGGAAGACTTCTGGGGCACAAACCAGGTGCTTTATTTAGTACTGCAAAAGCAGCTGCCTGACATTAACCATACCCTTTGGGCTGTCAAAACATAATTATAAACTGTTTTTGGTAGGTGTCAGATAATTTGAATATGAGAGACAAAGAAAAAGCAAGAGGTCATCCGAAGCATGGTTATGTGGATTTTGAAAAACAAGTACTCACAGATAACTTCCGTCTTTTCAACCACTAAAAGGTAAGATTTCATCAATATGAGATAACCACTCTGGTACTAGAAATATCACATGAATAAAGTGAATTTTAAAATTAATAGAAATTATCAAGATATGCCCTGCTTGCCCTTAAAAATAAACAGAATCTTGAACCTGAATAAGTTAAATTCTTTAGTAAAAGCAGACTCTACTGACTATTGATAATGGTGACTGTTTTTGACAGCTTAACTTTACAATGGTACCAAATCTATTTTCAAAAAGGTAATACAATATAGAAATCTGCTTACAAACTAAATATTTGTTTAGCATTTTTGAATAATAATATATTTAACATATTATTGCATTTCTTTTTTTCCCCTAATGGTAAAATGCTTTGCCAGGTGCTTTTATGTGCACAGATGAAAGGAGAGCTGAATTAAAAACTCATTTGAACACTGCCTGCTCATTATGCACATCGGGGTTAGTACAGCAGATATGGTAAAGATTACTGTTTTGACTACCTAATGTGGTTAACAAGATTTCTCAGGGGAGAACTGGGTCTAAATTTCTGTTCTTCCTCTATCATTCCCAGTCATCAAGCTTTTTAATTATCCCTTATAGCATGCCCTATTTACTCAATAGGGACAGGCTAAACCTATGTTCGCTCAGGCCTGCCTAGCGAATTAGAACAACCTCAGAAATAATAGCTCCTATTGGGGGAAATTTTGAAACAGTTTTCAGGCTCACAGATTCAGCTGAGCTTGCAGCAACCAGAACAAACCTTAGTTTTAGAAAACAGTATACGAATTGCAAAACTATACTTTAACAAATGTTCTCTGTGCTCCTTCGGCAGAACAAAAGGGCAGGACAGGTTGATTCTTGCCCTGGTCTTCTGTATCTCTTTTGTGCAGTTGATTATTTATAAAGAGCTAGAAGGTGAAGATGATGCATTGTGTCATACAAAGACTTTGGCCAGTGCATCAGCCCCAGCACTGGCTATATAGCATTTGGATGGGTGGAAAGCTACATCGTGAATTGATTCTTCAAACTTTTTCCGATGAGCTGTAAACTCTTGGATACACGTCTTACTTTCTAGGTTCCATAAACGTATTGAACAGTCATGACCTGTATCAAAAGAAAAGAAAAAAAAGAAGAAAAGAAAAAGAAATTGAAAGGAAAAATTACATTAACATGAAAATAGTAAGGATAAATAAATAATCCATAGTTGATGTACTTACTCCCAGACATCAAGTACAGGCCATTGGGATCAACTGCTAAACTTGTAACAGCTTCTAGATGGGCTACCATGGAGTGGATGAGTTTGCCTTTGGGAAAAAGAGATTGTTACTCTTTATTAACAGCTTTCCTCATCCTGAACATACACCAGTTACCATGTTACACTGATTTCTCCAGTCACCCCTCTCTGTGTACTTACTGCATCAATAGCTTTTTCCATCACAGCTAAAACAATGTGTCTCCCTCCTGCTCTAGCCATGGTAATGAGAAACAAAAGCTTAAATTTCAGATTATACTTCTGTCTTTCAAATAGCAATATAAAAGTCAGTCATTTATACACAAATATTCCCTTAAGCCATGTTCATTAACTAAGACTAAGACATGAATCACCTACTTTGCATCCTTTAGCTACAGGCAAATTATATGGGTTGTGAGAACAGAAGAGACGGAAAGACAAAGGAACGGAGGGAAAACCTGGCCACAATATTGGTGGAAACAACATATAGAAAGGGATTAAAATATTAAATTACTCATTACTCACAGCTAAGCAAAGTCAGCAAAAGTTAATATATCTACAAAGCTAATAGCAGATACTCAGGTAAATATGGCTGCCAATATGGAGTGTTTTCCTCCGAACACAGCTCTTCAGGAATTTCCTTCTGACTAGTGAATGAAAGCTAATAAAAAATGGGAAAGCCCACATATCCTCCCCACCTTACATATAGTAATTCAAATCAATCAGGACCAGATAGTCAATATTATAATACCGAAAAGAGCAGTCTATGGAAAACTGAATCAAAAAAACAAATGACTTAGGGGTTTCTATCTCCAACACTAAGGCTCTCCAACATTGGACAATTTTAAAGTTTATTTATTTACAGAGAAACTGTGAGCTGGGGAGGGGCAGAGAGAAAGAGAGAGAGAGAGGGAGGGAGAGAGTGAGGATCCCAAGCAGGCTCCGCAGTGTCAGTGTGGAGCCTGACATGGGGCTCAAACTCATGAACCAAGGCTCAAACTCAAGAACTGTGAAATCATGACCAGAGCTGAAATCAAGAGTCAGATGCTTAACTGACTGAGCCACCCAGGCACCCCAAACTTGAACAATTTTAAACAAAATATAATGATCATATGCCTCTTACTTCTAACATGTTTCTACTTTTCCCCAACATATTCACAGCAAGAGATCAATTTTATTGGTATTTAAATGACCTTTTCAATTGTGTCCCTAGTGATAACCTTGGTGCTAGGGCCAAAACATAGTATCTACTTATTATTAAATAAACTAAGATGAGGGGCGCCTGGATGGCTCAGTTGGTTAAGCATCCAACTTTGGCTCAGGTCGTGAATCTCACTGTTCGTGGGTTCAAGCCCTACATCGGGCTCTGTGCTGACAGCTCAGAGCCTGGAGCCTTCTTTGGATTCTGTGTCTCCCTCTCTCTCTGCCCCTCCCCCGTTTGTACTCTGTCTCTCAAAAATAAATAAAACATTAAGTAAATGACTTAAATAACCTAAGATGATTTTATATGCTATCATGAAGACTAGTTCTTAGCAGATTTGGACAGAATGAACAGAAACTGAGCTGGAAGAGTATTTGTTTCCATGCTTATTCCTAGACTATATAGCCACTAACAGACACCCAAGTCAGCCTACTTACAGTGGGTTTTATTTATTTATCTTAACACTGATCACTCTGTAATAAACACTTACCTGTGTTGTTATCATAGAATTTGATGTGCCTGTCTTCATGAGCAGTGATGCTGATGGGAAGAGTAGGATGGCTGATGACTCTATTTATTTGACAGGAAGAGGTGGCTGCGAAAAAGAAAAAAAAAAGAGCAACAAAGTTACTTAACGCTACTATTTCTTCATTTAAGAGGACTGAATGCTCACCTATGAGACTTTGTGACTTTAATATGTCTTTAGTTAATTTATTCTGTGACTGTATTCTCAATATCAATGTTAGGAAAGAAGAAGTGCCTGAACAATACCATACTGACAAATGCAGAGGTACTTACAAATGAGAATTTTCTTTTCCACCACCTGCAATCAATGGGTGCCACCTAGCGCTGAGCGTGGGGCCACAGACATTTCTCATTCTCTGATGATCTATGATATTTCTGCAGCTTTAATAAAGTTCCATCATTACTTACAAGTAGATGATAACCAAATTTAAATCTCTACTCTTTCGAGATATTCTTTATCACATGGTTATCATCTGAAGACAAATATGACAAAGAGAGCTTCTGAAATGTATAATCGTCTCTTTCTCATCATAATAGAAATGGTTATCATTTGACAGTCTACCGTGTTTGGAATCTTCAAATAGTCAGCATCCTAACAGTATTTTTTGTGCCCTATACAGTAACTTTCAAAGAATTTCAATTATACGCACAATGAGAGAAGCAGGCCACATGTCATTAGGCCCGTATCACAGTACATGAACTGTTTCATGGTAGAAACTGATGAATCCGTGTGAAATGTAACTAGTTCTTGTACTATTTTTGAAACTCTGCATATTTAAAATTATTTCAAAAACAGTTAAACTTTTTTAAATCTTAGTAAAGTTATTACGAATTTACATTCACACAATAGAAAATATACCTAAATATAGATAAAAATAATGGTAATATTAGGGTACTCTATTGGATTTTCTTGTGGTCCCTAAATATATGACATCTTAAAAACTGAAGGTAATCTTTTTCCAGTACTAACAGCCTGTTATCTAAGAATAAAAGAAAAAGTCACTTGACCATGTGGAGTAAGCTCAGTCAGTTATACTCAATTTAAATGGTCCTTAACAAAGACTTTAGTTTCAAAGCTCAGCCTGTAGTTGTTGTTTTTTTTTTTTCTTTCCTCCAGAGATAACATACCACTGAGCATTATCCTCTGTAGGATCTAGCAGGAGAGTAACAAAAGAAAAGAAATACTTTAAGTAAAATATCCCATGTATTCTGAGAGAGAGGTTTCTGAGAATAGCTTCAATTATGCTGAGATCTAGAAAATAATTATGATAGAAATCAAATGATGGAAGGAAGCAAAAGAGTTTTTACTTAGTAATACTTTTAAGGAAGTTTCTCCACTTAATGGTAAATCAGACATGTAAGCAAAATTGCTTACATGTCTGATTTACCATTAAGTGGAGAAACTTCCTTAAAAGAACACTAGGAATAAATTGAACAATGAATCTAAAAAACTCCTGCAAGTATTTGTATTCAGCTTGTAATGTAGAAATGGCTTACTTTTCACTGGACTGACAAGACCTCAATTACCTGCTTCAAATACCTTTGACTTTATCACAAATCACCACTGACATTAATGAACAGAAAGTGAGTCTACTCTGATTTTTAAAACAAAAACCTCCATCCTTTTTAATTCTATAAGAAATTTACTTTTACCTTGAAACATGTTTTTGGTCTGAACTTTAATTTTTTAAAAATCTGCTAAATTACAGAAAAGAACAATGTAGTAAAAAAATAAATAAGCAGGGGTAGTCACAGTAGAAAAGAAAAAAAGTACAACTCTGAAGTAATGAAACTGATAATTTATACAACTCTAAAGTAATCAAACTGATAATTTAGGAAATGTCAGGACAGGGGCACCTGGGGTGGCTCAGTCAGTTAAGCGTCCGACTTAGGCTCAGGTCATGATCTTGAGGTTCGTGGATTCGAGCCCCATGTCAGGATTTGTGCTGACAGCTCGGAGCCTGGAGCCTGCTTTGGATTCTGTGTGTGTCTCTCTCTCATTTCTCTCTGCCCCTCCCCTGCCTGTGTTCTCACACTCACTCGCTCTCTCTCAAAAGTAAATAAACATTTAAAAAAAAAAAAAGGATATATTTAAAAAAGAAAATGTCAGGACATATTATAACTCAAAGTAATTATCACTTATTCCAATAATGTTGCCTTTGTTCAAAACATTTTTGGCAGTTTTCTTCAGAAAATGTTTCTAGTATCAGGCAAAAAGTCACATGACTTTATTGTCACACACTTAAAGAGAAAATGGGGATTGCCGAGTTTAGTTCATCCATCTCATCCACCAGACTTGACATCTTATTAATTTGTAGCAGTCATTAAAGTCAGTATTTACCACTCAGGACATTCTAAGAATTGACTACAATTTCTGAAGGTAATTCCAAAAATGTTCACATCCTTCTTAGTTTCATATTGTTATCTGTATTTTACTACTGTACCTTTAAGTCATATATTTAAATTGATTTTAAATTTATTGAGAGTCTAAAACCTATTATTTCTTGACAAAAAAAAGTTTCTCCTTTTCTTATTCCATAATATCAGTTTTTATTTTTTCACCCCTCTCTTTTACATCCAAATAGTTCAAAACTCTATTCGTGTGTATTTCTCCAAACAATTCTCCTAAGACCTCAGAAAAAAACAAAGGCCAACAGATCGGGAAGAGAAAATGAAGAAAGCCAAAATGGAATGAGGGAAATTTTTGCAAGGAAAAGAGTGGGGGGAGGGAGGGAGGGAGGGAGGGAGAGGGAGAGGGAGAGACAGACAGAGAGACAGACAGACACACACACACACACACACACACACACACACACACACACACACACACACACCATGGTAATTATTTTTAAAGCTAGTTCTCAGATTAAAACAACAATATATATGTACACAGCTTCCTTTGTCAACTGCAACCTAAAATGTAATTGTCTGGATTAAGCCTAAAGACAGAAAGCAGTGGTTAAAAAGCCAAAAATCATAAAGATTCTATAGTATCTTTTTCACAATCTGAGAAATTATTTCCTGACTTTCTGTATCCAATGAGAAGCTTCATATTTGAGATTTTAAGAGACACAACTTGATTTACAGTCTAATCAGTAGTGAGCTGTGTCAAATAATATTATTAATACAAAACTAAATTGATTTAAAAAATGAAATTATGAGAAATGAAAAACAGATTTATTTTATATTCAGAATAAATATTACTTTCTTCAAACAGAATTGAAAATTAATCATTTGGTATAAAACTTGACTCCTCTTTGTTTTTTTATCCCCATATTGTTTTTTAATATGAAATTTATTATCAAATTGGTTACCATACAACACCCAGTGCTCATCCCTCCCCGCCTTCCCACCCCCCATCAACCCTCAGTTTATTCTCAGTTTTTAAGAGTCTCTTATGTTTTGGCTCCCTCCCTCTCTAACCTTTTTTTTTTTCTTCCTCCCCCCCGCTTTGGTCTTCTGTTAAGTTTCTCAGGATCCACATAAGAGTGAAAACATATGGTATCTGTCTTTCTCTGTATGACTTATTTCACTTAGCATAAAACTCTCCAGTTCCATCCACGTTGCTATAAAAGGCCATATTTCATTCTTTCTCATTGCCACGTAGTATTCCATTGTGTATATAAACCACAACTTCTTTATCCATTCATCAGTTGATGGACAGTGAGGCTCTTTCCATAATTTGGCTATTGTTGAGAGTGCTGCTATAAACATTGGGGTACAAGTGCCCCTATGCATCAGTACTCCTGTATCCCTTGGGTAAATTCCTAGCAGTGCTATTGCCGGGTCATAGGGTAGTTCTATTTTTAATATTTTGAGGAACCTCCACACTGTTTTCCAGAGCGGCTGCACTAGTTTGCATTCCCACCAACAGTGCAAGAGGGTTCCCGTGTCTCCACATCCTCTCCAGCATCTATAGTCTCCTGATTTGTTCATTTTGGCCACTCTGACTGGCGTGAGGTGATATCCGAGTGTGGTTTTGATTTGTATTTCCCTGATAAGGAGCGACGTTGAACATCTTTTCATGTGCCTGTTGGCCATCTGGATGTCTTCTTTAGAGAAGTGTCTATTCATGTTTTCTGCCCATTTCTTCACTGGATTATTTGTTTTTCAGGTGTGGAGTTTGGTGAGTTCTTTATAGATTTTGGATACTAGCCCTTTGTCCGATATGTCATTTGCAAATATCTTTTGCCATTCTGTCGGTTGCCTTTTAGTTTTGTTGATTGTTTCCTTTGCAGTGCAGAAGCTTTTTATCTTCATGAGGTCCCAACAGTTCATTTTTGCTTTTAATTCCTTTGCCTTTGGGGATGTGACTTGACTCCTCTTTGGAATAGCTCAAATGCTATTCCAAACAGTATAGTTATAAAAGTGCATAAATTTAAAGTCTTAAAATCAATTGTAAATCATTTTATCCAAGTAACTGTGTTCTGTGATTTAAAAGGCAGAACTCGGGGCGCCTGGGTGGCGCAGTCGGTTAAGCGTCCGACTTCAGCCAGGTCACGATCTCGCGGTCCGTGAGTTCGAGCCCCGCATCGGGCTCTGGGCTGATGGCTCAGAGCCTGGAGCCTGTTTCTGATTCTGTGTCTCCCTCTCTCTCTGCCCCTCCCCCATTCATGCTCTGTCTCTCTCTGTCCCAAAAATACATAAATGTTGAAAAAAAAAATTAAAAAAAAAAAAAATATAAAAGGCAGAACTCTTTATAATAACAAGTATTTTTTGTAGTGACTCTAGTAATTATAATTTTGAGAAAGTTTAAAAATTTGACCCAAACAAAGAATACTTAAAATTGGTATACATACTTGTATCTAGGTTGGATTCTAAAGTGAGAATGCGCTGTTGCGTTTCCATGTTAAAGATGCTTGTATATCCTTTGCTGAACGATGCTACCATATGGCTCGGGTCACTGCTCACTAGATCCACAGACGCAGGGATTCCCAATTCTAAGAGAGTCAGAACATATTCAGAGAATGGCGATCAGAGGGTCTAGTTGAAAATGTCCTTATAATATAGCAAAACAAATAGTCACAAGATTTCCTTAAGAAGTAAAGAAGGCTCAACATTAGAATAAAAATTAGCTCATTAGCCATTCAGTAGAGATTTCTTTTTTACTGTTAGCCCTAGCCTATTTTATTATCTTTACCTGTTCAGCAAGTCTTCTACCTGTTACCCAGCTAATATATTCACAGAATGCAGGCCTTTACTCAGAAAATAAATGGAAAACATTTCTGGACTACAAGTTTTGTTGCTTCCACTTTTACCTGAGGCTTAGAGTGGCATTGTGGGAATTCTTTAAGAGACCATCTCTTATGAGGAATTCTAACTCATCAAAAATATGGAATTAAAAAAATAAAATTTCAAATTATTATTTACTGGTAGAGTCATGCAAATATCAAATGCAGGCAACTCATCAAAACCCAGACACAAGTTAAAACAGCTCAAGAATAAAGAAGGTACTTTATTTATCATCTAGAATAGGATAAAACTTGGTTAAACTTACAGTGTACTTACAAACATAAAAGAATAGAATAATATGTATACATATAATGTATACATATACATGAATATAATCTGATTTTTTTATATGGTTGAAAATCTAAAGCAAGCAAGCAGTTAAAAAATCTGTATATTATAGAAGAAGATACATTAATAGCTAATAAGCACACACACACAAAAGTGCTCACAATAATTAGCCACCAAAGCGATGCAAATTAAAACCACAATGAAACACTGCTACACACCCGCCAGAGTGGCTAAAACTAAATGAACTGATAACACCAAATGCTAATTAATTAAGAATGAAGCGCGGCTGGAATTCTCATACATGCTGTCAGTGGTATAACATGGCACAACCACTCTGGATAAGTTTGGCAATTTCACATAAAGTTGAACACACAAAACCACTTCTAACTCCCAGCAATTCTACTTCTAGCTCTTTACTAGCTCAATAAATAAATAAATAAATAAAAAATGAATGTTCATAGTAGTTTTGTTCATAATACTCAAAAACTGGAAACAACCCACATGTCCATCAAAAGGTAAATAAATAAACACACTGGTTTAATGAAATACTATTAAACATAAAAATAAAGAAGTTGATATGTAGAACACGGATGAATCACAAAAACATTAGAGAGTAAAAAGCCAGATACAAAAAGAGTACATATTATATGATTTCACTTCTATGAAATTTTAGAACAGATAAAACTTATTTGTAATGAAAGAAATCATACCGCTGGTTGGAAATGGGAAGAGGGGCTGGGAAGGACCCAAAGACACTTTGAAGAGGTGAAGGAAAGGTTCTAGATCTTGAGAGGTATAAGAGTTATATATTTGTCAAACCCAGTAAGACATGTCTTCAATATCCATTTTTACTGTAGATGTTATATTTTGATTTAAAAAACATTTTTTAATGTGTGTTCTTTCACTGAACACTATGCTTTTAAAAATCTTAAGTTGGAAATTCAAACAAATATGCTTTCATTACTTAAAAAAAAACCCTTCAAATTAAATTTAAACTCTAAGAGTTTATAGAATCCTTTACTTATTTGCTTGTTGTTAGAATTAGACACTTTATAAAAGATTCAGTTGAATGATAAAAAAAAAAAAAAAAAGCATATACCTTGATTATCATTAAATACACTTAGGGCTGGAGCAGCCTCGGCTGTATTCCATAATCGGAGAGTGCCATCTGCTGAACAGGACAACAGGCGCTGATGGGCAGCACTGTAAGCCAAGCCCCAGACAGCATCGGTGTGGCCCAGCAGAGGGCCCCTTAAAACAGAAGGATCTACACAAAATAGCAAGAATGCAAAATCAGGAGAAAAAAACAAATCATAAAGGTAACTCAGATTCCAGAGAAAGGAAATACAAACAAAAGCGTCTAATAACAGCACAAAATATGCTTCCTAGTTTCTATTACTCTTCTGAAATGTTGCAGTAACTAAAAACAGGCTTGGAAATACGCACATGCAGAGTCTAGGACTTATAAATTAAAATTTTAAAGTACATATTTCTCTCCTTAAAAAAATCAGGTATTTCCTTCTCCTTCCCTTCTTTCCATTTGTCTAGATTTTTTAAAAAGCACGTTAACACACATCATTTGAATTTAATCTGCGTTCAGAGAAGTCACAACTATTCCTCGAGGAAATGAACAGAGATCCTTTCCTCGTTGAGCTGTCAGCACTTTGGACACGCTTCTTCAGACCAGCCTCCTGTATCTCCGCACTACGAATGGCAGTTATTCCTGGGAGCAACAGGTCCCTGGAATTCACGGTGGACACGAACTGAGACATACAGGTATTCCCCTCTAACAGCACTAACCGACATGTGAATGATGTGCATGAAGGGAAGGAGGCTCACTTAGCACGGTTTCATGACAAAAGTCAAACTGGAAACTGTAATTATCAATCCTCACAGTGACTCTATGAAGCAGTACTTTCAAGATGGCTCACACATGTTAAGTTTAAAATGTCAATGTTATCTGTCCTCTACTCTCTGTCATATCATAAAGTATTTATTGAAGACACGGTGTGTTAGGCACTATGCTAGATGCTGGGGCCACACAGATAATTAAGACACAGTGCTATCCTGGTCTCAAAAGATGTTGTGATAAGTACAATAACAGTGACTGACATTGTATCCATGGAGAGTAACAGGGTTGAGTGAAAGCTTCCTGGAGAGAATGACACCTAGAGTCTACGGGGGCTGGCCAGTCAAAACTAGAGGGAAGCCACTGCTGGCAAAGGAGGCGGCACCTGCAAAATCACAAAGGAAGGAAAGCACGACATGTGAGGAAATTTACAAGCAATTCAGCACCACTGAAGTGTGAAGTTGGAGACAGAAAGATGAGAGGAGAGCGGCTACTTTAAGGTGGGATTTCTACAGCATATCAAGGTAGTTGGGAGTTATTCTGAAAGCAAAATGAACCACTACGGGGTTTTCCAGGAGCAGTAGGATGAAGTAGGTATTTAATAAGGTAGCCTTCACTGTAGTGCAGAAGACAGACTGGACAGAATCCAGATGATGGCAAGGGAACAGTTCCAGCAGTCTGGGGGAGTGATGATGAACACCTAGGGGAGGGCATTGGGAAAGGGGGCAAAGCAGAAGGGCTATATTCAAGGAATATTTAGGTAATTAATATTAGGTAAATACTAATTACTAGGAAATTAATAAGGTGCAGATAGCAAACAGAACAAGGCAACAAGGATAACTGTTAGGTTTCTAGCTTGGGTAACTGTGGTGGTGCCACCATCTCATAAAGAATATATGGGAGAAGAAACACAGCACTTGCGGGGATTTATGGACAATGAGATGGTGACTTTGAAATGTTCTGTAGGCAGTCTGAGGCTTACAGAAGATATTTATGAGTCAACAGCATATAAAACCATAGAGGTGGATTCAGTCTACCAAAGAATATGCATACAAAAGAAGGAATGAATAGGGTGTGGGCCTTGATAAATGCCAGTATCTAAGGTGAGAAAAATAAAAGTTTATGAAGGATAGGAAACAAATGGTCACAGAAGCCAATAGTGGACAAATTTCAACAAGGATGGAATGTTCTACAGTTTCAGATAGCCAATATGTCTAGAAAAACAAGGACTGGAAAATACCCCTTGGATCAGCCAATCAGGTAGTCACTGATAATCTTGGTATATTTAAGGGGAATGACCAGAAGACAGACTGCAGAGGGATGATGCCCGGGGAAAGGACATGGAATTAGTAACTCCAAATTGTGTATTCTAGTCACAACCACCAAAGAGACACACACACAGATGATGAGGGAAACAAAGACTAAACAGAAGCCAGGGAGGGAAATGAAGTCAAGAAAAGGCTTCCCCTTGCCCAGGAGAGGAGCTAGCTGGATTTACTTATATGTGGAGGGGGTGGAAAGAGAGAAAAGAGGGCAAGGCTTAAGATGAGAGCAAGAGAGACAGCAAGAACGAATCAAGTGCAGTCTCAAAAGAAATAAGAGAGAATGAGGTCAAGAGCCAAAGGAGAAGGGCTGGTTGCCTTGGGACAGAACAATTGATCCTCTCATAGAGAGAGAAAGGAAGTAAGGAAAAATATGGAACAGATCAATTTTTAAGAGACCCGGGGAGAGAGAGGGGCTTTACCTTTCACAAAATACATGTTAAATGTTTATTAAATATATGTTGGGAAAATTTTTTGTTTATCGAATTTATCTTTACTTAGGTTTGGTGGCAAAATTAATCTAAAGTGAAGAGGAAAATATGGTTTTAGGACAAATACGACACTTCATACCATTCTAAAATCTGAGAATATAAGAGGAAACCAAGAGTCAATTCCTAAACAGTTTTTGCAAAAGAATTTATGGTAAAATCTAGAGATAGATTATCATGTGGATTTATGTTTCACAGTACTGTTCCCAAGACTAAAGGCCCTTCTTAATTTTTAAGGCCTTTCAAGTATTTTGGTGTCATGGAGCTTAAAAATCATTACCCTCTACACACTCCAGTAACTGATCAAGAAGATGATGCCAACATTAATTTTCCTTAGGCTGTTTGTCAAGAACAGTAATGAAATGTGTAATAATGTCTCAAGTAATGTACAGATGCCCAAAATGAAGAAAACGATGGTCATAGCCACCATTTCCAATCAACAAAACTCTGGGAGGGTGGGAACTGTTTTTTGCAGGAATAACCCATTTTGTTTCTTTTTTCTTTTAACATCATATATCAAATTGATTCCTAAATACAAGAGTCCTTTTCAACCATATAAAGACCTTGTTGTCTTTTACCAATTTATTAACATATCTCATTTTATCCTTATATATGCTATGTAAAATGTGTAAAAGGAAGACAAGTTATTCTTGCATATCCTGGGGGAAACACCTACCGTAGGAGTCATAGGGATCGACGTTGGGGTTGGTGGTATTCCAGCCTTGGATCAGTCCGTCGGCACCCCCACTGTAGCACTGCTCGCCGCTGCTGCTCAGCACCACACAGAGCACTGGTCCTCTGGGAGATAAAAAGCAATTTCTATTCCCCCAAATCAATCTGATAATAGGACTTGTTAGAAATAAGAGTGCTTAATTAATATGCACTTTCTATGTTTCAGCTTTTTACGATGAATAAAAATACTATGGAAGCATCGCACATCTCTCTTCTGCTGCTAAACCAGAGGTTGGCAAACTATGGCCTGTGGGCCAAATCCAGCCAGTGGTCTGTTTTTGTACAGTCCTCAAGCTAAAAATGGTTTTTACATTTTTTTTAAAGGGTTGTAAAAAAAACTGAACTAAAAACAAAAATATACAACAGAAAATATATGGCCTACAAAGCTGAAAAAGTATTTACTATCCGACCCTTTCTATAAAAAATGCCAATCTCTGTGTTAAATCAAGTGAATAAGTATAACCCTTAAGCTTATGTGGAAATATGAGCAGCATGCAATATGTGTTCATAATTTTAAAATTCTTGGGTTTTTTTTAATCTATATTATCTTTAAGGAAAACAAAGGTCAGGATTTATAATATTCAACCCTTACTGCATCAACTTATTTTAAGCAAGAGAGATATCATATTTAAACATTATCCAAATAAAACCTAATTTTAGCAAGGATCTCTGGTAGTGATAAACTTGTTTTTAACACTGTATTATCTGCCAGTTTCTTTTACATTTACAAAAGAAAAAAGCTACTAAATACAAAAAATATATAACACAAATATTTAAGGGAAAGAAAATAAAATACTCTAATCAGGCTGATGTACAGTGATGCTGACTTAAAACAAAGAAAAAGCACATACTTACTTATGAGCCCTGAATGTATAGATAGGCTCCACATCAAGAGATGTACTCCTAAATCCAAGAGAGAGAGGACTTTTACCACTCCAAGTTTCAGTAGTAAACAGTAGCCCTGAATATATGCCACAAAATTGCCTTTAGAAATACCAACACTGTGGTAATATACCATTCTCAACCTAGGACACCTAAGACAGCTTATCTGATATCAATCACATATTTTTGTGGCCTCAAGAAACACTTGTTTAGTAGTAGTTTAGTAATAATACCTGATTGTAGTGTTCTCAGCATTATCATAGTCTATTTGACTAAAGGAAGAGAGAGTCACACTCAAAGAGCATCATAGGCTTTGAGGAGATAAATTTCTGGATTCAATTAGCTGGCTAACTTCAGGCAAATTATTTATTCTTTTGGAACTTCAGATTCCTCTACGTATTTAAAACAAAACTGAAAAATCAGGATAATACCAAATACTCACAGGATTAAGTAAAAGTCTACATGTAAAACAGACTAGGCTAGAAACAGGCATTAGCAAGATTTCAGCACATGGCACTTTAATTTCTTTGCATTTCCATAAAGGTTAAGATATCTGTCCTCGATACTTGTAAAAGTTGTCCAAGTCATCAGTTTATTCATTAATCAGAACACTGAACGTATAGATACTCTACACTAATACTGGCCATGACTGTTAATGGAAACTGGATGTAAAGTCAATTACTTACCATTTCTGATATTGTATTACAGTTTTTTATATGATTCTCTCCTCAAGCATTTCCAAAATTTTATGCTCAAAGGTAAACAGGTCACTGTTATTTACATGTGGAGATACTGTTCCTAAGCTATCACCAGCTAAGAAACTTGTTTCAATATTTTTCTAAGTTTTAGTCAAGAATATATGAGACATTGACATTCTTTGGTCGAATGAGATGCCCATTGTGGCCAGAGAACTAAAAAGACAAAAGGCACGATTTATAACAAAGAAATAATTACTCTCTGCTGAAGATACCTGATCCTTATGAGAAGTCACTTGGTTTTAGCAAGATCTGGTTGAACTGGTTGATGAAGACTGATAAATCAAGTATTTTATCAAGTTTATGTAGGACTCACAGCAGGAATGTTCACTGATCTTGTTTAAACTTGGCAATAGATATCCTCTATCAGTAGTAAAACTTCTATAATCTTTGCCAGTTCATGTTTATTTCTCTTTCCAATAACAGAAGTGCCTGACACCAGAGAAGGGCCATTACTGGCACATGCTAGGTTTGGACCATCTGATTCAAGGACACAGGAGAGCGACCTCCAGTAAGTACCCTACCAAGTGGGACCTGGACTAGCTTGGTCACTGATAAAAGAGATTATAACAACTCATGTCTGTTCATGCTTAAGAGAGGAACCGAGGGGCTGAGGGAAGAAATAGCAGTTAAGTGACAGGAATAACAGTGCCTTTCAGTCTATACATGTTGGTAGGTATGGAAAGTACCTAAAAGGTCAAGGCCAAAAGACAATACCAAAGAACAGTCCTTCACCCCTCAATCAGCCTCCCTTCCACATCATTAAGTCCAAACCTAATAAATAATATGGCAAGGTTGTGCTGGGGAATGATGACACGCCTACACCTCTTTACAACAACAGTAGAAACCTTCAATACAGACAAGGGAATCCACAAATATGACAACCATTTAAAATACTGTGTAAGGATTGTAAACAGCATTCACAAGCTCTGGGAAACTATCAGATAATACTATTTCTCCCTCAGTGTCAGTTTTCCAACCTGATATCAGATTGTGAGTAAGAAGGGAAAAATTCTAATTATGTGACATGGTAAAGAAGAAAAAGCTGGAAGGTATACTTGAGAAATTTAATAGCAAATAATTAAGTACTTTTCTGCTGAAAACTGATAATTAAAATACTCAAATACAGGGCGTCTGGGTGGCTCAGCTGGTTGAGCATCTGACTCTTGATTTCGGCTCAGATCATGATCTCACCTTTTGTGGGTTCGAGCCCTGTGTTGGGCTCTGTGCTGACAGTGTGGAGCCTACTAGGGATTCTCTCTCTCCCTCTCTCTCTGCCCCTCCCATGAACGCTCTCTCTCTCTCTCTCAAAATAAATAAATAAACTGAAAAAAAAAAAAAACCTCAAATACAGTTAAAGTAGAATATTCTCACTTTTTGGCTGGGGCTGTTTTCTGCAAATTCCACATTTTTAATGTGTGATCCTCTGATGCTGTTATCAAAACGGGCTCAGTGGGGTGGAAAGCAAGGGCTCGAATGCCATCGAAGTGACTTCGTAATGTAAACTTAGGGTTCCATGTCTTCCTCAATGCATCTTTATTGTTTGCTATCTATTAAGGAAACAAAAGAAAGATACCCGGACATCTGGTTCAGGACATGAAAAAAATTATATTTCAACATTAATTCCTGCTGATTTGTCATTAAATCATCACATTGTGCAATTGTCAAAACAATATAATTTCTAAATGCAAATAATCAAATCAAAAGGCAAAATTAACAGTACGTCAACAGTGGTTTTCTTTGAAGAAATATGAATGAATACACAACATAAAAACAAGTAACATAATTCAAAATTGAAAGAAGACTAAATAACAAGAATGGGTCTTTACTAGGATGACTTAAAAAAAAACAACAGACAAGTAATTTCAACCTAAATTATAGTATAGAAACTAATTTGGGATAAAACCTGAAAACTAAGTTACCTTTAATAACCTATTAACATTATAGAATATGATCCTACTTCTAGATTTTCAGTACTTTCTATGAAAAGTTAAATTTTCTTTGTCAAATTGGTAACAACGTTTATAAACTGGAAACATAAAATGTTAACCCTGGAAGAGACAATCAGATGTTACAAAACAATAAATTCCATTTGCAAAACACAACATTATCTTGCTTTTCTCCACACAGACTCCATCTCAACAACTTAAAAAATGCAGTTTTTCATTCCAAGAATATTCCAACTTTTTTTTTCATTTCCAACTAACAGCAAAGCCAAAGAGGTTCATGTTTAACTTTACACTAGCACCACATATCCTATCACATATTACTTTACACTCCATGACTAACAAGCATTCTAGATTTAAGCACGAGTAGGGCACATATTGGTTAACACACTGAAGAAATATTGCCATACTTACAATGACAAAAAAACCCAATACTAATAATAACTGCTATTTTGAGCATTATTCGTTACTTTATACATTTTTCAAAAACTTAACACGCATTAACTCACTTAAGTGTCACAACAGCTCTATGAAGGAATCAACATTATTCCCACTTTAAGGACCAGACATGTAAAGAAAAGAGAAGCTGAATGAGTTCCCTCTAGTAAGTGGAAGACTCAGGATTCAAAACCAAATAGCCTGACTTAAGAGGCTACACTCGTAATACAAACTATAACTTAGGACCCAGAAGTTTAAAAGTCTGCAGAAAAATTTGGATAGAGCAGGTCACAACTGGAGCAGTAAGAAGACAGAACACATGATACAAGGAACTACTATAAGATCTGGGGCTGGTTATCTTTGCATGGGGGTTGGGGGTGCGTGGAGCAGGGGGAGAGGCAGAACAACTAAGTTGACTCTTGTTTGCTCTTACTGAAGAGCTGAAAGATTTTCATATACAAAAACAATTAGATTCCTTCTGAATGTCTTAATGTGGTAGACAGCCACTAAGATGGTTCCTGGTCAGCCCTACGTCCTCATATTTACACCTTGTGAAGTCCCCTGCCACAATACAGGGTTGCTCTGTGTGACCAATAACATATAGCAAAAGTGGTGGCAAATTACTTCCAAAATCAGGTCATAAAACCTCGCATCTTGGGTGTTCTTGCTCACTCTCTTTTCAAGTACACCCACACTGGGAGAAGCCAGCTGCTCCACCGAGAACGCCACACAGAGGCTCCTGGGTGAGAAACTAGTCCCCAGCCAATAGCCAGCAAGGAACCAAGGCTTTTGAACAACTGCATGAGAGAGCCTGGAAGGAGATCTTCCCAAGTCTTCATTTAAGACTGCAACCCCTGCTACATGCTTACTATAACCACATGACAGACCAGAACCACACAGCTATGCTGCCCCAGATTGCTGGCCTCCAGAAACTGTAACAAATGTTGTTTTAAGCTGTGTCGTGTGCAATTTGTTACACAGCGGTAGGTTACTAATATATTTATTAGAACTAGAGACTTCTTTTAGAAACACAGACATAACACTAAGTTTTTAACAACAGCTAAAAAAAAAAAAAAAAAAAAAAAGAATGACATTTGTCTACAGACATGACTGAATTCTATAACATATGGGACAAAATCTTTGTGAGGTACGTATAGAGAGGACAAAAGCATCTCATGGGAACTTCTGCTTTTAGCCATGATGTAGACTAGACCATTAGGATCAAGTCTGTACTGAGGACAAGTAGAAAAGCAGAGCTAATAATTTTTAAATGGAGAACCAGAAAAATAGTGAAGAAAAAGGAGGCCAGGATTTAGGGGAAGACAGAAATCTAAAAAGGTGAGCCTGATATTTGGAGTTGTTTCTCCCCAGAGGGTATTTACTGATTCCAGAGGGGATGGTTGAGAGGTCAGGCTGTGCTTTTGACGCTTGGGCAGTGCAAGGAGATACAGACTGGTGTCCAGGGCCTGCCAAGAAGGTGGGGCTTGGTGAACCACTGTGCTTTGGGTTTTGAGTCCAAAGGGTTGCATCCTAGACAGAAGCGTGAACTAGAACAAAAGCCCTTGCAGAGACTGCAGATCAGCTTTAAATCATCTGAAAAACTGAAACTGAAATGAGGTGATCCAGATTTCTACTGGCTACAGACATTTGAGAGAAGCAAATTAAAATATACTCCCTGGGGGAAGGTATCATCCTAGGCCTAAAGTTATTTCTATAGACATTTTTTCAAGTATGGTTATTTGGACACAATAAAAAATAACCATGCCCACACAAGATTATACAGCTTAATGAAAACAACTGGGAACATAATCATGCTTACTGTGTTCAAGAAGATAAAAGACAACATTGTAAATTTTGGAATAAATCTATAGAAAAAGAATTCTAGAAGCAAACAATGTAAGACCTAAGTAGATAGGTTTAATTACACATTACACATAACTGAAGAAAGAATTAGTTAACCAGAAGATGGGTCATAAAAACATCTAGAGTGAAGTATAGAGACAAAAGATGGAAAATACATAACAAAGGGAGCAGGAGACAGAGGATGTAGAGAGTTCTAACAATATAACTAGAGTTCCAGAAGGAGAAGAAAGAGAGATGTGTAAAAGCAGTATTTGAAGATAAATAGCTGAGAACTTTATATAAAACTGAGAAAAACATACTAAGCCAAGAAGGTCTAAGAACTTCATGAAGGTTAAATAAAAAGAAAACTAAACCTTGGCTAACAGTCAAGACATAGGAAGATTATGAGTCATAGAAGAAAAAAAAAATCAGACTAACATTGAACGACCAATAAAAGAAATGACAGCTGACTTTAGCAGAAAACGAAGGAAGAAAATGAAGTAATATATTTAGAATGTTTAAAGTGAAACTAAATGCAAAACAAAACAAAACAAAACAAAACAAAAACCTTGCCAACTGGAACTCAATACCAGAGATAAAAGTTAACCCACTCAGGTGAAATAAAGAATAAAACCAGAAACTGAGGGAATTGGATACCAGTAGACCTTCACCAAAGAGAAATATTAACTGTTCTTAGAGTAAAAGAAAAGTGTTCCAGATGGACAGTCAGATGCGCAGGGGAGAACAGAATAAAGCAAAATGAATCATGTAAAATGGATAACCTAACTGAATGTTGAGTGTATAAAACATTATCTTGTAGGAGATAAATGTCGACACAAAATATATAGTAATAGTAACATATATATACAGTAGGAATTTTTTAAGTATAGTTAAAAGTGTTCTAAAGGTCTGTGCATTAAAATTTTGATAAGGATATGTGTGGTAATCTGTAGGGTAACAATAGAAAGAGTAATGAAAGACTGCATAATCTCCAAATAATGGAGTGGGGGTGACTTATAAAAAAGAATCCCAATATAGCTAAAAATAGGAGAAAAAAGAACACAGAACAGGTAGTACAAATAAACAGTGGGCTTAAATCCAAATATATCAGTAATTACTTTAAAAAGAAATGGACTCAGTGGTCCAATTAAAAACGTTGTCAGGGGCACCTGGGTGGCTCAGCTGGTTAAGCATCCGACGTCTGCTCAGATCATGATCTTGTGACTCAGGAGTTCCAGCCCCTTATGGGGCGAGCGTGAGCCCCGCTTCTTTCTTTCTTTCTCTCTCTCTCTCTCTCTCTCTCTCTCCCCCTCGCTCTCTGCCCCTCATGGGATTCTGTCTCTCTCTCTCTCTGCCCCTCGCTCATTTGCGCCCTCTCAAAAATAAGTACATACATACATAAAAATTAAATAAAATTAAAAAAATAAAAAGGTTGTCAAATATTAGATGAAAAAACAAAAGTCAACTAAATTGTGTTTTTATACACAACAGATGTAGAATATAAGAATACAAAGCTACTGGAAACAAATATTTTTTAAAAACCTGTATCATATATGCAGAGAATGGGGAACCAAGAGCCCATTTAGATGAGGTTATTGTAGTAGTTCCAGGTGAAGAAAACAATGGAGTAGGATGAAAAGTAAAAAACAGCTAACGATTTTAGGTATTTTTGGAGGAAGAACCCAAAAGACTTACTAATGGACTTAGCAAAGAGTGAGAATTTTGATTTGTAGGAAGAGGAGTGAGTGGTGAGGTTCCTCTTTGGAGCACATCCTTCTCACATCCATGGTTTGCTTAAGCATCCATCTTTACAGCCCCCATGTGGTAGGAGCTATACTGTGTTCTCCAACAAAGATAATGAGGTATCAAAGTGAGACCATTTTCATCAAGACAAGACAGGTTGTAAATACTTTATAAAACAAGCAACTGTTTTTCTGACAATTTAAATGTAGTTATAAAACAACTGTGTTTGGGATTAAGTAAACGCATGCATGTGTAAAGGTATGACGATTTCAGTTTTGGTCTAAATCACTGATGGGTCGGCCTTAACATCTTCAAGACACCCTGTAGACATCCCTGCCTAACAATAACTAAAATCTCCTGTAGACCAAGTATTCACTGATAATGTACTGGAGAAGAAACTCAAATGTTGCCATTAGGGAGGCATGAATTTCAAGTGATCTCTGGTGCCTTAAAACATAAAACCCAAACTTGGTAACAGAAAGGGAATTCTTTCCCTTAATCTAAAACCAATAAACAAGATATAAAAACTTACGGATTTAGGCAAAGACCATAATTTTAATCTCTACACAATGTGAAAAATACTGTATTTTCAAAGTTTGCAATTAAAACAGAACCAAATTCTATACCTGTAAAGAAATTTTACCACTGTTATCTTTTTCTATTAGGTTAACTTTTTATTTTTAAGAAATGAAAAAACAACAAAAATAAAACTATGACTCACATCATAAGTTAGTGAATCTGCTTCATTGGCCACTGTAAGTCCAGCCAATTCTCCAAGTCCCAGTTCACTTTCAAGGGCTTCATCTGCTCCCATGATGAAGGACTTCCCAGAAGAAGGAGGAAAGGTCAATGCTTCCACTGAAGGGGGAAGACAGAAGACACATAAAAAAACTTCTAAAGTGTAAACAGTCTCTTAAGGGCATGTCTATATTTGATTATTTTTAAATGCATTCAAACACAGTAAAATTCAGTGAGCAGAAAATCCTCAAGAACTGGTTGCTTTTTCCGTATCTTAACCATAGGCAAAGGTATCTCATTTGAAAAGTACAACACGAGGGGCCTGTGGGTGGCTTAGTTGGTTAAGCATCTGACTTTGGTTCAGATCATGATCTTGCTGTTTGTGGGTTCGGGCCCCGCATTGGGCTCTCCGCAGCCCCTCTAGATCCCACATTGGATCCTCTGGCTCCCTCTCTCCTCTCTCTCAAAAATAAATAAACATTAAAAAAAAGAAAGAGAAAAAAGAAAAGTACAACAGGAAACAAATCCAATAGACCATTGTCCCTTCTTTTTCACTATACAAAAAAATAATACGACTAAAGCAAAGTAGGCTTTCCTCGTTTGCTATTTCATGTTAATTACTCAAATTACTTCTATCAAATATTAAACATAAGTAACAAGTGATCTGAACACTCCTGGTCTCATTCAAAATAAAATTGCTTAATTCTATAACTCGGAAGAATACAGAAAATTTCAAACGAAAATGGTTATTACAACTGGGTGGGTGGCTCAGTTAAGCGTCTGACTCTTGATTTCAGCTCAGGTCATGATCTCACAGTTCGTGAATTTGAGCCCCACATTAGGCTCCATGCTGACAGCACAGAGTCTGCTTGGGATTCTCTCTCTCCCTTTCTCTCTGCCTCTCCCCTGCTCATGGTGCATTCTCTCTCTCTCTCTCTCAAAATAAATCAACATTAAAAAAAAAAAAGAAAGAAGTAAAATAGTTACAACTATAAAATATGCCTATATGAGGCAAACTTAATGTTGGTGTTAGAACTCAGGACTGCGTCTGGAGAGAAGGGGAGAAGCAGTAACTTGAAGCCCAAGCAGCCCTTCAAGACCCTGGTAATGTTCGGATTCTGACCGAGGGAGTGGTAACACAGCTGGGTTCACTTTGTGATAATTCACTGACCTGCTCCCTTACCACTTCTACAGTTTTCCACAGGTATAGTTCAGTTAAAAATGTCTGCTTCAAAGACATTTTCTTTTCACTATAAGTGGATTTTTATTTCAAAGACTTTTTTTAACGACGTGTCCGTTTGAACAGTTTCATTAACCGTGAGCTGACGCCATATCTTCTTTGTAATAGATGACACTGAACATACCAATCCAATTCCTCCAATCACCATCATAGAAGAATCAGTTAAAAGCAAAATGCCAAAGTAAAACAGGAGTTTTACCTAATTTGGTCAATAGTAAATTGTTGATTTTTATAAATGCAATTATGCTGGCAAACTGTCAAAGATAGTCTTTGAGTAGTTTTCTAGAGGTGGTTACTTTACTAATAACAAACATTTATAAGTTGATAAGACGAATTTAACAGTTTAAACTCCGGCTGCTAAAAAATGTTTTGTTTCCTTAAGAAAAACAAGTCAATATATTAATTAGCATATGTAGAAAACTGGATTTAAAGGTGTTTTTCAGCTTTAAATTATGTAAGTTTAGATTCAATCATAAGTATTTGTTGAAGAAATGAAAGAATAGTTATGTCTTAAAAATAGTAGACATAAGAGTTATGTCTTAAAACCCTTGTAAGAACAAAGGAGAACATAAATTAAGACCTTATGCAATTAAAACCACCATGCAATAAAGCAGCAATAATAAAAATGGGTTTTACCCAAACATACCACATATCCTCTGAGGGGTTCGAGCAGCTCTCACATTAACTACTGCAGGGTGGAGACTGTTTAGGTTAGAATAGCAATTTTCATGCCAAATTTCAATCAAATGACTCACAGGAGACTATGAGACTGGGTCTTCAGCCAGGTGTTTTGTTTGTTTTCATTTCTACTGTATCCAGACAACTTTGTTCAGGTGTGAAATAAAAAGGACTCTTAAAAACAAGACTAAGATTCATGGGATTTGAGCATACACTCTGTTTGGGCTAATTTAAACAATGCTCTAAAAATGGCCATGTAAAACCTTGAAACAAAGGCAGAGCTCCTTCCAGCACACTCCCTGGCTAAGCCAGCAGACCCGAGGGCCAGAGGGAGTGACCATGGGCAGAACTCTAAGACTCCTTACAACTTGAGACAATAGGCCACATTTCTTCAGCTTTTACAAAATTATTTAACTGTGCCTCTTTACTATTTACAGTTAAATAATTAAAACAAAACCATTAAAACAAAAATAAAGTGATAAACATTTATAGCACACACAGGCTATGGACACTTTTTCTGAAACTAAACTGGAGACCAAGAGGCATCATTCATGGGCAATTAAATACACCGTGTATTTCTTACATACTTCTTATATTTTTGAAAACCTTTCACTGAGGAAGAAAGCTTATAGGACCCATGTTAGAGATAGTAAGTTGGATATTCAATGCTTCAGTTTTAAGGTTCTTCAATATTTTTTCCCATGAAGGGCACTTTCTGTGGCTTATGTAATGCTTCTATACATTTGTCATTTAGTATATAGTACTTATTCTGTCTCTGTTATTAGAATTCTGCAAGATGAAATCTCTGATAAAACTCTTTAGGAGTTACTAGAACAAAAGAAAAATGAACTTCTTATCTAGACTTGATCTTAGAATAACAAACTGATTAAAATTCTCACATGGATAGTGTCAAGTGAATGTATCTCCTAGAGGACAACAAACACACCTAATGAGGCCCATGACTTCACATCTTTAATTCAAAAGACGTCTCTATATCAAAGAAATTGTGTATTTAGAGTATAAAGGTGTAATGTACAAGTCTTCGTTACTTAATGTATGAGTAATAAATTCCAGGTATACTATGTATAAAATTAACTCTAATAAATAACTAACCATGTGATGGTCAAAAGTTTCATTTAAAAAGTACTCCGACCATGAAAATCTGTCCATCAAGGTTCTATCAGTTTATGTCTCTCTAAAATGTAACTGGATTTAAAACCCAAGAAAGAAAAACACTTATGATTTTTCTGTGGCTTTTTCTCTGTTTTATTCAATAAATAGTAATTTGAAGAAGCATATTCACTGCAAACAATTACAGTATTTAAATTCAGGCAATTTTAAAAAATAAATATTGAAAAATATTTATTAATCATTAAGGTTCCTTTTACATCATACTGGATTTTCAGCTAATGTAAATACATACTTTAAAATCAATTTCTAGGGGTGCCTGGGTGGCTCAGTCAGTTAAGCACCTGACTCTTGATTTCGGGTCAGGTCATGATCTCATGGTTCGTGGGTTCAAGCCCCCACATCATGCTTTGTGTTGACAGCATGCAGAGCCTGCTTGGAATTCTCTCTGCCCCTCCCCCCACTTGCACATACACTTTCTCTCTCTCTCTTTCTCTCTCAAAATAATAAACATTAAAAAAAAGTTTAGATCAATTTCTACATATAAGCATTTTATCTATTTATAAATAGATAAGTCAGAACTTATGTCTAGAAAACAGGCAGAATTGTATTTAAATATCGTAAGACGGTACTGTAAAAAACTGGGAACCTAAATATCCAAAAGGGATATGGTGAAGTATCAAGTCTAAAATATAATGTGTAATCTCAAAATTATAATGATGAAAGTTGTTTTGGGACTTTATGTTACATAAATAAAACAAGATAGAATTACTCTATGTGGTGACTGTAACTTTGTTAAAAAAAAATACACACAGTTAGACAAGGACTGAAAGGGAACCTAAAGAAACACAGTTGCAAGTGTGAGTAGACTTTCAGGTGTCCTTCCCCCCCCCCCGCCCCCCGTTTTCACTTATCAATGACAAACTTTAAAGAAAACATCTGAAAATATTTATGTGAATCTCGAAGTAAACATTTACTACCTATCATATGGACTTAATTTTCTTCTTGTTGCAGTAGGGTGAATAAAACAGCCTATACATATCAAATACACGGCTTCTAGGGAGGTGGACTAGAATCTGGAGTTGGACTTGCTGTTTATGCACCCTTTTCAAGTCTAACAGATTGAAGGGGGAATCAAACCCCGTGAATGTAAGAAAGCCTACATTTGGGGAACACCATGTCGATCAAACATACGTAAAATAAAGTTATTTTCTTAGGAAAGTCCTTTCTAATAACTGAATTTAGATATGCATATGTGTGTGTGTGTGTGTGTGTGTGTGTATGCGCGCACTCGGGAGTGTCATATACTTACCTTCGTCTGCCCTATTTATTTCGTGTTCTGGAAGCCTGGAGCTGGTGGGTCTGGAAGGTGAACCCACAGATGGCTGTAACGAGGGAAGTTCATCAACATCTCTCAAGTTAGCAAGCATATCTTGTAGTTTTGACCTATTGGGCCCTAGCCCAGAAATAGGGAGGAAGAGAACAAAAAAGAATGGAATTATCCAACTGTATCAAAATGGTGCCATAAACCTTATTCACATTTGCTTACATTCACCTTTAAAACTACCCTACTATATTAAAAAGTAATTACTTTCCAAGTTTTCAAATTATTTTAAAAGTTTATTTCTTGAGAAGAATTATGTTTTACATATATTTTTAAAATTAAGCTAATGGAATAATATCGCTATTTCAATAAAAAATCATGTTCATATGCAATTTGGACCATTAAAAATAATAGCATTCTTTTAATCCTTATATATTGCTCTAAATGACGACAGATACCAGGGATTGTGAAGCTACTGTGTACTGAGTTAAACGGCAACATTCCTTTTTGTCCATTTATGTGAAGTTGCATTCACTGCCTTACATCCTGAAGCTATGGTACCCGAGGTGAAGTCTCATACCCTACTGATTACTTACCTGAACTTTGATTCTTCATTCTCCCACATCCCTGTTTTGACTGTTTTATATAGGATAGAGGCTGAAACAGATCTTCGGTAGTTTTTCCTGTTACAAGTTTAATTAAGAATGGGAAAATCTTACCCATAGTCCATTATGGTTTTTTTTCCTATACCAGCAAAGAATACAACTATTTTTAAGCAATTTTAACTACTACCTAGAAATATATTTCAAGACCGTATGATTGGAGTACACGATTTGACTGGAAATATTTCTACTGGCCCATATCAATAGGAATCAAATTTTTCCAACAGTAAACGTTCAATTAAAAAGATATTTGTGGGGGTTTGTAAATTTCTGCTTCATACCAGGTCAAAGTTTTGCTTCAGTTCTGTTTTTACCATGTCTTCACTTGTTCCCAGATCACCATTTTATGAAAACAGTGTGAACTGATGATGATAAACAAAATGTGTGGAGCCTCACCCTGCAGTCCCTCTACCCTAAGATATTAAAATTTCTCCCCCTGTAGTCATTTTTCTTTGTCATACAAAAAAACTATGTGCTATATACCTGCATGCTGATCATAATCTCCAGATTCAGGAAAGCCAATAGCTTCCATTAGTAGGAATACGGTTCCAGTCAAATGGTGCCATTTTAGATCGTAAGTGCTAAATGCCAACTATAGCAATGTCTTGATATTTGACAAGAACTGAATAACCAGTATAATAGTAGGTGGATTCTACGTAAATCCTGGATACCCTTCCAAATGAGAGATTTTTTACATTTCAAAACATTATTGTAGCATAATGACTTAAAGAAATATCAACTTATGTCAACCTGAAAATTAAAATATTCTCCTTTCTCATTTATGACATTTGCATTAAAATTTCAGTGTAACTGGTTTTGCCATGGCTCTGAAAAGCCCTAGTAAATCATGTCTCATTACTGTTCAAGATCACATTTATTATCCATACATTTGGATAAAAAGTACAAAATGCTCTTAATGTTTTAATATTAATATTTCTCATTATAATTTAATTTATATTGAGAACGCATCAAATAATAGTTCTTAGTTATGTAATCGTTACAAGTATAACATCAAAAATAGCCACTGACTTTTTAATCCATTCAAGTTAAATACTTGTAACTCCTAGCATATTTTAAATAAAGATTTGAATTGTTTATCAATAACAACTATGCTTTTTCCAACTTTTAAATACATGTTTCACTAAACTGGATTTTAATCCCACTTTACACTACTTTAATATCCCAAAGGATACAATTCCTTTTGCCATAAAAGGGAGACCCATGTGCATATGGTCAACGGGAGTGGAAGCACAGGAGGTAGTTTAGCTTTGCTGTCCTAAAAAGGTGTTTTAGATGGTTTTCAGGGATGCTTGAAAGCTTCTTCAAGGTTTCTACTTTACATACTTAATTAGATCTACTGCTAAACCTAATAATTTGCATAATTATATATATATATGTTTATATATGGTTCACAGGGCTAGCAATTTCATTTTAGCTTCCAGTTTTTATATGGCAGACATCTTATTAAAAAGAAAAAAGCTAATTGGCAATATTATTATAAATGAAATTGACCAAAATTCTTAAATTAGAAAATAAATACTTTTAAAAGTTGTGTATTTGACTCTCTGCCCTGTATAGCATATAGTAGTGAGAGCAAATGAACTGTGTGTTATGAACACACAGAATATTCAGGGGTAGAAATTAACTTTCTGTCTCCAAGGTCTAAAATTATATGCAGTAATTTTGGTGGATTGCCAGAGGGTCAAACTAGATGAGATTTAAAACTGTCAACAGTGAAAAATCATTGTGGTAATTAAGCACATATACTTTAAAAATGAAATTATCACTATGTTTTGAATATATAGTTCCATATTCTCACAAGGCTCTAGATTTATTATTGGGATATATTATGATTCCATAATCAGAAGCATGGTTGTTTTTATTTTTTTAAGGTCACAATCAAATAACTAACCACTTAATTTCAACCCCTGAGAGCAGATGAAAACGAAAGAGACCAGGAGCAGAAAAGAAAAAGAGTAAGTGGTTTTAGGAAAACATTGGGGAAAAAAATTGGGGGATATAAAAAAAGGAAAGATTTATGGTTTACAGATACAATGTTTTCCACTTACTCTTCACCCCCTTTTTCCCCTTTCTCTCCTTTTTGTATTGTTCCTTGAGTTTGGTAATTACTCCCTGGTCCACATTCCAGGCTTCAGGCATGAGACACTGGTCTTCCTTTTCTAAATAGAGTAAAACAAATGAAATAGCCTTTTTAAATTAAATATTGAACACTATAAGTCAATTCACTGTTGTGTCACTGAATGACAACAACCATTTTCTTCAATGTAACACTAATTTTAAAGTTATTGCTTATAAGTCATACAAAATGTAATATCTAAGAAACGACAATTCAATTTCCTAGGTAATAATATTAAATTTCTCTTGAAAGAAACAGAAAAAAACACTAGAAGATTTGAGTGACTTTTATTAAATTAAGCCCCACAACTCTATAATGAGAAGCCCTCATTTTCATTCCATTTTCTGAATTCAGTTATGACTGACTCACAAAAAAAAACACTTATTAATTTATGTAATGAGAGAAGATTATTATTAAGAGATTATACAAAACAGTCTTCAATGATCTTTTCATTTCTTTTTTTTTTTTTTTTTTTTTTTTTTTTTTAAATTTTTTTCAACGTTTTTTATTTATTTTTGTGACAGAGAGAGACAGAGCATGAACGGGGGAGGGGCAGAGAGAGAGGGAGACACAGAATCGGAAACAGGCTCCAGGCTCCGAGCCATCAGCCCAGAGCCTGACGCGGGGCTCGAACTCCCGGACCGCGAGATCGTGACCTGGTTGAAGTCGGACGCTTAACCGACTGCGCCACCCAGGCGCCCCAATGATCTTTTCATTTCAAAAATTTTATATTTTTGGCATGTGTTCATCAACTAATCATTTTTTTTTACAGGCCTTATAAACAGCACTTTGTAAACTTATCAATCAACCTTCATTCAAAATTTAAAGCAATTTAAGTGATTTGTTAGCCTATAAGTTCTTAAACAGGAAACTGAGCTAGCAGATAAGAAATTCAATCATTAATTTTCACTATTTCAAGAGAAGAAAATTTAAGGAGTAAATATGTTACATATTTTATACTTAGTATAAATTTATATACTATATAACCTTATGTGTTAGCTCAGAACTCTTGCTTGAACTCAAGACTCATATCCAACTGCCCACTCTACATTTCCATGAGAAATTCTAAAAGATATCTCCAACTAAACATATAAAATCAAATTCCCCCCTTTTCCAAACCCAATGTTTCATCCTGCCATTTGCTCAGACCAAAAAACTCCCTTTCTTTCACACCTCACATCAAATATTTCAGGAAATACTGTTTTTTCTACCTTCCAAACACATCTAGAATCTGACTACTTAGCACATACACTACTTTTCTAATCACTCTGTCTCTTGCTAGAATTACTACAATAATTGCCCCCTTTCCCCTAACATCAAGATTATTACCAACAATGGCTACTATAGGTAGTCTTTCTCTTTACAGCAGCCAGAATGATGCTTTAAAAGTCAGACCATGTCACCCTTCTGCTCAAATTCCCCTGTAGTTCCCCATCTCACCAGTGGTCTATGGCCCTACACGATTTGATCATTTGTTACCATATTCCCCTTAGAATCACTCTGCTTCAGCCATTCTGGTGTCCCAGAATCCTCAAGCATATGAGGGCTACTGCTATCCTGGGGCATTTGCTGTAGCTTTTTTTTTTCCCTGAATATTCCTCCCCTAGATATCTTACTGTCAACCCATCAATCCACTTCAAGTCTTTTGTCCAGATGTTACCCCTCAATGGGGCCTACCCCATTACAATTTTAAATTGTAATCTGTCTCCTCCAGGCCACCCTGAGCCCAGCACTCCCTATCTCCTTTACTCTGTTCTACTTTTTCTATTTCCCACAACATTTATCACCTTCTGACATGCTCTATCATTTATGTTTATTGCTTACTGGCTATATTCCCTTAGCAGACTATATGGACCACAAGGGTAAGGATCTTCACCAAATGACTTGGCACATAGAAGGCACTTTATCAATATTTGTTAGATGACTGGAATAAATCTAAATGAATCAGAACAAACAGGAATCTATTTTTAAGAAGTTTAAATTTCAATCTACAGTTTCAAAAACTTTATTGGGCCTCTGAATATACTAAACACAATAAATTTTAAAACTCTCAACATTTTTATAGCTCTAACTATAATCTATCAATAATAAAAATACTCTATTTTTCCAGAAAGATCTAACAATTTAAAATGTTAATATTTCGGGGCGCCTGGGTGGCTCAGTCGGTTGGGCATCCGACTTCGGCTTAGGTCATGATCTCACGGTTCGTGGGTTTGAGCCCCGCATCAGGCTCTGTGCTGACAACTCAGAGCCTGGAGCCTGTTTCACATTCTGTGTCTCCCTCTCTATCTGCCCCCCCCCACTCCAGCTCTGTCTCCCTCTGTCTCAAAAAAAATTTTTTTTAAATGTTAATATTTCATCAATCATCTTAGTAATAAATTAAACTGGGTAGCTTTTGGATCCTAGAGTGTCTTCCATTTTTTTTTAATTAAAAGTTAAACCTTATTGTTATCTTCACTAGACTCACAACAATAGTAATGGAAGGTCACAGAAGATGTGTGGTGAAATCTGTTACTTGCCAGAAACTAACAAGATTCTTTTTTTTTTTTTAATATATGAAATTTATTGTCAAATTGGTTTCCATACAATTGGTTTCTATGCCTTGTACAAACTGATGAAATCTGCCTAGAATGAGTAACTACAATTTTTTAAATCTGTACTTCTTTTTGCACAGAAGATGCCAGAGAGGAGTCTCTAAAACCCTCTATTACATTCTCATACTCAATTTCTACAAAATCTAGATTTACAAGTTCTACTATCTAGGCAGAAAACACAGAACAGTCTGTATACGGATTCAAATTATTTTCATGGATATTGCTTATATTTAAAAAAAAATAAGATAACCAATACAACTTTCTTTAAACAGACACACACATGCACACACACACACGCACACACACAGATATATACACCGGATAAAAGGTGACAATAGTAAAAAGTTCATAGGATGTTCAACATTTCAACATTATGAGAAATTTACAGTGTTCTTCAAGATGTTGCCCTGCTGGTAAAATACTGGTTTCTTTTACTTAACGTCTCTGGTGGGATCCATATGCTTCCTTACCCCATTCTGTTCCATCGCCTGCACTTCTAGACTCACTGTCTCCTTCCTCTGATGTAACCAAGAAGTCAAACTCCTTTAGGGCTTCTTTTGTATCTCGATCTTCACTGCTATCAGGCAATGCTTTTTTCCTAACAATCTAACGAAAAAACATGCTAAATTAAAATTTTAGGATATATTATGGAATTTCTTTATTTTTTTTAACGTTTATTTATTTTTGAGACAGAGAGAAACAGAGCATGAACGGGGGAGGGTCAGAGAGAGGGAGACACACAATCTGAAACAGGCTCCAGGCTCTGAGCTGTCAGCACAGAGCCCGACGCGGGGCTTGAACTCACTGACCGCGAGATCATGACCTGAGCCGAAGTCAGCCACTTAACCGACTGAGCCACTGAGGTGCCCCTGGAATTAATTTAAATAAAGAAAAACAGTATCCCTTTCAAATCGAATGAGAAAACCCAACTATTGGTTTCTTCAGAAAGTAGATCTTTGTTATGTTAAATAGCTGTAATACCTAACCAAATCAATGGAAAACGGGTCATTTTGAAAAGATACACATTACACATTTTAAAGTAACCATTTAAACTTTGTTCAATGATGGCTTGTTTTAAATAAACGAATGAAATCAGATATTGAAAACATTGTTATAGTCGATGAAAAATGTCCCTGACATACTACAGTACTAGGAGAACCACAACCATCTCTTACATTTCTTGGATGCAGCCTGTATAACGTGTAGACATTCTATTCTAACCAAAATGAGAAACATTTCACACAACAGTGCAAAGGTTTTACAGAATATAACCATGATAAAGGTTAGCTCTACTACATCATTCCCTTAAAAATCTAAAATCCCAAAATGCATGCCTTAAGACTTAGAAAGTATTCGGTTAGAGGGGGAAAAAAGGTTCCCATTACTATTTCTACTGTTCCAACCTGGCATCAGTTTTCTCCAATAACTCTCTACATATTTAAACTTTTTCTAAAACCTTGATCTTTCAGAGTGTGACTTAACTTAGATTTACTAGAAAATCTGGCAAGGGCTGTTATGTCTCATTCTATCTATTTAGGAATGTCTCTGGAATCACAAATCCAGTTGAAGGATTAAAATTTAGGCTTAAGGCATGCAGCGGTAATTTTTGAGATCTATATGCCAATACTCGTTATGAATCATTTTCTTTTTAGTCACCCGCACCACTAAGAGCCCAAAGAAATTAGGATGACTGGTTTGCAGTTTCTTTTGCTACAATGGACTCAGTATCTCAACTTCTCCAGACCTCAGCTTCTTCATTTCATGCAAAATGGAAATAGCATGAGCTGATCAAACTGTATCAGTGGGTTACTGTGAGTGGTTTAAAATTTTAAGGGTTCAACAGACTCATCAATAGGACAGACTAGAGTCTAGAAACAGACTCTAAGAGATAACAAATACCTGACTTGTATTACCCTGTTCTCCTGCTCATTCCTGGTATCAGTTACCAATCATAGTGCTTTTCATCTAAGATCAGATACAGTCTCAAAAATCCTTCTCAGTGCAGCACTCCAGGAAGCCACTATCAGAAGAAGAAAGCTGGTGCAATGAATGAAACCTTATCTGCCTTAACTGTCCTGGTGCGTGCGTGTGTGTGTGTGTGTGTGTGTGTGTGTGTGTGTGTAAACTGAATAGGAGAAATCAAGGATTCTTTAATGCTGCTAGAATAACTGGTTTAACTATTCAGAATATTTCCCTAAAATCAAGACATACTTTTATGTTTACAGCATATTCCAATCTCCCATCTATGAATCTATTAAACAAACAAAAAAAGCAAGACCAGTTTGACATACTGTGGTATAGAAAACCCATGCTGAAGGTGAATTCTTTTGTAACCACATGCCAATAATTTGTTCTAATTTTCCCTGGGCGGCCAGACCAAGGTCAAAAAGTATCTCTCAAGAGTTATGCCAAGAGAAGATGCTAACCTTCATTGCTCCACAAACACACTGCCTAATCCCTCTTCTTTTACCCTAGAGGCTTGATCCCTCTCTTTCCTTGACCCTGATGGGACACCAGATATAAATTAGATAGGCCATCACCAACATCTTGTAGATAGAGAATTCTTGTTCTCGATGCTTAACAAAAAGGGCAGAGAAAATACAGACTTCCATTGAAAGTCTGAACGTATTTTCAACATTCTTATTACTAAATATGGTATTAAGTCACAAAATTAACTCCTAATCTGGTCTAGGTTTCATCTCCTCCACATAACCTTATGAATGAAAATATGGCAACCTGCAGATCACTGTCTATCAAGTCTCCACAACCTAAATAAATTAAAACTCCTGTCGGTTTTTTTTTGTTGTTCTTACTTTTTTTTTTTAATGTTTATTTATTTTTGAGAGGGAGAGAAACAGAGTGTTAGCGGGGGAGGGGCAGAGAGAGAGGGAGACACAGAATCAGAAGCAGGCTTCAGGCTCTGCACTGTTAACACAGAGCCCGACGAGGGGCTCAAACTCACAAACTGCTAGATCATGACCTGAGCCGAAGTCGGATGCTCAACCAAGTGAGCCACCCAGGCACCCCAAAACTCCTGTGTTTTTAATGGTTAGGCATAGAAGAAAAGTATGGTTACCAACAAAGAGTAGGATTAGTAAATGGGAAGGGGTGGGGTTTGTTGTAATAAGCACATATTACTTTTCCTTACATCTAAGGTTCCACTCCACTCTTACCTTCAGTGAGTTTACAAATCAGCTTAAGAAATTAAGGCAGATACAAAAAAGTTAGGAGTTGTACAGGGTGCCACAAAGATTAGAAAAAGGGATAGAAGGTCCCTTTTCAAATCATTAGAAGAAATATAACATAAATAGGGACAAGACTGTGACTAACACAACAGTTAATGATTCTTAATCCCATTACTTTTCTTCCTAAGTATCTGAATGTGGAGACTAAATCTTGCTGGTGAAGTTACCCTTCAAAATTTTAAAGATAATCACTTTATATATACATGTATAATTTCAAGATCATTATTACACATAACTAATGGTACTATGATAAGAATGAAGACCATGATGGTAAACAAAAAATAAGATGAAGAGGTTGATCTTGAGGAAGAAGAAGGAAAGAGGAGGAAATGATCCAAAATGTAACTCAAAGAACAATCAAACTGTAATAGAGGGTAAAGAGCAAGATAAGAGAACACAGTTTTTTGAAGATACCACAATACTATTTTATAGCCTACACACAAATAAAAGTTACTAATGGCTTTGTTCCTATATTTTCGTAGTTGAATCTATTAAACGATTTTGATTAAAGAAATAACAGTTTAAAAACCTGTTTGTTCACGAAACATTTTAATAGAATAATTTTCAGCCATTCTCTATATAGCTTCATGATACGTTTTCTAAGTCATGCTTATTCATTGCTACATAGAGTTAGACTTTGAAAGTCCTTTTGGTATGTGGCTATTAACCTGCAGCCATGAAAATGAGTGTACAGTATCCTAAAAATTAGCAAAGCTTTACAAAGAAATTATTTGTTCAGAGATATTTTTTCCTGAAAAGCTAAAAGGATTTTTGAATCCAGTGCTTAAGTGGGGTTAAGTATTTTATATTAGCTGTGCCTTCACTGCTTGGTCACAGAATTGCTACAATCTGCACTAACTGGAAGATAGGAGATCTTTATGAATTTGATTACTTAAAAATTCTTGAAACCAGTTTATGGTTACGAATTTCTAGGAAGACCATACTTAATACTTAGAATAATCAACTTACAGATTTTCTTAATATTTAAATCAATATAATGGCTAACAAATAATGTAAAGCATCATAATCAGCGATCATTTACCACTGAGTTACGAATAAGGTATTTTGATGGGAAAATATGATCTCAATGCAATCAACCCATAAAAATCACAAGGCAGTAGAAAATTTCCAAATGACTAGGACAGAGAAAAGGGATCATACAAGTTTAGGCATTTTCTTTTCATATAGGAAATTAAAACACATGCTATTACTACGTATTTGCATACGAAAAATTGGGGGTGACTACTTGAAGTTCAAATAATGCCCATGACAAGCCTGTACCAGCAGAATGCTACTGAACAGTGGCTCAGGGAAATAAGAATCTGGAAGTAATAATTTGAGAGTCTCTGATGGAAGCAAAGAGCATCAAGAACAGAGGAGTTACACCCAGAAAGCGTATACATCATTTTCATATACAACATCTCATTTATTCCTCACAAAATCCTCTGAGGATAAGATGGGTATTATGACCTCTGTTTTACAAAGTATAAAACTAAGCCTGAAGGATAAGAAGCACAGGTAACTAGTAACAGAAATGGAACTTAACCCCAAGGCTTTCAATTCTAGGTCCAGTCAGCTTCCCTACCTTGCTTTCTACCTTACTCTTCTTAAATACACATGGAAGAGGAAATGTAAACATTTTTCTAAACAAAGCATGACCTCATCTATTACTTAAAAGAGGAGAAGGATGGGAAGAAGAAGAGAGAGAAGAGAGGAGGAGGAGGAAAAAGAAGGGAGGAAAAAGGAAGAGAGGGAAAATAACAAGAGGGGCTGAAGGTGACAGAACAGAGAAGGGAAGAGAAGGGAGAAGAAGCAAGAGACACTTCTTATTCCAGGAAACTACCATGGGAAAGTCAATAAATTTATGAAGATCTAAACAAAACTGCAGAATAACTTTAAATCTGTTTGAAGAAATCTAATGGAAGAGTTCTGAGAGTCTATAACATTTGTCTACCAAAGCAACCCAGGCAAAAGTCACAAAAACCTCATCAATTAGAGGTGATGCCAGTCGCCATCAGGCACCATAATGGGTCTGTCAGTTCTATTGTCTTATAGCACCAATAACGCTGCATTGGTATAACACACACATTTTTACCACATTCACCAGCTCTGCAGAAATACTGAAATGTTTAATGAGCTAACCAGTCAAAGAGTAAGGACCTTTCAAGATTTTTTTTTTTATATTTTAAGTAATCTCTCCACCCAACATGGGGCTCAAACTCACAACCCTGAGATCAAGAGTCACATGTACTACTAACTGAGCCAGCCAGGTGCCCCAAAGAGTGAGGACCTTTAAGAGAAAGCTGCCATCCTAAAAATATTCTTGAATTTTAACTCAATACTAAAACCTCTTAGATTAAATGTCCCCAAATTCACACACACAAAAAAAGTTAAGAGTTTAGGTTGAAGAACACAGATTATTTTTAAAGTACACATAATGATCCCTAAAAATATTAATATCTGAGTAACCAACTCACCGTTGAAGTATCAATGATGCTTTTTTCTCTTCCATCAATGTCATCATCTTCATCTTCATCACTGAAATCTGCAGCTGCACTTTCAAGGAATTTGAAATTATCCAGCACGGAGGCAGAATCTGTTAACTCGGATTTTCTGGTTTAAAACATGTGCGTCTTGCTCAGTTCATTTTTTAAACTTAACATAAGAATTAATCCATGATATGCTGCATTAACTTGTCTATATTATAACTATGACCCCTCAAATCATGTTATGAACGACACTGATTCTTATCCATTACATTTCCATGGATTTTAATTGGAAAAGCACTATAGGAAGTGGTTACTCTTAAAGTACTTTACAATCATAACTATTCAGACTAATGGCCCCTCCTGATTCAGTATTCTTTTGATCCTTAAGTCAAACTTAATGTATTTCTTTTTAAAAATATTTTCTTTTTAAACATTTAAAAATATTTTCTATTTTTCTCTGTTCTTTTACCCTCTGCAACTCTTCCTCCAACAATATAAACTTCTATAACTAAAAAAATAACTAGTAGGTCAATTTTCTCTGATGCAATCTTACATTTCTGCTGAACAGCTAAGGAGCTGAAAAAAGTAAATGTGCACATGAAATAACTTATTAGTCAAACTAATATTACTACAAAACTTGATCGTGTTAATGAATAAACCATTCATTTTCAAAATGACTGACTTTTCAAACATATACAATTTTAATTTAGTCCCTCAAAATAAATCTAGTAATTTCCTAATAGCCAGAATAGAATGATTTCTCTCCAGTTCATTAGGAAATGTTTTAGATAAAAGGCATTTTCTTAAAAAAAAAAAAAAAAAAATTAACCACAACTATGGACAAAATTTTCAAAACAGATACATCTCAAATTTCAAATCTGTTGAGAGCTATGTTTTTGGTTTTTTTCCACCCTATTCTCTATCCCTACATAAATCAGACAGATTCAGAATAATACCCTTTTCAGTTTCAAAACACAGGTCAAGGACAAAACACAAGACAATTAGAGTGGTCTTTTCTGAACATCTTTACAATGACTTACAATAACCCTTTAGGTAAAACTATAATCAGGAATAAGGCCTGCATTGTTTGTATCTACACAAAGAAACAATCTAATCTTACATTTATAAAAACAAGTTAATGTAGTCTTAGTTATTACTGAATACATTTAAGAAGGCTCCAATGACATTTGTTTAGAGAACTTATAAAAGTCCTATTTTTGAGCCTTTACCCATATCCCATAATTTTAACGTTCCAACTAACAGAAACGATGTTCCTACTAGAAAATTGTATAGAGTTCAATTTAAACCATTCTTATGGCTTTAACATGCATTAAAATGAAGTAACATAATATTTAGACTTTCATAGAATCTTTGGCTTTTTATTTAAGAATCATGCCAACATTTTGTTCAATAAAGAATCTCCTTATTTAACTGTTCATGTTCATTTTAAACAAAATTACATGTAATTGTATGACATATGATCCAAAATGCAACACAAAATATTTCAAATAGCTATTGAATTTCTCACACTGATTCTATCAATTAAAAACATAAACTTAAAATAGATAATTTTCAAAAGAAAGAGGGGTTACAGTATTATTAAATACACAAACATGGTTAAAAGATTTACTTCTAAAAAATTTGAGGAATTTATAGGAGTTCTAGGTCACCAGGAATGAAATTTCATTTTTACAGATTTGAACTGAATTTTGAAAGATGATCTTTTGTGAAGTTCTAACAGTAAGTGACTGAGCTTCAAGATATTAAAATCTGTATTAAATCTATAAATTTCAAGCAAATAAAAATATCTTAAACAAAAAATATTATAATAATCACAAATAACTCTAATCCCTATAGGTTATCTTCTACCAAATGAAATTTCCATTTTTTAATTAAACTTTATAAAAAAATTATTCCTGTAACAGTATCTAAAATTGCAAGTATCACAAGTGTCACCCATAAACCAAAATTATTTAGTAACCCAGACAAAATACTCACCCAATCATTGCTGTCTCTTTAACTTCAGCCTCTGTGCCATTTATAACTGAGTCCTGATTTCTGTCATCTTCCCTGTCCGTGACGTCACTTGAAAAGCCCAAGAGAGCTCGTACTCGTTTAGATTTCACATCTAGAATAGTATCCGTGTAACCCACCTCCTGTAGATACCTGTGTGCGAAGAGGATCCTTACAATCCAGTCATTTTGGAATCAGTATTCTATAACTTAACATGTAAATAAAAGTATTTCTTTAAATCCATTGCCTGCAGAAGACTTAACAGTACAGTACTATGCTGGTAAGACTGGCTAATAAATAATCTTCCAGCTGCCAGATGGAGATGTCTCTTGCAGTACCAGCCTCTACGGTCACTGAAAAAAATCAAAGAACTATACAATACACTATTCATTACATTTATCATAAGAAGAAGCTGTTCCTTAATATACCTAATAGCACATTCTTTCTTCTAGGCAGGATTGGAGCAAACTCACTCTCAGATCCTTAATAAATTACTATTTTATAACAGTAATTATTATAACCAGTACTCTTTTTACATTTCTGCTATGAAGTGTTTTTGGATCAACTGTCTGAGAGCTAGAGAGAATATTTCTAGCATATCTGCTTTCCTCCAAGACATACAAGAAGAGTACATCCCAAAGAGTCATTTCTACAGAAAGGAAGGTTTTATCCTAAGCCAACTCTAAAGTAAAAATAGCCCACAATTCAATTGTGGATGTGGGATGCGTGTGTGCACGTGGGTGTATGTGATACTGAGAGCCAGCGGCACAGAAAAAATAGGTTTGTACTGAGAGCTAGACCTGGTTCTAAAGCCCATTTCTGCCACTTTCTTCCTGTGTAACTTTAATTCTCCTGAACTTCAGCTTTCTTCCCTCCTAAGAGTGACACATCTAATACATTGGGTGGCATACAGAAGGCATTCGTTATCCTTTAACAGCAAAGATCGATCAAAAAAGACCAAAAACGGTAGCAGCAAAAACATGAAAAAGGCAAACGTCATGCCAAAATACTGTCATTAACCAATGTGACAGACAAATATTAGGCATGAACCTATAAGTAAGCATCAAGTCTATGAAATGAAAGAGAAAACAAAGGTGGACAAGATAATTAGTTTCAGGTCAGTTTATTTCAAGATCAGGTATTAAAAGATTACAGCTTAAAGAGATATTTCACAAAGATGTGTGACTGAAATGGAGTAAGTGTATCTTACCAAATCAAGACACTCATTTTTCAATACTATCCAATATTTATAGAAAGGTTTTGATGAGGGGCACTCAGGTGGCTCAGTAGGTTAAGCGTCTGACTCTCGGTGTCAGTTCAGGCAATGATCTCACGGTTAGTGAGATCGAGCCCCCCATCAGGCTCCATGTTGGCGGCACAGAGCCTGCTTGGAATTCTGTCTCTCCCTCCCTTTCTGCTCTTTTCCTGTATGTGCACGTGCATACTCTTGCTCTCTCTTTTAAAATAAAATAAACTAGGGGCGCCTGGGTGGCGCAGTCGGTTAAGCGTCCAACTTCAGCCAGGTCACGATCTCGCGGTCCGTGGGTTCCAGCCCCACGTCAGGCTCTGGGCTGATGGCTCAGAGCCTGGAGCCTGTTTCCGATTCTGTGTCTCCCTCTCTCTCTGCCCCTCCCCCGTTCATGCTCTGTCTCTCTCTGTCCCAAAAATAAATAAACGTTGAAAAAAATAAATAAATAAAATAAAATAAAATAAAATAAAATAAAATAAACTTAAAAAAAAAGGTTTTGATTAAAATCTGAATAAATGTTTAACTTTCCTGAATTTAATTAGTTGTTCTTACAAACCAATACAAAGGTGTTATATTTTTCTGTTTTTAACATTTGATACATACCTAACTTTGTCAACAAAATCACATTACAAGTAACTGTTTTAAAAACTGCTCTTTCCATAGGTAAGTTGGCTTTACTAAAGAAAACCTCTTTATTCATTGATAGAATGTCACCTTTTCCTTGAGGGGGCAGATTGTGAATCTTTTAAAAGTTTTTGAAAATTCTCTCTCAGATTGCTCACTGTGATAACCACTTCTCATTTAAAAAATCATCATTTTAAGAACACTCATTTATAAAAAGAAAAATTCATAATCATATTTAAGACCAAAGTGAGGGCACCAGTGAAAACCACTTATTAAATATTAGTGAATTCTCATTTTCTTTAACTTTGAATAGATAACAAATACATAAAAGGACACATTTTAATATTCTCTCTGCCATTAGTCAAAAGGAATGGCTGGCACAAATCCACTCTGGAAACCATAGATGTAGACTATTCACAGGAAACCCCAAAATCCAAAACAGGTAGTAAATTTCATTTTACTCAAGCACAAATTAGAATACCAATTTCAAATGTGATATGCAAGAACCAGGCAGTGAGCTGGTAAAGTGGGTTATAGCCCACCACCTGACATCTGAACCTCATTCCAGCTTTGTTTCCTCTTTATAGTCTCAAAACACATTTTATAGGAGAAAGTACATGTTAGTGCAATATCTGCAAATTGGGAAAATTAAAGAAGTTCTTCAATTTATTTAAAATAGAAAATTTTAAAAACATAACCCAAAATTTTACATCTTAATATTGATTAGACTTCTATTAGGACACACGTATATTCATGTACAAAAGATGCAAAAATAACTTTAGGAATACAGAATTCTTTAAAATGTAAACATAAGCATATATTAAAATTTAGAAGCTTAAAATTAATCTCTGAGGGATGCCTGGGTGGCTCACTCGGTTAAGCATCCAACTCGATTTTGGCTTAGGTCATGATCTCACGGTTTGCGGAATTAAGCCCCAGGTCAGGCTCTGCTCCCAGTGTGGAGCCTGCTTGGGATTCTCCCTCTCTCTCTGCCCCTCCCCAACCCCCCTCAAAATAAATAAATAAACACTTATTAGATATACTCTTTGATAAAGCTAAAATTATAAAATAAAAGAATTTATTCTTCGTAATTCTTGTTAATATTTAATAAAAAATGAATTCTACCACAGGGGGAAAATGTGTAATATGAAAAAGGAACAGTAATTCAATTAAGTTTTTTCATACCAGCAGTCTAACAATAAAAGAGATAATATTATTGTACTGAGTTGCAAATGCAAAAAAAATATATATGTATATATCTATATATATCTATATATAGATATATCTATAGATACATATATAGATATATATACGTGTACCCTGATGAAATATACTTCTCTTTGTTTAACCACAGGATACTTACTGTCTGAGTAGTTGTCGACCTTGTTTCCACATTAACTGGCTGTTTTGTTGTGGCTGTACCTCTGTTTCATTACCTTCATCTGGAAAACATTAAATCATAATAAAAATGCCTTGCTTTGTACATTAGAGAGTATCTCAATTCATAAAATATGTCCAATAAAAATTTATTAGATCAGAATATGCAAAACTACACTGTAAGGTATGTTTTAGGACAATGTAAATTCTGTTTTTCAAATCTAATTTCCATAACAAAATATAAATTCATTATAGCTACTAGATTCCCCTGAGAGTAGCAGAACTAAAATAACGACATTTTCCCAATCTCTAGTAGCCTAAGAATTTTCCTCCAGGACAAAGACTGACTCAAATCAAGTCATACAATAGGAGTCCAATGAAAATATTATGGAGCACCACATCAGAACTAGAACAAAGTACTCAGGAATGATGACAGAAAAGCCAGTCTGGTAAAGAGTAGATATAGGTAAGAAATAATTTCAATCCACATCTATTTCCTTCACTAGTTATTAAGTAAAAACCTCAAGTATTCTTTTGAAGACGTTCCTTGAATGAAAACCACCTAAGCCCTGTAAAGCTTTAATTCATCATTTGGTAGACGCTGAACCCTTTTAAGATAGTAAAATGAAAAGAGCCCTCTCTGTGATAAATCTGGACTACAGAATTTCCAAACTATACTCTGACTCAACTTTAAAAATACAAAAAAAAAAAAAAAAAAAAAAAATTCACACTTTTCATCAGCCCTTGATCAAACTGCAAGAAACTGTGATCTCTTACAGGGTTTTATTCAAGTGGAGATATAAGAGAGATTGGGAAAATTTGTTTTATGATTTTCATGTTAAGCATTTACTATGTTCCAGATGCTATGTTAAAAACACATATGTTATCTTTTTTAATCTTTACAACCCCAAATCCCCATTTTAAAGATGAGCAAGATGAGTTTTACAAGTTAACTGTAAGATTCCCAAGTTAGAAACACAGTTGTAAGGTGCTGAAATGACATGTGACTCCAGAGTTCTGTTTCCCTCTACATGCTCTCACTACAGTGAGAAGAAATTAAAGAAATAAGTAAATGAGAATTTGGTCTTCCATTTTCATTTTTCTCCTAAAATAGTTAGGCCAAGCTCTGTGATATACCAAAGAAATAGCAGTACAGTGGGGGGTGGGAGGGATTAAGATACCTTAAAAAGATAAGAGTACTTTGGGATAGGATGACTTCAGAGGGTATACTTTAAAAAAAAAAAAAAAAGAGGGCAAAATGATGTCCCAATATTAAGGAAAAACAACACGTCTGCTTCCATTGACCCACAAATTCAGGAACTATGGTTCACAAATGGTTCCACAAATTCAGGAATACACTATGGTATGTTCTAAATATATCCCCTTTTTAAGTGAAGTAAGTAACCTATACCTGCCAAGTGAGAACATGTGCATTGGCATTTCAAAAGACTAAAAATTTCAGATGTGAAAGAACTTTTGAGATCATTTAATTTCCCATCAGTAATGGCCCGAATTCTTTCTATACTATCCTCAGATATACTCAGCTGTCTTCGCCTACTTTGGCAGCTCATGATGTTATTACCAAAGTGTGACACATGCACTCATTGGAATACTACTCAACAAGGAATGAACACACCAACACGAATGAATCTCAAATGCATTGTGCTAAGTGAGAAAAGCTAGAATCAAAAGGCTATATTTATTCTGTATGATCCTGGAATTCATATGAGTTTCTGGAAAAGGCAAAACTACAGGAACATAAAACAGATTAGCGGCTGCTCAGGGATTAGAGTGGGGAAGAAGGGTAGTAGGAACAAGACCATATATGTTTGTGAAAACACTAAAAAAGGCAAATTTTGCTTATGTAAATTATATCTTAATAAAAAATAAATTAAGCCAAATCAAATAAGAATGCATCTTCACCCTCTTTAAAAAAAAAAAGTATATTTGTATACTGATATAAAATTTGACTCCCTGGGTAACGTATTTTTTTTTTAAGTCTTGGATTAAAATAAAACTTCTGTACATGTGAACCTAATTTTTCCCACCGTTCTTTATCCAAGTTAAAACTCACAGTTCTCTCAATCAACTATCAGATTCACTCTTACCTTACCAAGTTTAAAAAAAATGACATCAAAAAAAGTGAGGATTTTATCTAAAGTGGTAAGAGTTGAATTGCTTGGTAATATTAAAAGTACTTGAGTCGTACTTCCAGTGCAGTTGGAGAAGAGGGACCCAATTTACCCTCCTGCTTGTATAACAAGTACAAAACAAAATAGATGAAATCATGGTTAAGACACTGGACATCAGGCAACAGAGGAAGATGATCCCTGAGAGAAGAGAAGCATGGTGAGCCCTGTGATTATTCCCGCTGCCTGGACAGCGTTTCTAGATCACAGCATAGGGAGGGAGAACAAAAAACAGTATCTGAAGAAATGATGGGTGAAAAGTTCCAAGTTTCATGAAAACTATAAACCCACAGATCCAAGAGACTCCACAAATCCCAAGCACAAGAAATATAATGGGGGGGGGGGGGGGGGGAGAGAACCTGGGAACTATACCATAGCACATCATAATGAAATTGCTTAAAACCAATGATCAAATGAAAACTCTTCAAAGCAGCCAGAGAAAAAGGTCACATTCTACATACAGAGGAATAAAAGTAAGTTTGATAGAAGGTATCTCATCAGAAACAATGCAAGCAAGCAAAATAAAGATGTTTCAGACACACAAAGGCTGGAAGAAGTCATCGGCAACAGCCCATACTATAGGATACATAAAAGCCCTTGAGGCAGATGGAATATGATGCCAGAAAATATGGATCCCCACAAAGGAATGAGAAGCACTGGAAATGTATACTTTTTGTATTATTTAAAAATCCCTTTAAAAGAGAATTGATTGTTTCAACAAATAATGAATGTAGTGTGACTTATAATATAATACAAGAAAATATGTGAGAACAACTACCAAAGAGAGAAATGGAAATACGTGGGTTCTCATGCTACAGCAGAAGTGGTATACTGTCACTCAAAGATAGATGGCGATTTAAAAAAAAAAAAAAAAAGAAGTATACTATTAACCCTAAAGCAACCACCAAACCAGCAAAGAGTTATAGCTAATAAGTAAGCAAGAGAGAAAATAGAACCGTAAAAAAAAAAAACAGAAAACAACAAAAACTAGATGAATCCAAAAAAAATCTAAAAGGAAAAGGGAGCAAAGAACAGACTGAACAAACAAAACAAACAGCCAAGGTGGGAACTTTAAATCTAACCATATCGATAGTCACGTGAAATGTAAATGGTCTTAAACATCGTGATGAAAAGGTAGAATCTGTCACTCTGGATAAAAATATTCTATTTTTTAATAAGTACCTGCCTTCTAATATTAAATAGAAGAAACTGAACTATGGAAAGATAAATAAGATTAACATAATCTGGGGTAATATTCTCCTAAAACAGAAATGTGAAGGTTTGGAAATAGAACAAAACAGGAAAAAAAAAAAAAAAAAAAAGGCAGAAAGGAAACGAATTTTACAGTGAAAAATGTTTCAGAAAATGTCTGGATTATCAGTTTAAACAAAAGTAGTATAAATGGATAAAAGATCAAGCACTAGGAAAATTCCTGCTTCTTTAAAGTTTACCTGTGGTGAACACACCACCTTTGACCCTCTCCTCGTCACTGTCCTCATCACTGTCACCTACGAATCCCTCGATAACGCTCAGAACCAGGCTTACATGCTTCCTCTGCAACCAAACGTTTACATCATCTTGAGCAGTTAACATTCGTGTGGGTGATCCACCTTAGCCTCCCCACAACCACCACCCTCTCTAGCTGTCAGACCTCAGATCCTGTCATTATGAAGAACAGACACAGATGCAAACTCACTCTCTGAGCATATCCTTCAGGCTCATACTCCCACCTCACTAGTTCTTTCATTTAGCTGGGACCTCAGGTCAGGGGCCAGCAAATTACAGCCTGCAGGTCAAACGTGGCCCGCTGCACTCATTCATTTCTGTGTTGTGGCTACTTTCATGTTAGGATGTCAGAGCTCAGTAGCTGCAACAGGTAACATATGGCCTAAAAAGCCCAAACATTACTACTTGGCCTTTTACGGGACACCAGTGTGCTGGCCTGCTCCAGACAACAGCCCATCCCCTTACTTTTACCCATTAGCCTCCTTTTTGTCTTCACTTCCTTCCCTCCCTAGTTTTAGTTCACGGTCTATCACTGCAACTGTTCTTTAGCCAATACCCTCAAGTTACTCCTTCCTTTTGTCTCTCCATAAATTCAATGAATTCCATTATTAACTATTTTCATGCTACTTAACTTCCACCCAAGCTGTCAAGGGTGTAAACCAATGCTTCTATATAAACTCATGATCACACACCTTGACTGGACCCTTAGCTTTTCTCAATCCTACTATTTGTTATCAGTTTGTCCTCCTCACTATTATGTTAAACCTTCTCTACTTTTCTTAAACCTGTCATACACCCTTAGCAGATAATCCAGTCTTACACATAAAGCTATCATATTAAATACCCACCACCAAACTGAAACCCAAACTCACAAACCCAACACCCAACTTCTACATTCGTTCTTGGGAACAATAAAAGACATATTCCTCCCAGCATTGTCCAGCTAATTCAGAATCCAGTCCCTATCACTTCTTCAGATACCTTCCTATTTTAAATACCTCTTCTCTTTCCTTTTTATTTGCTCCTCTTCTAAGAAACACTTGCACGCATGTACACACACACACACACACACACACACACACACACACACACACACTTTCCTTGACCCCATGGATCCTTTCAGCTGTCCCTGTTCTTCACCTTCACAATCTAAACTTCCTGAAAGATGACTACACGGAGTCTTCATTTTCCATTCATGTCTTTGTTTCTGCCCTCACCCTTCTCCTAAAACTGCCCAAAATAATGACCCATGTATCGCTAAATCTTAAGGCTACTCTTCAGAACCTCTGGCCATTACTCACGGTGCTGTAGAGTCCTTTCCTGTGGAATCCCTCCCTTCTCCTGGTTTCCTTCCCCATTAAGATAATTCTTATCAGTTTCCTTTCCGGCTTTCTACTCTTCTACCAGTTTTGTATTAGAGATCCTGGTCCTCCTCTTACTGTGCATTAAGTCCCTGGGTGAGTTCTTTCTCTCCAGCGACCTGAGTGCCCTCGGTACTACATGCTGAGGCCTCTCAAATCTACATATCCAACCCAGACCTCTGGTTGGAGCTTCAGACCCACACAGCCAGCTGTCTACCAGCCAGCTTCACTTGACTGCCTGACAAATAAATCCAACAGTGAACCCATCATTTTCCAAATCTACATCTGAACTAGTTTGCAAAACTGGCAGTGTGGGGGCCATCTTTGAGTTTTGAGTGTCCCTGTTTTTCATCCCTTACGTAGAAACAAGAATGAATTCCTGCAGATTTTACTTCCTAAGTACTTCCTGAACACACCCACCCTCTTCATCTCCACTGTCAGTGCCCTGCGAAGGCAGCTTTCCACACTCAGCCAGGTGTGTCCCATCACCCATCCAGATCCTCTCTCATATGCCTGCTACACCTGCCGCCCATGGGGTATAAGAGCAAATCTGATCACGAGAGTTAAGATCCTTCAAATGCCTTCTCAAAACTCTTAGGATAAAATGAGAATCCTTAACATATTTTACGAGACACGTGTAACATACTTTACCATCTGCCCCTCTGGTTAACTCTCTAGCTGCATCTAGAAACACTCCTTCCCCGGCCTTCCTCTACTAGCCGGTTATTTTATTTCTCAAATATGCCATATATCTTCCCTCTGTCTTTCTCCTACCTCTCATTCAACAATAATTTAGTAAGTTCACTTTCCCTGGCCAGTTCTTACTTGTCCTTCAGACGCTAACTGTTCATTTCCTGCAAAAAAGCCTTTCTTGACTGCTTAAGCCTAGACTTGGTTCCCCTGCTATTGTGCTTCTTAACACCTATTACCTTCCCCATTATACAGGTCATTTTATTGCAATCACTTTTTTCTTATCTCCCCTGTAAAAATCCAGTAAGGCACTGTTATCTCATTCACTGAATCTGGTGCTAGGTCTGACAAGCACTACATATTTAATATTTGTAAATAAATAGTTTGAAAGATCAGTAGATGAAATCACCCTTGGTACTATGTGTTGTATACTAAGAAAATAAACCTGAAAGTTAGGAACTATTTCCTCTATTTTTCCCAGTTTCAGATAAGGAACAGAACAATCTCAGAAAGATTAATACCACAGGTATTTAAAGTGTCAGGGCAGAGTTAAGAACTTACACGCATAAAAGTCAAACTTCTTCTAGAGCCACTTGTTTACTTATAAACATGTTGTATATATTGCAACTAGACCTTTACTAGGTGCAAGTTTACTCCTAAATTAATATTGAAAACATTAACTAAATTAAAAGTTTACTCCTAAATTAGTATTGAAAACTTAGGAAATAAACTACTTTATATAAAAGTACTGATTGTATCCCTTCTGTGAATCAGACAAGGTAACTTTTAGGACAGCCTTTGACAAATAGCCTACATTTAAAAAAAGAAAACAAAATTAATTTAAGTGTATCTCAAGTCAAAAGAAGAGACACCAGAGTAAGACAGAACAATTTAAAAAAACAAAGCAAAAAAAAAACGAGCCAATGATCAACTGGTACCACTCTAAATCTCAAGGACTCAATATTCAGCTGTGGAAATGCGTACACTGAATTCAATTATAAAATCAGTGGCACGTTCAGAACTTACTTTGTAAATTTTTTTTCATACATTGTCAAATATACGAGCAGTGTGGTTGGGGCACCTGGGTGGCTCAGTGGTTAAGCATCAGACTCTTGATTTCGACTCAGGTCGTGATCAAACGGTTCGTGAGTTCAAGCCCCACATCGGCCTCTGCGCTGACAGTGCAGAGCCTGCTTGGGATTCTCTCTCTCTTTGTCCCTCCCCTGCTCATGCTTGCTCTCTCTCTCTCTCTCTCTCAAAATAAACAAACAAACAAACAAAAAAAAGCAGTGTAGTAAAATAGGACTAATATGAATTTTGGATTCTATACATATGGGGCACCTGGCTGTCTCAGCGGAAAAAACATGCAACTCTTGACCTTGGGGTCATGAGTTCAAGCCCCATGCTGGGTATAGAGATTACATACATTAAATAAATAAACTGAAAAAATATATATGTGAATTTTTGAGTCAACAGACCACGGCTCAGATCCATATTCCCATTACTTAATAGTTGTGTGACCTTGTACAAGTTTCTCCACTTCTCGGGGTTCAAATTTCACTTAGGTAAAATTAGAGCCATGTCATCTTTACGAGTAACTATTTTATGAGTAACTATCTGAAGCTAATATACACAAAGCACCTAGCCCAAGGCATGTATTTCAGCAAATGATATAAACAATAATTGAGATCTTCAGATATTTGATCTTGAAATTTAATCTGAAATTATGTCAAAACATTCTCATTTGAAACATGGTAACTTTTGAACAACTTTTCTTACTATCCCTTATACCTACTAATGTGTCATTTACATCTATATTCCTTAATATCTGATTGCTTACAAAGTGCTATTTTTGTAGGGATGAAAAGACAGGAAAAGAAAAAAGAAGAAATAACACAAAAAGATAATAAAAGTTTTAGCTGTTAAAAGATGGTCTGGCTGCAGAAAACTCCCATGGGTAAGAGAGTCCAAAAACAATCTTGCACCTGCAGCTGAGGGATGAGGTTGAGGAGATTAGGAATTCTCTGTATTTGAGAAGTCTCTGAACTCCATCATCCCTTCTCTTTCTCTCAGGATTTCAAGGGCATGATGTACTTTAAAAAGCACATCTCAAAGTTCCCATTAACATTGGGGAAACCCAACAAGACACAGTTATGTCAGTGCATTACTCCATGAATTCTGGTCCTTCCAGTAAGTGGAGAACAAAGGAGAAAATGGGAGGACGAGGAGGAAGAAAGGGGAAGAGGGAAAAGGAAGGAAGGTGTTGGAAAATAATCTAAATGACACTAAATGTTTGGTGCCAAAAATGAGGAGGTCAGAAAAAATAACTAATATGCAAATAATTAGAAATTAACTTGCCATCATAAGTATTATTGCTACAAAAAAACTAGGTATCAACTTCTTTTTAATCACTTAAACTTCCTTTAAAATTAGCTTACCAGAATCATAGCTTGGAGGCTTCATATCTCCCTGATTCAATTCTGTCCCATATTTCAACTTGTGGTATTTGGCTCTAACAAAGAAATAAGAAAATACAAACCATCTTAAAATATATTTAAATTAACTTTAGGATATGTAATAGGAGTAGTCATCATAGCCTTCCATGGTGTCAAAGTAGTAATAAAAAGTGCTTGTCATTATTATTATTTTATTGTTGTCATACCATCAAGTGCCATCATAACAAATAGAATAACACTGAGAACCACAAATCTTTGTATAATTACAAATGAACGATATAACATTCTAATTTCTATAGTATTCAAATTTTCTTGATGATCGCCAAAGTACAATTCTACTATAAAAGCAGTAGATAAGTTTGGATTGTGAAATAAGCCTATAGAAGACTAACCTTTCTCAAAATTTACATATTTAAAAAGAAAAGTCATCTAGTGGTATGTATATACAATGGAATATTATGCGGCCATAAAAAAGGATGGGATATTGCCATTTGCAACAACATGGATGGACCCTAGAGGGTATTATGCTAAGTGAAATAAATCAGACTGAGAAAGACAAATATGGTTTCACTCCTATGTGAAATTTAAAAAACAAATGAGTAAACAACAAAAAGCAGACTCAGACCTATAAATACAGAGAACAAATTGAGGATTATCAGAGGAAAGGGGGCTGGAGGCATGGGCAAAATGAGTGAAGGGGAGTAGGAGATACAGGCTTCCAGTTATGGAATGAATAAGTCACAGGAATAAAAGGCACACCACAGGGAATATAGTCAATGATATTGTAACACCATTGTATGGTGACACATGGTAGCTACAAATGTAGTGAACATAGCATAACATATAGAGATGGTGAATTACTATATTGTACACCTGAAACTAATGTACCATTGTGTATCAACTATACCCAAAAAGTGTTTTAAATCATCTGTATTACCCCTTGCCTTGTCAGGCAATTATGATTTGCCAAGTATGCATTATAGTAAACAATCCAAAGGAAGGAGGGGGAACCAGCCCAAATCACTCATGTTGAATAAGCTATTTCAGTAGGAATGAATAAATTTTTTTTTAATAGTCAAGATATCCTTTGCCTTTTCAGGAAGCAATCAGGAAGAATTATAAACAGAAATTCTTACCTATTTCCCTTTAAAAGCTAGCTAAATGTAATTATTTATGGCTAACCTGATTTCACTATCTCAGATTTAATCATCTGAGATCAGAAAAATAATGCAGATAAGGTAAAAATTGTAAAGGTCAACAAAAATATCCATACTTACTTCGTGTACTTCTATATTTTGATTGGTTTGCTTCCCCAAAATATTGAGGCCATTTGTAATATTCAATGTAAAAAGGTTACACAATAATTTGAAAAACCAAAGTAATGAAGAAGGAATGAAGGGATAATATAGCCAAATTGAAAGTTAACTTTTTTATAAAACTAATTGAGTACTTAACATAAAGAAGTTTAAATATTTCAATATTTAAATTTAAAGTTTCAATATTTTAATATTTAATATTTAAAGTTTCAATATTTCAGTATCATTACAAAAATGATATAAAGGAAAATTATTTGCTCAAACGTGCAAAGTACTGGATTCATATTCATTTGCAGTTACAACAGAAAAATCAAAGTTTATATAGAGGGGAATCTTAAGAAAACATGAAAATTACAACAGCTGATGTTCTACATAAGGTAGGTGGTGGGTATATGAATAGATTTTACAATAGTCTTTATATGTTTTACATATGTATAAAATGTTTTGTGATAGGGGCGCCTGGGTGGCGCAGTCGGTTAAGCGTCCGATTTCAGCCAGGTCACGATCTCGCGGTCCGTGAGTTCGAGCCCCGCGTCGGGCTCTGGGCTGATGGCTCAGAGCCTGGAGCCTGTTTCCGATTCTGTGTCTCCCTCTCTCTGTGCCCCTCCCCCGTTCATGCTCTGTCTCTCTCTATCCCAAAAATAAAAAAAATATATATTAAAAAAAAAAATGTTTTGTGATAATATATACCCATTAGAAATAAAAAAAGGATATTTGCTTTATATATGTATATATATTTAATATGCATAGAAGAGTTCTGGAAGGATACATAATACATAAGCCATTAGTTACTAAGATTTCCTTTTGGAAAGGAAATCAATGAACTGATACATAAAGGAGACCAAATTGTATTATTTGCTTAATTAACAATATGCATATATTTCTTTTTTTTAATTTTAGTAAATATTTTTGATCCAAATTAACTAGAGTATGTTTTTCTCTATTCCTAATGCTTCTGTGAGTCACAAAGATTTCATCACCAGATTAAACATTTCCTAGTCTACTTCAATGTATTTGTAATAATGTTGATTATTAGTGATATTTAAAGCCACTTTACTTACAGTTACCAGAAAGTAAATAAGGTTCTTAATGTAACTGTCAAGTTTCAGATTTTTCATCTACAATGAAACAAAATAACAATACCTCCTAGAAGCCAAATAGCAATTGAAAGTATCTGGTCTGAGGGCAGAATAAAAGCATCAACAAAATATTACGGAGTACATTTATATACATATATAGAAAAACTTTTCAAACACAAAATACTACACTATAGTGCATTCTAGTGGTCTTAGGAAAAACTGCAACAGAGTTTATGTAAAAAAGGGAATAGAAAATATTCTTTACAATATACGTAACAAAAACAACATATTATAAGCTGACATTTCATAAAAAATTAGACAAAATAAATAAAGAACTGTTGTGTTTACCACAGGCTGTGTTCCCTTAAAGCAGGGTCTCTCTACTGAACTGTTAAATTCACTGGAAAATGGGGCGCCTGGGTGGCGCAGTCGGTTAAGCGTCCGACTTCAGCCAAGTCATGATCTCGCGGTCCGTGAGTTCGAGCCCTGCGTCGGGCTCTGGGCTGGTGGCTCGGAGCCTGGAGCCTGTTTCCGATTCTGTGTCTCCCTCTCTCTCTGCCCCTCCCCCGTTCATGCTCTGTCTCTCTCTGTCCCAAAAATAAATAAAAACGTTCAAAAAAAAAATTAAAAAAAAAAAATTCACTGAAAAATAATTTACTCCCAGAACTCTTCTCAACTTAGTAACATTCCTTTTGAAGCCAATATGCTAAATTCACTCATATTGTTTCCTACAGTTTTAATACTTGATCTGTGTTACCTACCAATCCTCTTGTTCCCTAATCTTTTTGTCTAAATCAGATTGTAAATAAATAGCAGATCTCCTATCTAAGAACTCTACGTACGATACGTGGCTAGGCCTTCCAACTGGCCTTTATTGGGTTAAAAAAGCATAAAAATTGTATAATAATTAAAGAAGTCCCATTATACTTTTGTTTCAAAGTCTATTATAATGTACTAGGAATATGACGTAGCATCCAAATCACATTTTAAATGTTCATGCTCAGAATAACTTGACTAAATCAATGGACAGGTTCTGAATTCTCGTGACAGGTCCGGTGCTGTGCTGGCTGATGGGAAAGACCTGCAGTTACAGTCAGTTTAGGGCGGAGCAAGGAGATGCCTAAGAGACAGAGATTAAAATAACTACAGCACATTGTGTCAAGAGTTAGGAGTCATATCAGGGGCGCCTGGGTGGCTGAGGCGGTTAATCGTCTGACTTCGGCTCACGTCATGATCTCATGCTTAGTGAGTTCAAGCCCCGCATGGGGCTCTGTGCTGACAGCTCAGAGCCTGGGGCCTGCTTCAGATTCTGTATCTCCCTCACTCTCTGCCCTCCCCCGCTTGCGCTCTCTCTCTGTCTCAAAACTAAATAAACATTTTTTTTTAAAAAGAGTTATGCGTTACATCAAATGTTATAGGAATTCAGAAAAGGGATTATCTAATTCTGTCAAAGGTGGTGTCAAGGAGAGCTACCAAAAAGAAGGTAACATAAGAGATTTTAGCTAAACCTTAAAAAACCAGTAGTTTTTAGTCAGACAAATAAATTGATGAAGAGTATTTCTGTCAGAAGAAAAAGTGGGGGAGAAATACACAATGGGTCAAAAAAAAATGTGTGTGTGTGTGTGTGTGTGTGTGTGTGTGTGTGTGTGTGTACAGGACTAGAAAGGGGCCTGGCTGTAAAAGGTTCTACTAAGAACTTGGGAAGGAAAAAACAAATTCAATCTGGAACTTGAAGTCCCAAATAAAAAAAATAAAAAAATTAAAAAAAAAAAAGAACTTGGAAATTAGCTAGATATTTTAAAGCAGGGATAGAACAATCTGTATTTCAAAAAGTGAATCCTGTGAACGTGGAAGATGAATTAGAATATGGAATTATTACAGGCAAAGAGGACATATGGGTTTTTACAGTAGTGCAGATGTAAGAGAGAAACAGGGAAAAATGGAATGTTTCAGAATTGTATTTTATATAGTATTTAAGGTTTTTCAGTATAGAAGTTCCTGAGTAAATCCTGAATTACACACTGTGTACTCTTGAAAAATTAGATATACATTTGCTCATTTTGCATATTCTATTATACTTTAGGGAATGCCTTAAATAAATTCATTGCTAGGTGAGTAATCTTTCTGTAATGTTAAAGACTCAGTTTCACTGAATTTTGGATCTTTTTAAATGGGACTACTTAGAAAATCAATAACACAGCAATTCTAAATTATGATCCTTACACTTAGGTGTGTCAGGTTAAATGACAATGTGTCAGGTTAAAAGACGTCTAGAATTTGCTGTTCTAAAATAGATCAGGATGAAGCAAGACTGACAGGAACATTAACTGCTAAGGCTTGGAGGTGTATATAGAAGATATTACTCTCTTTACATTTATGCTTCAAATTTTCCTCAAAAAAAAACTTCTTAAAAATTCTTTGCTTAAAGCATTAGCAAAATAATTTCAGAATCAAAAGAACTGAAATGTTCTACAACTCCAAAATCTGTAAAACTTCCTGGCGTTAGGGCATTAGAAAAATAATTTCAGAGTTAAAGAACTGAAATGTTTAAGACTCTAATCCACAAAGAAATGCTCTGTTACTCCTTAATTTATTACACTTAAATAGTGCCATAGTATCAGGAATAACCTCAAATCATTCCATAAATCCCAGAAGATACAAAATCTTTTCCAGGAGAACTCCATTAGTTGAAAGAAAACAAAATGTCTTCCCTAGACCCAGCCAGTTCTTTATCTCTTCTGTTCTTCAAAGTCAAACTACTTGGAAAAATAAGCAACTATATCTGTCTCCACTTTATCTGACCTTCTCACCCCTCAAACCCCTGTGATCTGGTTTGTGTTCCTGCTACCTCCCTGAAGCTCTTCTGGCAAGGCCATTTACAAGCTCTGACCTGGCAAATCTGGATGACTACTTTCAGGTTACAGCTTACTTAGAGTCGTTGTGGCATCTACAATTGTCAAACTCCCACTTTCTTTAGCTTGCTTGCAATATACTGCTCTCTCCTTCCTTCTCCAACTGTTCCTTTGCTGGTTCTTCTTCCTCTCCCTTTTCCTCAAACTTTTCCATTTCCTGTGGCTCTGGCTGATTCTTCTCTTCCCACAACACTTGTTTCAACTACTTGTTGAACTTATTCAACTGCTTGTTTCAACTACTCCTGCAACTTTATCCACAGTATTAATGAGCCCCAAGTATACATCTCTAGTCATGAGCCTTACTCTCATATCTGCTTTTCAACCCTTCTTTTTTCTTTTTTTTAATGTTTATTTATTTTTGAGAGAGAAAGAAAGAGACAGAGCACGAGCAGGGGAGGGGCAGAGAGGGAGGTACAGAATCAAAAGCAGGCTCCAGGCTCTGAGCTGTCAGCACAGAGCCTGATGCGGGGCTCGAACCCACAAACTGTGAGATCACGACCTGAGCCGAAGTCAGATGCTCAACCGACTGAGCCACCCAGGCACCCCTCAACCCTCATTTCTTAATCTTTAATTCATTTGATAATTTAACAAAACTTTGACTCAAGCCAGGAACCTGGGAATCATTCTTGAATCATCTTTCTTCCTCATCCCCTATATCCAGTCATCTCCAATTTTTATGGATTCTACTTAAAATGTTTCATAGCTGATGCCTCTTCTATTCTAGCAGCTACTATGTTATAATCTCTCATCCTAGACTATTAGAATCTTCCTGATTCTACTAACAGATCTTTCCAGTCCATCCCCATACTGAGGTCAGGGTGATCTTTCTAAAATCTACCTCACACTAGTCCATGCTCCTTTCAACTGCACAACAACTAAATGCAACATGCATTCCTAGACCAGGAAAAAAAAATACTATAAAAATCATTACTGGGGTATTTGGTGGAAAAAAAATGCTATAAAGATCATCACCAGAACATATGAATATGGGCTATATTAAACAATAGAACTATATCAACACTAAGTTTCCTTAATTTTGATAATGAGTTGTAATTATAAAAGGGAATGTCCCTGTCCCTGTTCGCAGAAGATATATACGGAGGTATTTAGAGGCATAAGGGGTATAATGTCTTCATCTAAGTAGCAAATGATCCAGGAAAAAAGCAGTATGTCTACAGAATGAGCATACCAGTAAATATAGCAAAATGTCAACTGGTGAATCTGGGTAAAGGGCATGTAGTTCTTGAAACTTCTATAAGCTTGAGAAATTTTATAATAAAAGGTTTTGAAAAACCTTCAATGTTTCCTATTATATGTAAGATAAAATTTTGAACTCCTTAGGCTCTCCATGATCTGGTTCTTGCCCACATCTATCATCACTTATCAAATCACAACTAACATCTTACCCTCCTCCATACACCGTGACTGTAAATTTCTGAACGCACCAAACTGCTTTGTTCCCTGCCAAACATACACTCTCTACTTCCTGAACCTTGCTTATCTGGCAAACACCTGCTGTTCAAGTCTCACCTCCTCTTGTTACATCCTCACTTCTACTTACTTCTACCTTCCAGATCCAAATAACCACTCCCTTCTTTGTGACCCCACTGTACCCTGTACAGACATCTTCCATAGCACTCATGATACTGCACTGCACTTTTGTGGTTTACAAGTCTGTTTCCTGCTACTCTGAGCCCTTAAGGACAAGGACAATGACCTTGTTTATACTCAGCTCCAGCACAGTGCTTAAGTTGGATGGATAGAGCAATGACTATATTTAATGAGGAGGGCCTCTCTCTCTCTCTCTCTCTCTCACACACACACACACACACACACACACCGCACGCATGCAATATCCTTGGTTACTTGAGTACCTGTATATTTTAATTCTACTGTATTATGATAGATGGTAAAGAGTACAGACTTCAGAATCAGACAGACCTGCAGGATCTGAATCACAGCTGTACTACAACTTTGCAACTCTACATACTCAAGTTACTTAGTTTTTAAACCTCAGGGCCTGGTGCACAGTACTTAATAAAGTTGCCATTAATGTTATTATTCTTTCTCTTTGATGACACCTGTAATTTAAATTGCTTAAAATCTCAAATATTCCCAAATTGCACACTTTTAAAAGTAGTTCCTCACCCATACCATCTCTCCAATACAGCTTTCAATCAACCTCTCAAGGAATAAAAAAGAATCCTCTCTTTTTTACCAAGAGGTCAACGTGTTTTCAATTTCTTGTGCCATTTAAAGATCTCACGTAAAGGTGAAAATGAGTTCTAATAAAGTTTAATCTATTTCTTGATATCCATAAATATTATCTGTTAAATGCTATTTTATGACAGTTTTGCAAACAGCCCATTCATCAACTTAAAAAAAAGTGAGAAAAGCATGTGATCAAAACAAGCAAAATAGAGAATTTCAGTATCGCCTATCAAGTACTCAATTACCTAAAACAAAAAAACTGTCTCATGTTGCTGACAAAAAATTCCAAAGACCACCTGTTAAAACATACACACTTATAATTCATACAAAAATTTCCTAAACTCTCATCTATGACCTATTGTCCTTTCCCTGTGAACCGAGGTTAAACACTAGCAACATCGAAAGAGAAGATTCACTTCTGGAGAGATACGAATAGCTCATAGCAAAGGAACAAAATACCAAAAAAGTCTAGAAAAAGTTCTCAATCCAGTCTGCTTTTTCCCCAAAGAAAATACACCGAACTGAATACCAGATGATGAGGAAAAGGCATTAGAGAAATTTCCTTTACAACTCAAAAACGAGTTCAATCCCATAAAGAAATGGATCATGACAGCTCAGGAAGCACATAAATTTCCTTAGAAAGGACAGGGCAGGGGAAAAATGTTGCTAAACTTTTAAAAAAATCATACAAATCGGTTTATTGTTCATGACCATTAAACAGTCATGATAACATTCAATATTACAACCATTTGTAAATGTGCATTACAGGTACTATTTTTGTAATTCAAAAGTATAAAGTATTAACATTTGGATTTGTTTTAGGAATAACAGAAAAATTAGTCCAGTCTTTAAAGAGAACACAGCCTTCCATCCCACTGAATTACCTTTCCTGTTTAAGAGCATACTCCAGCATTTTGATCCTCCTCACAAGATCCTTCTTCAAATTTTCTTGACCTTTTCTTTCCCCCTGAAGGAAGGCAATCTGGGCCTGAGTAGAGAAAAAAGAAGAAGAAGACAAAACTCAGTTTGGACCAAACAAAAAAAGTTTTTAATTCAGCTGAAGAAAGAACCCTTGGATGATAGGGCACTTAGAGGCAAATATGCTTCCTTTACATATATGTCACAAAATATGTAAGCATATAGAAAGGCACTGATTGCAAGGGGGAAAAATCTTTTTTTAAATACACATTTTACTTCAGACTAGGGATGTTAAAACAGGTAATGTATATCCTCTAAGAGTCTATAATCTAAAACAATCAATATAAATGCAGACATATGCAAAGAATACAGTATAGTTTGCTCAAATGTTTGTGGCATTAAGGGGATTTCTCTTTTATAAAAAATGAAGATGGGGAAAGGGGGAAAATAAAATCATGAGTTCTTATAATATCATCGCAAAGTAACAGTTCTCAGAGCTTCACTACATATTTAAATCTTATGATGGATTTGAGATTGTCTTGAAAGACTTTATTCTGGACCTCCCCTACAAATGAAAAGTAGCTGCCTTTTCTCAATCCCTACCTTTCACCCCACCTCCTTTTAGGAGATTTAATATGCAGGGAAAAAAGTGAAAGTTCAAAAAAGGAAAATCAGAGACAATGGCCCTCCAGAGGTTCCTAGCCCCTCCAAGGAATAAAGACAAAAAAACAAAAACAAAAACAAAAACAAACCCTACAGTTTCATATGTAAACAAACTGTAAAACTCATGTCTTCAGAAACACAGCTTGGGCAAAGTGGCTCTCCAGAATATCTATAAAGACATGTAGAATTGAAATAGTAACTTCCACTTAAGGAACTGAAACTGTGTTGCAAACACTAACTAGTTAAAGTAATACATAGGGCATTTAAGGGCCCTCAAGGATTGCTATATCAATTTCACTGTTCTCATGTTTTCCCCTTCCATTTCTATTACATTAACCCAGATGACAATGTTATTTATATTTCCACAGTGCTTTAACAAGCAATAACTTGTATTTAATGATGACCTTACCACATCCCTAAGAAATTGTGGATTGTCCAACCAAGGTTTAGTGAGTGAGCCACTAAACTTACTTCTACTCCATTTGAATAACATTCCTTTGTTTTTTCAATGCCATAATGAACATAAAATCCAATTCACCAAGCATCTTATAACTTTCAAAATGAAGGTAGTGCTGTTTTTGTTCTCGTTTCAGTAAGCTCTTAAAAGTTACAGAGCCTGAATGTCCATCAACTGATGAATGGATAAAGAAGATGTGGTTTATATATACCACAGAATACTACTTGGCAATGAGAAAGAATGAAATCCTGCCATTTGCAGTAACGTGGATGGAACTGGAGAGTATTATGCTAAGTGAAATAAGTCAGTCAGAGAAAGACACCATATGTTTTCACTCATATGTAGTACTTGAGAAACTTAACAGAAGACCATGTGGGAAGGGAAGTGGGGGGGTGGGGGGAGGCGAGGAGTGACAAACAGAGAGGGAGGGAGGCAAACCATAAGAGACTTAAATACAGAGAGCAAACTGAGGGTTGATGGGGGTGGGGAAGAGGAGAAAGTGGGTGATGGGCATTGAGGAGGACACTTGTTGGGATGAGCACTGGGTGTTGCATGAAAGCCAATTTAACAATAAATTATATTTTTTAAAAAGTTACATTGCAATTAAAAGGATTATTTCCATCTTATTGAATTAAAAATCGTCCAAAAACAATTGTATACACAAGGAAAAGGCATCAAATATCTACACTACCTACACTTAATGATCATAAAACCTTTTGAAATTATGTACTCTACAAGGCAATCATTATTTTATGTAAGCATAATAATAATTTCATTTAAAGCTGACAAAAATGGAAGTCCTGACAAAAGGATATGATAGTCCAACTGGTTTGACCAAACAGTGCTTTGGCATAGAATTCTTTATACTCTTCAAAATGGCTTTAATAAAAATAATAATCTAATCAGCATAATTATGTAATCAAAGTAATAATAACATCAACGATCAATGTCTTCCACTATATATCCTTCGGCGAGTTTTATACTTCTGTCTCCATCGTGGTCCCTGGATGCTTCTCAAACTTCAGTCCATAATACTGGAAAAGTCTTTACTGTGACTCATTTCTGAACCCACCAACCACTCCTTGTGTTCCCAGTACACTTAATTCTCCATCTTCCTGTCAATTCACATATTGGATTAAATATTTAATAAAAATAAAAGACCCAGAACTGTTAAAGAGAAAGATTGCAGAGAAGATAGAGTTACCTGGAAAGAAAAACAAAAAAGATTAACAGGAATATCTGTGTTATTTCTTGGTGATCACAGAACACCTCTGTGGTATTTCTGCCGAAGATGCATAACCCGAAATGCATCATAAGGAAACACAGGCAAACTCAACTTGAGGCACATTTTACATTAGGTTTCTTGTAATGTTCAAAAGTGTCAGGTCATAAAAGTCAAGGAAAGACTGTTTTAGATTGAAGGAGACTAAAAAGGCATGAAAACCAAGTATAATGTATGATTCTAAACTGGATTTGGCTATAAAAGGACATTATTAGGACAACTGATGAAACATGAATGGGGTCTGAGGATTACATGGTAGTAATATATCCAGTGTTAACTTCCTGATTTTGATGGTTATATGTTGTTACATAAGATAGTACTTATTTATAGGAAATAAACACTTTTAAAGTATTTGGTGGGAAACAACAGGCTATCAGATTAGCTGACAACTTGTCCTCAAATGGTTTCTGTGGGGGCATCTGGGTGGCTCAGTCGGTTAAGTGTCCGACTTCAGCTCAGGTCATGATCTCACAGTTTGTGAGTTCGAGCCCCACATCGGGCTCCGTGCTGACAACTCAGAGCCTGTGGCCTGCTTTGGATTCTGTGTCTCCCTCTCACTCTGCCCCTCTGCCGCTCACGCTCTTACTCTTTCTGTCTCTCAAAAATAAATAAATGTTAAAAAAAATTTTTTTTTAATTCTGTGTATTACCCTTGTGACAGTTCTGTCAATACAAGATCTAAATTTTCTTCTTAATTTTGAAACACTATGCCAACTTCCTTAATATGATAAGATACAAGTTCAATTCAAAGTTAGCATCATGCATAATGGAAAAACCCAAGAGGTACTGACAATCAGGAACAAAACAAGGATGTCCATTTTACATCACAAATATTTAACCATATTCTGGAGGTGGTGGCCAATGCCATTAGTCAAGAAAGAAATGTTTAAAAACAGAAAAGAGGAAATAAAATCATCATTATTTGCAAATGATACAAGTGGATACATGGAAAATCCAAGGCAACTGACTACAAACGTATTTAAGAAAATAGAGGAATTTTAGTAAATTGGCTACGTATTAAAATAAATTAAAACCCATAAAGGGCACCTGGGTGGCTCGGTCGGTAAAGCATCCAACTCTTGCAGGTCATGATCTCACTGGTTCATGAGTTCGAGCCCTGCACTGATTGAACTGTGCGCTCAGAGTACAGAACCTGCTTGGGATTCTGTCTCTCCCTCTCTCTAGACCTCCCCTGCTTGTGCATGCATGCACATGCTCTCTCTCTCTCTCTCAAAATAAATAAATAAACTTTAAAAAAGTTTAAAAAAATTAAAACGAATGAGCTTCTATAAAAAGTTAACATAATTATAGAAAACAATCCTATTTATAACAAAAATAAGCTGATTACAATAAATCTTTCAATAAAAAAATAAAAGCCATGCAAAGAATACAGCACACAATGATTCTAAAGTATAAGTGGAAAACTAAATAAGCAAAATAAACAAATTATTTAAAATTCCTGAAATATTTTAAAACATATTTCTATAGTCACTTAAATGGTGGTACTGATGCATGAACAGAGAGCTATGGTATGGGCAATCAAAAAAAAAAAAAACCTAATATATATATAGGAATTTGGTATAAGCTAAAGGGGACACTGCAGATCACTGGGGGAAACATGGATTATTCAATAAATGTTGATGGGCAGCTATCTGGAAAATATTTCTCACATCAAAATATTAAAAATTTTTCAAAGAACCCCGAAGTATGTGAAAAAAAGGTAGGGTTTGCTTTTGTTTTAATAATCTCAGGGTTAGGAATGCCTTTCTGAGGATAAGACAAACCCAAAGCCATAAAAGACTAATAAATTTTATCTCAAAAAATATTTACACATATAGCAATTAAAAAGTTACTGAAAAACTATTATGAGAAATAAGATAATTCTTTTTTTGACAAATGTCAAAACAAAATAGAAAATGTAGTCATATCACAAATCACGAGAGTTTGCTTTTCTTAATATAGTAAGAGCACCTACCAATAAGATAAAAATCAAGGACTCCAAGGACTCAACAGAAAAACATACAAAGGACATATTGATAGAAAGGAAATACAAAAAGCTCAAACTTATTAAAAAGATGTTTAACGTCACATGTAAGAGAATACCAATTGAAATTATAATCAGATTTCCCCTTTTCTATCAGACTAAGTTCAATAATGTAATAAAACAATATGTCAGGGGAAAAAGGCATTTGTCAGTTTCACTACAGTGGACAATTTGGTAACATCCATCCACTCTGCAAATGCACACACTCTTTACTCAACAATTCTAATTCTAGATCATTACCCTTCAAATATATTTGCACATGTGTGAAATGATATATTGAAAAATTACACCCAAAAATGTATGCATAATCCAAATGTCCATCTACAGGGAACTGGTTAAATTAATTATGAGTAAAACTAATAGAAAATCAGGTCCTCAACTAATATCTTTAAAAAAAAAAAAAAGGGGCGCCTGGGTGGCGCAGTCGGTTAAGCGTCCGACTTCAGCCAGGTCACGATCTCGTGGTCCGGGAGTTCAAGCCCCGCATCAGGCTCTGGGCTGATGGCTCAGAGCCTGGAGCCTGTTTCCGATTCTGCGTCTCCCTCTCTCTCTCTGCCCCTCCCCCGTTCATGCTCTGTCTCTCTCTGTCCCAAAAATAAATAAACGTTGAAAAAAAAAAAAAAAAAGAGGAAGAAAAAGCCAATGTCTTAAATTTTTTTCCCTCTGGAAAACTCTACTCAGAAAGTTAGAAACAAAAGATCTGAAAACACATGTTCTGACAGACTAATTTCTTCTATAAAAATCACCTGAGTCTAAAACATAATAACTGGCATAAATTCTACCCTTTCAAAATAAAAGGTAAATCCCAGGTAAAGGTTTTTCTAATATGGTAAGATACTATCGTTTGAATTGGATTATTTAACTGAAAAAGGCAGGAGGAAGACGGAGACTGAAGGGAAGAAAAGACTGAAAGAAAGAACGGAAGGGAAGGAAGAAAGGAAAAAACAAAGAAAATAGGAAAAAAAGTGGGCTACATCTATACAAAGGAAAGCTATGCATTTGTTACAAAGAAGACAGTTCTTATTATATTGATATAGAATGAATTCCAAGATAGATTAAATGAAAATAAAAGCAAAACACAGAACAACGTATGTAGTTTGCAACCATTTGGTTTAAAAAAAAAAAAAAAAAGGTAAATATACTATTATGCTTCTCTGTATAAGTAATAACCCTGGAATGATTCACAAATATGTATCCATTCTGAATGTCCTCAAAGAAAACAACTGGGTGGCTGAGAGAAAGAAGAATAGAGTTAAAACTACCTTTAAATGTACATGTCCCTCCTTATGCCTTCTGAATGCTGTCCTATAGGCATGTTACTATGCATAAAAGTCCCTTAACTGAAAAACTTAAAACGATTACAGCCAAACTAGTTCACTAGATCTGGCTCCACAAGCCACCAGTTTGTAGACTTGGTCTTGGATGTTCAATCCAAATATATTATTTTTATAAAAGAGAGAAAAAAAAAAAAAAAAAGAAGCACCAAGAGATTGAGTTTATGCCCCTAAAGAGCACAGCATTCTCACAAATGAACTAAGATGACAGTCCAAGACCATAAATGAATCACCACCTGGAAAACTCAAGGCACACATGCAACATAGTGGGAGTATTACAACAAGGATATGACAGACAATACATTGTCCAAAGGGCCCCTTAAAAGTTCTCCCTGCACACCACTATAGCAGAATTCCTTCCAAACTAAGAGAGACAGATTTCTAGGGAGCAAATATATTCCGATACTGTCCAGTAATATGGAAGTGATGCATTCAGTTATTGAATTTTTCATTGCATAGGTTCACTTCTCTCTGAACTACGTAAGCTACAACTTGCCTACTTTCTAAAACTCTCACTTCTGCCTTCACTAATGTCACCTCAACATTCTTGGAGTGAACTCTTTTGAACTTTCCAGAGTTCCAGGAACAAAAGATTATGACATGCAATTGAAATCTTAAGAAAAAAAGTAGAAAAATGAAGTAAATTCAATATGATCAAGTAGACAAAGTATGAAAATAGCTTTCAAGTATTACAGATAGAATATTTTTTAAATTGTAAATCATCATACATCCATTTATGTGTACAGGGAAACCTAATGGTAATGGCACATATTTTTGAAAAGAAAACTTTGGAATTACCTTCAAGGAAAATAAAAGTTAGAACGCATACAAGCCTTATTAAGATTTTACATTATTTACCTAAAATTAGGTCTTCATTTCCTAACCATTAGAAATAAAAAACATAAAAACAGCAATAACTGGATATTTTACAACTTAAGTCTACATGGTAAACAAAAATTAATTTCTGTATTACTTTCCAATTCCAATTTGTCAAGAAGACATATATAAGGAATATAAACCTGCTATATCTAAGGTTTATCTGCACACACAGGAATATCTAAAAACAAATTATTTTAAATGTACCATTTAATTTATTGAAACCATTTAAACTATCTTGTACTCTAAATCTTAAAAGGTTTCAAATTCAAAACTGAAATCACTGTAAAGCATATTCAAAAAAGAAAAATACGCAAAATATTAGCTTGGGTTGGACACTTTTCAGTTGTTTCTTGCTCATCTGCAATGGGCAGAGCACTCACTTTTGCAAAAATCTGAAGTATGAGAAAACTTGACCAATTTAAGCTTCTCACTTTCCATTTGAGCATAAACTCACAAATAACAAGAGAAATCCTTGAAAAATAAAAGTGAATAATACAGTTTACTTAAGCTAAGTAATAGCATACAATGAAGTTTCAATAATTTGCTTTATATCCTAACACCTTTATAAACTACACTTGTTCCCTCTGAAAAACTTTGGATTACATTGCTCTCTTAAATTCTGGCTGCAAGTTGGTTTTCTTTGGCACACAACTGTTGCCTCTAGCAGCCCTCTCTCCTAAAGACAGTGTGACCACTCAGAGACATCAAACTGTACTGTAAAGGAATCAAAGAGAGGACTTGCTATAACACACATTGCTCGGGCCAGGCTCCACCCTCAATCTGGAATGGGCCTGAGAATTTGCATTTCTAGCAAGTACCCAGGTGATGCTAATGCTGCTATTCTGGGACAACACTTGGAGAACCACTGACCTACACCATCTGTGACATAGTTAGAAAGCCAAAAATAAAGCAAATAGGCCGTTAAAGAGCAAGAAACAGAGCTGTCCCAGAACCCCAGCTCTCTCTGCCACAGAAGTACAAAGTGTTATATAGGCCCTCAAGCTGACAGACAAAGACACATTAGCTGTTTTCTCTGCCAAATTTCTTGTTTATGACTGTATTTTTGTAGTCTCATGATAAAAAAAATAAAATTGATCATTTTTCATTCAGTTAAAATCACATCTTTAGAGAATACCTATTACCCACTACAGTCCAAATTATTGTAAAGAAAAAAGGAAAAACAAATAAAACCAGGTTCCTACTCACAGTGCGCTTCCAATCTAGTGATGGTGCAAGACCAGAACACGTATGTATAGAAAAAAGCTAAGGGGCACCTGGGTGGCTCAGTCAGTTGGGCATCCGACTTTGGTTCAGGTCATGATCTCACAGTTTGTGAGTTTAAGACCTGCATCAGGCTCTGTGCTGACAGCTCAGAGCCTGGAGCCTGCTTCGGATGCTGTGTCTCCCTCTCTCTCTGCCCCTCCCCTGCTTGTGCCCTCTCTCTCTATCTCAAAAGTAAATAAACATTTTTTAAAAATTTTTATTTTTTTTATTTTTTTTTTTTTAAATTTTTTTTCAACGTTTATTTATTTTTGGGACAGAGAGAGACAGAGCATGAACGGGGGAGGGGCAGAGAGAGAGGGAGACACAGAATCAGAAACAGGCTCCAGGCTCTGAGCCATCAGCCCAGAGCCCGACGCGGGGCTCGAACTCACGGACCGCAAGATCGTGACCTGGCTGAAGTCGGACGCTTAACCGACTGCGCCACCCAGGCGCCCCAAAAAATTTTTAAAGAAAAAAGCTAAGACCAGAAAATGAGGTATCCTAGTAACTGAGGATTTGAGTAGTAAATTTAGTAAAATATTCACATTTATTCATTTAACAATATTAACTGAGCACCTACCTTGCACCAGGCACAGTTATTGACACTAGGGCTATGATAGTAACAAAACAACAAAACAGTCTAGTAGAAGAACCATTGTATGCCGAATACAACAAAGATGGACCAGTAGCATATGTTGTATGTAACTAGAACCAGAAACACAATTATAGGCAAAAGCAGTGAATATAAAAAATAAACACAAAATACAGTGGGATGCCTATTCAATTCTGGGGTCAAGTACAAAACTGATGTTCATCTCAGAAACTGTATTTTAATCTAGTATTAACTTTACAGCTAGCTTTATCTTTTAACAAATGAATGAGTTTCCTGAAATTTTCCTCATAAAAGCTCCATGCTATTATTTTTACTTATCTAGTATTCCTTTCCAGAAAAGATGAGGAATTTTTTCTAGATGACAAATTATGTCTGAAGTTCTACAAGAGACAGGGGTGTATTCTTTCACAGCAATCCCACCATCCCTAAATACATGATTACAAATATAAACTGCCCTACACAAGAAACTCTCCACTGGTCAAATTCACATTTAAAACACTAAATTAATTACATACACATTATCAGGTGATGGCAAAATATAAATAATCGTACATCAGGTTTCTTGACTCCTTATAAAGGTTTCTCTATCCTTCAACCAATCAATTCTCACGGCATGTCCTCCTATATCTCAAATCTTTACAAATGTTTCTAACGTTTGCACAAAGAAATGGAAGCTTCATATACATATATATGTGTGTATATATACATATGTGTGTATATTACATGTGTAGACACACATACATGTATATGTAATATACAAGTGTATTAGATCAACATATTGTGCACTATAACTTGCACAATGTTATATGTCAATTATATCTCAATAAAGCTGGAAAAAGAAAAATATGTACATATTCATATACATACACAGAGTGAAGTGAGAGAATAAGATATCAGTCAAGGGATAGATCTGTGAATGTGCAGTATAATAAACTTGACATTCAAAGATGTAATATTCACAGTTATCACTGTTTGAGAACCACCCAGAAAACATTCCATTAAGACGATGTGAGGCTAGAGGCCAGATCCAGAGTAAATGCTAGCCTAAACAAGCATTCACATCTCAAAGGTCGAAAGCAATAACTCTAAAATAATTTTTTAAATTTTTTTTTAACGTTTATTTATTTTTGAGACAGAGAGAGACAGAGCATGAATGGGGGAGGGGCAGACAGAGAGGGAGACACAGAATCAGAAGCAGGCTACAGGCTCCGAGCCATCAGCCCAGAGCCTGACATGGGGCTCGAACTCACGGACTGCGAGATCGTGACCCGGGCTGAAGTCGGACGCTTAACCGACTGAGCCACCCAGGCACCTTAAAATAATTTTTTAAAAACTAAGCTTATCAAAAATGTCTCCTCCCAACCCCAAAGAAAGCCAAACGGCTAGCAGTGGTGTTGGAAGTGAAGAAAAACATAAGTACTAAGAAAGTGACAGCTCTTAGTCAGAAAATGTCAAATTTGGTAACAGCTTGTAAGTATGAATGTGAACAAGTCCACCAACTGTTCTATACAAAAAAAAAAAAAAAAAAAAATCATTAAACTGACTCAGCAAGTGTTCCAACCTGAGCAAAATCGATTCATCAAAAGAAATAAAACTTTCATTAACACTGAGAAGACTATTAACAGGAATTCATATATACATATGAAACGTGACTCTCAAAGGAAATAAAATTCAGAGGAAGCAAGGATCCCACACAAAGAGGTCTGAATTTTAAAACCTGAGGATTCACAAAAAGTCTCAGAAAGTATTCCTTGCATATGAAAAGTTTTCTACAATGTATCATTTTCTTTATGGTCAGAAAACTTCAAAGCAGTTCTGAACATGTTTTACACCAATCGAATTCCCTTTTGATTGATATATAATCTCTAAAGAAACAGTCTTCAAGAGGCAACACTTTTCATATTTAAAACATTCATTCATTATGTCTACATTGTGGACCTATAAATCTACAATGCTATGTAACTAAAGCCCAAAATCTTCCCAATGGAATTTAAGGCTATCTACAATCTGTTCCCACCTCACCTGTCCAGCTTTGTCTTCCACATTCCCTTCTCCTGAACACATCCTGTGTTCCAATCAAAGGGGACAGTATTTTAGTCTTCAAATATGGCCTGAACTCTCCCAGTCCCACACTTTGGCTAATGTTCCTCTCTTCATCCCCACTACCTCCCCAAACGCTCTTCTGAAATTTCAAATTCTACCAATGCCAAGTCTTGGCCTATTTAGCTCAAAATAATCTCTCCCTTCTCTGAAGCCCAAGAGTACTTATTATTTTCTATTAAAGAAAAACTCCTCTGTATGTAAATACTGTTTTACTACTTTATGGCACTTAAATTAATGTTCAGTCAGGAGGCAAGAAAATAAGGGTTTTTGAGAACCAGGCATTCTGCTAAACACAGTATGTAACTAATCTAATTTTCTGTGTTACTACTGTTTTTATACCATCATTTTCATGGAGTTTATTACAGACCTTCAAGTTACCATACTTACTTAACCATTGCAACAGATCTTCTGGACTGGCTACTCAAAATACACACTTCCAGCCCCTTTCTACCTTGTAACTTCCCACTACAGAGTCTAGAAAGCAAAAGTCATGCTTTCTTAGATTCTGTTGTGGCCAAACATGGCTATGCAACCAATGAGATATATATGGATACCTGCTGAGCATGGGGATGGTACTTATGGGGAAGTTTATCATTCACTGATAAAGGAGACACAACAAAAAACACCCAAGCAAACCTTTTTGCTACTTTTCACTTGATGTCTGTAACTATTGCAATTTTATAACCATAATGCAACAAAGAAGACAATAAGCCAACACACTGGGGGTGAAGGATGGCAGAAGAAAATAACAGAAAAAAGCCTAGTTTCTTTACGTCATCACTGAATAACTGCACCAGCTTACGTCAGAGAAAAAGACTACCCACCACCAGACTTGTGAGAAAAATACGACCTTTGTTAGGTCACTGTTAAAAGGGTTTACTTCCTAATACTCATTTCACTATAGTTGGACATTCAGACTGTAACTTTTCACTATTACAAAATAAATTGCTAATGATGTTCTTCATGCATATAGACTTTTTTTAAGCTTTTAATTTTAATTCCAGTGTAGTTAACATAGTGTTCTATTAGTTTCAGGTGTACAATATAGTGATTTAACAGTTCTACATAATACTCAGTGCTCACTATGGTAAGTGTACTCTTTAATCCCTATCACCTATTCACCCATCCCCACAGACCTCCCCTCTGGTAACCATCAGTTTGTTCTCTTATAAAGAGTCTGTTTCTTGGTTTGTCTCTTTTTCTTTGCTTTGCTCATTTTGTTTTGTTTCTTAAATTCCACATATAAGTGAAATCATATGGTATTTGTCTTTCTCCGACTTTTTTCACTTAACTTTATACTCTCTAGATCCATCTATGTTGTTGCAGATTTCATTCTTTTTTATGGTTGAAAATATTCCACTGTGTTTACATATATATAAACACATCTTCTTTATCCATTCATCTACTGATGCACACTTGGGCTGCTTCCATAATTTGGCTATTGTAGACAATGCTACAATAAACATAGGAGTGCGTGTATCCCTTTGAATTAGTTTTTGTATTTTGGGGGGTATATGCCTAGCAGTGCGATTAGTGGATCATAAGATAGTTTCTATTTTTAACTTTTTGAGAAATCTCCACACTGTTTTCCACAGTGGCTATACCGGTCTGCATTCCCACTAACAGTCCAAGAGGGTTCCTTTTTCTCCACATCCTTGCCAACATCTGTTGCTTCCTGTATTTTTGATTTTAGTCATTCTGACAGGTGTGAGGTGATATCTCATTGTGGTTTTGATTTGCACTTCCCTGATGATGAGTGATGTTAAGCATCTTTTCATGTGTCCATTGGCCATCTGTACATCTTCTTTGGAGAAACATCTGTTCATGTCTTGTGCCTATTTTTAATTAGATTATTTGTTTTTTGAATGTTTAATTGCATAAGTTCTTTATATATTCTGGACATTAACCCTTTATTAGGTCCAAAATATCCTCTCCAATTCAGTAGGCTGCCTTTCATGCTTATAGACTTTTAAGGGAGTTCTTTATTTCTCTGCGATAGACCACAACCAACTGAATTACTAGGTCAAAGTACGTTTCCTAATAGATACTGACCAGATAGATACTGTTGATAATACCAACAACAATGTATGAAAGTGAAGTTTAACACCTCTCCCCCCGAGCATTGGGTGCTGTCACTGATCTTTAAAAATTCATAGATAGAAAGAAGTATCTCATTGCTTTAATGAGTACTTCTTTGATGACAATTATTGACTATCTTGCCATATGTTGACTATTGTCCTATAACAGAACCATCCAAGTACTCATTAAGAGAGTAGTTCAATAAGCTATATTTTGATAGCTTTAAAAAAAAACTCTTCTTCCTCATTAAAAATACCAAAAACTGGGGGAAAATATTCAAACTTTATATGAACATATAAAGGCAAAACCAGCAAATCCATTCCTTTACCCCCATTCCACTACCTAGAGATAATCAATGTGAACAGTTTGCTGAATTCTCTTCTGAACTTTCCTGTATGCAGAGATAGAAAGATAAGCAAATATGACATCTGTTTTGGTTACATAATTACTAAAAGTAAGTACAGGAACTACAACTATATATATATATATGTGTGTATATATATACACACATATATATACACACATATATATTTACACACATATATATGTACATACGTATATACATATATACATATATATACGTATATATGTATATACATATATTAATTTTATGTATTCATATATACATATGAATACATAAAATCAACAAAGCTATTTTTTATCGAGTTCTTCCTCTGTTATATTTTTCTGAGTGTTTTATTAACTCATTTCATTGTTACACAAACAAAAAAAAAGACACCAAATAGTTATGTACAAACCAATCATTAAAAAGATTCTTCTTTTAATGTTCATTTATTTTTGAAAGAGAAAGAGACACAGTGTGAGCAGGGGAGCGGCAGAGAGAGAGGGAGACACAGAAGCCGAAGCAGACTCCAGGCTCTGAGCTATCAGCAAAGAGCCTGATGTGGGGCTCAAACTTATAGACCGTGAGATCATGACCTGAGCTGAAATTGGACACTTAACCGACTGAGCCACCCCGGTGCCCCCAAACCAATCATGTTTAAAACATAAATGTGTACACTAACAGAGATCTGAAGAAAACACAGATGCTAGAGAGTTAAATTTAAAGACCTTGTAGTGAAGGAGGGTAAGACTGAAATGTAAATTTATATGCTGCTGATTTTATTATTAAGGTGGTCACGCCCTACAGGCAGTAGGCAAGGCAGGACTGCAGCTTTCAGACTAGAAATATATTTTGGTAATCTTGATTTTCATATACACAAACCTATGACATGTCCCAAATCAGCTAAAGTAGCTACAAGTATGTGTGTGTCTACAGATATATGTATGTAGACACCTCTATGAGTGTGTTTATATATATTCCTTCTTTAATTTGTAAGAGAATACGATCCAGAAAACATGCCTTTTTAGAATTAAATCCATTACATAAAACAATGCCTATTATTTTAAGTAATATTCCTAATATAAATACAAATCCCAATGACTTTATCTTAACCTACTCTACAAGTATTAGATTTATTTAGATTTAATAAATAGAACTACCATTCTGTTTCCTGCTAAAACTGTAACACTAACCTGAAAAATTACCAAAATTTATAGAAAAAGAAGAAAAACTAATCCTACTTTTAATATAGACAGAAGATGATCTCAAGAAATAGATATTCCATGCTCTCATAAAGGATATGAATAAGCAATTTAGAGAAGAGGAAACCCAAAAGGCTAACAAGCTCAGAAAGAGATGCCTGATCTTGGTGATAACCAGATAAATGCAAGCTAATATAAATAGGAGATATAACTTTATATTTATGAGATTAGCAAAAAGTAGAATTCTAGATAATGCCAAGCTATATGTGATCATGCTCTGGTAGGTAATGTAGAAAGGGCAGTCATTCTCAAAAGCAATCGGCAACTTAGCCAAATTAGGTTTATGCATGCCCAACAAACCATTACTATGTTAAAGAAATTCTCAAACAGTTCAAAGTAACACAGTTAATGTATACAAAATATCACAAATGAATATTTCTAAAAAGAGGAAAAAATGACATAACTTGATTTTTGTAAATAAAAAGCACACGAACAGAAAAAATATTTTACAAAGATAAAGAAAAATGAAAGGAGAATATGAGAATGGAGATAAAAATAGATTAAACAAGAAAGGCAATAAGTGATCATTGCCAAGTTCAATGAAAAGCCCAAGTGTGTGTTTATGTGTGCATACACATAAAATTCTGTAGGGACACAAACTAAATTGTTAGTAGAATTTACCTCTAAAGAGTACATTTGTGACAAGGACTAGAACGAGGGAGATACCAGAGATACGGCTGAGTATCTTGTATTTCACATGTACACCTACTCTTATTTTAAAGAAATCATTTCTTCTGACAAAGAGTCTCTCCTCAACCAAACTTCAGTCAGGCTCCTGTGAGCCCTCTGCTCCACGAGGCCAGGTCTTTAGACTTCCACGTCCACCTTCACATCCCCCAATTTTTGCAGCAATCTCACTGTAAGTCATTTTGGCAAGAATCCCTCACCTTCAATATCTCCTCACCCTCAATATATCTGATCAAATTCCTCAACCCCCCCAGTACCCCAGGTGACATTTGGTCACTCTGGCCTGGATTCAGCAAGAATCCTGTCAGATTCTGTCAGTTTAGCCAGAATCCCCCTACCTCTGATGTTTACTCTTCATAATTTACATCCACTGACACCACCACCACCATCCTGGCCCTGGCTATAAATTCCCAATTTTCCTTGTTGTATTCAGAATTGGGCCCATTGAGGTCTCTTTCCCCCTATTACAATAGTCGCTGATTAAAATCTGCTTTTACCACCTTAACCACTGTCCAGCTCTCGATTTTTTTTAGTATTGCCACATGTAAAATTTAGACAGTTTCTAAAAATAAAGTCTAAGTTTAACTCTGAATTCTAAATAAAGTTTAAAACTCTCTTTTTGGGGGGCACCTGGGTGGCTCAGTTGGTTAAAAGTGTCAAAGTCTTGGGCGCCTGGGTGGCGCAGTCGGTTAAGCGTCCGACTTCAGCCAGGTCACGATCTCGCGGTCCGTGAGTTCGAGCCCCGCGTCGGGCTCTGGGCTGATGGCTCAGAGCCTGGAGCCTGTTTCCGATTCTGTGTCTCCCTCTCTCTCTGCCCCTCCCCCGTTCATGCTCTGTCTCTCTCTGTCCCAAAAATAAACAAACGTTGAAAAAAAAAATTAAAAAAAAAAAAAAAAAAGTGTCAAAGTCTTGATTTGGGCTCAGGTCATGATCTTACAGTTTGTGGGTTTGAGCTCAACGTCGGACTTTGCATTGATGGTGTGGAGCCTGCTTGGGATTCTCTCTCCGCCTCTTCCCTCCCACTCTCTCTCTTTCTCAAAATAAATAAACTTAAAAAAAAAACTTTCTTGGGGTGCCTGGGTGGCTCAGTCGGTTAAACATCCGACTTTTGCTCAAATCATGATCTCACAGTCGAGAATTCGAGACCCATGTCGGGCTCTGTGCTGTCAGCTCAGAGCCTGGAGCCTCCTTTGGATTCTATGTCTCCCTCGCTCTCTGCCCCTGCCCCACCCTCTCTCTCTCTCAAAAATAAATAAACATTAAAAAAATTAATAAAAATTAAAAACTTAAAACTTTTTTTATAGAAAAATTGGTGGTTTTTAGTCAGTGATTCATGCTCTAAATCTCTAATTCACAATATAGCAAACTTACAAAAACATTTAAAAAAAAATCAGCATAGACTCCTTAACTAGGGAAGTCAAGTTTATTAAAAACAAGCTTGGGGCGCCTGGGTGGCGCAGTCGGTTAAGCGTCCGACTTCAGCCAGGTCACGATCTCGCGCTCCGTGAGTTCGAGCCCCGCGTCGGGCTCTGGGCTGATGGCTCAGAGCCTGGAGCCTGTTTCCGATTCTGTGTCTCCCTCTCTCTCTGCCTCTCCCCCGTTCATGCTCTGTCTCTCTCTGTCCCAAAAATAAATAAAAAACGTTGAAAAAAAAAAAATTTAAAAAAAAAAAAAAAAACAAAAAAAAAACAAGCTTTTATTAACAACTACCTGATTTTCATAAAACACTCATTTCCTGATTTCAAAAATGTATATATAAAATAAGGTCAAAATATCAGTAACCATTTTTATTCAAACAAGAAACCAAGAGAACACAAAGTAGGGAAAATAGTAAAGACTTACTAGACACACATAAAAAATACCTGAGATAAACTTAAGCTTTGATGTACACTGAATCTTAAAGATCAACAAATTCCTGCTTTTGTTTTGGGGAAAAAAAAAAAAAAAAAGCCAGGGAACATAATTTTTCTTGGTAACTCAGGACCAGAACTACACACATCAATTATTAAAATATACTATACAAAACTTCAATGTTCTTTGATATGGGAATTGGGAGATTCCTACTCCTGGTTCTCTCACTAATCTGTATGATCTTATTAAACTTTTCTGAGCCTCAGTTTCCTTAACTATACAAGGAAACAGTTTAACACTCTGTGATTATACGGAACTGAAGGTGATATGTGGAAAACAAAATGATATGTGAGTTAAGTCCTGATTCCAAGACAATGAGTATTTTTTTCTATTTCTGTTTGCATTCTGTTTATTTGTATGGGGGACTAATAATATACAGTTGAATTACTATCTTCAAAGGCAGTATTACTTTGGCCAATTTTTAAAAGAACTTATAATTGAATTCAAAGACAACAGCCACCTTCCAAAAGATATCCTCACTCTCCAGAAAAATTATCGATTTCTCTACAGTTATCAGTGGTTTTTGGTTGGCAGCAAGGCAGGGTTTTTTTATTAGTTGGGCTCAGTTTTGCAAAGCTGAACTCAACTGTAATATTATCACTATTAACACATAATGTTAATACATACTGCACTAGGTATTAGAAGTAAATTAAAAATATATATATATGGTACAACGGAAGCTGCTAAAGCTCCAAGAGGGCAGAGACTGTGCAAGTGATTGCTATATTCCCAATGCTTACAACAATCACTTGCATGTGGAAGATGCCCAATAAACATTTGTTAAATTAATTGAACAGATTCATAAAAAGCAAGTAAACAGTAAAAGATAGCACATCCTAAGTGCCAAATGACAAAGCAAGTATTAAAAAAGGAACAATCAAAACCAAAACCAAAAACTTTTCATGTTGGAAATGAGATTAAGCTAAATCTGAATAAAGAAATATATAAATCTGAAAGAATAATACAAACTATGAGGTGGTGGAAGGACATTCCAGAATGATGAAACTTTTTGAGCAATGATTAAAAAAAAAAAAAGTAGACGTGGCTTATGTGCAAAGCAAGATTAAACTATGTTGGTTTAGGAACAGTACCCTAATAGGTAGGAAATATAAACAGTCTAATCATGGAAGAGATTTGAAACCTACTATAGGCAAAAAGAAAAAAGAGTACCTTTTTTTTAATGTTTATTTATTTTGAGAGAGAGGGAGACACCGACTCCAAAGAAGGCTCTAGGCTCCGAGTTGTCAGCACAGAGCCCGATGCAGGGCTCAAACCCACAAACCACGAGATCATAACCTGAGCCAAAGTCGGATGCTTAACCAACCACCTAGGTGCCCCTAGGTGCTGAGCCAGCACCTAGGTGCCCCTAGAGATATAATTTTATAAGACATCTATCTATATAAAAGCAATCAATTGGAGTGAGAAGATTCAAATCAAAGAGAAACAGCTGGGCGGGGGGGGGGGGGGGGGGACAAAAACAAACAAACAAAAAAACAAACAGTATAATCTGGCAAACAAGTATCTGAACAGTGGCCTGAAAGCAAGATCATAAGAGACTGAGGAATAAATAACCCAAGAGAGAGAAAGAGAACAAAGAAACTGAGAGGGAGGAAAATGAGACTAGTAGAAAACCAAAGGTCCTAAATGTGGTCTGTACAGAGAAATTAACAGCGAAATGAAAGAGAACAAGATAGGATGTTGAGAACATCCTATTGAAATGAAAGAGAACAAGATAGTCTACTAATGGGTAAGACTGCTGACAAAGGGGTTTCTTTTATTATCCCTATCGGCCTGGTTGGTTTTTAAATGGGAAAAACTAAAATGGCCTTGCCACAGTGGATACTACCACTGGCAATAATGGATTCAGGTCTTTCTAAAGTTAAGAATCATCACTTGATGATAAGCTCTACAGGAGCTGGAACTATATCTGCTTGTTTTCCACTGTTAAACCACAACGTATTTTCTATGAAGCTTTGGCAACTTTGGTATTTCCATACTTCAGCTTTTTTGTGTTCATTCTCACTTGGCTAGCTATAAGGATCTGGAAAACCAAACGTTCATCTTTGATGAAAAGAAGCAGGCTTAGGGGTTAAAAAAAAAAAAAAAAAAAAGTCCGAATTTTAATTCTAAATTATGGATAACTGGGGCATTTCTATTTTATTAAAGTAGCAGAGTTCAAAAAAGTTTAAAATCACAGTATATTAATAATGCAACTATAAATACAATTGGAAAAGTAGAATACAAAGTAATGAAAACTATATATTTTATTTAAAGCAAGATTCATCTTCACAGAAAAAAAATAATTCCTTATTTATTTAGAAGGAATAAGGAATGTGTATAAAATTTGAACGCATGGATTTTAGAAAAGAAAAAAATGTTATGTGACCCTGCTGATTGTAAAGACTTTTCAGGACACCATGCCAAAGACACTTCCTGGCAGTCAGTGTTTAACACACAAAGGGAAAAGAAAACAAACCTACACTCACAACTACCAAAACCCAAGCACCATTTGCTGCAGCTAACATCAACCTGCAATTAGGAAGCCAGTGGCATCCCTAAAAATGAGCTCTGTCAGAATGACTTGGCAGGGCCCAGGCAATGCTCTACACAACAGAATACAGACACTACTTGCTCTAAAAGGCCCTTTCCAAGGGAAGTCATAAGACAGAACTAGCTAGCAGAAAGAGGGACAGACCCTCTGCTCCCATATACGCCAACATATATTGTACACTCACAAAATTGACAAAATGCTGTAAATATCAAAGATGTCTGAGTCACAGGACCTGCCCTTAGGACAATTTAGCTGAGAGACATAATATACATATTTAAACACATATATTTAATACATATTCAGTAACAGTGTAGTCTAATATATGATTCGTTCATTCAAGAACCATTTAGTAAGCAGCTACTATGTGCCGGTAACTGCTAGACCTTAAAACACCCTTAAGTGACTCAAAACCTAGTGAGGAAAGAAACACACAAAGCAGGAGACAGGTGGTATAACTGAGACACAGAAGTTCTCAACACTAATCCTCTCTTAACCAAACCTCTGGATTAACCAGTATTCTTCAGTCCCTTGGTAAAACACTGCCCAACGCCCAGGGCACATTAAGTATTCACAGCTAGAGTATGCTATTCTTTATAATTCACCCATACACTGCGTTTTCAGTCAAGTTGTGTAAGCTCACCAAGAGTCAATCTGGTTTCCTCCCAAACCTGTTTATGCCAATTGCACTTGTTGCTTTGATTACATAATTCAATTAAACATTACATAAACCAATAAAACATACGTATGAAAAGAAAAACTAAGTTGAATGCTTTGGGAAGACAACACAACAAAGGAGACCTACTAAGCAGGAGACCTGCTATCAAATTAAATGTGGGTGACACAACTGTGAAAGACAAGGGAAAAGTAATAAAAATCAAGGATTCTGTACTGTATACTTTACTCAAGGAAAACCAAAACCAGAAATCATAACCAATGTATTGTAATTGTAGCTTTTTCAAGAAAGACAACACACAACTCCAATCAGTGTTCTTAAAAAAAAAAAAGTGAAGGGCAGGTGGGCTTGGTCTTACGGTGACAAATGACGATGCGTTTATATTATTTTTAACTTAAATGACTTGGTATCATTTCAACCAGATTAACTGCCCAACCACTGATCAGGATGGTGTTTCTGTTATTTATACAAGCTCTTAGGGGAGCATGAAACTTCACTGTGTCTGGAGGTTTCCCGAAGACAGTAAAATGAAACTTGGAAGAGGATTAGAAATTCACCAGGCAGACAAGGGAGCGAAAATATCCCAACCCTATACATTGACTCAAAAGCATGAGAAGAAGAAAAGTGTCAAAATATTTTTCCTTCCATTTACCATGCCCAGTCCCACCACTCAAACTTTTCTTATGGCAAATTATTTATCTTTTCTATGAGTTAGGGAATAATTATTACCTACCACAAAGAGCTTTGTAAAGATTACAATCGATCACACGTGTAAAGTGCTCTACACTGTACCCAGCACATGGTAAGGGATCAACAACAACAATAAAAACTGTTATTATTGTTGGAGGGGAAAGAAGAGGAAACAAAAGCTAAAGTACTGGGACCACGGTACCATCTTCCCCAAGTAAGGACTCTTTGAAGTTCAATAAGTGTGCTGACCCAGATCTCCAGGCTCCTCCTTGTTCCCTTTTAGCTTTACATGAATCCACATTCCTCAGGAGCAGGTTTTGGTTGTGCATATAATTTAGGCTTTGCTTACTGCTGAACCTTCTCATTTAGGAAATACAAACAAAAAAACTGAGAGCAAGTCCCAGACTGGGCTGTAATTTTCCATCAGGTGAAATTGGTATCACCCTTATGGAATCTGACATCTTATTTATTTCTCCTAACTAGATATGCTGGTATTGGATCCAATTTCTGTCATATGTAAATGAGTGCTAATGAAGCCTGTGTGTAACACTCCCCCGGCCCTTTCCTTGGATCTCTGTAGTGCAGTCATGCCAAGAACCTATTCACCACACCCAAAATACCTATTCCACCCAACCTTCTTCAACATTTCCCAGCGCTCCCCTTAATTCCAGGGCTTCTACTCCTTATTCTTCTCCTGTTCTTATCTAAAACAAAACAAAACAAAACAAAACAAAACAAAACAAAACAAAACAAAACAAAACAGGGGCGCCTGGGTGGCTCAGTCAGTTAAGCTTCCGACTTCGACTCAGCTCACGATCTCACGACTCAGCTCACGATCTCACGGTCCGTGAGTTCGAGCTCCGCCTCGGGCTCTGTGCTGACTGCTCAGAACCTGGAGCCTGTTTCAGATTCTGTGTCTCCCTCTCTCTCTGACCCTGCCCCGTTCATGCTCTGTCTCTCCCTGTCTCAAAAATAAATAAAACGTTAAAAAAAAAAATTTAAAAAAAAAATAAAACAAAACAGAACACTACTCATTTTTCCTTGAGCCATACTGCTTCTAAGCCAGTCTACAATAAAATTTCCTTCTTGCATATCAATATTTTCGAATATTCCATCATCTTATTTAGATAAGGTACTTTTGTTATAAAAGTTAAATAGCACTGTCTGCCAAAGAAAGTGATTTTATTTCTTTAAATACCTTAATGCATAACAGCAAATACATGGTTGACATTATTATTCTGTTCAAACAGCACATGTAAAACAGATGGGCTGAGAATAACCTAATAACAAAAGCACTACACAAAAGGTGATATGCGATCAATAAACACTAACTATATTAAAATATACATACATATATATGTATAAAATATGTATAAAATATACATGTATACATATTTTAATATAATGTTTAGTATATATAGTATAGCATATATAGTTAGTATATACATATATGGGCCTGTATATAGCGTAGTTAGTATATATATGTATGTATATATAGATATACACACACACACACACAGACACACACACACACAACATAATTAGGCTACCCTCAGGAACAAGCTGGAAAAGATCCGAATTTGCAGACTTTTTTAAAGAAATAAACATTTTACATCAGTATTCTCTACACAAAAATAAAACGATTCGAAGAAACTAGAGTGACACATTGTTAAACACCTTTGAGGAACACAAATCGTTGAAAACTTTCCTGAGTCCCTTAAAATGCAATCATTTCACTAAATTGTTCTGCTTGAAGTTTGAAATATATAAGAATTTACATTATGACAGCTACTCAAAGCATACTTAATCATCTAAATATTGTAATTCACTTGGCTACTTCAGATCAGAAGCAGCTACACAGGGTAAGGGACCAATAAAAGGAGATGATGTATGGAGAACAATGCCTGGGCTTGGGTAGTACACTCGTGGGTTCTAAAGTCAATCCCCACCAATTCAGAGTGATCAAGGACCATTTACTTACTCTCTCTGTGGCCCTAACTGATACAACAAGAGATGAGATGGGAATGCAAGCTGGTGCAGCCACTCTGGAAAACAGTATGGAGGGTCCTCAAAAAACTAAAAATAGAACTACCCTACAACCCAGCAATTGCACTACTAGGCATTTATCCATGGGATACAGGTGTGCTGTTTCGAAGGGATACATGCACCCCCATGTTTATAGCAACACTATCAACAATAGCCAAAGTATGGAAAGAGCCCAAATGTCCATCGATGGATGAATGGATACAGAAGATGTGGTATATATATTCAATGGAGTATCACTCGGCAATCAAAAAGAATGCAATCTTGCCATTTGCAACTACGTGGATGGAAATGGAGGCTATTATGCTAAGTGAAATTAGTCCATCAGAGAAAGACAAAAATCATATGACTTCACTCATATGAGGACTTTAACAGACAAAACAGATGAACCTAAGGGAAGGGAAACAAAAATAATATAAAAACAGGGAGGGGACAAAACAGAAGAGACTCATAAATATGGAGAACAAACTGAGGGTTACGGGAGGGGTTGTGGGAGGGGGGATGGGCTAAATGGGTAAGGGGCACTAAGGAATCTACTCCTGAAATCATTGTTGCACTATACGCTAACTAATTTGGATGCAAATTTTAAAAAATAAATAAATAAAATTAAGTAGAAAAAAAATATATCACTTGTGTAAACCACACCAAAAAAAAAAAAAAAAAAAAAAGGGATGAGACTATGCAAGTTCTAAGGTCCCACAGGAGGTAAAATATTCTTAGTCTAATGAAGGGAATAGAAAATTGGGAGTCGAGCTATGCAGGGCAAAGAGAGGGGACGTGCACACGCGCATCCCTGTCAGCCCTAGAATTCTACAGTTACATGTGCTAAGATGAAGACTACAGACAATACATACTCTAGGAATTAACAACAGGTTCATGTGTACAGTTTCTTCCTCCTGTCCGTCTCTGCTCTCCCCATCTCTCTTCCCTCTCTGTCTCTTCTTTTCTTCTACCCCCTTCCTTAGCTTCTTCTCCTGCCTCAGGTTTCTCTCCTGAACTGCAAAGTTCCTCTGTTCCTATCTCCAGTCCTCAATGCTTTCCAGCTATTACCATCTACTACTACATCTCTAGCCTGCTCCTTACTTCCGATACTGACAGTTTATTGTCAGTATTATTAAACTGTCAGTTTTACTGTCACTATTAACAGTGGCATAAGTAGCCACTATGCCAAATGCATCACTTAAACTAGTTCTTGGCTCCTAAAGTTTAATTTAAATAAATAATACCAAATAAGTAAGTAAATAAATAAATAAATAAAACAGTTAAAAGCATTCTCTCCACAGAAATCTCAACCAGCAAAAGCAAACCACTTATTGGACATTTATTATAGGTCACAAACTTTGCATACTCTATCTTTTTAAAATTACAACTACTCTGTTTGGTGGCTATATTTACAAACAAAGATGGGGCCCAGAAAAATTATATACTGGAAATGATGGAACTAAGGCCCATACTTTCCACAGCCACACTGCAAAAGACAATGACAATAGACTGTTGTGTCAAATTGACCACGAAAGCAAGAAACTCCAAAGATCCCAAGGGCAAGTTTATTTCTAATGGCCCAGAATTGAAACCTGGAATCTATTAATAACATTCATAAATCAAAAAGTATGCTGGGGCACCTGGGTGGCTCAGTCGGTTAAGCATCCGACTTCGGCTGAGGTCATGATCTCATGGTTTGTGGGTTTGAGCCCCACGTTGGGCTTTGTGCTGACAGCTCAGAGCCTGGAGTCTGCCTCAAACTCTGTGTCTCCCTCTCTCTCTCTCTCTGCCCCTCTCCTACTCACGCTCTGTCTCTCTCTCTAAAAAAATAAACATTAAAAATTTTTGAAAAAATGTTTAAGTAAAAATAATTAAAATAAAATAAAATAAAACAAAATAAAATAAAATAAGCCTGACATCAAGTAGAGAGTAAGCCGACAAACGGAAATCAGTCCAGATTATTTGGACTTTCAAACACCAATCAAGGACTGATTAATAAAGGGGTTGGTTTGTTTGTTTTAAATTCTGCTTTAATTTTACCAAGATTTTGGAAAGAAGTTGTAGTCTCCCCCCCACCACTGGGACTCAAAGAAAAGTAAACTTAGATAGTAAATAAAGTTTTAGGGTCAAATAAGGATATCTCTTAATAGAGAAAAAGTATCAATTATATTTCTCTACAGATAATTACTGGGCCATTCTTATTTGTCAATTTTTCAAAGTAAGATAATTCAGTTTTCAGTAATAGTGCCTCAAATTAACTCTTCTACTGAAAACAGTTAAATATTCTGGACAAAATATTTTTACATATTTAAAAGGCAAAGCTGATAAGAAGGAAGGAATTATTTGGCCAAAATTGAAAGGAAAATGGGAACCTAGTAAGGTAAGAGAACAAAAGCCACTTTTGCTCTAGAGGTACTAGCCAATCAGAACAAATCTGAACCTTAAGTTTGGACAGCCTTATAGGACCCAAAGAGCAAAAACTAAAGACCAGGACCATCCGGAGTAAAAAGTCTAACAGGTGATATGTCCCACATTTAGCTAAGACCCTGTAGCATATTCCTTCAAGGCAAAGGTGAAGGATGCTGGTCCTCAAATGTATTTGTGGCCAAAATTTGCATCAGCTGGGTGGTCCAAAACCTCAAGCAATGAATTGGTTTTAAAATGGTTGTAGATTGCTAATGCCTCCAAAAACCCATCAGAGCAAATGCAAAGACCTTCTAAAGAAGACACCTTTATTTGAGACCTCAGATTAGTCTTAACACCTTTCCAAGGACAGTGAGCAGCACACAAAAATAACTATGCATACAAAGAAATAAGTTACCATGAACAAGGACCGGCAAAAACAAGAGACCACAGAAAGAGATCTCCAAGACTTCATGCAGAGGAAGTACAGATATACCACCTATAAAAACAACTATACTCACTCGGTTTAAAGAAAAAGAAACTTGAAGATATCTTCAGGGAACAGGAAACTATTAAGAAAAAATCCAGCAGATTTAAAATGCAACCAAACTGAACTTCAGTAATAATTAAAATTAGAAACTTATCAGATGGCTTTAAAAGATTAAATTCAACTGAAGAGAAAATTAATGGACTGCAAATAAGTCAGAATAAACAGATAAAGAAGGTCTAAAATACATGTAATCAGAGACCTAAAGATTAAAGAAAAGAGAATGGGATAAAGCAGAAATATAAAGAGATAGTGACTGATGATTTTGCAGAAATCTAAAGAGATAATGATTGAGGATCATGTAGATTTTTCAAAGAGCCTAACAAAGTCACAAATAAAATAAAAAGAAATATATACCCTGAAACATCATAATGAAACTCAGAACACAAAGTCCAGAAAAAAATATTAAATGTAGACAATAAAATAAGCTAGAAAACAGTGGAACAGAGTAAAATCTCCAGGTCTGTTGTTTTAAATAAAAAGAAAAATGATAAGTAAGCATTAGTGTGACTGATTATCTCAGAAGGGTCTAAGGATCAAGCAAGATAATGAATTTAAGGGCTTGGAAAAAACTGTACAGGTATCTGGAGACTTAAGTGACAGTCTGTACAAAAACCTGTTTCATTCTCGGTCATTCAACCTCTCTGTGGGCCTCACTTTACCTGCGGAAGAAGGTTGCAGCTGATTTTTTCCAAAGTTCATTCCAGCTCAGAAATTACTCTTATCATTATCTCTCTCAGTCAGAGGGAGGTGAATCAAATTATAATATTCTACTGGCTAAAAATAAAATGCTAGCTATCATCAGAAAGAATAATAGAAACGTAACAAAAATTATATCCCGATTCTATAAAAAGCCATCCATATCTGGAATACTAACAGATGTGTCCAAACAATACATGTAAAATCAGAAACAAACAACTAAAGCAGTGGTTCTCAATCCGTGCTGCCTTGAGGGAGCTCAAAAAAACACTAATACCAGGGACACTAAATCCTAAAATTCTGATTAAACTGGTCTGGGGTAGAGCACAGGAAATGAAGATTTTTAAAAGTTCCCCCAGATTATTCTAAGGTTGAGCTAAAGCTAAGAAATACTGAACTAAAGTGACAAAAAATAATTTTGAGTCATACTTGACTCCTTTTTCCTCAAACGTCACATCCTATCCTTCAGCACATCTTGTTGGTTCTACCTTCAAAAATGCATTCAGAATCCATTAGATTTTGAATACGTATCAAAATAGACATTCACGTATCTCATCACTACCAGCTTAGTTCATCTCCAGCCTGGATTATTAACTAGACTCCATGACTCTCTTACCATTGTCTTCCCTCCAAGTGCATTCTAAACCCTTGCGATGCTGTTCCTTTACTCAAAACATTTCAACTGTCACCCATCTGGCTGAGGTACAATCTAAAATCCTTACAATGGGCAAGACCCAGTATGGCATTTCTTCCATTCTTCTCCTCTACTCTAGCCACATGTGCCTCATTATTCCTCAAACATTCCAAGCATGCTCCTTTCCCCCCTACTGTTCTCTCTGCCCTCCCAGAACACCCCCTCCTTAATTTCACCTTTTCAGGTCTTGCTCAAATGGCATCTCATCAGGTAAGCCTTTCTTCCCCACTCCACCCCACCAAGCACTCCATATCCCCCTTATACCAACCACATGACTGTGGTGCTTACTACCACCTAACATTTTATGTATGTAAGTATTCATTATTGTCTGCCTGTAGGATCTATTTTAACCATCTTGTTTCTCCAGTGCCTAGAACAGGAGCTGGCAGAAAATGGGTGAATAACATTTGTTGACTGAAAATATGAATCAATAATGCCAAAATCCAGATTAATAAATACTCCAGTCTCTATGCCACATGCCCTAAGCCACTCAATCATATCACCTTTTTCATACAATTCTAACATTTCCAGGTAAATAACAGAGCCTCCCCTACTACACACACCCCCCAAAATCTAGGGCCAATAGTTTTTGTTTTGTATTTACATGCCTGCTTTCTATTAAGTTAGTAATTTTCAAATAGGTTCTCATTACTTCATTAAGTTCTTTCTTCTTGCTATTCTCCCCATTCACTGCTAGCTCTCTTTTGTGCTATTCTAAGAAAATCTAAGCCCCCACAATGATAAACACTCTGATTTTTCTACATCTTGCTTGTCTATCACTCCAACTAGACTGCATACTTCTTGAAGGTCAGCTAGCTCAATGTCTCACATAAAGAAATTTCCCTCGATTGTTATGATTAGTATTCCAACTCCAATTCCTTTCACAAATATAAAGCTCAGTAATAACCCTAACCATTCTTTTCCCATGAACTGCCTATTCTCATCTGAATGGTGGTACTGAGGCAGGAGGGGGATTATCAAAAATAAAGAGAATTCTAGGGATACCTGGGTGGCTCCGTTGGTTGAGCATCTGACTTCGGCTCAGGTCATGATCTCATGGTCCGTGGGTTCGAGCCTCACGTCGGACACTGTGCTGACAGAGCCTGGGGAGCCTACTTCAGATTCTGTGTCTCCCTCTCTCTCTGCCTCTCCCCTGCTCCCGTTCTGTCTCTCTCTCTCAAAAATAAATAAACATTAAAAAAAATTTTTTAAAAAGAGAGAGAGAATTCTACATTAACTGAGATGGGCAAGGAGGGGAAAATGACAAGTTTACAGCACAGTATAACTGGTTTCTTCCTCCCAAGACCTGAAGAAGGGAGGAAGTGGTAAAGGCAGACCAGGTAGGTGACAGCTTGGATTGCCTTGCACAACTCTGTCCTGACAATCTGAAAGAGCAAGACTAACAGGTTCCTGAAGGGACAAATTAGACTTAATCTTAAAGGTATTTTTGTTGACTTCGGTGTTAATGACTTGAGAAGAAATTTAAAAACCAAAGAGAGGACATCAATTAATCCAAATTTCATCACCACTCATTCTCTGACTTCCGATTTCTTCTAGAAAAATTTAAATGGCAAAAGAAAAATGAAGGGGTATGTTCACATTTAATGATGTTGATAAAAAGAAATTACTTTAAAAATATGTTTTCAGTTGTGAGATTCCCACAAACTCTCTTCCCAAAAAGTATGTTATTTGTTCTGTTTGGAAAATATGACACATTTTTAAAGTTCCTCCCTGGATGCTTAATTTAGTGTAAGCACAAACGAAAAGATACTGTAAAAATGTAGTGCTTTCAGTGTGAGGAGCACCAATTGGAAACCTACCTGAGCTTTAACATTTGCCATTAAAAATCCCAGAAATAGCATGTGTGCACGTGTGTGTGTAAAACTGAAGAGTGACTACAATTATAGGTAAATTGAAAAGTTGAAATGGAGGGGTGGAAGGGGAGAACTGGGAGATAGGACAAGGGTAAGATGAGCTGCAAACTCCCGAACCTCCACAAGTAAAAAGGGAAGAGTTATTATCTTGTTTGTTTTTGACCAAATTAGTGTGACTCACCTTCCCTAAACTGGAAATTAAAATTTAAGCAGCCACATAAAAAAATCATTCTCTACACCCGAACAACGTTAACGCTAAAGCCTGCCTTTAACACTTCCTTGAAGTCTGAAATCCACAATTTCATTTATGGAATGCACTGTTTAATAAAGTGAATTACTAATAAATTTAAATGAAGCATTCAAGTCTGCTTATCACTATACAGACATGGTCAGATTCATTTTGAGAAAAGTTACAAATACCAATAGACTAGATACTAAAGTACATAACGGCAGACATAAAAAAAAGTTGCCAAAGAATACAAACATAGAACTGTGGAAATAAAGAATGAGAAGAAATTTTAGAAACTATGGGTCACTGCCTCGCTTCACTCAACTCCTCCCAGAGGCCTTCCTCACCCACCCCATCTAAAATAAAAAAGCCGCGGGGAGCCTGGGTGCTCAATCAGTTAAGCTTCTGACTCTTGGCTTCAGCTCAGGTCATGATCTCACAGTCTGTGAGTTCGAACCCCAGATGGGGCTCAGTGCTGACTTGGGATTCTCACGATCTCACAGTTTGTGAGTTCGAACCCCAGATCGGGCTCCGCGCTGATGGGATTCTCTCTCTCTGCCCCTCCCCTGCTCACTCGCTCTCTCAAAATAAGTAAACAACCTTAATAAAAAAAAAATAAACAAATAAAATAGCTGTCCCTATCACATTCTATTTCTGTACCTGATTTATTTTCCTCATCCAAGGTGCCATTATGGTTCGGTATATTATGTACTTACATTTGCTGCTTCTTTGCCTGCCGACTAAAACGTAAGCTCTATGAGGGCCGAAGCTCTGTCAGTTGTGTTCATCCCAGGCCCTCGAGGCACACAGCTGGCACTCAATAAAGTACTGAATAAATAAATGATGAACCTGAAGTTCACAGAGGTTAAAGGATTTCCTCAAGGTCACAGCCAGCAGTAAGCACAGCTGGTACCAAAACGCTGTCTACTCCCTCTTTCCATAGCCACTTCCACTAGGCCAAAGCACCCTGTTCCAGCACATGATTTTCTATTTAACAGATTCCTTCTTTTCTTTTTTTAAGTGCCAAAGAAAATACCCGTTACCAAAAAAAGTGACACGCTGGGTAACATTTTAACTTCAAGTGTTTCACCAACCAAAACTATACTCAGATTTCAGAAGTGTACAAGATTAGCCAGTAAAACAGCAAGGCACAGCCACTCAGTTCTTCGAGTTCCTTGTGAAATTGGTGTGTGCCTTGGAAGTTTTAAGATCAGCTTCGGAAACACACTTAGCAATTCAGAATGGCCTGTAAAGTATCAGCCTCACTTTCTTCTAAGAGCCCACAACAGCTCCTTCCTGGATATGCTTTATCTTGCAGATTATGCAAGGAAATGTAACCAACTTTAAAGTCCCTTTTAGTTCCTTTCAAAGTACAAGGCAATCTCACAAAACACTGGGCATAAAATTAACCCTTGGGAAGTTTCAGATTCTGAGAATAGGAAACCATCTCCGAACCATCACCTGACGGTGATCATCTAGGTTCTTCATGATCTGAAATACCTAAAAGAAACGCGGAGGTGGAGGGTGGGGGGGGGGAGGTGGAGGAAGAGGAAAAGAGAAGAAACGTTTACATACATCAAAAAGGAGCTGATATCCCTCATAATACTTTAGCCCAACATCAGCTTCTTGCCTAAAGTCAAGGCCCCACGCACACAACTTCGGTTGTCTGCTTTGGTCACCTCCCTTTCAGAGAGACAGGAGCCAACTACCAATACCTTTCGCAGGGAACATCTCTAGACCTAGGATGGGACTCACTAGGGCAGAGGATAATTTGCTAGACGTCTCTCAAAACTACTGTCAGCCCAATTAGTTAACTGAAAGGGACGACCTAAAATGTGGGACGGCAAGAGAGTTGAAATGAGACTGAGTTAAGAGTGTGAAGGAGCAGACGAAAAGGAACGGGGAGGGTAAACAACGCATCAGGGGCTGGAGTGGGAACCTAGGTCAAGGCAGCGGGGTCAGGGAAAGGCAAAGGTGAAGGGGGGAAAGAGATGCGGTTTCTGAGTGGGATGGGCGGGAGCAAAGGGGGAGGGGACGAGGGGGGCCGAAGTGGGGGGGGGGAAGGGTCCTGGGCGGGGCGGAAGGGAGCGAAGAGGCGGGATGAAGAGGGCCAGGCCGGGAGGGTCTTTACCTGCAGCTCCGCCCGCTCCACCTCCCACTGGGCTCTCTCCACCTCGAAGCGGGCCCACTCGTGCTGCAGGAAGTGCAGGATCCCAGGGAGGCTGTATTGGGCTCGCGCCGCCCCCGCCGCAGCCGCCCCGTCGCCGGCCGCGGCAGCCTCCGCCAGAGGCCCGAGACCCTTGGCACCGCCGGCGCCCGGGTGGTTGTTGCTGAAGAAGACGCCGGGACCCGCCTGCTCGTCCATGGCGGCCGCAGAAACCCCGGGAGCTGCCCAGGAGCCCAGCAGCGGAGGCAACGGCGGCGGCCAGCAGCGCCTCCTCCTGCCTCCGCCGCTCCCCGCCCACACCCCAGTCAGCAGGGAGCAGCCGCCTGGGCGCGGGGGCCGGCCGAGCCCGGGACGGGCCGGGAAATGGGTCAACTGCGGCGCGCGGGCGGCCCAGGGCTTGCTGGGAGTTGTAGTCGCGGGGCGGGGCGGCGGCAAGCGCGGTCGCGGCGGCCTGTGGGGCTGCGAGAGACTCGGGCGCGGCCGCAGCTCCGCCCCCGGCCCGCCCCTGCCCGCCCCTGCCCGCGGCGGTGGGGGCCTACTGGGCCGGGAGCGCGGGTTTCCTCACCCGCCGGTCGGGCGCGAGCGGGCTGCGCGCCAGTGCCCCCCTCGCACGCGGAAGTTCTCGGGCGGCGCGCCCTGTTGCATATACACACACATACACACACACGGAAGTTATCGCGCCAAGATACCAGTCCGAGCAGCACATCTTTCAGGGCTTCCTGGTGGTTGTGCTAAGAAACAAGCTCAAAGCGAGGTTCGGAGGTCCGGCTCCTGGACGACTCCAGCTAGTTGGATCTAACCCTCTCCCTTTGGCTCCAACTTAAGTGTTTCTCTGGCCCCAGACACTCCTCCAGTTCTGGCAATCTGCTTATCGCTATCGCTCCTCCCTTTTTTTTTTTTTTTTTTTTTTCTCCCTTACGGATTCAAACCTGTTGCCTGATCAGTTTTCACTTTATAAGGGACTCTGATCACCTCTCTCTCCTGGACCAGCCCTTTTCAGCTTCTACATTCTGGATTGTTGGCACTTCATCTGAAACACTGCTCCGCTGAAGTCCCTTTCTCCTGCAGTAAATCTTGCAGTAGTAAGTCCTGTAGACGTTTCAGATATCCAAGGGTGTTATTTCGGTGTCCTTTTTTTCTACCTTTTCCCGCGCAGTTTTTACTCAGTTCAACTCAACAAATATTTGATTGTCAGTTATTTCTGTCGCTGGGGACATAAATGACACAGTTCCTGTCATCAAAGGGAGATTGGCAAGTATATAATCAATTCTCACAGTGCCTTAAATCAACACCACCTGAAGGAACAAAGTCCCTTTGTCTTCCCTAGAACTGTCTTAGGTATCCAGGCACTTCTCCCTTTTCACTTGTCCCGGTCCCAGTTTCTTCCACGGTTCACCTGCAAACCCGCAGCAGTATTAGCCTTCAAAAGCACACCAAAGTCCTCTCAAGTGTTTCTCCAAATCTTATCCTCCGAAGTCCCTGAAAATATGTCACTATAAAGTCACACTACAACAATAATGAAAGGAAGGCGCCTGAAAAAAATTTAACAAATGAAAATGAAATGAAGCACTTATCTTGTCCCCATAACGAGTTATCTGTAATTCTTTTATTTTGTGGGATGGATTTCCGGGATATCAGACCTGATGGCCATGAAAAAAAATGTAAAGATTTAAGCTGCCTGGTGACATGTCAGGGAAGGACATCCTGTTCCTGTCCTCCCCCAACCCTTCCCTTCCCATGGCTGCTTGTGGAAAAGACAGGAAACACACTGTATCTGCCCTGGTTGCAAATAAAGATGGCAAGCTCTCTTTTCTCATTTATTGAATGTTTCTGCTTCATGAATTCATTCTTTATTATAATAAAAGTGTGATCCAGGCTTGGCCAAATTCCCTGTGTCATAAATTAGTTTGGCTGTTAAGTGTCCTTTGAGACACTGCCCAATCCTCTCATTTTACAGCTCAAGAAACTTAAGTCCAAAGAAGTTGAAACTTGTCCACAATGAGGCTTTGAGTGAGTGGCACAGTCCAAATGAGAAACTAGAATTCCTGACTGCTAGTTCATTGATCTTTCCATTAACACGTTGCCTCCTCTCTTATCAGACCTACCAGAATGTGGAAGGGAAAATAATGCCACTATGGCATATTTTCTCATCTGGAAGATTTAAGTACTCTTACAAGTTTAAAATGTTAGAAAGTTGTTTTTTTTCTCTAATAGAAGACATGGCTGACAATTCCCTGAAATAAATTCATAACACACTATAAAACAATTACATTTAATGGTAGCTGTTTAAGAACCCATAAGTCTTTTAGCTAGACTATCAAGAAAAAGGGAGAGGACTCAAATAAATAAAGTCAGAAATGAAAGAGGAGATATTACAACTGATACCATAGAAATACAAAGGGTCAGGGGTGCCTGGGTGGCTTGGTCGGTCAAGCGTCCGACTTCGGCTTGGGTCATGATCTCACGGTCCGTGAGTTCGAGCCCCGCGTCGGGTTATGTGCTGACAGCTCAGAGCCTGGAGCCTGGTTCAGATTCTGTGTCTCCCTCTCTCTCTGCCCCTCCCCTGTTCATGCTCTGTCTCTCTCTGTCTCAAAAATAAATAAACGTTAAAAAAAATTTAAAAAAAAAAGAAATACAAAGGGTCATAGGAGACTGCTATAAACAATTCTATAACCTAGAAGAAATGAATAGATTCCTAGAAAACTATAACCTATCAAGACTGAATTGTGAAAAAAACAGAAAGTCTGAATAGACTGATTACAGTAAGGAGAAGCAGTAATCAAAAACATTCCAACAAACAAAAGTCTAGGACCAGATGGCTGCACTGGTGATTTCTATCAAACATTCAAAGAAAGATTAATACCAGTCTTCAAACTCTTCCAAAAAAAAAAAAAAAAACAGAAAAGGGGAGAATTTTCCCAAACTCATTTTAAGGGGCCAGCATTACCCTGATACCAAAACCAGACAAGTATGCCACCAAAAAAAGAGAAAATTATAGGGGCACTTGGGTGGCTCAGTCAGTTAAGTGCCTGACTGAGGCTCAGGTCATGATCTCGTGGTTTCTGGGTTCGAGCCCCACGTAAGGCTCTGTGCTGACAGCTTGGAGCCTGAAGCCTGCTTCAGATTCTGTCTCTCCCTCTCTCTATGCCCCTCCTCTGCTCACGCTCTTCCTGTCTCTCTCTCTCTCTCTCAAGAATAAATAAGCATTAAAACAATTCTTAATAAAAGAAATTATAGGCCAATATCCCTGATGAGCATAGATGCAAAAATCATTGACAAAATATTAGCAAACCAAATTTAACAAGACATTAAAAGGATCATACACCATGGTCAAGTGACAGTTATGCTAGGGATGCAAGGATAGTTCAACAGCTGCAAATCAATAAGTGTGAGACATCATGTTAACACTCAACAAGGCAGGTATAGAGGGAGTGTACCTCAACATAATAAAGGTTACCTATGACAAACCCACAGCTAACATCATATACTCAATGATGAAAAGATGAAAGCTTTGGGGCGCTTAGGTGGCTCAGTCAGTTGAGCGTCTGGCTTCAGCTCAGGTCATGATCTCGTGGTTCGTGAGTTCGAGCCCTGCATCTGGCTCTGTGCTGATAGCTTGGAGCCTGGAGCCTGCTTCGGATTCTGTGTCTCCCTCTCTCTCTGCTCCTCCCCCGCTCATGCTCTGTCTCTCTTGCTTTCAAAAATAAATAAACACTTAAAAAGTTTTTTTAAAAAATGAAAGCTTTTCCTCTAGGATCAGGAACAGACAAGGATGTCTACTCTCAACACCTGTATTCAACCCAGCACTGGAAGCCCTAAACAGAGCAATTAGGCAAGAAAGAGAAATAAAAGTCATCCAAATTGGAAAGGAAGAGGTAAAACTGTCACTATATACATGACATTATATATAGAAAACCCTAAATACTCCATCAAAAAACTGTTAGAATAAATGAATCCAGTAAAGTTGCAGAATACAGTCAATACACTAAGACATGTTGCATTTCTACACACTAACAATGAACTATCAGAAAGAGAAATTATGAAAAAGAGCTCATTTATAAGTGCATCCAAAAAAATAAAATACCTAGGAATAAACTTGACCAATGAGGTGAAAAACCTGTATACTGAAAACTACCAGATACTAGGAAGTTGAAGAAGACATTAAAAAAATGGGAAGATATTCCATGCTTATGGATTGGAAGAATTAATATTTGTTAAATCTCCATACTACTCAAAGCAATCTACAGATTCAATGCAATCCTTATCAAAATTCTAAAGGCACTCTTCCCAGAAATAGAACAATGAATCCTAAAATTTGTATGGAACAATAAAAGACCCCAAATAGCCAAAGCAATCTTGAGAAAGAAGAACCTCAATTTTATTCCTCACTCTACAGTTATCTAAATCTGGAAATCTTGGACAAATGGTTTAACTTTTTTGATTCTCTATTCTATCACTGTATTTTATTTATTTATTTATTTTTTTTTTTAATTTTTTTTTTTCAACGTTTATTTATTTTGGGGACAGAGAGAGACAGAGCATGAACGGGGGAGGGGCAGAGAGAGAGGGAGACACAGAATCGGAAACAGGCTCCAGGCTCTGAGCCATCAGCCCAGAGCCTGACGCGGGGCTCGAACTCACGGACCGCGAGATCGTGACCTGGCTGAAGTCCGACACTTAACCGACTGCGCCACCCAGGCGCCCCTATTCTATCACTTTTAATATGAGAATAATATTCAGCTTTTAACTTACCACAAAGATTAGACAAGAGAAAAAATGTAAAGCCCCTAGCATAGTGCTTGACCAATAGCATATACCAAATAATGATAGCTATTATTATAACAGAGTTCACAAGACTGAGTAACATATAAAGACGATAAATACTAGGGGGAAAATAATTGTTCTTTTTTCTTTTTAATCCCCTATGTAGAAATTCAATTCAGCAGAGTTAAAATAATCTTTAAAAAATATTAATGTCTATGCCTTACCCTTAAGCCTCAGACCTTAAGGTGGTACTGATTTCCTGATCATTTCATTTTATAATTGATAAAACCTATGACACAAAAAATAAAGTTTCATTTCCAAGCACAGAGAGAGCTGTCAAAATGATGTTTCATGTATCAGTATAACCAGTATAAAGTGAAAAATTGTGAAATGCTAAATGTTTATTTAGATAATTAGAGTGTTGGCTTTTTTTATTTCAATGTGTATGTTATATGGGATGGGGATTATAGGAACACAAAACAACGAATAAGTCATCTGCTCTTTTTTTTTTTTTTTTGTATTTTTCATTAAAATGAGTGGGTATTTTTAAAAAACTGTGCAGGAGACTGACCGGCTCCGTGGTAGAACATGTGACTCTTGATCTCAGGGGTTGTGAGTTTGAGTCCCATGTTGAGTGTAGAGTTTATTCAAAAAAATTTTTTAAATAAAATAAATAAATAAATGATAAGTCACTTGGGTCTCTGATTTTTTAACTGCTCCAAGAATAGTCTTCAAATTGAGCTTCATGGCTTTTTCAGGATTCTGGCCAGAGAATAGAGTGGACCACTTGAGTAGAGATAGGCCTCCACTAGCATGAAGAGAACTTTGGGGAACAGAAATGTTCAATAGCTCACTGTTTGCCAGCCTCTGTACTATCTGGCCACTACCTAATTTCCCTCACCTCTCCTTTCTGCCTACCCTGCTTCTACCTTTCCTCAGCTTCCAAGCTCCCTCTTAGATTGGAAGTCTGAAAAATGACTGGGTTGGGAGAACAGCCAATAAAAAATTGGGCAGTAAAGGAACTCCGTTATTTGAAAATGTTCTTGGAGTCCAAGAATTAAATCTACCTCACAGTCACGTGATAGGATGGGGAAAATCGCCTCTACTATTATTTATTATTACTACTATTATTTTCTTTTGGAAGAGTGTGGTTGAAATTAGAGAGTTGCCGGGGCGCCTGGATGGCTCAGTTGGTTGAGCATCCAACTTCGGCTCAGGTCATGATCTCACAGTTGGTGAGTTTGAGCCCCGCGTCGGGCTCTGTGCTGACAGCTGGGAGCCTGGAGCCTGTTTCAGATTCTGTCTCCCTCTCTGTCTGCCCCTCTCCAGCTCACCCTGTCTCTCTCAGGAATAAACAAACATTAAAAAAAAAATTTTTTTTAAGAAATTTTATGTTACTAACACATTTTAGTAAATTCAACTATTAAATAAAATTTCATTTTGAAATTAAAATTAATTTTAATTTTGTAGTGGCTGATATATGGAGGAATAGATACTTAAAACCTAAAATCAGGATTACTTTCACTGATCTAAATAGCTAACACTGCAGGAGGCTAAAATGATAATACAGCTCTGAAGCTGTGGCAAGACTTCTCTCAGAACATCAGTGGTGACCAACTTAAGATTCTGTTCCTCTCAGCAAAGATCAACTGGTTTTTGAACATTCTTTTTCATCCTCTCCATCAACTCCATGCCTTGCTTCTCTATCCTTGTCTCTTTTAATATTTCCAGGGAATGAAAGCTCTACTCAACTGGTTCTTGCCTTCCTCCTCTTTTTCTCCTTAATAACTATGGTGCCCCTATTTCTAAAGCAGGAATTGAACTTTAAACAAGTCACAGAACTTCGTTACAATTCACAGAACTTCGTTACGTAAAAATAACCGTTGTGAGGCTTGAGGTGGGGAGAGAACCTTTTTATAAGCTGACTCTCCTTGCCAACCATGAAACAGAGATATACTGATTTCCAGGTGGAGCCTTTGCTCAGAAGACACCCAACCTTCATTTAGATTTGAATTGCTCAGAACAGCAGCTTCCCCTCCCCAAACTCCTATCTGATAGTCCTTAAATATAAACTAAGTCAGTTCTCAAAAGAATTTAAATGTGGTGCGTCATCAGTATTATTATTTGTAAACATGATGGGAAATCTGGATATTGTGCCAGAAAAATAAGAAAAATGAGTGAGGTTAAAGTCTGATAGTTTTTGTTTTAGGGTTTGAAGACCCCTGTTTTCTTAACTTTTTCCAAACAAGATACACGGAGTGTATCTCCCTCCCTCTCCCCTGCAGGCCCTCAATTCGCTACTGCTATCCAGTCGGTATTAATTTTAGCACTTGGAGTTGTTCTCTGTAATGGAAAATTCTACCCATTATCTATGTTATCTCCTTGCCCAGATTTCCCCCCAGCTGCAGGACATGAAGTAACGAGAGGAGGAGGGGTTTGAACCAGCTCAAACACACTTTCACACGAAATCATAATGTGCAACATTACCGCCTGCGAGCTGATTGTATTCAAGCTGAAGGAGCCAACACATACATTTTTATTAGAAGAGAAAAAGATCATTTAAATAATACCATTTTTAGGATATTGCAATAATCAAATTAATGCTGCAACATTTTTATGAGAATACACCAGATTAAAACATGAAGGAAGAGTATAAATTAGCTAGCGCCGGGTGGAATGGAGCTTTTTCGGCCAAATTCAAACACCTGAGGAAGAAAAGTACATCGTGCGTTTGAAAGAAGTCCGATATCCCTGACATAAAGAGCAAGAGGAAAGTAATAACAATTATTACTTTTATTCACCGCTTACTAAAAAAAAAAAAAAAAAAATTATGCGTTTTCTATGCATTAACTTGATCCTTACAATGTCCTTAACGGGTAAGTACTAACATCATTTTCACTTAACAGATAGGGACACTACTATGTGGCTGTAAGACCAGGATGAAATGAGTAGGTGAAGTAGGCAGGGGCCAGATTACTCGAGTCCCCTTAAAGAATTGGTCTTTAGCTTGAGTCCCCTTAAAGAATTGGTCTTTAGCTAAGGTAAGCAACTGGAGACTTTTCAGCAAGGTATCAGATTTGAATTTATGAAGATTATTTCAGTTTCTCTGTGGAACACATAGTATTAGTTAACACTTCTAAATTGTTTTCTAAGAGTCAGGCGCTGTTTTCAGGACATTTGCAAGTCTTCACTCATTTAATCCACAGCTGCTCTATAAAATGGGTATTGTTATTTTCATTTTGCAAAAGTGGAAACTGAGGCACGGAGAGAACAAGTGACTTACCCCTGGTTGCACAATTTGTGAATAACAGAGCCAGATTCCAACCCAGGAAAGCTGACACTACAGTCCACACCAGCCACTTTGGTATACTGCAACCAGATGTGATTGGGACTAAGATGGCAATAATGGCAATAAAGACATGTGAAGGGATTTGACAAGATATTTAGGAAACTTGATGAACTAAGCATAGTGAGGGAGAAGGTGGAAAGTGTCAGGGATGACATCACGATCTATATTTTACACGACAGGACATAATAATTGTATTATTTACTGGGAGATCACGAGTGCAGAAGTTGGTTTTAGATACAGGTGAAGAATTCAATTTAAAATTAATTGGGTTTGAGGAATCTCTGAGACAACCAAGAGTGCGTAGTCACATTTAAGGTGTGAAGAGTAGATGAGAGTCTGGAGTTCTGAACAATTCTACATAGAAATCCCCGCCTGTTCCTTCTCAAACCATACTCCATACCATTCCCTCCAACTACTTCTCACAACTTGTGACGATTTCATATCTCTCATGTAAACATATCATGGAAGATTCTTTGCTTGACTCTTCGCTATATTCTTCCCAATGCCTGGAATATAGGTGTGCCATAAATAATTGTCCAATGAGTGAATGAGACAGCATCAGACAGCCATATCACAAAATCTTTGACCAACAGGAATTCAAGTTCTCCTTGTACATGTCCAGTGTCAAGGAACGCACTGTCATAAGGCAATCATTTTTAACGGCTCTCTTCAGAAATTCTCATTTTATATTCAATTGCACACCACTTATTTGAAACATTGACCTGTTGGTGCAATCCACTATCTGGTCCTGCTATCTGAAGATTAATGACCAAATTGCCCATTTTATTCTCAGTTCCTCTTTATCACATGGCTTGGATACACCTTAGTCTGTCATTGCTCTTGATACGTGGCATCTGAAGCTGATCCTCTAACCCCAAGCCCAGGCCTCACACGCTGGGTCCTTCAGGGTACAGAGTAGGACTGTCACCTTTCTTGTTTCAGCTAGCATATTTTGACTAAAAACAGCCAAACTCTATTAAGTGTTTCTGCTAGCTTCATAATGATTTACAGTCAACTAGAATGCCATTTTTAAACAATGTCTAGGGAGGCAACTGGGTGGTTCAGTTGGTTGAGCATCTGACTCTTGATTTGGGCTTACGGCTCAGGTCACAACCTTGAAGTTTGTGGGATCGAGCCCCATGTCAAGCTCTGTGCTGTCAGCTGAGCTTGGGATTCTCTCTCCTTCTCTCTCTGCCCCTCCCCCCTTCCTCTCTCTCAAAACAAATAAACATTTTAAAAAATGTTTAGGTATAACCAAATATTTGTGATTTAATGATACTCCTAGGTATATTCTCGACTTTGGAAAACAATGGCCCAGTTTCATATTCACATGTTATTTCAAAAGGCATCACTTTCTAAGATTCAGCAATGTGTATCAAAATTTAAAATCTGTCACCTTTTTTAACCCCTTTAAAAAGCAATCTATCCCAAGGAAATAATCTGTGAAGTTACATTTTTTAAAAGTCAAATGCAGCATTATTTAGAAAAATGTAAAAACTAGTACCCAGCATAGGTCAGTAGTGGTACAGCCACCATTAAGTAGCCATCAAAAAATGATGGTTACTAAATCTATCTCATTTTATTATTAGAGTGATTCCAAGGGGAAATGCTTATAAAATAAGTTGGCAAAAGCAGGATACAGCATTCCACTTCAGGATGATTACAAATGTAGAAGGAAATAGACTAAAATATCAACAGTATTATCTCTGTGTGGTGAATTGTGATAAGTTTTCCCCAAAATTTAATGAATGCACATTTTTTAATTAAAATCAATTTAGAATAATGTATAAAATTATTTTCCTTTTTCCTCTTGAGTCTACTTTTATGCTCATTAGACAAGGTTAAAGTCCCACCCACCTCCCCCCTCCATTTTCTTCACAAATAAGAGAGGTATTTTCCTATACAAATGGAAATAAGTTGGAAAGAAGGAAGAGGTTTAAAGAAAGAATGAATAATCAAAGTTAGAAGTTGGAAAAGCCAAACAAACTCACTTAAATTTTCATGTATTCTTTTTTTTAATGTTGATTTATTTATTTTGAGAAAGGAGTGCACGCACATGCACCAGCTGGGGAGGGACAGAGAGAGAGAGAGAGAGAGAGAGGGAGAGAGAATCCCAAGCTGGCTCCACATTGTCAACGCAGAGCCGGAGGCAGGGCTTGATCCCACCAACCATGAGATCCCGATCTGAAGCCAAATCAAGAGCTGGTGGACCGCTCAACTGACTGAGCCCCCCAGGTGCCCCTTCATGTATTATTTTGACTTGCATTGAAAGTTGGGGGGGTGGGGGTGGGGGAGAAGGGCAAACAGAGCATATGGATAGGAGAAAAACGATGCCTGAAATGGAAACCCTGACTTCTAATGGTAAAAAGAGACAGGGAATTGTGAATAGGGGCCCAAGGCTGTAAACAAATGCTCTGGAAACAAAAGAAAAAACAGTTGTACTGTTATTTGTGCATGCATGGTCCTCACATGTTTGTTTAGTGATAGCACCAAGAACTTAGCTCAGGATGATTTTTCTAAATTGTGATTAAGACATGAAATTTTTAGGTAAAATTCTGTGAAGTCTGTCAATAATAATTTCATACGTTTTTACAAGTAGAAATAGATTCGTGATGATTAAATTAGGTTTTTGAAATAATCCATGTGATGGAAAGCATTAAGGCAAGACATTTATTTATAGCTGGACTCTAGCCATTTCTGGCATGGACCTAAAAATTCCAATTAAGAAGGAAGAAAATGTGAGGTATAGTGATTCATACAAGTAAAGGTGTTTTTGAAAATTGTGCTAATTGCATACCTCATTCAGCATTGTTTGCGTAGAAGGAAATAATGGATATAAAAGTGCCTAGCACAGTGCCTGGAACACAATGGGAATGGCAACTCTTCTTGATAGTGATAATCTACAATATTTAACTGCTCTCTGGATTTAATGTATTTTATACTGTCTTACCATGATAGCTATTTTATATCCACTTAACAACTATTTATCAGACGAAACAATATTGTGCGCTAATATTAAAGGATCAGCCAAAGATTCCCTCTCTTGATAAAAATAAGCAGGATAAATATACAGACATACGTACTTTTTAGATATGCAAAAGATCATAGAGAGAATACCCAGTAAACTTTCCTCTCATTTTCTAGAGGAGGGAACTGAAGCCCCCAAGAGGTTAGGTTGTCCAAAGTTCTATCCCTAGTTGATGGCAGAACCTATTTGGAAAAGGGAAACCTGACTTCAAAGTTTTGTTCTCTCTCATTAGATTCAGAATCCAAATGGACAATATTAACAAGAACCTGGAAAGGAAATAGAAAATACTTTATTTCTTTTAATGTTAACAGTGCTCAAACTACGCTTCAGAAAGAATCCATTGGCTACCACGATGCTTCTCCTTTTAGCTTCCTGATACTGGATGTTTGTAAGCAAATAGATACAATTATTCAGGTTGAGAAGAAGCTCATGGATTGGGCAGTGAAACAAATTAATAAATATAATTCTTCAAACCAAACAGAGCTTCTTTTATAAATATTATCACAGAAACCTAGACGTTAGGTTGTAAGTGGCTCAGAAGAGTTTAGGGAAAGTATAAAGAAGAACTGGGGAGAGGGGGAAGGAAGGAAGATATTGAGGGAGAGAGGGAGGGAAAAAAGAATCATTGCCAATGCATGATGCAGCCTACCTCAAAGTAGGAAATGATGGGAAAAGTCTGGGAGGTACCAAGAACAGAAGAAAACAGCCAAGGCTGAAATAAACTTTATTCTCTACACATAGGTGAGTGAAAAGGGGTTATATGCGCCAGAAACAAGGGATTGAAGAACAGTCTGGCAGTTCCTTAAAAAGTTGTAGAGCTACCAATTCCACTTCTAGGTATATAGCCAAGAGAAATGAAAACACATATGTCCACTCAAAAACTTGCACACAGTTGTTTGCAACAGTATTATTTACAATAGGCAAAAGGTGGCAACAGCCCAAGTGCCCATCAACTGATGAATGGATAAACAAAATGTGGTCTACGTGTAAGGGAGTGTTATCCAGCCATAAAGAGGGATGAAGTACTGATGTGTGCTACCACGTGGAGGAAGCTTAAAAACATGAAGTCAAGGGAGGCGCCACATCCGGGTATCTCCGCCTTCGGCTCCTTAGCTGCGGCCCTTGAGTCCTCGTACCTTCCACTTGCAGAGGGGGCCATGTCATGAGGGGCCTGGGACCTGGAGTCCGGCGGCTTTGCGCATCCTGGCCATGTCCAAGGCAAAGATGTCGGGCATTGGGACTGGTTCGTCGCCACTGTCGCGATGCCCTTGGTGGGCAAACTCAGTCCCATCAGCCCTCCCGCTTGGCACCGCTCGCTGCCCACAGGAGGGGAGGGGTGTGAATTTGGCGTGCCCCCTGCTAGCATGAGGCGAGATGCTGATCAGAACGGTGGAGGCGGGAGACACAATTGGGGACAGGGTTTGGGGACCTATGAAAGAGTGGCCTCTGGCCAGTCCACCAGCCACTGGCTCAGATGAAGTTTTCTTCCCAGTGCTGGGTGTGCTTAACAACCAAGTTCTAGCAAACGCTGTTGGACCTGACCCACGCTGAAGTAATCTTTCAGTACAGGAGAAAATTTTTTAAATCCTGAAGACAAATGTGTGTTCTTCAAGTTTCCGGATTCTCATTCAAGCTCTTACTGTTAGGAATAAGTATCACTTGTGCAAATTTCTGGACTCGTGTGTGTGTGTGTGTGTGTGTGTGTGTTTCGCTTCCTTTTCTGTCTGAATAATGGGCTTTGGTGGGCCCTGGTCTGTGGGCACCAAGATGGGCATCTGGGGATGGGTCACCAAACCCTTGACAAAGGGACTCTTACCTCTTTCTTGCACACACGCCTGGCTCCTTCTTTTCCCAAGCCCCAAATTTGCAGCTAGAGGAGGTAGCCCATATAATGGTTCTGCCTTTGACAAGCTTTCTTATTTATGGACTTTTGCCAAAGACTGGTTGCAAAGAAGTTGTCCACCATCTTTCCCCCTTTGGTGGCAAAACTAGTAACAATAAGGGAGAAGATTGGACCAGTGGATGGAGAGCTTTTTCAGCTTTTGGAATTGCTGTAACCTGATGTCTGTTGCAACCATTTGCCACCTCTTTGGTTGTTTTTATAAAAACAAAAACAAAAACAAACAAAAACAAAAAACAAAAAAAGCACCACGGAATCAGTGAGGGCCACAGATTGGTGTTAATGAGGCATAAAGGTTGTTCCTAAGGGAAGTGATCAAAACTATAGTGGAGCTACACCTTGCACAGGGGCTAGGTGCAAACTGTGTGTACCCAGAGTAGTTGGGATGTATTATGCTAGAAAGTTCCAAACCCCATGCGCCACAAGGACTTGCTCTCTTTGAGAGGCACCTGGGCATTGATTCTATTTCATTCTCATTCTGGATATATGTTTATTGGATAGTGTAGAGAGGAGGACCTTATACTCTATTTGTCATTTTTGCCCTCCCTCCCTTTAATGGCCCTGTGCTTCAGTTAATTGTGAGGAAGGTATAGCTCCTCTGTACATAGGTCATATTTTAGGAGCCAATATAAGTGAATCACATGGGTTGTAATGGCTTTAGAATCATTTGTATTTGAGGGTCCTTCTAAAAAAAAAATTTTTTTTTAATGTTTATTGTTGAGAGAGGGACAGAGCATTAGCAGGGGAGGGGCAGAGAGAGAGGGAGACACAGAATCCAAAGCAGGTTCCAGGCTCTGAGCTGTCAGCACAGGGCCCAATGTGGGGCTTGAGATGAGATCATGACCTGAACAGAAGTCGGACGCTTAACCGACTAAGGCACCCAGGCGCCCCCCTTTTTAAAAAAGATTATTTATTTTGAGAGCGACAGAGGCAGTGTGAGCTGGGGAGGGGCAGAGAGAGAGAGAGAGAGAATCCCAAGCAGGCTCTGTACCGTCAGTGTAGAGTCCGATGTGGGGCTTGAACTCATGAACCATGAGATCATGACCTGAGCCAAAACTAAGAGTCAGACGCTTAACTGAGCCACCCAGGCACCCTGAGGGTCTTTATTTTGAGCCATGAATGTATAATTCATAGATGTACATCAGACCAACTTAAATAATCAGTCTTCTTTCATAGGTGGGCTTTTTCCACTAGAGCTAGGCTTATCCCCCAGTAAAGTTTTTTGAAGGCTAATAAACCCCCACCAAAACCAACAAAGAAAGAAACAACCGTTAAGTCAAGAAGCCAGTCACAAAAGACCCCATTCTATGATTTCATTTATATGAGATGTTCATAATAGGAGAATTGATGGAGACTGAAAGTAAATTTGTTGTAGTGACAGGCTAGGGAGAAATGGAAGGATTGTAGGGTGATTGCTAAAGGGCGTGAGGCTTCTTTTTGGAGTAATGAAAATGTTCATAATTGATTGTAGGGATGGTTGTTGCACTACTCTGTGAAAATATTAAACACCATTGAATTATACCTTTTATTTTTTATTTTTTAAAGTTTATTTATTTATTTATTTAAAGTTTTTTTTTTTTTTTTTAAACGTTTACTTATTTTTGAGACAGAGAGAGACAGAGCATGAACGAGGGAGGGCCAGGGAGAGAGGGAGACACAGAAAATGAAACAGGCTCCAGGCTATGAGCTGTCAGCACAGAGCCTGACGCAGGGCTCGAACTCACAGACGCGAGATCATGACCTGAGCTGAAGTTGGACACTCAACCGACTGAGCCACCCAGGCGCCCCTAAAGTTTATTTATTTTTGAAGGAGAGAGAGAGAGAGAGAGAGTGAGTGAGTTGGGGAGGGGTAGACAGAGAGGGAGACCCAGAATCTGAAGCAGGTTCCAGGCTCCGAGCTGTCAGCACAGAGCCCAACGTTGGGCTTGAACTTAAGAGCTGTGAGATCATGACCTGAGCCAAAGTCAGACGCTTTAACCGACTGAGCCACCCAGGCGCCCCTCAATTATACCTTTTAAATGGTGAATTATATGGTGTCTGAATTACATCTCAATAAAACTGTTACCAAAAATATCTCCCCTGAAACAAGAATAACTTTGGAAAAGCAAGTTTGAGATGAAACAACAACCCTGTAGCCATAAAAGAAAGTAAGGAATGGGCAAACGCAAGCCCCCTCTAGAGGCCTAACAGACTGAATAAGGAAAGCCAGCAAGAAGATGGGAGCTGCCAGCTGGTGAGAGTATGCAAGCCAATAGAAGGCCAGCCAATGAGAAACAGGTGTGCATCTGGAATATTCAAAAAGGTGACTTGCTGTTGCTACTGCAGTCTATGCGACACCTGCAGTCTATGTGACACCTGCAGTCCACGAGACACCTGCAGTCTATGCAACACCTGCAGTCCATGAGACACCTGCAGTCTATGCGACACCTGCAGTCTATGTGACACCTGCAGTCTATGTGACACCTGTAGTCTACGTAACACCGTCTGGTAAAACATGGTGTTTAATATTTGCTCAACACTGTGCAAATGTTCGTTTCATCAATTATCTATTTGATGCGGTAAAATTCCCATTGCACAAAAGACTGGCATAATCATAATTATGACTAATTCATTTTTGTATGCCCTGCAGCACTCAGCTTGAGGCCTTATAAGCAGCAGGCACTCAATAAATATTTGATGAACAAAAGTAACCATCATAGTCGGGGCTCAAGACTCTGCACTGTAATTATAAAACATAACCAAGGCCAAAGTTTTAGCCATCAAAAAAAAAAAAAACAAAACAAAACACAGAACATTATTCCACATTTGAAACATTTTAATGGACCTTTAAATGAGAGTTTTAATTCAGTTAACAATTAAACTACACACAAAGCATAATTTAGTAATCTAATATGAAAGTAAAAAGATCTATCAGAAAGGTAAGGACATTCTGAGAAATGCTAAGAAAATGGGATTTTATTCATATTATATATACACCGCAAAACAGATAATTTCCATTATTCTGGTTACTTCAAAATTTAAATTCTGCATGTTTTTCAATTAAATTTTTTCATGACAGATGCTGAATACTGACCTGTTTTTTCCTGACAATATCAATAGGCTGCCCAACTACATGATATAATTGTTTTTAGCATTTAAATTTAAGAGCCTATGGCTCAGTGTTTAAAAATAAATTAATTAACAAAAACAAAACATTATTAGGAGAAAAATGAAAGCACACCTACCACATGATAATAATCACTCCTTCAAAATCAGAAAGCGGCGGCATGAGCATTATTTTACTCGTCCTGCTTATCTGAGGCATACAATTCAAATGACGCAGAACCTATAGCTCGGAATGATACAGTTGCTATCGCTAATTAGGTGCCACTAGGTAGTATGAATAAAAACAAATGGAATATCAAGTTAAAAAAAACTTGTTTTTAGCTTAATCGTTGGTGCAGAATGTACGGTCGGGGTTGGCTGTCTGGTAGCTGCTTTAGCTTTGCTGGCTTGGCTTGCCCGAACAGCAGTTTCCAAACGCACTTTCAACTCAGGCGCTGCTCCCATTACTGTCTTGAAAGCATGTGGATACAGAGGTCCAATATGCATTAAATTCTGGAGTGCAAACTCATGAAGATCTTTGGAAACTGTGCTTGCTGAGGCAAAGGAATTTTCATCCAGCAGATAGGAGATCAAAGTGGGAACTAAAAGGGCAAGTAACTGGACTCCTGTAAATAACAAAGATAAAGTCTGAAGATCATCCCGGGTCTGTCAATTACAATAAACTTTAATTTTAAAATTATGCAATTACCATGCTGGTCTCAATCATAATACAACATAAGCAAATACACATACACAATCTGTTTTAGACTCAACAATAACTCATAATTAATATCAAATATTTACTTAATGCTAAGCTATCTGGCTGAGACCAGATTTGTTACACTGTAAATCTTAGGTTTATATTAATTTGTTCTATTAAAAAAATTACTGCCTAAAAAGGTTAAAAAGGAACAAGCATTTTACAACTGCCATCTGGTGGAATGTATTCGGCTAGTAAGATTACGACATCTTTAAGGGTACTCCAGAATAGGGAGGTTCGAGTAGGAAACAGATACCTGAACAGCATCCAATTACTAACATTTAACTAAAACTAAGTATTTCTTTCTTTTTAAAATGGAAATATAACTCTCTCCCATTTCATTATCTCCCCAAACGCACAGTAAGTGAGGGAAAAGAATCTCACAAAAATAATGGAATATATAGAATTTAGGGTTAAAAACCAAGAATTTAGGGCTAAAGAGCAAGGATCTTTGTGTGTTTACTTCATGACTAGAACACACCTGGTGCATAGCAGGCATTCAGTAACTATTTGTTGAATGGATGAGCAAACACATAAACACCCTTTCTCTTGAAAACCACTCAGAGGTTCTTATCAATTGGATTTTTCCATGATAAAATTTCAGAAGAAAGAAGACAACAAGCTGATATTTTAAAAGTCCCAAGAATCCTCAAATAAGGTAGTTAGTTGAATGTTCCTCATACAGAATTATAACATTACTGTTTAATAAGAACTTTCATAATGAACATATAATAGTAAATTATCAAATAAATATGAAATTATCTTCAGTACACTGTGCATACTAGAGCAGACAAGGCTTTCCACCATTACGTTGAAAAGCAAGGTTTGGTTTTAACACTTAATTAACTGGAAAAAATCTATTATAAATTATTTAAGTACCCATCAAGTATCTAGAAATATGCTAAGCATTCTAGGAAATATGTAATAATTCATCTATACTTAAAACTGTTATTACCTAGCTGAAAAGACTATACAGCACAGGGTGCGTGGGTGGATCAGTCAGTTGAACGTCTGATTCCGGACTTTAGTTCAGGTCATGATCTCACAGTTCCTGAGTTTGAGCCCCGCATAGGGCTCTGTGCTGACAGCACGGAGCCTGCTTGGGATTCTCTCTCTCTCCCTCTCTTTCTGTCCCTCCCCTGCTGGCACTCACCCTCTCTTTCAAATTAAACAAATGAACTTAAAAAAAAAAAAAAAGAGTATACACTACACCAAACAAGTACAGAACTAAGTGCTAAAAATCTGTGGTTGGCATCTGAGATAGAATTCCTCAAGAAACTCACACAGCTGAGGAATACTTTAGGATTTTATACTTTTAGTGATTATTTTAAAATCTCAGGGCCATAGAATATGGTTGATCATAACTGCCAAAGAAATTGTATGAAGGGAGAGGTCAGAGAGGGCTGAGTAATCAGGCAACATTTCCCTAAAGAAATGAGATCTGACACAGGTTGAATCCGTTTGTATAAGGAGAAAGAGGGGGAAGAAACATACCCAAGAAAAGTGAAAACAGAATGCAGACTGTATAGAGATTAAAATAAGCTGAAGGAGAAAACTGGACTGGTCAGGTTAATGGGTACACATTAGGGAGTAGAATAAAAGTTTTGAGAACTGAGCAAGGATATTCGGACTTGAGGCAGTAATGCAAGAGGAAACTACTTACAGTTCTTAAAGAAGAGGTAAAATTGTTCTAGGTAAAATTGATGGGGAATACTCTTAGGAAATTATTATAGTTATCTAGTTATGAGATGATTAGATATAAGAATAGGAAGTCAGAGTCTCTTGAATCCTAGAGAAGTTTCAAAAAAAGATAGGATAAGTTTTGAGTAATAGATTGGATAAAGATGAATAAGAATTAAGACTCAAATATAAATCCAATGTCTTTAGCTTGTAACCCTGGTCATGTCGGGTGAAAAAACTTCATTGTCTATTTCTGTAATGGATACTATCAAGTTAAAAACAAAAATTAGCATTTGGAACTGATGTGAAAAACATTGAGTGATAAAGCAAATTTAAAAGCTGAAAATTTACACTCTGGGTTTTATAGTACTGTATTTTCTATAACTATGTATTGTAGTATTAAGTATAACTTTATACTATATATTATATATGAAAATTGCTATATATTCTCATATTAAATATTACTGAAATATCATCAACAATAAGTATTATAGTTTCTTCATTTTTTAAGATTGCTTCACTCAGATAACAGATGCTATGTACTACATCAAGACTTAAAAAAAATTTTCTTTAATGTTTATTTATTTTTGAGAGAGAGACAGAGACAGAGCATGAGAGGTGGAAGGGGGAGAGAAAGAGGGAGACACAAAATCTGAAGTAGGCTCCAGGCTCTGAGCTCGAACTCACAAACCGTGAGATCATGAGCTGAGCTGAAGTCAGATGCTTAACTGACCAAGCCATCCAGGCACCCCTATACCAAGACTTTTAAGATGTACAATAAGACTGGTGTATAAGATCAATTTCTTTTTTCAGAGGCACCTGGGTGGCTCAGTCGGTTAAGCATCCAACTCTTGATTTCCACTCAGGTCATGATCTCACAGTTTGTGAGTTCGAGCCCCTAACTGGGCTCTGCACTGGCAATTTGGAGCCTGCTTGGGATTCTCTCTCTCTCTCTCTCTCTCTCTCTCTCTCTCTCTCTCTCTCCCCCCCTCCCCCACTTACTCAATCTCTGTCTCTTAAAATAAATAAATAAATAAAATTAAAAAAAACCTTTTTCTTCATAATCACCTTTACGTTTATCCTTTTTCACTATCATAGTTTTGGATTATTACTTAGAAAATTTTTTTTTAGTGTTTATTTATTTTTGAGAGAGAGAGAGACAGAGTGTGAGAGGGGGAGGGTCAGAGAGAGAGGGAGACACAGAATCTGAAGCAGGCTCCAGGCTCTGAGCTGTCAGCACAGAGCCCAATGTGGGGCTCCAACCCACAGACTGCGAGATCATGACCTGAGCTGAAGTCAGATGCTTAACTGACTGAGCCCCTGGTTCCAGGTACCCCTGGATCATTACTTTATAGGGAAACTATAACAATAGCTTTTTCAAAATCTCTCCTATCTTCCCAATTTCCTGTAAAAATTTTTTTCAAGGGAAGAAGAAAAAACTTATGATAGAAAAAATGGATATAATTGTTATCTGGAGCATAAACCAGCAATATATATTAAAAGCCTTAAAAATGTACATTTCCTTCAACCCAGTCATTTCACTTTAAGGAATTTGTCTGAGAAACAGAATAAAAAATCTGTACAAAGATACTTAGAATCCCAAAGAAAGATACAAAGAATCCCAAATGTGTACAAGGATACTTAGCTCAATTATTTATGATTTTGAAAAATTGGAACTAGCTTAATGTTCAATCATAAGGTACTAGTTTAAAAGGTATAGTCTTTCTGCAATAATTAAAAGTCCTATTTCTAAAGACAAATTTTAGATTGTGATGAAATCAAGGGAATAAAGAGTAGGTATTAAGCTAAGTCTGTGATTAAATTGATGTATGTATGTGGTAGCTTTTCATTAAATAAAAATAATTTTTAAATTTCAAAATTGGAAGGATTTTAGTAATGATGTGTGGTATTAATACTAATCTGATCATGTTTGTTATAAAGCTTTTGTACTTCTATTATGAACACAACAATAAATTATTTTTATAAATCTATTAAACATCCATAGTTTTCCTAGTTCTTTTTTTTTTTTTTCCCTAGTTCTTAAAGAGTACATTCCTAGGAAAAAACATCAATGTGCTGTAATGCCATCAGTAATTTATTTTAACCTCTTGCTCATAAAAAAATGAATATAAATCAACTCAATACACTATATTATTAGCACCCTAAGAAAAATATTAAGCTTTCCGATAGTAACCACTCCTAGTAAACTTACTATTGCAATGGCCTGTGTCCAATATCAAATTATATATATATATATACATATATATATATGTATATATATATATATATATATATATATACATATATATATATAATACAGTTCTTCATTTGAGACTTGGATTTTTATACAAATACTTACTGTTCTGTTCTTCCCCAAGAGCAACTAACGTTTCAAGAACTTTGATTCCTTCTTGAACAGCTAAAAGTTCTGTGCTACTGGCTGGTCTGTTTCTTTCAACAGCTTTCAGCTTTTCAACTACTATTGGAGCTAAGGAATGGATATAAGGAGTTGAAAGGGCACGATTGGAATGTTGGAAGACTGACAAGAGAAGCTGGTAACATTTGGCTTGAACCTATAGAAGAAAGTAATTTCATTAATTAACATGTGCAATAGTTCTTGTTTGTGTACACTCACACTGCAACTTAATATAGGAAGAAAAGATATGACACTATAGGATGAAAATTAAAATGTAGGATGAATTAATGCCATTTCTATTTATAGAAATGAAGCTAAAATAACAAAATTGCCAATAAGCTAACTAAAAAAAAACTAACTTAAAAGAAATTAATCAAAAAAACATTCCTTATACGGTAACTGCCAAATTACCAAGCCTATATAATTTGTATATTTAAATAGTGTGGAAGATGCTAGAAACCAGGAATTCCAATTTCTGTTTTTAATTTTTTCTTTACTCGACAATTGTCCCTTCCACTTTAACCTAACATATTTAGTAAGGAAGGCGAATATCTAACTGATGTCAAACAATGCTATAAAAATACACTGGTAAGACACCTCACATTCATTTGAACTCCCTGGAAATAACTGCTTATGACAACTTAAGTTTTTTAGGTCTCTAGAAAGTAAAATCTCATTGACTCCACTTTAGCTTAGAAATACTTCATATTACCATTTTAAAAAAAAAAAGGAAGGAAGGAAGGATCAAAGGAAGGTCCATCACCATATGGGACAAATAGTGGAATAAAGCTGTTTCAGCACTTTGGTAGAAGAGAAGTTACCAGACCTTGCTGGACATAAATACTTGGGCAATATTTTTAAAATACAGATTTATGATTCAGGAAGACAGTAGCAGAGTTCTAGGAATCATGTTACTAAACTGATTTTTTTTTTCTGATACGAAGCAGGTTTGAGAATCATTAGTTCAGACTTTGACACTGTGAAACCAAAAAAATTTATTTTCTAGAAAAACTAGTTTCCAATAGGTTCATCAAAACATGTAATAATACAAATTTATTTTTTAATGCTCTTGGTGCCATTAAGTAAACAGTGAAAAATATAATCGCAGACTCATGTAAAATTTCTACCAATATAAGTCAGAGTTAATAAAATATTTTAGACATTGGAGAATAAACATACACATAATGTGTCTCCTAGTGCTTAAACCCTGTGATCTTTTCCAGCTTTTCTATTTAAAAACCACATAGCAAATATTTAGGTTCTCATTTGATGTATTACCCCTTTTAGTGAACCAATCTGAAATATTATTGATAAAGTGGAATGTTTACCTCTATGTTTAAGTGTAACTTACCCATGGGTCACATGAATTCAATGCATTCTTAAATCTGTTCATGCAGCCATTCTGTAATGACTGGACTCCTATTATTTCACTACTAGCAGACCACAGGAAGAGTGCAATCGCTGTTAGCATGCTTACTTCATCAGGCATAGGCATGGAATCTTCTGAAATATATGAATAATATTAAAATATGTGAAAAATGAAAGCAATGTCTTGTTTCCAACATGCTTTGGAATTCCAAACATGAACAATAACCTTCTCTCCCCTAAAAGACATTTACAGCAGCATGTACCTCAATCTAATGCAGTCCATAAACAACTTTATGGATAGAACTCATCTACTACTAAGGAAACAGGGATACTTCCTGTATTTAAGGTTTTTTTCCTTGTTTTTCTGGATGATACAATATTAACTGAAAAAAAAATCAGGCATAAATCCTAATAAGAACTCTACAAGGGAAAGCAAATTGGAATAGGAAAGATAACACTGTAATGTAAAATTACTTAAAAGTTACGTAACTTCCTTGTAGTTTAGACTGATCAACAATTTCCAAATACAGCTATTCCTTCAACAAAGCCAGGTGATTATAAGATATTCTAAGTAGTTTAAAAACCCAGAGTGTTCTTTGTTAGTGATATCACCTTTATATTCAGTAAATATGAAACCTTTAAGTTCTACACAACCATAATCAAAAAAATCTCGTACAATTTCCTGAAGGCAGTATTCTCATAATTTTAAAGAACTTCTTGCTATTGCAACCATTTATTTGGGAATAGATATGACTTTAACCTAATGGAAATACAGTATGTTATTAGAAACACAGGAAATATATACATTTTTTCTGAAGAAAAGTACTATTAAACATATAAAATAAGAAAAAAAAAACATAAAAGAAGAGACCTCAACTATTTTGTCATTATCATTTCTTCCACAGCTGAACTTACTAACATTCTTTACATATGAATTTGGACTAATTTGGAAATTGCAAATACTCTATAATCAGTAATTTATCAGGATTATGAATATATTTAATATGCTAACACTATCTCCTAATTATGGTACCAGCATAAAATAGAATGTGCTACAAAAATAGTTAAGAAGCCCACTAACTTGAAGAAAAGGAAGAGATGTAAAATCTGAAGGATTCAGCCAATCTATAATAACCTAAGTCACAAATGTTAAAAACCTGAGAACTCCATCATAGGAATATTACTGTATTATTGTAGTAGGAATATTATTGAACAATCTCTAACTCAGAGTTTGTGACACTGCAAGCAATTTTTTGTTGAAAATTAACACTTTATTTTAAAATTGCGACTTTAAGATTTGCTATCTAAATACCATTTCCTACAAAAAGAAACCAGGGCTTTTTTAGAGAAGTGACTAATTCCAGAACAGTAATAGGGAAAACATAAGGTAAGTCTGCCACATCTTGGTGCCAGAAAGTAAAAATGTGCTCAGGAAATAATGGAGATATGTCAAAATGACATTAATGGACCCACTGAACTAAAAAAAGAATCATAAGTCTGTACTGATAGTAATAAACAATAACCATATAAAAAATAACAAATGAAGGCAAAGAAAAAGCTCTTCCTTTCAGAGAAATGTCAGCTAATAAATGTAAAAGGAAGAAAACTAATGAAGAAGTTAGAAAATTATCATTTTGACATCATCACAGTAAGAACTGGTTCAGGTATAACAGATATTAAAACGACTGGGTATGGCACGCCTGGCTGGCTGGGTTGGTGGAGCATGTAACCCTTGATCTCAGGGTCATGAATTCAACGCCCACACTGCGGGTAGGGCTTACTTAATAAACAAAAACAAAAACAAAAACAAAAACCATTGGGTAAAAGCTTGATGGGAAACAGATAATTGATAAAGTTTCAAAGTATCTCCCTACAAATTCCTTACTAATTGTAAAAGGGAAAAATGTAAACTTTATGGTGGAGAAATATGGCAGACAGCATCTTAATCAAGTTATTAAAGTTAAGACTCCTAATAATGGGGGGGCGGTGCCTGGGTGGCTCAGTCAGTTAAGCATCTGACCTTGGCTCAGGTCATGATCTCATGGTTCGTGAGTTCAAGCCCTGCATGGGGCTCTGTGCTGACAGCTCAGCGCCTGAAGCCTGCTTCCGATTCTGTGTCTCCATCTCTTTCTCTCTCTGCGTCTCCCCCACTCATGCTCATTCTCTGTCTCTCGCTCTCTCAAAAATAAAAAGACTCCTAATAATGAGACAAAACACCATTATATGCCTCTTTACATGATGCACTGAGAAAGACCTAACAAAATCATACAGTATTCCTGCCAAAAAAGCATAACCTGAATCTAAGCACAAGAAACACACACACACACACACACACACACACACACACACACACACACACACTTCCAAACTGAAAAACAATCTATAAAATAGATGGTCTGCACTTTTAAAGGACAATATCATGAAAGATAAAGAAAAGCTGAGAGAGACTGACTCAGATTAAAGAAGACTAAAGCATTAAGACAAGTACAATGCGTGATCTTGGACTGTATCAAAAAGAAAAAGAAAAAACTTCTATTCAAGTCATTATTAGGACAACTGGTAAATTTGAATATGAATAACAATAGCATTATATCAGTGTTAAATTGCTTACATGTGATAATTCTTCTGTGGTTATGTAAGAAAATGTTCTTGTTCTTAGAATAGCCATAAAGCATTTAGTAGTAAAGAGTCATGATGACTTCAGTGTATTCTCAAATGGCTCAGCATAATTAACAACGATAATATTAACAGTAACATGTGGATTAAAGAGTAATAAGATACGTGGCAAAATGTTAACAGCTGGTGAATTGAGGAGAAGAGTATACTGTAGTTAACTATGTTATTCTTGTAACTTTTAAAAAGTTTGAAATCTATTCAAAATTGAAGTTTTTAGAAATGAAAAAAAAACTGCAGCAATATTAAGAGTATACACTACATCCAAGGAGATTTCTATTCATGGGTGTATGTGTTCACATACATACATATGTACATTTTTTCTAAGTGGAAGTCTCAGATTTTATACTAGGAAATATGATTTCTATAATAAAAATTCTCAATTACGAAACTTTTCTTGTAAAGCAAGGGATTCTGCTTGCCTTGCTTACATATACTATACATATATTATACACAATGGTACTTGCGGCCTTGATCCCATTTTCATATTGACCATCTCCTAAAAGTTCAGTTCTGGACAGAATATCTTAGGCAAGTTCATTCTTTTATCATACTTTTGAATTAATTTAATATTACTAGACTGATAAAATATCAAAACCTTCCCTTGTAACTGACAATTTAAAAAACATGATTATTGACTACGGAACTGCCCCGTGAAAATTAAAACAATATTTAGATTTTTAAACAAATTCTTAACTATTTATCTTGTTACTCATATCTATTTATGTACTTACACATATATACATACACATACATATATAAATATGGTATTTAACATTTCTTTAGTTGGTTATAAACATTCACTCAAGATACAGCTAAAATAGTTCCAGTAGCACTAATAAAACTAATTGAAGTTTTCCTTTCCAAATACATTTTTAAAAATTCAGATAATAAAAATAACACAAGGTCATTGTTTAACATATAAAAATGGTCTAGGGAAGGAAATAAAAGTAATTCTACCATCAAGTGACAGTTTAATTTCTAGGTACTGTCTTAAATCCTTCTGGTCTGCGTTCTTTTTGTATGTATTTATAAATATGATTTTAATAGATATAATGGATATATAATCCAAATTAATATATAATCATGTGTTTTATAATTTTTCCCACTGCCAGGTAATTATATTTATCACATATTTTCACTATTGTAAAATAGACTGTGATAAATAACCTTGAACATAATGAATCCTTGAAAACGCTTTGTACATTCTATAGAATTGATTCCCTAAAAGTTTAAACCATTTTAAACTCCCTTCAGCAAAGTATGAAAATGTTCTACGGGTACCAATGCCAACTGTACAATCACATTTAAAAAAAAAAATCAACTTTACAAGAAAAATTTGATATTACTTCATTTTTGTTCATATTTCTTTGCTTATTAATGTGGTTGATTTTTTTTTTATATGCTTGGTGGTCATCTCTACTTTTCACTAATGTGTGTTCTTTCCCCTTCTATTGGGTGTTAAATGTTTATCTTACAAGACTTCTTTGTATATTAATGATATTAACACTAACATAAATATTTTTGTCAGTTTTTCAGCTGTCTTTTTTTTCAGCTACCTTTTAATGTAAGAGGTTTTGACAGGTAGAAGTTACTCTATAGCCTAGTATGTTGATATTTACCTCTGTGATATTTTCCGTTCTTACACACTCTGTTGCCATCCTTACATAAAAGTTGTACATGTATTTTCTGTAACTATTTTTAAAATGTTGTATTATCATTTTAATTTATCTGGTATTTATTTTGAGTCATGATCTAAGGTGAGGGCCTAACTGGAACTGATATCTCAAACAGCTACCTGACACAAACCATTTGAAGGATAATGAATGATCTTTATCATGTATTATATTCTCATGTGCATAAATGTCTGTTTTAAAGCAATTTGTGTGTTTCGTTGTGCTGTCTGTTAATTCATGGGCCTGCTCCACAGTTTTAATGTGGAAATGCGTGAAAGGTGACATGGCAAATTTTAATACGTGAAACATGACATAGCAAATCTTTATTATTCTTTGTCTTCCGTCTTTGTTTCTGTCTTTACAACAGAAATAAAATGAAAGAAAAAGTCAAACACAGAATAGAAATGAACAAAAGTGCGAATAAGCATTTCCCTCAAAATTAAACACAAGCATGAAGAATGCTTATTATACTCACTAGGAAAATGGGAAATGCACATTAAAACAACAAGACAGTACATTTTACCCATCAGATAGCAAAATTTAAAAGTCTGAAATACCAAGTCTTGGTGAGGACATGGAGAAACAGAGATTATCATCCACTGCTGGTGGGTGTTTAAATTCACATGGTTACTTTGGACAGCAATTTGGCCAGGTCTGATAAAATTAAAATTAAAATATGTCATCAATTCCATCTCTAGCGGTGTACCCCAGAAAATCGCATAGCACAAGTGTGTGAACAATTTATAAAGATGTTCATGGCAGCAATTTTTATAATGGGGAAAAATCTGAAACAGCAGAAATATCAGTCGACAGGGAATGAATAATAACTGAAAAATTCATGTGATGGAAACTATATAGAAGTTATATAGAAGGAATAAATGAGAATTTTATATGTACACATTAATAGCTCCAAAAAACCTTACTCTTGAGTGAGAACGTAATGGCAGAATGACATGCTGTGACATTACTTATGTCGATTGAAAAACACAAAGGAGGGGCACCTGGATGGCTCAAGTCGGTTGGGCGTCCGACTTCAGCTCAGGTCATGATCTCACATCCCGTGAGTCGGGCTCTGTGCTGACAGCTCAGAGCCTGGAGCCTGCTTCAGATTCTGTGTCTCCCTCTCTCTCTGCCCCTCCCCTGCTCATGCTCTGTCTCTCTCTATCTCAAAAATAAATAAAAACATTAAAAAAATTTAAAAACACAAAAATACTATATATTGCGCATGGTTATCTCATTTTATATATAACCCATGTATACATTTATTAATATATACATTTATTTTTATTATTTATTAATAAGGACCTATATTTATTAGTACAAAAAGTATATTTACATATAAAAATATTTCTGGAATGAAATATATCTAAATCAAGGCTGTGGTTTCATTTGAGGATAAGCTTGGTGAGTGACAGATACTTCAACTTTCTCTATTTTATTATATTTATTTTAAAAAATGGAAGCAAAAAAATATTTTAACACATATCAATTTGATTCTGAGTATGTTTTCTGAAATTTTCTGTCCTTTTTGGCCTGGGGAACCTCCAACATGTATTTAAGTGCTACGACAAGGACATTTACAGTCAATATCCAAATATCCAGAAAGGGGTACTAACATTCCTATCTAACATGACTACAAGACATCTCTGAGTTGCTTCAGTGTTCTATAGCACTTTTCTGATAAGCTCATTCAACTACTTATTGGCATACAGATATCCCAATACATTATGGATTTTAAGCCCTGTTTAGGTTACCTGGCTGAGAATATTCCAAGATGCATGCAAGAGTGCTGCGAATTAGAGCTGTCCACTGTTTCTGAGTGTCCTCCGTCTTGGCCATCGAGAGTGTCACGATGCTTTTAATCCCTTGAAGAGCTGCACTGACTGGTGGAGGAACCTGATTATCTGCTGATTTTATTGCTGTGTCTTTCAATATTCTTGCAATTAAAAACAGAATTGTGGGCAGGATTGTCATACATCCTGAATTGAAAACAAATCAGATTACCTCATAACTACTCAGTTCTCATATTACAGTTCTTCCAATTGTTTTCACATTTGATTGTGGTTTAATATTATTTTTTTTTCCTTGTTGTTTTACAAAATGTGCTGCATTCCTATTACTTAATTCAATGTTAAAAAAGAAAATGAGAAAGTGGCAAGTTATTTCAAAGAAGACAATATTTTCTTTCTTATTCTGGCTAGCCTTATTTTTATTATTTCCAATATTTCATCTAATCATGCCCTTCAAAATGAAAATGAGAAAGGAAGATAGAGAACCAGAAGGGAAGCACTACCATATCCTTTGAGAAGCATCTGAGTAACTTATTGAATCATGTAACAATTCTAAGACATGTAATCAATCTTCAGTGTATTCAAGTCAGCCTTAACCATGCTGGGAAAAATTATGAAAAGACTATATGGGTAAGCAAAGAAGAAATGAAAAAAAATTCCAGAATTTCTAGCTAAAAGAACTCGAAGGTCATTGAATTCAAACTCCCACCTCGGGGAAGATGCCCCTCACCACGTTTCCATGCAGCCATCGTAGCTGGCCTGCAAAGCCCCAGCAATAGAGAATTCATTATTTTTACATCCACAGGCTTGCATTGAGCTGAAATTTGCCTTTATATCTCCTGATACTATTTCTCCTATTTCTCCCTCCTAGATAAGTAGAGGGAAAGTCTAAGTTTCCATCTGGTATTTTTCAGGTATCTGCAGACAGCTATAATCTGTGCAGCTATAATTTCTCTAGTTATTCCTTACAGTTGGTTGTCACAGTCATCTGACGTTTAGTAGTTTGTCAGTGTTACTCAAAAGTGGCAACTAGACCAGAAACAGGTTTAGTCGTCCCGCCTTATGTCTATCCACTAACATTCAGTGTCTTGCTTCAAGCTGTGCTTCTATCTCTTTGCTGGTTTGTCTGAAATATATCTGAAGAGCATCTTGAGTTTTTGGTTTTTTAAATCCTTAACCTTTATAGGCTCCAAAAGGTAAACGTCATAAAAGACTGACTTCTTTCATACTTGAGATTTAAGAGGGAAAATAAGTCATAACAGCACTTAAAAACAAAAGAAGGCTCATCTTTGTCTACTGCAATATAATGCATTTGCAAATAGTGTTCAATACTGTACCAGCAGGTGAGCAAAGGGACGGTAAGTCAGACAGTATGGTAACTGTGGCTGCCACCAGACGAGCACTTTCTTCTGACAGTCGAGTTTTAGTGGCTACGTGACTGGGGGAGTCGGACATCTTGGTACTGAGATGTGGCATATGTCTCACTAAAATGAACATCAACAGCTCCATAGTTGCAAACACAAGAGATTTTCCAGGAACAAGACCACCGCTGTCACCTCCTTCTCCTACTACAGGACAGGGTTCTTTTTCCATATCATCTTCATCTTGGGGGGAAAAATGGGTAAAATTTCCAGCAAAAAAAAAAAAAAAAAAAATAGCACAGAGTAGATAAAACTACGCAATAAGTATATTTGAGAAATTCTTTCAAAAGAATTTATAACTGAATGTCTAACTGATAGCACATGTCTTTCAGAATAATTCTCTGCCTTCCTAGAATTCTGTTTATTGACCTCTCCTTAAAGGTAAAGGACAATTCAGGGGTGCCTGGGTGGCTCAGTCGGTTAAGTGTCCGACTTCAGCTCAGGTCACGATCTCGCGGTCCGTGAGTTCGAGCCCCGTGTCGGGCTCTGGGCTGATGGCTCAGAGCCTGGAGCCTGCTTCTGATTCTGTGTCTCCCTCTCTCTCTGCCCCTCCCCCGTTCATGCTCTGTCTCTCTCCGTCTCAAAAATAAATAAAAAAACGTTAAAAAAATTTTTTTCAAAAGGTAAAGTCATTTTTGACTTCATTTTTGACTTCAAAAATTCTTACTAGGTATTTTTATTGGGAATGTATTTCATATTACGAGTAACACACGTTAGATTAAACCATATCAACTTGACACTTTTGAAGGTGAGAAATAGCTATCAGCAATTTCCTTTGGGTTTTTTGTTTGTTTAGTTTTTTTATTTTTTTTATTTTATTTTTTTAACATTTATTTATTTTTGAGACAGAGAGAGTCAGAGCATGAGCAGGGGAGGGTCAGAGAGAGACGGAGACACAGAATCTGAAACAGGCTCCAGGCTCTGAGCTGTCAGCCCAGAGCCTGATGTGGGGCTTGAACTCACAGACCACGAGATCATGACCTGAGCCGAAGTTGGACGCCCAACCGACTGAGCCACCCAGGCGCCCCTGTTTAGTATTTTTAGAGAGAGAGCACAAGCAGGGCAGAGGGAGTGGGAGAGAGAGACCCTTAAACAGGCTCCACACGCAGCACGGAGCCCGACAGGGCTCAATGCCACAACCCTGGGATCATAACTGAGCTGAAACTGAGTGAGCCACTCAGGTGCCCCTCATTTGTCTCTTTCTAATTAAAGCAAAATCAACTGCAAATCTTCTATATATATGGTTAAATTTTTTGATTAAAATTTTTATTAAAAACTTGCTGGCATTGATACTTAAAATGTCAGAGTACAAATAAGATATATTTCAAAGTTAGCATAATTTCTAGTACTTACTTAGAGTGTTTCTTTTTTCTTGCAAATAATCCTGAGCAGCTCTTACTATCTGTTGTACAACTCCAGTAACCAGCAGTTGGACAGATGGGGGGTTCCAGGTCAGCAGGAGGCGGTGCAAAACACTCAGCAACTCTACGCCAATCAGCTATTATAAATTAATTCAGGCAAACTTAATTTATCTTAATTTCAAAGGATAAATTTAGGTTATTAAAATCTAAGAAAATATGCGTGTAAAAATAAAGTTGGTAACTAAAGTTAACATTTATGACTATGCAACAAATAAGAAAATTATAACAATCTTGAGAAATGGTCATATTGTATCCCAACACCTTTTCAGTCAACAAATTATTTTTCCGTTTAAATAATGTTTATATTAAAAAAAGATCATTTCTCCTATTTCTTGTCTCCATTTGAACTAAATGGCATTGCTAAAGTACAATGCCACTAAATGTATGATTTCCAATCCTAGCTGAGCACCAGGAGTTGTCTGCCAGGGATTCTAAGCCCTTCTAGTAAGTCCCTGTCCAATTCATCTCAGCAATTATTACAAACTTTCACCACTCATTTTAAGCTTCTTACAATCTTCCACATCAAACCCATCCAATGACCCTGCCTCAGATTTCAAAGGGGAAAAAAAAACCACTTAACTATAACCAAAGCCACCTTTGCCTTTTTCCTTAAGACTAAGTATCCAGGCTCTACCCAAGGCTGGTTCATCTTTCCTCATTTGCTTCCTATCCTATCCTATTTGACCTCCCAAGGGTTCTTCAAGGACCTTGATTGTACTTCATATATCATCAACCTCTCTCCCTCTGGTTAGGCTCTTCTCCCCAGTATAAGGAAAACACTCAAGCCTTTCCTGTCTAATTCGCCCTCCTCCCCTGAACCCAGTCAGATCCTTCTCTCTTGCCTCTGTCCTTTCTATCTCTTCCTCTGTTCCCAGCCTAGATAGATGCTTCCACTTCCTTCACCCTCTCATTTACTCCTCACTCTTCCACTGTCTGGCTCTGCCCAAAGTCACCAGTAACCTCCTTGGGACTCTCTTATGTCCTTATATACTGGATCCTGTTTCTTCTGAGACTTGTCTATCTCTGAAACTCTCTCTTGCCCTAGTAACTCTGTTCTTAGTTCTCCTCCTACCACTATAGTGATCTCCACTGTTGACTTACTTCCCTCATCTCCATCCTTATTTGCTATTTATCCCTCAGGCTCCAGTCTTGGCCCTCTTTTCTTCTTCCTTTGTTCAGTTTCCTAGGCCAGTGTAATTCATCACTTCTTTGGAATTATGAAAAGAGCCTCTTAATTTGGTCACCCTGCCTCCTTTATCATGTCTTACAGACCAATCTCTACGAGATTGATGAAAGTGATCAAATCTATATCTACCATATTCTTAAATATAAGTTTAATCATGTCATTCCTCTATTTTAACATTAATTTTTTTTAATATTTATTTTTGAAAGAGAGAGAGAGACAGAGAGGGGAGAGCAAGCATGAGCAGAGGAGGGGCAGAGAGAGAGAGGAAGCCACAGAATCTGAAGCAGACTCCCTCCAAGCTGTCAGCACAGAGCCGAACATGGGGCTCAAACCCATGAACTGCAAGATCATGCTCTGAGCTGAAGTCGGATGCTTAACCGATTGAGCCACCCAGGTGCCCCTATTTTAACATTTTTAATGATTCCTTACCACTTTCAAGATAGATTTTAAATGCTTTAACATGCCATAAAGGAATCTTCATGAGCTGGCCTTTTCCCCATTGTCCAGCCTCATCTAACAACCCCCACATGCTCCTTTTGCCTTGGCCATAGTAAATGATAGTAGTGTCCTTGAACTGGTCCTGTTCTTCGTAACTTCTTGTCTTTGTATCTGCTTCTCTCTTGGAGAGGAAAACCCATTCCTCTTGTGCTGCCTCACTAATAACTCTTTTAAGATGTAATCCAACCATCATCTCCTTTGACAACCCAATCTTTATTTTCCTTGATAATGTCAGCACTCCTCCCCTCTGTCCTCATCAGACCGTTACATCCGCTAGCTCAGCACTTATCATATTGTACTGGTCTCTTAATCCAGGTGCAGTGAAACCATTTTTGATACCTATAGCCTCAAAATGTGTCTGATGCCAGGACAGGCACAGAGTAAAAGTTGTTGGGTGAATGAATACAATTTTTGAGTCAATGTACTCTGATGATATTGAAATCATAGGAACCAACTCAGGAGAGAAAAAAAACAAAACCCATCCAAGTGTAAAGCAGTGCTTGAATAAACAAAACACTATTATGTGCAAAAAACAGCTAGGTAGTTAGGTGTGGGACAAATTATGTTAACACCCAAATTACTGAGTGTAAATATAGTATTCCCTTTTCATTCACTGATTGAATTGTATATGTGTGACTATTTGAAGACAACCCTGAAGTTTCTTGCAGTAATCTGTAGTACAGCTGAGGAATAGCTTCAGGATGCAAGGCTGGGGTGCAATGAATATATAATGAAATGACAGCAACTTTGTTTTTTATCTGTTAGTTTGTGGTTTATAGAAAATTACCCCACATGGTAATGATGGCAACCAAAAAGATGTTTCTTATGAAAAGAAAATAAATTTTTTTAATGTTTTTATTTTTGAGAGAGAGAGACAGACAGACAGACAGAGCACGAGCAGGGGAGGGGCAGAGAGAGAGACAGAGAGGGAGACACAGAATCCGAAGCAGGCTCCAGGCTCCAGTTGTCAGCACAAAGCCTGATGCGGGGCTGCAACCTATCAACCATGAGATCATGACCTGAGCTGAAGTCGGACGCTTAACAGACTGAGCCACCCAGGTGCCCCCAGGGAAAGAATTTCGAATTAAAAAGAAGAGTAACAAATCTGCTGGTAGCTTGCTTCTGGAACATGAATAAAGGCTTCTAAATAATCCACACAGAAATTAGAAAAAGCAATTCATTAAACTGTTTAGAGGAGTACTTGAGCAGTACAAAAAACAATCTCATTAAATGAGAGATAAAACTTTATCAAACATTTAAAAGTGGTATAATTTACTTAATAGCCTTATAAATTACTTCAGCCCCTTTTTAGTAGAATCATTAACTGGGATGGAAGGCATCCCTTAATTTTTAGTTGTACTTGACTGCCGATGAACACATCTACAAAGATATACTGACCAATCTCTATGCTGGCTCTGCCTGGTCATCCAACATTCAGTATAATGCCTTAGATAAAGCCAAAATCCTGAATAGTTACTACATAAGATTTATTTCGTAAGGGAGAAAATTATCTTAAGATAAAATATGACGAAAATAAAGCATACGATTTATAGAAATTGTTATAGAAATACACTGTACCTGATCTTCTGCGATATGGACTCGGGCATAAGGAGAATCTAGCAAGGTGTGTAAGGCCTGTAGACATGCTGTGACGTGTTCAATAGGCTCCTCGGGTCTAGGGGAACAAAGGAACTGTATACTCACACCTGCGATGTACATAATAAAAATACACATTTGTCACCATCACATACTTCGTTGCTTCCGCATCAATTTTTTTTTCTCTATTTTTCCTATTTCTTTGTCAGATGCTTTAGCATATATTTAATGCTACCTTGAAGTAGACTTCCAAATGGTTACCAAAAGCAGCAGCCAAACTTTAGAATACAGATTCTAGCTTTTTAGAATACAGATTTGTAACTACAGATTGTAGCCTCCAATGAAATTGGAGGTTGGGGGAGGGAGGCAGTTCCACAGTCATCAAGTTGATTAAGAAGATATTCAATTTTTTCTTTCTAGGACTTTTAAAAATAAACTTATGACAGTTATACAATTAACTCTCATTAAATGGTTGCCAAACAATTTTCATATCTACAAAGTTTTTTTTAGTGGCAAGCTACAGATGCACAACGGATAACTTGGGTAACAATTTTTTTTTTTTTTAATCTATTTATTTTGAGAGAGACAGCGTGAGCAGGAGAGGGGCAGAGAGAAAGGCAGAGAGAGGGAGAATCCCAAGCAGGGTCCACACTACCAGCTGTGGAGCCCAACGCAGAGCCTGAACTCATGAACTGTGAGACGGTGACCTGAGCTGAAACCAAGAATGAGTCACCCAACTGACTGAACCACCAAGGAGCTCCAGGTAACAATTGTTTTTAATTTGCATAAGGGTAAGGTCATAGTTCTAGAAGTCTCTCATCTTTTCATGTATAAGATTTACTGACGAGTTCTATAATTTCATTCTACCACTGTGTTCCTTTCCCCTCCCAGAAAAGATAAGACCATTTAAGAGCCTCATTAGAATCTATAATATCTTAATGTTAAAAGAACACCTATAAAGCAATTATAAATTGAAATTTATTCAAATTTGCTTTAACTTTGCATTTGTTATTTCCTCATGGGACAATTTATTAAGTGCCAACTAAAAATAAAATCTGTTGTTGAAAAAGAAAAATGTAGCTTTTTTTTCTTGAAAATTATTCAGTACTGCTCTGTGAGTAGACACAACAGGTAAAATTTTTAGAGTAGTTTTTTTTGTTTTTGTTTTTGTTTTTGTTTTTAGACAGAGAGCATGTGAGCAGGGGAGAAGGGCAGGAGGAGAGAGAGAGAGAGAGAGAGAGAGAGAGAGAGAGACAGAGAGAGAGAGAGAGAGAGAGAGAGAGAGAGAGAGAGAGACAATCCCAAGCAGGCTCCACACTTAGCACAGAGCTCAACACAGGGCTCAATCCCACAACCCTGGGATCATGACCTGAGCCAAAATCAAGAGTCAGATGCTTAGCCGACTGAGCCACCCTGGCGCCCCAGAATATTTTTAATAATTAAATTTTTATATTAACAATTCAGTCAGTAATTTAGAAAATGTACTTAAAAATTCTTTTATTATTCCCTCTCTGAACTGCGATACATAAAACCTTTCTATGGCATTAAAATGAAAGATGGAGGAGTTCAGAACATGCCACACCAAAATATGCCTCTCTGGCATATTGGTTATTTTGAGCTGAAGGTACTTGATGAACAGCAGACCCCTTTCTACCTACAAGCAGGTCATAAAATTTCTCATGAGGAAGGTGCCCTCCCTGTATCAGGAAGACCAGACTGGGAGTCAATGCTGAAATAGACCTGTACAAACAAACCTACTAAAACCAGTTTCCCGCACATATTTCCTAGCCCTGTCCCACAGTTTACTGCCCCTGGCCCAAAGCCCTTTCTTGTCACATTCCTACCATTTACTGTTCTTTGTGCAGAACGGCATGTAAGTTTTTGGGCCTAATGGCTACTTCAGGTTGAAAATATTAAAAAAATCTGTGTGCTCTTCTCTTGTTAATCTGTCTCATATCAATTTAATTCTTAGGCCAGCCACAGAACCTAAGAAGATAGAAAAGAGATTTTTTTCTTCCCTACAGATATGAATTTTCAGAAATGACACATCTCGAAATACAGTAATATGACACACCTACCTAAAATCAGATGCATTCTATCTTTGTTAATTTCTGGCAAAGATTTAGCACTAGGTGTTGCTCCTGATGCCTGGTTTAAATTGACGGGTGTAGAACGTTTTTGTAAGCCAGGTATCGCTGCTGCTTCTGCAGACTCTGAACATGTGAATCCTGTGCTATTTAACCAAAGTGCCACTGCGTGGAGAATAGGGGCCCAGGAATTCCGGTAGTGAAGTCTAGCTGTATCAATAGTCTCAGGAGTATAAAATGCTCCGCCTGTAAAATAATCAAGCCAATCAAAGCCATTACTTTTTATTATACGTGTTTAACCATTTATCAACAGCTAACTTAAAAATACTCATTCCTTACTGTGTTAGTCCATTTGGGCTGCTATAACAAAACACCACAGACTGGGTGGCTTATAAACAACAGAATTTATTTCTCACAGTTCTGGAGGCAGGAAGTCTGAGATCACGTGCCAGCATGCTCGGTTAAGGGCCATGTCTCTGACTCCATGTGGGGTCTCTTCTACAAGGGTACCAATCCCATTCAGAAGGGCTCTGTCTCATGACCTAAGCACTTCCCAAAGACCTCACTTTCTGATACCATCACCATGGGGATTAGGTTTCAACACATGAATTGTGAGGGGACACACAATTCAGACACAGCACATACAAAAGAGCAATCTGACCAATTGGGATTCTCTTCATTACCAAGCCACCAAAACTAACGTCTTTCCTGCCACTGCTGAACTGGAGTGCCTGTGTTTTCCTCACCAATGCTATGGTTTCCAGTCTTTCCTCTGCAACTGTGGATGCTGCTGGGAACCCAGTACCTTTCTCTACCTTGTGGCCACAGGCTTCCTCTTCACTGTTGCCAGACACTCCCTAAAGCCCTGGTCGCCTTCACTTTCCATCACTCTTTCTATCGCCTTTCTCTCTGTCGCAGAGACAGGGAACTCTGTCCCTTCTTTCTCTTTCAACTCCCCCTCTGCCATTCTCCCTCATCTCCTGTTTACACTGTCAAACTGAAGATTTCCCCCATCTGTCCTTGCATTCACTGACCAGCACAGCAATAAACTTCATTATAGTTATGCATAATGACTTGTTATGCATAGTTATTTAGAGTATGTTAGCTCATAAAGTTATTATTATAACAGGGAGAACATGTTTGCTTGGGTTAACAAATAAGCTTAAGGCTGTATTTGAATTCCGAAATTCAATATGGAGAACAGGCTCCAAGTGAGAGAATGCCAAGTTTAAGTCCACAGAAATTGAAAATGTTATTGCTACATCTTAAATCACTTTATTAAATTATCAATAATGAAAAATTTAAATTTAAGATGTTATACTATCTTTATAAATTTAAGATGTAAAAGTTATATCATAATATTATTAGTGATTGTCGCTAGCTTCCACCCATTACATTTTAATTACTACTCTGAACTCCATAAAGGCCAAACTCTGAACGCAGTACTTACCATCTGCGGGGAGCTGACTAGCAAATTCGGCTGGTAAAGTCAAAAGCGCGTAGTCTTTTAGTGCCGCCAACCACAGGCGGCTGAGTGTTGGCAGCTCGGGTTGCACAAGTGTGATTAAACTATCTGGCGGTAGTTCATCTATGGTACCAAAATCATCATCATCATCATCAGTGCTTTTAATTGCTCTTTTTGGTTTTGACTCCGCTTCCTTCTTAATATTCATAGCAACCACATATACCTAGTGCAGTATTCAGGAGGAGAAAATAACAAGGCATAATACTAAGAAATGACATAATCTAAGTTGCTATGATTATACAATTGAATTACCAAAAGTAGCTGAGTACAGACACTGGAGAGGATACAGCCTCATGAGTTCCTGAGAGCCTCCAAAGAATAATTCCACCTGCTTTGGAGGTAATTTGTTTTTATTGCTCTGACTTCTGACTATTCCTCTCATAAAATATTCCTTGAGTAGGGTTCTCTGAATTTCTTCTGGTTTCTCTTGCTATACTTTACAAAGCCCCCTTTTATGTGTGTCTTTTTTTAACTTTTTCTTTTCGTCATAGGGTATAACTTCCTGTTTACTGTCTCTACTTTCACAGACTTATTAGACACAATTGGACAGCATTCAAAGAAAAAGGCTGGGGCATGGGGGAAGGGCCACAGAAAGGATTTCCATAAATATCCTTCTAACCCCTTAAGTGATAGTTAGCAATCTAGTCTTTATAACAGAGAGATGAGCATATAATTTACTGCTTACATATATATTATCCATATCCTTTCTCTCCACTTGGTAAACCAAAAGGATGTATAATAGCAACTTCCTAAATCATAATTTAAAAAAAAATTGTTTTAAGTTTATTCATTTTTGAGAGAGACACACACAGCGTGAGCAGGGGAGGGAATAGAGAGATAGAGATAGAGATAGAGATAGAGATAGAGATAGAGACAGAGACAGAGACAGAGAGAGACATGGAATCCAAAGCAGGCTTCAGGCTCTGAGCTGTCAGCACAGAGCCTGACGCGGGGCTCAAACTCATGAACCGTGAGATCATGACCTGAGCTGAAGTCGGATGCTTAACTGACTGAGCCACTCAGGGGCCCCTACTAAATCATAATTTTAAAGATTCTTCTTTGTTACAGTTATACACGTTTGTTTTTGTACATGCATTCAGGCTTTGGCAAGTGGTACAGACCGAGCAGACACTAGGAGGCAAAAGTAGGTGAAGGTTTTACTCTATATGCAATGGGGAAGAAAAGAGGTCACTACAGGATTTATAGACCAGATGTTATGTATCTTCCCTTAACTTTTGATGTTATTTAAAAAGTTATACTATAAAAAGTTTTGGAAACGGGTTTTTAAAATTACTATAATTCCAATTTCCAGGTTATCATATTCTGTCTTTGTAAGCTGGAATGCTGTTGTACAGAGAACTTTGGGTTTAATTTTATCTTCTAACATATCATAAGGTTTTCCCATGGAATCCTAGTCTTCATAACCATTACTCTTCATGGCTGCAGGGGGTGAGCCATAATAGGTCTAACAATTTCCCCATCGTTGAAATTTTATATTTACTTCTGATTCTCTAGTCAGCCTTCAGAATCTTAAAAAAGACTACTTATAGTTTTCAAAGACAAAAGGTGTTCAGTTCTTCACATTATAAATAATGTTCCAAGTAAACCTTTTTTGTAAACACTTCCTTCCTACACTTTGGATATTCTTCCCTAGATAAAGTCTCAGAAACAGAATTACTGCATTACTGATTATAAATCTTTTTATGGCTGTGAATAGACACTGTCGAAACCTTTCCAAAAGGGTTCTATAATTTATATTGCTACTTGCAATACAGGAGAATATATTTTTTAGGATTTTTTTTTTAACAAATTTTGGCTTATTTTTCTTATTAGATATCACACAAGAAAAATAGAAAAATGAGAAGCATAAAATGAAGAAAATAAGAAAATATCGTTAACGTTCCAGATAAGTTGTATATACATATTCATAGTCTTTTAAACAATACTTGGATTCTTCTAGCACAAGATAATATCTAAGGAGTGATCAGGTAGGGTCATCAGTTTTCCAAGACCACTGACTCCAGACACCTTGACACTGAGACCTCAGGCTCCAGGGCACAAGTGACTCACGGAGCATGTCTGAGCACTTGTTCTTGTTTTGACCGGTCCGTGGACGCCTGAGAATACATGTACACCAGACCACTGTCCTCAATAAAAACCCCAGACCCCAAGCAAAGATGAGACTCACTCTCGTTTCCTTTCCAAGTCTCCCAGAGACTTGGTATCTGTATCTGCTCTCTCTATATCTTCCGTAAACTCTGCTCCCACTTCCTCTCAGCTCGTGTTTGATTTCTATCCTGCGCAAAGCCAAAGACCCTCCTGGTTGGTCCTGTAGGGCCCCCTCGGGGTCCTCAGACCCAGCTAGCCTGCATCAGTGAAGACCCCAGATTGCGGGGGACTGAGAAGTGGGTGGCCAAGAGCTTAGGAAGTGGAGATACTGAAATTTCAGTGAACTGAGATGTGAAGAGGAGAGACAGAAAGCAGTGAGTAAAAGAGAATGCTGAGTTGGGGAGGAAAGCAGGTAAGAAGACCAAGCATGTAGAGGGAGAGGCTGAAGACACACAGGTGGGCAGGACTGATGGCACTGAGCTGGAAACAGTCTCCCCTTCCTTCTCATGCCTAACGGGAAAGTTCCCAAACCATGTAAATCTAAAGATTTCAAGGAAACAATCTGAGGAGACAGACAATGGAAATCCTCAGCTTTCTGAGTGAAAAAGTATAACCAAAGAAAGGTCTTGAGGAGAGAAATCTAGAATATGCTGGCCATTTGAAGAGAATGATAAAGGAAAGGAAGATAAGCAGGGAAAGAATTGCTAGACAGCATTGAAGGCTGAGGCGTGAGGTGCAAATCATTAAATTATAGCACAAGTTACCCCCCCCAAAAAATGTGTCAAATACAAATGTACATTGTTAATTTAATTATGTGAGGTTCTGGGGCGCCTGGGTGGCTCAGTCAGTTAAGCGTCCGACTTCGGCTCAGGTCATGATCTCGCGGTCCGTGAGTTCGAGCCCCGCGTCAGGCTCTGGGCTGATGGCTCGGAGCCTGGAGCCTGCTTCCGATTCTGTGTCTCCCTCTCTCTCTGCCCCTCCCCCATTCATGCTCTGTCTCTCTCTGTCTCAAAAATAAATAAATGTTAAAAAAAAAAATGAAAAAAAAATTATGTGAGGTTCTGATGTAACTTTTTAAAAGTAATGATCTGTCTTCCATTCAGTCCCAGTTCCAGTCCCAGTAGTTGGTCCTTTTATATACATTGCCTTACAAGATATCTCCATGTTGTAATGAAAAAACTAAGGCTCTAAGAGGTCGAATCACTTGACCAAAATCACAAAGATGGTAAATGCCAGAGACAGAATTTGTTCTAGGGCCTCTGAGTCAATATTTAATGCTTTTTATATTAAACTATGCCAGGCTTCCTAGTAGGTGAATCAAGCATGTTAATGCAGGTCAGCAAAGAACTAGCTGACTGGCAACCAATGTGCTGACCGTCAGACCCCACAGTGGTCTCTACATTTGGGGAAATGAGTGAATGGGGTTAGAGAGTTCAGAACAATGAGGATTTTCAGATAAAAATCAATACATCAACTGCAATGTAATTTCTACAGACAAGAAAAGTAGCAGTTTTAGATAAAAACTCAGATACATGAAAATTAACAAAGAATTTTTATCATTTTCTAAGTGAGAAAACAGAGATAAGTCATATTATAGTAACTTTTTCTTATACTACTTCCCATCTAAAAAGGTTTGCATTGATTTGGAAAAAAAAAAACTAAATTTTTATCAATAAGAGCAATCATTTTATCAATCAAACAAAAAATATTATTTTGCTTTCTAAGCCAAAAATGGCAGCAGGGAAAAATAAGGCAACTTTCATGGATAATCTACTTGAAGGATAGCTTGATCTACAATCTAAAAATCAGAGAAAACTAATTTCCATATCTTATTGAGCTCTATATTTTTCCATTTTTATTTTTGTGGGAGAAAAAAGTACAGCAAAAATTCAGAGGTCCTTTATCTGAACTATATCACGTGGATGCTGCATGCTTTGAGTCAGCAAGTATCTACTGGGTAGTCATCAGCCACTGATACTAGAGAAATAGAGAAGTCAGGTACTGGTTGGCAGAGGGAGGGTTACTTGAAATACTGTAGGTCAGATAATAAGAATTTGAAAGCAAATGGCAGAAGGAATTTGGAAAAGTGAATTTAAAGCAATATCACAATTTTTTAAAAAATGGCTGTGGAATGAAAAAGGTAAAGCCAGCTATAGAAACAAAACAAAACAAAACAAAACAAAACAAAACAAAACAAAACAAAACAAAACCAAACAAAACCAAAACAAACCAAAACAAAACAAAACACACAAACAGAAAACTGCAATCTTGGTATCAATGAGCAGTGGCCAAGTCTCTTGAAATTTAATCAGATAAAAGACTTTTTTTTTTTTTTTTTAAGTAAATTCTACACCCAACATGGGGCTTGAACTCACAACCCTAAGATCAAGAGTCGCATGCTCCACCAACTGAGCCAGCCAGGTAACTGTCAAATAAAAGGTTCTTGGCATAAAATATTTTATATTACTTATATTTGTAGTTTTCTCTGCCTAATTTCCACATAATTAGTTAAGGGATCAATTTCTCAATATTGAAATTTTGAAAAAACTGATTAAAAACTGTAATTTTCAAAGGCTTCATAAGAGCTCTTTTGAGACATAAACATATACGTATTTCAGCGAGAAGGAGCAAATAATAGATTTTCAAAAAGCATTCCATACCAAAGATCAGTTTTAAAAGAACAATAACCGGGGCGCCTGGGTGGCGCAGTCGGTTAAGCGTCCGACTTCAGCCAGGTCACGATCTCGCGGTCCGTGAGTTCGAGCCCCGCGTCGGGCCCTGGGCTGATGGCTCGGAGCCTGGAGCCTGTTTCCGATTCTGTGTCTCCCTCTCTCTCTGCCCCTCCCCCGTTCATGCTCTGTCTCTCTCTGTCCCCAAAATAAATAAAAAACGTTGAAAAAAATAAATAAATAAATAAAAAGAACAATAACCAAATAAAATTTTTTTTTACCTACAGGAGGAGTAGGGGAACATTTTCTCATGGATGGGGAAATGGTTCAAAAACAATAGGCTGTGGTTACCTCTGCCCACGCTTTGAGAACAGCCAGTTTTTCCATGGTTGTGGCACTCTCTCGGTACAATTGGCTAGAAGATCCTTTTCCAGCCTGCACTTTGTCCAGAGAAGAAACAAGCAGATTGTGCACTCGACGGAGGTCATTGAGATCACTGACAACTCCACTTCCGATCCACGTACTACACACCTGGCCAAAGAAAAACATTGTTAATGTTGTATAAAAAAATTAACACAAAACATATAAGAGTATAAATATGATTTTTTTCCTTGGGGAAGAAACATAAAACAAAACCAATGAAGAAAACAAAACAAAAAAACCCCAATGCTGTGCTTCAGTATTATTTTGAATCAGAAATCAATAGCAAGAGTAGGATTTATTGTACTCTTATGTGGAAAATGAACTGTGATTTACTTATGCTTCCATTTTCTAATTTGACAAAAATTTTAATAGAAAAAATTTTCTGCCTGTATCAGTTCAGAATCAGTTGTGAATAATCCTTCAATTCAACAACATTTCTGCTTACCACAGATAAAACGTTATTCTGAGTGCTATGGAAGAGATTAAAAAATAAATAAAGGGTTAAAATCTGGTCCCTGTTCTCAAGGAAGAGAACGTACGTAGATTGAATGAACACACACGACCATTTTAGGATTGCAACACTACACTTAAAAACAGAGAAGGGAGACATCACTTCCAGGAGGAGAAATGGGAATGTTTGGAGATCAGGAAGGTCTGTGTATATAGATACAGAGGAGTTACAAGGGAAAAGTGATGAGATTAGCAAAGTTAAGTGGGATCAGATTATGGTGCAATTTAAATTCCAGGAGAACTGAATACTGACTTTGTTCTATGGGCAATCATAAGTTTCCAAGGCCTCTGGGCAGGGAGATTACAATTAGAATTATGCTTTAGGAAGATTGCTCCAGCATTTATGCCAGCAAAGAGGGTATTTAGATGGTTAGCCATGTGTTCAGTAAAGTGACTATTATAATATTGTGGGACAGAGAATATAGATGAAACTGGGAATGGAATAAAAAGGGAGAGTCATCTGAGAGAGATTTGGAGGTAGAAATCACAGGATTTGGAAACCAATTAAATATTTTTAGGGGGAGGGGGCGGGGCCTTAGAAAAAGTGGGAGGACTCAAAGATTGCCAAAGCTTCTAACTTGGATGAAAGTGAGGAAAGTGAGGCCACTGCTTAAGAGACAAGAAAGGAAAAAGGAAAGGTTGGGGGAGATGAGAAGTTAGAGAGCATTTTTAACCTTGCACAGTTTAACATGCTGAGTTCAAAGTACTAGTAGGGGACCTGTGGGAAGATATTCAGCAGACAGGTGGAACCTTGGTTCTGGATTTCAGGAGGAAGGTAAAAAATAACGAAGTAGATGCTCAATATCAGTCACCATCAGGGAAGTGCAAATCAAAACCACAATGAGATATCACCTCACACCTATCAGAATGACTAAAATAAAAAACGCCAGAAACAACAGATGTTGGTGAGGATGTGGAGAAAAAGGAACCCTATTGCCCTGTTGGTGGGAATGCAAACTGGTGCAGCTACTATGGAAAACAGTATGGAGGTTCCTCAAAAAGTTAAAAATAGAGATAACTTATGATCCAGTAACTGCACTACTAGGTATCTACCCAAAGAATACGAAAACAATTCAAAGGGATACATGCACTCCTAGGTTTACTGCAGCATCATTTATAATAGCCAAATTATGGAAGCAACCTAAGTGTCCATTGACAAATGAATGGATAAAGATGTGGTGTATATGCATGTGTGTGTATACACACACATACATATATACACACATATCATATATGTTATACATGTTACATATATACACATTATACATATTACATATATATACATTTTATATATATATATATATATATGATGGAATATTATTCACCCATAAAAAGAATGAAATCTTGCCATTTGCAACAACATCGATAGATCTAGAGAGTATTATGCTAAATGAAATAAGCCTATGCTAAATGAATAAGACTAAGACAAATACAATATGATTTCATTCATATGTGGAATTTAAGAAACAAAATAAATGAACAAAAGAAAAAAAAAAAGAGACACAACCAAAAAATAGACTCTTAACTATAGAGCAACAACTGATAGTTACCAGAGGGGAGGTGGGTGGAGCTAGGGTGAAGGAGATTAAGAGTACGCTAATACGATGAGCACAGAGTGAACGACAGAATTGTTGAGTCGCTAATATTGTACACTGAAACTAATATAACACTGTAGTTAACACTGGTTATTATTTAGTAATAATAGCAATGTTACCAGGTAAATTTGTTCAGGGACTGAGGTACAAAAAAAAGGTGTTAAGGGCAGAACACAGGGCAAATATTTATACTTAAGGGACAAGTGGAATAAGAATAAACAATGAAAGAAATTGAAAAGAAAATTCCAGAAAAACAAAAGAAAAACCAGGCAAGTGCGGTGACACTGGAGCCAAGGGAAGAATGTCAAGAAGTAAGGGGTGGCCTGGTAGTGCCACCTTTACTCCACAATTACAAGTCCTCATGTTCTGATTATCTGAAATCTTTGGGTCAAGATGTGGGTCACAATTCACAACTTTTTGATGAAAGGTAGTAAGGCCAGTGAACCTCACTAAGAAATACATCAAGCAAGACGTGTGGCAGCACCCCCCCAATTAACAGAAGGACACTTCTGTCGTGAAATGTAGTACAAATCACAGTAAGAGGGACGGATCAATACTCTAGCCCCACTCAGCTTCACATCAAGACAAATGAGGACAGTCAGCTCAGGTTTCACCAGCAAATAAATAATGAAAAAGCTTTTGTTTTTCAGAGCGTTTGGATATTAAATCATAATTAATGGATTATGTTTCTATATTTAAAATTTTTTTAAGCTGAGAATAAATATTTATGTAAATCATTTTATTCTCTTATAATCTTATCCTCCCAGAATTCAGAACTAAGTTTAATAAAAATTAAAAAGGACATTTTAAAATTGTTAATTATGAACATATTGATGGCAAAATAAAATGCCAATCAAAATATTGTTGGAAATATAATGAAACTTGAAGTAGAAAGATTTTAAATATGATTATGAAAATAGAGTTGCTATTCTTTAGGAAACTGAGCAACATATTGAAGAGATCTGATACACATTTCTCTTGAGGTAGAAATACAACTAAAAGTTGGGGGAAACTAAACACTGAGGATTTGGCACAAAGTTTAATTTATAAAAACATTAATTATCTCTTCCACTTTAAAGAAGATGAAACTAGATATTGCAGGTACTGCATTATAGGTTTGGTTTATCAAGAAAGGCATAGCAGCACTGAATCTGCAAAATCATTTTCAGAGAAAAGACCTTGGCCTTACATCAAAGGAGGGGTGCGTGAATGTACATTTATAAATTTTAATCTGAAATAAGATAAAGTATATATTATGTTTAAGATTGCTAGGCTGATTTAAATGATTTTTTATTAAGCCATTGATTACTTGTCCACATGTGTGTTCCACTTGAGTCTTCCTGTAATATCTAAAAATTGTCCCGATTTTCAGGTTTAACATAACATCTATTCCAGTAAATAAGGTGGGATGCAATGTTTCATGACCTGTCCAAAGCCAACTCCTTACTTTTCTTTAAGGAAAAGGAATTTGCAACCCACTGTTCCATTTGTTTCAAAACCAGGTTTCCTTCAAGAAACAGAAGGATAGGAGGTCAAAACTTAAGCCTGCCTCTAGATAAGGAGAAACTTCTTATAGAAAAAGCAGCTAGAGCCACATAAAGAATGAGACGTTGAAGGCAAATTCAGTAAGAGGAAATTTTTATAGTACTCATCCACAAGATGAAATCTGAATAGCCTTTGCTTTTCTATGAACAGGAGCTTTGTATGATTCTTCTGCTTAAATACTATGCTTTAAAACATCAACATGATACATTTATTTATACATAACTATGATTTCTGATTGTGTGTTGGTATCCCAAACAAACCGGCCTCCTCTAACTCTGAGGTTTGTATCATGATCCACAGACTTCTCTTTTCTTTTTAAAATTTTTTTAATGTTTATTCATTTTTTTTGAGAGACAGAGAGTGAGTGAGTAGGGGAGGGGCAGAGAGACAGAAAGACACAGAATCTGAAGCAGGCTCCAGGCTCTAGAGGCAAACCCATTCAGCCACAGAGAGAACACAGTAAGAACTTCACACTTACCATTGCAAACAGCAGAACATTCTCTTTCTAGAGGTCACAGCTTGATTATGGATTCTAAGCAATAATGATGGACCCAAACCCATACTCCAGAAAACTGGGAAGGAGAGGGTTGCCTCTCTTCTATCTTTAGGAAAGCAGATAAAGACTCTGATTTCCCGGGGGTTCCTGGGTGGCTCAGTTGGTTGAGCATCCAACTTTGGCTCAGGTCATGATCTTACAGTTTGTGGGTTCGAGTCCCATATTGGGCTCTGTGCTGACAGCTCAGAGCCTGGAGCCTGCTTCGGATTCTGTCTCCCTCTCTCTCTGCCCCACCCCCACTCAGCTGTCGGTCTGGCTCCCTCAAAAAGAAATAATAAACATTAAAAAAAAAAAAAAAAGAATTGGATTTCCTGAAACACGGGAGTTTAATGCATGAATCCTTTTTCAGAATGAGGCATGAAAAAGAGGAATTTATTAAAAGTGTAGGAATATAAGTGCTTGCTTTTGTGACTCTTTTCAAATGTAATAATGTTAGAACAATTCCCCTGCAATTAATTTTACAATTAAATTTCCATATTGTTAAATTCATAAATCCATATTGTTAAATTGTTAAATTCAAGTCCCAGAAACTTGTAAATTTTTCAAAACTTGTGATGAAAAAAGTCTTTTTTGGGGGTGCCTGGGTGGTTCAGTCGGTTAAGCTTCCGACTTCAGCTCAGGTCATGATCTCCCGGTTTGTGGGTTCGTGCTTTCTCTCTGTCCCTCCCCAGCTTGTGCTCGGTCTCTCACTCTTAAAAATAAACATTAAAAAAGTTTTTTTAATTAAAAAAAAATCTTCTTTTATGTTTATTTTTTAAGTTTATTTATTTTTGAGATAGAGCATGGGGGAGGGGAAGAGAGGAGAGGGGCTCCCAATCAGTCTCTGCCCACTCTCAGCCCAGAGCCTGACATGGGGTCTAATCTCTCTAACCATGGCCTGAGCTGAAATCAAGAGTCAGATGCCTAACCAACTGAGCCACCCTGACGCCCCCCAACAATTTTCTATTACCTAATTATCATTCATAATACATTATTTAATTATTTTGTAATCTTACTTTAATTTTTAGTTGTTTTTATGATTTTCATACCTCTGTTTACTTCTGGATAATATAAAAGCTATGTATCCCAAAGTCATCTCCTCAGCTATGACAAAAAAAGGGATGCGACTAAGTTACTACTTCATCATTTGATACAGAATAAAAAAGGAAACTGTCACTATTGTGTTTTCAAGATAAAAAACAAATATTATTTGATTTTTCCCTCTTCTTTCTTGGAGGTGAAATTCTAAGGCATCTATTAACTTAAAGAAGGTAACTATAGGGGCGCCTGGGTGGCTCAGTCAGTTACATGTCCAACTTTGGCTCAGGTCATGATCTCGCGGTCTGTGAGTTCGAGCCCTGCGTCGGGCTCTGTGCTGACAGCTCAGAGCCTGGAGGCTGTTTCAGATTCTGTGTCTCCCTCTCTCTGACCCTCCCCTGTTCGTGCTGTGTCTGTTTCAAAAATAAATAAACGTTAAAAAAAATAAAAAAATAAAAAAAATTAAAAAAAAGAAGGTAACTATAGAAAACCCTATTTTTCTTCTTACCTGGCAAGCTTTTGCAATTATGTCTGATGGGGTATCTTGTGAAAAGGCTGGTCTTAGAGCAGCTCCCACCTAAAAAAAAAAAAAAAAAAAAATGAATATGAGCGTTTTGTTTTAAAGATATGTGGTAAACATAAAGCCTCTTGTGTCCTTGGAGATGAAAACACACAAAATACATCATTGTTACTTTCCTTTTTATCACATCTCCCTTATCTCTCTTCTCAGTTACAATAAACTCAAACATACTGTGTTTCTTTTGCTTTCCAGGAGGTTATAATCATTATCAAATTTGTATGAATGCTATACCAAAGAGGCAGTTAATCTTGTTTCTTTTTCCTTTGTTTTTGTTTAATAGTAAACAAGATTTTCTGACAAAGTCACAGGCTCCTAGAGATAACAGAAAACTGCTATTCTTTTTTATTCTGTCTATATTTTCCTGAATGTATGTCTTTAAAAAAAATTTTTTTTATTATGTTTATTTATTTTGAAAGAAAGAGAGAGACAGAGTGCGAGTGGGGGAGGGGCAGAGAGAGAGGGAGACACTGAATCTGAGGCAAGGTTCCAGGCTCTGAGCTGTCAGCACAAAACCTGATGCGGGGCTTGAACCTGTGAGTGTAAGATCATGACCTGAGTCCAAGTTGGACGCCCAACCGACTGAGCCACCCAGGCGCCCCTCCTGAATGTATTTCTAACAGTATTTACCTCATGGGTGAATCTCATATAACTGGATCAACTCCTTTAAATAACTGAGTAATACCAAAAATTCACATAGTCATTTAAAGACCTTAGAAGCCATTTTACCTCAAAAAGAGGTGCTTTCAGAGAAGGATTCTCAAGAAATATTCATTTGTGTACCATTGTTACAGTAATAAGTAAAGGAATATTAGCTTTAGTTTTCAAAAATATTTTTTTTTTTACATTTATTTATTTTTGAGAGAGAGAGTGAGTACGAGCAGAGGAAGGGCAGAGAGAGGGAGACAGGATCTGAAGCATAAACGCAGAGCCCAACGTGGGGTTCAAACTCACCAACTGTGAGATTATGACCTGACCTGAAATCAAGAGTCAGCCACTTAACCAACTGAGCCACCTGGGTACCCCATGAACTTTAGTTTTAATAAGCCAACCCAGTCATTGATTTTTAGATATACTAAATTTAATGTGCATGAACTGAACAAGGAATCAGATACATTCAACTCCTAATTTGAGACATTTTCCCTTACACAAGAGTCAGTCACTAAGATATATCAGTAGCCATTTGGAAATGGATTCAGTCACTCTCTGTAACTAAACACACATGGCAACTAATTGCAGTATTGGTGGTACAATCATCAACTAATCACAGAGCTGGTGCTGGGTCCTGTACTGAAGGTGGAAGAGAATATACTGTAAAAGAGATTACCGGCTTGACTGATAAAAGTGGAATATGACAGACTATATAGAAGTAATATATCAATGTTGAATTTCCTGAAGTTGAGAACTGTTCTGTGGCTATGTTAGACAATGTTCTTGTCCTTTGGAAATACAGACTGAAGTATTCAAAGATAAAGGTACATGATTTAAATAATTTATCTGTAAATGGTTTAGAAAAAAAAATGTGTGTATAAAGAGAGAGAAATATAAAATCAATGCTAAAGCAAATGAGGCAAAAATAACCATTGGTAAATATGAGTAAAGGGCATAAGACAGTTTTTTGTACTATTCTTATAATTTTTCTGTACGTTTAAAATTATTTCTAAATAAAAAGTCAAAATAAAGCAAAACAGAACAACAAACCTTCATTTGGATAGGTTGGGTATTTGGGAGTAAATAGTTGAATATGGATTTTCTATAGCCAGCTGGGCTAGAAGCTATAACTTCCTCACCAGTACTTATGATGGAAAAACAATGGATTAAAAATTATTCGTACTTTTTAATTTTATGTATGTTTGAGTATAGCTTTTGGATAAGGTGTTGTGTATCTGAAGCGAAGATTTTGATCACAGTAAAAAAAAAAAATGTGTATTCTTTCCTTGCTAACTTTGTCTTCATATAACCCATCATTACCAGGATTATATCTATTGTGCCTCAGGCGAAGAAAACAAAGTTATAAATCTCAGGAGAAAAAAGTATCTCTGTTTAGAACAAAATAAAAATATTTTTGAAGGTATATAATTCTTTCAGTAATATTTTTAACTGCTATTATTAAAAGTTATCCTTCAGCATACAAAGTTGCCCTTTGTATTTTTAAAAATGCTTATCAAGTCTTGACATATAAAAGTAATGTCAGCAAATCCACAACACTCTTTGAATGTCCTTTTATCTTTTAAATGGCATGGCTAAACATCTAAACACAAGACTGAAAAGCTAGCCTGCGATTTCTATTCTAGTTTTATCATGAATACGCTATCATAACTTAAAAATAGTTTTATCCTATTGTTTCTTCAACTGTGGGATTCAACTATGCAACAGACAATGGGAATAAAGACATATAGTTGAAGCTCCAAAGACATTTCTCCAGGGAATCCTTGCCCCCTTACTCACCACACAAAGAATCAATTTTAAGTTTTTAAGTAAACAGAGTATCTCACTCACATTAGCTTGATACTGCTCCAGAATCACTTGGCCTGGAAATTCTGGCTCAGGCACAGATGCAAACTTCTTGATAATGTCTTCAAGTGCTTGGAGCCCAGCCATCCGCAGCTGGTTACTATGATCTGTTGCAGCCATGAAGGCCATGCGAATCAGGTCAGAGAGATGAAGTACCAACAGGTCATCTAAAAATAAAATAGACGGCAAAAAGGAAAATTTCTGCCCAAATAGGTTTAATATGAAATGAAATAAATGTCTTTAAAAAAGCACTTATGGGGGCGCCTGGGTGGCTCAGTCGGTTGGGTGACCGACTTCGACTCAGGTCATGATCTCACAGTCTGTGAGTTCGAGCCCCGCATCGGGCTCTGTGCTGACAGCTCAGAGCCTGGAGCCTGTTTTGGATTCTATGTCTCCCCCTCTCTCTACCCCTCCCCTGCTCATTCTTTGTGTCTCTCTGTCTCTCAATAATAAATAAATGTTTAAAAAATTAAAAAATAAATAAAAAATAAAAAAATAAAAAAGCACTTACATTCCATACATTTCACTGTGTTTAAAAATAACAAAGATACACTTTCAAGAAAGCTTATCTATCATACTTTCTCAAGAACGTTGGTAAACCTTTTACACAGTATGGTAAAATAGATGACATTATTATGCGATAACATTTGAAGCAAAGTAACTGATTATCCTAACTTTCCCCAAAGGAGTTTATAATTCTTTAGAATGGGGTCGGCAGATTTTTTTTTCTGTAAAGAACTAGATAGTAAATAGTTTTGGCTTTCCTGGCCATATAATTTCTTTTTATTTTTTATTTTTTTAATCTTTATTTATTTTTGAGAGAGAGACAGAGCGTGAGCAGGGGAGGAAGAGAAAGAGAGGGAGACACAGAATCCGAAGCAGGCTCCAGGCTCCGAGCTGTCAGCACAGAGCCCGACGCGGGGCTCAAACCCACGAAGTGCGAGATCATGACCTGAGCCGAAGTCGTACGCTTAACCTACTGAGCCACCCAAGCACCCCTGGCCATATAATTTCTAACACAGCTACTCAACTCTGGTGTTGCAGAATGAAAGTAGTCACAGTCCATGTGTATATAAATGGGCGTGCTGTGTTCCAATAAAACTTCATTTAAAAAAACAGGCTATGGGCTGGATTTAGACTGTAGGCAGTAGTTTCTCAACTTCTACTTTATGGAAAAGACTTTTGCAAGGTAAGACATAGGAAGGAGAAGACTTTTTCCTTTTAGAATAAAGGCTGCTCCAGATCTGCCCAAACAAAGCTTAAATGCAAGTCTCAAAGGATTCAAAAGATAGCAGGTAATTTAACTATATCCCAGAACAAAGTGTAATACTATTTAAAGGAATACAACAAAATCCAGCACTACTACCATAAAATTTGCAATATCTGGCATGTAATAAAAAAATTACCAGGGATGCAAAGAAGCAGGAAAATATATTTCATAACAAGGGAAAAAACTCTCAGTGAATAGAAACAGATTCAGAAATGAAAGGGATGATGAAATTAACAGACAGGCAGCCTAAAACAGGTTTATTATAAACATGTTGCCTATATTCAAGAAAGAAAAGGAAAGCCCGAGCATAATGAAGACAGAAATAAAAGAGAAAACCACAAATGGGACTTGTAAAAATTAAAAAATATATATATTGGAAATGAAAGATAAATTGGATAAGATTATTAGGGATTAGTGCCAAAGAGGAAAAGATTGGTGAATTTAAAGACATAGCAACTAAAATCATCTGAATAATTTATCAAGCTCAAGTACTCTAAAGTTCTTCAGGCTGCTGCAATACTCTCAAAGTCTTTTTGAAGCAGTGGCAAGTCTGTGTTTCAGCCTGATTCCCAAACAGCTCCTATTTAAACAGGTTTTTGCTGTTATTCTTATTGTGAAGGTTGTAAGACAAGTTCTTCTAATTTTTTCCTGTGCCTACCTAAAATTCTTATTTTAGAATCTTAAGTTTAAAAAAGAATATCTATTGGTTTGGGGAAGAGGAACAGAGGAGAGAGAAAAAGAACATTTAGTCAGAAGCCCCCAGTGTTTCCTCACCTCAGGGAAACAAAAACATTCCACCAATAAAAATCAGGAATAATGAAATGCTGCCAGAAGTTGGGAGGAAATTTCCAAGGTAAATGGAACTCGCTTAAAATGGGCCTATTCATATTATGCCAACCCAGAAGTAAATTAAAAGGCCCATTACTCCTCTGTTACTCTCTGCCACCTAATTAAAAAGGTCTAGAATGACAGCACTCTCACAACGAAAAAGTAGGCAATAATTCCTAAATGAAAGTGCTATCGCTTCTCTACACAATTCTCTACCTCCAACTTTTCTTAAATCAAGACCTCTTTTTTCCAAATCCTAGGAGATGAACTCCTAAAGCAGGGGAGTGGGAAGGGACATGGAGCAGAAATTCTAAAATGGGGAATTAGGGGACTGTTAGAGGTTTATTATATTCTGGGACTGGTAGTTCTGTGCAACGAAAGCACAGTGCATGCAAAGGGAGATAAGGATGATACAGGAAGAGCCTGGATAGCACATTTATTTGATCTGTAACTTTTCATACACACTGACATTACTGTTCAGGACGACAGGCAATGGGAACTAGAAAGGATCCTCTTTCAGTCCAGCAGAACAAAGCATGTCAGATACTGAAATCTAGGTTGGAGAGCTGTTATATCAGCTCACCATCCAGCTACCAATGTCAAGCACCCAGTTAACAAAGACAGAGAATATGGGCAATCCACCCACACACAATGTGAGCAAATTCCAAATATGCACTCTACCCTTTCAAGGATTTATAAACAAATAAGCCTGTGGAAAAAAATACACCCAGGCAAAAGAAAGATTATGAAGATTCTGAAAGAACTAATCTCAAGAATAATTTTCTGGGGACACCTGGGTGGCTCAATCGGTTAAGTGTCCAACTCTTGATTTAGACTCAGATCATCATCTCATGGTTCGTGAGATCAAGCCCCACATCAGGCTCCCTGCTGATCACGCAGAGCCTGCTTGAGATTCTCTCTGCCCCTCCCCCATTCATGTGCGTTCACATGTGCGGATTCTTTCTCTCAAAATAAATAAAATGCACCTAAAAAATAATGTTCTATAAAAATCAGAATAAAATACAGAAAATCACTTGGCATCTCAACAGGATGCACAAAGTCACGGTTGCTATGGAATAAGAACAGAAAATCATAAGGAGCCAAATGATATGATACGATGAAGGAAGAAGACAAAACAATTAAACGAAAACTAAAAACATAAAAGAAGACTTAAGATCCGCTATGGGGGGCAGAAAACAGTAAAACATTATATCCATGACATAAAGGGAAGCCTTGTGAGGATCTCTGAGAATGCAGGGAAAAAGACAAAATACAAATAATGAGAGAAAAAACAATTAAACACAAAGAAAGGAAAGCCAACTTAAGGATCTTCACCTTTCCTTAAATGTAATATGCATACTTCTGTGCCTTTACAAATTCTCTTACTTTCTTTGCTTATAATAAACCAGTGCGGTAGGCGGAATAATGGTGCTCAAATATTTCTACACCCTAATCCCTACAACCTGTGAATGTTAAAGGGACTTTGTACATGGAGATTATCCCAAATTTAACAGGTGGGCCCAATCTAATCACATGTGCCTTAAAAGCAGAGCACCTCTTCTGGCTGTAGTCAGAAGTGTGACAACTAAAGGTGGATCACTGAGAGAGCCAATGTAGTTGGTTTCGAAGACAGAGAAAGGGGGCCACCAGTCGAGGAATACAGGCAGTTGACAGAAGCTATGAAGAAAATAGACTCCTCTAGAGCTTCCAGAAAGGGATGCAGCCCTGCTGAGACCTTGATCTTAGGCCAGGGAGACTCATGTTGGACTTTCTGACCTACAGAACTATAGGATAGGGCCACTGAATTTGTGGTCTTTTCTTACAGCAGCAATAGAACACTAATACAATCAGCTTCTTCTACCTGCAAAATCTTTTCTCTGTCTTTAAAATCCAGTTTCAAAATCACCTTTTCTGTGAGATCTTCCCTGGCTCTTCAGGAAACGAACACTACTTTTTTTATGTTCCCCAAATACTCCATCATACCACTATGGGACATGTAATTGTTTGAGACAAGGCTTTTTGTCTTCTAGACTAGAAATTCTTCAAGGATGTGGACTCTGTTTTCTTTTTCTTTGTATCCCCAATGTGTAGCAAAGAACAGGATTTGGTAAATATTTGATAAATAATGACAAGAATAAAGACACTGTGCTCATGATAATTGTGCTTTCCTGATAACTGTACCTTCAGATTCATTCTATACATGGAGTACTGTTTTACCTTTTGTTTTTTAATGCATTTGTGACTTCTAGTAAACTGAAAGGCATTTAGTGACAAAACAAACTGGAAGGCATTTTAATGTACAGACTTCAATACTATTAACATATACAGTTTGTCTTTACATATGTAAGAAAATGACAGGGCAACGAAGAGACAACAAATGACGAGACAGAGTCTATTACTCTCTTACTGCCCTCAGCTTCTCTGATTCTCATTTGTAAAATGAGGATATTGGATGCGATGATTTCTTTGCAAACTCCCTATAATATCGGATCCAGGGAATTATGGGATATAAAAAAGGTCATAAAATATAAAAAAGTGACAGGTCTCAGTAACCAACAATTTTCACTTTTTTAAAACTACCTAGCAGCATTTCTGAAATCTGAGAGTTTGAGTTGAATTGAATGATAGCATTCATGAATTCTGACATTCTCCATGGCTGGGGACTGCAAAATTCACTTTGCTTATGCACCTTAAAGCGTTGCTCTATCTTTTAATATTGAAGTGCTAAACCTAGGACAAGGTACAAAGGATATGTAAATTACTGTCATTATTACCCTGAGGGGACATGATTAAGATACATCTACCTTAAGATAGGTAGACATATACCTTTGAACCACTTTCTTCAACTTATCTTCCAAATACAAAGCAGAAGATGGGTAGTATGTTTAGGGGACAGAAAACAAAGGTAAAAGGCACATGAATGCAAGACATGAAAGGCAGAATCTAAAGCATGTTACCTAGCAGCAAAATATCTCAAACCTATAGAAGAAGTACTGATTTTAAATTTACTTGTAGGGTTTCGTAGTTTAGCAGAACGTGCCATCGCAAGATCAAAGTGGGCCTGGTCTGCATTCTCACACAAATTGATGATTCGGCACAGGCAATCGGCAGCGAACACCCGAGTGGCCCAGCGAGGTGCCACGAAGGGCTTTGATTTATCTTCTTCGCCTAGTGTGGTGAACATGGTATCATCATCCATTTCATCTTTCTTCTCAGATTCCTCATCTTTTCCACTACTTAAGGGAGTTGCAGTGCTCATATCTATAACAAAAAACAGCATATTATGACAAATTTCCATATAGCAAAAATGATGTTATAGAACCTGCATTCATGTTAGAAGATTGTTAATAAAAAAGGACTAAATTCTCATTCCTTTGAAAACAGTAGAATTGGTAAGTTAAAAAAAAAAAAACAATCAGAAACCAAGCAAAGGGTAACATAAAAGCCTTTTACATATTTCACTAGTTTTACATACTATGTTGAACTATGGAGTAACTGGGGGTTTTCATACATGAAAATTTAGTTTGAATTTAGCTGTTTCCCCCAAATCAAAGAAAGCATATTACTTTGTAATGTAATTTAACCTTCAACATTTATATAGGGATTTATAGATTAAAATGTATTAGTATTTTTAAATGCAAGCTCAAATTTAAATCTATGTATCTATAGATCTTTTTATGTATCTGTATCCATATATTTACACATACAAATGTATATGAGAGGGAAAATATTCACTATTTTATATATTGAATACATACCACTAGAAGCTGCCAGGACATCTTTACAAAGCATTAGCCAATGCGAAAGTTTTTCTACAGCCAGTGATGACAGCATATGCCCCAAAGTATCGTGAATATCAGAACATAATTTTCTATCTGTCTCCCGGTCTAGCATTCCAAAAAGAAGCCCTTCAAGACCAGTTTCTGTTATATTAACACCTTGGTGCCGGCAATGGATATCACTTCGAGAACTAACTCCAGGTGCAAAAGGACTGACATCTGAAAAGCAAATTTTATAAATGAACTTGTACAGGATTTTGTTGTACACTAGAGGTAACAATTACGTTAAATACCAACGCTTACATGTAAATTCAGGATTACAACAAAACAAGCTAGCTACACATACAATTTATGTTCTCCAGTTTACATACATATCCTTAGGTTTAGAATTTAATCTGACAATAAATCTGATCTTTAAGACTGATTATTCTGAGGTAGTTTAAACAAATCTCCAGGGAATGCTAAATAGATACATATTTCACGTAAAAAAGAAAAAGTGTGGGAAAGAGATATATTTCTAGGTAGATTGAATTTAATGGCCTAAAAAATAATTACTGCTATATTTGTTGGAAGAACAAATTGAAATTCATTCAGTCCTATAGTTCAGATTTTTAAAAATCTGGCTTTATAAAGCCAGAACACAAATCATAAATGGATTATATGCTATACGAACACTTAAAAACTGGGAAAGTCCTTTCCAAGAAACATACAATCCAAAAGTAATACTGAATGGTGAGATGGATAAAATAGGTGAAGGGGATTAGGAAGCACAAACTTCAAGCTATAAAGTAAGTCACAGGGATGAAAAGTACAAACAAGGAATACAGTCAACAATATTGTAATAATGTCGTATGATGACAGATGGCGACTACACTTATCATGGTGAGCACTTCATCATGTACAGAATTGTGGATCTCTACGTTGTATCCCTGAAACTAACATAACATTGTATGTTACTTATACTTCAACTAAAAAAGCAATATTATTATAAGATAGTAAATGTCTTGCTTTATCTGAAAATCTTTTTGTTCTTATAAACAGCAAAACTTGTACAACAGGTAGCCTTAAGAATGGACACCGTGGGGGTACCCAGGTGGTTCAGTCGGTTAAGCATCCGACTTTGGCTCAGGTCATGATGCCATGGTCTGTGAGTTCAAGCCCTGCGTCAGGCTCTGTGCTCACAGCTCGGAGCCTGGAGCCTGCTTGGGATTGTGTCTCTCTCTCTCTCTCTGCCCCTCCCCTGCTCATGCTCTGTCTCTATCTCAAGAATAAATAAACATTAAAAAAAATAATAATAATGAATACTGCAAGCTCCGAAGTCTAAAGTCCTCTGAACCTTGAAGAGAGTGAGACAGATGGATGGAAACTGAAAAGTGACTCTTTTAGTTGACTCACTCCAAAGACAAATGAGGGGTGTCTGCAGAAAACAGCCACAATGAAAGGAATTCAGACAGTAGGAAAAGTCAAAAGAAAAGGTTCCAAGGAAAGAGAACATTAGTGAGAAATTAGACACAGAAGCTTAATTTTCACTTAGCAGCAGGTAATATGTTCCCATATCAGGAATTATACTTCTATAACATGAATTTTCATAGCTACATAGCAAACCACTGAATTAAGAGAACATTGATTAACTCATTGAGGATGAATTCCTAAAAGGGGAATTGCTAGGTCAAAGGGTAAACTGACAAAAAATACTGACAAATCCAAAAAATTTCTATGACTTTACATTTCTTCCTATCTGCAGTGTAAGACATTTGTCTTCTATTCATACCTCTCCCAACGCTAGTTATAATCATTATTTTTAGTCTGGTCAGTTTCATAAAAGAAAAATGCTATCTTATTATTGCACTGACTTATAACTTAATTATTATTTAATCACTGGAGGTTGAAAATATTTCCTATGTTGATACTTGTTCTTGGATAAACATGTTTCTTATGCTCTCATGATTTCTGTAGATGCAGAAGACAGTTAACATAGCAGGCCTGAGAATACTTAGTAAGGCCTGATATTCAGGTTAGCCCTCTGTTAGCATCTGAGAGAACTGGGTTTCAGGAGGGTTCCCACCATTTCCTGGTAAAAGTGGCTCACTACGCCTAACCTGTTTGTACAAACAGTATGGTTTATGCCAAACATCCGCCTGACTTTTGAACATCTGGGCTTTTGAAACATGCTAGGCAGACATACCCTGTCAACCAGTGCCCAATAAAAACCTTGGGGACTGAGTCTCTGAGAAGATTCCCTGGTAGACATTTCGTGTGTGTTGTCAAAACAGATTGTTGGGGAGTCAAGCAGCTCCTGTGTGACTTCATGGGGCATGGGCGCTTGGAAACCTGAGCCTGGTTTGCTCCAGACTTCACCCCAAGTACCTTTTCCCTCTGCAAATTTTGCTTTGTATCCAGTTGCTGTAATAAACCATAGCCATAAGCACGACTATATGCTAAGTCCTCCTACTGCATCATCAAATGTGGGGTGGTCTTAGGACCCCCAACACACTAAGCTTTTAAGCTTTAAAAATATTAAAACAGGGGCGCCTGGGTGGCTCAGTTGGTTGAGTGTCTGGCTTCAGCCCAGGACATGATCTTGCGGTCCGTGAGTTCGAGCCCTGCGTTGGACTCTATGCTGACAGCTAGGAGCCTGGAGCCTGCTTCTTGTTCTGTGTCTCCCTCTCTCTTCCCCTCCCCTGCTCATGCTCTGCCTCTCTCTCTCTCTCTCTCTCTCTCTCTCTCTCTCTCTCAAAAATAAATAAACATTAAAAAAATTAAAAATTTTAAAACATAAATATACACACTTCAATAAATAAAGCAATAAATATATTTTGCAAATATTTCCCCCTCTTAGTTTGTCTTTCAACTTCAATGATGGTGGCTGAATGTAAACGTTTTAAAATTTTGTATCTTGGGCAGCCATGGTGGGTCAAGAGGATCGGTACTGTGGGAGGTTCAGCAGGACTGAGCGAACTGGGAGTATACTGAGGTTATCAGCAGCAGCATCAACAAATTGTGGACTTTCTCAACTCATTCGATACATCTTGTTGTTCAAGACTTGCAACACTAAACGAGAAACTGACAGCCTTTGAACAGAGACTAGAGTACACTGAAGCACGGGTGACAAAAGGTGAGACCTAGCACCATGCCATGCGCTGGGAGGCGTACCTGGGAAAGGCCCCAACAGCCTCCGCTCCTTCCTCTCTCCTTAAAGAGCAACAGGGCTTATTCTGGTTTTACTTTTTTCCAAAGCGTGGCCTTTGGGCCCTGCCACATACGTTGGTGTGTGATGTGGCGTGTGGGAAGAAGTCCAGGGGCACTCTCAGAAACAACATTAGGCATTTTGCCTTTTAAGTAACCATTTTGTAGAACTGTTTGTCAATGCATTTGAGGCCGTGCAGAGCCAAACGCCTGGGACTCTTTGTTAAGGTCCTCCCCACCTCCTTTTCTCTCTCTCTCTCTCAGACTTTCCTTATAGCTCCCATTGCCTCTGCATTGGTTCTATAAACAGTCTTTGTCTCCTTTCCACCTTTGGAGGGGAGGGGGGTGGAGTGGAGCGGTGCTGGCTGAGAACACTTATGCCCTGGCAAGGTGGCCACCAGAGAATGTTGTTGGTAACCCACCAGTTTCTTGTCCTTTTGGGGAGGTCAAGGCCAGGCCCCCACTTGGCTTGAAGGGACATTTTCAGAATTTTCTTTCTGTCACTTGGGGTGTCTTTGCCTCTCATATTTCTCTAATAAACTCCTCGATTTTTAAAAAAGATAAAAATTAAAAAATTAAAATAAAATTTTATATCTTATTCAGGAATATTCTGTAATTACTTTTGGTTCTATGTTTTCTCTCTTAAAAGCAATAATGTTTATTGTATAGCTTCTTTCACATTTCTACAATACAGTGTATTTGTTAATAGAGCTCCTACACTATGCTAAAATTGAAGATATTTTAGTATCTTGCTTCTTAGTACCCAAGCAACTTCTATGCCTTTGAAAGCTCTTGTAAGTAAAAATTTTTCTCTCACAATAAGGAAATATCTGTCAATTAAGCTCTGAAAAAGTTCCCAAGCAACCAATCCCTAGGGACCAGAAGACCAAGTATGAAATTCAAGTTATACATAAAACCCCCCCAAAAACAGAAAGAATTGAAGAAAGCAAAGATCTACCTTTTGCTACCCAAACATGTACTGACATTTCTTGTTTTATTGGTTACTCTAGCTTTACCTTCTTGAGGAAAAGTTGCATCACTTTTCAAAAGGGACCAAAGCTTTCAGGTACCCCCCAAATAGATCACTGCTCTTTCCAGAAGTCTATCAGTGATACTGAGCCAGAAGTCTATCAGTGATACTGAGCAACATCCTTAGAGTTAGTTATCCTTTATATATAGCTAAATCATCCTCAAGGCATGGCACAAGTATCTTGATATTAAATGCTGTTTAGCTCCAAACCTTAAAAAAGGTAAAAGTGTAAAATTACCAAGAAAACCATACTGGAATTTTTGGGGGCATGTGGGTGGCTCTGTCAGTTAAGCATCTGATTCTTGATTTCAGCTCGGTCATGATCTCAGAGTTGTGGGATCAAGCCCCATGTCAGGCTCAGCGCTGAGCGTGGAGCCTGCTTGGGATTCTCTCTCTTCTCTCTCTGCCCCTCCCCTGCTTATGCTGTCTCTGTCTCTGTCTCTCTCTCTCTCTGTCTCTCTCTCTGTCTCTCTCTCAAAAAAATCAATAAACATTTATGGGACGCCTGGGTGGCTCAGTCAGTTGAGCGTCTGACTTTGGTTCAGGTCATGATCTCACGGCTTATGGGTTCGAGCCCTGCATCAGCCTCTGCCCTGACAGCTCGGAGCCTGGAGACTGCTTCAGATTCTATGCCTCCCTCTCTCTCTCTCTGCCCCTCTCCCACTTGCTCTGTCTCTAAAAAATAAATAAAAACATAAAAAAATTATAAATAAATAAACATTAAAAAAATCTTTCTAAAAACTACACTGGAGGTGTTTTCTAAGTGATAATGGTTTTATTTTATTTAAAAGGACAGGAAGAATGACTATCCTTGAAAGCAAAAATGTTACTTAAAGAGCAATACTCCTGTGAAATGGTTAAGTATTTAAACAAAAAGAATAATGACCGATAAGGTAACTTACTAGTACCACTGTTCTCCTTGTCGCCTGCATTTTTGGCTAGGCTCATGGCATATTCACAGACTTCCGCAGCTTCTCTTTGGGCGAGCTGGCGGAGACAAGCCACGGCTGCGCGTCGAAGCAGCAAATGGGAACTACATAAGTGAACCTGTAAACCATAACATATTAGACAATTTTTTTAAAAACACTGCGATCTCATTTACCTAATGAATATATATTAACACTTTACTTGGGAAGAGGCTCTTCGTTGAACAACATCAGTTGTTAAATATATAGCCAAATAAATGGCCTTTTGGAAAAATAATAATACCAATAAAGCATATAAGGAATATTTTAGTGGCCAAAATAACTGTCCCAAGACCTGGTCACTAAAGACCATACAATATACTTACATAAAAATCCAGGTGGATCTCTTGCACATCTTATTTTACACACGGTCCTACTAAATGTTGTCATCCAAAATTTTTAACTGCAGGGGTGCCTGAGTTGCTCAGTCGGTTAAGCATCCGACTTCGGCTCAGGTCATGATCTCATGGTTCGTGGGTTCGAGCCCCGCATTGGGCTCTGTGCTGACAGCTCAGAGCCCAGAGCCTGTTTCAGATTCTGAGTCTCCCTCTCCCTATGCCCCTCCCCCACTCATGCTTTGTCTCCCTCTGTCTCAAAAATAAATAAACATAAAAAAAATTTAAAAATTGTTAAGTGCATAAAGATTATATGTAGTCAATGAAAAGTTAGCAAGGAATGAAAGCAAAGAAGTGTTGTTTATTAAAATTAAAAAAATCAAGCCAATATTTACACGTGGAAAAAATTCCAAAATGGGCCCTTTTGGAAAAGAATTGTTTTTCATCTCAAAAGATCCTGAAAGACATTGAAAAAATCAATGTAGCACACTTTAATACATGAAGTATAAGACACAGCATAACATGATGATTAAGAGCTTGTGCTCTGATTGCTAGACTGGGTTTGAATCTTGGTTGTCATTTACTTCTGTGTGACCTTCGACTAGTTACTTAACCTCTCTGTGCCTTGTTTGTCCATATGCAAAATGTGGAGAGTAATTCTTTGCAGGAATATAGTGAAAATAAAATAAGTTAATGCAAGTATTTTGCTTAGAACAATGATTGACATACTTACTCAATACAGATTAGTTGTTATTACCATAAAGCTGATTCACCAAGAAAATATTAAATTAGGTCCCATGAGCTACTTCTTAAGCAAGGAGATAAGAAATGTAAGTAATATATGTTAGTAAAAAATCTCATCCAGAAATAGCGAAAGGGGGAATAATTATATGGAATACACCACCCCTTCACAATGCTAGATAGTACATTTTTATACTACCAATATAGCATTTTTAATTCCAGATATATTTGCAGAAAATTCATAGCCTGTGAAACTTATACCAAATATTTAAAATCTATATCTATATCTATATATACATATAGATATATGTATATAACTGAGGAGAGAAAACCTGACAGATTTCTTTCAATAAAATGTTTTATTCACTCCATTTCCTTAAAATTAAGACATTTTGGAACTTTCAAATATCCTCTAATTAGAAAGCTTAAGCATGGTCACATGAGATGCGAAGAACAAGTCACTTAGTCTCTTAGAGTTTCTGCCTTTTCATGTGTACATTGGGGACAATACCCACCCTATCTTACATGATTATGGTAAGAATCAAATGATTAAATATATATAAACAGAACATCATAAAAATTTAATTTAGTTGCAACTAAATAGAATTGTAGCTAAGAGGGGTGCCTTGCTGGCTCAGTCTATACACCATGCAACTCTTTATCTTGGGGTCGTGAGTTCAAGCCCCACGTTGGGCACAGAGTTTACGTAAAAAAATTTTTTTTAATATTAAAAAAAAAGAATTGTAGCTAAGAAAATACATTCAACAAATGTTGATTGGGAGAGCTGAAGAGAAAAAAATAGAACACTTTTGTTTTTAAAGTACTTTGAATACTCCATTTTAATGATTTTGAGGCATATATATTTTTTTCCATTTGAACATCTCTAGTATTAGAGATGCAAATTACAATCGACGGTGTCTTACAGTCACTGTAAATCAGGTAAAATAAAGACATATTTGTTTGAATAAATATTTGATAAAAATATGTGGCTTCCTAATGTCCCTCCCTAGCTCCTTAGAGATAATGAGAATCTATAGTGACATCCATCATTATAGTTTCATTTAGCCTGCTCTTGAACTTTATATAAATGGAACTATGTAGTGTGCTCTTATGTCCGACTTCTCAGAAATTTATCTGTGAGATTCATCCAAGTAACTACATTTCAGTTTGTTTTTATTGCTGTGTAATGTTCTGTTGAATATTAATTATATCACTATTTATCCACTGCTCAATGGTAGACATACAGGTCATTTCTGGGTTTTGGCTATTTTGAATAACCAATCAATGAACATTCCTGCACATGTATTTTGGCACACATATGCATGTATTTCTTTCAGCTATTTACTTAAGACTGAAGTTGCTGGGGGCACCTGGATGGCTCAGTTGGTTAAGTGTCTACTTTTTTTTTTTTTAATGTTTATTTTTGAGAGAGAGACAGCGCAAGAAAGCGCGCACGCATGCATGCATGCATGAGTGGAGCAGGGGCAGAGAGAGGGACAGAGGATCTGAAGCAGGCTCTATGTTGACAGCAGCACGCCCAATATGGGGCTCGAACTCAAGAACCGTGAGATCATGACCTGAGCTGAAGTCAGACACTCAACTGACTGAGCCACCCAGGTGCCCCAGGCGTCCTACTCTTGATTTTAGCTCAGGTCATGATCTCACGGTTCCTGAGATTGAGACCGCACCAGGCTCTGCGTAGACAGCACGGAGTCTGCTTGGTATACTCTCTCTCCCTCTCTCTCTGCCCCTCCCCACTCACATACTCTCTTTCTCTCAAAATAAATAAATGTAAAAAAAAAAAAAAGCCTATAAAAAAAAGAGTGAAGTTTCTGGGTCATAGCATATGCATATATTAAACTAGTTTAGATTATGCTTAATTGTTTTCCAAAGAAACTTTTTTGTCTTATATTTCACAAACTTCAGGAACACTGTGTTGCTTACTCCTACAGTAGACCTCCACCTTCCTATAAAAATGCCTGTTATTTTATACTTTTCATCATCTTGCTATCTCTTGTTGCATCCACCGCATATACATCCTGGACAACTGGACGTCCCCTGCTCTGACACTGATGACCTGGGCATTCAGTTCAAGTCTTTTTCTCACTGACATTTCCTACAACTATCCCAGATGACATCAATGCCTATGTGTGGAATACTTCTGTCAGGATGGGAGAATGAGTAACTGTGGTCACCTGGTAGAAAAGCAGTTGCTTGCCAAGAGGGAAATAACAATACTTCAGAGTGGTGGTTGTTCTTTAAAAGACACATTTTGAATAGTTCTAACATCACACAAATTTTAACACTTTTATATCACTTAAAGATTACTATGGTGAAACTCACCTCTCAATACATTTGCTGAAAAAATAAATCAATTTCATTTGTGTGAGGTATTACACATGGTATCACATAATATTGCCATTTCTTTTTTTTTTTTTTTTAATTTTTTTTTCAACGTTTATTTATTTTTGGGACAGAGAGAGACAGAGCATGAACGGGGGAGGGGCAGAGAGAGAGGGAGACACAGAATCGGAAACAGGCTCCAGGCTCCGAGCCATCAGCCCAGAGCCTGACGCGGGGCTCGAACTCACGGACCGCGAGATCGTGACCTGGCCGAAGTCGGACGCTTAACCGACTGCCTCACCAGGTGCCCCTAATATTGCCATTTCTGATGGCAATGATTGAGTAGGAATAAACATGAAATTTGTAAAAATCTGAACCGATTTCACTAATTTGGATGAACCCACGTGTGGACTAATTTTCAGTGTTGAAAGATCTGGTATGGAGACAGCACAGGGGCTTTTGGCAATGTGGAAACAAGACAACCCCTTGCATGGCCCCTTTTCTCATCGCTACCCTGCCAAGCCACCTCCTTCCAACCAACTACCTGGAATCTCACTACTTAGCCTCTTGGAAGAGGTTCAGGAAAGTGCTCCAACACACCTTGTAATAAAACCCTTGGTGTTCTGCCAAGGGAATCAGTTTGGAGGCTCATTGCACAGCCTGTGGCTTATTGATAACCTCCACTGAGATAAAGAAACTCATGTTATTACTTTACCAGATCCTCTTAAATGTGCTCTATTTCATAAGGTCAATGCCATAGTATAATTATATTTAAGGAGAAAAAAATGGAGAGAGGAATCAGACAACCTAAAGAATACATGTCTGTGTTTTGTCAGTAACCTAAGCTGTATCACATAAGTCACCTTGTTCAAGAGATGCCATCAATGCCCTCGGAGCTTGGGCATTAAACCATGGTTTTTGGCAGGATGCTACGTATCTTGTTGCAGAATGCAATCAGATATGAACTATTAATCGACTATTTTCTTTGCAGATGTTTTTTGTACACATTTCATGTGCATCTGGTTTCTGCCCTGCAGCACTCTCAGATTCTGGGATGGTCTAGGATGGATTCACATTCCCCTGGTCTATGGTGAAACAAGAGCAAACCTTATTGCGTCCGTTAAATATACCACATCAGATCTAACAACTAATATGTTGGCCTTTCAGTCCCTTCACCTCATTCTGGGTAACCTCCTCCCTTTTTCTCAGCAATATCCTCCCATGGTTACATCTGTAGCGCCTTTCTTTCTCCTTGTATATCAGCCTCATACTGTCTTTTCCTTCCTCCTGTACTGAAGTGAGAGCTCACAATCTCAGCACTATCTTGTTAGTATCCTTATTTCTTTCATCCTGCTGTCATTTAACTGAACCTGCTTGGCCAAAGTCCAACCATGAATGAATGTACCAAAGCATCTATCTGGCTGCTCAGTGCCTGCGCTCAGTTGATTACAGGGTTTGGAGAAAAATCCTACAAGGTGAACTGCTACCATTACAAATCACACACTGGAGCCAAAAGGGTCACTATTCTCCGCTGAAGCCTTAGTCCTACCACAGAAACTCCTATTTCTCCAGTTAGTTCAATCTCCCACACCCCACTCCTGTCAAATTTCTGGCCCTCTTCTTTGCTCTTTTGTTCATAAAACTTATCTTCCCTTTTACGTGAAAGTAAAAGTCATTGGATGATAACCCCCCAACTTCAAGCCACCAAATCCATAAACTCATCTGTATGTACACTCATCCTCTCCCCCTTTCTTCATGCTGTACCGGGAGAGAGATTCTCTTCCTTGTGCCCTGAGAAGTTTATCCCATTAGAAACCTTGGGTGATTAATTATCTCTCCACTCTCCGTCCCACACCTTAAACTCTCCCACCCTACTGGTTCCATCCCCTCAGCATTTAAACCCTCACATCTCACTACCATAGGAGAAAAAGTCCATCTCCCCCTTGACCTACTGTCCTCAGTCCTCTCCTACAAAGTGAACTTCTGGAAAGAAGTTTCTATTCATATCCCACCATTAGCCCAATGTATTTGGGCTTCCATTGGTACCACTCTGCAAGATGAGCTCTTGCTAAAGCCATCACGTGACAAAAGCCAAAGGACACATTATAAAACTCATTCTTATCTCTTAACAATATGTTATAGCAGCCCACTCCTCTAATCCACTTGGCTTCCATGAACACTACAAACTCTATTTTTCCTTTAATCACTCAGATTGCTTCATATTTTTCCTAATTCTTTTTCTTTCCCTAAATGTTATATGCTGGGTTCCTCATGCAGCACTCTCCCTGGTGATCTTATCTACTTCTGTATTTATTGCCCATCTAAATGCTTATGCCTCCCAAATTTACCTTTCCAACCAGACTTCTCTTTTCTGAGCTCTAGCTCATGAAACTAACTAAATGTCTAAAACTGAATTCATTACATCCACCTTTCCCAACCTTCTCCTATTCTGGTGTTACCAATCTCAGAAAATTATATTACTATGCGCAAGTCAGGAACTTGGATTATATCCTTCTCCTTTTTCCTTACAGCCCATTAATCAATGAATTGCACTGATTCTTTCTCTTAAACATCACTCAAATCCATTTATTTTTCTGCATTCTCATTGCTACTAATAGGGAGCAAGTCATTACCATCTCTCTCCTAGACCACCGTATTTCTCTCTTTAAAAAAAATTTTTTTTAAATGTTTACTTATTTTTGAAAGGGGGACAGAGTGTGAGTGGGGAAGTGGCAGACAAAGAGGGAGACACAGAATTCAGAGCAGGCTCCAGGCTCCGAGCTATCAGCACGGAGCTTGACATGGGGCTGGAACTCATGGACCATGAGATCATGACTGGAGCTGAAGCTGGACGCTTAACCAACTGAGCCACCAGGCGCCCCACCGTAATTTTCAAAGCCAAAAAAGTCCAAAGTTTTACTAAATCTAGAAAATCTGTGTGATCTCTCACCTGGCTAACTGTCTAGCTTCATCCTGTGCCTGGGCCGTATCCACCCCTTCTCTCTCAGCCTAACCACACTGACTAAACAGTTTCTTGAATGTATCCCACTCCTTCCCATCTTGGGGCCTTTCACATTTTTCTCTCTCCCTAAAAATAAATGCTGTCTATACCAATACCATGCTTTCTCTCAAACTAACTCTTATTTATCACACCTTGAATATCATTTTTTCAGGGAAATCTTTTCTGAATGCCTGGATTCTGACAGGCTCCCCTGTTACATGTTTTCCTATAGCCCTTTCTAGCAATTGTCATATTGGTAAATAATTATTACTGGCCATGTTCCCTTGTAAACTATAAATTTTATATGACAGAAACTTCATCTTGTCTCATCTATAAAATGTATTCCCAGTACTTTGCATAGTACATGACATATGGCAGTTTCTCAATAAGTATTTATTAAGTGAACAGATTAATGACTGTGATGACAGCAACTGCCCCTCAGAAGTTATCAATCAAACTTTAGGAGACAAAATTCTGAATGCGAAAAGCTAAAAATATGATACATCCTTAACCAAGACATAAACAGCTCATCAAAATATTTCTTAAAAGGTGAAAAAGGCGGGGCGCCTGGGTGGCGCAGTCGGTTAAGCGTCCGACTTCAGCCAGGTCACGATCTCGCGGTCCGTGAGTTCGAGCCCCGCGTCAGGCTCTGGGCTGATGGCTCGGAGCCTGGAGCCTGTTTCCAATTCTGTGTCTCCCTCTCTCTCTGCCCCTCCCCCGTTCATGCTCTGTCTCTCTCTGTCCCAAAAATAAATAAACGTTGAAAAAAAAAATTAAAAAAAAAAAAAAAAAGGTGAAAAAGGAAACCAGTAAATAAAACGAACAGTCATAAAATGACTACTGAAGCTGAATCTCTAAGATTCACAATCTAGGAAACTTCCATTTTTTGTTTTGGGTCTAGTTTAATCTTTTGGGAAACAAATCTGGGGCTCTCTAAATAAATCCATGAATGAGGGGTGCCTGGGTGGCTCATTCAGTTGAGCATCTGACTCTTGGTTTCGGCTCAGGTCATGATCTCACGGTTTGGGAGTTCGAGCTCCACGTCTGGCTTGGTGCTGACAGCCTGCTTGGGATTCTCTCTGTCTCTCTCTCTCTCTCTCTCTCTCTCTCTGCGAACCGCACCCCCTCCCCCCACCAGCCGCTTGTGCTGTCTCTGTCCCTCTCAAAATAAATAAACTTTGAAAATATTAAATAAATAAATACATAAACGAAGCAGCTTTATACTTACACACAGGCTAGGAACAAGACTAGATAGGTTGACATGTCGTGGTGCAAACATGTGAAGCTGCTGAAGGCAAGAAATGGCAGCAGCCTGAACAAGGGAATCTGAATGGTCCTGGGTTATGGCACAACCCACCAAACAAGAAGAACGAATGGTGGAAATTGTTGCTCCGTTCCCTAATCGAAAAATACAAGAAAATGCAAAACACAATTATTAGTATTACCAAAAATATTCCTAGAAAACAATTGTCTTCTAAATAACCTCTCTTTCTGATTACTGTACAGTTTTGAAGACAAAAAGTCTACGAAGTCCATAGAAATGATTTCAAAACATGATTGTCTATCAATGACAACAATATATCCCTCCAGGTTTAGCTAGGTTTACATATACTCCCTAGGAAACTATGTTGTCTTTTAAATCCATCATTGTTTTATTTGAAAGAGACAGAAAATTCCTCATTCTGTTTCTCTGTTCAACCAATATTATCACGATAGTATTTAATAACTTTAAATCATATTTTCCTAAGAAGTTTAATGGAAATTTTTACAGAGATAGGAAAAATAATTGTAGTATTATATACTATCTGTATAAAAATGGCTTAATTGCCGGGGCGCCTGGGTGGCTCAGTTGGTTGAGCGTCCGACTTCAGCTCAGGTCATGATCTCACAGTTCATGGTTCAAGCCCCACATCGGGCTCTGTGCTGACAGCTCAGAGCCTGGAGCCTGTTTCGGATTCTGTGCCTCCCTCTCTCTCTACCCCTCCCCCACTCATGCTCTGTCTCTGTCTCTTTTTTTTTTTTTAATTTTTTTTTTAACGTTTTATTTATTTTTGAGACAGAGAGAGACAGAGCATGAACAGGGGAGGGGCAGAGAGAGAGGGAGACACAGAATCGGAAGCAGGCTCCAGGCTCTGAGCCATCAGCCCAGAGCCCAACGCGGGGCTTGAACTCACGGACCGCGAGATCGTGACCTGAGCCGAAGTCGGACGCCCAACCGACTGAGCCACCCAGGTGCCCCATCTCTGTCTCTGTCTCTTAAAAAAAAATGAATAAACCTTAAAAAAAAATGGCTTAATTGCCTAATATAAGTGATTTCAAACTTTTGCCAATGTAAAATAAAAAATAATTTTATAGACATAAGGAAATCATAGGGTCACTTCTAATTTGAAATACACATTGCCTCCTTATCACTGCATTAGAAAGCACTTGGTAAACACCTATGTTTAATCAAAGTTGTATATTTATCCTGTGTATATCCTTATGATAACACTGAAAGAAAGAATTATCAACTTTCTCAAAGAGGACACTGAGACCAAGAAAAAAGACATGTCTAAATCATGTATTTTCCACTTTCTAGCATTCTTCATCAAGATCTTTTTATTTCGGCTTCCTTTTTTAAAATATCTGTCTGGATGGAGGCAACACAGACAGCAGAGTGGTTAAGAATGCATGCAAAGGAAACTGATCTGGGCTTCACCTCTGGCTCCAACCACTTGCTGGCTATACAAAACTTGGAAAAGTTCTTAACCTCTCCCAGCCTTAGAGTTCCATCTATAAAATGGAGTGATATACCTATCTCAGGATGTTGTCAAAGTTAAATGAGATAATGTGCATAAACACCTTGACCCACTTAAAGCATTTACTGAATGATGGGAAAAAAGTGAAAATTTTGAAAATGGCTGGTACATTCAGGATAAATTCACAGTAATTTTCTGCCTTCTATGTTTCATTCAACCTTTAGTAAAATTATGTCGGTGGAATTGTGTGGTTAGAATGTGGGCCTTAGGATCATACCTATCTTCTCTGAGTTTGCTTCCTCACAGAGAAATTACATAATATTATCCCCTTTATTGCAGTGGGTTTTCAAACTTTGATCCTGAGCTTTAGAGTTCAAAGAAAACAGTGAAGCAAAAGTCCATGAAGACAAGTGGATGGCACTCCGGGACACAGGGACTCCACTTTCATCTTGTCTTCATGGGGATCCAGGTAAAATATAATTTGGAAAGGCTGTCTCTGCTCAAAACTTCAAATAACGGTCAGTTATAGGTATGGTGTACGCATTAGATTAAATACCATATGTAAAAAGAAGAGGCATAGGTCTTTGGTGAATAACAAGCATTCAGTACATAGTAATTATTATTATTATAAGTTTTCATTTAGCAACATGATAGTGACATGCAGGAAACTGAAAGACAGCAAAGTGTAGTTCCTTTCATTTAAGATGAATTCACTCACCTTGTAGCTCAGGGCCAACCGTAGTTATTATGGCACCCAAACATCTACCCAAACATTGATGAACTTCTGTATGTGAAGGTGGAACAGTCAACAGCAAGGTAAGAACTAGAGATAATGTTGGCTCCACATATCCACGATACATTGGGCCACTAGAATCCACTATAAGAGCGAGTGAATGAAGAGACCATGTCTGGAATGAAATATAATTTCATTTAGTTGTAAGGAATAATTAGAGTATACTGAGCTGATTTTTTTAACTTAAATTTTAGTAACTACTAACATCTTACTTTTTTAAAAGTTTATTTGTTTTGAGAGCGTGCACATGCAAATGGGGTAGGAGGGGAGAGGGAGAGAGAGAGAGAGAGAGAGAGAGAGAGAGAGAGAGAGAGAATCTCAAGCAGGATCCGTGCAGTGCAGAGCCTGACACAGGGCTCGATCCCGTGAACCGTTAAGATTATGACCTGAGCCAAAATCAAAAGTTGGGACGTTTAACTGACTGAACTACGCAGATGCTCCTTGAGTTAGGATTCTTAAAACAGAAGACAAATTAGGGAAAACTTAAGAATATCTACTGTACTCTTCTTGTGCAGATATACAGTAGTGCTGAGGGAATGCAATTGATACAAATTATAGTAAAATGTCCTCTCATATAAAAAGAATCATGTAGGGGTGCCTATCGGATGGCTCAGCTGGTTAAGCCTCCACCTCTTGATTTCAGCTCAGGTCATGATCTTGCAGTTCATCTCGCAGTCTACTGTGAAAACAGAAATTTTTTTTAAAAAAGTGTAGCACCTAACAAGTAATAAGCTTACTTAACTTTTGTTTCTAACCTTTTTGGGAATTTTGGGCTTTACACAGCTGGAAACTTTTACCAAGAAGTCAAAGGCAAACTAAGCCTGTAGACTGGAAGCCTCTGCTGGATTTACTGCTTCTTGTCTAACTGTGAAGGAACTAATTTATCAACAAACTAATGGTATGTAGTAATGGCAAGTGAATTGTTTCTTCTCCCAACTTACAGTCCCAGTATGAAGCTGGCAAGTTGAATGCTACTATAGTCATATACTCTTAATATTTTTAGGTGCATCAGTGCATGGTGGCAAATCCTTAGTGTAGTATGTTTTCAGACATGTGAAACTCTTGCCTTTTGTTGTGGTTGTATTTATTTGTATATAAAATGTTCGAGCATAAACAAACAAAAATTCCAGGAGAACACTTGAAAATTCAACCAAAAAACCCAGACTTTGACTGCTGTCTGAGTGGGAAGAGAGACAGGATAGCCATTAAAACAAACTTGATCAACTCAGCAAATGTGGAGCGCCTGGGTGGCTCATTTGGTTAAGCGTCTGACTTCAGGTCATGATCTCAGTTTGTGGGTTCGAGCCCTGTGTTGGGCTCTGTGCTGACAGCTTGGAGCCTGGAGCCTGCTTTGGATTCTGTGTCTCCCTCTCTCCCTGCCCTTCCCCTGCTCTTGCTCTCTCTCAAAAACAACAACAACAACAACAACAACAACAACAACAACAAAAACTTAGCAAATGTAAGGAAATGCAAAAAAAGAGGAAACAAGTACAAAAGATAAATTAATAAAAAGAAACTATATTTTGAGAAATATATGTGAATGGGTTAAATTCCCAGAATAAGACAGATTTAAGACTAGGTTAAAATACAAATTCCTGTTCTACAGTTTTACAAATAGAACTCATAAAACAAAGACCCTAGTAACATTTTTCCAAACAAATTATAAGAATCATTACTATTTTATAAAACAAATGACAGTCCTAAAAATATTATTTAAAAATGTCATAATGAAACAAAATCAGCATTATACCTGGACTTCAGAGGATGTTCCATCTTGTGCTAGAGCCAATAAAATGCTGACACTGGTTTTCAGATGTTGTCCTGAGCCGATACCACCAACATAACGATGCAAGCAACCCAGAGCCAATGAGTGCCCAGTTCTGGATACAACATCTCGGGCTGATTTCAACCTGGGAAAATAATTATATGCTTCAGGGACTGGCCTTTCTATTTCCCTATGACAATAACAAGCTGATTATGAGTCACACCATAAACTGGATTTATTGTGGAAATCAGAAAAGACTACAATCATGATTACTTCTTTATCCACTCCCTACCAAGAGTCAGAGATTAATTTAAAATGGTTGGCTAACGTCACATATTTCATTTTAATTTTAGAGAAAATCTGAAAGAAGAATCACAACTTCTCAGTTTTTAACATTTATTATTCCTTGAAAAGTTAAGAATCATTTGAAACATATTTTTATTATTGGTGTTTTAAATAAACACGAATTGCTTTTATAACTGGTTTTAAAAATCTAAAAATTTAGATTACAGAAATTACAAAACTACAGAAAATGTTAACTTAGGAAATTCTCTATAATTATGATCTGAACCTCTTTAACATGCATCAGTCTTTTTCTTTGTGAAATATATCTAATGAATTAAAAAATATAAAAAGAAGATATTGCAGATTACTTAAAAAATAAGCTTTATTGAGATATATTTATATAAAATAAAATTCACCAATGGTAATTCTTTTCAAGTATCCATAGAACATTTACCAAGATAGATAATTAATTGAGCCAATAAGGAAATAAAACATATCAGAATTCATGGTATGCAGCTAAAGTGTGTATCAAGGTGAATTTATAGCATCAAAATCCTTGTATTAGAAAAGAAGAAAGGTTTTAAATGAATTATCTAAACCTCCACCTTCAGAATCTAGAAAGAGAAAAGTAAACTGAACTGAAGGTAAGCATAATGAAGCAAGTTATAAAAATAAAGCAGAAATCAGTGGAAGAGAAAATGGAAAGACAATAGAAAAACTCAATGAAATCCAAACCTGATTTTTTAAAAAAGAATTATGAGAATAAGGAGAATAAGGAGAGAGAGAGAGAGAGAGAGAGAGAGAGAGAGAGAAAGGCAGAATGTATATTGCTTCTTTTGTAAAGTATTCTACAAATGTCAGTAGGCCAAGCTAGATGACAGCGTTGGTAAAATCTACATTTTTAATAATCGGAGTGTCTGTTCTATTAGTTACTGAGACAGGAATGCTGAGATCACCAAATATAATTTTAGACTTGTCTATTTTACTTTCACTTCTATTAGGTTTTGTTCCATGTATTTTAAAACTATATCATAAGATACATATACATTGAGAATTGCTATGTATTCTTGTGGGGAATTGGTCTTCTTCTCATTATGAAAGCACTCATTTATTCTGGTAACAATTTTTGTTACAAAATCTACTTTTTCTGATAATAACAGAGCCACTCTAGCTTCCTTTGAGTTAGTGTTTTCCTGGTATATTATCCCCATCCTTTTACTTTTAATCTATTTCTTTCTTTAGAGTTAAAGGGGTTTCTTGTAGATAGCATTCAGTTAGATTTTGCTTTTTATCCAATATGACAAATTCTAACTTTTACTTGTAATGTTTAGACCATTTATATTTAATGTAATTATCAGCAGGTTGGGTTTAAGTCTCCCATATTGCTATTCATGCTCTGTCACATCAGTTTGTTTCTTTTTCCTTCTTTCCATCTTCTTTTGGATTTAGTATTTTTTATGATTCCATTTTATCTCCACTATTGGTTTATTAGTTATACATTTTTGTTTTTCAGTAGGATCTCTGGAGTTTACATTATACATTTCTAACTCATTATGATATACCTTCAAAGAATATTATATTCTTTCATGTATATTGTACACAGAGTATGCCACCATTTCCTCTTCCCATTCTTTGCACTGCTGTCATGTATTTTTACTTCTCTATTAAAATCCTACCATACATTATCATTTTTGCATGAAAGGGTCAATTATCTTCCCAAGGCATTTAAAAAATGTGACTAAAAATAGCCTGCAAACTCTGTTGCCCAGGAGCTGCCTGTGCCACTCAGCCATGGTCAACTCCACCATGTTCTTCAGCATCGCCATAGATGGTAAGCCCCTGGGATGTGTCACCTTGGAGCTGTCTGCAGACAAAGTTTGAAAAACAGTAGAAAATTTTTATGCTCTGAGCACTGGGGAGAAAAGATTTGGTTATACAAGTTCTTGCTTTCATGGGATTATTCTGGGATTTATGTGTCAGGGCGGTGACTTGGCATACCATAATGGCACTGGTGGCAAGTCCATCAATGGGGAGAAATTTGATGATGAGTATTTTATCCTGAAGCATAGGGGTCCTGGAATCTTGTCCATGGCAAATGCTGGACCCAACACAACAGTTCACAGTTTTTTCATCCGCATTGCCAAGAGTAAGTGGTTGGATGGCAAGTATGTGGTCTCTGGCAAGTGAAAGAGGACATGAATATTGTGGAAGCCACAGAGCGCTTTGGGTCCGGGAATGGCAAGACCAGAAAGAAGATCAGCATTGCTGACTGTGGACAAATCTATTAAATGTGACTTGTGTTTTATCTTAACTACCAGACCATTCCTGCTGTAGCTCAAGAGAGCACTCCTTTGCCCTTGTCTGCTCTCGCTGTAATCTTTGTATCTCGCTGCAGTTCTGTGGGTTCCATAATTTCCTTATTCCCCTCCAAGTTTAGCTGGATTGCAGAGTTAAATTTATGATTATGAAATAAAAACTAAACAATAACCAAAAGTAAAATATAATAAAAAATAAATGAGAATAAAATAATAGGTCATTTTAAAACAGACATATAAAGAGTAAGTCTTTATATTTATCTACATACCTACCACTCTTGGCACTCTTCACTTCTGTATGTTACACTCAAATTTTCATCTACTATCATCTTTTTTTTTTCCCAAAAAGCTTCTTTTAACACTTCTTATGGTACACCGTGTAAGCAATGAATTTCACAACTTTTCACAGTCTGAAAGTCTTTATTAAAACTTCAGTTTTAAAAAAGTATTTTCACCGGCTATAAAGTTCTAGGTCACTCTACTGCCTTTTGCTTGCATAGTTTATAATCAGAAGCCTGCTGAAATTGTTATCTTTGTTCCTCTGCGTGATGTCTTCCCCCAACTGGCTGCTTTTATGACATTCTCTTTATCACTGGCTTTATGAAATTTGATTATGCTATGCTTTTCTTTTGTCTTTATTCCACCTCGGGTTTGTTGAGGTTATTGGATGTGTAAAACTCCTATTTTACCTATTATTAACAGAGCACAAATCATTAAACAGGTAAGACTGGTTGTATATTTTAAAAAATCTTTAATGGAAGTTGGATTTCAGAATCAATGACATACTAGGAAAAGCAAAACTGATCTATTGTTAGAAAATGGTAAAAGTCATCCTACAGAAGATCAAGTGTCAGGGACTATTTTATCTTCTGCTTGCTCATATTATCCTTAGTGATTCAAACAACACACTGGGGCATTACCCTATAAGCAAATTGTTGCTCATGTCTGAAGACGGGGAAAAGCCATTCTCATATAACCAAGAATTCAGAAAATACTTTTTATTCAGAACTACTGCTTCACAACCATTGCTTCCCCCCCACCTCTCTCGTTAAAGATTATGGCCTAGTTTGGTATAATTAGTACTCAAAATATACAGTGGTTAATTTACATAACTCAAGTATCAGTTCTTGACCACACTTGATTTTCAACTTGTCTACTTTAAGTACTTGATTAACAACCAACCAAGAGTCACTAATAAGGGCATCATCTTAACCATACTTATTTGGAACTCTGAGATCACTCTTTTTAATTAATATGCAAAGAAATCCTTAAAACCTAACACCAACTTTTCCCATTTCAGGGATAATTTAAAAGATGATAAACTTGCTGGCAGTTATAAAAAGAATGGCTTATTCCAAAAAATGAATAATTAACAAAAAGAGTAATGTAAGGAGCAGAGATAAGAGAAAGGGACTTCCAGAACACGTCTTCAGAGCAGAGTACATATAACTAACTAAGAGAGGTCGTATTAACAATCTGCTTGATTCCATTATGTAATATTCAAAGGCTGAAGCCTGACCACCTTAAAAGTATCTATAATATGACAACTTTCCCAGGTTCTGGAGTTTAAACAATTACTGCATTGAAAATTAAAATCATTATAAAAAAACACACAAGAGAGCTTGGAGGAAGATGGCGGCGTAGGAGGACGCTGGGCTCACCGCGCGTCCTGCTGATCACTTAGATTCCACCTACACCTGCCTAAATAACCCAGAAAACCACCAGAGGATTAGCAGAACGGAGTCGCCGGAGCCAAGCGCAGACGAGAGGCCCACGGAAGAGGGTAGGAAGGGCGGCGAGGCGGTGCGCGCTCCACGGACTGGCGGGAGGGAGCCGGGGCGGAGGGGCGGCTCGCCGGCCAAGCAGAGCCCCCGAGTCTGGCTTGCAAAAAGCGGAGGGGCCTGACGGACTGTGTTCCGACAGCAAGCGCGACTTAGCGTCTGGGAGGTCATAAGTTAACAGCTCTGCTCAGAAAGCGGGAAGGCTGGAGGACAAAGGGAAGGAGAGCTGCTGAGCCCCCGGACGACAGAGCTCAGTTTGGTGGGGAACAAAGGCGCTCGCCAGCGCCATCTTCCCCGCCCATCCCCCAGCCAAAATCCCAAAGAGAACCAGTTCCTGCCAGGGAACTTGCTCGCTCCGCGCAAACACCCAACTCTGCGCTTCTGCGGAGCCAAACCTCCGGCAGCGGATCTGACTCCCTCCTGCTGCCACAGGGCCCCTCCTGAAGTGGATCACCTAAGGAGAAGCAAGCTAAGCCTGCCCCTCCTGCCCCTGCGCACCTTGCCTACCCACCCCAGCTAAGACGCCAGATCCCCAGCATCACAAGCCTGGCAGTGTGCAAGTAGCCCAGACAGACCACCCCACCCCACAGTGAATCCCGCCCCTAGGAGAGGGGAAGAGAAGGCACGCACCAGTCTGACTGTGGCCCCAGCGGTGGGCTGGGAGCAGACATCAGGTCTGACTGCGGCTCCGCCCACCAACTCCAGTTACACACCACAGCACAGGGGAAGTGCCCTGCAGGTCCTCACCACGCCAGGGACTATCCAAAATGACCAAGCGGAAGAATTCCCCTCAGAAGAATCTCCAGGAAATAACAACAGCTAATGAGCTGATCAAAAAGGACTTAAATAATATAACAGAAAGTGAATTTAGAATAATAGTCATAAAATTAATCGCTGGGCTTGAAAACAGTATAGCGGACAGCAGAGAATCTCTTGCTACAGAGATCAAGGGACTAAGGAACAGTCACGAGGAGCTGAAAAACGCTTTAAACGAAATGCATAACAAAATGGAAACCACCACGGCTCGGATTGAAGAGGCAGAGGAGAGAATAGGTGAACTAGAAGATAAAGTTATGGAAAAAGAGGAAGCTGAGAAAAAGAGGGATAAAAAAATCCAGGAATATGAGGGGAAAATTAGAGAACTAAGTGATACACTAAAAAGAAATAATATACGCATCATTGGTATCCCAGAGGAGGAAGAGAGAGGGAAAGGTGCTGAAGGGGTACTTGAAGAAATAATAGCTGAGAACTTCCCTGAACTAGGGAAGGAAAAAGGCATTGAAATCCAAGAGGCACAGAGAACTCCCTTCAGACGTAACTTGAATCGATCTTCTGCACGACATATCATAGTGAAACTGGCAAAATACAAGGATAAAGAGAAAATTCTGAAAGCAGCAAGGGGTAAACGTGCCCTCACATATAAAGGGAGACCTATAAGACTCGTGACTGATCTGTCTTTTGAAACTTGGCAGGCCAGAAAGAATTGGCACGAGATTTTCAGTGTGCTAGACAGAAAAAATATGCAGCCGAGAATCCTTTATCCAGCAAGTCTGTCATTTAGAATCGAAGGAGAGATAAAGGTCTTCCCAAACAAACAAAAACTGAAGGAATTTGTCACCACTAAACCAGCCCTCCAAGAGATCCTAAGGGGGACCCTGTGAGACAAAGTACCAGAGACATCACTACAAGCATAAAACATACAGACATCACAATGACTCTAAACCCATATCTTTCTATAATAACACTGAATGTAAATGGACTAAATGCACCAACCAAAAGACATAGGGTATCAGAATGGATAAAAAAACAAGACCCATCTATTTGCTGTCTACAAGAGACTCATTTTAGACCTGAGGACACCTTTAGATTGAGAGTGAGGGGATGGAGAACTATTTATCATGCTACTGGAAGCCAAAAGAAAGCTGGAGTAGCCATACTTATATCAGACAAACTAGACTTTAAATTAAAGGCTGTAACAAGAGATGAAGAAGGACATTATATAATAGTGACAGGGTCTATCCATCAGGAAGAGCTAACAATTATAAATGTCTATGCGCCGAATACCGGAGCGCCCAAATATATAAAACAATTACTCATAAACACAAGCAACCTTATTGATAAGAATGTGGTAATTGCAGGGGACTTTAACACCCCACTTACAGAAATGGATAGATCATCTAGACACACGATCAATAAAGAAACAAGGGCCCTGAATGAGACATTGGATCAGATGGACTTGACAGATATATTTAGAACTCTGCATCCCAAAGCAACAGAATATACTTTCTTCTCGAGTGCACATGGAACATTCTCCAAGATAGATCATATACTGGGTCACAAAACAGCCCTTCATAAGTTTACAAGAATTGAAATCATACCATGCATACTTTCAGACCACAACGCTATGAAGCTTGAAATCAACCACAGAAAAAAGTCTGGAAAACCTCCAAAAGCATGGAGGTTAAAGAACACCCTACTCACGAATGAGTGGGTCAACCAGGCAATTAGAGAAGAAATTAAAAAATATATGGAAACAAACGAAAATGAAAATACAACAATCCAAACGCTTTGGGACGCAGCAAAGGCAGTCCTGAGAGGAAAATACATTGCAATCCAGGCCTATCTCCAGAAACAAGAAAAATCCCAAATACAAAATCTAACAGCACACCTAAAGGAAATAGAAGCAGAACAGCAAAGGCAGCCTAAACCCAGCAGAAGAAGAGAAATAATAAAGATCAGAGCAGAAATAAACAATATAGAATCTAAAAAAACTGTAGAGCAGATCAATGAAACCAAGAGTTGGTTTTTTGAAAAAATAAACAAAATTGACAAACCTCTAGCCAGGCTTCTCAAAAAGAAAAGGGAGATGACCCAAATAGATAAAATCATGAATGAAAATGGAATGATTACAACCAATCCCTCAGAGATACAAACAATTATCAGGGAATACTATGAAAAATTATATGCCAACAAATTGGACAACCTGGAAGAAATGGACAAATTCCTGAACACCCACACTCTTCCAAAACTCAATCAGGAGGAAATAGAAAGCTTGAACAGACCCATAACCAGCGAAGAAATTGAATCGGTTATCAAAAATCTCCCAACAAATAAGAGTCCAGGACCAGATGGCTTCCCAGGGGAGTTCTACCAGACATTTAAAGCAGAGATAATACCTATCCTTCTCAAGCTATTCCAAGAAATAGAAAGGGAAGGAAAACTTCCAGACTCATTCTATGAAGCCAGTATTACTTTGATTCCTAAACCAGACAGAGACCCAGTAAAAAAAGAGAACTACAGGCCAATATCCCTGATGAATATGGATGCCAAAATTCTCAATAAGATACTAGCAAATCGAATTCAACGGCATATAAAAAGAATTATTCACCATGATCAAGTGGGATTCATTCCTGGGATGCAGGGCTGGTTCAACATTCGCAAATCAATCAACGTGATACATCACATTAACAAAAAAAAAGAGAAGAACCATATGATCCTGTCAATCGATGCAGAAAAGGCCTTTGACAAAATCCAGCACCCTTTCTTAATAAAAACTCTTGAGAAAGTCGGGATAGAAGGAACATACTTAAAGATCATAAAAGCCATTTATGAAAAGCCCACAGCTAACATCATCCTCAACGGGGAAAAACTGAGAGCTTTTTCCCTGAGATCAGGAACACGACAGGGATGCCCACTCTCACCGCTGTTGTTTAACATAGTGCTGGAAGTTCTAGCATCAGCAATCAGACAACAGAAGGAAATCAAAGGCGTCAAAATTGGCAAAGATGAAGTCAAGCTTTCGCTCTTTGCAGATGACATGATATTATACATGGAAAATCCGATAGACTCCACCAAAAGTCTGCTAGAACTGATACATGAATTCAGCAAAGTTGCAGGATACAAAATCAATGTACAGAAATCAGTTGCATTCTTATACACTAACAATGAAGCAACAGAAAGACAAATAAAGAAACTGATCCCATTCACAATTGCACCAAGAAGCATAAAATACCTAGGAATCAATCTAACCAAAGATGTAAAGGATCTGTATGCTGAAAACTATAGAAAGCTTATGAAGGTAATTGAAGAAGATTTAAAGAAATGGAAAGACATTCCCTGCTCATGGATTGGAAGAATAAATATTGTCAAAATGTCAATACTACCCAAAGCTATCTACACATTCAATGCAATCCCAATCAAAATTGCACCAGCATTCTTCTCGAAACTAGAACAAGCAATCCTAAAATTCATATGGAACCACAAAAGGCCCCGAATAGCCAAAGTAATTTTGAAGAAGAAGACCAAAGCAGGAGGCATCACAATCCCAGACTTTAGCCTCTACTACAAAGCTGTCATCATCAAGACAGCATGGTATTGGCACCAAAACAGACACATAGACCAATGGAATAGAATAGAAACCCCAGAACTAGACCCACAAACGTACGGCCAACTCATCTTTGACAAAGCAGGAAAGAACATCCAATGGAAAAAAGACAGTCTCTTTAACAAATGGTGCTGGGAGAACTGGACAGCAACATGCAGAAGGTTGAAACTAGACCACTTTCTCACACCATTCACAAAAATAAACTCAAAATGGATAAAGGACCTGAATGTGAGACAGGAAACCATCAAAACCTTAGAGGAGAAAGCAGGAAAAGACCTCTCTGACCTCAGCCGTAGCAATCTCTTACTCGACACATCCCCAAAGGCAAGGGAATTAAAAGCAAAAGTGAATTCCTGGGACCTTATGAAGATAAAAAGCTTCTGCACAGCAAAGGAAACAACCAACAAAACTAAAAGGCAACCAACGGAATGGGAAAAGATATTTGCAAATGACATATCGGACAAAGGGCTAGTATCCAAAATCTATAAAGAGCTCACCAAACTCCACACCCGAAAAGCAAATAACCCAGTGAAGAAATGGGCAGAAAACATGAATAGACACTTCTCTAAAGAAGACATCCGGATGGCCAACAGGCACATGAAAAGATGTTCAGCGTCGCTCCTTATCAGGGAAATACAAATCAAAACCACACTCAGATATCACCTCACGCCAGTCAGAGTGGCCAAAATGAACAAATCAGGAGACTATAGATGCTGGAGAGGATGTGGAGAAACGGGAACCCTCTTGCACTGTTGGTGGGAATGCAAATTGGTGCAGCCGCTCTGGAAAGCAGTGTGGAGGTTCCTCAGAAAATTAAAAATAGACCTACCCTATGACCCAGCAATAGCACTGCTAGGAATTTATCCAAGGGACACAGGAGTACTGATGCATAGGGGCACTTGTACCCCAATGTTCATAGCAGCACTCTCAACAATAGCCAAATTATGGAAAGAGCCTAAATGTCCATCAACTGATGAATGGATAAAGAAATTGTGGTTTATATACACAATGGAGTACTACGTGGCAATGAGAAAAAATGAAATATGGCCTTTTGTAGCAACGTGGATGGAACTGGAGAGTGTGATGCTAAGTGAAATAAGCCATACAGAGAAAGACAGATACCATATGGTTTCACTCTTATGTGGATCCTGAGAAACTTAAGAAAAACCCATGGGGGAGGGGAACAAAAAAAAAAAAAAAAAAAAGAGGTTAGAGTGGGAGAGAGCCAAAGCATAAGAGACTGTTGAGAACTGAGAACAAACTAAGGGTCGATGGGGGGTGGGAGGGAGGAGAGGGTGGGTGATGGGTACTGAGGAGGGCACCTTTTGGGATGAGCACTGGGTGTTGTATGGAAACCAATTTGACAATAAATTTCATATATAAAAAAAAAAAAAAAAAAAAAAAAAAAAAAAAAAAAAACACACAATATTTTGTCATATGCTATACCATGTGGAAAGCATATCACCCAGTTAATATAATTATTGACTACTAAAAAGACATCTTTGTCTCTATGAGAAACTTACTTGTCAGTAAAAAGACCCACTTACTTGTCAAAGCTATACTGGGCCATTCTAGCAATGAAGGTTGCTTCCCCAACCACCTGAGCCATTCTTCCAAGAGCTTCCCCTGCTGCACATCTTAAGATGGGGTTTGGGTTGTCAAGAGCACCCATAACCAGAGTCAGAGCAGATTTACGAACTTCCTCAGGTCCTAAAGTACTTTTGTTTTCAGCCAGGCCCTATGGTTATTAAAAACAAAAAAGGGGGTGGGGGAAGGGGGCAAATTCAAAATTCACAGTACATAAAAGAAAAAGATGTGCTGCAATCTTTGTAAATATACATGTATTTCCACCCACCTTTTTTCAATCATCTTTTTTTTTAAGTTTTTATTTTAATCACCCAGTGCTCACCATGACAAGTGCACTCCTTAATCCCCATCACCTATTTCACCCATCCAGCCACCCACCTCCCCTCTGGTAACCAGTTTGCTCTCTATAGTTAAGAGTAGTTTCTCTCTCTCTCTCTTTTTCCCTTTGCTTGTTTTGTTTCTTAAATTCCACATATGAGTGAAATCATATGGTATTTGTCTTTCTCTGACTTATTTTACTTAGCATTATACTCTCTAGCTCCATCTATGTCACTGCAAATGACAAGATTTCATTATTTTTGATAGCTGAGTAACATTCCATTGTGTATATATACCACATCTTCTTTATCCATTCACCAGTTGATGGGCACCTGGGCTGCTTCCATATCTTGGCTATTGTAAATAATGCTGCTATGAAATAGGGGTATTATGTATCAACCATCTTTTCGTTTTAATTGAAGTACAGTTGACATACTGTACAAACCTAGTTTTAGGTGTACAACATCATGATTAGACAATTCTATGCATTAAGCTATGCTCATCATGATAAATGTAGTCACCATCAGTCAATGTACAATATTATTACAATATTAACTATATTTCCCATGCTGTATTCCTATGACCTATTTGTAACTGAAAGTTTGTACCTCTTAGTCCCCTTCACCTATGTTACCCATTCACCTACCTGCTCCCCTGCTTCAGCCATCTTCCATATGCATATATTACGCCTAGAATCAATACCCGTTAAACTAATCATTTTCCTAAACATGATTCACAACATGATATATAACAAGGTTATAGTCAATCAGCCCTAAGATGAACAATCCCTGGACGTGTCTTTATCCAAAGACTGATGCTTTTTATATAAAAGTATTGCTTTTATGTATAAAGGATGCTATACTATTAAGTCAACTGGTATTCAACTAATTGACATTTACCATTAGAACTTTAGGTAAGGAAAAAGGCTGATGAGTATGAAAATTTGACATGTTTCTATAAAAATTCCAGAGAAGATAATTATGTCATCAAGAGTACATTCAATATATATATGAAAAGATACAATAAGGTAAAAATAATCAGTAACTGAATATCGATACACTTTGTTCATCATATTAAATGTTAGTATCTCTGTTCTAGGTACACCTAGAACATGGAACTTAGCTTACATGAGACCAAAAATCCAACTCATGGTGCCTGGAGAAAATGTTAGCCATAGCAGGGGCATTAGCAAGCAAATCTATGAAGAAAAGTATACTGTAGAGCAATATTACAGTTGGTTCACTCACCTTCCAACCACTAAGGAAGACAGACTACCCAATTCTTTTTTAAAAAACTCAGATGTTCGTATTAGCTGATGGTCTCTAAATAGGGCATATACTAATAGTTATATAAATGATACAAACTTCTATTTCTGTATTCAATGCCTATGTCCCTTTTCCCTGATGTTTACAAAATACAATTTAATTCACGCCCATTTAAACACTTGTATTTGCTGCCATTTTAACGGTAAACCTTATAACAAGCTTAGTGCTGAATAATATAAAAAAGTTTTCAAATATGTCACGAGAGGCTGTAGGCTGCATAGAACAGTGCATGAACTCTGAGAGCTAGGCAAAATATTGGTTATTTCACTTCAAACATACAGAAACCGAGGTTCAAAAGGTTAAGGAACTGCTTAAGACATAAACCTATGAGATCTAAACCACAACACAGTCTCTAAATGTAGCCTTTTTTCAGCTGTACAACATAATCTCTCCTGATTTATGGTCTAAACCACAAATGGAACTAAAACTTTATCTAGTTAACCTCAAGTAGAATACAAGATTTTATTAGTCAGACATCTTTGAAAATTCCAAGAGAACTTACTAGAACTTATAAAATCTGAAAGATCAGATCAAAAAATGAACTTTAACATTATTAAACTATAAAACACTTATTTAATTGCAATGAGTCTAATAAATAGTTTCTAATAATTTAGTTAAACTAATGTAAAAACACAGTTTTCAAGTGATATACATATAATCGTCATAATGGTCTAGATATACCTGCCTTATTAAAATTTAATAAGATTTAATTAAAATCTTAGTTCAGAATACTTATGTTTTTTTTTAATTTTTATTTATTTTATTTGAAAGAGAACGTACACACGTGCTCAAGTGGGGGAGAGGGGCCAACGAAGGGAGAGAGAGAGAGAGAGAGAGAGAGAGAGAGAGAGTGAAAGGGAGAGGGAGAGAGAGGGTGAAAGGGAGAGAGAGGGTGAAAGGGAGAGAGAGGGTGAAAGGGAGAGGGAGGGAGAGAGAGGGAGGGGGAAGGGGGGTGGGGAGAGAGAGACAGAGAGACAGAGACAGAAAGAGAGTGAATCTTTTTTTTTTTTTCAACGTTTTTTATTTATTTTTTTTGGGACAGAGAGAGACAGAGCATGAACAGGGGAGGGGCAGAGAGAGAGGGAGACACAGAATCGGAAACAGGCTCCAGGCTCCGAGCCATCAGCCCAGAGCCTGACGCGGGGGCTCGAACTCACGGACCGCGAGATTGTGACCTGGCTGAAGTCGGACGCTTAACCGACTGCGCCACCCAGGCACCCCAGAAAGAGAGTGAATCTTAAGCAGCCTCCACATGCAGTGTAGAGCCCGTCTTGGAGCTATTCCCACAATGGTGGGATCATGACCTGAGCCAAAATTAAGAGATGCTCAGCCAAATGAGCCACCCAGGTACCCCCAGAAAACTTATGTTTTAAAAGTAAATACCTTTAGTGCACTAAGAACAGCAGTAAAAATATTAAGCTGCACAGCCTGCTGACGGACGCCTTTGGCTTGTTTAACGCATTCAGCAAAGTGGTCCAACATTTGTAATCTGTGATAATAGAATAAAGATCACATTAGCAATACTTTTTATTCAAATATGGCTCAAAAAAGATACATAAAAAGAGTATAAGCTAATTGGTAACAAATAATGCCCCATGCTGTCTCATTTTTATTTCATTCCTGCAGCTGGTTCAAACCCGAGCTCCTCCTGAATTGATATACGGGCATGCGGTTTTTAAGTGGAACAAGGCAAGAGACTAAATATTAAGTTTCAATGAACAAAATAAGGTCATAATTTCAGTGTTAACATTAATGCCAGAACCTAATAAAGTGCCTGGTATACAGTAGGTGCTCAAGGTTTCTTGAACAGAATTAGCAATCATTAATTATGCATCTGTGTAGAAGATTCAGTTGGAAATTTTTAACATTTATTTATTTTTGAGAGAGAGAGAGAGAGACAGAACATGAATGGGGGAGGGGCAGAGAGAGAGAAAGAGACACAGAATCTGAAGCAGGCTGCAGGCTCTGAGCAAGCTGTCAGCACAGAGCCTGATGCGGGGCATGAACCCACAAACTGTGAGATCATGACCTGAGCCAAAGTCGGATGCTCAACTGACTGAGCCACCCAGGCGCCCCATCAGTTGGAAATTTTTAAATGAGGCATAATTTTTTTCTTCTTTTCAAAATACACTCACATGGAAGAAAATTGTACCTCATGTCCTATTCTCAGAAGCTAACGGGGAGGTTTTTATTTTATTTTTTTTATTTTTATTTAAAAAAAAAATTTTTTTTTAATGTTTATTTATTTTAGAGACAGAGAGACAGAGCAAAGCAGGGTCAGGGCAGAGCGAGAGGGAGACAGAATCTGAAACAGGCTCCAGGCTCTGAGCTGTCAGCGCAGAGCCCGACACGGGGCTTGAACTCACGAACCGTGAGATCATGACCTGAGTTGAAGCCGGACGCTCCACCGACTGAGCCACCCAGACGCCCCAACTGGGAGGTTTTTAAAGGGATTTAGCTTTGGTCATTTTTTTCTTTTAATGTAAAAAATCAGAAGTGAATTTTTTTTTATTTCAAATTTTTTAAATGAGACAGTCAGCAAAAAAAAAAAATCACAGCCATTTGAGACTATTCCGATAAGAGAATGAGATCATTTCAGATTCTTCTAAAAATAAATCAGATGGGCAAAGGAATCTGGGATGTTGGATTCAGTACCAAAATAACTATGATCTAAAGTAGGAAATCAGGATCTCCCTAAGGTCGCTATAAGGATTTAAGCTTAATTTACAATAGGCCATAGGTCTCAGGTCAAAGTATTCTTCAAATATCACATAGGAAGAAATCATCTAATCTTTCAGTAAAACTCCACTGAGAGTTACTGGGGGCTAAAATTGACTACTTAATACTTGCTCTGACATAGACCCACATCTTCTAAGGATGAGGAAACTGGGCATTGCTTTCAAGCATACACATAAGAAGGCACACAGGGTCTCCAACACTACCAGAAGCATGATTTACCTATGACTGATCTCAAATACACAACCTTTTTAAAAAAAAACCTTACTTTAAAATATGTTTTTTCTTTTTTATAAAATATTTGTTTCATTTAATTTGAAGATTAGTAACAAAAAATTATATCCAGAAATAACTACTCTTACCCTCAGATACATTTCCTTTCAGGTCTTTTTTTTTATCATTATTTTTAATGTTTATTTATTTTTGAGGGGGGGAGGGGCAGAGGGAGAAGGAGGCAGAGGATCTGAAGTGGGCTCTTTGCTGACAGCAGAGAGCCCAATGCAGGGCTCGAACTCACAAACTGTGAGATCACAACCTGAGCCAAAGTTGGACTCCTACCCGACTGAGCCACCCAGGCTCCTCTCAGGTCTTTTCTTTAAAATACAGGACAGGGATCACTTCTTGCCTTTTATTTTACTTTTATCATTTAACATTGTATAAGGAGCATATCAAAACACTGTCCATGTAAAAAAAAATTCTAACCTATTGACCTTCCATAATTGATTGACTCATTCCTCTATCACTGGATATTTAAGTTATTAATTGTTAATGTAATTTATTTAATTGTTCTACAAAAGTGAGTTAATATAGTCAAAATAATTCTGGACTCTACTTACAGCTCTCATAACTAGCTGTGTAACTTTGGGCAAACCACAAACTCTTAGACCTGGATTTCCTGATTTAAAACAAGGATATTAAAGTAGATGCTTTATGAGATTCTTTCCCCTTTCATATTCTTCATTTATGTGACAACCAAATGTTCTTAAAGATACCTGGGTAAAGTGAAATTTTACACGGAAATTTTTCTCCTCAAATTAAAAAGCAATTAACCAAGTAACCTATGCATTTTTTAAAGATAATATTTACATTATTTTTTATACTTATGTTATCTTTATACACAAACCTAACAATGTTTCAAAAGCATTATTTATTTTTTATTAAAAAAAAATTTTTTTTTAACGTTTATTTATTTTTGAAACAGAGAGAGACAGAGCATGAATGGGGGAGGGTCAGAGAGAGAGGGAGACACAGAATCTGAAACAGGCTCCAGGCTCTGAGCCATCAGTACAGAGCCTGACGCGGGGCTTGAACTCACGAACCGCGAGATCATGACCTGAGCCAAAGTCGGACGCTTAACTGACAGAGCCACCCAGGCGCCCCTCAAAAGCATTGTTTAAAAAGATTTTTTATTTTTAAGTAATCTCTATATCCAACGTGGAGCTTGAATTCACAAGCCCGAGATCAAGAGTCACATGCTCCACCGAATGAACCAGTCAGGCACCCCTAAAAGCATATTTTGTTAAACAAGTTACCTATGAGTGTCTTACACTAATTCATTTTCACTCTTCCTCTTGAGAAAACCACCATAAATAGATAAAATGCCTACAAAAATTAGGGATAGTGTCTGTGGACACAGAATACAGCAAACCAAAATGCTCCTATTAGAAAAACAACCTGTTACTTTAGTTTCCTAAGTCCCAGACTAAACCATATGACAGACAAACACTATTAGAGAATGGACCTCACATTCATTAACTTCTTCAGTAATAAAAAAAAGAGTTAGCAAAGTGATGTCTCTAATTAAAGATATGGAAAACCTACTTAAAAACTCGCAAACGAATTATTGAAATGAAAATCTTCCTGTTTTAAGACAGTCCACAAGACAATGGATGTCAGAGGCCAGTTCACAGAGCCAGATCTTAAAAAGTTTCAATTATGTGGAATTTTCAAGCAATTTTTTTCATCATGTATGTGTCACTTACATTATTAAATTTATAAGCCTATTATTTAAGTAGTAGTTTACCTTATTGCAGGTAACTGAGATGGGAAAATCTATTGCTTAAATATAATTTATATATATGTTTTTCCTGACAGCTTTATTATGTTAAATACTTAAAAAGTGTTTTTATTTTTTATTTTATTTTTTTATTTTTATTTTTAAAAAGTTTTCATTTAAATTGCAGCTAGTTACCATAGTGTAATCGTTAGTTTCAGGTGTGCAATATAGTTATTCAACACTTCCATACAATACCCAGGGCTCCTCACAATAAAAGCCCTCCTTAATCTCCATCACCTACTTAAACCATCCCCCCACCCACCTCCTCTCTGGTATAGTTTATATTAAACTAAAATTATTTGATTGATTTTATACTAACCGGTGTTTGTAAGAAACATGAGGAAACACTACACCAAAAAGAGCCACGGAAGCATCAATGACTGAAACCCCAAGCGGGAGAGGACCAGGCACAGCTTCTCCAGCAGGGATTCGTAAGTAAATGGAGGATGGGTCGTGCTCCAGAGCCCCACTTCCAGATGCACTGTTTGGCTGGAGCTACAAAAAGAAGGACATAAAAATCATTCAAAATCTACTTTAAGAAACTCACGAAGTATTAGTTAGGCATGAAAAACAGAATGAGAGGAAGGAAAAAAGGTAACAACAGCACAAAAAAACCAAGAATGATTGAATTTGAAAAAAAAGAAAAAAACAAAAATGATTGACTCTGAAAAATGTTAAATAGATAAAAATATTATTTGGCCACTAAAAAAAGCCATCAGTAACACCTTGTATAATTTTAAGAAAATACTTATTCATTTTAACATTTGTATATTGACCACCTTACAATGTGTAAGCAAAACAATATCAGGAATAACTTCAACTCACGAAAGCTCACTAAAAGAGGCATTAGTAAGTCTTTTTTTAAAAGAACATAAGAAATTCACCATTTTTCACTATTTTTTTCTACCACCAGGAAGCGATCTTTAAATGTCTAAGGAAGCTAAAATAAAATTAAACTTTAGTCTGAAATATTTCCTTTTCAAATAACAATCTGTAACAGCCCCATTGCTTTTGATGACGTAGTATTTCAATTCCCTGTGTAGTTTGCTACCTGGTCTTCAATTGATTTATGATCAGTTTCTTGAAGCCAGGAACCAAGAAGAACACTGTCATCATAATGGCAGAGAGATCTGAGGAGGGAAGTGGTTGTGTTGGCTGAATTGTCAGTCAAAGTGAATTCTGCTACCAGTTCTCTAAGAAGTGCGTTGAAAGATCCTAAAAAAACAGAACTTCAGATCAGACATGAAAGAATAGTTTTTATGAAAACTGCAATCATTGCCCACAAAAAGAAGCACCATGTTCAACAGGGATAAAATAATTAAGTCCCATCGCTCCTCAGCCTCTTGGCTAAGATCAAGTGAAATAATTAAGTCCCCCCTGTTCTCTTTTTTAAAAAATCTGTATCAAATACTTTAATGCTGTTTTATTTTATTTATTTTTTTTTTAATTTTTTTTCAACGTTTTTATTTATTTTTGGGACAGAGAGAGACAGAGCATGAACGGGGGAGGGGCAGAGAGAGAGGCAGACACAGAATCGGAAACAGGCTCCAGGCTCTGAGCCATCAGCCCAGAGCCTGACGCGGGGCTCGAACTCACGGACCGCGAGATCGTGACCTGGCTGAAGTCGGACGCTTAACCGACTGCGCCACCCAGGCGCCCCAACTTTAATGCTGTTTTAAAATACAATAATGGTACTTTCTTTTTTATTATTATATTATGCGTTTTAGCCCAAGTTATTTAAAGGAACAAAAAACTTAGAGAAAATATTTACAATAACTATTACATTTACTATTTAAATTTAAAACATTTAAATTTAATAAATATATTAAATATTTTCATGCTTTAAATATTTATTTAAATATACTAAATATGACACAATTATTATTTATTATTAATTACCCAGTGATGTGCAAACAATGAAGCCAAGCACATCAGAATTCTTGGACATGGCTGAAGTGAAGACAAATCAATGGCTTATTTTAATATTAACATTTTACATAATATTTGATATCTATAGAGTACATTATTATTCTCTTTCAAGATTCCTAAATTATTGGCTATATTAGAATATATATGAAGCAGTTTCAGATAGTGATTAAAAGCAGAGACTTTGTTGTTGTTGTTGTTTTTTAGTGTTTATTTATTCTTGAGAGAGAGAGACAGAGCGTGAGCGGGGGAGGAGCAGAGAGAGAAGGAGACACAGAATCCGAAGCGGGCTCCGGGCTCCGAGCTGTCAGCACAGAGCCCGACGTGGGGCTCGAACGCACGAACCATGAGATCATGACCTGAGCCGAAGTCGGACGCTTAACCAACTGAGCCACCCAGGCGCCTCTGTTGTTTTTTTTTAATATGAAATTTATTGTCAAATTGGTTTCCATACAACACCCAGTGCTCATCCCAACAGGTGCCCTCCTCAGTGCCCATCACCCACTTTCCCCTCTCTCCCACCCCCCCTCAACCTTCAGTTTATTCTCAGTTTTCAAGAGTCTCTTATGGTTTGGCTCCCTCCTCTCTAACTTTTTTTTTCCCCTTCCCCTCCCCCGTGGCCTTCTGTTAAGTTTCTCAGGATCCACATAAGAGTGAAAACGTATGGTATCTGTTCTTTCTCTGTATGACTTATTTCACTTAGCATAACACTCTCCACTTCCATTCATGTTGCTACAAAGGCCATATTTCATCCTTTCTCATTGTCAAGTAGTATTCCGTTGTATATATAAACCACAATTTCTTTATCCATTCGTCAGTTGATGGACATTTAGGCTCTTTCCACTATTTGGCTATTGTTGAGAGTGCTGCTATAAACATTGGGGTACAAGTGCCCCTATGCATCAGTACTCCTGTATCCCTTGGGTAAATTCCTAGCAGTGCTATTGCTGGGTCATAGGGTAGGTCTATTTTTAATTTTTTGAGGAACCTCCACACTGTTTTCCAGAGTGGCTACACCAGTTTGCATTCCCAACAGTGCAAGAGGGTTCCCGTTTCTCCACATCCTCTCCAGCATCTGTAGTCTCCTGATTTGTTCATTTTAGCCACTCAAAGCAGAGACTCTGAAGTTGAACCAGTTGGGTCTGAATCCAAGCTCTGCCACTTACTAGATCTCAGACTTAGGTAAGTTACATCACCTCTCTGTACCGGAGGTTCTTCATCTATAAAATATAGGTGAATTACCTCATAAAGTTGTGGTTAGAGTCCAAGGAGATAATACACGTAAAGGGATTAGAACAAACCTGGAACACAGTAAGTGCTCAACAAGAGTTAGCTACTCTACATGAAGAAAAGTAAAATGGTTGTCTTCCTTTGTACGGTCAGGGGACAGCCTTGGTCAGAACTCTGTAATGTTGTGAAGAACTAGAAAGATACACTGAAGAATTTTTATTAGATAATGCAAATTTCATTTACCTTCATAAGTCTTTGGAGGTAACAAAGCCAAGATATCATAAAGTCTTAAACGGACCATTGCTGCACTAGCTTTCAGATGAGCTCCATGGGCTTTAATTACAGACGGAATGCTAAAATATCAAAAGTACAGTTGGTGTCAGCTTACTAGAATAAGTGTTATAGACATTTTCAGCAATGTATCGATGTACTGTCAAAATACATTGGCAAGTATAACATTTTCATCTTAGTTTATACTGTGACCTTTATTGGAACAGTATAAAATACAATTTTATTTCAATTCATTCCATGACTATAGTTTTTAAGTTCATTTTAAAAAAGTAAAGTTTTACATGTTTCCTGTATGACATTAGAGAGGAGTGCAAAACATGATTATTTATAAGTATGTAAAACTGAACATTAACTTGTTATAATCGCTTACTTACTGTGACATCATGGTCATGGCACATTCAATTGGGGTCATCAATTTTCTAATCACATCTTCAGTCAGGAGCTCAGGGCAATGTGCGACAAAACTCCTCATTGCTAGATAAAATTTTTAATTCTTAATTATTATGAAATATAAGGTTCTGAAATCAGGTCAAATCAAACAAAGAACTAACTGCAACTACAGAGAAACATCATTAGAAAAGGCTAGAAGAAAGGTGGAGGGAGGGAAGATATCTGTTAGGGAGAGTTCTGTGAGTGGGAATTCAAAGGTCTGTTAACATCACTGAATTCAGATAACCTCAAAGAAAGCAAGACAGAACCAAGGGTGGACAAAGTGGCTCCGTGAGAAGGAATATCTTTGCTGCCTCTTTAGCAATAGAACTAAGACAAAAAGAGCTCTCAGATGTTTGGGAACAAAACTGACACCTTGCCCTGCCACCTTTATGATTTAAGCATATATCTGTTTCCCACGGTTTGGAAAAAGAAGCACTTTCCAACCAAAAAAGAACAGAGTCACCCAGTGTAATTCTAGTTCCCAGTTGAAACAAAACTGGAGCCTTTCCTGTAAGTTGCTGACTTCTAAACAAAAACAATTTTATTCATAATTTTTGTAATGTGGATGTCTAAAAAAATGCATCTCAACATTTGTAGATTTGATAATGCTGGAGGGAACAGCTGTTTGTCCATCATGAAAAGATTCACTGTCAACTCAGTGACCTGGGAGATCCTGAGTGTCTTCTTCCTTTAAATACCTACTGGGTTTTCTATGTGGTGACAGTGCCTCTTTGACAGGTAGAAGACTGCAATAACTGGACTCAAGAGGCCTGGGTTCTAAGTCTTGTCTGATGACCAGTAATGCTAACCTCCTCTTTCAAGTCACTGCTTCATTTCCATCTCAAAATTAGGTTATTTATGGGATGCCTGGGTGGCTCGGTCAGTTAAGCGTCAGACTCTTGGTTTTGGCTCAGGTCATAATCTCATGGTTTGTGAGTTTGAGCTCAGTGCTGACAGGCAGAGCCTTCTTAGGATTCTCTCTCTCCCTCTCTGTCTGTCCCTCCCCTACTAATGCACGCATGCACGCGGGCTCTCTTTCTCTCTCCCCACCCCCCAAAATAAATAAATTAGTTTACAAAGTTTCTTTCTAAATCTACAAGTCTATGAGTTCATCATTACACATTAACATAAAAATCTGAAGTAGTGATTCTCCTTAACCTCACAAATATTTTCGTAATAAAATTATATTCTGGGAGCACACCCCTTTCAGTTCTTACCACATAAAGCTCCAGCACGACCTTCCAATGTTACCTGCCAGGTAAAAGAATCGCCTCGGGCCTTCTCAGCCTCCAATTCCTTTAGAGAACGAGGGAAAACATTTCGCCACAATAACAACATCTTGGGCAGATGGTATCGAACTACGGATGGTCCTAATGGAGAAAAGGAGAATACGAAACCATACATACATAAAACAAACATTACAAACAAAAGTCAAAAAGCCCCACACAAGCTTTAATAATATCATTTCACTCTACCTTCATCTGTGACAGTAAGAGTTTCAAAATGTTTCTTTTATTTTCCAGTGTGATTGAGAAATAAGTGACATACATCACTGTATCAGGTGAAGGTTTGGGTTACAAATATTGTGAAATGAGCACCACAACAGGTCTGGCCAACATTCATCATCTCATATAGATACAATAAAATGAAAGAGAGAAAGAGAGAAAGAGAGAAAGAGAGAGAGAGAAAGAGAAAGAGAAAGAGAAAGAGAAAGAGAAAGAAGAGAAAAGAAAAGAAAAGAAAAGAAAAGAAAAGAAAAGAAAAGAAAAGAAAAGAAAAGAAAAGAAAAGAAAAAGAAATTAAAAAATGTTCTCCCTGTGATGGGAAGCCCCAGGATTTACTACTCTCTTGACAGCTTTCCTGTCCGTCACACAGCAGTATATCTGCATGCCGGACATCGCATCTCCGGTATTTACTCATCTCAGAACTGCAAGTCTCTACTTTTTGATCACCTTCCCCCACTTCCTCCCTAACTCAAAGTGCTTCTTATTCAGTAAGTAAAACACGTATCTACTACTAAAGTTGGAAGTTGGAGATGTGAACTAAAAAGAAGACACACGCCATCACCATGAGAACAGTTCTGTTCTATGTACAGTGCTAGACTTTGCCTGCATGTCAGGTTTGTCATAGCACTTGGGAAAGTGAAGGGGAGAAGGGTAACTCCAGAAAAGCCGCACCAACAAGACCACTGGAATGTGACTTTATCACCCCACTAAAATCATGTCACTCACATCACTTTGGGGATGGAATGGGCCCCACACTCTTATCTCATTTGGTTAACACTAAGCCAGTTAGTTAGACCAGGGCTATTCTGGTGACACTTTGTTATTTTTTAAGGTGAAACTTTGTTAACCATTTTCTCCTTAAATGTACTTAAGCAGAAGTTACCAGAAATAGAAATCTACTCCCAAATGAGAGGAAAAACACCTTCACCATTTTACCATGTCATTCAAAGTCTAGAATGTGAAGTTTAATACTTTTAAATTACATTTTATTTATAATCTACTGACACTTACAGAGTAAGACGACATCCTACTCAGATATAACTATACCTAAAGTCATAAGTGCTCCAAGTAAAAGCCATCCAGCTTGGGTGCGCTGTAAAGACAGCCTGCTATTTTGAGCAGCGGTTCGTAAGAGATCTTCAGCGATACTAACTACCATCTGCAAGAGAAGTTCAGAATTGGATTTTAACTGAAACAAGTTAAAGAAACCAAGTAAGAAAATACATAGCTAGTGCGCCTTATTAAAAAAGGAAGTTGTTCTTTTTTGTTGTTCCTGTTAACATGTTTTAAAAGATCCAACATCAAGACCTACTTCATCTCGATCACACTGTCTGTGAGGAGACCCCGAACAGCACAGTGGTTGAGAGAGAGCTCTAGAGCCAGACCGCCTGGGTTCACAGCCCAGCTTTGTCATTTCCTGGCTTTCTGATCTGGGACACCTTCACCTCCCTGCCTCAGTTCCCTCACCAGGGAAATAGGAGTAATAGGAATGCCAACCTCACTCCAGCAAGGATTAAATAAGTTAACACAGCAAAGCACTCAGAACAGTTGCTGGTCCATGAAACCACTTAATAAATGCTATTACTGGTAGCACCATTATCCTATATTAAATGATTTGTTGAACTCCTAATATGTTTCTGCCATTAAAATAATCTTACAGCACTTAAAGTCTTCGAGAAGTCACAGGGAAATGGGAAGTAACAAGCAGCACATGAATGACAAAAGAGTAAGCAGATGTAGTAGTGGTCCACAAGGGCAAAGGTTATCGCAGACAGAGTAGCTCTGAAGAAATTTCATGAAAGAGATGGAACTTGAATTGGGCCTCTAAACAGACAGATACGTTTGGTTCATGTGACCAAGAAGGGGGATGAGATGCCATTGTGTGAACACAGGCATGAAGGCTGCAAAAGGCATGGAAAGAGAGCAAGATGACTAGTCTAAGTAGAGCAGTGGGAACGCACAATGAATGGGTAGAATGACAGCAAATTGTGGAGGTGCTGGTTTACCAGACCGAGGGGATTCTATTTACTCTCTGAGCACCAGGTAGTCCCTAAGGGTCTTGGAGCTAATGTGAAAAATGCAAGTGGTGTGGGGAGATGGGAGAAAGACTGCAGGCAGGATAATCAGAGAGGAGGCAGTTGAAGGACAAAGGGAGATGGAAGCCAATATTCGAGTGGTAGCTATGGAGCTCGTAAGAGTGAATGGATCTGGGCCTAATGTCCCAGAAAGAGTAAGAAGTTAAAAACCTAGCCCCAATCTACATATGTAAAGTTGCGGACAGTATTTACATAAATGTTTAATATTCTTTTTTTTTTTTTTTAATTTTTTTTTTCAACGTTTTTATTTATTTTTGGGACAGAGAGAGACAGAGCATGAACGGGGGAGGGGCAGAGAGAGAGGGAGACACAGAATCGGAAACAGGCTCCAGGCTCCGAGCCGTCAGCCCAGAGCCCGACGCGGGGCTCGAACTCACGGACCGCGAGATCGTGCCCTGGCTGAAGTCAGACACTTAACCGACTGCGCCACCCAGGCGCCCCATAATATTCTTGAGAAAAAAAACCATAATAGTGTTAGTAGGTATAGTAGAAAGAAAAAGAAAAAGGGGCGCCTGGGTGGTGCAGTCGGTTAAGCGTCCGACTTCAGCCAGGTCACGATCTCGCGGTCCGTGAGTTCGAGCCCCGCGTCGGGCTCTGGGCTGATGGCTCGGAGCCTGGAGCCTGTTTCCGATTCTGTGTCTCCCTCTCTCTCTGCCCCTCCCCCGTTCATGCTCTGTCTCTCTCTGTCCCAAAAATAAATAAAAAACGTTGAAAAAAAAAAATTTAGAAAAAGAAAAAAACTGACTCATAATAACCACTGATTATTATTACCAAAATGCTAAATGCAATAGCATATTCTCCTGATATCTTTGAATAGAGCAATGTGAATTTTTATCTCTAAAAGCTGAAAGAATAGCTCTGATTTCTACATAATAACTGTTAAGGGTTTGGGGTTTTTTTTTTTTTCTCTAAAATAAAATGATACTACCCCCAGACAACAGAATTAAAGAATTAAATATCAAATTTGAATTAGGGTCTGTCAACTCCATATTAGCATAACACTATATTTTATACTATTATATTAAAATTGATTGATCACCCAGCTCAGCATTAAACACAGGAGGTGTTCCAATAGAGACTAAAGCCCACGTGACAGCACTCATAATTCCGTCATACCTTTCCCTTGGCATGAGGAATGCCCAGTGGACACTGATGAACTCCACCTAACAGAGCAGCCATTGCAAAGCTGTATCCACTAACGGCTTCCGGTGACGTTTTCAAGTTGTTGAGCCGTTCGGCACACCTGTCTAGAAAGGGTGTCAACTGGAAAGGTAATGCCACAGCCACACAGCGCAAACACCATGCGGCAGCAAGCCGAGCAGCCATACTCGGATGAAGAAGCACGGAAGTCACAGTCTCCAAAAGTCCTAAAAAGAAATACTCAAAAAATTACTCTTTAACGAAGTCCAACGATTCCATGAACTAGAAGACTACGTGTAACACAATGATTAAAATCATAATCATTATGGTTTTAGTCACATACATTCAGAACTTTGCCACAAAACACATAACATCATCTCAGAAACGGCAGAGAACTTCAAAGAAACATTTTCTACAAAAGAGAGTATAATTACATCTAATAAAATACAAATGATGTAAAAATTAAATGAATATTTAACAAACGTTAGCCAATTATTACAAACTACCATGACGTCTTTGTCTCCCCAAACTTTCACTATTTATTCAACATTTACAATTACAGTGAATCTTAACTTAAAACCGAACTGATCTAAATGATCTAAAAACTGCTAATTATGATGACAAGCAACTAATCAGGAGTTAAGTATCAGTCACACTTCTGACTTTCTTTTTTAAATAGTGAAAAGAATCCCAGCAAGTAAATGAATTCTCATACCTATAGATGCTTCCTGAATAAGAGGAGAGGCGGTAGCATTCAGGCTCTGCACCAGGCTCCCGAGCTCCTGGAGGGCACAGACCATCACATGCTGGCTTGCTGCGATGTCTGCCGCTCCAGATTTGTTTTCACCGCTAGTATCATTCACGACTGCTTCTGGAAACACACAATCATGTGTTTGATGTGGGTGAGTTAAATTGTGACATAATGTTTTTGATTTATACAACTGATATTTATTTTAACTTTATTTATTTATTTTGAGAGAGACAGAGATAGGGCGAGTGGGGAAGGGGCAGAGAGAGAGGGAGAGAGTGAGAATCCCAAGCGGGTTCTGCACTGCCAGCACAGAGCCCAGGCGGGGCTCGAACCCATGAAGTTCTGAGAGCGTGACCTGAGCCGAAACTAAGAGTCGGATGCTTAACCGACTGAGCCACCCAGGAGCCCCCTACAATTGGTATTTTTATATCAACATTTATACCAGTTGATGTCTGCGTGTTAAAAACTCTGTATGTAATTATTTCTTAGCAGAACACTTGTGTAATTAAACGATGAAGTGACTTAAAAACACTGATTAATGACATCATGACAGTACTTCAATACATACTGGGATATCTTGTCTGCTTTCAGGAATACACCTAGCTCTAGTCAGCAGTAGCAAATCACATTGTACAAAGCACTGGCTCTGGAGAAAGGAAACCTGGGTTCCTGTCCCATCTCCACCAGTCACGTCAGCTATGTGACTCTGGGCAAGATACTCCGCTGACCCGAGTCTTAAATTCCTCATCTGCTGAGAGGGTTAAGGGCCTATCTCAACGGGTACTGTGGTGATTAAAGAAGACAGCACAATGCTGCCCGCAATACATGTTCAGCAAATGTCAGCAGCCATTACTGTCACTTTATTATTATTGCTATCTCAAGTGCTGCAACAGTGTCAAATTTCTGACTAGAAAGGAAGTAGATCTATAAGGAAACTGGCTTTAGAATTTCTTACTGAGATGTTCCTCAAAGCTCCTTTAGCTTTGCTGCCCCCTTCCCTGACCCTTCATTAGAATTAAAATGTATTTAACATAAAGACAACTGAAGATTCCTTGTCAAATTAATTGAGAATATATTCTGGCCCATAAGTCCCAGACATATAGCATTACATTCAGTTCTGCTTTTAAGATTGTTTAAATATTTATTTATTTATTATTTACTTATTTTTAAACTAAAACTGTATATAAAACATTTAATTTATTGGTCTTTCTGGGGTATTTGATGTATCACCAGTGTCTTACAACTGAGCCATTAATCTTGTCGCTTCATCAACATTAACTGGCTCGTTTTCATGACACTGCTGAGGAATCGACTATTTCTGCAGAGGTTCAAGGGAAAGTCCTTTGGAGAAACATGCAAGTTCCTTTTGTATATCTACAAAAGCTTTATTCACTCTGTTAACTTTTCCATCATTCACAATGTTTATCTTCTTAAGATTAGTGGTAACTGGTTTTGCTTTGTTTTTAGTCTTAAAATTTTTTGGCTCGCTATATGAAATCCATTCCTGGACCTTTGCCCTCTTAGTTTGCTCTTGGCCATTGTCTTCAATAACCCTGTGCAGCAACTGAAGCTCCAAGTGACGCCATCTGCACGCCTTGTAAGATTTTTTAAAAAATCAAATGGCTAGTCTGTTGCCTTAAGATTAAGACCCTTATGTGACTGTAAAACTTCCTTACCTTTATTGCATTCATTGTGTATTGACAGACTATAAAAATATATAATACCTAATTATGGAAGAGAATAGATTAATACACTACAGACTGTAATTTTCATTACGGACCTCTTTATTTTTACCTATTTCTGGAATTGGAAATGCATTAACTACACCTTTTGATTACTAAACCATAAGCCCCTTGACCAGGTACTATCTATATCTGGTTCGCTATTTTATTCCCACAACCTGGCAGTGTTTCTGGCACTCAAACATTTCTTCCACACATCAATGTACAAGTATTTGTCAAGTTGTGAAACTAGGACAGACTACTATTTTAAGATAACGAAAGAATGATGCCTCATTCATTTAAACACCCTTCAATTCACAATTCATAACTTTTAGTTAACCCTATACATTTAAAAATGGTTTGCTAAGTAAGCTATTATAAACAATGAAAGCTAGGGGTGCCTGGGTGGCTCAGTTGGTTAAGCGCCCGACTTCGGCTCGTGTCATGATCCCAGGGACTGTGAGTTCGAGCCCCATATTTGGCTCTGTGGTGACAGCTCAGAGCCTGGAGCCTGCTTCAGATTCTCTGTCTCCCTCTCTCTCTCTACCCCTCCCTCACTCATGCTCTGTCTCTCTCTTTCTTTTCCTAAAAAAATAAATATTTTTAAAAACTTAAAAAAACAATCAAAACTATAACTATTTGTGAATTTACTTTTATGGATTTTAGAAAATGTTTAATATATATTCTCTAAATATAAGTTACCGAGTATTCTCTATGCATTAAATTCTTATTTCTAAAGAGCACTAGTAGGCAATATAATTTGCATGATTAGAATTAATAAAACTGAACTGTCCAGAATTTATATTTTACGTTATATAGTTCCCTAACTGGATTACAAGCCAACTGGATTGCAAGAAACTTTTATGTCACTCATTATTCAAACCCTGAATTACTGCTTTGCAAATCTCAGATACTCAATATTTGTTAACTGAAAACTTTATAAATGGACATTTCTTTGAAAAGGATTTCTTTTAATTATGAATTACTGAGGTTTCACAGTGTATCCTCTGGTGGGCTAATAACCACATCTTCACAGTAAGCCTAGTAATGGAGGGAAAACAAACAAACAAACTTGTGTTTATAAAAAAAAGGGTCCAAGCAGAAAAATGACAATAGACTGTTCCTTAAAGACAGCAAAGCACAACAGAGCTTACCAGGAGAGCTCTAACACCAGTATAGGTACTGGAAATAAAACAGAAAACCTAACCTTTCAAACACGCTACCGAAATCTGTAAAAATTCTATTTCACTGTAATGACATTGTTTGAATAACAAAATAAGAGTCCTCAATAAAACTATTAAACACAGTCCAGAAAGTGACACGAATGAATCAGATCTATTATATTTATCAAGAATAATAATACAAAACTAAATGACTAATCAACCAGACACATCAAGATATCGATTCTTACCTACTGCTTTCATCTGTTTCCCAATAGCTTGGCATATTTCTTTGGCAGCTGCAATCTGGGCTTTTTCACCTAGCAAACTGCCCACGGTAGCTCTTAGGATAAAGGAGACACATCGTCTTGAGTACACAGCCTCTACGTGAGTTTGTGTTGCCCGAGGATGGGAGACCAGATCAAGTACGTGAGACAAGAATGTAGCAAAGCTACGCTCCAACCACTGACCACCCAACGTAGTCACAAAAACGACATACGCCTATAAATAAAGATACAACTTCAGATAAATTATATAAATGAACTGAAATTACAGACAAAGCAAACACAGAAATACATGATGACAATATGCAAAATAACTTATATTTGAGAAAAGTTTTCAATTAGCAATAATCACGCCTCAGATAAACCTCATTGGCTACAATACTGCCACTGCGCAAAGCTAAAATAACTTATATTTGAGATAAAAGTTGAGAAAATTGACAACTTGAGACCTGGTGGATTAAAAACTGTCCTTAAGATAATAGCTTCATGAAAAACACAGAAAGAGAATGGGGAGGGAAAGCTGAATTCACCCTAATACTGAGGAAGGTAAAAGGTTATAGGACTAAGAAAACTCGCACATCCTAAACAAACATGGACCTGGAAAATAGTTGCTTATGATAGTAAGATAAAAATGGCTTACTATTATTTTACACTTGTTTTAGGAACAATGTATAGCTGGAGTGATTTTGACTAAGATCACAAAGGAACATTTTATCTTATAATGTATTAATTATTCTTGGATCATTACCCATAATACCTTATTTGGTTAATTATTATTTTGAAATTATAATTCCAAGTCAGGATTCATTTCATAATTACACTGGTGATTAATCATTAATGATAATCCAATCAAAGTATTAACCAATATGGTTGGCTACAGGGTAGCTGGAGTACATTAACATCTAAATGCCTAAAGCTATTTGAATATAATTTCAAATAAAACTGAATTATTTTACATCTGATTTTCAGCCAAGTAAAATTTGGGAAAATGTTATTGGATACTTATATAAATATAGTAGACAAAGGCTTATTTACACATCATTAAGAATCTATCTTTCCATATAAATAATTTGGAATCTGAATGTAATTCATTCATTTGGTAAAATAAATGTTTTGAAAGAAACCAGACAGGGTTAAAAACTTGGGTGTACTGTTACTTAGTAAGAATGTTCCATGAGATTTCATAAGCGATGCAAACAATTCTTTTATAGGTATACATTACAAACCTGTGTGACTCCAACTCTCACTTCACGATTAACAGACCCTCCGACTTTTAACATTTCTCCACCACTCTTTAGAAAACCTGACCCTCCACGTAGAAATCCTGTGGCCATGAGTTCTAAGACTTCATCAAATGTCGCTCGCTTCACATTCTGCCGCATTACTTTCAGGAAGAAAAATAAATTCATAAGCAATATATCTTGCTATTAGTTGAGTAACACTTTCTTACAAATCTAGCTTAAAATTCAAGGAATTATTTTCAAGGATTCTTTACTACAAAGGAGATAGGGTCCTTTTGTTCTCTTACAGTCTTTACATTTACAATGTACTTGTAAAAATAAATTCAACTTTGAAGCTAAATGCTAGGAAATGGAATGAACTAGATATTAAAGGTAATTCAATAAATTGATGTCAAAAATAGCTTAATAATACTGTTAACCTTGATATATGTAACACAAGGACAAAGCACACCCACAGCCCTCATTGATCACAGCCCTCATTCCCAGCTGAGGTGGACTCAAAGAAACTTTGTCAAGTACATGCTTTTTACACAGTGGTTAGCAATAAATTAAAATGTCACTGGACTGCCGCTGACTTGCCCTCCCTTATACAGAGCTTCATATTTTACAAAGTCCTTTCACAAACAGCTGCAAACATAATCCTCACAAAAAGTCTGTAGGAGAGGTATAAAGCTCATGATTAAGTATGTTAACTTTGGAATTTGGCTGCCTGGGTTTGAATTTGTTCTGACACTTAACACTTAACAGAATATAAATTAATACAATCGCTCGACTTCCTTGTTTATAAAATAACAGTACTTATAGGGCCGCCTGGGTGGCTCAGTTGGTTGCATCTGACTTTGGTTTTGGCTCAGGTCATGATCTCACGATTCATGAGTTCAAGGTTCATGAGTTGGAGCTCTGCATCGGGCTCTCTGCTGTCAGCAGAGACCATTTCATATCCTCTGTCCCCCTCCCCTACCCCTCCCATGTGGCGGCATGTGTGCACACCCTCTCTCTAAAAATAAACATTTAAAAGTAAATAAATAAATAATAGTACTTATAAGTCACAGAGCTTTTGTGAGGATTAAATAAAACACTTTTGTTATATGCTTAATTCAGTGCCTGGCACAGAGAGCTTGGTAAATGTTACCTGTCATCATCATCTAATTGCACAAATTGAAATAATTGAAGATAAAGAGACTACAGCTCAGAGGGCTTCACAGCTAATTAACATAAGAGCCCGGACTTGAATCTATGACATCTGATTCTCCTTCTACTATATAGAGGTGAAGTAGGGGTGGGGACAGTAGCAAACGGTGGCTCAGAGCACCTACTCACAACCCTCCCTCACTAAGGCATCTCTGTGGAACTGTGAGGCACAGCACAAATCACATGACAAATCAATGATGCCTCTGATTTTGCTTAAAATAGTCATCAAAACAAAAAAAAAAAACAAAAAAACCCAAATACTGTACTATAAGAAGGGTCTACTCACAGAGATTGAAAGAAAGCATATAAAGTGCCAGACTCTGGTCCCTTGACGATTACACAATACCATTTCATAAATCTTACTTGCTTATATATCCAGTATACTTGATATATATTATCTTGTATGTTAAAACCATAAAAAAATGCCTATATCAAGAAATATTCCATTTGGGTAGTAGACAAAGATACTCAACAATTTAAAACTTTAAAGTGGCTTGCCTCTAAGAAAGAACTCACTTAGATGAATTCCATATACCTTCAAGTATCTGTTATAATCTACATTAGGGGCTGGCAAACAATACCTGTTGCCTGTTTTGGCATCAATGCTGTAGCCATGACTGTTCCTAAGAGTTTAGACACTGCCACTCGAACCCCATAATTTGAGTTTTCCAAAGCCTTGAAGCAGAGAGTGGCAATATTTTCCAGTTCAGCAGTCCACATGAACACAGCTTCATTCTGTAGTTCTAGTAGACACTGGAATTAAAAAAAAAAAGAAAAGAGAAAAAAAAATAAAGTACATCCTAGAACTTCCACTTCCATAGATATAATAAGAATCAGATTTACTCTTTCTCCTGAAATAACTAAAAAAATTAAAATATATGAAACAATAGTTTTCAAGACGCTGGACATCAGGCAAGAAGCACAGTGAGCCTTAGGAGATGGAAAATAAAGTTAACCCTATAATTGTCCCAGCTTACTGCCTTGAGTTTTCAGTACTTTGGAGAACATATTTAACAGTAATTCTTATATTAGAAAGAAGAAAAGTCTTAAATCAATAGCCTCAGCTTCCCCTTAAGAAACTAGATGATGCAGAGCAAATTTAGCACAAAGTAAGCAGGGAAAAAAAGAGAATAATAAGATAAAAGAGCCAAAGTAGAAAACTGAAAAGAAAAACAGAAATAAAACCAAAAGCTGCTTCTTTGTGATGACCAATAAATTTGACAAATCTCTAGCCAGACAAATGAAGGAAAAAGGGAGAAGACACAAATCACCAGAATCAGGAATGAAAAAGGTCACATCATTAGATTCAATATATATTAAAAGAACAAATAGAATATTATAAACAACTTGATGCCAATAAATTTGACAACTTAAATGAGACAGATAACTCACTGAAGAAGAAATATATAACCTAAATAGCCCAATATCTATTTTTATTTTTTTTTATTTTTATTATTATTTTTTTTTAACGTTTATTTATTTTTGAGACATAGAGAGACAGAGCATGAACGGGGGAGGGGCAGAGAGAGAGGGAGACACAGAATCGGAAGCTGGCTCCAGGCTCTGAGCCATCAGCCCAGAGCCTGACGCGGGGATCAAACCCATGGACCGTGAGATCGTGACCTGAGCTGAAGTCGGACGCTTAACCGACTGAGCCACCCAGGCGCCCCAGCCCAATATCTATTTTTAAAATTGAATTTGTATACAAGTAAAACTGGGAAAACTAAACAAGATCAATGGATTGTGTCAATGTCAACACTGTATTAAACTAGTTGTAATACTGTACTATATTTTTGCAAGATATTACCATTGGAGGGAACTGGGTAAAAGTTTATAAAAACTTCTCTATATTACTTCTTATAATTGCATGTAAATCTACAATTATCTTAAAGTAAGAAGTTTAACTCGAAAACAGCAACAACAAAAACAACACAAGAAATCAAGTATAAAACAAAAGACATTTGACAAAATCCAACATCCATTCCTGCTAAAACCTCTTAGCAAGCTAGGAATATAAGAGCACTTCCTCAATTTGGTAAAAGTCATCAAGAAAAACCAACACTTAACACTAAATGGCAAAGTACTGAATATTTTCTCCTTAAGGATCTGGAATAACACATGGATCTTTGCTCTCATGTTTTCGTTTTTGTTTTTAATATTTTATTTATTTTTGAGACAGAGAGAGACAGACAGACAGACAGAGTGTGAGCAGGGGAGGGGCAGAGATTGAGGGAGACACAGAATCCGAAGCAGGCTCCAGGCTCTGAGCTGTCAGCACGGAGACCGACGTGGGGCTCGAACTCACAAACCATGAGATCACAACCTGAGCCCAAGTCAGACACTTAACCAACTGAGCCATCCAGGCGCCCCCTTGCTCTCATGTTTTTAATTCAACATTGTACTGAAGGATTTAGCCAGAGCAAGACACCCATGTTGGAAAACAAATAAAACTGTCTTTATTCTTAGACAACATGATTGTCTATGTAGAATATCTGATAGAATCCATTAAAAGAGCTGACAGAACTTATAAGTCACTTAGTAACACTGACAGATACAAGGTCAATATATAAGAACCAATTGTATTTCTGTGTTAGCAAAGAACAATTAGAAATTAAAATTTTAAAAATCAATATCATTTAAAATAGCATCAAAAATATAAAATGCTTAAGAATAAATCTGACAAAAGATGTACACGACCTACACCTAGACTCCACAAAGTGTTGTTAAGAGAAAACAAAGAAGACCTAAATAAATGGAGAGATATATCATATTCAATATACATATATATATATATACACACACATACATATATATGGAATATTACTCAGCCAAAAAGAATGGAATCTTGTCATTTGCAATCATATGGATAGAACTAGAGCATATTATGCTAAGTGAAATAAGTCAAAGAAAGATAAATACCATATTATTTTACCCATATGTGGAATTTAAGAAACAAAACATATGAACAAAGGGGAAGGGGTGGAGAGAGAGGGAAGCAAACCATAAGAGACTCAGTGATAGAGAACAAACAGGGTTGATGGAGGAAGGTGGGGGGGATGGACTAAATGGGTAATGGGTATTAAGGAGGGTACTTGTGATGAGCACTGGGTGTTATATATAACTAAATTCTACTCCTGAAACCAATATTACACTATATGCTAACTAACCAGAATTTAAATAAAAATGTGAAAACGAAAAAAAAAAAAAAAAAGGAAAAAAGATACCAACTCTTCCTAAATTGATCTATAGATTCATTGCAAAATACCAGCATGAATCAGAATCCTAGCATGTTATTTTTCTACAAATTGATAAACTAATTCTAAAATTCATATGGAAATGCAAAGAGCCTAGAATACTATTTTGAAAAAGAACACAGTTGGAAGGTTAATACTACCTAGTTTCAAGACTTATGAAGGTACAGTAATTATGACGGTGTTATTGACATCAAAATAGATCAACAGAACATAAGAGTCCAAAAATAGACCCATACATATATGGACAATCAACTTTCAACAAAGGTTCAAATCCAAGTTAGGTGAAGAAAGGATAGTGTTTTCAACATGGTGGTGGAACAAGTGAATATACGTGTGCAAAAAAGAAAAAAAGGAAAAAAAAGAACTTTGATTCATACCTTGTACCATATTAAAAAAATAACTCAAAATGGATCATAAAAGAAAGAACTTCGATTCATACCTTCCACTATATTAAAAAATTAACTCAAAATGGAGTGTATATCTAAGTATAAAACTATTAAACTTCTAGAAGGAAACATAAGAGAAACTTTCAGTTAGGAAGTTTTCTTAAGATACAAAACCAGCAGTATGGTCTATATAAGAAAAATTGGTAAACTAGACTTCGACAAAATTCAAAACTTCTCTTCTTAGAAAACCACTATTTAGAGAATGAAAAGACAGTCCACAGCTGAGAAAAAAATATTTACAAATCATGTATCTGATAAAGGAATACATACAAAAACTATAAAGTACTATCAAAACTCAATAATAAGAAAACAACTCCATAAAACAATGGGCAAAGGATTTGAAGAGATTCTTCACCAAAGAAGGTATGGATGGCAATAAACACATCAAAATATGTGTCTGTTTTTGTGCCAATACAATGCTGTCTTGATGACTACAGCTTTGTAGTAGAAGCTAATGTCTGGGATTGTGATGCCTCCCACTTTGGTCTTCTTCTTCAATATTACTTTGGCTATTCGGGTCTTTTGTGGTTCCATACAAATTTTAGGATTGCTTGTTCTAGCTCTGAGAAGAATGCTGGTGCAATTTTGATTGGGATTGCATTGAATGTGTAGATTGCTTTGGGTAGTATTGACATTTTAACAATATTTCTTCCAATCCATGAGCACGGATTGCTTTTCCATTTCTTTGTATCTTTAATTTCCTTCATAAGCTTTCTATAGTTTTCAGCATACAAATCTTTTACATCTTTGGTTAGGTTTATTCCTAGGTATTTTATGATTCTTGGTGCAATTGTGAATGGGATCAGTTTCTTTATTTGTCTTTCTGTTGCTTCATTATTAGTGTATAAGAATGCAACTGATTTCTGTACATTGATTTTGTATCCTGCAACTTTGCTGAATTCATGTATCAGTTCTAGCAGACTTTTGGTGAAGTCTATCAGGTTTTCCATGTATAGTATCATGCCATCTGCAAAAAGTGAAAGCTTGACTTCATCTTTGCCAATTTTGATGCCTTTGTTTTTCTCTTGTTGTCTGATTGCTGATGCTAGAACTTCCAACACTATGTTAAACAACAGCAGTGAGAGTGGCCATCCCTGTCGTGCTCATGATCTCAGGGGGAAAGGAAATTTACCCAAGGGATGCAGGAGTGCTGATGCATAGGGACACTTGTACGCCAATGTTTATAGCAGCACTTTCAACAATAGCCAAATTATGGAAAAAACCTAAATGTCCATCAACTGATGAATGGATAAAGAAATTGTGGTTTATATACACAATGGAATACTACTTGGCAATGAGAAAGAATGAAATATGGCCTTTTGTAGCAACATGGAGGGAAGTGGAGAGTGTTATGCTAAGTGAAATAAGTCATACAGAGAAAGACAGATACCATATGTTTTCACTCTTATGTGGATCCTGAGAAACTTAACAGAAGACCATGGCGGAGGGGAAGGAAAAAAAAAAGTTAGAGAGGAGGGAGCCAAACCATAAGAGACTCTTGAAAACTGAGAATAAACTGAGGGTTGGGGGGGGGATGGGAGAGAGGGGAAAGTGGGTGATGGGCACTGAGGAGGGCACTTGTTGGGATGAGCACTGGGTGTTGTATGGAAACCAATTTGACAGTAAATTTCATGTAAAAATAAATAAATAATTAATTAATTAATTAATTAAAAAAATATGCTAGTCATTAGGGAAATAGAAATTAAAGCCACAATGAGATGTGGGTACATATATACAAGAATGGCTAAAATGAACAAGCATGACTAACCAAATGTTGGTGAAGATGTGGAGGAATTAGAAATCTCATACATTGCTGGTGGAAATGTAAAATGGTATGATTACTTTGGAAAATTGTTTGGCAATTTTTTAAAAAGTGAAACACAAATCTATCATAGGATCCAGTTATTCCACTCCTGGGTATTTACCCAGGTAAAATGAATGCATATGTCCACACAAAAATTTGTACAGAGATGTTCATAGCTTTTTTTGTAATAGTCTACACTGGAAGCAACTCAAATGTCCCTAACTGGTAAAGGAATAAACCAACTGTAGTATGTCCACACAATGAAATACTACTAAGCAATGAAAAGAAAATAAACTATTGACACATATGTAACAATATAGATGAATCTCAAAATAATTACATTGAGTGAAAGAAGCCAGACCCCCCCCAAAAAAGAGAGGGAGAGAGAGCACATACCACATGATTCCATTTATACATAATTTTATAAAATGAAACTAACCCATGGGGACAATAAGCATACTACCATATTTTAAAACTTAAAAAAAAAAAAAAAGAGCAAGCAGGAGAAGGAACAGCATTATAAAGTGGCCAAGCACTAACCTTGGCAACTGCACACCTAACAGCCATTGACCGGTCAGTTAAGAGGGATCTGGCATTCTTGTAAATATCACGATGAGAGGAAGCTGCCGCACCTCCCAGTCCATTCAGAACTTTCCGTAGACTCATTAGGATTTCACTTCGCCCTTGAGACTAGAAGTGAACATAAATCAAACTGAAAACTTTGTTGTAAAACAAATTCCATGTTTAAACAAGAACATACCAAAACACAACAGTTTTCTGGGCTTCCTGGTCTCACAGTCTTACCTTTAAATTGTAAACAGTAAGTAATGAAAAGCAAAATAAAATAAAGTATCCTAGAAAGTACCTGAAAGGTAAGAGTAGTTATTAACTTCAATTAAGGAATACCTTTCTGAGAAATTAGGTTACAACTAGAAAACATATTCTAATGTTTCCACAATATGTTGAAGTGCAGCTTAATGAGAACATGAAAACAAATTCAAAAACTTCACTATAAGTGTATCTCAAGGATCCAAAACCTCAGAATGTGAATGGTTAAACAAAACAGTAGTTAAGTAATATAGGCATTCTAAGAGAAGAACCATCCAACACATTTAAAAAATGTGTCACAGAGATATGCTAAGCCTTCATCTTTTTGTAGTTCCTGTTGTCATACTCTTAACACTTATTCAAACACAGATCTCTTCCACTAGACTTGATGAGGTCAGGGACCACATCTTGTTCATCTTTATGTGCTTACTACCTGACAGTATGTCCTCAATCATTGTTTAATAAATGAATGGACAAATGATTCCCAGAAGAAGGGTTGTCCAAGAAATCTTTACCTTTCCGAGATGAAGGAATTAGACTGTGAGAGTCCAGGGCTTGGTCCAGTTTTAGTCAACACCAAGTTGATAAGGAACTTTCAGAAGTAACACGAAACTGACATCACAAAATAGAACTATTTTTACTAAATAGCAGTTGCTGTGGATTGAATAGTGTCCTCCAAAAAGATTAGTTCAAGTGTTAAGCCCCATTACCTGTGCAGACGACCTGATGTGGAAATAAGGACTTTGTGTATGAAATTAAATAAAAACAAGGTCATACTCTATTGAAGTGGCCCTACTCCAATAATTGGCATCCTCATAAGAAAAGAAGAATTTGGATGCAGAACACAGGTACGGAGGGAGAACACTATGTGACAACAGAAGTAGAAATTAGAAATGTGTCTATAAATCAAGGAATACCAAGGAACAACAAGGGACTGCCAGCAACCATTGGAAGAAAGCAAGCAAGGAGTCTTCACAAGTCTTCAGAAGAAGCATGGCCTTGCCAAACACGTTGATTTGGGATCTTATCTTCCAGAACTGTGAGACAACAAATTTCTGTTGAAGTCCCCATGGTCATTCATTACCCTGGGCAACTCTTGGAGCCTAATACATTAATTATGACAAATAAAATGGCAATGCAAAAATATCCATAGGGCTAAATAAAAAATAATAAGTAAACCTATTTTTGCCCAGGTGCCAAGGAAAAGCATTCTTTTCCTTCACACTGAAATATAAGGTAATATACATTAAAGAAGGGGCAAGCGATGTATTTTTTTGCAAGTAATAATCTTAAATTACCTTCTTGCTAAGCACTAGGAGTACCACAGTGACAGGAAAAAAAGGCAAACATATATTTTTAACTGACATCTAACTCCTGCCAAAAGCAAAACATTTAAATAATATTTGTTGTAAAACTTACCTCTGCACTTTTCAGAGATTTCAAAAGATTATTCACTGTTTCTGGAAATGCACTTCCTAACATTCTCCCCATTTTTTCATAAAATGCTCCAACACAAGCCACTGCAGCCCTGTAAGAAGTGATGCTTTCACTGGTCGCTGTTCAGGTTAATAAAACAATTTTCATGATACCTTTCTCATTTTCAGAAATCAGTTTGTATTTGTGCAGGACACTTTTGGCTACAAATCCTTAATTTTCAGCTTTCAAAAACACCTTGTTTACCTACCTATTCATTATAATCACAACAAATACTACCATTAATCGAACTGTATTGTTAGGAATACAAGAGAAGAAATATATTTATGTAAGAAATCCTACCCATCCTTTGGGAAAAAAACGAAGTTTTCCTTTCATGAAAACTTCCCAAATTATGTCAATCCACAACGATTCCTTCTCTTCTCTCATTATATATAACACTCCATGTCAACCATTCATTTTCACAAAATTATGTTATTTACTGTGTTGTGACTTGACCATTTATGTGACAAGCATAAGCTTTGAAGTCTGGCAGATCTATGTCTAAATCCTAGGACCCGCCACCTAATAGCTATGGGTCCTGAGCAAGTTACTGAGGCAGAAACATTAAATATGCTCACTTCACTATCATATATGTAATAAATAACAGAATCATGGAATCAACCTTCATCTGTTTGACTCTAAATCCTGTGCTTTTTTCAATACTCTCCAGGCTGATAACAAAACTAAAAATGACTGAGGTCACATGCCAGAATATTCAGGGAATTCCTAAACAGAATCCATGAATCCACTGGAAATACATATGAATAATATGCAATATGTAATAAATTCTACTTAAGCAGAACTAGAAAATCATGTGTGGATTTGCTAAGTGGTGGAGAACTAAACCACCAAAGTTTAGTTTCAAATTCCAAATTAAACTGGAAAGCACTGGTGCTCTCTAATCTCTTCCAAAACTTTTGAGATTTACATCTATCCCAAACAACACAGAATCTAGTCACAACATACCTATGCAGTTGAAAACAGACTTAAAAATCAGTGTCCAGGTTCAGAATAATGTCCCTGTTTCCTCTGTAAGCTATTAAACTGGCCCAGGCCCCTTGCATGGTGTTCTAGAGATGTATCTCTGGCCAGTCTCTGTTCTCAAACAGTAACTCTTTCTAGGTAACTATCCATACCAAAGCTACGTTGCCAAAAGCTACGTTCTCAACTCAGAGCTCTGATATCCAGACCACGACTTCCAACTACCGACTATACACACTGTCCCTTGGATATTGCCTCCTGTCCTGCAAGTCAGCACACCCAGAACTGAACTTCTCATCTTCCCCTCATGACTTGTTCCCTCCTCTACTTTGCATCTTTCTGAAAAGCTCTGTAAAGTATAAAGAACCTACTTCTGTTTCCAATGAGAAGTTTCCTTTGCCTAGAAAACAGGTTGGCAAACTACTGCCTGCAGGCCGAATCTGACCCATTATCCAGCCTGCCACCTGGTTTTGTAAATAAAGTTTCCCTGGAACACAGCTATGTTCGTTTATTTACATACAGTCTTGGGCAGAGGCGAGTAGTTGCAACAGAAATGTATATATGGTCTTATAAGCCAAAAATAGTTATTACCTGGCTCTTTTTTATGAAGTCTGTCAATCCCTGGCCTATCACATCCACCTTCCCTTCTTCCCATCTAACCACTTACTTGACTATTTCCATGTGTCCTTCCCTGCTGTTGATCTTCTTTGGCAGATGCTTTGTTGAAAAGCCTTCCTGACACTGCTCTCTGCTCACACCACAGCTAAGCTTATTTAGGTGTCATTTCCCCCTCGCCACCCCACCCCGGACAACACTCCTCACTGTACTCTAACTGCTGATTTTCTTATTTGACCCTTTCATAGGACATACCCCATTGCCATTATTCTTAAGGCTTGCTCTGAAAATGTCTGTCTTTGACCCAAACCACAAGTTCGAGCCACGAGTTGGGTAAGCCCTTAATTTAGAGGTCAGCAAATTTGCAGGCAAAATGGTCTCTGTCTCAGCTATTCAATTCTGCCATTATAACATGAGAGCAGCTACCACCCGAATGAATATGTCTGTATTCCAATAAAACTTTATTTACAAAATAGGCAGCAGGCTGGATTCGGCCTGTGGGCTAGTTTGCCCATTCCTGCCTTAATCCCATCACTTAGAAATTCTTGACTTTTCTTTCTATCTCAGTCAAGAATATTCTCTCCATCCAAATTTACCAAGAGATCTCTGTGCAAATTGCAGACACCACACCAATTCTCTGTAGGTTACTGAAAAGTCCCAGGGGTGATGAAACACGTATTGAAAAAGAAACCCTTCCCCAGACCTACTTAGAGCTTTCATTGTCAAGCAGCATGCCTCAGGTTCCATTGACCTTGGGTTCTTTATGATCAGTAGTCCCTTATTAAGATAAGTTACTCTAAAAAAACCAAAACGTCAAATTAAGTACTTACAGTTTTGTTGGTAAGTAGGCTGCAGTGTCATCTTTATTTCTGATAATATCATTACATTTATCAAGTGTTTGAAAAACAGTAAAAGTATCCCCAATGCTATAAAGGGCTGCCAGATTTTTAGCTAACAATTTTCGTGTAGGTGGTCCAGGTGAACTACTTATTAATCCAGTTAATTGTTCAACAAGTTTTTTCTGTTTTTCCTTTACGTCAGTCTGTTATAAAAAATAAAGAACATTATCAGCTTTTTTCTTATGTGTGCTTTCATTACCTTTCAATCAAAATAAAAAATACTCAAAAGTTAAAATCTATATTACATTAGGCATAAAACCATAAATGAAAATGTTCAAGATAAGGAAAAGTTTGATAAGAAATGAACCATTCTTGGGGCACCTGGCTTGCTTAGTCTGTCGGGCATGCAACCCTTGATCTTGGGGTTATAAGTTCAAGCCCCACACTGGGTATAGACATTACTTAAAAATAAAGTCTTAAAAAGAATAAATGAACCATTCTTTCCTAAATGTTATCCTTCGTTCCCCTCCAATACCAAAAATTTAGCTGCTAATACAAGTGACTGCTCTAGATGAAAAAGTTTCCACACCAACTTACTAAGAAACCAACAGTCAAAGGATGTAAAATATTGGGTACATGGACAACTGACATCTTAGAACCTAGCTAGGCTGCCCTGTAAAAGCCAAGTCAGCAGTTCATAAGACACAGGTCCGTGAAGGAAACCAAAAGAAACTCTAGGAGCCCTAGGCAGTAAAAAAAGATATTCAAATAGACTCATAGTCAATACTGAGAGTTCATTCATTCATTCAAGAAATGCTTATTGTGCACTTATTATATGCCAAGCACTATTCCAGGCACTGAGATGAAACAGTGAACACAACAAAGTCTCTGCCCTTGTAAGTTTATATTCTAGTGGGGAGAGGCAAAGTTTACCGAATAAACAAATGAATAGTGTGAGTTCTTACTGTTTTGTTCAGATTAGTAAGAAAAGGCCTCTCTAAAAAGAAGTGAAGGTGTGAGCTATGCAGATATTGAAAGAAAAATATTCCAAGCAGGAGAAACAAGGGCAAAGGCCCTGAGGTGGGAACTTGCTTGGGCGAGGACAGCAAGAAGGCCAGTCTGGCTGGCAGAGAGTCAGAGAGAGGAAGTAATGAGAGATGAAGTCAGAAGAATAGAAAGGACCAGACTGTATAGCCCCTTATACACCATTGTAAGAATTTTCTATTTCATCCTGAGAATCTGAAGCATAAGAGGTACATGATCAAAATGTTTTAACAGGCACATTCTGACTACTGAGTGAAAAATACTCCACAAGGTCCATGGTCGGAAGCATAGTGAGCATTTAAGAAGGTGTTGCAATGATCCAGATGAGAGAGGAGGGTGGGAACAATGGAAATGATAACAAATAATTCAATTCTGGACACATTTAGTGGATAGAAGCCTTAGGATTTGCTGATAAATATGATGTGAAATTTCCAAAAGAGAGAAGAATGACTCTAAGGTTTATGACCTGAGCAACTGGAAGGAAGAAATGGTTGTTTCCTGAGATGGTGACCACTGAGGAAAGGACAGGTTTGGAACGGAGAAATCAAGAATTTAACTTTGTATATGTTAATTTTGGGATGCTATTTAAAAGAGAAAGAGGTAGTTGGAGATCTGCAAGTCATTACTGTATAGATGGTAGCAAAAATCATGAAATTAGATGATATCATTGCGGGAATAAATATTTGTATATACTCTTCACAACAAAATAAAATACCTATTAAGTGTTTCAAGGGAGAGGATCAACTATGTCAAAAGCTGCTGATGGTCAACTAAGACAGAATACTGACCATTGGCTGGAACAATGTGAGATCACTGATGACTGGACAAGAGCCATTTCAGTGAAATGGATGCAGCAAATACTCAGTTGGAAGGGGTTTAAGAGAAAATAGAGACTTCTAGCTAAGGGCCATAAGTGAATCCATGCATTAACTTTGTCTTTCCAGAAATACTAGTAAAACTATATTAAAGGGCAACCGCACACACACACACACACAAATGCACAAATCCACAAGAGCAAAGAAAACAGGAAAAAAATCAACAGAATATACAGAAGCCAGGTACCTCCAATGGGGAAAGCTGAGAAGAGACGCAACTTACAACACAGAATCCCATGAAGCTCATGTCTGTTTTGTTGTTGTTGTTTGAAGCTCCAGGTGCTTATGGAGGAGGGAGTGAATTATGCCTGGAACTGGAGGAAATGGTTGAGAGTCTAGAAGTTGTAAGACTCTCATACCTCTCTCCTCCATTTGGGACTTAGGAAGCTCCAGCACAGCTGTGGGCTGGAAAAACTGTACTGAAAACAGGGGATTAAACGAAAGTTTTCATACTGGATGTTGAAGCCTGGAGCCTTCTCCCTGAATTCCTAGAATCTAGGCAGCTAGTGATATGCCCTAGGACACTAGAGTAGAAAAGTCTCTTCCTGGGAATCACTAGCCAAGGGAAATCTATGATGCGAATGCCAGGGGTTCCTCAAACCACAGGACTGGCCTACAGTGAAGCACAGTTAGCAAACTTCACCCTGCCCAGGAAACATACTACTCATTCTTAAATTTGAGCAGACAGCCAAACATTATCAGATATTTGAGGAAAGTATCTAATTTTAAAGACAGAAAACAAAACACATAATGAAAAGCAAGAAGGCTAAAACAGACTATGTAGGAAGAAGAAAACAGAAAAAAGCCACCCCATTATAACTCCTCAGAGAGATAAGTGAAGATATTGGGATTGCTAGACAGCGCGGAGGGACCACTTGCAAGGTGGAGATGAGTGAATTTAAAAGTCATATAATCATATTTTTCTCCAGTCACATTCAGTTGTCCGGGTAGAGACATGAAGTAGGCAAAGAGCTAGGTTCAAATGAGATTCTGGTTTTGCCACAAAATAGAAAAAGAACAGACAAAAATTTCTATTACTGTATTATATTCTCAATTCCGTACGTGACCCACAACCTTTCCAAAACATAATGCATGCTCCCTTACAAAGCATGAACATATAATACTCTTCATTATGTAAACCCAGCTGGGAAAAAAAGCAATACTATACCTTGTTGGCAGCGACCAATACTTTATCAAGAAATCTCAACCATTCAAAGATAAAAACTGGTCTCTTTGCTTCAGTGATTTGAGCCAAAGCTTCTTCATTTAGCAATAAACTGTGGGCCAGCTCCATTACTGAAGTTTAAAAGTCACACCTTAACAAATCAAGAAATACTTGTAAGGATTTTTTTTTAATGTTAAAAGTCAAAGCTTAGTAAATGCAACCACTAAGAATTGAAAAGTGTGGTTTTACTTCTCATTTCATTTGCAGGAAATTTACGTTACTTCTTTGAGGCAAAACCCAAGAACCTAATTCTAAAGAACAAGGGTAAAACAAAAACAAACATAAATGAGTCATGCTTGGTGAAGAAGAATGAAAAAAGGACAATTTAAGTCAATACTGCAAATAACAGGGCGTCTGCCTGGCTCAGCCAGTACAGCATGCGACTGTTGAACTCAGGGTCCTGGGCTTGAACGCCACGTTGGGCATAGAGATAGCTTTTTAAAAAAATATTGCAAAGAAGACGTTATTCCAAAAGAAATATGCCTAGCAAAACATGTGTCATTAACCCATTCCACGAATGGGAAAACCACGGCACCAAGATCATACACCGGTTGGGCCTGACAATCCACCCTCCTCTTTTCTCGCCCACGGCTCAGTGCACAGCACCCTTACCCTCCCCTGGCCCAGGACGACGTCAAAACTCCCGGAATAAAGATCTCACACTGGAAGTCTCCAACAAGAGTCTTCCTACGGTGACAGGATGGGGAAGGCCAGATCCCTGTGGCCGAAGATTTAGTGACAACCCCGGGCGGTCGGGGAAATGCAGCCCACAAAGGCTGCGCGCGCTGCGGGTCTGGGTTAGCCCGGCTACTCCGAGGACCGCCGTAGCGCAGCGCCCGGCCTGGGGGGAAATGTTAAGAGGCCGCCGCAGGCCTCGCAAGGGCCACTTAGGGCTGTCAACTACAGGAGGCAGTGGCTCGGAACCAAGCCCGGAGCCTGAGAAAGAAAAATGTTCCCTACGAATTCGATTTTCCTCCCCAGTCCTCTGAAAACATACGGGGGGACAGGGGTGTGTGTGCGTGTCACCGTGCGTGCTTTGGCCGCAACGGGGATGGCCTCACCTCCTAGTCTGGCAGGGGCTGAACAGCTGAATTCCGGGGCCAGAAGCAGCTGCCAAAAGACCCGGATGCCCCGCCTCCCGCACTCCAGCCAGCAGGAAACGAGAGGAGAGCGCGTGCGCGGAAGGCTCGTGTTGCGCAAGCGCACTAACGACATCCTCCTGGCTCCTCCCGCCGCAGGTTTCCAATCGATTGCTCGCTAAGAAGCTCAGGTGGGAGCTGAGGCTCAGAAGTCCTGGGCAGGTGGGTGGGCGCATGCGCAGCGCGCGCTCTCACAAGCCGACCCGGGGCGAATAGAGCTACCAGGTAAGGGTATGGGGACACCTGATAGAATGGTAAAGGGCGGTGGTCTGTGCGCTGGTCGTGACTGACCTATCACACCATCACCCACATTCCTGCCTGTGACGCTTGCAGCTGGGCGGGACGCGAGAAGGGAGAAATCAGCCGTCCCTAAGGGGGGGTTTGGGGACTGAGGCTTTTTGGTTACCTTTCTACTGTATGTCCAGCTAATTAGCCCTTCTCTCCACTTGGATGTATAATGGGATTCTCCGTGTGTCTGAAGCAGCGTTCTTGTTGCCACCGCCTCTGCCTGCTCTATGTCGAAAAAACAAGCAAAAGACTTCACCCGAACCAAACCTACTACAGTCTAACCACTCTTAACTGGTAACTCCATTCTTCCAGGTGTTTGGGCCAAAAGCCTTAACATAATCGTTGACATCGCTCTTTCACACACCGCCTCCCATCCATCAGCCAGTCTCCTTAGCTCTACCTTTAAAATACGCTCAGGGGCGCCTGGGTGGCTCAGTTGATTAAACGTCCGACTTCAGCTCAGGTCATGATCTCGTGGTTCGTGGGTTCGAGCCCCATGTCGGGCTCTGTGCTGACAGCTCAAAGCCTGGAGCCTGCTTCAGATTCTGTATCTCCCTCTCTCTCTGCCCCTCCCCTGCTCTCTCTCTGTCTCTCTCTTTCTCTCGAAAATGAACAAACTTAAAAAAAATTTTTTTAATATACGCAGAATCCGACAGCTTCTCACCACTTCCACTGCTGGTGGTCCACTTCCGCTGGTGGTCCAAGCCACCGTCATGGTGGCTTTACAAAGTTTATCCTTATGCTTGATGCGAATGGATGATGTTGAAGTGTATTGTACCCACAAAGGGGGAGTTTTAAAAAGAAGCTGAACCCCTTAGGCACCCCCCCCCCGCCCCGTTCCTAAGACCAATGGATTACTTCTGTCCTATAAAAGTTGAAAAAGCCATGCTTTTATGCATGGAGACATGAATTAGCAGTTCTTGCATACCTTTTCAGTAAATAGGAAGATTCAAACTTCTATTATTAGACTAACCAATCTAATGTTTTTATTAAACTATATTTACAGTAAATAGGACCTAGAACGATTTTGGGATTTAGTGATAGGAGTAGGAGCGGGAGTAGGTGGAGAGTTATTAGGGCATTTTCTCATGTAAATGATGGTTTAGTGCTTTTGATATGGTGTGTGTATTTGCCCCGTTGGGTTGTGATTAGTATATAAAGGGAAATATAGGGCTGTAATAATAATGTGTGTGCCTATGAGGATAATAGTAATATTGGATCATGAGAATGAGGCTATTACTACAGATAGTTCTCCAACTAGATTAATTGTAGGGGGTAGGGCTAGATTTGCAAGGCTGGCTAGTAGTCATCAGGCAGCTATTAAGGGGAGGAGTGTTTGCAGACCTCATGCTAGGATTATCGTTTGGCTATGTACTCGTTCATAGTTTGAGTTTGCGAGACAGAATAGTATTGATGATGTTAATCTGTGGGCAATTATTAGGGCTGTTGCTCCTAAATAGCTTCATGGTGTTTGGATAAGAACTGCTACAATAATTAGGGCTATATGGTCCTATACTTCTAAGAATTAACTAAATGTTTTGATTTATTGTTTTACGTTAGTTGAATTTATGGTTATTTGGGCTAGTTTTGGCTCAAGATGGCCAGTTTGATATGAAATCTTCTGGGTGTAAGCCAGATGCTTTGTTTAAGCTGCATCTCGTTTTATCCAAGCACACTTTCCAGGATGCTTACCTTGTTACGACTTGTCTCCTCTTGTGTTTTTTATAGTTTGAATAGATTGTCTTTGGGTTTTGTCACTTGAGGAGGGTGACAGGTAGTGTGTGCATGCTTCGTGGCCCAATTCAATTGAGCTCTCTCTTCTCAATTTACTATTAAATCCTCCTTTGGTTCTTAATTTCATAAGGACTTTTCGTGGAAAAGTGTTCTAGGATAGAAAATGTAGCCCATTACTTCCCACCTCATAGGTTACAGCTTGACCTAACTTTTTTATGTTAAGATACTTGTGCTTACTTTTCTTCCTTTTTACGGTTTGCTGAAGATGGGGGTATACAGACTGGATTAGCAAAGGGTGGTGAGGTATATTGGGATTTATCGATTATAGAACAGGCTCCTCTAGAGGGATATAAAATAAAGCACTGCAAAGTCCTTTGAGTTTTAAGCTGTCGCTAGTTCTCTGGCAGACAGATTTGTTTAGTTAGCTATCTAAGTTTAGGGTTAAGCGTAGTGGGGTATCTAATCCCAGTTTGGGTCTTAGCTATCGTGTGGTCAGAGGTGTTAAGTTACTTTCGTGCCATATTTTTATGTTAACTGTAGCTTTTTACAGCTGAGTTAAAATTTTACTTTAGCGCGGGGTGGGGAGGGGTTCCTCTATAACACGCTTTATGCTGTGGGTCTATTAATTCGGGTTAATTGTATGACCGCAGTGGCTGGCATGAAATTTACCAACCCTAGTTTAATACGGCTTAGCTGAACTTTCATTCATGGCTTAATTTTTATCGCTGCTGTGTCCCATGGGGGTGTGGCTAAGCAAGGTGTCAGGCCTATCTTTGCCCATTTTTTCTATCTGGCTTCATTCTGCAAGTGGGATCTCTTCATATGGCCAGGAAGATGGCCCTTTGGAGCCCACCTTCACATACTCTCTGTTCAGAAACCCCAGTGAAGAGATCTCTTTTCCCCCATAAGACATGCTTATCTGACCTGGTTAGGTCATCACCTCCTCTGTTGCTGGGACATAGTGAACTATAATTGGCCATCTTGTGCCCAGGGAAGTATAGAAGACAGAGCTTGCCACCCTCCACTAGAACCCAGTGGAGGGCAGAGGGTTGGGTTCCCAAAGAAAAGGATGGTGGGTGGGCCAAAACAGCCTGTGTGTACTGCAGCAAATGACTGCCCTCTGTAACTATCTTCTAGACCAGAAGCATTGATATCATCTGGGAGCCTATTAGAAATACAAAACTTCAAGCTCTAGCTCAGAATCAGACTCTGGATTTTAAGAAGATCCTGAAGCAATTCATATACATAATAAAGTTTGAGATGTGCTTTTTTGGATAACTATTTTATCCCTGTAAGAGAAAATAATTACATGATTTTAACTATTTTGGATGGAAACTCTCCCCAAAAATGTCTCCGTATAAGTGAGATGTTAAGTATACCAGGTTCCAAGTGGACAGCTTGAACATGGAGTGCTGTAGAGAGAGGCCTGGAATGGTTAGGATGGGTTTCGTGAAGGAGGGGAACTTAGGCCAAGGAGGAAGGAAATGTCTGTGTATGTTCAGAGAACAATGAGAAACCCATGTGACTTGAATATGGAGCCCTAAAGGAGCGTCAGGGGTGAGATTTTGAAGGATCCCTCCTGCTACAGTGTTAGAGTGACTAGTCCTCCAGGGCCTGCAGAGTAAAGTTTATTGAGGGATTGAAATAGACAGATTAAATGACCTGACTTATGTTTTTTATAAAATCACTCTGGAGAGGCTGGCTCAGCAGGAAGAGCATGCAACACTTGATCTCAGGGTTGTGAGTTTGAGCTCCACTTTGGGTGTAAAGATTACTAAAAAAAAATAAACTTTAAACTTTTTTTAATGTTTATTTTATTTTTGAGAGAGAGAGAGAGAGAGCAAGTTGGGGAGGGGCAGAGAGAGGGAGACAGAGGATCTGAAGGAGAACTCAGGAGCCATGAGATCATGACCTGAGCCAAAATTGGATGCATAACCAACTGAGCCACCCAGGAGCCCCAAATAAACTAAAAAAAAAAAAAAAAAAGTTGTCTTTAAAAAAAAAAACCACTGCAGAGGGTGTAGGGGATGCACTGGAAGAGGAGAGGCCACACACAATGAAACTAATTAGGAAGTTGTTGTAATAGTTCGGGTGAGAAAGAAATGCCTGAACTGAAGCAATGGTCACGACTATAGAAAAAAAGCTTTTGAAGGATATTGTAGAGGAAGAATTGGCAGAGGGCTATACGAGGTCAGGAATGGGGAGATTGTAGCGACATTTATTTGAAAAAATTAGGGGATAACGGAGGTTTGGAATGGAAGAGAACGAGTCGTTGGAGAGCTTCCCACAGAAAGATGTCAGAAGGCACTTGAACGTGTGGTAGAGCTCCAGAGAAAGGTTTATTTCCATTGTCGACCAAACAACAACAAAAAAAGGTGCTGTTACTTTATCCTCTTTGATTTGTAGATACTTTTGCCATATGAAGTTGAACATGGCGGAAGAAGAGGACTATATGTCTGATTCCTTCATTAATGTCCAGTAAGTAAATTTGCACACCTCATGTAGTGATATATATAAGACATTAATGTAGACTCCTAAGTGATGACATTGATTTTAAATGTGAGTTGAAAAGTCAGTTTTGTTGCTTTGTGGAAACACCTCCTACATTTCTGTACAAAGATACCAGGAGCCTTTTCTTCCCTTTTAATGCTGAACATTTGACTTCTGCCCTTGATTCTTGTTATTTTCCTCTTCCAAGCAAGTTTACACTTTTGCTTTATTTCATCTTACTGTCTCTTCTAGCTCGTATTCAGCTTTGCTCTTTATTATTTCCAACCTCCTAGAAAAATTAGTCTAAAATTACTGTTTCTTCAACTCTCTATTTTCTTTAGCTTCCTACAATCTGGCACCAGCTTTCATTATTTTTACTAAAATAGCCATTCTCAGAGGTCACTGATTATGTTCTAAGATCAATGAAAACAAAGGTGGTCATCGTGGTGGTCCTGAAATATTAAGTAGCGTCAGGTAAGTAAGTAGCAAAGTTATGAGAAAACTGCATGTCCTCGTCTAAAATAACCTTCTCCATTATTCTTTAGACAAGACATCAGACCAGGATTGCCAATGCTGAGGCAAATCCGAGAAGCCCGTCGAAAAGAAGAAAAGCAACAGGAAGCTAATTTGAAAAACAGACAGAAGAGTTTAAAAGAAGAAGAACAAGAAAGACGTGACATTGGATTGAAGAATGCACTAGGCTGTGAAAACAAAGGGTTTGCTTTGCTCCAAAAGATGGGATATAAAAGTGGTCAGGCCCTTGGCAAAAGTGGTAAGTTCCATCTGGACATAAGCAGGGGTTCCTAACCACCAAATGGTGCTCTATTGATGAGTGCCAGAGAGGACTCCTTATCCATCTACACAGAAAGTAAAGCAACATAGCTACTAGGTGTAACAAGCATATAGAGAACGGTGTCTTCCTACACCACTTTAGACAAGTGTGTGTCATCAAGAGCTACTTACCAGCCCCACTTCGCCTTCAAGGCACCAACAGTGGGGATGGACGAGGTTTACAACGGAGGCAGCAGCTAACAATGGTGATAAGAGAAGGGTTGAGAAGTACAACAGCCAAAGGACCGTGAAGCAACATTGAGGATGATGGCAGGACACCGCCCTGCTCGCTCTGTACCTGTGCCAGGTACCCCAGTGAGCGCGTGGTTGGAGAAGCTCCATTCTCGCCTCCCTATTTAGGAAGGTGTAGAGGCCATACATTCATAGTAGATTCTGTAAGCCATTTTTCTTTTCTTCCTTATTATAATTGCTTTGATCTTCACCGAGCAAGGCTTTGCTTTCTCTGGAAGCTGCCACTTTCTTGGACATATATCAATGTTTTCCCTTCCTGAAACCCTAACTTCAGATGGCATAGGAGGCTGTGGGTCAGTCTTACTGAGGAGTAGATATTTGAAGGCAAGGGAGGTGGTTGATTATAGAGTATTCATGTTCAGATTTCAATTTCAAATGGCATCGAAACTGGAAGGGATATGTATAGAACATTGTAAAGCTGCATACTACGCTCACCTGTAGTTTGAGGAAGAAGTTCTAAAGTCATGTGTGTGTTTTGTTCTCTTTTCTTAGGAGGTGGTATTGTTGAACCAATTCCTCTCAACGTCAAAACAGGTATATAATTATTTCTGAGCATATTTCCCAGTAATAATAACTTATGCTTAGATCTAGCACATAAACTTGCATACTAAATGGTTGTTTTTGTGGTAGCACTGTTACAGTTCTTATCCTAGGAAGCCCCCAGTAAAATATTTCTTAGTTAAACTTCTCAATATTTTAAACTAAAAATAACAGTTTGAGTATAAAATAAAATTTAAATCCTAAAAATATGGGGGGAAATCATAACCATTAAAAATGCAAAGCTATTTTTTGCCCATTGAAATGTGCTAAGGGGTGCCTTGGTGGCTCAGTCAGTTTAGCGTTTGAGTCTTGATTTCGACTCAGGTCATGATCTCACAGGTTGTGAGTTTGAGCCCCGTGTCAGGCTTCCCACTAACAGTGCAGAGTCTGCTTAGGATTCTTTCTCTCTCCCTCTCTTCCCTGCTTGTGCTATGTCTCTAAATAAATAAATAAATAAACATTAAAAAAAAAAAAAAAAGGAATGTACTGAAAGTATTCTGAGACAGACTTATCCATTCAATGTTTTTCTTAAGACTTTGGATGAATTAAGGAGAAAAATACATATTTTATTTGGTTATTATATTTATATGGAAGTATGATAGTTGATACTGTTTTCCCAATTTAAGGAATTTTGTATTGTGTGACTATCTCATTAAGTCAGACTAATGATCTTTGTAAAACTCAAATTGTGTGTTTGGGTTTAGGAAAAAAAAATCTCCAGTGTTTTCATGTCAAATGATTTTGAGTGATTGTACTCAAATCAGAATTGTGTGTAATTTGCACCTGGTTAGAGGTCGTGTTTTGAAGTGTGAAGTCATCAGGTTCTAAAGCAGTTTGCTCTTTGAACAGGGAAAAGTGGCATTGGTCATGAGGCATTACTGAAGCGGAAAGCAGAGGAAAAACTAGAAAACTATAGAAGAAAGATCCACGTGAAAACCCAAGCCGAAGAAAAAGCCGCAGAGCAGTTTCGGTAACACTTGGTATTTGAGCTATTTTGGGTTTTACCCCGTGTTTATTGTGATGTTTTCTGGTAGTTGGGCATTTAAATGGATAAAGGGAGGGCAGACTCTCGGTAGACTATTGTTTTCTTTCGATTAGACTGCGATTGAAACATAAGCAGGATGAAGTGAAGCTGGAAGGGGACCTTAGAAGAAGCCAGCGAGCCTGCCAGCAGTTGGATACTCAGAAGGCAAGCCTTTCACCTGTGTTCCGTTTGGAAAGGTTTTTCGGCGCCCAGTGTGATTTGCCACATAATTAGGAAAAAAGAAAGAAAAGAAACTCCAGGCCTGTGGTATCTAGCCCGCTACCTATTAAAGCTTTCATTTAACATGCAGGGCTGATCTTTGATGGTTGACACTCATGACGATGACCTGGTCGCTGCAGGAACCGGAGTAGTCTGAATCACCCAATAAGGCTCAAATAACATTTTTATATTTAATCGTTCTCTGCTTATTTGGATATTGGAGACTCAGAGCTAGTGTGTGTGGAAATTCTGTCCACCAGAATATTTGATGAATAGCCTATTTTTAGTCCATCTTCAGTACCTCTTGTGTCCCTAACTAGTAAAGTCATGGTAGATTACTATATATTTTGGCTGTTTTTAAAATTCTGTTTTTGGTTTTATTTGTATTTCATTTTGCAATTTTTTTATTTTGATCTTTCCATTAGAATAAAATGACTTCAATTAAAGTCTCTAAAACATTTCCCTTCTATGTAAATAGATCTCTGGAAGCAATCTCTCACTTTTCTGTATTCCCATAGCACTTTATTTTGCGTCATGACACTTTCCTAACTGATGTGCACTTTGTGTGTGTGTGTGTGCGTGCAGTACAAGTAAATCTCGCGAGATCTCAAACCAAATCTCATGAGATTTTTTTTTTTTTTAATTCAAGTTAATTAACATACAGTGTAGTCTTGGCTTCAGGAGTAGAACCCAATGATTCATCTCTTACATATGACACCCAGTGCTCATCCCAACAAGTGCCCTCCTTCATGCCCATCCCCTCACCTACATCCCTCTTATGTGTGTTATTTTATTCCCATTAAGATATGTATACCCATGGCTTATTTCCCTAATAGACTGGCAGCCACTGGGGGACAATACTTGAACTGAGTCTTCATCCCTATGGTTCATACAGCCCAGGGCTTTACTTTTGAAGCAGCAATCAGTAAATATTTCATTGAAAGAAAGAATCCATGTCGATATGAACGTACTTGTGATAGTCTTCTGGGTAGCTGTGTTTAATTGGGAATAATTCTTTATTTTCAGAATATTCAGGTTCCTAGGGAAGCATGGTACTGGTTGGGGCTTGAAGAGGAAACCGAGGAAGAGGAAGAGGAAGAAAAAGAACACGATGAAGATGAATATAAGAGTGAAGACTTGAGTGTATGTTTTGGTACCAGTTCCTCGAGCAGGGTGTCTTAAGCGTATGCCTTGGTACCATTCACATTTTGAGCCGGGTAATTATTTGTTGGGGCACACTGTTCTAACAGCATCCCTGGCCTCCACCCACCAGGTACCTGTTGCACTTCCCCCTTGTGACAATCAAAAATATCTCCAGACATTGCTAAATTTCCCCGAGGGGAAAAATCACCTCTAGTTGAGAACTACTATATTATAGGGTTATTTTATTGACCCCAAACCATTATATAATTTCTTCCTTTAGCTTCGATTTACACTCTCAGCTTCAGTTTGGATGACAGATGAGCCACAAATGTAAATTATCTTAATTTCTACTTTGTAGCCTGTTAAACCTCAGGAAGTGATTCTAATGAATACCTCTCTCCTCCACCCATAAACAAAGCAAAAAGACACAGCTCAAAGGAAGTGGAAATTATTCAAGAAAGGAATCCCATTTCTGTGTTTTTTTTGTGTATAAGAATTTTATAGGAAACATTTGCAATTTGAAAAACCAGTGTTCCACTTAACTGGGAGACCATTGATGAGAACTTTAATGACAAAGGGAGGCAGTGTTCACTCTCATTCCATCTGGGAAGGTAGGTTCTTTGAAGTAGAGGGAGGTTTTTAAAGGATCCTGATTAAAATAAGAGCCAGCCCAAATGTATTTTCCAAATGTTAACAAGTGGTCTCTTTGTGTCTGTCAAACATGTGAAAATATCAGGGTGGCTGGTAAACTGGGACATGTTCTAATATATTCTTCCCTTGATACCTGTCCTACATGGTTAAGAGAGTAGCAGAAGATTTATGGCCTTGGGCTTATTTGGCAGGATCCAAGAGACCAGAATACCAAGATTATGTTCAATTTGAACTATTAATGTGCCTGTGTCCTACATGTAGGTACTGGAAAAATTACAAATATTGACTGGTTATTTAAGAGAAGAACATCTGTATTGTATTTGGTGTGGAACAGCCTATGAAGGTAAGAGGATACTTTGCACTTTTTAAAAATATTGAACACAAATGCTCTTTGATTTTTTAACTTCGATTTTGTGTGTGTGTGTGTGCACGTGTGTGTAAGTCACATTTCCCATAGACAATGGAAATTTCTTATTTCATCCAAATGGCAGTGTGAGGTCAATGTCCTAAAGCAGTGGTGCATATAGAAATAATTGAGGCCTTTTCAGAAACTAAATGTGCAGAAGGGAATTTTTCAGTTCTCTATTTCAAAAGGAAGAATTTTTTAGTTACTTGAGGATGAATTTTTTTTCATGCTTTATTTTTAAAGATTCTTTCTTCAGCTGCATTACTTGCAAGATATTTCAGATTTTTAGAATTAGCTTTTATGTAGATAGAATATTGTTTCAGAATACTGAAATCCACTCCATTTTTTTTTTTTTTATTATAAGGAAAGAAATGGGTTTAAAATTTGCCAGATACCTTATAGGGCCAAGCACTTTCCCTTCTAACACATTCTCCCCAAGTTGGCCCTGTTAACTTGAATTTAAGGACTTTACACTTGACAGTAAAGAATTGTTGGTTATGGTTGTATCTTTTCCCAGTTTAGCTCAGTAAGTAGCAAACACAGCTACATGTGTTTACATGTTATGTTGAACTAATTTTCTAGAGTAGTTTACTATACTAGTATTAATCTTTTATTTTCCTCACATACATTACAGATAAAGAAGACCTCTCTTCAAATTGCCCAGGACCAACTTCTGCAGATCATGACTAAGATTATTCTCAATAAAGTAGAAACTTGGAAAATGTTACTGTTTTCTAAAAATAAACAATTGAGCAGTTAGAATTCCCAAATTATGCCAGTTAAAGAAAGAGGGCCTTTTTATATGTTTTGTTCTTTTTGTGATTTTAGAAGCACTTTGTACTTTATAGTTGTTCATTGATTTCAAAAAAAAAATAACAATGCTGTTTCAGAACGCAAGTGTTATAGACATGGGCAAACACAATTTGTGACTCTGTTGTGATGCTATGGGGCTCAAGGACACCAACAGGTAACTCCCTCATTCCTCTCTTCACTTTGGAACAAAGTGAGAAGTAAGACATGGGAGTCAGAGAGAGATCAACATGTCAGCTTTATTATCAGTGACGTTGAGATAGAGAGCAAGGTTGACTTGTTCTCCTATTAGGCTCCCTAAAATATCTCCCTGACTGGACACAACTGCAGACCTCTGCCTTGCCGGGGATGGAGCCTACCTTTGCCTTCTGAGAGCATTTAGCTTTCAAGGAGAGAGGACCCACTAGGGGCGGGGCCACACGTGCTAAGTTCCTTCTCCCAAAATCACATCTCAGATAAGACACTTCTCTGTTGAGAGGGAATGAATGACGGTTCACAGAGTTTGCTCCCATACTTCTCTCTCCCAAGGAGCAAGAAAAAGTCCCTTCCCTCCATGCAGATAGGAGGAAGGAAAAGCATCCCCCTCAATAAGACTGATGTCAGGCCATGTTCCATTAACACTACTTCATTCTAGCCAATTTCAGAAACAAAATAATTATGATACTTGTGGGTAAATCGTGAGTTTTCATGACAGTGTGTATATCCACTATAAGTGAAGATTGCAAGTTTTAGCTAAAGAAACTTTAGAATTGGAAGTAATCTTAACTATCAGGTTATCCAAGTACTTCCTAAATTTGGGAGCCCTTGGACAACATTCCCAGCAGTTTGCAATCTAACCTCTGCCTTTATTTCTCCAGCCACAGAGAGCTCACTGCCTTAAAATGGATTGTTCCATTGCTGGGTAGCTATAAGTGATTTTTAAAGTTATTTTTCTAAAATCTGCTTCTCTATAATGTCACCACATATAGCTAAGGACATACCATGTAGCACACCTCTAGATATCTTCAGACAAAATTGGGCATCAAAAATCATGAACTTTTTTTAAAGTTCACAAGCTCAGGTACCACCCCTAGTGATTTTGATTCGGCTAGTCTAGGGTAGTTTCTAGATATCTGTATTTGTATAAAGTGCTAAGAATACATCTGATAAGCACCTGTGCATTAGGACTAATGCTACAGGTTAAATACAGAGCACTGTTACATTCTTGGGGATCCAGTTTTATAGCTAACCTCTCTTTCAGTACCACTGAGCAAGAGATCAGCCTCTTCTTTTAGAAACAGTATACACAAGAACAGAGCAAAAGCATAACCTGTATTTGCATAAGTTAAGATAATCAATAGCACAACTTGTATCAGCCTTTGCCCTAATATAACCTAATTCATTTGTTCTCAAGTTTAGCTTGGGGAGCTTTAAAAATGATAATACAAGGGGTGCCTGGGTGGCTCAGTCGGTTAAGTGTTTGACTCTTCATCATCACAATTTCGTGAGTTGAAGCCCCACATCAGGCTCTGCGCTGACAGTTTCCCATCAGCAGAGGTTCTGATGTAATTGGTCACTGTGGCCTGAGCGTGACCACCTTTGACTCTGAGATGCAGCAAAACTTGAGAATCACTACACTAGTTAACTTCTGGGCCTCCAGAAAAGGAAGCATTATTTTTATGAATATAAACACACATATAAAATACTACAGCTTATACTGTTGTATAATAGTATTAAATATTTACTTTTTCACTTAACAATAAAATTGTATTAATAGCTGAAACAAAGGAGTTCATCTTTCCTGGGAATTACAGTCAGATACTCTCCTGTCATTTCAGCCAGTATACTGACATCCATGCAGTCATTCCCAAAGCCATGTGGGTTGTTTCAGATGGAATGGAGTTAGTCACCAGCTTCCTTTCCTACTACTGACTGTGGGGACAACCATCCACCTGCCTAATGGCCAAGAATATTTTTAATACGTTCATGCTCAGAATATGGGAATAACTTTGATAGAATCCATGACTCCACCAGATTTGTGGTTCGCATTTCCAGGTCAAGGCTTAAAACTAGGCTTACCTTGGAGAATGGGAAACATTCCTTATTCTTATCCATTGACAATTAAAAATACAGGCTTCCAGGGCGCCTGTGTGGCTCAGTCAGTTAAGCGTCCAACTATTGATTTTGGCTCAGGTCATCATGAAATGGAGCCCTGCATCTGGCTCTGCACTGACATCACGGAGCCTGCTTGGGATTCTCTCTCCCTCTCTCTCTGTTCTTCCCCTGCTTGTACTTTCTTTTCCTCTCAAAAATACATAATAAACTTAAAAAAAAATACAGGCTTCCAATATGAGTAAAAATTTATTTTTATTAACATAAGCCTTTACTGATTTCAAAACTAGACAATAATGAAAACCAAGATAAGCAAAACATTAGAATTTTTAAATTTGCTTTAGGGAATTTGAATTTGCTTCAGTGAAATTTATGTAAAATTTGAAACATAATATGTCGTGTTGTCATTTACTTTTATTTATATTGTGCTTTGTTTCCTTTTTTTTTTTTTTGAGTGCTTTGTTTATTTTCAAAGTCCAATCTATAATTTCTAAAGTCTTTCATTTTCCTAAAATATAAATCCAAAATACCGGAGCTTCTACAATTCAAAATGAATAGACTTTAATATACAAAATTTGTTTCCCTTAAATACCCTTTTTTTTAGTGTTATTTGCCATTTAACTGTTGAAATTTGAAAGTGAACATTATTATTTAGTATTAGACACATTTTGTAGGATCAAGCATATGAAATCCTTAATACTTTTATTTCCCACCGATTCAAAAGCACTTACAGAGTTCCTGCTTTATGCAGATCAGCAGGCTCACTGCCTTGGGGTAAACAAAAATGAGAGAGCCTGTCCCTGCTTTCCAGAAATTCATCGAAAGAGCCACACAGGGAAAACTGAGCTCCCAAGGCAAATTGGTAAGCATAATACTGAGGCACTGGACAAGAGCAGAACTAGGAAACAGTTCCATTCTGGGTGGGGGACAGTGGAACATGATGAAGTCACACTGAATTTGATTCTGAATGTCATTTCAATACGCGAAGTTATGAGGAAAGGGTTACAATATAACCCAGCACTTTAACTCCCAGTATTTACCCAAGAGAAATGAAAACATACATCCACATAAAACTTGCACATGAATATTCATAGTAGCATTGTTCATAATAGCAGGAAAGTGGAAACAACCCAAATGTCCATCAACTGATGAATGGATAAATTGTGATAGAGCCATAGAATTGATTATTAGTTGGCCATAAAAAGGAAGGAGGTCCTGGTCCATGCCACAACATGGATGAACCTCAAAAACATTATGCTAAATGGAAAAGACCACATATTGTATGATTCCATTTAAATGAAAGTCCAGATTGGGCAAAAAATCTCTTTGGGATTCTCTCTGTCTCTCTGTCTCTGTCTCTGCCCTCCTCTGTGCACTCTCTCTCTAAAAAAAAAAAAAAAAAAAAAAAAAAAATTTAAAGATTAAAAAGATAACATCGTGGTGATGGTTGCACTCTCAACATACATGACGTCACTGAAATGTATAGTTTAAATGGGTGAAATGTATGGTATGTATTCTATCTCAGTAAAATTGTTATTAAAAAAAGAAGGAGATTTTAGGTAGAAACCATAGTTGAGAGCCATTGAGTGCAAAACCTTATTCAGGTAACACAGCTGACCTGTGTGGCAGGAGCTTAGTCAAGTAAGTCAGTGAACATGGGTCATGGAGTGGGAACCTCCAGAGGAACGTGGCCCTGCCAACACCTCGACTTTAGCCCAGTGAAACTCACTTCAGGCTTCTGGCCTCCAGAGGTGTAAGAGAATAAATGAGTGTTGTTTTAAGCCCCCAAGTGTGTGGTAGTTTTTCAAAGCAGCCATAGAAAACTAATACAGGTCTCAACCCCTGAAGAGTCACACATATTTGAGAGGTATTTGCCTCACAGTTTTATCTCTTCTACTGTTTTTAGTCAGAGTTTAAACCAATAGTGAGAACACTGTACATCTATCAACTGTAGTCCCTTCATCTGAGACTGTTCTGAGGACATGCAGGATTGGGACAGGCCATAGTTACAGATAGAGAATCACACAGACGTCAAGGACAGGGTTGACATTTAGATATAAAGAGTAAATACCTAAATGGAGTGTTTGCCATACTTTGTTCCTTAGTCTGCCTTCCTCTGTATAATCTCCCCTGGATTCAAAGTTGAGCCTCAGGGGTTACTTCCAGATAATATACACATCACTCTGTGTATGAATCCATCCTCTCTCTCATGTGTTTTCCACGGTCTGCTCGACCTCTTCACCTCAATATTCTGGCAGCAACACAAACAGCATCTCCAAATGAGAGCTAACATTTTACACCCCATACGTGCTCCCCTCATCACGTGGACAGATGTGCGGTGGCCTTCCTATTGGCTTAAATCCTAATGAAAAATTGTATAATAGATAAAAGTGTGACACAAAATATCTCTCAAATATGTGTGGCTCTTTGGGGGTTAATCCTATTGAAGCCTACATCCTAATCTGGCTACTCACCTTCAAACAAACCTGGAGGTAATCTCTGGCGGTACTTTCTCCTTAATCCTCACAACTAGTCACTGACTCCTCTTGGTTCTGTCCCCAGTATCTTTCAGGCCGTCTTAGCCTCTCAGCCTTCTGGTCTTTCAAATATAGTCTCCTCCTGCTCCAACCCATTCTAAACACAACTGTTTCAAAGAGCTGGCTGGGTCATACCGCTGCTCAAAAAACGAAAGCCTTATTTGTTGCCTTTGGGGGTTACCAGGGCACCAACTCATTCTAAAATATTTATTCCATCTATTCCATTCTGCTTTAAAGAAAGTTCTTTATAGAATAACCACAGATGATAAAGATTACAGAATCCAAAAATCTCTATTTTGCAACCCCTAATGAAATAATGGATCCAAACAACAATCTCCAACCATTAGGTGGAAGATTGAAAAGAAACTTTATAGTAGATTACACCACCAGAACCCATGGATCAATCTTAAGATCACTGAAAATGAAACAACCAAACATTATGTTACTCCTGAAGAGATGTCAAGGAAAGTATACACCATCATCTATGCAGTATTCTTGGGGAAAAAACTTGAACCAGAATCAAATCAAGCTTCTAGTCCTAACTAGACACCATGGGGATACCATCAGTCAAGTCCTGAATGAAGGAAATTCCACAGGATATATGATCTAGTTCCTTCCTCAAATAAATGGCAAGAGGAAAGAAATTTAAAACAGGAGTAAATGTTACAAAGCAAAAGAGACATCAGCTAAATGCAATGTTGGATCCTGATTTAAACACCTGGCCAAAATATATTTTTGTGAAGAAAACTGAATACAGACTGGTTACTATACAACCATCAAGGAAATATTAATTTTGTTGAATGACAATGTATCATGGCTTTGTTAAAATTCAAAAGATCTTATGTCAGAAATACATTTTTAAGTATTTACAAGTGAAATGATACAAGGACTGAGATTTGCTTTAAAATACTCCAGTAGAAGAAAATTTAAAAAAAGGAAGGGGGGTTGGGACACCTGTGTGGCTCAGTCGGTTAAGCATCTGACTCTTGATTTTGGTTCAGGTCACCTCACAGTTCATGAGATCGAGCCCCATGTCTGGCTCTGCACTGACAGTGCACAGCTGCTTGGGAGTCTCTCGCTACCTTTCTCTTTGCCCCTGCCCTGCTTGTACAAGCTAGCTCGTTCTCTTTCAAAATAAATGATTAAACATTAAAAAAAAAAAGGAATGGGGCGCCTGGGTGGCGCAGTCGGTTAAGCGTCCGACTTCAGCCAGGTCACGATCTCGCGGTCCAGGAGTTCGAGCCCCGCGTCGGGCTCTGGGCTGATGGCTCGGAGCCTGGAGCCTGTTTCCGATTCTGTGTCTCCCTCTCTCTCTGCCCCTCCCCCGTTCATGCTCTGTCTCTCTCTGTCCCAAAAATAAATAAACGTTGAAAAAAAAAATTAAAAAAAAAAAAAAAAAAAGGAAGGAGGTATATATAACAAAGAAGGCATAATATTGATATTTGAATAATGAATGAAACATAGAGTTTCATTATTCTGTTTTTGTGTATGCTTTAACATAAAATTTATTAAATTAAATATGAATAATATTAGAATCATTCAATATTCCATAATATCCCATAATGAAATATTCCACAATGAATTCCAATATTCCATAATGAAAAGTTAACATGCCAGGAACCTCAAGTTATGGTGGACACTCCAGTAGGGAATGGATGTTGTGAGTTTGTTTCTAGTGAGGGTCCTGGATAATTTGAGTCTTGGAGAAGCTGGTATTTAGACTTCTAAACATTTCATCTCAGATACATATGCATGTGCACGTATATATGTGTGTATACATATATATCTTCACACATGTCTGGCTTTACGGCTGTGGAACCTGTGCAGCTGTACAAAGCTCCATATTCAAGAAGTGACCCATGCTTAATTACTGAACAAAGTCCCCATGTGTTCATTTCACTGGGTCCCAAATTATGTAGCTGCCCCCACACACACACTTATCTATGTATATGTGTATATATAAAAGCTAAATCACATATGTGCATAAATAACTTTATCCTCCTCCTGGATTTATCAGTCATTCAGTTGTTAACATTTTGCCCCATTTGCTTTTTCTCCCTTCACATACATAGTGATTTTCACTAAACATTTGAAAGTTGTCCCTATCATGCCGCTTCACCCCTAAATATTTCCTCATGCACTGCCTAAGAATAAGACCTCTTCCTGCATAACTGCAATATCATTATCACACCTAAGAAAGTTAAAAATTATTCTATAATGCCATCTAATATGCAGTCCATACCGAAATGTTAACTGTCCCCAAAACGTCTTTTATAATTTGATGGGTTTTTTTTTAATGTTTATTTATTTTTGAGAGACAGAGAGGGAGTGTGAGTGGGGGAGGGGCAGAGAGGGAGACACAGAATCTGAAGCAGGGTCCAGGCTCTGGGCTGTCAGCACAGAGCCCGATGCAGGGCTTGAACTCAAGGACCATGAGATCATGACCTGAGCCAAAGTCAGACGCTTAACCCACTGAGCCACCCAGGCGCTCCAGGTTTTTTTTTTTTTTTTATCTCTTTTTTTTTTAACATCCAAGATACAATCAAGGTTCAAGTATCACATTTGGTCATTATATCTCTCTAGTCTCTATTTAGAATACTTCCTCTACTTTTTTGTGTGTGATATTGACTTTCTGAGAAGCCCAAGGTAATTATCTTATAGAATGACTTAATTCAGGATTTGTCTAATAATTTCATGATTGAGTTCCAGTTAAATGCTTTGGCAAGAAAACGAAATAGGTGATAGCACATAACTCTTACATCAGGAGAGGCATAATATTAGGTAGTCAGTCCCACCTTCAGTGATGTTGATTTAATCACATGGTTATTAAGGAGACCAGGAGGTCTTTCCATTGTAAAGGTACATTTCTCTTTCCCCTTGTAACTGATATATCATCTGTGGGATTATATTTAAATCCTTTGAAGATCTTGTTCCCCAACACCTTTTCAACCAATGGTTTTACCCTCCATTGATAAACCTTGCCTTGATCAAATACTGCATTGAGAGTTGAAAACAATATTAACTGCTTTCAATAACTTTTTAGAAATAGCTATAGCCTTCATAATAGCCTTTCTCTGTGACTTTTCTGCCTAGCCTAAACTTGGCTCACTTTAAAAACTGTAAAATTATGTGACAGGTTTTTTCCCTCAGGTTTTTTTCCAAGATGTCACCCAAATTATCTTCTGGTATTCTCTCCAGCAATTCAGGGAAACAAAGTATACCCAACATTCTTAGGTATATCTTTTCCAGAACTCAAGCCATGGCTCTTGTCCAGACTCCTGCCCATATTTGCCCCTCACTACTTGTCTAAATCCCTAGCCTACTTAGAAGTCTCACTGGAATGCCACTTCTAAGCCGTATGCCATGATACCTCAGTAGAAAGTGATCTCCTGGAAACTTCTCCAGACTGATTCTTCTCTGTGCTTACCTACTGCCTTCTAGCACAGTTATCTCTTTAAAGTGTTTGTTCTAATAGATACAAAATGTATTTAAGATAAAAAGAGTACACAGTAAACAGTAGTGAATGCAACATCTGGTTTAAGACAAAAAAAGTGAGGAGTGCCTGGGTGACTCAGTCATGATGCTTAAGCATCCAACTCTTGACTTCGGCTCAGGTCATGATCTCGTGTCTCAGGAGTTTGTGCCCCACATCTGGCTCCATGCTGTAAGTGTAGAGCCTGCTTGGAATTCTCTCTCCTCTCTCTCTCTCCAAAGTAAATAAATAAACTTAAAGTGAACTGTTATCTTTGAAGTTTACTTCCCCTATCACACCACTTCCATCCCTCCTCAGAAAACCACCATCAAAATGTAGAATTTCTTATTCCTTTCTTTCCCTTTATTGTTTTACCACGTCTGTTTGGATTTCTAAACAAAGTATTTCATTTAGCGTGGTCTGCAACTTTATGTAAATAGAATCATTCTGTATATGTTTTCTGTAACTGGCTTTGTTGGCTTAACATTATGTTCCTCAGAGATGTATCATGTTATTGCACCTAGCTATATAATTCGTTCATTTTCACTGCTATATAGTATTACAATGTATGAAAAAATACAGTTTATCCATTCTTCTTGTGATGTACGTTGTTTTTTGTTCTTTTGGCTGTTATGAACAAGGTTTCTATGAACATTCTGGTAGGCAAGCATGTAGGAACCAAATTGATGGCTTTGAGGGTATATACACCTTCAACTTTACCAGATCATACCAAATTGTTTTCCAAAGTGATTGTATATCACTTATCTTCTTATGAGTACCATATTTCTCTAAATTAGCTATTTCAAACAGTGAAAGATCTCATATATTTTTGGCCTAGAAACAGTGGACATTTAATGAATATTAATTGATTTGCTAATATTTTAAGAATTTGAGAGATATTCTCCCCTATGTTTATAATAAGAAGATAAGCTCAGGAAAAGAAAAGTGTCTGAATGTTTTTGAAGTAAAAAAAAAAAAAAGATTCAAACCTTCTTAAAATTTAGTGAAAAATTAAGAGGAAAATAAAAATAGAAGGTAAATACCCAATAGGTGTCCTTAGAAGAATTTAGACAGTTATAGAAAAATTGAATATCCAAGGCAGGATACTTTTTTTAGAAGAGCTCTAACATGTGCTTCGTTTCATATTCTCTTTTACATTCCTCCACTCCTTCAAAGTCTCCAGTATTTCAGATGCATGAGGCCGTTTCGTGGGTTCGGGTGACAGTAATTTTTGCAGAAGAATTTTCTGTAATGATAGTGAGTCAATACTAATAAATAGAACACTGAAATGAATAAAAGTCTGATTATTTTCAAGTACTTACTTCTCTGCCATCAAATACATCTGAGAACTTGCCGTCCCTTAGCTCTTTAAAAATCTGAAAATAAAACACACACACACACACACACACACACATATATATGTATATGTGTATATATATATATATACATATACGTACATATATATACATATATATATATATATACATATACGTACATATATATACATATATATATATATACATATACGTACATATATATACATATATATGTATATATATATATATGTATATATATGTACGTATATGTATATATATATATTCATGAGGAAGTTATTCACTCAGGAGGAAAACCAAACTTGCTTCTTGGCCCAGAGGCAAGCAGGACTCTCCTCTCCCACCTTTCCCCATCCTTAACATCAACATGTTGAGTGCTAAGAGCGTCATCTGCATTACTTCCCTTCATCCTTTTTTGGCATCCTACGTGCTAGGTATTTTCATTATCCCTGCTGTCCAGGGAAGGCTGTTGGCTCCAGCAAGTCCGTTTACTGAGCTTCAGACCAAGATATCCCTCCGGTTGCCTAATACGTTTAGCAGCTCCCCACTGCCCCCATAAGAAAGTCCATAATCTTGCCTTAATTTAGTCCCAACACGTCTCTCCAGTGTGCCAACCATCCCTTCCTTGTCACTTACTACTCCAAGAAAAATGATTCTGTCTGCTAGTCCCACCCTCTGCACAAGGAAGGCTGGAATGATCTTTCTTCTATGTTGGCCTATTAGAAGCCAACCAATCCTTCAAAGCCCAACTTAAATACCCCATGAAACCTAAATCGCTACAGCTAGAAAGATCTCTGTCCTGTTTCCCCAAGACTTCATGTCTTTTCCCAAAAACATGTAGAGCATTCTCTTATAGTATCTTCCCTTCTAAAATAAAAGCTCCATGAGAACGAGGCTTATTCACATTTAAAACCCTGTAGCACTTAGCACAGTGTCTTAGGCAAAGCAGGCAATCAATAAAATTTTACTGACTGACTCAAATAAGAAGAAACAGCTTTAGTTTTGTGAGATGTACACACCTTAAAAGAAGACCAAAGTTTCTGGTCTGAAGCAAAAAGTTTTGGTTGCCCAACTGTGTGAAAGATTAAATCCGTATTTCCTTCTCAGTCAATACTAATATATTCAAGTCTATCCTCACATAAGGGCAGTTACTATAGCAGCACTTTGGAGATGACTGCTAATAATTTTTGTTGCTTAATTCTTTTTTGTGATATTATTTACCTGTAATGTTTCTGAAACCGTGGGACATATGTAAAGGAGTTCCGCGAGAATTAGCCCCAAAGCAAAGATGTCCACTTCGTTTCCATATTCTTGTAAAGAAATCTAAAGAGACCAAAATATGTTTATATTTGTTACTGATAGATACCTGATATAAACATCCATGGCTTCTGAAACCAAAACAGCTATTTGACCAAACTATCTTATATCATGTAACAATGCGTGTTTATTAGCAAGATCTAAGGAGTCTCACTGCCCTGGTTCAAATGTGTCACTAACTGGCTGCATCACTCATGTAAATTAACCATCAATGGTGGAATAATCTCAGCCATAAAATGGGGATAACAAAAATTTCAGCCTCAGAGCTTGACAGTAGTGTTAAATAAGATGCAGGAGGCGAAATAGTTAAGAGTTCCCAGTAAGTGGCTTTCATGCAAATGTTCATATGTATTCATAATGTTCTATAACTGGAAGCAATCCAAATGACCATCAGAAGAATAGGGAAGCACACTGTGGTATATTCAGGCAATGGAATAGTACTCAGTAATCAAAAGGAATAATCTGCTGGTATAAACAACCACTAGAGGTTCTCCAGCAGACATTAGTTTGACTGAAGTAATCAAATACAATAAAAAAATCATACATAAAATATGATTCCACTCATATGAAGCTCAAGACAGGGAAAACTAATCTGTGGTGACAGAAATCAGAGCACCAGCTGCCTCTGGGAAGGAGGGAGGGACTGGAAAGGGCCTGAGGGAATTTTCACAGGCGAGGGAGATGTCCTACATTTTCACAAGTGTATGGGTTTCCCAGGTATATATGCCTTTGTCAAATGACAAATGTACCTTTAAAATACATACACTTCATGATGTATAAATTATTTCTCAATAAAATGTTTTCCAGTTTAAAAACCACTAAGGAAATGAAAAGCACAATGAGGAATGATTTTTTCAAAAATATTTTAGGGTGACAGTACAGGGTGCAGGAGTTAAAGTTTGTCTTCCACTTTCCTATTCCACAAAAAAAATTAAATTATGTTTTTATGCCACATGGTCCCCAAGGGAAGAAGGTGGATTTCCTCTCTACCCTAGGCTCTCAAACATCAAAAAGATGAAAACAGACAATAAGCTATCAACCAAAAATGGAGACTATTAGAGTAATGAAACTACACATAAGACATTCAAATGTTCTCCTTGATGATGGTTTCTTGTTATTTCTTTGTTTAAAATGTAGCATAGACGATTTTAAGTTGTCATACAAGAACATTTCTGTAATATGGTTAACAGATACAGAATCAATATCCAAAATATATAAATATTCCTTACAAAGAGATTAGGAACAGATAACCTAATTAAGAAAAATGAGGAGAGCACATGAATAGTAAATCTGCAGAAAAGCTGTAAGTACATACATATATAGATGGCCTACCTTACTAAAAATCTGAAAAATGCAAACTAAAACATCAGGATACTCTTCATTCATCACCGAGGCCAAAACGCAGTCTGCTAGCACCCTAGTCTGGTTGGGAGTGTGAAGGAGAAAGCAGCATTGTCCTACACTTTGGGAGGAGGGCATAATAGAATCACTTTTTTCCGAATGACAATTTCACAGTATTTAGCAAATTTGAAATGCACCTGTCAGCCTACTCAGTAATTTCACTTAAAGGAATCTATTACAGATTATCATGGAAATACTCATTTTTAGGGGCACCTGGGTGACTCAGTTGGTTAAGTGGTGGACTCTTGATTTTGCCTCAGGTCATGATCTCATGATTGTGGGATCGAGCCCCGTGTCGGGCTCCACACTGAGCACAGAGCCTGCTTGGGATTCTCTTACTCTCTCTCTCTCTCTCTCTCTCTCTCTCTCTGCCCCTCTTCCTGCTCACTAGCACACTCTCTCTCAAAATAAATAAATAAACTTAAAAAAAAAGAAATATGTGTTTTTAGAGTCAAAGATAAGGAGGAAAACACATAAAAAGTTGGTAACAGCCTAAATAAACACTCATCAATAAGGGAACAGTTAAATAAATGATGGTAGAGCTATACTTCAGTATACAATACAGTCGCTAAAATGGATGTCAGATCCATCTGTGCTGGTACGGAAAGATTATGATACATTGTTGAGTGAAAAAAAAAGCCACAAAACAACAGTACAGTCAGTTATAGAAACATCTCTTTATATTTTTGTGCAAAAAGTCTGCATATATATACAAATGTGTGTTTATAAATGTCTATAACTCACAGAAAATGATCCAAAAGGATAAACAACAGACTCTATGAGAAGAGTAGGGATAGAAAGTTGGGTTAAAGGGAATTTTCCACTTTCTTCCTATATCCTTCTGTGATGTTTTAATTTTATAAGAGGTGCCTGTTATCTTTCTAATTAAAAATACAAAAGAAATGAAAACTATATAGACAGAAAGGAAAGGGACCTCACCTGTTCTGGGCTCATGTATCGAAGAGTTCCTGTATTCCTTGTCCGATTTGCGTAATTTTTCAGGGATGTCACAAGTCCAAAGTCTCCTATCTTTACTTGTTTTGTATCTACCAAAAACACGTTACCTGGCTACAAAAAAAGAAACCCAATATTGAATTTATAAGCACCAATTTGACAGACTGTTAACACATATCCAAATCACATTTAACAAGGGCTATTTTTATATTTCCTTATAAGACATTTACCCTTACACAGGTAGCCCCAGACAGGATATTTAATATCACAGGTCTTTAAAATGCCAGCTGAAGAAGTAAGGATTTCTCTGTCTACAGAGAGGGCTTTGGGCATTGCTGCCTTCAAATCTCTGGAGACATGTTAAGTGGGAGGTGGATTCACTCTGTACAGTACAAAGGGATGGATCCAGGACTGGAGGGCAGAAAAAAACCAAAAGGTTTGCTTTAATATATCCTAATAAACTAACAGTGTGGTCCAAGGAATGGGAATTTGAGAGTCCCCATGTCAGAGAGTATTCAAGGTGGGGCTGGACACCCACTGGTTAGAAATGTTGCAAATATGAGTCCAGGATCTGTTGGGGATTGAAGTCGACACCTTTAAGATCTCTTCTAAGTTTGAGATTCTCAGAATGAGACTCTTGTCAATAATGTTGTAAGATAGCGCATGCAGCAACCGTAGTAGAGAGCTAAAAAAGTTGGAAGATGGAAAGAAGGCTCAAGAGTATTAAGGTCTGATCTCTGAGCAACTACAGACACGGAGCAAACATCGTCTGCAAACAGACACAAGAAAAGAACACTGTGACACAGGGCAACAGGAAGTATGGGGTACAGGAGAGAACGGGCAAGAGACGTGCTAGAGAAAGGAACATCCAGTCAGCACCAGTCAGTTTCGAGAATTCATCCATAGCGGGGGAGCCTGGGAGTTAATACCCAAACTTCTGCATTTATTTGCAGGTTACTTTATAAGTAAATAAATGTGCTTAATTTGTTATTTAACACTCTCTCTCTCTCTCTCTCTATATATATATATATATATATATATATCACCTATTCCAAGGTGAAGGCATAGCCAATCGAAATGTATTTTTCTGAACACAGTTCTTACAACATTCCAACTTCAAAGAGCACCTTCAGATATTAAAGCAAATGAAAGTAGGTGGACTCCAACACAAAGGCCTTGGCCATCCAGCTCCTGGGCAGACCAAAGACACGATATCTTTTATGGGCCAATTATTCCTATGTAGGCCCAACAACTACAACTATGGGTCCTTCTTTTACTCAAGAAACTCTTTTGTTTCATCCTTATTCTTGACTATTTTAGATGGGTGGGGTAAGCAAACAGCCAAGATCTACACAGAAAAGGTGCTTCTCCTGGATCCAGAGTCATCAGGAAAGGCTACATGAAGAGCCTGAGACCAGAGAAGACAGAAGAATGTTCCACGCAAGAAGGAGAGGAGCAAAGCCTCCGTGATAGGATTCAGCATGGCCAAAGTGTGATGGAAGTAGGCCAATTACAGGGAAGAGAGAGTGAGGGAGGCTGTGAAAAGCTGTTCTGTCTTCTTTGATTTTGATGAGGAGGTAAAATGGGAAAACAGCTCATCTCAACCATAAAAGAAGCTAGGAAGTCAGCAGAAAATAAAAATACAAAGGTATGCTGTGTGTTCCAAGTTTTGGATTACAATTTTCCAGTCACGGGGTAGAAATGTCTAACCAAAGGCCAGGAAAGTTCTAGACTCTGGACCCAGTAGCTATGATTGCCGTCATGAATAATGACTGATAGGGGCGCCTGGGTGGGTCCATTGGTTAAGCATCCAACTGCATCTCAGGTCATGATCTCAAGCCCCACATTGGGTTCTCTGCGGTCACCACGGAGCCTGCTTTGGATCTCCTGGCCCCCTCCTGTCAGCCCTTCCCCCACTTTCTCCCTCTCTCTCTCTCTCTCTCCCTCTCAAAAATAAATATTTAAAAAAAGAGTAATGACTGAGAAATTGGGAGAATCATGTTCCCAAAGCCAGTCATCAGAGTCCCTTCTGCTTCTCAAACAAGCCTGAGTAGCAGCAGAGGCAATGACAAAGCAGCCCACTGGCTGTGGTAGCCACAGTAATTCTTTGCATGCAAAGGTAGTTTACTGAAGCAGTGTTTGCAAGCGAAGTATACAGAGCAGCCAGATAGGACCAGAAGTGAATGAGCTCCTTCCTATAGGGCTCACTGTCTCAATAAATTGATTTGTCCTGAAGATCCTCTGAATGGTCCTATGGAATGGTATTTGGGGCAAGAGCTAGATCCATTCTAACTTCAGAGGATCAGAGATATTATTTCCTCAGGACTGTTAATCAATTCTAAAACTACAGAAGATACGTTTTAGAATGACTAAACCATAGGGGCGCCTGGGTGGCTCAGTCGGTTGAGCATCTGACATCAGCTCAGGTCATGATCTCGCGGTCCGTGAGTTCGAGCCCCGCGTCGGGCTTTGTGCTGACAGCTCAGAGCCTGGAGCCTGCTTCAGATTCTGTGCTCCCTCTCTCTCTGCCCATCCCCCGCTAGCACTCCATCTCTCTCTCTCTCTCTCTCTCAAGAATAAAACAGACATTAAAAAAATTAAAAAAAATAAAATTACTAAATCATATTTATCAATTCCTAACAAAGTACATTTTCATTTACCTTAAGGTCTCTATGGATTAACTGTTTGCAATGTATATAATCCACACCTGCTGTTATTTGTTCATACAATTCCAAAGCCAAATGTTTGTCTGGTGTCTGGCCTCTTCTGCTGTCAATCCATTGCTCCAAAGTCCCTTTACCACAGAATTCCATTTGGATGAAAAGGCACTTAGTCTTTGGTCTGGATATAAAATTCACAGTATATTACAAATAGCAATAAAAAGAAATTTATAAAAAAATAACATTTCTTTTTAAAATTATACTTCATCTTCTTAAGAATCCCAAAACATGTCTGAAGGCAGAAATCTAGGGGTGCCTGCGTGGCTCAGTCGGTTAAGCGTCTGACTCTTGATTTTGGCTCAGGTCATGATCTCACAGTTCATGAGATCTTGCTAGCATCTGGCTCTGAGCTGTCAGCACAGAGCCTGCTTAGGATTCTCTCTCGCCTCTTTCTCTGCCCCTCCCTTGCTCCCATATGTGCACACACATGCTCTCTCTTTCTCAAAATAAGTAGATAAACTTAAAAAAACATGAAAATCTAAATGTAATAAACTTGAATCAAAATACAATAAATCATTTTTGACTTAAATTGTAAGTGCCCAAATGTCCAGAGCTTTATTTGTTAAGTAATTTACAAAGTATGAGACTGCCCATTCTCTAATGGTAAGGGTCCTTGATCACCTTTGCTAGTAGAAAGGAATAGCAACACCAATACAATGGAATTAAGGAAAACCAAATTGCATTACTACATAAAGTAATTCTGGAACATTTTAATTCACTATTGGCCTACTGAGCATCTGTTTTGTGAAAGGCCTAGAACAGTCACCTAGAGATGAGAAAACAAGTTAGATACTATCCTTGCTGTCATGGGGGTTATAGTTTAATGAGAGAGAAATACAGAAAAACAAATCGAAAACAATAGTGTAAGGATCGTTTCTCAAAGAGAAATGCCAACAAATTGCTATGACATATACTTGCGAGGACTAATTTTGCTAACCATGTTTTTATCTTGCTTTATAAACTAAGTTGGCTTCAATATTAATTTATTCTCTTCAAATTTATGTTGGTTAGAAAATAGGAAAAGAAAGCCAAAAATCTGCTGAAAGCTGAAGAAGTCCTGTCTGTATGCTGATGGTCGATGAGTCCTGAAACTAATGATAAAGCTCTCAATCACATGGGGTGGATGGAGCTGGTGCTGGGGGTGGGAGTCAATGAATGAACAGACCCTCATTGTCCTCAGGATTTCAGTGAGGACAGTCCCCAAGAAACACTGGCTGACTTTTCAGAAGCAGATGCCAGGTCTTTAGAGACCTCCAGTCCTTTGTCAGGGTCTTACCTGAGACAAAGCATGAGTGATGCAAGGTGGGGTACCTCCTTGGTCTTAAATTATCTTCAATGCCCACCACTCCACTGTAAGTGGTGTGGTTGTATTCAAAAGGGACCCCTTGGGGTGTCTGGCTGGCTCAGTTGGTAGAGCATGTAACTTTTGACCTCAGGGTCATGGGTTCAAGCCCCACGTTGGACATGGAGCTTAACTTAAAATATTAAAAAAAAAGAGAGAGACAGAGAGAGACAGACCACTTAACTGCACCCCAACAATCAGGAGTCTCTGAGAGGGACAGAAAAGTGTTGGCAGCTGAGGAGGGGTTTCCAGCTGTAGCATCCATAATGTGTTCAAACCTTCTTCCTAAGACTGCATGTACAGCCTAGCCTGAAGCCGGGGTAAGTGAGCAAGCCTACAAATTAAACAATGGAGACAAAAAAGCTAAACCTGAGATTTTCAAAACAGATGAGGACAGGGATACCTGGCTGGCTCAGTCAGAAAAGCATGCAACTCTTGATCTTGGGGTTGTGAGTTCGAGCCCCACACTGGGTGTAGAGGTTACTAAAAATAATAAATAAACTAAAAAAAACAAAAAACAAAAAAACAAAAAAAGTATAAATTTAAAAAAATAAAACAGTTGAGGACAATAAAAAAATTTTTTTTAAGCAAGTGTGGAGCAAGGGATAGAAGCAAGGACAAGATTATTGTCTCAAACGGTGTTTGTGGTTGGTGATTATTAAAGGTAATAACTTATCTTCTGTAATGTAATTAAATGTAATGGCCTTATCTTCTGGCCTACACCAAGTAAATAACAGTTTCTTCCATCCTGTTAGGGCTATGAGAATTCTTTTTAGTTACCTTGAAGTGTTAATGCTGTCCACAGAATGGTAATCATCGCCAAACCAGCAGCTGTAGTAGTGAACGATATTTGGGTGATTGAGAGCTGCCAAAGCTTTTACTTCACGCTCTGCCTTCCTGCTTTAAAGAAACAGGGAACAGAAAAGTGTCAGCATCATCCCTGCTATGAACTACAAGTCAGGTGACAGAAGACAACTACCTACGCTCCCTTATGAAACAGTTGCCGTGGTTCCCACACCCTGAGTTTTTAGAATGGAGGCCAGGAGTACTCGAAAGGAAAAACTGAACACACAGAAAAAACATGGCTGTCCTCACTCTCAACATGAGAAAAAGCAGTGACTTAATCAAGTTCAAGCATCAGACATTTTAAAAGCCATTTGTAGTCGTCTTTGAAATGCCAGTCAAGCATTTTTGGTTGCTAATTCATACATCATATTTTGTTTAACCTTGTGTTGAAATCACTTTGGATTTCATAAGCAAACCCTAATAGGGCAGCAAGGGTAACCCAGGCAACATTATGAACCTAACTCAAAAATTTTAATGTATAACAGAAATACACAAAGGAGATATCTACGCAGAGAAAGCAAGACTTCACTGTACGTGTGGGAGCTTTATAGTGATCTGGAGTCAAGAGCTGAGAAAATGCTATGCTACATGGAATAAATTTGAGATTTCAATGAGGAGAAAAGATAAGCAAACATTTTACAATTCCATTTTCTAATTTGCAAAGTTCCATAACTACATGACATAACATTTGTAAAAATAAAGGGAAAAAAAGTACTCATCCATCAACAGCCCTAACACAATCAGTTATCGTTTTGGATTGTTTCTTATAGTCTTTCTTCCTATATATTTTTATATACTTGTAATTATAGTATATAGTTTTTATCCTATTTCTCCATATAACAGGTTATCTTTACCATTTTCCTTGTTATACAATTTGTATAACCATCATGTAAACTTTTTAATGTAAGATTTCTAAAGTATAAAAAAGTAGAGCAAATAATTTCATGAACTGCTACCTAGCCATTACCCAAATGAAACTGTTATTAACTCCTGGCCAATCTCGTTTCATCTATACTCTCACCCACTTCCTCATCTTCCCTGGATTATTCTGAAGCAAATTCCAGCATCATATCATTTCATGTCTGAATATTTTCCGTATGTAAGCTTAGCCATCGAACAGGGGAGAGAACAAAACATATTTAATCATTCCTTCGTTGCTGGACCTTTAGTTTGTTCTAATTTTTCACTGTTATAATGGCACAGTGATTTACATCTTCTTGTATAACTTTTTCCATAATTTGGATAATATCCTTAGAATAGGTTCCCAGATAGGAAATCCATGGGTCAAGGTGTATAAATATTCCAAGTATATTTTTTTTAATTTAATAATTATTTCTGAGAGACAGAGAACACAAGCATGGAGAGGCGCAAACAGAGAGGGAGACACAGAATCTGAAGCAGTCTCCAGGCTCGAGCTGTCAGCACAGAGCCTGATGTGGGGCTTGAACTCACGAACCACGAGATCGTGACCTGAGCTGAAGTTGGATGCTTAATTGACTGAGCCACCCAGGTGCCCCTCCACGTATATTTTTAACTGTGTTATACCAATTTATGAAGCTACTAAAAATGTCCAAGATACTGTACTCTTATCATCATTACATATTACCATTAAGAAAAATGCTACTGAATGGAAAGAACAACACTTCATTCATGTTAAGCAAAATAATGTAACGGGAAAAAAAGCCTTGTTTTGATGCCAGGTGGACAAGGCAAGGCATTGTCCGTGGGAAGGGAAGTAGGTGTGTCTGGCTGAGATGAGGAATGGCCAGGACTCCATGCCTGCTTCTCCTTTACTCATGTCATTTTCCATAGCTCATATCTGTTTCCCATATCCTTCCCTAGTCCTTGAGGGATAGGTATACCAAGTTATACATAGTCCAACTGTCAGAAACCAACAAGCAAGATTGGTGAACCGGTGAGCTTGTGATTTAATACTTCCTTCCCACATGTTCTCTTTTCTGCAGGAGTTCTATCCAGTAAGTGGGAAGGGTGGGAGTAAGTGGGTGCAGATAATACATGAAACAAACATGGGGAGCAAGGGGTTATAGTGGGAACACAATGGATCAGCATTCCAGAAAACAAGTTCTAAATCTCCACCTTGTTACCATAGTAGGTAGCATCCAAAGATGGTCATCAATTCATGTCCTCCCCATACATACATCCACTCCTCAGATTAAGAGGTAGAGTCTATTTGCCCTCTACCTGAGTCTGAGCTGGCCTTAGTGATGTTGTTTAACTGATATTATGTAGAACTTCCAAGACTAGGTCAAAAGTAGCCTTTGCTGTTCCCTCTTGGGATGACTTTCTCTGAGGACAATCCTTGGAATGCAGCGACTAGGTTGTGAGAAGCCCAGGTGACATAAAGAGGCCACGTAGAGGCGCTCTGGTTAACAGATGAAATTCCAGCCCACAGCCAGCATCAACTGCTAGCCATGTGCGACAGCCATTACTAGCCAAGCTTTCAGATGACTTCTGACAGCAAATGCGTGAGAGACCCCGTGTGAGGATGGCCCAGATGGCCACAGCCAACTCAGAGGACCATGAGAGATAATAATACCTGTTGTTTTTAGGCCACTACATTTTGGAGTGGTGTATGATGGAATAATAGACAAACAGTTACCTATTTACCTTTGACAGATCAGTTCCCAGCTTTGGGTCTCAGTCTCCTAGTCCTTCCGATAAAGGAGAGGAGACCAGAAAATCTCAAAGGTCACTGTAAGCTAGATGATTCTATTACTTCTGTTTTCATCAAGACAAGCTCAAAAGAATGATCAATGGTATATTATTATTATTTTTTTTAATAACCACAGTAAAGTGAGGTCATTTCACAGTAAGCCAAGCCCCTGATGACAGAGCTTGAGGAAGACGAGAAAAAACTAAATAATATGCTAATGAAGAAGAGAAAAACATAAAAAAAGAATAGTGCAGGTTCACACACCTCATTCAAAGAAATAAAACATTTACTACTTACTCGCTATCATATTTAACACGTTTAACAACGTAAGTCTTCCTATCAATTCTGTGTTTTGCTTTGAAAACTTGGCCATATCCACCTGAACCAATCGGTTCTATTTCTGTAAAATCACTGGTAAACCTTAAAAGATAAAAAATACATGGTTATTCTGAGGTTCAATGGTCACTGCCCACCCAGCCTCCCAACCCTTCCACTTTCCCTTAATGTCACTGGCAAAATGGACTCTACAAGAAACATGGCTCTCTCCTCCTAAATGAGAAGAGTCTACTCCACAGAAACTCTTGAATCACAAAGGATAGCTACGCCTGCTCCTGCTCCCAAAATAACAGACCACCTCTGGTAATTACGTTCAACTTCTGGCTGGTACAAAAGCCATGATAATTTTATCTCAAGTATAAAACTTTAGAAAGAAGTGCCATGGGGCGCCTGGGTGGCTCAGTGTGTTAAGTGTCCGACTTCAGCTCAGGTCATGATCTCACGGTTCGTGAGTTCAAGCCCCACGTTGGGCTCTGTGCTGACAGCTTGGAGTCTGGAGCCTGCTTTGGATTCTGTGTCTCTCTCTTTCTCTCCCTCCCCTGCTTGAGCTCTGTCTCCATCTCTCTCCCTAAAAATAAATAAGGATTAAAAAAAAATTGTTTAATAAAAAAAATAGAGAGAAGTGCTGTATTATGTTCCACAGCTATCACCAAGCTGTCATAAGAGAAATGAGCATGTTCTCTGAGCCTGCCTAGGTCTGTAACTACCTGGGGTTCCCCTCTCTCTCCTGTCCTGCATTCCATCATTAAGCCCTGCCAATTCTACTTCCAAAACCTATCCCTGGTATGCACCCACTTTCCTCATCTCCAACAGCTATACACTAGTCCAACCTTCTATCAGGCTGCTTCATGAGCCACACAGCAACGAGTGTGAAAAAATGGAGTATGATCATGTCTCTCTATTGCCTAAATTCTCCAATAGCCTCCTTTTCATTAAGCCAAAGCCAGAAAGTCCTTAGATGGCCTATAAGGAGTCTCCTACTTCCCTGCCCAGCCTGTCTCACGGCACCGTGTCCTTGTTCCCTGCACTCCAAGCACACAGCCTCTGCTCCTTGAACACTCACCTACCTTTCCTACCTTTACTTTTCCACATGTGGCTCTTTTGCAGAGCCACAGAGCTTCTCCACCTCCCTGTCCTAACTCATCCTCTAGGCGCCCCCACACCGGTGACCCCACAGGAAGCCTTGCTTCACCCCTCACACTAAACCCAAGGTTCCTATTTCCACTTCTTACCATGTCATTGCTTCTAAGACCATGCGTGTCAATTACAGATTTTTCATCGAATTATTCTCCCCACAAAACTGTGAGGGCGGAAGATGTTTCTGTTTGTTCCACTCTAAATCCAATGCCCAAAACTGTGCCAGGTGTGTATTAGGGACTTATGAAATGTTTGCAGATTCTTTTAAACTTGTATTCAGTGTCCTCCTATTGCAAATAGGCTTCATTTTTTTTAGATACTTTATTCAAACCCAAACATGCAATCTACCACAAGGGGAACCTTTTTCCAAAGTGAAATCTGGAATGGAGCTGGAAAGTGGAAAACATATTCAAGTGGAGCTGTTCGGATTCCTGCAAGAGTCTTTTCTAAGAAATCATTGGTTTATAGAAATATTTACCTTCAATATTAAAAATGTCCATGGATGTCAGAAAAATTCACATAACTATCCAGTAGATCTACACTTACCACATTCCACCTGGATTCATCTAAACTTTCCGTCTCCAGGAGACAATGATCCTTTGCGGATCTGAGTGTACTAAAAAATTAAACTGTTCAGGTAGAAATATAATTTAGCCTGGCTGACGAACAACAGTCCCTTAAGAAACTTTTGTCGAAGGGGCGAACATATCTGTAACCAGATTCTTTGTCACAGCTTTCCCTCTTACCTGAGTTCCACAGAACACCTGCTGTCTTTTGTCACAGGAGAGTTAAATGTAGGTGCCAAACTTCTAAGATTTAAGACAAGAATATGAAACTCAAATAAAACTGAAATCAAATATAACGTTAGAAGAAGTTTTATGTCACGCACTAGTTTTTTTTATATATTCAGTCAACTATTAGAATTACATGGTTGAAACCATTCACCTTTTCCTTTATAAAACAATAAACTTAACAGTTCTCCTCTGTCAACTAATGATTTTTCATTCCTTTTCTGATTCCTTATTTATTTATTTATTTATTTATTTATTTATTTATTTATTTATTTATTATTTTTGCCTGAACACATTTATTGCTGGTGTGCCCCAGCCTCCCTTTTTCTCCCTCCAGACTCAGAACCAAAGGACTTCTATCTGCTTGCACTGTCATTCCGGTCATTTTACCCTTTGTACTTTATTCCTTACTGGCCATGACACCTGCTTTTGGAAGTTCAAACCCCACTTAAACCTAAACCTCTTCCAATTGCTATCTTCCCTTTAAGCCCTCAGGTTCCTAACACCATCAGCTGTTAGGCCATCAGCCATGATGCCTGATTCCCGACTACATCTCACCCACAAGGAATAGTCTTCAAATCCTTTCTCCATTGCTTCTTCCCCCAGTTACTGGAACCATACTCCCTCAAACCCTGCCCACTCTTCTCGTATGGTCTGTCTTGCAAATTCTCCTCGCCCTCCTCACTGCCACGATAACCAATGGCTGATGTCTGGATCACCTCACATGTACATCTCTCTTCTCTCCACCCAAACACCCACATCAGGAATCATCTTTCCTTGACACACCTCCTACTCTTCAGAATATATCGGTGGCTCATAATGGCTCCTACTGCCACCTCACCCTCACGGCTGACTTATAATTACGTCCTCGTTTTTCTCTTCAGGTCAAAAAAACAATCCACGTGGGGCGCCTGGGTGGCTCAGTTGGTTAAGTGTCCAACTTCGACGCAGGTCATGATCTCACAGTACATGAGTTCGAGCCCCATGTCGGGCTCTGTGCTCACAACTCAGAGCCTGGAGCCTGTTTCAGATTCTGTGTCTCCCTCTCTCTGCCCATCCCCTGCTCACATTCTATCTCTGTCTCAAAAATAAACATCAAAAAAAAAAAAAAAAAGAAGAAGAAGAAGAAGAAGAAGAAGAAGAAGAAGAAGAAGAAGAAAGAAACCGATCCACTATCATTTATGTAACATTTGGTCTTTTTCTTTTCTTGCCCAAGTCATTACACCATCTCTACCCTACCCAGCTGTCTGTAAAATAACACAATTCATGGGAGAGTACTTCCCTAAGCCCACATCTGTCAGCCTCATCCAAAATAATTCCCTTAACCAATGACTTTAGTGACCCCCTACAGGCTTTATGTCCACAGTGCAGTATGTACATCCATTCAAAGATTTCTCTACATATTTACAATTATTTGTTTGCAGATGTCAAGCTTTCTGTGATCCTCAACCATGCTTTCCACCTCTGAAACTCCGCACAAATGACGATGTATAGTATTCTACAAATACTAAAGACTTAGTAAATAAGGCTAACAAACGAAGTCTGAAATAAAACTTCGTTTCAAAATACAGTCACTGCATAATGATACTCACCTTTTCACCTTCTTTTCACTATTTCTGACATTGTCCTATAATAAAAGAAAATGAAAAATAGTTTCAGATGATTAAATCAATTCTCTTGCTTGACCTTGCTCTTCTTCCTGCTGTACTTCTAGATGGTTCTGTGACATTTTTTTGGTCCCTTAGATGAACAGCATCATCAACTTGTGTACTCTCGTCATGCCCTGCTTCTCAGGTTGGCTACATCAGTGTTCTCATCTATTATAGCAACCAGATAGACATGGTGGGAAGGGCAAAAAGGTAGTCCTAGGGCATGTTCAGCAGAAGCACAGATTCCCTTGGTACAGAACGTGGCCTCCCTGGCGACGCCCCGGGCTGGTGGGTCTCACCAAGTCATCCACAGTGCTAATGAAGAAGAAATGGAGCTCAGGGACTAGTTTAAAGTAATTCCCCAAGTGTTTCTGATCTGATCAGTTAAAAATGGCAATGCTGGGGCACCTGGGTGGCTCAGTCGGTTAAGCATCTGATTTCAGCTCAGGTCACGATCTTGCAGATCGTGGGTTTGAGCCCGGCATCGGGCTCTGGGCTCATGGTGCAGTGCCTGCTAGGGCTCCTCTGTCTCCCTCTCTCTCTGCCCCTCCCCTGCTCGTTCTCTCTCTCTCTCTCTCTCAAAAATAAATAAAATTTTTAAAAAATCCAAACTGTTTTAAAAAAATGGCAATGCTGAAATATTCATTTTTAGCAAAAATGAACAATTAAAAAAATTTTTTTAACGTTTATTTATTTTTGAGACAGAGAGAGCAGAGCATGAACGGGGGAGGGTCAGAGAGAGGGAGACACAGAATCTGAAACAGGCTCCAGGCTCTGAGCTGTCAGCACAGAGCCCAACACGGGGGGCTCGAACTCACGGACTGCGAGATCGTGACCTGAGCCGAAGCCGGCCGCTCAACCGACTGAGCCACCCAGGCGCCCCAACAATTTAATTTTAATAGTTAAGAAAAAAAGAGAAGTCCTGGATATATCTCAAAAACTAATTTCACATAGCTATTCTTTATTCATATTCACTTTTATTCTGGTAGGTTTGGTAACTTTGTAGTTTTACCAAGTTGAGTATGTTGACACAGAGTGGGGAGCATCGAACTAAGAACTTTTGAGCTCATAGCACCTACCAGCCTCAGTATTGTGTGATGACTAAGCTATGGTTAATTTAGCCATTCTGTTAATGGACAATGTTTTTTTTCTAATCTCCTCCTGTTACCAATGCTGTTGCAAAGAACGTGCTTATCCAATGTCTCTGTACATACGTATGAGTGTTTCTCTAGTACACATTCCCCAGGAAGGGAACTGCCTGAAGGCACAGCACACACACCCTCCACTTCACTACGTGTCGCCAAACCGTTCTCCACAATGACTGCACCAACTTACGCTTCCACCAGCAGCAGCGTATAGCGGTCATAACTGGAACACAGCTGTGCCAATGTTTAGTACTGCCAGACTCAAATTTTGCCATGGTAACGGGCTTAAAATGATACCTAACTGTGTTTTGATTTGCATGTTCACCATTACTATGCAGTGAAGCATCTTTTCATATGTTGGGGCCTATTTGGGTATCTCTTCTCTGACCTGTTTGTTCAGATATTTTGCACATCTTTATACTGACCCACTTTTCTTTTTCTTATTGATCTGTTCATCACTCATTATAAACAGGACACTTTTATAACACTAATCATCACCACAAAAATTATCTGATTTTTTAATTTACTTTTGAGAGAGAGAGAGACAGAGAGAGAGAGAGAGAGACAGAGCATGAGTGGGGAGGGGCAGAGAGTGAGTGAGACACAGAATCTGAAGCAGGCTCCAGGCTCTGAGCTGTCAGCACAGAGCCCCATACGGGGCTTGAACTTGTGAACTGCGATATCATGACCTGAGCTGAAGTCAGATTCTTAACCGACTAAGCCATCCAGATGCCCCCCAAATTATCTGATTTTTAACATTAGTTCTGATTTTTTAAAACAAGAGCAGAACTGGGGTGCCTGGGTGGCTCAGTCAGTTGAGCATCTGACTCTTAATTTCAGCTCAAGTCATGATCCTAGGGTCTTGGGATTGAGCCCTGTGTTAAGCTCCGTGCTGAGTGTGGAGGCTGCTTAAGATTTCTCTCTCTCAAGCCAAACCATAAGAGACTCTTAAAAACTGAGAATAAACTGAGGGTTGATTGGAGGGGGGGTGGGAGGGAGGGGGGTTGGGTGATGGGCATTGAGGAGAGCACCTGTTGGGATGAGCACTGGGTATTGTATGGAAACCAATTTGACAATAAATTTCATATTAAAAAAAAAAGATTTCTCTCTCTCTCCCTCTGCCCTTCTCCCCCACACATGTTCGTGTTCTCTCTCTCTCTCTTGAAAATAAAACAGGAGCAGAATTATATTAATGGACCTTTCAAGTACTAATTAATAGAAGATAAGCATGATCATAGGAATATATGAAAACATGAAGGTGAGTAGGGAGAAGATGAGAGTGAATAGTGGAGGAATTTTGCATGTGAGGAATGGGAGTTAATAAAGGAGGAAGTCAAATGCTGCCACATATCAGTATGAAATAAGAGTGCACCAGATAATAGAAAAATTACGGTTGGGTACGGGAGATACTTTTTAAATGAGGAAATACAAAGAAAATAAGGAAACTAATTAGGAAGCTAGAGGCTAATACTATACCATAGGAGATGAAGAATTGTTTACACGGCCCCTGTCACAACTTCCTCCTGATGAATTTTCCAAGAAATCATTTTCAGATGGTGATTCAGGAGCACTGGAAGAAGGGGGAATAATTGTTAATTTGTGAATTCTGACTATTTTTTGTTGATCAGTAATTTCTTTCTCTAAATTCTCCTTCAACATTTTCATAAAATGTGCACTTTCAGGCAGCAATCTTAATTTGTTAAATATCACAGCTGTTTGCTCATACTTACGATATGCTTTTCACCAAAGTGTTGCTTCCAGAGTCACCAGGCGAAGTAATCAAAGAACCAGCTAATACCGAGTCAGCTTTCTGAAAGAAAGAGTACCCCTTAGGAGTTTGAAGAGCAATTAAATTATTGCTCCATACTGACTCAGTCTCTGTGTGCTAACTACCACGTTTATTTACGAATGCTTGATCTGGATTTACAAAACAACCCTGAGGGGGGCGCCTGGGTGGCTCAGTTGGTTGGACGACCAACTCTTGATTTCCAGTCAGGTCATGATCTCACAGTTTGTGAGTTCCAGCCCTGCATCAGGCTGTGCTACGAGTGCAGAGCCTGCTTGAGACTCATTCTCGCTCCCTCTCTCTGCCCTTCCCCCGCTCATGCACGTGCTCTCCCTCTCTCCCAAAATAAATAAATAAATATTCAAACAAACAAACAAACCCTGAACTGCCAACAGAACTTTGATCTCTGGGGCCTCATGGCCCCATGGCTCATGGCTCATGGCTCATTGGTGAAACACAGAATGGAGGAATCCTTTTGCTATGTTACTGGCTGTCCTGGCATCATCTAAACACAGTCTAACCTTTCCAGGGGAATTCTACCAAACACTTAAAGAAGAGTTAACACCTATTCTTTTGAAGCTCTTCCAAAAATATAAATGGAAAGAAAACTTCCAAACTCATTCTATGAAACCAGCATTACCTTGATTCCAAAACCAAAGACCCCAATAAAAAGAATAGACCAATTTCTCTGATGAACATGGATGCAAAAATCCTCAAGATATTAGCCAACCAGATCCAACAATACATTAAAAGAATTATTCACCACAACCAAGTGGGATTTATACCTGGGATGCAGGGCTGGTTCAATATCCACAAAACAATCAATGTGCTACATCACATCAATAAAAGAAAGGACAAGACCCATACGATCCTCTCAATAGATGCAGAGAAAGCATTTGACAAAATACAGCATCCTTTCTTGATAAAAACCCTCAAGAAAGTAGAAATAGAAGGATCATACCTCAGGATCATAAAAGCCATATATGAAAGACCCATCGCTAATATCATCCTCAATGGGGAAAAGCTGAGAACTTTCCCCCTAAGGTCAGGAACACGATAGGGTTGTCCACTCTCGCCTCTGTTATTCAACATAGTATTGGAAGTCCTAGCCTCAGCAATTAGGCAACACAAAGGAATAAAAGCCATTCAAATCATCAAGGAGGAAGTCAAACTTGCACTCTTCAAAGGGAATTTTAAAATTTAAAAGTTAAATCCAAAGGCAGTACGTACCATTGAGGTTTTCTCTGAAAGTATCTGCTCATACGCAAGCTTAGCAGCTGACTGTTTGGCTTCTTGCTTAGTACTACCTACACCAATACCGTATTCTTTCTGTCCAATTTTGCATCTATAATGAAATCTAGGAGAAATGATGGAGAATATGTAACCCAAATACCAAAAAACAGTGAATCTAATTTATGATGTGGAAACAAACACATATTAACAAAGACCTTAATATGATGTGATAGGTAGATTTACAGTTGGTAGCTTGTATGATATAAATCTTCAAAACTGGCTGACCAGTTTCCCAGAATAACCAGGATTGGTTGACATCCTAGCTTGCATTTTCCAGCCAACTTCTCTTTGTTGCTTCACTGAAATTCTGCAAAGGTTGGGGCACCTGAGTGGCTCAGTTTGTTAAGCATCCAGCTCTTGACTTCAGCTCAGGTCATATGAGTTTTAGCCCTGCATCAGACTCCGTGCTGACAGTGTGGAGCCTGTCTGGGATTCTCTCTTTCTACCTCTCTCTTTGCCCCTCCCCCCCTCATGTTCTCTTTCTTTCTCAAAATAAATAGATACAATTTTTTTAAAAAACTTTTAAAAAATTCCTTGGGGCACCTGGGTGGCTCAGTCGGTTAAGCTTCTGACTTCAGCCCAGGTCATGATCTCAGCATTCGTGAGTTCAAGCCCCACATCGGGCTCTCTGCTGTCAATGCAGAGCCCGCTTCAGATCCTTTGTCCCTCTTTCTGTCTGCACCTCCCCTGTGCTCTCACTCTCTTTCAAAAATAAATAAACATTAAAAACATTTTTTTTAATTCCTCAAAGATCAAAAGATATGGAGGAAAAGAAGGACGAGAGAGATCTGGTAAATTTTTCAGAGATGCTCAAATGGAAAGAAAAAGCCTGAGTAGGGAAAGTAGGACATCTACAGTAGAAACAATAAGGTTATAGTGTTTTGTAGGGAATGGGCAAATCATAGATTTGTTCTAACTTCAGCATTTTCTGTCCCCTGCTCATGTGCCCCCAAACCTAAGAAAATCCCCACAGTACAAAAGACAAAAGCCCCATGCTGAAGTCCACACACCCCTCATATTATATGTAAGAATATTTGTGGTTAGGCAAGGATACTTGAACAATTACATGAGAACTATATTTAAGGTAGCAAAGCAATGGACATGGTAAGTATCATCGAGTTACTATATATTACCGCAAAACTATTCTAGTATTATTTGCCATAGAGGCAAATACATCCAACCAGGGTGAGTCTTTGCTGCTGGGCCCTGAAAGCAGAATTAGGTTGAATGACTGGAGGGTTTCTATGGCTCTTATTCTCTCAGGCACCTCTAACTAGACTGCTCTCTTTTAGGGAACTGACGTTAGAGCACTTAAGCCAAAGGAACCAAACAGGTGAGCTATGAAAAAATAAAATGGCCTCTTACTTTATTGAGATTGACCCACACACTTCACTATTTCATGCCAATGAATACTATCCTGCTTTTCTCATCCTGGTTCTGGCCTAAAAGCCATCAGAGTAAAATAGTCAATAGCTGAGTCAATTCAGAGGACAGTGGGGCACATGGGTGGCTCAGTAGGTTAAGCGTCCGACCTCTGCCCAAGTCATGATCCCGTGCTTTGTGGGTTCAAGCCCCCCGTCGGTCTCTGTGCTGACAGCTCAGACCCTGGAGCCTGCTTCAGATTCTGTGTCACCCTCTGTCTCTGCCCCTCCCCTGCTTGCACTCTGTCTCCCCAAAATAAACAAACATTAAAAATAATTCAGAGGACAGTATCCTAAGGTAGTTATTTGGGTTATTTGTCAGTCAGATTTTTTTTCTCTCATTTACCTGTTGGTTGTAACCAAGAAACAATCCCCTTCAGACTCATTTGCTTTCTGCTTTTCCTAGTTCTTATCTATTCTTTATCCTTACTTCCAAAGTCTTGGCAGCTCTGAAGCTCTACTCCATCCCTCAAATCATATTCCTAAAATCCTGGTCTCCTCACAGTCTACGACTAAAACCCATTTCTTTAATACCTGGTATTTGTCTAGGGAGTGACACCATTTAACTGAATTTGTAGGACAAACACCTGGACAAACAGCTCTCTAATCTGACGATGGTAGAAGGAGAGTCATTTTGGGGCGCCTGGGTGGCGCAGTCGGTTAAGCGTCCGACTTCAGCCAGGTCACGATCTCGCGGTCCGTGAGTTCGAGCCCCGCGTCGGGCTCTGGGCTGATGGCTCAGAGCCTGGAGCCTGTTTCCGATTCTGTATCTCCCTCTCTCTCTGCCCCTCCCCCGTTCATGCTCTGTCTCTCTCTGTCCCAAAAATAAATAAACATTGAAAAAAAAAAAAAAATTTTTTTAAGAAGGAGAGTCATTTTGCCTACACGTGTGGCACAGCCATTTTCATCTAGCCACTCCCACTGTGACCCCTGGGATGGAAATATTTCTGCACCCCCACACTCCCGAGCAGGGCCACCTCACACTCTCATAGGTCTCCTGCAGACTAAACCATCCAGATATACCTCAGAAACAAAGGATTCCCCAGATTTGATCTATTATGGTATATGGGTCCCAAGATTTCAGCAAGTAAGCATTTTAATATTTCAATTACAAAGATGTCCAATTGCATATGAGTTCTATAAAACCTTCCCTGCAGAATATACAAAAAGGGAAGACAAATATTTCTGGAAAATTAGACATGAAACAAGCCCGTTATATTGCTGTTATATTGCTTAGATACAATGAAACAGAAGGAAAAGCTGAATTACGTCTCACCTTTCAGGCCCAGGTTCTTTCAGTTCACATTGTTCATAATTTACAGACAGTTGTTCCTTCTGGGCAAGCCTATTGATACGGCCTATGAAATTCCCAGTGGATCCTAATCCTAATCCTTCTGATGAATGTGTTGTTGGCAGTGATACAGAACTAACTGCCTACAAAGAAAGAAAAATCTTGCTTAATATACATGAAAACAGAAATTGAACTATTTTGATAAATACTAAATAAAATTTAGTTTATTTAATAAAATTTAATAAGATTACTAGAAGAATAATTTGAAAGACAATTTAGATCTTATGTGTTGTCCTACTCTACTACCTTCAGTACAAGTCTAAGTATGTATCTTTTTCTACCAGAAAAAATCCACAAGGGTAAGTGTTAACCATAGGAACCACCATTTTCCTTTGATAGTTTCCTAAAGAAAAACAAAGTAGTTAACTTTCTTGTTTATCCACGCAAAATACTATAACACTGTCTCACTCACCCTTTGTAAATCTCAAAAATGAAGACAACCAAAATTGAAGTAAAGCCATATCCTGGATCACACCTTAGTGGGAAAGATGAATATAATAGCACATTCCTTCCATTATAAGAATGGAATGTACTTTTTTTAATCTGACGAAAGCTTGTCCAAAGTTTTTCTATTTAATCTTGTCAGAGAACTTTTAGTTTTATTGACCATCTTTATTATTTCTTTGTTTTCTTGTACATTAACGTCTGACCTTGTTATTATTTTCTTCTGCTTCTTTAGGGGAAGGCATTCTATTGTTCTTTTTCTAACTTCTTGATTCGATTTTCTGGCTCATTAACAATTCATGAGTTTACAATTTTGCCTGATTTACTTTTCCCTATTTGAGTTACCAGGGAGACATCATCGAGTAAGATTTTTCAGGAAAGTATCTTGAAAGTCAATGTTTTCAAATGTTCAATATGTGAGAATGATCCTCTCTTGTCCCACATATAAACGAGCTCTTGTCTCATGTTACAGCCATTTCTCGACTATCCCTTGGCTTTTAACGTTGCTATGGACAGTATGATTTTTTTTCATTTTTATATACTTTTAAAGTATTTATTTATCTTTGAGAAAGAGAGAGCACAATCAGGGGAGGGGCAGAGAGTAAAGGACACAAGAGGATCCGAAGCAGGCTCCACGCTGACAGCACAGAGTTTGATGTAGGGCTCAAACTCATGAAGCTGAAGTCGGATAGCTAACCAACTAAGCCACCCAGGCACCCCTTCATTTTTACATTAAAAAAAATTGTTTTTAATGCTTATTTATTTTTGAGACCGAGAGAGACAGAGCGTGAGCAGGGAGGAGCAGAGAGAGAGGGAGACACAGAATCTGAAGCAGGCTCCAGGCTCCAAGCTGTCAGCACAGAGCCCTACGCGGGGCTCAAGCTCACAAACTGTGAGATCATGAGCCAAGCCGAAGTCGGATGCTTAACTGACTGAGCCACCCAGGTGCCCCCATTTTTACATTTTAAATAATTTACTTTTGGGGGTTCCTGGATGGCTCAGTCGGTTAAGTGTCCAGCTTCGGCTCAGGTCATGATCTCGAGGTTCGTGAGTTCGAGCCCCGCATTAGGCTCTGTGCTGACAGCTCGGAGCCTGGAACCTGCTTCAGATTCTGTGTATCTGTCTCTCTCTGGCCCTCCCCTGCTCATGATCTGTCTTTCTCTCTCTCTCTCTCTCTCAAAAAATGAATAAACATTAAAAGAAATTTTGAAAAAAAATTTTAATAAAAATTTTTTTTAAATTAAAAAAAAAATTTCTTTTCTGCCTAGATGCTTGCAGGATTTTGTCATCACGCTTAGAGCTCAGGACTTTCCCAATGATTGATCGATCTTGTTCTTGGTGGCTCTGTATTTTTCTATGATCTGTTGTTTTAATCTGGATGCAGGTCTTCCTTTATTTCAGAAACATTTTCGACTGGAATCTCTTCAGACAGCTTTTTCTGTACTCTTTACTCTGTTCTCACCTAGAACAGAGCTCTTGATCAGGCTCTCGATCATCTGCCCTCCTGATACATCACCCTCCTCACAGTCCCTCCACCTCTTTGTCCTTTCCCACTGCACTGCTCACTTAGGTGGAGGGGTCCTGCCAGGACCTGTCAGCTCATTTCACACTGTTTCCTTTCCCCATTCTTCCAACTTCAGAGGCTACCACTACCATTAGCATTCTAAATAGGTATGGCCAAGCTTTGCCCACTATCTCCTAGATATATCTTTCATTCAGGGCTTTACAGAAATGGAGATGGGGGGGGGCGGAACTTCTGAATGTAAAAGAACTTGTGGGAGCACCTGAGTGGCTCAGTTGGTGAAGAGACCGACTCTTGATATCAGCTAAGGTAGTGATCTCTCAGTTGTGAGACTGAGCCCCTTGTCAGACTCTGTGCTCATAGCATGGAGCCTGCTTGGGATTCTCTCTCTCCTTCTTCCTAAGCTCCTCCCCCACTTGCTCTCGCTCTCTCTCTCAAAATAAATAAATAAACTTAAAAAAAGAAAAAGATGGGGTGCCTGGGTGGCTCAGTCAGTTAAGCGTCCGACCTCGGCTCAGGTCATGATCTCACGGTTCGTGAGTTCAAGCCCCGCATCAGGCTCTGCGCTGACAATGCAGAACCTGGAGCCTGCTTCGATTCTGTGTCTCCCTGTCTCTCTGCCCCTCCCCCGCTTGCACTCTGTCTCTCTCTCTCTTTCAAAAATAAATAAAACATTTTTTAAAACTTTAAAAAATAGGGGCGCCTGGGTGGCTCAGTCAGTTAAGCGTCCGACTTCTGCTCAGGTCATGATCTCACAGTTCGTGAGTTCGAGCCCCATGTCGGGCTCTGTGCTGACAGCTCAGAGCCTGGAGCCTGCTTCGGATTCTGTGTCTCCCCCTCTCTCTGCCCCTTCCCTGCTCATGCTCTGTGTCTCTCTGTCTCTCAATAATAAATAAATATTTAAAAAAATTTTTGTTTTAAAAACTAAAAAATTAGGGGCGCCTGGGTGGCGCAGTCGGTTAAGCGTCCGACTTCAACCAGGTCACGATCTCGCGGTCCGTGAGTTCGAGCCCCGCATCAGGCTCTGGGCTGATGGCTCAGAGCCTGGAGCCTGTTTCCGATTCTGTGTCTCCCTCTCTCTCTGCCCCTCCCCCGTTCATGCTCTGTCTCTCTCTGTCCCAAAAATAAAAATAAAAACTTTAAAAAAAAAAAAAAAAAAAAAACTAAAAAATTAATTAATAATAAAAAAAAGAACTTGTGAATGGCTTTACTCTGTATGGGTATTTTCTCACAGAGAAAAGTTAAAAAGGGCATTTACTCACCTTGTTTTCTTTATTAAGTATTTCAATCGCCAATTTGGCTGCAGCATTTCTGGCCTCCTTCTTCGATTTACCTTCAGCTTCTGGATATTCTCTCTCATCTATGATAACTTGGTATTTAAACCTGATTACAAAGACAATATTCATAAAATATTATAAAATTCATACATTATCTAAAGACAAGTGTTCTAATTACACTGCCTCCTGTGACTACCTTGAAGGTTTTAACCCATTCCACATAGAATTTAAGCAGTCACCCCCAAACACCAAACAGCACATCATCTTTGTTCTAGAGCTAAATTATTATTTTTTTCTTTTTTTTAAGTTTATTTATTTATTTTGAGACAGAGACAGAGAGACAACAGGCAAGGGGCAGAGAGAGAGAGAAAGAAAGAGAGAGAATCCCAAACAGGCTCTGTACTGTTAGTGCAGAGCCTGACATGGGGCTTGAACTCACAATCTGTGAGATTGTGACCTGAGCAGGAATCAAGAGTTGGATGCTCAACCGACTGAGCCGCCCAGGTGCCCCCATAGCTAAATTATTGACTTCAAAATTGTGCCAGAGTGGCCATTTTCCCAGTTCATATTTTATGGAGATATACCTTTAAAAAAAAATTTTTTTTCAACGTTTATTTATTTTTGGGACAGAGAGAGACAGAGCATGAACGGGGGAGGGGCAGAGAGAGAGGGAGACACAGAATCGGAAACAGGCTCCAGGCTCCGAGCCATCAGCCCAGAGCCTGACACGGGGCTCGAACTCACGGACCGCGAGATCGTGACCTGGCTGAAGTCAGACGCTTAACCGACTGCGCCACCCAGGCACCCCATGGAGATATACCTTTTAAAAACCCCAGCAATCAGATGTGCTTGGGTGGCTCAGTCGGTTAAGCATCTGACTTTGGCTCAGGTCATGATCTCGAGGTTTGTGAGTTTGAGCCCCGCGTCAGGCTCGGTGCTGATAGTACAGAGCTGGGAGCCTGCTTCAGATTCTGTGTCTCCCTGTCTCTCTGTGCCCCTCCCCCACTTGTGCTGTGTCTCTATAAAAAATAAATAAATGTTAAAAAAAACAAAACAAACAAACAAACAAAAAAACAGCAATTTGAAAGACCTAGTTGGCCCAGTCAGTCGAGCATGCGACTCTTGATCTCGAGGTTGTAAGTTCGAGCCCCACATTGGATACAGAAATTACTAAAAAAATACAATCTTAAAAAAGAAAAAAGCAATGTACCTTAAGTTATGTGGAGGTCCTGTCTTAGACAGTTCCTGATACTTAAGTACCATGTTGTGCTTCTGACAGTATACATTAAGTTCTTCTATAAAAAAACTTGGTGGACGATGATTGGCCATTTCTTCTAATAACCTAGAACAGAAGAGATGTTTGAAAAAAGTAACACAGAACATATTTAATCTGATTTTCCCAGTCCAGTTTAGGAGACCAACAGGGTAAGAAGAATCTTCTTTAGAAGACTCATCTCTGGGCACCTGGGTGGCTAAGTTGGTTAAGTGTCCAACTTCAGCTCAGGTCATGATCTTGCACCTCATGAGTTCAAGCCCTGCGTTGGGTTCTGTGCTGACAGCTCAGAGCCTGGAGCCTGCTTCCGATTCTGTGTCTCCCTCTCTGCTCCTCCCCCACTCTCATGCGCACGCGCACTCTCTCTCTCTCTCTCTCAAAAATAAACATTAAAAAAAGAGACCCATTTCAGCCCCACATAAATACAGAGAAGACTTTGTTACAAAATCTTTTTCTCTCATGAACTGCATACCAAAACTTTCTACTTTCATAACTCAACTGGCCAAAAAAGGAAAGGGATCTCTCTCTTCCACTCCACTCTCTGTTTCTAGTGAATGTCAGGTACAAGTTTATCTACCTGCCTGAGAAGGTAAAAAGGCTACAGGAGTAGAATCAGAATTCTTCATGCTGAGAAGAAAAAGGTCGAGAGTGCATATATAAAGTGAAGTTTATGAAATCATTAAAGACTTTGCAATACAGAAATAGACTTCCATATGAAATCTCCAAAATCTTTCTTTGAAAAGTCAATTTGAGGTAAATTCACCTGGGTAAATTATGACCCCAGTTTATGGGTCTCATTGGACCAAGAGAGTAGCAATGACTTAAATCATAAGAAAAATCTAAAACATATATATAGAATCTAAATACAGGAGCTCAAACTGTAAAACTCTTAGAAAAAAAGACATAAGGGTAAATCTTCATGATCTTGGATTTGGCAACGGAATCTTTGTTATCACAGCAAAAGCACAAGCAGCAAAAGAAAACACAGATAGACTGGGTTTTATCAAAAGTAAAATCATTTGTGTGACACAGGCCACTATGAAGAAAATGAATGTACAGAATGGGATATCTATAAATCATATGCTGATAAGGGTCTAATATCCAGAATATATAAAGAACTTTTACAACCCAACAACAAAAAGACAACCTAATTAAAAACTGGCAAAGGACTTGAACAGACATTGCTTGTAAATATTCTAGTACCCCAGGGCCCAGTCCTTGGATCTCCTCTCTCTTCTAACACTCACTCCCCTGGTGATCGCCTCTAGAATTATGGCTTTAAATTCCACCTACACAATGGTGGTGTGCAAAAGAACACTTCCACCCCTCCCTCCTGACTCCTAACTCCTTCTGTCCAACACGCTGCCGCCTGAAATGTTCTTGGCTCTACCCCTTCCACTGCCTTCGCCTGGTCAACTCCTATTTCCTATAGATCTCAGCTCAAATGTCACTTCTCAGACACCCTTGAAGAGGTCCTGGTTTGGTGCTCTATCACAGCTCTTGTCCCCTTTACTGCAATTGCTTATATAACTGTGCGCCAAAAGAGCTCACAAGCTGTAAAAGGGAAGGGAGCAGGCTATTATAGTAGTGGCTCAATAATCAATGAATGGATGCCAAAGTATCTGCAAGACCCCCCCCCACCCCCGCCCAGACCTCCCCCGCCATGACTTGTCACATGCTTTTCTCTTTGCTGTGAATGCAATATGTGAGCCCTCTGTCTACCAGGCAACTCCCACTCATCTGTGAGGCTCCACAAGTCTTCTTTGATGTTGGAGGGCCCACTAGTATTCCTCCAAGGCCCGTCCGCTCCACTTTGCCCAGCTCTGATAACAGCCCAGTGAGTTCTTTGGGAAGTAGGTTCTATGTCTTACTCATCTTTGTATATCAACACCCAGTGGGCAGTGGTAAGTGCTGAACAGTTGAATGGTATACAGGAGAATGAAAGAATGACTCATTAAAATTAAATACTGCACGTTCAATCCCCTCATCTTCTCCTTTTTCTTCATCTGCTGTTTTCTGTGTATCCTTTCTTCATTTATTCAGTAAATGTTTATCAAGTGTCAGGCACTGTTCTGACCATGAGTATACAGATGTGCTCAGGACAGATTATAACCCTACCTGCATTCCACTGAGGGAAGACAGAAAATGATCATGTACAGAAACAAATAAAAGGAATGGCTAATATGATGATCAGATGGCTGAAAGTGCCACAGTGAAATTAAATAGGGGTGCGGCATAGAGGATGAGCTCTGTTGGTGGGGACAGAGGGAGGTGGTTGTAGACACAGTGGTCAGGAAAGACCTTTCTTAGGAGGCAATGTTTAAATGAAGACTGAGTAATGAGAAAGTCCATCATATTAAGATATGGGGGAAGAGTATCTCAGGAACCAGCATGGCCTTTGAAGGGATAACAAAAAGATCAAGGGGACTGCTGCACATTGAATGAGGGGGAAAGAGTAGGAAGCGAGACAGAGAAGTGGGCCAGTGTCACCCACATAGACCTTGTGGTTCACGGTCAGAACTGGTGGATGTTACTACAATTGCAATAGGAAGTTAGTTACAGAAGGTTCTCTAAGTAGTGGGGGGATGTGATTGGATTTACGTTTTAAAGGATTACTCTGATACTATGTAAAGAACAAGGTATGCGGGCAGGGACAGGTGTGGAAAGGGAAGCAGAGCACGTGCAGAAGTAAGGAGACCAAACAGAGGCGGCTGCAGTGGTTTGGGCGAGCGGTGCTGGTGGCTCCCAGTGCCTGGAGCCCGAGCAAAGGTAAAGCCCTCACATGACTGCTTACTGTCGTAGAGACAGGCTTTACAGCCACACGGATCTGGGCTACACCCTCTCTGAACCTTTTATTTATGACTTGAAGACAGGAATAAAAGCACCTGAGTTCAACGTTGTGGGGAATAAATCAGATGAAAAGCATCCAGCAGAGTCCTTCCCACACCATTAACCTTCAATCAATGGTGCTCCTGGTCTGCAATTCCAAAATCCAAAAGGCACTGAAAATTGAGGTTTATTTTGTTTTCATTTGTTTGTTTTGTTTTTGATAGGTGTGTAGCCCCCTGTCTAGACCTGAAATGACACGAGCTAGCTTTATGATACTTTGTCGTCCACTTATACAGTTCACTACGGAAACTGTTTTATTAGAGAGTGCTGCCCCCAAATCCCACTGAGAGCATGGTATAATAAACAGGATGTATGCTGCCCTACCTTTCTAAAATCCAAAAACCTCTGAATACCAGAACACATCTGGCCCAAGGTTTGTTTTTTTTTTTAATTTTTTTTTTTAACGTTTATTTATTTTTGAGACAGAGAGAGACAGAGCGTGAGCAGGGGAGGGGCAGAGAGAGGGAAACACAGAATCTGAAACAGGCTCCAGGCTCTGAGCCGTCAGCACAGAGCCCGACGCGGGGCTCGAACTCAAGGACCGCGAGATCATGACCCGAGCTGAAGTCGGCCGCTTAACCGACTGAGCCACCCAGGCGCCCCGAGGCCCAAGGGTTTTTGATAAGGATCTGTAGACGTACCATAGGAACAGTGTCATTTACTTTGGTCACAACTATGAGACCATATGTCAGATTAGGGGAGGGGATCACAGACTTCAAAATAGCAGTTATGGAAGAGACTGTAAATTCTCTCAAATGCTCTAAATCCTCTGTACTCTTAATTTTAAGTAACTGCCCATCATCAGAATTTAAGTGAAATATACATGCAACCTAAGAAAGTGCTGAATTAACATGTTTGCAAAAGTACTTACAAGCCTGGAAAAAAGAAGCAGCAGGTTTCTTTTCCAACTACTGTAAATTAATCTTGTTTTAAATCTATGTTATCATTTTCCTAAAAGAAATCCCCACCTAAATCACTGACGAGTGTTATGTATCCATCTTACTCATGCCCGGAAGTCCCTATGACTGTGGCTTTGCCCCTTCTGGCAGACTGTTAGCTCCTTGTGGGCCCAGCCCCCTCCCGGGCCTCCACAATGCTCGCCACACAACATGTATCATCTAGTATCTGACTAATGAAATGAGTAAACTATAGGTCCAGGGTTATGGATCCTCAGGGTCAAATAAGCAAATGGAAGAAGAGCACAATCTGCCCCAAATTCAAAACTCCGAAGTAACAGCAAAGTCTCTTTCAGCCCTCCTTCGGCAAGACATTTTTTAGTGCTTAAGAAATCACAGGCTGGGAATGCAAACTGGTGCAGCCACTCTAGAAAACAGTATGGAGGTTCCTCAAAAAATTAAAAACAGAACTACCCTACCACCCAGCAACTGCACTACTAGGTATTTATCCACGGAATACGGGTATGCTGTTTCAAAGGGGCACATGTACCCCCATGTTTATAGCAGCACTATCAACAATAGCCAAAGTATGGAAAGAGCCCAAATGTCCATCGATGGATGAATGGATAAAGAAGATGTGGTATATACACAATGGAGTATTACTCGGCAATCAAATCAAAATTTGCAACTACGTGGATGGAACTGGAGGGTATTATGCTAAGTGAAATTAGTCAGAGAAGGACAAATGTCATAAGACTTCACTCATATGAGGACTTTAAGATACAAAACAGATGAACATAAGGGAAGGGAAGCAAAAATAATATAAAAACATGGAGGGGGGCAAAACATAAGAGACTCTTAAATATGGAGAACAAACAGGGTTGCTGGAGGGGTTGTGGGGGGGATGGGCTAAATGGGTAAGGGGTATTAAGGAATCTACTCCTGAAATCATTGTTGCACTATATGCTAATTAACTTGGATGTAAATTTTAAAAATAAATTAAAAAAAAAACACAGGCAATAGGAAGTCTCGTTATTCTGTAATTCAAAAGAGAATTTATGAATCGCCATTCATTAAACAGATATTTAATGAGAACCTGTTATGTACTAGGTGCCCAGGCAGTACCAGTGAACAATACTCTTGTGAACTTAACTAATGGAGGAACTCAGACAAATCCATAAAAAATGTCACAGGCTGAAAACTACCATGTTGAAAACTGAACCAGAGTAAGGGGGGACTGGGAAGGGAGGTGTTTTGTTTGTTAATAATAGACAGTATTCAGGGAAAGCTACTCTGACATAAGTGACATTGCAGGAAGCACAGGGTAAAACAGGGGAGTCTGGGTGGCTCAGTGGGGTGGGGGTCCAACTTCGGCTCAGGTCATAATCTCATACATAGGTCATGATCTCACCGTGGCTGGGTTGGAGCCCCGCATCAGGCTCTGTGCTGATAGTGGGGAGCCTGCTTGGGATTCTCTCTCTCTCCCTCACTCTCTGCCCCTCCCCAACTTGTTCTCGTTCTGTCTCTCTCAAAAACAAATACACTAAAAAAGAAGAAGTGCAGGGTAAGGTAAAAGAACGGCCCAAGAAGGTATGGGGGGGCAAGAGCTTTCCAGGAAGGGTAAACAGGCAGTGCAAAGGCCCAGAGGCAAGCATATGCTTGGCTGTATCCCAAGAACAGCAATGGTGCCTGAATGGTCGGAGTGGAGAGAGCAAGGGGCCTTGTCTGTGCCATTTACGGAATTCTGATGAGACGGTAAGCCATTGGGATGATCCGAGCAAAGGACTGTCCTGTTCTGATTAAAAGGACCCCTGGGGCAGCGGCAGTGTTGAAAAAAGGCAAGGGGGAAAGGGTGGTAGGGAGTTGGGGCAGGGGAAGGAGGAAGGGATGGGGGCGGGGGGGAGAGGAGGAGACGCGGCGGGGGGGGGGGGGGCGGGGAAGGTGGGGGGAGGGCTAAGGCCAAGCAATCGGGAAACAATTAGAAGTGTCTAGGCAAGGGATTTTTAGCCAGGGCCTATTTAGCCAATCTATGAGAAGTCCAGGCCTCCGTATTTCCGATCTGTCACATCCCCACGTATCTGTTTTCCACTAGATCCCCCCGCCCCCGCACCCCCACCCCACCACCCCGCCACCCCGGCCTGGGAAATTCGTTACTTGCTCTGACCGAAATTCTTCGCGGAAAAAAACAGCTCTCAGTCGCCAGCGCGCTGAGGAATCCCCTCCCCAGCTGCGGGCCTCGGACAGCGCTTCCGCGCTGCCAGGCCGGGGGTCCGCGGCGTCTACCCCCGCCGCCACTTCCCGGGCCGGGGCCGCGCCCCTCGCCGCGCCCAGCACCGCCCCGCGCGCTCGCCGCGCGCCCGGAGCCCCGCTGCTCACCGTGCACCGCCGCTGCAGCCGGGTCCGGGCGGCTCGCTCTCGCTTTCCTTTTCCCCGCCGGCTCCGCCTTCTATGACCGCGCGCGGCCCCTCCCGCACCGACTCGGGATCGCGGGCAACTCGAGTCTCCTTCCGAGTCCGCGCCGCGCGCGCTGCCGCCCACGTGCTGCCGGCTGCCCGCGGGGCGCGCGGGGACTCTCCTGCGGCACCCCCAGCTCCAAGCCCTCCGGCTTCCAGGTGTGTTTGTGGCCGGAAGGGTCCGCCGGGAGGAAGGGAGGACAGAGAGGTGTCCAAGCGCCCGTGGCGTGCGAGGGTGGGTATTATTCGCCCCATTTCAGGATCGAAGAAACTGAGTAAATTAACTCGTCCAGAGTCCTGCTGCTGCTAAGTGGCAAAGTCAGGAGTCAACTCAGGGTCAGGCCTGTAAACACCGAAGTACTCCGTCCCCGTTCCCTTCTGCCTCCTAACTTTCACGAGACTGGGGATGAAGAGACCTGAAGGCCTAGCCTTCCTTCGGTCAGTTTCCACCCATTTGTCTATTCATTCAACAGGTACTTGCCAGCGCTGTTCTAAACACCGGCCGCAGGTCCAGCCATTAGGAGAGCTACCTGCTCCCTGTGGGACCTCGTGGAGTTTTGCTCCCGAAGCCCCTACGGGTAGTCCTCGGTTTATAAGAAACTGACACAGCGATTGAGGAGTCCTGAGGACTTACGATAGGGCAAAGTAGGTACCCATTACTGTACCCATTCAACAGATAAGAAAACTGAGGTCTGGGGCACAGAGAAGTTCAGTAACACAGAAGTTAAGTAAGCCGGAGAGCTAGAATTAGAATTACAAGTCTGTACCCTCAACATCTGAGTTAGAGTGAGGGAGTGAGGTGGTCCCAAGATGGACCTCCGATATACTATTGGCATTGGGCATTGGCTCTAGGACTCATTGCCCACTCCTCTTCTCCATCCCTCCGGAGTTTCAGTGGCTAAACTGAATGGCTAAATTTTCGGTGGTTAAACACTATATTTTCTTCAGAGCCCAGGTCCTGGGCAGAGGATTTAAATTCTGCAAATGTGAAGTACTGGTGGAAAGTTTGAAAGATAGATAGGAGACAGAGCCATCTTTCTGTGGGATTTCCAGATGACGGAAAGCTCCAGAAATAGCAGGGATTTGCATGAGACCATTTACCAGGTTTGTGGGTGCGTGGTGTCTGTGACAGCAGCAACAGCGGTAGCAGTGACAGGTTTTCTGAAGGCCCTGAACTGCCCAAGAGAGTTTAAAGACAGGAAATGACAATCTCAAGCGTGGTCAGAGGATACAAGCTTTAATAAATGCCCAGAAGCACCTCTTATTTCATGTAGACTCAGGGCTGATGTTGCAGAAATTAGGTGCAGAGTCTGCAGCTGCAGGTAACAGAATTTTGCAATACAAATTTAATTTGCAGCCTCCCCAGGTCTCTTCTATGACCATTGAGGGCATTGAATGGGAAAGAATGAGGCCCTGGGAATTTGGGGGGATTTGAGTGAATCCAAGTACTACTGCCCTCCCAAATACTGCTGAGCCTTCAACAGTCCTCTGCCCATGTTTGGTAAGAGTGGTACAGCCTGGTTTGAAGATTATAAAGTAATCACCTTGCAGGGAGGTGCTGATTCTCCAAATGCCCCATCCCTACCTCATACTTTCACTCCTAGAACTAGAATCAGATGCTAGCATGCCCCAAGAGGATACGGACAAGATCTGATCCAGAGGAGATAGTTTATGGAACAAAAGATTTGCAAACTTCCACTAATTTTTATCAGCAGAAACCCAGGAAATATGCATGCAAATGATTCGAAAGGTGGCATTTAGAAATGAATGTAATTCAGATTATGTACTCAGTGTGCTGGCTCCAGCAGCTGGAAATGGCTCATTAGAAATGTTACTGCAACCTGGGCTCAGGGGTGGCCCCCATTAAATGAAATTGTGATGCCAACTAATACAGATAAATCAAAAATACTCAGGGAGTCAGGAATATTGGAGTAGAATGATGGCATTCATTCACTCCCTAGCCATGCTCCCCAAGAAGATCCAAAGGACCCTTCTTCCTCAGGCATTGAGGAAAATATTGGAGTGAGGATCCATTGGAGTGATGTATCCTTGATGTATCCTTGAAAAACTGTGTAATGCCTGACCACTGTAGATTTAGAGAATGTCAGTGGGAGGTGCTGCCATTGGAAAAGCTCCCTAATTTCAGTGGGGATTATGGCAGGTATCTAAGACCCCCATGGCACTCACCCCTGCTCTGTCAACCCACAGCACTGAGCTCATGGAGAGTTCCCTGTGACCAGATGACTGAGAAAGAAAAAATCGAATGAAGCACAGTATACTGGCGTTAATCAGAAGTGGATTGATATATTAAAACAGCCCCTCTGGAAGGTGGCCCTAAAGGGTATTGGGAGAAAGGAAATCCAGCAGGCAGAACTTTGAGCAGTACATTTCGTTGTCACTTGGAAAGAGAGCAAGCCAGTGGCTTGAACACACCCAGTGTCTCAGAGGCTAGCTGGAGATTCAGAGATTTGGAAGGAAGAAGATCAGAGGGTTGGTCATAAGCGGTCTGAGGAAAATGGTGTGGGTGAACCCCTTGGACACTATGAGCATATAGTGAATGTTCATCAAAGGCACCTACTACTTCTGAGGAGGCTTTTGAGGAGCAAGTGGCCAGGAAAACTTCTGTAGAGGTCAGTCAGCTTTTCCCCAGCACACACAGTGCTTGTTCACGATGAATAAGGAGACGACAGCAGCAGCAAGGTATGGAATGTGTGAGTTCATCGACGCGAAATTCTCATCAAGGCTCATCTGGCTGCTGAGCACCCAGCAGTCTCCCATCAGGGACCAACTCTGAGCCCCAGTGTCGAGTACCATACCCCAAGGTAGACCAAGCGGCCACTTGGTGGCAGACAGGTTACACAGGAGCCCTTCCATCTGGAGTGCACAGGGATTTGCCCTGTGGGGAGTGAGCATTTATTTCAGGTACGGATTTGCATTTCCTTCCTGCAGTGCTTCTGCCAGCATCATCATTGTTGGATATTCTGTATACTTGCTCACCATCACAGCCTGTCTTGCTAAGAAACCCGTTTTACAGAAAAATGAGGCAGTATACTGACTGCTGTAGAATTCAGTAGTTTTATTATGAACCTCGTCACCCCAAAGCAGCTGGCTGTACAGGGCAGTAGGGTGGAGTATTGAAGGCTCAGGTGCAGCCCCAAGCAGGAGTATACTGAGTGTATACTCAGCTGAGTGTACTGTCCTTCGGGCAGTGGATGTTCTAAACCAGATTGCTGTTTCTTTCATGGCCAGTACACCTGAACTCAGGAAACAGTAGAAGTGAGAGTGTTGTGTTCCACAATGAAACCTAGTCATGCCCTTGCAAAATAGTGTTTCCTGTTCCTATGACATTGGGCTGTGTTTCCAGTAGGAGACACATAGTTCCTTGAATAGGAATTTGAAACTGCATCTGGACATTTCAGGTTCATGATGCCATCAGGCCATCAAGGAAATAAGGAAGTTACCAAACCAGCTGGGCTGATTTATGGGAAAATAGTGATGTAGCCACGCAACGGAGTTCGAGACAAGCATGTCTTTAACTCAGGAGTTCCTCTTGAGTTCCTTCTAGTAACTCCCTGTTCAGTGATACATGTTAGTAGAAATCTACAGCTGTTCAACAAGACAGGACTGTTTAGGGCTCAGATCCTTCAGGATTGAAGGTTTATGTCACCCTACTGGCTGGGAAGATTTCTGAGGGCAAAGAGAATAAGGAATAAGGAATAAGGAAGTAATAAACACCAACTACAGTTTCATGACCTATTGCATTTTTCTTCCTTGCTTTGTTTTTGTATTAATAAACTTCATTGCTTTTCCCTTTCCTTTTCTATGAGATTTGCTGGTAGTGGTTAATTTTATAAGATAGTCTTCTGGTTAGAGTGTCTTACGGTAGAATTTGTGACTAAAAAAGAAGAGGGAGGAATATCACATAGCCATGGGTATAAAGACTAGGGGCTCGGATAAGCATGTTTTCATTTGAAGAAGGGAATGGGTGCATTAGGTGGGAACATAGTTCTGTTGTCTGCTTGAAAGATTATTAGTGCAAGCAGTGGACTGCACGATATTGTTCATTTTTATTTAGCTTCTAATCTCACTCCTTTCTATGTCTCCCTGTCTCCTGGATTACAAAGTATGGAAAGTTAAAATCACGTTGCCAGATTTTTATGGAATTAAAATTCTGGAGTTCTGCTAATGACTGATGAGCCATGGTGCAAGATTTGGAAGACGGAAGGAAGGAGAAGGCCATCCTCATGTGATAGAATGAGCTGATGAGCAAACTTCTGTGCTCATGACTCCAGGTGCCCTTGTCAGTTCTCCAAGGGTATGGTGCATCCGTGGTGGCAGCCGTGGTAGAAGCAGTGTCAGTGACAAGGTCCTGAGCTCTGGATGGCAGGTGCAGTGGAAGTCTCTTGGTTTTCATTCTGCCAACCTTTCCGACATATATGCATTCATTTCCCACTGAATCCTTATGCTTGACATACTTATAGTGGTTTCTGTTTCCAGTACTTCCCAAAGAGAAATCTCCCCTAAAATGGAGGCTACACTGAGGGGGTAGAGTTGAGAAGTGAAGGTTGAGAATCGGGCCTTTCTTTGAGCTCTGGATCAAGACTAATCTGAACCAGACCCATCCTAGGCCAGTCAGTTGTAAGACTTCTCCCCTCCTCTTCTTTCTACTATAAACCTGTATGTGTTTGATTTTGTTTATTACATCAAAAGGATCCTGACTGATTTATATTCTAAGTAACACTTCTTGGTTTTTTTTAAAAAAAGTCCCTTCGTTCATTAATTTATTCAATAAATATTTATTGAGTGCCTACTATGTGCAGCATTGTACTGGATACACGATGATGGCACTATGTCCTTAAGTGTTTATGTAGAAGTTAGTTTCAAAAAGATAGAGTGTAAGAAAGGAAGCAGGCATTCAGTTGATCTTTATTTTTTTAAGTTTTTAAAAAAAATTTTTAAATGTTTGTTTATTTTTGAGAGACAGTGAGCAGGGAGGGGCAGAGTGAGAGGGAGACACGGAATCCGAAGTGGGCTCCAGAGCCCGATGTGGGGCTCCAACCCACGAACTCTGAGACCATGACCTGAGCCAAAGTTCAACGCTCAACGAACTGAGCCACCCAGGTACCCTTTAAGTTTTTTTTTTTTTTTTTAAGTTTATTTATTTATTTGGTGAGAAAGAGAGAGAATGAGTGGAGGAGGGTCAGAGAGAGAGGGGGACAGAGGATCCAAAGCGGGCTTTGTGCTGACAGCAGAAAGCCTGAGGCGGGGCTCAAACTCACGAACCATGAGATTGTGACCTGAGCCGTAGTTGGACACTTAACTGACTGAGCCACCCAAGCACCTCTTGGTTGTTCTTTATATACTCTAAATAGTAGCCTTTTATTTAGTAACTTCTTCAAGTCTCTGCCCTGCCATTTTACATTTTTGGGTTTCACTTTCTTAATGACACAGTTTTACTTTTTAAGTTTTTTTTTGTTTTGTTTTGTTTTGTTTTTTTACTTTTTAAACTACATCCAGCCTGGGGCTAGAATTGACAACTCTGAGATCAAGAGTCAGGACTGAGCCAGCCAGACACCCCACAAAGATGTTTAGATTTTAATGTAGCCAAAAACATAAATTGTGTCCTCTTTGTGCTTTCTGTTTCTTCTTTAAGAAATCTCACTCTAGTTATAAAAATATTATCTTGTATTTGCTTCCAAAAAACTAAAGCTTTAACATCTTTTTTAAACATATGGTTGTTTAATTTGCAAGAAATTCATTTTTGTGAGTGATAGAATGTGAGAATCTGATTTTACTTCTTCTGTATCATAATCAATTGTCTTAGTAGCAAATATGGAAGAGTGTAATTTCTTCCTAGATATGCAATGGCAGCCCTGTCCTCTATGGGTCAGTTCAACAGCTCTGTTTTGCTCTATTTGTCTACTCCTGCACCAGTCATGGGGGTCTGGGCATTAAAACCCAAGCGTCTGTTGCTGACAAGTCTCTCAGTAAATGGTGGCTTAATGTCATCTCTGATTATTACTTGGTCTCCTTCTCTGTTCCATCTGTGGTTTTGGGCCCTGATGAGTCCACTTACTCTACTGGGGGCTGAGAAATTCAACTAAAAGAATTTGTAAGAATTTTTATCCAGACTTTCTTGGTGTTCTGAGGGAAGGGTTTTCAGGTTATGTAATCCACCATACTACCAGAAATAGTAGTCCTGCAGTCTTTCTCAATACAAATTTTTTTTTAAAATTTTAATATTTATTTATTTTTGAGAGAGGGAGAGAGAGAGAGACAGAGTGCAAGTGGGGGAGGTGCAGAGAGAGAGAGGGAGACACAGAATCCGAAGCAGGCTCCAGGCCCCGAGCTGTCAGCACAGTGCCTGATGCAGGACTCAAACTCACAGACCATGAGATCATGACCTGAGCCGAAGTCAAATGCTTAACTGACTGAGCCATCTAGGCACCCCTCTCAAAGGAATTTTATTTAACTTTTCTATGAACCCTTCTATTCTTCACTGTGACTAGCTATGGTGTAAAGATTAGGGACTGTTGAGATGGCTCGTCCAAAACTTTCTTTACCTTCTCTCATAAGTTCCACCTTACTACCTAGGGTTCTGTGGTCGAAAAGCCTTTATGCCAGAATGACACAATCTCTAATATTTAGTTTTGAATTAAAGGTTGTGTTAAATAGACATATAATGCCCCTTGAGAGTGGGGCCTCCACGAGGCTCACTGCAGGGACATACACAGAGTAGATGAGCAGTGAATGCATTTTCCTTGAATTATATGAGGATAGGATTTATTCATCTTAATTCAGTGCAGAGTTGGAATTAAATTCCCCCCGACAGTAAGTCTGAGATAACCACAAGTGCTTTGGTCTGTAGTGAGGGACAGAGGAATTATTCTGGGAGGACAAAAAAATTGTGCATCACTGGGAGGCCTGTCTCATCTACACACCATTCAGACACCAATTTACGTGTGTCTCTGATAGTATCTGCTTATGCTCTTATGTGAACCCAGAGCATGAAAGAAGTTACAACCCCAGCATGCCACATGAGCAAGAGTATCCCCTTTGGACAGCTAAATGGTCTTTCCTCAAAAAGCAAATGGGCGCCTGGGTGGCTCAGTCGGTTAAGCGTCCAACTTCGGCCCAGGTCATGATCTCAGTTTGTGGGTTTGAGCCCTGCGTCGGGCTCTGTGCTGACAGCTCAGAGCCTGGAGCCTGCTTCGGATTCTGTGTCTCCCTCTCTCTCTACCCCTCCCCCGCTCGTGCTTTCTCTCTCTCTCTCTCTCTCTCTCTCTCTCAAAAATAAATAATAAACATTAAAAAAAAGTTTAAAGGGGCACCTAGGTGGCTCAGTCGGTTGGACATCTGACTTCAGCTCTGGTCATGGTCTTGTGGTCTGTGGGTTCGAGCCCCGCATCAGGCTCTGTGCTGACAGTGCGGAGGCTGGAGTCTGCTTCAGATTCTGTGTCTCCCTCTCTCTCTCTGCCCCTTGCCCACTCACTCTCTGTCTCTCTCTCCCTCAAAAATAAATAAACATTAAAAAAAAAAAAAGTTAAAAAAAAAAGTGAACAAACAACTCTGCACTCAAAAACTTCAATGTTATCATTATTATTAATGTTTTATTTATTTTTGAGACAGAGAGAGACAGAGCATGAGCAGGGGAGGGGCAGAGAGAATGAGAAAAAGACACAGAATCCGAAGCAGGCTCCAGGCTCTGAACTGTCAGCACAGAGCCCGACGCGGGGCTAGATGTCACAGACCGCGAGATCATGACTTGAACCGAAGTCGGATGCCCAACCGACTGAGCCACCCAGGCGCCCCAATGTTATCATTATTATTAAATTCATATTATGTATATCTAAACGTTGTTTAATTATCATTAGTTGATTATTTGATCAACTTCTTATTTCATTATTTAATAATCATTCAGGAAAAGAAAATACCCATGCCTGCTGAATTGGCAATAGGATGGCAATAGGATTCCTACTTCAAGGGTGGCAGTAGGATTCATACTTCAACTTTGCTCCTAGGGAAGTGCCTGCCAAGCACTGTTTGAACTTTTCATCCATTTCCTGGTTCTGAGTTTCACTGAACAAATTTTTCCAATCACCAACTTCACCTACAACACACACAAAAATAACAGACCCGGACACCTGTTAGAAGATAGTTTCCTCATTTTTTTTTTTTTTTTTTAGCTATTTATTTCATTTTATTTTTATTTTTATTTGAGTATGGTTGGCACACAGTGTTACATTCGTTTCAGGGCTGTCACATAGTGGTTCGACAACTAGACACACTATGCTGTGCTCACAAGTATAGCTACCATCTGTCACCATACAACGCCATTTATAATACCGTTACCTGTGCTGTGCCTTTTAGTCCCATGACTTGTTCCTTACTTAACTGGAAGCCTGTACCTCCTACTTCCCTTCACCCATTTTACCCATCCCCCTATTTCTTCTTGATCTTACCATTTTTTCAGTGCAGCATTTCACTTTGAAATGGGAAATGGAGACATGAAGAAAATTAAGCAGTCTTAAAAATGAATGTAATTCCTCCTGTAAAGTTAATGGTATCCATTGGGGCCTCCCCATCTGTGGCATAGTAGGTGATGTGCTTTCTTTATATCACCGAAGGGACTGTTGGCCTCAGTCATCTCCTAGCCCCACCCCTGTCTCAACACTTGGGACCTAAAATTCCACTTTTTGAAAGTCATTCTTTTTTCCCCCTCTGTAAAGTCTTTTAAATACCTCACCCCTTGAGAAGTTATCATTTTACAACAGGTTTTGGTTAAGACCTCAGATGCTGATAATTTTGCAAAAAGTTACTACTTTGCCTGAGATTAGGATATGTTTTTCTTATTCCTTTTAAAAACAAAGGAAGTTGCTTCTTTCTTTAGAATCTTTTGGTGATTTGGGTTGAAGTTGCAAGTTCCTTGTTGCATAGCCATTGAAATGTATGTTTATAAAGAGGGTTTAATGACAAGGAAGTGCTTGGATGTATGAAGGGAGTAACATAAAACACAAAGCTGTTTACAAATGTCACCCACTATATAAAACATCATAGAATGAGGCTGGAAGAAATATGCCAAAAAGTTAAACTTGCCTCTGGTGGGAGAAATGTGAATAATTTTTAACGTTCTTGCACATTTACCTGTGCCTTCTGAATTTTTGCAAAGAAAAATTGTAACTTAAGTTACCACTTTATTTTAGAATTTTTCTGTTCTGAATAGTGTGTGATTAATGCCTGGGTGTTTCAGTTGGTTGAGCGTCCGACTTTGGTTCAGGTCATGAATTTGCAGGTTTGTGAGTTTGAGCCCTGTGTCAGGCTCCATGCTGGCAGCTCAGAGCCTGGGGCCTGCTTGGGATTCTGTGTCTCCCTCTTTCTCTGCCCCTCCCCTGCTCTCTCTCTTTCTCTATCAAAAATAAACATTAAAAAATTTTTTTAAAAAGCAATATAAAGAGAAGTTCTATTTTCTTCCCCCTCCTTTAAAGCTAATCAAGCAAGGCATAAAAATCAGGGGTAAAGTCAGGAATCAAGCCCAAGCTAGATTTACATTCAATGTTCCATTCACAGTGGGTATTTTAGATGGGTCTTCATTTGATAAAGTAAAGTGGAGTAGACTCAAGTAAACCTACGTTCAAATCCTGACTCCATCGATCATTAGCTTTGTGGCAACGGACAAATTAATTTCCCTGAGCTTTGGTGCCCACATTTATAAAATTAAGGAATTCATGAATTTTTTTGCTGTAAAATTTATGCCTAGTAAAAGGTCTAACACATAGTGCTGCCTCTAAATCATGTTATACTTTCAATATATATATATAATTTTAAAAAACTGGTAATACCTAAGCTATATTATCATAAACTGTCATAAGAAGTTAGATTGCCTTTAAAAAAATCACAGTTCCCAACCAACAGGGCAGTAAGAGGTGGCCAATGAGGTATAAAGAAGTCACTGATGAGGCTTCCCACAAAGTTCTTTAAAGGGGCCCCACTCAGCTAACATGCGATTCTGTATCTTGCTATTCCCTGTTTATTTTAAAAATGTATAATCCTTTAGTTTTAATGTAATGGTGGAGCTCTGGCTGTTGTCCTGCCATCACATACTGGCAAGCAGAAAGGTACAAGGAACTTAGTACTCTGAAAGATACTTTAGATATTGTGGAACTCACTCAGTCTACTTCTGTGGAATTAGTACACAGTAGAAGTATACTACTCAGTGGAACTCAGTCTACTTTGAGCTCACTGTGTCCAAACTTATTGAGGGAGAAACAAGAAAATCCTGTCTTAACTGAAGATAAAAGTATTTGGATTGGGGCACCTGTGTGGCTCAGTCGGTTAAGTGTCTGCCTTCGGCTTAGGCCATGATCTCATGGTTCGTGGGTTCAAGCCCCACGTCTGGCTTAGTGCTGACAGCTCAGAGCCTGGAGCCTGCTGTGGATTTGGGGTCTCCCTCTCTCTCTGCCCCTCCCCTGCTGGTGCTCTGTCCGTCTTTCTGTCTCTCAAAAATAAATATACATTAAAAAAATTATAAAAATAAAGTATTTGGATTGCCTGTTACATGCAAACCAATGGATGTCCCAGAAACAAATGTGACTTTACCTTTGCGGAACAGGAAGGGCCCAACGGCACCGTGTGTTTCCTGGGACTTTGCTCGCATTGCTTGGAAGGTACTCTGGGCTGAGATGGTTTGGATCTGCTCCCCAGTTAAAGAGAATCCAAAGAACTCAGCAATTTGTTTTATTCCAGCGGTCAGGTTCTGAAAACAACATTTTCAAGGATAAACTTCTTTCTATGGGAATTGTGCCTAAGCAAAGACAGGTTTCTTAGCCAGAATGGATTCACTAAGCTTACCTCTCCAACTCACCTTTTCATCTCTCTCTTTAGACTTTCTTTGATACTTCTGTATCAATATTTGAGATAGCCCTACAAAATATTCTGTATTGTTTTTACTTTGTAGTTTCAATGGGTGACTCTTACTAAACTCCTCAGGATACAAATAACGATAGCAAGCATTAAGTAGTAGGTCTTATCTAAGATGATACTCATTTTATTAAAAAGCACCAGTCTAGGGGCACCTGGGTGGCTCAGTCGATTAAGCATCCGACTTTGGCTCAGGTTATGATCTCCCAGTTTGTGAGCAAGCCTTGCATCGGGCTGTGAGCTTGTTTCAGAATCTGTATCTACCCCTCTCTCTCTCTCTGCTTCTCCCTGGCTCTTGCTGTCTCTCTCTCAAAAATAAACATTAAAGGGGCGCCTGGGTGGCACAGTCGGTTAAGCGTCCGACTTCAGCCAGGTCACGATCTCGCAGTCCGTGAGTTCGAGCCCCGCGTCAGGCTCTGGGCTGATGGCTCAGAGCCTGGAGCCTGATTCCGATTCTGTGTCTCCCTCTCTCTCTGCCCCTCCCCCGTTCATGCTCTGTCTCTCTCTGTCCCAAAAATAAATAAACGTTGAAAAAAAAATTAAAAAAAAAAAAATAAACATTAAAAAAAATAATTAAAAAAAAGCACCAGTCTAAATGAGCTGAGGAAATCAATGTATTTGTACATGCCCATTCCAATTCTCTTTTCTTCTGAATCCTATTTATAGCTAATGTTTAATTCTATCCAGAAAGTCTAATTTTTAGAATCCTGAAAACTAGAAGGAATCTTGAAATTAATCTTGTCTAAATACCCTTGTAACCAGTATCCCTACCAATGAAGATTCATAATCTTCTAGAACAGTTTCTTAAACTGTATTCTACAAAACACTAATTTACTTCAAGGTGGCTATAGATGTTTTGTGAAAAAAGAAAAAAAAAGGAAAGAAAAGGAGAGTGAAGGGTGAGGTCAAATAAGTTTGGAATCCTTTTGGTTAAATAAAGAGAAGTTTGTTTTGTTTTTCCTACAGGATCTCTCACTCTTGACTATGTCAACTTGCAATGTGAATGTCCCAAAAGAGCCACAGTCCCCAAGTCAGTTTGAATAGGCAACCTCCAAGCAAGAATTATTAACATCTGGGCAACATGGCATTCCGTGGAACACAAGTTTCAGAAACATCATTGTAGACTAGAAGGATAAAAGACTAAATTAGTATGTTCTCTCATGTTACATAAATGCACTCGAGAAACAGAAGGGATGGATTCATTCATACTTCCCTTTGATAAGCATGTCAGAGGAGACTGGTGTTAATAACCCAATTCCTCTAGAAAGCATTTGGCACGCTCCCTTTTTAACATACTTTCTCTACTGGAGTCCAGGACTCTGGCTTCCCTCCTGCCTCATTAGCCCCTCCTCCATCTCCTTTGCTGGTTCCTCCTGTTTCCCAAACAGTCTATATGGGGGACTCTAGGGCTCAGTTCTTGGTCTCCTTCTCTTCCCTATGTATATACTTACATACATGTAAGTATGTAATCTCATGGCTTTGAATGCCATCTATGTGCCAAATTTATATATACAGCCCAGCACTCTCTCCATTCAACACGTTTATAGTCAACTTGACCTCTCCATTTGGATGACTAATAAACATCTCAGACTAAGCATGCGCAAAGCCAAACCCCTGATCTTTCCCACAATCTCACTTCACCTGCTGGCATCTCGTACTCAAGGGACGACAATTCAGTCCTCTCAGTTGGTCAGGCCAGTAATATTGGAGTCTTATTTGACTTCATTTTTCTCTCACTGCTCTTTCTCCCATCCAATCCAGCAGCAAATCCTAATAGCTCTTCTTCAATAAATATTCAGAATTTAACTACTTATTACTTCCATTGCCACTTCTGGTCTAAGCCACAATCTTCCTTTGCCTGGACTACTATAGTAGTCTCCTCATGGGTTTCTCTACACAATCTTTGCTTCTCTCTAGTACGTTTTCATGCACCAACCAGAATGAACCTGTTAAAAACACAACTCCTATCACTTTTCTGCTCGAATCCCATAATGGTTTTCTGTTTCACTCAGAGTGAAGGCCAAAGTAATTTCAATGGCTGGCCACATTATTCCCCACACTCCTCTCTACCCCACTCCCTTGCCTCTGTTCTCATTGGTTAATCTCCCCTGGTTCACCCCTACTGACCCAGCCACATCCGCCTCCTTCATATCACTTAACCATACCAGGAACACTCCTACCTCAGGGCGTTTGCTCCAGTTGGTTCTGTGTGCCCGGAAAATTCTTATTCCAGTTACCTACTCTGCTTACTCCCTCATCTTCTTTAGATCTTTGCTCAAATCACATCCATTCCATGAGGTTTCTACCAGCTATCTTATATGGGGATTTGTCCAACATCCCAATTCCCTACCCCTGACATTTCCAGTTTTCCTTAATCAGTTATACCATTTCTTTTTTCTCACATATTATAAACATTTTTAAAATGTTACATTTATTGTTTTTCTCTCTCCCTGCCTCCTCCAGCTAGAAGGTAAGCTTCTCCAGGGCAGTGAATTTTGTCTGGTCTGTTCATTGATGTATCACAAGGGCCTAGAACAATGCTGGGCAGCACTAAATGTTCATGAATGGGGGAGGGGAAGGAAAAAAAAAAGAGGTTAGGGTGGGAGACAGCCGAAGCATAAGAGACTCTTAAAAACTGCGAACAAACTGAGGGTTGATGGGGGTTGGGAGGGAAGGGAGGGTGGGTGATGGGTATTGAGGAGGGCACCTTTTGGGATGAGCACTGGGTGTTGTATGGAAACCAATTTGACAATAAATTTCATATATTAAAAAAATAAATGTTCGGGGCGCCTGGGTGGCTCAGTCAGTTGGGCGACCAACTTCAGCTCAGGTCATCATCTCACGGTTTGTGAGTTTGAGCCCCGCATCAGGCTGTGTGCTGACAGCTCAGAGCCTGGAGCCTGCTTCGGATTCTGTGTCCCCCTCTCTCTCTGCCCTTCCCCAACTTGTGCTCTGTCTCTCTATGTCTCTCAAAAAATAAATAAATGTAAAAAAAAGTAAAAAATAAAATAAAATAAAAAAATAAATGTTCATGAATACCAATTTAAAAAATAACATTATATGGAAAAATCAATTCACAGCCAAATGCACGTTCAATTCCATCTCAGTTGAAACCTACTTATTATTTCTGCCATTCTTAAGTTGGGCTATCTATCACAGAAGGAAAATAAAGCAGCCACTGTTAGTAATAAGTTGCTAAGCATTATTTTATTTCTGTTAAATAAACAACCTAAGCCCCTATGCACTGTGTTTTTTTTTCCTAGCATTGTACCACAAATCTGGAATATTTATTTTTTTAATTGAATACAATATTTGTTCACACAACCAGACATTAAAAGTAGGTTCTCTATGTGATATTTTATAATAAATCTTGCTATAGAATGTCAATAATCAAAATCTTACCTTTTTCAGGTCTTCATATAATATGAACTTAACATTTTCATCATCAAGATGTTTGTTCCAGTTAATGGCAAAATCAAAATAGCTTCCCCAGGAAACTAAAAATGTAAGGAAAAAATTCTTAGGGAATTTCAAATAATTGAGGTTAAAATTATAGATGGTTAATTTATGCGTTAAAATATAAACTATATATATGTGTGTGTGTATATGCTCAGACAAGATGTTTGTATGTCATTATAAATCCCTGCTCCAGAAGAACTGGCATACGGCCATTCCTGTGTCAGATTTCTATTCATTTTATTATTTTCATAAATAATAACTAAGCAAGTTGCAAAAGTGATTTGATAAAAAACTACCAGACATTCATGAATATTTAGGTGAATAAAATGATTCAGAAATAGTGAAAGGTACACGAAAAACGACAGATAGTACCGGAAAGAAAAGAAATGATGAGACAGATGTTTTCTCGATCAGCATTGTCCAATAGAAATTTAATGAAAGCCACATCTGTAAATTTTATTTATTTTTTTTTATTTTTTTTCAACGTTTTTTATTTATTTTTGGGACAGAGAGAGACAGAGCATGAATGGGGGAGGGGCAGAGAGAGAGGGAGACACAGAATCGGAAACAGGCTCCAGGCTCCGAGCCATCAGCCCAGAGCCTGACGCGGGGCTCGAACTCACGGATCGCGAGATCGTGACCTGGCTGAAGTCAGACGCTTAACCGACTGCGCCACCCAGGCGCCCCCACATCTGTAAATTTTTAAAAATGCTTATTTATTTATTTTTGAGAGAGGGAGAAAGCACAAGCAAGGGAGGGGCAGAGATAAAGGGAGACAGGATCCAAAGCAGGATCTGTACTGAGAGCACAGAGCCTGATTTGCGGCTCGAACTCATGAACCGAAAGATCATGACCTGAGCCAGAGTCAGAGGCTTAACTGACTGAACCACCCCGGCATCCCCCCACCACATCTGTAATTTTAAATATTCCAATAGCCACATTAAGAAAAGCAAAAAGAAACAGGTGAAATTAACTTTAGTATTTTATTTTGTTTAACCAAATATATCCCAAAATATTATCATTTCAGAATATAATCAATATAAAAAATTACTAAGGAACCATCACACTTTGTTTCTAAGTCTTCAAAAGCCAGTGGGCATTTTATACTTACAGAGAATCTCAATTTGAATGCCAAATTCTTTATCAAAAATACTTGATGTATTTTTAGACCTTTTTTAAAGTTAATTTGTTTATTTGTGAGAGAGAGACCACAAGTAGGGGAAAGGCATAGAGATAGGGAGAGAGAGAGAGAATCCAAAGCAGGCTCTGCACTGTCAGTGCAGAGCCTGATGCGGGGCTCAAATTCACAAACCCGTGAGATTGTGACCTGAGCTGAAATCAAGAGTCAGACCCTTAACCGACTGAGCCACCCAGGTGCCCTGATGTATTTTTAGACGTTTACAAACTTAAGTTGAGAAAGTAGATTCATATACTCAACTTGTACCAAATTCATTTAAAAGTTTCCAATAACTGAATTATCTGGGTTTTTTTTTTTTTTTTAATGTTTATTTGTTTTTGAGAGAGAGAGGGAACAAGCAGGGAAGGAACAGAGAGGGAGGGAGACACAGAATCTGAAGCAGGCTCCAGGCTCCTTGCTGCCAGCGCAGAGTCTGATGCGGGGCTCAAACTCACAAATCTTGAGATCATGACCTGAGCCAAAGTCAGACCCTTAACCGACTGAGCCACCCAGGTGCCCTGAGTATCTGTTTTTAAATTTAAACTAATTAAATAAGATGCAAAATTTAACTCCTCGATTGCACCAGTCACAATTCACGTGCTCATTTGCCACACGTAGCTAGTGGCTACTACACTGAACAGTGAACATCTAGACACTGATTAGCTGTGCTGCTTATTAACTGTGTGACTTTGAGCAACAACCGAAACCTCTTTGTACCTTAGTTACCTCATTAGTAAAATGGCATTGTTGTCAGACTTAAATGAATTAACACACATCAAATGGTTAAAACAGTGCCTGATTAATAGTACCCACTCAGCAAATTTTAGCCGTTACTGTAATCGCTAGTAATAATAATATTCTCATAATTCTTATCATCATCATTGTTATCATTGAAGCCCTTGCTTTGAGCCAGGCTATTTCCACATGTTTTCTTTGTTGAGGCAGACACTGTATGTTTCATACCCAATATCCAATATATTCCTGTTTTTGCTGCTAACCAAACTCTGGTTAGTTACTTGGGTCTAAGCCAGTTATGGGAATTCTGGTTCCTGTTTCTCAGCCTCCCTTCGCACTGTGATTGGTCTCAGGATATAGTTCTGGCCAGCAAGACACAAGCAGAAGTCTGCTGGAAGCTTTCTAGTAAAACCGTTGCGGTCTTGATGAACCTCCTTCAGGATCTGAAAGTGATGCTTGGAGGCACAGTAGCCAGCCTGAGAGTATGTTGCAAAAGGCAGAAGGGAAAGGCCAAGGGAATGGCAGAGGCGTTGGCTTTGCCATCACTGGGCAACTGAACCAGCTGTCTCTCTTCAGGCTTCTTGTTGAGTGAGAAAAATTAAACCTAATCTGTTTGGGCCACTGTGGTCAGGTTTTCTGTTCTTCCCCATGCACTATTAATTGATAGTTACACATTTGATCCTGGGATCTTTAAAGCAATCCAGGGTGATAGGTACAGGTTTTATACCTATTTTGTTGGTGGGGAAATAACCGCTTTAAGGTCACACAGCAAGTTATGGGTTTTGCCGTCTTTCAACATCTGTCTGACACCAGAGCTGTAGTGCTGCCAAACAAAATGCTCTACTGTCCTACTTCCTGCAGGTCAGATATTCTTACCTTTCCTTTATAAGTCAGGAAACCAATGTTCATAAAGATCAAATGTCTTGGGGCGCCTGGGTGGCTCAGTCGGTTAAGCGTCCAACTTCAGCTCAGGTCACGATCTCACAGTTCATGAGTTCGAGCCCTGCGTCGGGCTCTGTGCTGACAGCTCAGAGCCTGGAGCCTGTTTCCGATTCTGTGTCTCCCTCTCTCTCTGCCCCTCCCCCATTCATGCTCTGTCTCTCTCTGTCTCAAAAATAAATAAACGTTAAAAAAAAAATAAAAAAAAAAATCAAATGTCTTGCTCAACATCACCCAGGTGTGAGTGATTTGAACCTGAATTTAAATTCAAGCTCTGCTACTTAGTGGCTGTGTGACCTTTTTATGCCTCTATTTCCATCTTTACAAAAGGGGACAATTATAGTATTTGTCCCCATGGGTTCTTAAGAGAAATGGAAATTTTGGGGAGCATCTGGGTGGCTTAGTCGGTTAAGCGTCCAACTCTTGGTTTCGGTTCAGGTCATGATTTCATGGTTCGTGTATTCGAGTCCCTCATCGGGCTCCGCACTGACAGCACAGAGCCTGCCTGGGATTGTCTCTCTCCGTCTCTCTCTGCTCCTCCTCTGCTATCTGTCTCTCAAAATAAATAAACTTAAAAAAAAAAATGAAATGTTAAAATGTACACAAGAGATAGTATATAGTGCCTGGCATGTAGTAATTGCTCAGTAAGTGGTAACTATTCTATCTAATATTAATTACTAATATATAATAATAAGTGATGAAGCCAATCCAGTCCTCTCATTCCAAATCCTGCATGTTTTCCAGTACATTGAGCTTCCTTCATAAGTTGAACGTAACAAAGCGTGCAAAGAAGAAACTTTGCACCACTTAGTGAGTGGTTTCCAGACAAACAAAACTTTGATCGTGGTGCTTCATAAGCACCTTCTGTGCACTACCCCCCCCCCCCCTCCCGCCGATCCCAATACTTAATCTGTGCTTAGGAACCAATACTGTACCCAGTGGCCATGCATGTGGGGCATGGTGTTGCTGTGCTGGTCACCTTTAGAAGTGGTCCTGTTTGGGCACCTGGGTGGCTCAGTAGGTTAAACATCCCACTCTCGATTTCAGCTCAGGTCATGATCTCACAGTTTCATGTGTTTAAGTCCCACATCGGGCTCTGCATTGACAGTGCAGAGTCTGCTTGGGATTCTCCCTCTCTCTCTGCCCCTCCCACACTTGGCGCTGCTCTGTCTCTCTCAAAATAATAAATAAGTCCGTGAGTAAGTAAATAAATAAATAAAACTTTAAAAATCATGTTAGGATGAGCACTGGGTATTGTATGTAAGTGATGAACCACGGGAATCTACCCCCAGAACCAAGAGCAGACTGTACACGCTGTTTGTTAGCCAATAAAATAAAATAAAAGTGGTTCTCTTAGAGTGACCTGTCAACAACTTCTCAAGGATCATGTGGCATTAATTCTGCCTTCTATGACACTGCCAAGACTGAAAAGAGCCACCAACTAAAGGAGGCATCTTTAATCTCTGGCCATTATATACCCATGGAAGTAGAGTCACTGGGGCTTACAAGCAGTGGGACCACTGGCAAGTGTTTTAACTTTTTGGATTAGTTTTCTCATCTGCGCAAGGGGCTGGAAATACTTTATTCATAGTTTGTTATAGTCTTAAATGAAATCATGCACATAAAACACCTCCTTTGGTACATTGGAGCATCAGTAGGCACTTACAAGAGTTTTTTTTAAGTAATCCCTACACCCAATGTGGGGCTCGAACTCACAACCCCAAGATCAAGGGTTGCGTGCTCTGCTGACTGAGCCAGCCAGAAGCCTCAGTAGGCACCTACAAAATTGCAGTTATCAATAACCAGAGGTAAAACATCAACATGGTCTAACAAAGCCTTTTCCTTTCTGGCAAACAAATATCTTAGATGTGTTTGCTCAATGTCATGGTTTTATCTCTCTCTCTCTCTCTCTCTTTTTTTTTTTATCATTGTGTTATATAGAGACTTAGGGGAAATTAACCAGAGATGCTTTTCCACATGACTCTGTATAGGCCTCTTGGTCCTATGTCTGTTCTACGGCCACCTCATACTTATAGGCAACATGTAAATTGCCCAAATTATTTTTAAAAACGTAATGTATTATTGTTTGATGTACAGAACTAGTGGTGCTATAAAACTTCATTAAAGTTTCATTAAAAGCAACTTTTTGGGGGGCGCCTGGGTGGCTCAGTCGGTTGAGCGAACGACTTCGGCTCAGGTCACGATCTCGCGGTCCGTGAGCTCGAGCCCCACTTCAGGCTCTGTGCTGACAGCTCAGAGCCTGGAGCCTGTTTCAGATTCTGTGTCTCCCTCTCTCTGACCCTCCCCCGTTCATGCTCTGTCTCTCTCTGTCTCAAAAATAAATAAACGTTAAAAAAAATTTTAAATAAAAGCAACTTTTTGGTTCCTGGATCCTCCCTAGTCTTCTTTCTTTACCTTAAAATACATTTGATTTTTTGTACTTTTGTGGTCATCTGTCAAAGTAAGAATTCTTTCACCAACAGCCATACCTTGGCCTTTCATGAACTGTCTGAAGAATTCATCCCAGGAGCCATAGCTTGGAATATCAGGGACATCGTTGTGGAAATGGAAAAAAGATACTGCCGTATCTTTAGGGTTTCGAAATATCACCAAAATCTAGAAAGAGAAAATTAAGTTAATTTATTCAGGTCTATATTTTGAACTTTGGAAAAGTGAAGGGGTGAACAATATCATTGTGTAATCTTGTATATGACATAATTTTGTTAACATACAGAGAAATTGAAGAAGCGGGGGTGGCAGATGGGGAAGTCTGGGGAGAGGGAAGAGAAAAGAAGAAAAAGCAGACTGATGTTGTAGCAGAGAACTTTTGCTAATGAACTTAGACATTAAGAAGGCATGTGTAGAAGATATGAAAAAAGCAAGGTGCCTGGGTGGCTCAGTCGGTTAAGTGTCTGACTCTTGAGTTCGACTTAGGTCACAATCTCATGGTTTGTGGGATTGAGCCCCAAGCCAGGTTCTGCACTGACAGTGCAGAGCCGGCTTGAGATTCTCTCTCTCTCTCTCTCTCTCTCTCTCTCTCTGCCCCTCCCCCAGCTAGCATGTGTTCATGTGTGAGCAGTGCACACACTCTCTCTCTTTCTCAAAATAAAAAAATAAACGTTAAAAAAAAAAAAAGAAGATACCAAAAAGGAAAAAAGGGCAAGCTCATTAGAATAGTCATAAGGGCATGATCTGGAAGGGTAAACCACAAAGTAAAAATTGCAACATAATATTAAAAAGTAATATTAAGGACAATGAAAATAATGTTCAGAGTTTGGTCAGCAAAAATAAAAAAATGATAAGAGTAGCCAAAGCACCTATAGTTATGTTTGCAGGACATGAAGTTTGCTATTATAAGTGAAATTCAGAAATAAAATTGCTTCAGACCTCACATAAATAATGCTCATCAGAAAGAACAAAAAAACACAACTCCTCGTTTTCCTATCACATTCTTTTGTTAAACTCTCTAAATATCTTAGTGGGATTCTGGAATCTATTCACTATAAAACAGATTTTAAAATATGTTCAATTCTAGGTATATGTTTTATATCCTAACTGAAAATGCATTCACTTTGAGCACAACAATAGCAAATATATTTGAAGAAAGAAACAACAGAAGAAATGCTAAATCACACGTTTCATTTCTCAAAATTCTATGATAAGATGCAGACTTCATCACATAGCTCAGAAAGGCAATATCTAGACATTAAAAACTTCAAACTGAAATACGAGTAGGGAGGGACACTCACCTTGGCTTTATTCTTGAAGATGGACCCAGGTAATTTGTCATAATGGAGATGAGTTGCCAGAATCCTTGGGGATGGAAACTGTTTCATTCTCTTAAAAACAGACATGGTAAAGTAAAAGTGTGTATGTCTTATGGTGAATCGCTCTTAAGTGTAGTATCTGAATGGTAGTTCCAAGTATCACTACTGTGCCTTTTCTATTTCCCCCTCCAGTTTTTAAAAATTTATTTCTGTTTTCTTAATTTGTGGGGATGAGGAATGGAGAAAGTCGTAAATAATTTAAATCATCCTTCTGGACCGCCTTATAGGGTTTGGCTTACCATTTTGGAGGGGTCTTTTTTTTGAAAATTTTACCTTTTCTACAATCATACTAAATTCTTTTTAGAATTGATTCTTTGCAGCTCATAATTTGTGATCTATTCTGTCTTCATTTGGCTCTCTTCTATAGTCAAGGTCTTTACCAGAAATACTCAAGTTTTTCCATAGGTCTCCCAAACCCACTTTTAATATCTAGACTTTTTTTTTGCCAACAAAATTCCATGCGATCAAACATCCTAACAGAACCTGGAAGTGCACAGTCACTTGAATATTTGAGAAATATTTTACTAGAGAAATTCTTGTCAATGTAAGGACTCAGTGATTGATTCTTTGTGTGTGTGTGTGTGTGTGTGTGTGTGTGTGTGTGTGTGTGTGTGTGTCTGCTTCTACTGATAATTTTGAAAATGAAGTTACCTGTTTAATCTGCCAGGGTTAAGGGTTTTAGTACGTTATATGGGCTAAAGCCTCAAGTTTCATTTCCACACTTGTAGAGGTCACTCACAGCTGGGGCACATTATTTCAAGTGGTAAAATGATATTTAGACGTTTATAGCCAATGTTTCTGTAGAAACTTAGTGGACATTAGACACCAGCTCATGTCATGATCTCGCAGTCCATGAGTTGGAGCCCTGCCTTGGGTTCTGTGCTGACAGCTCAGAGCCTGGAGCCTGCTTCAGATTCTGTGTCTCCCCCTCTCTCTCTGCCCCTCCCCTGCGCACTGTCTCTCTCTCTCTCTCTCTCTCTCTCTCTCTCAAAAATAAAATAAACATAAAAATTTTTGGAAAAAAAAAAGAAAGAAACTTAGTGGACATCTCAACTCAAGCAAGAGCCAAAAAAAAAAAAAAAAAACAAAAAAAAACAAAAAACAAAAACACCTGAGATTTTAAAAATAAAAAACCAATTTAAGTCAATGATATGGGTTCCAGTGGCAATTAATAGTCATAATACTTGAGGGGCATCTGGGTGGCTCAGTCAGTTAAGCTCAGATCATGATCTCACAGTTTGTGAGTTTGAGCCCTGCATCTGGCTCTGGGCTGACAGCTCAGAGACTAGAGCCTGCTTTGGATCCTCTGGGTCCTTCTCTCTCTGCCTCTCCCTTGCTTGCTCTCTCTCTCTCTCTCTCTCTCTCTCTCAAAAATAAATAAACATTAAAAAAGAAGAGAATAGTCGTAATACTTGATTTACATCAAATTTCCCTAATTTTTAGTTTTGAACATCACTTTTACATTCATTCACAGCAATCCCCTCAAGTGGATATTATAACCCCCATTTTAGAGATTAACAAATGACTTTGAGGTTTTAAGGGCTTTGTGCAAAATTGCACAGATGGTAATTTTCAGATTAAGTTATAGAATGCAGTTTCCACTGCACTGCATGGCCAAAAATCACAAAAAGACATATGAGAAATGGTAAAGTTCCTAATAGGATTAAAGAAATATCCAGGGAGAAAACGGGAAATAACTGTAACAAAACTGATGTGTCAACGAAAATGTGTGATGGGGCCAAACTATAAGCAATGTAAAGACTGGCTATAGACATATTTTAAGAAAATACATGTATTTAATTTTATTTATTTTTGTAAGTATCTCTATGCCCAATGTGGGGCTCAAACCCACAACCCGGAGATCAAGAGCTCACATGGGGCACCTGGGTAGCTCAGTCTGTTGAGCATCCGACTCTTGGTTTTGGCTCAGGTCAAGATCTCACAGTTTGTGGGTCTGAGCCCCTCATGGGGCTCTGTGCTGAGGCACGGAGCCTGCTTGGGATTCTCCGTCTCCCTCTCTCTCTGCCCCTCCCCTGCTCATGCACTCTCCCTCTCTCTCTCAAAGTAAATAAATAAATTTTAAAAATTATAAATAAAAGGGGAGTTGGAGGGGCGCCTGGCTGGCTCAGTCAGAGCATGTAACTCTTCATCTCCAGATCGTGAATCTGAGTCCCAATTCGGATGTAGAGTTTACTTTAAAAAAAGTTGGAGGGGCACCTGGGTGGCTCAGCCGGTTAAGTGTCTGACTTTGGCTCAGGTCATGATCTCACAAGTTCGAATTCGTGAGTTCAATCCCTGCATCCGGCTCTGTGCTGACAGCTCAGAGCCTGGAGCCTGCTTCGGATTCTGTGTCTCCCTCTCTCTCTCTCTCTGCCCCTCCCCAGTCATGCTCTGTCTCACTCTGTCTCTCAAAAATGAAGAAATTTTAAATAAAAATTACTTTTAAAAAAAGTTGGAAAGCTAGAGAAATGTTAGCATAAATTTTAAAGGTGATGATACACACCCTCTTTAGATAAAAGGTTATGCAGTGGCCTGGAGAGGAAAAATCAATGGGCTTTTCATTAGCCCGTTCATCTCTACCTAGGAAAGTTTCTTAAAACTCCTGTCTCCACATCCTGAACTGGTCCTGACCTCCCACCTCTGGGCCCTGCTGTGGCTGCTAGGCCTCTGCTTCCTCCTGACGTTGCAGCCCACCAGATCCAGGATGCACGCTTAGCTCCGCACTCCAGCCCAGCCCCAAGTCCCTGAATACCTTATCTGCCTGTGTTTTTCTGTTACTTTAACCCAATCCATGGAAATGGGCTTCCTTCCCCCTAGGATCCAACTTTTCAGTTTGTATCTGTCATCATGCCATATGTCTCTGTCGTTTTCCAGAAACCCCTTCATCAGTCCCGATCCAGTGACTTAATTCTCAGTAAATGAGTTCTTCTGTGTGCTTGTTGGGAGTCCTGGCGGTAAGCATCTCTGAAAGTTTTGCTGAGACTGTAGTCCCCCCCCCCCGCCCCCAAATGCGTTTCTGGCGGGGCTGGGGCTGGCCCTCCTCCCACCTGTCCTGTCCAGGCACTGAAGTCTTGAGGCAGATCCTTCCTCCCTCCCTATCCTTGCCTTTCCTGCCTGGGAACAGAACTTTCTGTCTCACACCCAAGCCTCACCTGGTTATATTGGTAGTGGGAGCAATAACGTGTAGTAAAGTGAATTAGAACAGGTAAGGGGGCACCTGGGTGGCTCAATCGGTTAAGTGTCCAACTCTTCATTTTGGGTCAGGTCATGATCTCACAGTTTGTGAGATCGAGCCCTGCATCGGGCTCTGCGCTGATAGCATGAAGCCCGCTTGGTGTTCTCTCTCTATTTCCCTCTGGCCTTTCCTTGCTCATGCATGCTCTCTCTCTCTCTCTCTCTCTCCCTGAAAATAAATAAATAAACATAAAAAAAAAAGAAGAAGAACTTTAGGGTGCCTGTGTGGCTCAGTTGGTGAAGCGTCTGACTTCGGCTCAGGTCATGATCTCATAGCTTGTGAGTTCTAGCCCCGCGTCAGGCTCTGTGCTGACAGCTCAGAGCCTGGAGCCTGCTTCAGATTCTGTCTCCTTCTCTCACTCTGCACCTCCCCTGCTTGCACTCTGTCCCTCTCTGTCTCCCTCAAAAATAAAAATTAAAAAAAGAAAAGAACCTTTATGCACAGTGGCTTACTCTCTCAGCTACTACCCTTTCCCATCCCCCCACACACCAGAGACATCACTGATACAGGGACACCAAAGATAGTGTCTTATTAGGAAAAGACTGGGGGGTGCTGACATAAACTGAAGGTAGGATGATTCAGGCCTTAGAGGAACCCTTCTCTTGCCATCCCACCAAGTTTCTGTCTTCAGAGAGAAAGTTTTTATGGTTTTAATTTTTTTAAAGAGATCTTATTTTTTTAAGTAATCTCTACACCCAACATGGGGCTTGATCGTACAACCCCAAGATCAAGAGTAGCATGCTTTACTGACTAAGCCAGCCAGGTGCCCCTCATTTTAATTTTTTTCTTCAGGTTTCTCGGCTTACTTTCCCTCCTAGTTCTCTTTAATAAGTAGGCTGTCTATATTGTGCAGAGGTTAAGAAGCTCCAATTGGACAATTTGGGTTCAAATCTTGGCCCTGACGTTTATAAGCCCGTTGACCTTGGGCAAGTCTCTGACGGTTTGATCTTTTGAGAAACGGTGATGAGGTTTTTTTGCCCTGAAATGAGATAATCCTTGAAAGGTGCAGGGCTTAGAGGGTACGCACAAAATAAGTTGCAATGATTATTAGTATTAGTACTTTCTGAACCCAAAACTAAAAAAATCCCCCAAATGGAAGAAGTCTTTCTATGATAATTTACTATAAGTTTAAAGGCTGTTTTGTACTAACCTGATATTTTTCTGGGTCCCCACATTCAAGAATTGGAAATTCTGGATATTCATACTTTTTGTTAGATTCAGCAAATATTAACTCACTAATGATATGTAGAATCCAATTTGAACCTATAAGAGAAATCAGAGAATCAAAGCTCATTAAAAGAACCTTGGTATAGCAAAGGCATGTTACTTGTGCATATACATCATAAAAATTAAAATCTATAGCCACTCTGTGGTATGTACAATTGGTTCTTCTGCATTTGAAATAAACTGGGCTATGGAAAGAAATAGAGTTTTGTGGAAAATAGAACGTACTTACATTAGTATAAATTCAGGTTACCTTATTTTTCAGATTTCTCTTTTAACAAGAGGCAATTCTTCTTAAATCTACAATATTTTCCTTATAGAACAATGTTATGTTATAGAAATGATTGTTTATTATATATCACATATTATTGTACCTTACATTAGTAAACATTTTCTTTGAAAAAAATTTTTTAATGTTTATTTTTGGGAGACAGACAGACAGACAGAGCCTAAGCAGGGGGCAGGGGGGCAGAGAGAGTGGGAGACACAGAATATGAAGCAGGCTCCAGGTTCTGAGCTGTCAGTGCAGAGCCCTGATGCGGGGCTCGAACCCACGAACTGTATGATCATGACCTGAGTCAAAGTCAGACGCTTAACTGACTGAGCCACCCAGGTGCCCCAGTGAATATTTTCTAAAAAAGTATATATAATTTTGAATTTATAAAAACTCAGCATCAAATAATAGAAAAATATCAAATAAAGATGACTTTAGTAAACACTTAGAGATGAAATAAGTTTAAAAAATCAGATTGTGTAAAATAGGGATTTAGATTCTGTTTTTTTTTATTGTTTATTTATTTTTGAGACAGAGAGAGACAGAGCATGAACGGGGGAGGGTCAGAGAGAGGGAGACACAGAATCTGAAACAGGCTCCAGGCTCTGAGCTGTCAGCACAGAGCCCGATGCGGGGCTCGAACTCACGGACCATGAGATCATGACCTGAGCCGAAGTCGGCCACCCAACCGACTGAGCCACCCAGGCGCCCCTGATTCTGTTTTTTTTAAATGTATTTATTTATTTTGAGAGGGAAAGAGAGAGGGGGAGAGAGAGAGAGAGAGAGAGAGCGCTCATGGGGGAGGGGCAGAGAGAAAGGGAGAGAAAGAATCCCAAGCAGGCTCTGTGCTGACAGCGCTGAGCCCCATGCAGGGCTCGACCCCACGAACCATGAGATCATGACCTGATCTGAAATCAAGAGTCAGATGCCTGACTATGTCACCCCGGTGCCCCACAGATTCTTAATTTATCCTCCATTGATGAATGACCATTGTAACACTGGTTTGAGAAGCTGGAGGATTGATGATGTTTGATCCTGAAAAATAATTACATGGAAATCATCATATACATTATAGACATGGCCATGCTCCTCAGTCAAAAACCAAGATGAAAATCTTTCCTGCTCTCAGTGGCCGATGGCAAATGGACTTTCTTGCATTTCTCTTTCTGGTTGCTAGCCCCACCATGACTCCCTTTTTGCATCCATCATCCTTCCCTCAGACCCCAGGATTTCTAAATCTAGCAGTTCTGGTTATTGATTTCACAAGCTATGTTCTTAACCATCTTGGTCGTCCTCCTCCCTGACTTCTGGCCAGCTTCATGCGGAGAGGAACCGCCTTCCTCCCACCTTTGCCTTGCACCCTGCCCAACCTACTCCTTATGAAAAAGCGCCCTTGTAGAAAATGACTTGTTATTTACCACACTTTGGATAAGATGCAAGCACTATGTCATTGCTTCTGGCTTCAAAGTTGTCCAAGGCCTGGAAAGTTTCTGAAGTGCACATGGTGATGGGGTACGGAATCCCCTGATGGGTGAAAAACAAGCGAGAAAGTGCAGTTTCTTTTGATTTTTCCAGAGCTTCATCAATGTAGTCAATAAATTTCGACTTGTTGGCCATGCTGGCTTTCTGCTAATGAACCTGTTCTGTGGTTGTCCGGCGGCAGCCATCGCTTTTAAAGGAGTTTTTCAGGAGGTGGAATAAAGGACTCCTCCCATTCACATGAGAAACAAGTCATTTCATTATCACCCCTTTCTCACCCCTTCCTCCCCCCACCTGCCTGTTTGCACGCCCACCTCTGACAAAAGGCAAACCACAGGTGCAAAAACAGGCTGAGGATCAGGGAGTATTACCCCAGGGGTTGATTATATTACCATTATGGACAATTCTCCCAAGGAAAGTTAGAGTAGAATCTCCGACCAGACGATAATAGATAATAACTATCGAGCAAATAGTTCTTTAATTGAATCAGACATACAATTTTCCATCACCGAATTGAGGAAATTTTAGAAGTCAGCAGAACATATCTTACTGAGGCAGGTAGTACACGTAGGGGAGCAACTTTCAATCTCCGTTTTACAGAGGGAAAAAAGAGCTGACCAAAGAGGGTTCCCAGTTAGATAGGGTTCTGGGTTTCATTTTATTTATAATAATGTCTTTTTAAAATGTTGATAAAAAGGTAGAATTGGAATGTCCAATTGTCTTACTATTTTTGTATTTCCTTATGTAACAATGGGATGCTATTCACTGTAGGTGGGAAGGTGGTGTATTTCAGAAGCTCCTTCCCCACCCCCTCCCTGCCAAAAAGGGAGGTAAGATTGGACTCCCTGCCAAGCTGCTTAGTGGGATTGCCCCTTACATTATAGTCTTTGTTTACCTGGGGAAGGTAGAATTTAAGGTATTAATTCAAATACTGCTGTTGTCCTTAGCTTGCTTCTTAGTGAGTAAAATGTTAAAAAAAGACAATATGCCTGGATCCTGTTTTGACAGTAATGCCTGTAATTATAGGAGGATTTGGAGGACTGTTTGGACTTGGTAATGTGAGCTCTGATTCTTCTTAGTCTCCCTGGGCTCAGGGCAAATGGTCAGTCTTACAGTTCTACCTCCTTGACTCTGTTTTATCTGCAAGATTTTATTTTTTAAAGTATTCTCTACACCCAATGTGGGGCTTGAACTCACAACTCCAAGATCAAGAGTCAAATGCTCCATTGACTGAGCCAGCCAGGTGCCCCCCTACTTGACTCTTAAGTGTCTACATGCATGATGCAGGGAAACAGCATGAATGATTGTAAAATAACCTAGATTATATGCTCGTGTGCACTGGTGTGCTTTTGAGTGCGGGTAGGCCCCAGGTTCTGTGCAACCCCAGCTTTCATTTAGCTCCTGGATCCACCTAGGCTGGAGATAAGTGGTGGGGGACCTCTCAGACGGCACTGCCCAGGCTTGGTTCACGCTCCTTGGTGGGAGCAGCAGAGAACGTTTGTTTAAAGCTCCTTTTCTTGAGATTACACACATTGCTCCCTCTTTTAAAAAAAAATTTTTTTTAATGTTTATTTATTTTTGAGAGAGAGAGAGAGACAGATTGTGAGCAGGGGAGGGGCAGAGAGAGAGGGAGACACAGAATCTGAAGCAGGGTCCAGGCTCTGAGCTGTCAGCACAGAGCCTGACACATGGCTCAAACTCACAAACCACAAGATCATGACCTGAGCAGAAGTTGGATACTTAACTGACTGAGCCACCCAGGCGCCCCGAGACATTGTTCCCTCTTAACTTCTTTTCTTTTTATTTTTTTCTCTAGGCTATGGACTTACGCCAGATGACAGAGAGAGACAGAGAGAATTCTGGAAAGAGAGATTGAGAAAACAGGTGACAAAAAATGTCTAGGGTGATCGAACTCAAGTCTGGTTAGTAAAGCAAGCAAGTGAGGATCAAGAAGCATATGTGCCCATTGGCCTCAGGCTGATTTTTAGGGGCAGGTAAATCAGCCTCTCCTGTGCCATCCCTCCCTTTATGGAGTGGGATGCCCCTTCAGGATTAAATTGTGCTTTTTTTGTCTTCTTTAGCAAGAGAAGTCCTACTTGCTAGTGTAGTACAGGATTGAAATTTACTTTGGAATCCTACACGCAGGGAGAGGGCATAGCCTCTTGGTATTTGGGGGAGTTTATTAAAAATTGGCTTCCCTCTTTAGAACTTGAACACCAGAAAGTCAGGGATGATGTGTATGAGTTAGTGGATGCTGAAAACATTCAGGATCCAGGATGGTTTATCTGGTGACACTTTGACATCCTAGAATGGGGACAACGAAGAACCACTCCACTCCAGCCCTGGGCAGCTGGCAAGGTCCTGCCGCCACTGCCCGTGTTTCAGGGACAGTGCCACCAGAGGCTCAGTCACCCACTGTTCTGTGTTCTGTGGCCCTCCTAAGGGAAGGCTGGGTTGTCACCAAGATCCTGGGCCTCTCTTTTCCAGTAGGCGCCTTTTGGCACCAGTGGCCATGGGTCATCTAATCTCTGTAACCTCATGCCAGTTAATTGAAAGAGCTTTATTTGGAGGATCCCAGACAGGTTGGGTAGCTGCTCTTTCTCTGAGATAACCATGGGAGAATGGTCAGCAAACCTCCTACGTATTTATTAGTGAAGAGATCCCTGCTGCCTTACACCTGCTGCTTGTGAGTCTTTCCAATTGACGCTGGTGGGAATCGGTGCCACTTTGAAAATCTGCCATCAGAGTCTTTCCCACCACCCCCATACCCTCTGCCCTCTACCCCAATTCACTGATTGTATTAACTTAACACAAGTCTCCATTGGAGTCTATATTTCTCCTGTTCTAAACCTTGTGGGCAAATGGTCCTTACCTGCAAACATGTTTGTGAAATCTATGATGGGGTCCAAGATGTGTAAAAAATGAATATGAGGATGCCATATAAGTTTTGTGTAATACCAGGAAACTCCCACTCTAATGGACAGCCTCCTTTAATTAGTTTATATACACTCTCAGTGGAAGTGATTGCGTCTCTGTGCAATTATTTCAGCCTTTGTTATCAAGTTTTTTCTTTTCTTTTTTTTTTTTTAATTTGAGAGAGAGAGAGAGGGAGAATCTTAAGCAGGCTCCATGCTTAGCACAGAGCCCAACTCTGGGCTACGATCACAACCCTAGGATCATGACCTGAGCCAAAATCAAGGGCCAGATGCTCAACCAACTGAGACGCCCAGGCGCCCTTCTTTTCTTTTCTCAATCTGAACCATTCCAATTTACCTTTTCATCTTGTTTTGTCACCCTGGTTCATATATGTATGTATGTATGTATATAACAAATATAAATATAAATTATATATTATATCATATTGTGTATTAAATACAATATATATTAAACAAATTCCTGGAAGTCATTGGGGCTGCTTTTGAAATGGGAAATATTTATCCTGGGTGAATCTTTGAATAGAAATGAATCTCTAAAGACTGCACATGTCTCGGCTGGAGGAAAAAGAAGAACATTAACAGAGTAGGTAATAGCTGGGGGTGGAGTTCTGAAAAGTTTTGAGAAAAACAGATCATGACAGCAAAAACAATAACTGACAAAATAAAAAAAAAAAGACCAAAAAAAAAAAAAAAAGAGATCTTGGGAGAAAAACTGGAGAGAAAGTCAGATATATAATATTAATAGAATGGGGGCTCAAGCCAGAGATAGTTACCATAGAGCAGATAGAAGAGATAGAGACTATACAAAGCCCAGACGTTAAGCGGATACTGATAAAGCCGTGTTGTGGAAGTTGGGAATCTGGATCTGTAGGGATCTGAGTGATCTTGACCAATGACATGCTTTAAATTAGTAGTTTGCAGATCCACATTTCTCACAACTTATGATGGTTTAGTTGTGTAAATGAACCATGTATGCGGCACTGTGGGGTTGTACAGGAAAACTGGGGACATCACAAAGAGCTCCTCAGAGGCACTTCCTTTACCTGGCTTTGACAAAGACAGCTCCAACTAGCTTGCCAAAGACAACTCATCCCTTCTCTAAAACCTCGGGGGTCCTTCAGATTAGTACCAAGACCCTAGGGGCTCCTGGCTGGCTCAGTCAGAAGCAAGACCCTACTCGCTGTGTACTTTTCATTGGCTATTTGTGAATGTATTTTACCCCTACTAGACTATAACCTCAATGAAGGTAGATCTGTGTAACTATTTTGGCTAGCCCAGGCTTCGTCTTGTACATAGTACCATAATAGACCTTTATATTCCTTTTCTCCTCTTCCTCCTTCTCCCCTTCTGCTTCTCCTTCAGTCTTCCTTTTGGGTAGTATAGGCAGTGCATCTCAAAATTCAATTTACAAGCGAATTGTCTAGGGATCTGGCTAAAATGCAGGTTCTGATTCAGTAGGTCTACATTTCCTACAACTTTGTTTTGTTTTTTAAGTAGTCTCCATGACCAGCATGGGGCTCAAGCTCATGTCTCTGAGTTGCTTGCTCTAACGGACTGTGCCAGCCAGGTGCCCCCGTAGGTCTGCATTTCTAAGAAGCTCCCAGGTTGCTGATTCTATCACACTTTGGGTTGCAGAGTGTAGAAAAATAATTGAGCACAGGTTTTCCAGTCAGTGTCCCGAGTTCAAATCCAATTTTAACTCTTGTTAACTCTGTGCTTGTGGGCAGGGTAAAACTCCCGCCTTCTCTGTAAAATGAGATACTCATACCACCCAGTATGACATAGGGTTTTTCTGAGGATTAAATAAATTAACGTACATAGGCGGCAGTCAGGATCTACTTTCTGTAAGGAAAGCACAATAACGGGGCACTTGGCTGGCTCAGTCGGAAGAACATGCGTTCCTTGATCTAGGGGTCGTGAGTTCCAGTTCCACATGGAGTGTAGAAATTATTGAAATAAATAAAACTTAAAAGAAAAATAAAAGGACCACAATAGGGGCACCTGGGTGGCTCAGTCGGTTGAGCGTCCAACTTGGGCTCAGGTCACAGTCTCACACAGTTCGTGGGTTTGAGGCCCGCATCAGGCTCTGTGCTGACCACTTGCTCAGAGCCTGGAGCCTGCTTCGGATTCTGTGTCTCCTTCTCTCTCTGCCCCTCCCCCGCTCACGCTTTGTCTCACTCTGTTTCTTAAAAATAAATAAATGTAAAAAAAAAAAAAAAAAGCGGGGGGGCGCCTGGGTGGCTCAGTCGGTTAAGCGTCCGACTTCGGTTCAGGTCGTGATCTCGCAGTCCATTAGTTCGAGCCCCGGGTAGGGCTCTGTGCTGACAGCTCAGAGCCTAGAGCCTGTGTCAGATTCTGTGTCTCCCTCTCTCTGGCCCTCCCCCATTCATGCTCTGTCTCTGTCTCAAAAATAAATAAAGGTTAAAAAAAATTAAAAAAAAAATTTTTTTTTTAAAGGAGCGCAATAAAAAGTAATCACGGGGCGGGGCGGGCCCAACGCCGGGAGGGGCGGGGCTTTGGCAACACTCGCGCATGCGCAGTCCGCAGTAAGCGCCTCAGGTAAGAGCGAGGGCTGACTCTAGTTGAGAGTCCTGACTCTTGATCCTCGGAACGCTGAGCCGGGCAGGTTTTCTTTGGCGGGGGTAGGAGGTGGGGGTGGGTGCGTGCTAAAGTTCTGGGTTCATAAGGAGGAAAGTTGGGTGTCGCTATATCCATCCATTCAGCGGGAGAGTCGCGGGAGAGGACCGAGTGTTTCCGGGTCGCTCGGCGACCTTGGCCCCGTGACCGCGCAGTGCAGCCTGCGATGATGCCCGCGGGAGTCGGCTGCGGGCCGGGCGGGAGCGTCCGGGGAGCCCGGGCAGGCGGGAGAGCGCGGGGGGCCGCCGAGATACACCGGAGACCCGGGGGCCTGGGGGCCGCGCGAGGGCCTGAGGATCGTGGGTAGCCAGCCTGAGGCAGCTCCCGGAGGCCTCGCTGGTTCCTTGGTTCTTGACCGTGGGAATCTGGACAAAGTGCTTTAGCTAATCAAACCCAGGGACGTAGCTGAGAAACCTTGCTCTCCAACATCTAGCGTGCGTGTGAGAGACCTTGCTGTGTGATAAATCGTGTTGCCTGCAGATGCTGAGCCGTGTCGGTTTCCAGCTGTAGTGGACGGATGAGGGTTTTCAGACGCAACATTTGCACGTTTAAGCTTGTGCACCCTGAATCAGCTTCTCAGCCCGGTGCTTTGTGAACCCCCATGACGCACAGCCCTGCTTTCCTTCGAGCCCATTCGGGGACTGCTTTCTTTTAAACTTCGCCTAAGTTCTGTCCTTCTCCAAAATCTTGTCTAATCTTGTTCCTCCTCTGCTAGTTAGTAACCTAACTTCGTCGTGGACAGGTATGCCTTTGGTGGTCTTTGTCAACTAGGCTTCATCAGTCGTTATAAACACCTTTACTGAAGTCGAGGGACTTGTAATGTAAAATGTGTGTATATATTTTTCAAAAAGGTAAACACTGAATTATACAGTGTTACTTGTACTTTATGTTTTGAACCCTTAACCTCACCTCCCAACAGAACAAAACCAGATTTTACTTGGATTCCTTACACTGTGGTTATGGCTGCAGTCAGGCTTTATTTTTGAGTTAAAAGAATATTTTTTTTCACCCGTTGAACATTAAAACTTATCCCACGAGAGGTCCCTGTACCAATCATGACTTACTTGGTGTCAGGTACAGCATTGTAAACAAAACAGTTCTCCATTCCCACCCACTCAGCTGCCTGTTGGTTACATGCAAGTTCTTTATTAACTTCCTCTGCTTCGGTTTTTAAAGATACGAACAATAAAGTTATAATCTTTTAGTCCCCAGGGTGATCATATTATCAAAATGAGGGAAAGGAATTTTGGAGGGAAGGGGCACCTGGTAAAGAGATTAATAGGATAATCCCACAAAGTAGGGTATTTAATTACCCCGTCTGAGGCATTATAAAAAGGAGTCAAAAGGAAATGGTGCAAACGTGTGACCGTGAGCAGAGAACTGGGACTGTAGAATATCACAGAGCTTACCATCTCTGCACAGATGTTAGAGAACAAATACTATGACACAGCATACATTGACGATATCAAAATCCTAAGATTAAAAACGACTGGTTTCTCTTGTTGTTGGGGTTCTAGGGAGGCAGAGTAATAACTTGAGTTTATGTTTCATATACTCAGTAAGAGTCATATGTTATTTTCTTGGCTTATATAGCCCCTTTCCCTTGTTTAGCTTTTACATTAGAGAAAGAGAATGAAGACTCAAACCCTTTTTGATTGGCTTTTATTTTAATTGAAGCGAATCAAGATCTGAAGTCTAGGTTGCGACTTACTGGATGGTGGTGATCAGTTTTCCTAATGTGGTACAGGGGCCTCTTGTATACAAGTCATTGGAGTTGCGTGCAAATGGGCACCTTACTGGGATGCTAACCCTCAACTTGCTGAATCAGAAAGCTGGGAACTCGGGAACTGCAGGGTGAGGCCCAGGAATGTGCATTTTTAAGAAGCCTTGTGGGTGATGTACTTAGTTTGAAAGTACTGTTAGAATAGCACCTCCCCAGAACAAGTTGATTTGTTGCTCAACTTTGAAATGCTTGGGCTGTGGCACCTAGTTCACTATATGCTGTATAAATAAAATGAAAACCTCCAGCTATGAAACATGTACAACCACTCAGAGAATAGCCTTACTTTTGTAGGGTACTTACAAAGGGCTTTCACATATGCTGCCCATTTAGATCATCTTAATATTTTTTTTGGTTAAAAAGAAAGGATTTACCCTCTCTCTCAACATTCTATATTCTTAGGTAATTAAAAATCTTAGTTCCATAAATTGTTGGTTCTTTTTACAGTGCTTTTTTCAGTTTTATCTCCTGCCTGTGCTTTATCCAATGGTGTCTTTGGTTCATTGTGCCCCTTAGGGGTGGAGATTGAAAACTAGGAATGTGGGACATCTAATACAAATAAGTATACAGTATACATCATTCAAACTGGGAATGAATTATTTTTATGGAAGTGGTATTAAGTTTGTATATGTTCACTCAGGTTTACATGTTGTTATTGTTAAACTTAGGATGGCCCGCACTATGGAACCACTGGCAAAGAAGATCTTTAAAGGAGTTTTAGTAGTTGAACTTGTGGGCGTTTTTGGAGCATATTTTTTGTTTAATAAGATGAACACAAGTCAAGGTAATTCTAATTCAGAAGTTAATGTTTTCTAGAGGGGTGTACAGTCTGTTAATGCATTTAGGTGCTAAACAGTTTTAGAGAAATTGCTTCTTCCAGGTATTGGGCATTTTTATGGGTATAAGAGGAACACTTGGTGTTAATTATGGACCTAATGACTCTTCTTCCTAAATGTTGTTTGTAGATGAAAGAGAATGTTTCACACTTCTATGGATTTTACTAGTCGGGGGCATAGAGCAAGTATTTTTGGTCTGGCTTAGTTTGGGAACATGGGTGGAAGAAATTCAGCCTGCCAATTATACCTCATCATCTGGTAGAGTAGTGGTGGCATAGCTGAATCATCAAATAACCACTCTCAAAGATCTGAGTTCTTCCTGTGTGTCAATATTGGACACTAAAAACCTTTCCCATGCCACCGGCTATCACTGAAAGTGCTTGACATTTTGTGGGGGGAAATTGTAGAGTCCTCAACTTTTTGAATTATTAAGTGGTGCTTTCTTTTCCTAAAGCAGATAATAGTAGTCCTGGGTGGTGGCCATCTTTGAAACTTATCATGTGTCTTCTTAAAGTATTTTAGTGCATCACTGTGTTCTGGATGCTATCTATTCGATCTCACAAAGTCTCTACACTTTTCAAGTGTAAGGGTGTAAAAGAAAACATCGACATGGAATTTAAGAGCAAATTAAAGTTTCTAATTATATTAAGAGGGTAAAATAGAATCCATCGAACAATGAATTGTTTTTATGGATTCCATTTTGCCTTAGTATGGAATTAGAAATACGTCTACTCAGTTTTTTATCTCAAACGTCATAGCTAATGTCTCAAACACATTAACAATGAAAAGTTGCTTTTTGTCCCTTTTCTAAATAAATTACATCATGTATACAAGCCAAATTTGAAAAACTCCAAAAGGAACTATGGGAGGCAACATGTAAGGCAAGTACAACTTACACCCTGTCCAAAAGGATATAGTTCCTGATTGCCAGAAGGACCTTAACACAGATTCTTATCTCATAAACCCTAAAGTTAGCACTAATTATGGACTCTATGCTTTAATATTTAATTTTAACACTTTTTCTCCATCAGATTTCAGGCAAACAATGAGCAAAAAATTCCCCTTCATCTTGGAAGGTATGTTTTAAGAGTGTACAAAAACTTTTTCAGGTACCCTTTAATTTTTTAAATGACCAATTAATGGTTGAGACTTTAATTTTGTGGTGTCAATTTCCAAGAATTACTGCCTGTCCCTATTTTAGCTCCTCTAAGAACACAGGGTGGAGAAAATTCTCATTTGGAGAGGAGAGTAGTTAGCCAGTGGTTAAAAATGTAGACTTTGGAATGAAACCTATCTGAGGTGGTGATGGAATCAAATCACTACCTAAAACTTGAGTGACCTCTGGTTTGCTAATTTCTTGGGAGCTGTTTCTCCATACAGCAGTGATGATAATGGTCATCTTTATGAACTGTTGTAAGGATTAAACAAGATGACATTGTGTAATCACTTAGTGCAGTATCTGCTATAAAGTAATGCTTAACAAATAGTGCTTATTATAACAGTACAGATGCTAGAGGGCTTGTAAGTGAAATACGTATCCTACTGTCTTTTTTACTTTACTATTAAGAAATAAGGAAAAGAGGTTTGATTTCTTTCAATATAGTTTAATTTTGACACTTTTACATGATTTTATAAATGACAGCTGTCTTTATTTATAGTTTATTACAAATCCATTGAACAGTCTGGAATGTATGGAGTCAGAGAGCAAGATCAAGAAAAATGGCTGAATAGCAAAAATTAAGAGTAAGTACAATTTTAACTTATAGTTTATTTAGAAAACAATCAATTTCTTTGCTTTTTAATTTTCTGAGTGGTTTTTGGCCTCTTCTTTTTGAAATTTTTCTTTTTCTTGATGATACTTTTTACATCTCTGTTGTGTAGCCAGTCATCACGTTCAGCCTCCCATCTAAGCTGTTTGAGACCTTTGTGGGGAAGAAGAAAGATGAACACACCATGTTGTAGACTCCTGGCCCCACAGAACAAAACAGGAACTTCTGGTCTGCTATGGCTTACTCATTTCCCATCCACTATGCAAATCCCCTGCTCTTGTTTGTTGCTTTCCTTCTGCATTTATTGTTAAAGATTACTGTTTAACAAATAAAAGACTAGGTCAACAAAGGAACAAATACCCTAAAGATTTTATTTCCCCTGAACGCTTTTATTGGCAAAAGAACAGAAGCCAGTAACAATATCAGAAATTATGTCTATAAAGTACTTATAAAGCTACTAAGCGTACTCACAATATATAAAAACTGCCTCTCTAAAAGAATTAAACAGTTTAAAGTAACTACAGTCTTTATTACAAAATGTTTTTTATATTTATTTTGAGAGAGAGAGGGAGACAGAGTACACAAGTGGGGGAGGGGCAGAGAGAAGGAGAGACAGAATCCCAAGCAGGCTCCGCAGGATCCACAAATCATGGGATCATGACCTGAGCCGAAATGAAGAGCTGGATGCCTAACTGACTGCATCACCCAGGGGCCCCAAACGTAACTACAGTCTTTATTGCTGTAGTCTAAATGCTTTTTAATCCTACATGCTCCCCAGACACTGATGAAAAAAGCCATTCCTTCAGGGTTGTAAGGAACCATTTTATTTATCCTTACTAAAAAAGGTTGTCTAAAAATACATCTTTGGAAGTTGTAAGTTAAGGCTATTTAAAAACCTCCATAAAAATTCAAGTTACTTACTTGCATTGTCTTTGTTAGCCATGGCATTCATGCCAATGTTATCAAACTTGGATCCCATATTTTCATCCAGTAGGTGGCCAAACTTAAAAAGAGATACATTTATTAGAAAACTCAAAGCAGTGTAGAATAGCTAGCTTTTTTTAAAAAAATTTTATTTTTTAATCTCTCCACCCAACATGGGGCTTGAACTCACAACCCTTAGATCAAGAGTCCTGTACTCTACCGACTGAGCCAGCTAGTTACCCCCAGAGTAGCTAACATCATGAAGCAGTATTTTAACCTTACCTCTTCAGCTGATACAAATAGGCTGGAGTCATTGAAATTTCCTTTCTTTTTTTTCCTTGGTCCTAAAAAAAGTGTAAGTGTAGGTTATTAAATTGTAAATCCATTAATTTTGGAAAAATACAACGTTTTTAAATTGAAGTATAGTGGGCACACGTTACATTAATTTCAAGTATATGACACAGTGATTCAACAATCTTTCAACATAGTTTTGTTGTAAAAAAGTTGTATTTGGGTTAAAATACAGAATTACAGTTTCCTCATAGCACCATTAAGTAGCTGGCATTTTAAAATAAATATATTTTATTTAAGAGTTGGTATATAGTACTTTTAAAATTGTATCCTAATAAAATTGTTTAGATGACAAATAGTGTCTTCTTGACTGCCTTTCCAATTTGGCCACTGATCAAGGTTTACCTAATTTCATAGTATCAGGCAAGATTAATTCTAAGGGTGACATGGATGAATTTTGGAATTTTTAAGGCAAACTGTAAATTCTCATTAAGTCAGAGGTTTTATTCTTTGGACTAACAGTGAAGAAAGTGATGGAAGGTATATTATGTTGTAAATGAAATTTTTGTTTACACTTCTCAAAATGGTTCTCCTTAGAAAAAATAACTTATAATTGTGAATATAAACTTTTTTTAAGTTTGTTTATTTATTTATTTTGAGAGACACTGGGCGCAAGAGAGGGGTAGGGGCACAGAGAATCCCAAGCAGGCTCTGCGTTACCAGCACAGAGCATGACACAGGACTTCAACTCATGAATGTGAGATCATTACCTAGGCTGAAATCAAGAATTGGGACGCTTAACTGACTGAGCCACCCACGTTCTGAACATAAACTTTTCAAAATAAAAAACTAGAACATCTATTTCTAATATTCATTAAATTTTAATTCATACACTAATAAAAATTTTTAAAAAATGGCTCTACTAGATGCAAAGAATTTGAGTAATATTGTTTCAGAAAAAGTGAAAATGGATAAAAACAGTATTTCTAGTTAATATATTTTAGATAATGTGATTTTAACTAGAAATACTGTTTTTATCCATTTTCACTTTTTCTGAAACAGTATTACTCAGATTCTTTGCATCTAGTAGAGCCATTTTTAAAAAATTTTTATTAACTATGGGGCACCTGGGTGACTCAGTTGGCTAAGCATCCAACTTTGGCTCAGGTCATGATCTCAGTGCGTAAGTTCAAGCCCCAGGTCAGGGTCTGTGCTGACAGCTCAGATCCTGTCTCCCTCTCTCTGCCCCTCCCCCATTCACATTCTGTCTCTCTCTCCCTCTCAAAAATAAACAAACATTAAAAAAAACCTTTTTTTGATTTTTATTTACTTTTATTTTTTGAGAGAGAATACGCATGTGTGAGTGGGGGAGGGGCAGAGAGAGAGGGGAGAGAGAGAGAATCCCAATTAGGCTCCACATTGTCAGCGCAGAACCTGACATGGGGCTTGATCCCATGTACCATGAGATCATGACCTGAGGCAAAATCAAGAGTCAGACACCCCAAAGTGGGCCAATTTTTAAAATAGCTTTATTAGGGAATAAAATTCATAATAAAACTCAGCTGTTTTTAAGTGTGTAATTCAGTATGTTTTAGTAAATTTACAGAGTTGTTCAACGTCATCACAATGCAATTTTAGGACAGTTCCATCAACTCCAGATCCTGGTGCCCATCTGCAGTCATGTGCCCTTTTCCCAAGAAGGCTTTTGCCTTTTCTGGTTATTTCATGTAAGTGGGATCATGATGTGGTATTCTGTATTTGGCTACTTTCACTTAGCGTAGTATTTCTGAAGCTCATCCATGTTATAACATGTAACAGATCAGTACTTAATACCATTTTATTGCTGAATAATATTCCATTATCTATTCTTTAGTCAACAGACATTTAAACTGTTCCCACTTTTTGGCGGTTAATAATAATGGTGCTACTAACAATCATGTAAAGTCTGTGCATTGATACCAAAGCCACTTTTGATAAAATAGTTTCTACAGCATTTCATCTCAAATTTTCTGTATCCTTAAATGGGATACTGTTATTGAGTATTTTCTCTTTAGCTAAAATTCCCATTTGTGTATAGCACTTGGAAACGCGTTTTTGGTGTTCACTCACATTATATGTATACATCTATAACTTCAACTGGTGAGCCCTGTTACTGCCCTCTTAAAGTTGCCTTAAGGTTTGTTTATCCTTAAGGATATCCAACATTTGCAAATATAGCGTGAATACCACCCACCTCTCCCCCTGCAATTTATCAATGTTTGAAATTCCTTTGCCTTCTTTTGTTTTAATCAATTATGTCAGGTATCCTTTAATTCAAAACTATTGTCAGCTGAGATCTAACACCTTTCAGGCTCTGGTCTTCAGAAATAATAGTAAGGTCACTGAGAGAGCATCTTTTAATGAAAGTCTCAGTAGGACTTACGATAAAGCAACATTTTTAAGTTTACTTATTTGAGAGAGCACAGGGGGGAGGGGTGGAGAGCGAGACAGAGATCCCAAGCATGCTCTGTACTCAGTGCAGAGCCTGACATGGAGCTTGAACTCAGGAATGCTGTGAGATGATGACCTAAGCCAAAACAGTTGCATGCTTAGCCGACTGAGCCACCCAGGTGCCGTTTTCATAATTTTAAGTAATCTCTACACCCAACATGGGGCTTAAACTTAGAACTCCAAGTTGCATGCTCTGCTGACTGAGACAGCCAGGAGCCCCAATGTTTCTTTTTGGAGATGATTTTGGGGAAAGCCGTCTTATATTTGAGCACAGGCTAGTATTAAATTGCGACCTTACACCACTCAACGGATGACAAAATCTGAAAGATAATGTTATCATTTACATATCAGGTAAGTCAATCTAATTAAGAGGACTATGGTTGTCAGTACTTGAAAGGGCTTATAAAAGTTTTGCAGGTATAAATGTCTGAGAGACTACTACCAAAATATAGTTATTATTTTTGATACTTATTAGCAAAAATATTTAATGTCCAAAATATTTTAACATTTAATTTTAAAAGAAATGTTGTCAAGCATTTTAATTATTTTTAACTTTGCAAATCTATTTTTATTCGTTATCAGTATTTATTAGTCAGCAGAAATGAGACATTAGAAGCAAAGCATAGAAAAAAGTAAGCCTATGAATTTATCACAGATTTCAGGAATAAAATATAATGCTTTCTACATCACAAAAAATTTTTTAATGTTTATTTAGTTTTGAGAGAGAGAGAGAGAGAGAGAGGGAGCGCACAAGCAGGGGAGGGGCAGAGAGAGGAGACACAGAATGTGAAGTGGGCTCCAGGCTCTGAGCTGTCAGCACAGAGCCTGATGTGGGGCTTGAACACACAAACTGTGAGATCATGACCTGAGCCAAAGTCAGACGCTTAACCCACTGAGCCACCCAGGAGCCCCCTGCTTTCTATACATTTATCAAAAAGTTAAAATTGTCACCTGATACAGTACCTTTTTCTTTTATTACCACTTTACAAGTGTTAACATTAAAAGGCATAATCTGTTATGATATACTTTATAGATGATCGAGAGATTTAAATAAGAAAAAAGTTATGAAGAGAAAATAATTGAAGGCATATGTGGCAAACAACTTTCACATATTAAAAATAGAGAAAACCGTTATTATCCATTATAAAAACAAAAACTAAATTGTACTAACCAATTAAGAAGTTTCCCAAAATAATAATGAGTGGTAACTTTCCCATAACCACTGTTTAGATTTAAAAGAGAGTAAATGCATTCCTTACCTTGAAATGATCCAGCAAAGTCCAAATCATTTGCACCTTTCCTTTTGCTTCTCTTTGTATTGATTTTGGAGCTGACGTCATCAACTTCTATTTCAAAAAACCCAAAACAAAAAACAACACCATGCTATTAAGCAATTTAAAAAACAGAACTGCCACTGGGCTAAGAAAAATGATTATTTTGACTAACTTTTAGAAATAATTACTACTCTAAAATTTAAAAAGGGGAACGTAACAGCTCAACAGGTATTGAAGAGACAGCTTAAGTGCTGATTAAAATAAAAGCCCAAACACCTGGGTGACTCAGTAGGTTGGGTGTCCAATTCCTGATTCTGGCACAGGTCATGATCCCAGGGTGGTGGGATCAAGCTCTGCATCAGGCTCTGCACCGAGCATGGAGCTTGCTTGGGATTCATATTTCTTTCTCTCTCTCTCTCCCCCCTCTCCTTCTGCCCCTCTTCCTCAGCTCATGCTCCTTAAAATAAAATAATATATATACACATATATATATTTATGTGTATATATGTATATATGTGTGTGTATATATATATGTAATATATATACATATATAAATAAATGCCCAAAACTCAACTCTTTAAAAGAAAAAAAAAAAAAAAAACACACAAAAAACCCTTCAGTTCCAAATAAAAATAAGAGGGGAAAAGGTCCTATTTAAATTTTTGGCCGATCTCATTAGTAATTTGAATATAGGATAATATGTAAAAAAAAAAAAAAAAAACACTGTAGTAGAAAAACTAGCTTACACTGAGGAATAAAGGAAGATATGTTTTTTTGGCCCATATTTAAAAAATGCCCTTACTTTCCTCATCCGACACATCCATGAATGTTCCTCCATCTTCATCAATTTCAGTAAATTCCTCATTCAGACTTCCTAAAGAAACTTCATCATCATCTAAGTTATCAAATAGGTCATCATCACTGCCTTCTGAATCTTCATCTTCTGGGTCTTCCTTAGCACCTTTTTTTTTCTTTTTCATGTTGCTGAAGAAAACCAAAAACTTGTAATGGAGAACATTGTTTTCCTAAGTGTTTTTTGGTGACCAGAGGGTACTAGGCTAATAAGAGCACAGAATCTCTATTTAATACACTAATGTGTATTATAAAGGTCTAAAATGAAAGTACAAATCCATTTCCCAAACTTATTTCAATAAACTTCTCCTACACATCATAGTCCTGTACTTTACTGTTCTGAGGACAATTTGGGAAGTGCTGAGAAAACAACAAAGTTAAGAAAAGACCAAAAAAGTTGAAGTATTTTACCCAGCAAAATCAAGGTCATCCTTTCCAGAGGTGAAACAATTATCATCTTCAAATGTGTCTGTCAGAGAACAATATACAAATTGTCAGATATAGCAAGGAATAACAAAGTTGACCTATGTCTTCTATTTGAATCAATTAACAGTTATGATTGTGCTAGTTATGACAAGCAAACACCAAAACGATATAAATCTGATTACCGCTGGTGTGTTTGATTAATCTACATAAACCTATGAATATACTGACCTTAATTAAATCCCCAAACTAAAGTGGATTCCAGTTAATTTCAACTTCTTTCTACAACTCTTTTATGGAAAGAGGGTAAATATCAAAATACTTAACAATGTGTAGTCCTTTTAAGTGGTTGTTGTTTAAGCACTTACGGTATTCTATCTATACGATGCACAAGAAAAACAAACTCAATGTAAGCTTTTCTAATTTCCCATTTTTTGTTTTAGCCTAAGTATAGATTAAAATTTTTCTAGCTCTGTGGATCACAAAGGTAAAACAGATGAAACAGCAGACTATTGCTACGAATAGTGCAAGGAGATTATTAGTAAAAGTAACAATGGCTTCTCTTTTATAAGAGATTAGGCCTTAAGAAGGAATACATACCATGTAAACACAAACTTATTTTTCCCATTAATAATCCATGCACAATCCCATACATTTCTCTGGAGCAAGTGTAGGTGAACTACCGTATGCCACCAAGGTACTTCCCAATCCTCTGTTGTCATTTTCATGGCATTCTTAGCTAAATGATTTTTCTAAAACTAAGATTATTACTACAACTAATATTCCAATATTCTAAAAGGAAATAGAAATAGATTATTTTACAAATTGAAGAGCTGACAAAAACAAATTACCAATCATCTTTTCAAATTCCTCATCGTCCACATCTTCTATACTTTCTTCATCTGCATTCCGTTTTTGTTTCTCCTTAACAATAGCAACCTTTTTATAGTATCTAAAATAAAACAGATGTTATATATTTGATAATTTTATGAAAGAGCCCATTTAACTATAATTAAAGCACCTATGACCAATGACACAAACAAATGTAAAAACTTAACTCAGCTGGATATAAATGACTAAAATTTGCATTTATTGTAGAAAAAGTTTTGAATTAAAATAGAAGCCTCTGGATGTGAAGTATAATACATTTCAAAGATTTCATAAAAACACTTCATCTTAATTAAACGGCATAGTAAAAAGTTGTTTTAGCATCAACACTAACGATCTAAGTGTTAGAATAAGACCAACTGTGACTCTAGAGAATATCTAATCACAATATTTTATCAGTCAGACGCATCCTCTTACAAGGGTACAGTGAAACTTGGCATTCTGCAAATGGGATCATACCCTCAAAATTCTTCACACAAAATGTTTTTTAAAAAGCAAATCAAATCAAGTGGAATTAACCAATCAGATAATGATAACAGTACTAGTAGGTTTAGGACTTCTTTCTACAGCAGCACAGTGAATTTTGCTAATTCTGCTTAGAACCATGTTTTAGACAACTTACTCATGAGTTGCTTATTATGTTAGACTGGTAACAGATTTAAAGCCTATAAGACAATTACTATATTAAAAAAATAAGAGGGGCGCCTGGGTGGCGCAGTCGGTTAAGCGTCCGACTTCAGCCAGGTCACGATCTCGCGGTCCGTGAGTTCGAGCCCTGCGTCGGGCTCTGGGCTGATGGCTCAGAGCCTGGAGCCTGTTTCCGATTCTGTGTCTCCTTCTCTCTCTGCCCCTCCCCCGTTCATGCTCTGTCTCTCTCTGTCCCAAAAATAAATAAACGTTGAAAAAAAAAAAATTAAAAAAAAAAAAAATAAGAAAGAGGGGCGCCTGGGTGGCGCAGTCGGTTGAGCGTCCGACTTCAGCCAGGTCACGATCTTGCAGTCCGTGAGTTCGAGCCCCGCGTCAGGCTCTGGGCTGATGGCTCGGAGCCTGGAGCCTGTTTCCGATTCTGTGTCTCCCTCTCTCTCTGCCCCTTCCCCGTTCATGCTCTCTCTCTGTCCCAAAAATAAATAAACGTTGAAAAAAAAATTAAAAAAAAAAATAAGAAAGATAAGTTTCATAAAGTCAAGAGTCATAAAAAATTCCCCCAAATTTACTTGTTCTTAAGTTTCACTTACATATCCTTTTTTTTTAATTTGAGAGAGAGAAAAAGCGAGTGAGACAGAATGCACATAAGCTGGGGAAAGGGGCAGAGGGAGAGAGAGAATCCCAAGTAGACTTGACACTCAGCAGAGCCTGAGGCAAGGCTTAAGACAAAATCAAGAGTCAGACGTTCAGCCAACTGAGACTCACAGGTGCCCCAGATTTCACTTAGATATCTTAAGATTAGCAAACTGAATGATTTATAAATTCCCTTTGCAAAACAACAAAAAACCTACCTTCTAATCTTTTCAAGACACACCTATGTTAATGAAACATTTTATGGAATCTAAAAATTTCAATTTTAATAGTACCCCAAATGAAACTGTATTAAGTATATTACCTGTAGAAAAATAGTTCATCCACTGGTATTTGGCTTTCTTCTTTTGCAAGGAACTCCTTACTGTTCACTACGAAAACAGATTAAGACAAAAATTTTATTAAAGTAATCCTTTTTTATGTTATTCAAGCTCTTAAGACTACATACAGCATAGCTATAACTCTAAAGTCTCAAAATGTTAAGGAAGATGGACAGAAGGCATCTTCTAGTGCATAGGACAATCTCTGGAAAAGTCTGAGTGCAGACGACCCAACATTTGAAACTATTTGTCAGCTACAATGAAGTATGCAGCCACCAGTGCATCACAGAGAAAGAACATGGTTCTCTCATTGTCCTCCAACTGCATCCAGGATCCCAATTTCAAGAGAAAATTAGAGTTCTCTTAATAATCACTTTAAACTTGACATTTTCATCTCAGAAAAAAGACAATAATGCCTGCCATTCTGGAACAGGAAGTAAACGTAAACAGAATTATCCACAATTTTACATAATACTAAGACGGAAACTAAGGAACAAGAACAAGGCACTATAGGAATATTAGTTTTCCCTCTTCTGAATACAATTTTCTAACTCCTCTTGATTAAAAGCAGATTTGGGTGAATTCTAACTATTAACTTTGGGCAAGTCCATTTACATCTCTGGGTCTCTGTGAAATCAGTTGGGAATTAAATGACTTATAAGGTGCAAATTAACCCTAGTCTCTGAACAAAAAGCTGTGACTTATTATATAAAGAAATATCTGAATACAGAAACAGAATCAGGTCCACAAGATGGGTACTCAAAACCCACAGAAGGTTATCAGCTAGTTTAAAATGATTCTTTGTGGGGCGCCAGGGTGGCTCAGTTGGTTAAACGTCTGACTCTTGATCTCAGCTTAGGTCATGATCTCACAGTTTGTGGGATAGAGCCCCACGTTGGGCTCTGCTGCTTGGGGATTCTCTCTCTGCCCCTTCCCTCCCCTACTCTTGCATGCGTGCGCACATGCTCACTCTCTTTCAAAATAATAAACATTAAAAAAAAGGGGAGAAATCTATTAAAAAGAAATGATGCTTTGTGACAAAAGCAGTTGTGGGTTTTCTGCTGAACCCATATTAGAGAGCTTAAGATGGTATTCAACTATGAAAGATAGTTATGTGTGTGTGTGGGGGGGGGGGATCATCACCAATAAAGCTATAGATGATACAGAAATGGCAAAATATTGATAACTGTTCAAGCTGGTGATAGTTATAGGGGGTTCATTATCCTATATGTGTATTTACTCTGGATATGTTTGAAACTTTCTGTAATGTAAAAAAAAAAGAAAAGAAAAAGCCCAGTCAGACATGGTAAACTCGCGAATGCATACACATTTTTGGGAGTAAGAGATGGATAATGTCTCTGGTGCTCAGTTTTATTCTGGTAAAGTGGAGGAAAGAATAACACAACTTATGTATTATTGACTTGTTCATTTCAACTGTCCAGGCTTGATGCTTACCAGCAAGACTACGAACATCCTTCATAAAATGTTTTCTTTTTGGCTGCATCACAACACTATCTGTGTTTTCTGAAATGTAAAATCAAGACAGTGCAATGTAAAACCTAGTTGTATGCTCATTTTATTTATTAAATATCAACACTGAAAACCAAATAATTAAATAGAAGCATACCTTTGCCTTTATGTGGCTTTGGATTTCGGTATACAAATCGATCTAAGAATCTCATTAATGTAAAATCCTGGAGTGGGTCCCCTGAATACTGAATATGATTTCCCTGAAAGGCGGACAGGGTGGGAGGATTAAGAGCTTAACTCAAATTATATAGATGCATCCAGATAAGAAAAAAAAAAAAAAAAAGGAAAAACACAATGCACGAAGGCACAAATATGCCATAAATGATGGTTCAAATATCCGTCTCATCCCTCTTTACTTGAAGAATTACACACACTCATATATACACATATGTACTTTACGATGCACTGCTGACTTTATCAATAGGCCAATGATATTAATACTATAGGTCATCTAACTATTAACCAGGAACACTGACGTGGCAAACACAGCAAATGGGAAAGGAATGGGCACTCTTTCCTCAGGAGACAAGCCAGAATGTAGTTAAGTAATGGCTGAAGTTTTTTAATATCCTGTATTTCCATTCACCTCAGAGTGGGAAGGCTTATCTGCTGCACTGTATTAGACAAGCCACTGCTCCTTTACAACAGCAGAAAATGTTTATGATTCTATGTGGTAGACAGAAAACAGTGTATGACCAATTATTGATTATCTAAAACTAGATTATTTATTCTTATTTCTTATCTTTGTAGTATTTTAGACTTACCTGAAGGATAGTCTTTGCAAAAAGGGCCACAGAGGGATGAAAATGCTCAGATAGCTAAAAAGAAAAATGTGAGCAAAGTCAACTTTTACTACAGTAAATCCAAAAAACTGAAACTTGAGCCAATACATTAGAGAAGAATGATTCTCAAAATTTTGGTCTCAGGAGTACTTTATACATTTAAAAGTCAGGGACTTCAAGAGCTTCCTTAATTTAAGTGGGATATATCTACTGTTATTTACCTAATTAGAAATGACAACAGAAAACATTTTTTTAAGTTTATTTATTAATTTTGATAGAAAGCCAGATGCAGGATTGGAACTGTGAGATCATGACCTGAGCTGAAACCAAGAGTCAGATGCTTAACCAACTGAGCCACCCAGCCACCGGCAAAAGAATTTTAAGTTTTTATTTACTTAAATAATCTGTACAGCCAAAGGGGGGCTCAAACTCGACCCGGAGATCAAGAGTCACACGCTCTTCTGACTGAGCCAGCCAGGTGCCCCACAACAGAAAAATTTTAAACAACTGTTTACAGTCAACTTAAAATAACAATGAGCCTATTATACAGTAATGTAAATAACAGGGTTTACCAAAAGTAAGTTTTTCAGGATAAGTAACTATTAGAAGAGCAGAATTATTTCACAGTTTTGTAAAACTACTCAATGGCTGGCTTAATAGAAGACAGTGGATTCGCATACATGCTTCTGTAGTCCATGTTATTTTTAGTTGGAAGTATATGAATGGTCTTTCTTCACACAGATACATAGTTGGAAATAGGAGGGTTAACTAATAGTCTTTCACATAATTGTGGATTTTCCTCTTTGCTACTACACCCAAACTGAAGATTAGTTGCAATATGGAATCTGAAACCATTATCAATCAGCTTTTCGTACTTGCTACTTAAAATTAATTAGTCTACTTTGAATAGATCTCTTATTCATGACTTTGTAACACTGTGCATCAGTCGTTTGGAAAATACTGATTGAGTTATGCAGTTCTTCCAAATGCTGGTTATATTATCACAAAAATTACACTGGTGGTATCCCACTGATTTTATCAGAAAAGTTTTTACATATTGAGAAAATGTCTAATTCAAGGTGGTGGTTACAAGATTTCTAAATTTTTAGTCTTTGCTTAAAGGCTTGAATTTTAAGGGTGCCTGGGTGGCTCAGTCAGCTAAGCATCCGACTTCAACTCAGGTCATGATCTTGGGGTTCATGAGTTTGAGACCCACATTGGGCTCTGTGCTGACAGCTCAGAGCCTGGAAACTGCTTTGGTTTCTGTGTCGCCTTCTCTCTCTGCCCCTCCCCGCCTGCACTATCTCTCTCTCAAAAGTGAATAAACATTAAAAAAAAAAAAAAAAGCTTGAATTTTATCATTGACCATAAATACTGTCAGCTGTTTCACTTGAAATAAGAGATTCACTTCATTCACTTTCAAGAAAATGTCTCCCAAATACCCAAATCTGAGTAACAGGTTTATCAGTCAGCCAGTCTTCCATGAAAAAAGCAGCTAGTTGAGCTTACAACAAACTACACATGTACTTTTCCTAAGACCCGAGAAAACCTTCATAATTACTTAGGTATGCACAAGTATGTTATGGATTCTTGCTGTATATGCACACAGACTATAAAAAGACATGTACTCTAGGGTAAAGATCATCACTAATTTTTCCTGTTTCATCATTCCTATGTGATACTGGCTTTTTTTTGGTTTTTCTTGGAAAGTAAGTGGTAATGAAGAATATAATGGCCATGAATGCAGTATGGTGCTACTGTCCCTATGTGTGCTAAGGCACAAACAATTTTATCCATTTTAATATCATCAGTACCACGGTCAACACAGTTACAAAGGCAAATAATGTGCCTTGGTATCACTATGAAAGTAGCTGTGACCTTGTAGACTCATTGAAAAGGTGTGAAGGACACACAGGAGTCTATAATGAAGCACTTGTTTAACCAAAGGTATCATAGAAAGTTTATTGGATATATTAATTCCTCTAATGCATTTATTTAAAAAAACTTTTTTTTAACGTTTATTTATTTTTGGGAGAGAGAGTGTGTGAGCAGGGGAGGGGCAGAGAGAGATGGAAACATAATCTGAAGCACACTCCAGGCTCTGAGCTGTCAGCACAGAGCCGGACACGGGGCTTGAACTCAAAAACTGTGAGATCATGACCTGAGCCGAAGTTGGACACTTAACAGATTGAGCCACCCAGGTGCCCCTTCTCTAATGCATTTAAAAAGTAATTATATTTGTAAATAGTTCTATCTACACAAAACTTCTCAGGGAGATCTAATGCATGAAGCAAAATTTACCCTTTATATAGAGTCCTTATATGCAATAACCTGCTAAAAACACAATTTCTTTTATTAGTATTAAGATATTATATTTATTATTTATTAATTTTGCATGCTCATTATTTAAGATTTTCTACATGTGAATGTAGAAACTTATAAATGCGTAAATTTAGGGGTGCCTGGATGGCTCAGTTGGTTAAGTGTCCGGCTTTTCATTGCAGCTTAGGTCATGATCTCACAGTTCATGAGTTTCAGCCCTGCAGTGGGCTCTGCGCTGACAGTGCAGAGCCTGCTTGGGATTCTCTCTCTCCCCTCTCTATGCCCCTCCCGTGCGCACATGCACGCTCTCTTAAATAAACTTCAAACAAACAAATAAATAAATGTGTAAATTTAATGTTTAGCAGAGGCCACAGAAGTATGAGTTATAAAGCATTACAGCTGGGTGACATACTTCAAATTGGTTCCTTATGCCAATTAACTAATATCTAAGCAAGTAAACACTATCATTTACAAGAAAAATGGAAACTTCAAAGTGTTAAATCCATGAGGGCAAATAGAAAGCGCTATTGAATTAAAAGACAATTTAAAATTACTTTACCTTTTTGAGTTCCCAAAGACTTGTGTTTTCAGCTCCACAGAACAGAGGGTTTCTACTGAATGGATCATAGGTCTTTAACTTTTTGCCACCTGAGAATAAAAAAATACTATTTCTCAAGTGCTTTATTCCCAGCCCAAGAGTTCACTAAAAGCTATCACCATTAATGTCTCCAATAACTATAATATGTATGTGTATATGTAATGTAACTACAATTTTCAACATTCTTAGTTAGCCAGGTATCTACCTAGATTAAAAATCCTAAGCCCCAACGAGAATTAGTTATGGTACCCAAAATAGCATTTGCTACCTTGAAATAGCAAACTGAATAAACCAGGCAGCAAAAGGTACCCAAATCTGGGTCAATTAGATCGTTAGTGTTAAAATGGCAAATAACCTGATGATGAAATACATCTAAATTCTTTCAGAACTTTAAGAGCACTGAATATTTGTTATTAAATTATGTGCAGAAATAATCCTCACTTCAAACAAGTTTTACATTATCTTCATGTTTGCAGAAACTCAGGATGAAAAATTTAAGAGAACTTTCAGAACAGATCACAATGTCTCTACTTCACAATGTACATGCTCATCATCTTTCTGATGGATTCTTTTAAAAACTTTCCTGCTTGCTATCATACTTCTCTTTTATATTTCACAGGCAAACTGAATCTGGGGAGATGAAATAATTTGACTAAGAGTCCCATGACAAGTTTGAAGAAATGGATCTGGCCCATTTCTTGATCTCCAAGGTTAGTGTGCTTTTCTTTTAGAGCCTCAAATGAAGAAGCTGCATTTCCAAAAGGTATTTGCTTTATTTTTTAAGATCTAAATTACTTTAAAATGTGCTATTATCTATATTATTAATAAAGAGATCAGTGATTCACTATATTAAAAATTTAGTTCTAAGTTCCTGAATATATCTGGTTATAAAAGCTTTATTTTATTTTTTTTTTAATTTTTTTTTTCAACGTTTATTTATTTTTGGGACAGAGAGAGACAGAGCATGAACGGGGGAGGGGCAGAGAGAGAAGGAGACACAGAATCGGAAACAGGTTCCAGGCTCTGAGCCATCAGCCCAGAGCCTGACGCGGGGCTCGAACTCACGGACTGCGAGATCGTGACCTGGCTGAAGTCGGACGCTTAACTGACTGCGCCACCCAGGCAGGCGCCCCTAATAAAAGCTCTATTTAAAAAAAAAAAAAAAAAAAAGAAAGAAATACTGAGGTCTTCTAAAATGGTATACTATTAATTTCTATTAAGATCAAAGGGGAATCCAATTCCCTGGTTTAAAAGTTCAAGAGAAAAATTTGAAGATTAAGAAACTCACCTTTCAAATTATCAAAGTGCACCCAAGAAGCAGACTCTGATTTTTTTGTCCCCACAGGTCCGTCAGACACAGTTTCTTCTACCTCAGCTTTTTTTACTGTATCTGTTTCTTTATCTGCATCAGTGAATTGTTCTGTGTCTTCATCATCTCCTATGTCAATAAAATTCTCTTCATCAGACTCCTAAAACAATGTTTTAATAAATCTACATTAATCAGCTGAAAGTCTGTATTTAGTTAAGTGAGGGAGTTCTGAAGAAGATCCACTTATTGCAATAATGGTGAAACATGAAAGTTCCATCAATCAAATTGATAATGAGAGGATTCCATGTTCTTTTTCCTAAATGTAAAAGGAATTAAGTTTTCAGCCACAATTCCCTGAAGACTTTGGGGATTTTTTTTGTTTTTTTTTTTACATGAAAACATTCAGCCCTCAAATTTCTGACATGTTATAAATAACCCTATGAAGTAGGTGCTGATATGTCCATTTCACAACCAAGGAAACAGGTTTAAGAGATCTACTAGCTCTGTAACTATCTGTAACCACCTCATATAATTTTAGTTTAGTACAGTTTATTATGAGTAAAGGGATCAAGCAACATGCCCACCTAGTAAACTGTACACCTGGGATTAAAATCTAGGTCTGTCCAAATCCAGGACTCACACTTGTTCATGATCCAGAGAACTAAGTTATTGAAGCAAAGAAGAAAATACCAATATATTTCAGAACCCACTCGATTTAAAAAGCAGTTGTGAAATATACCGGATGATCATCTAGTTGGCTTCTTAAACCTGGTTTTGCTTTAAGGATCTCCGACACAAGATATAAAGCTCCACATATGAATGGTGGCATCTGTTCGCAAGTAACTTGGAGTAACCTCTTCACAAAAGCCTTGACCCTGCGCAACACGATGTCCGCTTTCAGAGACTTGTAGACAAGATTAAGAAACATGGCTTGCTTAGAACACAACATCAACCCTGGATCCAACATCTTCCTATAAAACAAAAACAAGATCAAATATTTATTCATAAAATACCTCCACAACCAGCAGCAGAGGCAGCTGCTAACCTCATCTTAGTTAGGGATAACCTTCCTGTTTATTTTACAACAAGAGACCATTTCTGGTAAAATGGAAGTCAATGACCAAAACAGAAAGAATGATGATCTTGGGGGTGTCGGGTGGGGGGGGGGGGGGCGGCGGGAGTTATCACAGGAGAAAGAGGCTTTTTGTGGGTTTCTTTTCCAAGTGTTTCTCCATTCTCTAGGATAACAGCCTAATTTTTATATGGATACAAAACCGTACATGAAAGGCTAATCCAAAACCAAATAATGAAAACTACTTATGAAAGCAGTGGACTAGACCAGGGCTCTTCCTATCCTTGTAGTACTACCTCCTACCTGGGGACCAGAGGCAGCCTCGACATATTTCTAATGAAAAACACACATGTAGAGTAGGAAACCGAACATGATACTTTTAAAATTGTCTTTATCCTAGTTGCTGAATCCTAGAGATGCTTCAGACATTAGGATATCCAGAATTAACACAATCCTTGGTATATGCTCATGTGCAGTATTACTTCTTATTCTAAGCACTTCTATTAACTTTTTCCCGTTAATACTAGAGATGGAAATATTTCATCTTGTGATACATTTTCATATTGCTCTGCATCCCAGTTTTCCCCATTTGTCAGTTCTGTAATTCTGGTGATATTCTGAGATCTCCTATATTATCTAATCTTTGATATTCAATTTTCTCTCTGCACATTTAAAATTGTCAGTATTTCCATCTGTTTTATGACTCATTTTTTAAAACACTTGAGAGTTTAGATAGGTGTGTCCCCACCACTTGGCAGAGAACATGCTCTGGAAGTTTTTGATAAATCATATTTTTGTAAAAGAAATCATCTGTTTCCTTTATCCTTCAAATAATATTAGGGAATTTTTGTTTATAGGGAATTCTGCTTAAATAAAATACTATAAGAAGGCTTAGATGCCCTTTGAGGAGATACATCTGTGAGAGCTCCTGGCAAGCAATAATTTAAAGAATTTACGAATGTACTCCTCAGATATTAGACTGTTGTGTTAAACACTGAGATAGTAAATGGATATTAGAAAAGTATGTTTCAAATAGACTCTAAATGTTGTCCAAAAGGTTCTTGTGACCATCAAAAGTTACAAAAAAAAACCCCCTAGGACCCTGAAACCTCTACATTTTCAGTCCTGGAACTCTTTCCAAAGTAAAGAAGTTTTTATTACTTAAAAAAATTGTAGACTGTTAGGAGTTATGGAAAGGACTCTTAGATTTTCTTTAGTTTACCAGTGCAGTCAGTACCGTGCAACATTATGAATTCCCAGAGCTCGAAGTCCAGGATTTGCCATCTCAGTTGGCCTTGTCATGTCTGTGTGATTTTGCACAAATCACTGTACCTCACAGACTGGAGAGGTGTTAAAGGGAAGAAATTCATGTGAGTAACATTAATAACAATAGCAGCCAACACTTGCAGAGCACTTATTGTATATGAGGCATTATTAAACACAACATACATGTGAAGATTACATGGGTTAACATACACATGGATTCAATAAAGCCCCAGTTCTGTCATTTTTTAGCTATGTAACCTTGGGAAATTTTAGAACAATTAACCCTACAGGAGAGGTGCACTCCTTTCCATTTTACAGACAAACTGGGCCACAGTAAAATGGGATCAATCATGTTTACCAACAGGGTTTTAAAGAGGATTAAGTAATTTGTCCAAAGTTACACAGCAAACTAATGGCTGGGACTCAAAGCCAGGCACTGGGTCTTAAGTTCAAAATATTAATTAGCACACTGTGTTTCTTATAAAATACATGTATGTAAAATTAGTAAAATGAATTAGAAAGGAACATAGGGGTGCCTGGATGGCTCAGTCGGTTAAGTGTCCGACTCTTGATTTCAGTTCAGGTCCTAATCCCAGGGTCGCAGGACTGAGCCATGCGTCAGGCTCCGTGCTGGGTGTCGAGCCTCCTTAAGTTTCTGTCTCTCCTTCTCTCTGCCCTGCTCCCCCACTCACACTTTTTCTCTAAAAAGAAAAAAAAAAAAAAAAAGGAACATATAGCTTATTGGTATACTTGAACAGTTCCAAAGTGTTTGTTTATACACTGTTCAAAATACCATCCCTCAATAGGTGTCAGGACAATTGCAAAATTCAGTAAACAAAATCTTAATTCTAATAACTAAAAAATTCCAAAAATGCAACCCTAACCCTCCCTAACAGACTTTCTTATGTACTATCTGTCTTCCCCATTATAAACGTAAGCACCTCTAGGGGTAGGAATTTTGTCCAGTGCTATAGCTGGAGCACTTATAACAGTGTCCAGCATATAGATGTCACTCAAAAAAAAAAAAAAAAAAATTCCTGTTGAATGAATTACTAAATGGCTGTGTGAAGGGCAGGGGGAAGAAATATAGGGCTGAGGATGGAGGTGGTGGGAAATTTTAACTGCAGTTCTAATTTTTTAAATTTCCTTTATTTTTTAAAGTTTATTTTTGAGACAGAAAGGGTATGCATGTGAACTGGGGAGGGGCAGAGAGAATCCCAAGCAGGTTCCTCCCTGTCAGCACAGAGCCTGACATGGGGCTTGATCTCAATGAACCACAAGATCATGACCTGAGCCAAAACCAAGAGCAGGATACTTAACAGACTGAGCTACTCAGGTGCCCCAGCAGTTCTAATTTTTTAATATTTGAAAGATTTAAAACAAATATAGCAAAATGTTAAAGTTGAAATATTAGGTGGTAGAATATGGATGCTTTCTTTGGGGAAGGTATTCTTATGAATTTTAACAACTTCTTAAAACAAAAAGTAATGTATGCAAAACATTTAACAGTTTTCCAAGAAGGAAACAAAGATTAAGTGACTTACTCAAAGTCGGTGATTAGCAAGTTGCTGAGGAGGGGGACCCAAAATCCAGTTTTCTAAGTCTTTTTCCCCAAAGTGGGGCACAGTAGGTGCTGTATATTAAATCACATTATTATTAAATCATGTTATTAATGGTATGTACTTACCTATATAGTGCTGCATAATATCGATCTGATATTGTCTGCTGAGAATTCATTACTTGAAAAAGCAACATTAAAGCCTGGACGCTGGTATTAAAATTCACAACATGTAGCACTTTAAAGAGTGTGTCAACCTGCTCCCTCACTTTGTCATCACCAGTCTGGGCATAAGGGTATGCTCTATTTACTCCTGTTAAAAGGGCACTAAGCATTTTTGATTCAATATCTTTTTTCTTGATACAAGTCCGAAAAAAACAAAAATAAAGAGTAATTAATTTGTTAGCTAATTCACTTTCTTCATGGGAAAGGACCATTTGATTTAAAAAGCAAATTGCATAATATTGGGCTTTGGAGCTGATATTTGAGCGAAAGAGCAGTCTTTCTACTTCGCCACATACAACTCCTTTCATATTTGGATGTTTAGAAAGCAAGGTCTCTAACAGATGGGAGGCTTTTGTGGCTATTCTGTTCTGAGGATCTCCCAGTTTATTTACCACCTGCACAAGAAGAGCCTTTTCTTCCTCTGGTTTGTTGCAGAGAAGTTCATGAGCTACCACAAGGGCTCGAGTTTTAGTGGCCACTAATGAATCATGACTTAAAGTTTCTAAGACCTGCACAAATTCAGCCACTAAATGTTTCAGCTGGTGTTCAAAATACCATAATATCAGCCTTCTATCTCTTGAGTCCTTGTTGCCACTGGACAACTGTTCCAGTTTGTTGAAAGGATGCTGGCTGAAAATCCGTAGTTTCCGACTGTCTGGCAAAAGGTCTGTAATCAGTAACTCTTTGAAAGTATCCAAAGCCATGAGGCACTGCTGTTTGCTACCCTTCTTTTTAACAAGGCTCACAAGAGTTTCTACAAACTGCAGTGTGTGAATAGCATCATCCTGAATAAGAAGAATCATGGCTGCCATCCTGTCACCTAGCGTCCCTGACGACACAATTGCCTTCATCCAGGTAGAAGCAGCTCCCTTTTGATTATTTGTCTTATTTTTGAATAAGTTGATTTCATGCTCATACAATTTCTGAGCTAAGGTTTTGTACTGAGACACAACATCCCGAGGCTGGGGTTCCAAAGAATACTCGTTGCTGTATTCTAGATCATACCATTTGCCTCCAGGCTTGAGCAACAATGTCTGTCTCTCACAAAATTCAAAGATGTCCTGTTGTTTATCTTTCTTAACTTTTGGTGTGGCACTGTTGTTCTCACCAGAATGCTGTTCTGGCCTCTTCTTATTCTTCACCTTACCGAGTGATGTCCTTTCACTTTCTGCTGCGTTTTGCTTTTTTTTATCTACTTCAGATTCGCTTGCTTTTTTGCTGGCATTTTCTTTTTTAGCTGGTTCATCTTCTTCAACTAAGAAAGCTTTTGCATACTTGGCCAAACTAAGATTTTGAATAAATGCTTCTAATTCACCTTGCTGAAGGTCATCAATTGCTCCTTTTTTGCCTCCATCCACCACTTCCTCATTTTCATCCAAGGTAGCCAGCATAAGGTAATCTTGCTGCATTAAAACATAAGAAAGTCTAAATTACAAATCCAACAGTTTAGGTAAGTTTCAAAAGTTAATTTGAAATCTGTATCTTCAAAAGCAATTAAATTCAATTACCATGGTATTGCCTGGGCTCCCACCCCACAACCAAATAAATACTTGATGAATTAAAGATTTATGTGAAAAATAAAACCATAAATAGGAGGATGCACACTGTAATTCAAATAATTTCAGAGTAGAGAAAATCTTTCCAAATCTGACATACACTGCAGGCCTTTAAAGGCAAAGATGGGTATGATTGTCATTCACAGAAAACATGCAAAAGTCAAAACACAAATACGGGGAAAAAAGTAATGGCAACTGACATCAAAGTAATTGGGCTTAATATTTAATACAAAAGTTCCTACATGTCAATTAAGGAAGTGACAACCAAAAAGAAAGATTTGCAAAGGATATAAACAAGTGGTTCACAGAGAAAAATGTATTTTTTTCAAAATATGAAAGGATGCTCAACCTCACTGACATTAAGAAAAATCCAAATTATGGAGTGCCTGGGTGGCTCAGTTTGTTGGGTATATCTGGCTTTGGCTCAGGTCATGGTTTCACGGTTCATGGATTCGAGCCCCATGTCAAATGAATCTGTACTGTTAGCATACAGCCTGCTTCAGATCCTGTCTCCCTTTCTGCCTCTACCCTGCTTGTGTGCACTCTCTCCCCAAAATGAATAAAACATTAAAAGAAAAACAGGATTTAAAACCACCACGATTTTTTAATGTGTCAGATGAGCAAAGATAAAATTATGACAGCTGGTGCTGGGGAGAGTGTGAGGAACAGGCATTTTCCTACATGGTTGATGGAAATGCAAACTAGCACAACCTCTACAGAGCAATTTGCTACCTTCAAATCAAAATACAAGACACACTTCCTTTGATCCAGCAGTTCCATTTCTATCAATTTGGGTTATACATAACACTTACAATGTGGGAAAGGATTTATTTTCAAGGTATTCACTGAAGCATTATTTAAGATAGCAAAAAGTTGACAACCCACAATAAATGGCTGGTTAGATTAAACAACGATTTATGCAGGAATAAAACCAATAAAACCAGTGACACAACTGCATATACTAATAGGGAAAAATCTTCAAGACAGCAAGAAAAAAAACACACACAAAATATTATACAATATGGTATCTTTTGTGTAAAAAAGAACCTGTGTTGTGTGTTTGCTTGGAAGATATCCAAGACACATAAAAATAATGAAAAGGAAATTGCATGGCTGGACATAAAAGCGGGAAAGACGACTTTTTACCGTGTACTCCTCCTTTTTAAGAGAACCTTTTTGTAACATCGGAAATATTATATATTCAAAAATTAAGTACAGGGAAAATTGTGAATCTGCCCCTGTAAAGTGCATTTCTCCTGCCCCCATGTCTCCCCCTCCCCAAGCTATAGTCTCAAACATTTACTAAAAAAATAAGCTAAATTCTGCCAGGTATTTGCTCCAAACCTTTTAAGGTTTTCCATCAAACCCAGGGACAGGCCTACATTCTTACCTTTCTTACTTCATTTCTTACACTCTCTCCTTACCTCACTGGGCCTCAGCTACACTTGACATTTTTGTAGTTCAGAGAGCAGCATGGCTCACTCCTTTCTTTCCTAGTTTTATGCCTAAACATCTCCGTGATGAGTTCCCCGATCACCTCACGTGAAACTGTTACGCCCTTCCCACTAATTACCCTCTTTTCTGATTTTCTTTTTCTCCGTGGCACTACTCAGCATCCGACGTTCTATGCATTCAAAAGTTGGTTACTGTTTCTTTTCCTTAATTAGGATGTAAATTCCGAGAGCGCAGAAGGCTTCTAGAACGCACAGTAAACACGTGCATGTATTCCGTGAGGACAGAAGTTAACGTTCCAACCGCACTGGAGTACAGAACACTGATGCCACGATGTCAGGACCCAAAAAAGGTCAGTCCTCTCTGACCTTATGGAGTGCCAATTATCCATCAGTGAAAATGAGTGACCTACATCCTAAGAAAGGCCACAGCGTAAACACGTTCAATTCTAAAGCACTCTTCTCTCGTAGAGAGCAGTAGAAAAGAAGTGCAGGAAGGGCACAACACAGTTTCGAAGCTGGAATCAGGGTTCAGGACAACCTCCCACGCCACTCGCCGGATCACTTGCGAGACCACCCCGGGCGCCTCTGTCCCCTTGTCTGAGTCCGAGGCCATTACCTTGGTGCCTCCAAGCCGTAATACTTCCTCCAGAGAGAACCCATTTTCGGCTTCATCGTTATCCTCTTCGCTGTCCTCGTCCGGATCTTCTACCGCCTCCTCTCCGCCCCAGGGCCGCTTGGCATGGAACTCCAAAGGCTTCCTGGCGGCCGCCATTACCAGCACAGCACGCGCAAACAGCCCAGAGCCTCTTTTCGTTTGCCTCAGTGACGTACTTCCTGCAGGGGCGGGCCCTCTCCCGGAAATGGCTTTACTCCACACCCCGGGACTGCGCGCTGCAGCCTGCGAAGTTCGGCATGAGAGTCCTTGCAAGGGTAGGCGTGGGGCCGCTGTGCTCCGCGGCTCGCGCGGGTAAGCGTTCGCCTCGCCAGAGCCCCGGTTGCGGTAGAGACTGTCTGGGGTGCCTTCCTCAATTGGGCGCTCCTGGGGTGCAGGACGCCTCTTGGGGGTTTTGAGGTGCAGACGAGTCCAGCCTCAGACCCCAAATGGCTGGTCGCGGGCACTGTGCGTTCCTGCCGGCGCCTGGTGGGCTTGCTTCGTGCGAGGTTAAGAGTTAACGCAGCTGCTTCGGAAGCACTCAGGCTGCTTGCACTTGCAAAGAAATTAAGATTTTTTCATGGTCCCGTTTAACTGTTTTTCGCAGTCATTCCCTGGTTTTGGAGAGGGAAATACTTCAGTTCCGGGAGAGAGTCGGCAGAAAACCAGGTGACACCAATGCTGCGGCATCTTATGTACAAAATCAAAGCAACTGGCCCCATCACTGTGGCTGAGTACATGAAGGAGGTCTTGACCAACCCCGCCAAGGTACCAGTCGGGGAGCCCGAGGACCAGGCCCTGCTCTAGTGGCCTTGAGGTGTGAGCCAGGAGGGGTGTGCACAGGGAAGCCCCAAGTCCAGGCAGCGGTGGTGCCTTCTGCAGGGGAAGAGCCACTCCCACAGACCTGGAGATGGAGAATTAGTGTCAGGTGGTTAGGGATGGATCAAGTCAGTGGCAGTGCCATAAAGAAGAGAGAACGAATTCCAAAGCTGTTCAAGAGGCAGTGTAACCCACTGAATTTAGGAAATGAGGATGTCTTTCCTACCTGGGCTGATTGATGGTAGCTGGTGGTATCATTTCTCTGGGAGAAGGGAATGTAGAAGGAGAAAGAGCAGTAGCCTCTTTAAGAGGGAGGAAAAGGACAGAATTCAATCCAATGTATGAACCTGAAGTGCAGACAGGACTTAAGTGGAAATCTACAATAGGCATCTGGAATTATGAATTTAGTCCTGGAGCTTTGTCTGTGTTGGGATGGCATTAGCAGGCATTGGAAGCATATTCTGGGTTTCCTTTTTGGGAATGGAAGGTCTAGGTTTTACGCTTCAAGGATTAAGCACTGCCCCTGCTCTCTGTCCTGGATTTCCTTCTCTGCTCAACAAAGCCACTTGGTGAAAGCTGGGGTCCTTTTGGTTTAGAATGTATTACCTGTTGATGGGTCGAAATATGAAATCTGGACTTCTGGGGTTTGTTTGGCCTATTGCTGTTGGATGTGGTGAAGGCAGGGATCCTTTCATACCTGTACTCAGTGCTACCACATACCAACAGTTCACATAGGGAGAAACTTTAGAACAAACATCTGTGTGTTAGAGTGAGGGTTCATTCATCATTGATTCAGGCTCCAAAAGGGCCAGGCACTATCTCAGGCACTGGGAATACTGCAGTGGACAGTGGAACATGGCACTTATGTTCTAGTGAGGAAATGATCTATAAATAAGGAAACAAGATAATTATAAATTGTTGCAAGTGCTTCTGAAGGCAAGGAAAAGAAGAAAAAAAAAAAACCTCAACGGGTTGGTGGGGTTGAAAATAAGTGGTGCAGTGGGAGTAGGGGTTGTAAAAGTTCCCTTGGTAGGTAGGTGGCCAGGAAAGGCTAGATGGTTGAGATGGGCCAGCCTGGCCAAGAACTGGGAGTGAGTCCCCGATGGAGGAAGGGGAAGTACAAAGTTTTAGAGCTGGCCAATGTCTTGGCATTCACAGGGGAAAAAAAGGCACCAGTATGGCTGGTGGGTGGTGACTGGGTGTGGCAGGTAATGGTGAGGAAAATAGATGAGTTTGAGGGAGGAGCCAGTTCATTCAAGGCTTTCCTGGAATTTAGACTTTTGTGTTAGTGCAAGGGGAGAACATTAGGAGGTGCATTTGATGCACATTGGTGATGACATCCAGGCGGAGACAGCAAGTGAGCAGCTGGCTGTAAGGGTCTAGAGTTCTTGAGAAAGATTGGATATGCATATATTAATTTGTTCACCAGCGTATGGATGGTGTTAAAATCCAAGGAATCTGAAAGAATATATTTAGAGAACCGAAGGTTACCCCGGATTAAGCCTTGAGGAAACTCTTTGAATTTAGAGTAAAGGCTTTTTTTTTTTTTAAATCAGCCTTAATTTTTATTTAAAATTTGTTAAACCTTTTTTTTTTAATTGGAGCATAGTTGATACAATGTCCCAGTAGTTTCAGGTGTACAACATGGTGATTTCGATGACTGTACCTTATACTATGCTCACCACAAACGTAGCTACCATTTGAAAGTAGAGTTTCTTAACCTAGGGATCCTTGAATAGAAACGGGGCTGTGACCTTGGATGGGAATAAAAATTACACCATTTGCATTAGCTTCTTTTTTTCCCCCCATTTTTACTGAGAAATTATTGATGTACGTCACTGTATAAGCTTAAGGGGTACAGCATGATGGCTTGATGTGCACATGTTGTGACATTACCACAGTGAATTCAGTTAATATCCACCTTATGTAGATACATTAAGAAGAAAGGAAACAAAAAGGGAGAAAAATTTTTGTCTTGTAATGAGAACTCTTAGGATTTACTTTTTTTTTTTTAATTTAATCTTTTGTTTTTTAAAATTTACATCTAAACTAGTTAGCATATAGTGAAACAATGATTTCAGTAGATTCCTTAGTGCTCCTTACCCATTTAGCCCATCCCCCCTCCCACAACCCCTCCAGCAACCCTCAGTTTGTTCTCCATATTTATGAGTCTCTTCTGTTTTGTACCCCTCCCTATTTTAAATTATTTTTGTTTCCCTTCCCTTATGTTCATCTGTTTTGTCTCTTAAAGTCCTCATGTGAGTGAGGTCCTATGATTTTTGTCTTTCTCTGACTAATTTCACTTAGCATAGTACCCTCCAGTTCCATCCACGTAGTTGTAAATGGCAAGATTTCATTTATTGCTTGCTAATACTACATTGAATACATATACCACATCTTTTTTTTTCTTTTCTTTTTCTTTTTTTTTTTTTTTTTTTTACCACATCTTCTTTATCCATTCATCCTTTGATGGACATTTGGGCTCTTTCCATACTTTGGCTATTGTTGATAGTGCTGCTATAAACATGAGGTTGCATGTGTCCCTTTGAAACAGCACACCTGTATCCTGTGGATAAATGCCTAGGAGTGCAATTGCTGGGTCGTGGGTAGTTCTATTTTTAGTTTTTTGAGGAACCTCCATACTGTTTTCCAGAGTGGCAGCACCAGCTTGCATTGCCACCAACGATGCAAAAGAGATCCTCTTTCTCCACATCCTCGCCAACATCTGTTGTTGCCTGAGTTGTTAATGTTAGCCATTCTGACAGGTGTAAGGTGGTATCTCATTGTGGTTTTGATTTGTATTTCCCTGATGATGAGTGATATTGAGCATTTTTTCATGTGTCGGTTGGCCATCTGGATATCTTCCTTGGAGAAGCGTCTTTTCATGTCTTTTGCCCATTTCTTCACTGGCTTATTTGTTTCTTGGGTGTTGAGTTTGATATAGATTGTAGAAAACTGTAGATTTTCGATACTAACCCTTTATCTGATATGTCATTTGCAAATATCTTCTCCCATTCTGTCGGTTGCCTTTCAGTTTTGCTGATTGTTTCCTTTGCTGTGCAGAAGCCTTTTATTTTGATGAGGTCCCAGTAGTTCATTTTTGCTTTTGTTTCCCTTGCCTCTGGAGACGTGTTGAGTAAGAAGTTGCTGTGGGCAAGATCAGAGAGGTTTTTGCCTGCTTTCTCCTTGAGGATCTTGATGGCTTCCTGTCTTACATTGAGGTCTTTCATCCACTTTGAGTTTATTTTTGTGTATGGTGTAAGAAAGTGGTCCATGTTCATTCTTCTGCATGTCGCTGTCCGGTTTTCCCAGCACCACTTGCTGAAGAGACTGTCTTTATTCCATTGGATATTCTTTCCTGCTTTGTCAAAGATTAGTTACCCATACGTTTGTGGGTCCATGTCTGGGTTCTCTATTCTGTTCCATTGATCTGAGTGTCTGTTCTTGTGCCAGTACCATACTGTCTTGATGATTACAGCTTTGTAGTATAGCTTGAAGTCTGGGATTGTGATGCTTCCTGCTTTGGTTTTCTTTTTCAAGATTGCTTTGGCTATTCGGGGTCTTTTCTGGTTCCATACAAATTTTAGGATTGTTTGCCCTAGCTCTGTGAAGAATGCTGGTGTTGTTTTGATAGGGATTGCATTGAATATGTAGATTGCTTTGCATAGTATCGACATTTTAACAATATTTGTTCTTCCTATCCAGGAGCATGGAATCTTTTTACATTTCTTTGTGTCTTCTTCAATTTGTTTCATAAGGTTTCTATAGTTTTCACCTCTTTGGTGAGATTTATTCCTAGGTATTTTGTAGGTTTTTTGTGCAACTGTAAATGGGATTGATTCCTTGATTTTCTGTCGCTTCATTGTTGGTGTATAGGAATGCAACCGATTTCTGTGCATTGATTTTATATCCTGCAACTTTGCTGAATTCATGAATCAGTTCTAGCAGTTTTCTGGTGGAATCTTTTGGGTTTTCCATATAGACTATCATGCCATCTGCGAAGAGTGAAAGTTTGACCTCTTCCTGGCTGATCTGGATGCCTTTTATTTCTTTGTGTTGTCTGATTGCAGAGGCTAAGACTTCCAATACTATGTTGAACAACACTGGTGAGAGTGGATATCCCTGTTTTGTTCCTGAGCTTGGGGGGAAAGCTCTCAGTTTTTCCCCATTTTGAGGATGGTATTAGCATTGGGTCGTTCATATATGGCTTTTATGATCTTGAGGTATGATCCTTCTATCCCTACTTTCTTGATGGTTTTTATCAAGAAAAGATGCTGTGTTTTGTCAAATGCTTTCTCTGCATCTATTGAGAGGATCATATGGTTCTTATCCTTTCTTTTATTGATGTGATGAATCATGTTGTTTTGTGGATATTAAACCAGCTCTGCATCCCAGGTATAAATCCCACTTGGTTGTAGTGAATAATTTTTTTAACGTATTGTTGGATCCGGTTGGCTAATATCTTGTTGAGGATTTTTGCATCCATATTCATCAGGGAAATTGGTCTATAGTTCTCCTTTTTAGTGGGGTCTCTTTCTGGTTTTGGAATGAAGGTAATGCTGGCATCATAGGAAGAGTTGGGAAGTTTTCCTTCCATTTCTATTTTTTGGAAAAGCTTCAAGAGAATTGGTGTTAACTCTTCCTTAAATGTTTGGTAGAATTCCCCTGGAAAGTCATCTGGCCCTGGACTCTTGTTTTTTGACAGATTTTTGATTACTAATTCGATTTCCTTACTGGTTAAGGGTCTGTTCAAATCTATTTCTTCCTGTTTCAGTTTTGGTAGTGTATATGTTTCTAGGAATTTGTCCATTTCTTCCAGATTACCCATTTGATTGGCATATAATTGCTCATAATATTCTCTTATTATTGTTTTTATTTCTGTTGTGTTGATTGTGATCTCTCCTTTTTCATTCTTGATTTTATGTATTTGGGTCCTTTTTCTTCTTGATCAGACTGGCTAGTGGTTTATCAATTTTGTTAATTCTTTCCAAGAAATTTGTTAATCAAATTTTATTAATTCTGGTTTCATTGATCTGTTCTACTGTCTTTTTGGTTTCGATAGCATTAATTTTGGCTCTAATTTTTATTATTTCTTGTCTTCTGCTGGTTTGGGGTTTTATTTGCTGTTCTTTTTCCAGCTCCTTAAGGTGTAAGATTAGGTTGTGTATCTGAGATCTTTTTTCCTTCTTTAGGAAGGCCTGGATTGCTATATACTTTCCTCTTATGACCGCCTTTGCTGCATCCCAGAGGTTTTGGGTTGTGGTGCTATCATTTTCATTGACTTCCATATACTTTTTAATTTCCTCTTTAACTGCTTAGTTAGCCCATTCATTCTTTAGTAGGATGTTCTTCAGTCTCCAAGTATTTGTTACCTTTCCAAATTTTTTCTTGTGGTTGATTTTGAGTTTCATAGCATTGTGGTCTGAAAATATGCACGGTATGATCTTGATCTTTTTGTACTTACTTAGGGCTGATTTGTGTCCCAGTATATGGTCTATTCTGGAGAACATTCCATGTACACTGGAGAAGAATGTATATTCTACTGCTTTAGGATGAAATGTTCAGAATATATCTGTTAAGTCCATCTGGTCCAATGTGTCATTCAAAGCCATTGTTTCCTTGATGATTTTTAAAAAAATTTTTTTTTAACATTTATTCATTTTTGGGGGACAGAGACAGAGCATGAGCGGGGAAGGGGCAGAGAGAGAGGGAGACACAGAATCCGAAGCAGGCTCCAGGCTCTGAGCTGTCAGCACAGAGCCCGATACGGGGCTCAAACTCATGAACTGCGAGATCATGACCTGAGCTGAAGTCAGACGCTCAACCAACTGAGCCACCCAGGCACCCCTCCTTGTTGATTTTTTGATTAGATGATCTGTCCAATGTTGTGAGTGGGGTGCTGAAGTCTCCTACTATTATGGTATTACTATCAATGAGTTTCTTTATGTTTGTGATTAATTGATTTATATATTTGGGTGCTTCCACATTTGGCACATAACTGTTTACAATTGTTAGGTCTTCTTGCTCTGTAGACCCCTTGATTATGATATAATGCCCTTCTGCATCTCTTGATACAGTCTTTATTTTAAAGTCTAGCTTGTCTGATATAAGTATGGCTACTCTGGCTTTCTTTTGTTGACCATTAGCATGGTAGATGGTTCTCCATACCCTTATTTTCAATCTGTAGGTGTCTTTAGGTCTAAAGTGGGTCTCTTGTAAACAGCATATAGATGGGTCTTGTTTTCTTATCCATTCTGTTACCCTATGTATTTTGATTGGAGCATTGAGTCCATTGACATTTAGAGTGAGTACTGAAAGATATGAATTTATTGCCATTTTGATGCTTGTAGAGTTGGAGTTTCTGGTGGTGTTCTGTGGTCCTTTCTAATCTTTTGTTGTTTTTGGTGTGTGTGTGTGTGTGTTTTCATCTTTTCTCCCCTCAGAAAGTCCCCCTTAAAATTTCTTGCAGGGCTGGTTTAATGGTCACAAACTCTTTTAATTTTTGTTTGTCTGGGAAACTTTTTATCTCTCTATTTTGAATGACAGCCTTGCTGGATAAAGAATTCTTGGCTGCATATTTTTCTGATTCAGCACATTGAATATATCCCGCCACTCCTTTCTGGCCTGCCAAGTTTCTGTGGATTGGTCTGCTGCAAACCTGAGCTGTCTTCCCTTGTATGTTAGGGACTTTTTTTCCCTTGCTGCTTTCATGATTCTCTCCTTCCCTAAGTATTTTGTGAATTTGACTATTTGACTATTTGACTTATTGATGGTCGGTTTTTGTTGAATCTAATGGGAGTCCTCTGTGCTTTCTGGATTTTGATGTCTGTGTCTTTCCCCAGGTTAGGAAAGTTTTCCACTATTATTTGCTCACATAACCCTTCTACCCCTGTTTCTCTCTCTTCCTTTTCTGGGACCCCTATGATTCTGATGTTGTTCCTTTTTAATGAGTCACTGATTTCTCTAATTCTTAAATCATGCTCTTTTGCCTTAATCTCCCTCTTTTTTTCTGCTTCGTATTCTCTATAAGTTTGACCTCTATATCACTGATTCTCTGTTCTGCCTTGTCCATCCTTGCCGCTGCTGCATCTATCCATGATTGCGGCTCAGTTAAAGCATTTTTAATTTCATTCTGGCTATTTTTTACTTCATTTATATCTACAGAAAGGGATTCTAATCTATTTTCGACTCCAGCTAGTATTCTTATTATCATGATTCTAAATTCTGGTTCAGACATCTTGCTTGTATCTGTGTTGGTTGAATCCCTGGCTGTTGTTTCTTCGTGCTCTTTCTTTTGGGGTGAATTCCTTTGTTTTGTCATTTTGAAGGGAGAAAAGGAATTAATGAGGTAGAAAAATTGAAATTAAAAAAATTAAAATTAAAAAAATAGTAAAGTTAAACATTAAAAACACACACATACACACAAATCAAATAGATAATGCTAGATCCTAGGTGTGTTTTGGTCTGGGTGTTGAAGGTGGTTTGACAGATTAGAGAAAAAAAAGGGGGGGGAAGGAAATCGTTTGAGAATTTGAAAAAATGAATACACTGAAGTAGACTAAAATGAGATGATGGGGGTAAAATAGAATTTGAAATAATATGCACAAAAATCAAGAATATAGTAGAAAAAATATTTTTAATAAAAGTTAAAAATAAATATGAATTTTTTCATTTTCTGTATTTAAGAAAAAAGAAAAGAAATGAAAAAGAAAAAATAAAATCGTTTGAAAATTTGAAAAAGTGAATACGCTGTAGTAGACTAAAATAAAATGGTGGAAGTAAAATAGAATTTGAAAAAATTTACATAAAAGCCAAAAATATAGTAACAAAAATTAAATAAGAATATTTTTAATAGAAATTGAGAGTAAAAATGAAGTTTTTCTGCATTCAAGAAAAAGAAAGGAAATGGAAAAGAGAAAAAGAAAGAAAAAAAAGATTGTATGAAAATTTGAAAGATTGTATGAATACGCTGAAGTAGACTAGAATGATGGAAGTAAAATACAATTTGAAAAAATTTACACAAAAGTAAAAAATATAGTAATAAAAATAAAGATATTTTTAATAAGAATTGAAAATAAAAATGAGTTTTTTCTTTTTCTGTATTCAAGAAAAGAATTGTAAAAGAGAAAAAGAAAAAAAAGAAAGAAAATTGAATAGATGAACCTGCTAACAGATTGAAGTAGGACTGAAATTGTTTCATTTTTCCCCTAGAAGTCAGTCTATGTAGCTCTTTATAGTCCATAAATTAAGCCGATGGTGAGACTTGTGTTCTTTTTTTTTAAAAATTTTTTTTTTTTTCAACGTTTATTTATTTTTGGGACAGAGAGAGACAGAGCATGAACGGGGGAGGGGCAGAGAGAGAGGGAGACACAGAATTGGAAACAGGCTCCAGGTTCTGCGCCATCAGCCCAGGGCCTGACGCGGGGCTCGAACTCACGGACCGCGAGATCGTGACCTGGCTGAAGTCCGACGCTTAACCGACTGCGCCACCCAGGCGCCCCGAGACTTGTGTTCTTAAAGAGCAAGGTTGGCCCAGTTGGGTGGGGCTCAGTGTAACAGCTCTGCTCTCCACTAGATGGCGCTGCTAGCCTATTGGGGTGGATTGTTGCGGCACTTGCAGGTGCATATGCGCATGCACGGGAGTGGAGAAAATGGTGCCTCGCGACTACCCAGTCTGTTCTCCCGGATCAGCAATCGCACACCCATCCTCTGTCTTCAGCTCTTGTCCACTCCCCGCTTTTTCACTCTCCATGATCAGGCCCCAGGCAGTACCTCTCTCCCAAGTTTTGTCTCAGATGCGGCTGTTTTCCCTGGCCCCTTACTTCTGAAGGACTGTGGCTTTGACCCATTGTGCCCCTCTGCACGATGGTCTCACTGAGCGATAGCCGAATGAGCAGTGGCCGAACGTCATCTGCACCCAGGAACGCCTGCTGTATCCTGCTGTTGCCGATGTCCTGAGGCTGCAGCCAGGTGCAAGCCTGTCCCAGAAAATGGTCGCAAGACAGTGTAGCGCAGCATTTCAGGGATTATGGAAAATCACAACACACATCTGGCACCAGGCCTCACTCTCAATGGCCTTGCCCCAGCACCAGCGAATGTGGCTGCCTTCTGGGGTCTACTGGGACCAGGTGGCTTCAACAGTCTCTACCAAATGTCCTTTCATCAGTGGAACCACTTTTCCCTGTGTGGCCCAAGAACCTCCCGGACCCCACTCTGTTCCTGGAGATTCGCCCTTCCCACCGGAGCACCGCCAGGTATTGAGCGGCTGAGTTGCAGCCTTTGTGCTCCCCATGTTTACAGTCTTAATGGAATTTAAACCCTCTCCTTTCTCCCTTTTTAATTTAGTCCCTGCGGCTGTTTCCAATTTTCCACTTTGTCCTCTAGCTGCTTTTAGATACTTTTAGATACTTTTCCCGTATCCGCGCCCCCCCCCCCCCACCCCGCCTCCGGTCTCCATCCTCTCTCCACCCGCAAAAGTGGTTCCCTACCTTCCACGGCTTCTCGCTTCCCAAGTTCAGCTCTCCACGCCGTGTGCCTGCTGAATTCTGTGGTTCAGGCTGTGCAGATTGTTGTGTTAATCCAATCAGTTTTCTAGGTGTGTAGAATGGTTTAGTGTTGGTCTCGTCTGGCTGTATTTTGTGGACACGAGACATGCAAAAAGCTTCCATGCACTTCCGCCATCTTGCCTCCTCCCCTCTCTTTAACATTTCTTGTCAGGCCAGTTTGGTAATGATGATCTCCTTTATCTTGTTTTGGAAATTCTTTGTCTCTCCTTCTATTCTGAATTTTAATCTTGCATGGTAGAGTATTCTTGGTTGTAGGTCTTTTCTTTTCAGTGCTTTTAATGTAGCACTCCTTTGTTCCCTGTAAAGTTTCTGCTGAAAAATCAGCTCATAGCCTTATGAGGTTTCCCTTGTATGTTACAGTTTTCTCTTGCTTCTTTAAAAAAACATTTTTTTTTTAAATGTTTGTTTAGTTTTAAGAGAGAATGAGCTGGGTAGGAGCAGAGAGAGGGAGACACAGAATCCAAAGCAGACTTCAGGCTCTGAAGTGTCAGCACAGAGCCCAATACGGGGCTCAAAGTCATGAAATGCAAGATCGTGACCTGAGCCAAAGTCGAATGGTTAACTGACTGAGCCACCCAGGGGCCCCTCTTGCTGCTTCGAAGAGTGCTCTATCGGGGCACCTGGGTGGCTCAGTCGGTTAAGCGTCTGACTTCAGCTTAGGTCATGATCTCATGGTTCATGAGTTCAAGCCCCACGTTGGGCTCTGTGCTGACAGCTTGGAGCCTGGAGCCTGCTCCGGATTCTGCACCTCCTTCTCTCTCTGTTCCTTCCCTGCTCTCACTCTGTCTCTCTCTCTCTCAAAAATAAAGAAAGATTTTAAAAAAATGAAAAAAGAAAAGACTGTCTTTATCATTACTTTATGCGGTTTTAATTATTATGTGTCTTGTTGTGTACCTCCCTGGTTTGTCTTGTTAGGTGTTCTGTGTGCTTCCTGGATGTCTGCTTTCTTCCTCAGATTAGGGAAGTTTTCAACTATTATTTCTTGAAATAAGATTTTCGCCAACCTCTCTCTCTCATCCTTCTGGGATTCCTAATAATGTGAATGCTATTATGCCTGAAGATGTTGCAGAATTCCTTTAACTTATTCTCATTTAAAAAAAAATTTTTTTAAAGGCTTATTTATTTTGAAAGAGAGAAAGACAGAGCACGAGCAGGGGAGGGGCAGAGAGAGAGAGAGGGAGACACAGAATCTAAACAGGCTTCAGACTCTGAGCTGTCAGCACAGAGCCCGATGTGGGGCTTAAACCTATGAGCTGTGAGATCATGACCTGAACCTAAGTTGTATGCTCAACCAACTGAACCACCTAGGCACCCCTAAATTCTTTTTCTTTTTGGTCTTCAGTTTGTTTGCTTTTCATTACCCTGTTGGATTACTAATCTGTCCTGCATCCTCTAATCTGCTGTTGAGTCCCTCTAGGATATTTTTCATTTTAGTTATTATATTCTTCAGCTCTGACTGGTTCTTTTTGAATATTTTCTGTCTTCTTTTGAAGTTCTCAGTGCATTCATTCACTCTTAAGTCTGAGTTTCTTTATGGCCATTACTTTGAACTCTTTATTATTAGGGTTATTGCTTATCTGAGTTTCATTTAGCTGTTTTTTCTGTGATTTTGCTTTGTTCTTTCATTTGGGACATAGTCCTCTGTCCCCTCATTTTGTTTCACTCTCTGTGTTTGTATATATGTATTTGTTAAACCAGCTACATCTTTTGGTCTTGAAAGTAGTGGCCTTGTGTAAAACAGGTCTTCTGGTACCTTATGTGCGGTCTCCCCTGGTCACCAGAACCAGATGCTCCAAGGATATCCCTTGTGTGGCTGCATGTGCCCTCCTGTTTATATACCACAGTTTCTTTATCCATTCATCCATTGATGGACACAGGCTGTTGCCATGTCTTGCCTGTTATAGACAGTGCTGCTGTGAACATGGAGGTGCAGGTCTCTTTTCGAGGTAGTGTTTTCATTTTCTTTGGATATATTCTAGAAGTGGAATTGCTGAATCATATGGTATTCTATTTTAAAGTTTTTGAGGATCTTCCATACTGTTTTCCATGGTGGCTGTACCATTTTACAGTCCCACCAACAGTGCACAAGGGTTCCCTTTTCTCCACATCCACACCAACATTTGTCATCTCTTGTGTTTTTGATGGTGACCTAACATGAGGTGGTATCTCGTGGGTTTAATTTGCATTTACTTCCTTAGCTTCTGAAAGTTAGCATTTCTCTCATTATGAACAGAGGAGACATCCTGTGGCATCAGTAATACCTGTGACTTTAACATTAGTGGAAATCACTGATGTTGTCATACCCAACAGAGTGATCGTAGGTATCTCACAATACCATTGTGCTCATCCGTATTTCAAAACTTTGTTACTTATTGGACCTTAAGTTTGGCTTTATTAACATACTTCTAAAGCTGCATATATATTATTATATCATCAGTTTAGTTTTTAAATATTGGATAAGTATTTTTTTTTTTTAACCCTATGTGTTTTAAAGTCTTGCATTTAAAAACATTGTATGAAGGGATCCATAGCCTTCATTAGGCTACCAGAGTGGTTTGTAATGCACCACAAAAACATCCCTGCAATCTTCACTTATGAAGAGAGAGGCTAGAGGGGGAGATGCTGTATGAAGTGAAAAGTTGTTTTCTGTTTTTTTTTTTAAGTTGAGAGTGACTCAAGTATATTTCTGCTGCTGAGAGAGGGAAGTTAAAGCTATAAGAGAAGGGGATGATAACAAGATCCTGGCCTATGAGGGCTGTGTGAGGAGAGGCAGTGGTCCAGAGCACAGGTGGTGGGATTAGGTTTGGGTAAGAGCAGAAGGTGAAGGCATTTCATCCTTTGAGTTCCGAGGAACGAATGGGAGCAGGTGGAGGCCAGTTGGGGTCAGGAAGCTGAGTCAGTCCTATTTTGTAACATTCGTTACTTCCTGTGTAGACTGGAGCCCAGGTCACCTGCAAAGAGTAAGATGGTGAAAGAAGGGGCTTGAGGAGCATAGAGGAATTTTTAACAGAATTCTTGAGTATTTCTTGAAGTTTAGACAGTATGCTGAAACTTGGAATAGTATGGTAAATAAGATAGTTCTCTATCCCGAATAACTGTGTTTCTTGGTGAGGAACACAGATACATAAATAAATAAGCACATGAAAGGAAGCACTGCATTTAGTCTGAAGTTGGAGGGCTGGAAGAGGAGGTCAGGGAAGGTGACATTTGAGCAGATATTCACTTTTATTGAGTGTAAGATTGCCAGGGAGAAACAGGCAGGGAGAAAGGAGAGCATCTGCAATGGCATGGATTTGTGGACAAAGAGGGCTAATTAAAAAAAAAAAAAACAACAAAAAAACTTTTCTTGGAAATATAAACACAGTAAGCAGGATCTTACTGTGTTGGGTGTTGGGAGCAGGGAGGGGCTGGCAGGTGTGGAGATGGATGTGGTGTGGCTTCTGCCTTGATGGTTAAGGAGGGGTCATGTTGGGATAGTATAGTTCTGCAATGTGATTGGTGCTGTGTAAAGTTTAAATCAAGTCACAGTGCTTATGTTTATTTAGAAGACGGAACTTTCTCACCAAATGATTATGTCATTGTATACGTTATGTAAGATTCTGGAGGGGTGTTTTACAAAACTTACTTGAAAGTTAATCCATTTTCTCCACTTTCTCTTTTTACTCAGGGATATTACGTGTATCGTGACATGCTAGGAGAAAAAGGAGATTTCATTACTTCACCGGAAATAAGTCAGATCTTTGGGGAGGTAATCGTCAATTTCAACTATAAAAGAAGCTAATATCTGGGCGCCTAGGTGGCTCAGTTGGTTAAGTGTCTGACTCTTGATTTTGGCTCAGGTTATGATCTAACAGTTCGTGAGCTCGAGCCCTGCGTTGGGCTGTGTGCTAAAGGTGCAAAAAAAGCCTGCTTGGGATTCTGTCCCTCTGTCTTTGCACACCTCTCTCTCTCTCTCTCTCTCTCTCTCTCTCTCTCTCTCTCTCTCAAAACAAACATTAATTAAAACTAGTATCACAAACACTTGAGAGCAGATCAGGTTGTATTCTTCTGTAGTAAGTAGTCTTTTACACCTTTGCTTTTGTGATTCATCAAAAGTTCTAATTTTTAATCATTTATATGCTGGAGGAATACAGAATAATAGAGAAAAGAGAGAGAGAAAAGTGAAGGGAGAAAAGTTGCAAAACCCTGAGGAGTTCGTGGGGCGAGATGTGGTCTCAGGCCCCACCCTGCCGTGGTTGTACCGTAGTTCCAGTGGAAACCCCCCTCACAAATTTTCAATTCTCCTCAGGAATTCCAGTTCATTGATTTCCACATAAAAACCCCCGATGAATTTAGAAATAGAAAGTAGTACACAAGAGGAAGTGGAATCCAGGTATTAAAAATGGTAATTGTGCCTAAAAAGCCATGTAATCGTATCAGTCATATGAATGTAAAGAAATGGCATCATCTTATTTCATATGTCTGTCTGCTGTCCCAACAGCAGCACCTTTCTGGAAGTGCTAGCCTCTTCCTTGTGTCAGGGGACCTCTTACAGTGGGGCTGCCTTTTAATGGTGCTCTGTTACTAGGCTTCCTAAGTGGTGTCTTTTGTAATGCCGCCTCCATGAGGCTTCTGGGTGTGCATACATATATGTACATAGTAAATGACATACATGTGGTCATTGGCAAATATTTTGCTTTCTGGCATAAAATGCATATTTCCTTGGAGTTTTATATACTTTTACGCTATAATATTTTAGTATAGTTTTTTTTTCCTTGTCCCAGCTGCTAGGTATATGGTTCATTAGTGAATGGATGGCCACTGGAAGAAATGCAGCTTTCCAACTGGTGGAACTGGGCCCAGGCAGGGGTACCCTCTTGGGAGATATTTTGAGGGTAAGTAATAAAAGGAACGTCTTCAGAGTCTCGTGTACTTGCCTGAACCTTTGTTCTTTTGATTTGTTTGCAAACTTCATTGACTTCAGTGGCTTTTGGTCCTCCCTCCTTACCTCCTCTTTCTCCGCTAAAATACAATGTCAGAATGATATAATGAATCATTACTTATTGTTGTCTGTTTGTAATCTAAAAAGTGAGGGTAGAGGAGAATGTGAAAGGGAAAAGTTTAAAACCTTTAGAAGACATCATGGGAGAACATATTTGTCTTCTAGGTGGGAAAAGAATTTGTGAATTATATAAAGGTAGAAGCTGTAAAGGTAAAGGTGAATAGAGGAATAATTTCAACTACATTAAATTTAAGAAGTTATTGTTCTTTAAAGAAATTAGGAATTTTTTATTCTTCAAAGACACTGTAGGGGCGCCTGGGTGGCTCAGTTGGTTTAGCGTCCGACTTCAGCTCAGGTCATGATCTCATGGTCTGTGAGTTCCAGCCCCGCGTCAGGTTCTGTGCTGACAGCTCAGAGCCTGGAGCCCTCTTTGTCTGCCCCTCGCCCGCTCATGCTCTGGTTCTCTCTCAAAAATAAACAAGCATTAAAAAAAATTTTCAAAAGACACATAAAGAGAGTGATAAGACAAGCTGCAAAATGGGAGGAGTTCTTTGCAACACATAAAGAACTGGTAGTTAGCATACATGAAGAATTCCTTTCAATCATTAAGAAGGTGACAGATAACTCAATAGAAAAGTCAGGCTAAAGATGTGAACAGGGCCTTCATGAAAGAGGAAATCCTCATGGGCAGTAAAAACAAAAAGATGCTCAGACTGATTGGTAGTCAAGGAAATGAAAGTTAAAATCAGAGTGAGATACCACTGTGTCCGCAAGATTAGCACATTTGGCATCACCAAGGGTTGTTGAAGATGGAGAGATGGGGAGCAATGGGGACTCGCAGACACTGTTTGTAAGAGTGTAATTTGGGGTAAGCACTTTGAGACGTGCTTATTGGGCATCGTCTGCTAACGTCACAGTAACATACTGTATGAGCCAGCAGCACTTTTACTGCTAGACGTGTGCCCTACAGGAGCTAGTGCAGATGTGTACCAGGAAACATGGTCAAGAAGACAGCAGCATTGTTTAGAAGAGCAAAAAAAATGGAAACAACCCAAATGCCTATCAATGGGAAAATAGATCAATAAATTGTGGTACAGTCAGACACACAGTGGAACATCAAGGGTTGTGAAACTGCATGAAATCACAGCAGAATGCACAACACTCAGATGGACCTCAGAGTCTTGTGAGTGAAAATAACAATTTGTAAAAGAATCCGGATCATATGATTGTATCTATATAAAATCCCCAAATGTCAATATTCAACAATTTGTGTTTGGTGATACAAATGCAATTAGGAACATTTATAAAGAAAAAGCAGGAAATGATGGTGGTGGCATCTGAGGGTGAGGGAGGACACGTTTTCGAAGGGAAGGGTCGTGTCACTTTAACCAAAGATGCGGTATCTTTCCATGTATTGTTGTTTCTAGCACTCTACCTAATGTTTTGTAAAAACACTAAAGAGGAGGAATATTGTTTATAGTACATGATAAGTAATTGTGTTTGTTAAACTTTTGTAGTTACACTGTTTTGGAATCCATTAGGCTTTTAAAAACAAAAACACATATTCAGTATACATTTGAATGTCTTGATGCAGTATGATTTTTGCTTGAAATTTGGAATCAAAGGATTTAAAAAAACGTATAACATCTGACAGATAATCCTGATTATATCATATTTGGGGGTAAAAGAAATGAACCACTGTTTTAGGTTTCCAGTGTTCTATTTTATCGCTTTAAATTGGCAAAGTCATTTGAATACAAAATACTTAATAAGGTTCTCAAATAATATTGTCTTGTTTCAGGTACAATAAAAATCAAGCCCACAGCTCTTAAAATGCATACAGGATGCTTCTTTAGATCAAGTCCTAAGAACTTTAAAAAGCTAAAGAATTTAAAAGAATGTTAAGAAAATGGACAAGACATAATTATGGACTTGTTTTCATTTTTTGATCATAATTTCTGAAGGATTTTTCTCTTGGGAAGTTTTCCATTTGTAGTTTCATTTCCAAACGAAATTTGGAAAAATTGTCTTATTATTAGCCTATACCTGCTTATTCAGATCTCAAAAATAGGAGGCAAATCAGCAGTGAAAATTACATTCAAATGAAAAATACTATTGGCGTACTTTATGCCTTGGCATTGAATTTTTAGCATTGAGATAATGATAAAATATCAGTGTACTCCTTTTTTCTTCATGTTTACAACAGTTATAAATGTGTGTGGCTAAAAAAAATTAAAAATTGAAAGAACTGCGAAGTTAAACTGTCAAGTTTTTAGTGCCCTTCGAATTTGATTTCCTGAGAACACAGTTGCAACATCTCAAAGATGAGATTATTTCATAGACATAGCAGCTTCATAAAATCAGGGGGATATATACATTTCATGTTTTTGTTCTCTCTTTAGACTCCCTAGTCCGATTATTTACTGGATGCTGAATCGTTAATGTTTGTTTGTTAGTCTTAATTCTAATTTTTCTCATTAGGAAACCAAATTGTGCATTGTTCGTCTTTCATGTAGACTGTAATAACTGATAGCTTATGAATCTCACGGACTGCTGAAGAGTGGCTTGTGTGAAGTTCCTCTGAAACCAAATTTTACTTCTGTGACATGAGCAAAGTGTTAAGGGAAATGGTTAGAAAACCTAAAATCTACTCAACACATTGTATTTTGCCATTTTTTTCTTTCTTTTTGTATTTAGGTGTTCAGTCAGCTGGGATCTGTGCTGAAAAACTGTGACATTTCAATACATCTGGTAGAGGTGAGCGAAAAACTGAGTGAGATTCAAGCATTAACACTGACTGAAGAGAAGGTCCCTCTAGAGCGAAATCCTGGATCCCCCGCGTATATGAAAGGTGTTACTAAATCTGGGATTCCAATTTCCTGGTACCAAGATCTGCAAGATGTTCCAAAAGGTAATTGGTTTACACTGCGTGATGAGCTAATTTTGATTACCACCCATCCCAGTGATGATAGGCGACTACAAACGTGTAGAGCACTATAGTACGTTGACGCGATGCCACCAGGACCCTTACTCATAGGGAATAGCAAATTTGTTTCTAGAAAGTAGCATTGTATTAAAAAAATAACATGCCTAATAATGAGAAATGCCTTTCATATGGTTTTGCACAAAAATGTAGATAGATCCCTATTGTACCTTTAAGTTTTTCCTGACCCCTAAGATAGCACTGTCGCTGAGGCAGTCCAAGGCGGTGGGGACTGATGGAAGCAGAGTTAGGTGGTTTGAGTTTAACTGTCTCATCTTTTGAACATCCTTGCTTACCTTCAGAGAGGTGGGAAAATCCCTGCACTCGCCTGGGACCATCCACTATGTTGATGGACCTCTGCTCCCACCTAAAGTGGTGGTCTGACCTTGGCAAGCCACCTCGGCGAGTCCTGGGCTCAGCTGTCTCAGATGATTTTAGGAAGTTCAAAGCCTCTTTTAGCTAACAAATTTGGGTTCTAATTTCTTTCATGCCCTGTGATGAATAAAGGGTTAAATTGATAATTGGGATGTTTTGGCCGTCGGGTCCGGATATGTGGAAAATGAGGACGGTAGTAATTGGTCTTGAGCGTGTTCTCAGAGTAGGCGAAGCAGTGCCTGAGGTGGATGATCTCTGGTAGCGATGGTTGTGGAAGCCACCTCAGGTTCCTACTCGATCCGCTAGGCGCTTTCTTTTGTTGATGTTCAAAAGAACGATTAGATGTTGCCTTAATGCTGAAACTATTTTTTCCTTCTGTTTTTAAATAGGGTACAGCTTTTATCTTGCGCATGAATTTTTTGATGTTCTTCCTGTGCATAAGTTTCAGGTATTGACAGGATAAAGTCATATTTATAATTGAATAACAAAGGGGCTTATGTTGGAAGAATAAACGTGAATGGTATTTGATTACTGTTAAAGTTAAGTCTGTTTGGAATTCTGATGAATATAAATAATTGAAAAGCAAAAGTAAAAGGTTAAGTAGAATCTTAATTGTCTTAGGATAACTATTAAGAATATTTATTTCCCATAAGAGACTCTTAAACACAGAGAACAAATGGAGGGTTGCTGGAGAGGAGGTGGGGGGGGATGGGTTAAATCGGGGATGGGCAGTAAGGAGGGCACGTTTTGGGATGAGCACTGGGTGTCATAGGTAAGAGATGAATCACTGGAATCTACTCCTGAAGTCAAGATTACACTGTATGTTAACTAATTTGAATTTCAATAAAAAAGCTTATTTTTCCAAGGACAAAGATATGTGAGAATATAACATGGTAAATGGCTTTATTACAAGGAAGGATTACGTTTTAGCCAATAGTTTTGATATCCAAAGATTAAAATTTTTCCTTATTGAAACTGAAGTGAGCAGACTTAAGATTTGGTGGTAATGTATGTGTCCTGGTAATTTTTAAGGCAAAGAGCATGCATTGATTTGTTAGCAAAAGCTTTTGATTAGTCCTTCAGAGTCTGTTTTCCATGTTAGGGGGCACTTTCCATGCTGCTTAGTTTATCTTCAGCTCCATCACTTATCTAACCACTACTAGTAGTTTTCATCTGTCCGTCTTACTGTTTGAAGGAATTGAAGTAATGCCTTCAAGTGATTTTAAGTGGTAAAATCCTTTGTAAATGTTAGTCATCTATCTTGTATATGGCAGAAGAAAATTAATAGTTATTTTTGGGAGGCAGTTTTGAGGAAAAAACTTGTAAGAATTAGTTTTTATGTGTTATTTTGTGTTTAGAAAACTCCGCAAGGATGGCGAGAAGTATTCATCGATATTGATCCCCAAGCTTCTGATAAACTGCGGTTTGTTTTGGCGCCTTGTGTCACCCCAGCGGAAGTCTTCATACAAGTAGGAATACCACGCGAATCCTCATAGTCTTGTTTTCTGAGTTACTGCTTTACAGGGGCCAGGAGAGATTTGCTCTTAACATATGCGGTGCATTTTATGAGTGGGAAGTGCAGAGGCTATCGAGTCAGGAGCCTGGGGTAAAATCCTTTCTTGGGTGCGTGACCGTAATGTAACAGGGAAGTTAGTAAGCACTTACTCTGCAAGTTCTTCACCTTCTCCCTTCACTCACTTCCTACCACGCGGTGATAGTATTGCCTACCTGATGGTACAGTAATGCAACAACTGTTTAATGAATACTTTGTATATGTGACTCTGTATTTTCTCATTTAATTCTCAAACGATTATGTAGGCTTCATTCTACACTGCCAAAATGGTTCATGTGCTGCTGCTTTTGCCCTCAAGGAGTAATCACAAGAGCCATTCTTGTGTTTAGGGTTCAAAAAACCCTATACTTGTGAGGAACGTTTAGGTTTTGGATTGCATGTTGTAAAAAGGTCTACTTTTTGGGCCATAACTAAGTACTTTTTCCTCAGAAGTTACTTGTTTCAAAATCACAGGAGCTTTTAAACCTGAACCTATCAATTATTATTATTTTTTTTTTTCCAGAGCATGATTAAATTCAAATAGCAACCTGAGTGCTTGGGGGCATTTCTGTTTTTTCATATTCTAGCTTCCCAGTTTTACCTGAGTGAGAAGCAAATTCATAGCTACCAAGAGCTAACCCCCTGCTCCTGGGAGATACAATTGTTTTCAGTTCTTAACTTGAGTGAGTGGTACTCACGAGAGAGGGAGCGATGACTTTCCCTCTCATTTGAATGGGGCAAATGGTGACAGAATCTGCCATCTTGAAGAGTGGTCGAAGATGGTAGGTATGTCACCACAGCACCCCGAGGTGTCAGTTTATGCCTGAAGTGGCTAATCTCATGGGGTTACAGTTCAACCACAGTAATGTATTTTATAAAGCTAGGGGATGGGGCACCTGGGTGGCTCAGTTGGTTAAGTGTCCAACTTCAGTTCAGGTCATGATCTTGCACTTCATGAGTTCAAGCCCCGTGTTGGGTTCTGTGCTGACAGCTCAGAGCCTGGAGCCTGCTTCCAATTCTGTGTCTCCCTCTCTCTCTGCCCCTCCCCGACTCGTGCATTGGCGTGTGTTCTCTCTCTCTCTCTCTCTCTCAAAAATAAACATTAAAAAAATAATAATAAAGCTGGGGGCTAAGTGCTTTATTGTTTAAGCCTCACGATAAGCCTTGTGTGTACATGATGAGGAAGCACTCTGCAAGTTGAAGTAACTTGTTTCTAGTAAGCAGTACGAAGAGCAGAGACTCAATTGCTAAGTGTGTGTGACTCCATACCTGTTAGCTCTGTGCCATTAGAGGCAAGATCAGGCCAGGTCAGTACTTCATTTTTTTTTTTTTAATATTTATTTATTTTTGGGAGACAGAGTACAAGCAGGGAAGGGGCAGAGGCAGAGGGAGAGGGAGACACAGAATCCGAAGCAGGCTCCAGGCTCTGAGCTGTCAGCACAGAGCCCAACATGGGGCTTAACCCAAGAAGTGCAGGATCATGACGTGGGCCTAACTGACTGAGCCACCCAGGCACCCCAAAACTTCATTTTTAAGAGTATATTAGGAAGGAGCAAAAGTTAATACAGGTTTTCATAATAAAGACCAACGCTTTTTCCCATTTTCTCAGGAGTTAGTGTAATGTCATATATACTAGTCAAGTTGACAAGTTCTAATACTGTCATTTCACTTTTTAGACTAATGGGCACTAAAATAAATAAACATCAAAAGAATCATCTAGACTATTAGGCACTTATTAAGGACCCTTAGTAAATAGTTGAATATCTTGGGAAATTACGGCCTCAGGTACAAGGTCATGAGCTGAGGTTTCTAGACAGAGGGCATATCATTGGAGTATCTTTTGCCCTAAAAGAAGGTATCAAAACATACTTACTTGCTAGGGTCTATCTTGTTATATTGGATTTATATCATTTGTTCTTTCAGCACAAATTTTAGAGCATCTGTTATTTGCCAGGCACTATTCTAGGCAGACAAAAATTCCTTTCCCATGCATTCAGCCCAGGGGAATATATTTATATGAATTACGAGCATAATATCACCATAAATAAAACTATAATGAACCAGCCATCTAGGGGTTTGGGAGGCATATGCCTTTTTATAAGAGGGATTAAAATTAAAATATCTTTGTAAACTTAGTGGACGGCATCAAAGCACTAGGGAGTTCCATATAATAAAGAGGACGTCATGTGGAAAGTTGAGTGTGGACAACATAATGCGTATTGAGGAGGAGTGTATTGTAACCAAGAAATGCTCATTATAGAAAAACCCCAAGGAAACCGTTCTTTTCAGTGATGCATTTTGATGCAGCTGTTCCTTTACCAGAGTGATGAAACGAGGGATCACGTGGAAGTGTGTCCTGAAGCTGGTGTAATTATTCAGGAACTTTCTCAACGCATTGCGCTGACCGGAGGGGCTGCGCTGATTGCCGATTATGGTCATGATGGGACTAAGACAGACACCTTCAGAGTACGTATAATTCAGCAAGATGACTTCTCAAAAGTTAATTGGTGTGCTCTATTAAGTTTTTAGGTTTGAAACTCATTGAAGATCTTTATCTTTGGCTTCTACAGTGGCTAGCATTGTAATATCACATTATTTTGTCATGAATATTCATTTATAGTATTATAATTCCTTCTCTATTCCATCACTGTGGGCAGCATCTTCAGGCACTCCAGGCAGCACTTTATATTGGGTTTTCCATATAGCATCTCATTTGAAGAAAGGGTGCTGTTTTAAGAGTTTGGAAACCACTGATTCAGGCTACGTTTTTCTTTTTAACAGCTGTTATGTAAAATGTACTAAAATGATAGCATTTCCTTAATCTTGATAACCACAAAAGGACAAAAATTCGTCATTTTAAAATTATTTTCAAGGGATTTTGTGGCCATAAGCTTCATGATGTCCTTATCGCCCCGGGAACTGCAGACCTAACAGCTGATGTGGACTTCAGTTATTTGCGCAGAATGGCAGAGGGAAAAGTAGCTTCTCTGGGTCCAATAAAACAACAGACGTTTTTAAAAAACATGGGCATTGATGTCCGGCTGAAGGTAATGATTTATTTCACTATCTTAAATATTTCAATTTTGTAGTATTTCTAATGTTACACTATGTGTTAACTAACTGGGATTCAAATAAAAACTTGAAACAAAAAATTTTGTAGTATTTCAAAAAAACCTTTAAAATAATAAGTACGTCTGGCCTCAGCGCTCCTATTGTTAGCCAGATGCTTGGTATTGCTATTGTAGGGTATGGTGGAACCAGATCGCCTGTTGTGGCGGGGGAGCCTTGTAAGTTCCTGTGTTTCTGTGTGAGGTAGATTTAAGACTTCCAAATGGTGTTCGTGTTTGTTAAGAAAACTTGACTGTGTTTATCAGATCAAACCACCTGGGAATATTTGCTAAACCTACAAATCCACAGGTTTGGGTCTTGGCAACCTACATTCCCCCCACCCCCCCAGTAATTTTTATTTTTTATTTTATTATGAGAGAGAGTAGCGAGAGAGGGAGAGAAAATCCTAGGCTCCATGCTCAGTGTAGAGTCTGACACGGGACTCGAACTCATGACCTGAGCCAAAATCGAAAGTTGGACGATTAACTGACTAAGCCACCCCGGCGCCCCAGCAACCTGGGCTTTTAGTGAGCACCCCATGACTCTTGAGGCAGGTGATCAGAAATCCCATCGTAAGTAGTGCTTTACTGAGTGGCTAACAGTCATGAGTGTTGCATGTAACTAGAAATCCTTCTGGTTATTTCTTCTAAGAAGTTTTTCCTTTCAGGTTCTTGCAGACAAATCAGATGAGCCATCCAGGCAGCAGTTACTTCAGGGGTATGATATGTTGATGAATCCTAAGAAGATGGGAGAAAGATTTCACTTTTTTGCCTTGCTACCTCATCAGAGACTTCATGGTGGAAGCCATCCAATGAATGCGTGTCAGTCAAAACCTTCTCCGTCACCTGTAGCTGGGTTTGGTGAACTTGCCTGGAGGTGATATCTCAATGTGGACGTTTTATCCCTAAGTCTGCCTAAGAAAGCAAAATAAAGGGAACCCATTCACATATATCACAGGTAAAATCCATATCGCAGTATTTTATGTCTCACAGCCAATAAAAGTAGCCCATTTTATATACAGTACAACTAAACATTGATCTTTTAAGGTTGTGTGTGGCTTTGGGCACAATTGTGTGCTTTCAGCTTAATGAAACAAGTTACCATGAAACAGAGTATCCTTAATTTTTTTAAAGTTTATTTTGTGGAAGAGAGCGTACATGTGAACATACTGGGGAGGGGCAGAGAGACAGGATCCCAAGCGGCCTTCATGCCATCAGTGCAGACAGAGCCTGATGCAGGGCTCGATCCCACAACTGTGAGATCGTGATCTGAGCTGTATCAAGAGTTGGACACTTAACCAACTGAGCCACTCAGGCACCTTGAAATGAATATCCTTTAATTAATAAGGCTAGTTGCTGTATTTTTATTTTAAAAAGTAAACATGAACACTGATTGGTTTAGTAAAAACTGGAAATCTAAGTGGCCTTTCACAGGGGATGGGTTAAATAGAACTATCCATAAAGTATTTTTAAAAAAAGAGGTAGAGTAGTATGTCCTTACCTCTAAGAAGGTAGTAAATGAAAAATGTGGTCAAGTAAAAATGTGTTATAGTTATGATTCCATTTTTGTTGGGGAGAAGCTGCATTTAAAGAAATGCTTAATTTCATAGAAATTAATAATGCAGACTGGTGGTTTTCTGTGATAGTTACTTATATATAAAAAGTGAGGAAAGGATGCCAGTAATTACTATCAAATATGCCAACGTAGCCTCTCTGGCTCTTGATTTTGGCTCAAGTCCTGCTCGCACGGTGGTGAGCCAGAACTCAACGTCAGGCTCTGCGCCGAGAATGGTGCCTGCTTAAGTTTCTCTCCATCCCCCTGCCCCTCCTCTGCTGTATGTGCACACGTGCTCGCTCACTCAAAACAAAAACAAAAACCCCAACATGGAAGTGGGTTTGAGGGGTAGAAATTCATTCTCCTTTGTGGTATTTAAAATTTTTTACCCTATGAGATTAAAGGAAAAGAATACCAGCCATGTTTTGAACTTACAGCTTAACTGTATTTGAAGTTTGCTGGCGGAGTGATCAACCCTTGGTTTTTTATTGCTTCTCTGGCTTCCCTCAGAACAGGACTAACATTCTGAATCTCACTCTTAAAATGAAGATGGAGGCCTTATGTTTCACGTGCTGCCCAGCCTTGGGCCATTCATAGCCACCCTTATTTTTTTTTTCCCCACATTTTCTTTTCTCAAAAACTTGGTTGGGAGAATTTGGAAGGTGAAAATGCCTCATATTGGCCCCTCTCAATTATCTAGTAGTTTTACATTTAATGGGAGGAATCAGGCAATGCCTTGTATCTTAGAACATTTACTTTGAATGGTAAGTCTTCTAGCAGTGGCAGTAGTTGAATATTTGATGATAGTTCCCGAAAAATCTGTAGTTGTAATTACTCTAAACTTTCATTCCAAGAAATGAGACCTCCAGATAATTACCTCAGATTTCATATAAATTGAAATAATGAGTTTATTTTAGGTAGTTAAAAAAAAAAATCAGTGTTTTAAATATAGCATTAGTTCCATTTACAAATACTATTTCCAAAATAGTTCTTTTACCAAGGCCTGGGAAAACAACACAATCTAATAAAATTTTCTTTGGATACCTCTACTAGAGATAAGCTCAGGTTTTCACATAGAAAAGTATGGTGATATGGAAATACATTTTATTATCAGGTTTCTTTGAGGATATTTACAAAAATGGGATGTAACAAAAAATATAAAAATGTACTGAACAGTGTCATTATAGACTACTTTGTACATTACCAAATGTTTCTAACAATTATTTCTTATACAAAAACAACTTCAAGACAAAAAGGTTATGCAGGTTATACAGTATCTGGAGTAAATTACTCCAAATTATCTGACAGTGCCTTTACAAATTTTTTAAGAAAACGTCTTAGGCATTCAACAACACAGACACAAAGAGTGCAATTAATTTCATGGCTTGTAGTTTGATTACATAAGTAGAGCAAACCATTCCAGTTAATTTTCACCTTCTGTAGTAAAACCACAATAGGGTGCCTAGTGACTTAGAACTACTCCATTTTAGCACATTGATATAAACAGACTTAGTTTGGACACATTTGGGAAGCCATCCTTTCCCACAGGGAAATTATAGTTCTAAAAGGTTTTGTGAAATTAATTTGGATTAATTTTTTAAACTCCTGTAGGAGAAGAAAATACCAGGAGACACTGTGGAATGTTTCCTGGAGAGGTTTATGGGAGGCAGTGCAGCAACATGGTTAGGAGGGAGGAAAGGGACTAGAGCCACACTGCCTGAGTTCAAATCCACATACTAACTGTGACCTCCAGCATCTAGGTACTTAATTTTCCTGTGCCTCAGTTTCCTTATCTGTGAGATGGAGTCCATAACGTACTCCCCCTCGTGGCTGTCATAAGGGGAACTAAAGACATGTTGAGTTGAAAGCATGGGAACCACGTTTGCTACTATCTCCACAGTAATTTTAGTCCTAGGTAAGGGAGCAGCTTCAGGGATCTCTTAAGACCCTCTCTTACACTGTATACAGGGACATTCTTTTCCTTTGCCACCTCAAATTCAGTGGGCAGTGATAGTTAATGCTTTTATGGTTTTTAGTTTATTGAATATGTTCTTATATATCTGATCATCACAACACTGTGAGGAAAATAGAGGCAAGGGTTATAATCTTCGTTTTTTAGACTGATGAGGAACTTGAGGCTTAGATAGATTGGAGCCAAGACATAAAAGACTGGATTTTCTGACTCCCAATCTTTTGTTGCTCTTTTTGTAGGAAAAAAACTTACAGTGATTACTGAGGAGTGAAAAAACAAAAAGCCACTAGTTTTTTAATAAGTGGGTGGTGCTAGATCTTGAACTTTTTTGCGGGGGTGGGGGGGAACTATTAGTAACTTGTTAAAAGCTATGGAAAAATCTAACCTCTTAAATATTATATCTGAGTAGAAAAACATTTCGTTAGCTGGTTGCCAGTGCTGAAATGTAAAAAAACAAAACAACCCCCCCTCCCCCACAATTTATAAGGGCAGGGCTACGTGATCAGCAGAGCAGATGAAAGAATAAGTGTTTCATGCTCTACCCCACCCACTCTCCCAAACTGCTTGAGATGATTGATTTACAAACATTCTGGATATCTGTAAAACCTTCCAATAAACTAAGGGAAGAAAAACTGGATACACTCTTTGCTGTTTCCTGCAGCATTAACTGATCCTGCACTGGCCTTACTTTTAGTAATTTTCTTCCTCAAATTATTCAACTCTGTGTAAAGATAAACTGTGTAATGAAAGTTCCCACCTAAACCTACTGAATGTCAGAAACCAACCATGGTGTCACAGAGCTGTGGGTCACAGATATGGGAGTTCGAGTACGCAACAGGGGGGCTGGGCTCCGAAAAGACATACTTACTACCTCCGCACTTAGACCAGTGGGTTCTCCCCCCAGGTTTGTAGTATCGTTTGACCCCAAAATTATCTTAGAGGGCCTTCCAATATACTCACAAAAGGTGACAACTTAATTTCTATCTTGTAGAGAGCACGTTAAGAATTTCAACTCCAAAATGTTAGGGATCACTGTTTTGGAGTCGACTGACCTAAAGAAAAAGAAAAAGGTACAAGAGTCTAGAGCTCCTCTTCTAGGCATGCAGGAAAACCCCCTCAATGCCTCTGTGGTCAAATATTTAGAGTTCTCACAGGAAATCGCATGCTGGGAGCCCTTCCTCAGTTCTCTTTAAATGCAAACCTATTTAGTAATCAACTTTAAAACTCTTGTGTGATTTGGTCAAGCTATACAATGGCTGGACTCTAAGCCTGCCTTTTTCTCCTTTTTAAAAAATAATGTAACAGGAAAGGGAAGATAAATTAAATGCCACTATAGTATTAAAGTGAAGGATTAGGAAAAAAAATATAAAAACCAGTCATTGCTTATGCTATAAAAATTTATGAAAAGCTTCATCTTGGTTCCGTTATGTGTTCTTATTACTCAGTTTCCCCTGTTGTACCTTCTCACGATGAACTACAGTATTGGTGTCACGGATTCCTTATCACATTTCCCCGTATCTTCGCATCCTTGCAGATGATAACCTACAAAGAACAGTTGTGCGGCAAAGTATCAGTCCATAACGTGAAATCCTTCCTTACTGACGTTAGCTCATTGACAACTAAGGATCTTCTTCCATATCATCTGGATTGGGAGCCATAATGAAGTGCTTTGGGTACACAAGATTGTGGGTGTATGCATGTATTTCCCAGCGGGCATCGTCACTTTCGTGCGTAATGTAACGTTCACCAATGCGAGTTTCAAATTCTCTAAGGTCAAGCCAAGTCTGATAGTCCTAGAAAAAAATGGAATTATAAGCTATAAAAGAAATAAAATACGTTGAACTTTTTTTCCCTAACCCCATAGCTGCAAAATTGACAGTCTCTACTATGAGTACTTGCTATACAGTAAGTTCCATTCGTAATATTTTAAATTAGCAATGTTAAGATACTTTTTCAAATTTAGAGTCTCTAATGAAGGAAGTAACTAGTTTCTAAAACTAAAACTAAAACAAAACTGCCTGGGGCTTCTGAGATGGCTAATAATAATCACTAAAACATTCTGTTCTAAATTCTGACCTTATGCCCCCCCTTACTCCTCAAAATAGGGGAAAGTACTTAGAATCTACTATCAGGATAATTTAATAATCACTGCAACTGTGCATTTGTTTTGAAGTTAATTCTACCTGCCAACCTCCACCCCAGTCACCTTTAGAGTAGTTCTAAAGCTTCTCTTTACTCTGAAGCTCGGGGGTTCCTTTTAAGAAATCTATGCAATAGCTTTTGGGGGAATTAAGCCAAACATTTTTATTTTTTTAAATGTTTATTTTTGACAGAGAGAGAGACAGAGCATGAGTGGGGGAGGGGCAGAGGGAGAGGGAGACACAGAATCTGAAGCAGGCTCCAGGCTCTGAGCTGTCAGCACAGAACCCGACGTGGGGCTTGAACTCACAGACTGCAAGATCATGACCTGAGCCGAAGTCAGATGCTCAACCGACTGAGCCACCCAGGCGCCCCTGAGCCAAACATTTTAAATGGCATTTCATATATCATTAGTGCAAATATGAATCTTTTAAGTGGGCATCTTAAAAGCAAAATCTATTTGACAAAATAACATGCTTATTTTACAGAAAGGGGAAATGAAGCATAAAAGGCTCTATATAAAGGCTAAATCATTGCTTTCAGTTAATGGGAGTTGAACTGCCTATCAGTTCTGCATGTGAACGGTATACAGCAAACCTTCCAGAGATTCAGCCATAGTACAAAGTAATCACTGAAGAACACTTACAATATTCTAAAACGTGTAGAATCTGTTGATCTTAGAGTAGTCTGATTAGGTGAGACACATTACAATGAATGGCTCCAATGGGGATCACCAGAGAGAGATTTGTTTTTTTACCTGCAGCCAGGGATGGCTGAGAGATTTGTCCACACTGTAGCGCTTTCTCATCTTCACTTGAAGGAGGTTGTTTATCAAATCAATTGCTAAGAGGAGAGAAAATCCAACCGGTGAACTGGGTGTATGGGGCACCCACACATACCGTGACTCTGCCTGGAACGCATTCAAGCCACAGAAATACAGGGTGGGCGACTTTTCTCAAGAACATGGCCTTCCCGCTGACACGTTAGTGGCCTGTAAACGTTCACTGAATTTAGAGCACCTATTTTATGAAGTGTGCCTGTTTTGTTACAGAGGCGGTGTCGAGTACAGGTTAACAGTGTAGACTTACTGCGTGTGCCAGAGGGTCACTTTCCTCTTCTGTAACATGAGGTTATTGAGAAGATGAAATAACACACATAAAGGGCTTAGAACGGTGCTTACTTAGCACGTAAGTGTTAGTATTATTATTATTTCCAAATGAATTAAAAAACTGATTACAGACTGACGTGTTGTTGCTGTCCTCCAGTGACACCGTTCTCTAGTCCCCGGCTTGGTCTGCAAGGGAGCCAAAGCCACTGCCTTGCCTCTACAGATGTGGCCGGACTTGCACGATCACTTATCAAAAGGGTTTAACAGGTTTTATACAAATATGTTCATGGTGTTTTGGTGTGAGTGGGGAGATCTTGGCATACTTATTTTGCCCACTTATTTGAAGAAACAGAATACCACAAAACCAAACCCACCATGTAGCTACATACTGACTTCCACCTGTATGACGATACGCGTGAAATACCGACACTAAATAGCCTGGACCCAGGGCTGAACCAAGGGGAAGAGTCCCATTATACCACTTCTGTTTCTCTTCTGCACACCACAGTATTTAAGTATGAACTTCCCTGTGTTCAATACTTCAAACTTTTATCCATTGTTCCTTAAATGGTTGTCCACCATGTGCATCAGAGTCATTTGGGGTGTTTATTAAAATGCATTCTTGGGTGTCATTCCAACTGGTGAACTGGAACCTCTGAGATCTAGCCACAGGTTTTTGCTTTAGTACGCTCACCAATTGATTATTCTGAAGTCTACAGACCACACTGCCCCAGGAACTCTAAGAGGATTCTGGGAACACCCAGACCCTCCTATATTCTTCAATTAGGTATTCATTACAAAGAAAGCCTGCTACTGCCTTTACATGTTGTTCCTCAAACCTTCCCAGTTTAATGGACTGTCAAATCCCCAAGATTAGGTCTGGTACTTTTGGAAAACAAAAAAGGCCCGTGTTCCAAAGGTTGGCTAAATCCAGGTGGGGGTATTCCCCAGTAGGGTTCTATTCAGTATGGGGCTGTTAAAGAAGTGTGTGCCTTTCCTGTCAGCGTCCGTAAACTAAAGAGACCCAAACAAGGCATTCTTGATGGGTACAGAACCAGGGCCCGCAAGCTCAAAAACCTTCACCAGGCAGGGAAAACAAATGTTACCATGCCTCCTAGGATTGGTCCACAGGGGAGCTGAAAACTGAAGAATGTCTATATCATTCGTTGTAGGTATAAAGAACCTGAAATACAGGTCTCTGAAAATAAGTAATTATGAAAAGAAAGAATACTTCAGGGAGAATATCTCCTCCTAGTAGCCTAAGTAGATCTTACACAGTTCAGAGGTGGGGCTCGGGGAAGACTTCACAGATGAGCCACAGGCTAAGGGGTCCCTGAAGGACTGGAAGGATTTCAATAGTGAGGAGGGACTGAAGGCAGGGAAAGGTCTAAGCAAAATGCAGAAAGCAGCTGAGAAGAGTCAGCAGCTAGGTTTTAGATCAGGAGCAGTGGAGGGGAGGGCAGAAGGTGAACTTGGGCTATCTCTGAGAGACCTACAGATGCAATGTGGTTAAAGGGAGGCCGTGATGTAAGGGCACAGTAAGATGGAAGGAGGGTTTCCTGAAGACCGATCTGGCAGCAGTGGTGACTGGGAAGCACCGTCAAAGAGTCTAACGGGTAGAACCCTAGGTATTTTAGTAGCTTCAAAGGGAGGAAATTGGGTCCTGGGTTAGTGCTAGGCGTGGGAACTTTAAGGAAGTTAGAGATGAGACCGTCAGGAGGAAGAGTGCTCATGAACTGGTAACTGGTTGAATTTGGAAGAGGAGTATGAGAAATTAAAAAGAGAAGTCAGAAGAAATAGGCTGATTTGGGATCACAAAGATTTTTAGACTAAAGGGCACAGAGCTATAATTTTTTTTTTTTTTTTTTTTTTTTTTTACCTTCACCAGAAATTTCTCTCCACGGATTTGGTGGGTACATAAACGCAGCATTTTGGATTTGGTCATTTATATCTTCATCTTCATTAAAAGGAAATGTGCCACTGAGGCTCACATAGACGATAACTCCCACTGACCACATATCTAGAGAACGGTTGTAACCTTTGCTCCTGAGCACTTCAGGGGCTAAGTATGCTGGAGTCCCCACCACAGACCTCCTGAATGACTTTTCACCAATGATGCGTGCAAAACCAAAGTCACATAGCTTCACCTGCAAATTAAAAAAATGTTAGTTTTGTATTATTATCTATGTGTCAATCTATTATGCTTGTCCCTAAATGATACTGTATCATTTCATTTTTAAAAGTTATGTTTTTTTTATTTTGAGAGAGCGAGTAAGCAGGGGAGGGCAGAGAGGGAGAGAATCCCAAGCAGGCTCTGCGCTGTCAGTGCAGAGCCCTAGGTGGGGCTCGATCCCACCAACAGCTCATAACCTGAGCCAAAATCAAGAGTTGGACCCTTAACCAACTGAGCCACCCAAGCTCCCCGATATCATATCATTTCAACACACTTGCCAACTGTACTGATCACGAATCTCAAATGATTGTCAATAGGGAAATTGTAAAATATGCTTTTCCCAAAAGGCAGATACATTTATGATCCTGTGATCTTCTGCCAACATGGTATGAAAAACTTCCCTAGTGCCTATCTCAAAAAACCACTTTGAAGTTTTAGCTTCCACAATGTCAAATACCAGCTGGGTGCTGTAAGTGGTCACAAAGTTTTGTTCGTCTGTTTTTAACATTTATTTACTATTGGGAGACAGACACAGAGCATGAGCAGGGGAAGGGTAAAGAGAGGGGGAGACACAGAATGCCAAGCAGGCTCCAGGCTCTGAGCTGTCAGCACAGAGCCGGATGCGGGGCTCGAACTCACAAACGGTGAGATCATGACCTGAGCCAAAGTCGGCTGCTTAACCGATTGAGCCACCCAGGCGCCCCTGGTCACAAAGTTTTTTGATGAAATGGAGGGTGCTGATCTTTCAGCATCTGACTTTAAAGGAGACAGTTTTCTGTGAAAAGGAATTATAGGTTTCATTTTTAAATCCTCAGTGACTTCACAGCGCCTGAAAACATAAAGGCCCTCAGTAAATGTTTGCTGAATGAAAAATAAGTTGATATTTTAAAACTTACCCTTTATTTTGTTTAATCCTAGAACCTATATTCCCAAGGATACTGTCAATTGGCAAATAACTTGAGTGTAGTAAAGAACTACGAGGCTGCTTGAAAGAGGAGCAAAGGGGTTTCCTGTGACTGTGGAATAAATTATTACTAGTGAGATGTTTAGATTTGAAAAAAGTTCTGTCTGAAGGTAGTCACGGTTACTACAATATCCTTTTGGGAAGAAAGTTCTGGAAGTGTGATGAGCTTGGCAGAGCTCAGAGCACTTCTGCTGCCCATCTTCTAGTGATGTTCAGATTTTGGTGATTAATGATGCATCCATGCCGAACAAGCAAATGCCAAGTACTTTCCGGAGGAAATGCCCTGCCTCATAAACTGTCTTCACAAAAAGCATTATGATACATTGAGAAAAAAAGAGATTTGGCCTCTACAAACCAACAGTACCAACAGTGCCTGGAGAGTGTATGATGAAGGTGTATTCAAATGCTGCTGGCTTTCTAGGACATGGACCCTCACGCACATTTTTATGGTAACTGTTCCGCGCCATTATTGAATGTGATTCCCTCTTTGAGTATTGGAAGAATAGGATTATCGACCATGAAGACATATGAACTCTTTTGTTGTTAGATGCCGCATTTCAGCTAACATCTTGATAAAGAAAAGTTGCCTTGGCAGTTTGGCAACTGAATAAAGTGTGGCCATGGCTAGCACTTAGGCAAAAAGGCACGTCAAGTAAATGATGTGATTTTCCCTTTGTTCCTAACAGAGGTAAGAGAGACGGAGTTTTAGCCTCACTGTAGGGGTGTGCGTCCTTTGCCCAAACTATTCTGAAGATCAAATGAGGTAACGACGTACGGAAGCACTTTATTTAAAACATCACGCCAACTATCAGGGAACCTTTTTTGGCCTCACAATGATAGGGAATCACTTTTAAGCACACAGGCATTGTAAAAGAATAGGATTACCTCCTTAAAAGAGTTGAGTAATTTTTAAACATACGTCTTTTTCTTTGAAAGACGATCTGAGTTGCATTTGACTCAAGTGAAACAGCTACTTGTCCTTAGTGTAGCCAACTAATTGTGCGTGTTTCAAATCTACATAAACAATAGTTTGAAGGAGAGAGTCTAGGTGATAGTTATGGGCACTGCCAACACATATTCCACAGGAAAATATTTCAAACTTTGGGTTTATGAACCATTTTGCAGGTTATTAAATAATTTTGGATCAAGGTCAACACTCTTCAGCGAAATGAAGTTTCACCAAGTAAAACAATCAGTGCATCACACACAGGACACACACACACAAAGGGGATACGCATGTGAGTGATAGCAGTGATGGGAAATGTAATTCTGACATAGGTTTTGGTGAAAATGTTTGAAATAAAGTGCCCTAAAGAGGAAGAGGAGCTGGCTGCCTGCCTCAAAATCTATGTCCCCCAACGTAGGGTCACCCCTCTGCCTCATTTTATGGGGAGTTTGTCCTGAGCACCAGGCACCAACCAAGGTGGCCTCTCCTAACTTCATTCCCTGCCCACAAGGAGAAGTGACCTGCAAACAGTCTACATGCAAAAAAGATACTCCTTAAGGTCTGCTGAAGTCTAAAAAGTCTTCATGAAAATAAACAATATAAGTTCTGAGTTCAAATTATTCAAGGATTAATCCTCACTGGCAGTTACAGGCTAATTACTTCTGTCAGCATGTTTATGTATCCGAACCGACACCACCGCCTTTCATTATACGGGTGCTTTGTAACGTCAGACGCTCAAGGTTCCGGAGAGTATCTCACCTGAGGAAATGGCTCTGCTGATGCGAGCAGCACATTTTCTGGCTTTAAATCACAGTGCACAATATTTTTAAAATGTAGATTCCTCAAGGCAACAAGGATCTGTTATTGAAGAAAACAGTTTTTTCAGTGCCTGGAAAAAATCATAGTTCACCCCCACCTGACCTCTCGAATGGCATAATTGGAGAAGTCCACCACAGTTCGTCAAGATTTAACCGAAGTGTTAGTTACTCTGTTCTCCACGGTTAATAATTCCCACCATATCCCTTTATGTAAAAAGCACTGCTATTTAATTCTCTCATTTTAAAGTATTCTCGTTTCAAAAAAGAGTTAAAATACCTGTGTCACCATGAATTTAGTAATTCGTTCTGGAAGTCGACTTTTCTCACTGGACAGAATCATTTCCAACATATCGCCATGCAGCTTTTCCATTACTACAAAAACTCGTTCCGGAGTTTCAAACATGCATTCCAGGTTTACAATCCCAGGATGGTGCAAATTCTGAAGAGTTGCAGGATGTTTATATGACCAACTTAAGTAGAGAAATGGTTTTACTATGCAAATATCTAGCAATGTGCTACGATTAACTGTATGCAACACATGGAATGGGAAGAAAATCAGCTTAGGGCAACAGGCACTAAAAGCAAACAAACAGCATCACGGATTCTGATTTGCCAAGATCTGTGGTGGAGAGTGGAGAGTGGATGCACTGAGGGGAAGGAGGGTCCTCCTAACTGATTACATAATTGCCCTTGTCCATTACTACTCCTTTTCCTTCTCATCTTTTGTCTTCTGCCTCTACTCTAAGTTTATGTTGTCCACGAGTGGGCACCAACTGCCAATCAAACTTTATGGTCAATTACGCAGAGCTGTGGCTCTTTGGGGCTGTATCTCTGCTCAAGAAATGGTTCTGTTTTTAAGGTAGTTTTTTTGTCTAAGCCCGGATCTTCAATCACGCCTCGATTTGGTCTTCCCTCTTTCGGGCTCAGCATCTCTACCTCCATCACCTCAGGTTTCTTGAGCACCACTATGTTACCAGGGCTAGTGAAATAGAAAGCTGAATGTGATACGGTTTCTGCTAATAAAAAAAAGCAATCTGGGGCGCCTGGGTGGCGCAGTCGGTTAAGCGTCCGACTTCAGCCAGGTCACGATCTCGCGGTCCGTGAGTTCGAGCCCCGCGTCAGGCTCTGGGCTGATGGCTCAGAGCCTGGAGCCTGTTTCCGATTCTGTGTCTCCCTCTCTCTCTGCCCCTCCCCCGTTCATGCTCTGTCTCTCTCTGTCCCAAAAATAAATAAAACGTTGAAAAAAAAAAAAAAAAAAAAAAAAAAAGCAATCTATCTTACCGGTTTAAAAAAAAGCCAAAAACCCAAAAAACTTTCCTCAAAAGTAAATTTGAGAAGTCAGTCATGCTCAAAAACATTCAATGGCTTTTTACTCTGGACATAAATCTATTCCTCTGCTTGTATTTTCACATCTTCAATAACATGGCTTCATTCGCCCTATTCAATTTTAAATATGCTCTATTGGTCCAAGTGATTTAACTTTTATTCTTTATTTATAGAAATCTATTTTTCTTACGCTGTTTTCCTTATTATGGGTACCTAATTATGCCAGGAGGGCAAACTTCTTTTTGGCTTATGTGAGGCTGAGTGCCATCTCTATGTTTTTTGAACCTGCCGCCATCTCTCAATTCCCACTGTAACTGCTTTAATTTCAGCTCACGTTACCTCTCTTTGGGACGACTGCAGTAGTTTCCAGCAAACACCGTCTATCCATGTAGCAATACTTACCCCATGCTACTATGTCATGTGTATCTTACTCTGTAGTCTAGGAAGTTCCCTGGGAGCAGAGACTCTGTCTTAGTCATTTTAGGTCAATGTCTGAATCATGGTTGGTGTTTTAAAAAATGACTAGCAAGCATGAAATAAATACTGTTTACTAATCAGTTTAAAACAACTTAATGAGGTGGTATTCCAAGTAGCAAAATATAAAGTGTCACAGCTTTATAAATAAACAAAAGTGAAATGCGTGTGATAATAGCGGTAAGCAAGGGGAAGACTCAGAATATCACAACTCTGATCAACTTAAGAGTTGGTAGTGTGGCTGGCTGTCCCCATGCTGTAGTTGTCTGTCTCCCACCCTCCTGTAAAGCCGTATGTATACACATACAAAACCAGAAGTAAGCTGTAACATTATTGTCTCTTAACTTCTATTTGTTTAGATGTCCTGTTTCCTCTGGAGTCTGTTTTGGGAAGTTATACTTTCATAGAGAATCATTTTCTCCAGGTGTTCAAATTTATCTGATCAAGTTGGTCACGGCAGCATCTTAAAATCTCAAAATGCCTTTACATTTTTTTCAGTATTTGTGGTCGTATTTCTTATTTTTTGCTTTCCTTAAGTTTATTGTTCCTTTTTTAACTTTTTTTTTTTTTAAAGTAATCTCTACACCCAATGTGGGGCTTCCACTCACGACGCCGAGATCAAGAGTCAGTCGCACACTCTCCCACTTGAGCCAGCCAGGCCCCCGTCATTCTCTAACTTCTCAAGTTGGATTCTTAATTCATTTATTTTCATTCTTTCTTGTGTAAATACTTGAGCTTATAGTTTTTTTTTTTTTCTGAGCAATAGTCTAAAAGCTGATATACAGTATTTTCATGATTACTGTCTAAATACTCTGACATCTTGACTTTGCTCTTTAAGAATTAAGATATTAAAAAATTTGTTTCAGAGGGCACCTGGGTGGCTCAGTCGGTTGAGCGGCTGACTCTTGATCTCAGCTCAGGTCATGACCTCAGGGTTGGGAGTTCGGGCCCACACTGGGCTTTGCGCAGGCCGTGGAGCCTACTTAAGAAAAAAAAATTCAGGAGGTGGGAGCTTTTTGTTCTCTGATTTTGTAATTTATTTCTAGTTTTATTGCATTAGGATCAAAGAACACTATCCTATGGCTTTTTTGAGTTAATGAGGTATTCTTTGTTCTCTGTTTTTAGGACACAGATGTCAGTATCAAGTGGTTAGATTAGCTTCTACTGTTTAGGCCTTCTACGTTGTTAGTTTTGGCTACTTCATCTGCCAGGACCACTAAGTGCTTGCCAGTTCCTCCCTGGCTCTAGTTTCCTTTTATAAATCTTGTCACTGTTAATCTGCTGTGATCTGCATTCTTCCACTGTCAAAGTACCCTTCTTCAGTTCACTTACTGTTTTCCCTTGAATTAAATCTTACCAGATCATGACCCCCTTGGCCTTCTATTTGAGGAGGGACCTGGAGAGGATATCACGACTGGAGAGGTCAGAAAGAGCCAGCAAAACCTGCTCTGACTGTGGCCCCTCTTCCTGCACGCACCCCTGGCTCCCCCTGCAGTGTTTCTGGAAAACTCCTACCTATTTTGTAGGTCTGAACTCCCTTCTATTTTTATTAAAGACACAGTATACATTTCTGTTTATCATTTTTCTTGTAGCTTTTGGGTAATTTCCAAGAAGAGGTGGGGGAGATGCTGAATTTATACCACAGCGTATAACCAGAAATTTCTCTCTGAAGTTTCTGATGACATTTTCCCATTAACACAGTAGCCGTGAGAGTGCCACACATTTTCCCCCATTACTAGTCTATACCTACCCTCTTCAGGCAGGGGCAAAAGACATTTTATATTACCTTATCCCCATGAAACAAAGGTAAAAATCCTCCGTTTCCTTCCCGCCCCACAACACGCTCCCCAGATGTGGCCGTGTTAACAGTTTACGTAGGTATGGACCCTTTTCTCTGCATAACCGCTTGTACACATCTACAAAGTAACACATTACCTTAAGGAACTATACAAGTGAAACCATTCCACGCTTCCATTCAAAATTTTAACAATGTGTTATGGGTTAATTCCCCACATAAACACATTTATTCAATAAATATTAAATGAGTATTTGCTATGTGCCAGTACTATGCTGGTAGTCCGGATTCATGAGTACACAAAATTGACAAATATGTCTCATCTCACTGAGCTTATCAATTCTAGCAAGGCTGGGTACACACTAGGTAATAAACTAGTAACTGACCCAGTGTGAAGGTGGTAAATGCTATGGAAAGAAGAGGAAGGGGCGCTGGGGGTAGATGGGTGGATAATGCTGAACGGAATGCAAGGGCCTCACGAGGAAATAACATCTGGGCAAAGTCTTGAAGGAGATAAAGGAATATGCCATGCAGATATGGGGCGTGCCAGCATTCTAGGCACAGGGAATAGCTAAAGCAAAGTCCTTGAGGCAGGACCATATCTGGCAAGTTTGAGGAACAGAAAGAAAGTCAGTGTGGCCACCATCTGGAAAAGAGACTCAATGTGTTGAGTGTGGTGTCTGTGATGGAACCTTTTTAAAGAGATTTTGATTTAGCTGAATAGAATATGTGCAGATGTCCAAAAATGTCATGTTCTCATTTCTATTAAATTGATAGAAATACAGAGCTTATCACCAGGCACTCAAGAGAGAGGCTGGATGTTCCTGGGTAAACTGTAAGGTCACTCCTAAGTCAATGATTCTATAATTGTCTCTCCCTGCCATTGGAAAGGCCAAAAGTATGGTCTCAATAATATGCTTGATCTTCACCCCATCCTTTCTTTATAAAGATGAGGACACGGTGGGCGCCTGGGCGGCTCAGTCGGTTAAGTGTCCGACTTCAGCTCAGGTCACGATCTCACAGTCTGTGAGTCTGAGCCCCACGTTGGGCTCTGTGCTTACAGCTCGGAGCCTGGAGCCTGCTTCAGATTCTGTGTCTCCCTCTCTCTCTGCCCCCTCCCCTGCTCATGCTGTCTCTGTCCCAAAAATAGATAAAAACATTAAAAAAAAATTCATAAAAAAAAAAAAAAAAGATGAGGACATGGGGAAGAAAAACTACGGCTGTCGGCGGAGCTGCAGGGGACTTACAGTACCAGGATCAACTACCAGGCTGCGTTCACCCAGACCTTTAGATTTGTTTAAGGAGGACTACGTACAAGAAGAATCAGGGGCAGTGACTGGAAAGTAAGGATGACCGGGCTGCCAGGGGAGGCGGGAACCAAAGGGTAGAGCGAGTGAGCGAGTACAGAAGTGCCTCGCGACCCGTGTGGAAGGGTCTCGCTGAAATGCTCATACAACCAAATCTTGCGGAATGAATGTCAGCAAATGAGTTACTATCTGAAAGAAGTCTGCTTTAAAAAAATGTATTTACCATATTCACATTGTTCTAAGAGAACTGTAATTCAAATATAAAGTAGCCTAAAGCTGGTCCTCACACTCAACATTCGCTGAACTTACACATTGCAAAGAAACTGAAGTCACAATTTTACACACACACACACACACACACACACACACACACACACACACGAGATCCAATGTGGCAGAGAAGAAAGAGCATGTGGTGTGCAGACAGACTTAGATTCACACTCTGAACCTGTCTTCTTCCTGCTGGGTGATGTTAATTAAGTTTAGTTTCTGGCACAAAGTAAGCCATTCACGACATACGATTTGAACAGAATCTATAACAAAGAATATGGTATTAAATTTAAGATGAAAAAAGTATATTTGGAGACATACTATAATCACTGAACTGTATTCCCCATAGGGCAATATCAATGAAAAAACCCAGAAGGACAGAATACAGCTTTTGCACTGTGTATTACCTGGAAACCCCTAAATTTAGCTATTATGAGCCACAGTTCATAACACGACGAAAAAAAGCTTCAGTGTTTAATTCAAAGATGTGTTCGTGATCAAAGCGACAAGGATGAATCAAGTCTTAAGAATATATCCTTGGGGCACCTGGGTGGCTCAGTCAGTTGGGTGTCCAACTCAGGTCATGATCTCACTGTTCGTGAGTTCGAGTCCCACGTCAGGCTCTGTGCTGACAGCTCAGAGCCTGGAGCCTGCTTCAGATTCTGGGTCTCCCTCGCTCTCTGCCCCTCCCCTGCTCACGCTCTGTCTCTGTCTCTCTCAAAAGTAAATAAACATTAAAAAAAAAAAAACCTTAAAAAATATATATCCTTAATGGTTTGTTTTTTTTTTTTGCATACTAGTTGGACAATGAGCAAGATTCCAAAATTAGATGTGAAAAAGATTTCTAACCATATCCTAATATACTCTGAATGCTATTAATATTCTGTATGAAGGTAGTTTTATAGGAAGAAGCAACTTGAAAGGACCACAGGTAGCTTGTTGATCATAATCTTTTGATTATCACGCCTCTGAAAAAGAAGTGAGGCAAACATTACTGCTAGTAACTGATAATGTAATACATGTAAAATTAATCCTTTGTTTATACATTTCTTACCTGCTTCTTCAAGGAAGCCTAAGTTCAGTAGACTATCTTCTTGAACTTCACCCACAAGCAAATGGGGGCTCTGACAGCATTAACTATTATATCACCATGATTTCTTAAATATTATGCAAAAGCTACACAGTAAATAGATATTTGCATATTATAAATGATTTAGGATATTCATAAAAATAAAGATAAAGCTACATTTTAGTCTTCTAGATGACCCCCAAAAGAGGTAAAAATGTTACATGAAAATAAGAAGACAGTACTTTATTTTATGGGAGTTAAGTCATTGTCAGTATATCTTTAAAAACACACCTTAGTGGACTAAACCATTATAAAATTAAATCTTTGGAGTTGTGAATTAATAAAATAGCAAATGCTACTGTTAAAAAGTCCACAATTTTTAAGCGACTTTTTTTTTTTATAGCAATTGCTATAATCATCAAGCAGATCATCTGTGAGAACTGAACGGGTATAGCACTGATCTCCTAATCAAATGTGGTGATACAGAACTATCAAGTGTTTTGAGCTTCTGGAGAGACGAATTAAGAGTTTTGTTGTTAAGATTTTACTTATGAAAATGTGTTCTGAACAAACTACTACCATAATGGCAGTTCTCGTAACTCCTAGGTTACTGTAACTTAATTTTTCCTTTAAAAAAAAAAATAAAAAAAAGACTTAAGGATTTAATGCAGATGTCCACCAACCTCTTACTAAGCCAAAAGGGCATAATATGAAAACAAAACAGAAAACAAGCCTTATTCTTATCAGCACAGTAAACAGACCTGTATTTAAAAACTCATAAATCAAAATTAAAACCAATACAAAGCAACTTGGTTTTTTGTTCTTTACCTGTAAAATAGCCACTTCATTACGGAGTTGGCTTTCCTGTTTTGTGGGGAATCTCATCTTATCAATTACTTTAATAGCCACATCCCTTCCAGTCTTTCTGTGTTTTCCTATTTAAAAAAAAAAAAAAGTATAGAAAAGAAAGAAGGAGCAAACTGTCAGCTCATCTACAACATAAAAGCTTTATCAGGAAGTTGTCCTCAGACCAAAACTGATATGTATTTACTCTTATATTTCTTTTCTTTGGCTGATTTTGTTCTCCTTCACTCACCTTTAATTTTAAGAAGTAAATTGTTTTCCCTTAATAGTAGCTGTCCCTAATGACAGCTTCATTACTCAAAACAGCAGGAAATTTGAATGAACTTGGGGGCTGAAAAATAATCTACCTTATTAGTTAACTACTCTTAGTCTTCAAAGACTGTCAAGATAGAAACACTGTATCAATGAATTAATTTTACTAGGTTCACTGAGTCAGCACAAAGTTATTTAACCACACTTGGAGGCAGAAAGGCCGAGGAGGAGACTACTTAAACAGTGTCAGCAAGTGAGGACTAGGATTTAACATTACCTTCCTTTTATACCTCGGATCATAGCTCATAAAAGTACTTTTATGTACAATTAGGTTTAATTAACAACCCTGTGAACTATGCAGGTAAAGGTTTATTAACTCCATTCAACAGATGAAGATACAAAGGCATGGTGAGCTTAAATGACTCTGCCAATATCATAAGTCAACAGTGAGATCTTAGGTCCTCAGACGTGATATAACATTCATGCCAACAGCAGATGAACGGGGCCATTTGTGTTGGACATCCAGTAGGGCATAACCTCCAATAAACAAGCTCACACGCCGCCCAACAAAGCTCTGAGCCATTGATTTTTCCCTCACAAACATCTTTATGCTACAAGAAGAGATAAAGTAAGACTACTGTGGAACTAATTTCCTGATTCTTTGTTACTTTGTAAAGTCTGCGGTTGAAATGAAGAATGAATACTCAGTTACAGTGAAAAGGGCTTAGCTGAAAGAATGCAAGTCAAGGGGCGCCTGGGTGGCGCAGTCGGTTAAGCGTCCGACTTCAGCCAGGTCACGATCTCGCGGTCCGTGAGTTCGAGCCCCGCGTCGGGCTCTGGGCTGATGGCTCAGAGCCTGGAGCCTGTTTCCGATTCTGTGTCTCCCTCTCTCTCTGACCCTCCCCCGTTCATGCTCTGTCTCTCTCTGTCCCAAAAATAAATAAACGTTGAAAAAAAAAAATTAAAAAAAAAAAAAAAAAAAGAATGCAAGTCAACCCTGCAGAAACAAGCCACTGGACAAAATTGTGACAAGACGTAACAGCTAGCAGAGGTTTTCAAATTTCACAATTTTCTGGAGTATGTATAATATGCAGCAGGCTGCAGTCACTCACCTCCATAGACGATGCCAAACTGGCCTGAACCAAGCACCTCATCGGCAAAGATCTGGTAAACAGTACTGATGTCCTATTTGGGAAGGAGTAAGCAGCATTATTTGCCTTATGAAACACGGTCAGCATCTCTAACTCTTCATTCTAACACTTAAACACATTTTTATTTTTATGAGGCAGCTAATTTTCATAACAAATATTTTATGAATATAGACTTCCCATGTCCTAGAAAAGCCCAGTTTTAATACTATGACTCTTAATATGCAAGTATAATATATTCAGCAAGATCTTTGGGGGGGGGGGAAATGCCTTGAATAAAAGACATCATGCATTTATTAAGTAATCATCTATAAACAGTAAATTAACATAAAAAATTAAGAACAGTATTTTACTTATTTCACCATCAAAGAAATTTGCTATCTTTGATTTGAGAGAAAAACTTACAAGGTTCATATTATCGAAATTAGGCTGATTTTGAAAGGCTGGTGACAGCGTATGTGTGAGAAAGTCTGTCAGTGAGACCCACTCCCCAATCTTCTCCCCTGCCCCGCTCTCTCTTGGTGGTGGTTGCTGCTGTCGGATTATTCTTGGGAGGGCAATCCCCGGTCCCCTCCACAGCTCTTCGATCCCGGTCTCCCTTTTGTTTGGGGTCTGTGCCAGTCTGCATGAAGTCAGGGGCTCGATCTCTGTGGCTCTTACATTCCCAGCCAGTGCCTGTCTCACGGTAGTAACTCAAATAGAATCACATAGGCCTCAATTTTCTCAATTGGTAAAAGGAATATAGTAACACCTATTTCACTGGATTTTTAAGCAAAGTAAATAAAGATATCTACAAAGTGTCAAGTCCAGTGCTTAGCATATAAAAATCAGTAATTCCATAAATCTGATTTCCTAATTTGTTTTAATTAGATAATCTTAAATTGTTGACTCCCCTGGGACGTTTTCTCATCTGTAAAAAAAAAAGTATTGGTCTACATCCCTAGGTTCCTCCTAATTTAAAAAATGCCTATGATTTTATGATTATTATCAACATTTATTGAACCCTAACTGTACAAAGGGCTCTGCAAAAGGTAGCTAATTTGTGGAAGAGACCTAGTTAAGAGCCTTATGATGTATTTGGGAAGCAGAAAAATCTATTAAAAAGATAAGGAATTCAGGACATATCAGGGTCAAATAAGTACTACATTAGAGGCTATCCTAACACCTTTTCTTTTACTAACTCACCAGAATAACCTACACTCTCCACTCCCTCTGAAAAGCATATATTGACTGATGTCTACCACAGCCTAACAAAATGCTTGTGGCCAGTATCCCAATGAGTAGCTCTTAAAACTGAATTTATTCCCCAAACCATTTTGCCAAATGTACTTGTTATAGATTACACAAAAATTAAATATAAATATATTTGATAAGTCAATGAAACACACAAGATTTCTATGAAAACTAAGTAGTTTTACAAACTCCAGATTGGGGGAGTGCGGGTTCTGTTCTCATAATATTTCACAAGTATCCCTGGCTCTACTTTAAAGAAACAAAAATAGGAAATTATAGATATTATGGGTGTTGTATAATAAGAATTTGACTGGCCTTTTCCCCTGGTTTCTTAGAGAGAGACTCTTTTTTTTTTTTTTTTTTAATGTTTATTTATTTTTGAGACAGAGAGAGACAGAGCATGAGCAGGGAAGGGGCAGAGAGAGAGGGAGACACAGAATGTGAAGCAGGCTCCAGGCTCTGAGCTGTCAGCACAGAGCCTGACGCGGGGCTCGAACTCACGAACTGTGAGATCATGACCTGAGCCAAAGTCGGACGCTTAACCAGCTGAGCCACCCAGGCGCCCCGAGAGAGACTCTTAAATCCTGGGAATTTCCCAAGTCACAGGAATATCTCATTCATGTAATACATGAGCCCTTTGGATCACACCTGTGTTAAGCTACCAAGATGACTTAGGATGAGGAAATATCACTGGAAAGACTAACCACGTGATTAGAGGATTGGGGCTTTGAACAGTCCAAACTCAGGGGAGGACACGAGGGGGCAGGAGACTGAGTTCAATCAGGTAGCCAATGATTCAGTCAATCATACTTAATGAAACTCAAAAAAAAACCTTTGGACACCACAATCCAGGTAACTCTCGGGGCCGGTGACACATCTATGTGCTGGTAGGGTTGCATACCCGGACTTCAGCAAGAGAACGCAGAAGCTCTACATTCAGAACCCTCCCAAACCGCACCCTAGGTGTCTTTAGTTGGCTGGTCCCGATTTTTATACTTAAGCTGTAATCAGAAGTCCAGAGCTTTCCTGCGTTCTCAGAGTCACTCTAGTGAATTATTGAACCTCAGTGTGGGTTCGTGGGAATCCTCCGGATTTGTAGCCAGTTGGTCAGAAGTACGGGTGACCTGGAGACCCCTGCACTTGTGGCTGGTGTCTCAAGTGCGGGCAGCCTTTTGGGAACTTGTACCCTTAGTCTGTGAAGTCTGCACGAAATCTGGGTGGTTACCATTGGAACTGCATTACAGATGTGACTGACACAAGAAAGACAAAGTGCAAGTCTGCTTAGCAGACCCATAAGAATCTCAGTCCTGTGAAAACAGCACATGAATGTGCATAGGTATGTTTTAAGTTATAATGAAAATTTTAAGGTTTGTAAGAATCATTTTTATATGCTTCCTAACTTTAATCAACTTTTTGTTTAACCAAATTTTGGTTCTAATCAAATTAGATGAAGGGACATGTGCTATTCAAATAATAGCTGCCAGAAAAGGTTTTTTCACAAAGATCAGCTCTAAACCTTTCCCCTTTTCAGCTATGAATGTGCATGTCCCTCAACCTGAGAATCTGGTATCTCTCGTACCTGCCACTACAACAAGAGATACACAGGTTACATCTCCTTGAGACCCTCTATTTCCCATGGCGCCACTGGATAACGTGTCTTCACCGCAATCCTAGAATAGGCAACGTTTCTATGCTAAGAGCTAGAACAGCTGGATGCCCCAGGTGGAAGAAGTCAATGAAATATTTTAGGACTTCTTTTTCTAGCCTTTTTTCTTTCTAATCCATGGTTGGCAAACTAGTTGGTAGGTCTGCTGGGTCTTTTTGTACAGACTCCTGATCAAAGAATAGTTTTACATTTTTAAATGGTTAAAAAAGAGAAAATAATGGTATCTTTCGACACATGAAAGTGACATAAAGTTCAAAATCAAGGGTCCATAAATGCAGGTTTATTGGAACGCAGCCATGCTCATTCCTTTCTGTACTAAGGCTGCTTTCTCACTACCATGGCAGAATCAAGTAATTGGGTGTGGTCCACAAAGCCTAAGATATTTACTATCTATCCCTTTATAGAAAGTTTGCTGGGGCGCCTGGGTGGCTCAGTCGGTTAAGCGTCCGACTTCGGCTCAGGTCACCATCTCGTGGTCCGTGGGTTCGAGCTCCGCGTCGGGCTCTCTGCTGACAGCTCAGAGCCTGGAGCCTGTTTCAGATTCTGTGTCTCCCTCTTTCTCTGACCCTCCCCTGTTCATGCTCTCTCTCTGTCTCAAAAATAAATAAATGTTTTAAAAAAAAAAAAAAAAAAGAAAGTTTGCTGACCCCTGTTACAATCCTCAGCACATACCTACATATATACACCAGCCAAACTGAACCTATACACTATTCCTTACAAGTCCTGTATGTCCTGCTTCTTTCTATGTGCCCATCCTGGTCCCTGTCTTGTATGAAGTAGTATTCCCTGCCCTCACCCTCTCAGCCCTTGAGTCAAAATCCCTTTCCATCCACTTGGGCACAGCTCAGGATTCACTTCTTGTAGGAAGCTTTCTCTGCTGACCCAGAAAGAAGTGGTCTCTCCCTTCTCTTTGAACTAGTCTGTCACTATGTAATAGTCTACTAACACTTATGAAAAAGTTAACTTTATTTTCACAGTTAAAAAAATCTGCCACACTTTCCTTCATAAGGCAGAATTCCTTAAAGAAGTTATCAGCCCCGAAGTCTAGCCTGCCTGGTGTCTTTAGGCCAACTGGTCAATACTTTGGCCTAAGAATTATTATTTTTTTGAATTTTCTTTAACGTTTATTTATTATTGAGAGACAGAGAGAGACAGAGCATGAACGGGGGAGGGGCCAAGAGAGAGGGAGACACAGAATCCAAAGCGGGCTCCCGGCTCCAGCTGCCAGCACAGAGCCCAACGTGGGGCTCGAACCTACAAACCGCGAGATCATGGCCTGAGCTGAAGTTGGATGCTTAACCGACTGAGCCACCCAGGCGCCCCATATATTTTTTTTTTAATTCAAGTATAATTAGCATACAGTGTTATATTAGTTTCAACAGTTCTATATGTTTCTCAGTGCTCATCAGGATAAATGCATTCTTAATCCCCTCTATTTCCCCATCCCCCCATTCACTTCCTCTCTGGCAACCACCAGTTTGCTCTCTGTGTTTAAGAGTTTGTTTTTTATCTCTTGAACTGATTTTCACATCTTCATTTACCTATTTTAGTTATCCAATTTGCATATCTTAGCTATAATTTTCAATTTTTACTTACCACATTTTCCTGGATCTGACAGTTAGATACAGAGATACTAGTAGATAAATCTTCTGTAAAACAGAAGAACGATGTAAGAGCAAAGAACAAAATTGTTATAGGACTTAATAATATTAACATCTGCTGACATGCAAGTGCCCACAGTACATTAAGTTTTATAAACTGGCTGAATTAAAAATTGGCTAATTATGTTCTTTAAAAAAATTTATCCACACACACAATACTAACCCAGTAACAGGAAACTGGTTAAATAAAATATGAAACATCCACACAAAGAAATCCTATCTAAACATTTAATGGTGTAGAGCTATAATACTGAGTTAGAATGCTATCCACAGCATATTAAGTTAGAAAGGCAAGTTGTAAGGTAGTAGCAGCATTTGATGAAGAAAATGATACTTCCGATGAGTGAGAGAAGTAGGGTTGGGGAACAAAGCCTGCTCTTTATACACTTCTATACTGCCTTCATTTTCTAAAACATGAAAAGCATGCATTACTTTAGTAATAATAAAATTTGGGGTGTCTGGGTGCTTCAGTCGGTTAAACGTCTGACTTTGGCTCAGGTCATGATCTCGTGGTTCATGAGTTCAAGCCCTGTGTCAGGCTCTGGGCTAACAGCCTGCTTCAGATTCTGTCTCCCTCTCTTTCTGCCCCCCTCCCATCATGCTCTCTGTCTCTCTCTCAAAAACAAACATTACAAAAACTTTTTTAAAAATTAAAAAATTAAAATTAAAAATTAGACAAATCTACATATACTAGCATTGAAATATATCTGATATATATTAAATAGTGGATAAAAGCCAGTTCCAAAAAGAACAAAGAGTATGACCACACTTTTCTACAAAAATAAAATATAACAATACAGCACAGATAACATAAGCTTCCCTTCTCCCCAAAGCAAGAAATATACACCAAATTGTTCATAATGGTCTTCTGAAGGAGGAGGTATAGGACCAGGAATAAGGGGGGGCGTTACAAGTGTATAGGAAGGACTTCTTCATCTTATATTCCATAATGCTGTAAAATTCAAATGTTTGTATTATTTTGGTACGCAACGGAAGTAACTGACAAGAGAAAAGGGCAGCATGGGAAGTGAGTAAGAGATTAGGTCTCAAACATCTAGAATCTTGGAGACAACTCAAAGACAATATGAAATTTCCTTTACAATCCCAAATACAAAAATTAACAAAATGTAAGCAAACTATGCATCAAAAACTATGCATCAAAAAATGACTGTCAAAGCCTGCATTTAAAAATATTAAATCAATCTTAAAATATTTTAAATAATTAAAATATTAAATATCAATGAAACAAAAACGGCACAGCATCAACGATACAGAAGTATGTAACACTATGCTTTCCAATTGTTCCGGTTTCCTAGTGTCAACGCAGATTGTTTCAAAGGCCTCCACTGTCCAGCTCCACCCAGTTTTAATTTCTTTGCTTCCCAGAACTTTACACCACAAAAAGCAGCAGCAACAACAACAACAGTATTACCAGTGCATCAGGAACTGTGCTACGTGCATTGTATGCATTTATTATGATTCACACTTTAGATGAGAGACTGTAGAGACCAAGGTCACACAGACAGTAAGCGGCACGACTGTGCATCATTCTCTAGCACTCTCACGCAACCCTTCTGCTTTTCGAGATTCTCAACCCGAGGGAGGAGGTCCATGGATGATGGGCTAGAGGAGGTTCCCACATCCAGTTATACATAAAATTTGTATGTATGCTCCTGTATTATTTTCTGGGGGAATAGGTCCATGGCTTTAGTTAGGTTATCAGAGTTCTGTCTAAAATCCCCCAAAACTTTAGCAGCACTGTAAATATCCATTAATTCATCCTCTTAGAATCAATGTTAAACACCAAACATGGTCACGGTCATTATCTTCATCCCATTGATCACACCTGTCTCCTTAACTAGAATAACACTAGCTCTCTGCCGTTCCCTTTTAGCTTTTCCTATCCTAACCTACTTGGGATCCAAGGTCAAGATCCAAATCATGAAGTCTCTGCTTACTCCTTCTATCCATATCCGCATCCTCCAAGTAATGCATTACTCGTTTTTGCGCACTACTGCTTTATGCTGCTACCTAACACTTACTTATGTATGTGTGTCCTATCTCCCTTAATTTCTCCCTTAATACTCTAGCTCAGAGCCTAACATAATGCCAAGAATAGGTGCACAAAATAATACAGTTGAACAGAAATAAAGTACATGTAGGAACTGGTTGATACCTATTTCAATTTAAATATATCTGTCTAATAAATGGTGTTTCCCCAGAAATAACAATACCAATGGCGTAAAAGTGACATTATATTATGGCTTTCACTTGATCCTTTACAGAATTTAGCTTTTATTTTATAAATTTTGTTGGTGCAAAGAACATGTGTTTCAACAATTTTTTTTAGTATTTCTGAATGTCTTAATTCAGTTAAAAGAAAAACAGCATTTCTGGCTTCATAGATTTCACAAGTATGACGTGAACCGTAATTCTTGATCACCTCTTTATATCCCACCATGAAGCAAAATACTAATATTAGCAATTTAGTTTAATCCACTGAGAGTTCATGGAAACCAAAGACTGTTCTATTCCTTACTGGTTCTCTTTCCTCGAATGCTGACAACCCCACAAAGTAGGTACTATCACAGAGAGGTGAAGTTTTGCCTAAGATCACCTAATAGGTTGGCAGAGCCTGGAGAGGGAGACTGACTCTGGAACCTTTTCTTTCATACTGGGGGTTGTATGTATACACTATAACCAACATGAATTGTATAAAGGAATTAACCCGCAGTATTGGTTACTAACGATGAAGCTTAAAATGAGCGTTAGAAATACATAAACACAACCACACCCACAAAACGCTTAAGAACCAAAGGGGGGAAAAAGCCATCAACAAGCTTATTGCTTACTGTGATCTTTCCCTTGCCCCGGAGAAGTGCAAACACTTGCTTGAGGGGTAACAGGCATGAGAGCTTGGCGAATTGCTTTTTCCCAGCTCTGTGCTACATCAACTCCAATTCCAGTGGCAGCAAGAACAGGATTGTGGGAACTGTCTCCATTGTTCTCCCCAACAAAGTATACCATAGTGTCAGTGATGATTTCAAAACAGTGTGGGTTGCTGCCTTGTGAAATGTTTGTGAAATCTTGTGGCGAAGATATGCGGAGAATTTCTGAAAGTGGAATTTCCTGCAGTAAAAAAATCAAGCATTAAAAAATATAAATACATCTTTGTTTTTATTTTCAAATACGCTAAACAATCAAAGATACACATTTCTAGCGAATGCACTAAGATGAACACAAGTATGTGGTACATGGAGCACGCAGTCAAGTCTTACAGTAGTATCTGCCATCAGTGATCTGCCAAAGGCAGAGCCTGGAGCGTACTAACCCAGTGTTCCAGCCTATAGCAGGTTGTTAGAATGCAGGGAAGGAGAGGACTGGGGAGAGTTAACTGCCACTGTATCCAACACTTGTCCCTTTCCAACTGTCATTAAATCAACTCAACAATTACTTCTCTGCCAGCTGCTGTCTGCAAGATGCAGCCCTCAAAGGAAAACAAAGCAAAAACAACAGCAAAAGGAGAACGCTAGCACAGGCTGTTCACGCACTCCATTCTGGTTCTGCCCACAACTGTAACAACTCTGTATGTGTTGTCTACTCCCTGAGGCAAAAAAAACCCCAAAAAACCTATTTAAAAGAACCCAACCAGCTCAAAGTCATCAGTTTCTGATCTCTCTTAAGGATACAATCGCTCCACTTACAATTTTGTTTGGTGTCGGTCTGTGACATGGCCAAGTGTGGAACAAGCCAGGCAAAGAAGACTATACAAAAGCGAAGCAGTAGCATGTGGGAATCGGGGCCTAAGATCAAATGGAGCAGGGAGAACATGGATACCACACCGGCCTCTTCTGGACAGGCAATGATCATGAACAGCCCGATCTAAATCATGGTGTCCAGAAGGAAATCAGCAGCAACCTGACAGGCAGGCCAAGACCAAAGGAACACACAACAAAAAACATCCTTTGGTAGCAGGGCTGCTGTAGGGGGTGAAATGGAGGGTGGGGGAAAACTGTTTCAACAAGGAACTCAAGAGTGACTTATAAGCGATATTAGGCAGAGTCATAATACACAGTATATGCCAATATAATAACTAACAAATATTACTTTAATATACCTGGAAAACATACGATATTTTAATGTATGTTATTTTTTTAAATGTGGAATCTTTACCTTATAATACTTTGATCCAGATTCATTTTGAAATAATGTGAGACATTTGCTGTCCAGTCTCCAATAATGTCTCTTTCTCTATAAAATAAAGGGCATACAACTGTTAGGTATAAAAATAATGATTCTTCCAAAGTACCTGTGCCTTTCTTTCTTTTTCCTTTCATTTATACTCATAAGTTTGTATGTCTGAATAGGTTTAAAATTCACGGGGGTCAAAATTCTGCGAACAGAAAAAGGATATGTAGTCATAAGCATACTCGAGTCCACCCTACCCCACATAAGCAACGGTAGTAGGTTTCTGGGAATCCTTTTAGGGAACTTTATGTGAGCACGTGCAAATATACGTGTGGTATACATGCACTGATATGTAATTCATCTGTAGGCTACATTTCTAATTTACCTACTGGCTTGCCAGGTCAAAAGATATGTACACATGTAATTCTCCTTGACAGTATTAATTATCCTACATATGATTTGATCCAATTTATAGTTTTATCAGCAACATGAGTACCTATTTACTCAAACCTTCACTAATCTAGTATGTCACTAAACTTTTTGATCTTTGCTGTACTGATAAAAAAAAAAGGTAATTCAGTGAAATTTTAAATTGTACTTTTTATTAAATATGAGATCAAGCTCTCATCTTTAAAAGTCATTTGTATTTTCCTGCCTGTGAACTCTGTAGATATTATTTGCCCATTCTTTGACTGTTTGTATTTTTTTTGAATCAATTTGTTGGTATCCTTTACATATCATAAAATGAATCCTTGTCTAGAACATGACTTCAGAATACTTTTTTCAGTTTGTCATTTGTCTTTGCTTTTTTTGACACGTGGCTTTTTTTTTTTTTTAATGTTTCTTAAAATAATTTTGTAAAATGAAGATTTTGGCCGTTTTAAGTTCATAGCCTAATTAAAGGGAAGGTACAGAGATTTCTCATATATCCCCTGTGCCCACACATGCAGAGCATTCCTGTGACCTACATCCTTCTTCTGAGTGGTACATCCACTACAACTGATGAACCTACACTGACACATCATAATCACAAAGCCCATAATTTGTAAGAAACCACCAGTCTTCCAAAGTATCTATACCACTGCATCCCCATCAGCAATGAATGAAAGTTTGTGTTGGCCTACATCCTTGCCAGCATTTGGTGTCGACAGTGTTCCAGATTTTGGTCATTCCAATAAGCGTGTAGTGGTATCTCACTGTTGTTTTAATTTGCATCTCCCTGACAACATATGATGTGGAACATCTTCATCATATGCCTGTTTGCCATCTGTACAGATCTTCTTTGGTGAGGTATATGTTAAGGTCTTTGACTCATTTTTTAATTGGGTTGTTTGTTTTCTTACTGTTGAGTTTTAAGTGTTCTTTGTATATTTTAGAGAAGTCTTTCATCAGATGTCTCTTTTGTAAATACTTCCTCCTAGCCAGTGGTTGTCTCATTCTCTTGATACTGTCTTTCGCAGAGCAGGAGTTTATAATTATAATGAAGTCCCTCTTATTATTTATTTCATGGATTTTGTATTTGATGTTATATCCCCAGACCTCTTCTGAATCTCTACTGCTCTACTGGTTTGTAAAGATATTTCAACGTTCTGTCTTTTGAGAACTCTTTACAAATGTAACTACAGTTCCAATATACTATGTCTTAATACATATTACATCCTCATTTTGATTTTAAAAATGCACAAAATAAAGTACGTAACAAACTTTCACTACCATATTAAAATATCTGTGACTACTGACCAGGGTGTCCCTGCTGGTGTAATGGACCATCCACCCTTCCTTCACCATCGTGCTGCTCTTCCTCTTTGTGTGCTTGATGGACTGTACAACCCTCATCAGCGGAATATTACTGCTTGTTGACGGACTACAAAACATTTAACATTTATGATAAAATATTGATAATTTGAATTTTTAAAAAATCCTATGAATACTGTAAGCTCACTGGCCTTTTTAAAGATAACTGAGCTAAATTTTTTCAAAATATCTTACAGAAATAGGTTAAGAAAAAGAAATTAATCCTTTCATGATGATACACAGTTGATTTATAGAAGACTAAGACAATCCTGAAAGTCCTCATTATGTGTCATCAATATTTTTTGGAAGGTCCCAACACAAAACAATGAACAGAGCAGAAAGAATCTTCCCCAACTGGAAGATCTGGAGCCTGGAAGAGGGTCTCATTTGGGACTGCTGTTGAGAAAGGTTCTTTTGTCCTAGGCAGCATGATTAATTAGTAAATTCGTAACAAGGTAAAAAGCAAGTATACCTATTCACAAAATCACATGGTTCAAATGTCAAATTCCATTTTTCATGTTGTTAGGAAAAAGTATTTCTAATAGATACTAATAAAATGATTTATAGCTACCAATTAAGACAATAAAATAAAGTACTGCGTCAAATCAGGTAATATTGAAACATGGGTCAGAAACAGCACAGCTGGAAGTAAAAGAACAATTTGACGGGATATGTGTGAAAAATACATGGTTTTTCAATTTGAATCTCAGTTAAATATTTTCTCTTAAATTATGAAATATTCATGATTAGGAAGCTAGCTAAGTTCTCTTCACAGTCTCCAAACTGGGTAAACAGTAAGTTTTAGTTCATAATGATAATAGCTGCAATCTAATGACAAGCCAAAATGAATAAATGACCACTCAGTTAAATGATCCATTTTCTCTAAATACTTCTTTGTTGCCAGTGAAGAACAAAACCTGCCAAAATATTCACATTTTATTACAAAGTAGTGTATCCTACAAAGCTGTATACACAAAAAACTGAATTTCTATAAACATAAGGGGATATTTACAAGTTTTATAATCCAATAGCATTTTGCAAAGTGCTAACAGTCTAACTGTGGTAAAATGAAAACTGCCCCCAAATTTGTCACCATCATCTCTGTGCAACATTCGGCAGGTATATATTCTCACTGGTGTTTCTAACATCTGATAATTTGCCTAAATGAAGAAGCTGGTTGCTTTAATTGATAGTTTAATTCCGGCACCTTGTGGTGGCTGTTCCACAGCCAGATATAATATCTAGACTACATTTAAATAAAGCATTTTTCTCTTTAACAAGGATTCTCAAACTTTCCCATCTTGAGTAGATGGCAAGAGTGTATAATTTATTTCAGAAATACTGTGGTGCATGTAAAGGAATTAGCAATACTTTAACTGGATTGTAAATTACATTCTAGGTTCCACTGAAAGAAATGTGGCTTTTTCTTTCTTAATGAAGCACCTGGACTAATCCTGCATTTGGAAGTAGCTTGCAATACACACACGTGCATTACCTGATGGTTTTCACAGCTTCCTCATCTCTTTCCACATCAAGATCAGACGGATCCAAGAAGAACATTTTATCTTCTGGAGGAGATGGTTCTTCAATGTCATCCAAGCCCCGGCTACCATCACTGTTCATGTCACTACTGTCAATATCCATTGGTATATCTGTATCTGTTCCCAGACTGGAAGGTTCTGGCAAAGTTTTAAATGAATTCAGAGTTTCATATTAATGGGAGAGCAATACATGTAAATAGAAAAAGTATATGAAATGTGAAAAAAAAAGGTTTTAAAACTCTTAATGAAAATAGGAAAATATCTTTATGGATAAAGAGGTATTTAATTAAGGAAGATATAAAATGCACATACCCTAAGGCAGAAAATTAATTAATTTGCTTAAACAGAACTTAGGGGCGCCTGGGCGGCTCAGTCAGTTGAGTGTCTGACTTCGGCTCAGGTCATGATCTCACAACTCGTGAGTTCGAGCCCCGCATCAGGCTCTGTGCTGACAGCTCAGAGCCTGGAGCTTGCTTCAGATTCTGTGTCTCCCTCTCTCTCTCTGCTCCTACTCTGCTTGCTCTCTCTCTCTCTCAAAAATAAATAAAAACATTAAAATTTTTTTTTAATAATTAGAACTTAAATTTCTGTATGACAAAAGATACTAGAAGCAAAGCAAAAAATTAGCCACCACTATTGTATGTTGGGTTAACTGGTCCAGGGCAATTTGTTGGGGAAAGATAAATAGTCTGTTCCAAAAATGGTGCTGGGAGAACTGGATTATCTACATGCAAAAAGGTGAAACTGGACCCCTTTTGTAAACCAAATACAAAAATTAACTTAAAGTGGATCACAGATCTAAATGTAGGAGTTAAATCTATAAAACTCTTAGAAGAAAACATAGGAGTAAATCTTTGTGACCTTGGGTTATGCAAAGCCTTCCAGATAGAATACCAAAAATATAAGTGACAGAAGAAAAATTCAAGTGGACTTGATTATAATTAAAAACTTTTGTGCTTCAAATGATACCTCAAAAAAGCAAAAAGTCTGCCCAACAGAAGGGAAAAAAGTATTTACATATCATATATCAAATAAGGGACTTGTATCTCAAATGTTTAAAGAACTCTTAAGACTTGATAATAAAAAAAGAAATAACCAGTTGAATGGGCAAAGGACCAGAGTAATAGAGATTTCCCAAAGCAGATGTAAAAATGATCAACAGGTATGTGAAAAGATGTGGATATCAATTAGCCATCCACGAATGCAAATCAAAACCACAAGGAAGTATTACTTCATACTCAGTAGGATGGCAACAATCCAAATGACAGATAATAACAAGTGGTGGTGAGCTTTCAGAAAAACTAGAATCCTCATACACTGCTGGTAAAGTGAGTGTAAAATAGTGCAGCTGCTTTGGAAAACAGTTTGGCAGTCCTCAAAATTTTAAAACACGGAGTTACCATATGACTCAACAATTCCACAACTAGGTATCTACCCAAGTGAAATGAAAACATATGTCCACAGAAATTGTACTCAAAATGTTCAACGCAGCATTATTCATAATAGCCCCAAAGTGGATACAGCTCAAATGTCCATCAACTGGCTGGTGAACAGATACATAAAATGTGGTATCTTCATGCAGAGGAATGCTATTCATCAACAAAGCAGAACGAGTACTGATACATGTTACAACATGGAGGAACCCTGAAAACATTAAGCTAGGTCCAAGAAACCAGTCACAAAAGACTACATATCATGATTTCATCTGTATGAAAAGCTTATAATAGACAAACCCACAGCGGTAGAAAGTTGATTAGTGGTTGCCATAGGCTAGTGGGGAAGAGCGACGAGTGACTCCTAATGTGTATGGAGTTTCTTTTCAGGGTAATGAAAAATGTCCTAACACTGGACTGCACTGATAGATGCCTAACTTTGTGAATAAACTAAATGTGCCAAGTATGCAAAGTTTCTCAATAACACTGCTTAAAAAAAAATGATAATCCAGAACTCAGAGAAGGTATTTACATCAAGTATAACTGACAAAGAACTATTAGGTAGAATTATCAACAACTCCCTGCAAATCAGTAACAAATAAACAGAAAAATGGACAAAACATGTGAACAGATAATTTATAGGGGAAAAAAAAACCCCTTAAGAACCAGTAACCATTTGAAAGATGTTCAAACTACTTAGTATACATTAAAACCAATATAAATAGTATTTCATATTCATCTGTCAAACAGTAGTAAAGTACAAAAATACATGAACCATAAATCTGGAGGAAACTTTAGTCTATAGCAAAGCTGCATTAATTCAGAGTAACCCAAATGAGAAAACCAATCACGATCTGTCAATGGTGTTAAATAGCAACCATAAAAAACATGCCACAGGGGCGCCTGCGTGGCCCAGTCAGTTGAGCGACCGACTCTTGGTTTTGGCTCAAGTCATGATCTCATGGTTTGTGAGTTTGAGCCCAAAGTTGGGCTCTGCACTGACAGTGTAGAGCCAGGTTGTGATTCTCTATCTCCCTCTCTCTCTGCCCCCCCACCCTCGCACTCTCTCAAAATAAATAAACTTAAAAAAAAAAATGCCATAAAAGAAAACATTAAAATCTTAAGAAATTCAATTTCCATTCCTTATACTTTTCATCCTACAGAACTACTTACATTTAATTTTTACCAGTCCTGTACATGTTAAATAAAAATTATGCTTGGATGATGGGTATTGAGGAGGGCACCTTTTGGGATGAGCACTGGTGTTGTATGGAAACCAATTTGACAATAAACTTCATATATTGAAAAAAATATATATATTACAGGCAAACATTAAAAAAAAATTATGCTTGGAATCATTATTCCTTCCCTCCAAAAACATAATCACTATATAATCTTGAAAAAAGAAAAGAAAAAGGCATATGAGGGAATATGTTTAGCAAATGATTATTTGATGGAGAAAGAGACAGTGAGGCAGCACAATGTGTTCTAATGACTATGGACTAAGAAGCCAGATCATATGGGTTCAAATCCCAACTCTATAAACTGTTGGCTATATTTCTTGGGCAACTTATTCAATGTATTTGTGCCCAAGTTTACTCATCTGTAAATACTTAACTCAAAGGGCTGTTCTTAGGTTTAAATATCAATGTATGTAAAGAGTACAGAACTGTGCCTGGCACACAGAAGCAGTCAGTATTAGAACTATGAACACCTCTAGGGACAACAGCAGGGTGTAAAAAGAAGTATTTTATGTCTAAGGATGGAAGAAAATATGCAACACCACTGGCAACATTAGACTACAAATGGTAGGTGGCTATAGGAAAAATGGGAAGGCATAAATAAAATAAGATAAAATACAATACAATACAATACAATACAATAAGTGTACCTTTACTGATTATCTGTCTTTTCCTTGATTATTAAATTTAAAAAGCCAAAGTTTAAGAAACAAAGTAAACAAAATAAAACATTCAAATATAACCTTATACAAAGATAATACACAAAAGAACTGTGACCTTTTCTGATCGTTTGGGCAAATTAAGAAAAAGAATTTTACCTCCATTGAAAGTGACTTCTCCAAGACAGTCTCTTGGTACTTTTGATGCACAGCGTTTATGGCAGTTGAATTTACAATCTGAAATAAAATATTTGGTTTATTAATGTATGTAAAAAGTCAGGCAGTATCAGATATGCTTAGAGACTTTTTAAAGTTTTCCTTTACTAAGAACTCAGGTCTTGGAATAAAGGTCTGGTTTCAAATTCTGATGCCACCTCTTAATAGGTATTCAACTCCTCAGGGTTCCATTTCTTTTTTTTTTAATTTATTTTTTTTAAGTTTTAATGTAAATTCCAGCTAGTTAACATGATGTAATATTAGTTTCAGGTATGTAATATAGTGATTCAACACTTCCATACATCACCCAGTGCTCATCACAATGCACTCCTTAATCCCTATAACCTTTCTAACACTTCCCCTACCAACCTCCCCTCTGGTAACCATCAGTTAAGATGTTTAACTCTATAGCTAAGAGTCTGTTTCTTGGTTTGTTTCTATTTTTCCCCTTTGCTCGTTTGTTTTGTTTTTTAAATTCCACATATGAGTGAAATCATATGGTATTTGTCTTTCTCTGACTTATTTTGCTGAGCATAATTCTCTCTAGCCCCATCTACCAAGTGGCAAGATTTCATTCTTTCTTATGGCTGATTAATATTCCACTGTATATATATGCCGCATCTTCTTTATCCATTCATCAATCTGTTGATAATGGCTGTTTCCATAATTTAAATATTGTAGACAATGCTATTATAAACATAAGAGTGCATGTTACCTCTCTGAATTAGTGCTTTTGTACTCTGTGGGTAAATACTTCTGGTGGGATTGCTGGATCATAGGGTAGTTCTATTTTTAACTTTGTTTTTTTTAAGTCTATTTATTTTGAGAGAAAGAGAGCATGAGTGGGAAAGGGGCAGAGAGAGGAAGAGAGAGAATCCCAAGCAAACTCCAACACTATCAGCACAGAGCCCAACATGGGACTCAATCTCACAGTTTGTAGGATCATGACCTGAGCTGAAATCAAAAGTTGGACGCTTAACCGACTGAGCCACCCAGGTGCCCCTATTTTTAACTTTCTGAGGTATTTCCATACTGTTCTCCAGAGAGGCTGAACCAGTTTGTATTCCCACCAAAAGTGCAAAAGCATACCCCTTTCACCACATCCTGACGAAAACTTGTTTCTTGTGTTGTTGATTTTAGCCATTCTGACAGGTGTGAGGTGATATATCACTGTAGTTTTGATTTGTGTTTCCCCGATGATAAGTGATGTTGAGCATCTTTTCATGTGCCTATTGGCCATCTGTATGTCTTCTTTGGAAAAATGTCTATTCATGTCTTCTGCCCATTTCTAATTGGCTTACTCATTTTTTGGCTGTTAAGTTATATAACTTTTTTATGTATTTTGGGTACTGACCCTTTATGGGATAGGTCATTTTTAAATATCTTCTCCCATTCCATAGGTTGCTGCCTTTTAGTTTTGATGATTGTTTCCTTTGCTGTGCAGCAGCTTTTTATTTTGATGTGGTCCCAACAGTTTATTTTTGCTTCTGTTTCCCTTGGGTCAGGAGACGTATCTAGAAAAAAGTTGCTATGGCTCATATCAGAGAAATTATTGCTGTGCTTTCTTCAAGGGCTTTTATGATTTCAGTTCTCACACTTAGGTCTTTAATCCACTTTCAGTTTATTTTCGTGTATGGTAAAAGAGAGTGGTCCAGTTTCATTCTTTTGCATGTTGCTGTCCAGTTTTCCCAACACCATTTGTTAAAAAGATTGTCTTTTTCCCACTGGATATTCTTTCCTACTTTGTCCAAGATTAACTGACCATACAGTTGTGGGTTCATTTCAGGGTTTTCCATTCTATTCCACTGATCTATGACCACTAATTGGCAGGAGAAAAAAATGGCACCAGCTCCTTTGTTCCCAGAAAGGGCTCTTTGTGAACTCTGCTTCTCAGGGGCATGCTCCAAGAAGAGCAAATAATCTCCTCACTGTGTGCCCCAGGCATTCTTCAGATTGTTGCTTCCACACTGTCTGCCCCCAGGTTGTTTGCCTGTCTTGTCTCTGAAGGTAGCCCCAATACCTCTAGACTCCCAGAGTCCAGTCTGCTGATGCTTAAAACTTCAGGCTTTAATCTCTGCTGACTGCAAGAACTCAAGTAATTCAGCCCCTCTTGCTTTCCAAGCCAATGGATGAGGAAACATTCTCCTTGTGCATTCCCTTGTGCATTCTCTCTCATCCTTCTCATGACCATGGCGCCCTCTCCTCCACAGCAGCCAAGATCCATTTCTTCCCTAAACCACATCCCACACTTCCATCCTTCTTCATTGTGGCTTCTTTTCTACCTTTAGTTGTAGAGTTTGTTCTGCCAGTCTTCAGGTAGATTTCTGGGACACTTAGGATGCTTTGATACTTATCTAGTTGTATCTGTGGGATGAGCGAACCTAGGTTCCTCCTACTTTGCTGCCATCTTCCCCAATTCTTCTAGGGCTCAGTTTCTTTATCTGTAAAATGAAGCTAATACTATTCATATAACCATTGCCAAAATGTTGCTGGCAGCTCCATTAACTCATACTCATCTTTCCATGTTCCCCTTGACAGTTTCTCAGGCTGACTACTTTCCAATATATGTCAAGCACTTACTTTCAGTTCCTAATTATCAGGACCTGGTGCATATGCAGAAGAGAGACTGAGATTCTACAAGCTTTTATTAGGAATTAGTAAGGGCTTTCCTATACAGCCTTATAAGGAAAGGCATGAGCTTCTCATGCACAACGTCTCCCACCTTTATATATAGTTCTCTTCAGCCTGCAAGAACATCAGAGTTGATAGCACTGCAGATGAATGTCAGGTACAAGCTATTCAACACTACAAGTAACTCAGTGGTTCTCAAACTCTGGTTCCCAGACCAGCAGAATCAGCATTACAAAGAACTTGTTAGAAATGCAAATTCCTGGGTGACACTCCAAACCTATTACATCAGCAGCTCTGGGAGTGGAGCTGAGAAATGTGTTTTAAAAGTGTTTTTTAGGTGATACCAAAATTGAGACCCTCTGCTATTACTACTGTCTACTACGCCCTTCCACCTTGGAATTCCATCTTCCAGCAATATCCGGAAGAAAATAATTTCAAGTCCTGACTTAGAATGATTTTGTAGCCCTTGTGATTCAAGAAAGTTCTGGGTATCACACCAATGGCATAAGGTAAAGGTTATTATAAGAAAAAGTCCCATGATTAATAATTTGGTGGGTGACCCAACTTGTATTAAATAACACTGTCTTTTTAAATGAAAGGCCCTAGAAAAATTCATATATGATATTAATATTAACATCTTCCATTTATCTTAAGTAATTGATTTGCTTTTTATCTCATGAGGTATGCAAGCTATAACAATAACAAGATTTCCATTTTCGCTTTGAAAATGTAGAGCCAAATTTGTGGCCTGTCGGCAGCAAGTAGGTAGGTTCTAATGGCAGGCATTTTTATTTCTCTGTACTCTTACTCGTGTTCTTATTAACTTGTTCATATTTTCTTATATTTTATGTATGCTTTCAAGCTGTCTTGAAGTTTTAATATTACAAAGTAGAAAATAAGCAGGTGATGGGGCACATGGGTGGCTCAGTCAGTTAAGTGTCCAACTTCAGCTCAGGTCATGATCTCACAGTTTGTGGGTTCAAGCCCCTACACTGGGCTTTGCACTGGCAGTATGGAGCCCGCTTGGGATTCTCTCTCTCTGCCCCTTCCCCTCTCTCTCTCTCTCTCTCAAAATAAATAAATAAACTTAAAAAAAAATTTTTTAAACAAAAAAACAGGTGATTGAATGAGTAGCTGCTCTTGGAACTGTGTATCTTCTCAAATAATCCAGCGTAACTGTTTTAACTAAATTACTGTTTTCTTTCTTAGCTTGACAAGTGAATGAAAATGACTGTTTTACTTTTTAATATCCTAATTCATATCTTAAAAATATAGAAATCACTGGGGTGCCTGGGTGGTCAGTCAGTTAAGAGTTTGACTTTGGCTCAGGTTCATGAGTTCGAGCTCCACATCGGGCTCTGTGTGGACAGCTCAGAGCCTAGAACCTGCTTCGGATTCTGTGTCTCCCTCTCTCTCTGCCCCTCCACTGCTCACACTCCATCTCTCTCAAAAATAAATAAATATTAAAAAAACTAAAAAAACAAAAAAGAAGTCACTGAAATAAGTGATTGTTTCTGACTGATCATTAAAATAGCTTAGTTATACAGAAATATATATATTTCTGAACCAACACATGCTACTTTCTGAACCAATACAAGCATGAAACATTATTTTTTTAGAGCTAAGAAATTAAGTCAATAACCCAGTGGCAGAGTTAACTGGTTTTATTTCAAAATTCATCAATCTACATATTTATGTTAGGTCCTCTACAAACTATCGTACTGCTCTGCAGATGGTTTTAAAATGTTTCTGTTCTGTTCAGCAGAGCAGCACTACTTACAACCTTTTCTAAGATTATCTGTTGGCTAGAATTTGTACATCTGTTATTAATGTTCTTTCCCAAAACATTCCTTAGTGGCTGCTTGCCAATATACTTTAGTGTTGATATTTTAAAGTATTAATTTATATATCAACTCATATTTAAAAGTAAGCTGTTGAAATAAAATTTCAACATTTAATTATGCCTGCCTGATAGTTATTAACTACCTGGCAACAAACGCACAACCTGTCCTCTATCTGCTGTTCTCCCATGTTGCCATATATTGCCAAGAAAAGTTTTCTCATATACTTAAGTCAAATTTATGTACAATTATTTTATTTTGTATTGTAAATAGGATTTATTGTTGCAAAGACCTCAATTCTAATGTTTTATTTATATAAAACTAGATAATTCAATTCCACATCACTTCTATTATATAAAAAGTATGTTACCAAGAACCGTTAAAATAATCACATAAAAATAAGTACATAAAATTATAGACAGGCTACTTACACCCCATCCTGGCTCCAATAATTAATAACACATTTTAAACTGTTTTGGTTTTCACTATATTGTTCAGGAGTGTTGTGATGGAGATATGAAACAAAAGTTAAAATCATCTTTAAAAACATAAAAAATAACACAACTGTAGGAAAAAATATTCCATTATTCTATTAAAAGCCTGGTTCAATGAGAGATGTTTTTAGAATACGATGATAGTATTCTGGGTTAGTACCCAAATATGGATAATCCCGATCACATTTCCAGTGGCTTCTACTTATATTCTTCCTATTTCAGTATGATTAGTCTCTGGAATAACAGTTTTGGTACAGCTTTCCTAGCTACATAATTATAAATAAAAACAAGAAAACTCTTGTAATATATTTGTGTGTGTGTGTGTGTGTGTGTGTGTGTGTGTGTGTGTGTGTGAATGTTTAAGGGCAAGAGGAAAGCATTATTTTATATTTTGGGTAGCATTTGGCTCTGGAATCAGAAAGACTTAAGCTCAAATATCTGCTCACCTGCTTACTAACTGCCCCATACTGATAGGTGTAGAGCAGCCATACCTTACAGATCCAAAGTCTAGCTTTTCTGTATTGTAGTTCCTGGTACATAGTACATATACTGCAGAGAGCAATAGTTGTTGATAAATATGAATGTGTGTGTATGCATGCATTTTTTTCTTTTTTTAAATTAACAACTATGAAACCAATTTCTTTGCCTATGCTTCTGAAATATAAATATTTTGAAACAAATTTCCTAACAAAAACCTATGAATTTTATTTAAGAAGAACATCCAATCCTACCTTTACACTGCATTCCTTGGCGAAAGAGGCCTTTCAGTAACCGCTTGCAGTACTGACATATTGTGGGGCGGGTGTAAGAGTGAACAGCAAATGTGTGTGGAACTTTTACTCTGCACATTACCATCTTTTCCATCCAGATTGGGCGACCACTCCAAGAAGGAATTCTCTTACTTGGTTCTTGGTGAACATGTGACTAAAACATAAGTAATTTCCATAAGTATTAAGTATATTAAAAACAAAGTATTAAGAGCAGGACTTGAGATCAAAGTCATTTATTTTGAACACTAAAGCCAAAAATCTAAAAATGTGCATCTCAGCAGTTTCTTCTGGAAGCTTAACTTACCATCACTTGAATGTGAACAGTGCAGATTTTTTTGCTATTATTTATACCAAAAAAATTTTTTTTTCATCCTCACATATGTATATTCATTGATGAACTATTTGCCAGACATATATAGCGTTTTACAAATAAAAAACAAAAGCCTTAAAATGAATTTATGACATGTTTAAATCCCTTGAAAAACCTAACCAAGAAATGAATCATAATCATGAACCTTTCTGAATAATAATAAATTCAGAAAGTTTATTGTTGTTCATGTTGAATTATTGAACATGATGTCTAAAAATATTTTGAAATAAGTCTTGGTTTTTCAAATGTATTTTTACAAATACTAAAACATGTTTGTTAAAAACTTAAGTCTAGGGGCGCCTGGGTGGCTTGGTCGGTTAAGCGTCCAACTTTGGCTCAGGTCATGATCTTACGGTCCGTGAGTTCGAGCCCCGCGTTGGGCTCTGTGCTGACAGCTCAGAGCCTGGAGCCTGTTTCCGATTCTGTGTCTCCCTCTCTCTCTGCCCCTCCCCTGTTCATGCTCTGTCTCTCTCTGTCTCAAAAATAAAGGTTAAAAAAAAAAATTAAAAAAAAAAACAAAACTTAAGTCTAATGATGACATAAAAAATGGCAGATACAAAATTAGCTAAAACTTAACCCCTCAGTACTGATGCTTTAGGAAGTCCCTTGATATTTTAAGTATTTTCTAGTTATTTGGGCTTTACTCCCCCAGAGGAGCAAAGAGGAAAATTAAAGATGTTGATTAAAAATTTTTGTGTAACCTGAGAGATAACTAGATTTTTCTAACTATGATACTTTCTATATGTACAAAGAAAATAATCAAGTTAAATTATAGGCCAGTTCAATATGGCTCATCCCATTCATTCAGCATTCACTGATTATTATACTACAGCCCAGACCCTCTGCTGTGTATTGCAGAAACAAAAATGAATACAGTATAGTCCACATTCTCAAGCACAAAACACCTATCATCTAGACATACTATAGATTTTGTTGTAGCTGCTTGTATCTTCACTGCCAGAACTGAAGTCCTGAGACCTTTCATGCGCCTTCCATAACTTGTAATATCTAACTCAGAGAAGTTGAGTCAACCCATAAAAGCAAAAGAAGCCAGAAGAAACCTAGAGACAGAGAACTGTATGAAATAAATGAAGGGAGGAAGAAAAAAAAAGACTGTTTGGAAGAAAGCAGGAAGAAGGTTAAGAAGAAACAGAAAAGGACATACAAATGGAGAAGAACATTATAAAAAGAACACAAAAATGGTCTCTGATGGATAGTTTTTCACTACTATGTAGCCACAAATGTCCCAAAGCATATTAGGAAGCAGTTTAATTTAAGAAAAGTTACAAAAACAATGTTAAAACCCAAACCAAACTTGCTTCAGCTCTCAGGATCTCCCGCTCTAGCCTGGCTCTTTTCTTCCACCGTGACGCTGGGTACTGAGCACCGCAGCGATCCTGCAAAGCTAGTAATGGAAGCCAGCGGGAACGAGAAACAGATGTTGTAGGCTTTTGTTCACCCCTGGCTCCCTATTCTAGTGGTGATTCAACACTCTGCTCCTCTTGCTCCTGCTTCTACCACTTTCGGTTTGTCTCAAGTTTAAAGCACACAAGATGGAAGAAGATCGATTTTGCCAGCCATCATCAAATATGTAGGACACCCCTGTAAGGAAGAACTGTCATAACAAATCCCTTCATATGCCAGTGGCCAGCGAGTGACTGACTGCCTTTGGTCAGGCCCTCCTGGGACTGGGTATTAGGGACATGGTACAAAGCATGTGTGCAAGGAGCTACTCAGGAGACTGGGCTACAGCAGCCACCTAATTTTTCATGTTTAGTACAAAGTTACTTAAATATGAAAAAACAGACTCAAAGGGATTAATAGTACTTAAATGCAAGCATTATAATCAAGACTTAGCCCTAGGTCTTCTGTCTGTGGGTTTTTTGGTTTGTTTTTTTTTTTTTTTTGAGAGAGAACATGTATGTGATAGGGAGACAGAGAGAGAGAAAGAATGAATTTCAAGTAGGCTCCATGCACTGCACGGAGCCTGACACGAGACTTGATCTTATGACCGTGAGATAATGATGTAAACCAAAATCAAGAGTTGGACGCTTAACTGCCCGCACCCCCTGCCACCTAGGCAGGCGCCCCTAGCCCCAGGTCTTTTCCATGAAAGTCCAGTCCCATCTTTTTCCCATCTCAAACACACCTGAGCATAGGCTACAATCTCATCAGGGACCATGGTTTACCACTCTCTTGAGTGAGGAAGGCAGGAAAGGTATGGAAGACTGAACCAGAATTTGGAGGAAGGAGGATACTGGTAAAATTACCTGTGGAACATTTGGTGAAAATGGGACCACTAAGACTAGAGTAACTAGAGTGAAAGTTCTTCTCTTACCATGATTTAATGGCCCCTCTTTACAAACTACTAAAATTCTTACTTCTTTATTAATGAGAAGCCAGAAATTCTCTAAAAGTAATCCGATTATTTCCATGGCATGGGTTTCAACTAATGTCTAAAGTGAACATTTGCCTACAAAAACTTTATAACATGTTGCCAACTCTCAATCAGATGTAATAATAAAAGCAATAAAAGCATTCAAAGGGGGGAAATTCCCTAATTATACATATTTGACTTTGAAATATTATTCAGTAAAAAAATGCCTCCACTTTTATGCATACGCTTAGTTCCAACAGTTTCTACCTTGATTCTGTCCTGTCCTGGCCCCTCAGGCCTCTGCCCAAATGTACTGCAAGGAATATTCCTCCTTCTCATCTCCAAAGAGCCATCATTCAAGTCTGGTCTCTCTAGTCTTAGTGGTCCTGTTGTAACCAAATTCAGTGACCATCTTCTAGTCCCAAAGACTAGCTTCTGCTCCTCTGTCTCTTTACTCACTTCCCTTACAATGACTTCAGGCACTGCAACAGAAACTGCCTTCTTACATGTAAACAATGACAACCCCAGAGTCAGATTCAGAAGTTTCTATTCCTGCCTGGCCTTTTTTCCAACTTATCTCAGTGGTCAGTGAAGTTTAGTATCTCGACTACTCAGAAACTTTTCTTCCTCACATCTTATCTAAGAAATCAGGATGAGAGCTGCTATGCCTTCCAGGACTGTGGTAAGGATTACATGAGAAAAGACGAGTAAAGCATCCATCATGAAGCCTGGCACGTGGAACTTAGGAGGCTCTCACCGGGCAGCCATTTGGAGTCAGCTCTTCTCTAACCTTTGTTCAGATTCAAGGCTGCACTCATCTCCTCATTGGTATCTCCTATATTCCTTTAGCGTGTCCTCTTTTCCCACGCTTCCCTCTGATTTTCCTCCATGAGCTCTTCTCTTACTGTACCTTTTTCCTTTTTGAGACTGCATGCGTGGCCTGATAGAAGCAGCCTTTTTTCACACATTCCACTCTACAATTTCTACTCATTCTACAATACTCTGCACGATCTAACCAATTCAAACATGTCACTCTACTTCATACACTTCCCTAAGGAATTTTCATCTTCAGGATAAAACAGAAACTAATGAATGAAATTTAACCTGATTCATCTGCTCTGTCCTGCCTATTTCCTAATCTAGTACTCCTCATCTAGGGGGAGCTGGAATCCCAGCATCAGTTGTGGGGCTCTTAAAACAACACGCCTCTATCCTACAGACCCCATTGCGACCTAAGTTTCCTGTGTAGTTCATGTATAAAATACACTCACTTTTCAATCACCAGTCCTTTCCCAAGCTCTTGTATATGTTTCTAATAACTCTTTGCTCTCAGTTCTTATGCCACAGCACTCTTTTTTCCTAAGTTAAACATCTCACATTAGTGCTAAGCAACAGGGAAATATGGGATTTTTGCGAAAGAACTTCAGAAGGTTTTATTCTAAGGTGCCTCAGTATAGCAAAATCTTGTGACCAGGATATCAAGCCAATAGCCCAAAGGCTTGGTTTTGCCATTAATTTACGGAAGACCAAAGGGGTTACAGAAACAACTAAATGATAAGATTGCAATCTATGGATGGAGGTCACTTTAAGTACTATCAAAAGAACAAGGGAGTTATTTCTTTCTCTCTTGATCTACTATTTTACTCTTCACGGGTACAATATATTAGGAAAAATCCCTGATCTAAAAATAATTAAATCTGGATTTAATTCTAATGTTGCTTACGAATTTGCTCGGTGACTTGAGTCAAGTCACTACTTAACCATTATAAGTCTCAACTATCTCATTATGTACAGATCTACTAAAATATCTCACTGGAATATTGTGATAATCACTGGGTTCATTCATTCACTCATTCTTACATCACTGAATATAACATATTCAGTGAGTATAACATATACAGAGTATAACATATTGTGCTGGGCACGGTAGGGCACACAAAAGACCATGAGCATTGTCTTCTCTAAACAGATCATGAATTCCTTGAGGACACCATGATATTAAGGTAGAATGATATACACACCATTAGACAGGTCTGAAAAGTGGTTTGGCATTCGACCAATAAAATAACTTCTGGGTAAGAGGAAAATTCAGGAAAGGCACCTGTTGAGCTAGGTCTGAAAAAAGCATGGAGGAGGGACACCAATAAGAGCAAAGGTAGAGGGAACAATCAGGTGTTCAGGGAATGCTAAATAGAACGGATTGTTGGAAACGAGAATATATAAAGGTTTCCTAGTGGGGAGTGATATAATCAGAGTTGTGTATTAAGCTCTAGTGAAATAAGATGATCTGACTGTAGTGTAAAAGATGAGGTAAAGTATGGGAACCAGGATACTGGTTAGGAGGTTAACACAGTGGTCCAAGTGATAACGTGGTCCCAAAGAAGATAATACACAACTCATTACTACTGGTAAACTCTGTCTCCAGTAATATATTTTAATTTTCTTAAGTGTAGGAATGTTTGTAGTCTTTAGTGTATAATTTATGTCCTAGGATGATGTCATATACCTCATAGAAACATAAGGAACAAGTAGTAAAATGCCCTCTTATTGCCTTAAAATACATACCTCCTCTGTGGGAAGGGGTACATATTCAGTCTGTAGGAGTCTTGGAACTGAGAGGCCAGGTCCTGGCAGAGATACATTTGATAGACGTCTCTTTCTTACTCCACTACAGTTATTTGGAATCTTGAAGGCACATCGTTTATGATAATTTAATCCACAGCCTAAATATATTTTAAAAGGTAAAAAAATAGATTAAAGAAACTTAGATATATAAGTATGTTACATAAAAAATAGATGCTTCTTTTATTTAATTTACTTTCTCTGGCAGCAATAGTTATCCTAATTAAGAACCTGAATGAAAAACTAAGCAGAAGCCAAAAAATTCAGTGTAAATTATTGGGCTCCACCCCAGACCGACTGAATCAGAAATTCTGGGGATAGGTCCTAGCAAAGTATGTTTAACAAGTCCTCAAGGTGATTCTGATACATGGTAAAGTTTGAGAACAATTAGCTTAAAGCACTTCAGCAAACTGTAGACTGTGTACCAAATTCCTCCCATGATATATAAAAATTGTATGAAATCCAAATTTCAGTGTTCATAATTAATTTTATTAAAACACAGCATGTTGTTCATTTCTCTACATCTTGTTTATAGCTTCCCTGGCCCAAAGCAGATTTAAGTAGCTGTGACAGAGACTATTAACCAATAATACTTAAAAATTTACTCTCTGGCTCTCTGCAGAAAAACTTTATTGACCCTCCACCTTAGAGTACTCAGAAGACTAATCAGAAATGTGCACCTGCTTCCTACCCCTTAGCAATTCTAACGCAGAAAAACTAGATCTGTCCAGTTCTAAACACTGGTTACTACCTAGTCACCAACCAATGATCTTATTCTTTCATTAACGATTAGAGAATGCAAATGCAAAATCCCCTTTCAAAAGACACCAAAACTCAGAACACATACCTTCACATTTCAGTCCTTGACGTACCAATCCCCAGAGCATCTCACCACAATAATCACAAAAAGTAGGAGCTTTGTAAGAATGTACATAGAGAGTATGTGGACGAATCTGGAAGTCTTCTACTGTGGCCAAAGCTTTTAAAAAAGACAAGTACCAAAATAAAACGTATATCTGCAATTACAATAATATTAAGAATGTTGACCATACTCATTTATGTCAAAGTATGTGGAATCTTTTTTTCTTTGTAAGTTTCATTCATCATAAACTATTCTCGGCATTTAATATTGCGGGTTTCAAACTATTTTAGGAAGTTCCTCAGGTCCAAATAATTTGAGCTCCAAAAGGAGGTCTGTGGGTAGATATTTCAACCTCCAAAAGAATATTCTCATATTGACAAGATCACAAATAGTTGTTAGGTCTAAAACTGTTTAACTTATAACACACTGGGAAATAGAACACTAAAGTAAAAACAAACAAACAAAAAACAAACAAAAAAACCCATAAAACTGTGGAACTTAACCTCAATGGTAAACACAATGAGTTCTAACAGGATCTCAGTATAAGCTCTTTCCAGAGTCTGTTCTCCATAGTCCTGGTAGTTAAGAAAAAGAGACTCTAAAAAACAGCAGCTATCAAATGGGAAGGATCGAGGACTAATAAGGAAAGGTGAGGGGAGAGAGGATCTCAAGAACAGGTGACAAAGATGAGTCTGAAAAGAGGAAAAATTGGTGGCAGGACTCTGAACTCTTGGCTGGCTTTCCTTTTCCTTCTCTTCCTTCCTCTCACACCCTTCTCTCTCTCCCTCCCTCCTTTCCTGTCAAACAAATAATTCTGCAGGCCTACTTGGTGCACTCTCTGTTCCTTTACATTCCTCACTAAATCCTGCCCACCTGCTATTGGATGAGATCAGAAACAGAAGGAGCTAAGGAACAACAGGTGGCAAGAATGGGTGGGGGGGGGAAAGGAGGGAGGTAAGAAAATGTCCACTGAGAACACATAGGGAAGGAGCATTATTTAAACCATGGGAATGATCAGCACTGCAGTTTTCTCTTCCACATCTTCATTACTTCTCCTTTTTTCCTGATTTTCTTTTTTGAGCCTCAATTCTCTTCCATGCTCTTCATAGAAATGGGGATAAGCGAACTGAATTTTAGTATAATTGTTTTATTTCAATTTATTTCAAAGAGTATATATTCTTCTACCAGTTCAAATGATAATTCCCTTAGCTTAGTAACACTCAAATAAACAATTCAGGGCTTATTCTCCTACTGTGTCATCTGTGATATAACCTTCCTGAAAGTAAAAATCACCTGGTAGCCGTTACAATAGATGAAAGAAGTTAAGCAACTATAGTATAAAGACTAAGTATAACAGAACACAGCATTTAGCACAAAAAATAATGCTTGTTGGGAAAAAAAAGGCAACAAAATAAAAGAAGCCACTTACCTGAAAGAACAACTTCTACTAGGTCTCCTTCATGTATTTCATCTGCAGAGGTAATCAGCTGCAAAATATTTTCTGAGTTCATGTCATGGCGAAAGAGAAGAATTTTGTCATACATGCCAAAGAATCCACACTCTGGAAACTACAAGAAAACAGTCTTATATCAGTATACCCACAGATTTCCAGTTTTATAAGTAAATGTCTCAATCTTATGAAATAATTTTAAGTGTAGTTTTTAGCCTAACACGGTCTGAAAACAACTGTATTAATATCTAAAAGATCAACCATGGACTCCAGCATCCTTGGTTAATTGTCAAGCTCAAAAACAAAACAGCAAACTTAAATATAATCATTATCTTTAGTAAAAGCTCATGTCTCTTAAAAACACAGGATTTCTTTATTCAGTTACTGATGAAGAATATAATCTTGAACTTAGCTGCTACTCTATCTCACACAGCCTGAGAGATCAGCATTCTTTCCTGTCCTCTAGAACCGAGCTTCCTCTCTAGCTACTAGCTACATGCAGTTATTTTAATTAAAATTAAATAAAATTCAAAGTTCAGTTCCTCAGTCACTCTAGCTACATTACATGTGCTCGATCACCACCTTGGCTACTGGTTTGGCTACCATTTTGGAATGTGCAGATATAGAACACTTTCACCATCACAGGAAACTCTACTGAATAGTGCTGGTAGAAGGCTAGCAATTCCCAAACTATAGTCACAAGAGTATCAATTCCAACATTTTTGACAAATGCACCTACAGCCTCCAGCATTTACCTAATACTTTCCTCTTAAAAAACCTTTGGCCAGAGCAGGAGACTTGCAGATCTGTTCATATATACCCTATGTATATTATTTCAAGACTTCTACAGTTTGTGACTACAGAGCTGACACTTTGGGGACTGGCATACCAAGGACTAAAAATATGAAGGTATGAGCTCTAAAAGTTTTTATAGTTAATAAAGTTATGTAAGGGAAACTTGTAAGTCTTTGCCTCACAAAATAACTGTTTAATTTCTAAATCAAAATCAAGACCATCTTCTAAAATATCAGTGCCTTGGGAAATGCTGCTCAAAGTATTTCAAATTTCTTTAGTTTATCTCAGGATTGTATACTCTTGTTGACTTATTTTGGCTCCTCATAGAGTATCCTTTGATGGACTATATAGTATGTCACTGGTCTGCACTGAATGGTCTGATATGTATGTCATACTAAACCATAAATGTATCTATTGCAGGGATGTTGCTGAGGATACGGACCTACTTCATATGGTAGCCCTTCTTTGTGAGGACTCATAAAAGACACTTATCTGGTTGGTTTTAGAATATGAACAATTTGATCATGTAACTAATCATGTTTACTTTGCCCACTGGAAAAAGCAAAGTCAAATATGTAGTTCACTTCCAGCGTGAGTCTAGGATCTTAGGCATGTGTTTTAGGTGGAGATACTTTCTCCTTATCTTCTGAATTTAATTTTCCCATTAAAAATTCTTGTATATTTCTCTAAAAAGGTCTAAATTTTATTGGAAAATATTAAATTAAAAAAATTGAAAATAATGACTTAATTAGAAATTTGAGTTGATTTGAATTTTTTTAAACGTGAGTAAATAATGAAAAAGTACAGAAATATTCAGAATCTTTATATTAGTTCACCTTTCAATTATCTGAGTTACCAATAATACTTCTAAAACTTTATAATATGCTTTAAACATATACCTAACAGTACATAATTTTCAACTGAAAATATAAAAGTAGGGGTGCCTGGGTGGCTCAGTTTGTTGAGTGCCCAACTTCAGCTCAGGTCATGATCTCACGGTTGGTGGGTTCAAGCCCCGCATCAGGCTCTCTGCTGTCAGCACAGAGCCCACTTTGGATCCTCTGTTCCCCACTCCCCTTCTCAAAATAAACAAACTTAAAAGAAAAGTACAGAATCAAAAATGGAGTTTTATTTAATATATTAAAACTTGAAATTAAAATTTTATGAAGTATCATCAAATTAGAAAATCTCCATAAATTAGTTGCAACAATTCTTAAGTATTAACAAAAAAGATTCCACTGTCCATCCTTATAAAAATATCTAACAAAATATTTGTATGAATAAAATTCCTTTTAAAAATTCACATTTCTGCATGTCTTCTATGTGCAAGGCATTGGCCCCATGGTTTCTAAAGGTAAGACAGCCCCTCCCCTCCCAGAAACTTACAATCTAGTAGGAAGATGGAAATAAAACAAATATATAACCTGATAATGGAAATGACAAAAATGAAAAATAAATAAAATTCTAGAAGAGGGAATAAAAAACTTTAACTGGGAAGGTGGAATGTCACTTTAACAGTGATATTTGAAGAGAATCATAAAAAGAAAAGCAGGGTTTCTATGGGCAGAAAGTGAAAGTGAAAGTACAAGGGTCATAGCTGAGAAAATACAAGGTAAATGGGACAAAGTAAGTGGACCCCTATGACTGAAGAATGAGGGGACGGCTGCGCAGAAAGAGGACAAAAATGCACACAGGAGCTCAAAGGGGGCTATACTTAAAGAAACTCGGGAGTCAACAGAATGGGGTTCAGGCTTTGCCACCTACTAACTATAGAACCTTAGATAAGCTACTTAACCTCCCTATGCTCAGCTTCTTGTCTATAAATGTGGAATAAAAAGGGTACTGGCTTTATAGGATTCTTGTTAAAATTAAATTACTTGATGTTATAAAATAGTACCATGATCAGTAAACGCTAGGGGCTCATATCCCATACGTTAGGGGGTGGGGAGGAGAGACAAAGAATACCAGAACAAGGCAGTGACATGATCAAATCTGTATCTTAAAAAGAAACAGGATGAGACCAGAGCAAGCTCCTAAAGAAGGCTGAAGCCATTGGTCAGGAAAGAGGCATCAGGGTCTGGACTATTCAGTAAGAAGACGGAAAGCAAGACAAGAAAGAACACTTCTAAAATCTATCTTTGGCAAATTACAGGGATCATTAGCATTGTTTTGACCAGCCCGGAAGTCCCAATAACTAAAGAGCTAAATAAACACATTAATGACAGAAGAAAAACGTTTAAAAATGTGTGGAATGAGTCATGGACATCTGAATTTCAAGTTTACTTTTACATTATTCAATACATTTTTTATGTATACTCTTTTTAAAAAACAGATTTTGTTTTTAAGAACAGTTTTAGTTACAGAAAAACTGGGATAATACATAGAGATCTCATATACCCCACACCTAGTTTCCCCTATTATCAACATCTTATATTAGTATGGTACATTAATTACAACTTAATGAACTAACATTGATACATTCTCATTAACTAAAGTCCATACTTTATTCAAGTTTCCTGAGTTTTTACTCAATTTCCTTTTTATGTCCCAGGATCCTACACAGGATACCACATTATCTTTCACTGTGATGTCTTCTTAGGCCACTTTTGGCTGTGACAACGCTTTCTCAGACTTTGCTGTATTGTGTGAGGATGCCACCATTAAAATATATCTGATGTTTTTCTCATAATTAAAATGGAATTATGAGTTTTGGGGAAGAAGACCACAAAGGTAAAGTGCCATTCTCCTCACATCATATCAAGTGTACCTACTACCAACATGATTTATTGCTACTGATGTAGACCTTGATTATCTGGCTAAGGTAGTATTTGTCAAGTTTCTTCACTGCAAAGCTATTTCCTCTGAACCCCTAATACTGTGCTCTTTGGAAGGAAGTCGCCGTGTGCAGTCCACCCTTAAGGAATGGCAAGTTACATTCCTTCTCCTTGAAGGCAGAGTATCTATATAAATTATTGGGAGTTCTTCTGCATGTGAGATTTATCTATTTTCCCCCATTTATTTATTCATCTAATCATTTTTAAACACACACACGCACGGCCTCACAGATATTTACTAATACTCTGGGATACAATATACACTCTTTAAAAATAGAATTTTATTTATTTTTTAATAGGCAATTTTTTCACATGGTTCAAAATTTTTACAGTACAGAAGAGTAGAGTGCAAAATCTATGCCTGAGTTTCCAGTTATCCCTGCCATAGTCAACACTGTTGCCAGTTTTCCCTAGCATCCTTCTGAAGATATTTTATGCATAAAATGTTCTTATTCTTTTTTAAATTTATTTTTGAGAGAGAGTGCATGGCACACATGTAGGAGAGGGGCAGAAAGAAAGAGGGAGGCAGAGGATCCAAAGCAGGCTCTGCATTGACAGCAGAGGGCCCGATGTGGGGCTCCAGCTCACGAACCACTAAATCATGACATGAGCCAAAGTTGGACACTTAACCAACTGAGCCACCCAGCCATCCCTCTTCCCTTTTTCTTTCCTTCTTTCTCTTTCTTTCCTATTCTATTCTATTTTTTAATTTTTTTTATGCAATTTTTACAATTGCATAGTTTTATTTTACCAGTTTCCCACTGATGGGATATGGATCAAGGAATAAAACTAAGCCCAAACTGCTGAGTTCAAATCCTGCTCATTTCACTTACTATTTAACTGTGGCTAACTTACTTAACCTCAGTTTCTCTATCTGTAAAATAGTACCCACTTCATAAGGCTGTCATCAGAATTAATGAATGAATACACATAAAAAGTTAGAACTCCTGATCCATTTTGGGCACTCTATAAATCTTAGCTACCGTTTCAAATCTTTTTTTTAAGTTTATTTATTTTGAGAGAGAGTGTGTGTGGGTGCATGTGCACACACGAGCAGGGGAGGGGCAGAGAGCTAGGGGGAGAAAGAATCCCAAGTAGGCTATACACTCAGAGTGGAGCCCAATGTGGGGCTCAAAACCACCAACTGTGAGATCATGACCTGAGCTAAAATCAAGAGTCAGAGGTTTAACCGACAGCCACCCAGGTGTCCCTCAAATCCTTTATTACAAACAACACCCAATATATAATCTTACATACTTACTTTTTCTACTTTTTGAGTATATGATTAGGACTACTTCCTAAAAGTAGATTTGCTAGGTCTAAGAACATCCACATTTGACATTTTTAGATATTGCCAAAATTCTCTTTATAGAGGTCATACCAAGTTATATTTCCATAAGTAATAAACTGAGTGCTTGTTTTTTCCACATTCTAGTTTATAGTGTTGTATTAGCTTAGGCCACATAACAAAATATAGACTGAGTAGCTTAAACAACACAAACTAATTTCCTAAATTGCTGGGAGCTAGAGTCCTGAGACCAGGGTACTAGCATGGTCAAGTTCTAGTGAGAGGCCTCTTCCTGACTTGTAGACAGCAGCTTTCTTCACTAAGTGCTCAGATGAGCTCTCCTTCCAAAATGCACATGGGGAGAGAGAGAGAGAGACAAACCTCTTTCTCTCTTCCTCTTCTTATAAAGCCACCAATCCTATCAAACTACAACCCTATGACTTCATTTAACTTTAATTACTTCCTAAAAGTCCTATCTCCAAAGTCACACTAGGTGAAGGTTAGGGCTTCAACATATGGATGTAGGGGGTTGGGGTGGAGAGACACAATTAGCAAATCTGTTAATATTAGGTAAAACATGGTATTTCAGTATAGTTTTAATTATGAGAAGTTGAACATTTTAAATGTTTGCTTATTTTTGAGAGACAGTGCATGCACACGAGCAAGAGGGGGCAGAGAGAGAAGAAGACATAGGATCTGAAGCAGGCTCTTCACTCTTAGGACACAGAGAGCTCCCCACTGTTGATGTGGGGCCTTGATGCAGGGCCGGAACTCATGGAACCATGAGATCACAACCTGAGCTGAAGTCAGGTGCTTAAATGACTGAGCTACTCAGGTGCCCCAAGAAGTTGAACATTTTTTACATGTTTAAGGGACATCTGTATTTCCTTTTCTCTACACTGGTTATTCATATTCTTTGCCCATTTCTAATGGATTGACAGATCTTTAAAACTCCAAATCCAACCATTCTTCAAAATGCATCTCATTATGTGGGAAATACTTAATAAGTCCTGGACAACATATCAAACACACACACAAAAAACACCCTGTTTATTTAACAGTATATATGTTGAATTTCTCAAATGATCTGATGCAATAAAACATCCTATACAGAAAAAGGGAGCTTTACCAAAGCAACGGCGTGTTTACCTAAGCCAGACTCCAGCAGAATAAAGAACAAAAGAGAACTTTTTTTCCCTTTCAAAGTTGTATAATTTTAAGAGGAAGAAATATTCTAGCAAACTAATGAAAATCAGTTCTTGATTATATTTATGAATCCACTGTTTTCATTGGGCTTTCTCTTTATCATCCAGAATGCAAGTGTTAGCTAATAAAATGGTATAATGCTTTCTAAGCATTCTACTTTCATAGGGAAGAAAGCAATTTTGCAACAAGATTAAAAGAGCAGCAGAGGTGGTAACACGCTTAGTAACTGTCAGTTATTGTCAAGGGCTATTCATATCCTAAACTAAGGTTCTCAATCAGGGCAGTTTTTCCCCCAGAAAGTATGTGGTGATGTCTTGAGACACTTGGGTTGTTACAATGTGATGTACTGGCATCAAGGGGGTAGAGACCAGGGGTGTGGCTAAACATCCTCTGAGGCACAGGACACTTCAGAGAACAAAGAATTATCCATCCCAAAATGTTGATAGTGCTGAAACTGAGAAACCCTGCTCTGGGCAACAAAGGGGTCAAGAATATTGAGAGACTGGAAAATGTGGAAGGAAGTTAACAAAGTTCTGAAAACTAGACATGCCCATATTTCCTTCCCTAGCCTACATCAGCCTTGATTAAGAGAAGAAAAGAGGAAATGAAAGAAACAGCGAAAGAGCTAGCAAGGTAGCGCAAAACAGGCCTTTAATTTGACTTCATTCCAAATTGCCCCAGGCATTTCTACACTTGCTTTCTACAGATTGTGCCAAATGAAGTCTTTTCCCAGTCCATATGGGAGAGTAATGGAATTTCATTGTAAGTGAAATTCTCACCCCTTATGCACTGCTCTTTGCCCACTTCACGAATTCTGTACATCTTTACTGTTGCAGTAAAGACAACTTCAATAATAAAAAACAGATCTTATCTTTCGATAGCCATTTTATGGAAGCTACTTTTGATAGTATTAATTTGTTTGTAATTAAAAGTTCCCAATACTTGCAAATAAAACTCCTTCAAGCAATACTATAACTTGAGAGATATTTAATGTGAACAGTTTAAAGTTCATGTCATAAAATTCATGTCATGTCATAAAATTCTATCAGTAAAATGTTAGATGAGGTAGAAGTTTTCAAGTTTTTAATTCTACTTGGTCAAATACAATTCTTACACGTTAACAAGCTTCAGAATTTAACATTATCTGAACAAAAATTTATTACTGTACACCTTTTTAAAGGACTATGGGATTTTCTAGGTGCAAAGGGAAACCACTGGAGTGTTTCAATGGACATCTAATTTTAATAAAAACAGTTAACATCGAAACATAATGAGTAAAATGCAATAATCTTAATTAGAATAGATAACTGTACACACACACACACACCCCCATGTAACTACCACCCAGCTCAAGATATAGAACATTCTCAGTGCCACAGGTTTATCTGTATTCACTTAATTTGAGAAGCTGAATACTAAGGTAATTTTAAAGTCTGATGTCAAGTAAATCATAGAAAGTCTAATAATAAACCAGGTCATAGTAAATAAGCTCCACAAGGGCAAGGGCATTCTCTTTTCATGCTCCCTACTGGACATCCAGTACCTAGAACTTGGTATTTAACTTACTGGAAAAAAAAAAAAAAAAAACCTGTTGATTACAGAGCAAAGGTAACGAGTTTCACACTAATTAATTCCCAGAAACAAATATACTATTTAACATCATTTTTAGGGAAAGTATGTAGTTGAAGAGAAGAATTTCAAAGACTATTTCTTTTAGTCATGTATTTTGTTTATTTATTTATTTTTGAGATAGAGAGTACAGGCAGCGAAGGGGCAGAGAGAAAGGGAGGGAGAATCCCAAGCAGGCTCTGCACTGTCAGCACAGAGCCCAATGCGGGGCTTGAACTCACAAACCCTGACATCATGACCTGAGCCGAGATCAAGAGTAGGACACTTAATTGACTGAGCCACCCAGGGGCTCCCAATGACTATTTTTATATACAGATAGTAGGCACTAGGGTCTAGATGAGTCAATGAGAAAATTATTCAATGTTTACTCTGAATTTATTCTTAAAAAAAATTTTTTTTTAATGTGTATTTGTTTTTAAGAGAGAGAGAGAGTGCACTCCAGTGGGGAGAAGCAGAAAGAGAAGGAAAGAGAATCTGAAGCAGGCTCCAGGCTCTGAGCTGTCAGCACAGTGACCAACACAGGGCTCGAACTCACAACCCCCAAGATCATGACCTCAGCACAAGTCAGACGCTTAACCGACTGAGCCACCCAGGTGCCCATACTCTGAACTTATTCTTCACTTTCATTATTAATCTCCAACCCAGGATTTTCTGGATATGACATAGTAGAGGAGCTGCTTCATTTAACACCATTTCTCTTTGACACAAACCAGAGTGATCTTTTTCCATTACCTTTTTTCCTTGTTTTGCTATTAGTTCTGATTATCTTTCATTCAAACTTCCTGGAACTTTCTAGTCTATCCAACATCTTAACCTGAATATCCAGAAGAATTAAAAAAAAAAAAATCTTTCTTCCAGTTTGAGCCTCCAGATTAGTAATGGTTGCCTGGCACTATTTTGCCAAGACAAAAATGCAGGCTAGATGTCACCTAGCCACTGCAACACAGCTGTAGTAGAAAGAATAGAGCAGAAAAAAAAAAAAAAAAAAAAAAAAAAACCAACACATAATGACAACCGGTTTCCAGAAGACAAAAGATACAGCTGGGGTTTTCGCTCTACTTTGGCAGGACCTGAAAATTATACCTAATCCATGTCTGCAGAAACAATGTATTCAGTTGGCAAGTAGACCAAAATCACTCCTAAACTAGGATACATAACCAAAGACTCTTTAGGTCTAGTGTCATGTAAATGGTCAAAACTAAAAACAAATGTTTTAAATCAGCTAAAAGCAGAGTCTGCTCTAGTAAGATTCATTTCAATTTCAGTAAACACCAACACAGCTTAAAATGAATTGCTGTTGGCCAATTTCCTTTCCTACTCCTATTACATCTATTATATTCATTCAACAAATTAACACAATAGCAATAGCATCACAGTGCTATTTTCTAAGCTTCTTGGCAATATGAAATCAAGAAGGTGGGGAACTAACACTCACTGAGAGTAGTTACTATGCACCAGGCATCATGTAAAGCACTCATCATAGGCTACCTCATTTAATTTCCTCAAAACTCCTAAAACGAGTAATCCCAGTCCTCTAATAAACACTTAATCTCTATTTTTTATAGTTTGTCATATGCTAAATACTAAAATCAAAAAGCATAAGTAAAGCAATGTCAGTGTATTGAAAGAATGCTATACATGCTTTGGTATTTACTAAAAATTTAAGAACACTACAGTATCGATGATCTTCCCAGATCAGAGAAAATTTAAAACTGAGTATTACTATTTTGAGGGTACTAATTATATGCCAGACACTGAATTAAGGGCTTGACATTTACCACCATAACTTTTTAATGAAGGTAGGAATCATGATCCCCCTTTTGCAGATCAAGATCTGAAGGGGCACCTGGGTGGCTCAGTTGGTTAAGTGTTTAACTCTTGATTTCAGCTCAGATCAAGATCTCACAGTTCATAGGATCGAGCCCCGTGTTGGGCTCTGTGCTGACAGTGTGAAGCATGCTTAAGGTTCTCTTTCTCCCTTTCTCTCTGCCCTTCCCTCCCCCAAAATAAAACACAAACACACACACACACACACACACACACACACACACACACACACACACACACACACACAAATCTGAAGTAACTGACCCGAAAAGAGTCTATAATCATAAAGCAAGAAAGTGAAAGAATTCAAAATCTCCAACTGAGTCTGTCTCTTTGGCTTTAGAACAGTGCTACCTCTTTCTTGGATTTTTTTTTTTTTTAATTTTTTTTTTTTTCAACGTTTATTTATTTTTGGGACAGAGAGAGACAGAGCATGAACGGGGGAGGGGCAGAGAGAGAGGGAGACACAGAATCGGAAACAGGCTCCAGGCTCTGAGCCATCAGCTCAGAGCCCGACGCGGGGCTCGAACTCACGGACCGCGAGATCGTGACCTGGCTGAAGTCGGACGCCTAACCGACTGCGCCACCCAGGCGCCCCGTGGATTATTTTTTTAAACATATGCCAATAACAAAAAATAACGGTACAGGTTTAAACACTAATGTAATTTTGACATTGAGAATCCATGCACAATCACTGTAAGATGGGCAAAGCTTTTGACCTGTTCCCTCCGTTTTGATTTGCTCATTCATTGTAATTTGACTCTTTGATAGTGACCTCTTAGCAGAGGTCCGGTTTCTGCTTGGCTCAACCCCAACTCTACCTCCTGGTCAGATCTGTCTGCCTTCTCAGTTCTCCTGATAGCCACTCTCACTAGCCCTCTGAGTTTCACCAGTTTAACAATTCTCTTCAGTGGATAAACTCCTAGAGGGCAGAGATGCTGTCTGTTGCTAAGTCTGCTTTATAAGCTACTATGTAGATAGAGGAATCTAACGTGTAAGTCTAAAAATTTACATTCATTCCTGAAACTAATATAAATTGCATGTCAACTAGATTTCAATAAACATTAAGATTTACATTGTATAATTATTTCCATGCTCACAACAGAAACTGTATACTATACTTAAACACACCCAAGCCAAACTAGAAATCCTACCTGAAAGCTCTCAAGCTACAATTCACACCAAGATATTCATATTCACTACTTATTCACTTTTTTTAATGTTTGTTTATTTTTGAGACAGAGTGTGAGTGGGGGAGGGGCAGAAAGAGAGGGGGACAGAGGATCTGAAGCAGGCTCAGTGCTGATAGCAGAGAGCCTGATTCGGGGCTCAAATACAGGAACCGTGAGATCATGACCTGAGCTGAAGTCCTAGGCTCAACAGACTGTGCCACCCAGGCACCCCTAATATGACCCTACAATAGTAACAGAAGTTTTTTTTATTTCTCCAAAGTTCAGAAATTCTATTTCTACATAGTTTAACTCAGGGTTTTTCAACTTCAGCACTACTAGCATTTGGGGCCAGATAATTCTTTGCTGTGGGGGGCTTCCTGGTACATCAGAGTAACATCCCTGCCCTCTACCCTTCAGATGCCAGTAGCACTCCCTCTCTCCCCATTAGTGACAACCAGAAAAAGTCTCCAGATATTGCTAAAGGTTGTCAGGGATCAAAATCACTGGTTTAATTTAATCTTATACATTAAAATTAGATATTGGAACTATAATATCTGCCAATTAAGTAGTGCTAATCTACATTCTTACATTAAAATTAGATATTGGAGCTATAATATCTGCTATTTAAATCGTGCTAATCTACATTCTTACAAGGAAAAAGGAAAAAGTTCACTGATGTCCTCAGAGTGAATAACTTTGAGAATTTCAAGTATTTCAAGAAGCTGGCCTTTTGCACAATCCCAGGAAGAAAGAGTTCTTTGAACTAAATATCTGAAAATCTAAACTAGTCAGAGCAGATTGGACACAACTAAGGAACTGATACATGAAATGGATGAGAAAAGAATATTGGTGCTTATCTGCTTATTTCTTCCTAGAAGTCATTTCATCACTAGAGGGAACTACCACTATAGATTATCTACAGTATTGTTTTCAGCAGTAAAAGTACAGTGTGTCCTTTAAAAAATGTCTACTGAGACTAAGGCATTTGCGGGGACAGAAAGGTGAATAGAACAGAACCAATCTCAATGTAATATAAATGTTGGACGCATTTCAAATCTTCAAGGAAAGGAAGCTGAATTTTTGGCTTATGTTAAAGACAACAACAACAACAAAAGAAACTCCACCCACTCCACCCTCTGGATGTGTCATGAAATTGGACTGAATTCAAAGAGTGACCGCTTTCGGTCACATCCAAGTTTTAAGCAAAGCTCAACTATAAATGATCTGTTAGATATTTTCTTGGAAACAAACAAACAAAAAAAAACTTTGGTGTATATGTATTATCTGTGTTAATTACAATTCAATCCCATTTCTAATTATAAGCCTGAAATCATTGATTGTTCTCTATTTCTATGAAGTTTTACCACACCCTCATCTATACTGGAAATACCAATTTCATTTTTCCCGATTGAACAACATAACTAACCTGTATTTATTACTACATTTTGAACATTTCCCCGCATGCCTGTTTACTAATTTAAAATTTTTGTGAAGTTTATTTTTGTATCATTTGACTAAATATTTAGAGATCAGTGTTTTTCTTGCCAATACATGAACTCTTTGCAGAATAAAGATATTAACCTATAGAATACTTGTGTAGTATTTACCCAATCTTATTTTTGTTTATATTGTTTTAACATATGTAAATACTTTAATTTTCAACTCAAATCTATAAATGGTTCTTTAAAAAAAATTTTTTTTTAAATGTTTTTATTTTTGAGACAGAGAGAGACAGAGTGTGAGCAGGGGAGGGGCAGAGAGAGAGGGAGACACAGAATCCGAAGCAGGCTCCAGGCTCTGAGCTGTCAGCACAGAGCCTGATGCATAAATGGTTCTTTTTCCTTCTGTTTCCTTTTCCTGATCTGAAAGTGAGATATCTGTAAGTATGATGAATATTCAATTCCATTTTATTCTAATTTTCCTTCGATTTGAATCTCATACTTAACCTTTAATTCCTCTGAAATTTATCCTGGTACCAGATATTAAGTGCCAGGTCTATGTTAATGCCCCTTTCACTGCTTAACTTGTTTTCTAAACACTTCTTTTGAGAGGGAGAGAAAGTGCATGCAAGCATGAGCAGGGGAGGGGATCTGAGAGAGGAAGAGAGAATCTTAAGCAGGCTCTCTATGCCCAGCACAGAACCCAACCCAGCAAGGAGTCTGAGAAAGAGCTCAGTCTCACAACCTAAGCCAAAATCAATAGTTGGATGCTTAACGGACTGAGCCAACTAGGCATCTCTTCTAAACTCCATTTCTGAAAAATGATTCTCCTTTATTCCTCATTTCCTTAGCCACATACTTAAAAGTACTGTGGTTCTATTACTGTTTAAGTAGTATATAGTTTCCATTACTGTAGCTTTTTTTTTCTCTCTTTCTCTTATTTTTCAGACTTTTAACTTAATGCTTTCAATTACTTTTTATCCTAAATAAACTTTAGAAAAATACTGTCATGGTAAAAAGAATCCCAATAAAATCTTGAATGGAAAATTTAATTTAATTCGGGAAGTAGAAATTATATATGATTGGTCTTCCTTTTTCGGGAATATGAGTATACATTTATTTCACAAAGTCTTTTATTAACTATTTCACAAAATTTTTTAAGTTTATTTATATTTGGATTCATCCATTCTTAAGACAGTTATCAATAAATACTTTGATCATTTTTTTTTCCTAATGGAGATAGTATTCTTGGTTAGTTTCCATGTCCTTTTTTCTTTAATTTTTTTTAACATTTATTCATTTTTGAGAGACAGAGAGAGCATGTGAGTGGGGGAGGGGCAGAGAGAGAAGGAGACACAGAATCGGAAGCAAGTCTCCAGGCTCCAAGCTGTCAGCACAAAGCCCACCACAGGGTTCAAACTCACAAACCGAAACATGAGATCATGACCTGAGCTGAAGTCGGGTGCTTAACTGACTGAACCACCCCACATGTCCTTCTTTTGATATCAAAAGTTTCAATTAACTATCCCTATGCCTTTAAAGTAGCTCTATAGGCTCCTTCTGCCAGTTTTATTCTTGGGAATGTGCATACTGTACAGGAATATCCTAATTCCATTATATTAGATACAACAGTCTAAGGGTATAGAAACACCGACAGGCATGTTTACTCACTGCTCAATAATAGTAATTAAGTACTTAAATCAGTTGAACTCACAATTATTATTCTGAAGTCACATCTGTAATCACCATTAATCTAAAGAATCACAGAACTACTTCATCCCCTGAGGAATATAGTACAATATTCTAAGACAAAAACACAGGTTTTCAGGAGCTAAAGAATGCACGTGAAATAGACACTAACAGCCCAAGAATAGGTGATTAAATAAACCACAGAACTGATACACCATTAACCTCCAATTTTCTGTACCTTTAAAAGGAGCATTTGCAGAGTGAACAGAAAACTGTGAATAATTTACCTATACAGATTAAGAAAACTCAGTTGCCTTCTACACAGCAGAAAATAGTTTATGACCCGTGTATATTCTGTAAAGCACAAAAGCAAAACATAAACTCAACTACTAGTAGTTTTCACTCATTTCTGGATCACTACTAATTTCCAATAAACTCACAGAAAAGCGTTCCCAAAGAATGTGTGACTAAAGTTTTTTCACTTTAGAAACCACTAAGATCAGATTAATAAATAATATTATTGACAAACTAACAATGAGATTGCTATGCTATGTGCGGGGCTGTTTTATAAATGTACCATTTAGTGTACATACACACACACAAAGCCATGAAATGAGCACTTTTAAACCTCATTTTTTAGATAAGAAACCAAGGTTACACAACTAGTAAGTGGTAGAGATAAAACCCAAATTTGACCTCAAAGCTCCTATTAAAAAAAAGTTTATTTTTGAGAGAGAGACAGAGCGTGAGCAGGGGAAGAGCAGAGACAGAGGGAGACACAGAATCCGAAGCAGGCTCCAGGCTCCGAGCTGTCAGCCTGACGCGGGGCTCAATCTCACGAACTGCAAGATCATGACCTGAGCCGACGTTGGACGCTTACCCGACTGAGCCACCCAGGTGCCTGCCCCTCGAAGCTCGTATTTTTTTTAACAACCATACTATACTGTTTCATATGAATTTATTTTGTTTATTCAACCAAAAAATATTTGTTGAACATCTATTGTGGACACAGTGTCTGACCTTACAGAGCTTACGATTTTTACATTCAAGTAAAAGAACAATCACAATCAATACAACAAAACTTTAAATATAAGTTGTCCAGGAGTAAAGAGCATAGCACACGGTAATTAAATGGATATACAAAAAATGTTATGTTTTACTATTCTCATAATCTCCATAAAAGGCAACTGCTGGTTTAATGTACTATAAGAAAAATGATGGGGGGGATTGTAAAGGGATTACCATGAACAGAACAGAAATCACCATGAATTTCTTAAATAATTAGGTCTAACTCACCTAGAATTTAGAGCACAAGGAAGCACAATCATACAGATTTATTCATTTAACCATGAAAAAAAGAAGGTCCACATGTACATAAATACACAGGTTTCTGACTACTGAGGATGTTAAAGGCATCTTGCTTTATCCATGCCACAAGCTATCAAAGTAGTAGCAGGGAACTGTACCAGCTGCTAAGGTTTATTTCCCCAGGCGAAGGGCTATAGTTGGTGATAATACAAGCAAAAAGTAAGGTTAAAACAAGTTTTCGTAACTCCTGAATGAGATGGTAGTTCTTCCTTGAGTCATTTACCATTTTGTACTTTTACCTCAGGTCTTACCATGATCTAAAGTAATTTTACATTCACTCAACTTCTCTTTTTCCAAAGCATAAATCACTGGGGCAGGAAATTTATCTTTCGTCTTGGTAACTCCACAGTCTCTAGCACAGTGACTGAACAGAGTAAGTGCATCACAAATATTTGTTCAATTGCATGAAGCCATAACAGATAACGGCACCTAGGTAAGGGGTCACTGTACTACACTATTTAGCTCTCTGCAAACTGCCAAGTAAAAGAAATGAAATCACTAGTACTTATTCTTCTATCTAAAATTTTCAACTATCATATTAACCTATAATCAGATGCAGACCTCACTGAATTTTTGAATTTGCATGCAACATTCAAAATATATATAATTTTATTTTATATAATGGTAAACTCATAACAAAATATACAATTTAAGTATTTGGAAAAAATATCTTCAGATTATTTACTTATCTGGCCCTTTAAGTTTATTGATTTTCATTATACTTGAGGTTCTCAACTCTGGATACTTCTTAGAACCACAGACAGAGCTCTTAGACTCTCCAAGCCTAGAGAGCCTGACTCAACTGGTCTGGGAAAGGGTCTGCTAAGTTTCCTGGTTGTTCTCAGGGGCAGCCAGAATTGAAAATCACTGTTACAAAGTTGCATAAAACCTTGAAACCACATACATGGAGTTTGTAAACATTTAAGAATCTTGATCTTTCACAACACATGGCCTGTGATAAAAGATTTTTAGAAGTGTAGCCACTTTTTCATATACATATGACAAAACAAAGCTTGAAAATTTTGCTCCTAATTAAAAATTTAAAAAGCTGGTTATCAGAAAATGCTCACTGTCAGAGTAATCAAAGTATCTTGTGGGGGCTTTTAAAAGTAGATTGTATATAAGATTTTATAGGTTAAAAAAATAGGCACACACGTTGAAATAAAGCACATTTATCAAAGTACACGTATTAGAGCTTGTTCATTTGATTGAATGGCTCAAGATAAGTAAATTGGTTACAACAATTTACTATCTTACCAAAAATTACTGAATCGTGGAAAACTTTAACAAGGAGCTTGGTTCACACTTCTTCAATCTATTTCCAACAGTAGGCTGGGAATGAAAAATGTTTTAAAATAATGCATTCATTCAGATGTGGTCATGGCACAACCCAGAAGTAATTCAAATACAGCTTTTCCATTACACTGTATATTTCAAGTGAAAGCCTGTATTAGAAAGAACATAGGAGGAAAGCAAACAAGAACATGTTCGGGAAAATTTGTAAGGGTAGTAAAAATGGGACACAGGAAAAGACTCAAGGAAGCTTTAATGAATACAAAAAGTCTCCCAAGTTGAGGAAACTATAACCTTCAACAAACCCCAGCAACAAAAACAGAAAGAAAACCACAACAAGGCATATCATATTCAAATTGCTGAAAACCAAGAAGAGAAAAACTGTAAATGAAGCAGAGAAAAGATATTGCATACACTTTGGATCTAACACAAAGTAATACAAATGCTAAATACGTGATAAAATATAAAAGGTCATTTTTCTTGCTTTTAATTTTTTTAAAACATAGTTAACTGTTAAAAGCAAGAATAACAATGTGTTGTGGGATCTGTAGCAACAGTTGATCCTCATCATTCACAGATTCTGTATCTATGAACTTGCTAAAATTTATTTGTAACCAAAAATCAATATTTTGTGCTTTTGTAGTCATTTGCAGACATGGACAGAAGACAAAAAATCTGTCACTGTGCACGTTCCCAACTGAGGTCAAACAAGGTGATGTTCTGACTTCTTGTCTCAACTATCATAGTACAAAAACGCATGTCCTTTTCATGGGCTATTTATTTAGTGTCATGTGTTCTGAATTTGGGGGTTTCAATGCTGATTTTTCTATTTAAAATGACCCCCACGCATCATGCTGAAGTGCTATTCAATGTTCCTAAGAGCAAGTAGCCTATGATATGCCTTATGGAGAAAATACATGTGTTAGATAAGCTTCATTCAGGCATGAGTTATAGTACTGTTGGCCATGAGAGCAATATCAACGTATCAACAATATATATTAAGTACGGTGTCTTTAAATGTCTTTTAAGTACATGCATAAATGTCTTTAAATGTCTTTTAAGTATGTGCATAAAACAAGGTTACGTATTTACTAGTTAATAAAAGTCTTCTGACGAGATGCTCACAGGAATCTAACCCTGTATTTCCCCTAGGAGCAGTTGTTCAGCATTCACTAAGTCAATGTTTGAGGTCATTTTATAGAACATAACTATCACAAATAATGAGAATCAACTGTCTACAGAAATAAAATGTATGACAACAGTAGTACAAGTGACAACAGAAAGAAAATAGAAATATACTATTCTAAGGTATGTATTACATCATACGCAGAGTAGTACGATACTGTTTGAAGACATCTCTGATGAGTTAAAGATGCACATAAACTAGAGGAAGGGTTGGCAAAAATTTTCTGTAGAAAGCAGATACTAATATTTTAGGCTTGGTATACCACATGGTCTCCGTCAGAGCTGCTTAATTTTGCTACTGTAGCATACAAGCAGCCACAGGCAAGATACAAATGAATGAACCTGCTATGTCCCAATAAAACTCTACTCACAAAAAGAGGAGGTAGGTCAGATTTGGCCCACAGATGTAGTCTACTGACCCTGGCACTAGAGCAATTGCCGAAAAAACTTTTTGAAGGGTATAGGAGAGATAAAAAGGGATTACAGAAAATACTCAATTCCAAAGAAGAGAGAAAATGACCCAAGACCAGAAGGGACAAACAGAAAACAGTATGTTTAAATGCATCTATACTAAACATCATATTAAATATAAATGGTCTAAACCTTTAAAAAGCAGAGTTGTCACACTGAATTCAAAAAGAATGACCCAAGCATATGTAGTCTACAAAAAAAACCCCATTTCACATATGAGAGGTTATAAGCAAAAACATAAATGTGGTAAAAACACACCACAATGCAAACAATAATTTTTTAGAAAAAGTAGGAATGGTTATATTAATATCACATAAAGATGACTTCAGAACAAAGTACATTACCAAAAATAAAGAAGAAAAGTTACACTGAAAAATAAATCAATATGTCAAAGGCTGTAAAAATCCTAAATGTGTCTGTAAATAATAGTCTCAAAAATAAAACAAAAATTAATTGAAACTGAAAGGACTAATAGGCAAATCCAAAATTACAAAGATTTCAATACTCCTTTTTCAATAAATAATAGAATAAAAAGAAATCCATAAAGATACAGAAAACACTATCAACCAACTTAACCTAACTTTTATAGAAAACTCCACTTAAAAAAAAAAAATTTGCATATGTAACATTCAGAATGTAGTGTAAGACAGAATCTTACACTATAAAAAACAAAACAAAACCCTCAAATTAAACAGATTGAAATTAAAGTATATTCTTGAACCAAAATTGAAATAAAACTAGAAATCAATATAACAGAAAAATATCTGGAAAACTTTCAAATGCTTCCAAATTAAACAATCCTTGGACTGCAGATGAAATCACAAAAGTAATTAGGAAATAATTTAAACAAAATGTAGATGAAAATACAACATATCAAAGTTTGTGGCATACAGCTAAAGTAGTGATTAGAGGAAAACTTACAGAGCTAGACACATATCAGAAAAGACAAGACTCAAATCAATGATCCGACGTTCCACCTTAAGAAACTGAAAAAATAAAGTTATGCATAAAGAAGATAGAAAAAAAGAAAATTTAAAAAATAGAAAACAGACAATAAAGAAAATCACTTTAAAGGATAATAAAACAACATAAAGCACAATTTTTGGCGATAGATTTGCCAACTTAAATGAAATGAAAATTTTCCTTTAAAGACACAAAATAAAAACTGCACTCACAAAGAAATAAATAACCTGAACAGCTCTACGTTCATTAAAGAAATAGAAAGCGATTTAAAAATGTTCTCATAAAAAAATTCCAGGCACAGTGGGCTTCATTGGTGAATTCTGTCAAATATTTAAGGAAGAAATAATATCAATTTTATACAAATTTATTCAGAAGACAGGAAGAAAATACCTCCAAACTCATTTTGTGAGGCCAACATTACCTTGATACCAAAACCACACAAAGATAATAGAAGGAAAAAATATAGGCCAATACATTTCCCATTATCTTAGAAAAATATTAAGAAAACGGAGATATATTGAATCAAGGAAAGCATAAAAAGGAATATATGATGCCCAGGAATGCAAGGGTGGTAACATTCAAAGTATAAGCCACACCAAAAACCATAAAATACCTAGGAATAAATCTAACCAAAGAAGTGAAAAATCTATACACTGAAAACTATAGAAAGCTGATGAAAGAAATTGAAGAAGACACAAAGAAATGGAAAAAGAGTCCATGCTCCTGGATAGGAAGAACAAATATTGTTAAAATGTCAATACTACCCAAAGCAACCTACATAGTCAACGCGATCCCTATCAAAGTAACACCAGCATTCTTCACAGAGCTAGAACAAATAATCCTAAAATGTGTATGGAACCAGAAAAGACCCCGAATAGCCAAAGCAATCTTGAAAAAGAAAACCAAAGCAGGAAGCATCACAATCCCAGACTTCAAGCTATACTACAAAGCTGTAATCATCAAGACGGTATGGTACTGGCACAAGAACAGACACTTGGATCAATGGAACAGAATAGAGAACCCAGACATGGACCCACAAACGTATGGGCAACTAATCTTTGACAAAGCAGGAAAGAATATCCAATGGAATCAAGACAGTCTCTTCAGCAAGTGGTGCTGGGAAAACTGGACAGCGACATGCAGAAGAATGAACATGGACCACTTTCTTACACCATACACAAAAATAAACTCCAAGTGGATGAAAGACCTCAAGGTAAGACAGGAAGCCATCAAAATCCTTGAGGAGAAAGCAGGCAAAAACCTCTTTGATCTTGCCCGCAGCAATTTCTCACTAAACACATCTCCTGAGGGAAGGGAAACAAAAGCAAAAATGAACTACTGGGACCTCATCAAAATAGAATGCTTCTGCACAGCGAAGGAAACAGTCAGCAAAACTGAAAGGCAACCAACAGAATGGAAGAAGATATTTGCAAATGACATATCAGATAAAGGGTTAGTATCCAAAATCTACAAAGAACTTATCAAATTCAACACCCAAAAATCAAATAATCCAGTGAAGAAATGGGCAAAAGACATGAATAGACGCTTCTCCAAAGAAGACATCCTGGTGGCCAACCAACACATGAAAAAATGCTCAACATCACTCATCATCTGGGAAATACAAATCAAAACCACAATGAGATACCACCTGTCAGAATAGCTAACGTTAACAACTCAGGCAACAACAGATGTTGGCAAGGATGCAGAGAAAGAGGATCTCTTCTGCATTGTTGGTGAGAATGCAAGCTGGTGCAGCCACTCTGGAAAACAGTAAGGAGGTTTCTCAAAAAACTAAAAACAGAACTACCCTACGACCCAGCAATTGCACTACTAGGCATATATCCAAGGGACACAGATGTGCTGTTGCGAAGGGACACCAGCACCCCCATGTTTATAGCAGCACTATCAACAATAGCCAAAGTATGGAAAGAGCCCAAATGCCCATCGATGGATGAATGGATAAAGAAAATGTGGTATATATATATATACCATGGAGTATTACTTGGCAATCAAAAAGAATGAAATCTTGCCATTTACAACTATGTGGATGGAACTGGAGGGTATTATGCTAAGTGAAATTAGTCAATCAGAGAAAGATAAAAATCATATGACTTCACTCATATGAGGGCTGTGACACAAAACCAATGAACATAAGGGAAGGGAAACAAAAATAATATAAAAACAGGGAGGGGGACAAAATAAAAGAGACTCATAAATATGGAGAATAAACAGGGTTACTGGAGGGGTTGTGGGAGGAGGGATGGGCTAAATGGGTAAGGAGCACTAAGGAATCTACTGAAATCATTGCTTCACTATATACTAACTAATTTGGACGTAAATTTTAAAAAATAAAAAATAAAGTTGGGGCACTTGGGTGGTTCAGTCAGTTGACTGTCCAACTTCGGCCCAGGTCATGATCTCACAGTCTGTCGGTTCGAGCCCCACGTTGGGCTCTGTGCTGACAGCTCAGGGCCTGGGGCCTACTTCCGATTCTGTGTCTCCCTCTCTCTCTCTGCCCCTCCCCTGCTCATGCTCTGTCTCTCTCTCTCTGTCAAAAATAAATAAACATTAAAAAAAATTTTTTTTAATAAAAAAGTTAAAAAAAATAAATTAAAAAAATAAAAATAAAAATAAAGGAATGAAAAAAAAGTATAAGCCAACATACTTCATCATATTAACAGACTAAAAGATAAAAATACATAGACACAGAAAAAGTATATAATTTACAATCATTCAAGATAGTAAATCTCAGTCTACTATGTACAGACAGGAATTTCCTCAACTTGATGAAGAACATCTAAAAAATTACATCAAATTTAATGGTCAAAGACCAAATGCTTTTCCTTTTAAGACTGATAACAAGGTACAAATGTCCATTCTTATCACTTCTATGCAATATAGTACAATACAGGCTTAGCCTCCATTACAAAACAAGAAAAAGAAATATTGGCAGACAAGGCATATAACTATCTTTATTTACAAAAGACAAGATCATCTATGTACAGAACTGTACAGAATTTTTTAAAGTTACTAGAAGTGATAAATGAGTTTAGCAAGGTTGCAGGACACAATAACATTGTACAAAAATCATAGTGTTTCTATATAATAAAATGAAAAATCAGATTTTTTAGAACCCCGTTTATAATTGTATCAAAAATATGAAACACAGACAACAAATGATGTACATAATTTCAATAGACATTTTTGGTAGAAATTGTCAAACTGATTTTATTACAATGGAAATGCAAAGGATACAGATTGGTAAAAATCATTTTGAAAAAGAAGAACAAAGTTGGAGGACTTAATGCACCTGATTTCATGTCTTTATAAAACTGAATTCAAGACAATGTGAAATTAGTTTAAGGGTACACATGTAGGTCAATAAAGCAAAACAATGTTCAGAAATAGACCAAAACATATGTGGTCAACTGATTTACGATAAACGTACTAAAGTAATTCAATGAGGGAAGAAGTCTTTTCAACAAATGGTCCTGGAAAAATTTGATGTCTGATGCAAAGAAATGAAGCTCAACCTTTATTTCACACCATATACAAATTTTTGTTTTGAAATGGATTGTAATGAGTTAAACAGTGTTCCTCCAAAAGATGCTAAGTCCTAACCCCCAGTACCTGGGAATGTAATCTTTGGAAATAGGGTTTTTATACACAGATGATCAAGTTAGGATGAGGTCGTTAAGCTGAGCCCTAATCCCATATGACTGTGTCCTTATAAAAAGGTGACATTTATAAACACAAATATTTATAGAAGGAAGACAATATGAAGACACGAGAATACCATCTACAAACCAAAGAATGCGTGAGACCGTTAGAAGCTGAAAGAGAGGCATGAAACAGATTCTTGTAGCCCTCAGAAGGAACAAACCCTACTGATACCTTAATTATAGACAGCCAGCCTCAAGAACTGTCAGAAAAATTTCTGTTAAGTCATGAAGCTGTGGTAGCCCCAAGAACTAACATACATATCATAAACATAAAGGAAAAGCTAAAACTATGAAACTTCCCGAAGAAAACATGGGACAAAAAAAATCTGTTATCTTCATTTAGGCAAATACGTGTTAGATGTGAAACAAAAACACTATCTACAAAGGAAAAAATTGTACTTCATCAAAATTAGAAATTTTGGCTCTCCAGATGATACTGTTAAGAGAATGCAAAGAGTATATATAGTGTATTATAATGAAAAGTATACAAACTAATTTAGATCAGACAAAATAGACTTTAAGCCAAAGACTGTAAAGAGACAACGATCATTATATAATGATAAAGCAGTCAATCCTTCAAGTGGATATAATATTTGTAAATATTTATGCACCAAACATAGAGGCACCTAAATACATAAAATCTATAAAGTTAATATTAATAGACCCAAAAGAAGAAAAAGACAGCTATGCAATAATAACCAGGGACTTTAATACCCTACTTTCAACAATGGACAGATCATCCAGACAGAAAATCAAAAGGGAACACTGGAGTTAAACTACACATTAGATCAGACACTTAACAGGCATTTACAGAACATTCCATCTAAAAGCAGCAGAATACATATTCTTCTCAAGCAAACATGGAACATTCTCTAGGACAGATCATGTTAGACCACCATGGAGCCTGCTTAAAATTCTCTTTCTCTCCCTCTGCCCCCTTCCACACTTGTGCGATCTAAATAATTAAACAAATAGTGCTGGTAGAACTGGGACAGACACATGCAAAAGATGAAACTGAACCCCTACTTTACACCATACACAAAAATCAACTCAAAATGGACCTGAAACCATAAAACTCCTAGAAGAAAAAATTGGGGATAAGCTCCTTGACATCATTCTTGGCAATGATTTTTAGATTTGACACCAAAAGCAAAGGCAACCAAAGCAAAAATAAACAAGGGCTACATCAAATTAAAAACCTTCTTCTCAGCAAAGGAAACCATTGACAAAATGAAAAGGCAACCTACAGAAGGGGGAAAAAGTATTTGCAAATCATATATCTGATAAGGGTTTAACACCCAAAATATATAAAGAACTCATATAACTCAATGGCAAAACAACAAGAACAAACAATCCAATTTAAAAATGGTCAGAAGAACTGCATAGACATTCTCCCAAAGAAGACATACAAGTGGCCAACAGGTACATGAAAAGGTCCTCATTATCACTAACCATCAGGAAAATGCAAATTCAAACCACAAGGAGATATCACTTTATGGCTATCATCAACAAGAGATAACAAGTGTTGGTGAGAATGTGGAGAAAAGGGAACCCCTGTGCACTGCTGGTGGGAATCTAAATTTGTGCAGCCACTATGGAAAACAGTATGGACATTCCTTGAAAAATTAAAAATAGAACTACCATATGACACACCAACTCCATTTCTGGGCATATATCTGAAGAAAATTAAAACACTACCTTTAATAATCTGCACTCCATGTCAATGCATCATTATAATAGCTAAGACATGGAAACAACCTAAATGTCCATCCATGGATGAATGAATAAAGAAGTTGTGGTATATATACAATGGAATATTAGTCAGCCATAAAATAAGGAAATCCTACCATTTGCCACAGCATGGATGGACCTTGAGGGCTTTATGCTAAATGAAATAAGTCAAGCAGAGAAAGACAACTACCATGTGATCTCACCTATATGGAGTCTCATATAACTTAACTCACAGAAACAGAGAGCAGATTGGTGGTTACCAGAGGCAGAAGACAGGAGGTGGGGAAAATGAGTGAAGGTGGTCAAAGGGTACAAACTTCCAGTTATAAGATAAATAAGTTCTGGCAATGTAATGTACAGCACGGTGACTACAGCTAAACATTTTTTTTTTAATTAAAAAAAAAAAAGAATGGTTATTTATTTTTAAGAGGGAGACAGAGTGTGAGCAGGGGAGGTGCAGAAGAGACACAGAATCTGAAGCAGGCTCCAGGCTCCAAGCTGTCAGCACAGAGCCTGACGTGGGGCTCGAACTCATGGATCATAAGATCGTGACCTGAGCTGAAGTTGGACACTCAACCGACTGAGCCACCCAGGCGCCCCTATAGTTAACCATTCTTTATTGTATACCTAAAAGCTGCTAAGAGAACAGACCTTAGAAATTCTCATCACAAGAAAAAAATTTAACTATGGAAGGTGATGTATGTTATCTAAGTTTATTGTGGTCATCATTTTGCAAAATATACATATATCAAACCATTATGTTGTATACCTTAAACTAATCCAAATTTAGGGATGCCTGGGTGGCTTGGTAGGTTAAGCGTCCAACTCTTGATTGCAGCTCAGGTCATGATCTCATGGTTCATGAGACTGAGCCCCATCTTGGGCTCAGCAATGACAGTGCATAGCTTGCTTAGCACTGTGTCTGTCTCTGTCTCTGTCTCTGTCTCTGTCTCTGTCTCTCTCTCTCTCCCCGCTCCTCCCCTGCTCATGCTCACATTCTCTCTCTCAAAATAAATAAACATTTTAAAAAAACTAATACAAATATATCAATTATATCTCCATAAAACTGGAAAAAATGAGAAGCAACATAAACGACTAAAATAAGAAACTGGTTGTAAACTACTATGCATCAATATAACTGAAGCCTTTAAAATGATAATTATTTACACTATTACTTAGATTAAAAAGAGAGAGAGAAAAAAATGAAAAGCTGCCACAGACTGGAAGAAAGTATGTGCATTTCATATCTGATAAGAACTTGTATCTAAGATGTTAAAAAACTTTTATACTTCAATAACATAAACAATCTGTGTGGAATTTAACCAAAGAAAATAAGTGAATAAAACCATGCACAGATAACCAATCTCGTTAGTCATTAGGGAAATGCAAATCAAAGTCACAAGGAGATATCATTACACATCAACCAGAATGGTTAAATTAAAAAGACTGGAAATACCAAGTGCTGGCAAGGATATGGCCATTATACACCCGCATATTTACCCCAAGGAAATGAAAACACATATCTACAATCAAGATTTATATGAGAATGTTAATAGCAACTTTATTCAAAATTCCCCCAAATTGGAAACAACTCTAGTATCAATCAACTGATGAATAAACAAATTATGGTATATGCACACAATGGAACAGTACTCAGCAACAAAAAAGAACTACCGACGTAACAGCATGGATGAATTAAAAACAAAGAACACTGAGGTATGTGAAAGACAGCAGAACAATAGACTACACACTATATGACTTCATTTATATGAAAATCTAGAAAAAGTCAAACTATAGTAACAGAGTGTAGTACAGTGGTAGCCCAGGACCAAGACGAGGAGACTGCAAAAGTGCAAGAGGGAACTTAGGGGGTAATGAAGATGCTCTATATCTTGAATGGGTGATAGTTGCACAAACTTCCTACAACTGTTAAAACTCCATCAATGGATTTTATTACAGGTAAATTATATATATTACGTCTGATTTTTTAAAAAGTAAACACCTTATTAAAATAGCTATTAAAGGGAAAAAAAACTATATATATGGCATACTTCTATTTAATGCCTGAGAGGTACTAGAAAATAAAGCAATATAAAATCCAATCTTAGCCAATAAATTAATTTAAAAATGTAATGGTCATTCCGTTTAGATCACTGTGCTGTTATTTGAAAAAAATATCGAAATATTATTTCTGAATATGGAATACATGCAAAAGACACAAAATCTAAAAGGTACACAAGGGTATACAATGAAAAGTAAATCTCGCTTTCACTCTTGTTTCCCAGTCACCAGTCCCCTCCTGGAAGAAATCTCTCTCTCCTTCCAAGGTAATCAAAAAGCAATCAAGCGATCATATATGCATATACATATGTATAAGTGTGTGTAGTACAAAATAATAGCACAGCATGCCCTGTTCTACACTTATGTTATCTATATGTCCTATATACTTTGCAGATCTCTCCCTCCCCCAACCATGTCCACACAAAATGTTTCCTTTTTTAATAGCTGCAAAAACTTTTATAGATTCCCACAAACTACACTTTGGATCACTGCAGGGGTACTTTAAAAAGCCTTACAAATTAATAAACTCCATTCTTGTACCTGAGGCCAACTTCCTATTCCTTATATCTGAGGTCAATTATTACTAATATACTGTTAACACTGGATGGCAAAAATGTAAAATAGATGGAATACACATTTGGTATTATGACTAGATTAAATATATTATTTAAAAAAATCTAAAATATCATTAACATGAAATCATAGCTCAGGCAGTCCTCCTCTACTAATTCAAAAGGAGGACTGCCCTCCAGGCTTACTTCACTAACTTTTAGAGGCCTTTCCTCTGGTCCTTCAAAGTAAGAGCTCTTTTCATCACTTTTCCGCCTTGTTGGTTTCTCTACAGAAAGAAAGTTGGGAAGGTTCTTCTCAAGGAATAATGATTCCATTTCAAGAGTCACAGCAGAACACTAGGGCCCAACTCCTTAAAAATTTCTAGAACACGGGAACTCTATCTTATTAAAGTTTGATAAAAATCAGTCCTATTCTCTCCCCCCAGAAAAACCTTACTTTTCTTTCTGAATTTTCTATCTTGGTTACCAGCATCACCACCCATCCAGCCACCCACGCTCCCGTCTTCTTCAATAGGCTGTCAAGTTTTACCAACACTACTTGCCCAATACTCTTCAAATATATTCACTTCCCACATCATCTCAGTTCAGATATTCATTACAGTGGCTTCTTACCTGATCTCCTTATTTTATGTCACACTGAGTTACACATTTAAGCTTTCCCAAACACAAATCTGATCATGTTGCTTTGCTGCACGCAGACCTTAGTTAAATCTCTGCTCTTACAGGAATCAAGTGCAAACATTTCCTTTGCATGAAGTCAGTGTGGTGCACTGAAAAGAGTATACAGGTTTTGGAGTTTAAAAAAGACCTGTGTTTGAATTCCAACTTTCAGCAAGTAATTAAATGTCTCTGAAATTCAGTTCCTCCTTTATTCAACAGCAATTATATCACCCACACTCTTCCCACTCAGTGAGGTCCTTGGGAAGGAGCATCAACCTCCCCTAAGACCATATTACAAATGCTTAGACCAAGGCGCCTGGGTGGCACAGTTGGTTAAGCGTCCGACTTCAGCCAGGTCACGATCTCGCGGTCCGGGAGTTCGAGCCCCGCATCAGGCTCTGGGCTGATGGCTCAGAGCCTGGAGCCTGTTTCCGATTCTGTGTCTCCCTCTCTCTCTGCCCCTCCCCCGTTCATGCTCTGTCTCTCTCTGTCCCAAAAATAAATAAACGTTGAATAAATAAATAAATAAATAAATAACAAAAACAAAAAACAAATGCTTAGACCCACCCCAAACCTACTGATTCAAAACCTACATTTTAGAAGAATCACTAGATAACTGGCATATACATTAAAATTTGAGATGCACCACAAACTATTGTGAGAATTAACTAGAAAATGTGTGTAAAGCTCCCAACATAGAATAGGCACTCAATAAATGTTATTATAATCTTCCTCTTGTCCCCTTCTGTATCTTCAATCATCTTAATTCTTTTACCTGGAATGTATTCCTCACCTCCTATATTATTGAAATCTTGCTCATTCTTTAAATGTCAAATAAAATGCTACTTTCTGTATGAAGTCTTCCATATCCTTCATTAACCTGAGAAGAGCACTCTCTACCTTAACCTCACTTTCTACTTTTCATGTTTTACTCTGTTTCCTTCAGTAGACTGTAAGCTTTTTGAGAGAAGGGATATATGGTTAATCTTCCCAACCTAAAATTTAACCAGTACCCCATCTTTTAAAAGGTTCAGGTAAATGCATTTACTAAGAATAGATATAAGAAAAGCAGGTATATGACCCTCAGAGCCCTGGCAGCCAACCTGGAGCTGTAGAGATGTAGGTAATGAAAATGGATGACTAATGAGCAAGTACCCAAGAGGGAAGGAAAAAAACAAAAGAACTTCTGACATGATTTTTCCATCTTCCAAATGAGTTAGGGATCCATGAAATGTCTCTATAAAATCTCAGAATCTGGGGGCGCCTGGGTGGCGCAGTCGGTTAAGCGTCCGACTTCAGCCAGGTCACGATCTTGCGGTCATGAGTTCGAGCCCCGCGTCAGGCTCTGGGCTGATGGCTCAGAGCCTGGAGCCTGTTTCCGATTCTGTGTCTCCCTCTCTCTCTGCCCCTCCTCCGTTCATGCTCTGTCTCTCTCTGTCCCAAAAATAAATAAACGTTGAAAAAAAAAAATCTCAGAATCTGAGCTAGACCCAATTTTGATTAAATGTTTCATAACCTCACTACTGTAATTACACACTAGAAATCATCCCAACCCAGTCATTGATAGATTTGGAAATTGTAATCCAGAGAAGTCAAATCACTTGTGCAAAGTTAAACAGTAAATAAGCAATACAGCTGACCTAGTTTCAAGCTCAAAACTCTTAGAAATGTGTAGTATATTTATGCCCTATATATGCTACATATTTTTGCCAGATACATCCCCATATCACTATAATACTGATTCAAATTCAGTTCACTATGATATTTCTAGAATCAATAATTCTATATAAAGTTCACCCTAAGTTATCTTTTTTTTTCCTTCAGCTCTATCCTGTTTATTTCCTTGGTATCACTGTAATTTTTCATGGATTATGATTTTTAATCAAGTTTTCTAAGAGTTTAACCCATCTGACCCACTTCTCACATCTATATTAAAGATGAAGTAACATGAATTCTAAAATCATCCTGTAGGAAATCAGCATGCCTCTGTATAAATGTAAGAACAAAGTGAAATTTTAGAAGATTGAAAACAATAAATACAGACTCTGCCAAAACATTGGTTATAAATTTCTATAGGTTTGGGGTGCCTGAGTGGCTCAGTTGGTTAAGTGTCCAACTCTTAATTTCGACTTGGGTCATGGTCCCAGGGTTGTGTGATGGAGCCCTGTGTCGGACTCTGCACTGAGTGTGGAGCCTGTGCGGGGTTCTCTTTCTTTCTTTCTCCCTCTCTCTCTCTCTCTCTCTCCCCCTCCCCTGTTGGCACACTCTCTCACAAAATAAACAAACATTTTTTAGAATTTCTACGACTCAAATAAAAAGGAAACATTAAAGTTACAAACTATAGTTAAGTTAAAAGCTTACCTTTAAATTAAAAACCTTGTCGCAAAAATATTTGTGAAAAACCTCTGTAACATTTAATGAAAGGGAAAATAAAAGCAAAAATACTTAACGGCACGCAGATGGTTCTACAGATCTACAAAAGGAAAGTGAATCTTTAGGCCACATTTCAACAGACAAGTTATTGTTGACACACAGGCACAGATTATTTTTACAAACCACATCACATGTTTTAGACTATTAAATGCATCTACATCAGAAGATAATAACAAACAAAGATAAGAAATTAAAAGAAAAACAGGGGCGGGCGCCTGGGTGGCTCCATTGGTTGAGTGTCCAACTTCAGCTCAGGTCATGATCTTGGCTCAGGTTTGTGGGTTTGAGCCCCGCATCAGGCTCTGTGCTGACAGCTCAGAGCCTGGAGCCTGCTTCGCATTCTGTGTCTCCCTCTCTGTCTGCCCCTCCCCCACTCATGCTTGGTCTCCCTCTCTCTCTCTCTCTCAAAATAAATAAACATTAAAAAAATACTTTGGGGGGCACCCGGGTGGCTCAGTCAGTTAAGCATCCGACTTCAGCTCAGGTCATGATCTCATGGTTCGTGAGTTCGAGCCCATGTCCAGCTTGCTCTCTCTCTCTCTCTCTCTCTCTCTGCTCCTCCCCCATTTGTGCTCTGTCTCTCTCAAAAATAAACATTAAAATTTTTTTTAATTTTTAAAGAAATTAAAACAAAAACAGGAAGATAAAGAGCATGAATCCAAATATATTAATCTTGTGCAATGATTTTTAAAATAAAAAATATACTAATTTGTTTGAACCATATGCTCAGTCCATCAAAAATAAAATGTACCCAATTCACACTATGTAAATATACAGTTTCATGATAAAATAGAGAACGTCCCTGCTTATCCACCAAATCAAGATTATTAAAGACATTTAGTTAAGGTTCCTTAAAAAATAGTATAGTATAGGGGTGCCTGGGTGGTTCAGTTGGTTAAGCGTCTGACTCTTGGAATCAGCTGCGATCATGATCTCACACTTGTGAGATCCAGCCCTGTGTCGGGCTTGGATCTGGGCATGGAGCCTGCTTGAGGTTCTCTCTCTCCTTCTCCCTCTGCTTCCGCCTCTTCTCCCATTAGCGCTCTCATGCTTGCTTGCGCGCGCGCTCTCTCAAAAACAAAAATGGTATAGTACAGGACAGGAGACAGGTAGAGAGGAAACAAAAACTACCCTCAATTTCAAATTTTTATGTATTCTCATATATTCAAAACTCATTTACCTATTTTTTAAGCAAGAGAGTGGTCTTCTCATATCAGATGGCAGTTTAGGTGAAATTAAGACCAAAAGGGAAAGAAGAGAGTATAAAAAAGAGGGCGGAAAACAGCGCACCTAGGAAGAACATGTATGCACCTGGGACTCAGCCACAGCTGGGTCTTATCCTTTAGGGAAGCCATCTGGATGGCTTGCACCCTCTAACTCCTGTTTTCTCTAAAAACAAAGGAGGGGCGCCTGGGTGGCGCAGTCGGTTGAGCGTCCGACTTCAGCCAGGTCACGGTCTCACGGTCCATGAGTTCGAGCCCCGCGTCGGGCTCTGGGCTGATGGCTCGGAGCCTGGAGCCTGTTTCCGGTTCTGTGTCTCCCTCTCTCTTTGCCCCTCCCCCGTTCATGCTCTGTCTCTCTCTGTCCCAAAAATAAATAAATGTTGAAAAAAAGAAAATTAAAAAAAAATAAAATAAAAACAAAGGAGATTTCTTAAGTCCTCTTGATTTTATATGGATTTTCATGCTCCTAAAAAGGAAAATTGAATAGGCAGTATTTTAAAGTTAGGATATAGGCTCCAGTTGTTAGGACCTGAAATTTCAGACCTTAGGCTTCTAGCCTATTAGCACTTTTCCCAAAATGATCAAAATTAGGACATAATCAATTGACTCATGTGTTAACTCATTGTTGCATGTATAATTTATAGAAAAGCATTAGGAACAACGTTAATTAGAAAAAGTATGGACATAAATAGTATGCACAGTACCTTTTGATAAACAATGGAGCACACAAGATCCTTGACAGCAGATAAAGATAGTTCCTGGGCTTCAATAGTAACACTCTCCCGTGTAAGGCCAATTTGCAGCAGAAATGAAATTGTATGCTCTGACCCTCTGGAGTTGGTGAGTGATGGTGCACTGAAGCTTCCATTAGAGAGCCGGGCAGAGAGTCCTGTTTTAGGACTTGAACACGGAGAAGGAGTGGGAAGCACAGCAGGAAGAGTTGCAGGTAATACAGACTTCTGGGCTGATGGAGGGGAATTGTTTGCAGACATCTGCCTTTCTTTAATCTTTTAAAATAGTTGTCAATTCTTTTTCAGTGGTTATGAAGAGGCTTTTACAATCACAGGAGTAAAAAAATGACCGTACTTTTGGATTTAATTGAAAACTGCTGTATTTCCTCTTTTAAGCCACTCATGCCAATGACTGCATCTTCTACAACTGTGAGCTGAATACACAGAAGGTCCCACTTCCCCTAGTATCAGATGTCCCATCAAAAAACAGTCTTGTCTTCAGGACCACAACCAGGAATTTGGAAAGAATTTAACATCACTGAATTATCCTCATCAGAAAAGAGTTGACACTGCTTATTTACTAACCATCTTCATCTATTTTCTTTTAAGTCTACTTTTGTCTCTCTCTTTTAATTTCAGAAAATACATATTGAATAAAAATTGTTTTTCTGTTAAGATGAAATCCTCCTGGTTTAAAAGAGAAGTGTTTAGGATTAATCTATTTAATCCTTATCCTTAGGTTCAATGATTTGATGGGATACTTTCTCAAAAATCCACACCTTAAATCACCTTCTCAAATGTCTTCATTTTCATTTTTGGGGGGGGTAAATTTTTCCATGATGAAGCACAAAGCTTTTTAAAACAGTACAGGTATATTTCACTTGAAGAATTGGTCCGCTGAGAAGAGTTGATGTTTTCTGAGATGTAGTCAGCCTGGAAGGAATTTTAAAAACACTCTTAATATTTTATACTCATTTGACATTATTTTCAGAATGTCAAGAATCCCTTTAATTTTTTTAAATGAGAAGTTTTGGTTGCATGTTTACAATTCACCAATAAATCCTAACGGGTAGTCATTCTGGAGGTCTAGTTATCAGAGTCTTTTTTTTTTTTTTTTTTTTTTTTACTGTAGATATAATTTTAGGGAGAGCCTTCTGCTCACCACTACCACCACCACCACCAAGCCCATGGCACCCCTCACTAACACCCAAAATCTGAAGATCAAACACTTTTATTCCATAATCCACAACTGAGTTAAGAAAAAAACAGAGAAAAACAGAGAAAAACAGAAGGGACTAAAAGAAGGTTAAAACTGATATGGTCATAGAAATAAAGCACGTACCACTCAGCCATACCGAAGAAGTAGAACACTGTCCTAATAAAGACATGTTAAGAGTATTCTTTTTTATATTAAAAGTCTAATTCTACCAAAATATGATTGCTGACTTGCTTTTTGACAGATTTCTTCCGTAAGGCCAAGAAAGCAGAAGGGGACATACTATGCACAGTTATAATGTGAACAACATATTTAAGACAGGAACATAGGAGAAAGTGACCTTATCGTAAAGGGTTTCTATAAGTAAAAAGAGAGACAGCACTAGACTCAGTTATATATGTATCACAGTTTACAATAGGACATTTCAAAAACAAAACAAAAGGCATGACCCCCATGGCCTAAGTGAAATGGCTCACAAGAGATCTCTCTAAATTTTCCATATATAACCGTAAACAATTCCAATGATGAAAAAGAGTGAAGCATCCAATGTGGTTGCAGAATGACTCTCCGGAGAGTAGTTAATGGGGCTAAATAAATCAGGATGAACACAACAGAAGAGCAAAAACATACAGATGTAGTATCAGGAATTAGAAAGCTCAGGGAAAACTAAGGCTTAGAAAAAATTACTTAAAGATAACAAAAGCTTTTATAGCTACATTCAAATAAAAATTAACCCACCTTATACAGTACACCACTTAACATCTCATAAATGCTTTACATACTTTACCTCGTGCACACCTCTTTGGAGACAAATATGACTTTTGCAGATGAGAAAATAGAAGCACAAGCAGATAAAGCAACGTGCCCAGCATCACGCAGCTAATTAAGAGGCAGAGTGGGAATCAGGACCCAAGTTTCATACTTTCTTACTAAGTGCTATCTCCATAAAATAACATACTTTTTTTCAAAGAGAACAAGGAACTGAGAGAATCACTGCTCAGAGAGGATGTTGTTAAGGTTGAGCACGTACAGAAGGCAGAATTGCTCAACTTGTATTTTGCTGATCTTCTCTCAGTTTTTAAACTAAAGTTGTAGAAGGGCAATGAGAACCGAAACCCCAGCCTGGTGAATGAGAGAGACTAAAACAACTTTATGTAGTAAGTCTTGGGTTCCAGATGCAATTCATTCCACACTGCAAAAGCAATTAGCAAGTGTAATCAGAAAGCTGACTCCTAAAATCTTAGAGAAAGAGCTCAGAAAAAAATAATCAGGGCCTGGAGATGGGTCAGGGTTGCTTCGAATTTTGGAGCTGGAGGAGTAGGGAAGTAGATTTCAGAAATCACAGACATATAAACTTAATTTTTAGTCAAATCTGAGAATAGATTATGAAAGGAAATGGTTTCTGAATATTTAGAAAAGAATATAATAATCACTAGATGTCAGCATGAATTAAAACAGAACAAATAATGCCAAATCAACTGCATTTACATCTTGGAAAAGAAGGATTACTAGACTTCTCAGAAGCAAGGGAAAAAAATAATAACTTATAGTCATTGAGCTCCAACTATCTGCCAGACACTGTCTAAGCACTTTATATGCATTACCTCATTTAATCCTCTGCAACAACCCATTTTATAGTTGAAAAAACACGCTTAGAAATTAAAGTACTTGCCCAAGATCACACAATTAGCAAAGCCAGGGAGAAAAAAGTGTATTCTGGCCAAAACAGTATTCAAGATGGTTTTTCACACTATTTTTGCAAATATGTTGTTTGAGTGTGAGTTGGATGTTAGTGTAGTTGGGTAAATTCACTACTCTAGATCAGCCTAGATGAAAGAAGTCTTTAGGGGAGTGCCTCAGAACTCTGTCCTCGGCCCTATATTGTTTTTGATTATTCATAACATAAAGACACAGAAAACATGCTTATAAAATCCTCAGAGTGTACGATCTGGGAGAAATAAACTAAAATTAAAGTGAAATGTAACAACAGTGAGTATAAAGCTTTACATTTGGTTTCAAAAAGTTAATGGAGAAGAAATGGAGAAGTGCTGATTTAGAAGGTATTCAGAAAGGGAGTTAGCCACCTAAGAGTTTAACGAGAGCTGCTAATCTGTAACTAAAAGAACTAATGCAAATCTAACCCCCCAGGACACTGAGAACACATCAGCACCGACCTGTAAACTCTGTTGCCAGTCAGCCTACCTTACCCCTGTATTCATTTCTACAGTCCACATTTTTAAGAGCCATATTGATTAAAAAATAGTAGTAACAGCAAGCATCTAGATAAAGGTGAAAACAATGTCATGTGACAAATACATGCTTAACAAAGCCAAACAGAATAATGGTGTTCAAACATTTGAAAAGGTGTTAAGAGAATAATCAGCTTTATTCAGTATCACTGCAGAGAAGTAAAATGAAGATAACCGCACTACTTGCTTACCTCACAGGAGGTCAAGAGCACGGAGCTACTGCATGTAAAGTACTTTCAACAGTACCCGGCTTACAGTTCAGTGCTCAGTAAGTTTTAATGATTTTTACAGTGATTCCATGAGGAAATTAAGAAGGAAGGTCCTACTTTATGCTAACCGCTGCAATTGATATATGATACTTCATTACATTCTCAAGACCACTCTAGATTTGTTCCACTCTGTTTTACTGAAAAGGAACCAAAGTTTATAGTTGCTTGCTCACAACTACACAGCTAATGTGAGATGGAACTGGGATTCAAACAAAAGTTTGCCAGGCTCCAAAGCCCGTGTTCTTTCTGTTGCATTCCACCTCCAACAGCCTAACTACCCACCAGGTTTTCTCCTGAAGTAGTCAGTCACTTACAAGTAGTTTCAAAAGCTGAACAACGGTCATGAAAAAGGTAGCAAAATATCTACGAATAATACTGTATTCAGGTCAAATACTTCAAAATACAAGATACTGCTGTGTTCAATAATAATTTATTTTCAATGGATGTCTTCCCACTAAATTTCCATTTTATTATAACTGTCTAGTAATACAATCAACCAATTTATCAGAACTATTGATAACTGTTAATAAACTATATAAATGTTATAGTTTTGTATAAAAATATTTTTTACAGTTTCAGCATGAAAACAAATAGAAGAAACTAAGTGAGCTGTCTTTAAGCTTCTGCCCATTCATCCCAACTGTTTTCTCTCTCCTTTTATTTTATGGAACCCTGATTTTCTCTGTAAGATGCAAGACGTAGGATTCAAAATATTAACACTAAACATCAAAAAAATCCAAGAACTGTAATTTACTTTGTCTTTATGTTTCAATTAGAAAACAGAGACAAAAGACAATTACTAATTTATAAGCTATGTATCAATTAGATATCTTTATTTCTAACAGCTATGGATTAGCAAGCATTTCTAATACGTTTACTTGGAACATCTCAAATATTCTTTGGGGGGAGTTAATTTGTCACATATCCCATTCAAATGAGCTTACAGGATCCATCACCACTGCGGAATGGAATCAAAAGATGAACTATGAAAGGAATCGTGAGCCCAATCTGCCATATTACTACAGACAAGGTAAAACAAAGCCTATGACTTCGTAGTAACATCACAAGTTGATCTACCTTTCTCTCCCACTCCCTTACCTCCCCCCTGCATGCACATATCTCATATCTTGGCAAAGCCTCTAATTACAAGCTCTAACAACAGCATTTTCATTCAACAAATATTTACTGAGTGCCTATTATTTGCCAGACTGTTACTACAGTCGCTGTGCTTATATAGCAGTAACCGATACAGATATGGCTACTGTTCCTTCTGGAGCTTACACTGCGATGTGGGGCACACACATTAAACAAACACCATTCACATAAACAGCAAGGGAACTACAAATTATGAAAAGTGAAATGACCGAGTATACCAAAAGGACCTAATTTTAACTGGGGTCTCAGGCAAGGTGACTTTAAGGAAGTAGTGCTTAAGCTAAGACCTGAAGGATAAGTAAGAGTCAGGGAAGCAGAGAAGGGAGGATTCCAGGAAGACAAAACAAATCCAATTCTTACATACAGTACTTCAAAAGGAAGCTCATTATTTAGTGTAGCCAGTGTCCTTTTTGTAATCAGGGCTAAAGAGGTAAAATGCTTTTCTTATTCAGAACAGCGTAATTATTTACCATGACTCCTACTAGTAATGGGTTGTCCTTGTTCAATTTAGTTTTGTGTGCTAGGAATGCTATTTTTTTTCCCCTCCTGTTAATATGTAGACGTATTCTTTTAGCACGTAAAAAAGCATGTGCCCTTTTTCAGTGCAATACTGACCAGTGTCCTGAGGTCATTTTGCCTTGATAACAGGCTTGATCTGGCTTAATAATCCTAGTGTTGCTTTTATACTGTATATCGCATTAAAGTCAAATAACTTTTTGGTTTTTTAAAATCAGTTTGCGGCAAATACAATTTCAAAAACTATTACCTTAGGTTAATATAATACTTTTCCTAAGAGATCAGCATTCAACTAAATTGTTGTTGCTAAAATTCTGTTTATCTGGATCAGTGACATTTGAATCTCAGTCCTTCTACTCTCAGAGAGAGGACACAGAGCATACTATGTCTGCTCTCTGCTCAGCCACTGAAAAGTTTATCCGGTAATAAGATTACAGACTGCCAATCTGGCAATGCTGTAGGAATCTATGCTGGGCTTGATGGGCCTTCATCGCCTCTCTTCGCCCCAGTGGTATCTGAGAAATCTGACTGGCTAACAGCCAATGAGCAATTTCTCACACAATGTCACTGTAAACTAACCACACAAGTGGAGAAAACTTTTCTGCAATGAAATTAAAACAAAAACATTTCCTAAGTGTATCATCTCAAATTTTTTGACGAACAGGACAACTGCTCCAAAGAGGGCACATACAAGTTCAATTTAAATTACATAATCAGAGACTCAAAGTACTAACAGAAAATTGTGAACCATAAGAATGATTATTAAATCAAGTTAAAATCTGTACTAGCAAATAATTTCCTCATATATCCAGGCCTGTAAGAGTAATTTCTTTTAAAAATGAGCAATTCACTTCAATATGGTAATATTTTCATCACCTTTAAAATGTCTTTTTTTAAATGAGACAATGTCCCTTAAAAGTGCATTTAAATGATCATTTCGTTTTTTCTCTATGAGGTTTTTTCAATTCTAATTTAATTTTTTAAATTTACTGTCCCAAAACTTGATTTATTAAAGCCTTTTTTTTGCATATGCCAGTGTTAAATTAAAAACAACCCACAAGAGAAATTTCTCTTTTAAAGAGGTCGTCTGATGACACTGAAAGCTTATAAAATCTGTATATCTAAGACTCACTACTATCTGAGATGCTTAAAAAATTACTCCAGATATCCTGAATGTGAATCATCCTAAAAAGTGAAATGCTATCCACCAAATTATTGTATGGAAACTGGCGTGTCAAATACTCCAAACTCATCTGATCAGGTCTACCACATGTATATTAACTGCTAAAAAGCAAAACGTAAGGTGAAGGCTTTAAGTGACATGTTTAAAATACTTTTACTAAACTTGTAACTTCTTTTTTAGCTGAATTTTCATGCTTGCTCTCAATTCAGATCCTAACAGGGAAGTTAGAAAAGGTTCCTTGATAAAATTAAACTAGTCTAGACCTAGATCGGGGTACTTTATACGGACGTCTTCGGCAGCAAATCCAGAGGTATTCCCAGCCTTCGAGGCATGAGAAGTTGGTAAGTAAGTAAGCTTGATCTAAGCAAAATCATAGTCGCCAAAAACGTAGGAAAGAACTGCAGCGTTAAGTTCTAAGTAGAAGCAGTTGTAAGAGTAACACAATGTAGCATTTTCTAGGGTACAGATTAAGGCATTTGAAAACTTTTTGTTTCATTTGCGGCTACAGCTTATGAAGGCTGGGTAGTACAAAATTGTAGTTCAGGGTGGAACTTATTCTTCCTAATCAAAGATGACACCGATATCTTATTTCCTGTGGGGATGGGTGTGGTCGAAGAGACAGTTATGTCCAAGCCATCAATCTGTGTATGGAAAAGTCTGCAGGTTTTACGCCTGTCCCTGGAATTTATATTCGTGCCTCCAGTCGGCAAGGCCTATGCTTCTGCCTGCGATGACTTCAAATAAAATATCCAACAGGCAATCGAGTAGTACGCGGTTATGGTTGCTGCTCAAAGAAACAGTCGCACTCCTCAGCGTTTCATCTCAAGAAAAACCTCCCGGGGTTAAGAACAACTCCGAGCAAGGCTGCAACTTGCAAAACTAAGCACAGTCAGGAAACTGGGGTGGGGGCTCCCATGCTCTAAGCACCATTTACTCCCCGCTCTGAGACGGCTGCAACTCCAAGTGATGAAATTTAAAAGAAAAAAAGGCTCATCCCAAATTCGGCAGCTTGACTGTCGCGGGTCTGGCGTCGGAAGCCAGCTGGAGGGACCCCGAAACAGACCGCTCCCGAGGCGGCCGCACGCGCGGTGGTCGCCCGCAGAGCGCGGACCCAAGTTGGCCTCCGCGCCCACGCCGGAACCTGGCCCCATCTGGCGGCCGCGCCGGCGCCCCCGGCCCGCCGCGGCGCCCCCCCCCCCAACCCCGCCCGCGCCTCCCGCCCAGCGCTCCGCCAACTTCCCGCCCGGCCCCGGGCGGTCGCCGCCCAGCCCCGCGCGGGGCCCGGAGTCCCGCCGCCGCCGCGTGCGGGTGGGGGAGGGGCCGCCGCCGCCTCACCCGACGGGCCGCGAGAACAAAGCGGCGGCCGCCGCGGCGCTAACTTTTTCGGTGTCTGATCCGCGCTCCCCGAGGCGACGACTTACAGAGGGGAGAGCTCCGCCGGTCGTGAGAAACTCCACGGCCGCCAGCGTCTGGGTCCCGGACGAGGCGCCAGCGAGGCTTCACGCGCCTCGCACGATCCCGCCCGCCGCTGGCGCCCCTTCCTCCCTCTCCCTCCCGCCCTCCTCCCTGTCCCGTCCTGAGGCCCGGGGGCGGGGGGCGGGGGCGTGCGGGGCGGGGGCGCGCGGCCGGCGCGGGGCCTGCCGGGAGCTGTAGTTTCCGCGCGGGGATGTCAGTCACGCTATGCCAGCGCGCGGTGCAGGGGCAGCGCGAGCGCTGGGTCCTTTCGGGCTGGCCCTGCGCGCTCGGAGGTCCCTGTGCCTCCGTGGGCGCGCGGCAGCGGGGCGCCACCGGGTATTTGAACCAGTTACACACAGCGCTTGATACCCATCATTGCCTCTTGCTCTTTTGTCGTCCGCTCTGACGGAGGCGACGGGGGCAAGGAACCAAGAGGTGGCAACTTGGACGGGAGGCTTGCAAGAGGTCCACAGCAGAGAGCAGCTACCCCCCTGAGAGCTCTTCTCCCTGCTCCCCGCCTTTCCCTCCCTCGGGCCTGCCTTCCAGGTGGCCGCCTGGCGCCGGGGCCCCGGACATCCCGCCCCGGAGGCAGAAACATCAAGAGCCCTCCATCTAAACAGAGTAAATCGAAGTGGCTACTTTCCATGTGTTTTGTGTTTCCTCTCTGTCCATCATGGAACTCCACGCGGTCCCCTACCATCAAAGTGAAGTGCAGTCAAGCATCACAAACCTCGGCTTCCACGCCCAAGGGAAAGAGAGTGACAATGCCTGGGGAGGGGCAGAGGGAGGGGTGGGTGTCGGGATGAGGATCTAGAGGGAAAATACACTATGTGGTAAATTACAACTTTAATGTGAGAGAAAACCCTGAGCAGCCGACAGTTGTCCCAGAAAGGACCTAGTTCTCCTTCTCTCAAGATTTTGTCTCAAAAATACTTAAGTAAAATATCTTGTAACAAGCTAGATGGGCTACTGTCAACAATCCATCCATCCTCAGGCGACGCTCCCAAGCAGCTTTTGAGAATAGAAAGAAAAGAAAGTTAAGTGGGTCCTTTCTTTTTATACTAAGTTGTCAATCTTAATCGATGTCCCTGTATTTAAACTTAAGAAATGGGAATTAAAAAAAAAAATTACATTAAAGATGGGACAAGTAAGCTTGTGTATAATTCTAATGTACTCTGAAGCTCTTTTTTAGAAAAGACCTTTCTGAAACATTCTCAGGAATTGGAAGCTGCTAAATGTCCCATTATCCCATATCCAGTAGTATCTACCTAATTCGATCTAATATTTTATATTTAGTCTTATTTTCTGCTCTTGTTTTATTTTAAAATTGAAAGTAACTCCACTCAAGTTTACATTCTTTTTAAAGAACGCTCTTACCTAACTTTGCCTTTTTCTTCCTTCCACTTCCCAACAGACGTTTTAGTCCAGCCCCAAATACTCTCTCTCAGCAAGATTCCCAGGACCTCATTGGAGCAGTTTACAGCCATTCCCATGTCACTAGTGACTTCCATGTTCTCTCGTGGTCCTTAAAGGGACAGAAGTTACTCTTCCTAGAAGTAACTTTTCTAAACGAATCAACCTGGTATTATATAGAGATTTAAGGATTTGTGTGTGTATGTGTGTGTGTGTGTGTGTGTGTGTGAGAGAGAGAGAGAGAGAGAGAGAGAATTCATTTCATTTCCACTGTTCTGCTTCTCTTTTTAAAAACTAAATTGTCTCCTCCACTTTAGATGAATCTTTCAACAATGAATTCTAGCATAAGACTATCTTTGTAGCTGCAATTTCTTGCTTGACAGAAACTACAATTTCTTTAACTGAGTATATATCAGATCTACCTGGATTCCCCCTTCATAGGAATGTGTCTTTCCCCCTACTGAACTTGTAGAAGATCATGGATATAAAGGCGAGTAATATTTATCATTTATTGAACATCAGCTCTGGGCCAGTCACATTCATCCATTTTTGTATCACTTTCTCTGTATATTACACATAACACCTCCCTTTTCTTTATATGCACTTATATTTAACTTTATATAATTTACTGTTTGATTACATACTATGTAATAGTATGTTCTGTTATACTATTGTATAATGTATAACTATTGTTATACATTATACTATTGTTATACTATTGTACTATTGTATAATGTATAACTATTGTTACATACTATGTTCTAATATATTTGTAGAAATAAACTGCAAATATATTCATGTTTATATCTACAAATATATGTAGAACATAGTATATAAGCAAAGAATAGCGGAAAGGATTGTCCAACTAAAAGGAGGCTTAGAAAAACCAAGTAACTATAAGGAGAAGCTACTGCATATACTCCACCCAGGATTTCATATGGTGTCCCTAAAATTTAATAGGTAATTTGTAATCAAAAACCAATTACCTTGCTCATCCCCAGTAATTCCTATTTATCTTTGTGGTTGTAAAATACGTTTCTCCAAGAAGGACAAAATAGTGCATAAATGTGCCTTTGGATTTCATTTTAATTAAATATTCACTATAAACCTTGCTTTTGAAGTACTGTAAACTGGCCATAATATATCTTAAAAGTCAACTGAGAAAGAGAACACAAATGCTACAGACCTGGATAAGGAGCCAGTATTAAAATTAACTCTTGTACCAACACTGGTCAGAGCAAAGGAATTAGACAAGTGGGCTCCCTCACTCACAGTCTAGAAACTGCACCAGCCCTAAAGAGCCAGTTAGAAGAGGGTTGGGATGGGACTTAGAAGACAGAATCCAACCTAGTCCCTGCCATGTCACAGGTGCATGCCGCTCAATCTCACTAAGAATTGGTGTTCTTACCTGTGAAATGAGGGGAGATAATTGTGTACACCATGGGGTCGTGAGAATGAAGAGATGCCTTGAGTGTACCACACATCCAATGAGCATCGGAGGTAGTCTGCCCAGGTACGCATCACGATTCTGCCACGGCTGTGCGGTCATGGGCATGCCAACATCAGTGAGCTTCCTTCCCAGCCTCAGTTAACTTGGATGATAACGGTCCTTATCCCACGAGCTGTGCAAGACCTAAATGACATAACAAATGGAAGACGCTTTTAAGAATTCACACAGTGAATGCTCAATAAATGTTAGCTATTACATTTAAGAGGTGGAGCTTTTCAGAGTGCCACAGCTCCTTCTGGAAGCACAGAGGGAGAAAAATTAATAAGCTTGAGTCTGTGAAGGGAAATTTAAAATAATAGCGAAGAGTTTAAATGACACAGGAATCCCTGTGACCATGGAGTAAAGTCCTTTTCACTTCATCAAGGGAATATCCTACTGCACTGGTGCTCAGTTGACCAGAAACCATCACTTTCTCCACTAATAGCTTCAGGTGTCCCATCCAGGATAAAATCACTACATGGTTTTGTTTGTTGGGTTTGTTTTTGTTTTGTTTTATTTATTTATTTATTTATTTATTTATTTATTTATTTATTTAAGCTTATTTATTTTGAGAGAGAAAGAGAAAGGACAGGGGTGGGGCAGAGAGAGGGGGAGACAGACAATTTGAAGCAGGCTCTGTGCTGAAGGCAGAGAGCCTGATGTGGGGTTTGAACTCACGAACCAGGAGATCATGACCCAAGCCCAAGTCGGACGCTTAACTGACTGGGCCACTCAGGCCCCCTGGTTTTGTTTTTAATAAAGTTAATCAGACTCTACTGAGATGAACATTTTACTATAATTTTTACTCTGATCATATATCTCAAATTTCACAATCTCAGATACCTCCAGAAAGAATTCTGACTATATAACCCTAGACTTTAAACTCATAGTTCCTTAAATGATGATGAAGTGTGCAGCTGAAGTCTAGTTGAGGTTAATTTGGCTTACATGCCTTTTTTCCTAGCTCCCCCTTAAGACTTTACAGTCCTTGGGGTGCCTGGGTGGCTCAGTCGGTTAAGCAGCTGACTTTGGCTCAGGTCATGATTTCGCGGTCTGTGAGTTCGAGCCCAGCATCGGGCTCTGTGCTGACAGCTCAGAGCCTGCAGTGTGTTTTGGATTCTGTGTCTCCCTCTCTCTGACCCTCCCCTGTTCATGCTTTGTCTCTCTCTGTCTCAAAAATAAATAAACGTTAAAAAAAATTTTTTTAATAAAAAAATTAAAAAAAAGACTTTACAGTCCTTGATATATTGATTCAATAAACATTTTTTTAACATTTATTTTTGAGAGAGAGAGAGAGCAGGGCAGGGGCAGAGAGAGAGGGAGACACAGAATCCAAAGCAGGCTCCAGGCTCCGAGCTGTCAGCACAGAGCCCCACGCAGGGCTATAACCCACAGACCGTGAGATCATGACCTGAGCCGAAGTCGGTCGCTCAACCGACTGAGCCACCCAGGTGCCTCTATTCAATAAACATTTTTGGAGAGGCTGCCATGTGCAAGGCATTAGACAGGACCTATAGGTGAAACAATTACTGATCTTGGGGGACTAACGTTTATTAATAGGGTATGTCAAATCTATCATACAGAGAAAAGAGTAAAAAAGAAATAGGAAGCAAAATAAAAGGTTAGAAGGTGGCAAAGAAGTACAAGACATATGTCTGACCTGGGAAGGCTAAACATACGGACAAAGAGGATTTTAGCTGAGCTTTGAAGGAGTAGAATTGGAAAATATGGGGGAGGCAAATGAGGGGGAAAAAAAGAAAATTCCAAGTGGAAGCAACAGTGAGCAAAGGCACAGAGGTATGAAACATGGCGCACAGTTGTGGACCAAATAGTTTTGTTAGGCTGAGCCATAGGACCAGACAGTCCTCACACAGTCATTTAAATATTGAGATATAATTCACAAACTATAAAAGTTCACCTTTTTAAAGTGGTTTTGAGTTAACTCACAAAGGTATGCAATATTGCCACTATCTAATTTCAGAATATTTTCATCACCCCCAAAAGAAACTCCACATCCGTTAGCAGTCACTACCCATGACCCCCAGAGGTGGCTGGACCCCCCAGGAGGCTCCCAAAGGAGTCACAGGTGCTTGCAGTTGGAAGCCCTTAAGTGGACAGGTGGGGGGAATGGTGGGGGCGGGGTGGATATTGGCAGGACACCTGCTGTATTCACCTCACATGGCTTCAATCACAGACTTACAAATCTCTATCCATAGCCTTGATCCCTTTATATAACCACCTCAATGTTCCATAGAAAGATCACAAATTCAAAGTGTGCCAAACTAAACTCATCTTTTCCTTAAAACCTTTTCTTCTTCCTATATTTCCAATCTTAGTTCACAGTACTACTATCTATTTAGTCATCTAAGACAGAAACTTCTTGGTTAGCCCAGACTTCTTTTTCCTTGTTCTCAAACCCAATTAGCGACCAAGTCCTGTCAATTTCAGACCGTCCTATTTCTAGTGTTGGATTCCTCTTCTCCTTTTTCACTATGACTGTCTTAACTCAGGCCTCCATTAGCTTTCACCTGATTCACTAGCCATCTAAGAGATTTCTAAAACATTTCCCCCCCTTGATTGAATCTTTTCTTTAGCCCACTCTCCACTCTGCCACCAGAGTAATAGTTCTAAAAGGCAGAATATGATTCCTTGTGGCTAAAGTCCTTCAGGAGCTAACCAATGCCTTCATTATGCAAACATTTTAGCATGGTGCCTAATGTGCCCCTTTCTGCTTTACCCCCAATTCCTCACATACCTACCACCTCAAGCAGTGATGAACTACTGACAGTTTCCCACTGTATTTTTGCTAATGTGATTCTTGCCTCCCCCATTTCCACCTGGAAACTTATTTCAGTTCCAGCTCCATCTATGAGGTCTTTCCTATCTGATTCAGACAGACTGGGAATCACCATGCCTTTCCTTGTGCTCCAGACGTGCTGCTTCCATAGCACCTGTGACATTTTATCACACAACTCTCTCTCTCACTAAACTGTAAGCTCCTGAGGTGCCTGGGTGGCTTGGTTGGTTAAGCATCTGACTTTTTTTTTAAACAATGTTTATTTATTTTTGAGACAGAGAGAGACAGGGCATGAGTGGGGAAGACAGGGCAGAGAGAGGGAGATACAGAATCTGAAACAGGCTCCAGGCTCTGAGCTGTCAGCACAGAGCCCGACGCGGGGCTCAAACCCACGAACCGTGAGATCATGACCTGTGCTAAAGTCAGACGCTCAACCGACTAAGCCACCCAGGTGTCCCACATCTGACTCTTGATTTCGGCTTAGGTTATGATCTCAGGGTTGTGATTTCAAGGCCAGCATCGGGCTCTGCACTGGGCTTGGAACCTGCTTGAGATTCTCTCTCTCCCCTTCTGTGCCCCTCCTCTGCTTGTGTGCGCTCTCTCTCTCTTACTCTCTTTCTGTCTCTCAGCAAACACCTGTAAGCTGCTGAAAAGCAGGGACCACATAACTCATCCCAATCTTCTTTGCAGTATGTTTTGCCCACTCTTAGTACTTCCCTGAGATTTGGGAGTCAGTGCATAGGATGGAGAATGAAACTATGGGAAGGGATGAAATTATCCTGCAGGAAGACCAGGAGTGGAAATTACATTTATTGGGGTCCTACTATGTCGAAGGAGACAGGATCCTAAGGTTTGACTCCAGAGTTCTATGCTTTTCACCAATTATAATAGGACTGAAAAAGATCCATTCCATTTGGCAATGATAAGTTCATCATGTGTTGACTCTGGGGACAGAGGTGTCAGGAGAAGATTGGGGCCAAAGCCGTACTGTAATGAATTGAGGAGGTAAATGGAAGATAAGAAGACAGACAGGACATTGATGGCTCTCAGATGTTCAGATTTCAAGGACCAAGACATTTACAAGAAAAACTGGAGAGCCTTGCTGAGTTGCCAACTTCTTGTTTTACCAACTAAGAACATTACAATAAGGCAAGATTGCAATATCACTAATTATTAGGGAAACGCAAATCGAAATCATGAGATACTACGTCACACCCATCAGGATGGCTGCTGTCAAAAAACAGAAAATAACAAATGTTGGCAAGGATGTGGAGAAACTGGAGCCCTCAGGTGCTGTTGACGGAAATACAAAATGGCGCAGCTGCTACGGAAAACAGTATAGCAGTTTCTCAAAAAATTAAAAATAGAGTTACCATATGACCCAGCAACTCCGCTTCTGGGTATACATACAAAAGAAATGAAAGTCTTGAAGAGATATTTGTACACCCATGTTCATAGCAGCATAAGCAACCTGAATAACCAATGGCAGATGAATGGAAAAGCAAAATGTGGTTATATGTAATGGAATATTATTCGATCTCGAAACAGAAGGGAAGTCTAACACGTGCTACAACATGGATGAATCTTGAGGACATCATACTAAGTGAAAGAAGCCAGTCACAAAAATATAAATACCCACTTATGTGAGGTACCTAGAGTAGTCAAATTCATAGAGACAGGAAAATAGAATAGTGGTTGCCAAGGGCTGGAGGGAGGAGCGAATGGAGAATTATTATTTAACGGATTCAGAGATTCAGTTCTGCCAGATGACAAGAGTTCTGGAGATAGATAGTGGTGATGGTTGCACAACAGTGTGAATGTACTTAATGCTAAACTGCACTCTTAAAATTGGTGAGGACAGCAAATTTTATGTTATGTATATTTTGCCACAGTTAAAACCAACAACAATAACAGAGCAAAACTAACTCATGAACTTACACCAACTGTTGCATTAATTTAAAAATATTTAGCATCAAATATGAAGGAAGAATGTAATAATAAATATTAAATACAGTTACCTTATTGACAAAACATTTTTCTTAATTTTCTCATTAAGGAGAGTCATGGACAAGTGTTAACATGGGACCGGCATTTGGGAACTAATGATGTTCATTACATTAAAAATGGAAGCTAGGGGCGCCTGGGTGGCACAGTCGGTTAAGCGTCCGACTTCAGCCAGGTCACGATCTCGCGGTCCGTGAGTTCGAGCCCCGCGTCAGGCTCTGGGCTGATGGCTCAGAGCCTGGAGCCTGTTTCCGATTCTGTGTCTCCCTCTCTCTCTGCCCCTCCCCCATTCATGCTCTGTCTCTCTCTGTCCCAAAAAAAATAAATAAACGTTGAAAAAAAAATTAAAAAAAAAAAATGGAAGCTAAAGGAAAGAGGGCAATAATTAAAGAAGGTAGGTCATTGCCTGTTGTTATTGGTTGGGCTGTGTTTTTAGGCACTATGACAAGTCAAATATTTCCTCATATGTTTTGGAAGGTACCACTCTGAATAATCATAAGGTATTTGTTTTCAGACATTCAATATTTTACTGAGAATTACTGAGAATTTAGTACACTTCCAGGTCCCTGTTTTTGTAAGGATTATGTTATCAAGCCTTCTACACATGTAAAGCATATGCTAAAGATGTGTGTGTACTGTAAAATAATAGTATTATATAACTAGCTGCAGAATATAATAAAGGTGAATATGTGAAACACTGTCACACAGAGATGCGTGGAATAAGCTATTACCTAGCCACCATCCCATGTTTCCTTCATATCTTTCATCTCTAAAAACCCTGTAATAATTTTTACTGTATCCTATGCATACAGCATCGTCCTGAATGTCATATAGTTCCTGTCTCAGCCACTAGCTTGTTTTCTCATTGGTGTTCCTTTTCTCTAATGTAAGAGTAGAGTTGAAAGAAGACCATCTTGCCTCAGAGTGGAATGATGATGCACCATTCTTCTCTGGTCACTTCCTTTGCCTGCAAAATTTCCTCCCAGCCTGCTTTCCAAAGTTACAACTTTGCTTGTTCCTAATTTGTAAGACAGATTCAACCCTAGACCGTTGGAACGATTTTCTTGAAAGACTAAACAAATGTATTATGAAAGGCAATTATTCAATCTCTTCTCCTTTCTCACAGATCTGTGAATTCAAACGTTAGCGTTCCCCATAATAGGCATGAGACTTTACCCAGTGAGAACCACACACGCACAAAAATCAAGGTTTGGCGAGTGACAGAAGGGGATTAGTCTTCCTAAAACTGTATGCTCCGTAATTTAAGCTTCTTTTAAAGGGAAAGTCAGGTACACTCTTGGCCTCGTGCCAATGGCCGCTCTCTTGAAATGCGTTTTCAAACATTAAAATTGAAGGTGGATTAGCTCATCTAATTTATTATGGTCTGAACAATGTTGTATATATAAATCGTAGGGTTGAAAGGATTTTTTTATGACCACAGTCCATGCTGTTTTAAAATTATTAAAACACTTGAAATACTTTGCTAATGTCTTCAGATATATAAATAAAACAAACAATGAATTCATCCTAAATTTCAGCAAAAATGAAGATATATTTAGGAACATATGTGGTTTAAGGCAGAATTTGGGTTATGGTATCATGTTGCAACTTTCTATCATTATTATTAATAGCTATGGTGGCATTGTCCACTTGACTCTTTTGTTTAATGATTGTTGCCAGTTTCTGTATATTTGTATCATATTTACTTGCTTTCTTAACATTTTATTTTCGAATCCTGCAAAAAGAGATTTTAGAGCCTTTCTTCCTACTTTATTTGATGCCACTGGGCCTAACCTGAATCTGAAAAACAATTTTTCTTTGTTTGTTTGTTTATGACTTGAAAATTACTCTTGGAATTGTTGTTCTTTTGAAGGGCTTAATTAACAGCCCCAATTAATACTGCTGCAGGATTACAAAACTGAAAGGAGTGCTTTTACAATTAACTCTGATTACAGACAGTGTAGCTTCATCAGTAGAGAATTCTCACAATTTCCTATCATTAGAACATAAATAAATCGAATATAAAACCTTAGAAAATCCATAAATGACCCCAAAGCAAAAGATAACCAGTGCTTTAGTCTTTGCAAAGGTCTGACTCTGTACCGCGGAAGCAAACATTCTAATTTTTCGTTCCATCATTAAAAGCTGGGGTGGATGGATTCGGGCAGGGACATAATGTGGGCGTCTATAGTCTATGTGGCTATTCAAGGAACAAAGGGCAAGGTGTTTTAGTGTGAGGCTTGTGCACGGGCAAAAAGTGAGGGGAAGGGTGGGAGGTTTGGGTCTAAACTTGTCTACTTCAGGGGTGCCTGGGTTTAGAGTGTATTAATTTACATTGTAGTATTTCATTTTTTTTTAGAATAAAATTAGCATTTCCCCTTCTAATTAATAGGTATGGTATTAGACATCTGATGAAAGGAGAGAAAGCAATACAAAATGAGTACTCTGCTTAACACTTAGAAATAAAATAATTTCAAAGGTGTCTGGGTTTACATTCAGGACGAGCTTACCTTAGCATATTAAAAACTAGATTTTATAACTACTTAAATTTTCTCCTTTGAAACTGGAAAAGCCTACGGGCTATAGCAAAAGTACACTACCTACAGTTGAGTTGGCTTTGTATGCGCCGGGGGCAGGTTACTTGACCTCCTTGTGCTTTTATTTTCTTATCATTCACAACAAGGATAATAATAATGGTTTTCATCATACTCATATATAGAATTAGAGGATCTTTAACAATATATCATTGACATGCCTAACACCTTTGATCATATTTTTAACTTGCATCAAAAAATTTAGCTAGTAATTTTGGATGCAAATAAGTTCGTGCACTAACAGCTTTTTGTCTTCACAGAGTAGCATTAATATTCTCGAGAAATTGGTGCCTCGTCACCTACTTAATCCTTAAACTGCAAAAAAAGAAAAAAAAATAATGGATACGCAAACATACACTGTATGAACACATACTCTTCGTAACAATCGGTTAATGGAAACCACAGTCAATTTGGGCGTGCAGATCAGAGCTGTCTATTCTGTGAGCAGTAAAGACATGAACTTTTTTTTGGTTTTTCATCTTTTGATTCTCTCTGCCCTCATCTCTGTGAGGAGATTAAAATTCCTTACTGGAAATTCATTTCTTTGGATCTTAAAGGCTTTTGGTTTTTAGAGCTTGCAGAGAAAAATTGATTTTAAAAAAGCAGGATAAAATTAAAAAAGGAGTAAGAGGAATTTTGTTTGGGAGCAAGGGGAATGTTCTCCTCCCCTTCTTTGAGAGGAGGGTGAGTTGTTATTCTAAACGGCTGGGAAGGGAGAGGGCCAGAAAACCAGAGGAAAGTGGATTTTTTTTCCCTAACTTTTATTGCCACCTTGACTTGACCTCTGATAAGGTGAAGGGAGCTGGGAAGATTTACAGGAAATCTGGATTCCTGAGATTTCTGAGGAACAGCAAAGGTCTGACTCTGTACTGAGGAAGCAAACATTCTAATTTTTCGTTCCATTATTAAAAGCTGTGGTGGGCAGATTTGGGCAGGAATATAATGTGGGCGTCTTTATAGTCGCTGTGGCTATTCAAGGAACAAAGGGCAAGGTGTTTTAGCGCGAGGCTTGTGCTCGGGCAAAAAGTGAGGGGAAGGGTGGGAGGTTTGGATCCAAACTTGTCTACTTCAGGAGCACGTGGGTGACTCAGTAGGTTGACATCTGACTCTTGATTTCGGCTCAGGTCATGATCCCAGAGTTGTGGGATGGAGCCCCGCATTGGGCTCCTCCGTGCTGAGTGTGGAGCCTCTTTAAGATTCTCTCTTTGCCCCTCTCCCACACTCGTGCCTTCTCTCTCTCTAAAATAATTAAAAAAAAAAAATTATAAACGTGTCTACTTCATAATTTGTCTAGGATTGTCCCATTTTACCAAGTTCTTTTTTTTTTTTGCACTACCATTTCCCTCAGAGCTTTCACAACATGATGATTAATGTTATCATTAATCTGATTATATGATTTTTGGTAATGTATTTCTTGGAGCATGGGATTACTGCAATGGTTCTTAGCCTGCTAGAATCATTTGGGAAGTTTTGAATAGACCTGATGCCCAGGCCACACACCAGACTAATCATATCAAAACCTTCAGGGGGTGGCACTCAAGCATTATTTAAAAAAAAAAAAAAAAAAAAAAAAAAAAAAAAAAAAAAAGCTTTCTACATGATTTCACTTTAATGTATTATCTTTCCCAGGTGAAATAGCTTAAATACAGCAGCTCTCAAATATTTTGGTCTCAGGACTCCTGTGCCTTAGTAACAATTATTGAAGACCAAAAATAACTTTTGCTTGTGTGAATTATGCCTATCAATAGCTCTTGTATTGAAAATTAAAACAGGCATTTTGTAAATATTTAATCATGAGTTATTTAAAAATAACGAGGGGTGCCTGGGTGGCTCAGTCAGTTGAGCCTCCGACTTCGGCTCAGGTCATGATCTCACAGTTTGTGAGTTCGAGCCCCGTGTCGGGCTCTCTGCTGACAGCTCAGAGCCTGGAGCCTGCTTCAGATTCTGTGTCTCCCTCTCTCTCTGCCCCTTCCCTGCTCATACTTTATCTCTCTCTGTCTCTCAAAAAAATGAAAAAATGTTAAAAAAAAATTTTTTTTAATAAAAATAAAAAAAATAACGAAAACACTGTATGTTAAGTAACACATTTTTTATGGAAAACTTGCTGTTTTTAAAAACAAAAATAATTTTGTGAAAAAATGGACATTCTTGAATATTTAACAATTTTCTTGAATGTCTGACCTATTAGAAAATAACTGGATTTATTTATGCATTCAATCTGCTGTAATACGTTATTTTGGTTGAAGGATATGAAGAAAATTTGGCCTCATGCTGACATGTAGTGGGAAAAGAAAGAAGTATTGTAATAGCTTCTTTAGATAATTATGGATAATCTTTGTTATTCAATCAAAATATGATAGAAGGGGGGCGCCTGGGTGGCGCAGTCAGTTAAGCGTCCGACTTCAGCCAGGTCACGATCTCGCGGTCCGTGAGTTCGAGCCCCGCATCAGGCTCTGGGCTGATGGCTCAGAGCCTGGAGCCTGTTTCCGATTCTGTGTCTTCCTCTCTCTCTGCCCCTCCCCCGCTCATGCTCTGTCTCTCTCTGTCCCAAAAATAAATAAACGTTGAAAAAAAAATTAAAAAAAAAATATGATAGAAGGTAATGTCGTAAAAGTCACAAAGTGGAATCTAAGACCATATAAATAAACATTTTTTCTTCATTACATTAAAATCTGTTGATCTTGATTATCTTAGTTAAGTAAGACTGATTTAAGGTTATAATATCCTCCTTACACATATAATATTCTGAGCACTGTATGCTATTTCTAACATTTTTATATTTGAAATGAAGAATAAAGGTGTAAAAGCAATTCTAAAATAAATAAAATCTTATACTTTAGGAGGTTTGGATCCAAACTTGTCTACTTCAGGAGCACGTGGGTGACTCAGTAGGTTGACATCTGACTCTTGATTTCGGCTCAGGTCATTTAAAGAGAATCGATCTTCTCTCTGTGATTAGGCACTGAGCATTTGGAAAATATTGGTTCCCTAAGTTATACAGATATTCCAAATGTTGAAATTTAATTATGTATTATTTAAAAATTACATTTGTTAAAATAACTGACTTGGTCAGAAAAGTTGTCACATATAAGGAAACTGTCAGGCTTATGGGAACATATACAAGTTTTCCAAAATTCGAATGTTTATTTGGAAGATCTAGTTTTTTCATTGGTGATAAAAACTGCCAGTTAGTTTCCTTGAAGGCATAAGCACACTTTATTCATTTTTTAAAAATGTTTATTTTTGAGAGAGAGAGAGAGAGAGAGGGAGCGAGAGGGGGAGGGCCAGGGAGAGAGGACATACAGAACTGAAGCAGGCTCCAGGCTCTGAGCTGTCAGCACAGAGCCTGACACAAACCCATGAACCATGAGATCATGACGTAAGCCAAAGTTGGATGCTCAACTGACTGAGCCACCTAGGTGCCTCTATACTTTATTCATTTTTAAACAAATGTCTGCCAAATATCCAAATCTAAATAATCATAGGTTATTAGTAACTTATCATTCTACCAGAAAAAGTGGAATTTTCTGAAAAAGCAGATAGTTCACTATGCATCTCAAGCAATTGCACAAGTGCTTCTCCTTGAGACAACAATTGTCCTTCAGTATGCAGTAGGAGTACTTTATTTGCACCTCCCATTTTGTCATGTAGAACAGAAAAAGATTCATACTCTCAACTTATGCTTCCAGTCAAAGTGGAGTAAAAGAGACTTGATTTATCATCCCATCTTGAAAAAAACAAAAATCAGACAACGTTGTTCCAAAGTTGGGAAGCAAATGTCACAGAAGAGTGATGGCAGAAGGAAAGGAAGGGAAGTGAGCTGGGCGCTTTCCCCACTTTCCACCTTAAGGAGCTTCCAGGATGCAATGTCGGTAGGAGGAATCCCAACAGAACCAAGTGGTCTCTGTGAGATGCAAGAACGGGGTTGAGAACATGGGAAAGTGGCTAGAATTTGCAGTACAGAGTGGAGGAGAGAGAGAGAGTACTTCAGAGATCATTTAAGGTTTCTCCATAAGTTTTCACCTGAGTACAGGACAGCAACTGCAGGTGAGGAAACTACTCAAGGTGGAGGAAAGAGCTAACAAAAAGCAGACAAAATAAGCCCCAGGACACAGATGGGGTCAGGAATATTTTATGTTTCCACCAGTCAAAGTGGAAAAACCCCAACATACAAGGGGCAAAAGTAAATGCCCAGAGAGTATTGTTTCAGCTGGGGGCCAAATTATACCTGGATTATGAGCTGCTCTGCTCCAGCCTAACAAAATTTAAAAGCAAGCCTCCAAAGGATCAAACTATTTCCAACTCCACTGTGTTTCATATACCAAGATTATTTAAAGGAAAACAAATATGCTCAGCACCAAAAAAGGTAAAATTCACAGCATCTGATATCTAATAAAAAATTACCAAGCATGCAAAGAAGTAGCAACATACAACCCATAATGAAGACAAAAATCAATCAATAGAAACAGACACAGAAATGACACAGATGATAAATTAGCAGATAAGGATATTAAAACCAGTTGTCTTAATATAACTATATTCTATATGTTCAAGAAGGTAGAGGAAAGGTTGAACACGTTAAGGAGAGGCATGGATGGTATAAAGAAAATCTAAATCAAACCTCCAGAGAAGGAAAACAGCAATGTCTGGGATAAAAAATAACCGGCTGGAACTAATAACAGGTTAAGCACTGAAGAAAAAAAAAAAAAAAAAAAAAAAGAAGTGGACTTGAAGATATAGAAATAGAAACTATATGTACAAATGAACCAGACAAAAAAATTATCAGATCACTGGTGAACTGTGGGAAAACTTGAAACAATTTAATATGTGTATAATTGGAGTCCCCAATGGAGGAGGCAGATAAAAGTACTTGAAGAAACAATAGTAAACATTTTCCAAATTTGAGGAAAACTTAAAACCCACTGATCCAAGAAAGTCTGTGAACCCCAAGCATGAGAACACAAATTCCACCAAAGAATATCATAATCAAATTGCTTAAAACTTGTGAAGGGGAAATCTTAAGGCAGACTGATGCACATTACATACAGAAGAACAAAGATTAGGATGACAGTCAGTTTCTCATCAGAAACAAAGCAAGCAAGAAGACGTTGAAGCAATATCTTAAAAGTACTGAAAGAAAAGAAAAAGTCACCATAATATTCTATACTCAGTGAAAATGTCTTTCCAAAATGAAGGCAAAACAAATTTTTTTTTTCAGCGTACAAAAATTTCCACTATACCTGCAGTACAAGAAATGTTAAAGGACGTCCTTTAGGCAGAAGGGAAATGATACCAGATGGATAGATGTATCTACACAGAGGAAGGAAGAGTATCAGAAATGGCAAATATGTGGGTCAATGAAAAGCACTTGTAAAAACCTCATTTTAACAATTTCTTTGAAAGGTAATTGTTTAATGGAAAGATAATTGCAGTGTATCGTGAGGTTAATATTTAGAAGTAAAATATCTGACAACAAGAGCACAAAGACTAAGAAGGGAAATAGAGGTATGCTATTTTGAGATTCTCATACTGTACATGATGTGATATAATAATTCTTGATGGTAGACAGTAATACGTTAAAGATATATATTATGAATCCAAAAACAACCACTAAAAACAGTTATGCTGACAAGCTAACAAAGGAGATAAATGAAATAATAAAAAATAAGTTAGTCAAGATAAACAGAAAAAGTGGTAAAAGATGAACAAAGAACAGATGGAACAAATGAAAAAATAATGTAGTGGTACATTGAAATTTGACCATATCGATAATCACATTAAATATACATAATCTAAATACCCCATTTAAAAGCCAGAGATTGTCCAATTGGCTAAAAAAGGTGAGACCTCACTTACTATATGCTGCCTACAAGAAACCCACTTTATATGTAAATAAGAGAAATAGTTTAAAAGTAAAAAGGATGGGGAAAGATATACCATGCTAACACTAATCAAAAGAAAGTTGGAGTGGCTACATTAATTTTAGGAAAAAAGTAGATTTCAGAGCAAAGAAGATTACCAAGTATAAAAAGGGTCATCCCATGATGATAAAGGGTTCAATATGTCAAAAGGACACTGCAATCCTAAATATGTATGCACTCAATAAGAAAGCTTAGAAATACATGATATAAAAATTAATAGAACTAAAAGAAATAGGCAAATCAACAATTATACTCAGAGATTTAAGATGCAGCCCCTCAGTAATCAATAGAACAAGAAGAAGAAAACCAGTTATTAATTGGAAGATTCAGAGAACATTATCAACTGCCTTATCTAGTTGATGTTTATAGAACATTCTACCCAATAACAGCAGAATACATATTCTTTTCATGTGCAGAAGGAACATTTGCCAAGACGGATCATATACTGGGCTATAAAACAATTCTCAAAACATTTTAAAAGATTCATCCATATCAAGTCTGTTCCCTGACCATGATGGAATTAAATTTGAAATCAATAACAAAAAGATATCGGGGAAATCCTCAAGTATTTGGAAACTAAATAACACAATTTAAATAACCAATGGGTAAAAGATGGATATTTTCATTTTCTTGATGATGGTGATTGTTTCATGGTGTAAACATATGTTAAAACTCATCAGATTATGTACTTTAAGTTTGTATAATTTAATGTATTTTAATTATATCTTAATAAAGCTGTTTAAAAAAAAGGCCGGTACTCAAGGGTTGAGATTTCATAATAACCACAATTTGTATGGCTTCACTGTGATATTCTTTTTATTTTTTATTTTTTTAATGTTAATTTATTTTTGAGACACGCGCGCGCGCACACACACACACACACACACACAGAGCTTGAGTGGGGGAGGGGCAGAGAAAGGGAGACAGAAGCTGAAGCAGCTCCAGCCTCTGAGCTGTCAGCACAGAGCCCACGTGGGGCTCGAACTTGTGAATTGCGAGATGATGACCTGAGCTGAAGTTGGATGCTTAACCTAGTGAGCCACCCACGTGCCCCTTCATTGTGATATTCTTAAGTGAGATTGGCTCTTTTGCTTTCTTTTGTCTGTTCTTTTCCTTTTCCTTCTTTTCTTTTTATTGTGCAGCAGTGAATAATACTTCTAAGTAAACAGTTGTTTTTAATAGTACAGTTTTGTGTCCTCTCTTGATAAATGCTAAGCTACCAGCAGTTTTGCATCATCAGTGTAGAGTTAATATAGTAAAATAGACTAATTTTGCTTTAGTATTATTACAAATATTGATTCAATCATGCAGATATTCAAAGGGTCTTGGAGAATCCCTAGGGGTCCATGAATCACATTTTGAGAACTATTTATTTTTATTTAAAAAAAATTTTTTTTTCAACGTTTATTTATTTTTGGGACAGAGAGAGACAGAGCATGAACGGGGGAGGGGCAGAGAGAGAGGGAGACACAGAATCGGAAACAGGCTCCAGGCTCTGAGCCATCAGCCCAGAGCCTGACGCGGGGCTCGAACTCACCGACGGCGAGATCGTGACCTGGCTGAAGTCGGACGCTTAACTGACTGCGCCACCCAGGCGCCCCTATTTTTATTTTTTAAAAATATATGTTTTTACATTTATTTATTTGAGAGAGACAGAGACAGCACGAGCAGGGGAGGGGCAGACAGAGGAGAGAGAATCTCAAGCAGGCTCCACACTGCCAGCACAAGGCCCAATGTGGGGCTCGAACTCACAAAACGGTGAGATCATGACCTGAGCTGAAACCAAGAGTCGGACGCTTAACCGACTGAACCACCCAGGCACCCAAGAACTATTGCTTTAACAAAACTTTGTGGTTATGGCTGCATTAGTCCAATGATGGGACTATAGCAATATGAAAATCCTACCATGGCGACTGCACAGATACGATCTTTTATAGCAGTTGGTACCTTAATATGTTCAAATCACAGTACAGAATCTAAACTATAATAAAGATGATAACCATCCCACTTGTGATTAGTACTATCACTGCGTACGCAACTGATTATTTTCCATGACGAAAAACAGGGCCTGAAAAGGTTTTATTGGATATAATAGTCACAGGCCTTCTTCCATAGGAAGAGTGCGAAGAAAGGAAAGGCTGCAACAGGGAAACATCTAGTAGATACGAGAGATTTCTGACAGTTTCTAGAATGAAAGAAGGGAGAAAAGAAGAATGAGTGAAGGAAAAGCGAAGGAGTCCCTTTATATTTAGTATCTTTATGTAAAGTCCCTTTACAGTTAGTGTCTAAGGCACAAGAAAAGATACGAATAACGAAGGTAGGGATACACAGATAGAGGCTTGCAGTTTTCTGGAGAGTTGTCAGAAAAGCCTACACGTGTAAGAAACGGTTTGCTAAAATCAGCTTCACTTATTGGTACGAGATACATCACATGGCTGCATCTGTGGTGGATACAGAGAGGCACTGCTAGGATGCCCCTTCAGGGAAGGACTCTGATCCAGCTGTTGGAGTGCTGTTGGCAGACGGCCTCTAGCTGTCAGCTCCTTTGGCAGCAGAGAGCTGCTTTCAGGAAGTCACTCCACTGAGGTGGGGGGAGAAAGCTCAGCCGCTCAGACCCGGCTTTCAGCTCCAGGGCTCCCCGTGGGGTTGGCTGAGGCTGTGGAGGGGAGACCCCCTTCTCTGCTAACTTTTCCCTCGTGCCCAGTCCTATCTCTCCTTCTCCCTGCCTCAGGGGTTTGTCCCAAGGGCACATCCTGAATGCTAAACTCTGTCTCAGGGTCAGCTTCCAGCAGATCCCAAACTACACCAGCATCTACTGACTAAAATATAAGCAAAATTGAAGAAAACTGGAGAACGCTTGGGGATGGAAAATCATCATAAAATTATGTGTTAACGTTTAACTCAAGGCTTCACTTGTCTTTCACTTTAAATTGCTTACACTGAGCATGACTTTACATTTTGTAATTGCTTTACATTTTTAAATTGCTTACGCTGAGCGTGACTTTAACACTTTGTTTCCTATCAGTTTGCTATGTCTACTTCCCCTATCAGTTTGCTATGTCTACTTCCCCTTTCGTACAGGAATCGTACTGTGGAAAGATAAAAAGGTAACAGAGTAAGAAAAACAGTTAGGTGGTTTCTTCCCCGACCACTCAGGAAATCCATGATTTCAAGGCTGGCCTAAGCAGCAAGTGAGGAAACATGTTGGGAAATGTGACAGTGGTTTTGTTCTGAACATTAGACTAACAGAAAGTTATGAAGTGGTCTGATTATTGGAAGAACTGTCCCTGAACATAATAAAGAAGGTATTTAATTTTAAGCCTAAATATTTCAACACTCACTTAGAAGTCTCAGACCTGAATAGGATTAGTAATTTTATTTTATTATTATTTTTTTAATTTTTTTTCAACGTTTATTTATTTTTGGGACAGAGAGAGACAGAGCATGAACGGGGGAGGGGCAGAGAGAGAGGGAGACACAGAATCAGAAACAGGCTCCAGGCTCTGAGCCATCAGCCCAGAGCCCGACGCGGGGCTCGAACTCACGGACTGCGAGATCGTGACCTGGCTGAAGTCGGACGCTTAACCGACTGCGCCACCCAGGCGCCCCAGGATTAGTAATTTTAAACATAAACAGGAAAGTAGGTACCATCCTGTCTTCCCCTACAGCTTCAGATGAGGGCAGAACAGTGGATTCCCAGACATTTTGAACTCACGAGTTTAGGAGACAGGGGGGCGCCTGAGTGGCTCAGTCAGGTAAGCATCTGACCTTGGCTCAGGTCATGATCTCATGGCTCCTGGCTTTGGGTTGGAGCCCCACGTGGGGCTCTGTGCTGAGAGCTCAGAGTCTGGAGCCTGTTTCGGATTCTGTGTCTACCTCTCTCTCTCTGCCCCTTCCCCGCTCTCTCTCTCTCTTTCTCTAAAAAAATTTATAAACATTAAAAAAAGAAAAGAGTTTAGGAGACAGAGCAGGTGAGTCTTCTGACTGCCTCCTTTACCTTCAGACCTTTGATCTCTGGGAAATACATCTATTTCAGTGTCCTTGTCCTGATTTTTCTGGGATCTATAGGTTACCGGGAGATGACTCAGGCAGGTTACACCCTGATCCTCACTGTGGAAAAAGAGAATGGTGACATAAATGTCCTGACAACATAGACTACATACCTACAGACAAAATTGAAATATTATTTTGTTTTTCTTTTCCCTAAGATTATCTTGATAACAGTGATCTTTGATATTACAAAGTAAATACAATTATATTTAGGTATTCCTTTTGGGAGCATGCACTGGGGAAGATGACTATGTAAAGAGCCACTGTGAACATTTTCGATCTCATTTATTATGGAGATTCACTCAAGCATACTCAGTTTGTGAGAATGACGATCTGTTGCCTATAAGGCAAGGCAACTACTTGTGAGAAAAGAGAAAAGATATAATGGGCTATTGTAAAGGAAATACTTTGAGGGTTCTAGTTCAGGCTTTGTACAGGGTTTGAGTCTCGGTTTTCTCATCTGTAAAGTGGGGTTAATGCCTACCTCGTTGGTTATGAAGATCACATAAGGGGACATGGGAAGAGCCAGGCACCTAGGACAGTGCCTGGTACAGTAAATGTGGATTCCCTGTCCACCCCTTCCTGCAGAGCTGTGGGAAAACACTGCATAACCTCATAGGGTGTGATGAACTGTCCCTCCCCTTTCTATTCCCAGTTATGGCACTGGAGATCATAAAAACGCCTCTTCCCTGTCTCTTCCTTTCTTCCTTCCTCTCCAAGACAAGGAAGTGGCCGGCTCCCTTCCCTTCTTTCGGAAGCTTTCGCCTCCCAGGACAGCCCAGCCCCCGGGTTGCTAAGGTCGGGGGTTGGGGGTGGGGGGAGGAGAGCTGCGTCTCCGGCCTGCGCCGCGCAGTGGGGAGGCGGCAGGGAGGCGATGGGGAGGCGGGCGCAGTCGACCCAAGGGTGGAGAAGGGGGACGGCGAAGGACGCGCGTTCCCGGGCTCGTGACCGCCGGTGGCCCAGGGAGCCGGCGCCTAGACAGCCTCGGAGATGGCAGGCGGCGGCGGGGACTGGCGCGCCGCGGGCACCCTCCACCTGCTGCTGCTGGCGGCTGCCCTGCCCCTGGCTGCCCGGGGGGTCAGCCGAGGCGCCGCAGACTGGACCCAGGAGAAGGTGAGCGGCTGCCGCTGCGCGACTGCACCTGGGCGGCTCGTGCCGCGCGCTCAGGGACCGGGGACCGGGCGACCACACTTTCGCAAGGGGGGTGGGGAGGCAGGCGGAGTCGCCGTCCGCGGCCAGGCAGCCGTGCCCGCAACGGGCACCCGGAGGAATCGGAGCTCTGCGTCCTCGTCGGGGTGCCTCGCTGGCCTCGGGACTGCTTTGGAGAAGCCTCGGGAGCTGGGTGATGTCACCAGCCTCCCCTCGGCTGCGGTCTGATGCGGGTAGTGATAGGCACAGGAAGTGTGTCTAGCCGGCGGCGGCCGAGCGGGGAGGTGAGGGCGCATCGCCTCGCCGCCGCCCACTCGGGACCCGGGAAGCCAGTGGTCGCGGCGCTCGGCTGGCGCGGGGGTGCCCGGCGCGCCTGGGGGTGTGCCTACTGCTCCCCCACCGCTGCAGCCGCGGACGCCCTTGGGACGCTGGAGTTTCCGTGCAGTCTCAAGACAGACGCGTGTTACCGTTTGCTTTAGGTTTTTTAAGCGGAGCAGCTCTAACTGGAGACCAGCTTCACTTAAAAAAAAATTTTTTTTCCCCTTAAGAGAGGCAATGCAATTGTCAGAGCAATGTATCTGGTTGTAGGTGGAAATTCATATAAGGAACTTAGGAGGCAAGCTTCCTCTGCGTGCAGTAAACAGGTTCAAAATTATTTCCTTTTCTTGTGTAACAGTTTTGAAATCATGAAATTGCTAGGGAATTATGCATATTTAACGATATCGGAGTAAAATGCCCTTAAAAATAGTAAGAAAAAGCAGTCCAGGGTTATAAACCTTGACCGCGTTGCTGAGCAGAACTTTTAAATGCTTACAGTATGCTTGTATTTGCTGGCACGTTGGGATTACAGGGCACACTGGCAACTGCACGGGCCCTGTGTGGTCACCCGTGGACTCGCACTCCGCCGCGTGCATGTGCATATGAATAGCCTGCTTGAGTTCTCTGGGTTATGCTTACTTAGCTTCACGGTTCACCCCACAATGTGCCCCGACCTACACGTGGAGACCACCAGCCACAGGGAACCTGGTGAGGATGTGGGAAGGCAAACTCAAGAATAACTGCATTATAAGAAAAAATTTCTGTGGGCGTTCAGAAGGAGTAAGGTCCCTTAAGGGACATTGAATTACACACTTAAATCCTTTCCTTCTTCACTTCATCCTGGGTACCTTCCTGATCAGAAATTGGGAAGGGGGCATTAATAACCGGAATGTGGAGCCACACCAACTGTGTTTTTCTGATACATCTGAATGGGTGAGTAAGTGAGATAGGGAGTATTTGAATGAGCTGTTCTTTGGGCATCATTTGTAGGCAGGGTGTATTTCTAGGGGGGAGAAGGTGTTGGATTCTGGACATGTTTAAAACTAATGAGACTAACTTTTGAGAAAAGTCTTTGAAAGGGTAAATCCCTTTTATGTTTATTTTAAGAAGCTTCTAAATACTGTTCTACTAGGAAACTGGATGCTTTCAAATGGTGTAAGCAAGGACCTGGGTGGCTCAGTTAGTTAAGCGTCTGACTTCGGTCAGGTCATGATCTCACCGCTCGTGAGTTCGAGCCCCGCGTGGGGCTCTGTGCTGACAGTTCAGAGCCTGAAGCCTGCTTCGGATTCTGTGTCTCCCTCTCTCTCTGCCCCTCCCCTGCTTACACTCTGTCTGTCTCTCTCAAAAATATAAATAAACATTAAAAAAAAAAAAGAGTACATTCAAATGGTGTGAGCAAATGACAAGATTAACCATGACGGTTCTGTTTCTGGTTCCTTCCTCCCTTACTCGGTAGGCCTACATAAAGTCCTTCAGATGTCCAGTACAGCTTGTGGCCTGGGAAGTGAGTTGGTCCATATTAAAACACATGCCTTCCTGCTATATGTGGCATTTAACTATTTTAATCACTGAGGTGTGCCCTTGGTACACTGGTCTGCCAAAAGGTGAGGTACAGTAAAGAAAACATTGATTCTGAAATCTGTTTCCTTTGCTTTGAAGTAAAGGCGTGTCTCTTTCAGTGGCATCTACTACATAAAACAGTTCAACCCTACTTGGTGGTTGAGTTCGGGGGACTGTGATTGGGTTGCTTGAAACCTGCAAACATTTTCCCATAGAGGCAGTAGTATAAATGGTTAGATTCTCAGGTGGGCCCACAGGTGTATATTTAGAGGCATTGGCATCTGGGTTCCGGGACGCTCATGTATAACCATCTCACTTGAACCTCACAGTGCCCCTGGGAGGAGAGAAGTTTCATCCCCAATTTATAGGTGAGGACACTTGACTATGGCTACACCAGCGAACTGAAGAGCCTTCATCTTTCCTCTTCCACTCTCTTCTCCAAGGTAGATGAGTCCTGGCTGAGGGTACAGGGAACAGTGTCCAGGGAGTGAAGGACGGTGGGGCTGGTGGGAGGGTTGGGGGGACCAGAGGAAGAGCTTATTTCTCCTTTCCTGGGTAAGAGTGGATCCTAAATGGAATTCCAGAATAGATTGTTTCTTTCTGGAACCTTCTCTCCCTATTTAGCCCCTTTCCGGATCTCCCTCGTGGAGCTTAAAGGTTAATTATCTGGGGCTTGGGCCTTATTCCAAAACTACTTCTCTGGAGTCCTGTCCCATCCTTGATCCCCAATCCTATTTCTTTGGTACAGACCCATTCCTTTGGTACAACTTTGTCAACTGACTGTTAAAAGGAATCTTGTTAAATCAGTCCTCCCTTAGGTGTGGAAGATGAATGGCTGTTAGGAAAGTTGCATTTTTTTTTTTTTTTAAAGGAAGCTGTTAGTTAAAAAGTATGGCTTCTATTGAAGTCTCCCCATTATAAAGTTAACATGTGCTCATTTTAGAAAACCAGGAAAATACAGAAAAGTATACTAAAAAGAAAACTGTTGTGACCATAATCCCACATTTGGAGATGATTGCTGTTAACCGTTTTGATGTTTTTATTCCTAGTGTCTCTCTCTCTCTCTCTCTCATTCTCCCCTACCTCCTGTTTCTCCTTCCCTCTTTCTTTCTATAGATATATATCATATTTATATGTACACACATACACATGTATATATGTGTGTATTTTTATTTATAGAAATGGACAACAATTATATCAGTCTTGTAGGTTTTTGTGAGAATTGAGCTAGCCATCTAAAGCACTTAGCACAGTGCTGCCATGTGGTAAATGCTCAATAAACACTAATTATTTATTTTTAAAATAACACATGTGAATACTTATTTCTTACTAGGGATTATGCTCCATATATGGTTTTATATTTTAGTATGTCGCTTAAGAGTATGCGTGTTACCTTGAACCAATAAAACCCATTGAAAGCATCACTTGATAATTGCAAAATCATCAGCATTCCATAATTTGCCTATCCTTTTATTGTTGGACATTTAGGTTGTTTCCAAACTTTCTCTATCATAAAGTTGGGACTCCGTGTATTGGTAGAATCTTCCTTTATTATAACAAGGGTGACGTAGAAAATTTCAAGTCATATTGGATGTGGAGGGGCAGAGTTTTTGAAGCAAGGCAAGACATACAGGAGGGTTGGCCTCACCTAGGGGTTCTCCTCCATGGTCATCTCTGGCAAGCTGCCACTGCTGTCTTCAGTACTTCACACTTTTGCTTCTGGAGTCACACATATTCTGAGTGTTTAGGGTTCCCCTCTTCCATGGTTTTAAAAGCTCTTAGCCATTCTCCCATCTACCCGCCATGATTCTTAGGGAAGCAACAATGGAGACTCCAAGTCAGGGGACAGGGCGGTCAGTGATAGGCTGGGTGTTGGTAGGGGAAGAAAGACAAAATATGCCATTTTTTAGTTTCTACCTCCTGATAGGTGAGTACTCTGACATCCTTACAGATAGGTAAACCTTTCCTTGTCACAGCTAGTAAGCCAGGGTCCTGGGATTTGACTCTGAATTGTCGTTTCAAAGCCTACATTGCTTTTCTTTTAGCTAGAGGGCTCATTGCATTCAAAGAAGGCAGAACTTTACCTTATTCGGTTCTCAACTTCTCCACAACTGCATTTGTCATGCCGGGGGCTTCGGACACACTGGAAGGGTGTCTGTAAATGCTGGCTGGGTTGAATTTACTGGTAGACACAGGAGTTAACCTGAGCGCTATCTGGGAGACACTCATACGGGATGGGAACTAGAATTGAAATCACTGGGCTTCTGTAATGATCTCTCTTTAATTCAATGGCTTGGGACCTCAGATCCCCCTGCAAGCTGGGCCAGCCCTACAAATTATGTAATTAAAACCCTCTTTGGCCTAGCATCATGTGATTAGCCTAGAGGAGATGTTTCAGGATATCTGGTTCACACTTTTTTAGCTGAAAGATTCTTGTCACCCAAAGCAGACTTATTGTCCTTTCTGCCTGGCTGAAAAGACAAAGCAGGGGCTGTAATAGAGACTCATTCCTCTGAGAATGCCTATACTAAAGAAAACTTGTCGATGTGCCTTTTAACTGAAATAATCCTAGACTAATTGGGGGTTTGCATTTAGCACTAGGCTCAACACTGTTTTTGCCTCATTTACTTTCCTCATGTCCAGCCCACACTTTCTGTCCAGGTTTCTCCTCTCTTTCCTTCCTCTGATCTCTGCAGAGATTTTTATGTTTATTGGGTTCTGAGAGGAAGGCTTAAGCATTTTTTGGTGCTGTTTCTCAACTATATTTCATGTAGGATATCTGCTACAGCTAGTGATGCTGGAGGGTTATTTATTTTGTTCCTGCTTTTCCTCAAATCTCTTAAGAACTCTCTAGAGTCTCCATAAACTGCCCATTTTAACATGAGCTTGATTTCCTCCTGCTGTGGACATGCAGTGAAGGACCTTGTCCACGGTGACCAGGTAGGCTCTGGGATAGAGTAATGGACACTAAACAGAAAAGGAGTCACTGGCCAGACAGCTTTCCCGACACAACAGGTCTTGGTTATCGCAGAGACTGCCCCGGGGCCAAACCAACTCTAAAGCATCACAAGCATTGACTGTTAGAAATGTAAAAAGAGCAAAGACCACAAAACTTGAATCATAGCACTTCCTGGCCCTTTGCAGTAGGTAGCTTCTTGTTTTCCTGTTTTTATGATTGCTTGTACATTTAACTGACTTGATATGTATAATGCCCATTTTACACATTATTCTATAAGCATCGTCTTAGTGAAGACAATTTGAGAGAGGTAGTTCCTCTGTCAATTCCTTATTTGATGAGTTCACCCAATATTTCTCGAGTACTCAATATGCCCAGGGCACTGTGTGGCCCTGGGAAGACTAGAAAGTAAAGATAGTTCCCGCCCTCATGGAGCTGATATCCAATATGAAATCAGATGTTAAACAAGTAAACACACAAGAAAGGGGTCTCCAAATTATAACCTGAGTTAAGTGAAGAGAGAGGGAAGAGCCTGGAAGCCAGAAATCACCGCAGAGGCAAAAGCCTCAACAGGTCAGAGTCTCACACTGCTTTGGGACCTGGATGGTCCCAGGACCTGGATGGAGGCCAGGGTGACTGAAGCATGGTGCCCTGGGGGCGAGTGGCCCTGCCTGGGGGCGGTGAGGCAGCAGGAGAGACCAGACAGGCTCCTGTTGGCCTGGTCAAGTAGTAATTAACCATAGAAACCATCCCACTTCTTGCCTCCAGGTTCTTCTTTGCCCTTTTCACATTTCTGTTTTGTCTGTTAGCTTCAGCTTTCTACTTCAAAGTGCTGAGAGTTAACATAAGGACTGAGATCCTGAACGTACCAGGGAATTGAAAGGCTGAGGTGACAAATTTATGAAGTATATTTAAAAATGTATTATCAGTAAACAAAGATAAACCTTAAGATGTTTGGGCACAGCATCCACATTTGGGAGTAACTGAAGGTTCATAGATGAGGCAGGGAGGCAGAGCAGAAGGGCATGGGAGGGGGAATCCATGGAACCCGGATCTTTTCATGGACTTACCTGGAGCTCTCCTATGACCTTGGGAAAATCATTTGCTCTCTAAGAAAAACTCAGTTTCCACTGACATAAATTCAGGAGGTTGGACTAGATCATCTCTAAGTGTCTTTCCAGCTCTGAATTCTGTACCTCTTTCATGTATGATAGAAGGTAATAGAATGAAAACTTATTGAATGTTTACTATGGTGGCTTATATATGTTAGCTCACGTAATTATAATTACTCTAGGAAGTAGGTGTTATTACCTCCACTTTACAGATGAGGAAATTGAGCCTTAATGAGGTTAAGTAACTCACCAGAATCACACCTCGTGAGTGGTGGGGGGCTGAGTTGAGAGGGTCTGTCTGAACCCACAGCCCATGTTCTCTGCATGATCACACTGGAGAGTAATGATGAGACATAGCAAAGTGTAGATGAGTATAAGTGATTGGCAATTAGCATTCTTTAATTCCAGAGTTTCTCACCAGCCACTTGGAGAGGAAATACCTACGTGATTACTGAGACATATTTAACCAACATTGGTGCCGGAAAGAACCGTGAAGAAGAAAAGGCTCCTTCAGTTTCTGTTTTGCATTCCGAAGAACTTAATATCCTGTATGACCTTCATCATTCCCCTTAGGGCAGAAATCAGCTGATCAATCACTCACTTACCTAGGGGAGGAGTAACACATTCCATTACTGAGTGCCTGATAAACACGCAATGAATCGATGATTCATCATTACTAGTGTCACAAGAAAATACAGTGTGTGTGAGGTTATATCTGAAGTACAAATTTGAGGGGCACCTGTGTGGCTCAGTTGGTTGAGCGATCAACTCTTGATTTTGGCTCAGGTCATGATTCCAGGGTCGTGGGATGGAGCCCTGCATTGGGCTCTGTGCTGCCAGCACAGAGTCTGGTTGGGATTCTCCCTCTCCCTCTGCCCCTCCTCTGCTTTCACATTGAGTGTGTGTATGTGTGTGTGTGTGTGTGTGTGTGTGTGTGCGCGCACCCTCTCTCTCTGTCTCTCTCTCTCTCTCAAAAAATATATGTATATACATTAAAAAAAGCAAATTTAATTTTTATGTTTATTTAGCTCTTTAAGGTTAATTCAGCTAATATGTAAATGTTCCTATGAATGTGAGTGTTAATAGAATTTTAAAATAATTTTAAGGGAAGATAAAAAGTGTACTATTTAGCGGGTTATAGAATCATCAAACTCTGGCTGAAAGGAATTTCAATGATCATCTAGTTTAGAGCTCTACAACGAAAATATATAATGAGAAGTACATATGTAATTTTAGGTTTTCTTCTTTTTTAAGTTTATTTATTTATTTTGAGAGAATGAGAGGGAGGGGAAGGGCAGAGAGAGGGAGAGAGAGAGAATCCCAAGCAGGCTCTGCACTGTCAGCGTGGAGCCCGATGTGGGGCTCAAACCCACGAGGTGTGAGATCATGACCTGAGCTGAAACCAAGAGTTGGACGCTTAACTGACGGAGCCACCCAGGTGCCCCCATTTTCTTTTTAAAATAAGCTGCCAAAACAGTTAGTTTAACTTTCTAGATCTAATGGGCCAATTTGAAAGTTGAGTAGTTTAACTTACTTTATGGCATAAGACCTATCTCCTTAGTTTGAGATTCAAAAGAAATAGTTTTCTATTGCAAATGTCTCAGGATAAGTCCTGACCGTGTTATGAAATGATAGCCAGTTAAATGATGTTATTTAATCCTCAGAATTATCACCAACCAGCCATTTTGAATTCCTCGTCTCTTCGACAAGTTGCAGAAGGCACCAGTATCTCAGCAATGTGGCAAAATGACTTACGACCGTTGCTGATAGAGCGATACCCAGGATCCCCTGGAAGCTATGCGGCTCGCCAGGTGAGGACGCAGCACACAAATCTGGAGGTTGCTGAACACTTTGCTTGCACGTGGGAGATAATATTATGTCCCAAGTTCTGAGTTGTCTGATATTCAGACCTGTCATCTCATCATAGCATCCACCAAAATAAGCAACTCAAAAAACCAAACAACTGAGAGTAAATGTCTGTTCTGAACTGAGTGATACATGTTCATCTAAATCAATTTAGGTGTGAAATCTCTGTTGGGGTACAACATGAGATAGGGTACTAAGTATTCAACTCTTGGTCATTTCTATAATACACCCCCAGGCACCCCAGCACATTTTCTTGGACCCTAACCACCCAACGTCACTAGCCCTAAGCAGTCCTTAACTGACAGTTTCTGGCCAAGAGTGGGTTTACTGTCCTATGAGGCCTTCATTCCTCTTGGAAAATTGTATTCTCCCTGGAGGGCAAGTCAAGATCAGTTATAAGCTACTTTCTCCAGTGCAGTGTTTCTCAAACTTCTGATTCTGATCCATGTTAAAAAAAAATAGCAAAGTTAAAAAAACTTACATTTTGTGCACACAAATATAAAAATAGATTTAACTGACACCAAAGTTTCATGAAAAAAAACCCGCACTCTTATTACCTGCATTACCTGTGATTTGCTCTGATATCGTTAATTCTACTTTACTAGTTTGTTCTGTATTGTTTTTTTTTAATACTGGTCATGACCCAGTAAACTGATTTCGAGATTCACTGATTTTACCATTGCAGTTTGAAAGACACTGCTATGGAGGGTAAATTATACCATAGCTGGGCTAGACCTTGTGTCTCTGCCTCCTTAGTGCCAGTCTTCCTAAGTAATCTGATATCCCACCTCTGAATGAATGTTTTTCAAAATAGCCCCATTTCAAGGGGCAGCTCAGGAAAGAATGGGGAGAGACTGACCCCCCAAATCCTCCTCTGAGAGTACTCCATCTGCCTAACTCTCCAGGCAAAAGACCTTGGCACCCCACTTCTGTGATAGAGTGACACCTGCAAGGTCCAGCAACACAGCCGTTGGGCTCATCCCTTGTACCCAGTATATGACTCTGCCTCTGACATCCAACCCAGATAGCCATTGTCTGCTGCCCCATTAGGCGCCTGTCTTCCAACCAAGCACCTGTTTCTCCTAAGGAATCAGATGGTGGAGACCCAAAGAGCGCCTTAGTTCTTTCTAACCTTTAGGCGGGGCGAGGTATAATAATGATGATGGCTGACTTTCATGGAGCACTGTTTTTTGAAGTCAGGTACTTTATGGAGTTCTTCGCATGGACTTTTGCATTCAGTCCTCACAACCATGCTGTCGTGTGGGTACTATTATTATCCTAGTGCTACAGATCAAAAGGCCTGAGGTTTAGGTATATGAGTTAACTTGTTCAAGGTTATAAACATAATAGTGAGGAGACCAGAATTTGGACCCAAATCAGCTTGACTTCACAATCCTATCACTGAAAAGCGGTGGCTGGGGGGAACCGGTGTGTGCTCATAAATGTCTCCAGCTCTGGCTCTTCTCTTGCCTAAGTTGGAGAGTGAGATACATACCTCTCATTTCAATGATATTCCTGGATTTCATCTCCCAAGTATTTTCTTTTTTTCTTAAGTTTATTTTTTATTTATGTTGAGAGAGAGCAAGTACAAGCCAGGGAGGGGCAGAGAGAGAGAGAGAGAGAGAGGGAGAGAGAGAGAATCCCAAGCAGGTTCCATGCTGTCCGCGCAGAGCCTGACGTGGGGCTCGATCTCACAAATCATGAGATCATAACCTAAGCCGAAATCAAGAATTGGAAGCTTAACCTACTGAGCTACCCAGGTGTCCTGAAAATCACCAGGATTGCTGTCTAAGCTGTGGAAAGAGAGGGGTTTCTACTTTAGATGATGAGGTGGGGACACTTGGGTGGCTCAGTCGGTTAAGAGTCTGACTTCAACTCAGTTTATGATCTCATAGTTTGTGGGCTCGAGCCCCGTGTTGGGCTCTGCAGAGCTGTGCTGCTTGGGATTCTCTCTCTCTCTCTCTCTCAAAATAAACTTAAAAAACTGAGGTGGGGTGCCTGGGTGTCTCAGTTGGTTAAGCATCCGACTTCAGATGCCCAACATTGGACTCCATGCTGACATGAAGAGCCTCCTTGGGATTCTCTCTCTCTTCCTCTCTCTCTGCCCCTTCTCCACTCGAGTTCTCTCTCTCAAAATAAATAAATAAAAAAAGATGAGATAGATGACACTTGGGTTCTGATGAGGGAATTACACACTAATGCACTCAGTTTGACCTGTCACTCAGAACTAAATCCAAACAAGAATGGTGGAAAATCTGCTTTTTTCCTGAGGCCTTTTGGAGCATTGGATTCGATGTTTTATAATTTATGGCGTTTCAGGGTTGTAGCTAGAGAAGACTCTCAAATCTAAAGATACGTGGACTTGATAGAAAGTTGGTTATTGAACTGACCTGTGCAGTTGACGATAAAGATGTGCATTGCAATGGATTCTTTTTCAGAGAATAATATGAGAACGATGTCCCAGAGGCTCCATTTTTACTGCCTCTCATCATGGAGCCTAAAGACGCCTATTGGAATTATAGAAGTTTTATTTTTTTAGGAGATAATTTATTTGTAGAATAAATAATAAGAAGGCATGAAATGTTGGGTTTTTTTTTTGGTAATTTCTATCTGAGATAGGAATAAAAAAAATAACTAAAAAATCAGGATGATGAAATCTTCGTAGGGAGCAAGCCAGAAACTTTGTCTAAAAGAGGCAAGCTACAAACTGTGGGGTTAAAATCCCCTGTAGATGCACAGTACACGTGAGAAGTGGCAGCTGGCCTTCTTCAGCCCAAGGTGGGGCTGTCCCTGAGTGGAGGGCCCCGTGTGGAGAGCACTCAGCATGGAGCCTGGGAGACCAACATGTCTAAGAAGGAAGAGGTACCTGACGTCCCCCGTGTCAGGAATCAGCATCCTGAGAATGACATGTTTGTAGACTTGGGACAAACATCGTAGAATCTGCTTCCTCCAAACAAACCTGGGCTGCTAATGTTATTGTTTCTTGGAACCTGGAAATAAGAATTTAAGTGAAATTAAATTAGACCCAGGATCATTCACTACTGTTAACCTACAATGCCTGGGGCCTTCCCTCCTGGAAGTAGAATGTCATATTTATGTCTGACTTTCTCTTCCTCTCTCACTCTCTCTCCTCGCCTCCACCTTTATCTTTGTATCCTTTTCTTTTTGGCTCTACTCAATGTCCGTCTATCTCTGTGTTCATCTCTCTCTCTCTATCCATCCATCTCTTTCTCTCTGTCTTTTTCTCCCTTCCCCGTCCAAAAAAGAAATCTAGAATAGTCCAAAATACAATCTATACTCTGAACTGCCCTTTGCACTCCTGGCGGGCCTGGGTTCTCGCTACTTAGTTTCAGGAAGCACTCCCTACCTGGTTTCAGGGCATTCTAGTGAGCAGAGCGGTGGTTTGGGGAGCCCACTCTAGAGAATTGCAGTGGGAACTTGCAGACTAAGCTTGAAAGCCAAAGGCACAACAAGGGATATTGGTGACCTAATGAGATTATGGAGCCAATACGATTGTTTATAAAGAAATTCGTTGCTAAGATAATTAAAAAAAAATTTGCACTGAGTAAAAAAAGAAGATTCCTTCAGAGAGGACTCTTTTGGGGACATTTGCTGAGGCTTTTGTGGATTTTAGTGTCAAGATAATCAGAAATTATGTCCACAACTTATTTAGTAGTTGAGAAATGAGTTTGTGTGTGAGACTTCAGCTGAATGAAGCTAACAGATACATATTTTTAAATCTCAGTTCATTTCTGTAAGCATACAGGCTGCTATTGATTTGGAATCGTTCATCATCTGGATACCAGATGTTCTGGAATATATGCCTGTTTTTTGTTTTTTTTTTAAAGATGACCCCTTTATGGAAAAATTTCTCTTCCCTAAAGTCTGGGAATAACTTATTTTCATATTCTGTGGAAAGCTGATGTTGGATGCACAGTGATTTGTCTCTGTTCAAGCTCCCCAAGCTTGATATCATATAATTTTATTGTTCTCATTGAGAATAACTTACTAGTTAGAATCAGCCCATATTTAGTGATAGCCTACTGTGAGCAAAGCCCAGTATTAAGAATTGTGGATGAAAACAAAGTGAATGAGGTATGAATGACGATTTCTTTTAATTATTTGAAAGGTTATTAATATTTCTTTTCATTATTTGGAAAGAGAACTTGTGAACTTGTAATACAAAAGGTAAGGGACTGTGTACACATGCCATTGTGGCCAAAGTCCGCGTCACTGCAGAAAGCAGGGAATGAGTATCAGGGAACCGTTTGTTTATTTGGCTTTTACAGAATTGAATGGGGAATCAGTGTCCTCGTCCTGGTTTGGTTATTTTCCTGGAAGCTTCCTGCCACAGTTTTTCCAAAGCCTTTGCCTACGTGTCTTGTCACATTAGTTATGACAGGCCATACAAGAGTTGGGTAGGCTAGAAAATCTTGTATTTCGGGGCGCCTGGGTGGCGCAGTCGGTTCAGCGTCCGACTTCAGCCAGGTCACGATCTCGCGGTCCGTGAGTTCGAGCCCCGCGTCGGGCTCTGGGCTGGTGGCTCGGAGCCTGGAGCCTGTTTCCGATTCTGTGTCTCCCTCTCTCTCTGCCCCTCCCCCGTTCATGCTCTGTCTCTCTCTGTCCCAAAAATAAATAAACGTTGAAAAAAAAAATTAAAAAAAAAAAAGAAAATCTTGTATTTCCTTGGGGGTAGGGGAAAAAACAACCAAAAACCAAGCCTCGATTCTTTTCCAGTGATTATGAGTTATATGTTTGTCACCTCACGGTCCTTCCCTACTGGATATTCATGGTGCAACAAATTGCCAGTCCTGTTGATGGTTAGTTTGTCGTCTGACTTTTTTAAAAGATCCTTTAAGGCACACTTACAAAGATGTACACAATATTTCAACATAAAATAAAATAAATGAAACCTAGTTGAGAAACATGAAGTGAAGGAGAAATGAAGGCAGGAAAGGGCGAATGGAACAGTAGTGACCTCCCCGTAACTTGCCACACCATGAAGTCTAGACTCTGAAGGAAGACACGGCCAGTCTCGGAAGTGGTGTTTCTTTTCCATCTGCTTCCTATCAGCCACTGTGTGATTCATTAGTTCCTAGGTGATGAGGAGAGATAGGAAAACAGATTCTTCTTTATGTTTACTGTTTATAGTGGGGTCTGAACTCGCCTTTGGTGCTGAGGAAAACTACTTGATGTGTCATTATGGTTCAGAGTTGTTTATTGATTCTTAAAGTGTGCGGGACCTCAGATATCCCCCAGAAATCCCCTTGTGGGACATTATACCATCAGAATCTTTTGTTAGCGTATATTACATTTTGAAGTATTTGCTGAACTTGGGGCACATGCTGTGCTCTTGCAAAAGAGTTACCATTTGCAGTTCTTGTTTTCAAAGAACTTAGGGTAGAAGTTGAGATCTGTAGGACCTCGGTGTATCTGACTTCTCAAAATGCCTTCTCAGCCTCCTAGAAGTATTGAAAGTGGACTTTAATACATACTGAACTGGTCTCTGTCTCCTGACATGTAGAAATGACCCCGATGGTATTGTTAAGTACCAGCAGGGGTCGGAATAATGTATAGATTCTATTCCTATAAAAACGTGTACCCCTTTGCCAAATACATGTTTGTGTACTAGTATATGTATATATAAACAATAAGGATGGTGTGGAAGGATATACATCAGACTATTAACATCAGTTAATACCAACAGTGTGTTGGGATTGCTTGGCAGGGGTATGGTTAAGGGAGAGGGAGAGGGAGAGGGATAGCTTTTCTTTTAATCACCCTTGCTATTAACTCTATAACCACGTATTGCATTTTTAACTTGAAAGACATCACATAAATTTATATGTGTGTGTGTATATATATATGTATATATGTATATATATATATACAGTGAACCAATGGAAACTGTCTAGATCTGAAATTTTGGTTTTTGTTTTGATCAGCACATCATGCAGAGAATTCAAAGACTTCAAGCCGACTGGGTCTTGGAAATAGACACCTTCTTGAGTCAGACACCCTATGGGTACCGATCTTTCTCAAATATCATCAGCACCCTCAATCCCACCGCTAAACGACACCTGGTCCTCGCCTGTCACTACGACTCCAAGTATTTTCCCCCTTGGGACAACAGGGTGTTTGTGGGAGCCACTGACTCAGCAGTGCCATGCGCGATGTTGTTGGAACTTGCCCGGGCTTTAGACAAGCAACTCCTTTCCTTGAAGGTATTTGTTTCTGTCTCGAAGATTCTGGGAATAAAACGCAGAGTGAATTCTAGAATCCTTGGGGGAGTAAGAAGGCCATTTAGAAATGTAGACTTTCAGTACATTTTGTAATAATTTGTTGCAAAAAGACATGAGGTTGAATGAATATTAATTGGAAGATTACACTATTTGAAATGTCAACCATGGACGATAAACCTAGGATACATGACAGTGAATTTATTCAGTGGCACTTAATTGCTTAATTTTGCATGCACATTAAATTAAATGCAACATTTCTTTGCAAAAAATGAAGAGGGTGGATGGTTGGTACAGGCGTATGTATGAGAACTATGTTTATTTCTTCTTGTTCATGTAGCCATGAAACATCACAACCTCCTAATCTGAGAGGTGTGGCTCTTGAGTTGGGGGGAAAGGGTTGATTGAAAAGTGCTTCTGAAGTAGAGAGTGGGTTTTTCAGACATATCAAGATGAAAAACTTGGAGCAGAAATGCATTATTGTTATTATCTGTGAATCTCGGCTCAATTTTATGTAGCATAGCAGAGCTTTTGTACGTTCTCAGCTCAAAATACTTCTGGGACTCTCAGATGCTATTTCAGTCTCTGTGTTCTGAAGGGTACATTGGAAAAAAAGTGCTAACCTAGATGAAGACATATTGTTCAGATATCACTCATAACCAAGTAAACACAACAAAGCGAAAACAAAAAACTTTGATCACAGGCAGCAAATGCATTTTTCTCCCTCAGAGTTTTATGAAGGGGCCAGCCTTTGCTACAATGGGAGTAAAGAAGTAAAAGGTTTATCTTGTAATGGAAGGAATAGAGATATTTGGTTCTGTTTTTTTTTTTTTTTTTTTTTTTTTTTTTTTTTGCTGGATATGCTGAACTTGAAAGCAAGAATTGTTTGTAACCTCTCAGTATCCTTTTCACTATTTTTTTTTTTAGTTTGTTTTGTTTTGTTTCCTGAACCTTCTATAATGTCTTTGTCCCATCCTCTGTCCTGCTTTTAACTAGTACCCTTCCCCAGCAATTGTGTTGAGGGTGTTCAGAAGCTGATATCAAAGTTTAATTTTCCATGTTTACGTTCTAAGGACATTAAATGAAAGGCACAGTCTATATAGTGGGTGTGTTTTCTCTGGAGCTCAGACCTGCTTATAGTGACCAGAAACAGAAAGGGCCAAATAGGTTGTTAGGTGGACATCCTCATTAAAACACACACAGACACACACATACACACACACACACATTCTCTCTCCTTTTTTTTTTTTTAAAGTTTATTCATTTTTTCAGAGACAGAGACAGAGCACGAGTAGGGGAGGGGCAGGGAGAGAGGGAAACACAGAATCCGAAGCAGGCTCCAGGCTCTGAGCTGTCAGCACAGAGCCCGACGCGGGGCTCAAACTCACGAACCGTGAGATCGTGACCTGCGCCGAAGTCGGATGCTTAACCGACCGAGCCACCCAGGCGCTCCACACATTCTCTTAATTATTCTTTCTCATAGAAGTAACAGTGATGTGGGCATTTAAAAAAAAATGGATCACGTTTGATGGAAACATGAAGGTATCAGATTCATTTTTCCAGGGGTACTTTAACTAAATTTGTATTAAGGTGTTGTTGGAAGCTCTTCAGCTGTCATGGATTGGGTACGTGGGAGTGGAATGTGACCTGGTTGAGGATGGCAGAATAGTCTGGATTATTGTTCCAACTGCATGCACCCCTCCAGGAATAAGATTACAGTTATGCATTCCCGTCTTTTCCCTTGTAACCCTGCTGTGCCTTCCCACTGTAGCAGGTGGTACGTTCTCATTCCTTGACTCCAGACGTGGTTATGTGACCTGTCCTGGCCAATGGGATACTAGTGGATGTGATACCAGCAGAGGCTGGGAATGAGCTTGCACAATTGGGTTTGCTGTCTCATGCCGTTGCCGCCACCATAAGGGCACGCCCTGGCTGGCCTGCCAGTCCCAGGGGGAGGATATGACGTGTGGAGCCCAGCCAACCTTCATGACTGCATGGTGAGGCAGAACTTCTCCAACCAGCCTAGATCAATAGTCCTCCAGCTGACCTACAGACCTGGGAGGACACATGAGTGTTGTGTTAAGCCACTTGGGTTTGGGGTGGGTTTTTACACCCTCTTATTGTGGCATTAGCTGATACAACCTTGGATGGGGAAAGCCTGCAGATAATTCACCTGCTACGTTGACACTGGTAACTAGATTTATCACATTACCACGAAAGACTGAAAGACCCTCACAAACCAGATTTTCCTAGCTCCAAGGTGCTAGACTGAGTTACCAAAAATGGAAGGCCACAGTTATTTTCCTGCTAATCCTGAAAAGAAGCAAAAAGAGCAAAGTGCCTCACAGGACTCAGGATCACTGTCTACACGGTCTACTCCTGTCTTAACGATCAGACGCTTGGAGGACGGAAAGTGAGTCGTTGCGCTGACCTCTGGAGTCACTCAGCTGTTGAAATTTCAGGGAGGCATCTGAACCTTCAAGCCTGTAGAATATGAAAACTGCTTTTGTTTCTGCCCCGACATGAGCAGAATGTCTGTGGTACCAGGCAGTCTTATTCTGTGCTGGTGTTTCGTTATTATGCTGTTTGATTTGGAACTAGAACTTTGCAACCAGTTAGCAATATTAAAACAATTGCAATGACTAGCATACAAAGATAACTTAGTTTTCAGACGATAAAGACATTTTTTCCATCTTAGGAAATCACCCTAAAACAATCAGGAAAATTCCATATTTGAAGAAACTAGGGAACATGTGTTAATGGGAACCACAATATGAAGACATAAGGTAAATGGAGAATGACATACCCAAGTAGAGAGAAGTCACAGCCTCCAGAGCGAGGAGGAAATGGAAAAGCCAGTGGTTCCCTGACAAAATCCTGGAGTGGCTCAGGGATCGGTGGAGATAGTGAGGCTGGGGGCTGGGGAGGGGAGTGTTTTGTTAGTCTGCACAAGGACCAGTTGGTATATAGATTCCCACCCCATCTCTGGCAGATGGGTGAGTATGCCACCAGTAGCCTTGCAGGAGAGGACAGGATAATTTTTCTGGAGACACTGAACCAGGGGGGTTCTGGATGTGGGGACACCAGATGCAGAGGAGGATAGGAATGAAGTTTCCCATGGAAGTCAAGGAGATTAGGTGAAAGTCTGCACATTGAGCAGTGAGGTCCCCAGCCTTTCCCTGTTTTCAGCATGAGAAAGCCAGCACGCAGCTTATGCCCCTCAGAGAGCAAACCGGATGCTCCTTCTCTGGGGAGTGTGAACTACCTCATGAAAAAGACCCAAGATCTGGAGGTGCTCAGTGAAAAACACCCAACGGGGCACCAGATTGCCCTGCGCTGAAGCCAACCAGTCTGTCTCTGATCAGTGTTTTAGTACCTTATTCTCTGACATGAATGAACACAAAGGACGACCAGACATTTGAGGACGGTCTCCAGCATGAAAGAAAGAGTAGACCAATACGAACAATATGAAAAATGAACTCAGAGAAAATAGAGCGTAAGGAGCAGGAGGTAACTTAAAGGGACACTGTTTTAAATATCTTTAGAGAGATAAGAGGAGAAGTTATGTCCATTAAAGATTAGGGAGATGTCAGATTCAGTTCGGTCTGATGGGAGCATGTCCCCCAGTGCTGTACTGAGGTGCAGAGACCAAATGGTTGTGTATCTTTCTTCAGCGAGGTCCGGCTGCGTGCAGGCACAGAGTAGGCAGAGAGCTGGGCTAGAGGTTATATTTTCGCCGTGTGAGTTTGGCCAAGGCAGAGAGAGGCCAGGGAGCTGGGCATGTATGCAAGGGAATGGTTAGAATGATTGGCTGTGGAATTTAAGGTGAATATGGAGGGAAGTGAGGACTTCATGGGAGTGAAGGACTGTGAACAGGTGAAGGATTCAATAGATCAGGGATTTCAGTGGGGCTGAAGGACTGTGGGGGTTAAGGTACCAAAAGGACTAATCTGAAAAGTGTGAGCGGACAGTGAAAGGCATAAAATCGATCAGAATCTTCCTGACCCTTCTAAGTTCTGCTTGAATCCTGGCTCATAAAGTCTTCCTTGACACCCCAGGGATCTGACCTGTCTTTCTATCCAGTTCCCACAAAAGTTTTGGTGTTCCATTTGTGACCCTTGGCACGTGTTGTCCATGTTGTTTTATCTTTCCTAACCCAGCTGAAGTGTAGACTCTTTCAAAAGAGAGGCTGTAATTATTATTCTTTGTGTCCCTGTTGCATTCCTAAGGTGCATCCTTGAGCCTAGATTCAATGAAAAAGTTGCAGACTCAATTAAGGTGGGCAGCAAGGACAATGTGCAGTTGTTTCGGGTTCCGTTCCCTGGGATGCACACTGACGTGGAGTTTAGCATTTAGGTCATTCCTTAAGGGAGTGGCCCTGGTTTAACACCCGCAGCAGGGAGGGGAGAGAAATGGGATTAGGCAGAGGCAGAAGTCAATCCACCATGCAGGTTCAACAACAGGCTCAGCCAACCTTGGGGAGCTCTGGAGGTGGAGTGGCCCCATAGAGCCGCCAGGACCTGCTTAGATCAGTCATTGGATATAGGACACCCCTATGGCTGAGGCAATCTCTAAAAGAACTAATAGCCGAAGACCTGTGGACAGCTCTCTTGGTAGCAGGGGCAACATATCCTTCTGGAAGGGAACTGGGTGGGTGTCTCTGTGTCTGCCATGACAGTTTCATAGTTTCTAAGTTCTCTAAGGAGTAAGAAAAAAATATAAGACTTCTATTTTCAGAGGGAGTAGGAGAAAGTGAGACTTACACGGGTGAAGACCATGGGGAATGGGGTGACTTTTGGAGGCAAAGTGGTACAAAATACATTTTGGCATATTCTCACTTGCTTTGGTATCTTCCTTTTCTTCATGGCATATCTGTCTTTTTTGCCCAGTTAATAAGAACGTATGCTATTTTTTAAACCCTCACAGTATTTTTGCTACCTTTTTACTATTCTTTTTACCAGAATGTTTCAGACTCCAAGCCAGATCTCTCACTCCAGCTGATTTTCTTTGATGGGGAAGAGGCTTTTCTTCATTGGTCTCCTCGAGATTCTCTGTATGGATCTCGGCACTTAGCTCCCAAGATGGCATCGACACCGCACCCACCTGGAGCCAAAGACACCAACCAACTGCACGGCATGGTCAGTCCTGGGAATTTTCATGGTGCTGCAGCTGTGGGCTCTGTGTCAAAGCCAAACCTAAAGCCAATTAAAGACCTGAAAATGCCACGGCATTCTTGGAACAGAGCGTTCATTATAGAACATTCTTTGGCAGGCATTGGGCTTTTGAGGAATCCCAGAGCTACAAAGAATGATTCTGGGTTAGAAGTTACGTTTGACTGAGCTTAATTAAAATGACGTAAAAAATTAGATTAAGGAAACATCCCAGGTTCAGTTCGGTCCAATGGGAGCACATTCCCTGGTTCTGTATAGAGATGGTGAGAGCAAATCCCTTCTTTGAAGCTTCTCTACAAAGCCTGAGGAGGCTTGGGTCTTGGGAACTGGATGGGGGAGTGAGACATGGTATAGGGATGGGAGTGAAGAATTTCCTTGGTGGCTTCAAAGTGTTATAATGACTCCAAATGTGTAGGGGACATTGTGTTGGACGTGTCTGTTTTGGTGTAATATTGTTGCCATGGGGATGGAAACATTTGCGATGCTGCCTTAATATCCTGTTCTTATTATCAAGTAATTAGTGCAGCACACAGCCCCGTTTTTATTCCATTTCTGGGCCCAAACCTCATTGCTAGTCCCTCACTCCACCTTTGAATTCTCTTCCTATCCTGATTCTCTTCCCATATTTGACCTTCACTCGGTCTTATGTTCTCACTAACCCCAGTTGGTAACTTCATGCTGCTCTTGAGACTTCTTGCTTCCCTGTGCTTTCATCCATCCCTGTGCTGTGAACTGAAAGTCTATTTCTAACTCCTTCCATTCATCCTTGTCCTTTGCCATATCACCGACCTTCACCCTGTGAGTCCAACTGGCCACGTTCAGTGTCCTCTGTGGCTCTAACACATCATGTTGGCATTGTCTCCATCCTGTTATCTGTTGGCACCTTATAATGGGTCAGGGGAATATGGTTGGCACCTCGTTCATTCCTTTGGACCAAGTGGCTAAAAAGGGTTCAGAGGAGGAGGAGAGAGACCTGATTGATCAGTAGGAAGAACAAAGTTATTTATTTATGAGTCCAAATCTATGAATCCATAGTGATGGTGAAGACTATTTTCTTCCCTGGGGGCGGGGGGCAGGGGGGAGGGACCTCTTAGTAGCTTATCATGCTTTGGAAACATACTCTTATTTCAAACAAACCTATTTTCCCTCCAAGAATATATTTGATCATTATCCATAAGTTAATAGATCTTACTTATGTCTATAGAATCATAAACTCTGCAAGTATTTATGTACTGTGGGTCAGGACCTGTGCTACGTATCTACCCACATGTTGTCTCACTGATATAAATCAGGAGTTCTTAATGTGGGAAGTAGTCTTCAGGGAGTCTTCAAGCCTGCTGATGTTTTATGGCTCAAATGAGAAACCCTGGGGCAATGATGGAGGCTTATCGTCAGGAGACGCCTTTAAAGACCAGCAAGTTTGAGCTTCTGGTTTGATGGAAAAGGAAATGGAGATCCAGAGACAGAAGGTCACAGAGCTCGTAGTCAAGAAGTTTTTCCAAGATGCTGCCTTGAGGAGTAAATAGTTACTACACATGTGCTTTCCTATACGCAGCTGTAGCATTGCAGACTAAGGATATAAGGACTAATTAGAATGGAAGAGATGATCAGACAGGCTTGGAATCCTATTTGAAAATAAAGATAAATATTCTTTTTTAATCTGTAAAATGTTATGTAAATGTTCTCTTTCTAATGTTTCTTGAGTGATATCCTTCTGGGGTTACAGACACAAACAATCTACACTTTGCCATTTGTCTATATTGCATAAGCAAGATTTTTTAAAGTTCTTCAAAATAATTAGTTTACAATGTTATTAAACCTTTTGTTCATTTATACAGCTCTCTAGGTTATTCTCAATTGTTGAAGTGCAGTTAGTTTTGACTGGTTTTTTTTTTCTCCCATTGGTGGATCTGAAACGTGTTTTGGTGACAGTGATTAAACAATGTTATTTTCTCCCTTAGGATTTATTGGTCTTATTGGATTTAATTGGAGCTCCCAACCCAACATTTCCCAATTTTTTCCCAAACTCTGCCAGATGGTTTGATAGACTTGAAGCAATTGGTAAGCACCACTGTCACTAAAAGTCAACTTAGTTCCTTCCTACGCACCAAACTACATTTTAAAATTCAAAAGTTATGATTTAAATATGTGATTTGAAGATGTAATATACTTTGCTGGCTTTTTTTCTCGCTTTGTTGATTATTAGTTTATTGTTCCTATTTATCTTTTTTAGTAGGCTCCTTTATTTTCCTGCATGAGACTGCATTTGGAAATGGAAACATACAGTGCTACATTTAATATTTGCACATCCCTAGCAATGGTTTGAAACTATTTTCCCAGAGTCCTGTTTGCAGCATATGGAATGCATGTCTAGGGAAAACCAGTCAGCAAAGCATGCTGGCTAATGATGAATGTTCTTTAATTTTTCTTTCTCTTTTTTTTTTTATCTCTGTCTTTGTCATCTTTTATTTCCTGCCTTATTCAGACACGATTTTCCTTTAAATCTAGAACAATCTCTATTTTCTAAGGAAGTAAGAGATCGGATGCAAGAGAAAGCCAAGATCCTTCAAAAGTCATTTTAGAGACAGGTTAGTGTCAATTAAACGAGAGTAGACTAGTCCAGACCAGGTCAAGCCAGGCCAGGCAAAGAAACAAAATATCTATAGCTCAAGACAGAGGCATAGAGCTTGAAGAAGGAAAAGGGGAATTGCTTCTTCCCTTCAAACCTCCACTATCCCTTCCTACTCCATAACACATACACACACACGCACGCACACACACACACACACACACACACACACACACACCAATAAAAAAAAAAAGGCAATTGGCCTCAGGGAGAGATGAAGTAGATGAGATAATATTGATAATTTTATGATAAAATTATAATTTTATGATAATTTTATGATAAAATCCAAGCCAGAAGGCCTGCTTTTGAGGCAAGTGCTTCAGACTAGGAATTCCTTAGGAACTGTATGGACTTCCTGGAGCAGGATAGAATTGTATTCTTTCTAAGCAGCGAGAAAAACACTGCCATCTCATTCATACTTTTGCTGTGAGTTCAGAATTTGCCAATATCCAAATCTAGAATATTATAAGAGAAACTTTGAACAGAGTCTCAGGTAAACCTATGTATCCCACCCCCACCCCCCATCCCCGCCCGCCGCCATTTTCCTCTGGTTTTCTCATTGTCTATTCCTCTCCATTGTCCTACTTGGTATCTACCTCTAAGGAGGTTCTCACCTGTAATGTTAGAGCCACGTGTGACTCTTCTCTCCTTGAACTACTACTGAACGTCCACACCCAAGTTCAGCCTAGATGTTTACTGTCATGGCTGTAGTTGTGCCCACTGCTGTAATTTGTTTAAAAAACGATGACCACATGTGCCAAGAGTTCAAAGTCCTTATGCATTCTGAGTATTGATCAGATAAGAACAGATAATCATCTGCTGTCTATCATCTGCAGAACAAGAACTCCACAAATTAGGTTTGCTCAAGGATCACTCGTGGGAGAGGTGGTATTTCCAGAATTACGGTTATGGAGGTGTGATTCAGGATGACCATATCCCATTTTTAAGAAGAGGTAATGTGTATATATGTGTGTGTGTGTGTGTGTGTGTGTGTACATGTGCGTGCATATATGTATTTTTTACTTATTTTATATTTATTGTCTTTTGTATTTGCAATAATCTAGAAGGATGAGGAGCCACTACATTTAATTTCTTGATAAATTAAATCATCTACTAAAAAATTAAATCATCTACTAAGCATCTTATGGTTTCTATTTTTTCATGAAAGTCATTCCAAATCCTTGAGCCTCCACCCTCATTCTAGAATATTTATAAAAGCTCATATTCCACTGACCTTGCCTTCTCATTCACAGAGTAAGACAATATTCTTACAGTTTGTGTACTCTGGTGTTTTTTGCTTAATAGAGAAGCAATATCCTTGATGTCGATGGTGGAAGTCTAAATCAACTCAAGGACTCTTGCCACGGCCTCCCAGTTGGTCTCTAGCTTTTGCTTTTGCTTCCCTATCCTTTACATAGGAGCTAGAGTTATCTTTTAAAAATGTAAATCAAATTTTGTTTCTTCCCTGCTTTCAAGCTCTGGGGGCTTGCCATCATGTAGAATAAGACCGAAAGTCTTTACCATGACCTACAAGGGCCTCCATTTTCTGACTCTGTTCTTCTCCAACATCTCTTTCTGCTTTTCTCTCTGATTATTGCTCTGATCCAGCCACGTTGTGTTCCTGCTGTTCCTCAAGCAGGCCAAGCACACTCCCACCTCAGGACCTTTGCACTTGCGAATAGTGCCGCCTGGAATGCTCATCCCCAGATCTTTGCGCAGCTTGCTTTCTCCTTTGTTGCATGTCTCTAGTTAAAGGCTAGATTCCCAAAGAAGGCTTCCCTGACCTTAAATACATATTTCTTGGCCCAGCTGTCTGCCCCTCATTCTCTATTACCTTATCTTGTTTTATTATTCTTTAGAATCTTTATCATTTTCTAAAATTATTTTTATATTTGTTTCCTTGCTTCTTTCTTTACTGGAATGTAGGCTCCGTATGAGCAGGGCTTGGTCTTTTCACTGATAAAATCTCAATTCCTAGAATAGGGACTGGTACGTGGGAGGTGCTTTATAATTATTTACCGAATTAATGAACATTTGTTTAATGGCCAAATGACTTTGGAGTGAAAGGGCAAGGTACAAGGAGGTACACAGGAAATGATGGGTTATCAGCTGTCTTTACATGGTACAGAGCTCCCACTCAGACTTGCGCTTGAAGAATGATACTCTCTTCTTTACTCACTGGAAATAAGCACTTAATTACAAGTTGGTTCTTTCTTTTTAGGTGTTCCAGTTCTGCATCTGATACCATCACCTTTCCCTGAAGTCTGGCACACCATGGATGACAATGAAGAAAATTTGGATGAAACAACCGTTGACAATCTAAACAAAATCCTACAAGTCTTTGTGTTAGAGTATCTTCATTTGTAATTATCCTGTCTTAACTTTATGGTAATCGTATCTAGTTTCACATTCAGAAGTCAAGGCACAACCTAAAATATTCTTACTCCAGACAAATGCCATGTGGAACCTCCCATCCTATAGATTCATTCTGTAGGTGTCTTTGAATATGTGATCAATAAACCCTAGATTTACATCATGTCCTAAATTGCACATTACTTTTCATTGAGAGATAAAGGAAGAAAAATGTTAGGAAAACAGAAAACAAGTATCTTTAAAAAACTCAGATAAGAAACTATGAAACTAAATCAGATTGATATATGTAGTATCATGGTCTTTTAAATAGTACTTAAATATGATGGTGATGTGAAACATGTAACCTTAGGTTTATGATTTTTTTCGATACTTGGGAATCTCTTGCTTATCATACAAAACAGAGATGTAGTTTGAAGACCTTCAGATTTCTTTGAGAACTCTTTGTAGGTTTTATTTCATAAAAATTAAATCAAAATTAAATGGCACGTGAATTGCTTTGTTTATACATAAATGAAAAACTTATGTAATTTATAGTTCAATTTTTTAAAAGATTTTATTTTTTATGTAGTCTCTATAGCCAATGTGGGCTCAAACTTACAATCCGGAGATCAAGAGTCACTGTTCTACCAACTGAGCCAGCCAGGCACTCCTATAGTTCGATTTTGATAGTGTTTTACAAATTTAACGTTTTTATTGTAAAAAGAATATAGTCAGTCAAAAATCAGAAAATGGAGAAAATCACAATCTCATACCAATAAGATTGCCATTCATTCTTTAGTTTTTCCTCACATATTTTCTTTTTAATGTTTATTTTAGAAAGAGAGAGAGACAGGGTGCGAGTTGTCAGGGGACTTTCTCAGAGGAGGGTCAGAGAAAGGGAGACACAGAATCTGAAGCAGGCTCCAGGCTCCAAGCTGTTAGCACAGAGCCCGACATGGGGCTCGAACTCATGAACTGTGAGATCGTGATCTGAGCCAAAGTCGAATGCTTAACTGACTGAGCCATCCAGGTGCCCCAACCTCACATATTTTCAATGCAAATTAAAAATATGTGATTATAATCCAACTGTAGCTACAATATTTTAGCCTTTTTTTTTCTGTTAAATTACATAATTACCAGACATTTATTTGCTGTTTTGATCATGGGTTGAGATGAATATGAAGACTTTTGAGTGTAACCTCTAGAGTTAACATTAAGGTAACACAGTAGTGTGGCACTTTATGATAATTTTTGTGTAGTTAAGTTATGTGGCATTCAATTTGGACTGATTATAGCACACTTCTTTCCAGAGATTCATGGAAGCAAAATTGTTTGGGCCGGAAAAACATAGGAATTCACAGATTTTTCTTTAGCTACAGGAAACAATTCTCTAGAAAGCAAACTTGCTCAATTAAACGTTTAGGAAATTGATCCTGCTGTATAGATGTAGTTAGTTGGTGCCCCTCTTGTTCATGTGGCGTTTTACTGAGCAGATATTTACTAAATACTCACTGAATTAATGTGTTGGGGCTGGGTAGGATGTGAGACAGGCAAACTGAATAAGGAAGCAATGACAGCTTTAGTTCTGGGACAAAAGAAGTCTTAGGGAAAGGGATTTACTTATGAAAACATTTTTTCCAGGTTAAAAAAAAAGGATGAATATATTTTTATCTATTGACTCTATGCAATTATATAAAAGAATAGCCTGAGTTTTATTAAATCATGTATATAACATTTTCTGTCTGTAATTTCATGTTGGTAAGTTATATGGAATTAGATTTTTCTAGGATTTCTTTTTATTTTACAAGTCTGTTTCTAAAGTTATATAAAAGGATGTCATGTCTAGTGAGGTGGATGATATTATGAGCTAGCACTCACTGGGTACCAACTCTATGTCAGACAGCGTCCCGAGTGCTGTATATGTTTTTTACCAACGTAACCCTCACAACAGTCCTGAGCGGCGGGGTGGTATAATTAACCCTATTTTGTGATGCGGGTGGCTAAGTGTCTTCTTCAAGATCACACAGCTAGTAAGTGGCAACAATGGGATTTGAACATGTTCTGAACCACTGTAGAGTACTGCCTCTCCACATGAAAAGAGCTTTGTAGAATATTCTTAATGCCAAATGCCAAACAGCAATTGTATCTTGGAATTTTTACAGGTCATTCACTCAGTCTAGAAAAGTTTTTGGTTTTTTTTAAGTTTATTTATTTATTTTGAGAGAGAGAGAGCAGAGGAAGGAGAGAGAGAGAGAGAGAGAGGAGAGACAGAATCCCAGGCAAGCTCCATGCTGTCATCGTAGAGCCCGACACAGGGCTTGAACCCATGAACTGGGGGATCATGAGCTGAGCTGAGATCAAGAGTTGGACCCTTAACAGACTGAGCCACCCAAGCGCCCCTGGAGAAGTATTCTTAAATCACCCTGGCTGTAGTTCACCTGACAATGTTAATCTTAAGAGGCACATCATCTGCATGCAGAATTATTTTTCTGCCGTAGCAAAGGTTTTTACACCAGCATGGATATAACAGAAATCAACACGAATGCTTCCAGAGTGAAAGAATCTAAGCCCCAAAGCAGGATTAAGGGAGGCTGTTTTCTGGATTCACTTTTGGATGAGATAAGACTTTTGAAAGGGGCTCAGGGAAAGCACATATATTTTTAACACCAGAAAAGAAATTATTTCACTGATGATACACAGAATGAAAAGAAGGCTTAATAAGGAACGTAAACAGTTGACAGGACTACACATGTAATTATGAGCCTCAATAATCACTTCCTTTTGAGGCAGAATGAAATTAATAAACCTGGTATAATCTGTTATGTTGGCGTTAGTTGAATTATTTTTAGAGGAGGAAGTTGGAGGATACGTTGAAATGAGATAAAAGGAAAAATAAAACAGAAGCAGCTTAATCCAGTGAAGGTTTCCTTCCTTCCAAATGGCACATCCTAAAATGCTATTCACTAAGAGTTTGCAGTGATTTGGGAAAAGCAATCACGATGCCGTAAAGGGAGACATTTTAAGCTATTAATCTTGGTATTAATCTCTGAAATATGTTCTATGGAATATATGCCAGTCAGAAATATTACTTTTTAAAAATTATAGCTGCAAAGGCAGTGCTCCATAAACAGTATGTTGTATTTGGAATTTTTCTATGTGCAGTTCGGAGCATTTTACTGCCCCTGAGAGAACAATTTGTATGTTTCGTGTATTACTGTCAGCCCTGCAATACATGAGGCTATTTTTCGTCTGCAAGAAAAATGAGTTCAAAGGAGAATATTCATGAAAGAGTATTCATAACCTTGGCATCAAAAAAAAAAAAAAAATCATGAGTCTGTTGTTGTAGCTTGAGGGTTGCGGCTGGAAGAGAAAAGACAGATCCTTCAAAACGGGAGAATGTTTTAGATGGGGAAGCCGTTGCCGTAAGAACAAAGCAGCCCATGTTTCCAGCTCCTGCTCCAAATCCTTGAACTGTTTCTTTCACGGACCTTCTTTCTTTCATGAAAGAGGTACATTCATTATGGTGCTGCAGCAAAATCATTTGAAAATGGAATATTTGCCGAATCAATTTGGCCCAGCTGGAGGTAATTCCTTCGTATGAAGGAGCGATGGACAGGACCCAAGACTCTTCCATTTCTCTAACGGACAGAGGGCCCCACGTGGTGCTTGGTCACGGCATCTTCTGTTGAAAACGAAATCTCCGTTTCTTCGCGAACCCTCAATGTGAGAAGGAAGGACATAAAGCAAAGAGGAGTATTTACAGCACCCGTAGCAATTTCAAGCAATCCTTAAATAGGAAATTTGGGGAACTTGCTTAAACTGGCTGCTCATGAAAGTGTGGGGCTGTGCGTTCACAGCCAGCCTCCCCACCAATTTTTGGCTTCAAAGATGAATGTGCGAAAGGTTGAGGTTACTTTTCTGAGTTTCAGGGCTGCTTTCTACGCAGCCTGAGAGTCAAAAAGTGGTTTTGAAGTGGTTTAACTGCCTCCCCTTACTTCGCCTTCTGTCTCACTTTTCTGGCTTCTATGGTGCATCTCTCAGCCTTCAAATAGCTGCCCTCCTGCTTTGTCTCAAGGGGCAGGTACCATCCTGAGAAGTCGCCGCCATGTTTTGTGCAAGGGCCAAGGTGGCGAGGAGAGCTCGTTAGCTAGTTGAGCCAGCAGAGTGGGATAGGATACCCCTCAAGTCCTCCTAAACTTGAAAATTGGCCCCAGGATCCCAGCACTATTTTCAGCAGCAATAATTTATGGCCGTTTTGAAGAGCGTGGAGATGAAAGCAGGGTCTGTCGTGGCTGTAACCCTCAGCCTGGATTTGGCTGGCTGTGCTCACGCAATGTGAAGTCATCTCATTGTGCTCAGATTTCAAAGGCAGCACATGGAACCGAGCCCACTCTCCCGACATCTCCGAATTGGCCAGTGGAGAGTTGAGGCCATTTGTTTGAGAATTAATCTTCAGAGCGCAAACTTGCCAAGAAGAGACCAAAAAACAGAGAAAAGATTAGAAAGGTACCATAAAAAAAATCGATTTACAAACCGATGACTTCTAAAAGGCACTGAAAACTTTATCCTCTTACATTTACAGAGCACTATGGGCTACAAGAGGACCTTGGCATTCAAGGATTTAACGTTTGTGGGGTTGACTAACAAAGAATGACAGGTAGTAAACTATGGGAACTAAGAGATGGGTGTGGAGAAGTGCATGAGTTTAGCTGACTGCCAGCCATCAACTTCACTGTTTGTTCTACAGCGATCCTTGCAGTAACACTTGGGAAGTAATGAAACCCATTTGTTGATTAAAATAACCCCTCCCCACTTCCTAAGCCAATCTCTCCCACTGGAGATGCAATTAAAGAGGTCTAGAAAAATGATGGTAACGCAGGATAGCTTTAGAAGTGACTTTAACTCTTTATTGGTAGGTGAATTAAGAGTGTGAAAATATAACCATGAACTTTCAGGGTTTAGAAATTTTTTTTTTTTTTTGTGGGGGGATGGAGAGAGCTAGAGCAAGAACGAGTGAGCAGGGGAGGGGCAGAGGGAGAGAGAGAATCTTCAGTAGACTCCACACCTAGCGCAGGTGGGTGCCCCTAAAAAATTATCGTTTTATGGACCAATTATAAGTTACAATGGTGTTCAAAAGTCTCTAGACTCCTTGGTATTTACCCAAAGGAGCTAAATGCTTATGTCCACATGAAAACTTGCATACATGTGTTACAGCAGCTTTACTCATAATTGCCAGAACTTGGAAGCAATCAAAATGTCCTTCGGTAAGTGAATGGGTACATCAACTGTGGTCCATATAAATTTGGAAAAAGAATGTTTAAGATATTTCCCTTGGGAATGTTATGGATCTATTTTAGGTTATGCTAGATTTACTTCAAGTAATTTATCACAATGATCCCTTGATAAGTTTACCCTTATAGTTGTATATTAGTGTCCTCATTTTATTTTATTATTTGCAGTTGATGCTAAGACTAGACTCTAGTGAACTTGATTTCTGGTACATGACATGGCTAATTTCAGCTCGGTTGAGAGGGGCTTAGAGATTTTCTAGTTTATTTGTTCTCAACTTGGGAAATAACTTGTCCATAGGAGCCATTTGGAAATGTGCATGTGTGTGGGTGTGTGTGTGTGTGTGTCTAGTGGAATAGGTGGTGGGTTTTTGGTTGCTATAATAACTGAAAGGTGCTTCTGGTATTTTGTGGGCAGGGGCAAAAATGAATGTTTGGAGCAGCGGCATCTGGGTGGCTCGGTCAGTTAAGCGTCTGACTCTTGATTTCAGCTCAGGTCATGATCTCACGTTCGTGAGTTTGAGCCCCACATCAGGCTCTGTGTTGAGTGTGGAGCCTGCTTGGGATTCTATCTCTCCCTCTTTCTATGCCCCTCCCCTGCTTGTGCTCAGCTCTCTCTCTCTCTCTCTTTCTCAAGATAAAGAAATAAACATTAAAAAAGATGAATGTTCAGAACAGTGCACACAATAAAGAATTGTCCCACCAAATGCTATTAGTGTCTGCACTGAGGAACACTGACTAGTCTTAAATATCCTCATTCTAAAGGCTCAGATATCAAGATCTATGATTCTTTTTGTTACAAGTGACAGAAAACTCAATTCAAACTTACCTAAGCCAAAAGAAAATTTATTTCATGCCTCTGGTTTCAGACACAGCTGAATCCAGAATCCTATATCTTCTTAACTCTCTTCTCTTCCCACCTCTGAATAGGCTCCAAACTTAAGACAGCTTTTTATATAGGAGGCAAGATGAAGACTAGTAGCCCCAGTATCATATCCCCTTAACTTTACTTTTTATAGATGTTTCCATATGCTTTCTCATTTTTACTTTTTTTTTTAAAGGAGATATACTCATTTATTTAAAGATTAAAAACAAATTTTTTAAAGTAATCTCTACACCCAATGTAGGGCTTGAACTCACAACCCCAAGATCAAGAGTCACACGTTCTACCAATTGAGTCACCCAGGCACCCATCCCTTAACTTTAGTTTTAATGAAAGAAGAGCATCCATCTGCTGTCCAACACTAACACTAAGTGGTAGGCTTGATTGCCCAAGTTGGGTTCTAGGTCCATTCCTGACTTAGTCTCTGGGTTGGGGAATGGATTGCACTGAGTGAATCTGGCCTGTGGCTCATGCCCACCCTACAGATGGGAGCAGGGTTAGCCTCACCAAACCACAAGGATGAGTGTGAGGCAGGGGTGGTTCCCCAAAGAAGGTCTATAGAAAGGATGCTGTACAGTCAAGGGCAACAAATGGTCACCACATTAAGCAAGTGAGTTTGCTTATTGTGCTTATGCACAATCCTAAGCCTGGTACCACGCTGCCTTTATTCTTACCTTGCATAGGATGTGGCATTATATAATCTCTTAGGATAAAGACATACTTGATTCTCCATCAACGTTCTTAAAATATAGGGTCAAAATCTTGGAAAAGGAACACAGGAGTTACAAGACTAAATTATGCCTTGGGCTTGAGTCTGGATTAGGAGATTCCTGAATCCCGCTGCTTATACTTCATTTCCTTGTAGTTGGATCCTGTGTTGGAAGTGAGAGTTTGTCCAAGGAAAGCCAAGCTGCTTTCCCTAACTTTGATTTTCTTCAGGATTGTTGCATTTCTTCCCTAGACCTAGATTGCAAGTCGACAGAGCTTAGAAAGTTACATTCAAGGGAAGGGCATCTTTGAATACCTGAACTTGTTAACATTTCATTTTGGCAGAAGCCCAAGAGGCTACAGTATCTGAGAAACCAAGAAAACTTCATAATCCTTAAAAATTGACCAGGAAAGTGAAACTGCTCTGCTCCAGGAGGCTGGCAGTCACAGATTAGACCTTGTCCAGACACTGCCTGATTCCAGACAGACTGTGAAGCTGATTAAGATCAGAGAGGTAGGAGGAGGCAGGGTCTGTTGGCTCACTGTGAAGTTTCAGTCCAGCAGTTCTCCTCAAAATCAGAGTTCAAGGCAGTCCTTGGATCAAATAAATATGTTTCTTTTTCTTTTTTTTCTTTTCTGCTTTTTAAAATGTTTATTTATTTATTTATTTAGCACCAAATGAGTGAAGGGCAGAGAGAGGGGGAGAGAAAATCCCAAGAAGGCTCCATGCTGTCAACACAGAGCCTGATGCAAGGCTCGATCTCATGAACAGTGAGATCGTGACCAGAGCTGAAATCGAGAGCTGGATGCTTGACCTACTGGGCCACCCAGGTGTCCCTCAAATAAATGTTTCTTACACCACTCCTCAAAGGCCCCCAAATGTTATCAAGCCCATGTAGGAGGGCCAGCCAGGTCCCTCAAGGTTATTATCAGACCAGAGCATGGGTGGAGTCTTAAGTGATATTGTTGTCTGGGGACTGAAACCAAGAGAGTGAAATTCATGTGTTTTAGAACTGAAAAAGGCCTTGGAAATCATCCACTCAATGGTTTTCCTTCTTTCCCTGGGGGCGGCAGTGCAGAGACAGTCCCTCTCCATATTCCTGCCCCTTTCCCAATGGTAGCAGGTGTCCAACAGTTTCCAAAGCTTTGTGTTTTACGTGCTAGAACCCTTCCTTCAGAGGAACTCTCACATGGAATCCTAGATCTAAAAGAGGAGCAGATATAACTGAAGCAGGGAGAGAGGCCTAGAACCTGTTTGGCTAAGCCCCCATGGGGCCTGCACGAAACCCAGGACTTCAGAGCATCCCTGGGGACTCTGATTTCATTCTCAGCCATTTTTAAACTCAGTTCTCAGGGAAAATGACTTGGCTGATCATTCTCTCACTATTGGCTTCTGAGTCACCACTTTCTTTTGATCCTTCCACCTGATCAATCTCTTTTTTTCCATCTCCTTTGTTGGCTAGTCCTTGTTTTCCTGACTCTTAAAAATTGGAATATTATGGAGCTTAGTTCTTGGACCTCTTCTCCAGCTATACCTATACTCACTCCCCAGGAGATCTCATTCAGCATCCCCTCCTCCCCCCGCCAGCTCTGACATGTTCAGATGACTCTCAGATTTATATATCCAGTCCCAGTCTCTCCATGAACTCCACACATGTCCGCTGGGATGGCCCAAGCTCACCTCAAATGAAGACATGTGAAACTGGACTCATGGTTCTAAACCTTTTCCTTCCTGACTCAATTAATGGAAGCTTTTGACCCAGTTGCTAACTCCATTCTCTCTGTTCAGGACACTAGCAAATCCTATGTGTTTTGTACTATGTCCTGCATTTGTCCACTTTCAAGCACTGCTCCCATCACCTCTCACCCGGCCTCCATACTCCATCCTTGCTCCCTTGGTTTTCTCTCCACACAGGAGCCAGAACCATCCTTTTACATTACAATCACATCATATTACTGCTTGACTGAAATCCTCCAATGGCCCCTCACCTCACCTGAAAGAGAATCATGTCTCCTCCATGGCTGGCCAGGCCCCATGTGATCCAGCCTCTGTACCTTTCTGATTTCACCTCCCACCACTTTTTTTCTCACTCGCTTCACCTTGGTCACGCTGACCTCCTGGCTTTTCCCAAACAAGCTGAGCATGTTCCTGAGTCACCCGGGAAGCAGACGTAGCAATAAATCATGGCGCATGAGCCGGGAGCCTGATGCTGGCTTGTGAGCTGTCTGCGCCAGGCCTCCTTATCCAGGGGCAGCTAGAGGCAGGCTCTGGGCTCAAGGCTGGCAACTGGACATCAGTTTCCAGCAGGTTCTGAGAGAGCTGCCTTCAGAGAAGCGGCTGATTTGGAACCAGCACAGCAACACACTTCAGTGGGTCTGGAGAACTCTGTACCCTGCTTGCCTCCTCTTACATTTGTTCTTCAAAAGAAAGGTGTTTTAGGAAAGCTCAGGGAAGGCAGCTGAAAAATATGGGATATGAAATGAAGTGGACTGAAGAATCACAGTATTGGGATTTTTCAGCATTGGGTGGAGTTTTGCAGTGAGATATAGACTTGGGTGGAGGGCAAAAATCCAGAAGAAGTTGACAGAGGAGGAAAGGCAGAGAGTTGAGGCTTTTTATGCTTTTTTTCTTTGTTTGTTTAAATGTTTATTTATTTTTGAGAGAGAGGGAGAGAGAGAGAGAGCGGGGGAGGGGCAGGAGAGAGGGAGACACAGAATCCAAAGCAGGCCCCAGGCTCCGAGCTCTCAGCACAGAGCCCGACACGGGGCTTGAACTCACGAACCGCGAGATCATGACCTGAGTGGAAGTTGGACACTTAACTGACTGAGTCACTCAGATGCCCCGAGGCTCCTTAGGCTTTGAGTGAGAAGCCTGCCCTCAGACCCTCAGAATAACCACGCTCCGTCTCCCGTGGTCTCCTGTGTGCCAGCAGGGCCTATGAGTTTAGAGTGTTTCCTCTGTGGAAGTAAAGAAGGCCCAAGAAGATTTGCATAGGCAGCTCTGAGGCATCGACCAAAGAGTTTCTGACTCATCCCGGTGACTCCCTCCCACATCTGTCAGCAGGGGAAATGCCAGATGGTGAGGTTCCATTTTTCTGCCTCCTCTTCTGGACCATTTTCCACCCTGGGAGGTGGTGGTGTTGAGGGATTCTCCATGCCCCCACCCTCCTTCCTGTTCCTCTCTATTAAACTCTATGTTTCCATTTTGAGCTCAAAGTGATAGAGAGCAGGGTTTGTGAAAAACATTTTTTAATCGAGAGATTAAGCTCTGATAATGGTGGAATTTCAAACAAGGATCTGTTTAAATCAGATTGTAGACTTGAAGCTTTGAAGATGTTTCTGTGCTCTCAGAAATGCGGAAATCAATTCCGAGCCACTTCAGCACGCTGCCCTCAAGGATTTAGAGCAAGACGCTTGCCGGGGCAACAAGCTATGAGCGTCAAGCTGTAGGATACTCCAGGTCCCTGGGTCTATCTGTCTTCTTCCCCGGGTTCTCGGCATCATCTTCTACATGCTGCTGAGCCCCCACAAGCTGTGCGATACCTGGACAGTTTTCCCAGACAGCTGGCTTGAGCGTTCTCTCATTCTGTGTTTTGATAGCGTTGGGTAGGGCACAATCTGTGGGATCTGTTTAGATTGGCAGTTCTCCCTCTGGACACGGAGCGTATCAAAGCAGCCGAAAGGCTGCCTGTCTGAGCCATTTTCTTGACATCAGTGCTACTGCCCTGGCTGCTACCAGACCTACACGGTAGTCACAGGGAGAGGGCTGGGCACCATTGGGCGTTCTGTACAAAGAACAGAAGCACTCAGAGATGTGGGATTTTTTCACACCGATTCAGGGAACCAAATAGAATATTCTTGGCTTGTGTGCCCATCGAGATTAGAATCTGTTTTATTGCACTTCCCTGTTCTCCTCCAATTCACTGGCGGCTCTTTCTCAGGCTCTTTTGCTGATTTTTCCCACTGTCCAGACTGGCTAATGTTGAAGGGCCCCATGGCTCAGTCCTTGGTCCTCATCTCTTCTCTTTCTCACTTAGTCCATTGTTGATCTCATCCAGCTTCAAGTCTTTAAAATACTTCATGTATGTTGAGGACCCCCAGGGCTCTGAACTGCCCTCCAGTCTCATGTATCCCATTGTCTACTGAACAGCTCCAGTTGGAGGTCAAACTCAACATCCCTCTGCTGAACTCCTGATCTTCTCCTTACATACCTGCTCCCCTCGGTCTTCTCCATCTCAGTGGAAGGTAGCTTCATTCTTCCCGTAGCTCAGCCACAGACATTGGTGTCACTCCTGACTCCTCACTTTCTTTTGCATGCCACATCCAATTAGTCAGGAAATAGCTCGACCAGGTTTGGGTTCAAAGTGTATCCAAAACCCAATCATCTTTTATCACCTCTATTGCTACCACACCGGTCTAAGCCATCATTATGTCTTCCTTGATGAGTCCAAGACCCTCTTACCCTCTTATCAAGTCTTCCTGCTTCTGTCTTGGCTCCTTCAGTCTATTAATGCAGCAGCAAGAATGATCCTTTAAGACTTTAAGGAAATAGGTCACATTGTGTCACTCTTAGGCTCGAAACCCTACAATAGTTTCTTATTTCACTCAAAATAAATACCAACGTCTTTAGAGTGGTCTATTTGACCCCCTGTGATCTGTCCCCTAACACCACCCTGACCTCATCTCTGACCAGTATCCCCCTTTGCTCACTCTGCTCCGGCGACATTAGCAGCTTCTGGAACGTGTCAGACCTGATCCTACATGTTCACACAGGTTGTTCCCTCTGCCTGGAGTACTTTGCCCCAAGCTAAATAAGATGTGGATATTTGTGGTGATTGTGTAGAAGTCAACTTTCCCCAGAAGTTCAAAGTTGCACTCAGTTTAGAATATGTAATTCGGCCATTGAATAGTAGGGTGGATCCAAGAGTTTCTGGTTTCCAGCAAGAGGGAAGTGGAGCTGAGAAGAGAAACCTCAGCCCACTCCCTGGGCTTGAGTAACCAGAAACCACATTGGCCGGCAGATTATGCAGAGGCTCTTCGTGTCCTGTGAAGTGAAGTTTGTGGCATTTCTTGTTGGTTGTATAGGCAGACCATGTCCTTCTCTGGACCTTGGTGTCCTCTTCTGCAAAGTACAGGGATTCAACTTAACAGTCTGTTGGGTCCCTTTGAGCACTAAGAGTCTATGCAGTCATACAGCATAATATTCAAGAGCCTGGCCTTTGGAGATTGAACTGAGTTAAAATCCTGGCTCTGCAATGTAACAGGTACCTGACTGTGAACAGGTCATACACTCGGGTTTCTCATTGATGAAATGGGGATTATACTCACTCACAGGCTTTTTGTGATGACTAAGTGAAATAATATGTGAGAAAACGCCTGTGCCTGGCACAAAATCCTTCAGTGAAGGATGTAGGCTTCTATGCCCTTGCATGTGATTCTCCTAGCACTGTTTTCAAAAGAAGTGATCTGGTGTAAGACTCACAACTGTGGGAGGTCAGCTGGGTGGCTATTGTCACCTTTATTTTACTAATGAGAAGGGTGAAACTCAGAGAAGTCAGGTGATTCACAGAGCCTGAGCCTTGCCAGACATTCATGGAAGAGACTTACGTGTATTCACTTGCCCAGCAGGGGAGACCTTGACTCACAGTCATTATGTGAGAAAATTCTCTAGACGTATGTACAAAAGGAGAGCCAGTTGCGAGAGTGGTGATTCGGCCGGGAAAACAAAAACACTTTCTCTTCCTTAGACAGTGCAGTGGCCTCTGTTTATTCTGTTGTTCTACAGTCCAGCGACATTGCACTATCAGAGGCTGTTAATGTCACCACGGACCCTCACTATTCCATCCATATCTGTTTTGGGGCTCCTGTTCTCCCATAAAATGTCATTTTCTTTTTTAATAAAAAATGTTTATTCCATTTTGCGTGTGTGTGTGGGGGGAGAGGGGCAGAGAGAGGGGCAGCATAGGATCCGAAGCAGTCTCTGTGTCGACAGCAGTGAGCCCTACACTGGGCTTGAACCCACAAACCTTGAGACCATGACCTGAACTGAAGTCAGACGCTCAACCAATTGAGCCACCCAGGAATCCCCTAATAAGTCATTTTTCAAGAGAATATATCTTAAATGTTCTTACTGTACACACACGCACACACAGACACACAAATGATTATTACGCGAGGTGATGGAAGTGTTACCTAACTTTATTGTGGTAATCATGTCACACTATTTATATGTATCAAATCGTCAGGTTGTATATCTTAAATTTACACAATGTTGAATGTCAACTGTATCTCAGTAAAGCTGGAAAAAAGTTAAAAAATATTAAAAAAATTTATTCCTTTGCCTTCTATTCAGTAAGGTAATACAGCTTATTGCAGAAATGTTGAAAAATATAGAAATGCACAAAGAAGAAAACGCTGAACTCAGAGATGACCACTATTAATATCTTCTGCCTTTCATTCCAGATTCCTTTCTCTGAGCGTATACAGACATCAATTTTACTTAATCATTATCTATCATGGTTTGTTTTATAATCCTCATTTTGCACTTAAAAATCTTTATATGAGCATTTCCTTGTGTTATTAAAATGATTTGAGAACATAGCTTCAAATGGATGATCGATAGTTCACGGCACACATGTACCAAAATTTATTTAAGCCATGTTGCACTGTTGGACGCTATGTCTTTCCAATATTTCACGTTTATAAATGGTACTTGATGAAAAATTTCACGGGGCGCCTGAGTGGCTCAGTTAGTTGAGCATCTGACTTCAGCTTGGGTCATGATCTCATGGGTGGTGAGTTTGAGCCCTACTTTGGTTGGGCTCTGTGCTGACAACACGGAGCCCCTTGGGGATTCTCTGTCTCCCTGTTTTCCTGCCCCTTCCACCCCCACCCCCCAATAAATAAATAAACTTAAAAAAATTCTTTAAAAAAAAAGAAAGAAAACTTGAATGTAAACCTTTGTCCACATCTCTGGTTATTTCCTTGACAACAGTGTTTCCTGTGTAAGAGGGCAGACCAAGGAACAGCAAGGATTAATCCGCGCTGGAAGCAGCCAAGCAGTAGAAATGCCCCTTGCAGGGACCTCTTGCTGCCAGTAGGTGTCACCTTTGCCTCGTCCTTTCTCCTCTTAACCGGCTTCTGCCAGGATGGCTTTGGAAGGCCAGGGATACAATAAATTTGCGAGTCAATGGAATTCAACTTTAGATGTTAAAATCTCCCACAGGAGACACAAATCAACAGTGCCTGAGGGCTGCAGGCCTGTTTATTTTACTTCCTCCTTTGGGTTGATTTCATCCAACCCAACAGCATCTTTGCTGCTGACCTGATTCTGAGAAAGTGTTCAATCTGGATTGCTGGCAAAACTCCAACCTTTCAGACTCTCTAGGAAAAAGAAACAACAACACGCATAAATGTTTAAAAAAAGCTACTGCTTATTGAGAGCTTGCTCAAAGCACAGAGTAATGAAACATTCACAACGATTTTGAGAGATAAGGATTATTATGAACGCCCTCATCTTGATAAAGAAACTGAGGTTCAGAGATGCTATCTTGGCCAAGGTGCTACAACGACTAAATGGCTTATGGCAACATTCAAACCCAGGTACGTTTATCTCCAAAGTCTGTAATTTTGACAATTTTCCTATGCTTGTTAAAAATATAGATTCTGAGGCCCCACCCTAAGCCAATTGGAACAGAATATCTGGGCACGGGGCCCTGGAATTTGCATTTAAAAGACCTTGGAAGATTTATACGTGTACTAAAGAGAGACACCTGTTTTGTCAGTTCCATGACCAACTGAACCAATTGGAGGTCATGACTAGAGAGAGCCTGGGTTGACCTTGGCGGTCTGAGTCTTGAGTCACTTGTCGGATCCTCCCTTTATGTCTGCAGCAAAAGTCTTGAAATACTCTAGGGTTCACTTGGCCCAGAGCATATAATATGTTTTGAAATCGAGAGCCTCGTTGCTTGGGCAACCACTCCTCTTTCTTTTGCTAAAAGAAGATTCTCTGAAACTCTCTTCATTCCTTAGCAGAGGAGCAGTGCGGCTTAGGGACCCAGCCTGTGCTTCCAGGTCAGACAGACCTGGACTGGGATTCTAACTCTGCTACCGACAACCTGTCTGATCCTGGTCTGATTACTTAAGCTCAGTGTCTCAGGATCTTCCTCTCAAAAATGGGTATAATTACACCCACTTCATAGAGTTGAAGTGACTATTAAATAAGTTACTAACGGTAAAAGTGAGATATTCAGTGCTTGTCTCGTAATAGGTGATTAGGAAATGACAGGGAAAAAAACCCATTTGTTTAAATAACAGGGACAGAAAGAAAAATGCTATCATTTAAAAAAATTTATTATTTATTTATTTATTTTTTTTTTAATTTTTTTTTTCAACGTTTATTTATTTTTGGGACAGAGAGAGACAGAGCATGAACGGGGGAGGGGCAGAGAGAGAGGGAGACACAGAATCGGAAACAGGCTCCAGGCTCTGAGCCATCAGCCCAGAGCCTGATGTGGGGCTCGAACTCACGGACCGCGAGATCGTGACCTGGCTGAAGTCGGACACTTAACCGACTGCGCCACCCAGGCGCCCCAATTATTTATTTTTTTAATGTTTAGTTTTGAGAGAGAGACAGAGAGAGCATGAGCGAGGTAGGGTCAGAAAGGGAGGGAGACACAGAATCTAAAGCAGGCTCCAGGCCCCGAGCTGTCAGCACAGAGCCCGATGCGAGCTCGAACCCACAAACTGTGAGATCATGACCTGAGCCGAAGTTGGTCCCCCAACCGACTGAGCCATCCAGCCTCCTCATAAAGCTATCATTTTTTAAAAAGGATCTGATGCTTTAATGTTTATTTTTGAGGGGGGAGGGAGGGGCAGAGAGAGGGAGATAGAGAATCCTAAGCAGGCTCTGCACTATCAGCACAAAGCCCGGTGTGGGGCTTGAACCCACAAACTGTGAGATCATGACCTGAGCTGAATTCAGATGCTCAACTGACCCAGCCACCCAGGTGCTCCATGAAAGTTAATTTTAAACAAAGATAACCGTCTCTTCTCTATCTACTTAAAGGCAGCTCTATTGAGGTATATTTACATACACACCATAAAGTTCATCCATTGTTAAGTGTACAGTTAGATGATTTTTAGTCAACTTATTAAGTTGCACACCATTGCCACAATCCAGTTTTAGAATGCTTCCATCACCCCAAAGAGTTCCCTCCCGCCTGTATGCATTTATTTACCATTTATCCCCAGACCCGCGCAACCACTGGTCTGCTTTCTGTCTCCTTAGATTTTCCATTTCTGGATATTTCATATAAATGGGATCCTATCATATGTAGAATATCTTCATGCCTTGTGCACTGTTGGTGGGAATGTAAATCTGGGCAGCCACTATAGAAAACAGTATGGACGTTCGTCAGAATATTAAAAAATAGAACCATGTGATCCAGCAATTTCATTTCTGGGCATGTATCAGAAGAAAATGAAATCACTCTCTCGAAAAGGTATTTGTCCCCCCGCCTTATTAATTGCAGAATTATAAACAATAGCCAAGACAAGAAACAACGTAAGTGTTTATCAATGGATGAATGGATAAAGAAAATGTGACATACAGTTGATTCTCGAAGAACATGGTGTTGAACGTGGATTTTTTTCATAAGGTGCTATAAATATATTTGTCTTCCTCATGATTTTCTTAATAATTTTCTTTTCTCTAGCTTACTTAATTGTAAAAATACAGTATGTAATACATATAATATACAAAATACGTGTTGATCAACTATTTGCATTGTTGGTCAGGCTTCTGGTCAACATTAGGCTATTAGTAGATAAGTTTTTGGGCAGTCAAAAGTTATATGCCTATTTTTGACAACACAGGGGTCGGTACCCCTAATGCCTAGGTTGTTCAAGAGTGAACCGTATAACCATCATTCTACTCTCTGCTTCTATGAGTTGGGCTTTTTTAGATTCCACATATAAGTGAAATAATAAAAGTACTTAGCTTTCTCTTCTGACTTATTCCACTTAGTATAATGCCCTCAAAGTCCACCCATATTGTTGCAAATGGCAGTATTTCTCTCTTTGTTTTATTGTTTGCCTTGGTTTGATATTTATTTATTTATTTATGTTTGTTTGTTTATTTATTTATTTATTTATTTATTTATTTAAATTTACATCCAGGTTAGCATATAGTATGACAATGATTTCAGGAGTAGATTCCTTAATGTCCCTTACCCATTTAGCCCATCCCTCCTCCCACAACCCCTCCAGTAACCCTCTGTTTGTTCCCCATATTTAAGAGTCTCTTATGTTTCGTCACCTTTCCTATTTTTATATTATTTTTGCTTCCCTTCCTTTATGTTTATTTGTTTTGTATCTTAAAATCTTCATATAAGTAAAGTCATATGATATTTGTCTTTCTCTGACTAATTTTGCTTAGCATAATACCCTCTAGTTCCATCCACATAGTTGCAAATGGGAAGATTTCATTCTTTTTGATTGCCAAGTAATCGTCCATTGTGTGTGTGTGTGTGTGTGTGTGTGTGTGTGTGTGTATGCATGCCACATGTTCTTTATCCATTCATCCATCGATGGGTCATTTGGGCTCTTTCATACTTTGGCTATTGTTGATAGTGCTGCTATAAACATGGGGGTGCATCGGCCCCTTCGAAACAGCATACCTGTATCCTTTGGGTAAATACCTAGTAGTGTAATTTCTGGGTTTTAGGGTAGCTCTATTTTTAATTTTTGAGGAACCTCCATACTGTTTTCCAGACTGGCTGCACCAGTTTGCATTTCCACCAGCAGTGCAAAAGAGATCTTCTTTCTCAGCATCCTCGCCAACATCTGTTGTTGCCTGAGTTGTTAATGTTAGCTATTCTGACAGGTGGTATCTCATTGTGGTTTTGATTTGTATTTCCCAGATGATGAGTGATGTTGAGCATTTTTTCATGTGTCAGTTGGCCATCTGGATGTCTTCTTTGGAGAAGCATCTATTCATGTCTTTTTGCCCATTTCTTCACTGGATTATTTGTTTTTTGGGTGTTGAGTTCGATATGTTCTTTATACATTTTGGATACTAACTCTTTATCTGATACGTCATTTGCAAATATCTTCTTCCATTCTGTCAGTTGCCTTTTAGTTTTGCTGATTGTTTCCTTCGCTGTGCAGAAGCTTTTTATTTTGATGAGGTCCCAGTAGTTCATTTTTGCTTTTGTTTCCCTTGCCTCAGGAGACGTGTTTAGTGAGAAATTGCTGCGGGCAAGATCAGAGAGGTTTTTGCCTGCTTTGTCCTTGAGGATTTTGATGGCTTCCTGTCTTACATTGAGGTCTTTCATCCACTTGGAGTTTATTTTTGTGTATGGTGTAAGAAAGTGGTCCATGTTCATTCTTCTGCATGTCGTTGTCCAGTTTTCCCAGCACCACTTGCTGGAGAGACTGTCTTTATTCCATTGGATATTCTTTCCTGCTTTGTCAAAGATTAGTTGGCCATACGTTTGTGGGTCCATTTCTGGGTTCTTTATTCTGTTCGATTGATCTGAGTGTCTGTTCTTGTGCTGTCTTGATGATTACAGCTTTGTAGTATAGCTTGAAGTCTGGGATTGTGATGCCTCCTGCTTTGGTTTTCTTTTTCAAGATTGCTTTGGCTATTCGGGGTCTTTTCTGGTTCCATACAAATTTTAGGACTGTTTGTCCTAGCTCTGTGAAGAATGCTGGTGTTATTTTGATAGGTGTTGCATTGAATATGTAGATTGCTTTGGGTAGTATTGAAATTTTAACAATATTTGTTCTTCCTATCCAGGAGCATGGAATATTTTTCCAGGTTTTTTTTTTTTTGTGTGTGTTCTTCTTTCATAAGCTTTCTATAGTTTTCAGTGTATAGATTTTTCACTTCTTTGGTTAGATTTATTCCTAGGTATTTTATGTTTTTTTGTGCAACTGTAAATGGGATCAATTCCTTGATTTCTCTTTCTGTCGCTTTATTGTTGGTGTATAGGAATGCAACTGATTTCTGTGCATTGATTTTATATCTTGCAACTTTGCTGAATTCATGGATCAGTTCTAGCAGTTTAGTGGAATCTTTTGGGTTTTACATATAGAGTATCATGTCATCTGCAAAGAGTGAAAGTTTGACCTCCTCCTGGCCGATTTGGATGCCTTTTATTTCTTTGTTATCTGATATCTGACGCTATGACTTCCAATACTATGTTGATTAACAGTGGTGAGAGTGGACATCCCTGTCTTGTTCCTGACCTTATGGGGAAAGCTCTCTGTCCTCATTGAGGATGATATTAGCTTTGGCTCTTTCATTTATGACTTTTATGATCTCAAGGTATGATCCTTCTATCCCTACTTTCTTGAGGGTTTTTTTTTATCAAGAAAGGATGCTGTATTTTGTCAAATGCTTTCTATGCATCTATTGAGAGGATCTTGTGGTTCTTGTCCTTTCTTTTATTGATGTGATGAATCACATTGATTGTTTTGTGGATATTGACCCAGCCCTGCATTCCAGGTATAAATCCCACTTGGTCGTGGTGAATAATTTTTTTAATGTATTGTTGGATCCGGTTGGCTAATATCTTGTTGAGGATTCTTGCATCCATGTTCAGGGAAATTGGTCTATAGGTGTCCTTTTTAGTGGGGTCTTTGTCTGGTTTTGGAATCAAGGTAATGCTGGCTTCATAGAAAGTTTGGAAGTTTTCCTTCCATTTCCATTTTTGGAACAGCTTCAAGAGAATAGTTGTTAACTCTTCTTCAAATGTTTGGTAGAATTCCCCTGGAAAGCCATCTGGCCCTGGACTCTTGTTTTTTGGGAGATTTTGATTACTAATTCAATTTATTTACTGGTTATGGGTCTGTTCAAATTTTCTATTTCTTCCTGTTTCAGTTTTGCTAGTGTATGTGTTTCTAGGAATTTGTCTATTTCTTCCAGATTGCCCATTTTATTGGCATATAATTGCTCATAATATTCTGTTATGATTGTTTATATTTCTGTTGTGCTGGTTTTGATCTCTCCTCTTTCATTCTTGATTTTCTTTGGGTCCTTTCCTTTTTCTTTTTGATCAAACTGGATAAGGATTTATTAATTTTGTTAATTCTTTCATAGAACCAGTTTGTGGTTTCATTGATCTGTTCTACTATGTTTTTGGTTTTGATAGCATTGCTTTCTGCTCTAATCTTTATTATTTCCTGTCTTCTGCTGGTTTTGGGTTTTATTTGCTGTTCTTTTTCCAGCTCTTTAAGGTGTAAAGTTAGGTTGTGTATCTGAGACCTTTCTTCCTTCTTTATACTTCCCTCTTATGACCGTCTTTCCTGTGTCCCAGAGATTTTGGGCTGTGGTGTTATCATTTTCATTGGCTTCCATGTGCTTTTAACTTCCTCTTTAACTTCTTGGTGACTCCATTCATTCTGTAGTAGGATGTTCTTTAGTCTCCAAGTATTTGTTAGCTTTCCAAATTTTTTCTTGTGGTTGATTATGAGTTTCATAGCGCTGTGGTCTGAAAATATGCATGGTATGATCTTGATCTTTTTGTACTTGTTGAGGGCTGATTTGTGTCCCAGTATGTGATCTATTCTGGACAACGTTCCATGTGCACTGGAGAAGAATGTGTATTCCACTGCTTTAGGATGAAATGTTCTGAATATATCTGTTGAGTCCATCTGGTCCAATGTGTCATTCAAGGCCGTTGTTTCCTTGTTGATTTTCTGTTTAGATAATCTGTCCATTGTTGTAAATGGGGTGTTGAAGTCCCCTACTATTATGGTATTATTATCAATGAGTTTCCTTATGTTTGTGATTAATTGATTTATATATTTGGGTGCTTTCACATTGGAGTATAAATGTTTACAATTGTTAGTTCTTCTTGGTGGATAGACTCTTTAATTATGATACAATGTCCTTCTTTATCTCTTGTTACAGTCTTTATTTTAGTTCCAATTTTAGTATATGTGCTGCCGAAGCGAGCACTACAGTCTTTATTTTAAAGTCTAGATTGTTTGATATAAGTATGGCTACTCCGGCTTTCTTTTCTTGACCATTAGCGTGATAGATGGTTCTCCAACCCCTTACTTTCAATCTGAAGGTGTCTTTAGGTCTAAAGTGTGTCTCTTGTAAACACCATGTAGATGGATCTTGTTTTCTTATCCATTCTGTTACCCTATGTCTTTTGATTGGAGCATTAAGTCCATTGATATTTAGAGTGAGTACTGAAAGATATGAATTTATTGTCATTATGTTGTTTGTAGAGTTGGAGTTTCTGATGGTGTTCTGTGGTCCTTTCTAGTCTTTGTTGCTTTTGGTCTCCACCCCCGTCCCCCCCCCCCCCCCCCCCCCCCGTCTTTTGTTCCCTCAGAGAGTCCTCCTTAAAATTTCTTGTAGGGCTAGTTTAGTGGTCATGAACTCCTTTAATTTTTGTTTGTCTGGGACTTTTTATCTCTCCTTCTATTTTGACAGCCTTGCTGGATAAAGAATTCTTGACTTCATGTTTTTCTTAATCAGCACATTGGATATATCCTGTCACTCCTTTCTGGCCTGCCAAGTTTCTGTGGATAGGTCTGCTCCAAACCTGATCTGTCTTCCCTTGTAGGTTAAAGACTTTTTCCCTTGCTGTTTTCATGATTCTTTCCTTGCCTGAGTATTTTGTGAATTTGACTATGATATTCCTTGTTGATTGCAGGTTTTTGTTGAATCTAATGGGAGTCCTCTGTGCTTCCTGGATTTTTATGTCTGTGTTTTCCCCAGGTTAGGAAAGTTTTCTGCTATGATTTGCTCCTATTACCCTTCTACCCCTTTTTCTTTCTCTTCATCTTCTGGGATCCCTATAATTCTGATGTTGTTCCTTTTTAATGAGTCACTGAGTTCTCTAATTCTTAAATTGTGCTTTTTTTGCCTTAGTTTCCCTCTTTTTCCAGCTTCATTGCTCTCCATAAGTTTGTCCTCTATATCGCTGATTCACTGCTCTGCCTCATTCATCTTTGCCTCATCCATTCGAGATTGCAGCTCAGTTATAGCATTTTTTATTTCATCCTGACTAGCTTTTACTTCTTTTATCTCCGCAGAAAGGGATTCTAATCTATTTTCACCCCCTGCCAGCATTCTTATTATCATGATTCTAAATTCTGGTTCAGACATCTTGCTTGTATCTGTGTTAATGAAGTCCCTGGCTGTCATTTCTTCCTGCTCCTTCTTTTGGGGTGAATTCCTTCATTTTGAAGGAAGAAAAGGAATTAATAAGGTAAAAAAAAATTAAAATTATAAAATTAAAAACAGCACACAAAAAAATCAAATAAATGATGCTAAATCCTAGGTGTGTTTTGGTCTGGTTGTTGAGAGGAATTTGATAGATTAGAGAAAAAAGGAGAAAGGAAAAAAAGGCAAAACGTTTGAAAATGTGAAAAAATGAATACAATGAAATAGAATAAAATTAAATGATGGAAGTAAAATAGAATTTGAAAGATGTACAAGAAGGAAAAAATATAGTAGAAAAAATTAAAGAAAAATATTTTTTAATTTTTTAAAATGTTTTACTCATTTTTGAGACAGAGAGAGACAGAGCGTGAGCAGGGGAGGGACAGAGAGATGGAGAGACACAGAATCTGAAGCAGGCTCCAGGCTCTGAGCTGTCAGCACAGAGCCCAATGTGGGGCTTGAACTCACACACTGCGAGATCATGACCTGAGATGAAGTCAGACGCTCAGCCAACTGAGCCGCCCAGGTGCCCCTAAAGAAAAATATTTTTAATAAAATTTGAAAATAAAAATAAAGTTTTTCTCTTTCTGTATTCAAGAAAAAGAAATAAAAAAAAAACGAAAATTGAATAGATGGACCAGCGAACAGACTGAAATATGATGGAAATTACATAATTTTTCCCTAGAAGTCAACCTATGAAGCACTTTATAGTCTGTAAACTAAGCAGGCAGAGAGACTCGCGATGTTCCTGAAGAGCAAGGTCGGCCCAGTTGGGCCGGGCTTAGTGCAACAGTTCTGTTTTCCACTAGATGGCGCTGCTTAGCTTACTGGGGTGGATTGCTGTCGTGCTTGTAGGTGTGTGCACGCATGCGTGGAAGGGGTAAAAATGGCATCACCCACTACCTGGTCTCTAGTATTGGGGCTGTGTTCTTCCCAATCAGCAATCGTGCACCTGTCCTTTGTCTCCGACTTCGGTCCACTCCCCGCTTTTACACTGTCTATGACCAAGCCGTCAGCTTGCCAGGCGGCACCTCCGTCCTGAGTTTTATCTCATGCAGCTGTGTTTTCCGGACTCCTCACTTCTGAGGGACTGAGGCTTTGACCCGTTCTGCCCCTCTGGGAGAGGGTCTCACCGAGAAATGGCCAGGGGCCGGCCGCACCCAGGAATGTTCACAGGAGCACGCTGCTGCCAATGCCCAGAGACTGCTGCTGGGGGCCAGCTCACCGCAGAAAAAGTTCATGTGATCGTGTATCAACAGCAGCATTTCAGGGATTATGGAAAATCATAACACACGTCAGGTACCAGGCTTCACCCTTAACGACCTTGTTCCAGCACCAGCGAATGTGGTTGTTCTCTGGGGTCTGCTGGGACTGAGGGCCACACAGCCTCTACCAAATGTCCTCCCAGCAGGGGAACTGCCTCTCCCCATGCGGCCCGAAGACTGCGGACTTCACTCTGCTCCTGGGGATTCGCCCTTCCCACCAGAGCACCGCCAGGTATCGAGCTGCGGAGTTTCAGACTCTGCACTCACCCTGTTTATTGAGTCTTAATGGAATTTAAACCCTCTCCTTTCTCCCTTTTTAGTTCAGTCCCTGTGGCTGTTTCCACTTTTCGACTTTCTCTCTAGCTGCTTTTGGGGGGGTGTTTTCCCCATATTCTTCCCCGCCCCTCGTCTCTGTCCTCTCTTTGCACACAAAAACAGCTCCCTGCCCTCTGCAGCTTCTGTCTCCGCCAGTTCACCTCTCCGCGCCGTGTACCTGCTGAGTTCTGTGGTTTGGGTGGTGCAGATTGTTGTGTTAATCCGCCAATAAGTTTTCTAGGTGTGCGGGATGGTTTAGTGTTGATCTGGTTGTATTTTATGGACATGAGATACAAAAAAACCCCAAACCTTCCATGCTGTTCTGCCATCTTGGCCCCTCCTAGTATTTCCATTTTTTATGGCTGAGTAATATTCATGTATATATATATATATATATATATATATATATATCACTCAGTAGACACTTAGGTTGTTTCCATGTCTTGGCTATTGTGAATAATGCTGCAATGAACCTGGGAGGGCAGATATATTTTTGATACCTGTTTACATTCCTTTTGGATAGATTTCCAGCAGTGAGATTGCTGGGTCAGATAGTAATTATATGCTAATTTTTTGAGGAATCTCCAAACCGTTTTCCATAGTGGCTCTACCAGTTTAACATTCCCGCCAACAAGAAGAAGAGGGTTCCCTTTTTTCTGCATACTTGCCTGCACTAATTATCTCTTGCCCTTTAGGTAATAGCCATTTTACTTATTTTTTTAATGTTTATTTATTTATTTTGAGAGAGAGAGAGGGAAAGAGAGTGCACAAGCTCAGGAAGAGCTGAGAGAGAGGAAGTGAGAGGATCCCAAGCCAGTTCCTCACTGTCAGCACATAGCCTGGTATTGGGGCTTGATTTCATGAACCATGAGATCATGACCTGAGCTGAAATCAAGAGTTGGAAACTTTACCTACTGAACCACCCAGGCGCTCCAATAACCATTTTACTTTCGAGCCTGCTTAAATTTTTTTTTTTTTTACTTTATCGTAATTTCAGACTTGTTCATTTCATTAAACATATAATTTATATTTCATATTTGATAATTCTAATACCTGCATTAATTGTGGATATGAATGAGTGGTTTGTTTTTCTATCAACTCTCCATTATATTGGCTTGTTCTCTTGGTTTTACTTTTATTTTTATATTTGTTGGGGATTTTGAAGTATGAGCTCCTGTCCTTGAGAACTTTTAGTTGTAAAAATTCCTTGAGGGCTGGATTACGTTGCATTCCTTTAGGGAGGATTTATATTTGGTTCTTGTGTGTGACTGGTGGCACTACCAATTTGGGATGACTTTAAATTTGCAACTTGGATGTTTTTTGGCCACATGCATACTATAAATTCCAGTCTAAACCCACCTGGGGATCCGTTTATGGGTAAAAATTCTCAGAGAATATGCCTTTTCCCCTTTAGATTCATAACTAAGAGTCAAGGTTCTTTATGGTCTATCTTTGTGAGTTATTGCTTTTCTTTCTCTGAAAAGATCATCTGATAGGGGCCCATCCTTTTTCAAGAGTCATCCATCTGGTCTCATTTTCCCCAGGACATAAGCTTTGTTGACGATGGCTGGTTGAAACTCAAGTTCTAGGTTTCCAGAGATCAGTAGATCCCGGAGGGGGGGGGGGGGGGCAGCTGTTGGCTTCAATGTTTAGTTATCTTGCTGGATTTGGAATTTTTTTTTTTAAAACAACTTTGGCCATGAAGTATTTCCAATACTTTCTGGCCAGCTCAGCTGCTAGGCATTTAAAGAAATACTTTGTATATTTTTTTCAGCATTATTAAGTGCTTTTTATTAGTGGAAGTTTTCATGATACCTAGTCCTGTATTGCCATAGAGAGAAGTTTTAGAGGGTTAGTCTTTTCAATATACAAGGGAAAGTGAATTTGATTTTAGACTTGAGTCCATTTGAAATTTTCCTTTTTTAAGACAAATTTATAATGGGATTTAATTTGAGTATTTAAATGTCTCTCTAGAAATCTTACAGTAAGCAGGCTTAAATGTATACATAGAACATTTAGCATATAATCGTTGGAGTGTTTCTATGATACTAGTTTTATTTTTTGCAGAACTGCTAATAAGGTATTGTGGATAATGTGGATGGACTAATTAGAAATGGAAAATAAAATAGGAAGTGAATGTTGGACCTAGGATAAAGTGGCAATGGGATCAACTTAATTGATGGAACTTGTAGGGCCTCTTTTAGAGCCTTCTGGGGCAAAACTGTCACTGTTCAACATGGCCTCTATTAATAATGGAGACGCTAATATGCTCTCCATCTGCTTTACTCCTTTGTCACTTTCCATAAATCCAGAACTCTGGCAGAAGAGAGAGTGTGGTTTATCGGGTCCTTTCAAACCCCAATAATTTTTTTCATAAGAATATTGCCTACCAGTGTAATAACACTGGATAAGAATAAGTCCCCTTTTATTATTCAGTTAGTACCTAATGCCCAGGATGTTTGAAATGACTTGCTCCCTACCCTCACCCTCCTTTTCCCAGCCTCAGGTTTAAATCATTAAACTGAGAGGAAGTCTTTAGCACTCCCAAGTCAATGGCTCATTTCTTCCAGAGACTGTCTGGTACCATCCTTATGGTAAAATAAAATAAGATCAAAATATAATCAGTTTGGAGAGCGATGTCCGCAATAACCAGGTCAGTCTTGAACTCATAGTGAAGAAGTTCAAGGATGTCTCTTTTGATAGCGGTTAAGATTCTGGATGCCCGTCTTCTCATAAACTCCCCTCAAATGCTCCTTCCAGCAAGCACCTCCTTATCTGAGGCTGATAAGGATAAAAACAAGAATGGGGTAACCCACTGCTTAATGATTTTTTGCCCTATCCAACTTGCCAAATAGGAAAGAAGATGTAACAGAGTAATTAGGATTGCTGACAAGACAGTTTGATGTCTTTTCTGTGATCAAGTGGAATGAGGCAATCTCTCCTCCTGACAGTATAGGAGTGGTGAAGTCCATTGGCGTTTATCTGCCCTGGCCTGGAATCCTGTCCTTGGGGCCTAACTGCTGTGTGACAATTCTGGAGGAGTTACTTGTGACAATGGTTATTACTGTTTGTAGATGAGAAAACAGACCTTAAGAAGTTGGGTGGGATAACATCTGTAAGCTACTTATCAAGCACTCCATAAATCAGAGCTGCAATAAAGTCTTATTACCCCAGACTGGAATCTCTTGTCAAGTAAGTCTTTTACCAATGGTCTTCCTGGTGTCTGGAGAAAATCCATACCAAATCCAGAAAGATGTACAAAAAAGCATTTACATAGGGTCTTGTAAAAATCATACAGGAAATCATATGAATTTACTGTTTGTGAGTGTATTAAGAAACTGAAATTAAGAAATGACTTAGTGAGGCACCTGGGTAGCTCAGTCAGTTAAGCGTCCAACTCTTGATCTCCGCTCAAGTCATGATCTCACGGCTTGTGAGTTCAAGTTCCGCATCTGCACTGTCAGGGCAGAGCCTGCTTGGGATTCTCTGTCTCTTTCTGCCCCTCCCTTACTCTCTTGCGCGCTCTCTCTCTTTCAGAATAAATAAACAAACTTGAAAAAAAGAAAGAAATGACTTAGCATTCTTGACTCATCCTTTCTTCTCAACCTGCTCTAACACCAGAGTCTTAATTATTACATATTGCGTCCCAATATGTGGTTATTTTACTATTATTTCTATTGGTACGCATCCTTCTCATTCTGAAATTTAAGGTTTGCTCTTCTTCAGCTTATTATGGGCTGCAAATATTTATCATCTGTTGGTGAAATATCTGTTCTGACCATTTCTGTGCTTGCTAGCCTGTTAACTTGTCCTACGATGTTAGGAAAGGTTTTGTGTAAGTGAGAGAAGGCCTGAAAAGGATTCCCTGTAGCCCAGTTCTATGAGGCTTCTTGAATACCTCCAGGCATCCCTTAATTACTGCTGCAGTAACTCAGGATTTTATAATTTACTGATATCATATACACTATTATGTAAGCTAGCGGTGTCCAAAGTGAGGATCTCAAGATGGTCTATGTGAAAACAAAAAAACCTATTACTTATATTTAGTTTTTCATTTCATCCTTTAAAAATTCAGAGTTTAGTATGTTTTAATGTACACTTTATGTTTATATTTTATTTTTTATTTTATTTATTTATTTTTTCCTTCCCCTCCCCCATGGGTTTCTGTTAAGTTTCTCAGGATCCACATAAAAGTGAAACCATATGGTATCTGTCTTTCTCTGTATGGCTTATTTCACTTAGCATCACACTCTCCAGTTCCATCCACGTTGCTACAAAAGGCCATATTTCATTCTTTCTCATTGCCACATGGTGTTCCATTGTGTATATAAACCACAATTTCTTTATCCATTCATCAGTTGATGGACATTTAGGCTCTTTCCATAATTTGGCTATTGTTGAGAGTGCTGCTATAAACATTGGGGTACAGGTGCCCCTATGCATCAGTACTGCTGTATCCCTTGGGTAAATTCCTAGCAGTGCTATTGCTGGGTCATAGTATGTTTATATTTTATAAGTAATACACATAGACAGTGAGTGCCTACACAAACTTAAATTTTTTTAAATGTTTATTTATTTTTGAGAGACACAGAGAGACAGAATGTGAGCAGGGGAGGGGCAGAGAGAGAGAGAGAGAGAGAGGGAGAGAGACAGAATCTGAAGCATGCTCCAGGCTCTGAGCTGTCAGCACAGAGCCCGACGCGGGGCTTGAACTCACAAACCACAAAATCATGACCTGAGCCAAAGTCGGATCCTTCACCGACTCAGCCACCCAGGCGCCCCAAAACTGTTTTTTTTTAACTGATGGGAGAGTAATTAAAACAACTTGGAGACCACTGGTATTGATTATATTTGCAAACTTATAATTATCAACTCTAGTATATTGTTGATAAAGGCAAGACTAACCTTTAGTAATAAGGTTATCAGAATTTACATATCATTTATAGCCAGTAATATCTGAACTTTTTCTCCTTAAATTTGCAAATTTTGTTTTTTTTAAAATCATGCCCAGGACACGTCTAAATTGTTTGGTGGCAATACTGAATAAAACAAGTAGAAATGAACTAGGATGAAATCTCTCCAGAGCTATTAGCTAGCTATGTTTCTAAGACAGAAGTACATTTGACTTTATTCCCTCAAATAGAGTACCCCAGGGTGGGATGAAATGTGTTTCTAAGAAGTTCACAAAAAACTTTTAAATCTGTCATCTCCTAATTGAAAAATACACTTTCATTTTAATGTCTATATTGGTTTTCTTTGTCATGTTTATTTATTTTTGAGAGAGAGAGACAGAGCATGAGCAGGGGAGGGGCAGAGAGAGAGGGAGACACAGAACCGGAAGCAGGCTCCAGGCTCCAAGCTGTCAGCACAGAGCCTGACGCGGGGCTTGAACCCATGAACTGCGACATCATGACCTGAGCTGTAAGTGGGACACTTAAGCAACTGAGCTGCCCAGGTGTCCCTATATTGGTTTAAAAAAAAAAATTAAAAAAATTTTTTTTTAATGTTTATCTTTATTTTTGAGACAGAGAGAGACAGAGCATGAGCGGGGGAGGGGCAGAGAGAGAGGGAGACACAGAATCCGAAGCAGGCTTCAGGCTCTGAGCTGTCAGCACAGAGCCCGATGCGGGGCTGGAACTCACAAACTGCGAGATCATGACCTCAGCCAAAGTCTGACACTCAACCGACTGAACCACCCAGGCACCTCGTTTTTTAAGATGCAAAAGGGTGATCCTCTCAGACAGCTTTTGCGTGGGGAAGGGAGGCCCTAAGGGAGACTGAAGGTGAAAAAAGATAACTCAATAGAATTAGGAAGAAGAAGCCAGCTACAAAGGAAGCAGAAGAACTGAGGTTCAACCTTTCTTGTGACATTTTAAAGGGCCCTGCTAGTCGTGTGACCTGTGTGAGAGAATTCAAGATGGCTGCTATAGAGGTCGGCTAGGGCTGCTGTAGCAAGAACCACAAACTGAGTAACTTAAAGCAACAGAGATTCATTCTCTCCAAGTTCTGGAGGCTTGGAAGTCTGAAATCAAAGTGTTGGTAGAGCCATGATCCCTCTGAACCCTCTAGGGGGAGATCGTTTGTTGCTTCTTGAAGCTTCTGGTAGCTCCAGGTGTTCCTTGGCTTGTGGTAGCATCACTCCAATCTCTGCCTGTGTTGCTGTCTTCCCTCAGAGTCTCTGTTCAAATTTCACTCTTCTTATAAAGACAGCAGGCATATTGGAGCAGGGGCCCATTCTGCTCTGCTAGGACTTCATCTTGACTAATTGTATCTGCAATTTCCAAGTAAGGTCATTCTGAGGTACTGGGGATTAAGACTTCAGCGTATCTTTTGAAGGGACACAAACTCAACCCATAAGAGCTGTTGCATGTCCTGCAGTTTCTTGGGAGGAGAGACGGAGAAGTCACTCAGTGATTCTGGATTTCCAGCAGTGGGTGGGAGGGGGGCCACAATGCATGAGAATGGAGCGGGGTGACGACCCTTAGACTTTCCAAGTCAGGACATAAACTTGAAGACCTGGAAAAATACCGTGAGGAATTAGGGAAGAGAGAATGTGCCCACATCTGATCTTAATGATCACGTTGCTATTAAGTTGAATGTTTTTGTTAACTGAACTTGTAGAGGCCTAGAAGTTTTGTTTGCAAGTGTGTGAGGGAAGGTTGCTGTTCTGGAGCGCCCCCCACAGAGCCACCCCGGCTCTGCAAGCCTCCTGCCCTGTCTGCCTGGTGTGTGCTCCACTCCCACTGAGGCCATCTCAGTTGTTGAATCTCTTAAATATCACCCCTGGGAATTGCTAGTGAGGAAGAGTCAGCACAGACAAATTTTTTTTAAAAGTTAGTGGTAAAAATAAAGCTACAGTAGCTTGATGGGAGAGCAAGTTTAGTTTTTTGTTTTAATTTATTAGGTTTTTGATTTTAATTTTTCAATGGAATAATTTGAATGTATTTCTTGTCCATCAGGAGGGCTCGAGGCCCTGCTGTGGGCAGGAGAGTTTGTGCTCAGGATGTGCTCAGGCACATCCATGCTGGGTTAACACCAAAAGGGAGCTAAGTGTTCCTGTTTGGAAAATTATTTTACTCCAGGACTGACCTTTCCTCTGGGCTCTGAGTCACGGTAGCTGGGATGAGTGCCCAATTTATGGATGCTTTCTTCGTTTGGAATCCATCCTGGCCATCTGGCAGGCAAAGATATGGCTGTTTTCTCCTCATTGGGTCCATGGCCCTGGGACACTCAAACACATTCCCACTGCCAGCGGTAAGCACCCTGGGAGAGGCCAGGGCCATTCTTAATTTACTTCCTTTTCTTCTATCCTTCAATGGCCAAATGACCTCGTTTCCAATGGGAATAACGACCCACTGACTTATTTTAATAATATTTTTACCAGTGTAACTTCATCTAAGAGCTTTATGCTTCCGGGTTAACGGAACTTATCTTAAAATTATACCCAGTTCACCTTCTACTAACTTTGGGCTTAGTTTGTTCTTTTTCTAGTTCTATGAGATGTAAAGATCTTTCTTTTTTTCTTAAGGGAGGCATTTGTTGCTATTAACTTCCCTCTTGGAAATGTGTTTTGCTGCATCTCACAGGTTTTGGTTTTTCATTTGAATCAAGATATTTTTTGATATCCCTGTTGACTTCTTTTTTAAGCCATTGATTGCTCAGGAACGTGTTGTTTAGTCTCCACATATTTGTGAATTTTCCAGTTTTTTTTTCTTACAACTAATTTCTGGTTTCACACTATTGCTATTTTCAGGACTTCTCTCAGAGGGAATCACTCCATGTGTAGCTGTACTTCTGGTGTGGCCAAGGGAGGAGGGAAGTTCAGGAGTCTCCAATGTTGTCATCTTGTTTCCTGTTAAATTCCTAATCTATCTTATTATTTTTCATTAAGAAATTAATGCATTGCAATCAGAAAAAAATTTGAAGACTAAAAAATAGAGAGAAAATAATGACTTCAAGTATTACTTGCCAGAGAAAACTTTGATTAATAATTTGGTACATTTCTTGCCAGACTCCCATTTTTGTGTTGTTAACATTGTTGTGATTAAAAAAAATTTTTTTAAAAAATGTTTATTTATTCTTGAGAGAGACAGAGAGTGAGCAGGGGAGGGGCAGAGAGAGACAGAGGGAAACACAGAATCCCAAGCAGGCGTCAGGCTCTGAGCTGTCAGCACAGAGCCTGATGCAGGGCTTGAACTCACGAATGGAGAGATCATGACCTGAGCCTAAGTCGGATGCTTAACCGACTGAGCCGCACAGGTGCTCCAATGTTGTGATTACACTGCATACACAAACATTCCTCCTGCCTTACAAACTTTGTTGTTGCATAAACACTTTCCATGTTACAGCAAGTTCTTTAAAAACATTCGAGTGGCTGCATATAATATTCCATCATGTGAGTGTGCGGAGGTTTATATATTTTTGCCATCAGACAAAGTTGCAAACACTGCCAAGGACATCTTTGTTCAGTGTGGGTGAGATAGAGAACTTGACAGCAATATATATACATCTGTGTTGAGAGGCTATATTCTCTAAGGGATATAACCAATTTGGGGAGGGAGCCTATGTGTGGAAGGCTAGTTCCTTAGCTCTTTTTAAGTTAACGTCTCACAGGGCTCTGATCATGCCTGGAAAGGAATCTGGGGATGAATTAGGGTGGGAGACAGCAAAAGGGCACTAGAAACTGTTAGCCAGTTTTCCTTCTGGCCCCACAATACACACTGTGTCTTGTGGCTCTTGCACCCACAAGGCTGGAGGTGAGATTTCACTGGCCCACAATTTCCTTGATGTCTCTTTATAGAGAAGCTTGATTTATAATCTGGCCCTTTAGAAGGGAAGTGTCTTGGATTGAGGAAAGAAATTGAAGACACAAATAAATGGAATGTACTTCATATGTATGGATCAAGTTAATATTGCTAAGATGTCCATACTACCTAATGCCATCTATAGATTCATTTTTATTTATCAAAATTTATCAAATTTCAGTGGCATTTTTCATAGAAAAAAAAATCCTACAGTTTGTATGGGACCAGAAAAGATCACCAAATCACCAAACCAATCTTGAGAAAGAAGTCCAAAGCTAGAGGCAACACACTTCCTGATTTCAAACTATATTACAAAGCTATAGTAACCAGAAAAGTATGGTACTGGCAGAAAAACAGACACACATACCAATGGAGCGGATTAGAGACCCCAGAAATAAACCCATGCATATATGGTTAATTAATATTTGACAGAGGAGCCAAGAATGGGGAAAGAATAGTCTTCAATAAATGATGCTGGGAAAACTGGATATTCTCATGCAGAAGGATGAAACTGGACTGCTATGTTACACCGTATGCACAAAAATCCACTCAAAACGGATTAAAGACTTGATGTAAGACCTAAAACCATAAAACTCCTAGAACAAAACATAGGGGAGAATGTCATTGATGCTGCAGTGTTATTTACAATAGTCAAGACATGGAAACAACCTAAGTACTAATTGATGAATGATGAAGAAGATGTATATATATCTTCGTATAACATGAATATTATTCAGCCATAAGAAGAAGGAAATCCTGACCTTTGTGACATCATGGACCTTGAAGGCATTATGTTAAGTGAAATAAGCTGGACAGAGAAAGAAAATAATGTGCGATCTCATTGACATATGCAATCTAAAAACACTGGACTCCTAGAAACAGAGAGTAGAATGGTGGTTGCCTGGGGCAGAACGGTGGGGGCACATGGGGAGATGTTGGTCAGGGTATATAAACTTTCAGTTACGAAATGAGTAAGTTCTAGGGATCTAATGTACAGCATGGTGACTGTACTTAACAATACTGTATTGTATACTTGCAAGTTGCTAGGAGAGTAGACCTTTAATGTTGTCACCATGACAACAGTCACAACAAAACGGTAGTTATGTGAGATGAAGGATGTGTTAACTAACCTTACTGTGGTCAACATTTTGCAATAGAAAGGTGCATCAAATCATTACATTGTACACCTTAAACGTACACACTGTTATGTCAATTATATCTCAAGAAAGCTGGAAAAAACCCAACTAACGTCTCGGTGTGTTGCCCAGTCTTCCCTGAAAGTCTGAATGACTCCTGTAGTTTCTTCCCTCCTCCGTCGGATGAGCTTGCAGAGTTATTCTAAGAGATCACCACTAGGAGATGCACAAGATTCAAAGAAGAAAGAGCCGAGCGCCTCGATTTTTGTTCCACATTTATCAGAGCTTTGCAGGTTTCTTTTGTTCTAAATCCATTGAGAATTGAGGGCAAAATGTCCATTTCTTAGATCCCATTAGCTCCCCAAAGAGACAAAAGGGTGGTTTTGCCCTTCGTTTTACCTCGGAAAAGTAGACGGAGGGGACTGGCAATCAAAACTCCCTATGGTAAGTTAATAATAATATGTGTAGCATTTGATTCCTCTCAGGGAGACATGACCCCCCTTTCACCATCCTCTGTTTCCATCAAGGATGGTGACGATGGCAATGCAAATGGTTACCACATACTGTGTTTGTACTTGGCGCCTTGCTAACTACTTTGTACTCTTTATCGCATGTAATTCCCAGGTTCATTGTTTCAGCTCATTAACACAACAATGTTATTACCCAGCTGTGCCAAGGAGGAAACCAAAGCTTAGAGAGGTCAAGGGACTTATCCAAGGTTACCTACCTAGGAAGTGGCTGAGCTGAGATTTAGACTCAAAGCCTGCAACCCCAGAGCTGCATGTTTAACCCCTTAACTATAAGTGGGTTCAACTGTAAACTGTGCTCCTAGTTGTTATCCCAACTTGACAGATTAAGGAGCCATCTGACAGAGGTCAGGCCAGTAAAAGGACTTGTCCCTCTCCTAGCTGGCTCAGGAAGAAGTCTAGACTAGGTGTTCCTTCTCCTGGTCCAGAGTGTCTCCTTTCTTTATCTTATATCTTTAGCATCTGCAAAAGGGCCCAAGGAAGGAAGAGGAAGAGCTCTGTGCTGGAAACAAGTGGAGGAGATCTTAACACAAACAGTAGAAGGCTGCTAGGTGGCAGACTCTTCTATCAACCTCCAGGCCCTTGTAGGCTGTGGCCACCTTGACTGTGGCTTGGGGTGACTGGAGATTGCCGGTGTTCTTGGGTAGAACAAGCTGGGATGGATGGGGCAGATGGAAGAAAAACACTATGCAACCCTCCTGGCTTTGGAACCGCCTTGTGGGTTCTGTGGACAGTGGGGGGCAGCAATCCCTTCCTGGAAGGAACAGGTACTTTGGGTTCCTTTCTACTACTCTTGCTTAGTTTTGTCCATAGCAGTGTTGAAATACAAGGCTAAATCATCTTACAATTGTATTCCTCTGCTCATATGGATGTGTTTTTTCTCTGTCCAGCCTTCTGTCCCTGAGCCACTTGTATTCAAGAGAGAGGCTCACAGGAATCACACAGGCAACCTTTACACTTTTCCACACCCAGCCCATCCTTGTCATTATCAGGAGCTGCCTTTGCATGGAAAGTCACTCTCCAGGACTTCAAAACTTGGCAAGGCAGTGGCAGCCTCTTCCTGCTGTGGGTTAAGTCACTGTTCCTATGAGTCTCTTTCTGCAATACACATCTACCTCTCCAGGAGAGCGTGAGAGGCCAGACCAGCTAGTTGAAATCTTTGGAAATTGTGGATGAATGGGTCCTCTCTGACAGAGAGGAGTGGGTTCTTAGGGGACAATGGGGAGCCCCCCAATATTTCTATCCCAAAGACATGCTATACATGAAAAATGAGAAATCCAGGCTCTTAAATCAATTTCTTTCTTTCTTTCTTTCTTTCTTTCTTTCTTTCTTTCTTTCTTTCTTTCTTCCTCTCCTCTCGTCTCCTCTCGTCTCCTCTTCTCTCCCCTCCTTTCCTCTCCTTTCCTTTCTTTTTCCCTTCTTTTTTCTAATAGCCCTGTAGTTACACAGATATGTGTGTCAGTCACAGTCAGTGGTTTTGGTGACCCCTTTAACAACTTAGGCTAAAAGAAGACTGGACTGTGAGTTGGTAGGAAAGCTAGAATTGGAATAGAGATGGCTCAACTGGTATATGAACCATTGTGGTCACCAGTTTCCTCTTCTGAAAACTGGAGAGGTGGATGAGAAGAACTTTGGGAAGTTTTAAGACTCTCATTAATTCTAACATTTTCTGTTTGGGGAAAAAAATGGGAATTTCAAATGGACATTTTGAAGAAGACAATGATAACAATCCTTAAAAACACAATGTGGAGAAGGGTGTTGGGGTGGGTCCTTAATCTCCTGGGTTGTCATGGATACAAAGAGTGAGACTCTTGTCAAGGCTACCTATGGGGTGTGACCCACCATAGGGTTTGTGAACTGAATCCACACAGAATATTCTTCAGATTTGTGTGGTAATTGCACAAAGCTGACAATTTATAATCTGCTGGGGCTTGCTTGTGTGTCTTAAACATTCTGAAACAAATAAATTGTCCCAGTGGTCTAAATTTGGTACGCCCCTTTTTTTCATCCCTGTGTACAGAGCTGAACTAAGCTGGCTGCTTGCTTTTGGTGCAAATATAATGGTCTAATTGTCCCCTCATGCCAGGGGCGGGCTATGGAGCACACCCAGAGCCCTGTGGGAACCCACAGAAGGGAGGTGGCTATTTCGACATTTAGTCTGTAGTGGAGACAAGTTAACGACCCTGCCTGGGGCATTCCAGAGTTTATTTAATGATAAAATTGGACCTGAATTCTCCACCGGGGCTTGTAAGTTCTGTGCAGTGCACGATGGGGTGAGAATGTAGTTAAACACACATCCTAAAGGCATTTCAGCTTGTGAGGAAATGGCAAATCCCCTCTGTGATTTGAAAATACCATTTAAAAATTCGTGCCAAAAGATTTTTTTTCCTAACTCAGCTCCTAGAAAACAGAAAAACAAAATGGTAGCTTCATCTATGACTACACTTGTCAAAACAACTGATTCAAGAGTGAAAAATTCATCACTGGTGTCATTTGGGTAAAGAAAATGCAGCTATCTAATTGAATTATACACACATATTTTACTGAATCCAGTCAAACTGATTCATTACTGATGTAACCTAAATGTTCCATTGGCTTGAAACTCAGTGAGTAAATTGGATGTGAAAGTCTCTCATAAAGCAATGCGCGGTCCTCAAATATCAGCTTCCTAACATCATGGCTCTGGCAGGTATTGAGTTTCTAGTTGTGTTGGAGTTGGTGACAAACCCAAGTTAGGGTGTTGCCAAGGGGATGGGGCTGTTGCTAGGGGGACATCTCTAAGCCTGAGGACAGACTCCTGGGGTGTTAATAAGCACAGATGACAGGGAAATTGAGAAGAATGGAAATGTCACCTTCTGATGACAGCACCGGCACTAACACCTTATATTGATAGGCCTTCCCTTTCAAGCCTAGGGCGTTTTGCAGATGTTCTCTCATTAACTAATTAGTTAAGTTAATTAAGGGGCTCTAGGAAGGAAGGAAGGTGGGGGCCAGAGTCTGTTGGTATTCATTTCATTTTCTGTTCCTTTTTGTTTGATCAGAACAAGAGTGATGGGGAATAAGTGGCCAGGGAGAGCACATAGCTGATGGGGAAAACTGTGTCTCTTGCCCTCGCTCATGGACTTTCCCCTTGGTTAGATTTGTCCAAAAAGCCAGGGTAGGTGGGCTGACTCTGGAATCCCAGGGTGGGCTCTGCAGAGGAAAGATTCACTCTGAGAGGGGAGAGAGTTTAACACAAGGAAGTCTTGTGTTAAACATGTATGTGAGGACCCAACTATTTTGAAATGTGGAAAGAGGTTGCTTTGAAAATATAGATTGTTCTATAGAGTTAGAAGGAATCTGGCAAAGGCATTAGGGGCTTGGACAGGGCTTGGGCAGATGATGAAGCAGGGCAGGGCCTGCAGGTAAAAGGGAAACCAGGACAGGAAGCAGAGAGATCCTGGGAAGAGTGGGTGAAAAAGAGGTGAGAAAAGAATATATACACCAAGAGTGAACCCCATTGTAAACCATGAGCTTTAGTTAATGACAATGTGCCAGTATTGGCTTACCAGTTGTAACAAATGTGCCAACCCTAAGCAAAAGCTTAGCAACAGGGGAAACTGCGGAGATGGGTGAATGGGAACTCTCTGTACTTGCCTCCATTTTTCTGTAAACCTAAAACTTTGCTCCAGAATAAAGTCTATTAATTAAAAAAAGAGAGAGAGGAGATGAGAGAAGACTGTCGTGGGAAAGCTGAGCATAGGGCCCCAGGGCTAGAGCTAATAGGTTAAGCCTCTAGTTGACTTAAAGGTGGAAAGACAGAGAGGTTTCAGAACTCACTGAAAAGAGCATGGGACCTACCCTGAAAGTCAGAAGAGGAAATGGTAACAGTGAGATTTTCCTCAGGATCCAGGAACCCGAGAGGGCACCAAAGTCAGTGACACAGAGGACTTGGCTATACCATGGAATTCTCTAAGACTGGATGGGAGCTACGCCTAAGGAGAAGGCTAAGCTGCAGGTCTGGGGAGGTCCAGTTAATAACAATAATGACCCCAGTAACCATCACTTGCTAAGTATTTACTCTACAGAGATGTGGTGCTAAGCAAGCCCTTTGCAGACATTATTTTCTCTTCATGATACAGTGGGCACCATTAAAAAAAAAAATCTCCACTTCTTGGGGGTACTTGGTGGTTCAGTTGGTTAAGTGTCTGACTTTTGATTTTGGCTCAGGTCATGATCTCACAGTTGGTGAGTTCAAGCCCCACATAGGGCTTTGTGCTGACAGTGCGGAACCTGCTTGGATTCTCTCCCTTCCTCTCTCTCTGCCCCTACCCCACTTGCACTTTCTCTCTTAAAATAAATAAATAAACTTAAAAAAGAAATCCACTTCTGGGGCAAAGAAGCCGAGGCTCAGGGAGTAACTTAACTAGGGTCACACAGCTCACAAGTGTGAAGGCCAGAATTTGGAAGCAAGATGGCTAACGCCGCCAGCAGGCTCTTAACCATTGTGTTTTATTTCCTGAGAGTCGCTCTCTGAATAGTTTCCTGCTTCAGAAACAGTACTTTAAAACTCCTAGTTAAGATGATTAACTATCATGAAATAGCACTTTGAATATTTTGTCTCTGTAATTAATTTCTACTATATCACACACTCCCTTACTCTACAAAAACTCTGGTTGTCCGATGACATGTGTTTGCCGTGCCAGAGAGAAAGACAGCGGCTGAACTACGTTGTTAAGAGAAAAAGGCAAGGACAGTGACTTTCTTTTTTTCCTTAAGAAAAATCAAACTCTGTTGTAGCTAATTTAGAAATGATAAGCACAAAGAATACGTTCATGGTTATTATTTGTGACTTCAAAGGGGTAACAGGAATCCTTCCAGAGCTACGGGCAGTTGAGTGTACTACAGCAGATTTACTGAGCCATGCCACGTGCTGGGCATAGGAGCAGATGCCGAGGAAGTAAAGATAAACCAGACCCAGTCCCTGTTTTAAAGGAGGTCATGATCATGACAGATATGTGAAAACCAAGAGCTCTACTTTGTGTAGAAATAAACTTGAAACTGTTTCAAACCTATATGCATCCAGTTCACACTGTTTCTGACTCTAGGGAACTCATGGGGCCGAAGGCACTCCCTCTTCTAGAGGACATTGTCATACCGAATCTCAGCTGCTGAGTCTTCATTCTGAGCCAATATCCTGTTGATGTTTACACTGTGTGAAGATGGTCCAGATGAGGAAATCAAGGCTGCGTGCAGAACCAAACCCACACACGCTCTCAGAATCACGCAAGGCTCACACCACATTCTTGGCTGCCTCTAGTCTTGGAGAGACATAGGGAAGGAAGCTACTCAGGCACTGATGGATTCAACCTCAAATAATTCTGGATCCAGAGTCCCTGTCCTGTGCCAGATGTGATGATGACAGGATGGGACCTTGGGGAGCCAGCAGGACTTGTCTTACCCAGCTATGGAGTTACCAGATGAGCTTGGCTCAGCTTATCCCCATGCCTTCCATAGAGGCCCAAATGAATGACCATAGACCCGTGGTGACTCAAGGAGGATTGTTCTTCAAAGACTTGGTGGCATGAATGTAATCTTCCCTCACAGGGACCACCAGCTGGACGGGTCTGCTAGGTGCAATCGACAGCAATGTATTCAGCTGCTGGTCACAGGGACGTGCAAGCAAGAAGACTCGGAAGTACCCCCTGGACATGCATATTGTTATCAGAGACTTGGGTGGTTACTAACTTCTCCTGAGTCCTTAACTGCATTGAAAATTAAAATGCTCATCTCAGATAATCCATGTAGCAAATATTATGTCCAACTATATGTTGGACATAGTTCCAGGTACTGAAGATAGAGCAACGTGCAAAAATGTAAGCCATTGTACGTGTCAATCATATCTCGGCAAAGTGATTTTTTTTAGATTTATTTTTTACTTTTTATTTTTTATTTTAGAGAGAGAGAGAATCTCAAACAGGCTCCACACTCAGTGCAGAGCCAGACACGGGGCTCGATCCCCCAACCATGACCTGAGCCATAATCAAGAGTCAGATGCTCAACTGACTGAGCCACCTAGGAGCCCCCATAAAGTGATTTTTTTTTCAAGTAAGTCATTGTGGAGCCTACATTTGTGTGTGTGTGTGTGTGTGTGTGTGTGTGAGAGAGAGAGAGAGAGAGAGAGAGAGAGAGAGAGAGAGATAGGTGTTTGATGGAGAAAATTAAAGAAGGTCAAGAGGGGAATAGGACTGCTGTGGGTAGGTAGGGGTGAGGTTGCAATTTTCAACAGTGAGGCACCAATGGAGGTGATGGAGTCAGTCATGTGACTCCTTGTGGAAGAACATTCTAGACAGATAAAAGAGTAAAGTGCAAAGGCCCCGAGGCAGGGAACATTTAGCAATTCAAGAAATATCCAGGAGGGCATTGCACAGGGGCAGAGAGAAGGAGGGGCAAATGGAAGGAGATAAGGTCAGAGAGGCCATGCAAAGCCAATGCAATGTGGGAGAAGGTGAGCAATCACAAAGCTTGGGCAGAAAACAGTGTGGTCTGACTTTTGCTCTAGGAGGCTAATTCTGTTTGCTCTGCTGAGGAAAGACTCTAGGGGGACAAGAGTAGAAATAAGGAGATCAGTTAGAGGCTATTTCAACAACACAGATGCAGATGATGGTGTCTGGACGAAGGTGGTGGTAGTGGAGGTGGTGACAAATAGTTGGATTCTGGGTACATTTTGTAAGTTGTGTTAACAGGATTTCATAAGAGATCAAATGTAGGACATTAGACAAAGAGAGGAGTGAAGCACTTGAGCTACAGGAAGGGTGAAATCGCCATGGACTGAGATGGGGAAGAATGGAGATGAGCAAATACCAGAAGCTTAGTTCAGGACATGTGCGTTTGAGCTGTTTATTAGACATGCAAGTGGAAATGGTTATTTCATATGAGTCTGGAGTTCAGGGGGCAGGTCTGGGCTGGAAATAAGTTGTTGCTTTGCAGAGAGAGAGGGGGTATTTACTGCCTCAAGCCTGGGTGAGATCACCACGGTGGTGAGTGTAAATAGAAAAAGCCAGAGTGGTATTCTGGGGTTCTCTCTTCACTCCAGGCAGTGGAGGCATGTAAAGGGGGTAAGGCTGTCACACAGCTGTGGAGTTGTTCCACAGGGATAAGAATGCATTCAGCTTTTATCATCTCGAAGGAATGGTTGCTTCAGCCCAGAATGTCAGAATCAGCTGGGGCATTAGAGATCATTTCAAGTGGAACCACCTTATTTTGGAAATGAAGAAACTAAGGCCTAGAGTAGAGAAGTGAAATGCTCCCTGTAAGGGCTTCTGTGGCTCCTAGCTCTGTGTGTGTGTGTGTGTGTGTGTGTGTGTGTGTGTGTGTGTGTGTGTGTGTTGGTAGGGATTGAAGTGTTCCTCATGTACTGGGTGCCTTCTCCCATTTGCTGAGCCAGTATGCAAGTCTGCCTTTCCTTAGGTGTGGACCTCTCTGAGAGTCATGGTATCTGAGGAGTGGAGGTTAGGCCATCTATGCAGGAGCTAAGAGGAGAGAACTCCTTTCCCTTTTTTTGCTCTTTCTCTGTGTGTGTGTGTATGTGTGCGGGTTTAAACCTAAGCAGGCAAGTTCTGAGAAGGCAATTTGAGCCACATGTTTTCAGAGCTCTTTTTCAGATACCAGAGGGTCACACTGGTGGCAGATAGGAGTCACTATTGTGTCCTGGGACCATTGTGGGAGAGGAGGGTGGGGCTGGAAGGGCAGGCAGGGATGAGAGGGCAGACAGGTCACCAGCTTGCTTTCATCCTTTCCTCTCTTTCTTTGGAGGGACTTGTGCTCTTAGATCCTATAACAAGTTCCCCTTAGAATATGATTAGGTCTCATATCTTAAATACTCGTGTGGGATTATTATATTGCTGCCTTGGCTCCTCCAGGAATATGTGCCCTTGAGGCTTTACATCTTCCATGGCAGAATGAAAGGCTTTGTAATGGTGGGGATGGGGTGGAAGGGGGTGGCTGGTAGAGTGAGATACCATGGAGATGAAGAGCATGGGCTATGGGCACAAAACAGTTGGTTTTAGATTTTGTCTCTGCCATTTACTAGCTGTGATATCTTGGACAAGTCATGTACCCTTGGGCCTGGATTTCCTGTGAAGGGTTCCTGGGAAGATTAACTGAGATCATGTATGTTTAAGACATAGCATGGTGACTGGTGCATTATATGCAATGAATTAATGGTGGAAATAACATAAGTTTCTGGCTGCCGAGATGCTGGGCTATATAGGCTGATCTTCAGCTGGCATGCACCCTGGTTATTGAGAGCTGGACCCTGCATGCTCTGTTTCTTGCTCATGGTCTGGAGGATTCAGGAAAGACATGAGTCTTAACTAGAGCCTTCAAAGATGGGTAGAATGATTTTTTCAATGAGAATTAGAAGCCTACCAAAACAATCCTTAGTCATTCATTTTTTTTAGCCATCACTTAATTTTGAAAAATGTGTATTAGTGAGAAATTAGCATTTCTTGTTTGAACTACTTACCTATTGTGAATCATCTTTAAATAGAAAATATTTGAATCACATTTTTAACAGAAGCCCTGAAAGTATAAGCCATTAATTTAGTTCTGACTTCCACTGCCTGAGAGATTCAGGGAAAGAGAAGAAGTTTGCTTGATTTATTGTTTTAAATATTTTAGTCAAGACAAAAAAAAAATCTGGGTTTTTGATATTTTTAGTGGTCTCTTTAGAATTCTGAGTGCAGAAGATTTTCATGAGGAATTTATTTCTCCAATTTTATCAATCAGTTGTAAAACAAAAATACTTAAATAGTGAAAGGGTTCCTGAACTCAGTAAACCCATCAGCTGCTTAAGCAGTGACAATGACATTGGATTTAAATATATCAAAACTGTTGCAACACAAAGTGAATTTTATCCCCCAGGGAGCTTGCAGCTGGTTTGTTTCAAGTTTACTGAGGTTGGAAATGTTCTGTTGGAGTCAGTTTAAATCGCCCTTGTTCATTTTCCTAAGTGTACGCTTTTGCACATTTGTCTTTGCGGTTGCTGTTAGTGCTAAGATTCATTGCTCTGATCCCTCTGCCAGCATCAAGGGGAGGCCTCAGTTCTATTACTTTGAGGTAACCATAATAGCTGAGCTTGCATTTGTGATGTTAATGGACTAAACACTCCAATTAAGAGGCAGGGATTGCAGAATGGATACCAAGGCAGGACCCAACTCTGGATGCCTAGGAGAGATGGACTTGAAACATACAGATACAAATAGCTTGAAAACAAATGGATGGAACAAGATGTGCCCTAACAACAGCATGTGAAGGCTAACCTGGCCATGTTAATATCAGATAGCATAGACTTCAAGAAAAAAAAAAAAAAGAGTATTGCCAGAGATAAAAAGGAATAAGGACAACAGAACAAACATAAATGTATATGTACCTAAAAACTGAGTCTCAAAATACAAGAAGCAAAAATTGACCTAATTATTGAGAGATAATTCCAGAATTTAGTAGGAGATTCCTGTCTCTCAGGAATTGATAAGGACAAATAGCCAAAAATCAGTAAAGATATAGAGGGTCTGAACACATTATCAACCAAAAATCAGTAAAGATATAGAGGGTCTGAACACATTATCAACACCTGCAAAATAAACATACATTTTAGTCTATGATACACATTTGTTTTATTGTATATGGTTTATTCACCAACATATACCACATTGGGGCCATACAATAAACCTTAATAAATTTACAAGGATTGAAATAGTACAGATATTCTCTGACCCCAGTGAAATTAATTAAAAATCAATAACACTAAGATATTTGGTTGAATCCGAAATCCTTTGCAATTAAAAAACACATTGTTGGGTCAAAGAAGAAGTCACAAAATAAATTTTAAAATAGTTTTTTAAGTCACTGTTAATGAAAGTATAATGCATTAGAATTTCTGGTATGCAACTGAAGAAGTGTGTACACAGTATGCTTATAGTAGAAAAGAAAAAAAGAACAGTGATCTAAGATACCACGTCAAGGCACTAGAAAAAGAAGAGCAAAGTAAGTCCAAAGTACAGAAAATAAAGAAGTTAATTATGGCAAGGATAAATATCAATGAAATAGAAAAAAACGATCCCGAAGTAAGTTCTCTGAAAAGATCAGCAAAATGAATAAACTCTTGGTTAAACTGATGAAGGAATACCCTTAAATTATCAATATTGAGAAGACAAAAGGCATTATCACTGTAGATCTCACAGATATTAAAAGGCTAATGAAGGGATATTGTGAACAAATGTATGCTAAAAACAACATAATTTAGGTGAAAAATTCCTTGAAAAAATTCAACTATAATTGATACAGTATGAAATAGAAAATCTGCATAGCCTCTTTAATGAAATTGAATTCATTATCAAAAACCTCCATACTATGAAAACTTCAGGCTCAGATGGTTTTACTGGTTAATTCTGTAGAACATTCAAAGCGAATAATAACCCAAACTATTTCAAAAATAAGAGTAGAAGAGAGCATTTTTCAGCCTAGTTTTTGAGGCCAGCATAATGCTGATACCAAAACCTGACAAAAAGAACAATAAAAAAAAAAAAAAAAAATCCAGAGCACTAACCCTCATAAATCTAGTTGGAAAAAGCTTTAGAAAGATGTAAATTGAATCTAACACTATATATAAATATAGTAAATTGAATCTAACACTATATATAAAAAGAGTAATACAAAGAAGTTTTTTATAGAAATTGAAATGCTGATTCTAAAATATATATAGAGGGAGCCTGGGTTGAGTGACCAACTCTTGATTTCAGCTCAATCGTGATCTCAGGGTCATGGGATTGAGCCCTGCATCAGGCTCCATGCTGAGCATGAAGCCTGCTTGAGATTCTCTCTCTCCCCCGCTGCCCTTCTTCCCACTCATGCACGCTCTCTCTCTCTGTCTCTCTGTCTCTCTCAAGTTAAAAATAAAATAAAATAGGGGTGCCTGGGTAGCTCAGTCAATCAAGTGTCTGACTTTGGTTCAGGTCATGATCTCACAGTTCATGAGTTCATGCCCTGCCTTGGACTCTGTGCTGATAGTGCAGAGCCTGGAGCCTGCTTGGGATTCTGTATCTCTCTGCCCCTCTCCTGCTTACTCTCTCTGTCTCAAAAAAAATAAACATTAAAAAAGATTTTTTTAAACAGAAATTAAATAAAATGTATGTAGAAATGCAAATGAGTTAAAAAAAGGAATTTAAAAAAAAGAACAGGGACGCTTGGGTGGCTCAGTTGGTTAGGCGTCTTTTTTTTTGGCTCAAGTCATGATCTCGCAGTTCATGAGTTTGAGCCCTATGTGGGGCTCTGTGCTGATAGCTCAGAGCCTGGAGCCTTCTTCAGATTCTGTGTCTCCCTCGCTCTCTGCCCTTCCCCCACTCATTCACTCATTCTCTCTCTCTCTCTCTCTCTCTCTCTCTCTCTCTCTCTCTCAAATAAATAAAACATTCAAAAAATAAATATAAAAAAATAAAAAAAAGAACAAAGTTCAAGGACTTATACTACCTAATTTTAAGTCTTACTGCAAAGGTAGAGTGATTAACACCACAGTATTTGTGAAAAGATAGTCATGTAGATCAATAGAAGTAAAATAGATGGAGAGGAGAACAGAGTCCAGAAATAGCTCCCCCATATGTACGTTCAATTGATTTTCAACAAATGGTGCTTGAGTAACTGATTTCCATATGAAAAGAGAACACATCAGTCCCTATCTCCATACATAAAATGAACTCAAAATTAATCAAAGACCTAACTGTAAAAGCCAATACTATAAAAACTTTAAAAGAATACGGCAGAAAATTTTTTTGACTTTGGATAGGCAAGAATTTCTTAGATACAACACATGAAGCACAAAGCACAAAAGAAAAAAAATGATGAATTATATTTCATTAAAATGGAAAACCTCTGGTCATCCAGAGACACCATTAACAACATAAAAATGCAGGTAATGGAATGGGAGAAAATATTTGCAATGCATATATCTGACAAAGGACTCAGTTCCAGAATGTATACAGAATTCTTCTTACAGCTGAATAAAAAGAATTACAATTCAGTTTTAAAAATGAGCAAAAGATTTGCACATGTAAATAGGAAATTGTCCAATTATTTTGGAAGACTATAGCAGTTTCTTAAAAGGTTAAACATACATTTATTATACAAACCAGGATACTTCTCCTAGGCATTTATCCAAAAGAAATAAAAACTTATGTGCACAGAAAGATTTGTACGCAAATGTTCATAGCATCATTATTCATGGTAGTCCAAAGCTGAAAATAACACAAATGTCCATCAATATCTGCTGATTGGACAAACAAAATGTGCTATGTCAAGGTGATGAAAAATTACTCACTAATTTAAAAGAATGAACTACTGATAGATGTAGTAACATGGAAGAATTTCAAGTCATTACGCTGAAGGAAAGAAGCCAAACACAGGAGAGCATTCTATATGATTCCATATATACACAATTCCAGAAAATGCAAACAAATCTGTAGTGATGAAAAGCACATCAGTGGAGGCTGGGGTGGAGGGAAGGAAGAATCTCTTGAGGATGATGGAAATGTTTTGAATTTTGATTATCGTGCTGGTTTCGTGTATATATATAGTTGTCAAAAGTCATCAATTCTCAACTTGAAATAGATGCAGTTTATAATGCGTTAATTACACCTCTGTAGGTTGATTTAAAAAAAGAAATCCTTTAATAATATTTAAATAATTCTTTAAATAATATTTCATTTTCATTTTCTACTACTACTACTACTACTACTACAGAGTTCCATGTTAGAATAAACTGATGAATTAAACCAATGAATCAACATCTCTGTCAGCATTATAATAGAAATCTGAGCACTAATTTAAAAACTCCAGAGTTTAAAAAAGAGTAAATATGTTAGTGATTAAACCCAGTTGACTTTTCATATACTGAGAATAAAGCTTAAATACCCTGAAATGGATTATTTGTAGAGAAATGTTTCTAAATAGTATTTGAAAATCTTTCATGTCTTTTTTTTTTTTTTTTGAGAAACAGAGAAAGAGAGAGAGAGAGAGTGTGCATGTGAGTGGGGGAGGGGTAGAGAGAGAATCTTAAGCAGACTCCACACCCAGCGCGGAGCCTGACCAGGGCTCGTGATCTTATGACCGTGAGATCATGACCTTAGCCGAAATCTGAAATCAAGAGTCAGACACTTAACAGATTGAGTCACCCAGGTGCCCCTCTCTTATGTCTTTAAAAGAAATAAAATAATAAAAATAAATCCTTTAATGCCTTTACACATAAAATTGACATTTGGTCACAATAACAGTTTTTATTTGTTTTTGATGCTAGAACACATAGTTGAGTTTAGTCTATAGTTTCATAAATATTTAGGCTCAAATCCAAACACGATTTAAGGTATTTTAAAATCTATTTGTTGAGAAATTATATTTTATGTTACATAATTAACTTAAATTAAGCCCTTATGTTACTTGTTAAATTGTGAAAAGATGAATGTTTTCCTTGATTTATTATAAATATTAAATACGGTAATAAAATCAACTTAATACAACGTTAGTAATATACTGATCTAAATGAAGTATGTATTATAAGGAATTTGGCTGGCTTTTGTCCTCATTTCTAGGAATGTAACCTCTAAACCCTTGAGATTTCTAGTGCAATAGGAGTGTCTTTGTTATCCGTGGTGGACCCACAGACAATATTTGGTAGTTTATGATAATGAGGTGACACACAATGGGGGTTGGTCACCCAGAAAGGTCAAATGTGTGATTAAAGGTTTGGGTTTTGAGCTACATGATATCAATCCAATCTCTCTATCAGTCCAACCTCCAGGGAGAGGAAGGGGGCTGGAGAGTGAATCACATGGTCAATGATGCATTCATTCATAATGATAAAATAAATAAAATTAAAACTCTGGGCACTGAAGCTCAGGTGAGCTTCCCTGGTTGGCAGTATTCTTTGAGTATTCTCACACTTCAATACTAGGAGGACAATATATCCCCAGGGATGACAGATGCTTCCCATTTGGAGCCTTCCCAAACTTAATCCTTGTGTATCTCTGCCTTTGGCTGGTTCTAAATTCTACCCTTTTGCTACAATAAAACTTTAAGTATCACGCTTCCCTGAGTTCTGTGAGTAATTCTAATGGATTACAAATGCTGAGGGAGTCTTGGGGAACCCAGAAATTTGTAGCCAGCTTGTTTGAAATGAGAGTGGCCTTGGGGACACCCAAATTTACAGCTGGTGTCTTAAGTGAGAGCTGTCTTCTGGAGAACTGTGTTCTCAGATTTGGTAGTTCAGAAAGTTCACTGCAAATATTTTAATTTAAAAGCTTTCATATAAAATACAAAAATCGTGTAATGATTTCTGAAGACTCCTAGGGGAGGGCCTTGAGATAATATATTCATTATTATGTGAAAAGGATGAAAAGGGTTTGGAAGTGAAAATGTAGGCAATGGGCAAGTGTAGCTAGTACTGTTCAGGGAAGTGCAGATTCTCACTCTGTAACCCAGATGTGCTGTACTTCCTTTTGGATGGCTTTTTGGGGGGCAGGGGTAGATATTCATGTTATTTCATGACTAAGGTGACCATGTGCTATTTTAGCTTATTCTCCCCTTCTTTTTTGTAATAGACTCTGATTTCTGTTCAGAATTCACTCCTCTCCATCTTCCCAGTCCCCCATCCCATACATACCTTTGTTTATGAGACAGATGACCACAACCAACCTCAGATCCAGAGTGTGCCTGTTTTGGTTTAAACCAAATCAGCAAACTCCTTTTCCCTGATCACAGTGATCACACATGTGACCCATTTTGGCCCAATGAGCTGTGGGGAGGCATTCTCTAGGGGCCTCTGCGAAAGACATTTTCTGGAAATTTCAAAAAGCCTATCTGACGAGACATTCTCTTCCTGCTGGATGTTAATGAGAAAGTAAGCAGCTCCGAAATCCTTTGGCATCCATCTTCCAACCACAGAATGAAGCTTTAGGATGAAGAAGGCACTAACAGAGGCAGTTTGGTATCAGTATTGAACTGCTAGATCAAATCTCACCTGAAGTTCATATGACCTCTAAAATTTTTAGTTATGTGGATCAATGCATTCCCTTTACTTCTCCAGTCAATATGGGTCAGCATTTTCTGATACGTGTATTCGGCAACTTTCTGAGACAATTACTTTAACATGGAAGATAATGATTGTTTTGACAGGGAATAAAAGTCTAAAGGAAAAGAATATCATTCTTACAATAGAGAAAAGGGATGGTATATTGGATCTATGTGGTGGCTTAAGCACACTTGACCACCCTGACCCACCTCCTAAATCCCTTGAAATGACAGAAAAATATATTGACTAAAGACTAGACCCACTACTTTCCAGAAAACCAATAAAGGGCAACATGTACATATCAAAAATTATGTGGAAATTCCTGGAAAATGAGAAGCAATAGTATTGAATTGATAAGAATTGAGAAAACCCCAGCCTAAAACACACAGAGAAAATGGTCAGGGAGATAAGAGCAGATCTAGAGAAATTTCAAGAGGACAAAGAACATTTGAGGAGCTATGTGCCAATAGGTGAGCCATTATTACTGAACAGGGGCCAGTTGTGCCCATAAATCCTCTGACACTGAATCACAGGTCACAGGGGTGGGGGTGGGGGCAGTGGGGTATAACTCCAGCTCAAAACACTAGGATCTACATACAGAGGTATGAACTGCTGTTTGGGGAGGGCTGCTAGTTAGACTCTCTGGGAGCGTCTGAGAGGGCATAAAGTCAATCCTCCCAATCAGGTTATCTGGGGTGGGGTGGGAAAAGACCTCTACAACCGCTAAGCTGTGGAAATAAAGGTTCTCAAGCCTTCCTTCAAAGAGATGAGTTGGGAATCCAGGAGTACCAGATATATGAGAAAAGTTAACAGTAAGAAGAGGGGTTCAAGATGAATGAACTGATCAATGGACCCTGGACAACACAGAAAATTCAGAGAACAACAACAACAACAATTCTATTCTTAAAAGAATTCCATGTTCTATCTTTGGAAAAAGAACCCCAAAGTATATTGTATTCATAAAAAAGAATAGGTAGCTATAAGAACATAGCTATCAGAGATGAGAAGGTTTTTGAAAATTGGAAATAATGTTGTCAAAACAAAGAAGTTCAACAAAAGAGATAAATACTAGAATGAAATCAACTCAAGACAGAAATAGTGATCTAGGGATGAGAAGGGGATTAGGTGGACAGAAAAAGGGGGATTTTACTTTTAAAAAATATTTCTCTATATTGAGTCTCAAAAAAAAAAAAAAGAAAATATTAGTTGAATAAAAAAGAAGAAAAGAATTTAAAAATTGACCCAGTAATTCTACTTTGGGTAGTTATTTGCAAAAATTAGTTTTAAGAAGATGACTCCGGATGCTGATAGTGTCTGCTGTTTTGTAGTTTTTTTCCGGTTTGTTTTGTTTTATTCAGAACAACATTGACATGCAGCCACTCAAATGAATCATGTTTATCTCGACCAACTCATTTAGTAGGAGCAAAACCTTTACACACTCATGTATGGGGTGACACACACACACATGCACAAGCTATTCTTGTGTTTCAGGCAACAAGTGTTGGGGAGTGTTTTTTCTCCTTTATTTTAGCTCACATCTGGCAGTCTGAAAGAATTTAGGCACCAGATCATTTTTCAAAAATATGATAATTTTTTTGATTTAGATTTTGTAAAATTTTAATTAATTAGTGCTTGCTCACATTCTAGTTGTTTTTATAAATGGAAGGAGATTATTTACCATTGATTTAAAAAGAATTTTCTTTTTCTTTTTTATGAGTTGCTATTTGATGTTTGCAGCGTCCTTGTAACACATAGGCATTGCACTAATTTTTCCCCAAAGTCACTTGATTATAATAATAATATTATTATTCCTCACAGTAGCTCTCCTCTTTCTTCTATGTAATCAATGAAGAGATCACAGTAATTTTGAGAAGTCCATTGAAACAGGACGTTGATTTATTTGAAACTGGTTTTTAATGTGAGGATTCAGGGCCACTCAACATGCACAGAGAGCTTTATTTTCTTTGCAAATCCATTTGATAAATCACCACTTTATGTTTAATTATAGGCTCTCTCACCCACTCTGCCTCCCCTGGTTTTCATGAGATCAGTTTAGTGTAGCAGAAAAAACATGGCTTTGGGGTCAGACTGGCTTCAGTTGGAATTCTAGCTTCCCTATGTCCACACTGTGTGATTCTGGACATCTTTGAGCCTCTGTTTATCTGTCAAAAGAGGATAATATTAAAGACTAAGGAGAAACAAAATATGAACTAGTGTAGAGCTTGAGTTGATTAACTGTTTCTAATTATGTATGCTTTGCTATAACTATTGTTATTTTTCGATATACAAGGGGTTTGATACTCCATTTCACCAAATTAGAAAGTTGGGAGTCCTTAGATCTAGTCTAACACTGTCGGGCTTCAATGGCTATGAGCCCGTAGTCCCTCCTGTAATCTGGGGAGGTTGGAGAAGATGACTAAAACTGTTCCCCACCCTTAGTGGGAATTTTGAGTAAAACTCTTTTACTTTGCTGTGTGCCAGGCATTACGGCCATGTCAGAAGTACGACTGGGTCGGGCTGGCCTGTGGAATTAGCAACACATACTACTTTTAATGAGTTTCTTTGTGTTTGGAGGCTGATCCATCTTGTCACCATCTTTGGAAGTTGGGGGGCACTTCTTAACATCTCAACTATCATAGACTATCCAGGCAATGAGATTTAACCATATTTCTGGGGGTTGTTAGCAGCCTAAGCGCCTTGTGGGGAAAACGCGTCAATTCTGGCCGTTTTTAGACTTTTGATACATACTGAAGTTTTTGAGGTACTTAAAGGGTCTATAGGAAGCCAGAGCAACAAAACCCTCATTAAAAGAAATCACTGTCGGGGAGCCTGAGTGGCTCAGTCAGTTAGGCGTCCGACTTCAGCTCAGGTCATGATCTCCCAGTCTGTGAGTTCAAGCCCCGTATCGGGCTCTGTGCTGACAGCTCAGAGCCTGGAGTGTGCTTCCGATTCTGTGTCTCCCTCTCTCCCTGCCCCTCCCCTGCTCATGCTCTCTCTCTGTTTCAAAAATAAATATTAAAAAAAAATTTTTTTTTTTAAATCACTGTGTGTGAGGGGTTTTGGCAGGTTGGACCAAGATGGGCAGCAGGGACTAAGTATTAGAGTTCAGAGATGTGCTCATCAGCCCAGACATGGCCTTTACTCCCCTGTACACCTGCACCACCACCAGCCCCCACCAGAATGAGGGTGTGGTGCCACAGAAAGAACCAGAGGGACTCAGCACCTCTGTGTGGGAATCCCCTCTGCAGGAGTTCTTATGAGAAGCAGATGCTCCCCAAATGTCTGGAGAAAAAGAGCAGCCGAGCTTGGTAGTTTAGAGACCAGTTGGCCTTGAGTGGGTAGTGGCGTGCAAGTTATGGAGTGAACCACATAAACGGTGGTCCACAGGGCAGGACAGAAAAGGGCAGGCTGAAACCATGATCATATATATGACTCCCCTACCCTGCTCTTTGTGACTCCTAGGGGGATCGATCCAAGGACCCACCAACTGGTGGACATTTGGGTTATAGTCCTATAAATGCTTTGGGCTGCTTTAGGAACGTACTTCCCCCAAATTTGGACTTCCAACTGGGAAGCAGGTGTGGGTGTCTGTGGGAAAGTGGGTAATGTGGTGGTGCTTTGGTACTGAGTATTGAGACTTGGATCTTATTTGTAAGCTGTCTGTGCTCATTAGATGGTCTAGCTTGGGGTGTGCTGGTTGCCCCAGTATTTAGAATCATGAGTTCCTGTGGTTACCTTCTAGTTTCTCTTTTCTTTTTTTTTTTTTTTAAATTTTTTTTCAACGTTTTTTATTTATTTTTGGGACAGAGAGAGAGACAGAGCATGAACGGGGGAGGGGCAGAGAGAGAGGGAGACACAGAATCGGAAACAGGCTCCAGGCTCCGAGCCATCAGCCCAGAGCCTGACGCGGGGCTCGAACTCACGGACCACGAGATCGTGACCTGGCTGAAGTCGGACGCTTAACCGACTGCGCCACCCAGGCGCCCCTAGTTTCTCTTTTCTATGGCAAGTGCGTGTTGTCTACTGTATACAAAAGCCAGCAGCACTATGGCAGGTATCGTCCTGTCTTTGGCTGCTCATTGCCTACACTGCCTGGTCTCGTGATCCTTCCTCCCCACAAAAGAAGCTGCTTCTAAGGATGAACATAGATATTTCTCCACGGATAACATGAGTGGTAGATGAGAGCAGTTCTAAAATGTGATTTTTATTGTCAAAAATATCATTTTTATTTGTGAAAAGTTAGAACAAATAGGTAAGCCAAAAAAAAAAAAAAAAAAGAGGAAATAAGAAAATTCTTCCCTGTAGACCTAACTACTGTCAATTTGGTATAAACTCTTACAGCCTTTTTATGCATATTTATTCTTTCCACAAACATTGAGTCTACTGCATTTGCAAAGATGAGTCACTCTGCATGTGCCATTTTGTAATTTGCTTTTTCCCTTGACAATACATTGTGAACAAATTTTCATGGATAAACTCGAAGCTGCTCCTCAGCTGGGTCTTGCAGATCGCCTGACACTTTTTTGGGGGGATGCTCTCTTTAATTAAAACTCAAGTTCCATACACAGATCTTTCCCCTCCATCGCTAAATTTGCTTATTCCAAGAAGCCCATTTGTTAAAAATTATGAACAGAAGGATTGAAAAGAAGAGAAATCTTTCTTTCCATTTAGGAACCACATAAAAATGCTCTGAATGTATATTTGACATTATCATCTGCTTCACAGATTTCTTTGGCTGGTATCCATTTTAATTGTTTGCTCTCTGCCACATGGACTCTAGGAAACGATCAGCTCGCCTTCACCAGGGAAGTGTAGCAGAAGAGATCTGGCAGGTAGTGGGAGCTGGGAGTCGGGGACAGAAGAAGAGTTGAGAGCAAACACCACCATTCCTCATCCAGGAACGGGGGTTCATGTGAATCTAGTGAGGAATCATACATTGAGAAGATTTACCCTGGAGGCAAATTTGCTTTTTCTTCAGACCGAACAACGAAATGAACCACATATGGGCTCTTCTTTTTTTTTTTTGGGGGGGGGGAGGTGGGAGGGGACAATGTTTTCTGCAGAATATTGATAGGTTTCACACATAACAAAATGGGTTCTCTGATCAGGCAGACTTGGGAAATACTAGATGTTAGAGAAGCACATTGCTTCAATGCAGCACTTCTCAGAGCATTTCGCATGCTCAGATGCACGGTGACTCTCCAAGAGAGGGAAGTAGTCAACTTTTTTAAATTCACAGACTCTGTTTTGATGTTGGGTGTGCACATACGAACAACTTTGGTAAATGCTAGCCTTAGAAGTACAGTCCTTTACGGATATTGAAGTCAGGAGAGAGCAAGAGTAGTTTTATGGTTCAATGTTGGATTGAGATGTTCTCCTGTACTTTGCCCTTCTAGGAGGTACCTCAGTCAAAAGCTACCTTGTAATTGGGAGGTGAGCATGGGACAGAAGTCATTCCTGGGGATTTCAAGTGAGGGTCTCTAAGCCGAGATGCCTTCCTGTGCAATCTATGAGTAAAGTCAGTCCTCTCCTTACCTTGCTTTGCTCGCAAACTTTGCAAAATAACAGGTGCTGGCTGAGAAGTGAAAAGCGTGCTTCTAGGTCTTGGTTCCTTCCCTCTTATGTTCTTCAAACTTTTCTCCTTTATGGGGTCTGTCATCCTGGAATGAGATCCATGCAGCCTTCCTTCCTAAAGCTAGCTAAAGGGCTCTCCAGGTGCCCTCCCACCCAACACACTCCTTCACAGAGTCAGTGATTTACTGCCCGAGGCTGAGTTGGGGAAAGTCCTAACGAGCCTGGGGCTGTGCTTGGAGCTGCCTTTAACCACAACTATTCTTATCAAAAAAACTTACTCGAAAAGTAAGACCCCAGAAGAGGACCTCTGAGGGAGAGCGGTGGGTGTTTAAAAAAAGAGGCGGGGCAGCATTCCTGGTCATCTATAAATTAAAACAAACAAAGGAAAAATCACATCCAACTGTAGTCAGTTGCTCCTGTAAGAGAAGGAGTGTAATTCAAAGAGGTTTATGTATTTTGGCGGAGGCTGGGGTGTGTGGGGGAGTTTAAAAGCATAGAATAACATGACCAGGAATCAGCTCCAGCCGCTGGCCAGCTCGCGCTTCCTCACTCCATCCAGCTCATGTGCCTGGAGCCAATTTTTTTTCTTCCTTCTTTATCCCTATTTGATCTCTCCCATGTCTGAGACACCAGGGGGTGTTGAAAGAAGGACTGCATGTGTCCGTGATAACATCTTACATTTCATAATTAGGAACAATTTCAAAGCATAGTTGTGTATTGTATTCTGTCTCATTCTTACACCAAGCCTGTGAACAGCAGAGGATGTATCCCCATTGTATAGATGAGGAATTGAAACTGAGAGAGAAGCCTGAGGTTGTAAAGCAAGTTAACTGGCAGGGCCAGGAGGGGACTCTGCATTCCCAGCAGGGGGTCCAGGCGGTTCTGGTTCTGCGGTTCTGGTTCTGCGTTGCTACACTAGCCTCGGGGCCTTGACATCTCAAGTGAAACAGGACTAACTTTTGGTTACAATCGACCACTTACTTTAGGTTGGATCAAGATCATGAAGAGTGTTGATTAGAAAACTTTTTTTGAAGGGCACCTGGGGGGGCTCAGTCGGTTAAGTGTCCAACTCTTGGTTTTGGCTCAGGTCATGATCTCATGGTTTGTGAGTTCAAGCCCTGCATCGGGCTCCGTGCTGACAGTGCGGGGCCTTCTTGGGATTCTCTCTCTCCCTCTCTCTCTGCCCTTCCCCTGCTTGCTCTCTCTGTCTCTCTCTTTCAAAAATAAAGTCATTAATTTAAAAAAGAAAAGAAAACTTTTTTTTGAGTCACCTCCCAGCACCAGGGCTAGAGCTGAGGTTGTGAAAATAAATGAAGCCTGCCCAAGTGAGAACAGGCAAAGGCTATTTACCCAGAGCTTGCTATCACAAGGGGCTCAGTCACCATCATTTGGGGTTGGCAGAGACTCAAAGGCAGGCAGAGGAGTGGAAAGGCTTTATCGTGAACACAAGGGAATGCTTTAGGTATGCCTTGTTTGGGGGCGGTGGGCACGGTGAAGCTTAGGTCGGCTAACATCCTACGTGATGACTTAGGGGTCCGTATTTGGCTTTCTCTGGTTGTTCCTAAGTTGGAAGTAAAAGCAAAAATAAGAGGAGCTGTCGGATATTAATCAAGTCATGGCCATTTGGACTGACGGCCACAGGGGTTATTTTTTGGCTTCCTGAGCTGGTTATTGTAGATGGTAGGTTGTTTTTCTAGGCAGGTTGCTGTGGGTTGTGGGTCCCAGCTCTGTTTTTTGTATATAGTCTGGCCATTGTCCATTTACATATTCAGTTACTGAGTAGTGAGTGAGGTGAAGGAAGAGAGAGAGGACCTGGGATGTGCCAGGAAGCAAGGGCCCTGGCACCACCTAGGACTTATTAAGGCTCTGTCCCTACCTTTTGGGTCAGGTGCTGTTGAGTGTTGTTAGGAGACAGAAAAGAAAGTGGTGAGAATTAATCTTGTAGTCTCAATATCCTCTCTCTGGCCCAAGTTCATTTCATTTGGTATTTTTAGTTTCTGCTGTTTGAGAATAACTTTAATGCAGTGGACTGCTTTTTACTATTTCCAAGGCAGTAAACTTTTAGATGCCATTAGCCAAGTGTAGACCCAAATCTCTGCCACCTGGTCCTGGATACGCTTGGTGTTTCTTGATTCTGGTTCTATTTTGACTGGAAGAAATGGGGACGATTTCTTATAGGAGGTGAATGAGGAAGAAAACTTGATGGGTGGATAGATTTTGGGGTAAGTTAAAAGTGTACTTGAGAGCAGAAAGTATAGGGGGAAAGGCACAGTGTGGGCAAAGGTACGGAAAAGAAATACATTGTGTTCACAGGATGGCAAATGATGTGTATAGGAGTAAGATTGGATGGGGTAAGATCAGAGGGACTTTGAATGTCATTCTCGGGAACTTGGATTTTATTGATGTGGGAAGTCTTAATGTGTTTGAACAGGATTTGAAATGAATTGTGTACTTATGAAGATTACTCTGGCAGAAAGGTATGTGTTAACTTTGAAAAACAAGGCAAGGTTGAAAGTGGGAAAGCTAGTCTTTTAACTGTTTTCAACAATGCAGAAAGAAATTTGAACCAAAGTCAACATATCTTTTGGAAGGCAACAGTAATTATACTCCAAATTGAATGTTTTAGGACGTCCAACTTCCATATGTACATGAATCAGGAACCTGTTCTAGATCTTACATTAGGTTTCTGAAGTGCTTCCTGAGGCTTAGCTGTGAGCCCAATTAGAGCCATCAATAGTCAGTTCTAAAGTGCAGTTGGTAACGACAGGTATGATAGAGAGGAGCTATAGGGACTGAAGGCAGGAAGAATTGATTTAAGGAGCAAAGAAAGACAGCTTGATTGATTTGGTAAAGGGCAGCAGGGCATAGAGAGGATTGGTATACAGCAAATTGAGGGGAGAAACGAAATTATTTTATCATAATATGTCCTTAAGAATCTTGGGTTATTAGTTTAAAAATATTTAAAATTATGCAAAGGGGAACCTAGCTGGCTCAGTCGGTTAAACGTCCGACTTCAGCTCAGGTCATGATCTCACAGTTCATGAGTTCGAACCCTACACAGGCTCCGTGCTGACAGCTCAGAGCCTGGAGCCTGCTTTGGATTGTGTGTCTCCCTCTCTCTCCGCCCCACTCCCACTTGTTCTCTGCCTCTCAAAAATGATTAAATGTTAGGGGTGCCTGGGTGGCTCAGTCAGTTGAGCGTCCGACTTCAGCTCAGGTCATGATCTCATGGTCCGTGAGTTCGAGCCCCGCGTTGGGCTCTGTGATGACAGCTCGGAGCCTGGAGCCTGCTTTGGATTCTGTGTCTCCCTCTCTCTCTGCCCCTCCCCTGCTCATGCTCTGTCTCTCTCTGTCTCAAAAATAAATAAAACTATAAAAAAAATGATTAAATGTTTAAAAAATTAAAAAAATAAATAAAATTATGCAAAGATTTGACTGCATTTGTGTTGATCTAAAATCCTGGTTTTGGGGATAAACACCTAATATTAGGTTATTTACTTATAAATGTTCTAAAAACCTTAAAATATGTGCATAATCTCTGATCCAATTCATGAATTAATCTTACTGAAATAATTAGATGAGGGTTTACTTTTTTAAGTCTATTTATTTTGGGGAAGAGAGAGAGAGAGTGCAAATGGGGGAGGTGCAGGGAGATAGGGAGAGAGAAAGAGAATCCCAAGCACTGATAGTGCAAAGCCCGATGTGGGGCTTGAACTCAAGAACCATGAGATCATGACCTGAGCTGAAACCAAGTGTCGGATGCTCAACTTACTGAGAAACCTAGGTGCCCCTCAAATGAGTTTTCAAAGATGTGTGCATGAGGATTTTTTCACATTATTCGTAATAGTGAAAATAGACACAAGAAAATAATTAAATATATAAAGATATATTTAAGCTATGACATATTATGCAGCCTTAAAATGATATGACTGTATGTTGACTTGGAAAGACATCCATGGTATGGAGCAAAAGTTTTAAAGAAAGGAGGTATCCAGAGTTTGCATATATTATGTTTCCATTTTAGTGAGAAAATATATATTTAGTTTTATACATATATTTCTCTTCTAGCCATTTATACATAAGAACATTATATATATAATTACTATATATGTAAGTATGTATGCAGTGTATATGTATATATTTTGTTCTTGTATACACAAATTACATATATAATTACTGTATACATATGTACAATGTGTGTGTTTATACTATTTTTATGTATAAACATCTGAAAGGCTACATAGCAAATACTAACAGTGGTTTTATCTAGGTGTTTGTTATAGCTACTTTATTTTCTTCTTTAAATATTTCTGCATTTTCTGAGAATTTTTTTTGCCACAAGAAAATAGAAATTTATTTAAAAAGTTTATTTCTGTAAAAAGAAATGAGGTGATTTACCCTCCTGGAACTTCTTCGGCATAAAAGTAAATATTATTTACTCTCTGTCTAATATACATATATACATAGTTGCATATACACAAATATTTATATATTGTAATTTCTCTATAGCATGTGTTTATATATAGTGTGTTTGGGTTCCAGTAGCTAAATATACACATCTATTTATAAAAAGGCTATATACATGCATAGCTTAGGAAACCCAGAACATATATTTTTCTGATGTGGTTAAATTTCCTTTTGTAAGAAGATTGAGTGACTCTGCATAATGGTGTGTTTTTCCTTAGAAATTACAGTTGTTTCCAGGTGGGAAAAAAATCACCACCTTAGCTCTGGATCTTTCAACCTGAGCTTTGGAAGGAGGTTGCATAGCAACTGCTTTAGTGTAAATGACTAGTCTTGATTCTCTGGGGGATGATATTGATTTATACAATAAAATGGTGCCTTCAGATCCGTTGCTGGTTATAATAAGATACAAGAGCTGCATGAGCTGGGACCTTTTAGAGCCCTTTGAAAAAGGACTCAGTGAGATGAAGGGCATTTAGTTTGTTCCTTCAGAGATGGCAGATTGAATTCGGGGCAGCTGTGAACTCTGAAATTCAAGGATGCAAATTCCTTGAGAAACGAAACCTTTCCCTTCTTTCCATCAAAGTTTGCTGAATTCCTACTAGGTACACGATGTTGTACTAGTCATTAAGGATACAGTCATGATAATATGTGATTTCTACCATCTGGGCACTTACGCTTCATTCAGTAGGGAAGAAAAACACAAAAATTAGTACCTTCGATTCTTGATGCTAAGTGATGGCAGGATGTGTGGAGGCATTATGGGACGCACAGAAAAAGTTTCCAGTGCCACCTGGGGACTGTTGCATAATCATTTCTTGAGCAGTGACTGTGTGCCTTGGTGTTGGGGACACAAAGATGAATGGCTCTTGGCCATCTGGATTTCATAGTCCGACAGAAGAGGCAGAAAAGAACCAAGGTAATACAATGTGGTAAATGCTCAGCTAGCGTGAAGATTAAAGTATGAGAGTGCACAGGCAGAGATCAGTGAATGATTAACGCTTATTTAACACTCTCCTGTTTGCAGAGCCCTCAAAACATATGTCACCTCCTTTGGTGTTTATGAACTGGTAGGGTTTATCTCTCTTTTCCTAATGAGGAAACTGAGGTTTGGGGATGTTGTGACTTGTCTATGATTACTGTATGAGTAACAAAGTACCATAGATCGGGTGGCTTAAACCACAGACATGTATTTTCTCAGAGTTCTGGAGACTAGAAGTCCCAGATGAAGGTCTGGTAGGGTTAGCTCCTGGTGAGAACCCTCTTCCTGATGTGTAGATACTAGTCTTCTCACTGTGTCCACACACGGCAGAAAGAGAGAGAGAGAGAACAAGGAAGCTCCTTGGTGTCCCTTATAATGACACTAATCCTGTCAGACCAGGCCCACCCTTCTGACCTCATTTAATCCTAATTCCTTCCTTAGAGGGCCAATCTCCAAATATAGCCACATTAGGGGTTTGGACTTTAACATATGAAATTTGGAGGGCATAAACATGTAGTCTATAAACAGTTGGGCTGTGATCGTAGGGCTTCAGCTTCTGAGAGAGAGAGAGAGAGAGAGTGAGAGAGAGAGAGAGAGAAAGAGTGAGAGAGAGAGAGAGAGAGAGTGAGAGAGAGAGAGAAAGTGCGCATGTGTATTTCCTACAGCACACGCTAGATTTCAGGGGCATTTTTTTCAGTGTGATTATTCAGTGACTCTCTTTTTGTTTTTAAACATTTTTTAATGTTTATTCATTTTTTGAGAGAGAGAGAGAGAGAGACAGAGCGTGAGTGGGGGAGGGGCAGAGAGAAAGGGAGACACAGAACCAAAGCAGGCTCCAGGCTCTGAGCTGTCAGCACAAAGCCCATCACAACTTCGAGAACCACTAGATCGGGACCTGGCAGCAGTCGGAAGCTTAACAGACTGAGACACCCAAGCACCCCTCAGTGACTCTCTTACAACATGGAAGACATAAGGAGGGCTGACATTTTGAGTGTCTGGTTATGCTCTCTTCTCCAGCTGGCCTTTAGGACTTACTGAGAAGTGGTCCTTTCTACAGTCCATCAACACTTGTTTGGGGCTTGTCACTTGGAACCTCCAGTTTTAAGCAGGGTTCAGGGGTGGGACTGGAGATGGCTTGTGAGGACTGGGACGGGGATAGTAGATAGAGATCAGGACCCAGAGGCTAGTTCTGTTCTCAAAGAGGAAGATGCCCAGGGCATGTTCCCATTGGCCAATCCAAGATGAGACCTCAGTCTGCTCCAGAACCGTTTGGAGGAGTAGGATGGTAGAGGCAGGTCAAGGGCAGCCGTGAGGACTACAGGGCTGGGAAAGGGCATTTTGCCAATAATAGTAGCCCTGCTCCATATTGCACTTCCCATACTCTCACCCCCTTTTCTAGGAGAGCAAGATGCTCATTCTTGTTTGTGTGGAGCTCATCTTCCTCCTCCTTGCCCTCCTCCAGGCTGGTGACCTTTAATCTTACTTCAGATTATCAGGGGGACATTCAAATAATGTTAGTGCTCAAGCCCCATCTTCAGACATTCTGATCTAACTGGAGTATGACTTAGGGCTTCTATTTTTTGAAATCTTCTTAAATGATTTTAACATGTGGCCAAGGATGGAAATCAGATACATTCCTTCTGCTCTGCTCTTGAAAGTTTGGAGCACACACTGTGACTCTTGAGTTTCTGACAGCCTGGTCTATTTTGATCCTCTCAAGACCTGTGGGGGTAGACAGGTATCAGGACCTTCAAGATGGAAACCTGGGACTACATTTGGTCTGTGAGTTGGAAGGCTGCAGTTAGCGAGCAGGAGGCACAGGTAGAAAGAAAAGCCAACCTTATTATGAGAAAATCAGGAAGGAGTGATTTTAAGTTCCCTTGCTGGATTTGGCAGACATGTTTCATTCATTCACTCATTGAACAAATATTTGCTGAACATCCACTATGCACCGGGTCCTGTACAAGGTGCTGGGTTAAGAGCGAGCCCTTGGCATGTGGCAGGGGCTGGTGATGGGGGCACCCTCTAGGGCTCAGCCTTGGGCAGTGGTTCTTTGGAGAGGTGTGTGTGTGTCAGAGCTTTGAAGAACTAAAAAAGGTTCTTGTAGGTACTGTTTTCTTTGCCTACATGACCCATATAAGGAAGGAATGAAATTACTTTGTTTTTCCATTTAAAATTAAGCCTAGCCAGAATCTGTAATCCTATTGGGATGAAGGTTTACAAACTATAGAAAAGGGTAATCATGGCAGATTTAAACTATGGCTTGGTGACCAGGAAGAGACAATACAGCTTTAGACTCACATGTTCCACTCTGGCAAAACTGAGCACTCTGACACCCACAGATGTCCATCCATCTCTGTGCAGAGACATTCCACTACACAAAGCCAGTTGATAGCTCGCATTCTGAGGATTTTTCAAATAGCATTACTAGCATTTTCCCTTGTTTTGTTTTCATTCAAGTGGGTTTTTATTTAAGATGTAGAGGTCATAAGTTTTATATCCTTAGGCTTGATTTAAAACCTGGCCATGATGGAGAGTAAACAGTGGTCTCATTTTCTTGTAACAATAGTTCATGACATTGTGGTAAGAAACCAAACTTGGCAGCTGAACATAACAAAGTGTACGGTCTTTAGAGTTGAACAGACCCCAACTATGAATCCTGACTCTGTCATTTATATCATCGGGATCTAGGACAAGTTACTCAACCATTTTGAGCCTCTGTTTCTTCATCTGTAAAATGGGGACAGCGATGTTGTAAAGTATATATGTGTCTTGAGCAGTGCTTAATATGGAATTGGCTTTTGATAGGTATTCCTTTGTAGTTTTGTCATGACATGACATTTCCATCCATAGCCTCAGGGCTCAGGCTCAAAGAGGTGTAGAGCTCACAAAAGGTCTTGGTTGATGGGGCACCTGAGTGACTCAGTCGGTTAAGTGCCCAAGTTCAGCTCAGGTTATAATCTCATGGTTCATGAGTTCGAGCCCCACGTCGGGCTCTGTGTTTACAGCTCAGAGCCTGGAGCCTGCTTCAGATTCTGTGCCTCTCTTTTTCTGCCCCTCCCCTGCTTGCGCTCTGTTTCTCTCTCTCTCTCTCTCTCAAAAATAAATAGACATTAAAAAAAAAAAAAAAAAGACCTTGGTTGAAATTCCACCTTGGAAGAGGAGACCACATAGTTTCTACCATGAATTATAAATGTCTATGGAAGACAAACGACATGTTTCTTCTGTGTGTAAATTACATTTGATTTTTGTGTATTTGTGAATAGTTGAATGGTAGGCAGTCACGTGGCAAGGAAAACATTAATACCTATCAATAGAGCCTTAACTATGTGCTGGGCACCTTACATATGTTATTTTATCCTTACAACCCTCAAAGAGACATGTTATTATCTCATTTATAAATAAGGAAACTAAAGAATGGGCAGGTTAACTGTCTTTCCCAAAGACCCACAACCAGTGGCAGAGTTGGGATTCCAAGCCAAGGGTGTCAATAAATCATTGACAATGGTGGCTGTTATATCAAGAATATTATTTCTTGACTAAACTCAATCATGAGGGTAGCATTCCAGTACCAATATGCAGGAACTTGCTGGACGAATGACTAAGTGGAATTAGTTTCCGCAAGTCAGGAGTGCTTAGCTATCCAAGAGGATTATTTCTTGACTGACGGCTTAAGCTGAGTCAATGGAGCGATATCCACTAAAGAACTGAGGGTTCTTTGGGACAGTAGCATCTGTAATGCAATGATTGATTCCACACTAATAATTTTAATGTTTGCCTTATGGTTCATTGAATGGATTAACAATTATTTCCTTAATTATTTTGCCTTTGATGGACATCTTGGTTAAGTATAATTTTTTCACATCATCAGTGGGCTCTTTTGAACACTTTCCTGAATATTTACTTATTTTGGTTTCTCTAACAGTTTTCGCAAGTTTGTCTTTTGGGTGACATGTACAGTGTTTTGACAGTTATGTTCTAATGACACATAAAGTCCTTAAGATTTATAGTAAGGCTAGAATTCATCCAGTGAATACACTGAGCAACAACAGAATATGTACTTTTTAATGATAAAAAGTTTTAATAAGTTTTCTGTAGTCAGCCTAATGATTTCAATATACAATGATCTTCAATACACATGAACTTCACTCCTAATAAGAGCAGAAACCTTTGATTCCTTTCAGGTCTCCTTTCATACTTATCTTCAATAATTTAATCTTTGTTTGAGTATTAGTCTGTAGTTGGTATGTTTTCTCCATTTATATGCATTTATCCAGGTCAAAATGTGGTTAAAGTGATGACATACAAAGGAAATTCAGGACTCTTGACCCTGAGCCAGAGGCCTGAATAAACATTCCTGTGTCTGAGATTTTGGGGTTGGAGAAGGTCTTTGGACCTGTCCCCTCAAAATGTCAGGAGCCTATTGCATTTCCAAAAGAGGAGGATGCCTAGAAATATAGTCTTTGGTGATTAAAAAAAAATACATAGCGACCATTACATGGTATTTAAGATAATCCCGCTTTTAGAAAATTAGGCAGATGATGGTAAAAAGTTGGTGGTGGTGTTGATGAAGAATGGTTGTTGAGAAAGAACTTACTAATGGTCCTTTACTGAGGCAAGAAAACAAAACCCAAAATACATTACTGGGGCAAAACCACAGCGGCACAAAATTCATAGGGCTCTACAAAAATACAGTCCAAGCCAGACTCCAGCCCTCCTGGCTTACATGATTCCAGAAAAGACCCGGTAAGGGGATTAATTGACTGCATAAGGTGTCCATGGCCAAGAGGAACTGAAAGGGTCAAACCTCCAGGAGTCCTCACATTTCTGGTTTCCCATTAGATTTTATCTCCTGTCACAAGCAGTAGGATCTGGCAAGAGGGACACAAAAGACTCTGTGATTCAGCTTTCAGAAGAGTTGGAGAAAAAGCAAGGCCTTGCCTCTCTGTTAATAAACCTCTGTGCTTCAGACCACAGTGTGAGAATTTGGAAGTATGAGGGAAGGAGGAGGCTGCATCAGGAATCTTGGCCTGCGATCAGTTTTAGGGAGTTTTGCATAAAAGTATTTACTTTTGGAAGATAATATTAGCTCACTTATTTCCTATGGAAACTGGAAAATAAACACCTACCTAAAAATAAACACATATAGACACATAGACAAATGTAGTTTCTACTTGTACTCTTTCTTGGACTAGTGAGTGAGAAAGGTGTGTGTGCATGTGTGTGTGTGTGTGTGTGTGTGTGTGTGTGTGTGCACGCGTGAGCGCGCGCGTGCATGTGTGTGCTTCTTTGTGGCTACATTTTTGGCTTGCTTCAACTTATTTCATGCTGGCTGCCAAGCAGACATGGCTGGACGGATTTTGATCAGGGTAAAGGCAGCCTGCCCACTATGTGCCATAGGGGGACTTACGCTGACCAGTGGGTTAGGCCTCCCTGAAGTTCAGCATGTCTGTCAACATTCCAACCAAGCAAGATTGATGTGTTTTGAGGTGGAATTATTTTTCAAAGTCTGTTTGGGCTCGCTCCTGGTCCAGTGCCATGTCTTACATAATAATGTATATCATGAACCTTCACTGAGAAAGAAACAACAGGCCCATGTTTCTGAAGTGCCCTCCAGCTTAGGCCAATCCCGATTACCCATAAACTTCTGGCAAGATTCTCCTTTCCAGTAGCCTCAGAGTGAGTCCAGGGTGCAGAAAAGAGGAATGTATTGTGCTTGTGGGGTTAGCAGTTTGTCTGTCACCACTCCTGTGAAACAGCCGGGCTGTCTCACTGATGATTGATTCAATGCCACTCTTCTAGGGTCAAGGGAATCATTTAATGCATGTGGTTAATCAGTCTCTGAAGTAAGAGAAGGGGTGCTGATTTCTACATAGGAACAGTGAGACCCTCAAAACGGGAATGGTTCTAGGCTTGTTAGAAAGAATGATGGTATATCACAGCTTCTCTTTCCATTGACTTTTTAAATATATTTTAAAGAATATGTATTTATTTTTTTGATAGAGCAAGCAGGGGAGGGGCAGAGAGAGAGGGAGACAGAGGATCCGAAGCAGGCTCTGCGCTGACAGCATCAAGCTGGATGTGGGGCTCCAACTCACAAACCGCGAGATCATGACCTGAGCCAAAGTCACTCAACCGACTGAGCCACCCAGGCGCCCCCTTCCGTTGACTTTTTAAAGAGCAGTTTGTAGAAAAGAGCATATGGTACAGAGAGTTCCCAAGTACTTTCTCTCTCCCTCCATTGATTTTGAGCGCTGAATCAAGTGTGGTATTGTTGGGAGTTTTGTACTGATATTTGTGTGGTTTATCGGATCGCCCCACAGTTTCTGTGGGTCAGAAATTTGGGAAGGACAACGGTAGGTGGTTCTGGCACGGGGTCTCCTCAGGGACTAGAATGAGGCAGTGGCTGGAACCGTAGGAGCTGGAGTCTGGCTGAGCATCTCTCGCTCTCTCTCTCCACGTCGTCTGGGGGGCTCTTCATGTGGTCTCTCCACCTGGGATACTTCGGGCTTCTTTACAGCGTGATGGCCTCGGGAAGTTGGACTGCTTACATGGCAGCTCAGCGTTGTAATGCTCCAGTGAGGCAGGGGGAAGTTGCCTCGCCCTTCCAAACTAAGCTTTGGGAGTCATGGCAGTGTCGCATCTGCTACATTTCTGTTGGTTCCAAGTAGGTCACAAGAGAACTCAGAAATAAGGGGAGGGAACACAGACCCCACTTTTTGATGGGGGGGATATCTAGGTCATGTGTTACTATAGTGTTGGGCTGCTGCCATGTTTGGAAGACATAATTTGTCACAGGTACAGCACTGCTCAGGACAAAAGGATCACAAAAGGACAGTCCAACTGGCAGGAGGCCATTCAGGAAGCTCTAGGATCTCAAAATCCTATAAACCAGTGTGAATGGTAAAATATCCATTCTGTGACACCTAATTTTTTTGAAGTTTAGAGTAAGTTTTATTGAGGTATAATTTACATTCAATACAATACACACATTTTAACTGTACAGTTCAATTTTGATAACTGTATATAACTGGGTGACAACCACTCTAGTTGAGAAACAGAATACTTCTCTGCCACCCCCCCCCCCCCCCACATTCTTGTTCTTTTGTAGTAAATCCCTGCCATCCTTGGTCCCAGGCAACCATTGATCTGGCTTTCTGTTAGTATTGATTAGTTTTGCCTGTTCTACATTTTCATGGAATCTTTTTATTTTTTAAATTTTTTCATGTTTCATGTTTATTTATTTATTTTGAGAGAGTGAGAGACAGAGCATGAGCAGGAGAGGGGCAAACAGAGAGGGAAAGAGAGGATCCCAAGCAGGCTCTGCACTGTCAACACACAGCCTGATGTGGGACTCGAACCCATAAACCGTGAGATCATGACCTGAGCCGAAATCAGGAGTTGGACGCTTAACCAACTGAGCCAACCAGGTGCTGGGAATCTTTTGAGATTCACCGATTTTGTTGTATGTATCAACATAATTGCTGCCTATTACTCTACTGTATGAATATACTACAATTTGTTTATCCATTTTCCAGTTGATAGACATTTGGGTTATTTACAGTTTGGGGCTATTATAAATAAAGTTGCTATGAAAATTCATGAACAAAAATTTTTGAGTGGGCAGACATTTTTATTTCTCTTAGGTAAATACCTAGGAGTGGAATTGCTGGGTCATATGGGAGGTTTATACGTTGAACTTTATAAAAGCTGCCATTCTGTTTTCCAAAGTGGTTGTTCCATTGTCTCCAACAGTTTACAAGAGTCCCAGTGGCTCAGAGCTTCACCAAACTTCATGCTGTCTGTCTTTAATTGTAGACAATTTAACGGTCTGCAGAGCTTTACAAATGAATTTTCCTGGGGCGCCTGGGTGGCTCAGTCGGTTGGGCATCTGATTTTGGCTTAGGTCATGATCTCGTGGTTTGTGAGTTCGAGCCCTGCGTCAGGCTCTGTGTTGACAGCTCAGAGCCTGGAGCCTGCTTCAGATTCTGTGTCTCCCTCTCTCTCTACTCCTCCCCCGCTCACACTTGGTCTCTCTCAAAAATAAATAAACATTAAAAAAATTTAAATATGCACTTTCCTGATGATCAAAGATGTTGAACATCATTTCATGCATTTAGTGGATATTTGTATATCTTCTTTTGTGAACTGTCTGTTCAAATCTTCGGTCCATTAAAAAAATCATTCTTGGGGCGCCTGGGTGGCGCAGTCGGTTAAGCGTCCGACTTCAGCCAGGTCACGATCTTGCGGTCCGTGAGTTCGAGCCCCGCGTCGGGCTCTGGGCTGATGGCTCAGAGCCTGGAGCCTGTTTCCGATTCTGTGTCTCCCTCTCTCTCTGCCCCTCCCCTGTTCATGCTCTGTCTCTCTCTGTCCCAAAAATAAATAAACGTTGAAAAAAAAATTAAAAAAAAAATCATTCTTCCTGTCTAATTGTATTTAAAAATATTATGGATACAAGATCTTCAGGACCTATGTGTATTGTGAATGTTTTCTCCCAGTCTATGGCTTGTCTTTTCATTCTCTTTTTAAAAATGTTTATTTATTTAGGGGCACCTGGGTGGCTCTGTCAGTTGAGCATCTGACTCTTGGTTTCAGCTGGGGTCATGATCTCAAGGTTTCATGGGTTCAAGCCCCGCATCGGGCTCTGTACTGAAAGTATGGAGCCTGCTTGGGATTCTTTCTCTCCCTCCCTCTCTCTGCCCCTTCTCAGCTTGTCCTGTTTCTGTCTCTCTCAAATAAGTAAATAAAACTTAACAAAATAGTTAAATATTTATTTATTTATTTTGAGGAGAGAGAGAGAGAGAGAGTGGGGGAAGGACAGAGAGACAGGGAGAGAGAGAGAATCCCAAGCAGGCTCTGCATTGTCAGTGTGAGCCTAACGCAGGGCTTGATCTCGTGAAATTATAAGATCATGACCTGAGCCGAGATCAAGAGTTGGATGCTTAACTGACTGGGCCACCCAGGCTGTCCCATCTTTTTATTCTTGAATGGTATTCTTGGACTAGAAGTCTTTAATTTTGATAAAGTTTAATTTATAATTTTTTCTTTTTTTGTACTTTTTATCTGCTGTATCTAAAAAATCTTTACCTAGCCCATGGTCACAAAGATTTTGTCTATATGTCTTTTTCTGTAAGTTTTATATTTTAGCTTCTATTTCTATGATCAGTTTTGAGTTAATTTTTGTGTACATCTGTTATCATTTTCTGTCAGCCTGAAGAACGTCCTTTTATATTAGTGTAGGTCTGCTGTTCTTAAATTCTCTCAGACTGTGTTTATCTCGAAATTGCTTCATTTTGCCTTTATTTTTGAATAATATTTTTGATAGATGTAGAATTATAGATTTACTTTTTTCCCTTCCTTTCAGTACTTTTAAGAATGCCATTCAACTGTCTCTTGACTTTCTTTTTTTTTTTAATTTTTTTTAACGTCTATTTATTATTGAGAAACAGAGAGAGACAGAGCATGAGCATGGGAGGGGTAGAGAGAGAGGGAGACACAGAATCTGAAGCAGGCTCCAGGCTCCGAGCTGTCAGCACAGAGCTCAACACAGGGCTCGAACTCACAAACTGCGAGATCATGACCTGAGCTGAAGTCATATATTTAACCGACTGAGCCACCCAGGTGCCCCTGACTTACTTTGTTTCTGATATTAAGTCAGTGATTTTCTTATCTTCATCTTTCTATATCAAATATGTCTTTTTTTCCTCTCTACTTTTAGTATTTTCTATTTCCAGTTTTCATCGATTGTAATATAAGTTACCTTTATATGTTTTTCTTTATGTTTATACTGTGTGAGCTGTGTTGATATTCTTGGATGCAGAGATTTATATTTTTCATCAAATTTTGAAAAATTTTGGCCATTATTTCATACAGTTTCTATTTATATGTCTTCACATTCACTGATCTTTTCTAGTATGTAAACTGTTGTTAATCACATTCAGTCAAATTTTCATTTTAGCTCATGTATTTCCCAGCTCTAGAAGTCCCATTTGGTCCTCTTTTATATCTTCAATTTCTCTATTTCTTTTGTTTATATTTTTCTTTAAATCTTTGAACATATGTACATATCACTTTAAAAAATCTTTGTGAATTTGGTCATCTATGTAATTTCTGCGTATGTTTCTATTGAATGGGTTTTTTTGTTTTTGTTTTTGTTTCTGGCCACAGTTCTCATTTTCTTGCTTCTTACTAGGGCTAGTTATTTTTGATAGGATATTAGACATTGTGAATATCACGTTGTTAAATGGATTTCGGTGTCTTCTTTTAGAGATCGTTAAACTTTATTTTGGCAGACAATTAAGTTACCTACAGATCAGTTTGATCGTTTTGAGGTTTGTTTTTAGTGCAGGTCTGCAGTGGCCTCACTCAAGCATAGTTTAGCCTCAATGCCTCTGGAGTCTCTTCTAAATGCTCTGCTTGTTCAATGAGATTTCTCCACCACAACTGGTTAGAACTTGGATGACTCCCAGCCCTGTATGAGTTCTGGGAATTGTTCAGTTTACAGCTCCTTGTTAGTTGTTCTTTCACTCATAGTTATTCTTTGCCTGGTTTCGTGGTGTCTTACCACACATATGCAGAACTGGATATTGTGCCAAAGACTCAAAGGGCCACCTATGCAGATTTCTGGAGCTCTTTCTCTGTGTAACTCTCTCCTCTCTGGTACTGTGCCTTGCAAATTTAAGCCACCCTGGCTTCTCCAAACTCTGATGTTATTTCTTTGATTCAGCAAGGTCCTGTGATTTACTTGGCGTTCTACTTTCGTATGTTCTAGTCTCCAGGTAGAAAGCAGTGGCATTTTTAGTGCTAATCTTATTTCCTTCCCTTCTTTCAAAGATCAAGTCTGGTGCAGTCTGCAGTTCATGTTTGAAAAGAGTTATATATTTTGCCCCTTAGAAAACGTAGTTTATAGTGGGAAGGCAAATGTAGTCCTAGTTACTATATCATATACTGGAAGAAGAAGTTATAAATTTGGATTTTAAGGCAAAATGGAATCATCTTTTTTCCATTATTTAAAAAAATTTTTTTTAATGTTTATTTTTGAGAGAGAGAGACAGAGTCAGAGTGTGAGTGGGCAAGGGGTAGAGAGAGAGGGAGACACAGAATCCGAAGCAGGCTCCAGGCTCTGAGCTGTCAGCACAGAGCACGATGCAGGGCTCAAACCCACAAAGTGTGAAATCGTGACCTGAGCCGAAGTCGGATGCTTAACTGACTGAGCCACCCAAGCGCCCCTTTCCATTACTTTTTGTAGGCATACATAATTTTATCTGATGACTGGTTAGCTGAAAAAAAAAAAATCCTCTTAGCTCAATTTTTAGAAAATAAAAATTTCCATGAGGAGAACTAGACTCTTAGAGGTGAATTAATTTGATGTATCCTTTGCCTACTGGACAGGAGTCCGAAATCATTTGGTAGGAAACTTGGCTTCAGTTCCTTTTAACAAACACTGAAATATCCTTCATTCTCTCTGTCACTCTGTTCTTGTCTATAGAAAATGGATTCTGAAGAGCTGGAAGAGAGGCACATGAAATTAGAAGGGATTGGGCTTCTCTGGACTGCCAGTTACAGGGCACAAAAGCAAACTGCATACCTTTTCAGAGAGCCACTAGTGTGGTATACAAGGAAGGTCTCTCACTGCTATCTTGGCTTGCATTGTGGTTTTATGTTCCCAGAAGTTGGAAGCTGTGACTTAGGAAAAGCCATGGTACCTGGCCGACAAACCAATTGACATAAATGTGCTAACCATATACTGGCAGGTGGCCTGCTCTACTAGCTGGCTTCTGAGAAATGATAAACACAGGGGCCTCACAGACAGATCACCACTATCTCCAGCCTCTGAATGTTCTGGAATCAGAATCTGGAGCAAGTTCATCGCTCTCTATTTTTACTGGAAATGTACCAAAGAAACTGCCCCAAGCTCTTTCTGTGGCTAATACCCATTACACAATGCAGCATTGTTTGCTAAGCTGTTGGGCTCTTTATCTGGGTGGGTCTTGGAAGTTAAATATGCATACAGACATTATCTATCTATCTGAATATATTTATTCTATAGGTATGCATATTTTCTTTATAGTTTACATAATGTTTTAATATATAGATGAAGCCAGTGGAACATAATTTCTTAATATTCTGTAATAAGGGGTAATATTAATTTCTACTGCAAAGGGTAGAAGGATACAATGAATTAATGCATATAAATAACTTAGTACCTAATATATAGCTCAATATGCTTTTACCACTGTTATATATTATAGATGCAAACTAATGCTTCTCGGTTACCTTAAGACTCATTTTATGGAACTTGGCCCCTCTCTGGCTTTGTTATAGCTTTTTTTGTGGCATTTATCTGTAAACTCATTTTAGCATATATTTTAGGAAACACATTTTGATGGTTGAGATAACGGATCTACCTGGCGTTCAGATCTGCCAACACCAAGAAGAGACCTGAGTTAAGAAAATTCAAGTTAAATTGTGGTCATTTTTATGAGTTGAGTGGAGAAGCAGACTTTTCCCTTTGTAGGTGTAATTCTCCTGCCCGAGACTCAGATCCACGTGTGTACACAGAATTGTAAACTATTGAGTGGGAAAGGCATAAAAATTGAAAGGCATCATGGAAGATACCAGGTCTGTTTTAAACAGAAGGAGCTGAGAAACATACCCCTATCTATGCTGATCATTTGCCTACTGAGTCTGAGTCCCAAACCCACAATTCTATACTGTGCTCTGTGCTGCTGAGATTATAGCTCTGCCAAATAGCCTCCCCAGACTCGGGCCAGTTGGCTTCCTGTCGGGTTCTGTTAATATCTATCACTAGAGGGAGACTGGAAGGTATGAGTTGGGGACTAAGGAATTTCTTATTTTTATTTGGTCGTGTCAGTGTTGCCTTGACTTTGGAAACTAGCCATATCTTACCTGCTCAGAGGTATCATCAGTAGCCAAGTGTTTCCCTTTTCTCAGTGCCACAGACTTCTCTGATTTTTGAGATTGTAGGACATACTACTTTCTCAGAGAACTAAGCCCCAGCTTAATGCGTATCTCTTTTCTGAGTTACCAAGTTTTGATAACCCCAACCCCTTCCTTTTTCTTCACCTAGTCCTAAAGCTTATAGATTCATGTTGTAGTTATCACCTCTAGGTTCTAAGTTCTTGCTTTTATTCTTTCATTTCTCCAACATCTGTGAAATCAGTTCTGCATATTAAACCCTCTCTGTTTAAATATCTTGTGTTATTCTTCCTCCCTTCTTCCCTCCCCATCTTTATTCCTCCCTGTCTCTCTCTCGCTTGCTTGCTTGCTTGCTTTCTTTCTTTCTTTCCTTCCTTCCTTCCTTCCTTCCTTCCTTCCTTCCGTCCTTCCTTCTTCTCTCTCCTTCCTTCCTCCCTCCCTCCCTTCCTTGTTTCCTTCCTTCCTTCTTTCCTCCTTCCTTCTTTCCTTCCCTCCATAGATAGACGGTTTCTAATAGGAATAGTCCTACTAAAATAACTATAAATGTTGGTATTCTTGGCTTGGTTTGGTTATGACCTTGGTCTTGAATGTAGTGTTGACTTGTTTTCCAAAGGAAAATGGGATACTCTTAATTCATGGCCTACATTGCCATAATCATTAAATTATCAATGATGGTCACTTGGGATAAAGTTCCTGTTAAAGTAAGTTCCTTGGGAGAGAAAGTGACTATTACATTATAGCAATAATGTCTACAGGGACTGTGGCATGAGATGGCTTTTTCAGCCTGCCCTGGGGAATAACAAAAAGAAAATGACAAACTCAGGGGTTAAAAATCTTCGCTTAAGTCTCAGTCAGAGAACTAGAGAATTTCTATGGCTGTTTTGTAAAAGACCATTATATTTATTAGTTGTGGAACAAATATTATTGAAAACTAATCCCAAATTTAATTGTGTGGATTGCAGAATTACATCAATTAAAAACAGACTCACCAAATTTCTTATATGAAAGTTAGGGACGTGGTTGGGAAGGAGTGAGGCCCTGAGATTTGGAATGAGAGTTCTCTGGGTGGACTCAGAAAAAGCTGAAGTTTTTGAATCCTTCCAAGTGTCCCTGAATCTTCCTTGCTAGCTGAATGAGCTTCTCCTCCCGAGTTTTAGTTGATCTCTCTCTCCTTTGCTTGAAAACTCTGTTTAAGACCAACTAGCCCTGTTGTTTTGTGAGAGACAACCCAGTCAAGACCCCTTCTCATTGTCTCTAGACTTACAGCTAGAGTCAGAGCCCATCATGTACAGGAGTACAAGTGTGAATCTGACCTGGGAAGATACAGCATATTCTCCAAAGTGCACGATCTAGCTAATTTCTATCAGCTGGAACCTGAGGAGTATGGCAAATGTGTGGGAATCAATTCTCAGTGTATTAAACCAAAGAGAACAGAATATAATAGGAGGTCAGGCTGAATTTATTGAAATGGGTAAATTTACCAGAGATTATGGATTTAGTGTATGAATTAACTAGACAGTGTGCTTAATTGATTGGCTGAAATTTGGACTAAACAGTGGCTTACATTCTACGAGACTGATCTGTCAGAACTTCTGTGGCATAATATAGAGCAGGGGTCAACAAATTATGGTCTATTGGTCAAATCTGCAACCTAAGAATGGGTTTTACATTTTGAAGAGTTATAAATAGAAGAATAAGGGTTATAAATAGAAAAAGAAGTGTTGTAAATAGAGGAAGGGTTATAAAGTGAGGGCAGCAGGAGGAAAAGGGAGGAGGAGAGGGGAGCAGGAGAGAGACCATATATGGTCTGCAAAGCCTAGACCATGTGCTCTCTGGACTTTTACAAAAAAAAAAAAAAAGTTGAGGACAGCTGATGTAGAGAAAGGAATCAAAGGTTTAAGGTGCAAGGAATAATGACATAGTTTTATCACGTGCAAACTCATTTCTACATCATTCAGGGGCGTGTACAGTCATGACATATGTGGGCTCAGGCCAAACATATCTAGGGAGAAGTTGATTCCCTTTATTCCTCAGTGTTTGTATTGAAGGGAGAAGAATGACGTGCAAAGACTCCTCCTGGCCCGTACACCTGTTCACTGGTAACCCTTGGAGGATGGGAGACACAGGATGTTAAAAACCAGTGAGCCTTTGGAGAAGAACTGGTTATCTGTTGGGTCTTTTCTTCCTTTAGTAAACATGGCTTCCTGGAGGGCTAAAGGAAGAGAAGATTCAGATATTACTGGGAACTCATGCTTCAAAACATCTTGCACAGACTGAACTAAGGTTAAAAGCATTCTTCATACTTCCTCCTTAATCAATGGTAGGGCTGATAAAGTGATTGCTGATTGGTGACTGGTTTCCATGATTACCACAATTTCTTTCTGAAAGAAACTCTACTTGTTTTCTGGCTTACCTTTTCCAACTCATACACTTTTAAAAAAGCAATGTTTGTATTTCCTGCCACTCCAGCGTCAACGAGAGAATTTATTTTATAATGTGTATGAACTGGCAGCTTCTCAGAAAAAAAAAAAAAAGCATTATTGTCAGAATGAAGTCATCTGTTTGGTGAACAAAACCTCAAGTATCATTCAAGGGGCGGGAACCCAGTGCCCTCTGTATGCTTAGCCCTTTGGCATATAGAGCCATTGTCAAAACCTGTTTCCAAAGCGACTGAATTCTCTTCTGAAATTACTTGGCAGTTCCTGGCCCTAAGGGTCTGGAATAACTCTTTTCAAGGGCTTTATGTTAAGGCAGCTGGTCCCTAATGGAAACCAAGATCACTGCCAGCTAAAGAATTTAGCAATACCCGAAAGTGGGCTCACCTAATAAATTTTTATAGTCTTCAGGCTAAGGTGTGTATTTGGGGGTTGGTCTCTATTTGATGTCCTTATCATCTCGAAAACATGGAAAAGGTCAAGAACATATCTGGCCTTTGGGTTATTTTCAAAATAATATTATATCTGGATATATGATGCTGAGAAGATAGCTTTTGAGGGTATTCCTCCCCTCCATTTACCCAAATTGAATATGGAATAAATAGCAATTCATTACATACTCTGTTTTCTGACTGTGGCACAGTGGGGTCTAGGGAAAGAAAACAAGGCCCTCTCTTGGCTTTTGAAGTCTTTGCTTTTTGAAAAAGTCTTTAAAAAAAAAACACAATAAAAGCTTAATTTAACAACGGATGTCTAGGCTGAATTGCTGGGTCAAAACTAACAAAAGTGGAATTTAATATAAGTGTAAAAATCCTGTGATTAGGTTAAAAAATCAGTGTCCTAAATAACTACCAGGTGGAGAAGCTCTCTATTTTACAGTCATAGGGAATCTTTCTCTATTAAGGAAAACCAACTTGTATCACTTCTTCTACCATCCCCCCCACCTCCCCTGCAGAAAAGCCTCTCTTGGGCCATGTGCAAACAAAGAATAATTTAAATCTCATTTTAAAAAAAAGATTAAACAGAATCCTTCATTGTTGAATGGCATCCATTAATTAAGAGCAAAAGAGTAAGAGCATTTTAACCATACAGCTGAACTAACAAAATTTGATATTTAGGCTATTAAAACCTAAAGTCCAGGTCAGTCCTTGAAAATAAAATTGGACACATACAGAAAGTAAAAAACAACCAAGAAAATGCAAATGGCTACCCTGAGAAAAGGAGAAGGCACTGGGGTCCCATGGACAATCTTCTATGAGCTAAGTGTGTTGGATAAACTTAGGTCTCCTGATTAAACTCAGGCTGGTTTTGGCGTCTGTGGGGGATGCGAGAGGGAAATGGGCTCCATTAGGTTCCATGACAATGGCTGCAGCCAATCAAAGGTAAGACCCATCGGAAAGGCCCTGCATGGTGGGTCTGGAACAGGCTTCTGTGTGCTATGGTGCATTACAGCTTCAAAGCACCTTCACCGTCATTCTTTCTCTTGCTCCTCCTGTTTTACAGATGTGGTCATTGAAGGGCTGAGAGAAGAAATTGCTTCAAGTTCCCACAACCAGGTAGCAGCAGGATGAGGGTTGCCCTCCCAGAGCCCTGCTTTTTCGTGTTAATTATGTCCCCTAGAAGACTGCATCCTTCAAGAGATTATTATTTTATCTGGGAAATGTTAACCCCAACATTAACATTTTACTTGCCATCATTCTATTTTGAATTGAACTTGGTTGGGGGTGTGAATGGGGGTTCAGCACCTCCCTCCAGTCTCTCTTCTTCCCTGGGTCACTCTGTGAGCCTCCTGTTGGATCATCTGGGCCCCTAATTTTGTTCCCCTACCCCCACCCCCATGCAGTTTCTCTTGTGTTTCAAGATAGTTGGCAGCATCAGCTGGTGCTTTGGGGTTGCTGAGGCTTTGTTGCCCCTTGTTGAACCCATGGAGCCTGGGATACTCTTTGTAGAAAGCAATGGGACCCATGGAAGCTGTCACTTCTCAGTAACAGCTAACTCAGTGGCAAAAGGTCCTGGTCTTTCCAGACAGCAGAAGTTCCGATGGGTACTCACCTGGGGGAGGGAGGCCTCTGCCTTTTTAACTCCTCTTACTTTCTTCTCATATTTGCCCCTCTTTGCCTGCCATTGTTCCCAAGTCTGGCTAATCCAGAATATTTTCTCGTTTTTGTATACCTGGAGGCGCTGGTTTGTTCATGAACACTCATACCCCAGCCTTTGAGATGGGTTTGGTGTTCTCAGCCATATAACCTCACCTCACTGGCCTTGATATGGATTCCCATGATGTCATCTCTGGCCCCTGTTGGGGCAAATCTCAGCGTGTCAAACGAGTCCTGCTGGGCCACAGTCTCCTTTACTCAAATACTCACTTCAACACTGAGCTTTGCGCCCACCTCTCCCCCACTTCGCCCATAGGTCATTCCGTATCTCTGCGTGGCAGAAAACTAACTGCAGGACTGAAATCGCGTGGATTCAGTTTGCTCAATCATACAATACTAAAAAGTATTTATTAAGTGCCTCGTTGAGCATAGTGATACATAAAAGGGGCTGATTTAATGATGCGAAGATAGTAATAACCTCTTATGTTTGATGACAGTCAGTGCCATCATACTACTATCTCTATCTCTGTTAACACAGCCACTCCAACTATTTCTGTCTCACACATTTGTCTCACGAGATGTGTGAGACTTGGCAGACCGAGGACACAGCTTGCAAGAGGGACCCCTAAGACTTATGGGCAAAGGAACTGTGCAGAGGACCTCGAGGGCAATTTAAAGCCTTTTGACATCTTCTTAGCCTCTGATTTGGAGTTAAAACACCACTGTAGGGAAGGAAATGGGGGCTGGGAAGGCAAAGGCAATAGTTGAACTCCTCCCCCAATTTAGGACCATGAGACGGTAACTTGGAGGGAGAAGAAAAAGGAATAAGTAAGGGTGTTATTTAAGGCATTGTTTAATGTTCCAGGGTTCATCCTGTGTCAGGTAGCCCAAGAGTCAAATAGTTAGACTCTTGCTAAACTCCAAAAAGATTTCACTCACTGCAACTCTTTAGTGAGATGTTATTAAGGATGACACAACAAAGAGGCATCCGTGGTCAAAAGAAATTAGGAAATGAGATATCCTTAACACACATTAGCATCTTGAAAGCTCTAAGAAGTCCTGCAAAGCAACCATCTTAAACCTTGTTTGAACCTGGGTTTCCCAAAAATATTGGATCTTGGAACCATTTTGGGGGGGAGCACCTGTGAACATTTGTGTACCTCTTGTGGATAGAGTTCTCTCAAACTCATCTTGAGAAGTGCTGAATTGGGCTAAGTTTTGTAGCAGAGGGAGATGTAATAATGGGAGACACAGTCTTAGAGGGATGAGGACAGGGCCTGTGAGGAGAGGCAGAAGGACTGAAGTGGACGAGATGTTCATGGCCTTGCTGTTGTCGGCCATGGGGAGGTGCTCAGTGTCCTTGTTTCACTGTATTCTTTTGGGAAGGGTGGATCCTTCTTTCCTCCTGTCAAAGCACCTTCAGTTTAGGGAGAATGTCAGAAGGTTCTAGGGTTTTGTCCTGGTAGAGTTTGAATCTAGGATCTCTGGATTCAAACCTATACTCCATTTCTTTGCTGCACGTGTGGCCAGGAAACAGATACTTGTTACAAATTACATTGTTGACCCTTCGCCTACTTTCAGGAATTCTTTTCCAGTTTTTGTGTGATTTTCCCTGGAGGAGGTTTGGGATCAGACTGCTGCCAACCTACCCTTGACATGTACCCAAAGCTGCTATTTCTGGAAATTCTTGACCATATAAAAATACCTAACATGTTTTTTTCCTTGTCAAAATATAAGACTGGTCTTGGTGAAATTTTAATCATAAATTGATTTTGCTTGGAAAGGCCCCAATATTTGCTCCAGTTTTTAGGACAGACTTTAAGGTTCAGTTCTAGGGCTTTAGCACATGTTCTTCAACAAATAACTCGATGTGTTTGAATGGTGCTCCTAAATTTCTGAAACAGCACTCAAGGATGTTATTTTTTGGTGTGGCTGGGAATGAAAATACCCTGTTAACTTTTGAACCATCCATCCCTGTGCCTAACTAGCTGGGCAGATGGGGAAAGAGAACTCGGCCTTCTCCTCCCCCTCTTCCCCCTCCCCTTTCTCCTCCCCCTCCCCCTCCCCTCCCCCTTCTCCTTCTTCTTTTTTATTTGGAAGGGGGTGGCACCAAGTGAAGTTTTTTTCTCAACATAGTTTTTCTTTGTTTGAAGAAGTTTATTAGACAAGATTACTCTTCAAGCAGTAATAAAGATTCTTTAAGAATCAAATATTTACGCTTTGAACTCACTGTAGAAATATTTACAGATTTCTGTGACTTTAGCTCAGACCCTCTTCCTCATTGTATTCTAGTCATGCTTTTGCTCTTAGGAATGAAGTTTGAGGTAATGTATTAAATATATAAATAGCTAATGTGATGGGAGGTATTTTTAAATTGTGGGATAATTTTTCCATTAAGAAAGCAATAATTTTAAGAAATCTGAGGCTGATTTGAAACTTCAGAATACATTTTTGAGGTTAGGAAAGATACTTTAAAAAATATGCTTTCATTGAATTATCTCTGTGACTCTTTAGATAAAAGTTAGGGCTTCTAGGAAGGGGACCAGAACATTTAACAGCAAAGGTCTATTATCTTTGATTGGAATTCATTGCTTTGAGTTTGCCAGGGTTTTTTTTTTTTTTTTTTTTTTTTTTTTGCTGTTATTTTTACATGGGTAAATGAAGAGTATTCCAGCTGTTTTGACATTTTTATTAGATAAATTTGAAAATCACTTATTCATGCCAATTCTCTATCCTCTGGAGCTTCAAATGAAAGTTTGCAATATCTCAGTCATACAACACCTCAAGAAGGACTTATATTTATACTTAAAAAGGAAGTTTCATTTGGTATATGTTTGGCTGACATATTGCAGTTCTAAAAACTTGTACAGACAAGCATTTTGAACAGATTATTCTGCCAATTTAAAAGTGATTATATAACATCTGTGAACTCAGTATACATTTCAAGAAAAATGCTGCTGGCTTTGTCCTCCTGCTCAAGGCACACACTGAGCAATGAAATCCAGAGATGTCCTCCTGAGCTGTCATTATTGATTCTCCAACTGTCCCATCTCTCTTTTATGCTCCAGGGTAATGATTGCATATGAATGAAATTAGAATTTCATGTAGTATAGGTTTTAATGAAAAAATACAATAACGTTCTTCCGATCTCTCTTTTTGCCCAAGGATCAATTTTTTGTTGGGTCCCTTCAAAACCAGAATTCCCAAATCTTCAGTACAAATGGCAACTATACATTACAAACAAACAAACAAAAAAGCAAGCTGATCTCAGAGTCCTCCAGACCCATCCTAAGACTGGGCCTACTTTGAACAATTTTGTGAACTGTCTCAGGCTATGTTATTTTATGGAGTGATTTTCTGATATAGCAGTGGTTTGGTGGGATTTCAGGGTTTATAGACCACTGCTGATTTATGGCATTAACACAACAACAAAAAAGGCTACTCTGTAGGTAATCGGAAAAATTCCTGGTTAGTGTGTAAGGTGATCAGATGTGAAGCAGAAGCATGGCTCTGGTCCCCCTTTATGTTAAAAGAACAAGCGGACAGGTAGGAGGCCAATCAAAATCTTCCCTCTGCCAGAGCCAAGCTGTGGAGAAACTTACTTACTGGATCTGCTGATAATAAACTTGTAGGGAACTGGTACTGTTATCTTGCCATACACAGTTCATTGCTGTGTCTCAGGTGTCCTTACTATTCCTGCCGCACCCACCTTAATCCAGACCCTCATCACCCCTGTACCAAAGCCGCTGTTGCAAATTCCTAGCTGGTCTCCTGCCCCCAGTCTCCTGTACCTCCTAGTCCAGTGGGTCTGGCTGGCTGAGAGATCTTCCTAAAATGTCATGTTCATCCTGTCAATCTTTTTGCAAAGTGCTGCTGCAATGACTTTCCACTGCTGACCTCATCAAGCTGAAACATCTTATTCTATGCAGAAGCGTGAAGCTCTGCTCTGGCCCAACTGAACATGGGCCTGTGCTTTTTTCTTGCTCTCCCGCCACTCCCTCCCCCTCCCCCCACTTTGTTCTGGTCAAATTTTAATCCACCAACCAATTTGACGGTATGTACTGGGTCTTAAAATTTTTCCCATTCTTTTTTTTTTTTTAAATGTTCATTTATTTTTGAGAGAGACAGAGAAAGTACAAGTGGGGGAGGGGCAGAGGAGAGGGAGACAGAGGATCCGAAGCAGGCTCCACACCGAACAGCAAAGGGCCTGATGCAGGGCTTGAACTCACGAACCACGAGATCATGACCTGAGCCGTCATCAGACGTTCAACCGCATGAGCCACCCAAGTGCTCCCAATTTTTCCCACTCTTGAGGAAATAATTCTTCAGAAAGAAAAAGGCTTAATGTGCAAAAGGCCATTAGAGTTATTTGTATAATTACAAGTTACAACCTAAATATTCAGCCAAGGAGAAACAAGTGTGGCACATTTGTAAAATATAGACAATAAAAATGGTGTGTACAGATTTGTTAACATAAGAAAACATGGTTCAATAAGAAAGAAAAAATCGCCACCAAACTCTATATACAGTATGAGCTTAACTATTAAAAAAATTTTTAGGGAAGTCTTCCTAGAAACTCATTTTCCAAAACTGTCAAGAGAGGTTATGACTAGTGGGATTAGGGGCTCCTCTCAGTTTTTAGTTTTTTTTTTTTTAAATGTTTTTTAGTCTTGTCGATATATTTTTTAAATGTTTATTTTGAGAGGGACAGATAGAAAGTGAGGGGGGGAGGGGCAGAGAAAGAGAGAGAGAGACAGAGAATCCCAAGCAGGCTCTGCACTGTCAGTGAAGAGCCCAACTCAGGGATTGAACCCACAAACTCTTAGATCATGACCTGAGTCAAAACCGTGTTGGATGCTCAACTGACTGAGCCACCTAGGTGTTTCTAACGTTGTCAATATTTTAAGAAAAAATTCATTATTTTTACATTTTTGTATCTTCATTGATTTTTCTGATAATAAAGGTATATACCATACCCACTGTTAAAATTTCAGACATTAAAAAATATATGCGTTTTTAAAAAGTAAAAATCCCCTGTAGTTTCAATGAAAATAAAAACCACCTAGCGATAGCTACTGTATTTCTCAGGTTTGCCCTGGTCACAAATGACACACAATAGCGGTGGCTTACACAGCAAACATTATTTTTCCCTCACGTTACAGCTCGGCTGTCCTGTGCTCCAGGTGCTGGGATGTGCTCCACGTGTCATCTCATTCTGGATCTCAGGTTAAGGAAGCAACCCTGTTCTGGAACATCCCTGTCCTCACAGCAGAGGGGAAGAGTGAGAGGCCGAGCTCAAACCACACTGTCATGTTGAAAACATTAGCTTAGATGACACATGTGCTCACATTCCGTTGCTCAGCACAAGTCACTTGGTCAAGCCCAACATTACTGTGGCAGAGACGTGTACCCGCCCCCCGCCCCAGGGCAGGAGGGGACCGTTACCTACCATAACCTTCAGCAACATTTGGAGCAAACATCCTTTTAGACTTTTCAGTAGGCAAGGGCATGGGCACATCCACCTGTATATACTTTTTAAAACTGGGATGACTCATGCTGTGAAATCACTTGTCTAATTCTTTTTTTTTTGATGGATGGTTTTCTAAGTCAACATATGTATTCTTACATGTGCATTTTGATAGGCAACATAATATTCCACTTTACAGATAGGTGTGGACACCCTTGTTCCTATATCTCTGAACATATCATGAAGATCCATTACTACAGGTAGAATCACTGGGGCATTCAGATGTCAAAGCTTTTAGGGAATGTTGTAATTTACCCTCCTGCTAAAAGTGACAAGTTTAGCTTAAAATAAAAATGTATTGACTCTTCAATACATTAAGTTGAAGCGTAAATTCAACTTTAAAAAGTTATTTATTTTTTTTTAGTGTATTTATTTTGAGAGAGAAAGAGAGGGAGAGAAAGAATCCCAAGCAGGCTCAGCACTGTCAGCACAGAGCCCAACATGGGGCTCGATTTCACCAACTGTGAGATCATGACCTGAGCCAAACCGAGAGTTGGAGGCTTAACCGACTGAGCCACCCAGCTGCCCCTAAATTCTACTTCTCATGGCTTGTTTTCTTAATAACTTCAGCTAGAATTAATGTAATGTCTTGAGTTTCATGTTTAATATGTACAGTTGTGTGTATGTGTTTTGTCATCTCAATTATAGTGTAAGTTTCAGAAGGGCAAGGACTAGTCCTTGGACTATTTTATTTCCTCAAAAGAAGCCATTTTTTTTTCTGTCCTACCCCAAGACTTTAAGTTCAGATCCCTCTGCCTCCCCATCCCCCAGTTCAGGCAGGTACTATAATCCTCTCGGAGGAGGTACATGGGAGGGTATGGGGCCAGGAGGGTAAGCCTTTCCGGGTTTTGTTCTTAAAATGTTAAAGCCCAGAGATGAGAGAGAATTCGCAGGTGTAGGAGCAGCAAAGGAGAGCACAGATTTCTTTCCAAATTTAGAAAATGATTCCCCTGGACTGGGGTGGGTGGTGCAGGGCCCCTCTGAGGGGGTGCACCTGCCCCCAGGAAGCAGTGCCTGCAGGGAGTACCCCTTCCTACAATCTGCTCTAGCCATATGGCACCCTTGCCCTTGAGCAGGACCTTGCATTTATTGTCCCTTTGCCTGAAAACCTCTTTGCTCAGATATGGCACCTTCTCAGGGAGGCCTCCCCTGACTACTATATGTATAACTGGGATAATCCACAAAACTACCTGTCTCTGCTCCTTGACTGATTTTTCCCCACACGACTTAACAATATCTAAATACTGTGGATTTGACTTCTTTATTTTATTAATTGCCTCACTCCCTCCACTAAAATGTGAGCTCCCTGAGGCAGAATAGCTGTTGTTGTTTCTGCTGCACCCCAGGGCTCACGTTGTGCTCAATAAATGTTTGTTGAATGAACAAATAAAATGGATGAATCTCAGAGGATATTGTACCTGAACTGATAAGTCAGTTAGAGGGAGAAGGTATTTTTGTAGACTTCACACTCTACACACTCTACAGAGTCTTGAGACTCTGTATCTGTTGGGCACCGTGATCATTGCTGGGGGAAACAAGAAATAAATAAGACTGTTCTGTCTTCATTCCAAGTCCACGGTCGGGCCATGGCCCTGCTTATTCAGAATGGGACCCAGACATCAAGGTGGTTTATCCAGGCAGCATTGCTGATGGTCCTGTGGGATAAGTTTCTCCATTTTTTTTCCTGTTGAAGGTTTATTTTTTTTAATAAAAAAATTTTTTTTACATTAATTTTTTATTTTTGAGAGACAGAGAGAGATAGAGCACAAACAGAGGAGGGGCATAGAGAGAATGAGACACAGAATCCAAAGCAGGCTCCAGGCTTCCAGCCATCAGCGCAAAGCCAGATTCAGGGTTTGAACTCAGGAACGGTGAGATCATGACCTGAGCCGAAGTCAGATGCTTAACCCACTGAGCCACCCAGGAGCCTTCCTTTGAAAGTTTAAGGGACTGTGTCCAGTGTTTTTGGAAACTGTTTCCAGAAAGATTTCATGGAAAATTTCCATCTACCTAAGGGAGCTAGAGAAGATCAGAAATGAGAAAGAGACAAACATTTAACAAACCAGTTTTACTATCAGAATATCCCATACCTGCTTTGGTGGCTAGACTTAAGAATGAAGTTTGGGGATTACTTTTTGATGTAAATGTATCCTCATGAGCTCATTTCTCTGTCTCTGGGATAATAGAGATGTGGCTAAAGTGTATTTTTTTGTAAGGGGTAGTCCAGGTGTATTCAAATTTGAAATTTAAAGGGAACCAGTACAGCTCTGAGTCAAGTGCAGTGTTGGGTAGAAGTAAAACGGTTGACTAAGAATTATTGTATGTTAAAACCTGTCTCTCAAATATTATTTTAAAGGAACTTGGGAAAAGCCAGCAACTTGACAGGGGGAGCAGAGCCCTCGTCCACATCCACGAGGGACTTCATGTTTGGTGAAATCAAGGTTCTTAGGCAGACAAAAATTGTGAACTGGGAGGCCCATCATCTTCATAAAAACGACAGAGCATCCTAAACACCTTTCTGGGACGCTGAAAGGGTCGCGTCATAAACCGCAGGGTGCCGAGAGCATTGGGTGATAGGAGTTAAGAGTGGAGAGAGGTACTCTTTGCTAGAGAAAGAGACAGCTACTGTTGGGGGGGGTGGCAACAGGTTCTTAACGTACATCTTCTGTGCTAAGAAACTCAAGATAATGAGAATTTTGCATAAACAGAACAAACAAATCAGAGACAAACAGAAAAAAAGAACAAAAACCCTGTCATCTCTCTCTCTCTCTCTCTCTCTCTCCCTCCCCCTCCCTCCCTCTTTCTCTTTTTGTTGTAAGTCACTGGCACTAGCCTTTTCCATGATTGTATACCAAAGCTTCTCTGGCGTGTAACAGGAAAATAGAAAACTTCAGGAGACCCAGGTAGAGTTTTGGTGAAAAAGACTAACAAAGGCTTTAATCTTAGACCCTGGGAGATGTCTCGCCTCTGTAACTAGAAGCAGATTTGATATGATTCCTTTAATTAAAACCATCTGATGCACAAAAACCCTTCTCAGTTGCCCTGAATAACTTATTTTCCAACTCCGTCTTCAAACAGTTTGTCTTCTAATAAAGCATGTTATCATTTGTTCAGAAGACTGATAACCCAAGAGTCGTGAATAATGGAAAAATGACAAACCTTGCTATACATAATCAGTTGGCAAAGGAAGAAGAAATAACAGCTGCTCCACTGTTGTAACATATATTTTTAAACTGAGTTTGTAAGTCAGTAGGGATGCCAAGTCACAGATTTTCTTCAACAATCTCATGATGGCTCAAGGCCATGCAGATAAGAGTTTGTTGGTGGCTTTCTTCTGCCCCAGAGCCTTTGACTTTGGAAAGATACTGGGCAGGGGAAAAAATCCTTCTAGAACCACAGTTGCTGAGGGTCCTAGCCCCTCCAGTGGAAATGCCACTGGGACCAGACAGTGGCACTGTTACAGGCACATTTTTGTCAGCCATACAGTGTCAACCTCTGAATTCAGGTAGGCATTGACTGAAAAAAATTGATTGATTCAAAAAAAAATCAATGTGTTCTTAAAAAGTTGATTGTCAGATTTTGGTAAATCAGAGTAAATATTCAGTGCAGTGATATAACTTGATCTTTACAGGAGTCTGGATGATCATTTTGCAAGATAAGGAATTTTTGGAGGGGCATCTTGGTGCAGGTGACTTAAGTTGGAGTTCCCGCTTCTTTCCTTTCTTGCTTCGTGATGGTTGGTAAGGGATTTGACCTTGAGGAACCCGTATTCTCATCCATAAAATAAACACCATACAGTCTTATTTGCGAGGGTCTATCAAAATGAGATCATGGATATGTAGTGATTTATTGATTTTATTTATTAATTTTTAAAAGTTATGAAATTGAAAAATACAGAGAATAACCTAAGAGATTCCCATGTACCAACCACTAGATTTAAAAATTAGTTACATTTGGGGCGCCTGGGTGGCTCAGCTGGTTGAACGTCTGACTTCGGCTCAGGTCGTGATCTCACGGTTCGTGGGCTCAGGCCCCGCATGGGGCTCTGTGCTGACATCTCAGAGCCTAGAGGCTGCTTTGGACTCTGTGTCTCCCTCTCTCTGCTCCTCCCCCACTCACACTCTGTGTCTATCTCTCTCTCTCTCTCAAAAATAAATAAACATTAAAAAAATAAAATAAAAATTACATTTGTCTAGTTTTCCTCTTTAAAAATTTTTTTTTAATGTTTATTATTTTTGAGAGAGAGAGAGTGTGCGCGCGCGCACAAGTTGGGGAGGGGCAGAGAGAGAGGGAGACACAGAATCTGAAGCAGGCTCCAGGCTCTGAGCTGTCAGCACAGAGCCCGGATGTGGGGCTCGAACTCACAGACCTCAAGATCATGACCTGAACTAAAGTCAGCCGCTTAACCAACTGAGCCACCCAGGAGCCCCTTCTTTTTTCTTTTTTAGAAAAAAAAAAAAACTGCAGTTGATGGCTCCTTCTCCTTTCCTTTCCTTTCCTCCACAGTTAACCACTATCCTAAAATTGGTCTATATCTCTCCCATCTGTACTTTTGTATTTATTCTGTATGTATGTATCCTTCAACAATTATAGTATTGTTTTGCAACTTTTACATATTTACATAAATAAAATAGCTTTAAATCTTTTTGCAGTCACCTTTCACGGAACACTGATTCTGGGAGTTAGCCATGTTGAAACATTAACAGGTAGTTTATTCATTTAAGCTACTTTCCTGTCCCATTGCATGTAATTCTCCATTTCCTCAGTGACAAACTTTGAACTTGCTTCTGATTTTTTGCTGTTCAAATAAGGGTTCAATGGACATCCTATATGTCTCTTCTTGGGCCTATGTTGGATTTTTTTTTTTTTTTTTTCTGAAGGTGCATCTAGAAGTAAAATTCTGGGCCATAGGGATGTGCCTCTTCAGCTTTGCTAGATATTTATTGACAAATTGCTCATGAAGGTATTTATAAGTTCTACATAGGAAAGTTCCAGTTTCTCCACTTTCTCCTCAAAAATTAGTATTTTAGATGTCTTGTTTTTCTGAAATGATATCTCACATCAATGTGCATTTCCTTGATAGTTCCCATGAGTGACAAATTTTCCATGTTTCAGTTTTCTCTGTGTGAATTGCCTGTTCATGTCCTTTACTAATTTTGTTACAGTACTCTTTGTATTTTTATTACTGATTTATAAGAATTATACCTATGTTTTAATTCATATGTGACAAACAGCTCTTTCCAAGTATGTGGTTTGTGTTTTAACTTACTTTGCTCTATCTTATTTTATTTAAAAAAATTTTTTTAAGTTTGCCATACCTTATGTCATGAAAACTTAAATTTCCGATATAATCAAATTTAATTTAATAAAAAAAAAGAGAATCAACATTTTTCCTTGATTGGTTCCATTGGCATTTTCTTTCAGAAACAGCTCATTTCCCTATGTTCACAAAAAATACTCTGTCTCTATTTTTCTCTTTCGAAGTCCTAATATTCTCATTTGGGTTTTTAATCTGTTTATGAAGTGAGGTTGGAATAAGTTGTACTTTTTGTTTGTTTGTTTGTGTTTTGCCTATAGACAACTGCAGTCACATGCATTGTATACTTGATCCTTTTCCACTGACTTGTAATGACACCTCATATACAGATGGGGGTTTTTGTTGTTGTTGTTTTTCCTGCTTGGGCTTTCTCTTCTATTTCATTGGCCTATTTCCTCGTTTTTTGGACACATACCACATTTTCTTCAAGTTAATATACCTTTGTTTTCATACTTGCACATCTTCTTAGCTGTCAAATGGTTGTGACTGTTCTTGGCTCCTCCCTTCTCCTTACGACTCTCATTAACTTGTCAAATTCTGTAAAATGGCGGGTGACAATATTATAGGAATTGCGTTAAAATTTATAGATAAATATGAGAAAAATGATATCAACGATATTGAGTCCCCTTTCCACCACCATTATATATTTCTCCATTTACTTCGTTTGTTTTTTTTTAAATGTCACTCAATAGTGTTAAAACGTCCTGTAAAATCTTGAACATCTTTTGTGTATATTTGTGATCACTTAATTTTTTTTGTTCTTTCTGTGACTGGATACTTTTTTAAAAATTAAAATTTTCTCCTTAGCTGTTGGCTGTAAGATTGTTAATAATTTTAACATATTTTTTAATCAAGCCACTTTGTCAAACTCATGTAAGTCCCAGTAATTTGCTGTGTATTTTCTTTTATTTCTTTGTTTAATTAAATTGTTGGAAAATAATGATGGTTTTATTTTTTTCCTTCTAATCCTTAATTTTTTATTGCACTAAGCTAAAAGCACCAATATGATAAGCTGAAAAGAAAACAGATAATTTGTCTCTAATATTTCACAATTAAGTATGATATTCACTGTAATGAAGCACCATGTATTAGATTAAGATTATTTCTTTCCATTTCTAGACTGCTAAGAGTATGTTTGCTTTTTAATCATGAACCAGTATCAAAACTTATTGGATGTCTTTTTTTTTTTTTGGATGTATTGGGATGAATTTATGGCTTTTCTTCTTTAAAAGATGAGTTATAGGGGCCCCTGGGTGGCTCAGTCGGTTAAGCATCTGACTCTTGGTTTTGACTCAGGTCATAATATGCATTTTGTGAGTTCGAACCCCATGTCTGTCAGTGTGGAGCCTGCTTGGGATTCTCTCTTTCCCTCTCTTTCTTCCCCTCCCCTGCTCACTCTCTCTGTCTCTCTCAAAATGTATAAACTTAAAATAAAGGAAATAAAAGTGAGTTAAATCAATAGATTACCAATAACTGAGTTATCTTTGTATATCTAGGATAAACCCTAATTGCTCATAATTTAACATACACACAATTGGGTTTATTTTGCTAGTATTTTGTCTAGGATTTTATATTTATATTGTGAGTGAGATTAGTGATTTTTTTTCATACAGTAGTTTAGCTAATTTTAGCATTAAGGTTATATTAGCTTCATAAAATGAGTAATGGACCTTTCTCTTAATAATTTATATAGAATATGAATTATCTGCTATCTGAAGATTAGGTAAATTATGCTTGAAAACCCTTTGAAGCTTTTTTCATGTGTGTGGTTAGATCTTAACCGATCACTTTGAAATTTTAGATATGATTTTGCTAGTTTCCCATGTTTTTCACTAGTCAATGCTGGTCATTTAAATTTTCCTAGAATTTTCATTCACTTTACATTTATTGGCATAAAGCTTTATATAATATTTTCATAAGCTTTAAGAAAAACTCCACTTTATGTGATCATACACCTTCTTCATTTCCAGTATTTTTCCTATTTCTTTTTCTTTTTTTCCCTGGCTCAGTCTTCCAGAGCTTTATATTTCCTTTATGTGTTTTCTTCCTCAAAGAATCAGTTTTCTGTTTTACTGATCAATTATGAAAAATGTCTTTGGTTTCTCTTCTATTAAGTTCTGCTTTTATATTTGATCTTTCCTTTAGGCCAACTCCCTTGCTCTTCTCACTTCTAGAGTCACTGGGCTCCTAACTCTTTTTTCTTTCCTACCATGTGCATTGAAAGGCATACACATTTCCTTTGAAAGAATACTTAGGCTACTTCTCATAGATTTTGTGTTATATTTTCATTGCTATTCAGTTCCAAGTATTAAAAAAGTCTTCATTGATTATGAATGATTTGGAAGCTTGTGTTTAAATGTCCAAATGCATATTTTCACCTATCTTTCAGTTATTGGTTTCTAAGTTTATGGCATTTTATAATAATTTTAATGCTGTTATTTTATGTCTGTTTCAGCCTGTTCTCTCTTCTCTTCCCTAGCTCTAGGGTTCCTAACTGACCCTGCTTGTTATGCCTGTTGGTTTTCCCTCCCTGCAAATCATTTCCAAGTGTTGGTTGAGTTTTTCACTGTGAACTCATCTTCAGCAGGGGTGTCTTTACATGGGTTTCCTGAACCTTTGGCTGTGAAAGTTTCTCTACAAGGTATTTTGTATTTGTTTCTACTGGAAGTCGCAGGGTTTCAATGGACCAGGACCTGTTTTTCAGTGAATGTCTCAGCTTGCTATCTCTTTATCACACAGCTAGTATAAATTTTAACCCTGCATCCACCTATGTGACAGGTTTGGGATTTTTCTGTTTCCTCACATGAACTTTCTCTTCTTCCTATTCCTAGAAGCCCTGTAGATGATATGCCATTACTGCTGGGACTGGTAAGAAGCTGCCCTTCTGGAGTTCTTGTTTTGTAGGAGATTCAGTTCTAGCCTCTGCCCTATTATGGGATTAAAAAAAAAAATGTCTTGTGTTTCTGGGTGGACACTGTAACTCCAGTCCCAGCCAGGAGGCCCTCTGGACCACTAAGGCCCTCAGCTTGCATGCTTACCAGTCTAGTGTTGAGTAACTTCCTTTTGGTAATTCCCTTTTGAGATCAGCTGTATATTTAAAAGTTCAGGTTGTATTTTAGGTTTTCTAATTTCCTAAGAGTAGGAGAGAATGCATTGTCAGAGCAGACAAACTTGTTATAATCGATGTAAAATTTTACAAATCTAAGCTAGAGATACTTCTTTTTTTTTACTAAAAAATTTTTTTTTTAATCTTTATTTATTTTTGAGAGAGAGAGCATGAGAGCAGGGAAGGAGCAGAGAGAGAGGCACACAGAATGTGAAGCAGGCTCCAGGCTCTGAGCTGTCAGCACAGAGCCCGACGGGTGGCTTGAACTCACAAACTGGGAATCATGACCAAAGCCAAAGTGGGATGCTCAACCCACTGAGCCACCCAGGCACCCCAGCTAGAGATACTTCTTATCTTGAACTGCAAACTATCATTCCTGAAGTGAATTATTCTTTTTTTTAAACATTTATTTTTATTTATTTATTTTGAGAGTGAGAGAGAGTGCAAGCGGGGAGGGGCAGAGAGAGAAAGGCAGAAAGAGAATCCCAAGCAGGCTCTGCACTGTCATCTCAGAGCCCATTGAGGGGCTCGACCTCATGACTGGTGAGATTATGACCTGAGCTGAAATCAAAAGTCAGGTGCTTAACCGACTGAGCCACCCAGGTGCCTGTTTTTATGTGTTAGCTTTCCTTAAAGCAGGGTACACGTAATTACTTAAGTGAACTCACTTTCAGAGAGGAAATCTAAGTATGAATTACAGTTGTGTCCTCAGGTTGTCCTAGAACCTTGGGGGAAAAAAAGACAAGTCCTGGCTGCAGGGAGAAGACATAATTCTGTTTACTGCTGATTTATAGGAATATTTACCTTTATATCACTGTCAAGTCTCTGGACCAGGATCAGTCAGACCTTGCTGGGCAGTGGAAAGCCAAGAAGCTCAAAATGATGTGTGTAGTTTTATATGTCTAAAATTTTGGATTCTGGCATTTTGATAGATTGACAAGATTTGCACTTGTTTGCTTTTTCACTGAGTTCCAAACATAGATATAGGCTTTTTTCCCCACATGGAGACTACTAAGAATTTATTTCCTAAAGATGAATTTTTTTTTTTTTTCCCATTCTAGGCCTGATTCTCTCTGACGGGATGAAGTTTTGTAGGCAATAGACATTTCTGTTGGTTGGCCAGAGTGACGAGAGCCTGAAACATTAACTAATACAAATTAATATGGATGCTCTCTCCTTTTTTTTTTTTTTAATTTTTTAATGTTTATTTATTTTGAGAGAGAGAGAGAACGGGGAGGGGCAGAGAGAGAGAGGGAGACACAGAATCCGAAGCAGGTTCCAGGCTCTGAGCTGTCAGCACAGAGTCCCATGCGGGACTCAAACTCACGAACCGCGAGATCATGACCTGAGCCAAAGTCGGACACTTAACCGACTGAGCCACCCAGGTGCCCCTGCTCTCTCCTTTTTAAAAAATGTTTACTGGGGCGCCTGGGTGGCTCAGTTGGTTGCTTAAGCATCCGACTTCGGCTCAGGTCATGATCTCACGGTCCGTGAGTTCGAGCCCCGCGTCAGGCTCTGTGCTGACAGCTTGGATCCTGGAGCCTGTTTCAGATTCTGTGTCTCCCTCTCTTTCTGGCCCTCCCCCGTTCATGCTCTGTCTCTCTCTGTCTCAAAAATAAATAAACGTTAAAAAAAATGTTTACTAATACTAGATTTTTACTTTGCATTGTTACAGAAACCATTTCAAGGAGCAGAGGGACAGTTGGTAAATGCAGATAATTTCAGAAATGTCTATTGTTTTGTTTTAAAAAGCAGTGAACATCTGGGGTGCCTGGGTAGCTCTGTCAATTGAGTGTCTGACTTGATTTTGGCTCAGGTCATGATCCCAGGATCGTGGGATTAAGCCCCGTGTCAAGGTCTGTGCTGAGCGTGGAGCCTACTTAGGATTCTCTCTCTCCCTCTGCCCCTCACCCCCTCCCTCTAAAAAAATAAAACAAAAATAATTGAACAGGTTAGGGAAAATCAGTAACTTGATTATATACAAGCTGGTAACTTGTAGGTGCTACCTGAATTTAGGTACCTACTGTGACAAATAATCTAAGCAATAAATGTGAAAACTCATATGTGTCAGTGCATTTACAAGATAGAGCCCCTTGAAATAATCAGGAAAAGAAATAAAAACGGGATCCTGACTAATAAATATCGGATTGTTCTTTCCAGCTTTTGACATTGGTGAATATTTAGTCATTTAAAAAAAGAGTGACCATTGACTTTACCTTCTGCTACAAGCTTGTTGTTTGATTGAACCGAAGGACTTTAGTGGAGATTGAGCTGAAGGTGGAGAGAAGGCTAATCAACCATTGCTGTGACCAGGACGTGTGGTGCACATTTCCTTACGTGGTCTGCCTGAGGCCAGCCCTAAACCGTTACCAGATAATCTTAAACTTCAGGATATGTGGGCATTGATTTCATTTAAGAGATGAACAATCTAACAATTTGTTGTATTGAGCCTTCTTGACACTTCCTACTTATTTCAACTCCTTTTTTTAATTTTTGAAGTTTTTTTAAAGTTTATTTATTTTGAGAGAGAAAGAGAGAGAGTGGGGGGGTGCGAGGGGCAGAAAGAAAGGGGGAGAGAGAGAGAGAGAGAGAGAGAGAGAGAGAGAGAATCTTAAGCAGGCTCCATGCTGTCAGCACAGACCCCAAAATGGAACACGAACTCATGAACCGGGAGATCATAACCTGAGCCCAAATCAAGAGTTGGACACAATTGACCGAGCCACCCAGACGCCCCTACTTATTACAACTCTTAGGGTAACTACACTGAATTCACAGTACACAAGTAGTCAAAAAAATTTTTTTTTACTTGCCATTAAATGTAGGTAATTTCTATTCCTGAACTAATACTATCATTAGCATCATAAAAAAGCTATTTGAGGGGCGCCTGGGTGGCTCAGTTGGTTAAGTGTCCAACTTGGGCTCAGGTCATGATCTCACGGTTTGTGGGTTTGAGCCCCGTGTCAGGCTCTGTGCTGACAGCTCAGATCTAGGAGCCTGCTTTGGATTCTGTGTCTCCCCCTCTCTATGCTCCTCCCCAGCTCATGCCATGTCTCTCTCTGTCCCAAAAATAAATAAAACATTAAAAAAAAAAAAAAAAGAAGAAGAAGAAGAAGCTATTTGAAACACTCCCTGAAAGACACCTATTGCCGAGGTTGAGAATTAGACTGTTTGGGTTCAAATCCCAGCTCTGCCCCTAACCAGTGGTTACCAGTGACAAAGTTGCTTCAGTGTCTCATTTTGTAGAATGCAGGCAATAAGAGTACCACCCTCTCTGAGTACTTGGGAGGATTAGAATATACACAGAAAGCACATGGGTCCCATCTAATGAGCATTCATTGTCAGCCTTTGTAATTAAATGTGCACATATACTGCATGGAAACATGCAGTGACTGAAGGATATAGCTCTTGCCACCATACTAATGATTGAAACATTTCTGCCATTCTTTTGGGAAATAAAATTTTATTTTTCTCCTGAGAAAGCAAGCGGTCTGTCTAGATTGATGATTCTGTGGGAAAAAACAAATAATAATGCCTGTCTTTTCAGATATTTCAGCCTCTTTAGGAGTGAACCCTAGACAACTACATTCAAATTTTAGCTCTAGCCGTGCTTTGCTCTTTACTCATCTTTCTAATCCAACATTTAATGAAAGAAATCTGATTTTCACATCTGGGCAAAGAGAGCTTAAATATCAATTGTTTTTATTCATGCTGCCTTGTCCAATTCCTTTCATTGTCTTCACAGTGTCATTTTAGAGCCTCCCTCCCTTTCCCTTGCTGCTCAGAGCTAAGGCTTTTCCAACTGGAACTATCCACTGTGACTTGAAATGCTAGCTTTCCAGCTGGGAATGGAGTGTGTGTAAACTGCGGAAAGCCTGCACTTGCGAATTTCTGGTTTGCATTAGACCATCATGGTTTATTGTTCTGAAGGCTCTTGGAGGAGGGTCCTAACCCATGGTGCCATGCAGCCTCTCCAGGGTGAGCTGCTTCTTCAAGACGGCTGTTCCCTTGACATTCCAGCATTTAGAAATCACTTGAGTAAATCTTTAGATACAGTTCATCACCACCATGTATCAAATGAGGATAATCTGAATCCCTTGAAAGCATGCATAAAATATGTAATTGCCCTTGAAAATAAGCACAAATAATTTAGTGGTAAATATTTGTTTTACTAGACCGCATCCCACTTCCCTGGGCTGCAATCTGTACTCCACAAATGCTAGTAAAACCCACATTTTTTTTTGTTTGTTTTTGTTTTTTCATTGGTTCACTGTGGTCCTAAGTCAGTGGCTACTTCTAAGGCTTTTTTTCTGAGTCAAAAAGTAATAAGAGACAGAGTAAAGGATCTTTTATTGATTCCATTGTTGACTTCCCTGACCGTATTTCCATTACTCCCTGGGCTGATTTGCTGTTGCTCATTAGACCTCACCTAAAGTGTTGGCATTCGAGACACTCTGCATCTGAATTCTTTATACTTACCTTTCTGATCATCCTAGCAATGTTTTTTTCCCCCCTTTCTCTGCAGCTAAGTGTGCAAGGTCCAACCATCACGTCAGTTGTCCTTATCTGTGACCTCTTACTTTGAGGCTCACTCTAGTTCTCATTTCTAGCTCTCTCCTGATCTCCTGGTCTAAAAATTCCCTGGACTTGGGGTGCCCAGCAGCCTCAGTCAGTGGAACATGTGACTCTTGATCTCACGGTTGTAAGTTTGAGTCCCACAATGGGTGTGAAGTTTACTTAAGAATAAAATCTTTAAAAAAATTAAAAACAAATTCCTTGGACTTCACTGCTCACCATGCCCCCACCAAACCCCCATGTCCATTTCCACTGACCTAGACATTCTTGAGTTTAGAAATCAATCTGTGTATGCAATGAGGAATGGTCTCATATATTGCTTTGGATTTCTAGCATTCCCAGTGTGATCACTGGTACCCCCATCCCTGACAGAGATGCCTTTTATTTCTTTGGTATCTCATGTTGAAAAAGCACTTGACCATCCGTGTCTGTACATATATTTTGTTCATTGCCTCATCTGTGTCTGAAGTATCTATGTTTTCAAATGGCTGTTACAGTGCATATTAAGCATCTTATTATTGAAGACAATGTTCAAGATAAGTTTTCAAATGTACTCTCTTTCCAATATAACACAAAAGCAATCTCCTGTCTAGACTTATGATCTGCCTTATCATTATCTAAAAATCTAGAGAAGTTGGGCAAAGACAGCAGGAGAAAATGGAGAGGCTGAAAAAACTTGTGCTGAGAAAGTCAAGGACAGGCTGCAGGGATATGTGGAAGACAGCAACAGGAATAATGGTTTTCCAACGATACGATGTGTCCACATTTGCGTGTTCATTTCTTTTTCATAGTGTCTTTTGTCTCATCAAACTAAGTCATGACGAGAAAAAAGAAAGCTGGTGGTATTTTGTTCAGGAAGGTAACTTATTAAGTTTTTTGATTTATATTTGTGGATATATCAATTCAGTCTTCCCCAGATCAGAGTTCTGAAAAGGGTTAATGAATTAATTTGATTGCAGTGCACCTGCTTAGTCTGCTAATGTCTAGTAATTTATGAATATTGCAATTATTCATAGCTATTTAAGAACGGAGAATATTCTAAGCATGCTTAACAAATTCATTATCCGTGAAAAACTGTATGTATTTAGATGATTCCCGGGGTAATAGCATTCTCCATTCCACATGTTTGAAGAGGTTTTCTTGAGAGTTTCAATCTGTCACAGAATCTCTGCCTGCAGACTCCCGTGATGTCTGCTCACGGAAGGAGGTACTTTGTACCCAGAATGGCTCTTCTTAACTTTATTATCCTTGGAATTGGAAGAAAAGCAAAGAGAAAGCTAGGCCAAATTTTCTTGTTAAGATGGGCACAGTCTCACGAGGCACTTTGTATTAAACTTCTGGAAAAACATTTTATACGATGCTCTTTGTATGGAGTTGGGATAATGGTAGGGAGTGGGCAAAGGCTTCTGCTGATGTCTGTGGCTGTTTTAGCCTTTGGAAATGTTTAATGTGCCATTATTACAAACCTCAATAGTATTTAAAAAAAATTCTTCATTAATTCGTTTAATATAGAAGTACCGAGTGCCTCTGATGTGCAGGCACCATGCTGGGCACTAGGGGCAGGGTGACAAGGAAAACAGTCTAACCTCATAAAGCTTACATTTCAGTGGGGGAGACTAATGGTAGTAAACGGAGATGTAGATGCATATATATCTCCTTTTGGTTCAGCATGTCTGGAGACCCCTGACTAAGACAGGAAGTTAAGAAGACTCTAGCAGAAGGAACCTCATGTGCAAAGTCTCTGAGGCGAGGGAGCTGGTGTTTGAGGGAACAAAAAATGGATGGTATTGCTGAAGCAGGGAAAGCTAGCAGCTGGGGGAGCAACCAGGCCAGAATTTTGTGCTGTGGAGTCATTCATGCAGAGCTGGGACTTAAAACACAACTGTAAATATTAATTCCTTGAATTCGCTTAAGGCTCTGTTCTTTTTTTGCCCCCTAAATTTATTTATTTTCGAGAGAGAGAGTGAGAGCGAGAGCATGAGCAGAGGAGGGGCATAGAGGGGGAGAGAGAGAATCCCAAGCAGGTTCCTTGCTGTCAGCTCAGAGCCTGACATGGGGTTCGAACCCACAAACCACAAGATCATGACCTGAGCCAAAATGATGAGTCAGGTGCTTAACCGATTGGGCCACCCAGGCACCCCCAAGACTCTGTTCTTTGAAATCCACTCAATCTTCAAATTTTATTTATTAAAAAAAAATTGTTTTTAATGTTTATTTATTTTTGGGACAGAGAGAGACAGAGCATGAATGGGGGAGGGTCAGAGAGAGAGGGAGACACAGAATCTGAAACAGGCTCCAGGCTCCAGTCTCTGAGCTGTCAGCCCAGAGCCCAACGTGGGGCTGGAACTTACGGACCGTGAGATCATGACCTGAGCCTAAGTCAGACGCTTAACCGACTGAGCCACCCAGGCGCCCCTCAATCTTCAACATTTTAAATTATTTAAATTATTTACATATTATGCATTCTTCTACTTTTCTTACTATCATGTACGATTTCCATAAATCACTCACATGCACTCAGAATTTCATTTTCTTCCCTCCTCTCATCTCTCCCATTTCCTTTCTACATAGGGTGCTGCCTTCCTAGACACTTCCTGTTTCAACTGTCGAGTTACTTGTGCACTTGAGCATTTCTGCTGAGTCTTTAAGTTCAACTTTGTACTTTGGATCCACAGTTTATCCTATTCGATCAGTCTTGCTCCCCACGTCCTTCACTGTGATGTTTAGTTCTGGGACATGGACTTTCTTTTGAGAAGTGGTCCCTGTCTCATTCTGGACGGTCTTGGAATCTTGGAGATGTTTGGGAAAGGAGCCTTCCCTTTCTTAAGCTGAAGTGTGGGATGTGGGCATTTGAATCTTGGGCGATAGGAGGTGTCTGGGCTGACCCACCCTCATGGTGTCTCCCTGAAGAGATGGCCCTGCTCTTCTAGGTCTTCAGCTCTGCTCTGGTTTCATATCCTTTCTGAAACCTGGTTTTTCAGTTTCACCTTTTGATGCTGTAAGTAATCCTATTATACTCCTAGTAAGCTCTTCTCTCAGATTAGCCAGAAACAGTTTCTGTGGGAGGGGCGCCTGGGTGGCTCAGTCAGTTCAGGTTAAGTGGCTGACACTTGATTTCAGCTCAGTCATAATTTCACAGTTCATGGTTTCGAGCCCCATGCTGAGCTCTGTGCTGACAGTACAGAGCCTGCTTGGGATTCTCTCTCTCCCTCTCTCTGCTCCTCCCCTGCCTGTCCTCTCTGTCTCTCTGTCTCTCTCTCTGTCTCTGTCTCAAAAATAAACAATAGCAACAACAAAAAATAAAGAGTGACAGGAAAAGACCCCAAAGAACTTGGAAATAAAGCTATCTTCTGAGAGGACATAGTGGAATGAGAGAGTGAAGCAGGACCCAGTTGCGCTCATCAGTGAGTTTGTTATCGAAGAGTTCCAGAATTTCTTGCAGAATACCAAGAGACATGCAATCTCAGGGAAGTGGTGTGAATTCTGTGCAGAATGTGGGAGCCTACTGGGCTGTTTTGTGGCACCTGAAAATGGTTGGTCAGCCTGGACTGTGGAAAATAGAAGCCCAAAAATATGGTGTTATGAGAAACAGCTCTCTGGTTCTGCTTTGTGCCTGCAGTGACATGGGCAGCCTGGTGGTCACAGCCAGGACCATCATTCCCGTAAGGCCCCAAATAATCAAACAATTCACCCTCTTGAGGGAACTCCATGGCCATAAAGAACCTTATTATAAAATCATTATTCCTGTAGCTCTGCTTCTGGGGGAGGAAGACGTAGACCAGGAGAAAATGAGGATTAAGGCTTGTCTAGCAGATGTAATTCAATGAGAATTAATATGCCGATGATTTTGGTTCCTACAGGAATCTGGTGGGATTAGTTAATGTGAGTCCATGCTGAGATACTGATCAAACTTCTGAGCTTATGAATCTGAGGATAAGGCAGTAGACTGTGGTGAATTCATTCATTCACGTAACATCACAAAGCCAGAACTGCTATGCACTTCCATAAAGCCTTTTTTTTTTCTTTCTATTTTATCTTTCAGGCAAAGGTTACCTACCCAAGAAGGGTTTTTAGGAAGGGAGCAACATGATCAGATTAGAAAGAATCTCAGGTGCAGAGCAGAGAGACCCTGGCAAAACAAAGACCAGGTAGGAGGTTTCTGTGATGCTCCTGGGAAAGCCGGAGACCTCTGAACTAAGGCAACAGCAGCCGGGAGAAGATGGGAAGCCAGCTGCTGGATGGAAGTAGGGTCCTCAGCCCTTGATGCCCTGTGGACATAAGGAATGAGGGATTGGCTGGAATCAGAGGAGCTGAAGAATGTCTTATTTGTCATTTTTCTTCCATTAAATAACTGTATCCGAATTCCCACAAACAATGCTGTATTAGTTAAATTGTGACAGGATGAGAAACAGAATCTGAATTAAATTAATGCTATGTCAGCCCATCACACTAAACCACGAATTCCCTTAGAGGTTTAGCAGCACATTGGATAAAGTGAAATTAATCCTTTAGAGCCACAAGTTGACATATGCATATGCTATGAATCCATAAACTATACTGTGAGCATTAGAAAAGGAAGCTAAAAAATGCAAGCAAACACATCTGCATTTTGTCCCGCAAGCAAAGCCCAGTTCACAGTGTCATTTTCTTTTGTGGTGTCGAACCAGGAGGAGGCTCTGAAACCTTATTGACCTTTAGTCCGATACGTTGTTAATTGCACCCTTGCACAAACTTGATGAAGCTTTGCAGTCAGGTCACTACTTAAAATGATTCACCACCCTAAATTTAGAAAAGGCTGCGATTCTAACAGCAAGTGACAAAACCCAGAGAATTTCAAGTTCTTGTTGGCTGCTCTGGGTTACATTCCCCTCTAGGTGAAGTCAGTGCTGCCAGCGACATTAATGAAAAAAAAAAAAACCCCGTCTGTTAGGAGAATAACGAGAAGGGGCCGTAGATAAGATGTGGCAGAGGATTAAAACTCTCCTCGACTTTTGGCTTCCTAGTCAAAATATTTCCTTTGTTTTAAATAGCTTTACAACCAAGATCTGTAAGTGAATTTTGTGACTTTTTCACGGGCTTGCATGAAATAAAAGGTTGTGCGGTTATGTGATGAATTTGGGATCACGACCGTGGCCAATCCTGACATCAGAGAGTAGGCTTTGGGCTTCGGTCTGTGTGAGACGGTCGCAGATTTGCCAATAAGTCATGGAATACGGTAGTTCATATGGGACTCTGGAGCCCCAGCCACAGACGTTGTGATGCCTGAAAGAACCAGACCTCACTGATGCCTGAAAGAACCAGAAACCTGTCTCATCTGATTCCTTTGGGCTTATCAATACTTCACTTTCAAGGGTACAAAGAGGGCTTTGTGCTGCTCAGCTGATGGGCTCCGCTGGAGGGAATGTGGATGGCAGGGAATGTGCCAACAAACTGAAAGAGAAAAGAAAATAAAGAGACAGTGTAGACACTGTCAAAATGAAGTGCCATGTTTTTGTTCACTCTATGGGGCCACATTTATCAAAATGCCGGCTTTGCTTCTTAAGTTAATGCCTCCCTCCTTCGTTATATTCTTTTCTGGTTGCCAACCCTCTGTTCATAATGCTTAAAATACCAATATGCTTAATTTTCCTAGGAAATATCACAAGCTTCTCAATTTGGGATAATAAGAATTATATCCATTCTTCTGTTTTAACATATGAGTGCAGAGAGAGCTCACGGTGAAGTGGGGTGGGTAGTGGGGTGATTTCCTGGGTTCTCATCTTCAGCTCAGGGGTCTCAATTTTTTGGCATTCAGTGCTGACTTTTGAATCCTAGACATTTTGATGGCAAATCTCCAAACGTTTAAAGTGGACAAGAAAACAATCAACTCTACTCCTACCGCAAAACCGCCAGAGTCTCTAAAACACCTACGGCTATTCCAACAGTCACTGTCATTCTTTGGCCTGGTGTTGCCATTTCAGCAGATTTCCTGTCCTGCCCACCTTCTCTTCTATACTCATGAGGAGAGCATACCACATTTCTAGTAAACACACTATCGTTCTTTGAATACTCTGCTTCTTAATATTTGTTCTAAACCTGTTACTCCCCACTCTGCACCCACTCTGCAAATCCACAAATCTTGACATTCCATCTGGCACACATTGCTGGAATGGTGAGTTTTACTCTGTTGTAGCAAAAATAAATTATATACAGAGATGAAAACTTGGCAAGGTATTTGTGTGGTTCTCGTTCATGCCTTGGCACACTGCCTTCACGCAATGTTGGCACCTCGGATAATCTCGAGCAAGTCGCAGAGATTTTGTGCCTTGATTTCTCCTTCTACAAAATCCGAATAAATGTGGTTTAATAACAGTAAAAGCATCATGAGTTCTCTCAAGGTAATTGGCTAGGTAACCTTGCTGCAGGGTGGATTCTCCAGGAAACAGACTCCGAGATGGAGATAAAAGCACACAGGAAGGGTACTAGGGAGTTCTTGGGATCAACAAGTATGGAATGCTTGGAACCAGGAGGACACGGCAGAGGGATAGACTGGATGTGGTTCCAACTAACAAGAGCTCAGGCAACCCGATAAGAAGGTCTGAGGTTGATATAGTCCTTTGGAGTTGTGCCAGGTTGGAGTGAGGGAGCAAACTCTTTAACTAGGTTGACCTGGCCTTGAAGATGGGCTTCCCTAGAAGTGGGCTGTGACGTTGGGTGCAATGGTTTCTTGAGTTGAGGCCACTTCCAGAGAGTAGAGAGCTGTCATCTGAAAATATTCCTAGCAGGTGGGAAACCAACACTGCATTCCTGATGTGGGGATCGTGGCTGCACAGCACAGTGTACATGACAAAAACCAACTTAGAAGCAGCACATATGAACAACTTTGCTTTCCTTTATGGTGGTCAGAGGCCTCCAGTTGAGACAGAATGATTTATGGCATGCGCGGTTACCCTGAGAATTCCGTCTCTTTACCTCCAGCCCCATCACACAAAGTTCCGGACACCCTGATGCTGTAGATCTGGCTCAGGGACCCTTACAGGGAAACTGCCAAAGGATTCTTCCTTGGATTGGGTTGATCTCCTTGCCATCAACGAACCTTATCTTCTTTGTGCACTCAGGGCTATCTCACCTGGCTATCTATCCTCTCTAATATTCAAAGTGGAATATTTATAACACTATCTCTCTCAAGTCTTGGTTGCTTATGTAAATGTGATCGATGGTTTAAAAGAGAGCATTGCATTTAGTTGGTGTATCTCTTAAATCTTGTAAAGTAGGACCGTTCTCCTAATCTCTCTCTTTTTATGACCTGCACATTTTGAAGAGAACAGGCCAGTGATCTTGTATACTGACCCTCATTCTGGATGTACCTGATTGTTTCCTCATAATGTTATTTAACTTGTTACTCTTCAAGGTAGGGAATTAGATAAGTCTAAAGGCTTGATAAAATTCAGTTTCAGCCTTTTGGTAAGAATACTTGACTATATTTTGAAAAATAGGAGTTATAAAACACATTTTGGATCTTCAAAATACATTGAAGTAAAAATTGACAGAAGCAAGAGGAAATAGGTGATTCTAAAATCATAGCTGGAGGTTAAAACTCCTCTTTCCATACGGGTAGAAAAACAAAGCCAAAAAAAAAAAAAAATCAATAAAGGTATAGGAGTCCTAAATCAGACTACCAACCAACTTGGACTTAATTGATATTTGCAAAACCTTATACCCCAATACCGAAAAATAACCATTCTTTTCAAGTATACAGTGGATTGCTCAAAATAGACAGACTGTGTGTTGAGCCATAAAACAAGCCTCAATAATTCAAAAAGGATTGAAATTACACAGGGTAGATTCTCTGATCATAATAGTATTAAGTTAAAAATAAGTAACAATAAAATATCTAGGAACCCCCTAACATTTTACAAATTAAATAAAACACTTTTTAACAACTTATGGGTGAAATAAATTACAAAAGAAATTAGAAAATATTTTAAACTAGAAGAAAACAGAAGCATAGCATGTCCAAATTGTGGGAAGTGGTTACAGCAATGCTTATAGAAATGTATGACTCTAAATGCTTATATTTGAGTGGCTACACCAGTTTGCACTGTTGGTGGGAATGCAAACTGGAGGAGTGTGGAGGCTCCTCAAAACATTAAAAATAGAATTACTCTATAACCCAGCAATAGCACTACTAAGAATTTATCCAAAGGATACAGGAGTGCTGATTCATAGGGGCACATGTACCCCAATGTTTATAGCAGTGCCATCAACAACAGCCAAATTATGGAAAGAGCCCAAATGTCCATCAACTTATGAATGGATAAAGAAGATGTGGTGTATATATATACAATGGGATACTACTTGGCAATGAGAAAGAATGAAATTTTGCCATTTGTAACAACGTGGATGGAACTGGAGGATATTATGCTAAGTGAAATAAGTCAGAGAAAGACAAATGTCATATGTTCTCACTCATATGTGGACTTTGAGTAACTTAACTGAAGACCATGGGGGGAAGGGCAGGAAAAAAATAGTTACAAAGTGAGAGGGAGTCAAACCATAAGAGACTCTTAAATACAGAGAACAAACTGAGGATTGATGGGTGGGCAGGGCAGGGAGAGGAAAATGGGTGATGGGCATTGAGGAGGGCACTTGTTGGGATGAGCACTGGGTGTTGTATGTAAGTGATGAATCATAGGAATCTACTCCGAAAGCCAAGAACACATTGTATACTCCGTATGTTAGCTAACTTGACAATAAATTATATTAAAAAAATAAAATAAAGTAGATATCAAGAACAGAAAAAAAATAAATGCTTATATTTGAATAGAGGGTTCAAAATCAGTAATTGAGGATCCTCTTTAGAAAAAGAAGAATGGAGTAAACCCAAAGTAAGTAGAAGGAAGGAATTTAAAAAGATAAGAGCAAAAGGAAAAAAGGAAAACATAGCAATTAGAAATCTCATACCCTGTTGGTGGGAATGTAAGATGATACGTGCACTCTGGAAGAAAGTCTGGAAGTTTCTCATAAAACGAAACATATTCGACCCTAGGAGCCAGCAATTCCTCTTCTAGGTATTTATCCAAGAGAAATGAAAAGATATGTTCACAAAAATCATCTGTACAGGAATTTTCATAGACATTTCATCTAGCCAAAGCCTAGAAACAACCGAGGCGGAATCCTTCTCAGCAATAAAAAGGAATGGACTGTGGATACAGACGACAACATGGATGAGTCTCAAAAATATTAGTTTGAATGGCAGAAGCTAACTCCAAAAAGTATACACTGCACAATTCTATTTACATGAAGTTCTAGAATAGGCAAAACTAATATGTGGTGAAAAACATCATAAAAGTGTTTGTGTAAGAATGGGAAGTGGAGGAGGGGGGGATTGTCTGGGTAGGGTCATGAAAGAACTTCCTGGTAATGTTCTATTTCTTGATATGGACTTGAGTTACATAGCTGTATGTATTTGTTAAAAGTCAGCAATGTAATTTAATATTTGTGCATTTTATTGTATATAAACTTTCCACCAGAAGAAAAGATTATTGAACTCTACATAATGATTACCATACAGAATATTTAAGGGTAAACTATACTGATACATTTTACTTTGAAATATGTCAAAAAATGAAGTGAATTTATGGAAGAAAAATACGTAGGGGCAGATGTAAAGACGTGGTAAAACAGATATAATAAAAAAATCAATGGTACCACCTGAGTGGTAGGTAATGAGTTCTTTAACTTGGCTCCTTGGAAATTGTCCAAATAAAGGGTAAAGACATTTTGGGTACAACTGGGAGAAGTTCAATAAGGACTGGATGTTAGGTGATATTAGGGAATTATTTTTGCCAGTTTTCTTCAGCGTTTTAGTGGTATTGTGGTTATGCATGAGGGTTTTCTCTTAGGATAAGTGAACTAAAATGATTAACAGTAAAGGGTCATGATATCTGCAATTCAGTTGGAAGTGGTTTACCAAAAATTTAAATAAGGCAAATGGGGCACAATGTTAACAGTGGTTGTATCTAGACCATGATTACTGGAATGTATATTTTCCTTTTTTTTTTTTCATTATAAAATATTGAAAAGGTAAAACACAGTAGAAGTAATGAGACATCATGTCAAAAGGTGGAGAATAAAAAGAATGGGAAGCCTATATCTGAGACATTTAAAATTTCCAGTGTTCCTTCCAAGGACCCACCTGAGGTCAATAACTGTGGGGACCTATTGCTGGACCTGGTTCAGAAGGCCAGGTTGTGCACTCTCTTTTTGCCTTCTATCTTATTTTACTTCTCTGAACTGTTCTTGTTTGAGAGTTTGAATGAGAACATCTGTGTACACGACCTTGACATTTTGTCCCGATTCTGGACTACATTGTTTATGCATTTGATACTGCATCTTTTCCACCAGAGATAAAGATCTGGGTTTCTAGATTCATTCCAGTCATTGACCTTAATAGCAGAATTTTACTTCACTAGAAATCCATTAGACACATAACAACAAATTTACTGCCAAGAAGAAATGTGGGAAGAAGAGTGAGTATAACACGGTGAGGTGTCTGTAATTGTTTAGGCTTAGCTTCTGTTGTGTTTCAGTACCCTGAGAAATGACAGAGAAACATAGTCTGTGCACACAACTCTGGGCCTGCGGAAGAGGTTAGGGGGGCAGATCCTTACAAGGACCAAGTAATCATGGCCACGGTGCTGTGAGTGTACTGGGAAGCACCATTTGGCTATCTTCTTGGTCTGATTGTATCTTTGTGTCTATGTCTGGGTACACTTAATGGCTGTGGATTTGCTCCAGGATCTGGAAGGTCTTCCTTAGAGAAATTATGCTTTGTTTCATTTCACTAAAATTTCCTCGGCTAACATAATTTCCTATTATGGAATCTAGCTCTCCAAGGATTTTATGGCTGAAAATAGATAAATATCTAGATAAAAATGTAAATATAGTGAATCTCAGAGTATCTTAAGCTGTCTCCATTTTAACTCTCTGGATGATTTTTAATGAAAACTCGAGTGCTTTTTGCATTGAATACTCTAGATTAGTGGGACCCAAACCAACTGTCCTCTCCTCAACAGTTTCATGGAGAGATAATTTAAAATATAGATTCCTAGGTCTACCCCCCAATCCACAGAATCAGGATCTCTGGGTGATGGGCCCTTGGAATCGCTGTCTTTTTTTAAGCCACCCATGGTTACTCGGATGGGTAGTAGGAAGGTTGTAGACCTTTAGACCAGTGCTTCTCAAACTTTGATGTGTGAAACACTAGGGTATCTTGTTAAAACACAGATTCTGATTCAGTAAGATTGAAATGGAGCTCAAGATTCTCTGTGTTTTTAACAGAGTTCCCTAATGCTGCTGTTGGTCTGCAAATCACACTGTGAATAGGAAGAAACTAGGTCATGTCTCAAAATCTTTTCCTCGAAATTAGAGTCTTGTCTTCCTTTCCAGAGAGCCTATTGGACCAGCATTCAGCCTGTGCATGTCTCTTCTCACTTTCCTGCTTGATATCTCTTTGCTTTGAAATACTGCTTGAACAGCTGGTAACTCAGATTAGGGTGACCATCCACTTCAATTTGCCCATCAGAATCCTGGTCTATACCATTGTCCTGGAATAATTATTAAAAGACCCTCTGCCACACTCACTCTTATAAGTGTCTCCATTTGGAAGATAAATTGTAGAGTGACCCTTTCTAAACCCACAAACATTGATATGGAAGGATATGGCACAATGCATAGAATGTAGGTTGCGTACCCAAAATCCTGGGTGGGTTCAAATCCTGCTTCATTATTCCACACTGAGTCCATAGCCTTAAGGAAGCCAAGCCTCATCATTTCAGGTGTAAGCCAGGAGTGGTTTATGGTGAGGATCATTTATAGAAATGGTATAGGAAGCTTCTAGCACAGTGACTGGCATGTAGTAGACACCCATATGCTTAGGTCCCTATCTTCTTACAGTCAATGAAATGAACATTTACTGTACTTTGGAATGATAAAAATAGAGTGCTACTATTAGGGTCAGAAGCAGCTGTAATGTTAAAACAATGCATCTGCTAAACTTATATGTCAGTTATGACATAGGACATAAATTTATATATCAGCATAAACTTATATGCTGCAGATCTATCTCTGAACTCAGTAGTCCCATGTGAGTTACATGTCATTATGGACACTTCAGGGCTTGTTGATAAACCTAAACTCTGAACTAGGGAAATAAAAGCATTAACAGTTGTTGAGTTCCAACTATGTACCAGGTGGAGGGAGTTCCAAATTAGGATAGATCACTAGCAAGGACAAGGAATAGAAAACTATAACTCTGAGATCCTTAATCTTAACCACCATGTATGGTTTCTGTGTGTTAGTTAATGCTTTCATTCTTTCCACATTTCAAAAACGACATCTTATTACTCTACAGTCTAGTGTGACCAACTTGGGAACTGGGCTCGGGAACAGGGACCACGTGAGATACATCTAAATATGCAGCAAAGACAGCAGCAATCCACTGCACTGACTTGGAGTTGGGGCAGTTAGACGAAATGCCTCAATGTATTTTACAACTTTATGGAGATAATATTGAAGTACAGTGAACTGCAGATATTTACAGCATACAATTTTATCAGTTTTGACAAATGTATACACTCATGAAACCATCACCATAATCAAGTTAACAATTATTTCTCTTCGCCTAAATTTTCCTCTAGCTCCTTCGTAATCCATCCCTCCCTCTGCCAAGATCCACAGGCAGCCACTCATCTGCCTTCTGTCACTATGGATTAGTTTACATTTTTTAGAATTTCATGTAAATAGAATCATACAGCATAGCCTTCTTGTTGCCATGCTTTTTTTCACTCAGCATGTTGATTTTGAGATCCTTCTGAGATTTCAATTTGTTAAGCATACCAATAGTTTCTTTATTTTTGTGGCTGAGTAGTTTCGCATTATATGGACATGCCACAAGTTGTTTATCCATTTACCTGTTTGTTGATGGACACTTGAGTTGTTTCCAGTTTTTGTTTATCACCGATATGGTTGCTAAAAACATTTGTGTGCAAGTCTTAGAGTGGATATGTTTCCATTTCCCTTGGGTAAAAACCTAGGAGTAAACTAGCAAAGTAGTATGGTAGGTGGCTGTTGAACTTTGAAAGGAACTACCACACTGTTTTCCAAAATGATTGTCCAATTTTTTATTTTCAACAGCAGTTCCAACACTTACTATTGTCACTTTAAAAATTGGGGTGCTTGGTGGCTCAGGTGGTTAAGCATGTGACTCTGGATTTCAGCTCAGGTCATGATCTCACGGTTTGTGAGTTTGAGCCCCACATTGGGCTCCATGCTGCCAGTGCAGAGCCTGCTTGGGATTCTTTTTCTTCCTCTCTCTGTGCCCCTTCCCGACATGGGCCCTCTCTTTCAAAGTAAATACATAAACTTAAAAAAATTAAAAAATATATATGTTAGTCACTTTATTGGATGTATAGTGGAATCTCATGCTTTTAATTTGCGTTTTCCCAATGACTGATAATTTGAATATCCTTTCATATGCTTATGGGCTAACTGTAGGCCTTTTAAGGTAAAGTGTCGATTTAAATTTTTACTTATTTTATTTATTTTTTAAATTTTTATTTATTTTTGAGAGAGAGAGGGAGAGTGTAAGTGCGGTGAGGGGCAGAGAGAGAGGGAGAGAGAGAATCCCAAGCAGGCTCCATGCTATCAGCATAGAGCCTGATGTGTGGCTTGATCTTACAAACCATGAGATCATGACCCGAGCTGAAATCAAGAGTCTGATGCTTAACTGACTGAGCCACCCAGGTGCCCTGTTTTGTTATTTATTTATTTTTTGCTTATTTTAAAAATTAGGGTATCTTGCTATTGAGTAATAAGAATTCTTTATATATTCTGGATGTAAGTAGTTGTCTGATATATGCTTGGCAAATATTTTCTCCAGGTCTGTGACTTGCTGCTTTATTGTGTTAGTGGTGGCTTTCAAGTAGTAAACATTTTAATTTTGTCAAAGATCAATGTATCGTTTTTCTCCCTCTTCAGGCATGTGCTTCTTGTGTTCTATCCAAGAAACATCTGTCTTCTACTTCAAGGTCATAATTCTCCTATGCTTTTTGTAGAAAGCTTTAGAGTTTTCGTTTCAAGTTCTGGTCTATGATTCACTTTGAGTTCATTTTTATGTATGGTGTGAGATAAGCGTCAATGGTAATTTTTTTTCTGTATAGTTTATCCAGCATCATTTGAAAAGACTTTCCTTTTTCCATTGAATTCCCTTTGCGTTTTTGTAAAAAATCAATTGACCAAATGTGTGTGGGTTTATTTCTGGATTCTCTATTCTCTTCCATAGATGGATATGTCTATCTTTTTACCAGTGCCACACTGTTTTGATTATTGTAGCTTTATTAGAATTTTTGAAATCAGGTAGGGTAAGTCTTCCAACTTTGTTTCCCTTTTTATTTTTTTAAATTTTTAAAAATGTTTCTGAATATTTTTATTATTATTGAGAGAGAGACACACACAGAGTGCAAGCGGGGAAGGGGCAGAGAGAGGGAGACATAGAATCTGAAGCTGGCTCCAGGCTCAAAGCTGTCAGCACAGGGCCCGACATGGGTCTCAAACTCATGAACCATAAGATCATGACCTGAGCTGAAGTCAGATACTTAACTGACTGAGCCACCCAGGTGCCCCTGTTTTCCTTTCTAAACAAGTGCTTTGGCTTTGGATAGTCAAGGTCTTTTGCATTTCCATACACATTTTACAGTCAGTTTGTGGATTTTTACCAAAAAAAAAAAAAAAGCCTGCTGGAATTTTGGTTGGCTTTGTATGGAAATGTAAATCAATTTGGGGAAAATTGTTATCTTAATGGCATTGAGCCTTTCAATCCGTGAATATGGTATATTTTCCCATTTGTTTAGGTTTTCTTCACTTTCTCTTAGCAGTGTTCTGTAGTTTTCAGGACCATCCTTTACTGGTGTTTAAAATGAAAGATTTGTACCAGCAAACTGTAATATGCTTAGGAAACTAGATTTTGTTGTTGTTCATTCATGTTTTATGACTAATGAATGTTGAGATATATAAACTATTTGACCTTTCAGTTCTGGGCTTTCTTCTTACAAGAGCTCAATCCCAGATCAGCACAGAAGCTTGATCTGGCAATGAGAACTCGCTAACCAAGAAGCAGCTCATTGAGTACTAGTGGGCTTATGGAATCAGAAACATCAGAGTGTGTCACTAGAGATGGGGGAGGTTGTCATCTCTGGAGATTTTACATAAGGTTGAGACTCTTTTTTGGATTCTTACACACTTATTCCTGTTAGGGATAAAGATATCAGCTGGAGAACCTTGCATACTTACTTCTAACTGAAGAGAAGTCTGAAGCAATGTGACTTTTTCAGCTAAAGTGCCAAAGAAGACTCAGGAATTCAGTAGGTATGGGAGTACATGCACGGATTTTGAATCAGATGACTGTGGATATGATTATTGGCTTTATAATTTACAGGGCATATTTTTATTCTGAGTACTTCGAGTTTTTGAGCCTCATTTTCCTTTGTATCTACCTACAAAGATTTTTATAAAAATAAAATGAACAATGTGTGTAAAGCCCTTGACATACAGTAACAATTAAACAAGGTTAATTCCTTTCTTTTCCTTTTTCTTTTAATGTTTCTTTATTTGTTTTTGAGAGAGAGAGAGAGAGAGAAAGAGAGAGAGGAGAGAGAGCAGAGAGATAGAGAAAGAGAGAGAATCCCAATCAGGCTCCACACCTGATCAGTGCAGAGCCCAACATGGGGCTCGAACCCATGAACCATGAGTTCATGACCTGAGCCTAAACCAAGAGTTGGATGCTTAACTGGCTAAGCGATCCAGGTGTCCGAATTCCTATATTTTTCATAGATCAATATTTAAAATTTTTTTTTTCAACGTTTATTTATTTTTGGGACAGAGAGAGACAGAGCATGAACGGGGGAGGGGCAGAGAGAGAGGGAGACACAGAATCGGAAACAGGCTCCAGGCTCTGAGCCATCAGCCCAGAGCCTGACGCGGGGCTCGAACTCACGGACCGCGAGATCGTGACCTGGCTGAAGTCGGACGCTTAACCGACTGCGCCACTCAGGCGCCCCCATAGATCAGTATTTAAAACATTGAAACAGTATACTATTTTTTGAGATTTATTTTTTAAAGTCCAGACTTCTTTGACAATTTTTCTTTTTCTGTGTAGTTACGTTGTGATTTTAGTCTCCCTCCCTCCCCTTCCTCTCTCTCGCTTTCTCTGTCTCTCTGTCTCTGTTTCTCTCTCTTGTCAGTTCAGTGAAGACAGCAAACTTGTCTACCTGGCTCACGGATGTATTCCCAGATATTAGCATAGAAACTGGCTCATCGTAGGCAATAATATTTATTTTTTTTATTTTTTATTTTTATTTTTGACAGAGGGAGAGAGAGAATCTTAAGTAGGCTCCATGCCTGACATGGGGTGCATCTCATAACCGACCGTGAGATCATGACCTGAGCCAAAATCAAGAGTCAGATGCTTAACTGACTGAGCCACCCAGGCACCCCAATAATATTTATTTCTTAAATAAGCGAATACATGCTGCTTACAAGCTATTCCTATACAACTGTTGGTCTCTGGAAAGCTTCTTAATTGCCTAAGAGAGGCCAAGATACCAGAATGCATTCCAATCAGCAAAGGCTACGAAAGTGAAGAAACATATACAGATGGCCAGAGGCGGTTCAACTTGTTCTTCTTCAGTCCAGAAAATAACTCCCAAAATAGAACAGTGCTTTTTTGATAGGGATATTTTGTCTCGTGGGATAGCTAATAGTTAAGCCAAAAAAGTCTTGGTAATGAATGTTCTGACTATCAGGTTTTATAAGTTGATTCGAAATGGGCAGTGAATTCCTTTTTCTGCTGTAACTTTGTAAAAGCACCTGATGTAGAATCCAACCAAAGCTAAAGCCCAATCATCTGCAAAGTTGAGAGCTATTGAGATTCTGGCTATTTAAAACATTCAGAGGAGACTTTGAATGGCCACACAAATCCAATCACTACAGGAGGGACGCAAGAATAAAGGTTTGCTTGAGTACAGTGATTGAAACCCACAAAAGTCCTTCTAAGAGGCACACAGGGCTGGTGACAGGAGGTTAATGCAGCTAGCTGGCTTCTTGTCTGGTATGTTAAGCCAATTAATGATAAGGTACATCTATCTGGCAGCTGAATTTTTCCCGTCCCATTTCTTTTTTCAAGAAAAGTATATTTAAGAAAGAATACTAAGAAGAAAGAAATGCCCAAAAAAAGTAGCTTTTTTTTTTTTTGCCATTTGTTCTTAAAATTTTTCTTTTTAAGAAATAAATCCAAGAATGTTTTCAGAACCATCTGAAAAAAATGTGTTTCTATTTCCAGTAGGGCTTGAACTAGATTTGAGCTAATGTTAAGTTTAATTGACGGCTCTTCAGCAGAAAGGCTAACAATTCAAACCTCGGTCCTCTCTACAAGTGGAGTTATCCTTTAAGATTGTCAAATAAATATGTTTTGGGAAGATGGTAATTAAGTGTGAACAGATGGCCGTTTTTAGCTGAGATATTAAGTCTAGGAATTTAATGGAATCGTTTGCCTGTTGGAGTCAGTGGGTATGATGCAGTATACTGGTTGGCAAGACATCAGGTTTGTCAAAGCTAATTGGGAACCCTGATAAAGATTCGATTCCTTATATGGTTGTAAGGACAGGGGGAAGCGTTAAGAGTTGGGAGGAAGATTACGACACTGTGCTATACTATGCCAAGATCTTACTTTGCAGCTCTGTAGACTCAAGAATGCCAAAACAGAAATATACTATTTTCAACAAGCAACACTGTGGTAGAATGAAAAGGGCCCTGGATACTTGGTTCACTTACTGCTTTGCTCTTCACTGACTTTGTGACCTGGGGCAAGTGCCTGAATTCCTCTGTGCCCCAGAGTCCTCCTTTTTCAAGTGGAGAAAGGTTGGAATTAAAATTCAATTTGATTATTTTCCAAAACATTGTCCAGCCAGGAACGTCTTAGTAGATCAAAGAATGCTTCTGTGCTTTTGTGTATTGTGGATAGCTTTCTGTCTTCTTGTTAGTTAAGTGCAAAATACTACCCAAAGCTTCCAAGTGCCAGACTTTCAGTCTGCAGACATCTCCTTCACGTATCTTATATTTCAAGGGCTTAAAAAGCTAGGGATGTGTGAGCTTTGGATTTCAGGAAAATCCAGGATCTGAGCTCAGAGCTAAGAATATGTCATTATGTTCATTATTATCCCCAACATTTTAGAATAATTATTGTGAAGCACACATGCCTGGGATCATTGTCAGGAGCCAGGTCTGTTTTTTAACTAATAGATGCTCATGGACTTAGAGGCAGATGATGGCTTTCCTGAGAGGGAGCAAAGACTTGGGAGGTGACATCCTGACACATAGCTCCCCATTTCGGTAGATGAAAGTCAGGGCTATTAGGGCAATATTCCTATGTAATTGTGGCTGAATCAGACTGGGCACTGGACCACCTCATCCAGAATATTTGGATGCTTCTATGTAGCTTGAACATTTGGCCAGATGGATTACAGGTCTGCCTCGGGTGGTGTTTCTTACGGTTTTAATTAGACCTGAATTGATCCAATGCATGGCAAGTGCCCAGAATCAGGCAAGGACGAGATGCCTTTCCAACAAGCATTTTATTCCCTCATAATCAATGTCAAAACACTTCTTGCTTTGTATACAATCCATCTGACTAATGAGTGAGTCTTAAATTTAGAAGTCCCTTGCACTTTAGAACAAGATTTCCCCATTCTATAGTCTCTTAGCCTCTCCATGGAGCTACTCAGTAGCTTAGGTCATGGGGTGGATTGCAAAGGGTGTTTAGGAGATCGTAACTGCTGTTTAGAAGTTCAAGATGATTGGAAAAACAAATGGAAATATCAAGCTTTTAGAATTTAGTGTTCACCCAACAATCATCTATATAAAATTTTCACTGGGGCTATGTGTCAGATGTATCGAAAACAACCAGGGATGGAATGTAAACAACTGAGAATCTCACCAACTTGGAAAAATGATAGATAGATGATAGATGGATATGCTTTGTCAGTGAGCTTATACTGAATAATGACATATTGTAACAATCAACAAAACTAAACATGAATTAAAACTTTAGTGTGAAATGTACATATGTTCATTGTCATCCTAACTCATGACTGCTGATTTTAACTCCTGTGTATGTTACACAGCTGCCTCTTCCTTGTCTTTCAGGTCTTATGTCTTCCCTGACTACTTTATCTAAACAAATTCCTATCTAAAACCCTATCTCTTGAGCACAGGGTGCAACAGGACAATTACAGCAGAGATCACAACTTGGGCCTTTTAGTCCTTTATTATTAAAATAATAGAACTCTCTGGGCTTTGGATGGGCATCTGACTGCCCAAATAGACACTGCATTTCCCAGATGACCTTGTAAGTAGCTGTGGCTGGGTGACGAAGTTTGGGTCAATGGGAACTGAGAGGAATGAAAATAAATCACATGTGGGCCATCTCCTTAATGCCAAGATGCCCGCAAGAATGTTCTCTATTCCTTTCCCATAGGCTGAAACGCAGACACAGGCTGGTGAGCTGTCCCAAACTTGCACACGAGGACACCACCTTAGGGCATGGACAGCGAGATCAAAGAAATCTTGGTTCTTGGAAGCCCTGACAGATGGAGCCACCTTCTAGCCCTGGACAGATTCATATCTGGGAACAAAAAAATATATATTTCTATTTTCTTTGAGTGTCTGATTTCTGATCTGTCATTACAATCCAGCTATAACTGAAACCATACACTCTCTACCCCATCTACTTCATTTTCTTTGTAGCAGTTACCACCATCTTTATCTGTCTTAATTATCTGTTTGTTTACTTGTTTACTGTCTGTCTCCCCTCCCCAGAATGTAATTTGCATGAGAGCAGAAATCTTATGTTAACCTCTGCATCCCCAGTGGCTAGAACAGTACCTGGCACATAGTAGGGCTCAATATGTATTTGTGAATTAATGAATGGATCAGTTGTAACTAGCAAAGCAGTGTTAGTTATAAGAGTGCATTTGAGTGGATTGTTATAAGGCTACTAAATATTTGTAAGCATGTGGCTTTGATTTGAGTGCCATCCACATCTTTCACTGATAAGTCAGATTGTTTCTACCTTGAGTCACAGCTTCCCAACTTACCTGATAAGAGGCCAAGGCCTAGGACTAGTCTGAAAGTGGCAATTACTTAGCTCTCTGTTGTTTTGAATGGAGAGTTTGGTGGGATAGGATGTGATGAGAAGATAGAGGCCAGAGGGTTGAGCTAAGTAGTATTGTTTCTTTATTAAAAATTTTTTTTAACGTTCATTAATTTTTGAGAGAGAGAGCGAGACAGAGTGCAAGTGGGGGAGGGACAGAGAGAGAGGGAGACACAGGATCTGAAGCAGGATCCAGGCTGTGAGCTGTCAGCACAGAGCCCGACGCAGGGCTCAAACTCATGAACCGGGAGATCTTGCCTGAGCCAAAGTGGGACACCCAACCCGACTGAGCCACCCAGGCGCCCCTCTGTTTTTATTTTTTTTTAATTGAAGTAGAGGTGAGACGCAATGTTTCATTAGCTCCGGGTGTACAGCAGAGCGATTCAACAAGTCTACAGGTTATGCTGTGCTCACCGCGAGTGTAGCTACCGTCTGCAAAAGTAGTATTCTTATTCCATGTAAAACTTGGGGGTGATGAGCAGAGTGGCTATGTATAATTCAGTGACTAAACTGCACACTCTGGGAGTGCTGTGAAGATTATATCAGGACAGTAAGTGCAAACAGGGACTGTTTCAGGCAAATCTGAGCCACTGCTCAGTTAAGTATCAATTCACACAGAAAATCTGCCTGCTTTCTTTGAAAGATAGGCACCACATTTGAGAAATGACATTCTCAAGAATTGAATGAATGACAAGCTCATCAGGAAATACAGAAGTGGTTCTAAGTTTTCTCCTGTGGCTGGATATTTTGCTGAAATATGAGTGATTCCATGTATCAGCTCCCAGAATGTTTAACCTCCAGATGAATTCCATTTTGATTCACTTAAGAAGACGAAGTAGAAGGTGACTAGTAGGCTGCAATACAAAAGAAACAATAATTGGTTAAGAGTTCAAGATCAGGAAGGGCTTTAGTACGGCGCTATTCTTAGAAAGAGATTTACTGTCATCAGTATTCTAGAGGCAAAAAGAACACATTTTAGTACATCTATAAGCCGAAAGGAGCAACTACCAGTTCTTGGGAGACATAAACATTTTAATGTTTTTTAACGTTTATTTATTTTTTTGAGTGAGACTGACAGAGCACGAGTAGGGGAGGGGCAGAGAGAGAGGGAGACACAGAATCTGAAGCAGGCTCCAGGCTCTGTGCTGTCTGGACAGAGTCCCACGCGGGGCTCGAACTTGTGAGCTGCAAGATCACCACCTGAGCCGAAGTTGGATGCTCAATTGACTGGGCCACCCAGGTGCCCCAGGAGATATAAACATTTTAAACAGAGGGTCATGGAAATGTGCAAAATCTACACGAAAAGGAGATATGGTAGAAAGGAGAAAAGGAAACAGCTTGCAAAAGGAGAGATGTAATACATAATGAGAAATTTAGTAAGGCATCAAAACCATGGGGTAGAGCCCATGTGATTTTTGGAATAGCTCTTCAGTAGGGTTATGCTCTACGTGATAAAGTAATAGGGCAGTGGATTCATTTGGTCCTTGACACATACGTATCAAGGGCCTGCTAGCCACCTGGGATGAACTGGTGGGGGGCAGGGGGCGGGTTTCCTTTATCCCAAGGTCAGGATCAACATTAATACATTAATGTACTCAAAGACTGATCACATATATTCACACTTGGTAGATCACAAAAGAGTCGTACAAATGAGGAACTTAGCCAAGAATGATGTTTACAACTAAATCTGTAATAAGGGAAAGCCACGGAGGAGCACAATGCCATGGTAACACTTATTTACCCATTACGCCTGTTCTGGGAGGTTGTTTTTTTTTTTTTAATTAATTTTTATTTATTTTTTTTTTTAAGGAGAAATGCATTCTGTTTCACAATGAATCAGGATGCAATCTGAATATCCTATTCACACAATGGTGAGATAGTTTATATTTGGACTTTACTGACTAGTCAAAGTCAGTAAGATCCTTTATCCTGAGTTTCACTACAATTGGTAGTCAGAACCATAAAGCAGATGAGAGTTTACTTGACCTTGAATAAAGACGTATTGTTGGGAGAAAATTAGGAAAGGCAGACTGAGGTTTCTGGTTGAGTAAATCCTGCTTGGTTCCAGCGAAAATGATTCATTTTAGAGTGGTCTCCGGGTTCCCATGGTTCTGAGACTTTACCACGAATAAGAATATGCTTAAAATGCAGATCTCTGGGCCCATTCCCAGAGATTCGGATTCAGCGAGTCCGGGGCTAGGTGTAGAAAACTGCATTTTAAAATAAGCTTTCCAGGTGATTTTTGAGCAAGTCATTCTTGGACCACACCTTGAGAACCACTGTCTTGGAAAAACCACCCCGATTACCTGGAAACCTCTGATGGGGCTGCAGAGACTGAGACAGGTTTTTGGAACCTGGCATCGTCTCCCAGAGGACCGGCTGCTGCTTTAGTTTTCTAGCCCTAATTAATAGAATCTGGAGCCTACAGTAGCTGGCACGCGATGTGGAGCTATTTTAAACAAGACAAAACAAATGATGTGCAGCTGGAAGCTGCTACCTTGAAATATAAATTCAGCTGCAATTTGTATTCAATTTCTTACAGATGTGTTGCAGCGACACGATTGCACTTTCTAAGTCCATCACGCTGGAATGGTGGTGACCAACAAGCATCTGACAAGGGCAACCTGCACTGGGGCACATGTGACCTTTTTAATTTTTTAAAGTTAGGACCGTGTAAATATGCAACCCGACCAAAGCTGAAGTGCCTTAGCATTTCATTTCAATAGAGCACTTACATTTCTCTGACCAAAGCACAAAATCGCCCGTGAGTGTACTACCTATGTGGTTTTATTTCTCGTTATGGACAATGTTATAGCTGCCATGTTGCATTGAAATGACATCACAGCAACCTTAACTTTCTTACACTCGTTTGCTATTTAGTGACACATGCTAGTGGAGAAATTTGCAGAGAATGACTGTGGCTTTGTGATTTGTAATTCTCTTGGGGCTTCCTCGTTGCCTTTGACTCGCCTGGTGGAGTTGCTGAGTATATCAGTAGACCTGTTTATGGAGTGTTTTCTCAAATTTTGTATCACAATTCCTCGGGTGATGTTTGCTTAAAATGCAGCTTCCTTCGCCCTATATGCAGATATGCTGATTCAGGCCTGGAGTGGAGTTGAAGAATGAGCCTTTTTTTTTTTTTTTTTTTTTTTTTTTTTTTTTTTACAAGACCCATGGATGATTCTGAGGCAGGTGGTCCACAAATTCCACTTTGGGTAGACCATTAAATTACACAACAGGGAGATGAAAAGAAGGGAAAATTGTGGCCTCTGCAATTGATGCATATAACTAGAAGTAAAAAGGTAAAGACATTCAAGTTGAAGGAATACGTGATAACAACCAACATTTATTGAGTGCTCACTATGTTCCAGGCACACGTATTAACTCATCTAATTCTCAGAGCCAGGTTCTGTTGCTATCTTTATTTACAATTAAGAAATTGAAGCAGAGAGATTTTAATTATCTTGTCTAGAATCACTAAACTATTAAGTAACAAGGTGTATTTAAGCAGGCAGGTCTGCCCACAAAGCACTTATGCTAATTGCAACACTGTACAGCCTCCAGCTAGAGAGCTTTGCTTTCAGAATCCAAACTGCCAAGTATATAAACTGGTGTTTAGTGTGTGTGTGTGTGTATGAAAATTTGTATGACAAATTCTCATTTTTAAATTTATGATTAATTTATGATTGCATTTTCATTAAAATATCAAACATACCCTGTAATAGATTCTAGCCAGACATTACACTCAACACTAGGGATATAGAAATAAAGACCTTTGGGGGAAGTTTACAGTGTAATGAGAAAAAGAGCTGGTCACAGTCCAGGACAATGTACTGAGCAATCTACAACTTGGTATTAGTGATTGATATGATGGAGAACAGCATAGCTTTTGTGGAAGCACAGGGCAGTAAGGGTAGGAAGGTCATGGTGTCCAACCATTGGTTGGCTAGGTTAGACTGATTTGGGAGACTTCATGGGAGAAGTAAGACCTAAGTGGCATTTGAAGAATGTGCCATAGAGTCCATGAAAATCTAAGTGCCCACCATGTGCTCCATCCTCCTTTTGGAAGCTCTTTCCATGTAGATTTGCCATGCATTATATCATGTTACTCTGTAACCCTGCTCATAACTGCCCAGATCAGGGACTGGAGCCCAACTCAAAGACAATTGTTTAGAAAGAAGGCAACAAACCATTTGGTTGGGAAATATGAATGAAAGATGAACCTAGGAAGTTATGGGCAACTGTGTTTGAGGTAATGACAAGATGTCAAGAACACTGCTACTCAAGGCATGATCCATGAATCTGAGCTAATCCATGAATTGTCTGTTATAGGTATGTAAAAAGACAAGTACTGAAATTGAGAGTAAGAATAGAAATTTCCATAGTGATTGCCAAAGCATCTCCTAGTGACTCTCTATTAGTTATCTGTTAATGCAAAAAAAAAAAAAAAAAAAAAAAAAAATTATCCCAAACTTAGTGGCTTTAAACAGCAATAAACATTTATTATGTTTCTGTAATTTGCGTAGTTGAGGAAATAGGAACTGTTAGCTGGCTGTTTCTGACTTGGGATCTCTCATGAGGATGTAGTCAAGATGTTGGCTGGTGCTGCAGTTATCAGAAGGGTAGATTTTTAAGTTTAAAAATAAAAAAATATATCATTTCTGATACATTACAAACATCGATATGTCAAAGAAAATTGTTACCATTCTCTTTTAATTGCATTCAATGGGCTCTAAATAACACAATGTTTGGATAATCACCATGTCCAGTTAAAAACACATGAACAAGATTTTTTAACGTTTGGAAATTATCTATCTTTTCTTTTTATCCATACCTATCTATCTATCTATCTATCTATCTATCTATCTATCATCTATCTGCCTATCTACCTATCATCTCTCTCTTGTTTTCAAAGTTTTTTAAATTTATTTGACCGACTTCAGCCAGGTCACGATCTCGCGGTCCGTGAGTTCGAGCCCCGCGTCAGGCTCTGGGCTGATGGCTCGGAGCCTGGAGCCTGTTTCCGATTCTGTGTTTCCCTCTCTCTCTGCCCCTCCCCCGTTCATGCTCTGTCTCTCTCTGTCCCAAAAATAAATAAAAAACGTTGAAAAAAAATTTTTAAATTTATTTGAGAGAGACAGAGACAGCACGAGTGGGGAAGGGGCAGAGAGAGAGAATAGCAAGCAGGCTCCACGCTGCCAGCACAGAGCCCAACACCGGGCTCAAACAAACTCACGAAACTGCCACATCATGACCTGAGCCGAAACCAAGAGTGGGACGCTTAACCGACTACGCCACTGAGGCACCCCTATCATCCCTTTATATATCTTCTTAAACTTACATTTCCATTTCATTTAACCCAGGAAAGTTATTAGAAAACTAATTATTTATTTATTTATTTATTTATTTATTTATTTATTTATTTTAACGTTTTTATTTATTTTTGGGACAGAGAGAGACAGAGCATGAACGAGGGAGGGGCAGAGAGAGAGGGAGACACAGAATCGGAAACAGGCTCCAGGCTCTGAGCCATCAGCCCAGAGCCTGACGCGGGGCTCGAACTCACGGACGGCGAGATCGTGACCTGGCTGAAGTCGGACGCTTAACTGACTGCGCCACCCAGGCGCCCCATAATTTTTATTGAAAACCTTTTACCAATCACCTTATGATAATTCTCTGCTAGAAAAATATGTATATAAATTGAAATTTTAACATTATTTTATTTTGTGTAACTTAAGGATCCACACGTTAAAACTTTTTGGGCAGAATTGAGTTACCACTGGGGCACCTAGGTGGCTCAGTTGGTTGAGTGTTGGACTTCGGCTCAGGTCATTACCTCATGGTTGGTGGATTTGAGCCCCGCATCAGGCTCACTGCTGTCCCCCTGTCTCCCTGCCCCTCCCCCACTCATTCTCCCTTTCTCTCTCTCTTTCTCTCTCTCTCTCTCTCTCTCTCTCTCTCTCTCTTTCACACACACACACACACACACAAAGAATTGAGTTACCATAAATATTATTGGTATACAATTGGTCAAAATATAATGAATATATTATAAATATTGATAAATAACTAATAAAGCAAAATTTTCTTGGAATTGCTTCTCTAAATGAGATAGAGCATTTACTTTTTTAGTTTGTGATTCCATTGGATGAAAATGACTTATTTCCAAAATTAGAGGGATTTCAGCATTAATTTTATAACTGTTTTTCATTTTTATAGGTGTCTGTGTAAATCTTGTTCTTATAAACAGATAGATGTGAATAGACTAAGTTTTGTTATAGTAATGTCACTCAATTCTTTTGACTACTTTGACTTCTATACCACAAATCGCACAGGGATCAAGTAGCTAATAATTAGGTTCTACTTCAGTTTCATTTGAAGCAAAGATTTCAAAATATCTTTGCCCTTCAGAGGGATATAATATATAGTCATTAGAGTCATTCATTTCTGTTTCTGGGAAAATACCAAAAAACCTCATCTTTATTCTTGAAAAGTCTTCACAAGGTCTTGAGAATGGCTATTAATTTTACCTGCTATTTTTACATTTAGAGGCACCCCTTGGAATCTAACACGTTTAGAAAAGGTTACGAAATAAAAATATTGTTAATTTCAACACAATTTTATCAATACTGTATTTTCTTTCAAATGATTTTAACTTCTCACATGTTTTAGAAATTTTTAATGAAGACGTTTAGCTCATTGGATTTCTAAAACAGTGTCCACCATCTGGCCTTATACCCAAAACCAGTTCCCTTTGTCAAAAGAATTAGACAAACCAGACATACTTTCTGTTGGAAAAGGTCTAATTTCATTTTTTATTAAAATAAATATAATTACATTTATTTTATTTAATGTAATTTTATAAAATCCACTAAAAATAAATTATAGATGACAATAATGTCAACAAGAAAATGGTATAGGTCATATACTTAATTTTTATGTTGTCCTATAAAAATGAATCTATATTGTTTCATATTACTTAGTTTGTTAGAAAGCAATATAAAATTTAGTTAAATTTATTACATTTTTAAGGAGACAATGAGTATTATAAAAGGTATGCCATTCCCTCAGTGTATGATCTAGTAGCTAATAATTAGGTTCTACGTCAATTTTGTTTAAGCAAAGAATTCAAAATGGCTCTCCCTTCCTTCCTTCTATGATGTATTTTGAAGCTTATTTTTTATTCTTTTAATTCTTTTATTTTTAAAATATTATGCACATTTATTCTGTATCATAATTCCATCTAATATTTGCATATCTCGTCTTATTGTTTTATTTTCCTCTGACTCTTGCTCATGTTATATTGCTTCCATTTCTGTTTTGTATGTGATTTTTTATTGTGAGCTCATATTGGTTGTAATTCTATCAGTGGGATATTGTTGAAGCTGAATTTGAGCATGCATTCTCCTAGGGAAGATTTTTGTCGCTTCTGCTAGGCACCTATGGGCATTAAATCTGAGTCCATCTTAAATTATGTCTCTATTTGTAGTTTTTAGAACCATGCAAACAGGATAGATCCAGCTCCAAAATGTACATAAAAGCTGGTCTGTGGCCATCTATTCCTAGGGAATCTTTAAAAAGACTCCCCCTCCCCTCCCCCAGGTCGCAGGCCATATTCCTTACTGTTGGCTGGTGCAGGTGAAGGGATTTTCCTCCTTGTTCGCCATTTCCCTGAAGGTATATTCCTTCCTGGGTACCACCTTCTGTGTAGGGTAATTTCTCTGCCCTATTCCAAGGCTGTTTCTTCAGCGCCCTCTACAGGCGAACGCCCTAAGCCACCGGGATTCATGCCAGCCGGAAGATCTAGCGACCCTCGGAATCAGAGCACGTGATTTGATTACGCATGCTACTTCACGCAGTTGTTCCCTCTTTCCATGTTTGTTAGGTGTTTCTATCCACAAATAGGAAGTATTGAAAAAAGTGTTGAACACTAATTATGTGCTTTGATCTTGTAGGTGCTGGAGTTACAAAAAAGAGACAAAACACAGTAGTTCTGTTCTGGTCTCATTGTCTAAACAGAGAGATGTGATGGCAGGTTAAATGATAACATGGGGGCATTGGAAAGGGCCTGTGGATGAGAGTCGGGGCAGGGATACCAGAGAGATCTCACCTGATGTAGTGGTGACAGAAGGCCAGGACAGCCATCCACAGAGGCCGGGGCAAAGGCTTGTCAGGCAGAGAGAACAGATGCAGCAAAGGCCTGAAGGTGTAAAATGGCATGGAAATGAAAGTTAGCATTGGTGGAACGTGGAATACTGAGACTTCAGATTAAACAATCAGAACTTTTGACATTAAACAATTGCTACTAGGAGAACCCAAAGCTGCTTTTGAAATGTTAAAGGAGTCCTCTCCACTCTGCTTCATGTTGATTAGAGGGAGTGTTTTTGGCCACAGAGCAACTATGCAGAGTTGGCTCAAGGAACTTTATAGATGCCATTTCAAACTGGAGGTGTTTGGGGCTTTGTTTAATGGTATCTTGGAACACAATAGAAGTCTAGTTAACTTCAAGCATTTGGAATCGATTCTAATCAGCCTTAGTATTTCCCTGTATTGACCTCAAAATATCAAAGGAAAATAGGAAGACAGTTTTACAACTGGTTTATTGAGAAATTGCCCCTCAGTGGGGTATAAATACAGAATAGTTTTATTTTGTTTTATTATCACCTCTGTTTCACTAAATCTGTTTCCCCATCACTTGAAGATATCTTGGGCAGATTGTATAACTTTTTAGGCATCTTTTGCAGCTAAAAGCTGTTTTCAATTTTGTCTAAATCTCCCTTCTCGCCTCCCTCCAGTGCAAGTTTCACCTATGGCTCCAAGGGCAGCTGAGAGAGGGGGGCATGGTCCACTCATTCACCCCTCCTGGCTCTTGAGCACCGGATTGAAGGGTGAGGGGGGGGTATACCCCCTCTGTCTCCCTCTTCTAGGCTACAACAGCTCAGCTATTAGGTGAAGGGAGAAGAAGAGAAAAACGGGGAAATTTTTTTTTTCCAGGCTAGTACAACGCCATCTTGTGTCTGTTGGTTTTGCTAGGTTAAGTGGCAAGTTTGAACATGCTGGTTTTCTGTGGGAGTCGTGTAGATTCCTCAGAGGGGACTGTGGAGAGTACCACAATCACAATTTCTTAATGAGGGAGATCCAGCCAAGCTTTTAACTCCTCCCCAGTCCATCTGATTGTGTCCCCTAAAGTCTCTTTGACGTTTGTTTGCCTCTTGAAAGTCCCTGAGAAGAAAGGTTGAAGGACACTTGGGAACGTTAGGGCGCTTGAAGACTCTTATTTGCAAATCTGAGTTTTATTCACAGACTTCAGGGCAACAACGCCCAAAAGTCCAACTCAAAAACTTTTCATAGTTTTAACAAATATTTTCTTTGGGTTAAGTAGAAGGGCCTTTCCAATTCAGCTGGGTTCTTGTGGTTAGTGCTGGTGTTGGATTTTAAGAGAGATTCTGAAAATCAAATCCCTCCCTCTCCCAAGCCCCTGTCCCATTCAAATTAGAGAAACTAGTTAGGGTTGCTAGATAAACTACTCATAAGATTAGAAACTTCTTCATAGATGAGATAATCCATGGAGTATAAAATATGGTTAGTCAGAGGCATCTGGGTGGCTCAGTTGGTTAAGTGCCCATCTCTTGATTTTGGCTCAGGTCATGATCTAATGGTTCATGATTTTGAGCCCTGCATTGGGCTCTGTACTGACAGCACAGACCCTGCTTGGAATTCTCTCTCTCCCTCTCTCTCTCTCTGCCCCCTCCCTTGCTCATGCTGTCTCTCTCTCAAAAATAAATAAAAATAAATAAATAAATAAATAAATAAATAAATAAATAAATAAATAAACAAACTTAATAAAAGAAAAGAAAAAAGCAAATTTGGTTAGCCTGGAGAATAAAAGACTCAGGGATTATATAACTGTCTTTAAATATATGCTGGATTTTCAGGTATCATAGGGATTAGGTCTTCTGCATCTGGGAAGTTACAGGGAGATCAATTTCATTCTATGTAGGAAATTCTCAAAATCAAAGCTTTGTAAAGGTGACATTGACTATCTCAAGACGCAGTGAGCTCCCTTTTATTGAAGCATATTATTAAGTATAATTTGAATACCACTTGGTAAGGATGTTGCCAAGGGTCTTCAACAACAGTTGTAAATCAAGAGTTGACTTTCAACAGTCCTTTTAATTTTTTGGTTCTTTTACTCAAGAGACTGACAGAATAGCTAACCACTGTGGGGTCAACACCCATATAGGTTCAGATTCCCAGCTTTTTAGCTTTTCAGTTAAAAACCATAGTATTTGCAATTTTTTTGTTATCTTGTAAAGTGACAGTATTTTGATGTGTTAGAATATTTATGTATTTATTTTAATAGGCAATATGTTTTTAGGAAAAACATTTATGTATACTTTTTAGGACACTTTAACCAATATCAAGGCATGTATAAAGCTAATGCATAATGAAAAGTTTTTAGGGGCGCCTGGGTGGCTCAGTCAGTTGAGCATCCGACTTCGGCTCAGGTCATGATCTCGTGGTCTGTGAATTCAAGCTCCGCGTCTGGCTCTGTGTTGATGGCTCAGAACCTGGAGCCTGCTTCGGATTCTGTGTCTCCCTCTCCCTCTGCCCCTCCCCTGCTCATGCTCTGTCTCTCTCTCTCTCTCTCTCTCTCAAAAATAAATAAACATTAAAAAAATTTTGAAAAAAGTTTTTAGTGAGCATAAACTCAAACCAAGGTATTGGATGGTGTCAGGAAGAGCACTGAGAATTTTTGTTCTTCTAATATGTGCTATTCCTGGAGTATTGGTATTTCAGTGCTGACTTCTATGGAGCAGATGACAATTAAAATTCCATTGTGATTTTTTCTGAACCTGAAAAAGTTATTGCAAAGGTTTTTTAGAAGAAGAAACTGGAGGAAATAGATAAAATTTTTGAAAATGAAGTCTATAGCCCTACTTACATTTTATTAAAATGCTATAATAAAGCAGTGTAATACCAATATAAAATAGATTGGTAGATTGATGGAAAAGAATAGAAAGCCCCCGAATAGATTCTGTTGTGTAAAATAATTTATATATTTCTAAGGAAGTATCATAAATCAGAAAGGTGAGGAAGATTTATTTAGTAAATTTTAGTTGCACATACTTACTTGGCAATAGAAAATAGTGGGGGAAAAACCAAATTTAGATCCACATTTTGTACCATATTTCAAAATATATCCAATGTTAATTAGTTAAGTATTATTAATAAAACCATAACAAAACCTAGATTAACGCAGAAGCATTTTTTAACTCTGAGGGTTAGGAAGGCTTTTAAATTAAAAAGTGATAAAAGAGAGGCACCTAGGTGGCTCAGTGGGTTGAGCTTCAGATTCCCGATTTCAGCTCATGTCGTGATCTCCCGGTAGTGGGACTGAGCCCTATGTTGGGCTCTACTAAGATTCCCTCTCCCACACATACCCCCACGTGCCCTCTTGTGCACATGCACATGCACTGTGTCTCTAAAAAAAAAAAAAAGTGATAGAAAAAATAACAGAGGGAAAGAAAAATGTTTGTATTATGTGGAAATCTAAAACATTAAGAAACAATGTATGTAATTAAAAGGAAAAACGTGTAAAAATAATTGGCAGGATTTACAACAAAGAAGTGCTTAATTTCTTTACCAGAGAGAGCTCATTCAAATTCATAAGAAAAATGACTAAAACCAATGGGGCAGGAGGCATGGACACACAATTCACAAAAGAGAAAAGTCAAATGGCAGATAAACATATGGAAAAATGTTCAGCCTCATTAAGAAATGTGAATTAAAATGAGGTATAATTTCACCTTCTAAATTATCCAAGATTTAATTGTTTTGAAGAGTAATCACACTGAAAAGGGAGTAGAGGAAAGTAATTTAGTAATATGTGTCAAGAGCTTTAAAATGTCAATACTCTTTGGCCCTATAATTCTATTTTCAGAATCTGTCCTGAGAAAATAATGCAAAGTAGAGCAACAGTTTTGCATCTCTGCAGAATATCGAAAGTCATGAAACATTTTTTAAAACTAAGAAATTAGGCAATAGCTAAGTAAATCCTAGTATCTTCATATTAAGGAATATTGTGATGCTATTAAGAATGTGTTTTTGAGCAGTTTTTAATAGGGGAAATGCGTATGTTATAATGCTAGGCAAAAGGATAAAAGTATTTAATTCCTTATGATATGCTTTCTAAAAAAGGCTGGAGGGAGAGTCATTGAAATATTAACAAAAATTTCATCAGGGCCAGGGACAATATCACTGTATTTTGGACCATGTTGGATAAATCCAGCCAAATTCTTATTCTTTGACTCTGTTTTCTCTTGAAGCCATGTGGTGAACCACAAATTCTGTTAACTCATAATTTCCTCAGTCAGATGCTAATCAATTTAATTTGCTTACTTCTTTCTTTCCATTAGTAATGTCAGCAGGTAACCTTGATTGTGCTTGAGACTTTGGCCCTCTTAATCAGGTTTGGGAATCTCTAAATTTCTGAGAAATTCATTTACAAACAGATTTGGATGGAGTTCTGAGGATGACTCCTGTCATTTATTTTTTTCAGTTGATTCTCCTAGCTTCGGTTTTATAGACTATCACCGTCTCAATTGGTCTAAAATTCTGGGACTGTATTTATTTGGAGCGTGTAGCCTTACTTGTGGCGACTACATCATCTATTATCTTTTTGCTCCCTGGTCCCCCACCTAGCGTTGATCTTCCCTTTCCTTGGCTTCAATGTCAAGTTTGGCTATTTGGAGGACTGTGTGGGTGGAAATTTTCAAGCAATCGGATCCAGTTTAGAAATCTTGGTCTTCCAAGCAGAAATGCAGGTGGGTAAATCTTGCTGTTTGCTCGTGGCATGCCATGGAACATATGATTTTTCTTTTTTGAGCCATTTCCTGTCCTGTCAAAGAGACAGAGAAGGGAATCATGGATGCAAAAGACCTATTTCACTGGTCTTAACAGGAATGCGGTTAGTTTGCCATGTGTTTTTCTTTGCAAACTCACGCTGACTCCTGGTAACCACCGTCTGCTTTCCAAGTGCTCATGAACTTCTGTTTATGAATCCTTCCTAACAGTTTGCTAGGGATGCATGCAATAGCACTTTTTTTTTTCATTTTTGTAAATCAGGAAATCATGTCCAGTTTTATTTTTCATGTTTTGCTCTTCATGATTTCTCAAAGGTTATCATAATTGTACCTGCATTTATTTTAGCCCTCTGAAACATCATTAATTTGGGCATAAACTCATTTAGCATGATTAGATGCTTTCTTTAAAATTTAGCTTACATTAATGTCTTTAATTTCCTTCCAAGGTGTTTGTTTTGTCCTTTTCAGGTAGAAGATAATTTTTAATATAATCTAAAAAATTGTTTAATTAATTAATTAATTTTTGAAGGAGAGGGAGAGCATAAGTGGGGGAGGAGCAGAGAGAGAGAGAGACACACACACACACACAGAGAGAGAGAGAGAGAGAGAGAGAGAAACAGTATCTGAAGCAGGCTCCAAGCTGTTCATACTGTCCATACTGTCAGAAACAGTATCTGAAGCAGGCTCCAGGCTGTTCAAGCCTGATGTGGGGCTTGAACCCATGAACTGTGAGATCGTGACCAGAGCCAGTCAGACGCTTAACCAACTGAGCCACCCAGGTGCCCCAGATAGAATGTTATTCTTCACGGAAAAGATTAAGCCACATTGGAATGAAGTAATTGATTTCTGTGTAATCTGTTTATATTAGACCATCTTCTCCAATAGATTCAAGACCTATTGTGTTCTTACTCTAAACATAGTTAGTTGAGCTAAATATTTTCTATAAATCTCAGCTACTTAATGCTTCTTGGTGATTTGTGAGTCTTTTGCTATGACCTTAGGAAAATTTTTGACCTTGGTTTCCTCATCTGTAAAAAGGGGATAATAACAGTATTTTATATTATCTACTTGTTAGGAAGATTAAATGAGTCAATATTTGTGAAGGGCCTAGAGAGTCAGCACTACCTATATCTTTAATTTATTATTTTTTTTTTACGTTTTTTTATTTTTGAGACAGAGAGAGACAGAGCATGAACGGGGGAGGGGCAGACAGAGAGGGAGACACAGAATCGGAAGCAGGCTCCAGGCTCTGAGCCGTCAGCCCAGAGCCTGACGCGGGGCTCGAACTCACGGTCTGTGAGATCATGACCTGAGCTGAAGTCGGACGCTCAACCGACCAAGGCACCCAGGCGCCCCTACCTATATCTTAAATACATGTTCTTAAAAGAAGTATGCTCCCTAGGGAACCCCTCCCCCACTTTGTATGTATGATCTGTATGTATGTATGATCTGTTTTGTTCATCATAGGTGAATGGTTAGAATTTATTTCTTCATTCATGAATGCTATAGAGTAGCCTCAGCTACTTACAAAGCATTAAATATAAAATGTATTTAATCACTTGGTGCATGTTTTTTTGTAAACTCTTTAAATCACTGAATCATTTTTAGCGTAGCTCAATAAACTTTTCATAGTGTTTATGAATGATAACTTTTGAAAATATTTTTATGACCTCTATGTGTTCTGGCTTTTGAATACGTTTTCTTTTTCATTTTTTAAAAACCAAATAACTGATACCATTTGTCATTCTTAAAGAGTATAATAATAATTTGGTACAAGGCTTTTTTTTCTTCTCCACTGATACGTGTTTGAATGATGACAAAGTGATTTAATTCTCATCGACTAAGCTATGTATGATTTCTAGCCCTTATTTACAAAGTGATTAGCAAATTTATGTAGTGACATTTTTCTGATTATTTAATGTAAATCAATTTCAACTTTTTTTTTTTAATGTTTATTTTTGAGACAGAGACAGAGCATGAACAGGGGAGGGGCAGAGAGAGAGGGAGACACAGAATCTGAAACAGGCTCCAGGCTCTGAGCTGTCAGCACAGAGCCTGACGCGGGGCTTGAGCCCATGACCTGTGAGATCATGACCTGAGCTGAAGTCAGACACTTAACCGACTGAGCCACCCAAGTGCCCCTCAATTTCAACTTTTATGTGAAGCATATTTCTTGCCCAACTTTGAAAACCTGCATATTTAGGTACATTTCCTCAAACCAAACTTTCACGGCTTCTATCTTGATTTTCCAACTTTGAGTAGTAAATAACTGTATTTAATAACTAGTGTTGGTGCCTTTTTTTTTATCGGCTTAGGAAAAGAAGCTGAAATGTGTGTATTTAGCACATATATTTAGCATGCAACCTCTATTTGTCTAAACGCACAAGTATATATTTTGTTTCTTTTTCCTTTGGAGGATGTGTAAAACTCAGTTTGTTGAAGTCTCTAAAGTTCTTCCCCCACCCCCACCCCGAGAGAAGCTCTACAGAAAAATGTATAGAATTTTTAGTGATTTAGAAGACATACGGTTCCCTGACCTTGGGGGCAGGATTTGGCTAAGTGAAGGGCAGAATATCGCAGAAGTACTTAGGAAAGAAATCATTTAGCTCTATAAAAGTAGGTGAAGTATTTACAGCTTCCAGGCAGGATGACAACATGGGGCAAAGGGTGCCTGTTCTCTGCTGGCATTTACCGTCCATCCAAATGAACAGCCAGGGGAGGAGTTAACAGCGCTTCATGCTTAATGCTTACAGTACACTCCTTAACTCTGTGGGGAATTCGCACAAAAGTGACCCAGATGGACCATTAAGCTCTCTTTTCTTGCTCTGGCCTGCTTGGCCAGCCTTATAGTCTGAGACCTCCCCCGCAGGGATCTGACATCGTGGCTAAACCGAAATATTTGCTACTTCCTAAGTCTGTCTCATGCCTTCTGCTATCTATAGCTTAATCAACAACTAAAGCTTTACTAATTGACAGACTGGATGTCAAAAAACTTTTGTTAATGGATGAAACTAGTGACTTGTTAATTAGCATGATAAATGCTGGAGAAGAGAGCGCTTTGGTGAAAAGTATTCGATGCATGCAGCTTGGCTGAAATACATTAAAGACACAATCTCCATCTTTGCATGAATAGAGTTTCAGAATTTGGCAAGGTTTGTATCCTGTCCCTTTAGAGATGCTGCCAGAGGCTTGGTGCCTATGTGCTTCTGTGTCTAGCCATTGGCTTGGGACAGGGCTTCTCAACCTCGGCACTATTGACATTTTGGGACAGGTAATCCCTTGCTGTGAGGGAGTGTCCTGTGCATTGTAGGATGTTAACTGCATCCCTGGCCTCTACATCAGAGGTATCAGTAGTAGACTCCCCTCAATGTGACAAGGAAAAATGTTGCCACACGTTGCCAATGTCCCCCAGGGGGCAAAGTGGCCTCAGTTGAGAACCTCTGGTTAAGATTTCTGAGGGCATGATTCTGATTAGAGGGAATGGGATCCTGCCTGAGGCATGTGGCCATGCCTGAGGAGATGTGGCTCACAGACTTGGAGAACCTCAGGAACACTCCCCGGCGTTACAGAGTCTATCAGATGACTAGCTTGTGCCTGCTGTGCTCCTGGATGTTTGTCCAACACGCCTCTGTCTGGTGTAACTGGGTTGTGTATCCTAGAGGAGCTGTCTTGCTCTTCCCAGTTGAATGTTCTCTTTAGAAAGTAAGGTATTAGTGCCTCTCAGTGCTCAGCTTGAGGCTTAAGTTATGGATTCTAAAATAGCAGTTCCATGCATCAGTATTATAGAAACTTCCGAGCGAAAGCTGAAATTCTTTTTTCCATGCACCCCCCCCCAATGTTACCTCTCTCCACTTATTTTTTTTTCTGAAAAGTTTTGAAGGAACTAAAAAAAATGCAGAGAATAATAGAGTAAGCACCTGTGTTATGAACCCATGGCTTAAAATTGCCAAAAGAGCCCAAAACATAAGAGATTCTTAAAAACTGAGAACAAACTGGGGGTTGATGGGGGGTGGGAGGGAGGGGAGGGTGGGTGATGGGTATTGAGGAGGGCACCTGTTGGAATGAGCACTGGGTGTTGTATGGAAACCAGTTTGACAATAAATTTCATATTAAAAAAAAGAGAAAAAAATAAAAAAAATAAAATTGCCAAAAGTAGCATATTTTCACATTTTCTCCTGATTTTTAAAAGGAATAAAACATTACAAAGTTGAAATCTCTTTGTCCACTGTCAATCACACCAGATGCCTTTTCTCAGAGGCAATTCCTATCCTGAAGTGTGTGTGCATCCTTCATATTTTCTTAATAATACATCAGTGAGGGGCGCCTGGGTGGCTCAGTCAGTTGAGCGTCCGACTTCGGCTCGGGTGATGCTCTCACAGTCCGTGGGTTCGAGCCCCGCATCAGGCTCTGTACTGATAGCTCAGAGCCTGGAGCCTGCTTCGGATTCTGTGTCTCCCTCTCTCTCTGACCCTTCCCCGTTCATGCTCTGTCTCTCTCTGTCTCAAAAATAAATAAACATTAAAAAAAAATTAAAAAAAAATAATAATACATCAGTGAATCAGCAAACCATATAAAATTGAGTCCCATAAATTACAGTCTGTATGCATTGTTATGCAAATTAGTTTCCATTTTACTTGATTTACCTTTTCCTTTTATTATGTTTTTGAGATCTTTGTTAATATGGAAAAATATCTAATCACTTTAACTTCTTGTATAGTAATCTGTTGTATTAATATACCGTATTTTGTTTAACCTTTTCCTGTTGATGGACATTTCAGTTATTTGCGATTGTTAGTTTTGTAAGCAAAGGAACAGTGATCATATTTATCTATATGTCTTTGTCCATATATGCAAGATTTTCTCTAGGGCAAATAGACCTAGTATAGCTGTATCACAAAACTTTTGGGTCATATTTTCAAAGTCAATGTGGCCAGAGATAGTGTGCAATTCAAGTGTGCAAGTTCATCTCAAGTAGGAGTTTGTGTGTGTGTGTCCCATTTCCCAGATCTTCCCTCTCCCTGTTGGGTGATGTGTGAGACTCCATGAACCGCCCCCCCCCCCCCGCCCCCCGCTCTCTGGCTGTAAATCAGATCTCCCATGAATGACTTGAGGTTGTCCTGAGGCTTCTAATTGTGATCCAGTGGACATCTTAGCTCAGTTCACGGTGGTCTGACTGTCCATGCTTCCTCCTTCCACCCGGAGGCAGCTGGGTGCTGGGGGAGTCCAGAGCAAGGGGGCTGCAGCTCTCTTTTGCTCTCTGTTCACTACTAGGAAAGTCCTTCTCATTCCCATTTTGCACAGTGACCCTGGCGCCTTTCCCTTCCCACAGACCCATTACCCTGCCTGACTTGAATCTCTCCATCCTCGGTGATTTCCTGCTGGAAGCTCAGTAAGTCCTGTGTTCTTCTACTCCTTTTCTGGACCCCAGGAATGTTTATCCTGTTTCTGAGCACAGCTATGTATGTTCAGTGTGTTAAAAATATTTATTGATTCTATGTGGATTTTTTGGAGGGTGGGGGAGAGAGGCACAGTTGATAACTTACAGAATTATTTCGACTATAAATTCAACATAACCATTTTAAAATTCTGCAGTCTTTCTAGACCTTTGTCCATATATTTATGCACACATACATACACCCAAGACACACACACGTGTGTGTGTGTTGTGTATATATATATCTTAAAGATAAATGGAATCATGTTATACAGTTGTTACACATATTGTCATACACAGTTATCATCCAATGCATCTTTTTTCTCCTTCTCTTCCTTTTCTTCATTTCTTACATGTTATTCCTTGATATTCATATAACAATTTGTTTAGCCATTGCTTTATTAGTTGACATTTAAGTTGTTTCTAACAGTCCACAACTAGAAACTATGCTATAACGAACATACATTTACATGCATATATATATATTTTCTGAACATGTGTAAATATTTCTGCAGTGTAGATTCTCCAAAGCGGAGCTTATGATACGAAGCTCATGACTAATTTTGAGACTTTACTAAATTATCCTTCAAGAGGGCAGCACCAGGTGTGTCCTGTTTCCCCAAACCCTGGACCAGTCGTACCTAGACTTTATCAGAAGGTAACATGTTTACAAATGACAATATTTTACCATACCCAGAATAGACAGAAGATGCTTCTCCACTGGGAGGCTGGGAGCTGTGTGGGCCTCAGACATCTCATCACCCCAAGAGCGAAGACAGAAATATCTCAGCACCTGCCACACATTCCCAGTACAGCCAGTGGGTGAGCTCTGACTCAAACAACATCATAATATCAACCCTGAACCTTTGTCCATCGGATGAGTGAAAATATGCCATTATTATTTTAACTTACATTCCCCTCATTTCCATAAGATTGTTTGTCTTTTTATGTCTTTTTTTGTCATTTGTATTTTCTCCTCCATGAATACCCTATGTGCCTGTATCTTATTTCCTGTTGATGTGTAGGAACTCTTTTTCATACTCTGTATATAATTCTTTACTTAAAATACGGATATAGATCTATGTGTCTTTTTTAACTTTCACATAGTATATTTTGCCATAAACAAATTTAGAATTTCAGAATCATCAAATATTTTCATTTTTGGCTTTTGGCTTTAGGGGTTTAGAAAATGTATGTGTGTATGTATGTGTGTATCATTGACATATCGTTGACATACAATGTTATATTACTTCAGGTGTAGAATGTAGTGATTCCACAATTCTAGACACGGTAGAAATGTTTTTTTTAATCATCAAATTATTTAAAATAATTATCACTCTTTTAATTTTTTTTAGTATTAGAACTCCCTCTGAAATATGTTCTAGGGTCCAATTTGAAATAGAAATTTAAGTGTCCATCCTAAGGTCATTTATTTTCTGATTGAATTATACCTTTATTATTCTAAATTCCTATTATATAAAAGTGTTTTTTGGACTCCCTATTCTCTTCCACAACCCACCACCCATTCCCTTAACAAGATCGCTAGTTTTATAGCACGTTTTGAAATCTGGACTCTAAGGCTTGTTTTTCTTCCCTTGAAACCATAGCATACTTCCCCTCTAACATGTTGCCACGCTGAGCGGCAGAGAAGAAGGGTGGGGCACCAGTCCACTTGTGAGGATGGAATGGACGGGAGAGGTTTGGTGCCATGTGACAGTGCTGAGAATGTGATCAGAAAGAAACCAGAGCCGTGCTCTGGAGCGAGAACTGATCATTGCGGACCAAGATGTAGAAGCTCTTCTTGGGATTCTTGTCATGTGGCATGTGTCCACTGATATGGTAGAACCGGGGACAAAGTGTTAAAACAACAACAATAACAACAACAACAAACCCCTCCCAGCATCGGCAGCTGGTGGGGCCTAAGGAGTATTTCGGTTACAGTGGAATTGACTTCAAGCTGGAACAGACTTGGTCTCTGAAGTTTTATGGACGTCTAATCATCAGATATGCCCAGGCCTGCGTTAATCTAGAATTGCCTAGGGGCACCTGGGTGGCTCAGTTGGTTAAGTGTGAGACTTCAGCTCTGGTCATGATCTCTTGGTTTATGAGTTTAAGCCCCGTATCAGGCTCTGTGCTGACAGCTCAAAGCCTGGAGCGCGCTTTGGCTTCTGTGTCTCCCTCTCTGCCCCTTCCCTGCTCATGCTCTGTCTTCCTCTCTCTCTCAAAAATAAATAAAACCTAAAAAAATAAAAAAAAATTGCCTAATCCTATCCATGCACAGAGAAAGTGAGCCAAAATATTCTAGAAAAATCATAATTTTAAGACCTAGTGTAGTAACGTAGGGTATGGGCCAGGCTGCTGTGAAAGACCTAAACATATAGCCATTTGACCAATATTTCTCTTGTATGTAACAAGGCAGGTAGGAATCTCTGCCCCAGAGGGTCATTCAGTGACTTGGTTCCTTCACTCTTATTTTTCTACCGACTTAGAGGGTGGCTCCATTCACATGATTGAACCTGACTTCCCAGCACCAGGTCCTTATTCTGACTCACAGGTTAGGGCAACGAAAAAGAAGTTTATGGCCATAGCTTTATGCAATGCATGCTGGGAAATGTATATTGAGCTGAGTAGTCACTGTCCTGCAAAAATTCAGTGGGAGAGGTGTTCTTTAATTAAAATGATGAAAATGAAATGTATCCTCGGGAGTACTTAACCATCTCTGCCCCATCTAGAGCTCGGTTCTGATACCCAAGAAGTTAAGAAAAAATATATTCGCATGCTACAAAGTTAACATATGTACACATATGCATATATCTAGATCTGTTTATCTAGATCTACCTATATTTCATCATTTCTAGGACATACATTTTTACCTTATAGGAGCTCTGAAATTGAAATGTGTCTTAACAATTCATGATGTCTTACAGTCGCCATCAGCCAGGAAGCAGTGATGATGTGGTTGCTATTTACCTGTACATTCATAAACTTAGCCTTTATTTTTTTTAACATTTATTTATTTTTGAGACAGAGAGAAATAGAGCATGAATGGGAGAGGGTCAGAGAGAGAGGGAGACACAGAATCTGAAACAGGCTCCAGGCTCTGAGCTGTCAGCACAGAGCCCGACGGGGGGCTGGAACCCACGGGCCGCGAGATCACTGAGCCGAAGTCCTGAGCCGAAGTTGGACGCCCAACCGACTGAGCCACCCAGGCGCCCCAAAACCTAGCCTTTAAAGAATATACTCTTGGGGCGCCTGGGTGGCTCAGTCAGTTAAGTATCCAACTTCACCTCCGATCACAATCTCACAGTTCGTGAGTTCAAGCCCCGAGTCCGGCTCTGTAGTGATAGCTCAGACTCTGGAGCTGGCTTTGGATTCTGTGTCTCCCTCTATCTCTGCCCCTCCCCCACTCACGTTCTGTCTGTCTCTCAAAAAATAAATAAATGTTAAAAAAAAATTAAAGAACAAACTCTCCACAGGGGGGATAATATTCAAGGGCCATTTGAGAAGGGAATATGAGTGTTTGTTTTGCTTTATAATCTTCTATTGACAACTGGAAAAGTCAAGAGTGCTTCAGCATCAAGATTGCAGAATGGTATAGATAACAATATGGTATCTCGTACACTTAAAAATCTGTGAAGAGGGTAGATCTCATGTTAAGTGTTCTTATCACAATAAAGATTAAAAAAAAAGAAAACAAAATTGCACAATAGATGTCAGCTTCTCAGAAGATTTCAGAGAAAAAAGTGGAATGTTCCAAAGAAATGCCTCACTGCCAATGCTCTTGATGGCAGGGGAAACATTAGTGGGTGGGAAAATACAAACTTTGATGACTTTGATTGAAAAAATGAATTATAAGAGCTTGACCTTGAATGTGAATGGATAGACCTCTCCAGTTTATTTAAGTAACATATTCCTTTTTATGTATGCACATGACAGATGCATGATAAAACTCTATTCTAAAAAAGCCCAGAAGGGTTCTAATTGATATGACAGCATTGAGAATGTTAAAAATTATTATCCCAAACTTGGAAATAGACAAAAGAGATTACTAACTGTTCTTCCCGTGCAGTGCTAGATTTGATTTTCTATTTATTTGGCTATTTTACAACTCTGTAGGGGCAGAGGTTACTCTAGATTTATGTCCAGTAGAACTGCAAATAATTTCCATCCAGTGGAACAGAGAAGCCCAATGATTATGGTGATAGCCTTGTCTGACATTAATTAGTTTTTTTTTGTAAAGTCTAACCCAGCAACTTACTAAATCTCCTCTTTATATCTAGCTTTTCAGCTTCTCTTTGGACTGATTTTAACATCTTACTGGTTGTCTCAGTAGTTAATGAGTTAAATCAAATCTTCAACGTGTGTTTATTTTAAACTTGCGCGACAGTATTGTTCTTTAAACTTTTGAAAACTATCTTTTAACAAATCATAAGTGACTTGGCAACATTTCTTTCGTGCTACCTAAAATAATGGCATGAGCCACTACTGAGGGCATGTTAGATGTGATAAATTATGGTATCGCTGTATCCATGAGCCAGTTAAAGGAAACTAGCGAGACTAAATCACAAGGGTTGTGGGCATGTCCATCTCAAATATCCTGATGAAGCTTTAATCTGGAAATACTTTGCAGTCGGCATCTGTCATTACTTTGCTGGCCCAGCATCTGATTCCCGTGTTTGAGAATTTCCTCTCTCTGATATCTTCTAGAACACTGAGCTGCCTTCCCACAGTAGTAGCCAAACATGACAGCCTCTTCCCTCCCCAGTCTCTTGGTATGTGACCCACTGCTCTAGATTTTAAATTGGACTGGTGCTTCAAGAAAGCAGGATGAGCAGGAATCCTGTCTAGTGGTGGTGGTGGCTGTCATCAGGTGGCGTCCTCGGGGTGCATGTGGCTATGGCTGGAACACTGATGGAGGTGTCTTCCTCCATACAAAAGTTATAAATCAAAAGGGAGATTGTACCTCTGAGGGAAAATGCATAACTTTGCTTGGTTCTTCAGCCTTCCTGATCATTCCTAAGCTGCCCTATATCCTTAAAAGAAAAAAAAAAGTTGTTCTGCTTAAACCAGTCGGAGCCAGTTCCATTTGAAATGCCCTGATACAACCATATATGATTATCTTCCGAGTGAATTATATAATTAAAATTAAACATGAGAAAAAAGAAGTTACAGTCTTGGCAGCTGGTGTATGTATCAAGGGTAAGTGACTGCATTTTGCACAGAGAAAACTAACTCCTGTAATAAACCAGCTGTGAGTTTCTGTGGTCACTTTGTAGTTCACCTCCTAGCTAAGAGGCGAGGGGTAGACATCACTACCATATTTGACTGATTTAAACAATGTGTGCACACCCATTTATTGGACCACAGGCAAAAGTCCTGAGGTTTGGACAAATTTAGAATTCTGCATTACTATGGAACAGGGATCTGGGGAAACATAAATAAACCCCAAATCTCCAGGATGACTCCACTATAAACAAATAACTGAACATCATGCTGCCATTCTTGGAAAAATAACAGCTAGCTTCTAATAGGAAAATAGTTCTAGGAAGAACAGCCATTTAGAAAATACAATTTGCAAAGAGAACAGCAAGCATACATTTAAGGGACTATAAAACCTTCTGTATAATAAATGCACTTTAATAAAAAAAAGGCAAAATTAAATTATGCTAAAGGAATTAGGATAGTCTCTTGCTGCAGTAATGACAGAAGCCATACTTATGAAGACACTGTGTGTCTTTGTATAATATTAGTTTATATATTCCTGGACCGAAACACACACACACGAATAAATTACAGGTTTTTTGTTTGTTTGTTTCTTTGTTTTTAAATAAAAATCACCAGCAACTATAGATGTTTTTTATATTCAAGCATTTGTTCATCCAACAATTTTTGCAGAAACTCTCTTTTTCAAGCACAGAAAAAGCAAGGTGAGGAATGGAACATGAAAAAAAAACATGGTATATTTGAGCAACTGAAAACAGTTATAGGAGCATAAAGACCATTAAAGGGCTGTGGATAAGTAACAACCTGATGAGATGGTTCTTTTAGATTGCATTAGTGAGATTACACATTATACGGTGTGCAACGGGGAGACATTGAAATGTTTTAGGTAAGACATGAACACAATCAGATTTGTGTTTTAGAAAGATCACAGCTACCACACGGTGAAGGGATCGGAGAAGCCAAAAGTGGGTACATCAATCTCAGATAGGAGGTGATCCAGGAGCTCAAGGGAGGGAATGGAGGGAAGGATTCAAGAGGAATTTAAGCAGTGAAATTAAGAGGAATGATTAGGTTTGTGTGTGCGTATGGGGACCCCAGGTTCTAATTTGATTAGTAAGGTGGTTGGTTGGTGATACCAATCTCACTCATAAATTATACAGAAAGAACAGGATTGGCAGTGGTGTAAATGAGTTCAGTGCTAGATAGGATGAATTCCAAGTGTCTGCCAGTCATGTGGGTTAGGCTGTTCAGAAGACTGTTGAATACATGAATCAGAGCAGAGATCTAGGCTGAAGACGTAGGCTTTGAAATAATTAACTTCATCCCATCCCATCCCATCCCATAGGGTTAATGTAGGAGAGAACCTTGAGGAACAAACATAGGGTTGTGGACTTTACAAAAAAGACTGAGAATCAAGAAACAAACCAGGACTGGAGATGCTATAGAGGCAGATGCAAGTGAGATTCAGGAAGGGGCGTCAAGCAGGCCATGGGCTGAGATGTAGTCAATGAATCAATCAATCAGGCTCTTTTCTGTGAGTTGTTGGCTAGGGAAAAGAGTCATGCTATCTTATATAACAAAGCAATTCTTCTCCTTTTCTTCCTCCCCTCCACCTCCTCCTTCAGATCTCCATCTTTTTTTCTCTTCCTCTCCATTTCTCCCCTCCCTCCTCCTCCTTCCCCACCCTCACCCCTCCTCATCATCCTCTCTTACATTCTATGACCAATGGGATATTTAAAAATTCAACTATGCTTTTTTTTTGTTTTTGGAACAACATTTTCTCAAACATATCCAGGACAGACTCTCTCATCCAAGGATTAGGGCTTTGACAGTGTCGTAGGGGAGATGGGTACAAGTTCTGCTGATGTCCACACTGTCAGGGAAGACTTCAGAGAGGAATAAGCTTGTGTGGATCCTTATTCACAGTTTCAAGTAGCCTCTGTGATTACTCTCTCCTCTCCGCGGCTCTCTCACTGGGTCTTCAGAGATAATGTGTCTTGGAATTTTTATGTTAGTTTTCTCTGACCCCTCATTTCAGAACCTCTTCGTTTGGTATTTTGTTCTAGTCTTCTGTTAACAGGTGGCAAGTTCAGATTTGGAAGCTCTCTTCTTTCTACTTACTCCTGGAACTATTTTGTCCCCTGAACTCATTGACTCAGTCACAGAATGAACATCTCATTCTTTACGTCTCTTTCTTACTTATAAAAAAAAGGGGGGGGGGTGGGTGCCTGGGTGGCTCAGTTGGATAAGCATCCAACTCTTGGTTTTGGCTCAGGTCATGATCTCGTGGTTCGTGATATAGAGCCCCGCGTTGGGCTCTGTGCTGACAGTGTGGAAACCGCTTGAGATTCTGTCTCTCTCTCTTTCTCTGCCCCTCCACCACTTGCACTCTGTCTCTCTCAAAATAAATAATCCTTTTTTTTTTAATCTTTTTATTTATTTTTTTTATTTATATATGAAATTTATTGTCAAATTGGTTTCCATACAACACCCAGTGCTCATCCCAAAAGGTGCCCTCCTCAATACCCATCACCCACCCTCTCCTCCCTCCCATCCCCCATCAACCCTCAGTTTGCTCTCAGTTCTCAACAGTCTCTTATGCTTTGGCTCTCTCCCACTCTAACCTCTTTTTTTTTTTTTTCCTTCCCCTCCCCCATGGGTTCCTGTTAAGTTTCTCAGGATCCACATAAGAGTGAAACCATATGGTATCTGTCTTTCTCTGTATGGCTTATTTCACTTAGCATCGCACTCTCCAGTTCCATCCACGTTGCTACAAAAGGCCATATTTCATTTTTTCTCATTGCCACATAGTATTCCATTGTGTATATAAACCACAATTTCTTTATCCATTCATCAGTTGATGGACATTTAGGCTCTTTCCATAATTTGGCTATTGTTGAGAGTGCTGCTATGAACATTGGGGTACAAGTGCCCCTATGCATCAGTACTCCTGTGTCCCTTGGATAAATTCCTAGCAGTGCTATTGCTGGGTCATAGGGTAGGTCTATTTTTAATTTTTCCTTTTTTTTTTTTAAAGGGGATTCTTAACCTCCTTGCCCAGGGCCAAACTTGATGACATGGATGATAAAGCACTTAGGGATAATAAATGAAATAGATTGCCACTTTATGAACCAGAATAACATCCTGCTAAGAGTGTCTTCCTGTGATACGGAAAGTGAGAATGTGGCTCTGACTACTCTAAAAGTAAATATCCAAGTCTGCTGATAATGTGGCATTTTGAGTTAGTGGAAATCGTACTCAAGGAAACAAACCAGGGTGGTTAGAAAGCTAAATGGGCTTATTAGGTGCCTTAGAAGGGTTTATAAAAGGAGTTATCGTAAATGAGCTCTGATGAAAACCCAGCAGACTGGGAGTATATGCCACATGCTATCTATCCCTTTGTCTTTCTTTCAACGTTTATTTATTTTTGGGACAGAGAGAGACAGAGCATGAACAGGGGAGGGGCAGAGAGAGAGAGGGAGACACAGAATCGGAAACAGGCTCCAGGCTCTGAGCCATCAGCCCAGAGCCCGACGCGGGGCTCGAACTCACGGACCGCGAGATCGTGACCTGGCTGAAGTCGGACGCTTAACCGACTGCGCCACCCAGGCGCCCCTATCCCTTTGTCTTTCTATAGGGAGATTACTTTATAAATTCCATCTAATAAGAAAATCAGAAAAAGAAAAAGGTGACGTCCTTACCTCAGAATAGAGCTTAAAAATTATAGTAAAGCATTAAAATAAAGGATATATTAGTGCATGTTGAATAAATTATTTGCAATCAGTTTATAGCTATGATTATATTGTAAAAACTGACTTCTGGTATTAATAAAGTAGATGCTTATGCATTTTTTCCCCAGGAACGTAAAAACAGATGATCATAATGATAATACTAGAAAATTACTGAGAGCCTTCTGGACCATCAAGATTATTTGAAATGAGTAGAGGATGTTAAAATGTATCTTTTCCTTCTTCAGTCTAAGCGGAGGCAACAATATGCTAGACATTCATCCCCCAAATGAGTGTGAGGCACATTGTCATGTTCAGACTTTACAAAACCAATGCCCAAGAAGCACTTTCACCATTCTGGAAACTCTAGAGCATCCTAGTTGACTTTGGGAAATGAAAGGGTAGAGAGAGTAGAGCTAGGGGAGGGAGGTTTTATCAGCAGATTTTTGTGGGAGAGAAGTGGTGTTTTTTGTGAGTTCCTATCCCCCTTCCTCACAGGGAAAAAAGAGGTTGGAGGAAGTATCTCCTAATCCCAGGTCTCACGAGAGAAGGCATCAAAGGGTCGCTTGGAGGGTTTTCTGTACATTCCTTGAGGGGAACTGCAGCTGTTCTAATGACCTAAATGCCTGACTCACACCTAGGAGAGCTAAGGAGCCCAGTGGCAGGTACATAGAGCTGGTGGTTCTGTCCCAGTATTTGTGAGAGTGGAGGACACATGAGTGTTTCCATAAGTAGGTCAGGCAGAGAGAGATGAGCTGAAACTGTTTTAAGTCTGTGATACAGGCATCTCTCAAAGATGGGCCTCAATGTTCTCTACGGCCCGGTATTCATGCCCTTGTGTAATATCCTCCCCTTGAGTGTGGGCTAGACCTAGTGACTTCTTTCTAATGAATAGATTATAACTGGATGCCTCTTCTGAAATTAGGTGACGGAGGAATGTGATTTCTGTTTTGCTGGACTCCCTTTGTTGCACTCTCAGGTTGTGGGCTTTGATGAAACAAGCTGCCGTGTTGCACAGGCTCAGACGGCAAAGATCTGAGGGGGACCTCCAGCCAAAGCCAGTGAGAAACTAAGACCCCTGTGGGCAATACTCCAAGGAGTAGGTAGAAAAAGGAGAGTTTCTAGACCAGAACTTGCAGCCTGCTAATTGAGAACGGGAACAAAATATCAAGCTGAGAAGTTCTGAATGAGGGGCCCAGAGAGAACAAAGCTATCACCAAGGAAGACACTTCCCTTGGTCTTCTTTTCCTTCCTGCATCTCTCACACCGGACCCAGAGGGCTGAGACCTGATTACCAAGCTAAGACAAGGAATAGGAAATGAGGAGTAGCAACCATAACCCCCGTGGCCCCTGCAAGGGTTCTGCTTGAAACAGGTTCTAGACGAGAAAGGGAAAAAGACTACTCTAACTTGACCTCAGATATTGAAAACTATTTGGGCTGGATAGTTTCAATTTGTGAGTTGAGCCTAGGTTTTATGACTTAAGGTAGCCAGAAAAGTCGGTGTTTTCTTCCAGGGACTGGGGAAGATCACCTCCACCAAGTACATATTTAAAATAAAGTGTTTTGATACATTGCAGGGTATGTTTGTTTGGCTTGCCGGTTACAATCATGTTGCAAGCCTTGAAAACGGATAGATTAGTTATGATGTCTATAGCAATAGTCCTATGTCATCCCATTTCCCAAAAATTTCAGGCAATAGTTCACTCTAGTATTTTTTGTTCTGTTTATGTGCCAGGAACATATTAAGCTTTTTAAAGTTCAAGATTTAATCTCTTGAGATTTCTGATTATAATGTTTAAAAATGAAAAATGTGAGTAGGCAGAGCAAAGAGGATATTTTGGGCCATGAAAATACTCTATGATATTATAATGATGGATACATGTCATTACACATATTTCCAAACCCACAGAATGTGCAACACCAAGAGTGAACCCTACTGTAAACTATGGACTCTGGGCGATTGTGATGTGTCAGTGTGGGTTCATCGATTATAATAAATGCACCATTCTGGCACAGGGTTTTGATAGTGGGAGAGGCTGTGCATATGTAGAGCCAGGAGTATATGGGAAATCTCTGTCCTTCTCAATTTTACTGTGACTCTAAAACTGCTCTAAAAATAAAGCCTAGTTTTAAAAAAATTAAAATTAAATAAAAATCTCTCCCTTCCTGGCTGTGTGTGTGATGAGTTAGTAAACATGCAATAAACTTGTAATATTCCCAGATAACAGAGAGAAGCATTGCTTGTTTATATTTTAATTTATAAATTGGCTTTTATTATTAAGCTCTTTTGGATTCAGCAATGAAAGTAAGGAAAACTGAAGTCTCTTCAGATAGAGAATGCTAAGGAGAAGATAAATAGAACAGAAGTAGTCTGGCCAGATAGAGAAAAAAGAGAACACATTTGCATACAGCACCATTTAATTGGGTGAGGTGGTAAGCCAGCCAAATCCATTCTCTTCCTTGCTCTGTGCTCCAACAGACTGGCCTCATTGAACTGTATCTCCCAGGATCCCTTGCCCTCTGGTTTGCACTTGGGTTTGGCCAGTGGGAGAAAGTGTCCGGAGGCTGGAGATCGGAGGACAGGAGGAGACATTTAGGGCATTTCCTCTTGCCACTCCCTCTTTGCGTTGGCACAGTGCTATTGAATCATTTAACGAGATAAGGGTCCACATGACCTTCTTTCAGCACCTTGTCATTAGAGGAGTCTGTTTTCAGGTTTGATCACCAGAGTGGACTCTGAGCCCACCTCTCCTTGCAGGCCTTTTCTTGAGGAGACACCTGCCACACATAGTTACAGCAATGCCGTGAACCTGGCCTCTGACCTCCTGGGAATCCTTGGCAATGGTTCCCCTTATTCCATATACACCTCATTCTGCTGTGTCCAGAGAATTTTATGCTTTGAAGTCTGGATTCAGCAACGCTAAGCTGGTAGAAAACTAATAATAAGGAAAGAAAGTTGAAACCACAAAATCACCACTAACTCAAATTTGCTAAATGAAATTTCCTCAAAACACCAGCATTAATTTAATCCTCACATGAATGCCAGAGTGACAAATGAACTCTCTGTGTTGTGGAGTTGACAGGTTCAGACCTTATGGAAAAAGGAACTACAGCCAGTCCCAAACATGAGCCCTTTCCAGAAAGAAAGCTGTGTCTCCTGGCGCAAAACCAAATTACCCAACCGGGATTTTGTCTTATTCATTTCTATGGCATTTTGCCTAAGGTGAAGGGCACACAGGCACACAAAATCTGCATTTGGATGAAGTTTCAGATGGACAAAGGTTTAAATAGATAGGACAAAATTTATACTTAATCTAACTTGATAAATATGTCACTGGTTGATAGCTAAATCAATATAGCTAAAAGAATTAAAAAAAATTTTTTTTTTTTTTAAATAGGAGACCCTGCATCCCAAAATAACTTTTGGTGGTGACTGGGCTTAGGTCGCCAATATTCTCTCTTCATTTAAAAAATTTCTTTTAATGTTTATTTATTTTTGAGAGAGAGAGAGAGAGAGCGCGCGCGTGCGCGCAAATGGGGGAGGGTCAGACAGAGAGGGAGACACAGAATCTGAAGCAGGTTCCAGGCTCCGAGGTGTCAGCACAGAGCCTGACAGCGGGGCTCAAACCCATGAGCTGTGAGATCAAGACCAGAGCCAAAGTCTGACGCTCAACTGACTGAGCCATCCAGGTGCCCCTCTCTCTCTTCTTTAGAATTGCACTTCCTGCTTTCTTAAGATTAGGCATTGCCACATGGCCAGTGAAATGTGAAGGAAAGTGGCATGTGTCACTGTGGGGCGAGAGCCCTATGTATATGTGTCATACTTTATTTTCTTCTGCCATGACATCCAGCAGGTTTCTGATAATGGTGACTCCACCAGCCCCAGACCTAAGTGAGGGCAAGGGGGAGCAGAGCCCCCACCAGCCCAAAGCAGTATGTAGTGTGAATGAGCAATGCAACTTTGTTGTTTTAAGTCACCGACTTCCTGGAGTTTTTGCCTACCATATAACTGACCCCACCCTGACTGACACAGAGGTAACTAGTTTCTAAAAACTCCACTCTAAAGTATAAATAATACAGTCCCACAGAAATATTAGATGGAGAATAGTATAATTGGAAGTTGCATTTCTAATCAAGGATTCAGCAGCAAAGAAATACAACAATAATGCATGTAACTTGTAGATGTTATAGATATAAGCAACTTTATATGAGACAGAGATACAGGTGTCTCCAAAAATAAAAATGCAGTAATTATAGAATTTCATTATAATTTAGAATACTCAGTCTTAAGCAATGTGCATGGATTCTGTAAGATACCCAAACTCTTCAGTCATTAAATTTACCTGCCAGAAATGACTTAATTTTAGCAGCTTGACTTTGGTGATGTTTTACTTGCTTTCTTAAGCTTTGAATTGCTTTTTTGGAGAGCAGAGGATGGTGGTGGCAGGGAATGGAAATGATTCAGATGGTTGACATCTTTTAAAAAGATCAATGGCAGCGCACCTGTGTGACTCAGTTGGTTAAGCATCTGACTTTAGCCCAGATCATGATCTCACAGTTTGTGAGTTTGAGCCCCATGTCGGGCTTCATGCTGACAGTGTGGAGCCTGGAGTCTGCTTCGGATTTGGTGTCTCCCTCTCTCTCTACCTCTCCCCTGCTCATGCTCTGTCTCTCTTTCTGTCTTGAACATGAAAAAAAAGTGGTTTTCTTTAAAAAAAAAAAAAAAAAATTAAAAAGTCGATGGCTTCTTTATTTGATGATAAATATTACTGTTGGATTCCAAAATCATGCAATCCCAGAAGTACACTCAAAATTGCATTTGTCTGTTTCAGAGAAAGAAAGAAAGAAAGAAAGAAAGAAAGAGAAAGAGAGAGAGAGGGAAAGAGAGAGAGAGAGGGAGAAAGAAAAGGAAAGAAAGAAAGAAAGAAAGAAAGAAAGAAAGAAAGAAAGAAAGAAAGAGAAGTTATAGCATCCAAATAATTGAAGTCCTCTTCGAGCACGTTTAGTTCTTCAGGCCTTTAGGGTAGGAATTCTTAACTTGAATTTGTCTGACCCACTTGCTCATCAGGTTTGCTTTCCTTTCTCCTTTTTCCCGTTGATGTAATTGGGTTATATTTAAGGTGAGGAAATTTGGCCAAGGAGTGTCTGAAGGCTATGTGGGAGAGAGACTGTCATTTGTACCTCTCAGCTTGGAGGAGAGCTGTGGACATTTGTTTATTGATAAGCATTCCTGTGTTTTCAAAACTTTTTTTAAGAGCAGTTTTAGGTTCACAACAGAATTGAGAGGAACATACAGAGATTTCCTATATGCCCCTGTCCGCACACACGTGCAGTCTTCCCACTGTCAAAGCCCTGCCCTGGAGCAGCAGGTTTGTTACAACGGATGAACCTGCACTGACACATCACAATCCCCCAGAGTCCATAGTTTACAGTCGTGCTCTCTCTGGCATTGTACATTCCGTGGTTCAGGACAAATCCATGAGGACATGTATCCATCACTACAGTATACACAGAGTATTCTCACTGCCCGAAAAATCCTCTGTGCTCCTCCTATGCAGTCCCCTACAAACCCTTGGCTATCACTGATCTTTTTACTGTCTCCATAGTTTTGCCTTTTAAACACTAGGTGATACAGACTTCGCTCCTACAGATTTTCTGAGTCTGTTTCTAGTTCCAATACCAGAGACCTGTCAGGAAGTTACTAGTAACTTCAAAATAGCCAAAAGGGAGCCCTAAGTGTTTTTCTATGAAGTCCGGGGGTTTGACTTTCTATGGGTTGCCTATTTTTTTTTAATAAAATCTTTTTTATTTTTTTTGTGAATATAAATCTTAAACCTTAATATAAAGATTAGCTTTGGATCTTTTCTTAAAGAGATACAAAAAAACTCCTGTCTAATGGAAAAGATAACCCAAAAGGTTTATAACCCCAGAAGACATCAACCAGTTATATATATATACGTATGTATATATATATAACTGGTTGATGTCTTCTGGGGTTATAAATGTGTATGTGTATATATATATATATATATATATATATATACATGGCTTCTCAAATGCTTTTTGAACCAGTTCTAATGTCTTGCTGTTTACTTCATTAATTAATGAGTTAAATAAAACACTCAACAAGCGTACTTTTTATATTTGTCTGAGAGTCATGATTTTACCTTTTTGAAAATTACATTTTAACAGATCCTGATCTGTTACAGGCATGGGAGGCAAAGCATTGATGGTGCTCTGCGAACGGGAAGGTAGCTGAGCACAGACACTCAGCTATTACTTACATCTTATTCTTCTGACAGGACCATGGATTGCTGTGTTACGAGAGCAGACAGCTCTCTGCAGAGTTGGCAGCTTTAATTGAAAAACACAGGCTTTGGAAAGACACTGACAAATGGGTATCGATTTTATAATCAGAGCAGCAATTATAGTCAGCAACCTGCTCTACCCCAGCGCCTGTGGCCTCTTAGAGAGCAGCAACTCTAAGTGACTGAGCCCAGGTAACATAAGGGGACCAAGGCTCTGCACATATGCTCCGTGTTCCTCCGTCACTATAGTGGACACATCCTGCATGTTATGTATGTTATGAGTATTTATGTGTGCTCTCTGTCCAAAGCTACTTGATAAAGTTTCCTTGGTCTACCTGGAGGGACCAGTGGCTTTAAAGCCCTGAGAAAATAGGTCAAAGGGAGATTGACTTGTAGGGTAGAAAGAAGGCAGAAGACAGACCTAAAAGTTCTAGAAAACCAGTAGATGCAAAAGGCGTGTGGTTCAGAGTCAGAAGTCAGTAAGGGCTGGAGACCACTAGGCTCTGAGCATCTGAAGGGATAGTGGCCATATTTTTCTGTATCTGCCTAGCACAGTGTTTGGTACTTAGAAACTTAACCATTCTTTTTTTTATATATAATTTTTTAAGTTTATTTATTTATTTTGAGAGAGACAGAGAAAGCAAGAGAGAGAGCAAGAGAGAGAGAATCCTAAGCAGATTCCACACTGTCAGCATGCAGCCTGACGCGGGACTCCAACTCACGAATTGTGGGGTCATGACGTGAGCCGAAACCAGGACCGGGTCGCTCAACCAGCTGAGCCACCCTGGCGCCCCTTTACCCATTCTTTTTCAATGGAGATTGGCTCAATTGACCATGTGAAAGAGAAGGCTTGGAATGAGAACAAGCAGAGGTTTTAGAAGGAAAAATGATAGGAAACTGTGCCCGAGGAAGGCTCTGGCGGCTGAGCAGAGGACAGGGAAGTTCTGGAAGAGAACGGTGCCCTGGAAAACTTGTGTCCCGACCCAAGCTAGACCCAGTGTCTTCTTCATGCTCTGGAAAGAGCACTGTGCGGGGAATGTCTGGGTTTTCGCTCTGCCACTTATGACTCCATTGATCTGAAAGAAATCTCTGAGCTTCTCCAGACGAAAGCTAGAAATAACTAAGTTGCCTGAGAGCAGTTTGGGTGTCCCCAGATGGCAGCAACGCCCCTAGGTTTCTGACTGTCATTGGCTAAAGGAAGACGTTTGCGAAGGAAATGTCAGCAGGGCTCTCCCCTCGCCCAGGGGCTGGATCCAACCACAGGGATCTGTTTTATTTGGACTCAGTTTGCTGATATCCTGTGACAACCAGTTCCGGATGTTTTATAAACAATTAGCCTGACAGTTTGATGGACGAAGGTAACATTTGGGTGTCATCTGCACAGGAATGAAAGACAGATGATTGTTTTTGACAGAAAAAAAAAGTACTGACCATGTGAAAATGGGGAAGCCAGAGCCCTGAGGCTCATGCCCCAGATATGGGGCCAGATCAAAACCCACTGGAGATGTGACCCTGCAGCCTGGGTGATAGTCCTGGTCTGGACATCGGGTGGAGCCTCAGGACACACAGCATGTTTTAGAAAAGACTGTGTTTGAGGCTCCTCATCTGAGAGAAACAAGGAGAAAGGAAGTAAGTTCAGTTGTGACTATAGTCAAATCAACAGGCCAGCCTGGGACCTGGGATTCAGTTTGACTCACACCTTTTATATATATATATATATATATATATATATATATATATATATATATATATATATATATTTAATTATTATTTATTTTTGAGAGAGATTGAGAGAGAGAGACAGAGACAGAAAGAGACAGAGACAGAGAGACAGAGCACAAGTGGGGTAGGGGCAGAGAGAGAGACACAGAATCCGAAGCAGGCTCCAGCCTCTGAGCTGTCAGTACAGAGCCTGAAGTGGGGCTCGAACTCACAGACTGTGAGATCATGAACCAACTTTGAGATCATGACCTGTCCTTCAAGATCATGACCTGAGCCGAAGTTGGATGCTTAACCAACTGAGCCATCCAGGCGCCCCCACACCTTTTTTTTTTTTTTAAATGTATGTCCTATTTAATCCCTTAATCAGTTTTAAAATTGATATATAATTCACATACCATAAACTTCACCCATTAAAAATGTACAGTTCAGTGGTTTTTAGTACATTCACAGAGTTATGCAGCCATCACTACTATCTAGCTCCAGAATACCCTTCCAGAATATCTAGCTTCAGACCCCAAAAGGAAACCCCTTGCTTGTTAACGATCACTCTCTATTCCTACTTCTGCCCCGGCTTCTAGTGTCCACGAATCTATTTGTTATCTTTGTGGATTTGCGTATTCTGGATATTTCACATAAACAGATTCAGGCAACATGTGGTCTTTTGTGTCTGGGTTATCTTGCTTAGTGTAATATTTTGGAGGTTAGCCCACATGGTAGCAGGTATCAGTTCTTCATTGTTTTTATGGTCAAATAATATTTCATTATACGGATATGCTGCATTTTGTCTATCTAGTCATCAGTTAATGGACATTTGGCTTGTTTCTACTTCTTGACTATTAGGAATAATGCTGCTATGAGTATCAACATACAGTTTTTTTGTGTGTAGACATATATGTTCAGCCCTCTGGGGTATATACCTGGGTGATTCTATGTGTAAATTTTGGAGGAATCATACTTTTTATTTTACTTGTTTGTGTGTTTATTTATTTATTTATTTATTTATTTATTTATTTATTATATACTTTATTGTCAAATTAGCTAACATACAGTGTATACAGTGGGCTCTTGGTTTTGGGGGTAGATTCCCATGATTCATCGCTTTCATACAACACCCCATGCTCATCCCCATTTCCCCCCTCAATGCCCATCTCCCATTTCCCCGCTCCCTGACCGCCCCCTGCCCCCCCCCCCCCAATCAACCCTCAGTTTTTGTTCTCTGTGTTCAGGAGATACCTTAGACTTTAAATGAGCCATGTGAATGTCAGCGTGTCTCCTCATCTCTGTAAACTCCATGAACTCTTTGGGGAGAGGGTGGTGCCAGCAGAGACACACGTAGGCCAGGTGGTTTAAGGAATGGCATGAGTCGGGGCTGCCCGTTCAGGAGTCTGAGTCTCTGATGGCAGCAGAAATGATGGTTTGTCTTTAGAAGAAAAGCATTTGCATGCTGTGGTTGACGAGCAGGAACTCCTGCTATTAACTGCAGGGTTGGGGTGGGGGGTAAGGAGCCGATGACCTGATGGCTGGGGTGACTGGTCTCCTTATTTTCTTGTTCATGTCAGGCCATCCGGAGAAATAAATTCACACCTCCTGTGTACCCTGTGGCTTTGCTCTGAAGGGCGCACATGGCCTTGGCTTGATAGGACTTGATAGGTTAAACCAGGAAACGTGTCAAGCAAAAGTGTTTGGACAAATACCGAACTGTGTGGTATAGATTATGACTTACCAGGGAACAGAGCGTTCGGCGTGGGCTATGAATATACATGGGAGCCCCACGTTCACAGGCTCCCCAGGGAGAGTGAAGCGAGACTAAGCTGGCTCTAGTTGTACATACATAATTCATCTTGGGATAGAAGGGGCACCTGTTTTGCCTCCTTTTCGTTCCTCAGGACTTGTCTGGCACAAAAGTTACAAGACCGATGAACTGTGCTGTGGCAGTGATGGGATTTGTTTTGGTCACATGGTAATCCTGAGCAAAAGGGCCCGGGAGACATATGGGCCTAGTTCTAAAGTTCTACAGAGAGCAATGCGTCACCTGGGCAAGCCACCCAACTTTCTAGATTCTGGCCAAAGAGTGGGTCTTTCTGGACACCAGATGCCTCTGTGATTTGATTTCTTCCTGGCAGAGGGACTCAACTGGAATGACTTTAAAATTGTCGTGGACTGAACAGTCTTTCTGTTCTCGTCTGCAGCTCAATGTGGAGCCATGGAGTTGAAGCTGAATCAGGAGTTTTTCCACACTTAATTCAGTTCAGCACAGCAGGATCTGGACGAGGCAAGAAACCAGGAAGCAAAGGAACCCAGGGTGAGTGTGAGAAAGAAGAGTTGTGGCTCAGCTTAAGTTGAACCAACACCAGGGGTAGACGAGACATTATGCTAATCAACATTTTGCTTGTGAATCAGAAGCCTAGACATTTGGAATAACAGCACTAGGAAGCATTTGAGCTGCTTAGGGGAGTTTTGTTCAAATTTGAATTTCCTAGAAATCACAGTTCCTATCATTTCCCTAAAGAACACAAAGAGTGAGGGTTTGGCCTTCGAGTCACCGCTGATCAATTTAATGCTGCGTTAACAGTAGTGCAGCAGCTTTGTGAGAGTTGAAGAAAAAATACCAGAGTTTTTTGGATTTAATAACACAGTAATTTGGAGCAGATACAGCCAATACCAGTGTTCAAGGGGAGACGCATATGGTATAGAAATATTTTTTAGGTCAGTCCAATCCAACACATTTGAAAATAAGTGAGTTTGGCATATATCCGTGAGAGAGGCACAGTCATAGTGATGGGCCCCCAGCATGTTGGAGATTGCACATGGGGTAGCCACCAAATCACTAGAATTTGAGGTCCCTGTAGATTGAACCCAGAGGTCGAGAAAGTCCTTTGAAAATCAAACATAAGAGCTAATATTTTATGAGAGCGTGTTATGTGCACCAGGCACTATTTTGAGTATTTCACATCTATTAATTGCTTTAATCCTGAGAACAATCCTGGGGACATGATGGCTGCAAGTTTCCCTCAAATATTTCAGAAAGAATATAATAGAGAGGGTAAGAAAAGAATGACAGAGCAAATGGGGAAAGACTACGAAGGAGTAATCCTGAAGAGTAATAGGATTTCTTTGTTTGATTCCAGCAACTTTTCTGTAGGTTTGAAACGATAACAAAATAAACGTTGAGCCAAACACCCCCCTGGAAAAAGACCCGATTCTTACGAGATGAGAAAACTAAGGTACAGACAGGTTAAGTAACTTGCATCTGGTCACCTAATACTAAATAGTGGAGCCAGAATTCCAGATGGGTGCTGGGGAGATTGACAAGGCAAAGGGACATATAGAGATGGAAATACTGTTAGTTGTTCAAGTGGTTGTTTTGGTCTCTGTTGCTCCACAAGCATAACGTTGACCTTGCCGCCAAGCTCAGCACTGGGTCTTGGGCAACCCGAGCAGAGGGGCAAGGCAGGAGCTGGGAGGGAAGGAAGATATTGGCAAGTTCAGTGCCCCTGAAGGCATGGACGAGCCACCGGTCCGTACACTGTTACCCATTCACGAGGAGATAAATATGGCAAGTGAGGGTAAGCATTGAGAAACATTTATAGCGCCTTAACATTGCTGCTACATCCAATTATTATTAGTTTTCTGGTAATTTTCTTTTTTTTTACTCATTAATTCAAACATTTATGAAAATTAAAAATAAATATGAATTTTTTCATTTTCTGTATTTAAGAAAAAAGAAAAGACACGAAAAAGAGAAAAAAGTTAAAAAAAAGAAAAAAGAAATTGTTTGATAATTCAAACACTTATTAAATGCCTACTGCATGCTCCATATTGGATGAGACTTAAGTTTGTTAAAGACAAACTTAGAGAATAGTTACATAACCCATGTCAAATAGGAGAACAATTTCAAAGACATTTTCTTCTTTAAATTTTCTAAAGTGAGTTTTTTTTTTTAAATTGAGATACACTCGACATATAACCTTACATTAGTTTTAGGTGTACAACATAATGATTCAATGTATTATAAATTGCAAAGTGATAGTTAACATCCATCACCACAAACGGTTATAGGTTTTTGTTTTGTTTTGTTTTCTTTTTTTTTTTTTTTAATTTTTTTTTTTCAACGTTTATTTATTTTTGGGACAGAGAGAGACAGAGCATGAATGGGGGAGGGGCAGAGAGAGAGGGAGACACAGAATCAGAAACAGGCTCCAGGCTCTGAGCCATCAGCCCAGAGCCTGACGCGGGGCTCGAACTCACGGACCGCGAGATCGTGACCTGGCTGAAGTCGGACGCTTAACCGACTGCGCCACTCAGGCGCCCCATTGTTTTGTTTTCTTATGATGAGAACTTTTCAGATCTACTCTCATTATCAGTCTTTGTCGAATTCAGGCTCCAGGCTCAGGGAGCCTGAATTCGACAAAGACTGATAATGCTCACTTGCTTGTTGTAGCTTAGATCAGACCAATCGTGGTTGAGAGCAAATAGGAATCCAAGTTATTAGGAATGCTTCCCAAGGACATAGCACCTTTTTAATCCCAAAGTAGTTCATAAATTGTCCAGCTGTGCCTGAGGCACGTGGTTGTGAAGGGTAGAAGCCAACTGGCGTTCTAAGTGGAACAAATGGAAAATTTTGGCTGCGGATGCCAAAGGGAATTCTTCACCCTAATTAAGAAAAACAAACAAACAAACAAACAAACAAACAAACAAAACCTCTGCAATATTGAAAGTCTACGTAGAGGAGGCAAGACCTGGCTTCTGACTTCATGAAAATGAACCATGCCTAATTAGAACTTAGCTAACACAAATTGGAAAGAATCAAGGCTACAGCCCATCGAAGTTGGTCCAGTTTGGGAATTAAAACCCTATAGTTCCACTCCTGTCCTTAAGAGCAGTCCACCTTCTTAGGTTATAGGTAACAGACCTGTGCCCCTTCCTAAAGTTGCAGGAGTAAGTTACCTGCTTCCTTCAGGGAATATGCCCTGATGGTTTGGAAAGATTACATTTAAAGGGTAATTTTTATTGCATGTTCTCTAATTCAATAAATATGGAGCTTCCCATTAACCAAGAGCTTATTTAGAATCCTTTCTTTTGCTGTCTGGCTGCTTGCAAAAGTCAAATTAGTAAACTATGCAGGACAAAATGTTACTCAGGTTGGATATCTGCCTACTCATGAAATGTAAATAAATCCAGAGAAAGGGAAATTTTGGAAATCCAAATAAACATCCTTCATGTGATTTGTCTTCCCAAACAGTTTCTCAGATTCTCTTTCCTCTGTGGTCATGTCTCAAGTGTCTTTGAGTGATAACCCTGGACACTCCACATTTCAGCACCATACAAATATTTCTCTCTTGTGTTCTTGGTTGCTATTTCTGTCAGAAACATGAAAGCTGCATCAACTAGATGGAAATCCTAGAGGGATTTAGGAAGAAAAGATCAATTGTTTGACAATAAACATGGCAAATCCCATGTGATTAAATAAATGCTTGTAAATGAAAGCAATAATATTGCACTTTGAATTGTTAACTATAAAGCAAGGACCAGAAATGACTGGGCAGGTGACCTGTTGGTGGGGGCACTTGTATTTCAGCACAAAATCTGAAAAATCTGGACAAAGCAGAGATCAAGAGACAGGTGAGAGCTGACTTTTTCTATTACTGAAATTGTTTTGTTCTTGGCTTAAGAAAATAGATTTGGGATAGTCTAGGTTTTATAAACTCCTGCAAAAGAGGTGGCTTTGGTCATGCTGCCGTCGTTGAAAGGGAATGACTCTTCCGTGTCACCTCGACGTGCAGTGTGAATTTGGGAAATGGAACTTAAGTTTGTTTTTCACTGTTAAGAGGCTGGAGGTGTCACTAGCCCAGCCCATGTGTCTGTCAGAAAAATAAGTTCTCTCTTGGTAGAACCCTCTCTGTCTCAGGATCATGTGAGATTCACCACATAATGCTCAGAAAACATGAGATCATCTCTACACAGTGAGCAAAGAAGAACTGGGACCTGATTTCATAGTTTTTCCCACAGATTTTGCTTTCCACCCTTGTCAGTCATATCTGAAAGGCTGACAGTTACCAGGGGCTGTGGCCAGGCACGAGGGAGAACGTGTCATTGCTGGCTGTGTTGGCCATAGCAACACGTCTGCCTTGGGGCAGATCCAGCGTGGACGAACAAACAGAAAAATGTGTCAGAGGAGATGCAACTGAAACGGACCAAGGGTGAAAGCTGGTGCCGTCCATCAGAAACTTCCAGTGACCAACAGCAGGGTGTTTAACCACCATTTTACACTTCAGTAAGTTATCAAGTTGGTCAAGAAAATAATTGATGGTGACTTATCACGAGTTGCTAATTTCTCAAAATATCTATAATGGGGAAGAATCCTCATTTCTTACAACCTCAGTGCTGAATTACATCAATCAACAAATGTATCAAGAGCCAGAGCAGTGTGTTAAGTGGCAGCTGAGGCATCAAACACAAATAAGACATGTTTCTTATTCACAAGAGAACTTCAGAGCCAGTGGGAAAGGTATATAAACATGTTTTTCCAATGCAATAAGATGAGAGCTATAATAAATGCACGGAGGAGGTGCTACAGGAACACAGATAGAAAGTCAATTGATTCTGCCTGGGAAAGTCTGAGAAAGCATCAAAATGGAAGAGAATTTAGTTTCCTGGAAGGAGGATTAGAATTTACCAAAAGGAAGGATCTAAGAAATACTTGAGCTATGAAGGAGAAGCCAAGCGTGTGCTGAGCATTTTCAGGGCAGGGCCATGGTCATCATTTCTGTGTGTCAAGAGGTCTATTCTCCCAGGAAATCCAATGTTCAAGCCCATCGTGTCACTTTGGACTCAAAAGTCTAATTTGAAATGCAATGACCTCTTTGTTCCAATCGTCTCAGTCTGCCCCTAGGAAATGACGAACGCATGGTCCCCCTGGTGGAATGACTGCTGGGGAAATGGCCAGCCAAGCCCTCCAGAGCATTGTGTTCAGCCTTGGGTCAGAGCGGAGAGAGGCAACCGGTCCGGTGTAGCATCACATACAGGGAAAGGCGAGAGCCCTGGGGTTCTGGGTCAGCGAGGCCCAGGTCAATACAAGGAGGTGGGAGTCTGAAGCAGGATCTGTGGTCATCAGTGGCAGCACCAGCACAGAAGACCAGGGTGGACTTCACTCCAGTAGACACCAGAAGAGTCCCTCTGTGGGCCTCAGATTCCTCTTTCATAAAATGCACTAGTTTGACTAGCTGCCATCAGCTGTTGGCAAGCTCCGTTTCTTAGAGCACTAGGGTTCCCTAAAGGTGCCTCAGTGGCTGGAGATGAGAAAGAGCAAGGCCAAGTTAGAAAGGCTAACCTTCCCACCCTCACTTCAACAGGAGTATTTTGATTCCATTTGTTTTCATGTTGGCAACCCACATGAGATGTAATTTGACAGAAGTCTACTTTACTGTGCAAAAAAAATAATCGGCATCTTGGACTAGAGAATCAAGTTCTGACTCTATGGTTGTGAGCCTCCCTTATTTCCTCTGCAATCCCACGAGACTCAATTTAGGTTCCTTTGTAACACTTACACAATTTTATTTTGTGTTTTTCTTTATGTCCCAAAGAGGTGCACTTCTTTTTCTCTTATGAATTTGTTTGCTCCATAAAAGGAAGTTCAGGGCTGCTGGACGTCCCTAGTCATACTGGTCTCCTTCCTGGACTTCAGACTCACCAAACACATCCCTTAGGGCCTTGGCATTTCTGATTTCTTTTATCTGGGGTTGTTACTCCCAGATCTCCCTAAAACTTGCTCCCTCACTTCCTTTAGGTCCTTTCTCAAATGTGACCTTATCTGATGGCCTTTCCTGAACACTTAATATGGAAAATAGAACCACATTCGCCCTACTCTCTCTCTCTCTCTCTGCCTCTCTCCCTCTTTCTCCCACTCTCTCTTCAGGGACTCTTCGTTCTGTTTTTATTTTCCTCCATAGCACTTACCATCACTTGCATATTTTATATTTCATTAGTTGCTTCAATTTTGTCTCATCCTAGAATATAAATTCCAGGGGGCAAGGACTTTTTCTGTTTTGGTCATTGCTCTGTCCCTGGAAGAGAGTCTGGTGTGGAGTAACCACCCATTCACTTTGAGGCCTTTGACACTCAGCTCCTGTCCAGCCAAGACCTCCTGTTTCATAAAGAAAGATCCCACCCACAGTGACTTACAGTTTGGCTGGGTTTCCTTTCTGGCCTGTAACATCCAAACCAGTGACCCAACAAGACCTGCCTCCCCTAGTAGTAATAGTAACTTAGGCAGACTGGTAAAAAAAAAAAAAAAAAACAAACAACAAAACATGGGGTTTGGAGCTGAGGGTTTGGGTTTGGGTCTGAACTGTAACATATGCTAGTGGGTTGCTTTTAGGTAACCTCTTGGAGCTTCAGTTTCCCTATTTGTAGAATGAGGTAGCAACTTACCTGTCACACAAGGTTGCTATGAGAATTACATCAAGTTCGATGGGGAAAAAGTGCTTTGTAATCTGTAAAGGACCGTGTTAGGTGTGGCTTCAGAGAATGAGACAGTAGGTGATCTGAACTCTAAATGGCCCTTGAGCCAATAGTAACACTGTGACTGCTGGTGCTCACCTAATTTTTCTGGAGACAAAGATAAGACTACCTCTTTCTGGTTGAAAGTAGGAAAGTGAGTCAGAGTATCTATGTGAAACACCTTTTGACTTTTATCATCCATCTTATGATTTTGGTGAAATTAGTAAGAAAATACTCAGCAAAGAAAGTATTTTTATTGACGCTACAAGGTTTTCAAATTAATAGTTTCTGTAAATAGTGCCTTTCAGCTCTGCAGGATTGCCTCTTTCTTTTAGGAAGGGCCCCTTTACTTCATTTTGGAATGTATGCTAATTTCTGTTTCCCCACATTTATACCATGTGCCTCAGCCTCCCAGATTCAAAAAAAAAAAAAAAAAGAATTCCATGTATTTGTGGAATGCATTTGACACTTAGCTTGAATTGCCTCCCCCAAGAAAGGCCTTTATATTTATTACCATTGATAAAAAATGCTTGAACACAAGGGAGGCAGCGTGTTAGGAGGTATGGAACACTGATAAGAGAATTAAGAACTTGAGATTTTGTCTGGTTCTGTTACTGACTAGTTAAATGGACTTGGGCAAGTTGCCATTTCTGTGGGCCTCATTCTCCGCATGTGTGTGTGCGTGCATGCGTGTGTGTGTGTGTGTGTGTGTGTGTGTGTGTGTGTGTGTAGCAGGGACGGGGGAATCACGTGAGGGGACAACTCCAGGCTCTCAGGGAGCGAGCTGGTTCTGCCTAAGAACACACTTTCTATGGGTGTGTTTGGTTATGAAAATGAGATCCATTGGGCACAGCTTGGCTGGACTAGGACTGCAACATAGGAGATTCTACTTCTTGACATTATAGAAGAAAAAGACATTAGTGAGGTGACCAGAAAGATAGATTCTGAAAGAGGGGTCTGGATCAGGAGGAGGAGGGAGCAGGAGAGAAGGCCCAGCAAAGTGGTCAGAAGCTGGGATTGAAATGGATAAATGGCCACTAAGAGGCTCTGCCTGAAAGAGTAATGGACTTGTAAAGCAGAGACAACTGACACCCAGTGAGGAGACATTTTCTGGAAGGACGGGGAGCAGATCTACTGGACTTACAGAAACACTGGTTCTGGAAGCTCTCCTCTTTATACATGCACAGCCTCCCTTTTCTTGACCCGTCTCTGCTAGGTCTCTTCTTCCCTTAGTGTTCCCATGGTCATGCTTGGGGCATCAGTCCCTGGCCCTCCACTTACCTTGGCCTTTTTAGGAACAACTTTCAGGGGGAGGAGTGGACAATATTGGTGTTGCTGCCCAGATCCCCCCAGCTTCCTATTGGCTTTCCTTGACCATTTTCATGCACACTCCCTCTTTCCTCTGTTGTGCATTTGATTCAAATTGACCGCATTTGAAACTCTTAGGAAATCTGCCCTTAGCTCCACCAGAGCCAGTACAGAGAGCTATCAGCCCAAAGTGCCTGGGGATTTGTTCTCCACAGCCCTGCCCGTGGCCCTTGAGCAAAGGGTTATAAGCCCAGCTGTCTTGCCTCAGTTGGTCCTACTCAGAAGTGTAACTTAACATCCCGGAAGTCCTCCCGTGGGATCTGCCCAAACCCTCCTCTGCAGGGCTTTGCCTAAGATGCAAACTTACTTGCCTTCTTCCCTCTTCTCCCTCCTTCTTCTCTCTGCTTCCCCACTTTCTTGCCAGTCTCCTCTAGAAGCACTGTCTTACAAAAATTTTTTTTAATGTTTATTTATTTTTGAGAGAGAGAAAGAGACAGAGACAGAGTGCAAGTGGGGGAGGGCAGAGAGAGAGAGGGAGATACACAATCCGAATCCGAAGCAGGCTCCAGGCTCTGAGCTGTCAGCACACAGTGGGGCTCAAACTCACGAACCATGACATCATGACCTGAGCTGAAGTTGGATGCCCAACCAACTGAGCCACTCAGGCGCCCCTAGAAGCACTTTCTTAATAAATGACTCGCTCACAAATCTTGAATTCTCATCTCAGAGAGCCCAGCCTAAAAACACCCCCTATCTCCTAAAGCTTAGGTTTCTTTAAAAATTGGAAGAAAGTTCTGGGCACTTTTCCTAAAAGAAAGTGTACATATGCATGTAATTGGCTTGCCTTTGCTCCATGATCTTGGAAGTGTAAGAAATGTCTCATCCTTAATTTTTCTAAATCCTATCTGACTCAGCCTTCCACCCACCAGGTGGTTGAGAGATCCAAGTTCAATTATTTGTGGGAGGGCGTTTCTCATTCTTCCTTGCTATTCACTTGAGATCACCCTGGAAACTTGGACCAAAAATATTAGGGGGAGCCTCAAGATTTCAGTCCAGTCCTCTTGGGGTTTTTGTCCTTCGCTCAGAGGTGCAGGTGACAACGTCTGGCTCTGCTCGGGAATCTGTGCTGAGCCCCCAGTCTGCTGTACTAGTGTCCAGACTCTCCAGGTGCCTCTGCAGAGAACATACTTTCAACCATTCTCATGGGAGGCCCTGATTTCTCTGGACTGCTGGGTGAGCCCTGTTATCAGAAGAGCTTAGATCAACAGCATCTCTCCCCTCACTCCCTACCCCTAGTTCTAGTCCCAGGAGCTATCTCTTACTACCACCCCTGATTCATGCCACCTCTACCCGCCTACCATAGTCTCCTGGTCTCTCCTCTCCCAAGCACTTCCCACCTCTGTCCTTTGCCCTCAGCAAAGAAGCAGATGGAGGTGATCTTCAGGGCAGAACTAGGTCCCAGGAACACTGAGAGAGGAAAGTTGTTTATCTCTCTAGGAGAAGGAAAGGAGAAATTATCCTTTTATTCATTTCCATCAGACAAAAATTGATGAAGGCAGCCATTAATGACTCAATAAAATACCCCCACTCACATACAATATTGCATACAACTTTAGGAAGTTCACAGTTCCCAGGACTCAAGGTTATGAGCATCTGACCTAAGGGAAGAGTCATATGAAAGCAACCTGACTACTACTAACCAGTGATGAGGTTATTCTTGAATGGAACTTTCTCTTTGATCTAGAGTCTCTATCTTATGCCTGTGGCTTCTTGCTTATCAATTACCAAAGCTGCTCTAGCTGAAAGATAAAATGAGGCAAGAATACCAGGAAATGTCATTCAGAGTTTTGGCTCATGAAACAGTGACAAGCCTTGGGCAAAATATTTTGGTCAGGTGATGCTAAGGGTGAATATTCCCAGTGGTCAGATGGAGGTTCAGGGACCATCACCTTCTTATGGACAGGGATCATATACTATTCATCTATATATACCTAGCAAGTAGCATTAATGGCACTTATATTATTAATAAATAAATATTACATTGATTTAATTCATCTTGTATACATTCTGCTGATTTGTTAGCACTAAGGATTATATTGATAAGGTCTATACATATCTTCCTATGGATTGGGGCTGTATCTTTACACTTTCACTTGATGTGTACTTTGCCATCCTGAGGAAAATATATAAGGTCACATCTTCTTAAATATTCAAATTAAAATGACTTTGAGTGCCTGTCCCATTATTACACAAATGTCTTTCATTACTGGAGTCCCTCCTGTACGAGAATTCCTCACTTTACTTAATCCAACCATAAGGTAGCTGCTCCCATCTTGTGCTGCTATCAGAGTGGGAACCAGAAATGAATGTCTCTTTGAGGCTAGAGGACTCAGTTTGGGGGACCGGATACTCCAGGAAGAGCCACCATGTGGTTGTTGCTGCTACCAGAGTTGGAGGCCTGTTATAATGGAGGCTGAAATTGGGCACTGTGCAGGGATGCTCCACCCCCCTGCTGCAGAGGGCAATGTGAGCACATTGCTCGGATGCCTTAGGTTCATCCAGAAGGTTACTCTTACTGTTCTTCACTCCTTCCCAAGATGAGAATTCAGATGCTCCCCTTGTGGCCGGAAGACATCATGACCACTGCCTGACCTTTAAAATAAAACAGCCATGGCATCAGAAGAGGAAGGGAAGGGGCGCCTGGGTGGCGCAGTCGGTTAAGCGTCCGACTTCAGCCAGGTCACGATCTCGCGGTCGGTGAGTTCGAGCCCCAGCCCCGCGTCAGGCTCTGGGCTGATGGCTCAGAGCCTGGAGCCTGTTTCTGATTCTGTGTCTCCCTCTCTCTCTGCCCTTCCCCCGTTCATGCTCTGTCTCTCTCTGTCCCAAAAAATAAATAAACGTTGAAAAAAAAAATTAAAAAAAAAAAAGAAGAGGAAGGGAAGTATATATTTATGATTCCTTTCATAATATGAAAATAGTCCATTACCAGGCAGGTGAACAAGCTTGCACACGTTCATGGTCGCCTTCTTCTTTTGTGAGGCTTCCACGAGTGGAAGCAGACCCTGCTACAAACCAGCTTTTATTCACTCAATCACTAGAAAGGAAGAATGGTATATTAATATTCCAGTAGAAACCCTTACAAAATATAAAACGATAGCAGCGATTGCTGCAAAAAGATGTTTTGTTCGTCTTGGCATCAGGTTAACAATTATGGGGGATTCTTTAGGGTTTGATAGAAAAAAAGTTATTTGAATTAAAGTCTATTTTATTTGTTTACTTATTAAAGATTTATTTTATTTTGAGAGAGAAAGAGAGCAAGTGGGGGGAGGAGCAGAGGGAGAGAATCTCAAGCAGCCTCCACACTCTGCATGAGCCCAACCCAGGGCTTTATCCCATGACCCTGGGATCATGACCTGAGCCAAAATCAAGTTGGATGCTTAACTGACCGAGCCACCCAGATGCCCCTGAACTAAAGTCTGATTTTAAAATCTGATTCTAATTTTGATAAAATAGAAAATTTTTTGCCACTCATGCTCTTCGTATATCTGGGATTTGTAAAGAAATGATTGCAGTATAGTCAAGGGGTCATCCATTCATTGACTAACCCATCACCAAAGATCATGTCTGAGTTCCTCCACCACAGGGTAGGTGCTTTGTAAATACCTACGCTGTACGAAACCTTTCCATTTAATTGTGATGTAGCATCCACTTAAATAGGCACAGTGGTTGGGAAAACTTTTCAATATCACTCAAGTGAAATGTTACTTTAAAGAGAATTCCAAACATGTGTTTCATTTTATTTTCTAGTGTCATTTCTCTTGAAAGATTTACTTGTTGAGAGCAAGTGATTCCAACAGTAAAAAACAACAAACTGTTAAGAAAGACACAGAAAAATCAAACCCATGTAAGGGAATCAATAGCAAATACAGTACCCAATTATTGTGATTAAGCATTAATTCTGACCCAAGGTTTCTGGTACCCAGGGCACAAGGATAGCATGATAGGTGACATAGTTTTTATCTACTTGGATAAAAACACATCTTGGGGGGATATCAACTTCCACATTCATTCAGTGTCTCCATTGATGTTAATATTAATTCCAATTAAAGAACAAGGAAACATAATTTTTCTAAATGTTTCCAGCTGTGACATGTCAATTGCTACAATTGAGTTTCTAGATCTACTGTGATATTTAATAAACTTTATGTAAACTTTAAAATACTGCACTGAAAAAATGCAAGCCCATGCTAGTTCATGAAAGAGAACCTTTTTCTAATAAAACTTTTAAAAAGGAATCTGTTATGGAGGAAACTCAGGCTGAAATTAGCTCTGTTAACAAAATTAGAAAATTTTTTTTCAAGGAAATTAAATAAATTTTAGAAGTCTGTATCTTCTGTATGTCACTGTGGTAACAAACCTTCAAATCCCTGTGGCTTAACCCATGAACTTCTTTCTTTTTTTTTTTAATCTTTTTTTAATGTTTATTTATTTTTGAGACAGAGAGAGACAGAGCATGTACAGGGGAGGGTCAGAGAGAGGGGGACACAGAATCTGAAACAGGCTCCAGGCTCCGAGCTGTCAGCACAGAGCCCAACGCGGGGCTCGAACCCATGGACCGCGAGATCATGACCTGAGCCGAAGTCGGCTGCTTAACTGACTGAGCCACCCAGGCGCCCCTGAACTTCTTATTTCTTGCTCATATCATAGTGTGATGCTGCCAATGTAGGTTTCCTGAGTCATTCTCATTTAAACAGAAACTCAAGGATCAGGCAGAAACTCCTTCCATGGTGTAACTCTACCAACTAGCAGTCCTTACTTTCCAGTGTGGAGACAAGAAAGAGATGAGGAGAGGGTGGAGGAGTGCAGGAGAAAGTTTGGAGACAAGGCCTGAAAGAGATACGTATTATTTTCACTCATATTCCATTGGCCAGAACTCAACCACATGCTCCTAACTTATTGGCAAGGGCAACTGGAATATGTGGTGTTCCTCCGTTCCCAGGAGGAGAAAGCGGGGTGGATGAGCATTTGGCCAATTTCTGCCAAATCTAGTATTCATCTTAGGGCTTTTCTTCTCCTCTCAAAGTCTGTTCTGAAATGCTTTAGTCCCTAGGGTTCCCAGGGACAAGGAAGTCTACCACTTATACAAATGGGGAGTAAGATTATTTGTTAATATAATTTATAATGAAAAATATATTTATCCATATCAATAAACTAGATAGTAATCATTGGGACAACTTATTATTTTTTTAATGTTTATTTATTTCTTCTGAGAGAGAGAGAGAGAGAGAGAGTGGGGGGGGGGGGGCAGGGAGAGAGGGAGAGAGAGGGAGAATCTCAAGCAGGCTCCACACTCAGCGCAGAGGCCTACAAGGGGCTCGATCTCATGACTGTGAGATCATGGCCTGAGCCAAAATCAGGTGTTGGTTGCTTAACAGACTGAGCCACCCAGGCGCCCCAGGACAATTTCTAAACACCATTCTTAGAAATGATGAGATCTTTACACACATAAAATAAACATAAACTTGACCCACTTATGCATGAATTTTTTTTTTTTTTGATAAATACAGTACAGTAATGAAAATGCATTTACTCTTAGGGTTTTCTGAATTTTCTTTTCTCTAGCTTACTTACTGTAAGAATGCAGCATATAATACATATAACCTACAAATATGTGTTAATGAACTGTGCATGTTACCGGTAAGGCTTCCAGTCAACAGTAGGTAAGTTTTGGGGAGTCAAAAGTTGTATACAAATTTTCAACTGCACAGAGTGGGGAGGATGGGTGCCTCTAACCCCTGGGCTATTCCAGTGTCGACTGCATACATAATACAGTCATCAAATGATGTGGTTCTCTGTCCTCTCTTCCTCCTCATCCAGAGTAGCTCTGATTGTAATTGATTAAGATTCTTTCATACAAGAATTTCCCTTTTGAAAAAGAGGTTTGAAAACCTCTTTGGATAGGCTACTCCTGTGGCCCAGGCCACTTAAGGATCAGAACCTTCTTCCATTAGGATACAGGAGCCAGAAAGGATCTTCTCACAAATGCAAAGAAGGAGTGACCAGAGGCTATTCGATCCAAGAGTTTTTCATACTCTCCATATTATTCTTGCTCTGAGCCTGGAGTCAGCAGCAGTTTGAACTTCAGCTGATCTGAAACCCTTTACTCGATGGAGTTTTGGAAAATTAATCCGCTTCCATTTGTGCACACTTGCATTTCCACACTTTCATTTTATGAAGTTTCACGCCCATACATTTGGCTTTGAGGTTTGCTTCATTCAGATCCATATTGGAAAGGCCTGACTTCCTATCACTGCCAGGATTTTCTTCTGCTCCAGGGATTTGTTTGGTTCTGTGCCATTTTATCCCAAGTTTTATTCCTTCCATCTGATTCGAATGTTTCATTACCAACTCATAGTTGTTCTTAACAAGAAGTAAAAGCAAAAAAAAAAAAAAAAAAAAAAAAAGATAGAAAAGAAGAGGCAAAAATGACACCTCTCTTAAAACAGGAAAATGTGCTGGTTTGAATCTCCTGTCAGATTTTGGGCAGGTTAGTTGGCAACTGGTGTTTGGCCAGATTTCAGATTTCAGAGTAAATTTCTCAGAGCTTTATTGCTTCCCTCTGGACCCCTGTTAGAGAACAATGAGAGGTTAGGTGTAGCTTGCTAAGCCCACTTGCATTAGTCAGTTGCTCTTCTGGTGCACGTGGAACGTGCTCTACCTTCCTCATCTTATGGCTTCATCTTCCATCTGCCTGGTTGGGAAGGGACTGTGAATCCGCAGCGGCATTTTACAGCGGGGATGGGGTGGATACACGAATGAAGGAAGAGCCTGATGTCACTGCCCTACATGGTAGCCGCTGCCATTACTGTTGTCAGTGTTGTCTCCATAAGCTTTTGTAAAAAAACCGTATTTATTTATTTATTTATTTATTTATTTAATTTATTTATTTATTTTAAGAGAGAGAGAACAGGAGAGGGGCAGAGAGAGGAGAGACTCCTAAGCAGGCTCCACAGAGTCAGCACAGAGCCTGATGCTGGGCTCAAACCCATGAACTGTGAGATTATGACCTGAGCCAAAGTCAAGAGTTGGACACTGAACTGACTGAGCCACCCAGACGCCCTGATAAGCTTTTTATTTTAGAAAAATTGCAAAGGTAGTGCTGAGATTCCTATACATTCCATACACAGTTTTCCCCATTGTAAGCAGCTTACATTATTATGGTACATTTTCCACTCTAATGAGCCAATAGCTCATACATTATTATTACCTGAAGTTCATATTTTATTTGAATTTCCTTCACTGTGACCTAATGTCATTTTTCTGTTCTAGGATATGTCCTCCTGAATCCCACATTATGTTTTGTTGTCCTGTCTTCTCCCTTGAGGATCTTCTTTTGTTTGGTTTTGGGTGTACGTGTGTGTGTGTGTGTGTGTGTGTGTGTGTGTGTGTGTGTGTGTAATATGTGATGTAATATGTAGATCATGGTTCCCCAAATTAAAAGCCACTGGTATAGAGCAAATTATAGTTGGTGACTCCTTTAAGCTCCTAACAAGAATTAAAAGGACAATATTAAAAAAGATGCCAAGTATTTCTGATGCTAGTTTGTCATTGTTAAAAAAAAAAAAAAAGGACAGGAGATAGTTATATTTATAGAAAATTGAATAGCAAATAGAAGGTATCCTAGAGATGGAGAGAATTCAGGCCTAAATACTATTCAGGTCTGTAGGGACCTATAGAGTTTTCAAAGCAAGCATTAATATGTTTCTGCTAGTGATGTTCATTCCTTTCAGGAATGCTGTTTGTCCTTAGTGACTCATAGCAGCCACTTCTACAGATTTTTTTGAAGTGTCAGATGTGGTGAGTTGCCTGGGTCTAGAAAGAGTTTGGTACGTAGGTTTGGGCTTCATTGGCTGTTTCCCATGGGAAAGTCAGTTGATTAGATTAGAGATGAAAACTGTCCCAGTCAGCTGTTTAAAGCCATACACAGATGAAAGGAAGCAGGGTTGGAGGGTGTGGGGGGGTGTGTACATTTGTTACAATACTGAGTCCAGATAATTTAATATGGATTTCCCGCCTTATTGTTGGCGGAGGGCAGGGAGTAGGGAGGTCGAACATGATGTGAAATCTTGAAGTATTTTTTAATGCTGGTAGTGTAATCCCAACAAATGAATGCACTTAGGGTGTCTTTATAGGCTTTGGAAAGGTGGCAGAAGGAGAAGCAGAGACAGAGAAGGAGTGGATCCGAGTTGCTGCCTACCTGAGAATGAAATCTCTGTGGGGAGACCGGGATTTGACCAGGTGACTCATCTTTTATGTTCCGAGCCAAAGTGAACAGGATCTATACACTCACTAGTTGTGAATAAGTAGCATTTAAGTGCGTGTTTTAATCCTTAAAAATTAATTTCCTGACCTAAGAATCCATTGTTGGAAGGAGTCGTCAGAGACTTTTAACCTTTCTTTTTACCTGTAGGTAGGTAACTCAGTCACAACGAGCTATAGGGAGAAGCAATTTTTACCTCGATTTCCTAGGTCTTTTTCATTTTAGTAATTAAAACGAAGCTCGATAGATTACTTGGAAGAATTAAAACAGGTTATACCACTCCAAATTGTAGCAATTGCTTGATTAAATATTGATTGAAGAGTTTGTGGCTCATTCAACTCATTTGGGTTTGTTTTCCCTGGCTTTTCCCCCACCCCTCATTTTTTGAGTATTTCACTGGATTGTGAAAATAGAGGGAAATACAATAAAATAGAAGTGAACCCATTCTACTACTTGCCAAGTGATCTTGTAGTTTGGGAGGTAAACAAGGGAGTTGAAAAGGTGAAAGAATGCATCTATATTCATTTGTTCTCTCTCCTTAAAATTATGAGGAGGAAGTTATTTCTAAATTTGGAATGTTTACCACTTCCTCCTCCTGCAACTGAGAGCTAACACACTATACACACACACACACACACACACACACACACACACACACACACACAGTCAAAATATCCAGTTGGGGCAGACTTTGCCGTAACATCTCAGCATCTCAGCACCTCGTTGGTTTTTCATATTTTCCATTCATTAGAGATACATTGCTGGTTCCAATATGCTTAGGCTTGGTGTTTCTGTTGGGAAAGTAAATGGCAAAAGACCACATGACTTCCAAGGGCAAACACTGCCCAAGGGAGAAAGCATGGGCTGGCTGGAAACACAAGGCATTGTGTGGAGCAGAGGTTAGAGATAGGGTGAGGCAGAAAAAGCTCTGCTCTTTCTCCATCACCTCCATTTAGGTCCTCCAGGAAGCAGAAGCCAAGACAGGATTAGAAATGTAATTTGTTTCTTGGGGGAAAATCCTTGCCAAAGAGAAAGGGGACAGGGAGCAGGAGGCACTGGGGAGAGCCCCAGATCATGATGCAAGTCTGACAACCATGAAAAGGGAGAACAGGAAGGGGGAAGAATTGGATAGGTAGGGCTTCCAATTGCAGGGCAGCTCGAAGAAAAGTCTTAGCTAGGCTGATGGGAAGTCCCAAAACAATTCCCACTGCATTCCATTGGGCAGGAATTCCTGGCTCCAGTCCACCCACCACCCCTGTCCCCATCCCATGCTCAGTCATTGGCTAGGAGCTGCTCTGGAGAAGCATAGCCCAGCCTTGGTGTGAATGCTGCAATGGATCCATCCCAAAGCTTTGGAAACTGCAGTTGGGCAGATAAGCACACTTGTCACCAAAGAGTCTTTCTTAAAGGGAAATCTGAGCATCTTTCTGTGGTTGCCACCCTGTGAATCACATTAGTATCAGAGCTCAAAACAGGCAAGAGCTCATCTCAGGTATCTGGTCACCCAGCTATCGTGTGTGTGTGTGTGTGTGTGTGTGTGTGTGTGTGTGTGTGTGTGTGTTGCGCCCACACTGTAGACGATTACAAGGACTATAACATTGAGTTAAGGTGCTAAGAGTTTTCCTTTATTTGCTAAAATCCTAAGGCACCTTACAAAAGTTAGTTTGACCCAGTTCAGTTTCTTCCAGCTACCAGATGTGGTCCAAAAACCAGCTCGAACAATTTGCAGCATGCTGACTCAACTTGTCAGAGCCAGAAGCCCCTTGGCAGATATGAGAACTATCTCACCTCTCAGATCTATACGGAAAGGGAAATTGATTCACGGATGTTTTTATTCTTTTTTTCTCTTTGTGGTGTTTCTTCTTCTTTTTCTTTTTTTTTAAATTTTTCAGTGTTTATTTATTTTTGGGACAGAGAGAGACAGAGCATGAACGGGGGAGGGGCAGAGAGAGAGGGAGACACAGAATCAGAAACAGGCTCCAGGCTCTGAGCCATCAGCCCAGAGCCTGACGCGGGGCTCGAACTCACGGACCGCGAGATCGTGACCTGGCTGAAGTCGGACGCTCAACCGACTGCGCCACCCAGGCGCCCCATGTGGTGTTTCTTCTAAGTGCTGGAGGGTGTTGGCTTTTCTATGACTCAGAAACATAAATCCTTTTCTAAGGTGAAGAATTAATTTTCAAAGTGGAAGAAAGTTAGTCTCTTTTTGTTTTACACTTTGAGAATTGGTTACACGGAAGGAGTTGATCCAAAATATTACAACAGGGGAAGAGGACAGGGCATAACTGAGCTATAAGCCAAAAGGCAGTTCTGAACACCACTCTGCAGGTATATTCAGCTTTGCAAGGAGCTTTTCAAAATTATCAGGCCACTAAAGGTCAGTTGAACCTATCATGTAAATCATCTGCTCATTCACTTTGACCGACATGTTCACAGTTCCTTTTTCATATTCTGCTTCCCTGAGTCTAGGTAATAAACTTATCTTCATGTGAGAGAGAAATTGGGGCCTGACAAGTCAAAGGCTCAGGGGGACATGAAATTCCACCTTTTGATGAACAATTGGCCTGTCCGAGTTTCAACTTTTCCAGATGCAAATTCCAGAGATGTTCCGCAGTCGACCTCTCAGGCTGTAGCATATGTAGGCACCCAAGGAATGTTCGTAATGCAAGGAAGGTGGCCAAGTTTAAGTGGAGAAGGGACAGTGGCTGTGGGTGTTGGTGAAGGTTAGAAACCTGTGTGGAGAATCTATTTTGCATGTTAGGCATCCTGCTGTCCCTCTACACTGAGCTTCCTCGGAAAATCATACCCAACAGAAAAGAAAGGAGAGCCAGGACTTGCATAATGTATTTCAAACCCACTGCTTGACTTTTATTTCTTTAGGATGAAGGCATATGGTCCTGTCCTTTGCTTGCTACCGATTTCATTTTTAATGATAGTGTGGTGGAATTCAATGGTTTGCAATGGTTTTCAAAGTTATTTTTCATAGTGGTGCTCTTGCTTCAAAAGAGATATAGAAGTCAGGGTCAAAGGTTGAGAGCTCTGAGACAGCCAGCTTCTCCTTTAGCTACTTTCCCAAACCCCAAGACTCTTTGGAAAATAGTTTGAAAGTCACTGTTAAAGTGGAAAAAGATTTTCAGTAGCAGTTTAGGTCTGGAGTGGAGGTGATTCTAGTTTATTGTTATTCTTTTTTTTTAAATTTTTTAACATTTATTTATTTTTGAGACAGAGAGAGACAGAGCATGAACAGGGGAGGGGCAGAGAGAGAGGGAGAGACAGAATCCAAAACAGGCTCCGGGCTCTGAGCTGTCAGCACAGAGCCCAACGCGGGGCTCGAATTCACGGACCATGAGATCATGACCTGAGCCGAAGTTGGACGCTTAACCGACGGAGCCACCCAGGCGCCCCTATTGTTATTCTTTAAATAACAATAGCAATAATGGTAGTAAGGTAGCGGTGTATGAATACTTATTATTACAACTAGAAAAGTTTGTTATAATTATGAATAATAATTACAAATATCATTTAAAGACCATGTTCCATGTGGCAAGCACAGAGCTGAATGACTTTAACAGGCATTACTTCCTTTCAAATCAACAAACCTAAGAGGTTCAGGTGAAGCTACTAGGAAGGGAAAAGTTGTTTGCCCAAAGCTGTATAGCAAGTGATGGGCAGAGTGGGGACACAAACCCAGGTATGTTTGACTTCCCAGAAGCAGGGTTCCAAGCCGCAGGTATGTACAGACTCAGGGTCCTAACCTGTAAAGTATACAGATTAGATTAAATTATCATTAAGAATTAAAAAAAAAAAAAAACCACAAAACACAAAACTGTTATCTCCATGACAGCTGTGAGCTGAGCTTTAAAAAGAACAGAATTGCAACCTCTACCTGTTATTATAAAAATCTACTAGACCCTATCTGACTTCTTATCCTTCTGTATAGGATGATGGCATGCTTCATCCTCTGTTATAAAACCCCCTGGTATGAAACCCCCTATAATTCTACCCAGTGTACAAATTTTAAGAGGCATCACCAGGGACTTTACTGTCTCATCGGTACTCCTGGTTTTCTTTTTCTGCTTTGGCAGAGAATTTGGTATTTTCAGTACCTAAATGAAAGTCATTAGGTCATTATTCACATATTAATAGTTCAATGCAAAGGGTGTGTGGCATTCTGTTTATTTTCATAGCTTTGTCAGCTGCAAGTCTCTAGAAGTCATGGCATCCCTCTAGCAATGAATGAAGCTGATGGCTAGATCTTGGTTTCTAAGTACCGTTCCCAACCAAAATGAGTACATAGATGTATTTATGACTTTGATATGTGCTGTCTACTCCAGAGTGTGCGGGAAAGGCATTGTGGGCAGAGGGCACTGGGCATGGGTCTAGCAGACTGGTTTTGCATCTCACCAGCTCAGCGAACCTGCTCAAGTCAGGTTATTTATGAGGGGAGGGTGTCAGTATTCTTATTTATTTATTTATTTATTTATTTATTTATTTATTTATTTTAAATTGTTTTTTTTTTCAACGTTTTTATTTTTATTTTTGGGACAGAGAGAGACAGAGCATGAACGGGGGAGGGGCAGAGAGAGAGGGAGACACAGAATCGGAAACAGGCTCCAGGCTCTGAGCCATCAGCCCAGAGCCTGACACGGGGCTCGAACTCACGGACCGCGAGATCGTTCCCTGGCTGAAGTCGGACGCTTAACCGACTGCGCCACCCAGGCGCCCCAGTATTCTTCATTGTGAAATGAGAGCATTGGCATTTCTGTTTCTGGCAATCCATTCTCCACTGTGTAGCCAGAATGATCTTACTGGAGAGTGAATTGGAACCATATCACTTCTTGGCTTCTACCTGTTCACTGGCTCCCTTCCCACTACTCCCAGGATAAAGCCCACCCTCTGTAACATGATATAAAATGGTCCCTGCCCAACTTTCTAGAATAGCGTTTCTTCTGCTCTTGTGCTGCCTCCATGTATATACCTGTTCTGGCTGCTCCATGATACGAACCTCCTGACTACTTTGAAGTTCCTTTATGTGTTGTGCTCTCATACCTCTACACCTTTGCTCCTGCTGTTCCTTATAATCTGTATAATCGTTCCCCCTTCTCTCCTTTTTGCCCATTTATCTCTTCCCCATCTGAGCTGGCTATCATTTCCTCCAGAATGCTTTCCGTGAGCCCCTAAACTGAAATAAATGCTTCCTGTATGTGTCTCTCTAGCCTGCGTTCTGTGTCGTAATTACGTGGGCTGTCCTGGGCTGTCCCTGGTCCCTAAACAACTAGAAACTATGCCTTTGTCGTAGCCATATCTGTAGAGCCCAACGCAAGCCCAGCACCTACTAATAGACTCACATATTTTTTAACTGAATGATCACGCTTGTCTTCTCTGAACCCTATGTATCTCACAGATTGCAGTGAAGACTGGCCGAGGCAGGGGATGAGGAAGCGCTTTGCTAACAGGACTCGCTACCTCATGTAGGATGTGATGCGAAGATGTGCCTTCTCTCTGGCATGCAGTTTCCTCTACACTGGGCTTGGCAAACTGACCCACAGGCTAATCCGGCCCACCTCCTGATTTTGTGTCACCCGGAGTTAAGAAGGGCTTTAAAATTTTTTAAATGGTTAGGTGAAATCAAAAGAAGAATATTAGTCATGACACATGGCATTGCATGAAATGCAAATTTCAGGGTCCGTGAATAGTTCTATTGAGACACAGCCATGCTCATTTGCTGTGCTCTGGGGCTGTATTTGTGGTATGACAGAGGCCTTATGGCCCACAGAGCCTAAAAGGTTTACCCTCCAGACTTTAACAGAAAATGTTTGCCAACCTGGTCTCTAAACCTCCTTCTTCTATCCCCTCATCGCCCAAACCCTGCATTCTGTCTTGATGTCCTACCATTAGAGATATTTGGTATTTCCTCACAGATGTAGAGAGAAAGAGTTATTTCTTATTTATCCCCGAACAACCATATGAAAATCTACACAAAACGTGGCAGGGCGTTTCCCCAAAGGTATTTCATATTTGCATATGTATAATGTGGTGAATTCAGGAATAAAATCACTGGGTACCCCTGCAAACTATCTCATTACTCAGGTTTATTTGTTAAAGGAAGAGCTCCTTCTGGTTTATTCAGATAACTATTTGAGTTTGAAATTTGTTCAGATGTGTATGATTTTGTTTTCTCTGCGTGGGGCTTCTTTTTTATTTCATTTTTTAAGAGAAATTAATGGACAGAAAGTATAAGCCAAAGCAGCCCCCACTTTAAAAATGAGGGGCTGGAGGTGGGGGGCTTAAAATTAGATGCAGTTACATGGTTAGAAGTGAAAGGAGAGAGACAGAGACAGAGAGACGGAGAAAGCAGCTGAGGAGTGCGCAGGTCATCTAACAAGAAGACAGGTGAGCTGCAAATCCTGTTTAGGAAGTTGGGAGCCCAGGGAGACAAAAGGAGAATAGCTCAGGAGCCAGCCCGGCTCTGTGAGGACATTTTTGTGGTAGTTAAATGGCTTCCTACAGAATCTCCGTAGCTGTTTGGCATCTGAGTCTCTCCTGTTCTGTCTCCCGTCTGTGGTAGAGCTGTGGTTGTACGTGAAAGAGAAAACTTAAAACACGCTGTTACGCAGAGGAACATGGTGTACCACCTTCCAGAAAAGAATCCAGTGACTGTCTGAACTCCAGGCTGCATTCCTGAGCTCCTCAGAGGATGTAGTAAACAAGCTGCTGGGATCCAAAGATTCATGAAGAGGAGCTTCAACATTGTGAAATACTTCTGACATCTTGGTTGCTCCAGTTGGCATCATACCAGGCTGTGTGAGAAAACTATTTTGGCAACAGACGGGTCTGACCACTAAGCCCACCCCCTCCGCCCCTCTCTGTCCTCTAAAATTGCGCCAACAAAATAAAAATTAACACGATATTCCAGGATGATGGAAAACCAACTACTGAGGGTTCGAGGGCATGATATAAAATACGTACGTGAACTTTAGGTGGAAACAAGTCCATAGCACACGCTGTATGTGTAAATTCACAGTTTGAACCTAGAAACTGGAGACAGGACATTCGGAGTTGGTTTGGGGACATTGCATAGACTTCCATGAGCCAATGCCTGCTACCGAGTATTTTTTTTTAACTCTTCAATGTGAGGCTTTTGACTTAATTTTGAGGATTAGCTTAACTTGCCTTGGATAATTCTATTATTATTCCCTCAATTTCTTTGTAATGCTTTTTTTTAAACCTTTTTAAAAAATTTTTATTTATTTATTTTGGGGGGGGGAGAGAGAGAGAGAGAGAGAGCGAGCGCAAAAGTGGGGGAAAGGCAGAGAGAGAATCCCAAACAGGCACCACGCAGTGCAGAACCCAGTGGCGGGACTAGAACCCATGAACCATGAGATCATGACCTGAGTTGAGGTCAGACACTTAACTGACTGAGCCACCCAGGTGCCCCTGTAATGCTTTTAGAGAAAAATTTAACTTATATCAGTGAAAAACATGTGCTTCGGTTTGATCTGGAGTTGGTATTTCTCCCTACAAAGATGTGGCAAATTTTGGTGCCTAAACATTTTCCTTTTAGGGGAAGAGACTGGATTTATGGTATAGAATTCCATTAGCCTATTTCAGTACGAAGTATCTGGGGGATGATTATTACAAGTGTACTTGTTCTCTGGAAGAAATTCTTTATGTTTATGTGCTCAATTACAATGTAGTTTATAATGAAATGGTCTTCCTGACATCAGTTTTCCAGAACCCACTTTTTTCTTCCTCTAAGGGTAAGCAAGCAGCATGTACTCAGCTGATTATTAATTGACAACTGGTAGATATTCCTTCTTTTTCCTCCTAAATTAGGGAAGGGCAACAGTTTTTTAAAAATCAAGAACCACAAAACCATAGAGGAAATATCAAATAAGACCTCAACAAGTAATACTGAAAAAAGAAAACTAGAAAGTAGTTTACCAATGTACTTTTTCTAATTATAAAATATAAAAATATACAAAAAAATAACAATTCTCTGTATTTTCACTTCCCTGTGATAAATGTTTATCATCTTGATAAATTAGAATGCTTTTTTGAAAAATGCTATTATTTTGTGGCACCTGGGTGGCTCAGTCAGTTAAGCGCCAGACTTCGGCTCAGGTCATCATCTCATAGTTCGTGGGTTCAAGCCCCACATCGGGCTCTGTGCTGACAGTTCAGAGCCTGGAGCCTGCTTCAGATTCTGTGTCTCCCTCTCTCTCTGCCCCTCCCCCACTCACGCTGTTTCTCTGTCTCTCTCTCTCTCAAAAATAAATAAACATTTAAAAAAAAAAGAAAAATGCCATTATTTTTATTAAAAAAAATAAACTCCTGGCATGCCTGGGTGTCTCAGTCGGTTAAGCATCGGGCTTCGGCTTCAGTCATGATCTCATGGTTCGTGGGTTCGAGTTGCACATAGGGCTCTGTGCTGACAGCTTGGAGCCTAGAGCCTGCTTCTGATTTTGTGTCTCTCTCCCTCTCTCTCTACTCCTCTCTCTCTTGTGCTATCTCTCTCACAAAAATAAACATTAAAAAGAAAGAAACTCATACAGAATTCAACATTTGAGAAAAGTATAGAGATGAAGTTGAAAACATTCACCCCCCAAATCCTGCCACTCCTGCCAAACCATTGTTAACACTGGACAAACATCGTTTTAGAGTCTATCTTTTATTCCATATATCCAGATAGACCAACTAGAAATTTTTATCATGATGAAATCTTACTATAGAAGACATTTTAATGAAAAAAGTATTTTACTTGAATTTAGTAGAAGAAAAACTGAAGGGATGGTTGAATTTCAAGTAAATGTTTCCTTAAACAAGATATATTATTTTCTAAAAGTTCCCTCTCAGATTAAAACAAGAAATTTAATAAAACAATAATCAGAACAATGTTAAAGCATCATGTTTCAATTTTAGCATTCTCAAACTTTCTCCCATTGTTTCCCAAAGATTGTTAGTATTTTTATATTGTCTAGAAATACATTCACATTTTTTTTCTGTAACCATAGTTCTCTTAGTTCAATTAGTTCCATATTTAGCTTAATGTTTATCAGATTCTTAAAAATATGGAATTTTTATTCCTATGCTCTTTATTTTGATTTGTGTTTTAACATCCTCCCGCCCCCACCCCACCCCAGGAAGTGGTTATGAGTGTTGTATTCACTGAATTCTGTCATGTTTGAGGAAGTATGCCCACTGCTCTTCAGCCAAACAGTGTCTTGGCTGGGTACTAAGTTCTTGGATCACACTTCTTTTCTTCAAAACATTCTGAACATTACTCCACTGTCTTTGGCATTTACTGTTGTTATGAAGAAGTCTGATTTTTTTTCCCCCCCAATGTACAGGATTTACTTTCTTGACTGGTCACTTAAAGGATTATTTCTTTATCTTTTAATTTTAATGATGTATCTGGGCTATGCTCAGTGTAGTGTGTTTTGTATCCAACTTTTCTGGAAAATAGAGGACCCTTTCAAGTTAAAGATTTAGGTTTTTCCCAGTTGGACTCAGTGAAGTTCTCTTGCATCATAGGTTTGAATTCATTTTCTGTTTATTTGTTGGTTTTGCTATTTCAAGGACACCAATTATCCTTATGTTGCATTATATTTGTCTGTCTTCCATACCTATTAGTTCATTTCTGAATGGTTTGATTTCTCTTTTTAAACTTTATTCATCATGATTAGCTCATCTTTCTTCTATGTCAGTATGTGATCAATAGCAATAACTATTGTGTTTCTTCTTGTTTCTAAATTATTTATTAATTCCTTAATGTTGTTCTTGGAAGTCTTTATTTCCTGAGGTCCATGGTCATTGTTTTCATCTTGGTAGATTGTTATTACTGTAAAGCCATTGAATTCCTCTTTTATCCAGACCATGCACTTATCAAGTTATTCTATGGTGTGAAGCAATTTTCTTCTGATCCTTGATGTTTTCTTATTACTTGTCTTTCCTTTGCTTTCTTCCTTCCTTACCATATAATACAGATATAATTACCATGCCATTTCTTTTTACTGTGTTTATGTTTGGGTGGCTCTGTCCAGACATTCTATTTGTTCTAACACACTGAGGGTTACTTCTTAATTTTTTTTCCACATTCTTTGTAACTAAGCTATAGCTTGATGGCTGAATTTCCATGTGTTCTACACACTCTTTTATAACTCAAGAGAATGACAACAGGAGAGAGTCCAGCTGAGATATTTATAGTCTTTCTTAGATAACATAGGCCCTGCTCATTGTGTTGGGAGTTTTGCTAATGGTTCTGTGTCAAGGTCTACTTGATGGGTGTGCTCCTTTCCAGTGGGAATGTAGCCTTGACCTGTAGACTGTACAGCCATGGAAATTTTTTTCTCTACAGCCAGTCCCTGTTTCACTTCTTTTTCCCCTAATAGCCTTGCCACCCCCAGTACTCAGATTGAAAAAAGAAAAGATAATGACTGAGTTGTTTTCTTTCCAGGTTTGATCTGATAAACCCAACAGTACAATTTCTGGGAGTTTGAACAGGGGTAAAAGCAAAACTGTGTTACTTCTCTGTTTTATTTCACAATCATCTATATCTTTCCCTATTTGCCGGTTTTTGAAGTCTATAACATCAGGTCAGTCCCCTTTTCTTGCTTTGTGACTGTTGGTGATTTTCTCCATAGCTTTTAATTTTTTGTTTTTGTTTTTTCTTTCTCTCATTTTGTTAGACACTGGGAAGGGAAATACCATGATTCAACTGTAATCTATAATCTTAAAGCTAAAATAAGATATAGCAAAAATTATGTTCTAGAAATAGAACAGATGATTTAATGTAAATTCCATATCATAAGTGGTTAATGTGGAGGAAGTTGAAAGGAGATATATGATGAAAATTTGGAACTATAGCAGAGGAAACCCAAGAGAATGAAAGAACAGTAGAAAAGAGAGGGGGGAATAAAAGAAGAGGGAAATTTAGTTGGTTGACAACGGTAAAGCAGTGATAAACTGCATTGGTGAGCAATATTGTCTTTTTGGACTGAGGATATTGGGAATGCATTATCACTGTGCTTTGAAATCTTGGTAGGCTTTTCAACTTTTCAAAAACGGTCCTCTCTTTTCTGGGAAATAGCTTAACTGTTTTTATTCTCCAACTCTGAAGTTTATGTTTGAGATAAAGTCTTATTTTCCTAAGTAGTTTTGAAATCCTAACAGATGTTTGAAGCAATGACTGGGGTTTTAAAATTTATTCTGTAACCTGACAACTGTTGACCAATGTGCAAATGATCCTGGGAGTCCCTGTCATCTTGCGTCATACACTGTAGCATTAGAGGGTATGAAGGAAGCAGAGAAATCTGAAGATTGAGATGGAGAAAATGGTTACAGTGATAACTGAATCAGAATCAGGGGCAGAAGTGAGCCCAGACACAGGGCGAAGGTAAGGGTGGGGAGCAAAGTCCTCGTGAACATCTACTAAAGGATGTTTTAGAAACTGCAGAAAGCAGGAAGTCAAGTGTCCAGGTAAAAGTCAGCAAACAGGAGGGTCATAGAAAGTAGGAGCAAAGTGGACAGGAAATCTGGGCCCATTAACAAGGAGTGAAAGCTGAGGTGATTTTTTTCCCCAGCACCTTTATTCTATTTTGACTGTGGGAGGAGCCTGGAGACTGGAAATCTGTAATGATAAAAAATGATGATTCTGGATGAGGAGAGAGAGAGAGAGAGAGAGAGGGGGAGAGAGAATGCATATCTTATCCCTTTGGCTCCCCCAGATTGTCTGGTTGATATATTTCTCTTCTGATATTGTGGGTCTGCCTCCAGATTGCATTTATTTTTTTAAAGTTTATTTATTTTGAGAGAGAGGAAGAGAAAGAGATCAGGCTAGCAGAGCAGAGGCAGAGAGAGAGAGAAAGAGAGAATCCCAAGCAGGCTCTGCACTCTCAGCACAGAGCCTAATAAGGGGCTGGATCTCACGAGGCATGAGACCATGACCTGAACTGAGATCAAGAGTCAGATGCTCAACCGACTGAGCCACCCAGGTGCCCCAAGACTGCATTTATTTTGAATCAGCATTTGCCGTGACTTGATTTTTTAATTTTTCTTTTTCAAATTCAGTTTTTGAAATTGAATTCAAAACTTGATTGAGGTAAAATTGACCAACAAAAAACCGTTCATTTTAAAATATGCAATTTGATGAGTCTTGACAGATATACACCCATGAACCACCAACATGATCAAGATTCTGTACTTTGCCATCAAGATAAGCAACATTTCCACACCCTGGCAATCCCTCCCTCCACAACCTTCTTAACTCATTCTATTCAGCTTCACTGAGGTATCATTGACAAATAACATTTTAAGATATTTAAATTGTGCAACACAATGATTTGATATATGTATACCTTGTGGAAAGCTTCCCGCCAATGAATTAACACATCAATACCCCACGTATTTACCTTTTTTTCTTTTCTGGCAAGAACACTTAAGTTCTACTCTCTTAGAAAATTTCAGTTCTACAAAATAGGAATATCAGTTATACCACCATGTTATACATCAGATCATTAGACCTTTTTCATCTTATCACTGAAAATCTGTAGCAACCTCTCCCTATTTCCTCCAACCCCCCAGCCCCAGGCAACCACCATTTCATTCTGTTTCTATGAGTCAACTTCATTTTTTTAAAATATATCACATAGGGGCGCCTGGGTGGCGCAGTCGGTTAAGCGTCCGACTTCAGCCAGGTCACGATCTCGCAGTCCGTGAGTTCGAGCCCCGCGTCAGGCTCTGGGCTGATGGCTCGGAGCCTGGAGCCTGTTTCCGATTCTGTGTCTCCCTCTCTCTCTGCCCCTCCCCCGTTCATGCTCTGTCTCTCTCTGTCCCAAAAATATAAATAAACGTTGAAAAAAAAATTAAAAAAAAAATATATCACATATACGTGACACCATGCAGTATTTCAGTATTTGTCTTCTGTGTCTACCTTATTTCCCTCAGCAGAATCCCCTCCTGGTTCATCCATGTTGCCAGAAATGGCAGGATTGCCTTCCCTTTTAAGGCTGAATGATATTCCATTATTAGAGTATGTATATATACATATATGATATTCCGTTATTAGAGTATGTATATATATGTATATATAAATATACACACACTGCTTTTTTTCCTCAATTTTTCCATTAATGGACACTTGTTTCCATACTTTAGCTATTGTGAGTAGCGTTGCAATGAATGTAGAAATACAGATATCTCTTTAATACTTCATCTTTGTTGAGAGAAAAGTTGGCTAAAGGCGGGGGGGGGAGAAAAAGAAAAAGAAAAAAAACCGATAAGTACTCCAGCCTTAGATCTTCAGAGAGGGTGCAGAGCTAGGGTTACCAGATAAAATACATGCAATGTGTGGGATACACTTATGCTAAAATTTTGTTCATTGCTTATGTGAAATTCAAAAATAACTGGACATCTTTTTGTGTGTGTGCGCCAAATGTGTGAACTTGGTGCTAGGTTGAAAGGATTAAGGAACTAGAGTGTGGAATGTGTAAAGACAGAGTATCTTTATAGATTTAGATACAGTTATAGATAGGTATAGATAGGGAAGAGTTTGTTATTCAGGAGCTGCAGTTATAGCCCAGTTTGGTGCATAGATATCCTTCGTGGGTCATATCTATGCACCATACTAGGCCTTAGGAGGCTATCTTAAAATTTAGAATTTATGTGGGCATTTTGCCACCCCTCTTTTATGAAGTAATGCTGTCATCTATTAAAAATTTCCCCAAAGGGGTGCCTGGGTGGCTCAGTCAGTTAACCATCCAACTCTTGATTTTGGCTTAGGTCACGATCTCATTGTTCATGAGATCGAACCTCACATTAGGCTCTTCCCTGACAGCATGGATCCGCCTTGCAATTCTCTCTCTCCCTTTCTCTGTCCCTCCCCTGGTCACTCTCTCTCTTTTTCTCTCTCTCTCTAAAAATGAATAAATACATTAAAAAAATTTTTTTTCCCCAAGTAATGTGCTGCAGTCCACATGTGAGTGGACTGATTGCGGCTGGCATAATCTGATGAGTGAAAATCATTTTATCGGCTCAAGACCATTTCATGAAGACTAACACATGAATAACTTGGACTAGGTTTTCCCCAGAAAAATAAACCATCACCTGCGTCATTCTTTAGTTGTGTCCATGTCTGTTTTGGTAACAGAGGGTTGGGAAAACAGTTCAGGGATTTCTGAAGGCCTTACCTCTCCCTGCAGCATTATGCACATGAGAACGAGGTGACTCAGAGGGGACGTTTTTTGAGCAGACCTTCCAGGGAGAACAAACCGATGTTCTGAAAGGATTCTGCCTATATCAGCAGCTGTGTACAACTATCACCATTGCAAAGGTTTAGATCTTCATTTATGTGTTTGTGCAAATCAGATATTATTTTTAAGTGCACTTCTAAGAAAACTTGCCAGGAATTCTGTTGTGTAACAGACAATCCTTTTGTTTGAGAATGACCAATGCAGTGGATACAGACTGGCCCCTGGACCAGACTGCCTGGGTCCCAATCTTGTCTCTGTTACTTACAGAGTAATGTTGACAAATTACCTAATTTTTTGTACTTCAACCTCCTCTTCTACTAACTGGGGAAAATAGTCACACTCCCCTCAAAGTGTGGTCATAAGGGGGGAGCGCCTGGCACATGGTAAGCAGTATCTAGCACTTGTTAAATAAGTGTGTTTCTGTGCTGTTCTAAAGAGAGGTTGGGATCTGATGATATTCTGTATTCTAACCGCAGCAGAACTTTGATTTCCTTTGGTTTCCTCCTGTGATTTCCTCACTGGTGCCCAAAGTCCCCGTAAGACACTGGACTGGCTACTCAATGGCAGAAATTCCTACCAGAAAGACCAGCCTCCCTGCAGACTGATTTCTGGGAAGATGTTCTTTCACGGGGAAAAAAAAATATTAAATATTTAGCGAGGTAATTTCACAGTCTGTAGGGCATGTTTCCTATTTATAAATGATTTTTCAGTGAGAACTCAGGATGGGGATGGGAAGGGGCTAATTCATGTCACAGGTAGAAGTAGGTCAGCTTCTGCTGGCTTTCTGAGAAGGTGGAAGGACATGATCTTCCCGGCAGCCATGGGAGATGGAGCCACTTCTCATGCAAGTGCATTTCCAGGGTTTCCCTGGAAGAATGTAAGGGACCAGTTGGACTGACATTGGATTGGGTAGGGTCCTGAGGGAAATGTAAAATCCAGCAGTTATTCTGGAGTTGATGCTTCTAAAGAAAGAGCACATTTGGCTGTGATGCTATATTTGTACTCCTAAGGAACACCCACTGAAAAAAAAAATTGACCCTGAGCATTTCATCGTCTTCCAAAGGGCTCCTGAGGCTAGAGATTCTTCCTGGAGGCACTCCACTACCCTGTTGAAAGAAGGACTGATCATAACTCCCCTCCCTTGCTTTACAAACTAGATTTCCCTCAAAGTCTATTTGAAATATTTTTCATGAATTTCAAATGAGTTGTCCTGTAAGCAAGGCTATGTTTTCCTGTATCACACAGAACTATAGAAACTTCCATTTACAACACAAGACATCCGTCACAAACCCTGCCCTTGCTTTTAGCCTGTGAAGTGTGTGTGTGTGTGTGTGTGTGTGTATGTGTGTGTGTGTGTGTGTGTGTGTGTGTGTGTGTGTGTGTGTGTGTGTGTGTTTAAGAAAATTACTCTTTCCGGGGTGCCTGGGTGGCTCAGTCGGTTAGGCGTCTGGCTTCGGCTCAGGTCATGATCTCACATTTCATGGGTTCAAGCCCCGTGCCGGGCTCTGTGCTGACCGCTCAGAGCCTGGAGCCTGTTTTGGACTCTGTGTCTCCCTTTCTCTCTGCCCCTCCCCTGTTCACGCTCTGTCTCTGTCTCAAGAATAAATAAACATTAAAAAAAATTTTTTTAAAGAAAATTACTCTTTCCTCCTTAAAGAAGGAACATGTTTTTTGTATCTTCTGTATCCTTTGTGGGTCTCAGAAAACCAAACACGCCGTTCTCCATAATTGGTTGCTTTTCTTGATATTTCTTTATTTATCTTGGCTGCCAGGAAGCTCAGAGTTAAATATGAGTTTAATTATAGTAACAATCTTTTTGCTGGTATAATTAATTCTGCATATGTTATATATGGTTTCCATTATCTTTATTTACTATTTGTATTTCAACTTTTAAAAGAGTATAGGATATCACTTTCATAAAAGAAAAGGAATGAGATTCCTTCGTTCAATTGAATCTCTCTTTTGTAACAAACTATATTTAATGTTCTATATTGCTAAAACTCTTTATGATTTATTTATTTATTAATGTTTATTTTTGATAGAGGGAGAGTGTGAGTGGGGGAGGGCAGCGAGAGACGGGGGAGGGGATCTGAAACAGGCTCTGCGTGGACAGCAGAGAGCCAGATGCAGAGCTTGAACCCATGAACTGTGAGATCATGACCTGAGCCGAAGTTGGATGCTCAACTGACTGAGCCACCCAGGTGCCCCTAAAATTCTGTATGATTTAAAACAGGAGTTCTTATTCTGAGGTATATAAATATAATTATAAATATAAATATGCTTTGAAGGAGTCTATATATTTTATATACACACACATAATTCTTCATATAGAATACATATAACATATCAACATGTAATACTTTGTAAATACATGTAAAATAATGTGTATATACACACATATACATATCCATTGTGTGTATGTGCACATTTTTGGAGGGAAAGTGCCTCTAGCTTTTGTTAATTTATCCAAAGGATTTACGACTCTTCTTGTCCACTCTTCCACTTCCAAAGTTAATAGTTACTGACTTGAAGGGACCTGGAAATAAACATCCAATAAAACAAATCCACACAGCTCTACCCTCAATTCTTTCCCCCACGTCAATAAACACCATCATTTATTTTTGGTCTCTCCCAGAACTGTTCCTTCTGACCAAGCAAATAGATGAATAGCTATTGTGGGTCGGGTTCAAAGCAAGACACAATCAAGGAAGCCCATGGTTGGATTTTGACCAGAGAGGGGCCAGGGCCTCAGGGAAACCCTGCTTCTAAGTGAGGCCCACGCAGAGGGCCCTTCTCGGCTTCCCTGGGCACAGAGATGCCTTCTGACTGTGCCAGATTGCACACAGGGGCAGGTGGGAGGCAGGGGTGCTGGACCAGAGGTGGCAGAGGGCTCTTAAGTCTCAAGAAGCTGGCCGTCAAGTTTCAGAAATCAAATCTACCAAAAAATCAAGGAGCCACAATAGCAGCATGTCCTTCGTCTGGGTTAGGAGGCTGTTCAGGAGGCCCCGATGGCATTTTCCGAGGGTGCTCAGCCAGTGTATTTGCTGCTCAGGCTGCCTCTTGAGGATGGAGGGGAGTGTGGGTGGCACTTCCACCAGGGACACCCGGCTCTGCTCTGTTCAATAGTAGGACTTGGAGGGGACCTGGGTGGCCCAGTCCGTTAAGCGTCTGACTCTTGATCTCAGCTCAGGTCATGATCTCGCTGTTCACGGGATGGAGCCCCACATCCGGCTCTGCACTGACAGTGTGGAGCCTGCTTGGGGTTCTCTCCCTCCTCTATCTCTGCCCCTGTTCTACCACTTTTGCTCCCTCCATTTCTTCTCCCCGGGGGTGAGGATGTGACTATCTGATTAGGGAACTTGGGAGCAACTCCTGAGAATGAGGGGCTTGGCCGCCCCCATTCCCCTCACCAGTCTGCCTCAGAGACCATGTACCCAAGGGGTTACCAGGGCAAAATCCCTCATGGGAGCCTTGGAGGCCTCCCAGAGCTGCTGTGGACAGCTCAAGTTGGGGCTGTGGAGCCGGCATTCACTTCTAAGCCATGGTCTCCAACAGCTTGATCGGTAAGAGAATGATGTTTCGGTCTCCATCTGCCTGCCTCTTGTGTTTTTCTCTTTCTATTGGTTCTATATGAGCAGAAAAGCCAGGGATGCTTTGTATTAATTCTCTAAAATTCCAATAACAGCTTTTGAAGGAAGGCTTTAGAAAGGCTTGAAACCTTCTGATCTCTGGCACTGTGGGTGGTTAGCTGTGCGGGGGGTGGGGGTGGGGATCCACAGGACTGGCTGATGGTGGAGAAATGAAGGAACAGAGGTGAAACAGGTAGAGCACTGGTCACCCCACCCCCCACAACCACAGAAGTATTGGGACCTTGCCAACCTGGTCTTCTGGTTGAACTGCTTTTCTATTCATCTCTGCCTACCAGACTGATTCTGAGAGACACTAACCAAAGGCTGCCTCTACCAGTGGACATCGAACCAATATATTGAACACGTGGAGTTTGATCTGGTATGATCATGAAGGGATATTTTTTCATGACTGCTCCGGCAAACCTATTAGGTCCTTTCTCCTACCTCCCACCTTTGGGTGAAATCTCACGTAGATGCCATCATCTTTTTGGTTATTCTCAGACAGAAATTAAAAACCATAAAATATATCTTTTTAAAAAAATTTTAAATGTTTTTATTTATTTTTGAGACAGAGAGAGACAGAGCATGAGCAGGGGAGGGGCAGAGAGAGAGGGAGACACAGAATCCGAAGCAGGCTCCAGGCTCTGAGCTGTCAGCACAGAGCCCGACACGGGGCTTGAACTCACGGACTGCGAGATCGTGACCTGAGCTGAAGTGGGACGATTAACCGACTGAGCCACCCAGGCCCCCCAAAATATATCTTATTTGCAATACAAATGTGTCCAGGACTTATAAGTCACAGGTAGGGGGCGGCTGTTCCGTTCTCTGCACGGCTTGGCTTTAGCCTGGAAACATTCATGAGGTGGGGAGGGGAGGCATGTCTGCCTTCTTCTGTGTTTCTTGCAGAGCCCATCTATAATTCTTCTCCAAGTCTCTGGACTCCCTTGGATGCTGGGGAAGAGGAAGAGGAGAGATGGGGAAAGTTCTTGCTTGGTGGTCCTCTTGTGATCTGGCACTGGTCTCCTCTGCTCTCCTCCGGCCAACACTCCTCAGAATGTTCTCCTGTGGGGTCCCTGTAACGACAGCTTCTAACCTTTTCCACTGTGGTCACCCTGGCCCTTCCAGAAAGTGTTCCTGGGTCAGATGGTCTTTTAAATGATCCAAATGGACATTCCCATCATCTGGGAATCCCATACCAGCCGCCCAGTATTTAATCCTCTTACAGGTCGTGGCAGAGGCTTGGTGGCCCCCGGTGTGGATGCAGGGGGTGAGGCTGGCAGAGACTTGGCTGTCAGAGCCTTGGAGGAGGCACTGGGCAGAAACCTTGTCCTCTTTCAGCCTGCAGCAGCCTCTGCTTCCTGCTCCGGTCATCTCCCATTGGCTGGCCGCTTGTTTCCTCTGCCTTTTTTTAGTCCTTTGCCCTGTCCTTGTAGGGTCACATCATCTGTTCCCTTCTCATAGAATCTTGGCTTCTTGGTGACACCAGCCCTTCTGGCTTGTTTTTGTGATTTTTTTTTTTTTTTTTTTTTTGGTCCAACTCCACCCCTCGCCTTTCACCTGCTATGTTGAGAACTGTGAAATGAATTAAGCAGAGGTTCCTCGGGCAATCTCTGCACGTGGGGAAGTTGACTGGGGCTTCAGGAAGTGCATCTGAGCTGATCTGCGGACATAAGAAGGGGTCTGCCAATAGGAGTCGATGGTGGGTGGTGGGCGTGGGGCGAGGTGCCCCCAGAGAAACGCAGTCGGCCAGCCAAGAGTCCACCGGCTCCAGCAACTGCCCAGCTGCCTTAAGGTGAGCCAGAATTACACAGAGGGAGGACGTGGCCACTATTCAGTTCTAAAGCATGAAAGGATTCTGAGCAAGGCAGCGGTGCTGTGGGTATCAGCCCAACAGTCCCTCCCAGTGCTGGGACCCATTTCCACCAGCCACTTAGGAAGTTTCTAAATCGCTCAAAAATAGTACTCGCCTGAAACACATTCCATCTTTCCTTATCAGCAGGCTCGTGCTGCCAGCAAAGGTAACACCATGTTTTCCTCTAAAAATGTGCAGGGTTATGGGCCGTGGAACAGATGTTTGAGGTTTACGACTGCCCCTGTTCAAGCCTGATTTCTTTTATAATAACATCTTTTAGGCGCCTTCTAATGTGCACTGGCCGCATTTGCTAGAGGCCTCTCTCTCTTTAACACAGACTCAGCAACCCCCCCCCTCCCCGCCCCCCTTCCCATTGGCAAGATGGCTCTAGGATCACTTGGATTTTTGTAAAGTCCTGGCTTTTTGTTGGGGCTGAGTTTGGGCCGACTGCCCTCGTGGTGCGTGGGGAGTGAAATCCCCCTGAGCCTGGTGTTGATGTGTTTACTCTGGTGAACTCCTCATTTCTCATAAAAAGACAAGGCCTGTTCTTTCTCTCCTGGGTTGGATTCCTGCAGCCAAATCAGGTTTGCTGGGCTTAGTATTACCTCCCCTTTCCTGTGTACAAGAAAAGCAAGGACAGGTGGCTGCAAAGGCCCCAGTGAGTAAATCGAAAGCACCTGTGACAAACTCCACATCAATATTTTCTTTAAAGGAAAAGCTTGTCCACAGGCGCAGGTCATTTGCCTCAGTTGCCCTAGCAGAGATGCCCCGGAGAGCTGAGGCTGGCTTCTTCGGCCACTCTGTGTGCCTAGGGTCACAGAGTCAGGTAGTGCCCTTTGCCAACTGGTTATTAACAAGACATCTCAGTACTTCAAACAACATTGTTGATTTTATTTCTACCTCAAGGAAAACAGCCATGATATCGCTAACATGTTTCTAAATGCTAGCTGTGCCCCCTTGCACCGAACTAAGTATTTTATGTGGATTATTTTGTTCAGTCCTTGCAACAGCCCTATGCAATAACCACTATTATTTTCACACAGAGATAAGGAAACCAAGGCTTCGCCAGAGTGAATTTGCCCAGTCATGTAGTTTGTAATTGATTCAATCTATGGCTGTTCGGACACCAAAGTCCTTGCCGCTGTGTCGTCTTCGTCAGTTGAGTAAAACTCATCTCCTAAATTTGTTTCTTTTTCCTTCCCTGGGTGTTATTTATCAACAATAGTTTATTATTTCTCACATTTTTTTTTGAAGATTTAAAATTTTTTTTTAAATAATCTCTACACCCAAAGTGAGGCTTGAACTCACAACTCCGAGATCAAGAGTCGAACGCTCTGCCGACTGACCCAGCCAGGTGCCCCTTCTCACAATTCTATGGCGGGGGGGGGGGGGGTGGTGGTGCCGGGGGTTCTTCTGCTCTCAGTGGCACTGGCCACATTCAGTGGGCGCTCAGCTGGGGCACATCAGTTCTCCTCCATAGGGTCCCTCTCTGCATTCGTACAGCCCTTCTCTGCATGCAGTGTCTCTCCCTCTGGGCCATCTCCAGGTGGCTGTCGCCAGCAAGACAGCCCAGACTCCTCCTGACCTGGCCGCGGGGATCCCACAGAACTCCTCCTGTAAGTGCTGATCACGCTTCTGCACCTTTGACACCACCAGGTGTCCTTTACCGGGGAGGCCACAATGTCACATTCTACCACACCAGTAATAATAGTAATAGTAGAACTCTGTTACTTATTGAGCACTTACCATGCACCAGCCAATGTGATTGCTCTTCCCATCACCATAGTAACACAACCTCTCAGCTTGGTATGTTTATCACCAGGGAACAGGAAAGGAAACTGAGCTTCAGAAACTCTAAGTGACCTGACAAGATGACAAGAATGAATTTAAACACTGGTCATTCTATCTCTAAAGTCCTAACACAAGAGAGAGATGGGTGGTCTGTAGAAAATAGAGAAGAAGAAAAAAAAAAAAAAAAGGAGGGGGGTGAATTTAACGTAACAATTGGCCTTGGAATTTGGAAAGAAAAAAGAAGAGTGCTTGTCAGTGGCCTTCCATGCTGGGTGCTATCCTGTGTATGGGGCCTTCCTGTCCCCAGACTGCCTTTCTTACATTTATTTGCAGTCATTCTTTCCAATTCTGGCATTTGGAATGGAGAACACAGTCAGTAAGCAGGAGTGGGTATAATTAGGCTAATCAAAATGTGAAAGAATATAATGTAACTTTTCTTTTAATCAGCCTCTTGTTTTCAACCTTGGCAAAAAGAGCCAGTCTTTCCGCTGGCCTGTGTTTTCCAACCATCCCCCGCCTGCCCGCCCAACAATTTGGGAAGCAGAGAGCTGGAGAAAGAATGGGGAGGTGGAGGGAGCTATACCCTGTAATAACGCAGATTTCAAAACATAGTTTAGATTTTTGGAAAATCCCTTCATGAGCATGAAAAGGGCAACGACTCATGTTCGGTTCCTTCTGCCAGCCGAAAACCACCGTGACACTCCTGTGTGGTTGCAAATGTTCTCCCCTTCCCCACCAGCACCCGGGGCTGTGTTCCAGGCGATGAACACAGTGTTTGGCCTGTCTCAGGGCTGAGTGTGTATGAAGCGTGGGCATTGTTGGGTGAGCCTGGTTGCAAGGGCACTACTTAAAAGCAAGGGAATCATGTGGAAAGATTAATGGAAACTTACGTTAAAATATGATACCTCCAAAAATAATTTCTTGCAAGCAGTAAGAATTAATACATTGTGAAACAAACAGAACTTTCACTATTAACCTCAGGGAAGAAAAAAAAGCGGGTGGCTGGCTCAGTGGAAAATATCGCCTCTGATTTTTTTTTTTTTAATTTTTTTATTTTTTTGCCTTTTCCATGCTAGATGGCACTAATTGACTGAAGGGCTTGGTTGTTTGGAGGGAGGTGGGGTGCCCTGAGGGCAAGGGATAAAATTAGACCGTGTGATTTTTGATATATCATGGGGCAGGGGTGTCTTTTATTTTCACCCCTATGGCTCATTACTTCACTATTGTTTTGGTCTGAGAGGTAATTTTTAATTTTAAGTAGATTGCTTGGTTTTTCTGCATGTTGACACTTGGAGGAAAAACTGGTTAAAGGTCTGCCAAATCCCTGGGGCGGGTGTCCACAGATCTGACTGACATTTGCATGGCATTTCCCTGGTCCGCTTCCCCCCACCCTGCACCCTAGTGGAGTAGTTTAATGGTACAAAAATCCTGGAAAACAGCATTTCTTAACCGTTTTTTTCAAAGTGAAGCCCATGGAGAAAGGATTCATTTTATCTGAGCAAATAACAAATTCTTACAGAAGCTTGTAATCGCTATCAACTCTCCCCATCCAGTCCCCCAAAATAGACCTTGTGGTGTGACACGAGGACAGCAAATGATTCATACATAAGTGAGTTTATAATTCATTTTAGAAATAAAGCTAAGCCCATAAAGTATAGTCCAGGAAAAATAAGGAAGAATGAATAGCCTTAAAGGCGCATCAGATACTCTGGCCAAAATAAAATACTTGGTATAACTTAAAATAGGTGTGGGGGGCGCCTGGGTGGCTCAATCAGTTAAGCATCCAACTCCTGATTTTGGCTCAGTTCATGATCTCATGGTTCATGGGTTCAAGCCCCGCGTCGGGCTTCACAAGGACAGCACAGAGTCTGCTTGGGATTTTCTCTCTGCCCTCTCATGTGCTCTTTCTCTTTCTCAAAATAAATAAATAAACTTAAAAAAAAATAGGTCTATATATTTTTAAATATAATTTGCAGTTAAAGTTTCCTCTGTCTATTGAATAATTGCTTAAAAATAGTTTTGTGGCATTGATGTATAGGGATTGGTTGCTTTGATCTCATCGGTGGTTCTGTGAAGAAAGCTTTTCACGTAATGTTGTTGACAGATGACAAAACAGAGGCTAAGAGATTTTGTCACTTTCCTCAGGTCACATGGGTCATAAGTGATAAAGCCAGGACTTGGATTAGGATATTATGGCCATAAAGCTCATTCTGTTCTCTTTAATTGCTGTGAATCTCACTCTACAAGGCTTTGTAGCAACAGTAGCCATGGGCCCTCTCACTTTCTATCTAGGTGGTGGAAGGAGGTTTGGATCCAGAATTAAGAGCTAGATTAGAGTCTTACCAGGTAGGACTTAGCCGAGTGAGGTGAAGCACATCACTAAAACTCTCCCAAGCCTCAATGTTGTCATCTGTAAATTGCGGGGAGATCTTTATCTACAGGGTTATTATGAGAACAAGGATCATGAATGTAAAAGTTCTTGGAAGATGGTAAAGTGCTCTGTAAAGGTACACTACTGTTATTTATCCAGCACACATTAGATAGCCAGCAATGGACCAGGAGCTATGAGAAATTCGGAAGGCTTTTTTAATAGTCTGTCCTGACAACCGCTCCTGATTTACTTCCTTCCCATCCATTTCAGGAGCTCCATGCCCTCGTCACATTGAGCTTTTTAGTTTTTCTTACATAACTTGTTTCTCTGTGTGTTTACAATTTCAGCCTTCCTGTCTAGCATGCCTTCCTCTAGGAACTCTTACGCATCCTGCGGAGGCCCTTTTCCAGCTCTCCTGGGTAGAGTTAATTTTTCCTCTCCTGAGTTCCTGTACACCATATTCACATCTCTACTTAGCACTTCCTGCAGCATATTGTAATTCATCTGTTATATATCTGCTTCTGCCCCTTCCTAAGCCATGAGCTCCTCAAGGTCAGGTGCTGCTGTGTATATGCAGTGTGCCTGGCACATAGGAGACACCCAGAGGCTTGCTGAACGAATGAACGATCAGAGATGTAAAAGTTACTGCCCTGACCCACAGATACCTTACAGCTTAACTGAGGGGCAAGACAAATAGACAAGACACATGAGGAAACACGCTGGACAATGTATTATATGCTATGGTATTTACAGCCCCTTAGCAGTGCATAAATTCAAATGAACAGGAGATTATTGAAAGTCAAGGTAAACAGGGAAAGTTTCAGTAAGTGTGCGGAATTAGTTGATGACATGAAACAAGCGGAGAAAACATTAAGCCCACCAGAATATCTTTAGGGAGAGCATTAGTTTGGGAACAAGGCTGTGTTAGACATGAAGCCCAGCTAAGGATCTGCTTGGGGGCAGGAGTGTCTGCACCAGGAAAGGGTTTTACCTCAAGTCCCAGGGAAATTAGGGATGAGGAAGTGATGTCGAAGGGGAACAGGGAGATAGATCGAGGACAACAGCTAAAGACCACATGCCGACAAATCTCATCGAGGTTGCCGAAATCCTGAAGAATCTGAACTGAAGAAATGTTTCTGTTTTCGTGGAAGCAATGTATGTATTCAAACCAGAGACATTGAATACTGTGAATACTGTAATACTGTGAATACATGTGAATACTAGAACAGGGAGGCAAAGAGAAAAGCAAGGCATAGAGACTACTAGAAGCATGAAAGGGACTTCTGAAGGTCCAGACATAGATTTAGGGTCTGGGCCAGGTTTAACCAAATCCCTAAGGTATAGAGCTGGTTGGGAGGGGGTGGGTGGATAGGGTGCAGGGGGAGGGGAGAACTGACCTCCAGATGTCCAGATGACAATACCAAAATGAATTGTTCCTCCAATGCAAAGAATTGGCTGTAAAGTATTGTAAGGAATCATTCATGTTAAAGCAAAATGACACTTCAGTCCTCTTTATACACATTCCTGTAGCCACTGACCCTTGGACCCGTAATCCATGAATGTCAGTCCTCTGACTGTGCTGATGATAGAGGCAAAGTTTTCACCTGTCTCTGGCTAAGTGAGGAAAAATGGCAATGGAGTGAGGTACTTGTAACACTAAGTCCATTGAATTTCACGAACAGGCTTTTTTGGGAAATCATGTTCTCGTATACGTTATTTGTTATAAATGGCCTTTCTTCTATAAATTAGTGGTTATTTTTAGCTGTCCTTATGTGGCAAAATTAAAATGTGTCAACTTTATGCCCATCTCCTGAATTTCTTGGAACATTCAATGGTGTAGAAAATCCAAACGCGTAGGAACCAGCTCTCTTAATGTGACTTGAGTCTTAGTGTAATTTCAATTAACTAGAGTGTCTCACATGAAATGGTAGGAAGGAGGCTTAACTTTCATCTCCTATATCCACTACTCCTAGGAAAAGACGATGCCTTTTTGAGCCCCAACATCCACAGCCTCTTCAAAGTAAAATTTGTGAGCGGAGGAATTGCCACAAGCCTCCTCGGAAGACTGCCTGCGTATGAACAGGGTTTGGTTCTCTAATTAATATACCATTCAACAGAGTAAATCCTGCACCTGGTAAAAACAATACCTGGCATTGTATTATTACAAAGCAGTGTTTATGTAATGACTACATGTTTTTGCTTACATAATCATGAAATGCACAACTGTTATTATGCCACACACTAATTGACCACAAATGGTACGCGTCTCGTGTACATGGCTGTAATTCCTGTGACTTTCTTAACAGCTTTGTGGGCGTACAACTTGTGCAGTCCCATAGGACCCCGTGCCCAGGAAGGCCCACGCTTGGTTTAATGCTCTGAGGTCGCTGTCTTGAAATTGCTAATGATTTCTGAACAAGGGGCTCCCCATTTTCCCCTTATGCTGACTCTGCAAATTATGGATCCCTCTGGCACGGGCCTCTGCCTTATTCTTGAGGCTGAGCTCAGCAGGCTTTAAGTCTTATTGAGGCTACCTAGTAGAGTGACGGGCACAACAATCTGGGCAGTCTGATTTTTTGCAGAAAGAGATCATGTCCCAAAGGTCTCCCCATGGTCTAAAATCCCATCTGATCAAGACCATTGAGGTTAATGCAGACCAATCACCCTGGAAGGGTTAAGGGGTAGGATGAGGAACCCCCTCTTCTGTGCCTTCTCTGGTGTGACCCTTGTGCTGGAGGTGGGCTCTGCGGGGAGAGGAACAAAGAGGGTAATTCGCGGTGGTCAAATGGCCAAGGAAGGGCCTTCAGGCTCTCTCCAACTCTTATGACATCTTTCAGTAGAGCTGCCATTGCTCCTTATGGTTTTGGGTTACTGGCTTTCTTTGGGGAACCCCAAAAAAGGGCCACGTTGATTCAACATGAAAATAAATACTGTTCACATGGGCTCAGGAACCAGAAGACAGAGAGACAGTGGGCAACTGGCTTCTGGGTGGCATGGCCTCAATGAGAACTTCAGCTGTGCCATGGTGAGGTGGTGAGAGTGAGTGTATATGGCCCTGAATTTTGGCGGTAGGGGACTAGTGGGTGCTCTCTGAATTTATGAGTGAGTGAAGTCCAGGTGAATCTATCAGTTTTGGTGATTAATCGTCTTTGCTCAGGCTCTTTATAAGATTTTTGCATTTGAAGGTAAAATATTTTGCTTAACTCACATGGTAGACTTCAGACATCAATGGAAATGATAATTTTGTCATTAGTTATGTTGTCATTTTAATTCTTTTTCAAGTTTCTTTCCTTTTATTCTCTGTCTCTCTTATTCCTCCACAATACACAAAAGTACACTTATAGCTTTACCATTGCTATGAGGTTAACCTAAGACAGAGGGTACGTCGCCAGCCACAGGCCAGAACTCTGGGCAGGCATGCACGAAAGAAATATTTTGGCAGCAATAGAGCTTGGGAAGCCAATATTTTTTACCATAACTTATAGTAAATATTTACAAATTCAGGCTCATGTGGGTGTTTAGATTCCTAGTGAAAAGCAATTCTGTGCACTGATATTTACTTTAAATGTGTTCTCCTCTTTTCAATAACCGTGACTAATTCCTTTTCTCACAGAGAGTAGAGAGTAAGTTGGCCCTCAGCCTTGCAAAACACACACATACACCCCAAACAATTTATTCACATTCTGGTAGCCGGCACACAGAATGCAGGAGTCAGAGAACAAAGACTTGAGACCACAGTACCAATCAGTGAAGGACCTAAGTGAATACCGTTGCTACAGGGTCTGAGTCACTGCTCCACTGACCTTTACTTGGCTTTTGCTAGGAAAGCAAAGAATCTGTAAACTCTGAAGGTATTGCAGCCAATGAACTAAGTCCAGTAAAGATGCTTACTGAGGATTGTTGTTGATGGTGGGAGAGCTGTGAGGACAATATGATGAGATCCTTACCTCCAAGGAAATTATATTTGTAAAGAAAGCACACCAACAGTGCGAAGTTAGGCAACCGTGAAAGACGTGAATGACACTTGAAGGTAACGACACAAGACAGGTGGAGATGATTACTATATACGTGGAATGTATAGGGTTGTCTCCGAGGGACAAGAGATTATTTGGTGTTGGCAGGAAAGGAAACCTCTCTGGAAGAAGTAGATTTGAGCTGAGTACTGAAAAGGGATGTTCCAGGCCGCAGATGGCATAAGGAGAAATCACAGAGGCGGGGAAAGACCTGGGTCCAAAAGAGCAGGACACATAAGCCAGTCTGACTGAAATGGAGTTTCAGATGATGGATAATTAGAGATAGCACTGGAAGTAGCCTGTGTATTAGACTAGAGAGGGCCTTGACCCTTGGGGTAGGAGACCCACCGTGCACCATGAAAGCCTTGCTCTGAAACAGTAACCATCTCTGGGGGCGCTTGGGTGGCCCAGCCGGTAAAGTGTCCGACTCTTGATTTCGGCTCAGGTCATGACCTCACGGTTCGTGAGTTCGAGTCGCACGTCGGATTATGGGCTGACAGTGCAGAGCCTGCTTGGGATTCTCTGTCTCCCTCTCTTGCTGCCCCTCCCGTGCTTTCTCTCGCTCTTCTCTCAAAATAAATAAATGAACATTAAAAAAAAAAAAAACAACAAAAAACAAATAGTAACCATGTCTGGAATCCACTTTTCCTTCAGGCCTTCAGGGCCTTCTTTCCCTTTCTGCTTTTCCCTTGACGTCAAGAGTCCATTCCCATGGTCCAAGTCTGACACAAGTCTAGGCATGGCAGGGGAGCGTACAAGGCCATGTGAGAGCTCCTGAAAACTCATTAGTATTCCAACTTGAACAGACCTGGTTTAGAAAACGGAGTGGTGAAGGCCTCTTGCCTCAGCATCGTGTGGAAACTCCCGTGTGCACAGTGGAGACAGAGAGGGCTTCTCCTACTCACTGCCCCCAGAACCCGCTCACCTGGTCCCTGACCCAAGATCCTGAGAAGTAGGTGTAAAATTGGGAATTTGCTCGAAGGACAGGTATCGCATAAAGATTCAGGGCAGTTTCTGAGGGAGGCTTATGAACACAGAGCTGATAATGCATTATTGTAAGACAATGAAAAGCATAGACTTTGTGGTGATGCCTTCAGTGTTAAGTAATTCTGGAAAGTAATTATGAAGCAGGAGAATGATTATACAAAATGCAGACTAAACATTTAAGCCCTGTGTGTGGGGCCAGCTGACAAGGGGAGGTAATTAATAGGCAGTTACAATGTGGAAGATTCCAGAAAATAGAGTTTTGTCGTTTGAAATTCACAGTGTCTGACAGAGGAATATTAGCAAGACGAATGTTAGTTGGATCAAGTAATCCTGAGAGGAAGGACACCCTCCAATCACTTTTGAAAAGAATCCCTGGTGGTATTTGGTTTCCTCTGACCCTTTGTGAAAGAGCGTTCTCCTTGAGTGTTTCGGTTGGCGAGCGTGTGGGTGAAGGAGATGTCTCAAGCGACGGGTACAGCTGTATAAGCAAGCCTCTGGGAGGATTAGACACTTGTTAGTTTTTATGAAGTTAGGTGTCTGGTCTCTGTTTCATTGCCTTCCAGAGGCACTTCCTGGCAGAGCGTTACGATGGCGTCTCACAGAAAAACCCTGGCTGGCAGCATCCGCTAGGGAGCTCGGCAGACTACAGCTGGCCCTGACCATGGCTTGCATATTTTCTGGGTCAGCGGCTGCTCTGGTGGCGATAGGCATCAGCTGAATAGGACCCTCCAACCTCTGCTCCCCGTCTCCTGCCCAGATGCACCAATTATTAGAAGATGTGACAGGAGGGGCGCCTGGGTGGCTCAGTCCGTTAAGAGGCCGACTTCGGCTCAGGTCATGATCTCGCGGTCCGTGAGTTCTAGCCCCACGTCGGGCTCTGTGCTGACAGCTCAGAGCCTGGAGCCTGTTTCAGATTCTGTGTCCCCCTCTCTTTGCCCCTCCCCTGTTCATGCTCTGTCTCTCCCTGTCTCAAAAATAAATAAATGTTAAAAAAAAAAATTAAAAAAAAAAAAAAAAAAAAAGATGTGACAGCAGTCCCTGATTTTTAGAAAACCGTAAAGCTGACTTTTGAAGACCTCCTACTTCTATTTCTCCTGTATTCTTCTGGGACCCTTTCCTCCATACCAGCCCATCCACACCGTTAACAGATACCTTTGCCCTATTCCCCAAATGTCCAGTTTAATCTTATTTTGCAACACCATCAAAGTCTTTTCTTTTACTGTATGTACCCCCATTTCAAAATGATCCCTAGCCCCACCTCTTCAGAATGTCCATTTCCTAGGGGCTGATCCCAGAAGAAGCAATCAGATTGATTAATTCACACTAAGGTGTGAATGATTGATGATGCTCTGGGGGGCTGGAAAATTAAGGTGCTTATTCACTTATAGATGATCTGTTTTTTTTTTTTGAGAGAGAGAGAAAGAGAGAGAGAGAAAATGAGTGGGGGAGGGGGGCAGAGAGAGAGGAGGAGGGGATCTGAAATGGGCTCTGTGCTGACAGCAGAGAGCCCAATGTGGGGCTTGAACTCACGAACTGTAAGATCATGACCTGAGCTAAAGTTGGACACTTAACTGACTGAGCCACTCAGCCCTCCCCCATGCTATAAGAGATCTTTTAAAGCCAAGTGGTTAAGAATATTTCCTATCTATCCTTTCACATATATATCTTGTTCACCCCTGTAGAGCAGATAATCTTACTATCTCAATTTTACAGAAGGGGATACTGAAGCTCAAAAAACTCCACCTACTTAAGTAAATAATCTAGGCAAGGCTTGAACCCAGATCTCTGGCTCCAAGAGGAGCCTTTGTTCCTTCCTTCACACTCTGCTGCCTGAACAACAGATGAAAATATATGTTGATAGTTAATTCTTCTTAACTTTCAGGATGACTAATAGGTTAATCTCTAAAGGTAAGCAGTCTAAGGGGGGTGCAATGGGCTGAATCGCCCCTCAGATTCATATGTTAAAGCCCTAACCTCCAACTTGTTGGTGCTTAGAGGTGGAGCCTTTGAGAGAAAACCAGTTTTAGAGGAGGTAGTGAGGATGGGGTGCTCATGGCAGGATTAGTGCCCTTTTAGGAATCGCCATCTGAGAGCTTGCTCCCTTTCTCTCTCCCTGCCGTCTGAAGGCACAGCGAGAAGGCAGCCCAGGAAGAGAGTCTCATCAGAACTCAATGCTGCTGGCACGCTGATCTCAGATTTCCAGCCTCCAGAACTATGGAAAAATAAATTTCTGCTGTTCAAGTTACCCAGTCGATGGTATTTTGTTAAGGCAACCCAAACTGACAAAAAAGGAGAACCCAGAGGGCATGGGGACCACTGTGCCAACATGTAGCCATGTACCCCTATCTGCTGTTTCTCAAATGTCCACATGACAAAGCCCAAGAAACCAGGCAAGAACTATGAAGAAAACAAAACACAAAACAAAACAAAAACTAAAACTAAAAAAGCCTGAGAATTCTCCTTATTTACTAGGTTTTTTTAAAGTTGTGTTTTGCTATAAAACCCTGAGTACAGGTCACTTGCTATAAAATTATCCATAATTTCTCTTAGCCCAGTGATACCAGCTTGGAGTTTTCCTTCAGAAAAGTTTTCCCTGATTGGGCACAATATTCCCAATTGTATTAGTTATAAAAACTAAAGGCAAAAACCATGTCTGGTCATTTAAAGTAATTCTCTTCTTGACCTAGTTGGTTCCATCTGGTCCTTTAGATGAAAGTAGTGCCTTCGAATGAGCTTTATTCTTTGGAAGTTACTTTCAGTGATGCCAAAGCCACACATCTGGTGAATGGCAGATGGGAATTTCCCTTGGGATGAGCCAAATGGGGGTGATTCACATCACCCAAGGGTGATGTCATCACAGTCCAAGATCAGCTGAAACTTGCTTAGGCAAAGGGGGATTTGTTGTCTCTCATAACCAAATCGGGAGAGGACAGGATTGTGGCAAGGCTTTGGGGTGATTGGGTGAACACTCGACCATTGTAAGCCTCCACCCTCCCAACCCCAGCCCCCCTGCTGTTTGCTACTCAGTGATTCCATTCTTTCTGACAAATGTCCTCCTGGCAGCTGGAAATAAGACCAGCAGAAGCTGCTTACTGCTTGGATCCAGGGCTCACCTCCAAAACCAGCTGGCATTGATGGTAGCTGTTTCAAACCACATGAAGAGAATGGAGGAAGAGATCATCCCCCAAAGTTAAAAATCCTGTTCATAAAAGAAGTGCAGGAGGGGGCTATGTAGATTCCAAATAGATGACCCTATAAATGGCCATGGAAATCACAAATAAATGATAATAAAGCAGATTATGTATGCATTACATGTGCCCTTCCTCCTTCCCTTTCTTCTTTCCCTCCTTCCTCTCTCTTCCTTCCTTCTTTTTCTCCTTCCCTCCCTCCCTCCCTCCCTTCTTCCCTTCCTTCCTCCCCCCCTTCAATCTTCCTTCCTTCAATTTCCTTCCTTCCTCCCTCCCTTCCTTCCTTCCTTCCTTCCTTCCTTCCTTCCTTCCTTCCTCTCTCTCTCTCACTGACCATTAATGATTGAACTCAATCTCCCCTCCAGCCCCTGTCCTCTCCCTTGAGATCTGGGTGGGGCTGAAATTTCCAACCCTCTAGTCAATGGTTGCTTCTCAGACTGCCAGCCTCCATCCTTAGGTGTGGTTCCCCAAATAACTTCATTAACATAATAACAGATATCTTTATTGCTCCCACCCCTTAAGAAATTCTAAGGGGTGTAGGAGCTGGAAACCAGGAACTGTGGACAAGGTCAAATATATAAGAAATTTATTATTATTATTTGAGTATAATAGACATACAATGTTACATTAGTTATGTTAGTTTTCAATGGACAACATAACATTCAATGAGTTTATACAGTATGCTATGTTTACCCTGATGTAGCTACCATCTGTCAGCATTTAACACTATTACAATATTATTGACCATATTCCCTATGCTGTGTTTTTATTCCTGTGACTTATTCATTCAATAACTAGAAGCCTGTATCTCTCACTCCCCTTCACCCATTTTGCCCACCCCACCCCCTACCCTGGCAACAGTTTATAGGTCAGATTCTGCTTTCTGTTCATACATTTGTTGTTCTTGGTGGTGGTGTTTAGATTGCACTTGTGAGTGAAATTATACAGTATTTGTCTTTCTCTGTCTGACTTATTCTAGTTAGGCATAATACCCTCTATGTCTCTCCATGTTGTCTGAAAGGCATGATCTCATCCATCTCATCCCTTTTGAATGGCTGCATAATATTCCAGTGTGTGTGTGTGTGTGTGTGTGTGTGTGTATACCGCATCTTCCTCATCCATTTGTCTATCAATGGACACTTAGTTTGTTTCCATATCTTGGCTATTGTACATAATGCTGCAGTAACATAGGAGTGCATATATCTTTTTGAATTAGTGTTTTGTTTTCTTTGGGTAAGTACCCGATAGAAAGTACCATTATTGGATCACATGGTATTTCTATTTTTAATTATTTGAGGACCCTCTATACTGTTTTCCACAGTGGCTGGACCAATTTACATTTCCAACAACAGTGCACAGGGATTCAATTTTCTCCACATCCTTTCCAACACTTGTTATTTCTTCTCTTTTTTATTTTAGCCATTCTAACAGGTGTAGTGTGATGTCTCATTGTGGTTTTGATTTGCATTTCTCTGGTTCTTGATGTTGAGCATCTTTTCATGCATCTGTTGGCCAACTGTAGGTCTTTGAAAAAATGTCTACTCAGGTCCTCTGCCTATTTTTTAATTGGATTCTTTGTGGGTTTTTTGGTGTTCAGTTGTGGAAGTTCTTTATATATTTTGGATATTAGCCCCTTATCTGACATATCATGTGCAAATATCTTCTTCCACTTAGTAGGTTGTCATTTTGTTTTGTTGATACATTACATGTGTTTGTGAGTTGTAGGTTTCAAGGGAAAATTTGATTTGTGGCATCTAAAATTTTCATTATTTTATATACTGAAATCAAAATATGAATGGATGACAAATTTTTATTTTAAATACGTAATCAAGCCACACTCAAGAGATTCCAGCTCATTGTTTATAATTGTCGAGTATAGTTAGGACACAATGTTATATTAGTTTCATGTATACAACAGAGTAATTTGACAACTCTATACATTAGTCAGTGTTCACATGATAGGTGTAGTCACCATCTGTCACCATGCAATGTTATTACAGTATTATGGACTATATTTCCTGTGTTGTACTTTTCATCTCTGTGACATTTATTTTACAACTGGAATTTTGTGCCTTTTAATCCACTTTACCTATTTCACCCAACCCCCCCACCTCTGGCAACCAACAATTTGTTCTCTGCATTTAAAAGTCTGGTTTTTTAATTTGTTTGTTTGTTTATTTTGTTTTTTAGATTCCACATATAAATGAAATCACATTTGGCTCACACATTTTGACTCACACATTTCAAAGACAATGCAGTTTTCAGGAGTGAAAGAAGTCTGAAAACTTTTAAAAAATAATCGTAGAGGAAGAATTCAGATAATTAAATATAAAGTCACCTATTATTTTCCCTCAAGTATATATAATGTAACTGTAAAATAATGAGCCAAAAAAAAAAAGGTGGCAGACATAACTAGAATCTTACACTAACAAGTTTCGAATGCAGACATTTTGTTGGTATAATAATAACAGTTAATATTTATTGAATGTTTATTAAGTGTGGATAACTTTTATAAAACTTTTATTGGCAGTATCTGAATTAATACTCAGAGCAAGTCGTTGGCAGACTAAGCCCTGTGGGCTAAGTCCAGCCCACTGTCTGTTTGTATGGAGTTTTACTGAGACAGAGCAATGCCATTCACTTATGCATTGTCTCTGGCTACTTTCGTGCTAGAGAACAAGCAGTTTCAGCAGAGAGTGTATGGACTGCCTAAGGAATTTATAATCTTGTTCTTTATAGAACAAGTTAGCTGATCCTTGCAACACAATCCTATGCAGTAAATACCATTATCCCTATTTGACCCCAAAGTCACACACTGGTATTGTCAGCGTAGTGAGTCAAAACCAAGTATGTCTGAATATCAAGTCTATAATCTTTTTAGATATTTCTGTAGCAGAGAACACAGATCCTAGAGACAGACTGGGTTCCACTGAGACTCCACCACTTAGAAGCTGCATACTGGACATTTTGCTTAACCGCCCTGTGTCTTAGATTTCTCCAGAACTCTTCCAATTGTTAATAGATGTCGCTGGTCATCTTTGGTAGCGGCATAGCCCTTGGACCCCAATATGTCTGTCCTAGGCCCTGTACCTCAGGACCTCCGTGCTTTGGATGCCTTCCTCAACATTTTCAAAGTTCCCCTCAGGTACCTGGGAACAACTAGGATGGCTGTGTTATCTGGGCAGGACCTTAGGATCAATATCTTTGTGGATTCTGGTCCCCATTTCTCCCCTTTGGGGTATTCTTTGATCTCTATTCCCCATTCACCATGTGGAACCAACCAGATGCCCCCAAAGTGCTTCAGGATTCATATATATGGGATCATTCTGGGGCCTCCTGGCCTAGCCCTGATTCCAGAAGGGTGGTCTGACAAGTGAGTGTTCCCAGGATAGCCTAGTCTCTCTCTCTCTCTTTTTAATTTTTTTTTAATGTTTATTTACTTGGGGGGGGGGCAGAGAGAGAGGGAGACACAGAATCTGAAGCAGGCTGCAGGCTCTGAGCTGTCAGCATAGAGTCTGACACGGAGTTTGAACCCACGAACCATGAGATCATAACCTGAGCTGAAGTCAGACGCTCAACTGACTGAGCCACCCAGGCGCCGCCCCCCCCCCGACCCCGTCTCTCTTTGATGAGACTTCATGAACTTGAGCTACCGTACAAGTGTAGACATACTGATTTTGATGACTCTCAGGTAGGAGACACAAGTTCAGGAATCTTGGGTACCCATGGCACACTGCCAACATTTGGGCTGGCACACGTTGGGTCCATGTGTCAGCTCTTACCCCTCCATGTTCCAAGATAGAGCAGCCTGTGGTCTGTAGCACTCCAGGACACTAACTGTGGCATCATGCGTCCTTCATCCTGCTCATCTCTCATCATAGATGCCAGGATTGTCAAGTCCCCACCCTGAGCGGTCCTCCAGAGGTGGCTATGTCATTCTCTTCCAACAGCTTTCAAGCCAGGAGACCCTTGTGACTGATGCCCTCTCGAGGCACCAATCATGTGTTGACTCTGACATCCAGTTTAAGCCATTTTGGTGAGAGACAGACATTCTTTGCACAAATGGGACCACTTTTTTTTGACTACTCATAGCCCCCCCCCCCCCCCCCGCCATAACTGGTGGTAGAAGGCAGAAGTGTTGTTAGCATTGAAAGAAATCACAGTCTCGGAGTTCAGCGATTACTCAGAGGAGTTCAAGAGAAGATAAGGTTAGAAAAATGTGCCATTCCATGCTTACTCTGTAAAATTTCAAACAGTGAATTTCACATGCTGAGAAAGTAATTAGCATTCCATTTACCGCCACACTCTGGGTAAGACTGCCTTTGTGGTCATCATTCGCAAAGCCAGTAAGAGCCTTTGAGAGTCACTGGAAACTGGGATTTATGAGTGTCAGGATGGATGTGGCATCCTGAATGATGACAAATCAGCATGAAATAAAGGGTATTAGGGAAATGCAGAGGCAAGAAGATCTATGTAGTTTCAATATAAACGTATTCTGAAGAACCATAGCGTGAATGATAACAATGTCATTACCCTTTCCTCCCAGTAGGAAAGGTGAAATTAGCACATCTAACGATAAAAAACACAAATAGATGATTCTGGCACCTGCACAGGAAGGGAAGGCAATATGAATAATCTTCACATATGCTGACTGGATAAGAAACAAATATCAATATTAATCTACCCATGATTCTAAATCTCCATCGATAAATCCTTATACCTCACATAGGTCCACCAATTTGTAAAACATTTTAAAAATCAAGGGTGCCTGGGTGGCTCAGTCATCCGATTCTTGATTTCTGCTGAGGTCATGATCTCATGGCTCTTTGTGTAATCGAGCCCCCAGTTGGGATTCTCTCTCTCCCTCTCTGTGCCTCCCCTGCTTACATGCACATGCTCTCTTTCTCTCAAAATAAATAAATAAACATTAAAAAAAAATCAAATTGTTTGTATAGACAGAGGTCCTGCAAAAAAAATATTTGCCTGGAGCATGTACTCTAGGGACCATCCTGCTTGGGGTGACCTTTTGTTTCCAAATGAGTCACTCTAGATTTCATTTGTGGCTTCTCCTGTATCTTTTCAGGTTTGTGCTTTCCCACATGTTTCCTGCTCATTTACGTTGCTCTTTCTTGTCTCCTTTGCAAAAATCAACCTAGGCTTTGTAATACTGTGTACCCCTTGACTTCTTTTCAAGCAGACAATTTGCCACCCTTCCTCTCTGTCTCTTTGATCATCTGTCAGCCATTTTCTTTCTCTCTGTCCCACGCCCGCGCACGCACACACACACTCTACCCACACACGCCACATCACGCAGGCACACACACAACTAATGAACATAATGCTTTGATGTGTAGGCAGCACATTTCCGTGGGATTTGTTCTTGCTTTAGGAACTATGAGACTCATGAATTCAAGGGGCTTGCATTTGGTACAGTCAGAGAGTCCAGGATTGCTCCCCCCCATTCTCAGATCTAGCATCAGGACAGTGAGGTCTTACATAGCATGTGAAGAATGCCAAGATGCCAGGATGGCACACAAGTGGGAATTCTTTTAGATGGCCTGTTGTGAGCTCCAGTCTGTGGTTAGAACTTGGCTCTTTAAATCTTTACTTGCCTGTGGATCAAGTGTCCTGTGACTTGTGACAGCTGCAGTGTTGGATGAGATAAGGGATGCTCTGTGTAATTCATGGCTGTGCGTCTACATTTTCACTAGAGAAAGCTATTGAACTAAAATCACATTTTATGGCATTTAAAAATATTTGGATAGCCTAAGATCCAAATCGTGCTTTCTACCAGGAGATAATACAATCCATTTTTACATGCTGTTCCTCTTTGTTATTACAGATAATTTATACGTCTTTATTCCTGGCACTGTCTGGCTGTCCTAGAAACAGCCGATGCCACCAATTAGGACATAAAATCAGTTGCTGCTGACTTTCTGTCCTATTATGTGTTCATGCATCAGCAGGGAAGGGCACTTGAAATGCATTTGCTTTAGCACATTTAGATAATGTATGAGAAAGGTGACAGCTTTTTTTTTTCTTTTTTGCCAACTTGCACATTAGTGTCTCTTAAGTGGCAGATTAAAAATTTCATAAAGCACTAGCACTGATTAAAAATGTTTGTTTAGGCTTGCTCAGGATTGTAAGTGCCCACAGGCTCCGAATCACATTCTTGTCCTTCTTTAAACCAACAACATTTTAAAAGCTTGCTGTAATGGCTCTCTCTTATTATAGCAAGCAATAATAAATTTCTATAGAGCTATATTCTTTTATAAGGTAGATAACAATAATGTATAAATATGGAAAAACCAACCAGATCCATGGAAACATTTTTAAGTGTATATATATATATATATATATATATATATATATATATATATTTAAAAATTTCAGTCCTATTAGATTCTCCTTTGAATACATTAGAGACATGTCTCATACCTTTGTTTTTCTCAAAAATTATTTTTCAGCATTTATGACATGGCTCTCATGTAGTTAAGGCTCCTGAGGAGTCTTAACTTCTGGTGGACTGTATATCTTGTGGATTAATAAAAAAAAATTCTTTGGCAAGCATTAATTTTCGGGTCTACTTTTTATCCATTTAGTTGTTCTTTTCCTCAATGTTTCCTTCATTGAACAACAGCTCCTGTGCCTGGCCGGGGTCAGGTCTGACAATGGTGTCATCTCATCATGAGGATAGACCTAGCTCTAATGCCGTGGAAGACCCACAGAAGAGAGGCTTGAGCAAAGTGTGATGGGCCAAAAAGGAGAGAGCAGCTGACCATCAGTTTCTCATGCGGGCATCCCAGAGAAGGTGTCAGTGGGTTGGGAATGGAAGAAGAGTGCCTGCCAAGACATAGAGGCTGAAAAGTTGGGTATGTGGGGAGGTCAGCAATAGTCCATGTGACGGAAGCCAGGGGTGTAAATGAGGTTCATTAGTGACACCTACAAAGAGAAGTAGGCAAGGCCCTAAAACCTCAAATCCTGTCCTATTCCTTGTTACCAGTCCCCAGGGAAGGGACATGCTGTTACCAGCTAGGGCTTTAGCCCTCACACTTTATGTGGGTGCCTATCCTGGCCCCCCGCCCCTGGGATAAGCCTTGGGTGACATGTAAGGACCCCCTGCCTCCTCTAAGCTCAAGACCAGAAGCAGGTGAGAGGACATACCTGGCTCCTTTCTCCTGGACTTGACCTAGTTCCTGCATGGCTTTTTAAGAGAGGGAAGAAATACAATGATGCTCTATAGTCGTAAGGAGACCCTAGACCCATTTATCCCAACAACAGCTAGGAAGGGAGGAGAGAGACATGATCTAAATTTTAAGAAAGTTGAACTTTAAAGGAAGAAGTTCTAAATGAAGTACCCACCCAGAAGCAAGGATGTTTACCTTCCAAACGTAACCCTGAACAGTGTAGATCCAATTTTTACCTCCTTGGATATGGACTAGGGTGTTGGGAAGGGGGGTAAGCGTTAGACTTGATTCATGAAATTTGGGTTTTATGTCCAGGTTCTGCCACTAACACAATGAGTTCATGGAGGGCCTTACATGCCTGCTTAGGAGTTTAGGCTTTTACATTAAGAGAGAATCTCTGAAGGTTGTTAACTTGGAACTTTATAGGATTAGATATTCATTTGGAGAAAACTAAAATATTTTTAATCTTTTTTTTTTAATATTTATTTTTGAGAGAGAGAGCATGAGCAGGGGAAGGGATAGAGAGAGGGGGGACAGAGGATCCAAAGCAGACCCTGCACTGACAGCAGACAGCCCGATGTGGGGCTTAAACTTACAAACTGTAAGATCAAGACCTGAGCCAAAGTCCGGACATTCAACCAAGTGAGCCACCCAGTCGCCCCTAAAATAACTTTTAAATATTGAAATATTGAAAAACTCGCCACCAGCAAAATAATACAAAAACATGGGCAGGGGTCATTGTGAAGATAGGGTAATAGTTAGGAAGTTGTTGCTGTAATAGAAGCAAGGGATGATGAGGAATTGATCAAAGTTAGTGCCGGTGGGAATGGAGAAAAGAGGTTGGATGTAAGAAATATCAAGGGGGTGAAGGAGAAGGTTGTAGGGAAGGAGGAGTCAACTCCCACATTTTTGTCTTGAGCAGCTGGTGGGCTGGTGATTGTCATTCACTAGGATGGGGAAAGGGGAGGGAAGCATATTGTTGGTGATGGTGAGCTGAGTTTGGAATATGGTAAATTCAGGGTTCCTGCAGGACAAACAAGCAGAGCTTTGCAGTGTTCAGCTGGGTGCTCAGGTATGAAGTCCAAGAGTTGAGCCTGGGCAGGAAATACAGAGCTGGAGTCATCAATAAGTAGCTGGTAGTTGAAGCTTTGCCACAAGCAGAGGGACACAGAGAAGGACGAGGATGACCCCTGGGTGCACAGTAGTGACAGTGTTACGACTGATCTATCCCAGACACTAACTCAGGAAACAAACGTGTGAGCCCTGACTGCCGGGGCCACCTGCTCCTCCTGGGGAATTCTGAGAGGGCTGGACACAGAGGAAGCTCAGCTCCCGTCTGGGCTCGCCAACACTGTTGCCTAACAAACTTGGATAAACTCTGTCACAAGAGAAGACAATAACTCAAGAGATGAGGGTTTGGAAGAGAGAAAGGGAGAGATTTATTTCAGGTGCCGGCAGCCCCGGGAGGTGGCAGGTGCAATCTTTAACCACCAACCTCTCCACCTACAAGATGGTCACTAGAGTTTTACAGGAGAGGTTCAGGGGGGTATGTGCAGTGGAGCAGGCAGAGAGCTCATGGTCTGGGGTAAGTGCTCAACTCATGACCATGGACAGACCAGGGGACGTGTAGGGTGTGGTCTTCCAGGCATTCAGTTGCTATCGGTTTTTCTGCTCTGGCAGTTGTAATGTTCTGGTCATTGGCAAACATCAGTGCCACTGTGGGGTGTCCATGCGTTACCAGGGTGCTGAGGCATTGAACCCACAGCACCTGTGGTGGTAGGCGGGGCTTGCCTCGGATGTAACAGCTCTTTCATTTCCCCAGGGCATCCTTCAACCGCCTCCATTTCCTCCACCTCCAGCACACCGGCTGTGGCTTTGCCAGTCAGCTTCCTGGAGGATATTTGCGATCCCCTCACATCACGCCTGGGTTTCAGTGAGCTCTCTGGCTTCTTCCTAGATTTGATCTCTGCAGACTTGGAAGGCCTATTTAAGTTTGCCTGCATCTGTGTGGGAACACTTCTTAGGCAAAGAGCTACTGAGGAATATGTTCCTATCAACAACCTAGCGCCCCTCTGAGGTCTTCTCTGCTTCCCTTTTGCTGTTATCTGGATGACAGGAATAATCTGACCCCTGCCCACATCAAATCCTGTCTGGGGCTGGAAACAAGCCTCAAAACGTGTTTTAAATCCTTTATTTCTCTCCATCTCCCCCAAATCTGCCCACCAAGCACACGCTTGACTTATATTACACAGCAACAATGAATTGTGAGTGACAGTGACCCTCCTGAAGGTAGCCGACTTGGCCCCCATGGGCCAAGGCATCACACCTGCGTCTGATTAGACACTGTGCTACCCTGTCTGAACATGTGGCACATGAAAGCAGCTTTCTCTCGTGCACTTGTAGGGGGATGCTTTCTGGAAATGGTAATGCAGGGCTAGACTTTACTCCTGCTGATCTCCTGCCTGGAATATTCTCCCCTTGCTCGCCACCAGCCAGAGCACCGCAGAGTGCTCTTATCCCCCATCTTACAGTAGACACTGAGGCCCAGGGAGATGGGGCCACCCTGGCCTTGTCTCCTTAAAGAACACTCTTAAAGGGGGTCTTCTTTGTTAACTCTCTGTATTGGCTTGCTTGGACCACCATAACAAAATGCCACAGACTGGGTGCTGCAAACAACAGAAATTAATCTTCTCACCATTCTGGAGGCTGGAAGTCCAAGATCAGGGCGCCTGTGGGGCTATTTTGTCCTGAGGCCTCTCTCTGGTTTGCAGATGGCACTTTCTCGCTGTGTCTTCGCATGGCCTTTGCCCTGGGTATGTGTGTGGAGACAGGGGTGTAGTGTGGGTGGGGAGATCTTTCTCTCATCCTCTTCTAAATCCACCAATCCTAGCAGGTTAGAGTTCACCCTTATGGCCTCATTTAACCTTAATTACCTCCTATATCCAAATACAGTCACACAGGGGTCAAGGCTTCAACATATGAATTTAAGGGGAACACAATTCAGTCCATAGCATTCTTTGACCTTAACATTACTCCATTTTTCTCCATTGTCTCCAGTGCTTGAGTATTACATCAGTTTCCTCTGCTGCCTTAACAAATTACTACAAACTTGGTGGCATAAAGAACAGAAATTTATTCTTTCACAGTTCTAGAGGCCAGAAGTCAGAAATTAGTATCCCTGGGCTGAAATCAAGCTGTCAACAGGATAACACTCCCTCCAGAAGCTTCAAGCTCTGAGGGAAAATCTGTTCCTTGCTTCTTCCAGATTTTGGTGCCTACAGCATTCTCTTACTTGTGGCCACATCACTCCAATCTCTGTCTCTGTAGTTACATTGTTTTCTCCTCTTCTGCATGTCAAATTTTCATCTTTTTCTTATAAGGACAATTATGATTGCAGTTAGGGACCACCTGGATAGTTCACCATCCAGGAGAACTCCCCATCTCAAGACCCTTGATTTAATCATGCCTGGAAAGATCCTTTTTCCAAATAAGGTAACATTTTCAGGTTCCAGGGTTTAGGACCTGATATCTTCATTGGCCATTATTCAGCCCACCCTAGGTGTATTGTTCATATGCTATCATTTGGTGTTTTAATAGGGGAGTCAATCTATGAGAGGATCCCTTGTTGGAAGGGCAAGAGCCCCAAACATGTCTTTCTTGGGCATTTCCAGGTGAGATCACACTCTGCAAATCATCTTCCAGACAGGTGGCTCTGTCCTCTCCCATGGCTTTCTCATAGGATCTGAAGAGAGGGCTGAGAGCTGGGGGCTGGGGGTCTCCTGGGAGAGGAAATGCTTACATGATCAGGGGTTGGAAGGTAGGAGCCTTCTCTGCATTCCTATTTCATGGCTAGTTAGAAGGGTGGGCTATTTAACTTGTATTACTTTGGTTACCTCTGGTTCGAGCCATCTCTGAGCCTGGGGTCTTCAGGAGGGAGACCCTGCTTCCCCCCCCAGCCTTAGACCACAGGGTCTGCCCCTCCTCTCTGTTCTCCCATCATGACACAATTTTCCCTCTCAATTACTTAAAACACCAGATCAATTTTCAATGTGCTTATGAAGTCCAGAGAGCCAACTGTGTTGAAAATTAGCAATTTTAATCAATAGTGAAGCCACCACTTTTTTTTTTTTTCCCAAGAAAGGGGTTACTGCAGAGTGAATCTTCACAAACAGTGCTTTATTTGGTCACAGGACCCATGGTCCGCTATGAAGACGGGAGAACTTTATTGGATGCTAATCTAATATCTAAGCTTGTGTTTGTCTGCTCTTCCTTCTGGCCATTTATGGTAAAAAAAAAAAAAATCTGAGGCCAGGACACTGTAAATGTTTTCTTTCTTGTGTCCAGTCCCATCCCAATTTCATTTTCATGCAGTGAGAGTAGGGGTTAGAAGATAATTAGCGATTTTCTTATCCTGTTTTTAACAATGCCTCTGCTTGCTTTACAGAGATAAGTTTAAACATTACTGCTTACTCTGAAAAATTCAATATGTAATTTTAATGTTGTTTCAGGCTTTTCAAAGTTTCATGTGTTTGTGGAGCACTGCTAATGGTTTACCTCAGAATGCAGAAAAACTATTATAAAGTTACAAAGGAGACTTTAGGAGAAAGTCATAGTCTCCTTAAGGAAGCCATGTCACTAAGATGCCTTGTCTCGGGGAAAGAAGGGAAGATCAGACAGTGATTCAGAAATATCAACATTTGGTATCAAGGCATTAATGAACCATGTTAATCACTGAAAGCTTTCCTTTAAATTCTTCCTCTACTACCTAATTTGTGTTGATTCAAAATTAGATTGACTTGCAATGCTTGCATTTACTCCTCTGGCACCAGGGAAACCAGCCAACCAACCTTTATGATCTCTTCTGGTGAAGGCCACATTTGGTGACAGGATCTTGGAAAAGTCTGTCTCCCCGCCCCTTCTTTTTTTGGGTTCCAGGCAAAATTCTACATTAAGCGAACTCACTCTTTTATGCTTCTCCCAGGTTCTCTGACTCTGTATCTCCCATGCCCTAGTCCATTTGCTAGAGGCTTGTGTTTCTAGAGTAGACATCTGATAAGCTAGTCCACATCCCCTTGTTGATGGCTTTAAGATGCTGATACTCCAGGGAGTATTCTAAGGGAACTCCATGCCTAGCATAATGCCGTATCCAAAAGAACCCATTTCCAATGGCAGATTTTCTGGCCCTGGGGACAGCTATATAAAGGAGAAATTGTTTTGAGCAGGGTTGTCTTTCTGAGGTCACTCAACTTCTGCCGATTTCATTTACAAACAACTCTGGGCATGGGTATGGGGACAACATCCTTTGGGCGTTTTAATTCACATTTCTTGTGACTCAAATTAAAGATGGAATTATCCATGGAAACAGTACCTCAAGGGCGTCTTTGTTCAAGACCCAAACGTAATGCAAGGATCTTCCCACTTCTCACTGGTGGTTATTTGTGGTGTAAACGTTGGGGACTTTGTGCTGTGCTGACATGACTGTTTTCCTGACGTACCTTGCAGGGTAAGGGCTAATCCAATGAGTGAATTTGGTCTTCCCTGAGGGGTGGGTAGCCCAGAAGTCACCCGTGGGAAGAGGCAAGCCCTCGGGCAGGTCCTGAGTCTGGCTGGATGGAAGTCCAGAATTTCTGCCTCTTTCCGAGTCTCACTTTTGTGAGTTTGGACTTCAAGGAATTTGAGAGAATGTCAGGGGCTGTTTGCTTCTCCTCCATTGAGCTGCTTTTCCTCCCAGCCAAGATTCTTTAATGACACTTGGACTTCTCTCTCCATTTCCTGAGGAGCTTTATCCCTTAATCTTGGGGATGTTCAATCAGAAATTGTAACCCAGCCAGGAAAAGATGGTTGAGAGGGGGCTTGAAGAAGCAACCTGGAGGTTCTGTGGTGGGACAGCTGCCCAAGTAAGTTCAGTCCAGGGACTGTAATAAGAACTTGTTTCATCTGGTGCTGTTTCAGGAGATACTTAGCCCCTCTTGCTTCTTCCATCAGCATAAATGACTTTCCCTGAACACCCAATGGTCCCACAGTTGAAGTGTCCCCAGTCTGGCTTTCAGGTTATAGCACAGGCACCGTTAACTGGACATGAGCTTTCTCAAGATGGTGGCTTATTGTATATACATTTCTAACCCTGGGAGCCACCTGTTCAGCAACCCAGATTCCGAAGTCTTCTTACTCCCCTGGGAGAACCTTCTCAGGCATGGGCCCAAATCTTTCAGGCCTGGAACTGAGCATTTTCTAGTTCAATCCCTGTTCCTGGACTGTTTTGAGGAGAAACCCTTATAGCTTATAGTGCATCCTTTTGTTTGCTTATGATCTTCCTCCTGAGAATTCCCCCTCTCCTGAAAAAAATCTATTTGGGTTCTCCTCCTCTCCCATAAAGCCATCCACATCTTTCCCTCCCCAGAACTCAGAGCTCATTTTTCCCAACCATCTTTTGGCAATGAATCACACATATGTCTTATGACTTACTCCGATAATTGTTTTATGGTAAGCATAATACCCACTTCACCTATTCAGCCTTCTTGACTTTGATATATGGCAGGCATCTCTGTCTGCACACGAACACTCTGGAATATTAAATGTATTTGGCAAAGTGGCTTTGATTTGGGCAGATGTTTTTATGTATCTATCACTAATGTCAATCTGCTTTCCATGAGGGAAATTTGGCTGACCTTCAAAGGACAAAGATTATTGACCTCCCGTGGAAGCCAATAGAAGTGAATTCACTATCAGATATTTTTTTTTTTTTAAGTAAAAATGAAAGACAATTAAAGGCAGCATGGTACAATAGTCCCTTCTTATCTACAGGAGATATGTTTCGGTCCCCCCAGTGGATGCCTAAAAACCACAGATAGTACCAAACACTATACATACTGTTTTCCCATACGTCCTTAAAGTTTTGTTTCTAAATTAGACACAGCAAGATTAACAATAATAAAATAGAACCATTATAATAATATACTGTAATAAATTATGTAAATGCTTTCTCAAAATAGCTTATTGTACTGTACTCCCCCTTCCTGTGAGAGTTGATGAAATGCCTGCATAGTAAGATGAAGTAAAGTGAGTAGACATTGTGACACAGCATTAGGCTACTATTGACCTTCTGGTGATTGGTCATTAGGAGGATAATCTGCTTCCAGACCCAATGGCCATGGGTAACTGAAACTTTGGAAAGCAAAACCACAGATAAGGAGGACTACTGTAGTAAAATAGACTTCATTGTGCTATACATCTCTTCACAGAACAAGCAGGGTTCTTCCACATGACTTTCTTTGCAGCATTTTACCACAGAATGATGACTCCCTGGCAACTCAAGTAAGAAATGGTTAAGCCTACTTCTGAATAATCACCTGCTCTAAGAATAAGGTTAAGAATTAAACATTCTCAGATGGAAGACTGGCTGGATGAAATGGTGTGTTATCCCAATGAAGCATGCAACTTTCCAGATATCATCAGATGAAAGCAACATGTCGATCAATCAAGCAAGAAGGGAGATCATCTTCTTCTTTAGAAAATAATTGTATTGTAGGGGCGCCTGGGTGGCTCAGTCGGTTGAGCGTCCAACTTCAGCTCAGGTCATGATCTCACAGTCTGTGAGTTGGAGCCCTGCGTCAGGCTCTGTGCTGACAGCTCGGAGCCTGGAGCCTGCTTCCGATTCTGTGTCTCCCTCTCTTTCTGCCCCTCCTCTGCTCATGCTCTGTCTCTGTCTCAAAAATAAATAAAAACATTAAAAATTTTTTTGAAAAAAAAAAAAAGAAAATAATTGTATTGCTTAACCACACATAAGTTAATGTGTGAACATAGTTTTGAGTATTGTGACATTCCCAAGTGTACCATACAGCTAAGTAAACCAGAAGGTTACCCATCTGACTCAATCCTAGTTTATCATTTAGCATCTGGAAATTTCTTTTATCTTGCTGGATCTAGCCCAAAAGTATGGGTGGAGACACAGGGTTGCAGCCAATAACCTAGTTATATATATGGCTTATTGACTTGTCCAAAAAAACTTTAGTCAGTCATTCATATTAGTCTGGTAAGCGAATTCTAAAGTCTGAAGATTTTATTTATTAGAATTGCTAAATCAGGGACTAGGTTGGTAACGATTTCCAAAGGAGAAATTCTTATTGGAGAGAAACCATCATGTTGACTTGTTTTAGGTTTCACAGTAAAATGATTCAGTCTCACCAGGCTTCACACTAGGAGGGGAATAGCCCTCATGTAATGTATACTTTTCCTTTTGTCTGTTTATATTTGCAAAGAGCTAAGTACCCTGATGTTTCCATTTTTTTTTAAGCAAATAATTTGAGGCAGAAGTAATATATCCATGTCCTTTGTTAGGTCTCATCGCCCAGGGAAAAGATTACCTATGAGAACCTTGCCTACACACGAAGGGTCTCAACTTAGACAAGCTACATGGTCTCTTTCCTGGTTGTTGGGTCACAGGTTGCTCGCCATTCTGAGTCTGCAAATAAAGTGCATCTTGATAAATAAGGTTAAAAGCGGGAGAATGTTCATAGACCGAGAGCATCAATTTGGCTCTCAGCAAGTGGAAAGTGCCTTTTTGCAGAAAAGCCACCAGCAGCTCTGTACCTGCTCCCTGGAGAAGGAACCAGGTATCAGAAGGGCTGCCAAGGGAGAAATGCCTTAACCAAACCATAAGGCAGATGTAGCTGTTTCTTCTCCCATAGAGGCATATTTGTACCCTCTCAATTATACCTCAGCTACTGGGAGACTGTATGGGAAAAGACCCAGAGAAAGTATAATAGTTAAATGCCTGCAAGGACATATCATTGCTTAGATTCTCGCAAACAATACTGTAGCAGAGGGAATGCACAAACATTATCATTTTATCTAGTAGTTTAACCTTTTCCTTGAGGTCATGCTGCAGATGAAGAGTAACATGAGAATAAATGTGACCAATAATTAAGACAGGGAAAGCGTTAAAAGGGTCTGGTTGAACCGAAGAAGAACACCGGACAATCGTGGGATAGAAATACAGCTGGGAAATTAAGGCAGGGACTCGGTGCTCCAAGGAAACTGGTTTCCTCTTCTATGTGGTTAGTTGTCCCATGTTTCACCTGAAGTTCAGAGGTTATTTTAGATGATCGGATGATAGAATTTCAACAGCTCCAAACCAGGTGGGACAATCATTGAAATGTCTGAGAGAGGAAGTCATTTCAGGATACAGTTCAAGGAGAAATGAAAGTTATGATGTGCAAGTGTTTGACTTTGAAGGGGGAGGAGGGTGCTGACAGCAGGGCAGGAATCGCTGTGTACATTTCCTGTTCCCGTTCCTTAACTGACATCCTCAGGCATCTCTCCTCCTTGGTGTGGGGGTGGGGGGAGAGAGAGGAGTGTTCTCTACTGCCCTCTTTTTAGCCTCCTTAATCTTGTTTATATGGCACCTGCAGCAAGGAAACATCTGTCCAACAAGGATGGGATTGGGGTTACAAGAGTTTGCCATAGTGTGTTAAAGTAAGAGATGCACAGAAATGAATTTTGAGAAGCTGGCATCGATTGACCTAAAAAGTTCTGAGGGGCCCCTGGGTGGCTCCGTGGGTTGAGCGTCTGACTTCAGCTCAGGTCATGATCTCATGGTTTGTGAGTTCGAGCCCCCCGTGAGACCTGCTGCTGTCAGCCTGTCAGTGCAGAGCCTGCCTTGGATCCTCTGTCCTACTCTGCTCCTCCCCGACTTACACTGTCCCCAAAATATTTAAAAAAATTCTGATCTCGCTCATTTCTCCTAAAATTGAGGGGTGCTGTTACTGGAATCTCAAAGCTTTGGGAAATAATCAAAATTGCAGAGTGGATGGAAATCACCTCATACCTTATTTTAAAGGCTCATATATACTTCAGAGAAGCAATTTTTCTGGTCCTGGACTTAAGGAAAATATTATTATTCTCTTATGTTTTTATTTATTACTATAAACAAGCAACTTCATTTTAACATTTACTCTTTATTGTGTTGCATGAAGTACCTATGTAATGCAAGTATGTACTGTACTAAAATACCTATATTTCCAAATAACATTATATGGTGTAGCCCACAGTCTCTGCAGAAGCATCTTGAGTAACCTGTGCCTTTATACTTTACAATCCATTGTTGGTTGCTGTGAAAAGTATGATTAACAGATGAAGAAAAAGAGATAAAGCTAAATATGAATACACTTTTCCAAACATATACATACGCAGCTTACAATGGGACCCCAAATGGAAACAAGTCAAATGACAACATTTGATGTGATATCTATAAAATGTAGACTCTGCAATAAAAAGCCAAAGGCACATAAAAATATATTTTAACTTTAAAAATAACTTAGTTACAGTAATACTTTGCTTGTGTCTTACCAACATGTAGCGGACAGTCAAAATTTCGCGATATAGATATAATATATAGGGATATATAAGAGCTACAAGAAAATCCCCCAAACCCATAAAGTTGTTCAAATGTGAAAACAGAGAATAGTTTTAACACTGAAGAATTTGCTATGGCGAGCCCAAATGATGTAATATAGAAAAGAGTCTAGAAAAAAGGCTTAGGTGTTAAATAAACTTTGACTTCTTCTTGCCCAGGAAACGCTAGAGTACTGTGAAGTTCTTTAATGTGACTTGTGCAGCCCTTCGAGCTAGTGCCAATCTTGGCCGGGCCAGATTTCTTAATGTGTCTGGAAGCAAAAAAACGTGAGCTGAACGTCAGCAATACCCACCGAAAAAAAATGGGTTCTGACTGACTCACTTCCTTTTCGCCAGCACAGTTTTTGTTGTTATTGTTTTGTTTTTGCAAACAGGGCATAACAGGTACAAAAAATACTTTGTAGGAACATTATTTTAGAAAACCTATCACACAGTGGCAAACATAGCCAGTGAAGCTCTTCTCTCCGACTGTGGTTGGTTTAGTTCTTATTTTTTGATGATACCTTTTACCCCCGAGGACAAGAGCTGGTGGTGTCTGTTACTTATTTTTATCCATGACATTCAGCACCTCATCCAAAAACGAGGGCCCCAGATCGAGCTGCAGGGAGAGGAGGGACCCCGTGAGATCGGAGAGGGACTCCTCTGATTTAGTCTTGTCTTTGACGAGCTCGCACGGGGCAGGCTGGTCATACATGTCCTCGGCCGGCCAGTCGGGGTACTGTTCGGAGAGGCTGGAGGAGTGGCTGTCCCTGCCCTGGCTGGACTGCGACGCGGACCCACTGGAGCCCCACGACACGTCTCCCTGGTGGCCTGTCCCGTTCTCCAACAGACTGCTCTTCTCCGGGGCCTTCTCCTCCACGACGGGCTCACAGCTAAGCCGGGGCAGCTTGGCCGGCCCGAAGGACTCCTGCTTGGAATTAAACGTCACCGGTGACAGTAAGGGCAGCATGAGCGCCTGGGAGCCTCCGATGGTCGGGAGGGAGATGGCGTTTTTGAGCACCGGGGAGGGCGTTTCTGTGAACATGGAGTCGGACGTGCTGTTGGCCCGGAAGAACTCGCCATGCCCGGGCAGCTGGCCCATGCGGGCCTTCTCCTGGTTTCCAGGCAAAAGCTCGTAGTTCCCCTGGAGGAAAGAAATATCTCCAAAGACGTCGTGCTGGCCCTCTTTGCCAATGTGAATGGTGTGGCGAAAGTCTCCCAGAGGAGGACTAATCATGTCGGGGGACAGGATGTCCCTCAGTTTAAATTTCTTTCCTTTCTTGTTATTGGCAGCTTTCAGGTAAATTGGGGTCTTGGCGGGCATTTTGGAGTTGGAGAAGGTCTACTTTGCAAAAGGGAAAAGGGCCACTTTCTTCGCTGATGTTAAGCTCCGAATATCCTTTCTGATAGGATCTGTCACATCATTTTTCTCAAGGAGCTTCTAGAAGTGGCTCTGAAATGAGACTGGGTTGAAAGGCCTTCCTGAAGTCACAGCCAAGTGGGGCGTCCTGGAGAGCCAGTTACATCATCCAACCCATCCCACAGCGGGGAAAAACCTGGAAAGGAAACCAAAGCAGGTTATAGTCAGCTGACCCTTTAGGGTTCACTGGGCCTGCCTCTTTCTCAAGAGCCTGTGAATAAAGGCAGGACCAGTTCCCATCTAAAGCCAAACTCTATTTTTTCCCTCCATCAAGTAGGATAAGAACTTTAATCTTAGGGTCTTTGACTAAGGGTCTACTAATCTTGGTCTTATTTCTGGGGGGAAAAAAAAGAGGAAAGAAAGAGATGAAAAAAACTCATACCTATGACATCAGTACTTTCTAAACATGGTCATGGACACAATTTTCTGCACATGCCTAAGATTTTTAGATTTTTCTCTATTATAAGAATTGCTGTCAGCACATGACCAGAGTGATTTCAGCTCCTTAGATACAAAGTAGATTTGCTTTAAAATGTTTTCCCTTTTGTTTGATAATATTTTGTTGCTGAGTTCTGTATCTAAATAAAACTCATGCAATGCAGCAAATAGTCCTATAAGGAAAGGGGTTGGAAATACCATTTACTAAGTGACAGCGGCTATTATGTGCCAGTGGCCAACAAAATCTTAGCAAAATCCAGTCACACAAATGAGAAAATAGGGATTCAGGAGTCACAAAATAAATCACCCTTTGTCAAGAACATACAGTCAGCTCATGACAGAGCCGAAGCTGGGATCGAGGTGTGGCACAGAAAACTGGGCTGTCGAGGCTTTCAGGTCTTGGAGACATTCTGAGATAGAAGGAAAAGAACAAAACTGATTCTTTTCAAACAAAAAACAGTGTGATCATCTACAACTGGCTGGGTCTTAGAAATACTTTTGGAACACTTCCTGATAAAGTTTGTGTCCTCTCCCTGTGGTAGGTGGCACCCCAAGGTAACCCCCATGATGTGCCTCCTGGTACTAACACCTGTGTGGGCACAACCTGGGACTTGCTTCTAAACTACAGAATGTGGCAAAGGTGATGGGATGTCACCCCGTGGTTAGGTTACATGGTAAAAGAGTCCACCTTAGCAGACTGGAGAAAGGTGCCTTTCACTGGCTTTGAAAAAGTAAGCCACTGTGCTGAGGGAGGGCCCGTGGAGATGAATTCTGCCAACAACCTGAGGGAACCGGAAGTAGATCCCCCCCACCCCGGTTGAGCCTCTGATGAGAGCAAAGCCCCCTGGCATCTGTCTCCCAGCCTGATGAGACCCTGGAGCTAAGCCCTGCCTGGGCTCCCAACTGACAGAAACTGTGGGACAATAACTTAGGTGGTGTTGTAAGCCACTAAGTTTCTGGTAGTGTGTTACCAGCATAGAAAATGCACACACCCTCCCTGCACACGAAACTTAACACAATGAGAAGTGCTAAGCCAGGAGGTGTGGGGCTCTGGGTTCTCATCTTACAGATGAGAAACTCTTCATCTCTTAAAAATAAATCCTCTGACTCTTCGGTCCCATCAGCTGACATGAAGAAGTTAAAAACCTTTCCCACTGCGGGAATTCCTGAAATGCTCTGCTGAGACCTCTCCCATCGGGCTCTCCTCCCCACTGGCAGAGGAGCAAATAAATAAATAAATATCCAAGAGCTGAGTTGGATGGTGGCTTGAAGAGAGCCAGCCACATTTGCTTTGTAGCAGCTGGAGGCTGTACGCATAAAAATTTTGAGTTCATTTCCCCGTGGCAGGTGGAAAGAACCGTGCTCTGGCACCCAGTGGCAAGGCACCAACAGGCTCCATTTGGGAAGTGGCTTGCACCCAGACTGGACAAGGCAGGGACCGATGATAAGCTGGAGAGGCCCACCCCGCCCTGGCTTCGTGCGTGGGAAGGTGGTCCACGCAGCACAAGAGGGTTTGCACCTCAAGTGAGCCGACCTTGAAGCTGCCACCTAGGACCTCACACTCAGCATCTCTCCCTTTCGTCCCAAGTAAGGACCTGGTTCAAACCTCCCCAAAGTGCTGCTGCTGTGGCCACACAGAGGCACCCCCTGGTTCTGCTTCCCACTTGAGGTTAGGATCGCATGGAAACACTGTTACTAATGGAGATGCGCCTAAGAAGCCAGGCTGGTGGGTCCGGATGTTCTCTCGGCTTTGACGCTAATTTGGGTCTGGGGGCAGTAGCAAATGTCACAACTCCAAAGCCTTGGATCCCAATGGCAGGACTCCCTCCCTCCGTAAGTGCACGACAGCCTGGGGCCCCTGCCACTCAGGGGTAGCTGGCGTTGCCTTCCTGCACCTCTGGGCACAGCGTGGCAGATGGTGGCCTGCAGGAGCCGCCAGGGCACCGGGCCCCCAGGAGGTGGGAGGCAGCCCCGAGGGACAGCTGCCCACCGGAGTGGTGTCCACGGCACACACGGCCAGGAGCACAGCTGCCAGGGAAAGATACAGCATGTCCACCGCCAACTCAGGGGCAAGTGAGGGCTGCCCGTGGTCAGCTGGTGGAGCCAGGCTTACGCGAGGCCAGAAACAGGGGCAGGGCACTTCAAATCAGGCAGAAAAGGAAAAATGCCACGAGGATGCAGCCAGAGAACAGTTCCCTGCCCTGCTGACCGGATCACTCACAATCGCCCTTCACTTGAACAGCGCCTGGCTGCGCTGGGGAGAGAAGGGAGAGGAAACATTTGCACCCGGAAGGCTCAGGGGAAGAACGCTCTGCCCTCAGTCCCTGCAGGCCACGGCCACAGCCACGGCCACAGGCACTGCAGGCCCTTCGCCATAGGCCAGCTCAGACTGGTAGAAGCTGGGTTTTACATCAGAGTCACAGACACAAAGGTGGGAAGGAAGGGACAAAAAATAGAAAAAAAGGAAGAAAAGGCTTGGTGAGTGAAGGTTAGATAAGCTGCAGGCAGTGAGCCTGGAGCGGAAGAGAAGATACATTTTTCTTTCTATAAATATTTACATAGTGTTTATTGTGTGACAGGGATGTAGGCTTCTAGAGCTTTGCAAACAATTTGTATTGAATTTCTACTATGTACCAGTGCTCTGAGCTCCCATACATTGGAAGTTTGTTTTTTTTTTTTTTTAAGGAATTTTGGACAAAAATGTCTTTTTAACTTTAGGTGAGCTGCTATTTGCAATGTAATGTTGGAGAAACAGAGCTCTAATCCCATCCCTTTATCTTATCTTTCTTTTTCAGCTCAGGGGCAACCATGCTTGATCTAATAATGAGGATTTCTTACACTGGCTGCTTCCTCCCCTCCTTTTTGGATATCCTGGGCTCCCTGGCTTATCAGCCAACATACATCAATGTCCCTTTCCCTTCCTGGCCTGACTATTCTTTCCGCACCTTCTCTGTCATTGCTAATGCAGAAATCTAATGGGCACAGTTTCTTAGCTGTTAACAAAAGAGCTGGTCCCGGGGAGGGTATGTGCATGCTCCCGGGAACCATCAACACTAAATATTACTGAGAGCATCTCTATGTTCTGGGCACTGTGCCAACCTTGGATATGTACCAGCTCACCCACAAGAACCATCAGGCTGCTACTGTTAATATCCCCATTTTATAAATGATGCACTGAGGTCCAGACAATGAGTCTTGAGTCCCCTCTGCCAAGGCTATGTGGCTATGAAGGCACTAAGCCAAGTCGCCAGGCTCCAGAGTTTAAGGTCCTGTCTCTTAATAATCACACTCGCTGGAAATTCAGTCAGCTCCCAAATTATGAAGGAGGTGCATCCCAAAGCCTCTTTAAGATACAAATATGTGATAACACACTGGGCTGATAAGGGTGGGGTCATATACCGATGGTGAAAGCACGAAACAGATCCCACCTCATTGGAAGCTGGTTGCCTTTGACACCAGAATTCCACTTACAGAGATTTACCCACCTTGCACACAGGGGAAATAATACATGTACAAGATTATCAAATCCAGGAGGATACAACAGTCTGGAGTTGGAAACAACCTAATTGTCCACCGATAAAGGACCGGTTAAATAAATTAAGGTATCATCAATTACAAATGAATATCATACAGGTCTTACGAAGGATTCAACAGTTCTTCGCTGATACAGAAAGAGCTCAAAGATACCTATCTTTACAGGGAAAAAAAGACAGGTGCAGAAGTATATTGATACACTTGCATTGGCTTGTGTGTCTGTAAAATATCTCTGGGAGCACACACAAGAAACTAATCATGGTGACTGCCCATAGGGAGGGATGGACAGGATAGGGCAAGGGTGGGAGAGAAACTTCTCACAGTATATCCTTGTATGATTTTGGGTTTTCGAACCACCTGAATGAATTAGCCATTAGCTATTTAAAAAAAAAAAAAAGAAAAGAAAGGGCTGCTTAAGCTTCAGGCTGCACCTCAGAGCGAATTTTATACAAAGGTCCTGAAAAGTCTACTCAACCTGTTACTGGATCATAATGTAAACATGTCTGTGGTGGTTGTGTTCAAAAGCCAAAATGTAGGGTGGTGGCCTGTGGGTATATGAAGACCTCAGAAGAGGGCTGACCTTGTCTCACCGGAGCATGGCCAAGGGACAGATCGCCTCTTCCTGCAGGGACTCACGGAAGAGGCAGCACGGGTGTTACTTTGCAGAATGGAAAAGATCTCCTAAGAGAAGGGTTTTTAGTCACAAAGACATGAGAAAAGGCAAGAGGCATAAGTGTCCACGTGGAGGGAAGCACAGACAAGAGGAGGCACTGGGGCTTGGGCGTGCAGCTCCTGTTCAGGTGGTGGCTAGTGACACGGGCCATGCTCTAGAACGGGATGGTCCCTAACACTCAACACGAAATCCTGTCCCTGGCTCACTGCTTGCAGAAAAGGAGACCTGGGCTCCAAGAGGCTGCTGGCAGCTGACAGATGAGGCAGGAGGCAGAGGGAGGATGAATCCCAGTGGGAGAGCCTGAATCAGGCAACACCCAAGAGGCTTTGCCCTCTGCCCAGAAGGAAGTGGGATTACTTGCCGTAGGATGGAGTGGGGAGAGGATATGAGCTACACAACCAGAATCGGTGAGCAGCCCTCTGGGTGTTCGACAGGTCAAATGAAGAGAATTGTTAGCCTTTTACTATCAGTCAAGACTCTACCATCCATCATAAACACTTAGTACTGAACCACCCAAAGGATGCTGCCCGCCCACACTCGGGGGCTCTCCTGGCCTTCCTGCTTTCTTGTGTTGCCATGATTCCTCTGTTCTATCTTCCTCAAATCCAAAGACAGAAAGTCAGAGAGTAAGAAGGCAGGAAGACAAGAAAAAGAGAGGAAGACAGACAGAAATCTTCCCATGTATAGGCCTTTTCTCAGAAGCCCTCCTCTTGACCCTGAAATCTGAACTCTCCATGAGGGCTAATCCTTTTCTCTCTCTTCTTGGATCACTGTTTGCTGCTCTTTCCCCCCTTCGATGACACTGGAGAGCATATTTATCTGGGAAATTAGATCCCTTAGAAAACAAAGGTCCCAGTCCTGGGGCACTGAGGAGAGGTTAGATTTGCCAACAAAGGGGGTCAACATCCCAGTCAGCTGCTTGTCACCCTCTATCAAGGTGAGAGAGAATGTCTGGCAGATGCGGGGACATGGGTCCGGCTGCAAATGCACAGGCCCCCACTTACAGGAATCTGGGAGAAGCTCAAGCGTTCCAGGACACAGAAGGACTCAAGGGGAAGTTAAAGTCATGGTTTTGATAAGAATGGCAGAGTATCGGGGCCATCCTTCCTGCACCAAGCTGGCCAATTCCATTTTCTGGTGACTGAATGAAGCATGAGTGACAGTGTTAATAAGAGAAATCATCACTGCTACGATAATAATTCAATGAAGAAAAAACTAAAGCAGCCCTTTGATTCATTTCCTTACCATCCTTTTGGTAAACAGAATGATGCCAAAAAGACCGAAGCAGGGCAGTGGCCAACAGGGCGGGGAACAGGGGGTTCTTAAGAAGTGACACACAAAAAAATCAGTTCTTGAATCACTTAAGAGCTGACAGGACTGGCAATTCATCCGAAAAGAACAAAGAGGTTTAGATTCTTTAAATTCCATTTATTTTAAGAAAGGAATGTTTGGTTGGTCTACTAATTATTTTTAGAGTAATTCTTAGTGGAGAAAGAGAGCAAACACGTGCTTGCATCCTGCAAAATAGGTTGCGACGTTAATTTAAAACACACATGTATAAAGACAGGGGCAGGTGGGGGGTGGGGACATCATCCTGAGGGACCTCCAGGCTTTTCCTTTCTTCTACTTTCGGGAAGTGAGCATGTACCGGACTTCCCCTTTCTTGCTTGGTTGTCACATCCTCCAAGGACATCCTACCTTCTCATCACTTTTCACTTTGCCTCCCTTTTTCCTAACATCCAGACACAGCACTGCCGCACCACCTGGGCCCCAAGCAAAAATGTGACATGTTCCTCCTTCAAATCTGAACCATCAGTCCCAGGGAAGGAGGATGTTGACTCAGTCAAGAACCTCTCCACCCCCCCAACCATCTTCGGGGTATTTCTCTCCACAGCGATAAGCCCTGAAAAACTGTATTTGATCCTGGACTCCACACTTTGGAAGGGATAAAGGCTACCTGGAACATGTTCCTACATGTTCTGAGGAGTCCCAACTGGGAGACAAAGAACTTGGTCGTGACATGTGAGAAGCTGAAGGAGGGGAGCAACTGAAAGAAAACTCAGAGCTAGGGAAAACAAATCTTTAGGAATCTCAAGGAGTCATTTAAACTTTAATAGAAAAGGGATTAACTGATTCTCTGAGGCCCTAGAGAAGCTGAGAAGCAGCTACAGGGACACTGGCTTCTCCAAGGGAGACCCTGGGTGTCTCAAAGATGGAAAGGGTGGCTGTGGGATGGGGACGGTGATCAAGGTCTGAGGCTGTCACAGGGAGCAGCCCTGGTCCCAAGCCTCCTCAGTGGTGCATGATGTGTGTTTTGTCTCTGCTCCTTCTGAGTCTCCTACTGGGGAGTATGATCGCTGCCAATTTCCCCATGGCCTCCTGTCACATTCGCCTATGAAAACGCTCACAGACCTTACCTAGAAGACTTTCCATTTGAAGATGGTTGTGTTTTTACTCAAGTTCCAAAGAATTTGAAATTCACAGGAAAAAAAAATCATAGTATTTGAAATTCCACACTGAACTTCAATCAAAATCCGAGAGGGAAAAAAAATGTAACCAGAGAACACCCGATAAACAGCATCCTGAAGAGATGCTTTTCATATTTTTGGTCTATTTACTCTACCCCGAAAAAGATAAGATGCCTTTTCTATTTTTAGATTCTTACCCTCTCCTACATCATCCAAACCGAGGACATAGCTATATGTGACAAGACAGCGAAACTCCATTCGCTCAGCCCCCAGCTGCCTAGCTTTCATGCACATGAACTTACAGCCAGACTGAACAGACTGCATTTTATGGACCCACTCAGAAAGGGTGATACATCTCACCTTCACTTACCTATAAATGGACTTCTCCGTTTATGATTCAGCTACAGCTTGTATTTATTTTTCTTTTACGACCTGCTTTGTAGCAACCCACAAATACCATATGGGGGACTCACTGCTCATTTGTGTACACACCTCACATTTATGGGCTCTAATTGTACCAGTTGAAAGATTTTTTAGAAGCAAAACTGGAAGACAGCACATCCACCTCAAGAGTCTGCACTTTTGAAGGCACACCTATTCTCCCTGTTAAAATCAGTTACTGGGGAGGACTCAATAGGGACATCGATCCCCAGCAGCTGTAGCAAGGCAGGAAGAGGACGAGGACAGGTTCTCTTGAAATGCCGACTCATTTATCATGACTAGTTTTTTTTTTTTTTTTTTTAATTTTTTTATGTTTATTTTTGAGAGGCAGAGAGAGAGCGTGAGTGGGGGAGGGGCAGAGAGAGAGGGAGACACAGAATCCGAAGCAGGCTCCAGACTGAGCCATCAGCACAAAGCCCCATGCGGGGCTCGAACTCATGACCTGTGAGATCATGACCTGAGCCGAAGTCGGACGCCCAACCGCCTGAGCCACCCAGGCGCCCCTATCATGACTAGTTTTACATGGGGCACAGACTCAGGGCTAGTCAGGAGGACCAAGGCAGGCACTCTAGAGTTTGGTGGATATGTGAACTGCTTGCATGCTTCCATAACTAATGGATCCCACCTGATCTGCAAAGTTGCGGGGACAGTATCAATACAGAAAGAGAACTTGACCCCAAAGGTTAGGCCCCTTGAATGCTCTATTTCCCTAATGGGGTGAAAAGACAGATAGGGGGCCTTCCATGTTATTCTCCCAACCTGCTGGGGTCCTCGATAACCATTCATTCTCACTGGATGGGCTGAATCATGGCATCTCCAATCATACCAGCACTGGGTATATGTGGAAGCTGGCAGTGGCCATCCCATTCTCCACCCACTTCCAAGACAGGCTCTCCCGTGTCATTTGTACGTAAATATCTGTACACAAATATTTATCCAGTGAATGAATGAATGTCCCCTCAGACTGGGCCGAGAGCTCTTCTATGGACACGCACTGGGTCCTGTTTGCCTCCCACTACACGTGGCACACAGTGAACATCAAGTTAAGAAGTGTTTAAATCCATAACCCCTGCTACACCTTCCATCATGAGAGAGGAACTGGTTTGCTCCCAGGTTCCACCCCCCAGTCCAAGTCTGCAGGGGCTCCTCAAGGAAGCGGCAAGTTTGAAATGCCTGCTTCTCTAAGGAATTCACACTTATATTAATGGCAAACATCTGAGTGTTTGCTGCGGGCCAGGTAGGTGTTAGAAAACACCTCTCAGGAAGCGATCTTAGATTAAGCCCAACTCTTAGGTCAACCAGCCAAAACATGGAGGAGCTAGGATTTCTGCCACGGCTTGACTTCACAGTCTGGGCTCTTTAATTGCTGCTGGTTGGCTAACGTGAGGACTTGCATGTAAGTGAGTTCAGAATGGAATGTCCTCTGCAGGCTACCTGCCTTGAGTTGTGACAGCACGAAGAAGTGATACACTGTGGTCTCAACATCAATGAGAGGCAGAGATCATAACTTAACCTTGCTGGGAAGCAAGAATCAATAAAATGGTCCTAGACAACAACCAAAAGAATTTTCTCAAAGAGGATCTCAAAAGGAATTTGACTTTATGCGAAAGAAAAGCCTAAAGATGAAAATTTTGCCATAAGAAAGCCCCCAAGTCTCAAGGAGAAAAACAAACATCCTGTTCTTAGAAAAGAGTGTTCACTGTTGTTAATTGTTTCCCAGAGGAAGCACGTGCATGGGGCCATTGACAACAACCACACAGCTTTCACCGGGGACAATGGCTCCCTTCCCTCACTAGTGACACTTCACTTCCCCCCTAACTTTCTGAAACGAAGAACCCTGTGTTCCTTACATGGACTGTCCTCCCACCTGCTTACCATCGACCCTTACTCATAACATCCTCCAAGACCTGCTTTAGTCACTTCCTTCCCAGAGAAATTCTCCAACTCACCTCACATAATCCAGGCTCAGTACTGCATTGGCAGAGGCTTTCTTAGCACTCCTGAAGAGCCTGCATTTGTTATTTTTCTGTTTTGTGATGTTATGCCTGATATCTCCAGATAGGTGGTAAGCTCCATAAAAATAAGGTGGGCAAAGGTGCTATGAGTAAGAGCTATTATTGATAAATTATAGTCAGTGGGCCAGATCCAGACCTTGGCCTGTTTGTGTAAATAAAGTTTTATTAGAACACATCTATGCCCATTCACTTATATGTTGTCTACAACTCAGTAGTTCTTAACTGAGGGTGACTTCACACCCCCACATTTGGCAATGCCTGTAGATGTTTTTGATTCTCAGGACTGGGGATGGTGGTGTCACTGGCATTTAGTGAGAGGGGCCATGGATGATGCTGAGCATTCTGCAATGCACAGGATAGCCCCCCACAACAATGAATTATCTGGCTCCAATTCTCAGTAGTGTTGGCATTGGGAAACCCTGGGAGAGATGCTTTCACATGACAAGGTCAGAGTTGAGTAGTTGTAACAGACTATGTGGGCCTCTCGGTCTAAAATACTAACTGACCCTTTACAGAAAAAGTTTGAGCCCCTGCCTTAGATATGGCATTTCCACAGGGTTGGATGGTTATTGTCCCTCCCCCAACCTTTCACAATCCCCCTGCAATCACACCCCCACACGTGGCCTCAACTGTCTCCTCTAGTGACAAGAGAAGTGAAAAAATCAAAAGGAAGCTACTAGAAACCTTTTGACATTGCCATAACAATCAAGCCCATGATGAGTGGCTTCTTCTTGGACAAGACAGTGACAAGTTTGTGTCGTTTGGCTTGCATGGGAGCTGGGTGTGGGCCCGAGGTACTCACTTTGCACTCTAGTATCAGTATACAGCGGATTGGAAATTAAAACAAATAACACACTAAAAAAACACTGCTCCTTCACAGACAGCATTGGTCTTTTCTCCCCCAGTCTTTGAGACTTCACTTGGCTTCCCCCAGGGACTTCCTGTTCAACTCGCCCCACACAAACGTGCCATCTTTCTTTCCCCCTTCCCTGACCTAGCACAGGCCTTCTGTACTTTCCTCTCTCGGTAAATGGCAGGGAGTCCCCCACAAAGTCTCCCTGCCTCATTCTCCGTAACAAGGCCCAGAGCTGTCTCCTCTCATCAATGCCACTGCCTCAGCCTTTTTTTTTTTTTTTTAATCCCTCAAGATCTCTCTCCTGCACAAGCGCATTTGCCCCCCATTGGTCTCCCTGCCTCCAACCTCATCTTGAGTGAGCCGGCGACAATGCCCGAGTAACCTGGTCACTCTCGGTCTTCGATAGCACGCCCACCCTTGTAACCTGGACACAGAATAAGCCATTTGGGTCCTGCCTACCCCTGTGGCTAATAGTTCCCACCAGCTCCCCCAAAGCCTCTTAAACTGAGCCTCGTCTGTTCCTTGTTTATTTTTTTCTCTAAATGTTTATTTTGAGAGAGCAAGAGGGCACGAGCAGGGGAGGGGCAGAGAGACAGGGAGACAGAGAATCCCAAGCAGGCTCTGTGCTGTCAGCGCAGAGCCTGACATGGGGCTTGAACTCACCAACTGTAGGATCATGACCTGAGCTGAAATCAAGAGTCAGATGCTTAACCAACTGAGCCACCCAGGTGCCCCTATTGTACCTTGTTTATACTTCAAAGCCACCAATTATCACACTATGCTGCCGTCACTGCTTGTGTCTCCCACTAGGTTGCCTTCTTTTGGGGAGAGACAACTATATTTAATTCACAGCTGGCACTGAATAAATGTTTGTTGAATGAAGGGACAAATGAGAAAGTCTGAAAGAGACTGCCTTGTCTTGCTTCCCCTTCAACCCTGCCCTCCTTGTTGAAAATCCAAGATAGAGTCCTTAGAGTCTTTCTATGACTCCTACAGGAAAAAATAAATGAAATCTTTTAACAAAGGAGCTGTGGCCTCTTGTGGCAAAAGCTTTCTTTCATTTTTCCATCTGTAAGGCATTTTAACCTTTCTCTATCCATGCTGGGTAAGAATTTTACAGCCTATCAATGCAAGCCACAGTAATTCTATAGGCTCTTACAGATCTTTGGGATTAAGGCAGAGAATATTTGTTATCGTGCTATTTGAAAGGGAAAGGATGTCAATCCTTGACTGCAATGTGCAAATAGCATCTCAGAGAGACAGGCAAGACTCAAGAATAAATTGACAATACATTCCCCTGAATGCAGACCCACTAGTTATATTTAAGTCAATCTTAAACAATGAGGCCCTGGGAGAAACAATGAGCTCGCTCTCCTGACCTTTCCTTTCAAAAGGAAGTGAGTTAAGGGGGAAATTTGGATTATTTGGCCCAAGAGGTACAAAGAAACCTCAAGAAACTATAATGGACATTCTACAGAAAAGGGTTGTTTTGAATATCAATGTGGGACTAGCACAGAGCAGGTACTTAAGAAAAACGCGTATCAAATGAATGAACACTTTGGCAAACAAAACAATAGAGCCCTCACTGAGGTTCTAGGCCTTAGGGGAGAAGCTAAAACTTTGAACCAGGCTTGCAGGCTCCTTGGAGAACTCCAGACACACACATATGTGCCAGTTACCTTCCATGTAAATGGAGATAATTACCCCCAACCCGCTTCTCTTAAAGGTGATTATAAGAGCTGAGTGCTATGCAAACGCAAAGTATCATCTTGACACCAAATGAAAAACCAGAACGTCTGCTGAAACTCAACATGAAGGAGGGGAACCACTCTAACTGCCAAAATAACCACTTTCATTTTCTCCTTAAATGCTGTCTGTAGTTGTCATCAAAAAAATGGTTCGTGTCCACCCTGTGAACAGTCTCCACAAGTGGAAGGAATTGCCACCTCCAGCTGACTCAGGATAATTCCTTCCTCTGGCACGGGGCTAGCTTCTCCTACAAATGTACAGGCCCCCTTTCTCTCCAGGTGCAATTCTCCCAGGCTTGAGGACAAATGAGACTTCCATGAGCTGGGAAAATTATCGTCAACCGTTATTGGTCAGATGAAGAAAAATTTCAGGGCCTCTAGTTATTTTCTTTAAGTATTTGGCGAGCTGTCAGGTGAGAGGGCATCTGTAGAGTCCCAAGGAAAGAAGGAGGCATGTGATTAGAGTTCATGGTGAGGCCAGGTGGGGCTGGGTCTGAGGAAGAAGTCTAGAACAACTTGAATTAATCAGTCCAAAGAAGAGGAGAGGCTTTCCTGCTGAGTCTGATGCTGTCGGGATTCCAGCAGGGAAGGGAGGGAGTTAGGGTAGATCTCCTCTAGGCGACGCTAACTTAAAGTAGCAGTCTGTGGCAGGTGCCCGTGAGCTGCACAGAGATGATATCACCACAGAGTTGTTAAGATTTATCCTCGGTATTACAGACAAAGCATTTTACGATAGAGATTCCTCACACTGCGTTCCCTGGAACTCCCAGAGTTCAAGGGAGGCACCTGCGGGTCACTGGCGAAGGGAAGGGAGACAGAAAAGTAGGGCCAACATCCCTACCCATTTCCTTCCTCCTCTTCCAAAATCTGTTATTTAATATACTGGGTTTACATTAAGATTTTCTTTCTTTGCTTTAGCTAGAAAAAAAAAAGAAAAAGTCCGAAAGTGGACTCATGCTTTCTGTCACCCAACTCTTAGGGCCTTGGTTTTATCCTGTCAGAATGAGAGCAGGGCCGAAATTAAGGACCCTTCCATCTGTGAAATGTTAGGGTCTGTGATTCTACATCTGCAGAAACATCTAGTTTCCAGGGAATTTTTAAGGGGAAAAAAATGACACTTTTTAATGAAGTTAATAGAATCAAAATACTTGGGGCGCCTGGGTGGCTCAGTCGGTTAAGCGTCCGACTTCAGCTCAGGTCACGATATCGCGGTCCGCGAGTTTGAGCCCCGCGTTGGGCTCTGGGCTAATGGCTCAGAGCCTGGAGCCTGCTTCCGATTCTGTGTCTCCCTCTCTTTCTGCCCCTCCCCCGTTCATGCTCTGTCTCTGTCTCAAAAATAAATAAATGTTAAAAAAAATTTAAAAAAACAAAAAAACAAAATACTTGTTACCAGCCTATTAAATGTTCATCATCTTTTCCCATCCTTCCCGGTACCAAATTGAGGGTACAAAGCAGGCCCGTAATTTTCTCTGGGTGCCTCACTTTGCTCCTCTGCGGAGTGGAGATAGGAATAGTGTTTCTTAGGAGGAGACAACACACGTGTAACGTGCTTGACCGAGTTCTGTTAGGCAATGAGCTGACAAATCAGTAGAAGAGGCAATTGTTATTAAATATTCCAAGAAACTAGAGCTGGATAAGGAACAAGACAGAAGCCAATGATCAATACGTCCACCAGGATCAGGAAGTCCACGGTTCACACGGTCACGGCCGGAGAGATGCAGGCAAGCAGGAGGAAGCACAATGACCCTTACTCTGCCCAGTACCAGGCTGACACGGGCACTGCCCGGGTGGCACTGAGCCCCCGCAGTGGCACCCGGGCAGGAGGAAGCTTCAGAACAGGCTGCAACTCCCCAGAGGAGACTCAGAGGAGGTTCTGGTGGTGGCTTCCTTCTCAGAGAAACCTGGGTGATCACGACCGTCAGAATTGAAGGATGATGGCGCCTCCCTTTGAATGTGAAGGTTCTGTAGCCCGGGAAGGAGTAACTTTACTACCGCAGGATTCGATTTTTTTTTTTTTTTTATGTTTATTTATTTTTGAGAAGGAGAGAAAGAGAACAAGCGTGCACAAGTGGGGAGGGGCAGAGAGAGAGAATCTGAAGCAGGCTGAGCCAGCCAGGCACCCCTACTACCGAAGGATTTGAATAAGCTGTTAAGTGCAAATGATTTCTGGCTTGACAACACTGGGAGAAGACTGTGCCACAGGCAGAACCATAGAACAGGCTAGGACTAGACCGTCTGCTTTCCCATCAGGTCCTGTTTGTAAAAGAGACGAAAGCTGACATAAGCTAGGTTCAGTCCCTACTTTCAAGGAGCCGGCAGTCTAACTAGGTAGCCGCAAGGGTCAAAAGATGATCATTCAAACAGTAAGTGTTACAACACCAAGTACAAGACACTGTGGAAATGCCTCGGGTACAAGCGAGGGAAGAGTGATAGAATGACAGCAGTCTACAGGCAGAAGAGAGCCTGGAAAACGTCTGCTTCTTCTGTGCCCCCATCCCTCCCCTTCCACTGCTTCACAGACGAGGGGGCAGAGTCTACCCAGAGAAGCGCAGGGATTTGCCTTGTGACACAGCTGGCCAGCCAAGGGCTTACAGCCTCGTCTCCAGCTGTGTTAAAATCAATGTTATATGTCTGAACTGACCCTTGGCAAAATAAATAAATAAATAAATAAATAAATAAATAAATAAATAAATAAAGTAAAAAAAAGAAACAAAAGGAAAAGAAATCAAATGCATTCTGAAATGGCAAAGCCACATTAAACCAAAAATGCCTTGTTGAGGAAATGGGTGTGGCCTATAATGCATTGGAACAGAACAGGTCTTTTTCAACTAAACACACAGTGATTTATCATTGGCAATGATGTGTCCACAGATATGACCTTCAAGTTGTCACCAGAACATGACAGATTCCCAAATGTGGAAGCTGTCTAAATAGAGGCCTGACTTTGAAGTTCTCTGCCTTCCATGGTGGCTCAGACTGCTTTGCTACAGAGCTGCACTGGTCTGTTTTTCAACCCAGGGTTTTCACATTATCAGTAGTAAGACTGGTAGGCTGATAGGTCTCACTGATTCCAGCTCACTGGGTTCTATGGCTAGAGGTTATCTGAAACCACCTAGCACCAAGCGCCTCATCTATGAGACAGAGACCCTGAAGTCAGTTTACGCCTGGGTCAGAGCCAAGACCAGAATCTGTTTTCTCGACTCCAGCACCTCTGTGACTGTTTCCATTAGTTTTGTATTAATTTTATCAAACAGCAGAATGACAGGTGTGCTCACATCTCCCGGTGCGTTCCTGTGGCTCTAATCCTTTGACTCTCTAAAATGTCCTTGGGATCCTTCAGCTCTGTAGGGCAGACTGCAGTGGATGGCTTCAGCCTCTGGCTTGCTGCTTCCCAGAGTGGGTTGCCTGCCAGACCACTCCTGCCGGTTGCTCTGTGGGCTAATGATTTGAGACTCTGGACACTGTCTCCCCGTGGAGACTCTACGAACACAGTGACATATTAAATGCTCTGAGAAGTCCTGCAGAAAGGGACCTTAGTCAAACCAGTTTCCCAAAGAATCCTTTTCTGATGCCATTCATATCTCAGGGTGCAAGTTAGGTGGTGTTATGCTAGCTAACTGCAGATGTGTTATCACTGCAACATGGCTTAACAAAGAATCAAAGGCTAGAAGACGAATAGTGACTTTTTCAAACATGCAAACAAAAGCCAAACCCCTGAAAATCAGGTTCTTTCAATTTCATATTTGAGATTCAAGGCTTCTACTATTCATTCATGACTTTAGCCAGCAATAAGGATTAATCAAATACTACTAATTTGGAATTTACCAGATTTCAAATGCCTCAGTTCGCCTGGCTATTCAGAAACAGTAAACTTTTAAAATATCAGTATCATGATTCATATTTTAAAACTATGGGTTTTCATTTTAAAAATGAAACAAGAGGTACTGTCGAACTCGGCCCCTCATCATGAGACACTGGTGAACTTGGCACTGAGGAAATATATCAAGGCCAAGCAAGGCTTTTTTTTTTTTTTTTTTTTTTTTTTTTTAGGAAAGAAAAATACCCTACTATCGCTACATAACTATTTGGCTACTTATATTATTTTGGTTTGTGGGGTGCTGTTTTGTTTTGTAACCATTAAAGGGTGGGGGCAGGAGAAGGGAAGATTCCAAATGGAAGCCAACAGCTTGAAGGCTATTGCTCTTGGTTTTGAGGCAAAGTAAGTTACTTTGGGCCATGCTTTCCAGAACCCCTACTTCGGTCTGGGTCCCCTCCTAATCACAATCCCACAAGTCCAAGGCAGTAGAGGCCAGGCAGGCTGATCCAGGGTACCTCTCTTAAGTTTCAAAGGCTTCCTTACTCTGTCTGTCCCACCAGAAGCTTATCTGGCAGGGTCCGGGGCAGGTGCAGAACTATAAGGAGGCCCGCCTTCCACCAAGGACAGAACCTTCCTGCCCAGTTTATTGGTGGCTCCTGCCTCTTGCTTAGCTCCTCCTGAAGCAGTGTCATTATGAAATAGGTATTAAATGTCCATTGGGTGCCAGGGACTGAAGGGCCAGTCACCGTTGGGTGCGGACACTGGCCTGAAGGACGGGACCATCCAGACTGCTTATGGAACACTGCAGCCCCTGGTTCTCCTGAACATCAACGCAGGGTTGTGGTCCTCTCTAAGCTCCACTCCATCCTTGGTCCCAGAAGTTCCTGGCACCTAGATGTTGCAGGGCCTTTTTTTCTTTCCTCCTTCCTGAGTCCTACATTTTCACATAGCAATAGCAAATCTCTTCGTTTATGGTATAAATTAAATGCTCACGTTAACTCTAGCGGTTTGATTCTGGATCCCCCGCAGGAGAAGACTATGGCCATACCTGTGAGATTACACTATCTTCAAAAATGAAATAATTCACCCGGTATCCCCAAAGGCTGGCAATTACTACCATTTTCCTTTGAATATAGAGTTCTATGAAATGAATTCTCTGCTGGAGGCCAAAACCCCTCAGAAGAGTCAGATTTAATAGCCTTACTGCCACTCCTCCCAGGTGGTGGGGGTGTGGTATTTAGTACAAGGTCAAATAGACTTGAATCCAGACCTGATTCAGCTACTTAGCTGTGTGGCCTTGGCCAGGTTACTAAACCTTTCTGAAGCCGTGTTCTCATCTTGAAACAATACTCTCTATGTTAAAGAGTAGTTATGAATATTAAATAAGAGAGTATTTATTAAGCACCTGGGAAAAAAATAAAAGCAACAAGGAAGCATCAACCTTTTATTGTACTTACTCTGGATCAGGCACTGTTCTGAGTGAATTACTGTTTTTTTCTTTTTTAAATTCATTTCATCCTCTGAGTAATATTATTATCCCCATTGTATAACTGGTAAGCTGAAGCACACAGGCTAAGTAATTTGCCCAATTACACAAGTATTAAGAGCCAGAGCTAGGCTATGAGCTCAGGCAGCCTGACTCAGAGAGGTTTCTTAACCTCAGGGTTTCCCCCCCATCTCCTTGCCCTTAAGAGGTGCTGACATGCAAGCAAGATTAGCCACTCCTACATGCACATACTGGGTTGTTAAACTGTATATGCATATTTAGGTATGTTCCTTTTGGTGTAATTTTGGGCACGTATAGAACAGGTCTGTCCCCAGCTTCCACACCCATAAAATGGGGATATTAACAGTTCCTCCTTCATAGAATGATTACTAGAAATAAATGAGTTAACCAGGGTGAAGGGCTGAGAAGACTGCTTGGCATTTCAGACAGGCTCCATGTAGGAAGTGCCTTTATCATCCAAAGTCCTGAACAGCATGATGTTTTAGCAGAATTCTTGGGCTCCAGCACTTGGTAAAGGAGATTTTGTAGCTGGCTCAATCTACTAGTTTCAAATGACTATCCTTGTTCTCTGGCAAACATACTGTATTTAAAAATAGATTGAGGTTCTTATTCAATGAATAGTCGGGTCTACAGGAGTCTGGTTAGAAACAAATTAGGCCAGGCCTAAACGAAATTAGACTGCAAATAAGAATTTTAATAATTAAAAAGAAAACATCAAAACAGTCTTTCTGGAGGGTTTCTTCAGGTTAGGTATTGCACTTCACCCACTGGATACATGCAATGGCTACTGGGCACAGAGCTTGTGAAAAATTTATAGGCTGGTAAGAATCTGTGGGTGATATAGGTTAAAACTACCTTATCCCCATTGCTGTTGAATACCATGAACGTCAGAAGAGAAAAACGGCAGGTTTTGTGAACATGTTGGACATAAAAAACAAAACACCACATTAAAGGAAAAGCTGGAGAGAGACAAACCAGCTCATGTGAGCCCATGGCTTTGTATTTATTCCTCTTGCACATTTAAATTTACAATTAAAAAAAAGTGCAACTCTCCTTACTTTAGCGGTCTTTACATGTTACATTCAGACAGAGAACAGAATTTCACTGCTCAGATTTGGAAGGAAGGGGGGGGCGCTCATCTTATTTCATGTCTGTAGCTGCTGTCACACAGCACCACGTTCCAATCATGGAATTCATAATGTAAATCTCTTGCAGATGATACCACTGGAAAACAGAAACTGCCATGGATCCAGAAACGCTTCCAAATTTCTGTAAAGTTCTTATCTTCGGGCCCAGAGGCTGGTATTCAGCGTTGTATTCAGTGAGTATGATTGGGAAATCTACATTCTTTGGGAGACTTAATGAAGAACTTTCAACCATCCCTTGACTATCCAAATAGTCGGTTATTTATGCCAGGTGTGACCATGCGAGGCACTTCAAACCTGCCCCGACGTATCTCTTGAGTGTTTAAATCTATTCTGAAAAGGGTTTGTGGCACACACATACTGTCTAGCTTATTTAACTGCCCAGAAGGGCTCGTGCAAATTACAGGTGGTATCAGAGAGAAGACCTCTAGAACTGTCCAGAAAAGAAGAGACGTTGCATTTCTTGATTTTCAGATACAAAAACGATCTTTTCTAAGTTAGAATGTTATAGGAGCCTTTTAGATAGCCTTAGGGATACCCCATCATCAGACTTCATGGTAAGCCTTTTGTCTCCTTGTGATCTTAAGGGGAAGTCTGCAAGACTGGCTTTGCTATTCAAACACGGACATCTGCTGCACTCCAAATTTCTTGTTCTGTTTAAAAAGCAGCACCCCTAAGAAACTCTGGAATATTGTGAGGCCTAAAAGTTGGGGGTGGGGAGGAAATCTTTGTCTCCCTAACACATTCATCAATTCCCTCCCCCTTCCAAGCACCTCCCTCTCCAGAACCCCCTACACCCTCAGCACACATAAGCAGCGACTCCCCCAAATACATCAGGGCTGCAAAGATTCATGTTGCAGTACTCTCCTGACATTCCTATTCCCGCCCTCATTTTAATTCACTCACTTTTTTTTTTTTTTTTTTTTTTTTTAAACAAAATGTAATTACTTGACTGTCAGCCTGGGCTGCGCTCTGGGGCTTTTACTCTTTTCAACACAGCTGCGCTCCGGGCTTTGATGCTGCTGTCCACGCAGCTTGTCCCAGCCACAGCTTGGCTCTCGGCAATTCAACATTCAAGTGCATATTTATTTTTAAACTGACCTCTCCTAGACTGTACAGTATAAAGGAGGTCCTGCCAAAAAATATGCTACTTTCTATTTATAAGATGAAACACATGCCTCTCGAAGTCGAGAGGGGGATGGAGTACAATAATTCATAACAAAAAAATTACTGGCCAGATCCATTCGTCCTCACGTGTCTGATACTTGTCTGTGTCAAGACAGTTCCAAGGTGGAAAAAAAATCTTGAAAACGCTTCAGCCATTCAGAACCACCGTCAAATAATGATAATAATAATAATAATAATAATAATAACAATAATTAAACTGCCAGATCTGCAGGTTGGAGCTCCAGCCACAATGCCCCCTGTCAAGTGAGAGGGTACCCGGCGGATAGTGCCATCGAAGATCTGCACGGGGCACCCATGTGCGGCCCTGGTGCCATTCCACGATGGGAGGGGGGCGGTAGCCATGTGCAGCTTGTTCTGAGATGGAAAAATGTAATACGCGCCCAGAATGGCTGTCAAAATAGCTCGGAGGGTGCAGTGCAGCCGTGCAGCCCCACCCTGAAAAGTGGTGGGCACAAATGGTGGAGCTCTGCGTCTCGATCGTGCCACCCGAACCCCTCCCCGTCTGCTTTACGTCCCCTTTGGTCCCTTGGACCCCAGCTGGTAAGGCGATGCTCTCCGTATCCCCGCTCCCTGTGCGTTTCCAAGCCTAGCACCCGGCGCACGCCGGAAGCGGCCACGACCGCGGGTCCCACAGACTCACAGGCAGAGAGGAAGGAGCCCTGGGCAGGCAGCAACTCACCGGCAACCCAGACGATCCCAGCCGCTGCCCCTGGGCGGGACGCCCCGCACAGACGCCTCCCGAGGGCACACGCAGTCCCAGCCCGTTACCCGCAGATCCAGCCGAGGCGGCCCGCGAGGCACCTCACAGCACTATCCACTCCGAGTGGGCGTAAAGGCGCCGGAGGCCGCGGGTCTCCAGGCTCGGCCCCCGCTCCCGCCCCGCCCCGCCGCTGCGCTCCCGACAGACTCCGGCCTCAGCGGTGTAGGAAGATGCGAGCCGGACTAAGCCCGCGGCTGCCGGACGCAGAGCCTGAACCTGTGAAGGGCGGGGCCGCGCGGGGCGGGGCCGGCGGCGCAGGGGGCGGGCCGGGGCGGGGCGGAGGGTGCGCGCGGCCCCGAAAGACCCACGCCGCCGCTGTACCTGCGCCGGGGCCCGGAGGAGCGGGAGGGAGTCAGCAGCGGCAGCGCCTGCGGGCCCCGGGAGTACAATGGGCGCCCATTGTTACCACCCGGGCGCCACCCTTAGGGATGCGGCGTCCCTACGAGGAGCTGCGTAGGGCTCCCTCGGCACAAAGAGAGGTCGCGGGAAGCTAGCGCGAGCTCCCTCAAAGAGGGACTCTCCGCCCCCCCCCCCCGGGTGCTAGCGCCTGGGTGCCCGAGGACAAAGGGACTCCGCCCGCACCCTGGACACCTGCACTAAACCTCTTGCGCCCACCTCTCCTCGTCCCAACAAGCCGATCTAGCCCGGCGAAGCTAGGGTGTAGCGGGCGGGTGACTCTCGGGAAAGCGGGGCCACCTGACCGCGCCGACCCTCCCCGGCCGCGGGTCCCCCAGCCACTCGTAGCCCTGGCTCGGGGGAAAGGTCTTGTTTTGTCAGTTTCCAGCTCGCTCCCTTTGGAGCTGCTGCCAAAACCCGGAGAGTGGATTTGGCGCACTGGAGACGCTCGGGGCTGCGGGCTGAGCAAGTGGGCACGCGAACAGCCGACGCTGCAGGTTTTTCCAGTCCAGGGGGAGGTGTTTCCTCTCCCGCGGGGTCCCTAAAGAGACTTGCCTGAGGCTGGAACAGGCGGGTGGCGGCTGCCCCCGACGCGCGACGAGGCGCAAGTGGCGCAGCTGCCGGCCCGGGAGCCTAAAATTCCGCCCTTGGAGGCACCTGCGCCCGCCGGTCATTCCGGCGACCGCCGCGGCACGCCCCGCCCCTCCGCCCGGAGGCCCAGTTTGGACCGGGTTAATTAATTTTCTTAATCCGTCTCCGTCTCTTCCTTCTTGAGTCCTCCGCCTGGGTTAATGAGTAGGCGACAGGAAAGGGCGGCGTTTTCCGGCTGTGAGGTCCCAGCCCGCACGGTCGGCCTGAGGAGGCGGCTGGAACCCGGGGCAGGGGGGGCGTATCGGGCGCTCCGGGCCTGGCCAGGGCCCTGGGACGCTCAGGTTGGACGGAAATCCTGGCACCAAGCAGATACCCTGCAGAGGACCTTGACTTTCCAGAGCGCTGTCAGCTTCAGGTCCTCACGGCGAAGCCCCCCGGGTCTGAAACCTTAGAGGATGCACTTTAAGCCGGCGTGGTAAACCAGGGCTGACGTTAAGGTGAAGTGAAAAGGAAACGGACGCAACTGCTCTGGAAAGCAAAGGTCTTGGGTGGAGTGGTAAAACCCTCAAAGAAAATAATAGTTGACAGGTCAAATGGCCGTGAGGCTGGAAGTCAAATACAAAGCTCAGCTGAAGTGATGTTAGAAATCTGACCAGCAAAACAGTCCAGGGAGATAAGGGACCCTGCGTTGTTTCTTTTCTTCAAATGACAACTCCTCCAAAGTTTCCTTTGGCAGATACCTGGATTTTACTCCAGATTCCTAAGACTTTTACTCGGGGTTCATATTTCAAAATATATGTTCCATTTGGCACTAATGTATATATTTTATGTATGGATTTATTGAAAAATGTTAAATGTTACTGGCCTACTCAGATAAAGGGATTTTTACAAATATTTATGCATAGCTTTCATTGCATGTGGTATTTTTATAAGTACAAATAATATGTGTATATATTTATTAAATACCACATGAAAAATTTCTTTTGCACACACGAAGACATTCTTCACACATGTCTTACGTGTAAAAAAGTTTTTTTTTTTCATTTGCTCTATAGTTAGCTGCTGTTAAAAACACTTTGTCCACATGACTAAGTAAATAACCTCTTTTACAGCTTGTGCAAATGGAGGGTGGCAGGTTGTTTCGGGTAGCTATTTTATCCCAAAAACCCATTTTTGTTTTCCTACACCATTCCTCACCTTCTAGAAATGTTCCCTTTCTGCCCTTTGTGAGACTTCCCTTCTGGGCTCTAAACAGTTTATCCAGAACCTGCCCCTTCAAGAGCCAGTGGTGCTGATTTGATTTATCCTGGTCTCTTTGATGCTCCACATTATTTATCTGTACTGGCCATCTTCTTGATACTGAAGGTCCTCAGGGAGAATGCCCTTGTGTGTGTGTGTGTGTGTGTGTGTGTGTATACATGTATATGTATATGTACATGTATATGTGTATATATGTATACATATATATGAATTATCCTTCCAAGTGAGAACATTTCATGTTCTAACTCTGAAGGCTCTGAGGTTTGTTGGATCTTTATTTCATTTATGGGGGAAGAAAAGGTTTGTCCGAGGAAGATTTTAGGGGTTCTGGGATTCTGCTCTGTATTACGGAAAAGTTGAGCCTTGAAAACCTGGTGGTAACCTTGGAAGCCTAAGCGACACGAAGGAAGTGGACATAGAGAAGATATTCTTTCGGGTTCAATGAACACACTAATGTCTGTAGAGCAAGCATCTGGCCGGCCTGACAGTGCATATTTTTCTATGAGCCCCAACTGTAGGAAAAGAGCCAAGAAGTGTCAGCAGCACCCTTGCTGTCCAGAAACCTGCAGTGTACTTAAGGGGCAGAGCAACATGCCAGTGTGTGCACGCCAGCGCTGGCGGGGACTATTCTAGCATCGTGCCGCCAAGCGTGGCCGTGGGACCAGCAGCACCAAGCCTCACCCCAGGGCTACTGAACTGTCATCTTCATTTCAATGCAATGTAGATGCTTCGTGTGCACATACAATGTTGGAGAAGCACTGGGTCAAGGGCAGTGGTTCTCAATCTTTTAAAGTCAGGGGTTCATTTTACAATCTCATGGTACTTAGGAATACCCTTGCCTGAAAGACACACAGAACTATCCACACCAGCGCTTCAACTTGCCACTCCAGAGTTCCCCTGAACGCCAGTCTGCAGGTGGTGAGGAAGTCCTGGAAAAGCCTCCAGTCGCAGAGCCAGAAGAGCCACTCTCGGTCAGCCAGAGCATCCCCAGTTAGGGGGACATCCTTAATGGGAGGCAGAGCTTAAATTACGCTTTGGAATATGGGAGAAATTACATAGGGAGAGGAGTCAAGAAGGACATTTCAGGGAGGAGAAATGCCTAGGTGAATGGGACCAGGAGATAAAACACCAAATATCCCATTTTTATCTGGACTAAAGTGAAACTTAATGAGATTGTAGTTTGGTAGCAGGCTCTCCGTTGCAATGCATTCTCATTGTTTGAACCTCCAGAAAATGAAACTGGGCTCGATGGCCCTTTCACTTCGGGGACACCAGGAACCCTATGACATATGGTTTCCTGTAAGACCTCATTTCCGATTACTAGCTATCCCTCTCGCTGCACATGGCCTTCAGGCTTTTCCAGGAACTCCAGCAGTGCCTGGGGCACTCCATCTGCTTGGACACTTCTTCCCCAGATAACCAAATGATCCATTAAGGTCTTTATTCAAATGGGACTTCAGGGGAGAGGCGTTTTCTCGAAAACAGTAGCCCCACCCACATCTCCATCCTGGGCTTAAAGCAAGAAGGATTTCTTCATTACCTGACATTACATTATATTTATTTATAGATTCATCTGTGGCCTGTTCCCTCTGATGCGTGGGCTTTATTTGCTCTTGTATCTTTCCTACGTAAAACGGGACCTCGTGCACAGTAGGTACTCAATAAATGACCCCTTGGCTACAGCCAGTAATGAACGTAAAAGCCGTGTTCACAAACTCCATAGCTCCAGAAATAATAATATATTAAACATTCCTGAAATAACACCACACATATGCTGAGACTGAATTTTTGACCACTTTTCTTTAGTGTAGCTGAACAAGAACTACTAAACACATGGAACATTTTAAGTTCTAAAATTCAAACATTTAAAAGTAAGGCTTACAAAAAAATGTCTTTATAGCCCATGTATAATGCATAACTACTTCTCTTCTAGCGAAGCCGAAACACACTCTCGTGTACCCAACTGGGGTTTTCCTCCAAAATGCCACATTCAGATTGAATTTGTGCATGTATGTTCCCGATTATCCCCCTACGTTAGATGTAAGGCAAAATGTAAGAGAAGCTGGAAGGTTAGAAAATTCTGAACGCGAATGCCCTTGTGGCTGCAGATTCCCCTCCTTGCTTCTCAATTAGAATTTCAGCAGTCCTGGAAATAGAGCTAACCCATGCTAATGAATTTGGTTGAACAATTGGTGAAAGCTAAGGAATTTTTGAGCCAGCGATTTCCTTGTAAATAAAGACCTGCAGGTCACATCTATGTCACCTAATCAAAGGCAGCAGGAACTGGTATACTGTGAGACTGCAAGTTCATGTAGACTGCAGGCCTAGCATGTAGTTCTGTGCAGGTTAGACAGTCAGTCACAGACACTGCCAAATCCTGGGACTCTCTTAGCATTTGAATTAGTTTTTGAACTCAGGCAGCACCAGTTTTATTTGTGGATAAGGCCTTCAAGTACAGATGCATATTTGATTGTTGCCTGGAAACCAGTGACTAGTAAATGGCCTTACCTTATATTTAGATAGCCTTCTTTGCTTTGCAGAACCCTTTGCATTCGTTTCATTTCTTTCTCCTCTTAGGTTGTTGGTCCATGTTGGGTAGGTAAAGCCCTGATGATTGATTTACACTTTGCCTCTCCTTCCAGAAGGGATTTAGGGCAATTTAAAAGTCTTTTGTGTGTAATGAGTCATTCCTGTTGTGCTGTTTGTAATGTTGTCTTTCTCCAGATACCTTACCTGTATGTCTCCCACCTTAGCTTTTTTCAGGCCTCTGCTCAAATATAGCTCCCCAGAGTCCTTCTGGGACCCTCTATATAAAACATCACTCGTGGCCCTTTTATGTCTTTACTGCCTTTATTCTTCCTGGCGCTTATCACTCAACATATTGTGTATTTATTTGTTGATTATCTCCTCCACCCTGCATCAATCACTCTAATGTCCCCTCCGAGAGAGGAGAAAGTTTGCCTATTTTATTCACTGCTGCATCCCAACAACCTGATTAGTGCTTGGCACCTAGTAGGCACTTACTAGGTATTTGTTGAATGAATGAATGAATGAATGAATGAATGATTCCTCAGTGCTTAATACAGATACATGGCACACAATGACTATTTGTTGAATAAAACACTACCTTCATGAGTGAGTTAGAGGAACGTCTGTGATTCATGCAAGGTCATGCAGATAGTGATAACTGGATTCATAAAGATTTCAATCCCTACTAATTCTTTCTCTGCAGCTTCTTCGTTTGTATATCTGCTGGCAAGTCCAGACTACTGTATTGTCAAAGTTTCTTTGTTCGTCCGATTTCTACCTGCCAAAGTGAACACTACAGGGCTATTTATTTCAGTGATTGTAAGATGAGCAGGAAATGAAATTGATCATTTCAGTTGATGTTCTGGGTTAGTGAGAGACAAGATGAAAAGAGACAGGGGAGGAGAGAGGTTCGCAATTGCACCCCCCATTTCTCCTGCTCCCCGACATGATCCCCACACACACATGGAATGACATGCACTCTTCCCCACACACGCACAAAACACGCTCCTACCTGACAGGAACATGTTGTCTTTAGCCTCTGCCTGTCTTGTGTTGCCCGGGGTTAGAAGTCCCTGTGCACAAAGGACAGACCATCTTCCGAGGGGTTGGCTACAGGTCACTGAATTTGGACTCTCACATAGAAGCCCAGGAAATGCGCAGTGGGGGGACCGCTGGAACTGTCCTTACATTTGCTTCACAGAGAATGTTCCACAGGGCTGTTTGAAAACCAGATCTGCCAATAGCCTCCTATTCTTAGGACCCCAAGGTCACTTGGGCTCAGGACCGAGGTCTTGTGCTGCAGCTCACCCTGCTGGTGTACCAGACTCCCAGGACACCTCTCCCCTCTCCTCAGGGGATGCCCTCCTTAGCCTGTGTCATCAAGTCTCCAGAAACAATGGTTGCGGTATTTTCCTCAAGAAAGATAAGAGATAGGCACGTGTGTGGCCCTGAGAGTGCTTTGAGCTGTCTACTGACTGAACAGGTTGGAGCAGGAGGGGAGGGGGGCCATTTCACACATTCAACACATACTTATTAGGCACCCGCTCTGTGCCAAGGAATCAGGCCAGTAATGCCGGCACTCCTCTCGGGCTGACCTATATTTCTCTCATCTTTCAAACCTGCTTGACTGAATGTGGAAACTGTATTCCAAAGGACTTTGTCTTAATCCTCCGGGGACATCTCGGTGCCTCTGACTGTGGTCAGGTGACTTGTCTGAGTGGAAGGACATGTGATACAAATTAGGCACCCATGTAAGAGTCAATACTCGGTGACCCCAGGCCATGCTTTGTCCCTTAGCCCAGAAACACTGAGATTCACACAAACGAATACCAAGTGCTGAGCTTCCTCTAAGGTAGGTGTCTCCTTTGTGGCACAATATTAAAATCTCTGTTCTCCTACAGGGGTCTAAGACTTCCTTTTTGGTTTGTCAAGTCCTATCTTCAAGTTGCTTCTGTCCGTGTGTCTGTCTAGAAAGCAAAGATAAGAATTTAGCACATTCATCCCATAAATCAGCTTGCTAGTGAATGTGATCTGACATTCTTATTCTCATTCAACTTATATTTGTCGACCACCAGAGGGTAAGGCACTGGGACAGGTAGTCTAAAGGATGCAAAGGAGAAAATACTTCCTACACTTAAGCAGCTTAAAATTTATAGAGGTGATAACACAAGTGCACAAGTAACTCTAATATAGGCAGTATATGATAAATGTCATCAACTCCATGATATTCTCCAAATGCTAAGTGAGGACACGTACCCTGATGTGTTCTCCGACAAGGACAACATGCATCTCAGTTGAGATCATCTAGGTTATCTGGGATGGATGGCCCAGTAATATTGATATTTCACTATACATTTGTGGTTTTGATATTTGATATAATATTTGTATTTCACTATACATCTGTGGACTTTTAAAATGACATTGTAAGCAGGGCCCCGATGTCTGTGATAGACGAAAATGCAGCTATTCTGAAGCCCTTCCCCTCTGGGCCTTCCGCACGCTTATCAAGGAGTTCCTTTTCTTTCTTTCTTTTTTTTAATTTCTTTTTTAATTTTTTTTAATGTTTATTTATTTTTGAGAGAGACAGAGCATGAGTGGGAGAGGGGCAAAGAGAGAGGCAGACACAGAATCTGAACCAGGCTCCAGGCTCTGAGCTGTCAGCACAGAGCCCCATGCAGGGCTCAAACTCATAAACTGTGAGATCATGACCTGAGCCCAAGTAGGACACTTAACCGACCAAGCCACCTGGGGGCCCCAAGGAGTTTCTTGAAACTTCTCCTGACTCTTCTGGGCTCCCAGAAACACAGGTGAAACCATGGCGAGATGATCAGTCAGTGAAGAGATTGCTTCTGGTTAGGGCGATTAGGATGGCCTGATGGAGGAGAGAGCATCTGAAACAGGCGTATAGGGTGATCATTGGGCTTTTCATGTGGTCTGAATGCACCTGTACCAGGCCCAGATCTTTATGACCCAGTAAATGGCCTCCACAGAGGATGTCAGTTGAGGATCCAAACTTGGTTTGTGAGTTCCATGATGGTGAAGGATCTGAGGTTTATCTCTGGCCTCCTCTGACCCTCTCTTCCTCATTCCTTATCATCCTTCCTTCTAACCAACTACAAGGGACTGAGGCCTAGAGCCTCAGCTCCTCTGGACATTTGTCCTCTCCCAGCAGCAGCACTTACAGTGGATTCTAACACTTATTCCTGTAGCAATGGGCCCCAGAAACTCATGCCCAGGTCACTGCAACAATGGATGAGCACTGCCATCCTTAGAGAGTGTTGTGCTTTCTTCCAAGGAGGGCAGACTTGGGGGGAAGGATACTCTCAGGAGCCATAGAACCAATGAACTAGAATCCTAGTCCTTTAGCACAGCATTGTGGCTAATCAAAGTTTTCTGCCATTGCTCGGGAAGTGAGCTGCCTACACTGAATTTCACGCTGTCTTGAAATACCTAAAAATTAGGATTAAGATAGAGGAAAGACCAAGTCAGGGACACCATTCTCTTCCTTAATTGCTTTATTATTCCTTGTCAGGCTAAGGACTTAGTTGTAAAAGAAAGATTTTATGGAAAACCCGAAGATGGAAGTCAGACACAGATTTACAAATGTGTGAGGGTTGTGCAGAAAATTCAATTTAATTAAAGAATATATTTGTTGAGGGGCGCCTGGGTGGCTCAGTCGGTCAAGTGTCTGACTTCAGCTCAGGTCATGATCTCACAGCTTGTGGGTTCGAGCACCGCCTCAGGCTTTGCGCGGACAGCTCAGAGCGTGGAGCCTGCTTCAGATTCTGTGTCTCCCTCTGTCTCTGTCCTGCCCTTGCTCATGCTCTGTCTGTCTCTCTCTCTCTCAAAAATAAATAAACATTAAAAATATTTTTTTAAATACAAATATATATATTTGTTGAGTTATTTCCTTTATTTTCTAGAGCAGTCTTAGTCATTCTATGGGTGCGGACAAATGCAATGGCTTGCTTCTGTTTACTCCCGGGGCCAGCACACCGTGGTTTCAATACAGAGTCAGCAACACTGAAAGACACACTGGGACAGAAACACCAGCCAAGGAGATTTTGAGATGTTTCTTATCACCGGGTGAGCATTTTGTCTTACCTGGCTTTCCTTCTCTGGTTTGTTTCAACCCCAAAGCAAACGGCTCTCCAACATGGAGCTGTAGACGCTTCTAGTCGATTAAAAGAACAGCGGAGCATAATGGGACCTTATACAGTCGCTAGTCCTGCCCTCCCATTTTACAGCAGAGGAAATGGAAGCTGAGAGAAAGTGAGTGATTTTCTCAAGGTTGTCCAGTTACTGGCAGAGACTCCTAGTTTAGAAAAGTTTTTTGTTTGGTTGGTTGTTTCTAAATAATTTTGCTTCTATTTGAAGACAGAGGCTCATCCCTGCACAAATTAGAATGGGCTCTAAATTATGTCTCTGGGAGGGCCATGGCATCGAGGTAAAAAGTGTATGCTCTGGAGTCAGACACCTGGGTGCAGACCCCAGATGTCCATTAGCTAGCTGTGTGACCTTGGGGCCAAGGCTTATGCTCTCTAAGCCTTAGTTCTTTATCCGTAAGAAGGGTGGGTGGGCGGGGAGGTTACCTAGAATACATCTTGAGAGTGGGTATGAAGATTAAGTGAAACAGCTCTCGTGAATGTGACTGGCACATTCTCAAACCTCAAAAAATACGTTCAGATCTGTTCTTCCTACCCCACGGGTAGGAAGATTGTCCTGTATCTGTGGGATCTGGCACAATTCCTGTCGCCAAGTCTGTGTGCAACAAACATGTGTCGAGTGAATAAAGCACCGGGAGTGGCCTAGGATAAACAATAGCACATAAATCTGGGAAAAGAAAGAGGGACATAGAAGATAACATATGGATAAGGGAGATCTGTAAATGTTTAGATTCTCGAGCAAATGGAAAGATTTGAGAAGTGTTAAATGGCAGTGAAAGGGAAAGAGGAATCCCCCACCTCCAGGGTCACATGGAACCACACAACAGGTGCACTTGACATGCCTTGCAAAGCATGAAGTACAAAACAGGTGTGCAGGGATCGTCAATGCCAGAAGCAGCCTCATCTACCAGGATTTGAAGAGGGAAAGGTTGCCCCAAGCATCCGGAGAGGCTTACACTGCTCAGTCCTCAGGAACCAGGGAGGTTGAGGGGGAGGAGAGTCTCAGGCAGTGCGGGTGAAAATAGAACCAACAATAAAGACACCGCAAGATGAAGTGTATTAAGCATGCCTTTTTATTCATGTCAAGACTTTTCAGCACACAGGGTGAACCTTAATTATGCAAATTTAAAAATCATTTAGGAGGTTATAGGATCCCAGGATGGAATGTAAAATATGACAAAAGAATGTAACTGTGTTATAAATGCATGAACAATCACTGAAGAGGGTGTGGGGAAGGTGCTGACCTAAGTAAATTTGGAAATAAATGGAGTTTGTAAAAAAAGACAAAAGGGATTGTACATAAACACTCTAGTTTATAAAATTATTTCCTATGAAGTTATGGGCTAACAATGATGTAAGTACAGTAAAGTGGAATTGAGCAGTTAGGTAATGGATAGCTGATGGTAGGAACCAAGTTTCTCATTGTAGGAGAGGATGTAGATGAGCGAGGGAAGAAGGCTAGAATGATCCATGTGGTATGGGTTACAGTTGGAGATATCAATGTGACCATTATTTAGCTTAATATGGGTACAGAGAGTTACCTATAGAAATACTTATAGGTTATGTGTATATACATGTGTTAAACACACGCACGCATATATTCTGCGTAGGTTATGTGTATGTGTATATACACATACACATATATGTTATGTGTACATATACACATACACATATATAGGTTATGTGTATATACATGTGTTAAACACACACACGTACATATTCTGTCAGCTAAGAGGGTCTAGAAGCAACAATACCCCAGTAGCTTCCAGCACACCCAGATCATGATCTCCAACACCATTCTCCAATGAAAGAACCGGGGCTTCTTGGAGACATGCCTGATTCTAGGACAGAAGCAGGAAACATACAAGATAAGCCTGGGGCATCTAGTAGTTCTAGAAAGTAAGGCAGTATACTGTGGAACCCACAATGACTTGAGTGTTTTAAGGGACACAGGAGCCAACTGAAAGAGCTCTCTTCTCAACGGCCAAAGCCAATTTGGGCAATAAAATAAAGTAGTATTGGGTTTTAGCCCAAAGAGTCAAATAAATATCCAGGAATCCATACTGATAGAAATAAATGATTGAAGGGGGCGCCTGGGTGGCTCAGTTGGTTAAGCATCAACTTCGGCTCAGGTCATGATCTCATGGCTCGTGGGTTTGAGCCCCGCGTTGGGCTCTGTGCTGACAGCTTGGAACCTGGAGCCTGCTTTGGATTCTGTGTCTCCCTCTCTCTCTGCCCCTCCCCTGTTGGCACTCTGTCTCTCTGTCTCTCTCTCAAAAATAAGTAAACATTAAAAAAATTATTAAAAAAATAAATGAATGAATTATTGAATAGATAAATAAATGGGGGATAATAGACAGATTTCCCCTGCAGAAGAATTCCAAATAATTTCTGTAAATATTTTTCGGTCAATGAGGTAGAATGTAATTCCCCACTCCTTAATTCTGGACTGTATATAGTGACTTCCTTTCAAAGAATACAGTATGCTAGGGTGTGTGTTTGGGGGTGGGGGAAGTGGCTTTACAACGTAGAAATCTGACAAAACACTGCGTCAGCCGGGAGATCAAAGTCAACATCAACAATCGTATATCATGTTGATGGTATGCAACCTTGACATTACAGGATGAGGAGGATGCTTTTCCTCTGTGGTCTTCCTCCCCAAAAATCATAGCCAGAGTCAAATTATGAGAAAAACATCAGACGATTCCTAACTGAAGGATATTCTACAAAATACCTGACCAGTAAGTATTTCTCAAAAATGTCAAAGTCAAAAGCAAGGAAAGACTTAGCAATTGTAAGAAGAGCTTAAGGAGACACAACAACTAAATGCAATGTTCTGTGGGATGCCATCCTAGAACAAACAAACAAATGAAAATTGGTAAAAAGTAAAGAAACCTGAATAAAGTGTATTATTCAGACTTTAGTTAAATATAACATACCAATATTGGTTCATTAACTGTCCCAAATGTACCATATTTATGTAAGACATTAACAGGGAAATGGTATATGGGAATTCTCTGTATTTGCAATTTCTCTGTAAGTATACAACTATTTTAAAATTAAAAGGTTTGGGGAACCTGGGTGGCTCAGTCGGTTAAGCGTCCGACTTTGGCTCAGATCATGATCTCACACTCCATGAGTTCGAGCCCCATGTCGGGCTCTATGCTGACAGCTCAGAGCCTGGAGCCTGCTTCAGATTCTGTGTCTCCCTCTCTCTGACCCTCCCCCAGTCTCTCTCTGTCTGGTCTGTCTCTCTGTCTCTGTCTCTCTCTGTCTCAAAAATAAACATTAAAAAAATTAATGCTCTGTCTCTCTCTGTCTCAAAAATAAACATTAAAAAAATTTAAAAAAAATTAAAAGGTTTATTTTTTAAAAAGTTCTAGGAGGAGGATCTGGACTTAATCATTTTGCTTAAAGCTGGTTTCCATCTCTAGCTCATTGTTCTTTAATTTTGAGTTTGGAAATTTAACTTTTGAAAATAATAAGATAAATAAATTTTAACTCATTATAAAGAGCCAGAAGTCTTTCAGAAAATTGGAAGAAATCAGAAAAAATTGGTCTTTCCTCAAGGTACAGATAATCCAACAGAGGAGATAACATTTGCATAAATAATGAAACCAGGTGGATAGTGATCACCAAAAAACAGGGATTTATAGAACTCTATATTTTCCTTACTGTTGATAAGAGTTGATCATCACACGATTGATTTGCATTACTGAAATGAAAATATAAAAGTTCCATGACGGGGCGCCTGGGTGGCGCAGTCGGTTAAGCGTCCGACTTCAGCCAGGTCAAGATCTTGCGGTCCGTGAGTTCGAGCCCCGCGTCGGGCTCTGGGCTGATGGCTCAGAGCCTGGAGCCTGTTTCTGATTCTGTGTCTCCCTCTCTCTCTGCCCCTCCCCCGTTCATGCTCTGTCTCTCTCTGTCCCAAAAATAAATAAAAACGTTGAAAAAAAAATTAAAAATAAATAAATAAATAAATAAATAAAAGTTCCATGACAAAAGTAAACTTCACATTTAGCTATACTCTATATACCTTCAGTATAGGAGATACTGCTGGCTTTGGAATGCAGCTTAGAAATGAATGTCTTTAGAGAATCCTGGTGAACATGAACACTTAGGTATCAATAAATAGGTGAATGGCTATCTTTAAAAAAATTTTTTTTAATGTTTATTTATTTTGAGAGAGAGAGAGAGAGAGAGAGAGACAGAATCACAAGCAGCTCCACAATCAGCATGGAGCCTGATGGCAGGGATCCATCTCACAACCTGTGAGATCATGACCTGAGCCGAAATCAAGGGTGGGATGTTTAACTGACCTAGCCATCCAGGCGCCCCTACAGATATCTTAACATTTTGACACGAAACTCCTGCTCACTTTTGCCTTGCACTGGCAGGTGTATGTTTGGCAGTCTTTGGAATCTTCTAGAAATTATATAGACTCGAGTGACTCTAGTGCGCATCATTTCTAAGATGGGCAGCTGGGACACTCTGAAGTCTTTGAAGGTCTCCAGTGGCCATAACTGTCTGAAAGAAGTGCAGAATGAGAGAAATTAGCCTCTCTGCACAGCAAGTAGTTGAAGGACTTTCTCTTCTTTAAGTACTAACCCTGGAACCGCCTCTCCCCCGCCCTTCCCAGACACAAATTCTGTGTCTTCTGTTCATTCGACACACATTTAGAGAATGGTTAGTATGTATAAGGCCCATGCCAGAAAGTGTGAGTAACACCAAGGTGAGTTAGACATGAATCTCTCTGGTCTTCCCTGAAGGAACAGATAATCCAAGAGAGGAGGTAACTTTGCATAAATAATGAAACAAGGTAGACACTGATCACCGGAAAACAGTATTATTGAATAGAGAGGAGAATTATTCCATTTTTTCCTCCTGCCTAGTTAAACCTGTGGGATCACGTAAGGCTCTTTATTTCTGTTTCAAGTTATATTTCTGGTTTATTCAGTTTAACCTGGATCTTTCATCTGTACCTTCTCTCCACATCCAATTAGTCACCAAGTCAAATAGATTGAACCACTTCAGGTGGCTTCTAGTAGCCATAAAGATAAAATACAGAGTACTTAGATGGCTAAAAAAACCCTTCCGTCATGCCCTGGTCCTGCCTTCTTCTCCAACCCCATCTTCTAAACCATCCCCAGTTTCTAAACACACTGAGTGACTTGTATTCCAAATCACTGTGGACCTGCATCTCTCCGGGCAGTGCTGCTGTTTCTTTCGGGAATGCCCTTCCCTCTGCCCTCCATCTGACTATCAACATCATAGCTTCAAGGCTCCCTGCCTCTGTCAAATGCTTTCTGGTCCTATTGGCTGGACTCTGTTATTATAGCTCCTTGCCTGTGGCTCTGTCTCGTTTCTTATCTCTTGAACGATTCCTCCTCTCCCCATATACACTTACTCATTCTTCAAAACTCGTCTTTGGTATCCCTCCTCCCTTTAGTGATGATTAATCTTCCTCTGCTTCCGGGAGCCATTCAGGATTTATCCCTCTCTGATATTACTGAGTTGCATTGAATGTGCAAGAACAGTACCTGGCACACAGTAAGGCTCAATATGTATTTGTGAATTAATGAATGGATCAGTTGTAATTAGCAAAGCAGTGTTAGTTATAAGAGTGCATTTGAGTGGATTGGTATAAGCCTACTAAATATTTGTAAGCATGTGGCTTTGATTTGAGTACCATCAGCATCTTTCACTGATAAGTCAGCTTGTTTCTACCTTGAGCCACACGCATCCAATAGCTGATGTGGGGTTAACCGAGAGTAACTAAGACCGGAAAGTGAAACTGTGGACGGGGGAGTGGGGCTCCTGGAGTTACTGGCATGTTATGTCTGGCTTTTCCACCTGACTGCTAACCATTTCAGAGCAGGCAGCTTATCTTCCTCTTTTACTTTAGCACAATGCCTGGCACAACACCTACTGATGAAGTTAATTACCCTTTCTGTGCTTACTTGGACCTCTAGGCAACCAAGTGTCTCAAGGCAGATGCAGAGGCTGCCCCAGTGGCCCCATTTCTGGACATTCTAAAGGCAGGCTATGCCAGTCTTTATGTGACTTAATGAGGCTCAAACAACCTGGGAATGGAACTTACAACATGTTTGTGTGCCTTCTGTCGATACCTGTTCTGCAATCATGACCCAACAGAGGAACACATCCAAACCAGACTCTGGACTATAAAAAAGGCTACTTGTCGACTGTAGCATTGTTTTCTGCTGGAGCTACCAGAGCAGCCTCGGCTGCACATTCCTGGGACATGAATAATATCAGTTGTGATTACACTTCAGTATCTCATCCATCACCAGCCTATGAACACTGAATATAACCTAATTAGGAAATGCGAAGGTCCCTTTGCTGGGGATGAGTGCCGGGGAAGCACAGGTCCACATGCCTCTCCCCAAGACGGGGCTCCTGGAGGCTCACACACAGGTTCTGATCCTGCAGGGCTCAAGGGCAGACCTCACCAGACATCCACATTCCTCACATAATCGCCACTAAGCTGAGACCATGACACATTGGATTCTATCCTATATTGCACTCTTCCTTGAGTGCATTGCAGAGGAGATCTATCAGGACTGATAAATCAGTCACTTTCAAATGGACATTAAAGTATTAACTCAGTGACTAACTCTCTCTGCCTAACAAATTTTTTGTTTGTTTCTTTCTTACTTCTGACTGGCCTCGAATAGAAACTCTGAGATTTGTTGACAATTTACTTCTCGTCTTTTGGTGAGGTCTTTGATGCTTGCTTGTCTTTTTCTACACAGCTCTTAAAGTGCCGTCAGAGGGCTGCCTTCTCTCTTCCAAAGTTCTGAAAGCAGAGGACTAAGGATTCTGTAGGCTTAATTACGAGGGATGAGACACCGTCCTTAAAACTCCTTTGCATGAGAGAAAAAGTACAGGCTATTCTTTGCACAAAAAGCTACTGCGTCTGAATCCCCACTTGTCGTGCATGACTTTAACTTGTATTCAGTCTTCAAGCCTCTGTCCATGCACTCACCTGAAACCTGTGGAGCATCTGCTGTGGTGCCAATCTACCTCACTACCATGGTGTCCTGGAACGCGGCGTTTATAGGGTAGAACTGACAGGAGCAGAGAAGAGGCCTGTGGCCACAAGAATCCACTAAGGTGGATTCACCTGCTCTGGGACTGAGTGCCCAGCTGAGCACACAGAACCTCAATTGACTGAGCTACCTGATCGGTCAACCTTAATTCTACTGGAAAATGTTTTTTCCTCTGCCAGCTCAATGCACATTCCTATAACCTCTACCTTGCCCTGATAATGTGTGAGCTCCCATGCCATGTGCCAAGGTTTTTGTTGCTGGGCCTGGGGGTCTCAGACATGATCACAAGAATTCCTTATTTGTCTTGAATCATGGTTAAGCCACTTGAGGGTGTCACAATCCTCTGCCACCTGTTTCCAAGTGTCCTCTGTCCCCCGCATTTCATAGAACTGGGTTTCCTTTGGATTCTTATTCTGGGTTTCTAGTCTCTCTTCCTATAATTTTGAATGCTGAGTGCTCTTCCCAAGGGATTTAACCTGGCTTTGGTAAAGACCTCCATGAAATACTGGGATGGTGAATACCACACACTCAATTTTGCTCACCAGGCTTTGATCACCAGTGAGGACATCCTGCTATTTATGTCTGCCTACATCACGTCTGGACATTGCTTAATTCCCTTGGCTGCCGTGTCCTACCTGCTTGTTGGAATTTCTGTGGTCGCCCGAGTCCCCATGCCTTCTGAGGAACCAGGAAATTTGTTAGGCGGGATATTGTTGTTGTTCCCGCCTTTATTGCTTTATTGTTAGGGAAACTGAGGCTCACACAGATTAAGTGACTTGGCCAACGAGATGTCTAATACATAGTAGGGTCAGACCTTAACGTAATCCCCATTTCTAAATACTTTGCTCTTTGCCCAAGTCTATGCCATTTGCTCTTAAAATCTTATGAGTTGTTGTGAAAATTAGATGTGATAAGAAGGTGAAAATATACAGAAATAAATGTTTTATTGTTATTCTCAGCAAGTGGGCTTCCTCTGGTTGCACCAATGCATTTGTTTCTCGGCCTATCTAGGTCTTTAAAACAGAAAAGGTGCTGCTCTCTGGATCAGATGAAGCTTGCATGTGGAAGGGAAATTGCCACAATGTTTACAGATGTCAGGTGCGGACCAGTCACATTCCAAAAATTCATTTGTGGTTATTTAGAATGGAGGCCTCATTTCCCCAAACAGATAATATTATAAATGGTGGTTAGATTCTTGGGTTATCCCACAAAGGCTGTTTCATTAGTAATGCAGCTGGGGTACATTTCTAGTTCATAAGGTAGCTGAAGTAATGCATATATTATGCCATTGCAACATGATCAACAAAGCCCGGATTAATCAAGTCATGTTTATTTTGAGCCCTGTAGAACTATCTACTGACAGCAGGAGTGATTCTGTCACTATTGGCTCTGGCGTGGTTGGAAAATTTCCTGAATTTTAATAGCTGAGAGAGCTGGTGAGAAGTGAGAAGGTATTCTAGAGCGGTCAGGCAGCTTGAAAAAAATGTGCAGATGTGGAAGAGAGAAAGGGCAGGAAAAGAGAAATTCTGGAAAAAAAAAAAAAAAGATGTGAGCAGAGGAGCTGGAAGAAATCAGAGTTATGTGAGGATGAGAAGTAAAATCTGACCCAGAAATGGGAACTAATAAAAGGACTCAGAATGTGGATTTAGAAGGTTAGGGATTTATGTGAGAAACAGAAGGTGCTCGGGCTGAAGATGGTTTTGAATGGCTTTGGTTAACACAAGCTCAGTTTTAGAGAAATGTTTTAAAGAAGAAGCTATACTGACAAAGCTCATGTAACTTAACTCTAACTAGGCATCATTAGTGGGCTGCCAGATTAGCCATGAGTTGTCACTGACGGGGGACTGGGTACAACCCGGGAAGGACATGAGGTCTGAGGACTGATGGCAAAGAGCCTTGCAGAGAAGCTAAATGTTAACTCCATACCAGTAAAATAGGAAAAAGCAATCCTGTAGATAGAAAGCAGATGGCTTTGGTGGACTACGCGCCTCTGTGTTAGTCATTGCCCTATTTCCAACACCAGCATGAGAGGAAATCTTGACTAGAATAGGGTTTGGTCCAAGGTAAAGAAAATCTATGGAGTAGCGATTAAGTTGATGGTCCTGTTATTCTCAAAGATGCTGTCATGGGCTCCTTGGTTGGTTGGTTGGTTGGTTGGTTGGTTGGTTGGTTGGTTGGTTTACAAAGGGAAAGCCTGGGAAAGATCTGGAAGCAGGAGAATGGGAACAAGGGATTGATATCTCTTTGTCAATAATGTAAAAATGCCATCTCCTTTGTGACTTGGGCCAAGCTGTTCAGATCATGTTGCCTTTAGGGAAATGTTTCTCTTTCCATCTTTCTCTTTTAAAAAAAATGTTTATTTACTTATTTTGAAAGAGAGAAAAAGAAAGAGAGGGGGAGGGGCAGAGAAAATTGATCTCATGAATCGTGAGACCGTGACCCCAGCCAAGATCAAGAGTCGAATGCTTAACCAGCTGGCCCACTCAGGTGCCCCAATGTTTCTCTCTTAAAAATTGATTTTGACTACATTTGTTCTGCCAGAGACGAGTGTGTACATTGTTTGGCTGGAGGTCTAAAGTGTTGTTCCACAATGAACAACTCAACCTTTGGGTGGAGATACCGCTGTGGCTATGATGTCTCCTGGATTGCCCTTATTGGGGGTGGAGGATCATCCCTTAGGATGAGACTGGCCTTCTAAAGCAGAGGGTTACATTTTCATAGAGGAACATAAAGGTTTGCAACATGATGGATTTAAGAATATTATTTCTCTATTTCTAGGGATGGACAGGGGACCAAGGCTAGGCATCAGGGAACCCAAGATCAAGAGCTGGATGCTTAACCAATTGAACCACCCAGTTGCCCTATGGTCATTTAAAAAAAAAAAATGTTTATTTATTTATTTTGAGAGAGAGAGAGAGCAAGCAGGGCAGGGACAGAGAGAGGAGAGAAAGAATCCCTAGTAGGCTCTGTGCTGACAGCCCAGCAATGCCAGGCTCGAACTCAAGGTACCATGAGATCATGACCTGAGCTGAAATCAGGAGTCAGACATGTAACTGACTGAGCTACCCAGGCACCCCACCTATGGTCATTTTTAGTATAAAAAATTATAATTATCTCCATCTCCAACCCTTTGGTCAAATCCAACAGCCTTGTGTTGTTAATGGAATGGGGTGAATTAAGCAATGTCATTGTAGAGGGAAATGTAACCTTCTGCTGAGGTCACTGTAATGGCGTCGGAGTTCTAGAGAGTTCAGAGATTTAAGTGGTGAACAGGCAACGAGTATCTGGAGACTCAAGGTGTAGCTGGAAACCATGATGCAGGACTGTTTCAAGAGCAGGTGAGACCTTTAATGGGGGCAGCGTCCACTGGGATTACACAAACCAAAAAATGGAGGCTTTTCTACCTCTTTCCATTAAGATGTTGAAAGAACAGATTTCTCAGGATTTCAGATAGCTGAGCGCATATGCAACTGAGGATTTCTCAGAAATACTGTACGTGTGTTCTAGAAGAGTTGAAGATGAATAGAGAAACTGGGTTCCAGGAGGGATCCACCAGAGGAACCCTAACCGAAGCCAGTGGAGAAGCCACATCAGGAAATTGTTCTACCTCATTGGTCCCTGAGGTGAAATGGAAAAACTCATCGATAAAGATGTAGGATTTGGGTAGGACTAGGAATTGCCATTTCTATTTGCCATTTGTGAATACTACTTGTCGTGTTGCTTCCTATTAATTAAACTTACATTAAAATAATCTGGTGGTGGGGCTCCTGGGTGGCTCAGTCGGTTGAGTGTCCGACTTCAGCTCAGGTCATGATCTCACAGTCTGTGAGTTCGAGCCCTGTGTCAGGCTCTGTGCTGACAGCTCAGAGCCTGGAGCCTGCTTCGGATTCTGTGTCTCCCTCTCTCTCTGCCCCTCCCCTGCTCATGGTCTGCCTCTCTCTGTCTCAAAAATAAAATAAACGTTAAAAAAATTAAAAAAAAAAAAAAGAGAGAAAGGATAGCTGAAGAAGTAAGACTTAACAGTTTGGGGTGTGGGAAGAGGAAACAGAGCCTGAGTTGGTGTTGTCACTGCAGAATTAGAACGAGGTTTTGGCAATGCTTCCAACCATATCATATAATTAGGCAGGAGACCTGGGGAGGGGGAAGGCTGGGAATTTTGCCTTAATTGTATCACATTTGAAACACTGACTTAAATTTCTGTTTGGATTTTGCTCCATCTATTCCTAGCCTTTGAAAAGGGAGTCATTTATCTGCACCCAGGAGTTCAGCCCTGTCAAAATCTCTGCTTCTTGTTGGGTAGGGGGCCTGGACCTAATCCAGTCCCAGATGCCGTATCTGAGATGCTGATTCATTGCTTCGGGGGGCTTTCCCTCACCTCTAGCACCCACAATGGCCACTGTTTTTAAAGATTTTTTTCTGAGGGATAAAGCATCAGTGGGGGAGGGATAGGGTGGAGAGAGAGAGAGAGAAAGAGAGAGAGAGAGAATCTTCAGCAGGCTCTACATCCAGCACGGAGACTGACATGGACCTTGATCTCATGACTGTGAGATCATGACCTGAACAGAAATCAAGAGTCAGCTTCTTAACCCACTGAGCCAGCCAGGTGCCCCATGAACACCACTGTTTAAATGGCTCTTATTTCAGACCCCTTCTAGAATCCAACATCTTTATTTGTCTGCAGGACAATATTATTTATTGTCTTTACACAATGTATTTAGTTTATTAAAGAAGCTCATATAGTTTTGTTCTGATAGTCACCTTCCATGCTTTGTTTTCATTACTGTCAAAAGAACTACTTGGCTTTTCCTGGTTCCCGAAACAAAAACATAGGATCTTGTTGACATCTAACATCCAATCCCTTATCAATTTTGCTAATTCTTCTTTCCATAAAGTCCTACAGATTTGCCACTTTGCGGTCTTCATTGCCTTTAAGTAGACTTCAACAAAGACCTGGATACTTTTTATGTTTTCTGTCTCGGCCTCATGTATTACATCTCATGATCAGTGGCTAGCTGAATCTTGAAACATGATTTTCCAGTTTCATCCACATACCTTTGGCTACTGTTCATTTATTCATTCAGTCTCTCCCTCCCCCCCCCCCCCCCATATTGTTTACCTATTTAGGCCAGCCTAGTCACTTGGAAATAAAGAAATATGATTTCTTGTAATAACATGTTTCTGTAATGCAAATTATGTTATAGATGACTGGTAAATAGAAGAATAATATGAGAATAATGCAGAAGGCATGTTGGTTTATGTGTTTTCTGTATAGTACCATTTGGCAATTCATTCATTGTCGCTATGTTACCTTCTGCAGCCAGTTCTCATTAAATTCACCCAGTTCGGACCTTATAGTTTTTTTCTCTTTCCAGATTCTCTAGACATGTAAGTATTCAGTTTGTGTTTTGTTGATTTACATATGCTGAAAGGTTTTTTAAAAACTATGTATTGCCAAATATTGCAGATGTGTATAGTCAGAACCGATTGTCAATTCAGGGGAACGTGGACCATCTAAGTTTTGCCTCTTCCCAGATCACCTAGACCAGTTATTTTGCATAAGCCAGAGTGTTCACATGAGAGAGTGCTTCTACGTGAAAGTGAACTTGAGGCATTTCAAGAAGTTATAGCATATCTAAACAGCAGAGGTCAAGAATGCTAGGTAAATAGGATATAAATATTTAGTAGGTGTTGTATTGTTTAATGAGTAAGTGAATGCCTGCATGCACGAGGGCCACTGGGACTTGGCAAATCCTTTTTCAGCGGAAATTATTTTGGTGCATCAAATATTTATTAAGCACCTAATATGTTCCTGTCACTTTGCTAGACCCACAGATGGAAATGTAAAAGTGAAATGTATTAAAAAATGTAAAAAATGCAGAGCCTTTGACCTCCAAGAAAATAGATACAGGGGAAAGATGTACGTGTACTTACATGGCTAATATAAACCAGGCAGAGGATTCTGGGAGAGCACAGGGAGGGTTGCTGGCATGATCTTTAGGAAATGGTTCCTGGGTAAGATGAAACCCGTCAAAGCTTAGTGTGTAAGAGACAACAAGGCAAAGTATGGGGTAGAGCGAGGAAGGGCATTTGAAGCAAGGGGAACCACATGAAGAAAAGCACAGGATTATTTTAGCATGATGAGTACAGCGAAGGACTAGTCACTTAATACGTAAAGCAGCAGGCAGCAATTTGGGGGAGACAAGAACGAAGAGGTAGTAGGGACAGATCAAGGAGGGCTTGTTTTCCCTGAGAGGGAGCTCAACCAGGTTCCGGGGAGTCACTGGACCAGTCCAGGAAAAGGAATACCATGGTGATTTCTGTGTTAGAGATCCCCGTGGCAGCTGGGTGGAGGATGGTGTTGGGTGAAATAAAAGCAGGAAAGGAGTATGACCATCTAGGCAGGAGATGAGGCCTTGAACTAGATTTTACTAATAAAAACACAAGAGAAAGAATGGGTTAGAGAACTGGTTAGCAGGAAAAATGGTCAGGGCTTGGTGAGTGATAGAACGTGGAAGGTAAAAGAGAAAGGTGAGTCGAGGTGGGCCCCCAGATTCCTGGCGTGAGTGACTGGGTAAGTTTTGTGTCACTGTCATGGAGGCAAAGGGAAGAGAACGGAAAATATAGGGAAGACGACTGGTTCAATTTTGTCCTCGTTGAGTTGGAGATACCCACTGGGATATTCAAGAGGATATAGGGGCCTCTTCAACTGGAGAAAGCTACTTGAGAGAGCCATGTCTTCAAGGGAGAGCCCAGTTTCAGTTAAGGTCAGGAGGTAGAGAAGCATCCATGAAGAGTTTGAAGACATGGGGTGGTTGGGTTATCATGAATCTGGGAATCCCAGAGGGCAAGGTTGAAAGAGAGGGCAAGAGGCAGAGAGAGTGGTTGGATAGACACAGGAGGCTTAGAGTGCCATGAGTGTGTGAGAGGGTCAAGAGAGCATCCACGGCATTTTGTTTGGTGACCAAGGATGACATAGCTTTCAGGCTTGGTAGAGTCAGCTGGCCTTGAAAATCCTCCCTGGAATTTGGGATTTAAGGCAGGGCAGGGTTTGGGTTTGGCCTTGGGGAGTTCCAGTCAGGGGTGATTAGTAGTGGTGGTGATTTCAGCTTCATGTGACAGTGGTGTCAGTGGAGTCTGTGATGGTGGCCTCCAGGGGATGGCCTTCATGAACTTTATAAGCCCTGTGCTGAGTGGAAGCCAGACTGGCAAAAAAAATGGCTCCAATATATCTATATCTCTGTATGCGATTTTATCTAAAAGTATACATCACCCAGGAATTTAGCCAGAAGATACTCATTTCATTAGTCAGAATATTTCAAATTTTCTTCCACATTGGTAATGGAGACAAAATGGGGAAAAATAAAGCGGTTAAAAAAACATATAAATGCTAAGAATCACAGAAGTTAAACTCTCTCGACTCTTGCTTTGTTACTCAGAAATGTTTTCAGTCAGGGGCACCTTGGGTGGTTCAGTCAGTTGAGCGTCGGACTTTGGTTCAGGTTGTGGGCTCAGGTTGTGATCTCCCGTTCATGAGTTCGAGCCCCGCATCAGACTGGCCGCTGTCAGCCAGAAGCCTCCTTCGGATCCTCTGTCCCCACCTCTCTCTGCACCTCCCCCGCTGGTGCTATCTCGAAATAAATAAACATTAAAAAGAAAAGAAGAAAGAAAAGAAATGTTTTCAGTCAGTTGCAAGAGTAAAACAAATTTCTAGCAGACATGCATTTTCCTCATACATTCCAACTTCTAATGACCTCTCAAGCCGTCTGATTTTTGCCTGTGTGTTTCTAATACGGATATTACCGATTCACGTTTGAATAATTAGAAGATACAACAGCAGATAACTGGTCCAAAATAGAAAGACATTTTAGCACAGGAGTAATGTGGTAGGAGGAACCACAGCATCAGTAATTTAAGAGGTGAATCTTCTGGAACGCTTGGTGGCTTTGTCCCACGCGTAACCTCTCACAATGACCTCCCATCTTATCATTTCTTCTAGTCGTTCAGAGTCTGCAATAGTCTGACTTTAATCTCATCCATCAAATGGGAATAATCAGAGCTCCCAGAGGCTTTTGGTCAAAACAAAGGAAACAATACAGGCAAATGTGATTTGAAAGATGTAAAAGCTGTATGTGTTTAGAAGGTAGTTCCTTTATGGCTGTGTTTTTGCTTTAGCCCCCTTTCAGTGTGGGGATTTCCTGTCCCTGAACCACAGGCTCCATGATACCTAGAACAAGATTTCTCTAAACGCCCCCTCCCCGCCCCGTGGCCTGCTCAACTTCTACTGATGACCAGAATAACTCTGCTTGAGTATTTACCTTCTAGCTTAGATTTCAAAACAATGGTTCTTAATGACCAGCCTATCCTTGCCTTTAGGGACTGGTTTGTCTACTTCAGACTTACCTTCCACCTTCTCCCCTTGTTTCCAAACCTAGATAACAAGTCCCCCAGCTTCCTAAAAAAAGAAAAAACAAAAACAAAAAAACAAAAATCCCAAAAAACAAAGACAAAAACAAATAAACAAAAAACCCAATGATCTCCTTTGGCCTCTTTTGGCCTGGTTTATTCTACTTCCACACAAGTTATGTATTTGAATTATTCTGTATGTTTTTTAAGTGTTTATTTTTGAGAGACAGAGAGCACACGCAGGGGAGGAGCAGAGAGAGAGGGAGTCACAGAATCTGAAGCAGGCTCTAGGCTCTGAGCTGTCAGCACAGAGCCCAAAGCGGGGCTCGAACCCATGAACCGTGAGATCATGACCTGAGCAAAAATCAGATGCTTAACCGATTGAGCCACCCAGGCGCCCCAAGATCCAGCTTTATGAAGTGAATAATCATCTCTTCATTTGTCTGTTTTGTAAGATTTCAAATTAATGTATTAGATTCCTAATGACAAGATACCCTCATATCTGATAGAGATAAAATGTATCTTTTTGGGGGGGGGAGTGAGTGTGTGTGTGTGTGTGTGTGTGTGTGTGTGTGTGTGTGTGTGTATACACCAAGTGGGGTGAGTGGGTGCCGGGAGAGAGAATCTTAAGCAGCCCTCATGAGCATGGATCCCAGGGCTCAATCCCACGACCCTGGGATCATGACCTAAGCCAAAATCAAGAGTCAGACACTCAATGACTGAGCCACACAGGTGCACCTAAAATGTATCATTTTTGAATGCTCTTAAACAAATATAGTTCTTATAGGCTCTTGACTGCCTATCTGTGTGAGTCTCAGAGAGTCCAAGAATGGACTTTAGAGTTACCCCATAGTAGAATTGTGGGGTCACAGGATGGAAGGCAACAGTTTTTTTTTATTAAAAAATTTTTTGATGTTTATCTTTGAGAGAGAAAGAGAGACAGAGTGTGAGTGGGGGAGGGGCAGAGAGAGAGGAAGACACAGAATCTGAAGCAGGCTCCAGGCTTTGAGCTGTCAGCACAAAGCCCGACGCAGGGCCAGAACTCTCAAACCCCAAGATCACGACCTGAGCCAAAGTCGGAGGCTCAACCGACTGAGCCACCCAGGTGCCCTGGGAAGCGACAGTTATGAGTGAGAAGGTTTACTTTCCTGCACGTGAGTCCTCAAGAGTATTAAGGAGGCAAATAAACTGAAATATGATTTGCTCAGATTACCAATAAGGCTGCCACGTATGTTTTATCATCTTAAGTCTCTGATTCAAGAAATGCCTTACCCCGAACACTATTGTCTGCACGCAATAGGGTTTTTTCAGGACATTAGCTCTGAGGGCAAGCATGTAATAAAGATATTCGGCTACTGCGGCTTTTCTTCTGAGGGTGCTAGGGCTTTAAATGAAAGCAGTAAATTTTCTTCTGCTGCAGTAATGAGAAACCCTCAAACCATTTATGTAGCATAATTCAGAAGTTACAGACAGTTTACAAGGAAGCATTTTTATGAGCAGTCACATGCAACAGTCAAAAGAGCTTTCCTTATTCCAGCTTTAAAATGCTAAGACGTCCAGCCACACTGTGAACCTAGGAGAAAAGGAACTGAGCACGTGGGGAGGGAGTCAGAAGGCCTGGGTTCGTCTGCAAGATCTGCTCGTCACTAGTTCATGGCCAGGGCCGCTCAACCCACCTGCTCGCTGCCTCTGTTTCTTTATTTTTCAAGTGGGGATAATAAAGTGGGGTCTGTCTTGCCTGGTCCTGCCTGCTTGGGTGGCTCCTGTGTAATAATAGAAGTAAATGTTCTGAATACTGAGAAGTGCTCTGCATGCTGTTATTTGATCTCAGTGAATGACTGGATACATATATAATAAACTATCTGTCAATATTTAAGGTGAATATTGTTGGATTTTTTTAGAGGCTTTATTACTATTAATCTCTTTAAATTATAAAAGTCATACATGAACGTAGGCTAACTGTAAAAAGTTCAGACACATATAAGGCAAAAAAAGAAACAAACGCCAAACACCTCTTTTTTCACATGCCAACTCTCACCCCACCCCTGTCTCCTCAGAGCTAACCACAGTCATACTTGATATGTACCTTCTAGATCATTTTCACACTTAAAAAAAATCCATAAACAGATATACATAGTTTTTACATAAATGATATCAGTTATGATGGTTTTCCATACAATTTGTAGATGGCTTCTTCAGAAGTCAATGAAATATTTTACATACATCCAAACTAAAGTATTGGCAAGGGGCGCCTGGGTGGCTCAGTCGGTTGAGCATCCGACTTCGGCTCAGGTCATGGTCTCACGGTTTGTGGGTTTGAGCCCCGCGTCGGGCTCTGTGCTGACAGCTCAGAGCCTGGAACCTGCTTTGGATTCTGTGTCTCCCTCTCTCTGCCCCTCCCCTCCTCGTGCCCTGTATCTCTCTTTGTCTCTCAAAAATGAATAAACATTAAAAATAAATAAATAAATAAATAAATAAATAAATAAATAAATAAAGTAAGTAAGTATTGGCAAAAGGCTTTACACCTTTACTGCAGAGACTCTCTTGTAAATCTCATGCACGTACCTTGCTTTTCTCACTTCCAGTGCTTCCTGGAATGTATTTTATTTTACCGTATCGTATGCATCTTTGTAAGAATTTTTAAAACCCTTCGGGAACAAGGTGAGCTTATCAAATGCTGGTTGCTTCTGCTTCTTCCCTTCCCTTGATCACTTTGCTTTTTCTAAAGAAACTCTCAAGCTGATAGGAACAAGAGACTCCCTCTCCCCCTGCCTCCAGTGTCTCTCTGGGTCATTCCAAGTTCAGGGAGTGACTTTTACCTCAGACAACCCCTTTCTCAGACACAAATCCGCATCTATCTTCATGTCCCTCTAGCATTCTTTCATATGTTAGCTAGTTACCTCAGGGAAATCTCCACTCCTTGCGCCCTACCCCCCACCCCCTTCACTTGCTTGACCAAAAAACACAGCCCACATTCGGCTGATGCTAATGATGACTCTATATCCATGAAAAAGTATGTTTGCTGATTTATTCCTGCTAAGGTATTTCTCACGTGCCCTGGCTATGCCAGATACCATGGCCACCCAGTTATGCAGGCATGTGTCAGGGGGGCTGACTTAGTTTAAGGAATCATAGGCGGCTTCTCTGAGGAAACACTGGCCTAAACTGGGGTCTGAGAGAGTAGGAGGAGGTAACAAGGAGAAAAGTGGGGTGGGGAGGGGTGGGTATAGGAGGAGGGGAGGGAGTACATTTGCGTTTTGAAACAGTACCTCTGACTTAAGTATGGAAAACAAGTTGGAGACAAGCTAACGTATTGCATGGAGAAGACTTTCAAAAGATTCAAGGAAAAATAGATGGTGTTTTACGAGGGTTAACAGGTTCTGATAATCTTGTAAAATCTCTCAAAATGTTCATTTATCACCTAATCCTCTGATTACTAAATCCTTTCAAGCATTTAAGTGTTATTTCAGATACAAATCTGAAGAAATGACTTCTCAATTATGATGATGTATATTACGCCCAGAAGGTTTCTACTGTTTTGGGTATAATCTTTTCTTTTTTAACTTTTTAATTTAGTTTTTTGAGAGAGGAAGAAAGAGAGAGTGCGAGTTGGGGAGGGGCAGAGAGAGAGGAAGACAGAGGATCCGAAGTGGGATCTGTGCCAACAGCAGACAACCCGATGTGGGGCTCGAACCCACGAACCGTGAGGTCAAGACCTGAACTGTGAGATCACGACCTAAGCTGAAGCCGGAGGCTTAACCAACTGAGCCACCCAGGCGCCTTTGGGTATAAACTTCTGATGGAATGGAAGGTTCTGCTATGGTCCTTGCCCTGGAAACTGGAGGGAAAGAAGGTCCAAGTGAGGCAAGGTGAGAAGGAGGTCCCCAGAGGACCACCAGGAGGCACTCAGTGCTCTTACCTTGGTGTACTTACCTGGGCCAGGACATAGTCTAGGTCCTCAAGTTTGGGAAAACATGATTCATTATTCATTACCTTCCTGCCCCTCCTACTCTAGTTTCTCCTACTTTTGTTTGAAATCATTTATTCATGATCCAGATTTTAATATGGTCATACTTATCAATAAATACTCAGGAAACCACTTGTTGAGGAGGCAGTAAGAAAAAAAAAAATATCAATGCAGTATGAGCCAGATTCCCTACTCTGACATTGGCAATGTCAGAAGCATATAAAAATCAGGAGTGTACTTCATTCTTGTCCTCAGCAAAAGGCTCAACAGAGCACTATTAACTATCATGGAGACAAACAGACTGTCACAAACGTAGATCAGCTATTGCCATTTAAGGATCGTCTCTGAGGATGGGATTCTGTCTTCTAAAAATTTCATGACTCCGATTTAGTCCACAGATGAAAATATTTAAAAATAAACCTCACCAAAGGATACTCAGAATGCATGCTGTCCAGGTGACGTCCTGAAAACAAATCTTCATTCACCCTTATTTCATGGGATACTGATTTCTATTTTATTCCAGTTTTAAACCATGCCTTAATGTATTTCTGTTTTTTCAGCCCCCAGTTTTTTTCCTTTGCTGTGGTATTTCTGGACTTCACCTTCCAGGATGCTTGGATAATTTGTGATGGGTTATTTGAAGAAGATTCCAAGAATGAAGGAAAGAGTTTGGGTTGGTGAATGATTCTGCTTGGAAATGCGTTCTCTGTTGAGGTTGGAAAACGATAAGGAAAGTAAAAACGGTGAGGAAGGGAAAGCAAGAAAGGAAACAAGACACAAGGGATAAGCAACAGTTTCATTTACAGGGGGAAATGGATAATTTATATGCTTTCTGTAGATATGGCCAACTGGGAATTAACCCATTTCTAGTTTTCCCAACCTCAGATGTGCCTAGTCCAAACTGGAGGAAAAAATTAGGTTGAAGCGATTGCACACAAGAAATCGTAGTCCGAGTTTCTCATTGAAACATGGAACAGAGATGAGAGACAGTGAGGTCAAGAGCATTGGCTTTGAAGATTCAGACTGATAGATTATATATAATAATGAATATATATATATATATATTTCATGAATATATATATATATATTTGTATATACAGTCATCTATCAATCCAAATGTATACATGTATATCTATGTAAAATTATCTCCATCTTTATCTCCACATGGATACTTACATCACACAGTAAACACTCAATGGCCGTATGCTTTTGTTATTATTGTGATTCTCGAGGTGAGATTGTCTGGAGTTGTGGTATGATGAATAACGATCCCCCAAAGATGCTCGTGTCCCAATTTTTGGAACCTTGCATGTTACGTTTTATAGCAAAAGAGGTTTGGCAGATGTGACCAAATTAAAGATTATGAGAGGGGGACACGATCTTAAATTACCATGAGGCTTGATGTAAACAAACACAAGGGTCTTTATGAGAGGGATGTAGTAGGAGTCAGTGTCAGAAAATAATGTGGTGACTGAAGCCAAGGGACAGAGAGAGATTTGAAGATGCTAGCTTCGAAGATGGAGAAAGGGGGCCATGAGCCAAAAGATGTGGGCCACCTTTGAAAGCTGGAAAGGGCAAAGAAACATTTTCTCTTGGAGCCTTCAGAAGGAATGAAACCGTATGGACCCATTTTAGCCTTGTGACCTCCAGAACCATAAGATAATACGTTTTGTTTTGCCACTAAGTTTGTGATAATTTGTTAGGTCAGCAATAGAAAACTAATGCAGTTGTGGTTGCAAAGGACCCGTGGGAGCTTCCCCCATGGTCACCTCTCTCTGGGTGGCCAATCTGTGGAGAGTCACAACTCCAGTCCTACAGGAGCTGGAGCATTGAGGGGACACCTGAAGGCATTCAGAGGCAGGCTCCCCATTACTGTCCTCAGATACTTTCAGACAGGTGCCTTGTCCTCTACATCAACTGTAAGCAAACTGTACCTGGCCCTGATCCCCCTTTCCAGCAGACCTGGGTTTTGGTAGGAATTTAGAGGAGCCAAGCAAGAGAGGGAGAAGCAGGAGCCCGCCCACACACATTGCAAGTGGTGAATTACTGGCTGAGGTTTTCCTGGAAGGCTCTTAAATGGCTTTCAGAGCATTCTTTGTTGGGCCCCTACATTCTTTGGCAGGGCTGTCATGACCCAAGGGGTGTGGTGAGCAAGCCACATCCTCTTGGGTGTTTTGTGGGCCGCTTTGCCGCGTGGCATAGGGACCCTGGCTTGACAGACCTGTTTCCCCCTAAACCTATTACTCAGGAAATGTTTGACCTTTTTCTGTTTATCCTTGAGATGAAAAAGTCTCTCCAATCTTCCACTATGAAAAAGAGTTTGTCCTTAAGTTTTAGGAACTGTTATTTTGAGTCCTTACACCTGCTAAATATCACCCCATGTCCCGAAGGCCGAAAGTAAAAGGCAACAGCCGCTCTCTCCTCAAGCAATGATTCAGCCACTGTAGTCAGACAAGAGGCCATTATCCTATTCTGTAAAGTCTTGCTCACTCCTATACACAGCCGTAGTCACTTGCTGTATTGAAGCCCTTATTCCCACATTCTGGAATCATTTGACTCCCCCTCCTCCAAATCCATGTGTTCTTCAATGTTGGGATCATGTCTAGTAGTACTTGGTATTCCCAGAGATTAGTATGGTGCTTGGCACATAATAATCTATTGATAATGTTTGTTGGATGAATGAACTTTACCCCATGTAGTAGTTATTCATGTGCTTGATAACCCACCAGATATAGTTGCTTTTATTAACCCACCAGGTATAGTTGCTTTTATAAAAAAAAAAAATTGAGGTGTAATTTTTATATATAATCCATCAAAAAGTATTAAATATTGTGTTCAATGATTTTGAAAATTGAATACATCATGACAATTGAATTCACCGAACAAAAGATAACTACTATTTATGTACTTTTTTCACCATGGATGAATTTTGCTCAATTTGGTCTTCATATAAATGGAATCATACAGTATATGCCTTTTTGGTTAGCTTCTTTTGCTTAGCATAACAGGAAGTCTAGATTCATCAACGTGTTGTATCATCAGTGTTTGTTGTTGTTTTGTTTCTGATTACTATGCCAATTTATGAAAATATCACATTGTGTCTATCCATTTTCCTACTGAACATTTGATCTATTTCTAGCTTAGGGCTATTGTGAATAAAGCTTCTCTGAATAATCTTATACAGATCTCTTTGAGGACATACATTTTCATTTCTTTTGAGAAATATTGACTATGGAATTTCTGAGTCATAGTATGCATGTAGAAGATATTTTTTGTTTATTTATCTAAACTTATCAAAATTAATTTTATAAGAAACTGAAAGACTGTTTTCCTAAGTTGTACCATTCTCCATTCCTACCAGCAATGTTTGAGAGTTCCATTTTCTCCACATCACCATCAACTTGTGGGTTGTCAAACTTTATATTTTAGCTATTTTAATGAGTATAAAATGATAGCTCATTGTGGTTTTAATTTGCATATTAGTGATAACTAATTATGTTGAAAACATTTCTTGTGCTTATTGGTCATACTTATATCTTCTTTTGTGAAATGGCTGCTCAAATCTTTGGTCCATCTTAAAAAAATTACATTGCCTTATTATTCACTTAGAGGAGTTCCTTATATATAGTGAATACAAGCCTTTTGTCAGAGATACAGACTGGTTTCCTATTCATTTTCTTAATGATGTGTTTTGATATGCAGAAATTTTTATCTTGATGAAAGCCAATTTTTATTTTATTTTAATTTATTTTTTATTTTATTTATTTTTTAGTGTTGTGTATCTTTATTTTTTTTAATATGAAATTTATTGTCAGATTGGTTTCCATACAACACCCAGTGCTCATCCCAAAAGGTGCCCTCCTCAATACCCATCACCCACCCTCCCCTCCCTCCCACCCCCCATCAACCCTCAGTTTGTTCTCAGTTTTTAAGAATCTCTTATGGTTTGGCTCTCTCCCTCTCTAACCTCTCTCTTTTTTTTTTTTCTTCTTCCCCTCCCCCATGGACTTCTGTTAAGTTTCTCAGGATCCACATAAGAGTGAAAACATACGGTATCTTTCTTTCTCTGTATGACTTATTTCACTTAGCATAACACTCTCTAGTTCCATCCACGTTGCTACAAAAGGCCATATTTCATTTTTTCTCATTGCCACGTAGTACACCATTGTGTATATAAACCACAATTTCTTTATCCATTCATCAGTTGATGGACATTTAGGCTCTTTCCATAATTTGGCTATTGTTGAGAGTGCTGCTATAAACATTGGGGTACAAGTGCCCCTATGCATCAGCACTCCTGTATCCCTTGGGGAAATTCCTAGCAGTGCTATTGCTGGGTCATAGGGCAGGTCTACTTTTAATTTTTGGAGGAACCTCCACACTGTTTTTCAGAGTGGCTGCACCAGTTTGCATTCCCACCAACAGTGCAAGAGGGTTCCTGTTTCTCCGCATCCTCGCCAGCATCTGTAGTCTCCTGATTTGTTCATTTTGGCTGCTCTGACTGGCATGAGGTGATATCTGAGTGTGGTTTTGATTTGTATTTCCCTGATGAGGAGCAACGTTGAGCATCTTTTCATGTGCCTTTTGGCCATCCGGATGTCTTCTTTAGAGAAGTGTCTATTCATGTTTTCTGCCCATTTCTTCACTGGGTTATTTGTTTTTTGGGTGTGGAGTTTGGTGAGCTCTTTATAAATTTTGGATACTAGCCCTTTGTCCGATATGTCATTTGCAAATATCTTTTCCCATTCCGTTGGTTGCCTTTTAGTTTTGTTGATTGTTTCCTTTGCTGTGCAGAAGCTTTTTATCTTCATGAGGTCCCGATAGTTCATTTTTACTTTTAATTCCCTTGCCTTTGGGGATGCGTCAAGTAAGAAATTGCTGTGGCTGAGGTCAGAGAGGTTTTTTCCTGCTTTCTCCTCTAGGGTTTTGATGGTTTCCTGTCTCACATTCAGGTCCTTTATCCATTTTGTTTATTTTTGTGAATGGTGTAAGAAAGTGGTCTAGTTTCATCCTTCTGCATGTTGTTGTCCAGTTCTCCCAGCACCATTTGTTAAAAAGACTGTCTTTTTTCCATTGGATATTCTTTCCTGCTTTGTCAAAGATTAGTTGGCCATACTTTTGTGGGTCTAGTTCTGGGGTTTCTCTTCTATTCCATTGGTCTATGTGTCAGTTTTTGTGCCAATACCATGCTGTCTTGATGATTACAGCTTGGTAGTAGAGGCTAAAGTCTGGGATTGTGATGCCTCCTGCTTTGGCCTTCTTCAAAATTACTTTGGCTATTCGGGGCCTTTTGTGGTTCCATACAAATTTTAGGATTGCTTGTTCTGGCTTCGAGAAGAATGCTGGTGCAATTTTGATTGGGATTGCATTGAATGTGTAGGTAGCCAATTTTTATTTTTAATGCTAAGTGTTTTTTTGTGTACTTTCTAAGTATTCTTTGCCTACCCTAATATTGCAAAGATACAATTTTATGTTTTTTATTAGAAATTTTATTCCTCTAGTTTAACTAATCTCATTGCATGGGGTGAGATTGAAATCAAGCTTATTTTTGTTTTTCATATGGCTATCCAGTTTCCAGCACCATTTGTTAACAAGTCTTTCTTTTTTTTAATAGAATTATCTTGTCACTTCTACTCAAAAATCAATTGACTCTATATGTGTGGGTCTATTTCTGGAATTTTTTCTATTGGTGTTTGCTTATCTTCATATTGATACCACAGTGTCTTGATTCATATAGCATTACATTCTGTTTTGAAGCCAGGTAATAAATTATTTCAACTTTATTCATTTTTGAAATTATTTTGGCATTTCCGTAACAGTTTTAGACCCAGCTTGTCAATTTCTTTAAAAAAGCATGTTGGAAATTTGAAAAGATTGTATTACATCCGTAAATAAATCTTTGGAAAATGGATGTCTTAAGAACATTAAGTTTTCCAATTTATAAACGTAGTATGTCTCTATTTTGTCTAATCTTCTTTTTTAACAACATTTTATAGTCTTTATTGTAGAAGAATTGTATGTCTTTTATTAGATTTTTCCTAAGTAATTCATATTTTTGATGCTATTGCAAATGCTCTTTTTATTTATTTAGTTTAAATTTTGTTAAATTTATTTATTTTATTTAAATTGTTTATTGCTGGTATATTAAAATAGAATTGACTTTTGTATATTGACCCTGCTAAATTCACTCATTGGTTACATAATTATTTTGTATATTCCATAGAGTTTTCTACATACATATTCATGTCATCTTCAAAGAACAACAATTTTACCTTTTTTTTATGGCTTTTATCTGTATTTATTTATTTTTCTTACCTGATTATAATGGCTGGAAACTTCAGTAAAATATTGAATAGAAATGATACAGTGGATACCCTTGACTTATTCCTGATCTAGGAGGAAATATTAAGTATTATGTTAGCTATAGATTTTTATAAATGCCTTTTTAGCAATTGGAGATTCTTCTATTTCTAAATTTGTCAGAATTATCATTAATACGTGTTGACTTTTGTCAAAGACTTTTTATGAATCTACTGAGATGATCATATACTTTTTCCCCTTCATTCTTTAATTTCATTGACTAATTTTCCAATGTCAAACCAACCTTGCATTCCTTGAAAACCTCACGTTGTCATGATATATTTTCCTTTTAAATGTATAGCTGAATAATTATTCTTATATTTTGTCAGTAATTTTTAATCTATGCTCATGAGGAATATTATCTATAGTTTCCTGTTATTATATCTTTGTCAGTATTTGGTATTGGGATTATGCTAGCTTCATAAAATGAGTTGGAAATTATTCCCTCCTCTATTTTTGACACAGCTTGTGCTGAACATTATTTCTTCCTTAATGATAGATTTCATCAGCAACATCACCTAGGTCTCAAGGGTTTTTTTGTACAAATGTTTTTTTTAAATGAATTCAGTTATTTGAAACAACATAGGAATATTTATTTATTTATTTATTTATTTATTTATTTATTTATTTAATTTATTTTGTTATATATTCCGGTATCAATTTTGGTAAGTTGTCGTTTTCAAATTAATCATCTATTTTATCTAATATTGACTTACACTTGTTTATAATAGTCTCTTGCTTTCTTTTGCATAATTGTAGGATCTGTAGACCTGCCCTCTGTTTTCACTTCTAATGCTGAGAATAGTATTTTCTCTGTTTTTCTTGATCAGTTTTGCCTGGAATTTTACTAATCTTTTGAAAAAATACTTATTGACTTTATTATTTGCCAATTTTCTATTTCATTGATTGCCATTCTCTTCTTCATATTTTTCTTTTTGGGTTGTATTTGCTCTTCTTTTTTCAGCTTCTTAATGTGGAGGCTTAGATCATTTATTCTGTATCCTCCTTTTTTTCTGAGAAATTTAAAAACATAATTTCCCTCTAAACACTTCTTTAGCTACATTGCATGAATTTGGTATGTTTTGTGTTCATTATCATTCATTTCAAAATATTTTCTAATTTTCTCTGTGATTTCTCCTGTGACCACAGGTTATTTAAACATGTATAGTTTAACTTTCAAATATTTGGGTTTTGTACAAATATCTTATTGTTCTTATATTAATACCACTACTATTATAAAATGTACTCTGTGTGATTTCAATCCTTTTAATTTTAATGAATCTTATTTTATGGCTCAACATATTTTGTCTATCTTGGTTAATGGCTCATGTGCAGTTCAGAAGAATGTATATTTTGCTGTCGTTGGGCATAGTGATCTATAAATGTCAATTAGGTCAAGTTGGTTGATAGTGTTATTCAAACTTTTAAAAATTTTAGTATATCGCTTCTCGGCCTTTTGGCTAAGATCAAGTGTAAAAATTTTAGTATCTTTTTTGCTACTTTTTCAATCGGGTACTGAGAAAGCAATGCTAAACTATTGAAGCGTGATTTTAGACTTGTGCCTTCCTCCCATTTTCCCCATCTTCTATCTGGTTTTTGCTTCATATATTTTGAAGCTATTTTTTTTTTGTCTCTCTCTCTCTCTGCCCCATCTTTTTTCTTTCCTTTTTTTCCCTACTACCTTTTGGGTGGTTTACTTATTTTTAAAAACTCCACTTAAACTTCTGTATTGACCTTTAAGTTCTGCCTCTTTATAATACCTCTGAGTGATCTTTTTAAGGTTATTTTAGATATTAAAATATACATCTTTAGGGGTGCCTGAGTGGCTCAGTCCATTAAGCATCTGACTTTGGCTCAGGTCACAATCTCACGGTTGGTGGGTTTGAGCCCCGTGTCAGGCTCTGTGCTGACAGCTCAGAGCCTGGACCCTGCTTCAGATTCTGTGTCTCCCTCTTGCTGTTCCCCTACCTCACTCATGCTGTTTCTCTCTGTCTCAAAAATAAATAAACATAAAAAACTTTTTTTTTAAATATATATCTTTATTTTTTTAATGTTTATTCATATTTTGAGAGACAGAGCGTGGGTGGGGGAGGGGCAGAGAGAGAGGGAGACAGAATCTAGAGCAGGTTCCAGGCTCTGAGCTGTCAGTACAGAGCCTGACGTGGGGCTCCAACCCACAGACTGTGAGATCATGACCTGAGCTGAAGTCGGACGCTCAACCAACTGAGCCACCCAGGTTTCTCTAAATATACATCTTTAAATTATCATAATCTATCTTCAACAATATCTTGACAATCAGCATAAGAATCTTTCATCTGTGTAATATCATTTAGGCCCCTTCTACCCCTTCTTTTCTTATATTTTACTTCTACTTATGTGGTAAACTTCATACTACTTTGTTAGTTTGGCCTCGGTCCGTAATCTTTTAAAGGATGACATATAGGTATGTGCATACATATCTATAAACACCTACATCTACATAGCTATATGAATATACATCATTTAGGTGTTCTTCTGTGTTTACCCAGGTATTTACACTCTCTTGTTCTTCCCTCTTTTTTTTTCTTCTTAATTATTTCTTGTAGTGTAGGACTGCTAGAAACGAATCCCCTCAGCTTCTGCCTTTCTGAAAATGTTATTTTATCTTACTTTAATTTCTGAAAGAGATTTTTAAATTTACTTTAATTAATTTATTTTTTTTAACATTTTAATTTATTTTCGAGACACAGAGAGAGACCGAACAGCAGCAGGGGAGGGGCAGAGACAGAGGGAGACGCAGAATCCGAAGCAGGCTCCAGGCTCGGAGCTGTCAGCACAGAGCCCGACATGGGGCTCAAACCCATGGCCTTTGAGATCATGACCTGAGCCAAAGTCAGACGCTTAACTGACTGAGTCACCCAGGTGCCCCTCTGAAAGATACTTTTATAGAATTCAAGGCTGACAGTTTTCTCCTTTCAACACTAAAATGCCATTCCATACTCTCTGGGCTCCACTGTGTCTCTGAGAAATCAGCCTTCATTTGTATTGTTTCCCCCTTACGTGTAATGTGTCTTTTTTCTCTGGCTTCTTTTAGACTTTGATTGTCAACTTTGGTGTTCAGCAATTTGACTATGATATGTCCAGGTCTGGTTCAATGTCCTCACCACTTCCCAGCAAGCAGCATTTCCTGAAGATGGCAAATGGCTGACTCCTGCAAGGAGGGCAGTGAAACACTATCTGTGCCTGTGACCTTGGGATACTTGTGTAACTGGGATATTTTCAATTTAATGGGTTCCTTGGTCATTATTGCCCTTGATTTGTTTCGATGTTGTTAGCATAGGAGAGAGGAAGTCAGAAGTACTGGCATTGGTTTGAATATTCTACCAGTAAATCATCATATGTCTTATAATTCATCTTTTATTGCAAGTAAGAAACTCTAGCTTTTTAATTTTTAATTTTTTAAAATTTATATTTATTTATTTTGAGAGAGAGAGAGAGAGTGAGGGAGGGGTGGAGAGAGAGGGAGAGAGAGAATCCCAAGTAGGCTCCACGCTGTCAGAGCACAACCCAACTGTGGGGCTCGATCCCATGAACTGTGAGATCATCACCTGAGCCGAAATCAAGAGTCAGATGCCTAACCAACTAAGCCCCCCAGGTGCCCCTCTAGCTTTTTTAAATAAAATTTTTTATCTAACAAATATTTATTGAGCCCTATTCAGAAACGTTTCTAGAACTAGGGTTACAATGATGAGCAAAACCAGACACAAACTCTGACCTCATGGAACTTTTACTTCAGAGAGAGAGACTGGCCTTAGCAGTCACCAAACATGAATTTGAAAATGCCATCTGAGCTTATCTTTTATTCTATGGATCCCATATGAGTTCCTAAAGATGATTTACTCTGTTGCCATTATAAAAATTAAGCACCACAATTGAATGCACACGTTCTCTAGAATTAGTATCGGTCTAAATTTTTAAACATTTCATTGCCATGTTTTATAATGTAGATTCAAATCTGTAACAGGAAACTTACCACATTTCATTTAATCTAAGATACCGTGAGTCGTAAAACCATTATTTTATATACTACTATGAAAGCAAAAATTTGTCAATTAAACTACCATGTCAACAAATTTAAGACATAACCTAATATCAGAGATAATTGAAATGTGAGCAAGATCGTTCAGTGCTTCCCAAAAAGAGGCCTCTGGACAAAAGTCACCAGCATTGCCTGGGAAATGGTTAGGAATGCAAACTACCCAGCGTCACCCCAGACCTGAGATGCCCACAATTTAGCGAGACCTCAAAGTTATTCTGATGCATGACAAAGTTTCAGCATCACTAAAATACGATATTTCAAAAAACTTTTGTAGATTCATTCATTCAGCGAACACGTACTGAAAACCTATTACATGCAAGGCATCACACCGGATGCACGATGTAGGTACAGATTTGAACAGGACTATTGCCAACCGGAGTTTATAGTCTAGAAGCACGTTTGTAATTCCGGAACTAAAAGATCAGACCCAAAGTAATGAGTACTGTGACTTAGGTGCCCTGCAAAGGCTGGGGAGGGCCCAGGGGAGAAAGGTAACTTCTGACTTAAATATTGGAGAGAATTTTATGACGGAGGTGGCATTTGAAACTGGGACTGGAAGGATGTGCAGGAGTTTCTATTTCAGAATGGAAGTAAATGAGAAGTAATATTCCACAGACAGTTTTTTTCTTCCCAACACCCTACCTCTTATGCATATTCTTGAAAAGGTTACAAATTAATCAGAAAGGCATATGAGGAAGACATACATGTGATGATGATCATGCTAGTCTTCTCTTTGGACTCTCTGGAGACGTGTTCACCCTGGTGCCGACAGAAATTCCAGTGAGCGCCAGGGGAAAAGGCAAGGCTGAGCAGTTTGGTTTTTTGTTTTTGTTTTGTTTTTTGTTTTTTGTTTTTTTACCAGCTTGCAATACTCACGATGGAAATGCTGTTGGTAAGTGGACAAGGTCCCAGAGGAAACAGCTCTTATAGAAGCACAAAGGGAGAGAACCAAGAAACCGAGAAATCTTGGTGATGTGTATTTTAGGTTCAAGTGGCAGCAACATGGGTAACCCCCGATGTCACTGTCATGGAGGGTCTTGAGCTAATCTCATTCACATTGCTATCGACCAATTTTCTGGACATATAAACTTTAGAAGCACAAAACATTTGCGCTGAAAAGACAAGTTTAAAGTGCTAAGGATAAAGGGAAAAGCTTTGGTTTTTTAACCCCAGCAGCAGTGTGATGGCCAACTTGGACTACGTGCCTTCCGTAAATTAATTTAATGCCATCTGCCATTTTCAGCCGCAGAGCACTGTGTATCATGTTTGTGCTAGTCACACCTTTATGGAGGAGAGGGACAGGCTTCGCATTCATTAAGGACAGTAAATAGCCCTAAACCACACAACTGCTCACCCGAGAAGTGTTTCGGCCATTTCTCTTCAACAGGAAGAGGCGTTCTTCATGAGACAACTGCAGGAGGTGTGCGGAGTTAGAGCTGTTGACCGCGGTTCCAAGCACAGTCCCCCCGCTCAGACCTGTTCCCAGCTCCTGAGTTTTGGAGACAAAAGGAATGCTTCCTCTAGCCACAAGCACTTCTTATTTTCCACTTCAATTGGACATTAGCCCCCGATTCTCCACCGCTCATCTTTCTTAATGTTTTTGTTTATTTTTGAGAAGTGGGGGCCGAAAGATTGGGGGACAAAGGATCTGAAGCAGGCTCTGCACTGACAAGACAGCCCGAGGTGGGGCTTGAACTCACGGACCCTGAGATCAGGACCTGAGTCGAAGTCAGCCGCTTAGCCGACTGAGCCACCCAGGTGTGACTCCACCTCTCATTTCTTTGGCCAGTGTGATAGACTTACGTTATGTGTTCTTTCCCTGACAGGCAGAGGATACAAAATGCACAGGTAGGCTCCCAGCAATGCTGGAGGCTTTTGGAAGACCAGTTGTCCTCATGTCTCTCTTGGAAAAACCCCCTGACACATCAGTGGGACAGGGCCAACCTCTCCTCCGTACTATTCGAACACGTTGGAAACTCTAAGGACTCCTTGTGTTAGATAACAGGGTCACCAGGGGCAAACTGAGCACAACCCTTCTTGTGTGAACCTTAGATCATGCTTTCAAAAGTCAGAGTCTATGTTTCTCGGCTTGTGGTGTCATTCTCAACTCACTAAGAAGAACTGTCCAAAGCCAGTTGATGTTTCTAAGCTATAGGTTCCAGACCACACAGAGATGACAATCAGATGCTATCACATGGCTTGCTTCTGTCTGTTAAAATGCAGTGGGTAAGACAGCATAAGATTTCAGCGTGGGCATACTATCTCTACCTTGGGGGAAATAGAGGCAAGCAGGGGTCTGCAATCCTAGTTTTGGATATTCATGGAGAACTATATGTCCATAAAGTATCCCAGCCAAATTGAGTGCATTGTGCTTTTTGTTTTGTTTTGTTTTGTTTTTTTATCATTGATGCAATGATATTTCACGATGAAAAACTCAAATATCTTATATGCAAGGCATTATTAACAATGAACTGGACTGGGGCCTTACTTGCAAGGCTTCTCTAGGTTTGCATGGGGATAGTGGAAGAGGCTTGCAATGATTGGTTAAAAGCCTGAGATTTGCATTCAGGTAGGTTTGGGCTTGAATCCCAGCTCTTCTGTTTACTTGAAACTTGGAAAAGTTGCTTCCCGTCATCTGTAGAATGGAGAGGATAATGTCTAGCTTGTAGGGTTGTTAGATTTGTTCCCAAGAAGTGAGTGTGTTAATGTTTATAAACACATTACTTGGCACGTAGTATGTTCTCACTGAAGGGTATTTTAAAAATTTCCCACACCTGCAACATGGGCTCCCTTATAAACAGAAGACCTCTTTTCCTACTTAGCAGATAACAGCCTGTAGAGTCATCCTCCATGTAAAGCTTATAGGAAGGGAGGAGTGGGAGAAGTAGGGTAGAGACTTGGAAACAGAGTAGATAACACAGGACATTCTCTGAGTGTCAAAGAAGGATGTTCTCGATAGCGTTGATGCAGGAAGTCATGGCAAAGTTGGCCATCAGTGCCATAGAGGGGCACATGTGTGACCATCACAGACAAGCTCCCAGTCACTGTTTGTCACTAAGGCATCATTTGAGTGGGCGCTCTAGAGCAAATGATGCTTTTAGGAAAGGCAAGAAGAAAGTTGCACAGCTGGCCACTGTGACTAGGAGGTAAGGGGCTGATACCATGTGCTTGCAAAGTAGACTTTCCAAACCACTCATCTGTTTTATATTTATAAAACTGGCATTTGAGCACATCATTTGGCACAAAACTGCAGGGCATTAATGTTTTCATATGGATCTTGAAAGTATATTTAAAAACTAATTGCAGCATGGGAAACCACTATTGGCTTTGACTAGCTGACCATTAATTCTTCATTACAAGAGTGACAGCTGACAATGGCAGCTACTTTTCCCTTATTTCCCACTGTCTAGGAGGGGATCATCAACACGTATTTCTCTGCCCAGAGAAGCATTATTCTGGTCATATGTATATTTTGAAATCACAAAACTTGGCATGTCCTTGAACCATCTTATTATTCTAGGCCCACAACTGGGTCACCAAGACCCCTGGGCCAATGCATTTTTTTTTTTTTTTTCCAGGTGAGAGCCTGAATACACAGAAATAAGCAAGTACACAGAAATAAACCAACCATGTGCCTCTTTGGGGCATCTGATTTGGCCTAGAAGAGGAGACTCAAAAATAACTAGATGCTTAATTACACATCTAAATTTAGTCCCTGTATTTGCATGTGTAAGTAATCAGGGAAATATTTGCTTAGAAATGTGTTCCATTTCCTCTGTTTTCTCTAAATCAAATTACTGAGCAGCAGATCTGATTTTGAAATACCTTTTAAAAATGTGTTCTAGAGCCCCACCACTTTAGGCTGTGATCCTGTGGGACCTCAGAACCCAACGGGGTTAGACATGATGAGAACTCTTTTCAAGGGGGCTGCCAATGGCATTCAAGGACGTGGCCCAAATTAGATCAAGTGACTTAGGATGCAAGTCCTTTTTTTCCTCACTGCCCTCCTCAACAGGGGCTAGATCTCATTTATACTGATTCTGCTCTCCTTTTGGCAACCATAGTAAGGACATTCAGTAGGCACACAGGAGGAGCCTTATGAAGGACAGGACAGAGCCTGGAATAGTACTGCCTATTTTCATTCATTCATTCATTCATTCATTCATTCATTCATCCATTCAAATGTTTCAAGTGACTATTATATGCCATATTGTAAACACAAAGATGAAAAAATCTAGTACCTGCTTTTAAGAAGGTAAAAGTCTAGAGGGAGGTTTCACACACATGACAATATGCTGTGATGGGTGCTCTTAACATAGGTGGGATGAATTGTTGGTTCCAATTCCTCACTTCCCTGTAGCATTAGTATTATACATTCATTCTTCCTGGGGTTTCCCAGGGGGGAGTGTACTTCCTTGGGCCTTGGTTCTGGACTTGGCCATGTGCCTTGCTTTGGCCAATTAGGACACTGGCAGGGGCTTGGAGAAGCTTGCTCTTGGCCTTGAGTTTTTGAGTTTATGCATCACCGTGAGAGACATATGCTCTGGTGGACTACTGCCCCTCAGAATAAGACATGGAAAAAGGGCTGACCCAGCCAATCTGCAGATGGATGAGTGGGAAATAAATACTTTTGGTTGTATTTCCACTGAGATTTTGTGACTATGTACACAGCAAAAGGTGACTGATACACCAGGCCTAGTGGAGGCAAGCCTACAAGGGGCTCCAAATCCAGCCTTAAAGATCCTGAAGAGGCTTCTGAGAGATTGTGGTGACCAAAACTGAGGCCTGGGGGATACGTGGTCTGTACGGGAGGGGGAGGGTGAGGAGGGTTGCTTGGGGAATGGTGGAAAGAAGGGCAGATGGAAGGAATGGAGGTACAAGTGAGCGTGGCTTGTCCTCTGGGTTCCAGGTAGGGCATCTTGGCTGGAGTGGGTGAAAGAACCCATAACCTTGCCTGCTAGGGCCACTGTCCTAATGGGAGTAAAGCCCCAATTCAGCAGCCGACTTGCAAGTGCTTTCACGGGATACTGACAGCTGTACCATCCCTGAGGATTTCTTTGCCAGGAGTTTCCTGGAGAGAAATCTACGCATGGGAAAACTTCTCGTCTATTTATTATCTATTTCCTATTCTCTATTTCCTCTTCTCTGTATCCATTTCCTATTATCCATTTTGAAAGTAAGGGTCAAATTGACGAGGCGTCTGGTTGAAGAGTCAAGTTCAGCATGTGTGATACGTATCATCCTGGTGTATGGGGTATGTGAGGTCATTCTATGTCCTGTATAGTATTAGCTGCAATTTTGGATAACATCTTCTATGAACTGGATGACTGTTTTTGAAAACCTATCATTTTTTGTTTTCAGGATGTATATTCCAGGATCGTAGAAATTTAGAATTGGTAGACACTTTAGGTTTTCTAATGTAACTTTCCTGGAGGCACCCAAGAGGGGAGGTGGGTAACTAGAGATCACATGGCAAATTCTTGGCATGGCTGGATCAGGCAAAGAGTTTTACTTTAATCTGTTGTTCACTCTCCCTTTCCTCCTTGTCTCCCTCCCTTCCTTCCTTTTCTACAGTAGTGGGCCTTATCTGGGATATTTTTCTTTTTTTTTCTCCTCATGCTAGAAACCCCATTTTTTCCTATTTGATCAGGGCCATGACCAAGTCAGCCCAAGCCCTTACCTCTTATGGGAAGGCGTCATATGCTGAGGGCACAGCTTAACACACACACACACACACACACACACACACACACACACACACACCTAACCCCAGCACTAACTCTCTTCTCTCTATATATTATACTGAACCTAGTATTCTAAACATATTGATTATTTTCTCATTTTCCATTGATAAAAAGAGTCTTCATTATAATAGCCCATGTTGATTTGAAGGAAAGGGGATTTTAATTGGGTACAAATGACCTAATCTTTTTTTTTTTTTTTTTTTTTTTTAAAGAAGAATAATGCATTTGGCTGCCCGGGATTTGGCATTTCTTTGAACAATGCAATGTTAGAGAAGCATTATAGACTCAGTGGGATTAAATCACCTTACATATGTGTTTCTATACTCTATCTGAAACCAAAGTCATATTAAATGGTGATAATAAGAGCCATTTCCACCCATAACTCATACTGAAAATGGACTTGGTCATGACTCACAAACACACCATTAACACATAGTTAAGTGTATATTCTTTTTCCCTCCTTCTTGGGAGGCGGGGTAGGGGTCTAGAACAATTTTAACTTCATGTGGTATACACTTTTCTAAAACTTGACTGACTTCTTGAGTACAGTCTTTTAATGAGATCTATAAACTCAAAATTCAGAAGGTTCTTTTTATCCTAGTAAGTACAAAATTGCAAAGATGATCTTAAAAGCCCGATGACTTAACTATATACTCTTGAGTCAGTAATTAAACAGAGAAACCATTCAGCTATTTGGCAAGGAATTTTCCCGTGAAAGTGTCCCAGAGTTAGAAGCTATCCAGATCATATAACTGGAAGTTAAAATTAACAAGCAGAAAAATGACTGGCTTTGCTTTTAGCATTTCTTTTGGATGAAATCTGGCTTTGGGGCAGCTTGTAATCTGGGTTCTAGTTCCTGCTCTGCCACAATTAGACATGTGACCTTGGACAAATCACATAAGCCTCTGTGGTCTCAGACTCCTCATTTGACAAATTAGAGGGTTGAACCAAGTTAGCTCAAAATTTCTGCCTATTTCCACGTCTAGCACTTAAAGTTATTATTCCAAGAGTGGTTGGTTGTCATTTATTCTCCAAATCCACTTAGATGAGAACCATAAGAACGAGGCCAGAACTGCAGCAAGTAACACAACAGGTTGAATTTGAAGAACTTTACAACAGAAAAACATACTGACAGTGAGGCCAGATTACACAGTCAATGTGGCTGCTCTTAGAGGGCCCTGAGAGTGCATTGATAATAGAAAGCCTGATTTGGTTTACATCTAGTTCTCCCTGCCTAAGCATCGGTTACAAAGGGGAGGGAGGCCATTCTAGCACAAAAGGCCTATTTTCTCATACATGATTATATTATTTAGTACCTTTGTTAAAATTCTTAGTTTAGTAGTAATCGCCAATTAACTTAAGTGACTTTTGGTAACGCTTTTCATTTTATTTAATGTATTTATTTTTTTCTTTGCTTATTTTTGAGAGAAAGAAAGAGAGAGACAGAGCATGAGCAGGGGAGGGGCAGAGAGAGAGGGAGACACAGAATCTGAAGCAGGCTTCAGGCTCTGAGCTGTCAGCACAGAGCCCAATGCGGGGCTTGAACTCTTGAACTGCGAGATCACGACCTGAGCCGAAGTTGCACGCTCAACCAACTGAGCCACCCAGGCACCCCAACACTTTTCATTATAAAGACAGAGAGATCTCATGGAACCCAAGAACAGAAATGCAGCTGGGCCTCAGGAGAGGTCTGCAGCCAGGAACAGAAGTTGTCAGCTGTCTCTACAGGGCCTCTTATCTCTTGCAGCTACTTCTCACCTGTTATCACCTACATTCTTCTCCTTTTCCAGAACATGTAGCCTCAGGTAGAAGACTACCCACTCCCCAACCAGCACCCAACGCATATACACAACCTGTTCCGGAAGACAAAGGGTACTTTGTCTTTTTACATGGGAACAACTTAGATTAATTGGAAGTTTCTCAACTCAATTCCAAATTCTTAAAAGAGGGAATCTGGTTGCTCTGATTGGCTCAGCCTGGTCACATATTCATGCCCAGGTCCAGTCAGCTGCAGCCGAGAGGGCAGGGTCATGCATGGAGGAGGGATTCCTCAGTGCAGGACTCCAGGGGCACTTTTCACATTGTGTTGTATGTGTGTGCCGTGCAGTGGGGTTGAGCAATGAAAGATCCTACCCTTGCCTGGAGATAGTTCTCTGAGAAGGAGACAAGTGTCTCCATTGCCAAAGGCATTTACTATAAGCAAATAAGTGAACTTGCTAGAAAGTCAGCCTCCTTCTCAGTTCGACCCCCTCCCACTTACCTGACCTCAGAATGTTTCCTCTGCTTGGGGCCAGAAATTCCACCAGTCCTGTCGGACCTATGATACAGGTTTCATTCTTTGCAGTTCTGTATCCTTGTGCCTGAGACGCTCATCTAGGGATCAATGAAGCAGTGGGTCTCCTGTGAAAGCCACTGAAATCCACTCCAATGTCTCAATGGTTCTCAAGACATCGATGAGACCGGTTCCCTCCTCCTCCTCCTTGGAGGCGAGGATTCCAAGTGGGTGATCTCCCAAGGTGCTGTCTTCTAGAATCCCAGGATTTTCTTGATTCCATTTCCATAATCAGCTCCAAACTCATCCTGCACTGAGAAAAGACAGTCCCCACAGCAACCCCAAGACACGTGTTTCTCCTCCGAAACATGCAAATCCACTGGGCGTGAGCCAGTATTACACATTTGTAATTTATTTTCTTTGATTCGGAACTTCTTCATGCAGATTTATGAACACTAGACGTGAAGATCAGTTTAGCCCTACTTCTGCCTTATTTAACTTGGCTATTCTGGACTGAGCTTTTACTCAAGTGGCTATAGTTACGATATCAAATCTTTGAAAAGCTGAGCTGCTTTGTTTGGTGCTTGGCATCTGGTGCGTGTAAAATGGCTTGGATCCGATATTTCCTTTCCTCTAAGTAAGAACACATCTCTTGAAAAGGTTTGGTGCAGTCTTGCCAAAGAAGGAAGCGGGAAACCCAAGCCAGCCTGAAGTTTTGTGAGCCATGGAAAACTGGCTAAATTCACCATGAAAATAATTTGGAAATGTGAAGTAAGTACAGAGCAGCTCTTCTGAGCCCAGCTCTTCATTCCAGCCTTGGGAATACTATGTGTCAATGCATATTTGCTGGAAAATGACAATTATGTTGACATCCTTTTAATTCATATGAACCTCGTTCAGAACTGTGGTCATCTGAACAAGTGTCATGAAGTTTCCCTTCGGTCTGTCTTCGAAAAGTAATGTGTGTAATGGAATCAATGATACAAACAAACAGCAGACCAAACTTTTCTCAAGTGATTAACAATTTGATTTGCATATGATGAATGTGTCCATGTTAAAGGCTCCTGTGCTTTTATTAAACTAAGTCTAGAGTGTGAAAAAAAAATTACGTTAAAAGCACCCTGTGAAACAGGATTTCATTAATTCAAACTGTTGTCCTACTTGTCTTCTGAATTAGTAAGATGGTACTGTACATAAAATAAAGTCAGATGTCATTCTCGTCCTCCAAAACCAGCTCACTCGGGTGCTTACAAGCTCCTGGGAGTTTCCACAGGTGACCAAATTATAGATCTCTGCAAAACTCCCAGCTTGTGTGGGTTTGGTTCATCCGCTGCGATTCTGTTTTGTTCGGTCACTCCCACATTTCCCCCCTCCTCCAAGGTTCTTTTCTGGGTATATGGTAAGTGGATTTTGTATGTTTATTTGGTGATCTGTTCTTAAGGGTTGAACTTAGAAGCTCTCATACACAGGCATTAATACAAGCGACAGGGGAAGGGTTTGGGTTTACACAACACGAGGATGTCCACGAACTTGAGAATGCCTACCATGTGCCAAGAAAGCTGTGCTCAGTGCCAGGGATTTGCGGATCAATGAGACGGGGTCCCAGGAAGAAAGGCAGATGAAGTGCCAATGTAAGGCCGAAGGTCCCATTGGGAGTTTGAGGATGGCGATAATTGACTTGGAAGTGAAGAAGGGTCAGTGACGAAGTAACAGGCTGTGCCTTCAAGGTTGCTGAAGCGTTCTTCAGCGGGGCAGGTAAAGTCAGAAAGGCGTTTCAACAAGGGATGCAAGAGCGCCGAAACAGCAGGGGATATGCCCATGAGGAGGGCTTGGCGCTGTAGGGCACCGGGGAAGGAACAGGAGATGAGGCTCCTGGGTAAGATGGGCTGTTCTGTGGCCAGTGGTTTGTAAGGGTTTTTTGTTTGTTCGTTTGTTTTAAGAAACAAGCTTCCTTTTCAATGAATTCTTTCATCTGAACTCCAAAATTCAAAAGAGATAGATGAGAAGCAGCTCTTTTAAGGTGGAGGGAGGGCTTCAGGGCTCACCCTCCTTAGCCCCTGGGGCTCTCTACAAAAGGCCATCTAAAAGCCAAGCCACAGGACAAAGGGGGAGACCCCAATGTGCAGAAATGAGCCAGGCTGTTTTTGTCTTTGCAGGGTCCATCTGGCAACACTGCTGGGAATGAAAAGAGACAGGAGGCGGGGACACCCCCACGGGGGCTTATAGTCACACAAGTGATGATAGGGCCTGAAGAACGGCTCAAGTAGGAATGGCCAGAGACATTTGTAAGGTCCCATCACTGCTTGTCAGACGTGGCAGGAAGGGAGGGTACTTTGAAAGTGATCCTGAAGTTTCCTTCCAGCAGCTGTGAGGCCAGCAATACTATCGGAGCTTCTGGATCCAGCTGATAAGATTGCTTCTTTTAGATTTTTGAATGAATGGTTTTACCCTAAGACGGGGCTCTGGGGTCAAGTGTGAAATGCGCTGAATGCTCATGGAGAAAGGAAATGCCATGATTAGAAGCTTCGTCTTCAAGATCTTGTCTTGGTTTTGGATATGGGAGGATCTTGAATAGGAACTAATAGTTGTTTAAACAACTCCCCTGGGCGCTTTGTTTCCTCTAGTCTCATGGGTCTGAAGTGGGCAACAAAACTCCGACACTTTCCAGCAAAGTTTGAACTGCCTCTTTCTGCTACAAATGTTTCTTGAGGAGTCCATAAGAGATACAGATTAACCATTCTTTTAAAACAAAATCTGAGAAACTCACAATTTGGCTTGTTATGTGGAAGGCTTGTTGGCCGTTTGAATTTTACAGCCTCCAAAATAAAGTTCTTTGATGGAAAACATTTACTTAATTTTCGCCAGTGAACTCCTGGAACTCACATTTACGAGGACGTGAGACCATTTTATTTCCAGAAACGAACGCTGTGATGACCCTTGTCTCGCGTTTCTTGTGGAAATGCACCCTTGTTAGACTAAGGGAGAAGGTAGCAGAAAGCGTTGAAAGAAACAGCTTTGTTTCTTGCTCGGAGGAAATGATGTTGTAACTCTACAGAGGATGTGCTAGCACTAAGGAATCAACTACTTTCCGTTAGCCCTCTGCTAGTTGGCCAGGAAGCGTGCCAACATTGGAGTATCCTAGCGTGAACAAGAATGCTATTTTGGTCTGTTGTAAAGAACTGTGGAATGCAGATTTTGGACCGGTTCATCACATTCGTCAGCAACCACAAAACAAATGTTATTTCAGAATGAGGACTATGGATGCAGAAAGACTAAAAATTAAATAAAATGAAGATTATGGAGACATTTGTACAGTTTAATGAGTATGCTCACTACTCGAGCTTTGCCTTTTTTTTCCCCCCCTTAAGCCAAAGGCTTCCACACAGTGTTGGGAGTTTGCAAAGTTTGATGAGGGCCAGGTGTAGAGAAGGAATTGAAGAATTCCCCCGCTTCTCCTTCCAAACCATGTGGGAGGGACAAAACAGCCCATTTTGAGTAATTCCAAACACTCTTTCTTAAAATGAAATAAAGGCTCTGTCTACCCCGAGAAGTTACCTATAGAATTCAATAACTTCACAATAATTAGATTCCTTCCTTGAGAGCTTCTCTGGAGAGTATGGCCATTTTCAAAGAAACAATTATAAGTGCTTTGAACAGTAGCAACACGGTCCCCAGGGAGGCAGGGGTTTCACAGAGTGACCAAAGTGGGCATCTGATGCTGGCCCTCTGACCCTGGCTATCCTGTGTATGCATATGTACACTTAATCTCTGTGTCTTTTTCTGGACTTTCACTAGGAAGCTTTTGTCCAGAGTATCTAGGGTTCTCTCCGTTCATGGAATCAAATGCTTCCAAGATTCTCTGATTTATAGTATAGGCATTAAATGTTACCTCCATTTCACAGAACTATTAGCTTTCATGAGTTAACAACTTTGCTTTCCTTAAATAAACAAATAGAAACATTTGACGGGAAAGAGTATTGGACTCAGTTCCTCTGGTGCTGGCATGCCCTCATTTAGTGCGCTCCTGCCTGCAATTTCATGATTAGAGATTTATTCCTTAAGTTTTTTAAAAAAATGTTTCTTTATTTTGAGAGAGAGTACAAGCAGGGGAGGGGCAGAAAGAGAGAGAGAGAGAGAGAGAGAGTGAGTGAGAGAGAGAATCTGAAGCAGGATCTGGAGCTGTTATCACAGAGCCCCACACGGGCTTGAACTCACTAACCCATGAAATCATGACCTGAGCCAAAATCAGGGGTCGGTAACTTAACCGAATGAGCCACCTAGGCTCCCTGAGATTCATTCCTTGAATTAAATATTGTCCTCTCTCCTTTAAATTTTAGATCTCTTTGTGGGAATTGTGTTAAGTCCCTTATGTGAACTAGTTGAATCCTGAAAACAATGAGAAAGTCTGAAAATAGCAAGGGTTTGTGAGAAGGTAGAGGACGTCAGCACCTACACCGTGCGGTTGTCCGCGTAGATTGCTATAACTACTTTCTGAAACACTTTGGGGATTTACTGCTGGCCAAGATGGTGCAATAGGGACTGAAATTGCTGGCCTTCCTGAAAAAAAAAGAAAAGACAAGACAAGAAAGAAAAGTATCTGATAAGTTCAATGAAAGAATGTTTTTCAAGATGCTGAACATCAGATAGTGGTTAGTGACCCCTACCAGAAGGGAAACAAACAAGGTGAGCCTTATACTTGTCCCTGTGATCACCTTGAGGGCGTTTCTGGGCCAAATCCCAGAGAGGGGACCCTGGGAGGAGCCCAATGGACTCCCTGAGTTGAGGAGACAGAGTTCAGAGGCTGGGACACTGAAGGCCGCAGGGCAGGGTACTGTTGAGTACTATAGAGAGAACCACAGATATCCATGGAGGGCCCCTCTCCACTCAGCAGGGTATTGATTAGCATGTGTGGTGGGGAGGCTACCCAAAGCTGGGGAAAGAACCACCTGAAAGGATTAGAAGGAACCGTAGGCACGCTTACAGCAGGCTCATGCCTATTTCTACCAGCCAGGCTGAAAAACCTAATAATTCACAGGGCATTGGGTAGAGTGCTCAGAAGGCTCTTACCTCAAGAGTGGCTGAAAATTCTCTCTATACTAAATGTTGTTCTGGTCCTGTCTAAAAACTCTTCAAAGCAAAAAATGAAAGGATCTGTTTACAGCCAACTCAACCGTGTCCCAGAACAAAGTTGAAGAATATTTATAGGAATACAAAAATATCCACCACCCACCGAGATAAGCTCACAATGTCTGGCATCCAAGCAAAGTTTACCAGTGATGCAGAGAAGCAGGAAAATAAAAGGGAGGGGACATGGATACCACTTTTTGAGGTATTTGAAGACAACTAAAACCAAGTCTCCGTTCTCAGGAGTTCATCATCCTGCTCTCCGACCATAGCAGGTTCCCAGTTGTTTTAAAATGTACCTGGGTTTTTAATTTTATTCAGGTATAGGGAGGCAACAGATCAGAAGATGATCACCATTAAAAAAATGTATTTTGTTTACCAACAACATTTTTCCCAGAGCTAGAGCTAACAATTCTAAAATTCGTATGGAACCACAAATGTTTTGGCTGGAGAAGCCAAAGCAACCTTGAAAAAGAAAAGCAAAGCTGAGCCATCACAATTTCAGACTTCAAGTTATATTACAAAGCTGTAGTAACCAAAACAGTATGGCACTGGCACAAAAATAGACACATAGATCAATAGAGCAGAAGAGAAAACTCAGAAATGAGCCCACAATTAATCTTTGACAAAGAAAGAAAGAATAGCCAATGGGAAAAAGACAGTCTCTTCAACAAATGGTGTTAGGAAAACTGGACAGCAACGTGCAAAAGAATGACACTGGACCACTTCTTTACGACATACACAAAAATACATTCAAAATGGATGAAAGACCTCAATGTGGGACCTGAGCCCATAAAAATCCTAGAAGAGAACACAGGCAGTAACTTCTTTGACTTCGGCTACAGCAACTTCTTTCTAGATATGTCTCCCGAGGCCGAGAAGAAAAAATGCCTAAAGATAACAGAGTTGCAGGGTCCCAGTTTGGTTCAAGAACAGTACGGGTATGTAAGAAGGGAGCAGTGATTTGAAATAAAGCTTTAACCCGACCTGGCTTCTAGCCTGAGCCCTGGACTGACCAGGAAGGCAGTCGCTGCATAAACTCCCATGGGATGCACCAAAGCCAAGGCATCAGCAGCTCCAATAGCAACAACTGCAGACACACCTTCGTGTCCCATTGGTGCCCTTGGCTTTGCCACCTGTACTCTGGCCCTGAGTTGGGCACTGATGTTGCAACGGTGACAGACTAGGGCAGTGGGACCCTTGCTAAGCAGAAACAGCTGGGGTGGTGGCCTTAATGGGCATCAAGGGACAGAATGTATGTTTTTCTTTCTCAGCAGTGACCAGAGGTGTTGTCAAGCAAACGGGGGTGGGGGGGGGGGGTAGGGTGCAGGGGGATGGGGAGGGGGGAGGGAATATGGCTGACACTACCTGCTGGCTGTGAGAACTCATTTTCAGAGCTTGAGATACATCCAGGGACACCCAGAATTATTTTGAAGGAGTTTGAGGGGGTCTAGAATTCTCCCAGAGGAGGCTCTTATCCATGGCTGTTATGATTGTCCTGTTCTTACATCCAAGCTGGAGCTGCCTGGGAAGTCTAAGCACCCTGCTGGTTCTCAGGCTAGAGTCTGTGGATATATTCCTGAGGATGTCTGTATTCTGCCCAAGAATTTATCTGGGGGGAGGGGGAGTATCATTTTGATGATAATCTTAAAAAAAAAAAAATCAAATCTCTACTTTATCATCTGGATGACCACCGTCTGACTGGGAAGTCCAAGATCAAGGCGTTAGCTAATTCAGTTACTGGCGAGAGCCCTCCCAGTGGCTTGCAGATGGCCACTTCTCTCTGTGTCTTCACTTGGAGACAGAACTCTGGCCTTTCCTCTTCTTGTAAGGACAGTAATCCCATCACAGAGACCTCCCTTTCATGACCTCATCTAAGCCCAATTCACCTCTAAATACTGTCACCCTGGGGGTTAGAGGTTAAAGGTATGGATTTTGGGGGAGGACACAAACATTTAGTCCATAACAACCACATAATAATGAGTACTACTACGTTCAGTGCTTGCCTTTGGGATTTTGTTTTCTGTTCGTATTTGCATCACACAGAGGACAATGACAAAGCACATGGTTTGAATGAAGGTTTTGCAATGGAAAAAAGGGGGTGGGGAGGGGGAATTGCACCAGCACACGCCCATGAGGGTGTAGGCCTGCTGAACCAGAGCTGAGCCAGGAGCGGCGCATTCACGTAGGTAGTGAGCAGATATATTACCGGCGGCCTCTTTGTTCATACCAGCTTGCAGTTGGTGAGGAGGAAATGCACAATGGAAAATGTTCTGTTTCTGACTGACACCGTCGTTGTATTACATTCCCATGAAATGCAGGTTTCAAAAATGCTACAAATGTAGCCTCATCTTTGAGCATATAAGGCAGTTTTATGAAGCTATCAAGTGGTAGATCATCAAAATTGGCATTTGAGGATTGCACACTAGCAGAACTGTTATCATTATTATTGTTAAATTTGGTTTTGCGTATCCTGAACTGGAAAATAAGGCTTTGGAATTTTGCAATTTTTAAAAATACTTCACTTACCGGAATAGTACTCTTCTCTATGTTAGCTCGCCACAGACAAAATGTAGAACTGAACTAATCCAGCTCCTTTCTCCTCTTCAACCATGTTGGTCAGTCAGTTTCAACAAATGACAAATTACATTAACTTTCTATTGTTAATGAAAGTGCGCGTTTGTAATTTTGTTTGTATTAACTTTGAAATTTATTTTGGTTTTATGGTTGGCTAAGAACCACAAGGATAAGGGCTTTTAACCTAGTTTTATATTTTTCTATATTTAAGTAATATTATAATACCAATAACACTGAGGATCCTTAAGAATTTTGTTTCGTTATAAATGTGTCTCTAAGGTTTCACAAACACTTGATTATCAAAATGAAGCGTCACATCTTCTACTCTGTATCAAGCTGGTTTCGCTGCTATTGTTCAGAGTGAAAATTGTTTCAATATAACTTAGATTTATTCTCAGACTTCTTTAAACTGTGACTGAATGTCCTTTAATACCCAACTCTGGTCGACCAAACCTCTTTTTTCTCTCAAATGGGTTATCCTTTCTCCTACTGGGTGCCTCTCCCGCTGTAAGTTCTAGAACTCCAAGAGGCATGCTGACATGTCCATGCACGGCCCCCAGCCCTCCCCACGCAGCCACGTGTTTTTCCAGAGCACTGGTAGCCAAATCTGCCTCCTATTGTGAGCCCTGGTCTGCTTTTCAAATGCCCAAAGCACAGTTAAGACCAGGCCCTGGAGTTTAACTGAAAGCCCAGGGATGGTCCAAGAATAACAGACAGCAAAGAGTTGCAGTGAGGGATCACAGGTCAATCCCCAGCCTCTGACTTCCCGCCTTCCCACCCGCAACTCTCTGCCTTGTCCCCAGAAGCTCAGGCCTCCACCAAGTATCTCCAGGCTTCTCCCCTGGTTTCCTGCTCCCTTCTGAGCACAGAATGACAGACAGTAAAACATCCACCTCCTTCAGGGGGAAACTCCCACCACTACCCAGAGAGTGAGCTCTGCCTTCCAAATTCTGGGTTATCTAGTCTTTAACAACACTGTGTGGGCTGTTCCAACCATGCAGTTAGTTCCTGTCTGTATTAAGAAACCAAAAAACTTCTCTAATTCTGTAAGGATATGGCCGTCCTAAAAACACATTGCATTTATATTACAAAACAGAACTTAATAGGATGGGCTGTAGCCTCTGTGTCCGGGTTTATGCTAACTTCACTTTTCTCCAAGCAAACGTGAGCACATGTTTTATGTCTATGTAACCAAAGAGCCCTTTCTGGTTATTTCCCTCCAAATAGAGAAAGTTTGCTCCAAAGAGGGATTGGTATCATATCTAAAATTGCTAAAACAATGATAATAATAATAACAATAATAAGAAAGTCTTAGCTCTACTGGGTATTACATACAATAAAGAAAAGTTTTAAAACTTTATGCAAAAATAGAACCAGATATCCACAATCAGTTTGTATTTTGTAAAAGGCGGTAAAATGTAACATTGGAGCTGTGAACTCTTGAGTCAGACTACCTGGGATTTGGGGTCCTGCCTGCCCTACTGACCGGCTGGGCCAATGACCTGAGCTCAGCGTGTCCCTCTCCTCATCTGTAAAACGGGGATGACAGTATCTCCCATACAGACGTGTTATGAGTTATGAGGATTTGTAACAAGATCTTAAAATATTGTACGGCATGTAATAAATACTCAGCAAACATGAACTATGATGATGATAGTGATGGTGATGGTGGTGATGGTGGTGACATTTGAGTACTCTGCAAGAGTTAAAAATTAGAAGGGGGGGGTCTCAATTGGCGTTCCTCACCATCATCATTGATAATGAACACTGAAAAGTGAACACCGTCTTCTCCTTCCCTTCACTCTCCTCCATGCTGAATGTGTCCATGCCATGTAGAGCACTACAAGGGACTCTGGAAGAGCCGTGATTGAGCCAGTTGACTTTTCCTGACCCTCGTGCTCCTTTGCGGTTATTCCCATGGGTCGCTAGGAGCCCGGATGGGCACGATTCTTTAGGAAGGATTAGCAGGTAGTATTAGGCTTGAGGTGAGAGAGGAGAGTTTGAGGAGGGCCATGGGCCGGGAGCTCCAAAGGGGCAGTACGTGAAAGGCTGTGGGGCAAGGGTGCCCAGGGGAAGGACCTTCAGCTCTAACGGTGGGTAACTAAAGAACTTCCCTCTCAACTGCCAGAAACAAAGCCCTCTTGCTACGACTGCCCACCTTCTCTGACATGTGGACCTGGCCTTGGCGGCTTCTCCAGAGGGCTGCAAAGCTGCTAATCTTCTTCTCCATCTCTCTGGAAACTCCAGCTGGGAGGCAGCGACGAGATTTCTGTATCTTGATCTCAGTCTTTTCTGCTTCTCCTTCCCACACTTCCCAGCACCACTGACGATCTTCCTGCTGTCAGGTCTTAGCAGCAGGAAGTGGACTCCCAAATCAGAGTTTCTCCTTGTGCACCTTCCCACCTTATGTCACGGCCCGGTGGACGTAAAAGATATTCGTGATGGGTTCATGGACATGGTCACTCATTCGGCCAACAACATTTCATGAAGGGAGAAACAATGGGCATTATAGGGGCCCGCAGAAAAGCAAACTTAAATAATTCTGAAGTATGGCACTGTATTAACGTAAATTATGAAAACAAAACACTATGGTCAAAAATGCTTTGGAGTCTCAAAGTAAAAAACAAACAAACAAACAAACAAAAACGCTATCCACGAAATACTTGCAAATGTACCTTCATGATAAAGAAAGATGAATTAAATATAAACAGTAGTTTTATGACTGTAGAGCAAGTGGACATATTTTGAGTCTGATGGCCCAAGTTTATTATTATTATTGATTCAAATTTTGTATACTGGCTGCCTTGTTTTTTAAATAAATTAATGTAAACAAAATATTTAGTGTAAACCTATTAGGCAGATTATAGTTACCGTATTTGCTGTTTTCTCTATCAACAGGTGGAGCATGTTGAATTTGTTTATTTACTCTCAAACCACTCTTAGGTCATTGTCAGATGAGAGTTGACATGATTAACTTCTCAGCCCTCATCTGTGTGAAACACCAAGAAACAAAAAAAGTCACTTCCTTATAGCCCTCTGCAGAGCCCCAGAAGCTGCCACGGTGCTCACGGGTCACCTCTCTCCTCCCCAGAGGTGCTCATGGGGTAGAGGCATCGCCCTACCCTGGCCGATCTTTTGTGTTTTCCCCATGCACAGCAAATCCCAGTTCATTAACCGAGACCCTCACTCATATACTTTATTACTCATTGGAAAGAAAGGAGAGTGTGGGATTGGCGTCACCATTGGCTTTCTTTTTCCTCTCCCTGCCCCCACTTCTGGGTGGTGGCAGCCCTCACTGGATTAAGCTTTGCGTAATTCTGAAGCTATATTCTGGGCACCTGCGTGGCTCAGTCAGGTAAGCATCCAACTCTTGATTTTAGCTCAGGTCATAATCTCACCTTTCGTGAGTTTGAGCCACAGAGCCTGCTTAGGATTCTCTCTCTCTCTCTCTCTCTCTCTCTCTCTCTCTCCCCCTCTGCCCCTCCCCTGGCTTGTGCTTTCTGTCTATTGAAAAATAAATAAATAAATTTTAAAAAATAAAATAAAAAAAAATGTGAAGCTGTATTCATAAAAGAAATATCAAGATCCTGCAGAAATAATCCAAGAAGGGGTGCCTGGGTGGCTCAGTTGGTTAAGCATCCAACTTTGGCTCAGGTCACGATCTCTCAGTTCACGAGTTCGAGCCCTGCGTTGGGCTCTGTGCTGACAGCTCGGAGCCTGGAGACTGCTTTGGATTCTGTGTCTCCCTCTCTCTGACCTCCCGCCCCCCACCCCCGACCCCCACTCACACTCTATCTCCCCCTCTCTCTCAAAAATGAATAAACATTAAAAAATTTTTAAAAAGAAACAAAGAATCCAAGAAAAACTGGAAGCTGCTATAGATATATATATATTTTTTGTTGTTCTCTTCTTTCTGGAACTAGGGGCTGATTGTTTTGAGATGCATAATGTAGCTGGAGCCAGTGGACGAAGGAGCCAGTTCTTATTTTAGGAAGCGGCCTTCAAGCTCAATTAGAAATCACGAGACCCAGTTTGAAATTCCCAGTTTTGCAGAATATAATATAAAAAATTATCCGTTTTTTTTAAAATTAACTCAGGCAAGGCTATTAAATCTATTTGACTCGGGGTTTTCTTATTCCTCCCCCCCCCCCCATTTCAAACCAAAGGTGTTTTGGTTCCCATAAAGAACTAAAATAATTATAACTACATTCATCTGACTAGCATTTTCCATGTGACAAAATGTCTTCATGCACTTTTCCTTTTTTGGTCCTGTGTCCGTTCTTTGAGGTCACGCCCACCCTCATCTGACACTCGAGGAAACTGACCTTCAAAGGTGAGGTTCACTGGCCAACATCATGTGGCTTTTAAGCAGTGGATCTGGGCTGGAGATCATCTTCTGACCGTGAAGAATTACTCTTATCCTGTGAAGTTGTATTTGCGGGAATGACAGACCGGCGGCACATACAAAGTTAGTCGAGTCTCAGAAACCCAAATAAAGAGGTGGGAACCCGCTTTGTGAAGTGGTTAGAAATGGGCTAAGACCTCCAAAAACAAGTAATTGTTCAAAACTCAGATCCACAATGCTCCTTTTGCGGACAGTATTTCCTCTCCTGCTCCTGCTGGCATGCATTGGGATACAGCTGACTCAGCCTCACTCCATGACTTGACTTTTCTTATCTATGTGTGACAACCTCAGGGAACAAAAGGTGCTTTCTTGCGTCCAGGGCAAACAATAATGACAACTTACATCCTGACTCTGCTAATATTTGCGGTGTGATTTTGGGCAACCATTTCGCTTTCCCAATCCTGTTTCCTCAGCTGTGAAATGGGTATACAAATTCCCACTCTGTTGAATTTTAGTGACTACTAACCGAGATTTTAATGCTAGCTAATCCCGATAAACACAGATGCTTTATCAATGCAAGTGCCTCCGCCTGCCCTTCACGCATCTGGCTCTTGAATGTCTCTGTTTTGCCTCAGACTCGACACTAAAGCCAGGATGATTTGAGCTACAAAAGCTGAATACGTAGTTATTACCTCCTGGAATGTCAAGGCTTGTTATGGTTCAACTACCTGACGGGAGGGGGATGCGCCACCTTACTTGCCCTGACAGGCTGCCTCCCCAGTGGTGCCCTCCACACCTGCCATCTCCTCCTTTTCCAGGGCACACAGGGCTGGCAATGAGCAGGCCTTCACATGTGGTTGTTGAATAAATGAACAGGGGTGGCCTGAGTTTAACTCCTATCCCACAGCTCTCATAAAAGGGCTCTGTAACAAGGCACGATTTTCCTTAATTATCTGGCTAATCACAGAGGGGCAAACATGAAGAATATGGGTGTCATATTCTAATAATCGAGCTAAGAGCATCCCATTTCCCACACATTCTCAGCTGCAGGTTCAGAGGCCACTTCATGTGGCAGCACAAGAACAATGTCACCCTGAGGCTTGGGGAACTGCCGAAGAAGGAAGTAGAGTCTGGAAGGTGGTCTTCTTTAAACTCTAGGTATTGCCTCTCAGAGGCGGCAAAGAATGGCTCTGCGAAGAGACCAGGATGGCCACGGTTGATACTTTCAGAGCTTCCTTACTACCTACCCCAGTTTCTCGAGGGTGTTGCAATGCTTGGAACTGTCCAAGCTGTGTCAGTTTTCATCCAATTACCCGTTGGTTCTTTCGACAAGTAATTACTGAGAACCTTTTACATACCAGGCACTCTGCTATGTGTTGCATAGACAGTGCCCAACCCTAAAAGAAAGGCACTTCAGGGGCGCCTGGGTGGGTCAGTCGGTTGAGTGCCCAACTTCGGCTCAGGTCATGATCTTGCGGTCTGTGAGTTCGAGCCCCGCATCAGGCTCTGTGCTGACAGCTCAGAGCCTGGAGCCTGCTTCAGATTCTGTGTCTCCCTCTCTCTCTGCTCCTCCCCTGCTCACACGCTGTCTCTCTCTCTCAAAAATAAATAAAGATTAACATGCAGTCATTAAAACTGTGTTAAAAAAAAAAAAGAAAGGCACTTTAAGGTCGTTCGATCCAACCATTGTCTATAGTTGAATACCTTTATTGATACATTTTTCAGTCTCCAAAAATTAATGGAGGACCATTACGAACCTCGGACGGAGACCCACGTCTTCTGCCGAAGACAACACAGCTCTTTGTCCTTCTGGCTGCTCTGAAATGAGAAGTTCCTTCTTGTAGTGAGCCCACAGATGTCTCTGGTCCTAGTTCCACCCCTCTGGGGCCAGAGAGAATAAGTTCAATCCCTCTCCGTATGCAATCTTTTCAAAACTGTGCAGTCAGCTCTTGCACCTCCTGAGGCTTTGAGAAACGTTTTTGGAATCCTTGTGCAGCGCTGCACGTGACGTGGGCCCGTTCCTGTCCTTGCCGCCATCTCCCAATCCCCGAGGATGGTGGACAAAGAGACACAAATGGCAGGAAGACGATATCCTGAGATTTCGGTGAACCACATGAAGGGGAATGGACGCGTGTAGGGTCTGAAGATATCCAACATGTAGCCAGTACAAAACATGGAGCGAATGAGTTAGCCGGATATTAACTGCAAGGGGATGGAATAAAAATAGGGCCATTCAGACAGATCTTCAGGAAAATTTCCCAACCATGAGCCCGGACTGTGCCAAACCCCAAACGTTTGGAAAATAGCTTGAGATGTTCAACGAATCCCAAACTTGAGCATTTGGGGATGGTTTGTCCTGTCTTAATTGCCCCTGTTTTCACTCGAGTAAGTTGACAAGACACTCACTTGCTGAATTTCTTCCAGAGAAAAAGTGGTTTCTGATTCAACACAATGAGAGCCTCTCCTTCCTTTTTTTTTTTTTGGTCTCTTCCTTCTCTTTCTCTTCGTTGTTGGCCAAGGTTCTTCCCCAGAGACCACGATTCCCCTCACTGAAGACTCTTTTCAGTGTCAGGTATGATGGGCATATTGAGAAGGCTGATTTATAGTCAGCTTGAAGTTTCTCTTTTAGAGAAAAAAACTGACCATCCCTCCTCCTAAGTAGCTGGCACGTGTGCTGCAAATGTATTAAACGCTTCCAGATTAGATTACAACAGAGCACAGTCTATCTTTGTACAAGGCTAATGGGCCACAGCTTCTAGACAGGCCTCTGCTTTCTGCCAGGGAATTCTTTTCTCGGCTCAGGTAGAGGGGCCCTACAATGCACAGAGAATAAAGGCCTCAGCATCCCAGAGACACATACTGGGGATGGCTGGCTCACACGCCTGGGTCACCTAGACTGCCCTGGGGACCCTGATGAGGAGTCTCTCCCATAGCTAAATCTGGTATCGCTTCCCTTCCAAGAATCATGAGGCAGTGTGTAAGATAAAAGAAGTTGCACTCAATTGGACTAAGCCAACCTCTCAGGATATTTGGTATGAGCTTGGTGGCACAATACCAAGCCTGATGGCAATGCTTCTGTGTGACACGGTCACTTGAAAAAGAGAGAAGTGCTGGGACTGAGGGGTGCTCTTGGGAGGTGGCAAGGAGGTTGATGACAGAAGGTTGGTCTTTCCTTTTCACAAATGGAAGATTCTTTATCATCAGAAATAGGACAGCCCCGGGTTTGCCAGCACTCGTGATGCAGTTTGCTCACTCACGAAGAATGGAGACCTGAGTAAATTAAAAAATACATTGTCCTTCAGGCTACTCAGATTCACAGGTTAACTAAGGCAGAGGATGGTCTATCAGACACTGTTGGCTGTCTACCCAATATCCATTCTCCCTGTCACCCTAATCAGAGAACCCTGATTGTGGCAGACACTTACCTCACTCCATTATAAAGCCGCATTTCCCAGCATCCCTTGCAACAAAGGCTAGCCTTGGGACAGAATTTTGGCCAAGGAGATATAAGCAGAAGTCTGTGGAGGATTTCAAGGAAAGTTTTCTTTCAGAGAAGGGTCACTACTTTCTTCCATGTTGCTTCCTTTTCCATCTTCCTGTTGCAAACATGGATATGGGCTGGAAGGATTGCAGCCATCTTGGGACCATAAGAATGCAAGCCACACATTAGATGGCAAAGCAGGAGGATGGAAGAAGCCTGAGATGTGATGACATCATGGATCTGAAGCACAAGACTGGACTGCATCTCTCTGTAACTCTCCCTCTCACCCAACACACACACGCACGCACGCACGCACACACTGTCTTATCTCAGGAAATGGAACCACAGTCCTCCCCAAAGCTTTAGGACTCAACCTTGACTCTTCATGTTCCCTTGTAGCCCCTTCCACTCTTCCGTATCCAACTTATTATCACGTTTGTTGATTCTACCAGCACAGCGTATCTCAAATTCACCTACTTTTCATCTACGCTGCCCCCTCCAGAGTGAACTCATTACCACCTGGAATGTTACAGGAGTCTCTTACTGGGTCTCTCCACAAGGTCTCTGCTTCTTGTAATCCATCCCTACGAAGCAGAAGTGCTTTCTAAAAAGAGATCAGGTCACACCATTCGTTACGCTCCCACTTAAAGCTCTTCTGGCTCTCTGCTGCCTTCAGCATGAAATCACAACTACTCACAATCACCCCTGAGGCCCCGCATGGCCGGATACCCACGTCTCCATCTCACCTCTCGCTGTTCTTCTCTCTGCTTTCAGTGGCTCAAAACCACCCATTCCCCATCCCAGATGCTCTTGCCTTCAGCTCAGCTCCATCTCTTCCTTCAGGTCTTAGCTAATGTGTCAAGCAGACCTTCTTGTCCACCACATCTAGAGAAAATTCCCCTGCTGTTTCCCTCCATCCCAGGTTGGAGGAACTGAATTGGTTTATAACGTTTGAATTGGTTGGCGTCCTTGGATTTATTTGCTTTGAGACCGTCAGCTTCTCAAGGATAGAACCACATGTCTTTCTTGCTACCTTGTATCCCCCCTAGGCTAGTCAACTGCCTAGAACATAGTTAGAGCTCAGTAAGTATTTGTGGAAGAAACAAAGAACAAAACAGTTCATTTTATATGCTTTTTAGAATCTGTGGTACGGAACACTGTGTTTTAAGAGAGGAAACCTAACACAGTGATACAGTTCATGGACCCCAGAGCCATTAAGTACTTAGCAATGACATGATCTTGGGCAAAGAACTTAATCTTGGTTGTTTCATCTGTAAAATGGGGATAAAAATTCGCCTATCTTGTAGGATTGCTGTGAGGATTAATTGAGTTAATTCATATGAAGTCATCGGACCTCCTCTTCTTCTTTTTCTTCTTCCAGTGAGACAGAGATTGTGTTTCATGTATATGTTTGCTTCTCCAGTGCCAGCGAGAAGTATGGTCCAGACTGGATTTACTATAGCATTTATTGAAAGAACAAAAGTAAGCACAAAAGAACAAATTAACAAACCAGAGATCAATTCCAGACCTAGGATGATACTCTTTAAAAAATATTTTATTTTGCGAGAGAAAGAGGCTCGAACCCACAAACCGCAAGATAATGACCTGAGCAGAAATCGAGAGTCGAATGCTTAACCGAGTGAGCCACCCAGGTGCCCCCAGACCTAAGTTGATATTTAATTGATTTACAATGACACAAGTCTAAAAATATTCAATAACACAGCCATTATCCAGGTAATTCCAGCAACATCCAGGTAATTTCTTCTCTATCAACAGAAGGTGCACAGTAACTAAGTGAACTGCAAGGTCACCTGAAGGTCTTTAGGGACTCGTGGCTGGCCCTGCAGAGAGAATTGTGAACCCCTGGTCAGCAATCCACCATTTCTGCTCAGCGCCAGTAGGATCCTCTGAAGCTTCCACACCCCTCTTATGAAAGAAGCAGGTGGAGTTGTTTTATTCATGTTAAAAACAAAATGACTAAAAATGGCAGAAAGCAATACAAACGCTCCTAAAATGAAATCAGTGACATATATGCAGCCATCTGCAATCCATCTGAGAATCCAGAACCCAGGAAGAATTTAGTTTCAGGAAGGAAAAGAAACAAAAAGATGCAGCAGGCAGCACTAGGAAATAGCCTTCAGAAATGTTACAGTGTACAGAGTAGCCTTCAGAAATGTTATAGTTTACAGAGGTCAGAAAACCCAACAGGGACAGAACACAGCTCTAGGGATTGTTTTCCAAAGCTGGAAAATTACCACATCTCCTGGTAATTGCTTATTTGTGTAAAAGGGCAACTCTGTGGATTCCTTGAGGGTAGGGACAGTGCCTTAGTCTTCCCTACCTGAGCTTCTAAACTACACACATGGATTCCTCTGAGGACCTTGACAATCATAGTAGGTGCTCAAGAAGTATCTGTTGAGAGAATGGATGAGCGATTAACTCATCAGTACAACACGGAGCCCGGGCCTTGCCCCTCCCGACATTTAAAGATAAGTTTGGGGAATTGTCGGGGTTCCTGGGTAGCTCAGTCAGTTGAACATCTGACTCTTGACTTCCGCTCAGGTCACTATCTCACGGTTCGTGGGTTCGAGCCCCACCTTGGCCTCCACACTGTTCAGAGCCTGTTTGGGATTCTCTCTCTTCCTCTCTCTCTGCCCTTCCCCTGCTTGTGCTCTCTCTCTCCCTCAGGGTGGATGAATAAACTTAAAAAAAAAAAAAAAGAAATTTTGGGAATTGTAACTGGTAAATGGATATAAAAAAGGATAACTTGTAAATGTGAGAGGCATCGCTCTCAGCCAATTGTATTCTCTTCTTTGGAGAAATACCTATGCAACTTCTTTGCCTATTTTTATATTGGGTTATTTGTCATTGCGTTATTGAGCTATAAGGGTTCTTTATATATTCTAGATACGAGTCTTTTGTCAGTTACCTGGGACATTTACACTTGCAAGTATTTTCTGCCAGTCTGTGGGTTGCCTTTTTCATTTTTTTGATGGTGTCCTTTGAAGCACCAAGTTTTTATTTTAGTGAAGTCCAATTAATTTTTTCTTTGTCACTTGTGCCTTTGGTGTCATATCTAACCAACTGTTCTCTAATTCAAATTCACAAAGTACTCCTGGGCTTTCTTCTAAGAATTTTATAGTTTCAGCTCTTACATTTAAATTTCAGATCCGTTTTGAATTAAACTTTGTATATGATATGAGGAAGAGGTCCAACTTGATACGTTCTCGTGTAGATGTCCAGTTGCCCCAGCACCATTTGTTGAAGAGATTATCTTTTCCCTATTGAATTGTCTTGGCACCCTTCTTGTGACGGTTAAATTTATGTGTCAGTTTGGCTTAGCTGTGGTGTCCAATTATTCCTTCAAACACTAGTCTAGACATTGCCGCGAATGTATTTTGTAGATGTGATTAACATACACAGTCAGTTGATTTTAAGTTGACAAGATCTTACCTTTGATAATGTGGGTGGGACTCATCCAATCAGTAGAAGACCGTTAGAGTGAAAATGGAGGTTTCCCGGAGAAGAAAGAATTCTACCTCAAGACAACAACACGGTAATCTTGCCTGTGTTTTCAGCCTTTGGGCCTGCCCTTCAGACTTAAGACAGTAATATCAACTCACCTGAGTTTCCAGCCTGCCAGCATGCCCTACAGATTTTAGACCTGCCAGTTCCCACATTACATGAACCAATTCCTCAAAAATAAATCTCTCTCTCTCTTTTTAAAGAGTTTTGGTAACCAGTTGCTTCTTAGATGTGCATTTATTTTTGAGAGAGAGAAAGAGAGTGAGGGAGGGGCAGAGAGAGAGAGGGACAGAGGATCCCAAGTGGGCTCTGTGCTGACAGCAGAGAGACTGATGTGAGGCTCAAATTCACGTATTGTGAGATCGTGACCTGAGCTGAAGTCAGATGCTTAGCTGACTGAGCCACCCAGGTGCCCCCCAAAAATAAATCTCTTAATTCACACGTACATATATTCTATTGGTTCTGTTTTTCTGAAAAAAACCTGACAGATACACTTGTTGAAATCCCAATTGACCATAAATGCAAGGATTTATTTCTGGGATCTCTTTTCTATTCCCTTGATCTCTATGTACACCCTGACTCCAGAACTGCGGAGCTGTATAGTAATTTTCAAAGAAGGGTGATTCCACCAATTTTGTTCTTCTTTAGTCAAGACTGTTTTGTTTATTCTGGGTTGTCTGCATTTCTGTATGCATATGAGGATCCGTTTATCAATTTCTGCAAAAAAGGGAAAAAGGCAGCTGGGATTTTGATAGCATTGAATCTGTAGACCTCCTTTGGAATTATTTGTTTTAACGATATTGAGCCTCCCAATTCATGAAGTTGGAATGTCTTTCCGTCCATTCTGGTCTTTGTTCATTTCTTTCAACAATGTTTTGTAGTTTTCAGTGTATGAGTGTTGCCCCACTTTTATTAAACGTATGCCTAAGTATCTCCTTCTTTTTATGCCAGTTTAAATGGAATGTGTGTTTAATTTATGAATTATTCATTGCTAGTGTAGAGAAATGCAGTTGACTTTTGTTATTGATTTTGCATCCTAAAGTTTTGATAAACTCATTTATTACTTCTGCTAGATTATTTGTATGTATGGATTGTCCATATAGAAGATCGTGCCATCTGTGAATGGAGATAATTTCGCTTCATCTTTCACAATTTGGATGTTATTTATTTATTTATTTATTTATTTATTTATTTATTGCCTAATTGCCCTGGCTAGAACTTCCAATACAAGATAGAATAGAAGTGGTCAGAGTAGATATCCTTGTCTTCTGCTTGATCCTAGGGAGAAAGCTTTTTGGTCTTTCACCATTACTGTGATATTTGCTGTGGGTTTGTTTGCTTTGGAGATTCCCTTATCAGGCCGAGGAATTTCCATTCTATTCCTAATTTGTTTGTTTTGTTTTATCATGAAGGGATATTAGATTTTGCCAAATACTTTTTCTGAATCTGTTGAGATAATCACGTGGTTTTTGTCTTTTATTATATTGATATAGCATATGACATAAATGATTTTTTGTATGTTGAATCACCCTCACATTCCTGGGATAAATTCCACTTGGTCATGGTATGTAATCCTTTTTATATATTACTGCACACACACACACACACACTTAATCTAAAAACCACTATATTAAAAGCATTCAACAACAACAAAAATAAAATAAAATAAAATAAAATAAAATAAAATAAAATAAAATAAATAAAACAACCTACCAAGTCAAAAATAAAGCAAACATAAAATCCCTCCAGACAACTTTGTAAGTTGAAGATGACTTTGTAACTTTAAGAAATTATTATCTCCGGAACATCGTCCAGTATAATACACTGGAGTTGACTAAAACCTAAAGTAGTTCATTCATATGAATCAAACCTCATCAGAAAAGCAGAATTCAATATGGTCCCTAGGACATTCCTGGATTCCTGCCACAATTCCCAGATATCACATACTTTTCTTCCTCCTTATCTGCATTTCCATTTGCTGCTTCCAGAGCCCTGTGGAGTGGGGGCAAGAGGTGAAGGTGCAGGCTTGGTAAGCAAGGCAGACACGTGGGATCCCCGTCACAGATGCAGCATGTTAGGGAAGGCACCAGGCCAGCAAGTAGAGATAGGAATGACCCAGGCATTATGTGTGTCTGGTGAACTCGGCCGTTGAGCATGGTCTTGAAGCCTGCGGGATCAGAGATCCCTTCAGTCACTCAGCTCCCTAGCCTTGAGCCACGCTATTGCAGCTGGGACAAGATGATCATTTTCACTTTGAGATGTGCATTTGCATTCTTGGAGCTTCCGTGTAAGGAGTCCCATTTATTTACGGTGGAAGAGCTGAATGTACAGAGAAATCGGGGGCTATTATGAAATCTTGGTCAAGGGCAAAGGACATCAAGGCACATGTAAAATTCATGTGATCTGTGCCCTCCCAATGTGTGTCAGAGGCGACAGCTTCACAGCACTCTTGTGTCTCCACATTATCCCGTTAATGTTGTTATAGGTCCCACTGCCAGGAAGAAAGTCTTCCTTACCTCTGACCAGCCTTTCCTCTTGTTCTATCATCACTGGAGATGGAGAACAGCTGCTCTCTTTTATGGACTCACAGTTAATTTAATTTATATCTGCTGTAAACATGATTTCTTAAACCTTAATAGAACATTTCAGTTCGGCATGTAGAAAGAGCCCTCTGCCTTGCCCCAGTCATTCCCAATAGATGTGTTTTATTGCATTAATTTATGTTTTTGTCTCTGTTGTTGTTGCTTGTTGTTTTTTCTTCCCCAACAGTGTGATTTTATTTTTATGACCATATTCTTCCTAAGAATTTTCTGGGCATGTGACATTCCAACATCTTACCAATGATTTATCCTGCTGATGGGTAGATGATCTCACCAAGACAATGAAATGAGAGGTTCAAGAATGCCGCATGGTCTCAAGGTGAGCAAAGAAAGACCTAGGTATTATTACTGTAGCTCTTCAAAGATGGTGTGGCTGGAGCTCGTGGCCGAAGCGTTTGTAGCCCGCTTCATTTGCGTAGCTAGCATCACGTGAGAAATATGTGAGGGAAAACATGGAATGAAATGAAGCGTCCTTCCCCTTTGGACATCCTTCTCCCTCCGCCAAAGGATGGAGAAGTCTTTTGCAAGGACGGCCTGGTACCTTCCACCCACTGTTGGCTGACCTGTAGCCCAGACGGCAGACATGAGGAGTTGAGAAATGGGCATATGATTGTTCCAGAGAAAGTTGCATAAAATTTAAGCCATGGGGCTCGAGTGTCTCCAGTCCTATAGACTTATGGCTTCACATGTGGAGGAGAGAATACAACAGCATATCTGACTAATGTAGTAATGGCTCCCCACCAAAGCTCCTTGAAGTTCCCTTCAAAGTAAGTCAATAAATAGAGGCAGCTACTTGTGAGACTAGGCCTAATGCATCGTTTGGCTCAATTCTGAAGAAAGTACAGTGTCTCTGTGACTGGCTTAGAAACGAGCGGACTGGGTTGCATTCGATCAGTTGGAAATGAGAAAGACAGGAGACCATCCCTACATGGAGGAGGCACTCTGTGAACGTTTATTGAGTGTACTGAGCACCCACCTTTATTGAGCACCATCTAAATGCTAAGCTCTCTATACTCGGCATTTTGGACACAGTGGTGACTGAAAGACAAAAATCTCTATCCTCGAGAAGTTTCTATCCTATTAGAGAAGCTAGCCTAAAAATTACATTTGTAACATTGCCTCTGGTGGGGCTATCTGCGATTCTTCAGAAAAATGAAGCATGATAAGGAGCGAGAGACGGAGCGTGGGCAGGGGGGTACCTCATAGGAAGTAGAGGAAAACATCTCTGGGGGAGTGATTTGGGAGTGATTGGGGAGTGATCTGGCAAGGCACAGATTTGGGGGAAAACATTGCCCTGAAACATCCTGAGCAGGAAAGAACTGGGCAGGTTTGTTAAATAACAAGAGGCCCTCCATATTTCGAGTGTCCTGAGGGACGTTGTTTGCTTTCTCTGAGCCTCGTTTTTCATATGGACATAAAGCCCAGATGTCATAAGAACCCTGTGGCCTCTTTCTCTCTTAAGACAGAGGAAAAATTGGCTCAAGGCATCTGCCTATCTCTACCACCACAACCACCACAATCCTGTGGCTAAAAAAAAAAAAAAAAAAAAAAAGTCCAAAACTTCCTGCTCAAAGATGTTCCCTTTGTGGAGGGGCTCTGTGCTCATGCCCCTTCTGTGTCCCAGCCCCTGGTCCGCTGTGTGCAGGTTTGACTTTTGAGTCGTTGGCCAAGAAGACCTTTCTGTAAGAACTGTAGAAACCACCCCCTACCCCCGTCCGAGCAATTGGGTGCACAGCGGATGGATGGAAGATTGGGGGATGGGAGAGATCCAGGAGGGGGCACAGCCACCTTGTACAGGAATGGCATTCTAACACCTCAGCGGGAGGTGGCTGAGGTGGGAGTTTACTGGCTCTTTTTCAGGTCTGGCCTTTAACTTCTTTCCCCTCCTTTCCTTTCTTTTCCCCTTTTTCCTTCCCGCAGCAAAGCAACAATTTCTCCTTTCCAACCTCTTCTGACACCCTGAGAGCCCAATCACCCCCAAGACCATCTTTCAAAGTATTTTCCTGAACACACACAGTGAAATCTCTGAGTATAAATCTGGAGTCAGTTTTAGGGGGAAAAAAAAATCCCGTTCACATCCTTATGTTGAAATTGCAGGTTATCATATTAACTTTGCAGGGTTTTTGGAAGGATTACCTGGGATAATACACACACCAGCTTTGGCAACATTGCTTGGATAAAGTAAATGCAGATAAGCAGAGGCAGTGATGGGGGCGGGGGAGGGTGGTTGTTATCAACTCACTACTCGTTTGAGGCCAGGCAACCCTGGGGATTAAGTTGGAGAAGTTAGGGAGACGAGGGCCCAGGAAAGCTCTCGCCACAAAAACGACAAAGAAAATCGCTGTCAAAGGAGGAAGAGAGCACACTGAGCTGCACCAGGAGGCCAAAAATAACCAAAAACCTCTAGAGATTTGGAGGTACAGAAAGCAGAGCAAAATGGATGGAGAAGAAAGGACATGGGCGGGGGGTGGGGGGCAAGATTGTGCCATAAAATTTTAGATAAACCTTGTGAGAATTCAGATCTCGGTCCCAAGCCTGCTAGGTGAACGGCCTCTCCCACACTGCGTAACACACGTTTACTGAATGCAATTCAGAGTACAAAGCGAGTTTTGGTTAAAGATCATGGTGTACAGATGTTAATTCTCCCCCTCTCTTCCTCAAAAATCTCAAAAAGAACAGAAAATGGAGGCACATTTTAGTTGCCAGTAAAATACGGATGCGACTACATTCTTGAACCACAAACAATGTAGCAAATCTGCCAAATGCTGTGAAATCTGGACCAAAATGAGGAAGAACACTGGGAACTAACAACATATCCTCAGACCTTAGGCAAGATGGCCATTTCCCCCAAAGCAACAGAGGTTGCCCTGAAATGCAGGCAAGGACTCTTTTTTTTTTTTTTTTTTTTAAAGAGAGAGAAGGGGGGTGGGAGGGAGGGGCAGAGGGAGAAAGAGAGAGAATCCTAAGCGGGCTCCACACTCAGTGCAGACCGTGGGATCATGACTTGAGCCGAAATCAAGAGTCTGAGGCTCAACGACTGAGCCACCCAGGAGCCCCACAAGGATTCTTCAAGTGGCGTAAGATCTAGGGGCACAGAGGGCCACTCACTGCAGGAGAAGACTCGCCCTGTAGAGACCGACTTTGACACCACAGCACATGGCCGATGAGAATGAAGGAGAAACCGGGGTGACACAATTCTCATCCGCTACTTACTCTCTTCTCTGTGGAGACAACCGGAAGTGAGGTGAGATGTAGACATCGGAGGAACACGGCATTTTGCAAATTGCCAATCTCTTAAATGATGAAAACTGAACGATGGTGCACATTCACGGGTTAAGGAAAGTAATAGGTTTGGTGAGAGGCTACAGGAAGCAGTAGGTTTGAGCTTACGAACATTGCTTCCCTGCCTCTACGGACTACCTTTCAGCAAGTATACGAGATGAACGATGATCAGAAAGAATCACCCACACAGGCCTGCTTTGAAATGAGAGAGAAAATAAAGAAAAAAAGAATGTAAGGAAGGGGGAGCCTGGCTGGCTCAGTCGGTGGAGTGCACGACTCTTGAGTTTGAACCCCACCTTGGGTGTAGAGTTTACTTTAACAACAACAAAAAAGTAAGACAAAGGAAAATAAAGAACAACAGGAGAAATTTTCCAAGGAAACAGAGAAAGAGTTCAGACAAAGAGTTTTCTCTATGATCTCAAGGACATTATAGGAGATAAATGTAAATGAAAAATATTACAGAGAAGAAGGCTATACTATATGCAACAAAATTAGAATAAATTTACCTTAAAGCAGGGCTGCCTGGGTGGCTCAGTTGGTTGAGCGTCCGACTTCAGCTCAGGTCATGATCTCACAGTTCATGAGTTCGAGCCCTGCATCAGGTTCTGTGCTGACAGCTCAGAGCCTGGAGCCTGCTTCAGATTCTGTGTCTCCCTCTCTCTCTGCCCCCCACCACTCACGCTCTGTCTCTCTCAAAAATAAATAAACATTAAAAAAATTTACCTTAAAACAGACAGGACTTTCATTCATTCATTCAACAACCAATTACTGAATACCCCCTATATGCCAGGAGCGCTGCTGAATGCTGGAGTTTTAGCGGGGTTTAAGATTAGAAGCATCTCTGCCTTCCTAGAGTTTATAATCTAGGATGGTGGGGGAGGGGGTAGAAAAAATAAAATACATGGAATAAATATATGTAGTCCTAGTAAAAAAAGTAAAACAAGACTATGTGATAGAAGATGAAAAGATAAGGTCTTCTTTAGGTTGGGTGACCAGGAGAGGTCTCTCTAACCATGTGGCATTTTATCTAAAACCTGGATTAATAACGTGACACTTTTAGGCCTGCAAATTTCTAAAGGGACATTCTGGGTGTATATAATAATAGCAAAAAGAGGTTATAAGGAAGAGGATAGACATGAGTGTCAGTTAAAGTGTATCCAAAAATACATAACTGGTGTTTGCAAAGAAGAAATGAACAAATAAAATAGGAAATACGTTCAAAAATATAGTAGGAAAAATAATCCCCAAATAAATGCTTAAATCTGCTGAATGCTTAGAATCGAAAAGCATAATGCTGTCATGAGCACTCTGTATTTGAATGACCAACATCAGTACATAAGGAAAATAGGATAAGCAGGGGTGCCTTCGTGGTTCAGTCGGTTAAGCATCTGCCTTCGATTCAGGTCACGGGTTTGAGCCCTGCATCGGGCTTTGTGCTGACAGCTCAGAGCCTGGAGCCTGCTTCGGATTCTGTCTCCTCTCTCTCTCTCTCTCTCTCTCTCTCTCTCTGCCCCTCCCCCACTCACGCCCTGTCTCTCTCCATCTCTCAAAAAAATGAATAAACATTTTAAAAAGTTAAAAAAAAAAAAAAAAGAAGTAGAATAGAATAAGCAGCCTTGATTCTGGGCTGGTCCCGTGCCTGGCTTTGACCAAGAGCCGATTGTGTCAGCTCTGAGCCTGTTCCAAGAGGCCTTGTGTACTTCCAGTCTCTTTCTTGCAACTCTGTTACCATTATGTGAGCAAGCCTGAGCTATCCTGATCCTGCCCCGGGGTGAGAGATCATATAATCAGGCCACCCCCTTTGCCCCTGCTGAGAGATAACCAACTCTTACCACATATGTGATGTGGGGATCCCAGGGCAGCCAGGCTCCAGACCCAGACACATGTCCTAACCATAGATGCTTAGGCAATTCACCCAAGATCAGCCAATCCAGAGCTACAGAACTGCACTTCCCCCCCCAGCCCCCACCACCCCAACCTGGACCCGTAGAGCTGTGTGCAATGAGAAATGGTGTTTGTTTTCAGCCACAAAGCTTTAGAGTGGTTCATTAGGCACCAAAACCTAACTGATAAATATCTGAATGTATTTCATAATCTTTTTCTTGCCTTTGGAGAGATAATTTAGGACATACGTCTTATAAAGAAATGTTTACCTGAAATTCAGCACATCTAATTATATTTTAGTTTCTTTTTCTTCTATTAAATTCAAGTGGAATTATGTTTAATGGTTTTTGTTAAAAATAGCTTTAGGATGCCTGGATGGCTCAGTTGGTTAAGCGTCTGACTTCGGCTGAGTTATGATCTCGTGGAACATGTGTCTGGCTCTGGCTGACAGCACTGAGCCTGCTTAGGGTTTTCTCTCTCTCTCTCTCAATAAATAAATAAATAAATAAACAAACAAATAAATAAATAAATAAATAAACATTAAAACAAAAAAGAGCTTGACAGGTAATAAGGAAGTGCTCACAAAAGGACAGGGGCATATTGAAAGGCTGTAAGAACAATGTGGATCCTGGATTGGCTCCTGGACGAGAAAATGGACATTGGTGGGGAAACTATCCAAAAACACATAATTGGTGTTTGGATACTCTTTAACTGCCTCCCATGTCTAGTTATTAGTATTGCCTTGATGTTCATCCTTCCATTCATTGTGTTGTGGTTGTATAAGAGGCTACCATAGGGGAAGTTGAGTGAAGGGCAAAGGGAACTTTCCTAAGTCTAAAATTGTTTCAGAATGTAGCTAGAAAAGAGCACAAAGAGGTATTAAACAATGTCAAGAGAAAGTTGGATTTTGATCTTACTTTTGAAATATAAAACTTTTCCTCAGTGAAATAAATGGAGACACAGGTAAAAATGGCTAATAACTAATGCAGATAGTAAGTAAACATTGCTATTAGGTGTATGATGGTTCCAATGAATAGTTTTAGATATCCAGGATATTCAGAGAAAGAAGTTTGTCGAGGTAAATGTTTAATGTCTGCAACCTATTATCTCTGGTGTTATTAATATACTGGTAAATGTTTGGTCTGTCCGGGACCAAATCGATTGTACATTCTGTACCAGCAGAAGTTTGTATATTCATGACACTTTTAAAGTAATTATTAATATATTTCCAGCTTAATTTCAAAGATTGCATGTTACTTTAATCGGAGGAATAAGGAAAGAAATCAAACACTACGTTACCTCTCGGAGGTAGCAGAACACGACAAATACAGAATAGATATCAGAAGGGATGTAGTCTGCTTTGGTGATGCACCAAGGAAAACACCATTTGGTACAGGTTGAAATAGCACTTTCCTTAGAAGAGGAGCACACACACACACACACACACACACACGGATATATTATATACACATACACATATGTATGTGTATGTATATGGTCTCTATATAGTGTATATATATTATATATATTCGTGTATTTATACTATTCTTTACACCTATTTTGATGCCATGACCAAATGACATCCATATCATACACCACATGCAAAACACACTTTTAAATGTATAAACAACTCCAACACATTCCGATTGTTTCACGAGGCAGCTATTTTTTTTTTTTTTTTTTTTAAAGCTGAGTAATTCCATACCAGGTTCATCGTAGAAGAATTCCCTGGTGGGTTCTGAAGCAACTAGAAAACAACAGAAACCTGAGAAACTTGTAACTGACAAATCAAACTACATCCGGAAGCAGTATTGACTCAGCAGTAACTCCCACCAAGAAGATTATTTGTGTTTACAAAAGTTGTGTGTTAGGCCTCTCTAATACTATTGTCAAGTCAAATGTCAAGAATGTTAATTAGTGAAAGGAAGGGGAGGCGGTCCCTCAGCACCAGCTCTCTGTAAACAGAGCGCTGCCCCTTGAGTCCCACAGCAACTACATGGAGGTGTTCTTTGCGCACAGGAAACAGTACATGATGAAGCATCTAGTAAAGCAGATGTGAAAAGTTGCCATCCGAAAACGGTTTATCAAAAGAGACACTCTTATTGTAAATTACCAAAAACTCGTTTCAGTTTGTTTAGCTCACCAACGCAAGGGTATTCAGTACGTGAGCTTTATTTCAGCTCTTTCCATTGTGTTCATCCCTTATTTGAGCAGCGTGTGTCCTCTGTTAGAAGGTCTCTCCAGAGTAGATTACAGAATTCAGAGATATCTTTATAGTCCACTGATAATTTTCCAGTTCTAAATACTCTACTATTTAGCCATCAGCCTATTAGCTCAGGTATAAAACAGGGAAGAAAGATACTCCCACGTTAAAACCAACAGGTTTTATTTTCTCAATGCTCCTATCTCTTACCCTATTGAGATCTCATGGCACATGCAGATGGCTGTGGATTGGTTTGATAATTCTTTTTTTTTTTTTTTTTAACTTCTTTTAGCCCTAGGATTTAATCAAAACCATTTCTTTTGTGCAACATCGCTCTGAATTCAACCACATGGGACCTGGCGGGCAAGTGTTGGTAACAGACCCTGCATCTGTCTCGTGTCCATCAATGTCATGGTTAGCTTGGAAGCTGACAAAGCATCATAAGTTTCTTCTCAATCCATTTAAAATGAACCCCAGTTAAAATAAAAAGTAACACAAATCAAACAGGTTTTTTTGAATATTAATTCTGTAGGCACACTGTCAGAATCATAAATGAGTTTTGCATAAGGAGTAAAATGAAAGCTAACAAAACACTTATCTTTAGGAAGAATGTCCACAAATGGCTATATATGTTACTGTGAATTGTTCTTAAAAGTAAACCTTCTGATGTATTCAGAATAATTAAGAGTGGACAAAAATCTCCCCACACCAATGCAATTATGTACATGTTCAGTAGGCAAATAGTCACGCCTTGAGCTCAGAGTCTAGGATACAACCCCCAGTCAATCCATGCTTTGTTCCTTTCCCCCTTGTCTCCAAACTTTCTCTCACTACCTAAATACCCACATAGGATTCCAAATGGGTCCAATAGCTCATCTGGGCAAGCAATAATGTCCGGGACGTGCTCGGTATTGTATTTCAGGCATTTGTGGACAAAGATGTATTGGGTGGGTTTGTTTTCGTTTTTGTTTTTGTTTTTCTATCTGGGGATGTTCCACCTATCCTGGCATGGAAAGAAAACTGGGCTGAGGGGGTCCTGCCTCAGCCAGCAGGGTCACCGTCTACTCTGCAGATGTTGGTGGAGTCTTAAGGAGCATGAGGTCTTGAGACAGGGAAGAGACCCAGTGGTCTACTTTGCCTTCTAATCTAAAGCCAAGTGTCTTATTTTCAATTATTCTCATTAACATCGTGCAGTCAGCAGCTGGGTGAAAAGCTCAGGACCTGCCCCGAGGGATGGACAGCACGGTGGCCTGTAAGACCACGGCACCACCTGTGTGTTCAGATGTCATCCCTTCCCTCCTGAGAGCCAGGCCACCTGCCAGGCCAGCTGCAGAACCAGTTACTTCTACACCATATTTGACATGGACATAAGACATGGTACTTTTCGTGACAGGAGGGATGTCCACACAAGTTATCATCCAAACAGGACACTTTTGAAAGAGGCAACTATTCATAATCATAACAGGTCAACAGATAGGAATGGAGGCTGTCCCAGGCACACGGAGACACATGGCTATTAGCCAGAGGAAACTTTTCAGGACGCCTACCTCTTCTCTTCAGTAGATTTGCAATGAAGACATTCATAGCTTCCCTGAGGCCCCACCTCTGGAGTTATACTGCCTGGAAATATTTTGAGAATGTACCTTGGGGCAAAACAGATTTGTTGAAGAAAATGTCCTCACAAATGTGGAGCAGAAACTACAGAAGAAGCCGTCTTCCCCCTTTGCCCTCCCAGTGCGGTCGGAGGAGATTCTAGAATTAGAAACGAAACCAAAAAATGAAAGACCTGATCTGAGAGCTTAATTCTCCCCTTCAGGAAACAAACACCCAGCGTGGCCAGTGGGTTCTTTAAAAACATTCCCCATCCATTTTCCACCTTGTGTTCCTTTGGTCTGCAGTTGACTGGCTCTCATTTCATTTTCGGAAAAAAGTGACTGTATCTCCAGCCTAGAAACTTTGATACACTGTGCCATTATCAAGAAGTCTCCTACGTGGGGATTGCACATCCACCCTGCCAGAGCACGGCGGCATGTGGTCCCGTAGACATCATTTTATGCTTTCTTCTTGCTTTATTTGAAATACGTTTCATGTACCATCTCCAACAAAAATGCAGTCGTTCAACAAGGAGAGAGACAGAGGGCTCTGAGCTGCCCAGGGAGAAGGCCAGGTCTGGGGCCGCAGAGTGGGAAGGAGTGTAAGTAAAGGCCTGGGCAGAGCGCAAGAAATATTTGGCATTCCTGGCTTCCCACAAAGGGTAGGTCACGGAGAGGGAACAAACAGTTGGGATGGAGTATGTACACCACAACTATTCTTTCTCAGGCCACATCCAGACCACTCTATCACAGCAACGTCCCTGGTGGGAAGACCCCGAGTTTACTCCGCAGTGAGGGAAATGCTCCGGGTAATTACACGCGATGCCTGTCTATACGCGGGATGGGGTCAATGTCTGTGGCAAAGACAGCTGCTGGTTTTGAGGCTGTGTGTTAAATCCACTCTGGCTAACGACCGTTTAGTGCATTTAAGGGACAGAGCACTGAGCGTCCCCTTCCACAGGCCCTGGTCAAAACAAAGCCCACTTCTTCGTGACGTGCCCACAGGTGGTCTGTTTCAGAGGCCTGCCATCGGCTTCTTGGATGGGGATTTTGGAAGAAGAACCACGCTCGCTATTTCCTGGGTAGTGAATTAAAGACATGCCTCTCTTCTCTCTGAAACTTTGGGGAAGAAAAAAAAAAAACAAAACCACCGTCATTCATAACAACATAACCACACATACATCAAGACAAAAATAATCATTTAGTTGAAAAGAGATTTGGTCATCAGCAGGCTTTCTTTCTGCCCACCTCGCTGGGCAGGGTAATTTGGCCCCTGCAGCCAGATCTATAAAATGCTGCAGTGAGACGGCTTCACGAGGTTTCTCAGCCACGGGAATTTCCAGCTACTGGAAATACCCAAGGCCAGCGTAAGCTCATTTATTTTTCTTAATTTGAGTGTCAGGTTATAGACTAAATAACAGATGCCTGATGTTCTCAAGTGCTTGTGAGGCAAATGTCACGGGACAGGACACAAATGGAAGAATGCATGGAAAATGGGACATCATGCCCCAGGGTCAGCAGGTGGGCAGACCGCATGGAAACCTTCCCCTCGGAGTCATGGAGGTGAAGTTTGTGGGTGATAAATCTGAGAAGGTGCCTCCCGTCGCAGGGCCCAGAGCAGCAGGATGGCCTTCTTGTCCCCTTGTACACTGTGGCCCCGTGGCCCAAGGAAAAGTGGTGGTTTGGAAATCATGTTAAGACTTCTCCATGTGGCAAGAGTCATTAGGGAGTGTTTTTATTTTCTTCTTCTGAACAAGTAGTGTCCTAACACAGTGGCCACATGTTTTGCATTTCCTGTGACAGCCCTAATTTCTAATATTTTTGTGTGCACATCCTGATAAGTATACCAGGATCACTTTCGCTCAGCATTAGGTTCGGAAAACTTGGTGGCAGAAATCTTAGAGCATCTGTGTATTTTATAGGATGAGCAGAGGAGGAGAGAAGGGAAGGGGAGGCACGGAACCCCTAGTTCAGGACAGGTAACATGCCAGTAATCTGTACCGTTGGCATGTTTGGTTCCCACAGGGGTGGGCAGTATTGCTCTGATTTTAAAAATGAGGAAACCAGCTCAAAGGAGCTCGGCAGCTCACCCAAGGTGGCTGGCTAAGTAGCAATGATACCAAACTTTGGATCCAGATCTGACTCTAACACCCATGGCTTCTCCACCATTGTGTAAGTCACTCATTCTGTTCTCACGAAGCTTCGTCATTCTTAGGGAGGTGAGATTTACAAACATGAAAATTCTAGATGATAAAGATGGGATATAATGTGTTACGTTATGACAAATGATTAGCGCTGTTAATCAGATAAGTTACCCATCTGTTGCAAAATGTGGCCCACGTGTACGCCCAAGTTATATTCTCGGTGGAATAAATTTTCATTTTTTTCATTATTTCTTGAGGATTGCAAATTCAATGGAGAACAGAGTGTCTTTCAACCCCATGTGGGGACTGGAACTCAAAGGGGTCCAGACCCTTCAGTCAAGATGCTGACTCTGCTCAGGAGGCACCCCCACACCGTCAGTGTCATGTCATGTGCTTGATGATGGCACCATGCTGCAGAGATGGAGACAGTGCCAACGGTTGCCCCCCAACAGGTAGCGAGGGCTGTGATGCTTTGCAAGGACTGTCAGCAAGGACAATACGTTCCATTCCATAAATGGTCACCGCGTACCTGCTACATAGAAAGCACAATGTTGAAACATGCCACCTTCCGGCTTCCAGCTTCTGAGAGAAGGAGACAGAAAACAACTATCGTATAAAAAAAAAAAATGCCAGTTGATAGATGCAAATAATATACTCTGGCAATTCCGAAGGGGAGTGATATCCCTGCATCTAATGGAGAGATCAGTGGAAGAGGCATTTGACATAGGCCTTGAAGTATGTGTAGGAGTGCAACGGACGGGTGGGGAAGGAAAAACAGAAGCTAATATGCTCAAGGAGGAGAACGGAATCTGTCTAAACAGTGGTGAGTCATCTAGCTCGTCTGGGCTGTGGAATATATGAGAGGGAGTAGTAATAAGGCTTATTTTCCAGGCTTGCACTTCACCTTGAACTTCAGTCTGTGCAAGATCCATCACTTCTGGCTTGTCCTCCTGGGGAGAGCAGACTCTCTCCGTCAGCAGGCGGCCTTGCCAGTGGGCAGGGGCTGAGCAGCTCTCCTGTGTGTGTGTGGATGAAGGCCAGGGATACAGGGGCAGCAGCGGTTTTTTCCTGGTGAGAAACTAGGCCTAGTTGGTGAGAACTAACCTCGCAGGCCTGGGAAGCTGATCTGGCCCTGTTCCTGAACTCCTGCCTTCTCTGCCCCAAAGCTCTAAGCCCCTGGACAGAAGGCTGGGTCAGCTCTGCTTGCAGCCAGAGGACACTGAGAAGGCCACGTCTCACAGGCGCCCTTCTCTCAGGTCCCCAAAGCCTCTAGAGCGGACAGCCAGCATCACTTTCCATCTGGCCCCAGGCAATGGCTACCTAGCAACTGAGCCATAGACGTTTGACGTTAGGATATAGTCTGAGTGTCGGTCTGAGGTTTATTTTATTTTATTTTTTTTTAATTTTTTTTAACGTTTATTTATTTTTGAGACAGAAAGAGACAGAGCATGAACGGGGGAGGAGCAGAGAGAGAGGGAGACACAGACTCGGAAGCAGGCTCCAGGCTCTGGGCCATCAGCCCAGAGCCCGACACGGGGCTCGAACTCACGGACCGTGAGATTGTGACCTGAGCTGAAGTCGGACGCTTAACCAACTGAGCCACCCAGGCGCCCCTCGGTCTGAGGTTTAAAACCAAACCAAACAAATTCTGCCCCACTGCATCTTCAACTGTTGATTTCTGGTGAAGTATCTTCTAAAGGCACAATCAGCCTTCCTGTGAACAGAAGTGAGCAATTGAAAACCTTGCTCTCTGGGGCACCTGGGTGGCCTCGTTGGTGGAGCGTCTGACTCTTGATTTCAGCTCAGGTCATGATCTCTCAGTTCATGAGTTCTAGCCCTGCTCTGACAGTGTGGCGCCTCCTTGGGATTCTCTCTCTTCCTCTCCTCCACTTGGGCACTCTCTCTCTCTCTCATACACACACACATGCGCACAAAAAATAAACTCTAAAAAAAAAAAAACCCACAAAACCTTGTTTTCACTCTTCCCTCATTTCCTTGCCCTGTGAAAGCATCTGGGTCTAAATTGGGCCCCAACTTATCAGTATGATGCTTGTTACCCATCACAACTGACCGGGGAGTTGTTGGAAATGCAAATGCTGGGTTCAGCCCAGGCTAAGAGATAGGTCTGTGGGTTTGATTTTATTTTTATGTATGTCCCCCCAAGTGCCTGGGCAAATGCCGTATAACTTTGGATATCCACATTTCCTGTTTGTTGCATCCTAGAATTTCCAGCTGGGACGAGTTCTGAACATCAGCTAACACAGCACTTTCTAAATTCATGGGAGCAGGATGCCAGTCTAGGAACTAGGGAGATAGCAAGTAGCGTTTCCTCCGTGGATCTGACTGGAAATCAGCTTCTCTTGGAGCATAGATTGGCATCTCATGCCTAAAGTACAGCATGAGAATGTTGGTCTAGTTCAATCTCCTCTTTATGCATTTGAAGAAGGAGAACTGCTGTGCCCCATGGCACATAGCTCTAGACCCGCAGGCTCACTTCCCCTGCCGGTGCTGCTTTGGAATGATCCCTTCCATCCCCCTGGCTTGGGTGAGGATGGCATGTGTGAGCAGATGAGACACTTGTGGGAAAACCATGTTCTAGAAGTGTGTGAGGTGATGTATGCTGTTTTGACTTGGACTTTTTCTTTAAAAAAAAAAAACTTGTTATTTGAGAGAGAGAGAGGACTCGAGGGAGGGGCAAAGGGAGGGAGAGAGAGAGAGAGAGAAAGAGAGAGAGAGAGAGAGAGAGAGAGAGAGAGAGAATCCCAAGCAGGCTCCAAGCTATGAGCACAGAGCCCAACGCGGGGCTCGAACTCATGAATCGTGAGACCATCACCTGAACCAAAATCAACAGTTGGACACTCAACCAACTGAGCCACCCAGGTGCCCCTAACTTAGACTTTTCCTGAGCATTGCTTTGAGTCCGTAGCAACCACTGCCGTCATAGAACATCTTAGAACCACTGAAGAAAAGAGCAATTCCAGATCTGGGGACTTGGTGAGCAAAAATTCTCTACTTCCTCCCCGGCTTGAGCACGGCTTCTTCATTGGAGTCCAGGCGCCTAGATCACAGGAGTCAACCTCCAGCCACAGGGACTATCTAGGCTGCCCTGGGGTCACCAGGGATAGCAGAAGAGCCGAGCCGAGCCGCAGGAGCACAGGAAGCCGGGAGGCCGCCGTGGGAAGCAAGAGGAAGGTGGGGGGGGGGCGGGGGCAGACACAATGTGGCTGCTCTGGTCCCTCACTGGCTCACGTACTCACCTGGCACCTGACACCGCATGCTGCCAGCAAAGTGGATCCTTCATCGAATGATGCAAGGACTATGAACTTATCTGCTTTACGCCCTCAGGACATCTAAGCGTGGTGCCTTGTTCCTACAAATTGCTCTGTGATTATATAATGATGGACCAAGAGTGACACAGCAGGGAACCTTTCCATCTTCAGAGGAAAATTGCTCTTACACACACTATCCCAGGGAAACCACCTTCTCTTCCAGAAGGCAAGCGTCTCTGGCTATTTGGAACTGCCTGTTGACCCCCATTCCTCTTCAGCCCATTAGTCAGAGGTAGAGCTGCTCCTGGATAACACCCTTACACACCCTTACACACCCTTACACACACACGCGCACACACACACACACACACACACACACACACACACACACTTAATCTGTTAACTTTTGGATCTTTGCCCAGAAGCCTCCAGAAGCCCAGACCCAATCCTGGGTTCCCAGGTCCAAAATTTTTGTGGCAAGAAAAAGCATTCTCATCTGAAACTTTTAATAGCATATAAATAAAGTGATCCAGGCTCCAAATGGCCCAGGCAAGGCCACCCCATATAGGGCCGTGAATATCACAATAGGTGATTGTTTTAAAGTGTTTTAATGAGTCTCAAAACATCCTACATAATATCAGCCTCCACTCCAGTCCTCCTGACAGGCTCCAGTAAATAACATGAGTTGACAGGAATAAAACAGCTTGCTCAGGAGTAATTGAGTGGAATTAGAATGAACAGACAAGAAAGAAAAATCAGTGCTTGGGTCACAAGGAACTTTTTGTTGGGAACGCCCTGGGGGATTTGGTGGGATGTGGCCCCGCTGACTAATCACCAGTATAGAAAGTTTACAGTCTCTCCACCATGCCAGCGTCTTTAATAACTTGAAAAGCACAAGAGGTGGCTGTTAATTTCAAAGACAGTTATATGAAGCTTTTATTGAGTGTGGCGCAGAGTATATAGTTAGCAGCCTGTGAGATAATGAACCCTTTAAATAGGGTTTTCAAAAACAAAACCATCTTATTTTTGCTTGAGCCAAAAGAACAGCAATGTTCTCCTGTTATTTGAAAGCCGAAAAAAATGTATATAAAGTAGGGTCTCTCCATTGCACACGAGAAGAGCCGCTTTCTTCACCAAGGGCATGTGCCATGCCATAGAACCATGGACACTTAGACGGACTCAGCTGACCTTGCCAGGACATGCCTTTGCCGGGAAGCAAGCAGATAGGGGAGGAAGGGGTTAAATGTGATGGCTGCCACCCTCATGAGCATTGGCTCCTGGGCCTTCTCTCCCTGACCTGGGCTGACAATACTGGGAAGAGGTGGGGCCCCCTCTGGCCCCCCAATGTCATGAAGTGAGTAAACCAGAGATCAAACCAGTGGCTTCTTGAATTTAAAGAGATAAAGAACCAATCTGTGAAAAAAGCAGGACTCCACATGCCTCCCCTGGGGCGTTCTGGGGCTGGAGACGGCGGGCCAGGGAGCAGGGTGGGCAGACATTGCCTGTCCAGTCTAGAACCACTTAGGATGGCCTGCTCTGACCTCTCGACGCGGCACGTGAGGAATGGATGCGGTGAAGTGAGCCGTTGATGGGCCTGGAATCTCCAAGCCTCTGTGACCGGGGACCCTGCCTTCACCCCCCGGCAACATCTATGATTTTGACCCATGGAGTACCTTGTGCTTTTATCATTGTCTCTCCCTCTTTCCCTCCCTTCCTCTCCTCCTCTTCTCCATCTCTCTTTCTCCTTCCCTCCCTCTTCCCTCCCCTCCCCCACCCCGACTGCGCTAGATGTGTAAGTGCGCGAAGAGACTGAGATGGAGAAATCGGTCCAGCCCACTTTAGAAGTCATCTGTTTTTCCCTCACCCTATCATTCTTGCATTCGATGTTCATTAACCCCTTGCCAAGAACAGGGCTTCCAAGTGTGAGCGAGGCAGACATGGCTCCCCTCCCCCTCCCTCTACCCCCCAACACACAGGTGTGTCCTACCTGGCCCAGCTGGCAGTGGTCAGGGACAGTGCTGATGGACAGGACAGGTGCTACCCCGACTGCAGGACCGGGTGGGCCTGTTGCTGGTCTTTGCTGTGCCCCTCCTTCATTCCATGGTGGGTGTGTTGTGACAAGGGCTTTGCCCATAGGACTCCCTGGGCTGAGGAACAATGCCACCAAATCTGACTTACCAAGGACTGAAAAACAAAACAAAGAAACAGGGCTTCTCTGAGCCAGTCCTGGGGAGCAAATAATGTAAACAAAAAGATTAATTAAAGGAGAATGAATTATTTCCTGCCTCAGCACTGGCAACAAGCAGAATCTAAGAACTTAATTCAGTCTCGTTATTAGCAACATATACCCTAGCTTTTTTTTTTTTTTTTTTTTTTTAAGACACACTTCTGTCCCTCGTGTGATATGGGGAATTTAGCCATTTCCAGGAGTTTTTTCTGCAAAACATGCATCAAGTTGGATCTCTTCCCGAGCTGTAAATTCTTGCTAGCCAGGAAAACTCCTTCTAGAAGCTTTTGGGATCTGGTGAGCCCTGAAGGAAAACTCCCAGCCTCACTCCTTTCCAGCAGTTTGGGAACATGCTGGAGCTGCGTCTGTGGGAGTCTGGAATGCTTAGGAAGGCCCTTTGTTGGCCACATCGCCTTGGAGCCACTTGCAGATTCCCGCTGGTCTAGGATGTATCAAGAAGCCAGAGAACAACCTTGTTTTAGGAAAAGAGGGAACTGCTTCTTCTAACGCTGTCAGGAAGCAAAACAGTCAAATTTGCTTTTCCGGGGGTCTGAACAGAGGCACGGATATTTGAACGAATGCACTTTTAAAGTCTCGATGCTCTAATTGCCAGTGGTCCCCAGTCCTTGCGGTGTCGTAGAAGCACCTGAGAATGAGTCAAAATATGAGCTGCTCTTCTCCATGTCCTGTCTCCCCCACAGGAAGCTTCTTGTGTGGCACCTAGGAATCTGGATTTTCAACAAACTCCATAAGTGATCGCTGTGCAACCAGTACAGTGCCACCACCCATGAAGTGACGGCAAGTGCTGTCACCTAGGGGCTGCCCACATGGCAGGGACAGCAGAAGGAGCTAAGATTGAGATGTTCTGGAGAAGCTCTTTCTTAGGAAAGGTGATCTTGGGGGTTCGGTTAGGCAAGGGAGAGAGAACGTTCAGTCCGGGGTGCTCCTAAGTCAAAGCCAACGATCACCTTCTTAAGGATGTCAGCTTGCTGACTCGCCATCCTGGGTAGCTTAATGGGCCCCCAGCAGCCCCCAGAGAGGAGGTCAGCTGGAAGACGAGTGCTGGAAATACCAGCACGTGACAAATACCTCTGCTGGAGAGCACTGGTGAGATTCCCTGAGGACGCCCTGTGAATCACCCTGAGTGGCAAGGCCAAGGTCAAGAGGTGGGTGTTTCTGGTCAACCCGAGGCTTCACAAAATCATTTCCTTTTGCCTTCACTTCAGACCTCACCTGTCAATGTGGCTTCTGCCAGGTACGCATGTGCTTTCTGCCCAAAGACTCCTCGAGCTGCCCAGTGCTCACACAGCCAGGGTGCGAACAAGCCTGTACTGAGCCATCCCTTTGGGTTAGAACGAACGCTCGAGAAAGGCGGGAGGCATTTCTGACCTTTTTGGAGTTTCAGTAATCTCCCCTACTAGCATTTGACTATGAATCTTCTGGGCAAGGAAGAAGCTTGCTTCCTGATGTAGAGCCCACTTTTCCACAGGGAAAGAAATAGCCTGTGAGCTCGTATCCAGGGTTTGCCCTTTTTAACAGCAAAACACAGTTACGTGACCATTCAGAGCTTCTCTTCTGGCCAACATGGGGCGTGGATGTCTGAAGTGGACAGGCTACCTGTGCCTCGAGCCCCAGGTGGGTCAGAACCATGATGGGATCCGCCTTGGCCTCTGGGAAGATGGCTCTATGCCACCGGGTACTCAGGAAGCTGGGGACAATGCGACACCAGTCCATCAACAACTATCTACTGAGCCCCTGCCATTGTCAGACACTCTTCCGGACTGTCTGTCTTATGAATTGACTTTGAGAGCACACACAGGGGACACACAGCCTGCATTGCAGCTTTATAACTGACTGTGACACCACCCAACCCCACCCTTTCCGTCTCTGGCACTTATCAGACTCTGCAGAGCCAGTCTGATTATAACATTTTCTGGAGGATTCCGAAGACACCTGGTTTAACACATTCCCCCTTCACACTCAGCTTCCGTGAAGTTCTGCCTTCAAGGTGGACTGAGGAGGCTGGTTGTCAGGAGGCTCGGGCAGTAGCCACCTCGCCTTGTGATGCCGTGAGCACAGTAGGCTAGTTCCAGCGGATGAGGTCTTGTGACGTGGAAACTCCTGTTCTTGGGAATCTGAGTGATGGCTGTAGGGATCGTTTCGTCCAGGGGATCATCCCGTCACAAACACCCTAACGAGGGAGCTCTGAGGCTCAGGGAAGCACTCATCGCTTGTGTGCTTTGTGTCCTGCACACACTCCAGGCTACGAACGGAGAAATGCTGCGGTCGTTTGCGCTTAGCGGGGGTTTCAGAGGAGATGCTCTTTCCTCCCTCATCCTGACAAGAGAGACTTGCCCTGCCCTAATGGCAGCAGCACTAGAGAAAGTGTCCCAAGCAAGGAGTCCCCTCTTGCTCCCATAACTCTGGTCTCTCTTCCCAGTTTTCAGACTGGAGCGGGTGGTGGGCAGCTCAAACCACTCCCCTCACCCTCCCAGTCTGAGCTGGGAGGAGGCAGAGCTGGAATTTTACAGCTCACTTATTCATTCATTCATTCATTCATTCATCTGCCAAATATTTATTGAGCCACCAGTAAGCGCCTTTGGAACGACCTGGAGGCCTGCTGGTCCAAGTGCTAAAAACACACCGTGGGGGAGGTGCTATCAAGATGAGGCCGGGCAGGTCAGTTTAGTCCCGGGAGATCACGTGGCAGCGCAAAGATGAGGGAGGGAGTACTCAGCACAAGAGCCTGAGTGGTACCCAGGGAGCCTTCGGTGGGGGGGGGGGCTGTGGGGGATGGGGAGACAGCTGATCCCATGGAGCTCCGGGGCTCTGTGGTCATAGCAACCTGGAGAGCTGGTCTGCAACCCTCCTCTCACCCTCCTGTTGCCCCACCTGCTCAGTACCCAGCTCACCTGAATGTGAACACCTGGTACAGACTCAGAATAGAACTTTTGCTCCCACAGGGGCAGCACAGAAAGAATCCAAATGCTTAGATGGTTGTACTTCATTCTCTGAGGTGGTTAGCAGGAAGATCGCAGGGGATCTGAAACCTGGATTTGCCCTAGAGGCTTCTTCGTCTGTGGGAATCCCACGGGTATGCTTCCCATAGCTAGGAGGGTGAGCCCAGTGCCAGGAGCGCATGCCCTGGGGCCGCCTCCTCTGAGAGTGGTTCCGATTGGGCATGCTTCATTTCATCCAGACCTTTCGGCCCTTCCTCCTCCCAGCATGCGTGTCTATCCCGGGGACTGAATGGGGCCTTTTCGATTTCCCAAGTATCACCTCCTTCCGTTTCATAGATTCACATGGAAAAGGCTTTTTATTCTTTTTCTTTTTCTCATTTCCCTTTCTCTTTGTCTTCCTTTTTTCTTTTTTTCTTCTTCTTTTCCTTTCCCTTTTTCCTTTTCTTTTCCTTTTTCTTTTTAAATCAGAGGGTTATTTACAAGGCAGATTAAGCATAGACACAAACTGTTAAATCATCAAATACTCCACAGTCTGGTACCAAATAGCTGAAGTAAAGATACCCTGAGCTGATCATGGCACTCGGGTAATACATCACTCTGATCAGGAAAGGATGCGAGAAAAGCTGCTGAAAGCCTGTCTCCACAGCCACGTGGCTTTGATCTCTGGGAAAGTGGTGATTAGTGCAGACAGCAAGCCATAGGTCTTGATTAGTCCATTCAAACCAGTGACTGCTGTTTTGCTGTAGATACGAGCACAGTAAAGTCAGGAAGTGTTGGGCTGAGCTTTAAACAGCCGTCTCTCCAGAGAAAACCCAGCTGTAAGGCGAAGATGGCTGGACCTGACTGGAGACGAATGTCTACAAACACTGTGCTCCCAAGTCCAGGGAGAAAGCTGGTCAAGGTATCAACCCGCAACAGATGATTCTGATCTTAAATAAGATCCCTTCGGATGCAGCAGCATCTCAGTACAAGTGAGGAGAAACTCGCCCTGGTCAGAGAGGCTTTCCTTGTTTTGCCCCCAAAATGACACCAACCGGGCTGCAAATAGCCATCTCCTAAGCTGGGGTCTCTGGCTTCCACGGTGGGTTGAGTCAATATGGTGGAAGTTCAAACCTCTACAACAATCCTGTCTTACTATTTCTAGGCAGACAGTTGCGATTTGGGCATGGTTTTTATTTTGCGACTTTAGCCTGGTAAATGTAAATTCAGCACCGAGTCCGCAGAGTCTGGGGCAGTGCCAGCGGGGCACAACCCCAGGGTGATGGGGACGAGAGTGGCCACAGGCCTCCTGAGACAGTCCGGACTATGCCTTCTGTCCCATCCGGTTTACATTTAATTCTCTCCTACCTCTCCTGGCTTGGGGATGAATTACAGAGCCACTGGAAGGGAGGTCACTTCCCCAGTCTCGGGCTTTATTTGAAGGAATTGATGTGCATAAGCCCCTTTGTCTGGGGTGATGGAAGTGTCTGAGCTTAGGTGAGTCGGGCTGAGTTGAGACAAAGGCAGAGCAAGGGACCCAGTCTTGGGTCTTCTCTCCCCTCAGGTACCACAGACTGAGACCTAGACTGGGGGAATCAGGCTGAGGGGACTCCACTGGTGAGGTATCTTGTGAAATCCCGGGCGAGAAGGAGAATCTTCCCACCTTTGTGCTGAACACAGAGACAGCATCTGAGAGGACCTGGGGGGTGTGGCAGCCCAGTAGCTGGGAAGCAGATTCTGCTGTCCCTCAGGGGGGCTCCGCCAGGGGATGAGCACACTGGGGGCTCCTAATAGTCCCCAAGGAGGCTCTACAGCAGTGCAAGGGTCCTGTAATTATGTAGGCAAGGGCCAAGAGGCCCTGAAATGTAGGTGTTCGTGTTAACAGGCCTCCCTGATCACATCAAACTGGGGAGGCCTGAGAACGCTGGCTCGCAAGTGAAATAGGTAAGACCTGACTCAAACACTGTGGCCTTCTTCCAACCCAAAATCCATTTCACTGCTGGACAGCCAGTACTCTGTTATAGGCTCTCCCTTTCCAGAACCTTCCTTGGGGGTACTTCTCTCTTCTACCATACAAGCAAGCTCCCCTAGGGCAGGAAATTCATCTCTGCCTCCCTCACAGAGCCTAACCACACTCTGTGTAAGGGGTGCCCGAGCAATATTGGTTGAATCATTGAGTGAAAGGCAATGAAATATAGTGAGCCTAATTCTCCAGCTTGGCAGCAGCTAGTGAAGCTTAAAGACTGAACCTGTCAAGGAAATTCATAAGGCTAATTCATGGAACACCCCGGCCCTTTACGCTCCCTTTTAGTCCAGGAAATACTGGTGATTTCTGTGTGCTCTTTATGTGCACTGAAAATTGACTGGATTCTAAAAAAGAAAATCCCTTCCTAACCACTATTTTGTCTGAGCTAGGATCACTTTATTACGCCAACGAAGGTGTGAGACAGTAAGAGGCCTGAGAGAGTGTTTACCTTACTGGAAAAGCTTTAGACTCACGTCGAAGGGTTGGTTTAGAGGCCTAATTCAGCATCTCCTTCCGGGGACCCATTGGGTCCAGCAAGGAAGGCTGGTCTTCAGCTGCCATGTTGGGTCTGCGTGGTTTCCAGGGGAGTTGGATACTTTTTAATGACACGCATTTCCCCCGTTTAACCACACGTTCCCTGCACAGATGGTATTTATGCTCAGGAGGTGACTCACACTCTTTGTCAGCATACCTTTCTATATTAAATACCCCATTAGGTTTATGCTCACTGGGCTTCAGAGTGGGTTGGGTGGCATTAAAATATCCTCTTCTTTCTTTCTAGGAGGCGTGTGGCTTTTGGAATTTACCCCCAAGTTCCCCTTTCTATAGACTATGACTTTGTGGGACTTCTCTATTTCACATCTGGGTTTAAACCCCAAATCTACCACTTAACTAGCCATGTGGTCTTGAGATTCTTATTGTCTCTGTGCCTCAATTTAATTACTCATAAAATGAGAACAATATTACTGATCCCATAATGTTGCTGAGAAAATTAAAGGAGGTTGTGGCACTGGGAAAAGACTGAAGCAAATATTTTTTGAATGAATAGTGACTAAAGCAATAATAGAAATATAAAAAATTATCAGCCAATCCATTGTATATGATGACCATTGTTCATGTATAAGAAACCGTTCTAAGTTCTTGAACGCATACTATCTTACAAGTAAGTGAAGGATTTGGGATGCAAACCTACATCTCATGGGCATCCAAGATCATGCCTTTTTTAAAAATGTTTATTTTTTTGAGAGAGAGAGAGAGAGAGAGAGAGCTTGAGCTGGGTAGGGGCAGAGAGAGGGGGAGACACAAAATCTGAAGCAGGCTCCAAGCTCTGAGCCGTCAGCACAGAGCCCAATGCAGGGCTCGAGCTCACCAACTGAGAGATCATGACCTGAGCCGAAGTTGGATGCTTAACCAACTGAGCCACCCAGGTGCCCGGAAGATCATGCTTTTAACTTCTACCTGAACTGCCTCTTCTATACTTGTGATAAACTCCTTTGTCACTAGAGACTCACCAGGAATGAATGATGAGGTTCGTTAACTGTGGCTCCCTTTACTCTAATGTAACTAAGATTTTTATGTTTTTATCACTTACTGAGTTTCCGAGGAAAATATTCCTATGACACGACATGAACAAAGATCTTGGTGTCTGCGTTAAGTAATCAATGCCAAGTTTTGGGATCAAGCACCTAACACCTGTTCCCTGTTACTCTGAGCAAAGAATGCACTGGGCTTATGGCCCTGAAATAACTTCACTGAGAGTGGGGACAGGAACCAGTTGTTCTCCTTCCTGCTTTCTGGTTGATGAAAACTGAAGGACATAAAGACCATTCTGCATCTTAGGCAACTAGTAGTCCTCTCTCTCTCCGGCTGCTGGAAAGAGTTTCACTTTTCTTGGGCACCGTGTTTTCCTGGTTCTGGTAGCTCCCAGGGACTTTGAATTCATCCAATGTCACTATAAAAGAGTGCACAAACATTTGCTCAGAACTGTGCTAGATTCTGTGTGGTTGCTCCAAAGGCTAGTGGTCCTGACTTTTGTCAGAAGAATCAAGATGGGAACAATCATTTATTATTAGATCACTATGTTCTAGGGGCTATGTGAGGTACTTCAAATATATTGTTAACGTCAGGGTAGGCTCGTTTTTGCTGTAATGACAAACCCCGCCAAAGTCTTAGTAGCTAATAATAAGTTTACTTCTTGATCTCGGTAAATGTCTCCTGCAGGTCAGCTAAGGGGCTCACTCCACATTTCTTTATATGTCCACCTGGAATAAAAGCGCTCCACCTATTTCATCTATTGCATCCCTAGTTGCCATGGTGGGGGGTGGGGGGGTGTGTGGAGGGCGGTGCACAGCAGCGTCTCCTACTGGCTATTCGATGCTTCTGCACAGAGCGACACAGAGACCTTCTGCTTTCATTTCATTGGTCAGAGCAAGTCACATGGGTAAGTCCACCTTCGAGGGGCTAGGGATTTGCAGCCTTACCATGTGCCTAAAAGGAGGAAGGTAAGAAATTTTTAGTGAGCTGCACAAAGGCCCACCATACTCACACCATCTGTCTTAAAACTCATGACAGCTCAGTGAGGCAGGTGTCTTATCTTCTCCAGGCTGTGGGTGGGGAAACTAAGACAACTCTCCCAAGGTCAGACAGCCAATGAGTAGAGGGTCAGGATTTGAACAGAGAGACCCAGAGCCCCAGAGAAACCTTCTGCAGGGTCCCAGAACATTCGGGACAGTATCCTCATGGACTCATTCTTCTCTACCACAATGAGCTTCCCTGCCTTTGAGTTCTCCTTTTATATTATGTTAGTCCTAAGACATAGCTAAAATGTACAACTCCCAGACATCTTTGTATCATCTGAACTTGTATGACCCGTGCAGGCTTCACAATACCTTGCGTTCAATTCAACTCTGCTGAGACAAGCCCGTGGATGGAGTCCAAGATAAATGGATCCTCGCACCAGAAGGAACCTTAGAAGGTCATCTCCAGATACCTCACTTTATAGCTAAGCAGGGCCTTGCCTTTTACCCAAAACCCAAGACCTGACTTGCAATCCAGAGGGCTTTGATTGGTGGGACTTTGCCCAGATATTTCTAGGCATGATATCATATTTAAAAAAAAAAAAGAAAGAAAGAAAAAGGCATGGACTGTAGCCCTTGTGGGCAAGCTCTGATGTGCTTGAACTTGAATGCAGCTGTAACTGGGGATTAGGCCCGAGTGGAGGGTTTAGTATCCTCAGAGTCTGAAATTTCACAGAATCCCACCTCTAGAATTCTTGCATACATTATCAAAAAATCTCCCTGAACTTTCCTAACGTTGCCATTCTGAGATCTTAAAGAAAACACTAATTGTATGTTTTGAAATCCAGAAAAGGAAAGGAGGTGAGGGACATTGAGACCAGCCACTCTGCCCTGGCTAAGCCTCCCCCTGGCGCTGGCCCCAGGGATGAGCTTGCCTCTCTGGACTCCCAGTCGGGAAGTACCACCCTGGTTTATTTTCAGAGGTGGAAACTCAAGCAACAATTATCTCCTGTCACAGCAAATTAAAAGCCCAGGCTCACCCATCCCAGGAGCAGGGCGAGCTCAGCCCGTGGCCAGCAAAGGGCCATAATGACAGGCCAAGGCTGGTGGTGCATTTCCTTTAAAGGCATGAGCCACTCATGAAACACACAAAATAAACAGAGACATAAAAGTCCATAGCAAAGGCCCACAAGTGAGAGCAAGAGTCTGTGCCAAGATCAGAGAGCGTATTTTGATTCTGTGGGGGATCAAGGATTATGGCAGCAAGAAGTGCTTAGTGGAAGATGAGTTTTGGTCTGTGTTTGAGATAACGGATGAAGCTATTGTGCATGATGCTGTAGAGGGTGGGGAGTGGGGGGGTGAATGGCCCTGCCTGTCACACACACACACACACACACACACACACGCACGCGCGCGCTCACACACTGACACACACATGCACACATACACTATGGCCTCAAGAACATCACCCACTTTCGCTCATTTCTATCAGAATCTCCATCGCTGCATGGATTCCTGCCTACCTTCCCCTGGACAAGGCAACGTGGCCCGTCTGGCCACGGTTTCTGCTTGGCATCCGTCTCTTCTCTCATGTTCTGTGCCTGCTTACTGCCAGGAACGTAAGCAGAGCTCACCGCTTTTAAATCACCTCCAGAACTGGTGCTTCTGACCCCGGTCACCGTCCCCTTGCAACTTCTTTCCGTAGCTGTGTCTGCTGCTTTATGTCAGTGAGGACTTGTTATGTCAGTTTGTTGGAAGTTAGTTTGGGCTTTGTTATGGCATAAGGTCTATAGGAGTAGAGATTTTTTATTTTTCTTTATATTTATGCCCCACATGTTTAACTTTCAAAAAGTGTTTTCACATCCATCATCTAATTTTGTCTTCTGTATTGCCTGGTGAGGTAAGTGGGTGGGGAAAAAACATTCCAGTCACCAATGGGAACTTATATGGCAAGGTGGCTAAGAACTTTGGCTTTGGCTGGGCAGGTGGCTGATCTCTGTAAGCCCCAACTCTCTCATCTCCAAAACAGGGATAAAAATAGTTTCTGCCCATAGGTTATTTTAAGGATTAAATGAGCTAACACAGGTAACATGCTTACCTCACACAGAGAAGGTGCCCAGTAAAATTGCCATTATTTCAATGATGATGGAACTCGGGCTCAGAGAAGTTAACATCCAAAGGGTAGCAAAACACGGTGGGAAAAGCAGAGGGGTCAGAGACAGTGGATTCTGGTTCTGTTTGCTATGGTGCCCTTGGGCAAATTGCTTCGCTTCTCTGATCCTCAGCTTCTTCACCTCTTAATTAGGAACAGTACATCATATATCATGTATGTCTCAGTGCTTTGGGGAGGATGAATCGAAAGTACTTTTGAAAGCCTGTTGTAAAGTGTGCCAAAAATGTTCATTTATTCATCCACCATAATTCACGCAGCAGGTCAGGGCCGGAGCCAGAGTTCCTGATCCCCGGTGTCCATTCCAGCAATCTGTGCTTTCCTCTGGAGCCCCCTCAGAGCCTCCATAAATGCTGTTGACTGACAGGTGGACTGCATATCACAGCTCTAGGCACCCGGCATCGAGCAGCAGGGGTCAGCCCACCGCCCCTCCCTGACTCCTGTGTGCTCTCGGTGGGCAGTGGGAGTGAACAGGGAAAACACAGCTCAGAAACCAGTCATTTCAGCCGCCCCTGACTCCTGTGCCCTATCTCTGCTGTTGGCAACGAGAACAAGAGGGGAGTATGAGAGAGAGCGAATGAAACAGAACCTAGAACATTAGGGACAGTGCCACCAGGACTCAGCCTCGGAAGGGGAGGGAGGAACTTTAGAATCTACGCAGCCACCTGCACCCCGGATTGCAAAGTAGGCTTCACAGGTGGCTTGTGACCCCCATTATCCATCTCACTCTACTTAAAGACTAGCTGATGAGCCGGGGAATATTTTACCAGCATGATTCCCACTGGCATGCAGATCAGTTTCTCTGAAGCCAACCTCCGTTTGGGCTCTCAGGGAGGATGTGGTCTGTTTTCCACTGCATGAAGGCACCTCAGTCTTGTCCCTTGTTCTTGGGCAAATTCAGGCCGGGTGACCTGAAAAGAACAACCCAGGCTGGGTCAGGGCTGGAGTCATCAGTTCAGCCTCTCCTGATACACCTTGTTTTAATCCTCCCTATGAATGCATCCCCTTTTCTAAGCATTGTTTGCTAAGAACAATTGAGAAGTCTCTGAGATGCTGATTAGAGGCAAGCACGTTCTCACCAACTGGCCCCAAAGGGACAGGAAGTTGGGGCGGGGGTCAAGGATGCAGAGGCTTGGTCCCAAGCTTTACTGGGGACTCCCATTTGGCACTGAGAATATTCCCAAGACCCTCCATTAGGCATATATGGTCCAGTCCTTAATTGGTCAGAGAGATGAGGTGGGAACCAATGAGGCCCTGGGCCTGAGCCCTGCATTTAAGAGCACACCATGTCTATTTATTCAAAGAATTACAGGTATCAGAAGAATAGGTCCTTGTAAATTCATCAGGTTCATGGTTTCATCTTTAGTCAAAAGGACCACAAGATGGTGGATAATCAATCATAATTTAAAGGAAAAAAAAAAAACCCAAAACCATCTCTAGGGTACCTTTGGTATCTGATTCTAGTATCTATGCAGTTTTACTGACACTTCCCTAGTATCTTATCTTAGGAATTAGTTATCTATTTCTGCACAACAATCTACCACCCAAATTTAATGGCCTAAGACCAAGATAATGTATTTGTTCAGGAGTCTGTAATTGGGCCAGGCTCAACTGGGCAGTCCCTCTGCTGGTCTCATGGGGGTCAAGTATGCCACCGTGAGTTGGCCAGTGAAGAGAAGAAATGACAACGAAGGGGGCTGGCTGCCTTGTCCAGCTGGCTCAGTCCCATGTCTGGTGCCTCAGTGGTGACGGCTTGAGCTACTGGGATGACTGGAATTCTCCCTCTGTGTGATTGTTCCTCCTTAAGGGCTGGGCTTCCTTACACAGGAGTCACCGAGCACCTAGAAGGTGAGAGCAGGCACTCAAGACCTAATATCACTTCTGCTACATGCTATTGATCAAAGAAAGTCCCAGGACTAGCCCAGGCTCAAGGGGGAGGGGAAAGAGGGTCAGTCTTTTATTGGGAAGGATAATCAATTCACACTGCAAAGAAGCCTACACCTAGGCATGGAAGAAAGTGCTGAGGCCATCCTTAGGATCTATCAGTCACTGAAGCTGTATTGATAAGTCATTCCTATCGCCCTTTAGGAATGGCCTGCCCCTCAGTGGCAAGGACAGACGGGGACCCCAATTCTGCCTTTCTCTAGCGGAGCGAACTAGGGTAAGTCATTTTACCCCTGGGGTAAATAAGTGGGAATACAGAATGGGCATTTAGGAGACGCCAGCTCTGTGCAAGCATCGTACATACAAAATCCTACTGAAGTTTCAACACAACTTTGCCATAAGTCTTAGTCCCACTTCGTTACTAAGAAAGCTGATGTTCAGAGAGAGGTAATGACTTCCTCCGTGTCATTGGGTTACACACGATGAAGCTGGAAGTTCCTTCATCTGTAAAATGGGAATCATAAACTTTACCCCCAGCACAGTTGACAGGATAAAATGAGATTCCCCCATGTGGAAGTGCCTGTTAAGTCCCAAAGCCCTGCACACATGTTAGTTGTAGTTTTCATCGAGCCAGGCAGACTTCTTTGGAGGAAAGGGGGGGGGGGTGTCTAGGAAGGCGCCAGAGCCATCTGAGCCAGACGCCAACTGTTGTGTGTCTCTTAGCTGCTATTTGCTTTGGCTTCGGACCAAATCCTCTATCCAGTGCCTTTAGCAGTAACGGACAAGCAAGAACCTTGCGGGCCAGGTGGCAAGCCACGGCATGCCACAGGTGAGGACGCAGGCTTTCCCCCCACTCATGCTTCCACTGGGAGAAGAGAGGGACAGAAGCAAGGCTCAGGCTGCTGCGGTGTTGTCCTCAACTGCTTCAGGTCAGGGGTGGAGGAATCGCCTATTTTGGCAACGGACTCAAGGTCACATGTACACCCTTGAATTGTTCTGAGCCTCCTTTTCCCCAACTCTGCCTTTCAGCAGCTCTCTTCTCAGTTCTTTTCACTTCACCTCATTTCAACCTTACTCCCTTATGATGAGCTCTTCGCATCTTCAACCTGTATGCCCACTCTTTCCTCCCCCTCCTTGTCTTCTCTGCTACATGAATTTTTTATGACCTAACTCTGTGGCCGGGAGGCAGGGACAGCTTCTCCACCGCACGTGTGCGGTCCACCCATAGGCAAGATCTCCTCCTTTGAGCTTCATGTTGCTCAGATGCACCGGTCCTCTCTGCCCTGCCTTGCTGCTGTGACCTGCCCACCTCCCGTCAGTTACCACCATCATTCTTGGAGGCCTCTGGGAACGCACTCGCACCTACCCGCCATGACCAAGGAAGGACAACTTCCGCGCTCACCTTAACTTCAGGGCTCCCTAGCTTTTACAACCCCACTGCCCTTCATTGCTACTCCACAACAGCTGAAGACACATCGTGAAAGGCCTCACGTGGGGAAGAAAAATTACAACTACGCCATGTTGCCAAAGGTAGCAGAACCGGAATCGGAGGGAAGATGCTAAAGAGACAGGCTTTCACTATTCATCAGGAGGAGCTTCCTACCATAGCTCTCCACTGGTGAGGGAGGGTGCCTTGCATGTTGACTACAGGAAGTGTTTGCCAAAAACCCTGATGCAGGTGAAAAAAGAAAAGTCAGATTTGGAGTCAGGAAATCCGGTTTTGTGTCTTGCCTCAGCTCCTTACCAACTCAATGGAACCTGGATAGGACTCATCCTCTCTCATTCTCAGTTTAGGTTATGAGGTAAAAACCAAATAAGATGGAGAGTAAGACAATAACTGTCAACCATAGGACACTCAACAAATATCAGTATAATCCCTGGGGAGACAAAGCTTATGAGCCTATCACTTAAATCCAATTTGTTGTTGTTATCAAGCCAAAACTGAAGAGAGAAGACAAGTGAATAGTGGATTCTGATTAAGATGATCAGTTGAAGGGTGCCTGGGTGGCTCAGTCGGTTAAGTGTCTGACTCTTGATTTTGGCTCAGATCATGATCTCAAGGTTTGTGGGATCAAATGCTGACTCAGGCTCTGCAATGATAGCGCAGAGCCTGCTTCAGATTCTGTCTCCCTCTCTCTCTGCCCCTCCCCCGCTCATCTACACACACAGTCTCTCTAAAAATAAATAAACTTAAAAATATATGATCAACTGAATGCATGCATCTACTTTCATTCCCGCTCAAAATCTTAAATTTTTTTATTTAAAAAAAATTTTTAACGTTTATTTATTTTTGACAGACAGAGAGAGACAGAGTGTGAACTGGGGAGGTGCAGAGAGAGAGGGAGACACAGAATCCGAAGCAGGCTCCAGGCTCTGAGCTGTCAGCACAGAGCCCGATATGGGGCTCGAACTCACCAACTGCAAGATCGTGACCTGAGCTGAAGTCAAAGCTTAACCAACTGAGCCACCCAGGCACCTCTATCTTAAAATGTTTTGTAAGGCATAAACTAACGAGAGTGCAAACATGGGCAAACAACACTGGTAGCAACATGATGGAAGTAATGACAGCAAACCTGAGAAGGCTGAATTCTCAGGCAGTTTTGAGGAGGCAGCCCAATTTATTCTACCAAATTTCTGAAGCAGTCAGCTGCCAGAAAGCTGACAGCCAGATCTTCATTCCCCAGGCAGAGCAATAGACATGTCTTCTCTGGGAAACCTGACCAGCTCAAGAGGAAACACCTCAAGATACTGACATTGGTATCCAGCCAGACCAGTCTATAAGGAAGCTAACATTCAACCAGAGCCACTCATGTTTTAAAGCTTCTGATCCACTTTTTAGTGCCTTCAACCTGTAAAGATAACCAAGGACCATCACGCATATGAGGAAAGTCTTATGTGAAAGAGAAAAAAAAAACAAGTTTGAAACAATAAAGCAATTTAGAGGAAGTGAGATTTTGTAAGGAAGAAGAGAATGTGTGTGCATGTGAATGTGTGTGTGCATGTGTGTGCACGTGGGTGTACATGTGTGTGCGAATGTATCTCCTAGCTCTGTGTCACTGTCTTTAGGGAGATAAGATATTGCAGTCATGAAACAGATTAAAAAGAAACATTATTAAAATGAGACATTTGTGGAGAAAAAGGAGCTCCCTGAAATCACAAATATGATAGCAAAAACAAAAAACTCAGCAGCGCTGTTGAAAGGTAAAGTTGAAGGACCTTCCAGCAAATAGAGGAAAACGGTAGAGAAAAGATAGGGAACAGAAGAGAAAATTTAAGAAGGGTAGAAAATGACTCTAAGAAGTCCAATATACAAACGATAAGAGTTCCAGGAGAAGAGAAGAGACAATATGAGGGGAGGAAATAAAGAAAAAAATTTTTTTCCCAGAATGGAAAGACAGATACATACGTACATACATACATACATACATACATACAAACTTTCCAGAACTGAAAGATACAAGTGTCCATACTGAAAGGACACATCAAGTGCCCAGCCCAGTGAATAAAAATAGACCCGAATCAATACAAATCATTGTGAAATTTTGGAACGCTCAGGACAAAGTTAAGATCCCACAGGCTTTCAGAGAGAAAACACACTTATAAAGAAACAGAAATCAGGATGACATCATCCTTTTCAGCGGAAGGGTTAGAAGTTAGCACTGTGGAACCATGCCCTCATAATTCTGAAAGAAAAGGATTTGCATCCTAAAAGTCTACGCTCAGACAAACAATCAGTAAAGGGTGGAGGACAGAAGGAAGACATTTTCAGACACCCAAGATTTCAAAAAATGTACTTCCTCCTCACCCTTTCTTAGGGAGTTTTTGTAGGATATACTCTACCCTAATGGGAGACTAAGCCAAAGAAGAGGAATGCATGGGGTAAAAGGAAAGAGAAGATCCAACACAAGAAAGAGGCCATGATACTCCCAGGATAATGTAGACGCTTGACCCAGGACAACTGCTGTGATTCAGCTATGAAGGGCAGCCAGACCATATAAGCCAGAGGGCTCTGGGAGATTTTGCCAAGATAAAACTGACCATGTGCTGTGTTTGAACAGACTGGCAGGAGATTTGGACAACTGGTAGAGAGTTTGAGGTTGTGTTAGCATTAGTGCATAGAAAACTGAGCAAACAAAAGGCAATTATATACATATACATATATGCACACTATAAGCATTATATATGATAATTACTAGTTCCATGGAAAATAAAAAGTTGTTCGTGAAAGGCAACTAAGAAGTTTCCCAATGGCCCAGCTGCGAATACCATTTACATAGTCAAAAAATGTAAACACTGAATACTGATCTCACCAAAACTATAATATAACTACAGTGGGAGAATGGGGGAACTAGAATGGTATGTGTTGGAGGGAAGGGGATGAAAGAGAACTAAATTCTCTGTCTCTCATGGCGGGAAGTCAATAGATAAGGCCCAAAAAATGAAAAATCAGGAAGTAGCTATATGTGTGTGCTATTTAGAGCAATATATGGAGAGTCAGTCGTTCGAGTGGAAAAGTCATTGCCTCTAGGGAAGGGAAAGTGGAAGGTGGGGCACCGATAATTTTTGTGACAAATCTGGTAGAATTGTTTGACTCACTAAAACACGACATTTGACAAAAATATGAATTAAAAAGTATTAAGTAGCGTGGATGATTCTCCCCACCGTTCCATTTATAAGGCTGTGCCTTGGGACAAGAGTGAGACCAGAGACAGGGTCTACCTCCCCCTGTCCCCTAGTGCCCATTTCCCATGTGCCTCTCATATTAGAACTTTCAAAGGTGATGTAAACAATACTTGATTTCACCCTACATGCTGACTTTGGAACCTAACGCCTGCTTAGGCGATGTCTACTCTTTATGAGAAGGGCTTTCTGGTTTCAGTTAGAGGTTTTTCTGTATGACTTCTCCAGTTCCTCTCAACTCTTAGACTGAGCAGAAAAATATGGGAGACCAACTAGAGCTACACAGGGCCTAGAGGTTGATGCACAATTAAAGCGGCTGGTGCCAAGGAGAAGGTCAGAGAAGGCTCCCCGGAGGAGGCAGTCAACTGCGTTGACATTTTACATTCTGCTCCTTGAAATGGTATGCCAGCCATCTTATCGATGCATTAAATGAAAGCATGCCTGAAATGATGCTTTTTTAATGTTTTCCTTTTTTCCACATAACCGAGCACCCACAGTCACACACAGCTGAAGGAATTGATGTTTTCGGTGACCAGTATTGAGCTATTATATAATGGGAGAAGTACATGTCTACTGTCCAGCTGGAACACCTCATGATAGGGAGAGGGGTTCCAACAGAGTCAGCGAGAATGCCAAATTGGAAGTGGCAAGTGCATAAGCGATAGACCTCGGACTGTTTGATTCTCTTAGGCTGCGTCTTTCATTCAACTCCCACCGGTCTCTGTTGGCTACCAGTGGGGCTACCAGAAGCCAAATGAGAGCAATCTCCCTGGCAAGGCAGAAGCAAACAGGAGACGAGGGAACATAGGACTTGAAGCAGCAGTTGGTTCTTTGGCAAAACAAGTAGCTTGTGAGAACCTCATTGCAAGCTTTAACATATCTGGTGCCCAAAATGCACAATGCCAAGTGGAAGAAAAGCACTAGACTTCTCAAGGGCCCCATCGGAAAGCCCTCATAAACCTCATTCAAACACGATTGCTCTCATTATCACCTCCCAACATGTTCAGGACCCTTCCCCACCCTCCAAGGAGCACTCAGGTTTCCTTTGGGCTGTGATCCAAGCTTGAGGAGCCTTGCCAAATAGCTAGTGTGTGGGGTTCTGACTTAGAATGCCCCGTTCCTAGTTGAGTCACCCCATGAGATGGCATTTTTGCACAAACACAAGGGCCCAAGACACGATTTGAAATAGGCTTTGTCGTCATAACTGGTTTTCTTTGGGAGACATTTCCGAAAGGCTGCTGTTGTGGTGGGGAGACACTAAACATTCAGGTCAATAAAATCTCTCCATTATATTTAAGGAAGAAAACAAATCTGATGAGATGTTGCGTAGGTGGGTCAGTTTGGATCCTCCGGGAAGCAGAGATAGACATATCAGAAATTTATTGGGAGATAAGTCTGTGAAAGATAAAGGGGCTGTTGGGCAGGGTAAGTCTTCAGCCGGTGATACAGATCTGATATCTGAAATGAAAGGGGGAGGGGAAGCAAGATTGAATAAGGAAAACCTCAGGTGATCCCAATGGAAACTCCAGAACAAAGCTTGCCCGTTAGAGGAGTCCCACAGTGGAGAGAGATGGCCCGGCCCTAGTGCCCCTCCTCCCAAAGGCTCAGTCATGGCCCAGGGGCCACGGCAGAGCAGGAAATCAGCTCCAGCGCCTTGGGTGGAATCCTGAGGCACTGAGACGGAGGCTGTCTGCGAACTGCAGTTTGCACAGTGGAATGTAAAATTCTTTCTCGAAGAAAGTTGTGAGCAGCTTGGCTGTCACAGTAGGGATGAACGTAAAATAACAAAATGCCAAGACATTCTGAATTTACGCATTAAGCCAAGATTTAATGGCTGTGGAAAGAAGATTGCAAAACACTGTCTATCTAGAAAAGACTACACTGAGCTGATTGAAATTAGAATGATTTAGCTTTGCTATCCAGGTTCGCATGATAATCTCATCAATTTTTTTTTGATTCATCATCAGCAACTCTCTATGGATATTCTATTATGTACCAGGCACTACACTTTGTCTCTATCCACCAAGAGTTCACAGTAATAATTAAACCAAATAATTAAAACAACGCATGAGAGGGCCCCTGGGTGGTTCAGTCGGTTAAACATCCGACTCTTGATTTCGATTCACGTCATGATCAAACGGTTTGTGAGTTCAAGCCCTGTGTCGGCCTCTGTGCTGACAGCATGGAGCCTGCTTAGGATTCTCTCTCTCCTCTTTCTGCCCTTCCCCTACTCACTCACACACGCTTGCTCTCTCTCTCAAAATAAATATATAAACTTAAAAAAACAACAACATATGGAAAGGACTGATGGAAATTCATGTGAATTATTAAAGAAATTCAGGAAAAAGAGGAGCAAATTACACAATAATTTAGGCTTTTTTTTTTTTTTTTTTTTTTTTTTTGCCATTCTACTTTGTACCACGTGTGTTGCTGAGGCATTCTTCCAAAATGGATTGGAATAGATTAGGCAAGTGATTATTAACCCTCTCTAGAGCAGAAAGTTCTCTATTCCAAAAGAGGTCAGTGTTTCATTTCCTAAATTTAGACCATTAGTCCAGTTTTAGAAACTGGAACACCTATTCCATCCCAACTAAACTGAACCTTAACCCAGGTGAATAAAGCATGTTGATTTCAGACAGGGAAATAGAAAGCTCATGGGCTCAGGGACTATTTTGCCACTCAAAAAGGCTATGGGACCACTTTTTCTCATTGGGATTTCTCTTCCTTCTGGTCATATAAACCTGAGGCTCAGGAGCAAAAATAGTGACCGTAGAGTTCACACGTTCAACCAACCCTTGATGTTTATCGTTCCAGAGTGAGGATCTTTGGTAGGTACTGGGGAGATGGCCTGGGGTATAGCTCATGGCTCCTGCTCTTAAGGGGCACGTAGTTCCAGGTCCTTAAAAATAACACCAATTCCTGTGGAGCTTTCCTTGTTTCCTTCTTTCCTGTAGGACTCTCTCTGGGATTCTCTGATCACATGACCTCAAGACTCTCTCAGTCTATTTCTTTCCTGGGCTGAGGCTACTACCCGGAGCTCCACAGTCTCCAAACTGCCTAACCATTCAGTCTATGGCTTTGCAATTGCTACTTCCCTCTGACTTCACACCCTACGGCCTTCCTACGGTCTGAAGCCATTGCACCTACCTGACAGGTGGACTGGACCTCCCATTATCGCGACAGGCACAGATTGGGATCAGAACGGTGCTTGTGCCATCCATATTCATGGGCAATTAACGGCAGTGGCTCAGCGATCGGTGGCATTCTCTGAAGACTTGTCATGCATTTCTTGAGATGTTTTTATAGCAACAGGGAAAAATAGATCCACCCGACCAGCACTGATACAAAACCAACTTCCAAGCGTGGAATGACTTGCATCTTAATGTGGAAAAAATATACAAAAATGTATCAGATTCTATTCCTAAAGCTTACCTTTTGTTTCCTTGTTCTGGAGGGGGGGTAACAGGAATCCTGTCATGTTTTCTTTATTCTTTTTCTTTTTAGCCCATGGCCTTTATATTTTAGCCACAAGTCACCCTATTGGTAATAGAGGCTCTACTATGAGCCACATGCTTCGTCAAAAGTAAACCTCACATTCTTCTTCTAATTGTTGCCCCCTGACAGGTCGAGGAAAATAGTGTTGTTTTCATAGTGAAGTCACAGTCATAAATCTCCCAGGATTAAGACTCTCACAGCAATCCAGCGAGCTCGTATCATCCTGAGGACTCCTTCAGGGCCACTCTCTGGGAAAGAGACAGAGAAAGAGAGACCGAGAGAGAAATGCCTCTTAGAAAACACAAATTCTGAAGGAGAGCAGTACATTCACCAGCCTCCGCTCAATGCTAACTAGTCTGCTGGGATCATGTAGGGCAGGCCCAAGTCTCATGTTGCATCTAAACAGCAAGACGAACCTCTTCTTTTTTTACTCCCCTTGTAATCCCCATCCCGGTATTTCCTCCCCCTCCTCCCTGGCTCCTCTGCTCAATTCGTTCATTTTTAACCTACAGTCCACAATAATGGGGCAGACAGAGCACTGGGCTTGGAGTGAGAACGAACCAGGTTCAAATCCCTCCCTTGCTTTCTAGCTGCGTGACCTACAGTGCAGTCAACCTGTTGCCACAGCTGGAACCGAGGAGTAATAGCTTCTCAGGGCTATCGGGGGAACAGAATGGCATAACAAATAGAAAAATGTCTGGCACAGAAGCCCTCAATACCATCCATCAGTCTCCACTCCCCTGACGAAATGCGTCAGAAAAGAAATAGGTTCACTCGAGGGGCTCACGTCCCCCAAGGTGGGATAGCTGATTTGTGAACCAAAGTCATGTGCAATGACCAGCTAATAAGGTCCAAGCTTGGGATGGAAACCACTCAGCTTGACTGTAGTATTGGCTGCCATCTACCTCCGCATGGAACCCATGCTAAAGGTTTCCACAGAAGTGAAAGAATTCATTTGCGGTCCCCTTTTCACTTTCCCTGCCTTTAGAGGACTTGGTATTGTCCCAGGGCCATCAAAGCAGATAAACCAATTTACGTGAGTGAATAAATTTGTCAAAATATTTTTCGTTAGACTTACAAATATTGTCTACTGAACCACCACACTTTCTCAACTACCTCTTGCCTATTCTTTCTCCCTCCACACCCACGCCTCCTTACTTCCTGCCAACATCACTGTTGCCAGAAACAATCACTTTAAAAATGGCCTAAAGGATTGTTAAAGGAGATGAGTGAGTTTCTCACTTAAACTAAGACTAGAGCACCCAAGAACTTCTTCTCATGGTGAATCACAGGGAAGTCCTGAATTTCAAGGGATTCCCCATTTGGCCCTATCTGGCTTTCCATCCTCAGCTCTTGCTGTGTCCTAATATGAGCCTGACAGTCTTCCCCAGTCTTCCTATGTCCTATGTCCTTCCTATGTCCTTCCTCCTCTGTCCCAGCTGCAGTTGGGAAGAGAGAGAGGGGAGAGGCTCCCATCCCCTCAATGAAGAAAAGGTGAGGGGGCTTCCAGTCTGTACTGAGACTGCTTCCTCCAGATTTCTGAAGTTAGACACATCTCACTATGGAGATTTAGTTATCTGCAGAGACTCTCAGCTGGGCTCCATTACAGTCCCTCTTTGTTCGTGAGAATCTATAACTGTAACTTACCTGCCATTATAAAGTTTTCTTATATTAGGTAAATATAGGGGTACCATTTTAAAAATGCTTTCTCCCTAACCATTGGTTTGTTTTTTCCCACAACTACAGAGGCAGGGAAATGTGGCAAAAGCAAAAAAAAAAAAAAAAAAAAAAAAGTGCCTCAGTTTACCCTGCTATGCTTATAACCTTCACAAACTTAACTACTACATCATACATCATCATCAATTGGAAGCTAAGCCTCAGAACTGCCAGAAAAGAACATGGAAGTAAATTCATGCAAGCCATAATTTCTCATCAGGAGAGAGGAAAGGATATGACCCATGTAATATTCTCTGATTTTATTTATTTAACAAAGAAGACTTTATTACATTGGACTGTTGAATGTAATGCTGTCTTGTAACTAATCGTTCTCTATATATTTTCCTTTTACTCCTAGGCGACAAAGTCCTTATGGGAAGGGACCATGTTTTACAGTTTTTCTTTTGTCTTTCCATTGGTCACTTCCCCTCAAAAGCATTTGTTAACCAGTGGATTCTGAGCTCTATGTAATTGCCAAGCCCGTAGCCACCTTGTGCACAGCAACATACCTAGAGGTCATCAATTTTAGTTACACACATCTGCTACTTTGACCACAACTGCTCGAACCAGGAGTCAGCACCTGGCCCAATGACAGCCATCTATAGGTTGGCCAATGTCATAGAAGTTGGTTTAAGGAGAGAGATTTGTCCTCAGAGAGAATTCCATACTGGGTGGTAATGGAACAAAAGATCTGCTTCTTTTTTTAAGACAAGAGGTACAGAATCTAGCAGGTGGTTGTAGCAACAGGGGAAAGAGAAGTTGTGTCACAAAAATGAACTCACATTACTGAAGGCATGACCACTAATGTTGGTGTTGAATTATTGACCTTGCTGTCCAATGACCAAAGCTAACACTGTCTGATAACAGATGTTCCAACGGTGAGAGGCCTCGGCAGCTGCTGGAATAATTCTGTCAATTTTATTCTTTCTCAAGTATTGTTGTGATGACATTGGAATATGCCTCTGTTTCTTGTATCCTAAAAGATCTTAACAGTGTGCCCAGTGTGCCTTGCCTTTTGTAGCTTCTGGAGACTGCTTGCGTTCCTTGCTCATGACTTCAACCCAATATCCATCATCATATCTCTTACTTGTGTGTCTTTCTTATAAGGACCCCAGTGATACCAGACCCACCGCGGTAATCTCCCCATCTCAAGACCCTTCGCTTGATCATGTCTACAAAGTCCCTTTTGCCATATAAGGCAAAGTCCCTTTTGCCATATAAGGGTAGCATTGACAGGTTCTGGGGATTAGGACATGGATATCTTGGCGGGGGGGGGGGCGGGGAGGCATTACTCAGCCAACTGTGGAACAAGTACTGTGATTGATATAAACACAAGGGGCTATGGGCACCTGTACAAGGGGCAATTGGATCAGGGTAGAGGAGCCTCTCGATTTTTTTAAAATAATAAGAAAATGTCCCTTTCCCATCCTCTCGAATTTGTCCACTACTTTGGGATTTTGGGGGAGATGTGAGTGTAAGATTCTGTCAAATGCGTTACACAGGATGCTGCTACACTTCCCCTTAATCCATCCCAGTAAACGTCATCAAGTTTGCCTGTTTCCCAAAATAGGACCTGGAAATGGCCTCACTATCATACTTCTCCTAAACAAGGGAGTACAACAATATGTGCTGGGATTCATAAATGGATGTAAGATCACTTTGCTCCCAGATGAAAGGGGTTGGAATGGGCAGAGGCTCAAAGCAGCGTTGCTTTAGCAAACACCCAGATGTGGGGTTCCTGACCTTGAGGGAAGGGCTGTGATCTGAGTTAGAACTGGGGTGTATCAGAGGAGGACTGAATGGCATTTATCACTTAGATTTAGGGGAAGGATTTTGGAAAGAATAGCTAGATAGTGACTACAAATTACTCCAGAAACAAGCAAACAAAAACTTGCTGTGGGTGGCTCTGGTAGGAAAGGAGGCTTTATTTACTGGAGGATGGGGAGGTTAATTAAGAAGTAAGGATGTTTATAAGTAGGATGCTTGGCACAGGTGGTGATGTCCTTATCATTAAATGTTTTCCTGGTATAAAAATACTTTATTGGCACTTACAAAGAAGCTTGATTTTCATTGTAGGCATTTACTTATTCATTGCAAACTAAGACGTGTGTGTGTGTGTGTGTGTGTGTGTGTGTGTGTGTGTTCCCAACCAAAAGCCAGAAGCAGAGTCTGTATTACTTAGTACATAGGGATTCAAAGCCTGGATGGATGGATGGATGGATGGATGGATGGATAAATAGATGGAAGTGTGGATAACTTGTCATGACTGGAACTCTAAATCCAGAAAGCAGTGTCATTAAAAACTTTTACAAGGGGGCACCCAGGTGGCTCAGTCAGTTGAGCATCCGACTCTTGATTTCAGTTCAGGTCATGAGGGTTGTGGGATTGAGCCCCGCCAGTGGCTCCGCGCTGAGTGTGGAGCCTGCTTGAGATTTTTCTCTCTCCCCAGATCCTACTGTCACTCTCTGTCTCTTAAAAACAACCAACCAACCAACCAACCAAACAAACAAACTTTTGCAAGAAGCATTTGCAGCCACTTTCACTTTATCTCTGCTGGTTGTATTTGCTTCCTCCTGAACCCCCTGGGGGCCAGGCCATCTGTGACTTACACTTGGGGTGCTGGAAGGTGGCTTTCCCTTCCCTTTGACATAGTAACTGGGTATCATACTGCCCGTCTGCTTCCTTTTCTGCCTTTCTGCATTAATTTTAAGCTTATCTGGATATTCATTGAGGATGCTCAGGTGGACCAATTCCATCACATTGCTACTCAAAAGGATTTCTGGATTCCATTTTCTAGAATAATTTGGCTGGCTTCAAAGTGAATCAAAAGGAGCCAATCTCTGAATGGTGTTTGGCAACCTTTTAGTTCTTAGTTCTATAGCAATTTATGTATGTTGTAGCAGAACTGTCCTGTGCGGTCTGGCTCTGCTCGATTTCCTCTGCCCCAGGCCATCTGCTCAGCTTTATTTCTTGCCCCACCCGCTCTACAGCTGACACTGAAGCCAAATCAAACCACTCACAGCTGCCCTCGTGTTCCAGGCTGTTGAAAGCATCTTGTGACTCTGCTCATATGGCTCACTCTGCCTGAAGGGCCCTTCCCTCTCTTCCACTTCTCCTCACTTCTCTTCCCCTGCCCCGTGAGTCCTTGAACACTCATCTCCAGAACATTCTAAGAGACTTTCATCAATTCTTCCACTTTCCACCTATCACCAAGTAGTCTCTCCTTTTAAAAAAAAAATTTTTTTTTAATGTTTATTTATTTTTGACAGAGAGAGAGAGAGTCAGAGCATAAGCAGGAGAAGGGCAGAGAAAGATGAGACACAGAATCCAAAGCAGGCTCCAGGCTCCGAGCTGTCAGCACAGGGCCCGATGTGGGGCCAGAACTCACGAGCTGTGAGATCATGACCTGAGCCGAATTCTGACGCCTAACCGACTGAGCCACCCATGCACCCCCCAAGTACTCTCTCCTTTACAGACTTCATTACAGCAACAATAACATTTCAGTGTCCTATTTATTAGCATGTCTGCTCTCCCTTCCAGACTGTAAACAAAGCCTCTTGGAGACAGGATTTTGTCTTTTCTCCCCCTCAATGCCTAGCACAGTGCCCAGAAATTCAGTTCCTGTTTGTTTGTTTGTTTGTTTGTTTCTTGTTTGTTTGGGGGTTTTTGTTTGTTTTTTGAGAGAGAAAGAATGCAAGAGTAAGAAGGGTAGAGAGAGAGGGAGGGGAGAGAGAATCCCAAGCAGACTCCCTGCTGTCAGTGCAGAGCTCAACATAGGGCTCAAACTCACAAACCTTGAGGTTATGACCTGAGCTGAAATCAAGAGCCAGACACCCAACCAACTGAGCCACCCAGGCGCCCCGTTCCTGTTTGTTGAGTGAAGAATTACTTGCTAATTCTTTGCTGCTCCTCCTTCCTTCCCCAGCCGTCCTTAGCCATCAATCCCTGCCTCCCCAGTTTCTTTATTTACATTTATTCATCATTCACATATTTCTCATAGACCTATGGTTCTTCATTCACAGAGAGCACCTCCCTCCATAGGGCATGGGTAGGGAAGTGTTTAGATTAGAAAATGGACTGAGAAATTCCCATGCAATTTTCAGCTGAATTGAGAGTATTCGGCCACCCAGTCACTCCTTCCTGCTCCTTCTCCTCCATTCAGCTGAGCGAATCAAGTTGGAATGGTCGTTAATGGCAAGCTGACAAGAAGGCACATCAACTCATCTTTCATAGTTTGGATTAAGGGGCGTTCAATGAACAGAACATAGTCTGTTTTTCTTTTTAAAGACTGAGGGGTTCTTTCTCAGGCTTAAGTGCACTGCAGATACAGAACAATTAAACCCTAAGTCCATAATCAGTCACTAAAACTTCAAATAAATTCATAGAAAAAGTAAATGCCAGAAGCCACAATTAGCAAGTGACTAGAGTCTGAGTAAGGTCACAGTGATGAAGAGTAGAAAGTTCTGTGATGCAACAGGGTCAACTAGGGATTAAGGGGTAACATGATAAAAAGTCAAAATATGTAACCAGAGCAGGTTCTGTTGAATCTTACAGAGACAATTTTCTAAGCTAAACCCTTATTATTTTTTTTCATCACGACAAGTGTACTCTTTAATCCCCTACCCCTGTTTCCCCCACCACCCCCACCCCCTCGCCTCCTCTGGTAACCATCAGTTTGCTCTCTGTAGTTAAGAGTCTTTCTTGGCTTATCTCTCTTTCTCTTTCTATTTTACTCATTTGTTTTGTTTCTTAAATCCTACATATGACTGAGACCATATGGTATTTGTTTTGCTCTAACTTATTTCACTCAACATTGTATGCTCTCTAGCTCTATCCATGCTGTTGCAACTGGAAGGATTTCATTCTTTTTAGGCCTGAATAGTATTCCACTATCTATGTATATATATACATCACATCTTCTTTATTCACTCATCTATCAGCGGACACTTGGGCTGCTACCATAGTGTGGTTATTGTAAATAATGCTGCTATAAACATAAGGGTGCAGGTATCCCCCTATATTAGTGTTATTTTATTTTGTGGTAAATACCCAATATTGTGATTCCTGGATCACAGGGCATTTCTATTTTTAACTTTTCAAAGAACCTCCATATTGTTTTCCAGAGTGGCTGTACCAGTTTACATTCCTACGACAGCGCAAGAGGGTTCCCCTTTCTCCACGTCCTTGCCAACACCTGTTGTTGCCTGTGTTGTTGATTCTAGCCATTCTGACAAGTATGAGGCAATATCCCATTGTAGTTTTGATTTGCAAGATGTTGAGCATCTTATATATCTGTTATCCATTTGTATGTCTTCTTTGGAAAAATGTCTGGTCATGTCTTCTGCCCATTTTTAAATCAGATTATTTCTTTTTTTGGGTATTGCGTTGTATCAGTTCTTTGTATATTTTGGATACTAACCCTTTATTGGATATGTCATTTGAAAATATCTTCTCCCATTAAATAGGTTGTCTTTTAGTTTCGTTGAGTGTTTCCTTCGCTGCGCAGAAACTTTTTATTTTGATGTAGTCTCAATAGTTTATTTTTGCTTTTATTTCCCATACCTGTGGAGACATATTTAGAAAATGTTGCTACAGGTGATGTCAGTGAAATTACTACCTGTGCTGCCTTCAAGGATTTTTAGGGTTTCCGGTCTCACATTAGGTCTTTAATCCATTTAAGTTTATTTTTGTGTATGGTGAAAGAAGGTGGTCCAGTTTCATTCTTTTGCATATAGCTGTCCAGTTTTCCCAACACCATTTTTTGAAGAGACTGTCTTCCCCATTGTGTATTCACTCCTCCTTCATCAAAGATTAATTGACCATATAATTGTGGGGCTAAATTAAACACTTTTGAGAAACACTCAGCTGGGAAATAAAAATATTCCAGGATTGAAAAAAACTATCCCTGAGAAGATTATCCTCTCCAAAATATAGATTCTCAGGGAAGTGCTCAGAGCTTTGGCCAAAGAAAGGGGCTCTCACCAGGAAAGCCACATTCACCAGAAACGCTGGGGGGGAGGGGGGATGACAGCAGTCACAGCCAGGTCACTCTTGTTCCCAAAGACTCCAGAAGGACATTAGCATCATGGAAAAAGAGCAGGAATGCTGTGCTCCTGTTGGGCATGTCAAGTCCATTGAGTCTGAGGCTGAGGAGAGAGAGAACACTTCAGCCTAATCTGTGGAGACTATGACTTGTTATTTCTTGGCGTGTTCTTAATTTCTCAGCTGAGAGTAGCATTGACATCCCATAATAGGCATTCTTCATTTGTGGCCACCTAATATCTCTGAACCCTCTCCTTATCTTTTTTTTCCCTTTTTTTCATAATAGGCTTATTGAGATCTAATTCACAAATCATAAAATTCACTCAAAGTGTACAATTCTGTGGCTTTTAGTATACTCACAGAATTTTGCAAACATTACCACAATCAATTCAAAAACATCTTTGTCGTCCCCAAAAGAAACTTTGCTGCCCCCCAAATCTCCCACCACCCTCCAGCCAAAGCCATTAGTCTATTCATTTTCTGTCTCCATAATAGATTTGCCTATTATGGATTGTCAGGCCTCCCAGAAATCTGTGTGTTGAAGTCCTAACTCCCAGTGTCTCCAAATGTGAATGTATTTGGAGATAGTCCTTTAATTCAGTTCAAGGTGATTCAGTTAAAATGAGGTCGCTAGGGTGGGCTCTGTTACAATATGACCAGTATCCTCAAAACAGAATAAGGACACAGGTACAAATGGAAGATCACGTGAACTTAGGGAGAAGACAGCCATCTGCAAACCAAAGAGGGAGGCCTCAGGATGAAACCAACCTTGCTGGCACCTTGATGTTGGACTTCTAGCTTCCAGAACTGTGAGCAAAAGTAAATTTCTGCTGCTTAAGCCACTGCTCTGTGGTACTTTGTTATGGCAGCCCTAGAAACCTAGCTCAGGGACGTTTCGCATCAATAGAATCACACAATATATGATCCCGTGCTACGGGCTGCCTTCACCTAGCACCACGTTTTCAGGGTTCATCTATGTATCTGTACTTCATTCCTTTTTATGGCCAAAAAATAGCCCATTGAAATACCACAGTTTTTAATCCACCCATTGGCTGATGGGCATTTGGATTGTTTCTATTTGGGGGTTATTTTGAAAGACGCTGCTATGAACATTCACGTAAAAGGTTTTTTGTGCACTTATGTATTCAGTTCTCTTGACTACATACCTACAAGTAAAATTCCTGAGCCATATGGTAACTCTGTGCTTAGCTTTTTGCAGAACTGCCAGATTGTTTTCCAAGGTGGGTGCAACGGGTTACATTTCCAAAAGCAGTGTGTGAGGGTTCCATTTTCTCCACGTCCTCACCAACACTTGTTATCATCCGAATTTTTTTATTATAGTTATCCTAGTGGGTGCGTAGTAATATCTCTTGGCGGTTTTGATTTTCATTTCCTTGATGGCTAATGATGATGAGAATATTATCGCTGCATATTGGCCATTTGTATACCCTCTTTGGAGAAATGTCTATTCTGATCCTTTCCCACTTTTATCTGATATGGGACTTGTAAAACTTTTCTTCCACACTGCAGGTTGTTTTTTCACTTTCTCGACGGTTGTTTGAAGGACAAAAGGTTTTCATTTCAATGACGCCCTCTTTACTTTGGGTAATATCTCACATTATAAGTTGCATTTTCCCAAAATAGAAGTTAGAAATCTCGTGTACCTGTAGCTAGGGTCACCTAGATCTCACCTGTCAGATGCACCCACGAGAGTCTTGCATTTGGAGGGATGGGCTGTATAGAGAGAAACTGGAGTGATGATAGAGGCATCTGGATTCCAGATCAGCAATGACAATGTTGCTGGTATCCATCCCAATCTTGTCACTTGTGCAAAGCAGTGACGGCAAAGGCAATTTTGTTCAACAAGTCCCGTGGTGTGACCAGGCATTGTTTTCAAACGTCACAGAGCCTACTCTCTGACTCTCCTGGAGTTTCTGTGATATTCTCTTTTTTTTTTTTTTTTTTTTTTTATGTTTTATTTTTGAGAGAGAGAGTGCAAGGGGGAGAGGGGCAGAGAGAGACATAGACAGAATCTGAAACAGGCTTCAGGTTCTGAGCTGTCAGCACAGAGCCCCACGTGGGGCTTGAGCTTGTGAATTGCGAGATCATGACCTGAGCTGAAGTGGACGCTTAACAGACAGAGCCACCCAGGTGCCCCTGTGATATCCTTGAATAAACCCCTTTCCTGCTGAAACTAACCGCAGTGGATTCTGTTGTTGGCAGCTCAGAACCCTGACCGATAAACACCAGTTGGATCAGAATACGGGAATTCTAGGATTTCAGGAACTGAAGGCCTTGCAACTTCAGCAAAAGTAAATGACCTTTTGTCTTTTAAATTTTTTTTTTCAACGTTTATTTATTTTTGGGACAGAGAGAGACAGAGCATGAACGGGGGAGGGGCAGAGAGAGAGGGAGACACAGAATCAGAAACAGGCTCCAGGCTCTGAGCCATCAGCCCAGAGCCCGACGCGGGGCTCCAACTCCCGGACCGCGAAATCGTGACCTGGCTGAAGTCGGACGCTTAACCGACTGCGCCACCCAGGCGCCCCAATGACCTTTTGTCTTTTAAAAAATGACCTAACTCAGGGGTGCCTGGGTGGTCCAGTCGTTTAGGTGTCTGACTCTTGGTTTCAGTTCAGATCATGATCTCACAGTTTGTGAGTTCTAGCCCTGCACTGGGCTCTGTGCTGAGAGCACGGAGCCTGCTTGGATTCGCTCTCTCTGCCCCTCCCCCTCCCCCCCCCAAATAAATAAATAAAGTTTTTAAATATTACATAAAAAATGACCCAACTCTTCAAAATTATCAAATAGGTCCTGTTTTTGTTTTTTACCATTCTTATTACACACTCAGCATAGCCCTGGTAAAGACTTTCAAACAGCCTGATTTTCCCTGGTGGTAGGTTCACAGAAGTGGAAAGAATTTGCTCCACTTATCCACACATTTAGCTCCCTTCTCATGATCAGTGGTCTAATTTGCAGGGTGGTTGCCAGGACGAGCCCAGGTGGGAGGACAGAACACAGGTGTTGGCCACACGGAGATCAGCCACAGGCACTGGTCTTACTGGTTTTGTGCTTAAAATGCTGCATAATAATCAGGCAATTAGACCTCCTTTTTCTCTAAAGGAGGATAAACAACTGAATGGGAAAAAAGAAAGATTACAGTGGTTCCTTAAGAAGTTGCTAGACTAACTAACACCGACTAGAATTAAGGATGAGAGTCTGTCCTTGCTTCAGGGCTCTATTTACATTCCGAGCCACGTCTCCATGAATAATGCTAAGCAGAGGTCTGAGAGTCATATATGGCGAATTCATGATTTCTCGAAAGCTTATTTCAGCCTAGATGTACTTTTTTAAATTCACCCGATGATTGCCCAACACTGTTTTGAATTGATTAGTTGGATCTTACACAAGGGAAGCCACATTACTGAGCAATGACAAGTTTAAAAGAGGAAGACATTAAGAAAATTAAGGTTTTTTTTTCTTTTCTTCAAACTCAAGGCCACCAATGCTTATTCCAAACTTTAAATCTTTAAAGATCAAAAGTCCTGCTAGAGGATAAAGCATACCAAAGCCATAGAGAAACGTTAGTTTTGGCAAGATGAGCAAAGAGGAGTGGGAAGAAAGGAAGCAAACAAAATACAGAGAGGAAATTCTACCTTGACTCTCCTCACAGAAGTTTCACTAAAAAACAACAAACAATCAGCCAGCCGTCTTTTTATATCATTGAAAAAATAATTAGAAGAAAAATATTTAAAATGAGCGACCTCTGTAGGCTCTGCTCTTTTCAACGTGTGAAATTCTGAGGTTAACAAGTTTTATGGAATTTAATCTCTTCGGAAATTAATCAGAAGGTCCAAGGACTCACAGCCTGATGGGTTGGCATGGCTGTTCCTCTCTTTCTAGGTGAGAAATACACTCACTCTGCATACGTATAGATATGCTATCAGGTGAAATCCCAACCCTGAAACATAATGATTCTCCCCAGTGAACATTAATAAGGGTACCAAGTCCAGTACTCCGACAGGAGAGGTAGGAATCGTTCAGTTGTGTTTGCCTAACAGAAACAGCAGAAACACAGCTCCAGTTCCTCCCCAAAGTTGACTTCCATTGACTTTTAAACATAAAACCATATCGAGCACACAAGAGTAACGGCACCTGCAAAGGTGAATAAAGTGTAAGGACATTTCTTTTTCCCCTTTCACAGATGTGCCCAGTGATGTTAGAGTAGAAAACCCCTTCTTTTCCATATCTTCTCCCATCTCAAAGTTACCTGGCCTCAAGGAAATATCCCAGGTAAGCTGAGTTGCTACTAACAACTACCACTGCACCATTGTGTAGGGGTAGTTGTTAGTAAAACTCACGTGAGTAGGATGAATAACGGAAATTATGTGTCACGGGACAAGCTCCAAAAATCTGCCCTGTATGACCAATTTAAGTCCAACTGCAGTGCTTGGCCTGGACTCAAAGAAAGAACAAAATCTAGCTGTAGCCTCTGCTTGGGTACACCTGAATTTATGGCTCATTTCTTTGCTTGCTCCACGCTCCATGGGAAAAATCTGAGTAGGTTTCATTTCACCAAGAGCAACCCAACTCCAGGCCACAAAGATCAAGAGCAGCCCTGTACTCAGTTTGGCTGCAAATCTAGAGAACAAGGTGAGAAATGGTCCCTAGGATAATAAAAGGAAATAGGGTTACACGTCCACACACTCACCCACATACCGGAGACAGAATTCACTTCCAGATGGGCTACCAGAGGAAGTTTACTGTAAACCAAGCTGGCACAGAGCACAGAAAGTGACTAGCTGTCATGAACATAATAAAGATGAGCCCCCCTACCACCAAAAACTCGTGCTAAAGAAAGACCAACAAGATTGACATGAGTGAGATCTGAGGTATCACTGAGGGCAGCGATTTCCATTTGTGGCTGAGATTTGAGTGACATGGTAAGTCATTCGATTCCATTTGTGGCTGAGATTTGAGTGACTTGGTAAGTCATTCAAAAAATACAGTCATAGATAGATTGTATAGCACTTTGGGGAGAAGGTAAGGAGAACGCATAAAACGCATAAAACGTTTAAGCTGTTAAGTGAAGGGAGCAGTCCTGTCCTAAAGTCTCAGATCCATGCCCTTTCTCTGGAGATTATCTCAATTATTGTACAGCAGGTTCAGGTGTGCACATGTGTGTGTGTGCGTGTGTATGTGCATGTGGAACGGGGTGTATGGATGTCTTGTAGTCATATCTCAGGAAGTTATTGCTGCAGTGGAGGCATGTTTTACTGTCAGAAGCGAAGTGCAAAGTACAAAAAATACAAATACAAACTTCATATACGATTGGTCTTGTGGATTCTCAGTGTTAATAAAGTAATCTCCATTCACAAGGGCAAGGAAAGACATTGCTCTGGGTACAGTATGAATATCCTTATGAAGAAGTTTCTTGAAACCAGACTAATGCCTTATATCTGCCCCATAGATTCAGACAAACAGTCTTTATCCACATGCAAATATCCCACTGGAGCAGCCCTGACTTCCGGATGCTCTTGTCCTCTGGGAGAACTCTGGGAACCCACAGAGGAGACTCATTTCAACCTTCTGTGTGCCCCTGAAACTTGCTGGGGTATCTGTTCTGTCTCAAGTGTTAAGTCAGGAGAAATGTCCATGAGAGTAAGTCAGACCCATTACCACACGACAGGTGCAGTGTTGAACCCTATCCTATGTACATTATCACATTCAATCCTCACAATAACCCTCAGAGAAGAACGAGTTATTTTCCATATTTTATAGATGAGAAAACTAAGACACGAAGATGACAGTGAGTTGCCCAAGGCTGAGCTCCTGTTCTTAATAACAAAGTTTTCTGAATTGGGGAAGGTTTCCATGGCCAACCTAGTTCTTGGCAACCTTAACTGGGTAACCAGAGTGTCTAGGAAAGACCAATTCCACGTAGCAAACACCCTAGCCAGAAGCATGATGTAACTTGCTTCGAACTGGTGAGGCCCTCCTTTGATGACATATATGCTTCCTTCCATATGCTCTTCTGACATATATGTTCCCAACAAACATGTTCCTCACAATATATTCCTGACACATACTTTGTAGACACATGTGTTCTTTTCAGTAATCCCCCTTGCTTAATCGGGATTTCGATTTCCAGCTTCCGTTACCCATGGTCAAGTGCAGCCTGAAGCAGGTGATCCCCTTTCTGACTTACTGTCAAAGGGTCAATAGCAGCCTAAGGCTACATCGCAGTGGCTATAGCATTCACCTCACTTCTTATCATGTGGGTCTGTCATCATCTTATACCATCGCAAGAAGAGGGTGAGTATAGTATAGAAATTTTGAGAGAGAGAGAGATCACATTCGCATAACCTTTATTATAGTATATTATTACAATTCTTCAATTTTATTATTTGTTATTATTGTTAACCTCTTACTGTGCCTAAGCTATACATTCAACTTTCTTATAGGTATGTACGTATAGGAAAAAACATAGCATATGTAGGGTTCGGTTCCATCCCCAATTTCAGTCATTCCCTGAGAATTTTAGAACATTTTCCCGGCTCATAAGGGGGTACCAGTATACTTCTCACCCTAGCAGAACTGCTTCTCTGGCTTAGCTGACTACTTGATTCCCAAGGGTCATTTATAGAGAAATTTGTTTCTACTGCTGCTATGTGGTGATAAGAACACAGATTTCTAAGTCAGTTATGGGCTGCTGGCATAATTACCTTGAGTTCAAAAGCTAACAGGACCCAAGGGCTAGCCCAGCACTGAGACACAAGGGGAGGAAGGTATGGTCCTGGGTCTGTGGGGTTGCAGACAAGGCAATAAGTTCTTATGCACAACTAGTTCACCGTGAGGTGTAACTGTGTGATAAACTGAAAGCCACAAGCTGATCATTGTGGCTCAGGTGATTGAGGGTACAAAGTCACCTAAGCCCAGTATGCGGAAGGTCACCCTCCCTTGAAAACGACCGTGAATCTCTGTGCCACCAGCATCCCCGGGAGCTGCCAGAGGAACCAGAGAAGAAACCAGCAGTGGTTCTCAAATAGAGCTTTGCCTTTTGCAGCTCTACATTTTCCATAGGCATTATTCCTCCATTGCTCATGCCTGTGAGGGGACTGACTCCAGAACCTTTTCTATTCCCACCTCCGTGGGGCAACCTAATACCATGTGCTGGGGGGCTGAGTGAGGGAATCAGAAGGGCTTTCATTAGAAGGAGCCTAGCCAGCCAGACTGGTAGCCACCTTCACTGGATGCATGGAAGTGAATCAGGCTGGTCATGAAGAATTCCAAATGCTGAGTCAAGATGGTGCCCTCATGCCTATGTTGCTGGGGAAGCAGGGAACTGGAGTTCTGCACCCCTTCAGTGCACTGAACCAGCCTGCTGTGGGTATGGTCTACTCGGCTGTCAGTAACCCTTTGTTGTGAGGAGTACTCTGAGACGGGACTGAACTGGACGTTTGTAAGTATTTGCATCCCTGGACTCTTAATGGAAAGAGATCGATCTCTTCAAGGTGAGACTAGACTTTTGGACTTCTGGCTACTACCCAAAATGATTTTCTGACATTCCACTCTAGGACCTGATGGAAACGAGCTACCTCAGTTATAAAACCTGACTCACACCATGCTCTTAAACTAGAAATGATCCAAATGTTTGTGAGCAGATGACTGGATAAACAAATTAAGTTGAATCCATACAAACAGAATACTACTCAGCAATAAAAAATGGACTATATTATTATATATGATAGAATGGATGAATCTCAAAATAATTATGCTGAGTAAAGGAGTCAGACAAATAAAAGGCCATACTGAATGATCCCAATTATATAAAGCTATAGAAAACACCGACTAATCTATAGGGACAGAAAGTAAATGAGTGGTTGGTTATCCGAGACTGGGGCTGTGGGGCAGACAGAAGTAGGAGGAAGGGATTAAAAAGGGGCATCAGGAAACTTTTGGGTGATTAATATGTTCATTATTGATTGTGGGGATAGTTTCATGGCTGTTTACATAGGTTAAGACTTATCAGATTTTATACATTGAATATGCATAGCCTATTGTACATTAATACATGTTAATAAGGTTATTTTAAAAATTTTTTTTAATCTTTATTTTTGAGGGAGAGAGAGAGAGAGACAGAGTGTGAGCGGGGGAAAAACAGAGAGAGAGGGAGACACAGAATCTGAAGCAGGCTCCAGGCTCGGAGCTGTCAGCACAGAGCCCGATGTGGGGCTTGAACTCACGGACTGTGAGATCATGACCTAGGCCGAAGTTGGACACTTAACCAACTGAGCCACCCAGGCACCCCTAATAAAGTTATTTTTAAAAATAAAATAATATATATAGGGTGCTTAACTCTATGCCTGGCATATAGTGTATCCTTGATACATAGGAGCTATTTTTTTTTTTTTTTTTTACTCATTTTCACACTGAGCCTTGTGCTCACTGACATTAGTGATAACAGGAGCAAAGGACAGGAAGATCTTATTTCTGTGGTGTATTCCAAGTGGACTCTACCCAGAGGCTGAGGGAGCCTCGGGTGTGTAACAGAACTGGAGACGGTATGGAAAGAGATTCAGAAACTGGTTTGGGAACCCTTTCCGATGAAGTGACACTTTCTGGAAAACACAGTCTCAGTTGAGGGGGGGGGGATAAAAAATTCTTGAAATATATTTCTGATAATGCTTGTAATTCGAACAGCCCATTTTCATCTGTTTTCTTGGCTTGTCTAGACTGAAGAATTGTTCCAGATCAGTCGTTTCTGCCCCTCTCAACAAAACCAGCCCCTTGACATTTCAGTGCCGCGACACAGCTCTAGATGGCCTACCCCACAGCATGCAAAGTTCCCGGGCTGGATTCCTGCAGCCCTTCTTGTGATGTCCCCTCACCACCCAGCGCCTCTGGTGCCACATTAAGAGCAGATACCCCACTGCATTTCTGTTCTGTGAAGACAGTATCCATGCTCCCCCAAATTCCTGTACCTTCCACACCCTCATTCCTGCAGTACCTTAAATACCCATTGGCTGGGGAAACGAAATCTCTTGACTCATCACTCACAGATTCTGTGTTGCCTTTAAAAAAAGGGAAGGGGGGGGGTTGCTTCTCAAAGACGGCACCAGAAGAACAGCGCCTTATCAGAGTCATGCAGAATTTCTGCCACAGGGACGGAATGGCAAAAAAGACATTCTTAACAGTGACACTGTTTTAATATTCCCTTCTACGCGTGTGACCTCACTGAATTTCATAGCAATCAGATGAAACAGTTAATGATACAAAGGTAAGAATGTGAAATTCAGAAAGTTCCAGTGTTTGACACAAGGTCACACAGCCAGGAAACATGGAAGCGGTTTCTCTGATTCCAAAGCAGGGGTCTTTCCATCGGACCGCGAGTGCTTCCCTTGGCAGTTCCTTTGTGCAGGTCTTCAGGCCATCAGCTGGCTTGGATTAGGGTTGGAGACGGACTCCAGGGGGGCAGCAATATTTATGTGACTTTCCATAACTCACGCAGGTACCCTGGGAACTACTTTTCGTTTTCCTAGGTGATCTGCCAAAAGTGTTTCCCCTTCTATTTTGCCCTGAAGCTAATTTAAACTCCCTGCTAAAATTTTGAGGTGTTGGGGAGGAAGGAAATAGTGGCTTATGGAATAGAGCCAATGTCCCCCAAATCCTTGGGCACCGCTTATGAATGGGCCTGTCCTTCTTCCGCTTCCCATGAACAGAGGGATCGGTCTTAGCTGTTAAAAACTTCTCCTCGTGGTCCAGCAGCATGGGAAAAATATGGCCCGTCTGGTGGCCTTGGCCCAGCCCTGGCCATAAAAAGGGATTTCATATCATTAGCGACTTCCCTTTCACAGCCCATTAGCATGAAATGTCTTGGCAGCTGAAATGACAATGGGGACTCCTTCCTCACCAGTGATTTCACAGGGAGAGATGGAAAACACCCCATCCTAAGAACAGCCATGGCGCAGCTGTACTTGCTGCTTTAATTTGTGGCTCTGACTCAATAGCAAGTTGAGATGCTGGAAAATGCTGTAGCAGTGGTCAGCCGGCAAGCAGATGGCAAGTTGAAATTAACGATATATGGCAGGTCTGGGGGCTAAACTAGTCACGTCTGGATGCCTAGCTTTGTCCACATTACCAAAAGGGTCTGCTACCAAGGCCGACCTAAAGACAGTGGGGTAAACTGAGGTGCCCCAGATGGTCCCAATGAAGTGTGTGTGTGTGTGTGTGCGCGCGCGCGCGCGCGCGCGTGTGTCCGCGCGCGCGCATATGTGGAGGTGTATGTATGCAATGTGCATATATATACATACATGCATAAATTATAAATAAACATATTTGCTTTTTACTCAATATTTGTGGTCTATCTTCCAAAGAGGAAGGAAAATATAGTTACATTAGCCCCTGAGAAAGTTGCATTTGAGGTCAGGACATGAAGTTCCAGTTCTATGTTTTCTAGGGATATTGAGTATTGTTTCCCAGGTTATAGCCAAAAACGATAGGAGTTGAGAACAAGCGTTCACGAGGTCATTTGAAACATATGCTCCTTTCAAAGACAAAAACAAAGGGAGTGACCCTGTTCACTAATGGAGTCTCTCTATTGATGCCTAAGGTGACATCCATAGCTTATGCTGTATGTGTGAAAATTCAGGCATCGACCTATGCTAAACTCGAAGGTATGTTCTTCTTCTGCTTTGGGCCTATTGCTTGAATTGCCATCAATAGACAGAGTTCACTTCAGCCCCATGTCTGGCTACCTACCAAGTAGATATTGAAGGGTAAAGGTGAAGGTGGCTTGGTATACAATTTTAACTCTGCCATTTGCCGAGGGCAGTGTATCCTCCAAGATGGCCCCCGGCGATCCCTACGTCCTGGTATTCACAGAATTACTCACGTAATTCCCTCCCCTTGATTGTGTGCTGAGCTTGCTGACTTGAAGCTAACAAATACAGAAAAGCGATGGGATATTACTTCTGAGAGTAGATCATAAAAAGACTGTGACTTCCGGCTTGAGTGCACACACCCTCTCTCTCTCTCTTTTTACTTTCTTGCTCTTACTCTCTCTGGCCATTTCTGTGGTGAGTTAGGCTGGCAGAGAAGGACAGAAGCCAGCCAGTAACTGTGTAAGCGAGCATGGAAGTAGATCCCCCCCTCCTTTTGTCCCCTCTCTGGCATTCAGATGAGACCACAGGCTTGACCAACAGTTTGCCTGCAACCTCAGAGAAACCTTGACCCAGAGTCACTCAACTAAGTCATGCCCAGATTCCTGGTCAATGGAAACTATGAGATAATAAACATTTATTGTTTGAAGACATTAAGTTTTGGGTGTCATTTGTTAAGCAGCAACAGGTAACCAATACAGGTAGCAATGGGAGACAAGGTGACCATTATGTAGATGAGCCAGGTGGCTACAGGTTTCAGTGGCCAGTATACTCAAGTTCTAAGTAAATCCTCATTTTGAGGAAGATTTGTTCCTAAACTTAAATACTGGAATCACCACCTGTGACTCACTGTTCATACAGGGACCTCTTCAGACACATTTCTACCACTGGCTACAATGGTTTAAAAATGGTCCTGTCCAGAGTGCTTTTAAAAATACCGAGGCCAAGGCTCCACCCCAGACTGACTAAAATAGAATCTCTAGGGTGGCACCTGGATCTGTATTTTTAGAAAATTGTCTGGGTAATTTGGCTGTTTAGTTCAATTTGGAAGTGGCTAGAAAAAATAAGCTTTCCAGATCATCTTCTATGATGGATTTCCATGACTCTCTGTGTTAAGAGAGTTTCACATCTAGTGTGGGTGATACATTTTGGAAACCAGGTCCCCGCAGCGAGTTTGGCATACTTGAGCATTTTAAATGTGGATGTCAGCAACTTGCAGGGCTTGGAAAGTTGAGCAAGGCCACAAAGCTTGCCTGTATTCCTGAGTCTAATCTAAGTAGTAATGGACTCTAGCAGAATTCCATGAATGGTTTGTGTTCTAATGACTCAAACATCAATGATGCATTGCTCAAGCTAACTATTTTCAGAGACCCCATGGTATGGGTAAGGAGACGGTGGGATTAGAGTCAGAAGAGCTGGATTCAGGTGCTGGCTCCTCTGCTTGGCAGCTGTGTGACCTTGGGCAAGTCAACTAATCTCTCTGAGCATATTTCTTTGACATTTTAATTTCTTTTTGAGAACTTTTGCTGCACTTTTCTTCTGACTATAAAAATAATACATCCTCCTAAAAAGGTGGCACATACAGAGAACTATTCTTAAGATCCAAAATTATACATAACCTAGAAACCTGAGATAACTACGGTTCTATTTCTTCCAGTCCGATTGGAATACATTTACATGCATGTTTTTATAAACTGTGATGGTGCTATATTATGTCTCTCATCTTGCTTTTTCACTTAAGACTCTAAACATTTGTCTCATGTTATCAAAGTTCTTCAAATCATGACTTGTAGGGCCTTCCCTCATATTCCATTATGTAGGTGTACCAGAACTATTTTTCTATGGCTAAATACTGAGGTTATTTTCAAGTTTTTGCCTTTATGAAGCATATTGTGAGAAATATTTTTGTTGACAAAATTTGTCCACATTCCCTACTGCTTCCTTAGAAGAAATATCAGAAATGAATTTACTGCATCCAAAGGAATGAATCCTTTTAAAGGTCCAGATGCATGTTGCAAATTGCTCTTCAGAAAGACTTACCCAATGCGTCCTTCCACCAGGAGAATTTCCATCTCAGTGCAACTTTGCCAGCATAAGATATTATCTATTTTTTATAAATATTTCTAGTTTGATGGTCTACATAATCTTTGTTAGTTTGATAGTTAAAATACGCTATCTTGGGGGCGCCTGGGTGGCGCAGTCGGTTAAGCGTCCGACTTCAGCCAGGTCACGATCTCGCGGTCCGTGAGTTCGAGCCCCGCATCGGGCTCTGGGCTGATGGCTCAGAGCCTGGAGCCTGTTTCACATTCTGTGTCTCCCTCTCTCTCTGCCCCTCCCCTGTTCATGCTCTGTCTCTCTCTGTCCCAAAAATAAATAAACGTTGAAAAAAAAATTAAAAAAAAAAAAATACGCTATCTTGTTTTAATGTGTGACTTCTTATATTGCTGGCAAGATCAAGCACTTTTCCTGTATTTAGCATTCACACTCTCTCTTCATTGATAAAGTGGGAATGATAATTCTTATGTACATCACGGTGGTATTGAGAAAATTTATGAAATGAGGACTGTGAATCTTTTCGCAAATGCAGTGATGTGGTACCTTTATATAACTCCTATGGTCTCAGTTTAGTTGATAGCTATTTTGTATGTAGACAAGTCAATCTATCATGAGGCTGTAGGATGGAGGGTAAATCCCCCCCAATCTTCCTTCATCCCACACATTTCCATGTCACATCATCAGAATTTAGTAGCACTAAGAGTTGGAATGAAGGAATACTCAGAAATGGCAAATGGACCCACGCAGCCCGTATGTCTATCTCCATATTATCATTCTTGCTGATGGTAGGTCCTAGGAGAGAGACGACTTAGTTGGATGTATGTTTGTTTGTGGCCCCAACTATTTAGCAACAGCTCTTGATAGCCACTGCCTCCTCTTTCGTCATCCATGTCCCCGAGTCACTGCTCAAACGTGGGTCTCAGCAGTAACGAGCTCTCCTACAGCAAGGACTAAGACATTGCCCCTTTAGACATCGCCTAGGACTGGTTCGCCTGGACACAGAAACTGCTTGATTTCAGCACACATAGTGATGGCAAGCACCAAAAGAAAGCTACAATTCCCAGAATTTCTGTATTAAATGGATGACATATATCATTGCTTATTCAACTTGATTCTCTCAGTTAACTAAAAAGGAAAATTAAGAGATAAAAACTGTTATGATAAAGGCATAAAAATTCTGGGGGAACTTTTCTACAACTTCAACATAAAGCATTCAAGATGTTGGATAATATGTGGATTTCAAAGAAAAATGCAGTGGATTTAAAATGTAATTAATGTTCAGTTAGACTATAACTTTGCTATCAGAGATCTGGAATTCAGCCTTCCTCTTTTCCAAGAACTCTGTCCTTCGTGCCTGGAGACTGTAAGTTCTAGGGTGGAAGCTGTGAGGGTAGAATCTGTTCTTTCTTATTTATAATAAAAAAAAATTAAAAAGGGTGTTTGGGGACCACTTGTACTAGTGCTTATAAATCCACAGTGAGGAATTTTGCTTTGGTAGCTCTAAACAGACTTTTGCTTTTCCCTAAATTTAGGGAAGAACTTTAAAGGCATTCTGTGTACATAGTTATGTAGTCTGTGCTTTAATTCAATGGAACTCTTGGCTGAGTATGAACAGCAAACAGACATTTGCAGTTGCAAATTAGACATTTGGGGTTCAATTTTCTTTGGTATGTCTTTCCCAGATATGACTTCATTTTATTTATACAATCTCATGGTGTCTCTATAAACTTGCCTTTTATCATCATCTTCTGAAATCTCATGCAATAAATAGTGGTTGCAAAGGAAAAAAAAGAAAAAGAAAAGATCAGTCTCCTAACGTCTTTCAATGAGAGAGCTGCCATTTTGTTCAGAAGAGTAGCTCCATTAGTACAGCCTTCATTCTGATGGCCAGAAAGGTATCTGCAGCCCCCTGGAAGTGGGCATCTCTACAATGCCCAGCAAGCATTTTCCAGGGAAGTCTGTCTCAGTTGTACCACCTACCACTAGGGTTTGTAGAATTAGAGAAGCTTGGATCAGGGTGACACTTGGTTTACCCAGTGTTTAGCCCAGTTGGTTTAGCCCAGTTTGTGGCTGCTTCGGAACCACCATGGTGACTGAAACCTGAGAGCACAACCATATGTACGGCAATGGAGAAAACCTCCCTATGGAATTCATCAGTTTGGAAAAGTCCATTCCGGAGCTTCATATCTCATATTTGACAACACTGAATTCTTTGGAGTGTGAGAAACTCAAGAAAAGGCCTGTTTGACTACCTACCATCCTTCTTGCTGCAAGTTCTCTGGCCAGTGCAAAGCTTGTTCCCACTTTTTTGTTAGAAATACTATTATTATACTAAATAACGATGATAACTAATATTCATGGGAGTTCACTAAATAGCAGACACTGAGTGAAGTGCTTGACATGTATTATCTCGTTTAACCTTCACAGTGCCTCAGTGAAGCATGTGCTATCCTTCTCTCACTTAATAAACTAGGAGCTGAGAGGTTAGATACCTTGTCCAGGCACTTGCTTAGAAAATGAGCTCAGCTGGAATCCAGGTAGTGACTCCCCTCACCACTATGATGACTGTTAGTAGTACAAACAGCGTTCTGGGCACAGACATTAAATGGTCACAAAGCTGCACTCAGGGTCCCTGACTTCCTATCATAGAGTGAAGGACAAAGGCATCCATCCTGTGGGAAACACCCTGCAGATAGCAAGGTCAGCACGTTGTGTCTAATCTTTCAGAGGCTCATCAGGCAAATAAATTCTCCCTCTCTAATTCTGTGACTGAGATAGAAGGCAAAACAGAAAGAAATAAAAATACAGTATTCTTCCCCTACTTGTCACAAAGGAAAGGTTCCATGGAAAGCCGAGAAACAGATGGTCCAGGGCAAAAATCAACAAGCTTGATGTCCAGGATTAAAGACCAGATGCCACTAACAATCTTTAGAAGCCTCTAGAGGAACTTCAAAGAAATCGCCCAAAGCCCCATGTCTCTCTCCATGAGGGAAGTAGACTTAGTCATCCGTGCCCCTTTGCAGCCAGGTTCTCCCTTGTTCCCTGGGATCAAGCTAAACAGATGAAAGGAACTTTAAGGTTGCCAGAATGGAGAGTTCCAACATCCTATAGCGTCAGTCAATTTAGTTGTATCACTGAGTCGACTGATCAGACAAGGTTCCTATAGGCACCAACCCCCCTCCCCCCCCCGACTTTTATAGCTTATAATTCAGCCCACTTCTCTTTCTGGAGATTTCTCTAACTCATATGCAACACGAGCGTCCTCTTAGCTCTTCATGAAGTCAGCTCTCGATTTCAGGTCTCTTTCCCTTCATCATGTCTTCTTACTCCATTTGTAAGAGGGATACTAACTCCTCATAACTCCAAACCATAGGAGTGGTGCTGGAGGCCACCTGGGTCAATGAAACAGAAAGACGTAAATGAGGAAGTACAATTTGAATAGTATGAAATTGAGACTGTCGATCTCTGGAGTTCTGGAACCTTCCACTGAGCCCCTTCAAGATCTCCCTTTACAAATAACCTAGGTTCACGTGACAGAGTTTCCAGTTGGGGAAAGATCATAGAATCATCTGACCCATCAATCAGCTGCTATTTGCATGCCCTTATTCACATATTTATTTTTTAAAAAGTTAAACTGTTATTGGGTTCCAGGGCTGGGTCAGGTGATGAAAATTTGGGACAAATAAGACCCAGACACTGTTCTGAAAAAGCTGCTAAAAAGTTCTAAAAGGCTGGGTCTCGGGGCGCCTGGGTGGCGCAGTCGGTTGAGCGTCCGACTTCAGCCAGGTCACGATCTCGTGGTCCGTGAGTTCGAGCCCCGCGTCGGGCTCTGGGCTGATGGCTCGGAGCCTGGAGCCTGTTTCCGATTCTGTGTCTCCCTCTCTCTCTGACCCTCCCCCGTTCATGCTCTGTCTCTCTCTGTCCCAAAAATAAATAAACGTTGAAAAAATTTAAAAAAAAAAAAAAAAAAAAAAAAAAAAAAAAAAAAAAAAAAGAAAAAAAAAATAAAATAAAATAAAAGGCTGGGTCTCTAACTCAGTGCATTAAGCCCGTTTCCAATAAATAGGAAACCCTGGGGAACCACACAACAATTCCACTTAGGGTCCTACATAGACGTGTCCTTCCAGAGCACCGGTGTTACTTAAATGATTCACCAGAGGCAGGGTGGCAGAGGCCTGAGAAAATTCCTGAAAACCTAGCTTCCAGTCCAGTATTGTTCTAAGTAGATAGGCTTTGCACACTGCTTTCCCCAGATGGATCAGTATTGCATTTCAGGAAGCATTAGCTGTTAAACAAATACAAGGGCAGACCATGGCAGAGGAGAGGTTCAATCGTTTGATGATGATGATGATAGTGACAATTAATAGCTGAATACACTGTAGTCTAAATATGTATCCCATTTGATTCTCACCACTGTCCTGTCGGATAAGTAAAAGTCATACAATAAACACTTGATTGAGCACATACTATGTGCCAAGCACTCTTTTAAGGGCTTCGCATGTATTCATTCAGTTAATCCTCACAACTCCGTAAGGCACATGCTGTTGTTATCCTGCTTTTTTTCCTTTATGGATGAAGAAACTGAGGCACAGGAAAGTCAAATAATGGATCTACGGTTATACAGCTTGTAAGGACAGAACTGGGACTTGAACCCAGGCAGTCTGGTTTCAGTTCAGTTCATTGCTCATAACTTCTATTCTGGTAGACCATTTTTATGACCTTCACTTTAAATTTTTTTTTAATCTATATTTATTTTGAGAGAGAGAGACAGAGTGTGAGCAGGGGAGGGAGACACAGAATCCGAAGCAGGCTCCAGGCCCTGAGCTGTCAGCACAAAGCCCGACACGGGGCTCGAACTCACGTACTGTGAGATCATGACCTGAGCCGAAGTCGGACGCTCAACCGACTGAGCCACCCAGGCGCCCCATGACCTTCACTTTATAGTGCGGAGTTTGATCAAAGCAAACCACAGTGAGTAGAGGTACCAGTAGAAATAAAAATAGCAATTGCTAATGTGCATCTCCCACCCACTGTACAGCAGGTGCTGTGATAGGCATGGATACTCTAGTCTCCCCCAATTATCCTGAGCAGGAATGATTGTTGTTGTTGCTGTTAGAAAACATGGTCAGACATACAAAGCCCAGGGCTGAATTTCACACGCTTACTTACGCAGACCCAGGCTGTGTTCTAGAGACCCTAGAAAGTCAGAAGATGCTGGAAGAGCTGAGAGTTGGCCCACTCCATAACAGAACCAAATCTGGGTTTGGGCAAGGATCAGACTAAGCCACAGGGCTAGCGGTCATAAATATCTAAGTCCTAATGTTTGCTCTGGTCCCTCTAGACTCTCCCACCCAGGTCCGCTTACTAGAACAAACATCCCTAGAGCTGGGGGTCTGATATCGAGCAGGGTCTGCCGCCGGAGCCTGTGTTCACTGAGGTCAACTGTTGTGCCTGGCTGAGAGTCACTTTCCTCGTCTGTAAAATGGGAATGTTGTTCAAATGTTCATTTGTTCTTCCCAGGCTTCCCTGACGTGGGGTTTTATATCTATGGTTTCTTCTTAGAAGACACGCTCATTTTAGAATCATGCCTTCCCGGGTGCTGTGGTCTGAATGTTTGCATCTCCCCCAGATTCATATGTTGAATACTATCCTCCCAGGTGATAGTATTGGGAGGTGGGGACTGTGGGAGGCGATTAGACCTGCAGGGGAAGCCCTCATGACTGGGATTAGTGCCCTTTTGAAAAGAGGCTCGGAAAGCTAGCTCGGTCCTTCTGCTAGGTGAGGTCAACCGTAAAAAGGCAGCTGTCTGGGAAAGGGACTGTCAGCAGGCACAAATCTGCCAGCACCCTGCTCTTGGACCTCCCACCCTCCAGAACTGTGAGAAGCAAATTTCTGTGGTCTGTAAGCTACCCCGCTGGTGATCTTTTGTTACAGCAGCCTGGACGGACTAAGACACCAGATTCATAGCAAAATAAAACTGTGATCCTGAGAATAGGAAGTGAGTCAGGAAATGCAGATGCTTAGGCACCAATCCCCCCCCCCCCCCCAAGCACTTGAACAGATCCCCTCCGTGCAGACCCACCGAGGTTCCCGGCTCCGGGCAGAGGGGTGACAATTCCTCGCCCCTGGGCTGGAGTCCTTACGGCTACCGAGGCAGGACGGTCAAACCCGTGGAGTGCAGAGGAATCACATACACGGGCTGCAATATGCGTCCTCGTAAAGTCTCAGCATATAACCCTCCAGAAGCCACACTTCTCCCAAACCGCTCAGATTTAGAGGCATTTAAAGAATGGCTCTTGCAGGGAACCCCGCTCCTCTTTCCTATTCTCTGGGAGATGTCGCCCAGGCACTGAGATCAGCTGACCCAGATTCTTCTGGAAGTTTTCTACTTCTGAGATTGTGATTCTTTCAGCCAGCACTTGCTGGATTGAAGCCTCAGCTCTGTGGCGGCTGCCTGCTGCCAGGCTAGAACGAGCACTCGTCCAGAGCATGCCAGGTATGGCCCTGTGCTAAGTCAGTCACCTAAGTGAAAGCATTTTATCCTCACGACAGACCCGGCACTAGAGTTTTCCTTCGAAGGAACTGATTTGTGGAGGTTAAATAACTTCTCCAAGGTCACTCAGCTGGTAAGTGATGTATGCATTTCCGAGGGCTGCTGTAACAAATTAGCACAAACTGAGTGGCTTAAGACAACAGAAATCATTTATTCTCTCATGGTTCTGGGGTCAGACGTCCACAGTGAAGGTATTAGCGGGACCGCACTTGCCCCGAAGGCTCTAACACAGACTCTTTTCCTTGCCTCTTCCAGCTTCGAATGTTTCAGGCGTTCCTTGGCTTGTGGCTGCATTGTTCCAAAGTCCTCCTGGGTCTTTATGTGGCCTTCTCCTCTCCTGTGTCTGTGTTTTCCGTTGTGTCTCTTACAAGGACACCTGTCACTGGATGTAAGACTCAGCCTGGTAAATCCAGGGTGCTGTCACCTCAGAGACCTGCACAGACCCTTTTTCTTTCAAATAAGGTCCCATTCACAGTTTCCAGGAAGGAAGGAGGTCCACAAATCTTTCAGGGCCCCCATTCAATCCATTACACCTAGGCAGGCAGCCTTGCTCTGGACGGTGGCCTCGTCACCCTTAGGCTGCACCCTCGCACATGCTGACTTTCCACAGGTGTCAAGAAAATGCCTGCTAAATTAATCTGAGCTTTTCACACATCATCACACGGCTGAAGGGATGATTTTTCTGTGCTGATATTCTGTCCACGTTCCAGAAGGACAGTATGTAAGCTCTACGAAGCTCTCCCACACGTGCCCAGACAGAGGGAGAGGAATTACGGCAAATTAGGTTTCTTTTTCGAGAGAACTGAACTAAACTTTGCACATGTTAAAGGCGTGTATATTTTTTAAATTTCAAGTGCAAGTATAAAAAAAAAAAAAAACCCATCCCCTCAAAACAACCACTGACAAAGAATTACTCTACATGCAGTGAAAACCTGACATAACGCAGCGATAGTCCAAAATAACGTGTTAGGTCATTACCCAGACGCCGGCAGAGTGAGAAGTTCCACCAAAACTCCTTTTTGATGAGGGAAAACAGATTTTTAAACGAAGCCTGCAGCTTAAGTGTAGAACACTTAAAGCTGTAGGCAATCAGAATTGTCATTTAAAAGGGTGAACTTTATTTCTTCTGAGGTACGGCGATGCGTCCAGGCAAAGCACGCACTCTATCAGATATGATTTGAAACAGCTGAAAAATAAACTCCTGACAGGAAGATTTTAGGACAGAAACACGGCCAGAGCTCTAAGTGCTGTTCGGAACAATAAAAAGAAAGTAAACAATGCCAGAAGAACAAAAGGAAAATTCTTAACTTCAGTTTGCTCTCGTCAGATACCGTAGAAAAATAATCCGTGCTTAGCCCTTCTTCTGGAGTCCAAATTCCTGCCTTGTGCTCATCTTTCTCGTTTAAGTTCAGTGCTTTTCAGGCCATCAGTGAATCGCTGATGCTGGGGGATGGGGCCAAGAGGGCTTCCAATCTAAAGCCAGTGAGGGCCTCAAGGCGGATTCTGAAGGCCTTTTACCCCCTTAGGCTGGCCAGCTGGGCTCTCTCTTTCGCTGCTGTGACATTGCCTTGCGTGTCTGACCTCTGTGGGAGAGCTGAGTCCATCGGCAGAATCCTCGCGCCTGTGAGCAACTTCAGGGAGCCAAGAGCGTGGCGTGAAACAGGGGTGCAGGTACCAGAAAGCAACAGATCATGAGCAAATCCTCTGGATCAGGCATTTCAAGCAAGAGGCTCATCTTGTCAGGCACTCCGAGGTGCCCCGTGAACAAGCTAGAAGGTAACTGGGCAGCAAAGGAATGAGACCTGGGCCAGCCACAAGCTGGGCTGTTGCTTCTTTAACTGAGGCTTGACTGTATGAACAAGTGATGAACCAACTAGCACCAGAATTTTACCGGCTGCCCCAGAGTGGGCCAGTGAACACTGTCCCTGGGGCCCATGGTATAATGAGGTCCTTCTGATAACTTACTCCTTTGGAAGGAGTCCAAGAGGGACACGTGCCCTGCAGAATTCCACATTGTAACCGGGCATGCTTCAGAGAGATTCCAGAGCCGTGATGATATTACTTATTTAGGCTGAAGGTTATCTGCTCGTCCTCCTCCAGATCCCTTTAAGCCAAGGGAAGGGCACCTCATTAGTGTCAGATGACAGGGGTCTGGTTCCCTTTACTAGAATGAGCTTTTCATGTCATACATACTTTGGAAGATCTGAAAAGCCTTTTCTCTTGGCCCCTGGTTAGGAAAGAAGGCATCATAACCTGACATGGCATTTGGGAAGCACGGAAGCTTGTCATTAGTCCTCATCTTGGTGCTATTCATGGAGGCTCTCGGGGGGAAATGTCCACAAACTTCTTTATAGCTCTTGCAATTAATCCCAAGTTCTGGTTGCCAGTCCTGGGTAGAAACATGTGGGTGACAAATGGTTTGGTAATTAGAATTTCAGTGAAAAGCTGATGCATTATAATGAGGGTTGTAGTATAACATTGGGATAGTATGGGTAGGGAGAGAATGTGTAGCATTTTCTTGTTTCTTTTGCTCTGTGCAGATCCAGCGAGGGGGAAATGCCATTTGAAAGAGAACTGATGGGGTATATTTAAGAAATCGATATATACCTCTTTCCCCCATCCAAGTTCTGAATTATTTGAGAGATGGGCACGAGATAAGGCAAAAGGTGGTCAAAATATCACCTTGGTTGTCGAGAGCAGCTAAGATGTGCGGCACAGCACTAGCTGTGGAATTGGAAAGCATTGCCCCACACGTGGGCATTCTCAGAAAACGTAAACCTCCCCACTGAGGGATCCCCATTGCTTATTAAATGCTTTTATTATTATTATTATTTTATTTAAAAAAATTTTTTTTTCAACGTTTTTTATTTTATTTTTGGGACAGAGAGAGACAGAGCATGAACGGGGGAGGGGCAGAGAGAGAGGGAGACACAGCATCGGAAACAGGCTCCAGGCTCCGAGCCATCAGCCCAGAGCCCGACGCGGGGCTCGAACTCACGGACCGCAAGATCGTGACCTGGCTGAAGTCGGACGCTTAACCGACTGCGCCACCCAGGCGCCCCATTATTATTATTTTATTATTTAAAAAAATTTTTTATGTTTATTTAGTTTTGAGAGAGAGGGAGAGACAGAGCATGAGCAGGGGAGGGGCAGAGACAGAGGGAGACACGGGATCCGAAGCAGGCTCCAGGCTCTGAACTGTCAGCACAGAGCCCGACGCGGGGCTTGAACTCACGAACCGCAAGATCACGACCTGAGCCGAAGTTGGACCCTCAGCCGACTGAGCCACTCAGGCGCCCGCTTATTAAATTCTTAATACAGTAGTCCCCCCTTATCTGTGCAGAGATGTCCCCGGACCCTCCCGTGGATGCCTGAAACCATGGATAGTACCCTTCCCCTTCTTGTGATGATGTGAGATGACAAAATATCTAGGTAATGAGATGAAATGAGGTGAATGGTGTAGACATCGTGATGTTGCCTTAGGCTACTACTGGCTTTCGGACCGTACATCAGAAGGAGGACCACGTGCTTCCAGACCACACGGCTGACCATGGGTGACTGGAACCACAGAAAGCAAACCGGTGGATTAGCAGGGGGAGGGGGGGGCTACGGTATGGAGTAGGGATGCCATTAATTCGTATCATGAATTAGTTGAATGTTTAGACTCTCACATGCTTAGTTCTTGGTCCATGCCACAGTAATGCAGCCTGTAAGGACCATGTCTTGCTCTTATCTTTAGAAAGTCACACATCGATTACCTAATAAATAGTTCCTGATCATGGGAATGACCATGGCCTTAGAAGAGCTCTCTTTATGTAACGAGGAACCCTTAGGTCTCAGTCTTACAACTGAAAGAGACCGTAGAGACCCAGGTGTGAGAGCTGAAAGGCAACTTGCTTAGGGCCACACGGGCTCACAGGTGAGGGGCAAATCTGACCCTTCTTGCTCCAAGGCTCTTCTTCTTTTTACTTTCTCACATTGCTTCTCTATACGACTCTAAGCGACTTGTCTCTCTTTTCTAAATCCATCTCATTCCATTTGTTTCTCTCTGTGGCAAATGCCCTACACTCATGAGGAAGGAAAAGGGAGGAAAAGTCTGCACATCGATTTCTGGCTTCTGTGTTTGGATTACTTGCAAGGAAGCATTCGCTGTCTCGCTCCACATCTTTTTTCGCCATGAGTTGAAGGAGCAAAAGAAGCCCTAAACATCTGAATCAGCAACGGGTTGGTCCTCCGCCATCCTTCTCCCAGCCAGGCAGTGCCCGGTGCAGCCCACAGGGGTGGTATCCTGGAAGGGAGCCAGAAGAGGCAAGCAGGCCAGCAGGGGGTGACCTGTCAGCCCCCGGGGAAGCCAAGGCATTACCTGTCACTGCTGTAATTGGCTTAAAGCCCACTGTCCCCTGGCCTGCCTTGATGGCTTTGACTGTGAACATGCTCCTTACAAAGGAACCTCTCACAGCCCCTAGCCACTGGATCCCCACAGCCAAGGTTTCAGGAAACGGGGGTGAAATGGGCAGAACAAGAGTTTGTCCAAAGAGCGAACAGGACAGGAGGTTCCCACTGCTTGGAAATCTATCTGTGTGTTCCAGAGACTTGCAGAACAAAGACCTACACATGGTTATTTTGGCAAGAACAGGAAGGTTTCGATTATCCTTTTCCACCCCGTGAAAGTGGCCACCTAAGATGTGCGTGCTGAAGGAACATCTGTTTTAGCACTAACAGAGCCTCGGTGAGGCCTCCCCGTGGTCTCCGCGGCAGACACAGCACTAGCAATGGGAGAGCTAAAGCTGTTGGTGCACACACGTAGTGAAGGGCTTTGTCTCTGCCTTTCATCTCAGTGATTCCAAAATGACAGTGGCCCATTGAGTGTCCTCTGATGGGCTCGGCTCCCTTCAGCTCTCGCCAGAGGCTCTGAAATTTCCTATAAGGCCACATCTTGCCTCCTTGAGGTGTCACTTTCGGAGAGGCCGTTTGGGAAAGGACAAAATAGAAATATCCAGCGCAGGCCTTTGCGCGTCTTTCACGCATTGGGTGCCTGAGCGATGGAATTGGATCTGGCAGCATGTGCCGTGTGTAAGACAGCTTTCCCCATGTGGAGCCCAGGTGTGCGATTCACCCCTGAGTCCAAGCTGCAGATATTGGTGAGTAGTGAGAGCAAGGCAGACCCACCCCACCCACCTTTGTTCCACAGAAAGGATTTGGCTCTTTGATGTATAAGGTCCAGATCCGATTTTATTCGTAGATCAAGTTTAGCTACACTCAAGCAGACGAACCCATTAAGAAAGAGGAGATTTTGTTAATTCATTGTTGAGAGTCAGTGTGGATGATAGCTAAGAGTTTATACTCTGGAACCAGAGACCTGAGCTCAAATGTCAGTTCTTTTATTGGCTCTGTCTATAAGTAAAGCTTCGAAAGTAAAGCTATTTGTCCAAACCTCATGTCTTTCCCTATAAAATAAAGATAATTATAGTTCCTACCTGGGAGTATTGCAGTGGTGATTAAGGAGAACCCTCGAGGGGGGAAAAAAAAGCCACAAGGCCAGACCCATCATTAAAACACAGTGAACTGATACCTATCATTACTATCGGTCTTAGACGCATGGATTCCCCTTTACAAGACCCTTTTCCAAATACTTCCATTCTAGAGCTGCCCATTCTGTCTGCTCCCGCTGTTAGGATGTCTTCATCCTAAACTAAAATTTCACTCCCCTTGTCTTCTGGGCAAAGAAGTAAGGCAAAGAATCACACCGATGCCCTACCTGCTCCAGGCAAAGCAGCTACAATTCTATAGACGCATCTTCACAGAACAGGAATTCACACCACAGCCCCTTCATTACCCTTGAATCACGTGCCTGAATGTGAGATCCGCAGAAGGAAGTCAACGTTATGGATGAGACGTGACCAGAGCCAAACAGGGCGGAAGTCGGCTTTTTTTGTTTTTCTAGATACTGTGTTTAGGATGCCACTGTGCTCCAAGACAGTTTTAGCACTGAGTACTTACAGTGATTATTGTCTGGACAATGGTTTTTAATCACGTTGTCCTATGATACGTCTTCATTTGTCTTGGATTGTTATCGAGACAAAAAATTGTTTATTTCTCATTGTTATTACACTTTATGTGTATTTGTGTTTTTTTCAAATTGTCTAGGTGGGGAGTTGCCTGAGACACCTCTGTGTTTTGAACACTTTAACAACCCCTGTTAAGTCTAGCACGGTCTCTGGGTCAATGAAAATGCATCCATTTTGCATTTTTAAGTAGAACCAAAGCAAAGGGACGGTATTTACTAAAATTTAAAATGGCCACTGTGGGGGGCGCCTGGACGGCTCAGTCAGTTAAGTGTCTGACTTCAGCTCAGGTCATGATCTCGTGGTTTGTGGGTTCGAGCCCCACATCGGGCTCTGTGCTGACAGCTCAGAGCCTGGAGCCTGCTTTGGATTCTGTGTCTCCCTCTCTCTCTGCCCCTCCCTCACTCATGCTCTGTCTCTCTCTCTCTCTCTGTCTCTCAAAAATAAATAAATGTTAAAAAAAAAAAAAACATTTAAAACGACCACTGTGGCAATGCAATACAACTATTCTGTGTGCACAGCATTCCCAGAATGAAGTACCCTTGAAAAAATGGCAGTAAGTTCTTATTTGGTTAATGAATCACAATTCCCCAAAGGAATAGCATGACACTTATGGGAACCCTTAGTAATAATTCTTCACGTGTGGTTTCCTCACTCACATTTTTTATATATGCAGTGATTTCCAAACTATGCTCTGCAGAACCCGTGGGGTTCAGAAGGGATGTCCCAGGGATGCGTAGGAGGGGCAGAAAGAGCGAGAACAGAGGGTGGGGCTCCTGTCAGTCCCTTACTTCACCCAGAGCTGTTGGCCTTCAGCTGTTGTATATATTGCACATCCCTGTAATATTTTTCTTTGGGGGAAAAAAAGTTTAAAAACCCATTAAGCCACTTCCTGGGCACTTCAGAGTAGTAGGGAGTACAATCACCTTCCATGTTTGCTCTTATCAAATGGATTTCTGGGTGAAGTAGATAGAAGGTGAGTTGACATTAGACTTTTAATTGCTCAATTTGGCACGAATACTTTTTTTAAGTTTATTCATTTAGAGAGAGACAGAGAGAGTGAGCAGGGGAGGAGCAGAGAGAGACGGAGAGAGAATCCCAAGCAGACTCCACACGGCCAGCACAGAGCCCGACTCAGGACTCAAACTCACAAACCGTGAGATCATGACCTGAGCCGAAACCAAGAGTCAGACGCATACCTGACTGAGCCACCCAGGCGCCCCCGGCACAAATAAGTTTAAAACTCTCAGCAACCTTGGTCTGAAGGGATAGTAGCTGCACCATCACAACCACTATCCCTGTCAAGACTTCCCCCACCCCACCTGAGACACGGCTGGAGATGGAACTCAGATCTGGAGGAAGACTAAGGGGTTGACGGACACCTTCTAAGCAGTGTTGCAGGTTTGTGATTTGCTTCAGGCTTTGGGGGAGTTCTTCCTTAAGAACTTCAATCCTCACCTTCTGTTGGGGTGGCAGGCAGGGGTTAGCTATTACACTTTCTGAAAAAAGACCTCTTCTGTTTTTCTTACTCAGAGATGAAAGTCTGATATCTAAAAATGAATCATTGACGGGCCTCGCTTGGTGATCTTCTTTGGGGAAATTCCTGAAGGGGAAAGTGCAGGTTGGGTAAACATATTTCCTTTCTCTACCGCCCCTCAGCCAGATTCCTAGAGGTCCATGACAGGAGAAGCCAGGGGAGGGGACACCGACATCTACCTTTCCCTCCAAGATTATAGTTTGTGGCTGTCAGGCCTCCTTTGAGAATCACATTTTCACAAGATTTGGAGCTCGTACCAACTTCTCATCTTACACACTATAAATATTTAGGAATATCTTTGCTGGTTCATTGTTTTCTTATCTGCAAGATGGAGGCAACACTATCTTCCACAGAGGGCATTTGGACTAATTAAGTGAAGACAGATGACAAAATAATAAGAAGAAATCTGGAATGAAGGTGGAAAGAGACAGTAGCAAAATTTGGCTGAGGTGGATGACCCCAAATCTGGAACACTAGGAAGGAAAAACGTGACGAACACCACGTGTTAAAAATCTCATTACGTGAGAAAAGGGGACATTACTATGACGTCTTCACCTCCTTCACAATTGTGGGGTAGCAGGAAAGAAATCGAAACTATGTTCTACATGAAAAAGAAACCAACCGAAACATAAGGACATATTTCCATTTCTCTTTTCTTTCAGTGTTACAATAAATGAAATCATCTATTGACCAATAAAAATGTACAAGCTTTCTTCCTAATGTGAAGTAGGTGAGGTGCACTTAGCACACCAAGAACGATGAGCTTTTTTGACTAACAACTGTAGTTAAGAAATGTATCTTTTCAGGGGCCACCTGGGTGACTGAGTTGGTTAGGCGTCGTGGGACTTCAGCTCAGGTCATGATCTCATAGTTCGTGAGTTCGAGCCCCGCATAGGGCTATATGCTGACAGCTCAGAGCCCAGAGCCTGTTTCAGATTGTGTCTCCCCCTCTCTCTGCCCCTCTCCCACCCACGCTCTGTCTCTCTCCATCTCTCAAAAGTGAATGAACATTAAAAAATTTAATAAAGAAAAGAAATGTATCTTTTCAGTTTGAGGGATTCCACCCAATTTGATTATTTTCAATCGTATTTAAGGAAACCCACATGCAGTGAGTGTCTCCTATCTGTGATGCTATTGAATTCAGAGAAGCGTTTAAATATATAGTGTTCAAGTCTATTGGGCCTGTTTATTTCTCTGTAACTGATCTCTGCAACAAATCCTCATTAAGTCCCCATCTTACTGGACTGGGTTGAGTGGGGAGGGGGGGTGGCGTGAGTGGGAGGGACCGACAGGGGACAGAAAATTTTCCATTTACAGGAGTCTTCAGATTCAAATCGGTGTCTTCAAGTTTAAAGAGATTCGTTAAAATAACATGCCCATCTTTGGAAAAATGTGTTACCACTTAGGTTTCCCACCTCCCTCAACCAAAATGGCCTCTGGCTGACAAGAGACGCCCAGTGTCCCCAAGATGATGAGGAAGATGGTTCACCAGGGAGGTCTCTGACCCAATGCAGTTGGCTAAGTCTATACCCTGAGCACTTGTGTGATGTCTGTGGCTGATGAAACTCATGGTCTGTTCACTGCTGGCTCCAGCTCTGGTCCCCTCAAATGGTCTGGTTTGGGGTGCTGGTGGCATCTACCTGCTAACTCTATTGTGCAGTGTGTTCATTCGTTTCTGAACAACTAGCAAGGTGTCCACTACATAGCTTCCTGGCACTACAGAGGCATGACCTCTCTCCCCCATACCTAGATTGAGTCTACTCCAAGGCCATTGTGTGTGTGGGGGGGGGGAGGGGGATGGTTTCTGCATGGGAGAGCTTCACTTAGGGCATGTGCAGTCTTCTCTAGAAGGCCCTAGAAATCTGGGAGTTTACACCTGTTAGCCTCATTTTTGGACAAAGCATTTGCCTTATCCTAGACCATTATCCTAGCACTTCACCTTTTCCAGTCCACCACTTGAGAGAGGTCATGTTTAATGCAGGAATTCTTTTTTTTTTTTTTTTATTAATTTATTTATTCTTAGAGAGGGCATGAGCAGGGAAGGAGCAGAGAGGCGGGGAGAGAGAGAATGTCAAGCAGGCTCCCTGCTGTCAGCACAGAGCCTGATGCGGGGCTCGAACTTGTGAACCATGGGATCATGACCTGAGCCGAAATCAAGTATCAGATGCTTAACTGACTAAGCCACCCAGGCACCCCTAATGCCCCTAATTCTTTAAAAACACTTAATATTTCCTTAGTCTTTCCAGGGAACCCTCTCTCCTCCAGGATTCCCTTAAAGTTATTTTATTTCTTAGACTCCTTTTGGGAGTTTCAATTTCCCATACTCTCTGACAGGGATTCTCCCACATAACACCTTTCTCCTTCCCGAGGCAACATCTACCCTCTCTCTTCCCAAGTGCCCTAATAAGGTGAGAAATCTGTCAAAGGAAAACACAACAGGAAGTATTTTCATTATTATTATTGTCTTTACAGGTACTTTATCTAATTTTTTCAATAATCCCAAAGGGTACTTATTATTACCCTTATTTGCAGATGAGGAAACTGAGGTTCAGAGTGGCTACAAGCAATTGAACTGGGATTAACGACAAATCCCATGCCTTTCTGTCATGCCCAACTGCGTCCCAAGGACCTACAGGAGGGAGACCCTGCTGAGTTGTTTTCCAGGGACAACGAGCTGTGCTTGCACTGGGTACCCCCAGCACTTCAGTGTGATTAGTCTTTCAGATTTGCCCTCTGACCCCCATCCCACCACCAGTGCCATGCAGGAGAGGAGAGCTGCATGGCTTTTTAAGGTGCCTGGCCAAGAAGGCACTTAATATGGAATTAATACATCATCACTGCGATTGCAATTTGTCTCTCCATGAAAACCAGTGGGATGCTCACCGCTCCCTTCAGAGAGAGCCAGCAACTATGGTGAAGTAGCGAGTTTACAATAAACAATAAAAGGTGAGCGCAGAGGCTTTTTAAAACAAGTCCAAACGTTTGGCTGGACTCCAGAAGACATTACTCTTTATCCATTAGGATTCTCTCCTACACAGTTTTCCAGAGGAAGATGAAATTCCTCGGGTCATGTTATAAACATTCATCTTCTAAATCACGCCCCTAATAGAAAGAACAGAAGACGAAGCATGTGCTGTAAGTCATTCGCCCGCAGAATGTTCTCCGCACACGGTAATATAACATGTGGGGTCAGCCCCTGCGTCAAAGACCAAATACACAAGTGTAAAGAGATGGGAGAGAAAAGGACAGACTCCACATGGCCAGCCTGGGGGAGGGTGGGGCGGCACTCTGGGGAGGGGAGGTATGGAAAAGGCTTACAGGGGAGGAGGAGCGGGGAACATGGAATCACCGGGCTTTGTGGCCATCTGGGACAGAGATGGGAATAAATTCAGGGCGTGGGGGCAGTGTTCAGCGGAGCAGGGAGAAGGGCAGAGTTTGGAGAAGTTTGGTGATTTCTTAAGCAGTGTACAATTAGGAATAGTCTAGAAGCAGTCGAGAGCTAAGGAAGGCACCTTTTCCTCTCCTCCGACCTCCAGTCCCTTCCGGATTTCCCAACTCTTCCTCTCTCACCGTCTCCTCCTTTTGCTCCGCACCCAAAGGGACAAAGGTTGGCACCCTGGCCGAGCAGACAGCACAAGGGATAGTTTCTGTCCCACGGTCATCAATCCTTTCCTCTCCAGCCAAATAAAGCCCTTAGCTTTTTCAGTCCTGTCAAGGAGCCAAGCAACATATGCATTCCACTTGAGTCATGCATTCCCCAGCACCCATGCAGGAACCCTCCCTAGATACACCATTCCCAGTAACTGATAAGCTGTAATTTTAGCTGCTAGCCTCATGGACTCCTCTTCCTCCAAGTTCACAACCTCTCTCTTACCCGAGCCTAGTTCAAGTATCATAACCCAGGGAAGCCAGTCTCATAGGGCACTGTACAAGGGATCTGAAGACTGACTCTGCTCCTAATTGCTGAATAGCCAAGAGTAATTAGAACAAGGAGGAGGATATCTCCCATTGAGCATCTAGAAGGTCAGGTCCTGTGCTAAGCCTTTGGGGTAATTATCCTAGAAAAATGATTACCATTATTTCAAAAATTTCCAGTAACTGGAAGCTTCGGTACCTCATTAACTTATCTTATTTTTCCCCATGACTATTAAAATAGAAAACCAAGCAAAACTCCCCAAACTGAAAAAGGTTTTCTGATTTTTAGAGTCAGAGGGAGGAAGGGACTGTGTGCGTGTCAAGGTTTTGTGGCATTTTCTTCATCGGACTTCAAGTGGGAGAGCAGATGGTAGAAGTAGAAATGGGCCAGTCGGCAAATCTCTGAGACATTGAAGGGACAGGAAGGAAGGAAATGGGATGCTGCCCTGGGGGACAGGTGTCCATCTGCTGAGCAATGACTGCTCGCCTCAGCACTGCTAAATAACCAGAGGTCTGCTCTCAAGTCTTAACCCTGGTACTCATCCCCTGGGTAATCGTGGGAAGTCACCTTACCTTGATGACCTTCAGGTTCTACTCTGTAAAGATTAGCCACGGCCAGTTACCAAACTCAGAGGACGCAAGTGTTGTTCAGGCACCTTCTCCCCGACAGACTAGCTGTGTGTGACCTTGGGTGAGTCATTGAACACTGTCTGAGTTCATTTCCTCATCTAAAATGGAAATACTGACGCCTACACTACCCCCACGGATCAGTGTGATAATGCTGGGCCATTGCTTTCAAAGCTTACGGACTTATTTAGGAAGTGAAGGGGTTGACAGGTGGAGATGCAGGTCCCTTTTAGCTAAGACATATTCAGATACGGTGACCTCATTTACTGGAGAAGGGCCTTGCAAAGTCTCCAGCAGCCCCGCCCCTCCACATGGCTACTCCCTGTTTCCTACAGCACTAGAGGAGGGAAGGCTCCTCAGGGGTGCTCACTCAACCAGGCATTAGTATCTTGTTTCTCTGCTGATCGGAGAGGCTGGCCAAAAACTAAACAGATTTCTCTTTCAATCTGGCAACGTTTTCTTCTTCCCTCTGAAGTCACTAAGCAAGGTCCAGTTCAGGGAACTGAAGTCCTTAGAAAAGGATTCCCCGATTGTCTGGGGAAAATTAGTTCATAGTTACGATGGGTGTGTCGAGACCCCTGTGGTTTCTTTCTCAGGGTTTTTGTAAATTAACCAAAGGTGGATTGTGTTGACCCAGGCATTGACTGTGACTGTTTTTATGGGCTGTTTTAGGTGCCTTTTGTGCATTTCATGATTCTCTCTTATGGGATGGGTGGAGTGGTGAGGGACTTGTTTTTTAGTTATTGATTTAAATTCATCATAGCTCATCCTGTCCAAATGCTTACTGTGTACACAGGTGACAAGCTATTCATCTTCAGGCAGTGAAATCCTGCCTGCACTTATATATCAGTATAGATAGACCATCAGGCTGCAAAAAAATATAAGGATCTCCTCCTGAAGAGACCTCTCATACTGCTTCTAAAAGGTTATCGAAATAGAAAAGAAGCATTCAGCTTTGGAACCCATATTCTGATTTTTTTTTAAGTGGCTAATATTGAGGAATGAACTGGATTCTATCTTTGGAATGATAAAACTTGTTGACCTCTCTGGAAAGCCCCAACTCTACTGTGTAGAATACTGTGTATTCTTGACTAAATTACTTCTCTGAACATCAGTTCAGTTTCCTCATCTAAAGATGAAGGTAGGACACAAAACCATGCCACATCGTTTTTAAAAGCATATTTATCTCAATTCTAATATGCAAGGTCTTTGGTTCCTTGTGGGTTATGATATGAGGGTAAGGGGTACCTTTTCTTTTTCACTGTCATGAACATCAGTGCCTTGGACATGGTAGATGTTTGACATATATTCACTGGGTGGATTGGAACGGAGTTAATTGTAAGTAGTGCTAACTCAGAGCATCAGGTTGATTTCCCAGTGGCCACACTACTACACATCCTCATTTTACAGAGGGAGGAACTGGGAGGAGAGAGGTCAGTTGGCTAGAGAGGTCACCAACAGGCCCACGAGCACATGGTCTTGGGTGGTAGACCAGAGACTAGAATCCGGATCGCCTAAATTTCAGTCCGATTTCTCTTCCACCACATACAACAGCCTCTCACATCTTGTTTGCACTTATTTACGGAAACAAATATAAAAAGAACTTATGCAAATATATGTATACACACACACACACACACACACACACACACACAAAATGTTAACTTCACCCTGAATTATCAGAGTCCCAAATCAATGAAGCCTAAACGGTTTTTAAATTTTCAGTTAACTGAGAGGAAGTGGTATGTCAAAATTCAAAGAAAATTCTGTACCCTCAAGACATTCCAGTATAGCAAGGTAAGTGATAGAGAGTGACAGGGAGTGGATGCCATTTACATAGGATGATTTCCAAGGCCTCTTAGATGGGGTGACATTAATCAGAGGTCTGAAGGAAGGGGGGGGGAAGCTAGGCAGGTGTCCAGGAAAGAGTATTCGGGCAGAGAGAACACTGAAGGTGAAGGCAAAACTGGGGGCATGCTCAGGCCCTCCTAGTTGCCGCGGAGCGAGACAAGGGAAGAGAGGGAGGAGGTGAGGTCAGAGTCATAACATCCCCTTCCATGCCAGGAGAAGCGGGATCTCGGTACGGACTTAATATTTTACCTAGATGAGCTAAAAGTCATGTAAGATTTCAGGTAAAAGAGGAAAGCGGTCTGATTTATATTCGGGAAAAATCACCAATGACACTACGGAGTATAATATGTAGGGGAGGGAGTATATAGAGGGGACCAGTGAGAAGTCCAGGGATGATGGTAATTCTGACTAGGGTAGTAGTAAGAAGTGGTGGTAAGAAGTTATCAGATTTAGGGTTTATTTGGAAGGTAAAACCAATAGAATTTTCCGCAAATGGGAAGTGGGTTGAGAGGTGGGAAGGAGTGGGCAGATGATTTCAAGACTTTTGTCCAAACAACAAGTAGAAAGTAGCCGTTGTTAAATGAAGTGAGGAGAACTGAAGGGGATGCAGATTGGGGGTGGGGGCAGGAATGAAGGATTCGTATTTGAAAGTGTAAAGTTTGACCTTCCTATTGGTTATTTAAGTGGGGGTGTTAAGTAGGAAACTGGATGAAGTCTGGAGTTCAAGTGGAAGGTCAGGTTGCATTTATAAATTTGGAAATTATCAATGGAGAGATGGTATTTCTAGCCATGGAACTATACAAGATAACCTTAGGAGGGGTCGTACTTACAGAAGCGTGCCCAGTACTGAGTCCTGGACATTCCAGCAGCTAGAGGTCAGGAGCATGAAGAAGCTTATAAAGCAAAGGACGCGGAGAAAGTGCATTCACTGGAGTGGCTGGGTGGCTCAGTTGGTTAAGCATCTGGCTCTTGATTTTGACTCAGGTCATGATCTCCCCGTTCGTGAGGTCAAGCCCCACATCGGGCTCTGTGCAGATAGCCTTGGAGGCTGGAGCCTGCATCAGATTCTGTGTCTCCCTCTCTCTCTGCCCCTCCCCTGCCCATGCTCTGTCTCTCTCTCTCTCTCTCAAAAATAAATAAACATTAAAAAAAATTTTTTTTTTAAAGTACATTCACTGAGACAGGAAGGAGAACCAAGAAAAGTGGTGAACCAGGAGCTAAATGAAGAAACCATTTCAAAAAGAATAGAGTGTTCAACTGTGTCGAATGATGTGGACCGATGTTTGACTATCAGACTCAGCACTAGGAACGTTGTCAGTGATTGTTATTATTATGTCAGTTATGACTCTAATTATGATCATTATGATTAAGGAAGAGCAGAGAAATTGGAACTGGAAGTACACACGGAATCAAGGGAGATGCTTAGCTGATGTTCGGAATGATCCCCTGTACAGAGAAGGCAGGAGAGAGAGGGCAATGGCTGGAGCCATGTCCCTGAGTCGAAGAGATGAGAAGGAATCCAGTGATCCGATGGAGGGTTTGCCTCCAGATAAGAGCCCAGACAGTTAATTCATTGTAACCAGGAAGCAGGCTGAGCCTGGTTGTGTAGATAGTTGGCAGAAACCGTGAAAGCTCTCTTCCGCTAACTCCTGCTTTCTCAGTGAGATGACGAGAAAGCTCATTAGCTGCGAGAGAACAGGACAGAGAAAGTACTGGAAGACTGAGGAGCAAGCGGAGTTGTGAAATCACAGCTAAGGAGAATAATGGCCCGGAGGAATGAAGTAGAGACGCTGGACACCTTGCGCCCTGCCTGGCACAGAATCAGGCTCAATAAATCTTCCCTGGATGAAAGATGACCCGGGAACCTAAAGAAGGAGCCAGACTGAGGATCCAAGTCCCAATAGAGTGTGCGACTCAGCCCATCAGATTTGAATCCATATTCAATCATGTATATTTGGCTATTTTCCTGAAGTTCCATTGAAGGAAACTATAAAAATCGTGATTTAAGCATCTTTCCTGGCAACTCAAAGGAGGGCTCCAACCTTTGCCAAATGATAGAATTACAGACTCTCTCCTTGGAAAGCTCCTTTCCCGCGTAGAGATTTTTATGGCTGCATTTCATCTCCCAGTATGGTACTGCTCTCTTTATTGGTACCTTTATACCCCTTACAGGTTTTTAAACAGCAGTTCCCCAGCATCTATCATTTTTACAGCCCCTCTTCCCATTTTCCACACACAGAAATGTTCTCTTACACTTGCCTTAGGAATGTCCCACGAATTTCATATGTTTACAAACTTTTGCTATCCCATAAAGGCACTTCCCTCTACCCCCAGAGAAGTATCTAGTCAGAGAAATAAAATATGTGAACCAAAGGCTTAGCATTCTTTTCAACTCATTCATCTACATTAGCGAGGTCTCCCGAGCCTTCGGCTGCCTACTAAATGAATGATTCACCTGCTTGTGGACAATTTCAGTAACTTTTTGGTAATAGCCTTTGGTTTTCAGCCAGAGGTTGCCTCTGGAAACATATCTTTCTAAAGGTTTGGGGCCCACAAACTTTGACCAGAGAAGTTCTCAAAGGATTGACTCATAGGTTCGGCTTTTCCTCTCTCTTTCCTTTTTTTTTTTTTTTTTAAAGAACATGTCTCAGTGAAGAAAGAAAACTATCTTGAGAATTAACCAAAGTCTAGGACTTAACTTTTTGAAGAATATCTATGAAGGCAGTAGCCAGAAGCTATAGACAGAGATACACAAGTAGATACAGACTTTTTATCTTATTTTTGAAACATAACAGGAATATCCAAAAACCAATAAAACAGACACTATCGCTTCTTTTACACCCTACCTTCTTTCTGGAGTGTATCCTTTAGTAGTTCTTTCAACAATACTTACAAGCCATAGACTCAGGTTTTGTCTGGAAATTTCAAACTTTTACTCTCACTCTTGCGTGATAATTTAGCTAGCTGTAGAATTCTAGTAAGATTTTTACTTCTGCACAGAACATTGATCTCCATCATCATCTGTTCTCTATTTGGCTGGTAATAAACCTGTTATAAGTCAAAATATAACATATGAGATATATATAGATAGATAGATAGATATATATGTAGTCTCTTATGCTGACGTTCTTCAAGATCTTCTTTTTCTTATCAATGTTCCACATTTCCACCCTGAGGTATCTAGATGTGAATCTGACTTTCTTTATCCTCTTTGAGACTCCCTGTAATTCTTATATCATGGCATCAATTATGGTAATTCCCACTCAGGGTTTATTTTTTTTTTAGTATAACTAAAATTTCCTTTTCCTCTTCTTAAACTCCTATTAGGTATAGGCTTGACATCTTAGGATTCCCCCCAGGCTTCTCATGTTTATTTCATAGTTTCAGTTGCTTTATTTTTCTATGTGAATGCTCCTCAAGTAGATCTTTTCATTTGCTGATTCTCTCTTCATCCATATCTAATCTGTTGTTTCATTTGTTCACTGAGTTTTTAATATTAATGATTTTTTTTTACTTTCAGAAATTCTAGTTTCTCTGTTGAAATGAAACAATTATTTCATTTTTTTTCCTGCTTATGCCCTTAATCATTTAAACTCAATTGTAGGCAAGTGGTCTATTATCTGAAGTATTTAAGATTGCAATCCTATTAGCTAGACCTTCTTATTCTCACTCATGTTGGATTTTTTTTTTTAACCTCCTGTGTTTTCTAACTTTCTACTGGGACTTCTTCCTCAGTAGGAATTGTTTTCTGTGAGAATCCCTGCAGGCTTGATTGTGGGAACAGCCCTCCAGAGGGATGTGAAACAGAATAAAGGTAATTTGCGTTTCTTTTGCTTCTATGGGTGCCTGTTAGGCATCACTGGCTCGGGCTTTAGGGTATTGGTGCCACAGTGGTTGCGTATTTTGAACTACTAATTTGCCAAGAGCTCAGTCCTGGGATTTTCATTTCCCACAGTGCTTATACTCACTCAGAACCTCAGCAGAGCTAGGTGAACTTCCCTGTCATCTCCCTGGACCACTGGGCAGAATCTCTCCTAGTCCAACATTTCACTGATGCCCTTTAAAAGTTCTGGTGTTACGGGGGCACCTGGGTGGTTCAGTTGGTTAAGCGTCCGACTTCGGCTCAGGTCATGATCTCATAGTTCATGAGTTCAAGCCCTGCATCAGGCTGGGCCTGCTTCAGATTCTGTGTCTCCCTCTCTGCCTTCCCCCACTCGCATTCTGTCTCTGTCTCTCAAATCTAGATAAACCATAAAAAAAAAAAAAAAGAGTTCAGGTGTTATGCAGACATGTCCGTTTCTGTGCCAGCCCATAATGTTGACTCTGTCCCTGCGTGGCTATTAAAATCTAACCCAAGGCAGAACCTGACCAACTCCTATTACCCCCCCACACATTAACACACAAGCTTGTTTTCCTAGGTTTAAATTTTCTCTTTATTTTTGGCACTCAGGTAATTCTCATTCCCTCTTGAAAGCTAAATCAGACATAAGAGAACTTCCACAACTTTCATTTCACATCTACTTACCTATCAGCAACTACCCTCTACCTTTCCTCCTGTTACTATGGGTAAACAAACCATCTGTGTCTATAAGGCCAATCCCTCCACTTGGTCACCGGCTGCCATTTCCTTTCACTTGTTCAATGACATCACTCCTGTAATTCTCCTCTCTCTCTCCTACATTCACCGTCTTCTTTTTCCTAGTCTAGTCCTATCAGTCTATAGTTATTTCTCCTATCTTAAAAAAGCCTCATTTCCTTTCCCTATCCATCTACTGCCTCACTTCTCTGTTCTCTTTCCAGAAAACTCTGAATGTTTCTGTCTCTTAGCCCCCCTTTCCATTTCTTTCTTATGCACCTTCTAATCTTTGTACTCCCATTCTTCCAAAACCACTCTTTTCAAGGGCACCAATGATCTCTACATTGCTAATTCAACTCCCAGTCAGCCTCTTACTTGACATTCTAGTAGAATGTGGTGTAGCAGAGCATTCCCATCTCCAGGAAGTCCTTTTATCCCTTGTCATTCAGGATACCACATTGGCTTTGTTTTTCTTCTTTCTCGTCAGCCATTTGTCTCCTTTGCTGATCCTTTCTTTTTTCCCCAAACTCTAGAGTGCCCCAGAGTTCAGTCCTGGGGTGTCTTCCCTCTCCTAGCCACACACAGTCCACTGATGATCTCATTTAATTTCAAGACTTTAAATTCCATTTGTGACCTGACAACTCCCAAATGTATATCTCTAGCTTGTAACGCTCTGCTAGATTCTAAATTCCTGTGTCAAAGTGCTCACTCAACATCTCCAATAGGTTGTCTAATAGACATTTCAAACATGGTCCAAAATTGGCCTCTTGATCTTTCCTACCAATCGTACTCTCATCTCAGTTAATGGCAGCTCTGTCCTTGTGATTGTTCAAGCAAAACCCTTGGAGTCACTCCTGATTTCTTCCTCTCCTCTTTGGATCTGAAGATATAGCTCTGGAATTTGGGCATTTCTTCCACTCAAATGAATAAAGTTGTATGAACACAGAGAACAGGGAGTATATGTTCTTTTAAGGAGAGGTATGAGAAGCAGTAAGTATTATACAAAACTGAGCATGCCAAATGAGAGGTGCAGAATGCTATAAGAGTTGAAAGGAAGGAATGATCATACCTAGAGACAGAGAAGCTTATGGGTCTGTAGAAGGACAGAGGGCTTCGAGATGCTCCTGAAGGATGGCAATGATTTGAGTACTTAAGTGGAAGTGGGGAGAATTTTAGGTGAAGGAAGCAACTGAGCAAGACACATATCTTCGTGGTTAGTGTCCCCTTCCCCTTAAGTATGATTCTTTCTGCCTACCTTGGTAATATATTATCTGTGAGCCTTTGGTAATCCCTTGACTTATCCTTACTCTATCTCAGCCCCAATATAGTTCAAATCGAAGTTGCTATATCTTACCAACACTAGTTTCCAAAATGCCTCTCACAGGTTATAGGCTTCCCTCTCTCAACTCATGTTACTGCTCTCCCAGTCCACCCTTCTTTTTCCATGTTCTGCCATGTTGGTCTCTTTGCCTTTGGGCCACTTGCTCCTCTGTTCGTTCTATTCACTGTAGCCAGACTTGTGTTAACAGCGTGTTGACTCCCTCAACCAACATATAAGAGCCTATTCTGCACCAGGTGCTGCTCTCAAGGAAGCTTTTAACCGAGCAAAGGGGCCTAGGACACATACACAAGTTACAGGTGCTTCTAGGCATGAGGGAAGGAAATGCAAATTCTACCAGCTGGCAGGGCAGCAATCATAGAAATCACTCAGAATCCATGGTTACCCATCACCTACAGAAGGAAGATCTTGAACAGTGTGCCCCAGCTATCTTTTCTGCCTTGTTGCCCCTACTCCCCTTCACATACGTTACATTCTAGCAACACTGCTCTGTTTGTGCGTGTGTTCTGAGCCTTCTCCTCTCCATGTCTTTGTTCATGCTGGTTCTTCTGCCTGGAATGCTGTTGCCCCACCTTACATGTTTGAATCCTACTCAGCATGTAAAACACTGAGCACAGTGCCCTGCACATAGTGAACACTATATAGTGTCAGCAGTCTTTGTCATTATCATCATCGTCATTATCCTGGAAAGATTAGCTAAATTCTCACATCCCTTAATTTTTACTTAAGTTACTGTCATCTACATATATACAATCTTCTCTGCCTCATTGTCCTTCCCCTTGACAATAGAAAATTACCTAGCTACACGCTACCATCACTGAATAGTGAATAGTCATAAGGAATAAGCAGAAAATGAATTGGGAAAAAAAAAAACCTTTCAAATAAAATATTTGGAAGTTTTTAACTAATTGAATGTAGTGGCCATAGATTTAAAGACCTAATCTGATGAAAATAGAATGGAGCGGGCCTCTGCACTTCCTGGTGATGTACAGCCAGATTGCCTTAAACTATGACCTGAGTGAGTCCAGCCTAGATCACACCCTGACTCAAAATACCTTTATTCAGATAACATAACTTACTCTCGTCAGATGGCTGGCTTAGTCTGAGGAAACCACTCAACCTCTTAGAAGAATTTATGAAGAATCTGAGCCCATCATTCAGATGTGGATAACAGGGAACTGGGTGTCCCGGTTGGGTAATATTTAATGACAAGGATGAGAAGAACAATGTAAAGCGTCCCCGAATGGAAAGGGGATGGTGCTCTCACTTCGGTTGGTCGCAGCTCCTCTGCCTTGTCACTGTCTCCATCCCCCCAACTAACACCACTCTGCCCCTTCCCTGCTTTCGGGATCAAAACCTCATCACCAGAGTGGTGATTTGAGATTTGTGCCTCGAACACTCTCAGCTCAACATAGCTTCAGGTTCTAGGAGCATCCTTCCTTCTGTAGTCTTACACAGGTGCCTGCTCTCTCCCAGCAAGCCCACACATTATAGGCATGCTTGTTCAAGAAGAAAACACACACTGGAGCCATCTCTCATAAGTGGAGGTAGGACGGGGCTAGAGCCTTTATTCCACTTACCTGTGGTCAGCACAAGGCGCCCAGGCAAAGCACCTAGTGTTAGGATCAGCAGTTCAAATATTTTAACGTCAGCTCCCTCAAATTCACCCCCATTTGGTTTCTTCTACCTAGACTTTGTGCAAGGACTTAAAAAATATGAACCCACCTCCACTCCTTATCCCACAGCACATGTACTTATATTCTTTTTCTTGATTTGGGATTTTTTGGGAAGCATATTCCAACTCTAAAATATGGTACACCTCATGTATAGAAAAGAGCATAGGTTTTGGAGCCACAAAACCCTGGATTTGAATTCTGGATCTACCAGAATTATACACACACACACACACACACACACACACACACGGTTAATTATATATATGGTTAATTTTATATATATGGTTAATTATATATATGCTAATAATATATATAATGTATTATATAGATTGGGCACACTGCCCTCAACCCAACCCAGTGCAAGCCTGGACAGGTAGCTCACAGCTAAGAACAGAAGGGTCTACACCCTGCCATAGGCTTTCTAAGAGGAAGAAAACCAACCAAGCCTTTATAATATCTTTCCATTCATCTTCATTAAGAAGGCAAGATAGAAGAATATACAGCTCACTTTGGGCGGCTTCCTCTTCCCTTTCCATGCAATCAAGGGCTGCTACCATGTTCCCCCTCATCTTCCCTCATCTTCCTATCTCAGTCTCACACTAGTCAGACTTAGCCCTGAGCCACTGGGCTGGCAGACATTCCTGGTGATGCCAGGCTGTGGAAGAAGGTGGAATGAGAGAGATCAACATTGAAAGAGGGTGGGTTGGGGAGGCAGAAAAGGGATGGAGAGAGATAGCCTGATTTTTTTACTGCCCAATTCAGAAACAAAGACAGTAACTTCCGTAGTATGGGTCAGTCAGATGGTATACAAAGTAGCTGGGACTTAGGCCATCCTGATATGGCCTCTCCCAAGTCCACACATCAAGGATAAGACACCATAGTGGCAAAAGGCTCAGGAGTGGGCCCCACACTGTGCAGTGAGGGTGGAAAAGGTGGTTCAACATCATCCTCCCTCTACCACCACCAGCCAAAGAACCAATCAAATAACCCAGAGGAGCGCCCAATTCTGGAATCAGTAAGCAGCACATCTTTCATGGGTCAATCAACAGAAGATTGAGACAAGTCCAACAGGCCACTGCTGACAAACCTACAGGTAACTCCTCCCCCACTGGCTCTGCCGCCAGGCATCAATATCCGTGCTGGTAAGGAAAGGGCTAGGAATAGAAAGGTGGAGAGAGCCAAGACAACAACTTAAATACCCAGGTCAGACTACAAATGAGTTAAGCTAAATGCATTTGGATGCACTGAGATACCTTTAAAAGTGTTTTACATTCCCCTCCCCTTCCCACCAGCCAGCCTGTGCAAGGTGGGCGCTGGTCAAAAGAAAAAGTTGCTATCAGTTATTTGGAAAACTCAGAGTGATCAATGTTTATATTTCCCTGACACAGGACCCTTCGGCCAAGGCTGTTACACTCTGTAAATCCCCGGCTGAGTTTCTTAACCTCTGAAATGGTTTGCTGCTTCTGAAGGTGGGGACCCACCCCAACTCATAGGGCTTGGGGTTTGGAAAGTTCCTGCAAAGAGCCTTTCAGTGGAGTTCCTGAGCCTTGAGAAGTAGGGAAATTGGCATGGCCTAGGAAGTGGTGAGTTATGTATTCCATTCTTTTCATTAACATTAACTTAATTGCCTGAGAAAGAGAACACGCCCTTGCTACTTCTCCTTACACAGGTCTCAGCTTAAATGTGCATTCTCAGGAAGGTCTCTCTTAGCCCCCCCCCCCCAACCCATTCAAAGTAGGGGGAGCCTTCAGCACATTTCCTGTTATTCCTTTACAGTCCTAATCAGGATGTGAAGTTGTTTAATTAATTTATTTGTCGAATTGTTCCTTATCTATGTCCTGTCCCCCACAACACTCCCTAAGGAGTCCCCTCTGCTTTTTCTCTTATGTGTCTAGTGTCCTTAAATGTGTGCTCCTTAAATTTGTTGACTCTTTTTTCTGGAGGTTCTGGGCCATGAATCTGAAAGTTCTTTTCTCTTATTTAAAATTTCTGAAATAAATTATCTTCTTAGTTTGGTCATCCCACTGCTGTTTGCTTGCTTTGGCAGAGGAAAAGTGAAATGCCCTTTAATTTTGGGGGGGAGGGGGGTGGTTTACAGAAGCCAGTAATATAAAGCACAGAAATGGTGAATTTCAGTACCTAAAACTCTGTGAATGATTACTGGGTGGAGCTATCTTTACAAGGCAATTTTCTACCTTCCCCGTGAAATAAAACCCCAAAAATGTGTTACTATGGCAGCGTATTTCCTTACCAAGACAAAAGCGGAAGCAACCTATGCACTAACATCAACCACACCCCTGCATTGTGAGTCCTCTCTGAAATCAGGTTCAGTGTGTTTGGAGATGTACCAACTGTTAGACTAGTAACATGCTTGACACCTACACATGCGGGGGAAATGTGCACACGCACAAACTGTAATTTAGCAGCATCAGCAGCAACTGTGTATTGAAAAAAACAAAAAAAAAAAAAAGAAACTGCATTTAAACATAGTGGAGAGTAGTCACATCAACAGCATTGGGAAGGAGCTGTGCACTGATTTGGGAACGTTTCCTCATTTTCTTATAGATGTTGGCCCAGCAAAATGAATGGATACCATTGTGATGTTCTCTGGTCCCAATCCTGCCATCTCGAGGCACATTCAGTGGCCAGCTCATGGTCCAGTCCCTGCCATTGGTCAGGATCCACACGGACATGTATGGTTTTCCAGAACTAAATCCTTTCCACAAACAGAAAGCCATTGCCACCTCTCCTGACAATCAGAATGGAGGCAGTGGCACCTCCCATCCTTCTAGGAACTATAGAGAGGGCTCAGGAAGCCCCCAACTTGCTCCATGGTGGACACCCAAGGAGCCCTATCTGGTGCCAGAAAGTTATTCAGAAGTACTGACAACAGAAGGTCATCCATTAAACAGTGTTATTTCTTATGGCATCGGTCCCTCTCTCAGAAGCATCCACCAGACACCAGACCAGGGAACTGGACAGCTCTTTTTGCCTTCTGCAAGAGCCAGGAGCAAGGTTATCAAAGACCCTTTTTCTACTATAATGCCCTGTACCCGGTGACTCCTCCAATGAATACAAATCATTCTTTAGCTGTGGATAGACCCACTGGCTTAGGATCCACATGTTGTAGGCAGCCAAAAAAGATTGGTATTTTGTCATTTGTAAGAATTTACAGGGTGCTTACTATGTGTCAGGAACTGTAGTAAACCCTGTACATGCATTTACACATTTCATTTCTGCAACAATCCATAAGGCAAATACCAAACCCATAAGGTAGATAACTAATGTTATCACTCCCATCTCAGATGAAAAACCTAAAGCTTAGCAAGCTTACAGGAATTGCCCAGATTTTATGTATGAGGCAATGCCAGGATTCAAGGCTACGTCAGCCTGACACCCAAACCAATACCCTCAGCCGTGATGCTATGCTGTCGGTGGATGGAACCTTTCCGATGTGCTGCAACCCAACTAACATTTCGGCCAAGAAGAGATTGTGTGGTGAGGTTGACTTCGGGAGACCAAAGCAGAAACTGATTCTAAAGAGTAGACTTTGGCTCCTCAGAGGGGTCCGGGACCAACGGCATCACATCCTGGTGCAGAACTCGGGCCCATCCCAGACCGCTGAATCAGAGTCAGTGTGTTGACAAGATCGTGGGAGGGTCACAAGCGTATTAAAGGAGAAAGAGGCACTTAATTGATATTGAAGAAACGCTAAATAAACTTTGCAGGAAAGTAAGTCTGTAACTGAAACAGAGAGGGGAAAATGTGAGATCGTGGAGGCTAGAATAGTGCCTCTTTTATTTTTTAACCCCCAGTGCCTATAGAAAAGTAAGCATATGGCATATTTATTGAATAAATGAATGGATAAAACAAGGGATTGAGGCACTTTGCAGTAGGGACATTACATGAGACCAGATATTAAGTCTAGGTTTGAGTCCTGGCCCTACTTCTTCCACCCTTGGGCAGGTCACCATTGCTCTAGGCCTCAGTTTCTCCATCTAGAGGCAAAATATAACAAAATAGGACAATAAAACAATGATCAGTGTAGGCCTAGGAAGACCTGGCCAAGTTGGCATAACAGGGAATAATCTGAAGGCCATTCGCACTCCAGAGCCCCATGCAGCCTGCTGAGGCCCTCACGGGCCCACGTTGCAGCATGACTCCCCGCCTCTGGCCACTCCCGCTTCCTTCCCCTCCCTTCAACAGGTGTTTGTTCCAAAAACAAACTCCCAAATAAACATCCGGCATCTGAAACTTCATCTCAGAGTCTGCCTCACTGGGAAACCAAGCCACAAGAGCCATTAAAGGAAAGCCAATCATCCTCCAAGCATCTAAGGTGGTTTTGCATGAATTTGTGGAGCCCCTGCTGGGTTGTGGAAGATCAGAATCTAACGTTCTCCAGCATCGATTGTATAGCTCGGAACTGTGTACCACAACTTGATTAGGCTGTAGCACTGGAATAGGCTTTTATGGAAACTCCCATATGAGGATACTATTAGTACTTAATAGCTTGCTGTTGTGGTATGTATTTTCTATTTTTGCTATTTGAGGTTTTTTTGGTTGTTGTTATGTTTTGTCTACCGTTGGTGAAACCGAGGTACAAAATGGTGGCAACTTGCCTGAGATTGGAAGAGGTAGTGCCAGAACTCAAGTGCAGGCCTCCTAATCATCCAGTGTTGAGTGACACAGTATAGTGGGTAGGAGGTGGTAACTGGGATGGATGGGGCTTCCTTCGCTTTCCACGAGGAAAAGATGTCAAAAAGCTTGCGGTCAGCAGTTCATAAAAGGACTCACCCTTGTGTCATCCAGTTGTATCATCACTTCTTGTTTTCCTTGCAAATTTCGTTGGAACAATTTGATGGGGTTAACCTTGGTCATGAGATTGGTTGCCTGGGGACAATGCACCGAGTGCAAAGGGGAGCACGCATCAGTAAGCCCGAGCCTCAAGCCTCAAGGTGAGCTCCTTGAGGGAAGGCCCCATGTCCTTCAGCCTTGTGTTTCCCCACCATCTAGCCAGGGCAGAGCATGGAGTTAGTGTCGGATAAATAAATGTCTGCTTGGATAGGCAGTGGATAGCAGCGACTACTACCTGCCTTCGAACCTACTGAATGTTGACTCAAAAGAGGCAAAACAATTGCATTTTACTATCGACTTAAAACTTTCCAAGCACAGACCCTGAGAGGCTCAGCCCTCCTGACCCGAGAGACCCATGGCACTCCTGCCTATGTCGCCCAGCCCTTCCCGCTGCTCTTCTGACCGTGACAACCCGTGCCACTCAGTTCAGCACTGGATTACAGAGAGCCTTACCCTGCTTAAGTCAGCACGCAAGTCTCATGCCCGGGGTAGGGCGACCCCAGGAGCTCAGTTGGCTTGCTGTGGGTTACAGAGCTCTTACCCATCCCGTGCTTTCTGCCCAGGAGGTGGGAGCAGCCGGGTGCTGCCCTCCAGGATCTCAGCCAGCTTTCCTTGGCAGGAGCCATGCCTATTGTTGGAGCTGCTGAGCTGCTCATGGGCAGGAGCCAGGGACGGAGCTCCCGAGGCTCACGTTGGACGCCACACGCACAAGGTCACAGGGTCAACCCTAGAGTCAACCCACGGCTCAGACCCCCAGGTTGCTTTTTCACTTTTATCATTTTCACCTGAACCCTCATTATGCAAATGCAGTAGCATCTAGTCAATTCATGGGCCAACAGACTGTAAAAGGAAGGGAAAGAAATACTGGCTGGTGCAGTGGAGCAGAAGGCCAGGAACGGTGTTTCGGCTCCTGGGTTGTCCAACACACGCAGCTCCTGTGACACCTCCAGAACACGTGGCAGGGTAGGATGGCGGGCAGCCTATCTGAGGGCGGAGGCACAGAGAAAAACAGTCGCCTTGGGTCTAGGGAGGGCAGATGGCAGAGGCAGGAGAGCAGAAGCATTTCCTCCTTCAGCATCCGAGACGGAAAAGCAAATCTGCTGGACAAAAAGAACCTCCACGTTTTATGTGTTCTGTTGTCAGGCGCTTCACGGCGACAGAGCGATGTCGAAGGTGAGTCAGGTGCTGTAGCTGGAAGGTCGGGACGGCCAGTCAGCAAAGCCTTCCTTCCACTGCCCGCGTGGCCCCGCTGACCCCTCTTCCTCTTCCTCCTCCCCTCCCTGTCGGCCAATATTCTCATCCCTGGTCCTCAGCCCGCTGCTGGGTGTGGACGCTGTGGGGATACTTTATGACAAGTTTTTACTCTCCCTGGAGCAGGGAGAGGTCCGGGTAAGTTCAGTGACTTGGCCAAGGGGCTGTGGTCAGGGAGTAAGAAGTCTGCCCCCGACAGCCACCTGAGCCATCAGGAGGCTTTTAGACACAGCGAGCGCTGCTGTGCCCTCTTGGGCCCGATGGTCTAGGAAAGTTCAAACTCATTTCCTGAAATAAGGATGACATTTAGTAAGGCAGTCTGGAAGCTGAAAACAAGTGGTCAGAGCCTCCCCTCCTCCCGACCGGTCCACAGGGCGTCTGCCAAAGCCTGGTGCCCTACAGAGAATAGGACAAGAACACAGCCCACAGGAAAACTGCTCTGCTCGTCTCCCCACTTTGCCCTGTTCTCTTCCCTTCCTCTGTCCCAAGCCCCCGGACCTGCCAGGCCCACAGGAGGTCACAGAATATTTTTGATCATGGTCCTGGCAGTGGGAGTGATGGGCTGTCCGAGGAGCACCCGGGAGACCAGCTGGATACAAGCATGAGCACCATGGAGCTGCCTGGAGGCCAGCTTCTCACACCCATGCTGTCTTCTGGCTTGTGGCACGTCCCTCCTATCGGGTCTGCTGGCCACCGCTCCCACCTCCTCCGACCCGGTCTCCACTCCAGCCAGAAAGGAGCATTGCCAGGCACACACCCAGTAAGCTTGCTACTCACTTGCAATCTGTGGTGGGTTTCCCAAAGCCCTCTGACTTAGCCTGAACCCCAACCTGACTTTGAGATCCTCACGCTCAATCCCCTGGCTCTCTCGGATGTTCCTTCCCGCTGCTGCCCCTCACGCTCCGCGCTCCAGACTCCCCCACTTCAGAGAACCCATCATTCTTCCTCCTGCCTTCCAGAAATTGCTTCGAACTCAATGTCACTCTGCTCAGAACACCCTCACCAGCAACTCCCCCTTGCCCCCACCGGCCTGCAGGTCCGTGCCTGTCCTCTCCCGTCCCACCCCCTAAGCCAAGTGAGGCTAAGTGTCCTTCCCACGGCAGGCTGGGCCCCCCACCCCCACCCCGGAGCCCTCCCCACAACGTAGGCCAAGCTCCTAATGTTCGTCTCTGTTCCCAGCTAGACAGAACCTCCACAAGGCACAGTGGTGGTTTTCGTATCACTAGCCTGGTGCTGACGCCCCAGACCAGGCCTGCCCGTCTTTTGCTCACTCCAAGTCTCCCTCCAGCCATTAGCGGGGGCAGGGGAGAGGCTCTGGGACTTGGTGCCAGGATCCTAGCGCTGCTCGGTACTCCCCTCACTCCGTACCTTCAGGCAGGTCACTGTCCCTCTGGGCCTCACTTTCTCTACCTGCTCTTCTCTTCCCACAAGCTCAGAAGTAAAGCGACCAAAGCAGCTTGATTGACTGACTCCCTTTTTTTTTTTCTTTAAGTTGACTTATTTATCTTGAGAGAGAGAGAGAGAGAGAGAGGAGAGCAGAGAGAGAATCTCAAGCAGGCCCCCCACTGCCAGCGCAGAGCCCGACACGGGGCTCGAACTCACAACCGGTGAGTTCAAGTGACTGACTGACTCCCTTCGAAAATGTTATTTTAGTGTAGTAACATGGTATCTACCACCTTAACAGATGTCCAAGTGCACAATACAGTATTGTTGACTCTAGGTGCAGTATTCTGTGGTTGACTCCGTTTTGGCGTGGGCTGGGGAGAGCTGGACTGCTGACGGTCCCCTGCCCACTGCCTGCCTTCCAGTGTCCCGGCCTGGGCAGCTGCATCACAGGAGGCAGGGGTCTGGTGGGTGGGTTTGCAGTGGTTCAATCAAGGGAGAAAGTGTGTACCGAAACACAGACAGGGTCACCCAAAGAGGTGGGCTGGGGCCAGGAAAGTTTCCCCAGATTCTTCAGGGACGTTGTGCTCCTTACCTCAGGGAAACAATTCGCCATTTCTCAGGGACCCAAGGAGGCAGAGTCAGAAACTGTGCCCCACACACATGAACAGCCTCACAGAGCCTGGGGGCCAAGGCAGGGATCTTAGCAGGGACACAAAGCAAGACACTAAGGTGGCAGAAGAGATGAGACATTTTGCCCGGGGGCCTGTGATCCAACAAATTGCATCTTTCCCATCTGGCTTCAGGACAGACAGAGCGTTGGCCTGCTTCCTGCCCGCTACCCCTCCAAAGGCCAGCACCTGTTTGGCTTTGAGCCGCTACGTAAAAAACACGTATTTGCCTGATTTAACAGCCAATGATAGATTCATGAATCAAAACTCCACTTTATTTTTCTTTAAGTTTATTCGTTTATTTTGAGACACACTGAGACAGAGTGAGCGGGGGAGGGGTAAAGAGAGTGGGGGAGAGAGCGCGAGAGAGAATCCCAAGCAGGCCCCGCACCATCAGCACAGAGCCCAGTGTGGGGCTCGAACCCACAAAACCGTGAGATCATGACCTGAGCCGAAACCGAGAGTCAGACACTGGACCGACTGAGCCACACTGGTGCCCCTCAAAACTTCACTTTAAATTCTACCACAAATGATAATCGTTGGCAGCCTGAATCCCTGACACCAGACAAAAGTCAAACCCGTTTTAATTTGCTCATTGGCACTAATAAGTTAAAAGAAACTCATCTTCTAACACAGACTATGAGATGGAATTAGAATTCATGAAGCCACACGTGTTCTTGCCTGATGCTTTTGATAAAGACAAATACACTCCTTGTCAGAAGTTAAACAAAACGAGTTTTAGGGACGACAAGTTCCCTCTGCCTTTGAGGAGGGGGTGATCAGAGTGCTGCCAGAGAGAGAGAGCCTGTGGCCCTTCCTTTGCAGGCTATGGGGCAAGATTAGCTCAGCCCCTCTTTGGGACATGCCTCTTTCTCCTCCTGCATTCCCGGATTTCCAGGCTAGTTGGGCTTCCTAATTTGGAAGTCACCACAGAGCAAACGCTGACAGCACTTGAGTGTCCTGCTGTGAACTCCCTGAGAGGCAGTGGCCCTGGTTACATAACACGTACCTCCGTTAACCCCTCCAAATGCCTCTCAAGGTTCCCAAGCGGAGTGGAGATGAGGCTCCAGACCCCCATGCACTGAAGCTGTGACATCCGCACGCAGCCTTTCTGTTGCATAGACATTCCTCCCAGTCCTGCTCTCTTCCTGCTCTTTCCACTTTCCCCACCCCCTCACCCAGAGGTGGGCCTAGAATCTCACTCCGGGCCAGCCCTCGAAGGCAAGGACCTCATGGTCTTTGCATCCACGCTAATACTCAACACACTGTTGGGCTCATCAAGGTCGACACGCAGGCACTGAGTGAAGACAGAGGGTGAGCAAAAGAGAGACAGGGAGGTGGAGGAGAGCTGAAGAAAGGAACTATGTGATTCATCCCGTGTTCATTTTGAACCTTTCTGGGGGTTCTTGCAGGTGAGCCCAGGTGGATAAGCGTCCACGGAGGGGTGACGAGTAATGTCCCCAGCGCCTGCGTGGGGGTCTGACCCCATCAATCAAACGCCTCCCCCAGACACGGCAGATGAGTGGTGGGGTTGCTGGTCACAGCAGACATTATCCAAAATTTACTTTTGTATTTACTTATAAATACTGTCTTAACATTAATGTGAATTTTAAATAAGAATATTTACAACAGAAAATCACAACAGATTTTACTCTAGCCTATTCCTTCTGGTTGGCTTTAAGTGTTTTATTTTGGGATTGGACCGAGGGCAGCAAATTCCTATGTGGCCAGTATATGCTTGTGCGTTATAATTTTCTACCCCTTCCAGCTGGAGAGCTCCTTGGGGGTGGGGATGTGACTTTCATTTTGGTGTCTTAGCATTTAGCCCAGTGCTCCATACTTAGTAGGTGCTCACTAAACACTTGTTAAATGAATGAATGCATTGCCTCGACACCAGGACCTTGCCAGAAGTGTACATTTAAACCGGGAGGGGAGCAATGTATCATTATTTTAATCGTGAATAAATTCAATATTCTCTGAAAACAGGAAGCACGGCCAGCATAGAGAGTCAGAATGTCACCCAGAGGCACCAAGGTCAAAGTTACAAGGGAACACGGTGTCTCGAATCTTCTGGGAGGAAGGACAGGAATGGGAAAATGAAGCTGATGACCTGAACACTCAAAAGCAGGACAGAGACGGGGGAAAGAATGGGCTGGGGCAGGGGGTTGAGAACTGGGTCTGTGAGCTGACCGGGTCTGCCAGGGACTTTGTAGCATTGGTACCCCGCATCCATTGTGGGGCTAAGTGTGCAGGTTTCTAGGAAGCACACCAGGCTGAAGACTACCTGATGCTCACACATCTTAAGCTGCTTAGGTAGAAATTCTGCTTTTGAGGGTCTAGTCAGAGTGACTGGTAGGGAAGTTATTCTCGAGGTAAGAGTGGCAGTGACCGTGTGATCATCACATTATTACTTCCGTATTACGCAGAAGAAAATCTTTCAACCAAGGTAATAGAATTTCTGTCCCTTTCCATAGATTGGATCAACTATGGTTCTCTCCTATTATCACTTATATTGTCTGTTTTCAAGTACATCCTTACGTTTATACACACCGTATGGTGTGTTTAATTCACACTTGAAATCTAAATGTCTTGGCTGAACTTTCGGAAAATGCTAAGAAGGGCTCTATTTAACACCCAGTCTTATGCACAGAATAACCGTTTCTTTAGTGATAGGATGGTCTTCTTTTCTGGTAGATGTGACCCTCCTCCAGAAGGCCAGGGCCACTTGCATGGCATGGGAGTGGTTCCTGGATAAGGCACCTGGGCTTTGAGCTGTCACGTGGCCTGAGCTGGCCTGCAGAACGGTGCTATCTGTCCCTCAGTTGGGCAAACAGAGTTAATGCTTAGCTTCCAGTTCTGAGTTTCTCTAGTATTCCTTGACCAAGTCTGGATTTGGGAGTTCTGGGATTCTGTTAAGTCTTGTTTTTTTGTTTTTTTTTTTTAAAAATAACTACCTGTTATCATGCTATAAAAACTTCTTTACAGGGTCAGGTAATCTATCTGCGAAGACATACAGAGTAGGAGTCAGTCCCACATGATGGATAAAGTGGATGTGAATTTCCAGATTGTAAATGAGTTAGGTAATGACACTCAAGAAGCCATAAATATCTGTGGGTTCATAACAAAGTGCACATTTTGGAAGTGCTTCCAACAAACCAACCTCGCTCGAATCTCATCCATCTCCTAGAACCCTCCTATCCCATCAGCCTAATCCTATGGAATACTTGTTCCTAATATCTCTCATGTCCTTCACTTGCTTGGCCTCCTGCTGTTATTCCAGCTCAAGTGCTTACCACAACACCCCTGGATTATTGCAAAGGCCTCCTCATCGCTCTACCTGTCCCCAGTTTCTGATCCATTCTCCACACGGCCACCGGGCTCAGGGCTTGACTTTCCTCCACGTAACCACTTTCGACACGCTCCACCTCGACTCAGAAATTTCTGACTATTTCCTATTGCCTTCTGAGTGAAGGCGAGATCCATAGTCTGGTAGTCAAGGTCCTATAGGTTCCAGCCGACCTATCTAAACTTCTCTCTTTCTTGAGGTGCCTAGGTGACTCAGTCGGTTAGGCGACTGCCTTCAGCCCAGGTCATGATCTCCCAGATCAGGAGTTCGAGCCCCGCATCGGGCTCTGTGCTGACAGCTCGGAACCTGGAGCCTGCTTTGGATTCTGTGCCTCCCCCTCTCTCTACCCCTCCCCTGCTCATGCTCTGTGTCTGTCTCTCAATAATAAATAAATGTTTTAAAAATTTTTTTTAACTTTTCTCTTTCTGTATGGCTGAAAGCACCAGCCAGGAGGAGGTGCTCACTGTCTCCCCCTAGCAAATCTGTGCCTTTCTGCACTTTGTTCCCTGGGCCACCCTCCACCCAGATTGTCCCTAGAAGGCCTTCTCCCTTCCCCTCTGCCTGTACAAACCCAAACTTCCTACAAGGGCTCCATCTCCTAAAGTTTTCTGCCATCTCTCTAGTCCATCTTGGTCTAACTGAGTGGCTTTCTTGCATTATCCTATTTAAATATAAGCTTCTTGGAGACGCAGAGTAACTTGAGTCAAAGGGGGAAAAAAGAGGAATTTCAGCAACCAAGACCTATGGTGGCAGAACTACTTTGGGTCAGAGGGCCTTATAGATGACCACACGCACTCACCCCTGGCTCTGTGTCTCCACGGCCCCATCTCAGAAAGGTGGCAAGGAAGCTCGTGTTGGCTCTTGCAATCAACCCAGGGCCGGGATGGCCACCCAGGCCCTACACGGTGAAGACTGTGTGCACACTTGCACTCTCCTTGGCCACACTCCACTCGACAATTTAAAAACTACATGTTGTTCCTCGCTTGTTTTGAGGCAAAAGAGGAAGAAGGGGATGGGAGCAGATCAAAAAGGAGGTGTCGGTTTTGACTCCCTTCTATTCCAGCGTATCTGTGAAAGTCACTTAGGAAGACAGAACCCACTCTAGATATTTCAACCAGGGAATTGGTTCACGGGTCACAGAGATATTCACGGTTGCAATAACCCATGACCGGCGCTGGGACTGGAGAATCAGCAGGAGAGGGGACATAACCAGGCCAGAAACCAGGGCTCCCTCCCCCTGGGCAGGGGCTGCTTGCTGGGAGCTGGGACCATGGAGGGAGGGGCTTCCCTGTAGGGCCCGGAGCCCAAGAGGAAACACAGCCCACGCCAGTGATGCCACAGGGAGGGGAAGAAGGTGAGAAATAACCTCGAGTCGCCCTTCCTTCCACCCCCAGTACTCTGCCAGTGCCTCCACTGGTGGACGCTGCCTACCGGCTGGCGGGCTGGGAAGCCTGGGAAGAGTTGGGATGGATCTGACAGGACGCTGGCCCCTCCCAGATCTCACCCCTCCTTGCACCTGTCAGACCCGCCTCCCTTCCCCGAGTTGGGGCCAGATGATCACCAGACATCTCTTTGATGCCCTCATGCCCTGTCCTCTGCCGCCCCAGCCCTGACCATGCCACCCTGGTCCCGTCTGCACTCCCTCCGGAGCTGCTGAGCCCTGATGGAAGACAGCCACAGAGCAGAGCTCCCCGAAGCCACCAGACACGGATCGGATTGTTGAAACTCTATGTGAACCTCAAGGCTGTGGGAGGATCCTTTGCACCGCTTTGGCTGATTTCCGGCTTCTCTGGTCTCGGCTCTAAAGCCCCTGAGCGAACCTGACTCCTGCAGGCTTTCTTCACACTTTCCTGAGACACCCGACGCCTTTAGGCGGGACCTTTCTCAATGTCTGTCCCGTGGACTTAACCTTCATCCTGCTTTCCCTTGTACCCATGCCGGTCTCTGAGAAAGGAGCCCTGGTCTTTCTTGGCCCGTGCTCTTGACCCTGTTTCCTCCTGTCTCCTCTGTCACTTGACCGAAGTCCTTGTCCCTTCTATTTTTCTGCTTTACAGCTTCCCTCTCCCTTGGCTTCCTTCTCTCTGCCTGTAAGTGAGCATAGTTAACAGCCATGAAAAGTCCTTTTACCCCTTTTATCCCTTTAGGCCAGTTTTCCAACTTTCTCTTTACCTTCAAATTTATCGAAAGAGCGAGGTTAACCCATGATCTGTTTTTCATGACTTGCTGACTGTCCGTCCCCGTGGCTTGTAACTTTCTCCTCTGACTGTCCCAGCAGCACTGGACTCCACCGACAATCCCCCGTAGTCCCACCCCTTTCCACAATCCCTTCCCCCTGATTTCTCTGAAGCTGCTCCCCCTTTGCGGTCCTCTCACAAGTTTCTCTCACTCCTCCTGTACAAATGTGTGGGTGCTTCCCTGGTCTCTGCCCTCAGTTCCCATCACACTCCTCCAGCGGCCAGGGCTAGGGTTAGGGTTAGTCTGTGGGTGGTCTCCAAATCGGTCTCTTGGGTCCAGATCTCTGGAATGTAAGCTTGTACCAATTATTCAACTGTCTCTGGCAATCTGAATATCTTCTGCTGCCATAAACTCACTTCGTCCCAAACTACATTTGTTTCTTCCTATAATCCCTCAATCAGCTCCTACCACCGACTTTATGCTTTTCTCAACATCCTGCCTCAACCCCCTAATGAGGCCTTGACTTTCCCCTCCCCACATCCAATCCATCACCAAGCCAAGGGAGTCCCATGCTCCTTTCATGTCTCCATCCACCTCAGCTTTGAACAAGCCCTTATATATTAAATATTAATATTATATATCAATCTATATAATTAATCTATATCTATATCTAGAGACATTTCACACCCATGAGCATATCTGAAGATAGATTGTGTGCTGAGCCATCCAGAAGACCACAGCAAAATCATAGGAGTACCACTGGGTATTTTATTTTATTATTTTATTTTATTTTATTTTATTTTATTTTATTTTTTAACTTTTTTTTTTTTTTTAACGTTTATTTATTTTTGGGACAGAGAGAGACAGAGCATGAACGGGGGAGGGGCAGAGAGAGAGGGAGACACAGAATCAGAAACAGGCTCCAGGCTCCGAGCCATCAGCCCAGAGCCCGATGCGGGGCTCGAACTCACGGACCGCGAGATCGTGACCTGGCTGAAGTCGGACGCTTAACTGACTGCGCCACCCAGGCGCCCCAGTATTTTATTTTATTTTTTAACATTTATTTATTATTTTTGAGACAGAGAGAGACAGAGCATGAACGGGGGAGGGGTAGAGAGAGAGGGATACACAGAATCGGAAACAGGCTCCAGGCTCCGAGCCATCAGCCCAGAGCCCCACGCGGGGCTCGAACTCACGGACTGCGAGATCGTGACCTGAGCCGAAGTCGGACGCTCAACCGACTGAGCCACCCAGGCGCCCCAACACTGGGTATTTTAAACGTCCAAGAGACACCACATAACCTACTACTTTGAAGTTATGTGGACCCAACCACTGAAAAACAAAACTATTAGGTATTTGGTTTTGTCTCAGGACACTGAAAACTTCACTGAGACACTCAGAGCACTCTGAGCTGGGAGAACTTCTAAAACTCTAGCACACAGGGTTTCAAAGGAGAACGTTTTGACCACCCATGTGCCTGCAAAACAGCACAAGGCAGGGAGAATGTAACCATTGTTTGAATGAGGCAAGGAGAGGAATCAAGATGGCGACACAGGAGACTTTACAACCTCTATCTGAGGTTCCGGTTTCTAATCTGCGGGCATCTAGGGGCTAGCTACGATCCTCAGTGGAACCCAGGGATGCCAGTGGGCATTTCCACCACCTTCTCCCTCTGTTCATCCCAGCTATAACAACCAGATCATCACCATCTCCCTGGGAAGAGCTTGTACACACGCCTGGTGCCCCAGTTTCTGTGGCTGCTATTCGGGGATACTATACTGTATAAGTATAATTTGCTGAGAGTGTTGAACTTAAGCGTGTTCACCAAAAAAGAAAAAAAAAAAAAAAAAAAAGGGAGAGGCGCCTGGGTGGCTCAGTCGGTTAAGCGTCCGACTTCGGCCCAGGTCACGATCTCGCGGTTTGTGAGTTCAAGCCCCGCGTCGGGCTCTATGCTGACAGCTCAGAGCCTGGAGCCTGCTTCGGATTCTGTGTCTCACTCTCTCTCTCTGCCACTCCCCTGCTCGTGCTCTGTCTCTGTCTCAAAAATAAATAAAACATTTAAAAAAATTAAAAACAAAGATAAAGGAAATACATGAGGTGACTGGTCTGTTAATTAACCTGATGGTGGGAAACCTTTTACGATGTGTATGTATATCAAATATCAGATTATGTATTTTTTTAAGTTTATTTTTGAGAGAGAGAGAGAGAGTGAGTGCAGGTGCATGTGTGATGGGGGGGGGGGTGGAGGGGGTAGAGAGAGAGGGAGACAGAGAAACCCAAGCAGGCTCCATGCTGTCAATGCAGAGTTCTACCCAAGGCTCAAACTCACACACAGCAAGATCATGACCAGAGCAGAAATCAAGAGTTGGATGCTTAACCGACTGAGCCACCCAGGTGCCCTGCAGATTGTATATTTTAAAAGATTACAGCTTTACTTATTAATTATACCTCAATAAAGTTGAAAAATAAAATAAAATAAATAAAACAAAAATAAATGCAGTTTAAGCCCACTGAAACTTCGACCCTCGTTATATCCTCCCTCCTTTTTCTGTTCCCCCTTCCCAGAAGTAACTATTAGCCTGAATTTTTGCATTTGCAATTTCCTGGCTTTTCTTTGTAGTTTTTATTGCAGATGATCGTGTTTTTAAAGCATATGTGTGTGTTGTTTAGATTTGTATGTCAATCTTTAGCACATTTTCCACCAAATGCTGACTGACCCCTGGCTAATTTCCCACCTCTTGATTTATCCTACTGCCATTCTACACACTTCTTTTCTTTAGTCTCTGATCAGGTCATGTCCCTGCCCAACCACCTTCAAGGACTCCCCCATTCGCCACTGAATCAATTCCCTTCCCAACCTTGATATTTTGAGCTTTGCCAAGTCATGTAATTTCTCTGAGCCTCAGTTTCTTAATCTGTGAAACGGGAATGAAGATCCTAAGCTTGCAAGGCTGTTCCAAAGATTGCACGAGACAATTAAGGGCAAAGATGGGGACTGACACACAGTAGGTGTGTGATACCCTGGAGCTAATCTTTTTACTATTTATTTATTTTTTATTTTTTAACGTTTATTTATTTATTTATTTTGAGAAAGACAGAGCCAGCATGAGTGGGGGAGGGGCAGAGAGATAGAGGGAAAGAGAGAATCCCAAGCAGGCTCCGCACTGCCAGCGCAGAGTCTGATGCGAGATTCAAACGCATGAAGCCACAAGATCATGACCCGAGTCAAAACCAAGAGCCAGAAGCTTCACCAACTGAGCCATCCAGGCGACCCTCTGATCTTTTTATTTCTATTACACCGCACTGAGCAGTTCTTTTTTTAAAAAAAATTTTTTTTTTCAACGTTTATTTATTTTTGGGACAGAGAGAGACAGAGCATGAATGGGGGAGGGGCAGAGAGAGAGGGAGACACAGAATCGGAAACAGGCTCCAGGCTCTGAGCCATCAGCCCAGAGCCTGACGCGGGGCTCGAACTCCCGGACCGCGAGATCGTGACCTGGCTGAAGTCGGACGCTTAACCGACTGCGCCACCCAGGCGCCCCAGTTCTTTTTTTTTAATGAGTATTATTACTCCTCTCTGAACTTTCCCCCAAGCCATGGCGCAGAGCCCTACACGTAGTGAGAGCTCAGGAAACGCTTGCTGAACGTGAAATAAACCAGTCTCCGGCAACTCACACACAAGCTGATAACGCGCAGGGTGGAGACTCCTATTACTTGGTTGAACTCCAAAGGGAGGTTGATACTGCCCTACTCTGCAAGGAGGGAGGAGAACACGGACAGCTGCTCTTGCTAAGTGGAGTACGTAAGACGTTATGAATCTTTAAAACATTTTCAGTAGCAGCGTGCGGGTATGGGCTTGGGCTGGGCTACTCCCTGAGCTGGCTCTTGTCAAGCATCCGATGGCCACCCTTAGAGCACAGCTGCCGTCCTGGGGAGACCGCAGGATTAGCGCCTGCCCCAGCCGAAGGGAGGGAACCCATTCCTCTGATGTGCACAGTTGCCCCTCTGCCTGGAACCCATCCTTTGCTCAGTTGCCAAAGGACTATTTTAGATCCTGTCGAGTTGGCAGGAGTCCCTCATGCGCCCGTGTCTCTGTGTGAGAGCTGCTGTCTGTCACTTGCCTCTTCCCCTCGGGATTTTCAAAGAGGATAGAAGAGATTAATGGCTGTAAAGGACCGAGGCCCTCTAGTTACGATTTTACTTCTGCGTAATTTTGACAGGTTGTCTACTTATTGAGAAATGGCATGTTTCCTATCTTTTAGAAAAAGTGTTCTCATGGATCTGAGAAGGGGTACGTTCTATGTTGCCGGAGTAGAGCAACATGTGATCAGTCTTAGCAAAAATACGCCCCAAGAGGCCCGTGATTGGGCCTCTTCGTCTTTGATTGGGTTTGTTTCCCCAGTAGGTCCTCAGCCGGGCCTCTCCGTTACTTCTGCCCGATCTCCAGGCTTGCAGAGGAAATTCACTGCTTGTTCTCAAAGGAGTGCCGTGTCTTCAGAATTAGGCATACACTGGAAAACAGAAAAATTTGCACCCAGGTGCAACTATTTGAACTTAACTGTATAGAAATATATTTCTACACAGCATAGCGACGAAACAGAATAGGGTTCTGTGATAGGAAGTGTATATTAACTACTCAAAAAAAAAATGATAAAAGTTTATCTGTCTCCTATCCTGAGTAGCACAGAATAACTTACCAAATGTCAATGGTTATGCTAACATTTACTTTAGCAAAGAGATAATTACAAAGGTTGAAAAAAGCCTATTGAACCCATCAGATTGTCCACACATCAGCTGGTTTTCATCCAAACCAGTTTATAATCTAAAACAGAGAAGTCTTTACTTTAGAGGCAACCAAGGTCATGACCTTTTGTTTTTTTTGTTCTTACAAAGGTTCCATGGCCCGAGTGACCCCAACCATGTTTCTCTTGTCTCTGAATTTCTGAATGCAACTCTGTTCCTAATGTCAGCAGGCTGAGGGTAAGAGTGGACCAGTGGTTCTAAGTGTAATTCCCACTTGACAGAAGAGGTTTCTGTGGAGGCAGACGGGGCCTCTCGTGGGTCACAGCCCAATTGAGTTGTAAACTACATTTGTTTCACCAATTCATAGGGCCCTGAAGGAGTGATCTCCATTTTTTTTTTTTTTTGTGATCTCCATTTTTGTGTATTTTGTTTAAAAGTCCGAGTAACTTACAAAATAACCCTTTGCCCAGTGATCTTAGTTGCAGTTTGTGATTTGACATTGAAAATAAAGATACATTGGAGGGTTTGAAACTTCTTGCTGACTTCTGGGAAAAAAAAACAGTCAAATATCACTCAGATGCACTTGACTTTGCACAAACGTGTAAATAGTTGCACGCCCAGCAATGTCTTTTTCTCACTGGCACTCAGCTCTGAGGTGCTTTGTCTTAATTTCAGATAGAACCTCACTTGTCAGTGGCCTGTACCACTGGGGCTTTTTGCCCTGCCTGCATTTGGAATTGTTAAGCAGATAATTGCTTATAGCAATGGGATGACTTCCTCTCTAGAGAAAACAATTCTTTTGTGCACCTAAAAATCCTCTGTAAAATAATTGCTCATACGCACCCATTATGTAATTTACACTTTCTTTTGTTAAAAAATGTTTATTTATTTTGAGAGAGAATGCAAGCATAAGCAGGGGAGGGGCAGGGAGAGAGAGGGAGAGAGAGAGAATCCTAAGCAGGCTCCATGCTGTCAGCACAGAGACCGATGTGGGGCTCAAACTCACGACCGTGAGATCATGACCTGAGCTGAAATCAAGCTGGACACTTAACCAACCGAGCCACCTATAATCCTCAACTTTCTCAAAGTTGTTTTCCTTTAAACCCACCTAGAACACCTCCATAGGTTTGCTATGCAATCATGTGAAGTTTCAGGTTTGAACTTTTCACGCTTCCAGCCAAACCTTACTTTCCGGAAAGGGCAGGTGGCAGTTCCAACCTTCCCCTCTCCATCATTGCATCATTCTGGGAATGTTCACCTGACATTTCTTGAGAGGCTCCTGTTTGCTGGAGAGGTCACGCTGGGCTTTATCTACCTCAAAATGAAAAAGACTCTCAATGGCAGAAGTGCCTTTGTAAGCAAGCCATGGCAACAGAATCAGATGAGGCATTCAGGGTGGGGACTTGCTTGAAGGAGTCAAAGAGAAGGTTCCACAAGGAGATAATATTTGAGCTCGATCTTGGAATAGTTTTGCCAGGCAAAAGAAAAGGCCGGAAGGACTTTGAAGTTACAAGAAATGTCAGCATGAAAATGCAGGGGTGATAGGGGAGTATTGGCAGAACAGGTGGGGAGTGACACATGTATAATCACATGCCCACTATGCCAAGCACTGAGGCAAGTGCATCTTTATACATTGTCTCATTTCATTCATTACATGGCAATGCTATGAGCTAGGAGTTCTTAAATCACCATTTTACCCAGGAAGAAGGTGTTGTGGTTGTTACTTTACAGAGGAGGCCCCACATAGTGAAGGACTTACCCAAGTCAGGTGTCACTAACACCAGAGCTTTTGCTCTTAGTGACCGTGCACATGGGTTCAGGCAAGGGGATAAGTTCCCTTCGCTCCCTCAGCTTTCCTCATTACATCACCTTCTCGGACTCTGACCCTCCTGCCTCCCTCTTATGAGGATTCTACACAGTACATCAGGTCCACCCAGATAATCCAGGATAGCTCCCCATCTCGAGATCCTGAGCTTGGTCACATCAGCCACGTGAGTCCCAGATGCACGTTCAGGTTCTAAAGATTCGGCCACGGGCATCCTTGGAAGGCCATTATTCTGCCTGGCACAGTAGCTCATCTTCTAAATTCGGGGCTAAAGCCTCTACTGAAGGATCTCGCAAGCCCTGTCTGTGAAATTCTGGATGTCACCATGTCTACCCTTACCAGAATGGCTTCAGTGCAATCCTTCTTCATAGCCATAGCTCCCAAATCACCATCTCTGTGGTCGTATGTGATCAGAGGTGTCTGGATCACACAGCCAAACCTTAGCTGCAGGGGAGGCTTGGAAAACAAGTTCTGGGGCACCCGAGTGGCTCAGTTGGTTAAGTGACTTCGGCTCAGGTTATGATCTTAAGGTTTGTGAGTTCGAGCCCGGCATTGGGCTGTGTGTTGACAGCTCAGAGCCTGGAGCCTGCATTGGATTCTGTGTTTCCCTCTCTCTCTGCCCCTGCCCTGCTGGTGCTCACTCTCTCTCTCTCTCTCTCTCTCTCTCAAAATAATGAATAAACATTTAAAAAAATTTAAAACTAAAAAAAAAAAAAGCAAGTCCTGACTTCTTTCTTAGGGATAACCAGGCTCCTAAGAGGGGGTATTTAAAAGTTGCTGGGTGGTCAAAAATATGGCAGGTATCTACCGAACCCGGTCAGACCTCAGGCTGTGGGATGGATTTGGTGGTCAGCGTCACACTGAACAGGAGCGTTTGCAAACTGGAACCAAGACAGTCAGCATTGGAGCCTGGCACCATGGCTCAGGAGTATTTGTAGACTTGGGGCCATAAGGATCATCTTGAGCGGTGTCTGGGTGGTTCGGTCAGTTAAGCGTCTGACTTCAGCTCAGGTCATGATCTCACAGTTCAGTTTGTGGTTTCGAGCCCTGCATCGGGCTCTGTGCTGACAGCTCAGAGCCTGGAGCCCGCTTCAGATTCTGTGTCCCTCCCTCTCTCTCTCTCTCTCTCTGTCCCTCCCCCACTCACTCGGTATCTCTCTGCCTCTCAAAAATAAATAAATGTTATATATTTATTATATAAAGAAATATAAATAATATATATTATATAAATAACTAAAATATTTTATTATAATATAATATTAAATAATAATATAATACATAATAAATATTTATTATAAATTATAAATAAAATATTATAGATAGATAGATAGATAGTCTTGAAAGGCATATAACTGAAGTTTCCTAATGGCAAAGGAAGGGCTTGCACAAGGAAGAGAGATTGGACTTGCGCGTCTCCAAAAGTCATCTCCAGCACTATGGGGAGATAGGGTAGCAGAGAGTTCTGCCTCTCAACCAGCAAGTTCCAGAGACAGATAGTTGCCCCAGGAGGCAACAGGCTTGCTGCCACTGAAAGTTTTGAGCCAGAAGCAAGATGGCAAGATGCTGGGGGCACAAAGAGGGATCCAAATATCAGGTGAGAATTGCTCTCGGTGACTTTTAACTTTTCGTCATTTGGTTCATCCCCAATAACCCAGTTATTGGGGGGTAAACTAAGGGTCAAGTAGCAATTTTACATAGAAGTAGTATTTGTAAGAAGGAAATGCTTAAGTTTTTAAATCTTGCCCTTATATTTAATTTTCTGACTCCTGATTACTTTTTTTTTTTTTTTTTTTTAGCAGTAAGTAACATTTTAAAACAGTATAGCTTGTTCCCACTCTGACTCCAAAGTCTGGTTTTTATCTCAGGCCCACTGCCATGTTGGAGGACTTGACGTGCCTTTTGCGTTCTGTAATGTCTTCATCTGAACAACAGGCCTGGAAAGGTCGATCCCCAGGCGCTGATGCCAAATGTTGACTGGATAGAAGTTGATGAATGTACAGAGGAACTAAGTGATTCCAATCTGTTTTCTTTTTCTATGTATGCAATTCCCCGTCTGCATTCCAACCTTGGTAGAGAAGTCCTGGTCGGCTGCCCCAGTTTATCTGCTGGGTGCAGAGATCAGGTGGCAGGCACTGAGCTGAGAGTGGGGGCCGTGTTGACTTGCTTCTTTCCAAACTGCTCTAAGGGCTACACAGGTACACACGCCCACAAAATGTGTTTTGGAAAGTTACTTTGCAAAACTGAATCTAACGGAAGGAACTGCACACGTTTCTAAGCTAAAAGTCAAGATGCTTTTGCTTGCATTCAACTTAACCTTCTTTTGTCCGAATCCAAACCCTACATTGCTCCATATGTCACAGGTTTCCTGAGTGACCCAGGCACCATTAGTAGCCGGCATTTTTTTTTTTTAATGGGAAAAGCAACTTCTGTCCATCTGCAAAACACCATAATGGATAGGTCTGCAGATTACATGCTTCAGTTTCTGAATCTGTCGTCGACTTAGTGTGCAAAGAGTGGTGTGTGTGTGTGCGTGTGCATGATATGGTGAGAATAGAGAATGGGGGACATAAGAAGCTGCAAAAATAAAAAAAAATCTTAGTGCTTTGTTGACCTTCTTCTAGCAACCGCCACCCCAAATAACAAAAATTATGTGGCATATTTATAGGCATTTTTTGTCTTCCTTTATTCTTGGAAAGCATTCCTTCTGGGTTGCTTTGTTTCAGCCCTGAACAGCTATGCTGCCCCAGAACAGAGGGAATCTTCATGAGCAGGTGTTGCAATCAAATAAAATTTACAACAAAAGACACTCTGGCAGATATTCACCATATAGATAATGCTTGCCTGCACAGTGATTAGCTAGAAATGCTAAGCAGCGATTCTCATAAATGACTGTAATTAGTAATCTTTTAACACAGCTAAACCGACTCACGCTGTCTCTTCTTACAAGGTCTCTAGAATCTATAAATAGAATATACGAAGCGTTCTTTCGATATTATGGGCAGCCTGATTCTCCCTCATAGAGCCCCCTTCCTTTTTTCTTTTTCTCCCTCTCCCCACTCCCTTTCTCTCTCCTTCCTCCGCCCATCCTTGTCCTGCAGGCAATCCATCCCCGACACTACTTTCACTATCATTTTCTCTCTTTCTCATTAAAAGAGGAAAATTCTGCATCTCACTCTCCCCCCCCCCCCCCCACCATCACGGACATTCTGTATGTCTGTGTCCTTGTAAGGGAAAAAAAACCCGTTTTCTCCTTCCGTGTAGGGAAAAACCCAGTTCTTCCCTTCTAGTGTTTCCTTCCTTTGTGTCTCCTTGACTTAAACACATGAGAGCACTTCATTTCTGGTCACCGAGCGTGTGAAGGTTTCTCCCCACACCAAGCAATTTGTGACATCAGCTGGATGTCCTACAATGCAACTCGATTCTGACAGTCTCTACCTAGAAATGTATTTCTAACCACGTCAGGCTAGCCTGGCACGCTTTTGCTTTAGGAGTGAGGGGAGGGGGAGCGGGCCAGAAGAGGGGCCAGGAGCATCCATCACCAAAAGAAAGAGTGGTAACAACTGGACTATTTAATCTTTACGATTGCCAACACTTTCAATATAGTACATGATACTCAACCAACACATATTAATGGAAGGCCACCTCTGCGGAGTCACTGTGCTGGACTCCTGGGGTACGGGGGGAACGGGCAAAGTCCCCGACCTAGTGAAGCTTCTATTCTAGTAGAGGAGATAGGCAATAGACAAATAAACATACGGTAGCAAGCCAGCTAATGCAGTAGACATTTATCACCCTTTTGTTGGTGCCTAGAATCTGAAACTCCATCTCATACCTGGGGAGTCTGTACCTATGGGGATGTAGAGCCCATGGCCCACTACATAGAAATAGAAACCACCAGACAGTTTGATCAGCCTCTCTTGCAGAACGGGCCAAGACCTGTGGTCAAGTCTTGGCCGATCAGACATACGAGCACATACTTTGGGACAGGAACCGGTGATTCAAGGACACAGGACCTGCAGAAGATCCTCCCTGGTGGTGGTGGCATGTGCAGGGGGGATGAAGATTGCAGTGGGTACAGCAGAGCCAGCATCTGGGACAGTAGCACCGGTGACGCACCCTCTGGCAGAAGGGCAGCAGAATTCTTACCCACTGGCATGATTTATGCATTGCTCTTGGCTAGGAACCGCTGAGCCTCCCCAACCATTCCTCCAGCTTCTGTCTCTTCTCAAATCCCTCTTCTACTTAAACTAGCCAGGGTTTCTCATGCTTTCGCCTAAGGATAGGTTACTCCTAGCACAGGTAGTCAGAAGTACAATGACAAAAAGACAGATGAGGGAATGGAGAGTGACGGGAAGCTATTTTACTTAAGTGGCCCAATGAGGCCATCTCTGCACTTCTGAGAACACAGCCATGCAAAGAACCGGGGACAGAGAACTCCAGAGAGAGAACACCGGTGCAAATGTGAGGCAGGAACAAGCTTGTGAGTCTGGGGAATGCCAAGAAGTTCCGCGTGGCTGGAGCAGAGATACAGGCTGAAGTCAGAGGATACGCGGGGACCAGAGCCAGCGAAGCGGGCTAGACATTTGCACGGAGTTTGAATTTTATTCCGTGTGTGAGAAAAGCCCTGATAGTTTCGAGCAGGCACTTAAAAAAAAATCAGTCTGCCTGCCGTATAGAGAATTGCCTATAGCAGGGCAAGAGTGGGGAGCAGAGAGACAGAGACTGCAGAGGTGGTCCAGGGGGGTAGGTACTGTGGCTTGTTCTCCATCAAGCCTAGCGTGTCTCAGGGTGGTGGGAAGAGGTCAAACAAGGGATGCATTTTGAAGGTAGAGCCTCCAGGCCCATGGATTAGATGCAGACTGGGAAGGAAAGAGAGAAGTCAAGGATGACTGCAAGGTTTTGGGACTGAGCCACTTACTGAGGTGGGGAAGGTTAAGACCAAGGCCAGCGGGAGCACCGGAAGGGTGGGAGCAAGAGTTCAGCTTTATGGTCTCTTTAATTTTGAGGGACCCAGTTTATTTCACCAGTCCCCTATTGTTCATCATTTGGGTTGTTGCCAGAATTTTCCCCTTATCAAAATTCTGTTGTAGCAAAGGTTTTTATGATGAGTATGATTATATTCCTAGAAGTGAAATTTCTGGTCAAAGCATGCCTTAATGCTTTTGATACATATTATCGTGTTGCCCTCAGGAAAATCACAGCCAGTTATATGCCACCAGCAACATAGATGTATGCCAGTTTCTTCACATCTTATCAAAGCTAACAATATTGTAGAAAAAGGTTATAATCTGACAAGGCTTGAATACCATTTTACGGTTTTAATTTGTACTTCTTTGGCTGCTAATGAGGCCAAACACTTTTAAAAGACTTACTGACTATTTCCTCTTTTTGTGAATCACTTTCCCTTTGCAATTTTTAATTGGGATTCTATCTTTTTGTTCTTTATTTATAAGAACTATTTATATATTAGAGATAGGAAAATTTTGATTTGTCATTTACTGGGAAGTTGTTTTCCTGATTTGTCACTTGCTTTTAAATGTAGTTTATGTTTGGGGCACCTGGGTGGCTTAGTCAATTAAGCGTCTGACTTTGGCTCAGGTCATGCATGATCTTGCCGTTTGCGGGTTCAAGCCCCACTTCGGGCTCTGTGCTGACGGTTCAGAGACTGGAGCCTGCTTCGGATTCTGTGTCTTCTCTCTCTTCCCTCCCCCCCTCAAGCTTTCTCTCTCTCTCTCTTTCTCAAAACTAAATAAACATTAGGGGCGCCTGGGTGGCTCAGTCGGTTAAGCATCCAACTTCGGCTCACGTCATGATCTCGTGGTTCATGAGTTCGAGCCCCACTTTGGGCTCTGTGCTGACAGCTCAGAGCCTGGAGCCTGCTTTGGATTCTGTGTCTCCCTCTTTCTCTGACCCTCCCAGTTCACACTCTGTCTCTGTCTCTCTCAAAAATAAATAAGCATTAAAAAATTTAAAAAAAAACATGAAAAAAATTACATGTAGTTTACATTAAATTTTCCAAAATGGACACGTTATGCCTCTTTGAGAAGTTGGTTCTGAGATATTTTATATATTTTTTAAAAACTTCTGCCATATACAGCACCTTTTTCATTATATATTGAATTTGTTAGAGCTAGTATAAAAGGTATTAATATATGCACATTTATTTCCTGTTACCTGATTGATCTCTCTTTTATATTATTTTCTTTTAGATTCTCTTTGGTTTGCAGTGTTGACAATCATGTCATCTGCAAATAATAATTTTCATCCTCCTTTCTTCTATCCTGTCCCCTCATTTTATTTAATTGACTAGAAGCTCCTGATCATAGTTTACTTTTTTTTTTAACGTTTATTTATTTTTGAGACAGAGAGAGACAGAGCATAAACGGGGAAGGGTCAGAGAGAGGGAGACACAGAATCTGAAACAGGCTCCAGGCTCTGAGCCGTCAGCACAGAGCCCGACGCGGGGCTCGAACTCACGGACCTCGAGATCGTGACCTGAGCCGAAGTCGGCCGCCTAACCGACTGAGCCACCTAGGGGCCCCTCCTGCTCATTGTTTAAATAGCATCAAGATGGCTACCTCTTTCCATTCTTCCTGACCTTTAACATGAAGGCCCCTATTTTTTCATTGTTGCACACGAGGTCAACTATTGGCTCTACATGGATGTCCTGTCGCTCGTTAAAAAGAGTCTTCTAAAAAAGAGATAGAGAGCGTTCAGCTTTAGATCTGGTTAGTGCGAAACACCCATTAGACCCCCCAGTGGGGGGGGGAAGGGGGGGGAGAGTCCGCAGCTAGCTATAAAAATCTGGACTCAGGGACAAAGCAAGAGCTAGAACCAAGCATGACAGACTCCTCAGGGCACAGAGGGAATTTATGGCCATGAAACTCAGTGTGTTCATCCCAAAGTGAACGTGGCTAGGGGAGAGAGGCCTCGGGACAGAGGTCTGGGGCACCCACAGTGCAGAGATTACAAAGCGGAAGCAGATCCGGCAAGGGGACTTCGAGAAAACAGGAGGAAAACCCAGACTGCTGTTATCCTGGAAGTCAAGAAAAGAAAAAGATTCACAAGGACCCTAGGGGATTCCGGGGGATGCTTGTAACCAACAGGTAAAGGGAGCTCAGAGAGCCTGGGCCACTGAGTGTTGGGGTTCGTTTCAGAGGCCCTGACTCCAGAATGTGCTTCAATCTGCACAGGGCAGACAGCAGTGTGGCCCACACACCATGCCCGCCCCCTTTCTCTCTGAAAAGAGCCCTTTGTAACTTCTTTAAGAAGGAAACACCTCCATCAGGGGAGGAACATTATTTGCTTCCTGTTAGAACAGACTCTTACTTAGGATCAGGTTCCATGCCAGCCCCATGCCCGCAGGGAGCAATGATGGAAAGAGGAGGAAGGGGCCCTCTGGGGGGTGAGTGGTTTAGCAGGAAAGGTTCTGGAGAGCTTAGAGCATGGGGGGCTGGATGTCTACAAATCCGGCCTTTTTCAACCAAAAACTCTCCCTTGTCTTCCACCAGTCTGTCCTCTTGAAATGCCTGAGAAGTGGCATAAAGGTGGTCAGTCTGGGCGCTTAGTGGTTGGGTCAGTTTGACCCTTAGATGCCTGCCAGCCTTTCCCAGGGTAGGTTAAAGTCAATCACTCTTTCACTCATTCAGCGGTCCTTCACCAAGCACCTACTTTCTGCTGGGCCCTGTGCCAGGCACGAGGACACAGCAGGACAAGAGACAGACTTGTGTCACATCCCCCGGAACGTAGAGTCTAGGGGGAGGAGATAAACAACCATGGAAACAGCTCTCTAATCACAAATGTGGGAAGGCTGTAAGGGAATATTTCCTCCGGGGTGGGGAATACGATGGAGGCCAGGCAAGGAGTCCTGCCTGAGGAAGTGACCGAATCTGTTAAAGCAAGAAAAAGGGCAGGGTACAGGAATCTGACCCCCCTCCTCACCCCCCGGATTTTAGAATCCAGCCAGACACTGTTTGGCCTTGGCCTGGATGCTTTATGTCCCCAAAGCCCAGATTAAATAGCGGCGCATGGAGACGGGTCACTTATTTCTGGCAGGAATTGAGAAGCTGGAACTAGCAGCCTAAGGTCCCTGGTGCAGAAGGTACTCCCCTCTAGGGGACAGCAGCTTGAGGCCCAGGAACCAGTGCCATGAGACTCCCAGGATTCCTAAAGCAGAAATGACAATATATCTACCCTCACCCACAAATATTTGTGAATCTTTTGTTCAAAGAAGAACAGAGGGTACTATGGTAATTTTATTTTGAATGTTTTGAGGAACCTCCATGCTGTTTTCCATAACGGCTGCGCTAATTTACGTTCCTGCCAGCTGTGCACAAGGGTTCCCTTTTCTCCACATCCTTGACAACACTTGTTATCTTTTCTCTTTTTGATAATAGCTACCTTGACAGGTGTGAGAGGATATCTCCTTGTGGTTTTTATTTGCATGTCTCTGATGATTAAAGATGCTGAGAAGCTGTTAGCTATTTGAATTTCTTCTTTTGAGATATGTCTATTTTTTTTACATGTCAAAAATATTTCAATAAGCTATTAAAAAAGAAAAAAAAAGGACGTCTATGCCTCTTGTAAAAGTCAAGGGAGAAATTCCACGTAGGCTTCTGCAGACCTATGACTGTCGCTGCAGTGGAAATACGCTTAGGTAGCCCGCTTCACCTGCACCCCACAAACGCGTGCCCCACAGACACACACACAGCACCTCCACACGCGGGTACACACGCTCCTACAGAAGAAAAGACAGTTGAAAGTGAGAAGGAGAGCGCAGGCTACCTCAATAAACTGATATCCCTTGGAGTCAAGGGTTCTTTTATTTAATTCTCTGGATAGCTGAATATTAACCTAAACGTTCCTTTTATGGTTGAAAACACCTTGGTCCCGGGTCTTCCATGAATCTAGTACACCAAAGGCCATTACATTGTTCATGGACAGATGAGCAAATTGAACACTCGAGGCTTTTATTCTGAATTTCAGTGTGTGTTAGAGGAGGTTGGGTTGAATGTGTGGAAAGGATAAAAGAAGGCTCATCTGGATGTAGGACATGATCGCTCTCAAGGCATTTATACTACATTACTGCCTTTGATCTATGCAACCATCCTGTGAATTAGGCAAGAAACATTTCAGCTTTAAAGAGGAGGAAACTTATGTTCCAAGATGTTAACTTACCCGAAAGTCATATAATTAAGTTGTTTTGTTTTGTTTTTCATCTTGACCACTGTATTCTTCTGTACTGTCTTCAACACTCTGGAAGATATATATATGTAACTTAGAATATATATTTATAAATAAAACATATACTATATATTATATTCTGTATATTTTATATATTAGTATATATGTATATTATATATATTTTTAATTGCATTCTTAGTTGTCTTAATATTCATCTCTTCCTAAAATTATGGTGCAGAAAATAAAATCTGACAAGTAACTCCAAATTTATTGTTTGTCGGGATAATTACATTTTACTATATTTTGTTTTAATCCTGTTAATGAAATTTTGCAAGGAGCCCAGAAGATCTTCCCTAGAGTCCTAAATTAAACACACATGGATCACATATGCATCCAGCTCTATTACACGGCAGTTCCAAATTCTTAATTTCAACCTTTCATTTGAATGAAAATCTTTACTTTCTTTTCACTTTTTTGTTTGTTTGTTTGTTTTTTATTTTGTTGTAATGGCCAAGGAAAGGAGTAGGGGGTGGGGTGTTTGGCCGCATCTTGTCTCATTCGACAATCATCAGCGCCATCTACTGTCAAGAAATAAAATCGCGAAGCATTGTAATAACTTGTCAATGAAATTAGGGGTTATGTAGTGCAGGAAAGAAATTTTGCATCCCCGGGGACTTAACTAATAAATTCGTGCACACATATTTTTTATTTTAGATCATGAATTCCTTAAGCAACTTGCAGAAAGAACCAGATGAAGTAAAAATAGAATTATCTTTGTTGAGGACTAACTTTGGAAGAGGAAAATACAGGCTCCCAGCTAAACCACTTAGTAGATATATGGCTACCTTTACCCTCAGATTTTCACCTGTAAAATATGAATAATTATAAGATCCTTCTGCTGATTAAATGATAGATGTAAATTTTACCCCAAAGCTAGCAGAACAATGTAGCTTTGTTCTATGACATTTACTGAGCACCTGTTAAGTATCAGATTGTGCTAGGAATTTTCTTCATAGCAATTCTGTGAGATGGCGAGCTTCTGAGATAGGAGAGACCACACCCAAGATTATACACAGCTAAGTGAGAACCAGGTTGAAACCCAATTTTTCAACTGATTCCAAAGTTGTTCTCATTCCTGACAACTCACAAAACATGGCTTTGCATTCCCTTCTGATATCTTTCTGTGGATGTTCATTTTGGGGGCAATCTGGTATTGATACGGACCCCATCCTTTGTGGTCTGGTGCATATATCTCTTTGCATAGAAGAGCCAAGTTTGCCTAACCATGCTATGCATATGTATATTTAAGAAAGTAATTTCAGGAAGAAGTTTAGAGAGTTTGGCACGTAACCTTGACCATAACCAAGAATGAAAAGGATGATATGCGTTTAAGCCCACGTGTCCTCATAGCATTTTACACAGACCTCTCTTTTACTATTATCTCACTGTGTTATCAAAGTTTTTTACAAATGGATGAGTGAAAAATGGTTACATACTGTAGAGATGGTATCTCTATAAGGTTTTTGAGGACAAAGACCTTAAATTCTACCCTGCCAGCAATGGTGGTCATCATTCATTTAAGATTTATTGGCTTGATTGCCAAGTAGTATTCCATTGTATATATAAACCACATATTCTTTGTCCATTCATCACTCGATGGACATTTGGGCTCCAAATTGTCCTTAGACACAAACCACTGTAAAATGCCATCCTTCCCCCTTTTGGATAACTAAATTTAGAGAGAATTTCTTTTAATTTGAATGCCTTCTATAGGGAATATGAAAGGATTTTACTAAGATCCAAACCCCCCCCCCAACAATTGGAAACTGATAAAATGCTTATATGAATCACAAAATTGTATTGCTAAAGTTGCTATAGCCTAAGGGTGTTCGGCCACCCAGCTGTCAAAGAAGAAACCTGTCATCTGGAAGGGCTCTGAGTACTGAGTGAAATAACGTATACAGAGCATCTGGTCCAGTGCTTACCAGCTTCATTCTTTCACCTACAAGCACATTTCCCAACACTTGAGCAAAGAGCTGATGAAGTGAGAGACTGCGCCATGATGATATCTGGGGTAAAGCATTTCAGACGGAGAGGACAGGAAAGATAAAAGGACGGGAGAGATAAGGGCTTCCTAAGATGCAAATATGCCTGGCTCAGCAAATGCCAGAAGGTGTTCCTTCACGCCTTTGCTCCCACAGCTCAGCAGAGGTTTTCCTGATGCGGCTCCCACGATCACATTGATTTAAGGTGTGTAAGTATTGACCGTGACTGTGTAGAGACACCATTGACAAAGTCCTGGCCCTTGCAGTGTGCCTCAAAGGTTATAAAGAAAAGGAGCCAAGGTGAAGTTCTCTGTGGCAAGACCATTCCTGCTTTATGACTATTTCATTTACCATGTTGTAAAGGATGACTGGGTTTCCAGGCTAGACCACAGGACCCTACTTAACATCTAACGTAGGTGGAATGTGGGGCATTTGTAACAGAACACACTGTAAAACAACTCTGTTGGCAATGTATAACACAATGGTCTAAGTTCCATTTCAACCCTGACATTCTGTAATTCTATGATACATATAAAAGGAACAAAGGGAAAACTCATTACCTGTACTAGGGGTGGAATGAGTCTTTGTGGGTTGACCTGGAGACTCAACAAACACTTAAAACATCCTCTCTACAGAAAAATGAGTTCTGGGTTTCAAATGCTAGGCTTATAGACTTGCCAAACAGACCATCCGTGAACCAGAGACTTCCCAGGGTGGGTGAGAGCGTCCCCAGTGGCAATGGGCAAGAAAAGATGAAAGAACAAAGCCCAGAGCTACTGAAGTTGGAATCTTATGGGGGAAACACTTGTGACAGAGAACCCAAATATAGAGCCCTCGGAGAGCCCCAAGCTTCAGCATTACACGGCTGGTAGTGTCATAACACAAGGCCAGCAAACCACGATCTGTAGAGAAGACTGCAAAATGTCTGTGGCCAACTGATGGGGCTCTGTAAAGAACTCCAGAAATGTCAACATGCTTTTCTCTCTACGTTTTTTGGAGTACACGTCTTTTTCCCTTGGCAGCCTGAAATATCACCTGTCTCTAGGATTAAGATTATTACAGCAGGAGCACAAACTGGATAAAAAAAAAAAAAAGTTTGATATTTTGGATCATAGCTTTAGTTATTCAAAACAGGATTTTGTAGTAAAACACCACGAGCAAAACTCAAGCTTAATTCAGAGAGAGAGAAAGTTCTTCCAACATTCTGTTATTTCCTTCTTTGACATGTGAAAACCCCTATTGACCATAAAAGTCCATATAGGAAATAAAAAAGAGGGGAGAGGATGGGGCGCCTGGGTGACTCAGTCGGTTGAGCGTCCGACTTCGGCTCAGGTCATGATCTCACAGCTCGTGAGTTCGAGCCCTGCAGCTGGCTCTGTGCTGACAGCTCAGAGCCTGGAGCCTGCTTCCCATTCTGTGTCTCCCTCTCTCTCTCTCTGTCCCTAACCCACTCACATTCTGTCTCTCTCAAAAATAAATAAACGTTTAAAAAAAATTTTTTTTTAAAAGAGGGGAGAGGAAAGTGTTGGTCTCTAGACCCAGGCACCGGTTAGGAAGGAGAAAGAAGCTGACTGCTTAGGTTAGACAAGCTTCTGCATACTGATTTGGTACCAAGAAGCTCACACCAGTGAATGTGAATCAACTCACTGCTTTATTCAGCAAGAAAATCTTATTAACCATCCTTTAAAAGTTGGCTGAACTATGCAATGTACTTACTGATACAGGAAAAAAAGTGGAATGACATCCTGGCTGATAAGTCCAACTCAAATCATTATTATGTGTTAATATGGATGCTGATCCATAAAAAAACAATAGTTTCTTGATGAGGCACGATGGCTATGGAGGGGCAAAGCTCTAGCGACTCAGGGATGTTTGAACTGTGAGATGAGCTCAAAGTGTTTCTGCAAGGTAAGAAACCACTTTAGTCCCAGCTTCTGTAGGTGTGAATGAGACAGCCAGACTTGCGTATGCGTTTGACGTCTTTGGTGTTTTTAACAATCATGACGCTGCCATGCAAGGAAGGTGCTCTTCAATGTGAGATAAGATCAATGGGCAAACACACAAGTTAGGAGCTTGGAGTCACGGTTTCTACATACGGTGGCAACAATAATTACATGTGAGGCAGATAATGATCTTATTATGGAACACTGGAGAAAAGTTAACACACTTTATGTGTTTGGTAGAACGTCTTGAGTCTTTCCACCGAAGAAGATCCACACATGGGAAAACCATGGATATAGAATCCATTTCCATCATCAAAGATCATGTAAATATTCCACTGTTATGAAGAAAGAACGTTTGTAATTAAATTTTGCTAATGTTTAATATTTAAAACATATTTGCTAATGTTTAATATTTAGTGTTTAATATTTGCTTAATGTTTAATATTTAAAATGTTGGTACAAGGTATATGTAATTCATAAATAAGTATACATACACCAGAGGCTCTTTGGTCCTCTGAAGGTCCTGTAAAATCTAGTCCATTCTACAAAGTAGCTGCTTAATAAAGTTATGGTGATGTAAATTACTGATGAAGGAACCAGAGGAAGTGTTAGGAAATCAAATCAAAGGTGCCAGTAACAAGAGTTTAATAGATTAAATAAAGGGTTGTGCCAGCATTGCGGCTGGTTTCTGGTTGCCATGGAAACCAGGCACCCTTCAGTCCTCCTATTTTGAAGCCCAGATTACTGAGGACAATTGGCCGGAGAGAATGGGGCAAAGAGGCCATTGCTGGAAAAGTGACCTGGCCCAATTACTCAACTTCCTCATCGGTGAAGCCAGAGGGACAGACCGGATGACGTCTCAATCCTTGGGCTGGTATTTGGCCTGTGTGTTCCTACAAGAACATTCCAGGTCTTAATGTGTTGAAACACTTGCCTACTGGTGGCTACGAGGCTGCTGGCACACTTCCCTTAAGGGCTCCCCTACAACCTCCCTACCCTCACTATGCAAACCCTTCTGTCCTTTCTCATTCCCCCTGGATCTCCCCCCGATCTGGCAACAAAGGGCTAAAGCCTTGGCTCAACAGCAGACTTCCAGACCCAACCCAGCGCTGTCGCCTTGGTAAGTCACTGTCACGCCCGCCCTGGTCAGGCCCCTGCCATATCTCACAATCCAGCCTCCTCGAGTGTGCAATGGAATATGGGGGTGGCCCTCCTCGGAGGGTTTGGCTGGACGGGGAGGTGAAGATGTGCCCAGGATTGAGTTACCCAGCTCGGCTGCCCAGACTGTGTCTCAGTCTCTGCACTGGTGTCCTGCTCAGACAAGGCCCGGGAAAGCAGGAAACGCACAATCCACAGGGATGGACTTGGCGTCTCCAGCCATGGAGAGGTGAGCAAATCAGTGCCGGACCGTCCATGGCTCAGTGGGACGCTTCTTCGCGAGGGCTAAGTTTAAGCTGCTTGTTTAGACGTTTTCAGTCGCCAAGCTGTGGCCTATGCATCGCGCACTCAAGGCTACTACTGAAGGTAAAGAAAAAGTTTGTACAAACACTTGAGCTGCGGGAAGGGATTTGAAGCTCAGGTCCTCAGAAACGTACCTGAAGACTCCGAGAATTAACTGATTCCTTCCTCCGACATCCTATTTGGTGCTTATGTTGGTGGCTGAACTCCGGCTTGATTTCTCAATATTGTAAAACGTTTTGTGGGCTGCACAAGACTCTAACATGCACGACTGTATCTGCTTCTCACAACAACCCCATGCTGGGCAGTAATTATTATTACCCATTTTACAAACAAGCAAACCAAAGAATCTCAGGGAGGTTTGATAACCTGCCTGCGCTGTTTCTGAAGTCAGGCCCTCAGGCTTTAAATCCAATGTTTCCCATTACGTCATGTTGTTTCTTAATGTCCTATGAATAAAAACAGGGCCCTCTTTTGTTTGACTTAGCAGGAAGCAGCCCAGTGAAGCTTAGTGACGTATGTTCATTTCTGAAGCAAGTAGGTGGCAGCTAGATTAGGTGGAGTTTGAAAAGAAGTACAAGACAGGGTCCCAGGAACTTGCTGCCCTGTCAGTAAAACAATACACGTACCCCTGGGACTCATCATGAAAAATATAAGAACCCACTCTGTTTCGGTCGTAAGAACTTAACTGATTTCTCTACCGATCAGTCCAGTTCATTGCCACGTTGCCTTTTCAGCAAGTGAAATAAACAGAAAACTTAGCAGTAGAAAGTTGACTTCTTGGATGCGTCCCCATAACCAAGGAGGTAGAATAGAATGACAGATTCAGTGAATGGGGAAGATTTCCCCAGGATTTGGAAAGAACGCAGAAGAAAGAAGAACAGCCTGCTCTGATTGTAGCATTGCGAGCGGGGGAAAACTTCAGGCAATGCATGTCTTCTGAACCTGCTAACGGAAGGAGTTCTAGAGAGAAGCCTGTAGACATTCTGTCACTTGTCCTTGCCTGTCTGAGTTTTTTGTGTGGATTTTCTTCTGTGGAGGAAGAGACTGAATAACTCCTCCTCATGTCGTTTCGTGGTTTTATGGTTGTTTTGCCTGCCATATATGTGAGGAGATGAAGACATTCTTGTCCTTCCAGCAGCTGGTAGCTGAACTCCTCTTCACAGGAGTCCCATTCCTATTGGGGAAATACTCAGTAGGCCCACTCAGAGGAGATTCATCTGGGGAGTGGGAGGAGGGTGGGGACTGGTGACAAGGCCACGTGGGAAGGGCAGACAGTGCAAGGAGATGGAATTGCCTGCTTTCTATGGAGGGAGGGAGGCGGTGTTAGGAAGAGGAAGAGGAAGAAGAGAAGAAGGGAAGACATGGGAGATGTCAGAATGTGGGCTGTGGCATCAGATGACCCCTCTGACTCCTCTCTTACACCATCAACTTCTAGAGACGATTGAGTAGAATGACCAGGTACATAAGTTTCCAAGGCTCTGAGTTTCCAGGTTGAGGGAGAGACAAAACAGAAAAACATTAGTGAATGTAGGAGCTCAGCCCAAGTCCCATTAGAAAGTTTCCTAAATCCCCAGTGGGCAAGGTGGTCTTAGATGAATTCTAGGTTCCATACTTAATCCCTTTAAGACATTTTGTACAATATGGAAACCAGGGCAAGTTGCATGCTTTGCCAGTTTTCAAATTTGGGGTGAGCGTGTACCAGGTACCTTTTTGGTCCTCCTCAACTCAAGGCACCATGATTCTTTTTTTGTTCTAAATTGTAGTTTCTGGAAATCTGGTCTTTGAAGGCCCTCCAGGTGGTCTGCGGTTGCCCAAATGCAATGAGTTGGTTTTGTTCGAAGAGTGTTTTTTGCTAGAGATTTGAATTCTCCATAAAAAGGGTACAAAAATAGATATTTGACAATTGTAACCACAAAGATGGTCACACGCTAGGCAGACACTTCAAATGGTGTGGTTGTGGTGGGGTGTGTGTGTGTGTGTGTCTCTCTCTGTGTGTTCCATGGTTGCAAGCAGAAGCTTTGAGGTAGGTGGTCCAAGGGATTCTTTCAATGTGGTTCATAGTCTAAAATCTCACTTGGGATGAAGTGAAGCCAAGCACTTACAGGACACTAGGAAATCAAACCGCTTTGTTTGAGAATCTTGAAAATAGGTATTTGAAACTGATACTTCAACTGAGAAAATATCCTGACCCCAAACCTTCGCAATTCCATTTCTGACCATAATGGGAGGATATCTTAGCCACATAACTCTCTATCTAATTTTGTTTCTAGTAGTATAAGTAGCTACCCAGCTTTGAAGTTTAGTGCTGAGTCATATTTTAGGGGATGGTTTGGGAAGAGATTGGCTAGGAAATCCATTCTCAGAAACGGTCCTTTGAAAACCTTCATTAATCTTTATCATAATACCTATTTTCTAACTTCACTTAAAAAAATAATACCTGTCCATGACTTCAAAACCATGGCAAGAGTGCAGACCATTCAGATAGCAAGAACTTGTGGCAAAAGAGCTTTATTTAAACTCCCCAAATCCTAAAAGACAGACATAGCTACAAGGGTGATTAAAAGGAAAACACTAAGGACACCTTCTACATAACTAGGTGAAAAAGAATTCTCATAGCTTCAGAGTATGGGAGGGTGTGCCAAAACGTGAGACAGAAGCAAAGCCTGAGAGAGAGAAGAAAGTCTAAAAAGATCTCAACAAGCCGGAGGATCCATAGATTATCAGCCAAACTCACCCCTGAAAAAAATGAGCCATACTCTGTGTGAGAACCTAGGTGAGCAAGTTGAAAATCATCTAATAAAAAAGGCTCCAGTTGGTGGGAAGATGGCTGGGCTGTGTCACTGTGGTGGTCCGAATCACAAACCCCCAAACATGGTCACGTTCTAATCCCTGGAACCTGTGAATGTGTCTCCTTACATGGCAAGAGGGATTGGGGCACCTGGGTGGCTCGGTCAGTTAAGCGTCCGATGTCAGCTCAGGTCATGATCTCAGGGCTCATGAGTTCAAGCCCCATGTTGGACTGTGCTGAGCTCAGAGCCTGGAGCCTGCTTCAGATTCTGTGTCTCCCTCTCTGTCTGCCCCTCCCCCATTTATGCTCTGTCTCTCTCTCAAAAATAAATAAACATTGACAAAAAAATTTTTGATAAAAAAAAAAGAGGGATTTAGCCAATGTAATTAAGTTAAGGATATTGAGATGGGGAGCTTATCCTAGACTATCCAGGTGGGCACAATATAATCACAAGGGTCCTTATAGGAGGAAGTCAGGGGGATCACAATCAGAAAGGAGATGTGGCAACAGAAGCAGAGGCTGGAGTGACACGTTTTGAAGATGGAGGAAGGGGCCACAAGCCAAGAGTGCAGGTAGCTTCTGGAGGCTGGAGAAGGCAAGGAAGTGGACTCCCCCACAGAGTCTCCAGAGGGAGTGGGGCACCACCAATGCCTTGATTTTAAGTAAGTGGAACATGTTTTGGACTTCTGACCTCAGGAATTGCAAGCTAAGTTTGCATCGTGTTAGCCACTGAGGTTCTGGTGATTTGTTATAGCGGTAATAGGAAACAAATACCCTGAAAACCATGTCTCCCAGAATCCCCTTTCCTGTATGTCCCGGTTAGAGTTGGCCAAAAGACAAACTTGAACAAGATTTGGGAAGTGAGAATGAGTGAAGCAGGAGCTGTTTCTCTCGGACAGTCTTCGTGATTCGGTGCCCTGCAGAGGCCATCCAGGTTGGCCTCATTCTCCTTGGCTACATGTCTAGCTCTTCCAGACTATAGGCCCTGCTGAGCCATGGCAGCCCTGGGCCTCCCATCAGATGCTTGGCCGTGAACCCACAGAGGCCACAGCTACACCAAGGCGAGAGCTTCCTATAGACCCTCTTATGAGTTCCCCTTCATAGCCCCACATCAGAGCTAGACACGTGGCTTTTCAGATTCCATCGCATTCTCCAACTTATCCTGTAAGACCAGAGCTTTGAGAGGACTAGTTAATGTTGGTGTTTCTCAAAGTAATTATACCATTTACTCTGCAGTGAGTGGATTTTTCTATTGTCCCGTAACCTCGACAACACTTAATATTGGCTGATTCATCTTGACCAATCCACAAGCTATGTGCTGATATCTCTTTGTGGCTTCACTTCACAGTTCTCTGATAACTAATGACATTGGACATAATATTTTTTTTTAATTTTTTTTAATGTTTATTTATTTTTGAGAGAGACAGAGACAGAATGCGAGTGGGTTAGAGGCAGAGAGAGGGGGAGACACAGAATCCAAAGCAGGCTCCAGGCTCCGAGCTGTCAGCACAGAGCCCGACGCGGGGCTTGAACTCACGAGCTGCGAGATCATGACCTGAGCCGAAGTCAGATGCTCAACTGACTGAGCCACCTAGGGGCCCCTGGACATAATATTTTTAATGGCCTTCTACATCTCCTTATTTCTGAAGCATGTGTGACTTTTGCCCATTTTTCTTCTAGGTTGTCTCCCTTTTCCTTATGGATTCATGATTGTTTGTATACTCTGAATATTAGTCCTTTATCAATATTCTATTGCAAACATCTTATCCCAGGATATGGCTTGCCTTTCACTACCTTTAAATATTGATGTGATCAAATGTATCAGTCTCTTTTATGGATAGTGCTTATTATGCATACACTAAAACTCAGCAATTCTTCTTCTAGATGTATGCCCCAGAAAAACTCTTGAGAAATTCTCCAGGCACAGGAATATTCACAGAAATGTGGAGGGAGAAACCCAGAAGCTCTGTAAATGTCCATTGAGAAAGGAGATGAGGGGTGCCTGGCTGACTCAGTCAGTAGAGTATATGACCCTTGATCTTGGGGTGATAAGTTCAAGCCCCACATTATCGGTAAAATTTACTTTAAAAGAGAGAGAGAGAGGGGGAGAGAGAGAGGAGATAAATCCATGTAGGCATGTACATGGTAGTGAACTACAAACACATGTGTCCATATGGATTTTTCTCAAAAGCTTACTGTTCATTGAAAAAAAATAATTCCTGGGGCGCCTGGGTGGCGCAGTCGGTTGGGCGTCCGACTTCAGCCAGGTCACGATCTCGCGGTCCGGGAGTTCGAGCCCCGCATCGGGCTCTGGGCTGATGGCTCAGAGCCTGGAGCCTGTTTCCGATTCTGTGTCTCCCTCTCTCTCTGCCCCTCCCCTGTTCATGCTCTGTCTCTCTCTGTCCCAAAAATAAATAAACGTTGAAAAAAAAAAAAAAACGAAAAAAATAATTCCTTTTGTTAAAAATTCAAAATCAGCCCAAGTTAAATAATCTATTATTTAGGGATAAACAAACAAACAAAACAAAACAAAACAGAACGAAAACCAGAGGTGGTAAGCTCTAAAGACAAGGAAGGAGGTGATTTGTACAAACCTCAGGATTATGGTCACCTCCTGAGTGAGGGAAAAGTTGTGAGGTGAGAGACACACGGGGGCTTCGAAGGTGCAGATGACATTCTACTTTTCCACCTACCAGGTGTCGGCACAGTTCTTCCCTTTATTACTACACTTTGAAATGAGCATATGTTTTAGATAGTCATTGTTGCATGATTTCTTTTCTCACTAAAACATTTTAACACATTACTCTCCTAACAATCGTTTTCGTCGTCCTGGGTTAAGGGAGCTCAAGATAATAGAAGATTCAGAGTACTTTAGGATACTGTGGATCTGTTGCCCAGTTAAGACTACAGACCGCCAGCCCCCACCCAGGCTACTGAGTCAGAATGTCCAGGGTGAGGCCAAGGAATCAAGTCAGTTGATTCCCAGGTTTGGAGGCACCTAGTCCCCCACAGTAGGCCCCTAAGGGTGTCAGTGGCTCCCTACCGCCCTCTCGTGGCCAAATTTTCCCATCCAAACTGAGCACAGTAGCCAGCCAAGATGAGTGAGTGCAGACGGACTGTCTTGGGATCCGTGGTCTTGTCCAGGTTTGGTGGCAGCTCTGAGAACTTGTACTATAGAACTTCTACCAGGACGCAGTATAGAGGACCCACTAGGCTTGTCTAGCATTTCTGTTTGAAGTCTTAGGCACTCTAGCCTGGCTTACTCGCCTGAAACTTTATCTGTGCTCCTCCTGACAGAGATGATCTCACGGAGCTGAAGACTTCTCTCATCTGCTCCAGACCCTCCTGCTGGTTGGCCCTCCCTCCCACAGAGATGCCCTGACTCTGTATTCTGCCCCCACCACCCCCCGGACTGGCCATCTGCACACAAGTGCCCTACATTACCTGGTCTCCTTTTCTGCCTGAACAAACAGCTGTCTGACTAGACCCCTGGTCCTGGCCTCTCTACAAGAGCCTATCCTGTCCTTTGGCTTCCAGAAGATGAGAGCTATTAAGAGGCCAAGAATCGGGGCACCCAGGTGGCTCAGTTGGTCGGGCGTCTGACTTTGGCTCAGGTCATGATCTCACGGTTTGTGAATTTGAGCCCGTGGGTCGGGCTCTGTGCTAACAGCCGGAGCCAGGAACCTGCTTCAGATTCTGTGTCTCCCTCTCTCTGCTCCCCTCTCTCTCTCTCTCTCTCTTTCTCTCTCTCAAAAATAAGTAAAGCTTAAAAAAAAAATTTTTTAAGAGACTAAGAATCAAAAGCCACAGAGAAATGCAGGCCGGATGCACGCTCTGAGGCTCCATGAACACACTGCTTCTCCACCCCAATCCACCACTCTCCTCCTTTCTCTCTCTCTCTTTTTTAAATGTTTATTTATTTTTGAGAGAGAGAGAGACAGACAGACAGACAGACAGACTGTGAGTGGGGGAGAGGCAGAGAGAGAAGGAGACACAGACTCTGAAGCAGGCTCCAGGCTCTGAGCTCCGAGCTCCGAGCTCCGAGCTGTCAGCACAGAGCTGTCAGCACAGAGCCCGACGTGGGGCTCGAGCCCAGGAGCTGTGAGATCAGGACCTGAGCCGAAGCTGGACGTTTAACCAACTGAGCCACCCAGGCGCCCCTCCTTTTTCTCTTTCTCTTCCTTAATCAGTCAGAGTTTCTGATTCCTGACATGGAGCTTGGAATGGGCGGTTTACGTCAGAAAAACCAGAATTGGTATATCTCAAAGGAAGAGTCTGGACCAGACCCCAGGGGCAGAACCCAAGTGTGGAGAGTCCTCACTCACTTTGCCCCATCTCTGTCCCCCTATTGGACCCTGCTAGAGCCCTGAAGTTACTGTACATGCTCATTGATCCCTCTCGAGTGGATAAGCTCTTACTTCATCCCCAGGAGCTAATAACCTGCCCAGTGGAAGGTGGTGTGATGTAACGATTAAAAATGAATTTGGAGGGGTGCCTGGGTGGCTCAGCTGGACTTTGGCTCGGACTTTGGCTCAGGTCATGAACTCGCAGTTGATGAGTTTGAGCCCCGCGTCGGGCTCTGTGCTGACAGCTTGGAGACTGGAGCCTGCTTCTGATTCTGTGTCTCCCTCTCTCTCTGTCCCTCCACTGCTCATGCTCTCTCTGTCTCAAAAATAAAGACAAACATAAAAAATTTTTTTTTGTAAATAAAAAAAATGAATTTGAAGTAAGAGCTGGATTGGAATCTCTACCCGCTTATATGCCGAGTAGTCTTGGGACGTTACTTTACATCTCTAAACCTCAATTTCCTCCCCTGCAAAGTGAGGATAACAATGTTTAACTCGAAGTTTGTTGTGATTATTGAATGAGACAGAGCATGGAGAAATGCTTATCACATTTCATACACGTGGAAGTACATAATGATGGGGTTTTTGGAGATGAGAGTGGGGTTCGCAGAGTCCAGAGCTGACAAGCAAGAAAGAATTCTTGGAGAAGCCTTTGGTGCAAAAAGGTGATTTTAGTGAAGCACAGGGACAGAGGACCCGTGGGCAGGAAGTCCCTCGCCCGGGACTGCGAGGAGAGACTGGTTGCGTACTATGGGGTTGGGGGAGATGAAGTCCAGGGGAAGTTTCCAGTGAGATTTTCATATGCTGAAGTCTTCTTTAGAGAGTGGAGGGCCAGCTATTGCCAAGCTAAGGAGGTGTTTCCCTCTAGCAAAGCATTAGCATTCAGACAGTAAAGAGTTCCTGGACAAACGTTTTACTCTGCCAGCCTCAAGTATTCGTCAATGGGCTGCAGGTTGTAAGGAAAGTTAGTTCTCTCTGCCATTTCCTTCTGCCTTTGTTTCCCATATCACTATGGAGGGGTGATGGAGACTATGATCTCTATCACGCCATTTAAGTTAGGAAGAAGTTTTGCATGGATGTAAATCTACCAAGAATCTTTTCTGGTTACTCTGTCAGTTAACCATTTGTTTTTCCCCTTTCCTTTGTTCTTGGGCAGCCAGGAGTGTCCGAGGAATATCACACATATCCCACCTGGTTTGGGGGGGGGGGAGGGGGGTGGCGGGGGAGGGAGTGTTTGTGGCCTATCAGCTTGCCTTATGCTCCCTCATGATTTAATACATATTGCTTATTATTTATTATCAAGTCCAGACCTTTTAGGGTTCCAAGGGCTGTATCTTAGAGGCGGAGTCGTTTGGAGCCCGATGGAAGCATCCATTGCCCAAAGGCTCCATTTGGAACAGCCAGCTACTCAGAGACTCTAGAAAATGCTCCAGTGTGACTCCATCCTGCCTGTTTCGTCCAAACCCTATCAGGGCGCTGGCCCAGAAGCTGGCATTGCACCCTCCAGCCCAGGGATCACCTACCCTTCCCGTCTGTCAGGTAGGCGACAGCCCTGCTCCATCAGAAGAGGGAGGACCCTTTCTGTCTGCTCTCTCCTTGGCTTGCTTCTCCCCTTTTTTCCCTCCCTTCCCTTCCCCTCCCCTCCCCTTCCCCCTGGCCAACATTTTCACCAGATACTGTTTTCCCTATATCTCTCGGCTGTCACTCGGAGTCTGGGCACCGAAGCTCCCAGTTCCAGAGAACACGGCTTCCTAATCAGGTATCACATCGTTACTACACGCGTCAGATCTAACAGTTGAATCCCTCAAAGCAACTCTTCAGAGCACCCCCAGGAAAACAAAACAAACACAAACACAAACAAAAAAGCAACACACACGCGCGATGCCTGGATAACCTCAGCTGTGAGGTGTTCTGTGCCCCGGGGCAGCCTACCTCTGCTCCTACCCTGCAGCCTGCCTTGCTTACTCAGTGCTTTCTTCCTCCTGCCTTCCCTAGTCAAATCTCTGGTGTGAGGAACACAAAGAACTCCTTGGGCTGCTTCTCCTTGAAGGCGAAGCCTGAGAGATGGCCCATTGCTAGGGAGGCCAGCATGGACCAGAACGCATGCCCGAAGCACTGCCTGGCTCAATGGGGGTGTTTCCTGAAGGCATATTCTCTAGGACACGGAGCCTGGCGTGTCCTTGAGAGCACCGTGAGCACACTCGCCCTGCTTCGAACCGTAAAATAAACTCTTTATTCCTGACTAGACATGGAAGACACTGGAACCCCGACGGCAACCGTGAAACCCGAGTTATGGATCGAGTCCCACGCTCGTTGGCTACGTGACCCTGCTAAGTTATTTTCCCCTCTCTGGCTTCCTCATCTGTCAGATGAGGGGGCTGGGCTGGGTGGCCTCAGAAGCCTCTTCCAGCTCTGATGGGTCCCCATCAGGTTCACCAGGGCACGAGAAAGTCACACCTCTTCATTCGGCGGCACTGCCCCTCCGAGAAGCTCCAGTCATTCAGACGGACAGGTCTGTCTGCTTTGGTCCTCAGTACAACTTCCAGGCTAGGTCCTTGACTCATCCGTGACAAAGATCCTTTCAGGTGGCTTCCCTGAAGTCACAAGGCAAATGGACTTCAGAGGTCAACACAGCATCCCAGCTCTCCCTCCCAGGTTTATTCCGCCAAAACAGCCTAAGACAAACAACCCTGGTGACCACCGCCCCCAGAACGATTCTTGATAGATTTACATCCATGCAAAACTTCTTCCTAACTTAAATGTTAACCTTTAACATGTATGTACTTAAACACACAGACCGTCATCATTCAAAACTCTTCCTGTAACTCGTATGAAAGAATATTTAGAAATTATGAAACTATATCCATCAGCTTTTTCTTTCCATGTTTTGTTTTTAATTTTTTTCCTTAATTCTATCCATTTATTTTGAGAGAGAGAGAGAGAGCGCGAGCACAAGCGGGGTAGGAGCAGAGAGAGAGGGAGAGAGAGAATCACATCCCATGAACTGTGAGATCATGACCTGAGCTGAAATCAAGAGTCAGAAGCCCAACCGACAGAGTCACACAGGAGCCCCCTCTGTGTTTTATTGTTTAAAACACAAGAACTTTAGTTCCAGTACACAGGTCCCAGGGCACCCAGAGCCTGGTGGTGCTGATTCAATGTGGGGGTACTTAGTATTCGGCAGCTTTTCATTTCAGAATGCTGAGTGCTTTTTTTAAATTTATTTTGGGGGCGCCTGGGTGGCTCAGTCGGTTAAGCGGCCGGCTTCGGCTCAGGTCATGATCTCGTGGTCCGTGAGTTCAAGCCCCGCGTCGGGTTCTGTGCTGATAGCTTAGAGCCTGGAGCCTGTTTCAGATTCTGTGTCTCCCTCTCTCTGACCCTCCCCAGTTCATGCTTTGTCTCTCCCTGTCTCAAAAATAAATAAACGTTAACAAAAAAATTTAAATTTATTTTGAGAGAGAGAGAGAGAGAGCGCGCAAGGGGGGGAGGGGCAGAGAGTAAGGGAAAGAGACAGAATCCCAAGCAGACTCCACATGGTCATTGCAAAGCCCAACGTGGGGCTTGAACCCACGAACAGTGAGATCATGACCTGAGCCAAACCAAGGCTCTGACGGTTAACCAACTGAGCCACCCAGGCGCCCCGAAACTGAATGCTTTAGGTGCACAGCTCACCGGCACAGAAACCCACACTGACTCAGCTCTGAGTATTGAATCCCCACAGACTAATCGGGCTCCCAGGAGGAAAACCACTGAAAGGAAACATTTTTTTCCCAAGGCAACATTATCTTATCTCTGACTTTGTTCCCTTATCTAAGAAGAGAGGATCAAATTCTTCCTGCTTTTCCCAGACCCGTGCTTGTGGTGTCGGAAGCAAGGCTGATTTCTAATTTTCCTCTGTGATAAATCTCCACGCGCACACAACTGTATAAAAGGAAAGTGAGGATTTGGAAAATCTCGAGGTCGGGAGTCTTTCATTAGATAGCTGTGCTTAATTGTGTCACCATTTTTTCTTTTTTAAATGAATGGGCCAGTTTGTCTCAGAAAGTTCTGTTACCCCACCCAGGTAAGAAAGCGGGGCAAGAGTTTCTAAGACCCCTAAGGATGGAGGGGGCAGGGGGCGTGCAGAGTGCTGGGAGGGCCAGAGAGCAGAAAAACCTTGCAGTTGTGATGCAAAGGAAAACAAAACGCTAGACCTTGAAACCAAAGGCCGCCATGGACCCCAGCTCCTGAAGCCAGGGCATGAGCCCAAGGACAGAGTGGAGGGAGGGCTGGGGGGGTGGGGGCAGAAACAAGTTCCCTGGCATGAGAAGTGAATGGGAACAGAGCATGGCCACACTAGTGAGGTGCCAGGTTGATACATGAGCCTCCCTAAGGCCTTAGCTCACCCTCAGGGAGAAGGAGAGAAGGTGAATTGGAGTGGAAGATTCCCAGATTTAAAATCTAGAAGCAACCGAGTTCCCCTGAATCGGTGATATTAATCTCTGCTGTTGCGTGGCTAGCCAGGATTAAAAGATCCAGCGTGGAGTTCAGGTACAGATTAATAAAGAAAGTGACATTTCTGCATATTTGAATCTTCTGACTGAAAGGCTTATCTACTCTACTAGCGATATTTTGTTTTACTGAAGATACTGTGGTAGATCTCTGTAAGGATCCACTAACTCCCTGACTGTGAAGGTAAAAGCCAGAATCCTTTTTTTTTTTTTAAGTGTCATTAGACACGGGGTGCCTCCACAAATCTTTCATGGCCAATTGGAAATTTGTTTGTATGTGTACAAAAGGAAAAGCAGTGAAAGCTGTTTTTGCATGACTACAAATGTGATCTCTACAAAACAAAACTCTTTCTTGACCTCCCATATTTTTGGACCTCTGTTCACTGTGTTTCTGGCAACCATAACATGTTGGAACACAGTCTCCTTTTTCACACAGACGTTGCTCCTTCAAGTGCAAAAAAACGTGTTAGTGGGAGAGCGAGCTCATAACCAACACCCTGTTCTCTAAAGTGAGTTAATGGGCTAGAATTACTCTCAGGAGATAGGAAATATCTGGGCCTGAGCTATTCTAATATGAAGCCAGGTTTAGAAATCTGACTCCCTTGTATTGAAACACCTAGGCAGAAACACTATATCTGCTCATGAAACAATTTTGTTTGCTCACCCACAAGTTGCTCTGCCCAATAGCCAGTCTCCTTCCTATTCTTCCTGTTTGACAAAGTCTGCCTCCTGCAACAGAGGTGCAAAGGACAGTTGTTTGTTGTTCTGAAACAGCTCCCTTACGGTGATGGCGTGGGTATGATCAGTTACAACCACTGAGACATAAGGAACACCCGGGGAAATTGTCCTTAGTCATAAAAAAAAAAAACAGAAAAAGAGATGGCTTCCTTCTTCCCTCCTGCCCTTTGAAGCAATGGTGAGAGGGCCTGATTCCTGGAGCTGGGGCAGCCATTTTCCAACCATGAGGACGCAGGCCTAAGGCAAAAGTCAACACGCAGTGGGTTGCAGCTTGGAAATATGGTAAGTGTCTGGCTCCTAATGATACTGTTGAGATGCTGAATCAGTCTGATCTCCAGACTTTTTGAGATATGAGATGATAAAAACCTTAAGTGTTTAAGACATGTCAAGTTGGTTTTCTGTTACTTGCAGGCAAGCAATACATTAAAAGTCATAGGAAAGAGAACTAATTTCCATACGCTGTGAAAATGGAATAAAAATATTTTAGGTTGTGTTCTAACTGTCCTGGATTTAAAGGGAGGGAGTGCCCTTCCCTTTCACCTCCATTTTATTCTCCAGAGCTAAATGCTTCATTCTCTCTGGAGGTCCACCCTACTCCCAGCCCCTCTGTCCTCTCAGGACCACCCCTCTCAGAGCTTTTCCTCCTAGTCTAGATCTGTTCCCCATAGGGGTTTCTCTGGCACTCCATGGTGCTTTTCAATGGCTCTTGCATAGTACCATGACAGACCAAATAGATGATTTCCTTATCATCCTGGGTATTCAGATATTGCAAACATACATGAGCACAGAGTGGAGAGCTTCTGTACTATTTTTCGTGACTGTGTGCATCTAGATTTTCATTCTTTACAGTTTTCTTCTTCCCACCACAACTCTTAAAGAAATCCCCTATGTATTCCCTTCAACGATCTAATTGATGATCTCAGGAAGTGAGTCTAATAAGTGCCTAAGCCGTAGTGTACAAGATAAATGAAAAGTACCAAGAGTTGGAATCTTGAGAATGGATCCTCGTGGGCCTTTCTTACCCTTTCTTATCTTTGCACTTGTTCACGTGTTCATCCCTGTGCACAGGAAAAATTGCAAGAAGGACCCCTGAAGAGGTACGCAGATTCCCAAACCTGAATTTCATTTGGTTTCTTTTTTCAACATGGTCTTTGAACCTCTGTTTTTGCACAAAACACCAAAAATGAATAAAGAACAGATTTAACAGTGGTTCCTCCAGTATAACACTGCCTTATCTCATTTTTACTTTAGAAATACTGTTACAGTGCAAAGTTTCTTCAAAGGGTAGCCCATGCGACATCAAGTCAGAATAATATTTTGCTTAATTGTTTTTTAATGTCTTATTTATTCTTAAGAGAGACAGAGAGCAGGAGCAGATGAGTGGCAGAGCAAGAGAGGGACACAGAATCCGAAGCAGGCTCCAGGCTCTGAGCCATCAGCACAGAGCCCGACACGGGGCTTGAACTCATAGAGTGCGAGACCATGACCTGAGCCGAAGTTGGACGCTCAACCGACTGAGCCACTCAGGGGCCCCAGAATAATATTTTGAAATGCAAGTTCCTGGGCCCCATCTCAAAGTTAAGAATCTGAGGGGCGCCTGGGTGGCTCAGTCGGTTAAGCGTCCAACTTCAGCTCAGGCCACGATCTCGCGGTCCGTGAGTTCGAGTTCGAGCCCCGCGTCGGGCTCTGGGCTGATGGCTCAGAGCCTGGAGCCTGCTTCCGATTCTGTGTCTGCCCCTCCCCCGTTCATGCTCTGTCTCTCTCTGTCTCAAAAATAAATATAAAAAAAAGTTAAGGGGCGCCTGGGTGGCGCAGTCGGTTAAGCGTCCGACTTCAGCCAGGTCACGATCTCGCGGTCCGTGAGTTCGAGCCCCGCGTCGGGCTCTGGGCTGATGGCTCAGAGCCTGGAGCCTGTTTCCGATTCTGTGTCTCCCTCTCTCTCTGCCCCTCCCCCGTTCATGCTCTGTCTCTCTCTGTCCCAAAAATAAATAAACGTTGAAAAAAAAAAATTAAAAAAAAAAAAAAAAAAGTTAAAAAAATTAAAAAAAAAAGTATTTTAAAACAAAACAAACAAACAAAAAGCTAAGAATCTGAAGTCTTGGTGGTCAGAGTCTACAAAATAAGCAAGCAGTCTAGTTGATGAATATGCACATAAATGTCCTAATCATTCACTTTGCTATTTTAGTTACAAATGCTACCTACAAGATTTAATGGGCCTTGCAAAGCAGAAACCAGTGACACTAAACCTTTCTGAAGTATACATATTTAGAAAGAATTCCAAACACAGGATAGTATAATCCTGATGAGAAAAAGTGGTTTGATAACCAGAGCTAGCTTCAGGCAAAATTTAGGTCTTTGAGGTGAAGTCAAAAATTCCATTTAATTTTGGATATTTGAGTTGTCCTTTCTCCGTTTCCCCACAAATTCCATATTCCATGACCAATGGTCCTTTCTCCTCCATAACGTACCTTACCTGGCATTAGCCATTTATGAAAAAACATTTTTTAAAGCAATCACGTAGGCTGGCTACGTATGTGCAAACTTGCCAAACTTCAGGTTGAGAATTCAGGTTAAAGAATATAGATGCTGAGGTATTTGAATTTATCCATCAGTCTATTTATTCATTCAAGATGTATATTAGTGAATGCCAAGTATTGAGGGTAGAAAAATGAATCAGACCTGGGCCCATGCTTTAAGAAAAATGATCTAACCTTAGAAATTCAGAACTCACATCACATTCTTTCAATGTTGCAGCATTGCTTAACAAGCTTGCCCAGGGGGTATTTAATTCTTTAGAAGAATGCACGAGTGTTTGGGCTATTCACTGTTAAGTAAGGGCTGAGATTCCATGAAGTTACATGTCAATTTATAGGTCTACCTGTTAACTAGAGGGTGGAGGCCACGGATGCTGTTAAACATCCCACAACAGGGAATTCTCCCTACAACGAACAATTCTCTAGTCCCCAAAGTCGGTAGGACTGCGGTTGAAAAACCCTGTTCCAAAGAGATCAAAAGCCACTAATTTGGGAAATCAGGAGACTCTGTCGCCTTAGTGAGAGTAGTGTTAGTGGTTTCCTGCACTGGGCTGATAAATGGTTGGGGGATCAAGAAGCGAAGTCTGTGAATGGAAAGTTTTCTCTCACAGCTTTTGGTAGTTCCCCATGTGAGATAAGGTATAAACACCAAAGGCAAAGCAGGGTTAAGAAGCTTTTTGCAGAAGGATAATTGGTGGTAGCTAAGTATTTAAAAATATTTGGATCAACTAAAATTTTCATTTTTCCTTTAGATATTTGATGCTGTTGAAGCTCTAACCTGAGCCAGAGTGGCAATTACATCGTCTTTTTTTTTTTTTTTTAATGTTTACTTATTTTTGAGAGAGACAGACACAGAATGCGAGTGGGTTGGGGCAGAGAGAGAGGGAGGCACAGAATGCGAAGCAGGCCCCAGGCTCTGAGCTGTCAGCACAGAGCATGACGCCAGGCTCGAACTCACGAGCTGTGAGATCATGACCTGAACTGAAGTCGGACGCTCAACCCACTGAGCCACCCAGGCACCCTGGCAATTATATCATCTTGTTGAAAGATCTTTACAGCTTTTACCCCTTAAAAGGAGGAGAAAATACTACTACTTAATACAATAACAAGTATTTAGCAAACCATAATGATAGAAGTGCTTTTATGTAGAAAGTTGGGTTCTCACAATTAAATATACTTTTTTAAACTACTGTCACTCTAGAAAGTTGCATTGCATTTTTCTATGTGAATATCTCAACGATTAAAATTAGTTTAAGAGTCTTTCATTTATTAAATACAGACACCCCTTGAGTTATACTTCCTGTACCATGAGTGACTACCCTGTGGCTGAATGGATAGTTCTTTTCTTGCTAGAAAACTCAGCAGATCCTGTGGTTGGAGGTAGGAAGAATTTTTTTTTTTTTTTTTTTTTTTTTTAACTAGCAGGTAAGCAGATGCAATAGTTACAATATGAGGTCTCTCTTTTCATCGGACAGTTATTAGCTGCTGCAGCTGGCCGGGACAAGTCCCTTTTTTCTTTTTTTTTCCTAAGTGGAAACAGCGAAGGCCATAGCTACAGATTGGTGATAACCTGACATCAGCAGTTCTGAGTGAGAATTCAACTGAAACCATATAGTATGTTATTGTGTAGATTACAAAGGATTTTATGGGGTTAGTTAGAAAACAAAGCACAATTATGGCATGATTTTTGTAAGATATGTTCTAAGTTCCGAACAAACCACAATTATTTTGGATCATAATGCCTATGGGTTAGTCACCTGCTTTATGAAGCAAGTTTTCTTCTAAAATCATTACAGGAATGAATTCCAATCTTCATCTGTTTTTAGATTCACTTTTCTGAATGAGAGTCTACATGTCTTAATTATAATGATGGGACTACAATCTTTATAAAATGGAAAAAGTTTTAACAATGGTTGGTTAATTAATGTGTCTCTCTTGTGGCATAGAATGAATTCTTCCTACAGATTTATTTGCATACCAAGAGGCTGTGTCTACTGAATAATTTTTTGAAAGAGATCTGCGTCTAAGGAGAAAATGACTTCTGTTTGTATAGTCTGAGGAGAGTGGGTCTGGGAAACTGCTAACCTAAATTTTCCCCAGCAGAACCTCCTACAAAATTTGCCTATCACCCAGGTTCAAAATGAAATCTTTTGTTCTCCTTATGTATAATTAAAACTATCCAGTTATCTTAACTACTTTGTACATACACGTATTGCAACAGTGTTTTGCCTAACTGATGAACATTTGATTTTGTTTTGAATCTGCCAGAAAGAAACTGACCTTGCCCTGTGAAGTTGACATATAAATCAGCAAGAATGTCCCTGAACATTTTCTCTCAAGATGAAGAAAAAAGGCAGAGGGGAGGGGCAAAATTACTCTATACTCTGAATATGTTGAGTTCCATTTTCAAGTGGATCCAAGGCCGTGCTTTGAACTTTGAACAGGCCGACAAAAAAAAAAAAAAAAAAAAAAAATTCAGTGTAAGAATGTGACTTAAAAAGCCTTCTGCAATTTCTGAAGAAATTTCATTCCTCTCTTCAAGTGTGCCGGAAAAACTGATCATCGTCGAACAAGGTTAGTATCAATCAGGCAAAGTATATGCCTTTCTGCAGATGACTTTCTTCTCTGAACAAAAACTTAATTTTTCTAGCCAGACAGAAAGTTTTTAAAATGAACTCCATATTTCAATGAGGTAACCATATTTAATAAATTGTTTCAACATTGAATTGCTAACTAGTATTACATAAATATTGTTGCTAATTTTTCTTTCATACATACTTTTCTAAACTACCTGTTAAGATTTATTCAGCACAGGAATATTGGGTCAACTATTTTATTGTATTTAAGTGATGAATACGTAGTTTATTACACTAATTACTTAGGCTTGTGGAAACAGTTAATAAAATTATTCTTATGCCTTTTTCAAAAAAAAGCATTTTTCCCTTGGAAGGTCCAATTTAGTCATAGGAATCTCATCACTTGGGGGGAATAACTTTCTTGTGTTTCTTGTGTCAGGGGTCCCCCAAAAGGAAAAATGCCCCCAAACACCCTGCTTGCATTAGACACAGCATTATTTTTCCTCTTTTCCCCAAGTCTATTCCTAGCCTAACCTGAACACGATAGAGCCACCATAATTCTGTATGCATCCTGTGGCTTAGAGATAATGGTAAACCCCTAGATAGAAGGTCCCCATAGGATAAAGTCCTCTGATCTGGAGATTCAGTCGGGGTTGAATCCCAAATAACTGGGGTGGGAGATTCTGACAGGACAGTATCACGTAAGAACTGCTGTAATGTGCTTAGGAAAGCTGTTTTGTTGAGCCTCCTTGGTCAAGTGGTCCATCAGGCATGGAGGCCTGCAGTCCAGGCTGGGCTCACAGGGTGTGGTCAAGAAGAAAGGCTCTCAGACAAAGCTGGTTTGATTATTGCTGCTAAAGTTTATTTATTTATTTAGAGAGAGAGAGAGAGAGAGAGAGAGAGACAGAGAGAGTAGGCAAGGGGCAGAGAGAGGGAAAGAGACAGAATCCAAGCAGGCTCCATGCTGACAGCACAGAGCCTGATGCAGGGCTCCAACTCAGGAACCATGAGACCACGACCCGAGCTGAAGTCAGGCACTTAACGGACTGAGCCACCCAAGGGCCCCTGATTATTGCCTCTAAAAGTGACTGTGTGGCCGGGGCCAAGTGTCTTCACCTCTCCCAAGCCTTGGTTACCTCACCTGCAATGTTGTTTATCTCACTGCATTGCTGGGAAGATGGAATAAGATAATTCGTATGATGAAGGAAGCAGGAAGTAAGTGTAACACGTATTTTTGCTGTGGCTGTTGGCTCTCCCCCGTTTCCAGGTCTGACTTGGGAAACTTGGAGCTTCAGTTATCCTCCACCGCGGCTCTTTGAACGTGTAGTTTTTATTTGGCAGTTTGTTTTCATTATACAAACCACAGAACGTGAAACTGGGTAAAATCTCGAAACTGGGTAAAATCTGAGAAGACAGTGGTTTTCACATAAAGGCAACTCAGGATGGTGGGGGTACGAAGAAGATGGGGATTTTCTCCATTAAAATGGAACGTGAGCTAAAGTCAGGAAAACGTGGTTGCGGACACGATTACTAAGTAGTGTAAGACGTCTGAGCTACCCTGCATTGCAGATCAAAGTTCAAGGTTGTGCCCCGAAGGGGGAACTAAGAAGGGTATGGGGAAGGGGGCGGCGCCGGAAGGGGGCCAGCGGGTTCGGGGAGCTGCAGAGATGGGATGGAACGCGCTGAGCCAGGCGCGGGTGGCCCGGAGCCAGGGCAGGTGGCCCCGGGGGAGACGGGCCTGGAGGGGAGGCGACATCTCGGCAATAATGTGAGGTGCGGGCCAAGGCGCCCGGGGAGCGCACTCTCCTTCTGGGAAAGGTGCGCTGGGCGCCCGCCCGGCTAAGTCAAACCCCCCGCGGGAAGAGGCGGGAGCCGTGGCTAGCGGCCGCGGGCTCCTCCCCCGGCGCCTCCGCTATCTGGGTCAGGACGCGGCGGCCGCGGGGCCGGACTAGGGGACCCGCGGGCTCTGGGCTGCTGTTCGCCCGCCGCTCCTCTCCGCTCCCGTCCGCTCGGCCGCAGGTCCCGGCCCCGGTTCTCCGACGGCGGAGAGGCCCGTCCCGCGAACTCAGGTGCGTGCCGAGGTGGGCAGCGGGCGGCTCGGCGGGCGGGGGCCGGACGCGGCCGGGGTGCGGAGGGCTGAGGCGGCACTTCCGGCGTCGGCCGCGGAACTTCCGGATACTGCGCGAGTGCTCCGCGCCACCGGTTCCCTGCGAGGCGTCCTCCAGCTGGCCGGCGCCGTGGTGCGTCAGATTAGGCTTGGGGCGGCTTCCTCCCCGGCGCGGCCCCGCCGAGTCGGCGTTTGGAAGCTTCAGCCCTGGGACTCGCCGGTGTTTCCACGCAGGCCGCCCGTCGTGGGTGCGCGGAAAGCTGGCGGTGTGCCGCCGCGGCCCCGGCGGGTCCCTGCAGACCCGGGGAGTTTCAGCAGGAGACTCTGGGTCGCCTTTAGCCTTCGCCCCTGGGTCTGACCTTTCAGCCTCTGGCAAACATTTGTGTTGTGTTTTGCTGAGACTCCGATTCTTTGTTTTACACGAAAAGAAGGCCAGATTTTCAGTGCCACAAACATTTGCAAATAAGCCAAACGTCAGCGACCCCTAAATTTAAAAGAAATTACAGGAAAAACAGTGAAAACCTAGATAAAATAGGAGTATTAGAATTCATTTAGAAAGTATCAGGTTATCCAGGTCGCTGTGGGGAATCTGATTGCCAAGTCAAGGTCTCGGAGACAATCCCTTGGGAAATAAACCTCAGGCCTGCGTGTAACCCATGATGTTCCTGTATCCTTGCAAAATTTTTCATACATCTCATGTACCAGAATTACATATTTTATGTATTTCCCCCTGAGATTTCGCTGATGAGTTAAACGAAGATATGTGCTGGATATTGCTGAAAACATTCTAAGTAACTGGGTAAAGCATGATTTACATATCTAAAAATTTTACATATCTAAAATTTTTTTAGTGTTAACATTTTGATGATTTATTACTTCAGAAGACTCTTGGTTCTCATCTGCAGATAATTATGTATTGCCCATTAATTTTAGATGCCAATAATTTTTACTAAAATAATGCCCATCATTTTCCACCATTATTACTAGCACCTTACAAATCGAAATTCGTAACAGGAATAATGATAAGCATTTGATTAGTCAATAGATTTTTTTTTAATGTGTTTTTATACTAAAGTGTGTGTGCTAATTTGATAATTAAACATAAAAGTTGCGTAAATAACATAACCTTTGAAATTATACTGCAGGCAAGCAAGTATTCTGATTTATTACTTTGCTAGTTACTGTTTTTAACGTGTGGCATTTTTCAAATTCGTGGCTTAGAAGCACATTTATTTTATGCTGATAAAAAACTCAAACATATCGTGCACTGTTAGGCTCTAATTGTGGTTATTTAAAAGCAATACCTGCTCCATTGATTCTAGTCTCCCCTCCCCCCCCCAGTTGATTTTAATAGTTCTGAAGTCATATTTCAGCTCTGGACATCTCTGCCCAGCCAGCATTCTCCTTCATGTCCTTACTGATGCTTTCGGAATCTTCCTCATGCCCCAGTACATCCAGGAATTACCCGGGTGACAGTTTTCCTGTCCTAGTTGGATGGGCCCTGGGTAAATGACTTGACAGCTGTATGCCTCAGTTTGCTTATCTGCAAAATAGAGGTAATAATAGGACCTGCCTCAAAGAGGTAATTTGGAATTGGTGTAATCCCTAAAGAAAAGCTCAAACAAAATTGATACTCTTTGCCATCTCCTTAAACTGGTACAATCTCAGGGAAAAGATCGCCTTCCTGGGTAGATTTTGACTTCCATTTATTTACTTATTAAATGAAAAAAATTTTCAAAGTAGGCTACGTTTTTTCACGTAAAAGTCAAGGAAGGCCGGGCAGGAATGAGCCAAGAAACAATCGGAATAGGAAGATTTCTTTTAATAGACTTCAAGATCAGCATATGAACATTCTGCATTAATCTTTTTATTGACAAAAAGCCAAGATGTCCAAGCTCTACGCATGGTCATTAGATAACGATGCAAATGGAAGCCATGAGCATGTAGGGCCTTTTCTTGTATCTGTTGCCTTTTTGCAATAGTCTTTCAAAATAATTTAGTTTGGTGATACATTATTTTGTGGAAATAAAAGAGTACGGCTAATAATAATTACCTACAACTTCAGCTGAAGTTACAATTGATCCCAATCTATTGCTGGCATGTCTCCTGGATGGGGTGGGTGTGGGCAAATGGTTAGACTTACAGTTCAGTTTCTACCAACTAGGTAAAAATGCTTTTTGCTTAAAAAAATCAATTCTAGGCAAACTACGCTGAGGTCAGGCAGGCCAGATTAAGCATACGGGCTTTCTACTGGAATCCTTGGCTTTAAGAGAAGGGATTCTTAATTCCCTTGGGTATAATATTCACCAACATCTGAGGTAATTTCTGGAAAATTATTATTTAAAATTTTTTTAACGTTTTATTTTTTTAAGAGACACAGAGGGACGGAGTGTGAGCAGGGGAGGGGCAGAGAGAGAGGGAGACACAGAATCCAAAGCAGGCTCCAGGCTCTGAGCCGTGAGCACAGAACCCGATGTGGGGCTTGAACCTACAAAAGCAAGATCGTGACCTGAGCCGAAGTCGGATGCTCAACCAACTGAGCCTTCCAGGTGCCCCATAGAAAATTATTTTAAAATCATTACTCCTTTTCTTTTACACTTAGACCTGTAATGAAATAGAACATCCAGATAGGATACTCCGTGTGTTCCATGTGTATCATCTAATGTATTATTTAGGAATCTAAAGAGACATTCTTTTAGGCAGACTTCTTGGAAATATTCTTATTCTCTCTCCCATAGGGCATCATTTGAAACACCACATTTAGTTGGTCATTTAGAGTGTAACAAACAGGGGCGCCTGGGTGGCGCAGTCGGTTAAGCGTCCGACTTCAGCCAGGTCACGATCTCGCGGTCCGTGAGTTCGAGCCCCGCGTCAGGCTCTGGGCTGATGGCTCAGAGCCTGGAGCCTGTTTCCGATTCTGTGTCTCCCTCTCTCTCTGCCCCTCCCCCGTTCATGCTCTGTCTCTCTCTGTCCCAAAAATAAATAAACGTTGAAAAAAAAAAATTAAAAAAAAAAAATAGAGTGTAAGAAACAATGCCTTGGGCTGCCCCGGTGGCTCAGTCCGTGGAGCGTCCGACTTCGGCTCAGGTCACCATCTCACAGCTTGTGAGTTTGAGCCTCTCGGGCTCTGTGCTGACAGCTCGGAGCCTGGAGCCTGCTTCAGATTGTGTCTCCCTCTCTCTCTGCCCCTACCCCTCTCATGCTCTGTCTCTCTCTCTCTCTCTCTCTCAAAGATAAATAAACGTTAAAAAAATAAAAAAAGAAATTAAAAAACCCCCCAAACAATAACGTTGCTTAAGTATGTGAGATCATGGGATATAGACCATAGGAATTCATATGTTTCCAATGTGCCTTCCCCTTTTCACTCTCGGCTGTTTATTTTGTTTCCTATTTCACTTAGAACAATGAAGCAACCACAAAGGACTTTCATAAGCTCCCACTGTCACATCCACCCACCTTCAATCTGTTCACATAATCTGCCTTTTCTTTCATTACTATGAATGAATGGTTTGTGTTTCCATCAAAGGTCAATGTTTGTACTTGGGCACTGCAGTCCCTCCAACCCTCTGCCTTCTCAAGTTCACTGCTGCTGTGATTCTCTGATCTTTCTTCTACTTCATCATTTTATCTTCCTTTTAGAAAAAAATTGGATTTCGTCCATTCCCAAACAGAAATACTGTTATTTCTCCATCTTTTTTTGGCACCATTTTTCCTGTAGAGTCATGACATGATTTCTTCTCTCTTTCCTGGCTTTCTGTTTGCCCATTTGTTTTTTTCCCCCTTCCCTGGCTTCTTTTGGACTGATTGAATATCTTTAGTATCGCATTTTTATCTCCACTCTTGACTTACTATACATACCTTTGTAGAGGTGTTTTTTTTTTTTTTTACTGTTATTATTGTTTGTTTGTTTAGTGTTTGCCCTTGGATTTACAAATGTACATCTTTTAACTTATTATTATGACACTGCATTATAATCCAACACCCTTGCAACAGTATATCCTACTTGTCCCTTCCCATACTTTGGGCTACAGTTGTCCTAATTTTTTACTTCTATGTAATAGTTTACTATTATTTTTGCTGTAATAAGCCAATATTTTATAAAGAAATTTTTTTTTTTTACTTTCTAGTGTTTTTATTTATTTTTGAGAGAGAGAGAGAGAGAGAGAGAGAGAGCATGTGCACACACGGGGGAGGGGCAGAGAGAGGGGGAAGCAGAGGATTCAGGCGGACTGTGCACTGACAACAGAGAACCTGATGCGTCACTTGAACCCACGAATGCTTAACCGACTGAGCCACCCAGGCACCCTTATAAAGAAATCCTAAAGTGAGAAAAATGACTTTTGTATTTACCCACGTATTTGCCACTGCTGGTGTAATTCACTGCTGGTGAATTACATCTCTTGTGTAGATCAAGTTTCTGTCTGTTATCATTTTCCTCCTGCCTGAAGAACCTTTGTTAGGATTTCTTGCAGTGCTTGTCTCATGGCATGGATTCTCTCAACTTTTGCCCCAAACAGTCTTTGTTTTACCCTCATTTTTGGAAAATATTTCACTGGATATGAAAATGTAAGTTGACCATTTCTTTCAGTACTTTAAAGATGTCACTTCATTGGTTTTTTTGCTTGAATAGTTTCTAAGGCTATGTCTCTGAGACAAGGTCTGCTGTGATCTTATCCCTTTTTCCCTGTACACAATATGTCATTTTTTTCCCCACTGAGTACTCTTGGAAAAAATTTTTTAAATGTTTATTTATTTTTGAGAGAGAGAGAAACAGAGTGCAAGTGAGGGAGGGACAGAGAGAGAGGGAGGCCCAAAATCTGAAGCAGACTCCAGGCTCTGAGCTGTCAGCACAGAGCCCCATGCGGGGCTTGAACTCTTGAGTTGTGAGATCATGACCTAAGCAGAAGTCAGGCGCTTAACCGACTGAGCCACCCAGGCACCCCTCCCACTGACTACTTCTAAGATTTCTTCTTTATCACTGGTCTCAGTGTTTTAATAACATTGTGCCTCGGTTTACTTTTGCTTACTTAATTCTGCTTGGATTATGTTGACCTTTGTGGATCTCTGGGTTTATAGATTTTGTTTAATTTAGAAAATTTTTGGCTATTTTTCCTTCGAATATTTTTTATGCCCCTTTTTCCTCCCTGTAACTTTATATATGTGTTAGACTACTTGATATTGCCCATAGGCTCTGCTTGTTTTTGTTTTTGTTTGTTTCTTATCTTAGGCATATATACATATATATATATATATATATATATATATATATATATATATATATATGCTTCCCTTCTGGAAATTGTTCTTTTGACTAGTCTGATGGGGTTTCACTCCGTGCATATGCAGACTGGTATTCATTTAAAGACTTAAGAGACCCCTATGCATATTTCTAGAGCTCTTTGTCTACATACTCCCCTTCATCTTCAGGACTGTGTGACACAAATTCTAGGTGCTTCGGTTTCTCTGAACTCTGATCTCTGTTCAACTCAGTAAACTACCAGGCTTTGTTTGGATTTCCCCTTCTGTGCCATAGTCCAGAAGTTGCCTCCAATTAGTAATAACCTGGGAGATCATAGGACTTAACTTCGTTTGTTTCCTCTTTCTTGGGAATCAAAGTGATTAATCTCCTGGAGAAAGTGTCAAGAAAAACAAACCAAAAATTTTGTGAATTTAAATACCTGTAATGGACAGTTTACCATTATTTGTAACATTTTCCCCAAGTTGCTAACAACGTTTAATATAGATGTTTACCTGTTTACACAATAGTGGAAATTGATGGGAAAATAATTGTGAGAGCTTCAAAGTCTATAAAAAGCCTCAGTGTATTTTGTTCTAATCACAGAAGTTTATCACAATGCTAATATATTTACTGCCATTTTAAAGTCTGGGAAGAAAAGGGAGCTTTATATTTTTTTTGCCTTTAATGGTCTTCTGATTTTAAAACCAGAGATGAGCAATAAAACTAGTGAAGACGGGGTACACCAAAGAAAGATTATGATGCATTTAGTCAAAGTAGCTGAGTTTATGTGGAATTAGGCAGGCTAAGGCTTGAGCCTTACATGCAAACACTGAAAGTTCAGATGGAGAAAAGACTCTAAGAAATGACATTCTTGTTACTTTAAAAAATAGGAAAATTTAAAGAAAATAACAACATTAGGACTTCAGACAGAAATAGACATGTAAGGAGCAGAGGAATTCCGGGTAAAAAGAAGACCAGAGATAACGCCTGTACGTGTTAGCAGTTTTGCTCTCCACGTTGAATAAAACAGACATGAGGTGCGTTACAAACTTGCCAGAGCTTTCTATGTTTTATATTCTCAATCCTTGGGCTTTTAAAATGTCGTTTATTGTTCTAAGTATACATGTGAACTGGGTGCTAAGAAAAAGCTCCTTGGACTTCCTTAAAGATAAGACCCAGAAATCAGCACACTCATTTTATAAGGGGTTCAAACACAGTTAAGCACAGTTTGAATTCTTAAGTCGTTTTTTTTTTTTTCAGAAATGTATGATGATGCTTTTCTTTTACCATTATCATACTCTTTAAAAATACATGATACAGTACGTTTCAAATCAGTCATGTAGAATACAGATTCCGAATTGGAGTTGCTACTTTTCACCGCACTTCAGTGATATCCTTAAAGCAAATATTTCTATCAGGCCACTACATTTTCAGAGGTAAACATATTCCCATTTATGATTTATTGTGTGTGTGTATGCGTGTGTGTTGTTTATCCTGTAGACTTGGCTTTTGTTGATTGAGAAAGCCTTCATATTTTTGTCTTGGGCAAAGACAGAAACGACATTCATTTACATTTATGCTTTCAATTTTAGAAACAAAACCCAAGAAATGCCTCATTCCACAAATAAAGAACTGATATTTGGCATCATGGTGGGAACTACTGGAATCAGCTTGCTTCTCTTATGGTACCACAAGGCTCGTAAATCAAGGACAGCACTGAATTTACCTAAATTTCTGTCTCTGGGTAGTAAGTTTGATGCGATGACTTTTCAAGATGAAATGTATAATGGCCGTGGAACAGTAGCAATCTTTCAAGGAAGGCAGCTTCAGATACTGGAGAAGTTAAATGAATTACTGACAAATATGGAAGAACTCAAAGAGGAAATCAGAGTCCTTAAAGAAATCGTTCCAAAGCTGGAGGAATATATACAAGGTGAACTTGGAGGGAAAATAACTGTTCATAGGATAAGTCCTCAACACAGAGCTAGAAAAAGAAGGCTTGCCACCGTTCAAAGTCCCACAACAGGTAATAGTTCAGAGGAAGCAGAAAGTGAAGGAGGGTAAGTTTCTTGACGATGTTTCCCATGTTGAATTGATGATTTCATTATTGCTATTATTTAGGTACTTTCTTTTTTTTTTTTTTTTTCCAACGTTTATTTATTTTTGGGACAGAGAGAGACAGATCATGAACGGGGGAGGGGCAGAGAGAGAGGGAGACACAGAATCGGAAACAGGCTCCAGGCTCCGAGCCATCAGCCCAGAGCCCGACGCGGGGCTCGAACTCCCGGACCGTGAGATCGTGACCTGGCTGAAGTCGGACGCTTAACCGACTGCGCCACCCAGGCGCCCCGTTAGGTACTTTCATTATGCACGTCCAGTTATATATCCTGCTATTAATAAGATATAAAAAGGAATGATTATTTTGGGTTACATCATACTTAAAACTACACTCAATCGTGTTCTGTGTTTAAGATAGTTTAGACTCCTTTGACGAGAGGAATGTAAGTAACTTACTAGTACGAGGTGACATCATGTGAGCAATGAAAAAGCCAGTAATTATTTGTAAAATGTGTAACCTGTTTTTGTATGTGGCCATGGTATGACCCCTTATATAAGAACTTTCTGTGATGATGGAAATTGTCTAAATCGATGCTGCCGATATGGTAGCCACTAGCCACATATATCTGTTAAGCACCTGATATGTAGCTCGTGCAACTGAGAAACTGAATTTTTAATCCTGTTTCATTGTAATTAATTTAAATGTAAATAGCCACAGGACTAGTGGCTTACCGAATTGGGCGGTGCAGACCTAGAAAGATTTGAAAGTGTTAGCATGATTCATTGTCGTCTTCGCTGTCCTCAGTGGTCATCTTTTGAGTTCTAAAGCCAAGAACATAAATAATATTCTTTTAGAAGAAAAACAAATGATTTATGAGTAAAGAAATCGTGCCTAACTAGTGTTTGTGAGGGAGTAAAATAGGCAGATAAATAAATAATCGCTAGAAATTCTTTAGGGCAGGGACACTCTGTTTCCTTTGCCATGTTCTTAACACCTTATTCTTGTACATAGCAGAGTAGATGCCAATAAATATTTCTTGAACGAGTGAGTATTCTGCTAAATCACCATGGAATTGAGAGAAGGGATCTGGCGAGAAGGGACAACCAGGAGGGATAAAAGTGTGATTTCACAGATAAAGAAATGTAAATGGTTGATCAGGTCCTTGACATCATGCTAGGACTGGAATTACTTAGCATTTTTATACATAAACCGGACACATAACTACATGAAAATATCTTTCAGATACTGGAAGATACATGATAGATCCAGATAACAAGAAGGCCTTAGACATTTGTGTTCCTGAGCAACAACAAATCGTGGACTGATTTTGAAAATTGGCAATGGAGTGTTAAAAAAGGAACCGAAAATAGTTCTAAGTCATCCAGAACTGTAACTTCCAAAAGATCGTTAAGGGTATAGAGAATAGCAGCTCAGTAGTCTCATGAAGACAGAAATCCCAGTACAACGTTAGACATCGATGAGAGTTTTTGAAGAGCAGCAGCGGTTATCCAACCTTTATCTACATACTCTGTAGCATTTCCTCCTGAGGAGTCCCTTTGGCAATCACATCTCAGAAAGGATGTAATGGAACTAAGGGCCAGCCAGAGAAGATCCGCTAGACTGGGAGGGGGGGTAGCAGTCCTGGTGAAGGAGTGGAGATCAAGAGGCCGAGTGGCCCTTAATCTAAAAAGACCGTGGTTGAGCGCAGTCTTGTTCAAGAAATTCTAAAATTCTAGAAAGAGAGGCAACTTTTGATAAAGTTTGAGATAAGTTTGGAACAAATGAAAAGAAGGTCATTGTGGGACTTAAGTAACTTCAAGTAGCAGCGTAGGCATAAATTGTTTATGTGAGTTCAAAAGGATTTGTGAAATTTCTGAATAACAGTCACAGACAGCTGATAAGAAAAACTTTAAGACTGATGTCAAGATTGAGCTTGGGTGCCTTTGTTAGCAACAGAACACTAGAATAGAGATAAGGACCAGGACTAGATTACAGTGAATGGCTCTTGATAGAGTAGAGGAAAACTTATTCCTATTTAGCAGTGCTTCAATAAAATAAAGAAAACAACCAAACAAATACTTAATTTGGATATTTTTTTGAGAGAGAGGAATAAGATAAAGATTTTTAACACATCTTTCTAAATGAAAACCTAGAGTCAAACGTTTTAAGTGAATAAAATACTTTTTAAAAACGCCTGGGTGACTCAGTCGGTTGAGCGTCCGACTTCGGCTCAGGTCATGATCTCACAGTTTGTGAGTTCGAGCCCCGCATCGGGCTCTGTGCTGACAGCTCAGAGCCTGGAGCTTGCTTCATGTTCTGTGTCTACCTCTCTCTGTGCCCTTTCCCAACTCATGTTGTCTGTCTGTCTCTCAAAAATAAACAAACATTAAACATTTTTTAAAATAAGATAAAATAAAAACAAAGTCCTTATAAAGTATACTTGTGTAAAGTTTAGATTGCCTGTCCTTATAAACCTCGCATGGGACAGAAATGACTGGTCATGGTCAGATTCTGTCCTAGTCCCATCACCACATTTAAGTTGGGGTATGTCCTTGATAGCAAAATTAAAACATCAAATGACAATTGCATGTCCATATGTAAAGTTTATCTTTTGCTAAAGGTTCCCAGAGATTTTGACTTCTTTTAGTGAAAGAGATGCCAGTCACAATTTGCTGACACTGTTTTACACAAGGAAAGGAAAAAAAACCTAATTGTATCCTTCGGGGGCGTCAACAACTTGAGTGGGTAGGTCAGTAGAACGTGTTTTCTGCAAGTATTATTAGCGTTTTCTGCATGATGTCTTAGTTCACAGCATCATCACGGACTTAGGGATTTATGCCTTTTTTGGATTTAGCTGATTTCATCTACTTTGTTATAGATCCAATCATGCCTGAGGCTCAAATTCTCATAACAGGGCCATCGGAGGGCCCATCAGGGTTCTTCTTTTTCCTTCTTAACATCAGCACGAACATCTTGGAAAGCATCTGTGCTTCTCGGTAATATTATGTCTCGCTGATTTTGTTTCTCTCCCTGCTCCAAGACTTGGAGTCAGTCACTGCCTTGGCAGCATCGGTTCCTTTCAGTGACAAGTAGCACTAGAAAGCAGCATCTGGGTGTAAAGACACGCACTGTTTGTAGGCAGGATGATACCGGAGCTTGTTTGGGCCCATTTAGGGTCAGGGTGAAGAAAAGTCATTGTCAATATTTTTCAGGTCACAAGTTCATGTTGGTGTTTTTCAGCGTAAACTGAAGTCCTGCCTTATTTCTGAAAACTTTTTAGCTCATCTTCTTTTTCAGGCTGCTCACTATTCTTTTCTCTGTCAACCATTATCTACATTGCTCTGTTGAACCATGAGTTTAAAAAGCTCTTGATTTATTTGTAATGGTTATTTATTTTTGTGAGGCAGAGCACTAGCAGGGGAAGGGCAGAGAGAGAGGGAGACACAGAACCCGAAGCAGGCTCCAGGCTCCGAGCTGTCAGCACAGAGCCCGACGTGGAGCTTGAACTCACGGACCGCGAGATCATGACCTGAGCCGAAACAGGACACCTGGGCGCTCCTAAAAGGTTATTTAAACCACAGTGTTATGTAAAGCTTTAGAAACCTCTCTTACAACAGTTCCATCTTTTAACAGTTTGGATTAAAGTAATATCCCATAATAAACTCATAATTCTTCATTTCACCTGGGCTTTACAAAGAATACATGTGTTTCAAAATGAGACAATTCTGTTAGGTAAATCAGGGTTGTATAGTGACCCTATGGGCCTTCTTTCTTTTTTTCTTGTCTTAGGCATTTTCCATCATGTGATAGCTTCAACAGACACAATTCTGATTATTTGAAAAGAAAAACTCCACAAATCTACCCCCAAAAGAACACCAGGCCATAATACAAGCCGTAATACCTAGTACTTCTGCAAATACAGGGGATGGTGATGCACGCCAGAAACAGACTTTTGAGATTTTATTGAAAACTCCTTGCATTTTCATTTCATGAGTCAAAATACAATGTTTGCTTTTAGTTCATTTATATTTTTTATTCTTACTACTTTTTACTTTTGCTAAGTCTGTTTTAAGGTTGGACTTCCATTTCTCAAGGTCTTGAGAGAAAGACAAATTCAGATATTCATGATGGGGTGCTTCTGTATTTTTTTTTTTTAATTTTTTGTTAACGTTTATTCATTTTTGAGAGACAGAGAGAGACAGAGCATGAGCAGGGGAGGGGCAGAGAGAGAGGGAGACACAGAATCCGAAGCAGGATCCAGGCTCTGAGCTGTCAGCACAGGGCCCAATGCAGGGCTCGAACTCATGGACTGTGAGATTATGACCTAAGCCAAAGTGGGAAGCTCAACTGACTGAGCCACCCAGGCGCCCCGGGTGCTTCTGTATTCTTTCATGTTGTAGAAGTACACATTTGCACACAAAAATTGGTTTTTGTATTGGATTTTTGAAAATAAAAAACTACACGTAATTGAAATCCTTTTCGCAGTCCTTTCTCTCAGAGGTAACTATTGTCTTATAGTTAGTGCAGATTCTTCCTTTGAAAGTCTGAATGTTTCCCCTAGGTGTGCATGTTTGCGTTAACAATGAATAAATGGTGTTTGGGTCTTAAGATTTACATAAATGGCATTATATGGTATAGAGCATTTTGTTACTCACTTTTGCATCAAATGTTTTTATTTGAGATTTTTTCCATGCTGATGTATGTAAATTTATCTCATTCTTTTCAGTTGCTATGTTGCATTTCATCGTAGGTATATGCCTTAATTTCTCTCCCCCTGGATAGATGTTTATTTAGGTCACCATTTTTTTGTTCTTTTAACCAATGCTTTATTGAACACCTTCATATTCCCTTAGGTACATGTGGAATGATTTGAAAGTATATACTTAGAATTGGATGCTGGATTTTAAACCAAATATATTGTTATTCTGTATAACTAAACTATTCTTTAGAGTGTGCCAGTTTGTGAGAACTCTTATTTTCCCATACAAATTCTTAATAGTTAGACTTTTTAATTTTAGGCAACCCGATGGTTGTATAACTAATCATTATTTCAGTTTGCATTTCCCTGAACACTAATAAGATTGAGCATCTTTTCATAGTTTATTTGTATTTTGGTCTTCTCATCTGTGAATTTCTTTCATTTTTTTTAATTTAAAAAATTTTTTTTATGTTTATTTATTTTTGAGAGAGAGAGAGACAGAGCATGAGCGGGGGAGGGGCAGAGAGAGAGGGAGACACAGAATCCGAAGCAGGCTCCAGGCTCTGAGCTGTTAGCACAGAGCCCAACGTGGGGCTCGAACCCACAACCTGTGAGATCATGACCTGAGCTGAAGTCGGACGCTTAACCGACTCAGCCACCCAGGCGCCCCTGTGCATTTCTTTTAAAAATGAGGGGCGCCTGGGCGGCTCAGTCCATTAAGTGTCCAACTCTTGATTTCGGTTCAGGTAGTGATCTCACTGTTTGTGAGTTTGAGCCCTGCCTTCAGCTCTGTGCTGACAGTGCAGAGCCTGCTTGGGATTCTCTCTCTCCCTCTCTTTCTGCCCCTCTCCCACTTGTATTTTCTCTCTCTCTCTCTGTTCCCCTCTCTCAAAATAAATAAACTTTATAAAAAATAAAAATGAAAATGAAACAACAAAGGAAGGTAAAACTTGGCGTTCCTTTTATTCATTCAATGAGAGCGTCTACTCTGTGCTAGGCACTGGGTTCACACTCAAGATCCATTAGGAAATAAAACAAAGCCTCACAAGTCAAACAGAATTAACAAAAAAAATTGTAAGAGAATGTTAAAGAGAGACACTGTATTCCAGTTTTAGCCGGAGCCCCAAAGGCCAACAACAGCAACAAGGGCCAAGTCTTCCCTTGCATTGTAGAGCCAGTTGTTAGACCCTCTGGGCAGGACTTGGCAATAGATGGAAGTCACTGCCAGCTTGGGCATTCACCCGCCTGAGGCCTGTGAAAGGAAGCAGCCGATGAGCTGCGAGAAGCATGTCTTCGGGGAAAGTTGCTCCTGTTCCAGGCATCCCTCCAGAATGTGTACGATGCTGATGCTCTAGGAACGGCTGACATTGCTCGGGCAGAATGTGTCACATGGGAAGAGCGAAGAGGTGGAGTACAGAACCTTTTGGAACCAGTACCGACCGGAACGGGCAGAAGTGGGTGAGCCTGCCAAAGAAGGACTGAAGACTGATCCAGGAAGTGGGAGCAGACCTTTGGTGTTCCATCTAAAAAGTCATTGCCACACCCCAAATTTATCTAGGTTTTTTTTTCTCCTGTGGTATCTTCTGGGAGTTTCACAGTTTTGCATTTTATACTGAGGTCTGTGTTCCGTCTTGAGCTAATTTTTGTGAAGGGTGTAAGGTCTGCCTGACCCCTGTTTATCGAGGCCAAATCTCAGGATTGTGGTGAGAAACCCTGAAACAGAAACAAGAGATAGTAACAGGGTATTTAGGATATTGAGGAGTAGAAATGTTTTTGAGGCAGTTTTTTATGTCATCCGTGACTTCACACACACACTTGTTATACAGCTAATGCTCCAGGTTGGTTTGGAAAAGGAGAGGACAGTATTTCTTTTCTGAAAACTCTGTTAACCTTGTCTTGAAATGAGTATAAGCTGTTTCCCGGGGTCAGAAACAGTCGCATACAGATCTCCGTAATCTGGCGCATGTGACCCACACTTTCAGATGGCAGCCTTTGCTGCCAATGTAGATAAGGTTTGTTGCATTTTGGGGGGAATGATGTTTGCTATTTATGTTTCTGTTTTCCCTCTCAATACATCTTTTGACCAAAGTCTGTAATGGTCACTTTTCCATATCACCGGAGGGTGTAAAAGCCTTTAGGAGTGTTCATGTGAAAGTAGAATGAATTAGTAGGCCAAGGGGTGTGTAGGGCAGCTAGTGAGAGAGACAGTCCTGGGCAAAGGATTGTGCAGATATTATATACATTACTGCCTTTATCCTACTGTTTTCTCGTCCTTGATTTGTTGGCTGACTCCTCGAACACGATGGAATTAGAGAATACATTCCCCAGTCACGTGAATTGCAGCTTTTCAGAAAGGCGAGCCACAGAACAATTTTATCCTGACCTGATGTCATTAGATTCTAGAGTCTGCTGTCATCACATTCTGTGTTATTGCCATGTTAATTCCACATGGAGCTTAAACATTCAGTCTTCTGACCTGTTCCACCTACACAGGGCATTTTATGGCTTAAGGATGATGGCTTAGAAAGGAAGGGAGAGATTTACTTTGGATTAAATTCAACATGGGAAAATGCTTAAGGTAAGCCTTTATAAAGAAAAAGAAAACCCACTGTTACATATGTTTCATGTGCTAAAGAACACTGAAGCATTCATAAACCAAGCTTTATCGCTTCCTTTGCTTTCCCATAGTAACTGAATCTCTGGAATATGTGGATATTTATCTACAGTATTCTCTCTAGAGAGGTCCCACTTCATCCATCGTGGTTAATATTTTAAAATGTAGTAGTCAACAGGGCATAAATTTATTCTACTTAACTCCTTTAAATATAGTAGTTCAAGAGTCTCAAACAGATACTATTATTTGAAACAGGAAGACCTACCCTTTTCTTCAGGGGAGACTTTTGTTCTCCAGCCCTCTCGTATATTTCCCCTGATCTTTCTTTCTGCCTGTTTCCCTGAGTCTTTCAACTTATCTTCCCCCAGTTTAGTAGATTGGGCATGTATTGTGTTGGTAGAGATATTGTGTTGGTAGAGATAATCTTTTAGACTGTGGGGGTACATCTGGGTGACCATGAATTCAGACGCCATTATTTTCTCATTCCCCATTGTTTCCATATTGATAAAGTGGATATTATTCTTCAGGAGCCTTGGCAGGTTTCCACCTCTGCTCACTATTTTTTTGCCTCATTTGACACTTTTCTCACTCTAGCCACTGCAAAGACGACCAGAGCTTGCTACCAAATTATCCTGCAGATCAAGTTGCTTCAGACCACCGGCACCTTGGATTCTCTTCCATTACTCATCGAACTATATCTCTTGATCCTAAAAGAACCCGTCTATCTGCAGTATGTAAAGTCAGTTCACGCAGAGGAAGTAAAAATTTATCTTCTTCATCAAGTGCATCTACTCACTCATCTTTCTCTGGGAGAAAACATTCTTTATTTGTGAAATTTCAGAAAAGCGGTATTTTCCCCGACTGTCAACAAAGTAGAGCCAATTTTGATTCTCAAGAAAAAAGCAGCTTCAGTGATGTAAAATTCTCCTCAAACCATTTTGGCCTTAGATCCCAAAGACTTTTCTCTGCCCCGAGACTTAGTATAATTTCCTGTTACGAGAGCACTAGTTTTTTTGATCTTCAATCAAGATGTCATAAAATCTTTAATCCAGATGAAGTTGAAACAGTTTCTAAAAGCTCAAGTATGACTAGTGCTGAAAAATATATAAGCCCTTGTTGTCCCAAATATAACATTAGATGTTCTATGAATTTTGAAGCAAAAGCTAACTCTTCAACCCATCAGAACACTGTTGATGGAAGCATCTACCAACACAGCACGGCCATCTTACTTTCTCTTCCCACTATAATTTCCTATTCCTGTCAACAAAGCAAGATTGCGACTGATACCGAAGGAAGAGGCCAATCAAGGAAAGTTTCCTTTCATCCTGGTTCTCAAAGTCACTGTATCTTTCATTTTTCACCTAGGATTCAATAGCATCCCTCTCAAAGAGTAGCTTCCCCTGTTTCTCTGTAATGTTGGATTTTCTTCACTTTGTAAAAATGCTACCAGCTTTATCCCACCTCAGAATCACATTGCCTCAGATTCCTTGGAAGATGAAAACATTGCTATTTCATCTCAAGATGAAGACACATCTTTATCTATTACAGTTCCTAAAATAAGGTCGCCTCAGAGTTTGCCTTTTCTTCGAAGGGTAGCTCAAAGCAGAAATTTTCCCACCAGGCACGCTCCATAGTCCATGGTATTTGTTGCTCAAGTTCTCACAGAAATCTTCTGTCTTCCTAAGTTTCACTGCATTTTGGGGAAAAAAAAGACCTTCATGTTGCATCCTAAATTTAACTGTAACTGCTGTAATTTTTTTGAAAGATAGTTTATTGACATTATTGGAGTTTGGAAGTCAAAGGTTATTAATCTGTTTCTGGCTTTTAACAAATTGCTTACAAATTGACTAGTCTCAAATTTCTGGGTGATGATTGTAATATTTCTGTGATCTGAAAATAACATCAAACATTGATATATAGGTCTTCTAAATATATGACATTCTTTGAGAGTTTTAACATTTTCTTTTATCCTACTCTAATCATGAGGGACAGTATTCCTACCTATGTCATCTCTAGAGCTATATTCAGTAATTCGCAAATTTTCATTTATATTAGCCTTGTTAGCTGCATTTCTCATGCCAGACATCCCCCTGACAGATGATATTTTTACTAATATAAGGATCAAATTATAAATACACACATATTATAATGGAAATATGTAGAATATTTCAATATTGAAACCAGTTATTTTGACTAAATCATTTTCATATACATTTGTGTGTGCATGTCTGGGACTTCAGAGAACTCGATATCAGAGGTAATAGATTCATAGATTAGTCGTTATTTTTAAAAGTGAATATTTTTCAGACTTCTTCCAAAATTTTTATTAAAACAATTTTTTAAATAAAATTTTTATTTTAAAAAATGTCTCCCGAAATTTTATTTTTGAGTAAATATTTTTCAGTTTTTTCACACTATATTAAAGTTTATAAATGTTTATCAGAATAAGTAATGAATGGAAAACGCATATAGGCCATTAAAAATACTTAAGTTAGAATATAGCTAGTCTTTGTAGAGGAAAGGAATTGGCATTATTTTCAATCGTATGCCATGATAAAATGCCCCCTAAACCTATATCATTGGGCTAAGATGTTACTTTTACTTTTGCGTTTTTCTCCTCCTTTTAGTGTGTATCTTTTTTTTTTTTAATTTTTTTTTTAACGTTTATTTATTTTTGAGACAGAGAGAGACAGAGCATGAACAGGGGAGGGGCAGAGAGAGAGGGAGACACAGAATCGGAAGCAGGCTCCAGGCTCTGAGCCATCAGCCCAGAGCCCGACGCGGGGCTTGAACTCACGGACCGCAAGATCGTGACCCGGGCCGAAGTCGGACGCTTAACCGACTGAGCCACCCAGGCGCCCCTTAGCGTGTATCTTAAAAAAGTTTTTTTTCTACTTCGGTTTTTTATTTGTGGTGAAATACACATCACATAAAATTTACTGTCTTAACCATTTTTAAGTTTAGTGGCATTAAATACATTCATATGGTTATGCAACCATTATCACCATTTATCTCCAGAATTTTTTTCATCTTCCTAACTGAAATTCTGGACCCAATAAACAATCATTTCCCACTCTCCCATCCGGCAACCACCCTTCTACTTTCTGTCTCTGTGAATTTGTTTCCTCTAGAAGTGGAATTATATGGTATTTGTCTCTTTGTAACTGGCTATTTCACTTAGCATAATGTCCTCAGCGTTCCTCCATGTTGCAACATGTGACAGTTTCCTTATTTTTTAAGGTTGAGTAGTATTACTTTGAGTGTATATACCACATTTTACTTATCTCTTGATCTGTTAATGGACACTTTTGTTGTTGCTTCTACCTTTTGGCTGTGATGAATAATGCCGCTATGAGTGTGGGTGTACAAAGATCTCTTCAAGGCTCTGCTTTCAGTTCTTTTGATTATATATCCAGAAATGGAATTACTGGGAATGTATGGCAATTCTGTTTTTAATTTTATGACGTACTACCGTATTTTTTCCATAGCACAGAGGCACCATTTTATGGTCCTCCAAGAACTCACAAGGATTTCAGTTTCTCACATCCACACCAACACTTGTTCTTTACTAGTTTTTGACAGTAACCATCCTAACAAGGTGGCATCCTGTTGTGGTTTGCATTTCCCTAATGCATACTGACATTGAGCATTCTTTCATGTGCCTTTCACGGCCTTTTGTATATCTTCTTTGGAAAAATATTCCTTCAAACCCTTTGCCCATTTTTTAATTGGGTTGTTTGCTTTTTGTTGTTGAGTTGTAGGAGTTCTTTATATATCCTGGATATTAATCCTTTATCAGATATATGATTTACAAATGCTTTCTCCCACTACGTGGGTTGCCTTTCACTCTGTTGATTATGTCCTTTGATGGACAGAATTTAATTTTAATTTTGATGTCTAATTTATTTTAATTTAGATGTCCAGTTTATCTATGTTGCTTCTGTTGCCTGTGCTTCTGTTGCCATATGCAAGAAATCATTACCAAATACAATGTCGTGAAGTTTTTCCCCTATGTTTTCTTCTAAGAGTTTCATAGTTTGGATTTTACATTTACTAAATGATCCATTTTGAGTTAATTTTTAATTTTTGCATATAGAGGGTCTAATGTCATTCTTTTGCATGTGAATATCCAGCTTTCCCAGCACCATTTGCTGAAGAGACTTCCCTTTCTCCATTGAATAGTCTTGGCACCCCTGTCAAAAATCATTTGACCATATTTGTAAGAGTTTATTTCTGGGTTTTCTGTTCTATTGATGTATATATCTAACTTTATGTCAGTCCACATTATTTTGATTACTGTAGCTTTGTAATAAGTTTTAAAATCAGTAAGTATGATATCTCCACCTTTATTCTTTTTCAAGGTTGTTTTGGCTATTCGCAGTCCCTTGAGATTCCATATGACTTGTAGGATGGATTTTTCAACCTTTACAAAAAACATTGTTGGAATTTTGGGAGGGATTGCACTGAATCTATAAATTGTTTGGGTAGTATTGACATCTTAACAATATTAAGTCTCCAAATCCATGGCATGAGATTTCCAATTGAGTCTTCTTTAACTTTTTTCAGCAATGTTTTATAGTTTTAAGTGTACAAATCTCTCATCTCCTTTGTTAAGTTCACTCCTAGGTATTTTATTCTTTTTGATGTTATTACAGAGTCATTTTCTTTATTTCCTTTTCATATTGCTTCTTGTTAATGTATAGAAACAACTGGTGTTTGCAAATTGATTTACATTCTGAAACTTGGCTGAGTTTGTTTATTAATTCTTACTCTGTGTGTGTGTGTGTGTGTGTGCGCGCGCGCGCATGTGTGAAATCTTTAGGATTTTCTACATATAAGATCATGTCATCTGCTAAGAGATGATTTTGTTTCTTCCTTTCTGATGTAGGTATCTTATTTCTTTTTCTTGCCTAATTGATCTGGCTAGGACTCCTAGTACTGTACTGAATAGAAGTGGCAAAAGCAGTCACTCTTGTCTTGTTTCTGTGGTTAGAGGAAAAGCTTTCAGTCTTTCACCATTGAGTATGATGTTAGCTATGGGCGTTTCATAAATGGCCTATAATATTTTGAGGTAGTTTCCTTCTGTTGCTGGTTTGCTACACATTTTTATCATGACTGGGTGTTGAATATTGTCTGGTGCTTTTTTCTGCACCAATTGAAATGCTCACATGTCCCCCCCCCCCCCCCCCCGCCCCTTAATTCTGTTAATGTGGTATATCACATTGGTTTTCATATGGTGAACTGTCCTTGCATTCCTACTTGGTCATGGTGTATAACCATTTTAATGTGCTTTCAAATTCTGTTTGCCGTTATTTCTTTGAGGATTTTTGCATCAGTATTCATCAAAGCTGTTGGTCTGATTTTCTTATAGCATATTTGTATGGCTTTGGGATCGTGATAATAATGACCTCCTCATAGAATGAGCTAGGAAATATTCCTTTCTCTTCAACTTTTTGGGGAGTTTGAGGAACTAGTTAATTCTTTAGGAACTAGTTAATGTTTTGGGGAGTTTTAGGAACTAGTTAATGTTTGGTGGAATTCACCAGTGAAGCCATGTGATCCTGGGCTTTCATTTGTTAGGAAGTTTTTGATTACCAATTCAGTCTCCTTATTAGTTATAGATCTGTTTGGATTTTCTGTTTCTTCCTTAGTATAAAGGATTAGTAGGTGGTATGTTTCTAGGGATTTGTCAGTTTCATCTAGGTTATCCAGTTTGTTGGCATGCTATCCTTGATGGTACTCTCTTATAACCCTTTTTATTTCTGTAAAATTGATAGTGATATTCCTCTTTCATTTCTGATTTCAGTGATGTGATTTTCTATCCTTTTTTTCTTAGTTCAGCTAAAGGTTTGTCAATTTTGTTCATCTTTCTGAAGAACCAATTCTTGGTTCCATTGATTTTTCTCTTTAAAAGAAATTCTCTATTACGTTAATTTCTGCTCTAATCTTTTTATTTCCTTTCTTTTGCTAACTTGGCGTTTAGTTTACTCTTCTTTTTCTAGTTTCTTGAGCTGTAAATTTAGATTGTTGATTTTCAACGTTTATTTATTTTTGGGACAGAGAGAGACAGAGCATGAACGGGGGAGGGGCAGAGAGAGAGGGAGACACAGAATCGGAAACAGGCTCCAGGCTCTGAGCCATCAGCCCAGAGCCCGACGCGGGGCTCGAACTCACTGACCGCAAGATCGTGACCTGGCTGAAGTCGGACGCTTAACCGACTGCGCCACCCAGGCGCCCCTAGATTGTTGATTTTTTATCTTTCTTTTTAATGAAAGCATTTATAACTATAGATTCCCCCCTTACCACTGCTTTCACTGCATCCTGCACATTTTGGTATGTTGTGTTTTTGCTTTCTTTTGACTCCAGATATTCTCTAATTTCCCTTGTGATTTCTTCTTTGACTCATTTGTTGTTTAAGAGTGTGTTGTTTAATTTCCACTTATTTGTGGATTTTCTAGTTTTCCTTCTGTTGACTTACACTTTCATTTTATTGCAATCAATAAATATGCTTTGTATGATTTTAAATCTTTTAAAATTCATTAAGACTTGTTTTGTGTAACATATGATGTATGCTGGGGAATGTTCCATGTTCACTTGAGAACAATGTATTCTTCTGTTGTTGAGTGGACTATTCTGTATTTGTCTGTTAGGTCAAATTGTTCTATAATGATATTCAAATCCTCTGTTTCCTTATTGATCTTCTATCTGGTTGTTCTATCCGTTATTGAAAGTGACATATAAAAGTCTTCTACTGTTGTTATGTTGCTGTATATTTCTCCTTTCAATTCTGCCAATGTTTGCTTCATATATTTAGGACCTCTAATGTAAATATGTAAAGAATATTACATATTCCTCATGAATTGAGTCTTTTATTGAGATATAATGTCCTTCTTTGTCTCTTGTAAAGTTTTGACTTAAAGTCATTTTTGTTTGATACAGCCAACCCTGTTCTCTTTTGGTTATTATTTACATGAAGCATCTATTTCATCTTTTTACTTTCAACCCATATGTGCCTTTAGTTCTAAAGTGAGTCTTTTATAGACAGCATATACTTGATCCTGGTTTTTAAAATCTTTTCTACCAGGGCACCTGGGTGGCTCAGTCGATTGAGCATCTGACTTCAGCTCAGGTCGTGATTTCACAGTTCATGAGTTCAAGCCCCATGTCAGGCTCTGTCCTGACAGCTCAGAGCCTGGAGTCTGCTTTGGATTCTATGTCTCCCTCTCTCTCTCTCTCTGCCCCTCCCCAGCTGGTGCTCTTTCTCTCTCAAAAAAAAAAAAAAAACAAAACTTAAAAAAAAAAAAGAAAAAATCTTTTCTACCAACCTGTGTTTTTTGATTGGAGAATTTAATCCATTTACATTTAAGTTAATTACTAATTAATTGGTAATTTAAATTAATGACCAAATAATTACTAATTTAAATTGATTAATAGAGATTAACTTACTATTGCCATTTTATTATTTGTTTTCTATATGTCTTATAGCTTTTTTAATCCTTCATTTCCTCTGTTACTACTGCCTTACTTTGCATTTACTTGAGTTTTTGCAATGACACATTTTGATTCCCTTCCCATTTCCTTTCATGTGTATTCTGTAGATATTTTCTTTGTGTTTACCATGGGCACTGCATATAATATCCTAAAGTTATAACAATCTATTTTAAACTGATACCAACGGAACTTCAATTGCATTCAAAAGCTCTTCTCCTTGGGGTGCCTGGATGGCTCAGTCGGTTAAGCCTCTAACTTCGGCTCAGGTCATCTCATGGCTCCTGAGTTTGAGCCCTGCATTGGGCTCTGTGCTGACAGCCCGGACCCTGGAGCCTGTTTCAGATTCTGTGTCTCCCTCTCTCTCTCTCTCCCACCACTCCCACTCGCACTCTGTCTCTCTCTCAAAAATAAATAAAAACATTAAAAAAAAACCTCTTCTCCTTTGATAGCTCCACCCCTCATTTAGTTATTGATATCACAGATTATATCTTTATATATAATGTAGCCATACAGATTTATCATTATTTTATGCTTTTTTCTTTTAAATAATGTAAAAGAATAAAAAAGGAGTTATGAACCAAAATTATAATAAAACCAAAATTATAATAAAAAACCAAAAACCAAAATTATAATAAATTTATCCATGTATTTACCTTCATCAAAAACTTCATGTTTTCATATGGCTTCAAGTTGCTGCTAATGTCCTTTCATTTCAACTCGAAGGACTCACTTTAGCATTTCTTGTAGTACAGTTCTAGAGGTAAAGAACTCACTCAGCTTTTGTTTATCTGGGAATGTCTTAATTTCTCTCTTATTTTTTGAAGGTCAGTTCTGCTGGATATAGAAGTTTTGGGTGACAGTTTGTTTTTCCTTTCAGCACTTTAAATATATTATCCCACTGCCTTCAGGCCAGAAGGTTTCTGCTGAGAAATCCATTCATAATCTTATTGGAGATCCTTTATATGTGATAAGTATTTTCTTTTGCTGCTTTCAAGATTTTTTAAATTTGTCTTTAATTTTCCACAGTTTGAGGGTTTGTCTTGGTGTGGATTTCTTTGGATTTATCCTACTTGGAATTCACTGAGCTTCTTATATTTGTGTATCTATATCTTTCTTTAAATTTGGGGAGTTTTTGGCCATTATTCCACAAAATAAGCTCTGTGTCCCTTTCTCTCTTCTTCTGGTATTCTAATAATATGTATATTGGTCTGGTTTATGTTATTCTGCAGAGTTTCTTAGGCTCTGTTCACTTTTCTTTTTTGACTTTCCAGATTCATCAATTTAAAATAATCTGTCTTCAAGTTTGCTGATACTTTATTCTGCTTGTTTGAGTATGTTGTTGACCCTCTCTAGTGAATTTTTTAAGTTACTTATTTTATTTTTTCAGCTCCAAAATTTGTTTGATTAAAAAAAAATAATTTCTAGCTCTTTGTTGATATTCTCATTTTGTTCATATATTGTTTTCCTGATTTTCTTGTGTTCTCTCTCCATGTTTTCCTTTGGCTCTTAGAGCATACTTATCACCATTGTTTTTAAAATTGTTGTCTTGTAAGTCTAAAGCCTGTATTTCTTTAGAGTCAGGTTCTGGAAATTTATTTTGTTCATTGTTTTGTTCATTTATTTTGTCCATCTTTCCCTATTTCTTTCTATGGTTCATGATCTTCTGTTGAAAATTACAAATTTGAAAAACAGCCACATAGCCTGGCCTTTGTAGATTGACTCCATGCAGGGGAAGACCCTCGCTAATTAGCCCAGTGCAAGGGCTTAAGGACTGTCAGGTCTTTTCTAGTCATTAGTTTTCCCTGGGCCTGTTTGTGTGTATTTTCCTCCTAATTATCCTATATACATGACTTTTTACATATCTATTTAATTTAATTAATTTTAATTTTATTTAATTTTGTTTAATTTTATTTTTTTGAGTGGGGGCAGAAAGAGAGAGAGAGAGAATCCCAAGCAGACTCCATACCCAGTGTGGAGCCCAACATGTGGCTTAATCTCACAACCATGAGATCATGACCTGAGCTGAAATCAAGAGTTGGACACTTAACCGACCGAGTCACCCAGGCATCCCTAGATATCTTAATTTCAGTGAGCCTTACCCCTGTTTTTAGATCTCATTGTGTTCCTCTCCCCATAATCTCTCACAAACGCACCCATGAGTTTGCAGACTCCTATAGTTCTCACATGCCACGGTGCCTGCCACTGCTTTTAGCAATCTCCAGTCTGATATCCAATGATGCCTTCGTTTCTGTCTAAGCTCTAAGGCAAGCAAAACAGAAACCAGTCTCTCAGGAAGCCATCAGACATGCCAGGACATTGCAAACAAGATCCACTCTTTTCCTCCTGTCCCAAGGGAGGAGCTGGGAATTGGACAACTTCTTCCCATCTATGCTGTATGATGCCAGGGAACGGTGAGGCAAGGGTGAACAAAAATGCCAGGAAGTTTCCTACCACTGCGAGTATGGCTTTTTCTTGATTTGACATTCACTCTGTTGTTCCAAATCTTTGACTAGCTTCTAAATCTCCCACAAAGCCGTTTCATTCTGCCTGTTGTTCATCTAGTGTTTCCATGTCAGAATGAGAGCCTAGAGCTTCCTATCCACCATCTTGCTGACATCAGTCTCTCTTGGTGTGTATCTTTTGGAAAAAAAAGGTTGGAGGGAATGAGGTGTTAGGTGAGGCTGAACAAAAGGAACTGATCGGGGTGCCTGATGTGGGGGATGACGCAGTGCTATCGCCAGGCATGTTTTTGCCTATTCTGGTGCCGCTCACTACTGATATACTTTTGTAAACACACTACTTTCTTTTCCTAGAAAATAATGTCATTTTCTCTTTAAATAGTGCAGCGATACCTTTAGAGATGCTATTGTTGCTATCAAAGCAAGTAATTGATTGTGCAGAAGAAATGAAGGTGTAGGGGAAAAGGCATAGTTCTTATTCAAATTGGGAGCAATAAATAGGGCCAGAAAAGTACATGAAATGACAAATGTTTGTAAGTAAATTTGACAGTTTAAGGTGGGACTCCCCAGACCTGCTAAAAGAAAATTCTGACATCCGATAATCTATGAACTGCCTTTCCCCAGCCTAGTCCAGATCTGAGCTCTAACCCAAAATTAACACATGTTCGAATTTTCCCAGACCTGTTTAGATATGCCCCGTTTTAAAAATTTGCTTTTAAAACTTTCTGATAATTTTTGATAAATGCCCAGTTAGAAGTAGAAGATTACTGTCCAAAGTAGGAAAACAGTTTCCCCCACTTGAGTGTTTCTAAATGTGGGGAAGAGACTAGCCTAGATGTTCTCTTTTGTTTTATTGGCCAGTTTGTCTATTGCTATGCCATTACCACATTGACTTCTTATAGTTTTATCCTTTATACTACAGCACTGATGGCTGTTATTTAAAAGTGTCTTTGCTCTTCCTGTACTTGCCCTTCCATATTGATTTTAGAGTCAGGTAAGTTCCATAGGGAAAAAAAAAACATTGTGGTTTTGACTGGAATTGCATTAAAGTGTAGTTAAATTTGGGGCTATGTGAAATTGGTTCAATGTTAAGTTTTCCTATCCATGGTATCTTTTTCTAATTATTTAGATATTCTTAAGGTCACCAAATAGTATTTTTATAATTTTCTATTGAAAAGTAAAAACAAAAACCAATGTGGAATTTTACCCTAGGTACCATGTATTTTTCCTGCTATTGTAAATATTATAATTTATGAAGTTACATTCTCTAACTTGTTTTATTGATATAAGAACATGATTGATTTTCAAAAATTGATCATAAATGTTGATTAGCTTTGTGTAATTTTTCTTCTAGAGTTTTTTCTATTGAATAAACTCCAAACTTCTGTTTCTTCTTTCCCAATTCTTATAATTTTTATTTGTTTTCTTTTAATGTGCTAACAGGACCTGCAGTACATTGATGATTAGAAGCAACAATATTGAACGTCCTTTTCTATTTCTTATTTTAAGGAGAATGCTTCTAATGTTTCATCATTAAGTGTGAAATGTATTATAGTTATCGGCATATAACCTTTACTGTGTTCAGAAGACCCCTTCTATTCCTTATTTATGGGTTTGGTATTCCTTTGTCCTAACATGGTATTATTGCATTTATTGAAAAAAAAGTTTCGGTAACCACTGAAATGATCACGCAGTTTTTCTAATTCTACTTGTTGTGCTAGAGAAATGTTCTAATATTAAGCTACACTTGTAATTCCTGGGAGAAATCCAGTTTGGTTATGATGCATTCTTTCACGTTTGTTGCAGTTTTTGGTTGATATTTGTGATGTCTCTGATACCTTTGGTTGATATTTTTACATCTGTATTTATGTGTGGAATTGGTCTATAATTTTCATTTCTTACACTATCTTTGTTTGATTTTGGTGTCAGTTTTATCAGCTTCAAAAAAGGAGCTAAGAGGTTTTCCCTCTTTTTGAATTCCTTGCAAGAATTTGAATAAATCTAATTCTTTGGATATTTGATAGAATTCCCCTTAAGGGAAATTGATTCTCTCCCTCCCTATCTCTCTTTCTCTCTCAATCTGTGGTGTGTGTGTGTTGAAATAGATTTTGGTTTAATTTATTTAATGGCTATAGGACTATTCATGTTTTTGTTTTTTCTTATAAAAATAAAGTCCTTATTGAGTATATTACTCATATACTATAAAATTCACCCTTTTAAAGTGTAAAATTTGGTGGGAGTTAGTTTATTCACAGAGTTATATAGCCATCACCACTCTCTAATTTCCAAACAGTTTCATTATTCAAAAGAAAACCCTGCACTGTGTATCCATTCATTCTCTCCTCATCCTCAGGCCTTGTCAACCATTATTCTACCTTCTGTTTCCATGGTTTTGCTTATCTTGTACATTTCATAAAATGGAATCATAATAATACGTGGCCTTTCACTAAGTAATGTGTTCAAGGGCTGTTATGTCATATCATACAATAGTACTTCATTCCTTTGTATTACCAAATAATATTTCATCGTTTATTCATTTTGTTTACCCTTTCATCTGATGATGGGTATTTGGGTTGTTTTCATTTTTTGGCCATTATGAATGAAGTTTCTATGTACATTCCTATACAGGTTTTTGTGTGGACATATGTTTTCAGCTCTCTTGGATATGTACTTAGGAGTGTAATTGCTGAGTCGTATGATAACTTCATGTTAAACATTTTGAGGAACTACTGAATTGTTTTTCCAAACTTGATGCGTGTGCATTTTACATCCCCATTGGCAGTGTAGGAGAGTTCCAGTTTTTCCATATTCTTATCAACAGTTGTGATTGTCTTTTTTATTTTAGCCATCCTAGAAGCTATGAAGTGATATTTCACTGTGGTTTCGATTTTCGTTTACCTAGTGACTAAAGATATTGAGCATCTCTGTGTGTTCATTGGCCATTTGTTATCATTTTTTTTTTTTAATTTTTTTTTTCAACGTTTATTTATTTTTGGGACAGAGAGAGACAGAGCATGAACGGGGGAGGGGCAGAGAGAGAGGGAGACACAGAATCGGAAACAGGCTCCAGGCTCTGAGCCACCAGCCCAGAGCCTGACGCGGGGCTCGAACTCACGGACCGCGAGATCGTGACCTGGCTGAAGTCGGACGCTTAACTGACTGCGCCACCCAGGCGCTCCCATTTGTTATCATCTTTTGATGAAATATCTATTAAATCCTTTTTCCATTTTTAAGTTCAGTTATTTTTTTTTTTATACAGCTCTTTTTATTATTGAGTTGTAAGGTTTCTTTATATATTCTCTATATAGGTCCCTTATCAGATATATGATTTGTAAGTATTTTCTTCCATTTTGTGAATTATATTTTCATTTTCTTGATGAAAAAAATTTGCTTTGAAGCACAAATTTGTAAGTTTTGATAAAATCTATTTTGTTTATTTGTTCTTTTGTCACCTGTGCTTATAATGTCATATCTATGAAATCATTGCCTAGTCTATGGTCACAACTATTTGCTCCTGTGTTCTCTTCTAAGTGTTTTATAGTTTTAGCTCTTACATTTAGACTTTTGATCCATTTTCAGTTAATGTTTATATATGGTGCGAGGTATAGGTTCAACTTCATTCTTCTGCATATGGATATCTATTTGTCCCAGTACTATTTGTTGAAAATAAAATTGTTTCCTCCACTGAGTTGTCTTGGTACTCTTGCCAAAACAAATTGCTCATAATAAACATAAGGGTTTATTTCTGGACCCTTAATTCTTAATAGGCCCTTAATCTCTATTCCATGTCTATCAGCCTTCTGACAGTACTATCTTGATTGCTATGACTTGATAGTAAATTTTGAAAATTGCAAGTGTGAATTCTCTGACTTTGCTCTTGTTTTACAAAATTCTTTTGGCCTTATTAGGCCCCTTGCATTTCCATATGAAATTTAGGATCAGCTTACTCATTTCTGGGGGAAAATGTTACCAGCTGAGATTTAGTAGAAACTGCTTTGAATCTGTAGGTAAATTTGGGGAGTGCTGCCATCATAATAATACTAAATCTTCTGATTCATGAGCATGAGATTTCTTTTCATGCATTTAGATCGTATTCTTTAATTTCAACAATGTTTTATATAGTGTACAAGTCTTGCACATTTTTTGTTAAATGCAATCCTAAGAATTTTATTCTTTTTAATACTATTGTAAGTGAAATTGTTTTCATTTTTGGATTGTTCATTGCTAGATTTACAGAAATACAATTGACTTTTATAAGTTGATCTTCTATCTTGTAACCTTACTGAACTCGTTTATTAGTTCTAATAACTTTTTGTGGATTCATTAGGATTTTATATGAATGAGATGATGATTGGAGCTGTGAACTGTTTTAATTAAAAAAATTTTTTTTCAATGTTTATTTTTGAGAGAGAGAGAGAGAGAGAGAGAGAATGAGTGGGGGAGGGGCAACGAGGGGGAGACACAGAATCTGAAGCAGGCTCCAAGCTCCGAGTTGTCAGCACAGAGCCTGACGTGGGCTCGAACCCACAAGCTCAGTCTGATGCTTAACTGACTGAGCCACCCAGGGGCCCCATCAATTATTTTTAAATATTGGGGTTTTCTCTCCTACCTTTTACTGGTGATTTTCTAACTTAGTTGCATTGTGAACATGGAATGTGGTCTACACAATAGATTATTATCATTTGTCGCTTGCTTCATGGCCCTCTGTACGTGGCTGTTTTCATAAATATTCCATATATACTGGAAGAGACATTGTTTTCCAGGGGTTCTGTGTCTAGTTCTAGTATCTTGATTGCATTTAAGCTAGTTCATACGGTGTTTAAATTGTATCCTTACTTTCTCTCACACTTTATCAATTAGAATCTTATGTTACAAATCTCCCATTCTGATAGTGGATTCAGTTTCTCCTTGTATGTGTTAATTTGTGTTTTCTATATATCTGAGACTCGTGTTTGTAGATGCATAGAAGTCTAAAACTGCTCTTTCTTTATCATAAATTGAACCATTTTTAGTGTTTTGTGTCCCTCTTTAGATTTAAAGCTTTTTGCTCTAAAGAGTATCCTGCCCGATATTCAACTAATTACACCTTTTGGTTATTATTTTCTTCTTATACCTCAGGTGCATAGAATTGGACTAAAACTACTTTTAGCTCTTACAAGCTCTCATGACTGGTCCATGCATGTGCCACTTTTATTCATTTAGTTAGTTATTATAAATAATGTGAAAGCATCCATGAAACCATGTCCTAAAACAAAAGATAGGATGTAGACAGTAGTCCTCATCAAACATTTGGCTCCCCTGCCTCCCCTCACCTGAAGATAACTATTATCGTGAATCTATAATGTATATCGTTCATTCCTTCTTTTTAATACATCATTTTATTGCATCCATGTGTATATTCCTTAAAACACATTTAATTTCGATTGTTTTTATGGAATGGGGATTGTGTTGTATATAATTTTAAGAGCTTTTTTCCCCACTTAATATAAATTTGTTAAGATTCCTTCATATTGGGGCACCTGATGGCTCAGATAGTTAAGTGTCTGACTCTTGATTTTGGCTCAGGTCATGATCTCACGGTTTGCGAGATCAAGCCCTGCGTTGGGCTCTGGGTTGATAGCACAGATCCAAGCCTGCTTGGGATTCTTTGTCTCCTTCTCTCTCTGCTCCTCACTGCGTGTGCATGCACACACTCTTTCTCTCTCTCTTTCCAAATAAATAAATAAACATTAAAAAAAAAAGATTCCTTCATAATTTTGCACATCACTGTGTTTCTTTCATTTTGACTGTTGTGTAATATTCATCCACTCTTGGATGGGCATTTAGTTTGTTTCCTGGTGTTTGCTATTTGAAAGTACTGCTCTTTTTATTATACATCTCTTTCTGCACATAGGCAAGAGACCTGGGTTACTGGGTCCTAGCGTATGTGAAAGTTCAGTATTAAAAGAGAATTCCAAAGTGTTTTCCTGAGGGTTTCACCAATTTACACTTCATCAGATCCTGTGGATTGACTTCCTCCCCAGCATTTGGTATTGTCAGATTTTTTTACCTTTTATCAACAAAATGAGCTTAAAGCAATATCTCTTTGTGGTCTTTGCTAGTATTTCTCTAATTGGCTGAACATTGAACATCTTTTCTTATGTTTATTGACTATATGTATTTTCTCATTTGGGAAAGCCTATTTATATCTCTCAAGCATATTTCTGTTGAGTTCACTGAGTTTTTATTATTGAATTTTAGGAAAGTATTTATGTGTTCTTGATATCCGTGTTCTCCAGTTGTGTTGCAAAACTATCCATTCCTGGTTTTTATTTTGCATTTTTATATTTTTTAAAGTGTCTTTTGGGGCGCCTGGGTGGCGCAGTCGGTTAAGCATCCGACTTCAGCCAGGTCACGATCTCGCGGTCCGTGAGTTCGAGCCCCGCGTCAGGCTCTGGGCTGATGGCTCAGAGCCTGGAGCCTGTTTCCCATTCTGTGTCTCCCTCTCTCTCTGCCCCTCCCCCGTTCATGCTCTGTCTCTCTCTGTCCCAAAAATAAATTAAAAAAAGTTGAAAAAAAAAAAAATTTAAAAAAAAATAAAGTGTCTTTTGATTAGCAACAGTTTTTCATTTTAATAGAGTCAAACTGATTAATCATGTGTAATTAATAATCATTTCTAATTAATGCTTTCATATTCTGGTGAAGCAAATTTTTTGCTCCAAAGACTAAAGGGTATTCACCTATACTCTCTACTTAGAGTTTAAAAAATTATTTTTAACATTTAATTCCTTATATCATCCAGACTTGTTTTTATATTATATGATAGAAATTCAATTTCATTGTTTTTTTATAGGAGTAGCCATTTCCCCCCCCCCCCCCCCCCCCCCCCGGTCAATCCCTTAATTTCCCACTGATCTCACCTGCCAACTCTGTCATGTACCACATTTCCATATATGTATGGATCCACTTCTGGCCTTTGTTTTATTCCATCAGTCACTCATCTGTTCCTGTACTAATAGCATATTGTCTTGCATTTTAAAAGGATCACTCTGGCTATTATAACTTTCAAGAGAGTTGATCATTATTTATTATTTCTGCAATTTTAGGTATATTACAGCTAATACTGACACAGAAGAACAGAGTTTTCCTGTCCCTAAGGCATTTAACACACACATAGAGGAATTAAATTTAGATGTCCTTCTTCAGAAGGTTGATAATTTACGTATGAATGAATCTAGCAAGATGGAGAGTTTTGAACTACTTTGTGACCACAAAGAAAAGGTAAGAGATGTGAGATAATAGCATCTGTATGATTTTAATTTTTATTTAATCTGCTATCCCATTTATGTTATGACCGTAACAATTGGGTTAGTTTACCCAAGCCAAATTGGTTGATGCAAAATTTTTCTATAATCTAAACTAAACTTTAAAAAAGTAAATCTAAGAGTTTATTATGCTCTAAGATCATGAATATGAGAACCAGAGATATGATTATACAGTTTTATTTTTATTTGATATTTATTAGTTTGTTGTATTTAATACATACTCTGTAAGATAAAGAATAAGACATACTCCTCTTGGGGCAGGAAAAACTACATTTTAAGTTTTCTGTCTTGTAGTTATTAATGTAATGGCTATCAGTACAGTATTTCAGTCCATTTCTACTAATGGTCGTTTTTCAATGTTTAACATTGGGCTGAATTGGGAAAGCCTATCCTTCCCACTACAACCACCAAAAAAAAGAAAAAGAAAAAGAGAAAAAGAAAGAAGGAGAAAGAGAAAGAGAGGAAGAAAGGAAGGAAGGAAGGAAGGAAGGAAGGAAGGAAGGAAGGAAGGAAGAAAGGACAGATGTAAGAAGAGGTTCTCAATAGCCCAGTGAGCAATGAATCTTTCTTTCCCATGAGCAATTTAAATCCTTTGTCTGAGGCTTCAGCAACTCTAAACAGATTGTTTAAAAGTTTTTAAATCTCCAGCATTATGATTCTATTTTTAGGTAATATAGGTTAAAAATGTGACTGCTTTTTCGAGTGTATGTGATCTCTAATGCTCACTGAGACATCATATTGAAGGTAGGTAACTTAGAAATGAGAAGAAGATACTACCACCAGGGAAAACTTACAAATTCTGGTACCTATCAATTCTCTCTTCCATGTTGGTGTAGAGGTAGAGTCTGGATAACATTCATTATTTTTGAGATCCAAATGTAACCCTATTAAATCTCTTTTTGTAGCCTGAATATTTGAATTTAAAATTCAAATTGTATGCACAAATTCATTGTATGCACGTGACTAGATTCAGTCATCTATAAATACCAGTTCATCTGCCTAATTTTTTAAAAGTTACAGTGGAAAACATTTATAGTTTCATCAAGTGACTGAGTTAATCTAATGTATAGTGCTATTTTTTCTTTTCAGTTTAGAGATGAAATAGAGTTTATTTGGAGGTTTGCTCGCGCTTATGGAGACATGTATGAGCTATCTACGAATGCACAAGAAAAGAAACATTATGCTAATATTGGTAAGTATTTTATAAAGACTGATTATTCTCAAGTGACAATTGTTATCTATAATAACCCATCAATGAATTTTAATTAAAGCCAAATTATCTTAGCTAAAACCAATATATTTAATCTATTTTATATATCCTAGTACTGGAAAATACATGTAGTCTAAGGCCAGAAATTTTTTTCAGGACTAAGGTATATATTCTTTAAAAATATTTGAGTATACTAAAATAGACAGCTGAAAAACTCAAATTTCAGATACTAAGTTTATGACAGAAAGACAATTAGGTAATATTTGAGGAACAGTAAGAGGCAGAGGATAGATATCTCCAGCACAATTAAAAAAACCTTCCTTGACTCCTATAAGGGAGAACTTCAGGTACCACAAAGAAATAACTACTTAAACTTCAATGCCTTTTTTTCTTTTTTTTTTTTAAATGTTTTATTTATTTTTGAGACAGAGAGAGACAGAGCGTGAGCAGGGGAGGGGCAGAGAGAGAGGGAGACACAGAATCTAAAGCAGGCTCCAGGCTCCGAGCTGTCAGCACAGAGCCCTGTGCGGGGCTCAAACTCACAACCGCGAGATCATGACCTGAGCTGAGGTTGGTCGCTCAACCGACTGAGCCACTCAGGAGCCCCGTGTTTTGTTTTTTTTTTTTTCAAAATTTATCTCAATAAAACAAGATTAGTCTTGAGTTGATCATTGTTTAAGCTGACCGATCCAGTACATGATGGTTCATGATACTGTCCTCTACCATTTTATGCATATTTTTTGAAATTTTCCCTAATAACAACAGCGTGTAACAACATAGTAATAGCCAGAATGTCAAAGCTTTTATACATATCTATTTCTGTCACTTAATATCAAAACTCTTTCTTGCAAAAAGCCCGTTAGCTGCCAGTTCTCTGAGCTTCGGGGCAATAATCTGACATCAGACTTCTTTAATTTCTTCTTTCATTCTAAACTTTTCTCTTCTCTAAGCTTTCTTTCTTTAAGTTAGCATGAGGAAGAAACAGCACAAAAATAATGATACTACACATCTCATTCCACGGTAGTTCCCTGTCTTTTTTATTTCCAAGAAGGAAATATTTCCAAACTCCTTGTAATTATATTCTTTCCACTTGTAGATTTCCTTGCCACATTATGCATCATCAGCTTTGTGGGGCAGTTTTTCTGTAGTGATCCATCTTGCAGGCCATACACAAAATCGAATTCTAGAGAAGAGGTTTGTTAACTCTAGGGTAAATAAAAATTTAACCAAAGAGAAAAAACTGATTTATTTTCATATCTCCTGAGAAAATCACAGTCTCGCTATGTAAACTGCTAAAGTAGGAAAGACTTTTTATTGCCTGTAAGCTCCTGCCCTACCCTGGGTATCGGGGGTCGTCCTGTGTGTGATAGGAGGTAGAAATGAGAGCAAAATCACATTTTCTCAGACTGTAGACAAGCTTATGGCTTTGGGGGGGGGGAGCAGTATCATTGAAATAACCATATATTATAAAGAAACAAACAGAAATACATTGTGAGTAGAGGAGAATGCAAGGTGTTAAAAGAGTGATCACAGAAAGGATATGATGGCAGCGGCTGGGGGTTGATGCAGGGAAGTCTTTACTGTGAAAGTAAGAGTTTCACTTAGGTGAAATCACTTGGAATCTCTATTTTTAAACGGCGTAGAAGTTTAATTGAGTTCATGGCAGAGGTGGTAAAAATGGAAAAAGAAATAGGCGGGAAGAAATCTGGGGACAAAAATGGAGATTGGAATAGGATGTATCTTAAAAAATGAGAAACCTTTATAGTGTCAAGACAAATGAGTAAAAGCCTACGATGTATTCTACTCATTCACGTATTGAAATATATTAAAAATAATTCTTTTTTTTTCTATCCATTTAGGAAATATTTATTTGAAATTACTGTGTCCGGGAGTGATGTTAAAATGAGGGGTAGAGGGGGGGAGAGAAGGAAGAGAGGAGGGAGGTAAATGTGATTAAGTTGGTGCCATGCTAAGGAACTTGCTAGATAGATCAACATGGAGACAGCCCAATATACTTCAGTGTTCGGGTAGTGAGTGCTTAGGAAAGGTGATGACAGTGTGCTAGAGCTGAGACCAGCGTTGGGGGACACTGGAACTCAGTGTGCGGGAGGAGGAAGTGGTGACCCGTTTTCCCCATAATAGCATATTTAAAATTGTTACCCCAAGGCATGATTTGATCACTGGAGAGCACAGAATTCCTTCATAAAACTCAGGATGGGGTATAGCATTACACAGTGTGTCATATAAGTACTCTGATCATAATGTGTATTCCAAGTAAACTATGAATCTTATATCTAAAGGAACATTATTATAATTTCCAGAATTAAGTGATCGACCCATGTGCCTCAAATAGATCACAAAGTACCATTTTGTAAGTGAAACAGCTTTCCTTTCAGACTTCAGCTACATAAACGAGGCTGCAAAACCAGCCTGCGTATGACCGACCCAGCTTCCTTTTGTATTCTCAGGGTTGTGGACTCTCCTCTATTTTAGGCTGGTGGTTGTACATCAAAAGCTATTTTTGTTCATTTGGCAAAGTAGCTACATGCTGATTTCATTTTTAACGTTTGTACATTTAAAGCTGTGTTTTTCAATTGTTTATTTAAAAATCACTCTTTGAATATAGGTCTACAATGTAATGTCAGTATTAAAACACTTCACTTTTTAATTTTTTCCACTTTAGGTAGATTTATACATGAGATATTTCCCTTAATGAATAGAGCTATAAAATATAGAAGTGTCCCACCTTAACAAATTAACAGAATGGTTTTAGAATTAAGGATCCTTATTATAAAGATTACATCATCCACTTAACTTAGAAGAGCATTTTGCAGATCCCTGGATATTCTCTTCAAGGCAAGAGCAACAACAAAATGGAGCAGGGTAAAGGGAGATGGTATAAAACAAAGCAGCCCCTTTTAGAGAAGGATTTTCAGAATGTTGTCCAGTTTCATTGCAAGCATTTTGGTTTTTCAGGCCACTAGACAAACCTCTATCCAAAGTAATTATGACATTACGAAAAGTTACTTCTAAAACTAAGTGGAATGATTTGGCAGGGTGATTTATGTGTCGAGCCTGTTCGTTTTTGTGCACGATTAGGTAAGCACTTCTCTGGGAAGCCTTCCCTTTGGATGGAGTTCTCTCTACATCTCAACACTCTGTTCTCTAACATGCTCTCTCTGTTTTTCATCTCACTTTTGGTTTTTACACGCAATTTGTTTGCTTATATACCTGCTTTCTACTGAAATGTGAACCCTTGGAAGTCAAAAACTGTGTCTTAATTTGACTTTTTATTCCCAGAGATTATGATACGACACTCAGAAGGCATACAGTAAATGTCGGTCAATTATAGAACGATTTTTATTAATGCTTTTAAATAATGATTGGATGACTTTTCTTGCACTTGGTTACATCGCCTTAGTCCAGTGAGCTTAAAACCTGAGCATTCATCAGAATCTCTACAGGCTAGTTAAAACAGATTGCTGAGCCCCAGACTTTGTTATAGGGTAAGTCTCTCTTTTAGCCAAAAATCTGCTTTTCTGTAAGTGATGCTTCTGGTCTTAGGAGCATATTTTAGGAACCACTGACTTAATTCAGTAATCTACAGCCCCCCCCCCCCCCCCCCACCGACTCATGTGAAGGTACTAAATGCAAGTACATTTTTCTTTCAGGGAAGACATTGGGGGAAAAAGCTATTACTAGAGCGCCCATGAATGGGCATTGTCATCTGTGGTAAGTACATAGAACTTACGCAGTCTTTTAGAATTCTCATATGCCTCTATATAAGTTACGATCAATTTTTAAGATATTATTGACCCTTTAACCTGTCAGTCACATTCACTGAAAAATATATTTAATAGATAGCAGAGTAATTATTCTTAGTCTCATGTATTTTACAATATGTATATTTAAAATTTTTTTCAACGTTTTTTATTTATTTTTGGGACAGAGAGAGACAGAGCATGAATGGGGGAGGGGCAGAGAGAGAGGGAGACACAGAATCGGAAACAGGCTCCAGGCTCTGAGCCATCAGCCCAGAGCCCGACGCGGGGCTCGAACCCACGGACCGCAAGATCGTGACCTGGCTGAAGTCGACGCTTAACCGACTGTGCCTCCCAGGCGCCCCAATATGTATATTTTAAATATATTCAAGGCAAACTTTCATCGAAGATTTCATAAGTGAATCTACCAAGTGCAGCCCCTTCGAACATGATAAATTCTAATTAAGTGTGATTTAACATTTTATTTGAAAACAAATATTAAAGTGATATCATGCTTCTAAATGAAATGTGGAAAGAATGCCTCACAGGATAAAAGCATATCGCTCATTTTTTATACCTTAATGAGCTTGTGTATACTAATACTACAGGTCAAAGAGAAGTCGTGTATAATATCAGAAAGCTCAAACAAAGGGAATTTAATTCGTTGGATGGGTGTAGCTGACTACCCTTGGGGAAACAAATATATTCTTGAATATGTTTTATTTTGGATCCTTTGTTTGTTTAGAATTATAAAACACAAATAAGAAGACATATATTGTTTTTAATTAACACTTTGTAGTTGCATTTTTACAACATATTTTAGTTCCTTGCGGCAATACAGGTAGTTCAGGTGCTAGAAAGATAACAGTAATAAATAAATTTATGACCCTTCTCTCAGACCTCGGTTTCCAGAAATCCACCCCTCTTCAGAATTATTTTATTCTCCTGGAACACTTTGAGGCAGACCCTTTCTGCAGGTCTGCATTTGCCCCACAGGGCATTGGTTTCACTCCACCAACTCTCAAGTGCAAACCTGTTTATTTACTCTGCCACCAGCAGGGGGAGCTCCACTCACACTGTCCTCTTCAAGCCTCTCTGGTTAGGAGTCAAGGACATTTTCTATGTCCCTGGAGGGACACAGGCCAAAATAAAAATAGATCTTTTGACCTGCTCTCACTTGGCCTAAGACGAGGTGCAAGCTTGCCCCGGCCCCCTCCACGAGGGGAAAGCCACAGGACTGTGGAAGCCACAGTCCCCAGAACAGTTCTATCCACAGGAGCCCTCACTCCTCCACCTCCCGCCAGGAGAAAGGTACTTTTGCAGTTAGCGTCTTGGTACATATCTTTAGGGTCATTTTCCCAATGTATGAGGGTATTATTTCTATAACCAAATTTACCTTCTCATCTAATTTGCACATTAATATTAATAAATTAACATATGTATGCCTTAAAGTACTTCCTTTCTTCCACTTTTAGTGGTAACTATAATGAATTTGTACTGATCAAGCCACGCTCTCTTCATGTCCTCTGATATTGGGAGGGTTTGGAAGCTAATTGGCCAGATTTAGAGGCAGAAAAAGGACCCAAGCCCTCCTCTTAACTCTGATCTGCTTCTCCCCCCATAAGTTTATCATAAATGACAAACTTTGGCCAGGCCAACCGCCTATTTTTATAAATAGTTTTACTGGCTCACAGCCCCGTCCGTGCATTTGTGCACAGCTGTGAAGTTCAGTAGTTGCAACCTTGACTCTCTGACCCGAAGCCTAAAATGTTTGCTACCTGGCCCTGCAGCACAACTTTGCACATCCATGACTGAAAGGACTATGTGATGGCTTATAAGCTTCAGTTTGAAATACAAGATGCAGTCTTCAGGAATAATTATCAGAAAGGATTCACATTGAGGGGATGGTTGAAAAACAAATAGCATCTTAAGACTTGTTTTCCATCTTCATTTCTTCCAGAAAGCTTCAAAACTTTAAGTCTTCATAAAGCTGTCCACAAAAATGTTATTTTTGTTGAACCAGCCCAAAATACTTCTAGGATCAAGAGAGTAAAGTCGCTGTGGCTTTGTAGTTTGTCAGCCCCATAGGCTTGACCGTAATTACAAATAATATCTTACATATTTGTTGTGCTCTACTGTTCACAAATTGTATCCACATGGCTTACAGCACGTGATTTACAGAACAACCTGTTTCCGTTTTAGGGGTTAGGGTGAGCAAGGTAGTGTATGGGGGAGGTGTGTGGGGGGGATAGGTTGTTAGTGAGCAAGGGTCACACAGTAAGTAGAAAAGCAAACACCAGATCTTTTATTCATATATACTCGGTATTCTATTACATTATTCTTCCTCTGCTTTCTCACGGCATAAATAGCATTTGTGCTGAATCAGAAGTACCGCAGGGAGAGTAATGGAGTTATTTTAGTAGTTGTTGACACAGGAATGTTTGTCACTTATTAAAGATATATTCCGTATCAATGCCAAGAAAATACAGAATTTTTGTCAAAGCATGTATGGTGAGAATGACCTCTAGATGGAGGTAAAAGACCATATTGCGAATTAACATTCTTCAGCGTTCCCATCAACATGAGATGGTTTGTGAGATAAGATTTTAAATTACATTTTTAAAGATGAACAATATACAAGAACAACAACAACAACATACACGCGCGCGCACACACACACACACACACACAGGTGGAACTGATTGCCAGAAAAGAAATGATGATCCTTTGGGAAAAAAGTGGTCAGGTGAACTTTGAATTTATGATATCCAGAAAGATAAATAATATTTTAGACTGTAAAGAAAAAAACTTCAAAACAGATTGGGAAATGCGTAAGACTGTAGGACAGATTATTATAAGGGAAATGTGCGTGTTTCATGCAATGGTATTCATAAGTCATAGTTTTTGTTTTTCCTTTTTCTCCTCGCGCAGAGTCAGTTGGAGAGAATGTGCTGAGACAGCACTATTAATGTCTCGAGGTGTGCATTACATCAACCTGATGCTGATGTTCAGAAAATAGATGATTGATCCTAGATCAGTGAACACAGATTCTTTTCTTTTGCTTCCAGTACAAATGTTTCGTTCTATAAATCTCTGGTTGAGAAAGTTCATATAGATCCAACAGATTTTTCTACAAATGTGACATGATTTGTTTTTTTAATTTTTCTGCCAGTGTAGAGAGTAGGGAAATTGAACTAGTATATGTGAATTTAAGCAAGGCAGTGAGGTCAGTTTACTTACCACATTCTTGTGGACAAGATATAGAAATGTGGGCAGGCCTCTGGGTTACCCATATTGAGAGAAGGGTTTAAGCCAGTTGTTCAACAGAGTAACTGTTGGCAACATCACTATCAATCTGGAGACGATTCCAGGATTCCACGTCTGTATCTTAGACACTAGTGTGTTCCATAATTTTGTCAGTGGATGAAGATCGAATAAGTATGTAATAAAAGTTGCAAGTAACACAAAATTATGAGGAACAGAGTGTATGATGGGTGACAAGAGTAATTCAAACAACTTTCACATTAAAAACAAAAGATTTTCATATATGTGAATGAATGGAGATAAACGTGGAAGGAGGGATGGAAAGAAAAGTGTCAAAATTTAATTTAGGGGAAAACATGAAAATTTGGATAACGTGGGGAGTTTAGTTAACAATAACATATTAATTTTGGTACATTGCAAAAATTACATATCAATCTTGTCTGACAGTATTAGTACAGTTGTGATAAATGTACTATAGTAACGTAAGATGTATACAGTAGAGAAAACTGAGTATCGGTAGATGGGAACTCTCTCTACCATCTTTGCAACTTTTCTATACATTTCAAGCTATTTTAAAATAAAAGCTTATTGGGGCACGTGGGTGGTTCAGTCGATTAAGTGTCAGACTTTTGGTTTAGGGTGTAATCTCACAGTTTGTGAGTTCGAGTCCCACATCAGGCTCTGTGCTGACAGCTCAGAACCTGGAGCCTGCTTTGGATTCCATGTCTCCCTCTCTCTCTACCCCTTGCTCTCTCTCTCTCTCTCTCTCTCAAAATTAAAGAAACATTAAAAAAAATTTTTTTAAATAAAAGCTTATTTTTTTAAATAAAGTGACCTAAGGTTTTAAATACAAATAATGCCCACAACAGAAATGGGGGAATTTGGGGATGTAGCTGTGTGGAAATTTGCTCCACTTTCTGGAACTCCCTTGGAGGAATGATAAAGCAGAACGACAGAGAGAGTTTCAGAAGAACATGGTCAGACCAGAGGTGACAGTAACGGTTTTCCAGGGGAACTCACGAGTCCAGTAATCTATTCCTACAAACTCAATCTCTGGTGGGTGGTGAGAGGTATGTGTCAGGCAATGTGATGGTAGAATTTGTGAATAGTAACATCTCCTAATCTGGTTAAGTTCTCAGGTCACTTTTGATAGGTTGATTTAGTCATCATTCTTGTTTCTACTGTTGCAGATTTGGTTGACTGTATAGAAACTGAAAATTAAGAGGTCAAAAAAGTCATAACTGAAAAGTGACCATTTTATTGTTTGTCGTAAGTTGTGCGAATTGTGGGATTTTTGTGCTCAGGAATGGTCTCACTGTTCCAAATTAAGAAAATTGTTCACTTCATTTTTGTACTTGAAAGTTATGCTTATCCACAGAAATGATCAAGATAAATACCCAAAGTTACATCTTTCATTTCAGTTATGATAATGCAAGTAACAATTAATACCTACTCTTGAAAGATTTAGGTAAATGAATATTTTGCACAGACAGAAACCCTCTGAATATGAAAAGTAATATATCCCCAGGTTTTGGAGTGAGCAAATTGCTAAACAAATATGGCACCCAACTTATTTCAAATAATTATTGATGTAACTTTTGTATTCCCAGTGGGAAAAAAAAGTAATTCATGGGATGCCATATTCTCGTATGCAGTGTTTCCAAGGAAGGATCGAAGGTCATGGGGAATTTTTTGGAAAAGCGTATTCATGGGGCGTCTAGGTGGCTCAGATGGTTGAGCGTCCAACTCTTGATTTTGGCTCAGGTCACGATCTCACGGTTTTTGTCATTGAGCCCCACGTCAGCCTCTGTGCTGATAGTGCAGAGCCTGCTTGGGATTCTCTTTCTCCCTGTCTCTCTGCCCCTACACCCCCCCCTCAAAAATACATAAATAAACTTTAAAAAAAAAAGTGTATTTTGAAATTACCTTTGACTTTGTTTGTTTTAGTCATGATACTTATTTTTGTTTTCAAATGATATCAAGGGAGGCCGTGACATTTTTATTTTTAATTCTATTAAGGAAGAACAGGGATATGATGACACAATATATTTTTTCAATTTATCACTGTTATGACTAGACTTTTTCTGAGAGCCTCTTTGTGACTTTGATGCTGATGATGGTGATAGAAGCAGCTAATATTTCTTGAAACTCACTGTGTGCCACGTAGTATTCTAAGCAATTACACGTTTTAGGTACCTTGCCCTTGTGGCACACATATGAGGTAGACGGTGTGAGTATCCTCAGTAATAGCTGAGGAAACCAGCCTCATGTTAATGTCAAGTATTTATTATTTTTAGGGCCCTTGTATCTGTCTGAATCCTTTCATCAAATATTAATGAACGCTTTAGAGATATTCTTAAAATGTTTATTTGGTATATTTGATTACAAAGTTGACGCACTGTCCACTGTTTTTATCCTTTTCAGGTATGCAGTCTTGTGTGGCTATGTGTCCGAGTTTGAGGGCTTACAAAATAAAATCAACTATGGACATCGCTTCAAGGTATTTCTTGATATTAAAGATATTTTAATGTAGCTGTGTGTTCCATTAAAAGGCATAAATCAAATTATTTAATAAATGGATCTCTCACGGTGTGTGGGTGGCTCAGTCACTTAAGCATCCAACTCTTGATTTTGGCTCAGGTCATAATCTATTGGTCATGGAATTGAGCCCATGACAGGCTCCATGCTGGGTGTGGGGCCTGCTTCAGATTCTTTCTCTCCCTCTACCCCTCCCCTGCTCATGCTCTCTCTCTCTCTCTCTCTCTCTCTCTCTCTCCCCCTCTCTCTCTCACTGTCTCTCAAAAAAAAAGTTATAAAACCCAAACTAATCTCAATCTCAAGAAGTTTATCTTTTTAATTTTTATTTTATTTTTTCAGTGTTTATATATTTATTTTGAGAGAGAGAGAGAACATGTGCGAGAAGGGGAGAGGGGCAAAGCGAGAGGGAGAGAGAGAATCCCAAGCAGGCTCCACACTGTCAGCAAAGAGTCCAAGGTGGGGCTCCAACACACGAACTGTGAGATCATGACCTGAGTCAAAATCAAGAGTCAGATGCTTAACTGCGTGAGCCACTCAGGTGTCCCTATCTTTTTTATCTAAATGAAGTGACAATCTTTAAACAGTACTGTGCCAAAAAAATGAAACCTATTTGAGTGATTGAAGATTATTATTCTAGATCTTGAAAGAACTTACATAGTAGATGAGTATTATTTTTTCAAAGACAGGATTAGTCTTTTGGTGATGAGTTCACCAACATCAGAAACATGATCTGGACTAATTAGTTAACATTACTTGCATATTGACTTGGTGGAAGGAATAGAATCCAATCTGGGACTTAAACTTACCATGATAAATGAATAAAATACTTGCATATTGATTTGGTGGGGGGAATAGAATCCAATCTAGGACTTCAACATACCGTGATAAATGAATAAAATAAGTAATATACGTGTAAATCATTTGTAATGTGCCTGTAGCTTTGATAGCTCAATAAATGAGCTAAGAAGTTTCTTTGTTTTCCAGCTCCCTATACCCATTTTAATAATGTCAGGGGAATAGCTTCCTCCACAACCCAGTTCTGCTATTCTGTCTTCCATTATATCCTAATCATTTGAAACTTGCAAGCATGCTGCTGAATCAGTATTAGCTAGGCAAGTCATGGGCAGACGAAAGCGTCACTTGGAGGTTTTCTACTTTTTATAGTGACGTTGGCTTTAAATTATGCATAGCTTAATGAAATCATCATCACAGTCAGGTTCTAGTTGTGAGCAATCATTTCTGATAATTGAATTATTGGTATGACTTCTTATGTTAATGGTAGGGATTAAGGAGGGGGACTAAACAACACCGTAAAGCCCCTTTGAATTTCGACACAGCTGCATTCAACACCACCTGAATCCTGAGAGATGGTATTTGTTTTGGACTTTTCTTTTAGGAGCATCTGGATAAAGCAATCCAGTTTTTACCCGAAGAACCTTTTTTGTATTACCTCAAAGGAAGATACTGTTATACTGTAAGCCGAATGTTTTTATCCATAATTCTTATCTCAGTATACTTTGATTACGTGATATATTTTTAGTGACTTATTCTTTGTTTAGTTGTCTCACCAGGTGCCTGCTGTAGGGAAAATGATAAAATCAGTACGTGTTTTATGAGTTTATGATTGATTGGTTTATATACCATGTTACATATGGCGTATGGTTTTATATGTATACATAGATGTCTGTGCTTTTCCACTTAGCACCTCTCCATTTCCCCTCACAGCAATCACACCGTCTCCTTTGTGCTCTCTCACTTGGCGATCAGCCACCTACCTGCGTGTGCCCTGTGTTGGTGTCCTACTCTTTGTTTCATGAGAGGACTTTGTCACTTAACAGAGTGTCTTGAGCATTTATGTGCCTACAGTTCTTGCCTTGAAAGACCTGAATTTAGAAAAGGACATGAAATATATAGGAATAAATAAAGGCAGCTGGCGAGTCTAAGCCCCGGTGTGTTAAGTGACATTAGTTTATAGAAAATTAACATAATGTGAAAATATGTCTTCAGGGATGCATGAAAAAATTATGCTTAAAAGAAATGCTATTTCTGAATGAGAAGATTAGCATAAGCAAAAGAGGAAGCTTGTTAGTTGAGGTTTGAAGATTAGGAATGGAAAAGGAGGCTTTTTTGTTGAACACCTGCTATGTATCAAATGTGCAGTTTATACTTTATATTTCTTATCTCCTTTAATCCTTAAAACAGCCCTGTAAGCAGTTTTTATTACACCAGTTTTTGGTATTAAGAATCTGAGTCTTCATGAAGGTACAAGATTCCAAAGGCTTAAAACCCACCAACCCGACCTCACACGAGTCTGGGGCTTGAATGTACATTATTTGTTTAGGCTTAAAAAACCCAAGAAGGAGGGGCGCCCGGGTGGCTCAGGTCATGATCTCACGGTCTGTGGGTTTGAGCCCCGCATCGAACGGGTGACGGCTCAGAGCCTGGAGCCTGCTTTGGATTCTGTGTCTCCTTCTTTCTCTGCCCCTCCTCTGCTCACACTCTGTCTCTCCCTGTCTCTCAAAAATAAATGGCTGTTAAAAACAAACACCAGCCTGCAGCCTACCAGTGCGGAGCCCCCGCCACCCTCAGGGCCCTGGAGGTGCTGGTTGCGTGGTGGCCCTCTGGAAGACCCGACCCGCGCTGTGCCCCAGGATGGCTCTGCGGCCGCCAGGTGAGGCCGGATCCAAGGGCAACATGTGCTACCCGCCTAGGGCAGCCCAGGATGCCCCCAACACCTGGACGCCTCCTGCACACCTTTCCCGGCCTGTGGCCGCTATGGGAACACGCTAACCGCTGTGGGGGAAGATGTCCAACTTTTCCACAGCTGGAGGCCACCGTGCCTGCATCCCACGCTATGCCCCCACCTTTGCCTTCCGGTGCGGTCCACGCCTCCCTTGCTGAGCTCCAACCTGGCCCTGTGGTGGGAGCAGCTCTACGATCCGCTCTGGTACAGCCAGCCACCAGCGCGGTACCCAGTTCCCCAGCTCCCCAGAGAGGTGCCCCACTTCCTCAACAGCAGCCACGAGCATACAGGCGCCACCAGTGAAGGCTGGGGCCATACTGGTGGCCGACGTGACAGTGGCCAATGCCGTGGACCTGAAATTTTCATGCCCCGCTGGCTGCGAACGCTTCCCGGTGACCTGAGGGGGTGGAGGCCTCCCAGTTATTATCTTGCTCCCCCAGCAAGCAGTCTGAGGAGGGCTCCAAACTCCTGAACCAGCAAGGGAAGTCGTCTCTCCGGGTTCCTGGTCCCCACAGACAGCTCTGGATCTGCTTCTCTTTGTCGAACTCTGGGTAAAGACTCCTTCAACTACCAGAAGGTCTCTGCCTCAAGCAGACGATGTTTGGTGAAGTGTGGCATTTTTGGTGCATTCTGCAGTAGGCTTGTTGCCAAAGGAGTCAGGTTTGGACCTTTCCAAGGTAAAGTGGTCAATGCCAGTGAAGTCAAGACCTATGGAGACAATTTCTCTGATGTGCGAGATTGTCAAAGATGGTCATTTGAGCCACTTTATAGATGGAAAAGGAGGTGCAGGGAACTGGATGTCCTCTGTCAACTGTGCCTGTTTCCCCAAGGAGCAGAGCCTGGTTGCAATGTCGAAGGCAGATACCTTACGAGAGCTGCAAGGATATCTGCCAGAACCAAGAGCTCCTTGTGTGGTATGGAGACTGCTATGGAAAGTTTTTAGACATTCCCCTGAGCCTTTCGCTCACAGAACAGAGGAAGCAGGTGCCTGGGCCCTCTGAAGAGTCTGCAGAAGGCTACAGGTGTGAAAGATGTGGAAAAGTATTTACCTACAAATATTACAGAGATAAGCACCTCAAGCACACCCCTTGTGTGGACAAGGGTGATAGGAAATTTCCCTGCTCTGTCTGCAAACGATCCTTTGAGAAGTGGGACCAGCTCCAGATCCCTGTCCTGCACGTTCACGAGAAGCACCAGCCTCACAAGTGTTCAACGTGTGGCAAATGCTTCTCTCAGTCTTCCAGCCTAAACAAACACACGAGAATCCACTCTGGAGACAGACCATCCCAGTGTGTGTATTGCACAAAGAGGTTCACTGCCTCTAACATCCTCTGCACATATATCAGGCAACACTCGGGAAAAGCCCTTCAAATGCAAGCATTCTGGTAAATCTTTCGCATCCCACGCTGCCCATGACAGCCACGTCCGTCACTCACGCAAGGAGGATGATGGCTGCTTGGGCAGCATCTGTGGAAAATCCTTCCCGGATCAAGAAGCCTTCTACTGCCACACGAAGCTTCATGAAGGCTACTAGCCCTCAGAGAGTATGGGGACAATGTAAAAACTAAAAGCTAGGATTCTGTCTTTGTTTTCCTTGCTTATGGGTGTGTCGTACGGACAGATGATAGTTATACTAAGATGAGAAACAGAAAAATGGAACCGGCCAAAAAGCTGAGTTTAACTGATTTCACCAGCTTTCACAGAAATATTATTCACAATTAAAAAAAAATTAATGTTTGTTTATTTTTGACAGAGAGAGACAGAGCATGTAGCAGGAGAGGGGCAGAGAGAGGGAGACACAGAATCCAAAGCAGGCTCTAGGCTCCGAGCTGTCAGCACAGAGCCCGATGTGGGGCTCAAACTCACAGACCGCGAGATCATGACCTGAGCCAAAGTCAGATGCTCAACCGACTGAGCCACCCAGGCGCCCCATTATTACTCACAATTTTTAACAAGAACGGAATTTTGGTGAATTTACCTAAAAGTAGTGAAAGCTGGCTCTTAATAGAGCTTAAGGGTCTGGAAACTCAACACAAACCCTGAGAGAAGGACACTAGGAGTAGAGTTTGATTTTTGTGATGAAAAAGACCTTTTCTCTGTTTTGGACCCCAATTGTTATGCCTGTGGCCATCACCTGGTCTCTTTTTCATAGAATAAATTCTTTAAAAGTTCCAAAAAATAAAAAGAAAAATAAAAACAAACAAGCAAACAAAAACCCAAGAAGGAAATTCTGATTTAAAGTGGATCCTGATCTTCATGGCATAAACAAACGGCAGAAGCTAATGTTGATCTAAGAATATACATGCACATAGGTCTTATAAAACTGCAGAGTAGCCCAAGGATGATGAGGTCACAGTCAAAAATAATAGAATATACAAATAAATAAGGCATCAAGTATGACAGTCAACAGAAACCAAAATCAGGAATAGATCTAAAAGGACTTCAGATTTTGGAACCGTGGAATATACAATGTTAAATAGCTACTTATACAGTGTGGTTTTTTTTTTTGTTTTTTTGTTTTTTTGTTTTTTTTCAAATAAAAGGAATCGGGCGGGGCGCCTGGGTGGCGCAGTCGGTTAAGCGTCCGACTTCAGCCAGGTCACGATCTCGCAGTCCGGGAGTTCGAGCCCCGCGTCGGGCTCTGGGCTGATGGCTCGGAGCCTGGAGCCTGTTTCGGATTCTGTGTCTCCCTCTCTCTCTGCCCCTCCCCCGTTCATGCTCTGTCTCTCTCTGTCCCAAAAATAAATAAAAAATGTTGAAAAAAAATTAAAAGGAATCGAGGAGAGGGGAATGGATGAGGAGCATGAGACTACAAAACTGACCAGGTAGATTAGAAAAAAGATAAGATAAATTTTGGTATAAAAGTCTATTATTTCACATTAAAAGAAAACTCAGTGGAAAGATTTAGCAGTTGATAGGCACCACTAAAGAGAAAATTAGTGAACTTTAAGGTAAACCTGAAAAAGTTGCCTGGAGTGCAGCACAGAGGAACAAAGAGATAGAAAATATGAAGGAAAGATAAAAAGACATAGAAGGGAAGAAAGGATATTGCACAGTGCTAAATTTTCATGTGCTCTTGGTAATTAATAAAACAAGAAGGCAAAAAAAACCATATTAAGCATGTAAAACGTTGGAGCTTCCCATTTAATAACCTTGATCTAATACACATATAAAAATAATGTACCATTGGAGGGTACACATTTTTCCAGCATATGTAGAGTGTTGACAACATTGATCAATATGAGGTCATGAAGCAAGTCTTAATAAATTTCAAAGGATTGATATCAAACAGGTTTCCTGATCATAATGCAATTAAATTCAAATTTTGAAATAAAACAACTTAAGAAACGTAAGTCTTGAAATAAGAAATTATAATTAAAAAACAACAAGGAGATGCCATTTATTCTTACTCATTTGATAAAATTTATAAATATCAGTGTAAGATGTTGCAAAGATATGGAGCAATAGGAACTTTTGCATTGTTGTAGGAGCATGCTGCTTTGGAAATAATCGGATACTATCTTTTAAATCTGATTACTTGCCTACCATATGACCCACAGTGGTGCCTACGCTAGAGAAAGTCTTGCAAATGTACTCTGGAAGGCATGTACAAGAATGCCTGCAGCAACCTTGTTCCTAAGAGCAAGAAAATGAAAAAGATCCAAATGTCCATTTGCAAAAGAGTGGATGAAAAATCACTGACATATGTTTAAATGATGGAATGTTTCACAGCTATTTAAATGACAGAACTTCAGTCACACTCAGCAACCTGGATAAAATCTTAAAACTATAATAAGTGAAAAAAATAAGTCATAGAAAGAAATAAACAACATGGGATCATTTTTTTTAAAGTAAAAAAAAAAGCAAAAATAAACAGAGCAATAAGTAACACTATGTAGGAAAGCAAGGGAATAATTTTGTTTAATAGAGGTTAATGGCTACTAGAAACCTAGAAGATGATACTGGGAAGGAAGGCACTTGATGGGGTTGAGAGAGTATCAGTACCCTCTTAAGTATTCATTTCTGAATCCTTTTAATCTTTTATGGTAAACCTCTAATATTCATATTTGGTAAAAAAGAAAAGTTTTTAAAAGGAAGCAAAAAATACTGTGCATCCCCTGTAGAAGAGGACTGATGCACACAACTTGCAAGCACTGTGCCCCTGCCCACATGTGCTTTGCAGAGTGGCCCAGCTGGCCCCTGTCTTGGCAGCAGCTGCACATCTCCTGTGGAAAAGGACCAGCACCACCTTGTTAAGGGTACACACCCTGCCCACTATGTTCAAGGGCAGGTGATATATCTGACTTTCCTAACACAGAGAAACAGGCACAGAGAGTTAGGCAAAATGAGGAGACAGAGGAATATATCCCAGATGAAACAATAGGACAAAATGACAGCAAGAGACCTAAGGGAAACATAGATAAGTAATATGCCTGATAGAGAATTTAGAGTAATGATCACAAAGCTACTCACTGGACTTGAGAAGAGAGTGGAGGACATCAGCAAGACCCTTAACGCAGAAATAGCAAAGAACCAATCAGAGTTGAAGAACTCAATAATTGAAATTAAAAGTGCACTGGATGGAATAAATAGCAGGCTAGAAGAAACAGAAGGACGAATCAGTGATCTGGAGGACAGAGTAATAGAAAGGAATCAAGCTGAGCAAGTGAGAGAAAAGAAATTATGCAAGATGAGAATAGACTTAGGGAACTCAGTGACTCCATCAAATGTAATTAACAATTGCATTATAGGGATCCCAGAAGAAGAATAAGAGGAAAAAGAGGGCAGAATATTTGAAGAAACAATTACTGAAAACTTCTTGATTTGGGAGAAGGAAACAGAAATTTAGATCCAGGAGGTACAGAGATCCCCCAACAAAATCAACCCAAGGAGGTCCACACCAAGACATACAGTAATTAAAATGGCAAAAAGCAGTGGTAAAGAATTTTAAAAGCAGCAAGAGAAAATAAAACAGTTACATATGAGGGAAACCCCATAAGGCTAGAGACAGGTTCTTCAACACAAACTTTGCAGGCCAGAAGGGAGTGGCATGATATATTCAAAGTGCTGAAAAGAAAAAATCTATAGCCAAGAATACCCTATCCAGCAAGGCTACCATTCGGAATAGAAGGAAAGATAAAGAGTTTCCCAGACAAACAAAAATTAAAAGAATTCAGGACTACTAAACCAGCCCTATAAGAAATGTTAAAGGGGACTCTGTGAGTGGAAAGGAAAAACCATCAATAAGAGTAAGAAAGGTAGAAAGCACAAAAGCAATAAAAATAAGTATATCTTTTCAAATGCCCATGGAACATTCTCCAGAAGAGATCACATGTTAGGCCATGAAACAAGTCTCAACAAATTCAAAAAGTCATACCATGCGTCTTTTCTGACCACAATGCTGTAAAACTAGAAATCAACTGCAAGAAAAAAATCTGGAAAGAACACAAATACATGGAGGTTAAATAATATGCTACTAATCAATGGATGAGTCAACCAAAAAATTAAAGAGGAAATAAAAAAATACATGGAGGCAAATGAAAATGAAAACACAATAATACAAAATCTTTGGGGTCCAGCAAAAGTGGTTCTAAGAGAGAAGTTTATAGCAATACAGGTCTACCTCAAGAAGCAAGAAAAATCTCAAATAACCTAACATGACAACTAAAAGAGCTAGAAAAAGAAGAACAAACAAAACCCAAATCCAGCAGAAGGAAGGAAATAATAAAGATTAGAGCAGAAATAAATGATACAGAAAAAGAAGGGAAGGAAGGAAGGGAAGGCAGGAAAGAAGGAAGGAAGGAAGAAAGGAAGGAAGGAAGGAAGGAAGGAAGGAAGGAAGGAAGGAAGGAAGGAAGACGGACAGATCAGTGAAACTAGGAGCTGGTTCCTTAAACAGAGCAACAAAATTGATAAACCTCTAGCCAGACTCATCAAAAAATAACAAAACAAAAACAAAAACAAAAAGAGGACTCAAATAGAAACAAAAGAGGAGAAATAACTGACCCCACAGAAATACAAAGGATTATAAGAGAATATTATGCAAATTTATCCCAACAAACTGGACAACCTAGAAGAGATAGATAAATTCCTAGAAACTATATAACCTACCAAAACTGAAACAGGAAGAAATGCAAGATTTGAGCAGATTGATTACCAGCAGTGAAATTAAATAGTAATTTAAAAACTCCCAACAAATAAAAGTCCAGATGGTTTCACAGGTGAATTCTACCATATATTTAAAGAAGAGTTAATACTTATTCTTGTCAAACTTTTCTTAAAAATAGAAGAGGAAGGAAAACTTCCAAATGCATTCTAATAGGCCAGCATTACCCTGATTCCAAAACCAGATAAAGACACACTACAAAAAATAACTACAAGCCAATATCTCTGATGAACATACATGCAAAAATCCTCAACAAAATAATAGCAAACCAAATCTAACAATAGATTCAAAAAGTCATTTACCATGATCAAGTGGGATTTATTTCTGGCATGCAAGAGTGGTTCATTGTTTGCAAATCAGTCAGTGTGATACATCACATTATTAAGAGAAAGGATAAAAACCATATGAACATTTCAATAGATGCAGAAAAAGCATTTGACAGAGTAAATATCCATTCATGATAAACATGCTCAACAAAGTTGGTTTAGAGGAAACCTACCTCAACATCATAAAGGCCTTATGTGGAAAGACAGCTGAGAGCTTTTCCCCTAAGGTCAGGAACAGTGCAGTGATGTCCACTCTCACCACTTTTATTTAACATAGTACTGGAAGTCCTAGCCACAGCAATCAGACAAAAAGAAGGAGAAGGGGAAGGGGAAGAAGAAGAAATAAAAGGCATTCAAATTGGTAGGGAAGAAGTAAAACTTTCACTATTTGCAGTTGGGAGAATCTAAATATAGAAAAAATATGGGGCGCCTGGGTGGCGCAGTCGGTTAAGCCTCCGACTTCAGCTCAGGTCACGATCTCGCGGTCCGTGAGTTCGAGCCCCGCGTCGGGCTCTGGGCTGACGGCTCGGAGCCTGGAGCCTGCTTCCAATTCTGTGTCTCCCTCTCTCTCTGCCCCTCCCCCGTTCATGCTCTGTCTCTCTCTGTCCCAAAAATAAATAAAAAAAAAAAAAAAAAAAAGAAAAAAGAAAGACTTCCTCGAAAAACTACTAGAACTAATAAATGAATTCATTCAGGTCACAGGACAAGAAATCCCCATGTACAGAAATCTGTTGAGTTTCTAACAGCAGCAGAAAGAAAAATTAAGAAAATGATCCCGGGGCACCTGGGTGAGTCAATTGGCTGAACGTCTGGCTTTGGTTTAGGGCATGATCTCGCAGTCCGTGAGTTCGTGCCCCACGTCGGGCTCTGTTCCGTCAGCTCAGAGCCTGGAGCCTGCTTCAGATTTTGTGTCTCCCTCTCTCTCTGCCCCGCCCCCACTCACACTCTGTCTCTCTCTGTCTCTCAAAAATGAATAAAATGTTTAAAAATTAAAAAAAGAATCCCATTTACTATTGTAACAAAAATAATAAAATGCCTAGGAATAAACTTAAAGAGGTGAAAGACCTGTACTCAGAAAACTATAAAACATTAATGAAAGGAACTGAAGATAACACAAAGAAATGGGAAGACATCCATACTCATGTATTGAAACAACAAATATTGTCAAAATGTCTGTACTCTCCAAACAATCTATAGATTTGATGCAATCCCTATCAAAATACCAACAGCATTTTTCACAGAACTAGAACAAGCAATCCTAAAATTTGTATGGAACCACAGAAGACCCTGAATAGCCAAAGCATTCTTGAAAAGCAAAAGTGGCAGTATCAGAATTCCAGACTTCAAGTTATATTACAAAGCTGTAGCAATCAAAACAGTTTGTACTAGCACAAACATAGACATGTAATCAATAGAACAGAATAGGAAGCCCAGAAGTAAATCCACAATGACATGGTCAATTGATCTTTGACAAAGGAGGCAAGAATATGCTATGGGAAAAAGACAGTCTCTTCAACAAATGGTGTTGGGAAAACTGGACAGCAACATGAAACCGGATCACTTTCTTTCACCATACACAAAGTCAAAATGGAATAAAGATCTAAATGTGAGCCCTGAAACCATAAAAATCCTAGAAGAGAGCACAGGCAGTAATTTCTCTGATATTGGCCATAACAACATCTTTCTAGATGATTCTCCTGAGGCAAGGGAAACAGAAGCAAAAATAAACTATTGGGACTGCCTCAAAATAAAAATTTTCGACACAGCAAAGGAAACAACCAAAAAAACTAAAAGACAACCTACTGAATGGGAGAATATATTTGCCAATAACATATCTGATAAAGGGTTAGTATCCAAAATATATAAAGAACGTACACAACTCAATACCCAAAAAACAAATAATCCAATTAAAACATGAGAAGACATGAACAGACATTTCTCCAAAGAAGATATACAGATGGACAACAGACACATGAATAAGTGTTCAACATCACTCATCATCAGGGAAATGGAAATCTAAACCACAATGAGATATCACCTCACATCTATTGGAATGACTAAAATCAAAAACACAAGAAATAACAAGTGTTGGTGAGGATGTAGAGAAATAGGAACCCTTATGCACTGTTGGTGGGAATGCAAACTGGTGCAGACACTGTGGAAGGTAGTATGGAGGTTCCTTGAAAAATTATAAATAGAACTACTCTATGATCCAGTAATCACACTACTGGATATTTACCAAAGGATACAAAAACATTAATTCCAAGGAATACATGCACCCCTATGTTTATTGCAACATTATTTATAATAGCCAAATTATAGAAGGAACCTAAGTATCCATTGATACATGAATAGATAAAGAAGAAGTGGTATTTATACACAGTAGAATATTATTCAGCCATAAAAAGAATGGAATCTTGCCATTTGCAACAACATGACAGATCTAGTGGGTTTAACACTAAGTGAAATAAGTTAGAGAAAGACAATATTTTATGATTTCACTCATATGTGGAATTCAAGAAACAAACAAGGGAAAAAAGAAAAGAGACAAACCAAAAAACAAACACTTGACTAAGAGAACAAACAGATGGTTACCAGAGGGACAGTGGCGGGTAGATGGGGGAAATAGGTAAAGGGGATTAAGAGTACACTTATCTTGGGGTGCCTGGGTGGCTTAGTCGGTTAAGCATCCGACTTCGGCTCAGGTCATGATCTCGCAGTCCGTGAGTTCAAGCCCCGCATCGGGCTCTGTGCTGACAGCTCAGAGCCTGGAGCCTGTTTCAAATTCTGTGTCTCCCTCTCTCTCTGACCCTCCCCCATTCATGCTGTCTCTCCCTGTCTCAAAAATAAATAAATGGTAGGGGCGCCTGGGTGGCGCAGTCGGTTAAGCGGCCGACTTCAGCCAGGTCACGATCTCGCGGTCCGTGAGTTCGAGCCCCGCGTCGGGCTCTGGGCTGATGGCTCGGAGCCTGGAGCCTGTTTCCGATTCTGTGTCTCCCTCTTTCTCTGCCCCTCCCCCGTTCATGCTCTGTCTCTCTCTGTCCCAAAAATAAATAAAAAAAATGTTGAAAAAAAAAAAATTTAAAAAAAAAAAAATAAATAAATGGTAAAAAAAAAAAAAAAATTAAAAAAAAAAGAGTACATTTATCTCGTAGAGTACTGAGTGATATATGAAAGTGTTGAATCACTATATTGTACACCTGAAGCTAACATAACACTGTATGTTAACTCAACTGGAATTAAAATAAAATGATGGCGGAAGGAAGCAAAAAATAAATGATAACAGGAAATTGAATTTTGGTGGTTATTGGTTAAAAAATTTTTCTCCTGGATTGTAAATATGTATACTGAGACCTCGCTCTACACTCCCCCCGGGTTGAGGATCCTTGTTCTATTTACATTTCTGTGATGCTGTATTCTGGATCAGGTTGGCAGCGGGAAGTAGGCAGTAAGAAAGAAAAGGTGGGGTCTGGTAGCTCCTATACTCCATGCAAAGAAATACTGTATGGCCATCTCAGACTCTTGAATCACATGAACAAACAGGATCAGCATTATTCCCCATCCCCACCCCTGACTCTGATTGAACACACATCTCATCATGAGTATTTTATTTTTTATTTTATTTATTATTTTTTTAATTTTTTAACGTTTATTTATTTTTGAGACAGAGAGAGACAGAGCATGAATGGGGAGGGGCAGAGAGAGAGGGAGACAGAATCCGAAGCAGGCTCCAGGCTCTGAGCCATCAGCCCAGAGCCCGATGCGGGGCTCGAACTCACGGACTGTGAGATCGTGACCTGAGCTGAAGTCGGATGCTTAACCGACTGAGCCACCCAGGCGCCCCTCATCATGAGTATTTTAAATTGGTTTGGTAACCAGTGCTTTTTAGAGCTCATAGTTTGTTAGAATTATAAAAAAGGGAAGGTACAATATTAGTATCATTAAGTTGATCTCTGTCGTGTATGTTATTTAGGAATATGTTCATATTTATGTATTATACGCATACACACACATATACACCTACACACGCACACACACACACGCACACACACACATCTAACTGAGGAGAGATTCTTCATTCAAAAAGTGAAAACTCTCTAAGAATGATATTGCTTCATATTTGCAGGTCTCGAAACTGAGCTGGATTGAGAAAAAAATGGCTGCTACTCTGTTTGGAAAAATACCATCCTCAACTGTAGAAGAAGCTTTGCAAAATTTCCTTAAGGTATATTTTGTGTATCCATTATTTTAGTATCGAACTGGCTATATGATCTGCGTTAGTCCCCCCTACCCTTCTTCATGTAGATCTCCAATGGAAGCCTGGGGTGGAGTCCTAGTTTTAGCATGTCCAAACTGCTTCCCAGAGCAGCTAGTTATTCCCTAGGTCCTAGGTACAGCCCTTACTACCAAATCCAAGAGCAGCTCTCCAGGTTGTGTGAGCATGTGCAAAAGCATTCATGCCCTGATTATTAGACTTGGTTCCAAATTCTCGTAATGAGCCTAATATAGAACCAGTTTAATCTTAAAGAACTAAAAGATGCCAAAAGGGAGAGTTATTTCAAAAGCCATTCTACAGGTTGCAGACAGTTCTCTAGAACATTCTTAGGGTATCAGACCAAACCAGTATTTTCATTCCTGTCTTAAAATGTATAATAAAACTCTAAACAGTAATATATGTGTGTGCATATAATCAACTTTCTGGTAGGCTAATCCCTTTATCTTTCTCTGGAACCAGTTATAGAATCTTATAGAGACTAAGATGTTTCATCTTTTTCGTCTACCTATTTCAGATTTGTAACAATAGAGACAAAATCAGACTCTAAATTGTATTGTCCAACATTTTGTACCTTCTCATATTTTTTTGTTGTATCTTAGGGATCAATTTTGTAGAACTGAAAGGGATTTGGGGAACACATATTCTAAGATCACAGGTACATTTCATTGTACTTTCCATTTATGAATGAATGCTTAGTGCCTACCTACTGTGCTCTGTGGAAAAAAATAAATGTTCTGAGCTTAAGCATGAGTCCAGTGGGAAAAAGTACAGGGAATAAAAGTACAAGGGCCAGATGTTTCTTATTTTTTATTTAATGTGATCTTTTTTTGTTTTATAAAAAGGAAATCAAGGGGCACCTGGGTGGCTCAGTCAGTTGAGCATCCAACTCTTGATTTTGGCTCAGGTCATGATCCCAGGGTCATGGGATCGAGCCCCACATCGGGCTCTGCACTGAGCATGGAACCTGCTTAAGATTCTGTCTCTCTCTGCCCCTCTCCCTTACCTGTGCTGTCTCTCTCTAAATTAAATTAAAATTAGATTAAATTAAAACTTAAAAAAAGGAAATCAAGACCTCAGGAACTTAATTTTTTCTAGTGTCACACAATGGCAGACCAAAGACATGAATGTAGTTTAAAACTGTATCATCCTTATTTCTTCACCTTTTATCCACCACTGGTAATTTGTTATTTCATTTTAAATTTATAAGAATACAGATCATAGTAGGGGCACCTGGGTGCCTTAGTCGGTCATGTGACCAACTCTTGATTTCTGCTCAGGTCATGATCTCACAGTTGTAGGATCAAGCCCCAAGTTGGACTTCATGCTGTGTGTGGAGTCTGTTGGAGATTCTCTCTCTCTTTCTTGCTCTCTGCCCCTCCCCCATTCACACACACACACACACACACACACACACACACACTCTCTCTCTCTCTCACTCTTTTTCTCTCTCTCTCTCTCTGTCTCTCAAAATAAATAAATAAACATTTAAAAAAAAGAATATAGATCATGGGTATATTTAAGCTAAATGGTTCATAGAAGGTGCTAAGCTAATTAGGAAAAATGTCGTTGGGGCTTGAAACTCATTTCTCCATAGTAGCAGTTATAAATGGGGGATCAGATCTTTAGGACACTGCCCCCAAATTCTTAAGGTGCTAATATACCTGAAATATTACACAGATAAAATCAAAAGTGATCAGAGGCCCAGCGATGTAGAGGTAAGGATTGCAACCTCTAGAACTCTATAGACCACCTGGTTAAATCTCAGTTCTGCCACTTACCGGCTGATTAACATTAGACGAGTTTCTTAACCTTTCTCTCAAGTTCATCAATAACATGGAGAGAATAGTACCTGACTCAGAGTGTTGTTGTGAACGTTAAATAAGTTAATACAAGTAGATTACTTAGCGATTTCCTAGCTCCTAGGAAGTGCTCCATATCAGCTCAGAAAATGTTAATGTTATTAAAATGCAAACACCTTGACAAACCATCTTGGGGACCTCCCCATTCAGTCTTGACTTAGATTCTGTCTGAAAATGCATTTGGTGGTGTTTGTTCAGAGAGTCAGAAGGCATCAGGAAAGCTCCCTTCTACATTGACTGCAACATCTGGGGGTACTGAGGAGCCCAGAGTGCTAAGGGCAAAGGCTGGGGAGGAAGTGAGAAATCTGGGAGGTATGGGGAGGAGAAGGAACTTGGATCCCATGCCCTAGGAGAGTCTGCAACCCCTAGTCCCGGTAGGAAGTCGTGTTTTTGGACCCTAGACTGTAGGACTCCTGTCCCCAGCTCTGTCTCTCCAAAGAGGATTCATAGGGGCCAGGAATGTGTCCCTAGACCATCCATCTCAGTTCTGGAGAGATGTAGAGCATTAGCTTTAGAATCAGTTTGAGATCTGGGCCTCTCCCTGTCCCTGTGACCTGGCCGTGTTTCTTTATTTCTCCTAATCTTAAATTCTTCATCTGTGAAGCAGATGAATACCTACTTTATATGATTTGTGGTACAATTCATCAAATAATGCTTGTAATTTTCTTGGCCCAGGACCTCGCACATTAACTACTCTAACTACAAATAAACATTCACTGCTATTATTTTGCTCTTATAACTGGTGAAATTTGATCCTCCCACAGCATCACAGCAATCCAGGGAGGTGATTTTAGATCAGGAGTCATCTGTGAATCCTCTGTGGGAATTCTTTCAAACTATAGCATGCTTCCCACCTCATCCAAAATTCTGGCATAATTCCCTCGGGCAGTGGTTCTCAACCTTGGCTGTACATTAGAATCATCTGGAGAGCTGAGACTGAGCCTTGCATGGAGTCCACACTGTCAGCACAGAGCCTGTTTGGGATTCTCTCTCTCCCTCTCTCTCTGCCCCTCCCCAACTTGCTCGCTCTCTCTCTTTCTCTCTCTCAAATAATAAGTGGGTGAACTTTGAAAAAAAAAATGCCAGCCCAGACCATGACCCAGACTAATTATTTCAGAATCTTTGAATATATTAAGATATAGTTTATATTCAATAAAATGCACCCATTTTAAGTGTGCAGTTCATTGAAGCTTGGCAAATTAATACACTCAGGTAACCACCACCATTTTAAGATTTAGAACATTTCCATCACTTTCAAGAGTTCTCTTTGCCCCTCTGCTGTCAATTTCCCTCAGCCCCTGCCCCAGGCAACCACTGATCTGCTTTTCTGTTTTTTTGACCTATTCTAAAAGTTTATATAAATGGAATCATTGAGCTTTTACTTTGAGTATCTGGCTTCCTTTGCTCAGCATAATGTTTTGAGATTCATTCATTTCATCGGTGTATCCATAGTTCCTTTTTACTGCCTTGTAATATTCCATTTCGTGGATATACCACAGTCTGCTTATGCATTTGCCCATTGGTGGACATTTGCGTTGTGTCCAATTTGGGGCTATTATTAATAAAGCTTCAATGAACATTCATATGCAAGCTTTTGTGTAGACATGTTTTTAATTTTCTTTGGTAAGTACCTAGGAATGGAATTATTGGGTCACAACAAAGTGTTTTTAAAACCTGATCAGTGTTTTTAAAGCTCTCAGAGCTATTCCTGTGCAGCCCATGGCGTGGTTGACAGCCTGAAATCAGTGCCTGGGTGTGTGTAGTAGATAACAGGTGTGGCAGTGTTGGGGGATAGACGGGCGGCCCTGATCTCACTCACTCTTTGCAACATAAGACCTCTGGATCTCCCTGAGTGGTTTTACCACCTGCAGAGCCTTCTTCTATGCCCTGATATGGTGGAGGGCTATGGCTTGAGTTTATGAGATGTTTTTAAAACAATGCTAGCTTATTCAGTAATGTGTATTAAGCACATACCTAGTACCAGCATGGCCAACGTAGGGAATGCAGAAATGACCAATGCATCTCCTGTCTCCAGGGAACTTGTACAGCCAAGACCAAGTAAACAGCTACAATATTCTCTGCCAGGTATTATTATAGGGTGTTCTAAGAGCCTAGCTAGGAACTGCTTCTTAACTAGAACATTCTACTGAGCATTAGGTACTTACCTAAATAACTACCTTCCTTGTTATTTAGGCAAGCCCTTTGGTAAAAAGTTAGAATCTGCTCCATTTTAGGAAGTTGGTGTTGTTAGTAGCCTATGTACCTTTGGCGGCTTCTTTTTTTTTTAACCATGAGCACAAAAAGAAAGAGATGTTCTGATTTATAATCAGGATGGCTAATTAAACATAAGTGCTAAGGTATATATGCAGGATTAAAATGCCAATATTAAAGTAATAAGCAGTCCCTATCAAAATAACACCAGCATTCTTCACAGAGCTAGAACAAACAATCCTAAAATTTGTATGGAACCACAAAAGACCCCAAATAGCCAAAGCAATCTTGAAAAAGAAAACCGAAGCTGGAGGCATCACACCCCCGGACTTCAAGCTTTATTACGAAGCTGTAATCATCAAGACAGTATGGTACTGGCACAAAAACAGACACTGATATCAATGGAACAGAATAGAAAACCCAGAAATGGACCCACAAACATATGGCCAACTACTCTTTGACAAAGTAGGAAAGACTATCCAATGGAATAAGGACAGTCTCTTCAACAAATCCTGTTGGGAAAACTGGACAGCGACATGCAGAAGATTGAACCTGGACCACTTTCTTACACCATATACAAAAATAAACTCAAAACAGATGAAAGACCTAAATGTAAGAGAGGAAGCCATCAAAATCCTAGAGGAGAGAGCAGGCAAAAACCTCTTTGACCTCGGCAGCAGCAATTTCTTACTCAGCACATCTCCAGAGGCAAGGGAAACAAAAGCAAAATTGAACTATTGGGACCTCATCAAAATAAAAAGCTTCTGCATGGCGAAGGAAACAATCAGCAAAACTAAAAGGCAACCAATGGAATGGAAGAAGGTATTTGCAAATGACATAGTAGATAAAGGGTTAGTATACAAAATCTATAAAGAACTTATCAAACTCAACACCGCCCCCCCCAAAAAAAAAATCCAGTGAAGAAATGGGCAAAAGACATGAATAGACGCTTCTCCAAAGAAGACATCCAGATGGCAGACAGACACATAAAAAAAAATGTTCAACATCACTCATCATCCTGGAAATACAAATCAAAACCATAATGAGATACCACCTCACATCTGTCAGAATGGCTAACATGAACAACTCGGGCAACAACAGATGTGGAGAAAGAGGATCTCTTTTGCACTGCTGGTAGGAATGCAAACTGGTACACCCACTCGGGAAAACAATATGGAGGTTCCTCAAAAAATTAAAAATAGAATTACTCTATGATCCACCAATTGCACTACTAGGTGTCTATCCAAGGGATACAGGTGTGCTGTTTCGAAGGGGCACATGCACCCCTATATATGTAGCAGCACTATCAACAATAGCCAAAGTATGGAAAGAGCCCAAATGTCCATTGACGGATGAATGGATAAAGAAGATGTGGTATATATATATATACAATGGAGTATTACTCAGCAATCAAAAAGAATGATCTTTCCATTTGCAACTATGTGGATGGAACTAGAGAGTATTATGCTAAGCAAAATTAGTCAGTCAGAGAAAGACAAATATCATATGACTTCACTCATATGAGGACTTTAAGACACAGAACAGATGACCATAAGGGAAGGGAAACAAAAATAATATAAAAACAGGGAGGGGACAAAACATAAGAGACTCTTAAATATAGATAACAAGCAGAGGGTTGTGGGAGGGGGAAATGGGCTAAATGGGTAAGGGGCATTAAGGAATCTACTCCTGAAATCATTGTTGCGCTATAGCCTAACTTTTATGTAAATTTAAAAAAATAATTAACTAAAAAAAAGAAATAAGCTGCTTATTCTCATATGTTGAAGCAAGTTTTATGAACAGGTTTTGGACAGAGCTGGGCAACTACTGGACGTAGAAGAAGGTGCAACAGAACAAAGTTTAATCAAAGTCTTCCTTTTAGAGAGACTTAAAAAATGCACTTAGTAGACTTGAAGAGTAGAGATGGAAATGATCGGACAAGAGAGAACCAGCAGAACCAGCACTCATCAATACCATGGGTGGCTCTCTAGGCTTTTCCAGGCTGTGGCTAGGATTGAACTTGACAGTGTCCTCCCATCTGTTGGCAGCCTTGCTGTTTCACTAGCAAGTTCTTGGCCAGATCTACACACTGTTCATCTACTCGGTCCTAAAGAATAAACACCCAGTTTGACTCTCCAGCCCAAGACACTTTATCCTAGGATCCTTCCCTTTTGGGTTTTGTAGAGTATATGCCCTTTACCAAAGATGTGAACTCCTCAGCCCCCTAAGTCTTAGATCCACCCAATAGTATCCATCTTTAAAATGCATGTATCTGGGGCGCCTAGGTGGCTCAGTCGGTTAAGCGGCCGACTTCGGCTCAGGTCATGATCTCGCAGTCCGTGAGTTCGAGCCCCGCGTCGGGCTCTGTGCTGACAGCTCAGAGCCTGGAGCCTGTTTCGGATTCTGTGTCTCCCTCTCTCTGACCCTCCCCCATTCATGCTCTGCTCTGTCTTTCTCTGTCTTAAAAATAAATAAACGTTAAAAAAAAATTTTAAAAAAAATACATGTATCCTTTGACTCAGCAATTCAACTTCCAGGTGTCTCTTCTACAGACATAATCACACTTGTACACAAGTATACAGGAGAAAGTATTTCACTGATCATTACTGGTAACAGTAAAAAAATGTCTAAATATGTAATAAAGAATGCTTAATTTAATTAAGGCATATGCGTAATATGAAATACACCTCTTAGGAACGAGGTAGATCTGTGTATGCAACACAGAAATGTGTCTGTGATATGTTGTGGGAAAAAAAGTTTTGGACCAATATACAGAAATGGTCCCATATTCATTTTTTTCCAAAGTGAATTTTTGTTTTTTTTTTTTTACTTGTGTATGCTTGATAAAGGGTCTGGTAAGATTCATGTCAAACTGTTGATAGTGGTTACCCCTGGGAGATGAGATTGAAATTGAAAATAAAGTCAGAACAAAGAAGCACTCACTTTTTAGTTTTGGAAATGTTCGTATCACTTGTATCTTGTAAAACGTGCATATCTTTGTAAATTTTTTAAAGTAACCTTCTTGGGGCTTCTGGAGGAAGTTAAGCATCCAACTCTTGGTTTCGGCTCAGGTTGTGAGCTCACAGTTCATGGGTTCAAGCCTTACATTGGGCTTTGCACTGACAGCACGGAGTCTGCTTGGGATTCTCTCTCTCCCTCTCTCTCTCTCTGTCCCTCCCCCTGCTCTCTCTCTCTCTCTCAAAATAAATAATAAACATAAAAAAAAAAAAAGTAACCTTCTTCGCTTGGGTTCTACGTCTCTCTGGGTTGGGTTCCAAGGTCAGATTGAGAGCTTATTTGCATTGGCCCTTAATACAGCAGCAGCTGACCGAAGATTGACTTAGGTTCTAAGAAGTGCTCTCTAGTAACAATGCCAGGCGCCTGCAAGAATTCTTATTCACCAGAGATAAAGAAAGGGAACTGATGCATAAATGTTTAGTAGATGTGTGGGGTGCCTGGGTGGCTCAGTCAGTTAAGCATCCGACTTCAGCTCAGGTCATGATCTTGTGGTTTGTGAGTTCGAACCCCCGCACTGGTCTCTTGTGCTGACAGCTCAGAGCCTGGAGCCTGCTTTGGATTCTGTGTCTCCCTCTCTCTCTTGCTCCTTCCTAGCTCACACTCTCTGTCTCTCTCTGTCTCTCTCTCTCTCTCCCTCTCAAAAACAAATAAACATTAAAAAAAAGTTTAGTAGATGTGCATAAGAGTTTAGTAAAGTGCCTTCATAATACCCACTTATTAAAATTTGTAAGTAGGTCTGCTACTTGGACTAGTTGTTTCCCGGGTCTGTCTTTTCTTCAAAAATACTTGACGCAATGGACTTTAGATATTATTCAGCCCGTGGGATGTGTTGAAATCATAAGAAATCAAATACTAACGTGGTGGAGGATGTTTGTCATGGGATACCTATCATCCTCTAATTGTCTCCTAAATAGACTAAATTGTATAGGACTTGTCTTGGGAGCATGTATCGCCAATTGTTTCTGTCCTCGAAAAGAAAAAAGGAGAAAGGATAGGTTATACAAAGGAATCCTGAAATCTTAAAGGATCTCATTGTTTCATAAGCTCTATGAGCATAATAATAATAATCTCATTTTTTTAATGTTTATTTCTGAGACAGAGAGAGACAGAACATGAGTGTGGGAGGGGCAGAGAAAGAGGGAGACACAGAATCCGAAGCAGGCTCCAGGCTCCGAGCTGTCAGCACAGAGCCCGACGTGGGGCTCAAACCCACGAACTGTGAGATCATGCCCCGAGTCGAAGTCGGACGCTTAACCGACTGAGTCACCCAGGCGCCCCAATAATAATCTCATTTTAATGGATAATCTCAAAAGCTGTATTTCCACCATACTTGAATTGATCAAACGAGTCAGATGTAATACAACCAATCTAAATTTTTCAGACAACTTGGTTAATATCTGATTCTTTGCTGGTTGTTATAATATTGCCCCATTTATTCTTTTTTCTGTTCTCTCTTAAAATCAGGTTGAAGAACTACACCCTGGTTTTTCTAAGTCCAATTACTTGTTCTTGGCCAAGGTAAGGAAGACCACTTGTTTTAAGATCACTTTGAATGCATTACATAAAAATGGGATTCCCTTTCACATTGTCGACTTTTCATTTCTAGTGTTACATCGATCTTGAACAAACAGATGACGCTGTGAAGTTTTGTAATTTGGCAGTATTGCTCCCTTGTGTTACCAAAGAGGTAAGTCCCAACAGGGACAGCGAAGGCTGTTATTTTCACCAGTACTTTTCTAGCTCCAGATAGGAACAGCTGGCTTAGATGCGTCTGGATTTTTCTTCCATACTAAAACATTTGGGATTTCACTGGGATTGAACATGTGCTGTGAAGTTTTTAGGATTGCTGTGGGTAACCCTTCACCAGCAGACTCCCTGTCTCTTTAAGGGACACACAAATCATGGGCTAGCAGTTAAAATATACTGATGCTTGTTAAGCATTAGACCGCAAGAAGACCGTCCAGGGGTCTGCCGTCTTCAGTCTCCTGCTCACAGTAGGGTGTGGTTATCCTCTACCGTGAAGAAGCTTAAAAATGATGCTTTGACATTTTCTTGGTCTTTGAATGCCTACCGCTAACGAAGAAGAAACTATCCCGTTGCTTCTTGCCCTTTTATTCACTAATTCAGGATTCTGGATGTGCTCTGTTTTAGGAATTTCAGAGTTAATGGCCCAGTCTGTGTTGCTGTGAGCCGTATATTGGTATTGTAGGAATACAAGGAAATAGATCAGTGTTTTCCTGCTCCCTTCTCGTACCGCCGCACATTACCGTCCTCTGAATCACAGCGGAAAGAAATGCCTCAGAAAGGAGCATCCCTTGTCTTCTCTGCGGAAGCAAAACCAGCTCCGATGGTTGTTGTGAACCTCAAATATAGACACGCCCACAGCTCTCTAGCAGCTCACAGCCTGGGGGAGAATATAAGCCATATACCCAAGTAACTGTAGCCCAGGGTGGAAAGCCTGAAGCGCTCAGAGAGGTGCAAATAACTGGTGATGGAAATAGTGGAAAGGGAGAAATTATTTCCACCTGGAAGAGATCCGGTAGCATCAGAGGTGGACTTTGAGAGTGTACGTAAGGTGGAGGTGAGAGTGAAGTGCCTCGCAGGTGGTGAACAAAGGCACAGAGGTGGAAAAGCGGAGATTTGTTTGCCTGGAGGGGGAGGGGCAGGGGTGTTCAGCGCAGTCCTGGGAAACAAGGAAGAAAGGGGGGAGCGTAATAAGACCTGCCGGGAACTTCAGGGTTCAGGGATGCCTCCGTCTTTAAACAGGGCTGCTCAGGCCTCACTGGGCCTTGCTGGCAACCACCCGCGCAAGGTCTCGGACGGCTTACGTTTGGGCTTTCCTGCGGGGTTGATTGGCCTTCTCATTCCGATCCCTCACTTGGTCGAGGCGCACAACAGCCTAGCCTCAGGAGCGGCACTTCTCCGGAAGACACTTTGTGCAATTGTTTGGGCAGAAAACAGATTTTTGTCCCTCTGGTTGCTTGCTCCATAGAGGTGGTGGGGACCCTACCATCTTTTCCACCTCTCCTGAATGATGTTTCAGGTTATACGCAGTCATTTAAAACTGAGGGTCTGTGCGTTCTTTTTAGAATTTGAGATTAGCATACAGTATGATAGTGAGGCATAATACCTGGTTTCACGTGCAAATAGTTGTGCACGATATCCAGAGCTGTCACACAAGGGCTAAATATCGATGACCCCCCCCCCCCCAGGGTTTGGTCCTTGGTCCCTAAGTCTCCCGTCTCCTCGCCTCCTCTCCTTTCCTCTCCTCTCTCCTCCTTCCTGCCCCACAAACCTATGGTCCACGGCTTTGGATGCTATCTACCTGCCAGGAGTCCTCAAATTCGTATCTCTAGACCTCCCTTCTGAGCCCTAAGATCTGAGTATCCAACTTCCTACTTGACATCTGTACCGAGATGTTTCGCAGACATCTCAAACTCAACTCATCATTGGGCCTTTGGATCTCGTCTTTTCCAACTTCCTCTCTAGTAAATGGCACATCCGTCCATCAGTTGGGAATCATCTCCCTCAGCTCCCGACACAGGCACCCACCCACTCACCAAGTCTCAGTCTTCCTCTTCTAAAGCATGCCTTGAGCTAGCCAACTGCCCTCTCACTTGACTGCTACCGCTCCAAGCAGGAAACCACCCGAGTTCACCGGAACTACGACGTGCGAGCCTCCCACTGGTCTTTGGCTTTCTTCCTTCCACCAGGCCATTCTTGGCTCTCAGTAGCAGCAAAGGAACAGATTGAGTAAACCTCAATATGTCACTTCTTACTTGAAACCCTTTGCTTTGGGGATAAAGTCCTAAATGTTTAGCATGTCCTTCAAGGCTCTGATCTCTGTTGCCCACTCCCCCCACCTCTGCACTATGCCTTTCCTTGCTTCACACCCTCGGGACCTGTTCTTGCCTCTTCCTGAAACACTCCCACCCAAGCCCTCCACTCCCTTCCCCTGCTTTATTCCTACTCACCCTTCAGGCCTCACCATAAATGTCATTTCTTTAGGAAAGACTTCCTTGCCACTCCCAGGCAAGAAAGTACCTCGTACTTTTCCTTCACATCATCTAGCACGGTTTGTGGTTGTATAATTGTTTGTGTGATTCTTCCAGGAAAGTCACAGCTAAGTGTGTTTCATTCACCCCTCTATTCCCAGTGCCAATTACCATGCCTGGCATGTAATAAGCACCCATAAGTACTGATAGGAAAAATCAGAAGACTCATAGCATAAAAATAAAAAGCTGGGCACTGTGGAAATATTTAGGTAATAAGCAAAATAGCATTAATAAGTATTTCCTACGTTACTTATTTTTCCAATGATGTTTCCATTTATATTTTCTAGGAGGTTTTGTTTTGTTTTGTTGTTTTGTTTTGTTTCGAGTAGTAAATGTAATGTCAGGAATATCAATTTTTTTTCAATTAGAAAATAGACTGAGGAGAGTTATCTGTAGTCCCCCTATCTCTGTAAGTTTTTCCAGATTGAAATATACCCACCCCATTAGTGATTTTGCTGACAAGTCTGTTCATTTCCAAAATGTCCAGCAGAGCCACTAATAACAGTGAAGGCAACCCAGCCATCAGTTTTCCCTCTGTCATGTGAACCTGCCTGACATACCTGCTTCTTTCTCGTGGCACTTGTAACCTCTTCCTGACATTGGAGTCGTTTGTGATGTCTTCTGCCCCTTCCAGGGAGCTCTGAGCTCACCACACTGCACTTGATATTGGGAGTGTCAGCCCTTGGGCTCTAGGGCCCAGATTCCTGCATGTGAGCAACTTTACATCCCCAGAACTTGAAACTACAGTATTTTATTATTCACATGGCCTTTTCTTGACTCTAGGAAGGTCATCTCGGGTCCTGAGAAACGTTCCACTTTAAAAGTTTTTTTTAAGTTTATTTACTTATTTTGAGAGAGGCAGAGACAGCACAAATGGGGGAGGGGCAGACAGAGAGAGGGAGAGAGAGAAACCCAAGCAGGCTCTATGCTGTCAGCTTAGAGCCCCACGTGGGGCTCGAACCCACAAAACGTGAGATCATGACCTGAGCCGAAAATGGGAGTCAGACGCTCAACCGACTGAGCCACCCAGGAGCCCCAGAAACGTTCCACTTTTAAACTGAAAAAGGATTCCTGTGTCGAAGGCAGTGTGAGAATGCTTGATGAAGGAAATCATGACCACTCTGGCAGCCTGGGAGTTGTTTGCCTGGACAAAGTATCCAAGTTACTGACCTGGAGCAGGCTGCCAAAGTTCGGTGCAGGAAGCATTATGTAATCTTTTGTTTTACGGCGAGGGATGTGCTAATTTGGTAAAGAAAAAAACTGTTTTGAAATCGTTGTCACATTTTGAAGTGACATTAATTGCTCTTCTAAGACAAACTCTTGTAGGATAGGAAATAAACTATACCGGGAACAGTGTCAGGAAGAGAAGGACTCCGGGAGTGTTCAATGTAAAGAACACGTCTTCCTGGCTAACAAGTTGTGTAGTTGGCTTTAAAGTTAACCTGTTGTTTAAAATCCTGGGCTGTTATTTCCATCCTGTTATATAAATGGAGAATCATCCCTCTCATTAGTAACCACTCTTAGTAATAAAATCCTAATCATGCTTTTAATTTTCTGTCTTAATTAAGACCTCATATTTGATTTTTTTTTAACATTTATTGTTGAGAGACAAAGACAGAGCATGAGCGGGAGAGGGGCAGAGGGAGAGGGAGACACAGAATCCGAAGCAGGCTCCAGGCTCTGAGCTGTCAGCACAGAGCCCGACATGGGGATCGAACCCACGGACCACAGATCATGACCTGAGCCGAAGTCAGAGGCTCCACCGACTGAGCCACCCAGGCGTCCCTCATATTTGATTTTTTTTTTAATTAAGAGATTGGTTTCTCAGATAAGTTTATAAGCTATAATTAGTCCACAGATGTTCAGCCTGCCTTCCAGCTAAGGGAATGCTACAGCTCAGAGTATGAGTAGGGTCAGTTACTGAAACCCAGCAATATTGCCCATGGTCTCATTTGTTAGAAATTCTTATTTGCCTGTTTATTTCTGGTTTGAACTTATTTTCTGGGCCTGGAGAATTCATGCTTCCTGGTGCATTTTAAAAGAAATTAGGGGGGCGCCTGGGTGGCTCAGTCGGTTAAGCATCCGACTTCGGCTCAGGTCATGATCTCGCGGTCCGTGAGTTCGAGCCCCGCGTCAGGCTCTGTGCTGACAGCTCAGAGCCTGGAGCCTGTTTCAGATTCTGTGTCTCCCTCTCTCTCTGACCCTCCCCTGTTCATGCTGTCTCTCCCTGTCTCAAAAATAAATAAATGTTTAAAAAAAAAATTTTTTTAAATAAAAAATAAAAGAAATTAGGGGTGCCTGGATGGCTCAGTTGGTTAAGGGTCCAACTTTGGCTTAGGTCATGATCTCACAGTTCATGGGTTCAAGCCCCACATCGGGCTCTCTGCTATCAGCGTGGAGCCCGCTTTGGATCCTGTCTCCCTCTCTCTCTGTCCCTCCCCTGCTTGAGCTCTCTCTCTCTCTCTCAAAAATAAATATTTTTGGGGAGCTCTTGGGTGATTCAGTCGGTTAAGCATCCAACTTCGGCTCAGGTAATGATCTCACGGTTCATGAGTTTGAGCCCTGCGTCAGGCTCTGTGCTGACAGCTCAGAGCCTGGAGCCTGCTTTAGATTCTGCCTCTGTCTCTCTGCCCCTCCCCTACTTGCTCTCTGTCTCTCTGTCTCTCTCTCAAATATAAAAAATAAAACATAAAAAGATAAATATTTTTTAAAAAGGAAATGAAGGGGCGCCTGGGTGGCGCAGTCGGTTAAGCGTCCGACTTCAGCCAGGTCACGATCTCGCGGTCCGTGAGTTCGAGCCCCGCGTCGGGCTCTGGGCTGATGGCTCAGAGCCTGGAGCCTGTTTCCGATTCTGTGTCTCCCTCTCTCTCTGCCCCTCCCCCGTTCATGCTCTGTCTCTCTCTGTCCCAAAAATAAATAAACGTTGAAAAAGGAAATGAATAAGGCCACTAAAGAAGGGACACACTTTTCCTACTCTCTGAAGAGACATTTTCATGAGTTGCAGGCAGGGACTATTACTCTGTTTACAACCCCCTATTTCCACTCTTTGGGTTCTAACCTTTTATTGGCAGTCCAAAATATATTACTTGTTAAGCTTTCTTGATATATAATGGCCTTGCTTATATTTCTTAGGTTGATCTTAAAAACACCTTAAAGAAGTTTCTTAGACCTCTTTTTTTTTGATGTTTATTTTATTTATTTTGAGAGAGAGAGAAAGAATCCCACGCAAGCTCCATGTTCTTGCAGAGCCCTGCATGGGGCTCAATCTCACAACTGTGAGATCATGACCTGAGCCCAAATCAGGAGTTGGATGCTTAACCAACTGAGCTACCCAGGCGTCGCTCTTAGACCTCCTTTAATAATATTCTTAAAATAACTGGTGACACAGCATCAGTCTGGGATCAGTCATTCTTACCCAGCACTCAGTCTAGTCAGGTTGATGTTTGATAATCATCACGCACATGCCAGGAGTGTAACCATTTAATATAAGTAAGTCTCTCTCTTACTTATCCAAAGCCTTTGGCGGAGAGTATTGATATATTTTCCCTCATATGCCTCTTTCTTGTGGTACTTGTAACCTCTTCCTGGCATGATAGTTACTTGTGACACGTCTTATGTCCCAGGGAGCCCTAAGCTCATCACACTGCACTTGGTATTGAGAGTGTCAGCCCTTGGGCTCCAGGGCCTAGATTCATGCATGTGAGCAGCCTTGTATCCCCGGAATTTGAAACTGCAGTGTTTTCAATGGAGAGAAAGTGTGCTGCTTCAGCAGAAAGGTTTGGATAGTGTGAATCTGGAGAAGGAAGGAATACCCTGAATTCAAAACCATAACCTGAGTCCTTAGAAGATGACATTTGAGCAAATGTGGACAATATATCGAGTGCTTGAAACATAGTGAAGCCCCCAGAATTGATCAGATGCCTGTGCAGTTGACATGCTATAAAGAAAAACGCTTACACGGAGGAGAGTATCACACCATGTGAGTGTAACCAATGTGGCAGAGACTTTATTTGGAGACCATCGTTGAAGGATCAGCATAGAATTCGTATGTAGAAAAATGAATAGACGAGTGGATGCAGGCAGGCCTTTCACATCCTCTCCTGTCCCCGTTAGTAGCTGAGATTTCACACTGGAGAGGAGCTCTTTGAGAATGGGGAAATACCCACAGCTCAACTGATCCAGCATGTGTTAACTGGAAAGAAACCCTACCAATGTAACGAACGTGGCACACGCTTCAGCCCGAGAGCTAACTTCTGTTCACAGCAGAGAATTCACACAGGAGGAAAACCCTTTGCCTATAATCAGAGCAGAAATGCCTCCAGTAACGACTCATCCTTGAAACAGCCTGAGTGAATTCACACGGCAGAGAAACTACACGAATGTCGTCTATGTGGTAAAGCCCTTAGCTGATGTTCTAACCTTAGCCATCATGAGAATACACGCCGGAGCGAAACCCTATAAATGTAATGAATGGAGAAGAACCTTCAGCCTCAGCTTTAACCTTTATAGACACAAGAGTTCCCACAGGGGAGAAACTCTGTCACCTTCAGCCAAAGCTCAAGGCTTCAAATGCACAGAACACTGAGCAAACCAAGCAGGAAGGGAGCAAGTCTTTACCAGGAGGAGGAAGCCATTTGGGAAATACTAGATGATTCATGTTAGAGAAGCAATTCAATGAAATGAACATGAGAACCCCTTTCCTCATAGAGCAACGTTACAGGACATGTGAGGATTGTCACTGTATAGGACACTCTCAGTATCATGATGGAAGGAAAGACTTCCATGATCACATATACCTTAGTCAGCCTTAAAATGCTCACACTGGGAAGTCTCCCAGGCTTCAAGTCAAAGTAGAAATGCCTTTATCTACAATTTATATAAGAAAACTCATACTGGAAAATGAAACTATCAAGAACCCTTTCGAACACAATTCAGTCTATAATTTAGACTTTTGGCAAATGACATATCACTGAAAATAAACGTAGTAGAAAGAAGTACCGTGATGCATTCTTGGAAATGTTGAATGCAGAATTTGTAAGCTGTAATGGGCAATAAGATAACCTCTCCTCAGTAGATTAATAAAAGTTGTTGGTAAAAAATCTAACGCATTGGTATTTGTCTTTAAAAAAATAATGAGGGGCGCCTGGGTGGCGCAGTCGGTTGAGCTTCCGACTTCAGCCAGGTCACGATCTCGCGGTCCGTGAGTTCGAGCCCCGCGTCGGGCTCTGGGCTGATGGCTCAGAGCCTGGAGCCTGTTTCCGATTCTGTGTCTCCCTCTCTCTCTGCCCCTCCCCCGTTCATGCTCTGTCTCTCTCTGTCCCAAAAATAAATAAACGTTGAAAAAAAAAATTAAAAAAAAAAAATAATGAAACGTTATGCTGAGTATTGGGGCCATTTTTCCTTTATTACATCACTGTCGAAAGCTATCAGCTTCTATTCTTTTTGCAGCGCTCAACATATTTCCAAAAACTTTGTTCAGTCAGAAAACAACTTTTAATGTAACTGAAAAAAAATGTAGAACACAAAATAATGTGTTCTAATGATGATATTAGTGTTGAAATATGTTATCTACATGGCAAGGGCGAATGGAGACCTGGACAATTAAACACACGCCTTGTAAGTAATTCACATTATCTCAGGTGATACTGACGCAGGTAGCAGACATGCCCTATTTTATGAAACACTAAAAACAGACAAAGGCTTGGAACGGAAAAATAGGCCTAAAAGCGTCGAGTCAAATAACAATATGGCTGAAATGTTGGGCACGAGAGGGAAAGAAGAGATGAGAGCCTTGTGTCTTTTTCTTAAAGGCAGGGAAAAACCATTACAGGGTCTTAAGCAACAAGTGACAAATGAGATTTGGGGGCGGGCACGCTGGCTACCCCGTGGGGACTGACGTGGCTTGGAGGGAAGCAAAACCAGAGGAAGGAGCAGCGTTTGAGTAACTCCCGCAAGTAGCCCAGACCTGAGCCGGTGATGCCGACTAAGATGATGGCAGTGAGCAGTGAATGGAGATACACAGACTTAACGGATTCGTGGCTGGTGTTCTCTACAAGACTTAGAAATTGAGTATCTAGAAGTTGGAGGACTCAAGAATGAGATCGGGGTTCCTGGCTTTAGAAACGGACCAGGGTAGATGGAGGTACCCTTTAAGGACCCGGGGAGCATTGGAGAGCCAGATTTGGTAGAGACGGAGAGCTCAGTTATAGACATTTTGAGTTTGTGAGATTTTCTTTTTTTATTAAAATTTTTTTTTTTCCAACGTTTATTCATTTTTGGGACAGAGAGAGACAGAGCATGAACGGGGGAGGGGCAGAGAGAGAGGGAGACACAGAATCGGAAACAGGCTCCAGGCTCTGAGCCATCAGCCCAGAGCCCGACGCGGGGCTCGAACTCACTGACCGCGAGATCGTGACCTGGCTGAAGTCGGACACTTAACCGACTGCGCCACCCAGGCGCCCCGAGTTTGTGAGATTTTCAAATCCATAAACTGATTTTATATTTGCCACATAAATGATGTCTGAAGCCACAAGGTAGCAGAGGTCACCCAGTGAAGTTATGTAGTGTTTGAAAGGCAGCAGGCAGAGGATCAGCTTTGAGAAACAGCAGCGTAATGGAAGGGGAGGAGGAAAAGGAAGCTACAAGGGAGACCAGCAGAAGTGACCCCACGAGACAGGGCCTCAGAAGCCAAAGGATGGTGGAAGTGGTCACCTCTGTCAGAAACCCTGGAGAAGTCAGGACTGGAATGAGCCGAGTTCGATGATGTCTGTGTCACTGGTGATCTTAACCCAGACTGTTGTCAGTGGAACGATAGCCGCAGAGACCGTGCAGAGCACTGAGACAACGCTGGTAGGTGCTGGTAGATGCACTTCCAACAGTTTGATGGGGAGGAGAGGAGAAGTGGTGCCAGAGGTGAGAAATTGTTGTGGTTTTTTAGATGGGAAATAGGGGAGCATATTTATTTTTTTTTTTTTTAATTTTTTTTTCAACGTTTTTTATTTATTTTTGGGACAGAGAGAGACAGAGCATGAACGGGGGAGGGGCAGAGAGAGAGGGAGACACAGAATCGGAAACCGGCTCCAGGCTCTGAGCCATCAGCCCAGAGCCTGACGCGGGGCTCGAACTCACGGACCGCGAGATCGTGACCTGGCTGAAGTCGGACGCTTAACCGACTGCGCCACCCAGGCACCCCTAGGGGAGCATATTTAAATGACGAGAAGGTCCGCAAAGAAGGAAGGATTCAAGAACGACCAAGGAGTGAGGAGATAATTGGGAGAATAAGGGAGGCCCTGAGGAGGTCAGAAAGGCATCCAGAGCGCATCAGGGTTCTCTTTCTTTGTTGCCAACACAATAGAAAAGTTGACGGATTTGTGGAGTTGGGGGTTTGTAGAGACCCAGGGCAGGTGCCACAGAGGGGGAAAGGGCTTTTGTCTTTTAGTTCAAAGGTCGCTGGATATAGAGTCTAAAGTGGGTAGAAAACAAGTCAAGGCAAAACAAACAAACAAAAAAATAAGGCAAAGCAGGAGAAAGCTGGCGGAGAACAAGAAGGAAAAAAAAATCTCTTAATCTGTGGAAGTTGAAAAATTATTGTTATTGAGAGTAATTGGATAAATGACACGAAAAGACGGGCAGTTGTGTTCAGAGGGCAGGACACCTATTTCAGAGGTAGGGCAGTTGTAGGTCATGACACAGCCCAGGGTCCGCTCACCGGGGTGATGGGGGAGGGCATCGGAGGTGAGGAGGCTAACTCCAGGAAGGTGGGATCCACGGTCCATGGGGACTAGGATGTCTCCAACAGTGATGGCAGACCTTGGCATGGAGAGTGACCCAGGTGCCAAAGTCTTAAAAAACAAATGTAAAAGGAGAGTGACCAGGAGATTAACAGCTATAAGAAATGGCAGAGGACAATTATCCTCTACCCCCAAAATATATTCTCAGCAAATGCATTGCTGGTTATACAAAAATGACTTCAAAACAAGTCCCCTAACAGGAGTGCCAGGGAGCTCTGTAGACATGTGTGAGAAAAAGAGGAAAAGTGGGAGGTTGGCTCAAGGAGGGCGGTATTGGGGGGAGTACCCAATGAGGGTTGATGGTGGGAAGGGCAGACATTTGGGGCAATAACAGAGGAAAGCGTGTTTGGGGGGCGCGGCGTTAGCTGGCATTTTGAGCTAAAAAACCTGCACATAACAAATAAATAAATAAAATGCTTGGATGGAAGCCCCGGGAACAAGGTAACAACGGGAGGGGTGTTGTGTGGGCGGGTGTGGCTGTGGGTGTGCGGCGAGCGCGTTCACTGCCCGTTGAATTGGGGTGGGGGGGTGGGGGTGCGCGAGGACACATTGCCAAGCTGTGATCTTAATTTTAAATCTTTCCTTCTGGTTTGTGCACGTTCATTCTTTAGGCATCTAGTTGAAACGATTCTCTCGCTTATGTCATTATTCTGCAAGAAATTGATCCGTAAACATCGATGAATGGGAAATGTTACTGCTAATAGGTATCCTACTGAGGGACTTATCGGTGCCAGGCACTGAACTATCCCCAGGGTTACCAAGATAAACATGAATTACCAAGATAAACGTATTTTTTATATGTTATTTTAAATAATGCATTAATCCCCTAAATTCATTAATCATAGTTTCTCACAACCTTGAAAAAATACTGATTTGCTAGTAGGTAGACATCTGATCGACCAGACACTACGTTATGATTAAAACTATTGAAGAACTTCCAGGTTTGTTTGTTTGTTTGTTTAATCTAACAGCCACTTCCAAATATTATGTTGTTCATTTGTTCTCATCTATTTGTTTTAATTTGTTACACCCCTTAAATTCTTTCTAATTATAGGTACTCAATAAATGTTAAATGCAAAAGTGCATAGGAGTACCCTGCCATCTAAATTTATTGCCACTGTTTCTAACCTCCACTCTTGTTTTAAAGAAATAACAAGTGGAATATATTAGACCATGTAGAAAACATATTATATGGTTTTTCACCTTTAATATAAACTACTTGATGACATCAGTGATGAAATGTATAGCTAGCCTGGATCTTGCAGTGGAATCTCCAGTTTCTTCCAATCCTGCTGCTGAGGCTAGGACTTCTTCCACATCATACAGCTGAAGAAAAAAAAAAAATCAATGTTACCATTAACACAGTGGTGAGGGCCAATATGTCAGCTTACACCGAAGGATCTCTTCTTCCGGTATCCCACCCCTCCAGACCCGGTGGGGGAACAGCCTGGGAATAGCTCTCTGCATTACACATGGTCTCGGAGATCTGAATCCTGCCTGGATCTCAGAAATCTGTAGTTTCCTTGTAATGGTCCCTCACAAAGTATCCCCTCGCTCAACCAAAGAGTGTTTCAAAGTAGCTAGAGTAGCAGGATAAATGTGTGAAATTTCATTGTGTATTTGTATTTTCTTTATAGGATAAAGATGCACAGAAAGAAGTGAAAAAAATAAGCACTTCCTTGAAGAGGTAAATAAAAGAACTCACTCTTCAGCAAATCAGATGTGGTCTACTAAACTTTGAACTAATCCAAGTGGCGTTTTTTATTATCCCTTTTTCTTTTCTGATGTAAGGGTAATGTGCTCAGATTTGAAGGTAAAACCATGTTTCTGCAGCATGCATTCCACTAGTATCACTGCGAAACTAATAATGTTACTTGGAGAAGTCGATTTCGCATAATGTCAGTACAAAATGATCTTTAAACACGTATGATTTCTATTTTTCCTACCAATAAACTATAGTCTTCAGAATATTTCTTTAAATAAAATATTTAAATCAATTCAATAAAATGACCTCTAGTGAGTGTCTGATTAATGCTTCAGTGGAGACTTGGCAAAACAAAATTTCATTAATGCGAATGAAAAACGGAAAAAAATAGGCAGAGGTCATGAACACATTGTTGACAGAAGAGGAAAAACAAAAGAGTAAATATATTGTAACCAGTAATCAGAAATGTGAATGGAATTACAGTAAGGTAATGTTTTAATATTAAATTAGCAAGGATTTTTTTTCTTTCAAGAAATATCCGGGGTGCCTGGGTGGCTCAGTCAGTTAAGCATCTGACTCTTGATTTCGCCTCAGGTCATGATCTCAACGGTTTGTGGGTTCAAGCCCTGCATCGGGCTCTGTGCTGACAGTGCAGAGCCTGCTTGGGATTCTCTCTCTCCCTCTGTCTGCCCCTTCCCAGCTTGTGCTCTGGCTCTCTCTGTCTCTCTCTCTCTCTCTCTCTCAAAATAAATAAATAAAACGTGAAAAATACTTTAAAAATATTCAATGCTGATAATGATGGCACGAGTTGGAACATTCCCATACACAGCCGGTAGAAGGGTATTTTGACACAAACACTTTACCAAATGTTTGTGTCAAAATACCCTTAAAAATGTCCTGAGCCTTCAAAATGTATTGATTCTTGAATCTTGTAATGTCATTTCCGGGAAATAGTCCTAAGGAGAAAAGGTATAATGATTTATGCACAAATGTTTATGACAGCATTATTTATTACAGTAGAACACTATGGCCAACAATAAGGAAGTGGTTAACCATATTGGAATATAACTACAGTAGGATATTATTTTGACATTGAAAAAATTACAAAAATAGTGAATGCATAGAGCATCTTAAGTGCAAGTAAGAGGCAAAATAGTGTATACATCTGATCTCAACTATATGAAAATGTGCACAGAAAAGCATCTATTGGAAATACACTAAACTGGTAGTTCATATTTCTGTGGAGTTGTGTTTTATTTCTTATATTTCCCAAGTTTTAATAAACTAAAAGGATTTTTTTTCCCATGGTACTTAGCAGTGATCTATAAAGATTCCTCACTACGCTTTAACCAGCCTCATCTTGGACATCAGGTCAAAATCTGAGTTTCCCGTTTGCTATCCCAAATATATGGGCACACACATACATTTATACACTCAAAATTTCAAGCCCTAACCTAGATGCCGTTTAATCAAACTAAGCCAGTTCCTGCTTCTGGTCTTTTACAATGACCCATCGAGATACCTGAATCAGTTCAACTGCTCTTGCCCAATCTCTGAAACTACTAGCTAGAAGGGACAGGAGTCTGGCACGTACCCCAACAGATTACACAGTGTCCATAAGGCTACCGATACCTCCGGCTTTCTCGAAACAGCTACAACAATGTGCCAGTTGAGACGGGTGAATGTCACTAGCAGCAAATGACAGAATGAACCACGTTGTGGGAGCAGAGATCAGTGCAAAGACTTCTGCAAGGAATTAGAAGGAACATCAAAAATCCTCTCCGTGGGACTGGGGACTCATCATAAGGGCTAATCAATCTCCATTTGTTTTAATAAAATTCCTGTTTGGTCCCTGTAGTCAGTATGTCTTCAGTGGACAGATTGAGTGATTCCGTTTCTGGATAAGGACCTGACCCGATGGGAGTATAACACTCCTAAGAGTTACTTGAATCTTTAAAGTGTGAGGAATTGCTCACACACTTGACCACTACTGCAGGAGGATGTTAACAGAGGAAATTTCCCTCCTCATCATGGCTATACTGTATCCCCTTCAAAGTAACATTACAACCCTGCTGTCTGGCTCACCACTGAAGACGGTCTCCACATGAAATCTGCCCCCTTTTAAAAGCCAAGAGCTTGTCTTGGATGGCAGCATCATAGGTAGGTTGTTTCACTTATTGTTACACTTAGTCCGGTGAATTTCCCGTGAAGGAAGCCATGTGAACTGACTAGCTTTCCTTTCTATGGTTACTTCACTCACCACTCCTGCTGCCACCCTGGGAGAAGACAGAATAGCTCCAGGGCACTTCTGAAATGATTTCTCCTGGGGGCATGGGGGTCACTAAGGCCAAGCCAGTGGTGCCCCGTCCACCACAGGCAAAGTACACAAACTCTTAAACTTCCAAGAGATTCATGCATAGCTTTGAGAAGCGGGAGTTCCCATCCAGAACTTCACATGGGTCCCATTTCAGAAGACGATAAACTGCGTGTTAAAATTTCTCATGAAACATTGAAGAAGTCACTTGGTGTTCTGCTGAAGTTTTATCAGTTGTTCCGTCCATATAATTGGCAAGGTTACTTGTCTTTCTTACTAAATAATGAATGACCTACGTTGTAACATGAAAATCTCCCTTGTGCCTAACAGTTGTCAAAAAGCTTTTCATTTGATAATATTTATGTAACTTTGAATGATAAAAAGCAGTGCTAACACCTGGACGGGACCATGGAGACCGTCCTCATTTCCCCAGTAAACAGTTTAAGCTCTGATGCATCAGTAGCACAGATGGGGGCAGGGAGCTGGGGACTGGCCAAGCCAGGACTGGGTTCCAGCTCCTGGAATCTCATGCCCTCTGCCGTCTTCTCCGAGCCCAGGGCTTTTTACATTTAACTGATTGGAGTCCAACATGTCTGTCGTAGATTAGGGGCCATGAGAACGGTAACACTTGCATGCTGTTAACCGTGGTTCTGCCTGTTTTATTTTTTTCTTCAACGTTTTTTTTTTTTTTTTTTTTTTTTTGGGACAGAGAGAGACAGAGCATGAACGGGGGAGGGGCAGAGAGAGAGGGAGACACAGAATCGGAAACAGGCTCCAGGCTCCGAGCCATCAGCCCAGAGCCTGACGCGGGGCTCGAACTCACGGACCGCGAGATCGTGACCTGGCTGAAGTCGGACGCTCAACCGACTGCCCCACCCAGGCGCCCCAAGTTCTGCCTGTTTTAAGTGCTTTACCTATATCAAATCATTTAATCCTCAGCAGTCCAGAGAGAAGGAACTTTTGGTATTACCCTATTTACAGACGGGGGGGGGGGGGGGGGGGGGGAGGGGCTAAAGCATGAGATCTTAAATACCATACTGAGTACAGGAGTACAGCATGAGGTTTGAACTTGGACAGTCTGTTCCAGTTCGTGCTATAGTCTGAACTTCTGGGCAACCCTGCCAGCAAAGGTGGGGTGGGATGTGGGGGTAAGAGGCAGGAGGTGGAAGGAAAGAAAGGGAAAAAGGACAGGAAAGGAAGAAAGGGTATACAAAAAAAAAAATGGTAAAGGTGAAGAAAAATCTTTCCTTGTATTTATTTTTTGGATACTGATGCCCATTTTCTGGTTTCTAATAACTTTCCAACAACCTGTTGTATATCTTGCCTTATATTAAATCTGTTTTCATATCCCCACCTTCTCCTTTCCCAAGTTAAGGAAAGAGAAACAAAGGAGGTGGTGAAACCCATTTGAAATGACTTGTTACCGATCAAGTGATCGGTGTGTGTCCTGAGAGCCTCAGTATAGACTTTATGACCTATTTTGGGGTGTTTAACAAGAATGTGTTATTTCACAGTTAAAGACAATGTCACGTTTTAGAACCAAGCATAGTTAATATCTTGATTGTTCCATGACTTTTGCAGCTCTCAAACCAGTATCTTGCTCTAGGTGCCTGAAGCCAAATCATAAGTTTTAAAAATAGCTTTATTGAGGTACAACTGACATACCAGAATTGCATATTTAAAGTGTATAGTTTGATGTCTTTTGACATATGTATCCCTGAAACCATCGCAAGATAGCAGACATTTCCATCACCCCAAAAGTTTCTTCCCACCTTTCTGCAGCCCCTCTCTCCTGACTGTCCCTGCACCTCCCATCCCCAAACAACCACTGTCCTGCTTTCTGTCACGATAGATTGTGTTTTCCAGACTTTTATAAAACTGGACTTGTACATTATGTTCTCTCTTTTGCTGCCTGATTTCTTTCACTCAACTAAATTATTTTGAGATCCGTCCATGTTGCAGTGTGTTCTGATAGTTCATTCCTTTTTTGCTGAGTGGCATTTTACTGCATGGACAGACCACAGTTCTTTCTTTCCACTCAACTGTTGATGAGCCTTTGGGGAGCACCCAGTATTTTATTATCACAAACAAGTCTCTGAATATTCATATGAATTCTTTAAATGGACCTCTGCTTTCATTTCTCTTGGATAAATAGGACTAGAATGGCTGAATTATGTGGTGGATCTGTGTTTAGCATTAAAAAAAAAACTGTCAAGCTGTTTTCCAAACTGGTTAGCCCATTTTACATTCCCACCAGCAATGAATGAGCTTTCTACCTCCTCCACCTTCTCAGCAGCACTTGGGATGGTCACTCTTCATAATCTGAGCTACTGCTCTAGATGTGTAGTGCTATCTAATTGGGGTTTTTATTACCCTAGTGACAAATTACACTGAGCATGTTTTCACGTATGTATTTGCCATTCGTGTATCTTTTTTGGTGAAATGGCCCTTCCAATTGTTGGCCCATTATTTTACTTGAGATCCTTGTTTTCTTCTTTATTGACTTTTAAGAGTTCTTCATATATTCTGAAAGATACAAGTCCTTTATTAGATACGTAATTTGCCAATGTTTTCTCTCTCTCTGTGGCAGAGAGAATTCCCTTCATGTTAATTCCCTTAACGTGTCTTTGACAGGACAAAAGTTTTTCCTCTTGGTGAATCGATTTCTACTTTCACGTATGTTGTTTTTGGTCTTGTATCTAAATATCTGTGCTAGTCCAAGGTTATAAAATTTTCCCCCTATATTTTCTTCTAAAAATTGTATATTTGGGGTTTTGCACTGAAATCTGTGATCCATTCTGGGTTAATTTTTGTATACGGCGTGAGGTATGGATTGAGGTTCACTTGTGTATATGGACAGACAATTCTTCTAGCACCATCTGCTGAAAAGACTATTGGTTCCCTACTGAATTGCCTTTGCACCTTTGTCAAAAATCAGTCTTCCATATATGTGTAGATCTACGTATGTACTTTCTAGTTTGTTCCATTGAACTATTTATCAGTATTAATGATTAGAATCAGCTTTTTAATTTCTAAAAAAAAAAAATCTAGCTAAGATTTTGGGATTTTGTTGATCAATTTGTCTCCTCAACTCAAGGAGACTGTGGGACTCCTTCAGGGCTCCCTCTCTGTGTGTTGTCTGGAAACTCTCACAAGGAGTAATCTGGGGCAATTGTAGGGCTTTCCTCGTTTGTTACAATCTCTCAGGGATTATTGTCCTTTCTTTCCTGCTGTCCAATAGCTTGAAAGACACTGATTTCTATATTTTGTCCACGTTTGGATTTTGAAAAACAGACATTGTAACTTCAGGGACTTGTCATTCTAGAGCACTTTCCAGGCCTCTAAACCATTATTTCTTATATGGCAAACTCAAACATATTAAATTGCTTTTAAAACAAGTTCCTATTGTGTTCAAATGTATGCATTCTATAATATAAAACAAGTTGAGCAAGTGTACTATGAAAATCATTATTTCCTGAGACTTGGGTTAGAAGCCAGATAATTTTTTTGTTTGTTTTTAAATAGCATTCTTAAACTTTGGCAAATTAAGTTAACAGATGAAGAATTACATTATACCTTTCCTCCTTCTTGAATACTTCATATTTACACAACCTGACTAATTTTAAATTGGGAAACCTGACTGGAAAAAGAAGCTGATGAAAGTTACGAGTAGAAAGAACATTCGAAATTATTGTGACATAACTATGTTGCTGGCAGAGTCCTAAGTGGTCAGCCACTTCGAGTCAGGTAGGCATGGTGTGTGTGGAGTTCATCTGGAGCCCAACATGGGCTGTCCCAATAGTTTCCCTTTTTGAGAGAGAGAGCACACGCAAGCAAGCAGGGGAGGGGCAGAGGGAGAAGAAGAAGAGAATCTTAAGCTGGCTCCACGCTTAGCGTGAAGTCCGACACAGGGCTCTATCCCACAACCATAGATCAGGACCTGAGCTGAAATTAAGAGACAGACGCCACCCAGGCTCCCTGGCTGTCTTAACTTTTAAAAGGTTTCAGTCATGAAGACAGTGACTTTCCAGCCAAGCTACCATTTCAGTTATTTATTTAGTCTTTTCATTTGAAATGTACTTTACTTCCCTAGGGTTCTTCAGTCCTAGGAGCTCCATGTACATAGCAGTAGTAATTACTCAAATATTTATTGAGCTAATATTATGGAATCATCCAAGGGCTGACCCAAGCTTGTGAGGCCTCAAGGTTATTCAATTTGGAGAATCGTTAAGAAAAAGAATACAAAAATTCCAATACAAAATTAGGTATGAAAGCAACTTTATTTAGAATAAAAAAGACAGGGGTGCCTGGGTGGCTCAGTTGGTTAAGCATCTGACTTCAGCTCAGGTCATGATCTCACGGTTCGTGAGTTCGAGCCCCACATCAGGCTCTGAGCTGTCAGCTGGAGCCTACTTCGGATTCTGTGTCTCCCTCTCTCTCTGCCCCTCCCCTGCTCACACTCTGTCTCTCTCTCTCTCTCAAAAATAAATAAACATTAAAAAAAAAACTAAAAAAGACATCACAATAAGTTACAAAATTTTAAAAGCTGACAAATGTCACAAATACTACAAAATCCAGAAAAATAATGTATCATTATGTACTAAGGGTGCGACACACCTCGAAGCCACTTTTTTCCCCTTCATTTTGCCATGTACTATTTGTTCATCACATAATATTAATTTAACATCATTTTCTATAGAGAGGATAGAGTATAGAAAAACTGGTCTTTCCTCTAGCATGATTGATGTTTATTCTTTATTGCTGATGGTTTCGAAAAGCTCCTCTCAGCTTCACTTCTTGTTGGTAGTGCCCGTGGTGACTTCCTCCGCAGCACTGCTTGCCCAGGGTGAGTGGGCCCCGGAGGACTCCAGCCCTTCCAGCACACTGGGCTGGGCCCCGATGGTCTGTTCAATGGGTCCAGTTCTGCTCCGCCTTGGCACCTCTGATGCCCAGCCCGTCTCACCCCAAGCCATGAGGAGGTCCCGGTGAGCCTCGAAGCCTGGGTCATAGGGGGCCCTGAGTAGGGAGCCAAGCAGTACCTTGTTCATATCCTTCTCCTTGGAGTCAAAGTCAAGGTCAGAAGCTTGATACAGGCCCCAGAAACGAGCTGTCACTAGGGCCGGCTGATGTGGAGGTTGGAAGCCAACCACTGACCATCCCTGCTACCAAATCCTCCATAGGGTATGTAGTGGACCCTCTCACCAATGCTCCCCAACCCTTCTTCCTGGGGCTGAGGATGCTCCTGTGTGGGGAGGGAACAAGGATCAGGAGGGGGTGGGCACAACCCATGCAGGTGAGGTCCCCCGATTAGGAGCAGACTTGAACCAGTATTTCTCCATCTTCTTCCGACTGCCGTCAGCATAAAGGCCAACGTCTTCAGCAGGACTTTGAAGACAGCCCCCCTTCCCGTCCTCCTACCCAGTCTGTTTTCCAAGGGGGCGCCCTATACGCCCCCCGCACTGCGCATGCGCCTGTGCCCACACACGCCCTGTCTGCATTTCCAGACCGAACTGGTTGTCGTGATTCTCTTCTGCCCCCTGGCTTGGGTGTTGCCATCCTACGGGGCCACCTTCCCTCCCCCGTGCCCACTGTCTCCCCACTCCAGGCCTGGCTCGAGCGACAGAAGCGCTACCACAAAGCCCTCCTGATGCGCATGAGCAGAGGTGCTCTCTCCTTAGAATAGCAAGACACGGGTGTATGTCCTTTTTCAGCCTGACTGGCCCTCAGCTCTCCAGCAGGTTGAGGGCAGGGACCATGTATTATTCACCTTCGTATTATTCACCTGTGTAGCACGACGTACTCAATGAACATGTGTTCAGCTAGATAAGAAACACGAAAGCACTTCAAAAGTTTCCTAGGGTTCCTAAAAGAAAATTAAGGGTCATTCCACCCTCGGGTGCAATGCGACAAGGAGAGAGCAGACGGAAGGAGGGGAGAGCAGGGCTGGAAATGGAGAAGCCCTGCAGCTCAGGGCCTAGGCCGGAGGCAGTAAGCTTGAGTCAGTGCCAAGACCAGCCCTTGACTTCAGATCCATAGTGCTCTTTTACTCCAAGAACAACCCAGACATGTGTACGTTCTACTTTATTTTTTAGTGCTACAGCCCGCACTGAAAGGACTATGTACCATTACACTAGGCTTAATCATTGTGGCATTTCTAGGATCCAATTCTTGTTTCTTTTTGAAATTTTAATTCGTATTCTATTTCCAGGCCTCAGTTTGCAGTCTGTTGGCTTAGTAATAAAGTAACGGCAATGTGGAACGTAAAACGATTTAGAGCAGTCCGTTCCTGTCAACCTCGTGAGACTGAGCGTTGGTTTTGGAGGACACTTAGCCCTTCTGCTTGTTGCTAACAGATTGGGAAATTTTTTAACGAGATGATTTTTATTGCTTTAGGGACGGATCCCACAGCACGTACATATAGTGATAGCACATGTATTATGTTTAGAACATTTTAAAAGTTTTCTTTTAAATGCAAAAGAAACGCTGCTTTATAGTCATGTCCAACTTCTTAACTTTTCGAAGTGTTAGCACTAGATGTAAAACTTCAGTGAAAGCTCTTTGCTGGCTGACGTTGCTGACATCGGTAAGGACACGGCGCCCATCCTAATTTGACCGTGAGGAAACCGAAACAAGAGCAGGCTGGCTGGAGGTCACGGACAGACTTGCTGGAGACTGGACCCAGATGCCCTGACCCCCAGCCCCGGCCTGTGCCGTGAGGGCAGAAAGCAAATTCAGGGCCATATAATCAGCTTTAAACCATTTCAGGTTTAGCGCACTTAGGAACTCTTAGTTTCTTTTTCCTTTGTTTCTATTTACCTAAAAAGCGCTTACGGCAGCTACAAAAGAGTCTTCTAAAAACAAAGATAGACTTCTTGAAATTTGTGTAACTGTTAACTTAGCCAACAGCACACAAGTATCTCCCACGGTGGGGGAAATGGTTCATTGGAAGGGAAAACAGTAATTAAGATGGGCTTTAGATAGGGATGTCAGTGTCCATGTAATATAAATTCATGGGAATGTCCTGGAAGGTTGCCTTATTCTACTTAGGGAACAATTTGCATACATCTGGTTGTGGTAATTTCTCTACAAGATGTTGTTCACACCCATACTTTCCCTTTTAATTTTGATATAATTATGTGATTCTTCACAGTTCCATAGCTATAATTTACATTTCCGGCCATACTTGGTTGAGATTATGATCTCTCTCAGGGTCGCAAATCTTCCCTGCCCAAATCTAGACTGTTTCAATTTGGCCCACTGAGTTGGCCGAGAAATCTGGGGGGGAAGGGGAAGTTTCTTCGGATTTTCCCCAACACAGCCATGCATTATTAACACCCAGTCTCTCTACAAAGAGGGTAGCTTGCTGGGGGTGCAGAGGCTATAGCTGCATTCTGATTCCCCACCTTATCCCGCACTGGAAATGCTCTCAGGGCAGGGACCCTCTTCAGCATGCACAGAACCCATGAGAAATGCTCTTTCGAACCACAGTTAGCTAGACCCCAACTCAAGTCTCTCGCTCAACAGAGGAGCTAGTGAACTGCGTTGGGTCTCAAAAGAAGCATCCACACAAGCAGACTGTGCAGATCGCAGATGCCAGCCTATGGCTCAGCCTCCACCCTTGTGCAGCGCGGTAGCCGATTTGGAGCTCACTGCTCCATCACCCCCCCCCCCCCGGGCATTTCTCAGAAGTGATGCTGTCTCTCCCTGGCTCAGCGTCCTGAGACCCATTCATGAGAAGAGGGGCCTCCTCCTTCTCTTCCTACATCAGCTTTAGTGAAGCATACATTATATACAACCAAATGCGTTCATGTTAAGTGACCAGTTTGATGAGTTTGGACGAATTTATACACCAGTTTAACCTCCACCGCAATATCAAGGTATAAAATTTGTGCATCACCCCAGAAAGTTCCCTTGTGTCCCTTCCCACTCAATCTCCAACCTGCACTTCAGCCTCAGGCAACCAGAAATCTGCTTTTTGGCACTATAGGTTGATTGTCTTTTAGAATATCACACAAATGGGATCATTCTTTCTCTGAGCACATTTTTTGAGATGTGCCCATGTTATTGGGTATATCGACAGTTCATTCCATTTTGTTGCTGTATAATATTGTATCACGTTGGTATGTCATAAATAGTTCATCAACTCACCTATTTGGGGTTGTTTACAGTCTGGGGTTACTATGAATGAAGCTGATAGGAACATTCATACGCTAGTCTTTCAAAGACATGTTTTTATTTGGAAGGTGGAGGCAAAAACCTAGGCGTGGAGTTGTCACATGGTAAGTATTTGTTAGCTTTACAAGAAACTTTTTACAAGAAACAAGAAGCTTTACAAGAAAACATACTGCTTTTCAGATGACGGTACCATTCTGCATTCCCATCAGAATGGATGGAATGAGAGTTCCAGTTGTTACACATCCTCACCAACACTTGGCATGGTCAGCCTGTTTTTAACTGCAGCCACTCTAACCTAGGTATGGCGGCATTGCATTGCGGTTTTAATTTGCTCTTCCCTAATGACTTGAGCATCTTTTCATGTGCCCATTGGGTATCTTCTTCCTTGACTCAGTCGCTCTGACTAACCTGATGGCACTAAATTCGATGATCCTACAGCCAAAAACATCCTTGCCGCTTTCTAGTAGGTTGTTACCCTTTCTTCCTTGCCTTAACCCTGGCAGGACATAAGAAAACTGACAGAAGCTCTGATTTGCCTCCTGTCCCAGGGTGAGGTCATCAAAACAGACCTTCAGAAACTCCATATATAGAAAGTTGAGCAGGTAGATTGAACCTGTGGCATTGGAACACTGCTGGGAGAAAGAAGATATAAATCATATGTGTCTCTCCCTTGCTCTGCTATACTTACAGGGACCCCCCCCACACACACACACAGAGAGAGAGAGAGAGAGAGAGAGAGAGAGAGAAATAGAAGAAAGGGAGAGAGAGGAGGGAGGGAGGGGAAGGACACAGAGGGAAGTAAAGAGGCTGAGATTGAATTTACTCTAGATTGTAGTCATTCCATGTGGACCCAAACTTTTCATTTCCAGGATTTTACAAGATTCCTCCTCTGACTCCCTACTCTTGTTGACAATGTAAAACAAACCCACAGTTAGCCTGGGAATTATCTTTATGGAATAAATCAGCATATTGTTTTGAGTTTTTGCACTGCATGTATTAATTTAAAAAGAACACATGTCTTGGTTCAGTAAAAATTTGCAAAAAGCCAGACATCCCATAAAAAGAATTTGTTGGTTGAGATGTTTATCCCTCTAGCCATCTTTTCCCTTTTATGACTACAAAGAATACTTGTGTTTCTTTACTTGTCAGAATCATCTACTCGGGAAGACTTCTGGCAGTGGGCCCAACAGGAAGTCCCACTGCGCTGAAGCAGGGTCTTTATGAGGTCTGCTTCCTTCCCATCCTTTGGTCTGCACATAGGTGTGTTACCACCTTGCCTTTGCCAGAGAGAGCATCTTTCAGCCAGGATGCTCTCCTTGTCCAAGGCACGACTCAGAGAGGCTGGACCCAGGCTACGCAGGCTCACAGTCTACGCCTCCTCTGTCTTGTTGTGGTGCCTCTGCAGTTGTGGGTGTGCCTGGGGAAACCTGGCGTGTTACTGCTTCACCAGAACACTGTTTGATGTGGAGGAAGACACCTAGAGGGCCACAGAAATCAGAAGTTTCCGGAGGTAAACTAAGACCTTCCAGTGATCAATGCTTCGTTAACCAATCTCCCATCAACTGTGAAAATAATCAATATTCATAATGATGAGCCTAAAGCATTCAAGATCCCCAAGTGCTTTCTGCATTAAAAAAAAAAAAAAGCTAAATTGCATGTGGTTAATGTTAAAACTTTAAGTAATTTTGCTATAATCTTGTAAACCCATTGGTCTCCAAGCTTTTTTGATTTCATTCATTTTATCAGCTTTTAAAACATCTTCTGAACATCCTGCTCAGTGGTACACCAGGGCTTGGAAAAACCGTGCTAGGCAAAGAACTTGCATCAAGCTTGGGACTGAAATACATTAATGTGGGTGATTAAGCTCAAGAAGTCTGATCAACGGACATCATGGAGTCTGGCAAGAGGGCTTGTCCCAAGAGCATGCCTGAAGATCCATGGATGATGGCACAAATCCTGAAGGATAAGAGCATTACAGAATATGAGCCAAGAGTTATAAGTCAGATGTTGGAGTTTGCCTTCTGATACGTGACCACAATTCTAGATGATGCAAACATTTATTCAAGCCATGCTAAGAAAGCTACTGTTGATGCAGATGGTGTGCGATTGGCGATCCAGTGCCATGCTGATCAGTCTTTTGCCTCTCCTCCCCCAAGAGATTTTTTATTAGACATGGCAAGGCAAAGAAATCAAAGTCCTTTGCCATTAATCAAGCCATATTCAGGCCCCAGGTTGCCACCTGATATTGCTTGACTGTTCCAAACTATAGACTTAAGTCTTTACAAAGAAAGGCATCTACTTCTGCGGGAAGAATAACAGTTCTGTGGTTATTACTAGCGGACCAAGTACTCCCACGCTTGGCACACCAACCCCACACACCATGTCTATGTCAACGAAAGTAGGGACTCCAATGTCCCTCACAGGGCAAAGGTTTACAGTACAGAGACCCACTTCACAGCCCCCAACTGCAAAAGCATCAATTCCTGCAACATCCGCGGTTCAGAACGTTCTGATTAATCCATCATTAATCGGGTCCAAGAACATTCTTATTACCACTAACATGGTGTCATCGCAAAATACAGCCAATGAATCAGCACATGCACTGAAAAGAAAACAAGAAGATGATGACGATGATGATTGTGATAAACTATGATAATTTGTAATCTGGCCTTGATGCTTGTAACACGTATACTTGGTCTTGAATCCATTCCACTGAGATTAAACATGTATGCTGGGTGTTTCCAAGTTGTGTTGTAGGAAATGTAAATGGCATTTAATGAGTAAATACAGTTATCCTTTCTGATTGAGATGTGGGATTTTCTTTAGCAGGATTAGTAATGGTTTTTCATCAGCCTTTCAGTATAAAAAATAAAGTCGTTCACCAAATAAATAAATAAATAAATAAAAGTTGGTATCCCCTCCACATATTTATGTCCATGTATTTATAAGCAACAAATGCTAATTACTAAAATATTCATGATAAAACATACACACAGATAGAACATTTCACAGTATAGAATTGCCTCCTTTCTTGATTAAATAAGAAACTCTTGGGGCGCCTGGGTGGCTCAGTGGGTTAAGCGTCCGACTTCAGCTCAGGTCATGATCTCACACTCCATGAGTTCGAGCCCCGCGTCGGGCTCTGTGCTGACAGCTCAGAGCCTGGAGCCTGCTTCGGATTCTGTGTCTCCCTCTCTCTCTTCCCCTCCCCTGCTCATGCTCTGTCTTTCTCTGTCTCAAAAATAAATAAAAACATTTAAAAAATACAATACAATACAATACAATACAATAAATAAAAAAGAAACTCTTAACAAAATAGAAATAAAAAGATACTTTCTTCAAATGATAAAAGATATTTATCTGAGTCCATCATGCTATTAACACAGAATTTAGAAATATTTGTACTGAAGTCAGGAGCAAGACAAGGATGACATTAATCACTACTATTATTTAATATTGTTCTGGAAGTAGCAGCTCTAATTTAAAAAGACAAATAAATGACAGTATCTATTTAGAAGTAATATATTAACAGCGTATAATAAATACCGTTATTTATGTAGGTAAATTAATCTGTACACACGAAAACAACTGAGAGAAGTAGCTGAAGAACTATTTTCAAAAATAAGAGAGTTTGCTAAGACAGTGTAATAATACATCAGTGTGTAGCAAGCAATAGTTGAATAGATGGAATGGAAGGTAATGCCTTATTTACCATAACCACAATATAGAATCAAATTTCTAGGAATACATCTAAGAACTGCTTGATAGACAAGCAGAAATCTCAGGGCCCCAACAAGTAGAAAGACATACTGTATTTTGACTAAGAAGACAGCATCCTAAAGTTATCAAAGTTTCCTCAGTTAATCTACAAATGTAGTGTAATTCTCATTAAAACACCAACAAGTTTCTTTTTGTGTCCTAAAATTCAAATGGAAAAACAACAGCAAGAATAGTTATGGAGATTCCGAAGAAGTCAAGTAATGAAGGGCAACCATACCTACCAGACAGGAAAAAAAAAAAAAAAAAAAAAAGTATTATTAAGCTCTAAGAAGTCAACCAGTACTGTGAATGAACAGATGAACTGACCAGTGAAACAGAATGGAATGGCCCGAAGTACACCCAAATACACATGTAAATTTGGTGTACGATAAAGAGGGCACGTAAAATGGATTATACAGTACGTGGGCCCTTAGAAGAAAAGGAGAGTGGGAAAAAAAATGGACTAGCCTGTAACATTATTAGCCAGCAGGAGGCAGCAGCCTCCTGAGATCGATCCTCCCGAGGCACCATTGTCCACAACCCCGCGTCCGGGCATCACCCGCGATGCCCGGATCATTCCAAGTGTGCCCCACTGTGTCTGCAGCCATACACAGTAACTGCTCACTGGGAGCCCTTGCGCTTTAGCCCGGAATAGCACAGCAGGGAAAGGCATGCCAACCAGGAAGGAATTCAAGGCTTAGAGGAAAAGAAGACAAGGAGAAAGTGAAGAGCCTAACGGAAGAGCCTTGTTGATGGGCCCAACTTGGGGATAAAGAAAGAGGTGCCTATGATAGAGAATCCTGGAGATCTCATCACAGAGAGATCTGAGGTGTCATCCAGGAACACCCATCACCTGCAGGACAGTCTCGTCAGGAGCCCAGAGGCACGGCTCGGCGTGATCTCAGCAAGCCGAGTACGTGTTGTTGGGAATACTTCTTCTAGCTGTGCCAGCTCACAGGATCCCGGTGGGAAGGGCGCGAGATGACAAATGTGGGTACACTTTGCAGACTCTGATCTGAGGCGATTGTCTGCTTTGAGTTGAGCACGCACTCACCTCGCCGTTGTTACCTTCTGTTTCCAGAGGAGCCACGGACTATGCAGACCCAGCAAGAATCCAGATACCCTCCCCCGAAGGAAGTTAAGGTTGGGAGCCACAGAGTAATCGACACCCTGTCCAAAGGCAGGTCCCGTGGAGGAGCGTTGACCCTGTGAGTGTCCTGCTTTGTTTGCCTTCATCCCGGCAGGCGGTGAGGCGTCTTGCGGGACTTGATGAAAGACACAGAGCTCCAGCCAGAGCAGGGCAGCAGCGAGGCTTTCCTAGATGCAGGGCCAACATCAAAGCTCTCCTGTTCCGCGCTGACATGTGCAACTCTTGAGCAGGTCTGATAACACATGCAGAGACAGACTCTTGGGTTCCTGAGGGGAGAGAGCAGACCCAGAGATGTTCCATACCGAGCTGGCAGAGACGCAAAAGCCTGATTGGGAAAGCCATGAGGCCCCAAATCCACTGTGCAGATGGATGGCCACGGCTGCCTTGGGGGGTCCTGGTGGCTTCGTTATCTATTTCCAGAGAAAGATTAGGAAAGTGTGCAGAGCACAGGGGAAATGTGCTGCTTTCTCCCTGGGGTTCATTTGTTTTCCATAAATTGAGGCTTCCAGGGAAAGGTGGCAGGATATAAAATAAGTACTGTGCCCAGAATCGGATTCAGATCCAGACCCGGCACTTGCTCCGTGGACAAAGTTGCACGAGGGACTTAAACTCTGTGGGCCTTAGTTCCCTCATTCATAAAATGGCGCTGAAAGTTCCCGCCATACAAGATTCTGTTAGATTAAATAAATGTACGTAGGGGCGCCCGGGGGGCTCAGTGGGGTTAAGCACCCGACTCTTGACTTCGGCTCAGGTCATGATCTCACAGTACGTTGAGTTCAAGCCCCGCATCGGGCTCTGCACTGACAGTGCAGTCTGCTTGGGATTCTCTGTCTCTCTCTCTCTCTCTCTCTGTCCCTCCCCTGCTTGCTCTCACTCTCTGAAACTAAACTAAACTAACTAAATAAATAAATAACCACAAGATAATTGGCCTGTAGAAATGGGACTTTTTAGCCACTTCCCTTCTGAGGGGATAGAGATTCTTCTGGCTATTTACATCTTCCCTAGATATTTCCACATTGCTTTTTATCCCCATAACCCTGTAGTGACACAAAAGTTGCCCACACAAGTGCCTGTTGACTATTCCTCTCGATTCTGGTGGTTGAATAAATATCCACAGAGACAGGCACAGCAATGAGCCCACCGGCCGGAAGCCCAGGGGAAGGGCACGGTGGCATCCAAGGACTCTCCACAAATCCTTGCACAGAGGACATCGTCTTGCCCCGTATCCCGTGTGGCACACACACTAGTTGGGGAATCCGTGTCTGTTTTTTGGACCCAACTGGGTCTCAAAAATAGTTCAGAATCCTGGTGAGTCTTTCCTGAATTCACATAGTTTGTTCGACAGCGTTTTCCGTTTCCCGTTGGCTCCTGAGAGCCCGAAAGCAAGTCAAGGCAGGAAACCCACAAACTGCTCGTGCAAGACACCGTGTGAAACACTTTCACACTTTGGCTCTTTGAATTCTCCCCACAAGGTCATTATGGCCATTTTACAGGTGATAAAACACAAGCTCCCTGAGGCGAAATCGCTCCCGCAGTGATAGCCTGAGCTGGGGGTCGCATCTGGCGCTTCCAGAAAGAGAAGAGGAGGGAATGAGAATTTTACGGAAAGATTAAATGCCATACTTTGGAGCGTTTTGTAAGCCTGTAGAAGCCTCTGGAACCTGGCAGTTTTGGCTTCGCTTGCAAGTCTGGCGTCCAGGGCGCTGGCTACTTTCCTTCGTTTGCCTCTTCTCTGTTCTCCCTCATCCTCTTCTTTGTTTTCCATTTCTTCCCCCAGTTAGACCTTAGAAGGCATTTACTGGCTCCATTTAGCCAGCAGAAATCTCCCACGCCCAGAGGGAGGCCTTCGGGTACTTTCTGCTGAAGGGCCTCAGCCTGGACTCAAGGGGAGCCCTTCACAGCGGCGTGCCTTGCATCCAGGGGTGCAGGGAACATCTGGGCTGGGCTGCCGCGATCTGCCAGTCTCTTTCCAAGGCACTTTGGCCTTCCTTCCCTCGGGGTGTTTTTGGTTTTTCCCAACAATCAAATAAACGGAGTGTTCTGTGTTACTGGTTCGGTTATCTTGGTACATGGGGGAAGGAGCCAAGGAGAAAACTGATACTCCGTGTTATGCAAGCTGTTTTCTGGGAAATTCAGAACCGTCTCCTGTGTGGCTCAAGGCTACGGCCCGCTGTCTGCATCCTGCACTGGGGAGCCACCCAGGCGGGCAGGGCAAGGACCACCGCGTTGGGGGGCATGGTCTGTGGCTTCCTTTCATCTTCCTGAGCTGTGGTGCAGCCCACAGAAACCAACATCTTCAGCCTTTGTACACACAGCCACCTAGCAGGCGCTCGGGAAAAGAATCAAAAGGGAAAGTGGCTCGATTGCACCGGGGGCTTCCAAGAAACTCACGGGGTTGAGACTGACAGGTAGACCTCGGACAGGTGGAAGCAGACACTTCGATCTCGCCAGAGCCCCCTCTGGAGTCCCTACCGGAAGACCACATGTCATTTCTTGGCATCTCCTGTGCCAGCCATGCCCTGAGAGGTTCTGCCCGTCTCGGCGTTAGGGGATGCTCAGGCCCGTGTCCCCTGGAAGCCAAGGATTTTTGCACCCAACCTTGATTTGAAATTTTTAAGTGATAATGAAAATACAGTAATGATTTTTTCAAGCAACAATGAAAAGCTAGATGCTATTCAACACCATATATATTTAATTGTAATGCACGTGATTGTCCTGGAAAGGTCAATCTTCATGTTAGGATTGTCCTTTGGGGCTTTAGTCATTTGGAATTGTTCTCATTTTACAAGCGCAAAGACTATTGTCCAGAGAGGCTAACTTGTCCGAGGTCATACAACGAGTGAGCCACAAAAACGCGATTCTAACTCAGAACTGTCCGATTCCTAAGTCCACAGATGGGCCATGGCTGGAAGTGTGTGCAGCTTTTCCTGAGCATCCCTGGGCATTCCTGTTTTTTCACTGCTTCTCAGAAGCCCTGACTTCCTTTACTTAAGGGGCACGGTCCTTCCTTCCTACACTCCCTGCTCCTCTGATACATCATTTCTGTGTTGATGGAAACATTCACCTTCCCTTTCACCCCTATTGTTAACCAGAAGGCCCTGCCTCCATTCACAGAGGAATTAGGTTTGCAGATGGATGAGAAAGACCCCTCTTCCTCCCTTGCCACAAAATCATCCTTTTTCTGAGGCTGAACCGTGTGTTTCCTGAGGAGTCAGGTGGGACAGATAGCAGGGAAGGCTGCTGGGCTAGCCCTGCCCTCTCAAGGCCCTAATGTCTCCTGTTCCACCATCCGCCCCTGGATGCCAAGGACCAGGCCTTGCCGTGAGAATTAGAGGAGGCAAGGAATATAAACATGACCAGCACCGTGTCTGACAAGCACACAACGATCCCTACTTGCCCCTTCCCCCACTTCCTAGTATCCCCTCCTCTCCGGCTGTCCTGCCATCCTGCCCTCCCAGCTGGCTCCCCGCTGTCCCCGCACAATCTTGTCCCAGGCAGGTAAAGACCCAGCAGACCAGCATCAAGGAGCAATTGCAAGTTGGGGGAAGGCCAATGAGGGTTGGGAGGACAGAGAATGACAGAAGGCAAGTTGTGGAAAGATTGAGGACCTAATCTTTCATCACATATGGGTGACTCATGTGCAAGCATGCGTGCATGTATGTGCATGCGCATGTGTGTGTGTGTGTGTGTGTGTGTGTGTGTGTAACTCAGGGTAGGGATTTGAATTTGAGACCTTATTCCCTCCATTTTGCATATAAGGGGATGATCACTTAGAGACTTTAACTTGCACAAATTCACACATTTCTACAAACTGGCAGAGATAAGATTTGAACCCCCCAAGTTTTTTAAATGTTTATGTGTTTATTTGGAGAGAGAGAGAGAGAGAGAGAGAAAGAGTAAGCACGAGTGGGAGGGACAGACAGAAAGGGAGAGAGAGAATCCCAAGCAGGCTCTGGGCTGTCATCGAACCCTAGATTTGCTGAAGGCCCTTAGCCCCACATGACACGAACTCCATGATCCTGGCACAGCATCCCCACGTGCCACACACCCCATGACCTGCTGTCTTCTCAGACTTCACTCCTACAGCTGGCTCCTTCTGTCCTGCCTCCCCCTCTCCTCCCTCCGTTTTGGACCACCGTGGCCAGCATAGACAACGCCTGAGGATTACCTACTTTGAAAAAAGTGTTCCCTTGACCACATAGCTCCTTGCCCACATCCCCGCAGAGAGCCCCAATTTCTCTGATTCTCCTCTCACATCCCTGAAAAAGCAAGCCGTGTAACCAGTCCACTACATTGTTTTCAGATCTCAGATGTTCTCCTGGAGTCTTCAAAAGTCCATAGGGCCTCTGCCCTGCCTGACGGGGATGCAATCTCGTTTTTAATTGGGTGGATATCCCACCATGGTTCAATGTCTAATAGGGCTTCTGGTCACCTCATGATGAACTTGAAACCGAGAAAAAACATGACTCTACATGAACTCCACATACATTTCTTTTTTTTTTTTTAATGTTTATTTATTTCTGAGAGAGAGAGAGAGACAGAGCATGAGCGGGGGAGGGGCAGAGAGAGAGGGAGACTCGGAATCTGAAACAGGCTCCGGGCTCTGAGCTGTCAGCACAGAGCCCCATGCGGGGCTCGAACTCACAAACCGTGAGATGATGACTTGAACCGAAGTTGGTCGCTCAACCGACTGAGCCACCTAGGCTCCCCCACATACATTTCTTAAAGTAAGATCAAAGGACCATTTCTCTACATGGCTCTGAGTGATTACTGTAACCTCCTCACCTACTGTATTGGTATAATAACATGTTGTTCTATTGAATTATTGTGATTTATGTTGTTATCCATAGGATCTACATAAATAAAAAAAAATCAGGCAATTAATATAAAAAGACCTTAAAAGTCAGGAGCCTTCTGAAAGCAAGCTGCTATTTAAAAGACATGAGTTCAAGAAACTGAAATGTAGGGGCACCTGGGTGGCCTAGTTTGTTGAGCATCTGACTTCTGCTCAGGTCATGATCTCACAGTTTGTGAGTTCGAGCCCCGTGTCGGGCTGTGCACTGAGAGCATGGAGCCTGCTCGGATCCCCTGTCTCCCTCTCTCTCTGACCCTCTCCTGCTCCCCCCCCCACCCCCTCCCTCCCCCTCCCTCCCTCGCAGGCCTGAGCCTGCATAGGTGCTCTCTGTCAAAAATAAATAAACGTTAAAAAAAAGAAAGTGAAATGTATTCTTAATTAATCCTTGGAGATTATGCCTAAAATCATTATTTAGGGTCTCCTCCCCATGTGCCCCAACAGAAGCATCACAATTTGAAATTGAATCGTAATTCTTAACCTGAGTCTAGCTTCCTGGCCATGAGAGAGATTCACCAAACTTCACAACTCAAGGTGGACAACTCCCAGTGGCCGATGCCTAAGCATCAGAAGGGAACGAGAGAGCGGAACAGCATCCAAAGAAGGCTCATGGGTAATCCTGTGCTTTTGCCAATCTTCCACCTGGAAGAATAACCTGGAAAGTGTCACGAAGGGCACATTATTTTTAAGTGCCAAGATCGGAGATGCAGAGAGGAGGAGCATGTTGCAACGCAGCCTCGTGGGGCTGGCTGAGCCCTGGGGAGTGAGCCTCTTCAGGAAAGACATCCCCAGCCCCGGTGACGGTGACGGTGACAAGGATTAAGACTTCCTTTAGGGCATGAAACCTCATTAGCTCAGGCTTCATCAATCTGGAATTTATGCAATTAGACCAAGTCTGGTTTGATGTTTATCTTTGATTTGTCAACTCTTTCTTCAGGGTCACGCAGATTCACAGCAAAAACAAATTGCCAAGGGAGTGTTGGGGGATATGGCTGACCCTTCACAGTCAGGTGGGATGTGTCTGGAGGTGTTTGTGAATGGCAGCAGAGTTTCACATGCCCTCTGTACCATGCAGTCGAGTGGAAATGAAAATTTTGAGTGACCTTTGTATTCTTAATGATTCTCCATAGGCATTTATGAACCTGCCCCAGGATCCTTCTTTGTCTGACGGCTTCTCTGTCTTAATGTCATCACCAGCAGCTGCTGTTTCTCCTGGGGCCATTTTCTACAAACTTTTGCTCTCAATCAGTTCCCAAGGATCACAGGGACTCTGAAGTCAAGTAGAAAATGTTAATGCTACGTGGACATGAGCAGGTGGGCAGTGGGCCGGGTTCGCTAGCTGATGGAGGCACTCCCATCCTGTGGCCTCACTGGCCATGGGATTCAAATTTGTGCTTCAGAAAAATCACCATACGGAATGGATCCTCAGTCACTAAGTCCATGACTGTAAATGTCATGGGTCTATAAATGTCAAGGCTTTTTGTAATACAAAGTAGTGGCTCGTAAACCCAGTTGTTAGATATTTTTGAATGTTTATTTTTGAGAGAGAGAGAGAGAGAGAGGGCTCGCATGCTCACAAGCGGGGGAGAGGCAGAGAGACAGGGAGGCGCAGAATCCGAAGCAGGTTCCAGACTCTGAGCCATTGGCTCAGAGCCCGACAGGGGGCTCGAACCCACGAACACTAAGATAATGACCTGACCCAGAGTCAGATGCTCAACCAACTGGGTCAGCCAGGCGCCTGCAGTTGTTATATCTCAGTTCACTGGGAGATTGAAAGTAATTTGCTCATGAAAAGTGCCAACAAGCACAAATAAGGTCCCTTAAAAATAAATCAGTGAGAGCAGTTGATTTAAGATCAGTGCCATTATAATATAACTTGCTCACTCGAATTTCGATATGCTTTTTTGAGCGAGAGAAACAATAGTGCCTTCCAAATACAACAGCCCTAAGACCACACAGCCCACAGGTGGCTGTTACTGACATGTCATTAACAGCTGGGCATCTCAGTACTATTAGCCGAATGCCCTGGGCCATTTTGGAGGTGTCACGGGAACGTGAAACACGCGCACGACGTCTACCACATGTGCCAGAGCAGGAGAAAGCTTCAGACATGCCACTGAAGAACCAGCACAAGCTGTTTCCAGGGGTTCCACGACGAGCTATTTATTTATCCACAGACGCGTGAAATAGCATGTTAAACGTCGGCCCCATCTCATCCCTACGATGGTTCCCCAATAGCATCCACACACCCACCCCCACTCCTTCTGGATTAGCACCACCCCTAAGCACATCACCCTCATTCATCCCACAGGTATTTGTTGCACACACATGAGACGCCAGCCCCATCCCCAGCCCTGGAGACCCAGCAGGGAATGAGACAGGCCCTTCCATACCTCAGGGCCTCATCCAGAATCTTCTCATCCCCCTTCCCCAGTACCGTGTCTTTCTGGTCAACCCAAAGCATCTCTCTGGGCCCAGTGCGGAGCCGTTTCTAACCCTCATCTCCCCCACATTCCCTGGGAGAACTAGGTAATTTCTAACCTTTATTCCAGGAGTGCTTCGTGCGAAACTGCTGTCACATCCAGCCCACTGTGTTTGGGGTGCTTGAGTGTGTTTCCTCGAGCAGGGAGAATGAACACCACTGAATCAGGAAATGTGTTTGTTTTTATAATAGTTTTCTTTTATAACAAAATCTAACAGCGCTTAACAATGCTTTAGAAGCATCAATCGGATGTGAATAAATGATGGCCTGGCTGATCTAAATGTGTATACAATTACGCAGGATTTACTATGCTCGGCCTATAAGAATGTAAGAGAATTGCCCCAAAACGCACTTCAGAGAGTCCCCTGTGACTATATAAGAGGAAGAATTTCATTTATTTCATTGGTTGCATTGTCTTAGGCTCTGTGTCATAATTGTGAAGGGCCCCCTCTCAAATGATATAAACTTACAGAAACCAAATGGTTTGGGAAGAGGGAAATCATTGCTTTTCGATTCTGTTTTAGTGATGCTGGTGCACTGCATGGGTCTGAATTTTGCCTGAACGTAGCTGTTGTGAAAAATGCCTTTGACCTGTTTCTGTTTCCTAATGACCTCATTTGGGGAGTTGGCTCTGTGGGTTCATGTCTGTCTGTGAAAGCAGCATCAGCCTGCCGGGGCTCTGGCAGAGCCCAGGACAACTCAAGACACAGGTGAAAATGGTGCCCGGGGAAGTGTTTTGTCAACCACAAAGAGCTTGAGAAGCAAGAGAAGGTTATTATCAATATTCGTCGGTGCCTCGAGATGTTGATGGTCCGGACCAGGATCGGCAACCTTTTTCTGTAAAGGGCCACAGAGCAAATATTTCAGGCTTTGCAGGCCACCTGGTCACACTGTGTCACTTCTGCCACCGTAGCAGGAAAACATAGACAGAAAGTAAATACATGAATGTGGTTGTATTCCAGCATAACTTTGTTTACGGATATGGAAATGAGTTTCATAAAAATGTTCATGTGTCGCTAAATATTATTCTTCTTTTGATAGTTGCCAACGTTTAAAAGTGTAGAAACCAGCCGTAGTTCACAAGCTGGAGGAAAGAAGCCATAGGCCAGATTTGGTCCATGGGCCATGGTCTGCTGACCTCTGGTGTAAAACACAGAAGACTCATCTATCTAGATGGCTGGTGGCCGGGGCGGGGGGAGGGGGGGGCATTGTGGCTGGCTGAACGATAGCCGATGAAGCACTCCAGAAATATTCAAACTGCATTAGAGGCATGACAGAACTACACCAGCTCTTAGAAATGTAATTTTCTGTGGAAATAACTGTTCTCCCCATATGCCTTGTTCCTTTGACCTGGGTTTATTTTCCACTGGGAGTATTGGGTTCTCCACCTGTGAGCGAAGGCCACGTTGGTCATGAGTCAGCACCTATGGGCTCAGGGGAGAGGGTAAATGAGCCCAGGTGAAGAATCTCAGATACCCGAAAAATCACATTCAATCACTCATCATCCTACGATATAGCTCTCTAGGTCAAGACGTCTTTGTTCCACAGAAGGAAGCAGCATCAGAAGATTCTCCAGGGATTGCAATTCCCACACAGAGGTGGAGAATTCGAGAAAAACAGCTATTCAAGTGCTGTGAGTTTCCACCTGCTTTTCTCAGCTCTGTGTAAGCAGAGGACATCAGGACCAGAAGTCTTTGTTTCTGCAGGTGGAAGACTCATCCCGAGGCCAAGGTGAGGGAGAAGTAAAGGCAGAACTCCAAAGCCATGGGAACTATCGTTGTTAATGTCCTTGTTTGGAATTAACTTTCCCACCAGGCTATTTCCTTATACAGGTCCTCTCCTCTAGTTATCTCAAGGTGTTGAGTGTTCTGAGCTTCCGAAGCGCAGTAATGGGCAGTTTTCTGTTTCAGACCCACCTCCTCCAAGAAGTCTTCCTTGATTTCCTACCCTGAACTGAAAAATATAAATCTCTCCTTCCTTTGAATTCCCGCAGTACTTTATCTGTATCTATCTCAAGGCTTTTGACCCATATCTTTTCATGCTGTATTTATCTTCAGACCCACTTGCTGAAAGAGGCACGTTCTCTGAATCCTCCTTGCGCAACACGTATTTCTTATCATGGTACCTTACTCCGAGTAGACACTAAGTAGACAGCTATCGCTTGAATTAAAAAAAATCCAATATACTGACAAACTGATTCATCTATAGCAGCACTGTCCAATAGAACTTTCTGCTAGGATGGAAGTGTTTTATACCTGTACTATCCATAAGAGTAGCCACTAGCCACTCGTGGCTATGGAACACCCAAAATACGGCCAGTATGACTGAGGAGATGACCTTTAATTTTTTCAATCTTAATCACTTTAAATTTATTTATTTATTTATTTATTTGAGGTTGGGGGGCGGGCAGAGGGAGAGAGAGAGGATCTTAAGAAGGCTCCACACCCAGCATGGTGCCCGTTGTGGGGCTCGATCTCACAACCATAAGATCATGACCTGAGCCCAAATCAAGAGTCAGACACTTAACCCACTGAGCCACCCAGGTGCCCCTTAATTACTTCAAATCTAAATAGCCATGTGTGACTAATGGCTATCTTATTAGACAGCACAGGCCTATAGGACAATAATGAACTCATTTTGTGTGTGTGTGTGAATGGATTGTTTATTTAGGCAATAATCAGATCACACAAATGTTGTGTAGAAAACCTTAGAGGGATGATTGGATATTTCGCTTTCCGAGCAACATAAAGATGCCCGTTCTTATATTCTGTGGAGCGAGGTCCATTAGAGACAGACAAGAAACCACAAACAAGATGGAAAGGTTAAATTTACATTATATTAACAGGAGGTATGTGCTATGAAAAAGAAAAAAAGAAACAGAAAAAGCGGAGTAAGAGAAAGTGAGCTGAGAGTGTCTGGGAGGAGGTCAAGGTAGGCTTCATTTAGAAGGTGAGGTCTGAGCTCAGGCTAGAGGGAGGGACAGGGGGCAGGCTGGGCAAAGAAAATGGCAAAGGAGCTGAACTCTGCAGGGCCAAGTAACAGCTCGAGATCATGGGCTGGACCCCTTACGACACGGTCACAAAGAAAATGAGGCTGTGGCGGGCACTGAGGAGGGAGAACGGTTTTTATCGTGTTTTGTTAACAAAGCCTTGATAGATGTTTCCAGAACGATCTCTTGAAGTTAAAAATTAAAACTAAGTGGCAAACTGGCTCACTCCACTTTTAAGCACAATGAGTTTCTGGAAACCACACTGGAAAACACAACAGTGAAAAAATCAACTTTATTCTTCCCCCTCTTTGTCCAGCCTGTGTTTCCCCACTTTTTTCCAAGCGCTAAGAAAGCAGAGTGCCAACTGGATTTGCTCAGAGGCTGTGGAAATGGCAGAAGCAGAGTCTTAAAATGATGATTGCTGGGAAGGGCAGTGGGAAGAACCGGAGTGCACTCCTGGCCCACTGACGAGGCAGTGAAAAGTGAGGGGGGGTGGTGAGTACGACAGGAGGCATCAGAGGGGTCAGCACAGAACCTGCCAGACCCAAGGCAACACTAGCAGCTTTCTCTAAGTGTGGGGACGGAACTGTGTGACACTCTCAAAGCTGGGTGTGACCTGAACTCAGAGCTGAGTGATACAGCAGTAGAGCGAGTCACAAAAGAAAGCAATGCCCAGACACGCAATACAATTCCGGGGATGCGAGGTCCTGGACACCGTAACCCCAGGCTGCTCCGTCTTCCAAGCAAACACACTGACGTTAGAGTGGCAATCCTTTTCAGCCACAGATAGTAAACGTTTCACTCGAGGCCCAGCGGGAGAGTCTGCGAAATATTCCAGAAGAAGATCCATTAAGCGCTCCAAAGAATTCATCTGAAATCTTTTGCTGCCTGTGAAGTTAAAAAATCCACAGGCTATTTTAACTTGTATTTTTCAAAGCATAGTTGTCAAGAATGTTAGCGCCAACATAACTTACGTACATAGAGAGCCTGCTCGCTGGTAATTCTCCAGGAATTGGAATTGTTTCAGCGCTCCCAGGGGAATATGATCACGCATGAACTGGGAGTCAAAAGCAGGAAACCGTCTGGACCATAGTGATACCATGCGACAAAACCAAAAGCCAAAGCGAATTAAGGGCTTGCCAGCAACATCTGTCATTGGGTGTATTAAAATTATTTTATTTCAGACTGTGGGCTATGATTCATTAGTGACCATAGAATCAATTTAATGAGTTGTAACCAGCTTTTTTTTTTTAAATTAATTTATTGTCTGAAAACTCAGTGCTATTTCCTTCACATAAGGTGGGAGGAAGAGGATGCTTCTCCTTAATTCTCCTCCCTCATGCCACCTCCTTCAGAAAAGCTTCCCTGACTGCTCATTCTAGATTCCCCCGCTACACACATGCACACACACACACCACCTGTTCATTTTCTTTACAGCACGACAGCACTTACTATTAACTGGAATCTTCTTTCTTTTCTTAATTTATACGGAAATTTATAAATATTTTATTTATTTAAAATACAATGTTATTTTATTTCTTTCTCCACACCCACTCCACTAGAACATCAGCTTCAAGAGCTCAGAGCCAGGTATCTTTCTCACCGTTATATCCCCAGTGCCCAGAACAGTGCCTGCCACCTAGTAGGTGCTCAATTAACACTTAAGGCATTGAATTTAAATTGCGCCGAGTGGCAGGTTCCAACCCATGGCTGTTAGCTGCTCTTGTTCATTCCGGATGCTGGCGTACTACCTCCCTGTTCTGCTCTGAGAACCTGGTACCACCCTTTTTCCTCAGCCTACAGGGACTCAACACAGGCCATGACCCTGGTTCACACACCTGGACTTGACCTTCTTCATTCAGTGCTTCTACATCTGCCAGCAGCCGCTGTGCTATCTGCCAACCTCGATTCAGCTTCATTTAAGCTCATTTGGACCAACTCTCCTTTACAAATATTCTTCAGTCTATTGTAATGTACAGTTTTATAAATTTTAACACACCGATGGATCTGTATAACTATTGCCCACAATCAGAAACCACCCCGCAAAATTCCATCGAAGCTCTGTAGTCACAGCCTCCCTTCACTCCTAACCCTTGGCAACCATGATCTGCTTGCCAACACTTTAATTTTGCCTTTTTGAGACTGTCACATCCCTGGATTCATGCAGTATACAACCATTTGAGGATGGCTTCTTTTACTCAGTGGTACGCCCTTGAAATTCATCCAAGAGGCTGCACAGAGCAGTTGAGTTCACAGCTTTTTATTGCTGAGGGTCAAGTCCTTTGTACGGAGGAACCAAGGTTTGTTTAGCCAACACCTGACGCAACACACTTAGGTCATCTCCAGTCTTTGGTGATTATGAATAAAGTTGCTGCAAATATTAATGTAAAGCTTTTATGTGCACAAATTTTCACTTCTCTAGCATAAATACCTAGCTGTGAGATTGCTGAATCACACTGTACCGTTTTGGACTCCCCACCAGCAGTGTTTGAAAGTTCTAGTAGCTTTACGTTATCTCTAGCACTTGCTATCATTAGGTGTTTGGATTTTAATTTAGCTTCTATCATAGGTGTGTGGAGGTATCTCATTACGGTGCTTTTTTTTTTTTTTAATTTTTTTTTAACGTTTATTTATTTTTGAGACCGAGAGAGACAGAGCATGAACAGGGGAGGGTCAGAGAGAGAGGGAGACACAGAATCCAAAACAGGCTCCAGGCTCTGAGCAGTCAGCACAGAGCCCAACTCGGGGCTCGAACTCACGGACCGCGAGATCTTGACCTGAGCCGAAGTCAGACGCTCAACCGACTGAGCCACCCGGGCGCCCCACGGTGCATTTTTAATGAAAACTAATGAAACAGATTTGGAAATAGATGGCGTCTATTTCCAAAACAATGGCGAAAATACTATTTTTCTATAAGTATGTAAGCTCATAATTACATACATAGGTACGTACTAAGTCATAATGCAAAATAGACCTACTGTGGATTATGGTAAAAAATGTTTGAAAGCCATTGTTCACTCCACAGGATGAGGACCCAGCGTTGGCATTTCTGTTTGTTTCAGAGTGAGTTAGACAGAACCTAAAAACCTTAAATAAGCTTAACACTGAAGCAAGGAGAAGAAACTGAGATCAGATTTCAAGGGCACCGACTGAAAATGGAGTCTGAGGAAAGATGAAGGGATAGTGCTGAGAAGCAGATTTAATAGAATTCACTCATTTGTTCATTCATAATTTGCATGAAAACTATTCAAAAACAAAGTTGTTGACGCCTGGTATCTGCTTTTAATGAATGTAACGCCTGAGAGAGGAGATGTGGCTATAAATGCAAATATATCTACAGGACATATTGAAAAAATGAGCGCAGACATCTCTTAAAAAAATCGATTAGGGGCGCCTGGGTGGCGCAGTCGGTTGGGCGTCCGGCTTCGGCCAGGTCACGATCTCGCGGTCCGTGGGTTCGGGCCCCGCGTCGGGCTCTGGGCTGATGGCTCAGAGCCTGGAGCCTGTTTCCGATTCTGTGTCTCCCTCTCTCTCTGCCCCTCCCCCGTTCACGCTCTGTCTCTCTCTGTCCCAAAAATAGATAAACGTTGAAAAAAAAAAATTTTAAAAAATAAAAAAAAAATCGATTTAATGCATTATACCTCCCTACATGGTATATTTCGTGTAAAAAAGAACGAGGTCATTCCATGTGTTGGTGGGGACGTAGGTTTAAGAGGACCGTCATGCACAGCTGACGGGAGTGTGGCTCGTTGGCATTCTGGAGAGTGTGCTTACAGTCCTTAAATTACGTAGACACAGACTTGCTGACCTAACAATTCCAATCATGGGCGTAATGTGTATTGCACATTTTTCACGGGTCCGTGTATTTCACGGGACATACACGAAAATGTTCCTTGCAGCATTATTTGGGGACACATGAAGTTGGCGGCCATTTGGGTGCCCATCCCCAAGACTTGGATAGAAAAAAATGTGATGGATGAATCCCTAGGGGCAGTAGGCAGTGGTTAGAAGCCATGGGATTAGACAATATTGAAAATATTGTACTTAGAAGACTAAGCAACAGGATGAGATCTAGAGAGCACCCACACAAATTAAAACCACATGTATATAAAACAATAATCCAAATTTTGCTGGAACACATGCAAACAAAAAGTACCCATCCAGCGCCAAGAGAGGGAGACAAACAAAAGTAAGCAGATGGGAATAAAAAACAGAATTAAGAATTTTTTAAAGAGCCTGGAAGATTTTTCAGGCTGGTGGAGTCCAGGTTGGACTCCAACCTGAAGGGATCTCAGTGGCTGTTGGGTTTGTGCTATTATATTGTGCAATTTGTGTAATACTGTGTTGTTTATTTAGTATACTATTTATTTAGTTAGTGACTTTATTTAACCTCTCTATCACCTAGGAAGAGGTGCTCCAGGAAGTGATTTTCAGGAGCGGGCTTTCTGTCAACATGCCTGTCTCATTCATGCCTTGGTTTTGCACTCCCTCTGGCTAATTTTCTGTGTTTACCCTACCCAAGTTAGCCGAGAGCAGGAGAGGTTCCGACTGGTCACATGAACCAATATCCAGGGTGGTGCACCCCAATCAAAGAGAGTTCTTGAATCAGGCCACTTCATGGGCAACTGGTCCAACCTACAGATGGCCTTTGGTTCAGGCAAAGATCCCTGGCCCGAACAGATTATTAGGACTGAGGTTTTAGGCTTATAAAACAAAGCATGAGCTTCCTTCCTTCCTCCCTCCCTTCCTCCCTCTCTCCCTCCCTCCCTTCTTTCTTTCTTGTTTGTAAGGAACAGTTTGAGGATGCTCTTCTCAGAAGAGAAGAGTATTGGGAATCTTCCTGACAGTTCCCAGTGCCAGTTCCACCCTGACTATAGTGTGGAATGTGCCCTAGACAAAGGATGTGGGCCGCTGTGAAACCCAAGCATCACAGGACTGAAAAACAGACTAGACTGTCCACCCAAGCACAGCCACACAGGGAGGTGACATCTTACAGCATGAAGACAACAGGCTTTGGAGTCCGTTCATCTCTGGGAGGCATCCAGACCCTGCTATTCCTGAAGATATACTTTTGACAAGTTACATGACTGCCTCTTGCAGAGAACTATTGCGCGATAATGCTTAGCATGGTGATTCGAAGATAGTACGTGCTTGGCATGTCCTAGTTCCATTTCTTCCCCTCATACCTGACACATGTTGAGGAGTGTTCCTGAAGACCACACAGCCTGTGTAAGTGTATTGGGAGCCGCAGACATAAGCTGGTGTTTGCCGATAGCTTGCCCGTATCTATTTAAACTACATTTTCTCCAATCTTCCCCATTAAAAATAATTGCTTCAGAATGTGTTCTTTTTTTTTTTTTCCTTCCCTTCTCTGTGGATCATAACTAGCAGGTCAAAGCTGGAAAGCAGAGAGCATGTGAGTCACTGAGGTGAGGTAAGAGATTGTTAACAGCCAAATTTCTGTAGTGCTTGTGCAAAAAAAAAAAAAAAAAAAAAAAAAAAAAATGGTCTGGCTTCAAGGCTATAGAAATAACCTCTATGAGTTTGCAACCATCAGGCCTGTCTTATGCCTAAAGCCAAATGCATTTCCCACCCCGCACTCCAGTCTTTTAGTTTAGTGGATTGACTGGAGAGAATTCAAGTCTGCTGGACACTTTTGCAAACACCTGACCCCAATTACAATTTTGTTAAGATTTCACTTGGGGGAAAATTCAGTTCATTTGTCCTAAACCTTTATGACCATTTTGAAGATACTGTGTTAGCACATCTGGAAAGCGAGTTTTCTCCTAAACCAATGTATACCTTTCAGCTGCTGAAGCGATACTGTTAAAGCAAAGTATCAATGACATTGTGTGTGGTTTCGCTTCACGATTTCTTTTCCTGTGTTCACAGTAATGGGAGCTTAGGTCTGGGAGAAGTAAGAGGCCTTGGTACTGCACCCCCTGCCGTCTTGTGAGGGTTCACAGCAGAGGCCCTGTGACGTCACATCTTATACCCGGTAAAAAGGGCAGCAGAAAATATTTCCACATGGTATGTGACACAATGCTCTCATCCACCCTATTTTTACTGGACCTGAGATGTATTTGTTAGTGAAGGCACATGTGCCTTCAAAATGAATGAATGAATGTGTATCAACCGAATTAAAAAGAAAACCCTTCGGGGCACCTGGGTGTCCCGGTCGGTTGAGCGTTGACTTTGGCTCAGGTCTTGATCTCGCATTTGTGGGTTCAAGCCCTGCGACAGGCTCTGTGCTGACAGCTTGGGAGCCTGGAGCCTGGTTTGGACTCTGTGTCTCCCTCCCTCTCCGCCCCTCCCCTGCTCGTGCTTTCTCTGTCTCTCAAAAAATAAAATAAAACGTTAAAAAAAATTTTTTTAATTAAAAATTAACTCCCACTTTGCTAGGTGTTTGCTGTTGAATTGAATTTTAACTTCTGTGTTGGGTCTCATAAATTCAGAAACATAGAGATCAGGAATTTGGTAGGAAACTGAACGCTGGAAGCCTATTAAAAAAAAAAAAGCAAGCAGCCTATTACGTAATATGGGCAGATAAAATGTTCACAAGGCAACACTTTAATTCAAACACAAGTAGTAGTTGGAATGGATACATTAGGCTATATTTGCTACAACATAAAGTAAAACTTCATAACAAGATTATGAAAGTGATTTTTATTATTGGACAATGGTGTCCTGTTATAGACAGTTACAGGTACAGAATGCTTTTAATTGGGCATATCAAACAGCAAAAGATACATATGAATGCTGTGTCCCCAAAATGGATTTCACTTACAACTATGTGTTATAGTTGCTCTGTACATATTAAAAGCATAAGTGATGAAGTAGAAAAATAAGAAATGATTAAATAAAAAGCTATCATAGAGTTATAAACATCTACTAAAGTATCACACTGTGTATCATAGCTAAGAACATACAAATTAATATAAATGCTATGCAACTATTTGATCTAATATAGATCTAATAAGGAAATGTTAAAGCCATAATAACACTTCACAGGTGAAGGCTAAGTTCTGAGACATGAGAGCTTTCAGGAAAAAAAAAAAAAAAAAAAGCTTTCCGATAACCCACAAGACAAACCTGAGACATCTTTCTGTTTGGAGAAAAAGCAATTTTCTTACAAAGTCAAAGCTTCATATATAAAGGAAGCATTTAATAAACAATATACTTTATTACAATAACCTGGAGCAGATATTCTGACTACAATAGTGACCAGCAAATAGATTCCTTCTCCGGGAGCAATAAAATAAGGTTTTCTGATTAAGCCAGTAGCCTCATTATTGTAGTCTCCAAGTGTGGTTATTTTTGCTTATTTTTGGTTTTGCTTTCCTTCCTTTAACGAGGTTATAAAATATACAATCAACTAGGCTGTATTAAATAAGCCAGGTAACCTCCAAGAGCCCACCTTATTTCTTCATATATAAGCTGGGCTTTTCCCTTGCCAAAATTGTTGGATGAACTGAGCCTACACACACAAAACAAGATAACAGCACATCTGTATTTGGTTGACTTAATGAGGCGTCCAGATCGGCACACGATTGCTTTTGCTACCATACGTCTCAGAGTCAGCGGGCTAGGGCAACCTAAAATCATGGTCTCAGCCCTGCTTAGGGCAAGGGGGGTGATGACGTTTTGGAATAGCTGGTGACCAAAAAAAAAAAAAAACTGAAACACATTGGGTAAGCCTGACCTCTACAGTTGAATTTAGTTGCCTTTAAAAATAACTGGCACAGTTGTCCATATTCAAGAGGCAGCACTATGAGATTTGATTCCATGAAATTTTTGTTAACAAAATAATCCCAAATCACAAAACAGATCTTCTGTGTTGTAGATTTTTCTTAAAAGTCTACTTGGGATTTAACGTTGGCCCACAAAGTATCTTATTTCTAAATGTTCGTATTTCAACTTTCGTGCCTCAGATTAATTAATGTGGAACGCGCGGGGAAATGCGTAACCATTTTTCTTCCTTTTCATTTCTCGCTCGTTTTTCTTACCACCCCTCCACACAACCGCCAAACACTCCTTCCTTCCTCCTTTACAATTTTGATGAAAAGATTCCAAAGATCTTCATACAATGTAAGAAAAGCAAGCTTTCAGGACACTGCATGTCTCCTCTGAAGTCCACACGCAATGAAAGCTAAAGCTCTAACCTTCACTTTGTACTCCTCCGATCTTCCAGCACTTTTTTTTTTTTTTCCGTTTTTAGGATCCTTACATAAACAGAACCTATACATTTCGTTCAGGCTTTATGTTTTCACAGTTTCCAAAGTGACCACTCACTGGGTTGACCATCCTGAACAGCCCGCCTGATCTGATCAGCTCCACGGGAACATAATGGAATCTTCAAAACAGCCTCCCAAGACTACCTTCGGATTCTGACTTCCCAAACACAGACATGAATGCTATTACAAAAAAAAAAAAAAAAAAAATCATTTAAAAGAAAAACTAGGTCTGTTATGATGGGAAGTTTCTCCCTTGGTCTCTAATAAAGAGAACATCCAGATAAGTCACTGCATTTTTCACTATTCATCAGGCAGACACTGGTTACATTTCTCTGCCTTGCACAGGCTAATAATGGCCGTATTTCCAGTAACTTCGACTGGAACTCAACAATCAGAATGGCTTTACGATTAAATTCAATTTGAAGCATGCCAAGAGTTTAGAATTATGGCATATTCACTACGTCAATTTCACAAGGCGATTCTGGATTGAGGATATAATTTTAGAAAATATGTTGTAAAATAATAAGGAACACATCGTACAGACCCAATCCTGAAAGTATTCAGTTCTCATTCAAGTTGTGGATCAGAGAACAGACTTTGCTTCAACTTGGTTTTCATGATGTCGAAACAGGCTTGTTTCCTGTATCTGAGCCAAAATTGGTTGAATCGAACTTTTTGATTGGTCTTTCTTTTGGAAAGACAAACATTATTCAAACTTTACTTAACAAAAATAATACTATTTAATAATATAATAACATACATATTGCTTCTGAATAATTATATATGTATTGAATAGTATTTGGTGACTTTATTTTTAAAGTACGAGACAGACTGATATCAGTGCATTATAATCACATCAGTTAAAGCTTAGCTGGGCTGGTAAATCTTTTGTTGTTGATTTGTTTTTTGTTTTTATTTGTTTGTTTGTTGGTTGGTTTTTTGTTTGTTTTGCTCATAACTGAAATTCTGTACTTTGGCCACCAACAGAAGTATGACTTCGGCTTGGAATTTTTTACAGTTGAACAACTTACACTTTAAAATTCATCGTAAATCACTGAAACTTACTATAATCACTAAATCAGCCACTATTAAATTTCTCTGTAAGCAAATGAGTTTATGACTTTTGCAAAAAAGAAAGCATATCGGTAGGCAAAAAGATAAATCCATCCATAGACGCTAGAGCTTAACTAAACTATTTTTTATTGAAAAGGTGAAGAAAGGAATTTCTGGTCTTTACTTTTCCCTTATCACCCTCAATCACATGGCTTATACTGAAATTATCTGCCTTTGTGTATTCAACAATATATTTTGAAACTTTGCTTAATGTGATTTTCTAAGGACCAGATCTCAGCACACAGAACATCAATCTTGGATCTCACCCACAAGGGCATTTTTACTGAAACACTTCTTCATCAGGTCATTTGTGTCTATGCTTATGTGAGTTTAAATCCAAAGGATGCTCCCTCAAGAAATTATTGTTACCAGCCCTTGATTTATGCATAAAAATTCTTTGGACCCTTTAATTCTTTGATTCAAAAAATCTTCTAGAAGCTCCTGCGTAGCCCAGTGCTCGTCTGAGCACACATGTGTGAAGCTCATCATCTGGGGGTCAGCTGGTCTATGCTCACTTTAGAGGCTAACCGAGAAAGTGACACAGAGGAGCTAGAAAATTCTACTCCCTATCCCCCCAAACCTGAGTACTTCTAACATTCCAGCTTGCTTCTGGCCTCACACTGGCAGTCCTCCTCAGCTTGTAACTTTTGGACAGCACTATCGAGGAGCTCCATGGACTCTCTGAGAGTGACGTTGATTTTAAATGACTTGGGTTTAATGGTCAGACCGTAATCAAAATCCATTTTCGGGGGTTCGTCTGGATTGGCCTTGAAATTGCACTCGTGAGCCAGGATGGAAATGAAAAGAAAGAGCTGCATCTTGGAAAGCTCTTCCCCAATGCACCGCCGTTTGCCTACTGAAAAAATCATCACGCTGCTGGCCAGGTCCTTGTCGATGAAGCCGTCCTTGTCCAAGAACCGGGCTGGATCAAAGTCCTCTGGGTTAGGCCACTTCTCCGGGTCATGATTCACGGACCACTGGTTAACAAAAACCACTGTGTCCTTGGGAATGTGGTAGCCCAGGACGGAGGCACTGGTGGCGGTGGCATGAGGAATGGTGACGGGCACAAAGCTGGAGAAGCGCATGGCTTCGTAAAGAAAGGCCACGACGTAGGGCAGGTTGGGCTGGTCTTGCAGGCAGGGTAGGCGGTCTCTACCCACGACTTGATCCAGTTCTGCCTGGACCCGAGCCTGCACTTCAGGATACCTGTTTGGTTAATGCGGAAGGAGAAAATGAGTGGGGAAAAGTAATTCTTCTTTCATCTACAAAGCACATGACCATTTAATTCCACTTTCTTTGTCTGAATCAGTGGCTGAATTAACATTTCCAGACAAACAAACACACAAAAACTAAAATGGTTTCCTAATTTCTCACTAAATTACGGGATGGATGAATTAATAGCTCTGTTTCCCATAATAAGCCTCACATGGCTAATGCTCTCTTTCCTACTGTAAGTCGAAAAAAGTCTAAGTTTTCTCAGCCTGAAAAAGCTCCAGACAAGGCCAACTTCTCCATGAGGCACAGCAGACCATGCCAAGGACCCACAATACTTTTCAGGAGCCCATGGAAATGTTTTCCTTTCTTTTAAAATCAAAAAAAAAAAAAAAAAAAAAAAAGAACGTTTAGGTCAAAGAGAATATTTTAATATATAATTTTAATATATTTATCTTTAAACAAACAGTAATAAAATATCATTAAAAAGTTTTCATGGGGTAATAAATCTACAGGGGCAAAACCATCCAGGACCCATAAAAATAAAAAAGCAGCCCCCCAAACGGGTCCTTCCCCCGCCCAACACACACATCTTCCTTTTAATTCCAGCAGACACACTGCCCTCACTTCATACAAACTGGTATCCCAACAGATAAAGGTACAGATCGTCTAAATTTAAAAGAAAATTCCCAGCGTTCAAGAGATTATGGTACAAGCTGTAATGCTTATTCACTGTCGGCAATACAAATAGTACCGTCGTTTTGGAAAACAAAATCTTAGCACTAAGCAAGATGCATAGGAGTTAACTGCTCCCCACTCCTTTTTTAAACCCAGTAATCCACGTCCAGAAATGTATGTGCAGGAAACGACAGGTGCAAACATATCTGACTTCAACAACAGCCAAAATTTTCAAGAGGCAGTCAACAATGTTAAAAGAAGCGATTATATATAATGGTGTTATTACGGCAAAAAATATTAGATAACCGTCAAAAGTCACTACAATAAAGTTTAAAAGATGGGGAAATGTCCATTTCAATAAGTGAAAATGCCAGAAGTTAAAAAATAAAGTAAATAATTATTGCATCTCTGAAAAATAATTCAAGCATGTATGGGATGAAATTATGGGTGATTTAAAAAACTGCTTCATGAATAGCATACTTCAGGAGTCTGGAAACTTTTTCATAAAGGGCCAGATAGTAAATACTTCAGGCTTTGCAGACCAAACCCTCTGTCACAACCAGCCAGCTCTGCCTTGCGCTATGAAGGCGGCCACAGACAATACATAAATGAGTGGGCATGGTTGTATCTTGATAAAAAACTTACATCCAAAAATGAGCAGTGTAATTTGCCAACCCCTGTCCTACTGTCTTCGCTAAAATGAAGAAAAACGTATTCACCAGCTACATTGAACTGAAAGTGACTCCAAAATTGTTTTATTTACTTTTGCTGCCCAATTCAGTCTCTAATGAAAAAAAAAAAAAAAGGCAGTTTCAAAAGATGTTTATGGCGGGTGCAAACGACCCATCGCTCTCATTTGGGGATGTCTTCTTCCTGATCTGTTACGGACTTCTTTTTGATTTTTGCTCATTGCTCATAGTGTTTCTGGGGCCTTAATGCTGAAAAGCAATTTTAAATATACAAAAACTTCAATTTATAAAAGCAGTTGCACAGTCTAAGGACACACAGGTTGCAGGATTCTAATAAGAAAAGAAGTGCTCCTTGCCTTCCAATTTCTGGGTTACCAACAAATTCAGCACACCCCCCCCCCACCACCACCACTTCCTTGCACACCAAGAAATGCCACAACCAGGATTTCTGCTCTCTCAAGGCAACCAAAATTTGCCTTTAGTGAGACATCTGCCCCTGGAGCAGAGATGCCCACAAAACCTGGCTGCTCTGTTAAATCTAAATTTCAGATAAACAATGGCTAATCTTTTAGTAGAAGTATGTCCAATGTGGAATTTATTTTTAGTTTCTACGTCTGGCAACACCCCATGCCAGCAACCTGTTTGCTTCCTGCGTGCAGGGCTTCCTTCCCAGAGGTCGGCGACCTTAATCAACGTGGGCACTGCCGACCGGCTCGCAAACCAAGCCTGGCCCAGGGACCAGAAAAGTCCGTCCGCGGGCGCCTCCTGGATACCGTGTTTGCCTTTCGAGACGCTGCTCTGCGCTCGGTAAAAGTGACTGCTTCTCCGGTTTTTTACCCAGACACTTCTCACACTGCTAGCGCGGCGTTTTCGTTAACCCAGCGCAACCCGCTAGTTTCTGGCCGCCTTCCTAAAGCTTCCGTGCGGGTTCACGGTTGGCGGTGCCGGCCTCCGAGCACTTCCTCTGCCCAGGAACAAAGCCCGGACGCGCGGCTGGCTTGCAGCGCCGGGGCTGGGCGGCCTCGGATCTGCGCCGGTGACAGGCCGAGCCCATCAGGCTCGTGTGTTTATTGAACATATTTGCCCGTTACCCTTTCTTTCGGAAGCGTGCCAATTTTGCCTCTGCTGTGTCAGGGAGGCAGAGATCGGGGCTGATCTGCAGACACTTAAAAGATCCTGCCTTTCGGGGCTCTCACGAATGTGTCCCCACTTGGAGAGGCAGCGGGCGACAAGATCAAAGATGCGGGCCGCGCGCGGGGTCTCAGCCCGCACCTTGCCTTCCCGAGCTGCGCTTTCCGGCCGCGATCTCTGCTTCGAGAGACGGGGACCTGTCGCGAAACCCCAAACCCTGCCCAAACCCTGGGCGTCCGTCGCGACCTCAGCACATTCTAGCCTTTTCCAGGGGAGGAAAGGAATGCCCGGCCCACGCCTCCTGGAGGTGTTACCTGGTGAAAAGGATGAGCAGCCACTGCAGCGCGGTGGAGAGCGTGTCCTGGCTGGCGCCGAAGATGTCGGTGACAGTGGCCGGCACGTACTCCACGTCCAGCCGCGCGCCGCCGTCGTCGGAGCCCTCCGCCGCCTCCGCCGTCCCCGCGGAGAGGATGAAGGCGTCCATCATGTCGCGGGGGGCGGCCCCGTGCTGCAGGCTTTCTCGGTGCTTCAGGAACTTGTTGAGGACGAAGTTGCTGAAGTTGTGGTTGAGCTGCTCGAACTCGCGGAAGGCGGTGCGCACGGGGTTGGGGAAGCGCTGCAGCCAGGGCAGCACGTCCACCAAGCTGCCCGCGCCCACCGTGCGCCCAAATTTGTCGTTGTGGCTGAGCAGCTCGCGGAACTCCGCGTCGTCGTGGCTGTAGCGGCAGCCGAAGCACACGGCGCTCATGACGTTGGCCACCGCCACCACGGTCAGCGGCCGCGGGTCGACGTAGGCGCCGCCCGCGCTGCCGCGCACCAGCAGCTCCACCAGCTCGCGCGCCTCGCCCAGCACGTGGCCCTCGAGGACGCGCCGGCTGCGCGGCTGGCGCGTGCAGAAGGCTCGCATGGTGCTCTGCGCCGCGCGCCGCTGCGTCTTCCATCTCTGGGAGTACTGGCCGAAAGCCAGGCTGCGGCCGCCCGACACCACTCGAAAGGAGGCGAAGCGCGGCCGGTCGGCGAAGGCGGCGCCCTGCTGCACCAGCGCCTGGCGGATGGCGCGCTCGCCGTTCAGCACCACCACCGGGCAGTTGCCCAGGCGGATCTGGAAGACGTCGCCGTAGCGCCGCGCGAGGCGCGCGAACGAGAGGTGCGGCGCCGGGCCCATCGCCGCCGCGTTTCCGATCAGCGGCCAGGCGAAGGGGCCGGGCGGCGCGGACCCCGGCTGCCGCCGCCGCTGCCTCAGCAGCCACTGGCCCACGTGCACCGCGGCCAGCACCGACAGGAGCAGCAGGAGCGTGGTCTGCTGGGTGGACAGCGCGCTCGGCTGCAGGGGAGCGTCGGGACCGAGGCCGGTGGCCATGCTGGAGAGAGAAGGGCCAAGGCGTGACACTCAGGTGTGTAGAGAAAGGAGCGGGCGCCCCACGCCCCTACCCTCTAGGCGTCGGGTTCCCTCGCGCTGTTGGGAAGAGAGGAGGACCGGCGTGGGGCAGGTCAGGGAGGGCTCACTGGGGAAGCAGCAGAGGACGCGCCTTTCCCGAATCCCAACCCATTCCCCAAAGGAGAAGGGAAGGAGCGCGTCCTCTCAGTGACCCGGACTGTCCGTCCCCACCCCAACCCCTTCCTCGTAGCGGTTCCGGCAATTCGGGGACAACCCGAAGGGCATCAAGGCGGAGGCGCTCAGTTCCCTTCTCAGTTCCCCCTGAGGCCGGGGGAAGGCGGCTCCGTGGGTAGACTGACCTGCGAGGTGGCGCGGTTTCCAGCGGCGCGGGATGGCCGGGTCCGAAATAGGGCTGGAGCCTTCGTGGAGAGCAAGACGTCTCCAGGAAGTCGGAGGCCTCGCCTGGACACCTGCTGCTCTGGGAGCTTGAACACCCACTCTGGAGCCTCTAGGTGTCGTCCGAGCCAGGGGCGCTGGGATTGGGATGAGGACCGAGAAGGGTGCCTCCTTTGCCCAGCCCTGCTACACCTGGGGCCTCGGCAGAGCTGGGGTTTTCTCACAGCATGCGCCCTTGAGACTGGGGTCGACGAGTGGAGTCAACTCCTAGCCTTCACGCCCCCCGCTCGTCCCTGACAGCTGGGGTCGCAGAGGTGTGGCCCGTTTGCACACAGTCAAGCCCGAGGATCCGAACGCGCCACCCCTCCTGTCTGGCTGCTAAGGTCTGTGTGTAGCGGAGTAGAACCTGGTGGGGGGCGGGGCTTACGGGGGGCGGGGCGCCGGGATGGGCCAAGTCCTGGGTCGCCGCGCTCGGGAGGTCACGCGAGGCGCTCGCGGCGCTCCCCGACGGCCTTGGCTTTACGAATTTACCGTCCGCCAGAAAACCAGTCTTAATCAGTCCCTCCCGATCGAAGGTGCAGTTTCCCGGAAGCGCGCTGGGGACACCGAGAACCTGCCGGTCGCGCGGCATTTTCCATGGGAGCAGGCCTCCCTCCCGGAGCGCACGACCTTCACCCCCACCCCCACCCCCCTCTGGGTGACTGAGCTTGGTTCTCGAGACAAACCCGCTCGGAATCCTCGGGCTCCCGGGCCGGGAGAGGGAACCTGTCAGCTTGGGAACATGGAAAGCCGGGTTGTGGTGGCGGCTTGCCTTACAGCCTCCCTAGTTATTTTATTTTAACGTTCTTGCAAACAAATCGGCCCCTCGGATGAGGCCCTTTGGCATGCAAAGTTCTCCTTCCACCTCGGGCGGCGAGATCAAGAATCCCTGAAAGACGCGGGGCTGCGGCCCCGGGGCCCCGACCGTCCTTAGCACACAAAGGCCAGCGCTGGCGGGACGCAGCTGGCCGCGAGGTTTCCCGCGCAGCAAGCCACCACCCCCACCCCAGGTGGCGCCGCCCACTGCCAGGCTCGGGGCCCAGCTGGCGGAGTCCTAACGCCGCCGCTGAGCCAAGCCGGGGCGAACAGGGGGGCGAGGAGCAGAGAGAGGGAGGAGGGAGAAGGGGGAGGAGGAGCGGGAGGCAGATCGCGCGCCTGCGAACTTTATGGGGTTGAAAAGTTTCCTCTGCAGTCGCCTCCCCCTTGCGTGCGGAGCTTTGCCTCGCGTGCGCGGCTCCTGGAAAGTCGTCTCCGGTCATATCCCTCTGCGCTTCTCACGGCACCTGCCCCGCCGAGGAGGCGGCGGGGGCGGCGGCCCAGGGATGGGTGGAGGCCGCCACCACCCAGCGCGGCGCACGCACCCCGGCGGGTCAGGCAGGCGGACCAGTGCCCCGAGCGCGTGTGAGCGCGAGATGGGGACGCTTGCTTCAAAGGGGAAGCCGCAGGCGTTCGGGCCGCGGTAGCTTCCCCGGCCCGAGGCGTCCTTGCTTACTGGCTGGTACCGAGCATTTTCAAGACCCTGGAGAGAAAAGGTCTTCTCTGCCAGGCTGGGGAAGGGTGGGACGGCTGGTGGTTAACCAGGTAGGAATTGTATCTCCGGGCCTCCGGGATCTTCAAGTGGCCATGTCAAAGTTGAGTGCTTACCACGTGACTCCTCCAGAGCTTTGAGTTTTACGGGTGACGGGAATCTCTATCGTTCTATTGTGTCTCCGTTTACACATGTGGGGTTCAGAGAGGTTATGTGACTTAACCAAGATCTCACACACGCTGTAAAAATACGATTACAGCCATACAGTATAATCTTAAATGATTCCTGTTTTCAAGAAAGTGATTGAAATGCTTGCATGACCCGTGGGATGATTTTCTCCCCTCCCCATCTCTTACCGGCTATCAAGAGGTGAAGCCAGAATGTGAAGCCACCGAGTCCTTTTCTAGATCCATCAATACAAGTTTATGTGGAAGGAAATCCTTAGATTTAAAAAAAAAAAAAGGCACAAATGCCTTCTTTCCTGCCTGCCTTTAAAACAAAAAATCAGCCTGGATGGCTCAGTCGGTTGGGCCTCCGACTTTGGCTTAGGTCATGATCTCACCCTTGTGGGTTCCAGCCAGGCATGGTGCTCTGTGCTGGCAGCTCAGAGCCTGGAGCCTGCTTCAGACTGTGTCTCCCTCTCTCTCTTCCCCTCCCCTGCTTGCTCTCTCTCTCTCTCTCTCAAAAATAAACACTAAAAAAAAAATCAGCTAGAAGAGTTGTTTTAAATGGTTGTTTTTGTTTACAAAGTGAGGATTCTGAGGACCACAATGAAGAAATAGTGTGGTCACCTTTTGCAATTAAATGGATTTTGAATGAGGGAGGCCTATGGACTATGCCTCATAGCTGCCCTTGAAATAAGTGGTTAAATTTTAAAGAAGCATAAAGAGGTGTCTGAAAATCAGACTTTGTGAGAGACTGAAACCCAACAATAAACTGTCTGACCTGATAAGAAAACACTTTTTTGTAAAAGTCTCCATTCAGTAGTTTTTGAGAGGACCTCTGAAAAGGACTTCATGCACTATACTGGAGTACTCAGATCCCTGATGAGGTTGTTTTTGAGCAACTGGGTAAGTAAGCATTGGTTTCTCAGAGCTGTGTTGGCCTACACATCCTTAGAAATAAGTTTCATAACCTTATGATGTTCAGCTTTAGCAAGACCCTTGCCTAATAATTCAGTTCGAGACTGCTGAACACATCAATCTCTCAGTAGGCTTTAATTTAGTAGACGGGAATTGTCTATGGGCTAATGCCAATTCTGAGCTATCAACATTCCCGAAAGCCTCTAGCACAGTATCTCTACTGGAAGCAGAGCAAATGCAGGTTGCCTTTAAACCAAGTAAATTACTGTTTTCAAAAGTAGAACGCAAGGCTGTTCTGAAGACCGGTTAATAATTCCTGAATAATGCTGTGTAGTTTTTAGATAAACTGGATGCGTGCCATCTTTTTTAATTTTTTAAATGTTTATTTATTTTTAAGAGAGAGACAGAGTGCAAGCAGGGAGGGGGCAGAGAGAGAGGGAGACACAGAATCTGAAGCAGGCTCCAGGCTCTGAGCTGTCAGCACAGAGCCCAATGCGGGGGCTTGAACCCACAGACCGTGAGATCATGCCCTGGGCGGAAGTTGGACACTTAACCAACTGAGCCACCCAGGTGCCCCTAGATGCATGCCTTCTTGCCATAGCAAATAGTTTAAGCATAGCCTCCAAGCTGTGGTGCCTTGGGCTCAGCTCTTGTTCTAGGACATGCTTTAAAAAAGCAGAAGAACCAGGGTGCCTGGGTGGCTCAGCGAGTTAAGCGTCCCACTCTTGATCTCAGTTCAGATCTTGATCTCAGTGTTGTGAGTTCAAGCACCACATTGGGCTCTGCACTGGGTGGGAAGTACTTACTTACTAAATAAATAAATAAATAAATAAATAAATAAATAAATAAATAACAGAGGAACCAGCTGAGCCAATGCTGTCAAAAAGACAGGTCCTTATCGATCATGACAAACCAGAATGACTGGCTATACTAACACCTTCAGAATTTGCAGGCCTCAGTTTCTCTCTGGCTTTGTGGTATAGAGACCTCTGTTAGAGGACCCAGCTGGTACCTGACAGAGACCTAGGGTAAATCCAAAGTGGCCAGCCCAAGGTAGGGCCCACCCTCTAGTGAGAATCCCCAGCAGGCTCTTTAGTTATCCACACAACTTCTCAACCAAAGCCAGTAGGATTTAGGCCTGGTATCTCCTTTCAGTCAACAACCAGGGTATGGGAATAGCCCCCGCCCAAATCTCAAACTTGAATTGTTTTGGTGCAAATAACTTTCAAAAAGAACAGCTCAGCTAGAGAGAGAGTTTAAAGCAGATTGTATTGTATTGATTCCAAAGAACAGAAATCCCGCTTAAGCTTGTTTAAACAGAACAGGAATGTACTGTCTCATGCGCAGGGAAGGGTAACCGTGGTACCTTACAGGATGGAAGGATGTGGGGCTGCTCTCCCCAATCTCTATTTGCTGGTGTCCAGTTGGCTTTTGTTCTGGAGACTCTTTATGTGCTAGGAAAGCTGGCCATGAGCAGTCCTGGAAGGACTCCCAACATGCCCACCCTTGTGGTCAATTGTCTGGGTCTGGTATCAGGAGAAGAGGGATGGGGGAAGAGGGAACATGCTAGGAAGCCAGAGATAAAAGCCCCCCTCAGTCCTCATGTGCCTCGCTTCCATCCATTACTCCCTAATGGGTTGAGGGATACCCCAAACCTATTACCACCACTACCACCACCATCATCATCATCATTTTAAATCAGCAAATCAGATAGATGCATTACACCTGGAGCCAATAGCCAGGAAATGATGACCCTTATGTCATCAGGCTAGAAGTTGGTTTTCTATTTTTTTTAAAAATTTTTTAAATGTTTATTGGTAGAGGTGGGGGGGAAGGGGCAGAGAGAGAGAGAGGGAGACACAGAACCCGAAGCAGGCTCCAGGCTCTGAGCTGTCAGCACAGAGCCCAGCGCGGGGCTTGAACTCACAAACCCCGAGATCATGACCTGAGCCGAAGTCGGACACTCAACCAACTGAGCCACCCAGGCACCCCAGAGGTTGGTTTTCTTGATGGGCTTTTTTCCCTTTAGCAGAATCCCCATGTCAATTTCGTGGCTGAACCCTGTGCTCTTCTAAGCCCCTCCAAGCACACATATACACAGGCCCTGAGAGGAGAGTGGAGTAGAAGCAACGGTCTCTGGCAAGCCTTTGACATGGGGGATGCGCAAGAATCAGTAGTCAGACCCGTGCTAGTAGGCAGAGAAACAGAAATCGGGAGATGTGCCAGGTGTCCGAGGCAACTGAGAATATGGCAGAGGGAGCAACCATATGTCAGTAGGAAGCTGACATCACGTGCTGGGAATTGAGAGCATTCTTAGGAGTTCACACCCAAATCCTGTGCCCCACCTGACTTCCTTCTATTCCCTTCTTCCTGGTAATACACAGGCTAAGAAGCATAGAGCTAAAAAAAGAAAAAAAAATCTATCTCATTTCATCGAACCTCAGAAGCTATCATTGGTGGGATGCACTGTTATTTTATGCATTAATATAAAGGCAAGGGTGGGGGCTGCCATTTGTAATGATGCCACTGATTAATAAGACATATTCTAATTTCACAGACGTTAAAAAAAATTAAGTGTGTTTTAGGATCAACAAAGCCCTGTGCATGCTGGCAATGATTGGATCCTCTGCCTTTGTATTAAGTAGTAATGGTCCTCGGAGCTCTTAGAATGAGACAGGTGGGGCCAGGAGTGTTACCTACCAAAACCATCTCCCCTTTCATTTTTTAAAAATTTGATGTGAACAACTAATGTTTTCTCAATTCCATGTCAAGCGTGGGAAGAAACTGCTTTGGAAGATTTTGCTGATTTTATTGGCCTAAACAAACTGAAGAAAACAGTGCAGCTTAAGGCAAGTTTCTTAGCCCTCCTCCCCTTCCAAATGGAGTGCGCCACTAAGCTCTTTCCCTATAGTCTGGTATCAGTGACAGCCACAAAGCTACCCTGTATTGTTCCGGGTTCCCACCCAAATACTTTCATGTGTGTTTAGAAGTAAATGGGCATCAGTGTTTGCAACTTAGTCTCAAACAATTCAAGGCAAAAAGATAGGCGGGGGATGGTGTGGGGGGGGGGGGCGAGAGAGAGAGAGAATGGAAAATGATAAAGCAAACATGGTAAAATGTCCCTAATTGGAGAATTTGGGTAAATGAGAGTTCCTTGTGATGTTCTTGCCACATGTCTGTAAATTTGAAATAGTATCAAAATTAAAAGACACTCAAGAAAAAGTTAAAAGTTACTAAGAATAAAAAGTAGGAGCATGGGAAAGAAATATCTTTGTAACCTTACGATCTTACATGTCTTCTCAGTTTTTATTGAGAGTCTCTTATAAGAAAGGACAGTGAAAATAACCGCGGGACTGATGAGTCCTGCAGAGTCCTTCATCTGATACGGTTTTCTTGGAGTCCAGGGGCTAAGAAAAAATCTGTGCTCCACGGGAATGGTTTTCCTCAGCGCTATCTGATTTGACCCTTCCCTTCTTTGCTGCCCTCACTCTTTGAATGCTCTAAGTGTATCTGGGCCTATGATCTCCTCCAATTCTTTTTGAAGATAAAAGGAACATAATATGTAAACAGCTCCTGCCCTTGGTTTCACTGTGTTCTTGTTTTCAGGAGACAATCCACTTAAGATTTCCTGCACTGCATAAAAGTAGCCAGGGGTGCAGTTCTCAGATTGCTTCTTCATGCTTCCTATGGTTTCCTTCCTTCTCCGCCATCTTTGTTCCCCTTGCTCTTCATTTTTCCTTCTTTATTCTCTCCCGTTCTCCTTCCTTCCCCCTTTCCTTGGCTCCACTCTTATCCCACTTCTCCTGCATTCCCTCTGAGACCTCTATTCTTCCCTCAAGCTACCGCCATCTCCTTCGTCCCCCTCTCTCCCCACCTCCTACTGCTCTTTTCTCTCTCACGGGACAATAAAGAGTGAGAAGCAGAGGAGAGAAGAGGAGTGAAGAGAGCAAGAAAAGGGGTCAGAGAGATAGAACAACTAAGAAAAGACAAAGGAGCAAAATATCCAATGCCGGGGCTAACAGATAACCTCGGCGATCAGCTAGTATGGGCTCCCACCCAACGGGACTTTCCTGCTCAGTGTTTGTGGGGTAAAGCAGCCTCTAACTCAGGACAGTGATGACTTCAGAGGAAGGGAAGGGACGCCAAGGTCTGGGGTTGCTTCTGTACATTTGTACCCTGAGTTTTGACTATCACCCCATCCAGTTCCTGAAACTCACCCTTTTGACAGTAGGACTAAGCCTGCTGTCCACTACCTTCCTTGGTCAACAGAAAACAACTTAAAATTTCCTAACCCTTTGATTGGGCAGAGAAAATCATTAGGCAGATGAAGGATATGGTTTTTCATCTTTGTTTCCTAAAAAATGAATATTTACCAGGTTACCAAGAAAATGCATAAGACAGCAGCAAGAAAAGTACAACAAACAAACAGGCAAACAGAAATGTGCAGTGGGGTTCAGCTAACTGACGACATCTAGCCATAGGCATGCTGACTGGTACAGCTTCCCAATCTGGAATAGATTCTTGGTTGAGGATCCAGATCCCAGTCTTCTTTTACTCCATTCACCTCTTAGTTTTTAGGGTTAGATCTGTATTCCCTCACACGTTCTCTTCTCTTTCCACAAAGGAACAAAAATTCAGGTCAAGAACTGTAGTCACATCCAGGCTGAAGAAAATAATTGGTAGATAAATAACTCAAGTGGTTATTCCTCCCCTACACATTGCCAAAAGGGAACACGAGGGTTGGATAATTGTACGTTGGCTTGTTGACCATTGACCCCCAACAGGATTTTCCCATTCTACCAAGGAAGTGGTCATTTCTCAGCTGTCGCCTGTTTCTGTGGTTGGACTGCTCTGGTTAGAAAGCTCTCGATGTTGAAAGTTTCTTCCCAGTGTTACGAAAGAATGTGGAGTGAACGTTGTTGTCTTCTGCTGAACTTAGAGCTACCCTTTGGAGAGACATAAACCAAAACTAATTTCCCTTTCACACGACAGCCCTTCACATGTTTGAAGATGGCTATTGTGCTGCCACTGAAACATCCCTCCACCAACTATGAAACACCCCAGTCGCCTCCATCATCCTTGGAATAACTCGGTTTCTAGAACTTTATCCAGCTTATCTCTGCCTTCTAGACAATGCAGTTTTTCAATATGCCTAGGTATGTCCCTGCAGCTGAACACGATACTGCCAAAGGTGACAGCCTGTCTAGCACAAGGGGACACAGTTACTTCCCACCAGACACACAGTGTTTCTTTCAATACAAACTAAGGTTTGGGGACTGTTTTAAAAATCTGCATCCCACTGTTATGCCCATACTAAGACTTATGATCAAGCAAAGGCTTCATCTTTTAAGATTTGATTCTATTCTGAGTCTTTAATTGCATTTATGCAATTGATTTTTTAAAAAACTAAAAGTGAGATTTGCATTCATTCCTATTAAATGCATCTTAGGGCTTTCAGACAATGTTCCAGTTCATGGAGGCCATGCTGAACTCTCACTGACCCTGGGGGCCAGAGACTAGGAGCCGATATAGGGATCTATATGCTATATTTTTATTTGATATGTATATATATGTAAAGTATATTTTCTGTTTTGGTCAGATAGAAGTTCTTAAAACACACACACGTAGTACATAAATACATTCTTGCTGCAAATGATTTAATCAGAATATAAGAACGTGCAGGAAGATGGGAAAGCCCACACTCCCACCCCTTCTCGGATGGAACCACGGGAACCGTGTGCCTTCTGTTTCTGTATGTGCATGTGTTCGTACCTATGTGTGAATTTGAATACAAAGGAGATCATAGGATTACTGTTCTGTGGCTTTTTTCCCCCACCTAATATTGTCTTGGTGGCCACAACAGACAGTCTAGATCTACCTGATGCTTTTAAACTATTGTATAGTATTGGGGCCCCTGGGTGGCTCAGTCGGTTAAGCATCTGACTTCGGCTCAGGTCATGATCTCACGGTTCGTGGGTTTGAGCACCAGTTCATGGGTTCGAGCCCCGTGTCGGGCTCTGTGCTGACAGCTCGGAGCCCAGAGCCTGCTTCGGATTCTGTGTCTCCCTCTCTCTCTGCCCCTCCCCCACTCACGCTGTGTCTCTGTCTCTCTCTCTCTCTCTCTCTCAAAAATAAATCAATGTTAAATAAAATAAAAATATAAAGAGCTATTGTTTTAATTTAGCTTTGCAAATGTAGGAAGAGAACAAACAAAACAAAACTACTATACTTGTCTTTCAGCCCTATTCCTGATTTTAAAGCATACGCATGCTTGCATGCAGATGTCACCTCTTCTTGACCGATGAGGGAAATCCCCAGATTAAAGTCCGTGAAACGTCAGAGGTGGGGAACATTCTGGATCTCCACATCCCTACGGAAGACATCACAGAAGCCAGGGTGGGAGAGTGACCTCGGTGTGCCTTGATGTCCCCTCTGAGATGATGACAATTCTTCACAGGCCCCTGGGCACAGACCCAAATGCCTTCCGGGTTTGTCTAATCCTCCCAAGGAGATTAAAAGCAGTAAAGCCTGGGGCGCCTGGGTGGCTCAGTCGGTTGGGTGTCCGACTTTGGCTCAGGTCATGATCTCATGATTCATGGGTTCCAGCCCCGCAGGGGGCCCTGTGCTGACAACTCAGTGCCTGGAGCCTGCTTTGGAGTCTGTGTCTCCCCCTCTCTCTGCCCCTTCCCTGCTCACGCTCTGTCTCTCTCTCTCAGAAATTAATAAACATTAAAAAATATATATATTGTATATATTTACATATATTATTATATTATAATATATTTTATATATTATATATTATTTATATATTATATATTTATATATATATTTATACATATATTTATATATAAAAGCAGTAAAGCCTGCATGCCACCACTATTAGGAGTTTGGCTCCTGGGGCCAGGCACTCTTGGGTGTGAGGCCAGGCTTTCTTATCTATAAGCAGTGACCTCTGCCAGGTTATTTAACTCTTCGGAGCCCACATCTCCATGTTTGCACAAGAGAGAGAACACTATCCCAGCCACAGAGGGTACTTGTGAAGAGTTAAGGAGATATTGTGAGGACACCAGTCAGCGTGGCTGATGGTACAGTGAACTGTCAAGAGCCATTACTATTACCACTGCTGTTGTCGTTTACTCCTAGTCCTAGCAAGCCGTTACTCCTTTCCAGTAAAATCTGAGTCATGCAAGGACTTGGAGCTCGCAGGGATAAAGATGTGGTCTTCTTTTTTTTTTTTTTTTTTAACTTTTTTTTTTTTTTACATTTTATTTATTTTTGAGAGACAGAGACAGAGCACAAGTGGGGGAGGGGCAGAGAAAGGAGGAGACACAGAATCCAAAGCAGGCTCCAAGCTCTGAGCTGTCAGAACAGAGCCTGGCGCGGGGCTCGAACCCACGAAACGACCTGAGCCGAAGTTGGATGCTCAACCGACTGAGCCACCCAGGCGCCCCAAGACGTGGTCTTCTTGGTTCAGTGTGATGGCTCCCAGGGCGACACGCCCTTACCTACCTGCAAGCCTCTGAAAGCCTAGGGTGACGTGAGTCACCTGCTCCTTGTGTTTCTGAGGCAGCTCGTTGAGTGGCTACCAGCACCTTCCCAGAGCCGGCCAGGGTCAGAATCTGGCTCCGGTTGCTGCAGATCACTGCTGTGGGCCCAGGTGACGCTCGGGAAAACTGGAAATGATGCCAGTACCTCGTTCACAGAGTTGTGGCGAGGACTCAAGGAGCTGACACTGTCCGAGCCCCTGCAGGGGCTCAAGTGTCCTTTTTCTGTCGGAGGCCATTCGCTGCGGCCTCTAGACGGCCTTTAGAAGGCTGACCTCAGAGCCATCTGCTTTTGGCAGAAAGGCTCAGCACCAATAGCCAGTTGGCATTTTCCTCCAGCTCGCGGGTGGTAGCCGAGCAGTAGTCTGTCCCTCACCTCGCGTCACCCCGCCTTGGACGTGCTCCCCTTCAGGACCCCAGTGCAGAGGCAGGTCTTTACGCAGGCAGAGGCCACATTCCCAAAAGATTCTGGGCAAGGCCATGCTAGGTTTTTTTGTTTTTTGTTTTTTTTCCCTCTAAGCTCGGCTTTGGGCCAGTCCCACCATGGCTTCTGTGAATATTTTGCAGCCCTGCGGTGATGAGGCTCCGGGACGACACTCACGCAATTCCCTGCCAAGGGAAGTTGAGAAAGCACCAGTCCACGTGGTAAAAGTGGGAGAGAACTCCAGGGACCTCCCAGCGATTTGTGCAAATGAGACCATGCCATCTAGCTTCCCAGAAGCTCCGGCCCTCTGTTCCGACGTTACAGGTGTGGCTCAAAGCGGGCCGTGGCCCCAGACCTGCAGCCCCGGGCACAGCTAACAACTACACTGAAGAGGCTGAGGCCACCCCAAGAGCCAGAACCAGAAGGCAGGGCGGGGAGGCTCTCAGCGTCCCCCTTTTTTTTTTTTTTTTTTCAACGTTTATTTATTTTTGGGACAGAGAGAGACAGAGCATGAACAGGGGAGGGGCAGAGAGAGAGGGAGACACGGAATCGGAAACAGGCTCCAGGCTCTGAGCCATCAGCCCAGAGCCTGACGCGGGACTCGAACTCACGTACCGCGAGATCGTGACCTGGCTGAAGTCGGACGCTTAACCGACTGCGCCACCCAGGCGCCCCATCAGCGTCCCCCTTTTTAAAGGCCAGGGGGTGGGAAATTGTCCAGAATGCTCCCCCATCCAGATTGCAAAGTTAAAGTCAATAGTGTGTACTTTAGTGGTGACTAACCTCCAATTTTCCTCTTCCCATTGCGCTGAGTCAGTCCCTGGCGACCTGTTCACTTTAAGTGTTTGGATGCAGAAGGAAGGAGGGGCCCATCCGTTTCTGGGCTTTGAAAGCATGGCATTCTAGTTTGTTCAGGTGTGGCCGGGGCTTCTCATCACTGACTGTGCTGTCTGGGTCCTTGCTGTCTGTTCATTATTTCAGGGACTTGACGCTGTAAGAATGTGACCGAGCCCTGAGTTTCCAGGCTCCCCCCCCACCGCCAAAGGAATACCTGGGGCTATGGAGTAAGATAGAAATCTACCTCCGCAGCCAGGACACATGAGGCATCCAGACTACCAGGAGCCCTCATTTCTGTTCTCTTTCACTGCTGGGCCCTGAGCACCATACCCGAGGCAGAGCAGAGAGGTAGAAACCCAATTACACATATCATTTAGTCCAACAAGGAATAAACACACCAACTGGGAGTGCCACTGTGTCCGGCTCAGGAGGATGATCCTCCTCTCTGTTTCAGTCATAAAGAGAGCCTGTGGTTTATGCCCCTCTATTCTCTCAGGGTGCCTAACACCACAGAGCGAGTTGGGACAGAGAAAGAAAGGGAACTAATCTTCCCCCCCGCCGGTGCCAGGAACTTTTTTCTATGCTTTACATCTACTGTTTCATTTACTTCTCCTCATCCTCCTGAAAGTATTGCTGCTTTTAGCTTACATTACATATCAGGTGATTAAGGTTCAGAGGCAGTGAACTGTTTGCCCACCGTCACACAGATTGCAAGAGAGGGGGCAGAGATTTGAACTCAGGGCCGCAGGCTGCAAAGCTCATCCATACCCCAGCAGTAAAGATGCACTAACTTTCGCCTATCGTCCAGAATCTTATAGAAGCCCCTCCCTCTTAACTGTATGCTGAGTACAGACTTTTCTGCCCTATTATGGCTGCTGAGGGCCTGGGTGACGCCAAGCCTCTCCACCCACCCCCATCCGGCCAGGAGAGCTGACTCCCTTGGGGGGGGGGGGCAGATCCCCAGCAGGCAAACTATCTTGGTTCCAGTGAGGGATGCGATTCAAACCCTGTCCCTCCCCTCCCAGTGGAGACTACCCCTGATGTCTGCCCTGCACAATTTAACCTCTGTAATTTACAGTCTGGTCTTGGGAGAGCTTAGAAACTTTTCCTTTAAAACAGTGGCTGGAACATGCAGAGAGCTGGAATGAAGATTCCACATGGGTTTCATGACTAGATCTACTACACTCGAATCCATTATATTGAAATTACTATAAAATTCACACTATTCCAAATCCCCAGAAATGATGGTTTTATTTAGAAGTCAGTCAGCAAAGGGATGATTTCATAGATCCCAGTGCCAAAATCTGAGCTCAGTGCTTCTCAAATGTTGTGCTTTCAGGACCTCTTCATACTCTAAAAAATTACTGTAGAAACCAAAGAGCTATTGTTCGATCTAAGTTACATCTACCAATATTTACAATTTTAGAAATGAAAATGCAACAAAACTTAAAATATTTATTCACTGGAAAAGAATAAACCCAATACATTTATGTTAACATAAATAACATTTTTAGGGAAAATAACTTTATTTTCCAAAACCAAAAAGATTAGCAAGGGTGGCATTGTTTTACATTTTTAAAAATTTCCTTTATTTCTGACTTAACAGAAGATAGATGAATACTCATATCTGATCCTGCCTTCAGTCTGTTGTGATCCCAAATGTGATGCAGCCCCTGAAAGGACCGTGACAGAAGGAGAGGGAAAAAAAGGCAAAGAGTATCCTATGACCATAGTTGTAAACTTGTGGATCCTCAGACGGGGTCTCAGGGACCACCCACCCTCCCAAGGAGTCCCAGCACCACACTCTGAGAACCACTGTCTAAGCTTAAAAGTGTGATTTTTCTTTGTTCTTTAAATTTTTTAATGTTTATTTATTTTTGAGAGAGAGAGACAGAGCATGAGTGGGGGAGGGACAGAGAGAGAGGGAGAACAGAATCCAAAGCAGGCTCCAGGCTCTGAGCCGTCAGCACAGAGCCCGACGCGGGGCTCGAACTCACGGACTGCGAGATCATGACCTGAGCTGAAGTCGGATGCTTAACTGACTGAGCCACCCAGGTGCCCCAAAAGTGTGATTCTTCTTTTGAGTGTCTCCCCACCCAAGCAATATCGAAGCGACTATGGCCTTGATAGAGGAAGTTGGTGGGAATAGGGGTCAATTTCAGAGGCAGCAATGACCCAGCTACTGGTTTGAGGAGGAAAATCTTGGAGACAACCACCGTGTTCAGCCAGGCTGTACCTGGCTGGAAGTACCATCCATCCCCAGGGGTCTGGCTGGGACGATGCACCTTAACCACCAAGTGGGGCCAGGAAGAAGAGATAGAGTGATCCCCCAATCTCTGCTGCCAGAGCCCAGGTGATGTCTGAATGAGGCACTAGGAGATCATGGCAGAAGTTGGGGGGCGGGGGGCGGATCCTGTTCAGTTGTGGGACCGCGAGGGCCTCAGAGCCACAACCTGAAATGCAGCAGCTATTTGGATAGTGGACCTGCCAATCATAACAATGGCAACAATAATAATATACTACTAATAATGTAGAGCTACCATTTATTGAGCACTTTGAGCCAGGCAGTATGCCAAGGACTTGACAGAAATCATTTCATTAATCCCTCACAACCAACCCTTTCAGGTAACTATTAACCATAATCCCTTTTCGACAGACAGAGGAAGCAAGGCCGGAGGAATTAGAGTTATCAGCCAAAGGTCACACAGCTCCTGTGGTAGCTGAGCCAAAATTTGAATTCAGGTCTACCAGACCAGAAACTCTCTCCCAGCTCCCAGCCACACCAAGTGGGCAACCTCTTGATGGAGAACAATCAAAGTTTGAGGGCAGGAAACATGAACGTTACTGCTTTTCAGTGGATGATGCATGGGGACAGGATAGACACCCTTTCCAGCTCTAACCACCCTCTCGGAGGCCCCAGAGCCGAACTGTATTGGGGTCATCAAAGACTGAGGAAGGTGATGAGCCAAGGTGACAGCTCTGGGCGTATGGCCCCTTGCTTTCAGGGCCCTCCAATGACCCTCCTCCAACCCAACTCTGCCCCCCGCCCCCATAAGCCATCTTGCCATTGTTGCCACCAGCGGGACAAGTGTGGGAATTGGCACTCCCACCCGAACCCTCCTCCGGAAGGTCTATGAAAACTAAACCCCTTCAAAGCTCTGCCTTGCAGTCCTTCAGAGCCCTGCTCCCCAGCAGACATCTGGCACGAGGCCACCTCCACAGCCCGCCCCTTCTGAGCTCAGCCTCCCAGAGGTGTGAACTTCTCATAAACAAGCTCTATCTCCTATTCCCTGCAAAAATAAACAGGAAGATTGTATGAGAATCCTCTTCCAAGGCATCCTCCCTTCTCCCTAATCAGAGGCTCCGAGGAGTTCTGCTTTGCACGAACTTTTAATACTTTTAATTTGCGTGCAGACAAGCACAAAAGACTCAACCGGATATACCTGTTATTTCCCAATGACCTGAGAGCCCAAGTTTATATTAAGCCTTGGGTTATGGCTTAGCTTGCACGCAAGGTTCCAGGACTCCTGCAGGCAATTGAGAGGTGGTGGTGGAGAGGACAGGAACAACTCTGAAGTGACAGCACATAATTTAATTCCCCTTAAGCTTTCCAGGCGTGCAGACTGTTCCTTTTTTGTCAGCATATAACCTAAGTGATTTGTTTTACTCAGGCAAGAAATGTCTAATTTAAACCATATTGCAGCTAAGCCTTCAGTGAAGAAAGAGAGCTCCCTGCAGCTTGGCGTGTGTGTGGAGAAGCCGCACGGGCGGCTGAGGCAAAGCAAACCCCTTACAGCCCCTGCATTTCTTACCCGGGTCATGATTGGAGAAGCATGCATTCTTGGGCTCTAATCGCCACGCTCACTCTTCGTTCTCGTGCTTCGTCCCTCGTGAATGGGTTTAATTTCAGTAAGAATGTTTATAGGAGCACGTTGACTCATTGTCCTCAACGTCCTAGGTTTGGGTTCCATCTGAGCCACCGGGGGCTGTGGGACTTCATGCAAACCTCTTAAACTCCCATCACTGATTTTTCTTCTCTGAAATACAGCCGGGAGTGGTGCAGATTGACACATTTTGGTGGCGAGTAAGCTGGTTTAAGAAGGAAGAGATCTGTGCCCCAACCCTGCTTTACCCCTTACTAGCTGTGGATCAGAGACAAGAAATTTTCTCTGGGCGTCAATTTCCTCCTCTGTAAAATAAGTGAGTTGGATGAGTTGGTCTTCAAAGTTCCTTCAGCTCTAAAAGACTATATATGCCCTAAATCACTTCCAGTTTGATAAAATATCAGTAGCTATTATTACTATATTATTATTATTATCCGTGATTCCCTTCTATAATTCCAAAGAAGTCACTAGCCAGACAAATCTTCTTTTGAAGTTCTTTTCAAAAACTACTTTTATATGCCTAACTTCCATGAAACAAGGAGGATACTAGCCCCCCTAAGCCCTCCATGGTGGGATTTGATGTGAAAGTTCGGTGTCCAACTCATTCCCATCAAATTATTGAATTTCCCCTGTAGCCTCGCCAGGAGGCTAAAAAGGGTCTGTAAATACAGCCTACATTTCAAGGCTGTTCCCTCAGCCAAAATTGCCCCCTCCCTTTCTCTGCTGTGGAAAAGCCTCATTCCCTTTGGCTCCTTTCCCCATTATGGAACGAATTGTTTTCTCCTCTTGATCCCTTGAGCACTTTGCACTATTATTTCATTGACTTCATTCGATCTGGTGTTATTTTTGGTTTCATATCCAATAGATCGCTGCTCAACTAGACCTGGGGAGCAGGGACTTCGTCCTCTGTACAACCCAGCCTCGCTGCCTTCCTTCCCTCTCCCTCCCTCCCCCAGGACCTGGTATACATTCAGTGTTGGTGGAAGAATTAAACTGTTGAGCCCCCGTGGGTTTTATCACAATGGGATAAGAATGCTCCAAGGGTTAGAAGTTCACAGCCTGGGCTGAGCCGCACTGATCCCCACCCCCTCAAGGATCACTGATTAGGCTGGTGATCAGAAGGAGGATGTGGGCTTGGGAGTGAGTGGGTGGTTGGGATCCGAGGAGCATGTGTTGTGGGGTGCAGGAGAAAACTGGCTTTCTGGGGGTGAGCAAAGGTTGGCTTAGCCTCACGTGATAAGAGGGGCTACATATTCCCTTCGCCATAGCCAGGCTTAGAACCAGCTGGTCGGCCCTCCTGTTCAGAATGCTTTGTAAACAGCACCCAACTCAGATTACAGGGGAGCTTTTCTGAAATTTAAAGAACAATTGCTATTCAGTTTTACTTGCCCCAGGCCCTTCCTTCTTGTAGTATACGGTAACTCTCTTATGCACATTTCCATTTGCCCTACTCTTTGTCCAAGGTGGACCCTTGAATGCATTGATGCCTTCCTTGCCTTTGGTGTAAAGACATGTCTGGAGGCATAAAGCCCTGTGTGGGCTTCTCTTTTTCTTGCTGAATGTAAATTCTAATTTAAAACAATTTTTTTGATTTTGACTAGACAGAGATTTTGCAGGAAATCTGATTCTCATTTTAAAATGAACAAGGGTGGCACCTGGGTGGCTCAGTCGGTTAAGCGTCCGACTTTGGCTCAGGTCATGATCTTTTGGTTTGTGGGTTCGAGCCCCACATGGGGCTCTGTGCTGACCACTCAGAGCCTGGAGCCTGCTTCAGATTCTGTGTCTCTCTCTCTCTCTCTGCCCCTGCCTGGTGCTCTGTCTCTCTCTCTTTTAAAAATAAAAATAAACATTACAAAAAATAAAAATAAAAAAGTAAAATGAACAAGGATTTGAGGTCAGCCTAGTTAAGACGAGTTTAGAAAAGGTGCTTTTTTTTTTTTTTCCAACGTTTATTTATTTTTGGGACAGAGAGAGACAGAGCATGAACGGGGGAGGGGCAGAGAGAGAGGGAGACACAGAATCGGAAACAGGCTCCAGGCTCTGAGCCATCAGCCCAGAGCCTGACGCGGGGCTCGAATTCACGGACCGCGAGATCGTGACCTGGCTGAAGTCGGACGCTTAACCGACTGCGCCACCCAGGCGCCCCTAGACAAGGTGCTTTTAAACACAGTGTAGAGAGATAAGGAAGAGCTGTGTTATTGGAAAGGCGAATTACTTTCAGCAAAGCCTTTTTCCAATGAAAATGAACAAACAAAAATTTTGTAACGAAGAGTAGCAACCACCCCCCAAAAAGGTTCTGCCGCCCACCCTTAATTGTTGCCCTCTTGTGGAAGGAGTCATGGGTGCTGCAAACTTTGAACAGTTTCTTCAGAGAAGGAGCACTCTACTTGAAAAGCTGAATATCTTGGTAAAAAATATTGTAAGTAGTGAAATAATTAAGAGCTAAGATAACTGTGTCCTTGGAGTTACCTTTTTCTTAAAATATATGGATTATCTCATGAAGCAGAATCCGTGTGGCTGTTGCATGTAAGTAGCTAACAGCAAAGAAAGTTGGAATTTCATCTCTCCCAGGCTCAAGAAAAGCCAGAGGAGGAACAGAGGTCATTTGTGGTGACCGGGAGAGCACTGGGTTGGGGCTTCAATGGATGTCAGGTTAGTGTCCTTGTGCTTTAATAATTGGGAGAAACGTGACAGCCGCAACTTTATAAAACATTCCCAGAGAGTGGGAGAGCCAGAGAAGGCTGAGACAACTTCCATAAAAGCTTGGGAAGCAGAGCAGATAAAACCTGTGTGCTACCACAAGAGCAGATGGGGAAGCAACATTCCAGAAATGAAGGGGAAATGAATGAAATCTCAGGTCCCAGAGGAGAAAGGCAACTAAAGGCTGACCTTTCCCCTCCCAACTGGCCTGGAATGCTGGCTCAGAAGAAAAGGAAGGGTCGGGGGTTTCATTTCTTAAGCTGATGTCTCAGCAATGATAGTGAAGTGGGCCCAGCTGGCTTTTGAAGATGAGGAGGGGAGTGAGAAAGGTAACAGTGGCCTGTGGGGAGTGTTGAGGGTGGGGGGGGGGGGTGGGGGAGGGAAATGGACTTCTGAACCAGCATCTGGCAGCTTGGGTGGAAGGACTCTAAGCATTGAGGTCCACAGACCAAGCAGAGATCTGGAAGGGCAACAAACACAACTTTGGGGGAAAGGCAGCAGAGTGGGGAGGGGTTCTCCCTTCTGAATCTGAGGAGGGCATTTCACCCTGAGGACAGCTGAGCAGGAGGGCCAGGATGGCCACCAGCAATGCCAGGAAACGCGTGTGGTATCCACCTGACTTCCAGCAACAATTTCTGCAAAGATTGTGACACCGCGAGCATGTGTCCCTTCACCTCTGCTCTAAAAATGCCATTAGATAAATGCCTGTTTTATCAGCACTATGTGAGATTGGCTTTGTTTGTGGAATTCTGCAAGACAACTTGCAGTCATGGGAACGTCTATGTGACCCAAGGAGAAGCAGGCCCTTCTCTGAGGCCCCAGGGCCCTGGGGTTTGGAACATTTCCTTGGAGATTTTGTGAAGGGTGAAATGGGAGAGAATGTTTACCTTAGAGTAATGTCGGGGAGCAAGAATACCTGTCCTCGCAAAGGTCCTTCCAGCTGGACTAAGAATCAAACTGACATGGATGGATCAATAGGAGAAAATCAAATTTAATAGCATACATACAGGGAATCCACACAGACATGGAAATTCCAAAGACAGTCAGGCCAAATGAGGTCTGTATGCCATCCTGAGGTGAGGAGAAGGGATAGGAGTCTGGGACTTTGAAGGGAAAAAATGCAGTTGACAGGGCAGTAAGAAAAGGAGCAGGTGTTTGGTACTTAGATGTCTGCCCTGCCCTACAGATGGGTCATGCAGATAAATGTATCTGTGGTAATAACCGTTATTCTGGGAAAGATTTCCAATTTAGATTCTCCTATGCAGCTCAGGGAGGAGCAAGGACTTCCTCTTGACCTAGAGGGTCTCGACTGCTTTCAGCTCAAAATAGTCTTCACACCAAAGTGGCCCATCTTGGGACAGCCTGTCTTTGGCCCTCACAGTTCCGTCCCCTGAAACTTCCTGATGGTTCACACATTAAAAGTTGAGCTGGTAGATTGTTTCGTCTCACCGAACCACTCCCCTGAGTCTTGATAATAGGTCAGCTTAGTTGAACTCGTTTCAGAAGGTGGCGTTTCTCCAAGCTAAGCCTATGGTTCAAGTAATCAGGTATTAGATAAGAGGCCTTTCTACGGAAATAAAAGAAAAGCAGCGGTTAATGATTAGATCAGATTATAAACCTGTCTCTGAGTTCTGAGCCAGCCAGCTGACAAGACTTCTAGATGTCAGGCTCCGAGCATCTTCAGACAGAGTGAAGGCAGGCCGTGGCAATGCGACAGATTCTCCTGGTTTGTAGCTCACATGTCTCTAGCAATCTGTTGAGTGGCCCACAGTGCAGTAGGTACAAAGATTGTCTAGACATGAGCCATTGTGGCAATTTCTCTGAAGTTTACACCAAGCCATTTTATATTAAGTTTGCAGGGCTTCAAGGAAGAGGGAAGTTTTAGTTCTCAAATGATTCCAAGTCAGAAAGGTGGGAGAACATTCAAAAACATTAGTTTGGAGAGTTGTAGCCTGGCACTGGAGAACACTAGAAGAAATCAGGATTTAGGCCAGCTAGTAATAAATAGTGTTAAAATTTACTATTTACAAAGATGTGTTATCGAGACATATTTTCTCTATAATCACCCTCATTTTTACCAACGGTAGCCAGATTAACACTAGTTTGTTTGCAAAATAAGTCTAGTTTCCAAAAAAAAAAAAAAAAAGTGGCCTGATTATTTACACATATAGGCTTTTAAAACTCTGCTTTGTTGAACTTTTCATAAGGAATCTCTAGAATGAACTTTTAATAGCCTCTTAAGGCCAGAAGTCAAGCCAAATACGTGCCATCTGACTTAATCTGCAATACTTACAGACTTGGGTGAATTCCTCTCTTCTCGAGGTCCCCAGAACATCCTGAGCTTCCTGCACCTGCCAGGGAGTGACCTTCTTTATTCACCTGGTGAGGCTGCTGGGACCTTTGTAAGCAATGCACCAGGCTGATATTTTCCAAGGGGTTTTATTGGCTCCATAAAGTCAGGCTTAGTTCCTTAAGGCTGTCTGTTCATATCTGAGTCTATGCACGCCTCTCTCAAATACGACATTCCAGCCAAAGCTTTTGTAATATAACTAAGGCTTCCAATCATGTCCTGTCATAAAGAGAACAGGTTCTTGTTGAACTTAGGCAAATAAATATATTGCCATAAAAATATAAGAATACTCACTGAGAATTTCTGAATTCTGGGGCGTTCGGGTAGGGAGAAAAGATAAATGTTACAATTTATTCACAAAGGTATATTTTATCAAATTGCTATCAACTAGTTAGCCTAGAGAAGTTTTCTTTAATCTAGAAAAAAATGTATTTTTAAAAACTCAGCAAGGTTTCAAACAAAAAGTCATAAAAATTATAATTAACCTCCTTAGTTTATGCAGTTCCCATGTTATTATTAATTCTTATTCTGCTTGAATCCAGGTTTTTCACTAGTTCTGGATTTTTTTTTTTTTTTTTTTTTTTTACTTAGTTCAGTTTGATGATCTTGAGCATATCAGGAACCTGTATTCAGAGTTCTTTCCATGAATCTCCCTGAAGATGAAGCATGTTTGCAGGAAGCTTTTATAAAATCACCTGAGTAAAAGTATAATTGCCAGTAAATAATAGAAGACTTAAAAATGGCACAGTTAACGATCTGATTAGACTCATTACAATGCAGTTGACATGGAAATTTGGTTAGCTTTGGGACCCACAACACGTCAAGATAATAACATGCCAGGATGTCAGATTTTTAGGACTTTCATAAAAGTCCTAAACTTTTTAGAACACAGATTTAATAATAATGATAAAAAGAACACTGATTTTCATAGTTTACCCGCATAAATATCATCTAAGAGGCTTTAATATCACTGATTGGACAATGCTACCCATGTAATTTAGCACACCATATAAGCCTAATTAGTTTAATTTCTTGCAAACTTGATTTAATTTCTTGGAAATGTTCTAAGGGCCCCCTGTTCAGTTAGACTGTGGTCAAAAACTTGATTTTAGAATTTGATTTTGGGAAGTATATAAAAATTGATTAAATAGGATCACAAATCATTACGAAAGAACACCTAATGATACAAATAGCCAAAATGACAATATAAGATTTCACAGGCAAGGTTACACAGTGGTAAGCAAAACATAGCTCTTTTAATAAAGACTCAGTTTTCTTAACTAATCAAAGGCCTGATAAACTTAGGAAATTATTTTGGCAAAAGAGAATTATTGTTTTTTAGGCAGATAACTTAAAAGCTAAAGAAAAACTTTTGTTTACAGTTTCTCATTAAGAGCAGGCCAATAGTTTAAGGAAATTTAGTCCTTTTCACAAAGAGAAAACAAAATTTTAATTTTGCCTCAGTGTGTTTTTGATATTAAAATAAATTTACTTAATTTATCTTGATCTTAGCCAGGACTGACCACACGTAAAATTTCTTTCCAAAGATTCTTTGTCCAAAAACCTTCTGCAACGTTCTTTTTTGCATTCAGCTGTTGCCCCAAGCTTTCCAGCTTTAAATAACTAAGTCTCACTTTAGGACAAAATTATTTTGTTTTCCCTCAACAAAGATGTGTTCTTTTTCCTCAGACTTTTTCTTACCAAAAACACATATCTTACTTTCCTTGCATACAGGGTTGTTTCCCTTAATTCCAGTCATCTTAATTACATTCATTAGAATTCTTCATGCTTAGAAACCTTAATTTTTAGTGAAAACTAAATAATAAGAAGTTGCAAATTGTCTGCTGTACCATAATTCTTTAGATTGGCAAATGTATGAATATATTTCATAATTTCTAAAAAACATGTGTTTTTCCATAGTATTATCTTTCAATAAAGCATAAAGCATGCTTATTAACAGACCCAAATTCATTATTAGCTTTTCTGTAATAAAACAAAAGCAGATAAGTTATATTCAGTATAAAATGTTCATTATGTTATCTTATTTGGAGATGATCTAGATAATCGATGAATTTAAACTTACGGTTCAACCTAGCAAAATTTTAAAGTTTTAGGTTACCAAAGATTTTGGAAGCTATTTAAAAGTTTATCTACAAACTTTTTTGTTTATCTTACTGACATCTATTTACTTGTTCCTAAGGATTATGCCTAGACTACCCACAAAACTTCATGAAGCATTAGACAAAGTCAGCCATTATTCTAAGGTTTTGTTTTGTTTTGTTTTTTTCCCCTGACAAATTTGGCAAGAGAGAGATAACCTGAACGTCTCTTTTAGTCAACACACGCAGAATACAAGTTTTCTATTTAATGCTGATAACTCTAAAGATCTATTTTAATTAAACCAACAACCTTCAACCTGCTTTCTTTTCAGATATTTTCCCAAATCATATGAACCTGAAAAACATTTAGGTTAGTTTCTAACTTTCTGAGTTTTAGAATGCCCAATCCTTAAAAGTACTTGCCTTCAAACCAGCTAAAATACACCTCTTTTACAAATTAATTTTAGCAATACCACCCGGAGATAGAGAAAATATTTCACCTTTACAACATATGTGGATGCAAAAATACAAAGACAAGGTACAAACAAAATCTTTCCCAGCTTTTGCTTTTTTTTTTTTTTTTACTAATATTTGTGTAGCCGACATTATAGACTCAATTTCTAAATACTTCTCCCCTCCCTCCCAGGAGAAACTTCTTGAAGTTTGCATTTCAAGGAATGGCTCTTAGGTTCTAGAGAAGAAGGGGTAGGAGGGAGGGAGTTTACATCACAAAGACACAGAGAAAACACCCAAATTTTTTTCCAAGGTGGATATTTAGAACCTATCTGCCTGTTCTCAGATGTGATAGTTGGGACATTAGGATCCTTTTAGCAGGTTGGATTTTAAAAGGGCCTCTTGGGGCGCCTGGGTGGCGCAGTCGGTTAAGCGTCCGACTTCAGCCGGGTCACGATCTCGCGGTCTGTGAGTTCGAGCCCCGCGTCAGGCTCTGGGCTGATGGCTCGGAGCCTGGAGCCTGTTTCCGATTCTGTGTCTCCCTCTCTCTCTGCCCCTCCCCCGTTCATGCTCTGTCTCTGTCTGTCCCATAAATAAATAAAAACGTTGAAAAAAATTAAAAAAAAAATAAAATAAAAAAAAATAAAAATAAAAGGGCCTCTTCCCTGCCACCACCCTGCCTTTTTCCCTCCAATCTCAGGAGACTGTGGGCTGTATGTATATTTCAAAGGTATGATAAGATTTATCATTTCAAGGGATAGAGAAAGAATGTAAAAAAAAATGTTTTTTTCCCTTGAGTTTCAGGGTGATTTCTATTTAAAAATTACATTTTTTCCCCTTAAAATACAGGACCATTTTGTTTCAGTATCGTGGTCTTTTATAATATTCACAAACATTCTGAGAGGAATAGTGAGTTTTGGAGATGGGTAAAGATAGGTGGACTTTGACTTGCTTCTAAATTTCATTTCTGGTTTCGTAGAGATTTGTAAAATAAAAACAGTTGTCCCTAATTCCCCAAAGACCTAGATCACAGCCTGAGTATCAAAGGACTGACCCACCTTTTAAACTAAATTTGTTTCTATCAGCGAGATTTTTAACCAAAGTGGGAACCAAAAGATTTATGCCTTTGTAAAGTCTGTATAAAGCATTTTAACAAAGGCCTTTTTTCTGGATAAGCCTTTTTTCTGGCTTCTATTAGCCCTTGATTAGTGACTTTTTGCAGATTATTTCTAGAAGGGCTTGTGAGAAATTTTGGTCCTCTGTTTCCTCTGTGAAGAGAAGGTTGTGAACATAGTCAAATAGTCTTTGTGATTTCCTTCTAAATTTGGTTGTGTCTTTGGCAAGTAGAGGGAAAGGGCTTTACAGTTTAAAAAATCCCCCGCTGTTCAGGGGACATGAATTCTTTTGCAGTAGGCCCTCTCAGATACAACAGCAAAGGACATTGTATAGGAATGCCCAAAGCAGGTAGAGCCTGACTCCAGAGTCCTGGAAGGTAGGGAGCCTCACTGCCAGTCTCACGGGCTTTTGCTAAATTTGTTTTTCTAGCTTTCAACATTTACATGAGCAACCTGTGTTTTTAGAACCTAGAGGTGAGGGCGGAGTGTTCTCTGTAGATCTTATAGGGAAAGGGAAATTAAAATAGGCAGATCAACCTGGATTTTAAGAAGAGAAATATATGTTGGATATGGACATTTATTTTTAAGTCTTATTCTAATTTCTACTTTTTTATTTTGTCAAAGGAGTCCTTCAGACTAGTTATTGTACTAATAAGACAATTGAGAGACCTTCATTTTATACACACACACACACACACACACACACACACACACACAGGTATATATATAATTTAAATCTAGCCAATTTAAAGGATCCATTGTCTGGCCATTGATGAGTAGGATCTATTAAAAGTTACTCAAACCAATAAGCCTTCTAATGGCTTCACCGAAGATGCAGGAAGTGTCCGCAGAGGGCATAGATGGTGCAGCCCCCATGATTCAAAAAGTTTACTCCTGGGGCGCCTGGGTGGCGCAGTCGGTTAAGCGTCCGACTTCAGCCAGGTCACGATCTCGCGGTCCGTGAGTTCGAGCCCCGCGTCAGGCTCTGGGCTGATGCCTCAGAGCCTGGAGCCTGTTTCCGATTCTGTGTCTCCCTCTCTCTCTGCCCCTCCCCCATTCATGCTCTGCCTCTCTCTGTCCCAAAAATAAATAAACGTTGAAAAAAAAAAAAATTAAAAAAAAAAAAAAGTTTACTCCTGCAATTAGTCTAGGAAGGCAAAAGCTTTCGTTGCGTAGGCGGGAAGGATGGTGTAGTAATAACAGTGTCTCCAGCCTCCCACAAAGTCGTGGGATGCCTCCAGCCATCGACCTGCTCATCTGTGACACTGATGATTCCAGGCGCTACTGGAATTGGGCTTTCCAGCAAGAACAAGCAATGAAGGGTGAGGTGACAAAGGTTCCTACAGGCTGGGGCTGCTCATGACAAAGTCCCCTGAGAGCTGGAATGGCTGGACAAAGAGAGAGAGAGAGACTTAGATCCCCAGTCTATTTGACAGGCCGCCAAGGTGCCCCTCCACCATTCTCTGGATGGCGAAGACCAAAGAGAATGTTCTCACTGGCCACAAAGCCAAACTTTTGGGACATAAAACAAGACGAAAGGAAAAATCTTATCCAGTATGTGCCCATTAACAGTTTTTTCTGAGCCCTGGAGCCAAACTAATACTTACTTAGGAGGGATGTGCCACAGGGTTGGGGGTTTTGTGGCATTTCACAGTGTACCTCACTGCATGGAAGTTTTCTTGAGGTTCAGCACTGTGGCTATTTAGGGAATAAAATAATTTATACATATATAAGCGTATTATTTTTTCTATGTATTTAGTCCAAATGTTTGTTAAGCTAACCTGTTCCAGGGTCAACTTATCCTAACACAGGAGTCTTCTTCAGGTGGTGATTGCTCTAACAGTGTTTCCATGCTCGACCCCTGCCCGCTATTTTGTGGCTTTGTGGCTTTGGCTGAGATGTCTCACAGCAAAGTTTGTATGACAAATAATGTAAAAGACACAGGGACAGGAAAACAAAGACCATGTCTGGGAGGGAATGGATCAGCAACCAAAGAGTATTCTATCAAATTTAACCAAAGAGTCACTTAGCCCAAGGAACTAGTTTTGCAAACATTTTCTCCTGTTAATCTAAATTTACAAAGAGAGAAAAAGGACTCTCATCTTGTCATTCTCACTTCATCAGACTCCGCAGATAGAGATTCCGGCAGGTTGACATGGTAAGAAATCTTACCTTCTGCCAGCTGTGTGTCAGATGTCCCAGGAGATTTCAGCTCCAGCAGCGTCAGAGCGACTGGTGTCCAGTGACTTAAAACATCCTTTTGACTATGCCAACTGTCAAGGAGCCAGAATTCCTGTCCCCTCAAAGTCCCTTCTAGCTGGACTAAGAATCAAATCAACATGAGACAGATTAAAGGGAGAAAATCAAATTTAATAGTGTACAAATGGGGAATCCACGTAGTCACAGAAATTCCAAAAACAGTCAGGCAAAAGGAGGTATATATGGCATCCTGAACTCGGGGGAATGGAATAGGGATCTGGGACTTCAAAGGGAAAAAATGCCATTGACAGGGCAGTAAGAAAAAAAGCAGATGTTTGGTAGTTAGATTTTTGCCCTGGTATACAGATGGGTCACTCAAATAAACTTTAACTCTGGTAATAACCATTATTCTGGGAAAGACCTCCTCTAATTTAGATTCTTCCATGTAGTTAAGGGAAGGGCAAAACATTTCTTTAGAGTTCACAGGATCTTGATTACTTTCATCTCAAAATAGTCTTAATGCCAAAGTGGCCCATCTTGGGGTACCCTCTCCTTGACCCTCTAGCCAAACTCTTGGGACATAAAACAAGACGAAAGGAAAAATCTTACCCAGTATATGCCCATTAACAGTCACAACAGCACCAACCAGTGCCCCAGTGTCCAACAGGCTTAAATCTGCTGGGATAATTAGTCTTAAAAATTCATGAGTCAAGATATCCACACAGTGGACCCCACAAAGTCTGAAGAGGATGGAAAGATAAAGCCAGAAAGCTAGTAGACTAAGTGTGTGTACTGCAGAGACTTTCATCACTATGGCTATTTAGGGAATATAATAATTGATACATATATAAATGTATTATGCTTTCTATGTATTTGGTCCAAATGTTGGTTAAGATGTCTGAAAACAAATCCAGGCCAACCCCTGCCCCACCTTATTCTTATCCTAAAGGCAGTATTATGGGATATCTGAATGTTCAGAGAGGAAGATCTTAAATACACAAGGATTTCCCAATTTATCACTACATGCATGATGTAAATAAACCCCTACAGTGCTGATTTGGGTAATGTCCTCTTAACTCTGAATTATAATTTAATTCAGGATGGGGGCCTTACATTTCAGACATTAGTTGCAGCAAATTGTAGAGAAAAAGCTATGATTCATGACCTAGAAAGAGCAGCAACAGCTTCTAATTTCCACTCATCCTTGGTGTCATGTGATATGTCTCAGAAACTCATTTAAAATTGAGAAAATAAGCCATTTCTAATTGTACTTAAGTAAGGAAATAGTTCACTTCTGACTCTAAGAAGATTAGAGAATCTTTAGAGTGTTTGTTTAGAAACTATGCCAACATTTTTTTCAGAGGTACAAACCGGGCTTTCCCTTTTCCTTAAAAGAAAAAAAAAAGGACAAAACAAAAACAAAAACAAAACCTTTAATAAAGCCAAATATTTAAAAAAAAAAAAAAGCCTTCACATGCAATTATACCATATAAGGATCACTTCTGCTTTGAGCGTGAGATTTTGCACGTTATGGTATGTAACTTTGGAACAGAGACTTCCTATCTCTTTCACCATAGTCTTCCCTCAGTGCTCAGCACAAAGTAGGTGTTCAATAAATATGTATTGAATGAGTGAATATATGATATGCCATTGATCTGTATTTATTTCTTTTTGAGCTGTCTTTGTCAATTTTTGGTATTGATTTTATGTGATGATTATTGAGACAGAGAAGGGGGTGGGGATACAAGAGGAAGGGTCTCCAGGGCCAAGGACTGAGCCCTGAGGTGCTCCAATCTTCAGAGTTCATGTGGAGGGGGAGATGCCAGCAAAACAATCTAAGCAGGAGAAATGTGTAAGTTAGAAGAGGAACCAGCGGAGTGTATTATCCTAGAAGTTGGGGTGGTTGGGTTTTTCAGGAGAGTGGTTCGCTCTAGACACTGCCTCTGCCACTGGGAATCAGTCAAGACAAGGACCAAAATGTATCCCTTAGATGTGGCAACATAAAAGGAATCAGTTGGATAAGAACAGGTGGGGTGAGTGGCAGGGCTCACTGGGAGAGTGTGGAGAGTGGATGGACAGTGAGGAATTTGTGGCAAAGAGTGTAGACAACTTGTTCCAGAGGTTTTGCTGGGAAGGGAACCGAAGAGAAATGGGGTGAAGGCTAGAGGGACCATGAAAGGAGTTTTGTCTTATTTTGTTATTTTTGATTTTTGATTTGTCTGTATTTTGAGATGGGGGATGAGAGAGTTCATTTTATGCCACTGGCAATCATCCAGGAGAGAGAAGACAGAGATGATGATGAGGATGATGATGATGATGATGGTGGTGGATGGTGATGATGATGTAAGAAGGAAAGGGGATATCGCAGGACAGAAGTCCTTGAGCAGTTGGACAAATGTGGTTCAAGTGAGGTGTTAACCATGGCTAGCCACGTGGACACTGCTACAGTGAAAGAGGAAGGCAGAGACAATGGGGTTCTGGTACATAGTGCATGTGGCAGGGTTGGGGGTGTATTGATTTGAGGGTGGACAGGTAAGAGTGTTGCCCTCTATGCCTTCAATTTTTTTGCGGGGCGGACAGGTATGAAACCAGGATATCAGCTGGGCATGTGGGAGGGGAAGGGATGCAGTAGGGTTAAGAAGAAATGAAACCAATTTAAAGGACTATCTTGAAAAGTAGGAAAGCAAACTATGGAGGAATGTGTGGTAGGATTGCAGTGCTGAGGGTCCATTTGAGTTTTATCGTCACGAATCTGAATGGAGACAGACAGATTTGGGGATTTTCCCAGTACTTGTGGTGGGAATAGAAATTGTTAGCACTCTTATGGAGACCAGTATCTTTTGACCCATCAATCAGCCTCTAGGAATTCATCCTAAAGATAGTTGGACAAATTTATGAAGATGTATATACAAAGATGTTCAACAAAGTATAATTGATAGAAAATAGTTGGAAAGTACCTAAATATTCAACAATAAGGAATGGGATAAGTGAATTATGAGATATCCATGGGATGTTTTGCAGCTGTTGAAGACTATATGTCTACACTCGTAGGGATGATATGGATGGAGAGCCAAGATATGATATACTGAGAAAAAAATTGTGGTTTTCAAAGAGGCACATAGAGTAAAAACCCTATTTGTTGAACTCTGATGCAGTTGCTACAGCATTTCAGCTGATCCTACAGGGTGTACAGGAGCTGGGATGGCCCTTTCCACATGTCTGGAATCAAAGCAAGGGCCCAGAGAAGGAGTGAAACGTTGGTTGAGGCAGAGCTCTTCAATGGAGAGCAGTTCCCAGTGGGGGTGGGGTGGGGTGGGGGGAACTCAGCAGTGGACACTCCTACAGCTAGGGGGATGAGTTTCTCTGTCCTGAGGTAACATCTGGGTAGGACACAATAGCATCCATTAGAGACCTGCAATTCTAAGTCTATAGTTGTGGAGATAATGGTAATGTCTGTGGTGTAGTCCTCTTCGGACTATTGTGAGGAGCTAATGAGATAATGGATATGGAATTGATCTTTAAACTGTGAAGCTATCAACTGTGTTCTTTTTTTTAAGTTTATTTATTTTGAGAGAAAGAGAGCGCGAGTGGGAGAGGGGCAGAGAGAGAGGGTGACAGAGGATCCAAAGCGGGCTCTGTGCTGACACAACAAGCCTGATGCAAGGCTCGAACTCACGAACTATGAGATCATGACCTGAGCCGAAGTCAGATGCTTAACCGACCGAACCACCCAGCTGCCCCCGTGATGTTTAGTTATTCATTATTATCTGTGGCTCTAGCCTGCCTTTCCTCACCTTCCCTAGGCCTGACCAATCACATTTTCCCTTTCTCCTTAGTTTTATTCTTGGGTCACTGACACAGAGAAAAAATAAGAACAAGAAACAGGGTATAATTCTGAAAAAGAAAAGGTTCTGTGCTTTTCTGCCCAGTTTATGTACAGTCCTTAGTGGTCCTGTCAGGAGCCTGGGCCTTCCCGCTTGTCCAGAGGCAGACCCCCTCTTCCAGGGTGGGACTGAGTAGGGTCAGGAGAATAACCCTGTGAAGGTCTTCTTACTTCGCCTCCGGAGACACGGCCCGTGGATTATCTTGCAAAGATGGGAAAGAAAGGAAAAGTCACTTGAGCCAACCACATTTCACAGTAGCAAGAGGAAGTTGTGAGGGAAAACCAAAGCCGAAGTGAAAATCTGAAGCACGCTTGAAGAGAGGCTACAAATACCTCTCGTGTGGAGAGTCATACAAGGGGAAAGCAGAGAAAATGGAGAATATTTTCTTCAAATTTTCTTTATGGCGAATTTTGTTTTCCTGCGAAGCTAGTAAATATCTCTTAAAAGAATGTGTGTGGTCACACAAGTTGAAGGGCTGAACGAATTTCCTCCCTGCCTCCAGATGGTTTTAAATGGTAGCAGAGAGGAGGAGGAGGAGCGGTTAAGGCTCCCCACCCACACCACAGGCCTACTGTCCTGGTCCAGCTCTAGAAGGGTGAGTGCTGCTTGTTAGACCCTGTCGGTCAGCCTGCAGGCATTCAAGAATCAGAGGTTTGTGTTTCCCAAAGTGCTCCCCACCCCACTACCCCCCAGCCAGTCAGAAATGCTAACACACAGACATGGGGATTCATGGAAAACAATAGACAACAAGTGAGCAGAGAGAGAGAAAAATCCCATCCAGTCACAGGAGGGAAGAAAAAGGTCTCTCTCCTCAGATACACACACACGAAAGAGAACACAGCTGCCAGTGAAATGCTGGTGTCATGGGACTTTGGGGGTCATAGAGCCAAGCGCAGAACCAATCATATTTACTTATGCCTTGAGCCAAGGTTATGAGTAAATGTGCTTATCCCGATTGTAGTTAAAGTATCTGGCTGGGTGCATCCAGGCGTGGACTACTAGACCAGCATTGAACATATCATGGGATGGGGCACCTGGGGGACTCAGTTGGTTAAATGTCTAATTCTTGTTTTCCGCTCAGGTCGTGATCTCACAGCTATGAGACTGAACCCGATCTTGGGCTCAGGACTGAGCATGGAGCCCACTTGGGATTTTCTCTCTCCCTCTCTCTCTCTGTCTCTTCCCTACTCACGTGCTCTCTCTCTCTCTCTCTCTCTCAAATAAATAAACACTTAAAAAAATAAATTATGGGAACATGGGGGAACATTCACAATACACCCTTAACTTAAAATGGTTTAATAGTACATCGTTAACATAAACCAGTACGTTGAGTAAGATCCCAATTTCGGAAAACTAAATGAAGAACTCTCCATCTGCCACGTGAAAAGACGAGAGTGCCAGATACAAAATGTTTAAATGTTTCTCTTGGTGATGGGATTGTTTTCTTCTCTGTGCTTTTCTGGGTTTTTGGATTTTTTTTCCTCCAATGATCATGTTTTTACTGTCACCCGAGAAAGAGAGCACGAGTATAGTTTGGGGAGATTCCGTGATTGTGAACACTTCCCAAACATACATTCACATGCACACACAGTATAATATGTGGGGTGTGGGCATGCACATGTGTGCAAGGCACGCACACGGGTGCCCCAAAGCTCTGGGCTACTCCCTTCCATTCAACCACAATCCTTTTTGTCTCTGGTGAACTCTCAAACCCCACGTAACCTCAGACCACACTTCTGGAAAGATGATCTCCTAGAACTGAACCCCCAGCCTTCTACCAAGGGTTCCTGGCAGGTGGCCATTCCTAGTTGAACAGTCGTGGGGCCACCAGGGACCCTGCCTTTGGTCTCCACCGTCACACTCTGGGATGGGGGAAGGAGGAAGAGGAGAGGACCACGTTTCGCTGGCCTGCAAGTTTGCTCCTATGCCCTTTAGCAGGAGGGCTCACAGGTGGTGCTGCATTCTGTAGGATTAGAGAAAACACCTCCAGGGAGCAGAACCCTCAAATAGCCGAGCTCCAGGGATCTGAGGGAGACTCTGCCAGATGAGCACCCACAGGCTGTTGGCTCAGCTGAAGGAGGAAAGAGACGAACTGCCTGATGCTCCAGCCTTATGTTCCCATCCTCTCTTTCACACGGTCTGGATTTCTTCTGACAGTGACTGCTTCCCGTCCTCACAGGCTAGTGCCGCCTCTTCTAAGCATCTTAAAAGGCAGTTTAAACCGAACAAGGTATTAGGTGAAGGTTCATATTCTCCTGTGCTCTCTTGCTTTTGTGCCCCGTTGGCCCTTCTCCCATCCTATTGTTCTCTTGTCAAAGCCCATAAATCCTTAGCAGCCAGGGCATTGTCTTTGGGGGTTTAACTCTACCACCATCACATACCTGTAAATGATTAATAAGCAGTGTTTGGTTAATAAGTAACATTTGGCTCTGATATTAATAGCAGATTTGAAAAGCTAGACACAGCTGGTGATGATTTAGTGACACCGAGTCACCTTAGTTTTTTGTCCATTAGCTTGGAGGAGGGACTAAACACTGCCAGATGTCACCAAGCTAAAAAACAAAACAACACACACACACATACACACACACACACACACACACACACACACACACACACACAGATACAACTGGGTCCTAAGAGAGGACCTTGGAGGTTGCGTGTGTGTGCGCGTACATGCACAAGAGATTCCTGCTCTTCCCAAATGCCACCCCTTTTGTCATTTCCTGAGACCCGTAGGTCCGTCTCATTGACAATGACTCTCCGCAGCTCTTCACATCCCTAGAGCACGTACATTCTCCTGTCAGGGTTCACTGGTCGGCCATGAGTCAGAAATTAAGAATGCCCTAGGAAAGTTGGGGAGAATTGGTTGTTCAATAGTGAAGCATCAAGCAGCATTCCCAACAGGCCATATTTGTTCAGCCATATTGAAGAGCTTACTCAATGCTAAGTATTTCCAGGGACTGGGGTTACAAGAAAACTCCTGTCTTCCTAGGGCTTTGCTTGTGTGTGAGGGTGCCCTGAACAGGAACTCCATTCTGGTCCGTACAAGATGTTTGACCTTGCTCAGCTGTGGCAGATGGCTCCCCTGTTCAAGCCCTTCCTGGCACAAAGAAAAATATCTTTTTCCTAACTCTTACCCAGTAGGGACTAGAGTTCTTGCTTCAGTCAGAGAAAGGAGGTCCTTTTGTTGGCTTTTTCCAGACTGTAGTCTTGAGTTCAGTCCAACAGGATATCTCTCCTGTCCTCACTGTTTACATAGGAGCTTCTTTGGGTCAGGCCAAACTTTCCTTTTCCATCCCTCAACCTGGCTCTTCACACACTCATGGACTGGCTGCTTCTTGAGAAACTCATCTTCTACTTGTCCTGGTGTGATATTGGCTTTGCATCCATTCTTCAAGTTTCTCCCATCATACCCTCCTTATCATAAATGAAGATCCAGAAATGTCTTCATGTGTATTAAATATGTAACATATAGAGAGGGACTCCTTTCTTCTCAACAAAAATGAAAAGCTATAGGGACGATGTATCTAGTCCATTTTGACTACAAATGCTGACCTTACTGGGGAGTAGGGATGGGGGGGGAAGATCCCAGCCCACACCCACTACCTCTTAGGGGGTCCATAGTTTTTCTGTTTGCAATTCAAAGCTCCTGAAAAATGATGACAGTGAATTACTTTCCTCTTTTGAAGACAGAAAGAGACTCCTCTTTAGCAAGATCAGAGTGCTCACAAATTCCTGCCCCAATTCCCTTTTTTCCCCATCTGGACCCATCTCAGCATCTCTAAGGGCGGCTAATCTGCTGCCAGTGGTGCAGCCACTGCCAGGAAAAAATGCCTTCCCTTTTCTCACTCCACCGCTTTCTTCATAGATCAGCCCCCGTCTTCCCTTTCCACATGCTCTCCCTTCCTTCTCTTAGGAAAGAATGTGATATGTGATGGCACGTTGTCAGGCATGGGAGTTCTAATTATAGCTCCATCAGTCTGTGCGTGTTGGGGAACAGAACTCTAGTCAGTAAGAGATGACAACTTTCGCTGTGTAATTTAGTTCTTCATATCACTTCGTCATTCTGACTCCTTCCTATTTAACCAGATGCTTTGTCAGAAACTGCAACTTAACCATTTGAAGGGCTAAGAATAAAGGATTAGCAAAACCCTTTGGCATGAACATTTGCCTTTTGATTAACTTTCTCACTCTACTTACCTGAAAACCTGACAAAAGAAAGTAAAAATGGCCCTGATCGGTAAACTGTATCCAGACTGGGACAATTGTAAATACAGATTGGAAGCCATACCTTTGGGTGTCCCTTAGTGGGGTGACTCGTGTCACTGGCAAGATCTCACAGGGACTACAGAAGCTATGCCCATGGAGTATGGGGCTTCTAATCCAGGGTGACTTCCACACCTTTCTGACATAAGTCTCATTTCTTCACACCTGAGTCATCGCCTGGGGGCCAAAGACCTCGGTGGGGATGGCTTTGTGGTCCCGCAGAAGAGCAGAGTCGGTGCCCTGCATTCTGGCCTGTGCCTCCTTCTGAGTCTACTGGTGTCTGTGTGGCAAGGCAGTTTTGTAAGTCTGCGTGTTTAGTGGAGACTTAGAAGACCTCCTGGTGGGCATTACAGGGGAGGTCTTGACTTTCACGGGTTTGAACGAGAGCATTTGCTTGTGAAGCTGTCTGCACGAATCAATAGCCAAGTCATCTGTTTTTTTTTTTTTTAACAGTTGCCAATTTTTCTTTACAAATTAAAAGATAATATTGATGGGGCACCTGAGTGGCTCAGTTGGCTAAGTATCCGACTCTTGGTTTGGGCTCAGGTCATGATCTCATGGTTTGTGAGTTCGAGCCCTGTGATGGGCTCTGCGCTGACAGCTCCCCCTCTCTCTCTCTGCTTCTCCCCCAAGCCCCATCTCTCAAAATAAATAAGTAAATATTGGGAAAAAAATATAATACTTTTGTAAACATTGATACATTCCTCTTCAGGACATTACACTAAATGAAAGAAGCCAATCACAAAAGACTAATACTGTAAGGTTCCACTTATATGAAGTACATAGAGTAGTTAAATTCATAGATACGGAAAGCAGAAGGTGGTTGTGGAGGGGTGCTGTGGGAGGGGAGAATGGGGACCTGTTTAACGGGTATAGAGTTTTGGTTCTGCAAGATGAAAAGAGCTCTGGAGACTGGTTGCACAACAATGTGAATGTACTTCAAACTACTGAACTGTATGCTTAGAAATGGTCAAGATGGTAAATGTTATGTCACGTGCATTTCACCATTAAAAGAAAAATTTGACTGCATCCTCAGAATATCACACTTAAATCATACTTTCAATGACTGGGCCAATGCTAAATGTTTCCAGATTTTACTATAAGTAGTATAGGAAAAGTTTTGGGTCATTTTCCCAATACTGTCTTCTAATTGAAGTGACATACTTATCATTTGACCCCCTGACAGTTTCAGTGATCAGTCACCACCTCCCAGGTAAATGGTTACCATGCCCCTTGCTAACAGGACACCATCTAGGGGTCAGTTGTGGAACTACAGGCAACCAGGCAGAAGAAGAGTAAGGCCTGCCTACATCTCCCCACCCCGCCAGACTCCACTCCTGGAAGTACTTGGAAAAGGAGCCAGACCTAAGTGCCACCCTTTCCCCATCCTCCATCCAGTCAGTATAGTTTCCAAGATCTTGCTGCTATGAAAAAAAAGATCTCCCAATATTTACAGTACTTGAGGTTAGAATAAATAATCTTTTATGGATAGAGTACTAATATCTTGCTAATAAAAGCTTCAGCTCCTAATCCTTTGTTATTCTCTTAAAACAATACAACATCTCCAGTGCAAATAAAGCTAAAAGTTCCTGCATAAATTCTTGTACCTACTTAGGAATGAAACAAAGTAGTTTGGGAGAATGGCCAAATGATTTTGTGTTTGGTAAATTTGCTACAAGCCAGTATTGTATTATGGAATCCCAGGGTCACAGACTTTTAGACCTTAAACAGCTTTAGAGACCAGCTGGGTTAGAGACCCTCTAGAGACCAGTGATTCTCAACCGTTTTAGTGTCACAGACCCCTTTGACACTCTGCTACAAAATGAGAGGCTTTTGTCCCATGAGAGGCTATTTTACACAGAACTTTGAATATAACTTTAAAGTGTTTGTGGATGCCCAACCTCCACCCCAAGTTCATGACAGATTGAGAATTCCTGCTGTAGTGCTACCCCATCATTTGGAAGTGGGTTTTCTGAGAAATACTACATGTGAAGAAGCAGCCTAGCAGAGCGGCATTCTGCAATGGAGATGTGGCCCCACACAGAGTGGTGCTGTGTCAGAGCCAGTCCTGGTAAAACCCATTCCATTCCAGGAGGGCACATGTCTTCTGTAGAACAGCAGGCTAAGAGGGTGAAGTCCAAATGGGGGAACCCATTCAGATTCCACAGCCAGGAAAAACAAACGTTGTCTTATTGACTGAAGAGGAAGAGGGACAGGAGTAGGTGGCCATCCAGGACGGTTACATGGAGCATGAACAATGAATGACCCATGGGCTGAACAGAGATGACATGTGGGGGAATTTGGCAGCAGCATGGACTGTGAAGACAATCAAAATACAGGAATAGGGGACAAATAATAGTTAAAGTGGCAGAAGGGTACCAAGAGGTGCAGACCAAGAGCAGAGCAGATGCTATACAGAACTGCAGGAAGAAGTCTGGATTACTTGCCAGACCTCTCCCCAGGGACTTCTACAAAAAAAAAATCACTAGGAAGAACTGGAAGAAGACTGGACTTCCAATGAGGTGGGTAGGAATGTTACATCTTGGGTTCTTGCTACAAATGGGATACTTTGATTTACCAGGAAATACATGGTGGGGAAAGAGCCAATGATGATCCATTTTGGCTTAAGTTCCCTGCTGAAATGTGGCAGGAGTCACAATGGCTCCCAGGTGAGCGCTCAGCTGGCAGGGACTTTGTAGCATATTACCATAAATCTTTCTGAAGTTCGGTTCCCTCCTCTACAAAGCAGGATCGGGACTTGGTGAACACCAAGTTTCCTTCCAATGTGGAAAATCTTCTGATTCTATTGGAATCAGAATTGGAAGGCCAGGGTTGGGCTGTTTCAGTTCAGCAGATCTAAGTGAGTCATTTCTGAATTGTTTACGTGAGCACTAGCCTCTTCGCTCAAATATTCCCTTGAGGCATAATTTCTTGGATATTTGGGAAAGGGAGGATATAAGAGGCTGGAAGGAAACCTATAAGAGACTAAAAAACATTTCCTGTAACTAAGAGAGAAAGTAAAACTGATGATGGTCAGAACTGGAGTTATATCACGTTGATGGATTCCAAGAGAATACGCCACCAGGCGTGGGTCTCACTGGATAACAGAGGTGGGACAAGCTTCCAGGGTGACTGATCCAGTGGCTCCAGTCCCTCTTCCACATGATGTACAGCTCTGTGGATGGGGTCATATAGCTGTTGCAGCAGTATGGCCAAGCTTGATGTTTGCATATTTCAGTGTCCAGAGAGAGAGACTCTTCCTTCCTATGACTCTCTCAAGAGTGGGGAATTTGCTAGAAGCCCCAGCCAACTTCTCCTTGAATCTCATGAAACCACACTGGTTCACATGCCATTCCTGAACCTATCGCTGGCAGGGTTGAGGAGATTACACTCAGACAATTTAGGCGTCCCCTAAAGGAACAAGGACTACAGTGGGTGAGGGGTGAATACCTGACAAAAAAAAACAAGATTTGTTGGAATGACACAGAACAACGCTGAGCAGGCAAACATCAGGTTGTGCCTGCCACATGCTGTATTTCAAAAGTCTTACTGTATTCTCCTCTGCAGAATCACTTTTTGAAATACAGTGGGGGTGTGACCATGTTCCCCATTTTACAGATGGAGCAATTAAACTCAAGGTCACGCAGTTGGTTAGAGCTCGGGACAACAACATCCCTACTCAGAAACCAGAGCTCCTTTATGTACATTCCAAAAAGGTTTAAATTTTTGGTGTATCCTTTCACCCAGAAACTGTACTTCTGGAGATTATTGTAAGGAAATTATTATAATTCACCATATGATGAATGGGAATAAAGAGTTAAGAGATAAAGAATATCTGTCTATATTTGTGAAAAAGTGGAAACAACCTGAGAGTCCAATAATATGCAATTAGATAAATCAATGACAGTGCATACATAACAAAAGAATATCATGCTGGCTGTTACAATTAAATTGTAGGAGAAAAAGCAGTCGCAATGACCTGGGGAAACATTCACAATATATTATTACTTAAAAAGCAGGCTACAGAACTGTTGTAAAAGAAAATCGTGTCTAGAAAAGTGAAGAGATGTAATCGCCAACATTTTTTAAAGATTATTTATTTATTTTGAGAAAGAGAAGGAGCAGAGGAGGGGCAGAGAGAGGGGGAGCAAGCGAGAATCCCAAGCAGGCTCTGCACCATCAGCATGGAGCCCAATGTGGGGCTCAAACCCATGAACCAGGGGGTCATGACCCAAGCCTTAACCAGCTGAGCCACCCAGGCACCTCTGTAATTGCCAGCATTTTATCCATACTTATCTTTGCACAGTGAATAATAATAGATCATTAATTTCCTGCTTTGTGCTTACCTCTGTTTTCCAAATTTCTTTGGTAAGGATCTATAACAAAGGATTTCTTCTGTGGGAATATTATAATTAGAAAAAAATGTCTGTTAAGTTTAAAATTTTTTTAAGTGAAATAATTTTCTTTTCACTAGAACACTGATTTTCACTCATTGCTGCCAGGTATCAGAGGGTTCCACAAGGGATTTCTGGAAATTAAGTTGGGGACTAGTGACAAGAGCCCTCACAGTGGCCCGTGCAACAATCCCCACAGACCTCTCCTCAGTGCCAATGAAATCTTAGGCTAAGAAACATCATTCGGGAGGATTCTAAAATCTCTTGCCCTCAACTGCCTTCAAAATCACTGTATCCATGGCTGATGAGCGAAGCATAATATGTGCTTTGGGGACCATAAGGAGAACAAAAAGGTACAGATTCTCCTTAAGACAACACTTATGATAATAATTATTTCTGCAGTTCTTGGCACACGTTGAATGCCTAATAAATATTGCGTAAATGAAGAGATGCTAGGCCAGGAAAAATTATTTGAAAATATTAAGCAGTGAAATCACTAATTTCTAAATACTCAGCACAATCCCTTCTTCCAATTATATTTAGTAGAGGACAGAATGACTCTCATGCACTCTGCTTTTTCTGGCCTCATTCCTGGGCCTCCTGACCACCCAAGTATGCAGAGTTCTCCCACATTTATCCCAGTTGTCACAGATGAGAAGCACTTTCTTTTCTGTTGACCTTCTAGCCCCTGGTGATTCTGTCTCCTGATTATGGAAAGTACCCAGGAAACAGCATCACCAAAAAATTCACATTTTCAGCCTGAAAGCAGAACCCCATAGGAAAAACAACAACACCACCACCAACAACAACAAAAGCCTGAAGGAATTTCAGGTCCAAAGTTACTCAGGTCAGAAGCTAAAATGAACTGGCCCACCCCACATTCTTCAAATAGGTAAAGACTAGAGTCTGCCAAATCCTGAGCAAGTATCTTTAAAAAAGAGCCCATCCAAGGGTACCCCAGTGTCCGCTCTGCTTTGAAGACAAACAGCCCCCCATAATTAGAAACAGCCTTAATTACATGCCAGATGTCCATGCATCCCTTCCAATTATTTTCAGAAACATCATAAAGATCCATTAATGACAGTGTCAAATGCCCTTAAAAAAAAAAAAAATCTGTTCATCCTTGTGAGTTAAGTCCGATAGGAAAATTGCAACCTGCTTATTCCTGTGAGTTGGGTTTTGTTTTTTGAGTTTTATGATGAGCATGTGTTTGACTTCAACTTTTGTCACCAGAAATACTATCACATATTTGGTTCAGTCACAAAGAGCAGTCTTACAAAAATTTTAACCAAATGTCTTCTATCACACAGACACACACACACACACCTGAGTATACCCTGAGCACTTCCTAAAAATAAAATGAACAATCAAAAGCTCTTGGAAGCACAGGGTCCATATCACGAAGTGATAGTTCTTCTGAACTCTGCCCTGCTCAAACCACTTGGGAATATACTGTCAAGTTCTAGAAACCACACTTGGCCCATTCAAGAAACCCCAGAAATTGGAATAAACGGCACAACCAGTACGCACTTCAGACTTCTTTAGGGCAGGGTCTGTGTCATGTCCCGTCTGGTACCCAGGGCCACTGGCACAGTGCCTTATACATAGAACATGATCAAAAATGTTTGTTGAGGGACACCTGGCCGGCTCAGCTGGTGGAGCATGCGACTCTCGATCTCAGGGTTGTGAGTTCAAGCCCCACATTGGGCGTAGAGCTTACTTATAAATAAATAAATAAATAAATAAATAAATAAATAAATAAATATTTGTTGAGTGATGTGTAAGTAATGAATCCATATTTTAAGCATAACCGTCAAGAAGCACATATATTTAAGCTGGAAAATAAAAGATACAGAGGATGTGACAGCTCATTTCAAATACTTGAAGGGTTCTCGTAGAGTACAGAGGAGGGACTTCCTCTCTTTTGTTCTTTGGACCAGAACAAGGGCTACTTAGTGCAAACCACAGGTAGGCAGCATTGATCCAAGTCGTCAGTGTTTTGTGTATCTACCTTGGACAACTGTGGGGTGCTCAGGTATGTTCCAGGTACTCGAGTTTAGTGTGAGTATCACAGAGATTTGGAAGAAGACATTTGGGCTTGTGGACGAATTAATAATTTATTCAAGAGACCTTTAGGGTGCTTGGTGCCAGATGATCCCGAGAGCAAGGTATGTAGCTAACAAAAAGAGGCAGGGCTTCTTCCGTTTCAAAGCCTGCTGTCTATTCAGGAATGCAGATGAATAAACAGGTAATAATAGTAACCTCCGGTGGGGGGGGGGGGGGGGGAGGGAGGGCTGTGAAGGAGAAGTCCAGGCACCTATGATGGCCCTTGGGTGCTCAGGAAACCCTGCAGGCTTAGATCAGGTGATAACGCAGTGGAGTGGAGGGCAGAGGGGCGATGATTCAGCATGTGTAAATGCCGCAGGTCCCAGAAAAAGGACACCACGGAGAGCCCTCCACCACCTAAACCCTCAGTCTTGAAACCAACCACATTCGCCACCTTCCAGTTCTGTTCACTCTTGGCCTCCGGGAACCTTTTCAACCTTCTCCTATGTTAATCCCGCAGCTCAGCCCTGATGGCTGAGTTTTTCTTTTCAGGTTCTGATTCTCATTGCTAAGGCTTATTTTGAGACTCAATGTCTATCTCATTCCTGGTCTATCTCAGAGGGAATCAGGCCTCGGGCAGATACACAGCTCTCCAAGTTGAGAGGGAACTTGGGATATCTGATCTCAGCCAAGATGATCACTACACCAGGGCTGGATGTAATATGCTGAAACCAAGAGCCAAGCTTCAAGGGAAGCTACACTCAACCCGACCAGACTGACATCTGAAAAGCAGCAGAGCAATGAAAATGTTCTGGAATTAGATCCTGGTGATGGTTACACAGTCTTGGGAATGTACTAAAAATCACGGAAGCGTACACCTTAAATTGGTGAATTTTATGGCATGTGAATTGTATCTCAATGATAACGATTTTTTAAAAAGCAACAAGAGATGGCCACTGTAGGAGACTGAGCTTAACCTCTAATTAAACTTGTATTTACTGGAAGGGGAAGTATTTGTCTTTAGATGTATTTTTTTTTAATTTTTTTTTTTAACATTTATTTATTTTTGAGACAGAGAGAGACAGAGCATGAACAGGGGAGGGTCAGAGAGAGGAAGACACAGAATCTGAAACAGGCTCCAGGCTCTGAGCTGTCAGCACAGAGCCCGACGCGGGGCTCGAACTCACGGACCGTGAGATCATGACCTGAGCCGAAGTCGGCCGCTCAACCGACTGAGCCACCCAGGCGCCCCATTTTAGATGTATTTTTGCCACCTTTAGAAATTCCTGACAACCTATAGCCCTTTTAAGGCATGAAAAAAAATGGATTAGTGCTGACTCTATACACAGTGTATTAATAACTAAATAATTATATGTTGTCAGATTCATGACTTACCCTTTTAAACAAGCTTTCGTATTTGTCATCATGGGCAGCACTGAATTGTAGAAGATCACCTGGGGAGGATCTGAAGCTTCGTGCTGACTTCGCCATTCACCAAGACCTGGCGGGGGGCCAGGTGTCACAGAACCTCTGGGTCTCTTTTTCCTCAGCTCTGACATGAGGGGTTAGACTCAGTAGGCCCAGTTTGGCCCCAGGATCCTGTGTCTCTCCAACTTGCAAAATCTGCAGAACAACCCTGAAAGGTAAGTAAGCAAAGGTTTTTTTGTCCATTTAAAAAACTAAGGGCCAGGACTGATTAGTGTTGGAATCAGGACCTGAAGTGAGTTCACCTGAGTTCTAGTCCAATATTTCTTCCAGTGCAAGAGAAATGTGGGCCCTCCATCCCAAGAATTTTCCATCTAAGGTTATTCAGCTGGTGAGGGTTGGAGACAAGATCATAGGCTCTGGAGAGAGAAATCAGGGGAGGCAGAAACATCTGGAAGGGCCAGTGGGACCTGGGTCATGGCCACTGTGGAGGAGGTAAGTCAGGAGAGGTTGTTGGCTGAGGAATTTCATCCCCAAGAGCACCAGGAAAGTGAGAGTTGCCGGGAAACCCTGAGTTTTCCAACTTGGCAATCAGTACACAACTGAGTTTTTATAGGAAATTGCTCAGTTCTTTGGAAATTTTGTGTGGTATAAAGATGGCCTTGGAATTCTATATATGTGCTTAGCAAGAGGCAGAAACATTTTGGAACCCCTGCCTTTGGGAGGTCTGCTTGCATTATTATTATTATTATAATTACTTTCAGTAGAACTGTATAATATGAAATTCTATTGCTAAAAGCAGTTTAATTTTCTGATCTTTGTGACTTCTTAATCACAAGTAAAACCCAAGCAGAGGGAAAGTGGAATGCAAAAAGCAGTTTATTCTGAATCAAAAAAATTAGGTCACGGGCTGGCATCCAGCTAACTGTCTGTGTCCTTAGACAATTCACTTGCTCTCTCAGATCTGCAGCTTCCTCACCTGCAAATAAAGGAATTTGAGATTATCTTGTAAGCCCAGTTCAGCTCTAGAATGCTATGATCAGATACCATATATCTGGTACCTTGACCACATCCTTCCTCCTAAATCTTGGGGATCAGTCTCCTCCAGCCTGTACATATCACCCTTATTCCTCTTTGCCCTGGGAGGAGAAAGGCCAGCACCGTCTGGTGCCACTTCTAAGAAACAGCTATAGCAGGTGACACCCAGGGTCTCTCCCATGACTGTCTGCACTGCTAAGGCAAGTTACCTTGGAGCAACACATTGAGGTGGACCTTGGCTAGAAAGCCAGTATAGTGCATAGGCTCTGGAGTCAGACAGACCTGGGTTGAATCCTGAATCTGCCACATACTAGTGACCGTGGGCAAGCAAGTTCCTCCCCTGGTATCTACTGAGCACTGCGTGAAGGTAAGCTGTGTAGGCCTCTGTTACGGAGGGACAGAACAACCGTATAAAACCATAGCGAGATGGGAAAGGTCACCAGGCCGGGTTTCTAAGAGGAAATGCCATCCCTCTTTTCTCCAACATCTCTGGCAAAGTTGTCACCCAAAGGTAACAGGCCCAGCCAGTCGTGGAGGGGAGGGAAGTGATCTCCATCCAAAAGGAAGAACGTTTGACTTGACATTTGAATGAGTTACTTTAATTCTTATGAAGGAGTGGTGCAAGAGAAAGGCAAAGAAAGCGAGGGGGTAGATAAGAATCGAAGGAACAAGAAACAATAAGTGGTGAATGCGGTTGATGCTGATAATTTCTGTTTTATGATTAAAGGCATTTCTAAGCGACTTCTAACCATTTTTATCAAGAAGAGGGAATGAATTAGCTAACTTATGTTCCACTTAGAAATGCATGTGTATTTTCTCTGCATGTGGAATTTGTTTAAAAATTAGGCATTGCACGTTTTAAAATATATGGATATATTCTGGACACACACAATCCATCTGATATCATCTTTCTTCTTCTCTTCCACGTACCATTGCTTTTCCTGCCAGCTTCGGACTCAGAGCAGATACTACACCTGGTAGTTTGACACCTGGTAGTTTGTCAACCGTTGTGGAATAGCCTAGCAACTCAGAGTCTAAGACGAGTCCAGGCAGGCCTGCAGCTGCCACACTGTGATGCATTAAAACTACAACAAGTGGCTAAAACATGAGCTCTGGATCCAGATGTCCTTGGCTCAGAGTTTTACTCGATCATTTCCTAGACGTGTGACTATGGCAATGACATACTTTTTTAAGACTCAGTTTCTACATCCGTAAAGTGAGGCTAATAATAATACTTGTCTTAAAGGGCTGAAGATTGAATGAGATGGTACATGAAAAGCATTAGCCCAATACACAGCAATAATGTTCAATACATAGTTAATTACTAGGTTTTTTTTCTTTTTCTGGGAACCCTGAGATATAGACCTTTATGATTGGTCCCAAGTTCAAGGATATAGGTAAATGTAAATGTAAGATTGTGGAGGAGATGGGTTTTAAAGGATATATGCCATGACCCCTACTTTACATCCATTTAATACCTACTTTCCACTGGAATCCTAGAAGACAAAAAAAAATTTTTTTTGTAACAATCAGGAACATGATAGAACTATCAAAAGTATATTCATTTAGTCAGGCACATTGTAAAATCACAAGTAATAATTTTATTTGGCCACAATTTAAGAGAGGAAATTTCCTGTAAGAGGAAGTAAATAAAAGCAAACAAAACAAAACAAAACAAAAAACAAAAAAACCAACCCAACATTGAATGACATCTATGGAAGAACCACTAATCCAATTTTTTTCAAAACTTTTTCATTGGGGTAAAATATATAATAACGTAAAAGTTACCATCTTAACCGTTTAAGCATACAGTTCAGTGGGATTAAGTACATCCCTATTGTCACACAACCATCATCACCATCCATCTCCAGAACTCTTCATCTTACAAAACTGAAACTCTATGCCCATTAAATAATAACCCCCTATAACCCTTCCCCCACCAGCCCCTGGCAACCACCATTCTACGTTCTGTCTCTGTGATTTTGACTAATTTTAGTACCTCATATATGTGGAATTAGACACTATTTGTGTTCTTGTGATTGGCTTATTTCATTCAATGTCCTAAAGTTTCAGCCATGTTGTAGCATGCATCAGAATTTCTTTCCTTTGTAAGGCTGAGTAGTATTCCATTGTGTGTATATACTACATTTTGCTTACTCACTCGTCCATCGGTGGACACTTGGGTTGCTTCCCATGCAGCTATGAACATGGGTGTACAAATATCTCTTCAAGACTCTACTTCCAATTCTTTTGAGTATGTACCCAGAAGGGGAAATTGCTGGATCGCATGGTAATTCTATTTTTAACTTTTTGAGGAGCCACCATAATGTTTTCTACAGTGGCCAATCCAATTACTATTACCCTGTCCATTTTCACCATGTTTTCACAACACGCTCATGAAAAATTAGAGGGATGCCTGTGTGGCTCAGTTGGTTAAGCACCTGACTCTTGATTTCAGCTCAGGTCATGATCTCATGGTTGGTGAGATGGAGCCCCATGTTGGGCTCTGCGCTGACAGTGCAGAGCCTGCTTGGGATTCTCGCTCCCCCTCTCTCTCACTCTGCCCCTCCCTCACTTGTGCTCTCTCTTTCTCCCCCAGAATAAATAAACTTAAAAAATCAATCATTAAAAAAACTTAAAAATTAGAGTCGCCATTTATTATACCAAACAGCGTGCTATCCAAGACGTATCTGAAATAATGGTGCGCTGTTTAGACTCGAGTCTTCTTAAGCAGCTTGATACTGCATGGAGTCAAGTGTTCTCTGGGCCAAATCACTTCCCCCCAAACATTGCAATATGCCTAGCCTTCTCATCATATGAGGTTCCCATATGATTTCTCCACCGTTTCTCTAAGATTCAGAATGTTTTTACATATAAGCCTTCATGATCTGACCAAATCACCTGAGAAATAGGCAACAGACAGGTAGTATTATTTTCACATTATGGACTGGGAAACTGAGATCTACAGAAAGGAATAAAGCAGCCACGTTTGGAAAACCGTCTGCAATGCTGTAAAAATGTCTCACCAGACTCTTGACCACATAGATCATGACTTTTATTGCCCTCTCCCTAGATGAGATACGGATTAGTTGGAGAGAGTTGTTTATAGTTTGGCAAGCTACTAAGTAAAAGAACCTAATTTCGATGCTCCATTCTGGTGGGTGGTAGCAATAAAGGGAATTTAGGGAAGAGAAATGCTAAGCATTGGAAGGAAATGTTAGACCTGAAAGTTTTGTTTAGAATCCTACCGGATGGTCCACAGATTTAATTTAGCCAAGCATGGGTGTGGGGTCAGGTGGAGTTGGTTGAATTCCCAAGTCACCATTATGACCCTCAGTTAATGCTACTTCTTACAACCTCCTTTCCACAGTAACAGCTCAGTGAGTTAACGCGTGACTAGGGTGTCACAAAGGAGAGGTCCAGAGGCAGAGGACAGAAAAATAGCTCATTTCTTCCATCTTTCTCAGTGTTTTTTCCTCCCTCTATGTTGTTCTCATCCATTTTTCACTCCATCCCATTTCCTCTTTCTTCCCTTTCATTTCCTCATTTGGGGACAGTTAGAAGTCACAGTCTTGCTGCCAACAGTTGCGACACTCTCAGGAGTCATGGCAGCCACGAAACCCGGGTTGGACCCTGCCTAGCAGCCTTGAAGGAGTGTCTGTCTGGAAGAGTGTGGGGGAGGAGGTGGGGGGGAGGGCCCCCAGCTGTCATGTAGATCCTTCATTTTAATTTGGCTCACAATGTCTTTTGCCAAAGAACATTTAAAATTTAAGGGTGGAAAAGTCTAATCAGTCAATCTTTATTGTTTCCAGGTCTGTGTCTTTCTTAAGAAGACCTTGTCAATACTAAGATTATGTATTTAAATAGATATATCATATTTCTCCCAACAGAAATTTGGGCAAACTGACACACTGGAAACAGGGTTATCTCATAACATTTGCTTGTGTGGATATTGTGCATGTACTTGCACTCTAAGATTTAGTCTCTCCAAAATGCGGCCCGAGTTGTCTTTCCTCGTGGCTCTTTCACTCACTCCCTGCCCTGAACCCCCATCTTAGGGTAGGGGAGCATTCAGTTGCTGTGACCAGAAACCCACTGAGACTAACAGAAGTAAATGGGAATTTCTTATACTTTTGTAAGGGAATATTATGCAACCTGATTTTGAGAATTCTTCCTGTGGCCCTGAAGAGATAGCATTCCCAGGTAGCTACTCTTCCTTCTCCCTTCCTCTCAATTTTCTTTGTCTCTGAACATCTGTTCTGTTCTTCCCTCGAGTCCAGCTTCCTTCATTTATGCATGAGTGAAGATGGCTGCCTGCCTCACACGGGGAGCCACAATGTCTCATGGGTTCAGCACCTACAGACAACTAACAGTTTCAAGGCTCTTGGTGTCCCAACTCCAAGTTCTACATCAAGAGATCTGATAGGCTCAAGGTGGGTCAGATGTCCACATCTGGTTCAATCACTGACGGCCAGGGGCATCAGCCATGTGGTTGTCGCTCAGGTAAGTCTAGGTAAGCTGGGTAAGCTTCTAGAAGAAGGGAATATGGCAGCGAGGAAATGACTGGTGTAACTAGTCCAGATCCCACATCCATATTACTCTGTGACTTCTGTTCCCTTCAAGTTTGCCCTTGATGTTGTCTCTGATTGGATTTCCTTTCCACCCATGATAGGATTTATACTAGATCCAGGACCTTTCCAGGACAGATTTTAGTCCCATTGACCCGGGACACTCTGACCTACCATTACATCCTCCTGAAAGTTAGGGAGAGGGGGGGAAACTCCTGGGATATAGATGGAGGAAGATGAGTAATTCCAGCGGTTCTGGCCATGGGCACCTCTGGTGACTGTCTCACCACCATGCCGGCCACCAATGGGGGTGGGTGTAGGAAGAACGGCTGTTTTAGTCCATTTCTGTTTTTTCTTTCTTCTGCATGCTACTCTTGTCACATGGCTGGTGGAGTATGGTGGTGGCAATGAGCAGAAAAAGATGAACTAAGAGTTGCTTCCAGAATTCTCTCCATAGAGTCAATACAGCCTAAATAAATTTTCCTCTGAAAAACCTTTCCATTTTTTGCAACCAGACTAAGGATTTGGTTGCAAATCCAAAAGGAAGGAGAGGATATGGTGGACCCTTAATCAGGCACACAGCTTCCATAATGCTCTGTTTCCTTATCTATAAAAGCCTGGTGATAGAGGCTCTTTTGAGATACCACTAACTTCAAAGTAACATTGTTGTATTAGTATTATTTATAACATAAAAATGATTGAATTAATATGCCACTTTTTAGCGCACCAAAAAATATTCACTGCTGAGATGCTCTTTGGAAAAAAATCTGAGGGCTACATGTTGAGACGAAATACATATGGAAACTTTGTTAAAATGTGTGTCTCCAGTTTGCCTGTTTTTAACCAACCACCTTCCTCCAGAACATTCCTCCAGAGTATAAAATGCTTCATCAGCATGAGAGAAAAGCAAACGTTTGTAGTGATTCTCCATATGGAGGCTGTTACATAATCACCACAAAGGCACAGTTGGGTTTGAAAACCTCTTCGCACACCAGTTTTAAGCATTGACCCAGATTCTGTTGCTTACACAGGAATTGGCAGATGACTTTGGAAAAATCAATCATCCTCTGTTAACACATGATTCTTTTGGGAAACTCTGATACGACAATGGCAGTTACCTGCATTTGGATTTGGATTTAGAACCTCAAGGTGTGAGTGTGGTGAATATTCAGGAGCTCAGCAGGGTGTAAGGTTATCTGGTATCTTCTGAGCCAAGGTAGGTGGAAAGGGTTTGCAGTTCTGTCGTTTGGGCTACCTCTGACTGAAGGCACAGGCCTGGTTTGTGGAAGTTCTGAATCACATATGCCCAAATGTAATCCCAGACGCCTCCAAGTCAAAGTGATTGTAATAGGCTTAAATGGATTCATGGCATGTGAAACACAATCATGAAATGCTTATTCTTTTTCTTTTTATGTGAGTGGGCCCCAAAGAGTCAAGATTCCCTACTGTGAGAACCTTTTGTTCTTTTTTTAAAATTTAACTTTATTTTTTATTTTTTAAAATTTACATCCAAATTAGTTAGTATATAGTGAAGCAATGATTTCAGTAGATTCCTTAATGCTCCTTACCATTTAACCCATCCCCCTTCCCACAACCCCTCCAGTAACCTTCAGTTTGTTCTCCATATTTATGAGGCTGTTTGTTTTGTCCCCCTCCCTGTTTTTATATTAGTTTTGCTTCCCTTCCGTTAGGTTCATCTGTTTTGTCTCTTAAAGTCCTCATATGAGTGAAGTCATACAATATTTGTCTTTCTCTGACTTTCACTTAGCATAATACCCTCCAGTTCCATCCATGTAGTTGCAAATGGCAAGATTTCATTCTTTTTGATTGCCGAGTAATACTCCATTCAATATATATACCACATCTTCTTTATCCATTCATCCATCGATGGACATCTGGGCTCTTTCCATACTTTGGCTATTGTTGATAGTGCTGCTATAAACATGGGGGTGCATGTGTCCCTTCGAAACAGCACACCTGTATCCCTTGGATAAATGCCTAGTAGTGCAATTGCTGGGTCGTAGGGTAGTTCTATTTTTAGTTTTTTGAGGAGCCTCCATACTGTTTACCAGAGTGCCTGCCCTAGCTTGCATTGCCACCAGCAATGCAAAAGAGATCTTCTTTCTCCGCATCCTCACCAACATCTGTTGTTGCCTGAGTTGTTAATGTTACCCATTCTGACAGGTGTAAGGTGGTATCTCATTGTGTTTTGATTTGTATTTCCCAGATGATGAGTGATGTTGAGCATTTTTTTATGTGTTGGTTGGCCACCTGGATGTCTTCTTTGGAGAAGTGTCTATTCATGTCTTTTGCCCATTTCTTCACTGGATTATTTGTTTTTTGGGTGTTGAGTTTGATAAGTTCTTTATAGATTTTGGATACTAACCCTTTATCTAATATGTCATTTGCAAATATCTTCTCCCATTCTGTCGGTTGCCTTTTAGTTTTGCTGATTGTTTCCTTCGCTGTGCAGAAGCATTTTATTTTGATGAGGTCCCAGTAGTTCATTTTTGCTTTTGTTTCCCTTGCTTCCGGAGACGTGTTGAGTAAGAAGTTGCTACAGCCAAGATTAAAGAGGTTTTTGCCTACTTTCTCCTCGAGGATTTTGATGGCTTCCTGTATTACATTGAGGTATTTCATCCACTTCGAGTTTATTTTTGTGTATAGTGTAAGAAAGTGGTCCAGGTTCATTCTTCTGCATGTCGCTGTCCAGTTTTCCTAGCACCACTTGCTGAAGAGACTCTCTTTATTCCATTGGATATTCTTTCCTGCTTTGTCAAAGATTAGTTGGCCATACATTTGTGGGTCCATTTCTGGGTTCTCTATTCTATTCCATTGATCTGAGTGTCTGTTCTTGTGCCAGTACCATACTGTCTTGATGATTACAGTTTTGTAGTATAGCTTGAAGTCTGGGATTGTGATGCCTCCTGCTTTGGTTTTCTTTTTCAAGATTGCTTTGGCTATTCGGGGTCTTTTCTGGTTCCATACAAATGTTAGGATTATTTGTTCTAGCTCTGTGAAGAATGCTGGTGTTACTTTGATAGGGATCGCGTTGAATATGTAGATTGCTTTGGGAAGTATCGACATTTTAACAATATTTGTTCTTCCTATCCAGGAGCATGGAACCTTTTTCCATCTCTTTGTGTCTTCTTCAATTTCTTTCATCAGCTTTCTATAGTTTTCAGTGAGAACCTTCTGTTCTAACTGCATGGAATGAGCAAGATGAAGAGCCCAAATCAGTAAAGGCTTGTGACATCTCAGTCGACCACCCTGGTTGTGCTCACCAGAATCCACTGGAGAGATGGCCTACCTTTCCCACCCCTACCAGGAGCACTGGCTGAAAGCAAAGAAAATCCCGGACCCCCAGAAAAAAACTGGTCTTTCTCTGAAGCAGGGGCCACCAAACGGTCTCTGTAAAGGGCCAGATACTAAAATAGTTTTGCCTGTGTGAGCCTTCCAGTCTCTGTTACTCAACCTTGCCATTTGCAAGCAGTTATTAGACAAAATATTTATATGAATGAGCATGATCAGAGCTGGCCTGTGACCCACAGCCTGTAGTTTGCCAGCCCCTACAAGAGACGAACGCTTTAGGAACTAGAGCACTCTAGGTGTGAAAAATTGGGTGCGGAAAATAAGGGAAGGCAAACTTCACACAGCTGATGTCATGTGCCTCCTAAATAACCTGTGTCACTGTTGGTCCCCAGGAAGGTCTTGGGCACCAGCCACGTGTTGGCCTTGGGAAGAAAGGGCTATTGGAGTAGGAATCAGAGGATGAGTACCTTGTCTCCCCACCCCGCCCAGAGCCTCACTCTCCAGACTGGCACAATAGACCACAGTCTCCTAAGTTCTCTGACTTGAAGTGTAAGAAACACAGAAGTATAGGAAACCCCTGCCAGGCGGGGGCCCCCACCTCTGGGGTGGGGCTGACAGCAGCAGTGAGAGTTGGGCATGCACTGTGGATGCTTAGCTTGGGTCTAGTACAGGGGAAAGAGTGCTGAGCGGCACTCAGTCAACAACTTTCAAGTATCACGTCTCTTAATTGTGTTACCGGAAGTGTATCATCATCCTTTTTAAAAAGAGAAACAATATGAGCCTCTTCCTGCCAGCTCAGACTGTATCAGACAGCAGTCTTCAGAGTAGGATCTTGACATGACCACAGGCCAGCAGCTTTCCGCTTTTGTGTCTCTCCTTCAAACTGCCTGCCTCCGGCTCTGTCCTGCAAGGACCTATGCTCTCCTGACCACTTGTATGGAAGCATATCATCTGCCCGCCTGGCCCCACCAAGGATCCAGGCTGCCTGTCTTTGTTCCTACGTGGGTTGGGGGAGCACCCCCTATTTGGGACCTCTCTCCTGGGGCTCACATTCCCACTCAGTTCAGAAAAGCAACAAAGTAGCAAGTGTATGGGCCGGCTTCACATATATCCTTTCAAAGAATGTCCTGGGAGCTTCCACTTTTCAAAACATTTTCAGAAACGTTTCACTGAATCTTTTACATTATTGCCACAGGGAAGCCCCTAAAACTAAGCCTAGGGTTACAAGGAACTTAGAGGCTTCTCTCAATGTGTTTCTTTTTCTCAACAGGCTGAAGGAACAGAATCCAGGAAGGTATCACATGAATGATGCCGGAGATGCAATAAAAAGAGTGAATATCTATAGTATTAGTGGAGAGATTAAAGAGGTTGGGAATTACCCTCTAAGTTCATGTTTTAAAAGCTCATTATTTACTTTGCAAGTACTGTTTGCGCAGAACCCAAGGACAGGAACCCACTGAGCCATCCTTCCTCTGGCTGGCTGCCTTCCTGATGACCGTAAATATAAACCCCAGCAGCAGGGTAGTGCTAAACCGCCCAGTGGAAGCACAAATTGGAAAGTACAAAAAACGAGCTTCTTCAAGCCTCTGACTTTGCCAGGATCATGAATATGTAAGACGCAATGGTTCATTAGCAGACTCCAAGACATCGCAGATGCTGGGCGTGGGCGAGCGCCACTGACGCAAAAGTCAGGGTGTGTGGGACTCTTTGCCAAACTCTGGGGCCCTGTCTCTTTTGTGGCACACATGTTGGGGTCTCCATTAGGGCTGGGCAGAGGCCAGGGAGAACTCAGTGGCTGGGGTTGGGGAGAACAAGACAAAACTGAATGGATGCCTCAGAGTTCAGGATGCAGAGTCGTGTGTTTGAGAAATGTGTCTGCCCAGAGTCCTCTCCAGCTGAGGTCCTAGGGTCCCCAAAGAAGCAGGATGATGTCAGCAAAGAGGGGCCAGGAAGGCCAACCTGCCTACAAAACTTAACAGGTTCTCATAGGCCAAAGATCTCAAGGTTTCAGGCAGTGGGGCTAAAGGAAATGCAGTTCAAGACAGCACTGAGTTCAGGTGCCTTGTTCCAGGACCAACGTGGGATTTCCCTGAGGTCCTTCAAAAGAGTGCAGTTGACAGGCCTCTTGTGAAGACCTGCCTTTTTTTTTTTTTTTAAGTTACCTTTTTATTTTTGAGAGAGAGAGAGAAAACAGAAGTAGAGGAGGGGCAGAGAGAGACAGAGAGAGAGAGAGAATCCCAAACAGGCTCCACACTGTCAGCACAGAGCACGATGCGGGGCTTAAACTCGCAAACTGTGACATTATGACCTGAGCTGAAGTCTGACGCTTAACTGACTGAGCCACCCAAGTGTCCCAAAGATCCACCTTTTCATGCATTCTCCGTTCCATTCTCTTTGTTTTTTTTTTTTTTAATTTTTTTTAACATTTATTTATTTTTGAGAGACAGAGAGCACAAGCAAGGGAGGGGCAGGGAGAGAGGGAGACACAGAATCAGAAGCAGGCTCCAGGCTCTCAGGTGCCAGCACAGAGCCCCACGCAGGTCTCGAACCCATGAACTGCGAGATCATGACCTGAGCCGAAGTCAGACACTTAACCGACTGAGCCACCCAAGTGCCCTACTCTCTTTGTTTTCAAGGCAGCATAGGTTTATAGGTGAACTTGTATAGAAGCACAGCATTTATGCAAGGGAATGTTCATATTCTCTTAGTGTAATATCATCAAGAAGCTAGTAGAAATCAGAGATTACTGGATGGGGATGGGGATGAGGGTGGTGGTGGTGGTTCAGAATATGCCCTTAAAGCTGCCACAGATCTCACACCCAAGAAACATTTGGGAGGCAGAAGGGATCTAGATTCCATAGCTCAGGCTATGCGGTCTTCTTACTAGAAGTCCTATAGCCTTTCCTCCTTCTACTCCCCAAGTTGTGGTACAAGAGTCCCCCCTGCATTGCCCCGGTCCTAATGTAATTTGCGATTAGCCACAGTGCGATGACATGGCAGTGGGGCTGTTAGAAGCCCAGGATATGCTTGTCTCTCATCATGCTGCAGACTTTTGCAGACTGTTGTTACTGGCAGGGATTCCAGAGAGCTCTTCTGCTGGCCTTTCCGATTCTCCAACGAGATCCCTTACTTGGTCGGTCTGAGAAGCAGGTGTCTTCTTTCGGGACTCTTCATTTCTTCAGAGTTAGTTACAGGCAAATTCACCATTGCACTCACTGTTGTGAATGCCTGTACAGGCAAGTAGCACAAAAGTAGCCACTCCTCTGGGCTATAGGCTGTTGAAGGACAGAGGTGATGAAGACAAACAATGGGCTACCTACCATAAAGTAGCAAAGATACTCTGCCTTGGGGTCAAACACATTTATACTTCAAGCTTGGTACCGTTTCTTTGGAAGTCAACTAGTACTAATGAACATCTCTGCTTCTCAGTTTGCTCATGGATACAAATAACGCCTCCTTCTGAAGTGAAGCATGACGTCTTACTATAATGTGGCCCAGCAGGCACTGACATAGGAGGCGATCAGTGCAAGGCAGCTGCTGTCCATTTTCTTAAGTTTTCATTCGATTTAAGCACATTAGTGGGTCTATTCAGCTGTTCTGTGAGCAAAAGATAAGTTGTTTTTCAGGATAGTTTAATTTTCTAAATGAAACACTTGGTGTGTGGGAGCCAACCACTTGGGTTTAATTTCCTTGTTTGGGACGAAGCTAAAAACTAAAAAATCAGCTCCCTTTGTTTGTGGCAGAATTTCATTTCCAAATTTGTTTTTAAAATGCTCTTTGTAACATGGAGATGGCTAAATAGTTTTCCTTGTTTTTTTTTTTCTTAAAAATGAATAAAAAATAAAAACCCCCTTTTGGGTTTGAGACGAATCACACTTTTTCAGAAATGTGGCTTTAGGGTGGGAGAAAGGAAGGGAAAGAAAGGGCTCAGTGAAAATCTATTTGTCCCCTGGTGGTTCCCGGCATGTTGGTGGCTCAGTAACTCACTGACTTACCTCTTCTTAGCTTTTGTGATTCACAGGAGGGAGTCATCCTAAATTATTCTTTACTAGGATTCTGGTGTCCCTTCCTCCCTCCCTCCCTTCCTTCCTTCTTTCCCTCCCTCCCTTCCTTCTTCTTTCTTTCCTCCCTTCCCTTCCTTTTCCATCCTCTCCCCTCCCTTCTCCTCACCCCCCTCCTCTCCCCTTCCTCTTTCCTTTCTTGCTTTCTTTTTACAAAATTATGGCCATAGATACCAGCTTATCTGCCCTTTTCTTGCACACTAAACACACATTATGAGAGAAAGCGTTTGGGTTTTGTCCCCTATCTCTACCCCACTTTACAGCAAAACTCTCTGTCTTAGCTTGGGCTGTAATAAAAAATTCCATAAACTGGGTGGCTTATCGACAATGGACATTTATTTCTCACAATTCTGGAGGCTGAAAGTCTGAAGCCAGGATGCCAGCCCCGTCAGGTTCTGGTGAGGGCGCTCTCTCAGGTAGGCTGTAACTAACCGTTGACTTCTGACCTCACATGGCAGAGAGCAGGGAGAAGAAGCAAGCTCTGTCCTGACTCCTAAGGGCTCTGGTCCTATTCATCAAGGCTTAACCCTCAATTGGCCTCATCTAATCCTAACCTCCTAAGGGCCCCACTTCCTAATACCATCACATGGGTGGGGGATAGGGTTTCCACATATGCATTTCAGGGGGAAACAGACATTCAGCCCACAACACTCCTATTGTCTATAATTGCTATCTTTAATTCCTCTTCTTCTATACGGGGCTTTGAGGACTGTGGGGAAAGTGTGGTCTTGTCCCACAAGACCTATCTATGTTTATGGTGCTTTCGGCCAAAAGAAGCATGAGGTCCTTGGACATGGGGACCCCTATGTCACAGGGCATGCTCATCTGGGTGACAAGCCTTTAGACTCCCTCAGTTTACTCTTATGGAAGGTGATGATATGCATTTTCAGTTCTCCAAATTTACTGCCACTTGGCTCTAGGCAGTGGCCAATTCACCATCTACACAGCAGAGAGAGCAATCAGAGACAAAAGACCAGGACGTCTGCAACTGCCTCATTGCAGGCCCTCCTGGGCCCTGGAGCCTGCACGATTCTTTTGTCCTCCCTGGATCTCCCATCTTCCTGGCATCTGGCCTATTTCTTATTTAAGTTCCAACAGATCAGCTTCATGTATTTTGAAGCTCTGCTATCAGAAGCATGTACCTATAGAGTTGTTATATCTTCTTGATTAATTGGTTCTTTTATCAATATAAAATGCTCTTTAACACAATCCGATAATACTCCTTGGTTTTACCAAACCTCATCTCAGTAAGATGGCAGAGCTCTGTTTGAGCTGTCCCTCCCTTTACTGCAAACTGCAGACTGCCTCCAGACAGTTAGCGGGGGCAGTCAGGGTTCACTTTGTTTGTTCGCCTCCTCTTAATCACTACAAATCATGGGGCGCCTGATGTGTGGCTCAGTTGGTTAAGCATCCGACTTCAGCTGAGGTCATGATAGCGTGGTTCGTGGGTTCAAGCCTTGCGTCAGGCTCTGTGCTGACAGCTCAGAGCCTGGAGCCTGCTTCAGATTCTGTGTCTCCCTCCTTCTCTGCCCCTCCCTTGCTCTGTCTCTCTCTCAAAAATAAATAAACATTAAAAAAAATTAATCACTGCAAATTGTGCTTTCTGTCCAATGCTTGAACTTTGTTTCATGTATTTTGTATACTCCTCCCATATTCTAATAACTAAAGGCTGGGAGTGAACATCTCTGTTTTTCCCTTAACAGGTAAATTAAGCATTTTCATATTTATTGATGTGACCGGTATTTTTGGACCCAATTTTGTCATATCATCTTACATTGTCATTGCTATGAGATTGTGTCATATTTACTGAGTTGATTATTCTATTTGGTGTACTTATTTACTTTTTGGAAAATTTCTTTTGGGATTAAGAAAAATTTTTAATTTTTTTTCTAATGATTACCTCTAGTGTTAATTGCTTTTATTTTAAATTTATTCTATTTTTAAATATTAAAAATTTTTATTTTATTAAAAAATGAAAGCAATTTTCAAAAATTAAAAAACTTTTACTATCTAGTCTGTCAATTTTAAACGGTGTCTTCTGACTCCCACCTATTACTTCTAGGTGTAAAGTCAATAATCTTATTCTACTTTCTTTTCTCACTCCCTTCTCTCATTTTTAAAAATTACATTCTCGGGGCACCTGGGTGGCTCAGTCAGTTGAGCGTCCGACTTCGGCTCAGGTCATGATCTCACAGTCTGTGAGTTCAAGCCCCGCGTTGGGCTCTGTGCTGACGGCTCAGAGCCTGGAGCCTGCTTTGGATTCTGTGTTTCCCTCTCTCTCTGCCCCTCCCCCACTTGCACTCTGTCTCTCTCTAAAAAATGAATAAACGTTAAAATTTTTTTTTAAAAAAATTACATTCTTGGGGCACCAGCTGGCTCAGTCTGAAGAGCCTGAGACTCTTGATCTCGGGGTTGTGAGTTTGAGCCTACCATCATGAGTGTGAAGATTACTTAAGAATAGAATCTTTAAAAAAAAAAATACATTCTTTCTATTCTATCCAAAGATACAGTGTTTATATAACATTTTTATACCTATGTCTTCAATCTTGTATTAGTCCTCACTCTACAACATGTGAACAGCTCACCCTCAGTCCTTTTGCTGAAATGTCCCCAGTAATCTCTTGGTTAAAGGCAGCTCACTCTCTTGTGGACTCCTCAGGAGGGGCACTTGTGTTCAGTTTTCCTGAGTTCTGGCATGTTTGACCCATTTGTCTACATCCTTGATACTTGAAGAACAGCGTGGCTGGTTATCAAGTTTCTTGGAAATGCTACGCCATTTTTGTTTTGCTTGATATGTTGTTTTTGACCAGTCTAATTCTCTCCCCCTTCCAGCTATTTCTGTGCTTGTCAGGACCCTCTATGGATTATTTTCTGTCTCCTTAAACCTAAGAAGCTTTGCTAGAATACATTTCTGGGCTGATCATTTCAGGTCAATTTTACCAAGTGGACTTTTTCACTGGTTAGGTTCAGTGTGTGACTTATTTCTGGAAAGTTTTCTTGGACTATAATTTTAAGTATTAGTTCTGTTCCATTGCTTTGATATTCTTGTTCAGGAACTCCAATTGGACATGCCTTGCCTGTCTTTCATTTCATTTGTTTTCCTCTGACCCTTTTTACTTATTTCTTTATCTCACTTTTACTCTCTTGGTTGTTTTCGTGCTTCTCAGTAATGTCTTTTATTAAATCTCTTTAAATGTACTTTTCCTTAGGCTTTATGGTTTAGTTTTCAATTCTGGTAAGATTTGTTTTTTCTTTTTCTTTTATATCTTTCCTATTTCAACAACTGTAATTTCATTTCTTCTGCTTTTCTTTTTTGGTCCATTTGTGTTGTTAGGTTTTATATTTTTTATTCAAAAACATTTAATAACTCCTCTTTAAAGATAATTAATTTTTACTAGACTGTTCTGCTAAAGTTTTCCTCGGTTTCATGGAGGCTTTGGAGTGATATTTTCTTCAGCTGAATTACTTTGGTTTGCATTTTTTTTAAAAAAACAACAGTTTGGATATCATCTCTTTTTTCCTATTTCTGGTCATTTTGTGGAGGGGGTTTCTAGAGTGAAGGCAGCATCTCTTATGGGTTCTGCCCTTTTCTGTTTAGGCTCTTTAATGCAGGGTGTTGATGGTGAGGATGGGAAGAAGGAAAGGGTTTAATGTGTCTCTTTTTCCTTCAGGATCATTAATTTTATCTTATTTCCTTCTTTCCTTTTACTGCTTGTCCCTCAAAGATACCCACAGCCTCTCATCTCTTATCCTCCCCAAGAAGCAATGCCCCTCCAATGCTGATGCTTCTGGTCTCACTCATGGTCATTTCCTTTCCCTGGAGCTGGTGGTGTGAACTACCAAGTTCCAAATCACATCCAGTATTTTTTAACTTAGTTGGATTTTCTCTTTCTGGGTCTGAGATTGTCTGTGCTTCAGGAAAGTCCTTGATGCCTCTCTGCTCTTCTCAGATAGCCCTTTAATCCCCACTACTCAACTCTTCGTGGCCACAGGCTTGAAGCAATGGACACAAGAGAACTCTGTTGGCATTTGGCTCATTTTTGTACTTGCTGATGATTTGAAGCTTATAATATTCTCGGATTCCTTAGTAATGCTGAAGGCATTGTGTGTTATTTTTAATTTTCTCTCCTTATTTATTTCGTGGGTTTTGATTTTGTTTTTTGTTTTTGTTTTTGAAGTTGTGTGGGGAGATTCAAAGTGAGGCAGCCACCATTGTTTTTCATACCTGGAAGTCTGTAAGTTTGAAGTTAAGAAGCAAGAAATTAAAAACTTCTGTATTTACAAGTATATTTCTTTTTCTAGTGTTTTTTAAATTTGTGTAAACATGAGTTTATATTTGACATAATTTTTCTTCAGCTTCAAGAACTTTTTTGTGGAAACATTTCTTTTAGTGTATATCTATGGGTAAGGAAATCTCTCAGGTTTGGTTTGCCTGAAAAGTCATTATTTCACCCTTCTTTTTTAATGATTACATTTTTTTTTTTTTATTTTAGAAAGAGCGAGGCGGGGAGAGAGGCACAGGGGAAAAACAGGGGAAGGAGAGAGAGAGCAGGGGGAGAGGGAGAGAGAGAGAGAGAGAGGGTGGGGGGAAAGAGAGAGAGAGAGGGAGAATCTTAACAGGTTGCACGCTTAGCACAGAGCCCAAGGTGGGGCTCAATCCACAACCCTAGGATCATGACCTGAGCCAAAATCAAGAATCAGACACTCAACTGACTGAGCCACTCAGGCACTCCAAAAGATTTTTTTCCTGGGTGTAAAATTCAGAGTTGAGAGTTTTTCTTTTAGCACTTTAAAGATATAATACAAATTTTCAGTTAAAAGTCAACAGCTCTGCTCTCAGAGAGCGGGGAGAGTGAAAGGACGCCAGGAAGGAGAGTTGTTGAGCCCAGAAAGACAGAGCTCAGCACTGGGGATCAAAGGTGAGGGTAAGCACCATCTCCCTCTCCCATCCCCCAGCCGAAATTTCAAAGGGAACCAATTCCCATCACCAAACTTGCTTGCACCACGCAAACACCCAACGCTGTGCTTCTGTGGATCCATCCCTCCAATGGGTCTGCCTCCCTCCCAGTGCTGCAGGGCCCCTCCCAGAGGGGACCACCGATGGCAAAGGAAGCTAAGCCTGCCCCTCCCGCCCCTGTGCACCTTGTGGATCCAACCCGGCTAATATGCCAGACCCCACTGAAGCAGCACCACAAGCCTGGCAGTGTGCAAGTATCCCAGACAGGGGCCACATCACTCCACAGTGAGTCCTGCCCCTGGGAGAGGCGAAGATAAGGTACACACTAGTCTGACTGTGGCCCCAGCGCTGGGCTGGGGGCAGACACCGGTCTGACTGCAGCCCCGCCCACCAACACGAGTTACTCCAGACAGCACGAGGGAAGTGCCCTGCAGTTTGGAGTCACCACAGGGACTGCCCAAAATGACGAAACGGAAGAATTCTCCTCAAAAGAAACTCCAGGAAGTAGCAACAGCTAATGAATTGATCAAAAACGATTTAAGCAACATAAAGGAACAAGGATTTAGAATAATAGTCATAAAATTAATCGCTGGGCTTGAAACAAGCATAGAGGACAGCAGAGAATCTACTGCTACAGAGATCAAGGGACTAAGAAATAGTCGTGAGGAGCTAAAAAATGCTATAAATGAGGTGCAAAATAAAATGGAGGTGGCCATAGCACAGATTGAAGAGGCAGAGGAGAGAATAGGTGAATTAGAAGATAAAATTATGGAAAAAGAGGAAGCTGAGAAAAAGAGAGATAAAAAAATCCAGGAGTATGAGAGGAGAATTAGAGAACTAAGTGATGCAATCAAATGAAACAATATCCATATCATAGGAATTGCAGAAGAAGACAGAGAGAGAGGGGCTGAAGGTGTACTTGAACAAATCATAGCTGAGAACTTCCCTGATCTGGGGAAGGAAAAAGGCACTGAAATCCAAGAGGCACAGAGAACTCCCTTCAGACATAACTTGAATCGATCTTCTGCATGACATATTATAGTGAAACTGGCAAAATACAAGGAAAAAGAGAAAATTCGGAAAGGAGCTAGGGATAAACAGGCTCTAACTTACAAATGGAGACCCATAAGACTAGTGGCAGACCTATCTACTGAAACTTGGCAGGCCAGAAAGGAATGGCAGGAAATTTCCAATGTGATGAGCAGAAAAAATATGCAGCCGAGAATCCTTTATCCAGCAAGTCTGTCATTCAGAATAGAAGGAGAGATAAAGGTTTTCCCAAACAAACAAAAACTGAAGGAATTCATCACCACTAAACCAGCCCTACAAGAGATCCTAAGGGGGATTCTGTGAGTGAAATGTTGCAAGGACTACAAAGTACCAGAGACATCACTACAAGCATGAAACCTACAGACATCACAATAACTCTAAACCTGTATCTTTCAATAATAACACTGAATGTAAATGGACTAAATGCTCCAACCAAAAGACATAGGGTATCAGAATGGATAAAAAAAACCAAGACCCATCTATTTGCTGTCTACCAGAGACTCATTTTAGACCTGAGGACACCTTCAAATTGAAAGTGAGGGGATGGAGAACCATCTATCATGCTACTGGAAGTCAAAAGAAAGCTGGAGTAGCCATACTTATATCAGACAAACTAGACTTTACATTAAAGGCTGTAACAAGAGATGAAGAGGGCATTATATAATAATTACAGGGTCTATCCATCAGGAAGAGCTAACAATTATAAATGTCTATGTGCTAAATATGGGAGCCCCCAAATATATGAAACAATCACAAACATAAGCATCTTTACTGATAAGAATGTGGTAATTGCAGGGGACTTTAATACCCCACTTACAACAATGGATAGATCATCTAGACACAGGATCAATAAAGAAACAAGGGCCCTGAATGATACAGTGGATCAGATGGACTTGACAGATAATTTAGAACTCTGCATCCCAAAGCAACAGAATATACTTTCTTCTCGAGTGCACATGGAACATTCTCCAAGATAGATCACATACTGAGTCACAAAACAGCCCTTAATAAGTATAAAAAAAATTGAGATCAGGGGCCCCTGGGTGGCTCAGTTGGTTGGGCATCCGACTTCGGCTCAGGTCATGATCTCACAGTCTGTGAGTTTGAGCCCCGCGTCAGGCTCTGTGCTGACATCTCAGAGCCTGGAGCCTGTTTCAGATTCTGTGTCTCCCTCTCTCTCTGACCCTCCCCCATTCATGCTGTGTCTCTCTCTGTCTCAAAAATAAATAAACATTAAAATAAATAAATAAAAATAAAAATAAAAGAACTGAGATCATACCATGCACACTTTCAGACCACAATGCTTTGAAACTTGAAATCAACCACAGAAAAAAGTCTGGAAAACCTCCAAAAGCATGGAGGTTAAAGAACACCCTACTAAAGAATGAATGGGTCAACCAGGCAATTAGAGAAGAAATATCACTCTATGTTTCATATGTCTTTTACTCTCTGACTTCTTTTAAGATATTTAAAAATATTTGCTGTACAACTATTCGATTATGATTTCCTAGATGTGGCTTTCTTTGTTGTTGTTGTTTTTCCAGTCTGTTGTTCATTCAATGAACTTCTTAAATCACTGAGGTGATATTTTTCATCAAATTTGGAAAAAAACGGACTATTATTTCTTTAAGATTTTTTAAAATCTCAATCTCTCTTCTCTTTTTCCTGAACTCCAACTACATTTACTCCTGAGCATTTAATAGTGTTTTACAAATAATAGAGTCTATGTTCTTTTCATTTTCTCCAGCCTTTGTATCCTCTTCTTTTTAGGTCAGATGCTTTCTATTGCTCTGTCTTTAAATTCACTGGCCCTATCTTTTGCAGTATTCATTCTTCTGTTAAGTCCATTCAGTGAAAATTTTCATTTCAGATACCTTATTTTTCAATTCATTAAGTTCTTTTTAAAATAATTTCTATTTCTCTATAGCAGTCTCCAATCTGTCAACTTATTATGTCTATCTTTTCCTGTAAACCTATAAACATATAATGGCTGTTTTAAAGTCTTTGTTAATTCCAACATCTCTGAATCTGTCCTATTTTCTGTTATTTTTTTTCCTATGTATAGGCCACATTTTCTTACTGCTTTATGTATCTAGTAATTTTTTATTGTGTGCTAATCATTGTAGATACTTGAAATTTTCTTCTCTTAGCCTCTGTGACACAATAATCTTAGGGTTTTTCTCCTACTTCTCTGGTATTCTGTCCATCTTCTTTAAGTCTGTCCTCTTCCTGACCTTTTAATGTTAGAAATCCTCATGTCTGAATCTTATATATTGTCTTTTATCACACTACATTTTCTCCCTAAGCAATCTCATCTGCATCTTCTGCTGTAATTACCACCTATACACTGATGATTCAAAAGCCTATAAATTCAGTTGAGACCTCTCCTCTGAGCTCCAAGCTAACTGCTACTTGTCTTAATGGTACATCAAACTCAATATGTGCAGGGGAGCCCAGGTGGCTCAGTCAGTTAAGCACTGAACCTTGGCTTAGGTCATGATCCTGCAGTTTGTGGGTTCAAGCCCTGTGTCCAGCTCTGTGCTGACAGCTCAGACTCTGGAGCCTGCTTTGGATTCTGTGTGTGTGTCTCTCTCTCTGCCCCTTCCCCACTAACACTCTGTCTCCCTCCCTCTCAAAAATAAATAGACATTTAAAAAAAAACTCAGTATGTCCAGAACCAATCTCATGATCTCTCTAGCCTGCCTGTACACACACATACACACACACACACACACACACACACACACACACACACACAGTTTAAAAGAAGACTTCACTGTAATCATCAAGACATATAGTATTGGCACAAAAAACAGACACATAGACCAATGGAATAGAATAGAGAACCCAGAATTGGACCCACAAATGTATGGCCAACCAATCTTTGACAAAGCAGGAAAGAGCATCCAATGGAAAAAAAGACAGTCTCTTTAGAAAATGGTGCTGGGAGAACTGGACAGCAACATGCAGAAGAATGAAACTAGACCACCTTCTTACACCATACACAAAAATAAACTCAAAATGGATGAAAGACCTAAATGTGAGAAAGGAAACCATCAAAACTCTAGAGGAGAAAGCAGGCAACAATCTCTTTGACCTCAGTTGCAGCAATTTCTTACTCAACTCAACACATCTCCAAAGGCAAGGGAATCAAAAGCAAAAATGAACTACTGGGACCTCATCAAGATAAGAACTTCTGCACTGCAAAGGAAACACTCAGCAAAACTAAAAGGCAACGGATGGAATGGGAAAAGATATTTGCAAATGGCATATCGGATAAAAGGCTAGTATCCAAAATCTATAAAGAACTTACCAAACTCAACACCTGAAAAACCAATAATCCAGTAAAGAAATGGGCAGAAGACATGAATAGACACTTTTCCAAAGAAGACATCCAGATGGCCAACAGACACATGACAATATGCTCAATGTCACTCATCATCAGGGAAATACAAATCAAAGCCAGACTGAGATACCACCTCACACTGGTCAGAGTGGCTAAAATGAACAAATCAGGAAACTACAGATGCTGATGAGGATGTTGAGAAATGGGAACCCTCTTGCACTGTTGGTGGGAATGCAAACTGGTGCAGCCTCTCTGGAAAACAATGTGGAGGTTCCTCAAGAAAATTAAAAATAGAGCTACCCTATGACCCAGCAATAGCAGTACTAGGAATTTACCCAAGGGATACAGGAGTGCTGATGCATAGGGGCACTGTACCCTAATGTTTACAGCAGCACTCTCAACAATAGCCAAGTTACAGAAAGGGCCTAAATGTCCATCAATTGATAAATGGATAAAGAAGATGTAGTTTATATACTTAATGGAATACTACTTGGCAATGAGGAAGAATGAAATCATGCCATTTGTAGTAACGTGGATGGAACTGGAAGGTATTATGCTGAGTGGAACAAGTCAGTCAGAGAAGGGCAGATATCATATGTTTTCACTCATATGTGGATCTTGAGAAACTGAACAGAAGACCATGGGGGAAGGGAAGGGGGAAAAAATAGATACAAAAAGAGAGAGAGGGAAGCAAACCACAAGAGACTATTAAATACAGAGAACAAACTAAGGGTGGATGGGAGGCTGGGGGAGAGAGAAAATGGGTGATGGGCATTGAGGAAGGCACTTGCTGGGATGAGCACCAGGTGTTGTATGCAAGCCAATTTGACGATAAATTATATTCATAAAACAATAAAAAATAAAAAAATAAAAGAAGGCTTTGATTGTTTTTCATTTCTTTTTTAGGATAAAAATAAAAATTATTAAGATGGACTGGCTCCCGTTTGACTCCTCTTAATACGGCTTCTTCTCCTTATGCCTCTCTGTCATGCTAGTCCTGTGTTTGCCTGTTAGCTTTCATCCTGCCTCTGGTCTTTGTCTATACTCTTCCTTCTGTATGAAATGCTTTCCTCTCTTCATCATATGGTTAACACCCTCTCCTACACCAGATTAGAACTCAACTGTCCTTTTCCGGAGGAAACCGTGCCTGACCCCCCTTGACGAAATCCAACCCACTCTTCTAGGTTCACATTGGCACAATGTACTTCTCATATATTGTGTATGCTCATGCATTGTGTATTGCTTATAACAGTTGTAATTTTATACTCGTGTTCATGACTACTTCATTCATGTGTGAACCTCTACTGAATTTTGGACCCCATGAAATTGAAAGTTGTCTGTGTTTACTCACTCTTATATGTTAAGCATCAAGCATAGTATAGATGTTCAATAAATATTTATGGGACAAGTGAATAAATGAATCAAAATGCTCTTCCATTGTTCTTTTTTTAGAATCATGGTTAGATCTGTCTCTGCCTTTTTAAGAAATGTTCTAAGCAGGGGAGGATGCTGAGGGACTGGTCAAACAGCAGGAAAATCAAGTAACATGGAAACAAAATAAGTTGGTCCCTTGCAATTAGGCTTCTCAGAAGAATTCTTTGTTTCTTCCTTAAAGATGAAACTGGAATATTAAAATTGATATTTTGGTCCCAGAATGATAAACTTAAAAACCATAATTAAAACATGTCTACTGTTGAGACTGGTGGTACACTTTGTCCTTCTTACCTGTAAGCCTCAAGGAGCCACCCAAATGATTGTGTCATCAACGGGATCACAAAGCCCAGGTCTTTACCCACTTTTTTAATGCTTCACTTCTAACATACCTTTTCAAGAGATCTCCTGCTACATTGTCAAGCCTCTGACTAGGCTGGGCTATAGTTGCCTTGAGGTAAGAGGGCCAGTGTTTTTAAGGGTAAGATATAGTTTGGGATGGTATTGAAAAGGGTAATCCTGGGGAAGTGAAGGCAATTATTAAGACCAAGTATGAAACAATGCCTGGTAGCCAAAAGTGAGTTCATATCAAAAATTTCTACAGAGAGAGTTATAGCTTCTGAAGTGGGAATGTAATACATGGTCTGGGGATAAAAAAAAGAAACAAACTAAACATGAGAGAAAATACAAGGAATGATCCAGAAATTAGAGTAGATAGGGTGCATGTCAGGGGCAGAAAGGTATCATGGGACAAGTAAGGCCATGGATGTGCTGGTCTGGAACACAAGACAAAATATTACTGGTTAAGTTGGTTTTGTTGACTAGTAAACTAGATGGATTTGAGGCATTTTTATCTGTTCTTGCTCTTCATGTGATATTTTCTTCCCCTGATTCTTGCATCACTTTTGTTATCTCAGAAACACACCAGGAGCAAGACAGAAGCTCTTAGGTGGCTTATTAGTACTGGGACAAATTGATCCTTCCTTTCACAAAGACATTCATCCCTCAATAAAATAGAACTTTCAGTCAAGTAGTTGGTCCTTAAAAGAAAGAAAAGAAAAGAAAAGAAAGCATGAACTCCGTCCCTTTTTTGACTAAATACTGAGAACCAACTTGTCTATTTCTAAGTAGAAACTTTCTCTCTTTATACATGTTAAATGCATATTTTTTCTTAAAAAAAAAAAAAAGCCATTCGGCCCCTTGATTCCTGAGTTCTTGATAGAAAAACAAAATGGTCAATAGCTCATTTCAACATCCACATTTAGCTGAAAAGCTTTTGGTGATTCAACCCCACAGATGTAGGTAAAAGGTTCCAGAGAGCAAGTGGGAGTCATGAGTTTACCAAAACTCTGTGAACACATTCTTTTTAAGGCTTGAAAAATCCCAAGGCTTGCTCTTGTTTTAGGAAGAATAACTACCGGAGAAGTTTCAGGCCACTAGAAGATACGGCCCATCACGAGGAGGGCAGGGACAGCTGGGCCCAGGCCACAGTTGGCATGTCACCTGCATCCCACCTCCCTCCTGCCTTGCAGCTCTCCCCGGAGATATCCACTGGGTGGGAAGTCTGTTGCCAGAGAACACAGTCTGATGTTTTCTGTCCCTGATCCAGGAAGTCCCCCTTCCCCCTGCCACCCCCACATCCTCAGCCTGGAAACAACTTTTAGAGAGGAGAAGGGGAGCGAAGCTGAAAAAGGCAAATATCCCTGGTGGAATCTGAAGAGAGGGGCCCCTTGTTCAAGGATTTCTCCTCTAGACTTGAAAGGACACTTCAGAGTCACTCATCTTAGTTCTGATCTTTCTCAGTATGTAAGAAGCCACTAAGAAAATTTACCCTGGGAAGAAAAATTCCTGAAGCTGAGTTAGACACAGATAACTGTTACCACGTGATCTGGCATTTAGTTACCTCTGACTTTGTGTCTTCCCACTCCCCTCTGTGCTGGACTGGGCTGCAGCCACTCAGGCCTCCTTGCTGATTCTCAAACAGCTAAACATGCTCCTCACTCACGGCCTCTGCCCACCCTGGTCTTGCTCCCACAGATCTGTATGGCCTGCTCTCTCACTTCATCCAGGGCTCTGCTCAAATGTCATTCTGGCAGACACATCTTTCCTGGCCATCCTGCTCATACCCTTATTCTATTTTATTTTCTTTCATAGCACTATTTTTTACCACTTGATGCATTTTATGGTCATGTTTGTTTGTAATATAGCTCACTTGACTAAGATCCATAGAGAAGAGACCTATCTGCTATACCCACAGCACACAGTGGGTGCTCAGTAAATATTTGAGGAAGGGGAAGGGGAAGGAAGGAAGGAAGGAAGGAAGGAAGGAAGGAAGGAAGGAAAGAAATAAGGAAGGGAGGGAGGGAGGGAGGATTGTAGGGAGAGATGGGAGGGGGAAACAGAAGAATGGAGGGAGTTGGGAGAGAGGAGGAAGAAGGGGATGAGATGAGAGGTGAACAGAGAGCTAAATGGGGTCTCTGAAAGTAGACATGGGAGGCACCCAAAGAAACATTCCTACTTCATCCATTCCCTGTGCCTGGGATAATCCATTCTGAGTGGTAAAGAAATATCTTGACTTCATGTTAAATGAACTATTGGTCATATTATTGTCTTCCATCCCCCAAACCCATGTTAGCTTCTGTGTTAGTGCCTATTCTTTTGTTCTGCCATGTTAACCCTAACTAGTCCCAAGCCCTTTCAGAAAGGTAGCCCTGCCCTGATCCTCAGTCTGATGGCTGGAGACCCTTCTTCCTTGCCTTATAGAAGTCTGCCCTCCTCCGTTGTCCCCATCCCAGCCTAGCAGCAGCCTGTGCTACCTGAAACACTTTCCCAATGTCAGTTGATGGGAACCCCACTGACTCCTGTCTGCTACACAAACAGAGCCAACCCCAGCTGCCACAGTGATTTTCAGTCTTGTGCTGGATTCCAAACCTCTTCTCTTGCCCACCTTTGCTACTGCAGAGTAGACCATCTTTCTCTGTACCCAAGACATCATTAAAAGTTATAGAAAAGAGAATTTAAAAAGAAAACAATTAAAAAGTGAGATGGCATATGTGGATATATACATATGTATCATATATATATCTATATATATCTATATATATATATCTGATATATATATGTATATATCAGAAGGCCTTTGGCCTAATAACATGTCACATCAAGGCAAATGACCAAAAAAGTAAAATTTCCCAACTTACCTCCCTGAAGTGGACTCATCTGCGGAGATATGGGCCTGGATGAGGTTCTAATTACTTCCTGCCATTTAATTAGAAGGGCCTGTCAAATCCAGAGTTGACCCAGTGGATCAGTATACAGATCTAAGCTGAGGCAGCAAATGGTGATTCCCTCTGAGATGCCAAAAAAAAACCTGGGCTCCCCTAGGTAAGCCATGCCTGGCCTTGGCTTTTTGGAGGTCCTGCATGACCAGCAAGTCCTCCCTGATCTGTGCAGGCCCTTGTCCCTGACACAAACCCCCAACATTGACCTAGAACCAGTGCCAGGTGGCTTCGGCCTGGAGTTTTTCTCAGCTAGACTCACTATCCTGGGAGTTTCCCAGAAAGTCCTTGTCCTTCCACAGCCATCTCTCAGTGCAGTGAGATTGTTTGTGGGAGAAAGTTGATGGATGAAGGGTGATGTCACAAGCTGCAGCCAGGCTGTTTTTCTTGAAGGCTGCCCACACAGTACTATAATCATGCAAACTTAAATTCAGGAAATAAAATGGAACACAGATAGTTTGTCATCCTTGTTAGCAATGGAATTGATGAATGAAAGGTCCAATCATCCAAAAGTCCCTGAATTGGGTCTTCTTGTTCAAGAAGACAACAACAAAAATTGGCTTTTAAGTTGCAAAGTAGACAAACTGAACAATAAATAGTTGTTGAAATAGTTGCTTGAGCTTCATCTCCCATTCTTGCTCCTGATCTGTGGTTTCCTAACCACAGCATGCAGAGCAAGTGGAAACAAACTACCTAAATTCCGAATTATTAAAAACTGGATAAGCAGATGGAACAACTGAGAGAAGCCATATTTTCATAGTTTCCTGGGTGATTATTAAATACGATAGAACATTGTCTACTTTGTTATAGATTAGACACCCAGTCTCACTTCCAAGAAAGGCTTCAGGTGAGCAAATGGTTGCCCTCAATTTTTCACTTTCCTTTTCTATGGCCTACCTAGGAGAGACCGAGGAGTTGAACTAGTCAGGAAGTTCAGCAGTTCTCAAGACATACTACAGACAAAAAGATGTAGTTTAAAAAAAAAAAAACAACTGCTTTCTGGGGTGCCTGGGTGGCTCCGTTGGTTAAGCACCAGGTCATGCTCGGGTCATGATCTCGCAGTTCATGAGTTAGAGTCTTACGTCAGGCCCTGTATTGACAGCTCGAAGCCTGGAGCCTGTTTTGGATTCTGTGTCTCCCTTGCTCTCTCTCTCTCTCTCTCTCTCTGCCCCTCCCCTGATCTCTCTCTCTCTCTCTCTCAAAAATAAAATAAACATTAAAAATCTTTTTTAAAAAACTACTGCTTTGGGGACAAATGTATGACCTGGCCGGAAAAAGGCCTTCTTAACCATTGGATTCTAAAGAATCCAGCAAAACTGAAGGTAACAGACAGGTACAAAATTCTAAACAAAAAGATGAGTTGATATCATAAGACCCAGACAAATCAGGAAAGAATGGTGGGCAGTGACTGTCAGACCAAACACATCAATGACATCCTAACATAGATAGGCAGGTCTGAACTAGTGATACAGCAAAGTTATAATTCTGATCCAAGTATGGGGGCTGGTTCCCTCCGCCCTCCTTCTGTACAATCTGCTGTATAGACATGATTTGTTTGGTAGAGCTGTCATTTATAGTACCCTTGGCAGACTCCTCCTAAGTGTTAGAATTCTTGGGTTTGGCTTCTCTTTTTATCTCTTCTCTTTCTACCCTTCCTACCTAGATCATTCTGATGGCTTTAAATAGCATCTCAAATCTCAAGCCTCAGTTCTGAGCTCCAGAATCATTGTTTCCAGTATCCACTATCCATCACCACTTGGATGTCCCATGGACACTGTTAACATGAAATGCACAAATCTTTCACTTGCTTCCTTCTAAAATATCTTTGTCCTCTTCCTATATGTCCCAGATCAATAAATGGCATGCCCACTGATCCATTTCTCAACCCAGAAATGGGATCACATTCAACCCAAGTTCGGTCAATTCTACTTCCAAAATAGGTCTCAAAATTATCCATTTCATCCCATCCTCGCTGGCACTTTCCTAGTACAAGTCACCATAATCTTTTGCCTAAACTAATAACCAGTCTCCTTATATCCACTCTTGCCCCTTCAAATTCGTCCAGAGTTACTTCATCCATCAAAAGATGGATGATTGTGTCATTCTCTTTCAGTATATTCCCACTGAATTCAGGAGAGTCTAGTCTTCTTCCTGTGGCCTAAATACTCCAAGATGTTGCTTTTGTTTATCTTTTGCCTTGTCTCATGCCCACATTCCCTTCTGCCAGTTTCAATGGTCTTAAACATGACAAGGTCTGTTTGTTTTTTAGCTCACTTGTTTATAATATTCTTTTTCCATAAAACTATTATTCATTTTGTCATTACTCTAAATCCTGTCCCTTAAAAGTGTCCTGCAGTAGGTATGCAATAAAAATGTATTAAACAAATGTTGATGGATGCTGGAAGTCAGAGAAAAGAGCCACCTTGCATCAACTTGAATGGTTCCAGTAGTTGTTTGACTTTTGAAGAAGGAAGTATGCCAAACTATCTCCTCAATCAAAATATGCTTTTCCTGGGGTGCCTGGGTGGTTCAGTCAGTTAGGCCTCCAACTTTGGCTCAGGTCATGATCGCATGAATCGTGAATTTGAGCCCCACATTGGGCTCTGTGTTGACAGCATGGAGCCTGGAGCCCCCTTCGAGTTCTGTGTCTCCCTCTCTCTCTGCCCCTCCCCTGCTCACACTCTGTCTCTCTCTCTCTCAAAAATAAATAAACTTTTAAAAAAATATGCTTGTCCTGTTTTCCTTTCTCTCAAGGTCTGACTTAGCAATACCGGTGAATTTAATAACTATTTGTTCTGGTCACTTACTATGAAACAAACTACCCTCTCAACATAATGGCTTAAGATGACAATCATCCATGTTATTATGTTCAGATATCTTGTGGGTCAGGTATATTTAATCAGGACACAGTAGCGGTGCCTTATCTCTGCTGCACAATGCTGGAACTTCAGCTGGAAAGATTCAGAGGCTGACAGCTACCTGATAGCTGGGAATTTAAACCATCAGGTAGCTCCTTCGTTCACATGTCTGGTTGCTAAGCTGAAAGAACTCAAAGATCAGACTGCTGACTAAATACCTTCTCATGGCCTGTCTACATGGCTTGGCTTGCTCACAGCATCATGGCCTCAGAGGTCCAAGAGCTAATGTTCCAGCAAACAAAGAAAGGAGGGCTTATCACTTTTTATGATCCAGCTTCCTAGGTCAAATAGTGTAGTGTCACTTTCACCCTACTCTGCTGTTTAAACAATCACAAGCTCACTCAAATTCAAAGGAAAGGAAAGTACACTCTCTTGAGGAGTAAGGGACAAGGGCACCCTTTGGAAGAGAATGTGAGATGGGAGACATTGGCCATCTTTGGCAAATACCATCTACCACCTGTCACATGTTAAAGTACAGATGAAGAAGTACTGTCTGCTCTACTCCCTTCCTTAGCTCACCCTACCTTCCTGCGTTCCTAGTCCTAATTATTTATAACACGTGGTCAACATAACGAGAACATTTTGCATCCCAAAAGAGTGAATCCCCTGGTGGGCTTTTCAAACCACGCTAGAGGAAATAAGGGAAAAGACTTGTAGCTCTAAGGTAGATGCCCTTAGATCTTACCCTTACACCAGGTAGAGGCCCTACAGATCTTGAACTCCAAGATTTCTAGAGGCCACATGTCTGCTGATATTTATATTTTTCACACATACATGTTGAGCATATACACCTGATCCTCATTACTCATGGGTTCTACCTTTGCAAATTTGCCTACTCACTAAAATTTATTTGTAACCCCTAAATTAATATTCACAATACTTTCACAGTCACCTACAGACATGTGCAGAGCAACAAGAAATTTGAGTTGCCCCATGAGCTCATTAACAGCTGGGTCACACAAGACACTGCTTTGCCTCCTTCAGTGTTTGCATTCTCCCACACTGTACACAAGTGACCTTTTGTGGTCAGTGTAATACCATGTCTTTCACACTGGGAGTGTGGTGCTGAGGCATGGTTAATTGGTCCTAAGCACAATAAGGCTGTAACGTGCCTTACATTGAAAATACATGTGTCAGGCAGCTTTATTCAGGCATGAGTTAGAATGCTGCTGGCTGTGAGCTCAATGCTGATGAATCCATGATGTATGGTAATTAAGGTGTCTTTAATATGTGTCTTTTATACACGTAAAACAAGGTTATGTACACACATAAAACAAGGTCATTTGACAAAAATGTTGAGACCAGAGGCTCTTAGGAACCTAATTTTGTGTTTCTCCTAAGAGCAATTGTTTTGTATCTGCTAATTCAGTGTTTGCAGAGACTTTACGGACCATAACTACAATGAGTAATGAGAATCAACTGTAATATATATCAGGACTGTTGTAAGCCCTAGAGATGAAATAGTGAACAAAAAAACACAAAAATCCCTGCACTTATGGAATTTACATTCTAGAGGAGAAAAGAAGACATAAAGGAAAAAATGATACAGTATGTTAGAAGGTGATAACCATTAAGGAAAAAATAAAGCAAGGGATGGGAGATGGGGAGCTTCCAGGGTGGACTTGTTTTTTTTGTTGTTGATACTGTTGTTTTCTGTTTCATTTTGTTTTGTTTTTTTCAAAACAGAATGATGAAGGTAGACCTGAAGAAGATTCAGATGACATTTGAGCACACGAAAGAGGTATGAGGAAGCAGGTTAAGCAACCTCTGGGAGGAAAGTAGAAGGAACAGACAGTACACAGGGTGGTAATATACCTGACATGTCCAAACCAGAATGGGGCTCATGTGCCTGGAATGGAGCAAGCAGGAGATGAGGTCACACAGGTAAGAAAGTTCAGCTCAATGGGGCCTCCTAGCCCATTGTAATGATTGGAGTTTTCAATCTGAGTGAGAGACTGTCAGTAGCCTTGGTTGAAATAAGAGCATGATCAGAAGAATGTTGCAAAGATCTAGACTTGAAGGATGGTTACGGTCAGTTATGAAAAGTGATCAGAATCCAGATATATTCTGAAGGCAGAGCCAACAAGATTTGCCGCTGCATTAGATGTGAGGTTGGGAAAGAAATAGTGAAATCAAACATAACTCCAAGGTTTTTGGCCTGAGAAGTTGCAAGGATGATGTTGCCATTAACTGAGATGGAAAAAAACAAAACTGTAGATGAAACAGGTGTGAGAGAGAATATCAGGGTTTCGAGTGTACCCATTTTAAGTTGAGGTGTCCAATTAGATTTCCAAGAAGAGATATAGCATAGATAACTGGGTGTTCAGGGCTAGAATCAGAGAAACCCACACTGGTAATATACCTTTTGAAGTCCTCAGTGTATGGATGGGATTTAGAGACATGAAACAAATGAGACCACCAAAGAATGAGTGCAGGTTGGGAAGAAAGAAAGGGTCCTCGATTGAAATCCCAGGTCACTCCATTTTAAGAGATCAGAGAGACAAGGAATGAGCAGAGAAGTTTGAGAAGCAAGGTCTCCTAGAAGCTGACTGAAGACAGTGCTACCCAAAACAGAGAGTGATAAATGGTGCCATCACGTCCAGAAGTCAGATAGAATGAGGACTGAGAAGTGACCATTGGACCAGCAACATAACAGTGATATGCTGGTTAAATGCTTCACAACAGGCTCTTGGGAGGGACAGAAATCCCTAACCTGTAGTTTGTCAGTTTCCATACTGAAAATACTCCTATCATGGCTGATTTCAAGCTATTAATGTGAGGTCACTGAATGCAGCTTTTAGAAGAGATGTGCACAATTGACTCTAAAGAGGCAGTACCAGCTGGCACTGGCACACCTCTGAATGCTAATGGTATTCATTGCCTCCGAAGGCTTTGGCTTTGGCTTCCAAGGGGGAACTGCCCGGTCAAGTGTACTTGGCATGGCTGAACTGCATCACCTAGACAGAGCCAGCCAACATTTATCTTATCAATCAACGATCATTTATTGAGGACAGCTAAAGGACTTCACTGGAGGTACTAGGACCCAGAGCAGGATATCATGGTCCCTGAAGCCTAGACTCATGCTAACCTTTAAAAGAGAGAGCATTCCAACAATGAAAAAGTGTAAGGCACATCCCCTAAGCCCACAAAAAGTGCAGAGTGGAGTTACACAGCCCCAAGACAAGGAACACCAAGGACTGCCGGCAGCCACCAGAAGCCAGGAGAGAGGTGTGGAATAGATTCTCAGAACCTCCAAAAGGAACCAACCCTGCCAGGCCCTTGATTTTGTACTTCTGGTCTCCAGAAATTTTGTTGATGTAAGCTGTGGTAATTTGTTATGACAGCCCTAGGAAATGAATACAGATTGTTAGGATGACAGCATTTCTCACAAAAACATGAGAGAAAAGGAGAGGAAAAAAAGAAGATTAATAAGTATGGTCCCTGAAGCCGAGTGAAAACAGCATTCCCAGGAAGAAGGAACGATCCCTGCCCTGCTGCCCGTAACAAGTTCTGATCCTGACCTGCTCATCATGGACTACGCTGTTTGCTTCAAAGCTGTAAAGTAACCTCCCCAGTGGCCCCTGGTAGTGCCTACCCCTTCCCCCTAGTTCTGTCTTCACATGTAGGCATCAGACAAAATTCACTGCTTTAACAGAATAATACCATCATGAGCCATTAACACATCAGTTCTGTGGGAAGCAGTTCTCTGGTGATTTAATGTAGAGTGAGAGAGGAGAGAAAGACCCAACAAGAAACTACCTGGGAGTCCTGGGTGCTTGGGAATATTAGCAAGAAATGGAGAGAGGACTACAATGGAGGTGATGAAGAATAAGAATAAATCATGCTCGTGTCCTTATATTTTTGTGTTGGCTGTTCAGGGACCAAAAGCGGTCATTTGATGAATCCCATTTAAAGCCACTTACTAAGGACCTGCTAAGAGCAATACACTCCATTAGGCGGCTAGCAGAGCTGCAAAGATGAATAGATCCATCTGATAGATCCATCTTCAGGGAAGAAGGCTGACTCTCAGAGGAAGGGAACATGTATTGTCGTGAGTGAGCAGAAGGAAGAAAAATGTTACCACACCCCTCAGCTTCTGGGTAATGATGCTCCCGAAAGAGAGCAGAGTTTTTAACATTGAGAGCTCCGTGGAGCTCTTCCTTCTCCAGATGGAGGTCACGGACACCATAGCAGACTAAAGCCTTCCCGGGAATCTGGCAGCTCAGAGATCTTCCCTTAGGTCTCCTTACCCTCCTACCCATAATCTGAACAAAAGTTCCATGTGAAGGAGTTCAGGTGGAGAACCCACTGGAAGAGTCTTTGTCATTATAGGCAGGAAGAAAATGGCAAATGGGATAATTATTTGTTTAGTTCAGCCCCCTTGGAGTCCTATATTTTGCTCAGCTTTTCATGGTTTGGGGATAAAAGTTGTTTTTAGGCCTAAGGGACTCAGCTCATTGGCCGGTTTCCCAGTTCATCTTTCAGGAGTGGGCACAGCTTTGGGAGACCAGTTTTTACCCTCTGAGCTCTTGCATTCCGTCCCAAATAAATATGTATTAAGAAAATGACGCCAAGTGGAGCAAAGTTCAGGAGTGGGAGGAAAGTTGACATAAAAGCCTCAGCGACAACAGCTGGCCCCAGGAACAAATGACAGAACTGAAGGGGATATTAGTGAGTGGAGCTGAGCCAGTCACATAGCAAAGTTTTGCAGGAAGAAAAAAGGGAACAGGGAATTAATTACAACGAATTCCTCCTAAAACACTGAGAGTTGGAGGCCGCGCATAGGTTATTCAAAGGGTAACTTCGAACGCTGCAAGGTTTCAGAGCACTTCTTACAAAGGAAGCTGCAGGGATCTCTGCCAAGCATATGGAATTTCCAAGTCAAAGTCAAGGGAACTGGCTTCCGAGCCTCCTGGAAGTGGATATGTGGACACAGATGGTAGTTTTGCTTTCAGGTTTAGCGAGGAGTAAACTTCGGCTCCTTTGGTTTTCTTACTCGTCTCTATCCCCTGCTGATATTTCCCTTGGCAGAGAATGATTGCACTGACCAAGCCAAATGCAAGCAATAAAAGCCAGCAATGCTTTCTATTGTATTAACTCCAGCAAGGGGTTAGAAGGCCCCAGGACAAACATGACTGCTGTGATATTGGAGCTTCATGGTCTAAAGGGGCAGACCAGACCCTGAAGAAGTCTAGTGTGTGGAGCAGAGGCTGAGAACGGGGATCGGAGTTGGTGGTCACTCCAACTTTGTTTACTTTTGGTAACTCTTCTCAGAGGATGGTGGGCAGACCAAAAAATCATTCTGGAGAGGAAGCCAAACAAATAAATATTTCAGGAAGGCTGCAAATGAAGAGAGACTTTTCTAATAAAGCTAATTGGACCGTGGAGAGGCTGCCAAATGCTGCTCACTCTGATCTGTTTTGTTGGCAGTGAAAGTAAGTGAAATAATTGCTAGCCCTTTCTTAGAAGTGACCCTTGTTGGAAAAAAAAAAAAATCCTGTGTTTTGCTAAGTGGTCTGTCTCTGAAGAACACTGTGAGTAAAAGAGAAACTCTAGCTGTGACTTTGGCCAAGTCAGGTAGTCATGCAATTCAGGACGGGGCTGGGTCCCAAACATTCCACTTGATGCAGAAAACGAAACAGACCAGGGGGGCCTGGGTGGCTTAGTCGGTTGAGCTTCTAACTTTGGCTCAGGGTCATGATCTCATGGCTCACGAGTTCGAGCCCCATGTCGGGCTCTGTGCTGACAGCTCGGAGCCTGGAGCCTGCTTTGGATTCTGTGTCTCCCTCTCTGTCTCTGCCCTTCTCCCCTTCACTCTCTCTCTCAAAAGTAAATAAAAACATTAACAAATTTTTAAAAAGAAAAAGAAAATGAAACAGATGAGGGGAGAAGGTATAGTACAACGTTGTTGTTGTTGTTGTTGTTGTTGTTGTTGTTGTTGTATATTCTTTGGGCAGGGGCGCCTGGGTGTCTCAGTTGGTTAAGCATCCCACTCGTTTTCAGCTCAGGTCACGATCTCATAGTTCATGAGTTTGAGCCTCACATCAGGCTCTGCACTGACAGTTTGGAGCCTGCTTAAGATTCTTCTCTCCCTCTCTCTCTGCCCCTCCTCTGTTTGCATGTGCTCACTCTCTCTCTCTCTCTCTCCAAAAAAATAAATAAACAGTAAAAAATATATTTTAAAATATTAAATTTAAAATTAAAAAAAAATTTAACGTTCTTTGGGCAGAAGGTCACCACGCCCTAAACCTGACCTGGAACCGCCCATCACCTCCCAGCTATTTGTACTAAAATTAAGTTGGCCAGAGGGATGAGGTGAAAGGTAAATAAGATTCCTTGTTAGTCCATGGTTTTGAACCCAAAGTATTCTCTTGTGGACACAAAGAGGATGTGGTAGAGTCAAAAGCATTCACTGAACAGTTCCCCTGTTGTTTTAAATCAATTAAAATTGATTTAAATGTGTCTGAGGACACATTTGATGAGATAGCAAACTTGCTTCTTGCCCATCATTGGAAATCAGCGTGGCCAGTTCAAACCCCATCCATCCTCTTCTCACCAACCCAATTTCACAACAGGAAATCTGTACCCTTATAGAGACGGTATGGGTTAGCCAAGCAGAAGAAAACCTTTCAGACACAGAATGCAGAGGGCCTCTGTTATTTAATATCTCATGAACTACTCTCCTCATGATCAGAGAGCAGACCCCACTAGCATAAGTCACAGAGGAGCTGAGTTTGCATGGGGTGGAGGGTTGAAGGAAAGGTCTAGAACCAGAGTGGCATGTGGCATGGTCCAACCTAACAGCCTAAGTGAGGAGCCCTGGGAAGCGTGGGGATGGTGTGAGAACAGAGGTAGAGAGAGACAGAGCCTGTCTAATTCTTGGGTCAGCCCTGCATGTCAAAATACCCTCTCGTCAGCCAGTTTCTGAGGCTTGGCCTGTCTCCACCTGGAGACATTTCTTTCGTCACTCCTGCTTCCCTCCTGGGAGCATTACTCAAGCTGAGGAAAAGTTTGTGCTGCCTTGAACTTGAAACTAACTTGTGGCACAATCTAGTTACCAACATGGAATGATTTGGGGGGGGGCTCTGGGAAAACACTCTACTTCCCAACAGCTTCCACACCTTTGTGCCAAACCGCTTATCATTCCCGTATGGGTCACGTGCCCTTTGCTTTCTTCCGGTGATCTTCTTTATACGTGCATCTATCTTTCAACTTCCACTGGTCTAAACGTATGGCAGCATGGTTGAGGGCCTTCTGGTTCCAGAAATTCCCCGGGGGGGCTGCTACAATTTGGATGTGCTGAGGATGTGGAAATGTAAAGGCATGCTATGCTCTCTTACTGAGAACAGTCTGCTATCAGAAAACACCACTCATTTGCTGTAGACCTGTAAACTGAGGAAGGCGGGCTTTTCTTGACGTATTATAAACTGGTCCAAAGCTTGCCTGGTTAATTAGGTTCGTTACAAAAATAGGTTAATTGCTGCTCCCGGGACGGCAGCCCCTCAAGTGCCCTGCTCCTCCCTCCTCTCCAGTTCCTCACCACCACCTCCAACCCCCACCTGGGTTCTGGCCCCCTTTTTCTCTTATTTGGATTACCTACTCAACAGCCTCCAGATTTGTCTGCTACAATCCCATCATTTCAAGGTGGTGCAGTGTACCTATTTACAATGCAAATCTGACCACGTTTCTCTCCCACCTCAGGCCTCCTTCTGCCCCCCTGTTTCCTAGAAAAGAACATCTGATGAGGCCTGCAAACCCCTGCCTGACTCTTCAGTGCCACCTGTCACCCTCCTGCTGCCCTTCAGACGAGCAAGATGTCCCTTACTGACACCAAGCTATTTCTCTGACTCTGCTACTGCTGTCACCTGTGCTCCAGGGCCACTTCTGTGCCTCCCTTGGCCAACCGCTTTGGGTCAATGAAGACTCAGCCCAGGAGACTGTCCCTCGGCCGAGGCCCCTTCTCCTCCCTAAATACCTTGTATGCTTTCATCACAACACCCCCGTGAGGTATCATTATGAACTGTTCAATGAGTCTCTCCTCATTTCTTGACAGCAGCGAATGGATCTCATTCATTGCAACCCCAACATCTAGGCCAGTGCTTCTCAACTGAGAGGTATTTTTTTCTCCCCAGGGGATATTTGGCAATGTCTGGAGACATTTTTGGTTGTCATAACTGGGTGGGCGGTGCTACTAATACCTAGTGAGTAGTAGCCAGGGGTACTGCTAAACACCTACCAATGCACAGGACAGTCTCCCACAACAAGAAGTTATCAGGCCTCAAAATGTCCATAGAAACCTTGATCTAGAACAAAGCACACATACCTAATGCTGCTTAATGGAAAAAAAATGTGAATATATGTCACTGAATCAAACTCTGCTCTCAAGCAAGGTCCGTGTGATAGTTATTAGGTTGAGAGAAGGAATTCAAATGAATGTACTCCTTCTTTCATGATGATTTAGTTTAAGCCTGATGTCCCATTGTGTTCTGAAAGTTCGGCTCCAGGAAAGATATTTCAGGAATCAACTGAACAAACAAGAATGGTATCTTGGGACAGTTCTCTACTAAGAATTCTTAACCTGGAATAGAATCATAGAATGTCAGAAATAAAAGGGGTTGTAGAAACCACCCAGTTCAACCTACCAATTTTATAGGTGGGGATTCTAGGTCCTACTTGATAAAGTGACTCACTCAAGGTCACCTTGCTAGGAATGATGGGAGTCTGGGAGCCAGTGGAAGAATGGCCCGTGTTGTGACTTCACCAAAAATAAATATAAGACTGTAGGGCCCATCTATGAGTCTCTAATAGAGACTGGGACCAGGGTGAGGAGGTGGAAAGGGTAGGGTGGGTGGGGGGGGGGTTAGATTTGTCCCCTTGGAGAGATAAGGACAAGAGAAAAATATAGAGAGCTGGGAAAGACACTTTATAATATATCTTGGTTTTCTGAACTTCCAGACCTTTCCTCAAAACTCATGCTACTGGATTTGATGTCAGCCTGGTGCCAAAGTCTATACCTTGACACTTCAGATCACACACAATCCAAACCTTTCCACCTGCCAGTGTCTCTCATTGGAAGCAGCATTGATATTCTGGGCAGGACAATTCTTTGTTTCAGGACTGTTTGGGATCCCCAAATGTCTGTTGTATCTCCAACCATGATCATTAGAAGAGAAGCCTAAACATTTCCAAATACCCCCTAGGAATATGGTACTGCTTCTCCTCCCTGACCTTTCAATCAGGAACCATCAGTGACCAGATGGCAGAGTCGCATTTTTATTGAGCAAAGTACATCTTGGTTGGGACAAGAAAGCAATCAGAATAGTAGACTAGAGTGGTCTTAATAACCATCTTCATCAAAATGACCTGTGGAGTCTGCTAAAAATAAGATTCCCACCTCAGGGGATATAATGCAAGAATATATATTTTGAGCAGTTTCACCAGGTGATTCCTATGTACACTAAAAGGTTTGAGAAGCATGCCTTGGCACTAGCTCTGAACCTTGCCTCCAAGAAGAACCAATGTTTAAAGACACCACTGCTTATATTCCACTCTTAGGGATCCTGAGTTTATTTGACTACACTGGGGCCCTGGCATGAGATGTTTTAAAAGCTCCCAATATGATTCTGATATTCATCTAGGATTAAGAAACACTATTACTAAGGAGTATTGCAAAATAAGATGTGACCACAAATTCATTTTCCCCTTCTTTCTTCTGAATTAGATACAAATAACTTAAGACTCAACAACTTCTCAACCTTGGTTGCATCCCCCAAGAAGCTTTATAAAATCCTAATGTCCGAACCATACCACATACCATTGAAATAGGAATTTCGGGGGCGCCTGGGTGGCGCAGTCGGTTAAGCGTCTGACTTCAGCCAGGTCACGATCTCGCGGTCCGTGAGTTCGAGCCCCGCGTCGGCTCTGCGCTGATGGCTCAGAGCCTGGAGCCTGTTTCCGATTCTGTGTCTCCCTCTCTCTCTGCCCCTCCCCCGTTCATGCTCTGTCTCTCTCTGTCCCAAAAATAAATAAACGTTGAAATAGGAATTTCGGGGGATAGGATTCAGGCATCAGTATGTTTAAGGGTCGTCAGGTGCCTCCAATGTGCAGCCAAGTTTGAGAACCACTGACTCAGAATATTTGCCCGTATTCTCCCATAATATTCTGCTCTTGGCTTCTTCTATCTCTCCTCCAACCTCTGGGCTTCCAACGTCTGAGAGAACTTGTGGAGTGGGGGTTAGATGAGACTGGTGAGGGGATAAAGGGCAAGATTTGGCCCGTTCTTCTTTCCACTGAATTCCTGGCTATCACTTATCTAGCACTCTGGGAGTAAAGGACAGTGGAGAACCCTCCAGATTTACTGTTATATATTTCCAAGAGGAAGATTCTTGAACAAGCACCAAGCTTGTTTTTTTTTTTTTTTATTTTAATCTCTGTTCTTCCCAGAGGTTTCTAAATATCATTGTAGGATAAAGATTTCAGCTTTTATTCCCCCCCAACATTTCATTTATGTGGCACAAACAGGTCAAAGAAGCAACGGAAAGTTGGAAGCCATTCTCTTCTAATTAGCAGAAGTCATAATGGCTGAAATTACTTTAGCAGTAACAGAGCCAGCACAAGCACCTGGAATGTTAATTACTGTCACTGGTAACACGACTGCTTTCATAACTAAGAAGGATTATTAATATGTCACCGCTGCAGTTAGGACTCATAAAAGACTTCCATCCCATGTCTATTTGGGTAATGACCCCCAAATCTGCCTTTGCGTGGATTGGAAGGTCCCATGTGCCCTCCCCCCTTTAAAGAAATGCTAAATCTGACCTCATTGCTAAAGGCAGAAGAGTAACATGAACATAGAGATAGAGATGCCTCCTCTTTGACATGTTTTATAGTCATGTCAAAACAGGGGCTGCCTGTACCCCTCATTTTGCCAACTCCAGCCCAATTTGTTGCTGCTGCTGCCTTGAGATGTAAGGGAAGATTGTTCTTTCTATGCTAGGCTAGTCCCCAAGTGCTCAGAATAAAACTAAGTCTGGAGTGTTCTGGCTCCTAGGGTTAGGTTCTTTCAATACACATACACATGCATGTGTGTGCGTGCACACGCAGTGCTTGCGCATGCGCGCGCACACACACACACACACACACACACACACACACAGGTTCTCTCTAAGACATATCATTTGCATTGGGCTGGTGGATCCTGGTGTTGAGTTGGGAATCACTGGTCTACACGCTTCTTTCCTCTTACTCAGTAGTCCTTCCCTGCCACATGGTCTCACTTAGGACCAACTCTGATCATCAGATAGTTTAGCAAATCTGAACTGCAAATCCTTCCTCCTCCAGGAGAAACCCTTCTCCTTGCGTAAACTTACATCAGCAAACAAAGATGAGGGTAGGGAGGGAAGAGCACAGGGTGACAACACATAACAACAGGATCTAAATCTAAATCAAAAATGTCCTCCAACAGGTCAATACTTGCCTGAAAACTGCAAACCCCAAAAGGGATCACTCAAGTAATTCTTCCCAGAATTGCAGGCATTTTCTACCCCAAATGACCTCTTACAACTTAACATGGTGGTTACAACTTAACATGTGGTTCCCACCACTTACTATTTATTGAGCATTGTACTAAGCCCTTTACATATGAGATCTTAATCTTCACATGACCCAAGGAGGGAGGCATGACATCACTATCCCCACTTAAGAGGCTGAAATGTGCCCAAGTTTACTCAGCCAGGAAGTGTGAGAATCTGAGTCAAGGTGTGCCTGGATCTGGAAATACACACCATTAACTGCTGTGCTTTATGCATTGGCTCAGCCTGCTATTCTGACTGCCAGTACTGGCCAACCTTGCTTTCTGCCTATCATTCCAGTATGTGTCACATGCCCTTTGCTTTCTTCCTGTGACCCTCTTTAAACACTCATCTATCTCTCAACTTCCATATAGCTGGATGTGTGGCATGGTCTTGCCATTTTTCTGTGCTTTTATCATAGTTTCTGTCATCACATTTGTTGACCTCCTCACTCTTACAGTCTTGGTTTAGTTCTCACTGAGATGGGAGAGGTCTTTATCAACCAGTCTCATGGTTCTTTAACTAGATCCCAGCCATGGCATCCTTGTGTTCTATTCCTTTTACCAGTGCCCTGGTACTATAAATATCTAGAAGCTAATATTCCAGGTTTGTTACAGGTACCCCCTTTTCTCTTCCCTCTACTTCCCTGCACTTGTTTTCCCAACCACAAACTTAGATCCAGTTCTCCAGAGGTTGGGTCAGAAGCACTTTTTTGGCACCAAGAACATTAGGAAGTAGTAGGTCTGCCAAACACCTTTATTCTCTCCCACTTCAAGGTGAGTTACTTGTCTGTCCATACTCTTCTTAGACTAACCATCTAAATGTTTTCACTACCAATTGCATTGCACAATTGTGCACTATAGTGTTTTGTACCTTCCCAGTACCCTGATTGTGATTTAGGGAATCATCTTTGCCTGACTTTTAGTGTATATACAATCAATCTATGACCTTGGGGTGGACATATGATCCAGACCTTCCCACTCAGAATATGATCTCTCATTGGCCAAAGGATTGGCTCAATGATGTAGACAAATAAAGCCAATAAGAATTAAATCTAGACTAGTCTTCAAGCAACTGGAAGAGATTCCAACTCTTTACTTCTGGACTTGTAGTCATGAGGATATAAGCTGAAGTTGCTGGCAGCCACTGGTCCACAAAGAGTAGACAGTCTATGTGAAAAAAGAAGAAAGCACAGCCAAGAATTGGAGAGTGACTGGATCCCTATGACATTGTCTGAGGCTTTGAACCCAGCCATGACTCAAGCATACCCATAGACTCTTCAGCTACATAAGAAAATAAATTATCTTTTTGTTTAAGCTGGTTGGGTTGGTTCTCTGTTACCTAAGTGAAAAGGTTCACAATACAATATTCTTCTCATGGGTCATTGAATGATTCCTCATGCAAAAGAATAATCCAGATGCTGTTCTGGGATAGACTAGTACAAAAACATCTCTCTGATAATATACACCTTTATGTCCAGAATCTTGTAGACACACGAGAAATGGCTTTGTAAATAGTAAACCAAGTACTGATCAAGTATAATATTCATATACTTTAGTGTGCATTTGAATTTCTCAGTATGAGAGTTAACTGAGGAAGCATAGAAAACATATAAGGCTCTGGGTACTGATTCCCAGGGTATGCTAGAATGGGGTGTTAAGGGAAGAGGCTAGATTTGGAAAAGATAGAAAGAATCAATATGTATTAAAAATGAACATCTTAATTTTGCCTGAGGACATGTTTCCATTAACTGGCTTTTGGACCTGAATCAAGAGTAGCAGAATTGAAAACTTAATAAAAACAAAACTCATGGAGAGAAAATTTTTCATAATAGCCCAAGTGAAAGTAATGACATGAGCTAATCCAACTTGAAGTTTAAACAAAGAAATTACTCCATGCAATGGGACTGCTTCATTTTGTTTCAGAACTAAATACCATGAAGTAGACTGTAGGTCAGGGAACCTGGCCTAAATACACTAGAGGATGGGAGAGATGGAGATTAATTACTCTGCTAGAGGAGACAGGGAAAAGGAACAAGAAGTTCTTCCATGGCAAACGACCATAAAGCTTTTAAAAAGAAGTATTCAAATAGCACTTCAACCCATAATGCAAGTTATGAGAAGCTTATTGGGCAAAATGTTGTTGATTTTTAAAATTCACTGAAAAACAGTCAATTAAATTTTTTATTTTCTTTTTATGATTGATGCACCTGACTTTTCAGGACCAGCGCCTATCAATTGGCATTCAGATATTAAGGTCAGTGGGAAGATGAAACATTTAAGCCTTCCTTTAAGGAAGGTAGTCTGCCACATTTTTCATGTCATTGTGCACACAGAAAATGACAATAATTTTATGGCATAATGTAAAAGGACTCAGTCATTTGAGGAAGAGATTGCTATCCTGGGCCACCCCAGGTCCACCCATATCCCAAAGACAGGAATACCTCTTTTCCACACAAGCAAGCTGGGTCCACCAGTTAGGAAAGTGAGTCAAAGACTCTCTGCAGGGGTAAGTCCACACTGAGGTCACATGGAGAAGAGGACAAGGCACTGAAGTAGAGGGCAAAGACTGGCACTTTGGTTCTAGCTCTGCCAAGTGCAGGACATTGGACAAGGCCCTTAGTCTCAGTGAAACTTACTCTGCTTACACATAAAACAGGTTTAAAGATATCTTACATTCCCTACCTTACAGGGTCACTAGGATCAAGAGTACCATGTTCATGACCATAACTGGCAAACATGGAGTGCTAGAGAAATGTATGGCATGATGATGCTGATGGGTGTGGTAATGATGTTTTCTCCCCACCCCCACCTCCAACTACTCAAGACTTCCAGGAGTCACTTTCTCAAGACTTCCAGGAGTTACCCCGCAATGGACAAGAACTGACACTGAGAAGAACAATAAGCTGCTGAAGAGAATGACTGGGAGCATAGAGTGTGGGAAGCTAGTCTGCAGCTCAGCTTTTGTGTTGGGCCAAAGAGCTAATGGGGTTTTGGCTTCGTGAGCACCTCTGTTGAAACTCCCTGGGGAATTTTGCTTTATGAAATTCCCAGCCACATAGGATCCCACTGGGTTGGTGATTAGGAGCCTGGAGGGCTCTCTTTTCGATGAGAAAATGTGTTTGAAGTCTGCTGGGAAGAGCTGTAGGAGGGAGTTGGGGGGTTCTTCCCTGACTCCCACTGTGCATTGACAGAAGCTGCCCCACCACTGCTTATTGCCAATTCATTTGGTCTCCAGAGCCAAAGAAAATATATTTGAAGTGAACTCTTTGAATTAGACCCATTTTTCACTAGGATCAACAGATGGTAAAATATTAATGAACAGGTGGGTTGCACAATACTTCCAGACTATTTTAGATCGGTTTTTACAGACTAAGTTATTAACACCAGAGGTGCTGACATATATTCCAGTATAGTTAGCCGACCCAGAAGTCATTGATATCAGCACAGAGCAAGTTCAGGACTATCGAACACAATGTCTACTTTACCAAAAATGGAGTAGTAGATAAAGGGACAGACTGAGATTGCATGCAATTCATCTCTGCAGATAGAGACAGCTAATTTTGTAAGGCATTTCCAGCAAAAGCTGTGACAATGGCTACTGTAGAAGTCTCTACCTTTCTTTTCTGCCTGGGAAGGGTATTCTGTGATATTTACTGGAATAAGAAGGGATGGAGGAGGTGGAATAGTTCCTCTGGAAGTCACATCTACAAACGGAACAAATCCTGGAGTCCCTCAAATTTCCATCCATACAGGAAGTTACACAGAAGGAAGTATGGCCTGGCAGCTAAACCATTCCAGTCTTGAAGACACATTATTCAGTAACACTTGTCCAGAGCCTCTCCTCTAGCTCACAGTGCTTCACATGCTCTCCATTACCAAACCTTAAATCTCTTTTCCAGCCCCAAACACTCAGTAACATGTGTGGCCCTTGCTTATATCCGGATTTGAGCAAATCAACTTAATGCAACAGTAGAAAGACAATGAGGGCAAGTTTCATTTGGATGGTGTACAATATGATACCAATAAACTATTTTTAGTTTTGATAGATATGGTGGTTATGTCAGAAAATACCCATATTTGTAGTAATGCACATCTTTTTTTAAGTTTATTTATTTATTTGGAGAGAGACAGAAACAGTGTGAGTGGGGGAGGGGCAGAGATTAAGGGGGGGAGAGAGAGAGAGAGAGAGAGAGAGAGAGAGACTATCACACAGGCTCCACACTGCCAGCGCAAACCCTACAGGGGTGGGGTGGGCAGGACTTGAACTCATGAAACTGTGAGATATGACCTCAGCCGAAACCAAGAGTAGGACGCTTAACTGACTGAGCCTTCCAGGAGCCTCTGTAGTAATGCACACTTAAATACATAGGTGAAATGACACAATTATGAGATTTGCTTTAATACACGTCAGCCGAAAGAAATGGGAAGGAAGGAAAAAAGTAGAAATGATGCCAAAGAGGGAACATACTGACAATTGTAGAATTTGGGTAACTGATATTTGAAGTTCATTATACTATTTTCTCTAATTTCGTATATGCTTGAAATTTTTCCCAAGACAATTCTTTTACAAAAAGAGAAAGAAGAAAGCAAATACAAATATTCTCAGAACATGATAAGCACAGGCAAAAATAAGTCAGATAAGGGGCGCTTGGGTGGCTCAGTCCATTAAGTGTCCAACTTTGGCTCCGGGCATGATCTCATGTTTCATGAGTTTGAGCCCCTCATTGGCTCTGTGCTGACAGCTCAGAGCCTGGAGCCTGCTTGGGATTCTGGGCCTCCCCCTCTCTCTGCCCCTCCCACGCTCACACTCTGTCTCTCTCTCTCAAAAATAAACAGTAAAAAAATTTTTTTTTAAATAAGTCAGATAAATCTATATTCAAACAACAATAAAAAGAGATATTTTACAGATAGATAAGTTCATCAAACAAACCTGATGTATTTGAGGACCATTTATGAAATCATGGGTCAACAGGGCACTGTGTGATATATTTCAATACAAAACCCCAAAATTATAAAAACAGGATCATGTGCACAAACATCTTAAGCCTTTATCATTCTTTTTCAGTCTGACTGGCCTAGCCTCACTCATAAAATATTTACTAAATGCATATTCCTTTTAAAATTAGCAATATACTATTGAATTCTTTACTTAAATTTTTAAAGAAAGACTTTTCAAAAACATTCAAATCAAGTCAAAAACAGTATGAAGTGAGGTAGGGCTCTGAAGAGAAGGGAAATTGAGTTAAAACTTTTCAAAACAGAATTTAACCTCATATATTTAAAGCGTAGCTTTCTGGCAAGATTCATTGTTTTCCTCCCAAGCCCTCCGGGCTGTGGCTAGCGTCTGGAGGAAAGCATTGCTACTCATAAGTGGGGTTTTAAGAAACTGGCATGGATTCTGGAAGAAGCAGCCATGGCGGGGGGGGGGGGACTTTTTTGGGGTCCTCAAATAGTTTAAAGACAGCTGACATTTACATCTAACTGCTGCTTAAAAGACCAAGTTTCATTTGAGAACATTCAATCAGTTGGAATCGACTACCCCATCTTGTACGAGACAAGGCCAGTGTACAGTCTTGCGTCCCTTGTCCCTTGGAAGCAGACAGCTCAGAAGCAGGGAGGCCACCGGGAAACAGGCTGGGTGAGCAGAACGTTGCTTGAGCCAGAACACTCAGATTTTTTTCTGTTTCTCAGGGTCACAGATATTTTTCCAGCTCAGGCTCTTATTTGAGCAAGACCGATATCTTGATCTAGCCAACTGATTTAGTGGAGAGTTAGCTCAAATTGGTTTTTAGCATCTTGTTAGCTGAAGGGGAAAAGGAACACTTGAATGTTTCAGTTTTCACCCTGACATGGAGATGTGAACTTGGGCGAATGAGGATTCTTCCAGCTGCAGAGGTAAGATGAACACACAGGCAGCTTTAGGACCCAGAAGAAAGGGAGGCATCCTGCAAAAAGGTGTGGTTATGGGCTGAGACTTTAGAAGGAGAGAAAAAGAAACTATCTGAGTTAGACCTTGAAGGACAGGGAGGGTGAATCAAATAGTAGTTATGGCATAAGCCAGCTCACACAGGCCGTAGTATAGATAGAGAGGCTGTGGGGAAGAGTGCAGAGGTCCATCTGACTATACACAGGGTAAATCGAAGGGAGAAAGAGATCAGAAGTTTAGACAAGTACTTTATGGAAAATCTGGAATGCGGGGATGGGAATATTAGGTGTTAGGTAGCTCCTGGGTGGGGCACTGGGTGTTTGTTAGACATGATGGGAGCTGCCTTGAAGGTAAATCCAGCCGTGGTGAGGAAAATGAATTGGAGTCATCAGAAGACAAATGGTAATAATCACCCCTGTTACTGAGTTTTTCTCTGGTGCTACTTTGTATATATAATCTGACTGAATTCTCACAGCAAGAGGTATTATCCCAATTTATAGATGAGGAAATTAAGCAACTTGCCCAAAGTCGTGCAGTTGATAAGCAGTGGAGGCAATATGCTTACTTCCTCTAAATCCCTGGACTCCTTCTTAAGGAGGCCAGAAGGGGTAGGAAATGATGAGGGTCCGAACTAGGAAGGCGGCAACAATGATGAAAAAGGGAGATCAAATTCTTTTTTTTTTAAATGTTTATTTATTTTTTTGAGAGAGAGAGCAGAGGAGGGGCGGGGGCGGGGAGTGGGGGGATGCGGACAGAAGATCCAAAGCAGACTCTGTGCTGACAGCAGAGAGCCTGATGAGGGGCTTGAACCCACGAACATGAGATCACGACCTGTGCTGAAGTAGGATGCTTTACCGACTGAGCCACCCAGGAACCCAAAGAGCTCAAACTCTTGAGAAGAAGAACTGAAAGACTTAGCAAACAACTGCCTATGGAGGGCCTTGATGTGGAGCCTGGGTAGAAGGAGAAATGGTACTGTGGCTAAGCTAAATAAAGATACCAGGAGAAAAACCTGGTGTGGGACAAAACATTATTAATCTGCTTTTAGCTATGCTGAGTTTGAGATACCATTAGAAACTTCCAGTGAAAATGTCCATCAGGCAGTGAGAAACAGTTTGTCTGCTGAAGGGAGGAGATGGAGGTAGAAAGAAAATCTGAGGCATTGCGGGCAACTTGTAAAGCAGTGGAAGGAAACCAGCCAGGTTTTCTGTTTCTTTTCTCTCAACTCAAGGGTACAGATGCCTTTTGAGCTTTGTCAGCCACCACCACCCCCAAACCATCTACCCCAATTCAGGAATGAAATGCAGAAACGTAGGACAAAATTTTACACGTGGACACACGGAATAATTCTCTGACCTTCTGTTGTTGGGTAGAGTTGAGGTGGCTTCAGTAGAAGTGTGAGAATTCTAAGTAAAATGATAAGGGGCAACCCACTCTCTCTACCTTGCCCTCCACCAAGATAAGCCAAGGGCATCCGTCTTTAGACCTCAAGTCCTGGTCACCGTCCCCAAGAGCCAAGCCACCATGCACGCTGCCCAGCACAGGCATTGAGGGGCTAACACAGGTCAGGGAGGACATGTGCCCTGTTTGGGGGTGGGGGAAAGGTGAGGCTCAAAGCTTGTAGGCGATGCATAGCACCCCTGAGATTCTTTCTGAAAATATCCTAAATGACAGAGAGCGTGGTGGAAGGGCAAGATTCCACTGTTGGATTCCCCAGCAGGTTCCACAAATGAATGACAGAGTGTCAGTGGGCGTGAAAGTGAAATAAGCACGGAAGGAGTTCGTGCAGTCTCCTTCGGTCAGGGACCAGGGCTATCGCCTCATCACTCTTTCACTGATGGACACGTTCTCATCTCCATCCACCCTCTCCCTCGCCACTTGCCTCAGGATGTCACATGTTTCCGTTGTGAGCACACAGGGGTCACGGTAGGACAACTCTCCCACCATGAACTTGAAATGACAGGAAATCAGATTGCTGGATAAGACCAAAACTTGAAAGTCAATGCTGATGAATCAGGGAAGAAATACGGGAGGGAGACCGCCTGAAAGAACAAATGTGTTCCTGGAACTGCAAGACTTGACTGGATTCTGACTGATGAGATATCTGAAGAAAAAAGGCATCCGTGAGAAGGAGAACCCTGCTCAGCTATGAACAAGGCAATTGCACTTGGTAAATTTTCCTGAGTACCGACTAGAGCCAGCAGTGAGCTCACATTCTATTGGAGGAGACAGAAAATAAACAAATGCACCTATAACCAAATGTCAGGTAGTGATTTGTGTGTCCCAGGTGGAGGATCTGCAGAGCAAATGACAGTGGCTGGTGCTTAGTGGCCACAGCAAGATGTGCCCATTCGAGTTTTGTGGCAGATTTCGGAGGCATGCTCGGACCTACAGCCCCAAACTTGGGTCTCCAGCGTTTCCTGGTGATATTTTGACCTACTAATAGCCCTTCTGTTGATTTCCTTCTGTGTGAATTTCATGAAGACACACACAGAGAAAGGAATACATATCAAGAGTACGCAGCTCGATAAATTTTCCAAACTGAGCATACCTGTCTAACCAGCACCCTGAACCCCTCTCATGCTCCCTTTCAGCTCTTTGTCCACCACAGGTTAACTACATACTGATGCTAACACCATAGATTTGTTTAGCCTGTTTCTGAACTTAATATAAATGGAAATACATACTGTCTGGCTTCTTTCACTCAATATTATGTCTATGTAATACATTCATATTGTTGTACGTATCAGTAGTTGGTTCTTTTTTTTCTTCATGGTAAATTTTATTGTTTGAGTATATTATGATACATTTATCCATTCCATTTAAATGGAAGGTCATTTCCATTATTCTTTTTTTTGTAAGTTTATTTATTTATTTTTAGAGAGAGAGCACAGGGAAAGGACAGAGAGAGAGGGAGAGAGAGAATCCCAAGCAGGCTCTGCACTGTCAGCTTGGAGCCTGACGTAGGGCTTGAATTCACAAATGAAATCACGACCTGAGCCAAAATCAAGAGTTGGATGCTCAACCAACTGAGTCACCCAGGTGCCCCCTATTCTCCTGATAAATTCTTTTTCTGTTTAGAGCTGTTAGAGCTAGTTTCTAATGTTTGCAGCTATGAATCCTGACTGACACATTTTTGTTTTAATTGTAGATTGTTATTGAGTGGGAAAGTGACTGAAGATTTTCTGTAGAATTTCTGTAGAAATTCTTTCTTTTTAACAACGCTATGAAGACATGGACTTTTTCTTCCTCAGCTATTTGGCAAGGAACACAGCCCACTCTGTCTCAACAGTGAGGTCAAGGGATCAACAGTAACATTCTTCATAGTTAAAACTGAGTTCCTGGCTTAAATACAGTAATTTCTGGAATAGTAGCTATAACTTGGGGTCTCTTTGGTTGCCACACAAATTGGTTAGAAGGCTGTCTTTGCAGGGGCCATGAAATGGCCACTTCTGGGTATGTGCCTCAGCAGTTATAGTGGCTTCCATCTTGATTGTGCAATAGGAGAGGTTTTGAGATTGTGGTTTTGGTTTTCTTCACATCCCCCCTGGCCCCAGCAGCTGCTCTTGGGAACTCTAAAGAGCATTATTAATAGGGTAATACAATCCAGTGAAGAAGAAAATGACAGACTCAATAAAAGGACAGTCATTACCAGTTATTCATTCATCAGTGGGATCTTCTCATTTTCCACACAGACAAGAATGCCCCTCAATGTGGGAGTCCACCCTGTCTGAGCAGGGCTGTAGGAGAAAAAAATGGCCCACTCTGCCTTTTCCTCATTTTCCTCTCTGGCCAGTCCATATCAATTGTGGAGGCCATCATTCACAGCCTGATTTTCGAGCAATGAGTTGGGCCAGCCAGTAATTGTTCCCTTTGGTTATTCAACCCAGACGCTTGTAATCACCATGGCAAGTACTCACTGAGCACTTACTGTCTGTACCGGGTACTGTGCGAGGGACTCCACGTGCATACCTTCTTCATTAAAGGCCAACTTCTCTATCTGTGCTCTGGATACCATCCTTTCATCCTTCCCGAGGCCTCTCCTCCTGCAGTGAACATGAACCTCTCTCTTCTGTACGTAAGCAGTCACTCCCTCTCCCCTGGATCATTTCCACGAGCAGCCATTTCTCCCTCTGGGCACACTTCCATTCCTTAGCTCTTTCACAACACAACTTCCTGAAAGAATTATCTATGGTCATAGCCTCGCTTCCTCATCTCCCAGTTTTAGCTCAGCCAACTCCAGCAGACTTTCCTCCTCTCCCTGCCACTGAATCTGCTGACTTCAAGGTCATGAACGACCTCCTTTGGCCATCCAAAGGACATCATCACCTCTGTCTTCATCTTACTAACTTCTCAGTAGTGCTTGATCACTTGACCACTCCCTCCTTAAAATCTTCTCTCCCCGTTTCCATGATGCCATTTCTCTTTTCCTCCTTCCTAACCTGCTGCACCACCTCTGACTTTTTGCTGATTTCCCTTTCTCTGTCTAATCACTATGTGTTGGAATGACGAAAGACTTGGTCTGGATCTTCTTATCCTGTCCATCTATATACCCTTTTCCTAAGTGAGCTAATTCTATCTCATAGGGATTTTTTTTGTTTTAAGTTTATTTACTTATTTTGAGAGAGGGAGAGAGGCAGAGAAAGAGGAAGAGAAAGAGAACCCCAAGCAGGCTCTGCACTGTCAGCTCAGAGATGGACATGGGGCTCAATCTCACAAACCATGAGATCATGACCTGAGCCGAAATCAAGAGTTGGATGCTTAACCTACCTAGCCACCCAGGCACCTCTGATCTCATGTTTTTAAATACCGTCTACATGGGGCGCCTGGGTGGCGCAGTCGGTTAAGCGTCCGACTTCAGCCAGGTCACGATCTCGCGGTCCGTGAGTTCGAGCCCTGCGTCAGGCTCTGGGCTGATGGCTCAGAGCCTGGAGCCTGTTTCCGATTCTGTGTCTCCCTCTCTCTCTGCCCCTCCCCCATTCATGCTCTGTCTCTCTCTGTCCCCCAAAAAATAAATAAACGTTGAAAAAAAAAATACCGTCTACATACTGATGATATTCAAATTTAAAATATCCCATCTTGATTACCAATGACTCTTCCCCCAAGCTCAAGCCCCTACATCCTACTGTCTGCTCTGGATCCCCAATGTCTAGGAAGCATTTCAAATCTGGTGTAGACAAACAAGGCTCTTGGTTTCCCCATCCCCAGCTTTGCCTCCCACTCTCAATAAACAGCAGGAATACGCACCCTCTTGTTTAAGGCAAACATTTAAAAATTATCTTTAAGTTATCTGTCCCTCATTTTCCCAAGTGAATCACCAGCAAGTTCTGTTGGCAACAGCTTCATATCAACAGTTAATTATGAGTCTTGTATTGCTTTTCGTTTGACCAATTAAAAGAAAGTTGGGAAGATGGGGGGAAACACCCATGTTTTCTCATAGTCTTCATAATCACCATTTTAATAGCTGTGTGATGTCTCACTGAGTGGACGCATCCTGATTTCCTTCACAGGCCTCTGATGTCACATCTTCACTTCTTCTCATATTTGACTTTCATGAACAATTGTGCAGCAAATACCTGCATGCACATACAGGTGTTGTGTTTTTGTTTTTAAAATAGAGAAGCTGATATTTTAGTTCAATATAAGATCACTGAGTGGTTGCCTTAGCAGAGAAGGAACTAATATCTAAACCCTATCCCTCACAATTCAAAATTCGAGAAACCAAGAGTGGAGGAACCGGTGTGACCTCCCAAGGTCCTGTGGCCAAGAAAGGCAAGGAGACCACTGAGGCACAGGCCGTGGGGAAAGGGAGGCTCAGGCTAGTGGTCCAGCTGTAACATGATGGATGCTTGGGTTCCTCATGTAGCTGAGACTGAAGCACCTCTGGGCCCAGCCACCCTGTTCTGGAAAGATGTTGTCATTCTGGGAAGGATGAATGAACAATGACAACACAAGCATTTGAGCTGGAACCTTGGGCGCCAAAATGTTGAGACTATTAAAAAGCTCAGCGTTGGGGCGTGGGATTACATTTCAAAGACAGCTCCTGTGGCAAGTGCTGAGGCTAACAGGGACGTCAGTCTGACCTTGGACGTGGATGCCCTGGACCACTTTCAATAGGAGAGCAGGTGGTAATGACAGAAGCCAGAGTAACTGAAGCTGGAGGCTCTGCTGTGGTCTCATCCATTTCTCTTCTTTTCTGACCCTCTTTGGATTGACGAAAGTGCCCAGTATTCCTGACCAACAAAGCAGACTGTAGGAAGCCTCAAAAAGTCAACATTCGACTTCCTGCTAATAGAGCATTGGAAGTTTAAGCCCCTAACTAGAAAATGGATATTTGCACCTTCACATTGTGGCTCAGGCTTGCATGTTACATGCAGGATTCTTTCCTGAGGCTATATTCCCGGAAAAAGGATTACCGATTCAAAGGACATGAACATTTTTATGACTCTTGGCCAAAAGTACAATTTTTTTCAAAAGGATGCACTAACATCCACTTTCTATTTCTCCACACCCTCTCCAGAGATGAATAATTAAATGGATTTTTTTTTTGTGGTCAAAACCAAGAATTCTTTTTTTTTTTTTTTTTTTGAGAGGGTGGGGAGAAGAGGGGGGAGCGGGGCAGAGGGAGAGGGAGAGAGAGAATCCCAAGCAGGTTCCATGCCCAGTGCAGAGCCTGACGCAGGGCTTCATCTCACAACCGTGAGATCATGACCAGAGCTGAAATCAAGAGTCAGAGGCTCAACTGACTGAGCCACCCAGGTGCCCCAAACCAAGAATTCTTGAGAGGAGCAATCAGTGTGAGAAGCAATGGCCCACAGAGGAGTAAGTGCCCTTGTGAACACACTCATTGCTACTGGTTCTGAAACGTACGTTCCCAGGCTACTTCCCACATGCCTCATCCACTCTCTCAGGGCTTCCCTTCTGCGACAGCTGGGTTGGGTTCTCATGCCCTCACCCTCCCTTCTCATGCTCGTTAAAGCCAGCACAGGGGCAGCTATGACATCAGTCCCTTACCTCTTCATGTGGCTCTAAATCAAAGTATTGCCTCTCTTTTTTTTTTTTTTAATTTTTTTTTAATGTTTATCTTTATTTTTGAGACAGAGAGAGACAGAGCATGAGCGGGGAAGAGGCAGAGAGAGAGGGAGACACCGAATCAGAAGCAGGCTCCAGGCTCTGAGCTGTCAGCACAGAGCCCGACGCGGGGCTTGAACTCATCAACTGCAAGATCATGACCCAAGCCGAAGTCGGACGCTCAGCCGACTGAGCCACCCAGGCGCCCCAAAGTATCGCCTCTCTTAAGCACATGTGTGTCTCTTAAAGACTGAGGAATGAAAAGCTCTCTGTTAAAGGAACTTTGAGCTTAGATGTCCCAGACTGAGAGTCCATCAAAAGCTGGACCTTTGACTCGAAGGGCAAAGGACCTCATCAGGCTGTGATTTGAGAAGCACCAAGAGGCCAGAGCTTCAAAGTTGAGACCAGGAAGATGAAGTTGGATTAGGAGGCTCTAGGTGCACCAGAGGAATGAGGTGGTGGGAACCAAACCTGAGATGAGGAACTAAAAGTGGAAGCCCCCAAGGCTGAAAACATGGTCCACTGATGTCAGCATTTCGCCCAAAGCTGCTCCAAGGTGAGCATAGCTCACTTGAAATAAAAACCTGAAAGTTGTTTTTCACTCCAACAAATAAAGAGCAATTTAATAAATACTCGTCAATTATTTTTTTATAAAACGCACGTAAAGCATGAATGGTTTTAATCTTTTATAGTCATGACAATAAAAGCTTTTAGTCCTGTTCACGGTTCTATCGTTGCATAAGCCTGGGCAAGCCTTGCAATCCTGCTGGCCTTGACTTTTATTTATGAGCTATAGACAATTACACCCTGCCTAATGGCTTGGGGGGCAGGTGAGGATGAGGAGGGCAAATTGAGTGTTTAAGCTGAAAGTCAGATGTGTTCTTTAGTGGTTGATGCCAAGCATTACCTATGATCAAGGTCTAATCTTGAGGAGTTCAAGATTAAATAACAGGTAGACGTGAATGCCTTGAGCTCGTTGTCTCGTGTCACGGATGTGTAGTTAACAGCCTACAGCCCAGGTTTGTAAGATACTAATGGGAATATAACACAAACCCCACAGAGAGTAAAGGACAGAGGAAACTTAAAAATAAGAGGGAGGAAATCAATGATATTTAATTTGGACATGTGCCCCCCAATGCATCTGGAGAAAAATCAACAAAACATAGATATCAATGGAAAACCTAGAGAGATGAGCCATAATTACTCTAAAAAGATATGCAGACAGGAAATTGGATAGGAGGTTAGAATGTTGTTTTAGGCTGCACAGATGGCCTTTTGTGCCTGCAAAGGGAAATTTGTTTATCTCTGAATGATAAAATGGAATTGTCTATAAAATCAGGCTAAAATTTGCCATAAGCCATTTCTCAACTGCAGGGGTTTCTGTATTCTGTAGGTCAGTCCACGATCCTTGCAGAGACATGGGTGCAGGAAGGGGGTCAGGTTTACGGTCAGACATCTTCGTGGAATCTTTGCCTTTTGTAGCTGTGTGTGTTCTAACTTATCAAACCAATGGGTTTCATTCAAGAAAACGAAGAGAAAATATCTCCCGTTCAAGGTTGTTGGAAGGACTACAGATAAAACAGATGAAGTTCCTGGCACATGCAAAATAACAAATAAATGTCAGTGAATGGCAGCACCGTGAGGAGAAATGAAAGTGGACTCCTGAGTTTTCAAACTCCACCCATCACAGAGTCTTTCTCTGCCCTACCTGGTCCCACAATCCAGATCCCTGCACCCGTGCTCCTCACCCGCAGCCAGCAGAAGCTCTAGAATTGTTCAACAGGAGGGGCTGGGAGATGATGGAGACTGGGCCAGCCGCTGGGATAATGAGTTGGAGCTGAGCTTACGTGGGGGACGTGCTTGCTAGCTGCCCCACTCACCAGCCGCCACCAGCAGCTCCCAATCCGCCTACAGGGTTTTTTAAATGGACTTGACAGGATCAAAATCTAGGTTATTTTCCTCTTTAAACTATCCATTTTTCCAGTGGCAAAGTACAGCACTTTCTTAGTGTCTTCCTTCCACAAATCATGATGGGATACATTTTCAACACAGGCTTTGCCAATTGTTTTTCAAATGTTGTTGCACATAATAATTTTAACCACAAGCTTTCTCAACGGCTTTATATACTTGTTCATATGATAGTTTTGGCCACACGCTCTGCCGCATGCTGACTGCTAGTGGTTTGAAAAAAAGCTGTTAGAGATGCGGGCCCTTGTGCCCCCACTGAGCCACCTGTTGGCACCGCCACTATGGTGGCGGTGGAAGTAGTTCCTAGGAGGTAGTTCCTCCTCTGGAGAAAGTAGTTCCTAGGAAAGCAGGAATCCTTTCAGGCAATACCCTTGACTCTGATACCAAGCTTAAGGGGATGTGCTGCATTCTCAAAACAGAAATAGCAGCTGTGTCCATCAGAACCCTCAGAGACCCTGAGATGTGGGGGAGGGGAGCAAGGGTGAGGTAGAGGGAGGCTGGTGGGAAGGTCTTACCTCCCTGACTTTCCCTATCCTCAAGCTCTTTATGCTGAAAACTGCTGATGCCAGACAGACTCTGGTTTGGGTTGGATGTTGATGTGCTATGCATGAGTCAGGATCTCTAGTCCTCACCCCAAAATGACACCATGTCGAATGGCACTTTGCCCTCTGCCCTCTTAACTTCATTGGTTTCATATAAATGCAGTGTAGCCTCTGGGTCAGAGGACTTTTCAGAAAGGGATGACCAAAAATAAATAAAGCCTCTGTGCGCGCAGAGGAAAGGAATGGGTCAGAGCGATAGGCCAAATATTGAACTATGAGAAAAAGCAATTGGAGAAGTAAGAAAAAAATGGAACTCACAAGTTGTAAGTTATGACTGACTTCTCAAAAGCTGGCAGAACACTTGAAGCCAGAGTAGAGAATATAGAGAAATTCATAAACGGTCTCTATTTTAGCTAAAGTGAGGAAAAAGCATGAACTTCAAGTGAAAATAATGTTCAAAGATGAACACAGGGAGCATTAAAGATGTGGAGGAAATTAGGAGCAGAGAGATACACGCAAAGAGAGACTAGACGGTATTTTAAGCAGTGGGACTCAAATAAAAGTCCACACACACAGATAAAACCAAAATATTTAGTGATTTCCTTTTCCTGTGGTCAGCTTTAGAATCTACCCCAAGGCCATTTGCTTTTGTGGTTATTCAGATTTTGTTTCTCTTCTTTCCACCTCCTACTGTCTAGTCCCTAATCCCCAGAGTTTGGGTAGAAGAAGGGAGAGGAAGTGAAATTCAAATCTGTGTTTGGCCTCTGTTCTTGGCCTTTTGGCTGAGAGATGTGAGGGGGAAAGAGGTGTCTGTGGCCAGAGTGTGGTTCCTAGACTGTGTGGGTGCTGTTTGTTTATTTTTGTGTTTAGCTGCTCTACTCATATTGCCCCAGTTTACCACATCAAGAACTGTTTGGGCAGGAAAGAGAAAGACTCAACAAACATTTGTTGAATGGCATGAGTCTGCTTTGCTCCCTCTTCTTTAACCTTCCTCAGTGGAGTTTATCAAGTTCCCAGTACAGAACACGTGCTAAAGTCTGATTCAGTCTGTTGCCCATGATGCGCTAATCGCCAGTGGGACACAAAGTGGTCTAAAGTGTGCACCAGCGAAAGATTTTATGTCAACAACAAGGTAAATACGAGAAAGTCTAAGCTACTCAGGAGCATAAGCTGTTTTCAAATATTTCCATATGTAGTTGCTTGCCAGTGAGAAACATGCTAAATACCAATAGCATTTCTCAATTCATTAAAGCAGACCAGCGGGGCCTCACCCTGGGAGTGCTGAGGACCCTTTCTTAGCCACTAGTTCATGTACATTACATATACATGTTAGTTATAACCATGCATCCTTTCCATAGTTCTCAATATTTCAGATCATTCGCTAACCTGGTCTGCCCTTCAGTCATTCCAAGCAAGGTTTTATCATTACCTACAAAACTATGCAACAAGGCAGGGAGCAGTGTGTTCCTCAAATACTGACTGTTTCTTTCTCCTTGTTTAATCTGGAAAGGACCCTCCCCACCCCACTTCCCCAAAATCAAAATTCTGTCCTGCGAGATGACTTAGGGCTGGATGAAAGATAAAAAGGCAAGGGTCTCTGAGGTCAGTGAGGATTGCAAATTGATTTGGAAGAGGAGAAGAGATCCAAGAAGTTGAAAAGCCCGGCTCAATGTGGGAAGCCTCTTCTCTTAGAACATGGATCCCAATTCTCTTCCAGTTCCATACAAGCTGGGTATAACCAGCAGGAAATTTAAAGTCCCTTTCAGGTTGTAGCCCATGACCTGGGGAGAAGCTCTACTCACCAGCATACATCTGGAAAGGCACCATTTTGCCACATTGGGCTCCCAAAGAGCCCTGCACCTTGGGTGTTTTGAGAGAACCCCAGGTTCCATAGGAGAGATACATTTCTTGCCTCCACCATTGATGGTAAGCATTTCTTCAGAGTCATCAAAAGAAGACAGGCTTTTTTTTTCCTTTGAAAACTTGACAGGCAGCAAAGAGAAAAAGAAAGACATATACAATATTCCAGGAATCCCACATTTTTAGAGCCTTTTCATCTGTGAATCTACTTTCCACTGAGCTCATGTCTACCTTCTGATGGGCTTACCACTCTACCCCAAATTCAAGTCAGTAACTTGTTCAACTTTGACCAAGAGACATTTTTAAGAAAAGTCCCATAAAAGCATAATATTTTACATATGGCAAAGGCAGTCAATATCTACATAAAACTGATAAACATGCATGATTCCAAGGGAGAAATTTTCCTCTCTGTATTATCTATGATTAAACTTAATATGGTTTATATATCTTTGGTCAATGAATCATCTCCTCTGATTTTCATCCATCCTCTTCACCATTCTTGGGAGTATGGGTCATACAGTCTCACCATCAGTAAGTCAGGGATACAGGTTAGGGCAGCTTTAAAAAGTCAAATTCAGTTATTGGAGCACAAATACATGACTATATGATGACCTTCTGATGGAGGTGGTCATTAGGTCCTGGGTTAAGAAATCCTCAGAGAGAAGAATAAGGGAGCACCAGGTAGGTTCTGGTGTCCCTATATGACTTGACAAAGCAGTGAAGAGTAGATGTGACTTTCATCCATTCATCCCCCATTCTCCCTCCTCAAGCCATTCTTGTCTTCTTCATATATTCTCACCTGGTTCTTCCTGACCCTGAGTCCTAAAAGAAGCCTAATTTCACTTCTAGATCTCCCTCCATGAAAGTAAAGAATCAATACAAACTGGATCTACTTCTCCTTTTAGAAGTTAGAGGGATTTCTAGCTGAAATCCACACCAGATGAGATGGTCTTCACAACTGTTAATTCTTACTTTGAGCACAGAATCAGCACAGAATGGGCCATTGGATATGTAAAAACACCCCCAAGTCACCCAGTGAAATGGACAATACTTAGAGCCATGGATACACTGTCTACATACCACCTTCAAATGAATCTTTATTCATTTGTTTAGTCGACAGCAGGAAGCCAACTGCTTCACTTCGGCCCAGAGTGGGGAATGCTAAGACACTGAACAAACTGCATGCAGTTTTCCAAGCTTCAGTAAATTCGAATTAAAACACTGACTGAAAAAGCCCCCAGTACTTTTACATGTTGAGCTGTTGTTGAAACCCTTTTTTCACATGTGATGAGCTCAGACGCAGAATGTTTTGACTCAAATTGCATAAAGGCTTGGCAAAGGCTTGTGGGGAGGAGCACCCTGTCACAGAAAGCAAGAGAAAAACAAGGCTGGGGCTCGGCACATTCTCTCAGAGCACACAGGCCACCGTGGGCCAGGGTTTCTGTTATTAAAAAAGCAAATAGAGACTTCTCTCAGCACAGCACTAATTCCCAGGTTACAATAAGTCAACAGACACTTTTGTCATGGCTTCCTGTTACAGAGTGTCCCAACAAAGTACATCCTTGATGGATTGACATCTGTTCTAAAAGGCAGAACAATTAGACATTAGCCAATATCTGTTTCAGTTATGTTAAAGTCACAAATGTTTAAAACGGCCATCATTTCAGAGTTGACCGCATGCAAGATACATATTGCTTTAATAAGTTTATTTAACATCTGGAAGGGATATACATTTTGCTGGGACACACTGTTCTGAGGAGTTTATAAAGGATGCGGTGCTCACAGAGCCCAGGGTTGTTAGCACTGACTCTGCTAGCACTGGTACTCCCCAGCATAGATGCCTACAGTGTGGATCTAGCTGCAGACTTAGGCTCAGATTTCAGTGTTTCCTGAGAAAAGTCCCTGGGAAGGACTATGAACACAGCTCATGATAAAGTTTTTGCCCTCAAAAAGACCGTCATTCTATTCCTGTGTTTCAGTTGAAACTGTAGGAAATCCAGGTTAAAGAGCTAGATGGCTGCAATGAATGGACCACACAGAATGCCATGCTGAGCTATGTACACTTTGTTTTTCCATTAATGGGGAATCCAGTAAAGTTTTAAAAGTTTCTTTGGGTACACGAGTCCAGCAAGAGAGAGGAAGACGAATTCAAGAGAGTAGACAATGTAGGGAGATGTAGGGAGCAATTCAAGGCCTCGAAGTGAATAATGCTGGGAAGAACAGGAAGGAAGGGAAGAAAATAAGAGACACTTCAAAAGAAGAAGTGATAGGGGCACCCGGGTGGCTCAGTCAGTTAAGCATCCGACTTCGGTTCAGGTCATGATCACACAGTTCATGAGTTCAAGCCCAGTATCGGGCTCTGTGCAGATAGCTCAGAGCCTGGAGCCTGCTTCTGATTCTGTGTCTCTCTCTCTCTGCCCCTCCCCTGCTCATGGTCTGTCTCTTTCTCACTCAAATATAAACATTAAAAAAATTTTTTAAATAAAAAAGAATTGATAGACCCTGATACTGAGCAGAATTCCAAGCAAGAATCTTGAAATTCACCCTAACTGGATCTGCTTAGTCACATGCCCACCCAGAACCAATCACAATGACCGTGGAGTCAAATATGCTGATTGGGGTCACATGCTCCACCCCCAGAATCAGGTTCTGTAGAGACAAATGGATCCCCAAACTGAAACGAGGGCTAATGGGCAAAAACTAAATAGAAGCTGCAGGATTAACCCAAATATCTACTATATATTGTTTGGCTGAATCCTTTTCTCTTTGTTTCTATTTATGACTTTTCTGTTAGATACGATTAAGTGGTTTGCCCAAAAGTTTCAAAAATGTATTATACAGAAATCAGAACCGCTGTACTCACCATAGTGTTGAGAAAAGAGAGCAAGTGTTTAACAAAAACTTTTGAAAGGGTAAGAGGAGTGACTAGAGTGAATAGATTCAAATTCTAGACAAACGCAACCCAGTCTTTGCCCCTGAAACATATTTTAGGAGCATCCTCTAAAGCCAGGTGAATTCTGAGGCTGCCGTGTTCTGCATACTTTCTCCCCTGATTCAGTTGTGGGCTGGGCTGGTGGTTGATGGCTCTACAATATGAGGCTACTTGTCACTCTGGAATCAGTGATGAGGGGTGTGACAAGGTTTGGTGTATCTTTGAAAATTACTTAAAAATGACTCCTGGTTTTGATTTTTCTCCCTACACTATTGCATAAGAAAGTCTTTAGCAACCAGTGGTACGTGCTTCTGAGAAGCATTGACCACAAGTGTCTCAGATTCAAAACACGTATTACTTTGTGGAAAGAAAGGCACCACCCAACACACAGACCCATCCTAATTTTGAATGGACTTAATTTCTGGATTCTAGACACTGCCTCACAATGCTATTAAAAACAATAAAAGAGTCTCATTAAAACTCCGGAGGCTGAGCCCACGAACAGTGACTAACGGAGTTCCTAAGAGAAAGGTATATGGACAGCATTTCTAAATTTTGAGCTGGCTGGCTGGCTGAGGCAGATGATCTCACAGAAGGAATGGCTTTCAAAATATCTGACACTGACCAATCAGGGCAGACAGCCAACCAACCTCAATGGTCACTGATCTTACATGCTACCTTTCCTCACCCATGGACTGGGCAGACCTAAGAGGGAAACAAACACAAGGCTGTGTTAGAGCAAGAGAAGGCTGCTCTAAATGGGGGAATGGGAAGCCAGCCCATCCCTCCTAATTCAAACCGTTCCAAGGAGAAGACACTGATGAAAAGAAGGAGGGAAAGAAGTTGAAGCAGACATAAGAGGTGGCAGAGACGGACAGTGATGAAGCAGAAGCGGGGAAACAGAGGGAGAAGAAATGAACAGAGGAGAGCAGGAAGGGACACGGACATAGAGGAGCAGACTGGGAACAAGGAAGAACAGTGAAGAAGTCCAAGGAAAGGGGAGGCTGAAAATTCAGCCAAGTAGGGGAGGAAAAAGAATGATGATGAAAGGTAAAGCAGAGAAAGAGAGGAGCTAAATCGTGATGAAAAATGGTAACGTTTCATAGTGATTATTGTCGCTCATACCATATAATGCAGGGGTCAGCAAACTTTTTCTATAAAGGGGTAGACAATGAATAGTTAAGCTTTGTGGATGGTACAGTCTTTGTTCAACTCACAACTCCAGTAGCTGGAAAGCAGTCCCAGACAATAAGTAAGCAAATGGGAGTGGCTGTGTTCCAGTGAAACCACAGAAACAGGCATTGGGCTGGATTTGGCCTGTGGATCATAGTTTGCTGACTCCCACGGACGAGGGTGGTTCTGAAATTTCTGGTACCTCCACAGTGCCCAGCATGACACAGGCACAGAAAACTAGAAAATATTAGAACTTCCTGGAACAGCCATTTTACAGCACCCCCCCCCCAAAAAAATGGTCAAAATAGCAGCCATTTTCAATGGCTTTTTAATAACTTTTAACCTACAAAATGACAGTTTCCTGTGATTCAACCTCTCTGCTGCTTGATTGGTCATTTGCTCCCTGGCCCGTATGATACCCCCATGGTCTCTCTCTTCCAGATAGATCCCATGACAATGTACATGGAAGAGAAGCACTAGGTGGCTGATTCAGAGCCATATTCAGTGCTGGCTGTTAAGCTTTCAGATTGGCAGAGTTCTCCATCCCCTATAGGTCATGGCTCCACAGAGTTTCAATCTGGGTCCCAGTACTGCTTCAGACATCAGAACCAAAAACCAAAACAAAACAAAAACCCTTTTTGTCTCTTTAATTTATACCCTCCCCTATTTCCTCCCGTTTGGCTCCTAGAATGCCTCTAACTTAACTGCAGATCTAGGTTCATCTCCAATCACCATTAATTTCCCTAAGGGGCCTATGGTGCTTGGGAACAGCTTCAGTGATGGGAGGTAACAAGGTGTAGCCGATGGGGTTCCCCTGGGTGTTGGAGCATGCTTAGCTCTCAAGCTCAGTATCAGAGAGGTAGGGGATTACTCTGGCCTCAGGCTCAGACTTCTGACAATGACCTCACATTCTCTTGTTTTGTGATTGCGAAGAGCACCTTGCAGCCCCTGACATGGACAATTCTCGCTTGGCCAAGGGTTTCTGTTTGGGGAAGCCAGAGCCACTACTCTATGGCCTCTGAGGCACCATGCAGGTCATGTGAGGTTGATTCTGTGGCTGGTTTTCTTTTGTTTATTTTCATTTGGTACCTAGCACACTGGCCATCCTTCCAAGTTTGTCTTGGCTCCTGACCTCAACCATTCTTCAGCCACCAGTGGTCCTTCTCCCATCATTTCCCAGGGTAGCACAAGCCACCTTGTGAATTACCAGAGTAAAGAAATGGCCCAAGGGACATTGTCTTGAAGCCACACAATTGCCTGTAAGTAAAACCTGATGATGCCAAACATTCAGAAAAGGAAAAGGCAGCACGGGTCTAGCTTGACCACCCGATCTGCATTCCAAGGAGAACGAACACTGAGCTCTTGTGGGAAGGGAATCCTAACGTGTTACTCTCCTAGTCAATAAAGTGCAGAAACCCTTCTGTAGGCATTTTGCCTCTGCAGGAAAAAGTCCAGCTTGTATTTAGGAATGAATGAGTGTGCATGGGTGTGTTTGCATGAGCATATTTGCTTAAAAACATTTTCTAGTAACTGCTGACAACAGCAACCCTAAGCCACCAGACACGCGGTTCTCCCCATCTTGAAATGGCCTGTTTGCTCCCCAGAGAGGCAGCTGTGATGCTCCAAAGAATCATCCATGGCCTCCCCCGTCTCTGAAATCTACATGCCCTGACCCTTACTCCCCGGCCTCATCTGTCTTCCCAGCCTCTCTGCTCCTGTCACGCGAAGTTACTCAATACCCAGTAGGAACTAACCAGAGCCAAGGCACCATGTTCCCACAGCTCCCATCTTGCCATTCACTTTGTGTGGCTCGGTTCCTCTGCACTGCCACCACAGGGCACAGAAGGGGAGAGAGCTCCACATTTCCATCCCCAGCTTTGGGAACCAGATCATTCCTCCTCCTTTGTCCTGCACCAGTCACTACTGCCTCTGGTTGAACCCCTTCCCCACACCCTGCTATCTGCAGCCCAGCATGTGCTATTTTTTTGTAACCAAATCTCATGGCAGGCTGCAGGCAAACCGGTCATATCATCAATAGAGCTTCATCTTTTTCAGTCTACTTAGAGCTCAGGTTTAAATCTACCTAACTAGCTCTTTTATCTGCATTATCTTCCATACTTTTTTTTTTTTTTCTCTTTGAGGTCTTAGTTGATCCCGTTTGAAATGGTGGAAGAAAGAAGCTTTGTTTAAGATAGTCTGATTCACTATACCTTTCTCATCTCTGTTTCTTCCTTTGTAAAAGGACTACTTCCTTTGTAAAAGTAACTACCCACTTGAGAAGGGCCCGCTGAGCCCATGCATCTGCAGGGAGCGTATACTGTGCCACTATCCATCCAGACCGGAGCGCAGCATCACCTGCAAGCTTTGCGAGGCCATCTGCCCCGCCCAGGTCATCACCAGAGAGGTCCAGCCTTGGACCACCCGCTATGATAATCCACCCGGCCAAGTGCATCTACTGCGGCTTCTGCCAGGAGGCCTGCCCTGTGGACACCATCGTCAAGAGCCCCAACTTCGAGTTCTCTGCAGAGACGCACAAGGAGCTGCTGTTCAACAAGAAGATGCTCGACAACAGGGACAGGTGGGAGGCTGTGATCATGGCCACATCCAGGCCAACTACCTCTACCGCTGACGCCGCACACCCAGCCGGCCTGCCCACAGCACGAGCTGCCCAATGAAAGAGCTCTGCCTTCTCCCCCTACCACCACCCCTACCCCCCGCCAGAAAAAGCATTGCCTCCTTTAGCAGTTGTTTGTTTCCATTGGTGGGGCCATCCCGAGATTTTTTTCTCTTAAGAAGTGAAAGATTACCTCTCCCTCTCAAGAATGCTAGATAATTCATCAGTGTGAAACACGTTCCGGAGCCAGCTCTCTTGTATTCACTAAACCCTCCTTCCCACCTGATTAATAAATATGACTGCAGATGCCACTGGGTTCCTTCTGTTCTTGGAACAGATCTTACTTTTCCAGGGACGGGGTGGCTGACTCACAGCCCCCTGTGCTGCTTCTCTCCTGCTTGTGATAAAACAAACACAAATCAATAATTGTTTTAATGTTTATTTACTTTTGAGACAGAGAGAGAGAGAGAGAGAGAGAACAAGCAGGGGAGAGGCAGAGAGAGAGGGAGACAGAATCAAAGCAGGCTCCAGGCTCTCAGCTGTCAGCACAGAGCCTGTCATGGGGCTTGAACCCCCAAAATGTGAGATCGTGACCTTAGCGATCATGACCTGAGTCAAAGTCAGAAGCTCAACCAACTCTGACAGCCAGGTGTCCCACAAATCAATACTCTGAAACACACATGTACTCAATATTTTTTAAAAGAACACTTACATATACTAATAAACTGTTCGATTACATTCACCTCTCTTTTGTATTAAAACTATGGTTTTTACATGCTTATTGCTCTAGCGTATTATTATGAACGCATCGCCTTTCACTGGCTCACCCTGTACCAATTTGCCATCATTGTATTCATTATTTGATGTTCACATGTCCACAGCCGGGCGAGTAGAAACTCCATCCAGCACCGTACTGATACTCTTGAAATCCCTTTGTTTTCAGGCCACAGCAACAAGATGCTGTTTTTTGTGTGTTTTTTCTTCCTATCCTACAGCCGGACTCAACCAACTTCCAAGAAATCTGATTGCTTTGAGAACAGAATAATATTAGAAATGACAGTCCAAACTTCTCACCTGTGTGTTGCAGAGAAGTGCCCAGCCTTTAACGACTGTGGCTTGGGGCCTATTTTGTGACACAGCCAGGAAAGATGTTTTTGTAGGGTAGGAATTCATACTGATTTTCCTTGTAGAGCATATTATGTTGCTATAGGTTTTAGTCAGCCAAGGTCTCGTAAGAAAAATAGAGTGACAGTTCCTAGATAGTCCAAAGGTAGGTAGTTTTCCAGCTAAGCAGTGAGGCAGAAGCCCCCAGAGATACCTCCTCCTCAAGATAGGGGCACACAGCTTTGCACGGACCCTAGAGAGAGAACAGCAGGGCTTACAGCTTCCTTGATGGCACCGCCTGGCTGCCTGGTTTCCTCCCAGAGCTGCATTTCTATCAGGATTAACTCTTCATCTCCACTTTGCTGCTTTACTCCACCTTTCTTTGCCAACCAGCAGCCTTAGTGCTGCTTGTAGGGTGCTCAGGACTGCAGGGGTTTCTAGGACGCAGGATTTTCTGTTTTCAAACCAAGATAGTCCCAGGCCAACTGGGATGAAGTGGTCACCCCATTGCCAGTGACCTAATAGCAGGACAGCTGAAGGAGTTCATCACTTCTGCACTCTGCTCAGTAGAATACTGGAGGACAGAATAAAAATATGCTTGGGATTTCCATGTAAGGCAATCACTCATGTGAATTTAAGAGTCATGCTGCAGTGTAGACAAAGTCTCTAGCTCATCCAGCCAAGATAATTACATGCAAAGCTGGAAGAGGTTGAGCTGTTTAACCTAGAAAACACATAGCTGTGAACAATTTTCTCATTCAAGAAGCTCTGGTCTTCTAGCTGCAAAGCCTGGTTTCCCCTTCCCTTCATCAGAGGACCCTCTAGAAGGTAGGTCTGCAAAACCAATGCAGGATAGGAGATTCTCCCGGAGGGAGAGGTACAGGGAGTAAAGCCCCCGGACGCTGTCTTTATTACCCACAAACACCCTCTCTCCTTACCCAAAACACCCCCCATCTCTCATCTTTGTGGGATCTCAAGGTCCTCAAGGTCCTTTGGATTCTAGAATCAGCCATTTCAATACAAGGCTTATTTTTCACTTTGAAACGTGAAAACTTGAAACCCAGGGAATATTATTTTATACAATGTCAAACTGAATCTCCTCATTGCAAGATACCATACCACTGGATTTTGGTGTGCAGCCATCCACTTGAAATACAAATGAACATGAACCTTCTATCTAAAATACGTCTTGGGGCGCATGGGTGGCTCAGTTGGTTGAGCCTCTGACTCCTGATTTTGGCTCAAGTCATGATCCCAAAGTCGTGGGATCCAGCCCTGCATTGGGCTCTGCACTGAGTGTGCAGCCTGCTTGAGATTCTCTCTCTCTCTCTCTCTCTCTCTCTCTCTCTCTCTCTCTCTCTCTCCTTCTGACCCTTACCCCCACTCACTCTCTCTCTCTCAAATACATACATACATACATACATACATACATACATACATATATAAATACATAAAGAAAACACTTCTTCATGAGATTTTCCATGCATCAAATAATTGAAAGCCCAAACCACTGGTCAGGTTGTAAAATCGTGAAATTCTCTCAATTCTGAGAAGTAGTTTAAAATTAAACCGAAAAAAATGCCTTACAGTCTCTTAGGAACAGACGCTAGCTGTGGTTTGTCACCCAATATTGAAAAAGCTATGGAGAAAATGATGACCTTGTGTAAGGTGTGTGCACTCTTCCTTAGAATTCTTCCCTCTGAAGGGAAGGTCAGAGGGCCGATCTTGCTGCCCCACGTGGTCCCCACGTGGTCCCCTCGTGGCTGGGAAGTACCCATTCACCACCAACTTTACTTCCAAATACTAGTTTACCATAGCATACTTAATTGTATTTTCTGAAAGAAGTACCTCAATGTTGTATTTTGGCACGAGATAACTATAAACATACAAAAGAAAAGGGTCCCGAGTCATTTGGCCATTTATAGACACGGTACTTGGTGGGGGGAGGGGGGGGGCGGGACTTGAAATTCTATGTCTCATAAATTAAAAAAGTCTTCTGTAAGAGCTCTTGTTGAATTATAGCTGACAACAGCATGAACAGCCTAGTCACGCCACAGAATTCTTTCCAGATCCAGCTTCATAATTCACCCTCTCCCATGAGGTCTTTATTATTACATTTAGAAGACTCTTCTTAATAAGGGTCACTTATGGGATCCTAACTGGGGATGCAAGAGGGAGGAAGTTTAATAGCTTTTCCAGGAGTCATGACATTGTAGAAAACAAATGCTGGATTTTAAGACTAAAAACTTAGCACTGAGTGCAGTTTCCACCAGAAACTAGATGTGCTGCCCTGGGAAAGCTGCTTGCCCTCTCTGAGCTTTAGTTTTCTCATCTGTCAACTGTTCAATGGGTTCAGTAATTTGCAATCCTTTTTATTATTTTCTAAAATCCCCTTTAGGTATTGTGAGAGATGGATGGATGGATGGATGGATGGATGGATGGACAGACGGACAGACAGACAGATAGATAGGCAGATGATGGGTGGGTGGGTATGTTATGGGCTGAACTATGTCTTCTTAAAATCCATTTGTTGATGTCTTAACCCCCAGGAGCTCAGAATGTAGCTTTGTTTGGGTCTTTAACAAGGTAATTAAGATACAAGGAAGTCATATGGGTGAGTCCTAATCTAATAGGACTAGTGTCCTTATAAGAAAAAGAAGTTATAAGAAAAGCCGCCTGGGTGACTCAGTCGGTTAAACATCTGACTTTGGCTTAGGTCATGATCTCACAGTTCATGGGTTCAAGCCCTATGTTGGGCTCTGTGCTGACAGTGCAGAACTTGGAGCCTGCTTCAGATTCTTTGTCTCCTCTCTCTCTCTGCCCCTCCCCCACTCATGCTCTGTTTCTCTCTCTCAAAAATAAATAAATATTTTAAAACATTTAAAAAAAAAGAAAAGGAAAGGAAATTAGGACACACACACACACACACACACACACCAAAGATGGCCATGTCTAAGCCAAGGACAAAAAAAAAAAAAAAAAAAAAAAAAAAAAAAAATCAACCCTGTTGATATCTTGATCTCAGACTTCTGGCTTCCAGAACTGTGAGAAAATAAATTTCCGTTGTTTAAGCCACTCAGTCTATGGTACTTTGTTATGGTCGACCTAGAAAACTAGCATAGGTATATGGATGGATGGATGGATGGATGAATGGATGGATGGATGGATGGATGGGTAGGTGGATAGATAGATAGATAGATAGATAGATAGATAGATAATGTGGACCAGAAAGACCTGTTGTTACTGAGGTTCTGGAGTTCAAAGTTAGCAAACCAAATAAGGAGCATCTCTTGTAATGCTATTCTGGCAGAGTCAACAGTTTCTGTGTAGATGTGCTCTGTATTACAAAGATTTTGGTTGCACTTTTCAAAATATAAGAATACCTGAGAACCCCACATCCCCACTTTTCCAAGCCACCAACTCTTTCTACAAGCTCCTAAGAAAACTATGAAACTAGGAGACTCCAGAGTGATGTAAACTCCTCACTGCCAACTGGACCTTGGGCCTGAGCCTTAGCTGATCTTGGCTGATCTGCTGATCTGGGCTGGACATGAAAACAGAAAGGACTTCTGTTGCCCAGAAGCCTTGAGCAACCCAGACCAAAAGCAGTACAGTGGCCAACTTGGCCCCTTCCCTAAGGCTCACACTTTCACCTGGTGGCCTAAGGTCTAACAGCTTGAAAGAGTCAGGAAGAATGAGCCCAAAAAATAAGAGGAACAAAAACTTTCCTCCCTGGGACTGAGAGCAGCTGTCCTGAGTCATCCTGTGCCCTACCCTGTTATTGCTTGGCCTTCCCAGAACAGGATGCTCCCACACGCAATGTAGCCCCAAGCCCTTCATACCCCTCCAGAGGCCTGGGTAGCAAGATTCTAAATGTGAGGGAAAGGATTCAAGAAAGAAAAGCCAGGCTCAATGGCATAAATAAGTAAATTCCTTTAAACTCCCCTAAACTCCCCCAGTAATATCCTCCCCCTTGATACTGATCACACTCCTTTTCTCCAACCATAGAGCTGTGGAGGTGGGGTGGAAAACCCAGAGAGTGACCTGATAAAAGCACTTTGTGAATGCAAATAAGAGGTCATTACCAAGAGGTTTCATTACCAAGATGTCTGTGTTTTTCATTAACAAATATTCAGTGCATCTCGATGCCAGGCACTGTTCTAGGTGCTCATCCCACTGGAGCTTACATTCCGGCCCTGGTACAGAGGGTAAGAATAAAGTGTGGCACCTCAAAGCCTGGCAATAATTAACTATATTACCTATCTTCTGGATTCCAGCTGTCCCTTATGTGAATCATTCTTTTTGTGTTGTCTGAGGTTAGCATCCTCTGTACATCTAGTCCCCTTTGAAGCCCTCTGGAAACAAGGCCCTGCTTCACACACTGCTGGGCTGTCAATAGCTCCCAGCCCAACACCTACTCACATGCAAGTTGGTTAAATGTTTGTGGAAGGAAGGAAGGAAGGAAGGAAGGAAGGAAGGAAGGAAGGAAAAGGGGGAGGGAGGAGGGAAACTTCTTATGGCTTGCTTCGGGAGACTTCTTACTTACTCAAGGAAGAATTAACTTTTAATGATACCTTTTGAAGTCTCCACATCACAACTGCCATCTGTTCATACTGTGGACCAACCCAACTGAAATGAACTTACGTTTTAATGTGACATTTTGCAGAGCAAAGAATAAATCAGCAAGGGGCTCTCAGAAATAGACCATACCATTATATCACCAAGAGTGATCATTTCAGCAGTCTCTGACACTGCATGCCCTTAATATATGAGGCAGTCATTGGAGGGGCTTTCCCAAATGCTATTGTCATAAACAATCAGATTAATATAGGGGATTTTTCTTGCATTTGTTTGGAAACACTTCATCCTGATGTAGAACATTCAAGCCTCACCGCTTACAAATAAACTCCAGGCTTTCCTCTCAGTTGTCCCTTAGCCTTCCATCTCACCCCATCTGAAGCAACAAGCATGCTTAATTTTGCTTTGTTGCCCTCCTAATATAGAAAGCAGTTCAGGTCAAGAAACTGAGAGAATGTGAGTGCTGACTCTATATGTTTTTGGTTATTTGTGGTTTCCTGTGTACTTTCTCTAGTGTAGACTTTCCCCCCTTCATTTCCTTACCCCTCAGGCCCTTAGGATTGTACGAGTTTATTTTTCTAACCTTAAGGGAATGGATTCTTAACTTATTCACAGCCATGAGAGGCCTACCAGATTTCAACAACCACAGAATTCCATCAGGAGTCAAGATTTCCCAATCACAAGGCTGAGGGGCCTTCCTGGGGCCATTGGGCTCAACACTGCCTCCTCACAGGGCCCATGGGCCACCCAAGATGGCTAGCTGGCTGCGTCATCCTTTTTCTCTCCCAGCCAACCATCTTGGAAAGAAAGAAAAACGAAAGGTCTCTTTGAACGTACCCATTTCTTTCCCAAATAATTGTGTTTAATAAATCCCTTATTAGGCCAAATCCAATGCACTGAAATATGGGCGGAGCATGGCATTCTACACAAAAGGGGTTTGAAAACAGCCAGTAGCTAGTGTGAGGAAAGCACATGTGAAAAGACCTGGTGAGGAGTTTCCCATCGGTGGCCAGAGGTCCACCACTGCCTCGCTGTTTGCAGATTTGGGCTGAGCTATGCCTCACATTGTTCATGTAAAGAAAAAGCGGCTGTTCTCCCTGAGTGCCCCTTCCCTGCTCCAAATGGCTGCGATCAACAGCCCCAAGACCCTAATTACCACAGCCTATTAGAAATAATGAGACTTACATGGCAGAAGCCAAGGGTAAAAGCGACATCTCACAACACGAAAGGTTAATATCAACATATACTGCCAGTGAGTGCAAAGGGCACGTCAATTGGTGGCTCATTACCGCGGGTTGACCCATGGGGAAAGTGTCATTCCGAGGAGAGGCTCTCTCAGGATGTGGCAGCAAAAGTTACAAAAGATAAGGACTTGCCTGTGGAACACGCTGAACTAATGAGAGCTGGAAATTGTTTGAAACATCCCGATGACCTCACAGATGGGGGATGCTGATTAAGGTGGCTACATGAGGCTCCTTTCTTGTCTGACAGCCCATTGAGAAGCTTTGGTGAGATGTGACTAACCGGCCGTGAAGGTGTCTCCATCTTCCCTGACATGGTCCATGCTTTGGGCAAAACAAACATGAAAAATAAGTCTAAACCGACATGCATGTTTGAGTTTCGTTTTCAGGGACATATTTTGGGAAAAGAGCCCTGGTCGGGCTGTTAGCTATGATTCCTTTATGGCAAAGGGGGTTTGTGACTACTTGCGTGACTAATCGCATGACTGCGCTGGGGGTGAGCCAACGGCAAATTTAGGTCTTGAACACTTGACAAAACAACTCTACTGTTCTGGGGGTGAAATTCTATGGAGCTTCATGTGTAATTAAAAGAAAGTTTCACAAGAGTCTATACCTCGGTCATTCAATGCTGATATGTGGCACAAAGAACGGACTTTGCCACATCAAAATACATCCGTGAAACAATAGGGAAATGAAACCAGATTTTTGTTTGCTTTGCCAGACGTTTTCTGAGACAGAGACGTTCGAAGAAGAAACCCTGGAGCTCTCTTGACCTTCATTTAGAGCCTGAGACTCTGAAAAGAGATCACCATTACTGATGTTCTGCCCCTCTCTCATTCTACGGATAAGGATGAGAGTGGATCTCATACTGCTTTTCTTAATGCCTTCTCTAGAAAAGCTGTAAGTAATGCCTGCCCATTTACCACGTCACTTAAAATTGCAAGAATCATTCATGTCTTGCAAAAAAATAGTCAGATCTCAGAAAAAGAGCTTATCACTATATTCAATAAGGTCATACAAGGGTTTTTATAATGCGATTTAGGAAACTTTTATTGAAGCATTTCTAACTGGTTGTACTAGTCACAGATTGCTTTATAACAAATTATCACAAAACATAGTGACTTAAACAACAATTAATTTTTTTAAGTTTATTTATTTTTTGTGGGGGGAGGGGCAGAGAGAGAGGGAGAGAGAGAATCCCAAGCAGGCTCCATGCTGTCGGCACAGAGCTTGATGAGGGGTTCAATCTCATTAACCATGGAATCATGACCTGCGCTGAAATCAAGAGCTGGACGCTTAACCAACTGAGCCACCCAGGTGCCCCAACAATGAACTTTTATTATCCAACATAGTTTCTGTGGACAATCGCATAGGGTTGCATTAAGATGTTGACCAGAGCTGTGATACTGTGTGAAGGCTTGTCTGGGGCTGGAAGATTTGCTTCCAAGGTAGCTCACTCACATGTCTGGCAAATTAGTGCTGATTGTATTCAGGAGGCCTCAGTTCCTGCCACATCCTCTCTATACAGCTACTTGAGTATCCTTACAACATGGCCACTAGCTTCTCCCAAAGTGATAATTCAAGAGAGAGAAAGATGGAAGCCACAACTTCTTTACTGATCTAGCCTCAGAAATCATGCACCATCATATCCATAATATCTTAGTGATTACATGACTCAGCCAATATTTGATGCAGGAAGGGACTACCATGGGTGTGAATATGAGGAGGCAAGAATCTTTGGGAGCCATCTTGGAGACTGAATACGACACCACTTTTTAAAATACTAAAAACATATGGTTAAAAAAAATGTAAGGAATGCGACTGTTGATCCAGTCAACCAGAATTCTTCAAAGGAGACAAAACCAAAAAACAAAAAGTCCATGATAAAATTTCTGAGAAAATATACTCCATTCAACTAAAAACATTTTTCTACTCATGTATATCTATACTTTGTGCCTTTAAGGCCAAAGTGAAGAGATGAATTAAGAAATTATACAAGGGGGCACCTGGGTGGCTCAGTTGGGCGTCCAACTCTTGATTTTGGCTCAGGTCACTATCTCACGGTTCATGAAACTGAGCCCCGCCTTGGGCTCTGCACTGACAGTGTGTAGCCTGCTTGGGATTCTCTCTCTCCCTCTCTCTCTCTCTTCCATTACTCTCTCTCTCTCTCAAAATAAATAAACATTTTTCTAAAAAAGAGATTAAGAGAAGTTAATCTTTATAGATTTCTTTTTTAAAAACTTTTTTGGAACAATTCTTTTGGCCTCAAGAGCAGGATTTTTTACCTAAAGCATCTAGAAAATGTCACAGTCTCCCTTTTGAAGTACATATCCATGGAGTGGTTTACAATCATTTACCAATGTGCCAAGCACAGAGAATTCAAGAGGAACAAGATGGAGAAAATCAAAATTGGCTAATCCATTTTAGGGAGAGACACCCTCTTTGGGGGAATGGACTTGATAAACCTACTGAGGAGTCCCTGTGAGTATGGATGTGACCAAGGTTTATACATGTTCTATATATATTAGAACTAAACTGATTTATAAAATTTATCAATATTTCATCTCATAAAAGAAATTCTAATTTACTTGAACCACTTTAATGAATTAACTCTTCTTGTTTCTCTATAGAATATTATAGACTTGTTCACCTACTTCAGTATGATCACAAAATTAGATATTCTACGCTTTAATTTATATCAAATTCCTATTTTCTGAAAAAGAATTACAACTTTCTTAAACCTCTTTTCTTTCTGACTCCCACCCTAACTTCTCTGATCTAAATAAATGGAGAGATGTAGCATGTTCAGAGATTAGAAAACTCTGTATTATTAAAATGGTAACATTGCCCAAATTCCCTCCAAGATTCAACACAATCCCCATCAAAATTCCTACAGGCATTTTTGTAGAACTTGATAAGCTAATTCTAAGACTTATATGGAACTTCAAAGAATCTAGAATAGCCAGAACAATTTAAACAACGTACCAAGTTTAAGAACCTAGTCTACTTGATTTTAATACTTACGATAAAACTGTGGTGATTCACACTGTTGGGTATTATTTAGGGATAGATATATAGATTAATGGAAAAGAATAGAGTCAGAAATAGACAAAGTGATTTTTGAAAAATATGCCAAGGCAATTCAATGGGGAGATGGAAGTCTTTCCAATAAATGTTCAGTGAACTAAGTATCCATATTTTAAAAATGTCAATCCATACTGACTATAATACGCAAAAATCAACTCAAAATGAAACCTGTAGCCTAATGTGAAACCTGAAACTATGAAACTTCCAGAAAACACAAGAAAAATATCTTAGCCCTCGGGCCAGCAAAGATTTCTTAAATATGACACCAAAAGCATTACCTGTAAAAGATGAAATGTTGACAATTAAACTTTATCAAAATCTAAAACTTTTGCTCTTTGATCAGACACCAGTAAGAAAATAAAAAACAAATAAAATACTGGTAGAAAACATTCACAACACATTCACATCTGCTAAAGAACTTCCATCCAAAAAATATAGAGAACTCTTAGACTTCAAAATGATATGAACAGACTCTTCACCAAAGAAGAGATATAAATGGTCAATAAATACATGAAGAGATGTCCAACATCATTAAAACTCATTGTGGCAAATGTATAATAATGCAAATTACAACCATAATAAGGCACCACTCCACACACATTGGCTAAGATTAAAAACACTGAGCACATTAAGTCTTTGCAATTATGTGGAGAAACTCTTACACACTGGTGACAGGAATATAAAATGGCACAATCACTGCCAAAACAATTTGGCAGTTTCTTAAAAGTTAAATATACACCTACCATGCAATGCCCAATCATTTCACTCCTAGGTATTTAACCAATGAAGCAAAAAATGTATGTCCACACAAATACCGTACATGAATTTTCGGTTTTTGTTGTTAATTTTTTAATGTTTGTTTATTTTTGTAGGAGAAAGAGACAGAGTGTGAGCAGGGGAGGGGCAGAGAGAGAGGGAGACACAGAATCTGAAGCAGGCTCCAGGCTCTGAGCTGTCAGCACAGAGCCTGATGCAGGGCTTGAACTCACGAGCTGTGAGATCATGACCTGAGCTGAAGTCAGACGCTTAACTGACTGAGGCACCCAGGCGCCCCTATACATGAAAATCCTTAGCAGATTTATTTGTAATAGCAAAAAATTAGAAACAATCCAACTGTCCAACAGGTAAATGGATTAATAAATGGTAGTATATCCATACAAGGGAATACTATTCATCAAGTAAAGGGACGATTCATTGATATACACAACATGACTGAATCTCAAAATCATTGGACTAAATGAAAAAAACCAGGCCAAAAAAAAAAAAAAAAAAAAAAGGCAGACAGATGGGCTCAGGTTTCAATTTCATCTGGCTATGCAACATTGAGCTGTGACTCACTCTACTTGCTTTAGTTTTCCCACCTGCTAAATAGCAATAATAATACCGATAATGATTAATAATAATAATAATAATAATTGCTACCACTTATTGAGTACTTAATATGTTTCAAGGTCTTTACTTGCAATATCCCCTTGAATCCTCACAACTCCGTGATATTTGAGATAATGCATGTTTAGTACTTACCACATGACTCAACAAATTATAGTTATCATTTTACTTTCTTACTGGTTTCTTGTTAATATTAAATAAATATATGTTGAGACCCAACTATGTTCAGGCCCTAAGGAGAGATACAAAGATAATAAGATTGCATCCCTACCCTCCAAAAACTAACAATCTACGACTGAAATAAAAACATATACACAGGTAACTGTAACATGAGTAGCATTAAAAGAAGCAAATATTGGGGTGTCTAGGTGGCTCAGTCAGTTAAGCATCCAACCCTTGGTTTCAGCTCAGGTCATCATCTCACCATTCATGAGATCAAGTCCCACACCGGGCTTTGCGCTGACAGCATGAAGCCTGCTTGGCATTCTCTCTCTCCCTCTCTCTCTGCTCCTCCCCTACTCGCATGCACATGTGTGCGCTATCTCAAAATAAATAAATAAACTTAAAAAAAAAAAAGAAACAAATATGGTGCTGTGAGAGAGGATCATGGGAATTCCCATAGAGGAACTAGTGCTTAAGCTGTATGGTGGCACCACACCAGCAAAAGCTGCTAAAGCTCCAACTCCTTGCCTACTATTCAGGCCTTCCAAGATCTGACCTCATTGCTCCCATTTATTTTCACACAACTTGTGCTCCACTAATACTGTGCTATTTGCTGTTCTTCCCACACTCCTGCTTTCTCTCTTCATGCTATTATGTCCAGAGTTTCTTTGTGCCTCAGCTACCAGGCTTTCCACTCCCACCTGGTGAATGTTCAACAAGCAGGAGATGAGGGTCTATGTTAGTAGCTGACAGGAGGTTACCAGAGATAAACATACGTGTGTCATTCACTAAAACAGTCATGGATAATGATAAAGGGAACGGAGTGAGAAAGCTAAGGAAAGAATCTTGGGGAATGCTTACCCGTAGGCATTGGAAGAAGAAAAATAGAGAAAGAACAAAGAAGTAGGAAAGGGTCAAGAAATACATGCACATGAGCCAAAGCAGAACAATGCTTCAAAGAGGAGAGGAGCAGCTAATAGCAACAGCAAATGCGCTGCAGTGGTTAAGAGCATGGACTTTGGAGCCAGAGCTTCTGGGTTCGAATCTCCATTTCCTCATCTGCCAAATGGGGCTACAAATGGACACTACCACATTAGGTTAGTTCATCTGAGCACTGCTAACACCTGCTTATATAAACAGCCCCAAGAAGATGAGAAGTGTAAGGAAGACTGATGGATTCAGTAGTTAGGACTTGAACTGGAGCCATTTTTGGAGAGCACTGGGGGAAGGGGGCAGAAGTTTGGTAAGAAAATAAATACTAAGAGAGTGAACCAATGATGAACAACCAGTATCCCTAAGACCACAGGTGAATCTTTCTAACATGACAAAAGGGTCTGGTCACCTTCAACCTCTCCAGTTCCTAAGTACTCCCTTGTATTCCAGATATGAGAGTGAGGCTATAGGTCAGCCAGGGTCCCCATTTGACAGGGACCTCCAAGCAAGTGGCCCAGGAAGAAACAGTGGTTTTCTCAGTTGGCTGAGGAGTCTGAATGCAGCCATACTTCTCTTCTAGAAATAATGCCAGGGTATAGTTTCTGTTTCTCAGATTAAGAAGCTTCCCCATTAGAAACCCATCCCAGGAAGGAGAGAAGAGGAGAAATCCTAGACAATTGTTCATAAAGACTGACATAACGGTTCTCTCCAAAGCTTCTTTTCCAATGATGCCCTTGATGGGTAGCCCCCATGGTGACCTAAGTTTAGCTGTATTAACATATTGATGTATTGATGTAAGTATTGATGTAACTAAGTATTGCTCTTGTCCTAACTTTCCTGCTACTTCCAAGGGACATCTCAACCACTTACATCACGTCCTTCAAAAATGCATCTTTGAATGAGATACACTGAATTTCTCTGTGCTTCTACGTTTTCTGTGAGCAATCAAAAATGTCTTTTTTATGGCATTGAATTCTTTAGAATTTATTAGATTCATTGAAATCCCTACATCATTCAGGGGGCTTTTGTTTCAATGCTGATAGTGACAGAAAAAATATGTGAAAATTAGAATGAGTATCTTCATCCTGTATGCTCACAGAGGGATCCAAAGAAGCCAAAAACACATACTGAATAATAGATATTTGCCTTCTCTGAAAGGTACCATTGTATCTTTAGATATCTTGCTGTTGCAAGAGTTAGGGTAAGCAGGTTATCCCCGTGACTTTGGACAAGTTAAGTTCATCAGGGTTTCAAGTAAGAATAAGACTGGACCACAGAGAACTAAAGTAGAAGCCAGAAGAGATGATGTTATGAAGAAATTGCAACTCTGAACACGGAGCATAAATTCCTATATTTTTTCCAGAAAGTGTCAGGGCCACAAATCATAAAACTTATTTTAAAATACCCTTTAACCTAAAAATCTCCCTCCTAAGAATTTATTTTAGGGGTGCCTGGGTGGCGCAGTCGGTTAAGCGTCCGACTTCAGCCAGGTCACGATCTCGCGGTCCGCGAGTTCGAGCCCCGCGTCGGGCTCTGGGCTGATGGCTCAGAGCCTGGAGCCTGTTTCCGATTCTGTGTCTCTCTCTCTCTCTGCCCCTCCCCCATTCATGCTCTGTCTCTCTCTGTCCCAAAAATAAATAAATGTTGAAAAAAAAAAAAAATTAAAAAAAAAAAAAAAAAGAATTTATTTTAAGGAAGAAGTTCAAGAGAGGCCAAACAGAAGCTATATATGGTAAGATAATTTTGTAGTGCTATTTCTAATAGGAAAAAAAAAGCGAGAGTAACAGACAATGGACAAAGTTTTGTAAAATAGGATGTTAACAGAACAAGTATTAGTGACTTTTCAAATGGTAATTATGAAGTCTACAAACACACAGGGAAATATTTTCCATATTTTAAAATATGATAAGGAAAAAAAAAAACCAGGACATAAAAATGTGCATACACTGATTACTAATCCATAAAAGATTATATGAATGTTGGCAAGAAGTGGAAAGTAATATGTAAAAACGAAAAGTTATGTTAAGATGAGATTATGAATGGATTTTTTTCTTTTCTCAAAGATGTGTCGACTTCTGCTTCCAGGAAGATAGAATACGTGTAATTTTCTGTTCTTCCCACGAGCTACAACTAAAAATCCTGTACATTGTATATAAAGCAAACATAAGAAAACTCTGAAAGGAGGAGAGAAGAAGGCAGGCCAGCTAGGGATGTTAAGACCCACGGAACAACATGACGTGAGTTCCATGGGCTTTCTCTTCTCCATACACCCCAGACTTGGAACCGAAGAAGCCGGCAGCCCAGAAACAGCAACAGGCGCAGACAAAAACAAAACAAAAAAACAACCAAAGACTGCTGTCTTAAGCCAAAGGGCTAGGAAAGGGTGGCCTAGAAAGCCAGAAAAGCTTTAGACAATTTAGATAATTATCACTCTACTCCAGCCGAACACCACAGAAAGAACTGTGGGCCCACCCTCACCCACACGTGCAAAGGCTGAATGAGAGCTGGGTTATCCACTCTTGCCAGGTTGTATCGAGGCTCCCCAAACTCCTGACAGGGTGGTATTAGAGAAGACCAGTACTTTAGGAAACCAGTATTTTCATTCCGACTGGCCAATAGTATACATCCCCTTCCCTCCCAACCATTGTGGGAAGCCTGGTTTTCCACTCCCACCTGGCAATAACATGGCCCCACCATCTACCCCACAGGGTAGTGTCAGAGTCAGGTGGACAGTCAGGACCTTATTTATCCCCCAGGGGTAATGGGGGGGGGGGCCACACCCTTACTGTAGCATCACTAAAGACTACCTTTAGTGAAAGGGAGAGCTGGAGCTCCCTCTCCTGCCCAGCAGCCATGAGGAGCCACTGTGGCAAGTGTCAATGAAGGCTAAGTGGGGACTCTGGACTTCTACCTCCATTGGAAGTAACAAAGCAGTACTCTCCCCTACCTTCCTCTGCCAGAGTGATGTCAGAAAAAGCCAGCTACAACGGATCATTTCAATAAAATCCAGGGTCTCATAATTAGGAAATGTCCACGTCTGGGGGCACCTGTGTGGCTCAGTCAGTTAAGCATCCGACTTCAGCTCAGGTCATGATCTCATGGTTCATGAGTTTGAGTCCCGAATCAGGCTCTGAGCTGCCAGTGCAGAGCCTGCTTGGGATTCTCACTTCTGTCCTAGCTCTCTGCCCCTCCCCACTCGTGTGTTTTCTGTCTCTCTCTCTCTCTCAAAAATAAATAAATAAACTTTAAAAAAAAAAGTCCACATTTTAATTATAATCACCCATACTACCAAGTACCAGGAATGTCTCTGACTAGATGAAAAAAAAACCATCAAGGATGCCACCATGATGAGAAAACTGTTAAAATTATTGGACAAAGATTTAAAAGCAGCCATATGTAATGCCCAGAGCAGCCACTGAAAAGCTATACAAGAGATATACTTTCAAACACTATAGATAAATCACTACAGAATTCTTTAAAATGTTTGAGTAACCCATAGGAGGGCAGAAAAATGAAAAACAGAACAAACAGAAAACAGAAAAGAAAATGGCAGACTTAAGCCCTAATATATCAATAATTACATGAAATGTACAAGGTCTAACTATACCAATGAAAAGACAGAGGCTAGCAGAGGAGATTTCCAAGCATGATCCAACTATGTTCTGTAAACAAGAAACTCATTTCAAACATTACATTGGCAAATTGAAAGTAAACCACATATGAGATGTCACTAAATACCTATCAGAAAAGCTAAATAAAAAAAACAGCAATGATGCCAAATGCTGACACACATGTGGAGAAACTGAGTCACTCATCCATTACTGGTGGGAGTGTAAAATGGTACAGCCAGTTTGAAGACAATTTGCCAGTTTATGAGGAAACTAAGCATTTAATTTTCTTATAAAACTAAGCACTTAGTTTTCTTTTAAAACTAAACTATCCCAAAACTTAGCAATTGTACTCTTGGGCATTTATCCCAGAGAATCAAAGACTTACATTTATACAAAAACCTGCATATAACTGTTTATAACAGCTTCATTCATAATAGTTCCAAAACTGGAAAAAACTCAGATGTCTTTCAATGGATAACTGGTTAAAAAAAAAAAAGAAGAAAAGAAAAGGAAAGAAAAGAAAAGAAAAAAGAAAAAAGAAGAACAAACTGTGGTAAACCCATACCGTGGAATATTACTCAGCAATAAAAAGAAACAAACCATTGGTACATACAACAGCCTGGATGAATCTCTGAATTATGCTAAAAGGGAGGAGTCAGTCCCAAAAGGCCACATACTGTATGATTCCATCTATATCCCATTCCAAAATGACAAAATGACAGAACTGGAAAACAAATGAGTGGTTACCAAGGATTTAAAGAGGGGATGAGGGTGAGGAAGAGGTGGGAATGGCCCTAAAAGGGCATCAGGAGAGACCTTTGTACTGATGGAATGTTCTGTATCTTGACTGTATTGCTGTCTGTATCCTGGTTGTAGGATTGCCTTGTAAGTGCTGGAGATGTTTCCTTTGCGAGAAACTAAGTAAGCAGCACACAGGATCTCTCGGTATTATTTCTTACAAGTGCATGTGAATCTCTAATGGTCTCAACATAAAAAGTGTTTTTTTACGTGTCACACTCTTTTTTATAGGAGACCCTTGGTATTTCAGAATAACAGATCCAAACCTTCAGAAATCCCCAAATACCAGGAAACGGACATGCTTGTGCAGGCTTTCTCCCACATCACCTTTCCCACAGAATCACCCATCCTCATGCATCCTCGGTCCTCCCCACTCAACTTGTGCTGGAGCTCACCCCTCCCTTTACGTCCATTTCCGCAGCACGACCCTTGTGACCCGAGTCACTGCACCCACGAACAAATTGGGAGCCCTGGTGCTGCTTCAGGAAGCAACAGATGCCCGGTCCTGGGCTGCTCAACTCCATACCTCAGTAAAACGCCAAATCGCTGGAAAGATTAGTGAGCACCGTGGTGCTAAATGCAGAGGAACCAAGGGCACGCCACGTCCTCATTGTTTTTTGTTTGTTTGGTTGGTTTTGGTTTTTTTGTGTGTGTGTGAATGAAATGGATCATTGGTGTCTGTTCAGATGTGCCAACCAGGTAGAAATGACACCAGGTAGAAATTATTCAGAAGTGAAGCAAATGAAGGTCTCCCATTTGTGGTGTACTCTCAATCAGAAGTTTGCTTGAATCTTTCAGTGGAGAGTTACAGCCAAGACCTTCATCTGATTCCATCTGACTTACAAGGTAAACACCAGTCATACCTCGCTACCAGCTCCTTACATTTACCTAACGTGTCCTCTTAGCCCAGGCTGCTGAAACAAAAATACCAGACGCAGGGTGGCTTATACACAGCAGACGTGAATTTCTCACAGTTCTGGAGACTGAAGTGCCCACGTGGCCGGGTTCCAGTGAGGGTTCACTTCCTGCCCTCTCCCTGTAACTTCGAGTGGCGGAAGGGACTGGAACACTCTCTTGGGTCTCCTTAATAAAAATCCTGATTATTATTTTTATAAAAGAAAAACCAGGATCAGAGCCTCGCCACTGTCAGAACCTCACGGTAGCACCCAGAGGGGTGAGAGACTCTGGAGACAATAGGGGGAAAAAAAGAACGAATCTTCCTGTGGAGTCAGACTGACGAGGTGGGGGTCCTTGACAAGGGCAGGATCAAAAAGACTGCTTAGCCAGCACCTGTTGCAACCGTGCATGGGGCCCCGTGCCTGTCAGCGGCTGAAGGCCCTCTGAGCACCTCCCCCGATGAAGTCCCAGCTGGATGCCGGAGCTGTTTTTTTAACCCTAACAAGATCTGTCATTAAACGTTACTGGAGCCTGACTTTGCCTCTTTCCCTCCAGGCCCCGCTAGTGGAGGTCAGAGGTCACACCATCCATCCACACAGGCTCCTGGGCCCCAGCTTTTGTTCACCAGGCCTCATAGTGATGATGGGGAAGCACTCTCTTGGCCCTTGGAGGCCATACAAGAAACCAGCGAACCATGGTCCTTAACGAACTGGGCCCCTCCACGGCCAGCCGGCAACAACCACTTATGATATTTACAGCCTTCTGTCTGCACAGATTAAACACAGGGAACAAAAAATGGAACTCCTTTGTCTGGTAAACTTATGTCATTCCTTGTTAAGACAAATTGAGAACAAAACTCGATTTTGTTGGGAAACGTTTGCTTCTAAAGACAGTCTTGGATGAGGATAGGAGCATTTCTGGGGACAAGGACATCTTGTACAATATTATGAATAAGTGACTGTGTTCTGATAATTTCACAAATACTTTAGCTGTATTGTTTTCTAGCAACAGAATATATTTTGGCCAAGAGCACTATTTCTCACTTGTTCATTGGCAATTAGTGTTGTAAACAGATACCTCGTGGGCACATTCCTCAGCAAAGAATCAACACCACAGCAACATGATCTTGGCAGCCCGAGTTATCACTTTTTGTTTGAAATGTAGACATTTTTCTAAAGATCCGTCGGGGCTTTGGGTGCTGAGGTCGAGGGAAGGGTTCCATTCACTGTCTTTGCAACTTGAGAACCATGGATCTAGGGACAATATATTTTGGCAGAGAAACACTTTTTATTTTTCCAGAAAAAGCATATGCACAAACCCAGTATGTCAATTTAAACCCAGAAGTGCTTTTAAAAAAAAATTTTTTTTTAATGTTTTTATTTATGTTTGAGAGAGAGAGACACAGAGCACAAGTGGGGGAGGGGCAGAAAGAGGGGGAGACACAGAATCCGAAGCAGGCTCCAAGCTCTGAGCCGTCAGCGCAGAGCCCGACGCAGGGCTTGAACTCATGAACCGCGAGATCATGACCTGAGCCGAAGTCAGATGCTTAACTTACTGAGCCACCCAGGCGCCCCCCAAGAAGGGCTTTGATTTACACCAAGTAGGAGACCAGAGCTCCCCTGACCTGCAACCCCTACTTCTGGTGCCACCCCAACTCCACTGCCCCCACCCACGGTATCCCCTAAAGAGGCTCTGCAGAACACAGCTGAACAACCACAGCTCTACCAACCGTGTCTGGAACTAGTTGTCAGAAGACCTGGGTGCCTAATGGATCTTCCACAAAGTTTCTTGAGCTGGGAGAAGCCCCGTGGTCTCACTGTGTCTTCGCTTTCTCATCCAGTAAACATGGCTTCCTTATTCCACTGCCTAATGGGACTGTGATCAGTGTTGAACAGAGAGGACAACGTGCTGCTAAATCCCTGGCACTCTCCCCCTAAGGGGTGGGAATTGCTGCTCCTAATGGTTGTTTTATAGACTAACTTGAGACATAATGCACACATAACTCTCCCGCTGAAAGTGAACAACTCAATGGCGTCAGTATATTCACAGTGTTCTAATCGTCACCACAGTCCCCATCAGAACGTCTTCGTCACTCCAGAAAGAAACCCCGTACTCACTGGCGTCACTCCTCATTTCTCCCCACTCCCCCACGGTGCCTCAGACTTTCTGTCTGCAGAGATCTGCCAATTTGGAGATTTCCTATAAATGGAATCATACACTATATGATCCTTAGCAACTAACTTTTATCATTTAGGGTTACTTTCAAGGCTCATCACTACTTCATGTCTTTTTATTGCCGGGTAGTCTGTTGTGTGGATGTACGCTGTTTCGCTGAAGGACGTCTGAATGGTTTCCATGTTTGAGCTATGATGAATAATGCTGCTGTGAACATTAAAAACGTCAACAAGGTTTTGGTTTTGCATTTTTGCATTTAGTTTTTCATTTCTCTGACTGTATCCCTAGGAGTAGACCTGCAGGGTTACATGGTAAGTCCATGTTTAACCTTTTGAGGAGCTGCCAGACTGTCTTCCAAGATAGCGTACCATCTCACATTCCCCCCAGCAGCGTGTGAGGGTTCAGTCTCCCCATATCTCTGCTACACCTGTTAGTATGTACTTGCCTTTCTGATTATAGCCATCCTGTAAAGATTAGATAAAGTAGTATCTCCTTGTGATTTTGATCTGCATTTGCCTAATGACTAGTGATGCTGGGTATCTTTTTGTGTGCTCATAATGGGTCTTTACATTTATTGTTTCCTCTGTAGAATGTCATCCTATACACTGCCCAGGATAATGGCAGGCAATCTAACAATGGAAGATGTCTGGACAGATGGAACTCTGCAAGCGTCAGTTGTTTTCTATGTCTGTCAAGTGTACTTTTTATTTGAAGACTTGAAATATTTTTACTTAAATTATGACATCGACCTATCTCTCCCAGCATCCCTCTTACCCCATATTCCTCTTACGCCATTACTATGCCTTAAATTGACCAAACTCTTACAAGAAAGTTTCTCTACAAAATTCTCTGAAAAACAGATGAGCTCTAAAATCAAGCCAATAACTCACTTTTTCAAAAAATCCCAGCATACCAGGTCATCTGAATTTGACCAGGCTGCCACTCAGTCCAACCCTGGCAGGTGCCATTCACGCAGTCCTCCGTGTGCCTGGAGCCCCCTGGAGCTGTACAGTGCTCTCACCCTGTGAGGCAGCTCTCCCTTCCCTCACCCACCCCACCCGCAACACACCTTTAATGGGGTGTGTCTTTGAGAGTTGTTGTTTAGCCAATCATGGCAGTGATTTGCACTGACCTAAGGGGCATCTGCAAGGTGGCTGAGTCAGGTGAAGAACAGAGTGAGAGTAGCCATCTGGATCTGTTCTGTCCAGCTAAATGTTGATTTCACGGGCTTGCCTAGAGCAATGGTCACCCCAACATCTACGGAAAGCTCTTCCTCAGTCACAGCTGATTGGTAAAGGCAGCCCAGAACAGCAGGTAGGAGTAAGAGCTGCCTCTGGTACCCCAGGAGTCTTCATCCAAATATCTCCCACCACCTGCCAGCACTGTCATGTTACAAAGACCTCTTCACCACTCTGAGTCTGTTTCCTCACCTGTACAACCGTCAATACCTTGTTCAAAGAGTTGTGGCAACGAACAAAATACCGTTTAATCCACATTTCACAGAGTGCTCAGGACATAGCATGTCCACAATCAAAGTTGTCATTACAGTTATATCTTTAACCAATAGCCCATTAACGTGCAGGGGTTTCTTGCTTCTGGCTCTTTACCTTGACCGTCTCCTCTGTCCAGAACACCGTTGCATACACTGCCTGGGTCATTCCTGGACTCACGTTTGTGTCAAAATGAGCAACTCCAGAAGTAGCACATGTTTTAGCAGCACGGCTGCCATGAGCCAGCACCTGCTTTTTGCAACTTGGTTGTTCATAAACCGAAAAGGATGCTGCTGGGGCATCTGGGTGGCTCAGTCGGTTGAGCGTCCGACTTCGGCTCTGGTCATGATCTCACGGTCCGTGAGTTCGAGCCCCGCGTCTGGCTCTGTGCTGACAGCTCAGAGCCTGGAGCCTGCTTCAGATTCTGTGTCTCCCTCTCTCTCTGCCCCTCCCCTGCTCATGCTCAGTCTCTCTCTCTCTGTCAAAAATAAATAAACATTGAAAAGGATGTTACTGCTGTTCCTCTTGCAATGGCACAGAAGGCAAAATGAGGAATTCTTTGCTCCTTAGTTTATTTATTCAACAAATCCATACTGAGCACCTCCTCTGTGCAAAGTGGAAGTGAAAATTGGAATTAAGTTATGGTCTGTGTTCTCTAAACAGTGCAGGGGGGAAGGCCATGTGGTGGAGGAGATATAACATTAATCATAGCTGTGTTCCAGTAAAACTTGTTTTATAAATAAACAGGTGTCAGCCCAGATTTAGTCCATGGGCCATCATTTGCCAACACCTGTTCTAGAATATCCTTAAATTCTGCTAAATTTTTTTAAACATTATTTTTTTAATATGAAATTTATTGTCAAATTGGTTTCCATACAACACCCAGTGCTCATCCCAAAAGGTGCCCTCCTCAATACCCATCACCCACCCTCCCCTCCCTCCCACCCCCCATCAACCCTCAGTTTGTTCTCAGTTTTTAAGAGTCTCTTATGTTTTGGCTCCCTCCCTCTCTAACCTTTTTCTTTTTTCTTTTCCTTCCCCAAATTCTGCTAAATTTTATGTTATAATTAAAATGCAAACATACGGTTTAAAAATCATCGGGGCGCCTGGGTGGCGCAGTCGGTTAAGCATCCGACTTCAGCCAGGTCACGATCTCGCGGTCCGTGAGTTCGAGCCCCGCGTCAGGCTCTGGGCTGATGGCTCAGAGCCTGGAGCCTGTTTCCGATTCTGTGTCCTCTCTCTCTCTGCCCCTCCCCCATTCATGCTCTGTCTCTCTCTGTCCCAAAAATAAATAAACGTTGAAAAAAAAATTTTTTTTTAAAATCATCTTACAGAACTCTTGGACTCTTGAGAAGTCTATGGACTTGTTTGAGAAAAGCTTGCCTAAGGAAGCCATAATATAAGCACACAGACCAGGAGTGCAGAACCATGGCCCCGTTTGAAAGACAATGTATACACCATAAAAATGACCTCAGCTGGTCTCTGAGAATAGAGGCTTGGACTGACTACCATGTTCTCTATTAGGTCTAGTAAAATCTTAGCAAAGGATAATGCTCAATACGTGACCATTTCATGAATCAAGTCAAAATCAATAGAGGATTTCTGGTCTAAGCACGGACATCGAAAGTGCCTGGACGTCATCACCACTGTCCTCGAAATAAGAAAAAGCAGCCGAGGGGGGCCTGGGTGGTTCAATCGGTTAAGCAGCCGACTTTGGCTCAGGTCATGATCTCACAGTTTGTGAGTTCAAGCCCCGCATCTGGCTCCATGCTGACAGTGCAGAGTCTGCTTGGGATTCTCTCTGCCCCTCCTATGTGTTCTCTTGCACTCTCTCTCTCTCAAAATACATAAATAAAATTGAAAAGAAAAAGAAAACGTAGCTGAACAAATTGAAAACCAACCACTTTTCTTGGAAACATCAGAGAGTTGAAATCGCAGGGCAAACCACCATCCTGAAATTTGAGGAGATGGGTGAATATGGAAAATCAAAGCTGAGATCAGTTCACCTGAAGCAGAAGCCACCAAAACCAGTAACCTAAATGGTGATTTTAAAGACTTGATGGAAACTGAGTATGCACTTCTTGAGATTTAAAAACACTTGGGAATCTAGTTTTTGTGTTTAGGGGATAACCCTACACTTTCATGGTTTTTATCTCAAGAATTCCTACCATGTTCTCACAGCGAAGACTATAGTGTGAAAACCCCTGTTTCCAGCAGAGGGAGGGGGGAAGTAACCATTTTTTAAAACACACCAAAGGAAAAGTAACCATTTCAAAATAGACTAAGAGGAAAATACCATTTTGAAATATGCTGAGAGTATTCCCTGTAACAAAGGCCTGTGCTCAAAGGGAAATTACTGGAGCCTTATCTGACTTAGGGGAAGAGAAAATAGCCAATTCCAACTCCCTCTAGCCTTGTCCCACACAAGAGGAGGAAAAAGGCCAAGAAATGCTTTTAAAGGTCACAGTCTAGGGACACAGGCCCCACTAAAACACTGAAGTTTTTTAATCGTAAGATGGTAGAACACCTCCCCTCTCCCACACCCAACTGCCACATCACTAGGGCTCTGGTAGTGACTGGGGCATACAAATGAAAGAACTGTAAAACAAAGACCTATTTAAGAAGGAGTTCTTAGGGAGACATGAAGGCAACAGGAGAGGGAGGGAAATAAGAAAAAATAGGGGGAAATGAAGCCTCTGGCACCTACAGTTACAGAAGACACTAAACATAGCACAGCTTCAAGCCAGATTACCATAAAACCTCACACTAAAAGCCTCGATCTTTACCCAATACATCGTGCCCAGCTTTCAACAAAAAATTCAAAAACATACTAAAAAGCAAGAAAAAACATAGTCTGAAGACACAAAGAATGTATAACAACCAGACTCAGGTAGGACATCGATTTTGGAATTATCATATACGGAGTTTAAAATAACTATGATTAATATGTTAAGGGCTCTATGGGACACCTGGGTGGCTCAGTTGGTTGAGCGTCTGACTCTGGCTCAGGTCATGATCTCACGGTTTGTGAGTTTGAGCCCCACATTGGGCTTTGTACTGACGGCTCGGAGCCTGGAGCCTGCTTCAGATTCTGTGTCTCCCTCTTTCTCTCTCTCTCTGCCCCTCCCCCACTTGTGCTCTGTCTCTCTCTCTCAAAAATAAAATGTAAAAAAAAAAAAAAATTAAAAAAAAAATATACACACACACACACACACACACACATATATATATATATGTATGTATGTTAAGGGCTCTAACAGAAAATTAGACAATATGCAAGAACCAATGGATAATGTAAACAGAGAAATGCAAACTCTAAAAAATCAGTGAGCTTGAAAATATGTCTATAGAAACCTCCCAAACAGACATGAAAAGAGAAAGAATGATTTTTTAAAATGGAACAGAATATCAAAGTACTGCAGAACAACCACATAAGGTAGAATATATGTGAAACAGAAATATGAGAAGGAGAACAAAGAAAGGAACTGAAGATATATTTGAAGTAATAATGGCTGAGAAATTCTCAAAATTAATGACAGACACCAAACCACAGAGCCAGAAAGCTTACAGAATACCAAACAAGATAAATATGTAAAAATCTATACCCAGATGTATCAAACCACAGTAAATCAAAGACCCAGGGAAAATTACAAAAGAACAGAACACTTGACTGTAGAAGAATTACACTGGGCTTCTCTTCACAAACCATGCAAGCAAGAAGACAGTGAAGTGAAATATTCAGTGTTGAAGGAAAAACCATCAACCTAGAATTCTGTACCCAATAAAACTGTCACCAGATAAAAAAAAAAAAAAAAAACCTCCCAAAACTCAGCAATAAGGAATGAACAACCCAGTTAACAAATAGGCAAAAGATCTGAACAGACACCTCACTAAATAAGATAAACAAACTTTAAATAAATATATAAGTAACATACAGATATTTATTGAACACAACAAAGCCTTTATTACTTGACGGTACAATGTATATCTCCCGAACAGAGTATAGTGTTTCCCAAATTTGTTTGAGAAAAATATTCACTCCCACCACCCACCTCCTGCTCTATTTATCCATTTTGGTGTAGAAAAGAGAATTTCATGGACTGGATACCATCATTTGGTACACACTTTGAGAACTGTCACTAGGGAATGGCAAATTAAAACAACAGTGAAACTCATGTGGAATTTAAGAAACAAAACAGATGAACTTAGGGGAAGGGAAGCAAAAAATAAGAACAGAGAGGGAGACAAACCATAGAGACTCTTAAATACAGAAAACAAACTGAGGGTTGCTGGTGGGGTGCTGGGTGAGGGGAATGGACTAAATGGGCGATAGGTATTAAGGAGGGAACTTGTTGGGATGAGCACTGGGTGTTCTATGTAAGTGATGAATCACCAAATTCTATTCCTGAAATCATTATTACACTAATTGTTAACTAACTTCAATTTAAATTAAAAAAATTTAAAAACAATAGTAAGATACCACTGTACCCCTATTAGAATGATTAAAATATAGGGGGAAAGGGCACCTGGGTGGCTCAGTCAGTTAAGAGTCCGACTCTTGATTTTGGATCAGGTCATGATCTCACAATTGTGAGATCGAGCCCTGGGTTGGGCTCTGTGCTAGGCATGGAGACTTCTTGGAATGATCTCTCTCCTGCTCTGCTCCTTCCCCACTTGCTTGCTCGCTCGTTCTCTCTCTCTTTCTCTTCAAATAAATAAGTAAACTTTAAATAAAATAAAATGGGGACCTGACAGTACCAAATGCTCCACATGAATGCAAGATGTTTATAACAGGGAACCTGACTGTGGGGAGGAATCATGTATGAAAACTCTCAAGGATTTGCTCAATTTCTCTGTAAATCTAAAACTGTTCTAAAAATAAAGCCTACTATGTTTTTTAAAAAACCAATAGAGGTAAATTGAGGCCACATGGAACATTCGCAGGGTAGAAGAATGAAAAAGATCAAATAGGTTTAAAGCCAGAAGAGACCTTAGAACTGGTCATTTGTTCCTCCAGTATTTGCTGACCACTTACAAAGTATCACTCTCTGTGTGAGGCACTCTGTGGATGATGAAAACAAGACAGCCCCGCACAATAAGTGAAAAATGCCAAATGATCCCATTTTTTGATAAGTATGTGTGTCTGGGGGTGGGGGTGGGGTACAGAACTCTGAGAGGACGGTCACTAAGGTATTAACAGTAGTTATTTCTTGATGGGCTTGTGTTTCCTCTCACTGGTTCACATTATTTCATAGTGTTTATTTCAAGCTTGCTTTGCTGCTGTCACAAGAAAATAAAATAATAAAAGTCATTTTCCTTTATTACTTGGAAAGTCATCCTCCTTTATTCTAAGGAGGCCCCCTTGGAGAGTGCTCCCAGGTGAAGGTGAAGTTGGGGCCAGGAGTGTGAAAGCAAATGAAATGGGGCAGGGTGGCTGGGACAAGGGCCTGTCTCACAGGAGAAGTACACAGCAAGAGAACCCCATGTCCTGAACGGAAGTGTTTTTGGTCGCCCAGAGGACAGATCCCGGTGGCTTCCAAGGTGCATTTCACTCAGTGGCAGCAACACTTGACCACCAGTAACCACAGCCAAATCTGCGATCCTGATCGTTTTTGACACTCGTTCATTTCCACTAAGCTGTCTCCACCACAGTGTTCTCCAAAGGGTGCTTTATAGAAAACTAGTCCCCAAGATATTAGTAGGTGGGCTTCTGTGGTTAAATGCTTTTGATAAATACTGGATTGAATTAATGAATAGCACAAATACAGCAGAATATATCAAAGCCTTTATTACTTGATGGTACAATGTGTTTCTCCAGAACAGAAGTGGTGTTTCCCAAATTTGTTTGAGAAAATAATTCACTACCACCACCCACTTTCTACTTTATTTGTTTCAGCGGAGGCAAGATAATTTCATGGACTAGATAACATCATTTGGTACACATTTTGAAAACTGTCACTCTGCCATATGTCACATTAATGGTTCATGGACCACAATTTATCTTGTTCATCAGTATTCCCACATATCTCCAGCAGCTAACACATAGAGGGCTCTACGTAAGAATTGGTAAATATGTGAATAAATGAATTTCATTACGAAAAACTGACTTGGGGTGCCTGGTTGGTTCAGTCAGCTGGGCAGGCAAATCCTGACCTCAGGTTCATGAGCTCAAGCCCCATGTTAGGCATAGAGCTTACTTTTTTATAAAAGGGTTGGAGGCATGGGGAGAAAGAAAAACTGACTTCCCACAAAGCTCTACACTTGCTGTATTTCTTCTGGCTTGTACTTTCACTTCCCTACAAAGAAAATAAATCACCCAGGATCACAATGAACTGCCCAATCTGGACAGTCCATGTAGGCATGGAAGTAGTCAAAATCAGATCTGCTCACCGGGACTGTCTTTCTCCCAAAGGTTCTGCCACTTGCGAACGAAATGCTCTCCCTAGCCGAGAGTTAGGGACAAACCAACGCAGACGGGTCTGTGGTTCATCTTACCAAACACTTTCAACAAATTCGACTTACTTCATAAGAGTCAATTGGGAAAGACCTCTAAACAAAACAGCCACTTGGATTATATGAGGTGAATGCATGACTGTCGAAGCAATGAAGACTTGTCTTTTCCACTTCTCCATCAAGAGATTGGGGGGGGACATGCTTTCCCCATGTAGCCTGATAACAGCTGTGCTGGAGGATGACTTATACATGGATTACAACCAACTGGAGTCAAGAAGAGGTCACCCACAGTCTCATAAAAAAGAGTTCCCCCGGGGCGCCTGGGTGGCTCAGTTGGTTAAGCATCCAACTTCAGCTCAGGTCATGGTCTCATGGTTCATGAGTTCGAGCCCCATATCTGGCTCTGTACTGACAGCTCGGAGCCTGGAGCCTGCTTCGGATTCTGTGTCTCCCTCTCTCTCTCTGCCCCTCCCCTGCTTGCACTTTGTCTCTCTCTCAAAAATAGATTAACATTAAAAAGAATTTTTAAAAAAGAGCTGTAATGTGTGTGTTCCTCCAGATATTTCCCTGACCCCAAACGCTCAGCCATTGTGGTACTTGATGCTTCTGTCTTCTGCAGGCTTCTGTCCTTGAACAACAAAGGTGCTATTGCCCTCATTTTTTTATTTTTAAGGGCTGAAGAAACTCGTTAGCCCCTCTAAATACAACAAAGGAAAACTCCATTCAGCCAAAAGTTCAAGCCTAAATTTTAAATCTAAATATTTGAACTGATCACTGATGTCCACATGCTACAAAATTATAACTTCCTCTTTTTAAAAACCCTGCTGATTGTACTGTAAGTATTCTAAGCAGAATGCCTTTCAAGTCTAGAGCCATTTTAAATTCTCAAAACTTTACATATGCAAGGAAAGCAAACTGAAAGCGAAAGTCAGTAAGTTTCCTCTTATTTCTGAGATTAATTTCAACCTCCCCAGTTTTCTGCACTCCTGCCATGGTTCAGACTACTAGATGCGGCAACAATGAGGGATTTCCTAAGTTACACAGGAAACCTGGACTCAATTACTGCAGAGGGATATGTGCCATTTCTAAGTTTGTGGTTTGCTTCCCTGTGTTTAAAGCAAAGGTTATTAGACACTAATGCTGCACAGATTTTCTAAATATTCTGGATTGCCAATGGCAGAGCCAGATGTGAACCACATCAGGAGAGACATGCGTGACAGCGTTTTCCTAAATGCTCATGATGAATTATAATTTGCAAAGGGGAAAATTGCAGCTGTGTGGTGCCAGGATCACTTCTTCCAAATACTATTCTTCTCAGGGTATTTTCTCCTCAGGGACAGTAGAGGCTCCCTTTTGTGTGAAATCTAAAGAACAGTATCAAAGACCTCAGTCATCAGCCTGCCCTACCTTTAGGCTATCCGAAGGGTGCGCCATACCCCCAGGACAACCTCTTTACTCTCTTCCTATGTATTTTTGTTTGTGTGGCTGTCTCTGTCTGGAACCCACGGCTCTAACATCCTTCAGAACCTGGCTCAAACCTCATCATGGTCAAGGGGACTCCCGTCTCCAGCCCCTCTCCAGGCTCATCATTCCCCTGTATTTGTCATTCCCTGTAGTTATCTATACTTGTCATCATGACTATTGGTAGTGGCCACTGGAAAGTCTGGCATCACATCCATGGCTCCCTTAAAGCAAAAGTGTGGAATGGACTCCCTCGTGTGTATTTTCTATACTTCCTCTTTCCTTCCTTCACTTCATGCTGTGTGTCCCCACCCTTAATTGGATTTGCCTTTTTCATCCCTTCTAAAGTGTTACCTTATTCTAGCTTCTCTATTTTCACATGATATCTTAAATCATCTCTGGACTAAAGTGGAGTGTCCATGTGAATCTGTGGACTATATTAGCATGCGTTGTTCTCTCAGCACATCCTCCGTGAGTGCCTAAGCTCCCACCATTTCACATACTTTGCCAAGGAAAAACTGATGTCAGAATCAAGTTATCTTCCTGTCCTAGTTGTCTTCTTGTATCTAGTTACCTTTGATGTTCTAATTTTTGAAACTAACTTTTTTTTTGTTCCTCCTTTGATTGAAGGATTAAATGTGCAAGACCTTTTATATATATTATCTGCAACCCGGAATTATCATCCCATGTTATACATGAAGAACCACATAATCAGAAATGTTAAATGGTTGGCCCAATGCCACCCAGCTAATAAGGTAGAGTCGAGACTTGAACCTCAGTCTACCTGATTCCAAATCCCTTGACTCTGTAGCTTCTAAAAACCTTTTAGGTTTAGTACAAACCAAACTCCATGGTTTGTACTAATTGACTGTTGAAATATGACTAGGAAAACTTGGTCCAGAATTGAATAAAACCTTAGAGGCTAAGCTATTGCAAGTTGAACTTGTAAAGCTGGTACAAATTGGCTTCATAAAGAATATGAGTAGATCCTAAGCAGATCTGTCTGGGAAAGATAAGACATACTAAAGTAACCAAAACACTTAGGATATGGGGTAAAGAATCCAAGAAGAGATGCCATGTGCTGATGTCCAAGTTTGGATACAAAGAAAGAATGAATGAGGCACACTGGTTTGGATTTAGACGCAGGGCAAACTGATCTAGCTGTGCAACCATCCCAGCAATTTTAGCCCAACCCTTGGGTTTCAATAAGGGTAGCCTTGGTGGTTATTTCTTGAAGGAGTCTGACAAAATGGAATAGACATTTTATATCTGAAGCCAGAATACAAAATCTTTGTTCACTGAGAATCTATACACGTTACCTTCTCTGTAACATTTTCCCTAACTCCTCCCTGGTATTTCATGTTTATGTAATATTTACCACATGGTATTATAATGGTGTATCTATGTCTGTCTTCCCCACTAGAGCTTCTGCTACTCAAGGGCCATAATATAATCTTTTGGAAATATCATACATATGTCACTTCTTCCCAAACTGATCTAAAGACTGGATGCAATTCCAGTAAAGCCAAATAGAATTGTTGAAGAACTTGACTGATAATTCTCAAATTTATATGCAGGAGCAAAGACCTAAGAACAAACAAGGCATTCCTGAAGGGGACTATCAAGATTCATTACAAAGTTGTACAAAGTTGTCTATATAATAAAGACAGTATTGTAGTGGCACAGTTATATACAAATTGCCCAATGAAATAGATGAAAAGGCCCAGAAACATAGAGAGAGAGAGGAGAGGAGGGTGGATCCTTGACATACGACAGAGAAGGCATTGCAAATTGGCAAGGAAACAGCAAATTCATTAATAAACAGTGCAAGACCAATTGGTTTTCTATATGGAAAAGAAACCCTGTAATTAGATCTTGCTTCACACCATGCAGAAATGTCAAATCCTAGAGGATTTAAGACTTAGATGTAAAAGGCAAAACACTTAAAATTTGGAAGACAATGCAGGAGAATATCTCTAGAACCTGAAAGTAGTGAAGGTTACTTTAAAAAGTACAAACTGCATGGGGCGCCTGGGTGGCTCAGTCGGTCGAACATCCGACTTCGGCTCAGGTCATAATCTCACGGTCTGTGAGTTTGAGCCCCGCGTCGGGCTCTGTGTTGATGCTCGGAGCTCAGAGCCTGGAGCCTGTTTCAGATTCTGTGTCTCCCTCTCTCTCTGCCCCTCCCCCGCTCATGCTCTGTCTCTCTCTCTCTCTCCCTCTCTCTCTCTCTCTCTGTCAAAAATAAATAAATATTAAATGAATGAATGAATAAATAAATAAATAAATAGTACAAACTGCAGGACACCTGGGTGGCTCAGTTAAGTGTTAAGTTTGTTAAAAGTCCAACTTCAGCTCAGGTCACGATCTCGTGGTTTGTGAGTTCGAGCCCCACATCGGCTTCACTGCTGTCAGCACAGAGCCCACTTTGGAACCTCTGTCTCTGTCACTGTCTCTCTCTCTCTCTCTCTCTCTGCCCCTCTCCCGCAATCTCTTGCTCTCACTCTCTCTCTCAAAAATAAATAAATATTTTAAAAATAATAAACAGTACAAACTACAAAAGAAAAAATAATAAATTCAGCTGCATTCAAATTAAGAACATCTGTTTAACAATACATCCCATGATGATGAAAGTGGTCAGAAACCCCACAAATCAGGAGAAGATAATTTGCAACATGTATGACCAATAAAATGTACATAAAGACGGTTTACTTTTTTTATCTTCTAAGTCCAATAAATAAATGAATAAATCCCAATAGAAAAATGAGCAAAAGATAGAACTAGGACAAAGCAGGAAACATGACAGGCCCCCAAACACATGAAGGGACACTCAACCTCATTAGTAATCAAGGAGACATTCAGACACCATTACTTTTCACCCAGTGGATGAGCAAATAAGAAGTCCCAACACTGTCAAAGTCTTGGTCGGGGTGTGAATCAACTGGAATTTTTATACATTATTGGCAGGAGTCAACTGGTACAACCACTTTGGAAAAAATAAGCTGAACATTCACATACTTTATAGCCTAGCAGTTCTACTGTAAAGAAATTCTTGCATACATGTCCAAGATTCATGTGATTCTACTTCTAAGGATAAATCCTAGAGAATCTCTTGCACAGCATTTACATATAGGAACATTCTTAACAGCATTGTAATAACAACTGCAAATAACCCTTGTCCAAAGTGGCCAGAGAATGAATAAACAGTCATTTATTCATGCACAATAAAATGTGAAAAAAGCAAGTGAAAAAAAGACTGGGTATAGTAAAATACCATTTTTTAAAAATTTTTTTTAACGTTTATTTATTTTTGAGACAGAGAGAGACAGCATTAACAGGGGAAGGTCAGAGAGAGAGGGAGACACAGAATCTGAAACAGGCTCCAGGCTCTGAGCTGTCAGCACAGAGCCCGACGCAGGGCTCAAACTCACAGACTGCGAGATCATGACCTGAGCTGAAGTCGGACGCCCAACCGACTGAGCCACCCAGGCGCCCCGTAAAATACCATTTTTTAAACAAGCAAAAAATACACTATTTGATATTATATATGTATGTGATAATTTGGTTTTTTTAATATTCACTTTGAGAGAGAGAGAAACAGAGCGTGAGCAGGGCAGGGGCAGAGAGAGAGGGAAACACAGAATCCAAAGCAGGATCCAGGCTCTGAGCTGTCAGCAGAGAGCTTGTTGCAGGGCTCGAACTCACAAACCATGAAAGCACGACCTGAGCCTAAATCAGATGCTTAACCGACTGAGCCACCCAGGCACCCCAATAACCTATTTTTTTAAACCAAGGGTTCACAGAAATCAAATTCAGAATGTTGGTTACTTCTAGAAGAAATGATCAGTCATGTGATTAACAGGAATTCTGAGAACGCATGAGTGGGGGCTTGTGGGAGGTGACATCTGAGGGAAAGGAGGGCAGGGATTTCTGCAGTCGCCATGGATGCACTTCCTAGCAGCCCAGCTTTGCGTGACTGACTTTGTTAGCTAAAGGTGTAGAATTCAAGAGAAAGGAGCCAAACCCTATGAGTGTGTCTTTGTTGCCTCCGGAGCAAGGAATTGCCTGGATCTGTGGTTTGGCTGTGGAATGAGCAGTGGAAGCACTTTCTCTTCCATTATATCTGCATAATAGACTGGCTGATCCCACGCCATATTACTAAGCTCCTGGCAAGCCAAGTGGTTTCCATGTTACTTCACTGACAGCTTCCCTGAACTTCAGGTTTCCCTAGCTCCTGATTCCGTGTGGTGAAAATTCCCTCAAGTATCATTATTCTTTGTCCCTTATGTTTTTCCAGACCTTCCCTATCACCTGAAGGCTGAGCCAGATTCCTTGGTTGTAGGAAATTTGCAGCCAGCCTCCTTCTCCAGCTCTTGTCTGGAAGAATCCTCAGCAAAGGCTCCTAAAGCAAAGCTGTGGGAGTGCCACCCCCCCCCCCCCGAGTGATGTTAGGTCCAAGGTGTCTCAGGGTGCCCAGGTATCCCTGGCAGCAGTTAACAATAGCCAAGATATCTGACTTCACCTCAACACTTTCAGGATTGTGTTGACAGACCCAGAATTTTGAGAATTTCCATCCAGAAATGTAATATATCTCCCCCTTTATTCAAATGCCCGCTCAAAAAAGCTTCTCATTTTCTTCACCAAATTCTATTCATTTCTCAATAACTATATTCCTAAGAATGCTCTGTTTGGGGTGACTTGGGGCAACAATCTATTGATTTATAGACACCTGCTGGCCACTAGGGGTTCCAAGATGGCCACCCTTCATTTACTGAAAACAAACCACATTTCTCCCGTGAAGAAGCACCATCTTCCTGCAGTTGGTTTAAGACCAGGAGTTTGCTTGTAATTTCCCATTTGTACAGATCTTCCCCAAGGGTATGTAGAAAGGGCCCTACCCACTTGCAGTGGAAGCCAGAGCATGGTTCCTCACACTTCAGTAATGTCAAGAACAGATGTGACCACCTAGTCACCATCCTTGACCCAGGCTGCCTTAGTTACTACACATAGGAGGCGATGTAGGCAGATGTCAGGAAATGCCTTATTCGCAGCTGAGCTCCATGAGCCACACTTCTTAGGTTGGCTAATGCCCTCCCTCTGCAGACCAGCACACCTTTCTTTTTTGTTTTTTTTTTTTTATTTTTTTTTTTTATTTTTTTTTCAATGTTTATTTATTTTTGGGACAGAGAGAGACAGAGCATGAATGGGGGAGGGGCAGAGAGAGAGGGAGACACAGAATCGGAAACAGGCTCCAGGCTCTGAGCCATCAGCCCAGAGCCTGACGCAGGGCTCGAACTCCCGGACCGCGAGATCGTGACCTGGCTGAAGTCGGACGCTTAACCGACTGCGCCACCCAGGCACCCCTCTTTTTTGTTTTTAATAATTTATTGTCACATTAGCTAACATACAGTGCATACAGTGTAGTCTTGGTTCAGGAGTAGATTCCCGTAATTCACCACTTACATACAACAGCCAGTGCTCATCCCAACAAGTACCCTTCTCAATACCCATCTCCCATTTTCCCACCCCCAACTCCTCACCTCCATCAACCCTCAGTTTGTTCTCTGTATTTATTTTAATTTTTTTAATGTTTATTTATTTTTGACAGAGAGAGAGAGAGAGAGACAGAGAGACAGAGCATGAGCAGGGGGGAGGGGGCAGAGAGAGGGGGAGACACAGAATCCAAAGTGGGCTCCAGGCTCTGAGCTGTCAGCACAGAGCCCAACGGGGGGCTCAAACTCACAGACCACAAGATCATTACCTGTGATGCCTCCTTCTCTGTTTGTAACTTATTTTTCTTTCCTTTCCCCTATGGTCTTCTGTTAAATTTCTAAAATTCCATATATTTGTAAAAACATATGATATCCGTCTTTTTCTGACTGGCTTATTTCACTTAGCATAATACCCTCCAGTTCCATCCAAGTTGTTGTGAATGGCATGATTTCATTCTTTTTCTTTGCTGAGTAGTATTCCTGTGTGTGTGTGTGTGTGTGTGTGTGTGTGTGTGTGTGTATCACATCTTCTTTATCCATTCATCAGTTGATAGACATTTGGGCTCTTTCCAAAATTTGGCTATCGTTGATAGTGATGTTATAAACATTGGGGTACATGTGCCCCTATGCATCAGCACTCCTTTGGATAAATTCCTAGTAGTGCTATTGTTGGGTCATAGGGTAATTCTATTTTTAATTTTTTGAGGAACCTCCACACTGTTTTCCAGAGTGGCTGCACCAGGTTGCATTCCTACCAACGGTGCAAGAGGGTTCCCCTTTCTCCACATCCTTGGCAACAACTGTTTTTTTCCATGTTCCCAAATACAGAACCTAACCTCGTGCCTAAAGGAACCAGAAACAGACCAGCAAAGAAAGCCCAAAGCCAGCAAAAGAAGAGAAATAATAAAGATTACAGCAGAAATAAACAATATAGAATCAAAAAAGGAATAGAACAGATCAATGAATCTAAGAGCTGGTTTTCTGAAAGAATAAACAAAATTGATAAACCCCTAGACAGACTCCTCAAAAAGAAAAGTGAGAGGACTCATATAGATAAAATCACTGATGAAAGAGGAGAGATCACAACCAACATCACCAAAATACAAGCAATTATTAGAAAATACTATGAAAAATTATATGCCAACAAACTGGACATCCTTGAAGAAATGGACAAATTCCTAGACACCCACACACTACCACAACTCAAATGGGAAGAAATAGAAAATTTGAACAGACCCATAACCAGTGAAGAAATTGAATTGGTTATCAAAAATCTCCCAACAAATAAGAGTCCTGGGCCAGATGGCTTCCTAGGGGAATTCTACCAGACATTTAAAGCAGAGTTAATACCTATTCTTCTTAAGCTGTTTAAAAAAATAGAAATGGAAGGAAAGCTTCCAGACTCATTCTATGAAGCCAGCATTACCTTGATTCCCAAACCAGACAAAGACCCCACTTAAAAGGAGAATTACAGGCCAATATCCCTGATGAACATGATGCAAAAATTCTCAACAAGATACTAGTAAACTGAATTCAACAGTATATTAAAAGAATTATTCACCATGATTAAATGGCATTAATTCCTGGACTTCAGGACTGGTTCAACATTAACAAGTCAATCAACATGATACATCACATTAACAGAAGAAAGGATAAGAACCGTATGATCCTATCAATAGATGCAGAAAAGCATTTAACAAAATACAGCATCCTTTCTTAATTAAAAACCCTCAAGAAAGTCAGAATAGAAGGAACATACCTTAACATCATAAAAGCTCTATATGAAAAGCCTACAGCTAATACATTCGCAATGGGGAAAAACTGAGAGCTTTCCCCCTGAGATCAGGAACATGACAGGGATGTCTACTCTCACTACTGTTGTTTAGCATAGTTGTTTAGCATAGTTGTTTAGCATAGTGTTGGAAGTCCTAGCCTCAGCAATCAGACAACAAAGTGAAATAAAAGGCATCCAAATTGAAAAAGTCAAACTTTCACTTTTTGCAGATGACATGATACTCTACATGGAAAACCTGATAGACTCCACCAAAAAACTGCGAGAACTGATCCATGAATTCAGCAAAGTCGTGGGATATAAAATCAATGTACAGAAATTGGTTACATTCCTATACACCAATAATGAAGCAACAGAAAGAGATATCAAGGAATCCATCCCATTTACAATCCACCAAGAACCATAAAATACCGAGGAATAAACCTAACCAAAGAGGTAAAAGTTATGTACGCTGAAAACTATGGAAAGCTTATGAAAGAAATTGAAGAGATACAAAGAAATGGAAAACATTCCATGCTCATGGATTGGAAGAACAAATACTGTTAAAATGCCGATACTACCCTAAGCAATCTACACATTCAATGCAATCCCAATCAAAATAGCACCAGCATTCTTCTCAGAGCTAGAACAAACAATCCTAAAACTTGTATGAAACCACAAAAGACCCTGAATAGCCAAAGTAAAGTTGAAAAAGAAAACCAAAGTTGGAGGCATCACAATCCCGGATTTCAAGCTGTATTACAAAGCTGTAATCATCAAGACAGTATGGTATGGGCACAAAAACACACAGACCAATGGAATAGAACAGAGAACCCAGAAATGGACCCACAAATGTATGGCCAACTAATCTTTGAAAAAGCAGTCTCTTTAGCAAATGGTGCTGGGAGAACTGGACAGCAACATGCAGAAGAATGAAACTGGACCGTTTTCTTACACCGTACACAAAAATAAATTCAAAATGGATGAACAACCTAAATCCATTTCAAAGCAGATGAAAGACAGGAAACCACCTAGAGGAGAAAACAGTCAACGACCTCTTTTACGTCAGCCGCAGCAACTTCTTACTTGACATGTCTCTGAGGGCAAGGGAAATAAAAGCAAAAATGAATGGGACCTCATCAAGATAAAAAGTTTCCACATAGCAAGCAATCAGCAAACAATCAGCAAAACTAAAAGGTGACCTACGGAATGGGAGAAGATATTTGCAAATGACATATCGGATAAAGGGTTAGTATCCAAAATCTATAAAGAACTTACCAAACTCAACACCCGTAAAACAAATAATCCAGTGAAGAAATGGGCAGAGGACATGAATAGACACTTTTCCAAAGAAGACATCCAGATGGCTAACAGACACATGAAAAGATGCTCAACATCGCTCATCATCAGGGAAATACAAATCAAAACCACACTGAGATACCACCTCACACCAGTCAGAGTAGCTAAAATTAACAAACCAGCAAACCTTTCTGATTTACATTGCCTCTCCTGGGCCTTCAGGATGCATGGGCTCTCTGGATTTGAAGCCAGTTTTACTTGGGTCTATAAGGCCTGATTTATAGATGATGCATGTGTTTGTGTTTTTTGTTAAATTGAGTTTTTCATTTCCAACACATTTGGGCTTAAACTTCTGGCTTTTCATATTACTGATCCTGACAATCCACCTTTAAGATCTGATTTCACGGGAAATGCCATCCAGGAATGTACAGAACATCTGTTGTGTGCAAGAGGAAGTTGCCATTTGGTAGACCTAGGAACAAGAGGTGGGCAGGAAGAGGCAGGGTTTCTAAGGCTGGGGGAGGCTCGCTCAGCAGCCCTCCAGTACTTGCCCACCCCATCCTTGCTTGGTTCCTTTGTCTTTTGAAGAATGCAAAACAGCCAACTCCTCCTAAATGGTGTCATTCATAATTCTGCAGAAATCTTCCCTTACAATTCACAAAAATGACATAGTTTTAGCAGTATTTTAATTTTTAAAAGTACCAGACATCAGGGTAGAAACTGGAAAGAGTATTGCATATGGATTTCAAAGAGCTATGCTCCACTCAGACCTTAAGACTGCATACATGACCTTGAGCAAGTCATGTGACCTCCCCATGCTTCATCCCATCCGAAAATGGGAACAGTAATACCCACCTTCTAAGATTGTGGTGAGGCACAAATGACTTTGCCCAAGAGTTGTATAAACACTAACTATTATAATTTTACTCTAAGAATATTAGTAGATGTCCCATAAATATCTTATTTCAAGACAACAATTATTTAGCGCTTATATGCAAACAGAATATGAGAGATTCTGGTAACACAAAAACGATAGTAATACTAGTTCCTATTTATTGAACACATACTACATGCCAGACACTTTGCTAAAGTCTTCACAGAAAGTATCTGTAATCCTCAGGCAGGTAATAGCATTCATCCATTTTTACTGAAGGTAAAAACCATGTTTAGCAAGTTTTGGTAACTTTGCCAAGGTCACAAGGCTCCTAAGTGGCAGAGCTAGAGTTCAAACACAAAATGTCAACTTTTGAGCCTTATTTCAAGAAGCTTCAAAACTATCATGAAAAGCAAAACCTATTCGCAAATAAGACATGTTCATAAGTAAATAAATAAATAAATAAATAAATAAATAAATAAATAAATAAAATTCACAAATTTAAAAGAAACAAAGAAATAGAAGATATATCATGGGTAATACCATTGATTACCCCCAACATGTGCTTTGTTTCCTGGCTCTGGGTCTTTGTGGTCACACCTCCCTTTGGGGCACATTTTTTCTCCTCCACATTTTTTGTGCCATGAAGGATACTTCATGGCACAAAATAACATGCTACTTTGTCCATGAAGTTTTCCCAAATTCTCAGTTCTCCCTCTCTCCCTCTGGCTCTTTGTTTACAAGTGGAGGAGGGAAAGGATGTCCTAGACAGCGGGAGATATGGGCAAAAAGGCCCACATCCTAGGAGACAAAGCACATATCCAGGTAGTATATTTGTACAGCTAGAACATAGGAAAAGTAAAGGTACACATGGCCCAAAGTAGGGACTGATCATTGCCTCCTAGTATCCATTTGCAACTCTTCCTTTTGTTAAGAAAAACCCAATTTTATCCCAGCACATGGCTACCCAGCTAGAGGGTACAACTGCCAGCTTCTCTTGCAGCTAGGTACAGTCATGTGACTAGGTCTGAGCCAACAGTGCATGAACTGACATGACATGCTAAAACCCTGAGCTAACATCCTAAAGACCAAGCCCCCTACCTGAGACCTCTCTTGTTCCTCTTCTTCCCGGATGCAAATGGCAACAAGTAGAGCCTTGGACCCAGATATGGAATCCATAAGTGAAGGATGGAAAAACTGCCCACCACCTGGACACTCACGTCTAGACACATGACAAAGGAATAAACTTTTATCTTATTTATGTCATGGTATTCTGGCTTCTTGTGCGACCTCCAGAATCACAAATGTGTGCTGTCCACACCAGATTTGATACAAGACCCACCTTTATAGGGTCCTGACTCCATGATATATATTTGGAAAATAGTTCACAGGCAATAGGAAGCCTTTTTTTTTTTTTTTTAACTTGAAACATCTGTATCCACACAGTGACCTGGTGCCATGGTTTATCTTTCTTAAAGAGCATTAATGTATTAATGGTAAGCCTTTCTATCAACTACATTTCAAATTATGTTAGCTAGAGCTTGAGGTCAGGACAACATATTTGTCTAGATCTCATAGTAGAGGGCTGTACTGGCTTTATTGAAAGAGTTTTGCTTTCAAGAGTGCAGAAAGGGAAGAGGAAATACATAGAGACATGAGGAATGCGTGTGTCGGAGACAATTCTGCCAAAGAACTGTTTGCCCATAGTCTTCAGTCAAATTGCTAGTCCCAGTTATTCTGGAATAGGGTGACTCTCAGGAGGGCACAGTCTAAACCAGTGGTACCCAACTAACATCCACCATCTTATATCTTTTATGCAAAACACAGTAAGCAATTAGATTGAGACCTAGAGTAAGATCTCATCTATGTGTTTCTTTAAAGAGATGGGTATTTCAGATAAATCAATTTTTTCAGTGTCTGACGCTTAATTTCTTAACTGTTTTATCATTGGCCAACAGCAATTAAATCCATGCTATGGTTCCCAAGATGATCACAAACAAAACTTTAAACACATGTACTAAATTGGTGGCAGTAATTATCAGAAGGTGAGTGCCTGAGTAATCCAGAACATGCTTGCTTATTCCTTTTTAGATTGTCATTATAAGAGAAATACAAAATGTAAGCATTTTCTAGAGAATCTGGGGCCAATCTATACCTCTCCTGTGTGAGAAATTCAGGTGTAAGTAGCCAACATTTCGAGGCATGTGGTCTATTAACTAATCATTGGTCTTTCATAAATCTTACCTTATAAATGTATGTTCAAGATATTATTCAGCATGTGTTGTACATTAAATATTTCTACCACACAGACTTATTCCTCATGGGCCTGTGGTGAGGGAGGAAAACTTTAAGTGAAAAGCAAAAATGTGTAATTCTCAAATTACACCTACAAGGAATCAGCAAAAAGTCAGGATACTATTACTTGAAAGTAAAACAGTGAACTGATTTACAGGACACTTGCATTCCTGGAAAACTCAATGTATTTTATTACCATGTAAAAAAGTATTTGTATTTCTATGTAAAATGGAGTTCACATCTAGGTTCAAGCAATGGCCAGTGAGTTTTTTACACTAATGTGCCATGGGACATTCGAAAGTTGTGTGGGATGTGTAATAGTGTTTGTGATGGGCAGGAAGGTGCTATGCATGGCAAGGTGACCGCTTAACCGACTGCACCACCCAGGTGCCCCCGACTTGATCTATTGGTCAATTTATACAAAGAAAAAACTCATTTTACAGAAGGCAAAAGGGGAGGAGTCTATTCTGGGTTATGCAGACTGGTAGTGCCTCTTAATCATCAAAGCTCTCTGTTTTCTTATCATTTTGCTCAGATTTTTCATTTATATCCTCCACACTATATTCAGCAGTATCTGTTTTCCTTCATGTTCCATCCAATATAGCCTTAATTTTAATCATAGGTTTTTCTGCTTTTTTAAAAATTTCTGGGTTCTGTGCTTTTTGGATATGAGAGATGTTTGACAGCTTTCTCTAGATCCTTTACTATAATTGGTCTATATAGATATTCTATCTTCTCTTGAATCTTATTTGGTAATTTATATTTTACACATTTAAATTTCAGCAACCTTTGTTATTGCAATACATCTCCCTGATCTTTTATATCTCTGCTTTGGGCTCTTGATTTGATTATTTTTGAAATTAATTCCAAAGGATTTTGTCATAGGTTTTTAAACAAACTTTATTTTTTTTTAGAGAAGTGTTAAGACCGTAGCAAAATCAAGTGGAGAGTACAGAGAGTTCCCACATGGCCCCCACCCCCCAACATGCATAGCCTCCCCCACTATCAACATCCCACACTAGAAGTGGTATGTTTGTTACAATTGATGAACCTACATTGACACATCATTACCACCCAAAGACCATAGTTTACATTAGAGTTTACTCTTGGCATTGTACATTCTATGGGTTTTAACAAAGGAATGATGATGTGTCCACCATTATAATATATAGAATAGTTTTATTGCCCTAAAAATCCCCTGTGCTCCACCAACTCATCCCTTCCACTCCATAGCCCCTGACAACAACTGATCTGTTTATTGTCTCCATTGTTTTGCCTTTTCCAGAAAGTCATATAGTTGGAATCATATTTCAGATCGGTTTCTTTTACCTAGTAATAATGTGCATTTAAGGTTCCTTGGTCTTTTCATGACTTGACAGTTCTTTCTTTACAATCACTGGGTAATATTCCATTGTGTGAATGTGCCATCGTTTATTTATCCATTCACCTACTGATGGCCATCTTGGTTGCTTCCAAGGTTTGGCAATCACGGATAAAGCTGCTGTAAACTTCCGTGTCCAGGTTTTGGTGTGGACATAAGTGTTCAATTCATTTGGGTAAATACCAAAGAGTAGGATTGCTAGATTGTATGGTGAGAGTATGTTTAGTGTTCTAAGAAACCAGCAAATTGTCTTCTAAAGTGGCTGTACCATTTTGTATTCCCACCAGCAACGAATAAGAGTTCCTGTTGCTCCACATCCTCTCCAACATTTGGTGTTGTCAGATTTTGGCCATTCCAAAGCGCAGTCATCATTTTTACCAGCGAGACTGCAACACTTTTTCTGGAGTGTGTACTTTGATATTTGTTTTTACTTTTCCTTTCCTTTTTTTTTTTCTTGTAACATCTTTGTATATTCCAAGATTCTGTGATGGTTCCTTTTTTGTTACTTTTTATAGAAACAGGTGATATTTTTCTGAATCAGCTTTTTGCTCTCTTACTCATGTTACTTCCCTGCCCTTAATCAACCACTTAGGCTGAAAATAGCAACATGGAAGGAAAGGGAAAAAATGAGCCCTCCCCTGTTCCTCTTCCTCTTATGCCCTCCTTACTCATCAGAAAGCCAAAGGTAGAGAGCGTGAGGACAATGTGCACATATCAAGAATGGGCACCTGGGTGGCTCAGTCGGTTAGGCCTAGGATTTCAGCTCAGTTCATGATCTCAAGGTTTTTGAGTTCGAGCCCCACATCAGCCTCTGTGCTCACAACCTAAAGCCTGCTTCAGATTCTGTGTTTCCCTCTCTCTACCCCTCCCCTGGCTCACACTATCTCTCTCTCTCTCTCAAAACATTTCAAAAATTTTTTTTAAAAAGTTAAGTGCAAACAGCTGAGTTAGTTGTGTGCAGTGCTTCTGCTGTTCTGCTTAAAACAAAATAATACATGTGCACGCGCAAGCTACAAAACATGAATTGCATGATTTTGCCTATAATTTCAATGCTCTTATAGTTTATAATTTATAACTGCCATTACACAATATAAAGATGAATGGTAAAATTCATGCTAATAATATAAGTTTTAATTGGTCTTTACTTAGAGTAACATTAAATAGTAAATGAAAAACATCATGACTATTCGAGAGAACAAAGGAGAAAGGAAATGCTTTATATTTTTAAGACCTTGAAGAGTCCTTTTCCCCTGATTTTCGAACAAGGACCTTGCATTTTCATTTTGCCTTGGGCCCAAGAAATTATGTAGCCAGCCCTACCCAGGAGGTTCGAGCTGAAAAGACTTTAGGGATTATCCAGCTCACTCTCTTCATCAGACAAGGAAAATGAGGCCCAGAGAGGAAATTAAAAGGGAAGGGTGAGATTGGAGGAATTTTCTCCACCCCCAGACTTTGAGGAGTGAACTGGGGCTTCACTGAAACCTGCTCAATCCCCAGGGACCCACACCTCTCTGGTCTGTCCCTGTCTAGGTTTTCTGGCACCCAACGCCTCCCACCATGATCCTGGCATTCCCAGAGCCAGACTTGTCTCCAGGGCTCGAAGACAGTGGAGTCAAACTCCCTCATTCTGTGTGTCTGCTGCCTATTCCGGCCACATTCGCAACGTCCTGGATTCCCCCCTAGGCATCACGAGCATACATTCAACAGCCAGACAAGACCCTCTACCACCATGTCCTGCCAGCCCTGGGCACTTGGGGACTTCCAGACGACATGTTTTCTATTCTTGGGAACACGTGGCTTCTAGTAAGTTCACAAAACCTTTTAAGTTTGGAAAATAAACTGTCAGAGATGGAGTTTAGGGGAGCACAGGGGGTCCTGATGCGGTGTCCTGAACCTTCCAGCCTTTGACCAATTTCTTCCCTCCTAAGAAGACATCACAGAGGGGAGAAGAGAGTGCTAGGAGAACAGAACCGGGAAAGATGGCATGTCTTTTCCTACAGCCCTGGTGGTGTCCTTGCTGTGAGGCTTGGAAATGTTGACTTCGAAAGACTTGACAGAAGCAACTGACTGAATAACTCATAGAACAAGAGCCTTTTATCAGATGTCCTGTCCTCAGGTAGCCCAGACAGCACCCCCGCTGTTCACGAGCGTGCGCACGCGCACACACACACACGCCTTATTTTTACTTCTTCAAGGAATAAGAAAATAGACACTTTTTCTCAAATTACAGTGAGATAATTTTACCCTCCCCTATACCCTAGAGCCCAAGGCATTCCCAAACACAGTCGAGCCATGTCTGAAAGGACGCCATGTACCGTTTCATTCCTTTCGGTGCAAACATGAGCTTGAACTCCACCCTGCATTCCCTCCACCTACATCAAAACCCTAAAAGGATATTTTCTTCCAGTGATAGATTTCCTGGGACTTCTTCAGGTTGCCTGAAAAGTGTTTCTTTCTAACCAAAACATCTGGGCACCGGCCACCGCCAGCTGTGGAGCGCTGGAGCAGATTGGGACCCTGGGCCTGGCACCTGCAGCCGGGAGCCAACACTCCCTCTCCCCGCTCTCAGGTCCGCCGTGCCTTCTCAGGGAATATTCTTCCCTCCCGCCATCAGCTGCAGGTTTCACAATGAAAGACCACAGCCTCTGCTTCAGTGCTGTGGGGTAGTTTCAGGGTCTACCTCCTCCCATCCGCCTTTCCCGGATCCCACCACCCCTTCAGACACCCACCACCCCTTCATGACCCGCCCTTCCCACAGACCCTTTGTTTCCATCAGATTCCATCGACTCCTGGGCGCTAAACTGCAGACTCCCATCACTTCCTGAGCTTTCTTCCCGGGACTCGGAGGTCAGTCCTCCTGCCTGGTTCTCCCACTGCCCTGCGGGAACCAGTTCCACGCAGCTGGGCCACTACACCTACCTCTCTGCTCTGAGGAATGTTCTGGAGGATCTGAGCAAAGCCTGTATTGTAGCACATTATCTTCCTCTAGTGTTTGCTTCGCCCACTGCCTGGAACTCAGGAATAATGACTTACTTTTCTCTGCCTCCCCCAACGTCCAAATGATTCGTGCGGGACTGGCACATAGGGCCTGGCGTCAGGGAGCGCTCCCCACCCCACTGCCAGCTCAGCGCTCTCTGTCAACATACCTGCACAAAGACCCAAGAATACGTGTGCTGGTAAATGTGATTTCAGTTCGATGCCTGTCTTCCAGCGTGTTCCCAGCGCCCCTCCTCCATCACTGCCAAGGCCACAGCGACGTTGTCACACCCTGGAGATCGAAAAAGCCACGTGGGCCGCTCTGCCCAGCCGCAGGGCTCCAGGGGGTGTTGGGGCACTTTGAACCAATGCCAGGATGACTTGTAATTGAAAGCCTGCGGAGAGAGTCACGAAGGAGTTCATTATTCTCCGCCCCCGCGTGCTTCTCCGGACCCTGAGCCTGGGCCCCAGCCCACCTCCCACCAGCCTCCGAGCACCTGCCACCGGGACCCCCGGGCTCAGGGATCTACACCGCACCGCCCGACCCTCCTGACCACCCCTCCTGACCACCCCGGGGGTGGAGCACGGTAGAGCAGAAAGGCCAGCTGAGGCGCAACCAGTCTGGACCGGTTCCCTCCTGGCTTATCTGGGGGGCGGTAAAGAGGCGGCAGGGTCGGGGAAGGGCTGGGGGCCGCTGGGAGAGTCCAGGGGGGAGCCTGGGCTGGGGGGAGAGGGGTCCTGCTTCCCTCCCTCCTCCGCACTCGGCCTGAGCTCCGAGGCCTCGGACGCCCACACACAACTACCTTGGCTGCAGAGCCCTTTCTTCCAAAGACCCTTCCCAGAACCCCAGAAAGAAGAGCCCACGTGTCTGCCCTCCGCTTTCACTTCCAGGAGGCCAACGTGTTTGCATTTTACTTTCCTTCCTCTGCTGCCTTCCACTCCTGACCAGCAGAGGCACCTGGCACCTGGGGGCCCAGCGTCAGGGGGAGGCAGCCTGCACTTGCCCGTCATGCAGAAATGTTTACGGAAAGCCGTAGAAGACGGGCACATGGATGGCTGCGTTAGTCAGAGTATTCCGTCCCGTGAGTGGTAGAAGCCCACTACAAACAAGCTTAATTTAAAAAGGGCTTTATTGGAAGGATTCTGGAGCATCCGGACACGTATCTCGGTTCCCCGTGCTAGAATTGGGCCTCGATGCCATGAGGAGCCCTCCCTTTGTCTCTCCTCTCTCTTTACCTCACATGCTTTCATTCTGTCCAGTGGACATAGGCTTTTTCTGCCACCAAAAACAGGTTCTCTGGAAGCCTCGCTTCCGATCCCTCCCTCCAACCTCTTGGGCTAAAATGCGGCCTCTCTGAGCTCTCCTCAAATCACTCCTAGGAAAGGCCTCTGATTGGCCCAAGCTCTGTCATGTGCCCATCCCTGAGCCAATCACTGTGCCCCGAAGGAGGGACCCATGCCCCCTCCGTGGGCGGGCGAGAGCGGGGAGTGCTGGGATTGACAGCCGGTCGGAACCACGGGAAGGGGGCGCTGGAGGAAGTTCCCCCTAAGAAAGAGGAGCTCCTGTTAGGTTGAGGACGTTGAATGGGACAAGTTTTTAACATTTTGACAAAGGCTTTCTTGGAAACAGTGCCTTACCCAAAAGAAATGGTCCGAGGGAGTTCATCCGCAAGCATTAGAGACTGGGGCAAGGAGAGCCTTGCAGAGCCCCTCCGACCACCCACAGAGGGAGCCATCTACACTTCGTCCCTACACAGCCGGAGCTAAACCCCACCATTAGCTGGGAGCATGTGTGTTGCTTTTCCTTTTAAACTTAATTCAACTTGAAAGGGCTCTTCATCTTATCTTGTGCAAGTGAGCAAGGGAGAGTGTGTTGGTTCAGTGGTGCAATAAATAACCTCTCATTATGAGAAATGTGATGCCTCAGTCCACTAAGCCATTTGGTAACCATAATCTGACATTACAGAAGCTTTCCTTGTGAGCCCAGAGATATCTGAGCCACTTCCCTTTTCAAACAACTTCAGCTAATGGCTTTCCAATGCTATTAGTGGAATGAGTCCAAGCTATCTTTGATTTGTGGCCACTTGATTGGGTCCTGAAAGGGGAGGCTCAGCTTTGTGAGGGGGAATAATTGCCTGGGAACACTGCAGAAAGATACAATTCCTGTGGAGTCGGAGGGACCACAAATTTAGAGAAACTTAACTCCTCCGGGAAGATGGAAACATTTGTAAGGGTTTCTCACTCCCATGCAGGCCCCTTCCTCACCCTGACCGCTCACTTCAGCCCTGTCTGCCTCGCCAATTTTCCTGACTCTGGGAATGTTGTCTTAGAAAGGAGGGGGTCTTCTTGGATCCTACGACACCAAGCCAGGAGCCATATAGAAAATGATCCAGCTGCACAGCCTGGCTTTCAGGTCAAACCTCCATATCCTCAGGCAAAATGTCAGCGCTGGGAGTGCACCTAAGCCTCTGCCTGTGAATTTCAAACTGACTCCAGCCATTGCAAGGCAGTTCCAGTGGGAGGGCGGCAGTGTGCATGACTGCAAAGTAGACCTTCTCTTACTAATAGGAAGAGAGACGCCATCTTGTATAGCAAAGTTGCCAGACCACCTGTATGCTTCTGGGCTAACCTGCAGGCCCGTTTCAGGAGTCTTGGAACCCTGTGATCTAAAAGGAAAGGACAGTAAGGCACAACACTGTGCTAAGCACTCACAGGTTGAAAGAAGGAACACCAATAGGACAGCAAATGTTTTGACATTGGAAACCCAGCCTCATTTGCAGAACCATGACAACCAAAGGTTATCTCGAGCTTGGAAGGGACTTTTTCTTTTGAATAAACTTTTGACTTTGGAATAATTTTAGATTTACAGAAAAGTTACAAATGTAGTACAGAGAGTTGCCATATACCTTTCACCCACTTTTCAAAAATGTTACCATTTTTCATTATGCTGCATTTGTCAAAATTAAGAAATTAACATACCATCAACTAAACTCCAGACATTATTCAGATTTTCACCAATTTTTCCACTAACATTCCAGGATCTTAGACTGCATCTGGTCATCATGTGTCCCTAGTCTGCCCTGATCTGTGACACTTGTTCAGTCTGCTTTTCCTTGTTTATCATGACTGTGACAATGTTGACGAGTGCTGGTCAGATGTTTCATAGAATTCCCTCCATTGGGATTGTCTGATACTGTCTCATGAATAGATTAAGGTTATGGTTTTTGAGAAAGAATACCCGAATGTGAGTGCCTGGGAGGGATTTTTTAAAGGACAAGTAACTCAGAAGTTATAACCCACCTGCTGTCAAACCAAATCATATTTTGTTTGTTCTAGCTGTATTTTTAAGAGATTGTGTGCCAGTTTTGGCCTGAAATTTTTCAATTCAGATTTCTAGCTTCTCTTTAAAAAATAGGAAGAGCTGATGATGCTTTCCCAGCAGTCAGAGATGGGTGCAGAGAAGCAGAGCTCCTCCTGCTTGGCATGTGTTCTCTTTGGACCCCACCAGTCCCATGGCCTCCCCAGCTCTAAGGCCCAGTATCAGCTGCCATTGGTTATCATATCCACGGTGTTGATCTTCTTAAAGAAGTGCTTTCTACATCTCCATCACAGATGTGACAGATGGCTCCACACTTCAAGAGAAAGAAAGCCAAAGCAAGAAACGTGGTAAGGTGATTCTCAAGGAAACTGCATTTTTCCTAATAATGGGAAAGGGCATGAATGCACATTCTGAAAAATGCATGTGACTTTTTGTGACTCTTGTCCACACGACATAGACCTCACCACTTATTTGGCAGCAGAAAGGAGGGATGTGGGTCAAGAAGGAAGCCAAATATAAGAAAAGTAGATGGGTCACAGGAGGGATGTTAAAACCTCCACCTGTCCTAACTTCCTCCCAAGATCCTCCCAGACCAAATTCATGTCACCACCACCATTCGTGCTAATCATCTACCTAGAACAGCTATCTCTAGTAGGGTCTGCACATCCAGGCCTAGCTTGGGTAGAGATTTCCAATACTTCCAAGCCCACCCCAGAAGAAGACCTGTGAGCAAAGAGAGTGTCTTCCATGTCTTTTGTATCCTTCCTAATGTATGACTCGTTAGAGGCACAGTGAAGGTCGGCCTGATTTCTCCACTGCCCACCCCTGCCATCCATGAGTCAGACATCCCTTGCCAGAGCAAGCCTGGATTGGTGGGGGGGGAGGGGGGGGCGGCGCGGGAATTTGGGCGAAAAGAGTGAGCACTGAACCGGGAGTCAGAAGATCTGGATCTAGCCTGGATTGCAGTGCTATGTGGTGTCAGGCAAATCACTCAACCCCTCTGAGTCCTAGTTATCTCAACTGTCAAATCAGGTGACATTCTTACCTGCCTTGCCAACCTCTGGATTTCTGTGATGTGTAAAGATGATCAAGCTACAGAATAATCTTCCTGACTTGTACCCTTCACTTCCACGCACAATTTATGTACTTCTTTACTGTCCATCGCAACCCAACTCTCTCCATCAGTGCCCTTCTATCACATTCCCTGCTCATTTGTTTATCCTGCAACCCCACTCCTAATAGAACTGCCTGGAGGACAACATACTCATATTGGAACATGGAACCTAGTACTGTGGTACCTACTCCTGTTCTTGGTACAGGCCATGTCATCAAATGTTGAATGAATACATTAAGCAAGCAAACAAGAAAATTAACATAGTGTATGTAAAAGCACTTTGTAAACTACTGGGCCTTATTTCATTGTGAAGGGCTAGGGATGCTATCAAGGTAGTTCCTGGGTAGCTGACCTGATCTACCAAGCCCCCTTCTCAGAAACCTCTTCTGGCCCACAGCCGATCATTACCCGACCATGGCTTTTGTTCAAAATTGATTGGACCAAGCTATTGGCTGACCGATCTGTCAGTCTATTGGCTGATAAGCTGCCAATCAGGCTCTTGCAGTCTTTGGACTGTCACAGAGATTTTAAAAATCATGAAATGAAAGTAGGTGATGGAACAGAAGTGTTATGTAGAGCCATGACTGGGCAGCCATATTGGTCCAAGAAGCCACCAGAGACAGGAGATGGAGAAATAGAGGTGAGAAAGATTATCTGAGGCTTACAACTAGAGAGGGCAATCTCTGTTCCCAATATTCCAGTTGTGTTTTCAGGCCGGCTGCACTTTTTGTCTTGTGCTTGGATGTCCAAGAGATTTTCCTTTGACACTGTATAATAAATCCCTCTGTTTAAACAAGGAGTGGGATGGAGGTTGGAATATCTGTTCATTTTACCCAAATAATCTTTATTTAGACACTGAGCAAACAAGACATAGTCTCTTATTAACAGATACAAACTTACCTACAGAGAGAAAGAAAAAGACACCGATGAGGGCTAAGACATGAGCGCTTACCTGCATCAGGGATAGGTCAGAGGGCTTTCCTGGGGCCCAGGACAGACCCTGAATCCCAAAGTTGATGATAGGAGTGGTACTTCCCTGAGAAGCCTCAGAGATACCGCTCCCTGATGAACAGAGGAAGCTGAGCCATAAGCTAGCCAAAAAAAATATTCTAAAGAATGAAGCTTCAGCCTGGCATGTCATTGCTGGAGTTGAACACCAACAGTTAGTGGCCAGAGCAGGAAGCCTCGCGGGATCCTCTGTAGAGATTGACTGGTTCTAAGGGCTGAGAATTCACCAAATCAGGAGATGGCTAAGCTCATAATGGGCAAAAGTGCAAACAAATCGTATGAGCAAAGCGACAAAACCAGGAGGAGACATAGCCAACTTGGGCCTGGCCAGTGAATCCTCGTAGGAAAAGATTCCTCATCCAGGAACTGTAAGTAACTCAGATGGTGTTTGTCATAAGATTATGAAACACTGTGGAACTTTTGTTTCCTGTGATTTGTCTGCCTCAGAAGAGCTAATGTTTATTGATTTTCTTTTGTAAGAGGCAGAATCATCAATTTGGTTTGCCAGTATTAAAAATTCTCAGGTTTCCAGAGAAAGCTCGAACCAAAAGAATTGAAATTGGGGTCTCTATATTGGTTTTGCTGTTATTCACAGAGTAGTATAATGACACTCTTCACAAACATCCAAAATCTGATGCCTTTCAAATAGTCAGAAGTTGAAAATGAAAGAAGGAAATGAGCATTTACTGAATACCAAATATATGTCAGGCACTGAGCTAGGCCCCTTTACAAGACAGAAGAAAATTTGGGGCTCCTGGGTGGCTCATCTGGCCAAGGGTCTGACTTCAGGTCCTCATCTTGCAGTTTACGGGTTTGAACCCCGTGTCGGGCTCTGTGCTGACAGCTCAGAGCCTGGAGCCTGCTTCAGATTCTGTGTCTTCCTCTCTCTCTGCCCCTCCCCTGCTCATGCTCTGTCTCTCTCTCTCAAAAATACATAAACATTAAAAAAATTTTTTTTCAAAGACAGAGGAAAATTTAATCCTTGCATGACCTCTTAAAGTTATTATACCCATTTCACTGAGGAGAAAACTGAGATTTAAGGAAACTAAATAGCTTGTCCAAAGTCCCACCTATAATATGGATCCCAACTGAGATTCTGACCCTTGTCTGTCTGTCTCAACTTCCTGATCTTTCCGTGGTACAGACTGCCACTCTGAGATTGGCCTCCCCAGGGCCTTAGTAATCTAAACGTCTGTGAAGAGAAATACTTTGGCTGATTATTGAGTCCTCGCTCCTGATCTAGTTTTTATGACAGTCTTGGGCCAAGAATATAGGAAAACACTGAAACTCCAAACTTTTATTGATATTGCCTTTTTTCTAATGTCATTTTAAGGTTTGTATCATAAATCTATCTGGAACTTATTTTTCAGTAAGGTGTGAATGAGAAGTATAGATTATTTTGTCTTAATGGACACCCATGTACACGTGGTACAATTGATTTTTTTTTTTAATCTTCTTTCTCCCACTGAATTGAAAGTCCTGTCTAGAATTCATTATGTTTCCATATTCACTGGGTCTACTCCTGACTCTCTTCTTTCCATTGATCTATTTCAGCACCATTTCCTGGCTGTCTAAATGTTGTAACTTTGTTTTAAGTTATACTACCTGCTAAAGCAAGCCATCCTTCTCAGTTCCTCTCAGACATTTACTCTTGCACAGGAACATTAATATCTTTTTGTGTAACTCCCTCCACCTACTCAAAATAACGATTTTTATTCCATTACATTTTGAATTAAACTTGCATATTAATATGGATTATTAATAAAGATTGACTTTTTTAAAATTTACTTATTTATTGTGAGAGAGAGAGAAAGAGAACACAAGCAGGTGAGGGGCAGAGAGAAGGCAAGACAGAATCTCAAGCAGGCTTTGCACCATCAGCACAGAGCCCGATGTAGGTTCAAACCTACGAACCGTGAGATCATGACCTGAGCCAAGATCAGGAGTCAGATGCTCAACCGACTGAGCCACCCAAGTGCCTCAAGGATTGATATTTAAATTGCAAATTAAATCTTATGTTGGTATGTATCTCCATTTCTAAATCCTGCCTTATGTCCCTGGACATGATTTTATAGTTTTTTGTTTGTTTGTTTGTTTGTTTGTTTAATGTATGTCTTTTACCCATTGCATCAGATTCATTCCTAAGTATTTTGTAGTTTTTATTTCTAACTGGATATGCTTATTTAGAGACAAGCTACTGACCTTTTTGTATGTTTATCACATCCAGCCACCTTACCAAATTCTCCTTTTCGTTCTAGTAGGTTTTTAATGTCACTAAATTCTGAATATATATTTATATTTCTGCAAAAAAGAGAAATAATTTATTTGGCTTTCCTCCAATATGTTACATATTTGACTGCTATATTACATTAGTTAAAACTTCCAAAATATACTTAGTAATGGTAAAAGCTTTCAGTGCTATTTGTTCCTGATTTTATTTTATTTTATTTTTTTTGTTCCTGATTTTAAAATAGCTTTACTATTTCATAGTTTGATATCGTCATTATCATGTTAAAAATGTCTTGTCCCATCCTTATTTTACATGGGGCTTCTTATTAATAATTGTTGCTAGATTTTATCAAATGCCTTTCACCAACTATAGTTATAAAAGATTTTTTCCCTTTTAATCTAAATAGGAAATTATTTTGATAAATTTCCAAATCTTCAACTATCTTTACATACCTGAAATAAACTTGACTTAATTTCCTTTCATTCTTTTTACAATTTGCTACTGAATTTTGCTTACTATTTTTTTTTAATATTTTAGCCTTTACATTCATACGTGAATTTGTCTAGTTTTCTTTTTTCTACCTTTATCAAGTTTTAATATTAATATTATTGTGGGAACTATTTCTACCTTTTTTCATTGCCTAGGATAGTTTAAAAATAACCCACCACTGTTTCAATAGATGCTGACACAAAACTCCTGGATCAGATGTAAAAGACAGGATTTTGTTTGTTTGTTTGTTTTAAATATTTATTTCTTAATTCATTTATTTATTTATAGGCACCTGGATGGCTCAGTCAGTTAAGCTTCCAACTTCAGCTCAGGTCATGATCTCACAGTTAATGAGTTCAAGCCCTGTGTCGGGCTCTGTGCTCATAGCTCAGAGCCTGGAGCCTGTCTCAGATTCTGTGTCTCCTGCTCCCTGCCCCTTCCCTGCTCACAAACTACCTCTCTGTCTCTCCGTCTGTCTCTCTCTCTCTCAAAAGTAAACATTAATATAATAATAATAAATATTTATTTACTTATTTATTTATTTTGATAGAGAGAGGGTTGGGGAGAGGGGGACAGGTACAGAGACAGAATCCCAAGCAGACTCCACACTGTTCACACAGGACCCAACACAGGGCTTGATCTCACGAACCGTGAGATCATGACCTGAGCTGAGACCAAGTGTCGGGCACTTAACTGACTGAGCCACCCAGGTGCCCCAAGACAGTATTTTTTTAAGTTTATTTATTTATTTTGAGAGAGGAAGAGGGAGAGAGAGCATGCAGCATGAGTGGGAGAGGAGCAGAGAGAGAGAGAGAGGAAGAGAGAGAATCCCAAGTGGGCTCCATGCTGTCAGCACACGGAGCCTGACCCAGGGCTCAATCTCACAAACTGTGAGATCATAACCTGAGCTGAAATCAAGAGTTGGACGCTTAACCAAAGAGCCACCCAGGTGACCCAAAAGACAGTTTATTATTCGCAGCACTAGCAATAGCGAGAGACCAGCATGTGTGTGCCAATCTCTGAAGCCCTGATTCCCACAGGCAGCGTGAAGAGGACCAGATGTGCAGTGGTTGGATTACAGGAGCGGAATCCTGAGTTTAAGGAACCTGACTGTTTTATAATGGCATTAAGCATACCTGCTCTTTGCTCCAGAACGCGACACACTGTCTATCTTCCAAGGTTGGAAGAAACTTGCCCTTTACTCTGAAGGACATCATTATATCTTTCATAGCTGCTCACAGTACAAACCTCTATACAAGATAGTCCAGAATAAGGAGCGGCCAGTAGTCCACTTGCAGATGTTTAAAAAGGTAAGAGACCCATAAGAAGTTATTTCCCAATGGTGGATAGCTGAGGCAAAAAAGGACAAAACATTGGTGCTTGTTAATTCTTAGTCATTGGCATATGCATGTCATTATATTATTTCCTGTATTTTTCCATATTTCTATAAACATCTGCCCCAACACACCCCCCCCAAAAAAGAAGCAAGAACTGTCTAGTAGTGGAATGGCTGCCTCAAGATATGGTGAATGTTCCAAAAAATATGAGTGACTTCCCTTAGGGACACTGTGGAATCCTAAATTAGTTGGGTGCGTCAGAGTAGGGCCCTTCTAATTCAAAGAATGTAGAATATTAGATGGCTAGATTGGAAGGCATTTCAGAGTCTATGTAGCTACTCCTATCTATTTCCTCTGCATTTCCATCATATTCATAGGTGGACCAGGGACAGATGATTAGAAATCACATACCCACACCCACACACCCACACACCTACACATACATTTTAAAAAGAACTCATGGCTGGGATTATCCATGTTTCTTAATCTCTTTAGTGTTTCCTTAATGAAGTCAGTGGGAAGACTATTATTTATGCCCCTAAAGTATTGGCATATGAAAAATGACATGGGCACACGAAAGTCAATGACAAGCAAGATAAACATGGCCCTGTTCCACAGAACTTCCTGTCTAGTGGGGAAGATAAATAATTCCACAGAATATGAGATGTGACTCACTCTCACATTCACTAGAAATTGACTTACCCCCCCCCCTTCTACTCCCCCACTCCCTCTCTAGGGAGCCATAGCCAGGGAGAGTTGGTGCGATTTTCTTGTGTTTGTCCCATAGGGAGTAGCAGAACAGGAGGACAGGAAAAAAAGGTGTCTGCTCAGGTGATTCTGCTCTCTCTGACTCAGATTTTCCTTTTCAAAGGAAACTCTAATATCTATCTTCATACCTCAAATGAGTATCTATCTTCAGACCTCAGATCAATACTGATTGCCTAAAAGCACCCAGCAAATCTAGCATAGCATTAAAAAGTCCAAAATTAGAATATTCTCTTGAGGTCTTTGCCCCCAGTTTAACACCCCACATCCGTGATCCTTTCTTTGTCCCTGCCCCTCTGATATCATTCTTGAGGTCACAATAGTATGTAACACACACATGCACACACACTCATACGCACTCACATACACACACGTTTGCTTTCTCTACATTTCTAAAATTTCCTCTTATTCACTGTCAAAATCTGAGGATGGAGAGCTACTGTTGCTGAAATAAGAACAAGATTAGCTAATTGGGAATCACGGTTTCTTTACCCATTCTCTACAATTAAAAATAAAAATGCAGCTACAGTTCAATCTGAGCAAACACCTAAATGAAAATTCAGCTCCACAGAAAACATTAAATTAATATTAAACCCATTGAATAGTCTTTATTTTTGAAAGCATCCAGAGTAGAATTCCTTCCCTTAGCAAGCTTCTCTCACGACTATTCCAGAAAAATACTGATTCTGAAAGATGGAATGTTTCGCCTTTTCCCAAATTTCGTACCAGAGGTACCCAAAGTCAGAGGAGCAATGAGCAAAATGCAAAACCAGACTCTAGTTTCCTTCAAAAACTGAAGTCACAATTCTAATCTACAGCTGAAATGCTAGGACGCCACAACCGATTGTGAAAGGCGGCCTTCATCTGCCCCCTGCTGTACTCTACATAAATGACAGGACTTCCTAACAGCAGCAGGAGATGGGGCCAAATTTGGGGGGTGCTTGCAGAATATAAAGGCTGTGGCAAAAGGGGCTGTGCCTGTGGTTCAGCACCGTGCTCCCAGCATGTAGCAGAGGTGGAATACACCAGGCACTCAATAGATACGTGCCAAACGAGCAAACATACAGGTAAGAAAGATGGGCTTACAGCCTCTGCATAGGCATAATACCAAAAGCATATTGGCCCAAGGAAAAAACTAGTGCAGATGTTTTGTGATTCTACCTTCACAAATGTTTGAAATAAATTGGTAGCAATCAACATGGCTGGTGTTCTCTCTCTAATAATTCCATTGGGCTGATCAAAATAATAAAACTGGAATATTCAGGCTTCAGGATAAAAGTAGATTTTCTAAATGTTACTGCCAAGAAATAAATCTTTGAGAGCTTAGGAACTAAAAGCCGTGAGATTAAAAAAAGAACGAAAGAAAAGAACACATATGATTTTCTCCAAGATGGCAGAACAAGTTGAGATCATAAAGTTCTTTGTGTTATCTTTCATCCTTTTCTCCAGGGACCCCTGTTTCTACCAGCCTTCCAATGATTATCCACATGTCTCTCAAGGATTAGTGAAGGCAAGGATGAGACAGAGAGGCATCATCTTTAGTTGGAGGTGGATTTATTGAATATGAAATAAGTCATGCTAGGGCTGACTTTGACATTTGATACATCAGTATACCTACCCTGGAGAAGCTTAGGTTTCATTGAAGAGTCAGCAAATAAGTATATGCAGAACAGTTCTACAGGAAATATAATCAAGTGCCATTGGATGTGATGTAGAAACTGTCCAAGAGCTGGGGCGCCTGGGTGGCTCAGTTGATTGAGCGTCCAACACTTGAATTCAGGCTCAGGTCATGGTCCCAGAGTCACTGAGTGTGGAGCCTGCTTAAGATTCTCTCTCATACCCTTTGCCCCTCTCCCCTGTTCACATGTTTGCTCTCTCTCTCTCTCTCTCTCTCAAATAAAAAATAAAAATTATAAAAAATAAAAATAAATGCCCTGATGAATTAATGAAACCCAGTGACTCAGCCTAGATGTGCAATTCTTAAAGGATTAAGAGGCAAGGTAAATGGATCACCCTTAATTTTTGAGGAAATCTGCGAGATCTATCTAGAGCCTGTGCCACACAACTAGGGCAATGCCCATGACAAGTAATTTCAACTTCTTGTAGTGGATGGTCAGGGACTTTGGCCTCATGAAGATATTTATAAGATAACTAGGAAAATTTGAATGCTGACTGGCTATTCGATACTGTTATTCTTTTAGAAAAATTAATAAGAGTATTGAGGTTGCCAAAAATGAAAGTCCTGATGTTTTAGAGATACATACTAAGATGCTTGAAATAATGGAATATCTGACACGTCCTTGAAAACAATGGAGTCTGGGGACGGAGGAGTAGCAGCACATAGATGAAACCGGGCTGGCTATATGCTGGTCACTATCTAATCTAGATGACAGGCACATGGAAGTTCATTCGACTGTTCTACTTTCTTTATGTTTGAAAATCTTCATAATCGTGTCTTTAAGCATCTCTTGACGGACTTTTACATTAACTCTTCATTTGATCTCCTCTGCCCGGCACCACACCTCCTCAAACAGGAAAGATATGACACTGTGACATTAAAAAATGTCGACGCACATATTGACACCACAAACAGCCCTGAAGTAACATCGTTGACATTTACTCAACAACTGCTGTTTGCCGACACGTGAGAGTCAGCTTCCCTGGGAAATATTACTGGAGTCAAACCAGTGTGAAGCTTACCTGCATGCATGGTACCTCCTGCATTTCTTGCCCCTCCCTGAAGCCTTTTCTCCACTATTCTACCTACATTGCCCTTGAAGGATTTGGGAGAGTTTCGCTTAATGTATGTATAGTATCTTTTTAAGCATCGAAGGTATTTGCCAACTACGTGTAGTTAAGTATACTTCATATAAGACTGTTCTTTTCAATATTAAGTTTATCCATTTACTTCTCAAGACCCTTCCAAGGTTGTGATAATGAGGGTGTTTTCGTGACCATTTGCTGTGGCAGAGAGATCTGCAATTCTTTCATCTAATAGCTCTTTAAACAGCTTAACTGTATATATATATAGTTTTTTGGTTTTTTTAAAGTGTTTACAGGGCACCTCGGTGGCTCAGTCAGTTGACAGTCTGACTCTCAATTTTGGCTCAGGTCCTGATCTCACGGTTCATGGGATCTTGTTCATGGGATTGGCCCCACATGATCTGCTTGGGATTCTCTCTCCCTTTCTCTCTGCCCCTCCCCTGCTCTCACTCTCTGTCTCTCTCTCTCAAAATAAATAAACATTTTTAAAAGACCTTTTAAAAGAAGTGTTTACAGACAGTTCAAGTAGTTAATATTGTGTTCTGACTCAACCAGGCACTCTCCGAAGAGCTAGAAACATGGCAGTTGGACAAAGAGAATCCCTAACCTTTAGAAGCTAACATACTACTATAGGAAGACCTATTAATACACAAACAAATAAGACATCAGGTACTGAGGAGAAAATACTAGAATAGGGTCAAGCAATGGCGCTCCTGAGATAACAGTGGTTAGGAGGTGCCTCTGAGAAGGTGACTAACGTTTGGGTTGAGATCTGAAGGATGAGAAGGGAGATCTGGTGAAAAAACGTTCTTGTGGAATAAACAACAAGCATCGAAGCCCTGAGACGGTCTTAGTGTGATTAAGGGTAGAGTCACTTCTGTGGCGGGAGCACAGTGAAATGAGGAAAAAGATGAACTCACAGAGATATGCAAGGGCCAGCTTCTCTGCCATGGTAAGGAGCCAGAGGTTTATTTCAGCAGCAAGGGGAACTCCCTGGAGAATGAAACAGCAAAGTACGATTGATTCTCTCTTTAAATTTTTTTTTTTTCAACGTTTATTTATTTTTGGGACAGAGAGAGACAGAGCATGAACGGGGGAGGGGCAGAGAGAGAGGGAGACACAGAATCGGAAACAGGCTCCAGGCTCTGAGCCATCAGCCCAGAGCCCGACGCGGGGCTCGAACTCACGGACCGCGAGATCGTGACCTGGCTGAAGTCAGACGCTTAACCGACTGCGCCACCCAGGCGCCCCTGATTCTCTCTTTAGAGTAAGAGTGGTTCCGACCACTTTGGGGAGAACAGACGGTAAGAAGGTGAACAGACCAGTTTGAGCCGAAGACGGAGGACAGTGTATGACCAGAGTTGGAGCAGGGGAGCTGGAGAAAAGAAATCAGATTGAGGATATGTTCTGAAACAGAACCAATGGGCCTAGGATAGGTTGAATGTGGAGATGACAGAAAGGGTAGAATCGAAGAGAACTCATACATAGATGTTGACTGAGACAGAACACTTCCGAGTGTACTAGGTTGGCGTGGGGAGAGAATCAGTAGTTCTACTCTTGGCATAAATTGGCACGGACATACAAATGGAGGTGTGGTGTAGTTCAGTACAGAGTGCGGGTGGGAGATACAGATGTAACAGTCACCAGTGTAAAGATGGTGGTTATGGGATCCAGCAAAAGACACTGAATAGGAGACTGACGAGTGAGGTAAGAGGAATAATCATGAACGCGTTTCAATGAGGGTGTAGTCAACTATATCAACTATATAGACTGCTACTGAGAGACTCTGATATTAGATTGACCGTTAGCTTCGAAGATGTCTTTTGTAATGTTAATCAGAACTGTTCCCATAAACTGGTGGAGACAAGCCAGCTTGGAGTCAGTTCAGGTAAGAAAGTAGAGGCAGTCTGTGTATATAAATCTTTCAGAAAATTTTGCTGTATAGAAAAAAAAAAAGGGACTGTAGCTAGAAGGGAAAGGACAGGATAAGGGAAAGGTTTTGTTTGTTTGTTTGTTTTGCTTTTTTGAAGTTGGGTGATATTAAGGAGTGTCTGGAAAGCCCAAAGAAATGATGCAGTAGCAGAGAATTTGATGATGCAGAGAGATGCAAAGAAAAAGGATATTTGCAGGATCAAAGTCCTCAAGAAAATGGATTCCGGAGCACATAGAAAAGAGTAGACCTCAGACATGAACAGGGACACCATCCATTGTGTAACAGAGAGAAATACAGAATCATCTGGGCACATTTAGAGTCACGCTCATAGATCATTCGTGGCAAGATAAAATTATTGTCTTCTTGTATGGCTTTTTCTCTGTGGGATGTAAGGTGAAGTCAGCAGAGCAGAAGTAGAGGAGAGAAAGGATTTTAATAATCTGAGGAGCAAGAAGATATAAAATAGCCCCTCAATTTACCAGAGAAGTGTGGTCAGGTTGTTGGGCAGGACCGAGTACCCATTTCAGATCTGCGGTAATGCAGTTTAAGGAACATTAGCCAGCAGCCTTCTGTTATCTCCTCCAGCAATATTCAGCTGCTAGAGTAGAGGTACAGGTGCCACAAAGGGGCGAAGGACGTGTATGAAGGAATGTGTGTAGTGCTGGGCCACTGCACCATGGAGAGGGAGAAGGGGGTGACACGGGATGACACGTACGGAAAGCGGGGCCAAAGGAGGAGAGAGATTTGAAAGGATCAGAGAATGTCTTGAAAGGGAATCCGAGGGGCGCCTGGGTGGCGCAGTCGGTTAAGCATCCCGACTTCAGCCAGGTCACGATCTCGCGGTCCGTGAGTTCGAGCCCCGCGTCGGGCTCTGGGCTGACGGCTCGGAGCCTGGAGCCTGTTTCCGATTCTGTGTCTCCCTCTCTCTCTGCCCCTCCCCCGTTCATGCTCTGTCTCTCTCTGTCCCAAAAATAAATAAACGTTGAAAAAAAAAAAAATTTAAAAAAAAAAAAAAGAAAGGGAATCCGAGAAAGGCTGACAAGTGATTGCTGTCAAAATTCTAGATTTGGGAGGTGGGGAATTCTACAGTGGGAGGCTATGACTTATGAACGGGTGGAGATGGAGGGGGAGGAGATATCCTGAGAACTGAAAACAATTGTGGGATGGGTGGAGTCACGTATCGGAGGTGAGGTTGCCAAGAATGACCACAAAAGGGGACAGCGCCAGCATAGTGGGTAGGATGCCCATGGTACGTTGGGGTGACGAGTGGAAAATTCTGACAACTGTGAAGAAGCTGTTTCGTTTGTTGTTGTTCAACAGAGAAGATTTGAAGTCAGCCATGGACTGCAAGGACAGGGAACTCTCCTTTAGGACCCGAAGATCACAGGGTGTGGGGAACACCAGCCTCGGGCAGGCTGCGTGGCAGACATTGAGCTGGGGAGTGGAAAAGGAAACCAGGTTTCAGTTCTGGAGAGATGTGAAGAGAAAACACACACAGAGATAAAGTTTTCGGCGAATTCGCTAATAACAGACCCTGGATTATACAGAGTGCGAAGAAAGGGGCAGGAAGGCAGGGAAAGGTAAGGTTGGGGTAAGAGCACGTGGTGGTTCTCCGTCCTACCTACACAATAAAACCACCTGGGGGAGGGAACTTTTAGGACAAGGGGTCACAAGCTCCAGGGGTGCGGTGATCCTGATACACAGTCAGAGCTGAGAACCACTGGCTCAAGTGATATGTGAAGCAACGTGAAGATAAATGACTTCATTTTCTGATGTCGAATGGGGGAGACGCATAGTGAGGCCTGATGGGGTTGGCCCTGGAGCCACTGGCGCTGGGACCGTAGTCTCAGGTACCGCTGGGGAAGACGTAAGTTGCTACGAGACTTCTAGAGGGCAGGGATTTTCTAATTCCAGGAGTTTGTGCCCATCTCCTGGTTACTAGCAGAGACCGGCACAGGATTGCAGGTACAAGGTCATCCATGGCTGTGTTATTAACACACCGAACATGAAAATGTCAAAATATGCAATGTTACAAAACTAGATAAAGCGTAACAAAAATAAAATGTAGCCATTAAAAAAAAAAACTTAGAATATGATCTACTCTCATGAAAAACGACTCATGATATATTAAATGGAGAATGCAGTTTCAAAAAGGCGTTACGTAGAGCACGGTACCAAATGAAACGGGACGGACTTTGACACGCTAACACGGATAACAGACTGGAAGGCCTTAAAAAAGGTATCGGTGTTCATCTCTGACAAGTTCAAAGTACTTCATATTTTCAAAATCTCTTGCACACATTTTTTTACTGATGGGGGAAAAAAGACTTTTGGGGAGCGGGGGCAGATTGTTTAAAGAAATGGGTTTACAAGCAGTTCCAATTCCTACTGTTTACAAGTGGAATTTGGTCTGTCTGGCCCAACCTGTTCCTAGTGGCAGGAACAAGACATGGGCTTCGAAGTATTAAGAAAAACTATCCCCAACTTGGAAATAAAGCATAAGACAGTACAGCATGTCCTTGCAAATTCATACAGGGGCATTGTTTAACATACCTGCCAAGGGTATTTCTTAATGTTGGGCAGTGGTTCTCAAAATGTAATCCAAAGACCCCTGGGAGTCCCCAGCATGCACTTTGGGGATTCTAGAAGGTCCTCCTTTTCCAACTGCATAACCATGTGAGGCCAGATTTTCTTCATATACTTCAACCAAAACAACATATTGTAACATATGAATGTGGAGGCTGATATGAGAATCCAGCTGTCCTCTAAGCCAGTTAAAGTGTTCTATTTGCAAACATGTAAAAGAATGCCTATACACACACACACACACACACACACACACACACACACACACATATGGAGCTATTTTTCATATATATATATGGAGCTATTTTTATTTTTATTTAAAAAATGTTAACGTATGATGGGTTTATTTTTAAATTAATAAATATTTAAGCTTTTGTCTTAATTTGCAAAGTAAATATTGACAGACCATTTGGGGTCCTTTAAGCCTGTAAAGGGGTCCTAAGACCACAAAGTCTGAGACTCGCTGATCTTTGCTACTTACTCTGAGGAGCTCAGATCCCTCAGCATACTGGTTTCCAAACCCTTCCCGGTGGCCTACATAACTCCCGTTGCTCCAATGCTTTGAACCAGCTTCGCCACCTTAACGATTTCCTCATTAAGGAGGCAAATAAATTTGACAAAAATTCATTATGTACCTGTATGAGTCATGTCTGATTTTCTGAAGATTATACTTTGATAGAGGTAATCTCTCTGCTGATTTATGGACATTGGGGGATTTAGCCCTGGGGCTCTTTTCCTTGCATTCAAAGGCAGATGAAAAAACAAACAACACTATGAAAAGTCTCATCCATCTCGAACATTTCCCTAATGAAATAAGAAGACCGCAACGATAGCAGTACCTAGCTTGTTACCCAAGGAAAGTATCTTAAAAGAGAGATTCAGTCCAAAGCCCGCGAGGCACAGTGGCAATGCTGAAAGAAGGGCTGAGGTAAAGAATGGGTCTGCATGGGGCGCCTGGGTGGCGCAGTCGGTTAAGCGTCCGACTTCAGCCAGGTCACGATCTCGCGGTCCTTGAGTTTGAGCCCCGCATCAGGCTCTGGGCTGATGGCTCAGAGCCTGGAGCCTGTTTCCGATTCTGTGTCTCCCTCTCTCTCTGCCCCTCCCCCGTTCATGCTCTGTCTCTCTCTATCCCAAAAATAAATAAACGTTGAAAAAAAAAATTTTTTTTAAAAAAAAAAAAAGAATGGGTCTGCAACTTGGGAGAGACGAGATCCACCTTCCTATGGGAGAGGAGTACACTTTTCACCTCTGGTCAACATGTCCTTCTCTACTTCTCCACCAGCCTCTCAGCTAAACAACCGAATACAAGAACATCATTTCACGTCTCTGCAGAAAGCTTTCCTAGTCAGTATAAAAACTGCAGGAGAGATCTATAATCCAACTACTCCTCTAACACGACACTGCTCTAATACTGGATCTTAAGCTTCAGTAGGCATCAGAATTATCTAAGAAGCCTATTAGAAATACAGATTTAAATTCATAACCCACTGTGTGAGGGGGGTCAGGGGTGCGTACGTGAAACAGGCACTCCAGGCAATTCTGATTAAGAAAATAAATAAAACCATACTTTGAGAAACTACCCTAAGGCTATTAAAACTGCCGCTTAACTGATGTCTTCCAAGTCGCGAAGAGTGGTTCCGGTATCCTCAACATCTAACCGCCAAGTCCGCCCACGTGGGCCCTCGGCAATCTTGACCATCTGTGTTTACAGTTCTCTCCCGGGGCCACATCCACCGTTCCCACACCCGCCTCACCTGCACTGGAGCCCGGCTGTGTTCCTCCTTGTTGATCTTTTTTCCACTTCCTTCCTCTGCCTGTGGAGGACGATGCGTGCTTCTCGTTGTGATAAGGTGGGCAAGTACTTGGCTCTCTGGACTCTAAAGCCAGGCCCGGCTTCCGATCCCGGAGGCACCCCCTTGGTAAACACAGACAACGTCTTTGAGACTCAAGAGGACTCCTCTATCAAAACGAAGGATGGGGCGCCAGGGTGACTGTCAGTCGGGCATCCGACTCTTGATTTTGGCCCAGGTCAGGATCTCAACGGTCCTGAGATCGAGCCCCACGGTCTTGAGATGGAGCCCTATTTCGGCTCTGAACTGGGTGTGGGCCTACTCGGGATTCTTTCGTTCCCTCTCTCTGCCCCACCCCTGCCAGGAAGGTAAAGAGGACCCACCCCAAAGTCATTACCCCAGCACTGGCGGTATTTAGATGTTAAATGTATTAGTTTGGGGGTTTTTGGATTTTTCATTTGGTTGGTTGATTTTTTGGTTTTGGGTTTTGTTGTTGTTGCTGTTTAGCCTCTTGTAAGGGCTTCAGTCCTCCCAGGAATCCTAAGCGTTCTAAGCAACATCAACATTCTTAGAGAGACACGATAAATGTAAGAACAACTCTTAACTCCTTACTGCACAGGCTTGTGAACCAAATTTTGGAACAACTTAAAAGAGCAGATACTTAAGATGCATCAGATCAAATCAGTATAACTAAAGTTCTAAAGATAATCCAGATCTGTTAAGGGTAGACCACACTCACCCTACGCCAAAATTATTTTACCAGGTATTTTTTAGTTAATAATCATGTTCCTTAGCATTTTGAGGCCAAGAGGAGAAAACACATGGATATTTAGGAGTCCACAGTTGCCGAACGACAACCTGGTTCATTTACAGTAGATGGTACAAGTATGGGAGGTGAGTGGAGGGGATGAAGTGGACCAGTCCAACGCGTGTTAAAATATTCCGTGCATTTGCCATGCACAAGAATAGTGGATAATGTGAAAGATTAAAGAATGCATAAAGTATCGATTTATTCTTTCCAAGGAGCTTAAACTAGTTGAGGGACTTACTGACACTGCATTTTTTTTTTTTATAGACAAGATAGCAATGACCATCACCTTCTAAGATTTATCCTGTTTTTCTCTTCAGGAAGCAGAAGGTATAAAATTAAAAGTAGGTAGGATTGGGAAGATAGATGCATTTTTCTCGAACATCATGCCCATAAAAAGGATTCAAAATAGGTTCTCACCCCATCCTGAGAGCAACCCTGAGGGATAGGCATTCTCTCCATTTTATAGACAAAGCAGCCGAGGCGAGGCTGTTCCAAAGCGCTTACCCAAATTCACAAGTGGAAAGCAGGGGTGCTGGGGTCAAAGTTTTAACTCCAAGGTCTAGCTCCTCTTCCTGGAATTGAAAGGCAAGTATTCTTCCGAGTTTTTTTGGTAGTCTTCATGTTTTGTGACTGGGAAGTATACACGAAGGCCCAAATGAGCCCTTCCCCCCCAAAAAAAAAGTTAGTGATGGCCAAGCTTCAGGAAGTAGTTTATCTGACTCCTGGCCAAATGAAGGCAGCACGTGGAGCCTTAGAACAAGAAAAATTGAGAGTGCACATTTTCTATTCTTGTATGTGCTTCCCAGACACCCTTCACATGTTCTTATTGGGTTCTCTCACCAATCCTGTGGTGGGGAAAACGCGTAAAAAATAAGAAAGCCACAGCAGCAATCCAAGGTCTGATGTTCTCTCCTCAAAACCCCTTCAACCCTCAGAAGAATCAAAGCAATCATGTGAGCACTAAAGAATTACTTAGTGGCTTAGGAAAATGTGTTCTAAGGGCGCAGAAAATCACATACGGGGTCATTCTATTTTTGTGTAAAATAAAAATCAAGAGTATACTTTACGCACCTACAGATGTGTCGATAAGCATGCGGATGATTTCAATAGCACACCCAGGAAGTTACCTTTGAGGTGCACAATCAAAAGAACAGGAAAATTCCACCTCTTGCTTCGTGTCTTTTAAGAGTGATATTACAGGTGATTTCCACCTTGTTTCAGTATAATAAAATCATGTTTCCTCCACCTTTTGGTGCTTCACAGAATGCCACCAAGACAGAGCTTTCTTCTTGAGTTAGGAACATTACTCTCTGGGTCTGAAACTTCTGAAGGATTGAAACCCTGGAGGCGTGTGCTAGCATCCCGGTTTGCAAGCCTAAGGTGCCCCCAGACGCTTTTGTGATAACGTGGTTTCCTAGCTTCCTCACAGGACTGTTGGATGAAAAGTGCGAACATACGTGGAAGTGCTTCACTGGGTTATACAAAGTTTGTGACCCCCTCTTCTTAACCTGCTTGCATTTATCTTTGGGCACTTTTGACCTGGCCAACTGCTAGCTTTGGCTCCAAAGAAGCCAGAAAGTCACAAATCTAAAAGAACATACAGGACTTGTTCAGTTGCACTGAAGGATGTCAAGGGTAGATCAGTTCCTCAACCTAAACTCCAGCAAAAACCCCAAATTTGAAAGGGGATAAATCCCTAGGATCTAAGACTTGGGTGGAGAAAGTAGCAATTCTCTCTCCTGCTTGGTTCAGCTCTACTTTAGCTTTGTTTGCCCAGGAGCCCACTGGAAGGCTCCCCAAAGTTCTGTGACAGAGGCTCCAGACGGAATGAATCCAAGACAGCCAGCCATTTGGTTAGCAAACCCTGCGAGACTGGTAAGCGCCGGCTGCCAGGCGCACAGCTGACAGCTCTCTAGGCTGATTTTTATCATCATCCCGCAACTGTGATGGGAATGGTAAAACACTTAGGTGCACAGGTGGATTCTGATCAAAGTTTGGGAATTCAGACCACGAATGAAGCCTAATAGTGTGGAGATCAGACACAAGCAACCTCCGTTAGCAGATACACGGCCGATCAAAGAGCCAGTTCCCGCAAGTGCTTTAAAAAACTTTGTGAAGGGCCATTTCGAATATCTATACAGGGCACCACTAACAGCAGCAGCATCGCCGTGTTTTCTGACCCTTGACGGTATATATTTTTAACAGGTTTTTAACCAAGTTAAGGACAAACCTTTTCTTTTTTGATCCCATAATAATGAAACGTTACTGACACCAACAGCACTCCCATCTCCAGCAAGATGAAGCCCCTGGTCTGCCCCATTCCGGAAATAAAACAACTAAAGCAAGTCCAGGTCGGAGTTTGCTGAAAACACAACGCTCACCAGCGAAACACTGCTATTCAAGTTCACAGATAGAGTATGTTCAGGCAAGTGAGGAAGACCGACCGGCTAGCTATCTTCAGGAGAAATGTGTAAGGCAGACTCGGTAGGTTGTAAACGACTGTCCGCTCCACAAAATTACTTGGGTCTTAACCAGGAAATCACTTGTCATTAAGTATTTTTTAAAAACCTACCTTATTATGTGGGTTACTACAAAATTGTACCACAGAAAACATACTAACACCCAAGTTATTTCAGCCAATAGCTTTGAATTTGTCTTTAATCCCTTTTATTGCTCCTTAATAGTGATTTTCACAGTCTTCCAGCTGACACCGAAGTGTTTTTTCTTGGAATCCTTTATAGAATTGTATCTTCTTTGTGGAAAACACATTCTCCAACAAGAAAAACTAACAAATCCATGGTGTAGATTTCACAACTCTTTTTGTTTTTTTTTTTTAAGTGAATTTGTGTGCCTTTAATTTCAGAAGAATTGCTATTATACAACAAACCTTTTATTTTTTTTCATTCATAAAAACAGTCCACAGCATTCATAAAACAGGATGTTAGAAGAAATAAAAAGACTTTTCAGGTGGATTCATTATGTTTTAAGAAGAACAGATGAGTCAGTAGCAATTTAATACAGATGGAAACAAATACAAGCCATATAAAATCAGGATTTGAAAAGGGGGGTGGGGGGAGATATATCAACCAAAGTAAATTTAGAGCTTTCAGGCATGCAACTCAACATCTGAATTTTCTTCACTTAACAACCAAAATAGGTACTTTAATAGGTGTTTATAAAGAAGGCTACAAAAGAATTGCAGAAATGTTAGCCTTACATGTAACAAGAAAGAAAAGAAAAGAAAAGAAAAGAAAAGAAAAGAAAAGAAAAGAAAAGAAAAGAAAAGAAGGAAGGAAAGGAAAAAGGAAAGGAAAAAGGAAAGGAAAAAGGAAAGGAAAGGAAGAAGGAAGGAAGGAAGGGAGGGAGGGAGGGAAGGAAGGAAGGAAGGAAGGAAGGAAGGAAGGAAGGAAGGAAGGAAGGAAGGAAGGAAAGAAGGAAGGAAGGAAGGAAGGAAGAAAAAGAAAGAAAGAAAGAAAGAAAGAAAGAAAGAAAAAGAAAGAAAGAAAGAAAGAGAGAGAGAAAGAGGGAGAAAAGAAATGAACAAATCCCCAGCTACACCTAGGCTAATCACAGTTCAGTTTTCCCTAACAGAGACAGACAAAGAAAAGTGAGTTTTACAAGCTTTGCTTTGGGTACAATACCTTAGAGCTCTCACTTGGGTGTTTCCTGCTCATGCTCTTTTCAGTATAAACAAATATGGTTTATGTAATGGAATACATACTTGAAGGATTCCTTAAAAAAGAATCACAAGTTTCATTTTATATATACAACAAATTTTTAATTATGTACTGAAAATAAATTACAGGAAATAACTTTAAAATGCAACAGAGGACAAAGTCACGATAAACATTCCCATTGAATTCCCTTGGGGGGGGGGGGGGGGGGGAGACTGCAGTGCTCAAGGAAGATAAATATCACAAATATATCAAAAACTTCAAATTGTCTATGCATTCACACACTGACATGAGCCACAAACATTCCTTCACAGGGACTGCACTTAGCCTACCACAGAACCAGATTTTGCCATAAACTACAAAACTTTTAATACAAAATCGTATTTATATATTTATAATTCATATACATGCCCTATCTGTGGTTTTAGAAAATAAAAGCTACACACTGTACAGACACTCTGAACTCATAGCTGTAGGCAACATTTTTGGATGGAATTTCTCCCCCAATAAAATTAATGGCATATTTTATGTACACGAAGGCTAAACTGAATAAAGACAGTTCAGTTTCCCAGATATGCATCTCCTTTTAGGGCAGGTTTATAAATTTAAAAAGGCAAGACAAATGTACACCTCAGAATCACTTTCTTAGCTACAAGAGTTGTCATGTAATTTCTGTGAGACTTCTGACACATGCATTTATGTAATACTGGTATTGAAGGCAGTAAAGCAATATATACTTTTAATGTAGTGGCTCAATAAAGGCTTCATTGTCATTCCGATCTGATTCTTGATACAGTGATTCATAACTTCACTAGAAATTAAAATTTCAATGGGACACTGGTGTTAAAGAGACTCTAAATAGATTTCTTAAAATATTTCCCTGAAATATCCTTTTACATAAGACAAATTTCATTAACATTAGATTAAGTAAAAAGGAAAAAAAAAAAAAAGGAAGAAAGAAAGAAAGAAACATGGCACAAATGTGCATGATAAACTAATGCTCCTCAGCCAATCTCCATGTCTTAGGAGCCAAGAACAGAATGCTTAAAACCAACAAACAATTTTCACACTCTGTGGCAGCCATCTGTGAAGCCAGTTATACTAAACTACTTCTACAGTTGATTGTAAACTTTGGTTTATTTTTATTTGAGTTCTCATTGTACAGCAAGCATGAAAAAAAGGGAGAGTGGAGTCCATGAGGAGATGAACTGTCAGTCTGTCTTTAATCTGGCATGATGAGACACCTGGTCAGTCAGGCCTGCTTTGATAGAGTTTGTGACAGACTGCCTTATGTTTTCCTCCATCAAATTATCACCCAGGGGCTTCAATACCTGTGGTATGAGAGATGTGCAAAACAAATAAAAACATGAGGTAAAAAAAGAGGTACATAGAAAAATAGATATAAAAATTCAATTCAAAGCAATGAAGAAAATAACCAGGAATGTGGGAAATAAAAAAGATGCTTCTCCCCAAAAAAGCTATGATGCTACAAATAATGCAGTTAGACATCTTATAATGCAACAAAAATTACTTTCCTCCTACTCAAACCATTTACAATTCCTATGAGATGGACGTGCGATTCCATACCCTCTATGCAGCATCAAATCTGGTAAGTATACAGCATTTATGCAGACCGGCCCAGACGGTCCTGCTAATTGTCCTACATGTTTAAGGGTGAACAACTTCAGATAGAGAAAAAAGTTAAAAATACTGTCTAATTTTTCTTCTTGTTATTGTTGGATGACAGTCTCTGTCGCTGTGCTGATGAAAGAGCACGACGGACCATTCGACGTCTAGTAACTTCAAACAGTTTGGAAAACACCTAAAACATGGAGTGACTCGTTAGGACAATGACTCAGAGCGCCTTGAAGTTAAAGCGTTTAAGACTACAAGAATCTGCGACTGTGAGTTTCTCACCTTCCTGGGACTCCTCTGAAGCAAAAGAAAAGAGAAATGCAAGAAGATTTAGGCAAGGTTTGTTGACACAGCACATATCTTCTCTGACTAGTGATCAACCTACCTCAACTACGCTGGTAATTTTACACTTTAGACTCTTCCACTTAATTGTTTTGTAATAATGGCACCTCTAAAGTCCTAGAATCAGTGCTACCGGAGCATGATATAGGAGGATGACTGGTTTTCAAATGAAGACATCGCACAATGATTAAAATTCATGCTGCAGAAAATTAGTGATGGTCCACAATTTTAAAGTAGAGAATTTTTTTTAAAAAAGCGAGGCTGCAATAGCTTTTAATCCATCCTCTATTAGAAGATATCAAAGGAATATCAAGAGTGAGGTTTTTTTTTAAATGAAGGGTTAAATTTAACAAATATCCAAACACAAGCTTCCAAATCAGATCCAAATTTCTCTAAAGAATAAATACAAAATCCAAACTAATATGGCGGGTCACTTCATAAAATAATGACACTGTTACAAGAAAAGTCAATGCCCAATCAACCTTCATCAAAAAAATGATTCACTTCTTCCGTCTTTAAATTTAAAGGCAAAACCAACATGGACCTGCATGTCCTAGACCTCCAAATAAGCCCAGTACTTCTTATGCCCAGAAGTGGTATCTGAAAATGCCTATTATGCTGTCCATCAATACTAACTGCAGCTTTCATTCTGATCCTTGACATGATGCTCAAGTATTTCACGATGATCATTTTAATGACAACATCCTTGAACGGAATTTTCTGAACCCGGGGAATTCCAGCACACAGGTGGACATTCAACATGGCTTCCCTTAGTAGATTCTTGTCAGGCCCGACTTTGAATTCTGGTTTGAGGTAAAAGATTATGATTTGAATTCTGGTTGAAGTCAAAGATTACGATTAAGAGAAGCTGGTTCTCTGTTTGTGGCGCTTTGTTTTGTTCATTAGTGTTTCCATAGTACGGACAGCAAACAAAATTCCTTTGGTAAAAGAAATCCCTATCAGGTTGTTCCATCAGTAAATCACCACTATCTTCACGGAAGGCAACAAAGACCTGAATATCAATATTTTCCCTCAAATATAGGCATGAATTGCTTCTTGCCAGGGTTAATAAGACACTTCTTTTGCTTTCTTAAAGCACTGCACTTCCAAATTTCTTTCTTACACTGATTATATTTTCTTTCCTCTAAGAAAAAAGTCCGTAGAGACTCTGGCCCTGCCCATTGTCTGGTATAATCAGGCCTCTGACTAAGAATCTATCCAAAGATATGACAGATTTAAGCCAATCAAAGCACACTAAAATTATGACTTTAAGGAAAAAAAAATTACTCAGTTCGTACTTTATATTCAGATTACACAACCATAACCAAACAAAACAGAAAACAGCCTTCTGACATTCCTCATATAAAGGAAAAGGAGGTGTGCGAATACTGCAGGAGAAGGGTAGGGAAATGTCACAGGGATGAGATTAGTCACTGAAAAACCAAAAGATAGATACCAACCTGTTCCCATAGTGTTTCAGCAATCTGATCAATCATTGTTCCAATTTCTCTGAACTCCCCAGAGTATTTTACATATGCCCAAGTACAAAGAGATGTCAGTGCTAACCCCATGACAAGGTTACACAAGACGGCTATAGAGTTTAGGCCAATGAAGCCGGTCAGTCCTGAGATTATGTACATAGCAAACATGACTGCAAACAGTGTGGCCGGGGTACGAGCAGCATAGAAGATGTTTTTGCCATCATTGTGCTTTATCAAGTTTGCATAGGTTTCTTCAATTTCAGCTTCAAGCTGGTCCTGATAACGATGGCAGAATTCATCTCCGCCCATTTTTTTTACTGAACGAAACTGTTTGATCGCCACTTCCTTGAGATCCAGGTGTTTTCGCTCCAGATCTGAAGGTGCAATGTAAGGCTTGTCCCCACCACATACCTGTACAGAGGAGTACAAGACAGATGACTGGCTAGAAACAATTCACGCTTAAAAAACATTCCCGGTTCACAGTTTTTAGTCTCAAAAAGTCAAGCCATCTACATGGTTCAGTTTTAAACTTGTTCATAATATCTCGTACATAATCATAACCTATTTCTTGTATGTTTAATGGACTCGGGTAAAATAAATTCTCCAAGTATGACTAATACCAGTAAAGACAAAAAAAAAAAAAAAAATCTGTACCCGACTTCACAAGACTCTGGGCAGAGAGTGGGTAAAAGAGAACACATAAAAAAGGTCCTTTAACGTTCTAGTTAGCAAGTTTAGCACAGAAGTTGTCATTGGCCTTAAACTAATATTACATCAGAAGCTGCTAATAAGAGCACTCTGAATCATGCGTCAAAACTATTTTAGTACGATTTACGTAGTAACTTGCCACCTATATCGTGCACTCTAAACGTGAGAATTATTTTCTTAGTTATTTCCAGCAGAGATGATGAAGGGGAATCAGTGAATGATGTATTGTGACAGTACGTAAGGAGCACAAATTATTTCAATTATTTAACTGTAAAAATCCTGTCTCACTTTAGTGTCAAATGTAAATGTTGGTTACAAACCTGCTCCATACTTTTGCAATAGATCTCTCTTGCTCCCGCTACCGCAGCAAGATTATTAGCTTCAGCCGTTGCCTAGAAAAATAAAACAAAATGTGCCAATTTTTTGCAAAAAATGCCCAGCGGCTCTATAAATTCTGACTAACACAATAAAGTCTATAGAGTGAACAAGTCTGAAAATGAACCAGAGACAACATTATCAACTTCCAGTTTTCCTTTCCAATGGAAGGGATATAGTAATGGCTTCTAATGGGACTGCCTGTCCAATTTTGTTTTGCTTAGGTTTGTTAAAATGGGTTTGTAAAAAAAAAAAAAAAAAAAAAAACCACACATGCTCAGGAAATTGTAGAGAATTAGACATACCCTAAGAAGTGTCAAGTCTCCAGATGTATAGAATTAAAAATTACCCATATGCTTGCTCTCTCATATCAGTATGACACAAGAGATTTTTAAATCCACAAAACTGCTTACTACAGGAGTTTTAGAAGAAAATACTATTCAATCTGCTATAAAACTGAAAAATTGTCCAAAACAGCAAATCTTAAAAAACATAAACTAGATATGTATCTGAAAGAAATAAAACCTAAATTTGGGTGAAAAATTAACAGTATGAACACAATGAAATTAGTAAAATTTAGTAAGAAGTGACGGACATGAATGAAAAAAAAATAAACTTAGGTTAAAATAACATTGTCCCCAGGGGCGCCTGGGTGGCTCAGTCGGTTAAGCGTCCGACTTCGGCTCAGGTCATGATCTCGCGGTCCGTGAGTTCGAGCCCTGCGTCGGGCTCTGGGCTGACAGCTCGGAGCCTGGAGCCTGTTTCAGATTCTGTGTCTCCCTCTCTCTCTGACCCTCCCCTGTTCATGCTCTGTCTCTCCCTGTCTCAAAAATAAATAAACATTAAAATAACATTGTCCCCAAAGAACACCTTTTAAAAAAGAGAGAGAGAAAAAAGAAAAAAAAAAAAAAAAAAAAAAAACCTGTATGTACTAGAAGCAGCTCTAAATCATTAATACCAAGATGAAATAAGCCTTACTAAAAACATTCAATGTCACAGACTCAGAGAAGAGAAGAAGTTTGGTTTAGACAGGCCCTTATTAAGCTATCTCCTGCAAGAGGAAGTTTTCTACACTTCTCTAGCAACTTTATTTCTGATGGCCTATGTGTGCAAGGTCTGCAATCATAGAAAAACTTCAGGACCCATGACCCGTATTGACTTAAATATCTGAAATTCATTTGCGTGCAAAGAAGCATGATCCCACTTCCAGCGTTTATCTCTAAACCAAAGACTCTTCTCCTTCAAAAATAAATATACGTACAACACACACACTACCTGAAGCATGGACTTTGGATGTGGAAGTTCCTCTCCTTGATAAATCTTAATGTAAGCCTAAAAATATAAAAGACTCTTTACATTGGCAGGTTAAACAATTGGCTCTAGATTTCTGAAGGGAAAAAAAAAATCCATTAAATATAAAAATAATTCATACTTTTAAACATATGCTAAATAATATCCTAGAGAGATGTTTCTAAATAGAATTCCAACGTGCATAAAAGTTATATTTAAAAGTAACATATACAATGCCACCCACTTTATGAAAAGGAATCCATAATTCTCCCCTACTGTTACTGTTTTAAATGTTAGACATTTTTACTCAATATTTCACTTCAATCAAGTTAAATGATATTTCAGTTCAAGAAAAAAATTACCTAATTTGTGCTCTAAGAGTAAGAAGGAAAGATGACAGTTTTTAACAAGTCCATATAGAAATTGTTCATCTCAACTTTCTACTGACTGAATTACTTCACAACTAACCAAAAATGCTATGAAAGTGACCAACTGTCCAATAAATGACCAAAAATACACTCTTAGTTAACTATAGTTTCCCTTCCATCTACCCGTAACTACTATGAATAACTAGAACCCTGATAATGGTCTTGCTCTGGCAAGCAAGCTATGAAGACTAAAGAAGAGCAGAGAGAGAGAAAAAAATCTACAAGTAATTGGATTCAGAAACCAGTTTGATACTTTCAGCTGCTCCTATTAAGTCCTCAAGAACTCAGAGAGAAGGCTCTTTTATGAGAACTCAAGAGGCAGAATGCCACTCCCCATATCCACTGTCCTTCACAAATGAGAGAGTGGCATTACAATTAATTACATGGTGAATGGCTCTTCTTCTCTCCCTACCAGGGCTGGAGGAAACGGAGGATAATCCCATAAACAAAACCACCGTCTAGAACATACAAGTTGTCTGCTATCATTTTAGATACCCTTAAAAATTGGTACAGCCAATGCAAAGAAGGGAAAATTATAAATTTCACTTTGTTGCTGTAAAATAAAGACAGGAAATTTCTTGTACATACATATGAGTTTTAAGTCAGCTATATTTCTAACTGAAACCAAGTCATTTAACGTAGCAGTTTTCCTACCTTAAAGTATTCTACAAGATCTCTACAAGTGACTTTAGATCCACTTATCTCTTTTTCTACCAAATTCTCAGGGGCAAGCAGTAATGGAACCAGATTTCGAAGCTCTCGCTTAAAGTCTTCATCAATATCTAGTGGAAACGAAATACAAACCAACATGTTAGTCAAAAGAAGAAAGAGTAAAGAAGTCCCCACTGGTAAGAGCTAATAACATTCTGTTTCATGAAATGACAGTGTATACACGATCTATTCCTCGAGTACATTCATTTAAAAAACCTTATCCAAACACATCGTATCTCCTAGGAAAAAATATACTCTCCCCCTCCGCCCCTGTTCCATTTCCCTCATGCCCCAGTAATTCTTTCAGGTCAAATAATAAATTGTGGACTACCACAATAAATTCCACATTAGTATTGACTAAACTATCCTTTTCAAAAGGCAAACAATTCATGAAATTATACTAAATTTTAATACTAGATTTTGTTTTCCAGCCATTCTGTAAAAATTTCATTATTCCTCCAGCCTTTTGCCATCATGCTCAAATCCGAGGACATACTCAAAAAATTACATCATCCCTAAAACAGAGACTTAAATCTGATTACATGAATACGATATATTCATAAAACATTTTACAGACTACAAACAGATGAAATACTGAAATGTTCTCAGCCTTCGGGATTTTTAGGGCACCGGTGATGAACAACAGACCACATTATAAAATACACTAATCCAAACACTACAAGTCTACAACAGCCCAATGGAAAGCTAGACAGACCACACAGAGCATTAATATCACCTCATTAACAATGCATCAAAATGTCTTCCAGTAGAAGACAGAAAATTTAAGGAACCATGTATTTTTTTTTAAAACTCTCAGCCTCTAAAAAATAAATTCTGATTTTAGCAAGAATGGGAATTCCCACCTTTCAATCTCCCATCAAAACTAGGATTAGTTGCAACTTTAAGACCAGGATGTGGCAAAAGGAAGCAACCAAGATTTGAGAAACAATTGTGAATGTGCTTCCTTACATTCTGTAGCTCTTCATGTTGATTTTGTTTTACCTGAGGGCAGAAGGAGACAGCGTAAAGGCACAAACAAGGAAAAAAAGTTCTCAAGAAAACACACACACACTCACAAGTATGCACACTTAACTCAGATGCTACTCCAGATGGGTGTTTTTTGACAATATAAAATTTTACTGAAGATGCATTTCTGACCCCTTTAGTAAGACCCCACCCACTTTTGTCTTAAAACTAGAAAATATGTTTTTTCCCATGTTAAATATGAAAAAATACAAATGCACAAATAACTAATCAGAATATCCAACACCAGACTAAAAAGTAGTGGCTGTGGTGTACAAACCAGTAAATAAATGAAGGATTTGCCTTTAAAGTATTTATAACAGCAAAGAGAAAAAACAAAGTACTAATTTGCTAATAAAAAGGTTAGCCCTTGAGCAAAATAACAGCTCAAGTGAAAAAGCTCCAATAAAGTCCAAAGAACCTCTGAAACTTACTGGAATTTCAGTACTTACTCCAAATGATTATTTATGATTGATGCTAGTTACCAGTGTTTTGGGAAGAGAGACTGCTATGTATTTTCTGGAAGAAAATCCTAAACTTAGACTTTTATTTAATTTATTTGTTTGTTTTTAATGTTTATTTTGAGAGAGCAAGTGCATGCAAATGGGGGGGGAGGGCAGAGAGACAGAGAGAGAGAGAGAAAGAGAGAGAGAGAGAGAATGAGAATCCCAAGCAGCCTCCGCACTGTCAGCGCAGAGCTAAACACAGGGCTGGATCAAACCATAAGATCATGACCTGAGCAGAAATCAAGAGTCGAGCCACCCAGCCCCTCAAACTTCGATTTTTTTAGTAGCTACTTATCCCAATATAACTCATATACTCACTCAGACTCTTCTCAAACACCGTTTAAAAAAAAAAAAAAATGCACCATTTATAACTGACAAAACCTGGAAACTACCTAAATCTCCATCAAGAGTAGAATGAAGAAACTGTTGTCTATTCATGTAATGGAACACCGCATAGCAATGAGAATAAATGAACGAAACTACATGCAACAATATCTCAGAAACATAATATTAAGCAAAAGAAGCTAGACACAAAAGAATACATGTTGTATGTGGTTCCTTTCATAAAAAGTACACACAGCACCTGTCAGGTCAGGACAGTACCAGAGGGCTTGGGGGTCAGTGGATGAAAATGGGTGCTGTTACGCACCTGTGTTCAGTTTGTATAAATTCATCATCATCTGAGCAGTTTCCTGTATCATGTCAATGAGATAAAAAAAAAAAAAAATCTTGTCTTTGAAGTACATGATTCTGAGTTGTTAACATGCCTGATGTGCTTTGTGTTAATTTCTTCTGAACAAACCAGAGAAAACTCTGACGGCTGAAATTATCTCTGACAACAGGGTCTAGAAATGCCTTTCAAAAAACCCAAAAATGAGGAATTGGCTTAATCTCATTTTAGTGATAAGAAAATTATATTATACTCCAAGTTTTTGAATGTGGTTGAGAAACTAAATGCATCATCCTAAAGGGAAATAAAATTTTATTAACCAAAAAAAGATGACCCTTCTACTTATGAATTTATGGGATTTTCATGTATTCTTTGCGTATGTGAGTAGGTGAGTAGTATCTGACCTGAGGGTTTCCCCAAGTACTTCCAGGGGAGGGTAACTTTAGGAAGAAAGGATCATGTTGGTGAGGTTATTCTTTAGGAATGGCCTTGGTGTAGCATATTACATGGGCCAGGAGTCCGGATATTTGGGTGCTAGTCCCAGTTATCAACAATTAGTTAAGCGACGAAAGGTACGTCACTGTTTTGGGTTCCAGTTATATTATATATTAAAAAAAAGAAGGGTGAGGGCACCTAGGTGGCTCAGTCAGTTGAGCATCTGACTTGATTTCAACTCAGGTCATGATCCCAGGGTGGTAGGACCAAGCCCCATATCAGGCTCTGTGCTGAGCATGGAGCCTGCTTAACATTCTCTCTCTCTTCCCTTCTCCCCCTCTCCCCAGCTTGTGCACACTCTCTCTCTCAAAATAAAAAAAATAATTTAAAAAATTTTTTAAATAGATGATGTTTAAGATCCCTCTTCTAGCTCTATATGCTGTCAATCTAGGATAGTGACATCTCTTTGGAGAGAGGGTCTCACATCATCTGTGTTCAATATATGCACACTATATTATCCAGGCTGTCCCAAATGTTCAGAAGCTCAGCTGGGCCAGAAAGAGACACACATGCAATCTAAGTAAATTCAAAAAGTTAGTCTCCTTCAAATTTTTATATTTTGAGTACTGATTTACAGTTGGTTCTAAAGAGAAATACTTGTTCCTTAGTTTCTATTCAAGGGCATTGGCCTCTTTGGCAGAAATACGACCAATTTACTTTTCATCCATTCTGTATGGAGCCACCTGGGCTAACCTGGGACACACGATTTATGCCAAAGACATTGAGAGACTGGAAGTCTAAGCAGTAGTCCAGACAGCCCACTCCTTCATCTGGCTGGGTGCTTATGCTCTCCTCACTGGGAAATGGGGGTTTACCTGCAATCTCTTTTCAAGGAATTGTTTTCCACCTTCCAAACCATATGAATGTTCATAAGGATAACTCCAATCTCGAATCAAAAACATTAATGTCTATAGAAAGAAAACAGTGGAAATCATTTCTTACAAGATTTTACAAAAAAATCACTACTTTAACAATTTAACAATCACTCCCCTAAGAATTCCTTATCAAAAGTTACAGTAACCAAATGGTTAATACTGCTCATATGGATAGCAAGGGCTTCTCTCAGCCAACAACACTCCCAGCCCCTATACCAAGCAACTGCCTCCATTTGAGAACTTCATGGTATGTAAAGAAAGAGCCACCACAAGCAATAATACAGGGTCTTAAAAAATGAACAAAAGGCCTAACAGGGCATACAGATCATAATTTTAATTTTTTTTTTTTTCAACGTTTATTCATTTTTGGGACAGAGAGAGACAGAGCATGAACGGGGGAGGGGCAGAGAGAGAGGGAGACACAGAATCGGAAACAGGCTCCAGGCTCCGAGCCATCAGCCCAGAGCCCGACGCGGGGCTCGAACTCGCGCACCGCGAGATCGTGACCTGGCTGAAGTCGGACGCTTAACCGACTGTGCCACCCAGGCGCCCCCAGATCATAATTTTAAATCAAGGTTGTATAACTAAAAGACCAACTAATCTAATTTTAGACTGAATTTTTTACTCATATGTGCTTAGGAGTCTCAATCTCAGCCCCTAAGTATTTAGACCAGTTCTTAGCTGTGCGTGGCTGGATGCTGAACAGCATTTCTGGCCTTCACGCACTATGCCAGTAGCATTAACCTCCCTTCAAAAACTGTGACAACCAGAAATGTCAAAAATTATCCCAGGTCAAAAAAACTGATATAGGCCAAATGGAGTATATTTATCCATATACACAAAAAAGCCATAAGCTGCCCAGATATTTCATAAAAGTGATCACTTGTGCCAGACAAGACTGAGGCAGAATCAATGTAAACCCACCAACACTTGAGAATCACCAGCAATGCTGTCACACAGGAAGAATTTCAGAGACTGATGAGCAAACCGGGTGGAGTCATTCCCACCTCCTATAACACAACTGACTAAATAGTACTAACGTCAACTTATAAATTACACTTACTTCAAAAAAGAAACTATCTGAAATTAACTTTGTTTTTGTTTTGTTTTTTTTTTAAATCTCTGTCATGACAGGACTCCACAGAAGCAAGCATAACATATGCTTCTCAAATAACTCCACCCAGGTTAATTTCTGACTTAATATTCTGTACCTGACATTTTAAAGGAATAAAAAACATATGGAGATTGAAGAGGTGGAGGGAGGGGACAGGTCTAATAAATTCTGGAACTTTTCTACATGAAACCAAAATAAAGAATAACAGGACTAACCTCAACTTGTAATATACCACAAAAACCAAAAACCAAAAAAAACCCAGTAATATTATTCTGTAATAGTTTACCATGTATACAAGAAATTTACATGACTGTCTAAAGTTTAGGAATTAAATAATCTCTAAGAGAAAACACTAACCACTTAATCTAAGTATTAAGGATCAAACTATATTCATTAGTTCTATTTCCTATTCTGTGAGCCTACTGCTGATCAGGTGGTAATGACGTTAGTTTCAACTCCATTGAATCTGCTGCTAAAAATGAATTTTTTGTAATATCCTCTTACCTTTTAAGTATCTTCAGACTTAAAAGACAGGTGGCTTGATAGCTATTTATAGGTAAGTTTTTAAAAAGGATAAAATGCTTATTTACCTGAAATGGTTTCTGGTAGATTTCTTCCATCGCAAGTCTGCCGTACTCTGTAAATAACTATTAAAGCAAGTTATTTAAAATAACGCCCCCAAAGAGACTGAAAGAAGATATCTGTAAAGCCTTTCTGTATCAGACATCAGAGCCTTTAAAATCATTTGAAAGTTAAGCACTTAATTTTCTAACAGACTGGGCATACATTAAAATTTCTTCTAGTTAAGAAGTCATACGTCAATTTAAACTCATATAATATTCAATCTTCTTATACTAAAATGGGCTTCCAGATGGAAAGTCACGATTAAATAAGAATTATATTTTCAATTCTTTGGCACACATTCTTTGAGAAATACATACTTGCAAGTGTTGAAGATCATCTTCTTGAATATTCTGAGACAAATTATATACCTGTTAAAACAAAATAATCTTTTTATTCTTTTTTTTTTTAATACCCAGCTGTTTCTAACTTTACTTGCAGAAATGGAGGTTATTTTATAACCTTAGCACAAATGAATCATTTAGCCATTAGCTTAACCAGTGGCACATGAAAAGGATTTTCTCTTTTTTCCTAACAGGATAAACATTAAGGGGGAAGCAGTGGTAGGAAATTAGGTAAAAATCATGAATACACACATAAGGAAAAGTGGCAGACTAGAAAGTGGCAGACATTTTTAAAAGTATGTCACGTAATAAGGTTTTTTTCCTCCTTTTCAGTTTCTTTAATGTTATAACATAATCATTTTTTTAATAGAGTGAAGATTGCTTTCACAATTCTTTTTTTTTTTTTTTAATGTTTTTTTATTTTTGAGAGAGAGAGAGCATGAGCAGGGGAGGTGCAGAGAGGAGAGGTGGACAGAGGATCTGAAGCAGGCTCCATGCTGATAGCACAGAGCTCGACGCGGGGCTCGAACTCATGAACCGTGAGATCATGACCTGAGCCAAAATTGGCCGCCCAACTGACTGAGCCACCCAGACGCCCCCCACAATTATTTTTCTAAGTCAATGAATATGCGGGGCATAATTCTACAAAGATGTTTTCCTCCCTGGTATAATCACAGTGTGAGTGAGTGAATGAGTGTATTTTATAGTTTATATGTAGTTTATATTTGTTTATATATTCATATTCATATATTCATTTATATATTCATATATTTGTATATTATATTTACATATAGTTTATATATATAGTTTATAGCTTACATAAGTAGTTCATAGTTATTTGGTGGGTGTCTCAACTACCACAAACTCTAATATGGCTCTTTTTTTTTTTTTAACTTTAAGTAAATCGTTTGTCTAAATAACTTAAAATGAAAATTTTACCAGGCTGTAGTAGCTGAACAAGTAACAGTAGGTGGCACTCTTTCCCTTTCTAGAATTTTTTAGGAGGCTCTCCAAGGCACAGAGCCCAGAGCTGAAGGTATAAGTAGTGTCAAGGAAGGGAAACTGGAGAAAAGACTGTATTTGAAAAAAAGGTCCAATCCTTCTGAGTCAGGTTAAAAAGTGACATAGGTCATCACAGGAGAAAAGTGGGTGTCCACAGATGTCACCTCTGCTGAAAGACAACTTATGTCTAAGAAAACGGGGTTATTCCAAAGACAACAATTTGTTCTAAGGGCAAATAAGTGATAATCTAGCTGAATCACTCAGAGGTCAAGAATATAAACAGCCAAAATAGGCCAGCAAACCTAAAATGACATTCTCAGCTGACTAACTCCAAACATGGTACTTAAAAAGTAATTAATGACTGAGATGATTATACTGGAGCCAAACTTACAATCTAAAAGCATGACCAACCTATTCTTACCCATAGGGCCTTAGCTTTTAGAAAACAGGTTGAGATACTTTCATTGTGAAGGCCAGGTTGCAAACAGCAAAGAGAAAAGAGGATCTGTTTACCTTAGATCATTAGTACTTAGCACATGGACTCTTACTTAATAGATGCTCAATAATCATTTGTTGAAAGAATAAATGACAAGAGGATTTGTCATTTATTTATCAACCAGATAACTTATGTAAGGAAGAGAAATGTAGTCTCAAAGAGGAAGAAAACAATAATAAAAATAATTTTAACCTTTGTTACTTATTGTTTACAAAGCACTTTCTTATGCATTATCTCATTTAGATCTTATTTCTACCTCCACACAACAATCACAGCTAAGATGGATAAAATCCTCATTTTACAGATAAGAAAGTGGCTGAGTGGCTCTAAGTGGTTATCCAAATCCAGGCCTCCTACTATCATAAGGTTGAATATATAAACAAGAGAACACCAAGGTACAAGCTTCAGAGCAGAGAATTCTCTTATATTATATTTTAAGGTAAACTACAGAGCCAGCTAATTCGAGGGACACAACGATTGGCTTCTGCCTGCCTCAAGGAAATGGGAGTTGTGCCACCTTGTAGGATTAAAAAAAAAAAAAAAGAAAAAAAGTAGAACAGAATGGAGAAAAGATACTCTAAGGGTTCCCCCCAAAGTATCATTTAATTGGTAGTAAGAGAGCTTCCAGCCCTATGATAAACAGAAGCCAAGCTGAAAAGTACTCCTTTTTTATATGAGAATAACATCCCAAATTCCCTTCCATTCTGATAGCTATTTCAAATTGTAGAAGGAAGGAAATGGGAACTTACAGAGACCAGACATGTGTTCGGAATATTACCAGAAAAGAAAACCAGAAAGCATTACAAAAATTCCAAGACACTGTGACAGAATCACTTATGATCTACCATCAGTAAGAAACCTCTATTATCTCAGAAGGAGCACATATTTCTAATATTTGCATATACACTTCTGGATACATCATCACCAGCTAGGGCTAACCACCTTACTCAATAATTCATTTTTCAGTCAGAGAAGCATCGACCACAGATGATCTCACAAAGAGACAATAAAGAGATATAAAATGACATGTGGTGGTTTAATTCAGTCCATCAGTCTAAATTATACAGAAAAGAGATGGCCTAGCTTGAAGAGACAAGAACTTGATACAATACCAAATACAATTAGAATATAGAGTAAGTGAAAACCAGAAGGGATTTTATTACCCCTTTCTAAATTAAACGGGTCCTATAAGTCCTTAGTGTATCATAGAAACATCATATACATTTCCTAAGTTAAATATGAATTAATTCTTATGCCGCTATTACCATTAGTTCAAATAATCAAGTACTAGTTGCCATACATGTCAAGAAGAAAACTAAGGTTAATTACTTGGGTTTTTTTTTTTTTTTAGTTGGTTAGCCAAAATATAAAAGATATGTTGTACACCTTACTGTATCTGGGAACCACATGACTGAATTCAATTAAAAATAACATGCAATAGCTTTTCCTTTAAAAAAAAAAAAGGCATAGATGCTATGATGAAAAACCAAAGGGCCTGGATCTTGGTTTATTACTTCCTACATAACCAAAGTATGAAATTTCACATTGTGAGCCAGAATAGTAAGCGTGAAATATACACGACCAATGAGAAATGTAAATAACTCTGACTTTAATCCTTTTTTCTCGGGGGGGGGGGGGGGGGGGCACCTAATTAAGCAGCCGACTTCGGCTCAGGTCATGATCTTATGGTTTGTGAGTTTGAGTCCCACATCGGGCTCTATGCAGACAGCTCAGAGCCTGGAGCCTGCTTCAAATTGTGTCCTCCTCCCTCTCTTTCTGCCCCTCCCCCACTCACACTCTGTCTCTCTCAAAAACATTTTTTAATGTTTATTTAAAAAAATTTTTTTTAATCCTTTTTTCTCCAATGAAAAGGCATTTTGAGAAAAAGCAAAGGTATTAGGACTATCTGACCCAATCATAGCACAGCACTTCATGTCTCACCTGGACCGAGCTAGTCATGGTGCTCAGAGCGAATACCGTTGCGCAGTCTTTGATAGTTGACTGGCTATCAAAGGCACCCTGGGTATCCATTAGCAGCACAGCCACCTAGGAATTTAAAAGTTTAAAATACTAAGTAAAACACTCATCAGTAATGACTATTAAAACCAAATTTAAAATGATAAATGTCGTTTATAGCAGTATTATCAGCAATAGCCGAACTATAGAAAGAACCCAAATATCCATCAACTGATGAATAAAGATGTGTGGACACACTAGAATATTACTCAGCCATCAAAGAGAATGAAATCTTGCCATTTGCAATGATGTGGATGGAGCTACAGTGTATTATGCTAAGCAAAAAAAGAGAAAGACAACTTATGATTTCACTCATGTGGAACTTAGAAGAAAGGAACATAGAAGAAGGGGGGAAAAAGAGAGGGAGGCAAACTGTAAGAGATTCTTAACCATAGAGAACAAACTAAGGGTTGATGGAAGGGAGGTGGGCAGGGGATGGGCTAAACGGGTGATGAGTATTGACGGCACTTGTTGGAGTGCCTGGGTGGCTCAGTCAGTTGAGCATCTAACTTTGGCTCATGTCATGAGCCGGTTCATGAGTTTGAGCCCGACATCAGGCTCGCTACTGTTAGCACAGAGCTCACTTTGGATCTTCTGTCCCCCTCCCTCTCTCCCCCTCCCCTGCTTATGTTCTCTCACAAAAATAAAAACAAACTAAAACTAAATAAAATTTAAAAAAAAAAAAAAAAAAAAAAAGGAGGGCTGGGGCACCTGCGTGGCTCAGTTGGTTAAGCATCCAATTCTCAGTTTCAGCTCAGGTCATGATCTTACAGTTCATGAGTTTAAGCCCCACATTAGGCTCCACACTGACAGAACCTGCTTGGGATTCTCTCTCTCTCTCTCTCTCTGCCCCTCCCCTACTCACTCTCTCTCTCTCTCTCTCTCTCTCTCAAAACAAATAAATAAACTTAAAACTAAGGGGAAAAAAAGGAGAGTACTTGTGATAAGCACTGGGTGTTGTATGTAAGTGAGGAATCACTGAATTCTACTCCTGAAACCAGTATTATACTATATGTTAACTAACTAGAATTTAAATAAAAACTTGAAATGAAACCAAACAAAACCCAAAGAGACAAATAAAAAAATATATAAGAAAATAAAATGAAATAATGTCAAAATCAGCAATTAAGTCAAGAAAAGTACTCTACGCTACATATCTCACACATTTTGACATAATCCATAGATGTGATGTTAAAGTTATCAGACATTAATAGCTCTGTGTTGTTTTGATCTTTAGTATGAGAAAACAGTTCAAAAAAGAATATGGAAGGAAAAAAAAACAGTAAAAAATATAAACAGAATTTTACTTTTGTTCCATTAGGTCTGTCAATCACAAATACTTCATTCCAGACTTGTATGCCTGTTGTTTCTCTTTCACAACCACCTCGCCATGTAAAGCCAGTCAATGGTTCATTGTTTCCACCAATCCAACTTTGAGAATCCTGTTAAAGTCAAGCATAAATGTAAAATAAAACACAAGAAATAAAGAACTGAGGAGAAGTGTAAGAAATCACCCATTGTTTATTTTATAGATGAGGCAAGGCAGGTAAGTAAGTCCAGCAAGATAAGATACACGGTAACATCACGCAAGTAGTTACGAGAGCAATCCCAAATCCCACCTGAGGTGCTTTGTCTTAGAGAGATGTGGTCTCCTACAAACCTGAACCTTCTCAAATCTCAGATTTTTGCTGTCTAGATTTCTATATAAGTGAGGCCACACCCAGTTTTTCCCATTTTGAAAATTTCCTATGTTTAAAAAGCATAAAAAATAGATGCCAGCTATTGTGACATCTTCTTGTACAGATAAGCACAACTCAATTCCAGAGAGAATGGCTGTCAAAAAAGCACCGCTCTCTTAGAATAGCTTATACTAAAAATGCTTTTCACACTGCCTTAATTTTTCTCTTTAAAAAATATCTACTTTAAAAATAACCACAAGACTTGCTTGGACCCGATTCAAACACTTCAATTGTAAGAAGAAAAAAAAAAAGTCTTTTTCAAAACCAAAAGGGAAATCTGAACTCATGCTATTTTACTAGGCGGTGCTAACTCAGAGTAAAAATGATTGTGTGGCATGATAACAGTATTGTGGGTAATACTAACAATAACATAGTTCTTATCTTTTAAAAACTCAAGTTTATGGTGAAAAATACGCTTCATATTTGCTTTAAAATATTGCAGCAAAAAACTAAAAGCACAGAGAGGAATACAGATGAAAGAAGATCAGCAAAATGTTGACACATCCAGTGGGATTCATGATGTTATTCTATCTTTGGATATGTTTAAAATTTTCCCCATAATAAAATGTTTTGTGTTGTTTTTTTTTTCAACGTTTATTTATTTTTGGGACAGAGAGAGACAGAGCATGGACGGGGGAGGGGCAGAGAGAGAGAGGGAGACACAGAATCGGAAACAGGCTCCAGGCTCTGAGCCATCAGCCCAGAGCCCGACGTGGAGCTCGAACTCCCGGACCGCGAGATCGTGACCTGGCTGAAGTCGGCGCTTAACCGACTGCGCCACCCAGGCGCCCCTAAAATGTTTTAACTAAAATCACAGGACTAGGGGCGCCTGGGTGGCTCAGTTGGTTGTTAAGCGTCAACTCTTGATTTGGGCTCAGGTCATGCATGATCTCACAGTTTGTGGGATCAAGCCAAGCCCCAAGTTTGCTTGGGATTCTCTCTCTCCCTCTCTCTCTGCCCCTCCCCTGCTCACACTCGCTCGCTCTCAAACACTTAAAATAACATAAATTAAACTAAATTAAATAAAATCACAGGGCTAAATGGCTCTAATTAAAAATTGTAAAATAATATGAAAATTAAAATACTTGTAAGATAATTTATCTGGAAAAGTAAATCTTGGACATAATACATGAGTACCTTTGACAGATATCAAGACCTCTATACTTTAGCATACTTAAAGCCCACACAACCTTTACTCAAAGTACCCCATAGGAAAAATTCCTTTGTTTCAGAAATACTTCTGATAAGCTTAGATACATAGTTCAAAACAAATAACAAAACAACTCAAATTAGGAGTAAAGATGTTTAAGGTAGGCCCAACGAGGGATGCAGAAATTTATGAAAAACAGATAAGGCTGGGGAAAAAAAGTGCTGTCCAGGCCACCACCTAATGTGAAGATCAGCCTTAAACTTCCAACCATCTGTAATTATTCCACAAAACTCCCATCCCCAGTAGGTTACCAATTTTATCAATCACAAAATTCTCTTCTTCACCTTTCAGAACCTTCAACGTAAGTCCCTCATCTCTCTGTTGGTGACAAGGCTGCCTCATAGCACAACTCCATTCACACTATATACTAAGGACCTGTGCTTCAGAAGGGACCCTTCACGGGGATTAGAAGATTAATGGTACCCCCTAAACAAGCCCAGTGGGGGCTGTGCCCCTGGACTATATTTTGGAAGCTCCAAATAGATTTTCTTACACCTCCATGCTGTACTCTCCAACCCATTCTTCCGTAGTCATTTAATTTTCCCAACAAGCGATGGAATCATGCTACTGTCCTAAAAAAAAAGCCATCTGTAGTTCTTCATTTACCTATAGAACTATCTGGAGATCTGTTGAACATAACCAACCTTTACTTTTCCTATCTCTGCTCCCAATATTCCCGATAGTCCCCCTAACACACACACATAATTCCTGTTGCTACCATACCTAAAAGGTCACTATTCCCAAATATTTAAGTTGTTTAGTATAGCTCTATCTTTTCTACCTGTTCTCTGCTTGAACTGAGCCAGCAATTCAAGAAACTCCCAACTTTTCTGAACTCTTAAAGAATATTATAACTACAGATGGTTATCTTTACACAGCTTTACACTGCACTTCTTGTGTGAGTCTTAAGAGCACAGGCTATAAATTCTACCTGTTTACCAAACTGCTCCTACCAAAGTATCTCAGCCCATTTTTGGCTCTCACATGTGGATTCTCATTCCGCTAACAATGTTGAAGTGGCACTAAACAAACTGATTATTTTTAAAATTTCCAACCTACGTAAATAACTTAAAAGAATCTACCCTGTTAGAGACATCTGTTTTCATTCTACATTTTACTTATATTCTCATATAGGAGATAGAGAAATAAGATAAATAAGTTCCATGAAGAAGGAAGTTTTGTCTGTTTTTTTTCCTCAAAACATAGAACCACATTTCCATGACAATTACGGGCTTGTAGCAGGCACTCAAAATATTTGTTCAAGGGGTGCCTGGGTAGCTCAGTTGGATGAGTGTCTGACTTTGGCTCAGATCACGATCTTGTGGTTGATGGTTCAAACCCTGCACTGGGCTCAATACTGTCAATGTGGAGCCTGCTTCAGATCCTCTGTCCCCCACTCTGCCCCTCCCCTGCTTGTGTGCACACACACACTCTCTCTCAAAAATAAATAAAATGTTAAAAAAAATTTTTTTAGGGGCACCTGGGTGGCTCAGTCAGTTAAGCGCCCGACTTCAGCTCAGGTCATGATCTCACTCACGGTTCATGAGTTCGGGCCCCTCACTGGGCTCTATGCTGACAGCTCAGAGCCTGGAAACTGCTTCAGATTCTGTGTCTCCCTCTCTGTCTCACCCCTGCTCATGCACTGCACTTGCTCTCTCAAAAAGAAACATTATTCAATAAATGAATACATAAGAAATTTTAGTTATTAAGCTTCAATGTGTTCCTTTTTGAGCATAAGTAAGAAATATGGAAGAAATATCCCTCTTACTATTCTTCAAAATAATTACACAGACAAGACAGTAAAAATAAACTTTCAGAAGTAGAGATGATTAAAATCATAGGCTAACACGGTTGTTAATCTGACCCTCTCTAAAACGTTAAAAAGAATTGGTGTCTCCAGGGGTGCCTGGGTGGCTCAGTCAGTTAAGCATCCAACTCTTGATTTCAGCTCAGGTCATGATCTCATGGTTGGTGAGTTCAAGCCCCCCCCCCGATGGGCTCTACACTGTCGGCACAGAGCCTGCTTGGGATTCCCCGCCTCTCTCTCTCCCTTTCTTTCTGCCCCTTACCACTCATGTGTGCTCACTCTCTCTCAAACCTAAACTTAAAAAACAAAAAACAAAAAAACAAAAAAAACTGGTGTCTCAAAAAAAAATTAGTGTCTCATAAAAAAAAAATCTATTATCATCTTTTCTTAGTTTACCCTGTAACTAAACTGATCTGATCAGTCAATAAAAGGATCAAAGAAAAGGCAAATCAGAGAGCCTAGCTAATACCAACTAATAAGTTTTGCTATTTTTAAACCTGAAGTTAAGAAGTCTATCTCTGTATCATACTAAATACTGGTAACTTACATAAAATGTGTTCATACATTCACTCAACAAATATTCATTGAACACCCTACCATGTGCCAGCTACTGTTCTAGGTTCTAGGGATACAGCAGTGCATAAGAACAAACATTCCTGCCCTCCAGGAGCATTCTAGTTAATTCTAGAAGCAGCCTCACTGATACTATTTGTCGTAAATTACTAAAAACAAATCTAAGAACTTGAAAAATAGTCATCTGGTACCATTTAGTACTGTGGAGGCAAAAAAAAAAAAGAAAAAAAAGCCTTAAAACTCAAAATTCCAAAAATAATCAGTCCTCCAGTAAAATTAAAAGGGAAGATCTTTTAGAATAAACCTCAATGGTAAAAAGTAATCTGAAAACACCCGAACTTGAAATACCACGAACAAACATAAGCCCTTGCCAAAAAGACTTACCAATGTAACTATCAACATAAGAACCCCTACCTACTCTAAATAGTAAGACACAAATTCTTACTTCACCATAGGAAAGATAACATTCCTTGGTAACAAAGTGAAACAACAGCTAGGTAAACTTTATCCAAAGGATAAAAAAAAAATGCTGATTGGAAGGTGTATGTGCCCCGCCCCCCCATGATTACAGCAGCATTATCGACAATAGCCAAATTATGGAAAGAGCCCAAATGTCCATCGACTGATGAATGGATAAAGAAGATGCGGTATGATATTCAATGGCGAATATTACTCGGCGATCAAAAAGAATGAAGGGGAGCCTGGGTGGCTCAGTCGGTTGAGCATCTGTCTTCAGCTCAGGTCATGATCTTGTGGTTCGTGGGTTCGAGCCCCACATTAGGCTCTGTGCTGATAGTTCAGAGTCTGGAGGCTGCTTCAGATTCTGTGTCTCTGTCTCTCTTTCTCCCTGCCCCTCCCCCTCTCGTACTCTGTCTCTCAGAAATAAATACATGTTAAAAAAATTTTTTTTAAAGAATGCAATCTTCCATTTGCAACAACACGGATGGAACTAGCATGTATTATGCTAAGCGAAACAAGTCAGTCAGAGAAAGACAAATATATGACTTCACTCATATATGGAATTTAAGAAACAAAACAGATGAATATAGGGGAAGGGAAGCATAAATGAGATAAAAACAGAGAAGGAGGCAAACCATATGAGACTCTTAAATACAGGGAACAAACTGAGCGTTGTCAGAGAGGTGTTGGGTGGAGGGATGGGTTAAATGTGGGATGGGCATTAAGGAGGGCACTTGTTGAGATAAGCACTGGGTGTTGTATGTAAGTGATGAATCACTAAATCCTACTCCAGAAACCATTACTATACTACATGTTAGCTTGGATTTAAATTAAAAAAAAAGAAAAAGAATATCTTAATCTTATAAATCTACCTCATTTAGGAGGTAGGTTATTAATAACACCCAAATGAGTGGATAGAAAAATATACACATTCTGACCACCAAGCATCATTTAGTGTTTTCACTTAAAATATGTAAGAATACTCCGCAAGTTCTAGAACAAATTAAGAAGCATTAGAGTCTTAAAACAGTTTAAACTGTCTCACATCTTACCTACCCCCATGTCCAATTCCTCCCTTTAGGGCTACACAGATAGATAACATTATGACTGACCCAAGTCACAAGCTCAGGCAAAGGACAAGTCTATTAACCTAGGTACGTACTAAAGAATTTTAAAAACTTAGTTAAAAGATGTCCTTGACTTTGAAGACATTATGCTAAGTAAAATAAGCTAGCCACAAAATAACAAATACCTTATGATTCTACTCATAGGCAGTACCTCGAGTAGTTAAACTCATGGAGACAGAAGAAAATGGTCCATGGAGGGGGAGGGGAAAAATGGGAGTTTCGTGGGTATAGAGATTCAGTTTGGGAAGGTAAAAAAGTTCTGGGACATTAAAAGAAAGGAAAACTACAGATCCATATATCCCATGAGCACATATGTAAAAATATTCAACAAAACATTAGCTAGTTAAATCTAACAACATTTATTAAAGAATTATCACCACAGCTAAATGGGACTTATTCCATGGGATGCAAGATGGACTCGATATTTAAAACATTAATCAATCATATCAAGAAGCTAAGAAAAATCACATGTTCATCAATAGATACATAAGAAGCATTTGACAAAATCCAACATCCGTTCATGATAAAAAAAAAAAGAAACAAAAGCAAACAAACAAAAAACCTCCCAACAGACTACGAATAAACAGGAACTTCAAAAAAACTCCTACAGCTGAAGTCATACATAATGGTGAGAACCTCACTGCTTCCTCCCCTGAAGATTAAGAAAAGAGTAAGGATGTCTTACCACTTGTACTCAACATCGTACTGGAGGTTCTAACCAGGACAGTTAGCCAGAGGTACTTCAAAGAGAGAGTAGAGGTACTTAGATTGGAAAGGAAAAACTAAAACTGTATTTACAGGTGACATGATCTAGTATACAGAAAACTCTAAAGAATACACTAAAAAACTATCAGAACTAATGCAGGAATTGAGCAAAGTTGCAGGATACAAGATCAACATAAAAGAAATCAACTGTATTTCTATAAGCTTGCAATGAATGATCTTGAAAATGAAATTAAGAAAACAATTCCAAATGTAAAAGCATCAAAAAAGGAATAAATTTAACAAAAGAAGTAACACATACTCTGCAAATTATAAAGATCTAAATAAAGGGAAAAACATCCCATGTTCATGAACTGGAACACTTAAGATGGCAATACTCCTCAAGTTGATCTTTCATGTTCAACCCAATCACTAACAGAATCCCAGCTAACCTCCCATAGAAACTGACAGGCTAAATCTAAAATTCATACGGAATTGCAAGGGACCAAGAATAGACAAACTTACTACAGAGCAACAGTAATCAAGACAGTACGGTACTGGCATAAGAACAGACCTATACAGACCAATAAAATAAAACTGAGAGTCCAAAAATAAAATTGAGAGTCCAGAAATTAGTTTGATCAACTAATTTTCAACAAAAGTACCAAGACCATTCAATGGAGAAAGAATAATCTTTCCCACAAATGCTGGGACAACTGGATAAGCAGATATAAGAGAACTGAAGCTAGATCCTTATCTCATTTCATTAACATGATTATATACTAATGTATTATAATTAGTGAAATATTATATATTAGTATATATTCATATAATTATAGCATTGTAAGCCAAATGGTGGAAAACCCAAATATCCATTAACTGATAAAATGTGGTATATCTATACAACAGATTATCGGGTCTTAAAAAGGAATGAAAGATGATAATGCTACAACACAAACCTTTAAAAGTGCTAAGTGAAAGATGCCGATCACCAAAAGACCACATATTATATTTCATTTATATGTATGCACAGAACAGGCAAATCTATAAAAACAAAAAACAGACTGGTGGTTCCTTAAGACCAAAGGTTTGGGGATGGTGGAAGGGGAAGTGATAGCTAAAGGGTACAGGTTTCATTTTTTTCACTGTGAAGGGAAAAAGGTGTTCTAAAATCAATTGTGGCGATGGTTGCACAACCCTGGGAATACACTAAAAACTCATGAAACTGTGTGGTTTAAGTGCATAGATTATATGGTATGTCAATTATATCTCAATAAAGCTGTTAAAAGAAAAAGAAAAAATCAAATATATTTAGTACACAAGCTTAACAAAGACTCCCAGTCATACAAAATCCACCCAATAATACTACAAAAGTCTAGGAGGAAAAGGAAGGTCCATTGGAGGTTCTGCTATATATCCATCTATAGTGCAATATGTCATAAACACTATGGCTTAAATATGCTTTTTTTTTTTTAAGATTTTGTATTTTTAAGTGATCTCTACACCCAATGCAAGACTCGAACTTACAACCCCAAGATCAAAAGTAGCATTCTCTACCAACTTAGCCAGCCAGGCACTCCTAAACTTGCTTGCTTTCTTTTTTTTTTTTTAAGTTTATTTGAGAGAGAGAGAGAGAGAGAGAGAGAGGAGGAGGGAGGGAGGGAGGGAGGGAGAGAGAGAGAGAGAGAGAGAGAGAGAGAGAGAGAGAGAAAGCATAAGTGGGGGAAGGGGAGCGAGAGAGAATCCCAAGCAGGCTCTCTGCACTGTCAGTGGAGAGCCTGGTGCAGGGCTTGAACTCACAAAACAGGAGATTGTGACCTGAGCCAAAGTCACACACTCAACTGAGCCACCCAGGCACCCCTCAACTTGCTTCTTCATGAAAGGATTATGGTGAACATTATCCAAAGTATCTACAGAAAATGCATCCTATTAGTTCTTTTTTAAAAAATGTTTCAAATAGTGAGAACGAAACATTCTTGAAGTAAAACTCGTGAGTTAAGTAGTAAAACTGTCTGGGAGAATAAGGGAGGGAGGCAGGGGGTTAATGACTTTAAGAAAGTATTTCTTGGGGCATCTGGGTGGCTCAGTCAGTTAAGCATCCGACTCTTGGATTTTGGCTCAGGTCACGGTCTCCCGGTTGTGAGACTGAGTCCCATGTTAGGCTCTGCTCTGGGCATGGAACCTGTCTGGGATCCTCTCTCTCTCACCCGCTGCCCGGCCCTGGCTTCTACATGCTCGCTCGTTCTCTCTCTCTAATAAATAAATAAATAGATAGATAGAGAGATAAATAAATAAATAAATAAATAAATAAATAAATAAATAAAATAACGTATTTCTTCACCAGAGACCGTTAATATAAAAGAAATTTAAATTATACAAGACTGTTTAACTCCCTGAATGTCTTAAAACTGTGTTTGAGTAATCAGTGTTTATGTTAACCATCTATTACGATATCTTTTAATAGATGACCTAAATAGAATCAAGTACTTTAGAAATAGTAAATTTTAACTTAAAAGGAACAAAGACTTCAGAATGGAAAAAGGTCTGCTGGAACAAATAATTTATGTTCTCTCAAGTCCTCATATGTGATGCCATAGTATCATATTTTTGATGAAAATACAAAACAGGCAGTACATACATTTGGGGCTTAAAGCTGGAGAGCTGTTTGAAAGACTACAAATGACACAACACTTTCAGGGAATAGATTCAGGAATGCACCCGAGAAAGCCTCTCCTAAGACAGTGCTATAAGGACTTTGAACAATATATTGTAGACTCCTCTGCTTCTGCTTCCTCCAGCTTTGGTAACACTTGTTGAAGTTTTTCTAACTGAAATTACTCACACTAATTTTAAACCTGCACGTGAAAGAACAGATTAGTTTCAACGCAGAAATCAAAATCTAGGAGGAAAAGAAAGCCAGTGAGCTAATGGAAAAAAGGTAGTCCACAGTCCACATAACTTCTATACTCACTCCTTAGCTTATATTCAGGGATAAAAATAAGCGAACCAATTTTTATTTTCCTAACTGACTTAAAATTCTGATCAAATTTGGCTGGCTTCTCGCATAGGCAAAAATAGTAATAATATAACACTTAAAATTTCCACAGCTTGTTACATAAGTTACATACATTGCTTCACATATAATGAGTGAAATTCACAAATGTGAATGCAGTTAAAGTAATAATTAAATGAATAAGCTATGTTTCTACAGTAAATATGGTAACAGTTTTATAAGCATGACCCTGTATAGAGTACAATGATGACCTAAAATTAACACAATGCATACCTATCAGAATCGCTAAAGTTAAAAAGACTGACAATACTGTTCATAAGATGTATAACAAATTTAAGTCTCTTACATTGCTCAAGGAAGTGCAAATTGGCAAAACCACTTTGGAAAAAAATTGTGGCAGTCCCTAGTACAGTGAATTGGGCTTTATGAACCTAGCATTTCTACTCCTGGTTATATACCCAACAGAAATAAGTGATTATGTCACCAAGACTTGCACACAAATATTCATGGTAGGTTTATTCATAATGGACAAAAATTACAAAGAACCCATGCGTCTTTCAAAAGAAGGAGTAAATAAATCGGTATCTTCACCCAATAACCTACCACTCAGCACTAACAAACAACAATTACTGGATCATGCAATAACATGGATAAATCTCTTAGATTCAATGTTGAGTCAATGAAATCACACACAGGAGCGCATACTTTATGTAAAGTGCTTCATGTAAAAAGCTTTACATTTATGTAAAGCTCAAGGGTAGACCAAACTAATCTATAGTGATGTAGATCAGGATGGTGGTGGACTCTGAGTATTGGAGATAGTAATACTCGGCAGGGGAAATGAGAGAGCCTTCTAGAGTGCTGGTAGTATTCTCCTTCTTGATCTGAGTGGCAGTGGTTACAAAAAGTATAGGTACACAAAAATTTACTGGCTATCCTAAGATTTATGCACTTTATTATTATATGCAAGTTATACCACACACAAAAAACAAAAGAATAAAATGACCCTAGGCAGAACCTTTTAAAAATACTGTTCATCCTCTAAATACATTTCTTTCTTAAAAAAGGAACATGAAACAAACCAAGTTTTCCTTCATGCATTCACACATTTCTCACAAACCCCACATCTCAGACAATGTTAGCCTTAGGGAAAAAAAAGGGTGAAATCAAGTTCAATATCCCATATGGCCAATTTGGAGATATTTGTGCTTTTGGCAAATTATATGTAGCAGCACATATGATCTTTAAAAACTGTTCTTGGGGCGCCTGGGTGGCGCAGTCGGTTAAGCGTCCGACTTCAGCCAGGTCACGATCTCGCGGTCCGTGAGTTCGAGCCCCGTGTCAGGCTCTGGGCTGATGGCTCAGAGCCTGGCGCCTGTTTCCGATTCTGTGTCTCCCTCTCTCTCTGCCCCTCCCCCGTTCATGCTCTGTCTCTCTCTGTCCCAAAAATAAATAAACGTTTAAAAAAACAAAAAAAAACAAAAAAAAAAAACTGTTCTTACTCCTGATCTCTGGAAGCAGTTCTGGGAGCAGCTCTTTAAATAATAATAATAATAATAATAATAATAATAATATCATCTACAACTTCTCTTAAAATGTCTTTAGCAATTATGTTATAAATGGGGTCAAAACTCTTTACTCATCAAGCATATAGATACCAGTGGGCAGCAAAAAAGTTACCAAGCATGCACTCCTCTTGGGCTATCTCAACTTCTGAAGTAAACAGTGAAAAGTAAACACTAACAACAACAACAAAAAAACAGTTTAGTGTAGGTAAAGGATCAAACATCATTTTACATAGTAGTTTTAAGAATAAAGGCTTTAGAATCAAATTGCCTGGTTTATATCTCAGCCTCGCCACCTCCTTTGAACCTCATTTCCTCAACTATCAAGCTGAAATACTAACACTACTGCATAGGGTGAATGTGACTACTGAGGGAAATAATACCTATTTAATGTTCAGTAATCAGAATACCTAGAATTCAGTAAAGATTCAAAAACTGTTATCTTAAAAGATAATCTGGGGACACCTGATTCCGGATTTCTGCTCAGGTCATGATCTCAAAATTCGTGAGGTAAGTCCCACATCAGGCTCTGCACTAACTGCAAGGAGCCTGTTTGGGATTCTCTCTCTCTATCTATCTTTGCCCCTCCCCCACTTTATCAAATATAAATAAATAAGCTAAAAAAAAAAAAAAAGATAATCTGCACTTCCTCATGGAACAATACATCATCTTGGAAGTGCTCTTACCCAAAAGTCAAACCTGAGTCTGATCAAGTCCTTAGATTTAAATAACAATTTACAGCAAATTCAAAGGACAAAGGAACATGTAAAAATTACACTAATGGGATAAAATCAGCAAATCCAGACTGGGAAACTCTGTAAGACCAACAGTCAGTTTCTTCAACAAATAAACTGCTAAGAAAAATAGATGGAGGGAAACCTAAAAAAAAAAATTAGAAACACTTTAAAGACAACCAATCACAATGTGGACCTCATTTAGTTGGCTCTTGACTCTAAGCAAACTGTTAAAAATGAAAAAATTAAAATATCTGAGTCAACTGGAAAATTGATTCCATATATTAACCTTATATATACCTACCTTAAGGAATTATTTATTTTTATGTATGATATTACTGTAAGGTCCAAAAAACCCGTCAAACTGAAATATTTACACATGAGATGATATATCTGGACATATTCACAACAATATAAAAGGTATAGAGTGAGTTGGCATATAGATGAAATGAGATTGAGAGTTGATAACTGTAAATACATGAGCATTCATTATACTGTTATCTACTTTTACATGTGTTAAAAATTCTTCATAATAAAGTTATTTAAAAAAAAGAGAGAATGATACAAAAGTACAAGCAACTCTGTACACAATTCAGACTCTTTCTTTATCTAGCGCGCCTGGGTGGCTCAGTCAGCGAAGTGTCTGACTTCGGCTCAGGTCATGATCTCAGGTTCATGAGTTCGAGCCCCGCGTCCAGCTCTGTGCTGACAGCTCAGAGCCTGAAGCCTGCTTCAGATTGTGTCTCCCTCTCTCTCTGTCCCTCTCCTGCTCACACTGTGTCTCTCTCTCTCTCAAAAGTAAATAAATGTTAAAAAAAAATTAAAAAAAAAAAAAACTATCTAGAAGAGATCAGTTAACAGCTCTCACCAATGCTTAGTGTTCAATATACCAAGTATTAACGTTTATATAATTTAATTCTACCAAATTCAGTTTTGACCTTCCTAAACCAACTCCTAAAACTGAAATTCCTTTACATGATAATTTGATCAGCATTTTTCTAATAATTCCTATTATCACAGGAGTTATCTACTTTGGAAGCTTGGGATTCACAAAAATCAGCTCACTAAAACTTATGAGATGAAAGCAAATATCCACCGACAGTTAAATGAATAAATAAAATGTGGTATAATCACATAGTGGACACCAAAGCAACAAAAATAATGAACGATCACTCCATGCGAAAAATGGACACATTTCATAGATAGTTTAAAGAAATAAACCAAACACAAATTCTTATGACGTGATTTCATTCATGTGAAGTTCAAAAACCAGTCTGGGGTACACAAGAGTTCAGAACAGGGGTTACCGTCTGGGGTTAGATATTAACCGGGAGGGACATAACCAGGTGGGGGGGGGGACAGTTCTAGATCTTCATCTGGGTGGTGGTAATAGGGGTGTATACATATGTAAAATTTCAGCAAGCTACACACTTGAGATTTGAGTACTTCCCTATATATAAATTATACTTCAGGGGGAAAAGAAGGGAAATTCAAAAGAAGAAGAAATACATTTGCCTAAACTACATCCCCAACAACCAAATCAGCATTAGAAAGGGAAAGACACAGAATACTTGAGAGTCTATATATCTATTTCACAGGGAAAAGTCTCCCTCCCTACCAATGCTGTCTCTCATCACAGATTTTCATCTCTTCTTGTGTAACTGCCTACTTTTACACATGAAATAGGGTTTTTTTTTTTTAAATATGGACATAATAGATCTAACAGTTTGCATGTAAACTTTAAAAAATTGTTTTAATGTTTATTTATTTTTAAGAGAGAGAGAGAGAGAGCAAGCAAAGTAGGAGCAGAGAGAGGGAGACACAGAATCTGAAATAGGCTCCAGGCTCTGAGCTGTCAGCACAGAGCCCGATGAGGGGCTTATATTCACGAACCCTGAGATCATGACCTGAGCCCAAGTTGGATGCTTAACTGACTGAGCCACCCAGGCGCCCCTGCACATAAATTTTTGTAATTATTTCATCTATAGCTTTTTAAGAATGACTTTTACAAGTAATAAATATTCTACTTACAAATTGTTAGTTTCACTAACAACTTGAATTTTTGTGGTATTTCTCATATACGGCATTCATAGTAAATGTCCTAAGTGATATCTTTGGAAGTTCAAAAGGTCTTCTACATTATGAATCCAGTAAATCAGCAATTTTAGTCACCTTCTGTTATATTTCATGGTTAGAGTCTAACTATAGAATTGATTAACTCCAACATACATAAGAGAATTTTATTCTAGAAAAAGGTTTAGTTCACCTCTTAAGCTTACAAAAGACTAATTTCTTTCCTCCTATACTTTAAAAACAACCTATTTTCAAAATATAAGTAGCAATTCAAAAAAAGAAAACTGTGTAGAAAGCTGTTTCCTTCACAAGAGAATGAGAACTAAAAGTCAGAATTTTCCCCTATAATTTAGAAATGTTTGGTAAATGTTTGGGTGGCTCAGTCAGCTAAGCATCTGGCTCTTGATTTCAGCTCAGGTCATGATCTCACAGTTTGTGGGTTGGAGCCCCACTCTGCACTCTGCACTAGCAGCTTGGAACCTGCTTTGGATTCTCTCTCTCTTTCTCTCTGCCCCTCTCCTGCTCCTGCTGTCTCTCAAAAAAATTAAAATAAAAAAAAAAAAAAGATTTGGTAAAAATCTCAGAATAGTCTTAGTTTTAAGAACTACTGAAGTTTTTGTTTGTATCCAACAGAAAAGAGCTCATGTTCATGTGCTCTTGTGTTACGATTACTAACTACTTAAAATGAAAACAGTCATCTATTTCTAAATCATATGTAAAAAATTTGTATTTAGCTTCTTTAGTGAACTACACCCTTACCCAGGTCAATAAAAAGGACATATGAAGTCAATATAAGCCATGTTCATCTCCTACCTCCCTCAGCATCCCACCTTTGCAGGCAGATAGGTTAATGAAATAAATTCAAAACTATCTCCTTCTTTAATTTCATTCCCTTAGGAAAAGCATGACCCACCACCAAATCAGTGTTAAACTGAGGCATGTCATCCCAAAACTCAACAATGTTTAATGCCATTTTCAATTAACAGAATAAATTATTTATAGCATAAATTCTCTATGGAAAGCATATCAATGAAAATTAATAAAGATGTTTCAGCCTAGAAGCCACTAACCAGGTGTGACTCAGGCCCTCATAACCTTCCCATGGCTTCAGCGTCTTCCCCAGGAAAAGAACTGCAAACACATGACACATGTGTGGACTGCTACTCTCCTCTGAACGACCACTACTAATTGATCAGAGATGGATTCAGAAATGGCACCTGAGGTGAAACTTATCTGTCATTGCTAGGCAAATGATCTAAGCTTCTTTCCCCTTTGAACATTCTGTCTGTGACCTACTTGGAATCAAATACATTTGCAGGAACAGCTCAGACACACATAAATATGATATATACAAGCTTACTTAAGGAGTCAGAACCTCAAATATCATCTTTAAAGGCACAGTCTTTAAAAAATATATGCCACTATTCATTTCTCTATTTCAGATGTAAAACTGGGAAATAACTAAGTCTAAATGGATGAAATACTGTATCTTTCTCAATTTGCTAAACATGTAAAATAGTGTCATTTAATATGAATTACATTCCTGATACTCAGGCATTCCTGATGATGCCTAAAGAGATCCCTACAAAAAGAATTTACTGAAAAGCTTCCTGGAAAATCAACTGTTACTTACCTTAAGGCAGATGCATACACACCCAGTTTCAGATTAATATAGAACTCATAAAGGTGAGCACCCTGACAAGAGCTTAATTACATAACTCTGTCAAAGTGTTATTTCTAGCATCTTCACGTGGCTTCTGAATGTCAAACGCCATGTAAGGAAAGCCCTTTCTTCTAAATGCTCCACTCCAAATTTCCAATTCCTTCTTCTTCGTCCCTATCAAATTCCCATTCCCTCAGCCCAACTTTCAACTGTTAGAAAAACACTGATTTAAGTAAAATTATTTTTTGCTTTTTTTCAGAGGAAAAATTCCAAAGTCAGGAAGGGGGAGGGAAATAACAATTGCCTGGTACCATCAAAAAGTATTTGGAATCAAATATAAATTTGATTTATATTTATTAAAAATAAATCAAGTATAAATTTATGGACAGAGGGAGATTCAATGATCAAAACAGAAAATAAGTGCTTACAGCAGGCTAGTTAATGTTAGGTGAGGGAGACATGGTAACCAAGAGAAGACCCATTCCTGACAGAAGTTAAACTAGCCAGGAAAAACAAGTAACTAAAGCAGTTTCAATGAAACAAATGACTAGTGCCATGAGAGTTGGGAGAAGGACATAATATAGTCTTAAAAATCAGAGAAGGCCTCAGGGCACCTGGCTGGCTCAGTCCTAGAGCATGCAACTCTTGATCTCAGGGTCATGAATTCAAGCCCCACACTGGGCGTGGCCCTACTTAAAAAAAAAAAAAAAAAAAAATCAGGGAAGGCCTCCTATGAAAAGATCAGCCAAGGATATAGCAACATTTGAGAAATAACATGACACAGCTGAGGAATTGCAAAAACTACAGTATACCTGACACAGAGAAGCAAGATATGAAACTCAGAGATTATCGAAGACCAGGGAAGCCACACTAAGGAACCGGACTTTATCTCAAAATGTAATAGTCACTGAAGCTGACTTATTTGAAAGAGCACAGATGTACTTCTACAAAAGTCTCTATCAGCCTACTTCACCCATTATTGTAAAGGTGATCAAAAAAAGGGGAGGCGTGAAGAAATAACCAAAAGGGAGAGAACAGTGTATCAGAGGCTTTAAAATATACTCAGACACCTTGGGTTAGAGCTACAATGCCTGTAACATAGATGCTCAGTCACATGCATCCATATGGACTGCACGCAAAATGGAATTATGGAGATGAGGAAGAATCAAGAACTCAAACGAACTTAGATTACTGTCTTAACTGAGAAGTCTTAGCAAGAACTGGATTTTTGTAAAATGAAAGACACAGCTCTTACTGTGTTTTGTCTATTATTTTTAAACAGGGTTGGTTGGCTGTTTTTTGTTTTTAACTGGGTTCAATTTAAAAGACACTATTCACCTTGTTATACATATATCTAAGCATGAAGTCCAGTAGAAATGATTTCCCTTTACGAAAAGCTCCTGCCACGGATACCACTACTATGTTAAGATCTCGTATGTGTTCCTGTAGCAATATCTGCTCCAAAGCTTCTTCATCGAGCTCAAAGTTATGGTCATCTTCATGAGCAAGAACAATCTGTACTGGACATGGTTTCTTCATAACCTCATCAGAGTTTACTAGGTCATCATCTTCATGATTCTCACCTAAAATTAAAAAAAAGAGAAAAAGGTTACTTGAATTCCTGCATTACAAACTTCTCCTAAGGGATCACAACTAAAGCAAAATTTCAAGTAACTTCCCCTTTGTTACAGATCATCTGCAAAAAGTGATATTCAAGTACATATTGGATTTCTCACTGCCTCTATAGTAGGACCAAGAATACTGGTAAGATTTCCCACTATACACACAGATAAGCACAATACTAAGTATAGCCTCTACTATTAAGTCTAAACAGCTAATTGTGAACAGTAGCTGTTTCTTGAGCACTGCATTATTCTATAAACAATTTCTGCTACTGTATACACACTGAAACCGGATCTATGCGAGGGGAGGATGGGGGGGGGGTCAATTTTACCTAATAATTCAAATTCCAATTTTCCTGGTAGGCATTTCCTGGATATTATTCCAAGTTACAAAGATTAAAACATATGAATTGTAAACATTTTTCACTATGAAACTTAAATGGCTACGCTAGGGTCCTAAGGAGTTTCTAAAACCGACACTAGTGGTAAAGTTAATGAGTCCCTAATTTAGTAAGAGTAACCTAATAGTACAGCTTCCTTTATTAAAGCAAAGCACAGGATTGATGTTCTGTTGGAAAACACAAAATGAATAGTCAGTGAGGTACAGAGTTATATCCTATAGTTTCATCTGCCTCTGGGCTCTTACAGACCACAACCACCATTTCAAATTACCTAACTCCCCAAAACAGGTATATCAACTCTTCCTTTGTTCACCCAGCACACCAAAACAAGGTAATCTTTGCAGAACTTTACTGAATAGTAATGAAGAAATAACAATAAAACACACAACAGCAGGAGATGCCTGTGTCACACTGACAGCACAGAGCCTGCCTGGGATTCTCTCCCTCCCTCCCTCCCCCTAAACCTCTCCTGAGCACACACATGGTCATTTGTTCTCTCTCTCTCTCTCTCTCTCTCTCTCTCTCTCAAAATAAATAAACACTTAAAAAAAGATATGCAACAGCAGAGACAAGTTTCTAAAGTTTAGGTTTCTGTCCTTTTAATAAAACAAAACAAACAAAAACACCTAATAGCTAATTTCAGAGACTTCTATCCCTTGTCAGGCTTTCTTCCCTATCAATTGCTTGATCCCATGTAGCCAAATCACTGGTAGGGACCTTATCCTCCCCCACCCCAACATTTTTAAGAGACTCTCCCCTTGAGTCTGTCTACTAAATGACCCTTTGCAATCTAAGGAGACATACAGTATCTACTGTGTTCAGTGCAATGACAGTCCCTTCTCTCCCAGGAGACAGCCAGTCCACTGAGGAGTGGCATATTAGTAGCCAACACGGCAAGAATACCTCATCCAACTAACCACTATTCTTAAAGATTATACATCTACATGGGGCGACTGCGTGGCGCAGTCGGTTAAGCGTCTGACTTCAACCAGGTCACGATCTCACGGTCCGTGAGTTCGAGCCCCACGTCGGGCTCTGGGCTGATGGCTCAGAGCCTGGAGCCTATTTCCGATTCTGTGTCTCCCTCTCTCTCTGCCCCTCGCCCGTTCATGCTCTCTCTCTGTCCCAAAAATAAATAAACGTTGAAAAAAAAAAATTAAAAAAAAAGATTATACATCTACATTCATGGCTCTTTTTTTCCCCTAGAAAGAAATATCTAGCTTGTTTGATTTGCAAAAACTATGAGAGCCTTTTCTTCCATCACAAGGCACCTTTAACTGAACATAGCAAAAGCAGCAACACTATTTCAAAATGTGCTACAAACAGTGACAATATAAAGAGCAAGCAATTTCAAAGGAGAATCATTGGAAGTAAAAGCAATCAATATTTAATTAAAGATGATATTGTCACTTCCAGTTTCAATGGTATACAAATACAGAATGGTACCTAACTGGTCTCCCTTTTTGCTCCCTCCTTTAAACCAATCTAGGGGCGCCTGGGTGGCTCAGTTGGTTAAGCGGCCGACTTCGGCTCAGGTCATGATCTCACGGTCCATGAGTTTGAGCCCCGCGTCGGGCTCTGTGCTGACAGCTCAGAGCCTGGAGCCTGTTTCAGATTCTGTGTCTCCCTCTCTCTGACCCTCCCCCATTCATGCTCTGTCTCTGTCTCAAAAATAAATAAAACGTTAAAAAAAAAAAATTTAAACCAATCTAAATTCCACAGAGTAGTAACAAAATAATATAGATAAATGTGATTGTTATTAAATTACTCTCCTTGAAATCACTGTTACAGAGCATTAACAACTAAAATCCTACACATACCTTATAAAATCCTGTACTCACTGCCAAATCTCTCCTGCCCCAAATACATTTGGTGCTACTCTTGCCTGTGTAAACTACGAATAGACAAGCTAGCCTTTTTTCGGATTCTTATGCTACTAAAGCTCTTTCTAGACTCATATTTCACTGAGGATATTCCTTTGTCTGGAATATTCTTTCCATGTTGTTGCCCTAATCAACTCATGCTTATTCCTTAAGCCTCCGTTTAAACATCATTTCCTAAACGTCATTTCCTCAGGAATATCTTTCCTAAGGTTCCTAATCAAGTTTAGTCCTCCTATACTCCCCTAATCTGAATCTACCCATCATTTGAATATTTATGTAAATGCTTATTTATTATAGGTCTCCCCCTCTAGACTGCCAATCCTCTGTTTAAAACCCTCAATTAGCTTCCCACTGTAACCAGAAAATATACAGAAAAAAACAAAACTCTGAAGGTCCTGACCATGACCTCCACAGTCCTATGTGATCTGGCCCTCACAATCGCAATCGGGACCTCTTTCTGTTCCTTGAACAGGTCAAACCTGTTTCCCACCTTAGAATCTTTGTCCTGTGTTCTCCCCTGTCTGGAATGTTCTGTCCCTAGAAACTCATGTGGCTTTATCTTCCATCATCTAGGTCTCAGCTCAAATGTTCTCGTAAGTGTGGCCTTCCTTGACCATTCAGTCTACACACCCTTCCACATCACTTTAACAAAACAGGTTTTGTGGTTTTTTTTTTCCATAGTCCTTTTCAATATCTAAAATAACCCTTTTTCATTTGTTTACATTTCTGCCTTATATCTCTCCCTCCATAGAAAGTATATACCACAAAAATAAGAATCTCAATCATCCTGTTGGTCACTCTATCTCCCAGCACCCCGAATAGTGCTTGGCACCTAGCAGGTGCTTAATAAATATTTCTTGAATGAAAGAAATTTACACATTTTACTCAGGAGTTTTATACCCACCTGCCCCTAGGTATTTTACAAGCAAATCTGACAATCACATAACTAGTTTGGGAAAATACTTCCAGCAACTCAAGAGTAGTATATTTACACAAAATTACAGTGAGAAGTATGAAGTTCTACCAATACACTAATTAAAAAAAAACCCAAAATGAGTAAGTGCTAAAATATCACAATGACCAAATTTGGAGATTGCTGATTTTGTTAAAACCAACAAACAGTCTTGTTCTTACTGTAAAGAAAGCATTAGTTTCTTAAAAATAAAACAAACAAGGGCCCTTGGGTGGCTCACTTGGTTAAGCATCCAACTCTTGATTTCAGCTCAGGTCATCTCATGATTCGTGAGATCAAGGCCCACATTGGGCTCTGCACTGACAACACAGAGCCTGCTTGAGATTCTCATTCTCTGTCTCTCTGTCTCTCTGTCTCTCCCTCTCCCTCCCTCCCTCTCTCCCTCTCCTCCCTCTGACCCTTCCCCACTCACTGCATTCTGCTTCTCTGTCAAAATAAACATTAAAAAATAAAGAAAAACAAACCACTTGTTTTTAACAGTTATTAACTTGAAATTTCACCTAGATTGGTTGACTACAGTTACCATGTAGCCAATTTTCTTTTATTAGCGTGGATAAAGATAGGTACCTCAGATATACAGGCAGCAGGTGTCTACGTTTTTGTCACCATTTCTAGGCTACAGACTTCTAAAGTGAAGTGCAGCAAACATGTTTCAAAAGCATGATGGAGCACAATGACACGGTTCACTAAGTTTACTCCCCCACCATGATTTCTCTACCATTTTTGTACTAACTACAGACACAGTACTTCATTCATCAAACACTGATATAAGCAACTAAATACAAGAATTGTACATTTCGGGGTGCCTGGGTGGCTCAGTCGGTTGGGCGGCCGACTTCGGCTCAGGTCATGATCTCGCGGTCCGTGAGTTTGAGCCCCGCATCGGGCTCTGTGCTGACAGCTCGGAGACTGGAGCCTGTTTCAGATTCTGTGTCTCCCTCTCTCTGACCCTCCCCCGTTCATGCTGTGTCTCTCTCTGTCTCAAAAATAAATAAACGTTAAAAAGAAAAAAATTAAAAAAAAAAAAGAATTGTACATTTCATCAGACTACCTGTAAACATTAACATTCAGTGATTACCTACAACTGGAAATCTTTTTAAATTTAGCATTGCTCTAAGATTTTAAATTGAAGTTAAATGCTAGGCAGAGAATAGTGATTTTATTTCCATTTTTCAATGCCAAAAAATGACTGAAGTAGACTTCGACCACCCAATAAATTTTCCTGATTCACTGTTTCAAGTCAGTTCTCCCCCACTCTACCGCCTAATGCATCTTTCAAGGTCAAAGCTGAAAGATACCTACAGCAGATCAACTGTTCCTCAGCTATTTCCCCATACTTAACACTAAGTATACTTAACCTATTTGCCACAAGGCCTACAAAAAGACACTTGTCTAAGTGAAAAAAAGATCAGTGGTTGCTAGGGGTTGGGGGGGAGGAGACACGACCAGGTGGAGCACAAGGATTTTGACGGCAGTTAAACTATTCTCCCTGATGCTACAGAGATAGACGCAAGGCATCATACATATGTCAAAACCCACAGAATATACAACCCCATAAATGAAGCCTAATGAAAACTGTGGACTTTGGGGAATAATGATGTGTCAGTGAAGATTCATCAGTTGTAACAAAGGTGCCACTCTGGTGTGGAGCAGGGCAGCTGTTGGTTGGTGTGTGGGGACAGGGGGTGATGTGCACTCTGTATTTTCCACTCAATTTTGCTATGAATTGCTCTAAAAAAAGAAGTCTATATATAAAAAAGACATTTGTCTTTTTGATTGCTCTTTAAACACACTGATCTTAAATCTGCCAAATTCATACAGTCAGTATACATTCCAACAGCAAAATTTACACTTCAGAACTGACCTAGATCCGTCTGCAAACTTCAGGCATAATTACACACTAAGGCAATATAAAGATGCTAGAAATCTGCATTACAATAAAATGTTACTAACGTTACATTATTTCAGCCCAAAATTAAATTTGTAGAGAGAGAACCAAGTAAGGAGTAATTCACTTCTCAAAAGCAATGAAAGTATAGTTACTCAAAAGCAATGAAAGTATAAGTTATTCACATTCCAACTAAAAACTTGAAACAAATTCTTATGGAAAGTAGCCTGCATTCAGTCTACTCAGTCTATTTACAAAAATTAGCAGTTTGACAAAAGCAATGTTTTGGTGTCCGGCACCTGCCCTCAACATTTACACCCTACAACCATATGAAAACAGTATCCAAGTATTCAGAAGTTTATTCTAGCACGTATTTTTTAAAGCCTTAAAGAGTTCATACCATGGCAAACCTATTTGTAGGAATTTGTTGTAAGAAAATAAAGATGCTAGAGGCATCTGGGTGGCTCAGTTAAGCGTCCAACTTTTGATTTAGGCTCAGGGCATGATCTCTCGGTTCGTGGGTTTGAGCCCCGCATCAGGCTCTGTGCTGATAGCTCAGTGCCTGGAGCCTGCTTCAGATTCTGTGTCTTCTTCTCTCTCTGCTCCACCCCTGCTTGCACTCTGTCTCTCAAAAATGAATAAAGGTTAAAAAAAAAAAAAGAGTACAAAATGATACAACCACTTTGAAAAACTTTTTGGTAATACCGTATAGAAAGTTAAACATTTTTCCCCCCAAAAATCTCTATGCCCAATGTGGGGCTTGAACTCACAACCTCGACATCAAGAGTCACGTACTCCATTGACTGAGCCAGCCAGGAGCCCCAGTTAAACATATTTACCATACAACCATCAATCACACCCCTAGGTACTTAAAAGAGAAATTAAAACATTATGACAAAAAAACCTGAAAATGAATGTTCATAGTAGCTTTATTCATAATGACCATAAACTGGAAACCACCCAAATATCCATTTACCGGAGAATGCATAAATTGTGTTAAATTCATACAATGGACTATTACTTAGAAAGGAAAAGAAATGGGGGCGCCTGGGTGGCTCAGTTAAGTGTCTGACTTTGACTCAGGTCATGGTCTCGCGGTTCATGGGTTCGAGCCCCCTGTTGGGTGCTGTCCTAACAGCTCAGAGCCTGGAGCCTGCTTCTGATTCTGTATCTCCCTCTCTCTCTGTCCCTCCCCTGCTCACGCTCTGTCTCTGTCTCTCAAAGGTGAATAAATGTTTTAAAAAAAAAAAAAGAAAAGAAAAGAAAAAAGGAAAAGAAATGAATTACTGAAATACACAATTACTGAAATACACAATAAATCTAAAAAGCTATATACTAAGTGAAGGGAGCCACACACAAAATGCCATACTGTCTGAGTCTACATACATGAAATTCTAGAAAAAGTAAAACTACAGTAACAGAAAGCAGATCACTAACTACCAACAGCTGACAGTAGGGGAAGAGAAACTGACTACTGCTACAAACTGAATGTGGGTCCCCCAAATTCATATGTTGAAGCCCTAATCCCCAATGTGATGGTATCTGGACGTGGGGCCTGTTGAGGGGGGGTAATAAGATCCCGGGGGTAGAGCCCTCATGTACGCGATTAGTAAGAGACTTGAGAGAGAGAACCTCTTTCTCCACCTGTGAGGACACACAAGACAGCCATCTGCAAACCAGAAAGGAGGACTGAAACCAAATCAGCTGGCACCTTGATCTTGGGCTTCCCAGCCTTCATAACTGAAAAATAAATGTCTGCTTAAGGTGCCCAGTCTATGCTAATTTGTTATAGCATCCCAAGTTAAGACAACTATAATGGGGTACAAGGGAACATTTTCAGATGATGGAAATGTTCTATATCATGATTGTGGTGGCGGTGATGGTGGTTACAAAACTATGCATTCATCGAAACTCATCAAAAGGTACTCAAAACTCAGTGAATTTTATGTAAATAATTTCAGTATGGCAGATTTTGAAAAAAATCACATGCAGCCTATTCCCCTTAGCACTTTCATTTATTAAATGAGAGGATAAAGCAGTACAACCAACTTATTAATCATTTTCCAGAACAAAAATATTCTAATTAGTATTGTCCCCATCAAGGAATATTGCCCATGAAGGTTATACTCCAATGTGATGAAAAATTAGAGCTGTCCAGGGGTGCCTGGGTGGCTCAGTCGGTTAAGCAGCCGACTTCCACTCAGGTCATGATCTCATGGTTTGTGAGTTCGAGCCCCTGGTCAGGCTCTGTGCCAACAGCTCAGAGCCTGGAGACTACTTCGGATTCTGTGTCTCCCTCTCTCTCTGCCCCTGCCCCATTGGTTCTCTGTCTCTCCCTCTCTCTCAAAAATAAATAAATGTTAAAAAAATTTTTTTAATAAAAAATAAAAAAAAATTAGAGCTGTCCAATAATTCTGACATTGCTCAAATTCAATTTAAAATGTTTTCTCTTGACCTGAATTCAGGAGCTGGAAAATATAATTTTGATTGTCTCCAATGGTGAAAAACGTACTCCTCTGTAAATGAATTCCTGTGAATCCACTACCTCATCATGCCAAAATATTTTGGTTAGAAAACAAAAAGGTATATGGGTATAGAGGAGGGCACCTTTTGGGATGAGCACTGGGTGTTGTATGGAAACCAATTTGACAATAAACTTCATATATTGAAAAAAAAAATAAAATTCAAAATAAAAAAAAGAAAACAAAAAGGTATTAGGAAATTACTAATGGTTATTTTCTTAAAGAACTCAAGACAGCTGTTCATACTGGGGAGGAAGGAAGGGCTTTTTTTTTTAATCCTACAAGTATTTTAAGCATCAACAGATTATACGTATGCTTTCTAGAACACATGTTTAGAAGATACATGAGGACATTCAAGTTCTAGTACCTATGGCTAAAAATTAGCCTCACTACTTAACATTACATCTAATATATCACTCACAGGGGTTTTAGAGATTAGGCAGCCAAATTCACTCATTTTACAGGTAAGGAAAACACAGGACTAGACTTCTGTTTGCAGGGAGAACTGGGCCAGGTCTTATTAGTGTTTTTCCTCTCCAGCAGGGCTTCTCAAACTTTAACATGCATATGAATCACTTGAGGATCTTGTTAAAATGCAAATTCTGATTCAGTAAATCTGGAGTGGAGCCTGAAACCGCATATTTCTAATTCCAAAGTGATATCAACACTGCTGGTCTCAGAACCTAATGAAGTACCAAGGATCACCGTATTTTACAGGTGTTAATATGTAAACTAATTTTATTTTGTAGTTTCTACCTATGTTAAAGTTTTCACAGAAGGAGAAAAATTTTCAAGCCAAACTATAATCCTGTATTCTTCCTGGGAGACTGCTATTATTCTGATGTAACTAACCTCCAGCCTAGCCACTGAGGGTTCTAGAAACAGCGAAATAAGGCAGTGAACATAGATATCCCTACTTTAAAAATACAAGTGCAGAAAATGTTTTAATATGCTGACATGATATATAGCTGGGGTTGAAAATTATTGGTCTGGAGCCATCATCAGTCACCTGGGTGAGCTATTTATTTATTTATTTATTTATTTATTTATTTTTTAGAAATTTATTGTCAAATTGGTTTCCATACAACACCCAGTGTTCATCCCACAAGGTGCCCTCCTCAATACCCATCACCCACCCTCCCCTCCCTCCCACCCCCCATCAGCCCTCAGTTTGTTCTCAGTTTTTAAGAGTCTCTTAAAGCTTGGGTGAGCTTTTTAAAACAGTGCTGGGCTTCCCTCCCTCTCCCCCAGACAGAGGCAGCCCAGAATAAGATTACTGACACAAACTTGGACTTCATTAATATAGTTTTTTTTTAAAATGTTTATTTATTTTTGAGAGATACAGAGACGGAGCGTGAGCGGGGAAGGGGCAGATAGAAAGGGAGACAGAATCCGGAACAGGCTCCACGCTCTGAGCTGTCAGCACAGAGCCCAATGTGGGGTTCAAACGCACAAACCGGAAGATCATGACCTGAGCCACCCAGGCGCCCCTAATATAGTTTTTTTGAAAAAGAGAAGCAGCTATTAACCAGTCAGGTCCTACAAGAAAACGTTTTAACTATTTGCTCCTATAAAATAGCGTTATTAAGAACTCACAAAGTTATTAAACTTCTGTCATGTAAAATGGGAACCAGAATGCAAATTGCAAAAATAAAAACTTCAAAGATTCCAGAAGATCTATTAACAATTTCAGGTATCAGATACTTTCCCACACCAGCTCCGCCTGTTTTGCTAATCATTTTGCTAAAAATGCTTTTAAAGTGTATCTAATGTAATTCATCTCCTTCCTTAATTACTGTCAAATCAGGAGAGAAACAAAAGTTGTTTTCTTAGAAGATTCACATATTATTTTTCACTTGAAAACTACTGTTTCCACAGTAACCAGTACTGATGTCACAGAATTTCTGTTGTTCCCATTTAAAGAATACTGAGGCATAAAAATGTTTTTATGAATTCATCTAGATTAAGAAAAATGTAAAACAGACTACAAACATATAAATGCGAGGTTTTTTTCCGAAAGCTTATAACCAAATATTAAGCACTTAAATATAAGTATATTTTGAGATCAGAAAAACACTTTTCAACTGAAGTTAATTTAAATTAGATTTTTTTTTATTTTTAAAAAAAAAATTTTTTTTTCCAACATTTATTTATTTTTGGGACAGAGAGGGACAGAGCATGAACGGGGGAGCGGCAGAGAGAGAGGGAGACACAGAATCGGAAACAGGCTCCAGGCTCTGAGCCATCAGCCCAGAGCCTGATGCGGGGCTCGAACCCACAGACCGCGAGATCATGACCTGGCTGAAGTCGGACGCTTAACCGACTGCGCCACTCAGGCGCCCCTAAATTAGATATTTTAAATGAGGCTGCAGTTTATGAAGTCAATTTTGTTAGCTAGTTAAGAGATGCTAGAATAAATAATGGCTCAGGGGACTCTAAGCAACAACGTAGAAATTCAGAAAAATTCTGTTTAGGTTCTGCAACCTAAAGTCCTAAGGTTTTTCTCAATTTTCTTCTAAAGTTAAGTCTTGTGGAAAATCTCACCCAAGACACCCCCAACGGTCTCGCATCTGTTCTTATGTACTTTTTTTTTGGCGGGGGGGATATACACTTTTGTTCTGTGGTCCCAGTTGTTAAAGAATTAGAGTACGAAATACTGAAAAAAATGTTTACCGAAGTTATTTATATGCTAGAGGAATTCTTACACATATGCACAGGAAGAGAAAAACAAGGTTTATTGTTCACTGAAGAACTGTTTGAAATTGCAAAAAAAATTTTTGAAACAATCTAAATATTCATAGATAAATAAACCATGAAATAGAAAACTGAAGTTAATAAGATTTAAGTGTGTATACATGGATAAACTTCAAAACCAATGTCAAATAAAAAATCAAACCACAAGTACATACTTTAAGCCACTTACTAAAAATTTTTAAATACAGCACAGTATTGTATATTGTTTATTTTAAAAATACATATATGTTATAGGACTATTAAAAAAACAGGAAACATGTATACCAACTTCAAGATAAGTGTGTGTCTGTGGAGGGAAGGAAGAAACGAAGGAAGGCTGCTTAACAGACCAAGCCACCCAGGTGCCCCAAGCATCAAACTCTAGATCTCAACTCAGGTCATGATCTCAGGGTTCCTGAGTTCAAGCCCCACATAGAGCTCTGTGCTGACAGCACGGAGCCTGCTTGGTAATTCTCTTTCTGCCCCTACTCCATTCATGCTCTTTCTCTCTCTCTCAAAATAAATAAACTTAAAAAAGATTTTTGTTTAAATAAAAATAAATAAAACTAAAAATGGGTGCACCTGGGTGGCTCAATCAGTTAGGTGTCTGACTTCAGCTCAGGTCATGACCTCACAGCTCATGGGTTCGAGCCCTGCATCAGGCTCTGCGCTGACAGCTCAGAGCCTGGAGCCTGCTCTAGATTCTGTGTCTCCCTCTCTCTCTGCTTCTCCCCCGCTCACGCTCTGTCTGTCTCTCTCAAAAATAAATTTAAAAACATTTTTAAAAACGATTCAAAACAATTAGGGCATATACAATGCATTAGATCTATGCAATGAGCATTTGGACATCTTTAGTATTTTTTCTATAATTTTTAAAAACTTTATTTATTTGAAAGAGAGAAAGAGAGCAAGTGGGGGAAAGAGGCAGAGGGAGAATCTCAAGCAGGCTCCAGGCTTAGCACAGATCCCATGATGCTGGGATCATGACCTAAGCAGAAATCAAGAGTTGGACACACAACCAACTGAGCCACCCAGGCACCTGTCTATCATTTTTATAAGTTTGAAATAGGTTATAACTGTTTTCAATGAAGTATTTTGAGTTACTTCAGAATTTACTTCCACAGAAAAAGGAACTTATACTTATCGAATGACTCTATGACTTTAGGCCAGGCACTGTGACAAGAATCCTCTCAACAACCCTGAGACTTAGCAATTATCCCCATTTCAGAGAGATGAAATGTGGACAAAGAAGTTGGGGCTTGGGGGCTTTTTTTTTTTTTTTTTTTTGAGTAGGCTCCACGCTGGGAAGTTATTTATATGCTAGAGGAATACTTACACATGTGCACAGGAAAAGAAAAACAAGGTTTCTCGTTCACTGAAGTACTGTTTGAAATTGCAAAAAAAAAAAAAAAGTTTTTGAAGCAATCTAAATATTCATAGATAAATAAACCATGAAATAGAAAAAACTGAAATTAACGAATATGATGTAAGTGTGTATACACGGATAAACTTCAAAACCAAAATGTCAAATGAACTCACGACCCCGAGATCAAGACCTGAGCTGAGATCAAGAGTTGGACAACTGAGCCACCGAGGTGGCCCCTGGACAAAGAAGTTTTTTAAAAAGAAATTCAAGATTCTACAGGTAAAAAGTATACACACTGAGACTTCTATTTAGGTCTTTAATTAAGCCCATGCTGTTTCCTCTATACCAAACTGCCTTTCAATGTTACAGGATAATGTTTATAAAAATCATTGTTCCCAGTGATGTATAGTCATAGAAAGGACACTGAAAAACAGCCCATATTTTTAAATAATGTTTATCACTTAAAACAAATCCCTGATATCAGTTCATCTGTTCTCATGAGTAAAAAATGACAAGTACAGATTATGTGTGGGCTTAAAGGGTTTGATTTTGTTTGGGAGAGGTGGACTTGTATATATCTAATATTTGAAAGAAATTTCTAGATCCTTAAAGTTCTAGATTAAACTGGAGTTCTGGACAAAAATAATAAGAGTAACCAAAATAATCAAAACTACAGAAAAACAAGTCTCCCTTGACAGATCAACAGGGGAAATAACTGCTACAGCATAGTCAGTCCATCCATAATTTAATTATAGCTGGGCCTGAGTTATACTGCCAATATTTAATTAGCCAAAGCTACACCATAAAACAATGAGTCCCATGTACACTGAAGCTTAAGAACCACCTGGGTGGCTTGCTTGGAATACACTCTTGGATCTCACCTCCAGAGTTGATTAAGCTGATCAGGAGCAGGGTCCAGAAATCTACATTTGTTACTAGCACCCCCACTAACAACCACCAAGGTAATTCTAATGCAGGGGGTTAAAGGATTAGAAGTGGGGGTGCATTAAGTCTTTACCCCTTCAACAAATATTCACTGAACACCTACAATATGGTTCTAAGAATTGTAAGATTCACTAGTGAACAAAATTAAAAAAAAAAAAAAAATCCTGCCCTTAGTTTATTACATCCTAAAGATGAAGAAATAGAAAACAAATACATGACATCAGCTGGTGTCAAGCACTACAAAGAAAAATAAAGCAAGTTAAGGGAAATGGAAACAGGGGTTGCTACTTCGTACAAGAGTGGCCAGGCAATGCTTCCCTAATGAGGAAACATTTATTAGAGCAAAGAACTGAAAGAAGTAGATATCTGAGAAAAGAAGTAAAAACATTATTAATAACTTTCCCACTCTATGAAATAATGTAATGTACAAAATAAGTATTTTAGGTGTACCTTTTACTGGAGAACAGAGGAAAATACTTAAGAGTGTCTACTCTGGATTCATAAGTACATAATATCTCTTTAATCCTCAAAATCACTTTGTTGGGTAAGCTAGGAGTTTCCTCGTTTGTATAAAGGAGGACACTGAGGCTCACATTAAGCAATTTGCAAAGACACGTATTTCCTAAGTAATCAAATCTGGATACACACTCAGGTCTTCGTCAAATTCATCATCTTCCAACTATGCCAAATGAGCATGTTTGTTGAATAAACACAGAGCTGAATACTTACGTGCTCAAGATTTCTAGAAAGCTGAAAAAAAAGTTACCAAAAATATAATTTGTTTAAAAAAAAAAAACGGAAAAGGGGTTTACTTCTCATCTTTATTAACAAATCTTGGCATATAGCTATTTTTCCCTTTTCCCAAAAGTTTCCTTGTCAAAATTTAATCATTTATACAGTCAGCAAATCATTTATACCATCCCCTAACATGTGGGAAACAATTTTTTTTCTTCATAAGCTTTCTAGAAGGGCAAGTTTTAAATTGCAGATTTTTAAAAGATGAGATGCAGGGACACCTGGGTGGCTGAGTTGGTTAAGCATCCGACTCCATTTTGACCCAGGTCATGATCTCCTGGTTCATGAGTTCAAGCACTGCATCGGGTTCCACACTGATGGTGCAGAGCCTGCTTGTGATTCTCTCTCCCTCTTTCCCTCTGTCTCTGCCCCTTCAGCACTCTCCTCTCTCTCTCTCTCTCTCTCAAAATAAACTTAAAAAAAAATTTTTTAAATAAAACATGAGACGCAATAAAACTGTATTTGCCAATCTTCAGTAAGACATGCATATACAGTTACATGTAAATAAATGTGTAATTCATTGTTTCTTATGGTACACAGTGTGTCATGAATAAGTGAGAAAGGTCCCCCACCCTACCCACTTCAAGCTAGTAGTAGACAGCAAGGCATTATACTCTATACTTGAGAAATACAATTTGCTGATAATGGTCCTCACTCTTAAGGCTCCGACAAAATAAGTGCAAAAGAACAGTATAAAGAAAGAGCCATGTTCGATTATTTAAACTAGTGTATCAATGAAGACATCCTGGAGAAGGCTGCATCTCTCTGAGCCCTGAAAAGCAGATTAAGGCTAACCTTAAAAGTTTAGGGTAAGAATACTGGGCATCATCCTGAGAGCCATGGAAAATTTTGAAGCAGAGGAGTGATAGGATCAAAGCTGTGTTGCAGAGATAAACCAAAAGTGATGAGTGAGTAAGATGTATAATGAGAACCTAAAAAAACAGGGAAATCAGATATTAAGCAACTAGAAGAGCCAGAGTACAAGGTGAGAAGCCCGAAGTCAGAAGGTGACAGTAAAAATAGAAAGCAATGAATGCAAGAGCTAGCCAGTTCTTCAACATCCTTCTCTGAACTAGGCAACTGATAACACTAAATTATTCCATATTTTTATAAGGAACATATTCTTTTCTTATAAGTCTTTAAAAAACTATGGTGCACTAAATTTCCATTTCCAAAAGTAATTTTGAAACGGTTACTCTAAGGTTTTCTAACACAGGGATCAGGAATCCATCAAAACCAGAGTAGGTTTCCTTAACTCAGGCAAACAGTTTAATCTGGCCCCAAAATTAACTCAGTAGTAAGTTAAAAGATATTAAATCCATAGAAAAGCGACTGAAATTTGGGATAACCAGTTAGCAAAGGAGTCCTTAAAATACATACACAGGGACCCAAGCTTAAATTTAGAATAAGGTTTTTATGACAAATCTCAAATAGGTATCTGCCAAGACTCTGGAAATAAGATGCTACATTCCATTTTGTCACAACTCTCTACCTCAGATGGCTCATTATAGGAGCAGTTAAAAACAAACAAACAAACAACCAAACAAAAAACAAAAACAAAAGTATACACTCAAATCCCAAACTCGGCTCAATACAGGCAAAATTCCTACTACGAGAACAGCTGTAAAAAGAAAAGAATAGTGCCAAAACAGACAAACATCCTTCTAAGTAGATAAATGTGACTAATTTGAAAAAAAAAAAAAAAGGAATAAGAAAGTCAGAGGTTCTCAATATATTCTCCTTTCATCCTTTCTCTAGTTTGGCAACTTTTAGAGTACATGTCAGAGTTTCTTGTGGTAGATAAATACACATGGCTCAAAAACAGGGGTAGCAGGGTGGGGCACCTGGGTGGCTCAGTGAGTTAAGCATCTGACTCTTGATTTTGGACCAGAATCTCACAGTTCAGGAGACTGAGTCCCACGTTGGGATCTCTGTTGTCAGCACAGAGCCTGCTTGGGATTCTCTCTCCCTCTCTCTCTCTGCCTCTCCCCAGTTCATGTTCTCTTGTGCACTCTCTCAAAAAATAAACAAAAATAAATAATTTTAAAAAATAGGGTTAGGGAAACATATCTCCATAGTTTTTAAGAAGTCACATTTGGGGCTATTCAGACAGTTTTTCCAGGAACTATCCAGTTAGTTAAATCAATTCTTTGCTCAACTTGGCTATAAAAACAGCCCACATTCTCTCTTTTTTAATGTTTATTTATTTTTGAGAGAGACAGAGTGCAAGCAGGGGAGGGGCAGAGAGAGAGGGAGACACAGAATCTGAAGCAGGCTCCAGGCTCTGAGCTGTCAACACAGAGCCCAATGCAGGGCTTGAACTCATGAACTGTGGGATCACAACCCGAGCCAAAGTCAGACACTTAACCAACGGAGCCACCCAGGTGCCCCATATTCTTTTTCTATTACACATGCTCTGACACCATTTGATCTTTCAGCTACCACTATCTAATTGCTTTTAAATACTTTTTAAGCATCCCTTTTAGAAAAATTCTTAGAAATAGACAAGTGCTGGGGCGCCTGGGTGGCGCAGTCGGTTAAGCGTCCGACTTCAGCCAGGTCACGATCTCGCGGTCCGTGAGTTCGAGCCCCACGTCAGGCTCTCGGCTGATGGCTCGGAGCCTGGAGCCTGTTTCCGATTCTGTGTCTCCCTCTCTCTCTGCCCCTCCCCCGTTCATGCTCTGTCTCTCTCTGTCCCCAAAATAAATAAACGTTGAAAAAAAAAATTAAAAAAAAAAAAAATAGACAAGTGCTTAAACTATTTTGTAAAAAAAAAAAAAAAACTTACCAAATACTGCCTATCTTCAAACAAGTAGGATATCCTACACTCGGCCTCCTAGGACCCACTCATTCCTCAAGGCCTGACAAAGCCCACCCTCACACACAGGGGTTCCTACTTCTGAAATTATAAACTTAATGATAAACTTTACTCACAAATATGCATAAGGTCTATCTGATCTCCCAACTACATGAAAGCTCAGAACAGGGATCTGTTCTACACTTTTCCACACCGGTACTCAGTACACACAACTGAAAAGCCCTTTCAAAAGGTAGGTGTTCAATATGTCAACTGATAGCATCAAGGGAAAAAAAGCTAGTTCTTTGTCTAAAAATGGTCTTCTATCAGCCTGCCCTACTCCCCCCCTCTTTTCTCCCAAAAGAAAACAAGTCCCAGCCCTTTCAGGCTCTCTTCATCCTGAAGGGGTGATAACTTTCTTTGTATAGTCAATATATGCCAAGTGCTTTTAAGACATTATCTTTTAATCTAAAAACTTCCAAAGTAGGTTTCTTTTAGTTCAGGAAGTTGAAGCTTGGTGGTGGGACAATATGAACGCAGCTCCTAAGCTAGGAACTTCTATCACACTATGGGCACCAAAGCAGATGCACATACTCTGTCATTAATGAGTCAGAAACAAACAATATCTCAGGAAGAATTCAAAACAGTTTAAAAAAAAAAAAAAGAGAGAGAAAGAAAAGAAAACCCTCTAGCATACCTAAAGATTCAGAAGAGACGAGCATCAGTAAAGGGACAAGTTGCCGATTTATTTAAGAAAAGCATTCATATGGAGCCATTTTAAACATTTAAAAAAAAAAAAACAACACTATTCGCCAACCCCCTTCCCCACAAAATTAAAAAGCAAATATGAAAAAGAATTTCTTATACACAACAGGACTTTTACAAAATAGTAAGAGTAACACTGAGATGGTCCAAGATTATAAAAATGCAATTAATAAAAAGTTCTGAGTTCACACTCTGTTACCATATTAAAATTTCAAGATCAACTGTAATCAATGAAATGCAAATGCAACAGTAAGGTCCTCATTTTTACCTATGTGTTGGCATTCATTTTTAAATAACAACATCCACGTGTGAACAGAAGTATTTGTAAACAAGTACAAACCTAATCCAAATGAACACAGAATATATGGTAACAACCTTTCCAAATGATTTGCTGATGTGTCTTCAATCTTGAAAACGTATAGGTAGTTTGACCCACCTACTTTTAAAACCATATCCTAAAGGTCAAAATTTATCTACAAAGATGTTTCGCCAGCATTGTTCACAAAAAAATCCCCACTTTTAATGCCACTTTAAAAATCATGTTGTAAAGATTATTTAATCACACAAGGAAATACAATATGGAATGAAAAAGTGAATTACAGGGGCACCTGGGTGGCTCAGTCGGTTAAGCGTCCGACTTCGGCTCAGGTCATGATCTCACAGCTCGTGGGTTCGAGCCCTGCTTCAGGCTCTGTGCTGACAGCTCAGAACCTGGAGCCTGCTTCGGATTCTGTGTCTCCCTCTCTCTCTGCCCCTCCCCCGCTCGTACTCTGCCTCTCTCTCTCTCTCTCTCTCTCTCTCAAAAGTAAATAAAACATTAAAAAAATATTTTTTTAAAGAAAAAGCAAATTACAAAATTACAGTAAGATCCCAATTTTGGAAAAATTAAATTATGCATTCAAAAAGGATATATACTAAAAGATGTACACTAAAATGTTAGCAGTACTTACTGATGTAGAAATGTTGGGGTTCAGGGCCGACGGCCAACAAAGAATCTTAAGACCTCTTGAGTGCAAAAAGGGGGTTTTATTAAAGCATGGAACCGGCTCCATGGGCAGAAAGAGCTGCACTAGGGTTGTGATGGATGACTGATTACATACCTTCAGGTTGGGAGGGGGCTTAGGGACACTGCAAGTCTCTAAGGAATTTTGGAAACAAGGTTTCCAGGACCTTAAGGGGGCTAGCTACTGTTAGGAAAAGTTCATTTATTACTGTCTAATAAAACCTTAGTCACGAGATCCTTGAGATGTATATCAGTGGGCCATATACTTGGAGGATGATTGCTGACATGTATTTGGGGGGTAGAGATAAAAGAAGTTTCCAAAGGAGTTTTTATATGTTAAAGTAGACTTACAGAATCCTCTAGGACCCTAGAGATCGGGATAATGTTAAGCTAATATTGCCTTTTGCCCTTAGCAAAGTGTCATCATTGAGGCAGCTGAGTTCCTAGAGGAAGGTCACTATGCCTGTCTCAAAGACTTGTCAATGGGCTATAAGTAGCAAGGAAATTTAATTTTTTCTTTTGCCTTTGTTTCCCATATCACTTACCACTAGTTGATATTATTTTTATTTTCTTCTTTTTTATTTTATTTATATTTTCCAAAGTCTATAAAGATTTACTGCTTTTGAAATTTTACAAAAATTAAAACTTTTACAAGGTATAAATTATCCACGACTTGTATTAGATTAAAAGCTCTGACCAATCACAAGTTCAGCTATAATTTAAATGCAGTACATTTCTATCTTAATATCTAACTGTAAGACATTTGGCATCAACAACATTGTTCAACCTTTCTGAGAACTTCTAGCCTACACTTCAGAATTTGATAAACAATACCCAAGGCCACTGCCATTCTCCTGCAATAAAAAGTCTCTCAACTCTAAACAAAATTTCCACAGTTCATATTGACACATCTATTTTAAAATTAAAGGGCTGATGAAAAGAAAGCGATTTCTGAAGATGTGATTAACAAAGGTCTTCAAAAAAAATCTCAGAAGAAGGATGATTTCGTGTCAAAGTTTCCCTACAACTTACTTCAAAAAAATCAACTCCCTCCCATTCTGATAAAAGTGAATTTAATCCAACTTTTAATATCTCATGAACCCATTCATTCAAATATGAAAAAGTAGCTCATTTAGCATTTCAATTTCACCCCCTTTAAAAAGTTTCTTTATAGAAGGCTTTAAAGTTTCTAAAGTGCCTTCACAGACTATTTAACAATCAAAAAACAAAAAACAAAAACCCTGTAAATTTGCTTAAGTTTACTAGGGCAGATATTACCTACCAGGAAGGAAAAAATGTTATTATAGAGCTAGCATTAAAACCTCCATTCTAAATTAAAGCCTCCATTCTAAATCCATTCTGATGATCATAAGAAGTGTATAGAATTCAAAAGTTAAGTCTTTGGTTAAAATAATATGTCCTAAGCACTATCCATGGCTCTACTATAAATGATTATTACATGTAGGGGGAAAAAAGCTTTTAATGGGATTCACAATTTGTATAATTTCAAGTCAATCATTCTTGAGGCACTCTTGGGCATAACAGACCCGTTAGATTCTACACATTTACTGTCTGAAAAGTCAATGCACTCCACTTGGAAACTGCCATGACCTTAACTAAGAAATTACTTCATACTGAATCTTATAATTGAAATAGACAATTTCAGGGGCACCTGGGTGGCTCTGTCGGTTGAGCCCCCGACTTCAGCTCAGGTCATGATCTCAACAGTTTGTGAGTTCGAGTCCCGCATCAGGCTCTGTGATGACAACTTAGCTCCTGGAGCCTGCTTTGAGTTCTGTGTCTCCCTCTCTCTCTGCCTCTCCCCTGCTCACACTGTCTCTACCTCTAAAAAATAAATAATCTTAAAAAAAATTAACAATTTCAGAAGACTGTTTTGCCATATGATTAACTGATTCTCTAAAGTGCAAGTTTATTAAAATGAAGATGGCTGAGAAATATGCATGTATATTTTTATCTTATAAAAACTAACAAAGATCTTTCAAGTCACCTATTGTGAAACTTAACTTTTAGTTCAGAGTCTCATCTTAAATACTATACATTATAGTAATAACTACCATCAACAGAATGTTTGCCGGTGGGTTAAGAGCATTTATCACATTTAATACTTGCAATACCCCTAATCATGAACACATTATCAGCATTTTACAGATAAAGTTAAAAATGCACCCACTACCCTTGCTCAAAATAAACCTTTGCCCACACTGCAGTGAAAAAAAAATTAGAAGAGACTGATTGCAAATATACACATCTATATAACAGCATAGTCGAATTGGCACATTCTTACATGTACATTACTGTCTCTTACACACAGACAGCTTTACAAGTTACAGAACACTTGTACCTGTCATCTCACTTGTTCCCACAACAGCCCTATCATGGGATTATCATCACTGCTGTATGTGCGGGGCTTCAAGGCTCAGAGAGTTTAAGTGATGTCACTCAGCTTTTGATTCCTCATTCTTTCCCACTGCACTATCTTGCTTCTCTGTAATTAAAGAAACATTACCCCCACAGAGTATTATGCAATAAAAAGATGAAATGTACTATAGATCCTTGATAAGCTCTTTCAAAGTTACATAGTTCACCAACAAGTTACTAGAGTTACTGGTTATTTTGATGCCAGTCACAGAAATATAATTTGTATGAATAATTTCTATTAAGATAGTACATTACCCAGGCATCCCCTAGATCCTACCTGTACTGGTCAGAAAACTAAACCCCAAATTAGTCAAAATGTACACTATCTCCTTGGGAATATAGAGAATGTATAAATAAGTCTTTCATGACTTAACAATTCCTTCTAATAGATATCATCTGCCCATAAAACCGCCTACCTACAGCCATTTATCCCACAGTAGATAGTGAGGGTGGCTACTTAAATACACATTTTACAAAAATCTACCTAAGTTTAGCAAATATATGTACACCTAAACACAGAGAGATAGGATTACCAATAACTTGAAAAATCATTTGTAAAATAGTCATCTTGGCTTTGCACTTCTGAATATTTTGTATTTGTCAATGTACTTAATAAGCAAAGTTGTTCTACTTCGTGAATTCTACTTCTTTCTATGAATTCTTCTTTCTACCTTTTCCCTTTCTACTTTAAAATCTCCTACTCCACTTAGTGACTTGCTCTATCGTTACTCATTAACTGTCCCAATCCTTAAACAACTGAAGTTAAAATTGTTGAAGGAAAAGGCACTTAAAATGGTTACTCTTTCTGTCCAGCTGTATATAAGTCCAATGTCTTAATTAATCTAGATGATGCAAAAAAGAATCTCCTGGTAGAGAAACGACATGTACAAAATTGGTGAAAAAGGTTTTGGGGTTTGTTTGTTTGTTTGTTTTCAGTAGGGTGGGGGGGAGGGCAAGCTGGATTTACAAGTCACAACTGCTTTTTGTCCTGCCTATCCTTCAGGCATCCCTAAGGCTCACTATGAAGATGACAGAAACAAACACAAAATCTTCGAGTTAGAAGTTGATCTGACACTGACATGAAAGCAAGCACTGATTTCATATGAATGTTGCAGAGGTGGTGATGATTGGAGAAAACAGTTCCCAGATTGTAAACGTTAACTGAAGATACTGACACAATTAAAAAAAAAAAAAAATCACTAAAGGAATGTATATAATATTGCTCGTGTTTTACAGTAAGAGTTGTTGCTCTCAGACTGCGTAAAACAAAATTTATTCATGTTTTCTGCATATTAAAAAATCCTATTGCGGGGCGCCTGGGTGGCGCAGTCGGTTGAGCGTCCGACTTCAGCCAGGTCACGATCTCGCGGTCCGTGAGTTCGAGCCCCGCGTCAGGCTCTGGGCTGATGGCTCGGAGCCTGGAGCCTGTTTCCGATTCTGTGCCTCCCTCTCTCTCTGCCCCTCCCCCATTCATGCTCTGTCTCTCTCTGTCCCAAAAATAAATAAAAACGTTGGAAAAAAAAATTAAAAAAAAAAATCCTATTGTATCAACTGGTAAGCTATTAAATGCCTATAAAACTAAAAAAAAATCATTAGTATGATTTCAGACATCATTCAACAGTTTTACCCTGGCATTTCTAATTATGCCTGTGATAATTTTCAAGGAAGAAAGACCCATACTCTCCTCCAAGTCTACAGGGGTAAGAGTGCCTCTGAGTAGTTTCTGTGACTGTAGACAAGTCAAAATCACTCCCTCCAATGGGATGTCTCAAAGGCAGATTTTAAGAAAGAAAAAAAAAAGATCAAAGCAAGATGTTTAAAGCACTTTATAAAATATCAAGGATTATCCTATTGCCACCATATTTTCAGACTGGTGGAGTTTTTTCAACTACTCACTTTTGAAGCTATAGAGAAAGCCCTCAACCATTCTTCTGTACTAGAGGTGATAGGGAACAGTAAAGGATAGGAAGAAACTTAACATGGGTAATGAATTCATTGGGGGATCAAGTTCAGCAACTCAATACTCACATCTATCTTCCTTAAGTTAAATAATGCCCAAGAAAGTTAACATACCTGGATTTTAGAACCCTAAAATGGTTACACAGAATACCATTACATATTTTTAAAGAAAAAAAAAGGGGGGTTTCCCTGTAGCCACCCCAGAGAAAACTTCTGTAAAGCAATAAATCACCGTTACAAAAAAGTTTGACTTCCACTCCCATTCCTTACATTTCTGTCTCTTAACTTTGAGAGCCTGCCAAAAGGCTTTGCTCACAATCATGTCAAACAAGTATTTGAAACGAGCATAAACAATTTTTTAATGCATCTTGCTAAAAAGTATCGTGATTTAAAAAAAATTTTTTTTTTAATATTTATTCATTTTTGAGAGACAGAGTGCGAGCAGGAGAGGGGCAGAGGGAGAAGGAGGAGACACAGAATCCGAATCAAGCTCCAGGCTCTGAGCTGTCAGCACAGAGCCCAACGCGGTGCTCGAACCCACGAACCGTGAGATCATGACCTGAACTGAAATGGGACGCTTAACCCACTGAGCCACCCAGGCGTCCCTCTCACAATATGTCTTGAACTCCAGCATGGAACGATGTGACAGTTTTCCAGGTACTCTTAACAACTGTCTAATACTAGACAGGTGGAAAAAGCACAATTTTGGAAAAGGTCTAACAATTTCAAGAAAGTTACTTTCACTTGTGAATATTCAAAAATTTTATCCTAAAGTTAAAACATAGTGGCAAACTAAAATCGAATCCCAAATGGACACACTTGACTTAAGGCCAGAATCTCATTTTAACTCACAGTTTATTTTCCCTATAATAAATGCCTCTTAACTGTAAGGCAGATCTTTCTTCACCAAATAAAGAATTTCCAGGAATTTTGAAACACCTTACTAAGGAGATTTAATCACATCCACAGATTCCTATCATCCCACAAAGCCATTAAAATACAAGAGTACATAAGTACTTTATAAAGATCGTACATTCCTAAAGAGAGTAAGCATTTCTCTTAAGAGACACAAACCACCTTCGTATAAGATTGAGCTACTGGAGTGGCACCTGACTCACCCCAACTCAGTTCTTCAACTTTACTTATTCAGAAAGCAGAGGGAGACAAAGAGTTGCTTCTACAAAGTCAAAAACAGATGAGTCCCTACTCATTCACAGCCTGTCTGCAAGGACTTTAAACACAAATCTTAAGAAGTTTTTTTTGGATTTTAATGTAGTATTGAGAGACTTCAGAGCAAATTAGCAGGTTTTAGGCAGTCATTTGATAGGTATCGTTACCAAGTGAAGGGCTACCTCCAGAGTAGGAGGAAAAAAGCACACAAACACCTCTGAGTAGCAGACAGAACATTTAATAAATAGTGAGCCCTATTTATCAACTCTTAAGAATCACATCTCTTTCCAATGTACCACAAAATAAAAACAATGTTCATCACCATGACTAAGTCATAAAGTTATGCTTCTCCTAATAAGGCAAGTACATAAAACACTCTGAAACTACATCTAAAACGGTCACCTTAAAAATATATATATATAAAGCACAAGAGCTTACACACACACACACACACACACACACACACACACACACACACACACTACAGACCCCTAGGATCCAAAAGATCTAAATTAATCAATCCATCAGCATTCCAAAACTAATTATTTGAGAATTCCAACCAGAAGAGATCTAAAGCAAAACCCTTCTTCTCTGGTTGTATTTTGGTTTTTCTATGTAAACAGTTCTGTCAAGTGCTTTTTTTGGCAGGCAATAATAAAATAAACTTTATTTCCTGTTCTTTATCCCGTATCAAAACTCTAAAGTTTATCATCGCCTCTGACATATGGTCACCACGTCCAAGGGTTACTATGAATGATGAAATACATAGTTCACATAAACTTTTCTCTTGAAGTGTCTTCATGGATAACATCTTATCAAAATGTTTTACATCTCATCTCACTAAACCTTTATCAGATTGTGGAAAGAGGAATCTGAAGAACACAAGTTCACGTTTAGTGTAGTTTATAAAATCTTCTCTATGCCCCGGCCATACTTCCCTAACCGTAAGCTTTTACTGTTTATAAGCATTTGAAAAACTTCATGCCTTTAAGTACTATCAAAATTCTCAATCAGGATTTCAGGCGTTCGGTTCACACCACAGCAAAAGATCAAATGCTGAACTCCTAAAAATAGGGGTGTTAGGAGAGGGACACACAACACTCCGCTGCCAAAGCAAATGCGTCTTGGAGGGGGCAGGGGCGCTCCTGGTACACGTACAGTAGGAGCTCACATTCAGCAAAACCGGGGAGCGAAGGATCAGGTGACTTCACACCACAGACCTTTCAGTCTGATCGGGCCTCACTACCGTCTGGGTGACTAGTAAACGGCTCACAAGCCTAGTTTAACAACTAAATCTGGACTTGCATCCTAGCCACGCGCAACCGGCGGGAGTGGGTTCGGGGGCCGAGGAGCCCCGGAACGCGAGCCCCGGGGCACAGCCCTGGTCTGCGGACTGCGGTTCCCTCCTGGAAGGGTGTCTGGAGAGCTTTCCGACCTGGCAGCGAGGTGTCTGCTCCCCCCACGCGCTCTGCGTCCTCCTCCTCCGTGGAGCCCATAAAGCCCTAGCCACTCCGTCCTCCCTTTCTGAGACAGAGGGCAGCGAGTGCCCGCCGGCAGACAGATCGCCCTGCCGCGTCCGGAGCTCTCCAGCACCCAGCCGCTGCGCCGCCGACTTCCCAGCGCCCCCGGCCTGCGGCCCCGGCTCAAGGCCGCCCCCTCAGGTCGGGGCGGACGCGGCGGCAGCCACGCGGCGGGCGGGCAGGGGGCCGGGCCGCCCGGGCGCAGACGCGCGCGCCGCCCGTTCACCCGACAGCTGCGGGAGCCGCGGCCCGAGGGCCGCCCTTTCAGGCCGCGCGCCGCGGGAGCTCGGGGCGCGGCGGGGGTTAGGCCCCGCGGCCGCCAGACGCGACGGCGGGAAGAGAGCTGAGCCAGCCGCGAACGACGACCCCGCCGCCTGCGGCCGGTGCCCGCGGGTCCGAGCGGCCCGCGCCCTCTCCCCACCGGGACCCTGCGGCCTCCGCCCCGCCGGCGCGTACCTAGGAAGGTCGTGGACGAGACGTGGTTAACCCCGGTGTTTGGGTCGCTGGTCCGCCGCCGGCGCCGCAGCCCCTGGTGCGGCTGCTGCCTCCGCGCTGCCTCGTCCCCCTCCGCCATCTTGTACCGATTTAAAATTAACTCCCCACTGACGTCAAACGCCGCCGCCGCTTTATCAACCTCCCGGGAGCCGGCGGGACGCTGGCGGGTCCTAGCGCCGCCAGTAGCCAGCGCCTCCTTGTCCTCCCCACGCCCTCCCCCGTCCCGCCCATCGGCGCCTTCGCTCCGCCTCCGCCCTGCCAGCCTCCCTGCCCGACTGTCAGCCTGTCCCTAGGCTTTCCTGGCCTCCCGCTACTGGATGGGATTGGGCGGCGCCCCCACCGCGGTCACCTGGCATCCGCACGGCTGCGAGCTCAGTACCACACCCCCTTAGCGCTGGGCTGGCCTGTGTGAACGCAGAAGGGATCTCCAGAGAACCAAGTCCCTCCTTCCCAGTTCAGTAACCCAATTCTTTTTACAGCTCTTCTTCATAATCCTTAACTCGTGCCCTGCACGTGCGGTTGCTTTCGCACGCCTTTTTCTCTTTTTTATCCGCCACCTTCTGTGGGGGATACCACCCTACCTGCCTTCCTCCTAAGCTATTGCTCTGCCCTGCTTTTCCTCTTGATCTTTCCTCGCCCAAGTCCCTAATGTTGCTTCCCCTCCAGAGACCATCCTATGGTTTATTTGCAATAGCTCCCATCTGCTTATGAGACCCTCCCCCCTATCTTCTTGACTGCATACCTTTTCCTGCCCCTAGTACCTTGCAGGGACAAGCCAGAAAGCATTGTCATCAGAAAATGAATTGTAGTAGGTCCTTTCCTAACTATGATGAAACCTTCTTGTGAGGATCCAGTGATATCCTCCAGAAAGTGCAGGTCACTTTTTAAAATAAACACCAGTCCGTGGAAGCTTCTGTGAAACACAGTCTCTTTTCTTTTGGATTTCTACTACATCACCAATGCATTAAAAACTCCTTTTCCTTGGTAAAGACAGGCGTCCAGGTATCTGAATTGCTGTCTTGTCCACGTCTTCTCAAAAGTCTAAATATCACGGCCTTACCTCCTGCACAATCTCTTGGAAAGCACTGGTGTCATGAAAGCTTCAGGGTGCCATTTTAGAGGAGTTTTCATTGGGCTGTCTGTTTATTCATCTGTTCTCTGTCTTTATGGAAAGGGACTTGAAGCTCCTCCTGGACTTCCTAACTCCCTGCATCCTGGTTCAGTACCCCTGGGGCAGCCTAAGCTCAAGCCATAAGCCTGGCCTGATGATGGATTTCCTTTCATAATCTCCCTATGCGGCATCTATCTAGTATTGCCAACAATCTGCTTTCTGCAAGGTATCATCTTGGGCATGAAAAAAGATGCAAAAGTGAGTATTTTTGCAGTCAAAGAATAAACTTTCCGTTAGAGTCAGCAGTGAACTCACTACTGGGTGCACCCCCATCAGGAACCCCCAGGGAGTTAAGGCTGCACTCCTCCTAGTCAATCGACCTAACTGGTATCCTTTCCACGGTCAGACACTATATTAATGTCATAGAATGCTACTACAGTGCCCCGAACAGGCCCACACAGCTCCCGACTTCAAGGAGTGTCGAGAAGCTAAATGCAAGTACAGTCAAGAGACTGAGCATTGTCCCACGGTCGCTTCATATCTGTGTGTGTTGGAAAATCCATTCTTTGTTTTCCCCAGTCAGCTATCCCTCTTCAATTTCTCATCACAGTGAAACCTCAGTGTTACTGCAGACTTGTCCCTCCCCCACCCTCCTTCTATACCAAGCGTGTGTAAAGTCAGTCTTGACTTCTAAATCTCTGTCCAGTTCTCCTCTCTGTCCCCTCAGACTCCCTCTTGATTCAGCACTCATCGTTTCTTTCCCACTACACCGAGGTGGCTTGTTGCTGGGGGCCCTTCTGCTGTGGGGCCCTTCTGCTGTGGGTCCTCCACGCAGCCACTGGCTTAAGTTTTCTTCCATGCAAGTTGGGTGATGTGATTTCTCTGCTCAGGATAAAGTCCAAACTCTTCAGAATAGTTGGCAAGGCCTTTCATGATTTGGGCCCTAACTACGTATTGAGCTGCGTTTTTCACTACTCAGTCATTTATTCCTCGTTGTTTTCATTTAACAAATGAGTTCTAACACTGTTGTGTGTGCTGAATGACGAGTAATGAACAAGACAGACAAAATTAGTTTACTTAGGTTTTTTTTGTTTTTTTTTCTCCTTCCTACAGCCCACACAGACCCCTCCAGTATAAGAAAGTGAGCTCCAGGGGCTCAAAGATCTGTCTTATTCAGGGGTGCCTGACTGGCTCCGTGGTGGAACATATGACTCTTGATTTCAATATCTTGAGTTCAAGCCCTATGCTGGGTGTAGAGATTACTTTTAAAAAACTCTGGTTCTACCACTGATTCACCTAATGTTTCAAAACCTCCAGGTCCTCATTTTTTATAACCATTTAAAACAAAATTCTTATGGGCTCAGATGAGTGGGTTGCAGAGCATTTTTTTGACTGCTAAATAGCTAACATTTATGAAATGTTTACTGTTCCAGCCACCCTTCAAAGTACTTATCATGTGTTAAGTCATTTCATCCTTAAAACAATCCTGAGAGGTATATGCTGTGAATATTTTCATCTTACAGTTAGAAAAAACTAAAGTTCCAAGAGGCTTAAAATGTGCCTAAGTGTCAGGACTGGCCTTTGAAGAAGCCTAGGCAATCTGGGTCCAGAGTTTCTGCTCATATCCATTGTGATAGTGTTCATTTTACACACTGTGAATTCGTGGAAGGCAGAAACCATAGCTTATCCACAGCAGGTACTTTGGGATTCTGCCTTCCGTTAGTGTAAATTGTATTAAAAGCTGTGTCTTCCAAATACACAACTTTCAAAATCTTTAAATCCGATGAACAAATGGGCAAAAGATGTCCACAGACAATTTGCGACACAGGCATTATAAAAATGGACCCTAAACATGCGAGAAAATGTTCAGTTTCGCTCATAATAAGAGAAACTCAAAACAACATTAAGACACCATTTCTCACCCATCAGTTTGGCACAAATTCAAAAGCTTATGATTACATCGTGTTGGCAAGGACATGGGGGAAAACAGGCACTCACACACTGCTTTCTCACTAAAAATGCAAAATGGTACAGCCCCCATGGAGAGGAACTTGGCATTGTCCAACAAACTTCATCCGCATTTACACTTTGACCTGCCAATCACACTTCTGGGCAATAATTCTGAAGGCACAACTCCAATAATACACACACACACACACAAATTGCACAAGGTTATTCACTGCAGCATTATTTGCAGTTGCAAAATATTAGAAACGAGCTATCCGGGCATAGGTGATGAGTTAAATAAACTATGATAAATACGCATAATGGGGTAATTCGTTGCTGTAAATGAAGAAAAGAAAGACCTCTATGAACTGATAGGGAGTAATTCCCAAGAGATATTCTTACATGAATAAATCAAACTGCAGAAGAGCATCTGTAGTATGCTACCTTTCGAGTGATGGGGAGAAATAAGAAAACGTGCGTGTATCCACTTACCTGTCCAAAAAGAAGCTCCGAAAGGCTAAACAGAAAACAATAGTTCCTTGAAAGGGGGGTGCGTGGGGAATAAGGCAGAAGGAATACAGAATGGAGTGATGCTTTTCTCACTATACCATTTTATATAGTGTTGACTCTTGAAAACATGTTTCACATGATCAAAAAATTAAAGTTGGGAAGGGGTTTCTAAAACCAAAAGCAAACCAAATAAATGATTATAAAAGTATTTAAATGAATAACATAACCACACTGAAGAGGAAAAAAGAGCCAACTAATCCAAGTACTTTACAAACATAGAATCAGAGTATAAACATTTCTCAATCTTGGTCAGGGTAGGGGGAGAACAGCAAACAAATCCTGAAGCCTTTTTAGTAGGCTTGTTTTTGTAGAGGTATGGGCAAAGCAATTCTGAATCTATTTTAGATGTATTATAGATTGTAGTATAGATGTATATAATATTGATATATATCATCAATCTATATAAATATATTTCTATAGTATATAAGTGTATTTAGATATGAGTAAATATATAAACATATTTTAGCTGAATGATAGATGAGTAAATGTGTTGATATTGTTGAGAGCCAGGGTTCTCAGTGTGGAAGAAGGGTCATACAAATAATGAAAGGGGGATAGCAAGGTGAATCCTATGGGATAGACTAAATTGAAGGTATTGATATGGACTGAAGCTTTATAAAAATGAATACATACATGTGTGTATGTAAGTGTAAATGTGCATATATACATGTATGCATGCGTACAGATTATATATGTATATGTACGTGCATATATTTCCTTTTCCTATCCACAGAATATGCCTATAAGCAAAGACACCCAAGTAGCAATGATCATACCCAATACCCAAACTTGGTCTCTAATATGATTCCCTACTGAAAGGAAGCAGGAGTCCATAGAGAAATCACTGGTTTCTGAGCTAGAACAGGGTGGGTACAAGATGATACATGAGCATCATTTTGTGACAGAATAAGGAGGTACTCTAAGAAAAAAAAAAAGATAGGGCATATCAAAAAGACACAGAAGGGTCTCCCACTGGCCAAATTTGAAACAATTTAAGGACCAACACAATTAAGGACTACAATGAATTATAGAAAATAGAGAAAATAAGAATCTATGAGTCTATACCAATGACAGATTAGATAGATAGATAGATAGATAGATAGATAGATAGATAGATAGGAGGTAGACAGACAGATGAAGGGAAGACTCTTGTCTACAGTAGAATGCTGAGGGTCAACTGGTAAATGTGGAGACCGTGCTAGAGTTAAAGACTCATCAATTTGCAACCATGACAGCAAAGATTGGGTCAGACAAGAATCATCAATGGATACTAAATCTTGGGGTGAAAATTTGACAAATCTAGGGTCGAATATTTGTGTGTCTTAAAGTTTCTCTTCACATCTGCTTATTAATTGCAAGAGAAAAATAGAAATGGAAATTAGACAACACTTTAACTAGGTGATTAAAATTAACATCCCCAGCGGTGCCTGACTGGCTCAGTTGATAGAGCATGTGACTCTTGATCTCGAGGTCATGAGTTCAAGCCCCATGTTGGGTGTAGAGTACTGAAAAAAATATTTAACATCACCAGTGAGGAGGCAAGTGGATATCATGTGCCTCCACATGTGATGCCCCGAGAAAAACACAGCATCGCTTATGTAGTATGCCAATCTGGCATGAACCTAACCATGAGGGAACCTAAGACAAACCTAAAACAAGAAACATTCTATTCAAAACGGGGAGGGGGGGGCGGATATTTTCTTCAAAAGCATCAGTGTCATAAAAGAAAAAGAAGGACTGGAAATGTTCTAGATTAAAGGAGGCTGAAAAAGCATAACAACCAACTACATCAGATATTGATCTGATCCTAGCCTGGATCCTGTACAGGAGGGGGAAATGCTATAAAGGACACTATGGAGTCAACTGACAAAATTGGAATACAGATGGTAGGTAAAAGTACCATATCAGTAGTAAATTTGTAAAAGCATATTCTTATTTGTAAAAGCATTGTAAAATGCTTTTACATTGTACAATGCTTTACATTGTAAAATGTAAAAGCATTTCTTATTTATATAAAATACATACAGGAGTATCTTAAAGAGCCTGCATGTATAAAATTTCTCCTCAAATGGTTTAGAAAATATTAGAGACAGAGAGAGAGAGAGACAGAGAAGAAGAAGAAGAAGAAGAAGATGATGATGAAGAAGATGATGAAGAAGAAGAAAGAAGAAGAAGAAAGCAGAAACCAGAAAGGAAAAAAGGAAACAATAAGGCACATGGGGCAAAATATTTGCAATAGTGAATCTGGATATCAAACCTATAGGTGGTCAATATTTATTATTATTCTTGAAACTTTTCTGTAATTTTAAAATTATTTCCCAAATTGATTTGTTTGGGTTTTATAATTTTAAAAATGTAAAAAAAATTTTTTTAATTGTTTCTTTTAAAGGACAAAACATATCTCTTTAATTGGATCAAAGATCGATCAAAACTTACACTTCATGTCTCACTATTCAGTTATTAAAAATAATCACCATTAACAACTTAGTGGCAGAAGAAAATTTTTATAATGTCAAGGAGGAAAAAAGTGGATTACAACTATGTAAAGACATGTATGGACATAGAAAAACTGGGAGGAGGTATGTTAAAAACTGGTAAGATGATACAGGGATTATATTTATTCTCTATTTTACAAATCTTCTGTAGTCCTGCTGTATTGCCCAAAATATTTTAAAAAATTACTTTGCAAGTGGCTCATTTGGGCTTCTAACAAATTTCTGTGATAGAGGATAGAAGAGATCTTGATTTCAAGAGGAAGTGTTTAAGTTGGACATTCTAATGTCTATGACTTCCTTCTCGGAAGAAATCTTAGAAAATATTTGCACATGGGGCACCTGGGTGGCTCAGCCGTTTAAGCGTCCAACTTAGGCTCAGGTCATGATCTCGTGGTTCATGAGTTTGAGCTCCACATCAGGCTCTCTGCTGTTAACACAGAGCTTGCTTCAGATCCTCTGTTTCCCCCACCCCCACCTCTGCCCCTCTCCCACTCACTCTCTCTCTCTCTCAAAAATAAATAAATATCTAAAAAAATATTTGCACAAGTTAGCAATAATAGAAAAATTTTAAACAGGGTAACTAATGGCCCAACATCTCTCAAATTCCATTTCTGATATATAGCTTGTTCCTTTTATATAGAACACAGCTAAAATACCTTGGGATATTCTTCACAGCTTATTCTATGTCTCTAGAACAGAAGGAAAACTCTCAGCATATTCTCGAACCATCCAGTCTGGATTTTCCAGCTGATTCTGATTTCGTACATAATCCCCTATTATGTATGAAATCGTGCATTCAGATGTTCAGTTGTGAATATGTCATCACTATGCTTTTGAGGAGAATTGGAGAACTTCCTTCCCCGTTTCCTCTTCTCTTAATAATTACTCACTCCCTTTTCCTTTCTTACAGGACCTCTGGAAATTGCTTGATTTCCCTGAAAAGTTGAACAGGAAGAATAAAGCTGATATACAGAAAAGCCATGGACTCAATCTAAATATATTTAACCTGAATCAGGAGTCTCTTCCAGTTGTCACATAAAACGAAGGAAATAGCATTTCCATGTTTGGCAATATTCTTTGAGTAACTAAGGTTGTCCGAGGGTTCTAGGTCCCGTTCTGGGACCTGAACCACCACCACAATCAAAGAATAATAACCCTTTCCCTCATCTGGACATCAATGGCAGGATCTTTATCAACTTCTAAGTTGCATCCTCCTAACATCTGAGTGACATACAGTTTAGGATGCTTGTTTTGTCAGGGCATTTTCTGCTTTATTATTGGCCTGAAGAATATAGTATTTTTTTTATTTTTTAAGTTTATTTGTTTATTTCGAGAGAGAGCACGTGCGCGTGCACAGGAGGAGCAAAGAGAGAGGGAGAGAGAATCCCAAGCAGCCTCCGCACTGTCAGAGAGGAGCCCAATGTGGGGCTCGAACTCACGAACTGTGAGACCATGACCTGAGCCGAAATCAAGAGTCGGATGCTTAACTGACTGAGCCATCCTAGCACCCAAGACTTTATATTTTTTTAAAGACCAAAGAAAGAAAAAAGCTCTAAAAGGATCATTCCACAAAGATTTATACATTGTCATTTACTCACTAAAAAATTGCCAAGACACGTAGAAATAAACAGTTTATAAGCAGGACAGCATAGATCGTTTGCTAAATTAAAGCTGATATAGTCAACAGAAATGCTACTGCGGTCTTTATTGACCTGTAAGTTTACCTGAGAAGTCATTTTACTCTCTACTGTTGTGCGTAGGTGTTCTTTTGGAAGATTCAAAACGTCATGTAATAGAGACGTTATGGTTTTCCCTCACTTCAGTTTTAAGAAACCCAATTCTGTCAGTCTGGTTCCCCATGTGTTTCCCTTTCCTTTCCTCCGATATATTTTTCTCCTTTTGGTGTTCTGTGCATCTTGCCCCCCACCCCCACCCCCACCCCCAGTCTGGGGTTACTATGCCTGAATCAAGATGGGCCAAATCCTTATTTTAAAAAAAGAAAGAAAAAAGCCTTCTCAGAGACAAAAGGCAGTGATTCCTAAAGAAAACCTCCCACTCTCCTATCTCAGGGATTCTTGCTGAGTTTTCTATGGAAGGAAAACACAAGGTACCGAGAGTATGAGAACTGACGGAAACTGACCTTAGGATCTTTTTCACCTTCATGGAAACAGTGGAAGGTGGAAGGACGGTTCCTCCCAGTAAGAAGTAGAGATTTGGATATCCAGTGGCCGAAACTCTCCCCTTGGTTTAGGGGGCATGGGATGGATGGGGCAGGGTTCATGTCGGGGAACAGGTAAACCAAGATAAAATAGTGGCTGCAATAGAACAGGTGTTGGGTATTGCTGAGGCTGACACGAGACGACTAACTCTCTGAGAGTGAAAAAGTTGTCTGCGTTAGGAGCACCCTGCATCTACAGAGAGACCTTGTTATGTCATCAGCATTGTGTCTCCTAGAAGTGTAATTTAAGCTACGCCATGCTTGCGAGCTGCCGATCCTTCACGCGAAGATGTTCTCTTTCTCGCGCAAGACTCGCTGACAGAAGATGAATGAGCCGTTTCCCCGCGACCACGTGGAGTTCTGCGCACAGACGGAGTTGCTTCAGGGCCCAGCTGACAAACAGAAGAACAAGGTTGGGGGACTGGCCTGGGGTCTGGCAGCGTCGGGAGCACTAGGAACCACTGAGCTTGGCCCAATCACTGCCATCCCTTGGTGGACTCCACAGGCTCAGCGGTAGTGGCCACTGATTCATGCCGGAAGTTGCACGGGACTGTGGCTAGAAAACTGCTTGGCCACCATGAGGATTTCTTTGGGATTAAACATTTTGAGGGAGAGGCCAGAGAGGAAATGTTTTGCAGCAGAAGAGGGAAACCAGAGTGGATGTAGATAAGCATAGGGACTCAGGGTTACTGATTGGCAGGGAGATTTTACTTAGATTCAAAGCTGATGAGCCAGGGTTGTTTGGTTATATTCTACAAGGGAGATCAAACCAAGGGGTGCCTGGGTGGCTCAGTCAGTTAAGGTATGATCCTGATCTTAATTTTGGCCCAGGTCATGATCTCATGGTTTGTGGGTTCGAGCCCTGCAATGGGCTTTGCACTGATAGCATGGAGCCTGCTGGGATTCTCTCACCCTCTCTCCCTAGCCACCCCGTCACCCGCCCCGCTCTCTCTCTCTCCCTTAAATAAATAAGTAAACTTAAAAGAAGAAAAAGGAAAAAGGGAGAGCAAACCAAGAACATTAAAGCTTCCTTGAGGCTAATACTTGCCGAAGCCTGGACGTGAGTGCATGCTTCTCCAACACAACAGTGTTTGTCTCGTATTTGTCTGCATCTTGAAAGGCAACGGCTCCATATGGAACACTGTGGGCAATTGGGTTTCCCTTGGGCTTGCTGCTTAATAGTAGCTGTCCATTTTTTCTCCAGAGCGAGAGGGAAACAATGACCTCCGCAACCCATATCGATCCCGAGAGAGAACGACTTGAACTGGGATACGTTAGCATCAGTGTGGCTTAGTGAAAAGAACACCAACTTTGGAGTTCAGACCCCAGCTCTGCAGGTTGGGTTTATAACCTTGAGAAGGTTAGTTAACCTTTCTGACCCTCAGTTTCCTCTGCTGTAAAGTAATGGTTTCTTCTTAGCATTTTTGCCATGATTACAGATAACGTAGATCAAGTATTTAGCCCAGTGGCTGGCACACGGTAATAAATGGTAGCCATCATGATTATTGCTCCAACGAAGCAGCTCTTTTGAGTCTAGGAAGAGACTGAAAAGCAAGGACACAATTAATAATAATAGTACCTATTCAGAATTTCACTTAATCTACAAAACACCTGGATGAGGCAAGTATTATTGGCATCACCAGCCTTTTACAGAAAAAGAAACTGGGGTTTCAAAAGGTCACATAATTTGTTCAAGGCCACATAACTTGCAAACGGAAGAGCTGAAGTTCAAATGCAGTTCTGTTTGCCTCCAGGGCCTGTGTTCTTAACCATGTATCTCCGGATTACACACTGGTCTAAAGGCTAGGAGCTGAAAACTCTATAATCAGAAGCCATTTGTACAGACCACTAAGTAGCTAGAAGCAGCTTGTGGATGTCCAGGAAACTGTTTCAGGTTGCTGGAGTGGAGGCAGACGCCACTCAAAGTCCAGGACAAGGGCGTCCCCGAGCACTCTGAGAAGCACGCTCCTAAATGCAACAGGACCATCTACTTAAACGACCAACTTCTACAGAATTCATAGGTATCTTGTAGTCCCTAAAATAGTCGAATAATAGGAGCCACAAAAATCCAAATCTGTGAACTAGACTTGCTTGAGGATATTTGGGAGAGCAGAAAGAGCCCGGTTTTTAAATGAAGATCAGCATGCAAGAGAAAAGAACACGGTCCGGAACTCCTTAGGAACTATTATCATATTCTATAACATCTTTTCAAAAATAATAACAAGGAAGTGAATGAACCATCATGATACAGAAAACGTGCTTGTGGCTTGGGGGGAACCCTGCCATGTGCTTTCAATTCATCTGAGAACAGGGCAGGAAATGATACCCTCCCCAAGCAGAAGCAGCCTATCTGGGCACACCTAACATCACCACCATCACCCCCAGCCTTCAGGAATGCCTTTGAAGTCAGTGGGAAATCCAGGCCTCCCTGAAGGAATTGCATATTTTAGCTTCTTTTAAGATTAGGACATTATCTACATTGGCCTTATAACAATCAACATATTTCATTTGTAACTGGAAAGCAGCCAAACCTTTCCTATCTCACACCCAAGCTTAATTCCAAGCTCCCAAAATCTGACTGGCTAGTTGGCAGACAGAACACTCCACCTTGACAATGTCCTTAGAATTGATTGTCCTTGTTGTAACCTATGTAATCCTTGGATTCACTGCCACCGGAGAAATTTCATTGTTATATTTTGACAGATCTGCACCTCACCTGATACAGCTCTCCAAGCCCCACGTCACTTCTCCCCTCCCTCATATTCTTGGGAACTATCTCCAAGTACAAGTGCTCAGAATGTGAGCTCCTCCTTTCTATTTCCCATAACCATTCTTTCCTGGAGCTGAGATGTCAGCAAGGAATGCCACTGGCACTTGATCGGCCTGGCAAATATTTATCTTTCAAGCTTGTCCTGATCGTCCTCCAGGAAGGTGAGATATCATAAGACATAATGAAATAACTGTTGTTTTAAGGCATTATGTTTGGGAGCTATTTGTTATACAATAGATAACGAGAATGCATGCACATGGTGTGATACCAATGCATAAACATATATATGTGGCAAAACAATAAGCAAATATGTAACAACAGCAAACACTGAATTCAGGGTCATGGTAATCACTCTTTGGTAAAATTACTTGCTTGCTTCTGCTGTCTAGAAGAGTGGGTTTTAATTTTTTGTTGTCGTTGTCTTGTTTTATTTGACAGGAATACAAGTGTGCAATGGCATTCATTTGCAGGACATGTTCCCATAGGCGTGCTCAAATATCCATTGGTGGCCACTGTCAGTTAGACTACTGGCCATGCAGCACCCATCAGGAGCCGATCCAGGATTTGTGGTGCCTAAAGCATCTACGAATTTGGGGAACCTCTTTAAGAAAACAAATTCTGAATCAAAATTAGATGTGAAAGTAAATATTTATGTTTTAAATTTTTTTAAGTTTATTTAGAGATAGAGAGAGAGAGAACTAGAGGGGGAAGGGCAGAGACAGAGTGCAAGAGAGAATCTTACGTAGGCTCTACACTGTCAGCACAGAGCCCCATGTGGGTTCAATCCCATGAACCATGAGATGGTGACCTGAACCAAAACCCAGGAGTTGGACATTTAACTGACTGAGCCACCCAGAAGCCCCATAAATGTTGATTTAGAATGAGAAAAGAGGGGTGCCTGGGTGGCTCAATCGGTTAAGCATCCCACTTCAGCTCAGCTGGTGATCTCACGGTTTGTGAGTTTGAGCCCTGCATCAGGCTCTGTGCTGACAGCTCAGAGCCTGGAGCCTGTTTTGGATTCTGTGTCTCCCTCTCTTTCTCTGTCCCTCCCCTACTCGCACTCTGTCTCTCTTTCTCTCTCTCAAAAATAAATAAACATTAAAAAAAAAAAAAGAATGCTAGAATTGAAAAAAGAAATCACAAATTTTATAAAGCTAACACATACCACAAACATACAGAAAAATATTTTTATTAATTAACTTTATGGCATACATTTCCAATAATTTTTTTCTAAAATTTTCTAAAATAAGAATACTTTTCGGGGTGCCTGGGTGGCTCAGTCGGTTGAGTGACCGACTTCGGCTCAGGTCATGATCTCACGGTTTGTGAGTTCGAGCCCCGCGTCGGGCTCTGTTCTGACAGCTTGGAGCCTGGAACCTGCTTCCGATTCTGGGTCTCCCTCTCTCTCTGCCCCTCCCCCTCTCATGCTCTGTCTCTCTCTGTCTCAGAAATAAACATTAAAAATTTAAAAAAATAATAAAAATTAAAAAAATAAAATAAAATAAAAAATACTTTTTTTCTAAAATTCAGTCTTTGGCTCTTCATAATATACCAATTTAGGGATATCATTTTCTGAAGACAAAATGGAAAGACAATTTAGTTTTTCTTCTTGCATAGTTCATAAAGTTCTTATTTATTGATAGTTTTAAAAAATCTCTGTCAGCCTTGAACATTTTAGTGTTGATGTCATGTGAATTTTTAGGATTATTGTCAAATTCGGGTAGATCTCTCTCAGGTCTCTCTTGTGCAGGAGTGTCAGATTTCAGGGCATATCAAGTTTTCTTCTCAGTGACTAGTCTCAAATACTCTGAATTGAAAACGCATGTGGCATTTATAATTGCATATGCTGCATTTTGCAGCAGATTCTTGACAGGGGAGAAATTCCACTTCTCATCATTACTGATGGGATCAAAATCTTCTTTTTATGATTTTACCCATCTCGTGATTGGAAGGATTTTCCCCCTAGACTAGGTTTCTTCTGTACTTCTCAAACAATGTTTTCCCTCTGCTCTCCACATACGGTTGGAGCTGGCCACTGTAGGACTCTTCTACTTCTTTTCTTTTACATGTTCCTATCACCTTTGAGTTGGAGAACGCAGGACTAGAGAGACAAAGGGTATATGTGTCCTAGTTTGCTCCTCTAGAGCCTGTATCCAGGAAGTGGAAGTTAAATAGATTGAAGGGATTACAGGAAGCAGAGGTGGGTTTTCCACCCTCCCTCATCTGGAACTCAGGAGGGACCTATGGCACAGAGTGGACTTGCTCCTTTAAGAAACACTCACAGCAGATTAAAAATAACGGTGCATGGGGGTTAGGTGGCGATGGGACCTGGATGTCACCACAGATACTATGAAGGACCAGTAATAAAGTTAGCTGAGTTGGGAACCAAAGGTCATGACTGTGAGTACAGAGTGTTCAACCGAAACCAGGAATCAGATGAAGGTTGTAGCTGTGATTCAGACAGGCATGTCTCACCAAGGTGACCCGAATCCGCAAAAATGTGTGTTGGGTCTTGGACACACAAAGAACAAAGCACAGGCAGACCGACTGCAACGTCACAGATGAGTGCAAGGTGCCCAGTGACCCGACTGGCCAAGCCGCCTCACCACAGAGCCCAGCAAGACCCCACACAGAGCACTGGGACACAGGCACGTCCACGTCCCCCACCCCTTGCCAGACGGCCACCTGAGTAAGCTTTCCACTCTGTCTGCAAGCCTCTTCCTTAAGCTATTATTCTAGGGGGGAGTAGAAACAATGGAGTCTAAGACACCAGAGTCAGATTTCACATCACGGGAACATCCCCGGAATCCTCTAGTAAGACTTATTAACAACGTCTATCAGGTTCTTACATACGTCTGGTAATTCTCATTACCATAATAAGATAATATATTTATATCACTTTTTTTTTCAATTGAGCTCCACGATATCTCCAAATCTGAGGTACTATTACTATCCCCGTTTTTATTTGTTTTTGTTTTTATTTTTTAATGTTTATTTGTTCTTGAGAGAAAGAGGGAGAGCCCGCGAGCTGGGGAGGGGCAGGGTATCTGTGGATACTACACTAGGCCACCCTGGCAGAGGCCAAGTACATCCAAATCCCATACCCATTCTCTGCTCCATTCCAGAAGCCTCTGGAGCATCTTAAAGGTAGGCTCACTCCCAGCACAATGTGTGTTGTGTATTTTAATCCATGGAAATTCATCCTTAGAAATAACCACACTTGCTATGGATAACCCAGAAACTGAAGCAGTAAGGGCTCCGGCTTGCAATTCTGACTTTGTGACAGGATCACCTGAAAATGTATATAAGCTTCATGTACCTTCGTTGCCATAAAACTGAAAGGGGAGGGGAGGCAACCTGCTACTATCACTTACAGACTGGTTGGTCCATTCCCCCTTGAGCAAGTATCCGTGCTCGGCGCACCTGTTTGCCCACCCATGCCATCTCCTCCAGCACCCCGCCCTCAGCCTCCGCTTCTCTCAGAGCTCTTAAGGACAAAGCCACATCCTTGCTGGTGCTGACAGGGCCCATGGCGAGAGCTAGGATCGCTGCCAAACATGCACACTGCTGATGCTCCTGGAGCCTCTGGTCCACTGGGCACCACAGCTGAGAAGATTCCATGCAGAGGCGGGGAGATCAAGCTCCAACCAGCCCCGCCACGCTTTGTTCCAAACAGTTCTGCTTGTGCCTAAAGATTCTCAAAAGACTTTGCGGTTTCTTCCTCTCACCTCTTGCCGGGGGTGCCTCGGATTCTGGCCTCTCTCCTCTAACCAAGGGTCTGCAGCACCTTTCAGATGTTGTGACTCCTCATTAATCCTACTTGTCCTCTCTGCAAGAGCACTGGATATTTGACCCACCCAGCACAAAACAATGCGCGCGCTCGTGGTGAATGTCGGGGCCAAGCCGAAAGGGACTTGAAGGAGAAACATTGTCCTCGCCAGCTGTATTCTGGCTCTAGTGCAATAAGGCAAAATTGCCCTGTAACAGATGTTAAAAATACTTAAGAATTTCAGCATGGGTTAAATATTTTCTTCCTGTTTTTATTTTAAGTATGTAGAGCCAAAAATGTGCATGTCCATCTGGAAAACAGCATTTTTAGATTTTAGTCATGGGTATATTTAAATCTGAAGGTCAAGACCAACAACACCCTCTGTCCCAAATTGGAACTCTGTCCTCACACACATTCATGTTTTCTTTTATTTCTTCCTGAATGATGGCGAGTAATAGGATTTGTCAAATGCACTGAAGAAACACTAGGGGAAGTTGATCAGGACTATAGGCAGGGCACTTGTTCTTGACAAGATAAGCGGTTACTTCTCACCATAAAAGTTGCAGAGCATTCCACTCTCGATTTCAGCTCAAGTCACGATCTCATGGTTCGGGAGATAGAGCCCCACGTCAGGCTCCAACAGTGCAGAGCCTGTTTGGGATTCTCTCTCTCTCTCTCTCTCTCTCTCTCTTTCTCTCTCTCTCTCTGCCCCTCTGCTGTTTGCATGCATGCTCTCCCTCAAAAATAAATGAACACTTAAAAAAAAAAAAAGGTCGCAGTTGCATAAAAAAAACCACACAAAATCTTTCAGCCTAATATTTTAACGAAAAAAACTGTTTGCAGAGCAACTTTAACATCTTTCGTAATGCCTATGTGAGAAGGGAGGTGCCGGTAGCCGCTCTGGAAGGACGTTAAAGATTATGGGCAGAAGACTGATATGTGGTAACTTCCCAAAATTAAGACAGGAGAGCTCTGGGACACCACCGAAATTCCTGGTGCACACACAGACGCTCCAGGAGGGTTGGAAGGAAAATAATAGGTCTCTGGTGGAAAAAAACAAAACAAAATGGAACAGGAAAAGAGATATTTGGGGATAAAGGAGCTAGTTGTGAACAGTCAAGAATAAGAAGAGGAAGTTAAGAGGAAATTCAATTTAGGAGGGTAAGAAAAGGCTGAGAAGCAAAGAAGTGCCCTTTGAGAGCCAGGAAGGAGGAAAGAGAAATTCAGCAACAAAAATTCATGAACCCTGGGGCGCCTGGGTGGCTCAGGCCATTAAGCATCCGGCTCAGGTCATGATCTCACGGTTTGTGAGTTTAAGCCCTGCAACAGGCTCTCTGCTGTCAGCACAGAGCTCTCTTCGGATTCTCCATCCTGCTCTCTCTCTCTCTCTCTCTCTCTCTCTCAAAAATTAAAAAATAATTTCAGGAACCCCAAATAAAGAGAATAAATGGAATGTATTAGAATCACATGATTCCAGGGAATCTGCATCTGCTCAATAAATGAGGGTATTCCCAAACCCCACAGCAAGGAAACGAAGAATAAGATGACCTTGGTTTCTATTCTATCTTCCCCAGCACCCGCTAAAGCAATATGGCCACCTATCCCCTCTTGGGTGGCAGGGAAGGGGAGAAGCGTACAGACAACAAAAGTGGGAAGGGAACATAAAGGACAAAGCATCAAGTACTGCAATAGAGGAGAGACTTGGGACGTGCTGCTGGGGAAACACCCAGAGATAAGTGCAGGATCTGTAGTGGGGGGGGGGGGGCTGGGGGGGAGGGATCTGGTAGACTGCGCCCCAGGGGGTCTACACTGGGCTCCTTGATAGTGATCACAACACAAAGGCAACTTCGTGAGTTCAGTGGATCCTTTGAAATGTACATCATTTGCAGTTCAATGAGTATGAGTGTTTTAAATCTAAGACTGCCTTACTCCCCAGGTAGTATAGTAAGGATAGGTATTGTGCACAAACTACTAGTCCACCATGTGTTTCCAAAATAGCTCTTCTCTCCTGCCACTGAGACCTCCGATCACATCTGCAAGTCTAGCAGATTCCTCCTACATAGACTGTTGTTAACTGCAGAGGCTTCTTCTAGGAGCTAAAAGAGCAACATTAAAACTCACAGGTTGCTTCTAGGAAGTGCTTTTCTGAGGATACAGTCTAATTTTGAAGGGACAGCTAGTCTATTTTATTACTCCAAGCGGAATAATAATTGATAATCCATTAGGATGCTTTAAGGTGAAAATAATAGGAAACCCAACCAGGAACATCCACAACAAAAACGAGAATGTAGCATCTCATGTAATAGTTAAGTTCAAAGGTAGAGCGGTTTCAGAGTTGGTAATCTCTGTCACTGTTCAACGACATCATTAAGACATCCGGTTGCATTTTGTTTTCCAATTTTCTACGTCTACCTTCCTCTGCTCTTCCTTCCTCCAACCAAAAGGTTGACTTTTGTCCACACATTTATCCTCCATAGTTGCAAACTGGCTGCCAGAGTTGTAAGTGCAACACAGAGCTCCATAGAGATGCAGCCGTGTGAATAAAAGAGGGTCCATTTCCTGCCTTGAAACTCTTTACTTCAGAAGGCATTTTAAGTTTTAATTTAGTTTTTCAAATTTTCATTTAAGTTTCCTTTAAACTTTCTTGCAATCCCACTGCTCAAAATTACTATCCGTGCCAATTCCTACACTAATCTTTGACAAGGAAAATGGCCTTGCCATGATTGGTTCCATGTAGTCAAGATCCACCCTGCTTTGGGCTGAAATCAGCTTTCCCTGAAGCACATAAGTTGCCCGATACCTGAACAAAGTTGAGATAGTGTTAGTAAGGAAGAAGGAACAAATGGCTGATGGAGAGACAGCCATATTCGATGTCATAGATAAAAACATGCTCTGCAAATTTACCCTGACCTACCAGCTGCTCCTCCTGCCCCAGCAATCCACTTGCCACAAGGAAAAGGACCCTTCCCCCTTCTACTCTCAAAGTTGGGCATAACTGAAGTAATGAGGGCCTTCGCAAACAGGTTAGGAACAGACTGGAAGCCTTGGGACCCAGTCAAGAATTCTACAAGTATCAGAAAAATTAATGTGAACCATAAGCAGCTTATGTTGAAACCTGCCACCGACCGAGAAGCATCAAAGGGGCGCCTGGGTGGCTCAGTCAGTTAAGTGTCAGACTTTGGCTCAGGTCATGATCTCATGGTTCGTGAGTTCGAGCCCCACATCAGCTTCTGTGCTGACAGCTCAGAGCCAGGAACCTGCTTCGGATTCTGTGTCTCCCTCTCTGTCTGCCCTGCTCCCCTCCCCAAAATAAATTGACATTTAAAAAAAAGAAGAAGAAGCATAAGTTACACCATTGATGGTGATAAAGGACCTTCCAATTCTCAGTAAGTACCAATCAGTCAAATGTTGTTCTTGTTCATTCCTTGACCTGGGCTGTTTAATAGAGGTCCTGGGTTTCTATGAGGCTTTAACGCATAGTTGAAAATCCGGTTTATCTTACTGTCACATATCCTTATGATATAGTCTCCCATAACTTAGAGTAACTTGAATAAGTTGGATTTTTCTCTGTAGAAAATCAATTTAACCTGGAGGCCTAGGGTTGGGAGCCAAATGAGACCTACTGATTTGTCTTATTTTATCCTTACATAGTTAGCCTATAAAGTGATTTTTTTTAATGTTAATAATTACAAACCTTTAAAATCAGGAAATTACATTTTTAAAAATCTGGATTTCTGGATTTTCTCAAAAAATCAAAAGGTCTGATCATGGGATCACATGATAACCATTGTCTGAAGCTGACTATGACCCTCCTTGGGAAGGGAAGTAGATTCTCCAGCTTGTTGCAGACTCCATTTCATATTCACGCTGCCTGCTTGATCCAACCCAAACAACTGAGCTTATGGCCCCTGACCACCTGATCAAAACTATGCATGGGGTTGCCTGATGCACCTGAATTTGATAAACCCAAAAGTCATAGCCAGTTCAGCCTGAGATTGAAGAACAAATGCACATATGGAGGGAGAGACATACGTGTGCATAACACATAACAGGAGACATATGATCTCCTAGGAAGGCTGAGACATGAGGCCCATCCCCGAGGAAAAAACATTCTGAAACTCACAGCCCTCCTCCCTCTCCCCGCAAATCTTGGGCGACTGGCCAGCCCTGATAGGAGAGAAGGAGGAAAGAATCAAACATGCTATTATGTCCTGATCTAGTCTACAACAATCACCGTGTCGGGGGAGGCCCCAGAGCACTAGATCTGATTACCTAATGATCATGATTTTAGCTCGCAGAACAAGGCTGTTCCCATTAGTGACTGTATACAATTACTAACTGATATGCTTTTGGGATCTTACCACAATATTCTTTTTAGGGATTTCTCGTTTCTTATACCATTCCCCGCCCCCCCAACCACACACACACACACACACACACACACACACACACACGCTCTTACTTGAATAGGTCTGACAATAGGTGGCCCAAATGGAGTCTGGAAACTGGTTCTGTTTTGTCAGCATTCTATACATGTTTCTTGAGGGCCATTTCTTTCTTTCTTTAACCCTCACTTAATGACCACATCCATTTAAACCTATCTTCCTTGCTGAAAGTCAGAGTCCAAAACTGAAAGGCCAGGGATGGGAGTGGAGGAATATTCTTACCAATTATTTTCAGCGAGTGCCTGCTTCCAAACTAAATCAGAACTGTTCAAATGTACTAACTTAAAGTCTCAGGATCTCAGTCCAGAAATAGCCGATATTCAATATGAACAAAAATGTGCATAGCATGATACAAGGCTGCATGTTGAAATGGGCAATTGAGTACAGATCCTTTAGCTGATGAGATGACAGAAATAGTACTTAAAAATTAGGACAGGGGCGCCTGGGTGGTGCAGTCGGTTAAGCGTCCGACTTCAGCCAGGTCACGATCTCGCGGTCCGTGAGTTCGAGCCCCGCGTCGGGCTCTGGGCTGATGGCTCGGAGCCTGGAGCCTGTTTCTGATTCTGTGTCTCCCTCTCTCTCTGCCCCTCCCCCATTCATGCTCTGTCTCTCTCTGTCCCAAAAATAAAATAAAAAACGTTGAAAAAAAAAAAATTAGGACAGATAAAAAAAAAAAAAATCAGCCAAACAGGGAACTGAGTTTCACAGAGATTACTGTGGCCTTTGGAGAAATTTCTCTCAAACTGGATGCAGCCATAGGGAAATTAGGCTAGTGTAATAAGATCAGACATTTTGAGTCCAAAGCACCCCTTTAAGCACGGAAGGGCACAAACACAGCTTCCTCCTGATAACTCAGGGTAAGACAGTCTCTGTCTGTTCTACTTTCTAGTGGCCTAAGGAATACGCCTTAGGAAAATCCTGTTGAAAATAGACGGGCTCATTCTACCTAAAGAATTTTAGTGCCTGGAATGTAGGTCCTGGTAGAACATCAAGGAATTGGACATCTTCTAGAATTCCTCTCGGATCCTTGCATCACCCTACGAAGTGCCTGAAAACCATGATTTGGCAAGGATCTGTGAACAGAGAGATATTCCATAGACTGTAGTGGGTTTGCCTCCATTATTTAGTTTAGCCCAATTCAACCAGAACTACTCTGTGCCCAGCATTGTGCTAAGGGCTATAACAAATGTGAAAGAACTTTATGACAAAGCCCTTGACCTCAGGAGACTTGCCATCTTGTTGGGTAGGCTGAACCTATATATATGAAGGAATTAGAGAACGTAAGAATATAATTGTGAAACAAAATTGATCTAATCTTTACCTAATCTCGGGTTTCTTAGGTACCGTTCTGCAAATACATTTATTAAGTTATAACAAATTGGGGCGCTAGGGTGGCTCAGTTGGTTGGGTGTCTGACTCCTGGTTTTGGCTCAGGTAATGATCTGGCGTTTCATGAGTTTGAGCATCACATTGGACTGGGCACTGCTGGTGTGGAACCTCCTTGGGATTCTCTCTCTCCTCTCTCTGTCACTCCCCCGCTCTCTCTCAAAATAAATAAACTTTAATATATATATATATGTATATATATAATAAATTATAACAAATTAAATTAATTATAATTTAATATATTAAAACCCACCAGCAGGGCATCTGGGTGGCTCAGTTGGTCAACATCCAACTTCAGCTCAGGTCATGATCTAATGGTTCGTGGGTTCGAGCCCCACATTGGGCTCTGTGCTGACAGCTCAGAGCCTGGAGCCTGCTTCAGATTCTCTCTCTCTCTCTCTCTCTCTCTCTCTCTCTCTGTCTCTTCTGCTCCTCCCCACTCATGCTCTGTCTCTCAAAAATGAATAAACGTTAAAAATATATATATATATACATATATATACACACATGATCGCATTCTGGCAAAGCTACAATGAGTAGATAGATAATGTCAAGTGTTGAAAAGAATGTGGAGCAACTGGACCTCCCATACATCAATGATGGAAGAACATATCAGTAAGACCACTTTGGGAAATCCTTCGGTAGTACATGTAAATATAAATATATCCTATGATTCAGAAATTCTACTCCTGGATTTATACCCAGTTGAAATCCATATATATTTTCACCAAAAGACATAAAAAATGGTCATAGCTGCACTGTTCATAACAGCCCCCAACCGGAAGCAACTCAAATGGCCATCAATAGCAGAATAGATATGTCACATACTCAGGCAAGAAGCCACTAAAGAGCCCTGGGAATAAACAAACCATAATTATACCCAACAATATGGATGAGTCCAACATAATGTGGAGCAAAAAAAGCCAGACCAAAAAAAAAAAAAAAAAAGACAACTACATACAACATGATTCCATTTGTATAAAGTTCAAAAGCAGATAAAATTTATCTATTGTGGTAGAACTCAAGATAGTGGTTACCTTTGTTCAGGGAGGGTAGTTATTGGAGTGACAGGCAAGAGGAGTGATAATCATGATTTATTTCTTGACCTGGGAGGTGGTCAAATGAATGTTCACTTTGTGCATATTCACTGAGCTGTAGGTGATTTGCACACTTTTTTTTTTTTATGTTTATTCTATTTTTGAGAGAGAGAGAACAGAGCTGGAGTAGGGGAGGGACAGAGAGAGAGGGAGACAGACTCTGAAGCAGGCTCCAGGCTCTGAGCTGTCAGCACAGAGACTGATGCAGAGCTCGAACTCACAAACCATGAGATCATGACCTGAGCTGAAATCAAGAGTTGGCCGCTTACCAACTGAGCCACCCAGGTGCCCCATCTGGGTCTGTGATTTGCACACATTTCTACGTAATTTGTCAATAAAGTAATCCATATAAGGGTCACATCAAGTGTTTCAAATGCATCAACATTTTCTAAAGATCTCTACCAGTCGAGATTCAAAGCCCGAAGAGTTGTAGAAATTGACTGCCAGTCGTCTCTGACTGGGACCAGGAATTGCAGGTTTCTGAACTCCCTGTTCTGTTACTGATTCTCTAGACAACTTTAGAAAAACATTACTTGTCATACCTCTATTTTTAAAAATAGCAAGTTTGGCTTTCATTCTTCAGTCACCATTTAATAATAGGTTTGCCTTTAAGGGTAAAATATGTGAAATTGCCCAGCAGTTGATGCTTTCAACATTAAATCAAAATGAAAATTCAAGTCCCTTTCAATTTTCATGATAGGTAACACAATTCTGCTGCACATAGGGAATGTGTCGTTATTGTCCAAAGGAGATTATTATCGGTCTCATTCTCTGCTCAGCCCACAGGTGAAGGTTAGGCTGTCTGCCATAAATCTTTACGTGCCCTCGTTTCCTTTCCTCTCGGAGAGACAGGGACAGGTGCTTTCTCAATCCCTACGTGGATGCATTCCCTTGCTCTGGGGAACAGGAGAAGAAACAAGTCTTAGCAAAATAGGAGCCAGGAGGAAAAGAGAATTGGTTTTGACGGAAGGGGACCTGGGGCCGTCACTTATCAGCTGGAAAACTGTAACAAGTCATTCCACCCCTCTAAATTTCAATTTACTCATGTTTAAGATGTAGCCAACACAATCCCTCTCCTACTTACACCATTGGGTTGTTTGTTTGGAGGGAAAAGTGAGCTTATGTATGTAAAAATGTTTTGGAAACTAGAGAGGGCTACGCAGATGCAAAGTATTATAATTACGTAAGAATGCTACCAGTAAACTCTGTTGTTTTAAAGCATAGCACAGTGAGCGAGACAAACGAGGTCCCAGTGTTCGAGCAACTCATGTGATGAGGAGGTATTTTTACAGATGGTAAAAAGTCAAAAAGTAAATAAAGAAAACAAGACGACTTTGACAGCCAATAATATTGTAATAATGTTGTGTGGCAATAGGTGGTGATGACACTTATCGTGATGAGCAGTGAGTAATGTATAGAGTTGTTGAATGTTGTGCACCTGAACCCAATATAACACTGTATGTCAACTGTACTTCCATGGTAATAAATAAATAAGTGAGTTTGGTTCGTGAAAAGGTGCCATGGAGAAAATAAGGCAAAGCAATGCAATAGAGTGTGCCTAGGAGTTTTCGTTAGGTTGGGTGAGCAGGGACGTCAGAGAGGGGGCCATTGAGGCTGTGTGCTGAAAGTGAGGAGGAAGTTCTGGAAAAAAAAGTGCTCCAGGCAGAGAGGGAAGGCTGAGGCCAAGGTACTAAAATAGGAAGGAGCTTGACATGTGCGAGGACCAGACAGAGAGGCCCTGGGGCAGGGAGCGATAGGAGAGGTGGCTGGAAAGGCAGGTAGGGGCTCAAGTGCAGAAAACATCATGGATTGTGCCAGAAGCTGGTCAGCTAGGGAAAGGGGGTCGGTAGAAAAGAGGGCACAGGACTAAGACTTGTTTATAGAAGAGAAATAACTGGCAGCAAAAGACTTTTCTCCCAGGGGAATAGCTATGAAATCATAAAATCAGGCTTTACTTCTGACTTGCAGTATTTTATATAAACACCACTCAGTTTCCGGGGGGGGTTCACTTTGAGGCTAATGGAAGATAAGCTTCAGAGTGCCCTGCTTGTACAAGGCTCTTCCGGGCCCGGGAAGGCACTTCAGCACTCTTGTAATCAAAGTTGGTATTCTTTTTCTTTAAAAGATCTTTCCAAACCTGCCCCTACTCCTGAATGTACCCAAACGCAATTACAAATTTCTAGAATCAGCTTCAGCAACAATCAGGACCCAGAGGCTTGTAAATATGCTTCCTTTTGACTACTTCAGGGTCCTTCTCACCAGTCCAGGAAGTCTGGGATCTACATTTCTACAGGCTGCCCTACTCCCTCCTTCTCTTTGCCTTAGGAGGCCCTGGAGCCAGGTTTTCCGCAATCCTGCCCCAGATAACCTTCCCAGCCCCAGTCCCCACGGCTCCTCCAAGCCTTCTACCCTCCTGCACCTCCACTACCTTCTCATCACCTGTAAAAACCTCCAGCAACGTGTTCCTGTTCTGGTGACACCCACATCTTCTCTTGGCCCCATATTTTTGCACCTGCTGTTCCTCATGCCTGTATGCCCTTCCGCCCGTTCTCCTGTCAAACCCCTGTTGCACCTGTATTCTACAAAGCTGAAGGCTTCTCCTCCTCCTCCTCCTCCAATTACTGCTCCCATGACACTGAGTGCATCACCCAGTTAAGGCGCCAACCTCACTGTATCAGAGTTAGTCATTTACCTGTGTGTCCTCGCATGTCCCCCCCAGCCGCACACTGGACTGGTTGAGTTCCTTGAGAACAGGTCTTATTTTATTCATCTCCTTACCCCATCCCTGTACCTAGCACATCAAGTAGCTAATCAATGGATGGGAACCTCCCAAATGCTTAGCAGGACAGAACATGAGGGTTCAAGGAAACTTCTAGTTTTACCAACATACCTCCAGGCTCTTTTTTTTTTTTTTTTTTAATTTACATACACATCCGTCCCAGCAAGCCCAGCGCCTCAGTAGTGGCTGTTGGGTGCATAGTCATACAACTACCCAATGCAAAGTTCCCCTGCGGGCACCGACAGACAGCTCCCCTGCAAAACTGTCTGGCTCTCTGAGGGGCTATGGGTTTGGAAAGGAGGCCGATCTGGCTCAGTTGGGACTGGGTCCCCTGAAAACTCTTCCTGAAGCCCTGTGCTAGGAGCAGAGCTTTCCCAGAGCAGTCACAGGCCCTTTGCCAGGCAGCTGGGTTGTGGAGCCGCCTCCGTGTTTACTAAACAAACCCATGTGATTATCCTGTCAAGATCTGAAAGACAAAGACAAAAAAACTTAGCATCAATACAAGGCCACCTATTCAATTAAAGCCGCAAACCAGGGCAGCTAAAAGGCTGAATATAAAACAGTCAGGGAGAGTTTTAATAAGAGTGAGTTACATAACTTGAGACTTGCTTGAGACTCAAACAAAGGCATTCTTATCTCAAGGTTAAAGAAAGGAATTAAGACTAGCAGCAGTCTCCAAGCACTTTTCCTGTAAACTTTCTGCCAAGAAGCGAGGCTCAAGGCTGAAGGCTCGAGGCTCGGGGATGGGAACTCGGGGCCTCTACAGTTGGCCTTCCCCTGGGTTAACTAGGACGTCTTCTGGGCAGGGGGTTGCTCCCCGCTGGTGGTGGAATCCCAGGCCTTTTCAAATCATCACCCTTTCACAATTGGAGAACTGTCCCATTCTGCCAGCCCCTCCTGTTAAAGATAAGAAACCCTAGAGGTCACCCTGCCAGGTAATGCAGGACAGGGACCAGGATGTCCACCATCCGGGACAGGGCCACTTTTGCTCCACCACAGGGCCTGCACCTTCAGACACATCCCCGGACCCTCGATCAGCAGCCAAGAGCTGTGGGGGGAAGAGAGGGCAAAACTGGGCATGTCCCCACCGCCCCCTGCACACTCTGAGACTAGCCCCAATCCCCCCCCCACCAAGGGTTCACCTCTCTCCCTTTTCTTTCTCCTCCTTCCTTCTTTCTTCCCCTTTCCTTCCCAGCCTGGCTCTGTCCTCAACCCATTTACGACAGAGGGATCCCGTCGCATTATTTTGTCTTACTGGTGGCACTGGGAGGCAACGAGGTCTAGAAACAAAATATTTCTCTTTCAATCTCTTCCCATCTAAGCCTTGCCCTGTCCAGGCTCTGGGCTCCCGCCCCCACCCCAGCCTTTTCCTCCCTGCTCCTGATTGTCACTTCTAGAAAACTGGTCATGTTTAGGGGCACCTCGGTGGCTCAGTCAGTTAAGCATCTGACTGTTGATTTTGGCTCAGGTCATGATCACTGCGTGCTGACAGTGCAGACCCCACTTGGGATTCTCTCTCTCCCTCTTGTTCTGCCCTTCCCCCTGCTCATGTGCTCCCTCTCTCTCTCTCTCCCTTCTCTCTCTCACTCTCAAATAAATAAACTCACTTTTTTTTGTTTGTTTTGTTTTGTTTTGTTTTTAAAGAATCCCAAGCAGGCTCCACACCATCAGCACAGAGCCCGATTCAGGGCTCGAACTCACCAACTGTGAGATCATGACCTGAGCCAAAATCAATAGTCGGATACTTAACCAACTGAGCCACCCAGGCGCCCCAAATAAATACACTTAAAAAAAAAAAGCGCTGGTCATGTTTAAGGCAGAACCTACCATAAAGTAATTACATTTTAAGAGGGCACTCTTTGTAACGCTGGACAGCTTGTTCAACAAGAAACAGAGTCATAACAGCGGACATATTTAAAAGATAAATTCTTTCAGACAGGGCATTCCAGACTTCCTTGAGATTAGAATTTACAGGTAACACTGCTGCTCCGAGGGGAATCAGAGCTCCCCAACCTCCAGGACACCACCTCCTTCAGGGAACAGGGTTCTGTCACCTGCTCCAGCCAGAGGCTCTTCCTTCAGTGGATCCTACATTTGCCATGCTGTACTCGGAGGTCACACCCTCAGGTGCCATCCTCATTGGGGATGTGCAACAGTAGTCAGCTCACAAGTCCTGACTTCCGCAAATAAGAAGAGGTTTGTCTCTGAGCCTCCTGTGCTGGTTGGTGGCTGGTTTATAGCTTTAAATCCAGCACGATGTGGTCCAAGCTGGTTCTGCGGAGGGACAATGAAGAAGTTCTTTGTTTGGGGTACCTGCTGGGCTAGATTAAAGTACCAGGCAGGCTCTTTCAACACTGGTAGGCTCCCAGGAGCGTTGGGATTACACAATCTCTTGCTGGACACACAGGCAGAACTGGCAAACTCACTGGGACTCGAGGTCTTGGGAGAGAGCTTTTTCCCTTTGACTCTGCCAGCGTCCCTAATCACACTGGCTCTAGATTTGGGGACTTTAAATGACAAAATGATAAGGTCTGGAATTTATTTTGCTGCTCCAAAGAAAATTGTAAGACTCCCCGTGGGCTGGAAAATTTTGTAAGTGTTGATTTTGAATAAGTGGCTCTTCCAAAAGCCGTTGGCATCAGCAAAGCACACCAAAGAGAATGAAAACTCACATTTCTGGGGAACCAGATCCGTGCTGCCACTTTCTCTTTACCAGCCAGGGTCTGTCTTAAATTTGCATCAAAACAAAGGACACCAGCTGCAAAATGGGCGGCTATTGCTGGGTTGTTTTGCATTTTTTCCATCATCTTATTTAGAAAGCAAATATCACTATTCCTTATTTTGTCTCCCTCCAAGCAAAATGGTCTTGTGGGTCCAGCATATTTCGGGATTAGTAAGGGGTCAGAGAGAAGGCACAGGGTGTATGAAGGCATGTGTTTGAATTTTTAGGGCTGCTTTTAGAACAATCTAAGAGTGAAGTCTCCCCAGGGTGCCCAACTGGTCCCAGGGGGCAAAGCCCCTACAATGAATCAATCAGGGGGACTGGAATGAGTAGAAACAGGCTGCCTCTTCAGTGGCATCCAAGAGGTGGGCCTGTTGACTTCTGACTGCACTTCTGGAAACTACCATCCACCTCTACTGAGTATAGCCACAGGAAAGAGCCATAGAGTATCTCCATGGTGTGTCTTGCATGGATGTCATCGAAGACGTGGTATAATCACCATCTCTTTATGAGGATTCTCAGCAGAAATTTCATTCTGGCCTTAATACCACAGACGTACCTACGTCTCTTGAACAATTACTCCACCTTATGGTGTTTTATGCATTCTTCCAAACAGTCTTCAGAACGCAGCCATATATTCTGGATGGATCCTGTCTCTGTAGTTCTATCAGGGCTGCTCTGGGGGGGTGTGGAGGGGAGGGATCTGCCTGCCCAGACCTTTCAAATCCCAGAGAATACTTCCCAGGAACAGTCAACCCAGACCCAGAGCTTCAAGAAGACTGACCTCAGCCCAAAAGCAAATCCCCATGGACATATTCTTTCACTAACAAATATTTCATATGACAAATATGTATGGAGCACCTACTATGTGTCAGAGGATATAGGCATGAACATGGCGGGCACAGTTCCTTATTCTCATAGAGTATGCAATCTGGTAGGATTCACCTCACTGGATCTCCTTGAATTTGGAGATATGTCAATGAAATTAACAGGCAGCTTAAGGTGGAAACCTCAGAAAAAGACCAGAAGACCAAAATAACAACAACAAAAAGATGATCTGAGCCAGAGTGGATGAGGACACTTAGAAAAAGTGAAAGAACTATATTTCTGTTAGCTGTGTAATCTTAGGCAAGTGACTTAACCCCTGGGCTCCCATCTGAAAAATGATGATACCACAAAGGCTTATAGTGAAAAATAAGTGAGATGATAAAGCTCATTGCACATACTTAATAAACACTGGCTGCAGTTACTTTTACTACTATCCAAGTAGTGCTGAGAGGAGAAGGGCTGTTGGCATGGGCATTGTGGCCACGTGACCTGTTCCGGCAGGATTAGTGTTAGAAATGGAAATGTGGGGACAATGAAGGGGTCATGTCCGTGATGTCACCTGAAGTCCTATTCGTTCCAGTAGAAGCTATTTTTTTCTCTTACACTTCAACAATTTCTAATCACAATCCTCATAACTTCCCTCTTTTCAGGTACAGTGACTCCCATTGTCCCTTCCATTTTACTGACGAGAGTGGTTTCCGTTTTATTGATCTTGGCCAAATTTAGAAAGTTAGCACAGATAGAAAGTGTAGACCTTCTACCCCATATCCCATGTTTGTGCATTTTCTGTTCCAAGGGAAAGAGGAAATCAATTTGTTTTCTTCTTTGTTCCTTTGGCGCAATAGCAAGCAGGGTCACATGATACAGACAAAGGTCTAAGCAGCGTACATTCTAATTTAGGAGTTCCTTACAATTGGCTTTGGGGTTATTGCTTCTCTAAAGTAAATAGTCAAATACCTCCTTAAATGTAACATCTAAGTGCCTGCTGGTTGCAGCCCTTGACCTAGAATTCTGGGATACAAAAAAGTTAGGGAAATTCCAAAGATGTGGTTCCCTCTTTGGCCCACATGTTAGCTTCACTGAATGGCTCACTTCTGTTTCAAGGGATTGGTCTGCAACATACAATCTGGGCAATTAAAGTTGCATTTCAAACCAGCAAGATTCTAAACTCCCAAGATTTTGAAAACAGTCTCATTGTACCCATCAGCCCCTACCCACACCCCTTCCTCCACTCTCCAGCAGAGAGTAGCTCTATAAACAAAGTGGTGACAGGGAATACCCACAAGGCCCATCCCCAGCACCAGGGCCCCAGAAGTTGAGACACACTTAAAGGAAATGGCCTTGCTGTACGAAAACCAAGAAAGGCTAGGAGAGGATGGAGAAAGAGCATGCCACTAGTAAGTTCTACTCATGCAAGGAGCCCAGATCAGTGATTTAAAAATAGAAAAGGGCAAATTTTCAAGCTCTCATGCCTTGATTCTCTATATAGTGCAAATGACTATATGCAAATGAGCTAGGTTGGGCTCAACAGAATCCCAGTTTATTGACCCCCAGTTACCTTCAGGGGATTGGTGGGCCCTTTTGACTCATTGCTGATGAAACTTGGGTGAAGAAAAACTCATGGGGCATAAACTGGAGTATCCAAGACCTAGAGTTATCTGTGCCCATTGGCAACAGTTTTTGGACAGAGAAAATGTTTTTAGGAAGCTACTCTGTCATTCAGGAGACCACCCCCCTCCCCCTTACTTCTCTTATCTCCTCAGCCTCTTAAGAACCGTTGAGGGCTCATCAACTATTCATTCTGGCAGAGTGATAAGGAGGTATGCTCTTGTTTTCTATGATAAAGTTTTTGTGTTCTGTGTTCATGCTCAGGCAAGGAGCCACAAGCCTGGGAGATTTATCAATTTATTACTCATGCCAATTTTGGGAGCTCGCAGGTTTGAATCAAGCCAGAGATACTTGCTATTGTATAAACCTAGCAAACCAGTGCGGAAAACGCAGGAGGAGAGAATATATATATATATTCTTTGACCAAGTTATTCATTTTGGCAACATCCCGTCTCCCAGATCAATTGCCCGTTTAATCATAATGCCTTATAGCCACATGACCCTTCAGGGAGAGCTTACAAAGCATGTTCCCGTTTGTTATCTCCTGACCTTCCTAGCAGCCTTCTGCTGTGGGCTTGACTGGTGTTATCACAGAGCAGGCTCTGGACTACGAGCCACAAGGATAGGGCTCCAGCTCCAGCCACTTCCTTGACTGATGTCCTTGGGCAATTTTCCTTAAACTCTGATCCTCAGTCTTCTCTTCTGCACAAAGAAGAAAAAACACTCAGAGATGGATGGGACTACACAGCTTTAGCTTCAGGACCTACCATCTGCACAGGCTGGGAACCTAATTTTGACATAGTTTGTGTCCTTTTTCTTAGAGAAGGCTCCCCAAATTGTAATAAGCTTCACGACCCACAAAACCTAGATCAGTCCCCCAATAAGACCTGCTCAGTCTAGTACCAGGAAGTCAAAATATGATAGGTATTTCTATGGCTTCAGCTCTGCCAAATGGCCTCTGATGATCACCATTCATCCCCCTGTACCAGATGGACTTTGTTGGTCCCCCTCCTGGATAGCTGTGAAGGGCTCATTGCTGGCCTCATCTCTGGAGAATTGCCTTTCACTGCATGGGAGCCCCTTGTCCTGGCGATCACACCATCCCTTCCGTTTGGGGCAGTGGGCCAATGTCTGATTGATATGGAGTAGCCCCTTATACAAACAGTTGCAGCCCTATCTCAAGGTGGAACCAGCTCTGTGATACCATCCGTGCTCCTTTGGGATCATATCAAAGCTAGACTGCAGCTGGGATGACATCCTGGCTTAGCTTCTTCCTCATTATTTCCATGCCAAAGCCCGTCCGGTCCACTTTCAAACATAGTCAAAAAGCCCCTGAGACCCACTGCAGCCAATGCTCAGACTACTGCACAGAAGTGCTTACTAATTCCGTGACTAGCATCCCTGTCTGAGGCCCATCCTGGGCCCCTAACAAAGTCCAGAGATCCAGAGTTATAAGGACCTTTGGAACTAGGCAGTGGGAGGGTGGAGGTAGTGATGTTGAGCATTTGGTAAAACTCTGAACTGTGCCCGCCCCACCCTTAGTATCGTCTCTGACCGCTTGCTTTAGATGTTAAGAAGGAGACCAAACGATGAGAAAAGAATGACTGCTAACATGTCTCTTTTGATCATTTTCATGGCATTTTTTACTGCAGGAGATTTATAATTCGTTCTTTGTCCCAGCTGAATAGAAGAGGAATCCGGACTCTCCAGTGTTGCCTGTCATTTTGGAGAAAGACAGAATTTAGGAGGAAAGAGAAGATTTAGAGGCTGTTTCTGTCTCATCTCTGACTTGGTTTGTGACCTTAAATGAATTAATTGTCACCTTTCAGCACTTGCACGTGTGGCATCAACACTTACTGTCATACCCCACAAAAAGCAAAGATTCTTGGAGAGAGATCATCATAATAGCAAGACCACCGTCTATAAAAGAGGCATACTTTTTAAACCATCAAAAAGGACACACAAGACATTCCTCATGAAAGGGAATAAAATGTGGGGCAGGATGTACCCAAGTGTTTGCTCCCCAAGGCCCTTAGCCCTAAAGGATCTAGAGATAACTAGCCTACCACTTCCTTACAAGAGACAGGTATAGGCTTTGCAGGCAAATTATGAGGACCTAGGTCCAACTCCAGGGGCATCATTCAAGGGAGAGGGGAGCAGGTGAGCCTGATGAGCTTAGGCAGGTACGTCTCAGAAACAGCTACTACAGGATGGAAAAGACCAGTTAGAGGACTAAAGACCCAAGAAGCAAGGGCCCAGGGAACTCACTCAGGTAAGGCTCCCAGTGCCCAACACGCAACTCATCAGAATCATGGATTTTCTGGGCCAGCGGCTTCCTATAGACATCCTCGGAATTTATCTCAGAATGTGGGCAGTCCTGTACTTGAGTGGGGGAGGGGGGCATAATAACAGGATTCACTGTGTGACCTTGGGCACTTACTTGACTTCCCTTTCCTCATATGTAGTAATTCCTCCTTGATTCATCTTTCAGGCTGGTATTCGATTCTGTCTGAGGCAGTATGTATGAAATTGCTTTGTAACTGGTAAAGTGCCAACTGTAAATGCAAGATGGTAATATCTATGGTTAGATAAGGAGGGAGAGAGAAAAGAAAGCTTTTCAGAATAGGAAGAAAGGAGCTCCAAGATCTGTAGGCTCATTTAGCCTGGTCTCTGAGCCCATGCAAAGGCAGGCTTGCAATGCAGGCTTGCAGCTTTCTCTGCTGTTGACGGGGAGCTGGAAAGAGCCCCATGCCCAGTGTCCAGTGCTCCTGGCAAGAATGAATCTGCCTTTGGGTGTCCACAGAAATGGGAGCTGCAGTCTCCCTATCCCAAGCAACCACATATGGTCCATCTGTCTGACTGTTCTCTGCCATGATTTCTGGTTCCAATTTCCTCTCCAGCTCCCTGTTGGGACTAGGGCCCATTCCTGAGCTCCGGTCCAATTGGCTGGGGCCCTGCTCATTCCTGTCTCTTCCCCAGGACAGATGGACATGTTGGATAAACATGTTGGATATACATAGTACACCCAAACTCTCCTTAGATATCCTACCCTCTGCTCTACCTGCTTAACTTGGATACAATTCTCCCATGGACCAGCCCTGTCCAGATCACACTTAGTACCACTCCCCGAGCTTAGTGGTTTGAACCATGGGTTCTACTCCTGGGGGAGGGGGAGTCTGTTGCCATTCCCCTATACCCCAGCTATTTCCCCCTCACCCGTAATCAGCATCAGTTGCAATTTTCTCCCTCCGCCCCATTGGGAGCCCACCGTACTGGTAATGACAAATTTTAATATCCTTCTCCAAAAATTTCGGCAAAGACAAGAAAGGCACAAGATAAAAGGCTCAAAAGAGATAAGCATGTACTTCCAAAATGTTCATCCTTCAAAGGAAGAATCAAAGATAATTAAAATATTAGTGAGGGAAGCACAGGTAGATGAGTTATATCTGCAAATTCTTTAAGTTATAAATTAAGGTGCTATCCCTTTAAAAAAGTTTTTTCCACTTAAACAACTTAAGTAATTGAAGTTATGAAATTTGTAGAACCCTGATTGCCTGTGAAATAAATATACCTTGTAGGTACTGCACACACCATTGATGATTGTATGTTGTATGCACTGCGTTGATGTTCCGGATAATCCTCAAATAAGTGGAAAAAAGACATTAAACTATCAGGCCAAACAGAGTGAGGTTGCTTTCGTTACTTATCTAACAGTTTGCAAATATGACATGTGATGACTGTTCCTCTGCTGGACCAGGCAGGAGTGGACTGTGGGTGGCTGAGTGAGGGTAGAGTGTCCCTCAGTGCTGTCCCTCGAGCAGAGGAGGGTACTCCCAGTGGCTTCATCTTTAACTGCCCCCTCTCCCCCCCCCCCCCACTGCTGAACCACACACACTGATTGGAACCAAGTGGCAGTTGGTGAGAAGTGACCTCGGGGGCCTGGATTGGACACTCAGAAGACGAAGTAGGAAGACAGAGATGGAAGCAGAGATATGAAATTGCCTACTTGGGAAAGAGGCTGGAGCTGCTTTTGATAAAGCCTCTGTAGCTTTGGGATGGCCAGGGAGGGAGCCATTTAGGCATCGGGTGGGTCCGGATGCTTCTCTTCCTCTAGGAGCCTGTGCGAGAAGGCTAGGTCCCTGGTTGTAGAGAAAGACTGAAGACATTTCTATTTGTTTGGGGTTTTCTTTTTTAATGTTTATTTATTTATTTTTGAGAGAGAGAGTGGGAACAGGGGAGAGGTAGAGAGAGAGGGAGAGAGAGAATCCAAAGCAGGCTCTGCACTGTCAGCACAGAGCCCCACAAGGGGCTCAAACAAATGAACTGTGAGACCATGACCTGAGTCAAAGTCGGACGCTTAAGTGACTGAGCCACCCAGGTGCCCCAAGACATTTCTGTTTTTGATGCTACTTCACCTGCTGTTCCGCAGCTGGTCGGAAAGCAGATCATGACTTTCTCCTGAAGTCACAGCTTAATCTACTCACCTCTGAAATCCACCGATCTTGCAGCACCAAAGATGGGCACAGTCTCAAGCTTAGAAGATCTAAGCATCTGCAACAGGGATTCCCACTTCGTCTCATTTAGTGGGAAGTCTCTACTTCTTTTATCTTGATTATCAAGTAATGTGGTTGACTGTTTAGGTCAAGTCTGGTAAATAAAACAGGTATATACAATCTGGGACCCCAAATGGCAGTGTGAGCAGGTGAGCCCCCGACTAAGATGGCTCTCAGGAGCTTTGCTGGAAATGCCTGCTCTCTAACTACACAGCAGAAAGGACATTTCTGCAGAGAGCAAAGGTAACCAATGAGAGAAGAGGAGGAAGGGCCCTCATGAGGGTCAAAGCCAGAATTGCCACGTATTGTGCTCTTGGTTACTCCTCAACTTAAAACCCTTCTGCGGCTTTCCCTTGTCGAAGGGTAAACACCAATCACCATTGTCCATTAGGGTGACACACAGGACCTGGCTGGGCCCTATCTCTTGACAAGACCTCTAGACATTCAACTTCAGGCATCTAGATTGCTAACGACTGGGTTGATCTAGCAACTATTTGACCATGTGTCAGCTTTCCTCATGCTGGAATAATCTCGGCCCACACCGGTGCCTAGGAATTGCTTCTTCATTCTTAAAAATCAGATCCCCCCACGAAAAAAAAGAATCAGACCCCCCCCGCCCCCCAGCAACCTGCCTTCCCCAGTTGACCATTCCCTCCTTGGACCACTACGGTAGTCTCCTCACCACTTTATTAGACTCACTGATTTTATAAGTCTGTAAATCCCTCCAGGTGAGGGTGACCATGTCTTGTCCACCTCCCTACTTCCAGTGCCCAGCACTCTGCATGACATACACCAGATACTTCACCAATGTTTGTTGAATCAAATTGAATTGACATTGAGTATGCTCTGACATAACAAGCCATTTTCTTTTTCTTGTTCAACTCACAAACAATGTGAGAAAAGATAAAGTAATAGGTGCATATCAGCTTTAAATAAATTACTTTAGAGAACAAGTCCTATGTGAATTTTGGATATACAAATTCTATCAAAGTGTACATGGAGGTAAAACCAAATTTGTCTCCTTAGTTTACTGTCTTGCTCTAGACTCAGGATAACATTCAGTTAACTTGATTCATCAGTGGTTGCAAAGAGAAGGGGGTGTTCTGATTAATCAGATAAAGAACCATCATAAAAGAAAACAGGAGACCTGGATCCCGGGTCCTGGCTTTTCCACTTACTACCTTCTGTGGACTCGGGGCAAGTCACTTCGTCTCAATTCCTTCCACTTTAGACTGTGGATTATAAAGTTTTCTTGTTTAAAATACTGGGTAAACGGCAAATTGATCTGCCAGTATAAGATATCATTAGGTATACCTGGCCAATTCCCCAAGAGTAAACTCCAAATATACTTAACCCCCAAAATTATTGAGCAAAAATCACATCTTTTTTTTTTTTTATGATTCAGAAGACATGCAGCAAGTGCTTTGGGCTCTTCGTTACAAACATCATTTACCATTATATCATAACTTTGTGGCAATACCAGTTAATAGTTCCATTTGCTAGAATGGTGTATAAGCCAACCTTTAAATAATATTGTATAATTTCTGAACGGACACACCATGGAACAATATAATGAGGTTACTGCCAAAACAGCCATAAGTTTTTGTGAGTGAAATGCATAGTTAGGTCTGGAAAGGATTGTTTCAGCTCTGTAAGCTTAATCACCGTTTACTGGCCCCGAGTGGGTTTGGAGGGATGGTGTCAGGCATTTCGATGTGTGGTCAGTGACTCACACTCAAACCACTGTTTTCAGCAGGAGAATCAAACATTTGGGCAATAAGCCTTGTAAAATTCTTATTTATAGGGAGGTTAGGCAGCCTTTGGGATTAGTCTCATCCAAAGGGAATCTTAAAGACCTTCATTGACTGCAAGTCTGGATATGCCTATTTACCACGGTGACTAGGAACTGCATTCTAGGGAAAACACCGGTCTTCCTGCAGACTTTCTAGAAACCATATATTGTGGTGAACATTACTTCATAAAGAAGTGAACTGGGAGCTGAACAAAAGCTGTCCACTAAGGCTACAAGTTTGGTCTACTCTAAACTCATCCACCGCTAGGAAATTCCATTTGCAATTTTGTTCTGAGATAGGACGAGAAAGAAAAGGTGGAAGGCGTTCTTGGGGCAAAGACTGTGCATGAAAATCTCTAGAGAAATAAACCCAGGTTTTGTAGAGTGAGGACGGAAGAATTGAATGAGTGATTCAAGCCAAGAAAGGGCTGGATATGAGATGGAGAAATCGAAAACCATGGTGGATGGGAAGGAGAAGCTGCTGGAAAGAGGGAGAGTGAAGACAAGTCCCATTCGGCGTTGAGGCACCTTTGTAAAACATGAACACGAAAGAGCATCGTCAGTGATTAAGGAGGTAGCAGAAGTGAGAGAGAACCAGCACATAGGAATAGCGACAATGAAAGAGAGCGCCTTTGCACTGGTCCTAAAATGGTACAACCCGCATGAAGACTGAGCTTCTCAAGTGAGGGCCGCGTGGCTGCACCAGCCACACCTGGAACTTGTTAGAAATGCAGAGGCCCAGGCCCCACACAGACCTACTAAATCAGAACCTGCATTTTAACAGGATCTCCAGGGAACTGGATGCACAGGAAATTAAGCCATGGTATCTCTATGGCCCTTGCAACTTCATCCCCTCCTTGTATTTGTTCTTCTTCTTCTCCCCTTCATCTTTCATCATCTTCTTCCCCCAATTCTCAAATGAGGTCATGTGTGAAAATCAGTATCTGCATGTCTCGACTTGGTCTAATTCAAACACTCAAATACGTCTCTGCTTGGTCCCAACTCAAAACACAAGCAGCCTCAGTTCATGAACATATGAACGAAACAGTTTCATTGGGCCCCAGAAAAACAGCAGGCAAGAACCCTCCCCCACAAACTCTATATTTATGTCATTTATTTATACAGAGCCTTAAGTGTACACAGGGCTTTGTTGGGGAATATGCCAACAAAAGACTACGATCCTTGCCCTTTAAAAAATATTTTCCTTTTTCTCTTATGCCCTAGGGAATAGTTAGGGTGAGAATGGAGTTATGAAATCTTTGAACCAAAATATGTGAAATGAATAGAAGGAAGCCGTAGGTATTTGTTAGGGCCTCCAGACCTCTTTAAGAAAACAAGCAAGACTTTCCCAAACAATATGCTTGAGCAGATTTTTGCTGTGCAAGGAAGCAAGTGCTCAGATGATTGCAGCAGCCTCAAACACACACACACACACACACACACACACACACACACACACACACAGGAAATCTTAAAGGCATTTGGCCAAAGGTAGCCATTTAACACATAAATTTATTAAAGGGATTTTTTAAGTTTATTTATATATTTAAAGAGACAGAGAGAGCGTGGTGAAGGAGCAGAGAGAAAATCCCAAGCAGGCTCCACACTGTCAGTGCAGAGCCCCATGCAGGACTCGAATTCATGAACCATGAGACCATGACCTGAGGCGAAGTCGGACGCTAAACCACCTGAGCCACCCAGTTGGAAATTTAAAAGGAAATTTTAAAAGGGAAAATATGGAATGGCACTTATAAAAAAAAAAAAAACTGTTACGTAAAATATGAAACAACCATTTGATAAAATATTATGTAGCCACTCAAATCAGGATTTCAACAATATTTAGTGCAAAACAGTAATAATAAGTGGTAAGGTAGGGTACAATACTTTGTATTCACCATTATCCCACTTTTATGTAAATAAAAAAGGGGAACTAAATCTACCAAAATGTTAATGATCTATATCTCTGAAATTGATACGAGTGATTGAAATGTTATTCTTTGCACTTTGCTGTATTTTTCCAACTAGTATGGACACATACAAGTCGTATGAGTACTTTTCTAAATGGTCACATTTGTTTGGGTAAAAGTTATTTCTTGACTCCACAAATTCTCCTCTCTCTCTAAGGCCTTACCAAAGCCCACTTAATTTTCTGATCCAGAAAACAGTGATTCAAAGAATGGTGATTTCATCCGTTGGAAAAGTCACGCTGGTTCCAGACAACGAGAAGAGGGTGAAGCAGGGTTGGAAGGGGGTCAGAATGAGGAAATTTAACTTCCTAAATCCTCTTACATCAGGCCCTTCAGTGTGAGATTCCAGACTTCATTCAGTGTGTTTTGCATTCCCAAACACACCCATTATTGATTGATACGGAAACACCTTCTAAAGTCCAAAAGCATGGTTTGCGTACTATCCAGAAGCTCAAGAGTGGACTTTGTTCACTAGTGCTCAATTTTGATGTGTGTTGGAGTCGCCTGGAGAGCTTGAAAAAATATTAAAGCCCAGGTCCTACCCTCAGAGCCTCTGAGTTTCCTGGTCCAGGGTGTGGCCTAGGCATCTGGGTTTCCTTACGGCTCCCAGGTGATTTAACATGGAACACCGTAGCCACAACCACTCTTACCCAAACTCCCCTGCAGCCCCACTGATGTGGGTTCCCCTAGCCAAGTGTGTTCAGCATTAGTCAGTCCCATTGCCGGCTTCCAGAATCTGATCAGGTATTTGGCTCCGGGCAGAACAGCTACTTGACCATAATGAACTTCAAGGTGGCCAGCCAGGTTCTATTACTGTACAAGAGGAAGAGGACCAGTTTCAGTGGGCAAGTCCAATCCTGACCACATGGCACATACCTGCCTTTCATGGCCAAACAGACCCAGGGTAGTTTGCTTGGCCAAGAGCTCTCAGCTACTGAGTGGTCGGGTCGAGATTCTCACTCTAAAGCTTCAGTCTTTCCACTGTGCTACAGGATAAAACGTCTAACGCATTTTTAAAAATATATTTTTTGGATTTCAGAGTAATTTCCAACTGATAGAAAATTTGCAGAGATAGCACAAAGAGCTCCTGCGCAATCCCTCACCCAGCTTCCCCTAATGTTAACGTCTTACCTAGCCAGGGTGCTTCTGTCCAAACCAACACATCGACATTGCTACATTTTTATTATTAACTCCAGACTTTATCCAGATTTCACCAGTGATTCCATGCTGAGCACTAATGCATTTAATAATACAGGAAGAGTCACGGGATGAGTAGTTATCAAATGCAGACAATAAAAAGAGCATCCTCTCTGGATGAGAGAGGTCTAGGCACATATCTCAGAACTGGTGGGATCTGCGACGTGCCTGGATGGGATGTGTTCCAGGGGTAGGGCAGGCATCCAGCTCTCAGGAATGTTCCATAGGCCTCAGTGTGCTAAATGCCTGAGGAATTTGCAGCTCACATTGGACAGAGAGTATAAGCCTCCAACCACAGACTCTGGGACCAGAGAGGAACAAGAGGTTGAGCATTTCTATGCATGAGAGGAGAGACTTTCCCACGCCCTGATTAGTGTGACTGTTTTGTGCTGCACTCTGGCAGAGGTGCAAAGCCTCCAGATCCAGGCTTATTTCTGAAGTTACTTCCCAAGTCAAAGGAACGAAAATAACAAATTAAATATTCAGGCTTGCTGCTTCTGAGGAGTCTCTTTGCTTGGCTTCTCCAGGGGCCACCTTGGCCCAGAGGCTAAATAGGGCTGGTGCAGCAGGTGCTAGACTGAGCGAGCCACGGCCAGAAGGGAGCCAAGGTGGGCTTTCCTTGACCCAGAACCCCAGTATCCTCGGGTGCCTCTCAGCTCCGCTTCCCTACCTGGAGAGTAGGGAAGCTGGACTCAGTGCCTAAGGCAGGTTAGGACTGACTGACTAGCATTCCAATTATATTTAACGTGAAATAGATTCTAGAATGAGCTCTTTGGCTAAGACAGAATTTCCCTCTTCCGTTGCCCTCACCGCTTCTGCCTCAGAGCCAGGTCTAGGGTGACGCAAATGAGGTAAATGAGGGGCGTAGGGCACACTTTTGAAGGAGGCCCTTACACAACCTTGAGAATAAACACCTCCCTCACTTTTGCCCCCTGGGCCCTTCGCTTGCCTCACCCCAGTCCCAGCCCAGTTACCACCTCCCCATCTACTACTCCACCCCTGCGGTATCGTCACAATGATTTCGCACCTACAGAGTAAAAAGGGGTCAACAAAACCCCCACATTTCGAGATTTCCTCAAGTTACAACCACTACAGTTTTAAATGTCACAACCTCCAGCTTTGAAACAGGACTAAATAGGAACAGTCCTTCCGACAGCCCCCTGGTGAGGGCTCAAGTTCCGCAGTTTCCTGAATGAGGACAGCAAATGGGACCCCGGACACAGCCACTTGCTGGGTGGTCCTGGACCAGGCAGCCTCTGCTGTAGAGAGAAGAGAGATTCTAGAACTTCTGAGATTTCTGACTTCGAAATGTAAAGTCAGTGAGGGGAAAGTAAAGAGAGAGCAGGCAAGTGGTCCAGAGAGATCTACTTGGCAGAAAAGACCAGAACTCGCCTGATGGCTGTTTATTACTCTGACTCGTTGGCCACACTGGACATCCAAGCAGGGCTACGAGCTCAGACTTGCCTCCCAACACCTCAGCCCTCATTTTCTCAAATGAAAAATGTAGGAATTTTAATTAGCGAATGGTTCTCAACCCTGACTACATATTAGTATCCAAGGGGGCTTTAAAAACACCGGTGCCTGCGCCCCGGTCCCTGGAGGTGCTGTTTAATTAGTCCGACCCACTCAGCCGTACTTCTTAAAACCCCTCGGGCGCTTCCAATGTGTTACCACGCTTGAGAACTTCCGTGACAGGTGAGCTCTAACTCCACCTCTGACATTCTATGATCCCGAGAAATAATAGGTAACTGTTTTTTGACCTGCTTCTCTGGACAGAACCCAACTCAGGAGCTCCCATTAAAACGACCGCAAGTTTTTCCAAAAAAGGTAAAGCGTTTTTAATTAAGTCTCTGGCTCCTGACAAAAGGAAGTCGAGGAAAAGGGGGTCATGATGACAGAGCCGGTGAGTACTTTTTCAAGTAGAAACTGCTCCAGGGGCTCACAGCCACAGTGGTGGCTGAAAATTCACAATTAAGTTGCTTCACCGGCTCTGAAGTCAGTGGGCGCAGCCCCAGGGAATGGCCTCCTTGCCCTAATGGCTACGCAATTACCCAGCTGCCCCCAAAGTGGGTGCAAGGCCGTGAGGAATCAGCTGCGACCTCAGCTCCACCTCTTGGGAGGACACCAGTGCCAATTAAGCTAGAGGTCACCTGGGTCTGACAAGGATGGTGGCCAGCCTGGGCTTCGATGGGGGGTAAGTGAACAGTGGATGCTACTGTGCTGTAACCAGTAGGGAAGGCATACGTTCGTCACACGCTAGAACACGGTGGTTGAAAGATCCATGGAAGATTGGGCAACGGTTGATTGCAGGACCAAAGTCCCAGGGCAGAAGCAATGTCTGGTTACTTCTACTTCTGTCGACCTCACAGTAGATTCCCAGGATAGCTGCCCCGTGTATTACGACAGAGCTCTTATCCGGAGCATAAACATTATTTTATTCCCTTCCCGCTTTTTTGTTTACTCTCTTCTGGACTTTCCATGTGCACTGTGGAGGCTGAGTGCTGTGAACACCAAGTGTTGCTTTTGAACACATTGCCACCTCAGAGAACATCATCGGGGACTTTCTGGGAGGCTGGTAGTGGAGTTTCTCAACCCCAGCTGCACGCTGGATTTGACTGGTCTGGGTTGGGGGCTGAGCATCGGAATATTTTTCTATCTCCCCAGGTGATTCTAATGTGCATCCAATGGTTGAGAACCACCAGGCTAAGCCGCGCCTGGCTCAGGTGCGGGGGTGGTGGGAGGGAATGGACGGGGTCATGGTCAGGGTCCCAGGGAAGCCACAGGGAGATGAAAGGAAAAGCCCAACACATGGGGAGCTGGCAAGTTTTCAGAAATCACCTACTGATGCCTTATAGAACTAAAGCTTTTCATTCATCTGCTCACTCACCAGTTACTGACGATGGCTGGATTCCAGGGATATAAAGATGAAAACGACGCAGAACCTAGTACACAGCCTAGTTGGGAGACAGGCACGTAAATTGTGTAACAGAAGTCGGACGTGGACTCTATATACATTCGATAACTAGGCCCCAGAGGGCACCCCAATCTGTGGGTGCGGGGTAGGCTCCCCCACTGTCAGGCATGCTGGGAAGAGGCAAAAGCTAAAATATTCAGTGAGAGCTTGGAAGGAGGGCCTTGAACAGGGGAGAGGCAGGAACTTTGTAGCCTTTCTGGCTTTACTGTAGACCGAGTTTCCCAAGAAGCCTGGGAAGCAGATCCACTCAGAGCTATTGGACAACTCCAGGGGGTGCCATTCATGTTGTACTTTTTACAAAAACACTGCCTGCTAGAGCTGTGTGCATAGGTAGCCTTGCCAGTGGCGATGAGGGAAGCTGGCTCACGAGGGGTGGGCTAGGAAGTGCCTCTGTCATTTGACAGGGCAAGCCCCTAGAAACAGGAACAGAAAAGGAAACCCGGGAACAGATCTGTGTCTGTGGGCTGGCTAGAAGCCAAGCAGAGGAGTCTCTATTTTCCTTCCTGTTTTCCCAGAGCTGTCAGTGGGGTAGAATTAAGGACAAGTGTGTGACCAACCTCTGGGCTGGTGTGGTACCCAGACGCCAGCATCTCCAGGAGCCAGGGTAGTTGCGTCCTCCCCCAGAACTGCGGGACCTCACGTGAGACCTCACCCAAAGATTAGATGGAAGGGGACCCAGAAAGGGGACTTGAGGTCCTGTCACCATCCTGGTAGGGATAAACAGCTAGTCAGATTCGGCTTTAAGTATTAATGCGACCTCACTTGTGCACACAACCTAGTGAGGCTTAGGGGACTGTGAGGGTGAGTTGGAGACATTCAAGTGGCACTTAAGTACTGCATGAGATAATAAAGGACTGTGTGTGGACAAGGCGAAGCCCAGAAGAGAGTGGTCTTCCTGGGCACAGGGTCAGGAGGGTCAGGGAAAGCCTCTCAGTAACACCCTCTGAATTGGGTCTTAAAAGATGAGTAGACATCAGTCAACTGGACTAAGAAACAATCCAGGTAAGGGACAGCATGCACATAGGCATATGGGGCAAGAGCCTACTGTGATCTCAGAACCATCTACGGATGGACCAGAGATCTGAGGCTAAGAGGCAGGTAGGACTATAATCGGATGTGAGCTAAGCATATACCAGCTTGAGTGTGGACCTTGTCTCGTAGGGGATGAGGGCCCCCAAAGAATTCTACTCAAGATCGTGGTGTAATCCAACATGTGGAAAGGTCCGCCCAGCGGCCGGGTGGCCCTGTTGCCAGGTAGGGGAAAGGCTTCGAGGGAGGATCTAGAGGTGTTCCTTGCTACCTGTTCCATAGCCTCCTTTTGGAGGAAAGGAAACGAGAAGCGGGTGTCTGTCGAATCATTGACCGGCCGCTACTTCTCCATAGCTGAAAGGGGAGTCGGCCGTGGTCTCCGTTGCATTCTCTGCTACTCACGACTATAAAACAAAGGATGTCTTTCAACTTCTAGGCACTGCAAAAACCTTACCTTTTTTCCCTCTGATTCAAGTTATTAAATAACTATCTTGACAGCAATGGTAAAACAAAAGGAGCTAGGCTTTGAACTTCAAGGGTCTGCTTCCCACATAGGAAGTGAGGGCTCACTAAGTGAGTTCCTCACCCACCTCCCACTGGCTCACTTTGACTCTCCTTTGATGGCCACACCCATTTCTCTAGACCCCCAGAGTGACTCCCATCACTGTTTGGGGCAACCAGCTGGCTCCTTCCCCACAAGAAAGCAGCACGGGGCCCCTAGGCTTGTTGGTTCGACAACCATTTCTGTACTTTATTTGCTCAGATCATGAAAAAAAAACAAACAGTTCTTTGTGAGAAGACACAGGCACGCAGACATCACGCTTGATAAAGTGAGTGTCAGAGAGAGGCATTATTTATTCAACCGGCTTGATTAGTGAGTGCCAGACAGCTATTAGAACAAAAATCATGCTTTTAGGCAACTGTGTCTATTCATGTTTGGTGAACCTCTGCAGAGAGCCCAGATAATGCTACTTATCTTCACCCACACTAGTCAAATGTTTGGATAAATAAAGATGTTGTATGAAATTCCCTGTCACTTCAACACAAGTTGACATAGAATGGAACAGTATTTGATTGTGTTCCATTTCATGGCTGGGCATCTTCCAAAGCCAAGGAAAGGAGAAGCAGAGGGCTTCCTGGGGCTAAGGATCCTGCTTAACCTGACATTCCTCTGTGCCTCCCCTGTGCGGACACACCTAAGGTCCTCCCCTAAACCCATGGTTCTTGTACATCAGGTAACCTAATCTTTGAATGGTTGCTAGAATTGCCCATCTGTAACCAGTGTTTTCATCTAAATGGACCTACGCACACAAGTCAGAGACCAATAAATGGGAGTTGGGCACGCTGGTCCCATTGGCAGCCACTTCCTTAGATTGTCTGCCTTTGTTTTCTATCTGGCTCTGACCTCTTGCTCAATTTTGGTTTCTAAACTGTTTGAGGGGCACCTGGATGGCTCAGTTGGTAGGGCCTCCGACTCTTGATTTCAGCTCAGGTCATGATCTCACAGCTCATGGGGTAGAGACCCACATCAGCCTCTGTAATGTCAGTACCAAGAACCTACTAGGGTTCTGTGTCTCCCTCTCTCTGCCCCTCCACTGCTCGTGCTCGCTCTCTCTCCTTCTCTAAATAAAATAAACATTAAAAAATAATAATACATAAATAAACAAACAAACTGAGATCTCTTGGGTTTTGTGCCTTGTTCTTGGGCCCCTGGAGAACACGATCTAATTTCTTCCTTGCTTTTGACTGTCGGCACTGGGCATGCACTAATCCTGAAGCTTCCCTGTACCACACCCAGCATTTGGGCACCACTGAGCCCCTCCACTGGGCAGGTTCTAGTTTCTTACATAGAGGGTTGGACAGAAATGGAAGACGAGTCAGTTATGACAACCAGAAAGAACAGTTACTGGACCTTTCCTAGAATCCCAGCTTGTTCAGATATCCAACTATAACAGAGAACCAGAAGTAGCCAACCTGTTTTACCCGTCAGGTCTCAGAGACTAAGAAGCCACGCTAAGGCAGGTCTGCCTTTTGAAAACAGCTGCAGACCTGGTATAAACATGTGCTCTGGCTAAGAGAGACCGTATGCACCTGTCTGTGACTTTATGTGTGGCTGCCCACACGGACTATTTCATTTTGCAGCTTCACCCACTGGAAGGAAGACGTCCACCTCACTGCACTCTAAATCTTCAGAAGGTGCTCATTGGTCCACTTTGTGACATGGCGGCTTCCACTGCGGCCCTTTGATGCGGGTGAGGGCATGGCGCGTCACAGGAAGACATGCCAGCCCCCCAAGAAGGGAATTCTCACAGTTGGTCAGACGAAGTAGGGGTTATCACCCTGTCTTGTTCCTGAGCTCTACCAATCTCCCAGTCCCACTTAGCAAAACAAGCATTTCCCTGGTGCATCCCAGCCGTGTCAAAAGATAGAGGCGGCAGTCTGTTTTAGATCAGCCACTTGTGGAATCCTTACCAATTATTGCCTTGTGTTACAGAAGATCCCTTTTCTGTCACTGTATAATAGAGAAAAAAACAATTGAGCTGCCCTGTCTGAAGAGGCCCTGTGTCTTAGACAAAGACCTCGTTCGGTATTCTGGATGAGGCCAGTCCTCAACAAAAGGCAGTTATCATGGAGGAGTTAGGCTCACAGTTTCTGGAGTTAATTAAGGGCTGAGTTCAAACACCTGCTCCAATATTGATAGCTGTGTGACATGCAGCCTCAGGTTTACCATCTGTAAACGAGGGTAGTTGACACGCACTTCCTGGTGTTAACGTGACAATGATTTGAGACAATGCATGATGAGCACCTAGTATGGCACACAGAGGCCTTGTCATGATGCTGGCTCGACTTTGTCTTCCGTGATGTCCCTTTGCGATGCCTTCCCCATTTCCTCCTCCTGCCTGCACCCTGGGTCATCCAGGGCTCTTTATCCAGGCTTGCTCCCCAACTCTTCCTCCTCCATATGATTTCCCAAGGGGACTTTATGAAATATACACCCCATCTGAATTTAAAATCCTTCATGACTGATTAAAACAGTCAAGACAAAGTTGAACTGTTTATCAGGGCCCCAAGGCCACTCTCAGTTTGGACCCCGCCCACCTCTCCCACCTCACCTTGCCTATGCCAAGTTCTCACCATGCTAGAATATTTGCTGTTGCCCAGATATGCCATGCTGTTTCACTACAATGCACATCTGCACGAGCTGTCCCCTCTTCTTGTCATGCCTTTCTCCGGCTGCCTCCAACTAGGCTAGCTAACTAGTGTCCAAGATTTGTGCGGTCAGAAGATTCCTGGAAACTCTTACCAACACCAACACCCATTCTGAATTAGAGATGCTTCATCTGGCTCTATCAAAGTCCTTATCACATTGTATTTACTTGTTTGTCTTTGCTATTAAAGTTTGAGTTTGGGGGTGCCTGGGTGGTTCAGTAGGTTAAGCATCCAACTCTTGATTTGGGCTCAGGTCATGATCTCATGGTTGTGAGATCCAGCCCTGTGTCGGGCTCTGCACTGGGTGCCCACACATGCTCTCTCTCTAAAAAAAAAAAAAAGACAGAAAGAAAGAAATGAAGAGAAAAAAGAAAAAAAGTCTGAGTTTCTTGAGGGCAAGACTGCATTTCTGGCACCAAGCACAGAGCTTGGCATAAAAGAGACATTCAGTAAACTTTGATTGTCTGAAACACCTGAAACACCAATGATATATTTTTGAAACCACGTGTACTGGAAGGGATGATGAAACACATAGTCCTTTTTTCCTGTGGCTAAGTGAACCAGTTGGGCATATAGCCCATGACCTTGGCCACAGCAGTTCGCTTGGCACTTCTGACTGCTCCACCAACAGAATCCCACACTGTGTAGAAAATATTAAAGTTTAGAGCTGGAAACCTACTTGCAACGTCCACGTTTCTTGTGATCTTGGCCAAAATGCTTAACTTTATTTTCGTTGCCTACCAACAGAGTTTATAATACCTGGCTATAGAGATTCAATGAGACAATGCCTATAAAACGAAAAGGTATCATTAAAGTTGTTTCTGCATGGAATTGTGCTTACTTTAAAGAAATGGGGAATAGTGGCACCTGGTCAGCTCAGTTGGTTAAGTGTCTGACTCTTGATTTCAGCTCAGGTCATGATCCCAGGATCAGGGAGGGTGGATCCTGCTTAGGATTCTCTCTCTCCCTCTCTCTTTGCCCCTCCCCTGCTCGTGCGCACTCTGTCTCTCCAAAATACATAAGTAAACATTTGTTTAATGGAGAATATTCCAATTTCTAAGCAACAGTTAGTCCTTGTCACTAAATATACAGGTAGTGTCTGGTACCAGATAATGCTGGTCATCATTTGTGTTTTTCTCATGTTTGTACTGCATCTCAAGTGGAGAGGTGGGCATACATTTTACACCCCTCATGACTTTTTTTTTTAAGTTTATTTATTTTGAGAAAGAGAGAGAGAGAGAGGCGCAGGGAGGGGCAGAGAGAGAGATAAAGAGAATCCCAAGTAGGCTCCATGCCCCGAGGTGAGCCCAACTCGGGCTTGATCTCACAACCCTGGGATCGACCTGAGACGAAATCAGGAGTCGGCTGCTTAACCCACTGAGCCACCCAGCCACCCCCACCCCTCATGACTTTTAAAAGTTACAGAATCCACTGGAGCCTGACTATAGCCCAGCACTGTCCTTAGAGGCCATGCTGTGGGACCAGGTCACAGCAAAACTCCTATAATGAGCTCTTCCCAGCCCAGCCAGCAAAAACAACCCTCGGATAAACTATAACCTGTCCTAACATAGATCTATACTTTCACAGGTCAGCCTCCAGTGAGGTGAGTAATAAAACAAAAAAGCTGAAATTCACTGTGAGAATAAGGGTTGCATTATTTATCTGTTAGGATTACGTACTGGGTTTTAACAATACATATATGAAGCATTGCTAAGCTTCTCCCTGCTTATAATTATTAACAAGTTGCAGAGGGACTCGGGTTAATTTTCATCTGGGACCAGCACTCAGTGCACAACTCTCAGAAGGTGAACTAATTCCTAAGGTTGGGTGATGTGGAGCAGGAGTGTCAAAGTGTGCAGGACATAGAGCAATTAATCCTGGAGCAATAAGGCCATAAATTCACCTAAGGGATCTGAATGACCCAGCCCAGGAAGGAAGACGCACAGCCCGATTAGGATCGGCGCATTTCTTTTTTTTCTTTTTTTTTTTTTCAACGTTTATTTTATTTTTGGGACAGAGAGAGACAGAGCATGAACGGGGGAGGGGCAGAGAGAGAGGGAGACACAGAATCGGAAACAGGCTCCAGGCTCTGAGCCATCAGCCCAGAGCCTGACACGGGGCTCGAACTCACGAACCGCGAGATCGTGACCTGGCTGAAGTCGGACGCTTAACCGACTGCGCCACCCAGGCGCCCCTAGATCGGCGCATTTCTATACTTTGTTGTTACTGATGTGCAATTTGTGGTTAGCATTCCCTAGGTAGCCAGCACCCGGAGCCCAGAATGTAAACCTGAGGCAGAGGAGAAGTCAGAAAGCCTTTGTTCATTGTGCAAATATTTAAGAAGCACTCACTGAAGATCCGGCACAGCAGCGGGTCCATTAAGATAAGTTCCTGGCCTCAAGGAGTGGTAGGTCAGCAAGAGTGTGATAAGGATAGTTCCAAGTGTGCCCAGAGTCCCCGGAGAGTCCAGAGAAAGAAGCCACTCATTCTTCCTGGGAACACTGGAAAGCGTATCTATGCGAATGTGGCTTTGGAGCGAAGTCTTGAGAAGCTCCGCTGGCCAAGAAGTGAGGAAAGGGCATTCCAGGTGAAAAGCAAATGTGTTTGAATCCCTGCTCACCCGAGCCAAAATGGGCCCCTCCAGGGCATGGGCCAGGCAAGCTGGCCGTGAACCTAAGAGTCAAGCGAAACAAGGAGAAGGGAGAGCCAGAGAGGAGGGCCAGCCAAGCCCGTTAGAAAGCTGGGAGGTCATCACCGACAAAGGCCAGGTCAGTTGACAACAGAGTCAAAGGGTCAGAAGCTGGCAGAACAGAGGGAGAGAGGAGATTGAGAAGAGACAGAGCTTCCTGTTTATTGGAGGCAGCCGCGAGGTGGGGTGGTCTGGTTTAAAATGAGGGACTAGGGGTGCCTGGTTGGCTTAGTCCTTTAAGCGTCTGACTTCAGCTCAGGTCATGATCTCGTGGTTCACGAGTTCGAGCCCCGTGTCGGGCTCTTGGCTGTCAGCACAGAGCCAGCTTCGGATTCTCCGTGCCCCTCTCTCTCTCTGCCCCTGCCCTTGCTCTCTCTCTCTCTCTCTCTCTCTCCCCTTCTCTCTCTCTTTCAAAATAAATAAACTAAAAAAATAAATAAATAAAATAAAAGTTAAAAAAAAAAAAAGGGACTAGAACAGACAAGTTTCCAGGCACAGAGGTGGGTGTTTGGGGAACAGCGAGTACTCAGCAGAACAGAAACACAGGTTCCTGGAGACGTGAACAGACAGAAGCACAACCCAAAAAGCGGGGCAGAGCTGATCACAACGGGTGATTCCTGTTAACTGAGGAATATGGCTCCATCGTACAGTCCATGGGAGGACATTCCGGTACCTTAAACTGGGGAGTGACACAGAATTACATTTTAGAAAGATCGCTCTGCCAGCGCTATGGAAGACAAACACCCTGCCTGTCTCAGAACACCCCGGAGGCTTATTTAGAATGAATAGCATCAGTTTAGCTGCGTCCTCTATCTACTAAATTCAAACTCAATGGAGAGACCTAGGAATCTGCATTTTTTATCTCTCCCTGGTAATTTGGGGGCACATAGAGTCTGTAAGCACTCACTTGGGCAAAACACTGAAAAGGAGACTAGTAAAGACACATGGCAGCCAAGACCCTTTCACACAAAGTAGGCGCAAAATACGTACTTATGGGACAGATAGACGAATAAATAGGATAGAAACAGGTTTTGGAGACTGATGGGCTGGAGAGAGGTCAACTCCAAAGCATGAGGTAGAACCATATGACACATAGTGTCTGCCCTCCATGGTGTAATAAGTGTTGAATCTGAAAAAAAAAAAAAGATTCACGAGAGCATATTCAACATCTGTGAATTATTTTTGTACAACAAGGGCAGACCAAGCTCCACACTGCTCAGCCCAGTGGTCCTCACCGTGACTGTGCATTAGGATCACTTAGGGAACTTTTCAAAGTTATAGGAGCCCGGAGCCCACCCTAGGCAATTAAATCCAAATCTTGGAAAGATGGGGGCCGCCCTGGCATCAGGACATTCCCAAAGCTCCCCAGAAAATTAATGCACAGCCAGGGTTAGGAACTGATGACCCTTGAAAGGGGCAGATAAGTGAGAAAGGAAAAGTGATTTTATTCCTCCTCCCTAATCATCACGAAGGACACAAAATAGTCAAAATGGGAAAACCCGGCAATTTGGGAACTATACAGACCCAAGGCTGATTTCATGGTATGTAATCCGGGAGACCCAGTATAAAATCCTTTGAAGGCAGTGTGTTTTCCTCCGCACCCACAGAGCCAAGCTTTCAAGAAAGCCCTATCTTTCCGTTATCCCGAAATGGAAACCGGGACACAACAGATGGCAGGATAATGGATGGTGTCTGCTCAAGTTAGAGCTGCTTTTATTTGCGAGACATCAAATTCATACTGACTGTGGGGACAGGCTGACAAGATTTATTTCTAATGAAAATGGAGGCGTCGTGGGCTCGGTCTTTGCTTATTACCATACGACACAGTCTCGTCTGTGATCGGGACACACCGGATTGCCGATGATAGAAATTGTTTGCAGGGGCTGCAAGAGGCCGTTCTTCTGCTCAGGGACTAACTGTTGGAGAATCTCCATACGCCCAGCAGAGAAGCCCGAGTTTCACAAGCAGTGACCTTCCCCACCCAGAGTCCCGCTCCTCCGGATCCCTCAGCTAAGTACCAGGGAAACACCATTTATATTTCTAGTTCACTGTTAATTATATCCTTGTACATGTGCTCTCCAAAGAGAAGCCTGAGATTTTGAAAAGAAAAAGTGGTGTGTGAAGCACACTTATTCCTGAAAGAAATCATCTCCGGTGATTTGAAAGTGGCCCCGGCCCATGGCTCCCGAGATCCCGCTTCAGCTCAGCGGTGTCAAACGGGCTGGGAGCCCACCTGCGGCCCCAACTGCTCCTAGCTGCTTCCTGAGGCTGGGGACCGCCAGAAAGGAAGGGCAGAAGGACACGTGGTGGAGGGAAAAACGGGAAAGGCTGAGGGATGAGCAGTCTTCCCCTCACCAGTCAGGACAAGAGCAGAACCAAGCCAGGTGCCCAGCACGCGCCCTAACCTGGGAAGGCCTAATGATGTTTCAGGAAACGTCAGTGATGTGGAATGGGTCTTGGGAAGCTTTTGCTTTGGAACTCCCAATTTACAGATGAGAAAACGAGGCCAGAGGAATAACTGACTTGCCCAAGATCGCAGGATGACTCAGTGGTGGTCCAGGCTTCTGGTCTCCTGATCCCCAGATTCCTCCTCTTTGCCTCACCGGTAGCTCTCAAGCTTGGCTTCACGGGAGCTTTAAAAAAACAGAAAACCAAACCACGCTCCCCCCCCCCCCCAGAGATCCTGGTTGTGGGATGGGGTGGGGCCAGGACATGGGCATTTTACAGTTCCTCAGGTGATAGGCAGTGCACCCACAGCAGAGGGCCCCTGCACCCCGGTGTAACTTGACTCAGCAATCTGTTCCATTTTGTTCCAGGATGAGCCCAGCCCTGTGCTAGGGGCCCGAGCTGGGAAAAGGCATCAGACTCAGTTCTTGCCCTAAAGACGTTCAGCGTCTGGCAGAAGATCCTACTGTGAGGGGCTCATTCCAGCCACAGAGTTGATAAGAGTAACAATATAAATAGAGATGAGTAATGGCAATGATTAAGTCTTCATGGGAAGGCTGAGGGAGGTGGTATCTGAGTCCACGTTAAAGGATGAATAGGAGTTTGCTGAGAGGACAAGATGTGGAAGGGCTTTCCAGGGAGAGGGAACAGCATGTGCAGAGGCCTGAAGGCATGAGGCGACACAGCCCATGTAGTTGGGTGTATCTAAAGCAGGGTGTCAGGTAGGAGCAGTGGATACAGAGCTAGGGAGCAGGCAGGGGCTGGATCCCAAAGGGCCTTATGATACAAGGCATTCTAAGGCTTGGGGATTACCCCAAAATGATGGTGAAACACTGAGATAGGTCTACGCAGAAGAATGGCAAAGAACAACTTGCATTTTGAGGAAAGCAACCCTAATGGGGGTGTGGGTCATGGATGGGAAGGGAAAGAAGCCAGAGGCGGGGACAGCAGTTGAGAGGGAAGGCAGAGCAATGATGAGGGTCTGGGGAGGGGCAACAAGGACTGAGAGCAGAGGACAGACAAGACCTGAGTGCTCATCTCTGCCCCGACTCACTGCATTTAGAGATGGAATGGATAGGACGAGGCGGTTGATTGGCCGAGGGGTGAGAAGTTCCAATTCCAACCCCACTCCTCCCTATGCCTTTTCTTATACTCAGAACCGAATGGACCACTCCCCACCGCCCTTGATGCTGCTGGCACCTCAGCCTCGGACGCCCATCCCTCCCCCATGTCCAAATGTCCAAAGATCCATCTAAGGATAGATCTCAGACTGGGTCTCAACCCGATGCTGCTCCCTTCAAAAATCTGGCTTCTGAACGAAGGAGTAAAAAGTTCAGCAACTTTCTCTGACGTGTTCCCAGAAATAGGTCTTGGCATGGTGCCTCCTGGGAAGTCTCCCTTCTCGTCTGCGTGGTAAACTACCGTTGCTTCACAAGTCTGCTGAAAGCCGCCTGCTCCGGGAAGATCTTTGGTAAGCTCTGCAGACATGGGTTGGGTCCCACAGCACTTTTGCGTTCCTCTGTCAGAATGCAGAGAACTGTAAAGAGGCTCTTTTGAAAGGCAAGGGCACTGTCTTCTTATTCTGTCTCCTGCCCTAACCCAGCACATGGAGAAACGATACCTGGTGAAAGTTGGCTGAATGAATGCGTGTCAAAGCCGAATTCATGAATCTTGGGAATGTTCTGTGATGATGATGATGACGATGCTTACAGGATGCCGGGACCCCTCTCCCCGCTTACCCTAGGGCACCTCAGATTTGATGCCACGGCGACGGGTGACGCCGGAGGGTGGACTGTTGTACTCGGGAAGTACACGCGTGCATTTTGAACCGGTCTGCAGACCGCGCAGAAGACTTCCCGAACAAAGCTGGGAACCGCACTTTGAGAATGGCTTTTAGGGCGTTCCCTCAGAGGGGCCTGGAGCCATGGCGGGGAGTGAAAGGTAGAGACAAGACTTGCCCTGCCCAGGAAAAGTGAGGCTTATCCTTGTCATCTGGGCAACTCCCCCTGGGGTGAGGCCCTCTCCCCACCTCCTCAGGCAACCAGTATCTTTCAGAAGCACCTCTCCCTCCAGGAATCTCTCTTAGCTGGGTGTTAGGAAGAAACTTCTGATGAGTGGATATGTTCGTGCACCAGTGGGGGGTGGGGGGTTGCTATCCTAATCCTCCTGCAGGGTTACCTTTGAAAGTGCTGGAAGATTCATAGCAGTTTCGGGGGCTGTGGCAACTTGAAGGGAAAACACGTAGGCCTCAGCAGTGTCCTCCGGCCCCCCTACTGTGAGAGAGCTGGTATATCTGAGAGTCACCCCGGCTCCCCTTAAGCCACACGGCCAGGCAAGAAGTCTGGATTTTGAGCCTGAGCTGGCAGCTGAAGGAAGAGAGCTTGACTCAGCACAGCAGTCAGATCTCTGCTTGAGGGCAGCCTTGCTGAAACTAGAAGGAATACTTGTATCCGGAACAGTCTGTCTGCACGCTTGTTCCCCTGTGGCAGGTATGGTGTTCAAGTTAAGGCTATGTATCCAGGGGCTGAGGGGGACAGAGGAGGGGGTAAGGAGAATCATGGGAAAGAGGGGGAAGGGAAAAGCCCCTCTTGGATGCACATACGTCAGTGGGTCAGTGGGAGATTTACTGAGGTCTCTGCTGATGCCTGGACAGCAAACACCTTCCAAACAAGCTACATTCCTCCCTGGGAACCTGAGAGCGTGTAACCGCATGGCAAAAATCCCCTTAAGGCTTTGGCTCTGCAGGAAGCTCCTGGCTGTTCTCTAGAAGATGCAATTACTGTAGGAGAAGATATACAGGTTGGACAAGGGCAAGCAGGTGGGGCTGGCCCAGCCCGTCATCACTCTCAGGCAGGTTCAGATTTGGAGGGCCTACATTCAGGACTGTCACCCGCTTGAAAATGAGGTCTGGTGGAAAGCCCCAGATAGGAAAGCCTTTCTTCCTCGGAGACCGTCAACTTGAAGTCACCCAGAGGAATTGTGGAGTGGCAGCCCGGCTTGAAACCCTGAAAGCCACGGCAGATATAGGGTGCCGTGAAATCATACTAAGGGCAGGTTAAAAAGAAGTTAGCCAAAATTGAGAACATGATGCCGGCATCCAGAGTGTTTCTATAGCACCCATTGCTCAGATGGGTGGACGTGTTCTTCAGGATGATGCTTGGAAGCCTCCAGAATTCATTCTCTATCCGGCTGCCTGGCCTGATACTATTCTTTTAAGGCCAGCTTCTTTCTGCCCTAGCCCTTAAGTTCAATCTCCAGCATTGCTGGATTGGGTCATCAATATACACCATTTTAGTTTTCAGTGAAAAATATCAGCCATCTCTTCAGATTGTACTCCTTCCACTCTGGTTTTAGAAGGAGGTTCTTACCTCCGTCCCTCCGGATCTAGCTGTAGAATTTCTCTACCTCAGCATGAAGTCCTTGCAGACTCCAGCTCCAAAACATTCTGAGCCCACATTGGGCCTCCCCTGAGGCCTGACACCATGGTAGGATTTGGGGTGCATCTAAGGTCCCGTCCAGCAGTTCCTCCCTTCTCTAGGACATGCTCCATCCTACACAAAGCCTCCCCCAATGCCTCCTTCTGGATGGATTTGCCATTAACTAAATTCCTATTATGTGGCAGGCACTTTACCAGGAACTGGGAAAACACAGAGTAAGACTAGAGAGAGGAAATGGCAAGCCAGAAGGTCCTTTTCCCTGCTGAGAGCAGAGGACTGACCAGAAGGTATGACATTAGCCCTATGAGACAGGATTTACTGGAAGCTCTCAAATTAATTTATATCATCAGATTTTTCTAGGCCTCACTTGCTGCCTTTACTGCAGTTTGTCTTTTATGTGTTGCCACAGTGACAACTAAGCCAAACTATATTGAAATTTTCCTCTCAGCACAGGACACATCTTTGAGCCTGGGAAAGAGGGTGCACAACAGGAGGGCCCAGGAGGCAGGAGGGCAGGGTCACTCCATGCCTTCTGCCCATGACTGGCAGTGCCGCCATCTTGGTTGGTTCATCTGTCCAAAGCCTGCAACTGCGGTCTTCATGACCTGCCCTCTCCCTGCAGAAGGGGGTTAGGAATAACACCCATTCCAAAACCAGACTGAAGGTCTTGGCCCACTTTTGAGGGTTTCCAAACCAATGCAGCTCAAGCTATCCTGCAGCTGTGCCTTTAAGAGAACGATGCAGGTAGCTGAGCTCATAGTTTATGAGTTCATCATGCAGAAGGTGTGGTCTCTTCTCCTTGCTTTTTCTTGGGCTGCCAGAGTCTGAAGACTTAGAGGAATTACTACAAAACGGCTCACCTTTGCTTTCCCCCAAGAAACACAAAAACACGGCAGTAAATATCAAAGTCTAAAGAGTCATTATATTTCAAGTGAGAGTACTGAATAGACACGTTGCTCCCGTCCCTTATAGTTGTTTCTAGTCCTCAGGTCCTCAGCCCCTGGCTTAGGACACCTATTCTGGGCAGTTCCAGAGACCAACAACATTCATCAGTAGTGTTTGAACTACAGATTGTTATCCACCGCTCTTTACTGTGACTATGTTTGCAATGATGAAGAATTAGACCACCAACGGCTAATCCTCAGAACTTGGTCTTGGACCCAGTTGTAAATATCGCTTCTGCGATACACAGTCATGTGATCCTGGGCAAATTACTTAATTTCTCTGAGTCTCGGTTTCCTCATCTGTAAAATGAAGTTAACAATAGTACTCGCTTCCTACAATCGATGTGACAATCGAATGAGAGAGCGTATATAAACACTGTAGCACATGCGTGGCACATAGCTGGTACCCAACACATGGCCCACTAACATGCTCTGACTCTGGGATGGGATGGGCGTAATATCCCCTTGACAGCCATTATCTACTGACAAGGAAGATCAAGAAAGGAACATTTTTGCTTATTAAAATTCCCCCGGGATACCTTGGTGGCTCAGTTGGTTGAGTATCTGACTCTTGGTTTTTAGCTCAGATCATGATCTCAGTTTCATGACTTCAAGTCCCACATCTGGTTCTGTGCTGGCAGCACAGAGCCTGCTTGGGATTCTCTCTCTGCCCTCTCTCTTTGCCCCTTCCCTGCTCATACTGTCTGTCTCTCTCAAAATAAATAAATAAATTTTAAAAAAGAAAAAAGAAAAAAATAATTAAAAGGTTCCCACACTTCTTCCTCCTCTATTTTGCCCTTACTTCATTCTGTTGGTTGTCTGCCTGCTGCTCCCACCAAAATGTCAAGCTCCTTGAGGACACCAATTACGAGCCAGTGGTCAGCACAGTCTTTCTACATTCTTAGATAGTCAGTAAATATTTGTGCGTGGATGCATGGATATTTTTTTCAACTTACTAGCTGAATATGACTTCTACTGCTTATGGGTATCAGTACCCAAGAAATATATGTAGTCTAAGATTGGAGAGACATGGGTTTAATACTTACTCATTTCCCATACCTGCCACCTATTGTTTTTGAGGCATTAAATCCAAATTCTTTAGATCTTGCTGCTTTGCAGGACTGGGTTAGATTGCATATAGGAATTTTGCAAAGCAAAAAAGATGCATCACACCTATTTGCATCTCAATTTTTATTCCTTTCAAAAGGCTCTCGAAAGCCACATAGTCCCCCCGGCAATAACCATGTGCAAGGCAAAGAAATTAAGAACTTTGGCAGGGAAGACATTAAATTAGTCTCTGGAATGTAGTAAAAGACATATCCAGGGGTGTATTCTTTTTTTTGCAATCTTTCTGACCCCCATCACAGACTCCGAGGAGAGCGAGTACTCATGGGGAAGGTTCCTCTTGGATAATGAGAGAAAATACATTAAAATCTTGTTACAAATCGCTGCTTGGTACTTTGGATTTGTTATACCATAGGTCAGACCGTGTTTCCGTGCACAGTGGTGTGTAAAAAGCGTCACTCCTGACAGCAACAAAAGCCTACGATATAGAGTTTCTAAGGCACAGAATCCCTTAGTAATAAAAGGCTGCAAGGCCCCAATAACCCCGCAATTCTCTTTATTCCCTTCCATCGGCGTCCCGGGGAAATCTACTGTGCTTCTCCCTTATAGTTTCGTGGTCTCTTAGGAATCATAGTGATAATGAGAGCTTGGGGAAGAGGTTGCGGGGGGGAGCGGTGGATGAATATGAGCAGGGTATTATAGCCCAGGGTTGTTGTATTAAAAAGAGGAGTTTGGTTGGAAAGGAAGTAAAAGGCCCAGCCTGGCTTGTAAGGACTCTGAGGGAATCAGAATTCCAGATGGAGAATCCAGAGTGGGGCTTTGTTTGTTTGTATTTGTATTTAATTTGTTTTAATTGTTTGTTTGTTTGTTTGTTGTTTTAAGACTGGGTACATTTTCTCAGGGCCACGTGTAGATTTACTGCTTGGGGCGGAAAGACGGATGCAAAGATGGGTCTTCCTCTCTCATCAGGAAGGGTATCTGCCTTCAGTAAAGCCCCAGAGCCTATCAACAGGGTTTTGCCTGCCAACTGGACGGGACTGGGGGATTGTCATTCCTATTTTCGGAAGTCATTTCCTTGGGGAAGCCCTGTCCAGCTGACCCCTCTCAGCTTGGTGGCCCAGGGCACCCGAGGAAGCTCTTAACCTCTACCCACCAGAGCATGAGGCACTCACAATGGCCTGGAATTTCCTTCCCGTGTTTCGCCTAAAGTCCCCACAATTAGGTTGTGTCTGACAGGTATTTTCAGTGGGGAGAAGGGGAGGGTTGGAATGCACAGCATCATAAACACCCCCTTAGTAATAACTGATCTCTTACCAAGTCCCTCACTACCTTCATGCCCCCGTCTTAGGGAAGCCTTCTTGGACATGGTAACCAAATGTATGCTTTCCCCAATCCCAGCCCCCCAGTATTCCCTAGCTCTTGTCCCTGCTTTATTTTTCCCCACAGAACACTCTACCTTTGGACATAACTTACTTTTTATTTATGTGTTTATAGTCTTCTCCCACTAGGTCGTAAGCTCCAGGAAGGCAGGATTTTCGTCCACCTTGTTCACTGTATGCCCAGTACCTAGAGCAGTGGGTGGCACATGGCAGGCACTCAATACGTATTTTTTTGAATCAGGACCTACAGATGGCCAAGTGCATTGCATCGATTACAGCCCCAAGCCAACCCTGCAGATGAATGTTGGTCTCTGAGGGAACATGAGTGTCCTTTTCACGGAGAGGTAGGGTCACTCTCTGCCTTCAGAGGAGTGCTGCTCTCCCAGAGGGTGTTTTATCGGCCACTGTGTTAGTCTGTTAGTGGGAAGAGCCACTCTGCCTGGTTACAAGTCTCAGAATATCAGAATAAGTGGCATTTTCTTCTGTTTCTTAAGTCCAAATTGGGAAAGAAAAAATTAAAAAAGCCAGATCCAGCTCTCCTCCTTTTCTTACTTTCTCCCGGTTCGACTTGCTTTGGTCAAGAAGTCATTCCTGGGGGCGCCTGGGAGACTCAATCAGTCGTTTAAACATTCAACTTCAGCTCAGGTCATGATCTTGCAGTCCGTGAGTTCAAGCCGGGCATTGGGCTCTCTGCTGACAGTTCAGAGCCTGGATCCTGCTTCTGATTCTCTCTCCCTCTCTCTCTGTCACTCCCCTGTTCACACACACACACTCTCTCTCTCAAAAGTAAATAAACATTAAAAAAAAGAAGAAGAAGTCAGTCTTGGCCTGAAGCTCGATCTCCTTGGAAAATGGCTGGTACCCCACTTTCTTGTTTTCACTGGGAAAGGTGACTGAAGAAGTCATGGCTCTCAGTTGCATAACAGAAATCCAAACTGGCTAATTTAAGTAGAAAAGATATTTATTGAAGAACGTTAGGTAGTTCACAGACTCTCTGAGAGGGCTAAAGAAACAAGCCTAGAAACAGCTAGAATAACACCCTAAATCACACCACAAAAGTGGTCCCAGGGAGACACCATTTTTGCCACTCCTGTGTTCAGACACTCCAGCTCACCACCCCCCCCCCCCCCAACATCCCCAGCTAGGGCCACGGACACTGCCCTGGGAATCTCGTCCACACCATCTAGGAAATGGACCAATCAGCTGCCACTCTCACTGAAATGGGTTCACATAGCACCTGCTCCTTACATAATCAAGTTTAGAGTCTTTGGGGAGTGTGTCCCACTAAATAAACCAGGCTCATATGCTGGCCCCCTGGCAGCAAGGGAGGCTGGGAAAGCAAGTATCTGATCTTCTCCTGTGGCAAGAAGATGGGGTGTGCACTCCACAAAGGATTAAATGATCAAAAAGGTATGACATATGTCTACCTCATTGATATACTTGGTTCTCTTGGCCAAATGCCCTCTCACTGCACCTCACTGCAACATTAATATCTAAGAGTGAAATCTTATAGTCAGTCCCCTTTTCACATGAGAAGATGAACTTAGGTTAACAGACTTGTCCAAGGTCACACAACTCAATAAATATTATTAAACATTTTAATAAATAAAGATTATTCAAACTCCCATGCCACACTGACTCCACTGGACTTCACTGTCTTTGTCCATTGGTTGCCTCTGCTTTCCTAGTCTTTGTTATCTATATCCTCGTGTATATTTCCTTTTGGTCTCATCTCCCCTGTTACATGGTAAATTCCCGTTCTTCTCCCCTCAACCCACTGAATTAAGCTAGGAGGGACCCCAGAGATCTGCCTCAGATGCAGCTGGTTACCCCTGCAACAGCCATTCATCTGTCTTCCCTCGCTAACAGATCGTGGGCTTTGTCCAAGAGACAATGGGCTGGGCTTTGGGAGTGCATGGCGATTGGTCTAAGGATAAGCATGTGACCCAGTTCTGGCCAATGGGATGTAAGGAGTAATCGGTCATGGAGCTTCTGGGGCTCCCGCGGCATAGAGAGGTGTGGGAAAGAATAGTGCCTTTCTGCTCCCTTTCTTCTAGCTTGAAACTGAGTCCTGGGAGGACAGGACGGCTGCCACACTAACCCCCCATTGGGAATGCTGGAGTAAGACCATTGAACCTCCGCGAGGTATGTGTGCACATGTTCCTTAGTGCTGCAGTGGGCTGCCTGTGCCTTTGGCTCTCAGTTAACCTGGTCCTTCTCCCCACCTATCCACGAGTTCCAGCAGCAATTCGTCCCGGCCCCCACCTCACCAGCCTGCCGTGTGCATCTCCTTTCCCCAGATTCCCTGACTGCCTTATCACCTCCCTGCCTCAAGGTACCATCCCTGCGCTCACCTGCTTCGTTCCACTCCTCTGGTGCCCCGCCTCATACTCCACCTTTGGCTGTCTCGAATACTCTCCTCTCAAAGAAACTGGACTTCAAAGTGGACAAAGTTCCCCTCACACCTAGAGGGAGGCGGTGGGATGCACCCCACACCGTAGCTGCAATAAATGCCACTGAGTTGTATGCTTTAGAATAGCTCATTGAATATATGTAAATTTCACTTAAAAAAAAGTGCCTTTACTCTAAACCTGTTTTGCTCACTCCATTCTTTACTGTTAAACCTGACCCTCCCTTGAAAGAATGCACCATTTCTCCGAAAACACCTTATCTCTTGCTTCACTTGCACCTCTCCCTACTCAATAGAAGTCCTCAATATTGGGGCTCAATATTGTGGCTCAGCCAGTTAAGCCGCTGACTTCGGCTCAGGTCATGATCTCTCACTCGGTGAGTTCGAGCCCCACATGGGGCTCTGTGCTGACAGCTCAGAGCCTGGAGCTGCTTCAGATTCTGTGTGTCCTCTCTCTGCCCCCTCTGCCTCTAATGCTCTGTCTCTCTCAAAAATAAATAAACATTAAAAAAAAAAAAAGTCCTCAATATCAAGTCCATGAAAGGACTGTGAACTCCCTAAAAGTATTTGCAAAACTTTCAACACTGTATGTGCCATTACAAATATTTTAAAGGGGACTGTGATCTCCAAAAATATTAATGTAAAACACATGTAAAAAGGGGGGGGGAATTGATGTATATTTGTATATATATGCATAGAGTATATCTAGAGTAGTAGTTCACAAGCTTCAGCGTGACCAGAATCACCAAGAGGGCTTATTAAAAACACAGATTTCTGGACCTCCCCTCACAACTTTCTGAAAGTTTGGGGTGGAGTCTGAGACTTTGCATTTCTAACAAGTTCCCCAGTGATTATTTTGCTACTGGTCCAGGGACTAAGGCTGTTGTGAGCTCCATAAAAACTGTTAATATAATTGTCTCCAGGGAGGGGGAACGTTGTTGGCTGAGGGCGCAGATGGAAGGAATTTTCACTGTGTGCCCGTCTGTATCTTTTGAATTACTATGTGAGTATATTACCTGCTCAGAAACAAACAAACTGCTCAGATTAAAAACCAAAAAAGAAAGAAAAAAAAGAAATGAGAACATTACTAACCTCTTTAAATAACAAGAGACTCTTCTAGAAGGTCATCACCCTCTCCCTCTTTCTCCCTTTGCTTCTCATTCATATGCTGTGCGTCCACTCAATGTTACTTTATTCAAATAACCCCTGCTGCTGGGTACCAGAGCATATTTTCACCTTCCAAGAGGAGTCCTACTTGCGTTCAAATAGCTGAAAAGCACACTGACAAATTCAGTTGTCTATCTAAGAAAATAAAACAATAACGAAATACTGTTTTCCACCAATGAAATGAAAAGTTATTAAATATCCGAAATATGTTGGCAAGCATTGGGGAACACAGACTTTTTGCACTACTGGTAGGAGCAAAAATTGGATCATCTCTAGAAGGCAATCTGGCCTTTAAAAATGTGCACAGCCTTTGACCTAATTAATTCCACTTATAGAAATAAATCCTAAGGAAGCAGCAAGAGATGCATAAAAGCATTTATAATTAAGGATGTTCATCTCGGCATGAAAGACCAGAAAAAACCTCAATGTTGAACAGTCAGTGTTTATGAAATATACTGTGCCACATTTATCATGGAATCCAATATAACAATAAAAAATCATATTATAAAAAGATGCCTAACGACATGGAAATGTGTTCATGTTGTATTATCAGGTGACAGAATATAAATCCAGTGACAAAACAGCACTGTGGTATGTTTGGAAAATTATGAATACACAAAGTATTTAATAGCGGTTATCTCTGAGTACAATGATTATAGGTGGATTTTTATTTTCATTGTGCTCATCAATATTTTCAAACTTTCCACACGGATTGTATATTGCTTTCATTTAAAAAAAAAATGGGGGAGGGGTCTTAAGTTGACATTAATTACACTTCCTAGTATGAGAACCATCATAACCGGTCAGATACGAGGCCTCTGAAGGAGAGTCCTCGGGAAATGCGGTCAACTGCCCGTCCTGAGACACCGCTCCCTTGGGCTGCGCAAGAGCTTTTCACTCCAGTTTCCATTTCTGCTGCTGCTGGTTATCAGGGCAGCACCCAAGGGAGGCACCACAGTGGTGCCCAGCCCATGGCCAAGGCCTCAGCAGAGCCTGCAGTATATGAGTCCACCCAAACCAGCGGCTGAGGGCAAAACATGGGTGTGGGTTCTAAGACAGGAGAGTGTGTCCCAACCTGCATCCTGGAATGCTGGGTGGTTTGTGGTTAACCACACGCCCTGAAGAGCCGGCAGGCTTGAGGCCAAGTGAGAATGGAGTGTGGGAGTGAGTCATGGGAATGAGAAAAAAAGAAGTGTAGTAATTAAGACGGAGACTTAAGTCGAAACAGTGTAGGAGTCGATACAGGTGGGGATACAGACTGACTTAGGCTAACTTTGAAGAACCAGTTTTTCCACCAGGGAACTGGATTTTTATAGGTTTTGTAGCCTCCCCCCACCATACTTACACAGAGCCATTGTTTAAAACAACGCCACAAAGGAGCCCCTGGGTGGCTCAGTGGGTTAAGCATCCGACTTCGGCTCAGGTCATGATCTCTCAGCCTGTGAGTTCGAGCCCTGCGTTGGACTCTGCTGACAGCTCAGAGCCTGGAGCCTGTTTCAAATTCTGTGTCTGCCTCTGTCTGCCCCTCCCCTGCTCACGCTCTGTCTCTCTCTGTCTCAAAAATAAACATTAAAAAAATTTTAAAACAACACCAACAAAATTGTGATTCTGAGAAAATGCCCAATCTGAAGAACTTACATATGATTCAGGCCTCAAGGGGACTTCTTAATATTTGCAAAGCCCCTAACGTTTTTCTTCACAGCCATTGTCCAAGGTAGACTGGCCATGGCACGGGCCCTAGACTTTAAAAAAAGAAAACAGCTGAGGAATTAAAGTCAAGTTTCTACAACTTGGCCATGTTGAAAAGTGACACTACAAGATCTCTCGTGTTGGTTAGTTTACGCCTCAGGTAATTTCCAGTTCCAACCTCTGTGAACTTCCATGTGCTGATTTTCTTTTTTTTTTTTTTTTTTTGCAAAGATTAAAGCTGTGATTCAGTAGAAGGAGCACAGGATTTGGAAGAACTACTACCCACCCAACTCTGCAACCGTCCAAACACCATGCAAGTTTGAGTACTAGCCCCGCACTTGAGGGAGTCGATTAACCTGTTTGAGCGGTAGTTTCCTTGTACGTAAAGTATGTACATTTCCTCCAAAAGAAATTTATTGAGCACCTACTCTACCTCAGAGGCTGTGCTAGACACTGGGGACCCGGCCGTGAGCCAGTTCCCACCGCCATAGGGATTAAATCGTTTTATGGCCACAGTCTGTCTCTCCACTCGTCAAGCTAAAAATGCTTTTTACATTTTTGGATTAGTGACATAATTAAAAGAAGGCTATTTTGTGACTTGTAAAAAATTATATAAAATTGCAGTTTCAGTGCCCGCCGACCAAATTTCATTAGAACAGGATCCCATTCATGAGCTGATGTAGTGTCTGCCGCTGCCTCCATGCCCCAGGGGCAGAGTTGAGCAGTAGTAACGGAGATTATATAACCCACAAATCTGCAAATATTTACTATCTGGCTCTTTACAGAAAAAAAAAAAAAATGTGCTCGGGGCGCCTGGGTGGCTCAGGCGGTTGAGTGTCCAACATCAGCTCGGGTCATGATCTCACAGTCCACGAGTTCGAGCCCTGCGTTGGGCTCTGTGCTGACAGCCAGAGCCTGGAGCCTGCTTCAAATTCTGTGTCTCCCTCTCTCTCTCTCTGCCCCTCCCAAGCTCGCACTCTGTCTCCCTCTCTTTCTCCCTCAAAAATAAACATGAAACAAAATTTTAAAAAATTTTTAAAAATGTGCTTACCCTTGGACCAAGGTAACTATAGACTCAGAAAACCTCTATGAAATTAAAAGAGGCGAGGAATTTGTTTAAAAGGTGGATATTGAAATGCTCCATTGCTTTACCTGGTATTTTGTAGCATCAGCTCCCAAAGCTTAGTGTTCCCAGGGCTCAATGGGCTGTGGGTCCCTACCCAGCGAAAGAAGCAGGTGGCTCGGGAACTTCAGTGGCTCCTGCCTCCACCTACACGATGCAGGCCCTCTAGCCCCTCCCAAGTCCCCCTGGCATTCCAGTCTTGGAGGGAGACTCCTGGGTTCTCAGACTGCCCTCTGGGAATATGTGGGTATTCTTGCCCGGGGCGCTGTTTCCATGACACCAAAGGAGCAGGGACCATCATGGAGCTCCCCTTTCTGCTATCCTCACACGCAAGAGAGATGCTTTGCTGTACCAGAGCATAAGGACAATGCCCCTCCTCCATTCAGTGTCCCTGCGAGTGAACTTGAAAACCAAAGCACACAGCTACTGCTTCCATCTCCCTGAGATCGTGAGAAAATGGCCCCTTCAGCCCCTGCCTGCTGCCCGTCCCCCTGGCCTGGGAGAGGAGGCCAGAGTTCGGCACTGCCCTGCATCTGTGCAAATCTCTCCTCCTTCCCCTCCCCCAGCGTTGACTTTCCCCTCCCCTTCCCTCATGCAAACCACCTGGTGCCCGTATTGACTGCTGAAGGGGTGTGCTTTGGTTTTATAATCGGCTGAATAATCTCTATGGTATGCAGATGGCGTTTCCTAATCCACCTCCCAGTCAGCCACCCACCCCCTGGTCTTTCTCCTGCCACACCTCTGTCACACACGAGTCAGGGAAGTCAGCCCCTGCCTCCTCGGACAGGCCCCAGGCAGGTCTGTTAACGCATCAGCGCCATGCCAGTATCTAGGCCCAGTATGCCACTGGTGCCAACACGGCAGGAGCCTCTGGTTCCCTGTTGGGGCACGCTGGCCTCCCTAACCATCAGGTTGGGGCCCTGACCTCCTGCCTGGCTGTAGTCTGCCCCTGCGGCATGGGCTGACCCCTGTCCCTGAATTCCCGCCCACTTGGGCTCTGCCAGCGACATCCTGCTGTGAAGGCTCCGGTGTCCCCGGGTCTGTGAACCTCCTTTGGCAAAGGCCCTGCTCCACCCATCAGGAGTCACGCACCATTTCTCAACCTTGCCTGAGCTCCTCGGGCCCAGTGCATCTTGCATGCATGACTGGGTCCGCACCCTTAACTGTCACCTGCCCTCCCGTGCCTGGACTTCCCATCCCCAATTCTTAAGGAGCATCTTCAGCTCCCTTCTTTAGCCCAGAAATTCACCAGCTTGTGTAAGATAGGGGTTCTGGCATGGAACAACCCTTCTGTTCCATTAGTTAATTCCAGCCTTTTCCAGGCTGGCTTCCTTCCCTCACCCTGAAGGACCTGTGCCATCAACGTCCCAGCATGGCTCAGGGCCCAAACCCATTTAACTATGGTGGCAGCCGGGGTCATGGCTTGCTTCCAAGCTCTAGCAGAGGAGAACAAAAGGTGGGGAGACAGGTGGAAAAGGCAACTATCCACACACATCACACCGTCTCTGGGTGGGCTCAGAAACTGGGGTGGGCCCAGCTTGATGGGAAAAGGCAGCCATCGACTCAGGAGACAAGGGGAGAGGAAGGGAGACAGAGCAGACCCGCGCCCCTCAGCAGGGGCTCTTGGAGGAAAGGCACCATCTACATTTGTTTCTGTACCTTTAAGGAGGCAAGAAAGCAGAGACAAAGGGACAGAGGAGAGTGTGCACACAGGACTCTCAAGCGATTCGCCAAATCCCCCTGGCTTCCCTGCCCTATTTCCAAGTGTGTGGATAGATCCAGTTTCTCTGTTGTTCCTCAGTCCCTCCTAATCCAGGATATGATTATATGAAGCAGATTAAAGGTGTCTTTGACCAATGTAGGGCCCGCTGGACCTCTGGAACTGGTTTTGTGAGTCCGCGTTCATTTTAATTCCATTAGCAAACTTGGACTTGCTCGTGCTGACTACTGATTCTTGATGACAAAGTGAAAACGGATGCAAAGTTTTACAGCGAGTTTGTAACCTGTAAGGGGACTCTTTGTCCCTCCAGCAAGGCCCTTAAAAAGCAAGCTCTCAGAGGCTGGTGAGCAGAGAATGTTTCAGGAAAATTCTTTCATGGGGTGGGAAGTTGGATGGGGGACTTCCAGGATCCCTTCTAACTCAAAGTTTCTATGTCTCTAAGGTTACTGGATGCCAACGTGCGGGGCCAGAAAGACCATCTAACAAAAGCGGTTTAAAAGACACTTGACAACGGTGTTTTACCCAGAGCAAAGTGTGCCCAAACATTTCAAACCAGAGCTGTCGACAAAGAATGTGTTTGCAAACCAGACAGAATTTAAAATAAACTTCAGCCGGCAAATGATAAACCTTCCCTAAAAAGGTAATCAGATAGTGAGTGAACGAACTTTGGAAGTGGTGTTAGAAAAGATTTCTACACCATCCAACATGCTCTCACACTTTCACCTCCCAATGGATCTGTGCCCTTGTTTGAGGGGCAGGGGGTCAAAAAATTGGAAAAGTTAGGATTGTTGAGTCCTACTCAGCGGGCAGCTGTGGGAAAGCAGCAAGCAATGGAATATGCCGTGACAGCTTGGAAAAGAAAAGCCAAACAGGCTAAATCCTGAGGATTGTGGTGTGGGAAGAAAGGCATAGAAGGTGGGCAAGGGGAGGTCCCAGGGCCGTGCGAGCAGGCGTGGCAGGACACGTCAGTCCAGCGGCTGGTACCCAGGGCCGGTGGGCAGGGAGTCGCTTACCCTTCTCTTCTCTCACTGACGCCATGCTAGATCTTCAAGGCACCATATTTGGAAAAGTCCTCCTTCCTCTGAGGCTCATACCATTCGTCTGCACTAACTTCAACCTTTTTGGCCTGGGGAGGGGAGGAAAATTTGGCTTTGACTAAATATATTTTTTTAATATTTTCACTGTGAAATAGATGGTCCTTACAAAAAAAGTGTGCCTGACATATACGTACAATTCAAAGAATAAAAATAAAGCCGGGCACCCACACAATACCACCCAACTCAAGGAATTCGAATATGGCCGATACCTTGACACCCTTTGTGTACTCGCTCCTTCCCAATTGGCTCTCCACCCCCACCCCCTCCGGGCAAGCCACTGACCCCACACATGTGTTGTTCACTCCCTTGCTTTTCTTCCCAGTTTTAATCCATTTATAATGGATCCCTAACCACTATATTACTATATTACCACTATACTACTTAATGGTGCCTTTTGAAGTTCATATGATGAATCTATACTAATTTCTTAAAAATTAAATTTTTTTTTAATGTTTATATTTATGAGAGAGAGACAGAGAGACAGAGAGCGAGGAGGGGAGGGGCAGAGAGAGAAGGAGACACAATCTGAAGCAGGCTCCAGGCTCTCAGCTGTCAGCTCAGGGCCCACCGCAGGGCTCGAACTCACAAACCACGAGATCATGACCTGAGCCGAAGTTGGACACTTAACCGACTGAGCCACCCATGCGCCTCTGAATACTCAGTAATTATAGTCTTTCTGCTCTTTATGTTCCGCGGTATTTTTGAAATTCGTCCATGCTGATATATGTAGCAAGAGTTTATTCATTGTGTCTGCTACATAGGATTCCATTGTCTGATCACAGCACAGTTACTTCTCTATTCTATTGTTCATGGACATCTGGGTTGTTACCTTTTTTGGTTATTATAAACAAAGCTGTTAGGAGCATTCTTGTACATGGCTCCTATGGAACATGTGCAAGAATTCCCGAGGGCACAGCTACTCAGGGCATGATCCGCAGACCCGCTGCTGGCGCCCAGACTGCCATTGCCTTACAGTGAGTTAAGGGACTTGCACCAGAACATGAAACAACTACATTTCTAAGTGCACTGTGTGGCTGGACTGGCACTTTTTCCACAGCAGAACTCCGTTGCGAAGGAGCAGTTGAGTTACATTCTGGCACAAGCGCCTCGTTTCTTTTTACCTCTGGTGCCTTGCTGAGCACGAGGTGCCCTTTTCCCTTATTTCTTCACCTTCATCTACCGACTTCTGGGCCACCTCTCCCCAGCCAGTGAGGACTCTGGCTCCTCATTCAGTCTCCATGTTTTGCTCAACAAAAATCTGTTGAATGGATGGATGAATGGATAGATGGATGGATGAAAGAATGGTTTGCCCTTCCCCACCCACACCTCTACCTCGGGAGCTTCCATGTTCTTCCACGAACCTCATCTCCCCAGTTGACTTGTCCGGGGTGGAGGAGGGGCAAGCCCTGACATGCAAGATGGGAGAATCAAAGACTTTTCTGGAATTTTTCATCCTGGAACCAGTAAAGGAAGTCGCTCTGTCTCCAATGGGAAACCTACGATCCATCAGCAACCCTCTTCACCAGCTTGGGAGGAAGCAGGTCTGCCATGACAGAGGATTGAATCAAGGAGCAGAGAAACAGAGTAGAAACAAGAATAGGAGCTAGAACCTGGCAGCTCCTTGGTCCCTGATTCGACCGTGCGGAGCCTGGCTGCGTGCCTCCTGCCCTTTCCACAAGGTTACTCGGCCTCATTCTTGGCTTCTCCATTTTGCCTGAGCAGATTGGAACTGTGTTTCCATGTCTGGAAAGAAAATAAATACTCCACACTTCAGCCCTCATAAGCCGCAGAAAGCTGGAATCAAGATGGACCTTTGGACTGCAAAGCTGGCTTTTACGGATATTTTTGAAGAATGGCTGTCCTCTGGATTTGTGTTGGTACAAACACCAGACCAGAACCGAAACCAAACCAAGCAAAAAATTACAGGCAAATGGGAGATCGGAAGTCACCGTATTGTAGGAAGGGGTCACTCCAGTCTTTCTCAACACCACTCAGTGGTTTGCGTGGGGTACGGTCATGACCTCACGTGTCTCAACATTGATCTCACACCAGGCCTGCCAGGCCCTCTTTACCAGGGGTTTTCCTCTGTGGTACAGCATTCGAATTACCACGTGACACCACCAGGAAGGCTATTTTCCCCCATCCAAATAGAACCCACACGCATGTGGAGGGGAATACAGCTAAATAGCAAACGTCCAGGAAGCAAGTTTGACAGCAGCTCGGACAGTCAGGGATGCGTTGATAAAAGGAGACGAGAGGAAGCACTGAGCAAAGGGCTCTAAGAAATAGCAGGAGTCTCCTGAGAAACATTCGATCCAGCAATAATTGCTTTAAAAGCCAGAGGGGCTTCTAAATTATTTTACCGCAGAAATTGAAAGCTCTTTGCAGGCATTTCATCTTCGTTCAACCCAAAGGTGGACACGAAACACAATTAAGTCACGATCGTGGTGTCAGGAGTGGATGGAACAGATCGGGCGGCCCCACCCCTCACTCCTAGATGAGCACCTCGAGTGTTCTTGGGTCACCTGGTCATGGTCGGTTCTGGGATCTGCCCAACCTGGGCATGCCCCTGTGGTAGATGATCTTGGCGCTCCTCCAAGACTCTCTCAGGTCTCTTTTGATGGGTTCTGCACCCTCCCTTCAATGTTTTCTCTCTCTTTACACGGCTGCTTCCAGGCTATGGAAACCCCTTTGCCCCATGACTGGAAGAGCTGAAAGTGGCTGGCCATATAACCCCCCGATCCCATGGCCCTTAGCCAATAAATGAGGGTGGGGGAGTGTGAAAGCCCCTTTCCTTGACTCAGACTGGAACAGCTCTATCTCTCCCACTGCTTGTGGGGAGCAGGTATTTGAGAACTTGGAAAAGTAAACAGTAGCAGGTGGACGGGGTGGGGAAAGACAGGGATTCAAAATACCACTGTCCTGGTGGTGAGTTTGCCGTTATTTTTCCCTCTGATAGCTCCCTGCCTGCACTCAAAGCAGCTCAAAATCCAGAAAAGGACAATGGGTCACAGACGGTGAGTGCTCCGGAGTGGGGACAGGGGGACACTCTAGTTCTGGCTCAGAGCAGAAAAGGGAATCCTAACGGTCAGAGAGAGGGGGCCAAGTGTACTATTTCACTGTTTTCTCTCTCTTCCTTTCTGCTTCTCTATGTCCCAGCCTCCAAGCAGTCCCATGACTGCTTGGTATATAGGGCAAGGTGTATAGTAACTGGTATACAGAACCAGGGCCTGGGATATAGTACCAAGGTCAAGGAGTACTAGCGATGAACACTGATGCACGAATGATATTTACTGAATGATATTTTTTGGCTCAGGATTGGCCGTCTCAGGTGTGGATGAATGATGTGGAAGCCAGATGATGGGGTTAGAAAAGAAGGCTGTACTTCTGTGAGTCTTAGTTACCTACTCCCACTTGAGAGCATCACACATCATTCTCATTCCTCCTCCTTCTCTCTCCCGTCTTTTCCTCCCTCAGTCAAAAGAAGAGATGAGTGTGTATCCGGGAGGATGTGTTTTGCAGGAGTTGAAAACGAGTAGGACTCATTACCTCCCTCTCGGCTTCAAGCCCAGACTGAGAACCCTATTAAATAAGTCAAGTAATCTGTAAGTTAACAAAAGCTGTGGGTAGAAAGAGCACTGACCTTGGAATCAGAAGGCCTGGATTCAAACCACTGTTATGTCTCTTGTTAATTCAATGGCAGTGAGCAAACATCTTCTACTCTGTGGCCTTCAGTCTGTTCTTAAATTGCGTCTCAATTAGGGGTAATAATACCTGCTGGAAGATTCATATGCTGACATCTGTGAAGACACCTGGTACATATTAGGTGTAAATATTGTGGGACTTGGTATTAATGTTTATCTCCTAGCGACTCAAGATTTAAGCTAGACGAAGGGAAGAAAACTCAAAACATGTCAAAAGTAGAATTTCAAAGCTGGAGTTGATGTGACCTCTCACCTGTGTGAGGATGAAACCGGGGTCCAGAGGGGTTAAGTAATTTATCTAAAGCCACCTAAGTTAGTTACAAAGCTGGGGCTAGAATCTGGTCTTCACCAGCTGGTTCTCCGTGTTTTCCTGCTACCGCATGTGCCATTATGTTTGGTGAGTGAGTTAGGCCTGGCAGCCTCCTTCATGCCAGACTGGCAGTTCTCACAAAGGTGAATTAGGCTGAGAGCAACTGAGATGACAATATGTCATACAGCCCCAGCCGGCATGCCATACAAGTTAAAGGGATTTCAGGATCCAAGGGGAAAGAGAGGCCCTCTAATGAGCCCTACAGGATATTTGGCGAGGAAGGAAAGATAACAAATACCTGGTGTAATGGATTTACTATGCGACCCAGGCTCCTTAGGGTACAAGGAGAAAACAACTTTATTCTTTCTCACCATTACCTTTTAACCCCAATCCGGGGATCCCTCTCCCCAGCCCCAAGTGACAGCTCAAGTGGGCCTATGCGCTTCCCAGCCACTTTCACAGTTAAGTAATTGTATCATTTTCAGATCTGGAAAAGGCACCGTCAGATCGAAACCAAGACATCTATCTCACATCCAGTTTAAAGTACATCCCATCTCCGGGCGCCTGGGTGGCTCAGTCGGTTGAGCGTCCGACTTCGGCTCAAGTCATGATCTCGCGGTTTGTGAGTTCGAGCCCCACGTCGGGCTCTGTGCTGACAGCTCGGAGCCTGGAGCCTGCTTCGGATTCTGTGTCTCCCTCTGGCTCTGCCCCTCCCCTGCTCATGCTCTGTGTCTCTCTGTCTTTCAATAATAAATAAACGTTAAAAAAAAAAATTTTAAGTACATCCCATCTCCAGCTCCATCCCGAACCTCCAACTGCAGACAAGAGATAGAAGTAATTCAATGGTCGCTCTGCATTCTTTCTGCACTTGTCTCTCCCTCTGCTTCCCCCTGACCATATATCCAAGGTAAGGATGCCCAGGCTTATCCTGGGTAGTGGTGAGAGAGCTTGTGGTGGGAGAAACAGTAAGTGGGCCAAAAGGTCTTATTCAGCTGGTGCCGTTGTAATCTGCCCTTGGTGAGCTCTGTGTGGTCAGTGCCCAAACACTGGGTCTTCCTCAAAGAAAGTGCTTTTGTGGGTTTGCTCTCTAGTTCCTCCTCATTCCTCCAAAGTCACACTGATAGAATCCTCTTCTGCTGGGGCCACCTTCTTCTTATAGGTCATCTTCTTGGGCCAAAACTTTCAGGGCAACTCAAGCCAGATCTCCCCTTCCACTGGTGTCTGCCATATGCAGGAATTGTAAGCTGCCCCCAAGAACTTTCTCAAGGTCTCTCCAGTAGCAGCACGTGGCCACATCTCAACTGAGCTGCAGGAGAGGGACAATGGGAGATGTCAATTTCCCCTTACGGTTGCACCGTCTTCCATGTTAATGTTTTTCAAACTCCCATCACTTGGCTTGAGTCACACGGGAGGGGAGGAGAAGCACATAGCACCCTGCCCACTGGGCCAACTGTTTTCATCCATTTCTCTGTCACTTTCTCCTTTTCTTGAATGTGGGCTGGAAAAGGATGATAGGCTAGGGTTTTTGAAGATATCTTTTAGTAAGCCTTAGCATGTCTCTTTAGGATACATGATACTGATCGTTCACCTGGGGACCTCTCTAAGACCTGGAGCATCTCTATGTTCTGTCACACCAGACTTTTACACCATGGAATACGTGTAACTTGTGGGGATATAAAATATATCTGAAATTCTGATTCATCTGCCTCCTCTTTTGTTACTCATTGGAAAGGTAGGAATGAATCACTGTGGACCATTTTAGTTGGTTCAGTTAGCAAACGCTTTGATGTCCTTCATGAGCCGATCCTCTCTGATCATAAAAGTTCTGGTCATAACAGGACGAAGACCATAGGCAGCATCTATTGGAAATCTGTGCCCTTCTACCTGAGCACAGAAGTAAAGGACCTTGCCCACAGAAGGAAGGCCCGGAGGGCCCGTGTGCCACCAGTGACCCCACACTCGTGTCCTTACTCCCAGACACACACCAGCCCGAATGCAGATGCCCTTCTTGATTTGCTTTAGTCAGGAAAGGAGGAATTAACTTTCGAAGACATGAAGACACCTTTCACAATCTGAAGACAAGAAAGGATGGAGGGAGGAGGGGGGAGGGAGAGAGGAAAGGAACCAAAGATGGAACAGGGACATAGAGAAATTGGCATCATGAGGGAAATAAACCTCAGGAAGGGTAATGGGACCCCTTTTTTCTCCTCAAATCTTTCCCCGAAAACTCCAGCTTCACTTAATTTTTCATCTGTTTCAGAAACACTTACAATTCTCACTTAAGATCAAAAAGGGTATTATTAATAATGCATCCTACTTATATCATGCTTTCTACTTTTCAAAGTGTTTTGTGGCTTTCAATTCTCATAAGCAGCCTGTGGGGTAGATAGGGCAGGCACTCTCGTGATTGAAGTTAGCTAAGGTTCAGAGAGGTTCAGTGAATTATCCAAGGTCACACAGCCAGGTAGTAACAGAACCCAGGCTAGGAGTCAGAAACTCTTATGCCTCTTCCTGCTCTTTTCTCTCTACTTCCTTGGATCACCTCTCAGGAAATGCCAAAGACAGTTTCAATGGTGTAAATTAAAATGTAAAGTCAGGGGCGCCTGGGTGGCGCAGTCGGTTAAGCGTCTGACTTCAGCCAGGTCACGATCTCGCGGTCCGTGAGTTCGAGCCCCGTGTCGGGCTCTGGGCTGACGGCTCAGAGCCTGGAGCCTGTTTCCGATTCTGTGTCTCCCTCTCTCTCTGCCCCTCCCCCGTTCATGCTCTGTCTCTCTCTGTCCCAAAAATAAATAAACGTTGAAAAATAAAATAAAATAAAATGTAAAGTCAGTCAAGTGGCTATAGAGTTCCCTCAGCATTAGTGTAGAGGACAGCTGTCACAATGACAGTCCTGGGACATCTTGGACACTTTATTACCTAGACACCCAACTCTTCAAGAGACAGGTAGAAGCCTATAGAACTTTGAGTCTAAACTTTTCATGGGAATAATGAAATCAATTAGTGTATCAACTAACATTTTCTGAATAGAATAGAAAATGCCACACTGCATCACACAGGAAGATGAAGCCTTGTTTTGCAAAATTTTTATTACTCTGTCTGTGTGTGTGTGTGATGTGGAAGGTTTATTTTTTTAACCATGGGTCACTGTCAAAAATATTTGGAAATTCTGCTTTACAGAATAAGTTCTAGCCAAACTTCTCGCTGTCACAGTTAAATGCTTTTACATTCCCCACAGATGTAAAATAATGAAAAAAATACTTTGGTTTTTTTTTTTTTTAATGCAATAAACAAAATTGGGGGCTATTTTAATAAAAATCCAATTAAGCAGAATGCTCAGGGAATTTACTGTCCTGGTTAATTGAATCTTTGAATCTCTGCATTAATGAGGACAGGTTGAAAACCCTGTCAAGACGCAGAATCACAGAACTTTGTAGGTGGACGAGCCCTTGGAAATTGGTTTTCACCAGCCCCCTCATTCCCCTGCTGGTGGCCCAGAAGGAGGGAACCACTTGCCCTGGGCCCTGTAGACGGGAGAGGGTGAAGACCAGACCCGGGCCCACGAATCACCAGCTCAAAGCTCCTGTGAGTTTGAGCTGAATCTCAGTGAAATCGTCCATAACCCTTGGGGTTCCTTCTTAATATAAAACCCCAGCTCTCAGTTTGTTGTTGCCATTGTCTCTTCTCATAGGTCAGTGCAGTTGATTTACAGAATTTAGAGCAAATACCAAAGATCTGCTGTAGCATCAAAAGGCTGGGGTGGCCGAGCCTCTCTCTTTCTCCAATTTATTAGAGTTCATTTTTCTTTGTTTGCTCTGATCTTGTTTCTTCACAGGCACGATTATTATTCCAGACACAGGATGAGAACTTTTTTTTTATAGTATATTTTTTATATTGCTTGAGCCTGAAAGAGGCTGTTTGCATTCTTGAAACTCTCTAAACCACCCTATGACCCCAGTTGGCCACTGTCCCTGCATATGAACACGTGCCGTTCTCTGTGCACATATCTCTCAGTGCACATCTACCAGCACCTACTATGTGGCAGGCACTAGACCAGTCACCAGGGATGCAGTAGGGAACAAAATGGAAAAATTCTTGCTCCCACAAAGTTTATATTCCAATGGTGACAAATAGACAAACAATAAACAAATACTCCGGTAAGTGGTGTGTCAGACAGTGTTAGGTATGAAGGCAGAAGGGGGAAAGCAAGATGTAGGAAAATAGGGATTGCTGGGGGTGGGTCATTACTATTCCATAGGCACTGGTCCGGGAAGGTCTTGCTAATCAAGATACAGAGACCTGAAGGAAGTAAGAGAGTGAGGCAGGTCAGAAGGGAGGTGCTGGCAAAGAAAAAAAAACAGTAAGGGAACAGCATTTTAAGTATCAGACTTACAAATACTTTCCATCAAGTACCAATGTCTGGCTTGGATTTTTATTTTTAATTTTTTTTTAATGTTTATTTTTGAGAGAGAGAGACAGACAGACAGAGCATGAGCAGGGGAGGGGCAGAGAGAGAGGGCCACACAGAATCCAAAGCTGGCTACAGCACGGAGCCCAATGTGGGAGGCTTGAACTGATGGATCACAAGATTATGACCTGAGCCGATGTCGAACACTTAACTGACTAAGCCACCCAGGTGTCCCCAATATCTGACTTGTTAAATCCTCCTCACCAGTGACACAGTCCTAAAAGTTCTTCGTTGTCAATTTAGGGATAAGACAAGTTGCATTGATTCATTCCATTCACAAGCGTAAATGCCAAATGCAGAGATTCTGTAATGAAAGATATAGATGGTCCCTAAGCCCCTCAGGAGTGGTGACCAATCAAAAAATCACTATCCACAATGGTCAGGGCTATGATGGTAGTAAGAGCATTGCAGAGGAAAGAAAGCAGGAAAAATCTTCCAGAATAGGAGGAAGGGAGAGTTTCAAGCAGAGGAAGTAACAGGCTCGTGTAAAGGTACAGGGGCAGGAGAGTGGATGCTACATTCCAGGGCTCCCAAATTGGTGTGACTGGAAGGTGAGTCTCAGGAAATGAGGACAGAATTGGGAGTAAATGTGGATGCCACTGTGCCCTCTGGAACACCATCAAAAATCTTTCCTGGTTGCAGCCCCCAAAGAGCAGGCTGAGTTGGGGAAAGTAGTGGAGTGAGTGGGAAGGCTCTGGACAGGTAGATGGGGCCGCACTATAAAGTCGCAAATTTAAATATTTGAAGCAGAAGAATGATTTGATCAGATATGCCTTTTATGAAGATCCTTTGGTACACAGAGGATGAAAAGGAAGGAGAGACTGGGAGCAGGAGAATCAGTGAAGAGGCTGAAGGGGCCCACAGGTCCAGAGTAATGCAGGCAAGAAAGACAGATGGTCCCCTAAGAGGCTGACAGAAGACACGGAAAGAGTGGGATGGAATTGCCGCCATGTCAAGGACAGGATGGACACAAACTGGTGACAGATGCGATAACGGGGCATGAGAAACAAGTTTAAGGGAAAAGGGAGTGATTCTCTCATAGAAGACAGAGGTGGGAAAGAAAAACTATGTCCTGAAGGATGTTTGGAATTTCTCAAATGACACCATTGTCATAGAAACAAGGACTGTTACTTTCACAGATAATGGCTTTAATGTGTAATTGTAGAACTGGACGGTTAATTCGGGTGAGTCAATTCCAACCACAGAATATCACAAAATGCAACATAAAATATAAATACATGTGGTTAACCCTTCAAAAGCCATATCAGGATTTACAGATCCAAACGAATATTACCTTCCTTGGAGGCTACACATTATTCCCACAGTGCTGCACCTGCTGAGAACTGCCTTGGACTTCTTTTGAGGACCTCCCTTCGTGACCGTATCCCCAGAGCTGGAAAATTCTCAGCCTTTTAGGGAAAATCTAATTTTTAGAAAAGAAGCTTATTTGTGGGGCGCCTGGATGGCTCAGTCGGTTAAGTGTCTGACTTCGGCCCAGGTCATGATCTCATGGTTCGTGAGTTTGAGCCCTGCGTCAGGCTCTGTGCTGACAGCTTGGAGCCTGGAGCCTGCTTCGGATTCTGTGTCTCTCTCTCTCTCTGTCCCTCCCCAGCTCATGCTTGCACTCTGTCTCTGTCAAAAATAAATAAACTTAATAAAAAAATTTTTTTAAAAAAGGAAGCTTATTTGCTACAAAAGACCAGCGGTTGCCTGGGACAGGGTAGATGGGGCCATAGGGCAGGAGAGATGAAATACAAAGGGACACAAGGGAACTTTTGGGGGTGATGGATGTATTCACATGTTGACTGTGGTGATGGTTTCATGAATATATACCTCAAAACTCATCACAATGTACACTTAAATATGTGCAGTTTATTGTATGTCAGTTACATCCCAATAAAGCTATTTTAAAAGTTCTTTATTGCAAAGAGTAATGCCTGAGACTCATGATGCTGAGGAATCCCCTCCTTTTTTAATTTTTTTTAATGAAGATTTAAGAGAATACTCTTCTTATGCATCCCCCGGGGTGACTTGAAGACAATTTCCGTGCAAGTTGGGTTTTTTTTTTAATGTTTATTTACTTATTTTGAGAGAGCGAGAAAGAGACCACAAACACGAGCACGCATGTGAGCAGGGAGGGGCAGAGAGAGAGAATTCCAAGCAGGGCTCCATGTTGTCAGCACAGAGCCTGACAGGGGGCTTGATCCCATGAACCATGAGTTCGTGACCTGAGCGGCAACCAAGAGTTGGACGCTTCACTGACTGAGCCACTCAGGTGCCCCTGGGTTGGTTTTTGTTAAAAAACAAAGCTAAAGAAAGCACAGAAACTAGTGACCTCCTCCCGGTGTAGGATAACCTTCGTGTAAGCATGTACATCTTAGAACATATGTTTTAAAATTTTGCAGACATGTCCTGTAATCTAAACTGGAATCCAATGACTTGGTATCTTCTCGTTCTTCCACTCACTCTCATGAGGGACAGCTCTCTGCAAATATATTGTTCCTTTTGCTTAGGTCATCTAGAGAAAGGGTCGGATAAGAACAAGTATCATTGCTTCCACTAGATGGGATTTGGATTTCAGATATCCATGGCCAGACTTACAGAGCTGGGATTCCAGAAAAGTTTCCTGACTGTCCCCCACTTGCACCTCATTCCCAACTAACATTGTCTGCTGACCAGTTTGCCGATGTCTGGAAGTCTACCCTTAGAGGATTCTTTCCTTTGGGTTAACCATTCTATTCTCCCAGAATCCCATTTGAAAACAGAATCCTGGAGGACAGGCCTGGATCGTGTGCCAAAAGGGAGAGCCTGGAGTCAGCTGGTGGTGCTGTGAGGACAGTGGCCTCCAAGGGTGGAGGCCACCAATAAAAGGATGGGGAGGGGGGTCCAGAAAGGAGAGACAAGGTGCCACAGAGGGCTTCATCTATTCCTCCATTTTCTTAGTCATTTATTTATTCCAAAAGCATATATTGAGTACCAACATCCCCACCTTAGTTTTACTTCTGGACTTAGCGTCAAGTACCAAGATATAAACAGGAAGTTTAGCAAAGCTGATAAGCAAGTTAAGCTGGTCTCTAACATAAGGCAGCAAGAGAGCTGGCCCGTCCATCAGGAGGTGGTCCCCCAGTCCCTCAGAGGCCAGGTGCTTACATCACACCTTGAGAGGCAGTTTAGAATTAAATGAAACAGAATATTGACAAATGAAATTTTAAGAGAAGCATAAAAACTATGAATGCAAAGCAGGTGGGGATACTATTAAAATAGTTCATCTAAAAATAGTCTAATTCCATCTAGGGCCCAAACCCTATTGGGTTTCACGCTCATTTGGGTTCACAGTTTGTCTGTAGGCTCTTTGACTTTGTGGGACCAACCCTGGAAGGGAAGAGAGTGTCCCCTGCCATCTTTATAGTCAACCACACTGACCCATCATGCAAAGCTAAGCCCAAGAATGGAGTGGTTTGGGGACCAGGAAGAAAATGTTGAACGTGGAGCTGTCTGGGGCTAAAAAAGGCTGGACGTGATTTAGAAGGAGAGTTAGTAAGCCCTCCTTTTGATTTGTCTCCCTTCAGACAAATGAAGTTAGAACCGCAGTGAGGTCATCCATAAAATTCCCAAACGATTTGGCCTGTCCCGTGGGCCAGGCCCTCACTTAGGTCAGTCCAGGGGACATAACAGAGAATGAAGCAAGGCCCAAGTGGGGAAGCTTGTGTCTCACTCAGCTGTAATGCAGGGCAGTGGTCTGAGAAACAAAATCCATCCTCAAAGCTCATTCTTGAGTCTGGCCAAGGCACAACTGCTCAGGGGATTCCACTGTTGAGGGGATCATTGAAATTAGAGCCCCCAAAGGGGATTATGCTAGACAAGTTTCATGGTTCCTACCCAGCCTCAGCCCTGCCAATAGAAACTGCCCTCTGACAAAGGGCTGGGCCCAGCACCCTGGGTGTTCAGACCATCTGATCCCGCACTCTTTCCATCCCCCCCTCCCCACCATTGTTCACTGGCATGAGGAGGCTGTGCCTGGCCAGTGACCCAGGACCCAAGGCCCTGTGTGAACAGATGGCTGGGCCGCTCCATCGCTCCTGGCAACGTCAGCGGTGGGCGAGGCGGCCTCGCTCAGTTGGGTATTGCCCTAAGAGTTTCATTTTCCACCTAGTGCTGTCTTCACCCCTGCTCTGTTGAATGTCCCCTTCTCCTAGCGGTTTAGAGGAGGCCAAAGAGGTTGTGAGTGGCCAGAGTCAAGAAGGAGTGACCCAGGAGAGAAACAACGAGGAAGCCAATGGCGGGACAGAAAAGCAGACACACAGGGCAACTGAGTCACACGGAGGAAGAGCCTGGAATACATGTCACTGACGCCCACCATAGGTCCGCTGAGCCAGACAGGATCCAGACCACCCTCCAACCCCTTCTCTGTGAGTTCTGGCCCCGGGTGGCTCTTGTCTTGCATCTCTGTGCAATTTTCCTCATTGCTCTGTGTGGGGTGATACCAAACTCACCCCCAACTGAGCCTACTTGAGTGAGATCAAGGTTTGTCTTCCTGGCTAACAAATGAGCCAAACTGCCGACAGTTTTGCAAGAGGTCGCCAGCCCCTACTGAGCACAAAAGGCTGGAAGCATGATGTGGTCCCAGGGAGACCCTTCAGGCCCTTTGCCCTTCGGGAGCAAAGAGGGTGAATCTGCAGGCTGTTTGCCAGCTGGGCACTGAATTTTGTTTGCCCGCAAATCATTCCGCCAAAATTTAGAGGCAGCAATGTGGTGCGGTAGAAATCAAACTAGAGCAGGGGTCAGGAAATCTATGCCGCCCTTAATCAGCTACATGAGGCTGGCCGGATGATTCGAGTCCCTGCCCCAGTTTTGTCATTAGAAATGCAGGACGAATACTACTTGCCCTGCCGCCTGGACGAATTTTTGTAAAGATCCCATAAAAATAGGCGTAAGAAGGCTCGGGGGAGCAGATACACGCGCTACACTACTTTATAAACCGTAAATGAGAATGGGGAGTGGGCGGAGGACCATGCACGCCAACCAGCCGAGGAGTGGCCGCCACTCCCCTCTGTCAGGCTCGATGGACCTCGCACTAAACAAGCCAAAAGATGAGTGTCTGTCTCTCCCAAAAATGAAAACCGTGGCTTCCTGCCTACACCCAAAGGCACTGTTAATTCTGCAAGGGACATTAGCAGAATTAGAATTTGTCCTCCTCCACTGCCTCTCTGTTCATTTTCCCTCCCTCCCTCCCTCTCTCCCTCCCTCCCTCCCTCTCTCTCTCTCTCTCCACTTCCAGCTGCAGATAACCACACAACCCAGCTGAAAGTGGCTTAAACAATAGAAAATTCTCATATGACTTACAGCTTCAAGATTTGTTAATTTAGTGGCACATTAGTTGGCTTCTGTCCTCGGTCTGATTGCCACAGGGTGGCAAAAGGGCTGCTTCAACACCTCACAGCACGTTCTCCCCCAACCACATCCAAAAGCAGGAGGGAAGATATTTCTTAAATGTCTCCAAGGGCATTTCTGTCATTAGGGCAGAAAACTTGTCCGGGAATGCTCCCCTCCTCACACTCAACACAGAACAAGCTGCAAAGGGGCTGAGAAAGGTTTTCAGCATCATTAGTGGGAGCGAGCACCGCCAGCAAGAAAAAAGTATGGGGTGGGGTTGCAAGGCAGCAGCAGAGAGGAGACATCTGTAGGGTTGGCGAGAGAGTTTGGGTGCTGAGAGTGGAGTTAATTCTTGCTAAATGAATCAGAAGAATTTGTTCCAGAGTATTAATTGGCCAACAAAATTGTTGTGAAGCCTGAAGAAGCAGATTCTGGGTTGAGTGTTCAGGAAAGAATCCTACAGTCACCCTGCTGCCTCGTCTGTGCTCAGAAAGCAGCAGGCTCCAGAACCACACTGCCATGGCCATGATCAGGAAGCCGCCAGCACTGCTTCCGGCTCCTTGACTATGCCACGTCTGCTGTGGTCCACACCAGCTCCACGGATGGCCCATGCTGCCTCTTGACACCCACAAGACCAGAGACTAGGCGCTGAGATCTCTGCTCTGGCTGTTACAGAAAAACCAAACACATCCCAGCCAAATTTGCCTGCAGGATCTTGGCTCCATCTCACTTCAGAGGCTCAAGATTCATAGACAAGCATTCACTAGGCAGAATCAACTCACAGCGGAAATCCTAGCTGCAAGAGAGTCTGGGAAGTGTCATTGTTAGCTCTTACTCACCTGTGATGTAGGGAGGCACACCAGAGGAAGGAAGGAAGACACTGAGTTCCAACCCCACCTGAGCAGCCACAGCCACCCTGTGTGTCTGCCACACTCTTCTTCAGGCTATAGCTTTAACTTTAATTGGCTCAGTCCGTATGTTCAAGGTGGGAGCCAGGGGGGTGTCGATCCCTGAGTCCATAGGAACAGCACATGACAATCAGCATACCTCATTCTCCTGGCCACAGTAATTGACTCAAGCAGACACACGCATTAGGGCTGTTCAAGCTAATCAAACCTTGGGACTTTGGCCCAAGCTCCTAGAAAGGAGGCTTATTCTTTCCAGCTGAGCATGAACCTAAAAAATCTGAAGCTGCTACCCCCAGAAAAGCCTGTCTGAGAATATGGAGCCAACAGAGATAAGTCAAAGCCAAGAGACAGAGAGACGCTGGGATCTGATGACATTTTGAACCCCTGGATTCAGCCACTCCTGAAACCTTCTGGGCTTTTCAGGTACATGAGCCAATATCTTCTCTTTTTAAGTTTATTTTAATTGTCATTGGGGGGTGGGGGGTGGGAGGGGGAACACACAGGAATGTTTCCAAGACCATTCTGATCATTCCCCTGAACATGCAGGAGGCAGCCACTGGTTCATTGAGATTAGTACCCCAGCTCCTTAAGAGTTAACCACTCACACTGAAGTGAGAAAGTCCAGAGACAATGGAGAGATGTGAGCAGCTGGAGGAGCTAGGGCTACAGCACGGACAGCTGCCGCCTTCTCTTTTCTTCACTGACATAAAAACCACTCCTGTCTCTGAATCCCCGGTGGGCTGGGGATGTATTAGTTTTGCTCTGAAAGGTTACAGGGGTCTTAATATTTTCCTGGGGCATCCCATTTAGAAGTAATAATATCAGGGGCACCTGGCTGGCTCAGTCAGAAAAGCATGTGACTCTTGATCTCAGGGTAGTGAGTTTGAGCCCCACATTGGGTGTAGAGATTACTTAAAAAAAAAAAAAGTCTTAAAAAATATTAGAAATGCGTTATTATATTTTCAAATATATATTTAAATTTTTGCATTTTGGATGAATTAACATATTCTTTTTAATCAAACAAATTAATAAGAACGTATACCTTCATTTTCCTGTCTAATATCAAAGATGTTGCACAAATGAGCTGATCAACACACTCGAGTTGATTTATTTTTTAAACCGTTGTGTAAATGAGAAGAGACAAGGGGCCCCAGGAATCTAATGGTCCTCAGCCTTGAGTGCACAACAGGGCAAGGAGACCCTCAGGGAGTCAGTGCACGGGGACCCTGTGATGTGTCATCGGATCCCCTTTTGGGAATGGAAAGCTGACTCCGCCAGATGCTACAAAAGTTGTCAGCTGATAGGCCTCAGCTGTCCACCTCCTTTGAGGATTATATTGGTTGAAGATTACTGCCTCACTCAAGGTCACGCGCTCCTTCCAAGGGCAGCCCTATCCAATGACTGACCACTGCAGGAGAGAAAGGCCACGCCCCCCCCCCCCCCCCCCATCCTGGGACAGGTCAGGGACTGCCTTCATCGAAGTCCCACCTCCCGTTCGGCCACTCCGCTCCCTCCCCCTGGTGTTGACCCCAGTGGCATTCCCCGGTAAACTCCCTGCTCTCTATCTACCCCTCCATCTCAGATTCTGCCTCCCAGGAGACCCCTGGCATCACCAGAGTCTAGGACAGCAGTTGCTGGACTTGTGGATTCAACCAGGTGTAACAGAAAAGGATTCCAAACCAACATCCATACTTTTCCACAGCATCCATTCCTGCTGCCCCCACCCCCACCCCATCTTCTTGTGCAAATAAAATTATCCTTCATGGTCCAGCTTCATGGCCCACCTTCTCCGTGAACCCCCCCTCCCAGCCCCCCACACAGTGGTGGCCTGTCCCTGTCCTGAGCTCCCACAGCATTTTGTGTGTGCCTCTTTCAGGATGCATCATCTGCCTGGGTTTTCAAAGTTTTGCATTTCTGGTTTCTGCCACTGGGTCTTTGAGTCAGTGAGGTACCTCCTCTGAGCCAACTTTCTGATCTATAAAATGGAATAATACTCCAGAGGATAAAATAAAGCCACCTGCCCCTACCCCGGTATCTGCCGTTTGGAAAAAATTCAATATGCCCATTTCTTCTCTCCTTCGTCCTAAATGGGCCACTCTTCTCAGGGACAATGGAGTGTTTTCTCTTTTTCTGCTCTTTCAGGGAGAAGGGGGAGAAAGTAAGCAGCAGGAGCCCCCTGGAGAGTATCTGACCTCCCCACACACTGCCATCCACAGAGGCTTGGCTATTTGCAAACAGAGGCAGCGGCAGCATTTGTGGCTTTGAAGAGACAAAGGATTCACACAGGTACTCCTATGTGGTCACACTGCAGTCAGCTTGCCCTAGAACATCTAAATCTCTGTCTATTTTTAGGATCAGAGTTAATTTTCTGGCTTGGTGTAAGCACCCAGGATGGGGGAGGAAGTTAAAAGTGGATGGTATTTCACTCCTAGGTATACATCCAAAGGAATTGAAAGCGGGGACTCAGAGACTTGCACACCAACTGCTCATTGCAGGATTATTCACAATAGCCAAAAAGTGGAAACAACCCAGGTGTCCACCAACAGATGACTGGATAAACAAAACATGGTGTATGTGTACAATGGAACGTTATACAGTCTTAAAAGGGAATGAAGTTCTGATACATGCTATGCCATCGATGAACCCGGAAAGCATTAAGCGAAGTGAAATGAGCCAGATACAAATAGACAACTATTGTATGATTCCACTTATTATGAAATCTCTAGAACAGGCAAATTCATAGAGACAGAGAGTATGTTAGAGGCTACTGGGGCTGGGAGGAGGGGAAGGTGGGGAGCTGCTGTTTAATGATTACAGAGTTTCTGTTTGGGGTGAAGAAAAGATTTTGGAAATAGGGATTTCCTATTGCACAGTGTTGTGAATGTAATCACTGCCCCTAAATTTACACTTAAAATTTGCACTTCATTGGGGTGCCTGGGTGGCTCAGTCGGTTAAGTGTCCAGCTCTTGATTTTGGCTCAGGTCATGATCTTAACGTTGTGAGGTCAAGACCCACATCGGGCTCTGCGCTGACAGCATGGAGCCTGCTTGGGATTCTCTGTCTCCCTCTCTCTTGGCTCCTCTCTCTCTCTCTCTCTCTAAAAAATAAATAAACTTTTTTAAAAGTGCCCTTTCTTTCTTTATTATTTAAAACAAATTTTTTTAATGTTTATTAATTTTGAGAGAGAGAGACAGAGTGCAAGCAGGGGAAGGGCAGAGAGGGAGACACAGAATCCGAAGCAGGCTCCAGGCTCTGACCTGTCAGCACAGAGCCCGGACGCAGGGCTCGAACTCATGAGCCGTGAGATCATGACCTGAGCGGAAATTGGACACTCAACCGACTGAGCCACGAAGGCACCCCTTTTCTTTCTTTAAGTAGATTCCATGCCCAATGTGATGCTCAAACTCATGACCCCAAGATCAAGAGTTGGATGCTCTGCCGACTGAGCCACCCCCAAAATTGCACATTTTATGCTACATTTTACAATTTTTAAAATTAATGTTGTAATATATCCAAACCATTGAATTATACTTTAAATGAATGACTTATATAATATGTGAATTATATCTCAATAAAACATCAAAAAATAAATGATGTTTACTATAATTGTTCATTCTGGGGCAAATTCAAAGAGCTGTAGAAAACTCAAGGACGAAAACAAAACACAAAAAATCCAATCCATAACTGACTAAGAGATGCGACATTTTCAAAATCCCTCTGGATTTTATTTTCCCCGGCACCCAGGCCAGCCTGAAGGGCTGCAGTCACCGGCAGTTTCTGGGGAAACTTCTGGATTTGTTGCAGACAGTGCTCTCCCAGGATTTTGGTCATTCCATCAGGCAGCTGAAGACCAACCCCCCCCCCCCGCCCCACCCCACCACCAACATAGAACAGGTCTTGAACAGGTGCTCTTGGTGTTAATGTTTCTCATGCCTTTGCAGCAAAGAGGACTAATCCTTGGAAAGACAGGCTGTGTTCTGGTATGGGTTGGGGGGTGGGACAGAGACCTCAAGAAGCTAGCACCTGCTGGGCCGGCTCTAGAGCACTTGCAGTGAGATGTGAGAACCCGCAGGTTTTATGCTTCCATATCCCTTCTCTCATTTCCACACCAGCATCTATACCCCTATGACTACACACATAACCATATACTTCAGGTCCCGGGGCAGGAACTTCTGCCAGAGTGTTGGTAGAGTGAACTCGATTTATCATTTTATTTTATTTTGTTTTTATTTTTTAGAAATTTTTTAAAATGTTTCTTTGTTTTTGAAAGAGACAGAGACAGAGCACAAGTGGGAGAGAGACAGAGAGGGAGACACGGAATCTGAAGCCGGCTCCAGGCTCTGAGCTGTCCCCACAGAAGCTGATGTGGGGCTTGAAGTCATGAACCACGAGATCATGATCTGAGCCAACCGACTGAGCCACGCAGGTGCCCCATAAGAGTGAACAATGTAATGTAAATATTTAGTTAGGGAAGCCGATTTGCATCATACAGGAGTCATGAGCCCACTTGCCTATAAAGGGAAGTTAGGAAAGATAGGTGAACCAAGCAAGCTTTATCCAATAAGGTGAAATCTCTTAATATTCATTTCACTGCTGACAACTACCTCAATATTTAGATTTCCTGAATATGCAAGCCCAGGCACAACTTCATGCCTTTATTCAGGCTGTTGCCTCTGGACCTGACTTGTGAGTGAATTTCTACCACAGTCCTTTAAGGTTAATACACTAACCCCATTTCTGCAAACGGTGTATCATGCAAGATGGGTCCTTGTTACCAGGGTCCAAGGCAAATTCCATGACGTCACAGGCATGAGCTAAGAAATATGCTATATCAGGGAAAGGGCGGATGAATCAAGCAAGGATCTACAAAATACGTGAAGACAGCCATCCCTTGGATCCACCCATTCTCCCAAATAGCACAAGCCTAAAAACACACTTGACAGTGGTGCCAGGTGGTCTGGATTTGCCAGCTGTTTCTAGGAGTTGTCCGAGAATGCCAACTGCCCAGATCTTGGGATCCCTCGGATATTAGAGACCCTCCTGTCAGGGAAAGTATGACTGAACCCACGGGCTAAGTTGAGATGCCGTGCCTCCCTGGGGAGGTAGTGGGAACCTCCCGCCTGGTCCCCGCAGGCTCACTGTCCAAGCAGTCTAGAATAAGAACCCACTTTAGACAATTCTGATCATCATGCCACATGAGGAAACTGAGGCCCAGACAGTTTAAGGCACACGGGCAAGATCACACAGCTGGTAGATGGTGGAGCCCAGATTCTAAATCGGGCTTTTTTGCAGCACACCACGTCTCATGAACATCCTTGTTATCCAATCCATGGTCCTCACTGGCGATGTGTAGGAGCTCACTTCCTCCTGGAGCAGCCCATGGGGTCAGCCCACCCATCGGTATCACTATTTCAGGATTATGGTGGAGATGGGGTAGAATCCTGCTCTTCCGGGTTCTCTGGGATGATTGGAGCCAAGAGGAAGCCTTGGACACAGCAATAGCACCAGTTCACTCTGTGCTGCCTGTCTCTGAGATTTCTAGATGGCAGGGTCACTTGTCTTCTTCCTTTTAAGTTTGATTTCCCAGTTTCCACTGCCAGAGGCACACCCTGAAAAAAATCTATACCAACTCAGGTAAATACAGATACCATTAACACCCCATCCCCTTCTTTCTCCTGGGACAACAGAAATATTGGCTCAACCTAGAAAATAGTAAAGTCCTGCAAAGTGTGTGTGTGTGTGTGGAACCCTACATGGGGTTCTGGGAGGGTTTAAATAAAAATGTCCTTACCTTTCATGGAATTCTATGCAGTTTGGTAATAGCCAACCTACATAAGCCAAAGACTATCATAAACTGTATGATTCTAATAGAAGGCAAATATAACACAGAGCAATTTACACCCTGTAGTTGCTGTAATTTCAAAGTCTCAGGGAACTTAACATAGGGGAATCCCAAAGCTAATTGAGATCTGTCTTGTGTACAACCTGTCTTTAGTTGGCCCAGCTTGGGACCTCAGGATGTATTTGTGTCCGTTACCTTTCCTTCTCCCTGTCTGAGCCCAAGTCTTTCACTGTCCCATTTGGCCATAGTACTGGCCTTGAGCCTATTCAGAAGTCTTTGAGCCTTGCCCCTAAGGATTCATGTGTCTCACTGACCGGCCCCCACAAGGGAGACATTCTTTGGGTTCTCTTGTTTGCTGGAATTGTTTTGCCATGTCTGAGAAGTAGCTGAAGTGTCAGTGTCCCCTGTCCACTGACTGTCTGCTCTCACAGCTGTGGCAATGTGAGCGCCTGATGTAAATGCAGTAATTGCCGTGGGAGAAATCCCTGGTTGGAGAGAACAGGTTGTGAGATGAGAATGACATTCCAAATCGTGCAGAAGGCATTTGGAGATCCAGCCTGAGAAATTCTGGAGGACATGCAAATCTCTACCAGCTACAGAAGATGCGAGAACACATGGCCTAAGAGCGGCCAGATGACTTCAGAGTCATTTAGAGCATGTACTCTGACCCCCCCCAGAAAGCAGCTGGCCAGAGAAGGACCCAATGGGGGACCAACTAGTGACCTTGTGGTCCTCAACCTTACTGCCTTAATAATGGGTGAATAACTATCAAAATATTTATAAAGGCAATTATTTTTCTCCAGTGTGCTTGCTTGCTTGATTTACAAGTCCAGGGACAAGGCTTGGCTGTCTGGGATGACAGAGAGCTAAGATTCCATTCTTTAATCATCCTTATTTTTAGTCATGGGGACAAGGGAGTTGAATTACTATGCTATCATCCCCTTGAGCTGAAATCCATCTGTTCCTAAGAATCTGAATGGAAAGTTTAGGCCTGTTGTTTTTTGGTTTTTGTTTATAACCTCTATTCTTGGAGTATTGGTATTCTCCAAAAAGTACTTTTTAAAAAAATCCGGATTTGCTAACCTGTATATAACCTTATTGTTTTTCTCTCTTTATCTTTCTCTTCTCTGTCATCATCACCGCTCCCCAAGTCCCCTAAGATCCGCCCCCGTCAAACACCTACTGCACAGGGAATGTTGTTCTGAAAGTCACCGTTCCTTTTGTAGATAACTGCACAGAACAGCAAGGAGGCACTTGGGCGAGGCGGCGTATTTTGCTCGTCATGGAATTTGGAGAGCAAGCTCATGCTGGGAATTCAGCAGTCAGCAAAGGTGCCCGTCCTTTTTATGGAGACCTGTCAGTCTTCGGGTGAATGTCAGAGTACTCTCCCCAGCCGCCCTGCAGTTTGCATTTGATGGTTCTGACCCTTCCAATAGGGTGTGTTACTGTGGCAAGTTTCCCATTGGTTCAATGAGCCTCGTTCAGAATCGAATGAGTAATTACGTCTTTTCTGGCTTCCCACTCCATCTAATTAGTGTACATTACCTAACCAGAGCCAGCGGGAGCTGCCTCAAACTCTCCGCATCTCTCCCTCCCTCCCTCCTGGATCTACGAAGCTTGTTTGACTAGATAGGAAATTTTATTTGCTAAAAGTAGCCCTGACAGTGTTTACAAGCTCAGGATTCCTCATCCCTCTTCCTGCCTTTTCCCTCACTCCACCCCCAGTCTTTCTTCTTCCTTGTCAGTTTATGCGAGAATAGCACCTTGATCTTTGATCATCCTTTTTATCTTTTCAGTTAGTGTCACCGCTTTGGGCTCATCCCAGAAAGGCTTTAGGGATAGGATGGTGGGCGAGTGGAAGACCCTAGAGGGCAGTGAGCGAGCACAGGTAGAAGCCTGAGCACATTTCTGAGGGAGGATATCCTGTCCGAGCTGCCACAGCCCAGGTGAGCCTTCCTTGAGGTGGAAGTGACCAAGGTCTGGCTCTTGGGCTGAGCAGGCTTGATGCAAGTTACTCCGAAGCTGGGGGAAGCGTGAGCCTAAAACCTTGCTGTCTGCCAACCTATGCCTTCCCACTAGATCAGTGCTTCTTAAAAAGTTTCAGCAACAGGGGCGCCTGGGTGGCGCAGTCGGTTAAGCGTCCGACTTCAGCCAGGTCACGATCTCGCGGTCCGTGAGTTCCAGCCCCGCGTCAGGCTCTGGGCTGATGGCTCGGAGCCTGGAGCCTGTTTCCGATTCTGTGTCTCCCTCTCTCTCTGCCCCTCCCCCGTTCATGCTCTGTCTCTCTCTGTCCCAAAAATAAATAAATGTTGAAAAAAAAAATTAAAAAAAAAAAAGTTTCAGCAACAGAATCTTCACCTGAAAACAAATTTAGGCAGAATCCACTGTTATTAAAGCCAACAGAAGCTGAGCAGCCGGCCGGCCGCAGGGGCTAAGCTTCCTCTTTGGTGTCCCTTTTCCCCACCCTCTGTTCTTGCAACACCCCCAGCAGACATCCTGGGAACAGTGTTTGGGAACCTCTGCACCTCTCTAGACCCTGCAGGCTCCTTTCGGCAGGACACTGTAATCTAAGCCTTCCCCACCTCCACTCTCCCTTCCCCCACAACCAGACAGGACAGATGCTCCCAAGTAAGTAAGTTGAAATTCAAGTAAGAGAAATTCCTAGGGGCTGTTTACTTGGTGTTCCATGCCTAACAGGTTTTAGTGTGCCCTCTGGCTGAATCATCGCTCTTGTGTGTGAGGGGGTGGGGGTAGGGGGGCAGACGGTGCCAGGAAGCTTGGGCAGCATTGGGTGGCAGTGCCACCATGTCCCAGACACGTGGTGTCTGATACCTGCCCACCTGCTTGATTCTTCCCACATCTCTCCCTCTGGCAGACAGATTCCTGGCTCTGTCGCGTGGGGTTTCCTCATGCCTGCTCACCCCTTCTATATCGAGTCTGCATCAAAGTAGACAGCAGGGATTTGGGGTGGGGAGAGAAGATATGGAAATGTTCGTACCCGAGAAAGTCCTGGTTTTTTTTTTTTTTTTTTTTTTTTTTAACTACCGTGCAGCACTTAGCAAGCGTCCAGCAGAGCAGATGGTAGACTCCTCCTTGACATCTCCTGGGAGCAGTGGGAAGTGTGCTGGACCTGGAGTCGGAGCCGGGCTCTGCTTCCAGCTCTGCCAGGAACCGTTCCAGTGGCCCTAAGCAAATGTCTTGACTCGCTAAACTTGGCCTTGGATAAAATTTAAAGGCAGTCTCTACGGTCTCTTCTAGCCCTACCCTTGTGCTTAACAGGCCACTGGTGGTTACTGCCTGGCAAGACCTTAGGCTCCCCTCTAAGGAAGGGGGCCCACAAGGCTCTTTTGGTGACATTACTCTGGGAAGTGTCCTGCAGGTTGAATGAAATCGGTCTTGCAACTGTGTCTACCAGGAACCAGCTAGAACAGAACAGATGCCCAAAGCAATCCACACACTGGACCGGGCTAGCTGGCAGGGAGGGGGCAGGCGGCCCTCCTGACTGATGGTGACCAGAGCATCAGACTTTCTTGCGTCAGGAGGACCAGTGTGAGGTTCGTACGGACAACATGCTGGAGCAACCGCAGTAAGACAGAGCGCCCCTAAACAAGGCCTGGCCGTTGTTCTCCTTCAGAGGAACCCCACAGGCCAGCTCCAGGAGCCCGGGGACAAAGCACAGCTCTACACTATCGACATGACTTTCCAGGACTCCTCACTTCCTCTCACAGGCTTACGGTTCACATTGATCACTTGAGAGCCAGGCCCATCTTGTCCTTGGAACACAAAAGCACCTAGAGGCGATTATTCCATTCTATTCTGTAAGTGCATCACGGTCACGATGGGGAAGTCCTGGGGAGTAAATCGCCCGACACCTTGAATTCGGATTGGGCATGACTGCTCCTTCCTAATTCAATATGTAGGTTAACTCCTTGTGGGTCAATGGAGCAAACATTTCTTCAAAATCCGGACCCTGAGTAGTTCATTTATTACTAACTAGTAAGGTGACCTTGGGAAAGGTGCTTGACCTCTGCCTTGGTCTCCCCAGCATCTGAGGATATTATTCAGTCTACCTGCCTCTGAGGGCTGTCGTAGAAAGAAATCAAATGTGATCGTGTACGTGAACCTACTTAACTATACACGGTGTGCTGTATAAACAGTTGTCCTTAATACCCAGACACTGAAGGATGTGAGACAGCAGAATGTGGAAATTAAGAGCATTGGCTCTGGAGTTAGTCTTGACTGGGTTCAGATCACGGCTCTGGCACTTCCTACAAGGCCTACTTAGCCTCTGTGTGCCTCAGTTTTCGCATCCGTGAAATGGGAATGATGATAATAGCACCTGCTTCACAGGGCTAACTAAGTTAGTGCATGTCAAGTACTTAGAACAGTGCGTAACCTATAGTAAATGCTCAATTAATGTCTTTTGTTATTACGAACAACACATTCCTCTGGCCAGAAGCACATTTGGTGGGCACTGGGGAAAGCCTGCCTAGGCCTTGGGAAGGAAAGCCTGCCGGGTCCAGTACAACTCCTCCCTCAGAGCAAGCACGTGGCCTTCTATTCTTCACTGCTACTGTGCAGACTCATGCAACTCCTTCCGGCCCAAGAGCCTCAGTTGTCCCCCCCCCCCCCCCCCCCCGCCCAGAAAAGCAAGACAACCATAATGACCTGTCCCACAATCATCTGGATTGCTCCATTTGTGGTATCCGGGAAGAACCCTTGGTCTGTGATTTCCCAGGCACGCGCCCTACCGCAGCGGAGAGCATTAACACACACACCTCACAGCCTCGCAAAGAGGAACAACTCAGGGCCTGGAGAACTCCACTGGGAAGGAGCAGAGAATTATTGTTGCTGTCAAGACCTTTAAAGAAGTACTTCCTCAACCTTTCCTTTGCCTGTACTTTTCCTGGTTCTAGAAAACTCCCTGATTCTAGAAAACTGAACTCCCTCCTTGAGTTCAGAATGAGGTAGAAAAGTTAAAAGGAGTTTTATTCCAGAACGTAGTCTATTCTTCTCAGCAAAGCCCTTTATCGGGAGCAGCAGTCACTGACCCCATTGGTGGGCCTGGGACTCGGGAGGGCGGGCACCCAGCCTGCTGTGACCTCATGCTGCCATTTCCCAGGAAGCCACTTGAGCGGGCAAGCCCTAAATTCTGGGGGCCTGGCCCAGGCTGACGACTCTGCGTGGCAAAGGGCCGGGTCTTTGCCACGGATTGCTCTGCTGTTTCTGCGGTGGTGATAATTCAGGCTGCCGGAAAGGATCATCCAGGGAAACCCAGAAGGTCCCCTCCGGAGCAGGAGGACTGACCCGGGAGAAGGTGACCATGGCACTTTGAGAGACTCTTTTGTGTTTGGTTAGCTGCTGCTTGGGTTTCCACACTCAGCTGCGGTGTCGGTCAGTGACATGTCATGTCCAGCCAGAATGACAGCTCTCTGGCGCTGGCTTTGGATTTCTTAACCCCCAGATGTGAGCCAAGAATGGCATGCAACAGTGACCAGGTCTTGGTATTTGCTCAGATGGCACAAGACCTTTGTCCTGGAGTCAGATCTCTAGCCAAACCTTGAACTCTGCTGTCCCGGCTTCAACAGTCCCTTTGTAACTTGAGTCCTCACAATTGTTCCATGGGATCAGAGGTAAGAAATGCACGTCCATCCTCAAGCTTCACCAAGGACGCCAACGTGCAGTCCCAGAGAGGCTGTGGGTTAGAAGAGAAGACGCCCGAGAGTCTTGCGTTGACTTGTCAGGCCATCATATGACTGATGTCATTTTCCCCTCGGAGAGAATTACTCTCTTGATACGCAAGTAAGGAGAACAGGCATTGAGGTTTTCTCTATGGGGACCAAAAAAGTGTTGCACATGTTATCTTTTCAACCTCAAAAACACTTTTTTTTAAAATGTAAGAGGTTTTCTGAAGTGAAGTCTACATGAGGTATGATACTACTATTAAGAATCCTATTATACTGCTAAGACCCCCGGAATCACAAGAGCATAATTCATTCTGTGCTTCAACCAGAATAAAACCAAAACAACCTGCTAAGCAGTGTATAAGTTCCTCACTAAAACACACATCTGGTCACAGATAAGATGGTTCAACAGTGGTGGTCAGAGCCCAATATAGACCTTTAGAGACCACAAGTACAGAACCAATTAAGGAAACTCACCCCAAATAAAAATAACATCGAATTGCATTTTCTTAAGTATAAGGGAAGGAGAACAAAGATCTGACTTTCCCCATGATAAATATTTCATCAGCAAACGATCTTCACCTCTCCCGCCTTTCTACCCCCTACTTCACGCCTCCAATCCCCTCCCTCCACCAAATTTGCAACCCAGCCTAGGGGAGTGGGGGTGGGTAGGGGTTGCATTTGAGTGATGTCATTGCCTCAGGGGAGAGAGAGAGCCTTCCTAACACTGCAAAAGGGGTCTGAAGCAGACCACAGCAGTTGGGGGTTTGCTGGGGGAGGGATGAGAATTCTCTGGGGGAGCCAGGCAAGATGCTGTAATCTCAAGAGGAAGAGGCGACAAAGTCCAGCTCAGGAAGGCCCGTGGAAGGACGATGAGGCTGTTGGAGCCTATGAGAGAATGATATCGGAGTCACATCAGAGGGCGGACATAGAGTCAAGCAGAAAATGATCTTGACTCACCTGGGGAAACTAAGGACAAAACCAATAACTCAGTTTCTACAGAGAAGTACACATGTTCTTGGGAAAGAAGACTGTTCACAGAGAACAAGGCTGTGGTAGAAGACACAAGACTCAAAGCCAGGGCTGGGAGAGTAGAGAGGAGCAGGAAACTAGAAAGATTTGGAGATAACTCAGCAGTATTTTTGGTTAACACAACCTGAGCCTTCTAACCACCAAATCCCAGGTTCTTAGAGGTACTGCACCCTGACATTCGTCTTCACTTAGCTGTGCATCAAGAGCTTGGATGTGTAGACGGCTACAGCCGTCCCTTGTGGGACGGGCGTCGCAAGAGCCAAAGAGGGGAGAGGCTATGAATCCCAAGCACCCCCTTTAGAAAACCCATTTCTCCTCAACGTTGGATGATTCTGGAAAGGATGATCTACCACACAGAGGGGACAATGAAGTATTATTGTTAATTTCTCTCTAAATAAGTTTCTTTAGCTCTTAAAAAAAACCAAAAAGTGGTTCTCAAAGCAGGGGTCCCTGGACCAGAAGCATCAACATCACCTGGACCTTGTTAGAAATGCAAATGCTCTGACCCCAGACCCAAGGCAGCAGAAACTTTGGGGTGGCAACCTGTGTTGTAACAAGCCCTTCCAGTGACAGTCAGGCCGACGCAGGCTCATTTGAGAACCATCACTTTAGCAAAATGGCAGGTCCACTGAACTATGAAAACATCGAATATTTCACCCTTTTGCTGTTTATTGATTGATGTTTGGCTTTTGTATTTAAAAGTTCTTTGCAGGGCACGTGGGGGACTCCGTCAATGAAGCAGCTGACTCTTGATTTCAGCTCAGGTCATGAGCTCACAGTTTGTGGGATCCAGCCCTGCGTCGGGCTCTGTGCTGACAGCATGAAGCCTCCTTGGGATCTGTCTCTCCCTCCCTCCCTCTCTCTCTCTCTCTCTCTCTCTCTTTCTGCCTCTCCCCTGCTCTCTCTCTTTCTCTAAATAAATAAAGAAACATTTTAAAAAGTTCTTTGCAAAAATGTACAGGGTTTCTATGACACGTGGCTCAATGTTTCTGGGGATATCATGCACATTCATGAGTCTCCTACTTTAACTTTGGGGGTGAGGAGGCCGAAAGGCAGGGCCAGGATGTAATTTGATCAACCTTTCCTCTTAGGCTGGGGGAAGTGCAGCACAGTGAACAAAGAGATGCAGGGGACAGGGCTCCGCCACATTCGGCTCCCTCTCTCCAAACAGAGCCGCCTGAAGGAGTGAGGCAACCGAGAAGTGTCCTTCAGACCTGCACCAGCTCATCCTTCCCTTTGGGAATAACAGCCCCAAGGGCAGCACGTAATGGCCCCGAGGTTGCTCATACGCTTCCCCATTTCCTTGTCATTTTCAAGGTCAATTGTTCTAGCAGTTCTCAACACTGATTCCCTGTCGCACTCCAGGGAAAATGGCATTTTATAGCCCTGGAGACTCAGCTACAGTCAGTCACTGTTAGGCGCTGCCCCCTCGGTCCCCCAAGCCACACATCCCCTGCGATCCTCGCCTCTGGGTTCCAGACCTGCCAAGACAGCGGTGATTCCCACCTGGCTCACATCCTCAAACAAGATAAGGGAGGCCAAAGACAGGTATCTGTTGGGGGGGAGGAGGGGGGCAAGATCTATGTGATCCCTGCAACCTCTGGCAAGTGGAGAGGAGAAGGCAACTGGGGCTTTTGCATAATGCCTGCAGACAGCTAACCAAGGAGAAGGCGATGTTATGTAAGTGGAGCACGTGGATTGGAGCACTGCTATTCACCTGTTGCTAATTAGTGCACTCTGTGAGGAAAAAAAAAAAAAATCCACCCGCTGGTGCAAACTCACCTAGCTATCAGAGTGGAGACATAAAGATGCAATCCAGAAGGGTTTAGTTCAGCTCAACAAAAACATTTTTTGAACCACATACCCTGTTAGGCGCTGGGGATCCTGAAATAAATAAATCAGGGTCCCTGTGCACAAGTAGCTTGAGGTCCTGAAGAGGGATACAGTCCTTTACAGTCCGTATGATACATAAAATGAAACTATCATCTGTGTGCAAAATTCCTGCAGAAGTGCTTTGAAAGCTGAGGCAGGCAGACCCAGTAGTTTCTTCCAGAAGGGCATTCCGGGCAGAGAGTACAGTGTGTGCAAAAGCTGGGGATTGAGGCTTGGGTCCTCTAATCCTGAAACAGTAGCATTTCTTTATTATTGAGAGACAGAGAGAGTGCGCAGAAGCATGGGAGGGGCCGAGAGAGGAGGAGACGAGGAATCCGAAAGAGGCTCCAGGCTCTGAGCTGTCAGCACAGAGCCCGATGCAGGGCTCGAACTCATGACCCGTGAGATCATGACCTGAGCCGAAGTCGGATGCTTAACTGACTGAGCCACCCAGGCACCCCCTGAAACAGTAACATTAAGCTAAGGCCCAGATGCCACGAGTAGAGTCAAGAAGGCTGCCTCCTTCTTGCAGGGCCAACATCCGAGCAGGAAAACCAGAGTGACGATAAAAACGGGTCAGGACTGAATGGACAGGGAAGGGCCGGGGGGAAGGTAGCCAGGGAGGTGGCTCTGACAATCAGCTAGCATTGCCACCTTTCTGGGCCAGTGGGGAGGCTGCTCAGGAGAGCCAGCCTCACTGAGATGGCCCCGGGGAAACTGCTGCCATGCAAATACGGCTGTGTGCAGACCCTAACGCCCCCGACCATAGGAAGGGGCTGCTCTACTTGAAGAAGGAGTAGAAGCTGGAGCCCAGGAACATTTTTAAGACATGGCCTGCTGTGTCTGGGAGGGCATAACTGGGGATCAAAGGGAGAATCCAGGAGGGCAGAACAGAAATCTGCCCGTTTGCACCCAAGAGGAAGACAACTACTTACTGGACATCTTTACCTTGAACCCCCATGGACTTTGAGTAAACCCAATGTGTCCAAAAGTGATCTGGGATGACCACTCCTCCTCTCCAGTTCACACCCAGAAACCCCTTGAGACCTCTCCCTCACCTCCTCTCTCTAAGCAAATTATTTACTAAATCACTCTAGAATCTGTTTAGTTCATACTCATTTCCTGTAGCTGCTGTCACAAATTACTACAAACTTAGTAGCTTGAGACAACACACATTTGCTATCTTACAGTTCCCGGAGGTCACAAGTCTAAAGTGAGTGTCACGGGGCTAACATTGAGGTGTCAGCCCAGCCGCGTTCCTTCCGGAGGCTGTAAGGGGAATCCATCCCCGTGATGTGTTCCAGCTTCTAGAGGCCGCGGCATTCCTTGGCCCTCGGCTCCTTCCTCCATTGTGAAGGCCAGTGGTGCAGTTTCTTCCCATCTCCGTCTGACGTTGACCTTCCATCTTTTAAGGATTCTTTTGATTACGTTGGGCCCGCCCAGATAATCCAGGTTAATCTCCCCATCTCAAGATCCTTAATTTAATCACATCTGCAAAGTCCCTTTTGCCTTTAAGGTGACACAGTCACAGCTTCCAGGATGAGGGAATGAACTCTTTTTTTCTGCCAGTTGGACAGTTATTCCACCGACTACACACCTCTTCCTCAACACCCCTGTCACCAGCCCCTCTCATCTGGAGCCGCCAAAAGTTGTCAATGCATAGACGAATCATGAAGTATTCAATGACGGGGAGAGGAAAAGAGGGAGAGAAGGAGGAGGAAAGAAAGAGAAACAGAAGGAAGGGAAGGGCACCTCTTCCCATGGCCCCCTGGCGGGAAGGGACACCTTCATTCCATCTCTCACCAAACCTCCCTGACACCGATGTTCCCCTCTCGAAACCATTCTTGGCCGTATGATTCCATTTTGCCCTTGCTCTTTGCCACCAAGCTTTTCCTGGATACCTACTTTGTCTGGAAGGTTCTCTCTGTACCATCCTAACAGTCATCCTCACTGCACCCCAACCCCCACACACAGCACCTGGCTGGGTGGTGGCACTTCGGTCCCAGTGGCTCTGTCTTCTCCCCAGAAGCCTTTTCAGACTTCCAGGTTTAGGTCAGAGAGGGATCCAGGGGACACGTGGAGCCCTGCTCTCATCTGCCCCAGCCTTACTTCATGGCTTGTAAACTGCCTGTCCGCTCGTCTGTCTTCTCCTCTGAGCTTTGTATGCCTTGAGAGCATCTTGTTCTGTGTTGTCCCCACATACGTTGTAAGACTCAATAAATATTTCTGAATCAGATTTTTAAAAATAAAAAAGTAACACACCCTTTGATTAAAAAGTCTTTGAGTACCAGGAGCTCACGTACAGCCCTAGCAGCTCCCTTTGTTTGTAGGGACACATTCCCAGGCCCCCAGTGGATGCCCCAAACTGCAGATAATACTGAAACCTATGTATGCTGTGCTTTTCCCTACACACTCATATCTATGATAAAGTTTAATTTATAAATTAGGCACGGTAAGAGATTAGCAACAGCTAACACTAAAATGGAACAATGATAACAATATACTAGAATAAAAGTTATGTAAATGTGGCCTCTCAAAATATCTTACACTGTACTCACTCTTCTCTTCCTGTGATGATGTGAGATGATAAAATGCCTGCGTAACGAGATGAAGCAAGGTGAATGATGTAGGCGTTGTGACGCATACTGTGAGGCAACTACTGCTTCTGTCCCTACGTCCAGAAAGAGGATCATCTGCTCTCAGATGGAGGCTGACCTCCGGTAACTGAAACCACAGACAAAGGGGGGCTACTGTACCTGTTGTCGACTCAGATGGAAGGTGTGGTGGACAAGTGAGTAGAGGGACACTTTCCTGTGGACACGGAGGGGCCAGTAAACAGTTCAGCGCTTGTCGGTCAGTCTCAGATCAGGAAGGCAACTAGGGACAAGGCCCTGGCAAAGAGGCCCGGGAGGTTTTCCAAAGCCAGGATCCAGAAAAGAGGTTTCCCCTCCTGGGTCACATAGGCAGGGCTGGACCCTGCCGTCTGTAATTTCATCACTAGCCAGAGCTGGATTCCTGCGACGTAGTCAGAATTCCAGGACGGCACCCGTGAGGACTGTCAGCTGGACTGTCAGTCTTATGCTAGACCAGGGGTGCACTCCTGGGGGCCCACCGCCCTCCCACGCCTACCTCACCTCTCCCCATACCGGAGGCCCCTCTGCATAACTGTCACCTTCAATTTGTACTCCTGCATGCCAGGCCCACTCAAGGGGGGCAGATATTTGGGGTGCTTAGGAGGCTCAGTTGGTTAAGTGTCCGACTCTTGATTTCGGCTCAGGTCATGATCTCACGGATCGTGAGCTCGAGCCCCGCATCGGGCTCCCCGCTGACAGGGTAGAACCTGCTTGGGATTCTCTCTCTCCCTCTCTGTCTGCCTCTCCCTGCTCACCCTCTCTCTCTCTCTCTCTCTCAAAATAAATAAACTTTTTTTTTTTAATGTGGGTAGGGGTGCCTGGGTGGCTTAGTCGGTTAAGCATCTGACTTCGGCTCAGGTCATGATCTCCCGGTTTGAGTTCGAGCCCTGCATCAGGCTCAGAACCTGGAGCCTGCTTCAGATTTTGTGTCTCCCCCTCTCTCTATCCCTCCCCGACTCACACTCTGTCTCTTGCTCCCTCTCAAAAATAAATAAACATTAAAAAAATTTTTTTAAAAAAGGTGGGCAGACATTTAAGAGAGTACCACCAAACTTCTAGCAACTTCAACAGCTGATGAGGAAAAATCATTAACAATGACCCTTTTCCATCTGCTTTTAATAAATGAAAGACTTACAAAATCATAGTCTCCTTCACAAGTTAGTGTGGCTGAGACAAATTATGTCAAAAGTACTTGTCAACTCAGTTATGGACCAGAGGATAAACAAGTATCTCTTTCTCTCTTTCTGCCTTTTTTTTTTTAACTTTCTTAAAATAAATATTATTAGAACTTTTCACAGCCCAAACTCAGCTTTTCACTTCCATTACATATGGAAATTTTTGCTTTGGTGTATTTATTATCACAGCTGTGTGATATACCATCACATGTCTAGCCCACCAGGCATTCATCCATTTTTCTCTTGGTGGACATTTAGGTTGGCTGGGGTCTTTTCCTCTTTCAAATAAGTCTGCAATATATTCTTCTACAAGACTCCTCATGCCCACACAGGAGAGTCTTTTGTGTGGACTTGATGGGTGAGCACGTCCTCATCTTTACTAAGTAAGTACTGTAATTACTAAACTATTACCAAAATGGCCACATCTATTCACCCTTCCACCAACCGCACGGATTCCTGTCGCTCCATATCTTCCCCAGTACTTCGCAAATGTTCTGGAGTTTCACTGATGTCACAGCATAAGATGGAATGTGGTTTGCTGTAATTTACATTTCCCTGACTACTGCTAAGGTCAAGTATGTTTTCATGCATTTATTGGCCTTTTAGATTTCTTCTGTGAACTACCTGTTCATATCTTTCACCTGATTTTCTATTGACTTGTATCAGTCTATAGTTTGGTTTTCATACCCATTCTGGATACCAGTCTTTTGTCATTTACAGTCTGTTCAAGTCCTCCAAGAAGCAGATACCAAGAGGGAATTAGAAGTGCAAGATGGGGCACCTGGGTGGCTCAGTCAGTTAAGCATCCAAGTCTTGACTTCAGCTCAGGTCATGATCTCAAGGTTTGTGAGATGAATCCCCACACTGGGCTCTGCAGGGACAGCACAGAGCCTCCTTGGGATTCCTTCTCTCTGTCTCTCTGTCTCTCTCTCTCTCTCTCTGTCTTTGCCCTTCCCCCACGTGGGCTCTCTAAATAAGTAAAAAAAAAAACATAAAAAAATAAAAGTGAAAGACAATTATTGGGGCTAATGTTTCTGAAGGGCAATGGGGTGTGGGATGGGAGTGGTTGGGGAGAGGCTTCAGATACCAACGCAGATCTTGATATCTGGAAAGGGGGAGAGAGAAGAAGGGAGGATTGGGTAGGAAGAGACTCCCATGTAGGGCAGCTCTGAGAAAGTCACTGCCTGGATAATGAGCCCTAGAAGAGAGTTTGCCTTTTAGATGAGCCCAACGGGCAGGAATGGCTCAGCTCTGGTTCTCCAGCCATGCTCAGTCTTTAGTGGGGATCAAGCCAGGGAGAGCACAGGCTCAACTTGAACATCCGTGGTGCATCTCAAGGGTACAGTAGCTACAGGCTGTCCTCCAGACACACACCTGGCAGGTGCCTCTCCCATGAAGGGAGGCTGAGCAGCACACTCCTACAGCTGCCACACCGCCAAGACCTTCTAGTTTGTGCTCGTCTATTTTTCATTTTTCCCTTACGGCATCTTTTGATGAGAAACTTTCCATTTTAATGCCATCAAACTTACTACTAATTTTCTTCGTGGCTTATTCTTTTTGTGTTTTCAGATATTATTGCCTGCTCTGTGATCTTGAAAGTTCTCTGTATTTGCTCCTAGAAGTCCTAAAGTTCTGCTTTTCAAACTTTTCCAGAACCTGGAATTTGATGGGTTCTTGTTGGTTTTGTTTTCCTGTATGGATTACCAGATTCCCAGTGCCATTGACTGAATGGTTCGTTCTTTCTCCATGGATCTGTGTGTCACCTCTGTCACATATCAGTCTTCACAGGTATGGGACCTGTCTGGGGTTGTCTCTTCTGTTCCATAGTCTGTTCGTCTCTTTCTGGGCCAGCACCACGCTGCCTTAACTTAGGGAGTCTTAGGATAAGGCAAATCACTCATCTTGTTTTCTTCAAAATGTATAACTATTTTGGCCCTTTGCTTTTTCACAGCAAGGTTAGAATCATCTTGTCTAGTTACACACACACACACACACACACACACACACACACCCTGCCTGGATTTGGTTTGGTGTCACATAGTGTTTATTAGGTATTTATTAGTTTATTTGGTGTCACATAGAGATTAATTTAGGAAGAACTGAAATGGGGGCATCCGGGTGGCTCAGTCAGTTAAGTGTCTGACTCTTAGTTTCAGCTCAGGTCATGATCTCACAACTAGAGTTCGAGCCCCGCATTGGGCTCCACGCTGGCAGTGCAGAGCCTGCTTGGGATTCTCTCCCTCTCTCTCTACCCCTCCCCTGCTCATGCTCTCTCTCTCTCTCTCTCTCTCTCAAAAATAAACATTAAAAAAAAAAAAGGAATTGAAATGATGGTGAATCCTTGTATCGTGAACACCTTATCTATCAAAGAATACCTGAATAAGTGAAGTTTTATCATTTTCCCCATAAAGATCATGCATATATATAATTAGATTTCTGCTCCCTTATAGCTTTTGTTTCTTTTTTAGATGTTAGCTTTATTTTTTTTAATGTTTATTTATTTATTTTTGAGAAAGAGACAGCACAAGCAGGAGGGGGGTGGGGGGAGACACAGAATCCAAAGCAGGCTCAAGTTCTAAGCTGTCAGCACAGAGCCCGACATGGGGCTCAAACTCACAAACTGTGAGATCATGACCCGAGCCGAAGCCGGACACTTAACCGAATGAGTCACCCAGGTGCCCCTCAATGTTAGCTTTAAACACTTGTGTTTTCTAACGGTGATTGGTCATAAAAATGCACACTGGTTTTTGTATAATGATCTTCTATTGTGCAAACTTGATGCATCTCTTTTAAGTTGTATGAGGCTCTTTTTTACACTTCTCTAGAAAATCTGGATCCTCTGGACCCAAGGAAAGTCCATCAGCAGGCTCTTACCCTCGGTTCACCTAAGCAGTCCAAGAAGGGGGGCGATGCCCCTCTGCTGACTTCCCTGGTGAAACAGCAACGCCCCCTTCTGGAGACCTGCCAGCAAGACAGCACTCTCCCGCCAGACTGCTGTTGTGCTTGTTTAGATCAAACAAGGATCTAGACAGAGTGGCCTAGCTGGAAGTCAGCTTTCCTATTACAAAACTGATCCCCAGGCTAAAGGCTCCGAGCCAGCCAGGTTAGACAAGGGACTGCCTGCATGACCTGATTATGGGATGTCGTTTCCTGATTGGCCACATCCACTCTGTCCTTCTACTCTCCCTACTTGACAGGGCCTTGGGGACATCAGAAAGCAGGCCAGAAGGAGGAGGCAGCACTGCATGGAGAAAGGGAATTAGAGTGAAGCCTGCCCCTCGCCCAGCCCACCCCTGCTCAGCTCTCAAGCCGTTCCCAAACCGGGTTCCACCTCCAGTGTCCATCTGGCCTGACTGCTGGAGGGCAGTTGAGCGGTTTCCAGAGACCTAGGTGAGGCCAGGAAGATGAGCTCTGTGGACCATTGGCTTCAAGGTCATCCAAAGTAGATACTGGAGACAGACAGGACAAAAAGGTGATGCCCATTTAGTGGACACAGGCCTCTCATCAGCCCTCAGCTATCTCCACAAAACAGTCCTGAGGTGAGGTAACTTTTCCAGAGATCCCATCATCTCCTCTCTCATTTCTCCATGGCCTACTTGAGTATATAGGGTCTGAATGGGAAGGCCTAGGTTTTATTCCCATATGCATCAAAGCCATGAGTCAGTGGGACGTAGTGAAAAATGACTGTGCTTTGAGTCAGACATACCTGAGTTGGAATCCCTGGGTTGTCTCAAGTATGGTATAGTCAACTTTTCTGAGCTTTGATTTCTCCCTCTGCCTAAAGAAGGAGAAAATACTTCCTTTGTGGGGTGGTTGAGATGATTAAATTAAACCATTTACGTCACACCAGAGTTGATGCCTGATAAAAGTGTTTGAGTCCTTGGACGATTTGGGAGGAAATCACTAGATTACTTCTCTAGTTTAATGGAATGTTGGGTACTTGCCAATCTCACCTCTTTTCCAGTGAACCAGGAAGTGTGAGTCCCATTGAAATGAGCAGCCACAACATCCAATGTTGTATGCTCAGGATGGAGTTCATGTATGTATGTTAACCCATTTCATCCTCGGGGTAACTCTGTGAGGTGGATAGACAGATATTATGGCCATGATGCAAATGAAGAAACCAAGGTTCCAAGAATCAACATGACTTCCTGAAGTCAGAGGCAAGCTACAGAAGAGCTGTGATAAGAAGCTGCATCCTTTGGGGTGCCTGGGTGGCTCAGTAGGTTGAGCATCCAACTTTGGCTCAGGTCATGTCTCAAGGTCCGTGAGTTTGAGCCCCACGTCAGGCTCTGTGCTGACAGCTCAGGGCCTGGAGGCTGTTTCAGATTCTCTGTCTCCCCTTCTCTCTGCACCTCCCCTGCTCATGCTCGCTCATTCTCGCTCATTCTCTCTCTCTCTCTCTCTCTCTCTCTCTCTCTCTCTCTCTCTCACACACACACACACACACACACAATTAAAAAAAAAAAGATATTTTTTAAAAAGCTGCATCCTTTTGTGGAAGCTTGTGCTGACCTTGGCCCCACTGGGTCATTTCCCTTCTCCTTTCCTGGCAACCTAGTTCCAGACCTCAGGTAACCCCATGGTTTTTAGCTAAGCTCCAGGGCAGTCCTGACTTCTCTTTTTCAGATGACAAATTAAGTATTTCAATTGCCAGGAGCAATAGTTCACAGACTCACAGGACCCTTCCAGGAACTGCTATTCTGAATAAAGTCACCTAGCTGGAAAGTGCAATCAGATAAAGGTAGAGAGAGGAAAGAAAGGTTAATGGGAAGAAAAGAGGAGCAAAAGAGGCTATGTACAGGAATCAACAAATCATTAAACAAAAAATGATTGTTTTTATATACTGACAATTATAATTTCTGTGCATTTGTATAATTTCTGTGTATGCATTTGTATGGTTTCTTCCACTCATTTTTAAGATTCTGGAGGTGAAAAGTGTGTGTGTGTGTGTGTGTGTGTGTGTGTGTGTGTCCATCTGTGTCTGTATTTAATCTTCTACAGCACCTGGCCTGGTATCTAACACATAAACAACTACCCTATAGAAGGAAGGAATTGGTGGCCCATCTTTCCAGAAACGCCTTCTCCTCTGGCTTTCAGTTATGTCTGACATTCACACCATGACAGTCCCCACCTCTTGGAGGGCTATTCCCTTTGACCAGGTTAGCTGGGTCCTCCCCACTGTCCACAGAGCAGAGCAGAATGCCACGGGAAAGAACCTGCGATGACTTACATCAAGGGAACAGCTGATACATGGGACACTGTCAGTCCTGTGAGACCCAAACAGGATGCGCTCCTGGGACATGTGGCATGGACAGCTGTCCTTGGAGGGGCCCTTGGAGGGGTCCTGAGAAGGCAAACATGGCTCGACTTGGGTCTGATCCCACGCTGCAGCCTGCACCGCAAGGCACAGCACCGAGTGGCTCCCGTATGAATCAAACTGACCATCCCAGTCTCATCCATTAAAACTGGTCTCCGTTAAAATTGGGCTGGACAGGGGCGCCTGGGTGGCGCAGTCGGTTAAGCGTCCGACTTCAGCCAGGTCACGATCTCGCGGTCCATGAGTTCGAGCCCCGCGTCAGGCTCTGGGCTGATGGCTCAGAGCCTGGAGCCTGTTTCTGATTCTGTGTCTCCCTCTCTCTCTGCCCCTCCCCCGTTCATGCTCTGTCTCTCTCTGTCCCAAAAAAATAAATAAACGTTAAAAAAAAAATTTAAAAAAAAAAAAAATTGGGCTGGACAACTACAGACCTCTGCAGAGCGCGAAAGGCTCTAGGGCAAGGGATGCCCAGAGCCTCCGTCCATCAGGACACGTCAAGAGGCGTGTTTCTTGTTTCTTGTTTGCCTGTTCTGTTCACTGTTTTCATCACTGGTTTATTCACTCATTTATTCACTCCTTCATTAGACATAGTATCCCTGCTTTGTTGCAAAATGGATTTAAGGTGAAACCGAGTAATCCCAAAGATGCCATTTTTCAGTTAATTCAATTGCATCAGTAATTCAATAATTTGAATATCTGCAATAACTTGTAATCGCATCAACTGCATTCAGTAATTTAATTTAGCAAATAATTAGTAAATGCCAGCCCTAATAAAGGTGAGACAACATCAGTAAAAAGACAAAGATGGGCCCCACCCAATTGTACCTTCTAGTCTGGGTACAGACGAGTGGGTGTGGGCAAGTAAACAGACAATTACAATACAATTGTGCGCCAGTTGTCTTTCTAGTGATCGTGGCTGAATATTCTCCCTTACTATCAGTCAGTCCCTAAACACTGCAAAAATTAGTTTCCATAGCTGTTTATACTTTATGTACTCTAATGATATCTCCCAGATTGTCATATCTGGGATATGAGGCCCCTGTCCCCCACCCCCAGGCTTTGTTGTCTAAAAGCCTGCTGCTCCCACCTAGACAGTGGCCTTGGGACATTGCTCCCTCCTTCACAAATGGAAGAACTTAACAAACAGGCCTGAGAATGAATGTTAAAGCAATCAGTAGACCATTTAAATGCAACTTGCAAGCTTCCGTTCCAGACCTAGGTCTTTGTTTCACTTCCCTCCACCCTGAGTGCAAGCCAGGGCTTCTCGGGTCACTGAGGACCTGCTGGCCATCCAAGTACTCCTCTGGCTGTTTGCTCAGAGAGAGACCCTCGTTCTCTTCACCTTCCTCGTTTCATGAAAGAGCTGATCCCACACTGAGTCCTGTCCAGAGGACCCTGGGAAATTCAGATAACCTCTCAGAGCCAGGGTTTCCTTCTGGGGAAATAGGGATTCTGCTGTCTGCCCTGCCTTCCTCCTCCGGCCTCAGAGCCTTGTGACGTGGACAGCCCATGGAAAGAGAGGGAGAAGGCCTGCTCACTCACCCGCCTGCTGCCAGTCGCCTGGTTCCCTTTGTTCTGTGTTCACCCGCATCCCTGAGGCTTTGCTGTGCTCGAGATAAGTCGGATCACTCTACAGAGAGAGGTCCACGGCCGAGTTTTACTTATTGTTTTCACTTGCTTTTGTTCTGTGTTAACTGGCCCTGGTACTTTTTCCTCCCGCTTGCTTCAAGCATTCCAGATACTTTAACGGGAATATTTGGTACCTCAAACCTACGTTACAACCTGAAGAAACAAAGCTCTGTGTGAGGAACACAGGAATGAAACTAATCTCGGGTGCTGGGCTTGGGACTGACATCCCACAATTCTCCAGCTACAGGTGACCTTTGAGAAGACCCAGGCCAATCCCTGCATTTGACTGATAAATGGAAGCCTGGCCACTGGGTCCACATCACCCCACAAGTTAGTGAAAAACCAAGACCCGGGAGCAACTATCTTCCACCTCCCCAGAGTCTGAAGGTAATAGCCAGTATTTGTACCCTGAGCTTCGAATTTTTGATTAATGTGTTTGAATTTATGCTCTCATTTCATCTCTTCCAGATGGCACATTTGGCCCGGGAAAGATAAATGACTTCCTTGTGGTCATTTACAAAGTTAGTGTCTGGGTTGTGAGTAGTGTCTGGGTCCTGGAATCCTCGGGCCTGAGGTTCCCAACACCTGGTTTTAATAGCAAATAGAACATTCGGGGGACCTTAGCAAGAGCAGAGCTCTGGACTACAGAAGCCTGGTGATTTACGAGGCAGCCCGGCCATGTCAGATGGTACTACTGTTATACATCTTAGCTTGAAGTAAGGAAGGGTCTCTCTGGTCTGGGCTGAGGGCCAACCGTCTCCAGGCAAGCAGCATCAGTGACACCTAGGGAATTATGCAAATTCCTTAACATCATCCCTGACCAACTAGATCAGAAACCCCGAGAGTGGGACCCACAGTCTGTGTGGGGCCTTGGGAGGATTCTGTACATTCTCAAGTTTGAGGGCATCCACTCTAAGAGCAGTGTTCTCAAGGTTTGGTCCTAGGAATCTAGCCTCAGGATCCCCAGAGGAAGCTTCTGAAACAGGTGATTTGGAGAAGCAATAAAAGAAACAGTTTACTCCTTCCAGCCAGCATTTCCCAAACTGGCCTAACCTTATTTATTTATTTATTTATTTATTTATTTATTTATTTATTTAGAGAGAGTGCGCGCGCATACGAGAGCCAGGGAGGGGCAGAGAGAGAGGAGGAGAGAGAGAATCCCAAGAAGGATCAGCACTCTCAGCTCGGATTCTGAGACACCCAGGCAGCCCCCACCCCAAATTGGCCTAACCTTAAGTATTGCTGTGGACCTCTTGAGAAGACCACTGTCCCAGGGGATTAAGGATCAGTGTGGGAGAGAGGACTTGACACAGCCAGGCTCAGATTCAAATGCAACCCTTTGGCGGGGTGTGGCCCACTCGTCCAAACTCACTTGAGAATTACTGCTCTGGGGCTCCAACAACCGCTGGTTTACTTACAATATCCACCCGCCCCAACGCTATCAGCATCTACGAGGGATACACTTGCTGGTCCTACATTCAGCAAATAAGTATTATTCAAAAATTATTATTTTTTTAAGCCCTAGAGAGTACAAAAAAAATTTTTTTTCACTTTTATTAAAAAAACTTTTTTTAATCTTTGTTTATTTTTGAGAGAGAGACAGAGTGTGAGCAGGGGAGGAGGAGAGAGAGAGGGAGACACAGAATCCGATGCGGGCTCCAGGCTCTGAGCTGTCAGCAGACAGCCGGACGCGGGGCTTGAACTCACAAATCACGGGATCATGACCTGAGCCGAAGTCGGACGCTCAACCAACTAAGCCACCCAGGCGCTCCCCACCCGCCAATTTTTTTAATACAAATTTCTGCCTCTGATCATTTTTTAGGGTTAACTATGGATGGATCAGACATAGAGCAGCCCATGGAGACCTGCAAAACGCAAAGCATTCAGTCAGAGTGGAGAAGAGTGTCAGCAAACTAATGAAGAAGAGGGAGACTAAATGGGAGAAAGAGACAAGAAAATGGAGTTGAGCAGAGAAGCTGAGATTTCATAGAGAACTAACGAAGGAAGATTCTGGCCCATGAAATTCATGGTGGTTAAACGTGTGGGCTTTTGAGGCTGCTTAGTCAAGGCACCAATTCTGTCGCTTTCTCCCAGGCAATTGACTCAATAATTTGAGCCTTGGTCTCCCCATCTATAAATAGGCTAATAGTACCTCTCTTGGAGGGTCATGAGTAGCCAGTGCAGTGAGGTAGTTGATATTTTACCAGGCTTCATCAGCGGCTGTAGTCATACTGACAAGAAACACTACATCTGTGGGAACTATTTGGATTCTAAGCATCTCCTCTGGTCAGAAATCACTCCAATATAATACCTAATTAATCACCTCTCAATCAAGAGAAATGCTGTACCCTTGTAGACCATCCCTGTGATTGCAAAGCCTGTTCAAGACTTACTTTAAAACCAGACACCACACACCAATAAACAATGTGTATGCAGCTCTTCTTATCACCACTGATGAACAGAGACGGGCAGATCAGTAAGGAACCTGCTCCAGGGATGGTGGGGCCCAGCAGCCCTCATGGGCATGAAGGGTGCCTGTGTCTCTGTCTTGGCTCAGTTTAAACTCAGCGGGACTTAATCCCAGGTGCACCTTCTGCTCGCAGCCCTCAGCTGAGCTGAGCTGAGCAAGTTTCTTGCCATTCTAAGGCTGTTTCTCTTTTCCCCACCTCACCTCACTACTCCAGGCAAAACAAGTTAAATTGATTAGGGAAGAGACAGGATTGACAAGAATTCTATTTTCTCTGGGAAGCCTCCCGGAAAGGGACAGACCAGTGCTCTGAGCTACAGCAGGTGTAACAGACTATTAATTGGTTAATGAGTTACTCTCCACTGGTGGTTCTCAGACTTGAGTAAGCATCAGGATTCCCTGGTGGGCTTGTTCTCACACACCCTGCTGGGACCACCTCAGAATTTCGAATTCCATATGTCTGTGGGGCCTGAACCGGTGCCTTTCTAATGAGTTTCCAGGTGATGCTGATGCTGTTTCCCAACCATACTTTGAAGACCACTACTCTACAGTTTGGAGAAACTATGACTTATCAGAAGCTATACTCTATCACAGAAAAATCAAATTGAAAGATACTTTTCCTCAATGGCTAGTTGTAATGAAGGCTGGAAGAAAGCATAAAATAATATCACCAAACAGGCATCAGATCATCTTGATTATAGTACTGGTCCCAATCACCAGTGTGCAAGATTCAGTTTATTGCTAATGAGCATGATGATTTCATAATTTTGTGGCGTTTTTTAAAGTTTATTTATTTTGAGAGAGAGACCATGCATACGAGCAGGGGAGGTCAGGGGCAGAGAGAGAGGGAGAGAGGATCCCAAGCAGGCTCCACACCATCAGCATTGAGTCCCATGCAGGGCTCAAACCCACAGACTGTGAGATCATGACCTGAACTGAAACCATGACTGAGTCACCCAGGTGCCCATCATAATTTTGTTTTTACTTAATGGAGAACTTGGTATTCAGTGTAATATGAGGGTACTTGAATGATCCATTGGCCCCAAAGCATCTCCTGCTTTCTGAGAAATTTCCAACATCAGAATCACAAAGTCAGGGATGAGATGACTAGAACTACACAGGGAACTCAACAGAGAACCGAGAGGACCCTTGGTCTTCTCTCAGAATGAATGTTCTCTCAACATTCATTGAGTTCGTTTGTTAACACTTGGGAGCTGAGATAGACACAAAGAAGTTCTGTAGGTAGAACCATGGCTAAAACCAGCTCCAAGGAAAATGAGATGGGGGCAGAGGGCAGCCTGAAGACAGGTGTGAGAGTGGCTGCCCCAGGAAAGAGACACTGAAATGTAGTTACAGGGAGGTATTGGGGTACCTGCTTTGTGTACCGCCATCTTGATCATCTAGGCAGACGCCAGACACAAAAGAGAGGAGGGAAGATGTGAGCAAAACAGCTCCTGATCGCTCCAAAAGGGAAATCAGCAGGCACATTAATGACTTGGCTCCTGACCAGCTATGCAGGTCCCGTTTAAGTCACAAGAGCCTCGTCTCTCCCTCGTGTATTGTCCCAGTTCTCGTCCTGCACTCAGGAAGGCAGGCTTCCTGTAAAGGTCATTCCACAAGAAGGTGGGTCACTTATTTCTGGGAGGATGTGGTACAGGTCCATGGAGGGAGAAGACAGACAGCTCAACCTCGGATAGAAATATGTACCCTGAAATTGGAGCTGCCTTTTGCTAATTCCCGTGGAGACTGGTGTCAGGTAACTGAGGACAAGGTTGTAAACACAGGGTGCAGGTTCAGAGGTCCTCACGTCATGGGTGCCAGCCAAGAATGGAATGATCAAGAACAAAATCAAATCCAAACCTTGACGGTCTCCTTCGGCATCTGCAAGCAGTCTGCCACCAGAAAGGGGCCCCCTGGGGAAGAGCTCTGCGTGGAACTGGATACTCTGAAAGGCTCCCAGTCTCAGTGACTGAAGACAGCCTCACCCCATTTCAGGAGCAGAGAGCTTTGCTCCCCGGTCACAGTGAACTGCGTCAAATGCTCAAGGAGCACCCTCTTTGATCAGCCTTGCCTACCTGGTCCCCTGAACACCCTCAGGGGCTCTCCTTTGTTTGTACTCACAATACTGTCCTTGTCTGGATGTGTCTCTCTTCTCTCCCTACTCATTTTTCTAAAATCCTATTCATTTTTCAAGGATTAACTGGAAGACACTTCCTCCCTGAAGCTTCCCAGGTCATCCCTGCCCATGGAGATCTCTCCTTCCTGTGAATTATTCATCTTGCCTGTCTCTGCCATTCATTTGGCTTTTTAAATGACCTCTACTCCCTTCCAGGTTAGTGGACTTGACTCTTAGACATGTCTACTCCCGATGATTTTACTTTTTCTGACATTTCCCCGAGCAAATAGCACAGTTTTGTGTGCACAGTAGACACTCAAATACTTATTGTTTGACTGCTCTTATGGATTATGGACAAACTTCTTTAAAAAAAAAATTATTGGACCTGGATTATATCTTCTCAGAAGTACATATTCCAGCCTTCTGAAACTTATAACATAGAAAGAAGGTCTTCCTAAGTACAGGAGAATGGAACAGGGCATATCTGTTCATATAGGGAAAAAACAGAAAATAGAAACCATTGATAATCCCACCATCCAGAGTCAACCAGGGTTTAAGTGTTAAGATATGGCCTTCCAAACATTTATATAGGTAGATAATTTTTTTAATATATTAAAAAAATTTTTTTAATCTTTATTTACTTTTGAGAGAGAGAGAGAGAGAGAGAGAGAGAAGGGGAGGAACAGAGAGAGGGAGACACAGAATCCAAAGCAGGCTCCAGGCTCTGAGCTGTCAGCATAGAGCCCAACGTGGGGCTCGAATTCACGGACTGCAAGATCATGACCTGAGCTGAAGTTGGACGCTTAACCGACTGAGCCACCCAAGTGCCCCAATAATTTTTTTAATAACAGCTTTATTGAGATATAATTCACATATCATACAATTGGATAGCCATATGGAAAGAGAGAAAATTTAATCCATTTCTCATACTAAACACCAGAATATTTCTAAATGAGTCAAAGATCTAAATGTAAAAATGAAATATAAATCAAAGGAAAAAATGGGTGAAGTATTTTATAAACTAGGAGAGGCAAAATCTAGAAAGATGAATAAATTTGGCTCCATGGTAACATAAAAACATCTTAAGTAAAATCAAAAGGCAAGTGAAAAATTGGAAGAAATAATTGGTAAAATAAATCACAGAATAAGGGCTAATATCCTTAACAGAACTTCAGAGAAGAAAAAGCCAGATGGCCTGATAGAAAAATGGGCAAAAGATATGAATAGGCATTTCACAGAAAGTGGAAAGCAAATGAAAATATGTTCACCATTGCACATAACAAAAGAACTGTAAATTTAACCTATTCATTATCTTTCATTACCTTTCAGACCAGCAAAAGTCCAAACATTTGACAGTATATTCTATTGGTGAGTATCTGGGGGAACAGTCACTCTCCAACATTGTTGATGGGAATTCAAAATTATACAATCTCTGTGGAGAAGAGTTTTGTAATGTCCAGCAAACATGCATGAGCCTTTTCCCTTCGACCCAGAAATCATAGTTCTAGGAGCCTACCCCAAATATAACTACCAAAATTGTGAAATGACATATGTTCACAGTTATTCACTGCAGCACTATCTGTAATAGCAAAGACAGAACAATTTGAACGCCCATCAGTAGGGGACCCGTTGACTACATCCCGAAATATGCACACAAGAAGTGCTCCTCCACTGTAAAAAGGAATAAGGATGGCCTCCAGAAATACACGGTCAGAAGGGTAAGAAAAGTGTGCTGTCTGTTTGGTTAGAAAAGGAGGATTGCAAGTATGTGTTCACATAAACAACAACAGAGGGATAAAGCCAAAACTCATGAAAGACCGTGATCTCTAAGGAAGCAAAATGATGGCAATTTGAACGAGGGGGAAGGCAGACATGGAAGCTAAACTTCTCTGCTTGTATATTTTTTATAACTTTGACTTTTAGCCATGTAGATATTTTGCAGTATTAAAAAACCAAATCATCTTTAGAAAAGGCAACGCCTATCCATCAAACACAAACTGAGGCAAATGAAACCAACAGTGTATCAAGTGGATTTCATAATCACATGGAGAAGCATTTCAAGTGACTTTAAAACCCAGGCTTTTGGCTGAAGAACCCCAGTGGGATAGAACCTATGGCCACAAAGACATCTTAAACCTTATTTCTCAGTCTTCCTAGTTATTCCACAGGACAAATGACCCAGTTTCACCAACAAATAACACGAATAAAAATGAAAAGGAAGACATTCTCTTCCAGACTAGAAAAGACTTAAGACACCTACAGCCAAATGCAACTGTGAACAGAGAGTTTTGAAATAATCAAAGCAAACTGAACTCTAGTATTAGGTGAGATTAAGAATTATTATCAGTTTTATTGAGTGTGATAATAATAAAGTGGTTGTGGGTTTTTTAACCCTTTTTCAGAGATTTGTTTTCTCCCTTATGTCTATAGATTTTTTTCGAAAGTGTGGCTTCAAGTAAGTTTCCCAGGAACTAAGTGGTGCCATCTAGAGCTCCAGGGAGATATTCCTAGGACACTGAGTCATATGTCAAACACCTAAGTCAACGGTAAACTTTTCAGAAGGTGCAAGTGAGAATTGGAGCCTAAAAGGGAATGACCTTAAAACATATATTCTGTTGGATCAAGTTGATTAAAGTGGAAACAACTTTTTGGCATGTGTAAATCAAACCACTCAAGGCAGAGAACACAGACTCTAGAACCAGGCTGCAGGTTCCAACTCCAGTTCTGTCACTTCCTCCTCTGTGGCCTTGGGGCCAGTTACTTAACCTCCCTGTTCCTCAGTTTCCCTATCTACATAAGGGGGGGGTGATAATAATACCTACCTCATAAGGTGGTTGTAAGGACTAATTAAGTTATGTACACAGGAAGTGCTTAGAACAGTAACTGGTACATATGAAGCACGATATGTTACTAAATACAATAAACCGTTTTTTATTTATTTCCTTTTTGGAATAAATTTTCCAGCCATATATTGCTCCTTTTAGTTTTCTAGGGAGATTATTGTTTCTAGAATTATTTTTGCATCTTGTTTTGTTTGTTTGTTTGTTTGTTTGTTTTGAAAAAGAGAGAGAGCAAGCAGAGGGGGGGCAAAGAGAGAGGGAGAGAGAGACTCTTAAGCAGGCTTCACACCCAGCACAGAGCCTGACTAGGGGCTCTATCCCACAAACGGGGCCGAAATCAAGAGTTAGATGCTTAATTGACTGAGCCACTTAGCCACCCCATTTTTTCATCTTTAAATTTTTTTTGAGATTTTATTTATTTATTTATTTATTAAAAAAAATTTTTTTTTTAACATTCATTCATTTTTGAGAGACGGAGACAGAATGTGAGTGGGGGAGGGGTAGAGAGGGAGGAAGAGAGGGAGAGGGAGACACAGAATCCGAAGCAGGCTCCAGACTCTGAGCTGTCACCACAGAACCTAATGCAGGGCTTGAACTCACGAACCACGAGATCATAACCTCAGCTGAAGTTGGACACTTAACCAACCTCCCATTTTTGCATCATTAAATAGTGAGCATGTTAGAAGGGAAATATAACACAACAGATCATTACATCTTCCCCCTAGCACCCTTCCCGCAAAGATGCGTCCTCTTCCGGTGACCCCTGGGGTCTGAGGAGTGGGGGATCACAGGCAGACCGGACCAAGTGCCAAACAATCTCAGGACTACTTCCTCTCCAGGAAGTATCCCTGCATCCCTACATTCCCTGCAGGAAGTATTCCTGCATCCCGTGGCCCAGGTTAGGTGCCCTCCTTGGCCTTTTTGCCTCCAGTGGGTAACCGCTACTCGAGGGCACACTCATCACATTACACTGAAATTCCATCTTCTTCATCTCCCTGCAGGATGGCACTTGACCATGAGAGAGCTTTGCCTTGCTCTCCTTTGTCATCCCTAGGACAGTGCCTGTCACACAGCAGCTGTCTGAGGACCACTTGTTAAACTGAACTGAGTTGCAGTATCACCCAGTGGAGACAGGACCTAGCGCCTGAGCAGGAAGGTGGAGATGGAAGGAGGGCGTCAGAAGGGAAAGGGGGCCACAGGCAAACTGCCAGTCCGCATCTCTACTTGGGGCCCGCCTTGCCCATCAAAATTTAAATCCCACCTCTTTAAAAATAGGCCTGCCTCGTCTGACTCTTGATTTCAGCTCATGTCATGATCTCAAGGTTCGTGGGATTAAGCCCTGCATCAGGCTCTGTGCTGACAGTGCAGAAACTGCTTGGGATTCTCTCTCCCTCTCTCTGTCCCTCCCCCACTCATGCGGTTTCTCTCTCTCTCTCAAAATAAATTTAAAAACATTTTTTAAAATCTTTAAAAAATATGCTTGCCTAATCACTCTTAGTGTATGTTCATTGCTTCTCTGCACAATCATTCACTGAAGACCCCCCTCAAATACAATCCTGCCCCCAAAAAACTTTGGATGGGAAAAAGAGGTAAGTCTCATCAAAGGATACAATCAACAGAATGAAAAGGCAACTGATGAAACGGGGGAAAACATTTACAAATCATATACCTAATAAGGGATTAATATTCAGAATGTATAAAGAACTTCCACAATTCAACAACAATGACAGGAAAAAATAAATAATCCAATTTTAAAATGGGCAAAGGACTTGAATAGACATTTCTACAAGACACACAAATGCGGGCTCTGTGCTGACAGCTCAGAGGCTGGAGCCTGCTTCAGATTCTGTGTCTCCTTCTCTCTCTGCCCGTCCCCCACTTGTGCTTTCTGTCTTTCAAAAATAAATAAATAAATGTAAAAAAAAATTTTAATTAAAAAAGAAAAAGACACACAAATGGCCAAAAAGCATCTGAAAAAATGCTCAACATCACTAATCATTAGGAAAATGCAAATCAGAACCACAGTTAAATATCAACTCATACCCATCAAGATGGCCACTATCAAAAAGAAAAAAAAAACAACCTCACAAAGAACCACAAGTGTTGGCCAGGATATGGAGAAACAGGAACACTTGTGCTCTGTTGATGAGGATGTAAAAGAGTGTAGCCACTGTGGAAAACCGCATGGAAGTTCCTCAAAAAATTATAAGTAGAACTATCATCTTAACCAGGCACAGGACTGAACATTTGTGTCCCCCCAATATTCATATGTTGAAATTCTAACCCCATGTGATGGCATTTGGAGCTGGGGCCTCTGGGAGACGATTAGATCATGAGGGTAGAACCCCGATGAATGAGATAAGTGCTCTTATTAAAAAGATCTAGGAGTGCCTGGGTGGCTCAGTTAGTTAAACATCCAGCTCTTGGTTTCAACTCAGGTCATGAGCTCACAGTTTGTGGTTTTAAGCCCCACATCAGGCTCTGTGCTGACAGCATGGAGCCTGCTTGGGATTCTCTCTCTCCCTCTCTCTCTGCTCCTCCTCTGCTCTTTCTCTCAAAATAAATAAATAAACTTTTTAAAAAATTAAAAAAGAAAAAGATCCGGAGAGGGGTTCCTGGGGGACTCAGTCGGTTAAGCATCTAATTCTTGATTTTGGCTCAGGTCATGATTTCATGGTTCGTGGGTTTGAGCCCCACATCATGTCGCATGCTGACAGCATGGAGCCTGCTTGGGATTCTCTCTCTCTCTCTCTCTCTCTCTCTCTCTCTCTCTCTCTCTCCCTCCCTCCCTCCCTCCCTCCCTCCCTCCCTCTCTTTCTTCCCCTCCCCCACTCACTCTCACTCTCTCACTCTCTCTCAAAATAAACTTAAAAAAAAAAAAATTAAGGGGAAAAAAAAAGACCCAGAGAGCTCCCTCACCCTTTCAACCATGTGGAGACACAACAAAAAGACAGCTGTCCACGAACCAGGAGGAAGCAGATCCACATCAGACATTGAATCTGCCAATGCCTTGATCTTGGACTCCCCACCCTCAAGAACTGTGAGAAATAAATTTTTGTTGTTTCTAAGCCACTTATCTAGGGTATTCTGTTATTGTAGCCCAAACAGACTAACACAATCCATCCATGCCCCCTCTGAGCATATATCCGAAAGAGCTGAAGCAAGGTCTCAAAGAGCTACTTGCACACCCATGCTCAGAGCAGCACTATTCACTATAGCCAAGAGGCGGAAGCAACCCAAGTGTCCATCAATATGAATAAATAAAAGGTGCGAATATGTACAATGGAAGGGTGAAAATCCTAACACATGCCACATCGTGAATGAACATTGAGGGCATTATGCTAAGTTAAATAAGCCAGTCACATAAAGTCAAATCTGGTACGAGTCCACTTACATGAGAGATCTACAGAAGTCAAATCCCTAGAAGCAGAAAGTACACTGGTGGTTACTGGGGGCTGCAGGGGTGGGGAGCAGAGGGTCATTTTGTGGGTACAGAGTTACAAATTGTGGAGACTTGCTGCACAATAATATGAATATACTTAACACTACTGGACTGAACTGTTTAAGATAGTAAATTTTATCTTATACATATTTTTATTACAATTCTTAAAAAGAGACAGAGAAACCAGGTACGAAATTAATTTCAAACAACTTATTGAATAATCTCAACTAACTAATCAGGGGACAAAAATGTGATCTTTGGTCCTATAATTGCCCCTCATTCATCCAGGTTGTGCGTCCTTCCTTTTCTAAATGTTGAGTCCTGTAATCACTCCTTTGCTGTATTCCATAGCTTCCCAGTCATCTCTGATTATATCAGGTTTAAGACTCAGTCCTGTCCATCCTGAACTTCACCTGATCACTTCCCCTTCCAGGCTTCCATACAGGCTGGGCCTGTCCGAGGCTCTAGCTTAGATTTGTTCTTCTCTTTATGCACGGGGCTCTCCCCTCTCTAGGCCCCCGGGCAGTGTTGGACCAGGAAGCAAGAGGTAACAGGCAGGTGTCTCCTTATCTTAAGGGAGTGAGGCTACATGGCTCTGCTTCCACACTCCTCAAGGCAGCGGTTCGGGCCCTCTCTGCCCCACAGTATCCCTTTGGCATCTTCTCCCTCCTGTCCTCTTGCCCCAACGCCAAACCGTGAGATCAGATCAACAAGTCATTGGGCCAAGCAAACAACCATCCGGAAGCACAATGCCTGACTCTTGTCACAAACACCTCTGTTCTTTTCTGATTCTTTTAGATCCCACCCCCTTCCTTGGCTCCAAGGAATGGAGTAAATAGCCTCTCCTTTTTCAGTCCTCTTCTTCTATGGACTGATGGGGGAGAGGGGCAAGATAGCTCAGATGGGTGTGTGGGAGGGCAGTTCTGATTCCCCTTTATAATGGGTGAGGAGCCTGGCTGACCCCAACTTCTGGGGGCTTACTGGGGCTCTCTAAACTGAAATACCTTTGATTCTTACCACTAAACCCTAGCTCAAACTAGGGGAATCATAAGCAGTCAGAAGAGGGAGAGCTCATTCTCAAAAATAGGGAACGCAGGGGGCCAAGGAAACATTTGAACTGGACCTCCAAGGATAGGTCATATTTGGTAAAGTAGAAACTACTGGTCACAGGGTGCCTGGGTGGCTCAGTCGGTTAAGCATCCAACTTCAGCTCCGGTCATGATCTCACAGTTTGTGAGTTCGAGCCCTGCCTCAGGCTCTGTGCTGACAGCACGGAGCCTGCTTGGGAGTCTCTCTCTGCCCCTCCCCCACTTGCTCTCTCTCTCTCTCTCTCTCTCTCTCTCTCTCTCTCTCAAAATAAATAAATAAAAATTAAAAAAGAAAAAAAAGAAACTACTGGCCAGGTGGGAGGGCGGGAGCAGAGGGCACTGGGTGGTGAGCCCAGCAGAGATAAAGGCCTGTGACAAAAAGTTATGGGACTTGTAGTAGCACCATTTAGACACGTATGAAGGGGCCATGGAAATGAGGCTGGCGCATGCCCACCCCCCCCGCCCCCCCAGGATTCTATCTTGGGTCTCATTCATCTTAGTCTGCCTTGAGGAAGGATGCCAGCAGCCATGCACCAGTCTCGGGACCAGGTTTGGGTTAGTCCAGGCAGATAAGCAGAAACACCAAAGTTCACTTGTGCTGCAGGGAGCTCTTTGCAATGGCTGTCAGTCTGGACACAGGGTGCATTTACACTTTACACTTTCTTTTGTCTCAAGACATAAAATCAGCAAAATTCCTTCTGCAGCCAATGCCCCATTTTTTTTTGTGGGCTCCATGCAGAAGCTCTAGCTGTTTCTCTGTGACTTGGACCACACTCCACGCAGCTCACTCCAGCCTGGACCCTGCCCCAAATGCACCAGGTCTGTCCCGCCTGCCATGAATTCCCACCGCTGCACAGCCCGATTGTAGCATAAGGGGCTTTGCTCTAGGAAACAGGTGGCCTTTAGCTCTGAGCACTTACTTGTCGAGTGCCTTTGGACAAGTTAGTCTCTGAATCTCAAATTCATCAAAAAATAGGGTGAATCCAATCTGGCCTGACACAGGCTTACAGGAGGGAAGTAGGGTGCATGAACGTGCACCGAACAGGGTCCAATGACATACAAACGTCAGAAGCGGTGACAGTGATGTGTACTTTTACATGCCAAAGGCAACGTGTCTCCTCCTCTCGAGGCCCAGAGAACATAAGTGCCTAAGAAACAAGCAGCGTGTACGCTCCCAGGAGAGAGATGTGTGCACGGAGGACGTGATAAATAATACCGCCAGCTCAAAATAAACAGCGGTGTCACAAAACATTGCTTCCAGCCCCCTGGTGTTTGGGCTGCTCCCTCTCTCTGTTCCGCCTCCCTGCTCTTTCTCTCTCTTCCTACAGCACCGATCACCATGGTATCTAGGTACTCAAATAAACACATTAAGTTTAAAACAGAGCCATATATGGGAAGACACACTTCCCTTCTGAAGCCTTATCTCCCAAAGCTGAGCTTGGAAGGGAAGCGACAGGTGAAACTATCTCCCTGGATGATGGAATCTTGAGAAGAAGAGAAGTAAATGCCAACCATCTATCAAATGTCCACAGCGGGTAACACCTTATTAGCTGCCTGGAGATTTAGAGTAATGAGTCCTTGTCCCTTGCCCTCAAGGACTCACAGACTCTAAGGCAATAGCAGACTCTCCAGATATACAACCAGAGCAGGGACGTTAGATTACACCAGGGTGTGTCCCTGCCAGAGGTGGATACACACACAGATGACAGTTCGTCTCTGGAAAAACACCAGCTCAACCCTGAAGCGAGCTGTGCCTCATCTCACACTGTACCAGGGGCATCCTGAATGAGAGATGAAAACCGTCACTATGGAGATGTGTGAAAGGGAGGAGGGGGTGGGAGGGGAGACCTGCGGAATGGAGTGGGTGGAGCAAAACTGGGAAAGCTGATTCCAAACCAAGAGAGGATTCTTTTATCTTACCATGGGAAGCCAGCCCCCTTCGAGGCAGAATTTGTAAGAGTCTCAACTCACGTCCAAAGAGGAGTCAGATCCTTGGTTCTGGCTCCCATTCTGCCACGATGTCCCCAGGTGACCTAAAGTGTTTACTTCATCGCCTGTGATAAATGTGGAGGTACAGACCTTCAGAGCTGGAGGAAACTCTAACACCTGGCCCATGGTTTATGAACCACAAGTCAGGATAGAACATCCTCATTCTATTTCCAAGGGCAAGATGTCTTCAAGAGGGTGTGGAGTGAATGTGGACATATTGGAGTTTCTGGGGACATGTCACTGTGTATCATCACAGGTGAATATTGAAATTAAGGCTGCTCCGGAAAGCCTGTGACAAGGGATGGTGGGAATGGGCAACTTTGCAGCCAGGATGTTCCTTCCCAGAGCACCTCCACATGGTCAGCAGCACCTGCTTGAATATCTCCGTGATGGGGGGGGGGGGGGGGTGGAGGGTAGTTTGAATACTGAGGCCAAAATCTGCTTCCTACTAACTTGCTCCTTGATCCCAATTTTGCCCTCTTATCCTCCACAGAATAAATACCTTCTCTTCCATATTCTAAATATTTAAACAGAGATTGGTCCTTGCAGATCATCTTTATTCTAAACCAAACATCCTTAGTTCCTCCAATCCTCTCTTGGTTCCCAGGCCTGTCTCTATGATGCTCCACACACCCCCCCCCCCCATTAGCTATACGTTAACCTACAATGCATCCTTTCAGAGATGGTTTGACCAGAGTCGTAGCACACTTTAGCCACAAGGGGAAGCTCAAGGCTCCTTTAATCTGCCTAGAAGAGAAGGAAGCTACTACTTGGAAAAGGGTACGGAATCAAGCAAACATTCTTCTGGCTTCTTCCATTCTCCTTGTTAGCATCTCTATCTCCTGCAAGCACACGCCTCTGGTCTTGTCGAAAAGACCAGGGTTTGCCTCCTGTGTGGGAAGGGAAGGTGCCTTTGCTAACAGGATCCAGGGGAATCCAGGCAAAGCAGATACGGAATGGTTCGCCTACAGGTGTACTCCAGGCCAAGAAGGGCTGCGGTCCCTCTAGCCGGGCCTTCTCATCAACCAAGGAAAAAGACCAGATAAAGGGGCCCAGAGAGGCTTCTCACTGGCCTTGGGCCTAGATCTAGTCCCAGGGGAAAGGAGTGCTTGAGGCTTGCCCAGCCATGAGGGCTGGCTGAGATCTAGCCATCTCTATCTCCTTCCAACAGAGTAACAGCCAACAGTCAACAAGGAGTTAAGTGCACTCCAGCAGGATGCCTACAGCCCACAGCCTGGTGCTGCTTACTAATGTAAGCCAACATTGCATTTGCCTTTTGAACCACTTTCTCTATTGGCTCCTCTTGAACTCATGGGCTATGAGGAACAACTTTTTCCTAAAAAAAAAAAAAAGCTAACCCTAGATCCTGCAAAGTTTGGCATCAGGAGGAGAAGTCCAAGAGGAAGGATGACCAAGGAACCCCTACACTACCATTAATCTGTAGGTTCTCTCACTTCTGTTACCATGTCAACACTGCACCAGTACCCAGGGGCCACAGCCTTCCATTACAGTTGGAGTCTAAGTGTGACATCACCCCCCTTCCCTCGTCGGTTGCTTTTCCCTTGGCTCTGCTGGTACAGGAGCTGCCAGCATAGGAAATGGCTCCCACACAGCTCATGTCCTGTGCCCTGCATATTGAAGGGATCCGGCAAAGAGCTCCCGTCAGCAAGTGCTCAGCCCCGGAACGGCGCGGACCGCAGGAAAGAGAGCACATGCCATAGAGAACTGCCTTCAGGTTCAAGTGGCCAAGGAAGTCCTGCAGATCCACCTTGGGCAGGTAGTGGGTTACACTGGCCTCCCTGAGCTTCTTGGCGGAGAGAGGGACAGTCGGGGCCTGGGTCCCTGCGGGAATGGGGGCTGCACCTTACCGAGCACTGTGTCCTCTGCCAGGCCCTCAAGTACTCTTCTGGCTCTAGAGCTGAGCCATCTTCCTCCAGCTCCAGGAGGAAGGGCTTGTCTGCAGGCCTCAGGGTGTCTCAGAACTTGTGCCCGGGGTCCTCAAGGCCGTGGCCAGATGCCCTTCCATGCCTTCTGGACAGGACTGTTTACTCTGCGTTGGCTCCTCGGGGCCAGCATTTTGTTCTTCACAAACCTAAGGTGACTGTTGGGAGGAAAGAAGAACAGTCTGTGACACCATTCCAACTTTAATGCCCTTTCTGGTAAGAGGCAAGGATACACAGAAATATACTTATGTCTGTGTACATAAATACATGAATTTTAAGTACTTGGAAATGTTAAAAAGAACTCTTAGGCAAAAGCACCCTGTTCTCAACTTAATTCCCACTTTCTCGAAGGTGGGACAGGTTCTAGCCCTGGCTGGGGCTGCGAAGGCAGGCCCCTGGAGGGAATCCTGAGTCTCCCCTGGCCCGGACAGCTCGCCCTCCCGCCGCCCGAAAAGACGCATCAGGCAGGGGTCCATCTGCCCTGGGCTTGTCACGCAAGGACTCGGACACACCTCTGCTTCGTCCCCACAGGAGGGCGGGAGGGGGCCCCTATGGGCTGCAGTGCCAGGTCCGCCCGCTCGGGGCCACGCACCCCACCCCATAGGCTCCCAGCGCCCTGGAGAAGCCTGTTGAGGGGCTTCTGGTCACCAGGTGGCGCACTCGGCTGTCAGCGCGCTGCTCCTGGGTGGCAGGTGGTTAAGGGAACCTAGGACCAAGGACGTCTCTGAGCCAAGTCGCCCGACCTCACTCCTGGGTCACACCAGCTCTGTGCCTGGAGCCAAGGGGGACAGGCAGTTCCAGCAGAATTCCTGAACAGTCTTAAAAAAAAAAAAAAATCTTCCCACCCCATCCACCACTCACATCAATTTAAAAATAAAAAATAGCAATTCCTGTCAAAATAACACCAGTATTCTTCACAGAGCTAGAACAAACAATCCTAAAATTTGTGTGGAACCAAAAAGACCCCAAAGAGCCAAAGCAATCTTGAAAAAGAAAACCAAAGCTGGAGGCCTCACAATCCCAGACTTCAAGCTATACTACAAAACTGTAATCATCAAGACAGTATGGTACTGGCACAAGAACAGACACTCAGATCAATGGAACAGAATAGAGAACCCAGAAATGGACCCACAAACTAATCCCTTGGAGCCTCACTTTGCCAACTAATTTTTGACAAAGCAGGAAAGAATATCCAATGGAATAAAGACAGTCTCTTCAGCAAGTGATGCTGGGAAAACTGGACAGCAACATGCAGAAGAATGAACCTGGACCACTTTCTTACCCCATACACAAAAAGAAACTCAAAATGGATGAAAGACCTCAATGTAAGACAGGAAGCCATCAAAATCCTCGAGGAGAAAGCAGGCAAAAACCTCTTTGATCTTGCCCGCAGCAACGTCTTACTCAACACACCTCCGGAGGCAAGGGAAACAAAAGCAAAAATGAACTACTGGGACCTCATCAAATTAAAAAGCTTCTGCACAGCGAAGGAAACAATCAGCAAAACTAAAAGGCAGCCAACAGAAAGGGAGAAGATATTTGCAAACAACATATCAGATAAAGGGTTAGTATCCAAAATCTACAAAGAACTTATCAAACTCACCACCCAAAAAAACAAATAATCCAATGAAGAAATGGGCAAAAGACAGGAATAGACACTTCTCCAAAGAAGACATCCAGATGGCCAACCGACACATGAAAAAATGCTCAACATCACTCATCATCAGGGAAATACAAATCAAAACCACAATGAGATACCACCTCACACCTGTCAGAATGGCTAACATTAACAACAACAGATGTTGGCGAGGATGTGGGGAAAGAGGATCTCTTTTGCACTGCTGGTGGGAATGCAAACTGGTGCAGCCACTCCGGAAAACAGTATGGAGGTTCCTCAAAAAACTAAAAAATAGAGCTACCCTACGACCCAGCAATTGCACTCCTAGGCATTTATCCACGGGATACAGGTGTGCTGTTTCAAAGGGACACATGCACCCCAATGTTTATAGCAGCACTATTGACAATAGCCAAAGTATGGAAAGACCCCAAATGTCCATCGATGGATGAATGGATAAAGAAGATGTGGTATATATATTCAATGGAGTATTACTCGGCAATCAAAAAGAATGAAATCTTGCCATTTGCAACTACATGGATGGAACTGGAGGGTATTATGCTAAGTGAAATTAGAGAAAGACAAAAATCATATGACTTCACTCATATGAGGACTTTAAGAGACAAGACAGATGAACCTAAGGGAAGGGAAACAAAAATAATATAAAAACAGGGAGGGGGACAAAGCAGAAGAGACTCATAAATATGGAGAACAAACTGAGGGTTACGGGAGGGGTTGTGGGAGGGGGGTGGGCTAAATGGGTAAGGGGCACGAAGGAATCGACTCCTGAAATCATTGCTGCACTGTATGCTAACTTGGATGTAAATCAAAAAATAAATAAATTATAATTTATTATAATTTATAAGATTCATACATCCAAAAATAAAAATAAAAATAAACTGTGGTAAGGAAAGTTGTTGATAACAATGTGATAGTACAGAATAGCATGGATACGAACAGCAATAGTGGGCTCTGTTTAAGAAGGAGCATGGGTTCCAGAATCAAAATGCGTTGGAATCCTACTTACTGACCTTGTGAACTAATCTCCATATCCCGTTGCCTCATCTGCAAATGCAGGTAATTTACATAGAACTCACACATGGAGTTGTTAACACGAATTGCATGAATTGATACACTATGTATGTATGTGTGGGTACTTAATATATGTACATATTAAATAATATATGTACATATAAAAGTATATGTGTATATCTATAAATTATAGTATTCTATATGTACATAATATATATGAAGTTATAGGTATATATGTAATATTATACAAATGCCTAACATAACACCAATAATGTAATGTTAGCTATATTGTATATTTCAGTATGCAACATCTATGAATTATTAATTTTTAAAAACATCTTTCATTCAAACGAGAAAGCCACACTTTTGGGGCTTTTTTTTTCTTTTTTTTTTAAATATTTATTTTTGAGATGATCGGATTTTGAGACATTTATTTTGAGATGATCGGAAGTGTGCTCTGTGCTGACAGGCTGATGTGGGGCTCGAACTCACAAACCAGGGAGATCATGACCTGAGTTGTAGTCGGATGCTCAACCAACTAAGCCACCCAGGTGCCCCCGGGGCTTTTTTTTTTTTTTTTTAAAGTTTTATTTACTTATTTTTGAGAGAGACAGAGAGAGAGCATGAGCAGGGGAAGGGCAGAGGAGCGGGGACAGAGGATCTGAAGCAGGCTCCATGCTGACAGCAGAGAGTCATTTCAGACTCACCAACTGTGAGATAATGACCTGAGCCAAAGTCGAATGCTTGCTTAACCGATTGAGCCACCCAGGCGCCCTTTGTTAGCTTTTCATATGGAGATTTTCAATTGTTTATAAAACTAGAGAAAATAATATAATGAACCCCCATGGCCCTATCACCTAGTTTCAATAATTATCAACACATGGCCAATTCTGTTCATTCTGTACCCCATGTCCCCTCCCGCAGTCAGCTGGGTTATTCTAAAGCAAACCCCAGATCTCCTATTATTTCGTTCCTACACACTTGACTATCACACGGTATTTCTTAAAGTTCAATATTTATTTAATATTGCCTCCATGCATCATCTGTTGTATTCATCAGTCTGCGATTTCCCCTGACACTGAGTGTCTCTTCCACACCAGCATTTGCCACAGAAATTCTAACTGAATACCGAGTCAGTAATGAAAACTTTGGAGCAACAGGTTTGGGTTTTTGTTGTTGTTGTTGTTGTTGTTGTTGTTGTTTGGCTAAAAAGTATTTCACTTCTCAAAAAAGATGTGCCCTCTCCAAGGAAGGAACATTGCCTTCAGCCGCTGGCTCCCACCTGGTGAGAATCCAGGGGCTCCTTGTTTATCCATGGAAACCCAGCACAGGCTGAATTATCACAGTCAGGGAAGGAGAGGTCTCCTAATTACACAGTCAGATTTCTGGCACGCAGAGCAGGATATGGTCCATTTTAAGAAGGAAACCACTTCTCCAGACACTTGAAGGTTTTAGGATATACACCCAATACTTCAGGGATTAAACCATTGTCTGCCTAGAGTGTTTCTTATACAGTACCAATGTCACTTTCACACTGAAAATAGACCGAATTTTTTTTTCTTCAAAGCACTTTGTAACTATGTTAACATTTTCAACCATCGATTTAACATACACAGGTAATACATCTGCCTAAAACTCCTTACACTGAGAGCCCTTTGAGACAGAAGAAAGGAGGGCAAATAATAAGGTCCTCATTCAACTGTATCTTTTTGAAACTCAGCCCCACTGTCACTACACACTAATTGACCGACAGACAACGCTGACGTGATAAGAGGCAGGATCACGCTGCGCTTTGGGACGGTTTTGAGTTTCTCTGGAAAGGGTTATCTTATTTTCCAGTATACTTACTAACAGTAACCAACGTCAGGGTGTCTCAGACTTTGTGAGTAGTGTCGATATTACTGTTAATAAGGGGGTCTCACAAAAAAAAAGGCTATTTAATCCTCACGAACCTATGCGGTTGGGAATATACCCATTCTACAAAGGAGGACACTACAACTAAAGTGTGAGGGAATCCAGGAACACACACACATACGCACACCCACACACATACAGTATCCCAGTTTGTAGTTTAAGAAGCTGAGTGGATTCGCTCACTGAATCGACACTGGTATACAAATCGTGGTGCTCTTCTCTTGTTATATTTATAAAGTCGGCATCTGTCTTCCACTTATTCTCAAAACAGGAAAAAATGTAACCATATCATATCAAGCAGAGAGAGTGTCTAGGCCTAGGTATATACTTCCCGATTTCCTCCATTCTCTTTCAGTCAGCACTATTACACCTTTTCCTGGACATTATTCTCCAGTATCTGGGATGGGATTCCAAGAGCCCCATAGGATAGGTCTCCAATTCCTAGGGCCTCTGCACCTTGAGGATGAGACTCCTGAGGGATGAATAGAGCTGAGCAGCAGCTTACTCTCCCCTGAATCCTGCCTTCTGTCAATCGTGCAAGCCAGAGGCATAAAGGTCCAGGACAGTAGAGTCTTGTAGGGTCCAGGAACCTCACACACCTCCAGGAGAGGGGCAAGGAGGTGACTGTTATATCTATGGCTGTTGGCAGATGAGCTGAGGCCGAGATCAAGAATTCATCAGAAGCCTTTTCTTCTTTTAAAATCTTGATCCTTCTGGTAAAATGTAACCTTCCCCTTCTCCACGTTACCATGATGGCGTAGGTGCATTTCCTATGCCCTTGTGCTCCACTGGTTTACTCGTTAGCCTCCTCACTCCATGACAGACTCTGTGAAGGAGGAGATGGGCCCGCTCATCTGCAGCTTCCTCGGGGCCCAACCTTAGAGAAAGTAGGAGCCCGACAAATGTTGATTGACTTTATGATTCAAATCACTGGGGCCACTTGCTGTGACCTTGACTTGGCTCTCACACCATCTGCAGCTAACTTACAGTCACAAATCGCCTGGGGTTTTGTTCATTTGCTTACTTAACACAAACATGCCAGGTGCCAAAGTTCCTTGCTACGTGAGGAACGGAGCAGCTTGAAGTCTCCCTGGGGTACTATTAACTATAAAATTTAAGAACGACTAGAGGTGGAGCTGGCGAGGAAAGAGTGGTTGCAAGATGTAGCTCTTGCCGTCAGTCATCTGTTTTCTCCTCCTAGGAGTCATCTGCCGTTGGGCTAAAGTGGAGTGGTCTGCCTTGCTCGCTCAACAAGTCATACGTGAGACAAGGCCCAAGCCGACCTTCAGCGCACAGCATCATCCTGTGGATTTGAAGCAAACTCTCTCTGCGTCACTGCAAAGCCATGGCAACAATCCACAACTGGAAGATGTTATGGCCCCTGGACTTACTTGTTAGAAATGGGCATCTCTTGGGACGCCTGGGTGGCTCAGTAGGTTGGGCGTCTGCCTTCAGCTCAGGGCACAATCTCACAGTTCGTGGGGTCGGGCCCCGCGTCGGGCTCTGTGCTGACAGCTCGGAGTCAGGAGCCTGCTTCAGATTCTGCATCTCTGTCTCTCCGCTCTTCTCCCTTATGTGCTCTCTCTCTTCGTCTTAAAAATGAATAAATGTTCTAATTAATTAATTAATTAATTAATTTTAAAGAAAGAAGAAATGAGCATCTCTTTGCTGACCACTGCACCCTGAAGGAATCCGTTCCTCTTGCTGCCTCAAGCATCTCAGAGTTTGGCTGCCTTTCGAGAAGTGTTGCTAAAGTTAACATTTCTTCCTTCTATCCTATCCCACTACGACTTGTCGTCAGACACACTGCGTGGCATGCCTCCATCATTCCTTCTTTGCCCATGTCCACGCGGGACAGTTGTGTTGCTTGTGAGAACCTGGTGCGATCCCTGCAGTGATCTGCAAGTGCCTGTGAGCTGGGGTGTCCCAGCATCCCCAGGGTCTGCCCGCACCCTCCCCACTCAGGTCGTCTCCCACACCACCATCAGCTCTATCTTCCTAGAATTCCTACTCTCCTGGGGCCGCTCCTCTTCCAGGAATCTACAGTGGCTGTCCATCGCTTAATGGGGAGGGGAAAAAATGGCATATGTGGTGAGTCCCCACTGCCCTATGTACCAGGGATTTCCATGCTCTATTTTAGCCTGTGAGGTAAGTGGTAATCTCTTCGTTCCTAAGATGCAGGCTCTGTAGCTCAGAAAGGTTAAGAAACTTGCTCCAGGCCATGCACCTTGTAGGTCACACATCAGCCAGGACCGATCCTGAAGTCCACACCCTCAACACCAGTTGCCCATGAGGGTAGAATACAGATTGGTAAAGCACCCCGGAATTCAAACATTCCTTCATCTGTCCCCACCTAACCGACACATCCTCACCTAGTACTCTCCACAGACATCTCGGCCACAGTCAGATGGTTCTCTGAAAGGTGTTCACAAACCTGGCTCGTTCAGGCAATGAATAAACACAGAAGGTGCAATGGTGTAATTGACCTCTCACAACTGGGAAAATAAATGGCAGGGCGAAAACCCCTAGGTCTCTGCCTTCGATGGCACCGACTGCCCCACCTGGGATCCTGCCCTTTGTCATTGCCCTCCAACCAAGAGCTACCAGGACCCGCCTATGGTCACCTGGGGCTTCGGGACTCGTCACAGTGAAGGCGACTGCAAGCCTCAGTAAGAGGGTGTAAAAAGGAGCTTATGACAGGATTTGGGATTGTGTTCCATGATTCTGGAGAGGCTTCAAGGAAGTGGGGCTCTGCTTGGGGTAGGATGCTGTCAAGCAGAGGCGATGCTATGATTGGTACCTTAATTCTTATCTAGAAGGCAGGCGCAGGGAGCGAGCCTACAGGTGTAACTGATGAAGAAGCAGCAGGCACTCATATTACCTATGAATAGAGGCATGTTTGGTGGTCACTTTTGTCACCTGGACAATTTCTTGCTTTTGATCGTGGTCAGATGTGATCACAGTTACAGATGGGTCTTATTTTTGTCTTAAGCCACCACAGTTAGAGTGGCCTTGTCTGACACAGGTGTTCTGTGAGATTGTCTATGTTTATTTAACAAGAGCGTACCACAGACTAGTCAATAGTGTGAGGCCGGCTGCCTTTCTCTTCTCTCGTTCCACTTTCTCCATATTGCTGGTGTTACAGTTCCCACATTTGATGTCCCCTCCCCACAATCCTGTCTGGACCCTAGTTCTCTCCCTTCACTGAGTTTCTGCCTCCAACATACAACTTAGCACTCCCTGTAGACATGTAGATATGCCCACAGAGGCTGAACCCATGTAGAGGGGTGCAGGCATTTTTGGAGACCAGCCTGGAAATGCTGATGTGCACAGGGAGCCCCAGCAGGGCCCACTCATGTGACCACCAGCCCCCCCCCCCACAACAGCCAAGAGTGACTGGGGAGGGGAGGAAAGGGATTCCTCCTTCCTGAAGAGCCAAGGTGCTGCTGGGGTTTGGGAATCTGAGGGAACGTGCTGCTACCTTGTATCCCTGGCAGATCCCCAGCACAGAGAGCGTGCCCTCGGGGAGGACACCTGCCTGGATATTGTGCTAAGGAGAGGGCTGGCTTGGAAATCACTGGGCAAGATCCAGTGGGAGCTGGGAGTACTGCAGAGTGAAAGAACCATTATATGACCCAACATACATCCACAGATTGGGAGACAAAGGTTATGCCATTTTTGTGCTTTACAAAAGCACTTTAAAAAAAATTGTAATACCCACTCACTGTAACAATGGAAACATACTGAGTTACAGAAAGACTTTTTAAAATGCTTCCTTCCTCCTCTGCCCGATCCTACGCTCTTAAAGGAGCTGAGGTTAGCTTATCAGATCATTCCACCCTTCTATGCTTCTACAAACAGAACTGCCTATTTAGAGTCTCACTTTTGCTTTTGACAAAAGCGCGATCATGTTCTTCATGTTATTTTACCACTTGCTTATCTGCACTTAACAAAATGTCTTCTACACCTTTCCAAGTCAATACATATAAATGTGTGGTTCATTTCATTTGATGATTGCATAATATTCCATAGAATGGATGTACCATAATTTATTAAATCAGTCCAGCATTAACCATGGGGTATGGTTCTCTCTCATCAGCTTTGTTTGCTGATTGTTACATCTGGGCTAGTCTTATTTAGTTGTAATCTCTTAATTAACAAGGACTGTGTCTGAAATACAAATTTCCTTCCTAGAACCTAACACATCATTGCCTACACACATCACACGTTTGACATGACATGAATATTCTTTTAATTTTGGAAATGTTCGTAATGTCTTCTTTTGCTAAAAGGAAGACCGTTCTTAGGATGACAGGCTCATATTTGGCACGTTTACTGAGCAGGAGGAGATAATTTTTAATTTCCTAATCCCATATGGTCCAATTTTTCTCCATATGTCAATCTCCTTCCCAACACGTGCATCAGACTTTCCCGTGGAAACGCCCTTGTATCACTACAGCAATCATTTAAGTTCAAACCTCTGCACCACAAAATAATTCCATTTTCAGAGCAAGGGTGCCTATTCAAACACCTTTGTTTTAAAAGATGAACAAAATGGGGCACCTGGATGGTTCAGTGGGTTGGGTGCCTGCCTCCGGCTCAGGTCGTGGTCCCATGGGTCCCACGAACCCAGGTTCGTGGGTTCGAGCCCCACGTCAGGCTCTGTACTGACAGCTCAAGCTGTGCTGACAGCTTCAGATTCCATGTCTCTCCTCTCTCTCTGCCCCTCCCCCACTCATGCTCCATCTCTGTCTCTCAAAAATAAACACTAAAAAATAATAAAGAGGGTGGAGCCAAGATGGCGGAACAGCATGGAAGCTTTTTGTGTGTCTCGTGTCCATGAAATACAGCCAGACCAACACTAAACCATCATACACACCTAGAAAACTGATTGGAAGATTAACACAACAATCTGCACAACCTGAACCACAGAATTCAGCAGGCACGCGACATGAAGAGCTGAACTTGGGGAGCGAGAAGCCGTGAAAGGTAGGGACTCCTTTTGTGGGTGGAGAGAGGACAGAGTCTGGGGAGGGGGGGAGCATACGGGAAAAGCACCCCTCCCCAAAAGCAGCTGGAGAGAAAGTGGAAAATTGGAAACAGCCGCAGGGACTAAACTAAAAAGGGAGACAGGAGAGAGGGGAGGGTTTAAATTCCACTAAGACCATAAACAAGGGGAGCGCAAAGGTTGCAACTCCGCAGCTCGATACCTGGCGGTGCTCTGGTGGGAAAGGTGAATCCCCAGGAACAGAGTGGGGTCCAGGAGGTTCTCGGGCCACACGGGAAAAGCGGTTCCACCGCTGGAAGGACATTTGGTAGAGACTGTTGAAGCCACCTGGTCCCAGCAGACCCCGGAAGGCAGCCACAATCACTGGTGCTGGGGCAAGGTCATTGAGGGTAAAGCCTGGTGCCAGATATGTGTTGCAATTTTCCATAATCCCTGAAACACTGATGCTACACTGTCTCGCGATCTTTTTTGGGGGCGGGCTGGCACGGGGCCGCAGTCTCGGGGCACCGGCAACCGCAGGGTCCGGCAAGCGTTCCTGGGTGCGGCCGACATTTGGCCATTGCTCATTCAGCCATTGTTCGGTGAGACCCTCCCGCAGAAGGGCGGACCGGGTCAAAGCCGCAGTCCTTCAGAAGTAAGGGGCCAGGGAAAACAGCCGTATCTGAGACAAAACTTGGGAGAGAGGTACTGCCTGGGGCCTGATCATGGAGAGTGAAAAAGCGGGGAGTGGACAAGAGCTGAAGAGGAGAACCGGTGCACAATTGCTGATCCGGGAGAACAGACTGGCTGGCTGGGTGGCGCCATTTTTCACGGCTCCTGCGCATGCGCATGCGCACCTACGAGCACGGCAACAATCCACCCCAGTAGGCTAGCAGCGCCATCTAGTGGAGAGTGGAGCTGTTACACCGAGCCCCTCCCACTTGGGCCAACTTTGTTCTTCAAGAACACAAGCCTCACTGCCGGCTAATTTATGGACTATAAACAGCTACATGGACTGACCTCTAGGGGAAAATGAAGCAATTTCAGTCCTACTTCAATCTGTTAGCAGGTTCATCTATTCAATTTTTTTTTCTTTTTTTTCTCTTTCTCCTTTTTCTCTTTTACAATTCTTTTCTTTTTCTTGAATACAGAAAGAGAAAAAACTCATTTTTATTTTCAATTTTTATTAAAAATATCTGTCTTTAATTTTTATTACTATATTTTTTACTTTTGTGTAAATTTTTTCAAATTCTACTTGCATCATTTTATTTTAGTCTACTTCAGTGTACTCACCTTTTCAAATTTTTAAACAATTTCCTTTTTTTTCTTTCTTTTTCTTTTTCTTTTTCATTTCCTTTCTTTTCTTGAATGCAGAAAGAGAAAAAATTCATTTTTACTTTCAATTTCTTTTAAAAATATTTTTATTTAACTTATTACTATATACTTTGCTTTTATGTAATTTTTTCAAATTCTATCTTACTCCCATATTTTATTTCAGTCTACTACAGTGTATTCACTTTTTCAAATTTTCAATTTCTTTTTTCTTTTTTCTCTTTTTTCTCTTTTTCATTTCTTTTCTTTTCTCTTAAATACAGAAAATGAAAAAATTCATATTTCTTTTTAATTTTTATTAAAAATATTTTTAATTTTTTTCTACTATATTCTCTACTTTTGTGTATATTTTTCAAATTCTATTTTACCCACATCATCTCATTTTAGTCTATTTTAGTGTATTCATTTTTTCAAATTCTCAAACGATTTCCTTCCCCCCCCCCTTTTTTCTTCATTTCTCTAATCTGTCAAACCACTTTCAACACCCAGACCAAAACACACCTAAGATCTAGCATCATCTATTGGATTTGTGTGTGTGTGTGTGTGTGTGTGTTTAATTTTAATTTTTTTTAATTTTAATTTTTTTAATTTCAATTTTTCTACCTCATTAATTCTTTTTCTCCCTTCAAAATGACAAAATGAAGGGACTCATCGCAAAAGAAAGAGCACAAAGAAACGACAGCCAGGGATTTAACCAACACAGATACAAGCAAGATGTCTGAACCAGAATTTACAATCACAATAATAAGAATACTAGCTGGAGTCAAAAATAGATTAGAATCCCTTTCTGTAGAGATAAAAGAAGTAAAAAATAGCCAGAATGAAAGTAAAAATGCTATAACAGCTGCAATCATGGATGGATGCAGTGGCAGCAAGGATGGATGAGGCAGAACAGAATCAGCGATGTAGAGGACAAACTTATAGAGAATAACGAAGCAGAAAAAAAGAGGGAGACTAAGGCAAAAGAGCACGATTTAAGAATTAGAGAAATCAGTGACTCATTAAAAAGGAACAACATCAGAATCATAGGGGTCCCAGAGGAGGAAGAGAGAGAAACAGGGGTAGAAGGGTTATGTGAGCAAATAATAGTGGAAAACTTTCCTAACCTGGGGAAAGACACAGACATCAAAATCCAGGAAGCACAGAAGACTCCCATTAGATTCAAAAAAACCGACCATCAGCAAGGCATATCATAGTGAAATTCACAAAATACTCAGGCAAGGAGAGAATCACGAAAGCAGCAAGGGAAAAAAAAGTACCTAACCTACAAGGGAAGACAGCTCAGGTTTGCAGCAGACCAATCCACAGAAACTTGGCAGGCCAGAAAGGAGTGGCAGGATATATTCAGTGTGCTGAATCAGAAAAATATGCAGCCAAGAATTCTTTATCCAGCAAGGCTGTCATTCAAAATAGAAGGAGAGATAAAAAGTTTCCCAGACAAACAAAAATTAAAGGAGTTTGTGACCACTGAACCAGCCCTGCAAGAAACCTTAAGGGGGACTCTCTGAGGGAAGAAAAGATGAAAATATATATACCAAAAGCAACAAAAGATTAGAAAGGACCAAAGAACACCACCAGAAACTCCAACGCTACAAGCATCATAATGGCAATAAATTCATATCTTTCAGCACTCTAAACGTCAATGGACTCAATGTTCCAATCAAAAGACACAGGGTAACAGAATGGATAAGAAAACAAGATCCATCTATATGCTGTTTACAAAAGACCCACTTTAGACCTAGAGACACCTACAGACTGAAAATAAGGGGATGGAGAGCCATCTATCATGCTAATAGTCAACAAAAGAAAGCCGGAGTAGCCATGCTTATATCAGACAATCTAGACTTTAAAATAAAGACTGTATCAAGAGATGCAGAAGGGCATTATATCATAATCAAGGGGTCTATCGACCAATAAGACCTAACAATTGTAAACATTTATGCGCCAAATGTGAGAGCACCGAAATATATAAATCAATTAATCACAAACATAAAGAAACTCATCGATAATAATACCATAATAGTAGGAGACTTCAACACCCCACTCACAGCAACGGACAGATCATCTAATCAAAAAATCAACAAGGAAACAATGGCTTTGAATGACACACTGGACCAGATGGACTTAACAGATATATTCAGAACATTTCATCCTAAAGCAGCAGAATATACATTCTTCTCCAGTGCACATGGAATGTTCTCCAGAATAGACCATATACTGGGACAAAAATCAGCCCTAAGTAAGTACAAAAAGATCGAGATCATACCGTGCATATTTTCAGACCACAATGCTATGAAACTCGAAATCAACCACAAGAAAAAATTTGGAAAGGTAACAAATACTTGGAGACTGAAGAACATCCTACTAAAGAATGAATGGGCTAACTAAGCAGTTAAAGAGGAAATTAAAAAGTATATGGAAGTCAATGAAAATGATAGCCACAACCCAAAACCTCTGGGTCGCAGCAAAGGCGGTCATAGGAGGAAAGTATATAGCAATCCAGGCCTTCCTAAAGAAGGAAGAAAGATCTCAGATACACAACCTTACCTTACAGCTTAAGGAGCTGGAAAAATAACAGCAAATAAAACCCAGAACCAGCAGAAGACAGGAAATAATAAAGATTAGAGCAGAAATTAATGTTATCAAAACCAAAAAAACCAAAACAAAACAGTAGAACAGATCAATGAAACCAGAAGCTGGTTCTTTGAAAGAATTAACAAAATTGATAAGCCACTAGCCAGTTTGATCAAGAAGAAAAAGGAGAGGACCCAAATAAGTAAAATCAAGAATGAAAGAGGAGAGATCACAAACAACACAACAGAAATAAAAACAATAATAAGCGAATATTATAAGCAATTATATGCCAATCAAATGGGTAATCTGGAAGAAATGGACAAATTCCTAGAAACATATACACTACCAAAACTGAAACAGGAAGAAATAGAAAATTTGAACAGACCCATAACCAGTAAGGAAATTGAATTAGTAATCAAAAATCTGCCAAAAAACAAGAGTCCAGGACCAGATGGTTTTCCAGGGAAATTCTACCAAACATTTAAGGAAGAGTTAACACCTATTCTCTTGAAACTGTTCCAAAAAATAGAAATGGAAGGAAAACTTCCAAACTTTCTATGAAGCCAGCATTACCTTGATTCCAAAACCAGACAGAGACCCCACTAAAAAGGAGAACTATAGACCAATTTCCCTGGTGAACATGGATGCAAAAATCCTCAACAAGGTATTAGCCAACCGGATCCAACAATACATTAAAAAAATTATTCACCACGACCAAGTGGGATTTATACCTGAGATGCAGGGCTGGTTCAATATCTGCAAAACCATTAACATGATTCATCACATCAATAAAAGAAAGGAAAAGAACCATATGATCCTCTCAATAGATGCAGAGAAAGTATTTGACAAAATACAGCAACCTTTCTTGATAAAAACCCTCAAGACAGTAGGGATGGAAGGATCATACCTTGAGATCATAAAAGCCATATATGAACGACCCATGGCTAATATCACCCTCAATGGGGAAAAACGGAGAGCTTTCCCCTAAGGTCAGGAATAAGACAGGGATGTCCACTCTTGCCACTGTTATTCAACATAATATTGGAAGTCTTAGCCTCTGCAATCAGACAACACAAAGAAATAAAAGGCATCCAAATCGGCCAGGAGGAGGTCAAACTTTCACTCTTCACAGATGACATGATACTCTATATGGAAAACTCAAAAGATTCCACCAAACAACTGTTAGAACTGATTCATGAATTCAGCAAAGTTGCAGGATAAAATCAATGCATAGAAATCGGTTGCATTCCTATATACCAACAATGAAAGGACAGAAAGAGAAATCAAGGAATCAATCCCATTTACAGTTGCACCAAAAACCATAAAATACTGAGTTGCACCAAAAACCATAAATCTAACCAAAGAGGTGAAAAATCTATACACTGAAAACTATAGAAAACTGATGAAAGAAATTGAAGAAGACACAAAGAAATGGAAAAAAATTCCATGCTCCTGGATAGGAAGAACAAATATTGTTAAAATGTCGATACTACCCAAAGCAATCTACATATTCAATGCAATCCCTGTCAAAGTAACACCAGCATTCTTCACAGAGCTAGAACAAACAATCCTAAAATTTGTATGGAACCAGAAAAGACCCCAAAGAGCCAGAACAATCTTGAAAAAGAAAACCAAAGCAGGAGGCATCACAATCCCAGACTTCAAGCTATACTACAAAACTGTAATCATCAAGACAGTATGGTACTGGCACAAGAACAGACACTCAGATCAATGGAACAGAATAGAGAACCCAGAAATGGACCCACAAACTAATCCCTTGGAGCCTCACTTTGCCAACTAATTTTTGACAAAGCAGGAAAGAATATCCAATGGAATAAAGACAGTCTCTTCAGCAAGTGATGCTGGGAAAACTGGACAGCAACATGCAGAAGAATGAACCTGGACCACTTTCTTACCCCATACACAAAAAGAAACTCAAAATGGATGAAAGACCTCAATGTAAGACAGGAAGCCATCAAAATCCTCGAGGAGAAAGCAGGCAAAAACCTCTTTGATCTTGCCCGCAGCAACGTCTTACTCAACACACCTCCGGAGGCAAGGGAAACAAAAGCAAAAATGAACTACTGGGACCTCATCAAATTAAAAAGCTTCTGCACAGCGAAGGAAACAATCAGCAAAACTAAAAGGCAGCCAACAGAAAGGGAGAAGATATTTGCAAACAACATATCAGATAAAGGGTTAGTATCCAAAATCTACAAAGAACTTATCAAACTCAACACCCAAAAAAACAAATAATCCAATGAAGAAATGGGCAAAAGATAGGAATAGACACTTCTCCAAAGAAGACATCCAGATGGCCAACCGACACATGAAAAAATGCTCAACATCACTCATCATCAGGGAAATACAAATCAAAACCATGAGATACCACCTCACACCTGTCAGAATGGGTAACATTAACAACTCAGGCAACAACAGATGTTGGTGAGGATGCAGAGAAAGAGGATCTCTTTTGCATTGTTGGTGGCAATGCAAGCTGGTGAAGCCACTCTGGAAAACAGTATGGAGGTTCCTCAAAAGACTAAAAATAGAACTACCCTACGACCCAGCAATTGCACTACTAGGCATTTATCCACGGGATACAGGTGTGCTGTTTCGAAGGGACACATGCACCCCCATGTTTATAGCAGCACTATCAACAATAGCCAAAGTATCGAAAGGGCCCAAATGTCCATCGACGGATGAATGGATAAAGAAGATGTGGTATATATATACAATGGAGTACTACTCGGCAATCAAAAAGAATGAAATCTTGCCATTTGCAACTATGTGGATGGAACTGGAGGGTATTATGCTAAGTGAAATTAGGGAAAGACAAAAATCATATGACTTCACTCATATGAGGACTTTAAGAGACAAGACAGATGAACCTAAGGGAAGGGAAACAAAAATAATATAAAAACAGGGAGGGGGTACAAAACAGAAGAGACTCATAAATATGGAGAACAAACTGAGGGTTGCTGTAGGGGTTGTGGGAGGGGGGATGGGCTAAATGGGTAAGGGGCATTAAGGAATCTACTTCTGAAATCATTGCTTCACTATACGCTAACTGATTTAGATGTAAATTTTAAAAAATAAAAAATAAAGTTAAATAAATAAATAAATAAATAATGAACAAAGTGAGGCTCCAAGGGATTAAAAACTTGCCAAAGTCCCATGGCCACTCAGCAGAGCACCTGGGGCTCGGACTGATCGATGACTCCCTCCTCTGCACAGCACAGCCCCTCCAGGGCTTGGGGGTGAGGATGGCTCAGCGCACAGGCAATGGTACTTTTATTTGAGGCAGATTGGAAAGTAGCTTATTAATGTTTCTCCAAGACTCTGAAACAGGTAACTGACTAGTGCCACTTGCTACCCACCGCTCTGAAAAGGGAACTCCTTCTACCAGATACTGAGTCTATCGTTCATTTCTCCCACTTCTGCTCTGGTTCCAGTTTGCAGTCTTCTCTGCATCCAGCAGTGAACTGGGTGGTGAATGCGCCTCTCTCCTCATGTTCCTCATGATCCCTGGCATTCCAATGTGCCCTGGCCTGGAGCTGGAGCTGTTCACTCTCTGGTTATATAAGGGTGAAATCCACCAGGCGTGGACAGAGAGGAAACCCTTGTCAAGAATGGATCCAGATTTGCAGGGCCTACAGCTTATAAAAATTTTTAAGATCATCTTGAATGGGAAACAATGCAAAAAAATCTTATTTTTTGCTATTTATACAAACGCAGGAACGCATCACTAGGTCCCCTCCTTGTGCCTTAGAAGAGGCCAGGCCCTGGAAAGTGAGGGGTGCTGAAGATTAATTTTCTTTAGCTTCAGGGTAAAATTGCCCCTGGGCCTTACATAATGTAAAGTAGGACATACCTGGGGCGCCCTTTCTGATCCCTCACATGTCTTTGAACAAAGCTGGTCAGACCCCTTTGGGAGGTAGGACACACAGTAACCAGAAGCCTTGGGGTTTTCAGGACAATTCCTATTTCAAATATTTTATCAGACCATATGTCAAATGATGTCTCTTGAAAAAATGTAGGTGGTAATGTGATAGAAAAGAGGTACAAAAAAACAAAGAAAACAAACAAACAAATAAATAAAATAAAATAAAATAAGGGGCGCCTGGGTGGCTCAGTCGGTTGAGCGGCTGACTTCGGCTCAGGTCACAATCTCGCGGTCCGTGAGTTCGAGCCCCGCGTCGGGCTCTGTGCTGACAGCTCGGAGCCTGGAGCCTGTTTCAGATTCTGTGTCTCCCTCTCTCTCTGACCCTACCCCGTTCATGCTCTGTCTCTCTCGGTCTCAAAAATAAACGTTAAAAAAAAATAAAAATAAATAAAATAAAATAAAATAAAATAAAATAAAATAAAATAAAATAAAAACCAACCCTCTTCCCTCTCCCCACCAAATGAGTCCAAATGGAGACAGAACTGCTACTTGTTTCCTATGGATGTTCTGCTTCCTGTCTCAGAATGGAAGAAACAAACCCAGGAACTTCAATAATGGAGCACAGCCGGGGCACCTGCGTGGCTCAGTCGGTTAAGCGTCCAACTTCGGCTCGGGTCATGATCTAACGGTTTGTAAGTTCGAGCCCCGCATCGGGCTCTGTGCTGATGGCTTAGAGCCTGGAGCCTGCTTCGGATTCTATGTCTCCCTCTCTCTCTGCCTCTCCCCCACTTGTGCTCTGTCTCTCTCTCTCAAAAATAAATAAAATGTGGGGCGCCTGGGTGGCTTGGTCAGTTAAGCGTCCGACTTTGGCTCAGGTCATGATCTCACGGTCCGTGAGTTCGAGCCCTGCGTCGGGCTCTGTGCTGACCGCTCAGAACCTGCAGCCTGTTTCAGATTCTGTATCTCCCTCTCTCTGCCCCTCCCCTGTTCATGCTCTGTCTCTCTCTGTCTCAAAAATAAATACACATTAAAAAAATTTTTTTAATTAAAATAAATAAATAAATAAATAAAATGTAAAAAAAAAAAAATAAATAATGGAGCACAGCCTCTGCAGAGACAGAAGTGTCTACCCTCTAAGAAAACAGCAGGAATCTTTAAAAAGAAATCACCTTCCCTTAGTAGGCAGCAATAATCACGTGGCCGAGAAAATCCTGCCTCCTTAGACTTACCTTGGGTAAGAAACAAAATGTAGTCAGAAAGGACAAGTTGAGTTCCAAAGACTGGAGAACCTTCTTCTAGTCCCTGTCGTCAGTTTTCCATTCCATGGTAACCACGCCCGAGACTTCAGAGCAAAACATTGAAGCAGATGTGCCGTGTAGGTCTCCCATCCCCCAAAGACTCAGGCTCAACTGTCCCACAGACTTCTCAGGGGCTGCCAGGGAACAGATGTGCAGCAATAAGCTATTCATCAAGTAAGAATGGGAAGAGGTGTTCGTTTTGCTTTCCAGGAAACACTATCTGAAAGGCAGAAGATAGCATGGGCAGCACTTCCAAGGTTAGCACAGTGCATTTGCGGCTTGTTCATAACGGTAATAGTGATGACGTGCATCGCTACTGTTTACTGAGACTTACTATGTGCTATAAATGTATTATCTTGTTTAACCCACATAACAACCCTATCACTATTCCTATTTTACCTACAAGAAAACAGAGATGTTAAGAAGCATACCTAATATCATACAGCTAATAAGTGCTACAGCTGGTACTCAAACTAGTTCTATCGTCATTTCTAACCAATGTGTTTTCCTGTCTCCTTTAATGGCCATTTGATAGATATCCCAGTGATTCACTAAGAAAGAAAGGAAAAAAGGAAGTGAGAGAAGAAAGGAGGAAGGGAGGAAGGAAGGGAAGAAGGAAAGAAAGAAAAATTCAGTTAAACATTTCCACAAAGATCAGCCAGTCCCTGCCTGGTGGTGATGTCAACCAAAACTGCTGTGGGGCAAGCTCCGTTCCCTCACCATTTCCAGCAGCAGAATAACCTGGGCACTTAGGAAAAAGGCCAGTTGTTGGGCCCATTCCAGACCTACTGAGTCAGAATCTCCGGGGATGGGGCCTAGGAGTCCTCCTGACACATGCCTCCCTCCACTACCACCCCGACCCCCCAGGCAATTCTGTCACACTGCTGCTTGCCCGATGTTTGAGAACAGCTGCTTGTCGACAGGCCATGCCTCCTGGCTCACCTGGGAGACCCAGTTGTCCGAGCATAAGTGGCAAGAGCACCCCCTTTATTCTCCTACGTGTTCCAGTGCAGACAATCCATTCGCATGTGTATATCTCTGTATTTTTCGTACCAAAAATCAGACCATATTGTACATGCTATTTTATAACCTGGCTTTTTTTTTTGACGATTCCTACTTTTCCATATAAATGAAGTTTTATCTTGACTAATACCAATCCTTATTCAGATTTCTTCAGTCATCCCTGAAATCTGGTTTAATCAATATGTAATCGTTTTATAATGGTTATAACTATTATAATTGCTTTATAATAACAGTTTTCTCTTCTAAACTGAAAACAGTTTCTTTTTTCTTTACAACCTGTCCTATCAACTAGACCAGGCTAGATGCACTATGGGCCATGGCATCTTTTGGATTTTTCTGGATACTTGTTAATTAGTTTGCTCCCCTGTTTTCCATATTGCTTATCAACTAAAAATTAAAGTTTCATGGAGTCAAGTTTGGCTATACATCATAGGTAATGTTTACTTCACCTCTGTATCACATCAGGAAACAGGTACCATCTGGTTGACCTACATTATTGATGCTAAGATCAACCACTGGATGAAGGTGATAACTTTCTGATCCTACGATGGGAGAGTTGCATTGTTTCCCTTGCACCTAGGAAGTAATCTGTACAGCCTCACTTTGGCTTTATATGAACATATAGTCTCCCATCAACCATACACCTAATGCTTTTAGCACCATTGATAACTATTGCCTGAGTTAGGGATGTTGCAGAATGTTGACTTGCTAAACCTATCAATCCTACTACATGATTGGCAGGTATTGTTTGGTAAAATCGGGATTTTTATGCATCATATGAGGCCATTTGGTTACCAGTCCCTATTGAAAAGGAAGGTTAAATTTCTTTTTCTCTACCATTTTCCAGTTGAGGAGCTAGTTTAACAGCCACATGAGCCCAATTTCTGGAGTCAGTTGTGCAATATCTGTGTCTGTGCTCAGACATGATTGGCAACCAGAAATACTCTATCAAAAAGAGTATCCATAAGGGCGCCTGGGTGGCGCAGTCGGTTAAGCGTCCGACTTCAGCCAGGTCACGATCTCGCGGTCCGCGAGTTCGAGCCCCGCATCAGGCTCTGGGCTGATGGCTCGGGGCCTGGAGCCTGTTTCCGATTCTGTGTCTCCCTCTCTCTCTGCCCCTCCCCCGTTCATGCTCTGTCTCTCTCTGTCCCAAAAAAAAAAAAAAAAAAAAAAAAAAAAAAAAGTTGAAAAAAAAAAAAAGAGTATCCATAAGTGTTGACCTAAGCTAACTACAATTTTCACATCTGACCCTCAAGCCACAATCTTGTACTGCATTTCTTTGAGCTCAGGAAGTTCTTAAAGAACACTTAGTTTACGATAAAACACATTCTATTGCCTCTCAGAAATGAGCTTTCATTAAGTAGAGGCAGAATTGTTCTAGTTAATGGGCTTTCAAGAAACATGAGCACTGTACCAAGCTATGGGACAATGATTCTTTGTGTTTGCAGTTTGACATGTGGCATAGGTCTTTAAAAAGAGTTAGCATTTCCGAGGGAACATACATCAGACACTGTGGCATGTTCAACAATCTCTCTCATTGTACATGTCCTTCTTACATTGTGACTCTGACACTCCTGGCAGTGAGAGGTGTGGTCTGTGTTCCCTTCCCTTGAATCTGGGCAGGCTTACAGCATGGCAGAAGTGACACTATGTAAGAACATACCACCATTTTTTTTTCATTCGCTTGTTGATGGACATGTGGCTGTTTTCAATTTTGTGCTATTACAAATAAAGCTGCTATGAACATTTGTGTACAAATCATTCTGTGGACATGTTCTTTCTTTTCTCCAGAAGTAAGTGGATGGGTCATATGGCAGGTATATGGTTTAACTTTTAGGAAACTGTCAAATACTTTTTGCAAAGTGTTGAACCATTTTACATTCCCACCAGAAGTGTATGAGAGTTCCAGTTCCCCCACATCCTCACCAACATTGAATATGGTCAGTCTTCTCAATTTTAGCCATTCTAATAGGTATGCAGTGGTTATCTCACTGTGGTTTTAATTTCCATTTCCCCAGTGACTAATGATGTTAAGCATCTATGCATATGCTTATTGATCATTCATAGATCTTCTTTGGTGAAATCTCTATTCTAACCTTTTTGACATTTTAATTGGGTTGTTTTTAAAAAAAATTTTTTTTTAATGTTTACTTATTTTTGAGAGAGAGAGAGAGAGAGCACAGGAGCAGTAGAGGGACAGAGAGAGAGGGAGACACAGAATCCAAAGCAGGCTCCAGGCTCTGAGCTGTCAGCACAGAACCCTACACGGGGCTCAAACTCATGAACCGTGAGATCGTGACCTGGGCTAAAGTCGGACACTTAACCAACTGAGCCACCCAGGCACCCCTAATTGGGTTGTTTTTTTTATATTGAGTTTTGAAGATTGTTTATATTTTCTAGATACAAGTTCTTTATCAGATACGTACATTGCAAATATTTTCACCTAGTCCATGGCTTGTCTTTTCATTCTTTCCAAGAGCAGAAGTTTTTAATTTTGATTAAGTCCAATTTATGAGTTTGTTCTTTTATAGATCGTGCTTTTGGTGTTGTAACTAGGAAATCTTAACAATGTCACAAAGATTTTCTCCTATGTTTTTGTATACAAGGTGTTTTCTTTTTAAAGTTTATTTATTTGGGGGGAGAGAGAGAGAGAGAGAGAGAGAGAGAGAGGGAGCGCATGAGCAGGGGAGGAGCAGAGAGGGGGAGAGAGAGAATCCCAAGCAGGCTCCACGCCATCAGCGTGGGGCCCGCTGTGGGACTCGATCCCACAACTGTGAGATCATGACCTGAGTTGAAGAGTTGGGCGCTTAACCAAGGGAGCCACCAGGCACCCCTACCTACAAGGTTTATAGTTTTAGCTCTTTTTTACATTTAGATCTATGACCCACCTTGAATTAATCTTTGTATGTGGTACAGCATATGCATTAGAAGTTCTTTTGTTGTTGCTTTTCGCTTTTGTATATCCTATTGTTCCAGCAACATTTGTTGAAAAAACTATGCTTTCACCACTGAACTATCTTTTCATTTTTGTAAAATAGTCATCAGTGTATGTGTAGATCCCTACGTTCTTTATTCTGTCCCACTGATCTATTTCTATCTTGTATCACCACCCACTGAGTTTGAAACCAGATAGTTTTAGTTCTCCAATTTTGTTCTTTTTCAAAGTTGTTTTGACTACTCTGGGTCCTTCACATTTCATATGAATTTTTAGAATCAGGTTATAAGTTTTAATTGGAAAAAAAAAAAAAAAACCCTGCTGGGATTTTGATAGGGATTGACTTAAATTTATAGATCAATTGGCAAGAATTGACCTTTTAATTATATTGAGTCTTCTGACCCATGAGAAAGTAGACCTGTCCATTTATTTAGGTCTTCTTTAATTGCAGCAATTTCTTGTAGTTTTCAGTGCACAGGTCGTACACATCTTTTGTCAGGTTTAGTCCCTAAACAGTTCATATTTTTTTTTTAATTTTTTTTTTCAACATTTATTTATTTTTTGGGACAGAGAGAGACAGAGCATGAACAGGGGAGGGGCAGAGAGAGAGGGAGACACAGAACCGGAAACAGGCTCCAGGCCCTGAGCCATCAGCCCAGAGCCCGACGCGGGGCTCGAACTCACGGACCGCGAGATCGTGACCTGGCTGAAGTCGGACGCTTAACCTACTGCGCCACCCAGGCGCCCCACAGTTCATATTTTTTATGCTATTGTAAGTTGTACTTAAATTTTTTTGCAATTTGATTGTTGCTAGTATTCATTGACTTTTAAATTTTGAGTTCTATTTTTAAATTTCTTGGGAGTTTTTGTTTTTTTTTTATAAATCTGTTCTTTTTTGTTGCTGTTGTTTAAAAGCACCCCATACTTGGGATGCAAAATCTTACTGAAGAATGTAAGTTTTTGCTTTAAATTTTCTTCTGCTCCCTGAATAGTTTTCTCCAGCTTTCTCTATTGTTGCTTATTTGGGTCTTTATCTTTCATGTTAAAGTATTGATTGGGGCAGAGGGGAATCCATTCATATTGAAGAGAAAGACACTAAAAAGCCAGTTAGAGCTCTGCATGCATGGGCGAGCACGGTTCACTACTAGCCATCTCTGTAGGGTAACTGTCCATTTCATACACACACACAAAAACCCCCAAAATGTTGGAATCTGTAGGGATTTTTGCCTTTGACTGGACAGGTTCTCCAGAGAAGAATCTTCCAATCTTTTTCCCAGAGAGCCTAGTTCCAAGAAGGGAGAGGGGGTGGGATGAGGACAAGGTTCCGAAGGGGAGTCTCAGTTTTCCGCATGTAGATTTTCACTTAATTGTCGTTTCCAGGATTGTGCTTCAGCGTGCATCCTCTCTGCCTTTGTTCCTAAGTCTGATGCTTCTCTAGTTGAATTTCTTAAGAAAATAAACTTCCTTTCTACTTCCGGAGTACAGGAGAGGTAGTCCTCTTTCAGGGTAGCATATGGAAAGGAATCTGTGGTTTAATTGTTCCTTTTAAAGTCTTTCAACAAATCATCCCGTTATGAGCCCTCTCTCCCTGAACTGGCAGAGTTCTGCTGTGCAAACTGGCATGCACTTTCCTCTATAAGCTAGGTCAGTTACCACTTGTCCATTTGCTTCCCATTTTCTAATGTTTGTTGACATCTCTAATTCACTAGCTTCTGCTGTCCCGTGTGGATTTAAACGTGTTTATCCTTTGCACAAGTGTGCAGGCCACAACGTTTATCTAGAAGTCAAACAGCTTTTGAATTACCAATAACCCTCTGTGGCAGTCCTGACCCTTCATTGCATCCAATGAGGCTGTGGGGCTAAGTCTAACGGAAGGAGTGAGGCTGAAAGGTGGAGTCTGCTCAGTAATTAGTAATTTCAAATCCATACGTGGTAGTTGTAAAGATATATAAGAAAATGTAAATCACTATTTCTACAATGACAAACTGGTTAAAAAAACCGCAACATGTACGTCAGACAGAATGGCCCCAATATAACAAGAACAAAACAATGCTTATAAATCAGTAAAAAGATGAACGCTAAGAAAATAAATAGGGGCACCTGGGTGGCTCAGTTGGTTAAGCGTCCGACTCTTGATTTTTGGCTCAGGTCATGATCTCACAGTTCATGGGTTCAAGCCCCACATCGGGCTCTGCACTTAAAGTGTGGAGCCTGTTTGGGATTCTCTCTCTCCCTCTTTGCCCCTCCCTCCTCTGCTTACACTTTCTCTCTCTCAAAATAAATAAACTTAAAAAAAATTTTTTAAGGAAAAGAAAGATGGTTAAAATATATAAAAATACATTACAATAAATGTGCAAATTAAAATAATATTGAGCTAATTTTCACCTATGAGATTAACAAAGTTTAACAGTTCAACCTTAAAAAAAATAGTTGTCTTTCTTGGATTGAGCAGTTCAATTTGACAATTCCACCAAAATTTGAAATGTGAATAACTTTTTGACCAAGAAATTCCAATCCGGAGTATCAGGTCAGGAGCATATAAAAAAAATTTTAATGTTTATTTTTGAGAGAGACAGAGACAGAGCATGAGCGGGGGAGGGGCAGAAAGAGAGGGAGACACAGAACCCAAAGCAGGCTCCAGGCTTTGGGTTGTCAGCACAGAGCCCAACATAGGGCTCAAACCCACGAGCTGTGATATCATGACCTGAGCTGAAGTCGTACACTTAGTGAGCCACCCACGTGCCCCCAGAGGATCAGGAGCATATAAACAAGTGCTCAAAAGCTACATGCAAAACCCATCGGTGTGAAATTAAGTTACCATTCTATCTCATGGTGAATATTCTGCAGAGAAGATGACAGTGAATTTAGAGATGATTTTCCTTTTGTTTACACTGATTTGACTGAATCTTTTGTAATAAGCATGTCTTACTTTTACAGTCAGAAAAATTAAGAAAGGCATTTTTGTTTTATTCATTTAGAAGCAATTTTAAATAGTTAAGGGGCACTGGGTGGCTCAGTCGGTTGAGCATCCAACTCTTTATTTCAGCTCAGGTCATGATCTTGTACGTGGGGTCAAGCCCTGTGTCGGGCTCTGTACTGTCAGTGCAGAGCCTGCTTGGGGATCTCTCTCCTCCTCTCTCTTTGCTCCTCCCCTGCTCACGCATGCTCTCTACCTCTCAAAATAAATATATATATATTTTTAATAAAAATAAAATAGTAGTTAAGACTATGACCTGGGTTCAAATCTGAGCACCACTCCCTTGTTCAGCCGTCAGCAAGTTGCTTCGTGTCTCTATTCCTCAGTTTGCCATTATTACATACGGTTGTTTTAAGGAGATTAATGTATGTAAAATGCAAAGAACCTGCTTGGCAAGCAATAAGCACTTGATATGCACTAGTTATTATTTCATTTTGGAAAAACAAAGATTATTTAATGATTTGTGTTTAGGTTGTGTAAAAATGTCTCTATTGTCAAAACAGCTGACTCAAAATGCCAGTAAGTCAATGGGACGAGACAAAAACAAAATGACAAGTTTAAACACTGGAAAGGAAAAGACAAAGTGCAATTATTTTCAAATGCTACAACTGTCTACCGAGGGAAATCTAAGATACTCAATTTAAAAATTATCAGGATTAATAAGAGAATCCAGTGGAATGGGAAAATAAGGGTTAAGTATTCTGAATTCAATAGCTTAACACTATAGTAGCAATAACTAGTTAGAAAATATAATGAGTTTCAATTCACAGTAAAAATAAACAATACAGCTAGAAGTAAGCTTCATAAGAAATATATAAACTCCACATCAAGAATATCACAAAAATAGGGGCACCCGGGTGGCTCAGTCGGTTGAGTGTCTGACTTCGGCTCAGGTCATGATCTCGCACTTCGTGGGCTCGAGTATGAACATTGTTTTTTAGACATACTAGTATTGTATACTTCATAGACTACAGTATAGAGTAAACATAACTTTTATATGCACTGGGAAACCAAAAAATTCGTTTGACTTCTTTATTGTTTTATTGCAGTGGTCTGAAACTGAACCCACACTATCTCTGAGGTACACTTGTATTTAGACTGTGGTCAGCAGTAAGCCCCCAGAGGTCCAACCAGGTTTCTGTCAGAAAACTAATGCAACTCTATTAGTTTTCTATTCTTGTCATAACAAATTACCACACACTTAATGGTCTGAACAACACAAATTAATTACCACACAGTTCAATAGATCAGAAGTCTGACATTGGTCTCACTTGGCTAAAATCAAGGCTGTGTTCCTGCTCGGAGGTTCTGGGGAGAATCCACGTCTTTGCTCATTCAGGTTGTTGGTATAATTCAGTTCATTGCAGTTGCAGCACTGAGACCCCCATTTGCTGATTGTCAGCTTGATGGCTGTTCCCAGCTTCTAGAAGCTGCCCACATTCCTTGACTTGTGGCTTCCATCCTCCATCTTCAAAACCACCAACAGCAGGTCGAGTTGTTCCCATGTTTGAATCCCTCCTCCTATCTCCTCCCTCAATGCGGACAGAAAAGTGTCTCAGTTTCAAAGACTCGTGTGATTAGATTGGCCCCACCTGATAATCCAAGATACTCTCCCCATATAAAAGTAAATTTACTCACATCAGCAAAATCCTTTTTGCCATAAAGGTTACATAGTTACAAGTTTTGGGGATTAGGACTTGGGACATCTTGGTGGGCAATTAAGTATGTGTGTTCTGGAATCCTCAGGGGTTGGAATTTGGTTCTAATAGTCAATGGCTGAACAACCTTGGACAAGTTACTTTAAATTTCATCTTTGTAATAATGCTGGCACCTATCCCAACTATCATAAGAACTATGTAACACATACACTTAGCAGTGCCTCACATACATAAAGCTCAATAAATGTTAGCTATTATTAAACTTAAATGAGGAACCTTTTCTTATCTCAATTAAATTTCATCTTATTCTTTCCAACTCAGGGCCGCAGGCTGTCAAGATAGTTTTTAATCTCAATTCTGTGGTCTTCACTATTATAACTTCCTTTTAGATTTGTGTTATCTTCCTCTTGATAAGCATGCTTGCTCCTTCCTCTCGGTCACAAAGTTAGGCAAGGTCAAGCTGTAACTTTGGCATGAATGGAGACAGCTTTCATCTTTGAAAACAATTTCATGGGACAGACCCTGACTCGAAGGATCAGGTGCTAAGAAAGGGAAAGGAAATACAAAGATTCCTCTTGCACTTATGGACATTCCTAGTCTAACGGCCCCTTTCAAAATGAGAAAAAAATAGGGTCACTGCAAAATGGCACCCAAGGCCTACTCGAAGACACTTTATTTTTAAGTGGATAAAGGAGATATTTACATCTCCATTTTATACATTAATAAACAACCGAGGCTCAGTCCATTTTAAAGGACTTGTTCGGGCTCATTATAGCTGATAAAGGGCAGAGTGAGGCCATGAACCCAGGATATCTGACTCCAAATCCTACCGTCTTTCCCCCTCAGCACTCTTCCTTCTAAGGGTTCTGCTTACCACATCTGGGAACTGGAAAAGCCCCAGAAAGGAGACAACTAAATGATGGAAGAAATCTTGGGTCTTTGATGAAAGAAGAGATACTTCATTGGAAGGAAGGAAGGAAGGAAGGAAGGAAGGAAGGAAGGAAGGAAGGAAGGAAGGAAGGAAAAATTGGAACTCTTTTCTTCAGCCTAGAAATGTTACAACTGAGAAAAAAAAATCAAATCCAGACTGACAAAACTAAGATTGATGGGCACTATTTGCTATAATCTAGTTGGCGCCTTTCAAACTCCTGTTAAAGTACTTCCTCACAGAGCATAAATGTATCCAACTCTATACTTCGTGTAGTGCCAGCAAGAAATATTCAGGCAATCAGTCTTCATAACAGTGACTTCCTGGAAAAAACTTACAAATTGATCATTAGGAATTATAGTGTGTTTTCCCATTTCCCAGCAGTATGATAAAGAGGCTCGACCAAGGGAGTATTATGTCAAATACATCACACATACAGCCAACATAGGTGAAAATCCAATATTATGACTTCAAAACTCCGTATTCATAAAAAAAGGGTCAATATGTACCACATCCTGGTTGTGCAAGAGATCTCAATGTACTATAACATGTGTATACAAATATATGTAATTTATGTATATTTAATACTAAAAGTGAAATTGTATCATACAAACTTCTCTTAAACAATTTAATTTTGTCTGCCTTTAGAATTTAGGAGGGCTTTTGGGGTTGTCTGGGTGGTTCAGTCAGTTAAACATCCTACTCTTGGTTTTGGCTCAGGTCATGATCTCCCAGTTTGTGAGTTTGAGCCCCACATGGGGCTTCTCACTGACAGTGAGGAACCTGCTTGGGGTTCTCTCTCCCTTCTCTCTCTGCCCCTCCCTTGCTCACACTCTTGTCTCTCAAAATAAACTTTTAAAAAAATTAAAAAAAAAAAAACAATTTAGCAGGGCTTTTATTGAGATTGTAGGAGTAAGCCAAGTCTTTAAAAAAAAAAAAAAACTGTCCAACTAGGTTGAAATAATTACAACCATCATCTTGTTGGATTTTCTGTATCTGAGCTATCCTACTTTTTAATCTATAAAATCCTTTTTTATTGCTGAAAAATTCTCAAAGGAGCAGCTGACCATGAATTTGAAATGACAATGATTGGGTTGTGACTGCTTATATTTCCATCCCAAGTGTCAGCCCCATGGCAGTGCAGAGGCCCTCTCCAATGGAAGTGCCCCCTATCGGTCCTAAAGATTTGTATGGACTACCACCAGAAGTATTTTTATATATATTATTTCATTGTGAGGTAAGTAGGACAGATACTATTATTCTCATCTTACACATAAAGGATCTAAGGTTTAAGGGACCTTAAATGACTTCGCTCAAGGTCACACAGCTCATTAGTAGAGTAGCTGGGACAAAGAAGCCAGGTCCCACAATCAAGGCACAGTGTCTTTTCCTGCATTGTATGGTCCACTCACCTGTCTGCCAGGACAGAAAGGTTTCTTCTAAGAATCTTCGGGAGTTGGCAAGATGATCACAGCAGGACTTTAGGTTGATATAGTGTGACTATAGTCCAGACAGACTATAATCCAGGTCTTTCCAGTAAGGTGTCACCCATTTAATGGAGCTATTTTTAAAATGCCTACGATCACTCCCTCTCACAAGATGGGCAATGCACAGTGAGATTTTCTTGTGATCACAAATGCCTAGATTTTTCTCAAAGCCACACAGCTTTGGGGGGAACAAAATAAAAATTCTAACTACTGTGTTTCTTTGCTCCCACTCTGAGTCAGAATCATCCGGTGTACCTCAGATACTGCAAGCTTAGAAAGGCAAACCCAATACCCAGGTATGCCAAACACTGTCATTCCCCTCCTCCATCACATAACCTGGCCCCATCTATCTTACCCATAACCCGCATTAAGAGGTGGCTGATGTCATTAGGGAATACCATGGAATGGAACCACTGTTGCTTGGCAATGATCTCCTCAGCTAGCTTCCCATAAGCTAGGATAGAAATTTCTTCCCCTTATCCAAGCTACTTCTGTGACATATACCAGCTTTAAGGATCTTCACATGAACATTCCAGATGCAAGAAATTGGTAGGCAGCCTGATCCTTTCCTCTATTCACTAGAAAATTTGCAAAATTACTAGGCAACAAGAATAATTAATTTGATCCATTTAGGAAACCTATCTGGATAATTCAGACAAAAAAAACACCTGTTACTCAGGAACAATTTTACCGATTTTATCCAAATAATTTCAACAGCCCCTTTCCTCAATTGAGAACTGCTAGGTCAGAAAAGAAACAACAACAAAACACCACCAAATAGAACTGCTTTCTTGAGCAAACAGCGTCACCCAGCCTAAACCCTACATTGTATCAACACTAGACCTAGGAACCATTACTACAATCCAGCTCTCCTTCCTCAGTCTCTGCCCTTTGCACCAAATACAATCACATGCTCTTCATTGGAAAAGCACCACAGCCCATTAAACAACCTTGGGTTATAGTTACAGCTCAGTCCAATGTGTCACACCTGATGGCAAGTAGGTTGAGGGTGGGGCTCTAAGATGTTTGCCCTGTGCATTTTCAGGGTCTTACTCTACAATTTATAAACCATGTGGTCCTCATTCACACATAATGGAAATAATTCCCCAAAGCGGTCCTACCTTCCTCAGAAACATAAATTAACTAAGGAAAATAACAGGTTTTACTAACTGAGACTAGTGTTTAGAGCAGAAACTCTAGGGAGCACAGGGTTATTACACAGCAGGAGGAGGTACAATAGGCTGTGAAACGATTTTGGTCTTTTTGGTCCAGTGGTAGAAATTTCAGCTCAAACAACAGCACTTTGCTGAGAAGTATCTTGCTGTTAAATAAACAATTGTATGAGGCCTTTTTAGAACAATGAATTTGGATTGGCAACAGCTCTGTAGATATTACTTATAACAGTTTAGCAAGAAAAGCTCTACCATGATTGAGGTCATTGATATTGGCATCAGTCCTCTCAATTATTTTGTATTAGGCAGAAAACGCTTAGGTTTTATCATGTATCGTACAGATGCATAAAACAAAATGCATTAGCCTTCTCATTTTAGATAAGTCTCCTAAAGCTCTCTTGAGCAAACCATGAGCAAAAATTTATATATTATATACATAAACATTTTTGGTTTCACATATTATTTTCTATATAAGCCAGCGTCTAATTGCTCAAGACTTTGAAGCAACTATGAATGTTAGCAAATGGATCAAAGTCCAAATACAATCAGGTAGACTGGATAAGACAGTCTATGAACTTTCAAGGAAATTTGGGTAGAATTATAAACATCTGCCTGTAGGCTGAGGCTCCTTAAGCGAAGACAGCTCAAAACTTAGGACAGAGTCCCAGCAGAACCTGAACTGAGCAGCTAGCGCACTACCCTGGTTTAGGAATGCAGAGAAGTTCTACTTTTCACTTACGGAATCATCCCTCCCTTTCCCAAACCCTCTTTCCTAACTGCTCACTGTTCACAAAACTCCAGTGGGCTCTTTCCTGGCTCCAACTCCCCTGCCCCATAGTCCAGGATGACAGACGAGAAGTGACCAGCCATCAGACCAATACAACCATAAACCAGATCTAGAATCACATCTTCTGCTGGTGTTGGTAAAAGTAACCCACTTTCCCCCTATGCCCCACATTCCTTCCTCAACCTATCTAGCCAGCTACATGGAAGTCCTGACGCACTCACTGTATTGACCCTTCTCTAAACTGAAGGGTCGCTGGGCCAGACCTTTTTTTTATTCCCATTTTAACGTGTACAATTCCATGGCATTTAGTACGTCACAATTTGGTTAACCACCACCACCATCTAGTTCCAGAGGAATATCATCACACACCACCCCCACCAAAATCCTGTACCCGTTAGCTGTCATTCCCCATTCACCCCTCACCCCTCCCCCAGTCCCCGGCAACCACCTATTCTACTTTGTCATTTTACCACAGCAATTAATACTTTGGGCAAATACAGCTAACACTTCCAGTCACTGAGAAAGATCAATTAACTTAATGAAACAAAAGGGCTTTTTTGTTCATATAAGAATCTTAAGGATTAACATCTGGGTTTTACGTCAAATTGAACTTCAGGTCATAGCATCCCTACAAGGTTTTGTTAAACTTTAACAGATCACAGTATCTGGGCTTCTCATCATTAGTTTGTGAAACATAATTATCATACCGCTGCCCTCCACACACCCACGCAGTGCTAATCACTCCTTGACCTCATTTTTCCATTTTATAGAATTCACAAAAGAACAGATTTAAATATATTACTCAAAGATCAGAGATTCACTAATTGATTTTTAGTTCCTCCTACTTAGGAAATAGTGTTTCCTATCTGGGAAGATACCTTTGCCATTCTTCTATTGGTTCCTTTGTAAGCTCAAATTAACCTACTGACTGTTAAAAGCTAACTGTCTGTTTGAACTTCTAATGTCTGGTACATTCCATGCGCTTAACAGATATTAAAAAATAAATGAGTTAAATGTCCAAGAAGCCAAATGGTTGCAAGCGACATTTCTGGAATGGTTTTTGTCGAAACTAAGGCAAAATCTGCAGATGGACTGGCTATCAGTAGGATTCTAGTTTCTACTCATGGAATCATTCCTCTTCCCCAGCCCTCCAACCATCCGACCCCTCCCCGCCCCTGCCACCTGCGAAATCCTCTTTTCTAACTGTTGCAAATCATGCCAAGTATTACTATGCAACACAGGTGTTATCTACGTTTTTCTCACCCTGTCTTAAAAAAAAAGGTATTTCAAATAAACAAAACCACTTCAATAACCATCTTAACAACCTAAGTTTCACAATCCTAAATTATAATCAGGTTTCAAGTCCCCCAACTATCCCACTGGTATTGTTACCTAATTAGCTAATACTTAAATTATGGTAATAATCACAATATTTGAGGCCATTTACTAGTTTACTTTCCAGACTTTCAATAATCCATAACTATTCCCCAGAAAGAATTAATATTGCTCTTGATTTCTCTTGGTGTTTCTCAGGAGAAAAAAACAAATGATAACCAGATTATCAAATCAACTCAAAGCAAATATTTCAAGGTTGTTCAGTAGCTTTGGTCTGATTATTGTGTCATATTAGGGAGCTGTGTATGTTTTCAAATCAGAAATTGCCACTAATTCAGTGCTTCTACTTAATTCAATTAAGTTCTGTAAGATTTACATAAAAGGAGTGAAGTACACAACGGAGAGAATTTTTAGGTTGAGTATATATTAAAAGCAACTCCCTAACAAACCTACAGAGAATAGCTTCAGTATAGAAAAGTGTCCAGAGGTATTTGACTTATGTTTAAACTTTATGGTACTACTTAGGACAAAAAAATTCAAAGTGGGAAAATACAATGGGAGTCATAAGCCCAGACTGGCAAAAAGATAAAAATAGCTCAGTTTAAAAACAGGGCTACCTGTCAAACAATTCTCTGTACTCTTTCATTTGTGTTGTTTGTACACTACAATGGCTTAAGGTGAGATTTAGGCACTTAGACATTCTTAAAAATGTCTAGCTAGGACTTCAAACTGAGAAGGGAACTCTGAAGACAGGAGTCTACGGAGCATAAGCAAAGTAGCCTATGCTCACAGTGGTTTCCACAGCTGTCTAAATTAGTTCTATCCTCTTCTGTTTCTTTTTTTCCCCGCCTGCTGGTATCTCTCAAGATAGCAAAATGGCAATACAGTCCCAGGCCTACCTCATAAATGCAGACCACACGACTTTGGGAGAGCATCTCCTTACCCGTTCTTCAACAAATCCTAGGCTTCGCTGTCTTTGGATCAACCTAGGTTTACCAGTTCAACCCAGAACCAGATTAGGTTAAAGCAATGGTTCCCAATCCAGACAATCTGACACCTTTAACATTATGCTCAAATAAACTTCCTTGATTATACCTACCTACCCTCCCACCTACCTACACACACATGCATGCACACGCACACACAATATTTGAAAGAAAACAACATAAAACCTTAGTTATATAAAACCTGACCTGCATACTGTGAAGCATAAATGTTCAGGAATGGTTACAGTAGAAGACAAAGAGATGAGTATGACTGCTGCAAATGAAAACTGACCCTGATGTGTTATAATATCAATGTAATGTCAACTCAATCTTTCAATGACCTAATTTTCCAAAATAGCAAAGAACTCTCGGAAATACTGCAATCATCTTTCCTTGATTTACAAGGTAGTTGCATTCCTATGAAATTCATTGTACTGTATACAAAAAGAGTTTGTATTTACAAAATTCTTTTTTTTAAATGTTTACTTATTTTTGAGAGATATAGAGAGCAGGCATGCATGCACAGGTAAGGGGCTGAGAGGGAAAGAGAATCCCAAGCAGGCTCCTCACTGTCAGGGCAGAGCCCTAAACAGGGCTTGAACTCACGAACCTTGAGATCATGACCTGAGCCAAAGTCAGACGCTTAACCGACTGAGCCACCCAGGTGCCCCACCTGAAGAACTTTTTAAGTGAAGCAAAGTTCCTTGTGCTTTTGCTTCCTAATTATGGAAGAATGCTCTATGGTCAAAATTTCTTTATTCTAGAAAGAATGGAGTATCAATGGTAACTACTAAAAAGCAGTTACCTAGCAACCTATCCTTGCAATAAAAAAAGAAAAGAAAAGATGAAATGTAACTAACCCCATTTGGTAGTTTTTATTTTCTTCTCTCAACTGGAGTCCTAGAAAATACAGTCTGGATAACCAAATCACTAGGATGTTCATAAGTCTCATGTCAGCTGCAACCATAAATTTTATTTGAGGTAATACCCTCAGCAGGAAAGTGAGGATTTTAAAAGGCAGCTTATATTCCTTAACTCAGTTATACAGATATATTTCCTAATATTTAATGGGATTTAGATATGGGATAGGATTCCAATACTTAAAAAATAAACTCAAAGCTATTATTTCTTTATAGCTATAGCATCTACTCTTTCATGTTCTCCTAAAAGCAGAAAGATAGCACAAAGAATGTTTATCTAACGTTGTTAAGGCTAAGGAAATACAGAATGTTGCCAAAGCCAATTCCATTCCAGGATCAGATAGTATCAGGTATTAACAGTAGTGACACCCAAGTAAACTGTCAAAGACATTACTGATAACAATAGTATAGGGCTGACATACCAGTGTATAGATCAGCAAGGTATAACTTAACAATACTTTACACCTTAGGAATTTACTCATCATTCTGTTGGGGAAAGAGCATTAAGACAGAGTTCATATCTAAAAGTCAATACCATTTAAGCCAAATCTAAATTAATTAAGACTTGTCACCATCCATGGGTGTGTTTCCTAAAATCTTAGGCACAAAATAATCTAGAATGCTGACATCACTATTAGTTTTCAGAAAAGGGAAAGGGAGGAAGACAACTATTACATAAACTCAGAAATTACCTTTTAAAATAAAGATAATTTCATTTTGCAACAAATGTAAAAAGTACAGGGGAGGGGGGAAAAAAAGATTTGGTTATTGTAGAGTTAGGTAAACATAAAATTGGCAACGAATGAACGAGGAACACACAGAGCCCAGTATCATACACTTACAATTCATACACAAGGTGCCCTTGGCATAACTTACTGGGTTCCATGTAATGCCTCTAGATTGAATTTAAATTTTTCTAGATCTTTAGAGGGCTAAAGGGACACTGGTTCACAGCTGTTAAAATTCAAGGGAAAATAAATGTTAACGTGTGTTTACTTTCCATCTTAACTTCCTATTCAACAGCTCTAAAATTTTTTAAACCCCTGCCTCATTTCTCAATGGATTAAGGCAGACTGTTTTTATGTTAAAATTCAAAATAAAACTTTTACAAAAGATCTAAATAGAACTTCTACTTGGAAATTTGTTTAAAAGTCTCAAGATCACAAAACTGCTACTGCTAACTATAGACTTCAGTTATTCTAGGTAGATGAAACATATTCCCCTTCTATTAAAGATAAATATAAAATGGCTACATCACATTTTTATTATAAAAAAGCTATGAATTTGATAACAAGTGTGCTATAGTCTCTTAATACCATGTTTAGTCCTTACACCTCCTTGAGATATATTATTTTCCAAAAAAAGGAAAAAAAACAGTTCCAATGGGAGAAAGAATGTTTAATAAATGGTGTTGAAACAAATAGCTATCTGTTTGGAATAAAAATAAAATTAGATCCTTACACCTTGCACCATATAGAAAAATACATATATTACTGATGGATTCAAGAGTAAAAAATAAAAATGCAAGTACCCAAAATTCTACATCCAATATTAAGGGGTTCACGAACTCCCTAAAGCCCATCCATGGATCTCAGGTTAGCAAGAAGAGGAACTGTTAATCATAAAACTTCCATTAAAATCTCAATGCCAAACACCAGATGTGTTTTCAAGATCAAGTCACATGCAACAAATGAAGATGAACACATTAACTCATTGTTGTAACTTTATAAAATCTCCAAACTGGAACTAGAAACAGAGGCATGTCAATACAAATGGACAATGACTTAAAAAAAAAAAAAATTACACCAATTTAAATAAGTTTGAGTGCATACTGTACAAGTGTACCCATGTCTGTTAGCCTTTCAGAAATATAAAATCAGCTAAATCTTTAGTACTTAAAATTCATTATGTGCAATGTTATTCTCAAACTTGATTAAAATACTTAATAAATACAAGTTATGTTTAATATGAATAACTGCAACATACGTAAACATCTAAACATATAATAGGAATTCTATAATATTAAAATGCAATACTTTCACCTGCATTAATCTCATACACAATGGAAAAATACTTGCAGATAGTTAGCATTAAGAATGCAAATATATTTTCACTGTGGAAGAAAAATAATAAGATTAGAAATCATATATTTGAGTAATCTACAAGGAAGCTGTAGATAGTCTACATTATGATATTCTATTTTAAAATGAAAACAATTCAATATTTAACTTTACAACAAATTTACTCAAGGCAAAATATTTGTTTATTACAGAACAGGATCTTAAATCAAAGGAAGCAAGGCAACATTAGATCAACAATCTTAGATTTTTTTTTAATGAAGTGTAGCTTTAAAACTGTAATAAAGGTGAACATAAATTCTAACATGCTCTTCTCTTCTTATAAATGGGACGATGTAGAAAAGCAAAGCTTCAATGTGTAGGGATTGGAACCATCTGTAAAAATTAAAAAACAAAGTTAACAGTTCACTTCATCAAACTTTCAAGATTACCTTGAATTAGCAGAGTCAATTATTTCACCTTCGTATAGCATCAGGAGCAGAAACATAAAGAAGGAAAATTTCTATGCAAGGAAAAGGGAAGATTACTTCTGTACATCGCTACCGGCAGTTAACCTACATGAAGACAGGGACTCTGTCCACGGTTACATTCCTACTGCTGAACATTATCTGACACACAGAGGAACTCAATGCTTCTTAGTGAATTAATTAATCATTACAGATAAATAGTATAGGATTAGGCTTATGTTCACCAGCAAAGCTCCCTTTGCAGAATACATTAGAATGGCATTTCCTCTATAAAAGCCATTTCAGGGGCGCCTGGGTGGCGCAGTCGGTTGAGCGTCCGACTTCAGCCAGGTCACGATCTCGCGGTCCGTGAGTTCGAGCCCCGCGTCAGGTTCTGGGCTGACAGCTCAGAGCCTGGAGCCTGTTTCCGATTCTGTGTCTCCCTCTCTCTCTGCCCCTCCCCCGTTCATGCTCTGTCTCTCTCTGTCCCAAAAATAAATAAACGTTGAAAAAAAAAAATAATTAAAAAAAAAAATAATAAAAAAAATAAAAGCCATTTCAAATACAGGCTGGGAAATGGGACAAGACTGGTATGTATAGGAAAATATTAATAAACTGAAAAAGTTCCAGAAGATCTACTATTAAATTCTAAAATTACTCAATAAAAACAGTATGATCCACAAAAATTTTTCCATTTTATACATTTTTCCTTAACTTTTCAGACTAGACAGAAATAATTCTTCCTTACTTGATTATGCAAAGAAATAATTCTGGTATCTTAATGTATTAAAAGCTATCATCCTTCAAGAAAAACATTCCTATAAAGGAAAAAGCTTATAAATAACAAGTATTTGCATGACACTGGAGAGGATAAAAAGATAAATAATTGTTCTAGCCTCCAAGGAGTTTAAAATTCATATACTATCTTGTCTATGTCTCAAATATACATGTAATTTTAAGCCTTTAAAAAACTTCTATTGAGGGGTGCCTGGGAGGCTCAGTCAGTTAAGTGTCTGGCTCTTGGTTTCGGCTCAGGTCATGATCTCACGGTTCATGGGTTCAAGCCCTGCATCGGGCTCCACACTACCGGTGGAGCCTGCTTGCAATCTCTCTCTCAAAAATAAACTTTAAAAATAAATAAACAAATAAAAACCTTCTAATATTAAGCTATGATTCACTACCTAAAATTTACTTTTGTGACTAAAAAGTTAAATGAGGAGATATTCCTATTTATTTTTTATCTTTTAATTAAAATTTTCAAACATAAAAAAATTTATAGATTAGTATGACAAACCCCTATATGTCACCTAATTTTTTGTTTTAATTTTTTATGTTTATTTATTTTTGAGAGTGAGAGAGACAGAGTATGAGTTGGAGAGGGGCAGAGAGAGAGGGAGACACAGAATCCAAAGTAGGCTTCAGGCTCTGAGATGTCAGCACAGAGCTCAATGCGGAGCTCAAGCTCAGGGACCACGAGATCATGACCTAAGCCAAAGTCGGCCGCTTAACCAACTGAGCCACCCAGGTGCCCCTCTATCACCTGATTTTAATAATTGTCAAAATTTGACAGTCTTATTTTATCTACCTACCCTCCACACACTTTTTGGGAGCTAGAATATAAAAAACAATTTTTTTTTTAACCATTTATTCATTTTGAGAAAGACAGAGCGTGAGTGGGGGAGGGGCGGAGACAGAGGGAGACACAGAATCTGAAGCAGGCTCCAGGCTCTGAGCTGTCAGCACAGAGCCTGACGCGGGACTTGAACTCACGAACTGTGTAATCATGACCTGAGCCAAAGTTGGATGCTCAACCGACTGAGCCACCCAGGTGCCCCTGGGAGCTAGAATATTTTAAAGTAAATCCTCAATATGTTATTCTACCCATAAATCCTCAGTGTGTATTTTTCCTTTCTTTCCTCATCATACCTAATTAAGTTAGTAATATTTTTTCTTCCAATATTTAGAAAAATAAACTTTTAACACCCTTTAGATCCAGGATCAAAGTACACAGCACAACGCTTCAGAAGTTATATACTTGAGTGTTCTTTGCATGGTAGAAAAAGAGGCCATTTACCATTTTGGAAAGATTAAACAGAGAGACAATTTCATTTGATACAAATTAAAACCAGTATTCATGATAATCAAATTGTGGTACATCTCTACCATGAATAGCTACTATGCCTGTGCTTTAAAAAAAAAAAAAAAAAAAAGTGGCTTTGCATGTGCTGATACAGAAATAGCTCTAAGACAGAGTAAATGAAACCAGTAAGGCAAAGAAGAATATGTACAGGAGAACCATTTTGGGGGCACCTGGGTGGCTCAGTTGGTTGAGCATCCGACTCTTGATTTCGGCTCAGGTCATGATCCCAGGGTCACGGGACTGAGCCCCACATTGGGCTCTGCACTGAATATGGAGCCTGCTTGGGATTCTGTCTCTGTCTCTCACCCTCTGCCCTCTCTCCTGCTTTCTCTCTCTCAAATGAAAAAGTAAAAGATTCTCTCTCTCTCTCCCTCCTCTGTCCCTCTTCCCAACTTGCGCTAACAACAACAACAATAACAACAAAGAAGAACCATTTTGTGGGTGTGCCTGGATGGCTCAGTCAGTTAAGAATCCAACTCTTGATTTTGGCTCAGGTCACCATCTCACAGTTGTGAGACTGAGCCCCTCACCTGGCTCCACACTGAGCAAGGAGCCTCCTTAAGATTCTCTCTCTCTCTCTCTCTCTCTCTCTCCCCCCCCTTTTTCTCCCTCTGTCCCTCCCCCACTTTTATACATGCACAGGTGCATGCATGCACCCTCTCAAAATATTAAAAAAAAAAAAAACATTTTATGTAAATTTTTTAAATGTAGATATACATACACTGGAGGAGGAATAAAGAAGACAAACAGATTATAAGTTGTAGAAACCTTTAACTTTCATTTTGTACCCTTATGTGTTTTAAGCTTTTTAACCATATAAATGTATGTATTACTTTCTTCTAAAAACATCAAGAGGGATTGTGGGAGCCAGCATCCAAGATGGCCTCGATGATCCACCCTTCTGATATTCATAGCCCTGTACAGTCTCCTCCCACACTGTACCACAGTTGGTCTGTGCAATTAAAATACAGCATAAATGATAGTATGTCATTTCCAAATATTAGGGTATAAAAGACATTGTGGCTTCTGGTTTGGTTTTTGCTCTCATTTCCTTTGGATCACTTACTCTGAAGAAAGCCAGCTACCATGAAATGGCCAATGTAACTTGACTGGACTTGCAAAGGACCACGTAAGTGAACTTGGAAATGGATTTCCCAGTCCCCAAGCATGACCTGAAATGACTGTAGACCCAGAAAACAGCTTGACCACAACCTCGAGAGATCCTAAGCTAGAAATACCCAGCTAAACTGTCCACAGATTACTGACCCTCAGTTTGCTGTCTTAAACTGCTGAAAGTGGTAATCTGTTATACAAGCAATAGGGAACTAACATAAGGATTGTGTGGGGGGTGGGATTTATATGCCTTTTTACTTTGTACTTCTCTATATTAAAAAGACAGTAAGTGTTATGGTAAAATTACTAATGTTTTGACAGTAACTGCTATTGAATAATTATGACACAATTTCACTTACTTGGAACTCTTATCTGGTAGTGATTAAGTGCGGTAAGGGCTTCCACTGCATCAGTTTTGCATTCCCATTCTAACAGCCCAGAAAGTGTTTTGGCAGAAGCTAAAACAAAACAAAGAAACACAAATCCAGTTGTTATTTGCTTGTCATCAGTTTAACCAGAAAACCTAAAAAGAGGGAATGTGCACTTACGTTTTGCATCAAACACTTTATATTTGATGAATGTAAGAACTTCATGGTCATTACATAACTGTCAAAGAAATGTAAAACTCCATTAAAAATATGGCCAAAATAATAATATTCCTGTTTTTTTAAGAAAGTAAATTTATGGCAGCATTTAAGACTGGCATGCATGAATTAAATCAAACACTTTTTAGATTAGTAAGTTCTAGGAGAAAATCAACTAAAAAAAAGTGATATTCTGTGAACTATGTAACTTATTTAGTGCTATACAATAAAACCACAAACTGGTAACTGAAATACATATTTTCAGAGCTGACCAAGATTTATCTAGTGTCTAAGGTAGGGAGTGGAGTTCCAGAAAATCAATTCTTTTCTGAAATATTTTCTACATTTAGGCAAAAAGGTAGGGATAGATAACATTTTTTTATGGGCAAGATTTAAGGGCACAGTAAAAGAACTTTCTGATTCCAGAAGTAAGGTCTCTCACTCTCAATCCAACTCTCAAAAAGACTGAGCCACAAACCAACAAAAGACTAATGCAGAATGGAAGCCAGAAAAGTACAATGACCAAAGAATGAACTATAAAGTACCAAATAAATAACAGAATACTATTAACATCAAAAGTAGATGAACAGCGCAAGACTTTAAAATGAGGCTAAAATATTTTAAATTTTAAAATAAGACAGAACATTCTGCACAACTCTATTTCAGCACCCACCTTGGTGAAGGTCTCCTCTGTGACACACAATGGAACATTATAATAATGCAGCACACACGAGGGCGGCTGAATTATATTCTTAGATGCTTGACCAGCACTTGTAAAGCGATTATTTTTGCTCATTGCAAAATCTTTGTAGCTACTTGTACCATCCTCCAGCTCAAATATTTGACTTGGAACAACTGAATGTTGTTTAGACACACTAAAGATTGGGAAGGAAAAACGTACAGAACATAGCTTGTTAGATAAAAAGCAGCAAGTAGACAGTCTCGAAATGTTAATACATATGCCTGCATTCAATTTTAACAAATAAGACAAATGTAGCTATTTTAAATGTGGTTTAAATATTTAATATTTTAAACATTTATTTGAATATTTAAATTTAGTTTGAGTTATAATCCATCACTCATAGCTTAGATACAGTCTTGTATTAGGAAACTTTACACAAAACTTGCCCATTTTTACATGCTGTTTTATGGTAACACTAAAAACTAGGTATAGGTGAGCAAAACCTGAATTATATGACCCTAACATACTTTGTCTAAAATGGTAACTTTACACAAAACTTGTATTAGGAAACTTTACACAAAACTTGCCCATTTTTACATGCTGTTTTATGGTAACACTAAAAACTAGGTATAGGTGAGCAAAACCTGAATTATATGACCCTAACATACTTTGTCTAAAATGGTAACATTATAGGTGCTAGTTTCAAATGTGCTCTCAATTACATTAAAATATTCTGAAATTGAAATTAATGTTTCTAATAAAAATGAAGTTTTTTTTAACACTTTTAAAATTTACCACTTAAGATAATTACCAAACATTAAGTCTTTTCCCAAATAATTTGACATTGTTAAGGTGTGTGACAGCTCTTTCTACAGCATACTCATCACCCATTTCTACCAGTGCTGTACCAGGAATGGTCTTCATAAACTTTACCTGTAAATACAAAATCCCAAAAAGGTGACTATTTATTTCCCTTCTACAGTAACAGAATTTCTGAAAGATAGTATGATTTAAGTGGCTGATGTCAAATACAGAAGATCACCTGGAATCTTAACTTTATTCTGCTGTGCTATTACACACTCCTAGCTCTTATCAAAATTCAACAGTTAAAAAGGAAGATGATAGGGGCGCCTAGATGGGTCAGTTGCTTAAATGTCTGATTCTTGATTTTGGCTCAGGTCATGATCTCATGGGTCATGAAATTGAGCTCCCACTGTCAGCATGGAGCCTGCTTGGGATTCTCTCCCCTCCCACTGCTTGTGTGCATGCACTCTCCCTCTCAAAATAAATAAATAAACTTAAAAAAAAAGGAAGACTATAATTCTATTATATAGCACAATAAAGAAGAGCACAGGCTTACCCTGACTCTGCTATTTATTGTGTGATTTGGGGCAATTTACTTCACTTCCCTGAGCCACAGACTTCCCTATGAAATGGAGATAACAGTAACATCTAGTAGGATTCAACAATATTTACTCATTCAACAAACATTTACTAGGTGCCTCAAACATTTTGATAAACACTGTGGGAGGTACTGGGAATTAATGGTGAACATAATAGACACAGTCTTCTTGAAACTTATATTCTGGTAGGTAGGTCAAAAATTTTAAAGTAAATAGTAATTACCGACTTCTCAGAATGCTTTTAAGGCAATACTCAAGATACTGTAAGAAATAATACAAGATGGCCTTGAGACAGCACTGCCAGGAGGAAGGCTTGTACAAGGTTAGGGGCACTTTAAAACACAGGCTTTACTTCACAAGTTCTCATAACATCTTGGACAGAGGCCATACTTATCCTCTTATATTATTCCAATTTTAATATATAACAATGTAGTAATGAGGGTTAGATGGGTTAAAGTATGATAATTATTCAGCATAGTACCCCGCCCCTTGGAAAGTCCTTAAAATAGCTATTCTGTACCACTAACATTCGCGATACCTTGAATATACTCCCTTCTTATTTGTTAGCCTTAAAAGAACACTACAAACATATTTACACAACAAATGCAGCATAGCATTTATACCCACCCTTGCAACTAACTATCCTTTTTAACGGGCTATCTTGGCATTTTTATACTGCTCCTGTATTTAAACAAAACTCAGCTATAGTAGAACTTTTCAGCTTTGCTCGAAATCAACTGTTTTCTTGTGGGCAAAATTTCTATACATTGATTTAATCCAATAACATCCTACAAATCTAATAATGACTAAATATATTAAATATGGAGCTCTTATATTCATGAATCTCAAAAAAAGGTGAGGAATAATTAACTATATATAGGTCTTTTAAAGGATTATCATAACTTGAGATTAGTGTATCATAATATATTATTTAAAATGTTTAAAAATTTTTGAGATATGGGACTAGAATTGTTCAAATAGCACACAGAAGATTTTGCATTTATCACACAAAGTGATTTATGTTTCTAAATCATGAGACAATTAGTTCATAACACAAAAGACAAAGATATACTAAAGATGTTGATTGAACTGCCTGATTCTGATTATCTACAAATATGATAAGCACAAAGAGACAACCTAAGTGATAAGGCTAAAATACACACTAAAGCCCATTTAGTCATCAAACATGCAGTTCCTAAACCTTAACTAACACCTAGGTGTCTTAAGATAAATGTCTGTGTGAAAAAATTCTGGACTACTTCTCTCAGTATTGCTAAATCTATCCCCTGTATTCCTGGCTAGTTACATAAGCAGAGATATCCCATATGTTAGCCCTAGACCAAAAGTGGAATTTTCTTTCTTTTCTAAATGTGGTCAAATTGTTATGTTGAGGAAATTCTTGTCTCAGAGATTTTCTGAGTTGCTTCCTCAGATCAAGGAGGCTTTAGAATTAATAAACCAAGTAAGAACTAAGAGTACCAACTATTCAAGCCATGCTCCCCCTCCCACACATTTATGACCCACATGCTTATACCTTTTTATTGTAGTGAAAAGAACACTAAAAATCACTTAAAACAATAGAGAAAAATAACATTACCTCAGTACTGAAACTCAAATTGGCAAGGGTATCGAACAATTGGTGACTTAAGACTACCGATCACTTCCCCAGTTAAATTTTCCATGATTCTTTAAAAAACAGTTTAGCATCTACTTTATGATAAGAACTATTTTAAGTATTTATATCAATGAACAAAACATCACAGATCCAGGGAAATAGATGCCTAGTGAAAACAAGGTTACAGCTCTTTAAAGATCTTTAAAATATATAAAATTTAAATGTTTTGCTACTTTTTGAGTATAAGCCTCCAGACAAAGTTTTGGACACATTCTTTCAAAGTGGGTCAGTTTCAAATACTGATAGAGCTAAAAGCACATTGTTCCTCAGAAGATACTAGAACTCTAGCATTTAGAAGGCCAAGTATATAAATCCAGGATTTTCCTAAAAATTCATGACTTGTGCTCAAGCTCCACGAAAGTAACTGCTCTTTCAAATTCTACAGTTCAACATGTTAAATGCTAGACAGAAACTCTTTGTAATGATAAAATTAATACAGGCTTTATGTCTATAATACTCTAGTGGTTGATTAAACTGTTTTGGACTTCTATTTTTAAAGTATTTTTAGTACCAACAACCTATACCAATCACTTACCAACAAAAAACAATTTCTGAAGTTCCTACCTAATGAATTTTTAGCGTACATTGGTTACTGCTAAAAGAACTTGTATGTTCCCAATAAAAGGCGAAGACACATGTATTTACTGCCTATTCAGACTTTCCTGCTAGATATCCTAGCAAAAGAAATTAATATGAAATGAAACTTACCTTTTCAATATTTCCATATAAGCAGAATAGGTTGAACACTCTTGAACAATTCATTTTTAGCTGATGTAATCCACTAACCATTACAACTGAACCAGACGGATTTCCTCCATGCATGTAAGAGGAAGAAGCCTGTGGTAACGGATACGCCACAAGCTCAGGTGTATCTCGAGAGCCCATTCTGTAACGACTTGGTAAAGGCAATAATGGACCATGGGAGCCTATAAAAATGATACAAAACAAAACAAAACACAACTTTAGCAGATACGCTTCATCACACAGAAAGTAAACTCTTACTATTAGCTAGTTTGGTGTATGTCCCAGGAAAACTCAAATGTGTTAATATTCAAATATAACCTGTGGGGATTAATAAAATCTGTAATTCTTTGTATCAGATCCTATATACATTGACCTGCACACCCCTGCATATACATCAGGCTTTAAGTTTGTATTTTTAAAAATATTGTTGAACCAGAAGTATACAAAATCAGGCCATAGATAGTGGGAATAAGGGGAAATCAGTGTAAAACTTTGGGCTGCTGTGTATAAATTATACCTCAAAAGTTTTTTAAAAGCCTCCTGCCAAAATCTTTTGGAGGATAATACAGTAACATACACAACGAAATCTCAGAAACTATCTCTATATACAGATATAACAAAAGGAACATCTCTTTAATTCCAATGAAAAGCTGCCTCCTTGAATATATTTTACTATAATGTGCTTTCTAGTTAGTATTTTATCCCCCAATTCTAATTTAGGAAACTAAACCTCTAATTTAGTTAATATCTCACCTATGCAAAGGTGTCATTTATTCAGCACCCTGCACTATCTGAAACAACATCAAGAGCCCAGAAGAAAATAATGGCTGAGTGTCTGAAACTGTTGTCACAGAAACACACATAAATCTATGTCTTGCACTGAGAATCCTTATTAAGAATCAACATGCTAACTTTAGAGTAGTTCTAAACAACTCTACCTGGTTTTCCCATCCATAACAGATTGGAAGTAACAAGAAAAATAAAGCTAAAGTGAATGGAACAGAAAGGAATGAGGACGGAGTCTGGAGAAACTCATACTAAAAGCAGGCATAAGGCACATTCACAACAGCAAGAAGAGAGGCGTAAGAACTGAGAAGCAACTAAGAAACAGACTCATAAACTGGAGGTTGTGGGAGGCAAGGAGGGAGGGGGGTGAAATAGGAAGGGGATTAAGAAGTATAAACTCCCAGTTACAAAAAAAAAAAAAAAAATTAAGTCTCAGGGATAAAAAGTACAGCACAGGGAATATGGTCGATAACACTGTAGTAACGTTGTATGGTACCACACTTCTCGTGGTGAGCACTGCATAATGTATAGAATGTCCAATCACTATATTGTATAACCAAAACTAATACAACAGTGTATGTTAGTTGTAGTTCAACTAAAAAAAAAAAAAAAAAAAAAAAGCAGCAACTCAGATGGAGATACAGCTCAAAAACGTAAATCCATACACCTTCAGTGCTCCTGAGTTAGTGATTACATAATCGAAGCATACTCTGGTAACATGCAAAGGTCTTCTTGATGTGCAAGAAACCAATCCAAAAACCCAAGTCTTTTCCTCATTTCTCAAGAAGTAAAGCGTATATAATACTACTGACTTTCATTTTTATCCAAGACTAAGGGACAACTGTCATCTACTAAGTCAGTCACTAAGAAACTACATCTTGGTATTCACAGCATGCTATTAGAACTTATGTGGACTCCAATTCAGAATTCAGTATTCTAAATATAGTTGCCATTCATAACAATTCTGCAACACTACCACTGAGCACACACACAGTGTGAATTCCTACAACTTCATGAAGGCAGAAACACCTTATCAATTCATCGTTATCAGTGTTGCCTTAAATTGGAATTCAACTGCTCTTCCTGCTGGGAATTGATAGTTTATTAAAACAATCAATATAGCTCATCAATATATACTTGTTAGTAACTATACATATTTTGGCCTCTAATTTAGAGTGATACATATAATGGGGTCAAATATCAATCATTCTTACCCCTACTGCAAACACACACATACATATTATACCATACATATTACACTACCACCATTTGCTTGTACAGTAATGACATTTCACTATTATCACTAAATATTCTTTTTCATAGGAAGTAGAAAGATGTGTGTATGTGCTAGATGGGCAGTGGAAACTTCCACTCTACTTAAGTTCCCCAAGGTCCAAAAATGCTGAGATTCACTGCCCTAGGTAACAACTGAATTCAGTGCAAGAGAATAACTGACGTTTGTAATTATGACCTCAGCCATCAGGATTAAATTATGTTATCTATGCTATTTACATTGCTGCCTATATTGTTTAAGAAGATAAGAAAAAATAGAAATCTTTAAAAGCTTTCTATATATAAAACAAAAAGTTCACGCAAAATATTTTGATCCTTAAAAAGCTAATACTTCTGGTATTTAAAAAATTCACTTATGTGGGAAAATACTACCTAAATGGCATTACTGTCATTTTAATAGCATTTCTCATCTTTGATACTTTAAAATCTTTGGTCCAGGAGCATATCCAAAGACACTAGCAATTAATATATAAACTTTTCTTAGGCTCACAGCAAATAAATCTGTATAAAAGTAGCAAAAATCATACTTTTCAAATATGAGGGCATCTGCAAGTTTATCTCATGGGACCGGGCTCCCCAAATTAAAAAATTTAAAATATTCTGAAAGCATAGATTTATACTGCTATAATAAATCAATGAATAAATTTAATCTAATTAAAAATTAAATCTTTTCTATTCCTCTTTCTCCTATACCATCATAAAAGAAAAGCCACTTACGATATGACACCAAAATGCAAATACACTGGTTTTGCTGAACTACTCATCTGAAGGCACACAGCTGTGATTTGCAATGTTTTTTAAAAGGCTCAGTATCAGAGCGCCTGGGTGGCTCAGTCGGTTGAGTGTCTGACTCTTGATTTCGGCTCAGGTCATGATACCAGGGCTGTGGGATAGAGCCCCACATCTAGCTTCACGTGGAGATTCTCTCTCTCTCCCCCCCCTCTCTCTGCTCCTTCCCCCGCTCTCTCTCTTAAAAAAAAAAAAAAAAAAAGTCTCTGGGGCACCTGGGTGGCTCAGTCGGTTGAGTGTCTGACTTCGGTCATGATCTCACGGTGTGTGAGGCGGTGTGTGAGTTCAAGCCCCGCATCGGGCTCAGTGCTGACAGCTCAGAGCCTGGAGCCTATTTCGGATTCTGTGTCTCCCTCTCTCTGCCCCTCCCCCACTCATCCTCTGTCTCTGTCTCTGTCTCTCTCTCTCTCTCTCTCTGTCAAAAATAAATAAACATTAAAAAAAAAAAGTCTCAATGTCACTAGAACCTATTCCCATCTTCTTTACTTTTTCCCCCATTTCCTCACCTTACTTCTCTACCTCTTTTTATTCATCTCTCTCTCTCCTCTTATACTCTATTCTGCTTACTTCCCTAGAAAAGAAGAACAAGTTTTCCTCAGAGAGGTAACTGCTTCAATGGACAGAGCTCAGAATGGTCCCTACACAACCATTCCTGCTGAGCAGGACTCTCCAGAATGATCCCTATTTAACTACCAATGTAAAGAATTTTACACCTCTCTTTAAGTAAGCTTACATTTTAAAATTTACACACACACACACACACACACACACACACACACACACTAAATTGGGGTATGAAACTGATAAAGAGTTGGACAATAAGCTTTTTAAAACTATAAAGTTCTTGGGGCGCCTGGGTGGCACAGTCGGTTAAGCGTCTGACTTCAGCCAGGTCACGATCTCGCGGTCCGGGAGTTCGAGCCCCGTGTCGGGCTCTGGGCTGATCGCTCGGAGCCTGGAGCCTGTTTCCGATTCTGTATCTCCCTCTCTCTCTGCCCCTCCCCCGTTCATGCTCTGTCTCTCTCTGTCCCAAAAATAAAATAAAAACGTTGAAAAAAAAAAAATTAAAAAAAAAAAAAAAAAACTATAAAGTTCTTTTAGGGTATATAACATAGTTTTGTTTATATAATTTTTCGGTAAGATGGATTTTACAAAGAAAAGCAACTCTGAAAATCCATACCAAGAAAATAGTGTCAACACTACCACAGTAGGGTTCTGTCCTTCATTTATTCTTTCACAGGTTATTCTAGACCCTGTGGCAAAACATTTAAACAATTTTTAGCATTCAGCTGACTGCCATGACACATATACTCCACAACTACACTACAAACTTGTGATTACAATTCTTTGTAACCCTCCATTATGGAAAGCATAGTGGGCTCTTAATAAGTGTTTCTTAGGGCACCTGGGTGGCACAGTCGGTTAAGCGTCCGACTTCAGCCAGGTCACGATCTCGCGGTCCGTGAGTTCGAGCCCCGTGTCGGGCTCTGGGCTGATGGCTCAGAGCCTGGAGCCTGTTTCCGATTCTGTGTCTCCCTCTCTCTCTGCCCCTCCCCCGTTCATGCTCTGTCTCTCTCTGTCCCAAAAATAAATAAACGTTGAAAAAAAAAAAAATTTAATAAGTGTTTCTTTACTACAGGAGCAGAGCCATCCTTATGACCAGATTTAATATTTATGCTGTCAAAGAAATAGCTAAGAAAAATTATCAAGGAGCTCATTAAAATAATTGTAGTAAGATTTTCATCCTATACCACACTTACTATTTAGACAGAACACAGATTGTTTCAATCATTTCTGCCATATAGACTACCATAGCAACTTGAACATACACACACACACACACACACACACACACACGTAATAAATCCTGGAGTTCAAAAAAACAAACTAAGGAATAAGCTTAAGCTCACAGCTAAGAATAATGATCAAACACGCAGGCATGCTGAAAACATTTCAGAAAACAGGCAACACTGGAAGCTTTTCAAAGATAAATCCTGAGAGCACAATATAGCAATTTCTATTTTCTATACCACTTCTAATAGCATCATACTTCAGCTTTAAACCACAGAATAGGTGGGGTCACTAACTATTTAAAACTAAAAAATATTTAAAATCACAGAACTTCTAACCAGTTACAAGACTTATCAGTAGCAATTCTCAACATCTACCTATAAGGACAATAGTCTGATACCTAACTTTTTCCTGGGGAAGAGTATTATTCTAGGTTTCATGATCTTAAATCTTATCAATATACCAAACATTAAAACTAAGAATTTTTAAAAGAGGAATTAAATACAAACAAATTTAGCCAAAGCCAAAATACCAACTGTAGAACTGTCTTAACTCTAAAAGACTTAAGGCTCTAACAAGAAAACATATTTCTTTTGGACAAATACCCCATCCTTTCTGCCTTTATTACTCAAAGTTCCTCTTTGCTCATAATTGGTATAATGGAAGAAAATATACTTACTAAAGAAGTATCTCTTTTTGGTCTTCTAACAGACCAGAACCCACTACTAATCAAAATCAAAATCAAAACCAAACCAAAACAAAACAAAATGGTAAAAAAGCTTTTCAATCTCCAACCAGTAGCTCTCATTCATCTCAAGGATTATATATCAATATCCTAAGAAAACAAAGGATTTTGGACAACTCCTTGGGAGTACATTATAAGTGACTAATCCCCTATAAACCAAGTCAGGTGAGCAGGAAAAATAGAGACAAGAAATGTGCCATTCTTCATCAGAAATGCAAAAATTCTAGTAGTTTGTCTATACTACCTTCCTTCTGCCTTGACAAACTTACCATAGCCATCATGTCTAAACGAAGAAGGGTGTTCTCCCAAAATGGCTTGTCTCTGGCGACCCTTTCCTCTATCTGACACAAAAGTAGAAACATGGTTTTAACAATTTTGACCCAAGTACTTAACAGTTCTCACATGGGAAACACCCATTCAAAACATCCATTACAATTCATAAAAGAAATAGGATTCCTGGTTAACTTTAAACATCCATTCATATCCAATTTAAATACAAACACCAAAAGTTTAAGGAAGTAATTCTATCTAACAAATTCCACTTAACTTGAAAATATCTTTTTGGCAAGTGCCAAATACAATCACACTTTCAAATTTAAGGAAAGAATGGATACTTTTCGGAAAGTGAACATACACAATGCTAGAGTTTGACACTGTACAGAAGTTTTTACCAATACATGTCTTTAAAACAAGCTTTAAGTGCAGTACTTTTGAAAGACAGTACCTGAATCATACTATTAGCTTCAACAGCAACACATTTTCAAAGTGGGCTTCTTTCAAGAAGTTCAGCATAAGCCAACAACAACCTGTATTACACGGTTTCACAATCAGTAAACACAGAGTATTTTGTATGTATATACACATATTTACAAACACCTACTGACTTGAGAGCTGGAAATTTGCACATCACTGGCCCATATTATAGCATGGATTGGTCATTGTCTATAGACCTTAACACCAGGCAGGACTATGAGCACCCTCCAAAGTTTAAATACGCCAAGATAAAGCTAACCAAGGGGGCTACATTATTGGATGAGAGTACTACAATACTCCTAAAAGATAATTTTTATTCTAGCTATGTTTTCAGGAAAGGCATGCCAATTTTCCTAAATCTAGAATGAGAGATCAATAATAAAATTACTTACAAGTTTCTAAAATAGCACTTCCTATGTTGGTTGGTAAATTTTAGAAATTATTGTACAATGCTTTTTAGAAAGTTTGCTGATCAAATCATAGCACCCAATAAGATTTTTTTTTTTTAATGTATCTTAAGAGTCTGGTAATTCTAATCTTTGAAAATTTAGAGAGAGGCCTTCTATAAATCCTTAGTCACCTAAACAAATGACGTTTATGGGAGATGAGAAATAATTTTCACTTCAGCCTAGAGAAGTACAATTTTAAGTACCTATTTGAAGTTATCATAGCATTAAAAGGGACCTAAGAGATCATCTTGTTCCATTTATTTTGTATAAATTCTCTTTACATTATCCCTATCAGTTGGAATCATCTAGCCTCTGCTTACCCAACACCAATTAACAAGGTTCTCATGACTTTCCCTTACATTTTCAGTTAGTCCTAAATAATGAGAAAATTAATGTTTATATTGTATAGAAATTGGTCCTCTACCCATATTCTATCCCGTCTGAGGCCTCGTAGACTTAGTCTTTCTCCAAAGACCCTTTCAAAAGCTTCCAAGTTATTAAGATCCTTCCTCCATTTCCCCAGTCATTTCTTCTCCAGTCATTCACAGCTCCTTCTTTCCATTATACGGGTTCCAGCATCCAGTATCATCATTTAAGTCTCACTCCTCTTGAATCAATCCAGTCTGCTAATCCCTTCTGTTAATGTTCCTTTACTTAAGTATGCCACCCAACACTACATACAATTCCTCATCTGATCTAAGCAATCTTAAACCAAAACCACCATAATGTCTTCATGACTCAGTTTTATTGATATAGTTAACAGTGTCCTATAAAGGAAAGAGCACTAGAGATTGGGAATCAGAAGATTCCAACTTAAACACTAATTCACTGGATAATTACATAAACTCACAACCTTCATTCATAAAATGAAGGAGTTAAGAGTAGATAATCTCCTAAGGTATCTTTCAGCCGAATATTGTCATTATTAATAGTTCTTTGGATTTGAAGCATTAAGTACCTAATATAAGGTCACATAAAACAGAAGTGTGCAGAAGAGTCAAACACTAATTACATCAGTCTATAAATAGTAGTTTGAAACTTTTCATGAATTCATCTGAAATCTGATGGAATCTGTGTACATTCTCCCCAAAAAGATGTACACATAGACAAGTTTTGCTTAACGTTTCTGGAGTGATTCTCTGGAGTCCAGGCTAAGAATTTTTCACACTAAAATGTAATTTGGGCTGAAAAGGACTTTTAAAAATGAGGTTGTATTTATTACAGAGCTCTTTTTAGTAGAAAAAGTTACAATTCATTCACAGGATGCCTGGGTGGGCTCGGTGGGTTAAGTGCCTGACTCTTGATTTTGGTTCAGGTCATGATCTCAGGGTCATGAGAATGAGCCCTGTGTCGGGCCCGGCACAAAGCGTGGAGCCTGCTTGGAATTCTCTCTCTCCCTCTCTCTCTCTGCCTCTACCCCACTCATGCTGTCTCTTGTGTTCTCTCTTTCAAAATAAATGAATAAACTTAAAAAAAAGTTACAATTCAGTATCAACTTGAGTAGAAGAGGAAGTCACAAGACTTCAAGAATGTAAACTGGTATGGTCTCACCAGACAAGTGTCTGTAAGGATTTAGAAAACGAGTTTTTCCCTTGAAACATAACCAAGTAAAATTCTACTTTACTTCTTTATATTTTGCTATTTAAATATCTATCTCACCCATTTGTAACCTTTTCTGACACTAATTACTTGTATGAAAAACTAATCTAAGTTGGCTCTGCATAAACTTCAGACCTTCTAAAAGAACAGATGTGAACACTAATAAGAAACATATCTACAATGTTTTAAGAGACATTAAGAGAAAGGTTACCAGAGCTATTTCAAGAGTTAAAAAAAAAAAAAAAAGTGTTCAATAACTGACTATAATTTGACAGAAGTGAGAGATTTCTCATCAACCACTTGTTCTGTTGTTTGAGTACTAAGGCTTTGTTTTCCAATGCTGTATTCAACTGTACTAAGCCTATGCCAAGTGGATTTGTGAGTAGTGAAAAACGTGGGGTCCAGCCGAAGCTGCATTATAATACAAACCTGTTTGCAACCCCATGCATCAGACAAGATGATTTCCTAAGAATTGAGAATTAAGGGGCCAATCACCCAAAGTCCTAAATATTTGAACATGCAAAAGATCATCACATTGTCTTCTTTTTTCTTTTGGCAAGAATACATACATGCACTATAGAGTACCTACTGCCCACGATATTTTGGATGCCATAAAAATTTTTCCTACTTTGTGGATTTTTACAGATATGCTTATCTTGGTGAGTTTTTTCAACACGTGGTTCCAACACTAATATTGTAGTTGAGGTGTAGCCAATACTGCAGCCCCCTTGTTTTTACAAGATCCACATTTTAATTTGTATATTCCAGAATTGCCACACAGTTAGTTGAACAATTTTATCAGTCAGATCTATGCTCATGAAACCTAGCATTTATCAGTTATAGGTGAAAATGCATCTCAAATGAAATGCTCTTACTTTAAGATTTATCAAGTTTAAATATTGTCTACCTTGAACAGACATGTTACTTTCACCTACATTTGAAATGTCAAAATTTCTAGTTACACAAGTTAACATGAGTGATAACCTTAAATTGTTACAAAAAGTGACAACTTATGAACAGCCACTTTACAAAAAAAAAAAAAAAAAAAAATCAAACCACACAGAGATCGTCTTTTACATATAATGCATCTTTTCATCATCAGGTTAATCTAGTCAATGTCCACAGTTAAGGAAAAAAAAAACCCAAAAGAGTAAACTTAGGTGCAGCAGGTGTGTGCACCTTTCTATTCCTTTTCTTTCTAACATCTGTGTGGATTGGTTGAGCATAAGCAGTTCTTAAGGCCTGTTGATAATCTGGCCCTGGTTATTTGCCAATTAACAATTTGAATCTAGGCTGCAAACAGTTACAGTAATGGGCGTTAAGATTTACAACATCATAGATAAAGTTCTAGTACCCGTTAGTGAAAAATCTTAAATTCTACAACTGAAACCTTAAGGGAAATCAGACCAATATATACATACAACTTGAATAAATGGGCACAGTCTATCATGGTGTTCATCCCATGCAAGTCTGAAGTACTGTTAAGTGTCCTCCTTTAAAAACTTGGGGTGATGGTGCATGCAGTATGCAGTCAAGGTGAATTGCAAGTCTGAGTTTTTCAGAGGGCTTTCTGCTGATGCCGATGTTGTGCATGATGAAGTGTAGAGTCAGCCTGCTGGAGTCCTCTATCCTTCTTAATGCCTTGTCCAGCTTGGGGGAAAAGTCCTTTCCATAGAGAAGCAGTGTGCAAGTTTGCAGTTTGTAAGGAATATTCTGAATCAGTTTCCTCTCCTCCAAAGAGAGAGAGCTGCTTGGAGAAATGCAAGTCCTTGAACTGCGGGCGTGCCTGTATGTGTGGGCTCCTGGTTGAACTAAATATAAATAACTCCGTACATACCAGTAGGGGGCACTAATTTCAAGGTTATTTTCCAGCATTACATGGCCTTTGGCAACAAAAGCATTCACCAACAAGGTTTTCACTTGAATGAACTAGCTCACCTCAGGAAAAAGGAATCTAACTGCATGTAAAAATTTGTCAGCAGATGTAAGCACATTCTAAAATGCATAAAATACTTACCTCGTCTTCCCAAATATGGTTTAGTGTAGTCCCAACTGTCATTGTCATTCCTAATAACATTTAGACGAGTTGGCTGTTAAGATTAAAAAGAAAGTAAGCTCAAATTGTATATCCAAAGCATAAATATTTCTTTGGCGAAGTGTTGAAAAAATATTTACCCTTGCATATTCGATTTTTAGTGTGCAACATCCAGCATATATATCTGCTCCATTGAGTGCTGCTTTAGCTTTCTGGGCACAAAGGACTGATTCAAACATAAGCTCTATTAAGGAAATTTGGTTTAACGTATCCAATATTTTATCATTATTCGCTGCCTCAGAAAAGGACTGAAAATAATCAGAACTCTCACTTCTAGAAATGTTTTACCAATAAAATTTCTAGATGAATTTTAGGAGTACTTATTTTCAAAATCAAGGGTGCCAAAGAAAACATAATAAACCAAACTACATTAATCCTTCCAAGTCAACTGAAGTACTTCATAAATTGAAAGGAAGAGGGAAAATGGAGCATGGTTACATTCCCAGGCAAAGGACAGTTTGCTATCTCGAAACAGGAAATATTTTACTCTTAAAAGTAGGAAAAACAGGGGTGCCTGGGTGGCTCAGTCGGTTGAGCGTTCAACTTCGGCTCAGGTCATGATCTCACAGCTCGTGAGTTTGAGCCCCGCGTTGGGCTCTGTGCTGTCGGCTCAGAGCCTGGAGCCTGTTTCAGATTCCGTATCTCCCCCTCTCTCTCTCTCTCTGCCCCTCCCCCATTCACACTCTGTCTCTCTCAAAAATAAACATTTAAAAAAAAAAAAAGTAGGAAAAACATTACAACAAAACCAGTTATATAAAACAAATATTTGATTATATTTCTGAGAAGACAGGGTTTTATAACCATTAAACTATCTTCACTTTGTTGGTTTTCAAAAATTACTTGAGTCTATATATTGTTTAAAAAAAAAAAAACAAAAAAAAACCCCACCAACGTGGTTTTTTAAAAAAAGGGCAAAAATACCTTGCTAGAAGTAAGCACCATTAAGAATTTGCTGTATATCCCTACCTTTTTCTATGCATACACATGTACATATAGGATGTGGGGCGAGGGTAGTTATTATTCTTTTGTTTACATGGGATTATACAGTACATACTATTTTGCTACTTGCTCTTTTTACTCAACATATCACATATCTAACAAAGAAAAGTTCTTATATAAACCTTGACCATTTAAAAGAGTCAATAAAAAAAGGTAAGAATAGTTTTACTGACTCTAAAGTTTTGGTACTTCCAAACCACCTATTTTAAGGAGAGATTCAAAAAAGTCCGTTTAGGATACATTTAAAAAGGTAGAGATGTACATATTATCAAATAATGTTATTTCTTCTCCCATTAAAAAGACAAAGCACACTATGAGATGAAGCACTGGAATGTTTTAGGTAGCAAGTTATTATCTGTGGGCACTGCAGTTTTTAAATCTAAGACAAATAGATTTTGGGGGAGGAACAGAGAATAAATACCACTTGTCCAGATATCATTAAGCAGTTAAAAGTAAGACGTATATTACACAGCATTCATATACATCAATTAAAAAATTTACAATCAAAGGATATTCAACCATTGCTTGTATCCCATTTCTCTTGAATATAACAATACGTTGTACTTTTCCAACAGGGTTGCATACTGTATATAAAACATCCTATAAAGGAAAGAAAACAAGATTTCTTCACATACAAGATTTCTTCACATTTTATACTTGGAAAAACAACAAAGTTACACCCTGCTTTTTTTTTTTTTTTTTTTTTTTTTTTTACTAAAAAGACACCTGTCAAGATGTCATTTCGATTCATTACTAATTAAACTTTTAAAAATTGTTATCCTTCTAAAGTTACTTCCTCACCTATACAATATACCCAACATTAGAGAAGTTATAATGAAACATTTCAAAAAGACTCGTACCTATTTTATCTCCTAAATAAACCCTCAATTCTTATTTTAACAGGTACTTAAAATAATATCTGACAATACACAATAAATAAGCCAAAACTATAATCAATTAATGGTTTGTTTTCCAAATGTGACTCTGGAATGTTTAATATTATAATCACTTGAATTATAGTAATAAATATTTATTAAGGGGTAGTAATATATCAACTCAGTATTCATTTTTCAAGGGACAATGACTATAGAGGAAAGACTCAGGAAAGATCATTTATACAATGTTAGATGTCAGCAAACAAGATCCCTAAATTAAGTAAGAGAAAAATTAAAAACCCCCTTAAGAACAATTCTTCAACTGTCAAATTTCTTGAGCACCTACAATTATACAGTGGCACCATTAGGTACTAGGGATACAACAATAAGCAAAGCAGAGTACTTGTACTAGATTAGGAACATTCTTTCTCCCAAAACACATATTAATACTGCTTATTAATAAGTCTAGAAATATTAGAGGTAAATAATATCTAACAAAATTTAAATAGTATCTTATGCTTTGTTTTTAGTTTATGTCCCAGTATCGTATAGAAATCATTTTTTCTTTCCCAGAGAGCACAAGCAAGGGAGGGGCAGAGAGAGGGGACAGAGGATCTGTAGTGGTCTCTGCAAGCCTGATGTGGGGCTTGAACTCACGAACTGCAAGATCATGACCTGGGCCTAAGTAAGATGCTCAAAGGAGCCACCCAGGTGCCCTTTACTAGAAATCATTGTTTTTATTTTTACTTTTTATTTTCTTTTAATGTTTATTTATTTTTGAAAGACAGAGAGACAGAGTGCAAGTGGGGGAGGAACAGAGAGAGAGGGAGACACAGAATCTGAAGCAGGCTCCAAGCTCTGAGCTGTCAGCAGGGAGCCCGATATGGGGCTCAAACTCAGGAACTGTAAGATCATGACCTGAGCCGAAGTCAAACACTTAAATGACTGAGCCACACAGGCGCCACGAATCATTCTAATTGAAGCTTCCCTCACTGTGATATTCTATTCGTCACAAAAATAAAGTGTCCTTGTCACTAGCTTATTATGAAACATCATGTGATTATGAAGTAGAAAATTTAACTGGTTCAGGACATGAATCCTTTGTAAAAATTCTGTTAATACCACTTTTTAAAAGAGTTAAACAGTGAATTTTAAGTAAATCAGACAGGTTTTTAATAAATTATCTCAAAACCACTTATAATAATATATGCATTTTATTATATACTATGGGATTCTGTCCTTACCTAGTAGACACTCTTAACACACATACTGGCACATGAGTGAAACAAATTTCTTGGATCACTTCTAACAAGTCTAATTCCTTACCAGAAACAGAGTTAACTCTGATGCTAAATAATAAAAATTTTTAAATGTGCTTATTTAATTATGACCATTGCACTTCTGACCTTTTTACCTTTGGTGCTTGCCATTTCTTTGTTCATTAAACATGACAGTCAAAATTAAGATTCATTTTAAAAATTCTTTAAAAAAACACTGTTTTTATTTTTAAATACCTAGATGGCAGTGAAGAAAACTATAGGTTAGTCACTCTGAAGGCAAATTTCAAAGTCACTGTTAATTTAGTTTATCATACTAAAATACATACCACTGTAATTGGATAAAGAGGATTCTGAATTGATAGCAGAAGAACTTTGTTGCCTCCTGATGGATCATCGGTATTTCCTGGCCGAGTGATCCTTTTGCTCGTAGAATAGTTGAAAAAAGCCTGTTGACCAGCAATGTACACAGGTTCATCCGCAGCAAAGGTCACACATTCTTTGGCACTATCTATGTTTTCAAATTCCACTAGAGCCTGCCGTTTAAATGGCATCATCATAACATAGCTGAAAGGCAGATTGGGAAGGAATACCGAAAGAATAAATTCAGTTAACATTTATTCTCAATCAAGGAAAGGCAGACTCTAATAAAAATGTGTCAAATCATACAGATTAGTATTCTTCACTACCTATATTCAATGTTAGTCAATTCTTTTTTTTTTTTTAAGTTTATTTATTCGGTGGGGGGGTGCAGAGAGAGAGAGGAGGACAAAGGATCCAAAGCGTGCTGTCAGCACAGAGCCTGATGTGGGGCTCCAACTCACAAACCATGAGATCACAACCTGAGCCAAAGTCAGACAATCAACCGACTAAGCCACCCAGGCACCCCTAATGTTAGTTAATTCTTATAAACTGTGGTACACCAGGCAGATGGTTCACATGTGAAAGCTTATCCTCCTGTGACAGAAAGGTTTTCCATCTTTTGCCTTCCTCAAGCACAATTCTGTTACCAGTTACCAATGACGCCTCCCTGTTTATTCTTCAGGCTGCCACTCCCAAGCAATACTAGAAAATCTCTAGATACAGAAACCAGCGGAGATAAAACTGAACAGAAAGTTAGCAGATGGGACCTTTAACAACAGAAACTACTACCTCTACTGTGTTTTCCAAATAAACAAGTGCCCACACTAATAATAACCAAGGACTATACAATTTCGCTTATCTTACTAAAAACAAGAGAATTAAAATATACATAGAAACAACTGCAAACCAACCAAATTTCACACAAATAATCTCTTCCAAAATATTTTTTAAATATTAAAGAATCCATGAAAAGATATTCATCAGATGATGATAATCATGGTTGTCTGTGAACAAAGAGGGTGAAGTTATTTACATTTCATTGTATACTCTTGGGGAGGAACATATTTTAACACGTGAAATGAAAAATAAAGCAATGAAGAGAGGGAGGGAAGAAAGAAATCAAAGAACATGGATCACAGCAGGGGAAATATTACGTCCTCTATTCATAAGAACAAGCACCTTAAAAAAGGTTTTAAAATACAATTAGCACGGGTTTTATAATAGAAGGCTGCAGAAAGAACATCAGGTCAGGTACTCAGTGACAGCACTATTTCTGAATCAGGCATCTAGACCTACCGCTACCCTTTAGAAAGCAGCAAATGATTTACTAGTAAGAAACAGACCACTTTGTAGCCTGGCATAGTATGTAGTTTCTTATGAATTTCACCTTTTCTCATTTATAAAATGTGAAAGACTATTGTCAAGATTATAGTTACTGAATACAAACTGCTTGCCTCACCTCATTCATCTTCATATTCTCAGAATCTAGAAACAGAGCTGACACGTAACAGGCATTCAATCAATATCTGTTGGTCTATGAGGCTTGTTAGCTCTCCCCACCCACATTGTTCAAACTTAAAGAAGCTATTGAAACAGTAAGATAAAGAATTATCAATTATGAATATAAAATATAAATTCCAGGAAAGAAATATTATTTTTAGAAACTTCTTGATGAAGTTCTGAAGTCGTGCATACAAAAAAACCAGAAAACCCTGGAATCAGGACTATGCTAAAGAAATTGAAGAAGGAGGCGCTTGGGCGACTCAGTTGGTTCAGTGTCCAACTTCGGCTCAGGTCATGATCTCGCGTTTGCGGGTTTGAGCCCCGCATGAGGCCCTGTGCAGACAGCTCAGAGCCTGGAGCCTGCAGCCTGCTCTGGCTTCTGTGTCTCCCTCTCTCTCTGCCCCTCCCCTGCTGGTGCTCTGTCTCTCTCTCAAAAATAAGTAAACATTAAAAAATCTAAAAAAAAAAGAACAAAAGAAATTAAAGAATAAACATTCTCCCCCCACAAATATAAGGTGGTTGAATAGCTAAATAGTATTACCAAGTAAGTATGTTAATAATGCCCTTTGATTCTTTGGAACACAGAAAATTATAAAGGCTGAAAAATAAATTTTTTATTGACCTGTCATAGACTTGGTCTTAGTGAAACTGCCTTCTATGGTAACTACAATAAGAAGTGAGCTAGAAGCACAGACTTAGAAGTGAAAAAGTGGCATCACATGAAGATAAAGAAGGGAAAACTAGAATGTTGCAGATGTTTTAGAATGCACCTAAATTATCTGTCATGTAATTTTTAAGAAATCTTGAAAAGCATATGAGGAAGATAGGAGAAGAACAAAGAAAGAAAAAATAAAAGGGCTAAGGGACATGGTAGGGTCAGTGCTTTCAACTTATAACTCAAAACACATTTACTAATATTTAAACAAAAGTTGGAGGAGGCAAAAGATTTTATTATACAAATTGGGTCCCAAAAGGTTTGTTTTAAAATATTAAACCAATATAGCTAATTATACCTAGCATGCTCTCCTTTAATGGAAGGGGAAAAGGGAAGAAGAGAGAGTACATCTTTTTAAACATTCTTTTGATCCTAACAGATGAATATACTACAGAATAAAGACAACAAATATACAGAATTTTATTAGACTGACACAACCATTCTCAACATCTTATAGTTTCTCCTCACCTTCTTTCCTACGCATCTAGTTTTCAGGTATAAACTTACTCGATGTTGAACTTGGTGATGCACATTTTTATATGAGCAGTTTCTATATAATCTCTATAATCCCACACACACCACTAAAGAAATAAACAAACACAGAAAGGTTCTATAAATGCAACATTTTGAAGCAAAACACCTACTCCTCACCGGAGGCTGTTCAGGGTTCTTTCAGTTTTAACAGCAGCCACCTCTTATTCAAGATCATTTCACACAATTAAAACTCCTAGTGCACATATTTATGCCAATTAAACTTTTAATTTTACACTAATTTGTTCCAATTATTTCACGACTTTTTTATCCACAAAACTACCAATCCTGAGGGCAGAATGATGTACTATGCAAATTAACAGAATTACATTCACATATAAAACACTTTACCATGGACTAAATATCAAAAAGTATACAGGCCACTCAAAAGTGATTCACGTAAAAAAAAAAAAAAAAAAAAAAAAAGAAGTGATTCAAATAATTCAACAACTTCCACAAATAGTTCTATTTCTTTAAAGCCGAACATTAAGATCTTGTGTCATAATTAACATAAAAATGTCAATATAGTTATGATTGCTCTAAAGTTCCCACCAGTATTTGCTCGTCGACCTGTTTTCTGACAGGACTCCAGTATCTCTTGGCTTTAAAGAAATCACTTTAAAAGCCTAAAATAAAATTACCAAATAAAAAATAAACCAGAAATAACCATCTCTTTCTAATTCCATAGGACAATGCAACCCACGGGGTTAGTCTAGTACCAACGTGCAAATCTAAATAAGGTCTAAGTTTGCTTCAATATATAATGTTCCCGACAAACTTAATTTCCAATATCCTCTTCAAATGACTAAATAGTGATGTAGTCATCTGAATGACATTTCAAGAAACGGGCTTTCCTTTGCCCATGTGGACTGCCAATTTGTACGTGCAAGAATAAACAATACGTAACAGTGGTCTCTAAGGTGCATAAGTTGAGGATAACAGGTTTGCCACGTCACCCACCTCTCTGTAAGATCATCAAAGAAATTAAAAAAGATGCCATGATGGAAGGTGTCACCTAACTCTACTATTCCTTTGAGGCAACGATTCCTTTCTGTTGGACATCTCTGCTCACTCTCTCACCATCTATTTATGCATCCTTTCAATACCCAAAACTCCACATAAATTTCCATAAAATTGAAGCAATCAAGTTATCTCAGCAAATACACTGAAATCTCTCCCCTGTTTATGTATTTTGACTTAGACTGTGTCTCTGATGCCTCTAACCAACGTATTCACCAAGGAAAAAATAAAATAAAATCAACTCTAGACTATCCATACTAATAAGAGAACAACAGCCGGGCACACTCCAAAAATAATTTAGAAAGAATTTTTGAGTGTCTATTTTTGGCAGTACATTCACTTTTCTGATTATATTTTCATTTGAGTCAATATTCTTAAGCATACGCTAACTATGGAAGAGAAAGGAGGAGACTGAGTGAATACAAAACACAAAAAGAAACTAGGGTAAAACACTGACTTCTCATGATCTGCAGAACTCCTGGCAGCACACACCTAAGGCAAATAATGCCTACCCTTCATCTACTCACTTTTAGTTGCCAATTAATTCTTAAACATTCCAAAATAAACAACAACAAATCAGTATTTAAGTACCGCTACTTGAAACTCTAAAGATGAAGGGCGTAAACTCATTCAAACATGAAAGCAGTGTTTAACAAGGAGTCATGGACTCATTTGAAAGTCAGATGAAAGATGAAATTACCCATTTTGCATATAGCCTGGCTGGGGAGTGATAGGTGATCATGGTCCACAAAAATACATCTCTGCATCATCCCAGGAAGGAAAAAAATAAGAGGCTTAAAAGGTTCTAAAGAAATACTGTCACAGGCAAACTTAATATATACTATGGTCAAACATCAAAGCTTATATTATAGCAAGCAAGCAAGGCTTGTTTTACTATACTGTTTTCAATCTGCATGAAGTCCCTAGAGTCCTTACCATATTGTCCCAAATTTCTCCAGGGCCTCCACAAGGTCTGCTTCCACCACAGATTCACAGAGTCCTCGAACATGGACAACAGGTGAAACAGAAACTTTATGATGACTTCCACCTGCCTCCTAGCAAAAGAAAATAATTTCTAGTTAAAAATTTTAAAGGTCTAAATTGCATCTATAGTAGATTCAATTCTGCATTAAAAAGAAAACATCAAAAAAAATTCCAAACCAAACTGCATTCACAAGTTAGCAAAAAAATCACCAATTGTTAGGCAGGAAAATTTAGATTTCTTAGAAGAGGGTATTTTCTCTTAATAAGAAGTACAACATAGGGGTGCCTAGATAGCTCAGGGCTAGCTCTTGGTTTCAGCTCAGCTTATGATCTCACAGTGTGGGGTTTGAGCCCCGCGTCAGGCTCTGTGCTGAAGGTGCACAGCCTGCTTGGGATTCTCTCTGTCCCTCTCTCTCCGCACCTCCCCCATTTTGCACGCACACTCTCTCTCAAAATAAATAAAAAGAAGTACAACATAAATTAATAACTTATTTCAACTGCAATAAAATCTCAGAAAAAATTTCAACAGATGCAGAGTATGCTATGACTGGAATTATATTGTATACTGATAATTTCATTACAAAATATCAAAATCTCAAGTAGTCCAAATGAACAAAAAAAAAATCCCAATTTAAAATGTTTCTTTAATACAAAGATTATAAACTTTATATCATCTTTTGTCCTTGTTTAATTGGTTATCTCGTTCCACACTAACTTAAAGCTACTGTGCTTACTTAAGCAGCACACTTGACAGCTTAAATTTATACAAGGTACCATCTTTGTTGATGAACAAGTAGTGCTCAAAAATGCAAGCCTTGGGGCGCCTGGGTGGCGCAGTCGGTTGAGCGTCCGACTTCAGCCAGGTCACGATCTCGCGGTCCGTGAGTTCGAGCCCCGCGTCGGGCTCTGGGCTGATGGCTCAGAGCCTGGAGCCTGTTTCCGATTCTGTGTCTCCCTCTCTCTCTGCCCCTCCCCTGTTCATGCTCTGTCTCTCTCTGTCCCAGAAATAAATAAACGTTGAAAAAAAAAAAAATTAAAAAAAAAAATGCAAGCCTTCCTGGGCTTCTCTGGAATACTCTGTTTCTTTTGAGTACACCCAGGAGGTAGTTTTAAAATACACGTATATGGACTATGTATGAGAATTATTTTGACTGTGAAAATGGCTCTATCATTTACTTATTCAAGTTCTATTTTTTTTTTCCAAGTTCTATTTTTTTTTTTTTTTTTTTTTAAGTAGGCTCCATGCCCAGTGTGGAGCCCAATTCGAGGCCCAAACTCATGACCATAAGATCAAGACCTGCTGACATCAAGAGTTGGATACTTAACCAACTAAGACACGCAGGCTCCCCTGAAGTTTTATTAAGACAAAAATCTGTATTTTACAACAAGCCACTGGGCACCTCTCTTGCATCACTTCAGAAATGACTTCCATATACGATCCACACACACACACACACACACACACACACACACTCAAAATCTATGAAATGAAAAGTTTTTTCTCCTACAAACAGACTAATCTAAAAGCATAAATGTTTTATCATTAAAACTTAAGAATTATTTTAAGAAAATTAAATGTCTTTATGGCTATATTAAAAGACTCACCAATTTCTCTTTATAATATTATAAAGACTGTTAGAAAAATATAACAGTCCTGTGCACTGCCAATAAAAATGTTATGTCACAGTTTAAAGAGTTGATTGAAATATATAAAGTAACCATGGGACTACTCTCTTATACTATTGTCAAATTCAACAAATAAATTTAGTCCTCTGCAAATATTAATCCAATACTTGGAATTTCATTTGAATTGCTTATGCTGAGTCAAGCAGATATTCATTACATGCCACTAAGTTTGAAATAAATCATTCTGATTGTACACTATGTAACCCAACACTATTACAACCTTAACAAATGAGACTCTTTCCCTAAATGAAACTCAACAACCAAATGTGCACTGTCATTATTAAACTACTAAGCATAAATGGACAACTATACAAGAGTTCTAAATCATAGCTAAAACCTAATGTAGAGCATATATTTAAATATATTTAAAGTATAAATAACAAATTTTACTCTAAAAATAATCAAACAACAGAAGTCAAGAAATAAGACAGTCCTCTCAGTTGATCCCTAGAAATCTGCTGGCAAAGGTAAACGTGCAAAAGAAAACTTCACTGGCCAAGACAATTCAAAACGCTACTATAAAAAAATAGTGGAAGGAGGATTTCAGGTTAGGACTAAAAAGAGACAACAGGGGTGACTAGGTGGCTCAGTCGGTTGAGCGAAGGACTTCAACTCAGGTCATAATCTCACCCTTAGTGAGTTCAAGCCCTGCATGGGGCTCTTTGCTGTCAGCAATGAGCTGGCTTCAGATCCTCTATCCCCGCCTCTCTCCGTACCTCTCCTGCTCGTGCTCTCTCAAAAATAAACATTTTAAAAAAAGAGAGAGACAACAAAGGCATTATTTGAGTCTTCATTTTATAATGGATAAAAACTACTATGATATATGTTTTAGAGACAAATGGAGAAATTTAAATAGAGATAGGATTTTATATTATGTAATAGAACTATTTATTGTCTTAGGTAACATTATAATAGTAATGTTTATGTGATAAGAATATCCTTATTCTTAGGAAAGCTGGGATCATTTAAAGATGGACTGTCATCATGTCTCCAACTTTCACAGTTTAGGTGAAAAAATGTATATAAATATAGATATACACATATGGAGATAAAATCCCAAATGGCAAAATGTTAAAAACTGCTGAATCTAGGTGAAAGGCATATGTAATTGAATATTTCACAGAATAAAAAGTTGGGAAATTATTTTATTATGTATTTAAGGCCTATAATAAGGTATGAGGAACAATATAAATAGTCATTAACTCACCAACCACTTTAATAAATAAAACACTACCCAACAGTTGAATACATCTCCTACCTCCCTTCCCATCATGGATAGCCACTGTCTTGAATATAATGCTAAAAAAATATGACTATTTTTCAAATTGGTCTTCTCACAAAGAAATGGATCTCAGGACCAATTTTAAAATCCCTCAAAAATATCTGATTTTAATATATTATTATTTAATTACATTTCCTAAATGGAATAGCTCCAGACTTAAGTCATTCTTCAGAAGTAGGAACTTAGTAAATGCAAACAATATGGTACTTAGGGGAAGATATGATTATCTCAACCTCAAGGCAGAAAACATACCCTGTATCCACTGTATTTCCCTATTTCCACTCAATTAATCTGCCATTCATAGAGATTTCTCTAATCTTTACATTATGTCCCCTTTTCTTGAACTTAAAATTTTCCCATCTTTTCTGTAGTTTAAAGAAAAAAACAAAACAAAACCTGAAGGAGTCACATCTGAGGGACCACAAAAAAAGAAAAAAACCCTAGGGTTGTTTCCAAATATAAAACTGATATATTAATGGTATCTTTTCAAACAATATTTTCACAACCCCCCTTTTCCCCCAATACTAAAACTTTTCTTAAATCAGTATTTTCTTATCTCTACTTATGCTTTATACTGGTGGTAAGAAATCTGCAATCTGTACAGCTTCTTTTACCTACCCTAAAGTTACCTCTTTTAAGCATCATACTATGTATCTGAGTCTGAAATTGGTGAATAAATATTATTTGCCCCATTGTCATATATTAACACTTTGATCATGTCTTCTCCAGTTCAACAAAGTTTTTTTTTAATCCTTTCTCATACAGAAGCCCAAAGTCCTTCCATTTCTAGGTTCCCTCTTCATCTATTTATGTCCATTACTTGTCAGACTAAAAACAGTATTCCAAATAAGCACCCAGCAAACGAAGACATGCCTGCAATTTATATACACTTTTTTTTTTTTTTTTTTTTTTTTTTTTTTTTTGTTACCTTAGTCCTTCTTTAGGCAAACTTTGTCAACTATAATGGAGGCATTATTTGGTCCCTTGGGCAGACTACCGACCAGTCTAGTCATACCATTCCAAACTCTCAGCCCCTTAAAAGTTATCTCAAGGACAAACTCCAATAATACCAATTTTCAGTGCTAATTTTGACTATTGCAGATTGAAGACTGAGCGCTACTGAAAAGAAGGGAAGCTCAGGAGGGTATAAGTGAAGTTTCTGAGAGGAATGAGAAGGGCCCGTTAACGCCTCTTCACATAGTAAAATAAATGTAAACTGGCAAAGGCCAGGCACAATGTCCTTATTAGGCTTTTTTGTTTTCCCAACATCTCCATGCCCAACACATGCTTAACAGCATAACACTTGCTCAACAGCAACTGAACAACCTTCTTCTCCCCTCTCAGAATTATAAAAAAGACCAAACTCAAGTTCAATCATTCATCCCCCAACACCAGACACAAAACTACTGCCAAGTGCTTATCCAGCTTCTCCTTAAACACTTCCAGTGACAGGAAACATACTACTCATGAGACAATCCATTATATTTTTAGAAAATTCTTCGTATGTATCCAAATCTGTCTCCTTGTAGCTTTGTATCCAAAATGGTCTTTGAAGTCAGACCAGTGTTTGAATCTTTGGACATTCACTGGCTCCAGTGATCTTGAGCTAATTGCCTTTTTGAGCCTCAGTTTCACTATTAAAAAAAAAAAAATCCTTATCATGTAAGATTACACTAAATAAAGTGTCTAGTACAGTGCAAGATGGAGTTATTAAGGGTTCAAGAAATATTGGGGCACCTGGGTGGCTCAGCTGGTTGAGCATCCTCAGGTCATGATCTCACACTCCGTGAGTTCGAGCCCCGCATCGGGCTCTGTGCTGACAGCTCAGAGCCTGGAGCCTGCCCCAGATTCTGTCTCCCTCTCTCTGCCCCTCCCCTGCTCATGCTCTGTGTCTGTCTCAAAAATAAGTAATAAAAACATAAAAAAAAAAAAAAAAAAGGAAATATTAAATGGCACCCTTACCCTTATCTACATTTCCCTCTTCTACATGACAAACCTCCAATTATTTGTAATGATTTCTCAAACCACACCTAAATATACCCTAGAGGCTAAATATCCCCCTTGCCCCACCCCCATTCTTGTCATTCCTCTTATAATGCGATTTCAAGTGTCTTTTTCTATTCTAGTAATCATTCTCTGGATGCATTAGAATTCATCAACATTAAAAAAAAAAATTTATCAATATTATACCAAAAAATGAATACAGTATTTCTAGGTATTAAGGTTTTCCCTTTTACTTTGGATACTGCATATAGACCAAGGAAAAAGGAGTTTTAAGGGACAGCTGAAAATATCTTTTAACCCACGCTATGCTTAGAGTTAACTACATAATTTTTCTTACTAAATTAAACAATCACATCTCTTCGTCTCTTTTTTTTTTTTTTTTTTTCAACGTTTATTTATTTTTGGGACAGAGAGAGACAGAGCATGAACGGGGGAGGGGCAGAGAGAGAGGGAGACACAGAATCGGAAACAGGCTCCAGGCTCTGAGCCATCAGCCCAGAGCCTGATGCGGGGCTCGAACTCACGGACCGCGAGATCGTGACCTGGCTGAAGTCGGACGCTTAACCGACTGCGCCACCCAGGCGCCCCCCCTCTTTCTTTTTTTAAAGAAACAATACAGCAGATCCAAAATATGAGAAATCCTTTCATTTTCTTACCTAAGTTTTCAGGTACACTTGATCCCATAACAGAGCAAAATTAAAAAGAACAGCCATACCATTCAAATAACTTTTTAAAAAATAACCTTTACTTTTTTACACATGCAGCAGGGATTCTCTGGTTTTGCCTACCCAGATCCCCTTCCCCCTTCTTCTGGTTAAACACATACACAACCCTGAACTCTGTATTATTCCACTGGTATTTTCAATCACACAGTCATGCCTATCCAACTTCAGAAGTAGCCCAGTGATTAGCTGCAGGGCTAGGGAAGCTAAAAAGTGTTGATCAGAAGGGATAAATATGGGCACCGGGGAGAGGAGAAGAGTATTCTCTATTTGCTAGCTATAAAAATTGCAAGTCTAGTTTTATAACTACATGGAGGAAATAGAGCATATAGAATCAAGTTTCAGTGACATCATCTAAATCCCTAGATCCAGCCATGCCTGAAACCGCGACCACAACTTAGCTTTCTCAGTTACACAGGCCAACTTTTTGTTTTGCTTAAGCTCACCTGAATTGTTGCTGTGGCTGAAACTACAAGCTTTGAAAGGTGTATTCAATTTCAGAGGCAAAAAAAAGGCATTAAATGACGTAGAGTCACAGATTTTTAGATATGGAATTTTTAAAATTAATTTATTTTGAGGGAAAGAAAAAGAGAACTCAAGCCAGGAAGGGGCAGAGAGAGAGAGACAGAGAGAATCTCAACCAGGCTCTGCACCATCAGTGCAGAGCCCAACTTGGGGCTCAAATCTACAAACTGTGAGATCATGACTGGAGCCGAAATCAAGAGACCAACGCTTAAACAACTGAGACACCCCGGCACCCCTGGAATTTTTTTTTCTTTACTTTTATAACCCCATCACAGACAACAGCACCTGGCACATAAAAGGGGCTCGAGTATTGTTTTTTGATGAATTAAGAGATCACAGTGATCATCTGATCCAACCTCCTCATGATGGTTGAGTCACAAAGCATGTTGTTGGTAGCAGAACCAAAACACCTGCCTTGGTTGGGCTTATAGGTCCATTAAAAAGCTCTTTTCATTGTATGTACTAACACGAAGAAATGTAGTCACTTGTTAAAACCAAAAGATAACAAAACCTACTACCTTTCTCTTCTTTCCTAACACAAGGCCTGAAAATCCTCACAACAGCAGCATAGCTAGAGACAGAGCACATTTATTGCTATAGAAGCCTTAAAAATTAAAACTCTGGCGCTTACCTCCAGGGCACACACATCCTTTAGCTTTTTCATTCCCCAGGGTGTATTTACTATGCTCACTGTCAGCCTCTAAACTTTTCCTGTGGGAACTAAGCTAACAAAGTGACCTCACCTTATCCCTCATCCCATATTCATCTAATAAGCCATCATTAATATTCCTATACATCTCTGTAATTCAGATCCTTAAAGTATAATAGTGTATCTTAAATTCAAACTAGCTCCTCCACATAATATATATCACTAAGAAATCCTAGGATCTACGTTTTTATCATGACGTTTTGCCATCTTACAAGTCTATTTATTAAACATTGAGAAACTTAAATTTTCATCTCATCGGCAAACAAGCCACTTTAACAATCTGATTTGCCTGTTTACTCACTAGCAGAAGATAGTAAAAAAAAAAAAAAAAAAACCTGAAGTCTCCAAAATGAATTAGCATTCCATAAATTTTTATTGATATCAGTCTTTATATAAGCAGATCTTTCTAGGTAACCTCTCAATTTAATTCTTCAATTGGTTTCACCAAGTAAAGCCCTAATTTTGAAGTCAAGCTGCTTTCTAAAAAATAAACAGATATAGAAATTTACTATTCATATGATCTTGAAGGTTGAAAGTCATGACTTCTAAATTTAAGACCACCACTTACTCCACAAGAATAAAGTAACTTATAATACACAGCACAAACTTTCATAATCCAGCTTTGTTCAACAATGCAGCACAGTGAATCTGAAACACTCTAGGAATTTCTGGTCTTCAAATTAAGTACCAGAAGACATAAATTTGAAGAGTGTCTTATTTCTCATATCCGAACTACTAACTCACTTCTCTATACACCTTAACACATCATGATCATTCAGTGATCAATTCATCTTTAACTTAGCATTTGTAGAAACATAGCTTTTCTTAAATACTTTCTTTCCTCTTTACATCTAATTAATAGATTAAATTAATAAATAGATTAAAGCACTCATGGAAACTTAATTATCAAAAACTAAATAATGTAAATCCTTGAAGACTTACTTTGCACTTGACAAACCTCCAACTGAGTTGAAAAGATTGCCCATCATTGTACCTAATCTGCATTTGCTGTTATTTAACAGTTTGACCACAAAGTATTTCTTCTCTGGCTGGACTGTCAGACAACTGAGGTTGAGCCAAAACCATTTCAGTTAGATAAATTACCATACCTCTGGCTGATGACGCACTAGACGTTAAACTTTTATCCAGGGAATGCCTATCCTAATACAATTTTATTATGTACAGGTTTCCATAGTTGCAATAATTTCAAAATAGTACCAAAAATCGCATGAAGAAAAAGGTTTAAACACAGGAAAAATAAGCCTTCATTAGATTTCACAGTGCAGCACTGCTCCTACTGTTAAAAGCAATTCACACTCTGAGAAACAAAATAGCAGTAAATAAACAAAAATTAAAATTTATAACTCAATCTGCATTTATTAGATCCTGCCTGGGTAATTTAAAAGCTGCATTACATTAATCACTGAATTACAACTTCAGGTATAGAAAGGCTCAACTTTTATACTAAAAGAACTCAAGACTAGGGTGAATTGACTTTCCCAAAGGCACACAGATATGCGAGCTAGGACTCCTGACTCTCCCCAAGCCCTGACAAGTACTATTTCCACTGCCAGATACCATCCACTTTGGATATATTAAGCATATATTATTTTCTTCCCAACATGCAAAATAATCTATTGCCTTAATGTTTAATCTGTTTCTCAAAAAATATTTTTTTCATTAAAGAATTTAGGTATCTTTCCAACACACTTAAGACATTTCATGCTACTGCACAAAAAACTCAAGACTTGTGGCAAAAGAAATACACTGACCCTTCTAAAAGATCAGTTACAATATTCCTGTTTCCAAACTTCCACAATGGAATTGGCTTTGAACTGAAACATTTAGAAGACATGCATTTTTTAATGCGCAAGCCCAAGATACATTTTGAGTATGCCAAATACCTAGGCACAAAAATCAAGTCATACATATCTAGCTATAAGGAAACATTAACTTAGAGGAAGAAAAAGTTCCTTTTTTCTAATGTGTTGAAACCTATGTCACAGCTTCAAATTGGGAAACTAACGTTGGTAACTACTGACCAGAATTTTTTTTATATAAAAATTCAAATAGCTAGGGGCACTGGGTGGCTCAGCCGGTTGGGCACCAGAGTCTAGATTTCAGCTCCGATCGGATCGTGATCCCTCGGGTTTGTTTGGGATTCTCTCTCTCCCTCTCTCTGCCCCTCCCCCCCCCACTCTGTATCTCAAGATAAATATTTTTTAAAAATTCAAATACCTAAGAAGCTTATCACTGGCCTCTTATAAAGGGTGAAAAACATTTTAATAGAATATATGTGTACATTTTCTTAAATTTCAGGAAAAGTCTCCTTTCAAAAAATCAATTAAAATGTGTCACATGTTTAAAAGACATCTAAACCGCTAACACATATGAAGTACACCAAAAAAGGGCAAAGACTTTTGCTTTGCTTTGTTTCCTTAAAGTCTCCATGCAACTGAAGCTGAGTTACTACTTGCGGCGGATAAGACGATTTTCACATTCCTTCTGCCTCCAGCTAACGTTTCTGATAAGAGCAACAAGAATCTAGGAAGGTGTGTTTAATCCAATTCCGAGCTCAGTCCTTCCTTTCGTGGGGCAAATTTGGAATAAGCCGTCCATGAACTGTGGTGATTTTAAGATTTGTTTTACTTGAAAGTAAGGGTCGTGTTCACACCTACCAACACTTGTTTTTTTGACCGAAGAGCTAAGATCTGTACTGAGCAATAATCCTAAAACTGGGTAGCAAAGCATGCGCACCATGCCTGCCAAGAGTAAAAATTTTGAAATTAGACCTCCAGGCGAACTAGGGTGTGAGCTCCAGGGCATAATTTGTCATTCAGTTACGGCTCTGCTCAGGACCCAGGTGAAGAGAGACCCCGGCGGAACCGACGCAACAACCATCCTGCGACCGTGACCAGCGCGCAGATGCTGCGGGCACAGGGGCAGAAGGGAGCGGGGCGTCCCGACGCCGGCCAGCAGCCGGAGGAGTTGAACTAACAAAGAGCTTATCGCGCACCGAAGCCCCCCGGGAGCGGAAGCAACGCCGCCCCGCCGCCCCCGCCGGGCTACCCTCCCCAAGTTCAGGGCCGGTAGACGACTCGCACGCGGGGCCTGCAGCCAGGCCGGAGCCGGGTTCGCGGTCGGGATGCGGGAAACAGGTAGGGCAAAGAATAAAAACCCCGAAGAGAAGAAAGAGCCGGCGCTTCCCGACGCGGTCAGCGCAGCAGCAGAGGGCAACGAGGCGCGCGGAAGGCCCCGGGGCCGAGTCCCCGCCGCTCGGCCCTGCTTCCCAGGGAGCCGCCAGGCACAGCGGACAGGGCGCCGCGCTTTGTTACCGGCTGTGAGAAGCTCCGGCCGCCGCCGCCGCCGCCATCGCCCCCGCCCCGGGGCGTCGCTTCCCGGCGGTTCTCGCCTTCCTCAGCCGAGTAGTCGATCTCCCCCTCCTCGGTCTTAAGGCGCTTGGCCTGGCTCTCGTACTCGCGGTCCTCCTCGTACGCCTCCCTGGGAGAGGATGAGGAGGAGGACATGGCGGCGGCCGGAGGGACCGGCGGGCAAGCGGGTGGGGGTGGCGGCGGGGCGCGGGCCTCGGACGCCGCCGGCCAGTCCCCGCCACTGGCCGCGTCTCTTCAGCGAAGGTCTGCGCTGCCGGGCCGTCCGCGGGGGCCAGGCGCCCAGGAGCCAGTGGGGGTGCAGAGATCGGGCGGGATGAGGGGGCGCCCCGGGAGGAGGCTCCGGAGCGGCCGCTCCCCTTTATTACGGAGCCAACATTCAGCCTCTCCCTCCTCCTCCTCCGTCTTCGCTCCCAGCCCGGGGGAGCGAATCTAAGGATGGGGACGCGACTGTGGCTTCCGGTCTTCCCTCCTCCCCTAATCCGCTCCCCGCCGCCCAGGCCGAGCCTCCGCCCCCGCTTTAGCTGCCGGCGCGCAGGATCGAATCCAGCCGCAGCCCGCGGGAAGCGCCCCTCAGCCTGTGTCCCGCTCGCTATTGGCAGGGGGAAAAGTCGACCAGGCTTCCAATTGGTTGCAAGGGCTGTTCGTCAAGTGCCGCCCACGGCTCGGCCTCGCCCCCCCCCCCCCCCCCCCGCGCCTTGTGAACTCGCCGCTGGCCTGCCAGTCCCGAGCGCGCGACGTCCGCAGCGCGCTGTCCGGGAGCCGTTGCTGCCCAGCGGCCGTTAACGTTGTTCGGCTCCCCCGAAGCCAGGCGCTGAGTGAACCCGGGTGGTGACGAGGCGTGCAGTGAAGCCAGGGCTGCGGGTGTTAACCGCCCTCCCGCTAATTTAAATGCTTTTATTACTTCTCTTCAGAAGAGAATGAGGAAAACCTCTAAAATCCCTGCAGATAGACCTCGCACAGCCCTTAAAACTACAGAGGCTGAGGGGAGGAAAGGGTTTGGAACCATCAAAAGTAGCCTTCTAGGAAGAAGCCTTAAGTGGTGTGCAAAATCTGATAAAAGTGGGTGCACCCTGTCCGCCCCTAACTAGGTATTCGAGAACAGCAGCCCACATTTCCATTTAGCAAGGTGCCAGTCAGAAGAAGACGCTCCACATGGGTGAATGTCAGTTTGATCACTTAACACTCATTTGTCATCTAGACCCTTCTTTCCTGACAGTTATAAGGGACTGGTCTATAAGTTCCTGCTCCAGTTAAATGTTTTAAATCTCCCATATAATATGCCATGCTTCTTCCCAGCCCTTTCCTTTCAGGATGATCTGTTTATTTCACATCATTTATTCTTGAAAGATACATACAAAAGCCTATCAAAACCCTTCAGGCCACAGCTCACTTCCTCTGTGGAGCCCTGAGGATTCTTCCAAGCTTCTGGTTGCTGTTTTCTCTTTTTGCAACAAGGCCCTTTTATACTTAACCTCCTAGAGTGTTCTAGAAACGCTGGAAGACGAACTTTGCTCTTTTCATCTTTGCAAATCCAGTTCCTGTGCAGACCCCTGGCACAAGTTAGGTACTCAGCAATGCTGAATGAGTGATTCCTAGGAAATAAAGGTCCAGTATCTTTCAGGAGAGAAACTGGAAAATCTAGCCCAACCTAACTGCCCTCTGTGACTTAACCCTTGGAGGATTGTCTAGGATCAGGAGTCACTTGAGTGTTTCCATCGTCCTTGTCCCTCAGATGCTCCCCTAAATGTGGCTCTTCCTTTCCTAACCATGTGGATTGTTTCCTCCTCCAGCCTAGTTCTCTCATTTCCAAGGTTACTTCCTCCAAATAAGCCGTTTTTATTTATTGCTGGCAATGCTTTAACATATACTATTTTATGTTTTATAATTTACACTGCCTGTCATTTTGGAAAACAATTGCAAGTTTTTCACAGCACCATACAGCTTATAATCAGACACTTGTGCAGTTGCAAGTGTCTACTGACAAAATAGAACAACAAAAAATTTTAGAAATGTATTTTTTAAATTAAGATAGAATGGAAGTGGACAGAAGAAATATCAAAGGGGGGAGCTGCAGTGCTAGCTACAGAGCAGAAATATTATTGGCAGAGCACTGTGAAGAATGAGAAGAGCCAAAAGGAAGGCCTTATACAAACTTTCCAAATATTTCATAGTAATGGTGAAAATGTTTTAAATTCTCAAAACCTACCTCCAACCCGTAGATTATACCAACTTGAAATGCAGGTCTCACACCAATCCATAAGGAAACCCAGCCTTACTGAACTTTGTTGCTATACTGTTTACTAAGAGAGGGTAGGAATCAATATGTACCAGCATGAAACTTCATCTTTTGATGAATAGCTCACATCAAACTGTTAAGTAACAAAACAAAACAAAACAAAAACTAAGACGTAAAAATGTAGAAAGCATGTTTAAAAAACATAGATCAGTATGTTGGCCATGGGTTATCTGTGAGCTTGTTGCAGATGAGTTGTTCAGTGACAATAAGTCCTTCGATAAGGAAAATGCTAGCTAGCTCATCATTCTACCATGAGAAGAGCTAAAGAAGGAGGGCATAAATTATACTCTGCATGGTTTAACTTAGATGAAATAAAGAAATTACTTGCTATCCAGTAGCCAGAAATGCCTAAGAAACCCAGAAACAGCTCCTAAATGCCATGACTTTCTGGAATTTCTGTTGCAGGACACATAGCTTCAGTCTTTTGGCTGATTGTCTAAATGTTTGATTGGATTGGCCGCTGTTGATTAGGGTAAGAAGCAGCCTTGAACTACCATTGCCACAACTCAGAGTGGATTCAGGGGTTATACTAGAGTGAGAGACAAGTCCAGAGGAGCCCTGGGGAAATCGATAGTCAAGGTCCTTTATCTAACCCCGAATTGCCCTTTAGTTTTAAATCTCCATGCTGACTATGTAATTTATAAGATACTGTGCCAGGTGATGAAGGGACCAGAAAACTATATGAGATGGTCTTTGCCTTCTCAAAGCTTGCAATCAAGTCGAGGAAACAAGGCACATGTAATATACATGCAGTAATAATTACAGCCGTTTACAATGTGCCAGGCACTGTGTGAACCACTGTTAAGGGCCATGTGAACAAATTCTGACAGAAGCCCTCTAACAGGCATTATTATTGCTATGCCCATTGTATGATTAAAAAAAAAAAAAACAGTGTAGGAAGGGTTAAGGGACCTGCCCTAGAGACAAAGTAAACCAGAGAGCCGGTATTAGAACCCAAGCAATCTGATTCCAAAGCCAGTATACTTCATCAAGAAGAATGATTGAATTATTACATTTTTTTTTTTACTGCCATCAGAACACAGATCTTATAGTCTTTTATCATGATGCTAATTTATTCGCTAATTTCTTTTTTTTTTAATTTTCTTTTTTTAACGTTTATTTTTGAGACAGGGAGAGACAGCATGAACGGGGGAGGGTCAGAGACAGAGGGAGACACAGAATCTGAAACAGGCTCCAGGCTCTGAGCTGTCAGCACAGAGCCCGACACGGGGCTCGAACTCACGGACCACGAGATCATGACCTGAGCCAAAGTCGGATGCTTAACCGACTGAGCCACCCAGGCACCCCTTATTCGCTATTTTCTACCAGGGCTTATGCAGGTGTATGTCTAGAAAGAGGTGAATAGATTATAATTTTCACCATTTTCATTGGTATAAGGAAATTCAATTTGCCTCCATAAGAAATTACAAATATAATACACTGTTTTAGTATCTTTTTTTTTAATGTTTATTTATTTATTTTGAGAGTGTGTGTGTGTGTGTGTGTGTGTGTGAGAGATAGAGAGAGAGAGAGAGAGAGAGAGAGAGGGAAGGGGGGAGGGACAGAGAGAATCCCAAGCAGGTTCCATGCTGTTTAGTGCAGAGCCCAACACAGGGCTCAAACTTGGGGTTTGAACTCATGAACCATGAGATCATGATCTGAGCTGAAACCAAGAGTCGGACACTTAACTGACTGAGCCACCCAGATGCCCCAATTTAATGTTCATTTATAAATTTAATTTCTATAGAAAAAGGCTCAAAAATCATGAGAAAAGTATCACAATCTTATGATGGATACCTCATTTGAACCAGAGATGCAAATTGTGAACTTTTCATGCCCAAACTCAATTTTCAATATTGCTGCTATTTTTTAAAAGTTTTTAAAGTTTTATTTATTTATTTTGAGAGAGACAGAGAGAACATGAGCAGGGAGGGGCAGAGAAAGAGGGAGAATCCCAGTCAATTAGTTCCTATAAAATCAATTAGTTCCCATGAAACTTTGTCAAATCCAGAATATGTTTGTGATGATACCACTGCCATGTTTCACAGAGATCCCCAAGAAAGGGCACTGTGGTGCTGTTACCCAAGCTAGTCCCTTTAATTTGATCCACATTTGGTTTGTTAGGGTCAAAAGAAGCCACTGTTCCAAGAGGATGCACCCCGCAGGAAGCGCCCCGAGCACTATTAGCTCACTGTGTAGTCAAGTGTAACCACAGTGGTATTCTTTTTCAGTTGCTATCATCATGCACATCTCCTTTGGGGCTAGAACTACAACCATGTTTGGCCTCTTTAAAAATAAATAAATAAATAAATAAATAAATAAATAAATAAATAAATAAATAACAATCTGTGATAAGTCAGCAAAAATAAAATAGATTAACCTTACAGAACTAGCTCATATACCAAATAATGATAGGTAAAGTTCAGATTCTTGTTATAGCCACTTAGTCTTAGAAATAATACTTAAACTATTTCCACTTCTAACTCCTGTGAATTGAGGCTGCTTCACACATCTTTAAAAATAATTTTTGTAAGTAAAAAGAGTCAAATCATGGCATTTCTATCCACAGCTGAGAGTAAGTAGAATCTGTCAAAGCAAATTCACCTTGCGTATGAAAATATAGATAAAACAAAATTAACACGTAGTTGCTAACACTTAACAAAAGGGTATTAAGTGCTACTGATCATTCCCAATTGTGTGGAATGTGAAATAGTTGGTAGTAATCAGTAGTTCTTAATACCTTTTTGTTGTTAAGTATGAGCTCTTAGTTCTTTTCTGTCTTTTTTAATTTGAGAAAAATAAAAATATCTTGGAAATGGCCCACTTCACCCCATCAGGGAAGTTTCGTTAGTAGGTAAGTTACTAATTCACTCCTTCTTCCTTCCTGATCTTTGATGCTAAAAATGACCACTCTAAAAATGACAAGGAATACTACAGATAACACATAAACTAGGTTTTTCAGGCCTTTTTTTTTTTTAATGTTTTTATTTATTTTTGAGAAAGAGAGACAGAGCGCAAGCAGGGGAGGGACAAAGAGAGGGAGACACAGAATCTGAAACAGGCTCCAGTCTCTGAGCTGTCAGCACAGAGCCCAACACGGGGCTCGAACCCACGAACCAATGAGATCATAACCTGAGCCAAAGTCGGATGCTTAACTGACTGAGCCACTCAGGCGCCCCTTAGACCTGTTTTTTGACCTTTGCTGTCTTCAGCTTTTTTGGCCTGGTGGTATCGTTGCATTCTGAATATATTAGGGGACATTTGAATCAAATAGAATAGATTTTTAACAGAATTGTATAACTGTTTCCCTTGATACTATGTACTTTCCCAAACCATCGTGGCACTTTCCCCACCACCACCCCTAAGACCAGAAAATTAATAGACCACCTTTGTTTTAAGACAGAAGAAAAGTGTTTTTTCCATGCATCCTAACCACAAGTCAGCTACTGAGTTTGGCTAGGCCTGTGCCATTCAATACAGTGGCCACTAGTCACACATGGCTACTTTTATTTAAATTAGTTAAAATTATGGGGCGCCTGGGTGGCTCAGTCGGTTGAGTGTCCGACTTCGGCCCAGGTCATGATCTCACGGTCCGTGGGTTCAAGCCCCGCATTGGGCTCTGTGCTGACAGCTTGGAGCCCGGAGCCTGTTTCAGATTCTGTGTCTCCCTCTCTCTCTGACCCTCCCCTGTTCATGCTCTGTCTCTCTCTGTCTCAAAAGTAAATAAACATTAAATTAGTTAAAATTAAATAAGATGTAAAATTCCGTTTCTGAGTCACACTGGCCACATTTTAAGTGACCAATACCCACATGTATGACTGGCTGCTGCTTTTGACATGCTGGACTGGACTGTAGCGTAGGGAATGACTGTCTCATTCATCTTTGCGTCTTCGTCACCTACAACGTTGTACAGAGAAGGCACTGGCTAGACATTTATTGGTCTGAATTAAGCTTCTCTTTCACATACCTCAAAAAACGGACATAAAACAAAGAATGGAAGCTTTGCAAGATATGTCTATGTGTATGTCTCAAAGATTGATCTATAATTTGATTTGCTCCTCACCCATATTTGAAATGAGCTCACTTAAAAAATATAATTACAGGGCTGTCTGGGTGGCCCAGTTGGTTGAACGTCCGACTTTGGCTCATGGTTTGCGAGTTCAAGCCCCACATTGGGCTCTGTGCTGACAGCTCAGAGCCTGGAGCCTGCTTCGGATCCTGTTCTCCCTCTCTCTCTGCCCCTCCCCGGTTCATTCTCTCTCTCTCTCAAAAATAAATAAAATAATAATAATAATAATTACATTTTTCAACCAACTAAGCTCATTTTGTACACTGGATATACCAAAATGTGTATGATTTAAATTCATAGGCGTGCCTGGGTGGCTCAGTCGGTTGGGCTTCTGACTTCGGCTCAGGTCATGATCTCGCGGTTCATGAGTTCGAGCCCCACGTTGGGCTCTGTGCTGATGGCTCGGATCCTGGAGCCTGCTTTGGATTCCGCGTCTCCGTCTCTCCATGCCCCTCCCCTGCTCATGCTCTGTCTCTCTCTGTCTCAAAAATAAATAATGTTAAAAAACATTAAAAAAAATTTTTTTAATTTAAATTCATAAATCAACCAATTGTATTAAATGAGACACATCTAATGAAAGAATTCCTATTGTGAATCCTCTTCAAAAGTGAAAATTCCTTTCACAAAGCAGTCACTCTCTGATTTATCTTTAAGAATGTCATTACATGAACATCAGAATTTGCACCAAAAGAAGGATTAGGCAAGCAAAAATAGTTTTCTTTAAAGGTGCTATCATAAGCATCCAAAGCAAGGGGCGCCTGGGCGGCTCAGTCGGTTAAGCGTCTGACTTCGGCTCAGGTCATGATCTCGTGGTCCGTGAGTTCGAGCTCCGCGTGGGGCTCTGTGCTGACAGCTCAGAGCCTGGAGCCTGTTTCGGATTCTGTGTCTCCCTCTCTCTGACCCTCCCCCGTTCATGCTCTGTCTCTGTCTCAAAAATAAATAAACGTTAAAAAAAAAATTTAAATAAGCATCCAAAGCTAAAAGTTTGTAGGATAAATTTACTATTATTACTACTTACAAATAAAATAACCAGCATACATAGCACTTAAATATGTACGAAGCAGTTTCATATATCTTGCCTTATTTGATTTTCACAGAAACTTTATGATGAGGTAGACAGGGTAAGTCCTTACTATCTCCATGTGGCAAAGTTCAGAAAAGTTAATCTTTTGTCTCTAAATTGCCATCTTCTTTCCAGTATAACAATGAGGACGTATGAAGTATTTTTTTGTAGTGATTAGATTGGAATTGGAACTTTTAATTTTTCTGCCCTATTTGGATGGAACTACTTTCTTAGGAATATAATATTTAATCATATAATATGTGTGTGTGTGTGTGTGTGTGTGTGTGTGTGTGTATACCTGTTCAGAGAAGGCCCTCAATAAATACTTGCTAAATAAATCAGTGAATACATGCATGATCCTGAAAACACAGACTCTTATCAGTTCAAGTTTAGTTTCAGAGAACAGAATCCATTCCAGTTAGTTTAAGCTGGAGGTATTAAAGTACTTTAAGAATAATGGAGAGTATTACTAGAATGATTCTCAAAACCCCACCTCAGAACTAGGATACCAAAAGAGCTGTGCTCTCCCTCACTCAGACCTGACAGCTGCAGAACTGCACCAACACGGCCGCTGTCTGGCAGCCACCAGAATCCACTTCCACAGCCAACCCCAGAGTCCTACGCTACTAACCATCACCCGAACCGGCAAAATGGATGCCCCACCTCAAGCTTCCCAATGGTCACAAAGCTAATGACTGAACGCTAGAACCTATACAGAAGAGACAATGCCTCCGCGATCATGGCAGCAGAGAGGCAGCCTTCCAGGGCTTCCGTGGAAGCCTCTGCTAATTGTTGAAACCTAAGTACTTCCATGGTAATAGCTGCAAGAGAGTCTGGAGGGTGTCATTTGTGCTTATCAGCCTCTGCAGCACAGGAAGCATACTCCAAAGCGAGAAGGAGGATGTAATGACTGCCAGGTGCAATCCTCTGTATCCTCCACACTCACCTAAAGAAATCGATCTGTTTTCTTAGATTGGTGCTTTCAAACTTCAATGTGCATATAAATCACCTGGGAATCTTATGAAAATGCAGATTCCGACTCAGTAAATTGGCATAGAGCCTACAATTTTGCATTTCTAACAAGCTTCCAAGTGCTGCTGCTGCTGCTGCTGATGTTGAAGACCACATTTCGCATAGCAGCATGTTAGATACGTCTCCTCCACCAGGCTGCCTAGTGAATGCAGTGTGCTGAGGTAATGATTCCCTTCATCCCTTGGGACAGCTAGGTGAGGCTATGGGCACACACAGACTCCAAGCCAGTTGGCTCCAGCTTCCCTCAGTGTGTCATGCAAGTACTAATATTTTTTCCCTGTACTGTGATGTGGGAAGCATTGAACTATTTGAATAAACATGTCAGTTACTGAGTCTTCGCAAGTAGTGGCCAATTCATGTGCTCTTTCTGGAATCTTTTAAAAATATTAACTATTCTTGCAACAAGTTTAGAGAACTAAAGATATCTGTAGTCAACTTACATATCACCAAGTCAACTCTTATAATGAAGATTTAGAGTGAGAAAAGATAATATTGGTATATCATGTTATCTCAAGCAAGGTCTTTAAGATGGCTTCAGCTCTTCTGCCAATGACATCAAAATGACCTAAGGAGGGAGAGGAGAGAAAGTCAATCTGCTTGATTATTTCTAGAGTGCAATGGTTTTTTGCACAAAAGAAGGGGAAATTTATAAAAACAATATTTGGAACTGTTTCTTCATAAATACCAATGTGTACATCTGCAATTTAGACCTAGAAAATCTGTGTGTGTGTGTGTGTGTGTGTGTGTGTGTGTGTGTGTGTCCTGCAGACAGTAAGACAAACTCTAATCCTTTTAAACCAGGTGAGGCAACAGTTTTAGTCAGTCAAATTGAGTTGTTGTTTTTTTCACAAGCAGCAACTTTTCAACCACTCTTTAAATCCCTTCTCTGTCCCCAACCTCCCAGCCTTATCAACCAGCTAGAAGTGGAGCAACTCAAAGTGTAGTTGTTGGGTAAGAAAAGAAAAGAGAGGGGCGCCTGGGTGGCTTGGTCGGTTAAGCGTCCGACTTCGGCTCACATCATGATCTCACCGTCCGTGAGTTCAAGCCCCGCGTCGGGCTCTGTGCTGACCGCTCAGAGCCTGCAGCCTGTTTCAGATTCTGTGACTCCCTCTCTCTCTGCCCCTCCCCTGTTCATGCTCTGTCTCTCTCTGTCTCAAAAATAAATAAACGTTAAAAAAAATTAAAAAAAAAAAAAAAAGGAAAAGAAAAGAGAGAATTTTGTAGTCATAGCCTTACACGGAGAGCAAGCCTGCGAGACCTGTGGTGTGGGGTCCTGAATGGTTGGGGCACCATGGCTGTTGTAGGCCCAGGGATGGAGGGCAAGGAGCTGAGATCCCCAAAGATAAATTTCACCCAGTTCACAACTTCAAAAGATTAAGTCTGCCCAGTATTGTTGTGGGGAAGGAAGATTGCCAGTGACCTCCAGATTACCAAGCCCCAGCCTTAGAAATTCAAATAGAAGACAGAGAAGAGTGGGTTAAAGAAGATAAATGATCTAGAAATGAAATGGTCTGAAGAATCAGCTTGTATTGATTGCTGTTTACTGTATTCCTGGTTCTTTGAAGGGATCTAATTATGACATGCCAGACATCCCCACAATTCAATCCTGAGACAGATTCAGTGATTCATAATCCAGTTGACATCATTGCCACATTGGGAATGAATCGATTCTTACTTTTAGACACCCACAGCTACATCAATTCTCTTCTGCATTTTCAGCTGGACCTACAGCCACCTCACTAAAGACTGCATTCCCAGCCCCCTTTGTAGCCGGGTGTGGCCATGTGACGACGTTCTCGCCAGCGGAATATGAGTAGGTAGGATGGTGGAACTTAAATCCCTTCTCTGTCTGCATGATTTGCTTAAAAAAGATATTGTTTGCCTCCATGTTCTCTCTTTCCCTTCCCACATGCTGGAGTGCAGATGTGGGATTGAATTAGCTTTCACCATGCAGAACACTATAAAAGGTGGCAGAGCAGCAAGATCGAAGGCACTAGGTCCCTGGATGATTTTTATGGAGCAAAGCCACTCCACAGCCTGAACCACATACTTCCAGACTGTTACATGAGAAAGACAAACTTCTGTTTTGCTTTTATGACTTAGTTTGGGATCTCTTGGTAATGACAGTGTCTAGCCTGTACCTAACATACCTATGTTAGCCCCTCCAGGGAGGGATACAGGATTGCTGGAAACCACAGCTTAAAAGAATACAGATTCTTTTACACTTTACAATTTTGTGCCATATACACATATTTCCTAGTTATTAAAAATTCATCAATTGAGGCACCTGGGTGGCTCAGTCGGTTGAGCGTCTGACTTTGGCTCAGGTCATGGTCTCACGGTGTGTGAGTCGGAGCCCCGCATCGGGCTCATTGCTGTTGGCACAGAGCCCACCTCAGATCCTCTGCCCCCCTCTCTCTACCCCTCCCCAGCTTGCTCTCTCTCTCTCTCTCTCTCAAAAATAAACATTAAAAAAAAATTTTTTAATTCATCAACTCATTAATTTGTTAGTGCCTTTGTATCCTTGTCAAATTAAACAAAAACTAGAGTTACCTTGCTAGAGAACTCTCAGCACAAAATTACAGCATTAGAAACTGGTTAAAGGCAAATTTTAATTGGCTTTGAGAAACTAATAATAATAATTAATGTATCTTGCCAAAGTTAATGTTTATAAGGTCCCCCTACCAAGTTTAAGAGTCGTTAAAAACGATAATACCCTTTACTGAGGTCATTTTACTCATGAGAAATTAATTCAAACTAATACAGAAGCCATCTGTATGAAAATTTTCATAATGTTGTGATATCTAAGAGTGGGGAAATCGTTACATAAATCGTGATCGTCAACTGGATGAAATAAGTGATAATTATAAAAAACTTGTAAAAATAAAGAAGGATTTAATAGTTGTTAAAAGCATAATGTGTGTGTGTGTGTGTGTGTGTGTGTGTGTGTGTGTGCACGCGCGCGCACGCGCGTACAAGGGTTTCTCAACCCTGGCACTACCGTACTATTGACATTTTGGATTGGATAATTCTTTTTTTGAAAGGGAGCTACACACTGTAGTATGTTTGTTGAACAGCCTGCTCCCTAGATGCCACTAGCACCGACCTGTTCCTAACAGGGACAATCAAAATGTCAGCAGACCTTCCCAACTGTCTCCTGGGGGACAATCTCCCCTAGCTGAGAATCCTTAGTAGATGAATTATGTGTATCGTGCATATTCTGTGATCGTGGTTATATAAAATATAGGCACCTATGGACAAAGGTGGAAGGAAATTTAGAAAAATTAAAAAGATGGAGCCCCTGGGTGGCTCAGTTGGTTAAGCGACGGACTTCGGCTCAGGTCATGATCTCGCGGTTTGCAAGTTCAAGCACCATGTCAGGCTCTGTGCTGACAGCTCAGAGCCTGGAGCCTGCTTCAGATGCTGTGTCTCCCCACTTTTTGCCCCTCCCCTCCCACTCTCTCTCTTTCTCAAAAAATAAATGAACAAAAAAAAATTTTTTTAAGAAAAATTAGGGGCACCTGGGTGGCTCAGTCAGTCAAGCGTCCAACTTCTGCTCAGGTCATGATCTCCCAGTTTGTGAGTTTGAGCCCCGCGTCAGGCTCTGTGCTGATAGCTTGGAGCCTGGAGCCTGCTTCGGATTCTGTGTCTCCCTCTCTCTCTGCTCCTCCCCTGCTCATGCTCTCTCTAAAATAAATAAATGTTAAAGAAAAATTAAAAAGACATCTTTAACAGGGTGATGAAATTACTGAAGCTTTTAAACATTCTCTTTAATATTTTGGCAGTAAAAATATTAAGAGGGTTAAAATAAAACTGAGTACTGTTATGATTCACAAACTCTTCTTAAGAGTTTTAATCTTTAAAGATTATTATACATTTCATTATTAGAGATAATTTTCTTTTTTTGTTGTTAATTTTGAAAGTTTTTATTTTAATTCCAGTTAGTTAACATACAGTGTTATATTAGTTTCAGGTGTACGATATAGTGATTCAGCACTTCCATACATCACCCTGTGCTTATCACAAGTGCAGTTCTTAATCCCCATCACCTATTTCACCCATCCTGTCATCCCCTCCCCTCTGGTAACCATCAGTTTGTTCTCTATAGTTTAAAAAAAAAAAAAGTCTCTTCCTTGGTTTGTCTGTCTTTTCCTCTTTGCTCATTTGTTTTGTTTATTAAATTCCACATATGTGTGGAATCATATGGTGTTTGTCTTTGACTGACATTTCATTACCATCATACTCTCTAGCTGCATCCATGTCATTACAAACGGCAAGAGATAATTTTCACCTTCCCACTATAGTCGTATCATCAAAAGAAATTCCTCAGATGGTTGCAAAATCATTTTTAAGGGAGCCAAACTGATAGGTGATTCAGATGCGAAAGGACACAATAACCCATTAATACTGGAAATGATTCTTATTCTGCAGAATGCTTCTTGGAGCTAGCCCACATTCAAAATTCCCACTGATTTCAAAAGAAACTTTGTGCAAGAAAAAAAAAATGAATTGAGAATTATTTCATCACTGATCCCTATGATTTGAGTAAGAACTTAATGTTGTGTTTGGCTTCAGCAAGAAAGTCACTGAAAATATTTGGACGATGCCCAATGTAAAAAAAAAAAAAAAGTATTAGGGATTACAGCATCTAATATGCAGAATACTTTACAGCACTTGTCTTATATAATGGATGTGAACACAAGAAATAGAACCTCAGTTATGAACATGTGCTGAGTAATAGGGCAAGTGTATAATATAGGACAAAGTGTAGGCTACTCTAACACTGTAGGATTCGGAAAGAAAAAAACCATTGTCAACACTTATACAGCCATTCTCTTCCTTGCTCCATTAGTACAGATGATTAAAATGATTTTTGAGGGGCGCCTGGGTAGCTCAGTCGGTTAAGCGTCCGACTTCGCCTCAGGTCATGATCTCACGGTCTGTGAGTTCGAGCCCCGCGTCGAGCTCTGTGCTGACAGCTCGGAGCCTGGAGCCTGCTTCCGATTCTGTGTCTCCCTCTCTCTCTGACCCTCCACTGTTCATGCTGTGTCTCTCTCTGTCTCAAAAATAAATAAACATTAAAAAAAATTTAAAAAAAAAGATTTTTGCAAGTCTCAAAGACATTGTTCTGAAAAGGAATCTGTCTGAGAGGCAGGTGATCCGGTGGACCTACTAAGCTTTGGCACAGGTGGGGATGTGGGTAGCTGATACACACCTTCTCCTGCTCTGCGATGTAAATGTGAATCTATAAACAAATACAGGGGTGTTTGACACTTGATTCAGTGAGTTACATTTTGAGCCTTGGAGAATTTGGAGGCTGAGAAAGAAAGGAAAAGAGAAGATTTCAAGCAAGAATCTGGGAGAGCAGAGTGGAAGGCATGGTTTCTCACCTCTCCACGTCTACTCCACCCCGACCTACCTGTTCCTATGGACTCACTAGGTCCTTGCAAAAAGAAGTGTTAGAATTAGAAGCTGATGGGGTGCCTGGGTGGCTCACTCACGTAAGCGTCTGACTCTTGGTCTCAGCTCAGGTCATGATCTCACGCTTCATGGGTTCCAGCCCTGTGTTGGGCTCTGTGCTGACAGTGCAGAGCCTGCTTGGGATTCTCTCTCTCCTTCTCTCTGGGATTCCCTCTCTCCTTCTCTCTGCCCCTCCCCCACCTGCGCTCTCTGTCTCAAAATAAATAAATAAACTTTAAAAAAAGAAGAAGAAGCTGAAACTTTCTCATGATACTTCGTTGGATTGGGCACACACAGTGCTGTTTTGAGACCCAGGTAAGAAAGGACAGAGTGGGCTGAGGGCATTGTCTTCATTTCTGAGTGGATGGAGCAAATCATGCCTACCAAGTGCCTGTAGGTCAGAGCAGCAGAAAAGCAGAATTTACATGGCAGGTCCTAGCAACAGGGTGGGTGCCTCCTTCAAATAGATTTTGAAGAAGGGACTTCTACCAGGAGATGGACCACCACAGGAACATGAGCACGTTTGTTCCTAAGCACATGTAAGAAACTCATTCACAACCCCCAAATTAATTAGTGAAGATTTTATGGGGGAAAGTTATTGAAGTCTTTTAGGTAGGCATGTATTGTTAATGTGACTTCTTTGGTTTCCATGGGCTGAACAGGTATGAGAACATTCCAACTACAGCTGGCTTACCACAGAAAAGTTCCCCACTCATTCCCAATTTATATTCCATAGGTACTCCTCACTTTATAAAATTGTATTTCAGAAAAGTTGACTATAAATAAAATGTAAAGCAAGTAATTTTTTCTCATAGGTAGCTATTTTTGGTATAATTTACATACAAGGTAACCATTAAATTATTTTCTAGTGGAGGAAAAAATTCCAATAAATGGGACTGAAAACTTTTGATAAAGGGGGACATTGAAATGAAATGCCAGGCTGGGCATTGACAAGTCAATAGGGGCACATGCCCTACTCAAATTATTCCTCTGCTATTAGCCTCTGCCAGTCTCCATGTTCATAATTACCAGATTAAAAAAAAATTTTTTTAATGTGTTTATTTGTTTTTGAGAGAGAGAGAGACAGAGTGCAAGTGAGAAAGGGGCCGATAGCGAGGGAGACATAGAATCTGAATGCTGTCCGCACAGAGCCTGACATGCGGCTTAAACTCGTGAACCATGAAATCATGGCCTGAGCCAAAGTCGGATACTCAACCGACTGAGCCACCCAAGTGCCGCCACAACTACCAGATTTTTAAGCTGGTATTTACGGAGTCTAAAGAATGAGACTGTAATCGCATCATTTCTGCAGGTGCTGTGGTCATCACACCAAATTAAAATTTACTTAAAATTATGTAGAACAGGGGTGACTGGCTGGCTCAGTCGGTAGAGCACAGTCTGGGTTGTGAGTTTGAGCCTCACACTGGGTATAGAGATTACTTTAAAAAAACCTTTGAAGTGCTCGCTTCAGCAGCACATATACCAAAAAAATCTTTCAAGAAAATTATGCAGAATAAATCAGTTCCATCTTCATTCCAAAAGCTTAGAATGTTCGAGTGCTATACTCCCTATTAGGGGCCATGCTGGTCAGCACACAAGGACGAGATTCTAATCCATTAGTGGCAAATGAACCTGTTATGGACATCTCTTGTTTTTAACAGTCTGATTCCTCCCCTTTATGTCAGAACTCTTCTTTCCTGGGAGGAACCCACTCCCGTGTCTTAGGTGGGGCTGAACTCTCACTCACATGGCCATCGTCGCAGAAGTGTGCAAGCGACTAAGGCAGGCCAGTCAGAGTTCCTTGTTTCTTCAGTGTCATTGCTCATTTCAGAGATGTATATGTAACCCAGCAGAACATACCAGAATTGCTTCCAGGAGTTTTTGGTCAGAACTATTCGGAAAGATTCTCCTTTTCGTTCCATCTGCTAAAGTGGGAGCATAGGCATCTGGGACTGAAGAAGCCCAGAATGAAATTGCAAGAGATAAGCAGAGCTAGGCAACAGGCCTGATGACACCATTTGAACTCCTGGATCCAGTTATGCCTGAAGCCAGATTCGTGATGTCTCCCCTTTCTTCTCCTACCATCCATTCTGGAGGAGGAGGCTCAATGGCTTCAATCCCAAATCAATTTCCCTGGCTCATCAAGAGTAAAAACTCCTACCACTTCCCAGTCCTGGGTTCCTGGGATTTGCTTCTGGGCAGTGGTGCCAGTGAAGCAGCTGGTGAGGCAATAAGAGTGTGCAAGCACACGGTTCTTTACTTTCATTCACTTGGGTCAAAGTCAGGGAGAGAGACAACAGTGTAGAAGTATCTAGAAGCCCTCTCAAGCCCACAGGATCTAGGTAATACTTTTTATAAACAAATAATTTTCCTAATGACATTATTCTTTTATCTGTTATCAAATCACTTCCAAAACTCCCCTCCAGATAGTCTCCCATGGTTTAGTTAGCTACACTACCTGTGGCTTTGCTGCTAATTGTTACTTAATTTTTTGCATGTGCTCTTGTCATTATCACAAAGAAGATGTCCCATCGTCAGAAGACCTGTGGGTAGGGGTGCCTGGCTGGTTCAGTCCACAGAGCACGCGACTCTTGATCTTGGAGTTGTGAGTTTGAGCCCCACGTTGGGTGTAGAGATTACTTAAAAGAAAGAAAGAAAGAAAGAAAGAAAGAAAGAAAGAAAGAAAGAAAGAACACTTGTGGAGAAAGAGCACATCACAACTTTAATGAAGCTTGAACCATCCCAAGTTCAATCCCCACTGTGTGCTTGGCTCCTCTTGCCTTTGTGTTCACAAAAGCAGATATTCTGCAGTTCCTGCCCATTTTCCTTGTTTTGTCTCCAAAGCTTTTGGCTGACATGTTCATTTTGCCCTGAATTTACTGCTTTAACTTATTTTATCTTCACTGGCTAATGCAGATAGCTTTTCTTCCTCCTACATGATAGATTATCTCCATGAATTTCTCTTTTGTTTTTAAACTTTTTAATGTTTACTTTTAAGAGAGAGAGAGAGAGAGAGACAGAGTGTGAGTGGGAGGGGCAGAGAGAGAGAGGGAGACACAGAATCCAAAGCAGGCTCCAGGCTCTGAGCTGTCAGCACAGAGCCCGACACAGGGCTGGAACTCACAAACCTCAAGATCTGAGCCGAAGTTGGACGCTTAACTGACTAAGCCACCCAGGCGCCCTCCGTGAATTTCTCTTTTAGACCAAAATTGTCCATTCAACCCCCTGAACCTCCCAACTTTTATGAGCCAATAAATTCTTTTCCTTAGGCCTGTTTAGGTAGGGTTTCTTTCACTGACAAGTGATTCAAGCTCCTACCACGATGTGCTGACCCATTAAACCATTCTCGGGGGCTTTCCTTCCTACAGCCAGTTATTAGGATATTTGCTATCGCAGTTCCTGAGATTCAAAATGAGGTCAATTGGGAAAATTGAAGGAAAACATTCTAGTGTGACCACACACCTGTGCTTTCTCCCGAACACTAGTAAAATAACAGTAAAAGAATACAGCAAAGAGGTATTCGCCCCAACAAGAAAAAATCGGAGAGGAAACAGAAACAAAGACGATTCAACAAGCTTCTAAAAGATGAAAAGTGAATGGAGAAGTAATAACTAACCCAATGGAACAGAGGAAGTTGAAATCCAAGCATCTCAGAGGGGGATTTCCAGTGAATAATGAGCTAGAAACTGAGAGTCTCGGTGCTTGGACCACAAAAGGTAGAAGTGTAGGTGAACTCTAAAAGTAACAGGATTGGTGAGCTCTATGTGGAAAACGGTTGGACCTCTAGTCCCAGGTCCCCTTCTCCACGCTAAGGAGCCAGAGAAATGCCACCTCACAGGAGAATGGAGGTTTATCTTCTGGGAAAATTAACCCAAGAAGCTCTGGACTTGGAGACTAAGCCACATGCAGGGTGAGGACCAGTCATTGAGTTAAAAACTGGAGTATTAAGTAAGAAGTTAGCACTGACCTATTAGCTTAGGTCAGGTATGTCCCTGTCCCCTGCTCGGACGCACTCAGAGATTCTCCTCTGAAGAAACTAGACAGTCCCAGAGGAAAGACCTCCAGACACTGTCATTAGAGAGTCCCCAAATAATAAGGCTGGTTCTGGACCCAGGGCCCCTACAGCAAGGCTCTTCAGGCAATAAACCTTGTCAATGCACCTGGAGCTCCCAAAGAGCTTTTTCATGAATCAGTCTTAAAGATTAGTGGCCAGCCAAGGAAGCCAGACATTTGAGGAAAACCTGGAATATGAAAGAAATATCCCCAAGCAAACAGAAAATGGCAGCCAGAGAGTCCTTGACCCTGGAAAGAGTAAAGTCGAGTTACAGTCACTGCTTCTGAGGATGTTTGATCAGCAGAGTGAGCACTACTGTGCCCGAAAAGTCCCATATCACTAGGATCACATTCAGTTGCAAGTGTCAAAACCAGGCCATTCTCATATAACGAGAAGTTAAAAGTATTCAGCAATAGGCTGCTGGAACTCAAGCTCCAAGTTCAAAGATCTTTGCTTTGAACAGCACCTGGAATATGGTAGGGTTCAATAAATATTGATGAAATAAATGAATCTCTTCCTCTTTACTCCTTGGTCCCCTACCTCACCTCCTGCCTCTTTAAAAAAAAAATTTTTTTAATGTTTATTTATTTGTATGAGAGAGAGAGTGTGTGAGCAGGAGAGGGAGACACAGAATCCAAAGCAGTCTCCAGGCTCTGAGCTGTCAGCACAGAGCCCCACGTGGGGCTTGAACTCATGGACCATGAGATCATGACCTGAGCCGGAGTCAGATGCTCAACTGACTGAGCCACCCAGACACCCCTCACCTCCCACTGTTTGAAGAAAACTGTAACATCTCAGGCATATGAGGAACTTCTTACAAAAATGGAATTGTCTTCTAGTTCCCATTCTGCGCTACAGTATTTTCACATTGTCCAGCCAGCAAAGAGTATTATCCACCCTCTGCAACTCTCTGAATGACTAGGCTTTTTAAAATTTATGCCCCCCAAAATGTGATGAAGAAAAATAAATTGCACAGCCTTTCCTTCTGCCACTGCTGCTGGCTGCTTATGAATAGATCCTTAGTGACCACTGCCACCAGGAAACCACTCCTGTGTTCTTTAGGCTGAAGTGTTAAGGAGAAGGAGGTACAGCAGTTACAGTAGAGTGTGGTTAGAAGACCAGACAAGACACGGGTCTGAAGCAGGGCATTTTTAAATTTTTTAAAAATGTTTATTTTTGAGAGAGAGACAGAGGCAGAGAGAGGGGGAGACAGAGAATCTAAAGCAGGCTCCAGGCTCCCAGCTATCAGCACAGAGCCCAATACGGGGTTCTAACTTACGAACCATAAGATCATGACCTGAGCAGAAGTTGGACGCCTAACTGACTAAGCCACTCAGGTGCCCCTGAAGCAGGGCCTTTTTAAACAGCATTTTGACGTAGCCAGGTCCAAATAGCCTGTAAAATGTAAAATCACTATCTTTAAAATGCACCAAGTAATGGACGCAGCCTACATTCTTGACCTTAGCCTACCCTCTCTCAGCACTATTATCAAGACACTGTTTTCAAATTTAATGATGACTTTTGGAACTTAGAATAATAGATCCTGTTTGATATATTTTTTTCAGCCTAATTATATATCAGATCAAGATCAAAGATCACATAATCATGAGGTCTACAGGAAGTATCTCTCCTCTAGTCTAGGCCAGTATTTCTCACCATTAGAAAAAAAAAAAAAATCTTTCTCCTCTTTCAGTAAATACAAGGATCTCAACTCCTATAGAAATTCATTTCCTACTGGCCAAGGAGACTGTCAAGCTTTACTTTCTTTGGTTACAATATGAAATTTGTTGAACTAGCCAACCCAAAGTCTCTCTGTCTTAGCTTTTGAGCAGTCTCTGGGATAATTCAGTCACCAGGGTAGGTGCTCAGTGATGTCCTGAGGATAGTGGCTCAATGATGGGGACGGCAAAGTAGTAGGGGAGAGGGACCTCAGATCCAGGTGGTATCCGGGATCCTTGCTGGTCTCTACTGGGAACGGCTGGCATGGTCTTGTCCCTACATGATGAATTCTGAGTGCAAATGTTCCCTCCTCTCTGGCCATATGAGATATTAGGCAACCATCACTGATGAAGCTGCTGGCTTTGTCTATTTGTTTTTAGTCACAAAAATCTCCACGTGGGTGGCTCTTTGTCCTGGCGCAGGTGTGCTGCTACATGTTTAACAACTGTCTATTTCCAGGGGCGCCTGGGTGACTCTGTCAATTAGGTGTCCCCACTCTTGGTTTTGGCTCAGGTCATGATCTCACGGATTCCTAAGCCCCATGTTGGGCTCTGCGCCGACAGCTCAGAGCCTACTTGGGATTCTCTCTCTCCCTTTCTCTCTCCCCCTCCCCTGCTCATGCTATAAGTAAATAAATAAGTAAATAAATAAATAAATAAATAAACAAACAAACTTTTAAAAACCCCACAACTGTCTATTTCCAACTCACATCATGTCCTCAGGCCCATAACTGCACAGGGCCCTCCCTAGGGTGCCTCTTCTGGGACTGTGTATTTGTTACTCTGGCTATGCCCTCATGAATCCTCTTGAATCTCTGGCTGCTATGGAAGACAAGAGTGTCTCAAAGATCTCCTAGTGGTTTTCTCTGGTCTCTGGCTAAGTGGAGATGAGAGCCTGTGGTAGCTACGAGTAGACAGGGACTCCAGAGAGTTACATTGAGTAGATCCACGGTGGTGTCCCCACATCCACCCCTTCGGCCCTCTTCTCACGCAAGATTGTCACTGGCCAAGCAAGGGAGAAACTGAGAGAACAGGAAACTTTGCTTTCCCCTCCTGGTCTCAGTCTCCAGTAGCTGCACATCCATCTTGAGGGCCCCATTCACTTTTCAACAAATATTTACTATTGTCCTTTATGTACAAGGTACACACTGTGTATTTCAGGGAGTGCAATAGTGAACAAAAACCATGATCCTCATTTGTTCTCTGAGATTATAATCTAGCGCAGGAGAGGAGATGTGTATACACATTATGATTTTTTTATGTTTAATTATTTTGAAAGAGAGAGAGCGGGGAAGGGGAAGAGAGACAGGGAGAGAGAGAATTCAAAGCAGACTCCATGCTGTCAGTGCAGAGCCTGATGTGGGGCTTGAACCCACAAACCATGAGATCATAACTTGAGCCAAAGTCAAACGCTTAACTGACTGAGCCACCCAGGTGCCCACAAATTATGATTTTTTAGTGTTACTACCTTGTGTCAAAAGTTTCTAAAGGCAGATGAATCAAACCTCTTGTGTGGTCCTATCCCTCAAATACGTTGTAAGCATCTCTCATAGCTCACACAGCTTGCATTTGGATTAGTAGTAATTTGTAATTTAAAGAGATATGTTAGTCAGCATTAAAAGATATATAGACAACATGGAAAAATAAAAATGGTTAATTTGTTAAGGTGATGGAATTATGGGTGACTTTCCCTCAATAGTTTTGATTTATATCACCATTACATAGTGATGTTTATGAACTTTTTATGCTTTAAGAAAAGAAGGCTACAAATTATTGTCACCCACAACCTAGTGCCAGAGACTGATTCCCAAGTTTGCCTAGGTAAACCTCTGAATTAATCTCCTGAGGAGCTGAGAACTCTGTAGAACAGAGAACACTTCTAGGCTTACATGGTCATAGCAACGTATTTTAAAACAACTTAAGGACATTTTATGTATCATACATAACCCAAAATACAGTTTTTAAATGGTAAGTATCAAACCTTTGAAAAGTGATGTGCTCAGAATACAAAATCATACAAATCTCAGTTGTATTTCTATGTACCAACACTGAAATATCTGAAAAAGAAATCTAGACAACAGTCCCATTTACAATAGCATCAGAAACAATGAAATACTTTGGAATAAATTTAACCAAGGAGGTGAAAACTATAAGGGCTCACAAACAATGAGATCATGACCTGAGCCAAAGTTGAACGCTTAACTGACCGAGCCACCCAGGCGCCCACAAATTATGATTTTTTTAATGTTACTACCTTGTGTCAAAAGAGGACATGGAAACTATAAGACTTTGATGCAAGAAATTGAGAAGACACACGTAAGTGGAAAGATGTCCTGGGCTAATGGATTGGAAGACCTATTATTATTAAATTGTTCATACTATTTAAAACCATCTATAGATTCAGTACAATCCCTATCAAGATTCCAATGGCATTCGGCATTTGTCACAGGAAAAAAAAAGTCCTAAAATTTGTATGGAACCACAAAAGACCTCAAATAGCGAAAGCAATCCTGAGAAAGAAGAACAAAGCTGTAGGCATCATGCCTGCCTTATTTCAAACTATGTTAGAATGGTATAGTAATCAAATAGTATAGTCCTGGCATAAAAATAGACACATAAACTAATGGAACAGAATCAAGAGCCCAGAAAAAAACCATGTATCAATGGCCAACTAATATTTGACAAGGGAGCCAAGAACACTCATTGGGGAGAGGACCGTCTCTTCAATAGATGGCTTTGGGAAAATTGGATAACCAATCATGAAAATGAATGAAATCAGATCCCTTACACCACTCACAAAAATTAACTTGACATGGATTGAAGACTTAAAGGTAAGGCCTGAAACTATAAAACTCTTAGAATTAAAACATAGCAGGGCAGGGAGGGGGAGGTGCACCTGGGTGGCTCTGTTAGTGCCCGACTTCTGCTCAGGTCATGATCTCGTGGTTCACGGGTTCCCGTGTCGGGCTCCGTGCTGACAGCTCAAAGCCTGGAGCCTGCTTCAGACTCTGTGTCCCCTTCTCTCTCTGCCCCTTCCCAGCTTGCACTCTGTCCCTCTCTCAAAAATAAATTAAAAAAAAAAAAAAACATAGGGGAAAAGTTCCTTGCCATTGTTCTTGGCAGCGATTTTTTGGATATGATACCAAGAGCACAAACAACAAAAGTAAAAATAAATCAGTGGGACTACATCAAACTAAAAAGCTTCTGCACAGCAAAAGAAACAATCAACAAAATGAAAAAGCAATCTATGGAAGGGCAGTAGCAATGACCAACAGGTATGTGAAAAGATGCTCAACATCGCTAATCAAGGAATGCAAATCAAAACCATAGTGAGATATATATCACTTCACATCTGTTAGAAAGGCTATTTTCTTTTTCTTTTTCTTTTTTTATTTTTTTTTAATTTAAATTTTAGTCAACATACAGTGCAATATTGGTTTCAGGAGGAGAATTCAGTGGTTCATCACTTACATACAATGCCCAGTGCTCATCACAAGTGCCGCCTTAGTACCCATCACCCACCTCCCACCCACTTGCCTTCCATCAACCCACAGTTTGTTCTCTATCATTAAGAGTCTCTTGTGGATTCTTCCTCTCCCTTCTCCCCCCTCCCTTCCCATATGTTCATCTGTTTTGTTTCTTAAATTCCACATATGAGTGAAATCATATGGTATTTGTTCTTTATCTGATTGACTTATTTCGCTTAGCATTATACACTCTAGCTCCATCCTTGTCATTGCAAATGGCAAGATTTCATTCTTTCTGATGGCTGAGTAGAAAGGCTGTTTTCAAAAAGACAAGAGATAAGTGCTAGTGCGGGTGTGGAGAAAAGGAGGGAAGCTTTGTGCACTGTCAGAAGGAATGTGAATCGGTACAGCCAGTATGGGAAAACAGTTGGAGGTTCCTCAAAACATTAGAACTCCCGGGGCGCTTGGGTGGCTCAGTTGGTTAAGCATCCAACTTCAGCTCAGGTCCTGGTCTCACGGTTCTTGAGTTCGAGCCCCACATTGGGCTCTCTCTGCTGACAGCTCAGAGCTTGGAGTCTGCTCCAGATTCTGTCTCCCTCTCTCCCCCTCCCCTGCTCCATTCTCTCCCTCCCTCTCTCTGTCTCTCTTTCTCTCTCAAAAATAAATAAACATTAAAAAAAATTTTTTTTAATTGGAACTACCATATGATCAAGCAATCCCACTTCTGGGTATACATCTGAAGGAAATAAAATCACTATCTCAAAGAGACATCTGTACTTCTGGGTTCACTGCAGCATTACTCACAATATCCAAGAGATGGAAACAACATCTGTGCACAGATGAATCGATAAAGAACACAACACACACACACACACACGCACGATATTATCCAGCCACGAAAAAGGAAGTCCTTCCATTTGCCACAACATGGATGGACCTTGAGGGCATTACGCTATGTGAAGTAAATCAGACAAAGAAAGACAAATACTATATGATTTCCCTAAGACGTGGAATCTAAAGAAGCCTAAATGCTAGAAAGAGAGTAGAGCAGTGATTGCCAGGGACTGGGAGGTGGGGAAATAGGGGGATGTTGATCAGAGGGTACAAACTTCCAGTGATAAGATGAATAAGTTCTGAGCATCTAATGTACAGCATGGTGACTCTAGTTAACAATACTGTATTATACACTTGAAAGTTGCTAAAAGAGTAGATGTTAAGTGTTCTTGCCAAAAAACCAAAAAGGTAACTTTGTGAAGTGATGACAGAGGTATTGACTAACCCCATTGTGGTAGTCATTTTAACAGTATATTCATGTAGCAAGTCATCATCTCATTGCACACCCTAAAAATGATGTGCTGATAGAACTCTTTTCTCAAGACTCATTTTGCTTTGTTGTTGTTGTTGTTGCTGGTAGTTAACAGTCCCACATGGGCACACTAACCGCCAGTGAACTAGATAGAGAGTCTCCTTAGGGAAACGGATGTCAGCAGCAACACAATCTGCTAATTTACCAATGATCGTTACCCTGATGACCCATATTTAGCAATTAATAGTCCAAACCAAGCGTCGTCAAATGGGGATCGGGCTGTACTGAAACCAAGCAACGTGGGACGCCTGGGTGGCTCAGTAGGTTAAGTGTCTGAATCTTGATTTCAGCTCAGGTCACGATGTCACGGTTTGTGGGACTGAGCCCCGAGTCGGGCTCTGTGTGGACAGCACGGAGCTTGCTTGGAATTCTCTCTCTCTCTCTCTCTCTCTCTCTCCCTCTCTCTCTCTCTCTGCCCCTTCCCCAGCTCACGTTCTCTCTCTTTAAAAAATAAACATTTTTTTAAACAAAAATAAATAAATAAAACCAGGAAACAAGCCTCTGAGACTTTGGCAGCCATCAAACCAAACATTCCCTCCTGCTAACAATTCCCTCATGACTCTCACAGATTTCCATTTCCCCAAAAAGGCAAGGGGCCAGCAGCAGTCTGCTTCCTCTGCCACTGTTCTCAGCCCTCACTCTGCTCACTCTGTGACCCAAGACTTTCAGGGAAGTGCTTAGGTGGTAGAGATCTCTGTTTCAGACGGTGACAAGACAGGGAGTGGCTCTGAATCTGTTATAGTGGTGTTGTGTAATACTCCGTGGCTTCACAGAGTGTCGTGTGCTCGGTATAGTTACAACCTGACTGGGAAAAAAAACCAGTAATAAAAATAGCATCTAATGTATTGAGAACATAACACATGCCAAGCACTTTGTCAAACACTTTACGTTTATTAACTCACATAATCCTTACCGCAACCCTGGCAGATAAGTGCTCTTACTGTCCCATTTCACCAACGAGGAAAGCGAGGCCAGGAGGTTAAAGAACTTGCCTAAAGTTACACAGCTGGTAAATAATTGTTAGAATCAGGTTTTCTTACACTGTAAGCAATAGAGACCTGTTTGAGTTGATCTGGCTCCCCCTCCTACACAAAAAGGAGATTTAAGAACAGTTCCTGTTACCAGGAACCCAAGGGTAGGAACATCAGGCATCAAGATGCACTTGAATCAGGAATTCGAAATCTGCTGGGAACAGTGTGAATTCCCAGAATTCATGTTTGTGGTTAAAAGTCCATCTGTGTCTTCCTTTCTGTCTTTCGTCCTCGAGGTCTCTTGCTTCATTCTCTGCACATCTTCTTCCTTCGGTTTCCTTCTTTTCTATGCTGGGGGCATTGGCTCTTCTGCTCCATATGTGCAGAGCCAAATATAGTTGCCCCCACCCACCCACCATAGCTTCCAAGTTTGCTTGTTTTAAATCCAGGTGGTAACAGCTCTCAATATTTGGAGAGGGAATTTGATTAATCCTGTTTCCTCCTCTGATCCAATCAAATACGTCCAGGCAGGCCACCACACAGTATAAACATGATTATAGGGTACATTCCTGGGGGTGGTTCTCAGAAAAGGAGGCTTTGGTCTGGGGAGACTCCCAGAATGTGTATTCTCCAGTGCTTGAGATCGGATTAGAACCCAGGTCTCTGTAACTCCAGAGCCAGAGTTCTTCACTACCACGTGATTCTGAAAGAAAGAAAGTGACTACCTATGGGATTTCCACACTGCTAAAATCATAGCAAACAATGTTTAGTAACGCTTGATTTATTAAACTGGATGAAGTTTCACTACAATATTCCATATACTTTTGTGTATCTCAAATATCTCATCATTTAAAAGGCCAAAGCAGGGGCGCCTGGGTGGCTCAGTTGGTTAAGCATCTGACTTCAGCTCCAGGGATGATCTCACGGTTTGTGAGTTTGAGCCCCAAGTCGGGCTCGGTGCTGACAGCTCAGAGCCTGGAACCTGCTTCAGATTCTGTGTCTCCCTCTCTCTCTGCCCCTCTCTCTCTGCCCCTCCCCCACTTGTACTCTGTCTCCCTCTCTCAAAAATAAATAAACATTTAAAAAAGTTAAATTAAAAGAAAAAGGCCAAAGCATTGGGAACAACAAGAAAACAAAGCACACACTGCCCAGTGGCTTCCGGAAGTTTCTAGTCCACAGTGTCAAGGAGCTTGAAGTGCTGCTGATGTGCAACAAATTTTATTGTGCAGAGATTGCCCACAGTGTCTCCTCCAAGAACCTCAAAGCCATTGTGGAAAGAGCAGCCCAGTTGGCCATCAGAGTCACCACTCCGAATGCCAGGCTAGGCAGTGAAGAAAATGACACATAGCTTAGGTGAATGACACATTTGTGTTAATAAAAGCAAAAAACTACAGGAGCGCCTGGGTGGCTCAGTCCATTGAGCATCTGACTTTGGCTCAGGTCAGGATCTCATGGTTTGTGAGTTCAAGCCTCATGTCAGGCTTTATGCTGATAGCTAAAGAGAGCCCCTCCCACCTAGCACTCTTTCAAAAATAAACATTAAAAAAATTTTTTTTGAAAACCCATATAACCACAAAAAAATAAAAATAAACAAAATAAGATGTTAAAGCATCATAAAACATTAAGATTTTAGAAAAAAATTCAAAAAGTGATTATGGACTTCCATTTTTAGCCATATAGCGTCCTGTCTATTCAGAGTAACTCTCCCAGTAAAGAACACCTAAAAATGCTGGATAAAGTATTTCTTTTTTAAAAACACACATTAAAAAAAAAAAAAAAGCAGTTCTTTTAAATGCATGGTCAAGTTGGCTGGAATGCCAAGGAAATCCGTGGGAGCCAGAGAAGTTATGTGGTGAGTGTCTGCCCTGAGCCATCTGCTGATCCCTGGTGACCTAATACTCGAGCTTTAATAAACCTCTTGAGTGTGAGGGCTGCAGGAGAAAAGCCTGAGTTTTTACGAGATGGGAAATCAGAACAGAAACCCTCAACGCTGGAATGCTCTAAGATAACCCACTAAATGGATGACATAAGGAAAAAAAAAAACTAACCTAGTGAAGTGCGATGAGGAAATCCTCATCTGGTTTAGCACTGAGATCTCCAAACTCACAAACCAGGTACTATCACATAAATCCTGGGCATCCATCCTGCCTCTGTGGCCTGAAACCCCCAATCTGACAACTTAGCTCAAGTGGTCCGAGACTGCCAGTACTCCCAAGCGTTTAGCAGGTACAAAAAAATTTCTCTTTGCTGGGACCACACTTTAAACCCAGGCCTCAGAGAATTTCCACAAAGTTCCAAAGAACATGACCTCACCTCCGTGAGTGAAAGTCCGCAGAAAAAACAAATGGCAAAATCTGCCTCTACCACAAATACAAATGGAAACACGTGTCTTTTTCATAAACAAGACATCATAAAGCTATCAATTCTCTCAAGGTGATTTATAGATTCGGTACAATTCTGAATCATAGGTTTTTTCCATTGAACTTTACAAGTCTCTTCTTGCATGTAGATGGAAGAGCAGGGGCCAAGTATAGCCAAGACACTCCTGAAACACAGATGCAGAGGTTTGTCCTACTGAATATTAAGACCTATTATAAAGCTATAATATTGAAGACTTTGTGGTATTAACCCAGAGACAATAGACCAGCAGAACAGACTAGATAACCCAGAAATAGGTTTTCAAGTGGAGACCCGATATATAATAGACCCAGCACCACGACAGGTCATAGAGACATGCACACAGTAGGATTGCATTTATACGAAAGTTGAAAACAGGCAAAATCACTCTGGAAAATTGTATGGAGTTTCCTCAGAAAATTAAAACTAGCATTACCCTACAACCCAGCAATAGCACTGGTAGGAATTAATGCAAAGGATACAGGAGTGCTGATTCATAGGGGCACGTGTACCCCAATGTTTATAGCAGTGCTATAAATTGGTTGTGGGGAAATTCTATTTTTAATTTTTTGAGGAACCTCCATACAATTTTCCAGAGTGATTTTGCCTGTTTTCAACTTTCGTATAAATGCACTTCTACATTTTGGCTATCAATAGCCAAATTATGGAAAGAGCCCAAATGTCCATTAACTGATGAATGGATAAAGAAGATGTGGTATATACATACACACACACACACACACACACACACACACACACACACACACACACACAATGGAATACTACTCAGTGATGAAAAAGAATGAAATCTTGCCATTTGCAACAATGTGGGTGGAATTGGAGGGTATTATGCTAAGTAAAATAAGTCAATCAGAGAAACACAGATATCATATATTTTCACTTATATGTGGAATTTGAGAAACTTAACAGAAGACCATCAGGGAAGGGAAGGAAGAAAAATAGTCACAGAGAGGGAGGCAAACCATAAGAGACTCTTAAATACAGAGAACAAACTGAGGGTTGATGGGGGTGGGGGGCCAGGGAGGTGGGAAAAATGGGAGCTGGGCATTGAGGAGGGCACTTGTTGGGATGAGCACTGTAAGTGATGAATCATGGGAATCTACTCCCGAGGCCAAGAGCACACTGTATACACTGTATGTTAGCTAACTTGACAATAAATTATATTAAAAATTTGTTTTCATAAAAAAAGAAGAAAACAGGCAAAATCAAGCAGCATATTATTTAGGGATACATGAGTATCTGGTAAAATTATTTTTAAAAACAGGAAATGAAATGCAAACTTTCACACCCCCAGGGCTTGGGGAGAATAGGATTGTGGAGTTGCTCGCAGCCATCTAAAGCGTTGGTCCTTCTTACACTGAGTGAGGAGTACAGAGGTGTTCAATTTATTATTAAACTTTAAATTGTACAAATATATATGCTCTTTTGTTTTAATATCTTCATATTTTTAATTTAAAAGGTAACTTGAATTCATTTTTAAAATAATTAAATTAGAAACAATTAGAAAATGCCTAAATGATACAGAATTAAACTATCAGTGCTGTATACAACTCATATAAATTGACCAGATAAATACAAAGACCATGTTAGAAAATGGCACAGAAGTCGAGAATAGATAAATTCAAGCAAGATAAATATAAATAGAAGATAAACATATAGGGTAAAAAAAAAAAAAATTCCGTCAACCTAGTAGTAAAAAGAAATTAAAACTTAATATTTTCATGTCTTAAATTTTTAAAAAGATTAAACCCACATTCATTTTTGGCACTGTACTGCTGATAGGCAGGTAAATTAGTACAAATTTGTGAGAAGCAATTTATCAATACCTATCAAGAGTCCTAAAGTGTTTATACCCTTTGGTTAAATAATACCACTTCCGGGAATCTGTTCTATAGACATTATTCTTTTAAAAAAAAAATTTTTTTTTAACGTTTATTTATTTTTGAGACAGAGAGAGACAAAGCATGAACGGGGGAGGGTCAGAGAGAGGGAGACACAGAATCTGAAACAGGCTCCAGGCTCTGAGCTGTCAGCACAGAGCCTGACGCGGGGCTTGAACTCACAGACCGTGAGATCATGACCCGAGCCAAAGTCGGACGCTTAACCGACTGAGCCACCCAGGCGCCCCTATAGACATTATTCTTATACATCAACAATTATTTTTTGTTACAGAGAGGATAATATTTACTGAATGTTTATGCCACATGCTAAGTATGGTGCTAAACCGTATGAATAGGTGGTGTCATTAATCCCAGTCCCACAAATAAGGGGACTTGAGCTAAATTACTGCCCAGATTACTCAGCTGGAGATACTAGGGCCCAATCCAAACCCAGGCAGTGTGATTCTAGAACCTCTATTTATAAGTTCCACACTATACTGGAGCATTGGAGTACTGTTTCTAATTGTCAAAACAAAACAGAGCATTTCTTGGGATGCCTGGCTGGTTCAGCTGGTGGAGCGTACTACTCTTGATCTCGGAGTTGTGAGTTCAAGTCCCATGGTGGGTGTAGAGATTACTTAAGAATAAAGTCTTGGGGTGCCTGGGTGGCTCAGTCGGTTGAGCATCCGACTTCAGCTCCGGTCATGGTCTATGCAGTTCGTGGGTTCAAGTCCCACATCCGGCTTTGTGCTGACAGCTCAGAACCTGGAGCCTGCTTCTAATTCTGTGTCTCCCTCTCTCTCTGTCCCTCCCCTGCTCATGCTCTGTCTCTGTCTCTCAAAGGTGAATAAATGTTTTAAAAAACGATTTTTTTTTTTGAAGAATAAAGTCTTAAAAAAAAAAAACAAACCAGAACACTTCTTACCAATCCATTAGACAGTGTGAGACAGTTATTCCTGGGGAAGAAATGAAGGGGAAAAAAACTAGCAACAACACCAAATAGCACAATAAAGTATGGTACTACATTTATGGGCAATAAGAAGGGGAAATTACTCATTTCAGAAAAATGTTAATACATGGGAGAATATGCATCTTAGAATTGAAGAAATGTGAATGTGGCATCATGTTTCAGTGCAAATGTATTACTGTTAAACTAAAAATGAAAGTCCTACTTATGGTAAATCAATAGCATCATCTTAGTAAGCAAAGGAGAACACTTTTGCATTTCTATTTTACATTAGTGTTAATAGATAAGACATTCACATTGTCCAAACAAGTATAAAAATATACACAATAGAAAGTCTCCCTCCCGCTCTGTCCCAGATCCAGTCTGTTCCAGTCTGTTCCCTAACCCCAACACAGCTCATCAATACCAGTAGTTTCTTGGTTAGCCTTCCAGGGGACTGTTCCTGGTCAAAGAGGACAATTGTTGTCCTTTTCCTTTTTTATACACATAATGAAATACTACACACGTTTTTTCAGCAGCTCGATTTTTTTTGTTTAGTCTATCTTGATGAAGATCTTTCTAAATCAAGACCAAAAGCACTTATTCATTCTTTTTTGATAGCTGTAGAGTATTCCAAACTAGCTGTGCCATAAATTATTTAACAAAACCTATATTAATTGACATGTGTGTTGCTTCCAGTTTTTTGCTATTATGAAAAAAATGCTGCAATGAATAATATTTCTTAGATCTTATCTCTAGAAATCATTGTTAAAAGTAGAATGCTGGCAGGGGCACCTGGGTGGCTGGGTCGGTTGAGTGTCTGACTCTTGATTTCTGCTCAGGTCATGATCCCAGAGTCATGGGATTGAGCCCCACATTGGGTTCTGTGCTGAGCATGGAGCCTGCTTAAGATTTTCTCACTCTCCCTCTGCCCTTCTCCCCCACTCACACTCTCTCTCTAATAAATAAATAAATAAATAAATAAATAAATAAATAAATAGGAAAGTAGAATGCTAGGCCCAAATGTATATCCATTTATAGTTTTGATGGATACTACCAATCCCTAATGCACTTATACCATTAGGTCTTCCTACCCAAGAACATGCCCTGCTTTTCCATTTGCCCCAGCCTTCTTTTGTGGAGGACAACACATTTTGGAACCACTACTTTTCAAAAAGCAATGCATATACACAGAACTGTATATATCAATGGTTTCAGTTATGTGAATAAAAGGGGGGGGTCAGAGTAAAAGGAAATAATTCTTTATTTCAACATTAACTAATCTATCAGGGCAGGTGGGATTATGCGTTACATGGGTTACCTCTGTAGTCTTTATCCTTTTCTGCATTTTTCTTGCTTTATTTTGTTTTGAAAGAATGAACATGATTAGTTTTTAATTTTTTTCCCTTAATCTTTATTTATTTTTGAGAGACAGAAACCGAGCACAAACAGGAGAGGGACAGTGAGAGGGAAACAGAATCGGAAGCAGACTCCAGGTTCCGAGCTGTCAGCACAGGGCCCGATGCGGGGCTCAAACTCACAAACTGCCAGATCATGACCTGAGATGAAGTCGGACACCCAACCGACTGAGCCATCCAGGCGCCCCAAGCATCATTAGTTTTTAAATAGGGCTCAAGTGTCATCTGACCCAATCTTTTGCCTTTAGTCTGCCAAGATGAAACAACTAACACAAAACATTTAAGTGACAGGCTTGGGGTCACATTAAGCTATTCATCTTGGTTAGAGGACAGTTCAAGGCTCCTGCCTCCCGGCATGGGACTTTTTCTTCCCCCACTTCCCATACCTCTCTGCGTTATTTGGCAACAATGGAGGTTTGGGTTACTTTGTAAAGTTTGGGAAAGTGGACTCCATACATTTCATTCTGTTTTTATGGGGTGTTTTCAAGCTTGATTTAGTGCTGAGTTTTGATAGAATTCTAGGCTGTGTTTTGAAAATGAGGTCAGCACATCCCTGTGATAAATGTCTCCTCAGAATTCCAGGTATAGGATGAGCACTGGGTGTTGTATGTAAGCCAATGTGACAATAAATTATATTGGAAAAAAAAAAAAAAAGAATTCCAGGTATCGCTATCACTTTCTTGAAGACTAAACTGAATACAGTTCAATCTGGCCAACTCCCACTCTGATACCATATCTTTGCTGCCCAAATGTGCACTTGGATCTTCAAAAGTGAGGTCTACCTGCACTATAAAAAACTATATAAGACTTTTGCTTGGCAAAATCTGGCTCAATTTTATGATCTATAGCCCTGAGGCAATAAATACATCGGAAATTCTACGTTTCCAGGAAAGACATGGAGAGAAAAGGTGATGCATGATAGAGCATAGGAAGCAGGTGGAACCATGAATATGTGGGCTTTCTAGAAGCCTGAAAAGGAAGCACAAATCTGCAGTTATACAAAGAAAAAAAAATTTAAGCTCTACACTCACAGTGAGGCTTGAACTCACCACACTGAGATCAAGAGTCGTATGTTCCACTGACTGAGCCACCCAGGTGCCCTTTTTTTCTTTTTTCTTTTAAGTAAGCTCTTCACCCAATATGGAAGAAAAAACATTTATATTTGAAATCTCGGATTAGTCAGTAACTTTTCAAAGTAGTAAGACTTCACATTATTCATCAGGGGGAAAAAAAGCAAGATAAACCCATGAAAGATTGGCCCAGAGCATTAGGTACTTTGAGATGAAATTGTAAAGTGTCTAGATAAAGCAAATTCCCTTTTTGTTCTGACTGCACCTATATCAAGTGACAAGTTCATGAAAGACCAATAAAGAAGCAGCTATATCCTTGCTCTGAGTTTGACCTTTCTCAGAGAAGAATGTGGTTTTGCTAAAATAAGAAAAGAATCTATTAAGGTCATGCTGTACTTGATTGTCATCTTACAAAATTTGGCAGAAATTTTGCCCTGAACCCTATCAGCTGTGCTGACAATCCCATAGAAGAATTTATTTAAACTGGTGCCACCATTGCTGATGCGGAATCTCATTTTAGAAAATTTGACAGTCTTGTGAAACCACAGTCTAGAGATGTGTAATTTGATTTTCTATGGGACAATTTAAATCAGAATTTCTGAAGGGAAAAATTCTAACACAGAGACTCATTGAAGGAACAATTTACTGAACATTTCCTTTAGGGGATATTTGCTATGTGGTATAAATTACTTTCCCCTTTTGGTCAATTCTGATAACAATTCTTTGTATGGAACAAAGCCCTTTGAACTTCATATTTGGGGAAGGAAAGAAAGAAGGAAAGGATGGAAGAAAGTCTTAAAATTCTGGGGGTAATGAAAAAGGGGTACTCAGTTACCTTAGGGGATCATCCTACACAAACTTACAAGCAAGTTTCCCTCTGCTGCTATTATAACTCCCAGGACCCCCTCCCACTTTTCTGTTTCATATTGTTCCAAACTCTTGTTCCCGGCCAGATGTCATCTTACAAACAAATCCTCATTAAGATGATTTACTTTTCCAAGGGATACTCACATTTCAAAAAAGATTTCTAAAGGCCAAAAGGAACATAACTCTGACGTTGACATTTGAGAGCTTATAAGAGGCTGGTGGGGAACCTAGGACGTGGGGGACGGGGGGGATGTATCAGCATTCCTGATTATAGTACACAGGTTAGTCACATTGGCCACCTGCTTAAGGTGAATCCCAGTTCACCAAAATGCCAGAGAAAAAGAAACCTGATTATTTCTACCTTCAAATAAAGTAGGAGGGACAAGATTTAAATGGATAACATATACATTTTCTCTTTTTTTTTTTTTGAAGCGAAAGATCAAGCCACGCCTCCAAATCATATGTCACCCATTTCATTTAATACATTCAAAACATATTTAACTACGAGACAAAGGAAACTCACAAAACATTCATAGAAAAATAATAAATGACAATATCTGCCACACCTAATTGTACCCTGGTATGAGAAATAATTAATCCTTCTAATTATACATTTTATTTTTCTGTTACTTGTCAGCTCAAGTAACAGTCTTCCTGGATCAGGAACAATGCTAACTCCTACCCGCAATAGCAGATTGTTCCTTTTTATTCTCCTGACTTAAAAAAGAAAAAAAATGTTGGGCATCTTAGAGAGATTCATAAATGATACAGGATTTTTTAAAAAAAGTGTACAAATGAAAGACATTGAGACAAATGGCAAATGAAGGTGAGAAAACAAAGTCATGATGTAGTGAATACACAGAAGCCATTCCATGAGGATCTTTCCTGTTAATACAGGGGGATTGTATCTTTGGTTTTGAACTTCTAGCAGGCAAGCAAGAAAAAAAAAACACAAATCTAGATCAGTTAGGAAATCAAAGCCAGGTTGGAGTTCTATTCACAGAGCCCAAGTAAACAGGGCCCAGATGTTGTTAAGTGCAGCATCATGCATTTATTTGAGCTCTTGTAGGAATCTGGTACCAAGGGCCAAGAGGCAGAATGGTAGTCGGGGGAAGACAAGCCATATTTAGGGAAGAGCAAACTGCTCACCAAACCTGGTGGCTCCTGGGGGATTCACACACCAGCTGCAGAGAGGTCCGGCCTCTGGGGGTTACAGCTGCCATTTGGCTCATCCGCATCCCACGGCAAGAACACAAATGCCCTCGAGCAACCAAGAAAAATGAAAGAAAGAAAAGCATTCATGACACGAAGGGAAGAAATAGCAGAAAGTGAAAAATGAAGTGGAAAGATTCACAGCAAATGTATGGTCAGTCGTGGCAGGGGTGAGGCCGAGATGGGAATGGGGTGACGGGTGGGGATCAAAGGTACTTCAAATTAAATACACGGAAGTACACGTGAAGGCTAAAAGCAAAAATGCCCACCTGCTAACAACTCACAATTCTGGGAGGTGAGACAGCTTTGTATTTTGTACTTCGCTGTATTTTTTAAGTTTACTTATTTATTTTGAGAGAGAGAGAGTGAGTGCATGTGGGAGAGGCAAAGAGAAAGAGAGAGAGAGACAGTCCCAAGCAGACCGCCCGACACAGGGCTCAATCCCACAAACCCGAACCCGAGACCACGACCTGAGCCAAAATCAAGAGTCGGACGCTTAACCGACTGAGCCACCCAGGCACCACTGTATTTTTTAATTATTTAAAATCTTAAAAATAAAAATAGAGGCGATGGTAGAAGAAGGGGGTATAATGGTAAGAGTTTCCCAGAGGAGATGAGTTTTGAGGCCAAGTATAAAAAGTGGACTTGGATGGTCCCGGGGGAGAGATGCCAGAGTGAAAGACTAAGGAGCTTTCTGTTTCAAAACAGACCCTGTTTTCTAGAAGCTAATTAGGGATATAAAAGTTACCTGTGTGAAACACCTAGATGCCAATACATAGTCACACAGAGTTGAAAGTTATATCACTTATTACTGATAACAGAGAGAGCAAAAAAATTACATCAGAATGAATAATTCAGAGTTTTCCACATGACTCAACCTCACACACACCTTCTCCATTTCTTTCATCTTCCTCACTCATGCTCACCCGTGCCTATTCCAATACCGAGCCACTGATTTCTTTGGAATGGCCTAAAAATAAGAGAGAGGTAGGAATGCAAACTGGTGCAGCCGCTCTGGAAAACAGTGTGGAGGTTCCTCAAAAAATTAAAAATAGATCTACCCCATGACCCGGCAATAGCACTGCTAGGAATTTACCCAAGGGACACAGGAGTGCTGATGCACAGGGACACTTGTACCCCAGTGTTTATAGCAGCACTTTTCAACAATAGCCAGATTATGGAAAGAGCCTATATGTCCATCAACTGACGAATGGATAGAGAAACTGTTGTTTATATACACAATGGAATACTACTTGGCAAAGAGAAAGAATGAAATATGGCCTTTTGTAGCAACGTGGATGGAACTGGAGAGTGATATGCTAAGTGAAATAAGTCACACAGAGAAAGACAGATACCATATGTTTTCACTCTTATGTGGATCCTGAGAAACTTAACAGAAGACCATGGGGGAGGGGAAGGGAAAAAAAACAGAGAGGGAGGGAGCTAAACCATGAGACTCTTGAAAACTGAGAATAAACTGAGGGTTGATGGGGGGTGGGAGGGAGGGGAAGGTGGGTGATGGGCACTGAGGAGGGCACCTGTTGAGATGAGCACTGGGTGTTGTATGGAAACCAATGTGACAATAAATTTCATATTAAAAAAAATAAAATAAAAATAAAAATAAGAGAGAGGAAGGGAGGGAGGGAAGAGTGGACAGGAAACTAAGAGAAGCAGAGAGAGGGAGACGAGACCAAAGAGAGTTCAATATATGTGCAGATAACTCACTAATGGACAGGACTATCACGCATCCTAGAAAAGAAAGAAAAACCGAGTAAGTCCACAATAGATGTTCCACAATATCATCGTAGAAAGCAAGAAGTCTTAGATTTTGAGAGACAAGAGCAAAGGTTTCCCTAGAAGGATACGTGGCAAGTCTTTCAACCCTGTGATTAAAATACACCGGAACATTTTTGGCTCTGTTGGGTTGGCTATTTTCATGACTGTGTGGTTACAACAAAAATCCTCCACCTCTTGTTTCTCGATGCTGTTTATATCAACTCAAGCTCTTGCTGTCATTTTTGTGTTAGAGTCCTTTTCGTTTTGAGATCATTCGTTATCTTGGTATCTTTGGGTACCGTGTATCAAGTAACAGGGTAAGCCCCAAGACACCTGGAAATAGATGCTGTTACCATAGCTGCAGAGCTCATTTCTGCTGTAAAACTGTATTTAAATTTTGTCTCTTAGAGTCTGAATGAAGTATGATTCCATTATGATACCATTGAGCACATTTTTTGTGTGAGCATTCACAAACACTCCCTCTGTGATGAAATGGTTCAGTTGCCCTTTTTTCCTCAAGTGTCGAAGACTGAGATCTGTTGCCTGGCTTAAAGCAACTGTAATGTGAGGTCCTGTAAGTCCCCTGAAGCCCCCAAAGCATTAACACCATATTGACCATTTTCCTTGGGGACAAACCCATGTATTTTCACTATAGTTACTGTGTCTTAGTCCTTACTGAGGTATGTCTCTTCCAGAGAAATTTAAAAAAGAAATTCTGATGCAGGGGCGCCTGGGTGGCTCAGTCGGTTGAGTGTCCAATTTCGGCTCAGGTCATGATCTTACAGCTCGTGAGTTCGAGCCCCGCGTCGGGCTCTGTGCTGGCAGCTCGGAGCCTGGAGCCTGCTTCGGATTCTGTGTCTCCCTCTCTCTCTGCCCCTAACCCACTGGCATTCTGTCTCTGTCTCTCTCAAAAATAAATAAACATTAAAAAAATTTTAAAAACAAAAAAGAAATTCTGATGCAGATAAAATGAAGAAGATAAGTGAAGAAAGTGAGAACATTCAAATCGCTCTGAAACGATGATAAATTATAAGAGCTTCTAACAATCACTTGGTTCTTATGAAAAGTATTTACCATGGCAACCACTGTATCAAATTGCCCTTAATAGGTCCTGAGCCACATGCAAAGAAAAAGGAAGCAAGAGAAAAGTTGTCTCCTAGACCCTGTTTGTTCCGTTTATAGACAAGGAGGTGGCCTACAGTGACACGATGATAAAAACATAATATATGTGCACAATGCTTTCCTTGTTATCCGACACCTCACATACACTATTTCACAGAAGTGCTCATGATGCAGAATCAGTTTAATTATCTTGCTCTCCTTCCTGATGTTTCAGAAAGGACTCCCAAGCTATTTAGCTGTGAAATAAGGAGTCTTCAGCAGTTCATGCAGAGGGGTCCTTCCTCTCCTCTCTTGGAATTACTGAAATAGTGTCAAATTCTTGAGGTCCCTTCCATATCACAAGGTTCCTTCCATACTTTGATTTCCTATTATAAATGACACTATACAAGAGTCTTAAGGAAGTAATCTAATTTGTGGACAAAGATATGCAGGGCAGCCGTATAACAACCAAGAAATTAGAGTGTGTTCTTAACTCTTTTTGGGGGGTCCACATTATTAGGGCAACTCTGGAGCAAGACTGCCTTGTTTTAAGTCCAGGCTATGCCACATCCAAGATATACGACCTCTTTTCTCTCACTTTCTCATCTATAAAATTGGGATAACCATTGATACCTATGTATAGGATTATTGTAAGGTTTATTCAAGTCACTACAGGCACAGGGCACGTGAACAAGTGCACATAGTACATAGCAAGTGCGATGTGAGTGTTTGCTATAACTCTCATCATCATTTATTAGTAAGCACACACTCTGGGCCTGGCCACGAGATCCCTTGTATACATAGGCTCACTTCATCATGGCAGAAAACTTACACGGTGAGTCTTATTAGTCTCATTTTACAAGTAGAAAGTCAGAAAAATTACACGATCTGCCAAAATCACATAAGAAGTAAATGGTGCATAACTAATTGTATCCATAATTTAGGACTCGGCCAGTTTTTTGCCAAATTGAGGTGGAATGTTTGTGAAGAAATATCCGACTTAAGATACAGGCTACATAGTTTACAAAAAAAACTCGCTTTGAGAGAGGACTGGAGAGTAGTTACTGTCCAGAGTAGCTGACGCTGAAGTATAACACAAGACCTTTGGGAGCGCTCACTGGGAGAGACACACAGTACTTACAAAGCTGTTACAGGCAGAGAAAATACGAAATGATCTCGATTACCGTACCCAAGTACTAAATCACAGGATCAGCCTCAGCAAACTTACTGTTAATGTGCAGACCGCAGCCTAGATACTTCTCACATGCACAGTTCTACATAGGGTGGTCCAGGAAGCAAATGATCATTTATCATGTGATAACTGTGGACTTTCTAGAGGGGGATCACAAATATGACTCACCAGCCGAATCCGGCCCACTGCTTGTTTTTCCAAGTCTTATCAGAACACAGCCACACCTATCTGTTCATATAGTCTCGGTGGCTGTTTTGAACTGCAATGGCAGAGATGAGTAGTTGTGAAGAATACCACATGGCCCAGTAAAGCCTGACGTATTTACTGTCTGGCCCTTTATACAAAAAATCTCCTCATCCCTGCTCTAGAGCAACGCTGGAAAGGCCAGCCTGTCTATCTATCTATCTTGTACTTATGAGGTTTTAAAATTGATATGTTTGTGTGGGGCGCCTGGGTGGCGCAGTCGGTTAAGCGTCCGACTTCAGCCAGGTCACGATCTCGCGCTCCGTGAGTTCGAGCCCCGCGTCGGGCTCTGGGCTGATGGCTCGGAGCCTGGAGCCTGTTTCCCATTCTGTGTCTCCCTCTCTCTCTGCCCCTCCCCCGTTCATGCTCTCTCTCTGTCCCAAAATAAATAAAAAAAAAAAACGTTGAAAAAAAAATTTAAAAAAAAAAATTGATATGTTTGTGTCCATGTGTGTGTATGGATATACAAACGTTTTTACAAGAGGAAAATACATCTGAATTAGAAAGAATTAGATCATTAAATAGATGATCGTATTTTGTAAAGAACAGCTTGTATGCCCAAGGCTTTTGTAACTATGACACTCACATGTGGATTTTTTTTTTAATGTTTTTTTAATGTTTATTTATTTTTGAGGAAGAGAGAGACAGAGTGTGAGCAGGGGGAGGGGCAGAGAGAGAGAGAGAGAGAGAGACGCAGAATCCGAAGCAGGCTCCAGGCTCTGAGCTGTCAGCACACAGCCTGACACAGGGCTGGAACTGTGAGGTTGAGACCTAAGCCAAAGTTGGACGCTTAACCGACTGAGCCACCCAAGTGCCCCACACGTGTTTTATAAGGAGAAAGTCTGGGAGGAGACCGTGAGCTCTGTCTTGAATAGGACAAGTATACAATGGCGGTTTCACATCCAAGCTTCTAATTAGAATACTTATTAGGAGGCAGGTGGAGATAGAAGTCTGATGCCCGGAAGACAGGACAAGATCAGAGGTGTCGACTTGGGGAGTCATCAGTCAAAAGGTGCACTTTTGAGTTTACAAAGATTTAGAAAGCATATGAAAGAAAAAGAAAAAGAAAAAGTACCTTTTGACCCAGCATGTCACTACCACTTCTAAGTATAAAAATTAGAGAGACCGTCACAAGACAATACGTGTGTATCCAAGGGCAAGCAGCAAGATTCATCCATCACCGGGAACGGGGATAAATGATTTGGACATACAATTTGTGCTAACCTGCACAGCTCTAGTGAAATGGGATCACTTGAATTACATGTCACAACATGAACCAATCTCACAAATATAGAGTTGAGTCAGAAATCAGGTTGAAGAAGACTGTTTAAAACATATAGCATGAACGGAGGTGCCCCAAACGTGCACTTTGGCATGGGGCCCGTGGGTTCAAATCAATATTTAGCTGAAGACAAAGACAAATGTCAACATCCAAGAATGGCTTCCGGGGCACAAGAATGAATCTGAAATTATAATTAGAATATTGCTATTTGATCATTAATTTTAGTAGCAATTACATCCTGGTACATAAAGAATCACTTCTGTAGTGCCGCCAGGTGATATCATGCTCCTGCGGCCACTGTTGTACTGTGTGATGTTGAAAAAAAAATTTTTATGTTTATTTTTAAGAGAGAGAGAGACAGAGTGCAAGCAGGGGAGGGGCAGAAAGAGAGGAAGACACAGAATCCGAAGCAGGCCCCAGGCTCTGAGCTGTCAGCACAGAGCCCGACGTGGGGCTCAAACTCCTGCGCTGTGAGATCATGACTTGAGCCAAAGTCAGACACTTAGCCGACTGAGCCACCCAGGCGCCCCTACTATGTGTGATGTTTAACAGACACATTTTCATCTGAGCTCAGGACAGCAAGCTATTCTGAGATCATCTAATTTTTCTCTAATACTTTTTCCTTCATATTTTGAATTTTGTGTGCTGTCTGAATCAAAATGACTTATTATAAATATTGTGCATGATTTTGGAGTTTTCCCTCTTGGTGAAATTTTGAGATGGCAAGATTGACATTCTCCTTTAAATTTATCCTCATTAAAACAATACTCCCAATGACCCTTCTTAACCAATCCGTGATCGAAATGGAATTTTAAAACTAAAAATTAAATAGAGTTCTTACAGATTGTTTTAGTTAATGTTTTGGATACTAGTATACAAACAGTTGTCCAATTATGAAAATTATGATATAGCCTAATCTCTATTATTCTGACTTGTATTATTATTTTTATGCGGATTTCCCTTTATTGACATGATAAAAATCTATTGTTCTTCCTAAAATTGTCTGGCAAATGTACTGAATACTTGTATTAGCCGCCCACTTTCCTACTTCACTGTTAAAAAGTTCTTACTTTTTTATATATAATTAACAGCTCTTATAATCATCAATTATTGCAGCATATTCTTCTTGCAACAATAAATACGTATTTAAAAAAAAAAATAAATACAGGGGCACCTGGGTGGCTCAGTTGGTTAAACAACCGACTTCGGCTCAGGTCATGATCTCGCGGTTCGTGAGTTCGAGCCCCGTGTCGGGCTCTGTGCTGACAGCTCAGAGCCTGGAGCCTGCTTCAGATTCTGTGTCACTCTTTCTCTCTGCCCCTCCCCTGCTCATGCTCTGTGTCTCTCTGTCTCTCAATAATAAATAAACGTTAAAAAAAATTTTTTTTAATAAAAAATAAAAAAATAAATAAATACATATGTATTTTCACTTCAACCACTGATAGAAGTTCAACATACAAAAACTTATAGAAGGAAGCCTGTGGCTCAGTTGCTTAAGTGCCCAGCTCTTGATTTCAGGTTTGTGGGAACAAACCCTAATTTGGGCTCTGCGCTGACAGCATGGAGCCCGCTTGGGATTCTTTCTCTTCCTCTCTGTCTCCCTCTCTCTCTGCCCCTCTCCTCGACTCATGCCCCCACGCACACACAATCTCTCTCTCAAAAGAAATAAACTTAAAAAAAAAAAAAAAAGGATTCCATTCCTAGGACAGCCGAAACTGTAATTGTCTCAGTTTCATGATGTGGGGATTAGCATCAACAGCTCTATTTGGGGCCTTTTGTCTTGTTTTAAACAAAGTTTACATGGGTATGTACCACAATTATAAAGACACATCCTAAAGTTTTTTTCCTGTGGGGAAAAATGGGGAATGCACGAGGGAAAAGATATATAGAAGGTCCAATTTTATTTGTCACATTTTATTTCTTAAGCAAATAGTTGAAATTTAAGTATTATATTATTCTCTACCCTTTTTTTTACGTGCTTCAAAAATTTAATAACAAAAGAATAAAAATAGCAGAGAATAAAAACAATGCTTTTTTTTTTTTTAATTTTTTTTTTCAACGTTTATTTATTTTTGGGACAGAGAGAGACAGCATGAACGGGGGAGGGGCAGAGAGAGAGGGAGACACAGAATCGGAAACAGGCTCCAGGCTCCGAGCCATCAGCCCAGAGCCTGACGCGGGGCTCGAACTCCCGGACCGCGAGATCGTGACCTGGCTGAAGTCGGACGCTTAACCGACTGCGCCACCCAGGCGCCCCCAAAAACAATGCTTATTAAGAAGCCCATGCAATTCTAGAAACTGGAAATATTTCTCATTTACAAACTTGTTAAATTGGAAAAAAAGATTTTAAAATAGGCAGTTATCTTTTCTTCAGAGATGAAATTACTGGTTTTTAAAGCACCCACTTAGCGGTTGGCTTATTTAAATCTCAGAAAATAAGATAAAAATAAGCATAAAGCTAATGTAGCCATATACCATTTTTAGTGGCAAACTGGTACAAAACGTCTTTCTGCTATAATGATGGTAATAAAGGGTAAAAAATAAAATAAAATAAAATAAAATAAAATAAAATAAAACAAAATAAAATAACTAAGAGGAAACGAAACTAGGTAGTTTGATTGTGTTTGAAACCAAAGGAACAACATTCAAATCCGCGGTCCTCTGGGGTAAGATCTCTGCTTTAAGTGACATGTAACCCCATATCAAAAGCTGGCTCATGGAAATGTTCCCCCCACTTCTGTTGCACAGATTTTCTCTTTTCAGTATTACCTGGCACAAATTTTCTGGTTTTCTCCACAGGTCCTCAAACCTCTGATCAGAAAGCCCTGACCCCAGGAAGTGCCTGGGTGGCTCAGTGGTTTTGGCATCTGACTTCGGCTCAGGTCATGATGTCACGGTCCGTGAGTTCGAGCCCTGCGTCAGGCTCTGTGCTGACCGCTCAGAGCCTGGAGCCTGCTTCAGATTCTGTGTCTCCCTCTCTCTCTGCTCCTCCCCGACTCTCACTCTGTCTCTTTCTCTCTCTTTCCAAAATAAATAAACATTAAAAATTAAAAAAAAAAAAGGGGGGGGTACTGGGTGGTTTGGTGGGTTAAACATCCGACTCTTGATTTCGGCTCAGGTCATGAGCTCACAGTTCATGGGATCAAGCCTCTCATCAGGCTCCATGCTGACAGTGTGGATCCTGCTTGGGATTCTCTGTCCCTCCCCCACTTGCATGCGTGCACGCGCGCGCTCTCTCTCTCTCTCTCTCTCTCAAAAATAAATAAACATTTTAAAAAATTTAAAAGAAAGAAAAAAAGAAAGCCCTGACCCTGGAACCCCTAGGTGATGGTGGTTTGCCTGTGCTAACTACCTGCCTCATTTCCTGTTTTCTCTCACATCTAGATACAACAGGTACCAAGCAGAGCAAGATACGAGACGGTTAGAGGGAATGCTGCACACAAGAATGAAAGCAATCACTCTTGAGTCTTAGGTGCATTTGCTTGTTTTCATTTCAGTAGATAAACGATATCATCTCTTGCATTTAAAGTGGGCCAGGCTGCACCCATTCCAGGAGACAAGAAACGGCACCTGCCTCCAGTTATCACAATCAATTAGCAGCTTGTTTGACTTCTTCAGGCCTTGGAGGAGGGGGAGGGTTGGGGTTTGGTTTTTTTTTTTTTTAATGTCCGGGAGAGTGAGGGCAAGTGGGGGAGGGGCAAAGGGAGGGAGAGAGAGAGAGAGAGAGAATGAATCTCAAGCAGGCCACACACTCAGCGCAAAGCCCTCAGAGCTCAGTCCCACAACCCTGGGATCATGACCTGGGTCAAAATCAAGAGTTGGTCGCTCAACCAACTGAGCCACCCAGGCACCCCTGCATTTTTTTTTAAGTTTGTTTATTTATTTTGAGAGAGATAGAGAGCACAAGTGAGGGAGGGGCAGAGAGAAGAGGGGACAGAGGATCCAAAGTGGGCTCTGTGCTGACAGCAGAGAGCCAGATGTGGGGCTCAAACTCACGAACTGTGAGATCATGACCTGAGCCAAAACCAAGAGTCAGACGGTTAACCGACTGAGCCATCCAGGCGCCCCACCCCTGTATTCTTTAATTAAAGCCTTCCCACTAGTGAGATTTTGAATTTGAATTTCGAGTTTGTAACTTTATATCTACTCTATGTCTTTAAAAATCTCACTTACTGTAAGAAAGTTTGGAATATAAAACAGACAAGATTTAGAAAACAGCATGATCTATCATACAAAATGAGGAAAGAGATGAGGGGCTTAGAAATTCTGCTTTCACCGAGTGAGATACTGAATCATTTCCTTCACAAAAAACTCTACCACCACAGATGAATTGGCTTTCATGATATGTTTAAGCCTATGTAACTACCCGGAAGCTCATTTTTACAATGCTTTCTACTGACTTTCTAGCAGAAAATCACCCTTTTATTTTTTTAATTGTTAATTTATTTTTGAGAGAGACAGTCAGGGGAGGGGCAGAGAGAGAGGGGGCAGAGGATCCTAAGTGCGGTCTACGCAGACAGCAGAGAACGCGATGTGGAGTTCGAACTCACGAACTCCAAGATCATGACTCGAGCGCAAGTCGGACGCTTAACCAACTAAGTCACCCAGGCACCCCCAGAAAATCATCCTTTTAAACACTTGTTCTCAGAGAGTGAAATAATGCTTGCCTAGTCCTGGAGGGTTGGGGGTAGGGGTAAGAGTGAGTGCTAGGGGGCGGGGGTTTAGTTTGGGGATAATGAAAACGTTCCAACCTTAGATTCGGGCGGTGGCTGCACAGGTGAATATACACCATACACACCAGAGATTTGGGGTCCAATATATCCTAACCTTCCACCCCGCTCTCCCTCCGCTTCCCAACATGATCCTTCCTTACAATTTATCTCATGAATACTGTAGCCCCGTGCCAGATGCTAGAATTAGCCCCAAAGCCATTCACAGGGTCTTCTTCGCTTGCCTTTTCCTACTACAAGACGCTAGAAAGCAAAATACCCGATTTTGCATTTTTGCTGTAAGGAGCAGACAGATGGTTCAGTTCTGGCCAATACAATGCAGATAGAACTCTCCTACCTAAGGTTTCCAGGAGCGTTTCCCTTTCCAGATGCAACTGGCGGAGCTCCTTTCATCCCTGTGGCCTTTCCCTCTTCTTCCTGCCTAGAAAGCAAACAGGAGGCCTGGAAGTGGAACAGCCAGTTGGGGATACGGAGTGACAAGCATGAGGATAAAAGCCCATAAGCCAAGGCAGGTGGGGTGGAAAGACTGAAAGAGCCTTGGTCCTTGTCAGCATTTCTCTTGTACCAGTGCTGGACTGCTCAGTTTGGGACTTCTCATTTGATGAGAAAAAGGAAACCCTCTTGTGCTAACCTACTGTTGCTCGCTATTGCAAACAGGTATCGTGTGACTTGCAACCAAAAGCACTAATGACCAGCCAATTGTGAGATTTTCCTATTTAAAAATTATGTAAATATGCCAGTGTCAACGTGGTTTTTTCTTTAAATGTTTATTTTTGAGAGAGAGAGAGAGTGCACAGGAGAGGGGCAAAGAGAGAAGGAGACAGAGAATCTGAAGTGGGCTCTGTGCTGACAGCTGACAGCCCGATGTGGGGCTTCAATTCACGGACTGTGAGATCATGACCTGAGCCAAAGTCGGATGCTTAACTGACTGAGCCACCCAGGCGCCCTGAAGTGGTTTTCTTTTAATGGCCAGGTGATACTTCTTATACACAGAAAAAAAAATTTATAATTAATTGGGGTACAAATTATTTTATAATTTATTGAAGAATCACGTTTTGCTTAAACCTTAAGGTTTAATTTAAAATATTTTATCTTCTGGGGCACCTGGGTAGCTCAGTCGTTTAAGCATCCAACTTCGGCTCAGGTCATGATCTCACAGTTCTTGAGTTCGAGCCCCGCCTCCAGCTCTGTGCTGACAGCTCAGAGCCTGGAGCCTGCTTCAGATTCTGTGTCTCCCCCTCTCTCTGCCCCTCCCATGCTCACGCTCTGTCTCTCAGTAATAAATAATGTTTAAAAAAATTAACAAACAAACAAAAAAGACTGGGCTTAGGGGTGCCTGGGTGGCTCAGTCGGTTAAGCGTCCGACTTTGGCCCAGGACAGGATCTCATGGTTCATGAGTTCGAGCCCCGCATCAGGCTCTGTGCTGACAGCTCAGAGCCTGGAGCCTGCTTCAGATTCTGTGTCCCCCTCTCTCTCCGCCCCTCCCCTACTCCCACTCTGTGTCTGTCTGTCTCTTTCAAAAATAAATAAAATTTTAAAAAATAATAAAATAAAATATTTTGCCTTCCTTGTAGTTCTCATAAGGTACGTGCCATACTAGAGATCTGTGCACAGATGAAGAAAAGAGCATTTCACAGGGAAGCATTTCAGCGAGGCCCTAAAGAATGAAGAGAAAAGAAAGTTCCAGTCTGACAGAATACACACACTCAGAGGCATGAAAGATCATGGTGTGCTAGGTGGGTGTGTGAGGCTGGAGAAGGGGAGATGATGTTACCAAGCAGATTGAGACCAAATCCTTTAGAGCCCTGTGTACCAGACTACGTCTCTTCAACTTTATCCTGCAGAATATAGAAGGCCTTAGAGGTTTGGAAGTCAGGGAGTGATAGGATCGTGTGGGTGTTTTAGAAAGAAAAAGAGATTGGGGGCTGTAGGTAGGGAGGCTACCTGGAGACTACTTCAGAAAGGATTAGGAACCGAATAAAGAAAAGACCCCCTGAAGAGTCTGCGGTGGACCCCCAGGGCAGGGATCCAATGGAGGAAAAAGCAGAGGCTGAGGGTCCACAGAGGCAGCTGAGGGGAGGCAAAGTCTGGAAGGGAGAGGGGGGGTCAGTGTTCCCAGGAGGCGTTGCTAAGGGTGTAAAGGGCCACCTGTCAACGGCTGGAGGCTGCAGCTTAGGAACCAGCACAGCACTAGCAAACAGGTGGACAAGGCAGCAGAGGAGGCAAAGGGCCCCCAGCCTGAGATGGTGGCTTTTCCTGCTGTGAGAGACTCCTAAGCCGCACCCCTCCCTCTTCTCCATACACCTGCTTACCATGTTAGGAAAAGAAGCCGGCAAAGGGGGAAGTTATCTGAAGTTACAGTGGTAATAGGTATGTTACAATATTAACATACCTATTAAATTAGTTAAGCAAGGAGACCACTGAGGTGGCCCTAATTGAATGGCAGCCTCTGTAAGTGAACCAAAATCTAAACCTATAAATGTCTCCAGGTTAGGAAACTGAAACATAAGGACGGCCAATCACAGCCAACTGGCTTTCGACTATAGCCAATCAATAATTTCCCTACTTCGCTTCCACCTGTTCTCTGGGAAAGTCTTGCTCCTAACCGCCTCCAGTTTGGGGCTGCCCATCCGAGTAGATTTTTACTCAAATAAGCTCTTGAAATTTTTAATATGCCTCAAGTCTATCTTCTAGTCCACCCAAAGCCACCCAATTATCAGCATCAGCATGCTTTTTTTTTTTTTAATTTTTTTTAATGTTTATTTTTGCGAGAGACAGACACAGAGTGCGAGCTAGGGAGGGACAGAGAGAGAGAGAGAGAGACACAGAATCTGAAGCAGGCTCCAGGCTCTGCTCTACCAGCACAGAGCCTGACACGGGGCTCAAACCAAGGAAACGCAAGATCATGACCTATGCTGAAATTGGACGCTTAAGTGACTGAGCCACCCAGGTGCCCCACCATGCTTTAAATCAAATTAGACATTTAGCTAATCACCACCACCAACAACAACTAACCACGTAGGTAGGAGCTCCAGAGAAACCCGGATCAATTATGGACAAAATAATCGGAAAATCCATCTTCTATGCAAAACGCAGTAGTAACACAAGTTAAATTATGCAGCTCTGTTACAGAAGCACCAAGAAAGCAGAGTCAGACATACCCGCGTTGGCAGATTATATCCAGGGCTATCCATGGGTGGCACGGAATCTGGGGGACATCAGCAATCTGGTCACCAGAGGTAACTCTTTGCCCCAGCTCTTTGCCCCTATCTGTGCTCATCAAATGGCCCTTGATTATTAATTCATTGTCATCAGTTCTTTAATACTAGACACTGGTCCTAGAAAAGGAAACCCCTCCTGCCTTAAAGAAATAGAATGGGCTTAGGGCGCCTGGGTGGCTCAGTCTTGATTTCAGCTCAGGTCATGATGTCATGGTTTGTGGGTTCGAGCCCTGCATTGGACTCTGCACTGACAGTGCAGAGCCTGCTTGGGATTGCACCTATGTGGAAAGAGCACACAGTCCAGCGGGGTGCACGTATTTCCTCCAAGCTCCCATGCCGGCCCCACAACACAGTGCAGGGATATTGGCCAAGCTGTTCACTCGATGATTCATCCCTGACCCTCTTCCCATCACCTGGTGCACTTCCCTCTGACCTGCTCTTAAAGTTCTGGCTGCTGTTTTAAAAAAAAAAAAAAAAAAAAAATTAATGTTTATTTATTTTTGAGAGAGAGAGACAGAGCGCGAGAGAGAGACAGAGCATGAGTGGGGGAGGGGCAGAGAGAGAAGGAGACACAGAATTCAAAGCAGACTCCATCCAGGCTCTGAGCTGTAGCACAGAGCCCGACGTGGGGCTCGAACCCACAAACTATGAGATCATGACCTTAGCTGAAGTTGGACGCTTAACCGACCGAGCCACCCAGGCGCCCCTCTGGCTGCCGATTTTTATATTCCTTCTCCTATTTGTTTCCCCCCTGTTCCTGTTGGATTTGACCTTGGCCAACTCCTAAAGCCTAGGGTGACACCTTTCATATTTAGCCTGTCTGCCTCTACACCAACCCTGTAGAGAAGAGCTGCTTTCCCAGCAGGCCTCATGCAGCCTTCCACCCATGGAACTGTCCAGGGCACACTCTTCATGTCAGAGAGACTCCGGTAATTTCTAGAACCGTTGGCTGGGCTCTGCCCTAAGGATTCAAGTGCAGCACACAAAGAAACAAACACAACAAACAAAACAGTAAAACCCCAGGAAACATTCAGCAGGAATGGTGATTGCCCAGGAAGGCTCTGAGAAAGTAGCTGCTTCAGTAAGTCGCAAGTATGGGCTGAAGCTTTCCCACGTGGTGGGGCAGAGCCGCCCTATCAGCGCTGCCCTTTCCACAGCAGTAATTGTGGGGTGACTGACACCGTGTACTGTACTGCCATGACTCTAGCTCGCAACCAAGCCACCCCAGCTCCACACGTTCCCTTTTCATTACTCACCATTTTGACCTAGAGGGTGGAGCTAGGCAGGCCTTATTTGAATACCCACCATGCCCCTTCAGCCATAGTCTTCCCCGAGGCTCCGTTTTCTCAACCGGGAGAATAACAACGATTATTACCTCCCCGGCAGATAGACTCACTTGCACATCCGCCTGACACACAGCAGACACTGCCCAGTGTTAATTCTGATTCCTTTTTCTGAATTTCTGATTCTTTTTTTTTTTTTAATTTTTTTTTCAACGTTTTTATTTATTTTTGGGACAGAGAGAGACAGAGCATGAACAGGGGAGGGGCAGAGAGAGAGGGAGACACAGAATCGGAAACAGGCTCCAGGCTCCGAGCCATCAGCCCAGAGCCTGACGCGGGGCTCGAACTCACGGACCGCGAGATCGTGACCTGGCTGAAGTCAGACGCTTAACCGACTGCGTCACCCAGGCGCCCCTGAATTTCTGATTCTAACCTGAGGCAGAATCTCGGGATCCTGAAGATTGGCCTCACCTAGGGGTCCTCTGTACTCAGCTGTAATTCTTCCTTGTCCTTAGTCGGGGGAAGATTGTAACCTGAGGGCAGACTTGGGGCTCTTCCTTCAGCATGATTGGAGGAGAGGGAGACGACTCAAATAAACCCTCGCTCCATGATTCTCAAATTCCAGTGAGCATAGAATTATCTAGGGAGTTTATTAAAAATACAGATACCCAGGAGGTCCCTTCCTCAGTGACTGAAAGTCACTGAGCCAGAGTCAGCCCCAGGACTCTATATTTTTAATAAGGTCCCAGAATATGCTAATGTGTACCAAAGTTTCCTCCTCCTTGACCTGGTTACTCCCTGAAGACAGAGTGGGTGGTAGGGCCCACTTGGGGGCTGTGGGATAATAAAAAAGACTTGAAAAAAAAAAATACTTGGTCTTTGTCTCCAGTTCCTGGCACAAAGCTCCCTAAGCCCTTGGACTCTCTCTTAAGTGAGAAGAGTGTCTTAAGTGATGAGTGTTTTATGCTGATAAGACAATCCCTTGTGGTAGGAGGCTAGAAAGCTTCAGGACAAGAACTGGTCACAAGAAAAACCAACCAAGTAATTAGAGGGTTAGAATTGTCAGCCCCACCCCTCGACCTCCTGGGAGGGGAGAAGGGTAGAAATTGAGTTCAATCATCAATGTCCAGAGATTTAATCAACCATACCTACCTAGTGAAACCTTGATAAAAACCCTAAAGGGGAGGTTCATTGAGCCCCCAGGTTGGTGAACACATCCATGCACTTGGTTGATGGCACAGCAGGAAAGAACATGGAAGTTCTGCGCCAACCCCCAGCCCCCACCCCTACCCCCTAGAATTTGTCCTATGCATTTCCTCTGCTTGGTTGTTCCTGAATTATAAGGAACTTTAGAATGAACTGGTAAACCTAAGTAAAGTGTTTTCCTGAATTCTGTGGGTCATTCTAGCACATTATCAAATCTGAAGGGGGCTCACAAAGAAGTATGGGTAGCCTGGGTACACATTTGCGACTGGTGTGTGACACGGAGGCAGTCCTATGGGTCTGAGCCCTTTGACTCATGAGATCTCACCCAAACTCTAAGTGAATGGTGTCAGAATTGAGTTGAATCGTTGGGCACCCAATTGGTGTCATAGAATTGGTTGGTATATGTAAAAACATGACACATTAAGTGTCAGAAAAAACCACACAGGGGCCCTGTCACATTTCATCTTCTGACTTCACCTGGCCCTTGTACAACCACACTTCTTTATAGAATGTGGTTAAGCCCAGAAAAAATGGCCAATTCTGTTGCAATTCTCTGACCTAAATTCAGCATGAGCCTTTTGAAGGTGAGTAGAAGGGAGGCTTAAATTTTCCCTGTTCACACCTACTCTAAGGAGGGCCGAATTTCCCTCCAGGCTTCCGACCTGCCAATTGTAATCCACAACACAGACAGTGGACAATTTCCAACAGGCCAGGGAAGAAAGGTCTCACTCTAGAACAGGGTGCGAGTCCATTTTCTGGAATCATTTTATGGACTCACTGACCACCTTGATTCTGGCTGGACACCACTTTGATGTGCCCCTTGACCTTTTGAGCCAGGTTCACATGTCTGCCAGACCCCTCCCATCTAGCTAGATTCTTTGCCCTAGTTCCTCTTGGCTATTTATCAGTCATCAAGCCTTTCCTTATGCCCCCAAATTTCTACAATCAACTCTCTCAGCCATTTCCACCAGAATATGCCCCCAGGAGTCCAGGTGAAGGCTTTGCTGATAAGCTTTCCTATCCTGGCCTCATGTGTGAGGTCTCAGCTGCACTGCTGTTCCAGCATTTGCCATTAGGATCTTTCTCCTCCCTTCCTTGCCTTGTCTTCCCTCTCCTCCTAGAGAAGCCTAACTCTTTTATCAGTCAATGCCACCCATCTTGGTGTACCTCCTAGACATACCTGAAACCATTCAGAGGGCCCTCATTCTTCATCTTTTTTTTTTTTTTTTAATATGTGGTAAATTTTGACGAGACTTCTTCTACTAAGACCCTGTTAGGACAAAGTTACCTGGTCAATGATTGCCTTGCCCACATGCAGGGAGAGAGTCATGGTCAATTTGGTAAAAGGTGGCACAAAATTGAGGGATATGACAGAGGCCCTATGTGCTAAAGTCCAAGTGGAATGAACTAGCTAAGTGCTTCTACTTGGAGCAGAGGCTCAAGTCTTCCATGAAAGAGAGCTCCCCAGGAAATAGGGGGCTATACCACAGAGCCACCATTAACTAGTGGAGAGTACCTGCCAGCTTCAAGGCCATCCCCAGGGACCTCAGCTAGGTTCTACTTGGTGTAGTGCCCCAGTCACTTGTTCCCAGGAAATTCTTCCTGTGACTACACTGGGTCAACACTGACTCCTGAAAACCCTCCCTCCAACTTTGGCTCAGAGTCCTGTTTCAAGATACAAAGAGCCCATGTACTGTGGCTGACTAACTTCTACTTCTCCACGTCTTCCAGGGGAGCCAGTTTTGGGAGGGCTAGGGGAAATCCTATGTGGCTTGAGCTCTTCCTCCATTGAAAAACTCATCACCATCACAACAGATCACACCCTGCACCACCCACCCTCTGGACAGGAACCTCTCCACGCAGAGTTATTTCAGACCTTGTCACTTTGATCCTTGGAATTTTAGCTCCACGCTCACAAAGGCACCATCATCTGAACTAATATCCCTGTCTTCTTCCAGATCCCTGGAAATCCTCCGACTCCTTTGTGTTCTCACCTTGGGCAGTGCCTGAAGTGTACCTGACACCTGTAGTCCCATCCTCCGTGTGTGCTCACAGCTGTCTGGCTAACACACGTCCAAACCACAGGCTCAAGATTTTCACTGTGTGCAAAGAATGGGAGGCACGAAGTGACCTTTAGCAACCCTACAAGGTCCCTGGAAAATATTTATTGAAATATTATCAACTTTTAGTAAAGAATGTGCTAGACTGCTCCAATATCTTCTCCTTTATACTACATTAACAGAACCCTTAGAAAACAAGATTATACATTTCCCAACTTACCCTGAAGTCTGATATGATTAAGTGAATAACTTCTGGCCAGTGTGATATAAGGGGAAGTAACGTATGGAAATTTCAGGATGTATCCTCAAAGGGGATACAAGAGGCCTGCCTCTTCTCCAACATTCCCTGTCCTCACCTCCTCTCCTCCATCCTGTTGCTCTAAATGTGGACATGGAGGCATACCTCCTTGGCTAAGCGGACTTCAAGCCACACCTTTCAGATAGTGAAGCAACAAGCTGTAGGGAACTTATGTGCCAGATGACCACGTTGAGCAGAACTGCCATACTAACCCTGGACCACCTGTTGAGAGAAGCAATCCACCAAGGCCTTGAGCATCCCTGAACACCCTTTTTGAGGATGCTAAGAATGCAAGGCCCTGACCACTCTTTAGGCAACCATTTCTTGGGGTTGAGTTTCCAGTGAGCAGATTCATCTTCTCCCAGACAAAGAGCAGGCTTGCTTACCACTCACTATAAAAGTGGTAGATCCCAGTTGTAATGCAAACCCACTGTATGTGTCATGCCCAGCTTGGTTCCTCCTTGTAACTTCCATGGGTCTTGGAGGGCATAGGGAACCAGCACCAGCAGGATACACATGCTGCTTGCTATGCGGTGAGTAATGAAATCCTTTGTCTCAGACCCAGGAATCTGTGTCTTCTGTCAGCCTCCATGAAACAGTAATTTATCAATTTGCAAGTAGGGTATGATCCCAGATCCTGACATCCCTACCTCTGGACTGTTTTTAGGGGAAAAAATCAACTTGTATCTCTCTTGAGCCACTGTTATTTTGGATCTCTGTTATAGGCAGCCAAACCTAATTCTAACAAATCAAAGAGTAACTTTTCAAAGTTCTAATTTGGCAAAACGAAAAAAGTGCTTATTACATCTTTTGAGAAATTTATCTTTCAAGCTGAGCCAAATGTGATCATTGAAAAGCAAGAAATTATAAAAATAAGAAGTATATGTTACTTGGGACCTCTCGAACAAGTGTCATAGAAGAATGAAGATCACACTATGACTGGTTAGCAGATACTGAAGGCAGTGAATCAAAGGTTACTTAATCAGGTTGGCAAATTCACAAGAGCAAATTCTCCACATTTATTCGAGCAAGATAATTTGTAGATGTTTTAGGTGCTTGAATGTTACTTTCTGCCAAGAATTATATTCGGCCATGCTTTTTTGATGTAAGATTCCATATTATGAGGAATGGAGTCCAGATGAACTCGGAGAGCAATTCCCTGATCCGCCTTGTTCTCAGACAAGGCAGGGGTGAATCTGCTTCAGGCTAGGCTGAATTCGAGTTAACATTCTTTCTCGAATGTTGGCAGCTCTTGTCCTTTGAAAAACAGCAGGGTAATTGAAGATGTTGAGAAAGGTTCAAGCAAGCTTGCGTCACTACCACATTAGTTAGGAGACCAAGGCCGACAAAGATAAAACAAGAATAGAAGCAAGGATGTGGCAACACCTGCTACCGAGCGACTGACAGAATGCTGAAAGCTCTTTGTAAGACGCAGGTACTTTGATGTGTCAAATATTCTAAATGCTTGAACTCTCTACAAGAATTCCCAGTGCATTTATTTCTTATTTTTGATTTCTAACACATTCACAATTCTCTAATGAAATTACCCATTACTCTTTTTGGTGGGCAAATCTTGTTTTAGCCTGGTCAGCATCCATTCTCACTTTGGGAATAGCATCTAGATTGTCCCTTGGATAATCACCCCTCCCCACGCCCCAGTCCACAGTGTTGCGTGAGGCTGACTCAACCACACCAAGCACCAGGCAATTGGTTCAGAAGGGCACAGGACCGGGTGAGACTCAACACTGGGACTTTTGTTGATACTGTGGGGAATGTGAAGCTTGCTTTGTCTTGAGACTGCTATTGTAAGATAATGTAAGTCTGGAGGTGCTAGAAATCATAGGTAGAAAGAACAGTCTGAAAATAGGGCAAACACAGTGGAAAACCGAACAAGAGGAAGAGAAAAACCAAGTTCTGTTGACGTAGTTTTAGCCCAGATCCAGCCATGCCTGAAGGGAGATTCGTCCACAGACTTTTCACTATGTTAGCCAATACTTTCCCTTTTTTGCCTAAGCCAAATTTGAGCTGATTTATAACTTGTGGAATTAAAAGAGTTCTGACTCTTGAAAGTATTGTTGTCACAAGGGACAACTAGAAGTGTTTATCCAGTCTATATAAAACTAAGGAATGTGCTCAGGCCAGTTGTGGCTTTAGAATTTCTATAAATAGGTGCCACAATCAAGTCAAAGGGAATGTATGAGGGACTTGTTTTGAAGCTGCTTTACATGAAATTGATTAAACATCTATTATTCATATCAAAATGGGGGGAAGGGCAGAGAAAAGAGATCCCCCCCCCCCAAGCCACTCCCTTGGCAATAACATTCACTCAAACTAAGGAAAGATCAGTCAATAGGGTTTCCAGAGCACTATAGGGGTCTAATACATATCTGGCTATCAATGCTTACCTGAGGCAGGATGGTATAGTGGGAAGTGCTGTGGATTAAAATCCTCGCTCTATAACCCCCCAGGCTAAATGACCCTGGACTAATGACTTAAATTCAGGGAGATCTAGTTTACTTTGCAAGGTTTATTATTTGATGTAAATGACATATTTGCATCCTTCTGCACTGCTTTTTTCTTCCTTAACATTATAATTATGACATTTATGCCTGAGGACCTATGGAGTATCTAGTGCATTTATTTTCCTGTTACATCACATTGCATTACATGCGTATACCAAAATTGTTTTATCCATGTTTCAACTGATGGACTTTAGGTTGATTCCAAATTTTGATTCTTACACATAATACTGCTATAAATATTCTTACGTCCATATGCAAAACATCATCCAGGGTATATTCCAAGAAATGGAGTTGCTGGGTCATGGGCTGTTTCTGAGTTTTGTGCAAACAGACTTGATTACATATTGACAAGTTGTCCTCCAAAGTGGTTTTTATCAATTGAGACTTCTACCAGCTGTGTATGAGAGATGCTTCCCATCCTTTCCAGCATTCAAACACTCAATCAACAGATATTTTTTAGCAATCCACTGCTCTGTTCTAGCTACTAGGATATAGCAGTGAAAGTTCTCACTCTCGTGGAGCTTCCATTTTCTTGGCAGAAGACATAATAACAAATCAACAAATGACAACATAATAGATCTGGAGGTGATGGGTGCCTCGTTTCCAGAGTGTATGGCTGCCAAGGATTAGCTCTTCTCCTTGGACCCTTCTGTACTTACAGTAAGTGAACACAATGCCGTCTTGAGCCCATTGTGACCTAATTCCAGAAACTAATTTTTTAAACTTGTAATTACCATAAAAATTAGGAGATGAGCATTTTGCCCTGGCGTAACGTGTTCAAATTTGCAGGCTGCTTTGGACTCCAGGTTCCCCATTGACCACAATACCAGGCAGCATATAAGGAAGTGGTTAAATGCTCCTATCTCTGCAGTCAAACTGCCCAGGATCAAATCTTGATTTCCTGACTTACTAGCCATGTGACCTTTTAACCTTGGTAAGTCTCAGTTTCTGTATCAGATAATGGTGCCTGACTCATAGGAGTGCTTATCATGGTGCCCAGTTCATTCTTAGCACTTTATATTTACTAGTAATAATTAATAATAATTGGATGGGCCATTCATGTGATATTATTCCCATTTTATAGTTGAGGAAACTGAAGTTCAGAGTGGTTGAACAAATTGCCTGACCAGTAAGTTCTGATGACTTTCGGACCCAGTTTTTCTGATATCAGAGCCAATTCTCCACTACAGCATCATAAATATGAATGTATCATGTATTCATTCAACAGTTATTTACTGAGCATCTAAAATTGCCAGTTCCTGTGCTTGCTTCTAGGAAATTCTAAAATAATCCCAGTATGACTGAACATCTCTGGGCAACCCTTAAATTACAACTACTTCGAGGCTGATCCCAGTGCTTTGTTTCACCCAGCATTGACTGGTAATGAACTCTGGAGATTTTATTGCAGGTTTTATGGAAGACAGAGATGAGCATTATATCATATTAAGCTGTAAGCTCCTGGAAGACAAGGATCATGTTTTACTTATCAATGTACAGCCAGCACTTAGCACAGTGCCTGGCACATACTCCTAGAATATTTGACGAATGAGCACGTCATACAGCAAAATTTAATCCATCTTTCTCAACAGCTTCTCACCTGCACCCATAATGCCTTCCCCAGCAGCTGCTCCAAAATTATTGATGAAATCGAGTTGACCTGAACTATGAAGAATTCTGCCTCTTGTCAACTTGAAGAGGTTCTTCCAGATTTCCCTGGCTCCCAGATTTCTTCTGAAACCTAGTGTTGTTTCCGTCACAAAAAATTTGTGAGTCAAAATATGGAGTTTGGGAGCCAAACGTTGAGTAAACAATAACAACAAAATGTGCTCCTGGGCAGATAATGAACCATCTAAGATATTGCATAGTTGAGCACCCAATGAAGCAAATTGACAATAAATGCCATTCGAGTTCAGAGCAATAAGAAAGAGAACAGGAAGATGGTAACTTATCAACAGAAGAGAATCTATTCTGGGTCTCCTTATAGACAAACTGTGAGATATCATGAGTTGGTTTATTATTACAGCTCAGAGAGTTAGGCATCTTGTCAACAGCTTAAAGCTTTGGAGCCGTCTCCATGGGCCCCAGATCTGACAGATCCCAGGAATAGTACACATGCAGTGTCTTTGTAGAATGAGAAGGTGGAGTCCAGGGTCTAAGGGCTCAGATCTCCTCATTCCTGGCTCCCCACACACTCAGCTTTGGGGACTAACTTCCAGTAGAGAAGAGAAACTGACCTCATTTTTTACCTGTCTACCCTGAGTCCTCAGGTTGAAAGAAAAGGTACCCACTTTAAGCAACTTCTCTTTTTGGTTTGTTGGTTTTGGTTTTGTTTTGTTTATTTATTTGGAGAGAGACAGAGAGAGTGTGAGCAGGGAAGGTGCAGAGAGAGGGGGAGAATCCCAAGCCATATCCCTGCTGTCAGCGCCGAGCAGAGCCACAAGACTGTGAGATCATGACCCTCGCGGAAGAGTCAGACACTTAAGCAGCTGAGCCACCCAGGCGCCGCTTTAAGTAACGTCTCTTGACATCAATGTCACAATTCCTTCTCTCTTTACCTCATGACCTCACCCCCAGTTCTCATCCCCAAAATAAAAAGAAATACTTCCTCAAATTTGAGGATCTTTCATTTTCAAAGGCACTATCTGGCTTCTGACCCAATCCAACCTTGGAGATGGAGAATACTTCCTTCCCTTAAGGGTGCTTCTTCCTCCTTTCTTTTTAAGTGCACAAATATTCCTTTATATATATTACCTTATTTTTTTAAGTAGGCTCCACACCCAACGTGGGGCTTGAACTCACAACCCTGACATCAAGAGCTGCATGCTCTACTGACAGAGCCAGCCAGGTGCCCCAAGTGCACAAATATTCCTTTAGAGCATCACTGTGGGACTCGGAGAATAGGATATTTTGGTAAGAAAAGTCAAGGTTCAAGCCTGACGGCTGACCTAGCACAAGGTAGTCCTATTTATGACAATATGTTCAGCCCTTAAAAGTGAAAGGAAAATGAAATGAAATGTACTCCTTACATCTTTGAGAGACATCATGGTATGTTTCATTTTCCACCAAGCCTAGCTACAACATCTCCCCTAGTGACACTTGGCTTTGGCCGTTCAAATGCATTCATCTCTTTCTGTGACAACATGAGCTTGGCAGAACATTGAGAACTGGAGGCTGAGAAAAGAAAATGCCGTCTTCCTGCCCACAGAAGAAGAGGTTCTGAGACATCCGTGCTAACACAGCATTGCCGAAAGGGCTTGTATATGAATCAGCCGCAAATGTTAGGTGGGTTGATGAGGATTGCAGAGTTTATGAGAATTTCTGATGAAGCAGCACGCAAGAGTGCTATCGGTTATTGTGTGAGTGTGGCGCAGGCTGTAATTTGACTTGTTTGGGTCTTTTTGTTATCATGTGTGACGCCTCACTAAAGCCTGTTTGTTGCAAGCTCTCTTTTTCCTTTGCTACCACAGTTCCCCTGCTTCATGAATGAGAATTGAGGCTTGTGGCAAGAATGCTAAGTATTCCTTCAAACGACAGACAGAAAGGGCTGAGAGGCAGTTATGTTTTATTCGCATCTGATTCCAGGAACACAACCCCAGTTCTCCTAATTTCCTAATCAGAGATGCATTTTGGCACCCACCACCCACCACAGTCCAGTTGGACCCCTCTGAAGTACCTAGAAACCGAACCAAAAGCAGTGTCAAGCCCAGAGGAGTATGAAGGCCATCAAGTAAAACACTTCCGACTTCCAGCATCCTCTCTCTTCCTGGGCCCAGTACTGTCTAGAGTTGACACATTTCGCAAAGAAGTACACAGGCTCCTATATTTCATCTGGCAATCCTATTAAGGCCTTTAGGAGCTCTATCTTAGTCTTATGCCATCAGAGTCTATTTGGAGGAAAAAAAAATCTAAGATTAGTCACCCAACCATTGAGCAGTACTTCTCAAAGTCTGGTCCCAGGTAATCTGCATTAGAATCACCCAGGAAACCTGTGAAAAAGACAGATTCCTGAGTCTTGCCCTAGACTCACAGAATCTGAAATTCCAGGGATGGGCCTGGAAATATATATTCTTGAAAAATCTCACACAATTCTGAGGCACTCGAAAGGATGACAGTTATTTAATGGTCTGCTTGCCTTTTCCTCTCCCATCGGTACCTACTTATAACCTTTTTCTGCTTGTGGAAAGGAAATAATAAAAGTATAGTACGTGACATTTAGGGGGACCTCAATAAATACTCCCTTAATCCTTTTTTTTTTTTTTAAATTATGTTTATGTATTTTTGAGAAAGAGGGAGAGACAGAGCGTGAGTGGGGAGGGGCAGAGAGAGAGGGAGACACAGAATCCAAAGCAGGCTCCAGGCTCTGAGCTGTCAGCACAGAGCCCAAACCGGGACTGGAACCCACCAACAGTGAGATCATGACCTGAGCTGGTCAGACACTTAACCGACTGAGCCACCCAGGCACCCCCCCCCCCCCAATCCCTTTTTAAAGGAACTCTGGACTTCAGGAACGAGATGGGGGTATGTCCTCAAGACCCTTCCCCAGTCCCCTGAGGAAAAGAAAGTCAGAGGCTGCCTCTGAGCACCTCCGTGTAACTACACCTGACCCTGTCCAGGCTGCTACTCCAGGCCACCAGCCAGGAAAGCCTCTGGGCAGTGGCTCCAGCACAAACATGTCTAGAATTTTCACTGTGTGGGACAAATATAATGAATCCAGTGTGCAGAGACGCCTTTCTCTAAATTATCTCTGTATTTCTTTCTCCTCTGGATCAGAGTTAACTTAAAACCAGAATCTCCCCCCAACATTCATCTTTCTCTAACTCTGCGCTCTGCATCTTCCAGCATTTTATCTGAAAGTCAGCCACCAAAGTTAACGAACTGCTAGCTCTTCCTGTTGAGAAGCGGGAGCCGGAGAAACCCCCCCCCCCCCCCACCCCGCCCGCCCCCGCAATCCTGCAGATTCAGCATTTGGGTTTAGGAAAACTACAGGCCCCAAAATGCAATTTCACCTTCCAAAGACTACCACTCCCAACATGCAATGCAGCCAGAGTTAGCAAAGGAAAACCCCGTCTGGAAATTTTGCCTTCCTGTGGCCCTCAGGCAAAGGAAAGGTTTAGAAAGTCGCCAGAAGGTATTTTTTTTGCAGGAGCGGTCACTCCCCAAATCCAGGCAAGGAAGGGGAGGAGTCTGGGCCGTGTCCCGCCCTTCTCCAGTAAACTTCTCCGGCTCCAGGTTTGGAGGCAGAGTCGGAAGGGCTGGGAGTAGCTGCACGCCCCCACGCTTTCCCCATGGTTTCGGTGACTAGAGCCGTGTTCGGAGACCTGCCCTCAGGGGCAGGGACAGTGGAGAAGTTCCAGCTGCAGTCAGACCTGCTGAAAGTGGACATCATCTCCTGGGGCTGCACCATTACGGCCCTGGAGGTCAAAGACAGGCAGGGCAGGGCGTCAGATGTGGTGCTCGGCTTTGCAGAGTTGGAAGGTGGGTTGAATGCTGTCCCGGGCTGCGGGCGGGCCCCGGGCCCCCAGCCCTCCCGCATATGCCCCCGAGGTGGCCAGGATCCAGGGCGAGTACCCGAGCTCGTCACCCTCATCACCGCGAGGAGTGCTTGCAACCGGCAGACCCACTGTGTTTCCATCCTGTGTTCGGAAAAAGACACATGAATGGAAACAGCTGTAGGACTTGGTCTCTGGTTGTCCATTCAGGCTTTGCCTTAATTTAGAATAGTTAAGGGTCTGGGGCTCCCGGGTGGCTCAGTCGGTTAAGCCTCTGACTTCGGCTCAGGTCATGATGTAGAGTTTCGTGAGTTCGTAGCTCAGAGCCTGGAGCCTGTTTCGGATTCCCTCTCTCTCTCTCTCTCTCTCTCTCTCTCTCTCTGCCTCTGTCTAAAATAAATAAACATTAAAAAAAATAGTTCAGGGTAAGATAAAACCCCAGCAACCCTGGAGCGATCTTTGAACTGCCAGGTATGCAGGGCAGGAGAGGGAAAAGCTGGCTAGAGGGGGTGTGGCTCCAGGTCTTGCCTTGTGTTCTTTCTTCCTCTCTCCTTCATCAGATTCTCCTTGAGCCCTGGTTGTCTGAGAAATGCTCCTCGACATGGCTCAGTGGGTACAGACGGCTTAGCCACCCGGTCTGGTGTAACAGCGCCCAGCGCAGGCTGGCAGCTCGGGAACCAACCAAGCAGAAGACCAACTCATGGTCTAGCAGTGAGGTCTCCCAAGTAGGACCAACTTTTATTTTATGGGGTTCCATGGGCAATTAGGATCATGAATTAATCCATGCATTCACAAGCTGTTCATTCAGTCACCTCATTCAGCGAGACAGACAAGGTCCTCACCCTCATGGAGCTTGCACTTTAGCTGGGGGGTTAGACATTAGCCAGATAGTCACATTAAAAAAAAATTACAGTTGCAGTTTGATCTCAGCAAAGGAAAGGGTCTGCAGTGCCATCCTGGCCCTACTGTGTAGCTAGACAGGAGGTGAGGTCTGAAATAAAGGTGGCAAAAGGAAACTGCTTGAAAATGAGTACGCTTTGCTCCGTGGTAGGGGCGTGGGCACAGCCTGCTAGAGAAGAGGTTTGAGGTTTTCCTTTAGGTGTGTGTTTCTATCTGTTTGGTTATTTAGATACATAACATGGCTCATGGTTAGAAGTTAACAGAAAACTGAGTATTGGTTTTCTTTGGTGGGGGTTCAGATCTTCAGTCAGAAGGCAAGAGAGTTGACAACTGACAAAAGAGGATTCTTTAGAATGATTTTGCTGAGTCACCTCTCTCTCTGTGAGTACCATAACTATTTTCCAGGCTGACACAGAATCACAAAGAGATTACTTGGCTGGTGCAAAATTGCCCAGTGGAGTCGAAGAATTGGACCTACGTCCTAGAATATCAGAGCCAGCAAAGCTTTGGAGACGCTAAGCTGTCAGCCTCTGCTTTTATCACCTCATTTCCATCTCTGTCTTATCATATGGCCCTCCCTCTGCACCTCTACACACACACACACAATGACAGCTCTCTCTCCTTATCAGTGTTCGTTTAGATGTAAGGGTCACATAGAGTTTAAAATGCAAAGTGTCTTTGTGGAATTCTTATGAAATGTGTGCCCTGACGGCACGACCGCTGGGAAGCACCAGTGTCTTTTCTTTTCTTTTTTCTTTTTTTCTTTTTAGTTAGTTAACATCCAGGGCAATATTGGTTTCGGAGCAGAATTCAGCGATTCATCACTTATATACAACCTCTACTGCTCATCACAAGTGCCCTCCTTAGTACCCATCACCCATCTAGCCCATTCCCCACCCACCTCCCCTCTATCAACCCTCAGTTTATTCTCAATCCTTAAAAGTCTCTTATGGTTTGTTTCCCTCTCTTCTCTTCTCCCCCTTCCCATGTGTCATCTGTTTTGTTTCTTAAATCCACTTGAGTGAAACCGTATGGTATTTGTCTTTCTCTGACTTACTTCACTTAGCATAATACACTCTAGTTCCATCCATGTTGTCGCAAATGGCAAGATTTCATTTTTTTGATGGCTGGGTAATGTCCCACTGTGTGTATAGACCACATCTTCATCCACTCATCAGATGGACATTGGGGCTTTCCATAGTTTGGCTATTGTTGACAGTGCTGCTATAAACATTGGGGTGCATGTGCCCCTTCGAATCTGTATTTCTGTATCCTTTGGGTAAATACCTAATAGTGCCATAGCACTGGTGTCTTATTAGGCATGGAAGTGTTGATTTTGTGAGGGCATTAATACGGTGGAGTTGTCTCTATAAGTCTGTGCCTCTTGGGGCAGTCTGGATGAGGAAAGTACTATCCCCCCAATGTTCTTAAAAGGGAGAAAAATCGATCTCCTTGGATTATAGTGATCTAGCGTGTGCTTTATTGCCCTCCATCTTAGTAACCTCTCTTGAGAATGTTAAACAGCATTTTCTTATTAGCATACATCACAGACTTCACATAATGCCAGGTTGAATCAAAGCATCCAAAATATTCTAGGTGCTCATTCCTAGGCTATAATTTAGATGATTGAATTATTCTAGAGGGAAAGTGAGTGATTTTCAGAAGAGGAGAAGTTGGAAAAAAGCCCTTGGAATATCAAGTAACACTTTCTAATATGTGCAGCCATCATCATGGCTACTGGAAGCGGCTCCTTTGTTCCTTTTTTACGCTCCTGTCTTGCAGTTTTTTCGTAGATTCTTTCTACAAAGATAGATATTGCTAAAGATAAAAGAAGACCTCATGTATGTCATAACGGGGAGCATTCTGGTCTCAGTCAGAATAGTGTGAAATGGGGCTCTGCTATGGTTTTGATCAGTTCTTGTGTATTAAAACCCACGTTAAGAAATTGGCGACATTGGGGCGCCCGGTTGACTCACTTGGGGGAGCGTGTGACTCTTGATCTTGGGGTTGTTTGAACCCCATGTTGAGTGTAGAAATTACTTTTAAAAAAATAAAATCTTAAAAAAAAAAAGGGATTGACAGCAGCGATTGCCTTCAAGAGAGGCTCTGCATAGCCAGGGTGCAGGGTAAGAAGGAGACTTTATTTTCACTGTCTATTCTTTTCAAATATCTGAATGTGTAAGTATTATGTAAACAAAACTGAGGTGAATCATTTAAAGCTACAAGACATGACAGAATAAGGGGTTATCTTGACATTACTATGCCCCAGAATATTTTAAACCACAGGGAGAGGGGCGCCTGGGTGGCGCAGTCGGTTAAGCGTCCGACTTCAGCCAGGTCACGATCTCGCGTTCAGTGAGTTCGAGCCCCGCGTCAGGCTCTGGGCTGATGGCTCAGAGCCTGGAGCCTGTTTCCGATTCTGTGTCTCCCTCTCTCTCTGCCCCTCCCCCATTCATGCTCTGTCTCTCTCTGTCCCAAAAAATAAATAAACGTTGAAAAAAAAAATTAATTAAACCACAGGGAGGAGCTAAGCAGGTATAATTCCATGAAACATGGTCCTTTTTAACTGCCAGGTTAGATGTGAACAATCTCCAGTTTCCCAGATAGATTATATAAACTGCTTGGATCATGGCCATGACCGGAGGTCAGACTGGTTCAGTTTTTCCCTGGGAAAATGAGAGCTCTCTTCTGTAGAATTCTAAAGAGGTAAATCATACGATCTTTTAGTTACAGCCTAGAAAAGTCACTAATGCCTCCTATGAATTGTTCTGCCATTTTTTGTACCTAAAATATTTAAAAATGTGTTTCTTCTTCATGCCTCACCTACAGTCATTATAACTTCTTTCAAAATCTGTGACGAGACTATTTGCCTATAAGCCACAGGTTTAAGCAACCTACTCACACAACCAGTGCACTCTTGCCCTTCATCTTCCCTCCAGTTACCACCAAACACCCGGCTCTTACGGCCATGAGAGTCACTATGGAAAAAATAGAAAAAATAGACCTAGTGCTTTTAGAAAACCCTGGCCAATAGCGGGTGGAGGAAAAGGGACCGGTTCAGAGACTGCGGTGTAGGCTTGCAGATGCCTGAGTGCCCTTGTAGGAGTACTGGGGATTCCTGGTTTCAATCTCTGCTTTGTCCCTTAAAGTTATTTAACTTTCCAGACATGTTTCTTCACCTTAACTAATGGATAATGAGACTAAATGTGCTGCCGCCTGTAGCGAGCAATCAGTCGTTTTTATCTCCTTTCTTTCTCTTGCCCCCAAATGTCTTCCTTCACACTACTTGAACATTTTACCTTGCTTGATTAATACTGCAAAAAAGGGCATCAAGATCCATGTGGACAGCCAGCAGCTATTTGAAAATATTTAAAATATTGGGGACAAATTAAAAAAAAATTTTTTTTAAGGGGGGGTGTTCATTCGGTTAAGCAGCCCACTTGGGCTCAGGTCATGATCTCACGGTTCATGGGTTCAAGCCCCGCGTCGGGCTCTATGCTGACAGCTCAGAGCCTGGAGCCTGCTTCGGATTCTGTGTCTCCCTCTCTCTCTGCTCCTCCCCTGCTCGCGCTCTGTCTCTCTCTCTCTCTCTCTCTCAAAAATAAATATTTAAAAGAATTTTTTTTTTAATATTGGGGGCAATTAAAGTTCTTGTCGATTAAAGTAATGTTTGCTTTCCTCCGAAAACAGGTTGTAGAAGCTTAGATTGGAAATAGTAGGTACTTTCATTTCACACTTTTAGGGCACTCTGGCTGAAGTTTGGGCGGTACGAGGTGGATAGCATAGCTGGGGTCCGTGGGACGTTAGAGGAGTGGAAAAGTCCATAACGCTGGTTAAGGATTTGTTAATATACTCTGGCCAGTCCTTTGCTCAGGAAAAGGGACAGACTTTTCCTCTACCCTATATCCCCCATCAGCAATTGAAAAAAAAAAATCATCATTCATGGTTCGACCTAGAAACTTTTCCCTTTTTAATGGAAAACAGTATTTTCTGCATTTGAAAACAAGCGTTTTACTCATGTCCTATTCAGAATTTGGGGAATGTCACTTTTTGTAATTCTGATTTGATATGAAAGCTTAGTAACTTATGAAGATACCAGTATCTTTGTAACAAATAACACGCATTTGTTCCGAAGCATTTTTCAGAGACAGTTGAGAGCAGCGGTTTCTGGTGTTAAAAACTCTTCATCTAAACCAAAGACTGGCAAGTACTGCTTCTCTCCGTGGGCTGTTTACTGTTGCCAGAAAGCCGTCTCTTCTGAGGGAATTCTTGCAAGACCAGGAACCAGCAGCTTTGCTGTTGGAGTTGTCACTGTCTCCAGTGCCGAGCATGTGGCTGGCAGAGTGGGGACTCCGTGTACATTTGTTGAATGGATCAGAGTAGGAATCAAAAGTAGATACAACCAAATAATTTTTGAACAAAAATTTCTGCTTTTCTTCACATGTTTTAGCTCCTGAAAAGCAGATGAATGGTCCACACTGTACCTCATGGAGGAAATACAAATTAAAACAATAGTGAGGCCCTATCAGAATGGCCAAAATCCAGGACACTGACATCACCAAATGCTGATGAGGAAGGAGAGCAACAGGAACTCTCATTCACTGCTGGCGGGAGTGCAAGATGGTGCCGCCACTTTGGGAGACAGTTTGATTGCTTCTTACAAAACCAAACATATTCTGACCATATGATCAAGTGGTCATACTTCTTGGTAGTTACTCAAAGGAGTTAAAAACTTATGTCCACACAAAAACCTGCACACAGGTGTTTCTCACAGCTTTGTTCATAATTACTAAAACAACCAACCAAGTTGTCCTTTGGTAGGGGAAAGGACAAATGAACTGTGGTTCCTCCAGGCAATGGAATATTACTCAGTGCTAAAAAGAAATGAGCCATCAAGCCATGAAAAGACAGGTAGGAACCTAAAATGCATACTACTCAGTGAAGAAAGCCCATTGGAAAGGGCTACAAAGTATACAATGCCAACTATGACATTCTGAAAAAGCCACACTTATGGGGACAGTAAAAAGATCTGTGGTTGCCAGGGGCTGAGGGGATGGGAGGGATGAATAGGCAGAGCAGAGAAGATTTTTAGGGCAGTAAAAAAATGATATTATAATGATGGATACATATCATTATTCATTTGTCCAAACCCTCAGAATGTGCACCAAGAGTGAACCTTCCTGTTGAACTGTGGACTTTCGGTGATAATGATATGTCAATGTGAGTTCATCAGTTATTAGAAATGTGTCTCGGGGCGCCTGGGTGGCTCAGTCAGTTGAGCCACTGACTGAGCAGGTCATGATCTTATGGTTCGTGGGTTCAAGCCCCATGTCGGGCTCTGTGCTGACAGCTCAGAGCCTGGAGCCTGCCTCGGATTCTGTGTCTCTGCCTCTCTCTGTGCCTTCCCTGCTCATTCTCTGTCTCTGTCTCCCCAAAATAAATAAACATTACCAAAAAAAATTTTTTTTAAAGAAATGTGTCTCTCAGATGGGGGGGGGTGGTATTGATAATGGGAGAGGCTATGCACGTGTTAGGATAGAGGGTATCTGGGAAATCTGTATCTTCTGCTTAATTTTACTGTAAACCTAAAACTGATCTAAAAAATAAAGTCTACTAAAAATGAAACAAGAGGCTCCTGGTTGGCTCAGCTGGTAAAGCGTGTGACTCTTGATCTCGGGGTTGTAAGTTCAAGACCCCTGTTAGGTGTAGAGATTACTTAAAAATAAAATCTTTAAAAAATAAAAATAAAACAAAAGTAGATGAAGCAAAAGCAAAGAAGGTTGTTTGGCCCTTTGGAACTCCTTTTGGTTACCTGGTATAAGGAGTTTTAAAGCTGTAGCTTCAGAAAGAGAGGAGGGAGGGGAGGGAGGGGGAAGCAGGGAGAGAGGTCAGTCTGGCCTATTCTAAGAGATGGTAGTAAGCGCAATTCACCAGAAAGCCTCGTTTTCAAATAAGGTGATGCTTAAGAACAAGAACCCACAGGGCGCCTGGGTGGCTCAGTCGGTTAAGAGTCTGACTCTTGGTTTCATTCTTTCTCCATGGATCTGTGTGTCACTTCTGTCACAAATCGGTCTTCATAGGTACAGGACCTGTCTGGGGTTGTCTCTTTTGTTCCATTGGTCTGTTCGTCTTTCTGGGCCAGCACCACACTGCCTTAACTTAGTGAGTCTTAGGATCTTATAAGGCAAATCACTCATCTTGTTTTCTTCAAAATTGTATAACTATGTTGGCCCTTTGCTTTTTCACAGCAAGGTTAGAATCATCTTGTCTAGTTACACACGCACACACACGCGCACACACGCACACACACACACATAAAACCCTGCCTTGGGGCGCCTGGGTGACTCAGCTGGTTAAGCGCCCAACTTTTGGCTCAGGTCATGATCTCAGAGTCCATGAGTTCGAGCCCTGCGTCAGGCTCTGTGCTGGCAGCTCAGAGCCTGGAGCCTGCTTTGGATTCTGTGTCTCCCTCTCTCTCTGCTCTTCTCTCACTCTCTCTCCCTCTGTCTCTCTCTCTCTCTCAAAGGTAAATAAATATTAAGAACAAAAACTTAGGAGCCAGACTATGTTCAAATCCAGGTTCTTTTGATAACGATCTGTGTGTTTGGGGCAAGTTTCTCAACTTTTCTGTCCTCAGTTTCCACATCTGTAAAATGAGGGTAATAATAGTGTCTACCTCATAGAAGTATCCTGAAGATGAAATGAGTTAGATGTAGAGTAGTTAGAAAGTGGCTGAGTCTTAGGAAGAACGTGGTGTGAGATGTTATGATAGTCCATGGGTAGGACTCTGAGGACCTACAGGTTTGCAAGGGAGTGAGCCAGGAAAGACCTGGAAGAGAATGATTAATATTTCACTCATGCCCAGCCAGTTGAGTAACGGGAGCCTGGGTGAATGCTTAAGAGTCTATATCCTGAGAGCCCTTCCAGGCATGGTAGAAATAGTTCATAGGCTCGAATTGCATATTCTTCTATCAACACAGATGGGATGGATGCAAAGAACCATAAGAAAGGGGGATAGAATTCCAAGGGTGAATTCTGAGTGAAAAACAAATGGGAGGTTTTTTTGCTTTCTTTAAACTTTTTTAAAAAGTTGGCCTAGAAAAGAGCAGATTGCAAAGCAGCATGTATACTGAGACTTCATTTTTATAAAGAGAAGAAGAAAAGCACATATATCCATAAAAGATGGCGATATGTACATAAGAATATTAACAGTAGTACTCTCTAGTGATGAGACTGGGATGATTTAAATTTCTTTGTGTTTTGGGGTGCCTGGGTGGCTCAGTTGGTCAAGTGTCTAACTTTTGACTTCAGCTCAGGTCATGATCTCACAGGTTGTGGGTTCAGGCCTCGCATTGGGCTCTATGCTGGCAGCATGGAACCAGCCTGAGATAATCTCTCTCTGTCCCATTCCTCCTTGCACTGTCTCTCTCTCTCTCAAAATAAATAAATAAACATTTAAAAAAATTTTTTTAATTTCTTTGTGCTTTATAAATTCTTTCAAAATGTTTGTAAGGAGCATGCATTACTTTTGGAAGGGGACAGTTTGTGTGTAAAGCCAGCCATTTTTCTGTGTTTCCCTGAGGGCTTGGATATGCCTAAATTATTACTACTTTCAGGTTCTCTCAGAAGAAAGTGAGGGGTGGGGGGAGTACCTGGGTGGCTCAGTCGTTAAGCATCTGACCTCTGCTCAGGTCATGATCTCACGGTTCATGAGTTCAAGTCCCACATCGGGTGAGCATGAGCCCTGCTTGGATCAAGCCCTACTTCTCTGTCTCTGCCTCTCCTGGGATTCTCTTTTTCTGTCTGCCCCTTGCTTACTTGTGTGCTCTCAGAAGGAAGGAAGGAAGGAAGGAAGGAAGGAAGGAAGGAAGGAAGGAAGGAAGGAAGGAAAGAAAAGAAAGAGAAAGAAAGAAAGAAAGAAAGAAAGAAAGAAAGAAAGAAAGAAAGAAAGAAAGAGAAAGAAAGAAAGAAAGAAAGAATAGAGTGGTGGGCAGCACCGTGAGCCTCACCTTTGGTTTGAAGTTTTAAAAAACACTTTCATCCCATGTCCCTCATCCCATGTCCCTGCAGGGTACCTCCAAAAGCAGCCCTACTTTGGAGCAGTGGTTGGCAGGGTGGCCAACCGAATTGCCAAAGGAACATTCACGGTGGACGGGAAGGAGTATAAGCTGGCCGTTAACAATGGGCCCAACAGTCTGCATGGAGGAGTCAGGGGCTTTGATAAGGTGAGTCAGGGGCATGGACGCAGGCCTCACCTGGCAACTTCACAAGCCCCTTCAAACATACCTTCTATTTGCCAGGCTCGACCCTCGGCCCTACAGCAAATGGGTGATACGGGAAAGAGGCTGGTCCAGTGATCGAGGGCAGTCAAGGCACTGGCCCTGTTCCAGGACCCGTCCTTCTGTAGCTCATCTGACCGTAACAGGCAGGGATCCCCGAGTGAAAGGGCGGCAGCCCTTGACCTGGGAAAGAGAGAGAATGACTTTCTCACAGCGTCTGGATCAGGACGTCCAGTTGACGTTAGGCACAACAGAAAAGTGGCTTAAACATAATACCTACCACTTACTGTACAAGGCATTTTGCACCTATTCTCTCCCATGCTTTCTAGAACCCTGTATTCTCACCAAATGAGAAATCTGAGGCTATGAAAGGCCATATAACTCCTGAGTTGGGCTGCCTGACCCGAAGCCCTCATTTCCAGACCAAACCCGCTGGTGTCCTCCACAGCTGCTGTAGGTGCCCCCAGGCCAACACACACCCCCGAGACTGTCGCTCAGCCCCCTCCCTGGGCAGCGTGGCACCACATCCAGGCCTACCCTTCCACCGAAGTGCCTCATGCCTCAAAATTACCTCAGATTCTCCCCAGTTACCTCTTTCCACACTAAGAGTCTTATTCCCTAAGTGAACCCCTGGAAAAATAAGGCTGGGAAAGCAAATTGGTCAAACACCTTCTCCCTGAGGTAGAAATGCCTGGCCTGCTTCCTAGCTGTGTGGGAGTCTGCGGATTACCCCCCAGTGACTCTCTAACTAGTCTAATTTCAGGGAGGTAATTTTGGTAGCTAACTCTCCTTTAAATTATACCACCCAGTTTATTTCCCAGGGAAGAGCCAGAAAACACAGGAACGTGTACAGCAGTTAAAGGTCACAGTTTCTCCTTTTCTGCCTCTTACTGCCACCTGTCCCACTGAAGGAAGTTGGTTACTGTCTTTCCCCTGTTTCACCAATTTCCTGTTTGTGGCCTAGAACCATATTGCCTCATCTGTTCCCCTTTCCTCCATGATTGAACCACTCACACCAGGAAGGCATGAAGGCAAGAGAGAGCCTCTGTCCTGCAATACTAGGGCAGAGGGTCTCTGGAATGTGCCAGGTACAAGGCATATGGAGCTTCCTCCAGAGGAAGTTGGGCCCAGCTCTGTTCTAACAGGGATCTTCAGAGGAGCCTCAGAACAGCACCTGTTCTAGCTTGTTCCTGTCCCTTCTATTTCACTGTAGTATTTTCTGTGGGGTTGTTTAACATGTGTGCCCCATGAGAACATAGCAAGATAGTGAGTATACATATCCTTCAGTGCACTGGGCCTACTGAGCCCCTTCGGTGAAGTGGGGAACATAATATGGTGGGCGTACCTGAGACTCCAGTAGAGTGAGGGAGCCAGACCCTTACATGAATAGCTGTTATAGGCAACAAGCCCCATAATATGGATGCCAGTGGTGCGCTAAAGGATCTGGGTGTGGACAAACACATAGTAACTGGGGAGGCAGGATTTGAATCACCCTTGAAGAAAGAATAGCATTTCGTTTGGTAAGTAGTTACTGGAGATAATGGCTGTGTTGATGCCGAAGCCCAGACAGAGGTAGGGAAAGACTTGGAATGTTATCGTGGAGATACTGAAAGACTTTGAGCTGTAAGCTTTCATACAGTAACATGAACAGTATGAGGGGAGCTTTGTTTCAGGTTGTAGTTCATCTCAGCAATTACTGAATAGTTGTTGGCTTATAGGTAAGTCTTCTTGTACTTATTTCAACACATTTTTAAAATTTTTTACTTATTTTTAAATTTTTTTTAACGTTTATTTATTATTAAGAGACAGACACACAGAGCATGAGCAGGGGAGGGGCTGAGAGATGGAGACACAGAATCTGAAGCAGGCTCCAGGCTCTGAGCTGTCAGCACAGAGCCCAACGCGGGGCTCGAACTCACAAACCGCAAGATCATGACCTGAGGTGAAGTCGGACGCTTAACTGACTGAGCCACCCCGGTGCCCCAACACTTTTTTTAAAGGTGAAATTTGACGGGTGCCTGGGTGGCTCAGTCAGTCGAGTGTCCAACTTGGCTCAGGTCATGGTTCAAATGTTCGAGCCCCACATAGGGCTCCTTGCTGTCAGCGCAGAGCCTGCTTCGGATCCTCTGTCCTCCTCTCTCTCTGCCCCTCTCCCACTCATGCTCGCTCTCTCTCTCTCTTTCAAAAAATAAACATTTTTTTTAAAAAAAGATGAAATTTGAATAACCTAACAGGATTAGAAATGGTATATAAGTAGGCCTAAATATGCAAACATGGAAATTTTCAGGAAATGTGGAAACTTCAGGCTCTGGGATATTCTCCTATGAATAGGAATTTTATTTTCCACAGAATTATACTCATCTGATAATACTGGTTTCCACGAAAAAAACTTTCCACTGCGTTCTTTCTCTGAAGGACAAAAACTAGGTAGCAAATTAAGAATATTTTATTTCAAATGTTTTATTCCTACAATTTTCCATTTGGGGGATTCTTTTTTCTTTTTTGAATCATGCATATAACCAGCTTTATATTATAAGTGTCTTGAAAGTTCAACATTTCTGGGAGATAACTAGGGTGTAAAATTAATTTTTTACTAAGGTCAGTGAATTTGTTTCAGATCCCAGCTGCTTTCACGGTAGGTGAAGGCAGAGACCTCCACTCCTGCTGGACTCCCCTTTCTGGTAAATGTGGGCTCACTCAACGGCAGTGAGCAATGCCGGCCACACCAGGAGGGGGTGGGCAGAACCATTCCTGTGGCCCTCAGGAATTATTATCTTTCAGGTCTATTTGCAATGACAGTGTTTGGCCTCAACTCTTCTGTTGAAAAAAGGAGATTCAAACAAAACATTGAAATGAAGATGTGGAATGGGGTAGACTGCCAAGCCTGAGTTAGAATCCTAGTCATGTCACTAATGACACGTATGACTTTAAACAAGGTGGTTTTTTTATCCCCCCTCTAAACAATGGACACGAAGTATGAAAGGATTCTACTCAACTCTCCTGGAATGTGGGAAGTAGGAGTGGACAAGGTAACGCCACTGAGCTCAATTTGCTCATCTGTAAAATGGGGTCATAGTATCAGTTGGAGCCATTTGAAATTGCCAGTGTTCAACTGTTTTGACCTACAAAGACAGTCATTTCGTTTGATTCAACCAAATCCTCACCTTACACAATGCTTTATGTAGGGGCGCCTGGGTGGCTCAGTCAGTTTAGCGTCCAACTCTGGGTTTCGGCTCAGGTCGTGATCTCATGATTCATGAGTTCAGGAGCCTGCTTGGAATTCCCCCCCCCCCCCACAAAGTAAATAAAATTTAAAACAAAACAAAATGATTTGTGTAAGCACCAGTGGCTGGTGAGCACCGAACAAAGGGAGATCTCACGTCAGCAAAAGGCCTTTTGGCTAGTGACCCAGGGCTCCATGAAGGGACTGGGGTCTCTGCACACTGTGTCCTCGGATAACAGAGAATAAGGAAATAAGCTCAGGATCAGACCACTTAGTTCAAATCCACTGTCTTCCTAGCCGAAAGAAGCTAGGGAAAGCAGTGTATTCTGAGTCCCAGCTCTCTCAGTCTAAGTGAGGATCATGGTGCCTACCCTAAGTCAGCTCTGAGACAGATAAGATAGTGTCTGTGAAGTTTCTAGCAAAATGTCTTGGCCCATCATGGGCACTCAGTAAATCCTGGTTGTCCCTCCTCCATAAAGGTAATATTGAGGCCTCTAGGGCAAGGGAGAGGGTAATCACTGTGTCAATGCCAGATTCCTATTTCTGAAAGCAAAAAACTCCTGGAAAACTTTTCTTCATATTTTTCTTTTTTTTTTATGTTTATTTATTTTTGAGAGAGAGAGAGAGCGCGCAGGCAGGGGAGGGGCAGAGAGAGAGGGAGACACAGAATCTGAAGCAGGCTCCAGGCTCTGAACCATCAGCACGGAGCCTGATGCGGGGCTCGAACCCATGAGCTGTGAGATCGTGACCTGAGCAGAAGTTGGACGCTTAACTGACTGAGCCACCCAGGTGCCCCTTCTTCATATTTTTCTTGTCATCCTTAGAACCATATTTTCTAGAATGAGAAAAAAACTTCAAGATCTTTTTTCAAACCTTCTGTGGCAGGAATGGTTTCCCACCATCACACAGTGAGCTAGGAACAAACCTTGTCCCCAAATCAGGACTCCTGACTTGTGGGTAAGACTCTTTCTAACAGAACAAGTACCTTCTTATTTGTTTGGAACTCTGCCCAGGGGATATAGAGAATCTTGGAGCATTTTTTTTTTAATATAAATTTTTTTTCTTTTTTCTTTTTTAAATGTTTATTTTTTGAGAGAAAGAGAGACAGAGAGTGAGCAGGGGAGGGACAGAGAGAGAGGGAGACACAGAATCCAAAGCAGGCCCCAGGCTCCGAGCTGTCAGCACAGAGCCCAACATGGGGCTCAAACCCATGAACTGTGGGATCATGACCTGAGCTGAAGTTGGACACTTACCCAACTGAGCCACCCAGGTACACCCCCTTTTTTTTTTTTTAATAAATATTCATAAACAATACTTCCCTGGGACAGAGGAGCTGACTTATTTAGGTCATTTTTTAATACTATTAGCAGATATTGCTATATGACATTTATCAGAATGGGTCACCAAGATAAAAAAATAACCTTTTAGGGGCGCCTGGGTGGCTCAGTCGGTTAAGCGTCCGACTTCGGCTCAGGTCATGATCTCGCAGTCTGTGAGTTCGAGCCCCGCGTCGGGCTCTGTGCTGACAGCTCGGAGCCTGGAGCCTGTTTCAGATTCTGTGTCTCCCTCTCTCTGACCCTCCCCCGTTCATGCTCTGTCTCTCTCTGTCTCAAAAATAAATAAACGTTAAAAAAAAAAAAATTAAGGGGCGCCTGGGTGGCGCAGTCGGTTAAGCGTCCGACTTCAGCCAGGTCACGATCTCGCGGTCCGTGAGTTCGAGCCCCGCGTCGGGCTCTGGGCTGATGGCTCAGAGCCTGGAGCCTGTTTCCAATTCTGTGTCTCCCTCTCTCTCTGCCCCTCCCCCGTTCATGCTCTGTCTGTCTCTGTCCCAAAAATAAAAATAAAAACGTTGAAAAAAAAAATTTTTTTTTAAATAAAAAAAAAAAATAAAAAAAAAAAAACCTTTTAAAGAAGGGGAAGAAGAAAATATAGGCACATACATATCAATTTAAGGAGGAAGAGAATGGGGAAGGGGAGTAGGTAAAGAGAAAGAAAAAATTTTTTCTCTCAAAATCTACTTTTCTGTATAAAACAAAATTTTAGAACAACTAAAATCCAAGCTAAATAAAATAAAATAAAATAAAATAAAATAAAATAGAATCCAAGCTATTATTCCAACATCTTAAAGATCATATAACCATTTCTCTTCCTAGAATCACTGTCTTTAAATATTGAAATGTGGTGTTTAGCTGGAGATTGCAATGACTTAACAGCTTTGAAAACACTTTTTTCTAGGTCGTCTGGACCCCTCAGGTGCTGTCAAATGGTGTCCAGTTCTCAAGGATCAGTCCAGATGGTGAGGAAGGTTACCCTGGAGAGTTGAAAGTCTGGGTGACATACACACTGGATGGTGGGGAGCTTATGGTCAACTACCGAGCTCAGGCCAGTCAGACCACACCGGTCAATCTGACCAACCATTCTTATTTCAACCTGGCAGGCCAGGTAAGAGAACTTACCTCTGCTCTCCTGCTTAGTATAAAATGTGACTTACCTCTCCTCTCCTGCCACATGCTTTGTGGAATGACCTGGGGAGTAGCTGGATAGACCCACCCAGAATGGTCTTAGCCTGGCAACGGAGTCACCTGGTGATGAGGAAAAATGCCTAGCAAAACAGCTGACTCGTAGTAGGCGCTCAATAAATGGAAGTTACAGAGAAAGATGGAATGAGTACATTGTGTTACTAAGAGAACTTGCTCTTTCCCACAGGTTCAGACAAGTACCCAGCTATTTTAAGAACTCCCTCTCTTCTAACTGTAACATGAGTTTACATTTGCTTCCTCATTCCACTCCTACTCCCAAAAAATTACTTCCAGTTAAGTTCCACTTTCCACCCTTGGAACTTTAAAAATGTGCCTGGCTCAGCTCCTTTAGGTATGCCACCAACATTCGTATGTCTCTGCTGTACTTCCCACCCTAAGAGGGGTATAGAGACACTCTCACCCCTCTTAGGTAATCCCCTCTACACTACCTTATTCCCAACTAATGGTAGTATTTTAGTTTGTTGAGGAGGCTGTTACATGAGGCAGAGGGAAAAGTTTAGCTAAACTCTGTAGACTATATCTGTGGCTTCCTCTTCATCTGAAAAACTCATTGTTGTCTACTCTACTTGAATCACTTTGGCATGATTTCCTACCACAAGATGATGTTCACAGCCAACTAGTAATATCTAGCATTTTTACACTCTTTTAGGAGTCTGCTGACAATGTGCTGATTTTTTTTTCTAGGATCTTTTCAAATAGCACGATGTGCTGATTTTTTTTTTCTAGGATCTTTTCAAATAGCACGAATTAATTGGTTCTTATGTAATTTCCAAAGTTCTCCCTTGAAAAATAAAGAGGATTATAAACTTGTCTATCCCTTACCCTCAGAAACTTCTGCCATGCTCCTTGAGATCTTAAAAACAAACCAAAAACCAAAGCTGCCCAGCCATGCGCCTCTGTAATAATGTGCATAAAGACCCTAATTTTTTTTTTTTTAAATAGGCCAATTTGAGGCTTGAACTCATGACCCTGAGATCAAGACCTGAGCTGAGATCAGGAGTCAGACTCTTAACCAACCGAGCCACCCAGGCGCCCCTTATACACCCAACTTTTTATAATAAGCTCAAAAGGAACCTGGCAGAAATAGAATAAAATATTAGTGGGTTTGTATAGGTAGTAGATCATGGTGATTTTTTACTGTTTTCCACATTTTTGTATACTGAGAACATCCTATTCTGTAATGGGTGGGAGGTGGCCTAAAGAAAGAGATTCAGAGGGGCGCCTGGGTGGCGCAGTCGGTTAAGCGTCCGACTTCAGCCAGGTCACGATCTCGCGGTCCGTGAGTTCGAGCCCCGCGTCGGGCTCTGGGCTGATGGCTCAGAGCCTGGAGCCTGTTTCCGATTCTGTGTCTCCCTCTCTCTCTGCCCCTCCCCCATTCATGCTCTGTCTCTCTCTGTCCCAAAAATAAATAAACGTTGAAAAAAAAAATTTAAAAAAAAAAAAAAAAGAAAGAGATTCAGAGATAGGAAAGAAATTATGCATGAAATATTACACCTGCCAATGTATTCCAATCAAGGAGACAAAATGGGAATGTAACATTCACTAAAACTCTTTCCATTTACTTGGCAGGAGGACTCTCAGAGATCACAGACCCCACCCAAAAGGGTGTTCAGTGTTAGCCCCCTTCTGTATACTGTCTTAGTGCAGCTCGAACCCATAGCCACTAACTTCAGGGTTGAGGATAGGAGGGAGCCATCAGCCTTTTGGGGAGCATCACAACAAGAGTGGGTAGTTGTTTACGAGGCCTGGGGTCAAAGGGCTTCTGCATCTTCAAATCATCTCTTACCCTACCCAGGAAAGCATTTTTTAATTTATTTTTGAGAGAGAGAGAGCACAAGTGGGGAAGGAACAGAGGGAGAGACACACACAAAATCTAAAGCAGGCTCCAGGTTCAGAGCTGTCAGCTAGAACCCATGAACCGTGAGATCATGACCTGAGCCGAAGTCAGACGCTCAATGGACAGAGCCACCCAGGCACCCCAGCACTACTGTATGTCTTAAACTGTCCCCAGGGAAATAGCTCAAAACTTGATCATTTAAAGTGGTCAGCTCATCTTATACATTTTCTTTTTGTTTTGTTTATTTGTTATTTAATAAGCAGTATGTTTGTGCTACTTGGGGCCAAATTTTGACTCATCACTTCTAAGTTTGAGTGTTGGAGACCTGGAGGGAGGAGAGAACTGGTTCTCGAAGAGTGGAACAGGTATATAGGTTGCAGGTTGGTTGGGCTTTTGTTGTTGTTGTTGTTCCTTCCTTATCTAACCCAAAACTGGGCAAACATGTTTTTTGTTTTGTTTTGTTTTTTGGTTTTTGTGTTTTTTTTAATTGAAACTTTACCCAAAGAGGTATGAAAGCAGCCTCGGGGAATTTGAGATGAGAATAGTGGTGGTTCCAGTATGACTGGGTAGGTATGTCAGCAAGGACCTTCCGCCTTTCCACTCTGTTCCTTCAGTGTTTTTGGCTTTTGCCTTCAGGCATATCCTTTTATGGTCACAAGATGGCTGCCATAGCCCCAGGAATCACCTCTACATATAGTCACAACCAGAGACAAAAAAGGACCTATTCCTTTCTTCATATCTCTAATGTTCCATTTTAAAGAATAGACAAAAAACTTCCCCCAGAAGCTCCCCAGCAGACTTTCCTTCACATTTCATGGGCCAGAAGTGTGTCCCATGTCCTGCCTAACCTAATCACCAGCAAGGGAATTAGGCCACCATGATTGGCTTAGGCCAATCAATATTCACCCGGTGGGGGGCGCCTGGGTGGCGCAGTCGGTTGAGCGTCCGACTTCAGCCAGGTCACGATCTCGCGGTCCGTGAGTTCGAGCCCCGCGTCAGGCTCTGGGCTGATGGCTCGGAGCCTGGAGCCTGTTTCCGATTCTGTGTCTCCCTCTCTCTGCCCCTCCCCCGTTCATGCTCTGTCTCTCTCTGTCCCAAAACTAAATAAACGTTGAAAAAAAAAAAAAATTTAAAAAAAAAAAAAAAAAAAAAAAAATATTCACCCGGTGGGATTGGGGAGGGAGCCCTTTCCCTGAGTATACAGCCTACCATAGGATGAATCAACAAGGCAGGGTTCTGCCAGAGAAAAAGGAGGGTGTCCGTAAAGGAGCTGCTATGACTTTTGGGTGGTATGATAGTGTCCAGGATATCCTGCTAAAGGTGATGACAGCTGAATTAAGGCAGTGGTAGTGGTAATGCACGAAAAAAAAAAGAAAACCCTGCAGGCCATAATGAGCTCTATAAATGGTTAATGTTCTGAGCTAGCAGCAGCTGAGCAAAGTTAACCAAAACAACACTGAACCCAAAGATGGGCCTCAGGATCTGTTGGTGGATCAGCATTTCTTGCCAGGTTTTCATCAGCCTGGAAAGGAAATGAATCCAGCAGTAATATTCCACTGAAGTGGGTCATTGCATTATTCCAGGTCAGAAGAATCATAAAATGAAGCATGCTTCCCTTTAATAAAGGAATGTAGGTGCCGCTTTGTGACCCAGTGCCCGTTAAGAGAGTGGCTGTCTAATAAATGTTCCTTTCCTTCCCCCTCCCTCCCCCCCGCCAGGCTTCTTCCTAGCCTCTTAGACTTAGCAATTTATTTTGGTATGTGATGGAATCATTTGCTTCCTGCCCTAATGCTAAAAAACACAAAGAGAAGGAAAGTCCTAAGCAGCATTATTCATCATAATAAAAAGCTGGAAACAAGCAAAAGTCTGTCAACAGGAGAAGGGATAAACAGATTGTGATACATTCGTACAATGGAATATTCCTCAGCCTCCGCTGGAGCACTGAGCAGATAGAACCAAGGAAACTGTCCCCAGTTCTCTTCCCTCATCTCCGCTCCCCTCAGACCCCGAGGCCTCTTCGGTGCTGGCGGTACCACCGAGGCGTGAGGGGACGGCGGCAGGGGGAGCCGGGCAAGAGAGGTACCCCTCTAGTCCAGAGCTGCTCTAGGCGGTGGTGCAGACCCTTCCCACTCTGGACCCGCCTTCTCAGGTCAGAACAGGACCAAACAAGTGGCTAAGGAAGAGACTGTGGGCAGAGGCCTGGCCTTGTCTCCGCCCCCCGTCCACTCCTACCCCTGCCCGCCTGTACCCACCGGGAGAACACAAGACCACGGCAGTTCTTCAGAACCAGAGCCTCCTCGGAGTGCAATTAAAGCAATTTCTGGCCTGTTTAGACATCAATTCTTATGGTCTCTAAGATCCTGGCATTTCTCCTCAGGACGACTCCATTTGATTGTGGAGGCCTGAGTCTTTCTGATTAGAGGATCGTTTCAGTTAACCCCCAGGGCTCCGCCTCCCTCTGCTTGCTTCTCAGGAACCCAGCAGGGCTTTCAGTGTGACTTAGCTCAAGGTTTCTCAACCTGAGCATGTGGACACGTTGGGTCAGATAATTTCTTTGTTGCAGGGGATGGGCATTGTAGGGTGTTTAGCAGAATTGCTGGCCTCTTCCCACTAGATGCCAGGAGCATTACCACCCCCAATTATGACAATCAAAACTGTCTCCAGACATCGTCAGATTTTGCCCTATGGCAAAATCATCCCCAGTTGGGAGCCACTAGGTTAGCTTATTTCTGAGTGTTCACTTAGCAAAAGCCCTCTCCTGGTTCTCCTTCCACGTCTTCTGCTATGAAGCTTGAAAATTTACTCCTATTAGAATATAATCCTTTTTAGCAGAAACATATACGTGTATTTTCCAATTTGCAAGGAGCACAACATGGCTTTACTAAACTTCTTCACAAGAATCCTGGAAAAGGTGGAGGCATTACTGGCCCAGTTTTACCCTGAAGGAAAAGCGATTCTAGGAGCACCTGGGTGGCTCAGTCGGTTAAGCATCTGGCTCTTGACTCCGGCACAGGTCAGGATCTCACAGTTTATAAGTTTGAGCCCCACATTGAGCTCTATGCTGACAGTGTGGAGTCTGCTTGGGATTCTCTCTCTCTCTCCCTCTCTCTCTGTTCCTCCCTTGCTTGTGCTCTGTAAAGAAAGAAGGAAAAGGAAGAAAAGAAAGAAAGAAAGAAAGAAAGAAAGAAAGAAAGAAAGAAAGAAAGAAAGAGAAAGAAAGAAAGAAAGAGATTCTACCTGGGGCCATTCAATAGAGCTGGAGATAGACCACAGGCCTTCTGACTACTGACCCTTTATCTTTGACCCCACTGGGGAGGGCAAGCTGCATCTTTTAAAAAAAAAATTTTTTTTTAACATTTATTTACTTTTGAAAGAGACAGAGTGAGAGCAGGGGAGGGGCAGAGAGAGAGGGGGACACAGAATCTGAAGCAGGCTGCAGGCTCTGAGCTGTCAGCACAGAACCTGACACGGGGCTCGAACCTGCGAACCGTGAGATCACCTGAGCCCAAGTCGGACGCTTAACCGACTGAGCCACCCAGGCGCCCCAAGGGCAAGCTGCATCTTTAATGGAAGAGATGGGCAAGCTCTCAAAAGCAGGAACTCCAGTTCTGACTCCCAGGCTTCTGTCATGTGGTAGAGGATGGGTCCTCCGGGTGGGAGCTGGGCCAGAGAAGGGTGACAGATACCCCACCTCTAGCAAGCCTGGAGGTGATACCAGGCCATCCAGTACTTGTGTGTTCCAGGCCAACAGCTCTTGCTCTTCTATTTGCCTGTCATGTGGGAGGAGAGTGGGAGAAACCCCTCTGCTAATAAGCCAAAGTCCAAAAGTCTTTCAAACCAGTGATGTCTCTCTGACTTTTCACGTTCATAATTCCATTTAGAAAAGAAGATGCATGCTGGGGTCACGCTTGAAAACTTCTTTCAAATGTATCCATTGCTCTGTTGAGGACCTATCTGCCAATGCTTAAATGAACGTATTAATGATCACCATAGGTCAAATGGGATTTCTAGAATTCTTGTCAATGCCTGCAAACCGTTCTGCAAGAGAAGTTAAAAAGCAAAAAATAGGGGCGCCTGGGTGGCACAGTTGGTTAAGCGTCCGACTTCAGCCAGGTCACGATCTCGCGGTCCGTGAGTTCGAGCCCCGCGTCAGGCTCTGGGCTGATGGCTCAGAGCGTGGAGCCTGTTTCCGATTCTGTGTCTCCCTCTCTCTCTGCCCCTCCCCCGTTCATGCTCTGTCTCTCTCTGTCCCAAAAATAAATAAAAACGTGGAAGAAAAAAAAAAAATTTAAAAAAAAAATTAAAAAAAAAAAAAAAGCAAAAAATATAGGCATGCCTGGGTGGCTCAGTTGGTTGAGTGTCTGACACTTGATTTCGGCTCAGGTCATGATCCCGGGGTCATGGGATTGAGCCCCACGTTGGCCTCCTTCTGCTCTGAGCATGGAGTCTGTTTAGGATGGTCTCTCGCTTTCTCTCTGCCCATCCCCTGCTTGCGCACACACTCTCACTCTCTCTCTGTCTTTAAAAAAAAGTAAAATAAGACTAAGCATTAAATCTTCTTTTCTTTCTCTACCTTTCCTTCCCAGGGTTCCCCAAACATCTATGACCATGAAGTCACTATAGAAGCTGATGCCTTTTTGCCGGTAGATGAAACCCTGATTCCTACAGGTTGGTGAATTTATTTTTATTTTTATTTTTTAATTTTTTTTTTCAACGTTTATTTATTTTTGGGACAGAGAGAGACAGAGCATGAACGGGGGAGGGGCAGAGAGAGAGGGAGACACAGAATCGGAAACAGGCTTCAGGCTCTGAGCCATCAGCCCAGAGCCCGACGCGGGGCTCGAACTCACGGACCGCAAGATCGTGACCTGGCTGAAGTCGGACGCTTAACCGGCTGCGCCACCCAGGTGCCCCAGGTTGGTGAATTTAAACTTCTTTATGGGAATGCAGAGCTGGGGTGTGATTGGAGGAACATCGAAACTTCATTTACCTAAATGTGTTTTCTCTGTTGGCCTGCCAAATTGCCTATAATTACCATGATTAGACATTTATGTTGGTTGTGGCTGGGGGACCATATAATTAAACAAACAAACCAGGACACTGTTGAGAAGAAAAGGAGATGCTACTAATCATTAAGCCAGGGCAACAGGTATCAATCGGAAGTTTTGTTGTTGTTGTTGTTGTTTTTTAGTGTTTTATTTATTCTTGAGTGAGAGAGAGAGAGAGAGAGAGCACAAGCAGGGGCTGGGCAGAGAGAGAGGGAGACACAGAATCCGAGGCAGGCTCCAGGCTCTGAGCTGTCAGCACAGAGCCTGACGCGGGGCTCGAACTCACGAACCGTGAGATCACGACCTGAGCCAAAGTTGGACGCTTAACCGACTGAGCCACCCAGGCGCCCCTCACCTGGAACAGTTCTAAACAAGCTGGGTCATATGGCCATCCTGGCTGAGCCTTAGACAGCAAAAGTTCTCCGCTAAAATGTAAATCTGGTACTTCTTAGCACCTTAGCAGAGATAAATTTACCTAAACATTACCTCACCACTGCAGGACACTGATAGAACACGACGTGGTTTTTGATGGAGGATGAAACGTTCTACCCCGAGAAAGACAAATGCACATGTCACCTCTGAGACACAGTTGGGGAATGGGGTAGCATAGGGAGTCTAAAGTATCAAAAGGGAAGGTGAGGTGTTGCCAGAATCAAAGTTTATGGGTGTATGTGTGCATCTCCTAGGTTAACTGGATTGAGATCATCTTGGTTATTATTATTTAGGATCAAAACTGCCTTGGTTCAAATAGGCAAATCCGTAGAGATAGAAAGTAGATTAGGGGGTTGCCAGGGGCTGGGGACAGAGGGGTATGGGGAGTGCCAGTGGGTACAAGATTTCTTTTTGGGGTGATGAAGAGATTCTGGAATTAGTGGTGATGGTGGGATAATATTGTAAATATACTAAACACTACTGAATTGTGCACTTGTGAAAAGGGTGAATTTTGTGGTATGTGGATTATATCTCAATTAAAAACAAGAAAGACAGACAGACAGAAAGAAAGAAAGAAAGAAAGAAAGAAAGAAAGAAAGAAAACGAACGAACCTTGGTTCCTGTGGAGTCTCCAGGATTAAGTGGTGTGGATTTGTACTAGACTGTAGGTGCACTGCCATCTGCCTCCAGGGGACAGGTGGATGATGGCAAGATGGCCGGCAGGGGTGCTGCTATTCATGTCAGCTTATGGAAATTCACTTGAAGTAATTAACCACCAGAGCAGTAGATAAATATTCTTATTGGGATTTCATTAAAATCAGAGATGAGGTAAGTGTAGAAGTCTTAGTCAAAGAAAACCAAAGTGGGGCGCCTGGGTGGCTCAGTCGGTTAAGCGTCCGACTTCAGCTCAGATCATGATCTCATGGTTTGTGAGTTCGAGCCTCGCCTTGAGCTCTGTGCTGACAGCTTGGAGCCCGGAGCCTGCTTCGGATTCTGTGTCTCCTTCTCTCTCTGCCCCTTCCTTGCTTGCGCTCTGTCTCTCTCTCTCTCTCAAAAATAAAACAAACATTAAAAATTTTTAAAAAGAGGGGTGCCTGGGTGGCTCAGTCGGTTGGGCGTCCGACTTCAGCTCAGGCCACGATCTCGCGGTCCGTGGGTTTGAGCCCCGCGTTGGGGCTCTGGGCTGATGGCTCAGAGCCTGGAGCCTGCTTCCGATTCTGTGTCTCCCTCTCTCTCTGCCCCTCCCCCGTTCATGCTCTGTCTCTCTCTGTCTCAAAAATAAATAAACGTTAAAAAAAAATTTTTTTTTCAATAAAAAAATAAAAAAAAATTTTTTTAAAAAGAAAGAAAGAAAACAAAAGTAGAGGATGAAAGAAAAGAAGAGCAGAAATCCAGAAACACACAAACACTTGCTCATCAGCCCTTATTCCCCTGGGAAGAAAGCCTGCCCGCCTTGGCCTTGGGCTGGCCAAGGTCTCCTGCTTGATGGCAACTTGGAGGTGTTGCCTCAGACCCCTTTGCCAGAGCATTAACGTCCTGTGTACCATCCTCTAGAGCGTCTGTTCAGAGCTCCAGCCCTCCATAAGACCATCTGCTGGCAGCTCCATGTGGAAGGTCAGGAAGGCCTTTCTCTCTGTTCCCACCCCGTGTAAGTGTGCTACTATTTTGGTTGTCATCTCTGCTAATAAAGAACGTAGAATGATAGATTATGAGCAGTTTGAAGCCAAGGGCACCATCTTAACCAAATAATCAAGTTTAAATCACCAGTAATAAGATGTATTGTGTCCTCCTCGTATGATGTACTGGAAAAGTACATTGTGTGATATTCTGTCAAAAATGCCTAACCTCATTCCATTCAGCAGAAGGCATCACACGAACCCACTTGAGGGACAGTCTGCAACATAATTAATCCATATTCTTCAATAGTGTCAAGGTCATGAAAGACAAAGCAAGGCTGAATGAAGATTGGTCACAGAATAGACCAAGGAGATAGGACAACTAAGTGCAGTGTGAGAATCCTAGACTAGACCCTGAGTCAGAAAAAGGACATTAGTGGGAACGCTGGTGAAATTCTAGTGAAATGTGTAGTTCAGTTAATAGTATTGTACTAATGTTAATTTCTTAGTTGTGATCATTATACCATGGTCGTGTATGATGTTAACATTAGGGAAAGGACGGTTATACAGAGATGTACTTTTTTTTTTAAGTAGTCTTCATACCCAATGTGGTGCTTGAACTCACAACCCTGAGATTGAGTTGCATACTCTGTTGACTTACTAAGCCAGCCAGTCACCCCCAGAGATGTACTATTTTTGTGACCTTGCTGAAGTCTAAGATTATTTCGAAATTAAAAAAAAAAAAATAGTCCAGGGATCCAAGTAAGATATGACTTTAATTTTCCTGGACACCTGCCTTACTTTACAGGTAAGGGCTTTTGTTTTATTTTGTTCTCTTTAAAACAATGAGGCTGTGTTTATGGCCTCTAGTTCAAAATTATTATGAGGAAAATAATAAGAATGTGAGCCTGCATGCTAAACGGTAACTTCAGTTAACAGCGGGAATTAGAAACCCATAAATACAGGGGCTATAAAATTAATTAGAATAATAATGAGAAATCAAGATAAATGCATTAAAATATTTTTTTTTTGCATTGCAGTTTTGAAGGTTTTCCTAGCTCTGGGGCTGGTTTTAAAGGCTCTTATGTTTGTGTTGGTAACATGTGTCATCTTCTGATATTTACATGACTCAGTGTGAGGCTGAGTAAACTGGTCCATCTTGTCCTAGATGCAGCCTGATTACATTGGAACTGTGTGTGGTGAACTGTAAGGGGAAAATGGCGGCTACTCTGTTGTGACTGATAAAGAAGAAAATGAGTTAAGTAGCTTACAGGTGGAGCTGATGACATAAGTGCATATTTATTTGTGTATATTTATAAAACCTCACATTGTCCTATTGAGTTTTGATCAGATGAAAATCACAAAAATGCATAATTCATGCCATGGGAAGATTATTTGTTGTGATTGTAAGTGATCACTGTGGCAAAGCCCAGTAGAACTTAACGTGTAATCTAATGAAACGCGTAAAACTCATGTCCATCTCAGTTCTGCACTGTGAGTGGTTTTAGGATCAAATTTTATACTTTGTACTAATTTTGAACACCTGTGAAGCTGGGTCAGCTGCAGGCCCTCTGGGCTCTGGGAGGCAAAAACCATGGCTGTAGTCTTGAATATGCTGTTAACTAGCTAGGTGACCTTCATTGTATGCATAACATTTTAACATTTAACTTCCTTAGACCCTCATTTCCTTTTCTGCAAACAGGAGGGATATTGAACTCAATCCAATTTTATGGACCAGTAAATTTTCTTTAGAAAATAATTTGACAGACTTACGTAGAGTTGCCCAACTTTTCGTTTTGCCAAGTTAGAAAACAATCATAAATATAGGGCTATTAAAACTAATGGGAATGTATGCATATTATATTTCAATTAAAAAAAATTAAACTAACCAGGGTAATAATGAGGAACAGAAATAAATAGACTAGGGGAGCCCGGCTGGCTGAGTCGGTAGAGCACGTGACTCTTCAATCCTGGGGTCATGAGTTTGAGCCCCATGTTGGGTGTGGAGCCTACTTTAAAAAAAAGAAATAGACTGAATTCATTTTTTTAAAACCCAAGTTGCCATTTATAATCACCATCTTTTCATAAAGAAAAATACTTTAGGGGCGCCTGGGTGGCGCAGTCGGTTAAGCGGCCGACTTCAGCCAGGTCACGATCTCGCGGTCCGTGAGTTCGAGCCCCGCGTCGGGCTCTGGGCTGATGGCTCGGAGCCTGGAGCCTGTTTCCGATTCTGTGTCTCCCTCTCTCTCTGCCCCTCCCCCGTTCATGCTCTGTCTCTCTCTGTCCCAAAAATAAATAAAAAACGTTGAAAAAAAAAATTAAAAAAAAAAAATACTTTAGTTATTTAATTATTTATTTTGGAGAGAGAACTAGCTTGAGCAGGGGAGAGAGGTGGGGGGGGAGAGAGAGGGAGAGGGAGAGGGAGAGAGAGAGAGAGAGAGAGAGATAATCTTAAGCAGGCTCCATGCTCCTGTGTGGAACCCAACATGGGGCTTGATCCCACGACCCTGGGATCATGACCTGAGCTGAGATCAGAGATCAAGAGTCAGACCCTCAATCTGCTGAGCCACCTAAACGTCCCATTAAAGAAAATATTTTAACACCACAAAAGGGGGGAGATTTTAATCTCAGAACAAAGAACAACACTTTACATTGAATTCGTCTTGCTTTTAAAAGAAATGTGATAGTAGATTATCCAAATATGTCTCAGTTTTCTGTGAACCAGTAAAAATTTTACCATGGACTCATGATTGAGAACCAACGATTAGTCTGAAAGGTCACTAGTAGCTCTTACATTCTGTGATTCTACAAGGCTCTCAATATAACATTTTACTGCTAGTTCTACCACCCTTCAAATCCATTAGAACTCTATCATGAAAGTAAATAAGTTGCAACAACTTCAGAGCACATAAAAAATCCATAAGTCTTTTACCTATCCATACACTAGCCAGTCCCAACATAGGTTATGTCTGTTTTCCCAGAAACACTTCGACTGAAATTATAGGGTGTTTCTTCTTCCCCTTCCTCAGAAATGCCATAAGAAATAAGCAAAGTATATGTTTCCTTAGGAACTGCCTTCCAAAATGCGTGGCAACTCCCACTCTGCACTGCCATGATGGAAGAATTCACATGTCTGGCCCTCTTTCAGCCAAGAGCAAATCTCCAGGAGCCCAGATTTCATTGGACTCTTAACACGGACCAAAAGTGCATGAGCATGTGGCTTCATTCTGAGACCAGTCCAAAGTCATTTGGTCATTTGGAAGTACCTCCCCTATGTTGCTGGGCTTGCCAGGAATCAACAGCCTAGTGGAGAGTCAGCCAGAATAGTATCCATTAACCTGGAAAATATCAGGATAGATAGAACTCGGACACTTGTTAGAGGGAAAGCACTGTCTGGGGACCCCTGGATAGAGGAGATGAGAGTTAAATAAAACCCAAAAGGGCAAGTGGAAATTTGCCAGGCAACCAGAAGAAAGGTGTTCTGGATAGAGATGAATAAGAATAAGGAGAGCAGGAAACAGCAGGAATACCCCCAGGCCAGCACTGGGCTTCTGGAGCATTCGGGGCATGTATTTGGTAGCAGAAAACCAATGGGCCTGGAGAGGTTGGCTGGAGCCATGTCGGATCTGCACCAGGCTCTGGTACAGTTACAATCCCTGGGGTGGCTCTGGATGACCCTCGGCTGGCCTGGAGTTCAAGGCCGCTCCACGCAGGGCAGATTCACAGGTGTACCTGAGTCCAGTCTCAAACTTCCGGATGTTCAGCCAGAAGTGGACTTGAACCACAAGGCCACTTCCTTGAGACGTGCTACAAGAAACCCGTTAGACCAGCCATGCTCTGTTACGAGTTCTGGGTAATTGATATACAGTATCTAGAGATGGTGGTTGTGCTGAATTGAGAAAAGGGAAGATACTGTTTGTCTATCTGTGAGATGAGGTGAAGGTTTATGATAATAATAGCTAGTATTTCAGAGAAGACTTTATAAATGATAATCCATGCCAGAATACTAAAAGGTAGGTTCTGTTAATTTTTATTTAACAGATATGGACCCTGTGGCACAAGGAGTTTAAGTAACTTAACTGGGGATCATGCAGTTAACAAGTGGTGGAAAGCTGGGATTCAAACCTAGGTAGACTGGTATTGAAACTCCTGCTTATAACTAGACCTGTACTCTACAGACCCTACAGTGTGGTTAGATGCCAAGAAGGTTTCGGGGGGTGCGGGGAGAGGAAAGAAAGAAAAGTAATTTCTTGACTATATAGATAGCCAAGATAACCATGTAGTCAAGAAATGGGAAGTAAGCCAAAAAGAAAAAAAAAGAAGTTCTGACAGTTGAGTGTTCTCATTTCCTGTCTACCTTTCATATAGGTAGTCTCACAGCTTCTCTCTTTTCCTCCCTGTTTCTCCTTCTTTTAATTTATTTTGATTTTTCTGCATAGAAAACAGAAAACAAATTATATTGAAAAATGGGGGACAGAGGGAAGACAAAGATGCCTGCATAAGAGGCTTTCCTGAGACTAAAGAGCCTGAGTAGAAGTGTCTAGCCATGTTAGACTGACCAGGAAGGGAATGTAGGAAAGGAACAGTCCATTTTAAAGCTCAGAATTATTGGGGCGCCTGGGTGGTTCAGTCGGTTAAGCGGCCGACTTCGGCTCAGGTCGTGATCTCGCGGTCCTTGAGTTCGAGCCCCGCGTCGGGCTCTGTGCTGACATCTCAGAGCCAGGAGCCTGTTTCAGATTCTGTGTCTCCCTCTCTCTGACCCTCCCCTGTTCATGCTCTGTCTCCCTCTGTCTCAAAAATAAATAAAACGTTAAAAAAAAAATAAAAAAAAAAGAAGCTCAGAATTATTTCCTGTGCCCCTCAGTAATCTCGGAGGTCATTGCTCTGTTGCAACATAGTACCTTGTTTGGTGACACGTCTCTTGTCCTGCTGGTTCTTGGTTTTCTCATCTGCAAAATCTTGTCATGACCAATTTATGGTGGTGGATTAGGAGGAAGCTCAGGAAGCAACATTTTAACCATGAGGTTTTTTATCAGATCATTCTTTGAATTCTGTGCAGGTTTGTCCCAAATGCTTCATCTGACAAACTGTAATTTCTGAGCTTCATTTATCCAGCCTCCTCTGGACTTTCTGCCAAGTCCCCCAGGTTTGCTTCTAAGCTTGAGTCTTTCTGTGATACAAGGGTGTTTGATAGTCCCAAGCCCCTCCTTTTGTGACTATTAATTTATACTTGTGTTTGTCTTTCAACTCCTTCTTTTTGTTTGCCCTTTATAAAAACTATTTTTGAGGGAAATGCTGATGTAGGTCTAAACTTTGCGGGTGATTTTCCACCTTGGTTATAGATATTCGGTAAGTAATTTTTCAGGTGAAGGGAAAACCCATTGTCATGAGAAAGTAGCACCTCTTCTTTTACAGCAGTTGTAATACTGTGGCTGAGGTACTCAGTAAAAGGGGACCTTCCCCTGTGTGTGTTTGGGGGAGGGGTGGAGTCTTATCCTCCATTTTGTTTGTTACTGATCTGGCGTTGTCACACAGAAGGGAAAGGGATACCTTGGCATACACTTTTAGGGAGCCAAAGCAAGCACATATCATGAAATCCCCTTGTCTTAAACATACAGCCTCCATTTAGACCTCTACCTCAGGCAGGGCCCTCAGACCTCGGAGAATCTCGAGCTCCCTTTCTTCCTGTTGGCAACTTGGAGCATATAAAATGTCTTCAGCCCTTTCAGTCAGTAAAACACAGAAGACAACAGCCTGCATTACGTGCCTCCTTCATTCTCCCCCTTTCTCTGCTCTGCTATGAAAAGCTAGCCTTTTCCCAAAGCTCAGTGGAAAGCCTCAGCAGGTGTAGGGGTAGCAGAAGCCTTCAAAGGGTCCCATTCAAATAATTTAGCACCCCCACCCCCCCACCCCACATTTTCCCCACTGGAAATTTCTGCCATTTTGCCCTCCCTGGAGGCTTCCAGGCAAACAATATCCCTCGTGTGTTGTTAGGCTGCAAGACTCCAGCATCTTTGCTTTTCTTCTGGGGGAGAAAAAAAGAAGAAGAAGAAAATATTTTGAATGAAAGAATAGAATCCACACCTAACTTCTGAAGCTACTGCTCTGGATGTAGTTCTGGGCACTTTGGAGTCGGCAGTGGGGGTTGGGGCACGGCGTCCTTCTGCACAGGTGCCTCTCTTACGCCACAGCTGCACCAACAGAAAGGCTTCTGCAGAGATGGTTCACCTATAGACCAAGAGCAAAGTCTGCAGCTAAGCTGTCGGGCCGGGTTTGCACGTCAGCAGTTAATTTAGCTTTGCTTCTTCCGAGCAGTTATTCTTCCCTACTTAAAAAAAAGGGGGCGCCTGCCTGGGTGGCTGAGTCGGTAGAGCCTCCGACTTCGGCTCAGGTCATAGTCTCACGGTTCATGCGTTCGAGCCCCCTGTCGAGCTCTGTGCTGAAAGCCCAGAGCCTGGGGTCTGATTCGGTGTCTTGCTCGCTCTCTGCCCCTCCCCTGCTTATGCTCTGTCTCTCTCTCTCTCTCAAAAATAAATAAACATTACAAAAAGAATTTTTTAAAAATTGCACCCTGTAAAGCATTTGGCACTACTTAGGATAGGCTCACACTCTGTTCCTGGGACATCTCCAGGTCCTCCTGAGTGTATGTTTATGTTTGTTGTTATCAGGACTGTCCCTGTCGTTTCCCAAAAGTGGAAATTCTAGAAGACATTTACCAGGAAGGACCAGTGTATGATCGATGTCCACAGAGAGAACATTCCAGTGCCAGATCTCTGGGCTGCCACGTCAGGCATTTAGCTTTGGGGCCTGAGTCTAGTGTCCTGTCCTGTGGTGACAAGAGGAAATTGGTCCCCAGAGCCCTGCTCGGGTACTAAGCCCCCTAAATATGAGCAGGTGAGAAAATTCAGGCCTTCTGTTTCTCAAGGGATTAATTCATTCCCAGGGTTGTAAATATTACACAGCCTCTTTTTGTCTTCAGAACCGTGAGACTTGGAGGCAGTGTGGGCACAGCCTGCCCAGCAAGATATTATCATGTACACAACATTGTGCAGAACCAAGCATGTGTCTGTATAGGCATTTGCAGCACGGAGCTTTTTTTTTTTTCCCCCTTTTAATTTTGCTGTTCTTTATTTGCAGTAGTAGATAAGGAATTAAGAAAGCAAAAAAAAAAAAAAAAAAAATGAATGCTTTGACTAGGTCTTTTGCCTCTAAAGTAACATTAGTAAAATTCTGTCTTATTCTTTCTCTCGAGAAAAGATACCTTTTATTTTTATAGAAACTCACCCAACCCATTCTGTCCCCCAGCCCATCTGTGTTCACTTGCTGTTCTTGCAGCTCTCGGTTTTTGAAAGCGCCTTCTAAAATTACATGAAAGCAACCCCGTTTTGACAAAATTAGAATGCTGGTAGGAAAGGCTTACCATGAGGCTGTGGAGAAAGGCCCCGCAAAACCTTTGTGTTTTATTTCACCCTCTCGGGGTTCAACTGACAATTCAGCCAATTTTATAATCACTTCCCTAGGGCGGGGCTAAGCCGCTGCCCCGGAGAAATAACGAATTCTAAAGTAGCCTCCTGGTTCAGAGATGGTGCAAATGGAGACTGTTTTTATCTACATGTTTTAATCATTCTGGACTTCTTACAGAAAATTCCTTTAGATTTGATATGACTCTAAAATGTTGGACGTGATATTAGTTTCAAACCTGAATCAGAATGTGTCTTCTTTCTTTTCCTGCTACTTCCCCACACCCAAGTATCATTACTCATCGGGTGCTGCCGATTTGTTAAAATAAAACCTTTTTGTTTTTTTAGAGAACTTTTAGGTTCACAGAAAAAATGAGTAGAAGGTACGGAGAGTTCCCATATATCTCCATGCCCCCACAAATGCACAGCACCCCCCCTTTTTCAACATCCCCCACTAGAGTGGAGCATTTGTGACAACTGATGACCCTACCCTGACACATCATCATCACCCAAAGTTCATAGTTTGAACTTTGAAGAGTGGCATTCACTCTTGGACAAATGTATAATGACATCTCTCCATCATTATGATAGCACACACAGTATTCACTGCCCTAAAAATCCATAATATTGCTTTCAACCACCCATCAGTATGCTTCCTCTTTCCTTTCCAGTCTCCCCCCTCTACCCCCCAACATTGTTACTCATCAGGTCCTGCTGATTTTTAACTCCTCTAACTATTTCTGGAATCTGTCTCCTCAATATGTATTGATGATATGGTTCTATTTCCATTGTCACTATCCTGACTATACTGACTTTTCTTGTCTAGAGCAGTGCCTGGCTTATATTATGAGTTTCACCAAATTGGGATCGATGACTGAACAAATGAATCTGGAAAATAGCTCTCTAGCTGGAGGTGGGGGGTGGGGGGGTGGGGAGTGAATCTCTTTAGATCTATCCTCCATCTGGTTACTAAAGTTATCTATCTAAAATGCAAATCTTATTTTGATACTCCACAGCTTAAAAACCTTTTAGGTGGCTCCAGGACCACATGCCAGCTGCTTTCCAGACCCATCTCCCAGCATGCCTCACTCATACCCCTCCACCCACAGGGACCACCCAACTCCCCCTTCTCTGCTGCATAAACCCCTACTCTTTCCTCAACGCTACACTTTTCTCCTTAGAAATATTTTCCCCATTTCCTGGAAACAATAGCTTCTTTTTATTCCAGGGTTTTTGCAATGACAGACACTGTGTAGAGCTGACCACATGCCCAGAGCTCACCTTTCTTATCTTCCCCTTCACCGGTCTGCCTGAGATGACCTATCAGGATTCAGTTACAGGTCTGAAGTAGGGGGCTGGAAGGGAACTTCAGGCTTGGTCTCTTTGGCTCGAAGCTGGAAAACTCTGCCAAACACAAAAATGAAACCCAGTAATAGCCAGTCTGTACATTCTAGGAACAGATATTCCTTCCTTTCCCTATACTCAGTCTCTCTCCATTCTTCTCCCTTCTTGACATTTGTTTTCCACAGAGCATATTAACACAATATTGCAGGGTGACCAGGATTCAGAAAACCTAGGTGAAGGTCTCCCTTCTGCTGTCCACTAGCTGTGTGCTCTTTAAGTCAGCCAGGAAAACTCTCTGGGCCTCATACCTAATCTGCTAACTCTCATCAGATGAGGGTCACATCACTTGAACTCTGAGGTCCTGTCAGTTTCTAACACTGAGTCAAAGACCCCGTGGAATCTCTAACCTAGATATTCATAACCAGGGTCCATACGTGTATGTCTGGGAAGATGATGAGAGATCTTCAGGGGATTCACGGGCCCCTGAAATTCTGTGTAAAACCCTGTATGAGTTGATCACATCACCTTGGTCCACAGAGGGTCTGGTCTTCTCTCCTCTCTTAAGGTAATGATAGTTTATGGTTATCCTACTATGTATCATTGTATATAAAGACAGCCATTGTTTTAGAGATTTAGCAGTAGTATGTTTTTCTTTTTGTAATCTTCAGGGTGGCTTTAAATTTTTTTATTTTGCTAATTCATCACCAATACAGTTTTGGAAGGAAGCTCGAAGATTAGCTAGAGGAAGGAGATGGCACACCCAGAAGGAAAGAAACTTCCCCAAGTTTCTGTCTGGAGGAGAAACAGCAGCCAGGGGTGAGGGTTGGATGGGCAGCTTTCCAGTTCCTGCCTGACCAGATGATTGAACTTGCCTTTCAATATCCACCAGCCCTAGGTGCCGTCAAGACTCCAGGCCTGGCCATCAGTCCATGAAGGGTAGGAGCAGGCAGGAACCCTGGGGCCTCACCGTAAGTGGGAAGCCAGAGCATGGTGTCCTGGTTGTCACCTTCAGCTCCACAGTTCTGGAGACAAGCACCTCCAGCTCCCCAAGTTTCTTCTTTTTCCGTTCTCCATCACCAACTGACACCAAGTACTTGCTATATGCCGGGTGCTATGCCAGCCCCAGGGAAGCAATGTTGAACAAAACAGATACGCCCTGCTTATGTGGAGAACCTACAGCCATGAATATAGTACAGGTCCTGTGCTCAAAGAAATAGGACTGGTGTTATTCGGGAAAGGGTTTGAATGACACTAAAAACCCGAAACATGATATTGGAACTTATGGGGTGTTAGTTAGAGATGTTTCTTCAATGACAGGTCCGTCCTAGACAGTATTCAAGGATGTTCACTACAGAAACTGTAAGGACCTCTCCTGATAGCAATAACACTCTCCAACCGGGTGCATTATGGAATCCTTCCCTATAAAGGGGCCCCAAGAACAGTTTTATGAGGCTCCAGAATAACTCCCAAAGCAATACTTGTGTTCCCTGCTAGAAAACACATCACTGCTACGAGATTGGCAAGCATGAGCCAGCATGGTGGAAATTTGGCAGGAAGAAAGCTTAGAAATTAGCACTTGGCCAGGCATGATGTCATTCCTATGAACATTTGAGACTAACAACAAGTAAATTTGCCAGAAGAGATGTTATTTGCTAGAGCTCTGACTACCACCTTTGGAGAACCGCTGTTTAACACCCACCCCTCCCCACCCCGGGTCTGGACAGGGGCTGGCTCTAATTCATACCTTCAAGGTCACCCCGTTCTGAAGGGGCTGAGAGGTAACTTTGAGCTTCGCACCATGGGCCCAAGGCTGATTCACACGAGTACTCAGAGCAGACTTGTACTAACATTTATGGAGCGCCTCCTAATTGCTACATGCTTCCTGAGGCACTGACCATGGAAAGATGATTGAACAGTCTCTGCCCTTGAGAAGCTCACAGGCAGTGAAGAATCTAAGGTAGTTAGGACAGTGAAAGAGGCAATGGTAGGAGGAGGCTTTCTCAAGATCACCTTGAGCTTCAAGAAGTTTCTTAGTGTCTCTGAGGATCTAGCAACAAGGAGTGCGAGATGCACTTGTGAAAACACTGCCAGTATTTAAGGTGCAAGAAAAGCTTACACAAAAGGCGCTGAGGGAGATGGTCAGAGGTAGAAGGCAAAGGAAGAGAGGAGGTGACCGGAAGTCTTGGAGTGACCAAGAACATCAGTACTCCAGAGAGTACTCTCTCTGGGGAGACCTGGGAGTGTGCGGGCTGTCATGGCTGTTCCTGCTGACCTCGTTTCACAGAGTGGTGAGGGTAGAAGCCAGGCTGTGACAGCTGGAGAAGCCACTGAAAGTGAGGAAGGAAAGTCAGGGAGTATAGGCTGATGAGTAGTTCCCAATGAAGACAACGTTCTTGAATACAAATCTCAGGCCCCACCTCAGAGATTTGCTTTAGTGTGGGGCCTGGGAATCTGTATAAGCTACCTACTGAGCTCATGGGAGCCGCTGGTGTTGGATACACTTTCAGAAATCTGTGAAAGGAAGAAGACGGGGTGTTTCCATGAGGTGGAGATACAGGGTCAAGGAAGAGGGTTTTTAGGGGCAAAGGAGACGATTGAGGGCAAGTAAAGTGTTTGTCAAAGGATGCCAGGTGAGGATTGTGATCAGGAATCGGTGGTGGCCTCAGTTGGTACTACTGGGAGTTTTCTCCAGATTCACGTCAGCAGCAGAGAAGGTGGATTGTGGGATGATCCAAAGGTGGGGTTTGGTCTGGTACAAGGGACAAGAGGACAGGGTGTATGGCAGGTCAGTAAGAGTGTTACTAACCAAAGTGGCTCAAGTCATAGACACGGGACCCAGGCAGGTAGCAAAGGACACAGGGACCTATGTCAGGGGAACCTGAAGACCAGGGGTAGATAGCGGCACTCTGGAGAACAGGTCTATCAAGAATGCCCATGGGGGAAGGCTGCAGACAGTGGGCAAACTTTCCACTGGCAGCAAATCCCTCGGCGCCATCTTGATGTGAGTCTAGGATGAAAAATTTCCCTGCATGAAAATGCCTCGTGTGGGCCCAACCGTGAAGTGTAAAATTGCCTTCTCACCTGAAAACAACATGTAACTGGGTTTAGCATTTTATGCTTCAGATGACATGTAATATCCAGAAGCAATACACCCTCCCCTCCCCCATTGCAAGTTCAAGTAAAATCAGAAAACGCTCAGTGAAAAGGAGAAGAAAAAAAGAAAGGAAACAGCAGTGGAACGAAGCCACAAACCCAAAGCATTGGCAGAGAAATCGGGGGAAACTGCAGCAGAGACAAGCTTTGAGGTTGTGTGCTCTATGAAAATTTATAGAAATGTTACCTCAAAAAAAAACCGAAAAAAAACAAAACAAAACAAAAAAACCCAGGGTGCTTTACTTGCCAACCACTGGAATGGAGACAAAATTCCCACCCGGGGTGTTACTTTTAATTATCATTCTCTTTATGTTGTTTCTTAAAATAATAACAGGCATTGTAGAGATGATATACCAAGATGGCTTAATTAGGTGTCAGATGAGTACCTGTGCCCACGAGCCCCATTACCGCCGGCTTCCTTATGCAGATTTGACTGACTGTTCCGAGGCTGGCTAGATAAAGAAACAGACATAATTGGAGCAGCTGGGCTGCAAGCACAGCTGGGCCGTCCCCATGGAGACCAGGCTCCCGCGTTCCTCTCCACCTTTTTTTTTTTTTTTTTTAACTGAGATGAATGTAAGCACGTCTGAGCCTGGGTCTCCCTTAGACGCTCTCCACATCAGCGCCTTTCACCTTTAATGCATGCAGAGATCTCCTGGGAAGCTTGTCGCTAGGCAGATTCTGACTCAGTGGGTCTGAGGTGGGACCTCTGGGTCCTGTTTCTAACAAGCCCCACGTGATGGTCCTGGGTCCACACTTTCTATAGCTGTTTAAAAGGCTCTAGAGGCACCTGGGTGGCTCAGTCCGTTAAGTGTCTGACTCTTGGTTAGGGCTCAGGTCATGATCTCACTGTTCGTAGGACTGGGGCACGCATCGGGCTCTGTGCTGACAGTGCAAAGCCCGCTTAGGATTCTCTCTCTCTCTCTCTCTCTCTCTCTCTCTCTCTCTCTCTCCACTCACACTGTCTCTGTCTCTCTCTCAAAATAAATAAAACGAACTTTAAAAGAAAAAAGACTCTAAAGAGATCTGTATAGCCTCAAGTTACTTTTTCCTTTTTTGGCCCCCGTTTCTCCTCTCCTGCCCCAACAACCCTCCTGTCCTCCTGCTGCCCCTGAGCTACCTTCACTCCCCGTCCTCCTTCCCCACTTTATCCTCCCACCTCCAGGCCTTTCTACGGGTCATTCTGCAAAGCGCTGCTCTCAGCCAATGGCCTCCCTAGAAGAGACAAGCTAGCAGTTTGATTTAAAAGAGGAGGGAAATAACCAGAGATCACAGTGTGTCCCTAAAGGAAACAACCTGCTTCCTTATGGTCGTCACATGGGCCAATGGACCTACAGCCTCAGAAGGTCACAGTTGGAAAAGACCTTCTGTCCAGTAGTTGGATCCCAGACTGTGGTACCCACGGGCACTCAAGTGCGCCCGGGTCAGGGTGTTCACTGTCCATCCTGCGCCAGCACATCAGAAAGGCCTTCCTGAAATCGAGCTGGCATCCGTCTACCTAGATCTGACCCCACTTTGCCTACTTCTTGGGTCCCTATATATCAGGCTCAAGGCCTTAGAAGGTAGCCGTCATGTTGCCCCCAAGTCATTTCTTCTTCAGGCACAGCTGTTCTTTTTATGCCGTGAGTTGGCCATTCTGGCCCTTCTCCTCTGCCTCTGCTTCTGCCTCTGTACGTCCAGGGCCTCTCCACCTGTGATGCCCACACTGCAAACAGCAATCAAAAACTGTCACCACCTCATTACACTCTTTATGTGACTCCTGTCGAACTTACTGCCAACCACATCCTCAAAGTCATTTGCATACATGCTGTGGCTCAGCTGCATCTCCCTAGTCAGTAATAATTGTAGTAATCAGACTTAACATTTATGAGAGTTAGTATAATATGATAGCTAAGAACACATGCTCTGGAACCAGACTGCCTAGGTGTGAAGCACTTAATGAAGAGTCATGTCGTTGGTAGTTATCACCATCATGAGTATCATCATCATCCCTGTGCTAAGGGCTTTGGTCACAATAACTGGTTGTGTGTGTGTGTGAGAGAGAGAGAGAGACAGAGAGAGAGAGGCAGAGAGAGAGGGTGCAAGTGAGCAAGGGGCAGAGAGAGAGAGAGAAGTGAGGCTCGTGTTTTACCCAAAGTGGGGCTTGAGCTCATGAGCTGTGAGATCATGACCTGAGCCGACATCAGATGCTTAATGACTGAACCATCCAGGCATCCTGCCCACAGCAATTGTTTTAATCCTCATGCCAACTTCACGCGATAAAGGTTATGTTGTCCCGGTTTTACAAGTAAGGAAATGGAACCTCAGAAGATTATGTTTTGTGCCCAGGGTAGAGTTGGTTTTTGTTTTTGTTTCTTGGTGTGTTTTTTTTTTGTTTTTTTTTTTTGGTTTTTCGGACCCAAGTGCAGAACCCTATCTATTGCTGTTATTCACAAATTTCATCTTGTAATCCGTGCTTTACCCCTACTTTGGATTCCCAGTTCTGTTATCCCAAGTGGGTCTGCCTCCTAGCTTCGTGTTGTCTGTCCTAATGAGAATACCTTCTATATCTTCATCTAGATCATCTACACATCAGAGACCACGTGACAACTCCCTGCAGCTTCTGTTCCCTGAAGTGCAGGTCTCCGTCTCCCGAAGCTCCCCAAGCCACCAGCCTTGTAACCCTGTCAGAGAAGCCTGGGGGTAGCCTGGGAGTGATTTGTATTTGAATATATCTGTATTTGGCTCTGAGTGAGCATGCCTCATCTTGCCTTCCAGGTCTCCATTCCAGAAGTCTCCCCAGAACAGAGAGAGGGCAGCTCCTAAATGGATAGTTTATGAAACTGACCCTCCAGGCAGTGCCAGATGCACAGACCCAGTCGAATGCAGGGTCTGCAGAATACACATCCCAGAGAGGATAATGACCACATCCTGCAGATAATGAGACCTAGGAGGCTGGCCCTGCATTTCAAGGCTCCCTTCCTTCTGACTCCACTAGTACCAACGCAGGCCTTCTATGTCCTGACTAAACCACAGGAGGCTGAGCAGTCGTGGTGGTCAATATTTCTGCACAGGGGGAGCCTGGGGCACTGGTCTCATTAGAAGGGAGATTGGGGCATGCCTTGAAACTTAAATCGGAGGTTTATTTGGAGTGATTTGCAAGAAAGGGAGCACTGATGGAGATCACAGGGGCTAGATCCCCCACATAATGCCATTTCCTAGCTCTGCCACTCTGCCAGTTGACCAGAAAGGCTGGACTGATTTCTTTCCTCTCTTCTCTACTGGTTCTATTCTCTGACCCGGGGCTGTTAGTGTAATTTGGCTGTCTTCAGTTGCCACCTTTTTCAGTGTCAGGATGCCAGCCACCTTCCCTGCTGCTCTCCTTGGCTTCCTGTGAACCATGACAGTGGGATCCTCATGGCTCTTGGAGGACAGCAGGAAGCCATGGGTCTACCATGAGCCTGGGCTGCCTAATCACACCGTTATCGCTGGGGCCTGCCCACGCTACTGTGAAGCAGCAAAACAACATGCAGGAAACTTCTTCTGCTCCAACATGTTCCCCTTTTGAAATCAGCCAGCAAACCCCGAACACTCTCTCTCTGTGTGGTCAGGCAGATGGGCTGTCCTCTCAGGCTAGAGGAGTTAGGGACCATTGGCAGACTGAGCCCGGTGGATCCAGGAGGATTTGGGGAAGGTAGTAGCCTTAAGTTCTCATAGATCAACATCCAGCCCTAGCAATGCACCTGCTCTTGGGCAGTGGACGCCCCCGGATGCCATGAAAAGTGATGGGCACAGGTGAGGAAGCTTCGGCCAGAAATAGAAAATGCCTCTGACCTTGGTGAAGTGAGTCCTTGGTGTGACATTGAACACACAAGTGCTGTTTAAAAGGACCAACTTTGGGGTGCCTGGCTGGCTCAGTCAGTAGAACATGCAACTCTTGCTCTCAGGGTCCTGAGTTCAAGCCCCACATTGAGTGTAGAGATTACTTAAATGAATAAATAGCTCTTAAAAATAAATAAATAAATAAATAAATAAATAAATAAACAAACAAACAAACAAACAGACAGACTGATTTTGACACGTTATAATCAGGAAAACAAAGTAGTTAAAGGCATGAACTCAAACCCTGACTGTTTAGGTTTAAATCCAGCTCTGTGACATTAGACAATTTATTCAGCTTCTGCAGACTTCACGTGTAAAGGTACTAACTGGACCTCCCTCGTTGGTGGTGAAGATTAAATGCAGTAATACATGTAAGGTGTGTAGAGCATCAAGTCCTGGCATTTCATAAGAGCTCCATAAGGATTAACCACTATTATTATCGTTATCATCACCATCGCCACCATTTCTGCGTGTTCAATATGTACCAGCCACTGAGCTAAGCACGTACACGTCGTCGCTCATTTAACCTCCCTTTGAAATAGGTGTGTAATGCTTCAGTTATGCCTCAGTTGAGGAAACAGACATTTGGAGAGGTTAGTTGACCTGCACACAGTTAAGCAGGTAAGTTATTGGTGAATTCAGGGTTTGGAGCCAAATTTCCCTTGGCTATGCTGTCTGTTATCACCGCTGGCCACTGTCCGTAAAAACAGCTATGTTACTGAGTACTTCCTGCAGACTGGGTAGGATGCAGGGCACTTTTATCTCGTTTATCAGAATCCCATGTTTGTCAGAATCTTCTTATACCCATTTTACAGATGAGGAAAGCAAGGTTCAGAGAAGCTAAGCAACCTCCACAAATTTTTACAGCAAAGAAGTTAAATCCAGGCTGCCTGACTCTTAAAATCCATTCTAACATCTATTGAGTTTGACTGCCAAACAAGTGAGCAAGATGCCCCTGGGAGGTTGATAACAGTAATTGGTGATCGTGAAGCCTGATACCCAATATAACCCAGGGCGACACTATTTGCCTAATTATAGCCCCATTTTCTGAGCTGCTGTTAGGGGCAATTTCCACTTTCTCTGGTGCTTCACTTTCCTGCACTTTCTGAAAGCTGTTGATGTGCTCAGATTAAGACAAGCTCCTGTGTATTTCACATGTTAGTTTATTGCACATCCTGCAGGAATATGGAGGAATCATAAATAGTCCAGAAGGAGGTCCCAATGGATTATGCAAAGCCTTTGTCACATTGCTATAGGAGGAGTTTGACAGTAGACTCCCAGACTACATTTCTTGACCCAACACCTGACGTTATGTGACTACGATATTCCAAATGTGCATTTCAGTATCAGGTCATGAGAGGGCAACTTGCTTGGTGATGAGTAGGGTCTAGGCAGAATATATTCACCAGCCTGTATATCGGGGATTCTTAACCAGTCCTGAATGACTGGTCTTCAGAGGTTCTGAGAACATTCTTTATGTATGTATGCATTTTCCTAGAGAGAGAGAGCCCATAACTTTTACGATATTCTCAAAGGAGTACGTGACTCAAAAACCAGTTTGAGGGGGGCCTGGGTGGCTCAGTTGGTTGAGCGTCCGACTGTGGCTCAGGTCATGATCTTGCAGTCGGTGAGTTAGAGCCCTGCGTCAGGCTTGGTGCTGAGCCTGGAGCCTGCTTCAGATTCTGTGTCTCCCTCTCTCTCTGCCCCTCCCCTGCTCGTACTCTGTCTCTCCCTCTCTCTCTCAAAAATAAACATTTAAAAAAATTAAAAAAAAAAACATTTTGAAGACTGTACCACTCTAGATTAAAAATCTAAATCTAAATCTAAAAATCTAAATCTAAAAATCCTGAGAGAGGAAGCTTCAAAAAACAAAACTAAACCAAAAAAACCCTGAATCCTTTTTTAATGAAAATTGCAATGCTCCCTGGAGGCAAATATGCACCTTCCTTTTGCATCAATGATTTATGCTATAATGAATCATTGTTCTCTCTCTTCTCTGTTTCTGGAGAGAGAGAGCAAGTAAATAACAGCACTATGTGCAGGCTCTGCCCTAGAGATAGGACTTCCTTCATATCCTTCTCTCAATTAAACCTCACAATACGTGTCTTAGGTATATACCACTATTAGCTCCATTTTATAAGTAAAGAAATTGAATCTTACAGAGGCATAGAAACTTACCCAAGGTCGCCAAAAAATGAATGAATGTGGAGATTCAGTGACTCTTGCAGTGACCATCTGTTCGTTTCCTCAGAGAGTCGGGCACTGGGGCCATCAGGCAGAGAAAAGAGCTATTTGTGATGATGAGAAATTGAAAGCATTGAATTAAAATTCACCCAGGTGAATTTCCTCAGACACTGAGAGAGTGTTCATGCCCAGATGTTACAGAAACCATTTCACTGGACTCTGTCCGATCGGGAGTTCAAAGGACTAATTCACCTTCTACACTCTGTTTCTTAAGTCAGAGCTGGGAGCCTACAGGATATGTGTAATATAAATGCATCTTGTGCCTACACTTTAGATCTCAACTTCACAGGTGAGAGGACTTCATTCTCATGCTTGTTCTGCCCTGCACCTTGTCCCGTGGGCCAGTCCCAACTTAATCCTTCAAGATTAGGCTCCTGTCATGACCTTTAGAAAACTTTTCCAGACCCCCCATGGCTGCACCAGGGACTGCTTTTCCCTGCTCTGCCAGCGCCTATTGGATGCCAGTCTCATCACATTTGTCATACTCTCCTGTCCGTATTAATTTTTTTTATCTGTCTCCTTCACCAGATTCTAGGCTCCCTGAGATCAAGTTCATGCCTGGTACATAAAAGATGCTCAAAAATGCGTGAACTAACAACTTTGTATTTGTTTTTTCCCCACTCAAAAGCAATTGCAAGGATTAGTGGGTTTTTTTTTTTAATGTTTATTTATTTATTTTGACAGAGAAAGAGAGAGAGAGCATGAGCAGGGGAGGAGCAGAGAGAGAGGCAGAGAGAGGATCCCAAGCAGGCTCTGTGCTGATAGCAGATGTGGGCTCGAAACCACGAACCGTGAGATCATGCCCTGAGCTGAAATCAAGAGTCAGATGTTTAACCAACTGAGTCATCCAGGTGCCCCCACATGGACTAGTGTTCTTAAGGAAGAACCAATTAAAGTCACTTATGACTGTGGAATAAAAGCACAGGGGTGGGGGGGCTTCATTAACCTTCTGTCAAGACTAGTTAAGTGCCAAGAGGTGAAAACATCCTAAGGCAGTATACCAGTCTATTACTATATAATAAACTACTCTACACTTCATATATAATCTTTGTGTCCGTGGTCAGGAATTTAGACAGGCCATATCTCTAGATGTGATGTCTGGGGCTCATTCACTCACATGTCTGACAGTTGATACTGGCTCCTGCCTCGGGGCCTAGCTGGGGCTATCAGCCAGAACACCCCACAGATGGCCTTTCAATGTGACTTGAGCTTCCTTATAACATGGCGGTTGACTTCCAAGGGCAAATATCCTGAGAGAGCAAGGGCCAGGCCAAAACCACTTTGTATTTATTACCTGAGCCCTGAAATCACATCGTATCACTTGTGCCATGTCGTATTCGTTGCAGCAGTTACAAAGGTCCTTCCCAATTTAAGGGAGGGAACAAAGACTCCATCTCTCAGTGATGGAATGTCAGCATCACATTATAAGTAGAGCCTGTGGAATGGGATACATACTGGTGTGGCCATCTTTGAAAAGGGCAACCTGCCACAAGCAGTCATGGGGAAAAGGCCAAAGTCTATATAATAGAATATGTATAAAAACCCCTTATGTGAGATAAGAGATGTGAATCAAGGCAGATGGAGTTCATGAAGGCAGTGTGTTTTTCCTTTGCTGCCAGAAGGCAGGTAATTATAATTCTATCAGGAATGCCAATAGGGAGAGGAAGATTTAACAACCTGTGACAGAAATCTGGAATGTTAGAGAGTCCTGTTTCCAATTATGAGGTCTACATCGTCTTCTTGCAAGGATGGGGCAGCTGTGGTTGCCAGAGTGACACATCTGTTGAGGTCATCTACAGACATCACCTCATTCCTGGCTCACTGTCACTCCAACACACTCTTGTCATAGTCCCTAATTATTTCATTATCCAAGCTGTTGATATTCTGATCTCTCAGCTTCTTTACATCCTCTGTTCCAATGATCTTGTCCACCAACCTTCTCAGTTACTCACTTCCGTGGTCATTGGGTCATACCCTTGACTTTATCACCACCTCTTATTGTAGCCGTCTATAATCCCTGTCTAAGGTATCTATTTCAGCCCCAACAATTCTTTGATGCCACACGAACCTGCAGTCCCTTGATCCTACCGTCCTTTCACTGCCCCTAACCTGCTCATGAGCTCTTTCCCCACCCACTTAAATCAGAAGTCTGTCATTGGAATCACCTCTTTGCATATGCCCTCCACTCCCTCACCGTCTCCCTCTTCTGTGTGTTCTCCTAACAAACCCAACCCTGATTATTTTTTGTTTGTTTGGTTGGTTTTTTTTGTGTTTTTTTTCCAACCCTGATCATTGCCCCCCACCACACCCTCCATAGCTGCCACCCTACAGGGACTGATCTCACTCTAAATTCATGACAGTAACCCCAGGTGGGTCTGCACTGGTGCCTGCAGTCAGGCTTTCCTTGAAATGGGGAAGCAGAAATGCTACCTACCTCAGGCTGCTCATCTGCCCCAGAGCTGTAACCTCATATCTTTGGGTCAGAGCCCATCATCTGCCAGGCATGTGGCATTGCTGCTCAGGCCTTTATGCACACTCAGCCAACCTTCAGTAGCTGAAGAAATTCTCTTCAAAACAACAGCTTCTCTCTGCTTTCTGGTGGCTTCAAAACCAAAGTCTGGTGATGTGACATCCTCTCTGAGGGCACCCTTTCCATTTCCGCTTCAATTTTCTGTACACTCAGCGTTGCTGAGAGCGCTATTTTGATGTCTTCTATTCTTAGCACCAAAGCACAAAGTCACATATGCAGATAGACCAAAATTAGAATAACAGCACATTGATTTTCCAAATTCTTTGAGAACTCACGAACACTTGAGGGCTTGGGGGTGGAAAAGGCTGTTACCAAGTCACTCTGGGGTGAGAGGCCTGGAGACTTTGACACTATGGAGATGTGTCACCTTGGGCAAGTCCCTTTAGCTGTCTGGGTCCCAGTCTTCTCATCTGCAAAGCGAGGAGACTGGATGAGGTAATTCCTAAGGCCTTTTCTAGATCTTTCTGACTTTGTCACAGGATGCTATGACATTCACAGTTGGCCCTGTTTTTTCTGCCTCTGCTTCATTCATCCATCCATCTTTCAATCAAGTGAAGGCTCGCTTCATGCTCAGAAGGTACAAAGATAAAAAGGACACAATTCATACCCTCTTGGAGCTTGATATAATCCTATGGTTATGTCTTAAAACAACAAATGTTTGGGGCGCCTGGGTGGCTCAGTCGGTTGAGCGTCCGACTTCAGCTCAGGTCACGATCTCACGGTTCGTGAGCTCGAGCCCTGCGTCAGGCTCTGGGCTGATGGCTCAGAGCCTGGAGCCTGCTTCCGATTCTGTGTCTCCCTCTCTCTCTGCCCCTCCCCCATTCATGCTCTGTCTCTGTCTCAAAAATAAACAAACATTAAAAAAAAATTTAAAAAAACAACAACAACAAATGTTTTGAAGAAAGTATGTTCAAAATGTGATAGGAACAAAGTAGAAAAGGAGATCAGGGGGGTAAGGGGGAAGAAAAGAAAAGAAAAGGAGATTAGTTCTAGCTGTGGAGGCTACAATCCTTCAGAGGAAGTGGCATTGGAGAGTAAGTATTCTTAAACAACTTTGCCAGGATGTGGGGGAAGCAGGGACACAGAGGACATTGAAGCTGTGAGAAAGGTCCCAAAGAAGGCATGAATCTGGGGGACAAATTCCAAAGTTTTCCATGTGCCTGATCAGTAGATACATGAGGTCCACAGGTCAGGGCGTGAGGCTGGAAAGAGATTGGAACCTTTTCTCTTTGTTTCTTCTCATTTAGTAAAAATCTCATTTAGAAGTTTCTCAGTTTTAAGTCAGGGCTTCTCTGCCATTCTTGAAGTCTTACCCCCTCTCTAGGCTCTCCTTTGTGTTATAGATGCATCCGCAAATTTGGCCTGTTTATTTATGCCATTGTCCTGAAACCATTCAAGTATTTCATTTGTTGAGTATTTCCATGTCATGTATAGGCAGCAAATAATAGCTTCATTTTACAGAGAGAAAAGCTAACATTGATTTGTAGATTGCTCAGTATCAGGTAAACAGACCTGAAATAGACCCTAGAACCCTCCTTCATGAACATTCCATGACTTTATTTTTACCTTGAAGTCAAGAGAAATAAGTAATCATGACTGACTTGTGCAATATTACATTGGGACTGTCATAAGGGTCAGATTTTGAGTCAAGTATGGCTTTAAGGAACTAAATATTGTGAATACCATATAAAGTTAGGGAGGAAAGCATAACAGAAATTAATACTCAGAATATGAGTTGGTAAGACTACAGTCTTCTTGAGCCCATGAAAACAGCTGCTGCTTTTTCCCGGACTAAGTTTTTCATAAGGAAACATTTTGCCTTTTTAAAAATCAGTGTGAGGGGCACTTGCATGGCTCAGTTGTTGGGCCTCCGACTTTGGCTCAGGTCATGGTCTCACAGTTCATAGGTTCAAGCTCCATGTTGGGCTCTGTACTGACAGCTCAGAGCCTAGAGCCTGTTTCAGATTCTGTGTCTCCTTCTCTCTCCGCCCCTCCCCTGCTGGCCCTCTTTCTCTCTCTCTTTCTCAAAAATAAACATTAAAAAAATTAAAAATTAAAAAAAAATCGGTGTGAGAGGTGGTTGGTCACCCAAACTTCACAAGACAGTAGCACACAGGTAAGTAACTACCATCCAGGATTTGGCCTTATGGCCTGAGGGACCCAAAAAAAACAACTATTCATTCTCCCAAAACTGATCAGGGTTTAAGCACGCTCTTTATACTGTGTCTCTAGCACCATCTACTGGGAAACAAAGTGACTTTACTTGGATTCTTAGTTGAAAGATGCAGAAACCCAAGTCAGGTAGCAAAGAGGAGAGAGAGAGGAAGAAGCTTAGCAAATTCTAAGAAACAGAGGGTTACATATATTATATTGAAGTTTCTTCTATAAAGATGTTACCACTAAAACAAAATTACAAACTGTCTCACTTATCAGAAAGACACATATATACACACCATATAGTAAAAAGATTTCAAAAAGTAAACAACTAGAATTCATGAACACAAAAAGCATACCATAAAATGTAATGACAGACTAAGAATACTTAGAACATGTATATGTCATAGTAATGCCATAAAACGCCTCTATTAAACAATAGTCTCTCAGATTGAATCACAAAGGAAACCCCAAGGGAAGGCTGTGTATTAACCAAGTCGTACAGAAAGGTTGAAAACATGAGATTTCAAAAGCAAACCAAGCAAATAAAAGCCAAATGAAAGCAGGGGGTCTCAGTCTTAACATCAGTAAAGGCTGATCTCAGGACAGAAAGCAAGACACTTTGTAATGATAAAGGACAGAATTCACAAGGTGCCTGGGTGGCTCTGACTCTTGATTTCGGCTCAAGTCATGACCTCGCACGAACTGCACCTTGAACTCCACATCAGGCTGTGCGCTGACAGCACAGAGCCTGCTTGGGATATTCTCTCTCTGCCCCTCCCCTGCTCTGTCTCTCACTCTCTCTCAAAATAAATAAATAAACTTAAAAAAAAAAAAGGATGAAATTCACAATAAAAATTCACCATATCTGAGACCGTAAAGAAAACCTCAGGTAATTTCACAAAATACGAGTAATACAGCCAATGCTTGACCTAGAAATGCTTTAACTCTTAATAATTCTTGGATCAAAAGGGAACTCAAACCCTAAAACTAGCAATACCTAGAAAATAAGTAAATAATATATCATAATTAAGTATAATGGAAATATTTACTTAATACATATTAGAATATATAATAAATGGGAATATGGTGTTATCATTATATATAACGGAAACTCCTATATGTGATATCAAGCCTATTGCTCAGAAGAACATTGAAGCACTAAATACTTTGACTAATCCAAAAAATGTGAAAATAAATGAATTAGGCATCTAATGCAAGATATTTGAAAAAGAATAACAAAATAGGGTCACCTGGGTGGCTCAGTTAGTTAGGTGTCCAACTTCAACTCAGATCATGATCTCATGGTTCGTGGGTTCAAACCCTGCATCAGGCTGTGTGCTGACAGCTCAGAGCCTGGAGCCTGCTTCAGATTCTGTGTCTCCCTCTTTCTGTCCCTCCCCTTCTCTCTCTCTCTCTCTCTCAAAAATAAATAAAATATTAGGAGTGCCTGGGTGGCTCAGTTGGTTGAGCTTCTGACTTTGACTCAGGTCATGATCTCACAATTCGTGGGTTCAAGCCTCGCGTCAGGCTCTGTGCTGACACCTCAGAGCCTGGAGCCTGCTTTGGATTCTGTGTCTCCCTCTCTCCCTTCCCTTCCCCTGCTTGTGCTGTCTCTTTCTCTCTGAAAAATAAATAAACATTAAATTTAAAAAATAATAATAATAAATAAAACATTAAAAAAAGAGTAACAAAATAAACCCAAGAGAACAAAATGAAAATTAATACAAATAAAAGCAGAAATTCTAATTTTGAAAAGAGGAGGAAAAATGTAGCACTAATACATAAATCCAAGAGCTCCTTCATTGGAAGGGGGAAAAACCCACAAAAATAGATAAAGCATCAGCCTACCTACTCAATGCACAAAGTTAGAAATGAGCATAAGCAGGGTGCCTGGGTGGCTCAGTCAGTTAAGCATCCGACTTCGGCTCAGGTCATGATCTCACAGCTTGTGAGTTCGAGCCCCGCATCAGGCTCTGTGTCGACAGCTCAGAGCCTGGAGCCTGCTTCAGATTCTGTGTCTCCCTCTCTCTCTGCCCCCCCTCCACTCGTGCTCTGTCTCTGTCTCTCAAAATTAAATAAATGTTAAAAAAATAAAAAAAAGAAAGAAAGAAAAGAAATGAGCATAAGCAACTAACCACAGAGAGATGAAATTGAAAGGATCATAAGTTACTGTCTTCCTTGACTCTACCAATAAATGAAAGTAATATAGATGAGATGCATAAGTTTCTAGAAAAATATAAATTTGCAATTATGACACCAGAAAACAAATAGTAAGTAGATTATCATAGGAAAAATAGAAATAGGAATTGGCACATAGAATTGTCTAATGAAGTACGCAGGAATAAATTTAGTAACAACCTTGAAGACAAATTGAGTGGAAAGATTAAGGTGGAAACAGGCTATATTGCTGTGTGTGTGCATGGGTGTGCGCTTACATGCTTGGATATCCTTGTATTCTCTCTGGAAGGGTGTGAGAGGAACAAGTAATGGTGGTTGCTTCTGTTGGAGGAAACCGGATCTTCAGGGAACAAAGATAAGAGATTTTTTTCATTGTATAGTATTTTGTACCTTTTAACTTCATTACCTTTAAAATTGGTTACATGTACAAATATTCCCCATTCAAAAGTTCTTTTTCATATAAGCAGAATCAAGGCAAAGGAAAGAGATGGTTTTCAAGGATGTCTTCGAAAAGAATGCTACTTGGGGTACCTGGGTGGCTCCGTTGGGGTACCTGGGTGGCTCTGTCGGTTGAGTGTCCGATTTCGGCTCAGGCCGTGATCTTGAGGTTCGTGGGTTCGAGCCCCACATCGGGTTCTGTGCTGACAGCTCAGAGCCTGGAGTCTGCTTCAGATTCTGTGTCTCCCTCTTTCTCTGCCCCTCCCCTGCTTGTGCTCTGTCTCTCTCAAAAAAATAAACATTAAAAAAATTTAAAAAAGAATGCTACTTAATTTTTCCTAACACTGACTGGTGAGAGGATTCTTTTGTTCAACCAAACTCCCTTGGTTGAACAATGGACACCAGATGCTAGAATGGCATTGGCCAGGCCTCTGTGTTCCCCTTGGGTGTTTTGGACCCCAGGCATCCTCACAGCTCTGTGTGAACTTACAGACTCCAGTCCTCATGTACCAGGAAGACTATGTTTCTGAACAGCAGCTCTGAATTTAAGAAGAGGATGCCCTCGGGGCAACTGGGTGGTTCAGTCGGTTAAGCAGCCAACTCTTTGATTTTGGCGCAGGTCATGATCTCACAGTCGTGAGATGGAGCCCCTTGTCAGGCTCTGCATTGACAGTGTAGAGCCTGCTTGGGGTTCTCTCTCTCTCTCTCTCTCCCCCTCTCTCTTTGCCCTTCCCCCACACCCTCTGTGTGTCAAAATAAAAAAACATTTAAAAAAAAAAAAAAAGGATGCCCACTTTCACCCAAAGATAGGAGATTAATGTTTCTTTTAGTATTTGGCAATACACGAAAGCAGAACTAAATGCTTTGAGTGGCTAAAAGTTGGTTCTCTTTTCACTTGTTTAAATCTTTTTAAGGTAAGGTACAAGTTCTTGATTTTTCTTAGCGTCCTAAGATTTTAGACCCACTTTGCATGCTACCTCTCTCCCCTGAAACTAGTGTAGAAACCAAGTTCGTAAAACCTCCCCATCTGACCACATGTAAGGAAAAAGTAATTCTACCCCTAAAAAAAGAGTTAACTAACTGAGCATTTGTATTCACCTTTAAAATACATGATACAGCTCTAGGACAAAAGAAAACCTTTAGAGAAAGGAAATTGGCTTCCAGCTATGGAATGAATAAGTCACGGGAATAAAAGGTATAGCCTAAGGAATCGAGCCAGTGGTATTGTAATAGCTCTGTATGATGGTGACAGATGATAGCTAGACTCACGGGGAGCGCAGTATAATGTATTGAGGGGTTCAATCACTACATTGTACACCTGAAACTAATGCAATATTGTGTCAACTGTGCAAGTAAAAAAAAAAAAAAAAAAAAAAATTAAGTAAATGCAGAAACAACTGGATCATGGTGTGAGGCCCTGAAACCGAGTCCCTGTCCTCTTTCAAGAAAGCCTGGCCAGAGTACTCCAGCCCCCTGCCCTTCTACCTGCCCCTTCCCTCCAGGAGAAGTTGCTCCAGTACAAGGAACTGCCTTTGACCTGAGGAAGCCGGTGGAGCTTGGAAAACACCTGCAGGAGTTCCGTATCCACGGCTTTGACCACAATTTCTGTCTGAAGGGATCTAAAGACAAGCACTTCTGTGCACGGTAGGTGCTTTTCCCTGACTGCCTGTGTAGGGAGGAAGAGATCTCACCTCCTAGGTGAGGAGTTTTTCCTCTGGCCACCTCGATAGCATTTACTACGCTGCAGGGACCATATACCACATCCCTGTCTTTTCAAAGCTCCTGTTCCGCGGAGCAGCACCACCGAAGGTCTCTCCCCCACCCCCACCACTGCCATGTCTCTTCCCCCGCCCACCCTGTGCTCCCACCTGGCATCCTGTCTCTCTTTGCTCCCTCTCTCCCCATCGGAGCCTGTTCTTTCAGGCCCACTCTTTTGTTAGAAGCCCTAATTCCCCTGGACTGAAGTCAGCTCTGCTTTCCTTGACCTTCCGGAGCCCCGTTTGTGATGCATGGAAAGTCAGAGGCTGCACCTCTCCCAGGGCGCCCACCACCAGCAGCCTGGCCTGCGAGGCATTTGTGTGCACTCTCTCCTCCCCGCTAACCTCCCGGCTCCTCCTGCTACCTCTGTGCATCCCCAGCTCTGCCCGAGCACCTCACCCCACGCGTGGCAATAGCAAATGCACGTCTGTAGAATAAATGGATTTTAAATGAGGCAGAGAAAATGATTCCAACTCTAATGGAAACTTCAAAAGCCTTCTCTCCCTTAGAGCCCCAGTCCCTGTGTTCTTCCAGATGGAGTCCACTCTTCTCCTCTGGCCCATTTCTCTCTCTAGTCTGGAGGACACTCTCTTGCCTACTCTCAATTATTCAAGTCCTGGCCCTCCTCTTCCCAGAACCTCTTGATTGACTACATTGTTGGGATGTTTTACCTCGTTTTTTTAAAAAAAGGAAACCGTGAATCCAGCAGAAACTGACAGCACCTCTGTTCTCGGGGGTGAGATCTGACTAAAAAGCCCAGCCTGCTCTAGCCCCAGGGAAGGGCGACAGTTTAATTTAGACAAGCGTCTCTTCTCTTTCAAAAGACACAGCTGGTGGCTTTGCCAGGTCAAGCAGAGAGCATCAGCTCTTCCTGAGAAAGAATCTCAGCTCCTCCGGAATCTGACAATCTGACAACTGTGTCTCTGCAGCCTGGCCGCCCCCCGCATGCGCGCGCGCGCGCACACACACACACACACACACACACACACACACACAGAGTCTGGCTAGGGTGAGCCTTCCTCAGAGAAGCCAAGATCACAGTGAGAAGTTGCTACTGGAGGATCCTTACTTAGGACCACCTGCTCATGCCTCACCCATGAGACTGCGAGAATTTCCCATCATGCTCTTCCCATCTTTGTCTCCACGTATCTTGTCCCTGCTCTGTCACTGGGTCTAATTACTGTCTCGAGGCTGCTTCCCAGCTCCTACCTGTCCCTGCCAGTTTTTCCGCCCTTGTACCTCTATGATTTGCTTTGTCCCCAGGGTCCATCATGCTAGAAGCGGGCGGGTTCTGGAAGTGTACACCACCCAGCCCGGGGTCCAGTTTTACACGGGCAACTTCCTGGATGGCACGCTGAAGGGCAAGAGTGGAGCAGTCTATCCCAAGCACTCCGGCTTCTGCCTGGAGACCCAGAGCTGGCCTGATGCAGTCAATCAGGTAAAGCTACAGGCCAGCCTCTCAGTGGTGTTGTGTCCAAGGTCACACTGTATGACAGAGGCCACAACCCTCAGGTCAGGTCTGTCTGACTCAAAAGTCCACATGTGTTCTCTTCTCCAAGTCGTGATAAACACAGGAAACCCAGAGCCAAGCTCCTAACATAGCATTTACTTTTTTTTTTAATCTCCTCTATTTTGTGCCTTCGAAGCCTTTACTCAGTTTAACGTTGCTCTTCTCAATCTTATCTTCTGCAACCACGCTTTTAAGATGGCTCTGTTGGGGCGCCTGGGTGGCGCAGTCGGTTAAGCGTCCGACTTCAGCCAGGTCACGATCTCGCGGTCCGTGAGTTCGAGCCCCGCGTCGGGCTCTGGGCTGATGGCTCAGAGCCTGGAGCCTGTTTCCGATTCTGTGTCTCCCTCTCTCTCTGACCCTCCCCCGTTCATGCTCTGTCTCTCTCTGTCCCAAAAATAAACGTTGAAAAAAAAAAAATTTAAAAAAAAGATGGCTCTGTCTTCTCTTCCTATTTGTTTACTGGTAGCTTCTTTTTCTAGCCACTGCCTAGAAAAGTGCTCTTCAAAGCACCAGCTCAAAAGACTGTCTTGCAGTCTTGCCCCAGAATGTGAATCCACACAGCAAGGTCCTGCTACAGCACCATGTGCTCAGCAATGTAGTTGATTTTCATTCTGGCTCAAGTTCTTTATCTCACTGCAAACCAGTTACATTGGCAACTGGTTCTCAGAGCTGGCCTAGAGACCAGTCCAGAAGCCATCCTGAATGGTTGAGGGCACGACCCAGGCCGGCAAGGTGTAACCTGTATTGTTTTTCCCTTCACAGCCCCACTTCCCTCCTGTGCTGCTGAGGCCTGGTGAGGAGTATGACCACACCACTTGGTTCAAGTTTTCTGTCGCTTAAGGAAGTGTAAAGACCCCCAGGGCCAGGCTGGGGGCCCTTCAACAGCCTGTCTCCTGTCCAGAGAGAAGATTTAGAGGCTTTACAAGTGATCCTGTGAATCAAAATCATATAAAGGGTAGCTGCACAATAATTAGTCTGGATCTTGATTTCCTTTCCCAGTGACTGGCTACAGGTTCAGTCTATGACCAGCTCTGTCCTCTGTGTGGTTTAGGGAATCCAACCGCCAAGGTTCTCGCCTAAGCCCTGACCCTAACCCGGAAGGGACACCCAGCCCCTTGCTGTGTTGGCCCCATCTCTCCACCCTTCTTTCTTCTCTCCTTTTTGCCCCTCTTTTCTTTGATCCTACTCTCATTCCGTTTCTTTGTCCTCCTCCCCTACCCTAGGCCACCGCGTCCCTGTGCAGCAATTCAGAGCTCCGACAGACCTCTGATAAGGTGGTAGATGATTGAGGGTGAAGGAGCTGAGGGTTAGGGAGGGCAAATGACCCTCATAAAGGCACACAACCAGAAGTTTTAGCCAAGACGTGACATCAGGTATCCACATTCAAGCCCCCTCTTTGCTTCCATTTCAGTCTGCCAGAGCATTCCCAGGATCGCTGGTGGACATAGGGGGTTCTGACCTTTGTTAGGGCCAGCCTTTCTTCCCAGATTCATGCTTATGGGAAGCATTAGTCTGAGTCTGAGTTTAGCTGTCTCTAAGGATATGACTTAAAGGGCCAGGTCAAAATATCCAGGAAGAAATCTGTAATTTTGATCTCTGCCTTTGGGGTAGAGAAAGCCCCAGCCCAGGCAAGGCGTGGGAAAGAAAGCAGGCCTCTGGAGACAAGAGCTGTGTTAGTGTGGAAAGAGAGCCTTACCTGAGGACTGACTGTAGAGTGCACCTGGCACAAGACGTTGGTATTACATAGTTGAGCCTGGAGCTCCCCCGTTTCCTGAACAATTGAATCATCAGTGATGGGTTGGGGTTGGTGGTTGGTTTAGAGTTTTAAAGAAATCTATCTTCTATTATATGCTAGCAACCAGTTGAAATAAAACCAGAACTTGCACCTTCGGAAGACTCTCAGGGCCTTCGCTCATCTTTAAATCTGTCAGACATGGACCTTTGGGAAACTGACCAAGTGTTGGGTATGTTCCGGATTCCACTGTGCTCTTCCAGTATGAGCCCCAGCACCTTCCTAGAAGAAAGTCACCTAACTGGCCGCCTCCTGAGCTTCCCATACTTCCTTAGTAACAATAAACCAAAAGAAGCATTTATTTTTTTAAATGCATTTCAGCATGAATTTTCTGGATACCTACTGTGTATACAGTTTTCTGCTGAGTCTTTTTTTTTTTTTTATTTTTTAAAAAAATTTTTTTTTTTAATGTTTATTTATTTTTTTGGGACAGAGAGAGACAGATCATGAACGGGGGAGGGGCAGAGAGAGAGGGAGACACAGAATCGGAAACAGGCTCCAGGCTCTGAGCCATCAGCCCAGAGCCCGACGCGGGGCTCGAACTCACGGACCGCGAGATCGTGACCTGGCTGAAGTCGGACGCTTAACCGACTGCGCCACCCAGGCGCCCCAACTGAGTCTTAAGGAATTCAAGAAGTAATGTCTAAGATGTAGTGTATTCCCGGGGCGCCTGGGTGGCTCAGTCGGTTAAGCAACCGACTTCGGCTTGGGTCATGATCTCGCGGTCCGTGAGTTCGAGCCCCGCGTCAGGCTCTGTGCTGACAGCTCAGAGCCTGGAGCCTGTTTCAGATTCTGTGTCTCCCTCTCTCTGACCCTCCCCCGTTCATGCTGTCTCTGTCTCAAAAATAAACGTTTAAAAAAAAAAAAAAGATGTAGTTTATTCCCTCAGGGATATCAGTCTCTCTGGAGGAGACAAGACGGATAGCGACAGATGATTTAGAATTGCACCGTGACAGCCCAAACCCTGAGTGCTATCTCTACTGCTGGCGTTTACTACATGGGCAAACAACCCAATTTTGGGGATTGGGTGAGGCAAAGGGATTAGACATGAGATATCTTGAAGGTACGTCTATGTCCGCAGGGCTAGAACTAAAACTGGCCACTAGTCTACTTCTTTTTCCACAGGCCCTCCCTGTGCCCGTGACAAAAGGACCTGAAAGGTGAACAGCAAATTCTTCAGCCAGCCAGGGCCCTGAGCCACAGATGCTGAGGCCCAGGACCTGTGGTCCTGTTTCTCTTCCCAAGTGGCTTTGAGCAGGCAGTGGGGGGGTCTCACCACATTACTGTTTAGAGCCCTGCACAACCTATACTTCCATCACACATCCTTCTTCTAGGACCCTCTGGACAATTGAGTTCTTACCCTATTACCATCTTTTAAAAAAATTTTTTTTTTAGTTCATTTTTTGAGAGAGACAAAGTATGAGCAAGGGAGGGGCAGAGAGAGAGGGAGACACAGAATCGGAAACAGGCTCCAGGCTCTGAGCCATCAGCCCAGAGCCTGACGCGGGGCTCGAACTCCCGGACCGCAAGATCGTGACCTGGCTGAAGTCGGACGCTTAACCGATTGCGCCACCCAGGCGCCCCTAAATTTTAAAAAATAAAAAAGAAAATTAAAAAAATAAAGTTCAAGTAATTAAAAAAAAAAAAAAAGAGGTCACAAGAGGTCACTGGCTGGAAAAAGTAACAGGACAGATCTAGAATGCAAGCCAGTGTATGCTCTGCTGGCACCACACTCCAAAAAAAGTCCCCAGTTTTTCCATTCAGAGGGAAAAGTCTAAGATTCATAACATACAGTATTGGTAAATGGAGAATTTTTACTCAATCACCATTAGTAGTAATGTAGATTAGTACAACTTTTTTGGAGGGAAATTTGGCAGAATCTATCGATATTGGCAAACTTGCAAAACTCACGATCTAGTAATTCCACTTTTAGAAACCTTTTGTATATAAATCGATCAGAGAAAGACTGACCTCACATGACTTCACTCATATGTGGAATCTGAGAAACTTAACAGATGATCATAGGGGAAAGGAAGGAAAAGCAAGATAAAACAGGGAGGCGAACCATAAGAGACTTACATACAGAGAACAAACGGAGGGTTGATGGGGGTGTGGAAAATGGGGGATGGGCCATTCAGGAGGGCACTGGTTGGGATGAGCACTGGGTATCATATATAAATGATGAATCACTGGCTTCTACTCCTGAGGCCAAGACTACACTGTATGTTAACTAACTTGAGAATTAAAAAAAAAAAGTTTTTCAATAAAATTTTATGATTTGCCCTGCTCAAAAAAAGAAATCCTTTCTAAGGATATCTATCTGTAAAGACAAACATTCAGACAAGGATGTTTATCTCAATCTAATCGGTAATAAGGAAAATTTTTAACTACCTAACACCCATCAATACAAGAATGGATAAATAATAATCCATACAATGGAATACTATGTGGCCATTAAAAGAGATGAGATCAGGGGCTCCTGGGTGGCTCAGTCAAGTGACTGAATCTTGATTTGGGTTCAAGTCATGATCTCGCGGCTCGTGAGTTCAAGCCCTGCATCAGGATCCCTGTGGACAGCACGGATCCTGCTTGGGATTCTCTCTCTCCCTCTCCCCTGCTCATACTCTCTCTCAAAATAAAATTATTTAAAAAAAAAAAAAAAAAAGGAAGAAAGAAACAGATTGGGCACCTGGGTGGCTCAGTCGGTTAAGCGCCAGACTTTGGCTCAGGTCATGATCTCACGGTCTGTGAGTTCGAGCCCCTCAGCAGGCTCTGTGCTGACAGCTCAGAGCCTGGAGCCTGCTTTGGATTCCGTGTCTCCCTCTCTCCGCCCCTCCCCTGCTCCTGCTCTCTCTCTCTCAAAATAATATTAAAAAAATTTTTTAACATATAAATAAATTACAAAGAAAAAATAAAGTAACATCTACCAGTCATTAAAAAAGTAATAAACTAAAAAACAAAGTTACTTAGCCCCAGTAAGGATATGCACCTTTAGGGCATTTGAAGAAGATACTGGTAATTAATTGTGCTTACGAAAGACAATAAAAAGGTTAAGTATGTCAAGCTACAAATCTGATGAATAGTATTTTAGAGAAATTGATCTTTTGTGGTAGCAACCAATCTATCCCTTTTCATGAAAAACACATAGAAAAGAGAACTTTGATTTCCCTAAGAAAAGACCTACTACATAGTTATGAGACATGTAGAGTGTGACAAGGTCTCTATGAACTCACTAAAGATGTCAGCAAGAAACAAAACTTTACTGTCTAATAACAGGACACTTAGTTCATATGAGGTGGTGAAGACAAACATGGTATTATTCAATATGAAAACACCACATAACCACAGAATTATTAAAGCCTTGCTGAAAAGGCAAAGTAAGTCTCTAGGCCCCCCAGGAGTCCATCCCTTCTTTACCATATACCCCCTACTACCCACAACCAGACTAGTGCAATTATTCTTGTGTTTTGATCCTTCACAGGTGAGCATATCATTGACTTCAGTTCAATGGCTAAGTTCTTATCATTTCGCTGTGGGATTTTCATTTTTCCAATTCCCAATCATTTTGCTTAACAAGGTAAGAGGTAATAATACTGAACACCTGCACAAATGTTGCTGTAAAGACATAAACTAAGATGGCCTGCTGTGGAGGTTGAACTATCGTGACTATCAGGTAACCAATGACGGTCCACTCTCAAAGGACTGAAGGAAGTTATGTCAACGAATCCATGGATAGTTTGCAAAAAGTGGAACAGGAGAAAATACAGGACTACCAGCAGAAGACAGAAAGGAAACAGCACATACCTCCTGTCTCCCGGCCAGTTCCCATTCTCAGTCATAACCATCTTAAACAACTGGATCACCAGTTTGCAGTGGGCTGTGTAGGCAGTTATGACAGGAGTACAATACTTTTCCAAGTTTCAACTTCTCCAATTACTCAAATCATAATTCAAGTCTCAGATGCTTTGGGTAGCACTTCCAGCTATAGCCAAGTTAAAGAGGTCAGCAAATCCTCTCCTCAAAAATGCAACTATAATGCCAAGGGGGGTGGGGGGAAGTGGCAAAACAACTTTGGTGCTCTGGAAACTGGCCCAAAGCATACAGCAATCTGAGACGTGTTTGTTTGCAAAATTGCTGAACTTTGTGGATGAACAGTGGGAGACTGTGGCGTTTTCACCCAGGGCTGTTACCATTCCCTACTCCCCCAGCTCAGTCATTATGGAGGTTCTGTCCAGGCAAAACAGAACATGAAGACCAGCAGGTTCCTGTGGTTGAAGATGGGGTTCACTCAATTTGGAGTGATAGATGATACCAACATCCAATAGCTTTATCAATAGAAGTAATGACCACATTGCTATGCAAGCGGGACACCTGGTGGCTCTACTAACCCTGAGGTTGCAATCTAGTTGGAACGTGCAGCTTTCTGGCCGATCTGAAGCTGCACACATGCAGAGGAGAGACCAGAGAGGTCCAAGCTGTATATTTCTGGCTAACTCTGAGGCTGCTTTCATGTGCACAGGAACTTAAAAGGGGTTTAGCAAAAAGTAAAAGCCAGGACAGACTTGAAAACACCCCAAACATTGAAGTCACTCCCCATCTACAAACAGATCCATCAGCAGAGGGCAGAAATCTGACTGGTTGAGGTGCCTGTCTGGTGGTTGGCTGACCACTAAGCTATGCAGACACAGGGCAACCCCCTAGAAAACTGAGCTTAAAAATAAACACAAAGTTTCTTAAAAAATAACCAAAAAACTGAATAGAGACAGATTATATAAAAAAGAACCCAGTGAAATTGTAAGGTTGAAATGTACAGGGGCACCTGGGTGGCTCCTTCAGTTGAGTGTCCAACTTCGGCTCAGGTCATGATCTCGTGGTTCCTGAGTTGGAGCCCTACATTGGGCTGTGTGCTGACAGTTCAGAGCCTGGAGCCTGCTTCAGATTCTGTGTCTCCCTCTCTCTCTGCCCTCCCCTGCTCATGCTCTGTCTCTAAAAAATAAATAAATGTTAAAAAAAAATAAAAAAGAAATAAAAAGAAATGTACAATAACAAATGAAAAGTCCACTGGAGAAGCTCGGCAATAGACGACAGGAGAAAAAATAAGTGAACTTAAAGATAAATCAATAGAAATGATTCAATCTGAAGGACAGAGAAAAGAGATTGAAGAAAACAGAACAGCACCCTGGAGACCTATGGGACATACCAAGCACATCAACATATGTGTAATGAATCCAAGAAGGAGAGGAAGAAAGGGTCAGAAAAATATTTCAAAAAACAATGGCAAAAAAACCTCAAAGTTGAAAAAAACCATTAATCTATACTTCCAAAAACTCAAATAACTCCAAGAGGGATAAATACAAAGAGATCCCCACCTAAATACATAATATTTAAACTGTTGAATGCCAAAAAACAAAGAGAAAATTTGAAAGCAAGAGAAAAAAATGACTCATTACTACAGGGGACCAATTAACATCAGACTCTTCATCTGAAACAATGGGAGTCCAGGAAGCAGCGGAATGACAGAGTGCTTAAAATCCAAGGATTTTGTATCACCCAAATCCACTCTTCAAAAGCAAAAGTAAATGAAAACATTGCTAGCAGACCTGCCTTATCAGAAATACTGGAGGAAGTCCTTCATGCTAAAAGCAAATTAAGACAGCAACTTGAATCCTTGGAAAGAAACGATCAGAAATGGTATAAATATATGGGTTAACGAAACTGGGTGTGTGTATTTTCTCGACTCTTCTATGAAGACCTAAGACTGTATAAAGCAATAATTTATAACATTGCATCACTGAGTTTATAATACATACAGCACACGGGAAGGAAGTCTAGGAAAAGGAAATAAATTGGAGCAAACTTTCTGAATTTTGCCAGAATATTAATTTGAAGTAGATTGTGATAAACGAAGATATAACAACTATGGAAGTAACTCACAAATACAGTAAAAAAGAAAATCAAAAGGGATTAAAATGATACACTAAAAAAATATGTAATGCAAAAGAATGCAGGTACAGGAGAAAGAGGAGGAAAAAGACAGGAGACATATAGAAACAAAATAGGAAATACAAAAAAAAAAGAAAACAGAAAAAAATATCAATAATTCTATTAACTATAGATGGCTTAAATAACCCAAAAGGCAGAGTTCTGTCAGACTGAATTTAACAAGCAAGACAGAGCTTAAACTATACGCACCAATAGGCTAAAAGTAAGTAGATGGAAAAGATCCGCCATGGATACAAAACAGTAATCAATAGAGAGCCGGAGTGGCTCTACTAATATCAGACAAAATAGCTTTTAAAACAAGAAATATTCGGGCGCCTGGGTGGCGCAGTCGGTTGAGCGTCCGACTTCAGCCAGGTCACGATCTCGCGGTCCGTGAGTTCGAGCCCCGTGTCAGGCTCTGGGCTGATGGCTCAGAGCCTGGAGCCTGGAGCCTGTTTCCGATTCTGTGTCTCCCTCTCTCTCTGCCCCTCCCCCATTCATGCTCTGTCTCTCTCTGTCCCAAAAAATAAATAAACGTTGAAAAAAAAAAAAATAAAAAAAAATAAAACAAGAAATATTCATAGAAACAAAGGTACTTCATAATAAAAGCATCAACGCATCAGAAAGATACAACAAATATAAACATTACATATGCAGCTAGAAGAGTTGTAGATGCTTTGAAGCAGTAATTATGACCAGAGGCCATGCCTGGAGTTGCCTTAGTGTTGGGTAAAACTATAGTTCTAGTAAATACTGCTTCAAATTTCCTGAAAACAGGAAATGTTTTCAGTTAAGAGAATGTTACCTTTTTTTTTTTTTTAGATGAATATTTCTCTGAGCATAGTGACCTCTACTGGTATTTACATAAATTAAAATGCCGTTTCTGCCATCATAGAAAGGTTCCATTCCAGCATAGGGTCATTTGCTTTGAGAAAGGAAAAGAGAAACATGGTACATATTAGAACCTTCTTTTGAATCACGAGTATTGCAAACTTTCTTACTATAGTAGCAAGAAGCCAGGCCAATCTGTCCAGTAACTAGTGAACTAGGAGAGGGCATCACTAACCCCTACAGCAATAGTTTTCTATTCTGGCTATGTTAGAATCACCAGGGAACATTGTTACAATATTGATGCTCAGGCATCACTCTCAGCAATTCTGATTTCACTGGAATGTTTTGAAGGCTTCCGGGGGATCCTAATGCATAACTAGGGATGAGACACTCCCCTAGAGTAAAAGCTTTCACCAATATTATAAAGTACATAAATGTTTAGCTAGAATTTGCCCCCTTAGCTTCATGAAGCACTTCCTCAAGAATGAGTCACAGAGAAACAATCTTCCTAGACCAGAAGTATGTCTTGGTAAGGCCATCGCAACCCTACCAGTAATGGCACCCAAGATCTGCAGAAATAATTATATTGAAGGTGGTGAAGAGCTAAAGATAAATACCTAAACCAGGGGTGGCATTTTCTGTAAATGGTCAAAGAGTAAACGTTTTAAACTTTTGGGACTTCCAGTCTGTCACAATTACTCACCTCTACCACTGTAACACAAAAAGTCAAGAAACAATAGGTAAACAAATGAGCCTGGCCACATTCCAATAATTCTTTACAGATGCTGCAATTTGAATTTCACATAATCTTCATGTCATTAAGTGTTATTATACTTTTAATTTTTTTCAACCACACAAAAATGTAGAAACCATCTTAGCTCATTAGCTGTATGAAAAAAGCAGTGGGCCAGATCTGGCCTGTGGGCCACAATTTTCTGAATCCTGGTCTAAATAAATAGCCTGCACTCTGAAGGAATATAAACATTAAAGTATCATGCAGCCATCTTTAAAGAAAGCAGTATGTTCTTATTATAAGAGCCCTGGAACTCTGGTGATGGTTCTTCTGACAATGGCCAAGATAAACTAGCCCATCTACCTTTACCTCTGTCATACGTATTTGCTTTACAGCCAGAATTTTTTAGCCTTGGCATTGAAAGAATTCATTTTCTGGAATCCAGATTTCTTGAAGATCTGCTACATCCCAAAATAAAAACTTAACAGTGCATTCGTATAGGATCACATCCAGACACCTTTAAGCAAGCTTTGGTCACTGAGGACAACCCAAGGGACCTGAAGAGCTGGATAGGATATAACCTTAGGCAGCTGATAGGTGAAATGGTTGCTGTTGGTCTTATGACGTGACCTTTCTTACATGGGATAGGCTGACTCACCCCAGCTCACCAGTTCTTGGGGTGGTAAGTCTCCACCCTTCTCTGCAGAGAACTTTCTGCACAAAAATTTTCCACACCCTTTTTGAACAGAACTCCTTGATGAGGAGAACCCAGATGAGGAGAAAAGAAACCTTGCAATCGAGTTGCAGAGTAGAGTTGGACATTGTAAACAGCAGCCTAGGGATCTAGATCCTCCGCAGACAGACTCAGACAGGAGTCTTAGATGTGGCTAAATGGAAATGTGAGCTTTTAATTGAAATGGCGATTATAGGTCTCAGAGAAGAGAGGAGGTTCCAATTTTATATCCTCGGCTTAACAGATAATTCATTGATTCATTCACCCATTAACTTTCCTTCATCAAATATTTAAGTGTTAAGTACTAGGCAGTGAGGAAAACAGAACAAGGCCCGGTACCTGCTGTCGCCATTAGCCTTTTGGTGGCACACCTATAAGAGAAGTAAACAGGCAAGTTCACCGTGTTGAGAGCAAAGGAGCCTAAACCAGACTTTTGATTACATGGAAACTTTCCAGAATAGGGGGAAAACATGCATTTTACCACAGTTAAAACAAAAACCAAAAACTATGCTGAGACATCATTTTTCAACACCAGATTGGTAAAATTAAAAAGCTTGAAATCCCACCACGTGGTTACACTATATGTACCATGCAGGCAATGGTACAGAGAAACAAGATACTCCTTCACCTTGTCACCAGGACAGACTAACGATACCTAGCAAAAATATAAATAAACGCAGGAGCACCTGGGTGGCTCAGACGCTAAGCATCTGACTTTGGCTCAGGTCATGATCTCACGGTTCGTGGGCTCAAGCCCCACATTGGGCTCTGTGCTGACAGCTTGGAGTCTGGAGTCTGCTTCGGATTATGTCTCCTCTCTCTGTCCCTCCCCTGCTCGTGCTGTCTCTCTCTCAAAAGTTAAGTAAACGTTAAAAATTAAAAAAAACAAAAAACAAAAAACATATATATATACATATATATGTGTATATATATATATATATATATACACACACACGTGTACACACACACACACATCCTTTGACCCAGCAATTCAGCTTCTAGGGTCTATCCAATACATACAGTCACACGTGCAATGTATTGTACTATTCACTACAGCATTATTACTGTAATCAGAAACCCTCACATCCACTAAGAGGGAACTAATTCCTGGTACTTTGCTGAAAAACTCAGTGGAAAAGCAGCAAGTCCTCTCCAAGGTACACAGGTCCTATATAATCTATATCCTACACCGCTCTCCCTTCCTATGCCATCTCTTCCTGTTCTCTCCCAGTGTTCACTCCATGCTGGCATCCTTACCCAACACAAACCACTTCAGAGTTTCTGCACTTACTATGCCCTCTGCCTAGAACACTCTATCTCCACAAGCTGACGTGCCTTACTCCCTCACATGCACAAACGTTACTATCAGAGGCCTCCCTTAGACATCCTTTACCCAACACCAACCAATTCCCCCTCTCTCCCCGCCTCGTTGTTGTCCGAATCAGTTATTACCCACCTGTTTGTTCATTTGTCTCTCCAGAACTTAAGCTCCAGAAGATAAAGACTTTGTTCATCTGTTTTCCATGGCTAATAGTACCTGGCACATTGAAGGGGCACACAAGTTATCTGTGTCAATTATGCAACATCCAGGAACTAACTAGTATGCAACATAAAAAGAGCGCCATTTTTACGTATAATGGAAGAACTCCAAAATGTTAAACGAGGGAAAACAAGGTGCATCTATTTTGTGTTAAAAGGGAAATGGAGAAAATCTGTCCATATTTGCTCAGGCTGTATTAATTGGTAACAATGGTTGCCTTTGGGGAGGTAACTGGGCAGCTGAGTCAGGGTTAGGGTGCCTTCTCACTATATACACCTTGAATATATTACCAAGTCAAAAAATGAAATAAAATGGAAAGTAAGTTGGGCCAGCGGCCTGTGGGAAAAAGAAAACAGCACTAGATTCAAGAAGCAGCCTAGAGTGCTTCAACAATTGGCTACTGCATTCCACATGTTCCAGTTATCCTTCTATCCGGCATCTTTGCCTCATGCGGTCTGGAAAGAAAATAGCCAAGTTATCAGCAAGTCGACAATGAGTAGAATCATGGGTTGTATTTTCTGATTTTCCCGTAAGGTTTTTTTTAAAAAAGCAATAAGGTGCCTTATTGATAAGAAAACCAAGGGCTTTGAAACAACACATTAAGATTCAAACATTTCCTTTCTTCTAATAGGAGACTAGTAAACAGTATTAACAATCTCACTGAACCCATTTCCTCCTCTGTGAGATGGGGTTACCAGCACTATATTGCTGTGTGGATCTCACAAAATGTCCTTCGACATCTTTACTAGAATGTTAACAGGAAACCTGTAAGGTGTGGGGGGAAAAAAACCTATCAGGCTTTAAAACTGCCTGCTGGTGTTTCCCTGCCACCCTCCCTTCAAGATCGTTCTGGATATAATAGCTTTAATACTACCGCTTACCAGAAACCTAAGCATCTTCACTCCATGTCTTTGGTTTGTCACCAGTTCTCACCGCCCTCCAAACACTACAAGACCAGCCAGGCCCCTGGTATGTTACTTTGACCTTTACTTCAGGTCTTTCCAGCTATACAATTACTTATACATCCACTACGTTGTACCCTCCCTTCCAAAGGTCTCCAAACAGTTGCTAAGAGCCAGATCTGATTCTTTGCTATTACTCTTCACTCTGATTACTCTTTGCCAACCTGTCAGTTTTAGAGCTTACACTTCCTTTTACACGTACCTTGGAAATCACCATCCTCCTTTAGACTTCAAGATAGGCTACACAAAGAGGACAATCACAATCCTACACCACCATCCATTTCACCAAGTCTCAAAGTGATGGCATTTCAAAATTCCCTCAGATTTTTCACCGTCCTCAAGACAGGATATGGCAAGGTGGCAGGACCACACTTTCACTTTATGCTTAGCCTAGCTCCAAGTCCAAAGGAAAACTACCACTGTGAAATCAAGTGCAATCAAGGGTATGCATTACCTACCTCTCAACACCTCTCTGTAAGCAAGAGGACTAAAAGATTCTATGTCCAAAGTACTCAGTGTCTGATGTGTTCAATTAGTCACCAAGTAGTGCCAGGTATTTTAGGAATAAGCCTAGCCTAGTACTTATCAAGTCAGTCACATCAGTTTAGCATTCCCGACACCTGAAAATGCAAACAAAAAGAGCACACTGCATCAAAATGTATCACGTTAAGATGTATACTAACCACAAAGGTACCTGCTGTCAAGCATGTGCAAGGCACTGACCTAGATACCTAGCACTCCCTTTCCCATTAAAGGTTGAACTTCCTGTACTTGTTTCCTAGACCCATTTTTGCCCCTACCCCTCCTCCTATCTTTTAGCCTTCTGTACTAATCTCTAGGTTACTGCTTAGTAATCATCCCAAAGCTACAGGATTAATGATTCCTACTCTTGGCTCAGCACTGCCACTTCCAAAAATTGAGTATCAGGGTTGTTTGTTCTCTGCAGATTTATTAAGTGAACTTATCTTTATGTAATACAGAACAATTAAAGCTGACCAAGTGCAACAAATAAGCCTCCCATTTACACACATAGCTTTACACCATTATAATTCAGCCAGTTGTCAAAATTCTGAAAAGAAAATATCCAATCTTCCAATGCACTAGTGATCATTCAGACCAAATAAATTTGATGCAGACCAGTATTCCCTTTTTGAACTGATGCTAAAGAATGCCTGGTAAAAGCTTGACCAGAAAACTCAAAATTAACTATTACTGTCCTACTAAGGATAAAGTCTGAACAAAGAATCTACCAGCTATATTCTAAGATCTACCAGATGCTACCAAAACAACTACATGAGGTGTCGCTAAACGCAGATTTACAAAACTGCTTTAGTCTCATTAACATTTCTGATTGACATCTTTTTTCAGATTGACATCTTTATAATTACTTTGCACCAGCCTGGCAAAATAAAATGTTGGTAGTCAGGAACCGAAAAACCTAGGATGGGAATAATCTCTGCTCAGAATAAGGCAATCCATTTCAAGAGAGAGTATCTGGGCTGGAAAATTTTGCAAAGCTGGTTTACATGATGTTTTGTCCCAAATTCAGACAATTCTTCCAACATGCATAAGTTGTGGTATAAAATTAATATTGAAAACAAAAGAACATTGGGTAGAATTTACTAAAATCGGGAGTTCTGATTTGACACCATCTCATCTCATAGCCTGAAAACCTCAATTAGTTACTGTACTAACAAGCCTTTGGAAGCAGTGATCCTCTAGGCTGACAAATTGAGATCGTTAGAGCTTGCTATTATCTAGTAATACCAACTCCCAACAGATTATTTAGGGACTTGTCAGATACACTTAAGCTATTAAGTGGACTTGAGTTCTTATCTTACCCACAGCTCTAAGGATAAAAAGGAATTCCCCAAGTGTATGTATACTACAGCTAATGATGTTCACAACTCAAATAACACCATTAATGAATATAGATCTGTATGAATAGTTAATATCAAGGTTTACCCCTGAATCTTAAACTGAGTATTAACATTGAACACAAATCAAAAATCTAGTTAGAAACATTTTATTTAAATGTGCCAAATAAAAACCCACATTTTCAGACCATAGGATGTTAATACATTCAACAAAAATTTATATTATCTTACTGCTGTGAATTTACAGAGTAATAATCCAGATCCATTTTGATTAGATGGTTGAAATACCCTTCCTAGGTTACACTTTACAGACATCACAAATCCCTTATAATAATGTAAACAAAATAATTTTTCCCTAAAAGGTGAACTTGAGAACTTCAGTCCACTCTTTCAGGACTTGCACTTCTTCGTGGACTTCCTGATGGGGAACGACTAAAAAGAAAAACAATTAAGTTTGGAACTGATTAGTATCTACTAAAATTTACTGTTATGTACATATCAGGACAAAACTCAATTTCAGTAAACTCCTAGGTGGCCAAAAGTAATATATAGCAGAGATCTAAAAATTACCTAAAAGATTTACATACAAATCCTTTGTCCCTGCTTAAGATTAGGCTTCACAGCCTCCTTGCTAAAACCACAAGTTAAAGAAAACTAGTATTTGAATTCTGGGGTTTCGATCATTAAGTAGCAAGTAAGTAGTAAGATAATGCTTTAGCTCTAAGATTTCAACCTACAATTTTTTTTCCCTCATGTGGGTACTTCACTTATCTATTGTCCCACGTGGAGGAAAAAGCGCATGTTTAACGTGAAACTCTACACTTAAAGGTTTACAGGACTAAGCCTCTTAATAATCATCCTAAGGTTTTGTGACTAAATATCCAAACATTAATCTCAACTTGAAGTGGGAAAAGCAATCATTTAAGAAACTTAGTAACTAACAAGAATATACATATATATATATATACATGTATATATATATATATACATATATATATATATATATATATACATATATACATGTATATATATATATAGCACCAATTCTCCAAAGAGCTCAAAGCCTGCAAAGCAAGCAGTAAGCAAACAAACTCTGCAGAGGCCATACTTGACAGTTAAGATTTGGCAACAAATTATTTAGCTTACCTTCTTTTTGGAGATGGAGATCTGGACTTTGATCGGCTGTCAAAACATGAGAAATTCTATTAAGAAAAGTACTACCAAATACCTTTCTTATAATCACAGTATCATGAAATGAACCCCCAGGTTGCGCTGAGCTTAATATTAAAAGGTCAGGCTGCAGTTCAACTGAAAGAGAGCCTACCAGTTTTTGCTAACAAAAGCCAATCTTCCAACAACTGTTCTTCATAAAATGAGTGAACTACTTTATTGTATCATGATTAATTTTTACACTATACTTCAAGCACAATGACCTCAGAATGCTTTTTTCCATGCACCTATCAGTTCTAACAAGGCCTCTTAATATAACCCCAAAGTCACAAACTTCTCTCTATAGCTTGACATTTTCTTGTCCAGGAAGTCAGTCAGAATAGGTCACGTACAAACCAAGTTCTAATGTTTGGTTTACTAGTAAGATTCTGTGTTTCCACGAACACCTAGGTTCTGAGTTTACACTTGAGATTTCAACAATTCAAAACACTTTGAACTCTTTGGATATTGGTGCCATATAACTAGAAGAGTATTAATCAGATTTTTACCCTACCTGCTTCTTGGTCGTGAAAGAGACCTAGATCTTGATCTTGACCTCGACCGGGATCTTAATAGAAAGAAAAACGGCATTGTTAGTTCAGAGGAGTAACGTCCTTCAACACCTACTACTGAGCACTACATTAGGTAAACTAAGAACAGAGAAGCTAAAATTAGGCAAGACACAGGGCGCCTGGCTGGCTGAATCAGGAGAGCATGCAACTCTTGATCTCAAGGTTGGGAGTTCGAGCCCCACGCTGGGTGAAGAGATTACCTAAAAAATGTTTAATTTAGTACTTAAAAAAAAAACCAAAAGACTAAGCAAGACACAACTCTTAACTTACATCGGCCTAAGACTGAACAAATGATTACACTTTCAACAAGCTCACAATATCAAAATAAAGAAGCACCAGCACTTCAATTATTTGTTTCTACCATACTCAGTGAGCTAGGTTGTCACAGTTCCTGTACAACATTCTTAACCAGTATATAGTATCCAAGAGAAAGAAAAGGTTTTAAGACTGGTATCATTTGGTTTAGTTGTAGATCTCAAAACCAAATTCAACATTACACAGACCCCTAAACTGAGATTTCAATTCTTCAGGTAATAACCTCAATGAAAAGTCACAAATGGGTTAAGACTTTATTCTTAGATCATCAACAAGCTTTCGTGGTTCAGGACCACTTGTCACACAAACTAAACCACAGCCTCTGACATACACACATTAGAGTCCTGCAATCAAATTAATGCATTCATTCATCTAGAGTCCAGAGCTTTCTGGAGTGGACCACAAGTTTCAGAATCCCTGCATTTTACAGATCTTGTGCTATTATCGAACAGCACTAACTCACAATGGCATACACTACTAGTGACTTGACCGTAGTATTTGTCAACTCCTTATATTCTATAAAATCTTACCCATTTAATTTTTTTGATTTATGTATTTTTTCCCCGTTTAATTTTTTTTAATGCTTATTTGTGAAACAGAGAGACAGCGCAAGCAGGGATGGGGCAGAGAGGCAGAGAATCTGAAGCAGGCTCCAGGCTCTGAGCTGTCAGCAGAGTCCCACATGGAGCTCAAACCCACGAACCTTGAGATCACAACCTGAGTCTGAAGTCAGATGCCACCGACTGAGCCACCCAGGCACCTGAATCTTACCCATTTCTGCACCTAATTTAAAGGCCTTCTACAAGAGGAGTCAAAAAACCCCTAAGGTTTCTAATTTGATTTTTAATTTCTTACATTTTAGCGTGTATGTGGTTAAATAAGCCATATCCACCCACATGTACACAACTACTACCCTAAACAACTTCCCAGTCTCAAATTCACCCTCTCATTCCAAATAGGAGAAATTTAGGTCTCAACTTGCTTCTAAGTCTACCCCTGGTTCTAATGGGCCTCCAGCAGAAATCAAGCAACTATCACCTTTAAGAAGCACTGGAATGACTTGAGAATTTGTGCTTTGGACCCTCCTCTACCATGGCCTCTCAAACAAGCCTCTAAAAATCTTTGATTGGTCTTTTCTTGATCTGTACAATTAGGATAATATCCATTTAGATGCAAGTCATGTACAAATTCAACTTTTAGAAATCAAAATATTTTCTGATGCAAACCACTTCATTTATGTCTTTAAGATAGTCTTAAAGTGCAGTCATTAAGACGTGACAAACCAAATACAAATAAGGGAAAGAAAGTGTTACATACTGGAAATACCTCGATCCTTTTATAGAACCAGACCTAGATCGTCTGAGTGAAGCTGATCTTGATCTCCGAAGAGACACAGACCTTGATCTTCGTGGAGATGCTGATCTTGACCTAAGAAATAAATCAAAGCTTAAGTCTTATGTCCAATTAAAGTTTATCAGTTGTTAAAACTTGAGTTAGATAATATTTCTCACCTCCTTCCCCTGCTCCTGCTGCGTGAGCGAGAGTATCGCCTACCTCTGGATCTCGAATGTGATCTAGACCGTGACCTATTTTATTAAGTTAGGAAAAAAAAGAATGTCAGATGATAACTCGTTTTGAGAGTTTGTGTGCCTCTGCTGAAACCAAATCTCAAACTATTTAAATTTAGTGTCTCATTTGGAAATAAACTCTGGGCCTATTAGTTTTTTTTTTTTTTTAACTACCTAAAAAAAGATTTGTTAAAAGCTGAATTACATTTTAGAATTACATAATATAAAACACTGTAATGTGTATTTAAAATAAACCTTGCAAGTTTGCAGGTCGACCCTCTTTGGCCCATGGTCTAGTAGATCTAGACGATCTAGAAGTATCTATAGCCGATCGCTGCATCTAGATGTTTTCTTCAATCTAACGACGATCAAACTGACAGCCAAATGAGCCAGGTGAGGCTTGATTGACGCAAGAAGATTTTTCTAGTTGGGAATGTGGTCAATCTGGTGTTCCTCTTTCTAAACCGGAGGGGGCCCCAATTGTAAGCCAAATTTACTGTTACGGCGATCACCGTCTCAAATTTTCTGCCCTTTAAAGAATAAGGTGAAGCTAGGTGTAGATGACTCGAGGGGATCTGGCCTCTTATGCTGATCACCTCAAGGTCTAGGAGGATCTTAATTGTCGGATTTGCAAGGCGCCTCAGCATGATATCATAAGGCTCGTGACATTCTGAATCAAGGCGACTGACTCAAACGAAGAAACCTGAAAGGTTTTGACCAGGTTGATTATTAATATATTAGCATTTGTTTAATTAAACAAAAACTGTAAAATACACCTGTACAATTAACATTCAAGTTTATAGAAAAATACTAGTTTCTGCCTTGCTAATAAAAAAATTACTGATTAACTAGTATACCAACCATTCCTTTATTAAAATAAATACCTGCTTCTCCTCCGCCGGCTATAACGATGACAATCATAAGCATAATGTCCCTTTTCGCCACATTCATAGCATCTATCATTGGGATCAAAGGGACGGCGGGCTGGTGGTCTATCAAAACGAGACCTCCGAGGCATGCCTGTTGATAATTCAACTCTCACTCGGGAACCACAAATCACCCTATAAAAGAAAGGCAACAAATTTCTAATGCTAAAGAAAATACAAATGACTTCTAGATTTAGAAATTTCCACTCCAACCTCAGAAGCTTCAGTTCTCTTTATAAACCCTTCCGACTCCAACTTTGCTCCCCCTTCTCAAGTATGTAGAATTAGGATTAACTATTTAGCTAGCTCGCTACCCAGCCCACAGGAATATTCTAATAAAGGCTGAGTTTCATGACCAACATCTTACTTACTTCCCATCCAGGCCTCGCACTGCATCTTCTGCATCTCTGGGATCTTCAAATTCCACAAAGGCAAATCCCGGAGGATTTCTTGCAATCCACACAGTTCTTAAGGGACCATAATAACTGAAAGCCCTTTCTAACTCTCCTTTGCCGGCACCGGTTCCCAGATTACCAACATACACCTTGGTTTCTGTTTAAAAACGCAAATACAAGAACGCACGTTATGCAAAATTTTGCCTAAGTTTGAGTGAACTCTTTGTCCCAAACAGGCCAACCTTAAGACTGTACAATGCATGTTTATTTAATGCTCTATCAAGGATTTAGTCTTAAAACCAGGAAGGCTCATAAATTTCCGGAAAGCTAGGCGTAAGGCAAAGCTCTTAACATTCAAACGGGGAGACGACCTCCAAAACACAAGCAGACACGTGGTAGGAGAGTCCGCGGCGTGGGGCGGGCTCCGCCCCCGCCCCGCCCCCGGGTCCCGGCAGCCCCGGGCGCGCGGGGAGCGCGCGGGCCGGCAGCGTCGGCGGCGGGCGGGCCCGGGCTGGGGCCGGACCAGGAGAGCTGGGCTGCGCCGGCTCTCGTCCTCCGCGGCAACAGCCCCAGGCGCTGGCTCGCCCAGGACTCCAGCTCCCCGCCCCAGAGCCATAAACCGCGCTCGAAAGAGCTAAAAGAGAAAAGAAAGCAGCCGCCAAACGAAAAGATTAGGTCTCCATTCCCACTCCACAACTCGACCGATTGTCTGACGAGAATGCGCAGCTCGAAGCTGCCACACTTTTGTCCAGTCTGAAATTCACCCTCGGTTTTACAGTTGGGACCAGATCTGTCTGCTAAAGTGGCGGGAAAGCGCCAAGGAAATGCGCCACCATGCTCGTCAATGTGCGCAAAATGGCAGCCGAGGGAGGGGGGGTGGGGGGCAGGCGGGCGGCTCGAAGAAGGGCAACAGGAAAACAGTAATCGTGGGCCTGCCTTGGGCTGTGGTGGAAGACGAAAACGCCCAAGAATACGGAACCCACCAGACCTCCACCCGCCATCCCCAGGCTGCCTTCGACACCCCGCCCCCGCTGCCTCCGGCTTCGTATGGTGTGCGCCGAAGCCGCCATTACGCACGCGGAATAACCGTCTCCCAACCGCCGCGCCAACCCCACGGCCTCGCAATACTCACTATAGTCACAGCAACGTCCCTTACCGGGCCCTGGCCTCTTACCTCCTCCATAACGCCCGTAACGCGACATGATGACTGGCCCGCGAGCTCTGCTCTTTTAGCTCGCAGTGCCCAAGGAATGAGTAATACAAAAGCCACAAGACCAGACCAGTCGCCAACGGTCCCAGCGGCACTACGAGGAAGAGCTGAGTTCGCGCTTATATATGCGGCGGCTGGGTCTCTCTGCGCATGCGTCAGTTCGACGTTCTGCGCGGCACAAAGGAGCAGGGCGGAAACAGTAGAGAAGCCGCGCGGAGGGAACTGATGAAGCTAAGACGCTGGGTCGGGCGGAGGGATACGTTTCCATGGGAACGCCAGATCTAGCCAGTAAACCCTCCGACTTCGCCGCGGTGTCCCGCCCCCTCCTTTCCCCCTTTTCCTGTACCCTCCTCATTTTCCTTCTCTTCTCCCTCCCTTCTTTCCCCGTACTAGGGACCCCCAACTCTAGCAATCTTACTATAGGTACCTTTAAGACCGGCGTTATGAAAGGCTGTAAAATTTAACCGCTGATGTTGCAGCTGTCGCCGCCTTTCTGCTGGGGGACCTGGCCTAAACTGCTGCCCAGTCATCTTTGAGGCTCATCAGAGGTAATCGGGAGTTTGGCCAGGGTGAGAACTCCAATGAACCCCGCCATTCTGTGTAGTGGTCTCTGCACCATGGGCCTCAAAAAGGAGTGGCGCCTCCAGGGACTGCACCGACCCTCCAGCCCCTTCAGAACCAATTTTCATCAACACGGTCCGAGTTCTTGGAGTCTGGGGGACAAAGGAATGGAGTACTTTGTTTTATTTTCCGGTGATACTGAAATTGTGCAAAAGCCCTAAATCCTTAAAGCGTTCTAGCTAGTGGCAGTTATGAAATTATTTGCATTTGAAGCACACAGAGTTATTTGTGCTTCCTTTTTAGTGCTTTCTGCTTTGTATTATAGTAACACATCTCATCCACTAATACTCATATCCTGAGCACTGAGACATTGTTAAATTGTCTTTGACTAATAAGCCTTGCTGCTCAGCCACTCTCTTCATAAAATAAATGTAAACCTTTTCTTTAGATAGAATCACTGAAAAATCAAATTTGACTTGATTTTTTATTTTTATTAAGTAATATACAATGTTACATTAGTTTCACGTGTACAACATAGTGTTTGAACAATTCGTTATAGTAAGTACTCCATGTTCACCATTAGTGACCATCTGTCACACAACTTTATTGCAATATTGCTATACTTCCTATGCTGTATTTTTCAGTTTTGATTTTATACAATGTATCTGCCAAACAGATTCAACTTCTTTTCCACCAGCCACACAAACACACACACAAAAGACAATTCATCATGAATATTTGGAATATATGAGTTGGATTGGTTCACATGAAAGATGAAATCCTTAGGTATTTGTAGTTTTATGTTTCCATTTGTAACTTAATGTGATGTATATAGGTATGTGGTACAGAGTACAGGAGAAAGGAGATTTAGTTGGTGAATAAAGTATGGATCCTCTTCTGATAATGCTACAAATTCATATATTTTTTTCAGACTTCTCAAATTATGGAAAGTGTATACATTGCAAGAAAATTCTAGCAAGAAAATAGAAGTTCTATAAAATATGTTATAGTTGTTCTCTCTTAGTCTCCTTGATCTTTGTTATCTACTTAATGGGCAGGGTTCTTCTCAAAGGATTAAATGATAAAGATCTTTTTATATATCCCTGAAAGACATTATCAATCCTGTCAAGCCTCACTAATTTGACTTTCTTTTATTAAGAATTTATGAAAATTGTTGTGGGGCAAACTGTAGGTAACTTATTGAAAGATAGTACTTATTATACTATTAGGCCTCAGTAAATAGTTTTTGTTCTGAATACCAAGTCTGCTGTACTAAAGAGAATTTTTAAAGTAATGGTATGAAAATAAGAAAAGAAACAATTTTCCAACTTAAACTGCTTTCAAGCACATTAAAGGAAAAGGGGTAAACCCAGACTGGCTTGCCTGCCTCTCTAGGTGCTTTGATAAGCTAATTGCATGTTATTTATCTCTATTAAAGGAGGGCCAGTTCTAGGCTGGGTTTGCTATCCTAGGCACCATGAAAAAACAATAGTCCCTCACAGAATTTCCACACACTATTCTACTGAACACTCACTCTGACACATAACCAGTTCTTTTCACTAAACATCAATCCAAATCAGGGAGATATTATTGTATGGAGTACTTCTATTCCTACTGATTTCTTTTGAAATCAGTTTCAGCCATATAAATTTTGCCTATAGGATTGTGTGTTAAATTAGGATGACGTTCCCAGATTTAACTGGAATATGAAAGCTACTTAATTCAATGAATATTCTAAGATTTCCTAATATGCAATTTTGAGTAATGCTTAACATGTTACTGTTGTTAAAAACTGATTATGTTATTAGTTTAGGAAAGGGTGAGTTCATTCTTAATTCTTTTACAGCAGCTTTCAAAATTTATCTGCTTTTTCTAGATTCAGTTTTTCCAGAAAAGCATTAAAGAAAAAGTTAACTCTATCATATTTTCTTCTCCATTTTAGTTTCACTTTTAAATCATTGCCACTATTTTAGCTTGCATGTGGAAACCTTAAAACAAAAACAAGTTTAGACCTTTTGTACATGTACTATTTTTTTTTTTTTTAATTTTTTTTTTTTTCAACGTTTATTTATTTTTGGGACAGAGAGAGACAGAGCATGAACAGGGGAGGGGCAGAGAGAGAGGGAGACACAGAATCGGAAACAGGCTCCAGGCTCTGAGCCATCAGCCCAGAGCCCGACGCGGGGCTCGAACTCACGGACCGCGAGATCGTGACCTGGCTGAAGTCGGACGCTTAACCGACTGCGTCACCCAGGCGCCCCAATACATGTACTATTTTTAATATAAAGAAATAGTCTGTACTTACAAACACTAGTCTTTTAATATGTATTCATGGATGTGCTGTAAATTTATGTACTGTGGGTCAGTCCGAAGATCTGTATTCAAGTACAACTTTCTTTTCTTTTTTCAACATTTCATAATCTTCAGTTCTGTCTAGGATGCTTTTACGAAATTCTAGGAAGGAAAAATCCTCAGAGGCATGTTTATAATTCTTTTATATTGTATAAAGAAATTAACTTTTCATTCGCTAAGTACTGAACTACAGTCAGTACTGAAATATGGAGATGGGGTAGGGAGAGCAACAGTTAAAGAACGCTAGTGCCTTGATCAACTTCAAGGAATGAAGAGCAAAAATGTGATGCAAGAGTGCTCCCCTGATACAAATAATACCTAAATGCGTAGTTTAGGAGTATAAAACAATCTAGGAAAAATGAGGCTTTCTGAGGAATGCCTGATTGTATTAAAAAGTGTGAAACTGTAAAACCATCCAACCCTAACCAGTTATGTCAATTAAGTTGCTCCTTCTCTAAAGAAGGATTAATGAAACTAATTAATGGTCAGCTTGTTGTCTTAACTAGGAAGAGCTAGACTAGTGTGGACAGAGTCGAGCAATTCATTCAGCACAGATAGGAGAGAACCTATGTTATCAGCTAGCTCCCAGTTGTATTTAAAGATGCTCAAGACCATTGACTTCCCTTATTTAATATTTGGATACTGACCTTCTAGTCCCTGGAAATGAATATTCTCTACTGTAAAACAATAAAAATGATTTTTGTTCACGAATCTTTTCCTTAAGACAGGCGGTGGGTGTAGTGATGAAGAGGAGGAGCTCCGTGGAGTGTGCCAGAGTTGGGTTTGAAGCCGGGCTCCACTATTGGTTAGCTGCCTAGCCTTGAGTAAGTAGCTAATCTCCGCCCACTTCAGCCTCCTCATCTGCAAAATAGGCTTTGATAGTAGTGGCCCATCTCAGAGAGTTGTTAGACGTAGACAAGGTAAATCAGGCAAATAACATTGCCCACTGTCTAGCACATATTGAGTGCTCAAGAAATGTTAGGAGGAGAAGGGGGAGGAGGAGAGAGAGGAGCGGTGGTTTGATTAACCTTTGTCAGTTGCTCAAAGTTTGATATGACTTGGGTGCATTGACAAAACTGAAGTTTTATTTGGGCAAAGCTGGGGAGAAGACCCTGAAATATGGTGACCAGCCTTACGTAGCCACTCCGAAGACATCTTTGTCTCTTCACTTACCGACCTCTAAGTGGAATTGTCACTTTTCTCCTTTGACCCTGTCCACAGAGACAAAAACAATCTGACGCATATAAGAAGCAACAACTCAGAAGAAGAAATTTTCTTCATGAAAAGTATATCTACAGGAATCCGCAAATCAAATGCTGAAACCTTCTTAAAGGTTCTACGCAAGAGCATTTGTCTGTGGAATGGGGAGATAACGTATTCATGAGCAATGGGGAGATTGTTGCTTTTTATTACAAAGTTTAGTCTTTGCAGCTAATTTCTATAAGATTAAGTACACCTTTTTTTAAAAAGGCAAGTAGAAAAACCTATTCTCAAGCCAGTGACAAATGGGTACATACACTGCAACTCAAATAGACGAGTTTAGACTGCATATGAAAGAAATGGTTTGGAACGCAGAGAAACAGGAGGAATTGTATTAAATCATTAGTCTAACCACTTCGTTTTTCAAATGAGACTAAGACCAAGAATTGTAGCATGGCGAATGCAGTGGTTCCCAAATCTTCCCACAAGGACTGTCAGAACTTTGATAAAAATATCTCCAATTCCAGAAAAATTGGAAATATTGCCAACCACTCTTTCCTGAAAAAGCCATCTTTTATTCTGTGACTATGTCTTTCTTACTCTTTTAAATGTTCCTTTTCGCATTTTTAAAAAATTTTTTTTAACGTTTATTTATTTTTGAGACAGAGAGAGACAGAGCATGAACGGGGGAGGGTCAGAGAAAGGAAGACACAGAATCTGAAACAGGCTTCAGGCTCTGAGCTGTCAGCACAGAGCCCGACGTGGGGCTAGAACTCACGGACCGCGAGATCATGACCTGAGCCGAAGTCGGCCGCTTAACTGACTGAGCCACCCAGGCGCCTCCGCATTTTTTTTTTAATGAAAGGATGCTAAGTAATTTTTTTAAATCTCATGTCTTCTTTTTTTATTTTATTTGTTTGTTTGTTTATGTGTTTATTGTAATCTCTATGCCCAACGTGGAGCTTGAACTCAAGCCCCAAAATCAAGAGTCACATGCTTCTCTGACTGAACCAGCCGGGCCCCCCTCTCATGTTTTCTCTCTTTCTTTTTCTTTAAGTTTATTTATTTATTTTGAGAGAGAGTATATGTGAGCAGGGGAGGGGCAGAGAGAGAAGGAGAGAGAGAGAGAGAGAGAGAGAATATCCCAAGCAGGCTCTGCGCTGTCAGCATAGAGCCCAGCACAGGGCTTGAACTCACAAACCATGAGATCATGACCTGAGCTGAAACCAAGAGTCAGATGCTTAACCCAGTGAGTCACCCAGATGCCTCTCATGTTTTCTTGATAGAAAAATGTTTGTGCCCTCCATCCCCCAGTATTTCTCAGATCTACCTAGTTCTCAAAGTCCAAGAGTCTGGAATTGCTAGTTAAGAACAAAGAATGACAGGGCACTTGGCAGGCTCAGTAAGTAGAGCATGTGACTCTTGATCTCAGGGTCTTGAGTTCAAGCCTCATGTTGGGCATAGAGCTTACTTGAAAAAAAAATGACTTCACTCAATAAAAAATAAATTAAAAGAAAAAAACAAGAAAAAAACCACAAAGAAGAAGAAAAACATCTATCCTAAATGCAAATTAAAACAACATGCTATTTTTGTCAGGAGTGCAGTGAAATTGGTACACATCAGAATGTACACATCAGAATGTGAAGTAATACAATATATCTGAGGGTCAGTTTGGCAATATGTTGTTTCCTTTCTTTAATAAAGCACAATTTATAGCCTACACACACACACACACACACACACACACACAAACTTTAGAATATATAGAATTTCATTCTTTCAAAATATCCTTTAACTTTTCACTAATTCAGATACAACACTTATAATTAGTATATGTTTTATTTATTTATTTATTTATTTATTTATTTATTTATTCATTTTTAATTTTAACTAGACTTCACGCCCAATGTGGGGCTTAAACTCAGGGACCCTGAGATCAAGAGTTGCGTGCTCTACCAACTGAGCCAACTGGACACCCCAATTAGTGTATAATTTTGATATAGTACTGAATATGTTAGCCTGCGTGTTCTTCCTTTGGAAAAACAGTCTCCAGCAATTTGCAAATCATTGGTGTAGAGTATAATTCCCCACAGTCCGTGATCACTTTTCAGCCTGTGTTTACAGCCATATTCCAGCATAAATATGGTGAAGTGGCAAAAGTGTTGAACTGGGAAGTCCGACAACATACGTTCTCATCTTTATTATTAACTAATCATGTTATCCTAGATCTGTCACAAACATTTTGGGCATCATTTTTCTCTCATATCAAAAGAGAGCTCTAGCCCCCAAATATCTTACTAAACGTTAGTATTCATTAAGCATTTACTATGTGCCAGGCACTATACTAAGTATTTATATTTATTAACTCTTTTTTTTTTCACTTTACAAATAAAACACAAACTGCTCATTTTGGGACAAACCTCTGCCGCTTTCCTTATGCTATTCTTATCCTTTAATATTAATATTCCTTGAGGGGCACCTCAAGGGTGGCTCAGTCCATTAAGCATCCGACTTGGGCTCAGGTCATGATCTCACGGTTCATGGTTTGAGCCCCACATTGGGCTCTGTGCTGACAGCTCAGAGCCTGGAGCCTGCTTCGGATTCTGTCTCTCTCTCTCTCTCTGCCCCTCTCCCACTCATGCTCTGTCTCTCAAGAATGAATAAACTTAAAAAAATATATATATATTAATATTCCTTGATTGTTCCTACAAACAATCCTACCTATGAAAGTCCTACTCGTAGTTTATTTATTTATTAAAAAAATTTTTTTAAACATTTATTTATTATTGAAAGACAGAGAGACACAGAGCGTGAGCAGGTAGGGGTAGAGAGAGGGGGAGACATAGAATCCGAAGTAGGCTCCAGGCTCCGAGCTGTCAGCACAGAGCACTATGCGGGGCTCGAACTCATAAACTGCAAGATCATGACCTGAGCCGAAGTCATTGGCCCAACCAACTGAGCCACCCAGGGGCCCCACCTACTCATACTTTAAAAACTTAAATGTATCACTTCCTAGAATCAGGAAAATTAAGTGATTTGTCCAAGGTCATCCAGCTACCTCTTTCATGAATACAGCCTGAGTTAATGAAAAGAGCAATGACCTGGGATTCAAAAGACTTGAAATTGAATCCTGTCTCTGCAATTTACTACTTGGTTCCAGAAAAATCACATAAATGCTTTATACATTCATTGTCTCATTTGTATTCATTCATAATATACGTTCAAGGATACTTTGAAAAATGATTCAAAGCTAATAATCATAATACCATTCAAATTTTTGAATTATTTTGGACAGCAGGTTGTATATTCTGTATTTAGTTCAATTATTCCATTGGATCACATGGATAAGGGTACCTGGCTGGCTCAGTCAGTAGAACATGTGATTCAATCTTGGAGTCATGAGTTCAAGGCCCACATTGGGCATGGAGCCTACTGAAAAACAAAAAACAAAAAAACCCCACAAACCACAAAAATATTATCCATATGATATTAAATTGAAAATGTAAAAACTTTCTTAAATTATAAAAATAATTTACTTATGTTGTAGAAAATGGAAAATACAGAAAAGCAGAATGAAAAAAAATCCAATCTTTTGAAAAACAGAAGTTAGCTCATGCTGTACTGTTGACAATGACTGTGAGGTCTGCAGTCCCACTACCTAGGTTTGAATCCTGTTCCTACACTTACCAACTATGATTTGGGGCAGGCCACTTAACTTCACTTGGACTCAGTTTCCTCATGCATAAAAGAGAAATGACAGTAATACCCACCTCATACCGTTGTGAGAATTACATGAGATAAAGCATGCAAAACTATTACAAGCTTTTTTCCCCAATTATAAGTAATATGTTGATTGTAGAAATTATATAAAATAGGAAAAAGCACAAATACCAGGCTATGAATTTTGTGAGGGCAGGGCCCAAATCTACCTCATTAACCAATGTATGCTAGTTCCTAGCATAGTCTTTATCATATAGTAGGTACTCAATATTTATTGAATGTTGATAAGTGAAGAATATAAATGTTATCCATAATGCCACCACTCTGATATCACCATTATTAAGAATCTGGAATTTATAATTTCAATTTTTACCTATGCATATATCACTTCTTTGAAAAAAAATTATATAGTTTTGCAAATAGTACATGTTATGGTTAACTTTATGTGTCAACATGACTGGTCCACACAGATGCCCAGAATTTGGTCAGACACTATTCTGGGCGTGTCTGTGAGGGTGTCTGGATGAGATTAACATTTGAATCAGTAGACTGAGTAAAGCAGATTGCCTCCCCTAATGTGGGTGGGTCTCATCCAATCAATTGAAGGCCTGAATGGAACAAAAGGCTGAGCAAGAAGGAATTTCTCCTATGTGACTGCCTGAGCCAGGACATCAGTCTTTTCCTGTCTTATGACTCTCACTGAAAAATTAGCTCTCCTTGGATTTTGAGCCTGCCAGCTTTCAGATTAGGATTTATACCATTGGCTCCTGGGCTTCAGTTTGCCTTTTACAAATCTTGGGACTTCTCAGCCTCCAGAATTGTATGAGCCAATTCCTTGTTTTATATATAATTTTATATATATCTGGTATTGGTTATGTTTCTCCGGAGTACCCCAACCAATATAGTGCATTACACCATAAACAATTTGCCAAGTCATTAAATACTCCACAACATTATAGTATTGGCACAGTATTCCATTTCATCAATATCCTCTCTTGTAAGAAATTTAGACTATTTTGTCTTTTTGTATTATAAATAACGTTGAAGTGTATATAACTTTTATAGATATTTATGTACATCCCTGATAATTTCTTTAGAATAATTCCATAAGTGAAATTGTTGGGTCAAAGAGTATAAAAAGGGGTCCTGGGTAGCTCGATTAAGCATCTGACTGGATTTTGGCACAGGTTACGATCTCACAGTTCATGGGTTTGAGTCCCATGTTGGGCTCTGCACTGACAGCACTGACCTGCTTGGGATTCTCTCTCCCCCTCTCTGCTCCTCTTCCCCTCAAAATAAATAAATAAACATTTAAAAAAGGAGTATAAAAAAATATTAAAGCTTTTAAAACATGTTGCCAAATAGCTCTCCAAAATGGTTGTAGCATTTATATACCCACCAAGAAGTCCACAAAAGTACTTGGTTCTCTGCACCTTCATTAACACTGGATGAATTTTTTTAATCTGCCAAATTTCATTTTTAAGATGGGCATATAATTTTTTAATTTGTATTTTATTATTTACAATGAGATTCAACATTATGCTAATTGGCAATTCATTTATACCCTTTGCTGATTTTTCTGATGGGGTGCTTTTTCTTAGTTGAGTTTTAGGAACTCTTACTATATTAAGGATATCAATTCTTTTTTTTTTTAATTTTTTTTTTTAACGTTTATTTATTTTTGAGACAGAGAGAGACAGAGCATGAACTGGGGAAGGTCAGAGAGAGGGAGACACAGAATCTGAAACAGGCTCCAGGCTCTGAGCTGTCAGCACAGAGCCCGACGCAGGGCTCGAACTCACGGACCGCGAGATCATGACCCAAGCCGAAGTCGGACGCTTAACCGACTGAGCCACCCAGGCGCCCGTCTTTTTTTTTTTTTTTTTTTTTTTTTAATGTTTATTTATTTTTGAGAGAGAGAGAGCACAAGTGAGGGAGGACCAGAGAGAGAGACACACACAGAATCTGAAGCAGGCTCCAGGCTCTGAGCTGTCAGCACAGAGCCCAACGCTGGGCTCGAACCCGTGGACCACAAGGTCATGACCTGAACTGAAGTCACTCAGCTGAAGACACTCAACCCACTGAGCCACCCAGGCGCCATCAATTCTTTGTAGTATTCACTGTTAAATGTTTCTGAGTCTCATAGTTTTAACAGTTACATGGTTACTTCGTTTTAGATTTGTCTTAGTGTATATAAATTGAAAACTGTCCTAGCCATTCAACAAATGCTAATTTTGGGGCGCCTCGGTGTCTCAGTCGGTTAAGTGTCTGACTTTGGCCCAAGTCGTGATCTCACAGTTTGTGAGTTCGAGCCCCACATCAGGCTCTGTGCTGACAGCTCAGAGCCTGGAGCCTGCTTCAGATTCTGTGACTCCCTCACTCTCTGTCCTTCCCCCACTTGCACTCTGTATCTCAAAAATAAATAAACATTAAAAAAATTTTTTTTAATGCTAATTTAGTTTAATGATTGAGTGCCAATCATTGTACTTGGTGATGTAGATATACATGATGCAAAAAGAAGACATATTTAAAAAAAATTATATATATATATATATATATATATATATATACATATATATATATAGCAAGTGCTAGGATAGAGGTAAGCACAAGACATCATGGGAACACATAGAATGTTCACTTATCTTAGACTGAAAGAAGAGATCAAGAGACTTTCACATCATCTACATCTCTGCTCAAATGTGACGTTATCGGGGAGGCCTTCCCTGACTGCCCTACATAAAATACCAAGTACCTCACACCCCATCACTCTCTAAATTCCTCATTCTGTCTTAATCTGGTTTACTCTTCTTTACAGCAAAAATCAACTGCTGACATGTTATTTATTCCTTTGTTTATTGTTTTCCATGGGAGCCAGGTCTTTGTTTTGTTCACTGCTGTATCCCCAGCACTAAGAACAGTGCTTGGTATTATAGAAGGAGCTCAATTCAGTCTGTATTGAATGAATGACAGAAAGGAAGTCTCTTGTATTTAGTGCAAGAGGTTATTCTCATCTTATCCAAGGCTAACCCTTCCTGCACTTGGGATCTGTGCATCCCCCTCTGCTTTCTTTTCATTGAATTGTTCCTTTCTGTACCTTCAGCCTCTCCCACTCAAGCCCCCTACTTGACTGATCTTCCTGGCTTAGTATTACTGTTCCCTAATCCATTCTCACTAGATTGATCCATTTTTTATTATTTTTTAAGATTTTATTTTTAAGTTATCTCTACACCCAATGTAGGGCTCAAGTTTACAACCCTGAGATCAAGAGTTGCATGATCTACCAACTGAGCCAGCCAGGCGCCCCACTAGATTGATCCTTTTAAAAGTAGACAAGCAGATGGGGTGTCTGGGGGACTTAGTTGGCTAAGCATCCAACTTTGGCTCAAGTCACAATCTCACAGTTTGTGAGTTCGAGCCCTGCATTGGGCTCTGTGATGACAGCTCGGAGCCTGGAGCCTGCTTCATATTCTGTGTCCCTCTCTCTCTGCCCTTCCCCCACTCATGCTCTGTCTCTCTCAAAAATAAATAAACATTAAAAAAAATTTTTTTTAAGTAGACAAGCAGAGGTGCCACTGGCTCAGTCTTAATTCTGGCTCAGGTCATGATCTCACACTTGGTGAGATTAGAGCCCCATGTGGGGCCCACCATCGAGCCCCACATCGGGCTTTGCACTGAAGGTGCAGGGATTCTCTTCCTACTTCTCTGTCTCTCCCCTGCATGCATGTGTGTGCTCTGGGGTTCTCTCTCTCTCTCTCTCTCTCTCTCTCTCTCTCTCTCTCAAAATAAATAAAACTTAAAAAAATAAAGGATACATTTTTTAAAAAGTAGACAAGCAGACAGGTAAAGACATTTCAGGTAGAACATTTTAGGCAAAAGAGTGATAGGATGACTCCACCTCTATCACCAAAAGCTGTGGGACTCCCACACACAGCAGTCTACATCCCACACCTCATTTAAAACAATTTGAAAAACAAAATAAAAAATAATTTGGCAAGCACCTGCTATGTGCCAGACTATGGGGTTGGGGGGCAGTGTATAGAATAATATTGAGTATTGAGTATTTCCTATGTATGCCAGGTACTGTCCTGACCACTTTAAATATATTAAATTACCTAATCCTGCCAACCACTCTTTGGTAGAAGTACTATTATTCCCTATTTGCACGTGAGGAAACAGAGGCACAGTGAGGCCAAGCAAATGGCAGAATCAGGATTCAAACCTAAGCAGTCTAACTTCACAGTCTGTGCATTTGACCATGCTAGTAACAAGCCTTGTTAAAGAATGTCCAGGGTGATTTGGAAGACGAGAGGTACTGCATTCAGTAAGTAGATCTGACAGGGTTTTGGAGGGGGGAAAAAAAAGAGAGAGATCGAGAGATCTAATGTGGATGATAGTATCAACTATCTAGAGAGGGAATACAAGATTTGGAAGAGGGGGGCGCCTGGGTGGCTCGGTCGGTTAAGCATCCGACTTCGGCTCAGGTCATGATCTCATGGTCCGTGAGTTCGAGCCCCGCGTTGGGCTCTGTGCTGACCGCTCAGAGCCTGGAGCCTGTTTCAGATTCTGTGTCTTCCTCTCTCTCTCTCTGCCCCTCCCCTGTTCATGCTCTGTCTCTCTCTGTCTCAAAAGTAAATAAACGTTAAAAAAAAATTAAAAAAAAAAAAGAGTTGGAGGAGGAAGAGATGGCCTGTTAGGGATCAATAAATAACATCCCTTTTCCTGCCTGAGTTCAGAACCAATGGGATCCAGATGCAGGAGTCAGGCAGAAGGACACCAAAACATGACCTTTTTGATTAAGTTGATCATTACTGTGATTTCAGACGTGATGGACTGCCGAGTGGGCTCGCTGATGCTTTACCCCCTAATTAAACAGATTTGCCCACCTGGTCCCAAGCGCAGCTGGAGAGCAGAAAAGACAGGCTTCCTGGTTTTTGGTTTCAGACTTTGAACAGGCCAATTCCAGAAGGAGGAATCCAGAAGGCATAGAGCAACACTGGTCCAGGTTCTTTTATCTGTTCCCAGCCAGAAGTCAGCCCAGAGTATTCCTCTAGCAGAAAAGTCCCCTTATGAGAACATCAAGAACAAGGAGTTGGGGGGGGGAAGGGTAGGTGAAATAGGGAGAGGTTAGTGAAAAAAAATACAAAATTTCAGTTATAAGATGAATAAGGTCTGAGGATCTAATATATAACATGGTTACTAAGTTGGTAAGACTGTTTTGTATAAGTGAAATTTGCTGAGAGTAGAAAAATGTTCTCATTTCCCCCAAACCATCATGTTACATACTTTCATTATCTTCCAGTTTTGTCAGTTTTACCCTCAATAAAACTGAGGGGGAAAAAACAGGGAGTGTGTCAACTATAGTCAAACATGTTTCTTTTAAAGGGAAGGAGCCTTCCTCCATTAACATTTCTGAAAATGTGTATTATCGACAAAAGAACTCTTTTTGTTTGCAAATGATTTGCTTCACGTGTTTTCTATATATTACAAATGATTTGAACTTTTCAGAAGTACTTCTTCTAGGTAAATAAATTATCTTCACACCCCCCCCCCCTCCCTTTGTCTGGCATAGATGAGAATATCCTAATGCTACACCCACACTATTAGTTTGTCTGCCTCGGTTGTAGCAGTGACACTTCGGGCCGTGGAAGAAGTGAGCCCAGTCGGGAGAGCAGGAGCTACCCTCACTGCGGCCACATCGCTCCCCTTCAAATATTTCCCGTCTCAAAGTAGGGAAGCAAAGATGTCCGTTACTGTAAGTAAAAGAGAAAATGATGAAGGGAATGACTTGACATCATGTGTCCTGAGTAAGACAGAAGGTGACGAGGAAAAGTTTGAAGATGCCTATGAAATGATCCCGGTGGCCACAACCATGAACCTAAAATCTTCCCTGGAAGAGTGCACAACTGGATTGTATTTATTTCTAAATAACAGATTCTCAGATGCCATAAATCTCATTCATCCATGGTCGAAAACCAGCATATACCATGCTCTAATCTATAATATCCTTATGGTTGTCAAGGCCGTTTTGACTTTTGATCCACAGGATATACAGACTGGAATGGCTACTGCAAAGGAAGCTTTGAAAACCTGTAACAATTTCCGAAGAAAGTCTAGGATGATGAATTTTTCTCATCTCGTGAGTAAACAGGGAATAAAGACTATCAAAGAGGAGGAACTGCATGCTGAAGTCTGCTACGCGGAGTGTTTGATTCTGAAATCCACTGTCACATTTATACAGGATGACAGTATGCTTGGTTTTCTTAAATGTGCAATCAACATCGGGTTAAGTTACCAAATATACAAAGACTGCCAACAGGTATTAACACAGATGCCTAACAACCACAGCAAAACCTACAGACACCTGGTTGAAGGAGTAAAATTTGGACTTGGAGCATTCAATCTGCTATTATCACTTGTGCCACCAAAGACACTTAAACTACTCAATATTGTTGGATATTCTGGTGATAGAGAGGTAGGCTTGACTCTGCTTCACGAGAGTGCATCCAAATCCCATATAAATAATATCTTAAGTGTTTTGACTCTAGTCTTTTATTACACGTACATCTATGTAGCTATTGGTGCTGAAAAGGGTCACAGTTCTGCTGTAGAGGATCTCTTCCTGATCTACCTCCAGAAATTTCCAAACTGTGTCATACTTAAATTTTTTCAGGCACGTTTTAGTATGCTGAAAGGAAATTTTGAAAATGCCCGGTTAATATTAGAGGAGTGCATTTTTATTCAAAATGAATGGAAGCAGGTTCATCACCTCTGTTACTGGGAACTCATGTGGTGCCACATCTTTCTGCGGAATTGGAAGCAGGCTCACCACTGCGCTGATCTACTGTCTCGCAACAGCAGGTGGTCTAAGGCAATATACGTGTACAGTAAAGCTATGCTACTCTCCTTGCTCCCTTCAGATTCTGTGAAATCAGTGAGTGAGGACATAAGCTCTCTCTTCTTGAAAGTGGGTAGCCTGAGAATCAAAATTTTGGGAACTTCTGTGCCAATAGAAAAGTTCATCGCCGAGAAGGGGCGGCGCTACGGCACCACCACAGGCTGGTTTACAGGCACAGCCCATTCTGGAGTTCATTTACGCCTGGAGTGGTTTCCGAGTCATGAGCAAAAAACTAGACCTTATTTCAAGCTGGCTGTCGATAATTGATAAAGGAGAAGACCTCTTACGAAAAAATCCAAATACCGAGTATGGCACAGATGACATAAGTCTGTTAAATTTGCTGAAAGGTCTGTGCCTGAAACATTTGGGCAGATATTCAATGGCTGAGCGTTACTTTAATCGTGTCCTTCAGAAGGAGAAATTGTTAAAATATGACCACTATTTGGTGCCATATACGTACTACGAACTAGGAATTCTCTACTATCTAAAAGGAGATTATGACAGTGCCACAAAAAACCTAGACAACATAAAAAACTACAAAGACTATTCCATGGAAGCTCGATTACAGTTTAGGGCTCACATAGCCCTTGAACAAATAGCTAAAGAAAAGTGATGGTTTTGACACGAAGCATGGTTTTGTTTATGATGCCGTGAAGTAGCTGCAACCAGCAAGAAAACAGGTAGAAAAATCATTTCTTTGTGGAAGAAATCCACGAAGAGACAGCTGCTAAGAATCTGATCAGTAACAAGTAAGAAAGGGATTGGCCATTACTTTTCCCTCTTTCCTTCTCCATACTTATAAAATGCAATGTCTTAGACTGGCAAATGGAGTGATGCCCATTCTTGAAAAAGAAAAGGCAAAGGATGTATAGTTGACCGTTGAACAACACGGAGATTATGGGCGCTGACCCCACGCAGTCAAAAATCTACGTATAACTTTTGACATCCCCCACATTTAACCGCTAATAGCCTACTGTTGACCAGAAGCCCTGCCAATAACATAAACATATACTTTACAGGGCTGTACCATATCAAACAAAAAATCCAGATGTAAGTGAACCTGCACAGTTCAAACCCGTGTTGTCCAAGGGTCAGCTGTACATTATAAAGTAAACCCTCCCTTGGAGCGCGTGGGTGGCTCAGTTGGTTAAGTGTCCGACTTCAGCTCAGGTCATGATCTCATGGTTTGTGAGTTTGAGCCCCACATCAGGCTCTGTGCTGACAGCTCAGAGCCTGGAGCCCGCTTTGGATTCTGTGTCTCCCCCTCTCTCTGCCCCTACCCTGCTCATGCTCTGTCTCTCAATAATAAAAGTTAAAAATTAAAAAAAAAAAAAGTAAACCCCCTCTCTTATATGTTATGAATTTCTCAATTACATTAGATAACATTTTCAAAAACTCAAAAAGCATTTTTTAACCTCTCACTAGATAATGCATACAACTTGCAAATAAAATATGAAAAGTAGCTACACTGGGAATCCCAGTGCCTTATACATGTTTTTACACTCAAAAGAAAGAAAAAAACATTTAAGGTCTTTACTGACATTTCAAAACAATGATGCACTGAACAGCACAGACTCTGACTGGTTTTCCCCTCTTACACAGTAATTTTTTTTAATGTGTATTTATTTTGAGAGAGTGCAGGCATGAGCAAGGAGGGGGCAGAGAGAGAGAGAGAGTGAGAATCCCAAACAGACTCTGTGCTGTCAATGCGGAGCCTGAGTCGGGGCTCAATGCCGTGAACCGGGAGATCACGACCTGAGCTGAAATCAAGAGTCAGATGCTTAACTGACCGAGCTTACACCGTAATTTTTAGTGGCTTTTTATAGCAGAGAAGATATTTTCCTCTGTGTGATCAGTAGTCTGTTTTACCTTTTTCCTAGGAAGCTCAAAAATGGGTCTATAATTTGCCATAGAGTAGAGAAGACAAAGCCACCCCCCCCCCCCCCCCCCCCCCCCCCCCCCCCCCCCCCCCCCCCCGCCAACTCTTTGAAGATACCTGGAGGAGGAGGGGAGGGAAGATAGATAACACTGGGTAGGAAAAAAGAAAAGGCTAGTCCTATGGAGGGAGATTTGAGTTACTGCCCTGCCCTCCTTAGTTACTACAGCTTAATTAAACGTGTGTGTCTATCCTGTTGCTGTTGTCAGTGGGCTAATCTGAGAGTATATAGCAGCTGTAGGCATGGGGCTCAGTATTGCTTTACCTGCCTTGGGGATAGACCATTCAATTTCCAGACCATTAAATCTGACAGTGTGTGTCCTCCCTTGGAAAATCACCCTTGGAAACAGACCTTGCTGGGAAAGTCTGGTTTGCTAAAACACATGAGTGAAACACATTATTTTAATGCTTTGGGTGTCCCAAGCAATCAACTGGAACACAATGAGGAGCTAGTACTTAGATTTAAAAAGCTGACTTTGAAAAGCACATTTCTCATTAACTAAAAATAGACTTTTACACGTACAACTGTGCTGGGGTGCCTGGTTGGCTCAGTCGGTTAAGCATTCGACTTTAGCTCAGGTCATGATCTCGTGGTCCCTGGGTTTGAGCCCGGCGTCGGGCTCTGTGCTGACAGCTCAGAGCTTGGAGCCTGCTTCGGATTCTGTGTCTCCCTCTCTCTCTGCCCCTCCCCTGCTCGTGCTGTCTCTCTCTGTCTCTCAAAAATAAATAAATGTAAAAAAAAAATTAAAAAAAAATTTAGATGTACAACTGTGCTTAAATTATCCCCCATTGTTTAGTTAGTATGGTATAGTGGTTAAGAGGGCAGGCTTTGATCTGATTGCCTGGATTTGTGTCCTTGCTCTGTCACTAGCTAGCCACATGGTCTTGGGCCTCTGTGCCTCAGTGTCCTTTGCAGGGATAATAGTTCCTATTTCATGTTTTTTCTGTGTTCATTAAGATTGAGTTAATACACATTTATTATTACTACTACTACCAGTAGTAGGAATAATACACTGTTCCTCAGTGCAGAGGATTTAAGTTACTTTCTTAGAAACAGCAAAGGTCCCTTTGTTATCTGCTTTGCCAATCTAAAATTTGACCTGTTAATTTGCTTTTTCTGTTCTTGGTCACTTATGAAATAAGTAACTCTCCACCTAAATAATGGTCTTGTGATTTGTCCCAACTTCTGCCAAGGAATAGCAAATTTATTAATTGGTTAAATAAATATATATTGAAAGTCTACTATTTTTTTTAATGTTTATTTTTTTATTTTTTATTATTTTTTTAAATTTTTTTTGTTCAACGTTTATTTATTTTTGGAACAGAGAGAGACAGAGCATGAATGGGGGAGGGGCAGAGAGAGAGGGAGACACAGAATCGGAAACAGGCTCCAGGCTCTGAGACATCAGCCCAGAGCCCGACGCGGGGCTCGAACTCACGGACCGCGAGATCGTGACCTGGCTGAAGTCGGACGCTTAACCGACTGCGCCACCCAGGCACCCCTGTTTATTTTTGAGAGAGACAGAGAGAGAGACAGAGTGAGAATGGGTGAGGGTCAGAGAGAGAGGGAGACACAGAATCCAAAGCAGGCTCCAGGCTCTGAGCTGTCCACACAGAGCCTGATGTGGGGCTCAAACTCACAAACCGTGAGATCATGATATGAGCTGAAGTTGGACGTTTAACTGACTGACACACCCAGGCATCCCAAAGCTTTCTCCTCCTCTTTTTTTTTTTTAATTTTATTTATTTATTTTGAGAGAGAGAGAGTGAGAAAGAGAGCGGGGAGGGGCAGAGAAAGGCAGACACAGAATCCTAAACAGGCTCCATGACGTCAGCGCAGAGCCTGATGCAGGGCTTGAACCCATGAACCCTGAGATCATGACCTGAGCCGTGATTAAGAGTCGGATGCTCAACTGACTGAGCCACCCAGGTGCCCCTAAAACACATTTAAATAAATTATTTATTTCTTTTCCCAGAGAAATACCCATGTTGCTGAAGATCTTTATTACTATTATTTTTAATGTTGATTTTTGAGAGAGAGACACACAGAGCACAAGCGGGGGAGGGGCAGAGAGAGAGGGAGACACAGAATTCAAAGCAGGCTCCAGGCTCCGAGCTGTCAGCACAGAGCCTGATGGGGGCTCGAACCCATGAACCATGAGATCATGACCTGAGCTGAAGTCGGATGTTTGACCAACTAAGCCACCCCGGTGCCCCTGAAGATCTTTATTTTCTAATAAAGCTTTGAGTCTCAGTATCAGAATTGTTTTCTATGTATAATGTAGGGCTCACACAAATTACAGTGACAGAGAAGTGTTCTCTGTCAGCTGTGGCCCACCATTGTTTTTAAAAAATATATTTATTCTTTTAATTTACATCCAAGTTAGTTAGAATATAGTGCAATAATGGTTTCAAGAGTAGATTCCAGTGATTCAGCCCCTATGTATAACACCCAGTGCTCATCCCAACAAGTGTCCTCCTTAATGCCCCTTGCCCATTTAGCCCATCCCCCCACCCACAACCGCACCAGCAACCCTCAGTTTGTTCTCTATATTTAAGAGTCTCTTATGTTTTGTCCCCCTCCCTGTTTTTATATTATTTTTGCTTCCCTTCCCTTATGTTCATCTGTTTTGTATCTTAAATTTCACATATGAGTGAAATCATATTTGTCTTTCCTTGACGAATTTCACTTAGCATAATACACTCTAGTTCCATCCATGTTGTTGCAAAGGGCAAGATTTCATTCTTTTTTTTTTTTTAATTTTTTTTTTCAACGTTTATTTATCTTTGGGACAGAGAGAGACAGAGCATGAACGGGGGAGGGGCAGAGAGAGAGGGAGACACCGAATCGGAAACAGGCTCCAGGCTCTGAGCCATCAGCCCAGAGCCCGACGCGGGGCTCGAACTCACGGACCGCGAGATCGTGACCTGGCTGAAGTCGGACGCTTAACCGACTGCGCCACCCAGGCGCCCCAAGATTTCATTCTTTATGATTGCCCAAGGCTTTCTCCTTAGGAGGCTTTGCCTTTTTATTTCAGAAGGGACAGCCTTCTGGGGGATTTCCATGTATATCTCACTGGCCAGAAGTATTCACATAGCCATCTATCTGCAAGGGAAGCTGCAGATTGAGTTTTAGCTTTCTTCTTCTTTTTTTGTTTAATTTTCTAAAATGTTTTTATTCATTTTTGAGAGAGAGAGAGAGACAGAGAGACAGAGCATGAGCTGGGGAGGGGCACAGAGAGAGAGGGAGACACAGAATCCGAAGCAGCCTCCAGGCTCTGAGGTTTCAGCACAGAGCCCAATGCGGAGCTCGAACCCACGAACCATGAGATCAGCACCTGAGCCGAAGTCGGGCACTTAACCGACTGAGCCACCCAGTGACCCTGAGTTTCGGCTTTCAAGCCTCATTAGGAGGTTGTGGGAAAGGACTATTAAATGAACCAACCTACAGTAACTGCCACAACACATGTGTAAATAACAACAAGCTACAAAAATGGTATGAAAAGGGCACAGATGAGAAGGAGGCAAGGCAACAAGACCAAGGAATCACCTAAAAAAGACTGTATGGAAATCCAACAGGAAATCTTGGAATTGGCATTTCCTTGGTAAAGTTGCTACTCACAGCCCAGCTTTCTGGTGCTTAAGTGGCCCAAGAGTTGACTAGACACATCCAAGGCTGGTTCTTACCACAAGAGATTAAGGCATAATTTACTCTGCTAATTTATTTATTTATAGTAGGGACTATTCCAGAGTTGCAAATTCAATTTCCTGTGGGATCAGGCAGCTGATGTAAACAATATAGAGCAGCCAAACAAAAGCAATAAAAGTGGTAGAACTAGTAGAAACTAGTGAGGAAGAGAGAGGAAAACTATATAAAAACTTCCAAATTTAAAAAAAAATTTTTTTTTAATTTGAACTGTGCAGATATTAAACTATCTGCATGTCCCGATATGCCCCCTAGTTTGTGATTTCTGGTCTATTCCTTTCTATTGATTAGAAAGTGCTCGTTTCCCTCTCAAGAATCACCTCTCCTGATCAACACTGTGTCTAGAAAACCAGCATGGGGGAGTCACGAGGCATGGGGAACATCAAATCAGAACAAGAAGGCAGATAGTTTTAGGAAAATCTATTCCGGGCCAAGCTGAGACCTGATGAAGTATATCGGTTCCCCACAATAGGTATATTCCTCTGGAAAGTCCCCGCTTGCAGATTCAGGGTCTTTGAGAAATACCTCCCAATCTTCTACTTACTGACCTTTCTTCTTTTGTGCCTTCTGCTACCAACCCTGGGGTATTGACTGTCCCGGTAGGGTCTAATATAATTAAGTTTCCATTTACTGACATAAAATCCCATTCCAGTCCGGCTTCCAGAGAATACAACCAGGTCACTCAGTTTGGAATTTCGGTCATCCCCACATTCTCTGGTTATCCAGATAATAGATGGTCTCTTTGTACAAACGAACCACAGATCGAATCACATCCATTCTATTTAACATTTAGGGTTAGTTTATAAGAGCTTGGAGGAGAGACCTCACTGTTGCCTTCCTGTGCCATAAAAACAAATAAAGTGTTATTGAAGCATTTTTTATTCTGTGAAGAAATTTCTTATCTAGTTTAGTAAATATAATAACTATGTGGAGGCCTGAGATCTTGAAAAAACAAAGAGGAAGGAGGGGTTATTATTGAATGAAGGAAAGAACAGAGAGAAGATCTGTTAACAGATCAAAGTTCTCAACATGCCCTTGCCCCACTCCAATCAATCACCAATCCAGTTGATTTTTCCCTTGAAGCATTCGTTGAATCTACTCCTTTTTCCCCTCTTTTTCATTTCCACTGCTATCAGCTTGTGTCCTGTCTGGACCACTGCAATAATTTTTAGGAGCTCAGTAGTCAACATCTTTAGCTCAGGTCAATCAAGAGTTGAATGCTTAACCAACTGAGCCACCCAGGCACCCCAGAGCATGCAACTCTTCATCTTGGGGTCATGAGTTTGAACCCCACGTTGGGTTTAGAGATTGCTTAAAAAATATTTCTTGTTAAAATTAAACAGAATGTACTCCAAAGTCTAGAACACGCAATTTTGAACTTGGCAGAGGAAAGGGTTGAGAGTGTGTGTATGTGTGTAGGTTTGAGGGGGAAGCAGATACTAGGAAGAAGACAGAAGAAGAGAAGGGGAAGAGGGAGAAAAGCAGAGAATGTGAGAGAAGGGACATCAACTGGTAGGAGGGAGGCACCAGGGAGACCAAGAGTAGGCGTTGATGGGGAAAAGGAAATGGCACATGTGAACTTGTTGAGGGTGGACTACAGACAGGGTCTCTCTGTAAACCTCCATTAGAAGTGGGCAGGCTCAGTCTGTTATAAATCAGCGATTCCAATAGGCAGATGCTGTGAACGATTCTTTAGTTTATCCAGAAGGCTAAAGGGAGAGGGGAGAGAAGGGAAGGAAACTGCCCCAGTCACATCAATTTAAAGGGAGTAATTTAAGCTTGAAGCTAGCTTCCAAAGTCTTTCATTCTGCGGGACAGTTAGAAGGCTTCAAATACAAATGATCAGTTGTCACAGTTGGTTCAAGCTCTTTTGGACTGAATTTTTATGAGGTCAAACGTTTCATTTCACATTGTAACAACTGGTATTTATATTAGCTCTTTGTAGATTTATAGAGGACTTTAACTGGCATAATCTAATTTAATCTACTAAAGCCACATTAATATAATCAGCCAATCATTCAACGACTCAAAGTTGCCAAAGGATTATTTGAAACGATGGCAATAAGAAACAATATACTTTAAGGATTATGTGAACTCAAATCCCAGACTGTAAGGGAAAAGCTGACTAATTCTTTTGTTTTTTTTTTTTTTTTTAAGTTTATTTATTTTTTGAGAGAGAGCGGGAGCAGGGGAGGGGCAGAGAGAGCTGAGGAAAGAGGATGTGAGGCAGCCTCCGTGCAGACATCAGAGAGCCCAGTGTGGGGCTCCAACTCAGGAGCCAGGAGATCACTAGCAGGGAGGTCATGAGCTGAGCCTAAATCCGAGGCTTAATAGACTGTGCCACCCAGATGCCCCAAGCTGATTTTCAATGTTTTCTACATCGTGGTTTGATAGGCCTCTAATTCAGTTTCTGTAAATCTCCCTTGGTGTTCCCATTTGCAGAAACTCAATGTTTAACGCCTTGTACCATTTTTCAGGATCACAGTTAAGAAAAAAATTCCGGACTATGCCAGGAGCCACCTAAGTACCTGAACATAAATCTGCGGCAGAAGCGAGTCTTTTCCGCTTTTCTACTGGGGAGGGGGGCGGGGGTTGGAGGAGAGGCTGGGGCTTTCCCACTGAGAGATCTGCTAGGTGGAATTCATCCCGATCCTGTGCTTTATTCTTTCTGGCTTCTGCAACTCCTGCGGGACTATAGCAAGGGCACATCCCGAAGGAGCAGAGGTATTAACTGCCTCACACCAGCGGAACAAACAAGTCTCTTGGCTCTATCGCTCTTCTCCAAGGCACTTTCACCTCACACTTCTAAAGCTTTAGGATTTACCTAGAGGGTTCTTGTGCTTCGATTCCACGGCAAGGGTGCATTTCCATGTCTACTCTCAATGAGGACCGGGCACGAGACTTTTCCTCTTTAAAAACAAAAGGTTGAAATGTCCATCGTGGCAGTGAAGAGGGGTGGCTCTAGAGAACAAGGAGCCTTATTATACAAAAATCTCAAGTCCCGCCCGCATCCCGCGCCCGGCTTTTATCCCCCCACGCCAGCCGACTCCCTCAGACCTCTAGGTGCGACCAAGGTCAAGGACTACAAAACAGAGACTTCTGGGGGAAGGAAGTGGCGCAAAGCATGCTGGGTTTGGACGGCGCCGCCGGGGAGACTCCTTCCTTACCGCGTGGTTGCTGCGTGCCTTTCCCTGTGAGGAGCTGTAACTGGTATATTTCTCGTTTGTCGGGATTAAACGTTAAACACCACCAGGTTTGAGTGCTGCTCTAAGTATCGTGCAGCTGCAAGCTAGGTCAGGGAGTCTGCGCTCCAGAGCCTTCGCTGCTGCCCCCCGGTTCGTGCATCTTCCAAACAAAAAAGAGGAAATGGTCGCAAATCCGAGGCCTCTCCCTGGCGGGATCCAGCGGAGAAACAGCCAGAGAGAGCGAGTGGGTGGATATCAAAGGAGTTTTGTTTTTCAGGTTTGGCTAAAAGTGGTGTGGAGAGCAGACAGAGTTAAAGGGTTTGAGCATCTGCCGACCGGAGTTCAAGGCCAGGGCGAAGGCCATCTGGAGTGGTACTGGGTGGTCGAATATAGAAGTAAGCCGGATGAGTTAGCCCCATGGCAACTCGGGATCTCCTAGCTTTCATATTGAATCGTGAATATCACCTATTTCCTGATACGGAACCTGAGGCAAATCACAAGATGTTCTCTCTGCCTAGCATAGGGATTGGGGCATTTGCTTGAGTGGAACATCTATATTAACCCGGACTGGTGGTGGTTTTTGATCTAGTCAGCTGGCAGCCATGAATGAATGGATGAAGAAAGGCCCCTTAGAATGGCAAGATTACACGTACAAAGAAGTCAAAGTGACAGCCAGTGAGAAGGATTATAAAGGATGGGTTTTAACCACAGACCCAGTTTCTGCCAAGTGAGTATGGGTCCTGCTTCCCAGAAGTCATAATGACACCCCTTTGTGCTGCCTGTATGTTATATCCAAACTAAGGAAGTAGATAAATGAAAGCCATGTAAGAATTCGCGTGTAAGAATTGTATTGTCTTTAGGGGCGCCTGGGTGGCTCGGTTAAGCCTCTGACTTCAGCTCAGGTCATGATCTCACGGTTCATGAGTTCAAGCCCCGCATCAGGCTCTGCTGACAGCTCAGAGCCTGGAGCCTGCTTCAGATTCTGTCTCTCTCTCTCTGCCTCTACCCCGCTCACTCTCTATCAAAATTAAACATTAAAAAAAAAAAAATTGTATAGCCTTTGAATCTAAGTGCTGTTCAAACTATGGATTACCCTGGCACCAGCCAGGTTTGTAGAAGTGAGACACTTTTTTGTTCCTACGTTTTTATTAGAAAATCTCAAACATACATAAATGTAGAGAGAATAGGATAACAGACAACTAGCTTTACCTTTCCCTTCTAAATATCTTTAAGCACAGCTCATTTAATTTTGTTCATAAATGCCTCAATGTAACTTTTAATAGATAAGAACTCTAATAAATGTAGCCACAATACCATTATCATTTTATTCATAAATACATCAATATATCTTTTAGCAGATAAAGTCTTTAATAACCACAATAACATTATAATACCCAATAAAAGTAATAATAACTTTATTAACAGTCGTGTTGAGATTTGCCTGGTTGTCTCAAAAGTATCTTTTTGTATTGGTTTATCAATTTGGTTGATAACATCTCTCAAGTATCTTGATCTGTGACTGTGCACTTTCTCTATTTAGTTTTCTTTTTTCTCCCCCCTATTATTTTGGAGAGAGGGAGAGCAAGTGAATGGGGAAGAGGGGTGAAGGGAGAGAGAATCTTAAGCAGTATCCATGCTAAGCGTGGAGCCTGACTCGGGACCCTGGGATCAACACCTGAGCCGAAATTGAGAATTAGACACAACCAATTGTGCCTCCCAGGCACCCCATCTTTTTAGTTTTCCATGTCATTTATTTGTTGAAGAAATGGAATCATTTGTCTTACAGGGTTGAACACATTCTGAGTTTAGCTTATTGCATTCTCACGGTGTAGTTTATTTCATCCTCTGTATTTCTATAAACTGGGATTCGTATCCAGAGGTTTGATCAGGATCAGATTTGTTTCTTGCAAGACTACTTTAAAGGTGGTGATACACACACACTTTTTAAATTTTGGAATGATTTTAGATTTATAGAAAAGAAAGTACAGACAGGACCCATCTACCCAGCTTCCCCTGATATTGGCATCTTAACCTATCTGTGGTACATTCCTCCAAACTAAAAATTTACATTAACTAAAGACCTGTCATTTGGATTGCAACAGTTTTTCCACTAATTGTTTGCCTTTTTTCTGTTCCAGGATCCAATCTAGGATCCCACATTACATTTAATCATCATGTGTCCTTAGTCTCTGATCTGTGACAGCTTTTCAGTCTTTCCTTGTTTTTCATGACCTTGACACTTTTGAAGAGTACTGATGAGGTATTTTGTAGAAGGTCTCTCAATTTGGGTTTGTGTGATGCTTTCTCATAAATAGCCTGGGGTTATAGGCTTTGGGAAGAGTACCACAGAAGTGAAATCCCCTTCACATCACATTGCATCATATCATGTATTTTATTTAGTTAGGATTTTTGCATTTGTATTCATGAGTGAGATTAGCTTGTAGTTTTATTTTTTTAATTATCTCTGCTTTTGGTATTGGCCTCATTTAATGAGCTAAGGCACAGTCCACCTTTTATAGTCTCTAGAAGAGTTTGGTTAGATTAGAAATGTTTGGAGCTGGCTCAGTCAGTTAAGCGTCTGACTTCGGCTCAGGTCATGATCTTGCGGTTTGTGAGTTCGAGCCCCGTGTCGGGCTCTGTGCTGACAGCTCGGAGCCTGGAGCCTGCTTCGGATTCTGTGTCTCCCCCTCTCTCTGCCCCTCCCATGCTCATGCTCTCTCTCTGTCTCTCAGTAATAAATAAATGTTTCAAAAAAAGATAAAAATAAATGTTTGAACCTTGGAGCACCTGGCTGGTGGAGCACGTGACTTTTGGTGTTGGGGTTGTGGGTTTGAGCCCCACGTTGGGTGTGGAGATTACTTAAAATTAAAATCTTGGAAAAAAAAAATGTTTGAACCTTAAAAATTGTATATAATTTGTTGGTAAAACTGAGCCTTTTCTCCCCCCTCTTATGGGAAAATATTCTTAAATACTTACTCAGTTTTTATTAATGATTATAAGATGATTTATATTCTCTCTTTCTTTGACTCAGTAGTAGAAATTTATATTTCCCAGGAAGTTTTCTGTTTTAATTTTCAAAACGATTGACATAAATTTGTTCCTAATACTTTATACTGCCAATCTTTGCTGCCTTTTTTCTCCATTCTAATTAATCTTGCTTGAGTTTTATGAATTTTACATGTTTATTTTTTCTTAAAAAAGTTTTTTATATGTAATAAATAAAAAACTTTATTTATTTGTGAGAGAGAGACAGACAGAGCATGAGCAGGGGAGGGGCAGAGAGAGAGGGAGACACAAAATCCGAAGCAGGATCCAGGCTCTGATCTATCAGCATAGGGCCCTATGCAGGGCTTGAACTCATGAACTGTGAGATGACCCAAGCTGAAGTAGGGCACTCAACCAACTGAGCCACCCAGGTGCCCCTACATGGTTTTGTTTTTTTTATCTTTTTGTTTTTTTCAAAGAGCCAACATTTGGCTTTGGTGATCTTGTTATTAACTCTTTTATTTTCTATTTCATTGATTTTGTGTTTTGTTATTTTCTTTGATCTACTTTGAAGGTGAGTTACTCAGTTGTTTTTGAACTCTGAAAGTTAAGTCTGTGCCCTTTCTTCTTTTCTAATATACGTTTAAGCCTTTCATAACTCTTTAATGCTTTAACTGCATTCCACAATGATTTAGGCTAGACAGAAAGTTTAGATGTGAGGCGCCTGGGTGGCTCAGTCGGCTAAGCGTCTGACTTTGGCTCAGGTCATGATCTCGCAGTTCGTGGTTTGAGCCCCACGTCGGGCTCTGTGCTGACAGCTCGGAGCCTGGAGCCTGCTTCGTATTCTGTGTCTCCCTCTCTCTCTGCCCCTCCCCTGATCCCACTCTGTGTCTCTCTCAAAAATAAATAAACATTAAAAAAAAAAAAAAAAGCTCAGATGTATAGGACCCTCAGTGAATACTTATTGACCAAGTACAAACATTTGATGGTGAGAGGATTAATTTTAAACAGGGAAGTCCTGGGGCGCCTGGGTGGCTCAGTCGGTTGAGTGTTCGACTTCGACTCAGGTCGCGATCTCATGGTTTGTGAGTTCAAGCCCCACGTCAGGCTCTGTCCTGACAGCTCAGAGGCTGGAGCCTGCTTCAGATTCTGTATCTCCTCCTCTCTCTGCCCCTCCCCTGCTTGTTCGCTCTCTCTGCCTCTCAGTAATAAATAAACGTTAAAATTAAAAAAAACAAAACAAAACAGGGAAGTCCTTCTTCCCTGGTTTCATTACCTGTTGGGGCTGGTGATGCCTCTCATTCCACTGCTTCTTCCATAGATTTATGAGACTTTAGGTTTTTCTTTTACATATCTGCTGTGAACTTACTTTTCCTCCAAAGTATCGTCCTCGTGAACTTCCTAGAAGATGGCAGCATATCTGTGACTGGAATTATGGGCCATGCCGTGCAGACTGTTGAAACTGTGAACGAAGGGGACCATGGAGTGAGAGAGAAGCTGGCACATTTGTTCATGTCTGGAGACTGCAAGGCATACAGCCCTGAGGACCTGGAGAAGAGGAAGAACAGCCTCAAGAAATGGCTGGAGAAGAACCACATTCCCATCACTGAACAGGGAGATTCACAACGGACTCTGTGTGTGGCCGGGGTGCTGACGATAGACCCCCCGTATGGCCCCGAAAATTGCAGCAGTTCTAATGAGATTATTCTGTCCCGTGTTCAGGATCTTATTCAGGGACATCTTGCAGCTCCGCAGTGAGAAGCCAAGAACTGTGGATGCGCCGGTTGAAATAAGACTTCATTTTTATTTTTTCCTTCGTGAAGTGTTTGGATGTTAAGTCCATCATATTACAAGACTTCAGAGGCACACGTGTGTCGTGTGTGAGTTTTCTTTCTCTGTTGTTTTGGTCAAATCAAAGATGTGGATTATGAGTGCTAATAAATAGGTAAACCACACGGATAGTCTCACGTGCAACAAAATAGCACAAGGACCCTGAGATCAAGAGTGGCATGCTCTTCTGACTGAGCCGGCCAGACACCTCAGTGTCCTTCCTTTTAATTTCAACATACAGGTGTCTAGTTTGTTTGTTTTTTAAAAAAAAACCTTCAGAGGCTCTTGCAGGGGTAAATTATGCTCTTGATTGAATTTATTCAAGTAAACTTTATTTCTCTATTGTCTTGTTTCTCCTGTGTCCCAGTTTATCTTTGTATCCTGAATTCCCAGGGTGGCTGGCACATAGCACCTGCTTAAAATAAGTTGGTTATATTGAAATTGTGAGCATAAGTGTGGGAGGATTTCCTGCAACCCCAATTTGGGTCTCAAACTAGCCGTGTAGCACACATTAGTTATAAACAGGACAATCAGCCTCCCTGTTAACTAATCAGATTGCATGCTTCAATTAATCCATCTTAGCCATGCTTACCGTGGAAAAGGATGGTATAAAGATTTTTGGGCTAGAAATAATGGGGACAGCTGGAGTTTAAATGGGAAAGTGCATAGGTGAATGTCAGAGACAGAAGGGCGGCATTAACAAAAACGTCTATAATTACGGATTGTTTTGTGTTGGGTCTATAATCAATGGATTAGTTTCCTCCTCATATGGGATAGTCCCTTGGTGCCCGTGTACAGCATGGCCCTTGATTTGTAAAGACATCTGTCTTCTAAAGAGCATAATGCATCTTTGACATTTAGTCTGGTAATCTTGCTAATAATTAAGTCCTGAAACCAACTGCTTTGTTTTTTCAGTTCAAACGATAGGAGAAGGGTTACTGAGCCCAGAAATTATAGAATTATAGTTCCTAGGTAAGCTTTATGTTAGATTTCAACATTTTACAGTCATCTACCTATAGAGCTATATACTCCCATCCCCCTTTACCCCTTTTTAAAAACCCTATTTGTGTTTTACCATATTGGCCAAAGTCTGCTAGGTTGGACTCCCTTCAAATAATGGAAAGATAAGGGAAGGGTGTGTGTGTGTGCATATGTGTGTGTATGTGTGTGTATTTCAAACATTGTAATACGGGCCTGAGTGTGAGAACTTGAGTTGTTTTTTTTTTCTTTTTTTTTTCAATATATGAAATTTATTGTCCAATTGGTTCCCATACAACACCCCGTGCTCATCCCAAAAGGTGCCCTCCTCACTACCCATCAACCACCCTCCCCTCCCACCCACCCCCCATCAACCCTCTGTTCTCAGTTTTTAAGAGTCTCTTATGCTTTGGCTCTCTCCCACTCTAACCTCTTTTTTTTTTTTCCTTCCCCTCCCCCATGGGTTTCTGTCAAGTTTCTCAGGATCCACATATGGTATCTGTCTTTCTCTGTATGGCTTATTTCACTTAGCATCACACTCTCCAGTTCCATCCACGTTGCTACAAAGGGCCACATTTCGTTCTTTCTCATTGCCATGTAGTACTCCATTGTGTATATAAACCACAATTTCTTTATCCATTCATCTGTTGATGGACATTTAGGCTCTTTCCATAATTTGGCTATTGTTGAGAGTGCTGCTATAAACATTGGGGTACAAGTGCCCCTATGCATCAGTACTCCTGTATCCCTTGGGGAAATTCCTAGCAGTGCTATTGCTGGGTCATAGGGTAGGTCTATTTTTAATTTTCTGAGGAACCTCCACACTTTTCCAGAGTGCCTGCACCAATTTGCATTCCCACCAACAGTGCAAGAGGGTTCCCGTTTCTCCACATCCTCTCCAGCATCTATAGTCTCCTGATTTGAGAACTTGAGTTTTGTAGTGGAAAACATTAGCAGTATTAGTGTCACATGCAAATTGTATTTCCTTTTTTTTTTTTTTTAAGTTTATTTATTTACTTTGAGGTGGGGGGTGTTGGGGTAGAGAGGGGGGGAGAGAGAATCCCAAGCAGGCTCCCAGCTATCAGCACAGAGCCCAACGAGGGGCTTTGATCTCATGAACTGTGAGATCGTGACCTGAGCCAAAATCCAGAGTCAGATGCTCAGCCGACTGAGTCCCCCGGGTGCCTCAAGTACTCTGTATTTTGGTAACAACGTGATGGACTCATAAATTCTTATTCACACAGTACATGTTGATTGCAGTTGATGTGGGCATAACTTTTCAGAAAGATGTGTGGGCATAATTTGTATCTGACTAGTAACTAATAGCCAGACTTTGTAAGTGGTTACCCATTTTGTTTAAATAGGTTTTCTCCACCTTGGCACTACTGACATCGTGAACTGGATAATTTGTTGGGGGGGGGGGGGGGGTGGGTAGGGGAGGCTCCTGTGCATTGTAGGGTATTTAGCAGCATCTCTGGCTTCCGACCACTAGATGCCAGGAGTACATCCCGATCCCCACTCAGTTGTGCTGCCTCCAGATACCTCCAAATGTCCCCCGGTGGGCAAAATTGCCTCCAGTTGAGAACCACTCGTTGAAAACAAGCAAAATCTACATTTTCTCCTGTGAGGAAACCTCCTTATGGTCCTTGTACATGATAAGGTCCTGTATTATAGTTAATCGACCTCCATGGACAAATAGAGTCTTCCTTGAAAGGTTAGCAGATACTTTGGAGACATTTGAAACCCAAGGATGGAATGAGGCAAACTTATTAAAGGGGGACTCTGGAGAAGTAAATGAGTCGTTTTAGCTACGTTATCCCGTTTTGAATTATTGCAGAAGAAAATCAGCCATGGATAATCTCCCCTTTATAAAACAAGTTCAACTTGGAAGGACAATTAACTCCTTCAGGACATTTTCAATAAAGCCTAGGTTGGAGGACGTAGCAGTAATTGCATTTTCTGCATAAGGAATAATAAAAAAAAACCTTCGCTCTTTGAAATGCTTCTGTTGAAAATGTTTATTAGACACATTGTTATACCATATTTAGGAATACCGTATTTGTCATGTCAGGGTCATCATCCTAAACAGATATTCATTGCTGGTATTTATAGGAAGTTGCCTTTTCAAACAAACCCCTTATACTGTCTTTTGTTGCCATTTGTTTCTTTCCTAAAATGTTGAAATACAGGAGGAAAAATCCAGTAAACTGATTTTTTTTTTTTTTTTTGAAAGAGAGAAGGCACAAGTAAGCAAGGGGCAGAGAGAGAGAGAGAATCATTCCCAGGAGGGGGAGAGAGAGAGAGAGAGAGAGCTCATGTCTACCCAAAGCAGGACTTGAGCTCACCCAATGTGGGGCTCAAACCCGCGAACTGTGAGATCGCGACCTGAGCTGACGTCAGATGCTCAATGATTGAGCCACCCAGTCACCCCCGTACGTTGATTCGAAGTCATCGTCCTCACAGCTGTCTCACTGGGGCACCGCATCCTGGCTTATTTATTCAATTAGCTGGGCTAGAACTGACTGGGGAGTAGACTCCGGGATGGTCCCCGTTAGGCAAAGAAGGCAGAGGCTGAACCGTCTGTGGGAACAAGCTCGTGTCTGGGCTGCTGTCCTGTATCTTTATGAAACACGGATGCCAATCCTTCCTGCTGGTCCACATGTAGGGCACGAGTGATTCTCCAGCAGAACTCTTTCTTTGCTCTTTGACAAAACAAATTATTAAAACATTTAAGATTTGAAAGCACTTTCAGGATTAGTGATTGGCCACAAATCCTATTTAAGACCAATCTCTTTGATATTATCATTGTGGGGGCGATAACTTAGAAGCTGGCAAGAAGAAGTCTCTCCTGTTAATGATTCATCGTGGTTAATGGTTTACACAGTCATTACGTAGCTTTACATGTGTGAGGCTGAAAGACATTGAATAAGTCTATCACTCTGGAACAGTCTGAAACTATTGCCGTGACAATAAATTGTATTAGCTGGCTCTGTACTGTTTCCACCTGAGGCACTCCGTACTGTGAGTCCTCAAATGTTGACTGACACAGTTTCATGACCAAGTTCTAACTTCTGAAAACAATAGCTCACCCTGCTATTTATTAACCGGTTAAATATTTTAAGCAAACTCTACCGCCTGCATTTAGGAGAAAATAAGCCCTAGGAATTATGCTTAATTCTAGCGTGACGTAGGAGGAAAGAGCCATTGTCCGCCCAGGCTTGTTCAAGCACAAGGGCAATGGGAGCAGAATTCTGCTGTCCCCGGAATCCTCATTTATGTGGCAACGAGGTGACCCTCACAAGACACCCTCGGAGTGTCAAGCCCGAGCTCACCAGCTCTCGGCCCAGCAACTGAGACAACGCAGCAGAATGCAGTCCTCAAGAAGCCAGCCTGGGCCGCACCTGAAAACCACACCGTTGGTCCCAATTTGCTTACCTTTGCTATATATTTTACAGAGTGACTTTCACAATGTCTTATTTTATGATACCCTCTTAGGGACATATTCAAACCATTGCCTGGAAATGAAAAAGAACACTGACCACATGCTTGCAAGACCCACAGTCTGTGTGCTCTGGTATATTATTTAAACTGCTCAAGTGACAAAATGGAAGGGTACAGACCAAAATTCATTCCTCGTCAGGGAGTCTGAATGGTAGTATCCAGATATGGAGCTCAAGCAGGAAGAAGGCACTTTGTCAACCTATGACCACCTCCGTGAGAATGTTGTTACCTATTCTCATTTCCTGAGAAGTCCCCGCAGACATGCACTACAACAGTGTCGCAGACTAATTTTGTAGCAGGTACTGCATCCATATTATTTCCTAGCTAGGTTCCAGTAAAACAAATGTTTGAGAAACATTTACAGAGTTCTCCAGAAAAGAACATTAAATGCTGATCATCTTTTACAGTTTTTTTTTTTTACAGTTTATTTAGAGAGACAGCAAGCAGGGGAGGGGCAGAGAGGGAACCCCAACGGGGCTCCACATGGTCAACGCAGAGCCCCACGTGGGCCTTGAACTCACGAACTGCAAGATCATGACCTGAGCTGAGATCAAGAGTCAGATGCTTTAGACACCCAGGCTCCCCAATGCTGACCATCTTGTTGGGGCTTAGAAATCTGGTGTCACCTTGAAATGCTACACTGCACTCTGATCTTCAATCGAAAAGAAGTAATCCTATTTCATTGATCTCATGTTAGTGATAGGGCTTAAGAAGTTTAGTCTTGGAGGTGAGGATTTTTATTTTATTTTTTTAATGTTTATTTATTTTAATGTCTATTTATTTTTGAGAGAGCGAGAGCACACGAGCAGGAGAGGGGCAGAGAGAGAGGGAGACACAGAATCCGAAGCAGGCTCCAGGCTCCAAGCTGTCAGCACAGAGCCCGACATGGGGCTTGAACCCATGAATCGTGAGATCATGACCCTAGCCGAAGTCTGGCACTTAACAGTCTGAGCTACCCAGGTGCCCCAAGGATTTTTCCTATTCAGTGCCTTCAGTCAAGGCTTCCCAGTCTTTTCCACCTTCTGGCCCACCTGTAAAACGACTTGTGCGACTTGTGTTTGTGCCTGACTGCAGGTGACCAGCCCACGATGACTGCCCCGAGGGAGGGGAGCGATTTCTCAGTACTCTCAATGGATGGTTTTGTTGTTAACTACCACCCGGCCAGCTGGCCAGTCGTATGCTGTGCTGCGGACTTGTGTTGAGAGCTGTGGGTCCACTCAGGCCGATGGCTCGATCTCGGGCAGCCAATATGAGCTCCGCTACGGCACCAAGAGTCCACACCGGTTTAAAAAAATGTGTTAGGACGGTTTTCTCCTGCATTTCTCCTGAGCAGTTCTGTAATGTGAGCCTTGTTTCCAGGGCCAGTCAGAGCCTGAATGCTGTGGGTGCTGTGCATATGCGTGTCTTTTATTTAAAGTGATAACGTGAATTCATGCCTTTTAAAAATACTACTTAGAATCTCAGCTCTTCAAGTGCGCCAAAGTTTAAACATGCTTGGTAATGACCGTTTTGGACAGTCCAGGAGGTTTTCTGGAAACTGAACAGAAATAATACCTTAAAAAGTGACCACCCTTCACTGCAGTGGTTTTGCTGATTCGTTTGAATTCTGTCTCTAGTGTGAAATCTATAGTGACTCTACCTGAGCGCTAGACAAACACAAGAATATTTTTTTCTACTCAGCCCTTCGGGATTCTTCCTGGCCACGCTGAAAAATGTCCAGAGGCAATGTAAATGTACTCATGGTTTTTCCACATGCTGGCTCCCCATTCACCTAAGTGGTGGTTGAAAATAAGCAGTCTCGTGGAAGATATTTTTATGGCTGTAAATCTGACACTAGCATGGCAAACTTTTCTACGTCGACCGTGCCAACTCTGCTCTGAGAATGCCATCAAAATTCCCCTTTGGGTAAGGAGGAGTGTGGCCATTAGATCTGGGTGTGTGCCTAAGAGAGAGCAAAGATTCCTAAATGGAAAACCTAAAACAGCACGAAGACACCTAGACGGTTCTGCTTTCGAGAATATGAACGTTAAGGGTGAGACCAGCTTGCATTCTAATAACAGATAAGAGCTCTTTAAGTTTGTTTTTTTAGGTTGACCTTTAATGAGTAAAAGTAAAAATCCCTCACAAGTCAAGTTTGCTTTGTAGCCAAGAGCCTAAAATGAAATTTTAATTTTTCTCGCTCACATGATTTTTTTTTTGTCCTTTTTCTGTTCTAACTTCTTTCAGATGAGCCGTTATGATAGAAAAAACATTCAGTATTTCTCCTCATGCTCCTCCCTCACCCTAGTAAAAAGCAGGAGAAAAAAAAATACATAGAATAAAACAGAATTGTATTAAACATTCACTTTTGTGTTACTGGGTGAATTTCCTTCATTCCGGGACAGTCCCAGAGAAAAAGACAGGCAAAGCTGGTTTTTCGACCGCCTCACACCGACACTCCAAATTGTGCTGGGAGGGCCCCTGCTCGGTCTGGGGGTCTGGGAGGCTTCCCTCGTGCGCGGCGCCTCAGGGCTTGGCTGGAGGTAGAGGTGCTGCCGTTATTTCCCAGGGGAGCACAAGGGGCGGGGCAGGCGCTCTCCTGAGGCAGGTCTTTATTGTGTGGTGACAAGTTTCACAATCATGCTGATGATCCGGGATCCTCGAGGACACGTACACAGATCTGTGCTTGGGTTTTTTATCTTATCCTGGAGGAGCTGGTCAAGTTCACAACGAAGTTCCTTTACTAATTCGGCCACCTAAAATGAAAGTTGCAGCGTAAGCAGCGCTTGGGTCAACGGGGGAGGAAAGGTTATTACAGGAAACATCCCAGTGATGATTATCATTATTCTAGATTGCTGCTATTAATTTTACCTCCACGTGGTGGGGGAGGAGAAACTAACACAATTTATTCTAAAAACGCTTCTAAAATTTCTTGATGGAGGCGCCTGGGTGGCTCAGTCGGTTAAGCGTCTGACTCCGGCTCAGGTCATGATCTCACAGTCCTTGAGTTCGAGCCCCGCGTCAGGCTCTGTGCTGACAGCTGCAGCTCTAAGCCTGGAGCCTGCTTCTGATTTTGTGTCTCCCTCTCTCTCTGCCCCTCCCCCACTCATGCTCTCTCTTGCTCTCAAAAATAAATAAAAATTTTTAAAAAAGTTTTAATTTCTTGATGCAGCTATAGGAATCTTCACTCAATGTCCACATCTCCTTTCAAGAAAAGATTAAATCTGAAAGGATGGCTTTTATGTAGTGTTCTCCATATTAAAGCCTGGTCACCTTTTATAATTTGTTCCAAGAGGAGAAGCAGGAAAATGGAAAATTAAAAATGGTAGATACTAAGAGAAAAAGTCTCTAGCTTTAGGATACATTCTATGCTTTGCTGGGGCTAATAGCTCCACATTCTTTATGGCATTTTGCTCGTGCTGCTGTTGGAGCAGGCACTGGAGCGGTCTTCCCGACATGCTTTGCCCCTCCCCCGTCGTCTGGCCACCGTGCAGTTTGCGCCCAGACGGAACTCAAACAGGCTCGTGCCGTGGGCTTTTCCAGAGTGAATGTCTCAGGTGACCCGGGCCTTACAGTTTATGACACTCCTTTGGCCACAACAGTTGGTTTAAGAGAGGAGGTTTCTGGTCTCCCCTTCCGGACACTACGCTGCAACAGACGTGAGGCCGGGGGCCGCCGCAGCCATCCTGCCCCCACAAGGTCAGCCAGCCTCTCGTCACCCAGCTGCCTGGCCTTCCGGAAACTGTACTGGGCAACACGACGGCCACTCGTCACATGTGGCTCATCCAAGGGCCACTTTGAACTGAGATGTGCGGTGAGTGCGCACAGTCCAGATTATGAAGATGTCACATGAAGAGGAGTATCTCAGTGCGCCCTTATACGATGACATGATGACATGAAAACTTTTTAGATGTGTTAGGCTACATAAAATTAAGATGAACTGCGCCTATTTGTGTTTTTCAAATGTGGCTACTAGAAAAATTGAAATTACACATGTGGCTCACGTATTTTTATTCGACTGTGCTGCTTTAGATGTTACAGTTCAATGTGCCAATAAATTCTCTTTAACGTTTGAGTTGGTGTTTCTGCTTCTTGCCGTCTAAGACCTCTACCTGATGCAAATGTCAAAATGAATTTTTATTTCCTAAGCGTATACTCTGCCTCCAGTGTCTCTGCAGACACTCCAGTAGTGAACATGTGAGACCTGACAATAGACAATTCAGATCCATTACCTTTTTTTTTTAATGGTAGTGGTGGAATCAGGGTGATTTTTATTTATTTTTGCTCATCTGTGTATTTTGGGACTTTTCTTTGGAGAACATGTGTTATCTGTTGAACAGTTAGGAAGGTCCAGCGTCTCGCCTGCAGCTTCTGTCCTGAGCCTCCCACGCCAGCCTGTCCTGGGCTCCCCTCCCAGTGCCCTCCTGGTCTCTCACTGAGGCTCCGGGCCTGGCCTCTGTCCGTGGCCCACTACCCTCTCCTCATTTGCTCTTTGCCAGCTCTGCCGTCCTCGCTCCCTGCAGGAACCCGTCTTCTCCTTGAAGCCCCTCGGGGCCTGTGCCTCCTAGACAGGCCCGCCAGCCCTTACCTGATGGGAGGCAGCCGCAAAACGGATCCAGCCGTCATCCAAGGACACGACAAACGCTCCTCTCTGAAGCTGCACGCTCACCTGGCCTCCCCCGAACAAGACCAGCGGGTACACGGACACCATGCTGCAGTCTCGGATGAACACCCGACTTGTTCTGATCTTTTCGTGGTACACCAGGTAGGGGCTGTCAAAGTGTCTGACCTGGAACAGAAAACCTCAGATGTGGACACCGGCAACCGAAGGGGAACCCCACCCATTCCACAGATGTAAGCACCGCCTGGCCATCTGGGGCTCCCCAGATTGTCTCCGGCCCGAACCTTCCCCCCGAGACCGGACTTATACAGCGACTGCCCTCTTGACGTCTCCCTCTGGACGTCTAACGAGCATCTCAGACTTAGGTTCAAAAGGAATTCTTGATTTTCCCACTCCTTTCCAGCAGCATCCCCTCCAGCTCAGTAAATGATGCACCCCTCCTCGGCTGCTCATGTCCCAGACTGAGAAGCCTTCGACTGCTCTTTCCCCTCACTCCATTGAAATGGTCACTAAGTCCTGTCGCTATTCAAAATACATAATGAAACGACATATTCTCACCACCGGTACGGCTCAAACCATCATCAACTCGCACAGCCCACTGCCAGGGCTTTCTAAGTGCTCGTTGGGTTTCTGCTTCGCATCTTCACGGTCTCTTTCCCACCCGGCAGCCACCATGATCTTTCAAAAACGACACCCGCCAGTGACTTCCCAAGAATAAAATCCCAAATCCGTACCATAGCCTACAAGGTCCCACACAACCTGACCTGTGCCTGCTTGTCTTAAAACACGTGCTGCTCTTGCACTGATTTCCTCTGCTGGAATGTTCTTCCCTGACCACTCTGGGCAAAATGGCCCCTCCCCTATCACTCCTAAAATCTCTTACTCTGCCCTATTTCTTTTTTTTTAATTCTTTTTTTTAACATTTATTTATGTTTTGAGACAGAGAGAGACAAAGCATGAACAGGGGAGGGGCAGAGAGAGAGGGAGACACAGAATCAGAAGCAGGCTCCAGGCTCTGAGCTGTCAGCACAGAGCCCGACGCGGGGCTCAAACTCACGAACCGTGAGATCACGACCTGAGCCAAAGTCGGTCGCTTAACCGACTGAGCCACCCAGGTGCCTCACAATTTCTATTGTTCTATTTCTCTTGATAGCATTTGTTACTAAGATGAGATGACTTGTTTCTTGCCTGTCTTCCTCAGCAGAGCATAAGCTCCCCGAGGGCAGAGACCCAGTCTGTCTAGTTCACCTGCCCACAACAGGGCCTGGAAAAGAGAGGGCACTGGTAGGTACCAAAGGATGCACTGCATGAATGTCATGATGAACTCAGAAGAGGGGTGGCCCTAACTCAGTCCTCTGGCCCCTAGGTACGTATGCAGCTGATAGCCAGAGGACCTCCGGGTCCTCCAATTCTTTTGGGCTCTCGGAGATACTTTTCATGCTTTGCGGACATGTTACTCAGTAGTTCCAGGGGGCCGAGCAGCCCGAACACTTCAAACTCTCTTCCCCCATCCCCTGTCCCCCCACCCCCGCCCCCCCCAGAGCTTTACTGAGCATCTGCTTTGGGCTGGGTGCCAGGCTAGCCAATGAGGACATAGAAATGAATACATGTCCTGTCTTTAGGAATTTCACAATTCCATGAAGCCGTACCACAAACTGTAAAATAATGGGATAAGCACGACAGTGGACAAAATGCACACCTCGTGCTGGTGGGACAGAGGAGCAACTCCGAGGGGGAGGGAACCCGGGGAGGTGGTTTTTAATGGAAGCTCCGAGGACAGGTAGGAGCCTGCTGAGAATGGGACTGTCATCCCAGGCTCCGAGGGAGTGCGTCGTACGTCATGGCACACAGAGTGACAGAGGGAGGAGTGACAGGGGACATGGTAAAGAGGGGCAGGTGTGAAGGGTCGGATGAGAGTGTATGGGAGCCTCCATATATGAAGAGTTTTAAGCAAGGGGATGATATGACCAAACGGAGGTTTTGTAAAGTTAATTGTGGCAGCAGCACTGTAAAAGGTGGGAGAGAAAGGACCAGAAGTCAGATCGTTACAGCACTCCAGGTAAGAGGCGGATGGTGGGCTTTGAACTGAGGCAGGGCGGTGGGGAGAGGACGCGCAGGCACATCTGGGAGCGTCGACAGGCAGAACTGCTGCCCGGCGCCCAGATGGACTGGAGTGAGGCGAAGAGTGGCAGGGTCTCTGTGCGCGGGGGCCTCCGGCTGGGAAGGTGCTGTTTGCCCAGGACAGGCGAGAGAGGAGAGAGGAGAGAAGTGGGAGACAAGGAGCCTGAGCTGACTGGCAGGCGTCCAGCTGGGGCTTCCAGCAGGAGGGCTCAGGACAAGCCCAGGCACAGGGAGAGCAAGCTGGGGGCTCTGTGACAGCTCCAGGTGGCAGTTTGGAACCGCGGTGTCGCGCTCTGCGGGTTCGGGAAGAGTAAGTGCTCCACAGTGAGACAATGAGGACGAGGGACAGAGCGCCATTTCAGAGCAAAGGAGAGAAACCAGCAAAAGGGGTATCGGGTGGTGATGGGAGAGAGAGAAGAAAGTGGTATTTCAGGAGCAAAAACACATCAAAGATGGTTTCAAGAGGACGGGAGGTTAGCAGGGTTGAATACTACACTAGAGTCAAGCAGGAGGAGGACCAGGGAGGGGGTGGACCCCAAGGAGGTCACAAGTCACTTCTGGGGCTGGGAGAGGGTGTTGGCAGCAGGCAGGAGTGGGTGCGAAGTGAGGGAGCGCCAGCAGCAAGCGCCCATCACTCCCTCCCTGGTCAGGCGAGGATTTAGGGATGTGATTAGATCCTGACTGCTTAAGTCACCGCTGCAAAGACGCAAGCTTACACTTGAAAGCAGGCTTGAGCGTTTTTTTTTTTTTTTTTTTTGTATCCAGTAGAATTTTCATCAAATGGAAATAGTCTTTCCAAACACAGTCCAATTTCCAGTCTGTTCACGCTTTCTCAACCTTCCCCAAGTCAGTGGTGCTGCTGGGGACAGCAGGTGACGGGATGAGGTCTGCTGACTAGAAGGGGCTGTGTTGCTCCCCTGAGACCTGCCCTATGCAAACGTGAGTGGACCCGCCATTCCGACCTGATAGTTCACCGAGGAAGGGTGAATGTGCACATATCCATCGTTCTTGGTGACAAACTTCAGCTCCTCTGATTTTGGTTGCATTCTGACAGCTCCAGTACTGGTCTTGTGAAATTTCCCTTCTGGGCTTTTCACCTAAACAACAGGTATTCACAAAAAAATATATATATATATGACATATGTATATTTCCATTGGAAAACGAGCAGACAATGCGTCAGACGTTCATTGCACATGTCAACTGAGCATTTAACAAAACGTTAAATGAAAAACAATTTAGTACTCTCACAAATTCAGTCTTTCTAAGTTTGACAAGGGCTGGATAATTAAAACTCAGGTAAAAGTCCGACAGCACATACAGGTAGGGTTTTCCAGAAAGCTGGCCACAAGTGGTCCCATGGCAAAGCACTGACTTGTTTGATTTTGTTCCTACCTAACCGTAGTGCAGAGTAGAGACCGTAAGGAAAACTATAGTAGAATCAAGTTTCTACCTAACATAAAAGGCTAGTTATGTACACGTTGCCCGACAGGATAACATTTATGTCCATTTAAATTTCTAGTATGTCAGAAGGATTCAAAACAAGCACCTCATTTTATACAATAAATGTGTTCTTGAACAATGTTATCTTAACAAATTTGGATAACTGAAGCACTGGAAATGTATACAAAGTTTAAAAGGCTCTGTGTGTGTGTGTGTGTGTGTGTGTGTGTGTGTGTATCTCTTTAAGGTGATTAATGTGTATGTCTTAACTTAAGTCCCTTGGCTACGAATCAAAGAAGTGGGAGGACCCAGGAAAAATGTTTTGTTACCTGCACTACATTTGGATAAAGAGCAGCACACAGCATTGCTGATATCAGCTTGGGGTTCTCAGCATTTGAGTTTGCCTAGGAGAGAAAGACAGCATTGATCTTATAAGTAATGTGGCCACTTCTGTTTGTACCCTGGAACTTATCATCACACTTCACTTGCTTTCTATCTTAAAACAAAACAAAACAAAACAAAAATACCTTATTTCTATCCTTGTGCTGGAAAAACTCTTCCTTTCTAAGTAAAAAACAAGGTAAAGTAAAAAACCATATGCACATAGGGCCCACTCCAAGAAGCCCACAGTTAACTCTGGGTCTCTGCAAAGCAATTACAAAGCCAGTGCTCCTAAGGATCCGTGGAGACAGACTCTGGTTCAGGAGATGGTCATAAACTGCAGAAAGTACTAACTGCACTGAGAACAGCGGGGCATCAGGTTCGTCTTGAAGAAGTGTTCTTCCTGTGGTCACAGAAAAAACTATCCTTGGTTGGAAAAAGGCTGGTGTGATTTAAGAAGACATTACTGAAACATGTTTCACCTCTTATGGGCTTATCAAGAACCAGCATGAAAATTAAAAAAAAAAAATAGTAGCAACAGGAGTGCTACTCCTGCGCTACAGGTGGCGCAGTCGGTTGAGTACCCTTTGTGGGTTCGAGCCTAGCATCAGGCTCACTGCTGTCAGTATGGAGCTCGCTTCAGATCCTCTGTCCCCCCCTCCCCCCACCCCTCCCTTGCTCTCGCTCTCTCCCTCAATAATAAATTAGAAAACATGTTAAAAAAATAGCAACAATTAACAACAACAAAAAAAACCCTTTTGTTTTTTGGAGTGTTTACCTGACACTTATTGTGGAAAGAAAATCAAGAATGTCACCAAGCCCACTGCTCCTAGTGCTTAAGTGAATAAGACCTACCAATGTTCCTGTGCTGATTAAAGAGAAATAACAGCACTAACTACACATTCTTTACCTCTTCACCTGTGGCGTCCAAGATACCGTCTCCTGCTTGGGCCCTTTTCTCAATTTCCCTTGCTCTGAGTCCCTCCTTTACAAAGCCGATGTCTGATAACAGTTCAGTGAATTGTCGTTTGAGGCTGGCCATTTCCTGAAAGAAGTGGGAAAAAATATTCAAGCACAGACATCAGCAAATCAAAGGGAAGTGCAGGGTCTTTGCTTCAGTGGCTAGTAATGAGGCTCATCTGGGTTCACCAAATAGGTACGAAGATTATCTTGTCTGGTCATTTCCAGAAGGGCAGTTTTCACTTAGGCAAATCGGCAGAGAGAGTGAAAAGAGTTACACAGACATTCACCAACTTCATAAAACCCAAGGATCATTTATTTGACTTAGTTCGACATTTATTTATTATTTTTTTTTAATTTTATTTTTTTATTTTTTTTATATATATATATTTTTTAACATTTTTTATTTATTTTTGGGACAGAGAGAGACAGAGCATGAACAGGGGAGGGGCAGAGAGAGAGGGAGACACAGAATCGGAAACAGGCTCCAGGCTCTGAGCCATCAGCCCAGAGCCTGACGCGGGGCTCGAACTCACGGACCGCGAAATCATGACCTGGCTGAAGTCGGACGCTTAACCGACTGCGCCACCCAGGCGCCCCTAGTTCGACATTTAAAAAAACACATTCATTGGATCTGGGGTACGTCTGACTTCCTGAAAATTCTCAGGACAGCAAAAAATGTAGTTTACTTTGTTTGTAGTTTACTTTGACCCCGGCTCAAGGTGCTGTGACATCATGTGATTTTTCCAACTTGCATTTCTGCTCAGATCCTCGTAGTTCCTTACCGGAGCCTAGAGTGTGCTCTCTCAATGTGTGCAGGACACCCAGCTCACTCAGCCAGCTTACTTAGAAAGTTAGTAATAGAACTTACTTTCTATTACCTTGTGATGTCTCTGGCTCACATCTCTTCCTAGGAATAAGGATATTATTAAGTGGTTTAGATTTAGATGTCCCCCTGTGTAACTGAGCACAAGTGTGAGAAAGAAAAGAACAGACCTCTTTTTCTTCTGGCTTCTGTTCAAGCATAGGCTATGTATCAGATGATGGGGAAGAGGTTAGAACCGTCAAAGGAACTGAGAGCTGAGCACTATCTTGTCTCCTGATGACAGTTCAGGTATTTTCTTGGAATATCTCAAGTACGCATGGATAATACAGCAAAATAGAGCTAGGACTTCTCTATCATGACAAGGTTTTAATTGCTAATCTTTTTTTTTTTTTTAATGTGTGTTTTTGAACGAGAGACAGAGCATGAGTGGGGGAGGGGCAGAGAGGGATACAAGGAATCCGAAGCAGGCTCCAGGCTCTGAGCTGTCAGCATACAGCCCGATGTGGGGCTCTAACTCATGAACCATAAAATCATGACCTGAGCCTAAATCGGACGCTCAACTGACTGAGCCACCCAGGCACCACCCCCCCCTTTTTGATAGTCTTAATCTTAATGTCTTTAGTGAGAAGAGGGAACTCTGATGGGCATCCTGAAGAAAATGTATAAATAAATTTAGTAAGAAATGTAATTTTTTTTTATGTTTATTTTTGAGAGAGAGGGAGAGAGAGAGTGGGTGAGGGGTAGAGAAGGAAGGAGACGCAGAATCCGAACCAGGCTCCAGGCCCTGAGCTGTCAGCACAGAGCTGGATGTGGGGCTCAAACTCACAAACTATGAGACCATGACCTGAGCCGAAGTTGGACGCTTAACTGACTGAGCCACCCAGGCGCCCCGTAAGAGGTGTAATTTAAAAGAAGTATCACTTTACACTTAAATGTTAATGACTTGAGGAAAGATCTATTACTGCACCTCACATATAACACACCCTTCAGACCAGTGGTTCTCAACGCCAGCTGCATACTATCACCTGGGGTGCCCAACAGACATCAACAGATGCTTAGGCTCTACCCACAGAGATCCAGGTGTAACTGGCCTGGGGTGAACCTGAGTCTGTTTACTTATTTACTTTATGAATCTATTGTGATTGGCAATGACTGCTTTTGATGAACTTAGAATGTATCTAGAGCTTTTCTCCTCTCCTGATGCCTCACCTCCAGGCAGAGAATGAAGGCAAACAGTGGGATGCTCCTGAGGTCTCTTACTTCATTGTAAACAACCAAATTCACTCACTCACGCATTTCTTCAGTGAATCTTTACTGGGCGCCAGCTATGTGTTAAGCAAAGTTCTGGCGCTGGGAATACGGTAAGGTCTCTGCTCTGACGGAGCTTGTGGGGTAGAAAGATAAATATCCAGGCAGTGGTAAGTACTAAGGACATAAATTTTGTGTTCTACTCCAAGACGTCTTTTAATATGAAAATAAACTCCTTCCCCTTGAAGGAAAAATAAGATACAAACAGAGAGGGAGGCAAACCATAAGAAACTCTTAAATACAGAGAACAGACTGAGGGTTGATAGGGGTGGGGGGTCGGGGAGGCGGGGGAAGATGGGTGATGGGCATTGAGGAGGGCACTTGTTGGGACGAGCACTGGGTGTTGGATGCAAGTGATGAATCACGGGATTCTACTCCTGAAGCCAAGACTATACTGTATGTTAGCTAACTTAACAACAACAACAAAAAAGTCCTTCCCCTTCCCAGCCTCAAAATCTTTGAGTAAAACAGATGCTTTGCAAAGATGTGTACCAGCATTAGTCTGGCTTCGCAGACCACTTTGGAAAGGGGCCTACAACACTGTCACAACAGAAGACAGAACCCTCTCTGCTATTACAAGATAATAAACTTTCTCTTTCTTATGCACTCGTTATTGACATCGTAGCCTCTGACCGTCCTAAGAAAAATTAAAATCCAGTTCAGTATTCGTTGTCTGGTTTTGAGGAGAAGGTGAAGAGTTTGGGATGCTCACTGTCCACTTTGAGAACATCATGAAAGCTATGGTCCCTCTCTCCAGAATAAAGCACATATGTACAAGCATATACTTTTGTGCACAATTTCAGGGGTTTATGGACACAGGTTAAGAATGCCTGGTATAAGGGCGCCTGGGTGGCTCAGTTGGTTAAGAGTCTGACTGGCTCGGGTCATGATCTTGCGGTTCATGAGTTGGAGCCTGCTGACAGTGCAGAGCCTGCTTCAAATCCTCTCCCTCTCTCTCTCAAAAATAAACATTAAAAAAAAAAAAAAAGAAAGAAAGCCTGGTATAGTCACTGAAAAAGCTGACTTCCAGTAAGCAGTGATCTGCAGAGTGCCTATATTCTATCCTCCACGTAAGTAAACACAAATTCACTGAAAAGAAGTAAAATGGGTCAGTTGGACGGTTCAGCACAGAGGGCCTCATGTGAGAGGATGTGAAATAGGAGTGTGTTTTACACAGCTGCTAAAGCCAAGCGTATTCCAGAAATAACACTTTCAATGTCAAGGGAGGACAAATAAGACAAAGTTACAACACCCTCTGGTGTGCCCCTGCAATAAAACGAACGCAAACAAACTGCCACAGAAACAACTCACCTGAAGAACTCTTCCGGACAGGAAGTTCTGTCTGCAGTAATTGTAACTTGCACGCATGCCTTCTTTCGTACTTAGCTGCCATCCCTAAGTTTTGAAGAAAATATAAGTGAACTTACTCTGTCTTTGCTGCCAATTGTGGTAAAATACCTCGGCTATGAGGTTAGATACTTACCTTATATGCTCGCAGAAGGGCCAGATAATCACTGTTGGCAAATGCAAATTCTAGCTTTTTCTGGTTAGCTTCCTCTTTTTTATCCCAGGGAGACACCTAAATGAGGAAAACCAAGTTTGAAGGGCACATTTTACCTGAGGTTTCTTTTCTATGTCTCTTTTTTAAATAATCACTGCCTTTTATTTTATTTTTTTAAGTTTATTTATTCTGTGAGAGAGAGAAAGAGAAAGCGCATACAAGGGAGTGAGGGGCAGAGAGAGAGGGAGAGAGAGAGAATCCCAAGCAGGCTCTGCACTGTCAGCACAGAGCCTGATGCGGGGCTCAGTCTCACCAACCATGAGATCATGACCTGAGCGGAAACCAAGTGTTGGATGCTTAACTGACTGAGCCACCCAGGCGGCTCAAGATTTTATTTTCAAATAATCTCTACACCCAACAGAGGACTCAAATTTACAACCCCTAGATCAGAAGTCGTATGCTTTTCCTGACTGAGCCACCCAGGCGCCCCTACCTGAGGTTTCTAATGGCACTTTCCCATGGCTGAAGCCAGGTGCCTTGGGAAGTGTTTTGTGCGGATCACAAAGTAGACAGTGAGTGGCTGATTAAAGGCAAGTGTGGTGGTAACGGGCAAGCTAATAGTCCTATTGCCCTTGAGTCTCTCTGCCCATGCAAACCAAGCTCTGGCGGGTCTTTTAGTTCCTTGTGCCAAGATGTCATGTCATCAAAGAGCCACTCATTCTAAAAGCCAGATCTAAACTCTAACATTCTGTTCGTTTTGGGGCACCTGGGTGGCTCAGTCACTTAAACGTCTGACTGTTGATTTCATCTCAGGTCATGATCTCACGGTTCATGAGATTGAGCCCCATGCGGAGCCTGCTTGGGATTCTCTTTCTCTCTCTCTCTCTCTCTCTCTGTTCTGCCTGTGTGTGCTCTGTCTCTCTCTCAAAACAAACTTAAAAAAAAAAATTGTTAACTCTGTGGTATCTTTATTTTACAATTTCTTATTCACTCATCTTTTATGCTTGAGTCTCCCCTACTTCCATACCCATAACTAATGTTTTTTTCCTATAGACTAATACCTCTTATGAATATAGATGTAAAAATTCCTACCAAAATGATAAAAAGAACAAGGCTGCAAGACTCACATTTTTAAATTTCAAAACATACTATAAAACTAGAATAATCAAGATAGTGTGGTACCAGCATAAGGACAGACATTCTACTCAATGGAATAGAATTGACAGTCCAGAAATAAACCCATATATTTATGGTCAACTAATTAAGTAATTATTTATTTTTAGTAATCTCTACACCCAACATGGGGCTCGAATTCATGACCATGAGATCGAGAGTCACACACTCTCCCGAATCAGTCAAGTGCATCCCAGTGGTCAACTGATTTTTGACAAGAATGCCAAGACCATTCAATGGTGAAAGAATAGTCTTTTTCAACAAATGGAACTGGGACAACTGTACAGTCATATGCAAAAGAATGAAGTTGGGCTCTTACCTCATGCCGTACACAAAATTAACTCAAAATTGACCAGACCAGGGCGCCTGGGTGGCCTAGTCGGTTAAGCGTCTGACTTTGGCTCAGGTAATGATTGCATGCTTCATAAGTTCGAGCCCCGCAATGAACTCTGTGCTGACAGCTTGGAGCCTGGAGCCTGCTTCAGATTCTGTGTTTCCCTCCCCTGCACTCTCTCTCTCTCTCTCTCTCTCTCTCTGCCCTTCCCTCACTTGCACTCTTTCTCTCAAAAATAAACACTTAAAAAAAAAAAATAGACCAAAGACTATAATGTAAGAGCTAAAACTATAATACTCTTAGAAAAAAATGTAGGGATAAATGGGATAAATCTTCATGACTTTGGATCTGGAAATGGATTTTTTTTTTTTTTTTTTAGTGTAGTTGACACACAATGTTACATTAGTTTCAGGTATACAACACAGTGATTTGACAAGTCAATAATTGATACATTATGCTACGCTCACCACAAGTATACCTACCATCTGTCACTAGACAATGCTATTACAATGTCATTGACTATATTCCTTATGCCCTGCCTTTTAGTCCCATGACTTACTCATTCTGTAAGTGGAAGCCAGTAACTTCCGTTCCCCTTCAGCCATTTTGGCAATGGATTCTTTAACTATGGCAGTGGAAGCTTGAGGAACAAAAAACTGGATAAATTGGACTTCATCAAAGTTAAAAACTTTTGGGTTTCAAAGGACATATCAAGAAAGTAAGAAAGGTAACCCACAGAATGGGAGAAAAATGTTTGTAGATCATATGTCTGATAAGAGACCTGTATCCAAAATGTATAAAGAACTCTTATGAATCAGTAATAAAAAGATGAATAACCAATTTAAAAATGGGCAAAAGGGGGCGCCTGGGTGGCTCAGTCGGTTAAGCATCCGACTTCGGCTCAGGTCACGATCTCGCGGTCCGTGAGTTTGAGCCCCGCATCAGGCTCTGTGCTGACTGCTCAGAGCCTGGAGCCTGTTTCGGATTCTGTGTCTCCCTCTCTCTCTGACCCTCCCCCATTCATGCTCTGTCTCTCCCTGTCTCAAAAATAAATAAACATTAAAAAACAACAACAACAACAAAAAATGGGCAAAGGATCTACACAGACATTTCTTGAAAGAAGATATACAAATGGCAAATAAGCAAATGAAAAAATGTTCTCTATCATTAGCTATTGGGGAAATACAAATCAAAACCACAAATTCACACCCCCTAGGATGATTATAATAAAAATGTTAGATAATAACAACTGTTGGTGAAGATGTGGAAAAATTGCAACCTTGATAAAAATGCTGGTGGAATGTAATATGCAGCTACTCTGGAAAAAAAGTCTGGAAGTTCCTCGAAGAGTTACCATATTTGATCAAGTAATTTCTCTCTGAATACCCAAGACAAATGAAAACATATCTCTACATAAAAATGTGTACATGAGGGGCACCTGGGTGGCGCAGTCGGTTAAGCGTCCGACTTCAGCCAGGTCACGATCTCACGGTCCGGGAGTTCGAGCCCCGCGTCAGGCTCTGGGCTGATGGCTCAGAGCCTGGAACCTGTTTCCGATTCTGTGTCTCCCTCTCTCTCTGCCCCTCCCCTGTTCATGCTCTGTCTCTCTCTGTCCCAAAAATAAATAAACGTTGAAAAAAAAAAATGTGGACATGAATGTTTACAGGCAAAGGTGGAAACAATCCCAAGTGTCCATCAGTGCTGGACAGATAAAATGAGGTATGTCCATTCACAGGAGTATTGTTTGGTAAAGGAATGAAGACTGATTCATGCTATAACATAGATGTACCTTAAAAGCATTATGCTAAGTGAAGAAGCCAATCACAAAAGAACATACATTATATTATTTTACTAATACGAAATGTCTAGAGGAGGTCCATCTGTGAAGGCAGAAAGCAAACTGGTGGGTGCCTAGGGCTGCAGTGGATGAGGGTTTTGAGCGGAAAGAGGGAGTGACTGCTGAGGGGTTTCTTTATGAGGTACTAAAAATGTTCTAAAACTGACAATGGCGAGGACTGCATAATATTAAAAACTTCTGAATGTACAACTTAAATGGGTGAATTATATTTCAATAATGCTGTTTTAAAAAAGTGATCTGGGGAGCCTGGGTCAGTCAACTAAGCATCTGACTCAGTTTCGGCCCAGGTGGTGACCTCGTAATTTGTGGGTTTGAGCCCCCTGTTGGGCTCTACACTGACAGCGCGGAGCCTGCTTGAGATTCTCTCTCTCCCTCTCTCTCTCTGTCCCTACCTGCTCATATTCTGTCTACAAACAAACAAACAAACAAACAAAAACAGGGATCCAGTGTATTTTATGCAGGGGCACCTTTCGCTTGCATTTTCTGATTTTTCTTTCTTTTTTTTATTTTTAAATTTTTAAAAAATGTTTATTTTCTGAGAAAGCGAGACACAGTGCAAGCGGGGGAGGGGCAGAGAGAGAGGGAGACACAGAATCCAAGGCAGGCTCCAGGCTCTGAGCTGTCTGCACAGAACCTGACGTGGGGCTCAAACCCATGAACCGTGAGATCATGACCTGAGCCGAAGTCAGACGCTTAACTGACTGAGCCACCCAGGCGTCCCATTCTGATTTTTCTTTAATGAGCAAGGACAGTGGATACCATAAAAAGCACATTTATGGTATTTCAGTAAGTTGGATCTTCAGTTCTTAATCTTTACTTGGGGCATGGATTTCTTTTAGGATCAGACAAAAGTTAAAGACATTGTGACCTGAAGAAGTCCCATATATCACCCTCATAAGAAAACATGTAGGAGGATCACATAACCCTGAAGCCCCCATGGTCCCCTTAGACACCTATGGACTCCAGTTTCAATGAATGTTGTTTACTTACAAAAGGAGACTTAAAAGCCAAGCTGGCGGCAATGGTGAGGGCAGGATCCAAGCAGCGGAAGATAGACCCAAACAGCATCAGTTTGCCGATTCTCACGTCCACCGGCAGGGAGGCCAGGTGATACCCTAGAGGGGTCAGCTTTTCATCTGGAGTTAATGCTCCTAAGTCTCGTAATCGTATTTTTGAGGCACGGAGAGAATCTGGGTGCGGTGGCTCAATGAGCCGAGAGAAAACAGACTGGAGACTGTGAGTGCTAAACATCTCTAAAATTTTAATTCTACAAAAAGAAAAAAAAAACATAATGCGTCCATTTTATTTCTGGAGAGATGACACAGAGGAACAAGCTTCTTTCTTGAACGAAAATAGTTGCCAATTTCCAAGGCACATGCTTTCATAAGCTAGACCATGCTAGGTGAAATACATTAAAAAAAAAAAAAATCTCTTACGTCTTCTAGTTCTAGCAATAAATTATAGAAACACTTTCAAATCCTACCCTGAAACTTATGGGGATTCAGGATAAAATTCTGTCTATAAACTTTCAAAATGCTTCTCTCTATCAAATATGGGTTCAAATTATGAAACAAGTCAAATGATCCATTTACTTTTTCCCACATCTGAAATTGTACCGTAATTGCTGATAAGCTTAATCTGCAATGTGTCTTGCCTTGAAGAGCTACTCTTTTAAATTATGAATTTAAGCAGTTTTCAGAAGAAAAAAAAATATATATACAAAATTTATTTATTTCACTTATAATTCCTTTTTAAGCTGTCAACCTAGAAACATAGTTGTTTATTTTTACTAATTTTTTACTAATTTTTACTAATGTATATGCATTTGGTACCTAGCTTTCTCCCACTTCAACTCTCTAGATATTTCACTTTAAGACATGCATGGACAGTAATCCACTTACTTAGACTTAAAATGAAAAAAAAAAAGATAAAAAAAGATGAACCATGTTGGCCTATATAATTTGCCTATTTCCCCACTGCTGTATATCTGAGTTGTTTTTAAATCATATGTGCCACATATATTACATTTCCCCTCTCTCGTCCCCTCTCGTGGGTCATTCCACTTCCAAAGCTTTCTCAAGTCCCTTCACTCCTCATCTGCACTATTACTACCTCAGTAAGGTATGTGCCTGCCCAACTTCTTAAGACCTGACTGTGGACAATTAAAAGCAGGGCCTGGGTCTTGTATCCTACAGTAGCTCTAGTGCTCAGTCCAACCCCTGGCAAATGGAAGGCTTTCAAAATATACCTGCTGGATAAAGGAGAGCTATAACATCTTTGTATAAGTAATTTGCTTTGGGTTATTATTTTATGGGCATATTACGTCACAGGGACTGGGTCAGAGGGCATGGATGGTTTGAGTTCTTACATAACACCAACCACATTTTCAGGAAGGTTGAACCAAACGTTCCCTAGCTTCAATAACACTGAGTTTGATCATTCATTCATTAAATCCTCTTTTATGATATTTGTTCTTGTTTGTTTATCAGCTAAATAATGGTGTTTTTGAGTTGTTTTTGTTCACTTGCTCTGATCACGAGGCTGTAGACTTTTGACCTTTGATGATTCAATATTGGTATTGCCCCTAGCAGAAATTTCTTGATAAATTAGATCACTTTCCTGACTTCCAAATGTATTCTAAAGCTCTATTTTAGGGCCATTGTTTGCAGTGTAAGAGATCTTCATGTGCAGAAAGTTAAATCCAATGGTAAAAGCAACACTGAACAGCTCCTTTTTTGCAAATGAATGAGTTCATCCATGCCCACTCTTGGCAAAATGTCTTCTACTAAGAAAAATAAACCCACGGAACTTAGGGTGAGAAACATGTAGACCTTCTGGAAGCAGAACAGAAAGATCAAGATGTACCTCAGACACAGCTGTTCCAATGGCACTCTTTGTATTTCTGGTAGCTGCTGCTTTAAGAGCTGGTGATTGAAGTGATGGCTGGTAAATAAATGGAAGCAGACCCCAGAAGCAACACGGCCCGCTCGACCTTTTCTTTGCAGAGCATTGGCTTGAGAGACAAAAGTATCCTCTAGGCTTTCCATCCCTTTGCTGGCATCATATCTATAAGAAAAAGAAAATGTAGAGAAGAGTTTTTTATAAAAACATGGGTAAGACCCGACCTAGCATGGACAGAACAAATGAACTACCTCACTTCCAAGGAAGGACAGTGTCCTGTGTGTTCCGGGAATAGTTCAGCCCCTGGAGGCAGCACACAGTGCTGTTTTTAAGTGGTATCAAATGCTACTACACATAGTTCCTTTATGCAACCTTTTCTCTTTTTTTAAGTTTATTTTATTTATTTAGAGAGAGAGCAAGCAGGGGAGGGGCAGAGAGAGAGGGAAAGACAGAGAATCCCAAGCAGGCTCCGTCAGCACAGAGCCTGACGTGGGGCTTGAACTCACGAACCGTGAGATCATGATCTGAGCCACAATCAAGAGCCGGACGCTTAACCGACTGAGCGACCTAGGTGCCCCAACCTTTTCTCTCTTCATTCTTTTTCATGGTTTATTTTGACAAATAAAAACTGGACATAGGTGTACAAAGTGGTTTTGATATATGTATGCATTATGAAATGATTTCCACAATCAAATTAATTAACACACCCATCACCTCCCATATCATTCCATCTTTTTCATTCAAGCACATGTAAAGCATATGGGAAAAAGAGGAAAAATAATTAATTACTTCCAAGGGAAAGCCTTAAACCTTCCACCTCTGTTTGACTTTAAGACTATGGTCCTGGTATAGAATCACTCATATATACCCATATGCGGTTTCCATAAAATATTTTTCCAAACGGTAACCCATGTAGCTCAAAAGCATCAGCCATTAACAGCCGTGGCACTCTAATGTGTCTTTAGCCCCTCTCTCACATTGCCAAAAGAGAATACCTCTTTTCTTTCATTTTCCCAGAATCGATGACATAGACAACATCATCAATGGTTATGGATGTCTCAGCAATGTTGGTAGAAATTATAATCTTAGTTACACCCACAGGGGGTTTTACAAACACAGCCTGCTGCTCTTCACTGGATAAAGATGAATGAAGTGGGTGAACCACGCATCTGGAAGGAAATAAACGCACATTTAATATTCTGGCACAAAAGGCTGGAACTGGATTAATGGTAGGTGAATTTCTATTAAAATTAACAATAGAACTCCAAGTATCAGCAGCTTCTCTAGAACCTGCCCTCAGGGTCCAGCTCTTCTAAATGAGAAGGTTCTTTCTGAGCCTTACAAAATGTTGATTTGGCTCTATGAACTAGAAACCTTGCACTGACTTGGGAAAAATTGGAATGTAACTCAGTAGTAAGTAATCAAGAGAAACGTATAGCTGATATTCTATAAGTAACAAGCCTCGCACACTAACCAGGAGAGAATCATTTTTTCTCTACCTTTAAATCCAGAGGACCAGAGGCAGAGGTAGTGATGTGAGCTAAGCCAAGATATTCCTATATTCCTGGGAGTGTTTCTCTCTTTAGTAGCTGTCGCTTTAGATATAAAAACACATGTCTTGCTACTGGAAAAGGAACTGTTGCAAATTATTTTTTTCTCAAATGGTAACATTTCTTTGTTGTTACTTACACTGGCTTCTCCCATCCCTCCCCACTCCCCATCTGGCAACTGAAATTACATGCAATTTTGCTGAGTCACTACGCTAAGTGAAGAGAAAAATTTTTATTTAATGGAATGGGAATGATTGATTATCTGGAACAAATAGGTTTGTCTACTTCCAGCTGGCATAAACAGACATATTCTTGAGCAGTGACACCATGGTCTAGAGGGTGATGACTGTCACAGACCATTCTGGTTATTCATCTTTGCATACAATACAACTGCAGATGGTTAAGGCTACAGAAAGCAATTAACTTACCGATTACTGCGTCTGTTGTTGAAAAGAGAATTGGACTGTAGCTGTTCATATAGCATTTTGATTTCTGCTAGTCCCGGTAAAAATACAAGTATAGCCCCTGGGTATACAAAAAGAATCGATCTGACAGATGCAAAAAAGGAAAAACTAATATGGATTATAGAGCTATTTTAAACTTTAAAAAATGTAATAATCTGAGATTTTTCACTATCAATTTTCTTTTTTTTTTAAAAAGTCCCCAAGGATTTAAATGGATGACACTGTTTTTTATCCATTTTCTGACTTACCTTTCTACAAGAGAAAAGCTGAAGTGTAGAAAAATATAACACTTTAGGCCATATAAGAATCATTAGCAAAGCTCTTTTTAATTCTTTTAACGTTTATTCAGTTTTGAGAGACAGAGAGAGTGTGTGAGCAGGGGAGGGGCAGAGAATGAGGGAGACAGAATCTGAAGTAGGCTCCAGGCTCTGAGCTGTCAGCACAGAGCCTGATGTGGGGCTCGAACTCACAAACTGTGAGATCATGACCTGAGCTGAAGTTGGACGGTTAACCAGTTAACTGACTGAACCATCCAGGCACCTCTCATCAGCAAAGCTCTTTAAATATACTTCTTTAGTGCACTGGGCACTGACATTCTGTTTCTATAGGAAGAGTTATCCTTCTAATCTTATAAGACAGGAAGACTCTTCTGTTAGTAAATAAAACCCATAAACATTTTACTGGAAATGAGAAAAAGGAAAGAAAATTGGCTGGTCAACCTGATAATCTAAATTCAGATAGATGTTAGAGAGGCAGCACATTAACTGGCCATGCCCTATTGAAGGTTTTATGGGCTTTTAAATTTTAATTAAAGAAAATAAGCAGTGATAACTGATTACAAAATATTTCTGTGCCAAGAGTGGCCACTCAGCAAGTCACCTTCTTCTGAGCTTTATTCAAAGAGGGAATTGATACCATCTTCACTAGCCCCTCCCTTTAATCCTACAAATATTTATTGGGGGCCTATGTCCGCTCTGTGCTAGGTAGAATGGAATATAAACCAAAAATCTGCCCACAAGGAACTCAGGACCTATTATTTATCACAGTTATTTGCTCTACTAAGTAAATAAGGAAACTAAGTTATTATGAAAATGGAACTCTGAAGAGGGCAAAAGACATCTTTCAGGGTTAGTTTCAAACACCTCATAGTATACAAAGTATGTTTACGTACATTGTCTCATTTGATCCTCATGCCACTCATTAAGAAGGTTATTAGTACCTTTAAAGTGACTCAATAACTCAGCCAGGCGACAGAGTTAATGAGAGTGGGGCCTGGACATAAACCTGGGTTTCTGGGACCCTCTCCCCTCTCCCCTCTCCCTATATCTATATCATCTATATCTGTATCTGTATCTGTATCTATATCTGTATCTATCTTTAAGAGACAGAGAAAGCACAAGCAGGGGAGAAGGACAGAGAGAATCTTAAGCAGGCTTCATGCTTAGTGCGGAGCCCGATGTAGTGCTTGATCCCACAACCCTGGGATCATGACCTGAACCGAAATCAAGAGTCAGACACTTGACTGACTAAGCCACCCAGGTGCTCCTGTCCATATTTTTATGTGCCTCCTGATGTGCTGTGCCCTCATAGCTTGGCCATTTGTATCAGCGGTATCTTTTTTTTTTTTTTTTTTTTTAAAGTAAGCTCTATACTCAATGTGGGGCTTAAACTCAAGACCCCGAAATCAAGAGTCATATATGCTCTTCCCGCTGAGCCAGGGAAGACGTGTCCCTTTAACATTCACAAATATGTCAGCGCCCCCACTCACTACATCTACTCTGCTTTGAATTCAGGTAATTTTCTAGCAGTTCTTTTGTCCGCTATACCTGATTTTTTTCAATAATAGTCTTTTCTTTTGGGATGAAACAAGATATGTAGACCAGTGATAATGCGTTAGCAAACACGGACTACCCACCCGAGATGACAACAAGGTACTTCAATCCTTTTGCGTGGCTCATACGTCTCTTCAGGAAATATCCCGTAATGATTAAAGTCTAAGCGGTGGCGGACAGCCACTCCCATTTCTCTTAAGCGCTGTGCAGCGAGCACATGAGGTAAGTGTTTGATCTGTCGTTCAACTTATGATCACCCAACAATGGCTGCATCTATTCAGGCAGCAAATATTCCAGGTACTGCCCTAGGGTCTGAGGAACACAGTGGTGCCTGATAAATCCACATTCTTGAGCAGTTTACATGCTATTAAGGAGACCGTCAGTAAGCAGAACTATGCTTCTGGATAGTGCGTGGTGCTACGATGAAAATGAAAATCACTTTTGGATATCACGATAGAGTAAGAGTTCAGAGAAGACTCCTCTGAAGAGAAAATGTTTGGCAGAAACCTGAATGATGTGACGGATTCAGTTACGAGAAGATTTGGGGGATGAGGGTCTGCCCAGTGAGCTTAAGAAGGCCATTGGGATAGGACGACGGCGAGTAAGGGGAAAGTAGTTGTTGCTCTGTGTCACAGCAGTAGCAACGATCATAGGAATAATAATGACAAAATACGTTATCATCGCAACGGTATCGTTTTTAGGCGGAGTATCGATGGGCATTAACTGCATGCCAGGCACTGCGCCAAGTGCTTTACATATGGTTTCTTTCTTTCTTTCTTTCTTTCTTTCTTTCTTTCTTTCTTTCTTCCTTTCTTTTTCTTTTTTTTAAAGATTTTATCTTTAAGTAATCTCTACTCCCAGTGTGAGGCTTGAACTCACAGCCCTGAGATCAAGAGTCCTGTGCTCCACTGACTGAGCCAGCCAGGAGCCAGGGACCCCATACAATGGTTTCTTTTAATCCTCAAAATATCTTCACGTCAGAGGACTTATTATAATGTCTTCATTTCACAAACAAGGAAGCTGAGGCATAGCAAAGATAAGGGCTCTCTACCTGCGACTACACAGTTCCTGAGTAGCAGAGCTAGGACTTTATCAGACTCGAGAGCCTGTTCTCTTAACCCCCCTGCCCTGTGACCTTCATGTGCATCAAACACTCATTACCAGACTCCCATTTAGCCTGGGGCTAGGTGTTTAATATGTGGATCACCCAGGCCTTCTTTTCAAACTTCCTCCTTGTGGATTTTGTGTTGTTAACATCTTTTTGCCCGGCGGGAACAAAAGAGTGCTGAGTGAAAGCTGCAGGTGAACCTCGAAAAGTAAAAGGTAAAATCCTCCCCCCTGAAAAGCCTAATAAGCAACTTTACATACAACTGTCAGTGAAAAAGTGAGGGTGGGGGTGACGGCTCCAGGAAGGGAGGTCGCTCCCACAGCACCCATCATCTAAGTGAGCCACCTTCCTTTTGCCGTCTCCCACACAAATGAAGAAGCGATTACCTGGAGGGTAGGAGTGCTTTCCATCCACGATCCACTCTAACAAGGCCTCTATTAATTCCAGATTAACCTTTTCGAAATCCATGATGGACATAGTTTTGATGACTGATTTGCTAACCCCTGAAAGAAAGGTAAAAATCAGAAGGATAACTAAACCTTATTAAAGACAGTGATGCCTGTGAACTAGGTGGGTCTCACCTTGAATTGCCAACACAGATGTTCACACTGATGCACTGAAATGACCTGGTTTCTTTCAGTCGCTCAGAAAGTACACGTTTACTAGGAGAACTTTTTGCTTGAACAAGGACCCAAAGAACAGGCTCCTGACCCTGCTGGAAAGGCTCAGATAGGCTGCTGTTTCCTTTCTTCCTCCCCCCTTTTACCCATCACACACTTAGTGACCATTTAAATACCAGAAACAAAATTCAAAGACAAATACACTTTAGATACCCCTCCTAGATTCAATCAAGTCATGAGTCAGATCAGATGGAAGTCCAGGCAATAGTAATCCAGGGAAATCAACAGAGACCAAAGCTTTCACTGACATCTTCACAATAGTGACTCTTTCCCGCCCCCACCCAAAGTTTATTTTGAGAGAGAGTGTGAGCAGGGAAGGGGCAGAGAGAGAGGGAGAGACAGAATCCAAAGCAGGCTCTGCACCAGCCGTGCAGAGCCCAGCACAGGGCTTGAACCCTCGAACCATGAGATCATGACCTGAACCGAAATCAACAGCCCGAAGCTTAACCGACTGAGCCACCCACATGCCCCACACAAGTTTTGGATCTTCCCTGAAAAATACATGTGATTTTAATGGCTTCACTAACAACTCCTGAAGGCTATCCTCAGACTTCTAGTTTAAGGGTTTCTAGTCTCCTCCGAATCTATCTGAGGCCTAGTGAAAGACACAGTTCTTTGTGCTTGGGCTGTAAGAGCTATAAGCTTGGGCTCTTTTAAAAACAAATAGCATATTCTTGGGAGTCTAACTCTCTAAAGACTACTGGCCTTTCTTCTTGGGTCCTCTTAATAGCCCATCACCCTAAATATAGTCTAACTAGAACAAAATAGCTGCAGGTAGAATCATGGAAGAGAAGTTTCCTATATTAGGCTAAAAAGTTTGAAAAGGGGCAAAAGCAGTTTCTAAACAATGTTGTTCTACAGTGTGGAGCCTGTGTGGGTCAAAAATGAAAGAAAGAAACAGGTTATATAAATAAGGGTGTGGTGGGGTGTGGAAGGCAGAGAAGGAATCATTTTTATCTGTCAAGATTCCAAAAAGCTAGACTTGACATTTCTTTTTTTTTTAAGTAAGCTTCATGCTCAGCGTGGAGCCCAGTGCAGGGCTTGAACTCATGACCCTGAGATCAAGACCTGAGCTGAGGTCAAGAGTTGAATGCTTAACCCTCTGAACTGTCCAGGTGCCCCCAAAAAGCTAGACTTTTTTTTCAAAAAGGAGAAAAGATCAGCTAACAGAAAAAAAGAGAAGTGAAATCGTTTTTTAAAAAAAATTTTAGGGGCACCTGGGTGGCTCAGGCGGTGAAGGTGTCCCACTCTTGGTTTCTCGTGGTCCATGGGTTCATCCCTGCATCAGGCTCTTCACTGACGGCGCACAGCCTGCTTCAGATCCTCTGTTTCCCTCTCTCTCTGCCCCCCCCTCCCCAAAAATAAACATTAAACAAATTTTTTCAGGGGCTCCTTGGAGGCTCAGTTGGTTAAGCATCTGACTCTTGATTTGGGTTCAGGTCATGATCTCACAGTTTCAGGAGTTCGAGCCCATGTCGGGCTCTGCCCTGACAGCAGGAATCCCGCTTGAGACTCTTCCTCTCTCTCTGCCCCTCCCCTGCTTGCACTCTGTCTTTCCCAAAAATTAAAAAACAAAACAAAACTTTAAAAAAATAAAAGCAAAGGGGCACCTCAGTGGCCCAGTTGGTTAAGTGTCTGACTTTGGCTCAGGTCATGATCTCACAGTTTGTGGGTTCGAACCCCGCGTCAGGCTCTGTGCTGAATTCTTGCTCGGAGCCTGGAGCCTGCTTCGGATTCTGTGTCTCCTTCTCTCTCTGCCCCTCCCCCACTTGTGCTCTGTCTCTCTATCAAAAATAAATAAATGTAATAAAAGAAATTAAAGAAATAATAAATAAAAGAAAGTTTTTATAGTTGGGCAGTTTTTACTACTTAAAAGGACTGATTATTTTTTTAACTAGAAAAAGTTTTAAGAGTTGACCTCAGAAACATTATTTTGATTTTCTGAAAAATGAGAGAGTCTTGAGATCAACCAGATTTAGTCTTTTTGTTATAGGGAAAGAGAAGCTTGTGACAGAGCCGGGTTTCATGACCCCAAATCTTCTATCCTCCTCCCCCCTCAGAAAGGAATTCTCTTTTTTTTTTTTTATCAGACAAACTAGATTTTATTTTATTTATTTATTTATTTATTTTTCAACGTTTTTATTTATTTTTGGGACAGAGAGAGACAGAGCATGAACGGGGGAGGGGCAGAGAGAGAGGGAGACACAGAATTGGAAGCAGGCTCCAGGCTCCGAGCCATCAGCCCAGAGCCTGATGCGGGGCTCGAACTCATGGACCGCGAGATCGCGACCTGGCTGAAGTCGGACGCTTAACCGACTGCGCCACCCAGGCGCCCCAGAAAGGAATTCTCAAAAGTGCTTTCTGAACTTTGGTAAACTGTGTGCTTGAAATTGGAAAGGCCTGGCTTAGATCCCATCATAATTTTTAAAGAAAATTCCGAAATTTCAAAAGAGAAACCAAAGGGGTTTTCCTGTTCCATAATTTAATAGAATAAGGAAATGGGAATTATCAGCTGGTATGATGTACAGAAGGAACACAAACTTTTGACTCAGACATATTTCAGTTAAAATTACTAATGTGTATTGACTAGATGGGCACCATGCTGTGGATTTGTATTATCTCATTTAACTCCCTAAACAACTCCATTTTATAGATTAGGAAACTGAGGTACAGAGAGGACAAGGGACTTGCTTGAGGAATTCTGAGGGAGCAAGTTGAACCCAGGTCTGTATGATGCAAGTTCATACTCTCAACCTTACTTCTCAGGATGTTGGGAAGATTAAGTGAAATATTTAGGAGCTATGCATATCTTTCTGAACAGCAGAATAATAGCTAATCCCCTAATTCCTGGATGATTACCACTCCCCACGCAGGACTGGGAAGATAGTCTTCGACAGGAGGAGAAAAAGGAAAACTCATTTGCTTCTTCTCCTATAGAACAGGGGGATGCAGGCTCTTACTCCTTGAAAGGTAAGCACTTTTGTTTTTTTGGAAGGGCTAGAGGAGTTGGGGTGGCAGTCCAGGGAAAAGAGCAGGGAGGGCAGTTGAGACATGTCTCTGGTCTAGGCTTTAAGGAAGAAAGCAACAGTAGTAATGTTGCAGTGTCTGTGTGTTTAGCCCAGCTCATATGCACAGAAGACTATCTAGGAACAAAGAACAGTTAGGTGGGACCTGGCATAGGAGGAGGGATCAGCTAAGAACACATAAAGAAATGCTCAGTATAGGATGGACCCACAAAAGACGCTATTTGAAAGCCTGTGAGTAATGTTAAAACTAGTGGATGACATTTTGAGGATTTTAGAGGCTATTTAAAAAGTCTTCAAATATCTCTCCACAAATGACTTATTAACTATAAAGGGAACAAACAGTGACCTACACAGGGGAGACACGTAGCCAGCATCTCCTTAACCAAGTGATCAAAAACAACACTGCCAATAAAGGGACAAACCAATGTCATATGCCTCCTGATACGATGTACCAAAAAGGACTCAACATTGTTTCTGTGGTTTTCTAACCAAAAATGAAACCCAAAAGGTTGGGTTTTCTAACCTAAATTTAATCATGGGGAAACATTAGACAAATCTAAATGAAGGGATATTTTAGAAAATAACTGGCCCAAACTCCTAAAAAATGTCAAGATCTTAAAAGAAAAATAAAGGCTGAGTTTTTCCAGATCAAAAGAAACTAAAGACACACAACAATGAATGCAATACATAATTGTGGGTTGGATTCTGGGCCAGAAAAAAATAGCAATAAAGGACATTTTTGAGATAATTGGCAAATTAGAATAGTGACTATGGATTAAATAATAGTATTATATCAGTTAAATGTCTTCATTTTGATCATGTCCTGTGCTTATGGTCTTAAGAAATACATATGTCCGTTCTTGACTTCAGCTCAGATCATGATCTCCCAGTTCATGGGTTTGAGCCCTGCATCAGGCTCTGTGCTGACAGTGCAGAGCCTGCTTGGGGTTCTCTCTCTCCTTTCTCTGATCCTCCCCTGCTTGCAGGCGCGCATGTGCTCTCTCTTTTTCTCTCTCAAAATACGTAAATAAACATTAAAAAAGAAAAAAGAGAAAGAAATATGTACTCATATACGAGGGATTAAAGGACATGATATCTGCAACCTACTCAAAAGGTTCAAGAAAAAAATATATAACGTGTGCACAGTGCAAATGATAAAGGAAATGAAGCAAAATAATAATTGGTGAGCTGGGGTAAAGGATATATGAGAGTTCATTGTATGGTCCTGCCAGCTTTTATTATGAATTTGCAATCATATCAAAATAAAAAGTTACAAAATACTAAGGAATATACTTGTATTTCACTACTTCCCAATTTTTCTATAATAAACATTTCTTTTATAATCAGAAAATACCTATATGTAAATATAATAACAATTACATCTAATATGTGTTGAAACTGCTATTTTTTTCCAAGTTTAAGGTTGTTCTGATGCATTAAAGACAATGTAGCTGTGAAACAAGAGCCACGTTTTTCTTCCTCTGGATCACGGTGGGGGGCGGCGGGGGGAAACTGGTTCCCTATGACATAACCGTAATATTCCCCCAGGAAACACATTACCTTTATAGCGGGCCAGGAGCTGCTTGAAATCCAACTGTTGGTCTGGCACTGCATCTCTGACAGAATCCTGGTGCTGGAGGTGAAGGGAGAGCCTCAGGTCTTCCTCTACTTCTTCAAATGCAGTTCTGCTGCGCCTCGCTTTAAGCTTCTCCTTTGACATCTGTTTCATGGAGCGCAGATAAGGGCTCCCATCCTGCAGCACGTACCTGAGGAAGTTAAACAAAGGGATGGGGCTGTTAGTATGTAGGTCTGTTGGTGAGGAATGAAAATATTCACCTATTTATGTTTTCCGATCAGCAGAGTGTTGCTCTGTCTCTGCCCCATTCATGTGCTTCTCTTTCACCAGTCCAGGGTTCTGCTGGCCTGTGTCCTATTTCTGGTAGGGAACACACTAGAATGTTTTTGGTTCTGTTTCAAGGTAATTCTGGAGGCAGTGAGTTTGAGAAAGTGAGAGAATAAAGACAGGTAAACTAGTTAACACGTTAATTTCCCCAGAGATTCACAGCAGAAATGGGGTAGGGCCCCCACATAACAATTTATTTAACAAGTTCCCTACGTAGGCTTATTGCACGCAAAAGTTTGAGAGCCACTGTTTTGGGGTTTTTCGCTTGAGAGAACTGTACCATTAAATAAATAGAGAATTAGAAGTAGGTCTTATTAGAAAGGGAAGGAGCAGGGAGTAGGAGAAAAATTCTGAACTGAGTTTTCGGTGCCAGACTGCAAGGGCATTTTCTTTCTGGAGCTCAGAGGTCAGGAACAAAGATACTGATTTGGAAATTCTTGGCACAGAGGTGACATCTGAAATCACATGAGTCTAACAGAGGGACAAAAGAGTTTAATGGTGAGAAGGAATAGCGCAAGGATAAAACCATGGCGGGGGGCGGGTGGTGGTTTCATGGTCAAAGAGTAGGAAGAGGAATCAGGGCTTTCAAAGGAGAGAAATATGTTTGTATCCAATGGAAATGGCCATTTTTTACCCAGCACTGAAATTATGCAGACATCCTGACTCTCCCTGAGCACTGCAGGATGATGATGATGATGATGATGATGATGATGATGATGATGATGATAACAGCTAACATTTGTTAGGTGCCAGGCACAGTTCTAAGCATCTGCAGCTATTAACTCTAAGAATTAATTAATCCATCCTCATGACAACCCTGTGAAGCAGCTATTAATATACCATTTTACTTGTGATGAACCTGAGTCACACAGAGATCAAGCTACTCATCAATGTTACAGTTAGTAAGTAGAGGGATTTAAATATTGGCAGTTTATCTGCAGAATGGGTACTTTTTTTCATATTAAATTCTCCATATATCTGGTCCTTCATCATTTAAAAAAAATTTTTTTTAACGTTTATTTATTTTTGAGAGAGAAAGAGAGAGACAGAGACACAGAGACAGAGCGTGAGCAGGGGAGGGCAGAGAGAGAGAGAGGGAGACACAGAATCCGAAACAGGCGCCAGGCTACAAGCTGTCTGCACAGAGCCTGATGCGGGGCTTGAACCCATGAACCATGAGATCATGACCTGAGCCAAAGTCAGATACCTAACTGACTGAGCCACTCAGGTGCCCCTGTCCTTCATCATTTTTTCAATAGACTTCATTCTTCAGTACAGTTTTAGGTTCACAGCAATATTGAGCAGAAGGTACAGAGGTTTCCTGATACTCCCTGTTTCCCACAAACAGGGAGCCTTCCCCATTATCAACACCACCCTCCCTGCCCCCCAACACCAGGGTGGTATAACTGTTATACTGATGAAGCTACAATGGTACATCATGATCACCCAAAGTCCATAGTTTACATAGTTCCAGTCAGTACTCTTAACATGCAATGTGTACTGTGATGTGAATTGCAAATGATTTGTATAATATTTGCTGCAAAGGGAAAACCAAACACTCAAATGGAAAAATTAGAAGAAAAACTAACATGTCTATTAAAATGCTGGCACACTGAGGTAAAATAATGTTTTCAAAGACTTTCACCAAACCTTAATTGATGTCTTCCTTACCTTGTCACAGCAATTGCATCTTCCAGAAAAAACTGATCAACAGGAAACGTACGACCTAGAAGGACAAGAAAATAAAAGACTCAGGATACCTGTTCAACTACCTTGAAATAAATAGTTTGCAAATGTAAAATTCTCTTAAAACAAAGCTTGGCACATTAAGGTACTGTTTGCTCTGTTGTCTTAAACATATCAGAAGAAAAGAAAAGCTTTTGATGAGAGAAATTAGAAGGGATAGATAGATTCCAGCTCATAAAAAAACAGAAGTATATAGGTGGAAATGCTCATTTGGTAATAGGACATTTTTTAACCTCTTTTTTTTGTTTTAAACCTGTTACACTTTTCCCACCCTCCCCTCCCCCAAGGGGACTTTTAAACATTCAACAACTACAAGAAATAGTGTGATTATTCGTCAAAATCGTCCATTAATTGTTCTTGTGACAATCAACTGCAGAAGGATAAAGCAACGTCCAAGGTGATAAATTAATCCCACATTGAGACTGTGAAAGCACCAGAACACACAGACTACTCAACTTCACTTTCTCCCAGAGTGGAACAACATCCAGGAAGTTAGCAGAATCCTGTAGTGAACAAATCTGCTATACACAGAGACAACTCTATGACAGATTACCACTATTAACTCAATATTAAACACAATGGAATTCTAGAAATCCTAATAACTGAGACTTTTTTCAAAAGCACATGTAAAACTGAAATCTCTTAGCAAATGGATATAATGTTGCTTCTTTATTAATTTCATTATATGGTCATTAATTTTATTTGTTATAAATCTAATCACTTCTTGAGAAAATATCAATACCTGTTATTTTACATCTCAGATGAACTTTAAAAATAATTATATTTGCTTATCAGAACAAGGCATATTTAATGATGCATATTAATCACCTGGTATAGTAATAATTGGGCAGGAACTGAAATATTCTGAAAAGAGCTCAGCATTTAAAGTTGCACTCATTAGAATAACTTGAAGAGTTGGTCTCTGCAACAAAATGTCCTTCAAGACTAGCAGCAAGAAGTCACTAAGGGAAATAAAAGAAACACCTCAAGATCAAACAAATTTAATACATAAAAATGAATTAGCTTTATTTTTTTAAACGTTTATTTTATTTTTGAGGGGGGAGGGAGAGAGGAGAGAGAGAGAGACAGAGAGAGAGAGAGAGAGAATGAGCAGGGGAGGGGCAGAGAGAGACAGAGACACAGAATCTAAAGCAGGCTCCACGCTCCGAGTTGTCAGCACAGAGCCTGATGTGGGGCTCGAACCTGTGGACCGTGAGATCATGGCCTGAGCTGAAGTCAGATGCTTAACCAACTGAGCCACCCAGGTGCCCCAAAATGAATTAGCTTTTGATGCATTTTGAGCAAGGAATGTGTAGACCTATGTGAAAAAAAAAAAAAACTCTACATCTTATAGAAAGATATGTCATGATCCTAGATGTGAAGACTTAAAATTATGAAGATATAAACTCAAATAACCAAATAAACTCAAATCAGTGTAGTGCCAATCAAAGTACCAACAGGATCTATCATTGCATTTGATAATTCTACTTCCGGATATCTACACATACATAATGAAGAATATACAAAGATTTTCATAATAACATTGTTCGTAATAGTAAAACAATGACAACTGCCTGAATGTCCATCAACCAAGAAGTGGTTGGCTAAAAAGAAATCACCCAATCTGTGGAATAACATGAGGCAGACAGTAGGAAATAACACAGAGCTTTAGATACTGATATGAAAACATCTCGGAAAAAAACCCAAGTATGCACTGCAACAAGTGCTGCACAAAAGCAACATCCTTACTGGTCTCCCTGCTTTGGCCCATCCCCTTGCAATCTCTTCTCAATAGAGCAGACCAATGGTTCTGTTCGAATGTAACTCTTGCTGTGCCAGTCTTCAGCTCATAATCCTTTGATGACTTATTAAAATCCTCACTAACAAGTTAGGTCCTACATGACATTTTCTGCCCCTACCACCACTTGTCTCCGGCTGCTCTCCCCTTATTCACTCACTCCAGCCACACGGTCCTCCTTGTTGTCCTGGAGGCATGTACCTCAGGTCTTTTGCACATGTTATTGATCTGCCTGCAATGGGCTTCTCCCAGACATTCACAGGTAGTTCCCTCATTTCCTTCAAGTTTTTACTCAAAGATACCTTTGTAGCCAGGCCTTCCCTAGTCACTCTATTTAAAAATTCAAATGCTCCCCTCCCCTGCATTTCATATCACCTTTTCTCTTCTTGGCACTTAACATATTTTACTTATTTATCATTCTTATTGTTGAGCTCACCCATCAGAATAGAAGCTCTATGAGGACAGGGATTTGGGTCTGTTTTGTTTACTAATAAAATAATCTAGAACAATGTCTGGAACAATAGTAGCTGCTCAAAAAACCTGTTGACTTACTAAATGAACACATCAGTTGTATAAGAAAAAAAGGTCAGAAAGTAAAAGTACCTATTTCTAACAAAGTAGACATAAATGTCAATGTATAAAAAGGACATATCACTAGTCTCATCACCACAGTTATCTCTGGGGAAGAGACTGGTAATGCTTTGGAAGTGTTAAGGGAGACTTTCATTTTATCTGTATTGCTTGGATGGATAGATAGGTAGGTAGATAGATAGACAGATGGATAGATAGATGGATAGATGGATAGATAGATAGATAGATAGATAGATAGATAGAAGGCTCCATGTCCAATGTGAGTCTCAAACTCACGACCCCAAGACCAAGAGTTGCATGTTCCATTGACTGAACCAGCCAGGTGCCTCCTGTATAGCTTTAATTTTTAATGAGAGCATATTCCTGTACTATTTCGTTCTCTTTAATTTCATGAGCTAATTAGTGTTTGTGGAGACATATATCTCTCTCTACCACATCTCTCTCCTAACTCCTAATATACTCCCAGAAGAAAACAGACCAAAATTGTAACAGGTAATTATTATACAGGGGACAAAAAATATTTTTTGACATTTCTTTGATACTTTCCAAACATTGAGGAAAATCATGTTATCTCTATGGTCAGAAAATCTATTAAAAATTTTAAACAAACACAGCTATAACTTTTCTATATTTAACCTTTAATCTTATGTATATTTTTACTGATCTTGAGTCCTAGATTTTACTCCTATTTTTTTGTTTTTCTTTTTCCATCTGAGCCGGCAAATATTCCCCTTTTTCTTGTAATTTGTACACTCCTTTCCCAAAGGCTGCTATTTGTAAATGACTGAATCTCCCTTCTCCAGAGTATAATTTATCTTTCATCGGGTATTATTTTGAATTTTTAACTGCTGATATTCTACAAGTCATTAAGTTTTATATAAAAATCTTTCTCTTTTGAGATCACGATTGAGAAACCAGATCCAGTACTATGCTCTAGTTTCTCTGAGTTTGTGGAAATATAGATGTTATGAAAGCCAAAACCATTTTTTATATTTAGAATTATACTGGATATAATTTCCCCTAAAATTTTAAATGTACCTTTAGAATATAACATTTAAATATTATTAGTCTGGTAGAATGTCATATTTGATTTCCTCCTCCAAGTTGATTAGTGATTCTGTGAAAATATTTTCTTCTTTCAAATGTTCACTTGAACATTTACCTGCAAAAATGAAATGACTTACCATTTATTTTTCCCCCCACTGTTTTCTGGAGTCTCTACAAAAAAATTATTTGCCCCTCAAAGATTCCCAGTGTTTTGTGTATAGTCATTTAAAATTTACTATTGCCATGTCCTAGGAATTATTTCTTTTTATTTTGATCTATTCTTTTTATATGTAAGTCTGTTTTTCTTTAGTTTCCAATTACTTGATATTTCTTATTTACTAGAGTATCAGTGTATTTATTTCTTTGAACAAATAGTCTTCTGGTCCTATGTCTTCCCTGCTCAGTTCTTAAAAACTTTTTATTAGCAGTAGCAGGGAATCCTTTTCATGTTTTTTGGTTTGTTTCTTTTTAAAATTTTGCTATTAGCTATTTTCTGCTTCTCTGGCAATCTGCCAACTTTAGTTACTTAGATTTTCCTTCCATTCAAGGTACTTATAATAGTATAGTCCTTTTTGGGAAAGTCTAATAATTTTCATGGGATTCTTTTTTTTCCATACTACTTTTTTTTTTTTTATTGCTCTAGAACATGATCCACATGACAAACTATGATTAATGCCATCTATTCACTAGGCCCTTCCTTGTAAAATACTCAGAATTTTGATTTTACATCCCAGCCCTTTAATGACTTCTAATTTCATAGAATAAAATCTAAATGCTTTATTGTCATGGTATATAAGCCCCTGGAAGATCTGGTTTCTTCCTTTTCTACCTGCTACTTTTTCCCTCATTTACTACAACCAGCTGCACAGGCTTCCTCCAGTTTCTGGGCTCATGATACCCTTTCCCACTGCAGAATCTGAGAATGGTGGCTTTGCCCCCATTTGTCACACAGGATGCCTTCTCATATTTGTTTTTAATTTAAATATCATCTCTTGAGAGATAGCAGCTCTGACCATCTCAGGGATCTCTCCCCTGCAAACACAGCAACCTGTTTATTCCTTCATAGTACTTACCCCAATTCATAATTGTTTACGTATTTATTTGCTCATTATTTGTTTTTCCTACTAGACAATGAGATAAAGGGGAGTCATATATGTTTGCTCACTATAGCAACCCCAGCAATTAACAGATCACTTGGCACTTAATACAGTCTCAATAAATGTATGAAAGAATGTCAGGACTGAATGACTGACCAAATGAACAAAGAAGGAAGGACATACTGACCAATCCATCAACTACAGCATGCCTTACATCTGCTACTCCTAAGTACAGTGCCCAGCTCAGCATGATGCCCAGGAGGTGTTAAGTATCTCCTGGGAGAAGATGTCCATCTGACAGGATGACTCTTCTAGTGATGAACATACGCCCTCCTAGCCTTTTTAGTATTACAGACCCTGGAGATCAGGAAAGCGTTCCTCTTCTCTAACTTGGGCCTCCTCTGTGGCCTTCCTCTCTAGCTCTGTGAAACTGAACTGGAAACAGAACAAAATTCTTTCAGCCATGTCTTCATTTTATGTGTGTGGCTATTTGTTTGGAAAATCTTTGTTTTACCTTTCTTCTGTCCTCTCATGAACTTCATCAACAATGATATGGGTGATTCCTTGTAGAGCTGTGTCTCCCTCCAGCCTTCTCAGCAGCACGCCTGTGGTGCAGTACAACAGTCTGGTGGCTGAGGACTTACACAGAAAAGGGCATAGAAGGCATTCATGGAATTTTTGAAAAAAGGAAACTCTTTCTTTCTTTTTTCTTTTCTAAATTTTAACGAGGCTCCACATCCAACCTGAGCCCACGTGGCTTGAATCCATGACCCTGAGCTTAAGAGTCATATGCTCTACTGACTGAGCCAGCCAGGCACCCCAGGGAACACTTTCAAAGCCAAAATGGCAAGGCCATTTTGAATGGATAGGGACAAAGAATATTGAAAACGTCAGCAGTTGCATTTAATCTGAAACCACACTAAATGCATAGTTTCTTTCTGGCAACAACAGTAAAAGCTTTTCTACTTTATATCAAAAATTTAAGTTTAAACCTCATAAAAAACATTCAAAAAGTATTATAAAACATAAAAACAACAGTGAATAATAAACCCAATTCTAAATTTGTTTGTTCCTTATTTGGTTAAATGGATTAAGTCTCAGGATTAAGAGTAAAATAGCAGTTACTAGATCACTTCTGCCAATAAAGAATAAAAGGCCTTTAAAAAAAAAATGTTTCTTTTATTTTAAAAGAGAGAGGGGGAAAGTGTGCTCGCATGTGCAGGCAAGCAGGGAAGGAGCAGAGTGAGAGAGGGAGAGAGAGAATCCCAAGCAGGCTCCGTGCAATCAGCACAGAGCCTGATGATGTAGGTCTCAATCCCATGAACCATGAGATCACGACCTGAGCCAAAATCAAGAGTGGGATGCTTAAATGACTGAGTCACCCAGGTGCCTCAGAATAAAAGGTAGAGGAAATTAAGTACACCCAAATAAGAGTTTATACCAAAATATTTCTGAAAGGTCTTTAGCCCTACCTAAGTCTATATCCCAAATTGCCCATGTGTCTCCGGACCCCAAAAACTCTTTATACTTGAAAACTAAATTTCTGTTATCAGGAAACAAGCAGAGCATACGAACCTTGACACTTTCCAGCCGGATCTGGTACCCCACAGTCAGACCCACTCTTTCTGTCCTTTCTTTAGCAACACGTTCAGCAACAGATATTGCCGAGATTCGTCGGGGTTGCGTACAGATGATATTGGCCACCTTCTCAGGTGGTCCATTCAGAGAATCATCCAGAATAAACTGAGGAATCTGTGTGGTTTTTCCACATCTGTATGTCAAAACAAAGAAGTCCTAATATGAGAGTTTTCAAGTGCTAGTTACCAAAAAAACAAAAACCAAACTAAAAAAAAAAAAAAAACCCAAAACAATCATGTGCAGTGAGGAAAGTGAGAAACCTGATTATGATAAAATGTGTTCCACTTCATTTACCTTCTAAACCGACCTACTGACTTGTTACCTACAGCTCATAATTGCTAGGAATTTGCACTCAGATTAACAGGGCAATCAAATAATCATTTAGTATCATTTGTAAAATTGAGACAATTGAACAGACATTAGATTAAGTTCTGTAAACACCACTACAAATGACCTGTATGTTTGAATCCTAAAGAAATGGGAGTATTATGTTATGATTTTTATGTATTATCTTACTGATTTGGCTACAAGTAGACTGAGGTTAAAAAGATATGAAACTGAGGGGCGCCTGGGTGACTCAGCCGGTTGAGCGTCCAACTTTGGCTCAGGTCATGATCTCAGTTAGTGAGTTCGAGCCCCGCGTGGGGCTCCGTGCTGACAGCTCAGAGCCTGGAGCCCACTTCAGATTCTGTGTCTCCCTCTCTCTCTGCCTCCCTCCCCTCTTGTGCTGTCTTCCTCTCTCTCTCTCTCTCTCTCAAAAATAAACATTAAAAAATTTTTCTTTTTTTAAAAATTTTTTTTTTTTTCAACGTTTATTTTTGGGACAGAGAGAGACAGAGCATGAACGGGGGAGGGGCAGAGAGAGAGGGAGACACAGAATCGGAAACAGGCTCCAGGCTCTGAGCCATCCGCCCAGAGCCTGACACGAAGTCAGATGCTTAACCGACTGCGCCACCCAGGCACCCCTAAAAAATTTTTCTTAAAAATATAAGAAACTGGAAGATCTCTTTAAATGTTTATTTATTTATTTTGAGAGAAAGAGAGGGCCAGCAGGGGAGAGGGGGATAGGGAGAGGGAGAGAGAATCCCAAGCAGGCTCCACACTGAACCGACATGGGGCTCAATCCCATGACCACAAGATCACAACCTGAGCTGCTATCAAGAGTCAGACTCTTAACTGACTGAGCCACCCAGACACCCCAAGAAACTGGAAGATCTCAAATTACTACTATATTGGTGAGTCTGGGCACGAATGTAATTATTAGGTTAAATACTTTTAAATAGAGAACTAAATTAAGGCTACAACCTATCGCTGCTAAATAAATTTGGATAACATGCAAAAAGGTAAAGTAGGAAAAATAATATGCCCTAAGTTGTTATTAAAAGAACAAATAAAAGCTCTAAGGAAATCAGAATAAATTTAGCAGATGGAAGTTTCTAAGTTAAATGTTCTAGAACTATCCTTTACATTTAAAAATGGGCCTGGTAAAAGTCTTCATTTAGACCTTTTACCTTAAAATTGTCTCAGGGAAGAGGTGTGCAATGTCTATAAATTACTTGATGGATTCCTGAGATGTTTTTTTGTTTTTTGTTTGTAATTTGGGTCTGTTGGCTAAAGATCTGTAAAATTAGGTTCTGTGAAATATTATTTAATATCTGACAAGTAAAGCACAAATAACAACAGTTACTAGTTTTTTTACAAGTAGAACTGGTTATGGTAACCAGGGTGCATACCATATTCATGGATGAAAGCTGCATTACAAATAAATTGCATTCTTACCCAGTCATACCACTTATAACAAGCACTTGGTGATCGCTCAACAATTTAAGAATGGTTTCTTTTTCTTCCCAAGCAGGGAGTGATTGTCTTTCTTGCAGAATTGCCTGGAACTGTCTGGAAGCCTAATAATATAAAAGATAAGGCATCAGTTACGTTACTTTGAATCATCTTTCACAAAGATCTCAGGTTGGAATCTCATAGCTAGACCCACCCTTTCTGCTCTTTCTTTAACAATTTGTTCAGAGACAGAAATTGCAGATTTGTTAGGATTGGGGGCTGGTGACTTCAGCAGAAGGCTGCTTAGAGAATCAGCCAGAGAAAGCTGTGAAATCTTGTGATTTTCCTACATCTGAATAAACTGCAAGATCTTGTCAGAGAAATAAGCCTCTTGTTTAGCACTACCCAGCTCTTCCTAGCAGGATTCTCTGCACCAGCACTATCCAGTAGTGGATTGTCCAAAAGAACAACCTCTGACTACATGTGGCTAGTGAGTATTTGAAATGTGGTTAGTGCTACTGAGGAACTGAATTTTTAATTTTATTTAATTTTAATTAACTTAAATGTAAACACCTGCATGTGGCCAGGGGCTACCACACTGGATAGCACAGTTCTATCAGATTTTTACTAAAATCAGTAATAGTAAGAACACTCATGAAAGGTTCTTTTTGGCCACGCATCACATATATGTAACTCAGTCTGACGTCCAATGGCCAATAAACATTGTAGCATATGTTAAATCTAAAGATATATTTTTGAATAATATAAGAAATTTACATTAACACATCATTTTCTGCATATAATGTTATCATATAAATTTATCACCTCTAAACACAAACTGATCAAACTGAATATGTAATTTTTTGTTTTTACTATCTTACTACTTATGGTGTGAATTTCTATTCATTTTGATGTTCTATAGGCATTGCACTACGTATGCCATAGTGTTATGCTGTGTCAAAAATCAGAATCAGAACTTCACAATTAGAAATGCTGCTAGACAGCATCCAATCCAATCCCCAAACTGGCTAAGCAACTTGTTTTTGTCCTACATCCAACCCTGCCCTAACAGTTCACTTACAGGTTCTTTGAAAACAATCTTCATGTGAATGGGATAAAAACAATATGGACTTTGGAAACAGAGATTTAACTTGAAGCCCTTGTGTGGCCACCTGCTAGCTATGTGACCTTAGGCAAGTTATTCATCCTAGGATTCTCTCAAATGGAGTCAGAGTCCCTCCTTCTCCTTTCTCCACTATTTTTTCTAATATAAATCACAGCACTAATTTTCATTTCACTTATCAGATTGCCTGTCATAGTACCAGAGCCACAAGATTCTGAGATATTTGGTATATATGCGTGCATTTCACTTTCACCAGCCGTTGGATTTTCCAAAACTATCTAGAACATGCACCCAAGTTTGCTGTGGCTTGCAGAAACTGACCACGCGGAGTTAAAGAGAAACAAAAGCATACTAGGGAGGGTAGCGAGGCTTTCTAACTCCTAACCAGTTCATCTGTACAGTAGGGAGGCAATGCTAGCCAATCTCTGGGAACACCCTACCTGTTTGATTCGGAACTGCTTGCAGAGTTTAGCATTTTCAGCATGTACTGATTTTGCCTGCCAGTCATATCTTCTGGAAATCTTTTTCTTAAGGTTCACATAGCTCTCATTCTCCACTATAACTGGTGCAGGACCTTCATCCTCCTCTGAATCCTCCTCAGGTTCTGATTCTTTTTCAACTTGCAGGGGATAAAAGGAAACATTTTCCATATGGAGCCCTTTCTTTAGCAAAGGGGGAGAGTCACTCTCTAACAAAGTAACAACAACAAAAAAATCGTAAGATGGAGAAAAAGCTAAAGCTTGAATAAAGCAGGTTCATTCGTTTCAAACAACTACTTCTACTGCTAAAGAACTTAAAATGCATCTTCAAATATACTTTAATTAGGAATAAGTGGCTATTGCTAAACCAAATTAAAACCGAAGAAGAAAAAAATCATGGCATGCTTTGTTAATTCTGTAGACTCTTTACATTCAAGGAACTGACAGTTTCAACTATTTGCAAGTGTTCCTAAAATTCTATGACATGAAACCCAAATGTCTACCAAATGATAAATCAATACACAAAATATGGCATGTCCTTATAATGGAGTGTTATTCAGCAATAAAATGAAGTACTGATATATCCTACATGAACAAACCTTGAAAACATTATGCTGAGTGAAAGAAGCCGATCACAAAAGCCACATATTGTATGATTCCATTTCCAGGAAGTATACAGAATGGGCAAATGCACAGACACAGAATGTAGATTCATAGTTGTCAAGGGTTGAGGAAAGGGAGAAATGAGCCCTCGCTGCTAGTAAGTATGGGGTTTCTTTTAGGGTTGATCAAAATGTTCTGGAATTAGACAGTCATCATGGTTGGGGCGCCTGGGTGGCTCAGTCAGTTAAGCGTCTGACTTCGGCTCTGCCATTCCTGAGTTGGAGCCCCGTGTCAGGCTCTGTGCTGACAGCTCAGAGCCTGGAGCCTGCTTCAGATTCTGTGTCTTCCTTTCTCTCTGCCCCTTCCCCGCTCACGCTCTGTCTCTCTCTCACTCAAAAATAAAGATTAAAAAAAAAAAAAAATAGTTGTCATGGTTGCACCACTCTGTGAATATACTAAAAAGCCACTGGATTGTATCCTTTAAAAGAATGAATTTTATAGTATGTACATTGTATCTCAATAAAGGTGTTACTTAAAAAAAAAAAAAGGCCCTGTCACACAATCTGTCATTTCTCCAGGAATATATTTGAATCCCACATACTAGAAACTGCTGTTTGACAGCAAGTGGCTAGTGAGTGAACCTGGCCAACTGTATGCCATCCACACCTTAATGCAGTTTCATTGTTCTCTACTTACTGATGTTTACCTAAGAACTCTTGTGAAATCAGGAAAACTTGTTTCTCTCAAAGAAAGATGGCAACAAATAAGAATTCCTTGAAGAACTTTGAAAAAGGAGTTTAACTGTGGTGTACGAATCTGTATGGCAAATCCGCAAAGCGATCAAGCCAGAAGGTTCCACAAACATTTTTTAAACTGAGGGTTTAGGACTTCATAAAGAGCCTTAACACTAATGGACTTTGGGGGTCTAGTATACTGTGGAAAGAGAAATATCTCTAAAAACTCAGTTGAAAGTAATTCCATGTAAAACATCAGAAGTAAACATGTGAAACCAAATGGATTAAATCAAACATATTTTCTGGGAAGATGCTTTAAGGTTCTTCCAACCCCGAACTGTAGAATAAACTTCTGTATCACTACAAACTTTCAATGCAGACAGCCCAATCACAGTGACAAAACTGGGGCTTTCAATTAAAGTCAGGCCACAGTTCAGGGGATTCTCATTCCCTTTTGCCCTTGGACTGAAGAGACTGATTGGCCTAAGATCACCGGGAGATCCTAGAGAAGCCCTCAGAAGCTCGGTCTTCCTTAATCCATCCTGAATGCCCCCTCCACAAAACCCTCCACTCAATCAAAGCCTTCCATACCTTCAGGAGTCTGATTTGGAGCGAAAGAATTGTTTGGAATCACTGGTTTACGACAGACAGGATTATTTATTCTGGTCCCAGACGATACTGGCGGAAAGTTCACAGGAGCGACACTGTATTTGTGATGGGTATTTGTTAGTAAATTGACTATTTCTGATTCTTCCTCTAAAAGGGTTATCAAAGAATATACAACAGGTTCGGAAGTTTCTGCAAATGTCAAGGCCTTGCCATAAAGAAACTCAGAGATATGTAAACGACAAGCCAGAGGTAGATTCTCATTGGTGGAATAAAATGCCACAAGGGGAGCTTGATAGGGGTATTTGTGGTCTTTAGAAAATCGAATTTCAAGTTCATATAAAAAAGAGGCATCTTCATGAACATTAAGATGAGAATCATCTACAATTCTTTCTGCTCTTCCGACAATTTGATTTGGGGGCACTTCATGTTTGAATTTGCATCTTGATCCAAATTTACAATTTCCTTTGAGGTAAAATTTACAGATTTCAAGTGAAGTCTCCTGTGTATTTTTGGTGCTTTCCTTTCGCTTTGATTTGCAGAATTTACTCGTCAAATACTCCAATTCCAATCCAATGGTCCAGACTCGGTTCTGAATTCTTTCGATAAATTTTTCTCCACAGATTGACTTCAGAGCAAATGCCTCTTCCTGCCGCTGTTCCACACACTCATCCACACTCACATGGGCAACCGCCTCAGAGAGCTTCATCCTCTCCCCAAATGTCTCTGAAAAACACTGTGTGAGCAGATGTTCCAGCGATGCCCCCACATCTCCATCACAGATCCGCAGGGCTGCCTGACAGCGTTCAGGGTTGAACCCATACCTACCAAGTGTGAAACATGACAAAAAATATTGAGTAATTTCAAATCACAGAAGTGAAGTTCATTTAAACATGCTCATGTGAAGTTATAACTGTATATAGGCAGGATTGGCATTTTGAGAAAGTATCCCTGGTAACATGGATTCCTCCCTAGTCACCCTGTCCTGAAAGAGAGGGTATTAGGCACATCAGCACTGCAGCAGCCCCTGCAACAGGAGAGCTTTCCAGGAGGGGGGAGTAGGGTTTGTAATGTGATTCCAGTTTCTTCAGTTCTCCCCCAGCCGCCGTAAATGTTGAAAGCAATCACCTGGCAAGTTTCTGGACTGCAAATGTTGAGACTGTGAATTCTGGATTAGGAGGCTCCACTAGGCCTGAGCCAGCACATTCCAAAGGGTCACAGTCGGGAACAAGGGAAGCTTCTCGGCCAGCAGACCAGTACTGTTCATCATCACAATCAGGCTCGTCATCTTCCTCTTCCCCAGAAATGCCTCTTCTGACAAAGGTAACATGTTCATATTATTAAAGTTCCACTTACTTCAAAGTAAAATTTAGCAAGAGTCTAAGAATTTAATTCAGGGAGCCAAAGGACACAGGATCCTAACCATTCTTCAGTCACTGATTTGAACTTTTACTGATCTAACTTCTATCTTGGCAATTAATATTTATCAGGCATTTATTAATGCCAGGTTCTATGCTAAGTGTTGTACGTGTTCTATCTCTTTAAAAATCTCCCCACAACCCTCGATCAGATACTGCTGGGATGTCCATTTTTCAGATGATCAACTAAAAGTTAGAGAGGGTTAGTAATTGTCAAAGGTTATACAGTAAAGAGCAACTAGAGATTTTAACCCAGGCAGTGTGACCCCAGAGCCTGTACTCTTAACCACAGAAGCCCTGGCCATCCTCTTTCTCCTCATTCATAAAAACCATCCCTGATTTTTTGCTTTGCCTAACCACCTTTCCTAAATCTAAGGCAGGTAAGAGATATGTAGGTAAGACGGAGGCTGAACTGTTGACTGACCCACCCATCGGTTCTGGTGAATGGAATGCAGTGACTTCTTTGACTGAAATCACAGAGCAAAAACAGCCAAAATATTAAAAGTTGTTTCTCTGAGGCAGATGGTCATGAGAAAGTGTAATCCTAAGACTTCATCTGATCAACTCAATATTTGCTCCTCGAACAACACGTCTACTTGTTCACTGCAGGGTTTTATTTGGAAGGCTGTCAGTAAAGCAATTACTGAATCCATATCAGCATTGTCCTCAGAAGAAAAGACGCAAAGGCAATCTGCACTGCTCCCAGATACTGCAAAACAAACGCACTCTAAAACTGCTGCTGAATAATTGTTCTTGTTTTGCTTTTGGCTCACTTTCAACTAATCACATTGTCACAATAGGATCAGTATTGAAAAGCACTCCAAAGACACACTGGACGGACGGACGTTCCCACTGCCCCCACTGCCCCCACTGCCGATACATCTTCCTTAACATAATAATTGACTCAAATAAAATAACTCACTCAGATCCAGCATCCGCATCTTGTTCTTGCAGGTCTCGGAGAAGAGCTTTCACTTTCTCTTGATTCTCAGAAGTCATATGCAGAGTCTGAAGGGGCATTTTGGCTTCGGGCTTCCATTTGGGGCGTGCCTCTCCTTTTCTACTGTTGCTAGGTCTGCAAAGGACACATTTACCTGTGACCAGAACTCTTACGCTCTCCTCACAGTCCTCAAACAGATACAACATGGACTGGACTGTCACGTGTTTTACAAAAGATGACAATGACTGTGAAGAATTTCCCCTTTTCTACAGTATTTACCACACTTCATTATCTTGCAACTGCTGGGGAAAAAAAACAACCTGGTTAGATTCCTAATCACTAAATCTGGTTTCACTAACTCAAGAATCCTCTGGAAAAAGTAATGCTATGATGACTCCTGCTGCAGTTGAGAGTAGAGACTTTTGAAAGAAATGTTACACGCAAAGCATTTATTTCATTCTGTTTTAGGTGCCCAATCTGAAAACAATGGGAATATTAGGCCTTACTTTTGAAATATTTACTGACCTTATCGTTATTTCCTGATTACAAAAAAAAAATAATAAATACATGTTCACTGGAAAAAAGCAGAAAACAGAAGTCATCGTAATTCATATCAATTCTTTTTATATACACTTTTAAGTGAAAGTATACAGCACATATAATCTTTTATAATTTATTTTATTTCCTCATCAAAATAAAACTGGAATTTTCGTAAGATTAAATATTCTTCTACAACATATTTTAATTTTTTTCTTTTTAATATTATCTGTTATTTTAGAGAGAGAGTGCATGTGAATGAGGGAGAGGGGCAGAGGGGGAGAGAGAAAGAGAGAGAAAGAGAGAGAATGAGAGAGAGAGAGAGGGAGAATCTTAAGCAGGTTCCATGCTCAGCACGGAGCCCAACACAGGGCTCAGTCTCACGACCCTGGGATCATGACCTGAGCTGAAGTCAAGAGTTGGAAGCTCAACCAACTGAGCCATCCAGGCGCCCCACCTATATTCCTTTTTAACTAATATTTAGTTGGGAGTTATTCCCAGAAAAGGGAGAGAAAGAGAGAGTAGCTAATCTCTAAAAATTCCAGTAGACAGCTTGCAGCACTGTTTAAGAGACAATGAGAATTCTATACCTATACTGCATAACATGCAGTAGTAAAATCTTTACTTTCATTAAATATTCACTAGAATGATCAAAATTTATTTGTTATTTAAAAGTTGAATATGAAAGAAGCCTGGATATGACTCTGTCACTGGTCATCACCTGAAACACCAGTGAAGATTTGGCTGATATGTCTGGAAAATAGATAACTCATCAACTAAAAAGACAGAGTACAGTCACGTTGAATTTTGGGATTTTCAAACTTCAATGTGTAAGGAATACTTAAAATCATTTTCATCACTTTTGCTATTTCCAATATTTGCTTTCCTGGTAACATTAGTTTCAATGACAGTATTACATTCAATTCACAGTGTCATGTAAGTTGAAGTTAACTTCAGATTTCAACCTTCCAAAACAAAACAAAAAAAAAAAAACGCTGTTACTTGCCATCATGCTTTTAGAAAAGGTTACAAAGTGGGGGCCTTCAAGGTTTTAAAGTAAGAGGAGGGCCACCTGGGAGGCTCAGTCGGTTAAGCGGAAGACTCTTGGTTTCAGCTCAGGTCATGACCTCACAGTTCATGAGTTCGAGCCCTTCGTGGGGCTGACAGTGTGGAGACTGCTTGGGATTCTCTCTCTCCTCTCTCTCTGCCCCTCCTGTGAGCTCTCTCTCTCTCTCTCTCAAAGTAAATAAACTTAAAACAACTTTTTAATTAAAAAAAATAACACAAGAGTATAAGTCCCACAGATTAGAAATCGATACCGTTTCTATCTCTGAACATGAGAAAGGCATAATGACCTGAACGTGCGCCTCGATTCACTGAAGATACAAAAGTCATCACCGTCATCCCAAATTCTACTCGAGGCCTTTCTGTTGCCAGCACTGCCACCACCACTGCTGCCACCACCATGAGATTTACTAGTGTGACTCCTGCCTCCTCTTCCTCCTCTAGAAGACCCTTTTCCACCTCCTTTGCCTGGCTTGCCTTTTCTTCTTACTGAGGAACTCATTTTCACCTGCAAGAGAAAAAAGTAATACAGACACCATAAAACCAGACAAATATAATAACCCTTTGTCGAAGTTATGGATATAGCCCATTACAGACAGATAAGGAACTGCATATTTTTACAAGGGTCAGTCTAGGGGAAAATAGGTAAATTCTTTTACAAAAGTTTTACAAGCACATCCCTCTGAGGATTAATATTTTTTAGTGACTTTCTCTGACACAGGTTGCTTAACCAAGGATGTGCATCAAAAATACATGGAGAAGTTTCCAAACACGTGTCCTTAAGCCTCAATCCTACATTCTGATTTGGTTAGATTTGGTATAGGGTTTTAAAAACTCTAGTTGAGAGGGGCACCTGGGTGGCTCAGTTGGTTAAGGATCCAACTCTCGATTTTGGCTCAGGTCATGATCTCACAGGTTCGTGAGACTGAGCCCCACGTTGGGAGGAGCCTGCTTGGGATTCTCTCTCTGTCTCTCCCCCCATGAGCACATGTGTGCTGTCTCTCTCTTTCTCAAAATAAACAAACATTTAAAAAAATACTTTAAAAAACACTGTAGTTGAGAAGAGATGTTTTTCATGTATTTAATACGTGATTTGATAAAATTTTACTTTACGTATACACTTTCAGAGACACCGACCTGGCTCAGAGATTTTGCCTGGGTAGAGTAAAAGTATAGGGCCTTTGTATGCCATTGAAGTTGTTAATCAGTTTAAAATAGAATGTTATAACTATAAGATGTTTTATGTAAGCCTCATGGAAACTACAAAGCAAAAATCTACAGTAGGTACACAAAAGAGAAAGGAAATCAACATACTGCTACAGAAAAAGCATCAAATGACAAAGACAGCAAGAGAGGAAGAAAGAAACAAAGGATCTATAAACCAGGAAACACTGAATAAAATGTCAATTATTAAGCCCTTAACCTCTCAATAATTACTTTCAATGTAAATAGATTAACTTCTCTAAGCAAAAGACACAAAGTGGCTGAACAGACGAAAAAAACAAGACCCACCTATATGCTGCCTAAACGGAATTGATTCAGCTTTAAGGACACACACAGGCTGAAAGTGAAGGAATGGTAAAAGTTATTCTGTGCAAATGGAAACCAAAAGAGAGCAGGGGCAGCTATACTTTTATTGGGCAAAATAGACTTTAAGGCAAAAGCTGTATCTAGAGAAAAACACGGTCATTATATAATGATAAAGGGATTAATTCATCAAGAGGATCTAGCAGTTGTAAGTATTTATGCACTTAACATCAGAGCATCTACCTATATAAAGCAAAATGGAAGTTATAGACCAAAAAGAAAGTAAAAATGAAAATATGATACATTAAAATTATAAAATATAGCCCAAATTAGATTCAAGATATTTTTTTTGGATTACATATTCCTATAATGAGAAAATTGTTTTCACTCAAGAAGTAATAAGCTGCATTACAAAGAATAAAATACCTAGGAATAAACTTAACCAAGGAGGTGAAAGAACCGTGTGCTGAAAAGTATGACATTGATGAAAGAAACTGAAGGGGCGCCTGGGTGGCGCAGTCGGTTAAGCGTCCGACTTCAGCCAGGTCACGATCTCGCGGTCTGTGAGTTCGAGCCCCGCATCAGGCTCTGGGCTGATGGCTCAGAGCCTGGAGCCTGTTTCCGATTCTGTGTCTCCCTCTCTCTCTGCCCCTCCCCCGTTCATGCTCTGTCTCTCTCTGTCCCACAAATAAAATAAACGTTAAAAAAAAAAAAAAAAAAAAGAAACTGAAGAAGATATGTATAAATGGAAAGACAGTCCCTGCTCATAGATCAGAAGTGATACTATTATAATGTCCACAATGCCCAAAATAATCTCCAGATTCAATTCAATCTCTATCAAAATTTCGATTGCATTTTTCACAGAAATAGAGCAAACAATCCTAAAATTTGCATGAAGTCACAAAAGACCCTGAATAGCCAAAGCAATCTCAAGAAAGAAGAACAAAGCTGGAGGCATCACACTCGGATTTCAAACTATATTAAAAAGTTATGGTAAGCCGTATGGTATTGGTATAAAAACAGACACAGAGATGAATGGAACAGAATAGAGACCCCAGAAACAAACCCATACATACACAGTCAATTAACTCACAACAAAGGAGGCAAGAGTATAATTAAAAAAATTTTTTTAATGTTTATTTATTTTTGAGAGAGAGAGAGAGCACAAGCTGAGGGAGGGACAGAGAGAGAGGGAGATATAGAATTCTAAGCAGGCTCCAGGCTCTGAGCTGTCAGCACAGAGCCCAACGTGGGGCTCGAACTCACGAACTGTGAGATCATGACCTGAGCTGAAGTTGGATGCTCAACCGACTGAGTCACCCAGGTGCCCCAAGAATATACAAGGAAAGAAGTTTCTTCAATAAACGGTGTTGGGAAAACTGGACAGCCATGTATGAAAGAATGAAATTCAACTACTATCTTATACCACACACAAAAATGAACTCAAAATGGATTATAGACTTGAATGTAAGACTTGCAGCCATATAACTCCTAGAAGAAAACATAGGCAGTAAGCTCCTTAGCATCAGTGTTGGTGATGCTTTTTGACTCTGACTCCAAAATCAAAGGCAGTAAAAGCAAAAATAAACAAGCGGGATTACATTAAACTAAAAAGCTTTTGCAAAGCAAAGGAAAACATCAATAAAATGAAAAGGCAAGCTACTGAATGTGAGAAAATATTTGCAAATCATATATCTGATAAGGGGTTAATATCTAAAATATATAAGGAGCTCATACAACTCAACAGCAAAAAGGCCAAACAATCCAATTAAAAAATTGGCAGAGGATCTGAATAGACATCTTTCCAAGGAGAACATACAGATGACCCACAGGTACATGAAAAGATGCTCAACACCACTAATGGGAAATATAAACCAAAACTACAATGAAATATCACCTCAGACCTGTTAGAATAGCTATTATAAAAAAGACAAGAAATAACGAGTGTTGGTAAGGACGTGGAGAAAATGAACTCTTGTATACTGTCGGTAGGAATATAAATTGGTGTAGCCACTATGGAAAACAGTATGGAGGTTCTTCAAAAAATTAAAAATAGAACTACCATACAATCCAATAATTTTATTTCTAGGTATTTAGCCAAAGAAAATGAAAACACTGATTAAAAAGATATATACACCACCATGTTCACTGCAGCATTATTTACAATAGCCAAGACATGGAAACAATTTAACTGTCCACTGATGGATGAATGGATATAGAACATGTGATACACACACACATATACCATGGAATACTATTCAGTCATAAAAGAGAATGAAATCTTGTTATTTGCAACAACAAGGACGGACATCAAGGGCATTTTGCTACATTAGTCAGAGAGAGAAAGACAAATAGTGTATGACCTCACTTATATGTGGAATTTAAAAACAAAAACAGGGGCGCCTGGGTGGCGCAGTAGGTTAAGCGTCCGACTTCAGCCAGGTCACGATCTCGCGGTCCGTGAGTTCGAGCCCCGCGTCAGGCTCTGGGCTGATGGCTCAGAGCCTGGAGCCTGTTTCCGATTCTGTGTCTCCCTCTCTCTCTGCCCCTCCCCGTTCATGCTCTGTCTCTCTCTGTCCCAAAAATAAATAAACGTTGAAAAAAAAAATAAATAAATAAAAACAAAAACAACCAAGCTCATAGATACAGAGAACAGATTGGTGGTCACCAGAAGTCGGAGGTTGAGGGTAGGTAAAATGGGTGAAGGGGGTCAAAAGTTACAAACTTCCACTTACGACATAAGTAAGTCATGGAGATGTAAAGTAAAACATGGTGACTATAGTTAATAATACTATACTGCATACTTGAAAGTTGCTAAGATAGTAAACCTTAAAAGTCCTTACCACAAGAAAAAATTTTTTTTGGTAACTATGTATGGTGATGGATGCTAACTAGACTTACTGTGGTGATCGTTTCACAATATATACAAGTATCAAATCATTATGTTGTATACCCAGAACTAATATAATGTTACATGTCAATTACACCTCAATTTAAAAAATGATCCAGGGACGCCTGGGTGGCGCAGTCGGTTAAGCGTCCGACTTCAGCTCAGGTCACGATCTTGCGGTCCGTGAGTTCGAGCCCCGCGTCAGGCTCTGGGCTGATGGCTCAGAGCCTGGAGCCTGCTTCCGATTCTGTGTCTCCTTCTCTCTCTGCCCCTCCCCCCTTCATGCTCTGTCTCTCTCTGTCTCAAAAATAAATAAACGTTAAAAAAAAAAATTTAAAAAATGATCCAACTACATGGTATTTATCACTTGAAATTCAAAGATATAGACGAATGAAAAGTAAATGGGTGGAAAAAGATAAATTATGCAGACAGCAACCACCAGAAAGTTGGAATGGCTAATAGCAGACAAAATAGACTTTAAAGCAAAAAATGTTACTAGAAATAAAGAAGGACATTTCATAATGATAAAGGGGTCCTGTTATATCAGGAAGATATAACAATGATAAATATATATGTACCTAATAACAGAGCACCAAAATACATGAAGCAACAACTGACAGACATGAAGAGAGAGATAGACACTTCAATAATAACAGAGGAGATTTCAATACCCCACTTTCACCAATAGTGTTAGAACAACTAGATAGAAGATCAACAAGGAAACAGAAGACTTGAAATACAGTATAAACCAACTAGACCTAAGGGGCATCTATAGAACACTCTACCCAACATGATACACATTTTTCTCACATGCACAAGGAAAATTTTCCAGGATACACCATATCCTAGGCTATAAAACAAATCTCAATAAATTAAAATAGATATAAAACAAAATATGTTTTGCAACCACAGTGAAATGAAATTAGAAATCAAAAGCGGGAAAAAATGTGGGCAACTCAGTCAATGTGGAAATTAAACTAGGCCTCTTGGTATTCCTTTCTTCAAAATCCTTCATAATCATACATTTTTATACAGTGTTTATCTTATATTTATCTCCTCCTTCCTCCTCTCAAAAAAGTTCTTTGAAGGCAAAGGATTATGTCTCTTTTTTAAGTAACACAGTACCTCTAACACAGTGTTGGGTGTATGGTAGTAATTCATGACTAAAGGCTGAATAAATGACTGATATGAGAATGGAGATTCATTCAGTCCACAAACATTTATTGAGCACTTATTATGTGTCAGTTCCTAGGGATATAACAGCAAAAAAGACAAATTCCTCATGAAGCTTATGTTCCAGAGGGCAAGACAGACAATAAACAAATAAATAGATAATATCAGCCAAGTGCTATAAAGAAAAAAACAAAACAAAACCCTGAGACTGTTATTTTAATTTTTTTAACGTTTATTCATTTTTGAGAGACAGAGAGACAGAGGGGCAAAGAGAGAGGGAGACACAGAATCCGAAGCAGACTCCAGGCTTGGAGCTGTTAGCACAGAGCCTGATGTGGGGCTTAAACTCATGGACTGTGAGATCATGACCTGAGTCGAAGTCAGATGCTTAACCGATTGAGCCACCCAGGCACCCCTTGAGAATGCTATTTTAAATACAGTGGTCAGGAAAAGCCTGAGATCGTATTTGAGCAGACAGCTGAACAAACTGAGAGAGTGAGCCATGAAATATTTGTGAAAAAAATATTCTAAGGGGAAGGTGCCAAGTCCAGAATAGCTTCAATACACTGAGCTGGACAAACAGTCAGAAGTCTGATGGGTCCGTACTGAAGTGAGGAGAGGGATGAGGTCAGAGAGCAGAGAAGGGTCAAGAAAAAGCTGGAGACAGGGAGCACAAGGAGGAGAGGCAAAAGATAACAGGTTGTGACCTCAATAAAACCTGCAGGCCACAGAGCAAAAGCTGTAGAACCACAGTAACGATCTAGGTGTTTAGGTTTCAATTTAAGTTGCAGTTATTGCCAATTTAGGCTAATACTTGGCTTTTGTGTGTTATACATCATGACTTGGAGATCTCTGCTCTAAACAAGAGAATGAATTTTCTTAAAGTGAGCTTAGTTTCTGAACTTTTGGTGATTCATGTATGCACATAGATTCTGTGATCCCGTTTCATAGTGCACCATACAGGAACACTTCCTATAAATGAACTGCTTTTTATTTTCACGTTATTAGTACTATTACGGTCCCATTACATGCCTATTAACCTCATACATTTGTCATTAGTCTTTGAAGGAAAAAAATATGTAAATATGTATGTGTAATATAAGAATTCCTCTCTAAAGCAGGGCTTAAAGTTTTTGAAAAAGTTTGAAAAAGTATATCATGTGAATTCCAATTTATCTCCATGCCAAGAATTATGTTTAGATAGGAAAAAAGAGACTTGTTTTGATCTCAAGTAGAGAAATAGATTGCTTTGGGTTTTATGCAGCTTTAGACTTTATTTATTTTTTAATGTTTATTTATTTTTGTTTTAAAAAAATTTTTTTTTTTAAATTTTTTTTTTTTTTCAACGTTTATTTATTTTTGGGACAGAGAGAGACAGAGCATGAACGGGGGAGGGTCAGAGAGAGAGGGAGACACAGAATCGGAAACAGGCTCCAGGCTCCGAGCCATCAGCCCAGAGCCCGACGTGGGGCTCGAACTCACGGACCGCGAGATCGTGACCTGGCTGAAGTCGGACGCTTAACCGACTGCGCCACCCAGGCGCCCCAAAAAAATTTTTTTTAATGTTTATTTATTTTTGAGAGAGAGACAGAGAGAGACAGAGTGCAAGCAGAGGAGGGGTAGAGAGAGAGAGAGTGAGACACAAAATCTGAAATAGGCTCCACGCTCTGAGCTGTCAGCATAGGGCTGGGCGCGGGGCTCAAACTCGGGATCGGCAAGCTCATGACCCGAGCCAAAATCTGATGCTTAACTGACTGGGCCACCCAGGCACCCCTGTAGCTTTAGACTTTAAAAAGGCTAGAATTTATTCTGTTTAAGAGATGCTAAATATGATAGGAAGTCACTAAAGAGCCGAGGCAAAAGACTGCTAAGACTGACTCATATTTTCAGAAAATTACTAGCTGCTATGTGAACAATAGACTGTAGAGGGGTGAGAAGCCAGGAAGCCAACTAAGAAACTACTCAGTTGTTCAGGCCAAACAAATACAGAAAAAATACAATGGGTCGGACTAGGGTGGGAGGAGCAGAGTTGAAAAGTGGTCACAGATTCTGAATGTATTTTTTTCAATGTTTTATTTAGTTTTGAGAGAGCACAAGCAGGGGAAGGGCAGAGAGAGAGGGACAGAGGACCTGAAGCGGGCTCTGTGCTGACAGCAGAGAACCTGATGTGGGGCTTGAACTCATGAACCACGAGATCATGACCAGAGCCAAAATCGGATGCTCAACTAACTGAGCCACCCAGGTGCCCCCCGAATGTCTTTTAAATGTAGACAAATTATACAAGTATGAGAAAGAAACGTCTAGAATTACTATAAGATTTTTTTGGCCTAGGTTAACTGGGTAAATAGTGGTGCCATATGCTCAGAACTGTAATATTGGGAAGGAAAAGATCTGGGTGGGGGAGTCACAAGTTCAGATTGGATATGTTACATTTGAGCTGCCAGTTAGATACTCAAATGGAGACATGTTGAAGGTAGCTGAATACACAAGTTCGCATCGAGGGGAAACGTAAGATGATTTCATTTAACCCTCTAAAAACCTTGTAAGGTAAATATTATTTTATATATTTCATAGAGGAGGAGGAGACCAGAGCATAGATAAATTATATGACTTGTTTAATGTCACCTAATGTCTAGCAGCAAAGTCTGGAGCCAGGGTTGGAAACAATCTGTTTGACACCAAAGCCCAAATTCTTTCTGCCACATCTCCTCCTGCTCACCACATGCATGTACCTTGTATCGTCAATTCAAAGTTTAATGATAAACCAAACCCCTTTGAGTTGTGCCTGGGTCTTAATTTATAAAAGTAACCACAAGGAGAGGTCAATGTCACTGAAAGAAAAGTTTAATGTTATTCACCGTTTGGCCAGGAAGGAGAGAGGCATGTCATGCCATGCCAGGCCAGGCCAGGCCACAGGAGGAAACACCGGTGTCAGTCAGGAGGCACAGAGGAGCCAGTGGAAGGCAGAAGGCACAGCCTTTCTTGGGGTTTCTGCCAGAAAGGCAGGACAGAGTAAATAGTTTAGGATTGGCTAAGTAAGATAATTCCAGCAGGCTTTGGGGCTCAGGGGCTGTCCCTCCTTGGGTTGATTTCAGGGAAGAGAGGAATTGGCTTGATGTGCAAAAATTAGATAAAGGAGGTAGGTGGTTGGGGGTTGGTTTGCAGATGAGAGGTGTGTTCACAGGTCAAGGTGTTAATTAGCTATCCCTAGGAAGGGCAGTTTCTTCCTGGTCAGCGAGGCCCCCAGTGTGTCAAAATATAACAAAGTATGACAATAAAAAATGACTAATACACTTTTCCAATCCAAATTTTAAAATCCTTTCACTGTAAGTTTCCTCTGACTCCAGATCCTTAGATAAGAATATCATAACTCTCAAACTCTTCTGTAAAAACGGTGAAACTTATACATATACTCACAAAAATGTAGGGTCATTAAAAGCTTAACGGGAGGCCGAAACAATGAGACAAACTGAATTCTATAAACTTGCACATCAATAATTACCTACTATTTCTAAAATTCAGGAAAAGGGAAAGGATATACAAATCAGACAGAAAGATCAGTGCTTCAGCTCAAAAACCACCCAGACCAAGTAAATCTGTGTAGTAAAATACATTAGGGAAAAAAAGCAAGAAGAGACTGTCCTCTGATTTTTAAAAAGAAGAGTGGCTAGCCAATCAGACCAAGCCACAGCTAGCTCGCCTAAATAACGATCAACAACTTGTCTTATACCAACCCAGAAAATGTCACCCTTACCTGATCTGAGATCTGCTCTCAAAATGTTGAAGGAAAACTTGCTGGCTATATCCAATAGGACTCTGCCCACATGTTTGAAAAGGAATGGGAATTAGGTTGTATAATCTACATGGATGGACCTCACTATTCTATTCCATTTAGCCTGGGAAGGTTCCAACTATCTTTCTACACCGTAGACACAGGGACCTAAGTTTGGCTCAAAGAGTATCCTTTGTTTCACACCCCAAATAGGCCCCCAGGAACAGAATCACCAGCGGGGCACTGAAAACTGATCACACACCATTCCGCTCCCAGGCAAATCTCTGACTGACCCCATATATCCGGCTCCACGCTGATACCTGCACCTGGTACCTTTCTTCCAGCATACATCGTCTCCAATGAGCCACTCAGTTTGAGACGGTGACAGAGACAGGATGCAATGCAACCCCTTACCCCTCTTTGAGCTGAATTGGGCTCCCCCCTCTTGCCGGGGTGTGGACAACCCGGAATCCTGATGGTCCAGACTCACCGGCCCCAGCTAGCCAGGGTGGATCCCGCCGGGCGGGATGCTCCTCAGACCCTGGCCACCCCCGGAGAGGGAGGCGGTAGAAGGATCCGCACACGGACAACCAGGGCGGAGCGCAGACCACGCACACGGGCACACATCCCTTGCCCGCGGAAAGGGAGGCCGTAGCGGGTTGGCAGCGCTGCTTCCCGGGGTGGCTGTCAGGAAGGAGCGCCCAGGATTGAGGGGTCCCACCAGGGCTTCGCCACCCACCGCGATCTCACCTGGAGCGGCTCAGCCGCGGCCCGGCTGCAGCTGCACAGCCTGCTGCCTCCCGATTGGCTCAGCTTCGGCCCCTCGCCTATTCGCTTCCGGGTGAGAGGTGCCTGGTCGCCCCGGCAACCGAGTCGCGGTCCGCGCTGAGTAAGCGTTTGGTTCCTTCAAGGCCGTAGAGCTGGCTGCCCAGGAGGAATCGCCGAGTCAAGAAAATCTTAGCAACACACCTCTGTCAAGTAAGTGCCCTCCTCCCAACGCCCTGAGCGGGGAAGGGCACCTTTAAGTAGAACTCGCATGAAGCCAGATAGCTTCATGGTGGTAGCTCAGGTGTGGGTGTGACTATTTCCTGACGGTCCTACACAGCTGGTGGCGTGGGGGCGCAGAGACCCTCCTCCCCCGGCCTAGAAATCAGACACCTGGATTCTAGCTCTGATTCGGCCATTGATTTGCTGTTGTGACATCTTAGGCAAGTGCCATCCTCTCTGGGTTTGTTTCCTCCATGATTCCAGATGGTCTCCATCTCTTAGGTTGCCCTCTAGCTCTAACATTACAAAGTTTCGAATGTGGAACCATGTTTTAGGGCATTTGAAGGCAGTTCTGTTTTTTGTATGATCAAGTTAAGCGCTCTGCTTAATAAGCATTTAGCGATTGCTTTCCAAATGCTATTCATTCACTAGACATTGAGTTCCTACCAGCAAATACTAAGCACTGAGCTAGTCACTAGAGTGAGAACAAAGATTCGACTAATCCCTGATCCCTAACCTAAATGAGCTGGGTATTGTGATAGGGGGTTCCACCACAAAAGCGTTATTTTATTAGGGTCCTAAGTACTATGGTAGGGATCAGCCCAGGGTGCTGTGGAGACTCCCAGATGCATCTGGGAGTGAAGGGAGATCAGACAGGCTTTGCTCAGGTAATACTTGTCTTTTTCTTTGTGCCTTTTTCTGGGATAAATTTCCAACCTCGTTTTCCAGTTCACCAATTTACTTTTCAGTTGTGTCCATTATGCTCTTCAGTCCTTACACTAGTTACGTAATTCATTTCCTAGATTGCTAATTGGTTCTTTTTCATAACCACCTCTTCTGTCTTAAGGATACTAGACTCTCCCTTTCTCTCTGTTACAGTATTTTACAGTATGTTATAGTATTTTAAAGTCTTCTGCCTATTTTCTTATATTTCCTCAAAGGGGATGAATCTCTGGTATTTCTCAATTGGCACCTAAACTAATTAAAAAAAATTTTTTTAATGTTTATTCATTTTTGAGAGACAGAGACAAAGACAGAGAGACAGAGAAAGTGGGGGAAGGGCAGAGAGAGAGAGAGGGAGACACAGAATCTGAAGCAGGATCCAGGCTCTGAGCTGTCAGCGCACAGCCCAATGCAGGGCTCAAATTCTAGAACTGCAAGATCAAGATCTGAGCCAATGTTGTATCCTTAACTGACTGAGCCACCAGGCGTCTCCTGAATTAATTTTTAAATTAAAAATATCAGTTCTCTTGCTCTACCCATAGAAATTCTGATTCAGTAGTATAGGAACTTGCAAGCATCCCAGGTGATTCTGATGCACGAGACACATTTTGAGTAACATTCTGGTAGACTCTATTGTCCTAGAAGTTAAAATTTACTTATCTTCTCTACATGTATGTTTTCTTTGGTAATGGAAAAAAATAATTTCTACTGATTTGGTCCACTAAATACTCCTGTGCTTTGATGCATTGATTCCCCTCAGTTCTGTGGTTTTCTTTCTTTCTTTTGACTTGGTCTCCATTCCAATCTCATTTTGTTTACACACCTTCACTGCTACTTCTCCCCACTATCATTTACTATCTTTATTTTCTATTCCCTCCTTTCGCCAATTCCTCACTCCATTTTACCTTTGTGAGGGCATCAATAGGTCATATAGGCTACCCAAGAGAAAGAAAAACATATATCTGTACAAAAACTTATACATGAGTGTCCATAGCAATGTTGTTCATAACAGCCCAAACTGGAAACAATCGAATTGTCCACCAATTGATGAATGTATAAACAAACTGTTATTTCTGTACAACGGACTATTATTTGGCAGTAAAAAGGGATGACGTACAGCTACATGCTACAACATGGATGAACCTTGAAAACATGCTTAATAAGTCAATCACAAAAGGCCACATATTATATGATTCCATTTATATGAAGTGTCCAGAATAGGCAAATCCATAGAGGCAGAAAGTAAATCAGTGGTTGCCAGGGGCTGGGGCTAGGGCTGGGGTGAGGTGGAGATGGGGGTAGAGAAGAGGTGGGAGTCGAAATTAGGGGAATAGAGATTAACTGCTAACATATTCTAAAGTCAGATTGTGGTGATGGTTGCATGGCTATGAATATGCTTAAAAACATTGAATTATATACTTTTAAAGGGTAAGTTTTCTGGTATGTGAATTATATACTAATAAAGCTATTATAATAAACACATAAAAATAGATCATCTAGACAAAGTTATTTATTTCCCCAAGATCCTGCAGTAGACACTGGAAATCATGATATGCTTGTGATCATATGAAGTGAGTCTGTTTGGTTAGCTCTTTTTTTTTTTTTTTTTTTTTTTTAATTTTTTTTTCAACGTTTATTTATTTTTGGGACAGAGAGAGACATGAACGGGGGAGGGGCAGAGAGAGAGGGAGACACAGAATCGGAAACAGGCTCCAGGCTCTGAGCCATCAGCCCAGAGCCTGACGCGGGGCTCGAACTCACCGACCGCGAGATCGTGACCTGGCTGAAATCGGACGCTTAACCGACTGCGCCACCCAGGCGCCCCCAAATTTTTTTTTTTTTTCAACGTTTATTTATTTTTGGGACAGAGAGAGACAGAGCATGAACGGGGGAGGGGCAGAGAGAGAGGGAGACACAGAATCGGAAACAGGCTCCAGGCTCTGAGCCATCAGCCCAGAGCCTGACGCGGGGCTCGAACTCACGGACCACGAGATCGTGACCTGGCTGAAGTCGGACGCTTATGTTTGGTTAGCTCTTAAAGCACATTTGTTATAGGTCTTCTGACATAAAAATACGTAAGCTTATGTGATGTTTCTTAAATCTTTTAAAACAGCTGCAGAAGTGTATAAGATAAACTTTGTATTTCCAAATGGAGACAAGTATGGTAAGCATACATTTCAATTACTTTTTCTATCTAGACTAAGATTAAATAGCATAAGAGTAACAGCATCATGAGACTGTAAATTTTGTAAAACTACTATTGGGATATCAACTCCATTAAATAAAACCAACATAGAAATACAAATAGATGGACAGATTTTAAATTTAAACTCTAATGTTAAGTCTAGACAGTATGCCTTGGAAACATATGTACAGGATCTATCAGTCTTCCTGGCTGGTTTGTTTCAATGGTTACAAGACCTCCTAAGGGGTACCTCACTGGCTCAGTCGGAAGAGCATATGACTCTTGATCTCAGGGTTGTGAGTTTGAGCCCCATGATGGGTGTAGAGATTACTTCAATAAATAAATAAACTTAAAAAAAAAAAACAACACAGGACCTTCCAAGTCCATGGATCTCCTTATCTCTGGTCTCATTGGTTTCAATGCTAGACTCAGAGACCCATAAGGTGCAGCTGTGATTAGTCCTGAACATAAATACTTTATTACCTAGTGAAATAAGGTTCCCATTCATAATGGATCACAATATATTTCTCTCTTGTTTAGATGGTGACTGTACAAGAACATCTTCTGGAATCTTTGAGAGAAATGGAATAGGTATTCATACCACTCCTAATGGGATTGTCTACACAGGAAGCTGGAAAGATGACAAGGTATCATTGCTGTTTTCAATACTGACAGTGGATAAGTAAGTCTATTGGTTACATGATTCTTGGCATTTCACCATTAATCAAAAGCACATGTGAGTAGGCTACACAGTACAAATAACTGATACAAACATAGGAGTAATATTAAAGTCATACAGTGTTTATTATCTTTTTTTTAAGTTTTATTTATTTAGGTAATTTCTATACCCACTGTGGAGCTTGAACTCACAATTACCACCCCCCACTCAATGAAGAGTCACTTATTCCTCCCACCCAGCCAGCAAGGCACCCTATCATCTTTATTATCATCTTTCTCATCTCCTATTCACTGGGTAAGGCTAACCTCACTACAGAATTTTCTCATTTAATCCTCACAGCAACCGCATGGGGTAGGTACTATTAATGTTCCTGTTTTATAAGTGAAGGAAATCAAGCTCAGGTTTCTTGCCCAGTGAGTGATGAAACCAGATGCGTACTCAGGTCTGCTTGAATACAAATGTTTGTTCCTAACAACTTTTTTGCACTGTTTCCTGGGCTAACTAAACTGGTTGTCCTTTAAGATTTTTGATATATTCAAGATATCTTGAGGACCCTATTTTCACCATCATGGACCCCCCCCCCAGATGTTCAAATGCCCCAGATCAGGAACATTTGACTTGGTGGACTTCAGGGAGAGATGTATTTAAAGGACAATGATAAATGGTAAATGTTGTCTAATTTTTGTGGAAATGGTGATACAATGATAGATTAAATAATAACTAAGTGGATGATAGACATATATGTGCCTTTTTGAAGTGTTCTAGGGAAACTGAATATTAGTTACTGAGGTCATTTCCTTTGTCACAAACAGATGAATGGTTTTGGAAGACTTGAGCACTTTTCAGGAGCAGTATATGAAGGACACTTTAAGGACAATATGTTTCATGGATTGGGGACTTACACATTCCCAACTGGGGCAAAGTATACTGGAAACTTCAATGAAAATAGGTGAGCTTAAAATAAAAAGTCATTGTAGTTCTAAAAGGTTCTTTTCAGGCATGTTTGCTTAATTATTATATTTAGTCAATGCTAAATATTCTTTTGTAATATATTTCATTAAGATATATTTATTAAGAATTCTTGGGTTAGAAAAAGTAAAAAGGAAAGAATTGTTGGGTTATTTTGGGGGGCAGAATGTTATAAGAGAGGCTAAGACCATTATGAGCCTCCAAAAGAAAATCCCATTCTTGGTGATAATCTATTAGATTTTTCATTTATTTCCTCTTAACTCTCTTCCTATAGAACTTTTTACAGTCAGCTTGGAAATGGAAAGCTTATAATAATTATAGAGAAAATTTAGGCCAAAAATTACTTTCACTTGAAATGTGCTGATAAACTTTTTAAAAAGCAGCCTTGGGAATAATTTCATAATTGTTTATTGCCTTTGACCTGATATATGTGTATTTTTACTAAGCTAGTTTTTAAAATGTAAGCAAAATTAGTTAGTTTTCAAATTGTAGAAATGTACCTACTGTTGTCCTCTCTGAGCTTATGCTTAAAGGAAAACTACAAGTGAAATGAAACATAAGCACAGTTTCATAAGCTTAACCTTCACACTGAACACCATACTGTGTCGTCTAGAGGCTCATGTTCATTTATAAATACTGCTTTATTTATTTCCAGAATTGAAATGCAACCTAATTATTATGAAATGGTTGATATAAGTACATTTTGAGGTGGGCAGAAAAGTGTTCACCTATTCTGACTCCGATGATAACACACACTTTTTCCACTGATGTTAATAAAGGGAAAAAAAATCTAACCATGGAATAAAGGTCTGTTTATGTCTGTGAAGTACATTTTCACCACTCCCAAGAGTCCAAGAAAACACCCACATAGAGCACAGCACCTCAAACATCGTTGATGGTTAATAAATATTTGTTGAATAAATAAATGAATATGAACTTTTCATTTTTTAACTGATTATTTTGGTTTTATGTAAATTTAGTGTATGTGATCCTAAAATCTTGGATTTACACCGAAATTCGTATAATGGCAATGTCTGGAATAGTAATGGTTTTGGTAGGATATGAAAGCAGGATGCTGATTTTTATTTATTTATTTTTTTAGGATGTTGAATTTTATTATATTTATTTATTCATTAAAAAATTTTTTTAAATGTTTTTATTTATTTTTGAGACAGAGAGAGACAGAGCATGAGCAGGGGAGGGGCAGAGAGAGAGGGAGACACAGAATCTGAAGCAGGATCCAGGCTCTGAGCTGTCAGCACAGAGCCCGATGCGGGGCTCGAACTCACAGACGGTGAGATCATGACCTGAGCTGAAGTCGGACGCTTAACCAACTGAGCCACCCAGGTGCCCCTCATTTTTTTTAGTGTTCATTTTTGTGAGAGAGCGAAACAGTGTGAGTGGGGGAGGGACAGAGAGAGGGAGACACAGAATCCAAAGCATGCTCCAGGCTCTGCGCTGTCAGCACAGAGCCCCATGAGGGGCTCGAACACAAGCCATGAGATCACGACCTGGACCGAAGTCGGACGCCTAACTGACTGAGACACCCAGGCACCCCTAGGATGCTGAATTTTAAATCAGAGTTTGAGAGTGGAAAGATACCATTTTTTAGGCATAGAGTATAATATGCCAGACAATCTTCTTTCCGGACTGTAAATTCTTGGTCTTGATTAACGAACAAACTTACTTTTCTCTATTGCAGGGTAGAAGGTGAAGGACAATACACTGATGTCCAAGGACTGGAATGGTGCGGTAACTTCCATTTCACTGCTGCTCCAGGCCTGAGACTAAAGCTCCACATGTAGGATATCCTGCAGTAAAGTTTTAATTTAGTAATGAAAGCTTTTAGTTGTAAGGAAAACACTGAAATCTGTCAGCTGAAATAACTTCATACCCTAGCTCTAGATCATAACTTTGCCAATAAAACCATCACTCACACCTTTTTGAACTTGATTTTCATCATCGTATACTCAGTGTAAAATAAATTATGTGACTCCTTTTAATAAACACAGCAGAACTATCTAAATCTTGGTAAAGTCAATTTCCAATTCTGTGCCTGAGTTTTGTCCTCTTATTTAAAAAGTATACCTGTGTGGCTCAGTTGGTTGAGTGTCCAACTTCGGCTCAGGTCATGATCTCATGGTTTGTGAGTTCAAGCCCCACATCAGGCTCTCTGCTGTCAGCACAGAGCCTGCTTCAGATCCTTTGTCCCCCTTTCTCTCTGTTCCTACCCCGCTCACACTCTCTCTCTCAAAAATAAACATAAAAAAAAAGCATATCCGTGTGTTAAAGGAAACTATCAAGAAAATGAAAAGACAATCCACAGAATGGGAGAAAGTATTTACCCATCATATATCTGATACAGGTTTAGATTCCAGAGTATGTAAAGAACTCATACGTAAATGTATGTAAATAAAAACACAAGAGTATGTAAAGAACTCATACGTAAATGTATGTAAATAAAAACACAAACCCAATTAAAAAATGGTTGAATAGACTGGTCTTCAAAGAAGATATGCAAGTATCTAATAAGCAAATGAAAAGATGCTCAACATCATTACTCTCTAGGAAAATGTGAATTAAACCTACAATAAGACAGGACTTTACAATCAGTAGGCTATATTAAAAAAGACACAACAAAGGTTGGCAATGATAGGGAGAAATTGGAAACTGCCAACAGTTCTGGCAGGAATGTAAAATGGTATGGTTGCTATGGAAAACAGTTTCTCAAAAAGTTAGACATGTAGTTCTCATATGATCCAGCAATTCCTACCTTGGGGACATTCCCCCAAAGAATTGGCCTGTATGGGAATGTTCATAGCAGCATTGCTCGTAACAGCTCAATATTGGAAACAACCTAACTGTCCATCAACTGATGAATGGATAAACGAAGTGTGGGATATCCATAGAAAGGAATGTTCAGTCATAAAAAGGAATGAAGTACTGACCATGCTAGAAGACAGATGAACCTTGAAAACATTATACTAAGTGAAAGAAGCCAGTTGCAAAAGGCCACAGATTAGCCTTTATGTGAAATGTCCAGAATAGGCAAATCCAGAATGATAGGAAGTAGATTAGTGGTTGCTGTGGGAGGGAGGAATTGGAACGCATGGGTTTCTTTGTGGGGTGATGGAAATTTCTGGAAATAGTGGTGATGATCACACAACCTTGGGAATACTAAAAAACACTGGATTGTTCACATTAAAAGGGCAAATTTTATGTGTGGTATGTGAATTATATTTCAATTTCGTCAAAAGTAGATCTATGTGTCCTCACATATTCTATGCCAAGGAAGCTTCTTTACCTTGTAGATAATATAATTTAAAAATTATCAGAGCAGTATATGAAAACTACATATTAAAACTACAATAAACTACAATAAAACTACAATAAAGACCTGAGGGTTTGCTGAAACTATTTTCCAAAACTGACAAATGGTGTAAACAATAGCTTCCATATCATATTTCTTCATTCAAAATCTTATTGAAATTTGTACTTCTCAATATATCATTGCTAAATTTAAAAAAATTTCTGTTGTACTACTATAAATCTGGGTTAAAATGTTTTTTAAAATATATAAATAAAGGGGTGCCTGGGTGGCTCAGTCAGTTAAGCGTCCAACTCTTGATCTTGGCTCAGGACATGATCTCACAGTTGTGAGAACCAGCCCCATGTCAGGTTCCATGCTGAGTGCTGAGTGTGGAGCCTGCTTAAGTTTCTCTCTCTCTCTCTCTCTCTCTCTCTCTCTCTCTCTGTCTTAGCCCCTCCCCTGCTTGTGCACTCAATCTCTCTCTCTCTCAAAAAATATATATAAATAAAAGTGGTATTTGTGTTAGTTTTTCATAATCATAGATCATGTATTTAATTTCAAAATACCCTATTTTTAAGTGTTCAAAGATACATTTTTAAAATTAGACACTTTTGGGAGTGCCTGGGTGGCTCGTGTCTGTTAAGTGTCCAACTTGGGCTCAGGTCATGATTTCACAGTTCATGAGTTCAAGCCCCACGTTGGGCTCTGTGCTGACAGCTCAGAGCCTGGAGCCTGCTTCAGATTCTGTGTCTCCCTCTCTTTACCCCTTGCCTGCTCATACTCTGTCTCTGTCTCTCTCAAAAATAAACATTAAAAAAATTAAAATTAGACACTTTTGGATTTGTTGCTTAGCATCAATTGGTATATTTTAGAATTAAATAGTATTGTATTGTAATTCATACAAATTAAGATAAAGTGAGAGGCTGTTTTCAGGGAACAGGACATATAATGTTATTTCAAAACTTCTGGAAAATATAGGAAAATATCTGTTTTACTGCAAACTAAAATTTTCATAATATTTTTCTTTAAAAGTATTTAAGGCAACAAGATATATACTTTGGTCTTAAAATCTTTAACTTTTTGATATAACTTTTTAATGCTGAAGTTTCCAGTTTTCTAAGATAACAAAGTCATTCCTTTTAAACAATTATCTTTCTTTTACTCCTTGAAACTAAATGCAGTTCAGTTGATTAGTTGATGCTAGAATTTGACCTGGAGCTTATATAATTAGAAGAGACACTAGTTTTCCTCATTTAAAAGCCTAGTTAGCATATGACAGTCTCGTTTCCGGGGAAGTCAAACCTCTCCTTTTTTTTTTTTTTTTTTTTTTTTATATAACCTTTAAATTAATTTAGAATCCAGATAAGCCTTGATCTGAGGATGATATAACCACAGCAAGCAACATGGGGTAAGTGTGTGCTATTATGTGCTTTGAAAGGCATTGAGAGGGGAAATATTTTCATAAAAGAAGAAATCCCATAAATCCTTACTAATTTAGATTCAAACCATGCCAACATTTATTTAAGCTAGCTATTTAAAGAAATAACTATTTAAAAGTTCTAACAATTTGTAAAATATATATTTTCTTGCTTAATGTTTAAATTATATCATTATCTGCCTTTGCAAGTTATCAACTAATGAAACGTTTGGGGACTAAAGAGTTGCACGTTTACATATTAATCTGAAGCGGAATTAAATTTTGATAACAATCTTAAAGAAAAAAATGACAGGATTCTTGATTTACAAGGCAGATAAATCCAACATGTATATGCCTCTTTGGGACTAAGAATAACGAATAAAAAAGATTAGAAATGCCTTTTGTAACACATAAAAGAGACCAAAGATTCTATCAGAGTTCACTTCTCTATGTACAGAATAATGTGTGCTGATTAATTACACAGGGACATTAGAAACTTAATTCTAACTCTTTGTGGGGTTTTGGGAGCATGATGAGAAGAACTGGGTTTCACTTGAAAGCTTTCTATTCTTTACTTAAATGAGAATAGCATTCCATTATAATTAGTAGTGGAATTATATGTGTTTTTATATGCTAAAACTAGTATTCTGAAAGTATAGAAATACATCTTTTTATTACCCTTTCGTCTTTTTAAATAGCTCCTTTCAATACAAAATTACATTGCTGCAAATGGTATAGCTATTTCATTGAAGGTACTTCTGAAGGATTTAACAGAAATGATCAGAAATTTATACTAGAGAAATCTTTTGACACGTTTATTCTAAACAGTTTCTATGAATTTAATTAATATCTACATTTTTGTTAATACCATGGACTCTGAAAATGCAATCTAAACCAGCCTGAAACTTCAGAGGCTTTTGAAAGGAAAATGATTATACTATTGTTAACTTTTAATACAAGTATCACATAAAAGTTAACAGGTAAATACTTTGTACAAATTTCACATACGTTTGGTTGATTTGATTTGGGACAGAACTGATGAGACTCCTTGTTTCTCTTTATTCCTCTTCCTTCCTTCTCTCTTCTCTGTATACAAGAGTGAATATCAATATAGCAGTAAACTAGTAAACTCCAAGCAATGGGCACACAAAAAAGTCTTCCTTTCTTCCTTCCTCTCTGAAAAAAAAAAATTGTAAAATCACACAAAATTTTGCAAACAGTATTAGGAGATTTACAGATGGTCTGAATTTTAATCTATGGACCCCAGGTTAAGAATCTTTGATTCTGAATTTAAGGACTGGAGCATGAGTTTCCCAATACTTTTCTCAGTTTCTGGATTTTTATAAAATATAAGAATCAATAATTCCTGCTAATCTTTTCTCAGGGACAATGTTGAAGGTACTGATTCTCCAACTGACCACCTCCTCACACACACACACACACACACACACACACACACACACACACTTTACATGGGAATACAGTTTGTCCAATATCCATAGTTTGATAGTCACATTACTGCTGCTTGTCCCTAATGACTTGATTAATTGATTAATCATTTGTGCTTTCAAGAGTGCCAGAAATCACCTTGGGAACCATGGAAGAAAAAAATCCTCATTATTTTATCTGTAAGGTGCTTTCTTCTCAGTGCCCCAAATAAAATGAACTAAACCATGAATTGCTCAATATTACATAGGACACTCTTCTGATTATTTTGTTATCTGCTCCTCCCCTTATTGAGAAAGGAGAGGTAGTAGATATCAACACCCTTTTAAGTCTTCCTAAAATAATCAGAAAAATAAAAAGAGAAATTGGCAGCCGAGTAGATGCTCAAATTTGTTCATCTGAGGACATCTCTAGAATTTATCCCCTGGGAATGAGGAAGTAGTGCTTTAGGATTTTGTGGGGTGGAGGTTAGTTATCTCAAAGCTATTTGAGAATACAATGCGTTTATATGGGTCTGTGCCAGCTCTTTCCATGTTTCCTCAGGCTATGCTGGCATGGTTTTAAGCGAGCAAGGAAGAGGCAAATGTTAGCAAATTCTTATGTTCTCTAGAAAGCTTCCTCTTTCTCTTAAATTTTCACTGGATTCCTAATGGAATGTGTGGGTGGACAGGGTGGGTAGAGATGGCACGTAAGGGTGGTAAAGGGATAATTGGGGAGAAGTGGAAAAGCTTTACTGTGTAAGGTAGACTGACACCTGCTATTCACCATAATACCTGGGCAGAGGATGAACAATGGGAAGGAAGGGATGATTGTATTTCTTTGCTAAGATACTTTTCAATACTCTTTCCCCATCTACCAGTTATTCATGCACTCCCCCATTGACATCTAAGGATAATAGAAGTTAAGGTTCTGATAAAATCGTAGAACCAGAAAGTTCATTATTACGGCATATTCAGCCTCCTTTTAGTTTAATTCAAATAAGTGTAATTTTAAAAATTTCTTAATGGGTATATTCTTCACATTTGACTCTGAGAATTACAATCCAAATCTTTTTCCTAGGCAACGTACACATTTAGCTCATGCAGTAATCTCTGAAATGTTGCTTCTGTGTCTTCCTGTCCTTTCTAATGGTTGCTTCTCTAATTCAGAGCATCTTTACCTCCTACTCTCTACTCACCGGCCTCTTTGCAGCTGGTATTTCCTCTGTCATGCCTTTTTTAGGAGGCATCTTCTTACTGAAGTCACATGATGGGCCTACTCTCTTGTTTAAAATCTTTCAGTGACTCCTCATTCTCTCTACCGCAGAGCAGGCTCCCAAAAAGATATTCATGGCCCTGTATCTGTCCTCAGTCTACCAGTCTAGTGTTTCCTCCTCCTCTACCCTTCACACTCCCTAGAATCTCCAGATGCCCCTATGCCTTGTGACTTTCTACCTCTGTTCCTTTGCTGCTCCTCTTTTAACCATTTCTACATATTGTTCAAACCGCAGTTCAAATCCTATCTTCTTCATGAAATTTTCCATAATCCCCACAACTGGAACTCATCCTTTTTCCTGTGAAAGTTTTAGGCACCTTATATTTTTCTTCTTGCATTTCTTACTGCCCATCACATGCTGTAGTTACTCATGTGTCTCCTTGAAGGAGGAGTAATGTCACCTTTCTATTTCTCCTACTGCCTGGCACAGGGCTTTTTACGTGATATGTCCTTAATAAATGCTTGCTCAATTGAAATGAACTATTTTCCCTTTAATCCACAAAAAGCTAAAAACTTAATTTTAGCCAAACTTCCTTCTTTCTTACCCAATAGAATGGCCCCATTTTTCAAGTTCCTATCTGAAGAGCTCAAATGAGTGTATAAAATTCAAAATGTGGGTGTTGCAAGGGAGGAAGGTAAAAACAAGGACTGGAGTGACACTTTAGAGGCTTCTGAAGAGTGGAGAATTCATTGTTAAGTAGAAGGGACGCACAGGCTCAAAGGAGAGAAAACTTCCAAGAATTAAAAAAGCTTCTTGGTTTAAGACTATTTCCTAGAGGGCCAACATCTCAATAAGTTTGGGTTCATCTGTATATGATGGAAAAGCAAAAGAATAGTGGCTTAAACAAGCTAGAAGTTTATCTTTTACGTTAAAAAAAAAAAAAAAGCTCAGGGGTGCCTGGCTGGCTCAGTCAGGAGTCAAGAGTCAGTGACTCTTTCCTGCTTTGTCAAAGATTAGTTGGCCATACGTTTGTGGGTCTAGTTCTGGGGTTTCTATTCTATTCCATTGGTCTATGTGTCTGTTTTTGTGCCATACCATGCTGTCTTGATGATGACAGCTAAGAGTCAGTGACTCTTGATGACAGGGTTGTGAGTTCAAGCTGTACATCGGGCATGCAGCCTACTTAAAAAACAAAACAAAACAAAAAACAAACCCAGAGGTAGGCAATCCAAAGCTGTTAGAGCAGGTCCTTGTGGGAAGGATCCTGGTTCCTTTGATTCTGTTCTTCTGCTGTCTGTAGTGCCTCCCTCTTGGTCCAGAGGGTTGCTCAGACTTCCCTGGCTCATTTGCATTTGGACAGCAGGAAGGAAAAGTAGGAAGAAAAAGATGTGTTCTCTCTTTTGAGGAGACTTCTCAGAGATCACTGTCATTATTTCTACTACTTCAGGGGTAGAATCTATTCTTGTGGTTATACCTAGCAGTGAAGGAGAAGGGGGAATGTAGTTTTTTAACTGGGTTACTAAAGAAAAAGGAACACTGGGTGGCAATGAGCAGCATCTAAAAGAGCAAGTATCAGGCCTTACATTGTCCCTTATATTCCTTCAGGACAAAGAACAGCATTATGCCCAAAAAGGAACATTTTTGAAAAATTTTTGTAATGTTTATTTATTTTTGAGAAAGAGAGACAGAGAGAGAGAGGAGGGGCAGAGAGAGAGGTAGACACAGAATCCGAAGCAGGATCCAGGCTCTGAGCTGTCAGCACAGAGCTCGATTGCGGGGCTCCAACCCACGAACCGCGAGATCACGACCTGAGCCGAAGTTGGACACTTAATCGACTGAGCCACCCAGCCTACCCCAAAAAGGAACATTTTAAGAAAATTTTCTGTAAAGTTAAAAGGAAAACAAAAGAGCAGACCAAGCTGGAAATAAACATAGAGTCTCTTTGGATATAGGAGCGAACCTTGACAAAATGATGACGGTGACAAAAAAAAAAAAAAAAAAAAGACAAAGGTGGCCAAGTAAGCCTTTGGTCCCCCAAGGGCCCACATTCCAGCCTCTGGCCCCCAACCTTCATCTCCTTTCATCCTCACATCTGCATTGTTATTGTTATTATGCCAATTATACAGATCAAGAAACCAACGCCCAGAAAGATTCTGTCACTTGGCCAAACTTCCCAAGGAGTTTCAGATAATGAAAAATAAATAGAACATATAGCTGGGTTGAAACCTGCTGTATTACTCAAAAAAAAAAAACAAAAAAAAAAAAACCAAAAAAAAAAACCATATACTCATAGGGTATTTTCCAAATGGGTTTCCACTTAATTTTAACCGTGGATCACCTCAATTAGCCCCAGCAGAAAAACCTATTACAAACCTATTCCACTTGTCACTTGAAGTAGGTGATTTCATTTAATGTGGGATGCTTAGGAAAATCTGTGCAAATGAAATGCACAGTCAATAATAGTTGAGTCAATAATAGTTGAGCTCATTTGTATTTGTCAATAATAGTTGCGTTAATAATAATAGTTGAGTGCCTACTCAACACCAAGCGACTTAAAAATGGAAAGACTAGGGGCGCCTGGGTGGCGCAGTCGGTTAAGCGTCCGACTTCAGCCAGGTCACGATCTCACGGTCCGTGAGTTCGAGCCCCGCGTCAGGCTCTGGGCTGATGGCTCGGAGCCTGGAGCCTGTTTCCGATTCTGTGTCTCCCTCTCTCTCTGCCCTTCCCCCGTTCATGCTCTGTCTCTCTCTGTCCCAAAAATAAATAAAAAAACGTTGAAAAAAAATTAAAAAAAAAATGGAAAGACTCAAAGAAACAAGAACTTTTACTTTTTACTTGATATGTTATTAAATGATTAGAATTTTTTAACAGCAATCTATTGAATATACAATAAAAACCTTTAGTTATAAAATTATTAAAACAAAGGGTGGTATAAATTACAAGGTACCTATCATTATCAATGGCATTTTATTTCTTGTAGAACCTCTAGAAAAATCAGAAAGACTTCACAAAACATGGTGTGATGTCTACTGGTGGAGACAGGCCACGAGGTGAGTGAATATTTCAAAGAACCTGTTTCTAGTAACCACACAGATGAACGGAGAGCTTAGCTTAAACCAGTGTCCTTGTACTTTATTTATAAATGTAAATGTAAACATTTATAAATTTCTTAAGAATCTTGTAACTCCTCTTTGTTTAAAAACAAGCAAATATATCATGGGATTCCTTATTAGTTAGCAATCAGAGCTAATAGCCGCCTTATAAACCAGCCATGTTACATCAGACTTTTGCCAAATGTATGAATGCTTACAGTATTGAGACAATAGTGAACTATATTTTCATTGAGTTCTATTGTGGATGTCTTTGGGCAGGGCAAAAAAAAAAAAAATCAAAACACCTAAAGGACAACAAAATTTGCATTAAACTAATATTTACTGAGTCCCTACTTCATACTAGGCTTTGTAACGTGATAACTATGTGGGATAGGTAAGTATTAACCTCATGTTACAATTGAGGATGTGTAGGCTTATAAAGGGTAAGTAACATTCCCAGGGGCACAACACTAAATAAGTAGCAGATGTGCAATTTGAAGTTAGATGTCTCATGAACTTAAGGAGAAAGTCCTATGGTTTAAAACATTATTTTTAAGTTTCAAAACTAAAAAGCACACATTATAAAACAAACTTGATCAAGACAGAAGAACATAAGTATGAAAGCCCATCTCACCCCTAGCCCGTTCCCCTTTCCAAGCATAACCACTGCTACTAATTTGGCATAAATGTTTCTATATTTTTCCTTTTGACTAATGTACTTTTTACTGTATCGCACTCCCTGTCTGCTTAAAAACATCGATGAATGGAGGAGGTTGAATTTACTATATATCTACTAATATAAACGTCTACCTCTAAATAGTAACTGAAATGTTGAGGTGCCTGGGTGGCTCAGTTGGTTATACAACCGACTCTTGATTTCAGCTCAGGTCATGATCTCGTGGTTTGTGAGTTGAAGCCCCACATTGGGCTGTGCACTGATGGCACGGAGCCTACTTGGGATTCTCTCTCTCCGTCTCTCTGCCCCTCCCCTGCTCCCCCCCCCCCAATAAATAAATAAACATTAAAAAAAATAACGGAAATGTTCATTCATCTAACATTAGCCATCTAATTGTAGAGATTCAAAGAAGTATAGAACTGACTTTCTGATTCCTAGGGACTCTTAGTCTAGTGCAGTGTTCTTAGTTTGGTTGTGAGAGGGTAAATATGGACTTTGTTGAGAGTCTGATGTGAAGTCTGAATCTTCTCCCAGAAGAAAATGAACCCCCATAAAATTCTGCCTATAATTCAGGGGATTCATGGACACCCTGAGAGTATATGGGCCCTTGCCTTTTGTAGAAGTAAGATTTTTAAGTGAATACTTTCACATAAATACCATGTGAACATAGTATTTCTGTGGACAAAACCCTAAGGCAGCACAAAAAAGCAAGGGCTTACCTTTAGCAAGGCATGTCAAGAAAGACAGGGAAGAGTGGTACTTGCACTGACTTTGACAGACACAAGGAGCTAACCCAGAGTAAGGGAAGGATGTCCACCGAGGAACAACTTTATAAAGCCCAGAGGCTAGAGAGGCTAGAAAATACAGGGAACCACAAGACTGTCTCTGTGATAGGAGCCCTGACAGTGACTGACATAGAGGCCAGATGAAGGTAGAGGTCCACTGCATGAGGACATCTGAACTTTAGGAGTCACTGAAGGATTCTGACTAAGATTTTCATAGGTAGGTAAGAAGCCTATAATTAATGTATGATTGAACAAATGAACATGGGAATAATAAGTTAGATGATAGAATAATAAGTTAGATGATAGAATAAGGTAGAAAAAAGAGATAAGACCACTTGATTCAGACTTGTTGGAGGATCAGTGATGAAACCATATGCTATTAAAAAGATATGTTGCTAAAAATCAGATGGAATTCATTGCAAAGTCTTTGGTTTTGCAAAGGAGATTGGGAGAACGAAGCTCGGAGATGGCGTGTATAAGATAAAACTCAAAATTTGGGCAGCAGTTTGCGCCCTCAATGCAGGGAGTCCCATGTAGAACCAGACTAGTGTCAGTCACTCAGGGTATATCACTCACTCCTGGTCTGCACACCCCCTGCCTTCTGCATGGACTCTAGTAACTCCTGGTGGACTGTTCACTTTCCTAGTAACTCTTCCACCCGCAAAGAGTAGCAAAGAGAGGAGGATAAAATCAGTTGGTTTCAGTATTTCTACACTGAGTATATGTATTTCTTTTATAATTATTTTTGTAATTTAGGTTTCAAAGTAATACAACTAGAGCAAGGCTTACAAATAATTCCATAGCTAGTTTATTTCTTTTTGACTCTACCTAACCTAATATACCCAGGTAAAAATCCATCTGTAGTCTCACCTCCTACTGCTTGGCAGTGGCTTCATAACTGAGGAAAGACTATAATGTCTCAAGGATATTTACTTGATAAATATTTATTATTAATTAAAATTTTACTTATTAGATGCTGTAGGAGCTTTGAAGACTAAACTTACATATATATTGAATAGGCACTTTTGTGTGTATGATGGATCATATGTATATATGTTTTTTTAATACAAAGAAGCATTTGGTCTTTGCCAAAGGGTAGTTGCTCCAAAAGATTTCCTGGTCCATATGTTTAGACAGTGAATTTATGTTAAAACAGAATTTATAATTTTAGGTAAAATAGCATTGACTTTTCCAGCTTGCCTTTTCTAGCTTATTAATTTAAAACAAAAATGTATCTCCTTGCTATTACTATGAATAAATAAAGTTCTGTACTGTTTTCTTTTTCCCTCAGCTTTAGTGAGGAATAACTGACAAATAAAATTATAATGTATTTAACCAGCTGATTTGTTATATGTATATACAATGAAAGGATTTCCCCCATTGAGTTAAATAACACATCCATCACCTCACATATTTACCATTTTTTTTTTTTTTGTGAGAACATTAAGTTCTACTCTCAGAAAATTTCAATTATAGGGGCACCTGGCTGACTTAGTAGGAAGAGCACCTGACTCTTGATCTCAGGGTTGTGGGTTCAAGTCCCATGTTGGTTATAGAGATTACTTAAATAAATAAATTTAAAAAAAAAAGGAAAATTTCAACTATAAAATACAGTATTATTAATTATAGTCACTATGTTATACATTAGACCCTCAGACTTTATTCATCTTATAGCTGAGAATTTGTACCCTTTTACCAATCTCTCCCTATTGTTGTTTGCTTTAGGGAAAAATAATCATTAACCATCAACATCCTCTGGAATTGAATTAAATTCAACTCAAACGTGTGTTGAGCATTCATCACAAAACATTCTCAAACTTCACGTCAGAGGAATGTGAACAAATAATATAAATGTATTCACCTTTAAAAGCCAAGCTAATTTTTGCATGCCCCTCTATAAAATATCTCAGCATTTAAGAATGTATATTTTTAAGTTGCTTACTGTTAAGTAAAATTGCCAAATAAGGAGATGATCTATATTTATCCTGAGGCTTAAAGTCCAGCTCTCTAGTTTGGTAAGAATTCACTGTACCCACTGGGTACAATGGATATGAATAAGAAATGGTCCCTGCCCTAGTGGGGCTGACAGTATCCCACGGGAATCAGACAGAGAGACTGTAGCCTACAATGCCTAGCAGGGAGAGATACTAACAGTATAGCGTGAGAATGTAGTAGAAGAGGGGTTGACTAAAGATGACTTGGAAGATCAGGGCAGGCTTCATAGAGAAAGGTGCTTGAATTGAGCCTTGAAGGATGAGAAATACTTCTTCAGGCAAGGAAAGATACTTGAAGCATAAAGAACGGGATAAACAAAGGTACAGAGCCAAGTGTTTGATGAATGCATGAACTGTGACCATCTACACATCTATACCACATATACTAACTACTATAATGTTTCATTTTAAATACTATGAAATAGAGAAACAAATCAAGTAAGTTCAACTGGTTCAGTTGATAGCTGCTACAAGTAGCAACATTATATCAGCTAGTGTCTGGTTGGCACAGGGACACATGGGGAGCCCCACCCATGCAGCCTCTCTAAGGTTCCAGACCAGAATGCTGGAAAGGATATGACGAGATTGTGATTTGCAGAGCCAATGAGCTAGAGTTAGTGAGAAGGGGCTCCTAAGATATAAAATTAAGGATCAAGACACCTGAGGCAGGCTAAAAATCTGATACTCATTCAAACGGATTTACTATCAATTTTCAACATTTGAATAAAGGAAAAGCTGATTCCTTCATGGAGGAAGAGCGAAAAATGAGGCCCCTGAAGGGCATTACTTGGCCTCCCATCCAGAATCAATAGCAGCTCAGCTGCAGCCTCACTCTACAGCTCTCAGCAAAACATTTTACTAGGAAACCGGACTCACCTTTCTTAGAAGGCTTTTTGGTGACCATTTGTTGCTACTTAAGACTGCATCTAGGGGGCGCTTGACTCACTCAGTCAGTAGAACATGTGACTCTTAAATTCAGGGTCGTGAGTTCAAGCCCCAGGCTGTGGAAACTACTTAAAAAAAAAAAAAAAAAAAGAATTATGGGACGACTGCGTGGCTCAGTTGGTTAAGGCGTGGGATTTCAGCTCAGGTCATGATCTCATGGTTTGTGGGTTCGAGCCCCCCTCTCCTTTGACTCCGGTCGGGCTCTGTGCTGACAGCTCAGAGCCTGGAGCCTGCTTCAAATTCTGTGTCTCCCTCTCTCTGCCCCTCCCCTGCTCAAGCTCTATCTCTCTCGCTCTCTCAAAAATAAATAAAGATTAAAAAAATAAAAAAGATTAAAAAAAAAAAGACTGCACGTAGGACAGCCCATCACCCCCATCCCCAAACACACCCGCGTGCCCGTACCCACACACCCTCATAATGTTGATCAAGCATTCCTTTCAATCACACAGGATACTTTCCTTGAGAGAAGTCCTGACAAACATAGTTTTCTCCCTCTCCCATTTCCAGAGCTCTGTTACTGCCTCTGATAGACTGGTGCATGCCGGTCCTTTATCCAGCTGTAACTGGTGTTCAGGCCCTGCTGGTTGCTGGGGGCTCTCCCATGCCACAGCTGGATGGAGGCTGCCTGCAGAGGCAAGCTCCAGATTCTGGCTCCTGTGGTGGTAACCAGGGCCTCTGAATGACTCATTTTATTATTTCTGTCCAAACAAGAGCTTAGGATTTAGTCAAGTCACTTAACCGCTTGACCTCATTTTCTTCATTCCTGAAGCAACAGGGTTTGGCTGGCTGATGTCAATGTAATCCTTCAGTTCTGATTTTCTTTACCACTATATGCTGCATCTTTAGTTTGTGCTGCCAGTAATTCTGGTTTGGTTTGGCTTGGTGTCTCCAAACTATGATATTGGTTCATTCATTTATTTAACACCTATTTACTTGAACCTATTCTATGCTGGATCTTGTGTCAGACTTCAGAGAGTGCAGAGTGAATAAAACTGCCCATGCCCTAATGAACTGGAGGTGGTGGGTCAAGATGGTCAATGAACGATAAATAGATAGCGCTGTCATTTGCTGGGAAATGCATCGAGAAAAATGAGGCAATGGAAGAGAGATGGGCAGTGGAGGCTGGGTCCTGCTCTTAACATGTGGTCAGGGAAGGCCTTTCTAATAAGGTGACCAAAAGCCTTGGAGCCTTTTTATCCTTGCTATATGATTATGGGATATTGTAAATTTGAGAAGACCTTGAAGTTGCCAAGAGATAGGAACGAAATAGGCCCTGGTGGAGGTGTGTAAGAGTTTGGGTTTCAATCTAGCTTTCCCTTCTCACATCTTTCGTGTCATAAGATTTTCACCAATGAGCTTCTCTCGCTTCTGTGAGTCTAAACGTTCTATTTCAGCATTTGAATGATTTTTCAAATGTACTGCATCTACCTATTTATCTCATTTTTTCCCCCATGGGAATTACGGCTGTTAACAATAAAGTCAAAAAGCTTTGATAATTGAATTTACAGGAATTTACCAAGCAGGGATTTGTTTTGCATGTGAATTTTGCATCCAGATCTTCAGTAGTTTTCTCTTCAGCTCCACAAACCACAGCCTAGACGAAGGACCCCACCTAAAGAATGTGTGGGAAGGAGGTAAAGAATCAAGGACTAGATTGGAAATACTGCTTTCAAAGGGTGGGCCTCCCCCCGGCTCTGCCCCAGATTCATCTTGAATCTGCTGGCTCCTTTACTGCCTATAAGGCGATTTGCTTTGGAGGAGGCTGGAAGTGTGGGTCCTCAAGCAGATGAATAGCAGACACTGCAGGCTGAAGGCAGGTCCTGTGGATGTTTAAAGAAAAGAAGTAGGCAAACCCCAGGTAGTGACGTTGCTAAGGTGCATTCCAAAGTGGGTTAAGGATGAAAAGGATTCACTTTACCTCTAAATCCAAAACATTCTAGTCGTGTGTGTGTGTGTGTGTGTGTGTGTGTGTGTGTGTGTGTGTGTATGTTATATATATAATAATAATATATAAGATTATACATAATATAGAATATATAATTATATATTCTATATATAGAGATAATACATATAGAATATATAAATATATAACATATAAATATATAATATATATAATAATATATATATAATCTAATTCTAATCTTATTTTAATTAAATATATATCTGACAAGGGCTAAGCCACTACAGATCATCTACTTTTGACCCTGTAACTCTGAAAATGCCCTCTAGGGCTGAGATAGAGCCTTAAATCCCTCTGTTCCACTATCCCAGCCTGGATTTCCTGTGGCCAAGTTCTTCCTCCCTTAGTCTCTACATCTGTGACTACTGATTATCAGATTTTTAGGTAAGAGAGCACTTAGCCAATTAATTACTAATAGTTGATTACACCTAATTAACACATTAGATTACGTGCTAAATAGTTATCATTGACAGTGTTTGGCAGTTTTGTCATCTTATTGAACAAGCTTTTATTGAGATTCTACTCTATGTAAGAACATAGAATGGGCACCAAGGATCCCAAGAGGTGGAAGAAATAATCTCTTTTCTCAAGAAGTTTATAATCTATTTAGACAATGAGATTATTTATGTAAGATAAATAACAGTAGAAAGTCATGGCTTTGGTTCCAATTGAGTTCAGAGGATCCCAAGAAAGGAGGGCTAATTTACTATCGGATTGAAGGAGGAAGTTCCAGAGGTCATGGGCTTGAGTTAGACCTCAGGGAATGAGGAAGGATTTGACAGTTGGGGTAGGGTGAGGAGGGCAGACAAGGCAGAAGGAATGGGAGAGACAAGGCAGGAATGTAGGTGATGAATTAACTCAGAAGGCTAGAATTATCCCCTACAGGTTGGAAACAAGGTTGGAGAGGAAGGTCAGGGACATTGTGGAGGACCCTGAAAAAATAATTTATGTATTACATTTTATAACTCAAGTTTTTGAGAAGGAGTAAGAAATGACCAAAGGAAAATAATCTAGTAGTGGCCTAGAGTGTTGAATAAACTAATTAGGAAGCTCCTACAGAGGTTTAGGCACAGAGGAGTCAGGGTTGAAACAAAGAGGTAACATGAAAAGCAAAGGAGGAAATTTAAGAAATCTGACAAAGAAAGACTCAGAAGGATTTTACTTCCTTTAGACTGGACGGGGAGAGGAAGTTCATTCGGAGGTCTTGAGCCTGGGTCAATGGTAGTGCTAATGACAGAGCTAGAGGAATCTGAAGGAGGAGGCTGGATAGGTTAAGATGACCAGTGTGATAAAAACAGCTTGAGGAGTGCCTGGGTGGTTCAGTCGGTTGAGCATCCAACTTCAGCTCAGGTCATGATCTCAGGGTCTGTGAATTCGAGCCCCGTGTCGGGCTCTGTGCTGACAGCTCAGAGCCTGGAGCCTGTTTCAGATTCTGTGTCTCCCTCTGTCTCTGACCCTCCCCCATTCATGCTCTGTCTCTCTCTGTCTCAAAAATAAATAAAAAACATTAAAAAAAATTAAAAAAAAAAACAGGTTGAGTTTGAGGTGACCATGGAACAGCCAAGTGCAAATATTCATTGGAAAGAAATATAACAACCAGGGATATTCATTTAGCAGGGGAAAAAAAAAAGATCAGAAGAAAAGTCAGTTTTGTTTCTTTCCCTCAAAATAAAGACCTGAGTACTAGGGGCACCTGGCGGGCTCAGTTGGAAGAGCATGCTACTCTTGAACTTGGGGTCATGGATTTTAGCCCCACAATGGGGTGCAGAGATTATAAATAAATAAATAAATAAATAAATAAACAAACAAACAAACAAAAAACCCAAAACCAAACCAAACAAACAAAACGACCTGAGTACTAAAAAACAGCCCAAACTGCATACTGAAAGAATTAAGGATTGGGAAATTATAAACTACTTAACATAATTCCAGTTGGGGTTATAGTGGGTTTTTTGTTTTGTTTTCATTTTGGTTTTTTGGTGTTTCAGACTGAACAAAAAAACAATTATGGGAGGCTGTGGGGACTGAGGGGCTGGGGAAGGGAGGCCACCGGTTGCTATATCACCAGGTTGCTAAGTAATATTTGGAGATACCCTGCTAGATTTTATTTATTATTATTACTTTTTTAATTTTTATTTTTTGTTTTTTACCCTGCTGGATTTTAATCTCAGCATTTTAGAGCTCCAAAGACTTTGAGAGCCTCCTTGTACTAGATCTGAGAAAATGGAAGCCCAGACTCTCGTGGCTTCCTCTTGGCCCTGCTGAGTGAGCACTCAGGGTCGGATCTCAGTCCAGTGTTCTTCCCATTTCTTGACCCTGCCAATCAGCAGGTCAAGATCTGGGGGGAACATTTTTACATCGATCCATGATGGGAAGCCTTGGTGAAATGTTCAGATTGCATGATTGAAAAGCAAAATGGATGGTCTATGAAAGGCACTAAGTCCCCAGCATTGGAGGTGGAAAATGATGTGGCTCAGCATGTGTGTGTCCCTCTGTTAGACTGATTTGCCTTCAGGTAAGGGAATCATTTTCAAATGACATCAGGACAGGATGAAACGGGCATAATCTGTGCAGGGAATGATTTCCTTATAGTATGTTTAGGCAGCCCTGGAATAGATTTCAAGTGAGATTGTTCACTGTGTTTCTATATACAGTATATTTTTCAAGGTTCTGAAGGATAGGATTGCTATCTAACTCTCCGGGATGGGAGAAGTATGTAGTTGTTTGGAGACAGGATGGAGAACTTCTATGTTTCATTTACTTACTCTTGTCCCAAGTTGTTCCCAAAAGGAAATCGAAACAGTGCAACAAGAGATTTAGGAATCAGTATATATAGCTTCTTACCGAAACCAGTCCCAATGTGTTCTGGTCTCTTTATGGAGTATTTCTAGACCTCTCCACTTTGCGCCAAACTTTCCAGATATTGGTAAGAAATGGTAAGAAAGTACTCAGTGATTGGGTTCAGTATGCTTTAGCTCTAGGAAGGCCATGTATGAAACAGGCTGAAATGATTAAAGAAACAATCAAACTAATGATGAATTTACATTTTTTCATCGATGAACAAAAATATTGAATGCGTCTTACATCGAGGTTAATATGTTGTTGGACTCTAGTCATAACAGGTTATAAGATGATCCTTGCCTTTGTGAGGATAGGTGACAGTTGAGGAGAATAGGTGACGTCAAGGCAGGCTTATGAAGGGTATAATTGCCCTTTGAAGGTTGAGTGGGATTTGGGTTGGCAGAGTGCAGAGGGTTTTAAGGCAGGGGAAAGGCAGGGACCGAGATCCTCAGGTATAAATGCATAGACCAGTTGTGCAGGGAGAATGTTGTCGTTTTTTAGTGGCTCAAGAACATCACTGACTCCTGTCAATGGTGCACGAGCTGGGGGCTATTCTTCTAACTGAAGTTATAGATTTGCAGGGTTTGTCTATGATTTCCAACTTCTGGAGCTCCCTGGGAGGTAATGAGAAATTACAGTCATTCTCAAGATTGGATTTGCTCTATTCTCCTTTCTAGCAGTTCTGAAAGTGCCAAAGGCAGATCCAAATTGGATGTGTCACTTTATCTGAACTATGAAAAAACTTCTCCCAGGAGAGGCAGCGGTAACCTGGTTTCCCCTCTTACCTAAAAAGGCTTTGGTGACTGATGATCTATTTCACAAGGTACTACTAACTCAGTCACGTGATCCAGCTCTTGTGAGGCCCGCTGCTGTCTCTGCCTCAGCAGGAGGAATGCTTCCTGAGGACTAGCTGAAGTTGGCCACGTTGATAGACCCCTCTGCTAATTAGGGTCATCCCTAGGGCTGGAGGGAGCTCTCTCTGGGGCTCAGGCTCTTTCCTTCACAGCTCTCCCAGGAGCCTCTCTTGCCCTTCCCATTTTCCCAGGCAGGACCAACCTGGTGAGAATACAGCGACAGTCACTTCATCTTCCTTTGAAGTACGCATTTGCCTTGCACTGGGGCCACACTGTTCTCTCCATCTCTTGCAGAGTGTCTCAGAGAGGCTCTGAACTTCAACTCAGATGAATCCAGGGAGAGAGCCTGTTTGAAAGGTTGAAATTAAAGTGAGTCAAACTGGGATAAGAAAAGAGAGAGGGTGCATTTTCCTAACCAGACCCATACTATAAAGCATTCAGGTTCACGAAATTGGGTTCTGGCACATTTATGTATGCCAGTCAATAAAATGAGTCAGAAGAGCCCCTGGAAGTAACAGGGTCGGAAACTCTTGGTACGTTTTGATGTCTTAAATGACATGATAAGTTAAATTTTAATTTTAAAATAGTTATCTCTAACCACTGGGTTGTTGTGTGTGCGTGTTAGCATGCTGGTGTTCTTTGTTTTCTGATTGACATGTTGACACATGGCAGCTCAACCAAATAACTATCCTGACTGATATTAGGGTAAACAAACAACTTAATGCCCCATGGAGTGGAAGTGGAAGATCTCTGTTATTCCATATTCTGATGTAAAGAACCTCTGTGTGCTCTTGATCTATGGAATCACCCACTCTTTGCCCTCTTCTCACTGGCTTTGGGTGCTCTGAGGTTGCTGGCAATGGTGAGCTTCAGTTATAATTCGTTTTGGTGTGGGACCATTCATCAGGAGATCCTGCTCTATCCTGGTTCCAATGGTGGGCACAGGGGATACATCCTGCCACTAAAACTTTGCTTGATGGGTTTCCCCCCCCTAACAAAAATTACCTCCAGGCTAAACCCTTGTTCTATGTAACAGTAATTCTTTTTTGCTTATGTGAAGCATGTGTGGGAAAAAGCATGCTTCTCTTGTGGTACTGGATGAGAATTCAGTTCATTTCCATGAATATTCGTTGATGATGTGCCCAAAATGGCACAAGGAGCTGGGGATACAAAGATGAATAAGACCACCACTCTGCTCCCAGGTTGCTCACAGTCTGGTGAGGAGACTAGCGCTCACGCAGTTAACCAAGGATGTGATGATGGCCTTATGACCTGGTCAGTGGCAGGGCTGACCTTTTTCTAGCAACACCTATATTTGGGAAAAAGTTAATTAAGAGGCTGACTTGAGGACCAAAGACCATTTTCAAAATAAGACTGCTTATTTTTTTTCTTGTTCAGCTAATTTTTTAAAATTTTATTTTATTTTTAAAAATTTGTATCCAAATTAGTTAGCATATAGTGCAACAGTGATTTCAGGAGTAGATTCCTTAGTACCCCTTACCCATTTAGCCCCTCCCCCCTTCCACAATCCCTCCAGTAACCCTCTGTTTGTTCTCCATATTTAAGAGTCTCTTATGTTTGGTCCTCCCTCCCTGTTTTTATATTACTTTTGCTTCCCTTCCCTTGTGCTCATCTGTTCTGTGAATAAGACTGCTTATTTTGAGGGATGTCTGGTGGTCCTATATTTTAATTCTTTAATTTATTGCCTTTGCCACCATAAGTTGCTATGTATTCAAGAATGATTTGATGATTGTATATATTTTTGGAAGCAGGTATAAAAATTACATTATCATTGAGGTATCCTCATTATAAACACTTGCATCTGTGCCCAGGTATTGTGAAATTTGCTTTATCTCCTTACCATTTTGCTTGTAAGGGTCACACTGTGCTCTCTTTCCTTTCTTGAATTATGTTGATTAATGAACTGTATTAATAGATTTGTAAGCATCCAGCCATTTTTACACTCTAGAACGAACTCATGGTATTGTAATTTTGCTTTCAGACATTTTATTCAGAATATTTGTATTTTATTTATTTAGGCTATCCTAGAGTAGCTTTGGTATCAGAATCTCATGGGATGGATTTCGTGATTTACATATATCCTATTCTCTGATACAGATTAAATAATACAGTCACTGTTATTACAGAAACTTCTTGTGATATTATCCTAGATTATTTCTTATCTGAAGCATAGACATTTGATACCCCTCTTTCAATTATCTTCTCTAAATAGGTGTTGTGGTTGACATTACAATTTTTAAATTATTTTATTTTATTTTAGAGAGAGAGCACACAAGCAGGGAAGTGGGACAGAGGGAGAGAGACAGAGAGAATGCTAAGCAAGCTCCATACTCAGAGTGGAGCCTAATGTGGGGCTTGATCCCACAATCCTGGGATCATGACCTGAGTTGGAATCAAGAGTCAGACGCTCAACTGACTGAGCCACCCAGGCGCCCCCAAAAACAGAATTTTTAAAATAATATTTCATAGCCTCTGAATTGGTGGTTATAGCCCTCTTCTTTGTCCTATTTTGTATTCTTTCTTTTTCTCTCAGTCTCCCTCTGTCTCATCAGACTTGCCGGGACTTTTCTCCTTTTACCAATCCATTTAACCTGTTTGTTCAAACAGTTCGCAGAGCCCATATAGGAAGAAAGACATTTGTTTTAAAGTTTATTTAATTTTGAGAGAGAGAGAGAGCACGGGCAGGGGAGGGACAGAGAGAAAGAGAGAGAGAGAGAGAGAGAGAACCCCAAGCAGGCTCCACACCGTCGACGCAGAGCCTGATGAGGGGCTCAATCCCATAAACCTTGAGATCATTACCTGAAGCAAAATCAAGAGTCAGATACTTAACTGACTGAGCCACCCAGGCACCCCAAGAATACATCTTTAATGACAGTAAAAGTGGTTCCTTCTATTATAGTGTTTTGGAATCCTGTGTCATGAAGTGGCTTATTTAAAGATCTAGGCTAATAGAATAGTGGTCTTACTTGGAGCTACTTCTTGTGTAACTTTGAGTAAATACTTAATTGTTCAGAGCTTCAGTTTCCTTTGGTCCTGGGTGGTAACAGTGCCCTGCACAGCACTGTTGCAATGATCAAGTGATACAATGTAGGAGAACCTGCAAACTGCGACATATGTACTAACAAGGTCATGAAATATGCCATTTCATAAAACCTATGTCACTTCTAAGCTATAGAAAAAAAACAAACAACTACTTCCATAATTTTTTTCAAGCATTCTTCTACATCACAAAGATTTTAGAGATTTTCTTCTCTGAAAACATTTGCAGAATTTGTCCTGATGAATTACTTTAGTTTCAGGGGAAAATATTTCCTCATCACCCTCCCCCCAACATAAAAAGTTCTCATTCTACTAAATTAGAAATGTGCACTAAAGACCCATTCAATAAAGGACACTGAAATGGAAATTAGCTCAAGTCTGCTTTCAATTAATTTCAATTCCCCAAAGTGCCAAACTTTCTTTTTCTGTCACAGCAGTAATTGGAAAGTAATAGACAGTCCTAAGTTTTTGTGGTCTTATGCGTGTATGTGTGTGTGCGGTATACATTCTAGGTCAGTCTGGGGGAGGGCCAGGAGATTTTTCTCAGTATTCTTTAGGCTTGTAGTAACTTTACTAATATTATAAACTTTATTAATTTCATAAAATCTGGCTATAACTTCTTAGATTAATTCCTATTTCTCTATTGCAATAATTTTAGAGCCTTTGTTTTTAAGCAGCAGAAACCAATTTTATTTTATTTTTAATTTTTTTATGTTCATTCATTCTTCAAAGGCAGAGCATGAGTGGGGGTGGGGCAGAGAGAGAGAGAGAGAGAGAGGAAGACACAGAATCCGAAGCAGGCTCCAGGCTCTGAGCTGTCAGCACAGAGCCCGACGTGGAGCTCGAACCACAAACCGTGAGATCATGCATGACCTGAGCCGAAGTTGGACGCTCAGCTGACTGAGCCACCCAGGTGCCCCTAGCAGAAACCAATTTTAAAAGGAAATGCTTCCCCACAAGCTGCAGTTTGTTTTCAGGCAAGAACAAAGAGACTCTAGTTGAAGGGGATGGAGAGAGGGGCCCGGGACTCCACGAGCTTGGTGGCTTTGTTTCTGTTCCCAAGGCAGGTTTGAAAAAGCCCGAGGGCTTTGAAGAGTACAGACTGAAAACCATTGCTCTATATAATGATCAGGCAAGGTTTAGTAACTAACAGACTTTTCCTAAAAACATTTTTCAAGCGTCTGCCAAGGCCCACACAGGTGTTTTTAAAGGCTAGCACTGTAGAGATGGAAAGACAGGAGGAAGACTGGGGAGGAGTAGAAGCCATATGAACTTGGTGAGAGGAATGTGGCAGCATTTGATGGTTATTCAAAGGTAGGAAGTGATTCCAGGGCAATGAAGGAGAGAGCAGAGAACGGGCTCAGAGAGTGAGGGATTCCCACAGAAAATGAGGAAAAGACTATAAGTAAGATCTCAAAGGGAATCTCAGAATGTAGTAAGTCTTTTCCTAGAAAAAGTCATACTACTTTTCCATGTAATCTTGTTGTTATCCTCCCTTTTAAGATGTGCCTTTCGATATATGTTAGTCATTAATATGACCATAGTGTTGGAACTAGTAATTCTCTTCTGGAAACCTTGCCTAAGGAAAAACAATGTCTTAAATATGGAAAGAAAGGGGCGCCTGGGTGGCGCAGTCGGTTAAGCGTCCGACTTCAGCCAGGTCACGATCTCGCGGCCCGTGAGTTCGAGCCCCGCGTCGGGCTCTGGGCTGATGGCTTGGAGCCTGGAGCCTGTTTCCGATTCTGTGTCTCCCTCTCTCTCTGCCCCTCCCCCGTTCATGCTCTGTCTCTCTCTGTCCCCCAAAATATAAATAAACGTTGAAAAAAAAATTTAAAAAAAAATATGGAAAGAAAAAAACTATATTCCTTTTAATACTCATTTGTTATAGTGGAAACCAAAAAACTCTCCTAATGTTCAATAATTTTGGGGAACGAAAGAAAACAATAACACATTTCCTTAAACAACTATCTTTCAGTAACTAAATATAATGGTTGCTAACTATTTGGAGAAAGCTGCAAGTAATAAAAGTACCAGTTCTGAAATCACAGAGACCTAAGTCGCAATCCTGGCTCCCTCTGCCATTTTTTAACTATGATCCTGGCTATAATATTACCTCCTTTTTCCAAGTCTCAATGTTCTCATCTATAAAATGAGGATAATAATACGTGTTCAACAGGACCAATATGAAGATTCAATTAAATGTGACAGTATAAATAAATATGAAGCATAGTGATTGGCACATAGCAGGTGTTCAATAAATGTTATTTCTCTCTCCACCATTCTTTATATGGCACATGGAAAGATGCTTATGCTCTATCAACAGATTGGTTGACAAACGTAAGGAAATACATGGTTTCCTAGGAAAACATAAATTACAAAATTAAGCAGAAAAACTGAATAGATCAATTACCTTTGAGCAAGATCTGTCTACCTTTTTAAAAAAGGCACCAGGTCCAAGCGGTTTCATAGCTATACTCTATCATCTTTTAAACACCAGATAATTCCAACTTAAGTGTAAAATTTCTAAATTATAGGAAAAGATTGAAAACTCTCTAATTCATTTTAAGAAGCTAGCGTAACCTCAATGCCAAAAAAGAATAAAAGACAAAAAACAATAAACCTCCCACAGATCAAAATCATTTATGAATATAGATACAAAATGCCTAAATATTAACAAATAGAGTTCAGTGTACCAAAAGAGGTGTACTTACAGCCAAGCAAATATTATAGGAATGCAAGGATGATTCAACATCAGGGAATCAGCATAATGCATTAAAATAATAAAGGAGAAAAAAGCAATTCTATCAATAGCTCTTGAGAGTACTAATAAAATATAGTATCCATTCCTAATAAGAAATTTTAGTAAAATAGAACTAAAAGGAAATTACTTAAGTATGATAGAGATGATTTACCAAATAAGAAGCATCATTCTAAATGACTTTAAAGACATTTACATTAAAATCAGAAAATGGATAATGATGTCCACTATCACCATTATTAGTAAACATTATTCTGGAAGCTCTAACAAATACAATAAGATAGGACAATGAAATAACCAGTATAAATATTTGAAAATAAGGATAAAAATCACCTAGAAAGGGAGCACCTGGCTGCTTCAGTTGGAAGAGCATTTGACTCTTGATCTTGGAGTCGTGGGTTTAAGTCCCACATTGGGTGTAGAGATTACTAAAAAAATAAATAAATAAATAAACAAACAAACAAACTTTAAAAAAAATTTAGAAAGCTGAATAAATACTCATTTAAAAATCTTCCATAATTATGGGGCGCCTGGGTGGCGCAGTCGGTTAAGCGTCCGACTTCAGCCAGGTCACGATCTCGCGGTCCGGGAGTTCGAGCCCCGCGTCGGGCTCTGGGCTGATGGCTCAGAGCCTGGAGCCTGTTTCCGATTCTGTGTCTCCCTCTCTCTCTGCCCCTCCCCCGTTCATGCTCTGTCTCTCTCTGTCCCAAAAATAAAATAAAAACGTTGAAAAAAAAAATCTTCCATAATTAATAAAGGAATTTACTAAGGTGGCTAAATGTAAAATAAATATGCAAAGAAATAGAGAATACAAAAACCAGCTAGAAGTAGAAGTGAAAAAATACCATTTAAAATAGCAATAAAAAATACTTAAGAATGAATTTCACAGGAACAGTACCGGATCTTTAAGAAAAAAACAATAAAATCTGATTGAAAGACCTAAAACAAGATCCAGTCAAATGGAAAGAATATACATGTTCAAGGATGACAAGATCTGATGTAAGAAAATATCAGTTCTCCCAAATTAATATATAAATCTAATGCATTTCCAATGAGAATTTAAATTTTTTTGTAATGGGTAAAATGACTTTGGAGTTCATTTATTCACATGGAAAAATAAATGTCAGGTAAAGCAAATTATAAAAAAAAATAATAGTTGACTTGCCTTACCAAATATGTTTAAAACACAGAAGAACAGTCATAGTTTGTGGTTTGGGAACAGAAATAGATCAGAATAGGATAGAGGACGTATAAAAGATCTCTGCGTGACAAAAGTAATATTCAATTCCATGAAAGAAAAGGATGGCTTATGTAATGGCTGGTGCCAGTACAACTGACCATCCATCTGGAAAATAAAGAAATTAACACTCCCTTGCACCATATATTATAATAACAAGTTCCAAATGAATGAAACACTTAAAAATAATGAAAGCCTGAGAAGAAAATTTAGGGAAACGTACATATAAAATCTTGGGGCTGCATAGAGCTTTTTAAAAAAATTTTTTTTAAATGTTTATTTATTTTGAAAGAGAGAGAGCAAGCAGGGGAGAGGCAGAAAGAGGGAGATAGAATCCCAAGGAGGCTCTGCACTGTTAGTGCAGAGCCTGAAACATGGCTCAAACCCACAAACTGTGAGATCATTACCTGAGCTGAAATCAAGAGTCAGATGCTTAACTGACTAAGCCATCCAGGAGTCGTAGGATACAGAGAACTTTTAAAGCAGCTCAAGAAATCAAGAAGTAAATTAGGAAAAAGTTCTATTTGACTTCATAAATTCAAAAATGTTTTAATAGCAAAAGTGACTGCAAAGTCAAAAGACAAAAAAGACAGTTGGGAAAAATAACCAAAATTCACATGACAAATAAAAATCTAATCTCTAGAATATAAAAACTCTTACTAATTGATAAGGAAAAGACAGATGACTCAATGGGAAAATATGCAAAGCAGAGGAATAGGTAATCCCCAAACAGCAAATCTAAATGTACAGGAAGGACACGTAGAGGTGCTTGGTAACTCTAGCAATCAGCAAAAGTAACAATGAAATATCCCTTGTCACACTCATCTGACTGGCAAGAACTAAAAAGTGTTAACATCTACTATTGGCCGGGATGGGATGCAGGAGAAAAGGTACTCACACAGTTTTCCTGGGGGATATGGGAACAGTTACAGCCTTTTTGTAAAGCAGCCTAGTCATATCTATTAAAATCCCACATAATTAAAAGCATGAATATGTAGGGCTCTATGTACGAAGCTGTTTGTTGTGGCATTGTTTGCAGTGGCAAAATAATGGAAATAGAAGGAATGTACATCAATACAGAAATGATTAACATAGGTCATTCACACCTCAGGTATTGTGCAGCCATGAAAAATAATTTATTAGCTCTACACCCATTAACTTGGAAAGACTGCCATGAAAGAAATAAGATGCAGGGAGGTGTAGTGGGATACTACCATGACATGTATGTTCTGTATATATGTTTGTACATGGTGATATGAAAATGGAGAGAAGAGTGGAAGAACACTGGCAGATTGTTAACACCAACTGGGACTGGGGAGGAATGCTGCCACTCTCTGCTAAAGTGACCACAACAACAAAAAAAACCATGAGTAACAATGATCCAGTTAAAAAAAATTTTTTTTAATTAATTTATTTTGAGAGACAGAGAGAGGAGAGGAGGAGCAGAGACAGAGAAGGAGAAAGAGAGTCCCAGGAAGGCTCTGTGCTGTCAGTGCTGAGCCGACGCGGGGCTTGAACTCATGAACGGGGAGATCATGACCTGAGCCGAAACCGAGTCGGATGCTTAACTGACTGAGCCACCCAGGTCCCCCAACAATGATCCAGTTTTTAAAAAGAAAGTAAAATGCTTGTGCTATAATGCAGGTGAAATAGTAGATACAAGTAGGTCCATGAACAATCATGTAAAGCATTCAAGAGAAAGAAAGATGGGCAGGCAATACAACTAAATGATCATCATGGCTACTTAAGTGAAGGCATTAGAGTTGTCTTTTCTATGTTTTCCAAATTTTCTCTAATGTAGTTTTGTTACTTTTGTAATTAAATATATAAAATAAAAATTCTTATATACCCTATATTAACCACACTCTTTTGGTTATGTCTTGAAATCCATGAGCATGTGTACATATGTGAGCTTGATGATGTCCTAACTCTGAAAATGTGTAAATTTCCACTATATCTATGATATATGAATGGTATTTTTGGTTTGTTTTCAATGACTTGTAAATTAGATAACTAAATCCCTAGGAAGTAATTAGCCATAAAAACATGGCTTTACATATTTCAAGCTTTTTTTCCCTCTAAACAGTAACAGAAATCACTTCTAAAAGTCATTTTCAAAGCTGTGTGGCTTTGGGCAGGTCATTTCTCTTCCACTCTCCAGACCTCAGTTGCTTCACCTATAAATGATGAAGCTGGACGAAATAATTTTCTCAGGGCCTTTGGCTCTAATATTTCATGATTTAATTTACATACATCAAAGAATGCATTAGTTGTCAAACAAAGGAACAGCTGCTAAGGAGAAGAAAGTTTTCATCTCAGTAACACTCACATCAGCTGTAAAAGACATTCAGATAACTAGAGAAGATGCTCTACCCTGACATAATGTTCATGCTCATGTGAAAAGGGTGTAAGATCCCAAAAGTATATAGCCTTGATTTTCTTGATATCCCTCATTTATAAATTATTATATGTTGATCAATCATTGGAAAGGATTAAAGTTCTAGATGGCCAAAAAGAGGTCCAACATCCACAACACTGACATTTAATCGCATTTTGAACCCGCAGCTATGTGTCCAATGGTCGCTACAACCAGGCCACATTCGATAAGCACCTCCAGTGTGTAGTCTGCCAGATGCTGAAAGTGGGAACAAGGTCATCTAGGAGCTAACTGTGTGATGTATTGGCCTTCATACTTGCTCAAGTTGTTTTTTTCTTTAAAAAAATTTTTTTAATGTTTATTTTTGAGAGAGAGAGAGAGAGAGAGAGAGAGAGAGGCAGAGCACGAGCAGGGGAGGGGCAGAGAGAGGAGACACAGGATATTAAGCAGGCTCCAGGCTCTGAGTTGTCAGCACAGAGCCTGATGTGGGGCTAGAACCCATGAACTGTGAGATCATGACCTGAGCCGAAGTCAGATGCTTAACTGACTGAACCACCCAGGCACCCCATCAAGATGTTTTTTTCTTAAGATGATTTCCCTGAACTATATAACCTATTAATAAAATCAATGGGGCTAAAGTAATTGATATGATCCAAAAAAGAATATATTAAAAACTATACATTAAATTTTTTAAACTTTATCTTATTTTTTAAATTTTTATTTGAGAGAGATAGAGTGAGCAGGGGAGGGGCAGAGAGAGGGAGACAGAATCCCAAGCAGGCTCCACGATGTCAGCACAGAGCCTGACATGGGTCTTGAACCCACAAACTGTGAGATCATGACCTGAGCATAAATCAAGGGTTGGATGCTTATCTGACTGAGCCACCTAGGTGCCCCTAACTTTTTTTTTAATGTTTATTTATTTTTGAGAGAGTGCAAGTGGGGCAGGGGAGAGAGAGGAGAACAGAGGATCTGAAGCGGGCTCTGTGTTGACAGCAGTGAGCCTGATGTGGGCTTGAACTCATGAACTGTGATGTGAGATCATGACCTGAGCTGAAGTCAGACGCTCAACCGACTGAGCCACCCAGGCACCCCAGTTAACTTTACCTTTTAAACTAGCTATGAACTTAGTATCTTCACTCTTCTGAAATTACATAAACCTCAAGTTGCCTCTAATAGCTGTGTTCATTCCAATCATTTTAAGTTAGCACATAAAGTAAGTCCAGTTACTTCACCAGTTCTGCCTGCTAACCCTTCCTGTTGATTTCAATGGGCAGGTCCAGAGAAGAAGGGGTGGCCTGATCCAGGGACAATGAAGATGGAATGCTGAAGAGTAAGGTGGAGGAAAGAAGCAACAGGCACCATGGAAAAGACCAAAACAAAGCAAGGTTAGATTTTTTCCAATGTCTTGCTTTAGATCTCAGAACTTAAGAAATGTAGATTTCAGTCTTCTTTTGCCATTGTATCAAAACAGGAGAATAAGTTGCCTTGGCTATTCTCATTTCCTTATTATATAATGACCACAAAGAGCACAGACTTGGTGCTGGAAAAGTGGGAAATGCTGTATCTATAATTTGGTGTGAGTTGTTATCTTATTTTTCTTAGCAATAATTTTGGGACTTGCTTCAGAGCAACCTGCTGAATAAGGCCAAGATACAGATTCAACTAATAAACACCCAACACCTTCTAGGTTAGCCTAGAAACATAAGTGCTCTCTCTTTTCATCTTTACCATATAGAATCAACCATACAGAAGTAGTTTCTGTCATTCTCTCCAATTTACAGATAAGGAAACAGTCATAGAGATGTCAGGCTACAATCACAAAGTGTCAAAGTTTGATCTGGGAGCCTGGACTTGGTTCCCATGTTCTGGTTCTTGCCATGGTACCAGGCTGTTGGGACATAGTATAAAATGGGCTAAGTAATCTTTACTCAGACTTGTGTGGGGAGTTGTGGTGATCTTAAACCATCTAGATTTTATAGGAACAGCCTTCTGTCTGTGTACGCTCTGGGCTGAGGTTATGTATTATTTGTTATTTATATTTATTTAGAGGTTGGCTCCTCTAAGGAAGGGTTTTCTGTACCACCATATCTTAAGTGAACAATATATACATCCACACAACCAAATATTCGCAACCATGGCTTAAAAAAATTTTTTTTTTAACGTTTATTTATTTTTGAGACAGGGAGAGACAGCATGAACGGGGGAGGGTCAGAGAGAGAGGGAGACACAGAATCTGAAACAGGCTCCAGGCTCTGAGCTGGCAGCACAGAGCCTGATGCGGGGCTCAAACTCACGGACCGCGAGATCATGACCTGAGCCGAAGTCGGATGCTTAACCGACTGAGCCACTCAGCGCCCCAACCATGGCTTTAATCTATAAACTGCAGAGTGACACAATGGAGATATAGCTAAATGGATGAGCAAATGAGCTGCATGTTTTACTTGGATTGTCCTTCTTCATGGCCAACCAGTGTGGTTCTGCAAGGTACACTGTAAGCCAACCTTTTTTCTCCCTAGTTTGTAAGTGGTTTTTACAACCTGCTATTTCCTTTGTATTTGCCCTGTGTTTCTCAGTCTTTAGTGTTGCCAATACTATTTTCTTTCTGCCTGCATCCTTCCCAGAATCTTTCCTTTGACAATTCCCTTCTACCAACCCTCTTACCCAGGAAGACGGTAAGATTGCCTTAGGTGATCTGGGCAGTGACAGCAGGGGAGAGCTCAGAAGTTTGGCAAGGACATTGTATGCAGGCCTCCTGAGAACAACACAGTGACAACTAGACAGGTGCTGGGGTAGCCTTCCTAATTGTAGAATACCCTCTCAAGTAAACTTCCACCAGCCCCAAGGACAGGAGGGAAACCTTCATGGGCATTCCCTTCTGGCTGATTAATGAGCATTCATCATTCAGTTTGGTTGCAAAACTTGACCACTGTGGTAGGACATTTTTGTTTTGTGTTGTTGTTTTACTACAAGAAAGAGTTATATCAGATAGACACGGTTTGGTCATTAGGATGTGAATCTAGAAACCACCTACACCAGCTTATGTTTTGTTCTTGTATCATTGGTTTCTTGTCATGCAGCCACAGATTTAAGATCCTAGAAGTCCCGTTATTCCCTACGTGTGTGTGAAGGGGATAGGGACAGAATGAGTCATGTCCATTGAACAAAGCTCTTTCTTCCCACAGGAGAGAATGAACATATACCGATGAATAATCCTTCCACACAGATTTACCAGGTAAAACAACTTAGATTGTTTTGAACACTCCTATATGTAATAGTGATGACTGTCATTTATGTATAAAGTTTTCCAGCACTCAACAATTGCTTCCACATTTGTCATTGGTGTTTGTTAACTTAACAAGACTGAGGTAGGCGGGGCAGAGAGCACCATTCACATTGTACTTTTGAGCAAACTGATTTTTGAAGGACAACTTATCCAGGTTATAAATTACAGTGCTACCCACCCCCCCCATCAACTCTGCTTGTCTTGCCTGTTGCCACCATCACTATGGCCATTAAACTGTGCAATAACATTTCCGTAAGAGAGAAGGAGAAAGCAAGGTCTGTTTTTTCTTAGTTTGCTATTTTAGCAGAGAGCATTAAGAACTGAAAGGGGGTTAACATTGCAAATGTTCAAATATGGTGACAGAAAAAAATTTAAGCTCCTTTTAAACAATGGAAATAATTTACAAGAAAGATAAAAATTCTTCAAAACATTTTATAATATGTTTGCAACAAGGGTCGCATCGGTCTGCTTTGGCTCTCTAAACAGTGTTTATTTGGCTTCTATCTCTAAATGTAAATTTAAAGTAAAATTCTGTCCTTAAAAATCATGGAAGTTTATTCTGATATAATATGTAATATAAAAGCAGCTTGGGCTAGGAAAATCCATGCTCCTCTCTAGAGTTAAGGCACTGTTATCTGGAAAGCATGAGAAGGAAGAGACAATTGACAAGGCTTGGTGGAGGCTGGCAGAAAGGGTAATTTCAAGTTGGCCATAAGACTTTAACCTGTGGTAAGGATAAAGAGTGGTCTCCTGAAAAGAGATACAGGAATCCAGAAGAGTGGAGAGTTTTGGGGGGAAATGTTATTTAGATTTGTTGAGTTTAAGTGATAAGTAAAGTGAAAATAACAATAGTTCCCAGAAATATCATGCAAGATATCATCGCTGTGTGCTGAGTCAGAGCAAGCCAACACAGGATTATGAAAACATTTCTGTAATCATATTGCTCCTTGACCAAGACCAGCAATGGAAAGGGGTAGAGGAAACAGCCTCATTTCAATTTAATACATATTTATTGAGCAGTTACTATGTGCAAAATCAACTGCTTGGCCTAGTGAAAAATAAAACAGATGCAACAAACATTCACAATTGATTTTTAACTGTCCACCACCTGGAAAACATATACAATAAATAGCTCACACAAGGCAGGCCACTGGAAGGATTACACAGAGGCATTGATATGGGGGAGTGATGAATGAATATTGGCTGAAGGATTTCAATGAGGCATTTAAGGACAAGTTGATCATTTGGTAAGTGGATATGGGGAAGGGTATTTCAAACAGAGGGGCCAGCTTGAACAAAGGCCTGGAAGCAGGGGTCAGTCTTTCCTCAGTGCTAATTTGATGCCTCACTCATCTATGACCTTCAAATGCCTTCCCTGCCCACCTCCACTCTGTTCACATCTGACCTGTGTATGCATTTGAATGAGTGTGAGTATGTCTTTAAACTGAGGTATGATTTAAAATCTATTATAGGTTTTATGTAGGTCACTCCCTGAATGTTGGCTAAATATAGCAGCAGCGGGGGGTGGCCTCATTCTCTTATTGTATCACAAATCCAAGTACATCTGTTCACAGTGGAACAAATGAAGCAGTGGAATGAAGTTGGTCTATATGACCTCTGTGATGCTGTGATTATAACCCCATCCTTGTTTTAAAAGAACGCTTCCTAAATCCCAGTCTGTTTACTCCAAGCAACATTTAACCAAAAGAAGATGAAAGAGAAGTAAAGAAGAAGAGGAAGAGGAAGGAGGGAAGCAGGGAGAGGTTAACTATAATAGAATACAATTTACAGCAAAAAGGGAGAGCAAAATATGACATTTGAAGCAAAATATGATATTTCAGCCATTTTCTATGTCTTTATTTTATTTTCTTGATAGACCCCAATCCCTACCTGAAATTATAGCAAATATTAACTTGTTTCTTTCTTTCTTTTCTTTCTTTTTTTTTTTTTTTAATTGTGTGTCTCCTTCTCTAGAATGTAAGCTCCAAGGGCAGGGATTTAGTACGTTTTGCTCTCTGTTGTATTCTCAGAAGAAAGTACAGTGCCTGGAATATAATGCATGTTCAATAAATATTAGTTGAATGAATGAATGAATATCTGCAAGATGTGTATATTGCTTTGAGCCAAGAGATCTGATGCACTTATTCAGTCTGGTGCCAAATGATGTTTGGAAAATTGTCTGCTTCTTTTGGGGAAAATTGTCTTGTTCTTCTTTGGGAAAAAAGGAAAAGAAAAGGAAGACATCCTTACTTCATACCCCAATCAAAATAAACTAAAAAATGGATTAAAGGACTAGAAATAAAAAAAGTCAAACCATAAAAGTTTAGAACTAGTGAATATTTTTCTTGTATCTGGGTGTGAAATGTCTTTTTAAGTAAAACAGCACTGGAGGAAATCACAAAGTAAAGGGCCAGAGATTTCACCCACATCACAATTAAAAATTTTCCCAACATAAATATATTTTTAACAAATTCAGAGGCAAATAACCAAATGGGAAAACTTCTTACAAGAAAATATCATAAGGGTTTAATGATATAAAGATAGTTGATACAAGTCAGTAAAAAAAGGAAACTTCAGAGATCTCAGTAGATTATGGGCAAAGGACACAGACAGTTTACCAAAGTAAAATTACAGATGGCTAATAAATAGAAGATTGAGGTTTTCAAAGCTGACAACAATCTAATTAGCAAATAATGAAATAATATTTAGTTCTGATGAGTGTGTGTAAATTGGTGGAAGCTTTCGTAAGAATTATTAGTTAAAATACAGTGAAAGTATTAAAATGTTCATACCTCTAATTGGCTCTCTGTTCTTTGGATGGACTTGACCTCCTTGGTGAGTAAGGAACATTGACCCAATCAGGTCATGGAAGCCGACAGGAGAACGAGCACTACTATCTCCCAGTTCGTTCCAGAAGTACTACCAGAACAGGTGAATCTGTGTGGATACACTGACTGTCCTTAGCTCACATTCCTTTTGATTGGAATCCAATCCATCCCACTTCAATCTCATCCTTTGTCCACTGTACATAGGCCTCTCAAAGTTTACCCAATCTCTTTTCCAGAGTCAGATTGTGTTGCTTCAGACTGATTACTTCCGTTTGCACAAGGATTCTTTAAAATAACAGTCCATTAACATGAGCAGCGCTGGTGGAATCTGCCAGTCAAGGCAACAGATGTGGTAACTGCACCATTTAGATCAGCTCAACTCTTGCCTGATGATGTGAATTCCAACTGTGTTTTTGGCTTACTTGTAGGGATGTAAATCCTGTAGCTTCCTCCACTTATATTACTTATGTTTTATGTATTTTATCCAAGACATGTTTTTCTAAATACACTAATTTAGCCCTTTAGGTCAAATACTGCCTAACATCCTTAAACTCACAGTAATTTCATATTTAGGAATTTATCCTAAGGCAATAATCTGAAATACATACAAAGCTTTAAATAAAAAGCATTATATGCCAGCACTATCTATAATATTGAAAAGTTATTAAAAGTTATAGATTTCCAAGAAGACTGAATGGGTAAACTCTGGCACAACCATAGGATGGAATATTGAGTGGCCATTAAAAATAGAAAACATTTTGAAGGCTATAGGAAAAGGCTTATAAGAGTGTTTGGCAAAAAAAGGAGGGGCAGAATAAAAATATATCTGTAGGGTGATTTCAACCATATAAATGTCTGCACTTACATTCATAGAACAAAGCAGAAGGAAATGTGCCAAAACATTCGTGGTTATATTAAAGTAAGGAGATTCGAAGAGATTTTTTTTCTTTTTTCTTTTTGTCTGTAATGAAAAGAATGTAAGCCAATGAATTATGTGCCAAAAGGACCCCTAACTGAAAAACCATGGGAACCAGTCCTACAGCAATAGGTTTCATCATTAAAATTGTCATTGTAAGTTTCCAGGATTTGTAAGTCCTATTCGAGCCTCAGTCTCTTTTTGCCATTGGGGAATATCTTCTAACACCAGAGAAATTAGTTCTACTAGGCCTGTGGTGCATTCAGGGATGGATAAGATAAATATCCAGCATGCCACACTTCACATCAGCTTCCATTAAGAATGGAAGAATGGAAGTAAGAATGACATTAAGGATCAACTTCTCTAGGGAGTGTAGAGGAGTAGATTTGGGAAATTTGCTCTTGACCATTCGGGCAACTTGCTGCCCACTTTGTGTTTTAAATTATTACATTTATGGGGATTGATAAAGAGGCCTAAAATTAAGAATATGAAAGCTGGCAGAAAGACCACATTTCCTCTCTATAAACCCTGGTTTAGGGGGAAACCAAAGAAATTATGTTGGCATCCTTGCCAGCATGTGCTGCTTCTCACAGAGCCTTTAGTCAGGTGTCGAAGGAATTCAGCCTGCCTTCTGGAGTTTTTTCAAATCTTGACATTTATGACTCAGCAGGGTTCTCAAGGCACAGGCCCAGTCCCCCGAATTTGCCCCATAGTAGTCTTTGACCTTGATAATGGGACAGAATGAAGAACAAGTCTGTGTAAAAAACAAGTGGGAACAATTTGCATAATGTATGAGAATTTAGTCTGAGGGATCTTTGGTGGAAAAAAATTGGAAGACATTGATTAAAATTCACCTTGAGAAGAGTTAAGAAGCCAAGAAAGTAAAGAAAATTGAGAAACAGAAATTAAGAACAGGAAATAGGAAGAATTCGGACTCCTCTCCCCTATTTCTTTGAGCCTAAGATGCCCTCTGTGGTACCCTAGGCTTCGAAGTACAAGTCTTCCCTGAACCTGCCTCCAGTGGGAGCCCGTCTCCAGCGGCAGGATGGAGGGATCATAACCTCTCTAGAGCAGCTTCATGAAAAAATCAACGAGATGAGGAACGTGTTCAACTCGCTGGAGAACAAGGTAGACACCCATTTCTAATCCTTGGGGTGGGCTGCGGGCTGTCAAACAAGAGAGTTGAAGAGACAGCAGAAAAAAGATATTAAGTCCATGTCCTGGGAGTATTTTTCATTCACAAAGGAATGGCCAGTTGGTACTGGAAAACCAGTCCATAGCAGCTAAAGACATTGAGCCCCACGCATCTTAAAAGTGACATGTGTCTCAGGTGTGTGATGGTGCTCACTTTTGGCATCTCCTCCCTGTCTGATCAGTGGTTGTGAAGCTGTTTATAAAGCAGTAGTGTTACTTCAGTGGTAGGTACCCAAGGGGCTCAACGTAATATATGGGAAGGAAATGGGCTCATAGCTAAAATGGTTTCAAAATTCCCAAAGTCCCCATACAACCTGGCTGTTAGGGAAAACTTAATTTTTTTTTTTTTTTTTTTTTTTTGAGAGCTGGGGTTCTACAGGTGAGGAAAAGTCCTTTCCCCCGAGGATCCTACTGCTGCATTTTGCTGCTGGGGAAAACTCTACACATCCACCTAAGGGAGCAGTGATAATGAAACCTATTTCTGTCGGATAGTGGTTCCCTTTCTTTTCAAAGAGGAAACCTGAGAGAATTTCAGAGCACCTGAATGAATGTCAGGTTTCCTTCCTTCAACTTTAAAACTTGCATAAATTTTGCTTTGATATTGTATACTGTTGATTTTTTTAAATTTTGTTCACAGAAGATGAATTTACATAATGAGAATTGCCAGATCAAAAGTAGTTGAGCTGGTGATTCAATCCATTCTGATGACTAGATTAGGATGTGTACTAAAATCCATCACAAAGATTAATTAAAATTAAAAATGATTGGAGTGAAATACAGATTGCTCATGTTGTTTCTCCGGCTTCCAGCCCTGAACATGTGGCAGATCCTGTTTTTTTCCTCAGAATGATCTCTTTGGTTCCTCTACTTCCTCCCTATTCCCAGCCCTTGAAAGAAACCTTTGCGAGGCACAGTGAAACACAAACCCTATATTTTTAAAATGTGGTGTAGGAGACCAAATCACTTTATAGTGGGAGGTGTTTTTGCAAGTTGGAATAATTTGGATAACCAGATTCTGAAAATGTTTAGAAATACACATTTGAAGGAGTTTTGTTAATTTTGTGAAAAGTTCTGTTTTAAAGAGAGATCTGGAGCTAAGAGTTCCTCTACTTAGCAGAGTGTAAGGTCATAAATTTCAAGAAAGTAACGTTTTTATCTTATTGTTATTATTATCCTAACTTTGTCTGTTGAAATGCTTTTTTCATTTGTTCAATAAAAAAACCTGAACTGTAGAAGTGCTCCATTTTCTCCACATTTCTGTTTGTGCTTAACTTTTTGATTTGCCACTTCAAGGGGGAGAAGAATTAAAATTTCTTGAACACCTTCTATGGACAAGCATGCACTGTAGCAGAAAGCTTATCTACATTTATTCATTAGTTCTCCACACAGTCCTGTGAAATAGGTGTTATTGTAATTATTTTATGTATGAGGAAACTGCTGTGAAGAGGTTAACCAACTTGCCTGAGGTCTTACTTCATATAGGAGAGAGCTAGGATTTGTACCCTATCAGACTCCAGAATTGACACCTTTGTCATGGTGTGGAAGTTGACAACAGAAATCCAATGCGCACACTCCTACACGACCAGGCTTGACTCTTGGAGAGAATTCAACATCACTGTCAACAATGTGCTGAACTCCTACCATTTTATCTGTTTCCCACCACTGCAAATGCTGTTATCTCCTTTTCCATGACATCATTCAACTATCTACCTACCTATCTATATGACTTCCTCACCTGCAAAGAAATTCTCAGATATGCTTAGTTATTACTCTTTTTATTATTTTTAATTGTTTAAGGGGAAAAAAATGACTGAATTTCTTCATTTTCTTATACCACTAGGGGTAATTAATATGACCTATCCCTTCTTTCATGGAATTGAAAGGGTTACTGGATCAAGATTCTGTTTCACATGCATATGTTGCTTTTCAAGTAAATCTCACTTTAAGCAAAGGTGTTAGAAGAAACAGTAGCTGGCAGGGACACTTGTAAACTTAATTAATTGCTTGCTTGCTTGTCATAATCAAGCTTCAGCATGTGCTGCATATAAAAGACCCTCTTTTCACTAAATGAATGGGGCCAAGTTTGTCTTAAGTTGTCAAAACTTTAGTTTACCGGGCTGTAGATTTTCTATATCCTGGTTTCTTAAAAAAAAAAAAAAGGAAAATTCAAGGGTTCAGCGGTACTATTTATAATAGTTAATAGCAAACTGAACTTACTCTTGGTGATTATCATTTAGTTGCAGGCCTTGGCCTCTGAACTGAAAACTGGTTTCACAGAAGCAATGCAAGAACTGTCCAGAATTCAACATGGCGAGTATGCTTTGGAAGAGAAGGTTAAGAGTTGCCGATGTTCCATGGAAGAAAAAGTTACTGAGATGAAGAATTCGTTAAACTATTTCAAGGTAGGCCCCTCTTCTATTTCCCTGCTAAACAGAAGTTCTTGGTCTTAGTCACAGAAGTAGAAAATACCTTTTCATGTAGCAGGCAAATATAAGAATTTTTCCTCCTGGTCTATTCATTAATTATCAGGCAAAAAATATCTATTTCATGCTTTTCTTTCTTGTATCTCTGTGTTAAAATTATAGGCCACAGTAGAAGTAAGATGCTCATCTCTCATTCATTCATTCAACAAATATGTATTAAAATATGTATTATATACCACGTTATATCCTTTTATCTCTTTTACTAGATTAAATATGTATCAATTCCTGTTTTTTAGGAAGAGCTGAGCAATGCCATGTCAATGATTCAGGCCATCACTTCCAAACAGGAAGAAATGCAACAGAAAATTGAACAGCTTCAGCAGGAAAAGCGAAGAGAATCTCGGAAAGTTAAAGCCAAGTGAGTGTCTTACAAAAAATTGGTGAAAGGCAAAGCCATAAGCAATGGCTTATCCAGTGGCATCCAGAACACCTTCCCTGCTATCAGTATACAGCTAACTGTCTATATACTGGTGGAATCTGTGGGTCAGCATGTGATGGAGGTTATAGAATCATAGAAGTTGATTGATATTAGGGTGCCTAGGTGGCTCAGTCAGTTAAATGTCCGACTTCAGCTCAGGTCATGATCTTGCAGTTCATGGGTTCGAGCCCCACATCAGGGTCTGTGCTGACAGCTCAGAGCCTGGAGCCTGCTTTGGATTCTGTGTCTCCCTCTCTCTTTCTCTGCCCCTCCCCTGCACATGTTCTCTCTCAAAAATAACTAAACATAAAAAAATTTTTAAAAAAGAAGAAGTTGGTTGATATTAAAGATGGATGTTGATGATTACATGGACTCAATATAATAGGAAGTGGAATGAAAATGATAGAAGATGGTATGTAGAATTTATTTAAACTGTGAAAATGTAAAATAACAAAGATGGATTTTAAAATAATGATTGGTGTGTTAAGATACTGGGGTCACCAGTGATTTTCTTTTTTTATTCATTTTCTAAAATTTCTCTAATGCTACTAGTTTACTTCTACCATTGAAAATTAATAGCTCAACCATTTGAATCAATTAAGCCTCACCATTAAACATATGCGGTAATCATTGTCATGTTTTTAACTTATCACGTTTTAAATAGAAATATGCCAATAATAACTGTGTGACCCTGGAGACTGGCTTATTGTTTTTCGTTGAAGATCTGCTGCTTCCCGGGACCTTTTGTGTTGTTTTGTTAAGAGAATGTACATCATCCCAAGCAGACTGTCGCCATGGCAAACTCTCAAGATCCTGATGACAAGGAAGCCAGTAACAGAAAAATAAAAATATAGGTGGTACGGTTAGGATGTGATTTATACATATTTGAAATCTTTCCCCAGCTTTGGCGATGAAGTAAGTTGAACCCTAAAAATTGCTAATATATGTTTTTAATTTACAAAAACAGCAATTTTATATGGTTCAACCTAATAATTTGGAATTTTTCTTGGATTATTCTGAACTGATTCTCTTCTGAACCCCTCAGTTATTAACACCCTTTGTTTCCCTTCCCCAGGAAAACTCAAAAAGAAGAACATGGCTCACAGGCGGGGCCTGCTCAAGCACAAGGAAGTCCTTTCCGTTCAATCAATATCCCTGAACCTGTTCTTCCAAGTGAAGACTTTACAAACCTTTTGACTTCTCAGGCCTATGAAAAAGGTACATTTTGCAAATCATATTGAAAAAGCCAACCTTTCCCCTGGATTCCTAGAGCTTAAGTAATAGTGAGCATGGGTTTATGTCTTCCATCCTTATCTTATTTAATGCTTATGTATTTATTTTGGGGGGGTGGTGAGGGGCAGAGAGAGGGAGATAGAATCTCAAGCAGGCTCCGCACTGTCAGTGCAGAGTCCAACACGGGGCTTGAACCCATGAGCTGTGAGATCATGAGCCTGAGTCGAAGCCAAGAGTTGGATATTCAACCGACTGAGCCACCCAGTGCCCCTGTCCTCCATCCTTATTACAGGAAAATGATGTATTGCTCAAAATTTTTCCTCCAATAACTGGAATTTAGAAGAATCCAGAGCATCCTAAGAGACCAGGAGATCTGCCCAATTTGAAAGATTTTCTTTTGTGCTCGCTTCGGCAGCACATATACTGAAAGATTTTCTTTTTGGGGGGCGCTGGATAGCCAGACCTGGTGCTGTCCGTTGGCTGACAGTCACTAGCACATCTCTGATCTGAGGGATGATAGAACAGATGCTAGAAAACTGTTCCTGGGCAGTCCTAAAGAAACTGGCTTTCCATCCAGTTCCATCTATCTGTAACCATGTCCAGTTCCACGTTTGCTACACTTCTGTATGCTCAGCAATGTCCAGCAAAGCACTTCTACACAGGAGAGTGAATGCAGACGTTAACATTGTTTAGAGGAATTGTCCCGTCTGTCTCTCTCTCTGTCTCTCTCTCTCTCTTGATCTCTCGTTTTTGTTTTTGTTTTTTTTTTTTTTTGTCACATCTAGAAAATCTCCAAGAGTCTCAAGGGCTTCTGAACCAATTGTAACCTCCTCAGTGGCAGTGCTGGTGGTTCCTACCCTTATGGCTGAAGGAACAATATATTCATAGACAGTAAATATGTTCTGCATAATTAAATTTAAAAATCTAAATCAGGGGATGCCTGGGTGGCTCAGTCAGTTAAGCAACCAACTTAGCCTCAGGTCATGATCTCAGGGTTTGGGGGTTTGAGCTCCGCATTGAGTGAGTACAAGCCCTGCTCTGGGCTCTGCACTCTCTCCCCCTCTCTCTGCACCTCACGGGATTCTCTCTCTCTCCCTCTCTCTCTGCCCCTCACTCACAAGCGCTCTCTCTTTCTTTCATTAATCAATCTAAATCAGATGGCTTTTAAAAAAATTTTTTTTAAACTTTTTTTTTTTTTTTTTTGAGAGACAGAGAGAGACAAAGCGTGAGCAGGGGAGGGGCAGAGAGAGAGGGAGACACAGATTCTGAAGCAGGCTCCAGGCTCTCAGCTGTCTGCACAGAGCCCAATGCAGGGCTCGAACCCACAAACCATGAGATTATGACCTGAGCCAAAGTCCAGGGCTTAACCAACTGAGCCACCCAGGCGCCCCTAAATCAGATGGATTTTACTCAGTAAAACTTCTAAGTATGGATTTGCTTTTATTTCTGTAAGGTTTTTTTGTTTTGTTTTTGTTTTTGTTTTTTTACCTCTTTGAGTAGTTACTTTTGAGACCAGTAGGTGCAGCTTGGCAAAACTCCCTGATCCATCTGGGGAATGAGGGGGTTCATCACAAAGGGTTCTATTTTCTTTGCTCCATGTCATGAAGAACATGATGTAAAAGGATGATCTTATTAGGAAAGAATACAGGACAGCCTTGGAAAGTAGAGGGCAGATCGATGCCAAGTGTGGGGAAGTTGAACATGTTCACAAGACAAAAGGTTTAAAATGATAACTTGCAAAGTGCTCGATGGAGTTCATTTAGCTGCGTGATGGTAACCCTCCTTCCCCCACTGTTATAACAGAGGTAGCTTATATAACATAGTTGATTCGTAGCTGCTGCTATGACTCTCTTAGGAGATTGCAGTCAAGGTGCTGACTCTTCCACTACCCATTCGTCTTTCCTCCTATCCATCCATCATCCCAGACACTGACTTAGATGGTGGGAGATAGTAGTGAACAAAACAACAAACACTCCTGCCCTCCTGGAGCCTTTGTTCTGAAGGAAGCAGACAATGAACAAGATACATAAAATATGTAGTTTGTCAGTGATAAGGGGGAAAATAAACACAGGTGTAATTTTAGAGAGGGTTCCAGGTAAAGACCTGAAGGAAGTGAGGAAGTGAGCTCCTACATACCATAGGGAAGAAAGGGAACAGGTCCCGGTGGGAACACAGCCAAGATTTCAAGGAAGAACAGGAGCAGTGGGGCTAAGGCAGAGTGAACAAGGGAGACAAGGGGAGATGGGGTTTTAAAAAAAGAAGGAAACACCAGGCAGGGAAGGGAGCAGATATTTTAGAGCCTAATGGTCATTATACAGCCTCTGGCTTATGGGAAGCCATTGGAGGGCTAAGCAGAGGAGTGACAGGGTCTGACTTACATATGAGCAGTGTTGTTCCCGCTCTTCCCATCATCACCATCCTCTCCATCATAGTTAAATAATAATTTAGCTCTTACTGTGTATAGGTTACACATAATAACTGATTTAATTCTTACGGTAGTCTATGAGGTAAATGCCACTTAATATATCTTTTTACAGATGGGAAAATAGTGCTTGCCACTATATTGAGATTTTATTATTATTTTTTTTACTGCTCTGTCTCTTTCAGTAAACTGTCAACTTTGAGTCTGTCCCCAATGTCTGGCTCATAGAAGGTGCCAGCCCATGTTAGTGGAATGAGTACTGATTGAAAGCTTTCCTTCCTCTGCAGCTCAAGAGTCCCGATCCATGCATGTAGGAGACAGTAATGTGAAGGGGATGATGGGTCCTGGTAAGTGGCTCTGTTTTTAGTTCTCTTCTCTTCTAGCAAGTATACCCTTTCCCTGCTTTTACCTTTCCTGTTTCTACTCCCTCAGTCCCAAAGCAGGCATGAAAGAACTCAGGCAAAGAGAAAGCACTATGGTTACTAAGAATCTGAGATGAATGGTGGGGTAGGTCAGTGACTCAGCTAAACCCAAGGAGCGAGAATGGGTCGGGATGTTTAAGACAAAGCCAGAATCCTTGGTTCTTTCTGGCTCATTTCAATTATCAATGAAATAACATTCACGGGAAACCTACAGACGTACGTAGCATGACCTAAGTTTTCTGTGGACACATTTTATAGTTTAATTTAAAAGTTATTTGCTTAATAGACAATTCACCAGTATTTTACAAATTATTTCATCTTCCCTCCCTCCATTCCTCCTTCCTTTTTGCACCTTACCATTATCAGGACCAAGGAAGACAAATTCCACAAAAAAAACATTGTTTTTGGCATCTTTCTTCTGTATTTTTTTCTCTGGTGTGCTCACCTAAAAGGAAGGAGATACAGGGAGTCAACGTACACTATTACAAATTAATATATTATTATATAAATGTTTTAATTTTTTTTAATGTTTATTTATTCTCTCTATCTGAGAGAGAGCAGAGCCTGAGTGGGGGAGGGGCAGAGAGCAAGGGAAACACAAAATCCGAAGCAGGCTTCAGGCTCTGAACTCTCAGCACAGAGCCTGATGCAGGGCTCAAACCCGCGAACTGTGACATCATGAGCTGAGCCAAAGTCAGCGCTTAACTGACTGAGCCACCCAGGCACCCCTATAAATTTATTTTTTAAAGTGCCTTAGGTTAGTAGAAACTACATACAAAGAATAAGGATGTATAGGCCAGAAACAGACAGAGGTGATCCTTTGTAATTGTGGAAACTTTAATCCTTAGTTGATGTATTTAATCCTCAAGTGGAGGGGGTAGTTATACCCAAACAGGGGCATACTATTTAACCGTTAACAACAAATACAATTTTTTTTTTTTTTTAACTCAGATATTGATGGCGGGTGCTATTTTTCAGGAATGAACCCAACAACTCCTGAAGCGGAAGAAAACCTTAAGCCTTGTCTTTCGGCTGATATCCAGCCCAAAGGCCATCTCTCATCTGGTGTGTGGAGGCAGCCCAAGGATGGTAAAGAATGGGGAGAAGAATATGTCACGAAAGACCACCCAGATAAACTCAAGGACGCTGGCCAGCCCAGGCACAGTTCTCTGGAAAATGTTTTATGCGAAACCTCTTTAGCTGGTAAGCCCTAGAGGGGAATGCAGGCCGAAAGTGTGAAGAACGGGAAGCCTACAGGCTACAATTCTTGCAATTTAGATTCAGTGGAGATATGAGACCACCTGGTCTCCAGTTTTCTTTTCAGATGAACACTAAAGCCTGTAGAGGGGAAGGGACTCACCCGAGGTCACATGGCAGGCTTGGGACCACCACCTTGATTCTGGGGATCGATGACATCTAGAAATGCAGTGCTTTGGGAGAAAAAAGGCATAAAGGTGGTGGAGAAGAGGGCAGAATTTTGTGAACTCTTTTGTCAGTGACGCAGAATCTTCCATATGTGCATCTTGGATCGGAAGTCTGCCACCAAAATACCAGATACTGCATCAAGGTCTGTCTTCCCTCCCTCCCTCGTTTCCTTCCTTCCTCTCCTTTCTATCACTAGTTGCTACTGAACACCTATTATATGGCACATAATGGCATTTCCCTCTGGCTATTTTGTGGGAGGTAATTTTCAAAAATTAATTTTTATTATCAAACACATGAAAAAATAAAGAGTACCGAAAGGTTTATTATGAAGAAAGCAGCAACCCCTTTAAATTGTTTTCACCGTTTCTTCTGGTACTTGCTTCTGTGTTTTGAAACCAGTTTATGCTGCTATTTTTTTTTTTATCAGTACTTTGCTGAGGGTGGATTTACATAAAGCAAAATTCACAAAACCTAAGTTTAAGCTTATTGACTTTTTATGTATGTATGTATACCCCCTTGTGATCACTCTCTGGATCAAGATATATAATATTTCTGTTACCTCAGAGAGCTCTCTCATGCACCTGAAGAACCACTCTTCTGACTTCAGTCACCATAAATTAGTTTTGTCTGTTCTGGAACTTCATATGGAGGGAATAATACAATGTATACTCTTTTGAGTCAGACTCCTTTCTCTCAATACACTATGTGTCTTTCATTCAGTAGTTCAATCACATGGAATATATTTACCACAATTTGCCTATCTATTTTCCTGTTGATGGACATTTGGACTGTTACCGGTGTAGGACCATTATAAATAAAACTGGTATGAATATTCTCATCTAAGTCTTTTTTGGATGTATGCCCTCATTTCTCTTGGATGTATACCTAGAAGTGAAATCTCTAGATTCTGGGATAGGATTATACTTAACTTTTTTTTTTTTTTTCAACGTTTTTATTTATTTTTGGGACAGAGAGAGACAGGGCATGAACGGGGGAGGGGCAGAGAGAGAGAGGGAGACACAGAATCGGAAACAGGCTCCAGGCTCTGAGCCATCAGCCCAGAGCCTGACGCGGGGCTGGAACTCACGGACCGCGAGATCGTGACCTGGCTGAAGTCGGACGCTTAACCGACTGCGCCACCCAGATGCCCCGGATTATGCTTAACTTTGAAAGAAAACATCAAACAGTTTTCCAAAGAGGTTGGGACATTTTATACTCCTACCACTAATGTCTGAGAGTTCTGGTTGTTTGACATCCTTCCCAATATTTAGTATGGTCAGTCTTTGAAATTTTAGCCATTCTCATGGGGGTGTAACTGGTATCATATTGTAGTTTTAATTTGCACTTTCCTGATGACTTATGATGTTGAAAATCTTTTCGCATGCTAATTGGTTATTTGTACATCTTCTTTTATGAAGTGCCTCTTCTTATTATCAATTACTAGGATTTCTTAATATATTTTGGATATGAGTTCTTAGATGTATGTGCAGAGAATATTTAATTCTGGTATGTGGCTTGCTTTTTCACTTTCTTAATATTCTTTTGATGAATGGATGCTCTTAACTTTGATAAGGTTTATCAATTTTAAACTTAAATTTTTTTTTAATGTTTATTTATTTTTGAAAGAGAGAGAGAGAGAGAGACAGAGACAGAGACAGAGAGGGAACAAGCGGGGGAGGGGCAGAGAGAGGGAGACACAGAATCCAAAGCAGGCTCCATATGCTGTCAGCATAGAGCCCAACCTGGGGCTCCAACCCCCGGGCCGTGAGATCATGACCTGAGCTGAAGTTGATGCTTACCTGCCTGAGCCACCCCAGCACCCCAATTTTAAACTTTTTAAATAGATCATGACTTATGTGTCCTTCCAAGAGATCTTCACCTATCCCAAAGTTGTGAAGATATTCTAGTTTGTTTTCTTCTAAAATCTTTATAGTTTTAGCTTTCACATTTAGATCTATTACTTATCTTTTGTTGTTGTTGTTAAGTAAATTCTACACCCAACATGGGGCTCAAACTCATGACCTTGAGATCAAGAGTTGCATGCTCTACCAACTGAGCCAGCCAGGCGCCCCAATCTATTAATCTTGAATAAATTTTGATGTATGGTGTGAGGGAGTCCAGATTCTTTTTTTTCCTCATGTGATTATTCAGTTGCTTCAGCACCTTTTATTGAAAATATCTTCCTTTCCATATTGAATTGCATAGAGAACGTCAAGTGATCACATTTGGGTGGGTCTAATTCTAGACTCTATGTTCTTTTTATTCCAATTAGCAGAGAATTTACATCTTTATAGTATTGAGTCTTCCGATCAAAGAATGTGGTATATGTCTCCCTTTACATAGGTCTTCTTTAATTTTTCTTAGCAGTGTAATGGAAAATCTTTCATTTACATTTTCCTTCTTTTCCCCAGAAGCATTTGTCCGAGACCTCTGTCCTCCTGCTCCGTGCTGGCCTGTTGCACTGCTGCCTTCCCGGGACTTCCCACTCTTCCTAGGAATTCCCTTCATAGTTCTATGCTAGATTCCTGTTTGTTTTTATCTTGTGTGTCCTTCTTGGTTTCTCGGTTTACTTCTCGTTTGATGGAACCTATTGTCCAGTAGCTTCCACATACTTTGTTGATAATTTAGGTGAATATAAAATCTTTTCCCCTCATCATTTTGAAGCCATTGTTCCATTGTGTTCTAATTCCTCATGTTACTGTTGGAAAGCCCAGTACCACTCTGATCCCCAGTCCTTTGTATGTTACTGGATTTTTCTCTCTGGTAACTTTTAGGATCTTCTCTTTACCTCTGGTGTGCTGAAGTGTCACAGCGGTGCGAGAGTCTTTTTCATTAATTACGCTGAGCACAATGGGCTCTTTCTTCTAGAAATGAGTGTCCTGGTATTTTTTTTTTTTCTATTATTCATTTGATAATATGCTCTCATCCATTTTCTTTCTTTTCTCTGAAACTTCTACTAATTTGATGTTGGGTCTCATGGATTTTCTCCACTACCATCTTTTTCTAGTCTATTTTTCTTCAACATGTCTTTCTTGTTTTGGGGGTGGGGGAGTAGGGAAGAAGGCAGGAAACCTCCTTGACTTTACTTTCCACTCTTCATCTTTGAAAAAATGCCAAAAAGTTTCTTTTTCTCCTCCTCCTTCTTCTGGAGTGTTCTCTTTTCTTAAAACAAAACAAAAACAAAAAACAAACAAACAAAAAAACCAGCATCATGTAACTATTAAAAATTTTTTTCCCCTAATGTTTATTTATTTTTGAGAGAGAGAGAGAGAGACAGAGCACAAGCAGGGAAGGGCCAGAGAGGAAGACACAGATCTGAAGCAGGCTCCAGGCTCTGAGATGTCAGCACAGAGCCCGATGTGCAACTTGAACTCACAGACCTTGAGATCATGACCTGAGCCAAAGTCAGCCACCTAACTCACTGAGCCACCCAGGCACCTCTAGCATCATGTAACTATTAAATGATTAGAATGTTTTTCTCGTACCTCTTTGAGGTATTAACTGTAGGATTTTTAAAAAGTTTTGTTTCTCCATTGTCTCTTTTATTAAGGTATATATAATTGACATGCAACATTATATTAATTTTAGATGTGCAGCATAATGATTTGATATTTGTATATACAGTGAAATGATCACTACAGTAAGTCTGGTTAACATTGTCACTATACATAACTACACTTTTTTTTTTTTCTTGCCAGAACTTCATGTCTACTCTTTTAGTACCTTTCAACTATGCAATATGATATTATTAACCATAGTCACCATGCTATACATTCCATCTCCTGCATTGTCTCTATTTATTCCTAATGGGTAAATACCTTTTTATTCATATACATACAGCCCTAAATAAAAAGAAACTGCAAAATTCTATATTGGCCAAGCTTATCAGGAAATGGGCTTCACTGTAGGCTAATCGGGTGGCAAATTAACTTTTTGATAGGTGACTTCCTTATGTCAGTGTCTGTAGGTCTTTATTCCTTGGAGAGTTCCATTTCTTCAGTGGTAGATCCTCCAGTCTCCTGCCTGAAGAGTGGCAGGAGTGGGAACTGGCATTGTGGGAAGACCTCCAGAGGAAGGGGCTGGGGGGGGGGGGTGTCTCCCTGTTCCTCCAGAAGGACACAAGCCTTCTGAGTTCCCTTGTTTTCCTTTTGGCATCTCAACTCTTCCTTCTCCTCTCTGATGTTTTTAGTCCAGACCCCAGAGATAAGGGCCCCTCTAGTTTAGTTTTTCCCATTTTCGCATGGGGCATAAATGAGGAAGCCATGTGGCATGGGGGGAGGGGCCTGGAAGTTCAATTGCACTTTATGTAGACCATGTCTCCTGTTTTCAGCATTGCTCCTAAATTGCACTTTCTGTGGCGCCTGGTGCCTCCACTTCTTGAGCCTTTCTGCTTCTTAGCAGATTTTCCATCTGCAGATGAGAACACCAAGGTTTTGTGCCCTCACTCTGCTGAATTAATTACCATGCTTCCATTCTGTTTTTCATCTTCCAAAAATTTGCCGATGTCTCTTTTTATTGGGTTTACTGTCTTTTTATTGCTTTCTATAATTTAACAGAGTTTTGGGAAGGAGTGGTTGACAAAAATTCCCTCTTTGATTTATTTTTAAAGCTAAAAGACAGACCGTGGCTCTAGAACTGCTTGAATCGGAAAGAAAATACGTCATCAACATCTCTCTGATCCTGAAGATCAAGGCAACGTTCCAAGGGTCAGATGGAAAGAGGAATTCCAAAGAGAGAAGGTACCCATGTATTCATTGCCTTTCCTTTTTCAGATTGCTTAAGATCTAAGGTAAGTTGTTTATTGTTTCCATTTGGGGAATTCTGGGACCTGTGAGGAGTTCCAGGAATAGTCTTTGAAAAGAGCGTAGGCAGTGATAGCAGGTAACCCCTGGCAAGTCACAAATTTAGATAAGGAACTGAGTATAGTCTCTGGGGCCTTCAGTATCCCTGGCATGTCTGTAAAGAACCTAAAGGGAAAATAAATGCTACAGTGAGGGAGATGTTGCTCTCTGTTGACATCTGCATGTTCTCATGGGAACCACAGGTCTCACGGGGGGTGTAAGGGAATGGACGCAGGGAGGTCTGAAGCACTAAGTGGCCATCAGATAAATGGCATGGGGCTGGTTAACCCTGGGACTTGGATCTTTCTCATTTGTTCGGGTGGTCCCATAGTACCGAATGGTGCACAAGTGGTGTGTGTATGTGGTGTGTGTGTGTATGGTGTGTGTGTTGTGGGGCAGTGCTTCCACAGGGTCTGGAGCATGCTGGCCCCAAGATTACAACACTCTTTTGACGGGTATCTGTCCATAATCTTTCTATTTTCTCCGCCTCTTCTCCATTGAGAAAAGTAGGAAGGAGGAAACTCTGGTTTGGTGGAAAGGACTAATGTGATGAAGATGGAATAATCCAGATTAGTTGAGGAAAAGGTCAATCCAAAAGCTTGGAAAGTCTAGATTATGGCCTATTATAGATAAACGTAGCATTACCTGTTTAAATACGCTATCAGGTAATAGACACTGATGGTTCATATTGTGAATCTATCTAGGGAAGCCCCTAATTGTCAAATTTTCCTGCTCTTTTCCATCCCCTCATTTTACTTGGCTTTGTGGCTACCAACAAGGTACCTAGTCACCAGAGCACAAAGCTTCCCCTAGCTAAATGGCCGAGATGAGGGGATACTCCCTGACAAACTCGAAAGTGACTTGACTATTTTCGAGAATTATTTTACTGCAAAACTGAGGTAAACAAAGCATAGAAAACAAGGGACAGAAAGGGTGATGTGACATGGTGAAAGCTCTGACCACTGGAGGCCCTGGACCAGGCTTCACCTTTTCTCAGTGGCCACCTAGATTCCTGCTGGTTGTTCCTTCCCCATCTGGCCCCTTAATTCCCCTGCTAGACTCCAATCTTACATATGAATCAAATGTAAAGGCAAGTCTACCTCTGGGTGTGGTTTTGCTTCCACATCTGAGATACTAAGCCAGCAGCCTCTCTTCCTTGTCCCTGAAAATTTGGGGATGGGGTAAGGAGAGAGAATTGTTCATTTTGGATCACAGTAATTAGGCATTTCAGTCATAACTTCATGAAACCTTCACAAGAACCCTGTGAACCCTGTCTTACAGATGAAGAGACTCAGGTCCAGAGGGGTTTAAAGCCACATGGCCAATTAGTGCCCGAATTCAAACCCAGGCTTGTGTACCCCTGTCCCTGTGATCTTTCCACATCATGCCACTTCTCTAAGGACCTTGTAGTTTCAAAGACGTCACCTGACTGACAAGCACTATATCAAGTTTCTCAGCCAGAAGCAGACTTTCTGTTTCTTCCCATCTCACAACTTACGCTTCCCTTCAACAGCCCACAGGTTCTTACTTCAGATCTCAACTGATTTGTCAGGTAGGGATGCTAGAAATGTGCTTGGCTCACGGAAGCTCTCTTCGACTTGCCGTCACTTCCTGCTTGTCTAAGATGTTCTCCTATGATCCATTGCTGAGGAAGGACTAATCTCCCCCAAATCCTGAGATTAAAAAAAAAATTAAAACTATTATACAAAATTCCATGAAAGTAAGATAAGTTATTCCTGATATCCATGATGATGCTATGCATGTTAGTTATTTACTAAGCTGACCCTCTTTTTTCTTTTCATAGATCAAGATGAGAAAAGCTTTAAGTTGATACTCTCAGTCTTACTGATATAAAGATTCTAGTTCTGAGCTTTGCAGTGTTGCCATTTTTCCACCCTAGGGTTAGATTTCCATTATCCTCCTTCAGTGACTACATTTCTTCTTTTTTCTAAGCTTTTCTGAAGCCTCCGTGTGTGCTTTAAATAGACCAGCTGAATGAAAACAGCAGAATGGGATTATTCCTTTTCTCTACTGACATTTTCCCCCATGTAAAGATGAAAATAAGTTAATAACATTTCCTATCTCTCCCATCACATATTGCAAGGCTTCAGCACTTTCTGCTCCTGCTGAAAAGTAACCTGGGGGTGAAAATAAAACTCACCGTAACTATAACCTGACACTCAAAACTGAGGTTGCCACATCTTCTCAAACCTTTAAGATACAACTTTAGGATTTCCCTAGGGGGGAAAAAAGGCTTCCAGAGCCTCCTCAGCCTGTTTCAAGCCCGCCCTGCTTCTGGGCTGGAAACTGCAGTGGCACAAGCTACCAGCGGAGGTCTGAGTGGAACATGTGGGCTGTTGTTCATTTGCTGGAGGATCACAGAAGTTGGAGTTCTTGGATTTTTCTGGTCTGATTCACTCTATAGATAGAATTATAAGCTCAGGATCAAATAGTCCTGTCTGTCTGAATACTTGTAGGGAGGGGCAAAGTCAGCTTGACTTGACTGCCAGTTAGTCTTATAAGCTAAACTCCAGCGCCACATCCACCAAGAACTCAGTGTGCTACAGATCACCACCAGGTGGCGAATGTTTCATTATCCACGCGGGTCAGATTGGGTCACATCCTGCTGCTGAAACTCAGGAGTTATTTTGGCCTAAAATTGAACTGGCAAGAGCTAAGTTATTAATTTGAAACTATAACTGGGTTTTCTTTCATTGCTTTTAGTTTATTTCCCTTGTTTTTAAGTACTGTAGTGTGGGAGTTGAAATAACTTGAAGGTTTTAAAAAACAATAAACAAATTCACGTTGCCGTAATTTCACTCCTGGTAAGGAACAGATAAGAAGTTGAGCATTTAATACTTTCATCTTCATGAAAAAGTTGCTTCTGAGAATCACGTCTGGCTCTAGGCAAAACAGTGAAATAGGTTATGTGTGTGTGTGTGTCTATACTGCTTGCCTTCTTTCTCTCTCTGTTCTCCATCTCCTGGCTCACTTTCTCCACACTCGTCTCCAATTTCAAATAATAACCTTATTAAATAGAACATTTTTTCCCCAATATTTGGTGAAGAACCCACCACAAGTCATTGTTCTTCCTGTAACTTATGTGTTTCCATAATACTTGATGGGGGCATTAGCCTTTTCTGACCCTCATCCCTCACCCTGAAATCTCTGTTACCCCAGTGGACAGTCCAGGAGGTACTTGGACTCCAACCAAGTTACCAGCTCTCCAACTCTGTAAGTACACTGATCACCATGTAGCAGAAGGCAGCTGTCTCAAAAGAAAGAGAAAGAAGGTGAGCTCAGGTGAGGCCACGCAAGGCCAGGAGAGCAGTAAAGAGAGAAAAAAAGGAAAGGGGTAATCTAAGAGATATTACAAAACCTAAAAGGACAACCTATCTCCAAGTCAGATCTTACCATGGTGTGGGGCCCTAACAGCTTTCAGTGTCACATCAGGAATATCACCGGAAGCCATGGAAGCCTTGGGTGGGGAGGAATCTTTCACATCTAGACCTTTTGCTGGCACAGTGTTTCACTTGTTCAGTTCCATCAGTTGTGCTTTCCTCCAGCAATGTTATGGTTTCCTCCCAGTCAGACTGTCTCCTAGCCACTCCTCCAAATTCCCTCTGATCCAGACAGGGATCACTTAGATCTCCTAAGCCCACTATGCCAGCCATAAGAGCTCAGGAAGCGCAGACCAGCTGGCTTTGCATATGCGGAGACCAGTGGCACAGGAGGTGGAGGGGGAAAAGGCAGGAATGAAGGAGGCCTTGTATCTTTTCACAGGGGGCTGGGTACCCTCTCCAATCTGTGTGTCTTCTCTGAGCTATAGCTCCAGGGGAGTCTTTGCTTTCCTTGGAGATGGGTTGAAAGACCTCTTACCAAACTGATGGTCTTTCTACTGTTCTCAACAAAGGTCTGCTTGTTCAGGGTGGACAAAGCACACCAACTGTCCACTAACTTACTCTCGTTGGACCCTGGAGAAATATCCACGTAAGTTCAGCTCTTAGTGACAAGCAGGCCAGCACTTTCATCTTTGTTAAACGTGTGGTCTTCAAAACACAAGGGAACCTACTTTCAGTTCCCATAAGTCACCAAGTTAGGGCTCAGATCCCTGCTGTAGCCCAGCAAGACTCCATTTCCTTGCAGCTTGCATCCTTGTTCCCATAGGCCTCTGATTGTCCCACTCTTCTCCATCCACCCCCTTCTTCCTCCCATGATTCTTTCTCTCTCTCCTCTCCACTGTGTCCTTCTCTGACACTTCTCCTCCCTTCATTTCCTCTGAAAAAACAACAAAACAAAACAACCAAAAAACAAAAACAGACAAAAAAAGAGGCACACTAAGGGATGGGGGAGAGGGCTGTGAGAGTAGGAAGGGGCTCTGTGAAACTCCTGGGAGTAACAGGCCAGGCCTGGTCTACAGCCTTCCCAGGCAAGTCTCTGTCCTTGCTCAGTTTTCCTCTTGGATAATGAAGGGAAGGGAAATGAACACTTTCATATGCCTGTCCCCTGAGCGTCTAGTTGCCAGCTTTAAACAAGTTTTCCTTCTTCCCTAAATCAGTCTCTTACCCAGTAGCTAAGAATGACCAAGTGCCACCTCAGTGCTGTTGTCTACAACACTAATTAGAATACACTATTTTGCACATCAAGTGGAAATAACTTTAAAATTTTGGAAAAGATTTCCCTGAGAATTTCCACTGTCACATAAATGAGAGAGTAACAGTTTGGCTTTAAAAAGGCCATTCAGGGGCGCCTGGGTGGCGCAGTCGGTTAAGCGTCCGACTTCAGCCAGGTCACGATCTCGCGGTCCGGGAGTTCGAGCCCCGCGTCAGGCTCTGGGCTGATGGCTCAGAGCCTGGAGCCTGTTTCCGATTCTGTGTCTCCCTCTCTCTCTGCCCCTCCCCCGTTCATGCTCTGTCTCTCTCTGTCCCAAAAATAAATAAATGTTAAAAAAAAATAAAATAAAAAAATAAAAAAAAAATAAAAAGGCCATTCAAGGGGTGCCGGGATGGCTTTGTTGGGAGAGCGTGTGACTCTTGATCTCAGGGTTGTGAGTTTGAGCCCCTTATTGGGTGTACAGATTACTAAAAAAAATAAGCTTAAAAAAAAAGCCATTCAAGTGATATGCTCCTTATTAGTACAATATAGATTTGTGTAGGAACCATTGCTAATGGGTCTTTTTACATCCTGAGGATATTTTCTGTGAGGTCTACAATGGCAAACTTTAAAAAAAAAAATCCTGAATGCAGAGCTCAGAATATTTTGAATGACTGGGAAAATGGGACCTCCTGCATATGTTCTTATAGGCTCTTTTCTTCTCTACACCTGGTTTGTGTGATCCTATCTCTATTCTGTTTCAAGCCTCTTCCCTGGTTCTTTACGGTACCTTGTCCAGCAGCACCTCGATTTGCTCCATGCTCTGCAGGAAAGGGTCTTGAAGTGGCCACGCCAAGGAGTTCTTGGAGATTTATTCCTTAAATTAACAAATGATGAGGTAAGTTGTAAAAAAAAAAAAAAATCCTGCATAAACTTGAATTACATGCACCTGTGTCTCTCTTGTCTGCTTCTCTGAATGGAGAACCTCAAACCAGTGATTTTTCAGAGATAGGAAACCTGCTGAGATCTAGTCTAACCTCCTCACTCTACAGATAACGAAATAAAGTTCAGAGACATTAAAAGACTTTGCTGAAATCACCCGGCTAGCTAGGCAGTCATGGATCTGTTACCCAAGTCTCCTAACCTCTAGCCCATCGCTTTCCCCTGTACTATGTAGAACGGCTCATTGAGTATGCACGTAAGTGTGTGTGTGTGTATTTGTCTGTCTATCTATCTATCTATCTATCTATCTATCTATCTATCTATCTATACATATCCATCCATCCAACATTAGTATAGGGGGGTTTGTATATGTGCTTGTATTTCTCACCTAATTTCATTCCTTAGCGGTATTTAAAAATGTGATAGGCAGTGGTTTGTCTTGAATGTTTTTTATTTTCACTTTTTGGAGAAGAGTGCTAAGTTTTGAAATCTCTGTAATGTTCTACAAAGAAAGTATGACCCAGGCCAGAGGTTGCAAACTCAAATGCCTACAGGGCCAGGTAGTGATATAAATCAGTGGAAATAAGTGGAGTATAATACAGTATGGACTGCTGGGAGGTGAGCTTAAGTGGAGCACATAAGCTTTTCTACAAGGAATATTATCCAATTATTATCCAGGAAGAAGGGACTAGAGTTTCCAGATCTGATATTTTAAGAGACGCTAGAAATCAAGAATTTTGTATGAAATTTCTTATTTAAAAAATATTGTGAGGGGCACCTAGGTGGCTCAGTTGGTTGAGAGTCTGACTTCGGCTCGGGTAATGATCTCACAGCTCGTGAGTTCGAGCCCCACATCGGGCTCTGTGCTGACAGCTCAGAGTCTGGAGCCTGCTTCGGATTCTGTGTCTCCCTCTCTCTCTGTCCCTAACCCACTCACATTCTCTGTCTCTCTCAAAAATAAATTAACATTAAAAAAATATATTGTGTGGGCTAATTAAAATTGGTCTGCAAGCCATAGTTAGCCTGCAATCAAATTCTGTATATTGGTGATTCTCAACTGTAGGTAACAAGACAAAGTTCACAAATTATTTACTTGTATAGTTTACAAACTATTTACTTGTATGGATATAATGCAATCCCTCTAATACCACTCTTACTTGTTTGTATTCAGTATGCTTTCTTGGGCTGAGAGTTGTTATATCTGTGGGAATATAACTTTGGAAGCTGAAAATTGCTTTCTTGAAGGCATACTGCATAGAAGAATAAACAAATGGTGGGAATATACAATTAGTGGCAAAAATTGAGAATCACTGGTCTAGACACCGGAAGGTGGGTTGGACAACGTTCCTCACTGGATGCAGATGACTGAAATTAAAAGTAACTTAAAAACAAAATATGCATTTTAATCATTTAACAATTTAAAAATACTTTTTCGAGGTGCCTAGGTGGCTCAGTTGGTTAAGTGTCCGACTCTTGATTTCAGCTCAGGTCTCAGTCTTGCAGTTCTATGGGATTGAGTTCTGCGTTGGGCTCTGTGCGGACAGTGTGGAGTCTGCTTGGGATTCTCCCTCTCTCTCTGCCCTTTATCTCTCTCAAAATAAATAAATAAACACACACAAAAAAATTTTCAACTTACATGACCCCTCTCCGCTGCATTGGTTTTTCACTTTCTCTCATGAAAGCAGGATTATTGAATTTTGGTTCTCAAGTTCATAGGGATATTTGCCTTAAAACCAAAAAGTTTAAGAAAATGAATTTAAAAACCCCCCAAAACATATTAACGAACACATTAAATGATCAAAATAATTTCTGCAAAGTACTCCTTTGTGAAACACACGACTGTAAAAATATTAGCTGCTATCATTCCTGTGTCCAGAGTCTTACCATGCATTTTTGTGTTTGTTTTTAAGAATAATTTCTTGGATTATTATGTTGCCTACCTGAGGGACCTACCTGAATGCATCTCTTTGGTTCATGTTGTTGTTCTGAAGGAGGTAAGGTGACTCTGTGTGTGTACTGCCCTTTGGTTACAGGTATATCTGTCGGAAGTTGCTCATCCACCTAGGGGAACACAACACATGCACTCAGCTTGTCTTCCAAGCTGAGGAATGGCTCCAACAGAGTCCCTGACACCCTACCTGGAGTTAAAGGAGCCCACTCGAGGATGAGTGCCAGTGCTTTGGTCCACGCCCTGCCTCCCTGACTCTCTGTTCTATTGCACTGGAAGTTTACACAAAGCAAACAGGTGTTCTAAGCAGAGATCCTCAGGCCACAGCTTGCATGCTCTATGAGGGTTTTTTTTTTTTTCCAGGTACAATTTGAATCTGAATATTAAACTGAAATCATCCTGTGTCAGTTTATAAGATCATAAAGTGGTTCTAATCATGTAGCTTTAAGTATTGCTACTGCAATGCTATAGTAGGTGCTCAAGAAGCACATATAAATATCTAACAATTCTAGTTATTTTAGGTCAATAGGAAGAAACTCTATCAGAAGCCTAAAGTTAAGAGTTAATCAAGTTTCACGAGAGGTGAGGGTCTCTTTCTTATTAACATTCTACTTCCACCCCCCCCCCCCAACTACTCTCAACCCTATAAGTATAACGCCTACCACATGTTAGCGCCCATCAAATATTTGAGGAAAGGAAAGTAAGGGGAGGGGAGGAGAGGGAAGGGAAAGGGAGGGAAAGAAAGGGACATGGGGAGAGTCCAACATGTTTGCTCTGCCAGCCCGGCTGACCAGTTTCTAGTTATACTCTGTCTCCACCCTCATGAGGCTCCAGTCTACCCTTAGGGCCTATTACTAAGCCACTGTAATGAGTACTTACAAGAGAACCTGAATGAATTTATTCAACTTGGTTATAATTTATTGAGTGCCCACTTGTGTCCAGCACTGTGCTAACAAGAGTAGTGGGGAGGGAGGGGGTTGTTTGGAAAGTTGGGTGGATTCGAAAGAATGAGATGATATGCTCCCTGCTACAGAAGAATTGTCTCCTTGAGCATGTCTCTGAACAAGTGGCCTATCCAATGAAGGACCATGACACTTTAGAGAAAGAAAATGCTCTGGGAATAAAAAACTCTGCCTACTCTGGTAGGACTGACTTTGGGGTTCTGCAGCCAGAGCCGGAGGGACACCGAAGAGTGACTCTACCTTTCTTTCATTCAGGGTGACGAAGAGATTAAATCTGACATCTACACACTGTTTTTTCACATAGTCCAGCGCATCCCTGAATACCTGATACATCTGCAGGTAGGCATGGCTGGGAAGCCACCAAGATGACTTTCAAGCTAAACTACTATTTTTGGCTTCTAAATGAGAAACACTGTAAAGGGTCAAGGAAGAATCATTGGTATTTCTAAAGAGTAATTAAATGATTTAGATTGCTATGATTATCCTATGCCTACCTTGTAGTACGAACCACAATCTCAATGTCTAAAAATTTTTGGTTCATGATGTCTGCCTTTGAAGTTCTATCTTCATTTACCAGCAATCACCACCTCTGCTGATCCAGGATCTTTCTATAGAAGCTCCTGGTAGACTCTAAGTACCTATTGAGTCCCTTCCATCTTGTTCTACAGCCATCTAAATGTACCCCTAAACTCTTACCCCATCCCCATCCCTGGCATCTAAGAAGTAAGTATCTATGTAACCTGTCCATTTAACTGCTCTTTGACTACTTTCTTTTGGCTTGAGTCCAAGAGCCTGCCATATATTGCTTATGTCTTATGTCACAGACAAAGCATGAAGAAGTTGATGAGGTGACTTCTGCACATCATTTTTCCACAGGGCTTGCAGCCCCTTGGAGGAAGTAGAGTTGAGAGAAAGGCTCACCAGCATCCCTACCAGTCCCTCTTATTTCTAACATCCACCTATTCTCGTTTAATTGCTGACTGATTTTCCTAAGTAATTCAGTTGAAAGCATCTTAGAAATGCTTGGGATTTATCTCAGGTAGAAGTAGCCCAGTATCACTATTAAGAAGACTTTCGGGGCGCCTGGGTGGCGCAGTCGGTTAAGCGTCCGACTTCAGCCAGGTCACGATCTCGCGGTCTGTGAGTTCGAGCCCCGCGTCCGGCTCTGGGCTGATGGCTCGGAGCCTGGAGCCTGTTTCTTGATTCTGTGTCTCCCTCTCTCTCTGCCCCTCCCCTGTTCATGCTCTGTCTCTCTCTGTCCCAAAAATATAAAAACAAAAAAAACAAAAAAAACAAAGAAAAAACGTTGAAAAAAAAAGACTTTCAATTATATGTGGCTTTAGATTTTAAGATCTTCTCACAATAAATTAAATTATCTTATTTAATGTTTTCAATAATCCCATGAAAGAGGTATTATTACCATTGCTTAGATAAGGAAATAGAGAGCCAAAGAAGTTAAGTAAGTTGCTCAAGTTAACACATGTTATAGGTGAAAAAATCTAGGGCTCAAACCCAGGTCTTGCAAGCAGTATGATAAATGAGAGCCCCGATTCTACTGTCTGACGAGTTCAAATTCTAGCTCTGCTACTTGTTAGATGTGTGGCCTAATGAAGATTCCTAACTTCGGTGTGCCTTGATTTCCTTATTTGTTAAACAGAGATAATAATTGCACCTATCTAATCTATCTGTGGTAAACATTAAATGAGAAAACGAATATGTAAAGGGATTAGTACTTGGCAATAGGAAGACTCAATACACATTAGCTTTCCAGATCCAACGAACATGCACGTTCCACTACCACACAGTAGGCAATATAGTAGGGACCACCAGACCAGGTTTGATCACAAACATCCTCCCCTTGATGTCTGACATTCTCACCATTAGTCTGACTTATTTGGGTTATAAGGCATTGCTTATAGACAGTAATTGTTAGAATGGCTCCATTACCTCAAAAATCTAATGAATAGATCCTTCAAATTTTTCAGATGGAATTAGCCTATGTTTACATCCAGCCAAAACAGGAACAATGATGACTATTAGTCTCCCTTGGTGGGATGGACAAAGAGAACGTCAAGTTTAACCTTTCAGATTAATTAGATTAAGATTAACCTTTCAGCCAATTAGATTGGCCATATGTATTGTTGTTTTGATTAAATGGCTACCAAACGCTCACAACAGATGGAGGCAAAGGGTACAAGAGACAAAATGTTTCATTCTAATTATGCAATGCTGCTTCCTTTTTTCCTCCATCCAGAACGTCCTGAAGTTCACAGAGCAGGAACACCCTGACTATTATCTACTTCTGGTGTGTGTTCAGCGCCTTCGAGTATTTATCTCGCATTACACCCTGCTGTTTCAATGCAATGAGGATTTGCTTATTCAGAAACGGAAAAAGCTCAAGAAGTAAGGTTCTGATGGTGCTGCTTAGAGGGTTTATCAAAGGTTTCTAAGAACAAGAATACAGACAATGTGGGTACCTGTCACAAGTAACCGCACTGTATTGAAAGTGGCTGAAATGCAGTGACAGGAGGTGGAAGAGAACAGAGAAGAGGTGGGGAATGAGATGGCCAGGCTGGCTATAGGGAGGGAGGTACCTATTACCTGGGGGAAATTACCTCAGAAAAATAAACAGTTTTACTCTAATACTTATGCAGACCCCCTTATCTCATGTTTCTAACCATTGAAATTGTTTCCCTAAGCTTGCCAGACTAAAAAAATGCAGTTTAAAGGCCAGAATGTGGGTTCTTTCATTAATTCAACAAATATTTATTGAGCACTTACTATGCATCAGGCATTGCTCTATGCACTGAATATACTGCAATGAACAAAACAAGCAAAAATCTTTGGCACATGGAACTCACTTTCTAGGGCTGGACAGCAAGTTAATAAGTAAGTTAGATAGTGATAAGTGCTATGGATAAAAACAAAACAAATAAGGGAGGGGTGGTGGTTGAACAAATTAATGCTAAAAAGAAACAAAAAGGGCTGACTGGGGAGAATCTGGGCTTCAGAGGGAACAGAAGCAATCTACAGCAGAACTTTCTAATGACCTGGATTTCCTTCAACCTCATTCCAATCAATGAGGAAAACAGAATAATTTCTGTGGGTGTTTGAGACCGGAAAAAGATGCTGGTCTGGGGGCTATCTGCCTATACCACCCTTTCCCCCAAACTTAATTCAGGCAATTAATCAGCATCCTTATTCTTGCCCAGCATCTAGCTTACACTGTTATGTAAACAACCTTGTTTATAGAGGGCCAGAGAGAGAGAGAGAGAGAGAGAGAGAACTTCACAGATGAGCTTCATCTAAGAAATGTTGTCTCCTTATCTTTCTTGTCCTAATCTGTGTGTTCAGAGCCAATTTCCCAATGTACACCCTGAAAATGATTACTTCTATTCTCATAGGTCATCCATGGCGAAGCTGTACAAAGGCCTGGCTTCCCAGTGTGCAAACACTGGACAAGATGCTTCCCCCACTGCAGGCCCTGAGGCTGTCCGCGACAGCGGGATCCACTCAGAAGAGATGCTGCAACCCTACCCTTCTGCTCCCAGCTCTGGCCCTGCTGTCACGTAAGCACCTGTTGCTGTGGAAATGCTAATGGCAAGGCCCTGGGTGCCAAGTGGTCTGTGTGGGGTAGCAGGACAGCCTGAACGAGGAGTATGATCTACAGGACTCTCCTCTCTCTTGCCCCATCAGGCCTATATGGGCAGGCAAGCAGCTGACGCAAAACTTGGATCCCAGAGGAAGGCTAATGTCAAGGGGCAGGCCTAGAGGCTGACGGCTACTCCTAAAAATTTACCACACATAACCACCCTCCATCTACAACTTAAGTCTCTTTGGGTTTGGACAGTGATTGGGTGGAAGAGAGTGCTGCAAGAAGACAGGAAGGCATCTTATAGCTCCTCAGAAGGGTGGGAACCTACTTACGTTCTCCAAAAGGTACAGTAGAGGGAGAGAATCCCAGTCAGGGGGGAGTGGAACTCCAGGCTCTGAAAAGAGAAATAGGCCTGAGGTGATGCACAGAGAGTGTAGTTTAGTCCTCCTGATTCCCCTTGAAGCTTCTTCATAAAAGGACTTCATAAGCTCTTTTCTCCACTTGTGACAGCTTCTCTTAAAGTTTTTCTGTGCAGTGGATGTATTTGACAGCTTTTTAAAGTCTCTGCATACAATCCGCTAGCACACTAAGCTGGATTCTTTTTTTTTTTTAAGTTTTATTTATTTTTGAGAGAGAGACAGAGAGAGTGAGTGAGGGAGGGGCAGAGAGAGGGAGAGAGAGAGAGAATCTCAAGCAGGCTCTGTGCTGTCAGCATGAAGCCTGATGCAGGGCTTGAACTCACACACCGTGAGATCATGACCTGAGCTGAAACCAAGAGTCGGACTCTTAACCGACTGAGCCACCCAGGTGCCCCCACTAAGCTGGATTCTTATTGAGCAAACTTCTTGATGATTTTTACATTAAGGAATAGGCCATTTATGTATCTGGAACTCTTTACCTCTAAAGGATAAGGATAAAGTCAACTTGGCTACTTTTGAAACCAATTTTTCTGGAAAGATAAGGGGAACCAAAACTCAAAATTCCAGGGGCAATGGGGTGGCTCAGTCGGTTGAGCATTGGACTTCGACTCAGGTCATGATCTCCAGGTTCGTGAGTTTAAGCCCTGTGTTGGGCTCGCTGAGAGAGAGAGACAGAGAGAGAGAACACACAGGAGCATGTGGGGCAGGAGCATAGAGAGAGGGACAGAGAGAAACCCAAGCAGGCTCTGCGCTATGAGTTCAGAGCCCAACTCGGGGCTTAAACTCACGAACCATGAGATCATGACCTGAGCTGAAATCAAGAGTCGGATGCATAACTGACCTAGCCACCCAGGTGCCCCCACTTCAGCTTTTATGAGAATGATCTTTGAAGTGAAACAAACAGAGCCCCCAAATGAAATCCCTAGAGATTATATCTAGCCCGAAAAGATGGCTGCCATTGGACTCTGTGTTGGGAAAACAGCCAGTAAAAAACTCAACAATTTTCCAAGTTAAAAGACAATTCAGGTTAGGTCAGCATTTCATTTATCATTTCTTTTCACCTTTGAAAGTGGGAGACCTCATTTTCACCTGAGAAAGATACTCACCAGAGTATCACCAGAGAAAGATACTCAGCATTTACATTTGTATTTTTAATGCATTTTTGTGGTAGGATTAATAAACGAGTAGAACAATCAGGCTGGGTCAGTGTGTAGTCCTCCACTCACATCTGCCTGGCTGTTACCTTCCAGAACTGGCAAATCACATCCAATGTGATGTGTGTGCTACCCTAATATCCTATGTAAATTATTCGTTATTCATGATTAAGCAAAATATCCTTCCATGAAATTGGGCATATTCAGAGTGACAGCCTTTTCATTTCGGTCATGTTTTTGTGGGTGAAAGTTTGAGACAACTTTTAAAAGCATGCTCTATAGCCACAAGGAATTTTTTAGTTTTTTTTCTTATGAAAACTTCAAATATACACAAAAGTGTACAGGGAACCCCACATACCATCATCCAGATTCAACAGTTTTCAAGTTTGTACCACACTGATTTCATCGAGGAATATAATTGTTCTTAAGCGTGTAGGTCCAGGGGTCGAATAAAAGTTATTTCCATTACTTTGTATCATATTGCTAGGGCAAAAAAGGGAGAGGAGAGAAAGGAGGCATCTTGGGGCTCTGGACACGTGGTGGGCGGGTAAGAGCGTCCATATGTGGAGTGATGACCATCCTGGCTCACCAGCCATCTCTGCGCAGAGCCTTCTTGCTCAGACGGATACTTCAGGCATCCGCTTTATAGATGGCATTTTCACCCTCCCACGTGGGGGACCAGGGCTCATGGGGACTCCCTGGCTGGAGACGCCTGCGGAGCTTGGTCGGTGACACACGTAGACGCCGGGGAGGGCAGAGAGGAGAGGACCTGGCAGTTTTGCGCCCAGGTGCTTTCTGGCTCCCGTGTTGCTCCCGGCTTCGCGCTGCTTGGGAAGCGGCCTGAACTAACCAACCGTAAGCACACCTCTTTTTGTACTGTTTCCTTTTTTACAGACATTTGATGCCTCCAGTGAAGAAAAGCCAACAACAGCAAAGCTTGATGGAGAGCATGCAGCCCGGGAAGCCCAGCGAGTGGGAGATGGAGGGCAGAAAGCACGAGAGGCCCGAGAGCCTCCTGGCGCCAGCGCAGTTCTGTGCAGCCGAGCAGGACGTGAAGGCGCTGGCCGGGCCCCTGCAGGCCATCCCCGAGATGGACTTCGAGCCCTCGCCCGCCGAGCCGCTGGGCAACGTGGAGCGCTCCCTGCGGGCCCCGGCCGAGCTCCTGCCCGACGCCCGCGGCTTCGTGCCCGCGGGCTACGAGGAGTTCGAGTACGGCGGCGAGATCTTCGCGCTGCCCGCGCCGTACGACGAGGAGCCGTTCCAGGCCCCGGCCCTCTTCGAGAACTGCTCGCCCGCCTCTTCCGAGTCCAGCCTGGACATCTGCTTCCTCCGGCCCGTCAGCTTCGCCATGGAGGCCGAGCGGCCCGAGCACCCGCTGCAGCCGCTGCCCAAGAGCGCCACGTCGCCTGCGGGCAGCAGCGGCGCCTACAAGCTGGAGGCGGCGGCGCAGGCGCACGGCAAGGCCAAGCCGCTGAGCCGCTCGCTCAAGGAGTTCCCGCGCGCGCCGCCCGCCGAGGGCGTGGCGCCGCGCCTCTACAGCACGCGCAGCAGCAGCGGCGGCCGCGCGCCGCTCAAGGCCGAGCGCGCCGCGCAGCCGCACGGCCAGGCCGCCGCCGCCGCAGCGGCGGCCGCAGCCCGCGGCGCGCCCAGGACCTTCTTCCCCCAACAGAGGTCCCAAAGCGAAAAGCAGACCTATTTGGAAGTAAGGAGGGTAAAGTAAAACCGAACCCAGACCCACAGCGCCGGCAGCCCCGGGCCTAGATCTCCAGGGAGCAGCCTGGGCTCCCCTAGCGTGGAGGGGAAAGCGGGCTGGCCAGAGGGGGAGCGGAGGCCGTCGAGGGAGAGCCCAGATCGGAGGTTTGCCCCCTCAGATGCCCCCGGAGGCGAGCGGTAGCGCCCGTTCTGCAGTGCCAGGGCACGAGGGCGTGTTCTACATGTGTATGTATGACGGCAAAGAGCCAGCAGGACAGACGGACTGTTAGACCTGCTTACACCGCCCCCCTCCCGCCCCCTCCAAGAGTTAGACGTGTCCTCTGCCTCGCTGCTTAAGCTGTGGCACTTCACAGTTGCACTTCACTTTTAAAGACCTGCACGCAAGTCCCAGGCTCGTTTCTTCCTCTGCCCGCTAGGCGCACCTTCTTGTTGAGGCGTTTAAAACCCAACACGGTGTGCCAGCCTGCTCCACTCCTCGACACGCACTAGCTAGTAGCTACTTGCTCGTAGCTAGGGAAGAGGCAGGTGGCTCCATCTCACAGTGGACTCCCTGCAAAGTCAGCGGCAAAGCGAAGTTCATTTCTGCTTGCTTACCTTGTGCCTGGGAAAGGGTGTTACACTGCTTTGCAGACTCCACTGGGATGGGGACAACAAAATAGTCAAGGAGACATTGACTCACAAGTACCTTCTTTAGCGTCCATATCATTGTTCAGTATTTTGATGTCTAACCTTGCTGTCTGCAAGCCTTGGGACATTTAAAGAGGTGTTTAAATACTTACCCATGAAAGGTCTAGTAGTTCCTGAGCAAACACTTAATTTCTCAGCATGTGATTAGAATAACGCAATTTCTGATTAAGCAGAGAGTAGCTGGATAGCTTTGACCTCTGCCACCATCCTTCCTCTTCAACATCACTTTAGAAATGGTGATTAGGGTTTACAGGGCAGCTCTGTATTGGTACATCTTGAAAATGATATAGTCCAGAATTAACTTTACCTGCATTAAGTATCATTTGTATCAAGCGCTGGAGATCCTTTGCCTAGGCTGAGGCTGCGGGTGTTCCAGGAATAAGGGCCCTATACACCTATTCCTATTTCCAAGTGAGTGGGGACAGAGTGAGGATCACTGACTCCTTTCATTCATTCATTTTTCAGCAGACACGGAGCTCCTGCCTCCCACTGGGCTCTGTCCTAAGTGCTGAGGGTTCAGAAATGAATGGTGCCTAGTCTCTGACCTCCAGGACCACTGGCTTATTGCAGGGAGGAAACACAGAAACACAGAATTATAATAAACTGTGGAAACACAGGGGAGGGGTATTTAAACCTTCCTGGGGTGATGATGGTCAGAGAGGGCCTCCTGGATAAACTGAATGTCTGAATTCAGTTTTAAAAACTGCCTAGATGATGAGTGAGATAGGGAAATATGAACAAATGTGACAGGCCACAGGAACAGGAAGGGACTGGGTTGTGAAGAACCTTGGAACTTGTAGCTGATCTGGACTCCAGGAATCCAAGTCCGACTGGTTTCTGCAGAGGGACCTTCCTATGCTCAGCTAAAATTGCTGGGATTCCCCCAGGGTTCCCAGAGTTTTTTGTTTTTTTTTGTTTTTTTTTGTTTTTTTTTTTTTTTGTGGGGGCTCCGATTTTCAATTCTGAGCGTTACAAAATTCTATTAGGCAAAATTTCTTAGACAACTCAATCTTGGATATGTGTTGAACTTTAAAAGTTCATTAACAAGGGAAGGAGATAGGAAATAATAATGCCAATTCAAAGTGACTTGGGATGGGCAAAGATTTACATACAGAACCTTCTAAGTAGTATAGTCTAAGCTGCAAAGAATGCTTTTCACATATTCATAGAAGTATCTTTTATCCCCCTATTTAATATGTGGAAAAATGGGAGTTCAACAATTGACAGGAAAAAAAAAACCCATTAATCAGAGATAACAATATTCCTGAGAAGCAAACAGTAAGTAAAATATTTGTGGCTGTTTATCAGGCATACCAGATAATACTAAACAACATATCAGGGACTATTAACCACACATACTAGACAGCAAGTTTCATTCCTTAACAGTGTCAGACATGAGTCAAGTCAGTTCAGAAAGTGACACTAGGAGATATCAAACAGAGATCAATTAAAACAGGCCTTTTCTCTTACGGTTATCACTAAATTTGCCAAGCACGTGAGGTTTTCATACAAAGTTCACCTTATTATTTCCATTTTTGGACAAAATTTTTCTTTCTAAAAATCCAGAAGGTGTGGATCGTTAGGAATCCTAGAGAGAGGCAGAATGCAAAGTCCAGGTGGGCCGAGGCTGTGTGTGTCTGTGGGTCTATGTGTGTGCACGTGTGTATGGGTGGGGATGTACATGCATGTGTGTATAGGGCACATCTATGTTTGTGTATATATGTGTATGTGTGTGCATGTGAGTGTGAGTGTTTTTGAGGTGAAAGTGAGATAGGGTTTTAGTTGGCAAAAGATGAACCATTCAAAAGCCGTGTCTTTAACGGTGTCAGCTCTTTCCTGCTGAGATGTATAAAGCTCTTACTGTTCCATCTCCTTAAATATACTCTGTGTATCTTCCACCCCTGTCCTGCGGAACCAGCCAAACCCTGTGTCTCAGAGTCAGGAGAGAAAGCAACATGATTTAGTGCAAAGAGCACCTGACTAGGTGTCAGGAGATCTGGGTTCTAGTCCCGGCTCTGCTGACAAATAGCTCTGTGCTTTTGGACAATTCACTTGGCATCTCTGTGCCTCCAGTTTTCTCATCTGTAAAAATAAGCCAATATATACCTTACTTAACTCACAGGGTTGTTGTAGGGTCAGGCCAAGAAAGATAAAGTATGTGAGAATGCTTTGGTAAAGTCTGGGATGTTATATAAATGCAAGATATAATCAAGATCATGATTGCACAGAGAGATTTTCCTTAGACTTAATATATGTAGTTCCTAAATAGTCCCTCAAAGCCCAGTTTTCAAAGTGTGATCCTTGGGCTAGTAGTTCATTACCTGGGAGCTTAATTGTAATTGCAGAATTTGAGCCCTGCCCAGACCTACTGAATCAGATTCTGCATTTTAGCAAGCTTCCCCGGGGTGACATACAAACATTAAGTACAGGTGGGCAGGAGGATAACTCAAACCACTGGTTTTTAAAATCTAAGTGTGCATAAGGATTACCTAGACCTAACTCCAGAGTTTCTGATTCAGAAAGTCTGGGTGGGGCTCAGGGATCTACATTTTATGTTTTATTTTTAAAGTTTATTTATTTTGAGACACACAGAAAGAGAGACAGAGAGAGAGACAGAGAGACAGAGAGAGAGGTGGGAGGGAGTAGAGAGAGAGGGAGAGAGAGAGATTTCCAAGCAGGGTCCGCAGTCAGTGTGCAGCCCTCTGTGGTGCTCGATCTCATGAACCATGAGATCATGACCTGAGCAGAAATCAAGAGTCTGATGCTTGACTGCTCAACCAACTGAGCCCCCCAGGTCCCCCAGGGACCTACATTGTAAATAGAAGCTCCAGTTGATTCTCTTGCTCCAGGACCACACTTTGAAAAATGCCACAGTAAGCCATCAAGATATTGCTCTCCATAGTTTAGTTATGACTCTTAGTAGAGTCCAGAGAATCTCTAGATCTGCTACTACAACCCCACGTTAAGTTCTCAAAGTCAAACCCATGTTTCCTGAAAAAAAAGAAAAAAATCCCCATGCTTCACTTCACTGTCAGCAAGCAGTCACCCATCCAGTTTATGAAAGTTTTGGGTAGTGTTTGCTTTGACTTCTTGGGTTCTCACGTTCAAAATTAAGCAGCTATTTTTGGTTACTTTTAAGTTTCAGTCACCCTCATAGTAAATATTTTGTTCATATGGAACATAAATATAAGTGCATTTTTTATTTAGCACATCTCACTTATTTATTTATTTATTTATTTATTTATAAATATTTATTTTTGAGAGAGAGAGAGAGAAAGAGAGACAGAGCATGAGCAGGGGAGGGGCAGCGGGTGAGGAAGACACAGAATCTGAAACAGGCTCCAGGCTCTGAGCTGTCAGCACAGAGCGCAACGCAGGGCCTGAACTCATGAACCACAAGATCATGACCTGAGCCGAAGTCAGACACTTAACAGACTGAGCCACGGAGGCACCCCTAGCACACCTCATGTTTAAAAAGAAACTAGAAAGTTCACAGGAGATAGAGCCTTCTTTTTTATTTATTTTTACTTCACATGCCAAATACCACGGACTAAGAATTATAAAAACCGTATTAAAGGTGTATTTGCAGGTTGGAAATGTGTGGCATGCACACAGACACTTGCACGTACATGCCCAGATATACATAGTTGCCATTTACTTCTAAACAGATCTGACCTCTCAAAGCCTCCTTCCCTCATTTATGTCTAGGAGAGTCAGGAACATGAGTTTAAAACTAACATTACAATCAAGAAACTGCCTTATTTTGTGGAAAGAGAAACATATGCAGAGATGTGGGGGGACCACTACTTGTTTTCCAGCAGAACAGTATTGGTGCCAGAATAAGAAGTTATTCTCCATAGTCTAGATACTTGCTAACTTCCTTTATGTCCTCATCTTTATTGTTATAGGATAATCCTACTCTAAGACTGTTTGCCTTGATACATACAAATTATTTCTGCACTCAGCAGAAAATTGTCCTCTGTTTAGCTTCTGATTTATTATTTTTTTAATGTTTATTTATTTACTTAGAGTGAGGGAGAGTAGGCATGCATGTGCAAGCAGGGAACGGGAAGCGGGAGAGGGAGAGAGAGAATCCCTGCAGGCTCCATGCTTAGTGAAGAGCCTGATGGGACTCAATCTCACGACTGTGAGATCATGACCTGAGCAGAAATCAAGAGTCAGACGCTTAACCAACTGAGGCACCCAGGCACCCCTCAACTTCTGATTTCTTAATTAGCCTAGGTTTGCTTTAGTTGGAATAGGGTGCTCACCATTAGTGCGTTGGGGTGGGAGAGGAGAGTGACAGAAGGTAAAAAAATTGTCCCAGTCAGGATGATATTAGCTTTGGAAAAGAGTAAATAAACACCCCTCTTTTGTGTTTTCAGGAGATGCATTTAGAAGATACCACCAGATTCTGTCCAAAGGAAGAAAGAGAGAGCGAACAGACCTCTTTCAGCGATCAAAACCCCAGGCAAGACCAGAAAGGGGGCTTTCGCAGCTCCTTCCGCAAGCTCTTTAAAAAGAAGTGAGTAGCCCTTAGACAAGACAGCATCATAACTCCTTTCCCTTTGGGCTAAATCTTGAGGTTTTAACAGTAATAAGTTTCAAGTAGCCTGGTTCAACTGCTTCAAGCTCAGTGCCTGCAGCCAGTAGCCATGATTCCTGCCAGGTCAGGATGTTTCTCATTGTCATCTCCTAGAGTAAAAGCAAACTCAGCCCTGTCCTCTGCCTCTTCTATCTTTTGGCTCTACTTCCTTGTTCCCAAGTCATGTGTCTGAGGAGAGTAAGCAGAGGAGGTCCCCTGGGTAATGAGCTGGTGACAATCAAATCCCTTTTAGACTGGGAGGCGTGGGGTTGGGTGTAATGGGAGGTTCCATGCGAATCTCCCCACCTGTGGAAAGTTTTCCAAGGGATCTCAGCACTTCTGCCTGTAGGAGTCTATAGTTATCCTGGATGCTAGTACATGTTTATTGGGACTTCTGCTAGTGTTTTCCCTAGCAGAAATGATAGAATGAATTTGGTTTGGGCCCTAGTTAAAAAATCACTTTAATGGAGCTTCCATAATCCATAGGAGGCAAAAACAAGACATTTCCCTTCTGTGGTCCTTCTAAGATTCTAAGTCCTTATTGTATGAAATCACCCACCAGGCATTTTGGCCAGCACTTACCAGCACTGTCTTACAGACTGGGAGAAGGTGGCCAAACCCCAGCATGAAATGTAAGGAAGAGAGATCTGAGCATTTAGAGTTTGACCTTAGAGGGATTGTCCAGTCCAGCCATTGTCTGCCTGAGAGACTACTGTCTCTATCTCCACTGGGCCTGAGGCCACCCCCCCCCACCTCCTTTAGAGAGATTTCACCCTTACTTAGTTTCTCTTGGTAGAGGTGGTTCTTGCAGTCAGTTTTAAACATTTAGTGGATGGGAAAGTATATTGCTGCCTTTGGAGACTTGCTGATAAGTGAGGAAGTACAGGGAAATCACTTTATCCTTGAGGGTAGAATTTACTGGCTGATTTAGATAACGGTTTTGATGGAAGAGTTGAGGACAGGCCTGGAGTAAGAACTTTTTTTCATGGTTTGTCTAATTTTTCTCCTATGGGGAGGGTGGTACTGAGATTAGTGGATCTCTGACTGAGGATCCCTGCCTGTTATTACTGGAAGAATGAGAAAGAGGAAGAGAGCAACAGTATTGCAATTAGACACAGCTAATTTCTGCTGAGGTAGTCCGGTGCATGCCTGTTGCTAGATCCCTTTATGCAAGGGGTGAGGAGTTAAGACTTGTATCCCTCTCTTTAGGTTCATAGACAGATTTTTCTCGGCCCAGTGCCTGTTTCTATCATGTTTGGCCGGGGTGGAGAGACCTGGAAGGAGACAACTCTCCAGCCTGACCTTGGGATTTAGGCCCCTAAATCCTTCTAAGGACTCCTAAGATAGGCACTGCTTGAGCCTATCTCTTTTTTAAAACCACAGTATTCCCAAAACAAACAGCCACTTTTTGCCCACTGACATTTATAATGAGTGGGTACTGTCTGTTGGAAAGCAATGAGCCATGGATTCGCAAATTTCCTTTTTTCAGAGAGATGTTAGAAAATGCTCTGCCAGTACTTGAGGCAGAGGGAGTAGACTTGTCCTCTGTGTATCCAGGGGGCAGAACTAGGAGAAATGGGTAAGAGGTGCCTGAATCCGGAGCTGGCTCCCTCATGAGGGTGTGGGTTCTCCTGAGTAGAAGACGGTGGCCCTCCTCAGGGGTGCTAACGGAAGGGATTCCTACACTAAGTGGGAGATTGCCCAAGATAAGCACCTGAGTTCTTCCTAGTGCTGAGATTTGCTTTGTTGGCTTTGTTTTAGATCAATCTGAGTAATCACATCTTTTTAACACCTGGAACAAGAAATTAATATGGCGTTGGGACCTATAATTTTAAAGACTCACCATGTGGAAGACCTGATTTTTATCTTTCTGTAGCCCCCCACCTCCCTTGGCACAATGCTGAGGACTAGCTGTGGACTCTCCAAATTCATGTTGGTCGATTGCTTTCTGTCTTCTTGTACCTTTGGGGGATCCTTCTTCTTAGAGGGTTAAATGGATCCCCTTAGCCTTCTCATCCTTTCTCATAGATCAGTCTCTCCTGCATCAATCACAATACTGCCACCAATCGTGCTGCTGCCTTTGTATTTAAAATCTGAAGCGTTACCTGAATGGAAGTAAAGGGGGGTACCACACAGATGGCTCTTCCCTCCGGCAGGCTATCCTGGCTTTGAACATCTGGGGTTGGACTGTGAGCACCACCAGGTGATACTTGCTTATCGCCTGCGTGCACGGTGCCACAGCGTGCGCTCTGGGACTCTGCACAGGATAGAGAAGCAGCTTGAGTACCTTCTCCTGAGTGTTCTCAAGAAGAGCCGTGGGGAAGTTTGCTCCATTATGCTAAGGTGGAGAGGAAGGGCAGGAAGGTCCCAGTGTAGCACAGAAAGGTCAGTGACTCTTAATTCAGATAAGAACACACCATTCTTCTCAGTAGTTAAGCATTCTTTCTTACATGCACGTACTGTATGAGACGCTTGTATAGGAATCGCGAACGACACAGTCCCAGCTGCTGTATAGGAGCTTGCACTCTGAAGTCAGGCATGTGGACAGGTACAGGGAGGAACCGGCACGAGACATTTAGCTTATTCTCCTCCCATGTGTTGGGAGGTCAGGCTGGCAGCAAGCCCTGTGACTTTAAGAAGTGGTTAATCCTGGGTACCAAAACCATGCCAGAACCTGGCCTCAGAGGTCCAAAATGGACCAGTGCCAGAAAAGCCACCTGTGTCACACCTGGGGCTCGCTGCCTGCCTCTCCCACAGCCCTCTGGAGGCTCATTCCTGTCTACACTGACACACTTTTTGTATCCATAGGGGCTTGTTTGGCTGGTGGCCCCACACACCCAGAATGCTGCTTCGGGATGAAGCTAGGCATGGAGCCAGATGCAACAGAAAACCTGAGAAAGGGTTCTCTTCCCTCTGAGGCTGGGAGGGCCGAATGAATGCTCATACCCACAAGGATTCAAAAGGGAGAGTCAAGTTGACATCATTAAAAAAAAAAATCCTGAAAAACACCCAAGATATTTGGGGAAAAGAATGATGCTCTGATTATTTCTATCTCAGGCACATTTGTCCTGGGTAGATACCAGGTCACATGTCCCTGAAAGCTGCCCAGAATTGATCAGCATAAAGACTATACGTATCTAAAGCTTGAAAATGTTAAGTGACTTTAAAATTCTTTAATGCAGATCCTTAGAAGCCAGAAACAGACCTAATGTGATAGGCTAATGCTGCACTGAATCCTTATTTCCCTGCCTTTGATCAGGGAGTAAGGCAAACTCCATTCTAGAAGGCTGTACATGGAGGCTGTCAAAGACTTATATCTAGCCTATTCTGAAGTGTGAGGCAAATGCTACTTTATATATAAATCCTGCACTTACTTTAGTAAGTATTCTTGGTTAGGGGTGTGGCATGGAGGAAGAGGATTATATAAGGCAGTTTAGGGGTAGAATGTAGATGCTCTTTTTATCTGCAAATTTGGGAGAGAAGAAGAAAAAGAATATGGCTTCCAAATGACTAATTCTCCTTCCTTACCCATTCCCTTCCTCTTTAACACTTTATAACTTACATACCTCAGTGTCTCCTCCCTGCACCAATCACATCAAAATCCATTAATCATGCACACACACACACACACACACACACACACACACACACACACACATTTAATTCTACAGCACCCCCATTTAATTGAACGTCAGTGAATTCTCTTCTTTTGGTGACTTATCAGTTGTTTTAGTATATGCCCAACCTGGGCAGTGGAAAAGATCATGTCATTGAAAGCAGGACTCCTAAAGATTTAATTGATAATTTTACCCTCACCTTCTTCTTTGCCTCCTCAAAGCCTATCTCAAGTCCTTCTCCTATTCTTACCCACTGTGGGTTTCTCTCTCATTTCCCATCTCATTTCCCTACATAACTTTAAAATTGAAGGAGGTGATTAAAGGCATAACATTTTAGATTACTTAAACCTCATTACAAATTTTTCTTAATAGGTCATTTGAAATCAATCACTAAGTCAGTGTACTAGGTTCTGTCCAGCACAAAAGAAGTAAAAGAAATAGTTCTCGCCCATTAGAAGCTTACAGTTCAGATGTAAGGGTAACCTAGCTGAAGGTTCAGTACCTAGAGGATATTAAGCACTCAAAAGACATATTAAATGAGTGCTCATTGTGTTACCCTGTTGATTACTAGGGCTGACTCATTTGGCTGACAGGATGGTGTTCCCCTGCTCCCTTACTTTTCCATGTGCTCCTAAAGCATGGAAGCATGGAAGATTGTTCACAGTGAACAATCTTTCCAATCAGAAAACCAGCCCTTCTTAGGTCATAGGGTTCCAAGGCACTGGATTCTACCCCTCCTCCCTTTCCAAGCTCCAGACAAACTTTCAAGGCTTATTTGTAGCAAATCTGTACTTGCATAATGTACCCAGCTTGTTATTTTCTTTGTGTGGACTGAGTGGAAGGGAACTTAGCAACAGGTTGTTCTCTTTCCATCAAACACTTGGATGGCTATGTGTCCCAATGTACTGGCAGCCATTGTACCCTGGGCCAGCAAGTGTTTGCCTGCCTGTCCCTCCAGTGTCTGCTCAGATCTGCCCTGCATTCAACCAGAATGGCCCCAGGAGCTCAAAAGCCATTCCTGTTTTATAGATAAAGGGAATAAAAGCAAATACGCTGGCCATTTCTCCTAGATTCTGTAGGTATTTCCCAGTAATTTAGGTACACATTACATCAGAGCCTCATAGCCACACATTTGGAAGAGTCCAAGTGACCACATACCATGTAAGCATGTAAAGAGATCAGTTAAAATTACCTTTACAAGGGTAAAAATAAGCTTATAGTTCTGGCTATCGTAGAATACTGGATTTTGAGAAGGATTAGCAAGTTAGCTATTAGTTAATTAATAGTTACTATCGAGAAATGCACACACCTGGAGACACAGAGAAGGCGGTTTGTGAGAAGAGCGGTTAAAAAAAGAAAATACTAAGCTGAGTTTGTGGACTTTGAAAACTAGACAGGGCGATTTTGGCATTTGTTTCAGAAATGGGAACGCAACTGGTGAAGATTTCTGTGGTCCTTGGGGCTGGTGGTGACATCAAAGCTTTCCCATTTCCAGGTAAACGCTAAACAGTTGCATGTTGGAACCATCAAAGTGTGACATATTGGGTTTTGGAGAGATCAGATGTAGCTAAGAGGGGAAACGAGAGGTAAAGATTTTAAGTTCTGACTAATGGCTTTCTGATCAGAAACTGCCATGTGGGGGAACATTCAGAAGAAACACCAGCCAGATTCAAATCTTGCTTCCTACTTCCCACCCCCCCATAACTATAAGCATTCCTAGCCTTCTGTATAAAAGAAGATATGGGGAAGGAATAAAATGGTCAAAAATATATCTTCCTAACATTTTGGGTACAACTGTACTAATCAGGGATGATTTGAACTGGAAGTAGTTGGGAGTTCTGAGTTGAGAGAAGGTGTAGAGTTTGGGGGGGGGCACGTGAAGGCTGTTTCAAGGGGGCTTCTGAAAAGGAAAAGGACTTTCACCCCAGCCAGATATAATCTTACCTGATGAGTACCCAGATGCACTGGTGTGGTGAGAAAGAATAGTTTTTCCTCCATGCCCTGGGATGTAGTGGGATGGTGCTTCTTCCTGACTGGAAGTAGAAAACATGGTGGGCAGCTCTGGCTTCATCTGTGAGGCCAAGTGTCAGGGTGAAGAGTAAAAAAACTCCAGTCAGTCATCAGATTTCTAGACATCAGTATTTTAGTCTTTGTGTGGATCCAGCTGCTTTCTTTGAATAATGTAAAGGGATGTTTGAATTCTGCCCAATTAATTCAGTAACTGATAAGAGTCTTAGTTAACTTATCTAACAACAACAGTGAGGACTTGTACCATACCAATGATAGTGAAAGAACTTACCTTTCTTTTGTGGATAGTGGAAGCATGCCTGATTCTGCCTCAGCATATGGAGAACTTGTTCAGTTGTATAGGCGCTTTGGACAAAGAATTTCATGTCTAACATCGCTTCCATACATCCTGCATGAGGTCTTTTGATACTGGTTCTCAGTCAGTGGGCTAGTTTTACCCATTCTAGCTCTGAGTTTAAGCTAGCCAAAGGGCCCAGCCTAGCCTTTCAAAGGTTATTTCCAGAAAGCCTCCTCCCTCCAGGGACTTCTGACATGAACAAACTGGAGAAGGTGCAGAGCTGGGATGGATTACCCAACTGGCTTAACCAAGATAAAGGAAGAATGCACCCTCGACTGGGGACTCCATTGGACTGATTTGAGTTGTTGACTATTGGTTGGGCTTGGTCTCCTTTGTGGTGGTTGAGATTATAGAATCTCCTCAATCTGACTACTGTACTAATTTCTGAATTCTACCAAATGTAGCATATGTGTGTGGTTGGCTTCAATAAATTTTTCATTTAAAAATGAAAACAAGCAACAGCAAGAGTTTGTAATGTAATGCCCAAATTCAATGATGGCCCTTGTTAGATAACCTCAGTTGAGACCAATGAATTCCATCCATTTTAATTTAAGGGCCTTGGTAATTTGTGGAGTACTCGGTTGAAACAAAAATAGGATTTACTAAATTTTCTGAGCCTTTACTTCCCTTTTACAGTGTTACCACATAATATCTTACACTAACATACACAGTTGTCACAATTGTCTCCATAAGGCATTAGAAAGAAATTCTCTTTATGTTCTTTGCAAATTTTAGCTACACATGTCCTGAGTCATGAAATTCAGGGGAAGTAAAAATTATTCCAGATCTAAGAGGCAACTGTTTTACAAATGCAAAACAATTTGGATAGATAAAATATCTGAAAACAATTAAAACCAAATCAACCTGTACTTTATCTGTGTGCTGAGATTTTAGGTCCAGTGGATCAGAATACAGGGAAAAAACTAATGAGAATCCCTCAATGGATCCTTCACCCACCAAACAAGATTTCTTCAGAAACCGACTTGCTCTTGCAAATGACCTTGACCAAGGAACAGCTGTGTAAAACATACTTAAAGTTGTATTGTCAAGTGGTAAGATGAGGGTAAAAAGCTTGTATATATCTGTGTAGGAATATATATATACATATATATATATAGATGTATAAGTCCCTGAGGAAAACTAATATAAATACTTACATATGAAGCTAAATCAACATACAAGGCATTGAAGAGATGAAGATTAGTCTGTGGTTGAGAGCTTGCTTTTTGAACTTCAGCACTTGGGAACAGGGAAACGAAGACTTTTCACAGCATTATAGAAACACAATAAATTTGGAGGAAAATAAATGTTTGTAAGAACAAAAACTTCCAACTTGAAGTCATTCCCCCCAGTATAAAATTGAGCGTGTAACATGGATGTGAATTTTATGCTTCCTAGGCATTTACCTTATTAATTCATCCCAATGTTCTTAGGCTAATATACACGATGTTAGGGGCCAGTTCTGTCTTGCTATATGTCTTCCCCAAAGCAATACCCAACATCCCTTAAGGCAAAGGATCAGTAAAGAGTTGTATTTTACGTGTTGCCAATCTGAGTTGTGGAGAATTTGTGCTTAAACCATGACATAGAAGGTTCAAGGGTTATAGACACACTGGTCTCTAAACGGGAAGAGAACCAGAAGAGTAGTATTTCTCTCTCTGTGGCTATGAGAATCAGTACAGGGAACAGTGATTTCTCTTGAGACTGGGAGGCCAAAGAAACATTTTCACTTGTGTGAGTTGTGCTGCAGATGAGAATAGTCTAGAGTCTATGTGTTATTGAGTTCTCAGGATTCAGAGACACATTAGTGATCCTGAGTGTCACATACACTTATAAGCAGATGCGTTGGGGGAAAAAAAAACACTTATTTAGCTATGTCCTCTTTTAAAAGACTTTCTTCAGTCTGGAAAGAAGGTGGCAACAACATCAGTGCTTTAATAGCACATGCACAGCAGTTGCTACAAAACACCGGAACAGGATGAAAATTTAGGGCTGGTAAGACCTTGTTCTGTTTTCCAGAAGTAAGCTGTTTAAAAAAAAAAAAAAAAACAACACAAAAAACAGAGTTCTTAACAGCTCAGACAGAGTAATCATTGCAGTGAGGCTTTCATGGCTACAGAATAATAAAATGTGCTCTGCTTCCCCATGTCCAGGATGGTCCACAGCCTTGACATGCCCCTAACACAAGAATAATAGAAAAAAATTAGTTTTAAACAATTTGTCTCTCTTCCCAGGCAGTTATCTATAATGAATTAGAGGCATTTGGTTACCACTCATTCAAAATCTTGGTACTCAAACCGACTTCTTTAGAGGCTCTTCCTCTAGGAATGCACTGCTTGATAAAATCGGGGAAGTTTTACTTGTTACACGTTTTCTACAAGTCTGATGATTAATTAGGAACTCATCCATTAGCCTTTGAACAGTAGGGGGTCTGGAATGTCTACAGGATTGCTGTCAAGTTTTGGGAGTTTCCAGTATTTAAGGTTAAGCCAAGATTTTCATTTTCCTGAAATTAATGAACTCCTTTGAAGTTAGATTTATCTCTGTTTAGTAGGCCAAAGAAGGTTCGGGGGCAGTGTCTGAAAGCACAATGCAGAACTGACTGGATATGGAAAGTGAACTGCAAGTCACAGTCTTTTAAGTAAAATGTAAAAACAATAAAATTTCTTTCCTCTTCATAATGTTTATCATAAAAATTATGGATTACTTGGGAAGGTTTCAAAAACTTCACACACCTCCCAGATTTTCATTTCGATAACATTCTTTGAAAGAATCTTGATGTTACATCGGTAGCACAACTCAGTTTCATTGTATTTTATGAAACTAGCAGGTAAAACTAGTAATAATTAGTGCTGCTACTCCCTGGGTCTCCTTCACCTGGTATCTGGATTTTTCCAGTAGCTTTCTAGCTCCGCATCAGTCCTGTACTTTTCTTAACACATTAATATTCCCAAATGCTGCATTGTGTGAAACTCTCTGAACGTTCTTTTTTGTCTACAAATTCTGAACTCCTCGACTTGACCTTCAAGGCTGTCTGTCCAGCATGGTGTCAAGTCTTCTCTTTGGCTGCTGTCTCCTACTTTGCCAGCCTACTGGACTCCCGGCCCTCAGTTACACTGGGCTTCTCTTGCCTGCTGGCGAGCCATGGCCCCTTGCGTCATGCCTTTTCCGTAGCTTCCTTCCCCCTGCCAGTCTTCAAGGCCCTGGGTAAGTCCCTCATCTTTCTGTGAGTGCCGTAATTTTCTCTGGTGCTGTAACTTGTCTATCTTCTTATATATTTGTCTTGTCTTCCCAACAAGAATGTTGAGTCCCCTTGAGGGCAGGAACTATGACATATCTTTTAAAATTCCTTTCCACCTCTAGAACAGTACACAGTTGCAGAGAATAATTTCTGCTCATGATTTGACAGAGCTTCAGGGTTGTCTCTTTACCTTCTTGCCTTTCATTTTTTTTTTTCTTTTTAAGAAAAATACCAATCACAAAAGAAATAAAACACTGTTGTCTTCTGGAGCAGTAAAAGGCACTACTGTCCTTTTCACAGCATTTAACATTTGCAAACATCTTTCCACAAAAAAAGAAAGAAAGAAAAGAAAAGAAAAGAAAAGAAAGCAAGAAAGAAAGAAAAGGAAAGAAAAAGAAAAGAAGGAGAGAAAGAAGGAAAGAGAAAGAAAAAAGAAAGGAAAGGAAAGGAAAGAAAGAAAGAAAGAAAGAAAGAAAAGAAAGAAAAGAAAAAGAAAGAAAGTTTGCTACTCTTTTCTGTGTTGTCCTGGGTCACTTCATAGTATTGTAAATTGACAGCAGAGATAGGATCTTTGATGATGTTTCTTAATGACATTTAATGTAATGTTGCATTAAAGACGAAATCAGGGTGGGAAAGAGGTTTGCAATTCCTCCATCTGTGAGCTCCAGTCCCATGGAGAAGTACAATTTACGTAGGGGACCACGGCTGTCTTCTGGAAGTGTTTGGGTCCCTAAACAGAAGGAAGCGCCCCACCAAAAGATGAGTTGGGTATTTCTGCACAGGCTGGGAGGGCCAGCAGTTCCCTTCTGTAGCTGGGTGTGGTCTATATACAAGCCTAAACAAGGATTTGCCCCACTTTCCTGACTCTAAAACTGGAAGCTTGGAGAACCAGGAATGTGTGGACCAGCACTCCAGGGTCCTCTGTTTCGCCCTATGACAAATAGTTGAAACCTATCTGGGGCTTGCCATTAGAATGTTTCTTCCTTGCTCAGGGAGAACTCTTTGAATAGTACTTTCTATAGCACCTCACGACTCGTTCACTTACCTTCTTCAAGTCTTTACTAACACTTTACTTTCTCCATGAGACAACTTGTAAAAATTCAGATTCCTGGCAACTAGTTCAGTCCCACTTTATTGGAATAAATTTGAGAGTGGGGCCCAGGTATCTGCATTTTAAATGCACCCAGGTGATTCTTTGGCCCACTGAAATTGTATAGCCATTACCTCTTAGACCAATAAATTGGATGATCTAGTATGTAATCAGCACTCAGATTCTAGCCATAGATGGAAGTTTAGTACAGAATAGAGAATTGATTATATTTACCCTGAGATACAGAAAGCTGGTAGAGTGACTCTTTCTGAGGTTTTCTTAAATTCATCTGTGATCTTTACTATCACATACAGTAAAATTTTGGTTAAAATATACATATATACAGGATTAGTGTTCTTTGTAATAAATTGGTAAAGTTGATTGTATATTCTAGATAATTGCATGCACTTAGAAAAATGGTAAAATGAATGTCTTCTGTTAAGTTGTGTAATAAAATTAGATACAGTTTTCAGACTAAACTTTCTCTTGAAACATCACCATTAATAATTTTCTTCCTGAGCCTAAAACAGTAATTGGGGACACTTTGGATTCTCATATCCTGAAAGTTGATTTAACTTAAAGATGTAAGTGTAGTGTTCTCAGCATCCGGGCATCTTGGCATTTATGGAATATAGGCCAGTGAGTCTCACATGGCGGGGAGGGGGTGAGGGAAAAGGAAGAGGAGATACACTTCTTCAAAAAGGGAAATGAGTTTAAAAAAAAAAAAGGTTGAGGAAATTGATGGAAACCTATATATTTTAAGGGAAAAAATAGAAATTGGTGTGTGATGCTAGACCTAAGTTTTAAACATATGTATAAAAATATGGGATATGATTTGGGCAGTGCTGAAGATGTTGTTTTTGGAGGCTGTCAGACATGCAAAATAGTCAAGAGCTTTCTACCCAAATAACTTGTTTTCCAAAACTTGTTGTTTTCAAAGAGCTTATACATGATCTCGGTAAGTCATCTAAACATGTTTCTTATCTATAAAATAGATTCCCCCTTCCGCCTTCTTCCCTCATTCCCTTCAGAGGTAGTAGCATTAAAATTCTCTTAATTCTTAGCAGGAAAACAGAGTGTGTTGTGTTCCCTCCTCGTGTATGTAAAGCTGTTCATCTGAAGACAGTGGGATCTACTTTGTAAAGGACTGTTGCTCGATACTGTGTGTGTTTCTGTCTAAGTGGGTTGTTTCCATTTAGCACTAGGTCACCCTCTCCTTATTATCACATTTTCCAACTGGGGCAAACCCTTTAGCATTCAATCATGCTCTTATTTCTCCCATTTTTAAAGCAAAAAGTATCTTAACTGTTCCAGTTATGCTGCACATCTCTGCTTACCTTTGAAAGAGGAAACTGCTCCAGTTCTTGCCTCTTATCATTAAACTCACTGGGCTCACGGGGCGCCTGGGTGGCTCAGTTGGTTGAGCGTCTGACTTCGGCTAGGGTCGCGATCTCACGGTTCATGAGTTTGAGCCCCGCGTTGGACTCTGTGCTGACAGCTCAGAGCCTGGAGCCTGCTTCGGATTCTGTCCTTCCCCCTGCTCACACTGTCTCTCTCTGTCTCAAAAAAGGAATAAATGTTAAAAAAAAATTTAAACTCATTGGGCTCACACCTCCCCCCTACACCGGTCATGTCCAGATCATCACTGACTTTCACCTTGCTAAATGAGTACTCCACTCTCCCTATCAGATAGTGTTTGACATGCTTATCACCTCTTCCTTCTGAAATAATTTACTAGGCTTCAAGGGCACAACACCCTTTTGGCTGCCATCATTCTTCATTGGCAGTTCCTTCTTTGTCTATTTGCTGGTTCTCCTTTCTTCTCCCTCTCTTGTTAGTGGGTCCCAGGGCTCTCCTTAGATATCTTCTTTTTCCAGTCTGTACTTCTTTGGTGATCTTATCCAGTGGGCTAGCTTTAAAATATCTCTATAGAAGTGATTCCCCATTTTATATCCTTGGCCCAGACTCTTTCCCAGATTTCGGACTTACATCTCCCACTGCCTCCTGGCACCCCTCAAATGTCTGACATTTTTATTGAACTTCACGTGTCCTAGCCTCTGCTTCAACTCTACTTTTCCCACTTCAGTTAATGGTAACTTTGTCCTTCTAGTTGGTCAGGCTAAAAACCTTGAAGTCATCCTTGGCAATTCTATTTCTTAAACTCCATGTTCAGGCTCTCAGCAAATTGGCTGTCTTCCAAATCTATCCAGACTCTGAACAACTTCCCACCACCTCCACTGCTATCACCTTGCCCAAGCTGCCTTCTACTGGGCTAGCCTCCCTACTCCCAGTCTTAACCCCTAATTATTCTCAACATGGCAGCCAGAGTGATCCCCTGCTCAAATGCTCTATGGGCTCTATTTATTTCTAAAGGAAGCCAAAGTCATTACAAGTGACCTGGACCCCATTAAACCTCTGATGGCATCTCCTCTTCTGTAACCTCGCCACATGTACCAGGTATGCTCCTGCCTCTAGGCTCTTGAACTAGAGGCAATACTCCTTTCTCAGACACTTGCACATCTCCTTCCTTCACCTCCTTCTTTACTTATATGCCACCTTCTCCATGAGCTGACTCTGACCATCCCATTTATATATCACCAACCTGTCCCCTACATTCCCAGGAACCTTCTTTTTTTGTTGTTCATAGCAGCTACAACATTCTAATGTAGAATATGCTATTTCTTATTATTGTCTACATCTCCTCACTAGATAACCAATCTCATGATGATAGAGATTTTTGTTTGTTTTGTTCATTGCTGTATTCCTAACATCAGAAGTGGACTTGGAACAGTAAATATTTTTGAATAGTCAGATAGGCCCTATCAAATGTTTATAATACAGTCACTCAAAACCAATTGAAGTGATAGTAAACATCAAAGGAATCTGGATACCAAAGAATCAAGTTAGGGGGACTTCAGGATGAAGTCTCAGCTTCTTAAAAGATACCTAAAAGCAGGCCGACTTTGAAAACATATCCCTTATAGCTTTAGTTACCTTTATTAAGCACCTATTCTGTGAAAGGCATTGGGTTTTACACATATCACCTTTAAACCTCACATAGTCCCCAGTAGATCTGTTAACCTCATGTGTTGATGAGGAACAGAGACTAGGATTATTTAAGTAACTTCTCCAAAGTTACACATCTAGTAAGTAATGGAACCAGAATGTGAACACAGACATGTGTGATTCCAAAGCAACTGCTTATTGTACTTTACCACAGTGATTCTTCCTTTTCTTGAGGAGTCATGAAGGTAGAGAAACTAGCTTCTAAAAAAGGACTGCATTTTTTTTTTTTTGCCTCTAATGAGAATCAGCAGTCTTAAAATGTTAGAATGTGTATAAGATTTTTTTAAATGTTTATTTTTGACAGAGAACGTGCACAAGCAGGGGAGGGGCAGGGAGAGGGAGACAGAGGATCTGAAGAGGGTTCTGCTCTGATAGCAGAGAGCCCAGAGTGGGGCTTGAACTCATGAACTGTAAGATCATGACTTGAGCCAAAGGTGGATGCTCAACCGACTGAGCCACCCAGGAGCCCTGGATAAGATTTTTTGGAATTCTACTCTGTCAAAGCTCTCCTTGCCTCTGGAAGCCATGTACATCTTTAGCCCAGTTGTGGGCTATACCCTAGAGACTTAAGTGCCCTGAATCTGTGATGAGCTAACATGATTAAAATGAGTAAAAAGCAAACCACCTGGTTAAAATTCAAGTGACATTTCAAGAGCAAACTCAGAACCAGGTTGACTAACATCAGTGTTGTTATTTTCTGACTAATATCAACATTAATGTTATTTTCCTTTAGCTCTTAAATTGATTACCTAGAATATACTCAATAATACCTGCTCGGATTTCAGTGGCCTATAAATGGAATTTGTACAAATTAATGATTGTGTGTCTTTAAATTTGGAGGGGAACCGCAAATACATTTTAGCTGTTCCTAAAAACAGTCCTCCAAATGCGAGGAGTCAAAGTTGAGCCAATTGTCTCAGTCACTAACTGCCACGTGATATTGGCTTAGTCATCTCACTGCTCCAGGCCTCATCTGCCTTAAGTTTTAAGTAAGGGTATGAGATCTCTAAGTTTTCATCATATTCTTTTTAAGTTTGTTTTTCAGAGAGAGAGAGAGAGAGAGAGAGAGAGAGAGAGAGAGTGGCGGGTGGGGGAGAGAGAGAGAATGCCAAGCAAGCTCTGCACTCAGTGCAGAGCCCAATGTGGCGCTCCAACTGATGAACCCTGAGATCGTGACCTGAGCTGAAGTTGGACACTTAACCCACTAAGCCACCCAGGTGCCCCCAATTTTTTTAAGGTTTATTTTTGAGACAGAGAAAGGGAGAGAGAGAATCCCAAGCAGGTTCCACACTCCACGCAGAGCCCGATGTGGGGGTCAGTCCCATGGCTGTGAGATCATGACCTGAGCCAAAATCAAGTCAGACATTTAACTGAGCCACCCAGGCACCCCAGTTTTTCATCAATTTTGCATTCTGTAGTTCACCATGAATGACCTCACACTTACAAAAATTCTTGACAGCGTATAATGCTTTACAATGTATGACCATAAACTGTATCTTTTTATGCCAAGCCTGGAAAGAGTTGCTGAACGTCAGGCTGCCACTTTCCAACAGGTCTCAGTGAAACTTGCCTGTCAAGGAATTGTGAGATCTTAAAACTTTGATGGAATACAAATGCCTCCCTCAGCCCTTTGAAAGGTGATACTGAAGGTCACTAATTTTCATCCCAAGGGCCTCCTGCTCACTACAGAGAGCTTGATACAGAAGGAAATACTGAACTTTTTATAGAGAACATGATACAGGAAAAAGTGTCTCCAAAGCAAGACCATGAGATAGAACAAACTATTTGCATGTGGAAAGCACAAGCTAAAATGAGAATCACGACTGATCTTGAAAAGAGTGCTTTCTAAAATAAATACAAAAATAATACACTTGTGGACTAGGTAAGGCATTTTTCTTTATTATTTTTCAATTTATCTTAGTAATGCCAGAAAAATAACAGCCATTATTTTCACTTTAAATGCAAACCAAATACTGCTGCACGCAGAGTACAAAGATTACCTACGAACATGGTCAGGTACAAAGGCCATATTAGATGTATAGACTGCACTTTATTTTTACATCAAAGTAAGACTGACAGAGCAATTTTTTTGACAATTATTTTAGCAAATACCGTGCTACTAAACAAAGGCAAATACACACGCGCGCGCACGCGCACACACACACACACACACACACACACATACATGAACACGTTTCAACTGAAGTTATACATGTCACTTTGACAAAGGCTTCTTCTCTGGTGTGTCTCACCAGATATTTGCACCCCAAGGTCCCCTGCCCTGATCCCGCCCCCAAATGCTGACTTGATCTGAAGAAACAAATTAGAGATGTTCTTAATTAAAGGCACATTTGGCAGCTACTGAAAGTGGCATGCATCTGGCACAGGTGCGCTCTCCCTAAAGCCACACCACACGTGACTTCCATGCTATGCATCTTGTTTGAGTGGTAGTCCAATGTGATCCACCTTTAGCTAACTTGCTTTGTAATTCTGCAGCAATTGGCTACTTAATGCACTATTTTCATTAAAGGCAAAAGGGAAATTTGCTCACAGTCGACAGAAAATGCACTTTACGGTGTCAAAAATGGAAAATAAGGCATGAAATTTACAAAACAAGTATTAGGTGCTTTTGTTTAATCATATAGACTTCATGCTTCTTAACCAGAGCTCAAAATATTTCATTGGCTCATGTGTAATGGATTTTGATTTTAAGTTAGTAATGAGATGCTTCAAAGGAGAAATATTGAATAAACAAACTAAGTCATCACTTTCCCTTATAAATAATTCTGCATAATTCTTTCAGCCAAACCAATTTTAACCGTGTGGTATGTATTTTACTGATAAAGATTAATGTGCAACAGGACCTACACTTGTGCAACAGTCATACAATATAGGTTAAAAGAACAAGTGAACCTACCCACAGCAGAATACCAAGAAACAAATGGTTAGTTTCTTTCTAAATCTGGAGGAAATAAAAGGTTTTCTTTGATATGTACAACACTAACAAATTGGGAACCTCTCCCTCCATTTCCATTATTTGTTTTGCTGAGCCACTTAAAACTGAATTTAAGCCGTCTTTAAAGACAGAGGATGAAATACATGACTAAAGTAAGCCAAACTTGAGAATTAAGATCATGATCACAGATACCAAGTTTCGGTTTATGTAACTTTCAACTTAGCGAGAAAACTCATTAAGGAAGAATTTAGAACCATAACATAGCCTCCAACTGAAATGGTACTTGTTCACTAGACTGTTGTGTTGATTGTAGTATCACTAAGTGTGGCAGGCGCTTTCCTAAATTCAGACCCATTAAAACATTTCTTGAGCTGTTAGAGCGTAGTAACCTACTAAATATCTCCTTTGATACCCAACAACCTTTAATTAAGAAAACTTTTAATGCTTGTTTATTTCCTGATAATTTGTATTCTTGAAATGCATTAGAAAGGCTGGGAACAGTAAATAATCTTTCAGTAAACTTAGAAACATATACTTATCTGTTCCTGTTTTAAAAAGTGCTCAGACGTGAAAAGCCTCCCTTTGTATTGTTCTCGGTTGATAGCCCACTTAAGTTAAATTCAACCTTGAAATATTTTTATTTTGTGATCCAAAGATGACACATCTAAGAACATTTCCATTTCTAAAAGAAGTGTTCCATGTTTTGGGATGTGGTTTAGGAATAGTCATGCTGCATTGACTGTCTTGTAATGTCCTGGATTCAAAAACAGAATTTTGTGGTGATGCATTTGTCTTCTCAGCCACTTCTTGTCCCTGAATAAGTATATTTTAGTTACTACAGAGAATAAATTTGTCAGCTAATTCATGTTTCATGTATGAAGAAGGCAAGGATACAGTCTTCTCCACCTCCGTTTAAGGGCACCCAATTGGAATTTTTCTAAGCAGTCACCACTGCAGAAAATATTTTTACCCAAATGTCAGCTTCAGAATACAAATATCCTCTATCCACAGTGCTGATGCACAGTGAAGTGGTCTCCTAGAACCACTGGGGTAGAAGAATGGTTCCCTTTGGGAGAAGTATGATTAGAACTCCAAATCTAAGCTTTTGCTCTTTAGACGATCAGGCGGGTTGAAAAGCCTCCTTTAATGAAGGCTAACACACTGGCCAGGGAGATATTGAATGGGCTCCAATGTGACTTCTCAGGTTCTCATATGGAGTGGGGTGGGGTAATTAAAAAGAGAAGTGATCAGTAAGACAGAAAAAGGGAAACCCTAGGGAAAATGAGGCTGTTCTAATAAAAAATCATGGGGGATTCTGGAATGTGTATTATGATTAATTGTAGCAGCACTAGTAAGCAGGCTTAGATAAACACTTGTTGAATGAATGGTCTTATGGACGTGTTGCACACAAGAGTGGATTCGAAATTAATTTTTTGGGAGACTTTTAAAAGGAGACATTTTACAGAGAGAAGAATGGCTACCATAATAGGAATGGTACAGATATTAAACAAAGATTCAACACTAACAAATAAATAAGAAAGGATGTGATAGGATGGATTGCTTAATGATGATGCAATCAACATTCTGGTCTTAAAGGACAATATACTGTACTACTGTGATGTACATTTAATGCTCTAATAAATATCACAGGAAATTATTAAAGTACTAGGTTTGCACCATGATGCAGCACTTCTAAAAATGTCTCTAATGGCATGGTTAACAGAATTGCTGAAATGTTGCTTCATTATTCTGAGGACACATGCAGATACCGACGAATGGATGACTCTCTGATGGAATGCTGCACATTTCATAGACATTAGAGTGGAGATTAATAAAACTTTTTCTCTTCAACAAGTTGCATGCATTTCAGTCACAGTATTTGTTAGACTCAGAAGATCAGTACATAGGCTTAATGAATAATCCATATTATGATATTAATGATGTAGGCAGATGTTCTATTATGAATAGTTTTGATAGAGCAAAGACCTCAAGCAAGGTAGAATGTTTAATATAAACTAACAAACTGTATACATGTTGCTTAGCAAATTAAAAAACTTACAAAGTTCTGCTTAAAAGATACCCATCCTATTCTAACCAAATTTTTTTCCTACATGCCAAACTGCAACTTCTTATCATTCTTTAAGATGAATACATACAATCCAGAACTAGAAACCAAGGCGTACCACAATACGTGCTTTTATGCTTAGTGTTTGCGTGTGTATGTGTGTGTGTGTGTGTGTGTGTTTCAACTGAAAGAAATAAGAATCAACCATTTTCTCCATATAATAATTTAATATATGCCAGCCAAACAAAGTATTTGTATCTTTATTCAATTAAATTAAAACAGACCTGCCAGGTTTATTATATAACATTCACTATATACACATGATTTCAGCAATGCAAGGTAATTCTAGATCTGCGGATTACTCAACTATCCGTAAAACATGAGCGGTGTCAGGGACGCCCAGCAATGCTCCTTTCCACACTGGGTGACTGCATTTCCAGAGAATGGTTAGAGGGACGGCTATGAGCCATGACATGGGTTACCAGTAAACTTTTGTGGGGGGTGGGGGATGATAACAATCTAGCACAGATTAACAGTCTCCTAAATGTAAATCGTATACTTGACAGTTACATTTTTTAAAAAAGTTCTTCTGTCATGTTAATGACACAAAACTTCTTGTTTGAAGGCATCACCACCATATTTTGTTTGTAGGGAGGGTGGGTGGGGGAATGCTCTTAAAATTAATATAATTATTCCTAAAAAAAAAAAAAAAAAAAAAGAAAGAAAAAGAAAAAAAAAGTACCTCTTTGGTGAAGCCTCGGTACCCATTCACTTCACTGTAATAACCTGTAAACGGGACTGTGGCACAGCACGGGGCCTGGACTCTCACAAGGTCAGGCACCACAGCCACTCCCCACAGTCCTTTAAATGATTTCTAGGAAAATATTCTAAAGTAGGATGAGTAAAAGCAAAGGAAAACAAAGGAGATATGAAGATCCCTGTTTAAGATTTCTTTTTAAAAAGTGCATATTTTGAATTACAAAAACTGTCATCATGTGGGCCTGCTGGACACTAGACTATGTTTTCCATCCCTTTAACGATAAAGATCACTTCACAAAAAGAGGACTCCTGCCTATTGGCTGGAAAAAGTCCCTTTACTTGATTTTCAGGTGCAATCAGTTGTCCAATTCCTCTACATCAGTCTTTCCGTATCTAAACGAATACCATTTTCATTTTATAATTATGTCTAGGTTAAAATTCATTGTCTTATACTGCATCTTGAAGTAGAGTCGTTAGTGTTTGGAGTTGTCACTGTAACTCCTCAGTGCTGGCACATTCCGTGCATCCATTGCCAGCAATGGATTTGGGGCTAGGAAAATGTCCATCCTGGAACAGAGACACTCAGGAAGAATGGGCGTTCTCCAACAGTGGTGGTCCATCTCTGTGCATGGAGGGGTGTGTGTGCTCCCTTTTGTAAGTTTTTGGAGGGAGTTTAGGGATATGTTGAGAAGTGCTTTGTCGTGGAGGAACCGGCGGCCCAGTGATGGAAGGAAGGTCCACTTCTTGTGTCAGTGGTGGTGATGGCAGATGCCTTCTCGTGCCATGAGGAGAAGGTGTTTGAGGAGGAGGTGGCGTAAATGGTGAAGGGCTGTTTGGGAAGAAGGCATTGCCATGATCGCTTTTTTTGCCCAAAGGGGGAGGCTGGAGATGTAGTGGTGAGCTGGAGAAAACATCAGGTGTCCTCACAGGTTCTCGCGGTGGTAATAAGGGAGGGCTCTCGGGAGGGTCTGATATAGAGGTCCGGTCTGCTATTGAATACCGCGGTGAATAGGCTTTTGATGTGGGCTGTCTAGGAGGAATTGCTGGGGGGCTGTCCAAATGCTTAGACATAATCTAACACAAATGAAAAAGGAATAAAACACACATTTATTATTAATTTATGCAGTACTGTGACTATATTAAGAATTGGGGTTTTCAAACACACTGTTGGAAGAGAGCGAGGCACGGATCAGGGGGTTTTGCCATATTTTTTAAAGGGAGGGAGTTATGCCAATTCATTAAAAACAATTTTTTTCCAAGTTTTAATTTTTCTCAAAATTTTGTTGTTTGCTACTGTGCACCTATCAATCTAAGACAATTTATGACTTAACGTAAGTCAATCTTACAATTTTAAACCTACTATGTTCACATTTTATGACACTCTGCAGAGTGTCCTGACTTGTCCAGGTGCCCTGCTCTCCGGATCCTCTGAGAACCACCGAATCAAGTCAACAGTTGCCAAAGAAAGAAATTTAAGCAAGTGGAAAAAAATAGCTATTGTAAGTCTTTAAGGTCTCTTCCAACCCAGAACTGTTATGAAAATCCCATTTAAAAGCATATCAGATTTATTATCAAGGGCGCAGACGGGTCATGTTTAAGTTTCACTTAAAACGTGCTTTCATATATAAAGCTTCACACCTCTTTGCTTTTCTTTCTCTGTGTGGTCTGCGTGAGACTACATTCTACTCTTTTGGGATTAAACTTGTTTTCTCCTGGACAGTACCCATGATTTAGACTCACAGGGTTTTGAAAACATACCAAAAAACTACTTTCAGAAGATAGGAAATAAACATTACTGCAGGGTAAATCCGTATTTAGTCCTCGTCTAAACTCAGTTAAGCCCAGATACCCTGAAGTGTTGACCTAATCTGGTAGGAACTAAACTAGACACAGGCACGTGATTCTAATGTAACTGTAATGACTCTGGGCTCCAGATGACAGGACTCTCTACGTACCTTAGATGGTGAAGATTCCGCGGGGGCAGATTCTGGCCGTCTTCGTGGAGGAACAGGAGGGGGGACAGGCACTTCGTCAGTGCCCTTGGTTAAACTTATAGATGATACTGAAGCAGATCCTGTAGGATGTGAAATTTTTTTTAACAGTTCACAGGAATTTTATCTCAACTATTAATCCTGAAAAGGCTTAGCTGGAAACTGCTTATATTTATTAAAAGAAATGTACAGAATTATCAAAAGCAGTTCAACAAACCAATACGTGGTAGTATTTCCTTTATCAAAGCAAACTGCTATAAAAGCATGCAGAAATTTCTTAGCAGAATTTTCAGGGGAAAAAAAAGCTGCCTAAGATATTCTGTTATTTTGCTTTTTGAACAAAATAACATTCCCACTGTTAATTATTGGAAGTTTTTATTTGGGTATGATTCTCAGATTTCTGGGAGAAACCTTTGGAATGGTAATTTTGTTAAGCCTTTGTGATGGGCTCATTTTCTTTCCCTCACTGTATTAGTATAGAATCTCCCTGCCGTTAGGTGGTAGTCAGTCCTTGGGATTAGTTTCTGATCTTAACTGCTCTCCCCAGCGACTGTCTCAAAGGATGCCAGGAAGAATCTTGTGTCTGGGGGAGGGGTCTCTCCTCACTTTGCTTACATATAGTCTGGCTCTCCTTGGCAGAAAATCGGGTTCATCATACTCTAATCCAAACATTTTAATTGTGATGGAGCTATTTAAGATGAGTGAGGCAGCCCTGATAAAAACAGAAATTACACTAAATCTAGTGAACCGGATTTAAAAAGTGGATGAACTGGCACAAGACAGGTGAGTAAAGCTTCTAATCAGAACTCATCCTATAGACATTTATGATGACAAGGGCATAATCTAGGCATAAAATAATTACATTATGAAAGACAACATTCATGTAAGTTGTTAGTTTATGCACAGTATAAAAAAGATATGAAAAAATACATAAATGATCATCCAGAATTATACTTGGCAGGTTCTCATTTTCCTTTAAGCTTTTGTCAACTAAATGTTATAACAATATAGAACTTAAAGAGTACTTTGTGTACTGATGTTATTCAAATGAGAAACATTTTAATCACCTACCTTTTTTTTCTTAAAAGACTATGTAATAAGTTAATTAGTTTATAACTAATGTCTTCCATTGGATACGTTTTGAAACCATTTGTGTGAAGGACAGCAAAAACCATTAACCTATTAGCTTAAAATTTATGGACTAATTTGGTGAATTGTTAGTTGACTTTAAAAATAAAAGCAAATATGTGTACTGGCACTTTATTTCACTTAACAGTGATGAATATTTAGGCCGTATGATTTAAGTAGTTATATAAGATAGTTCTTCTAAAGCCAAATTATGGTCATTTGCCTGCAGTCTGTGCCAAGGTCGTCAGGCTAAGTGTATCTTGTGACTCAGACGCTGCCCATAGCCGCCAGCATTCCCATATGCGCATGCATGCTCTTGCTTTTTTTTTTTTTTTTTAAGTTGAGCATTAAAATACTACTAAGAACTCTACAGATGGGAAAGAGAAATGGTTAAATGTGGAAGTCACCCATATAATAATGTTTTTTTAAAAGAGAACAGGGTTTTACGAAAAGCATGAAGAGTATATACGTTTAAGCAAATCATCTATGATCAAAAGGTAGCACAAGGGAAGGCCTCACTTCTAAGATGTTGCAAGCGGGGTACCAGTGCTGCCAGGCCCAAGAAGAGTTTTAGCAGGGAGGGGGGCACTTGGTTTAATTTTTGAAGCCAAAGCAAGAATTAGGAGTCTTAAACTAAATATACTAACTTGGGCCATGGGGCAGTGAAACTTGGACAAAGACGGTATCGCTGCCTGTGAAAGGAAACAAGAGAAGCAGATTTTTTTCTTTCGTTGATAAATTCAACTCATCTGCAAAAATTCATCCACGATAGAAATGTTATTTTTGTCACTCAAGTAAAGAAGGGTACAACAGTCTTTTTCGTAAAAGCTCATTACGTCTCAGTTTTGAGAAAAATAAAGAATTGAGTTAATATCATACTGGGAATGTTGAAGATTCCTTTTAGATTCACTACCTGCTGCCATAATAATTCAACGAAAAGCATTCATGAGGAAACTAAAGTTTTCTCTATTAGTGGAAGACTTTTAAAATATGTATAAACTCAATTCAAGCAAAGAATTCAGCTGGACATATAAAAATATGTCACTTACTAGAGATTATTTTGAAAACTCAACTGTGTGAAATAAGTAGTAAACAATGAATTTATGTTAGTAAACTGAAAAATAAAAGGGAATTTCTTACTAATATTATTATATACTTACGAAATTATTCTTAGAGCATGACAAAATAACTACAGCTTTGGATATTACAAAACAAGCTTGAAAGTGATATAGCCTTTTTCCTTCTATATTCTTGAACACTTCTTTAAAAAAAATCAATTAATATTTGGCACTTAGACACATTTTGTACAGGAAACTCACTGACAATTTTACAATGCTTCATTTCAACAGATTATTAATTCATCTAAGAAAAAACCTGAAAACCATAAAAGTCAAAGCCCCAAGAGCAATAAAGGCGAAAAACAGACAAAAGGTTAAGTTATCTGTAGTGGTTCTAAATCAACATAGTTGTCTCTGTTACACTGCCTCATATTACCAACATACGGAAGAGATAATATCCACGAGACTAAAATAATTCCTGTAACACTAGACTCAGCTGATTTTTTAAAACTCAGGTTTGTCTCTCCCCCTGTCTCTCTTTCCACAATAGACAAGCACTCAATTTGGACCACTGTTTCTTTTAGCTTCTTTGGTGAGAACAAGAATAATTTTATGTTCCAGGTTCAGTTGGCAAGATTATTAATGTGATTGCTACTTCTATAGCTATGGGTTTATTTTCCATATACCCCAGTTTCTAACAATCTATCCCATTAATCTCCTTTCGTTATGTACTGATACTCATTTGGAGGCCACAGTTACCAAAGGTAGCAATCCAGCTAATTCTAATAAGTTATCTCTCAGAAGATTAATTTTTATACTTTGATATTAAATGAAGCAGTTGCTCTGTCAATGATTCACTCCACTGCTTATTAGGCATAACAGGGGTTAAGGGAGTATTTGGCTTTAGTGTTTACCTACTTATGTTTTTTCTACTTTTCTTGGAAAGGAAATAAATATGCCTCCTGGAGATAAGCCTCAAGAATATGGTAGTACACTTAGTATAATATGGGAATAAAATAAAAACACAAAGCTTATGATAGTTATAAACTGCAGACTTGTAAAAAGAATTATTATACCTATACATAAACACTTGTGCATACACAGACTTGGTTTTGGTCATATTTATATATATGTATGTCGCAGGCTTAGATTTGTATGTTTGGTAAATCAAGGGCACTTTTCTGATTTGTCATTTTAAATGGATTTCTTGGTCTCACTGCCTGGAAAATGCCAAAAAAAAAAAAAAAAAACCCTCTTTGAATTATACATGCTCTAATCAAGAAATATATACTAGAAATCCTTGTCAGTGAACAAATTTACTTATAATGAGTTAGGAGTGAAAACCCACTTAATTAAAAAAGTATTAATTTGTTAAGTACAAATCCCAAATGACAGCTCAGTGGTTCTCAGTCTCAAGCTTTTGGAGTGCCTGGGTGGCTTAGTCGGTTAAGTGTCCGACTTCGGCTCAGGTCATGATCTCATGGTTTGTGGGTTCAAGCCCTGCACTCGACTCTGTGCTGACAGCTCAGGGCCTGGAGCCTACTTTAGATTCTGTGTCTCCTCTCTCTGCCCCTCTTCCAGTCACACTCTTTCTCTCTCTCAAAAATAAACATTAAAAAAATTTAAAAAAAAAAAAAAAAAAAAAAAATTACTGATTCCTAGTGCTAATACCAGTCTAATTCAAACAGGGGCTGGGCATATAGGTATTTTTTTTTTAAGCTCCCCATGGGATCATACTGCACAGTCAGGATTGAAACCACTGTTCAAGATGCTTTCAATTTATAATGAGTCTTTCTTAAAATAGAAATAAGCATTTCCCTATAGACAAAAATTGTATCAATCATGAATAACTTCTTAAACTCACAAAAGCCTGTTATGCAAATTCATTTGAGATCAGAAACTAAGCACCTACAAGAATCTTCTATGAAGAAAAGCCTTGCATTCCAGCTTCAAGCTTGGACTACCATCTTTTCTTGTCAAAGCTTCTGCTGCAGAGGGACACAGCTAAGCTCATCTGCAGCACACAGACCAGGTGGGGCCTCTGGCTCCCTTTTCTGACCAGGCCGTCTTTACACAGGGAGGTCCCTAGAGCATCTCATCCTCTCCACCTTGTTAGAGCAGCAGAGACAAAGCAAGCGAGCTGGGTGGTCTCTCCCCTGGTCAGGGCCACTGTCATCATCATCTCAAAGGTAGAGCTGGCCAGGGCAGGGTGTGGGGCAGGGCTCTGAATGTGAGGGTGTATGTGGGTGCACTAAGAGGATGGCCAGGTTCCTCACCACAAAGCTTCATGTGACCATTCTTGCCCATTCTGTGGTCATCGTTTGTGTAAACTCCTACAGCATTATGTCTTCACCACTCATTTAGCACTTTGCTTTGCTAAGCCCTTACGTATCTTCTCTGGTTAAGCTTGCAATCTTACTGAGAGGGAAAAATAAACACAGTACGAAGAGAGAATTGCAGCATTTAACAATGGTTAAAGCACTAAACTGTGATTTTCTTTGAACCATGATTATTTTTCCTCTCTCAGTAAGATTTATAAACTTTACCAGAGAAAATGTGATGTAGGAGTACTGGGCAAGGAGTGAGGTATGCAACAGATACTGGCTGAAAAATTAAGTATGGTTTTTGTTTGTTTGTTTGTTTTTAAATGTTTATTTTTGAGAGAGAGAGAGGGAGACAGAGCATGAGTGGGGGAGGGGCAGAGAGAGACAGATAGACAGACACACACACACACACACACACACACACAGAGCCCGACGTGGAGCTTGAACCACAAACTGTGAGATCATGCATGACCTGAGCCGAAGTCGGACGCTCAACCGACTGAGCCACCCAGGTGCCCCAAGTACAGTTTTAAAGTAAATCATTCTGAAAGACAAAACTATATGAAGCAAAACAGTACTATTATAACTGATCAAAAATTCTGGTCAAACTGCCTTAGGAAAAACTCAGGCAGCGGAACTTTCTGCTGTTCTGTTGAGTGGCAGGTGTTCAGATGACATAAGAATGTAGGCACGGCAGCTCTTTCCTGCCAGGCCCTGAGGAAGGGGGAGTTCACGCTGTGGTGGCAACACAGTGGGCAAGGTGGTGGCCCCCATGGTACCAGCAGATCTGTTAAGCAGAAGTGAGGTCAACAGCAGATGAGGATCTTTACTACACGCAGGCCACGTAAGTTTTAAGTAAGCGACTAACTGAACATACGGATGGTTTTAGACTTGGCTAGGTTTTTTCATTTCAAAGTCAGTTATTTTCAGTTTCTACCAAGAGCAAAAGGAATAGTAGTAGGTGTTTTCTTTATCACAAAGAAAGTGAAATTGAGAAAACCCCCAAAGCTAAGACTACAAAGCCCAACTCCTGGAACAGTGGTTTCTCCACTTGTCCAGTATTTAATCCTGTTCCACCGCCACATACAGCAGAGCACAGCTCCAGACCGCTACATTCCAAGACGACCCCTTCTTCCCCTTTTGACTAGTTATCGTAAAGATTCAGCACTATTAGGGAACTAGTAGGGAACTAGCAGGTAACTTATCTCCCGTTTCCCCACCTCTTCCATTTGTAGCTACTTTTTAAACTAAGAGAAGTAGAATTTGCAGTTGATAGCTTTCACAGGACTTCAATAATTTACTTATTTGGGAATCCTTAGAATACAGACTAGCTCTCTGCTTCAAGAAAAAAAAAAAACCCTGCAAACAGTTAAGTGGGCAGAAGAAATAATGATTTTAGGTGGGGTATACTGCAAAAAATGCTGGTTTCATTACTTAGCTTTAGAGGATTGGGGAGAATAGGTGGGATTTTCTTAACCTGGTATTTATTTGAACTTATCAGAAATATATGTATATAACGTGACTCCATAACCCCCAGGAGCAAAATAAAGCCAAGATGTAGTAATTCTCCAAACAAACACACTTTAGGGTGGTCAACAGACAAGACAAACTTCTGGGTAACTACAAATGTATGTATAACACAGGAATAAATAAATAGGATTCTGGACCAAATCTCAAAATAATATACCTTCAAAGAATAATTTTAAGTCGATTTTTGTTAAAAAGTTAGATCCTCTGATTCCTAACTCCTAGGTCACCCGCGTCTCGACCTCCTCCCCACAGTAATGACACGCTGTCCCTCAGGACTGGATTCTGTGCTGCCAGATACTGGGGTTGAACTTGGTCTGTACACTGAGCTGACAGCCAATGGGAAAAGCATGTGCAAGTGGCTGTGAGAGGGTTAAAGGTGATGGGATTCAAGTTTGGATTTAATACTGAACAAATGGAAAAAGGCTGTGTGTTCTTAGAGCTTTAAAACTGCACGTGGAATTGGTTAGAAAGTCAGTGGAAGCAGGGTGACCCATGTATAAAACGTAGTCTCTTCAAAGGGCTAGAGCTGAGCATTACAGTTTGGTAGCCACCAGCCATGTGTGGATTAAACATGTGAATGTGGCTGGTCTGAATTGAGATGTGCTGTAAGTGTAAAATGCATGTGGGATTTTGATGGTTTAGAACAAAAAAGAGAATGTAAAATATCTCAATAACTTTTCATACTGAGTTCATGCTGAAATGACATTCTGCATACACTGAGTTAAATAAAATATATTAATCAAATTAATTTCACCTAATTATTTTTGCTTTTTAAAATGGGGCTGTAGAACATTTGAAGTACATACGTGGCTCATATTACATTAGACGACACTGGTCTAGAAATAAGAAAGGGGTGAGCAACAGTGTGCAGTCTGGGAGATCTGTCCGGCTGGGCTTGAAAGCACAGGCCAGTGGATTAGCGGGCACCACATACTGTCCGCCAGACGGTGCAGACTAAGGAAGAGTTTGAACTTGATTCTTGCTGCAGAATCTGAAACTACAGAGTTTGGTGGAACCGGAATGATGTACTGAGTAGTATGCGGAGATAATAATTTTGGAGGCAGCATTTAAAGTGTCGGACTGACAATCCTTGCAGATTTCAGGAGTTATCTTTGTTTTCTCTGGATATGAGGGATGCCATTTTAAATTCACCAACTGAAAGCAAATACTCGAATACCAATTTTCAAGCTTAAATTACTAATTTTCATCACCAGTCCTTTCAGTAAAGTATAATAAATTTAAAGAGAGCAATTCCAACAGGTTTTTTAAAAAAATTATAAGTTGCTGGAGTTCAGAATTTGCTTTATATTTTTATAATAATATCTTTTGGAATGGTATTTGTGTACAAATTTACAAAAAATAAAAAAGTTATACAGATTCTTTATTACTGCTAGCACACAGAATACTAACAACTACTTTTAAGCACTTAAAATTTTAGCACCTACTTGAGTGAAAAGGGCTCGAATGATCAGAGTCAAATACGCTGCAAACATCTGTGGTACTAGAAGCACCCGAAGCAGGAGGAGGTGTTAACGGTGTTCTTGGAGAGTTTGGTGCAGATGCTGTACTTTCTGTCTCACTTTCGGGGATCCTACTGTAACTAATTTTCCTTGGCTCCTGCTGCAGAGGTGTGGGATGTCTCATGGTACCTGGTCTTGGGTTTGATGGACGAACACCAGGAGATTTTAGGGGATAGCTGTATTTTTTTGGCTGTAAACATAACAAAAGAAACATAATATTTAAAACACCATAACAGAAAGGAAGGTTTTTCTATATATGCCTGGTAAAACTCAACTAATATCTAGGAAAACCATAAACCATTAGTAAAGAAGTTGTATAATGATTAAAACTAAAGTGTCCAAGTTAAAATATTAACGTCCCATTTCCATAAAGCCTTGGCTATCTAAAATATTAAGCAATGGATTTCTTTAAATAGCTGAGTCTTAGTCCTAAAAATGCCAGAGTATTTGTTATCTTAGTATTTTTGAATGGAAGTCTTTCTAAGATATATTGTAGATTTCTCTAGCTTTTTAAATAGACCCTGTTGAACGAATTTAACCTTGCTGGAGAAGCCAGGATCATTATTATGAATTATGATACCTTACTATTCTGTAATACAGTGATGCTGGAATCATTTGAGCTATTTACAAATGCATTAAATTGCTGGAGTTTTCATCCGTGTGTGTATATGTTTAGGTTTCTGAAATTTTCTTACAGAGTGCTATTAGTGAGCCTCTTTGGAGCAAGACTCTATAGCTATTTCCAATTTTCTGTTTTTAGTCCATCTTTTGAGAAACTGGTTTAGGCCTTGAGAAATTTTCTTGTGAGGTCATTGCATAAGCTTTAGTTCACAGATACTTTGAAATTTATCTTGGTTACGTAGGAAGCCATTTATATTTACTTATTGATTTTTTTACTTTCTTATGAACAAGAGAGATTATGTTCAGATCAGTGAGGTGATGATACTAAACATAAAGTTGGCCAGGCATTGGCAAGTAAAGAAAACAATGGAAACTTTATTCCCCCCACAAAAGTATCTTTAACCAAACTTGTTATTATTATGGCTAATGATTCATAGTTAAAAGTTTTCATAAGTCATTACTTTAGAAAAGTCATAAGTACATGTTTATTATAAAAGGATTGGTATAAATTAATCAAATTTCTGCCCTTAAAGTAGATCTTGGATAACATTTTTGTTTAAAAGAAAAAATGATTGGGGTGCCTGGGTGGCTCAGTCGGTTAAGTGGCCAACTTCGGCTCAGGTCACGATCTCATGGGTCACGGGTTCAAGCCCCGCATTGGGCTCTGTGCTGACACCTCAGAGTCTGGAGCCTGCTTCGGATTCTGTGTCTCCCTGTCTCTCTGCCCCTCTCCCACTTGTGCTCCCTCCCTCCCCCCCCCTCAAAAATAAATAAACATTAAAAATATTTCTTAAACAAAAACCAAAACTTATTTATTTGCCCAATTTCTTTGTCTACCAGGATTTATTCAGATTAATATTACTGCTCACTTATATGCAGCCAAATGGAATATTCCTGAGCATATTTATTAAGCATTTATTCGTTACTTTTATCCATCACCTGTGCACTTCATCCCCGAATGCCCTTATGGAAAACTAATCTGTGCAACACACATGGTGTTAATGACATCACCAGATATCGATAACTGCAAAAGATATACAAATACGAAAGAAATATGAATATATGTATGCTTACAAATCTTGGGAGAGGCTTAGGGTTTCGCGGTTCTATTTCTAAGGATTTGTTGAAAAGATAATCTGTAAATTCTTTTTCCATGCTATTTCCCATTGGATTCAAATTTTCAAAGAACCTCTAAATGCAAAGAAATAAACAGTTATTAATATTAAATATTTTAAATGCAGTCTGACATTCACAAAAATAACTGCAGAAAACATTTAACAAAAGAAACTTTGAGTTATTTTTAGTTTTATTTTCCTTTATCTCTTCTCTGAAATAAACCTGTCTTTCATCAGCCGGTTTATAAACTTAATTAGAAAGATGTATCCTCAAATAATTCAACTTACTTTGATATCTGATTCTACTCGTAAACAATAAGGCTGATTTTGGTACTGCTGGATCTCTCCTGTTATTTCTGCTACTTTCCTCCTTTTGCTAAAGTTTATAAGCTCTTTTCCATGCCTTTTTAGGACCTCAGGGTTGCCTTCTTCTGTTTTCAAGATATTAGTTAGATAAATTCCTAGAAGATATAATGAAATTATTTCAAGGATGAAAAAGGAACCAGCTAGTTTTTTTGTCAGTAGCTGTAGGCATAGGTACAATCAATATGTACGTGTACAATAACGTATGTACAATGTACCATCTCAATCACCATAACCAAAGATTTAAGGCACAGATTTCCATTCTATGAGAAACAACTAGCTAACTAAATATCAAGAGAAACATTTTTGTAAGTATCAAATTATTCTGTGATATTTAAGTTTTATAAATACCCAAGAAAAAGGGGGACCAAGTTTAACGAAATTTAAGAGTTTTATCAGGAGGACTCCCCAATTTTCCATACCTCCAAAACCACACGGTATTTGACATAAGTCACCATTCTGTTAAAGGAATTTTAAGAATAACCCATCACTTAATAACACGTATTTCTGGCCAAAGAGGAAAATGTTAAATTCAGAGGATCATACTTTCTGCTTATTCAAAGGTTGCTAAGGATTTGTAATTCGGAGGCAGTACCGCTTGGATAGGCTTGCTCATGGGAGTGTGGAAGGCTCTGCAAGCCTAGCAAACACAGCACTGCATAGAATTTATTTCTATTCTGATCTTCAGCACTTTTAGATTTAGTGGCAATGTCGAAAATGAGCTCCAGTTTCCCCGTCACTGCAGGCTGAGCGCTGAGTGAGGAGGAGAAGGAACCAGGGAACAGGCGTTCTCATTCTGTACACAGCCCTGTGGTTCCAGGAGCACCTGAATTCCTTTCTGTTCTAGCATAAAGGTTCTGGAGCCAACTCTGCTGCACTCTACTTGTGTGGTCTTGTGCAAGTTGCTTAACTTCTCTATGCCTTGGTTTTCTCATCTGTAAAATGAGGATAGCAGGGTTGTTGTGAGAAATAAGTGAGTAAATGTATGTACAGGCTTAGAATAAGGTCTGACTAAAGTAAATGCTTAATTAGCTACGGTTGTGATTGTTGATGCTATTGTTGCTATTCTTGGCCTGGTCTCTTAGGCTTCTGCGTCTTCCCCTAAAGTACTTTCCACTGAAGAAAAGGGAATGTATGAGTACCTGAGTTCATTCACTCAGTACACAAGGACTGAGTCTCCGCTGTATGCCCAGCACTGTCTTAGTACCACAGATACAGAGATGAACAAGACACACAGTCCCTGATCTTAAGGAGTTCAAAGCTTTGAACGTGGGCTACAGTACAATTTGGTCAGTACTGCATTAGAGTAATGCATAAGATGCTGTGAGGCCGCTGAGGATGTGTGCCTAACTCTGCCTTGGATTGGTGTGAATAGAAAAAGCATCACAGATGAAGTGATGCCTAAAAAGTCTCTAACAATGAGCGAAGTCAAATGAGCAGAGTAAGCTGGAAGGGGATTCTAGGCAAAGCACCTATGTGTTAGAAGGCGCTGGTTTGCGACGAAGCTCAGAAGGCATACTCGGAGACAGTACGTTGGTTAGTACGGCCAGACCACAGGGCTTTGGTGTATGGGCTCAGGAAGGGTGCAGGCTGCAAGGACAGACGCGGGCAAGGCATCAGTGGTTCTGGTCCTCCGTCACTGCAGGTTGTGCACAGGATGAGGAGAGGAACGAACAAAGTAACAGACGCTTAGGTTCTAATCCTAGTCAAGTGGGTCCAAAGGCTTTTGTGGTAGAGGCCTACTTTCAACTACTTGAATATTTGCCCTCATTCTTGTAAAGATAAATGACTCAAAGTCAGTGAATAAGTCAGCAATAATGAAATATGATAGACATCCATGCCTGTTTGGTTCTAAAAAGTATCCAGTTTTTAAGTGTCTTAGTTGGCTATTTCCTAGCACCTAGGCTACTCTTGATTGTACATTCGTGAGTCAAATTTACGATGTGTTCTAAAATGCTCAGGCTTTTTATTTTCCACATCTGCCTGTCACTTGGCTCTTTTACTTGCAGCCAGTTACATTCTCCACTACGCTAAGTTGCGTGATGCACTTAGCTCAATGTTCAGTCTGACAAACGTGCCCGTACAGTACACATATTTAAGGGCAGCTGGAATCAACTTTTCATTACTGGTCACACATTGAATGCCCAACTATGAAGAGTTTGTGGATAGCAGTACCTGGATTGGATCATGAAGAGGCTTTTTTAAAGAGCTTAATTTGTATTCAATAGTTAGGACATTATTAGCATCTTTGCATTCTAGAAGGATTACTCTGGCTGGACTATGAAGCTAAATGGGTTAGAAGGAGTTAAGATGGGAAGCAGGATGATCAGTTAGCAGGATGAACGTAGCCCTGTTGAAATGATGGGGGCTATCTTAGGGTCCACAGGGATAGAGTGGAATGCACACGTATTTAAGGGGTAGACTCCACAACAACTGATTAACTGTTTTGGGCAGAGGGTGGGGGCTGAGAAAGAAGATTCTCAGCTTTGTGCCTGAGGGACTGAATGGGTGGTGGTGTAATGACTGCCACTGGGAAGATGGAGGGCACTAAGTTATGGGATGTTGTGTGTGTTGAAAGTATACTTGAATGAAGTTGTGAAAATGCTTATAAGTAGCATTTTAAAAGAGCTCAGGGTAAAATGTGGAAATTATCTTATGACATATATAATGGCTAATTAAAAGAAGAATAAGTGACCAAAGAGAGGGTGTCCAAATTTTGTTGATCATACACTTCCATCAGTAACAAATGTTTAAACATGGATCCTCTCTCTCTCCCTCCCCCCCTTCTCTCTCTCTCTCTATATGTATATATATGTGTGTATATATATATATATATATACATATATATGTGTGTATATATATATGTGTGTGTATATATATATATAAATTTTTGAAAAAAAATTTAGTATAAGTATATACAAAGACCTGAATATTATATACTGTTAAAGCTTAATTTTTTTCAATAGATCATTTTACATACCCTGCTCTGGTGACAGCTGTCTGGGGAGAGCAAAAGCAAAGCATTATGACATAAATAATGAAGAGGGATGAGGTTTCATGTTTTTGCTAATGCCTTTCCCAGCCTTTCCAGGAAAAAGTGGCTCCTCAGGGTTCTAGGTTCCCGTAGCACTTTGTTCATCTCCAACCTACACATTTCTACGATGCAGCATTACATTTACTGCGTATGGTACTGTAATTTATTCTTCTGCTCTTTCAAGAGAGCTTATTGAGGGAAGGCTCTGTTTTGTCTCTTGATTCATTACACCTAGCCCTGGGCCTGGAACACAGAGACATTCAGCAATGCTTCTGAATGAATAAAAAGAAGCACATTATTTCAGAATAGAAGAGAAAGCATTTGAAGAATAGATCAGGATGCAAGAGACATACAGTCAGTTCTAAAATGGCGGGAAATAAGAGTGGAGATGAAGCAGATTGACAAGAAACAGAAGGAGGATGCAAAACTAGAGCTGTGTGAAAGGAAAGAACAAAGCCAATGCTACAGGCTTGGATGTTTGAGAAGAGAGGTGAGGCTTGGTTGAAGGAAGAATCTACATCCTTTTACCTTAGAGGAAATGTTAGTTTGCCTGTATATGTCCACTTTACCTACGAGTAGAACATTTTATTATATGGAGAAAAATTGGGATGTGGACCCATAGTCTGGGGTAGCCTTGGAAGAAGTTGCCTGACTTTTATTCTGTAAATGGTGTGGTACCAGCAAAAGACCCGAATGAGAATTCTGGTAAGATGACAGAGGAAGTAAAAGAATCAGATACTACCACTGGTCCTCCCATAGAGAGGGGGAAAAAAAATCCAAAAAACCAGTGTCCAGCATTAAGGATAAGAATCTGGAAGGAGTTTCTCCAAACCACCATACAGAAGAGACAGAATTAAGAAGGAGCAATAAAATAACATCTGGCTCTATTCTCGGGTCAGAACCATTATAGGCTGTGTGGCTAATCCCGTGAACTGAAAACCTGGGAACAGCAAAAACCTTCCTAGAGCAGAACAGACCAGGGACAGCTGAGGGGCCCTCCCTTAGAAGAGAAGAGGCTCAACAGGCAGGAAAACAGGCAGAAAAGGGTAAAGAGCTGGCAGGTGCGCTGTCCGTTCCTAGCAAACTGCCTGCATGTTTGTGTCCAGTCACCAGATCACATGGCCAAGCTTAAAACACAGAATCATACTCTGTGATTTCAGACCTGAAACTTCTTTTCTTCTTGTAACAACATGTTATGAAGACCAGTTATGGTACGTCATACATTTGGGAGGGAGAGTACTTTAAAGGGTTCAGTCTGTGGGAACAAATGCTCACCGATCAGGGTGATGGGGTCGCAGGGGCCAAACAGTGAGTCGGGCGAACGGGCCCTGAAATTTCTTTTTACCTCTTTGTACCAGAAGCAGTAGGATATCACAAGTAGTGTGACTGTAAGTTCAGTGAACACACTGAAGGACTATGTATTTTTCACTTTTTCTAAGCACCTGACATAGTCCCTGATACTTCACAGGTACTCAAGAAATACTTGTTGACTGACTGAATGAAATGAACATCAGGCCTACCCAGGTCCCTTGTATGAACTGGCACCATACTCACCATGCTTAAAATACATAGACTTTAAATGCATCTGGCTCCTGATTCTCTTTTTGTAAATTATTTTTGAATTGTTTCTTTACTCCTTATCAAAATTGTCTTTACACTCTCTCCTCTATGAGGTGTGGAAGGTCTGTGCATCTTCTGTAGTGCCCAGATAGGTATATCATTTCTAACTTATAAGATCTTATGTAGGATACATTCCACTTTTAAAATTAAATCTGACTGAATCTGTACTTTTATAATTAAAAAGAAAATGTTTTACCATAAAGAGAAAATAAAATAGTTTTATCAAGAATGTAGGGGGCAAAAAGTTCTCAGGAAGACAATAAATTAGTAATGATAAAAGGTAATACATGATATAAAAAACAAAACCAGATGGGGCACCGGGTGGCTCGGTCGGTCAAGTGTCCAACTTTGGCTCAGGTCATGATCTCGTGGTTTGTGAGTTCAAACCCCATGTTGGGCTCTGTGCTGACAGCTCAGAGCCTGGAGCCGGCTTCAGATTCTGTGTCTCCCTCTCTCTCTGCCCCCCACCACTCACGCTCTGTCTCTCTCAAAAATAAACAAACATTAAAAAAATTTAAAAAAAACCAACAAAATCAGAGAGTAATTAAGTTTAAGATTTTATCTTTTTGAAGTAAGCAAAGTAAAACAAGTAAAAACAAACGGGAAAAACATATTGCAAATAGGAACAATTTTAAAAAATAATGCTTTTGAGGCTATAACTGAATACTAGTATTTTAAAAATAATTAAATTAGACAATTGTGTATCAGAAAATAGAAATAGAAAAAAAACTAAGGAACAAATGAAAACGTTACTAAAGAATTACATCCTACAAAAGATTCCAGGCCCAGATGGGTTTTTCTATTGGAATATTTCAAAGTTTAAAGGCTAGATCATTTCATGATATTCCAGAATAGAGTAAGATGGAAAGCTACTTAACTCATGTTACAAGGCAAATACAACTATAATAACAAAAGCTGATAAATATAGCACAAAAAGAAAAAAAATCACAGATCAATCTCGTTTATGTAGATGGATACAAAAACCCTAAATAAAATGATAATGAATAGAATTCATTTGTGCATTTAAAAGATCAAACTACCGGGGCGCCTGGGTGGCGCAGTCGGTTAAGCGTCCGACTTCAGCCAGGTCACGATCTCACGGTCCGGGAGTTCGAGCCCCACGTCAGGCTCTGGGCTGATGGCTCGGAGCCTGGAGCCTGTTTCCGATTCTGTGTCTCCCTCTCTCTCTGCCCCTCCCCCGTTCATGCTCTGTCTCTCTCTGTCCCAAAAATAAATAAAAAACGTTGAAAAAAAATTAAAAAAAAAAAAAAAGATCAAACTACCATGAATAAATAAGTTTTAATATCAGCAAATAGGAAAGTTTGGTATTAGTAAATCTGTAATTTTAATTTGCTAAACAAAAAAAAAACATCTTTCTCTCACTAAGATGGCAACTATAAAAGTAAATGTATACTGCTAACAAAAACACAGAAGATACAGAAGATAACTATGAAAAGAAACTTTAACATAACAAAAAGCATCTAATCGAGCAAAGAGCAGAATCACCCTTATTCCCGCTGCAACGGAGATGAAAACAGAGATACTTATTTTTGTCATTATTGTTTAATCTTTGTGTGGGAAGGTATGACCAATGCTGTAACGCATAGCACAGAAATAAGACGAAAGGAAGAGACATAATCAAATATTTAGCAAATCCAAGGAAATCAAAACTTCTTAGAATCAGTCAGCTAAGCGTCCGACTTCAACTCAGGTAACGATCTCCCGGTTTGTGAGTTTGAGCCCCACATTGGGCTCTGTGCTGACAGCTCAGAGCCTGGAGCCTGCTCCAGATTCTGTCTCCCCCTCTCTCTCAGCCCCTTCCCTGCTCGCACTGTCTCTCCCTCTCTCAAAGATAAGTAAACATTAAAAAAAAATTCTTAGAATTAAGCGTAATTGACTATTAAAAAATGAAGATCATTCACAACCAAAAGTATCTATCATCAGTGTTCTTTCCTAATTAATTGATAGGCTGTTCCAACTGTATTTTGGGGAATTACACCCTCTCCCATTATAAAGTGCATTTGGAAAAATAAAGAGACAAAACTAGTAAAGAAAATACTGAAGCAGCATTGACGAACCAACTTTATCATATATGAAAACACTATAAAGCAAGGTTTCTCCGCCTTGGCATTATTGACCTTTTGGACTGGATAATTCTTTTGTCGTCAGGGGGCTGTCCAGTGCACTGGAGGATGTTAGCAACATTCCTGCCCTCTATCCCATAGAAGCCTCTAGCACCTCCCAATTAGAATAATAATGAATGTCTCTGGACATTGCTAAGGGTTGGGGGGGGGGGGGCAAAAATTACCCCTGGTTGAGAATCACAGATTGTAAAGTGCCAGTCATTAAAACTGGGGAACTAATAGAATAAGTTAATGGGAAAAAATATTTATTAAAGGAGGTACCATATATAAATGGGGTAAAGAAAATTATTCAGTATACTCAGGTCAACAAGTAAACAATTTAGTGGAGAAATAAATTTGAAGATTTCATATGATATCTAAAAGAGACTTTGATTAAATAGACTTAAATATGATTTTTAGAAGTCACATTATTAAGCTAGAAGAAAATATGATTGAAATATTAAATTGTTAGACTGGAGAGCTTTCTAAGGCCAGAAACAAGAGCAATCATAATGGGGAAGATGGGCAGATTACAGAATTTTAAAATATGGTATATCAAAGAATAAAAATAAAAAAGCAGATTGGTAAAATATCTACCTCAAGAAATTCCCAGCTAGATATAAAGTATCTAGATAGATTGGTTATCTAGCTCAAGGAAATATTTTCAAATATAGATAAAAGGTATAAATATGATGATATTGATCACATTTAGGAAAACAAAAAAGCTGGAAACTATGTATCTAATCATAGAGTAATAGCTAAATAAACTGTCATACCAACTTTAGAGACTATTATGTAGCCATTTTAAATGATATTATGAAGACTGATAAAACACAACAATAAGTTTAAGATATGGTAAGTGAAAGTAAATAATGTGTACATGTCATATACTTATGACTATATACAATGTGCATGGCAAAAAGATGAGAAATAAATACAAAAGTGGTTGGTTATAAAGCTCAAACAAAAACAGGCTTTTGTGATAACTGCATGATGTTAATTGAAAGAATATCAGGACAGTATAACTTAAAGCTATATGGAAAATATATAGCTATAGATGAGAAAATGGCTAGAAGGAAATATACCACTTACTAAAAAACCTAAACCATAATATGTGTAATAGGCATGATATTTGTAAGCATTCAGAGGAAGAATCATCAGAGCATATATACAAACAGAAAAAAAAAAAAAAAAGAAACCAGTTGTGAAAGAGATATTGAAGATATGAAATATAGGAAATAAATGATGGAATAAGATAGAAGAACCTGTATGAAGGGTGAAGATTTGGATGGTACATGTTTCAGCTTTAAAAGGAAGGAAAGGGTACTTCCTTCCTCTGGTGAGAAGGGAAAGAAAAAATGGCAGGTAAAATTTTGATGTATAGAAGGTGTGGGTTCAAGAATGCATGCAGTATGATTTTTAGCTATGTGAAACTGTTTACAAGAAACGTGATTATAAATATAAATGACCAAGGCCAAACCTCTTCTGTAGAATGTATGGTTTATCAAAATTCAACAAAAAAAGATTTCTATGAATATAAAGCACAAAGAAGCATTAAATGATATCAAACAGCTGCCCCAGATGGAAATAAAAAATGGAATGTATATGTTGGGTGTGATCTTAAAAAGTCCTAATAAAGAGAGTAAAATTCTAAGGTGACTCAGGTGCTAGGTATTTATTAAATAAGTATTTTCTGCTGCTATATTACACATATGTATATTCAGTCATTTAATGAAATAAGTATCTTGTTTTATCCAGAAACACAAAAAAATTCAAGAAATGCTTACCAAAGAAAGGCACACACGGTGGATTAATAGACCTGAGTTTTGCCAAATATTTCTTATAATGATCTTCGCTTAATTCATGAGCTTCTTCTAAAATTTTCTTTTGGCGACTTGGTATTTGCTACAGTAAAAAAAAAAAAAAAAAAATTTAGGGAGTGTGAGTTTATAAAAGGAAGCATAGGTTTTGCCCCAAAATGCCAGGCTAAGAATAAAGCCCAAACACAACGGTATCAGTTTGATTCTAAGAATAACCACATCAAGACACTATCTTCATGGACCCCAGAACAAATTGCAAGAGTGTGGTGTGTGAGTGAAATCTAGTTTATCTTGCCATTCCTTATACAATTACGAGAGTATCTGATTTTATGTTATACAAAAATTAAGTGCTGAAAGGTTTTTCTTCTCGTCACCTAGGCTAGGGCCCGTGAAAGCATTTTAACGAGAATTCCTAATTTTAAAAGTGCAACCAGTTCAATACAAATACAAATATAGTGGAATTGAGACAATTCCAGCTTTTAAACTGTCACTGAAAACACAGATGAGGCGCTTAACAATTAAAGACCATGATTCTTAAAAATCCTGATTCTTCATTTACAAAATGACTAGACGAACCTACCTCAAATGTGTGGTCTAGTCTGTAAACAGGAGATGAGTTCATAGCACTGACAACCTCAAGGACACCATTGAAATTGTTCAGCTCTTGAAAGACTTGTAGAATCTCAATTATTCGACTCACCACAGCTACTCTTTCTTCTAAGTTTTCAGTTTCTACAATACATCTGGGAACCAAAGACAAAAAAATGAATTAAATAATCTATAGTTTCCCCAACAAAGATATGCTTTAAGGAATTTAGTAAATAAAATAATGTGTGTGTGGGGGGGTGCGGTTATCAAGTAACCCCAGAGGATCTATATTCAGAACGACAGGTAAAGAGCAGGAGACTGGATCGCGAAGCGGTGCTCCAGTCAGGCAAGGTGCTCTTCACTGGTTTTCACACGGACACAGCCACCAGTCAATCATTTTCCTGCTGTATTAGAATTAACTGGTGAGACTAACATCTTGTTGACCGTCTGCTGGTCTTCGGGATGTGGGTGTGTCCTAAGGGAATTTATTCTGGAACTCAAGAATTCTGTGTCTCCTATTCTTCACCTAATTTCGAGATTTTGGTGATCATGTTTTCTTTCTTTGAAATAATTAGCTACATTTCTAGGAATGGCTCTTCACAAAAACATTGTGATGTTAAAAAGTCAATGAAAGTATTTTACCATAATTAAGAATAAAATTTTTTTAATTACTAATAAAGAGAAAAAAAATCAAAGGCACTTTACATTTAAATACCAAGAATCTTTGGAAGGTATACAGCTAATATACCAATAAATAGCTAAAAGAAAGCATACTCGGTTCAAAAAGAGAAAATTCCTCAGTGAGCATTTACTCTCTAATATTAGAGAGAATCTTAAATTTACTAATCACCAGTAAAGAAAAAGGCATTTTAAACTTGGTTTTTAATAACGTAATATAAAATAATGTATAATCTAAGAAAAACAATACACAAAAGAGAAAATAAATATAAATCAATATTAAACATTTTTAAAATTGTAAAGGTGAAAATTACGTTATTTTCTGATGAGGATAACCTGACACTAAGAAAAAAACTGTTGCAAAACTATCAAAATAAACATAAAATCAAATTTGCTATCAAATTAAACATAACATGTTTACATGTTTAAAGCATTAGCTAGATCTCTACAAATACATCATATACTGGCTAACTAGTTAGCTGGACATTTAAAAGGGTATAATACAAGTATAATATATTTACATCTTGTATTTGACTACTTCAGTTGACATTACCTAGGTATACAAATTGTCATCACGTGTGGAGTTTCTGTAACAACCAGGTAAGTCTGGGGTGATTTATCCATAGGTGACTCCAATTCTAATATACGTCCATGACTAAGAGCCACCGTAGCAAACGGACACGAAATCTCTCACACTGAAAAGGCAGAAGTTGGAACCCCTGTGTACTGCTGGTGGGGGGAATGCAAATGATACAGCCACTATGGAAAACTGTATGGAGGTTCCTCAAAGATTAAAAGTAGAGCTATTGTATGATTGATCCACCAATCCCACTTTTGGTTATTTATTCAAAAGCAGGGTCTCAAGGAGATATTAGCACTCCATGTTCGTTGCAGTGTTTTTTCACAATAGCCAAGATGCGGAAACAAACCAAATGCCCATCTATGGATGAATGGATAAAGAAAATGTGGTACATGCACACAATGGAGTATTACTCAGCTTTAAAAAAGAAGAAAAGCCTGCAATATGTGACAACACTGATGAACACTGAAGACATTATTCTAAGTGAAATAAGCCAGTCACAGAAGGATGAATACTGCATGATTCTACACCTACGAGGTATCTAAAATAGTCACAATTATAGAAGCATAGAATGGTGATCGCCAGGAGTCAGGGAGAGGGGAAAATAGGGAGTTACCAATTAGCATGTATAAAAGTTCAGTTATGCAAGGTGAATAAATTCCAGAGATCTGCTATACAACATTATGCCTATAAATTAATAATTTATATAACTAAAATTCTGTATTGCACAGTGGAAAACATCCGTTAAAAGGGTACCTCTCATGTTAAATGTTCTTACAGTAATTTAAAGAAAAAGGAAAAAGTGCAGGAAATGGCCTTTTCAGTCATCTATTAAAAAACAGGACAGAAATAAAAATGGTCTATTTCATCAGTTATGTTTCTCCTTTACAGACACAAATTTTAATTATTATGATAGAAAAGGTCTTCTGCATATTTAAGTGAAATTATTTAATTTGATAATGAAGAAATCAGGAAGCAACATTTAGAGGGCAAATGGTAAAGTTTTACTGTTTACAGGCTAAGAAATAATAACATAAGTGACTTGGAATGCTTATTTCTCTTTAGGAATTGCTTTTAAGTCTTTATCCACATTGTAGCATAGGTTTTAGTCATTCCCTATGTCACTGGCCTCCTGTTCTGATAATTCCAATAGGAACCTCATATCACCCTTACAAAATATTAGTCAACTAGTCATAGTGTTTTTACTCAAAAAAATATGGCTGACATACATAATGCCAATCTGTGGCCCCAACTATAAAATTGCATTGAGATTCTAGATTGCTGACATGACCGTATAAGCAGGTCTGCTTACCCACTCCTCAGTGAAACTAGTGAAGAGTATATATATGAAGAAAAACATAATCATGATTAATATCATCTTCCCCAACATTTAAAGTCTCTGGAAATGGCTCTAAGAGCAAATGGCAAATAAAGTAACATCTATTTGGGAAAACTAGAGAAATTCAGTAAGAGAGGCAAGAGTTTACGGCTTTTGAACAAAGCCCGCTCCCTCCTTCCTCCCAGAGGACCCCAGGCAGTGGAGGGAAGAGTCTACTCCAGACAGCTCAGCTGAGAATGCAGGCCTCCCTGTCCACCTAGCTCCCAGCTGGAGGGCTTTCTTCTCTGGAGGAACAGGATTTCAGCATTTCCAGTCCCCAGCTGGCGGTGGCTGAGGCTAAATCTCTGGTGAGTGTAGCTGGGAAGTGGGGACTCCCTTCTGCCTAACTCCTGCATGGAACACAGGCTCTCACCTGAATGTGGCACACTGAGAATGCTGGGAAGACAGCCTCTCCCTGGTTCCCGAGGCAGTGGTTCCATGCCAGGAGAGGTGAGTAAAGAGGACCTCACACACCACCTCCAACCAGGCACTCAGCTCCTAGAGCAGGAATGTTTCAGGGAAATTTGCCACCAGCACAAGAGTGCAGGCTCAAACAGCTCCTACTCTCGTCATTTGCAACAAACCGTTGGAGAAGTTTAAACCTAAAGGTGCTTTCAAGAACAGTGAAGGGGGTGCCTGGGTGGCTCAGTCCATTGAGCGTCTGACTTTGGCTCAGGTCGTGATCTCAATGGTTGATGAGTTTGAGCCACAGGGGGCTTACTTCTCTCAGCACGGAGCCTGCTCCAGATCCTTTGAGTGTCTCTCTCTGTCTCTTTCTCTCTGCCCCTACCCCACTTGTGCGCGCGCATACGCGCGCTCTCTCTCTCTCTCTCAAAACACACACACACACACACACACACACACACACGCACACACAAAACAGTGAAGGTTGTGGTGCAGGGCAATGGTAAGATTCTTGGATCTAACAATTGTTGGTTGACTAGTCTGCAGGAGAGAACCAGGGAATAAGAGCTGGGACGAGACTTCCAAGGGTCAGAACAAATATCAGAAACCTAAGAAACCACTCCTTAAAAGGAGTCACAATTTGGTTGGATTAGTTTGAAGAGCCATTTATACCACTAGGGAAATTGCTGAAAACAATAGAGCAACCAGCTGGCAATTAGCAGAGTTTAACAGCTGGATGTGGTCAGGACAGGAGTGAAAGAAAGCACTACCTCTCCTGCTGCCTTCTTGGAGTGACCGTGGACATACCCAAAACAGTACCTCTCAGAAGAGGAACTTCTCAGCTTAACATCTAAGTGTGGAGGGAGCTGGAGGATAGGCTTGTCGAGAAGAATCCAGCTAGTCACTAAAGGAACAAGCTCTGGGTGGTGGGGAGTCGGAGGGGCAGGACCCACAAGTTGCTACAACAGCAAGTGTCCAACAAAGAATTACCAGGCATGCAAAGAAACAAGAAAGTACAGTAGTGTCCCCTCATCTGCTGTTTTGTTTTCCCCAGTTTCAGTTACCCAGCAGTCAACTATGGTACCACAGATAGCTTCCTTTTGAGGTGTCGTGAGGTCATTTAGTAGCATACCGCTAATATCACAGTGCCTAAAGCGTTCACCTCACTTCATCTCATCATGTAGGCATTGTATCATCTCACATCATCACAAGAAGGGTGAGTACAGTGCAGTAAGATATTTTGAGAGAGAGACCACATTCACATACCTTTGTTACAGTATACTGTCATAACTGTTCTGTTATTGTTAGTAATGAACAATTAAAAAACAGTATAAGGGGTTTGGTACTATCTGTGGTTTCAGGCATCCAGTGAGGGTCCTCTGTGGATAAGGGGGGACTATTGTATGATCCGTTCACCGGGGGAATAAAAGCAGGGAACAATCATTGCCTGTGAGAGGGACCAGATGTCAGATTTAACAGAAAATGATTTCAAAGTAGCCATTATGAATGTGTTCACAGAACTAAAGGAAAGAAGGCATGATTTAAAAAGTAAAGAAAGATATAATGACAATGTGCAGAAGAAAGTATCATAAAAGACAGCAATAACAACTGGCAACTCAAACTGAAAAATACGATAGTTTAAAATAAATTTACTAAAGGGGCTCAATTTTTGAACCACCAGAAGAAAAAATTAATTAACTTGGACACAGAGCTGTTGTTCAAAAGCGAAGGCAAAATAAAGACTTTCCCAGGTGAACAGAAACGGAGAGAATTTGTTGCTAGCAAACCCACCGTACGAGAGATAGTAATGGAAGTTCTTCAGGCTGAAAGCAAAGAACCCCAGATGCTAACACCAGTCCATGAAAACAAAGAGCGGCGGTAAAAGTAATTATGTGATTATAGGAGACAGGATAAATGCCTGTTTTTTTCTCATTGCTTCTCTTAACTGATTTAAAAAGCAACTGTATAAAATAATGTGAACGTAACGTATTGTTGGGCCTATAAGATACACATATAGAATAAATTGCCAATAACCAGACAAAGGAGGTGGGGAAGAGCAAAGCTGTAATGGGCTAAGAAAATAACAAAGGGGAAAGCAATAATTGCCACATGTATTGTTAGATTTGCATCATTAATTATATGTAGTATGTATGACAGTAGTGCCAGAAAAAAGGAAGACAGGGAACAGAGCTATACAGGAGGAACATTTCTATCACTGGGATTAAGCTAGTAGAAATCTGAAGTGGATTCTGATAAGCTGTCTCTGGTAAACCTTAAAGCATTCACTGAAAAACCCCCCAAAAGATATAATGAAAAAAATCATTAATGAAATAAAAGTGCTACATTAGGAAAGTATTCACTCAGTGCAAAAGAAAGGAGGGACAGAGAACAAAAAAAGGACGCAAGACACATAAAAATAGAATTGCATTTAAAATCATAATAGCTGACTGCTCCGAAATGCGAGAGTGTCAGTAACACTTACTTCTCAAACCACAGAGTGAGGTTAGTGGTGTGCCGGATCATTTTTAGGAGATTAGGAGAATTAATTTCTTTGTCTTCTTTTGTCCACACGCTTCCAACTAATTCTGATGGCTGTACAGCTCTGAAATCATCAAGACATAATTCTCCATGATCCTTTTCCCTGTAGCATACTGTTTTACTAAGTAAATGAGATAAATAAAACTAAACTCCCATATAAACCTTTTGTTTTTACACCAATAGAAAGGTTTATGAAAACAACATATCACAACTAATTATGTGTATTTTTCTATAGATTAAAAAAATATTTTTATGCATATATTTGTGTACTTTTATTATTGCTTTATAGTAGCATTTTGCTTTGGGCAACATTGAGATTTTTTCATAACATCTTTCCTAGCACTTAACAAAGATTATTTAACAAATTAGGGTGACAATGTAATCGGGGATTGTTCTTTTAAATAATGATACTTGTTATAATAATCAGTTCAATGAGGATATAGTAATCACTGTAATTCAGAAATCTTTTTTTTCTTCTAAAGGAGGGAGGGAAACCCTACCATCTTTTGGTAAATAAAGGGAAATAAAATAGATTCTAATATTGGTTTTTGGGAATAGTGATGATCTTTGGGGTGGGAGGAGATCTATAAATTTAGTTCCTTTTTTTTTCATTTAGTTATTTCAAAAGTTTGCAATCCTAACTAGTCCCCATTTAAAACAAACAAACAAGCAAAAACGGACACTTTTTGAGACAGTAGTTACATCAATGTAGAAAAACTAAAAAAGGCTGTGACGGGCCATGACTTAAGTTTACAACTACAAGGGCAGTAGCTAACTTACTGAGCCCTTACTCTGTGCTGGGCTAAGCATTGTATGTTATATATTGACTGTTTTCAATCTCACAACAGCCCCAAGAATAGGTACCATTATTAGATCCATTTTAACCTTGAGGAAGCTAAGGGACAAAGGGATAAAAGTTTCACATGAAGGTTAAAGTTGCCCAAGCATACCCAGCCAGCGACTGGTAAAGTCACACGCTGCACTCCGCTTTACCAGGTAGGAGTGAGAGAAGAGGTGGCCTTCTATACATCAGGCTTTATTACTACTCCCCTTCATATACTAGCTCACTTAGGTCTTATAACATTCCTATAAGGCAGAAAACAGTATTTCATTTAAAAAAATCAACTCCTTGGAAATGATTTTTCAGCTTGAATGTCAAATTACATACCGATATAGATCTGATTCAAGTAAAGTGAGTTGTCGAGCAATTTCTATTGGGTGTAAGGTGAGCAGGTCAAAAGTCTCTATGTGCCCAGGCCTGCTTATATGCCACTCAACTGTGGGAGGTGAACTCTGAAATGTAATATTATGACCTGGTCCATTGTCTCTTGCAATTTTTTTCCTTTGGATTATTTTAGTGATGGATTCAACCCATTTTTTCATTGCTTTACCTGAAATACATTACATTTTAAATAACATTTAAATACTTTTTACTCAATATTTTATTCTTTTAAAATATTTTAAAATCATACAAGTGATAGTTGAATATATATTTGCTATTACAAGGTTCAAATGATCAAAATAAAAAAAAAAATGGAAGTTCCTCTTTACCATTCCCTGTTCCCTATCCTAATCTCATTCTTCTTCACATGGGTAACTGCTGTTAATAGTCTGGTATATATTCTTCTACATCCCTTCTACATAAAATTAGAAAGTAATTTATTCATAGACATTTTTCACCTTTACTCTTCTGAACGTCAGTTCAAAATATTATAATTCTCCATAAGATAGATCTTACACACATGAGATTTAGAAGTACAGACAATTCATAGTCACTATTAATCTTATTAATGTTGCATTTTATAAACCAAACAGTACCAGAGGATCCATGCCTTCATTTTAGTGCGAGTTTTTGATGTGGCTTTGTTTTGTATTATGCATGAAAGTACTACTATTTAACTCTTTACTTTCTGATTCTCCTTTAGAGTGCACAAGGGCAATTAGAAACAAGTTTGTCTAGGTCATTCTTAGACCTATACGATCACAGAATCCTTAAAACTAGAGGGGAGACTTTGAAAACATCAAGCCTTACTCCTTATGTTACTGATGAGGAAACCCAAGTCTAAAGAATCAAAGTGGCTTGGCCCAAAGTCTTGTATCTGGTGAGTGGCAGTGTTCAGAAGAGAACTCTTGCTTCTTGGCTCTCGGTTCAGTCTGCTCTGCTGCCTCTCTGATACACCTAACTGGGTGTAGTCAGTTTCCTAACTGTTCACCTAACTGGGGCCTCGTCTGTTTCCATCAGTGGTGTTACAATGGCACACCGCTTCCTAATTGTCTTCTGGGACACAGACCTTCAGATAAGTGGAAAGACAGAATAAATCGAGACTTTTTCTGTCCAATTCCAAAATGATCAGTAAGTGGATTTCCTAAATGCAAATACATTGGGTCAGCAGGGTGATTATTGAGCAATTTGTAGGTCAAAATGTTGTTTGGTGAAAATTTTTAACTTTTTCAAATGGTTATGCTGCCACTTATAAACAACTCTTAACAACACTGAACAATGACATCAACTGAGAGTCACCAAAAGGTACTTTTATTACATATGAAACCAGGCACTTAAAAAAACCATACCTCTTACTGTTCCAATAAACTCTTCCATTCGCTGCAAAAGATCTGCGTCTCTTTCAAAATCATAGAAATGGTGCTCTACCCAATGCCGACATACATTTAATACTCTATGGCATTAACAAAGAAGAATAACTGAATTACATGGGAACTCAGGCATAAATGTTTATCACAATGAATCACAAAAATTAAAACAGTAATTCTTACTGGAACAAAAATTCAGTACAGACTTAATGCCTTCAGTTATTTAATTACTGCTTACCGCAGTTGTACAGGCTGTATGTATTCTTTCCTAAACCTTTTTAGTTCTGCACTCAAGGGTTGATCTCCATTCTCTATAGCTATGCGATCAGCTTCTGTTGGCTCAGGCTCTGGAATTTCAAACCTAACATAAAAGAGAACAAACTAATGAAAATACTAATAATATCAAGTTATTCAAATAGAAAACTACAAACCTTTTCACCAGTCAGCACAATCAAGAGAGCGCTGTAAAAAATTACTAAAGACACACACACATCGGTGAAAATAAGTAAGACTTCTACTGATCTTAATTTCTAAAAAAGAAATTAATACTTGACAACAAAAACAAACCTAGAAACATAGTTAAGAATAAAGAATACATGCAAAGTCTAAAAATAGATGTGATTATAAAGTTATGGGACTGATGTTTATTTTTGGCTGTGTAATCACTCAATCAGCTAACATAAAACTTTACCCTTAAGGGTAATCCTTAAAAAGTAGACTGCTCTCTGAGTGGCTGAAACACTTCTCGATTATATAATGTATTTGTTCACTGACAAGCTCCATTGTATTCAACATGTGGTATATTTGAAAAATTCTGTTTAGAACATCTAAATCATCAAAATTTAGAAGTCTAAAATATACATTTTTATATAGTTCTTTAACTATATAATAAAACTATATAAAAGTCCAAAATCCAGAGTCTAAAATATACATTTTTATATAGTTCTTTAACTTGAATAATTCCATAAATATGCAATTTCATAGTTACCATATAAAAAAGAATGCTTATTTTTATACTTTAATAAATGAAAACCACAAGATTATTATAAAATAAATGGTCATCTAAGAGATTTTATTTCTTAAAAAAGTACTCACGCACTACAATTTGAAGCTCATACAATTTATTTCTGAGAGACATGTAGGATCTTAGCTCACTCTCTTTAAAAAAAAAAAAAGAATTTACACATTTTACATTAACAGACCTTTCTATTATAAGACTCAGTAGTTCTTGAGGTTTACAAAAGGATCTGTATGTTGTAAGAAATGTCCGAACAAAATTGGGATCTAAGAAGAAAAAGGAAAAATATCTTATTAAAATCTTTGATTCAGAATGATTAAAGCTATTATTAAAACATTTTCAAGAGAGATGAAAAACAGTCAGTTTTGAAATTCCCAAAATGTTTTGACCACATAGAATGCTTTGGACTTTATAACAAACTGCTAGCTTGAGCACTTCCTAAATTAGTGGCAAAACCATTGATACTAGGATTCTGTAACAGCTTATTTCTTGACTTCTGTACACTGTGACTAGCTGAACTGAAACTCCTCATCGGCTGCAGGAATGCAAAAGGAAGAAAGGCAAAGAGCACGCAACACAAGCTCCCCACCTGCTACCTGGATCTTAGAGCATCTCTGGTTGGCTTCTTTCTCTTGAGAAAGACAAACAGAAAGAGAAAGGCCACAGCAATAGCCCAGTACTTCTTCTGACATCCAGACTGTTTACCTAGGATCAGTTATCTAGATTTCTTTAAATCACATTAACAGAGCATACGACTAAAAACTGGATACTACAATGTTCTAGATTAAGCTAAATACACTTTCTAAATGATTTGCTAGAGGTTTTAATTAAAGCTGCTAAAAGAAGCTTACACATACCTGTAAGTTATTAAAACTCTTAAATGTGTGAGAATGTTGATTTGGTTCTATTCACAACTTAATCCCTTTTATTTCAAGTAGTCACAATAAGAGTTTCATCATACGAGCAGGGGTCTCCAGCCCCTTCCAAGAGAGGACCTACTTTGCATTCACATCTCCATGAAGTAAATCAGGAGGCTGACTGAATGTCATCACTTCCCCAGGCCTGGCCTACTCCAGTCTCTCCTTGACAGTATTCTCCCAAGTTGTGGAGAAAGGCTGCTGTCATCAGCACAAGAGACCTGGTCTGTCATCTTCTGTGTAAAGAGGGGGAGAGACATCTTCCCACAATGGAAAAAAAAAAAAATCACGCACTTCTATAACTCAAATTTCATCAATGTCCACATTTAGTTGTAAGTCTTCAAAAAGAGGGAGGGGAGAATTCATTAACTTTTCTATTGGGAAGATCCTTTTCCTATTTTACATTACGGACCGGTAAGCTCTAATTTAATGATAAATTCATTGAGAATAGTGAGTACCTTTGTGGATCCTTTCTAAGTACAATATCTTTTATTCAGATAGGATTTACTAAGACTCAGCGTTCATTTGTGTGGAAAATTTCTACTTAGGCTGATTCCGTCTGATTAAGAACCACTCTAAATTTAGCCTTAACATAAAATAATGAAAATATATTAACTCCCCCAGCAAAGCAAATGAATGGATTTATCATAAAAATAGAAGTCTATTTCTAATCTATTGGTAAATGTGGTCATCAAGATAATGAACTGATTTAAATATCAGACAACCTTGAATTTATAATGCTTTTATAAATTAAAGAAAATTTACAGAATAAAAACATACTGGTTTTAAATGTCCCTCTTCTCCTTTGCCTTCCAAGTCTACAGTGGGTTACTGATAAAGGTAATTTAAATATATACAATCCTTTAGTAATTTCCTCTCTGTTGGTATCTTATTGTTTGTCTTCAGTTACAGAGTTCCTCAAACGTTAAAGACTAATGTCTCATCCAGAAGAAAAGATTTTAAAACAGAAGGCTGTACAAGATTTTAAAACAGAGATTTATATCGGTTTCATCACAATCCTCCCTTTCAAGAATCTACTTCCTGTTCTGCAAATCTATTTGTAAGGTGAGGCTACTCAAAACATCCTATGTTTAGGAATCCAAAGCAGTGGCCACTATAGAGATGCTGAGCTGTCACTAATGGAGAGAGAGCCCAGACACATGGTACAAAAGAGTGTTCCTAGAATCCCTGAGCTGTGTTCTAAATTTAGGCTGACCCCTCCTTTTTAAAAAATTTAAAAAAAAATTTACTTTGGTCTAAAAGCCTAAAATTAATATTCAGATCCATTTCTTCTCAGATGCCAACTGAGTTAGGTTAAAAAGTTGTGGGATATCAAAGGTACTTTTAAGTTGAAAAACAGAACAAAAGCAAGTTCTAGATGAATTGTTTTTTAAGAAAATTGCCTATTTTTAAAGGCAAACTACTTTAAAATTGCCTTCTCATCTTCTACCACAACTTCTGGTCATTTCAGTACTTGAGTAACTGATGACAATGCTGGGAAAGTCGTGCTAGGCCTTGGTGCCACATCAGTCACACGGGGATCAAACCAATTCCTGATATCTGTTATGTAACGTTCGCAAAGAGCATTCACATAATTTATTCCATATGACTTCTGTGAAGTGAGTGGGGCTGTTGTTTTCCCTTTCTACATATGACAGAAGTAGCTAAGACTCATCCAAGGTTACACAGTAGAATGGCAGAGAGTCTAGATTGTGCGATTTCTAGTTTTATGCCTTTTTCTACTGTGTCACACATAACCTCGCTGGATTAAAGGATCCTTTAAGGTTTCCGCAGCTGTGACATAAATATAAAGAATAGTTCCATGAGTTATGTAATCATTATAGAAAACTTACATAAATGATTAATTTAGAATATAGCTGTACTCAGCTAATCTTGGTTTAAGGCACTAGGAAAATCACTGAAAAATCAGCAGTCTAATTGTGATTCTGTAATTCTTGTTAAGCCTTCTTCCAGATTTTAGGAAGTAGCTGCTGTGCCTTCCTGTACAGTCTTCAGAAAAGGAGTTTCTGAAGCGGGCAGTGAGATAAACACTCCCACAATCGTCACTGTTGTACTACATTCTAAAGTGACTCAAGTTTAAGTTGTTTTTTAGCTTCATCAGAAGTAAAAGCAGTCTTGCCAAAACGAAACAAAACAAACAAAAACCAGCAGAAGCTAAAAATAAACCAAAAAAATTTGGCAAAAGTTTAAGTACTTTCAAAAAATATCTGAAAGGCTGCATATATTCCCAGGCTTGTATAATTTATAGAATAGATTTTGAGTCTAAAGCAGTGCAAAATTGCTAATGAGTGAAAAACTTCTATGGAGAGGACATAACACCTGTACTTAAAACTTTACACGAAAGAAGGGTAGATAGTCCAGAAGCTATTTTTACCTCTATCAATTTCCCCACTTAGGTGATTCCAACATGTACTATGTCACACTAACCCCTAGAAACCGTGATCTTACAGACGATGTAAAGGACTCAGATAATTCAATATCTTAAAAATACTCCTCAGTAAGGACAGGCTGTGTACTTTTGTGAGAACGCAGAGTACAGGCAACCATCAAAGCTAAGTCTTACGCTGGCTCTCCCGGCTGTGGAGGGGCCTCTGCCCACCTGTGTTATAAAACGGTGTTGCATAGACAGCTGGAAGGCAAATGCATGAAAATACAAAAGCCAGGCCTGCTTTGGTTTTAAAACCTAAGTGCAAATACTTGTGGAGAACACGAAAATTGGCTATTTTGATAGTCTTTTTGTCTGTTTATCACTTGATTGTGGATGTAAATTCCAGAAGCCTCTTTCTCAAACATAATCCCAAATGGATTTCAGTGTGAGCGATGATGCAAACTTCCTTGTGGTTTTTCTTCTTCAATCATTGTACGTAACGTTGTCTTCTACTAGATCCTCCTATCCCTGCAGTTAAGATTTCCACCAGGCTCACTAGCTGGTCTGCTTCCTTCCCTCGATGCAGCTTGCCATGCAAACGCCTGCCGGCTGTACCAGCAGATTCCTGGGCTAGGTCCAGGTTGTTTCAAACACAAGCTGCAGGGACTATTTTCTGCTGGTCTTCCAGCTGCCTTGTCTCCCTAACTCGAAAACTATCCTTTGATAATACTTCATTGCACAATTCATCAGAATCTTAGGAACTCAGAATATACTATCCTACGTTAATGTTCAGAATATAACGTACTAAAGTTGAGGTGATAATCCAATCCTTTTTTCTTAGGTACCTATATTGATTGACACTTGACATTTTATTTGGTAAGGTCAATGAAATTTATGAAATATTTGTTCTATGGAGCTATTTATGTAAAGAACGCCCCTTCCCCCACCACCGTAGTGAAACACTGTTAATCAGGATGTCTGTTCATGTGATAATTCTCCCTCTAATACAGGCATTTAAAAAGCCACCAGAAACAATAAGCTCCTCAACAAGGATTTATAAACAATCACTCTTGAATTCCTTAAAAAAGGAAACAGACGCTATGCTGACGCACAAACACTTTAAAAAAGTTATCAGAGAGTTTAAAAATAGAACAGTACTGCCCTATAGATCAAAAATTGTTCAAGAGATTTGTTTTTTAAAGTTAAGACACCCAAACTTAACTTATATAGGCCATGAATGCAAAAGAAATCTAATTTAGGTTTTTGAGGATTTTCTAGAAGGGCATAAAATACCAGTAAATAAAGAAAAATATCAACAGGCTTAAGTTTTTTCAACACCATTTTCTAGAAAAGAGAAGTTCATCATGCATGGGAAACACCTTTTTCCCACACTTCAAACATGAAAAGCTTTTATTTCCATGTAATGTCAGTTCTAAATTTTCCCTATTTCAAGGTCACCTCATTTCTCTAAAACAAGACGATCAAACCACACACACCATTACCACACATCTCTTTACTCATGCTGTTGAAAGTCTCAATAATTAATTTGTACTTTAGAAACAGAAGTAAAAGTCCTCCTCTCATCGCTGCTTCTTTATGTACATTGCTCTGTGCTTTCTTAAGGTAGGTAAGGAAGAAAGTCTCTTCCTATTCTTGCCAGATTCAGAATGCCCTAAGTAGATAATGCTCCCACGCCCCACGGCATTTGAAATGAATTCCGAAGTTCTGATGTAGCTAGTGACTTACTCGATGTCCAGAAATATTGCATCTGAGAGACGAGTATAAATCAGATTCCACAGAAGAAGACCCTGTGGCAATCTTCTAAGCAACAGTGAAGCATTTTCTAATTAACCTAAATTAAGTTTTTTCTCCCAGAAAGCTTTTCTTTACAGAGCACACAACACCAGTAGACTAATGACTGGATTTTGCTAAAAACTTAAAATGATTATGCCCAGTATCTAACTATATACTAAAGTCTATGCATTAAAATGGAAGTTTATCTATAGTCAGAGTTTATTACCTATTTCAATAAGAGAAAAAATTACCCTGCTAAAGTCTTCATAGTAAACTTGCGTGTACCCAATGATGAACAAGCCATTTATACTACTGGAAATTCAAACCAAGCAAGAAATTCTCTTTATTTTTATTATTTGAGACACATAGTAAAAATTGTTACATTTTAATCATGAAGAAAAATTTGCCTTGGATGAGTCACTATAACATGGTGGAAAGTATAGTCTATTAGGGATCAGGTTGGTTGCAGCCACAGTAAAGTCTGAATTAAGTAAGGTTAAGCCAGTTTTTCTTTTTCTTTTTCTTTTCTTTCTTTTTTTTTTCTTTTTTTTTAGGTTTCTGACCAACCCATAACCTAAAAAATGTGTGTAAGTGGTGCTTATCAGATATTAAGTTTTCTTAATTATAGCCATTGTCTTTTATTATAATTCTGTACAATATAATAAAAATGTGCAAGTTAAATTTTAGCCTTTGTTTCAGCCCAAGTTGCATTGTGTGTCCTCCAACAAACATATCTAACCAACCAACCGAGACAAACAAACCAAAAAGAGCAGATGAATAATTGTAAAAACAAGTGGCAACTTGATCTGTTATTATGGTAGTGAGGACTCAAAGTACATTTGGGCTGGAAAAGACCTTAAAAAATTAACTGCTTTCATGTTTTATGAGTTCATAGATGGTCGATCAGAAACACATCCCACGTTGCCTGTAACACGTTCAGTGAGACCCCGTCCAGAAGAGCCCAAATAAGCTAGGAATTAATACTAAGCTGTGTGTACTGTAAATCACAGCTCATGAAAACTGCTTGTGGATTCCGGTTACACCAGTCATGCACTTTAATCACATATGTTAAAATATTCAATTAAGCTTCAAAAGAAGATAGAAAAGAAAAATGTCAAAAAACTCGGCCACAACACTTCCAAAACCAACACTGGCATTTTATTCCTCAAGATATTAATAAAAGGAATTTTTTTTTCAAAATTTTGACTTTTTAAAAAAGTAAAACAGTCTTGTCAATTTAAATGCGAACACACTTAACTTTGCAAACTTCTATAAATTTGGAAATTTCAGTGTTTTATATTAGCTAGAAGTAAAACACTTAAAAATACTATTCTACTCAAAAGCTAGAAGTTAATATAAACGAATGCAACTACCTAGAGTGACGAATAAGAAGCCGTGGCACACGTACTACGTCTGCAGACTTGGCCAGTGTTGTGCACGTTAAGGAGAAAACACAGCCAAGATGCAGAAAAACCATCAGCTATGCTCATTCACGTCTTAAAGTACCCTCGTTCGGAAAATAAGTACAAGGCATACAGTTCCCCAGAAAATATTTAATTGTAGTTCTGCAACTGCTTACTAATAATCGTAAGTTAGTTCTGTGAAATTCAGCAAGCAGTTTAAAAACAATTTTTATCATTAACAATCAAGTTTTACAGAAACAATTACATTTAAAAATTGGGAATTTGAAAATGGTTTCCACCTCAGATCCCACTGACGTGACAGTAAACATTAGGTAAGTCTCCTTAGCACTTTCCACTAATACTGTTCTACAAGAAAAAAAAAATCAGTAAAGCTTTGGTCCCACACAGATAAAAATCTAAGGATCAATTTTACGCTAAAAGGTTTAAGAGCTCAAAACACAGCTATTTAAAATAAAATGATGAATAGAATACTTATGTTAAATAAATCAATGACTCTTTCAAGACACTTAAAAATCAGAATAATGTGGCAAGAAGAGCAATTTAAGCTTGTGTAACCTTAAAAATTCCTTAAAAAGCAAAGAAATAAGTGTTTTGCAACCACAAATTTTGAGTAATGAAACATTTTGGTAGTTGTATTCTAGGTCTTAAAGAAGAATACAGAGGTTGAAAATCATGAAATAAGTTGGTCATAATAATTACTGAAAATTGTACCTCTCAAAATGTTTTATATGTAAAAAAGATGCCAGAATAACCTATTTCTTTTTCATGTAAAAATCTTAGGCAGCTTATTTAACTCTCCTGTGCTTTGACTTTTTTTTTTTTTGAGTCAGTAAAATGGGTGCATGGACTGTGGCAGTTTCTAGGCAAAAAATCAGTAGTAAAACTGGAACCCCAGACTAGTCTTATTTCGCCGTCTTCAATGTGTTTCAGCTCCTGACTGCTACTACCAAATGCAGTCTGTTTAGAGAACCCAAACTGCTTTTAATGGCCTATGGAAAGCACTAATATCTTACTATGGAAAAGGCTAGCAAGAGAACTACCAATTAGAGGCCAAATAAAAATTACAAAGAAAACAAAACTCTGGCTTATTTATCCCAGAGACATGTGGACACGATGAAACATTATGTTTATAAAAGTGTTTGATATCACTGCTAAAAATATTCTAATTTAATTTTACTTTTTTGCAAGGTGGCCCTGATATGGTTGCCAGGCCACTTAAGTAGTTAAGTGGCCATTTAATAACCGAAAAGATTAACGTTATCGAATGCTAGTCATCTTTGTTACAGTCGAGTAGTTAACGGGTATCTTTAAAAGTTTAACTGGTGCCAGAGCAGTTTCCAGAGAGAACTGAGAACCCATTTATAGGACTTTAAACAATGAAAAACATCAACGATGAAAAAAACAGACCAAAACCAGAAACACATCTCCCTCAGAAACGCACATCTCCTAGAGACAGGAATATATTTAAGCAAGAAGTATAGGAATGGAGGTTAACTTTCTCATTCAACTATTTAAGAATAACACTTATGTTCTAAGAGTTACATTTCAGTTTATAGGTCTTTGTAATAAAAACATTCTTTGAAAGTAAGTTTACATTTATCTTTACAAAGAGCTTTCACCTTTAGCAGTTCATTTATTCTTTCTGACAGCATTTGAAGGTAACTGTTGTGATGTTGATTTTTGAGGTGAACTAAGGTTCTGGGATGGTGAGGAGCTGTGACAGAGTGACGACATAAATCCAGATTTCCACTATACCATACGCTACAGTAGTTTACAATTACCAAGCTTTCTACTGAAGGTCGAAGAATATTGGATTATCATTGGTTACTTTATTAGAAGAAATAAAATTACTTAAAAAAAAAAGTCATCACATTTGTTCCCTGACTCTCAAACATCATATTTGATTCAGCCTCTACCAATCTTCCTAGGTAGTTTGGATATGTTCGTCCTTAAAAAACTGCCCTACTAAGATGGACTTTTTTTTTTTTAATAACATCGGTTGTAAAATGCAAAAAATATTGAAAACTTACATGACTCTCAGGCTTGCTAAATTTAATTAAGTCTTAGGAATGGAAATGAAGAAAACCCAATGCTGTGTATATTTGTACTACCAGCACAATTTTGATGATGAACATATATGAAATTTTTACTGACTTTATCATCTCAGTAATGGAAACAGACAAAAGAAAAAAACAAGTGGTAAAGGTTATGTGAAAAAGTTTTTTAGACCCTAACGATGATGATTTCTCAGTACTTTTAGTCTTGTTTCTGCCGCTAACTGGGAAAATTTAGCCAAGTGATTTTATTTTCTCATTTGCAATCGTGGCTATAAAGCTACAAAATAATATGTGAATGTGGTAGACAAAGTATAAATGGCAGTGTTTTTTAGGCAAAGGAAAACGAACTGGGATAATGCAGAGATCATCCTTTGTTGTTAGTCTGCTTTCTATTTTAGGCACAGTGACCTGTGCAGCAAAGAATCTCAGCTGGAAGCAGCAAAACACAAGTGACAGGCAACTCAATTACATTTCTTACCTGCGTACATATGGTACGTGAGCCTCTCAATAAGTTTAATAACAGTTCCTGCTTTGATAATTGGAATTCCAGCCTTGGGCTGTGTGTTCTCTTCAAATATTATATTCTCTTCGGAGTCAGGCTCTGCAAATCGATAAACATCAGCACTAGGGAGCCTCATCTGCTCCTCCTTCTCTTCCTGTAGCATCGTCACGTCAAGCATCCTTTCCAGTGTGCTCCGGTACTGGAGAGATATCAGTGCTGCCATCCAATTGTTTTTCTCTTCAGCTGACTTGGCAGAAAATATAACACTATTTTCATCTTTTAAAATTATTTCAAAAGCATGCTTGTACTCACTGGTGTCATCTTTGTCATTAATTTGTACCTTTCTCATGAAAAACTTTTCTTTCAGACGATACTCTGCATTGCTAGCACCAGGAAGTCTTGGCTGCCCATGATTTGATTTACAGCAAATCATTAAGCCATCAAAGAGAAATATGTGTCTCTCATGCTTGGCTCCTACACGTGTAAGAGTTCCTTCCATTATAAATTCATTGCAACACTGTCCAATGTCTTTTCCCTCCCAACCATCAATATTCTTCTGAATCTCGTTCATTTTCTTGATTGCTAGTTGTTTCCCCTTCATTTGCTGACTGTAAAACCGACATGCAGATTCACTGGGATAAAGGGAAAAACAGTATTAGTGCACAGATAACAGGCAACCTAGAATTCACCTAAAGGACAGTAATAAGAGTACATTTAAAAAAAAGTTGCACTCACAAAGTGTTCACTAATTCTCCACATATATTAGTGATACAAAACTGTACCATTTAGAAACCAAAGCAACACAGTAGAGACTTTTTTTAGTGACTACTGACAAAATTCCACTCTATAAATCCAGCTACGGAATGATTACTTCTACCTTGGCTACTATTTAGAATGAAAAATATTAAAAAGTAGCTCCATACAGTGAAAAGAAGAAGAGACTTAAAAAATTATTTAAAAATGTTTAAGTGGATAAGAGCTAAAGCTAAAAATCATGCACAGATTATAATGAGGAAACTGGAAGCAATGTATCTGAATTAATACCTCAAGTTACATAACCCCTAAATAAAGGACACTACGAATTTTACTTTCACAGAACGGTGATGTTGACATAAATCTACGCAAGACATTTTTCTCTCTCTCTCCTTTAGCTTACCAGTTGGCTCTCAGGAGGTCTTGTCTGGGAGTATGCAAGGAAAATGCACAAATATGAAAGGTTTTTCAAACAATAACAAATTCTCTTGGCTTTGATGTCACTTCCTCTGAAAGACCAAGCTTGTCACTAAAACTATTTTCTTCATTGTTTACTGACGAGGGAACTGAGATCCCTGAATCTATACCAAAATATTCAGGGTGAAAAGGAGGATTATTAAAAAAGTAAAAATATTCACCTCAGTCTTCGTTTTGCAAGACTTTTAGAACATATTTTTTCCATACCACTCTGAACATTAAGCAAAGCTGTTATTGCTTGTTTCAAACATTCCTTGTCTTCTTGATCTTCACTCTTTTCTTCTAACTGCTGCAAAGTCAAAATGACAAATCTGAACCAGTAGGACAGTTTGGGACAAAAAGAATAAAGATAACATCGATTCAACTCTTTCTATCACAATGCAACTTGTAAATGTGTCATAAAATGCATTCTTTTAAAAAAGCGTTTTCTTCTTTATGTATCACTTTCTATATTAACATGCAACCAAGTTTTCCACATTAAAAAAAAAAAAAAAACAGTAGAAGCAGCGTTAAGAGATGTCACACCTTGTGACAGGCAATAATGTGCAGTTTCTCAGGTGACTATTCCTGAAAAGAAATGAGGGACATAAAGTGTCTTCTTAACCAGCACAGGATTTACACAGCAGCAAGCACATAGATGTGGTTTTCTGAAGTATGGAATCTGGTCTTAGGTTTCTGATTCCAACACGGCTGCTGTATCAACAGGATGATTAGGAAGATAAATACACACGGGAGGATGCAATATGGTGGAGAGGAACTTGAAGACACAAAACCTAGGACCAAATTTTGACTCTACTGCTGTGTGACTTTGGGGCAGATTATTTGACTTCTGAGTCTCACTTTTCCCAACTATTAAATGAAGCTTTATAAAAATCTTGCCCTGCCTACTTAATGGGGTTCTCTCTCTCATTCTCTTTTTAAAGTTTATTTCTCTCTTTTTAAAGTTTATTTATTTTGAGAGAGACAGAGACAGTGTGAGTTGGGGAGGGACAGAGAGAGAAAGGGAGGGAGGGAGGGAGGGAGAGAATCCTAAGCAGACTCCACACTGTCAGCGCAGAGCCCAGCGCAGGGCTTGAACTCACAAAACCGTCAGATCATGACCTGAGCCGAAACCAAGAGTTAGACGCTCAACTAACTGAGCCACCCAGGTGCCTATTTAATGGGATTCTTATTAAAAATCAAAGCACTGTGTAAATGGTAATGTACAGTATAAGTTGTTTTCTTTGTAGTTCTATAGAATTAATATTGGTATCATGAAGAATTTTGTCAGTATTCACACATTAAGATTATGAGTAAAACTAGAAATGCAACTATTAGTGAAACCCAAGCACATTTTCTACTGGTGGCAAAAGTCTGTGCTTAATAAGGATTGAGTCAACAATTACTACCAGTTATCAATACAACAGGTGGCTATAATTCAAGCAAGCAGTTAACTGAGCAAGGTATGAGTTACAATAAGTAACAAGAATTCAGTAAACTTATAAACCTGCTTCTGGCTACCAAAAAGAAAAAGTTAAGAAATAGCATTTACCAACAGTTTTCATGCAATATTTAAGAACATTTACTCTTTATGACAAAGGAAAAGACAGGAGAAATAAAACCACAAAATATTCAAAGTACCTTGTAAAGGTTTACTTTTTAATGAGCGTAATTATTCATTATGACTCTAAGGGTTTTACGTTCTTGAAAGATATTCCTTAAAGATCAACAACAAATTCCTTTTCATTTCTGCTAAAGACTATATACACATTCTGATGATTTGTGAAAAGTAAACTTATTTCTTACTCAAAGCCCTAAACCGTTTTTCTAGAAATAATTTACTTAAAATACCTTAAATGCTCAAGTATTCCATAAGTTATAAATACCGTATTGTAAAGTCTATTTAATGCTCAGCTTTTATCATCCAAATTTCTTATATTCATTATTAAAAACTCACCATACTTTCAACTAAAAGGTGCAAACTACACTTTTTAGAAAAATGTTCAGTCTCAATTGTGTTAGTAAAATAAAAATCTATTCACAATAATCCCCCAGATAAAAAGGGTAAAAAAATGGTTCTCCCCCCAAAGGATAAAAGACTTAAAATATACATACATATCATATATCTGTATATAGCAGAAGATACTCAGACATCACTTACTCATAGTATTGTTCTTCACTATGGCCAGCTAGATTAAAGGAAGTCAATGGCCAAGTGTTCATGAAAGACAGCTGCTAGATTTTTACTTAACGGCTATTGCTGATAAGCTGAAGGCTGGACTTTGGGTAATCTCTCAAAATACCTTCTGGCCCTATCACTCTAAAACTATTCACCTCTCATATGGCAGAATTTTGGGAGACAAATAAAATGTTACTGTTAACCTTTACTTCCAAGTCAGCAATCTCACACTGAAAGCAATGTTCATGAAAAAGAGGCAGAATTCTACATGGCATAATAAGAGCACCACAAATGAGAACTATTTCACTGTGTTGTTTCAGAATTTAATTGCTCAGATATTCAAGTCAATAAGACACATGGAGAGTTTTTAGTTTTAAAGAGTTGGCACCAACAGGGAACAGAATATTGAGTCCTTCATATTCTATCCTGTGGTATTTTTTGTATTATTAATTCAGGCAAACAAACCTAAAGTCATACAAAACACAGTTTTAACATACATAAAAAGAACTATGAAAGTAACAAATGCATTTAGGCATGCATTTAGTTTTCTATTCCATAAATGTTTGAAGATTCTGGGTCATTTATCTATCATTTAACGATAGCATTTCACATACAGAATATACCAGTATCTCAAAAATATTGTTAATACATTCTAAAACCACAAACCCAAAGTCTATGTCAAAACCCATAAATCTTTACTAATAAAGTAATTTTTAAGTTTTTTAAAAAGATTTTAAAGTTTATTTATTTATTTTGAGAGAGATAGTGCGCAGAGCAGAGAGAGAGAGAGAGAGAGAGAGAGAGAGAGAATCCCAAGCAGTTTCTACATTGTCAGCACGGAGCCCTATGTGGGGATCCAAACTTACGAACTGTGAGACTATGATCCAAGCCAAAACCAAGAGTTGGCCACTCAACTGACTGAGCCACCCAGGCATCCCATGAAGTAATTTTTACATGTAATTTTTACCTTCATAGCATTAGTCAAGCATCTAAAATAAATTTCAATGTAATAAATGACCTTTCTTATAGGCACTTTTGCTTAACATAGCTGACTTAAACTGGGCATTGGTGCAGAATAGCTGAAGTTAACTACCATCAAAGCGGTGGCTTATTGTTGCTACAGAAACAAAGCAGTGGCAATCAGTATGTAAATAAGACTCCACAAAGCAGCATCCTCTTTTTACCAAAGTGATGTTCAATACCATGCTTTTCATGGGTACCTATTTAATAACATAGTGCAACAGCAACAATTTAATTTTCCAAATACGGTTCTGTTTAAATAGTTAAAAATTATCAAGTCTTGAGGTTAAATTGCTGTATATGAGATTATATTTAAAATAATCCACAGAATCATATTCCAAAGCACAGTGAAAACTCATTGCTCTATAGTGGTGATAAAATTTATATTCTCAAAAGAAAGGATCCACTTATACAGTGATTACTTTTTCTTGGTCCTTTAGAAATAAGTGAAGGGGCAGAAATCAATATGGGGTACTACGTGTCCAAAGGAAACCCTGGGAAGTTTCCAGGTTAAATGGGTTTAAATTTAAGAAACTGTGAACTGGAAAAGGACACAAAACTGAAGACTGTTTATATATAAAAAATAAAGTGTTACACCTGATGCATTTTAGAGGAGTCCAACTAATTCACAAACATGTAATGGTTTCCTTTGGTTAAAAAAAAAACAACCCTTTGAACTCATGTTTTTATTTCTAGAAATTACTTTTTCCAACACTAGATTATTTAAAATGAAGGAACTGCCATTACTTGATGGCAGAGGCAAGCAAGACCCAGGATTTCTGACCCTGAGTTCAAGGGCTTTTCAATATACTAACCAAAACACCAAAATAAGTTTGAAATACCTATTTAGAAAATATTCACCAAATAAGATCTAGCCCATTCAGTTAGGTAAACTGCATGCAGTGCGCAGGATGGCAAAATATAGAATCAAGAAAAATGTAATTATCTACGGTTTGGGACATAAAATAAAGATTTGTCTTTGTCTTAAATGTTGCGTGTATATAGAGAGTTTATCACAGAGTGGGAAAACACAAGCAAAGATGAGGATCACATTTTGATTGTGGAGTGGTTACTTGTATACTCTTTGATGAGACGCTAAGAACAGATTACAAAGTGGAAAATATAGGGTCAAATAGTAAATTTAATTTACTAGTCCTGTTAACAAATGTATGGAATATTATCCAAGTTATCCAGAAACCAACTAATTAAACCACTGCTCCCGACTCTTTGCTATGCTTTAACTTAAATATCCCTTTAAAGGCTGAGCACAAGAAAGGCAATGACCCTCAACTATTCTTTTATAGTAGCAGCACAACTAAAAACTATGGGTGAAAAAGATGAAATTCTTAACTAAAATGGGATTTAGAGATTATCTTCAGCTTTCAATTGCTCATATTACTTGTTAAGTCAGAAAGTACATTTCAGGATGCCTGGGTGGCTTATTTGGTTAAGCGTCTGACCCTTGGTTTCGGCTCAGGTCATGATCTCACAGCTCGGCACTTCGAGCCCCATGTTGGGCTCTGCACCAAAAGCGTGGAGCCTGCTTGGAATTTCTCTCTCCCTCTCTCTCTGCTCTTCCCTTGGCTTGTTCTCTCTCTCAAAAATAAATAAATAAACATTTAAAAAATCTTAAAAAATATATGTTTTTAAATTTAAACTTTTTTGTTTTTAATTTCATTTATATTTGAGAGACAGAGTGCGAGTGGAGCAGGGGCAGAGAGAGAGGGAGACACAGAATCTGAAGCAGGCTCCAGGCTCTGAGCTGTCAGCACAGGGCCCGATGTGGGGCTTGAACCCACAAACCACGAGATCATGACCTGAGCAGAAGTCAGACACTTAACCAAATGCACCACCCAGGCACCCCAAGAAAGTACATTTCATAACCAGTTCCCTCCTTTCCCCTCAAAGTTATTTTTTAAGTTAGTGATTTCATATATGCAAATAACTCCATTATAATATATGAAATTTCAACCAGTAAGTGATGTTAATGATATTAACAAAATGTAATCTTCTTTTACTTAATCAGCCTAAAGAAACCCTCATTTTCCCCCAAGACAAGTGAGCAGATGATCATTACCAAAGCTGCATATAATACATGGAATAAACAGTATAAATTTACGGCATAAATGTATACTTCTTCTACAGTTGTAAGTTAAATAAAGTAATATCTTTATAAAATTAGCCAGTGGTTGAAAATATAAAAATGAAATCTTAAAATATAAATTATAACATGATTTATAATTCACTATTAGGAAATAAAAGCAATATTCTCAAAGATGTTTCAGGAAAGTCACAAATTTTATTGAGATAATTAAGTAGATGTCTTTTGTCTTTTAGAAACTAGAACATGAATAGTAGCTGAGTGGAAAAAAAAACCTCAAAAGGGCAGATCAACAAGGCAAAGCCAATCAGGTTCCAACTGGAATTAATTTAGCAAATATTTAATTAACCATCCATATTTATAGCAATGAAAATATGATGGTGAGCAAGCCCATTTGGTCCCTACTGTTAGCTTAAAGCATGAAAGAGAAGAGAAATGAATGACAAAGTGTTATGTAATGGAGGAAATATAGCCTTCTGGAAATACACAGCAAGAAGAAGCATTCCAGAAGGAAATGACTACAGGAACTGAAGAATAAGAATGGAGAAACATTGGTAAAAGAATTTAAAATAGGCAGATGAAAGAGTATGTGTGATTGAGAGATTTTTAGGGACCAGGACTGAGAGAAACTAGCTGAAGAGTAGAGCCTGGTGGGTGGGAAGCAAAGAGGTTGGAGAGAAGTGATGGGTCAACCTCAGGCTTTATCAGGAACTTGGACATTAACCTGCGGCAATGGGGAGCCATTAAGGGTTTTAAGCTAATGACTAACATGATCAAATTTGCAATTTAGAAGGATGACTTTGGTTTACTTAGCTCCTCAAGAGCAGATTGTGTAGGGAAGGGAGATGGAAAAGGCAAAACTAAAGGGAGACTTTCAATAATAGAGATAAGATGATCATGGCCTTCAGAGTATTGAGAGGAAATGAAAAGATGAATCTAAAAGATCCTTTTCAAGAACGAAAAGGACTTACTTGGTGACTAAATGGATGTGACAGAAAGAATGAGAGAGAAGAGTTGAAGACTTTCGGGTTTCTTTTTTTTTTTTAATTTTTATTTATTTTTGAGAGAGACAGACACAAAGTATGAGTGGGGGAGGGGCAGAGGGAGCGGGAGACACAGAATCCAAAGCAGGCTCCAGGCTCTGAGCTGTCAGCACAGAGCCTGTGCGGGGTTTGAACTCAAGAACTGTGAGATCATGACCTGAGTCGAAGTTGGACGCTTAACTGACTGAAGCCCCAAGGACACTCAGGTTTCTAATGAGGAGAAAGATGGATAGTGGGGGCTGCTCATAAGAGAGTGAGCACAGAAAGAGTACTTTTGCTGGAAAAGGTAGTGAGTTTTGAAGAAAGTGAATTTGACGTGCTTACATAATAAACAAGCAAAGTTGTTCAATAAACAGTTGGATAATAAACAGCCTACATTTCCACGTTTCCCTTTTTTTAAAACGTTCATTTATTTTGAGAGAGAGAGAGCATGAGTAAGCACATGCACGTGGGAGAAGGGGCAGAGAGAGAGAGAGAGAGAGAAAGAGAATCCCAAGCAGACTCTGCACTGTCAGGGCAGAGCCCAATGCGGGGCTTTATCTCAGGAACGTGATGATGACGACTCGAGCCGAAATCAAGAGTCAGACATTTAACTGACTGAGCCACCGAGGCATCCCTCTACATTTCCCTTTTTATACCCCTCTCTTCATTGAATCCTTTTAATTCTAATGAGAACTGCATAAGTTCCTGATTTTTTTCATGTTGCCATAATCAACGTTTGGTGTGGCAGTTCATTACCTAATAGCAAAGGGGTCACTGCTTTATCCAGAGCAATTTCATGAGTAAATGATGGGATTGGGGGTGGGAGGAGGTGAAAGGAGTGATGGGTTTCAGGACATGCTACCCCCCAAAATAGCACCTTGACATATTAAATATTTTAAGTCGAAGGGGTTTTAGAAAACAGAAGATCAGTGACCTTCTTGCTTCTGTCTTAAGTTCCTTCACCTTAAATATTCAGTGCGCCAATGCTCCTGTATCATGTAAAAGTGACATCAAATAAACTTGTATGAATAAATAAAGTTGTATGCTTTTTTTCCTGTTAGTCTTTGTCAGTTTACTTTTCAGACCCAGTAAGTGGGTTGAAGAAAAATTTCCTTCCCTACAGGTCCTTGGAGCTGAATTTGTTTTTTTTTTTTCTCAGTACATTTTAATGAAGAACACTTGGCATGGAAATCATGTCTCAATAAAGCTGTTTTTTATTTATTTATTTTTGCTGTTTTTTTTTTTAAAGTAATACTTTAACACTTTTAGCAGATGCTAAATATGTGCTCTTCAGCTTTCTGTATACCTATCAGAGTATCTTCCTTCTATAAAAAGACTAATAGTTTTAGCAGATTGAAGCTAAGTTCAATTTCTAGTCTGAAACATGCAGTAATAAAAGAAATTACAGGGGCGCATGGGTGGCTCAGTTGGTTCGGCGGCCGACTTTGCCTCAGGTCATGATCTTATTATGGCTTGTGAGATTGAGCCCCACATCAGGCTCTGTGCTGACAGCTCAAGCGTGGAACTAGCTTCAGATTCTGTGTTTCCCTCTCTCTCTGCCCCTCCCCCCTCTCAAAAATAAACATTAAAAAAAATTAAAACAACAAAAAAACTGTGTTTATTCCCCAAATTATACACAGCTCAGGCAGCAGAAAACTGAAGCCTTACTGGTTTCACATGCCAGGGGATAATGTTTAAAGCTGAGAGAATGGCTGGAAATTAAGGACGAAATTTCCAAGTATAAGGGAACCACAGAGACTGTGCCCCCAAATCTGAACATCATCTCTGCCCACACACTTATCTGACTACCAAATCATACATGTGTAGGGGAGATCCAAGAGAATCAGGCTAAAAAAGCAGCATATGGAAATCCTAGAAAGTAAACAGAGATATCAGCTGCTGTATAACACAGAAGAGACAAATTTGCAGCTGAGACCAGGAAAGTTAACTGTCTACTAGAGTAAAAAACCAACAATCCAAAAACAAGAATCCCACAATCCTCAACACTATAGAATCCAGAGTTGTTAACTAACAAACAATAGGAAAATATGACTCATGTTCAAGGAAAAAAAGTCAGTTAATAGAAACTGACACCAAGTGGACCCAGATGTTGGATTTAAGAAAGGCTTCAAAGTGGCTTTTCTGATCATGTTCAAAGAATTAAAGGAAAACATGGTTTTACTGAATGGACATACAGGGAGTCTGTGGAAACTGTAAAACAAAATCCAAATGGAAATTCAAGAGTAAGCAAGATACTAGCAGTTCTATTGATAGATCAATAAAAATTACTAATTTGAAGAACAAAGAATAAGATTTAAGAAAAACGAACAATCTTATAGATCTGTGGGACAACATAAAGTGGTTCAACATATCTGTAACTAGAGTTCCAGAAGGAGAGGAAATTAAAGAAAAATGGCAGAAAATGCAACAATAATGTAAAAGCAAGTTAAAATCTGAAGGATGGAAAGGAGTCTGAAACTTTAAACAGGATATCAACCCTAAAAAAATGTTAGGATAGCTCATTTATAAAAATAAAACACCTTTCAAACTATCTATTCTTATCAAAGAGAAAATTACCAAAATTATAAATGCACCTCACAGCAGTTTGATTGATTTAAAATTTAAAACTGGAATAGTACAATAGCCAGCTGTTAATTGTGTTTTTACTACAATGGCTCCTGAATTACACTATCCTATGCTTAACTCTAGACATTTAACATCTGTAGTCAGCTATAATACCATTTAGCTCACTGCTTTGAACCCATGGTTTCTGGATAAGAATGTCTAAATTTAGAAATCTAGTTTAAGGAATGGAAGCTAGATAGACCTCTGTTGCGCTTATTTTTATGATAGAAGCTGTTTTCTAAATCTTCTCTTATTGCTGGTATTAAGACATCAGCTCAGGGGTGCCTGGGTGGTTCAGTCGGTTAGGTGTCGGACTTCAGCTCAGGTCATGACCTCATAGCTCATGGGTTTGAGCCCCGCACCAGGCTCTGCGCTGACAGCTCAGAGCCTGGAGCCTGCTTCGGATTCTGTGTCTCCCTCTGTCTCTGCCCCTCCCCTGCTCATGCTCTGTCTCTCTCTGTCTCAAAAATAAATAAAAACATTAAAAAAAAATTTTTTTTTTAAATGGGGCACCTGGGTGGCTTAGTCGGTTAAGCGTCTGACTTCGGCTCAGGTCATGATCTCACAGTCCGTGAGTTCAAGCCCTGCGTCGGGCTCTGTGCTGACAGCTCAGAGCCTGGAGCCTGCTTCGGATTCTGCGTCTCCCTCTGTCTCTGTCCATCCCCTGCTCATGCTCTGTCTCTCTCTCTCAAAAATAAACATTAAAAAAAATTAAAAAAAGAAAGACATCAGCTTATAGGCAGTATAAAAAATGGTCTCATGGGGTACCTGGGTGGCTCAGTCGGTTAAGCATCAGACTTTTGATTTTGCCTCAGGTCATGATCTTGTGGTTGTGAGACTCCGAGATGAGTGTGGAGCCTGCTTGGGATTCTCTCTCTTTCTGCCTCCCTCTCTGCCCCTCCCCTGCTTGTTCTCTCTCTTTCCCTCTTAAGAAATTAACATTTTAAATAAATAAATAGATAGTTTGAAGCATATAGCAGTTAAAATAAATGCAAAACACGAAAAAAAGAAGATAAATTATCCACAGTAGCAGACGTTTGATATTGTCCAGCTCCCAAACGTAAAGGCAGCAAACCAAAGCCATTAACAAATGTATACAAGATGTTTGCAGAAGGGGTCTGAGGAGCAGATTTCTTTACAAAGAATTTCTGGCACACTATGTGAGGGTCACTAGTGAGTGTTTAAAGTGTATGATGTAGCACAATTTATATTTGCCTTTTCCAATTTGTTTTGTGTAACATTAAAAAAAAACCAGACTATTTGGGGAGGATAAATAATCTCTTAATTTTAACATTTCTCAATTAAAAAAAAAAAATTTTTTTTTAACGTTTATTTATTTTTGAGACGGAGAGAGACAGAGCATGAATGGGGGAGGGTCAGAGAGAGGGTGACACAGAATCTGAAACAGGCTCCAGGCTCTGACCTGTCAGCACAGAGCCCGACGCGGGGCTCGAACTCACGGACCGCAAAATCATGACCTGAGCCGAAGTCGGCCGCTTAACCGACTGAGCCACCCAGGCGCCCCACCATTTCTCAATTTTTGATCCTAAGTTTTCCTGCACTACTCAGTTCTAAGTTTTTTTATTTTATTATTATTATTTTTTTAATGTTTATTTATTTTTGAGACAGAGAGAGACAGAGCATGAATTGGGGAGGGTCAGAGAGAGAGGAAGACACAGAATCTGAAGCAGGCTCCAGGCTCTGAGCTGTCAGCACAGAGCCCAACGTGGGGCTCGAACTCACAGACTGTGAGATCAGGACCTGAGTCGAAGTTGGAAGCTCAACCAACTGAACCACCCAGGTGCCCCTCAGTTCTAAGTTTTTATCTGTAATCCTTTCCCACACAATTCCTGTACTTAAGCATTTGGGGCTACAATTTTTGTAATATTTGTGATGGTAAGGGGAAAAAGGACCAGTCTTCAAACTGGTCTACTACACAAAAATCAAGGAATATTAAAAAATTTACTGTTTAACTTTAACATATAGCCAAAGTCCAACCATGCGAGCCTTCAGACTAAAGTTGTTAGTGTTCCTATTTTCTAAAATAAAGCTTATTATCACGATAAACACTGCACTATTATAAATGAAATTACATCAACTACAGTCTTATCATTCTGCTGGTCCTCAATTTAATCTTCTCTATAAATACATGGTTATTATGATGTGTTGAAATTAAACTCAGACATGTTTTCTCTCAATTATTTTGCTAATCTTGTACTTTTTATTATCAATAAAACCTAAGAAAGGTATAGAGATTTCAAGTGTTAAATTTTCTATTTTTTCATTTAAGAGAAAGCATACATGATAACCTCAAACTTAATTATGTACACTTAGTCTTATTCAGATGATTAAGTTAGTAATTTTGTATTCCTGTCGGTTTTCACCTGCCTATAGTCCATGTATATGAAAAATACTGCAGCTGTTTGCTTTTTGCTAGATTTTATGGATGCGTATATCCAAGGTTGTTTCCAAACAATTGGCCATGTAAACAAAAAGGGCACAAGATTAAAATATCTGATGATTCCTTTAAAATTCACTCCTGAAACTAGAGAAAATGCACCACTTTTTTGCAGACTCACTTACACTGCCCCTCCCCTTTTTTTTTCTTTTATAGAAAGAGGGGGAGGAGAGGGAAAGGCAGAAGGAGAGGGAGAGAAGAATCACAAGCAGGCTCCATGCCCAGTGGGGGGGCTTGATCTCATGACTGTGAGATCATGACCCGAGCAGAAATCAAGAGTCAGATAACTTAACCAACTAACCCATCCAGGCACCCCTACATTTACTTCTTAACTAGAAAAAGAAAATAGATACAGACTAATATTCATGGGTGCTCACATAATAATTCACAAACTGGTAAAAAAAAATTGCATCATATTTGAATGTTTTATAAATAGCAGTAAGAGTTATCTTACCTTCAAAAGCTCAAAGTAATGCAGACAGTGGTAAACAGGGGCTAGAAGTAGCCTGGGTAAAACATATTGAACAGCTTCTTTGAAACCTTCGCCTATTGACTAAAAAAAAAAGTGATTAATTTTTTTAAGATTACTTTTCAGACATCATATATCTTGATTTAAAAATTACTATACCTGTAAATAGAGTGCTGCTCCTGGCTTTGATAACTGACTAAGGAAACGATCATGAAAACCAGGCCGTAAGATATCTCGAGCATATGATTCATATGGATCAAATGCCAGTTCCTTAGAAAATAAAGAAGGTAAAACATAAATAGACTTTCTCCAAGTTAAAACATAAATAACCTACCACCAGAAATACAGACAGATGAAATTATGGGTACATCTAAGCTAGCACAATGAGGTACTTCTCTTAAAGCCTCTAAACAAAATTACATGGCTATTAATTATAATTTTTATAGGATAAGTTTAATATTCTCCAGTAAGAGAGTAAGTAAATCAGTTCTTTCTGATAAATAATGGCATTCTTGTATTTTATGATACTTCCCATCAAGGATTCTAGTAGAGCATTATCAACAAAAACAGTCATAAGAATGGGCAGACTTTTGGTTCCAGAAAACAAAGTTTAGCCTGAACAACAAAAAATATAGATATCTACAATGAAGTAAAGTATAATAAACCTTTAGAATACAGGTGCCCAACATTTATTTTCTCAAGGTTATTTCTTAGTGGTAGACTTTTATTTTCACATTCTGTAAGCCAGAGGTAACAGTTTATAGCATCTAAAATTCATTGTTATGGTTTTCACAAGCAATTAAACAAGAGTTTAATCGAAACTGCCCAAAAATTCTATCATCAATCATTAAGAGACTAAACAATTTTAATGGTTAGGTTGTAATCTATTGGTTTTGATGATTCCTGAGGAACAAGAGAATAGGCGTCATGATTTTAGCAGAAGCCATCCTATGCTCTAACTTATTTATGGTTTAAGAAACTATTATGAAAACAGTACTCTAGTTTCTAGCAAGAGCTCATTTCTAGGAAGGGTAATTCTAGAAAGAGGAAGAGGACATCTAGTGGAGGAGTACAGAAAGGACTGACAGAACAAATGATGTTTGTGTTGATTACTCTTAATGTTTCTTAGATTTTTTTTTTTTTTTTAAGATTGAATAATGACAATATAAGATCAGAAATCAGGAGACCGGAGTTCTATTCTTTGTGAAACACAATATGGCTTACATAGTTCTAAGTCATCCTGAATTCCTTGAACTGGTTCCTAATTCATTTCCCAATTTCAACTCCTTCAACTACTTTCCCAACTAAAAATTTCTATAATAATGTAAACTGGAAATTGCAGTCCACTGTAGGTTTTACAAGAAGGGATAGTAAGGTTTCAGCAATAACAAGGAGTCAGGTATGGACAGAGTAAATGGGAGAGAGGAATAAAAATGTGATTTGATGCTTTTATCTTGGGTCTCTTGAACTCTAGAAATTATCTTGTACAGAAGATAATGTTTGCCTTCCTCCTCTTTCAATAAACTCAAATGTACTATAGAATTTTTATGACAACTATATACATAAAGGCTGTAGAGTAAAGTGGCTTAAAAGCCTAACTTTAGAGTCATAGGGACTCAGATTCTAATTCTGATTGTACTACTTATTAGCTATGTGAGCTCTGATAAACAAAGCCAGTTTCTTCACTGGAAAATGTGGATAATACCTACTCTCAAAGGGTTGTTTTAGGAATTAAATGATAACGTGCAAAATGCTTACAAACAGTGCACGCACATATAAAGTACTGAATAAACGGTATGCAGTATTATAATTTTAACTGGCTAATCTCAAAAGGGAAAAAAATCGCCAACTGGGAATCCAACCTCTCATCACATAGTTTTATCCTTGAGCATAAATTTGTAGAACTCTTAGCACTACTAAGAATCCTTATATAAGTTAATAGATGATTTTCTGATTAGTTTACTGGTTAAAATTCAATACAAGATTCACAAAACAATGATCAATATACACAATTGTATATTAATGATTAAAAATGTAGAATATTCTAAACATACAGAAAAGTACATTAGAACAACTCATGTAACTATATTCACCATTTAGCTCCAAAAATTTCAACATTTTCTAATTTCAACATTTTATAATACAATAAATAAAAATATAATAAAAGAAAGAATAATTTCTTTTAAAAAAAAGAAAGAAGACAGTTTAGTGGTAATTGATCCTTCTTTCACAAGCTTATCTCCTCCCCTGCTGATCCCCACAGGAAATCATTATCCTGAATTTGAATTTTATCATTTCCATGTATGTTTTTATATCATAATTACACATGTATCAAGAAATAAGGCAATGCTTTCAAACTTTATATAAATATCATAATGTATTTATGCTTCTGCAATTTGTACTTTACATTCAAACTTATGTCCAAGACTTACCCATTTGGATTAATGTAGTTTCTTCCACTCATTTATTCTAAATTCTTTAACATTGTATTGAATAAATATACTTTTTTTGAGATAATTTAGATTCACACGCAATTGTAAGAAATAATATAGAAAGATCCTGTGTGCACACTACTCAGTTTCCCACAAAGGTAACATCTTCCAATAGTACAATATAGTGCAATATCACAACTTGGCCATTGACACTGATGTAGTGCAGTACAGAACATTTCCATCACCACAGGGATCTCTCATTGCCCCTTTAGAATCATACCTCACTCCCTCCCATTACCACCCAGGTCCAAATTATGTATTTTTTTGTTTTGTAGCTCATGCTTTGGTTGTCACATCTAAGAATGCTTTGCCAAAGCCAAGATTGTGAAGATTTAGCCATGCTCTCTTTTAAGAGTTTTATAATTTTAGCTCTTACATTAGATCTATTTTATGTTTGTATATGGTATGAGGCAGAAAGTTCAACTTCATTCTTTCATATTCTCACAACTTTATAGTGTCTTTTTGTGAATAGAAGTTTAAAAACTTTAATCTTTTATGGCTTGCACTCTCTAGGTTCTTTACGAAAACTTTTCTTTTTAAATATATTTTTTTTAATTTTTTTTTTTTTTCAACGTTTATTTATTTTTGGGACAGAGAGAGACAGAGCATGAACAGGGGAGGGTCAGAGAGAGAGGGAGACACAGAATCGGAAACAGGCTCCAGGCTCTGAGCCATCAGCCCAGAGCCCGACGCGGGGCTCGAACTCACGGACCGCAAGATCGTGACCTGGCTGAAGTCGGCCGCTTAACCGACTGCGCCACCTAGGCGCCCCTTAAATATATTTTTTAATATTTATTTATTTTTGAGAGAGAGAGAGAGAGAGAGAGAGAGAGAGAGAGAGAGAGAGAGACAGAGTGTGAGTGGGTGAGGGGCAGAGAGCCAGAGGGAGACACAGAATCCGAAGCAGGCTCCAGGCTCTGATTTGCCTGCACAGAACCCGATGTGGGGCTCGAACTCATGAACCGTGAGATTGTGACCTGACCTGAAGCCAGTCGCTTAACTGACTGAACCACCCAGGTGCCCCAAGAAAGCTTTTCTATCTCAAAGTCATAAATATATTCTCCTATATTCTCTTCTGAATTTTTTAAAAGTTTATTTGAGAGAGAAAGAGAAAATGTGTATACAAGTGGGGGAGGGGCAGAGAGAGAGAATCCCAAGCAGGCTCTGTGCTGTCAGCATGGAGTCCAACGCGGGGCTTGATCTCATGAACTGTGAGATCACGACCTTTAGTTGAAATCAAGAATCAGACACTTAACTGACTGAGCCACCCAGGTGCCCCTCTCTTCCAAACTTTCAAAATTTGCTTTTTGTTTTCTAGATTTTTAATCTGTTGAGAACTTGGGTATGAAGTGAGCTAAGGAAGGAGTTTTTTCTTTCCATATGGATAACCAGTTTTTTTAAAGATAAACATGGATTTATTTTTGAGAGAAAGCACACACAAGCACATGCACGTGAGCAGGGGACGGGCGGGAAGAAAGGGAGACACAGAATCCCAAGCAGGCTCCACACTGTGAGTGCAGAGCCTGACACAGGGCTCAAACCCACGAACCACAAGATGATGACCCGAGCTGAAATCAAGGGTCAGATGCTTAAGGGACTGTGCCACCCAGGCACCCCTGCTGAACACATGCTCTTACATTTAATGAAATCTAGCTTATCAATCTTTTCTCTTATGGTGTTGGTGTCTTGTTTTAAAAATCTTTGCTTGGGGCGCCTGGGTGGCGCAGTCGGTTAAGCGTCCGACTTCAGCCAGGTCACGATCTCGTGGTCCGTGAGTTCGAGCCCCGCGTCGGGCTCTGGGCTGATGGCTCAGAGCCTGGAGCCTGTTTCCGATTCTGTGTCTCCCTCTCTCTCTGCCCCTCCCCCGTTCATGCTCTGTCTCTCTCTGTCCCAAAAATAAATAAACGTTGAAAAAAAAAAAAATTTTTTTTTAAATCTTTGCTTATTCTAAGGTCATGAAGATCTCTCACATTTGCTTCCGCAAGCTTTATTATTTTAACTCACTCTTGAATAAAAGTTTAGTTGGACAGAAAATTCTATTTTCCCTTAGTACTTGAAGATATTCCTCAACTGACTGTTAGCATCTATTGTTAAAGAGAAGTCTTCTGTCATTTTAATTATAGTTCCTTTTCAAGTAGTACTCTTTTCTCTCTTACGGCTTTTAAGATTTTCTCTTTATTCTTGATCCATAGTTTCACTGTAACGTTTTTGACTGTAGGTTTATTTTTATTTATCCTGCCCACTATTTGGAATTCATTTTTGACCTGGGAACTCATGTCTTCATTTCTGGAAAATGCTCAACTTTTACCCCTTCAAATTATTCTTCTCCACCATTCTTTATCTGAAACTCCTATTAGACAATATTAAAGTCTTTCAGTGTAGACTTCATTACTCTTAGCTGTTCTAAGAGGATCATATTCTAATCGTGGTTTCTGTGTGTCACATTTTCAGTGAATTCCTCAATTCCTTTCTCCAATTCATAAATTTTCTCTTTGAACCAGGTCTAGCAAATGTTGACTACATAGTGAGTTTTTGTTTATATTTAATTCCCAATATCCCTAATTGTTTGTAAGTTTTTATTTGGTTTTGAGAGAGTGCACACATATGTGTGAGCAGAGGAAGGGTAGATGGGGTGGGGGTGGGGTAGAGGATGTGAAGTGGGCTCTGTGCTCACAGCAGAGAGCCTGATGTGGGGCTCAAACTCACAAACTGTGAGATCATAATCTGAGCCAAAGCCAGATGCTTAACCAACTGAGCCACCCAGGCATACACCCACGTCCCTTTTTAAGTAGGCTTCATGCCCAGCACAGATCCCAAAGCAGGGCTTGAACTCATGACCCTAAGATCAAGCAAGACCTGAGCTGAGATCAAGAGTTGGACCCTTAACCGACTGAGCCACCCAGGAGCCCCTAATTGTTTCTTTTGATAGCTACCTGTTCTTCTTTTCCCTCCACTTATTTTTGTTTCACAATGTCTTCTTTATAAATATTTCTTCACTTATCTCTTTGAGCCTCCTAAACTTCTTTTAAAGTCTTCATATGTCTATTGCACAAAATTAATTTCATCTGGAATGATTTTTTTTCCCTAATGGTTGATTTTGTTAGATATCACACTAAGCATTATTATTTGTCCTGTATTTTGGAATTGCGTGTTAGAGATTTCTTAGGGGGAGGCTTCTAATGTTTGGTTTCCTTTTTTTCTCTCCCATCTCTTTATGATCATTCTTTCAGACCAGAACCTGTTCTGTGATTTTTGGGTCTCAGGCTCTGTAGTCACATTGGCTTAATATTGTGGGATAATTTGTTAAGTTTTAAAGTATATTTGTTATAAGGTAGTGTTTCTGTTCCCCCACCTCAAGTCTACAACTTTCTATAAAACTTTGCAGGCAGGAAATTGACAGATTTCTCTGGCATCCTCTTATAATCAGGGTCTTGAAACAAGAAATCTTGCTCACTTTCGCGGAGCACATTTAATCTTCATTATCCTTAAGAGTTGAACACTCAGCTACCAGAGTTCATTACCTTGAATGTCTACTCTATTTCTACTCTACTACTGATCTTATTTTTTAGTCCAGTTTTGCATATTCCTTCTTTTTAAGTTTATAAAAAATATCTATTTATTTATTTTTGAGAGAGAGAGAGCACAGAGTGGGGAAGAGGAGCAGAGGGGGAGGGAGGGGGAGAGAGAATCTCAAGCAGGATCCACACACTCAGTGAGGAGCCCACACGAGGCTTGATCCAATGATCCTGGGATCATGACCTGAGCTGAAACCAAGAGTCAGATACTAAACTGACTGAGGCACCTGGTCACCCCGTATATATATTCCTTTTTTTAAAAAAATATACTTTATGACTTCTATGTGTTTGAAGCAAGAGTGGAGGGGCTGTCAGTGAAGTTTAAGCTATTCTGCCTGAAAATCTTAAATTTTTTATTTTACAAACTCAACCCTGTGTTTGTGGATTTTAGAGTAAGAACAAAGGAAGAGCTAAAAATTTCAGAATGACTACCAATGCGAACTTATTAGGACTAACTCATATACTGTAGCATTTGAATACCCAAGGAGAGGGTCACTATTTTTCCACCCCCACAGCATTTGAATCATCTAGGTCCTAGACCTGATTTTCCTATTCACTTCACTCCTCCTATTCCAAATTATAACGTATAGTTATCATATATTGAATAGCTTACTGTGTGAAGGTGGTTAGCTAAATATTTTAGGTAGGTTATTTTAATTTTTACAAAAATCCTGAACCCTATTATTATCTCTATTTTATATATATATATATATATATATATATATATATATATATATATATATATAAATGGAGGTTTAAAGATTTGAGATAAATTGCCCACAGTCACATACAACTCGTAAGTAGCAGAATTTAGACCAGAACACAAGTAGTCTAACCTCAGATCCAAGTTCCATGGCTTCTTCATTGACAGGGCATTCATGGACTTTTCTTAGCTTTGCTATATAAGACAGATGATTGAGTGTCAGCTGTAAATGCCTCTCCTTGGTGGGATCTCCTTTTTCATAATGGATAAGAGACTACTTTTTTGTGGGTTTCATAAGACAATAGAAACAAATGTTGACAATGACCCTATGAGGAACAGGCAATATAGCTGAGTGGTCATCAGTTAATATCTATGATTTTAGCTGGAAACATGAATTAAGACTCCAATTTTAATGCAAGGTAGGGCTTTTATATGGACTTTTTTGGGTGTATAATTAAAGTACTTACCTCTGCTAAGTCTTCAAAGCAGCTTCCTACTAAGGGATGGGGACTACCTTCATCAGTCATTTCCACAGTATCTTCTATATGGCCCAGTAACTTTACACTAAGTTCATGTATATCTACTATACGACTAAATATATTTTCTACGTCCTGTCGGGAGGAAAAACATATTAATTCAGTTAGGCTATAGAATAAAAAACAAATTTTGAGCCAATAAGTCATTTTATAATCATAACATTTAACATGAAAAATACATTGAGAAATTTTAACAACTTAGAAACGTAAGCAAAAGACAGCTTAAGAATTCTTTGTGCAAAGGTGTACAATTTGCAAATATATTTCTTTAAGGTCAGTGGTTCTCAATATATAGCACATATACTTTTTGAAAACTGTTATTTCCTTAAAACAGTGAGAAGACTAGCACTTTTTTACATTTTTGCAAATCTCTAATAGACTTAATAGAAGGTAGCTCGATTTTCATATATATGTATTTAATCTGTTGTGAGACATTGTTTTGGTTAAAGCATACAAAGAAAATCTAGCTTCACACAGATAGGTAGTTGGAAAAGGGAGGAATATTTTAATTGTCTATTCAAATAATTGTAGATATCCTTTTCTTTTTCAGTACAGTTTCTTTATTGAGATGTAAGTCACAAACCATAAAATTCACCCTTTTAAATTGCACTATTCAATGGTTTTCACATATTCAGAGCTGTTCAATTATCGGCAGTATAAAATTCCAGAATATCTTTGTCACCTCAAAGAGAAGGTCTATCTATGTCCATTAGCAGCATCCTCCATTCTTCTTTTCTGCCCAGGGGGTGGCCACCACTAATCTACTTTCTATCTCCCTGGATTTGCCTATTCTGGACGTTTCATATAAATGGAGTGAACACCCTTTCATGCTAGTATGCCCGAAATCAACAAATGATAGTTTCTTAAAGGTTAGTTGCAAGTGGAATCTGAAACCACATCAATTTTGTACTATTACATCAAAATCCATCGGGCTATATTAAATTTTGAAAGGATTCTTTACCTATGTATGTTTTCGTAGCATTATGAATTTGGTCACTTGGAAAACAGTGGTCCATTGAATTTTGCAGATTTTCCAAATGTTAACACATTTAACTATAGAATATTAAAAGACCAAACCTATTAGTATCACCACCGATCTTGGGAGTAGATACAAATTTTCCAAAATTTTATTTCATTTGGAAGCTCAAATTTTATCACTGTCAACAAATATTGCCACTCTCCTTGAAGTGACAGGTTTGTTCGTTTTATTCCCCCATTTCATTCATTTTTGAGAAATGTCTGCCAAACACACAAGTCTAAATAACTACAGACCTGTCAGTTGTTCTTTCAGGTAAAAGTAGTGTTTCATGAAGAAAATGGCTAGTTCAGGTAGCCATTCAGTCATACAGTGCTTTCCTTCAACGCAGCCACCCTACTGTGGTATGGAGCAGAAGTGCTTACACAAACCTCCTAACTGCCTCAGCGCTTCTCTTACCTGGGCTTTCTTATGGGATGCCCAGCTCTTGTTCTACCAGTAGTGACAGAAAAAACTCCCATGAGTCCAGACAGTCCCCTTTTACTTCATGTCTTCATTCTATTCCTTTGTTATCTCATTTTTGTTACAAGTAGACATGATACAAGAATGCTCAATTCAACACTTGGTGACTTACGATGTTCTGTAGGTCAGATTCCTGGATGGGCTTCTGTCATGGGGTTACACACTTGAAATGTCAACGGATATTTTCTTTAAAAAAGTCCACTGGTTTACCCTCCCATAAGTAGTGTATGGGAGTAACAGTTTGGTCAAACCCTTACATACAACCCTTACATACAAGATTGTCAATCTTAACTTTTAGAAAAATGTCTAGGTAATTGAAAAACAAATACTCATTTGCATTTGTTCAGTTACTTTTTTTATTTGATTATCTTTGACTATATTTTTTTGTCCAATCAACTTTGAAGTAGGATTCATATGCAATAAGATATACCTATTTTGATGTACTTTTAGATGAGATTTTATGATGTTATTTACTCTTATAACTGTCACCACTGTCAAGATATAAAACACTTTTATTACCTTGAGAAGTTTCCTTATGTTCAATCCCCATTAATCACCACTATTGCCCCCAGGAAACCAGCAATCTGCCTTCTGTCACTACAGATTAGAATTCCACAATATTAAACAAATGGAATCATACACAATCATATTTGTTTAGTTTCTTAGGTTACGTTTTTGAGATGCATCCATGTTGCTTATATAACTACTTCATTCCTTTTAATTCTGAGTAGTATTCCATACGTATGGACATACCACAATTTGTATATCCATTTACCTGTTGATGGATATTTGGGTTGTTTCCAGTTTGGGGCCATTACAGATAAAGCTGCTATGAACATTCACAAACAAGTTTTGTGTGGACATGTTTTCATTTCTTCTGGGTAAAAACCTAGGAGTGGAATTGCAGGCAGTATGGCTAGTTTATGTGTAATGTTACACCAACGGCCAACCTCTTTTCCTAAGTATTTGTACCAGATTACATTCTTACAAGCAACAAGGGAATTTTACATTCCCACAAGCAGTTGCTTCACACTCTTTTCGACATTTGGTAATGTCATTTTTTAATTACAGCCGTTCTAATGGGTTTGTAGTAGTATCTCATTGTGGTCTTAACTTGCATTTCCCTGAGGGCTACGGATGTTGAGCATCTTTCAATGTGCTTTTTGGTCACTGGAATAGCTTCTCTTATAAAGTGTGTAAATTTCCTGCCCACTTAAAATTGTCAGGCTGTTATTCTAATTATTGAATTGTCTAAGTCCTTTATATATTATGGGTTCAAGTCTTTTATTAGATATATGTATTTCAAATAGGTTCTACCAATCTGTGGCTTACATTTTTATTTCTGAGACAGTGTCTTTAGAAGAACAAAAGTTTTTCATTTTAATGAAATCCAATTCATTAATTTTTTACTTTATGGTTCTTGATTTTTGTGTCCTAAGAAATCTTTACCTATTCTTTACTCCTTTATTTTTCAAAACAACTTTATTAAGGTAAAATTTACATACCATGTAATTTATCCATTTAAAGTCAACAATTCAATGTCTTTTTTACTATACTTAAAGGTTTGTGCAACTCATAAACCACTCCTGTTAACTTTTAACGTTCACTCATTGCCATAACTTGAGCCCCAGTGCCAGCTACTGTAGTGAGCACTGCTTTTCTATCAGTCACCCATGCCTAGAGTTCTACCTTAGACAATCTACGAATGCAGCCCCCTTAGACAATCTCAACTGTTCTCAGCATTCAGCATTTCCCCAGGATTCAGTTAGGTTGGTTTGATTGCTATTGTAAGATCAGTAATCCCTTCTCTAATTTTCAATGTTATTGGCTCCCTCTCTTTGCTCCCCAAAATATTGTCATCGCACTTCTATTATGGTAATTACCGTACTGTGTTGCAATTTAACATCAAGTTTACATTTCCATCTTGACTAGACTCAATTTGAGGTAAGGAATTGTTTCCTACTCATCTCTGAATCCTCACTGCCAAGTACTGTATGGTGCCTAACAGTATATACAGGCAGTACTGATGAAGTATTAGTTGAATGACTCAAATGAGTCAAAATAAACAAAAAAAATCTTCCACTTTAACAAGAGGCTTTATTCCTTGGAGTACATGGAAAACTGAATTCACTTGCACTTATAGTTCAGTCTAGTTTAGATTTGGTCTTTTCATTTTTGATGTTGAATTTATTGAAACTGTTGTAGCAACTCTGAGATCATAGTCACTATGAATTAAATCACACAGCTTAAAAAGTTATGACAAATTAGCAATTATAAACTACACAAATTCAAATTTAAGGGATCATGTAAAATTAACACGTACAATGATATATGTGTATACAACAATACTTACATTAGCTGAAAATAATTTTGAATTGGAGACAAAGGGCTCTCTAAAAACTTTTATAATTAAATTTAGTTCCCTTATGTACTGTCGAATTTCTGCCATAAATGCTTTTACCAAATCATAGTAAGTTTGCTCTCCTGAGGTGGAAGGCTCTTCATCGGTTAAAGATAATATATTTATATCTTCTACATCTTGATGAAACATATCCATCAATACCTACATAGTCAGAGATATAAAAAAAGTACAGTGAAATATGAATCTGTAGTTAAAGATAAGCACCCTAAGTTGCTCTTTGAATACAGTTCATAAGTGATAAAAAGCAGAAACACAATAATCTCTTCTTGGCTATATTGCCACTGCTTCCTGCATATTTTCTCTACAAACAGAATTCTACATCTAATATCACAAACTGCTTCCTCCAAGCTCTCTGTTAATACTGCTACCTGTCTGTCTCTCTTGTTAACCTATTAGTTCAAATTTGTTCCCAAACTTTGTCTTAGACTTCCCTTAGTTTCCTCTGTTTCATACCCTTGTCATCACCACCTCATTCCAGGGCCTCACTGCCCTGTATCTGAATAATTCACAGTCTGCTAATTGGCCTCCTTGACTACGTTTGTTGGAAACTGATCAAAACTAGTCCTGCTTCTTCCAAGAAGCCTATTATTATTCTCTTACTAAATCTCACCTTTCCCCTTCTATAAATTTTGACATCATTATCTCTACAACATGATGAAATATTTTATCTTGTATTACTCTGTGCTTGTTTCACAAATGTAAATTTCCCTTCATCAACTCTGCAGCCTTGTTTTATACTTCTTTTGCATCTCCTCTCTGTGTAAGCTCATAGTATGTACTAAAAAATATTTTACTTATCTGATTTAAAAGCTAACAGATATTTTTTTTTTTTTTTTAACGTTTATTTATTTTTGGGACAGAGAGAGACAGAGCATGAACGGGGGAGGGGCAGAGAGAGAGGGAGACACAGAATCGGAAACAGGCTCCAGGCTCTGAGCCATCAGCCCAGAGCCTGATGCGGGGCTCGAACTCACGGACCGCGAGATCGTGACCTGGCTGAAGTCGGACGCTTAACCGACTGCGCCACCCAGGCGCCCCAAAAGCTAACAAATATTTTATATTCATTGAAAAATATTTTAAAAACCAAATAGTTATTCATTTAAAAATGTCAATACATTTGAGACCCTTCCTCAGATCAGGTGATTTTTACTCTATATGCTCACATTCTAAAAGAAAAAAATAAACACTAGAACATAATTAAGTGGATTCAGTAATCAGAGAGAATAGTCCAAATCAATAAGAGTATAGTGAGGAAAAAATGGAACGAAATGCTCATTCGAAAATATTTTCTTTTCTGAAAAGTCATTTTCATAAAATAAAAATATTGAGGCAATCTAGAGTAATAACTAAGAGCTTTAGAATGAGATCTAGAGTTTGAGTCCAGGTTTTGAAACTTCTTAGTAAGTTCTGGGTCAATTTCTGTATCTCTCTAAACTTCAGTTTCCCTTTTATAAAGAGTACCTACCTTACAGGGGTACCACAAAGACGAAAGGAAATAAATTACATATATGCTTAACTTCAATAATGTTTGCTCTTTTTATTTTTAGTAGGCTCCACACACATCGTGGAGCCCAACGCAGGACTTGCACTCATGACCCCAAGATCGAGAGTCAGACACCTAATTGACTGAGCTACCCAGGTGCCCCAATGTTTGTTCTTAATATTTTTATAATAAAACCACAGAAGTAGTATCTAAAGAGAGTTAGGTGTTGAAATAAAGCCCTCAAGAGTTTAGTATTTTTACATTTTCAAAATTTGTTTTCAAAGTTCATCATCTTCTAAGTATTCCAATCTAAATACTTTAAAGAATTTCACTAATAAGAGATTATTACTATCATTTACTCTACTTGCAGGAACACATAAAAGAAAAACTGCATGACATTTTTAAACACAGTTTACAGGCAGCTGGGTGGCTCAGTCAATTAAACATCTGACTCTTGATTTCGGTTCAAGTCATGATCTCATGGTCTGTGAGATCGAGCCCCAGGTCAGGCTCTATGATGACAGTGCAGAGCCTGCTTGAGATTCTCTTTCTCTGCCCCTCCCCCACTCACAGGTTCGCTCACTCTCTCTCTCTCTCAAAATAAATAAATAAAACATTTTTAAAAATAAACATGGTTTAATACTATATATATAATACTCTATTTCCATAAAGTGATATCTTGTGTAGTTGCTATTAGACTACTGGAAATATACCCTAACACATAATATATAATTTTATTATCTGAATAGTATGTTAGCATCCAATAAATCAGGAATAAAAACTTAAGAACAAGACATACAGAAGATCAGTATCCTACCTTATCAGCACACATTGCCACTTTAATATCTTGTTTTGTAATTTCATAATGCCGTATATTTCGTACATAATTCCCCACCAGCTTTAAAATGTCTGCAGAAATGTATTCTAATACTGCTACTATGTAAACAGAAACCTGGTGGTCAATTTTATAACCTAGGACCTCCTGAAAAATTAAAAGAAAAACATGTTTAAAAATCAGATACTATAAATTTGACACACTGATTAAAAATTTAAAAAAACATGTATACAATTTAGCTTAACTTTTACTGAGGCCTGTGATTATCAACAACATTTCATTGTAAGTGGTTCATCTATGAATAATATACATATTGCTATTTGGAAATGTAGGTAGAGCAAAATTACCTACGATCATGTAAAATACTTAATAAGTACAGATTACTAAATAGATCATCCTTAACTTAAGAAGAGAAGCCCCAGTTTGGGGGACAGGAGAAATGCTCACTTTACCTAATTCAGAATACCTGGAATTAACTATGACAAAAGAGGTTTTTTGTTTATTCAGAACAAAAGTTAATGTATTATTGATATCTGGGAATATGTACACTAGCCTTATACCTCTGTTCTTCATTCCAAAGGAATCTGGGATCCCAAAACCCTGGTGGCGCATTTCTGGTATTTGTACTGTTTCAATGAGAAAAAATTTATGCTATGTTCTACTGAACAACAGCGGTTACTAAGAACATGTTAAATAGTATTATTAGACTTCAAAGAAGGTATGGGCTTTTGTGGGGCTGACCAGTTGCTACAGGGAAACAAATTCTATTTTCTAAATAATCCGATTTAAAAAAAACCTTTGAAACACGAAGTTTACTTATAAGTTGGCGGCAGGTGGCATTTACCTTTAAAGATATGTAAAAACTATGAAATGGTTATAGTGATAAAGATTTATTAATAAACTGAAATGGTATCTGCAATTAGATCATAAAATTCACAGTTCAGGATCATTACTGACACAGCAGGCACATACCTCAATGTGTTAATTCTCTCAGAATAAAATTCAATGTATGGCTAGTAAAAATTAGGAAAAGAGAATTATACAGAAGTATGTAGTTACTAGTAGTTTAGTAATTCTCTATAGCTTGCACTTATTTCCTCAGACCAGTAAAATACAGACAGATATTTCTTCCAACAACCCGAGTACAAAACATAACCTTTGACAGTCTTAAACATAATCCAAGTGTTTAGTCTTAAATCTTAAGTCTTGGACGAGATCAAACAGACCTGAATTCCCTAACACCATCACTTGGAGCCCTGTGAACATGGACTAAAAGTTACTTAATCCATTTTTGCCTCAGTCACCTCATCTACAAACTGGGGATGACAATAATAACTTTGTTGAGTAATAAAGTTTAGAGGTAATGTACGCAAAAGCATTAACATTTTGCTTGTATTATAGTACATAAAAATGATTGGTATCATAAGTATTAAGGTTTTAATTACTATAATACCTATATTTTTGACGTGAGAGTTAATCTATAGTTTGTTAATCTTATTAAATAAATAGAAACAGGATTATTAGGATTTCCAACAATTATTCTTTCTACTAGCTCTGGAGAGATTCAGCTGACTGATTTAAATGAGAAGTGGGACTGGGTAGTTTAGGTAATCTTTAGACAATTTTTGCTCAGAAATTACACATAGCCCTGTGGCAGACTCACAGAGGTCCCTACACATCTGACAACGTGAAGGATTAAGATTTGAAGGATGTGTAGGGACACTTAGGTCTAACCAATAAGAAAGGAGTTTTATAAATTCTCTTTGAGGTACTAGTAACACCAGAGCTGAACGAAATCCACAATTATAACTTTTCTTAGTCCCTTCAATTTGCATATTTTTGTCAGTATGAAATTACTTTAAATCATGTTGCCCAACTTATATTTCCCTATTGTCATATCATCCCTCCCCGTGACATGAATTTCTGGAAAAATTAAAATGAGAGAATTTTACTCTTCAATCGACTATTATCCATAAAATATATGCTGAGCGTTTGAAAACGATGGGTTTTATTTTGCTTTTAAAAGGCAAGAAGGTAGTATTTCAGCTTTACCTTTAATAAAGGATGAATTTTTTCTACTGGGAGAGATAAAGGGTTTCTTCGCTTCCTCTTTTCAATAGCCGATTGGGCATCAGCTATTGCCCACTTATCAATTGGATGAGGGAAACTTTTTTGAACACGTTCCTTGGAAAATAGGAAAATAACAACTAAGCAACAAATATATTAAATAGTGCTTTTCACTTATAATTTACTTTAAAAATCAAAGAATACCAAAAGCAGGCTTTTCACATGTGCTATAATTTATACTACAACCATACTTAAGAGAAAACTCTACTGTCAATGGATTAGTTTCTTAATTAGACAATTAAGAGATTAAACATTCTTTGTATTATCTAGGGGAGAATATCACATTCAGGATTTCAACTTAGCTGTGATAAAGCTAATGACAAGAATGATTAGAATAAACATTGCTTAGGGGCGCCTGGGTGGCGCAGTCGGTTGAGCGTCCGACTTCAGCTCAGGTCACGATCTCCTGATCCGTGAGTTCGAGCCCCGCGTCGGGCTCTGGGCTGATGGCTCAGAGCCTGGAGCCTGCTTCCGATTCTGTCTCCCTCTCTCTCTGCCCCTCCCCCGTTCATGCTCTGTCTCTCTCTGTCTAAAAAATAAATAAACGTTAAAAAAAAAAAAAAATCTAAAAAATAAAAAAAAACATTGCTTATATAAAATCTCAACAAGACCTAAGCTCAAGAAGCAAGTATCTAAATCTAATTTTCATTCATTTGACCTTTTAATAATACCAATTACAACCTAAAGTAGCATTTTGCACTTGAAACCTCTAAGAAATTTTTTCTTTATTCATCATGCAAAAGTACTTGACTTCAAAAGTATTTACAGATCATGGAAAACAAGGGTTTACATTGGTAACAGCAATTTTTATACACCGTAGTTCATCATTAGAGTTTGAACCCTCTATAAATCATTAATTTTTACAAAATACTTCTCTTTAATTTCTAGCACTTACTTGGTTAGCATTTCCATTGAAAGTGAAGAAACTCATGTTAATGTAAAAGCTGAATTTTCCTACTTTTATAAACTAATGTAGTTCACTTCAAGCAAAAGTGACTCTTTCAGGATACCACAGTGAAAACCAGTAGAGGTCGCTATTAACATAATTTAAAACCATGTAGATAACTAGTTTGTAAAAACTATTAGATAAAATTAAATGTCATTCCTGATTATAAACCTAAATAAAAAGTTTTGTCAGTTGCTATTAAAATGAAAAATAAAAAAAGAGACTGTCACATGACACTTTGGAGGGAAAACATGTTGCTTTTAGGACATCTTAAGAACAAATTTATAAAGTGAGAATAGTTTAGCCCATTCAAGTTAAGTAAATTTTCTCTTCATCTAGGTTTGAGGCTTGAAATCAGCTGCCAAAGTTAAGAAGTGATCGTTTCAATTCTAATTAATGGAACTGGAGGTATGTTGAAAGAAATTATTGTAGTTATAAATGGAGTTTACAAATTTATTGAAATGCCTAGTTAAAAAGCTATTTGCCAGGACACTATACAGATAATACAAAGGTCCAAAATATTGGGGGAGTTTGGAAGGTAAAAAAGGAGAAAAGAAAAGGAGGAGAAGGTGGAAAGCAACATCAAAAGCTAAAATTCTTTTCCTTTCTCCCAGTCAATACTAGATTTGCTAATCCAAAAATGACAATTAAAGAGATTTAGGACTAACTTAACTATGGCTTCCAATTAAAAATTTCAGTGATGGGTTTAACCTGTGGTTAACCATGGTACAAATCTTATAATGGTATGGCCCTGTGCTGCTATTTTCTTTCCCCTCACCTCTTTCCCTCCCTCCCTCCCCCTCTCCCTTTCTTCCTTCCTTCTAACCTCAACTCACAGTAAGAAATAATAAATTCTTAATACATCTCATCGCATCCTTACACATCATACACATACTAAACAAAGTTCATAAAACAAAACCTGCCCTTATTACACGCTGATATTACACTGATATTTTCTATGCATTAAAAAAAAGTTAGTTGGGCAATGCATAACGTGATTTTATGACTTACTAATGGGTCCTGACCTAGGGTCTAAAAAGCACTGGTGTATGGTAGTGAAAGTATAAGAGAAAAGACGTTGAACTCAATACGACAATTCTTAAACATATTTCACATAGGTCTTTGGAAAAAAAGTCACTGGTAGAATTACATAGGCAAAATGGAGGCAGGGGTTGAGGTGGAAGAAAAAGAAAATAGAATAGCAATCCCTTCCCAGAGAAAGAACAAGTATAATTATGGAAAGACAAGACTTAAGAAATTAAATAAAGAAAAAAAATAAATTTAACAAAGAATATACTTTACCAGGGACATAGAACAGAAAAAAATACTATTAGTTTTTTCTTCTATTTTTTTTAATAAAGATTAAATACAGAAAATGAGGGAGAATGAACCGGATTGGAGCAATTTTTATACACTATCTTCTAACATGAAAAATTATTGTGAAAAGACAGAAACAAACAATACATATCCCTCCTCTACATTCCCAGAGCACTCATATAAATGCTTCTTTATTCATCGGGAACACTGCCTGACAGATAGCAATACTCAAATACTGGTGGCATGGATTGTTGAATTTTGGCTACGTCAGTGAAACGAAAACCCTTTCATTTGGACTCTGATAGTTCACAATCTTTAGTACAATTTCTCAAAATTTTTCAATTAACATAAGCAACATTAAATAACATAATATTCAATTAACATAGTATAGATACATATAGAGTCCATCAGTTTTCTTTTTTTTTTTTTTAAATTTTTTTTTTCAACGTTTATTTATTTTGGGGACAGAGAGAGACAGAGCATGAACGGGGGAGGGGCAGAGAGAGGGAGACACAGAATCGGAAGCAGGCTCCAGGCTCTGAGCCATCAGCCCAGAGCCTGACGCGGGGCTCGAACTCACGGACCGCGAGATCGTGACCTGGCTGAAGTCGGAGGCTTAACCGACTGTGCCACCCAGGCGCCCCAAGAGTCCATCAGTTTTCAAGCACTTTCAAAGTATCTATATTCCTAAAACTATAGGGCAACTAAAACCCACTTTTAGTTTTTCATTAAAATAAATCCCCTTGGGGCCAAGTATTAAGGAAGAATTGCTACTCTACAATTATGTTTATACTTTCATCAAAACGTATTCTTTAGAAAGACAGAAATTTTATATATTGCATTAATTCAGACTGATCTATTTTTTTAAATGTTTATTTACTCTTGAGAGAGAGACAGACAGACAGACAGACAGACACAGAGCATGAGCAGGGGAGGGGCAGAGAGAGGGAGACACAGAATCCGAAGCAGATTCCAGGCTCCGAGCTATCTGCACAAAGCCAAACGCAGGTCTTTTTTTTTAAGTACGGTTTTTAATATGGGCCTCAAATTTTTTTAAAAAAACTTTGATGAATTATCTCTTACCTCAAAATTTATTTGAAGGGCTTATAAAATTCATGACCCTTATGACTTAAAAAAAAAAAAAGGCTCTGTAAATGTATTAAGGAAATAAATGTATTAAAGAAATATAAAATCCTTATGAACGAAGAAAGTGAAAAATTGTTTTTTGATAAAAGAATCTAACACACCATTATATTCATTTAAAATCTCTATATATCTATATTTTTGTCTAAATACGCTTCCAGGAATGGTACAGGAAGAAGGGTATTTGACCATGATTAGATTCCAGGTTTCCACCTTTTTAAAAATCTGTTCTAGGGGCACCTGGGTGGCTCAGTCTGCTAAGTGTCTGCTCAGGTCTTGAACTCAGGGTTGAGAATTCAAGCACTGCATTTTATTTAAAAAAAAAAGAAAACAATTAAATCTGTTCTACCATTCTGAGGGGTGTGTAATCTATAAAATAAGCAGAGTAATAACTATTCCATAGGGTTGTTGTAAAGACATAACTATGTATATAACAGTACTCTGAAATTACAAAGCCCATTACCCAACTGATGGCTATTTCTATTTCACTCATATATTCTTCCCAACCTTTCCCAATTCCAAAGCCAGCTCATTGGTATATCACATGGCTACATCCACTTTAAGGGCTCAGATTTACCGCTTAAAAATAACACGACAGGGCACTGGAAAATTATATATCTTCAATATCTCAGAAGTTTTCTATTAAGAAGCTAAGAAACATCCTTTATTAATATTTAGAGTCTTGAGGGCCTACATTTTGATCAAACCTGTGCAAGTCAAAAACTGACGCAGTAATTTTCAAGAATTCATGGAGATCTCCTTCAATACTGGAAGAATTATATATTAGTTTCTGTATTAATAAAAATAAGGCAATTAAATAAACACAGTATAGTATGAGATACCAAGAAAGAACTGAATTTGAGTTTGCAATATTATCAAACTAGCAAATTCCTAGAACGCCCTCTAACATCAGAATGATAATAAGCAAGATGAGTTCCATAACCCTACTCTAACACACTAGGCACAAGGCTGAATGCTGTATTTTATAAACACTGTGGGAGAACCTAACTAAGATCCAAAAGAGCAACTGGAATTATTCATGAGAAGAGTCAGGCAACGAGTTCTATTCAAGATCTACTCTGAAGACCAATGTAATTAAGTGCCTAAAGGAAATCATGAATAAAAGATAGTTGACCTTATAATTCAATGGAAAAATGGGATAAAAATGTATGAAACCTTCTTTAAATTACTTAAGAAATCAAAGTGAATTACTATTCCATTGTATACAATCTTTTCTACATCTACAACCTCTGTAGTTCAATGTTTTCAAATATCTCTTTGCCTCAGCTGAAATCTGGAACTCCCCTGAAGACTTCGAGAGCAAAAACCGCCCTTGTCCCAAAACCTGCATGAAGGAAAATTTAGCATCTTTTCCATTCCCCAAGCTGTTTCTGGATCATGTAAAATCTTGTCATGATCCTGTGTGACCTTACTGTCTACCTTAAGGACACATGAAATACCCTGGCCTCTTAATTCTTTGAATACCTCATCTTGGAGACTTTCTACCCCAGCCACCATCACATGGCCACATCCCGCTTTGTAACTGTGTTACTGAGGAAATCTTAAATTCCAACAACTTTGTCTCTGATCCCAATCTATTCTTTTAATTCTCTCACTCAGGTATTCTAGTGTTATCAGTTCTTAACTTTACTGGGAAATCCAATACCCTAATTCCCTCCATGTTTTTCCAATCTACTTGTCCTCTCCTGGCAGGATGCTTGAGTTGTAATGTACATCCAAAAAGCTTAGACTTTCTGGGCTACAGTCTTGACTTCGCTACTTATTAGCTGTGACCTTGGGCAAGGGCAATTTATCTAACCTCTCTGTGCTTCAGTTTCCACATTTATTCATTCAACATGTTATTTCCTGAGTGTGTTCTCAGTGCCAGACATTGTTCTAGATGCTAGGAATTTGGCAGTAAATAAGAAAAATAACCTTGGAGCTTACATTCTAGTAAGAGAAGAAAACAGCACCATCTTCATGGGGTTATTAAAAAACTTTAAATAAAATATAAAGCACGGAACTATTTAGAACAGTACACAATATTACAGCAAACACTTAAATATCAGTCATTATTATATGTCACTTTTTCTCCTATCCAGTTTAGGTTCTCTGATGCTCTTTTCAGAAGTTTCTCATTAGATATGCCTATATTATCAATCCCTCATCCCCCGGGGGACAGGGTAGGGCCTGGGGTAGACAGATATACCTCCTACCCAGCCACCGTTTGAGATAAAATCTTTGTTACATTCTATGTGTGTTGTGTCTTGAAAGGTTGTAAAGCCCTGTTATTACCAATTTCCACCACTTCCTTGTCCTACTATTCTACTGTATGTCTATGGTGAAATTCCATTCAACCCAACTATCTTTCTTGTGCCCACATTTGAGTACTGCAAAAGAAATGTCAGAGAAACTCAAAGATTTGTACTAGTATACATTCAAGGTCATTAAAGTCAAATGTTCTTAATCGTTGTTAGACAACTTTTATATTTCCAGCTCTATCTCCCATTTTCTACAGTTAGAACTTCAAACCTTCTTTCTTTTCTTCTCAGACTTTTGACTTCTTCAGATGCCTCTTCTGGGAAGCTAATCCCTAAGCCCCAAGGCCTGTGTTATTAGTTTGTCCCTTTTATGGTGTCCCTCAAAACTTTTATGCACAGTGGATCACATCCTGTTATTGCCATTATTCCTGTATCTCCACCAAACTTTAAGCCCTAAAAAAGACAGGGGCCAGGTCACTGCTGTAGTAGACTGCAGAACTTCCTAGGTTTTTACATGTTTCTTTCCCTTCCAATTGGTGGGAAGGAGTTCACTTACTATCTAAAATACATGTAACAACTGAAGACCAAGAGATTAATAACTAAATGCTTTTATTTATTTTTGAGACAGAGAGAGACACAGCATGAGCAGGGGAGGGGCAGTGAGAGAGGGAGACACAGAATCCAAAGCAGGCTCCAGGCTCTGAGCTGTCAGCACAGAGCCTGACACAGGGCTCGAACTCACAGACTGTGAGATCATGACCTGAGCTGAAGTCGGACGCTTAACTGACTGAGCCACCCAGGCGCCCCAAAATGTTTTTAAATGACAGTGGGCTTTAAAAACAAAAGAAACATTTGAACATATTCCACTCTTAAAACTGTGTGTGTGTGTGCTTGTGTGTGTGTAAAATTCTAGTATCAAGGAGTAGTGTTCAGGGGTGCCTGGGTGGCTCAGTTGGTTAAGCATCCGACTCTTGGTTTCAGCTCAGGTCATGATCTCACAGGTTCATGAGTCCGAGCCCCGCATCGGGCTCTGCGCTGGCAATGAGGGGCCTGCTTGGGATTCTCTCCCTCTTGCCCTTTCTCTCTGTCCCTCCCCTTCTCACGCTGTCTCTGTCTCTCTCAAAATAAATAAACTTAAAACAAAATAAAGGCAGTGTTTTGAGGCCAACAAAAGTTCATTTCAGAACACTTTCACTGACACTGCAACAAGTACACAGTGTGTGTGTGTGTGTGTGTGTGTGTGTGTGTGTGTGTATAAAGCAAATACAAGGCAAAATTTATCATACCTCTACATCTGAAGCACTTCGGGGCTGAGCTTGGCACAGCATATTTAATAACTGCAAAATTAATTCTTCAACATACTGAAGAGCATCATCACTAGACTCAAGAGTAGGATGAACTTGCCCCTGGACCTATAAACAAAAAGCAAAGTAATTAAAATGTAGGTTTATACTCAAGCACACGGTCTGAATTGCAAGTACAGATTTAAATGTGATGACCCAGAAGTTCGTTCTCAATCTCTCCCCAGCCACAATACCATACATGCTTATTAACATGCTCCTGGAGGTTCAGATACCTAACTGCAGATTTCAATATATTTTTTTCTTTAAACCACAGTTACCCTGAGACATGGGAATGCAGAGAAGGAGGGAGAGGCTATGGTTTTCATCCAGAACCAGAACATTTACTCAACATACTGCTTGGGCAAAATTGACCTCCCATGGGTCTCTGGCCCTTGTTTGAACTCTACCTTTCCTCCTAAATGATAAAATCCAAGAAGGATTTCTCTTATTCACCAGTGTAACACTAGCACCTAACACTGTGCAGGGCACAGAATACAAACTTGATAAATGTTTGTTGAACACAAAATCACCCTATACCAAAGGACACAAAATGGGCACTTTTGACAATCTGTCACTGTCTCTGCTTTATGAAGATAACTTGGTAGTCACTCATTCATAAATGCCTAATCATCTTTACCTTCATTTTCCTCAACCATTTGGTTGGAGGCCCATCAGGCCACTGGCCTCTGTAAAATTTACATTTTAATTACCAGCATGCTAGCCTTTACATGCATCCTTTGTCACTCACTATGGGTCACAACTATTCCTTTTAACAAATGGCAGAAAAATCAGTTCCAGGAAACAAACAATATAGGTTTTAAAATATAGTCAACTCTCCAAAGGGCAGAGCCCTCTTGGGAGAAAAGTGCACAATACTCGCTGGCCAAGAGCATGTAGTATGATCTGTCCTATTACACCTCATTATCGAACAGGGTATGACAGCCTTAGTGTGGGGGTACATTTTTATATACAGTGTACTATATTATCAATTTCTGGAACGTGTGTTAAAAATACATAGATATGTATATATCTGTACACATGAATTTAAAATACTTTTTAAGGAAAAATATTTTAGAGGCAATCACAATTCAGAACTGTGGGGGGAATGCTACATCAAGTATGAGGTTTAAAGCAATTTATTATTATTTTATAGGTGAAGAAACTAAGCCGCAAAAGGCTTAAATCCCTTGCCCGATCATTTCCGGTCATATTCAGTATAGCAATTACCAATCTGATTGTGATTAATCTGTTTATAAATCTCTTCACCCTGTTAGATGACTGAATGGTTGTGCAGTTAAAATAACGGATAACATTTGGACTTAGAACCCCAGAATTTGTGTTTCTCAGCTCTGGGCTTACTATTTGCCATGCCATCACACCCTAATGTGTGTAGCTAATGGACCTTGTAAACTTACTTCCCTTCAGCACATAACAACATTAAACCACCTTTTTGTTTTTAAGATGGAATTTGATAAAAAGTTTTATTTATTTATTTATTTGAGTACAGGTGACACCCAACGTTACAACAGTTTTAGGTCAACAACAGTGACTCGACTTCTCTCTACCTTATGCTATGCTCACCACAAATGTAGTTACTGTCTGTCATCATGCAATACTAACACAATATCATGGACTATTCTGTTAATAATCCCATGATTATTCATTCCACAACCAGAAGTCTGTATCTCCCATTCCCCTTCACCCATTTAGCCCATCCCCAGAGCCCCCTTCCCTCTGGTAGCCATCAGTTTGTTCAGGTCTGATTCTGCTTACAAAATTTTATTCTTATTGATTGAATTGCATGCACCCATTTGGCTTAAATTGTCTTGTCAGATACCCTTTAGCTTCATAACCAACTTATCTTCATTTATCAGTGAATCCTAACACCACATAGTGGGCTTTTCTTGAGGGACTCTCAGTCCAGTCTTTTCATTTTTTTTTTAAGTTTATTTATTTTGAGAGAGAGCATGGGGCGTGGGTGGCATGGGGAAGGGGCAGAGAGAGAGGAGAAAGAGACAGAATCCCAAGCAGGCTCTGTGCTGTCAGTGTAGAGCCCGACATGGGGCTTGATCTCACAACTGTGAGATCATGACCTGAGCTGAAAACAAAGGTTAGACGTTTAACCGACTGAGCCACCCAGGTGCCCCAAGTCTTTTCATTTTTTAATTCTCTTTTCTGACCAGTGACACAACCTGTCCTACTTCTCTTATTTCTTTGCTCCTTTTCCATTTTCTTGTGGAGTTCCTTAGCTTCCTCCACCTCTTAACTGTGGATTCTAGCCTTTTCTGTCTGCTCTTTTCTTCTGTTCTTTCCCCCAAGTAATCTTTACCTCCACATTTTAAACTACAACCAATGCAGACAACTTCAAATCTACCCCTAGTACTGACTTCTCTCTTGAGTTTTAATTTTTTTTTAAATATTTTATTTTATACTTTAGAGAGAGAGAGAGAGAGAGAGAGTGCACACGAGAGCAAGCACAAGCAAGGGAGGTGCAGAGAGACGGAGACAGAATCTGAAGCAGGCTCCCAGAGCTGTCAGCACAGAACGAGCAGTGAGATCATGACCTCAGCCGAAGTCGGATGCTTAACCCACGGAGCCACCCAGGCACCCCTGCCTCCTGAGTTTTAGACACACACTTCAAATCACTTGTTAGATTATCTCCATCTATCCTACCAAAATCTCTAATATAACTTAGTAAGAAAAAGGAACTTCCTATAAAAGTTTAATAAGAAAAACTATATCTCAGGGTGCCTGGCTGGCTCAGTTGGTAGAGCATGCAATCTCTGGGTTGTAGGTTCAAGCCCAAGTTGAGTGTAGACATTACTTAAAAGTAAATAAAATCTTTTTTAAAAAGCACTTGAAAAAATAAAGAAAAATTATATGTCACACATAGAACTCAGTTTAACAAATGGAAATATATTTTAGAAAAAGACAATATAGAAGCCCCTGTTTTCACTAAGATGTAGTACTGGAGTATGTAACTATAATTGGGGTTACATTTCTGTCCAAGGCTCCAGCATCATATAAACTATAGCTATAGATTTATAAAACCGAGGAATTTTAGAAATAAAAGGGACTTGAGAAGTCATTTAACTCAGCGCCTCTATTTAGCAAATGAGAAAAAGGAGATGCCCATGATCCTGCAGTTAACTAGCAATGCTGTAAATACTGAACCTGGGCCTCCTGGTGTCTGGGCCATATAGTTCTTTCCACTAAACCCTTGACTGTCGAATCTGGAGTCTGAGGAGTGTGCTAGTACCTCCATCAGCACAGAGAGAATGCCCGCAAACTGTATCTATTCACATAACGGGCTTCCAGAGAACACATGGCTTGATGTATGCGGTCACACTTCAATAAACATTGTCATGTAATAAATGCAAATGCAGCACTATAAATCTCTATCATCTGAAAAGGTAAAATCATTTTACTCATTCAAAATTACAAATAAAGTAAAATTTATAAATTACAAATTTACTAAAAATCCAACATATAGCTAAAATGCTAGAGATAATAAATATTAAAATGAAAATACTGGGGTGCCTGGCTGGCTCAGGCAGTACAGCATGTGACTCTTGATCTCAGCGTCGTGCGTTCAGGCCCCACAATGGGCATGGAGCTTACTTAAAAAATAAAAAAATGAAAAAAATGAAAAAGGACATATTTAATCAGCAATCATTTTAATTAATTTTTTAAAATATCAAAGACTTTTGAGGTATAGGTACACAGAAACACATTTTAGAAAGTGTTCAGGAACGTGTAAATTAATCAGATTATTTTTTTAAAATGTTCTTTGTTTTTCAAAGAAACCCATGGAAACATAATTCTTCATTAATATAGGTCCCTCTCCAGCTGCTCTTCAATTTACACTTTAAGCTGAAGCAGCAATTCAAACCATTTGTAGTTTGCTAAAACATGGCATGCAGTTTCACACACTGTTCTCCATGCCTGTCATTCACGCTCTCATCTACCTGTTTGACTTTCAAAACCCAGATCTCGTCTCATTTAGGAAGACTTCCTTGTTTCTTGCCTCTCTCTAAGGCAGAATTAATGTCATTCATTTAAATGACTTACTGACCCCATTATAAATATCAGACTTTGTTGGTATTGGATACATAGAGCTAAGCCAAAAACAGTTCCTGCTTATATGGGCCTTATACTCTGCTAATGCTTGTACTAGATACCACATTTTTGTTACCAGTTTGTCATAATGAATTAAAATTACATGTTCCCTTGTCTGCTTGATGTCGATGATCCTACTGGGCAGGGTCTTCTTCATCTATCTATAGAATCATATTCTCTTAGCATTTCACTCTCAATCCCCGACATTCAGAGTATACTCACTCAAAGCCTTGGTGTTGCAGGGGTGAGAGGGATAAAATATTTCATTCTTGGAATTAAGGTTGAAAAGGGATAGTGGTAAGGCTAGATGATTTCAGGAGCATAAACCCTTAAAGCAGAAACCGTTCAACATACAAAGACAAAACTAAAATAGATGTTTATTTTGTAGAATCATATGAACTGTATATAACCACAGTGGTAAAATGCTATGCTTTAGACAAACAAACTTGATACTGCTTACAATTTAGGCACATATAATCCAAATGCTGGCCAAGTTTAACACCTAGCATGATGCATAAAATTTTAGAAATTTAAATTCAAACAGTTTTATTTATTGATGGTTATTAATATCCAAATAAAACCTATTGGGTAAATAAATCACACAAAGAATTAGGCCTAAACAGAAATAATGCATAATGCCAACTGTTCTTCTAAGTTTCTGAATATTAACCTTCATCATATATTAAACCTGTCAAATTAGGATCAAAAGGTTCCTTCGTACAAGAGACTAATAAATTATTTTACTTCCTTAAAAACAAAAAGAATACTTCAAAATCTCTGGCTGAAAAGCATGGACGATGGTAAATACTTCAAGACAAGCAGAACACCAATTTCTGAAATACAGACTTTTCTCTTTATTCTTTTAAGGAAGATGCTATTAAGAGATTTCTTTAATGAGCAGACAGAAGTAGTATTACATTTCCTATACAGACAGAATAAAAAACACTTCTTTTCTATGAGATAGTATTACAGCTAAAGTGTTCTATTCCATTTAAGTGGTACTGAAAGGTATTTAATAGATCAAATGATCCAAATTATTCAAGACCATACAGAATAGGTTACACTGCCAATCTTATGACAGCCTTCAGAAGTCATCTACAGCTGATATTCATTAAGGGTGTGTGTGTGTGTGTGTGTGTGTGTGTGTGTGTGTGTGTGTGTAGTTATAATAAGCACTTAGGATTGGGTTTATAAATTAGATGTGGGTTTTCCCTTATATACAGTTTTCAAAAATATTATATTTTATACTTCTATTTACTGATATCAAAAACCTCACATACTTAGAAAATTACTTTAGGTAACTTAAGTATAAAGCAAATGCAAGAACTTCACTGAAGAATTAATTAATCATAGTCGTGAATAAGAATGTCACATGATCATGACAAGAATTCTTTTAGGGTATAATCATCATATTCAACTAAAGATGCCACACTGAATTTTAAACCTTCTTTAAGGACTGCCTGTATCTCTCTTGATGGTTCGTTTGGTCTCTAGTGGTTTCCAACAGATTCAGAAGCAACTTTGTTGGCTCTTATTGCCAGATTTTGTGGAATCTGAAAAAAACAAGGATCAGGTCTGTATCAAATCCTAGGTTGTTTGAGACTTGAGTTCTCTAAGTGTACTCAGCAGCCCCTTGGGTAAACTGCCAGAAAACACTATGTTGAATTCTGATGAATTTTTAATAGCCTTTTCTAGCTAATGGCTCTCTGAAGAATTAGAAAGGCTTCTAGAGTGTATTTTGTCATATCTTGAGCCCAGATCTGCTACTTTTATTTATAAATATAACAGGAGAATATAAAATAAAACTTGTATCCTCAAAACCTTTATCATAGCAAATAATAAAGATTTGCATTTTTAAACTTCTTTGCAATGTTACAATGATTATTTAGCCAACATCTGATGTTTCAGGTCCTCATTTTCCCTCATTCATAGATTTAAAAATCAAAGCAAAACCTTTAAAAAAATTAAAGGAGATAAAAATAAATCAGAGAACTTAAATCTTTTCTAGAAATAAAATTGACTAAAAATATTTTCTCATTTCTTGGAGTCTGTTAATTAGCCTTTAGGTCCATATATGTAACAATCTTTTTAATTTCGTGAGCTTTTTTTTTTTTTTTAAAGTTTATTTATTTTAAGAGAGGGAGAATGCAGAAGCAGAGAGACAGAATCCCAAGCAGGCCCCACGCTGTCAGCTGTCGGCACAGAGCCCAGCACAGGGCTCGATCCCTTGAACGGTGAGATATGACCTCAGTCGAAATCAAGAGTCACATGCTTAACCGATGAGCTACCCAGGCGCACCTTTCCTAAGCTCTTATTTGCTGGGGACACAAAGAGGACACAAAGAGTTCAGCTCACACAGTCAATATACGCAACTGACTTAATTAACATATTGTGATGAGGCTAAAATGGAGTTATATTTAAGGCACAGTGACAACCCCCCCACCCCCCAAAAAGAGTGACCCTTGCTGAATGGTGTGTGAGGATTATCAGAAGTATCAAGTAAAACACACTTGAACCGGTGCACAGAGAACGAAGGTGTTAAGGGCAGCACATAAGTTACTAAAAAAGCTAGCATATAAAAAATTACAGAGGCCGAGACAAAATGTGAGGACAGCTAAGCCTGGAAAGGGCAGGCTTGTGTGGAATGCTAAGAAGTGGGGAAGTGACCGGGGAAGTAGAAAATAATTGAAAGGTTTTAAGCAAGACATTGACATAATTAGATCCCTTTGCTTAAGAATCTTTCTGGTATCAGTATGAAGAATGAGTTAAAGGAAGATGAGGTTGAAGGAAGCAAAACTAATTGGAAGGATGCTGCAAGGTCTGGAAAAAGAAACCGTGGATGCCTGAACAGAGGGAGAAACCGTGGGAGGTGGGAAAGTGAGGAGGTGTGTTTGGATAACTATTTTGGAGGAGAATGGGGGCAACAATCAGAACCACTAACTTAACCAGGATAGGAAATATTAGAATAGGATAATATTTTGCAGAAAAGAAAAGAAATTCAGTTTAACACCTCAATTTAAGGTTTTTGTATTACATGTAGTGAAACAAAACTGAAACTGTTTTTTTTTTTTAAGTGGTTTTGAAATTTTTATTGTATTTTATTTTTTTGGTTGTGGAGAATTATTTACCCAAACAGTGTTTCAAATACTCAAGTAGCAAAACAACCTAACTACTGGGTATTTACCATAGAGATATATTTACTTATTAACTTACTAGCTGTCATAACTACAGGAAGTAAAAAGGACTTATTTAAAGAATATTTACAAGTAACTTAGTCCCAATTTCCAAGATTCTTCCCCTTTACTAATGTTAGATGAAAATGGTTACAATAAATTGACTGAAATAAGTAAAAATTATTTAAGACTACTTATCACATATTTTGTCGTGTGAGCAAAAATAAACAAAATATCTGAGAACCTGTGAACACTGTAGAAGAAGCTTTAGACCACTACTATGGCCAAAAATATGCATATACAAAAATAATGAAGATAACTTAAATTGTAATGTAATTAAATTTTAAAAATGAAAGCAATGAAAAAAATGATACAGCTAACATACAGCAAAAACTTTAAATTATAGTAAATATTGTTACTAAAAAATTCTATCTCATATTATATGAAGAAATTTCCAACTATAGTAGGAGATATGCACAGAATTTTTAAAACACATACACATTTAACTCTTAATTCAATCTAAATTGTAAATGAAAATAAGCCTGGGATGTCTTATTGTACCAGAAAGCAAGGAAGCTCTCAGATGAATGGGCCATAACAAACAAAACAAAACGTAACAAAACAACACAGGAATCTTATGAAAAGGCAAAGGGCTACCTCAAAAACCAAATCAACTGCAACTAAGTGAAACACACTGAATCTGTGCTTGCTTCAAGCAGCATATATACCAAAAATCGAAATGATACAAAGAAGATTAGCATGGCCCCCGCACGAGGATGACATGCAAATTCGTGAAATACATTGAATCTACAAAAACCAATGAGGTCAAAAGGAGGTTTCAAAAAATACCAAATTGGAAATAAGTGGGGCACCAAGTCTTTATCCTGAAAGAATTAATACACATCCTTCTTTTCCTGTCTGAACTATACTATACTCTGGGATAAACCAAACAACTGGCATTGATGAATTGTTCCTTATAGAAGGATTCCAGGTAACAAATGTAAAAGGAACACAGAGTTAGAAAACCACCCATTCGCGACTTGAACAACATAAATTCAGACACTAATTACCAACAGATGAAAGAAACCACTACATAAAGAGATGATCTTTTTAAGTAGGGCTCAGGCTGTTACCTCCTGAATCCCCTGATCAATCTTAGTTAACGTCACTAAAATTGGGGCCAGACTTGATGCAGTGTGAAGCCACAGCACCACCTGTGAAGTATTCTTGCCAAAAAAGCTAAAAATAAATCTAATCAAGCTTCTAAAGCTGACTTCCATTTATAGCAACTATGACAGATATAAGAAAAGTTAGATATTACCCCAAGGAAATAAACAGAGAACTCCAAAATGTTGAACATCTTGCAGGACAACTGATTCAGTTCCTGCAATAAGTCGACTGGAAGAGGAGGATCTGTATATTAAAGAAATTTAAGAGACATAACAACTACATTTAATATGGGTGTTCATTTAATATGATTCCAATAAACCAACTGCAAAACTGACAGTTTTCAGACAAATGAACAAATTTGAATTTTGACTGGTATTATTAGATGGCACCAACAAACTGCTGTTAATTTTGATAACTGTGATAGTGGCATTGAAGTTATGTAAGGGAAAAATGACCTCTGGTGAGCTCAACTTGCTTTCAAATACTTCGGAGAAAAATAAAAAGGTAGATGAAGTAAATGTGACAAAATCCAGATACCTCTTAACTCTAGGTAATGAGCACATGAATATCCGTTCTGTCTACTTTGTGTACATTTAAATTTTTTCATTTAAATATGGGTGAGTTCGAGCCCTGCACTGGGCTGCCTCTCTGCTGTCAGTGTGGAGCCTGCTTGGGTTCCTTGGTCTCCCTCTATCTGCTCCTCCCCCACTTGCATGCATGTCCCCCCCCCAAAGTAAACATTAAAAAAAAAAAGACTCTTTAAAAATACCGGAATGGGACATAAAAATATTGCACATCACCTACAGAGACTATCAACAACGCAAATCCACCCCACTCCAACTATTCCCTTTGCCATGGTCTGGGGATGGGCCCCAAGGTCTGCGTTTTTAACAATACCTCAGGAGTGTCTCAGGAGTTTCTTTTTTTTTTTTTTTTTTTTTAATATTTATTTATTTTTGAGAGAGACAGAGACAGAATGCTAGTGGGTTAGGAGCAGACAGAGGGAGACACAGAATCTGAAGTAGGCTCCAGGCTCTGAGCTGTTAGCACAGAGCCCGACATGGGGCTCGAACTCATGAGCTGTGAGATCATGACCTGAGCCGGAGTTGGATGCTCAACCAACTGAGCCACCCAGGTGCCCCTGTCTCAGGCGATTCTTGCAAGTGGTCCTGAAATCACACTTCGAGAAATATTAACATAGAAGAAAGAACTCCTAGGGGCACCTGGGTGGTTCAGTGCATTAAGGGTATGACTCCTGATTTTAGCTTAGGCCATGCTCTCACGGTTCATGAGTTCGAGCCTGACACGTGGAGCCTGTTTGGATTCTCTCTCTCTCTCTCTCTCTCTCTCTCTGCCCTCCCCACTCATGCTCTCGCTCTCCCTCTCTCAAAAATAAACTTACGAAGAAGAAGAAGAAGAAGAAGAAGAAGGAGGAGGAGGAGGAGGAGGAGGAGGAGGAGGAGGAGGAGGAGGAGAAACTCCTAATGTCCTAAATATATCTGGACCAGTTAAGGGGGGATTGATAGAAGATCTACAACCTGAGCTGACTTTTGAAAACTGAATGAAAATCGTCTGAGTGAATCAAAGAGAAGGGCAATCTAGAAGGAATACTACAGGTAAACACAAAGAGATATGAGAGTATGTATTGCAGGTTAGGAAATGTCAAGCAGTTTTGTATGATTAGAATGTTAGGAAGCATGGGGAGGTGGTAAGAATTGAGGTGGGCAAGAGATAGAAAATAAAAGATTTCTGTAGGCCATGCTAAAAAAAATTAAACTACACTTAATATATTTGGTGTTAAGGGAAATTTTATTCTACATTCTAAACAATTCAGTTATGGGACTTTGGAAACAAACCATAGTGCCTTGAGGACTATTTTTGTCTTAAAAAGGGTCTTGGTAAAAAGACTTTTTTGTAAAAAGACAAGATACCACTATCACAAGGTTACCTTCAACTAGGTTCCCTACCCTGTCCACTACCTAAAATGAGGCTTAAAAATAGGCACTAAAGTCAAATGTTCTTAAGTAGAATGACAAAAATAAAACAATATGCCCACGTTACCATTATGTACCTAAAGTATGTACCTATGTACATACTATGAAATACATGTATTTCCTAGTTCAGTCCACTGAGAGGACCTAAAGGTACATATACCTTAGTAACAATGAGCACATCCAGTGCCCTGGTCCTGGTTTTCCAACACCATTCTCCAAAAGAGAAAGCAGGGTTCCTTGGCGACATGCCTGATTCTAGGTCAGAGAAGGGAATAAACAAATTGAGCCTAAAGCATGCTGTAGTGCTAGAAAGTAAAGAAGTGTTGGGGCACCTGGGTGTCTCAGTCGGTTGAGTGTCCGACTTCAGCTCAGGTCATGATCTCATGGTTTGTGAGTTCTAGCCCCGCGTCGGGCTCTGTGCTGACAGCTCAGAGCCTGGAGCCTGCTCCGGATTCTGTCTCTTCCTCTCTCTCTGTCCCTCCCCCACTCATACTCTGTCTCTCTCTGTCTCAGAAATAAACATTAAAAAAAAAAATTAAAAAAAAAGAAGTGCTCAAAAAACAAAAGGGTAGGGTATGTAAAAAAAAAAAAAATCATAGGGGGGAGTGGGAGGAGCAGAAAAGAATGAAAGGGAAAGCAATACAGGAGCCAACATTAAAGAGCTCCCAATGGTTAAAGCTAGAACAATTTGAGCAAGAAAATAAGTAATATAGTACTGGATTATAACCCAAACCCAAAGTACAAAATAAACAAACATCTATGCGGCCATACTGATACAGATAGATATATGAAACATAAATATGTATTTATGTTCTAAATAGAGATTATCTCTTTCCATATATATATATGTGTATATATATATATATGGAACACACACACACACACACGTGACACACACACACACACACACACACACACACACACCCCTATAAAATTACGCCCTCCCCTATATTTTCCATATTCTTCTGAAGCAAGTTAGGGGAGGGGTACTTAATACTGTTCTCTTCAGTTATAGTCCATTTCCATAGAATATATAAAAGAAGGGGGAGAGGGAGAAACTTTATAATGGATACAGTTAACAAACACTACCCTGGCCAAGTGATCAAGGTTACGTCAAAAATGAGAAGTCATATTTATAACACATGCCTTTGATATCCTTTGGGAAAAAATAGCACTTGACCTCTGTAGTTTTCCTACCAAAAACCTATGACCTCAGTCTGACCATGAGAAAAGCAATGGACAAATCCAAATTGAGGTGTATACTGCAAAAAACCTGACCAGTACTTCTCAAAGTCATCAAGAACAAGGAAAGTCTGAGAAACTGTCTTAGACCAGAGGAGGCTAGGGAGACAAGATGACTAAATGTAATGTGGCATCCTGGGTGGGATCCTAAAGTTGTAAAAAGGACACTGGGGCATACGGGCAAAATGTGAATAAGATATGAAATTCAGTAAATAATAACGTACAAATAATGTTGATTTCTTAGTTGTGACATATGTACTACAGTGACATATGGCATTAATAAGGGGAAATTAGGTAAGGGGTATACAGGAATTTTCTGTATTATGTTCGCAACTTTTCTGTAAATATAAAATTCTTCTAAAGTAAAAGGTTTACTTTTTTAAATGTGGGTTGTGGCTGAAGCAGTATTACAAGGAAACTTAAAGCCTTAAATGTTTATATTAGAAGTAAAGAAAGAATGAAAATGAATGGGCTAAGCATCCAAATTAAGAAAATGGGGGTGGGGAGAGAAAGATATATTAAAACAGTACTCCCCAAAAGAAAGAAATAAAAAGTAATAATAAATAATACATAAAAAACAGAGAGCTCTCTGGCCCCCTCACACCATGTGAGGATGCAGACAAAAAATAGCTATCTATGCACCACGTTACAGGTCCTTACCAGTAACCAAATCTGCCAGTGACTTGATTTTTGGAATCCCCAACCTCCAGAATTGTGAGAAATAACATTTCTGTTGTTTATAAGCCACAGAGTCGATGGTATTCTGTTATGGAAACTGAATGGACTAAGATAGAAAACCATATAAAAAAAAATCAAAGATGGATCAAGTACATAATTGTGATGAACAAAACATTTAGAAACCTTTAAAAAAAAAGCATAGAAGAGGGGCGCCTGGGTGGCTTAGTTGGTTGAGCGTCCAACTCTTGAATTTGGCTCAGGTCATGATTTCAGGGTCATGGGGAGAGCCCCGAGTTGGGCTCTGTTCTAAGTGTGGAGCCTGCTTAAGATTTTATCTCCTTCTGCCCCTCTCTGCTGCTTATGCTCTCTCTTGCCACCAGCCCCCCAAAATATAGAAGAATATCTTTATAACTTGAGGTAGGAATGAACTTCTTTGAAAAGACACAAAAAGTACAAAACAAAGAAAAATCATAATTCAATTTCTTAAATTAAGAACTACTACTTTGCGGTGCCTGGGTGGCTCAGTTAGTCAAGGACACAACTCTTGACTTTGGCTTCGGTCATGATCTCACAGTTTGTGAGATCAAGCCCTGTGTTGGGCTCGGCTCTGACAGTGTGGAGCCTGCTTGGGATTCTCTCTCTTTTCTCTCTGTCCCTCCCCTGTGTTCTCTCTCTCTCTCTCTCTCTCTCTCTCTCTCACACACACACACACACACAGTCTCTCCCTCTCAAAAATAAATGTTAAAAAAAATGTACTGCTTCATCAAACACAAAAAGTACAAAGCTAAGTGACACACTGGGCAAAAATAAATGAAGCACATATAATCCTACAAAGGATAAATATCCAGGATAAATAAACAACTATTAAGTATTAATGAAAACACCTCATTTTTTTAAATGGGGGAAAGACATGTACAAGCATTTCATAGAGGAAACACAATTGCCCCATAAATAATACAGAGGTACTCAGCATCAACCTTATAAGTATTCAAGTCAAAACAAATTAAAACTATGAATTATAATTTCAGGTCTTACTATTCTGACAAAAATTTAAGAGTCTGAGAATATCAAGTGTTAGTGAAGAGATGAAGAAATGGGAATTTTCATTCACTACTGGTGGAAATATAAAGCAACATGACCTTTTTGGAATAAAGTTTGAGAACAGCTAATAAAGCCGAATATGTGTGTGTGTGTGTGTGTGTGTGTGTGTGCGCGCGCGCGCACGTGTGAGCACACTTTATGATCTAGCAATTCCACTTCTAAGTATAATATAGAACTCTTTTAATTTTTAAAAAATGTTCACTTATTTTTGAGAGAGAGAGAGGCAGAGAGACAGGGAAACCGAGAATTTCAAGCAGGCTCTGTGTCATCAGCTCAGAGCCCGACACAGGGCTCAAACCCATGAACTGCAAGATCATGACCTGAGCCAAAATCAAGAATCAGAGGTCCAGCCAACTGAGCCACTCAGACACCCCTGAATCTTTTATTAAAAACATTCATTAAACTTTCTCCATAAAGAATACTCTGCTAGGTTATATTAAAAAGGATATAAAAAATGATACCTAGTTAAGAGTTAATAGTAAAGCTGAAGAAAGGAAACACAAACACATACAATCATAAAATCTAAGTGTTGGAAAGAAAGAGCCAGAGTGACTCTGTATCCTAAATTCCCCACCTAAAGAGAATGTCTTACAAAATAGCTTGAAAATACAATGCATCACATCAAAAAGTTGAAAAAACTGACAAAGTAAAGTACTAAGAATAAACAAGTCTTGGACTAATTAAGTACAGGTGCCTGGTTTCTTTGCCTTGTTACACACTATTACCTTCTTATCATATTTTCAACCCAAGTCAGGGTATAAAGATGCTGAACAGGGATATTTTCTCAAACCTGAGTTTGAAATTTTCACCCAGAACCATCCTATTTCTAATTTTAATGTTTAATCCAGGGAGAAAAGTCAACCCGCCTTAATTTAACTAATATCATGAACTGTTCAATTTATTCCATTTTGTTATTTATATCTAATATGTAATGTAAATCAAACTTGAAATAAGGACTTAAGCCCTCAGCTATTACGTAGCCAGGAATAGGATAGTTAGGTATTTTACAAAACTTGTCCAAAATCTCAGTTCATATGGGAAAATAGAAATATGATTCAAGCTGCAGGAAGAGGAGAAATAAAATAAACACTACTATATAAACATCAGAGTTAAGACTATAGACCACATTAGCCTGATAGAATGTTTTAGTTCTTGTAATGCCCTTCCCCTTGCATTTCTTTCATCTGTGCAACAAATATTTTGAGCAGCCCATATACTCGGCGGTGTGGTAGGCATTTGGGAATAGCATAACAAAGTTCTAGTCCTCACAGAAGTTACATTCCTTGCTTTAGGTTGTGTTACTTTGTCTTGTGTTACTTTGTCTTTTCCCTCATTTTCTTTTACATTTTTGGCAAAGAAAAATGAGATCTATGTTAAGAAAGAATAAAGAAAGTATTTTTTTTTTTTAAGTTTGTTTATCTTGAGAGAGACAGAGACAGCACAAGCAGGGGAGGGGCAGATAGAGAGAGGGAGAGAGGGAGAATCCCAAGCAGGCTCTGCACTGCCAGGGCAGAGCCCGACATGGAGCTCAAACCCCCGAAGCCGCTAGATCATCACCTGAGCCAAAACCAAGAGCCAGACGCTGAGCCACCCAGGCACCCCAAAAAAGAATATTTAAGAAAAGGTATCTTAATGCAATGATCAAATTTTACTCCAAATTTACCAAAGAGTGTCTAGAAATCAAGCTAGGTCTTAAAACTCAAGAACGAGGTTAAGGCCAAAGACAAGGATCTGGAATTCACCCAATCACTCACAGGAAATAGTACAAACTAGAGGTGGATAAAATCTCCCAGCCCAAGGTAGACCATAGGCAGTGAAAGACAGGATGAAATCTTGGTAGCACCTACATCCAAGCAGCAAGCAGATGGACATGAGGCAAAACAAAAACCACTGTCTACCAGCTTTAAACACAGCAAAACTCAAACAGAATATTTTGAAAAGGCCAACCAATGAACAATTATTATCACATAAGTGGTGACCTCTTAGAGAATATGAATCGAGTAGCAGGAGCAGAATCCAAATGGCAACTCAAATGGAACTCAACCAAATGAAACTCAATTGGAAGGCCATAGAGGAGTACATGGGAGGAGAAAGAGGGGCAGGGGGACCCCAAATTCAGACTGCTCTTAGGGGAATGTTAGCAAAGAAAGAAAGAAGAGACACAACTGTAGAAGTCTTGAAAAGGGATGCAGAACGTGGAGGGTAAAGGAAATACTAGCCCAATTGTGAGTAAAAAATTTATTACTCGTTATTTCACGCCCTTTATAGGAACACATTTTACCTCTGTTGATAAAGGCTTAAGAGAAATTACTGACACATGTGTGTGGTTCACTTCACATTCAACACCCATGAGGCAGACAAGCATACTGCCTGACACATCCACTCATTCAGGAAATATTTCTTGAGAGCCTGCTATGTTTCAGATATAATACCAGGCACTGGGAATACAATGAAAAGACAGCTCTGCCTGTATTCATGTGGTTTACAAATTAGTGAAAGAGAAAAATATGAAACAATTATTAAAACTGTATGAAGAAAACAGTTTTATGGATAGGAATAATCTAATTTAGATTTAAAAAAAATTTTTTTACGTTTATTTATTTTTTTGAGAGACAGAGCACAAGTGGGGAGGGCAGAGATAGCAGGAGACAGAATCCGAAGTAGGCTCCAGGCTCTGAGCTGTCAGCACAGAGCCTGATGTGGGGCTCAAACTCACAAACTGTGAGATCATGACCTGAGCCGAAGTCGGATGTTTAACCGACTGAGCCATCCAGGCACCCCAAATTTAGATTTGGAGATCAGGGGCATCCTCTCTGATCAAGTAATATATATATATATATATATATATATATATATATATATATATATATATACACACACATATACATATATACATATATATGTATATATGTATATATTTTTTTAACATTTATTTATTTTTGAGACAGAGATGGAGTGTGAGCGGGGGAGGGGCAGAGAGAGAGGGAGACACAGAATCCGAAGCAGGCTCCAGGCTCTGAGCTGTCAGCACAGAGCCCGACGTGGGGCTCAAACTCACAAACTGTTAAGATCATGACCTGAGCCGAAGTCGGATGCTTAACTGACTGAGCCATCCAGGCACCCCAAATTTAGATTTGGAGATCAGGGGCATCCTCTCTGATCAAGTAATATATACATATATATATATATACACATATACATATATACTATACATATATATGTATATATGTATATATTTTTTTAACATTTATTTATTTTTGAGACAGAGATGGAGTGTGAGCGGGGGAGGGGCAGAGAGAGAGGGAGACACAGAATCCGAAGCAGGCTCCAGGCTCTGAGCTATCAGCACAGAGCCCGACGTGGGGCTCAAACTCACAAACTGTTAAGATCATGACCTGAGCCGAAGTCGGATGCTTAACTGACTGAGCCATCCAGGCACCCCAAATTTAGATTTGGAGATCAGGGGCATCCTCTCTGATCAAGTAATATGTGTGTGTGTGTGTGTGTGTGTGTGTATATTTTTTTTAATGTTTATTTATTTTTGAGAGACAGAGAGACAGTGTGAGCATGGGAGGGGCAGAGAGAGAGGGAGACAGAATCCAAAGCAGGCTCCAGGCTCTGAGCTATCAGCACAGAGCCCAATGTGGGGCTCGAACTCACAAACTGTGAGATCACGACCTGAGCTGAAGTCAGACACTTAACTGACTGAGCCACCCAGGCGCCCCCTGATCAAGTAATATTTAAGCGGAGATCTAAAGGATGAGTGTGGGTTTCCTGTATTATTGCTCCCAGAACACACTTACCTCCATGCCTTCTCATGCTTGTCCTCTGCCTTGACTGTCCTTCTCCCCTTAACCTTGTCGACTGAAACCCTAATGATCCTTTTGTGACCCTGTTATCATATCAATTCACTTGATCTCCCAATCAGAATTAACTGAGGCCTTCTCCAAGTTATTATACCTTTTTTTGGTTAATAGTTCAACACTGATGTGTACTATAGCTGTTTCCCTCAATGAACTGAAAGCTCTTGGAGAGGACGGACTGTGTCTTTTTCATGTACAACGCATACTTACTGACACACCATATATATCTAATGGATGTCCCATGACTTGCTTTTATTTCTAATAAAGGTTTAGTGGTTAATGAGTATGTTTTCCTTCTTTCTGTTCCTAACCAAATTGGATATTACACATGTAATAAAATGACTAGGGATAAATATGACTGGGAACACAGACTGGGAACTATACTGAAATCAGACATTTTGTTTGAGGATAATGGTTTAGAATCCATTTGGGAAGAAAGTAGAAATAAACAGTAGATTGAGAAAAGCGATGGAAAAGTGTGCAAAAGATGAAAGGGTATTGAACTGCCAGCTAGGACAAGTGGGACCACTATGCCTGCCTGTCCCCTCCCCAGTTTCCAGTTTTCCTACCCACCTCCAGCAGTTGCAACAAAAGGAACAGGTCCCTGGTCATGATAGAGTTAAGAGGTCCCAGAATTACCTTCCCACTTCAAATGATTTATAAAACCAAATATATGAACCAAATATTTTCAGACATTTGGGAAACAGGCAGCTCAAAACTACAGTGCTGAAAGAGAAGAAAAACAAATGAGGTGAGCCCTATAATTGCTCAGCTTCTGCCTGGAGGCAGTGTTCAGGTCACTGAGCAGGGACAGTGTGGAACAAAAACTCAAAAGGAGCCTAGCAATCTCAAGTTAAGGAGAAAGAAATAGGAATCATGCACGTCAAGGTGGCTAGAATATGTGCAGTAGGGTACTAGGATGGAGGGGACTGGCCAAGATGGAGGAAGCTCCAGAGATTGCAGAGTACCCTTAATTCTATGGCTGAATACTGATATGCATATGTGAGAAAAAAATGTCCCTAGGCCAAGAAAGAACCACCAGAAGACAGTTGGCAAAACAACTCCTGGAGTTCACACAGAACTGGGATTAGTTCATGCTCCCATCAGCCAGACTGGAAAGATTTCTTAATAGTACACAGGGTATCAGGCAAAGTCCTCAGGAAAATACGGTCTCAGTAGTAAAACTAAAGTCTGCTTTGGAACTGCTCTAACAAAGCTTAAAGCAAGTCTCAGAAAGACTAAACTTATCCAAGATAACTTAATTACTTGTCAGAACAAAATACACTATTCATAGAAACGTAACAAAATCCAGTACTCAACAATGTAAAATTCACAATTCCCGACAACCAATAAAAAATTACCAGTGTGTAAAGAAGCAGGAAAAAATAACCCAAAAGCAAAAGAGAAGTTAACCAATTGAAACAAACCTAGAAAATGGCAAAGATGATGGAATTAGCAGACAAAGAAATCAAAATAGCTGGTATAAGGCCACAAACCAAGTCTCCGCAAATTCAAAAATAATCAGTCACACCATGCATCTTTTTTGACCACAACACTCTGAAACTAGAAATCAACCACAAAAAAAAAATCTGGAAAAAGCACAAATACATGGAGATAAAATAACATGGTACTATACAATGAATAGGTCAACCAAAACGTCATAGAAAAATCAAATGAAAATGGGAACAAATGAAAATGAAAACACAACGCTCCAAAATCACCAGTATGCAGCAAAAGTGGATCTGAGAAGGAAATTTACAGTAGTCTAGGCCTACCTCAAGAAGAAAAATCTCAAATAAACAATCTAGCCTTACACCTAAAGGAACTGGAAAAAGAAGAACAAATCCCCAAGACAGCAAAAGGAAGGAACATGAAAGTAATGAAAAGGGTGAGAGAAGAAATAAATGACATAGAAACTAAAAAAACAATAAACAGATCAATGAAACCAGAAGATGGTTCTTTGAAAAGATCAAAAACATTGATAAACCTCTAGCCAGACTCAAAAAAAAAAAAAGAAGAAGAAGAAGAAGGAAAAGAAAGAAGGAAAAGAGGACCCAAATAAATAAAATCACTAATGAAAGAGGGAGAAATAACCAACACCATAGAAATACAAACAACCATGACAGACTATTATGAAATATTCTACCAAACATTTAAAGAATTAATACCTATTCTCAAACTATTCCAAAAATAGAAAAGTAAGGAAAACTTCCAAATGCATTCTAAGAGTCCAATATCACCCCGATACCAAAACCAGATAATGACACCACACACTCAAAAAAAGGAACCCACAGGCCAATATGTCTCATGAATACAGATGCAAAAATTCTCAACAAAATATTAGCAAACCAAATCCAATAAAACATTAAAGAAATCACAGACCATGATCATATGGGATTTATTCCCAGGATGCAAAGATGGTTCAATATTTGCAAAATAATCAATGCAATACATCACCAAAAAGAGAAAGGATAAAAACCATATGATCATTTCAATAGATACAGAAAAAAAATTTTGACAAAGTACAACATCCATTCATGATAAAAACTTTCTGCAAAGTAGGTCTAGAGGGAAAATACCTCAACATAATAAAGGCCTCATATGAAAACATCATGCTCACTGGTTAAAAACTTAGAGCTTTTTTCCCCTAAGGTCAGGAACAAGGTAAGTGTGTCCATTCTCACCACTTTTATTCAACACAGTACTAGAAGTCCTAGCTGCAGCAATTTGACAACATAAAGAAATAAAAGGTAACCAAATTGGTAAGGAAGAAGTAAAACTCAATTTGCAGATGACATGACATTATATATAGAAAACCCTAAAGATGGCACCAAAAAAAAAACCTACTAGAACTGATAAATGAATTCAGTAAAGCAAGAGGATACAAAATCAATGTACAGAAATCTGTACATAATACCTAGGAATAAACTTAACCAAAGAGGTGAAAGACCTGTACCCTGAAAACTATAAAACACTGATGAAAGAAATTCAAAACACAAAGAAACAAACAAGACATTCCACATCCATAGGTTGGAAGAACAGAAATTGTTAAAATGTCTATCTTACTCAAAGCATACAGATTTAATGCAATCCCTCTCAAAATACCAACAGCATTTTTCACAGAACTAGAACAAACAATCCTAAAATTTGTATGGAGCCACAAAAGACTTTCAATGGCCAAAGCAATCTTGAAAAGAAAACAAACAGGGGCACCCGGGTGGCTCAGTCAGTTGAGCATCCAACTTCAGCTTAGGCCATGATCTCGCAGTTCATGGGTTTGAGCTCCACGTCGGGCTCTGTACTGACAGCTCAGAGCCTGCTTTGGATTCTATGTCTCCCTTTCTTGCTTCCCCTCCTCCACTTGTGCTCTCTCTCTCTCTCTTGAAAATAAACATTTTTAAAAAGTTTTTAAAAAAAGAAAAAAAACTACAGGTATCACAATTCCAAGTTTCAAGTTGTATTACAAGGCTGTAGTAATCAAAACAGTATGGTACTGGCACAAAAATAGACACAGAGATGCACAGAATAGAGTAGAAAGCCCAGACATAAATCTACAATTACATGGTCAACTCCTCTTCAACAAAGGAGTAATGAATATACAATGGGAAAAAGACAGTCTCTTCAACAAATGGTATTGGGCAAACTGGACAACTACATGCAAAAGAATATAACTGGACCATTTTCTTGCACCATACACAAAAATAAACAAAATGGATTAAAGACCTAAATGTGAGACCTGAAACCATAAAAATCCTTGAAGAGAGCACAGCCAATAATTTCTCTGTCATTGGCCATAGCAACATTTTTCTAGATATGTCTCCTATGGCAAAGGAAACAAAAGCAAAAAGAAACTACTGGAACTGCATCAAAATAAACAGCTTTTGCACAGTGAAGGAAACAATCAACAAAATAAGAAGGCAACCTATTGAATGGGAGATGATATTTGCAAATGACATAGCTGAAAGGGTTAGTACTCAAAAAAATTAAATTAAAAAAGATATATATATATAATATCTACAACTCAACACCAAAAAACAAATAATCCAATTAAAAAGTGGGGCACCTGGTGGCTCAGTCAGTTAAGCGTCCGACTTCAGCTCAGGTCATGAACTCGCAGTGGGTGGGTTCAAGCCCCATGTCGGGCTATGCGTGGACAGCTCAAAGCCTGAAGCCTGCTTCAGATTCTGTGTCTCCCTCTCTCTCTTTGCCCCTCGCCCACTTGTGCACTCTTTCAAGGATAAATACAATAAAATAAAAAAAAGAAAAAATGGACCATAGACATTTCTCCAAAAATGACATTGAGATGACCAATAGACACTGAAAATAGACAACAAAAAGATGCTCAACGCACACACGTCATCAGGGAAACACAAATCAAAACTACAATAAGAGATACCATTTCACACCTGTCAGAATGGCTAAAATCAAAAGCATAAAAAACAAGAAGTGGGGGTGAGTATGTGGAGAAAAAGCAACCTTTCTACACTGTTGGTAGGAATGCAAACTGGTGTAGCACTGTGGAAAACAGTATGGAGGTTCCTCTAAAAGATAAAAATAGAACTACTGTATGATCCAGCAATTGCAGCACTTGGTATTTGTCCAAAAAATACAAAAATACTAATTAAAAGGATCCACGCACCCCTATGTTTACTGCAGCATTATTCACAATAGCCAAACTATGGAAGCAGCCCAAGTGTCCATCAATAGACGAATGGATAAAGAAGATGTAGTATATATACACAATGGAACATTATTCAGCTGTTTTTTTAATGTTTACTTATTTTGAGAGAGAGAGTGCAGGGAGGAGCAGAGGGAAAGAATCTCAAGCAGGCTCTGTGCTGTCAGTGTGGAGCCCAACATGGGGCTCAACCTCATGACCATGAGACCATGACCTGAGCCAAGATGAAGAGTGGGATACTTAACTGACTGAGCCGCCCAGGCGCCCCTCAGCCATTTTTAAAAAAGAATGAAATCTTGAACTGGCAACAACATGGATAGAGCTAGAGAGTATAATGCTAAGTGAAGTTAGTCAGAAAAAAGACAAATACTGGGGCACCTGGGTGGCTCAGTCAGTTAAGAGTCCGACTTCGGCTCAGGTCATGATATCGCGGTTTGTGAGCTCAAGCCCCACGTCAGGCTCTGTGGTGACAGCTTAGAGCTTTGGATTCTGCGTCTCCCTCTCTCTCTGCCCCTCCACCACTCGCGCTCTGTCTCTCAATAAAAAAATAAAACATTAAAAAAAAGACAAATACCACATGATTTCACTCATATGTGGAATTTTTTTTATTTTTATTTATTTTGAGTGAGATACAGAGAGCAGGCGGGAGAGGGGCAGAGAGAAAGGAAGACAGAATACCAAGCAGGCTCCACACACTGTCAGCACAGAACCTGATGAAAGGCTCGAACTCACAAACCGTGAAATCATGACCTGAGCCAAAATCAAGAGTCAGACGCTTAACTGACTGAGTCACCCAGGTGCCCAAGTCAAATGTAGAATTTAAGAAACAAATGAGCAAAGTAAGAAGAAGAAGAAAAAAAGAGAAACAAAGAAACAGACTCTTAACTACAGAGAACAAACTGATGGTTACCAGAGGGGCAGTGGAGGGTGGGGAATGGGTGAAATAGGGGATGGGGATTAAAGAGTACACTTGTCATGATGAAACATAAATAAATACAGCTGATATAAATATACCCTATATACTTAATAATGTAAAGGAAAAATATGAACATGCTATGGAAAAAGATACAAATATTTAAGTAAAATTTCTAGAGATAAAATTATATTATCTGAAAGTGAAGACAGAGCAGACTGGATATTGCAAAAGAAAATATAAGGGAACTTAGAGTCACAGCAAGAGAAACTCTCCAAAATGAAGCACAGATGGGGGAAAAAAAGACTGAAAAAAAATGATAAGCCTCCATGACCTGTGGGGGCAATATTAAGCAGTCTAACATGTATGTAACTGGAGCCCCAGCAATGGAGACAGAAAAAAATTTTTAAGAAGCAGCAGCTCCACTTTTGGGGGCTGTGTCTGTGCTCCGGAACAGCACTTTCTCAAGCACCTCAACAAAGTAGTTGGCTGTCTCTGTATTCTTATTAATACAGAGACAAGGATGGTTTGCTATGGACCATTCATATTTCTAGTTTTTACTCTGTGTAATGACTAAAACCTTGACTTATGTTTAGTCTAAGTAAGTCCCTTTTCTTATATTTATCAATGGGGGAGGGGTAATAACATTAAAAAAAGAAAGGAAAAAGTTATTTTCTACCTTGACCTGGACTCAAATATTTATTGAAGCTCTGCTCTGTAGCCAGACATTATTCTAAATGTCAGAGATCCAACATTAAACAAAATATATCAATCCTTGCTCACACTGAGCTTTTATTTTAGTAAGAAAGGGCTCCAGCCATGTGCTTTTTCAAAAATAGGATCTTATTTTGAACCTCAATCCACTGAAATGAGACATCAAGTATATGTAAGTAAAAAGGAAACTACAGATGTAACTACAATACATATGATAGTCTTTTTTAGTACATCTAAGCTTTTCTATGAATTGAATGTCTAATTACTCAAAGTACAAAAAACACTCTACTTACACACAACTAATGAATGTATCATGTAAGCACATAACTGGTGGTTAATCCAGAAATCATCTCTCTCCCCAACACAGCCAGGCCTGTATCCTATCTACACTATTGTAACTATCATGTCACCTGTTAATTCCACTCCTTGTTGCATTCTCTTCCAGAAGCCACTGTCCCTACCCATATTAGGATAAATCAGAGGAACAAGAGTTCACAGAGTACTTATGAAATGAATGGATGAATCACATTGCTAAATTCTATATAGTATTAGCTATATCATTATGAGTTAAACATGCTTTGCAGGACACTGTTGTTGTTGGGCTGAATTGTGTCCTAAAAATGCATGTTGAAGGCCTAATTCCCAGTACTTCAGAAAGCGACTATATTTGGAGACAGGATCTTTAGAGGTAATTAAGTTAAAAATGAGGTCATTAGGGTAGGCCCAAATCCAATCTGACTGGTGTTCTTATAACAAAAGGAAATCTGGACACATATATACAGCGAGGAGAGACCATGGGAAGACACAGGGAGAAGACGGCCATCTACAAGCAAGGAGAGAGGCCTCAGAAGAAATCAACCCTGCCAAAACCTTGATCTCAGACTTACAGCCTCCAGAGTTATAATGAAGTAAATTTCTGTTGAGACACCCAATCTGTTATGGCAGCCCTGGCAGACTAATACAACCATGTATCCATTAAAAAAAACTAGAGCTATGCCATTTGACAGACTTCCACAAGGTATTTTTAAGACAAAAATTAAAAGTACAGGGAATGGGGGGCGCCTGGGTGGCTCAGTCGGTTAAGCGTCCAACTTCAGCTCAGGTCATGATCTCACAGCTCGTGAGTTTGAGCCCCGCATCGGACTCTGTGCTGACGGCTCAGAGCCTGGAGCCTGCTTCAGATCCTGTGTCTCCCTTGTTCACTGCCCCTCCCCTGCTCATGCTCTTTCGCTCTCTCCCAAAAATAAACAAACATTAAAAACAAAAAAAGTACAGGGAATGCTCAAAAATCCATGTATACACGTGTGTATGTACCATATATTATAAATATATATTTGTAGATGACATTGACAATATGGACAAATATAAGCTAGGTTATTAACATGGGTTAAAGGATTCTGGCAGGGATATGGATGGAAAGGACAAAAAAGGGAGAAAAATGAACCAATCACCCTCTCCCCATCCCCCCAGAAAACTATACTGAAAATAATTGTGCCATATTTATGCATTTTTGTAACATTTTATGTATGTGTGTAGATATGAAGTAAAATATAAATTTAATTAATTTTTTTCATTTTATTTAGTGTTCATTTAAATAAAAATTTTCATGATTGCTTTTCTGCTGTGTGTACATTAGCCATGGGAAAGACAGTATTTGAAGTCATTTCCCACAGAAAATAACTATACAAGTCAAAATCCAAACGTGTCAAGTGCCAAGTTCATATCATCTTGCATTTGTTTTGCTTTAAAAACAATAAGTATGACTTTCCAAAACAAATTTTTTATTGCTTTTTGTGATAACAGAGTTCCCACCAATAAAACAAAAAACTGATTTGAGAAAGCCATCTGATGGTTTTTTAGTTCTTCAAGCATTTTCTTTTTTTTTTTTTCAAGCATTTTCTTAATCTTCATACTCAAGAGCCTTCCAAATGTGACAGAAAGCCCTTATCAGTGGTGTCCTGACACAAGGAGCTCTTTATAAAATTCCCAGTTTTTCCCCACAGTGCTCCCATACAACCTCTCCTATCTGAAGTCTGAATCCCATTCAAAGAGGCGTCTTTAAAGCTGGAGTAACCATTCATAATACATGTGTATCTATTGTCTATTTTTTGGTAGTTTTCCTAAAAATACCAACAGATAACAGTTTGTGACTTGAACATTGTTTTAGTAAGATTCACAACTAATTGCCCCTAACTTCTAAGTGTAACATAATATTCTAAAATCTAGTGAATCAAAGGCATAGAAGCAGAGGGAAAAGCTTTTTCAAATGCAAACTTTCCCAAATAGATCAGGTTCCTTGACATATAATCACTAACAGAGCAAATTGGCTTACTAGATGAATTAAATAGATTTCTTTGCATTTATAGATACTTCCACTTCGAGAAGGTAAAATAGTCAATGTCATCTGTGAATTCCACTTATAAATTTTACCATTTTCAGACTTTGAGTAAAAGAGGTTATATCCCAAATAAGATACATGCACACAGGCATGTGTTCACCGCATATTGTGTGAGATACTAGGATACAAAATAGACACAGTCCCTGCCCTCACAGAGCTTAGAAATACAGGAGAACAAGACATTAAACAGATCATCACAAAAACAACTACGTAAGAGGCAAAGGAGTGAAGAGGGTAAGCGTGGGCTAAACCATCCAGTTTCAAATCTTGGTTCTTTCAATGATCAGGGTGTAACCCCAAGCAAATCACTTAACCCCTCCTATAATATTATGTACCAGTTCACAGTCAGTGTTTAGTAAATGTTAGCTGTAGCTACTGCTGTTGTTCTTTTTAAAACAAAGGATGCCATGAGACTTAAATGGGAGCCTACGTCAACCTAGGGTTCTGGAAAGGAGGAGTAAGGCTGAAACTTGAAGGGTGAAGAGTAGAATTTGGGTGAAAAGTGGACGAATGAAGTGACAGGGTAAAGGGAACAGCATGAACAGACACAAAAGGGAGAGTAAAGGAGCTAATATTAGAGATGGTTTGGTAGGACCCAGATCACTGGCCAGATGCACCAGATGCAGATGCATTTACTAAAATAAAGAATACTGTAAGAAGAACAGATGTTTTACTACAGGGGAAGGGGAACAAGGAGATTAAGAGTTTAGTTCTGGACTTCATTGTGCTTGATATATCTTTGAGACATGAAGTTAGCAAATGATCAGTTTCATGTACAGGTAAACAAGTCTGGAATTGTATTTTTAATAATTTCAATCATACAATGCCTCTACCCTATCAAAACAGCAAGAAGTGGTTAGATATTAAATGACCATAAAATAATAATGCCACAGGAAACCAGATGAAACTTTTTTTTTTCTCCTAGACATCCCATACTACCGAGAAGAAACTGGAAGTATTTCAATGTTTTGAAGACCGTAACCCCGTAAGGGGTGCTGTTCCCCAATCAATTCCATGATGGTAGACAGTAAGACTACAGAGGGTATGTATAAAACAGGAATGTTAGAAGTGGCTTTCCCCTCCAACTTTGCACTATTCTAGAATGTGGCTGAATGTCCCTGGAAAAGAGCAGAATCGACTGACTCCTCGGCTCAACTGTGACAAATACATTCTTCACAGGGAAGCTCAGAAAGAACAGTCGTATTTGGGATGCCTGGGCAGCTCACCCAGTTGAGCATCCGACTCTTGATTTCAGGTTGTAGGATCAAGCCCTACCTCAGACTCCACACTGAGTGTGGAGACTGCTTGGGATTCTCTTTCTTCCTCTGCCCCTCTCCACTCCCTACCCCTTACTCACTCACTCTCTCTCTCTCTCTCTCAAAAAAAAAAAAAAAAAAAAAAAAAAAAGGCACATTTAAGAAAAGCATACTAGGCACAAATGGTTGGTTGTAGAGATCATTTTGATTCAAGAGAAGAAAACAGTGTCACAGAATGACAGGTTTGCTTCAGATTTCCTGACAACTGACATTAATTAGCATCTATTAAGTATCACATATTTATACTTCATAAAAATACTTCCTTAAATAGAATCAGTGTAACTCAGTTTTGTAAATATTAAGCATTGCCAACATGGCAAAAATAATAGGGCTGTCAAATCATACAGTCTTGTCTGCAAAATAAAGTGTTATGATTTGTTTAACAAGTTCACACTTTTCAATCACAAAACAATTAAATCCATGGGATCTTTGTAATAACAAACAAGATCTGCTATTTTCTTGGAGATTGCCAATACAGGAAATAACAGTGGTCAGAATGCGTATCTTGGAGGTCTGACTTTACCTGTATGTGCGATCTTAGGCAAGACGTTAAATTTCCTAAAATCTCAAGTTTCTCACCTGAAAATGGCAATATCATTACCCATCTCCTCAGGATACCGTAATGATCAAATAAAATCATATTATCCGAAAGCACCTTAAAAAATACAATGCCGGGGCGCCTGGGTGGCTCAGTCAGTTAAGTGTCCGACTTCAGCTCAGGTCATGATCTCGCAGTCCGTGAGTTCAAGCCCCACGTCGGGCTCTGTGCTGACAGCTCAGAGCCTGGAGCCTGTTTCAGATTCTGTGTCTCCCTCTCTCTCTGACCCTCCCCTGTTCATACTCTGTCTCTCTCTGTCTCAAAAATAAATAAACGTTAAAAAAATTATTTTTTAAAATACATTGCTAAATGCTTATGAGTAGTCATTATTCATATCACCACATGCAGCAAGGTACAAACTTTAACTGAACATAAAAACCATAGATGAAGATTATATGTACTTGAATTCATCATCAATCTGCTAGTTTCTCTTTAAAAATATATACCAACAGGGCCACCTGGGTGACTCAGTCAGTTGAGCGTTTGACTTCGGCTCAGGTCGTGATCTCACAGCTTATGACTTCAAGCCCCACATCAGGCTCTGTGCTGACAGCTCAGAGCCCAAAGCTTACTTCGGATTCTGTGTCTCCCTCTCTCTCTGCCCTCCTCCAGCTGCCACTCTGTCTCTCTCTCTCTCTCTAAGTATAAACATTTTAAAAAATTAAAAAAATATATATATGTGTATATATATACACACCAACAAAATCCAGTTTATCCCACTTTGCATTATATAATCCCAAATATTAGTGATTCTTAACCTAAACTATGCATAACAATTATCTGAAAAAAAAATTTTTTTAAATGCAGCCTTCTGAGTCTCATCCCCAGAGACTGTGGTTCAGTATGCCTGGGGTGAAGCCAAGGAACATGCTTCTTTTTTTTTTAACTGTGGTAAAATAAACTTACCACTTAACCATTTTTAGGTGTACAATTTGGCACTAAGTACATTCACATTGTTGGACTACCATTATCATTATCCATCTCCAAACTTTTTCATCATTTCAAACAGAAACTCTGTAGCCCTTAAACAGAGTTTTCCCCAGGCCCTGGTAACCACTATTCTATTTTCTGTCTCTATGAATTTGGCCACTCTAGGTACCTCATATAAGTGGAATCCTACATTTGTCCTTTTGTGTCCGACTTCTTTCACTTAGAAAAATGTTTTCAAGGCTCTTCCATGTTGCAGCATAGATTTGATTGCATTGCCTTTTTTTAACACTGATAACACCTAATCTTTTTTTTTTTTTTTTTTTTTTGAGAGAGACAGGGCACAAGTGAACGAGGGCAGAGAGAGGGGGGAGAGAGAGAATCCCACAAGGGGAGGGAGAGAGAGAAAGAGAGAGAGAGAGAGCGCGCGCGAGCGAGGCTCACATTCACCTGAATCGGGGCTCCAGCTCACACAATATGGGACTCTAACTCACGAACTGAGAGATCACGACCTGAGCCGAAGTCAGATTCTTAACCAACTGAGCCACCCAGGCACCCACACCTAATCTTTTTCTTAAAGACTATTTCTTATGGAAGTTTTAAGTTCATGGCAAAATTGAGCAGAAGGTACAGAGATTTCCCACATACCCTCTGCATAGCCTCCCTTTGACTTCAGCTCAGGTCACGACCTCACAGCTTGTGAGTTCAAGCCCCACGTCAGGCTCTGTGCTGACAGCTCAGAGCCCGGAGCCTAAATCCCCACCAGAGGGGTACATTTACTACAACTGATGAATCTGCACCGACACAGCATTATCACCCAACATCTTTAGTTTACATTAGAGTTCACTATTGGTGTTGTATGGGTTTTGACAAATGTATAAGGACAGGTATACACCATTATAGTATCACAGGAAGTAGTTTCAATGCCCTAAAAATTCTCTGTACTCTCTTCATTGTCCCCTCCCACCCAAGCCCTGATCTTTTTGCTGTCTCCAGAGTTCTGCCTTTTCTAGAATGTCATATAGTTTGGAGTTATAGCGTAGGTAGCCTTTTCAGATCAGCTTCGTTCACTTAACAACATGCATTTAAAGTCCTCTATAGCTTTTCATAGCTTGTTAGCCCATTTCTTTTTAGCACTGAATAATAGTCCATTGTCTGGATATACCACAGTTTATCCATTCACCTACTGAAAGAAGTCTTGGTTACTTCTAAGTTTTGCCAATTACGAATAAAACTGCTATAAAATCCATGTGCGGGTTTTGTGCATGGATGTAAGTTTTCAATTACTTTGGGTAAATTCTAAGAAGTGTGATTGATGGATCATATGGTAAGAGTATATTCAGTTTTGTAAGAAATCACCAAACTAATTTTTAAAATGGCTAAACCATTTTGCATTCCCGCTAGCAATGAATGGGAGTTTCCTGTTGCTCCACATCCTTGCCACCATTTAGTGTTCTAGATTTTGACCATTTTCTTTAAACTTCATTTATTAATTTTGAGAGAGAGGCAGGGAGAGAGAATCCCAAGCAGGCTCTGTGCTGTCAGTGCAGAGCCCAATGCAAGGCTCAATCCCACAAACTGTGAGATCATGACCTGAGGTGAAATCAAGAGTCAGACACTTAACTGACTGGTACCCCTGCTTTTCAAATCAGTTTGTGAATATCCACAAACTAACTTGCTGGAATAATTCTGATTGATATTGCACTGAATCTATAGATCAAGTTGAGAAGAACTGACACCTTGACAATATTGAGAGCTCCTATCCATGAACATGAAATATGTCTCCATTTACTTAGTTCTTTGATTCCTTTCATCAGAGTTATGTAGTTTTCCTTATACAGATTTATATATATATTGTTAGCTTTATATCTAAGTATTTCAATTTTGGGGTGCTGATGTAAACAGTATCTGTTCTTTGCTTTTTTTTTCTAACTGTCTAGTTTAAGATGACTTTATCAGCCCTACTCCATTTTGGACCAGCCATTCTGGATCTAAAGCAGGAGTTTTCAGCCTTAGCACTACTGATCTCTTGAGCCAAATAATTCTCTTTTGTAGGGGGCTGTCCTGTGTATTTTAAGGTACTTAGCAGCCTCTAACCAGGTTTGATGTCATTAATTAGATGTCATCAGCAACCCTGTGCTGGCCAGTTGTGACCACCAAAAATGTCACCAGAAATTGCCAAATGTCCCCTGCAGGTAGGAGTAAAATCACTACGGGTTGAGAACCAGTGATCTAAAGCACACCTTTGCCCTACTTCTTCATAGTCTACCAGGTGCAACCGGACCACTTGCCCTTCTATACATTTTCCTGGATAAAAATTAAATCCCCAACACTTCATAATTCTCCAGCGTGGCCCAGCAGACCTCTTCCTCACTACTGCTTATATACATTCTCTTAAATATTCCCTTCCTTGTGTTTTCACAACACGCATTCGCATTCTATTTATATCAGAACTTTTAAAAACAGCAAAGTCCATGTATTTATACCTTAATATCTACTGACAAAGTATACCTTTTTGAGGCAAGAGAGGTAGGTGATATATTTAAAACCTGAAATGAATTTTTACCAAAAACTCAAAGTATGCCTCAAAAGAAAAGACTTACGAAATTTTTAAATAAAATCTCTTTAAAAGACAAATTTAAACCCACTTGGAAGCTCTTAATTAGTTGTAAAAATAGTCTCTTCAAACTAGGCATTCAAGAAAAACTGCATACCACTCAAATTCTCCAATTAAAGTTTAAAATGAGTATGACAATTTACTTCTAAATATCAAAGTTCTGTTATAACTTCAGAACTCTTATGAAGCACTACTACTTCTTTGGTAAAATGGAACTTTAAAAAAGAAGTGGCTCTAAGCATATACAAAGATCCCAAAAAATCACTTACTGCAGAAATACTTTAATTTTTAAAATAAATGCATTTTTAAAACTAACATTTAACGAAAGGTTTGTTAACTCTTACAGTAACAGGAAACTTCTTACACTTTTTCTTTAATCTTCAAACAATCTTGCAAGATAGGCAGTACTTTCTCCACTATACAGATAATAAAGATTGATACAGGCCATTCTCAATATATGTGAATAATTAAGACCTGAATTAAAATCTTGATTCCTGGGGTGCCTGGGTGGCTCAGTTGGTTAAGCGCCTGATTTGGGCTCAGGACATGATCTCGCAGTCTGTGGATTCAAGCCCCACGTCAGGCTCTGTGCTGACAGCTTGGAGCCTGGAGCCTGCTTCAGGTTCTGTATCTCCCTCTCTCTTTCTCTCTGCCCCTTCCCCGCTCATGCTCTGTCTCTCTCTGTCTCTCTCAAAAATAATAAAACATTAAAAAAAATTTTTTTTTAAATCTTGATTCTTTTAGTAGCTATATGACTGGACAAGAGATTTAACTTCTTAGTTTTCTTACTCCATAATCTGAGGATAATACCTCCACTACAACCAAGATTATGTCACAACACAGATTAAATAATAAACTCAAATATGTTATATAAGTTCACTCAAGGGATTATTATGTATATGAATGGGCCCATAATATTTTAAGTAACTCCATTATCAGTGAAGTGGTAACTGAAGTCCCTTTGCTATACATTGTATCACAAGACAGTAATATCACATCAGTTAAGTGGTGACTTAAGAAAATTTCTTTCAGAAATTACTAATAATCCAGGTGTTTTTGTACTACTGTACAAAAAGTGTTATTTTAACTGCAATCTTCTCTTCTTTCAATCAAGGCAACAATCCAGTTGTAACTAACCTTTGGGTTCCTTCTGTGGGTTTATCAAGGTATTTTACTCTTTCCCTAAAAAGTGGTGAATATGTCTTTCCTGGTTGCCTTCCTAATAGGACTCTGACTTCCTTTTGAGGAATTACCTTTCCCCTCTGTACAATGTTGGTAAAAGAGTAATTTCTGGTGACCACTTCCCACCAGAGGAGCCAACAGGCTGGCCCCTAACTCTTCCAGTTCCAGGGGGTGCGCACAAACACTTTTCCCTAAAACATAAGCAGGTAATGCAAGGAAGGAAAGAGACTGGAAGTCGGTCACACGCAGCAGCAGAGACCCAGCAGGCCTTTCCCACTTAGAAGTCTGCAGCCTGAACCCTGAGGCCCCAGACAGAGCTCCCTGGGCTCCTGCCAGTTTTTCTGTCAAGGGTGCTCTCCTCCCTTCATGAACCTCTGAGCAGCACCTTCCAACAAATTTCTTTTACGATCAAGACCTTTTATTTGAAATCAAGAACTCCAACTGATACACTAAACTAATGGCAAACAGAAAGGTTCGTCTTTTTCACCTCTGGAAATAAATTAGATAAGGAAGGTGGATGAGTTTCTTTCTCATCCTGACACTTGGCCTATAGAGCTTTAAGTGCAATATTAATTAAAATTTCTAATCATTAAGATATATCAATAATTATTTCCTAAAATTGAATTTTTAAAGTATCAAGTCATGACAGATATCTCGGGTACATAAAACTATATAAATATTTCTGTCTGCTTAACACATAACAGAAAAAAAAAATTCCAAATGTTCATCTTTAACTCCCTAAACTGGAGACAGGCCTTTTCCTAACACCTTAGTAAGAATTTGCCTTTGTTTAATTGGGGCTCCTAATCATACAATATAACACCATGATAATTCTGTAACCTCCTTTGGGGTAGGAGATACATCTTTTTTTTTTTTTTTTTTTTAAAGTTTGTTTGAGAGGTGGGGGGAGGGGTGGAGAGGCAGGGGGAGAGAGAGGAGAGAAAATCCCAAGCAGGCCTTGTGCTGTCAGGGCACAGTCAGACACCAGGCTCAATCTCATGAACCATGAGATCATGACCTGAGCTGAAATCAAGAGTCAGACGCTTAACCAACTGAGTCACCCAGGAGCCCCAGGAGATGCTTCTTTTTAACCCCTGTATCCTTGGCCTGCCACTCAATAATCTGGTGAATTCAGTTAAAACATCAAATATCACCTGAAAATGTAACTTCCTGAAAAGGCATAGTTTATTATACCTTTAAAGTGAAGAATACTAAATACATCAAGCAATAAGTGAAATTCTTTTGGAAAAACATGTTGAATGTTACTGACTAGTAGCTTGTTTCAATCACCTAGATTTAAATAAAATCCTAACATAAAATAATGATTTTCTACTTTATATTTTCCTGAAATAACTGATCACCTATGTGATAGGTCCTCATAAGACAATTTTTAGTGTTTTGGCAATGCAGAAGCACATTTATGCACTTTATAGCAAAGTATTAGCAATCCAAATGACTCAGTACCACCTTTTTTTTTTAATGTTGACATTTATTTAATTTTGAGAGACAGAGACAGAGCGTGAGCTGGGGAGGCACAGAGAGAGGGAGACACAGAATCTGAAGCAGGCTCCAGGCTCTGAGCTGTCAACACAGAGCCCGACGAGGGGCTGGAACTCACAAACCATGAGATCATGACCTGAATCGAAGTCAGATGCATAACCGACAGAGCCACCAGGCTTCCAGACTCAGTGCCACTTTCATTTCCACCAACACAGGACAGGGTAAATGTTTCTGTCTGCAAAATGCCAATGGCAATCAGGTATAAGCAATTCCACTCCGGGATTCCTATTTTCACATTCAAAATCAGATACGTTCTACTGGTAGGTTTTTACTTAATTAAGGTCATTTGAGGGTCGCTTGGGTGGCTCAGTCAGTTGAGAGTCCGACTTCGGCTCAGGTCATGATCTCTTAATTTGTGGGTTTAAGCCCCGTGTTGGGCTCTGTGCTGACAGCTCAGAGACTGGAGCCTGTTTCAGATTCTGTGTCTCCCTCTCTCTCTCTGCCCCTCCCTGCTTGTGCTCTGTCTGTCTCTAAAATAAACATTAAAAAAAAAAGATAATTTGACACAATAGTGAGTTTGCTAAGAAGTCAGAGGAAACGGCAAGCACAAAAGCATGACACAGGAGACTGCTTAGAGGAACAAATGGCAAGAAGTTCAGTATGACTAGAGCAGAGTCAGCAGAGCTTGGAGATAAGAAAGACAGGAGGCCAGATCACTTAAGGATTGACTTCGAGCTCAACGGAGCAGCAATGATGAAAAGCCAATGGTAAGTAAGGTCTATTGAGCCTTTTGAGAAGGGCGCACTGTTACTTTTAGTTCAGGGAACAAAAAGTTCATTGCTATGGTTTCAGATTCCACACTGCAATTAAGAAACTACCACTTGTGGGGTCTGACGTCAAAGAAAAATACTCATAGTATTTGAAAAAAGCTGTTAAATATATTTTCCCTTTCCAACTATTTATATGTATGAAGCTATATTTTCTTCATATAGCTCAACTAAAACGACATATCACAACTGACTGACTGCAGAAGCAGATATAAGAACCCAGGCTTGGGCACCTGGGTGGTTCAGTCGGTTAAGTGTCCGGCTTCGGCTCAGGTCATGATCTCACGGTTTGTGAGTTCGAGCCCCATGTCGGGCTCTGCTGACAGCTCAGAGCCTGGAGCCTGCTTTGGATTCTGTCTCCCTCTCTCTCTGCCCCTCCCCTGCTCACGCTCTGTCTCTGTCTCAAAAATAAATAAACATTAAAAAAAAAAAAAAAAAGAACCCAGTCTTGTTCTATTAAGCAAGACATTAAAGAGATTCGGAAAAATGTAAATATGTAACACAATGCCACTCACTAAATTTTTTTGTCTTGGAAAATATAGTTATTTTAATAAAAATATGTTGTTTAACAGTTTATTATTTTTATATAAAAATATAAGTTAAAATTTTTTGTTTTATTCTCAAAAATATAAATTCATGGGTATAGCCCATATAAACAGTGCTCTTTGGGAGCCTCAATAATTTTTTATGAGTGTACAGGGGACCCTGAGATCAAAAACTTGAGAACTACCCATCTACCAACCTAAGGTGTCCTGGAGTAGCGTTCCCCAAACACCACTAACAATTTGGAAGGACTCCTTGTCAGATTCACTACAGAAAATCTATTTACAAATAATTTAGTCAGCTACAAACATCATCTCTATTCTCTCACTAAAACCCTAAACCATAAACCTGTTAGTCCAGGAACCTTCAGAATGTTTAGCGGGGAGAAGGGAGCTCCCAAGAGAAATCTCCAACAAACCACAGTATATAATACCAAATATAACATGAATAAAAATGAAGCTACTCTGGTCAAAGTGAGGGTGGTATTTTCTGCCTCCAGTACACCCACTCCCTTAGCTACCTTGAAGACCCCCTAAGGTACTACCTAGAATTACACTGATTTAATTGCACTGATTTAAATCTTTATTTTAAACCGCTGCTTAAATCTGCTGCTTACTAAAGTCTCAGAAAGGCTTCTGCTACTGTTTCAACTTCACCCCCTAGTAGAAACCAGATGTGTATTATCTGCATCTCTATAGACAACCACAAAATTGTTAAAATCTCACAGAGAACTCTCAGACCCACCAGAATGTCTCCAAATTCTTAAGAAACTGCTTGAGGACTGGTAGATGGGTGGAGTTAACATAAAAAGGCTTTCTGAAGAAAGACACACTACGACTAGGCAAGCAGCAAAGGCTCAGCTCCCAGGAGAGGTTCAGTGAGGAAGGGCTAAGATGAGCCGCGGTTTCCAGGCCATAAGAAGAACCAACTGCCAACCGGTCTGTGGCTCTAAAGTACCAAAGTTCTGCAGATTTACATTCAAAAGTTTGTGATTCAGATAGTAAAATAACTCCCTATTCCTCACTATGGGCCGGATGAACATTTCTTACTTTGCTAAGTTCCCTACTCTAGGTAAAATTTAAAAGGTGAAAACACACCAAGCCTGAAGTCTTAATAGGAATATCTGCCTCCAAGACAAAAATTATTCCAGTTGCACGTAGGATAGGGCTGTGTCACTATTCAAAGAAGACAGAGGGGAGTTGTTAAAGTTCTAAGAGTAAAGCAGAAAAATTATTTTAGCAACATTATACAATGGTTAGAAGAAGCTACTGGCTGTAGGGAAGTCTAGGCATGAGCTGACAAAGGGCAACTGGGAAATAATTTCATAAGTCAGTCAGCAGTGTTTTCACAATCTATTTTTAATGTTTAATATAATTTTCTGTGCATTTTACAGTTGGTTCCTGAGAAGCTAGATGTTTATGTGGAGCTACCTACTTGGCTACCCAAACTCCTCTAAAAGAAACAATGCAGGTCAACTAATTTATGAAAAAAGCAACCTCCCAAAAGTTGCTTAACAATTACAGTGAAGGGCTAAATGAAAAAAAGACATTTTAGTATTTCAACGAGTTATCTACTGGCCTATAACCTAGAAAGGTGAAAGCAAGACTGTCCTTCCCTGTACCCAGACTCAGCTAGGGAGATTTTTTTTTTTTAAGGTGGGGGAGGAAGGGGAAGGGCGGGCAGCTTTACACTTTTTCTGTTACTTCCTTTCCTCAACCCACTCCCTTTGAATTTTCTAATAAATGTAAGATGTTTCTTAGAAACAATCTGCTCAATGCGCTCCATTTTACATGAGTTTATTTATGAAAATCTATCCCACATCTCACTAGCACACATTCTTTAACATCAATCTTCTTCCTTATGTTACCTTTAAGGACAGAATAGAAAAGATGTCCACAAGGGTAGACACTGGTCAAAGGGTACAAAGTTTCATTTATACAGGATGAATAAGTTCTGGAGATATAATGCTGGGCTGGTTATTATTTTTTTTTTTTAAGTTTTATTTACTTAAATAATCTACACCCAACATGGGACTTGAACTCATGACCTCGAGATCAAGAGGCCCATGCTCTACCGACTGAGTCAGCCAGGAGCCCCTCTGGAGATCTAATGGATAGTAGCATGGTGACTACAGTCAATAATACTGTATTAGATACTTAAAATTTGCTACCAGAGTAGATCTTAAATGTTCTCACAACACAAAAAACTGACAACTATGTGAAGTGATGGGTATGTTAATTAGCTTAATTGTAGTAAACATTTCACAGTGCATATGTATACCAAAACATCATGTCTTACACCCTAAATATATACAGTTTTTGACAATTATACCTCAGTAAAGCTGGAGGGGAAAAGGGAAAACAAAAACAAAAAGATATCTATAAAATATACTTTTTAAGACCTAATTATTTGTCAGGCTAAATTCATGTGGGTTTGTCTGGTCTTGTTTTTGGTATATAGTGAAGTAATAAAATACCATTTACATAAAAATATATGTATCAAGTATAAAAACTCATTTAAAAATATTAAGCTTTTTATTACCTAATGAAATGTGTTACCAAGGAGATCTGTATTTGAAAAACACTAAAAATATATTAGCTGAAACAAATTTTTACTTCTCTTCTAACAACAATTTCAGAAATAAATTTACTAAGACCTACCTATACCTACCACTAATTAGCTATGTGATCTTAGATTAAGTGATTTATAATTTTTTTTAATGTTTACTTATTTTGAGAAAGACAGCAGGGAGGGGCAGACAGGGAGACACAGAATCTGAAGCAGGCTCCAGGCTCTGAGCTGTCAGCACAGAGCCCCACGCAGGGCTCAAACCCACAAATCACGAAATCATGACCTGAGCTGAAGTCGGACGCTTAACCAACTGAGCCACCCAGGGGCCCCTTGGATTAAGTGATTTAATTAATCTCTATGGGGGGCATTGAATTGGATGATCTATAAAGTTCCTTTAAGTTCCAAAATTCTTTGATTATTAAATATTTTCTTAAGTTCAAGGAAATCTGTGAGGATCTGAAGAGAGATAGCCCTATGAAGAAAAGTTTACTTTATGTATGCAGGAGTCTTTTTTTTTTTTTTTTCAACGTTTATTTATTTTTGGGACAGAGAGAGAGACAGAGCATGAACGGGGGAGGGGCAGAGAGAGAGGGAGACACAGAATCGGAAACAGGCTCCAGGCTCTGAGCCATCAGCCCAGAGCCCGACGCGGGGCTTGAACCCACGGACCGCGAGATCGTGACCTGGCTGAAGTCGGACGCTTAACCGACTGCGCCACCCAGGCGCCCCAATGTATGTAGGAGTCTTAAAAGAAACCAATTGAGCCACTAACAAGGGCTAAATATTACAAGAACCTATATATATGCAAGTACATGCAAATTATATATGCAAGTGTGGGGTACAAATCTAAATTTTATCTTTTTTTTTAATCAGGTAGAAACTCCTCTGTTTATCAGCATTACTCTAATACTTTATAATTGTTAATGTGGATCATTAAGGTAGAAATCCTGAAAACAAAAGTACCAGCACCACTTAGAAATGTAAAATCTTGGGCCCCGCCCAAGACCTTCTTAATATCTAGGAAACTCTAGGAGTGGGCCCCCAAGGAGTAAATTTTTAACAGCCTGAATCTGAAATGATTCAGATGCTTAATAAAGTTTGAGAACAATTGATCACAAGCACAAGAGCTTAAGTTAAGTCCAGGATTAACCCATGATGAGAAGAGTTTAAGTATTTTCACCTATTGAAAATTAAATGTTTGGGGCACCTGGGTGGCTCTGTCAGTTAAGTGACTCTTGATTTCGGCTCAGGTCATGATCTCACAATTCATGGGATTGAGACCCATGTCGGGCTCTGGAGCCTGCTTGGGATATTTTCCCTCTCTCTCTCTCTCTCTCTCTCTCTCTCTCTCTCTCTCTCTCTCTCTCTCTCTCTCTCTCTCCCTTCTCTGCTCAATCTCTCTCTCTCAAAATAAGTAAGTATTAAAACAAAATTAAGTGTTTATGTAAGCTTTAACTATTCTTTTTCAATCACAATATTATATTTTTAAGAATGCTGTGATTCACATAACGGGAGAAAATTTTTGCAATTCACGTATCTGATAAGGAACCTGTATTCAGAATATGTAAAGAACTCTCACAACTCAACAACAAAAGTACAAATAACCCAATTAATAACTGAGAAAAGAATCTGAATAGATATTTCCCCAAAGAAGAGGTAAAAATATGCTATGTTGAATATGCTATTTCAACACCATTACTTATCAGGGAAATGCAAACAAAAACCACAATGAGATATCACTTCACACCCACTAGGATGGCTAAAGTGTTGGTAACAAGGAGAAATCAAAACCTCACACACTGCTGATGGGAATATAAAATGGTACAGCCACTTAGGAAAAGTCTGGAGTTACCATATACCCCAATAATTCCACTCCAAAAGAAATGGAAACATTATGTCCACACAAAAACTTGGAAACAAATGTTCATAGCAACATTATAACACTGTAACAGCCAAAAGGTAGAAACAACCCAAATGACTATCTACTGAGGAATGGATAAATAAAATGTAGTAAATCCATACAATAGACTATTATCTGGCATAAAAAAGAATGAAGTACTGATACATACTACAACATGGATGAAACTTATAAACACCTTTCTAAGTGAAACACACCCAGTCTCTCTCTCTCTCTCTCTCTCTCTCTCTCTCTCTCTCTCTCTCTCTCACACACACACACACACACACACACACACACACACACACATTATATGACTGCATTATATGAAATGTCCAGAATAGGCAAATCTATAGAGACAGAAAGTAGATTAATGGTTGCCTGGGGCTGGGAGCCTAGGAGGTGACAGCTGAAGGGTACAGGATTTCTTTTTGAGGTGAAGAAAATAATTGATAATTGACTGTAGTGACGGTTGCACAACTCTATGAATATATCAAAAACCAGTGAAATGTATAATTTAAATGGGTGGCCTATACTTTGTAGCAACATGGATGGAACTGGAAAGAGTTATGCTAAGTGAAATAAGCCATACAGAGAAAGACAGATACCATATGGTTTCACTCTTATGTGGATCCTGAGAAACTTAACAGAAACCCATGGGGGAGGGGAAGGGGGAAAAAAAAAAAGAGGTTAGAGTGGAAGAGAGCCAAAGCATGAGACTCTTAAAAACTGAGAACAAACTGAGGGCTGATGGGAGGTGGGAGGGAGGGGAGGGTGGGTGATGGGTACTGAGGAGGGCACCTTTTGGGATGAGCACTGGGTGTTGTATGGAAACCAATTTGACAATAAACTTCATATATTGAAAAAATAAATTAAAAAAATAAAAAAACTCAAAAAAAAATAAATGGGTGGCCTATGCAATACATAAATTCTACACCAAGAAAACTCCTACCCAAAAGAAAGAGAAACAGAAGCAGAGAAGAACAAGAAAAGATAAAGAAAAACATATATATTAGCTGCAAGGACAGTTTCAGTAGTATGCTTAAACCAACTGTTGAGCAATTAAATACCATAGAAAATAACATCATATGAATCCTGACAGCATTCTAGGCACCCATCCTAACTAAGCCTAGTTTGAGTTATATTTATTGAGAAATTAACCAGCAAGATTTGTTCCAAATGTTGAAGTTTCTGACAAGGGAACATTTATATTTGGAATATAAAGGTATTTTAAAAATACACTTAAAAAATTAGATGTATTCCTCTTTCATAGAATTCTCAACTAATTTCTCCTTGCTTTTAATGATGAGCCGCACACACAGAGCATAAGTTTTCGAATTATGAGCAAAGAACTGAGAGCTTCCCCAGAGGTATGTGGAACACCACCAGGTAAAGGTAAGGAGGCAGCATAATTCTATTCACTGCCTCTGCAAGAAGAAAAAAAATATACAACTTTCTTCATGATCTCTTAATATATTGAGTTTTCATTTAATGTCTTGTTTATTCATTTTCTTAAGCGCTATCTCTATTTTTAAAAATGGAAAACAAGTTTATTGAGATGGAGAACTAAGGATTTTGAAATCCAAAATATTAGGCCATATAGATTCTGAGGAGCGAAGCTGGTGAGATGAAGGAAGGAAAAGAGGAGGAAGAGATTTTCATTTTTATCTTATATGTATCTGTATTATTGATTTGAATACTGAATGCTTATTACTATTAAAAAAAAAAAGATCCCCATAAGTGAGTCACAGGTAAGGTCTCAATGTTTTAACTTCTTGTTTTAATTTTTGTGATAGCTACAAAACCATTATGGAGATTCCCAGAGTCACCAGCATAATGCCTTTTAAATGTTGGCCATTCAAAATTTTTATTATTTAAAAAAAAATTTTTTTAAACATGTATTTATTTTTGAGAGACAGAGAGAGACACAAAATGAGCTGGGGAGGGGCAGAGAGACAGAGAGACACAGAATCTGAGGCAGGCTCCAGGCTCTGAGCTGTCAGCACACAGCCTGATGTGGGGCTCAAACTCATGAACTGAGGGATCATGATCTGAGCTGAAGTCGGATGCCTAACCGACTGAGCCACCCAGGTGCCCCCCAAATTTTTATTTTTTAATACAGAAATAAACTTGTATTTTTGCTGTAACCAAAGCATCCAGACTAAAACAGCTTAGTACTCTAAATTGCTAAAAAGCATTAAGTACTGATATTCTTAGAAGGAAATCACAAAAGGAATGTTTTGGCTTTTCCTTGATATGTACATTTTTTAAGTTTATCTCTTTTGAGAGAGAGAGCAAGAGCAGGCAAGGGGCAGAGAGAGAGGGAGAGAGAGAGAATCCCAAGGAGGCTCTGCACCCACAAACCATGGTATCATGACCTGAGTCAAAACCAAGCGTCAAAACACTTAACCTACTGAGCCACCCAGGGGCCTCCCTTGACATTTTTGTTCCATTGTGGGGACTATATGAAAAAATTAGGAGTTGTTTAATGGCATAACTATTAAATAAATTCTGTAAGAAGCTGGATACCTTGGTACTTTCATCATTAGAAAAGGTAGAATTCATTTCATATACTAAAACTGTTAATAAATTATCAATAAGTGTATTAGGTTGTGTATTTTGTCGACTTCAAAGTTGTTCAACCTGAATCCTGTAAGAGAACTCTCAATAAAAGACAAAAAAAACCTGAAATTGACTTATTATACAGATATGAAAAAAAAAATTGGCTACTTATACTTTTCCTACCTTGCAATGCTTTAAACTACTCAGGTAAAATGCTATTTTAACTTAAAATATAGTCATAAGGAGATTCCACTACACTCAAGTCCTGGTAGTTTTATAGTATAAATATTATGTACTAAGATATTTGATTCCAAATTTCAAGTATGTCAGTGAAGTGAAAAAAATTGTTGTTTTTTTCAAAAAAATAAAATTTACTTAATAAGGGAAATAAAGGGTTTTTCTCTCTCTCATTTTTTTAAATTTAAATTTTAGTTAACATATAGTGCAATATTGGTTTCAGGAGTAGAATTCAGTGATTCATCACTTACATACAACATCCAGTACTCAACAGTGCCCTTCTTAATACCCATCACCCATCTAGCCCATCTCTCACCCACCTCCTTCCATCTACACACAGTTTGTTCTCTATCATTAACAGTCTCTTGTGGTTTGTTTCCCTCTCTTCTCTTTCCCTCCGCCTACCCATGTGTTCATCTGTTTTGTTTCTTAAATTTCACATGTGAGTGAAATCATATGGTATTTGTCTTTCTCTGACTTATTTCGTTTAGTATAATACATTCTAGCTCCATCCACATCACTGTAAATGTCAAGATTTCGTTCTTTTTGATGGCTGAATAATATTCCAATGTAATCTACATCTGTATATGTATCTATATCTGTATCACATCTTTATCCATTCATCAATCAATGGACATTTGGGCTCTCTCCATACTTTGGCTATTGTTGATAATGCTGCTATAAACATTGGGGTGAATATACCCCTTTGAATCTGTATTTTTGTATCCATTGGGTAAACACCTAAAAATGCAATTGCTAGATCATAGGATAGTTCTATTTTCAGTTTTTTCAGGAACCTCCATATTGTTCTCCAGAGTGGCTATACCAGTTTGCATTCCCACCAACAGTGCAAGAGGGTTCCCTGTTCTCCACATCCTTGCCAACACCTGTTATTTCTTGTGTTTTTAAATTCAGCCATCCTGAGAGGTGTGAGGTGGTATTTGATCTACATTTCCCTAATGAGGAAAGATGTTGAGCATCTTTCTATGTGTGTTAGCTATCTGGATGCCTTCTTTGAAAAAGTGTCTATTCATGTCTTCTGCCCATTTCTTAACTGGGTTATTGCTTTTTGGGTATTGACTTTGATAAGTTCTTTATGGATTTTGGATATTAACCCTTTATCAGAAAGGTCATTTGCAAATATCTTCTCCCATTATGTAGGCTCTCTCTTAGTTTTGTTGATTGTTTCCTTCACTGTGCACTTTAAGTCCCAATAGTTCATATTTTCTTTTGTTTCCCTTGTCTTCAGCAACGTGTCAAGTAAGAAGTTACTACAGCTGAGGTCAAAGAGGTTGCTGCCTGTGTTCTCCTGTAGGATTTTGATGGTTTCCTGTCTCACATATAGGTCTTCCATCTATTTTGAATTTATTTTTGCATATGGTGTAAGAAAGTGGCCCAGTATCAGTCTTCTGCATGTTGCTGTCCAATTTTCCCAACACTATTTGTTGAAGAAACTGTCTTTCTTCCATTGGATATTCTTTCCTGCTTCATTGAAGATTAGTGGACCGTATAGTTGTGGGTCCATTTCTGGGTTTCCTACTCTGTTCCACTGATCTATGTGTCTATTTTTGTGCCAGTACCATACAGTTTTGATGACTACAACTTTGTTAATATAGCTTGAAATTGGGAATCATGATGGCTCCAGTTTTTTCTTTTTCAGGATTGTTTTGGCTATTCAGGGTCTTTCGTGGTTCCATACAAATTTTAGGATTGTTTGTTCTAGCTCTGTGAAAAATGCTGGTGGTATTTTGATAGGGATTGCATTAAACGTGTAGCCTGCTTTGGGTAGTAAAGACATTTTAACAATGTTCTTCCAATCCATGAACATGGAATGCATTCCCATTTCTTTGTGTCCTCCTCTTCAATTTGTTTCATAAGTGTTCTATAGTTTTCAGAGTATAGATCTTTTTACCTCTTTAGTTAGGTTTATTCCTAGGGACCTTTTTGGTTTGGTGCAATTGCAAATGGGATCGATTCCTTGATTTCTCTTTCTGCTGCTTTATTATTGGTGTGTAGAAATGCAACAGATTTCTGCACTTTGATTTTATATCCCGTGACTTTGCACAATTCCTGTACTGGTTCTAGCAACTTTTTGGTGGAGACTTTTGGGTTTTCAATATAGAGGATCATGTTGTTTGCAAATAGTAAAAGTTTGCCTTCTTCCTTGCCAATATGGATGCCTTTTATTTCTTTTTTTTTTCAACATTTATTTTTGGGACAGAGAGAGACAGAGCATGAACGGGGGAGGGGCAGAGAGAGAGGGAGACACAGAATCGGAAACAGGCTCCAGGCTCCGAGCCATCAGCTCAGAGCCCGACGCGGGGCTCGAACTCACGGACCGCGAGATCGTGACCTGGGTGAAGTCGGACACTTAACCGACTGCGCCACCCAGGCGCCCCGCCTTTTATTTCTTTTTGTTGTCTGATTGCTGAGGCTAAGATTTTCAGTACTGTGTTAAAGAGCAATGTTGAGAGTGGACATCCTTGTCTTTTTCCTGACTGTAGGGGAAAGTCTCTCAGTTTTTCCCCACTGAGGACGATATTAGCTGTGGGTCTTTCATATATGGCCTTTATGATATTGAGGTATATTCCATCTATCCCGACTTTGTTGAGGGTTTTTTGTTTTTGTTTTTTAATCAAGACTGGATGCTGTATTTTGTCAAATGCTTTTTCTGCATTTACTCATGGGATCATATGGTTCTTATTCTTTCTTTTATTAATGTGGTGTATCATGTTGATTGATTTGTGAATACTGAACCGGCCCTGCAGCCAGGAATAATTCCCACTTGATTATGGTGAATAATTCTTTTAATGTACTGTTGAATTTGATTTGAGAATTTTTACAGACATGTTTATCAGGCATATAGGCCTATAATTCTCCATTTTGGTGGGGTCTTTCTCTGATTTTGGAATCAGGGTAATGCTGGCTTCATTCATAAAATGAGTTTGGAGGTTTTCTTTCTATTTTTTGGAACAGTTTGAGAAGAATAGGTATTAACTCTTCTTTGAATGTCTGGTAGAATTCCCTGGGAAACCATCTGGCCCAGGACTCTTGTTTGTTGGGGGATTTTTGATTACTGATTCAATTACTTTGCTGGTTATGGGTCTGTTCAAATTTTCTATTTCTTCCAGTATCAGTTTTGGTAGTTTGTGAGTTTCTAGAAATTTGTCCATTTCTTCCAGATTGCCTGCTTTTGGCATATAATTTTTCATAGTATTCTAATTGTTTATTTTTATTTTTTTAATGTTTATTTTTGAGAGACAGAGTGTGATTGGGGGAGGAGCAGAGAGAGAGGGTGACACAGAATCTGAAGCAGGCTCCAGGCTCTGAGCTGTCAGCACAGAATCTGACACAGGACTCAAACTCACAGAATGCAAGATCATGACCTGAGCCGAAGTCAGACACTTAACCGACTGAGCCACCCAAGCATCCCTCTCATAATTGTTTGTATTTAAGTGGTGTTGCTTGTGATCTCTCTTCTTTCATTTGTGGTTTTATCTATTTGGGTTCTTTTTCTTTTCTTTTTGCTAAGTCTGGTTAGGGGGTTATCAATTTTGTTAGTTCTTTGAAAGAACCAGCTCTTAGTTTCATTGATCTGTCCTACTGTGTTTTTTTTTTGTTTGTTTCGATATCATTTTATTTCTGTTCTAATCTTTATTATTTCCCTTCTTCTGCTGGCTTTAGGCTTTATTTGCTGTTCCTTTTTAGCTCCTTTAAATGTAAGGTTAGGCTGTATATCTGAAAACTTTCTTGCTTCTTGAGATAGGCCTGAATTGCAATATACTGCCACCTTAGGACTGCCTTTGCCGCATCCCAAAGGTTTTGGACTGTTGCGTTTTCATTTTCATTTGCTTCCATGTATTTTTTTAATTTCTTCTTTAGTTTCCTGGTTAACCTACTCATTCTTTAGTGGGATGTTCTTCAACCTCCATGTATTTGAGGGCTTTCCAAATTTTTTCTTGTGGTTGACTTCAAATTTCGTAGCACTGTGATCTGAAAATGTGCATGGTATGATCTCAATCCTTATATACTTTTGAGGGCTGCTCTGTGACCCTGTATGTGATCTATTCTGGAGAATGTTCCATGTGCAACTTGAAAAGAATGTGTATTCTGCTTTTGGAGGAAATGTTCTCAATATATCTGTTACATCCATCTGGTCCAGTGTGTCATTCAAAGCACTGCTTCCTTGCTGATTTTCTTGATCTCTCCATTCTTGTAAGTGGGGTGTTAAAGTCCCCTACTATTACTGTATTATTATCAAGGAGTTTATGTTATTGATTTACATATGTGGGTGCTTTCAAGTTGGGGGCATAAATATTTACAACTGTTAGATCTTCTTGATGGACGGTCCCTTTAATTATGATATAATGCCCTTCCTCATCTCTTGTTACAGTACAGCCTTTGGTTTAAAATCTAGTTTGTCTGATATAAGTATGGCTAGTCTGGCTTTCTTCTGACATCCATTAGCAGGATAGATGGTTCTCTATTCCCTCATTTTCAATTTGCAGGGGTCTTTAGGTCTAAAATGAGTCTCTTGTAGGTAATGTATAGAATCTTGCCTTTTTTTTTTTTAGTCCATTCTGATACCCTATGTCTTTTGATTGGAGCATTTAGTCCATTTACATTCATAGTGATTACTGAAAGATATGATATTAGTGTCATTGTGTTTCCTGTAGGGCTGGTTTAGTGGTCACAAACTCCTTTAGTTTTTAATATTTGTCTGGGAAACTCCTTCTTTCTCCTTTTTGAGCGACAGTTTTACTGGACAGTGTATTCTTGGGTGCATATTTTTCCTATTCAGCGTGTTGAATTATCTTGCCACTTCTTTCTGGCCTGCCAAGTTTCTGTGGACAGATCTGCTATGAACCTGATCAGCCTTTCCTTGCAGGTTAAGGACTATTTTTTCCCTTCCTGCTTTCAGGATTCTTCCCTTGTCTGTGTATTTTGTGAATTTGACTATGATATGTCTTGGCGATAGCCAGCTTTTATTGAATTTAATGGGAGTTCTCTGTGCTTCCTGGATTTTGATGTCCTTTCCCAGATTAGGGAAGTTTTCAGCTATAATTTGCTCACATATACCTGTCCCTTCTTCTCTCTCTTCACCTTTGGGGACTCCTATGAAATGAATGTTACTGAGTTTTAATAAATCTCTGAGTTCCCTAAGTCTGCCTTCATGATCCCTGACCTTGATCTTCTACATCACTAATTTGCTTCTCCATTGTCATTTTTGTGGCCTCCATTGGGGTTTGCACCTCAGTTATAGCATTTTTAATTTCAGCCTGACTAGGCTTTAGTACTTTTAACACCACAGAAAGGGATTCTTTGGGGTCTCCTATGTTTTCAAGCTCAGCTAGTATCCTTATAGTCATTGTTTTTTTTTAAAACTTTTTTTTTCAATGTTTATTTATTTTTTGGGGGACAGAGAGAGGCAGAGTATGAACGGGGGAGGGGCAGAGAGAGAGGGAGACACAGAATCGGAAACAGGCTCCAGGCTCTGAGCCATCAGCCCAGAGCCTGACGCGGGGCTCGAACTCACGGACCGCGAGATCGTGACCTGGCTGAAGTCGGACGCTTAACCGACTGCGCCACCCAGGCGCCCCTATAGTCATTGTTTTTAAATGCTAGTTCAGACATCTAACTTATATTTGAATTGGTTAAATCCCTGGCCATCATTTTTTCCTGTTCTTTCTTTTGAGGTGAATTCCTCCATCTTGCCATTTTAGAGGAAGAAACAAACAACAACAACAACAATAGAATGAAATAAAATTTTAAAAATTAAAAAAAAAAAAACAAATAAAGGAAGCTAGGTCCTAGGTCTGTTTTGATCTGCTTGTTCAGAGAAGCTTGATAGAAAAAAAGAGAAAAGATACAAGAGAGGAAAAAAAAGAAGAAAAATTTTAAAAAATTAAAAATCATAAAGTAATAAAATAAAAATAAATTGTTGTGTGTCCAAGAAACAAAAGAAAAACTACAGCAACAAAAACAAAACACAGCCAAACAAAAACAACGAACAAACAAATGAAAAAAAAAAACAAAAAAACCCAGGGGCGCCCAAGTGGCTCAGTTGGTTAAGTGCCCAACTCTTAACTTCGGCTCAGGTTATGATCTCAGTTTGTGAGTTCAAGCCCCATATCAGGGTCCACACTGACAGCACAGAGCCTGCTTGAGATTCTCTCCCTCTCTCTGCCCCTCCCCTGCTCACATGCGCACTCTCTCTCTCTCTCAAAATAAACAAACATTAAAGAACAAAACAAAACAAATGAAACCAGATCCAGTTTCCCCTTGAGCTGAACCTTTGCAGTCTACTCTAAATACACTAAGCTTGTGGAAGTGATTTGTGCTGGCCTTCTGGGGAAGGGGCCTGCTGCTCTGATTCTCAGGTGGACTGGCCCTAGTGGAAATGTGCCTGGAAGGCACAGGAGGGCAAGGGTTGGTATAATGGCTCCATTCACCACTTGGCGGAGATGTTTAGATCTCTGGGGTCAATCAGTGTGGGTGGGCTAGCAATGAAAATGGCTTCAACCCACTCTCTAGTCTCTGGAGTGGGAAGTATGCACTCTCAGAGATGTGTGATTAATCACCCCTCCTGTGTCCCTCATTTCCGTCAGTTCTCCGCCTCCCCCCAACCCGTGTCTAAGCTGTCCATTTCCTAGGTGGTGCCTCCCTTCAGAGTTTTATCTCAGGTGCAGCTGTGTTTCAAAACCCCACACATCAGAGATGCCCATGGTTTGGGCCTGCAGTGATCTTCTGGGGGAGGGTCTCACCCCATTGTGGCCCACCTGCCCCAGGAAATGGTCGCACCACCACATAGTGGCAGTGGCTCAGAGTACATAGTAAATCGCAACACAGAGCCAACTCCGGGCTTGTTGCCCTCAGCCAGTGTATTTGTTCCTATATGGGTGAACGTGGTGGTTTAATGGCACCCCCTGGGACTTTTATCTGTGGAGAGGCCACATCACCTCTACCAAATGCACTCGAAACAGAGGAACCACTCTCCCTGTGTGACCTGGGGTATCCTCAGCCTGTGATGCCCGCTCCCAGGGAGTCACCCTGCTTCCTCACCAGATAACCGCCAGGCACTGAGCTCTGAAACTTCAGACTCTGGGCTCTATTTATAAAAAACTGGTGGTACTGAAACCCTCTCCTTTTTCCCCAATCAATGGCTTTGGGGAATAGTTTTCTTGTGCAGTTCCCTGTGTGCATTTTTCACTTTCTCTCTAGCTGCTTTCAGGGGGAGTGCTTTCTTGCGCAAACCCGATGCACTGCTCTCTCTTCCCCCCTCTTTCTCTTCTCTGTGAAAATGGCTCTCTCCCCTCTGCAGCAACATAGCTCTTTTCTCCCACAATTCACCTCTCCATATCATGCACCAGCCACATTCTCTCCTGTAAATTATGCAGATTTTTCTGCTAATCCTCAGATTGATTTCCCACATGTTGAAAATGGTTTGATGTTGATCTAGCTGAGTTCAAGGAATAAGACAAACCCAGGGTCTCCTTACTAGTCGGCCATCTTAACTCCTCCACCAATGTCAGGTGAGAAAATTACTTTTATAATAGGATTTGAAATACCCTGGCTGAGAATGGGAGAATGAGGAAAGGGCAACAGATAATTTTAATATATAATTTAAATATAATTTTTTCCTTCACCGGAGATTTTCTTTTCAAGGGTTTACATAGCTTTAGCTGCTATAAATAATGGAGTATAACACTGCCATCTAAAAAGTGGTTTCATTATGAAATAAATTTTCTAGAATTTTCTGGGTTATTTTTATTTCAAGACCCAACACAATACAATTTCAGTTGGGAAAAAAATATTTTCACACACCAAAAGAATCATATGCAAATGCAAGGCAGAATTTGTAAATAGATTGGCCTGAATGCAGCCAGAGAAAAACAACACTTTACCTACATTAGAAAAATAATTAGAACAACAACAGATTTCTCAACAAAAATCATGGAGGTCAGAAAAATGTGGCACAACATTTTTTAGATGCAAAGGAAAAAGTTATTTTTTTAATATTTATTTATTTTTGAAAGAGACAGAGCATGAGTGGGGGAGGGGCAGAGACAGAGTGGGAGACACAGAATCTGAAACAGTCTCTAGGCGCTGAGCTGTCAGCACAGAGCCCGATGTGGGGCTCGAACTCGGGAACAGTGAGATCATGAGTCGAAATCAGATGCTCAACCAACTGAGCCACCCAGGCGCCCCAAGAAAAAAAATTATTAATCCAGAATCCTATATCTAGTAAAAATACATTCTGGAATGACGAGGAAATTAAGACAATCGAAGCAAAATTAAGAAAATGTGTTGCTGGCAAACCTACCCTAAAAGAATGGCTAAGGGAAGTTGTCTAAAAAGAAGGAGAACAATAAAAGGAAGGAACTTCAGAATATCAGGAAGAAAAGAAGAACATGAAAAAATATACAGGTAAATACAATAGGCTAATTATGTTTGATGATTAAAGCAAAATTCTAATGTTGTCTCATGTGGTTCTAAATGTATACTGAAGAAATATTAAGACAACCATTAACAGAAGTGAGTAAAGGGAAGGATGTAACATTCCTCTATACTTAATCAAACTCATCAAGTGACACAGTACCCTGAAATAAGCTATGCATATACAATGTATTACCTACAACAGAAAACAATAACTAAAATGGCAGGCCATTTATGGCAAGCCATAATATAGCAATAATTACAGTGCATAAAAATGGTCTAAACACACCAATTAAAAGCAAACGTTGCAAAGAGGATTAAAAGACATGACCCAACTATGTGCTATCTACATGATACTCACTTCAAATATAGTAAGTTGGCTGACATAAAAATATATATCACATGAGGATTAATCAAAAAAAAGGAGTGACAACATTAGTATCAGATAAAGTAGACTTCAAGGAAATTTATCAAAGACAGAGAGGGACATTACACAGCTATAAAAGGGTCAATCCAAGAAGCGATAGCAATCCCAAATGTGTATCCACCAGGCAGAATTCCAAAATATGTGAAGCAAAAATTGAGAGAACTGAAAGAATATAAAGACAAATCCAAAGTTATAGTTGGATAATCCAACACCCCTCTTTGAACAATAAAACTAGACAGAAAATCACCAAGAATTTAAAAGAACACAACATCACTATCAACCAACAAGAACTAATCAACATTTATAAAACACTCCATACAACAAGAGTGGAATACACATTCTTTTCAAGTGTGTAAGATTTAAAAAAAGAACATATCTAGGACTACAAAGCAAAACTTAGCAAATTTAAAAGTATCGAAATCATATAGAATATATTCTCTGACCACAATAAAATAAAACTAGAAATTAATAATAGAAAGGTATCAGAAAAATCTCCAAACACTTGGAAACTAAACTTTTATCTAAATAACCTATGGCTCGAAGGGGCGAAGAGTAAGTCTCAAGGGAATTTACACACACACACACACACACACACACACACACACACACACACACACACCATATATGTACATACACACATATATGAAAGAAAATAAAAACACAGCGTATCAAAATTTGTAGGGCATAGGTAAAACAGCACATTATAAAAAAAGAGAAAGTCTCAAATCAATCATCTAAGTTCTTACCTCAAGAACCCCAGAAAAGAGCAAACTAAAAGCAAACCAAGAAGGAAAGAAACAATGAAGACCAGAAACCAGTGAAATTGAAAACAGGGGGAAAATAGAGAAAAATCAGTGAAACTGCTATTCTTTTAAGAAATAAAAAATTGACAAACATCTAGCAAGACTGGCAAAGGAAAAAGACAACACAAATTACCAATATTAGGACCAAATCAGGACTGAAGCATGGATAGCCCTACAGACCATGCAACTATAAAAGGATAATAAGAGAAAACTATGAATAACTCTTCAGACATAAGTTGACAACTTAGAAGAAATGGACCAATTTCTCAAACAACAACACAAGCCTCCCATAACTTAACCATTATGAAATAATTTGAATAGCCCTATACCTACTAAATAAATTGAATCTGTAATTTCAAAACACCCTAAAAACTCTCTAGACCCAAATGGTTTCGTTGAAATTTAAAGCAAACTTAAAAAAAAATTAACACCAATTCCCCACAATCTTGTTTGGAAAATAGAATTGAAGGAAACACTTTCAAATTCATTCTATAAGCTAGTATTATCCTGATACCAAAACCAGACAAAAACAGAACAAAAAGGAAAACTACAGACCAATATGCTTCAGAATTATAGATTCTTAAAATACCAGCAAGTGGAATTCAGCAATATATACACAAAATAATTATTACACACCATGACCAAGCAGAGTTTATTACAGGGATGCAGGTCTGCATCAATATGGTAAAGCTAATCAATGTAATCCACCACATTAAAAAGCTAAAGAAAAAAGTCCACATGATCATGTCAACTGAAGTAGACAAAGCATTTGACAAAACACAACACCCATTCATGGAAAAAGAAAAAACTCTCAGAAAAACAGGAGCAGAAGGGAACTACCTCAACTTGATAAACAGCATCTACAATAAACCTAAAGTTAACATACGCTTGACAGTGAAAGACTGAATGTTTTTCCCCCAAAATTGGGTGGTGAGGAGGCAAGAATATCCACTGTCAACATATGAAGATAATGCTGGAAGTTCTTTCTAGTGCAATAAGATAAGAAAAGGAAATAAAACACATATAAATTTGAAAAGGAAAAAATATAAATGTCCCTATCTGCCAATAACATAATTATCTAGTAGAAAATTCCAAAGAATCTACAAAAGAAATCCTGCAAAACCCCAAAAATAACAAAAAAGAGGGAACTCTTAGAACAAATAAGTGAGTTCACTAAGGACACAGGATACAAGATAAACCTACAAAAATCAATTGTATTTTGATATAGTGGCAATGAACACATGCATACTAAATGTAAATTAAATTAAAAATAACCCCTACAACCAAAATACTTCAGTGCAAATCTAAGAAAACAAGTACAGGATGTGTATGCTGAAAACAACACAATGTTGTTGTTGTTGATTAAAGAAATCAAAGCTCTAAATAAATGGAGAGACATTCTATGTTCATGGAATGGGAGACTCAACACAGTAAGAAAATCAATCCTCCCACCCCCTTAAATTAATACATAGGTTTAACACAACTCCTACCAATATCCCAGCAAGACTTTTTATAGATATTGACAAGATTATTCTAAACTTTATATGAAAAAGAACTAGAATAGCTAAAATAATTTTGGTAAAGAATAAAATGGGAAAAGCCATTCTACCCAATTTTAAGACTTATTATATAGCTATGACAATAAAAATTGTGTAGTATTGGCAGAGAGAGAACCATGCAACAGAATAGAGAACCTAGAAATAGGCCCACAAAAATTTGCCCAAATAATTTGTGAAGAAAGTACAAAAAAATTCAATGAAGGAGAGATTGCCTTTCCATCAAATGGTGTTGAAGCAACTGAACATCCATAGGAAAAAAAAAAAAAAAAAGAACTTCAACTTAAATCTCACAACTTACACAGATATAACTCAAATATATCAAAGACTTACATGTAAAATGTAAAACCAAAAAAAAAACTTTTAGGAAAAAATATAGGAGAAAATTTTCAGGATCCAATAATAGGCAAAATTAAAAATTTTAGCTCTGAAAAGCCCCTGTTAAATGGATTGAAAAGACAAGCTAAGGAGTGGGACAAAGCATTTACAAACCACATTCCCAACAAAGAGCTGGTATCTAAAATATACAAAAAAAAAAAAAACCCACAAAAAAACACAAAAAACAACCCAACATTCAAAACTCAACAGTAAGAGGGCAAACAATCCAATCAGAAATGGGCAAGAGACATGAAGATTTCACATACAGATGATATAACATACATACAAGTTTTGCTGCAACAGTGTTTACAATACAAAAAGATAGGAAATGACCTGTTTCTCAATACATTAGTTAAATTATAGTACAACCAAACAATAGCATGCAGCCACAGAAAAGAATGAGGGTGGTTTTAAATGCTATGCTCTCTAAAATACATTGAAAAGGGGGGAGGGGAAAACAAGGATGCAAAAGAGGGTATACCAAAATTAAAAAAAAAAAGAAAAAATTAAAGTCAACAAGAAAAAAATTATACATATATATATTGCACGTACTTATTTATCATAAAAGAAAATCTGTAATAAGAGACAAAAATGGGGGTTACCTGGGTGGCTCAGTTGGTTAAGCGACTGACTTCGGCTCAGGTCATACATGATCTTGTGGTTCATGAGTTCAAGCCCCACATCAGGTTCTGTGCTGACAGCTCGAGCCTGGAGCATGCTTCAGATTTTATGTCTGTCTCTCTCTGCCCCTCCCCCACTCATGCTCTGTCTCTCTCTCTCTGTCTCTCTCTCAAAAATAAACATTTAAAAAATTATTAAAAAAAGACAAAAATGGATGTTACATAATGATAAAGGGGTCAATCCAACAAGAGGATGTAACATTTGTAAATATTTATGCATTCAACATAGGAGCGCAGAAATGCATAAGACAAATAATTAACAGATCTAAAGAAAGAAACAGAAAGCAATACAACACTAGTAGGGGGTTTTAATACCCTAATTACATCAATGGGTAGATCATCCAGGCAGAAAGTATTTAAGAGAACATCAGCCTTGAATGACCTATTAAACCAATAGGCCTAACAGATACATACAGAACATTCCATCCAAAAGCAACAGAATATACATTCTTCTCAATTGTACACGGAACATTTTCCAGGATAGATCACATGTTAGGTTACAAAAAAGTGATAATAAATATTAGAGGACTGACATCATATCAAGCATCTTTTCCAACCACAATGATCTGAAACTGGAAATTAATTCCATCAAGAAAACTGGAAAATTCACAAATATGTAGAAATCAAACACCATGCTACTGAACTACCAATGTGTCAAAGAAGAAATCAAAAGAGAAACTCAAAAATACCTTGACACAATCGAAAATAAAACTATAACAAAAATTTGTGGTATGCAGCAAAAGCAGTTTTGAGACAGCCATTCATAGCAATATGCCTCCCTCAAGAAAGAAGAAAAGCCTCAAATAAACAACCTAACTTTATGCCTCAAGGAACTAGAAAAAAAGAACAAATGAAGCTCAAAGTTAGTAGAAGGAAGGGAATAACAAAGATTAGAGCAGAAATAAGTGCAATAGAGACTAAAAATACAACAAAGAAGATCAATGAAACTAAGAGCTGGTTCTCTGAAAAGATTTAAAACAGTATGGCATTGGCATAAAAATGAACATGGAGATCAATGGAAGAGACTAGAGAGCCCAGAAATAAACCCACGCATATTTGATCAATTAATTTACAACAAAGGAGTCAAGAATGTGCCATGGGGAAAGTCTTCTCAATAACGAGCACTGGGAAAACTGGACAGCTACATGCAAAAGAATGAAACTTGACCACAAAAATTAACTCAAAATGGATTAAAGACTTGAACATTAGACCTGAAGCCATAAAACTCCTGGAAGAAAGCATAGGTGGTAAGCTCCTTAACATAGGTCTTGGCAATGTTTTTGTGAATCTGACACCAAAAGCAAAAGTAAGTGGGACAACATCATACTAAAAAAGCTTCTGCACAGCAAAATGAAAAAGCAACCATCTAAATGGAAGAAAATATTTGCAAATCATATATCTAGTAAGGGCCTAATATCCAAAATATATAAAGAACCCATACAACTCAACAGCCTCCCGCACCAAAAAAAAAATTTTTAAGGGCAGAAGACCTAAATAGACACTTTTCCAAAGAAGACATACCAATAGCCACTGGGTATGTGAAAAGATGCTCAAACAACATTAATTATCATGAAAGTGCAACTCAAATCAAAATGTGGTATCATTTCACACCTGTCAGAATGGCTACTATTAAAAAGACAAGAGGGGCGCCTGGCTGGCTCAGTCAGTAGACCATGTGACTCTTGATTTCAGAGTTGTAAGTTTGAGCCCCACATTGTAGAGATTACTTAAAAATAAAATCTTTAAAAATTAAAATTAAAAATCAAAAAAATAAAAAGATAAGAAACAAATGTTTGCAAGGATGTGGAGAAAAGGGAACTCTTAAGCACTGTTGGTGAGAATGTACATTGGTGTGGCCACTATGGAAAACAGTATGGTAGTTCCTCAAAAATTAAAAATAGAACTACCAAATGATCCAACAATTCCACTTCTGGGTATTTATCCAAAGAAAACAAAACAAAAACACTAGCTCAAAAAGTTGTATGTACCACCATGTTCACTGCAGCTTTATTTATATTAGCCAAGATATGGAAACAAACTAAGTGTCCACATATGGATGGATAAAGAAATTATGATATATACAATGGAATACTATTCAGCCATTAAAAAAAAAGAGTGAAATCTTGCCATCTGCTACAACATGGATGGACCTCAGGGGCATTATGCTAAGTGTAAATGACACCTAACTTACACCACATAGAAAATTTAGATCAATGACCTAAATATAAGTGCTAAAACCATAAAATCCCTAGAATAAAACTTAGGGGTAAATTTTCATGATATTGGATTTGGCAAAGGATTCTTAGATATGACATTAAAACAGGAACAAGGAAAGAAAAAAGAGATAAACTGAACTTTATCAAAATTAATTTTTGTGCAAAGGACATTATCAAGAAACTAAGACATGTTTGGTTGGGTTTGAATGAGTCTAATACCAAGAACATATATAATTATTTACAAAAACTTAACAAAAATACAAACAACCTAATTTTAAAAGTGGGCAATAGACTTGAATAGGCATTTTCTATAAAGATATAGAAATGGCCAACAAGTGCATGAGAAAATGCTCAGTATCATTAGTCACTAGGGAAATACAAACCAAAAGCACAATGAGCTTTTGTCATGTCACACCAACTAGGATGGCAATCGTTATTTTAAATTTATTTAAATTCAAATTAGTTAACATACAATGTAGTATTGGTTTCAGGAGTAAAAGCCAGTGACTTATCACTTACATACAACACCCAGTGCTCATCCCAACAAGTTAGGATGGCAATTTTTAACAAAAAATGAATATCGGTGAGGATGTGGAGAAATTAGAACCTTTGTGTATTACTAGTGGAAATATACAATGGCTGCTATGGAAAACAGTACGGCAGCTCCTCAAAAAGATAAACGTAGCATTGCCAAACAACCCAGCAATTCCATGTCTAGGTATGTACCCAAAAAAACTGAGAACATGGACTCAGATACCTGTATACTAAAGTTCACTGGAGCATTGTTCACAATAGCAAAAAGGCAGAAGCAACCCAAGTGTCCATCAACAGATGAGTGGATAAACAAGCTGTGGTATACACATACAATGGAATATTATTCAGCCTTAAGAAAAAAATGAAATTCTGACGCATGCTACAATATAAATGAACCTTGAAGACATTATACTAAGTGAAATAAGTCAGACACAAAAGGACAAATGTTGTATGATTCCACTTACATGAAATATCTAGAATAGGCAAATTCACAGAAACAAAAAGTAGATTAGAGGTTACCAGGGGGTAAAAGAGGGGGAAGTGGAGAATTATTGCTTAATTTGCACAGAGTTTCTGTTTGAGGTGATGAAAAATTTTTGGAAATATAGTGGTAATGGTTGCACAATACTGTGAATATATTTATTGGCACTGGATTATACACTTAAAAACAGTTAAAATGACTAATTTTATGTTATATATAAAATTAAGAGAAAAAAGTTATTAAATATATGTACAGAAATCAGAATCCTACTGAAATCCTTAAACAAAATGGGTGTAAGTGTAATTACTAGTAAGTACATTCCATTATAATTTTTTTTTTTAACATTTTTTCATTTTTGAGAGAGCATGAGCAGGGGAGGTCAGAGAGAGAGGGAGACACAGAATCCAAAGCAGGCTCCAGGCTCTGAGCGGTCAGCACAGGGCCAGACATGGGGCTCAAACCCACAAACTGCAAAATCATGACCTGAAGTCAGATGCTTAACCAACTGAGTCACCCAGGTGCCCCAAGTGCATTCCATTATAAATTATTTGGCCATATATAGAAACCAATTTACTTGCAAGTGGCTTAGATTATAGAAAATTAGTCTTGTCTATATAGAAAAGTTCATTTCAGGCATTATAAAATAACTGGAATTATTAGCTTATTACAAAAAGTCTCTGGTTAATGAAAAATTTAACTTTTCTTTTAATCTCAAGACCTATTTGTTAATGATTTATTCTGAACCCCGAAACAAACTTCTTTCTATATACTAAGATTAATCCCATTTGAAAACGGGATACTTTAACATATATGGGCAGACTATAGACTTTTTTTTTTATCACCAGATACAAGTTTCATAAAAACAATTGTTTTATTTTTACTTGCATATCCATAATGCTTACCATACAATAAGAGCTCAATAAATTTAGCAAATAAAACCAAACCAGTCAAAATCAGCATGAAAGCAAGATTAAAGAAACTTTTTTGAAATCATACTCCTGTTACACTTTTTTTTAGTTTGTTTGTTTTCAGAGAGAGCAAGCATGCAGAGTAGGGGCAGAGAGAGGGGGAGAGAAAGAATCCCAAGCGGGCTCCGCGCGCAAAGCACAAAGCAGGGCTCGATCTCACAAACTGTGAGATCACGACCTGAGCTGAAATCAAGAGTCAGACGTTTAACCGACTGAGCCACCCAGGTGCCCATTACACTTTTAAAGTATCTATTTTAAAAATAATATCTAAGTAATTTAGAGTCCATAAAACCAAAACTTCAAATTACTTTTCACCTATGTATACTCCTATCCCCAACTCCAATGGGAAGTTCCCAGAATTTATGGTACCAGAAATTAAGTTACCAGACTTCATGAGGAATTTCTTTACTGATTTGTGTTTGTCGGCCTCCAAGATAGCCCAGCCTGGAAAGGAAAATCAACAAGTAGTCACCTTCATGGCCAGAGAGCTGGACTACTCAAGGTAGTGCCGAAGTGCTCCGAGTTCACTAGCTCACGTAGTAATAACATGGGTATCATTTGCATTGTTTTCTTTTGCCTTTACTGCTTTGTTTGTGGGTTTTGTACATCAAAGGGTTAATTATGAAATAAACTTGAATATGAAAGGCAAACTTTATTTGGTAACTACTAAAGCAAACTGTGCACTGTCAGTATCAGCAATAATGAACTTGTGACTTTCAGAACTCAACCTAAGATATCTTTTTTGAAAGCATAAGGGATTTGGGAGGAACAAATTATCCACTTTCAGTGGAGGAAGTCTGTAACCGTATTATCCTGAATCAGGCCATCGATAGCCTCAGAGGTGACCCTGGCTGGCTCTGAGAATGAGTCTCTCAGACCTCAGACTCCAGCTGCCGCACTATGAAATCCATCACTGTGTTTGTGCAGAGGCTCTGCTTCTCCCAGGCTGCCCCCCGTCAAGGACCGAGCACGGCACGCATACTAAGCCAGGCCTCTTCCTGGGGGATGAGGAATTCCTGTGACCCCAACTTTCACTCAAGAACTTCCTGAGGCCTGGGTGAACTTTCCTTAGAACTGCACTGCAGTGTAAGACACTTTCACCCCAAGTTCCTTCCTCCCTTACCTCTCTCCTTCACTTGGGAGTCAGACTTGCCTTACAGTCTCAAGACTCTCCTTGACTCCTTCCCCATTTTCTCTCACAAGCACTGCTAATACATTTCTTGTATACCCAACCCCACCTTGGCATCTGCTTCTCCCTTGCATTGCACACTTTTTAAAAAACTAGCCATTTAAGGGGTGCCTGGGTGGCTCAGTAGGTTGAGTGCCTGACTCTTGATTTTGTTCAGGTCATGATCTCATGGTTTGTGAGTTTGGGCCCCACAAGGGGCTCTGTGTTGTCAGCGTGTGGAGCCTTCTTAGGCTTCTCTGTCTCTTCTCTCTCTGCCCCTCCCCTGCTCGTGCACACGTGCTCTCTCTCTCACCCTCACTCTCAAAAATAAACCTAAAAAAAAAAATCTAGCCATTTAAAATGAGTTATTTCTAAAATATAGTATTTGCTTACCTATGTGCTAAAATGGAATACACTGAACATGGCAATTCCAATGCCTTTTGAAGTTGAAGATCTCAGCTAACACCCAACAAGCTCATTAGTAGTATATTCTTGAGGGGACGGGCTCAGAACCACATGCAATTCAACAAAAGGTCCTGAGCACCTGCTTGCTATATGTGAGAAATATGCTAAGCATTATAGGGAATATAAAGGTGAGTAGGACCCTATTTTTACCTTCAAGGAACTCCCAGTATAGAGAAAGAGAAGCCACAGATAAAACTTTGAAGGACAGACTATCATTAAGTACTAAAACTGACATATAAAGCACTAAGTAAATTAAGAGATACATTCTACTTAGGGGATGGGGTTGCAGTAGAAAGCCTTTGTGGAGAAAATGGTATTTGAAATGTACTTTGAAAGACATTGTCAGAGCCTTCATTCCTGAGAGCAGTCCAACAAAGACACTTTCCATGCTTGCCATACTTGGCTCCTCCCCTCCCCCAAAGTGTAAATCCCTCCCATCATAATTCTCTCACATCCTCTCATTCCCAGAGAACTGGAGGCTTCTTAGTTCTCCTCCTAACGTGCTCCTCCCCCAGTATTTCCTCTTTCATCCCACTACCACTTAGACCCTTAAGCCAGAAACATAGGAATCAGTTTTTACTCCTCTCTTACTACTCTGTCATTCAATCATCAATCTACTTTTACATCTAAAAATCTATCCACTTTTCTGTATGCCCACAGCTATTGCTCTAGTCAAAACCACCATTATCCCACCCTAACTGGCCTTCCCCACTGCTCACAAGATCTGGCCCCACGCTTCAGACTCCCAGCTACTCAGAATTTCTAAAATGCTCAGCTCCTCATGGACTCCAAGCCACCATAAATCTTTGAACACACTTCCTCCTCATCCTCACCTGGTTAACTCCCACTGCTACTTAAAACATCACTCCTGTCACTCCCGAACAGAAGCACACAGGACAGTCTCCAAGCTACCTAATGCCACCAAGACATTTCTCAGCCCATTCCTCTATGGTCTATACTGGTTTTCCATTAACTAGTGCCTTTAAAAGTCTTACTTTTTTATGCAGCAGAACCATTTTTTCAAATGTAATCCTATGCAGAGCCCTAATATGTAAAAGGGCCGAGCTTCTCAGCTTAAAGCAAAAGGTTTCGAAGCTTCATTCAACCTCCTCTATCCTAAGGTACTTCTTCCCTAAAATCTAAGGTGCAAGACAATGAAAACACTACTGTACTATATTATACTGCCTACTCAAAGGAAGCAATACAGGACAGTACAAAGAGTAGTCTTTGAAGCCAGACAGATTCAGGTTCAAATCCTGATTCTATTCCTTATTAGTTATAAGATCTTGAGGAGTCTGCCTAAGGACCCATTTCCTCTGCTGTAAAACTCAGCCATAGAAACAGATGACCACTCTCACTACTTTCATTTAACAGTTAATGGAGGACCTAGTCAGTAAAATAAGGCAAGAAAAATAAATATCGGACTATCTGTAGTAGCACATGACATAATAATGTAGAAAATTCTGTGGAATCTGCAACTACCAGCAAAATCAAAGGATACAAGTCCAATATATAAAGAGCAGCTTTATGTTTGCATATTTGTGACAATTAGAAAATAAAATTCTAAAACAATTTACAATAAAATTAAAAACAAAGTATTTAGGGTTAAACTCAACCAAAGACATGTAAGGCTTTTACACTGAAAACTACAAAGTGTTGCTGACAGAAATTAATAAGTCTAAATAAATGGAGAGATACACCATGTTCACGGGCCCAAAGATTTAATATTGTTAAGATACAAATTCTCCCTAGTGATCTATAGATTCAATGCAATCACAATCAAAATCTCAGCAAGATTTTTTTGGTAGAAATTGACAGCTGGTTCAAAATTTATAGTGAGGGGCGCCTGAGTGGCGCAGTCGGTTAAGCGTCCGACTTCAGCCAGGTCACGATCTCGCGGTCCGGGAGTTCGAGCCCCGCGTCAGACCCTGGGCTGATGGCTCAGAGCCTGGAGCCTGTTTCCGATTCTGTGTCTCCCTCTCTCTCTGCCCCTCCCCCGTTCATGCTCTGTCTCTCTCTGTCCTAAAAATAAATAAACGTTGGGAAAAAAAAAATTAAAAAAAAAAACAAAAAACAAAATTTATAGTGAAATCCAAATCTAGAAACGCTAAAACAAGATTTTAAAAGAAAAACAAAAATTGGAGGACTTATACTACCTAACTTCAAGACTCAGTATAAATCTACAGTAACCAATAGTGTGGTACTGGTGTAAAGATAAACAGATCAGTGGGATAGAATGGAGATGTTTGTATATATATTTACATAAATATATATAATACTTATTTAATTTTCATAAAAACATCACAGTCAACAGGGAAAGAGAAATCTCAACATATAATTTTTTTTATGTTTACTTTTGAGGGAGAGACAAAGCACGAGTGGGGAAGAGCAGAGAGAAAGTGGGAGACACAGAATCTGAGGCAGGCTCCAGGCTCCAAGCTGTCAAAACAGAGCCTGACGCAGGTATTGAATTCATGAATCACAAGATCATGACCTGAGCCAAAATTGGACACTCAACCATCTGAGCCACCCAGACACCTATATTTCAACATATACTTCTGAAATAACTAGATATCAGCATAAAAAATGAATCTCAATTCCCACTTTACATTATACACAATAATTAATCTGAAATGGACCACAGATTATGTAAAAACTTTTCTATAAAGTTTTTAGAACACAGCATTAGGAGAGTATCTTCACGGCTTGGTGGCAGGCAAGAGGTTCTTAAATACAGAGAGCAATAACCTTAAAAAAAAAAAAACTAATAAATTTGACTCCATCAATATTAAAAAGTCTGTTCATCAAAAAACACCATTAGGAGAATGAATAGACAAGCCACAGGCTGGAAGAAAATATTCATGAAACATTTTTCTGATAAAGAGCAGTTACCCATGATATATAAACAACTCTTACAATGCAATACCAAAAAGAACGCAAAATTTAAAATGGGCAACAGATTTATGCAGACACTGCCTGAAGAAAGATACAAAATGGCCAATAAGAACACGAGAAAGTGTTCAATATCACTAGTCACCGGGATAATGCAAATTGAAACCACAGTGAGATACCACTACACACCCACCACAGTGACTAAAATTAAAGACTAATAACAACAAATACTGGCAAAGATGTGGCACAACTGGAACTCTCATACATTGTTGCGGGAATATTAAAGGTACAACCAATTTGAGAAAAGGTCTGGCAGTTTCTTGTGAGACTAAACACTCTATGAGCCATTTCTCTTAATATTTACACAAGAGAAATGAAAACATAGGCCTACAAAAAGACTTGTATAATAAGAACATTCATGGAAGCTTTATGTATAATAGCCCTAAACTGGAAACCTCCTAGGTATCCAGCCACTTGACAAACAAACTCTGACATAGTCCTATGATGGAAAAAAGAACTGAATTCCTAAGAAACACAACCTCAAAGCCTTACAAAAATTATATACTATATGACTCTATTCATATGATGTTCTAGAATAGGTAAGATTAATAATCTATGGTAGGATGATAAAAGATCAGAACAATGGTTACAGGGATTGACTGAGAAGGCACAGGAGGTAAATTTCAGGAGTGATAGTGATGTTCGTTATCTTGATAGAGGTTTGAGTTGTATTTGTTTGTCAAAACTCATTAAATGGTACAATTAACATTTGTGTATTCCACTGCACATAAATTTTACCTAAAAACCAAAAAGAACTGTAAACAAATACTGAACTCTAGTTAATGACATGCATGTTGCAATGTTTGGAGGTAAAATGTACTGATGTCTGCCACTTACTTTGAAATGCATCAAAACATAAGATGGATTGGTGGATGGAGGGAGGCAGGGATGGATAGGCATGAGATAAAACAAACATAGTAAATGTAAATTACAGAATCTAGGTGATGGGTACACAGGTGTTTTAATGAATAATTCTTTCAATTTTTTTGCATATTTGAAACTTCCCATAATAAAACATTGGGTAAAAAAAAAAAAAAAAACTTAATCACAAGACAAAAACACTCTAAAATGAAGTGCAACGTTTTTTCCTATTCTACCCAAAGCTGTGATACAAAATACATTACGGGGAACAGGGAGTAGTTGCCACTTTTATTATTTGGTTGAAGCATCCTCACTGCTGTGATTTCTGGATCTCACTGCCATGGCTGGATTACAGTCTTCCTTTCCACTATGACATGTGCCATAATCCTTGTGGACTTCGTCATCACCCATATATGTAATACACCAATCCATCATTCAATACACTAACTCCAGAGCTCCCAATTGTCTTATTTCTTTCATTTCTGGAATCTTAAAACCCTAAATTATTATGATGATCTCCAATCATAATCCCCTGTCTGCTCTCGCTACCCTCCTCCTCCAACTCATCAAAGATTTCTAATCCATGGAGCCTTCATCTATCCCCCCATAACCCATCTTACAGCTTTACTTTCTATCACCTGAAATACTGCTATCCTCTTAGTCTCTACTGCAGCCACCTGCAATCAACTCTCCTTCTGTGTCCATTCACCTGAACCGATGAGTGCTGCTGGAGGAAATCTCACAACCACCAGACCAATGAATGTGCCTCCAAATTTATGGTCTTCACACTCTGCACTGCTCAGCAAGTTCTTTCTGATTCACTGGTTGGCTCCTTCTCCACGCTCCAAAACAGCAATTTCAAAACTTCACCATGCTTCTTAAACTCCTTACTCATTTCTCTTTCCTCGCTCTATGTAAAGAATCTTGCTATTCATTTCGTTAAGAAAATAGAGGATACCTAACGTGAACTCCCTGCTGCCCAACCTACAAACCCTTATTTGTCTCTTTCCCTCCCATCTCAGGAAAAAAGATGCCATCAAAGATGCCCTGCTAGAGGTAGCATAGCATAGTATTTAAAACTGCAGATTCTCTAACCAAATTATTCTTTCTAAACCTCAGTTTTCTCTCTTGTAAAATGGAGGCAATAAGAGTAATCCAATGAGAATTAGAAAACACATGTGAGTACTTAAAATAGTACCTGGCAAACAGTTCAAGACAAATCCCATTGCTTGTGTTCCTGGGCTACTCATCTCCTCATTGTTCAGTATCTTCACCAGCACTCTCTACCAGCTCCTGCCCCAGAGACTCCTAACATATACAAGTTTCCATCACCTTCAAATAAAAAACCTCCCCAAGCTTGAATCCCCTTCTTGCCACAGCAGTAACTCTTTTCATTTCCAAGCTTCTGAAGAAAAAAACCATAGTAATCTGGAGAGTGGCGGGGCGGGGGGCAGAAGTCATCTGTCCTTGCTACCTTGCTATTGTCTTTCCATGTTCTTCCGTCATCTATCCACACTGAACGCTCAGACGGAAGTGACCCCTTAGCTGTCAAATCTAACATTTTCAAGCACCTTACCTCACTTATCCGTAGTCTGACGCACTTAACGACTCTTCTTGCAGCTCCTTACTTTCTCGGCTTCTCAGACACTAGGGTCTCATACTTTTTACCAGACTCCTTCCTTCTTTTTATATTTCCCCTTCAAATTCTAATAGTTTACTTCCTATGCCCTAGTTATAAAGTTCAGAGCAGAGTTTCAGCATTAAATAATGATATATACAAAGTTGCAGGTATCAGTTAATCAGTATAAACGCCAACAAAACATACCAACACGATTTTGTGCATTTAGAAAAGAAGTATTTCCCGGATAAGTGGAAAACTGTGTGGATGGCTTCTGGAAGACCTTCACTCTAAGCAGCTTTATAGTGAAACATTTAATTAATTAATTTAAGATTTTAGATTTAAGGTTTTGTTTTTAAGTAATCTCTACAACCTACATGGGGCTTGAACTCACAACCCTGAGATCAAGGTAGCATAATACTCACTGAGCCAGCCAGGAGCCCCGTGAAACATTTAATTTAGAAGTCTGGACCTCCTTTCTTCAGCTTGCTGTATCTACATTCACTGAGTAGACCCTGTATTGATCACTGGGACCCAGTTTGTTCCAGGCTCTGGGTTATACTTCCTATCTCAACCGACACCTGGAATGAATAATGCCAGGTACAAGACGTACAATAAATACGAAGAGGGGGATCAAGATCTGATGTCTCTTGGCCTGACCAAAGATCCAACAGAGAAATAATTTTGGCAGAAGCCTCAGGTCCAGAAGAGAAAAACAAAACCACAAGGCCCAGGACTGAGGAGTCTCTACTCCAACTCCTTCTTTCTTTGATTTTTTTAAGCATAGGGGTTTTTTTGTTTTGTTTTAAAGTGTTTATTTTGAGAGAGAGAGAGAGAGAGGGATAGAGAGTGAGCAGGGGATGGGCAGAGAGAAGGGGACAAGCAGGCTTCACATTGTCAGCACAGAGCGTGATATGGGGTTCAATCCCATGAACTGTGAGATCATGACCTGAGCCGAAGCCAAAAGTCTGACACTTAACCGACTGAGCCCCCCAGGCGCCCCTCCAACTTCTTCCTTCTTCATCCCCTTGAATCACTCCTTCCCCTGCTCTTCTCCTACACACTATTGCCCACTCCTCTCCCTCCCCAACCAGGTCTAATGACAGCCCTACTTCAGTCTTACCTCTAATTTTCAGTAGGTGGCTTTATCTACTTTTAACACCTTCACTGATGTACAACTGACATTCAACAAATTGCACATATCTGAGTTGTAAATCTGCTAAATTTTAATGTATGTATATATCCGTGAAATTATCAGCACAATCAACAAATGAACATAAAAGCCTCCCCCTAAAACCACCACTCACTTGCTCCTTGTCGTTGTAGATAAGTTTGCAATTTCTAGAATTTTATATAATAGAATTATACAGTATATACTCTTTTTTTGACCTGGTTTCTTTCATTCAGCTGAACTATTTTTGAGATTCAATCATATTGTCATGTGTATCAATAATTCATTCCTTTTTATTACCCAGTAGTATTCCAATGTATGGCTATTTCACAATTTGTTTATTCTTTCACCTGTTAATGGACATTTGGATTGTTTCCTCTTTTTTTGCTGAAGAGAACTGTCATGAACAGAATCCTTGTATAAGTCTTTGTATGGCTAAAGACTTCATCTATTCTTTTTTTTTTTAACGTTTATTCTTTGAGAGAGAGAGACATTTATTCATTCTTTGAGAGAGAGAGACGTTTATTCATTCTTTGAGAGAGAGAGAGAGAGAGCACGAGCAGCGGAGGGGCAGAGAGAGGGAGACACAAAATCTGAAGCAGGTTCCAGGCTCTGAGCTATCAGCACAGAGCCTGATGTGGGTCTTGAACTCACAAACCACGTGATCATGACCTGAGCTGAAGTCAGACGCTCAACCGACTGAGCCACCCAGGCGCCTCCGAGGCTTCATTTATTCTTAAGGCTTTACCTCCACCCCTGGAAGTTCCAAATTTGCGGTGGCAGATACCAATGACAACTGCCAGCTTGACAAGTCCACCTGGATAAGCCGAAAGGACTTTTAAATCAACGTGTCTAAAACTCATCTCTTTATGCCACTCTCTCCATCACAACGGCTTCTTCTCCTCCATTCTCTGTTCTGACAAAAAGCACACAAACCAGAACTTAGGGACTCTTCCTGCTCTCTTACCACTTGCCCTACTCACTGAGGGAGTGACTGGGTCCTGTCAATTCTACCTTTAAACATCTCTCAAAATCCATCCCTAAGTTTCCAACCGGGTTCAAATGCATCTTTAATTCAAATGCACAGTATCTCTTGACTGGACTATTAAACTAGCCTTCTAACTTTTCTCCTTACCTCAGGTCTCATTCTTCTCCAATCCATTTTCTATTCTCTGGCCAAAGTGAATTTTCTAAAATTCCAATCTGATGTTACTCCCCCATTCCTCAATGACTTTCATCCCCTCAAGATAAAATTCAAACTCCTTAGCTTAACATTTAAAAAACTTCTCTCGAAACCAGTTTCCTATCCAAACTCATCCTCTGCCACTTCCCACTGTGCTCTGACTTAGTCGTTTCTGGATGATGTCATACCTTTTTATTCTTAGTGCCGAGGGCAATGCTTGGTCTGTAGTAAGCATGATATATTTGTGCAATAGACAAGATAGGACTTAGACTTAGAGAGGTAGTGAGACACTCTGGGCATATTCAGGAAAAGTAGTAGTCCAGTCTGGCTGAAGCATAAAGAATATGAAAGACCATGGTGGGCAATCCAGCCAGGAAAGCAGGATGAAGCCAGACCACTGATCACCATCAATTCTCTGCTAATGACCGTGCACCGCATCCTGTGCCCTCAAAAGATATCGTTAGCTCTGAGCAAGAGTGCAACGTATTCCGACGTGTACTAGAACTTCTGAAATTTGAAAAACAGATACGGGAAAGGTGAGGCGCAGTAAACTAGTTAAGGTGCTATCACAGTAGTCTAGGAAAGAGGACTCAAGGGGCGCCTGGGTGGCTCAGTCGGTTAAGCGTCCGACTTCAGCTCAGGTCACGATCTCACGGTCCGTGAGTTCGAGCCCTGCGTTGGGCTCTGGGCTGATGGCTCAGAGCCTGGAGCCTGCTTACAATTCTGTGTCTCCCTCTCTCTCTGCCCCTCCCCCGTTCACGCTCTGTCTCTCTGTCTCAAAAATAAACAAACGTTAAAAAAAAAAAAAAAAGGAAAGCGGACTCAAGAGTAGGAGGGAACAGATTAGAAGAACGTGTCAAAGGGGATAAACCTACAGGCCATGCTGGGTTTGGGCAGTAATGTAAGAGAGAGAAGTCCAAGACGACTCCAAAGTTTTTAACCAAATAAACAACAATAAAGCCGTCAAGAGGAATTTTTTTTAATGGTCAGTGAAGGAGGAGACAGATGATGCAGTTTGGGTATTCCGCCACCCATTCATTCAAGCAACGGAAGTTCCTACTAGGTGTCAGGCACTGTATGCATGAAGGATAAAATGAGGGTAAAATATCATTCCTGTTTTCAAGGACCATCTAATCTAGTTGTGGGATGGGGCAGACAAGTGAATAGGAACTTACAATTCATTATTAAGTGCTAGGCTTCAGTGCTAAAAGAAAATGAAGACTATCCAACACAGCCCTGAGGATTTGAGAAAACACCTGAGGTCAAGTGAGTCCAGAAGGAGGAGTAGTGTTAGGCCAGGCAAAGGGCAGTCCAGGGGAAGAGAAGAACATGACAACAGAGCCTCAGGTAAAAGAGCTCAAGTTGGGCACATCTGCAATAGTGCATTAGGTCTAAAGGAAGAGTTCAAGATAAGGAGAGCAGGCAGGTGCAAATGCAGGTTCTGAGCTCCCAAGAGTACATCCAGATATGAAATTGTATTCTCAACCTCATCTTAGGTGGCGCAGAATCATCACCAGTGGCTATCTTAAATAAGAATTAAAAGAACCTATCGGCTAGATTGTGTACGCTTCCACCTCCTCCCATCACTTGTGTCCTGCAAGGGGATCTCTGCATATGGTTAAGGCTGTTTTTGCAAATAAGCAAAGAGGACTGAGGGGACCTTGGCAAATGGGAGATGCACGTCCAGTCTAAAGAAGGAAGCCATTTACTCAGCTCCAGCAGTTTACTGTCTTGCCCAGTGGGGAAAGGCCCTCCTATTCTTCAAGAAAAGCTGAAAATTCGGATTTTAACATCTCCCACTTTTAAATAGTGGCAACTAATTACATTAAAAGCAAAACAACAGGGTGCCGGCCAAACAAAATGCTTCTGTAGACAGATTTCAGCAAGGGGCACCAGGGTGGCAGAGTCAGACCTGGTCGGCCAACTCTTGGAATGCCCTTTCCACTACTTCACAGTACCCTCACAACTGACAGAGGATCTTGATGGTTCCCTGGAACAGGAGTTGTTTGCTCTTAAGCAAAACAGCCCCAAACTGATGGTGTTTTGAGTTCTTCTGTATGTTCGCAACAATTTTTTGGTCTCCTCCCCACTCCACTCCCACCTCTGCCAGGACCAGGCTTCGGACACGACTGAGACCTCCTACTCCCCTATTATAAGCTAAGACGCCAAGCTTGCAGGTAAAGCAAAAGTAAAAAGAGAGCCCTGATGGGAGTTTCTAATGAGTAAGGTATGTAAGGAAGATGGCATCTCTTTGGTTTTCTTAGAAAACAGTATCACGGAGACGTTTGATGTCACTTAAGGGAAAAAGTCAGTAACTTACACCTGAAAAAAATGAGCAAATTCTGCTAACACACTAAACAGTTTCCACTGTAAGTCTCCAAGGAGGGGGAGGAGGGCAAAAGGGAAAGTAAAAGTTGCTGGCCTTTGGGAAACATCAGGCACCTTTTAAGACACAGTTTTTTTCAAAGTATACATGTTCAGAACAAAAGGTACATCATAATCTCAACTCTCAGTAGGAGCTAAAATATATTTTAATAACATAAAACGTTCTTTGAGCAACAACAAATTGGACTTGAGAAACACTCGGAGACTAAAGCAATCTCCACAGAAAAGGTAAAAGGGAAACAAAAAATACGGATTGTTTTTATCTTCAAACACAGTTTCTAGTGTTGTAATGTATTTACTAACTCACAATGTTGCTTTCGAAGCTTTTAAAATGTAGCAACATTTCCTAATACTACTAAAACATTTAAAAGCAAAGATCATGGAGCATACAACTTCAGATAACAAGGTGGCAAAGCTGAAGACACAGAGAAAGGTTAAAAATTTCAATCAACAGCCCGAAAGATAGTACCAAGACTCTAAACAACAACAAAAGTGGCATGTGCATCCGCCCCTGTTAGTCGGAGGAGTGGGGGAATTCAGGGGAATGAAGAGCGATTACAGAGGGCGAGCAAAGCAGGCCGTGTTCCCGCTGGCAAGCGAGCTCTGCAATTACTTAGAGCAAGCATTATGGCTAGAGCATTCTTGAGCCCACTAAAACCAGCATACTGGACACCTAAAACCGGAGGCTGACAGCAGCTCCAGGGTAAGACCGAGAAGGCGGAAAAGTGGCCTGCTGTGACCTCCACTGAAAACTGAGCCTCCTCCAACTCTCGTCTCGGAATAGGAGACAGGACATTAACCTCTCGGGAGGCTGTTTTATTCGGACAAACTCTGCCTGGCTTGCCGCGGCCTTCCCACACACCGGGTGAATGTCAACACGGAGCCAGCGAGTGTGGGGGAACCTCTCAGCGTGCGCGGTCCTTTCTGGGAGGCGGCGAGACCGGGAAGAAAGACGGCCTTGCGCGCGCCCCGCCTCCCCGGCCCTTCCACCGCCCCGGCCCCGCGCCCTAGCGGGGGCTGCAAGCCGGGAAGCGGGGGTCCCGCGCGCTCCTCACCTTTTTCAGAGCCGGCACCAGCAGCCCCCGCCACTTGGGTGCGTTCTCCTCGCTGAAAAACTCGTACGGCAGCTGCTGCGCCTGCATGGTGCCCCCGGGGCGCCTCTGGGCGGGGAGAGGGGCGGCGGCGGCGGCCGGGCCGGGGAGCCGCGAGAGGGCGAGCTCGCAGCACCGAACAGGGCCGCGGCCCCACCGGACGGCCCGGCCCCCTCGGGGCGCCGCGCGGCCGGGCTAGCCCTGGAGAGGGGGCTGAGGGGCGAGGCTCGCGCCCGGCCACCCACCCGACACGGGCACCAGCCGCGGAGAGCGAACGCAGCCCGGAGGCGGCGGCGGCGGCATCCCGCACCACCGCCCCGGGGCCGGGCCCCCCCCCCCACCCCTTCCCGGCCCGCCGGCGCCGCCCCCGGCTGCCCTCCGCCGCGGCCGCCGCCCGCCGGGGCTACGCTCCCGGGCCCGGCCTGGCCCCGCGGCGGAGCCGGCGGCTGGGGGAGGGCGTGCGGAGGGACGCTCCGGCCGCGGAGCCCGCTCCGCGCAGCGGCGACCCCGAAACGCGAGCGGCCCGAGGCGGAGCGGGGCCGGGGGGTAGCGGGGGAGGGGAAAGGCCCGAGGTCGTCGTTGGAGGATCTGGCTGCCCGGAGGTGCCGCCGCGGCCGCCGCCGACGCCGGTGTAGCGCTCGAGCTTCCTACTAGCGAACTGAACCTGCTGGCTACTGAGCATGCGCTGCCGAGCAGGGCCGGTTCGCTCCGGGTTTTCCTGCTCCCCAGCGAAGGAGGAGGGAAGCGCGAGCGAGGAAGGGCGCCCCGGAGGACTGCAGGGGAGGAGCGAAAGGGCCCCAAGAAGTCGAACCCGGGCCTTCCGGGTGGGGTGCGAGCTACGGGGAAGCGGCCCCCATTGTGTGGTTGGGCCGCGAGGAATCCCACCTCTCTTTTGGCGTCTCTGGGCCTTTAGTTTCGGAAAGGGGCGTGTATGTGTGTACTTTGTTCCTGAACACGGAGATAAGAACTGCCCAGAGCATGCAATGTATAGTAAACAGACTGGTCAAAAGATAGGTGCCTTTCTAACGAAACCTACTGCTCAATATTTGTCCGGTAATAGAAACGATTGCAGTGTTTCCGATTAGTCTTTCCACATCACCAAGAATAAAATGCGTACCTGCAGTATAGATTTTGTGTGTGCGTTTCAAATTCAGTATGTTCATCTCTCAAGCCCACTTAAATTTGAACTCCAATAACCACTTACCTCAGTGGAAATTGAGACCTCTCTTGCAGCTCCCAGATCCCTGAGCACCTCTCAGGGCATTTAGTTTATCTGTTTTGTAATCTCTCCAAGGCTCTTTCAAATAGATAGCAAACTCCTGGAAGGCAGATCTTTTTCACTAAGGGTTCTACACAGAATAGACACTTAGTGAATGTTTGAGGAGTGCTAAATGAGCATTATCTACAAGTTGTTCATCTCAGTGGTACGGTGCAGCTGGCCCTCATGGTTTACCATTAAGCACTTTTTGAGCATAATCTCATTTAATAAGTCATAGAATCCTATTGTTTTCATTTAACAGATGAGGAGACAGCTTAGAGAATTAGCCTTGGTTGAAGCTGATATTGTTCAGCTATTTCAGAGAACAATAACCAGGATCACGTGGATGAAAATGTTTAAGCAGTGGTTCTTAATCTCTACAAGCTCTCTTTACAAATCTCATAATAAAAGTCTTAGGTCCTTCCCTTTTAAAATGTACACACATGGTTTACATTTTAATATCCTTCACACTTTCAAAGTATTTAGAATGGCATTTTGAAAATCATACATACACCCTCTGGGTACGATGAGATAGAGGAACCACAGCTTTGAGTGGAGTTAGGGTAGGAGAAGGGGGTCTCAGAGGAAGGGGACTCTCATGTCAGCCATCTTCAAGTGTCTGATATCAAAGGATTAATATAGAAAAAATCGTATGATATGTAGGGGTGGCTGGGTGGCTCAGTCAGTTAAGCATCTGACTATTGATCTAGGCTCAGGTCATGATCTCACAGTTGGTGAGACCCACAAAGCCTGCATTTGGCTGTTTACATTCTCAACCTTTTCTTACCATTCTCAACCTTGTCTCACCACACTCCAGTCACACTGGCCTTCTGTCTATTCCTAGAAAACAGCAACCTCTTTCCTGCGCAGGTGCTTTGCTCTTCCCTCAGCCTGAAACTCACTCTGCTCCTAACTGTTCACTTGGCTGGTTAGAAACGTCACCACCTCCAAGAGGCCTTCTCTGATCACGCTAAATTCCCACCTATATGTTGTTACCATAAACCTTGGTTAGTCCCTTGCTAGCATCATCACGGCCACTAGAATATACTGCAAGAGATCAACCTACTTCATCATTACATCCCCAGGACCTACAGTACTTGGTACACAATAGATGTTCAAGACAAGCTAATCACAGTTGTCCCAGGAAGCGGGGCTGTGCGGATAAAAACGGTACATTCATTCACTTGGGACGTCGGGGTTAACAGGCTGGACTTGTTGACCTCCGAGATCCCTGACAACTTGGGAGCCTCTGATTTGACTGCAGAGGTAAACAAGCCCTAAGAAACAGGAATTACAGCCCGTCACGGGCATGCTTAGCAGCCGGGACAGGTTTTCACTAGTTTGGACATTTGGGCCGCAAACTGAGACCAAGCAGCTGGAGGAAAATTGCAGTGGAGAGGCTCGACGCTTTTCAGCTGAGAGACCTGGGCTCGGCACCGCTAAGGTCGGGGAGCAATCGAGCCCCTCTGTGCCATTTGGTTGTATCTCTTGGCACAAAACACCTATGGGCGTGCAGCCATTATAGACAACCGTGGCGGACTCAAAAACGCGCTAGTGGAGACGTGAAAACTCCCGGGGCCCTCAGCGTTAACCGCCGACAGCGGCTGGCGGCGGCGCAGGCGCAAAAGCTCCCTTCGCGCCCCTCCTCGGCGCTAACAAGCCTAGTGCCAGAGCGGACGTGACGCACGGGGGCGCGTCCAGACGAACCAGCCGAAGCCCGAGTGGGACGCGTCCAGGCGTGCTAGCCGAGTTCCGAGAGTGTCGCGACGGGATCAGGGCAGCGGGGCAGGGGGCGGGGAGGGTGTCGGGTCCAGCGGCGCGCCCCCTGCAGGCGGCCGTGCTCTTTGCCCTGCTCCGCCTCCGGACGCCACAGGGTTCCCTTCCTCGCGGTGGCCACAATTGTCTTCCCGAAGCAAATTTCAGGTCCGGTTACTCTCCTGTTCAAGAGCCTTCACTGCCCTCCCAGGATAAAGTCCGAAGTCCTTAGCTCTGTATTCAGGACCTTGCACAATCAGGCTATTCCTTATCTTTCCAGCTCTATCTCACTTAAAGTGAACGACTGTTGCCTGCTATTAACCCATCCTTTTCGCTGTTTCCTGCCTATGCTGCTCCGTCCGCCTGGCGTGTCCATAACCGTTTTTCTTTTCAGTCCCTCCTGTCACAGCTTCACCCCATCTCCCATATAGGCACTCACCAAGGAACTCTTTTCTACGCTGTTGTTCCAGCGCAAATGCCACCTTTTCTCTGAAGTCTTTCCTAGCCCCCATTCAGGACTCTTCCCCCCCCAAACTTTAGAACCCACTAGGCATAAGAAACAGCAGTTTCAGGAGCATATCCTCCCTTTATGCTTCAACTCACCCTATCTTTCTTCCCAGCCCTTACTTTCAATTCCACTTCTCCAAATAGTATGTCCCTAGAAAATACAGCAGAGAAAATAGTGGCTGATAAAACTCCTGGATACCCACCTTTTATCACCTTTAGTTACAACTTGGATTTCCTCCGTTTCCATCTCTCTCTCTCCCTCTCCCTCTCTCTCTCTTGCAAAGATGGTGGGGAGCAAGGTAGGTACAATTAGAAGAAATGGTCGAAAGGTCTCTAAGATCTATGGGACTGTTCCTGGCACTTGTTTTTGAAAGATTTCCACAGAGTCGAGTTGTTTTACAAAAATCTCTTTACAGTTGATTCAAGTTATAGTGGCACCTCAAACCGATTGCATCCCAGTCCCATGCAACTTCAATCAAATTCCCAACAGAGTTTGCCATGAAACTTGATTAACTGATTCTAAAATGTATATGGAATAATAAACAAAACAAAACAAAACAAAACCCTAGTTCTTCTATCAAACAAAAGGTAGGAAAACATACCAGATATGAAGACTTACTACACAGCTAGAGTAATTAAAACTATGTGGTGTCAGCACAGGAACAGACAACAAACCAATGGATCAATAAAGGGCCAAGTATATATAGAAACTTGATTTATGACACAGCAACCATTGCAGATGATGGGGAAGGGATATTACTGTTCAATAAATGAAATTTGGGCAATTGACAAATACATATAGAAAAAATGAAATTCTACCCCCAACTCACACCCGGCACAAAACAATCCCACGTGGATGAAACTTTTTAAACATAAAAAACAAAACTATAAAATTGTGAGAAGGAAATATGGAATATCTTCATAAGCTCATCATAGGAAAAGATTTCTTAAATAACACACAAAAACACAAACCATAAATTTAAGGTTTGATAAATTTGACTTCATTAAAATTAAGAACTTCTGTAAATCAAAACATAACATTAAAAAGTGAAAGGACAAGGGCTGCCTGGCTGGCTCAGTTGGTAGAGAATATGACTCTTGATCTCCGAGTCAGGTCATGAGTGTGAGCCCCAACATTGGGCGTTCAGTTTACTTTTTTAAAAAAAGTGAAAGGACAAGCCTAAGTTAAGTAGGAGAGAGTAGTTGCAACTCACATAACCAAAAAAGAATTAGTATTCAGAACATGTAGTTTCCTTTAAAGGAACTAACGATGACTACATGTTCATCTCATTACCAATCAGGAAATGTCAAGTTAAAACCACGGTGAAATACTATGTCATAGCCATTGAATTGGCAAAAATTTTAACGTTGCAGAATACTAAGCTTTGGCAAGATGTAAAGCAATTGAAATTCTCATCCACGACTATGTGAAAATAAACAAATACACAACTTTAGATAACTGTTTCTTAAAAGGTGAACATAGGCGTGTCCTACATAAACTACTATAGATATATTCCCATAGTATATATATTCCAGAGAAAACTCCTCACTTAACTGTAAGAGTGTAAACAGTAGAATGGGTAAACAAATTGTGGAATACTAGACATCTGTGAAAATGAATGAACTACAGCCATACAACATTCCTATAGACTGAATGTTTATGTTCTCTTCAAAATTTGTATGTTGAATCTTAATCTCCATTGTGATGGTATTTGGAGGTGGGATTTGGGGGAAGTGAGTAGATCATGAGGGTGGAACCTTCATGTGTAGGATTAGTGCTAAATTAAAAGAGACCCCAGAGAGGTTCCTCACAGTTTCCACCATGTGAGAAGGAGAGAGAAGACAGTTATCTATGAACCGGAAGCAGGCTCTCACCTGTTGGCACCTTGATATTTGACTTCCCCGTCTCTAGAACTGTGAGAAATAAACTTCTGTTGTTTGAAAGCCACCATGTATGGTATTTTGTTATAACAATCCCAACAAACTAAGGCGCGCATCAACATAGATGAACCTTTAAAAAAAGAACACTGAGGGGCGCCTGGGTGGCTCAGTCGGTTAAGCGGCTGCCTTTGGCTCAGGTCATGATCTCACAGTCCGTGAGTTCGAGCCCCGCGTCAGGCTCTGTGCTGACAGCTCAGAGCCTGGAGCCTGTTTCAGATTCTGTGTCTCCCTCTCTCTGACCCTCCCCTGTTCATGCTCTGTCTCTCTCTGTCTCAAAAATAAATAAACGTTAAAAAAAATAATTAAAAAAAAAAAGAACACTGATAATATAGAAATGTGCCTTGTGAACCTCCAAAGAGGAGGGCGGGGGGAACACTGGGAAAGAGAGAAATCTACCCACTCTATGATTCATTATATAAAATGCAAAAAATAAGTAGAAGTGAGTTGTGTGTTATTTTTTGTGATACCCAACCTGCATGATGGCCCAATGAGCCTTACCTCCTGCTATTCCTGCCCTGGTATAGACACCACCCCCAAACTGCCAGACAATCCTATTCAATAGTCAGTCTGTAAAACAGGACTTAGAAGAAATTGTATATGCGGCTTCTGAGGCTAAGTCTTCAACAACATTGTGACTTTAGTCTCTCTCTCTCTCTCTCTCTCTCTCAAATTTCTCATTCTAGAAGTAGCCATGTTATGGAAGCGAAATCAAGAAACCCTATGGAGGAGCCCACACTGCAAGAAACTGTGGCCTCCTGCCATCAGCACATGAATGAGCCATCTTGGAAACTGATCCCTCACCCCAGTAAGGCCTTCAAATAACTGGAACCTGTTTAATATTTTGACAGCAAATTTTCAGAGATTCTGAGCCAGAACCACTCAAATAATCCATTTCTAAATTCTTGATTCTCAAAAACTGTGAGATAATAAATATATGTTGTTTTAAACCACTAAGTTTCAGGGTAATATGTTAAGCGATATTAGAAAACTAATATTTTTATGGATACATACACAAGTGCAAAATTATAGCACAATATTAAATTAATACCTAATTCATAAAGGTAGTTATGAGAGATGTACAGATATGAAGAGACTTTAAGATATATTGTTAATTGTAGGAAAAAAAGAGTATAGAACAGCGTTTGTAATTGGGAAGGTTTTATACAAGGACCTATTGAGAAACTGGTAATATTCTTTCTTTTTATCAAATTTTAAAAAATATTTATTTATTTTTGAGAGACAGAGACACAGAGCAAGGGCAGGGGAGGGGCAGAGAGAGAGGGAGACACAGAATCTGAAGCAGGCTTCAGGCTCTGAGCTGTCAGCACAGAGCTCAGTACGGGGCTCGAATTCATGAACCCTGAGAGCGTGACCCGAGCTTAAGTCGGACACCTAACCAACTGAGCCACCCAGCCACCCCATGTAAAGTTCTATTTCTAACCTGAGTAGTATATATATGCAGATATTTGTCTTATTGTTTAAAAATTTACACACATATGCCCCTTTTTGTATGTATGATATGTTATAAATACATGCTACACGCCAAGGAGGCATGAAGGCCACAAAGGACCAATATAGAGAGAGCAAAACGAATTTATAGACAATTCTGAACAGGATGGTGACAGACTCAGAAACGCACTTACGAAATAAAAACTACCTGCTCGTGAGTATAGATCAGAGTTGGAAGGGGCTAGAAGTAAGCACAAGTAAGCAGCAGTTTAAAGACAAACCAGGGGCACCTGGGTGCCTCTGTCGGTTAAGCATCTGACTTTTGATTTGGGCTCAGGTCATGATCTCACAGTTTGTGAGACTGAGCCCCGCATTCGGCTCTGCACTGATATCGAGGAGCCTGCCTGGGATTCTCTCTCTGCCTCTCCCCAACTCGCTCTTGCTCTAAACAAACAAACAAACAAACAAACAAACAAACAAATAAATCATTAAAAAATCATAGGGGCGCCTGGGTGGCTCAGTCGGTTAAGCGGCCGCCTTTGGCTCAGGTCATGATCTCACGGTCCGTGAGTTCGAGCCCCACGTTGGGCTCTGGGCTGATGGCTCAGAGCCTGGAGCCTGTTTCCGATTCTGTGTCTCCCTCTCTCTCTGCCCCTCCCCCGTTCATGCTCTGTCTCTCTCTGTCCCCAAAATAAATAAAAAACGTTGAAAAAAAATTTTAAAAAAAAAATCATAAAGACAAACCATTATGAAGCATCTGTACTGACTGCCAGTTTTTTTCTCCTCTCACCATCAACAAAAGGCTAACATCTCCAAAGCTTCTCAGTCTCAGGTAATAATGGTTAGAGGAGCAACGGAGGAGAGATAAGAGCTACTCAGGTTAACCAACTCAGTCCTTTATTGCTCTTTGTTGCCTTAAGCAAATTACTTAATATCTATTGTAACAACTTGTATAATTTATGTCCAGAGGAACCCCATCAGCCAAGCACCTGCTGTATAGGGAGTTCGATATCTGAATATGATGAACCATGATATGTAATTGAAAGATACTCAAAGGTTATGTTTTAAAATCATTTGGCATTTTAAGTTCCAAATAAGTAATACATTCACATGATTCAAAAAGCGTCTTTTTCACCCTGGCCACAAGCTGCAGTGCTTCTTTCTCCCCTATTCCCTAACAGGTGACAGTTTTCATTAATATTTATTGTGCCAGAGATTCTGCATGCAAACACAAGCAAGCACAAATATAGATTTTTTAACAAAAAAGCTTCCAAATAGTTTCAGAAACTTTCTGCTGAAGAAAAAGGTTTTTTTGAAAACCTTTCACAGAAAAGTTTCAAAACCAGTGCAAGGATTCCCATATATGTTTCATGTGGATTCACCAATTTTTAACATAGTAACACATTTGCCAAATCATTTATTGTCTCTGTCCTTGTCTCTGTTCTTGTCTCTACATACATACGTACATACATACATACATACACATATGTGTGTATAGTATTTCTTCAGAATTACTCGCGTGCAGTTTGCACACATAATTCCCTCTACCCCGAACATTTCAGAGGGTCAGTGTGCATTTCCGAAGAACAAGGTTTTCACTTACATAACCATAGTAAAATTATTAAATTCAGAAAGCTAACATCGATACAATACTACTCTTTAACCTCCAGACCTTTTTCAAATTTCATCACTTGTCCCAACAATGTTCTCTACAGAGACTTCTTTTCTTGGTCAGGATCATAGATAGTGCATTTAGATTTCATGTCTCCTCAGTCTCCTTTTCTATCTGGAACAGTCCCCCAGTCTTTCTTTGTCTTTCATGGTGTAGACATTAAGGGGACAGGCCATTTTGTTTCATAATGTTCCTCAGTGTGGGTTTGTTTGCGGTTCTCCCATGATAAGATTTAGATTTTTGCCTTTTTGGCAGGAACAGTACATAAATGATGTGTCCTTCCGAGTGTGTCACATCAGGGGGCATAACATGGCAGTTTCTTCCATCATTGGTGATGCTAACTTTGGTTACTTGGTAAAGGTGGAGTCAGCGATGTTTCTCCAATGTAAAGTTATTTTTAGCCCTTGTATTTAATTAGTAACATGTACAAATATATCTTACTTTTAAAAACAGCTTTATATTTTTAACTTAAAAAATGTTTATTTATTTATTTTGAGAGAGAAATTGAGCACAAGCAGGGGAGGGGCAGAGAGAGAGGGAGAGAGGGAGAGAGAGAATCCCAAGCAGGCTCCATGCTGTCAGCTCAGAGCCTGATGCCTGGCTCATCTCACGAACCCCAAGAGCATGACCTGACTGAAATCAAGAGTCAGACACTTAACCAACTGAGCCACGCATGCGCCTCTAAAAAACAGCTTTATTGACATGTAACTCACATACTGTACAATTCGATCATTTAAAGTGTTCAAATCAATGGTTTTCAGTATATTCACAGAGTTCTACAACCACCACCATGATCAATTTTGGAATTTGTCATCACCTCCCCACAAAACTTCATATCCATTAGAGTCATTCTGCATTTCTCCCCAACCTCCACCTGTTTCAGGCAACCACTAACATACCTCCAGTCTTCATAGATTTACCTATTCCAGAGAGACAAATGGAACATACGATATGTGGTCTTGTGACTGGCTTTTTTTACTTAGCAAAATGTCTTCAAGCTTTCTTGATGTTATGGCATGTATTTCATTAGTTGTTATTGTCAAATCATATTCTGTTACATGGATATACCACATTTTGTTTATCCACTCATCAGTTGATTAAATTTGGGTTATTTCCACTTCTTGGGTAGTGAATAATGCTGCTATGAACATTTACATACAAGTTTTTAGGTAGACATATGTCTCCATTTCTCCTGGGTATGTAAGTGGGAGTGGAATTGCTGTGGCACATGGTAACCCCATGTTTAATCTTTTGAAGAACTGCCACAAAATTTTCCAAAGTAGTTGCATCATTTTACATTTCAACCAGCAAAGTATGAGGGTCATGATTTCTCCATATCCGTACCAACACTTTTTATTGTCTGTTTTGGTTTTTTTTTTTTTATTTTTATTATAGCTACCCTAGGTAGGTATGAAGCAGTATGTCGTTGTGGTTTTGATTTTCATTTCCCTGGTGGCTAATGATACTGAGTATCTTTTCATGTACTTAATGGCCATGTGTATATCTTCTCTGGAGAAATGTCTAGTCAGATCCTCTGCTCATTCTTTAATTGGCCTATTTGTCTTTTTCTTATTGAATTGTACGTGTTCTCTGTAAATTCTGGATACAAGTCCATTACCAGATACATGATTTGCAAGTATTTTCTCTGATTCTTTGGGTTGTCTTTTTATTTTGCTATTGGTCCTTTGAAGAACAAAAGTTTTTCATTTAAGTCTAACTTATCTATTGTTGTGTTTACTGTGTGTTTGGTGTCATTTTAAGAAGGATGTGCTTAACCTGTCATCATAAAGAGTTATCTCCATGTTTTCACCTAAGAGTTTTGTGACTTCAGCTTTTACATTTAGGTCTACGATCCATTTTGGGTTAATTTTTGTGTATGGTGTGAAGGAGTCCAATTTCATTCTTTTGCAGATGGATATGCAGTTGCCCCAACACCATTTATTGAAAAAACTATTATTTTCTCATTGAATTGTCTTGAGATCACTATTTTTTAAAAATTTTATTTAAATCCAAGTTCGTTAACATAGAGTGTAATAGTGGTTTCAGGAGTAGAATTTTATGAATCATCACTTACATAGACACCCAGTGCTCATTCCAACAAGTGCTCTCCTTAATGCTCATCACCCGTTTAGCCCCCTCCCCAACACCCCTCCAGCAACTTCAGTTTGTTCTTTGTACTTAAGAGTCTCTTATGGTTTGTCTCCGCCTCTGTTATCTTATTTTTCCTTGCCTTCCCTTCTGTTCATCTGTTTTGTTTCTTAAATTCCACATATGAGTGAAATCATATGATATTTATCTTTTTCTGCCTGACTTATTTCACTTAACATAATACATCTTAGTTTCATCCACATTGGTACAAATGGCAAGATTTCATTCTTTTTGATCACTGAGTACTATTCCATTATATATATGTGTGTATATATATATATATATATACACACATATATATATATATATGTATATATATACACACACACACACACACACCACATCTTCTTTATCCATTTGTCAGTCGATGTACATTTTCCATAGTTTGGCTATTGTTTTGTTTTTTTTTTTAATTTTTTTCTTCAACGTTTTTATTTATTTTTGGGACAGAGAGAGACAGAGCATGAACGGGGGAGGGGCAGAGAGAGAGGGAGACACAGAATCGGAAACAGGCTCCAGGCTCTGAGCCATCAGCCCAGAGCCTGACGCGGGGCTGGAACTCCCAGACCGCGAGATCGTGACCTGGCTGAAGTCGGACGCTTAACCGACTGCGCCACCCAGGCGCCCCTGGCTATTGTTGATAGTGTTGCTATAAACACTGGAGTGCATATGCCCCTTTGAATTAGCATTTTTGTACTCTTTGGATAAATACCGAGTAGTGCAATTGCTAGGTCGTAGGGTAGCTCTATTTTTAATTTTCTGAGGAAGAGATCATTATTGAAAATTAATTGGTCATAAATGTCAGGGTTTATTTATGGACTCTGAATTCTATTCCATTGATCCATATGTTTATCCTTATGCCAATTCTACCCTGTCTTGGTTACTGTATTTTGTAGTAAATTTTGAAGTAAGGAAATGTGAGTCCTTAACTCTGTCATTCTTTTCCAAGACTGTTTTGGCTATTCTTGGTTCCTTGCAATTCTATATGCATTTTATGATCAGCATGCCAGTTTCTACAAAAAAAAGGAAGCTTGGATTTTGATGGGGATTGCAGTGAATATTGCCATCTTAACAATATTAACTTTTGAACATGAGATGTCTTCCCACTTGTATAAGTCTTATTTAACTTCTTTCACTCATGGTTTGTAGTTTTCATAGTATAAGTTTTGCGCTTCTTTTGTTAAATATATTTCTAATTTCTCTTTCATTCGTTTTGATCCTATTGTAAATAGTTGTTTTCTTAATATCATTATCGGTTTGCGTATTGGTAGTATATAGAAATGCATTTTTGTATATTTATATTTTATCGTGCAACATTCTGAACTCATTTATCAGGTCTGAAGCTATTTATTCTTACTTTCTTGTTTTATTAACAAATTGTAACAAACACCGTTTTAAATATTTTTCCTACCCTTAATGGTTTATCTTAAAAATGTCTCCAAATCCATACATAGATAGAGAGCATTCTCATGTTTACATAGTTACATAGAATTCTATTACATGGACATACAATAATTTATTTTGTTTGTCCCCTTTGGAGAGAATTTGATTTTTTCCTAATCTTTGATTACAAACAGTGCTGCAATGAGTAAAGTTATTTTGCTTATATTCAAGTATATCTGAGGATAAATTCCCTGAAGGGATTTGTGGGTCAATAGAAAGTACATTTGCAATTTTGATAAATATTGACAAATCAGAGGGCTGATTATTTAATGTTCATAATGGATTTTAGGGTGCACATTAGGAGTGGTGCAGTAATAATAAGCCAAGAGAGTATATTTTTAGTTACCTAATAGTGCTCTTCCTATTATATTAGTACCTATAAGGACTTTAAAGCAGTGTTTTTAGTTTCTTTGAAGTCATATGTCATGCCTTGAAGTGGAAATACCTTCTGAGCTATATAGAACAAATGATCCTTTTTTATACTATTGTCTTATTCTGTGTTCATTCTGTAAAGCATGTAAATTAATTACAGCAGATAAATTTATTCCACAATAAATCTGCTGTCAATCCTTTATTTTTATTTTTATTTTTTAAGTTTACTTGTTTTGAGACAGAGAGAGAGAGAGAGAGAGAGCACAAGTGGGAGAGGGACAGAGAGAGAGAGAGGGAGAGAGAGAGAGAGAGAGAGAGAGAGAATCCCAAGCAGGTTCCACACTGTCAGTGCACAGACTGATGCGGGACTCTATCCCCAAAACCGTGAGATCATGACCTGAACCAAGACCAATAGTCAGATGCTTAACCAACTGAGCCACCCAGCTGCCCCAATTCTTTTTTTTTTCTTTTTTTTAAAGTAAATTCTACCCCCAACCTGTGGTTTGGATTCACAACCCCAAGATCAAGAGTCCCATGCTCTTCAGACTGAGCCAGTCAGGTGCCCCTGCTGTCAAGGCTGTTACCCCATTGAGAGCTAAGATGATCTGCCAGACTAGTGGAGTCACACTGGCTGTATTCACTAAACACACGTGACCTACAAAAGGGCTGTTTTTTACAAGTATATAAACAAATGATAGAACTGGTCAGGCCAATTGGTCAGTTGTCATTTCTTTTTTTTTTTTTTTTTAAGTTTTTTTTAACGTTTATTTATTTTTGAGACAGAGAGAGACAGAGCATGAATAGGGGAGGGTCAGAGTGAGAGGGAGACACAGAATCCAAAGCAGGCTCCAGGCTCTGAGCCATCAGCACAGAGCCCAATGCGGGGCTCAAACTCACAGACTGCGAGATCATGACCTGAGCCGAAGTCGGACGCTTAACCGACTGAGCCACCCAGGCACCCCTCAGTTGTCATTTCTTAGAACAGCTGGTGTTTATAAGTTTTACAGCCTCATCTTTTTTTTTTTTTTAAATAAGAAATTGTACTGAGGGTTGATGGGGGGTGGGAGGGAGGGGAGGGTAGGTGATGGGCATTGAAGAGGGCATCTTTTGGGATAAGCACCGGGTGTTGTATGGAAACCAATTTGGCAATACATTTCATATATTAAAAAAAAAAAAAAGAAATTGTAAAGAAACGGCACATAATTTGTTTTGTATGTAACACCAATCTAACTTGCGCCAGACATGGAGATGCCACGTAGCCCAGATGTCCCTTTAAGAAAAGACTCGTCGCCCAACTGCAAGGACTGTGCAGTTGGCTGACAGCCTCCAGCTGTTAACTCCTTCAAGTCTCCTTCAGCTTTTGAGTCAAGGCCATGCTCATCTTGAGGTGGGCCCCCATCAGTGACTCAGCAAGGTGGTGGAACGAAAGCCTGGCCATGTCCACCCAAGGCAGGACTCCTGTACTTAGCAATCTTTGCTCTGGAACTCCCTGCTGGGATGGTGGAATCATTGGCACATCGGTGCTGTGGTCTGCTGGCTCCTCTGCCCAGCCCTGCTTCCCCCTTTCTCCCTTCACACATGTTCCTTCTCAGTAAGCCTTTCGCACTCTTAACGTCATCTCAGTTGGGTCTCCCCAGCGGACCCAACTCATATGTTTGACTATAAATATTGTTTTACAGGATATCAATCGGTATTTTGAATCATGATGCATCCGCATAAACACTCAAATTCATTGATTATAGAAATACATATACAATTTTTTAAACTGATTTCTTTCATGTGATATGCACAGAAATTGATACGGCTCTAAATGTCTCAGTAAAGAGATTGCAGGTACCCTAATTTTGATTATGTTCCTTAAGCAGATTTTCATCATGATAAATACAGCTAAAGCATTGAAATTTCATCTTCTTCTTTGACTGCTTCTGACAGAGACAATCTCTTCATTTTTGGGCCAATAAACTATCAGCAATTCTAAAAAAAAAAAAAAAAAAAAGAGGCAGAGAGAGAGAAAGAAAACAAATACAAAACATAACACATCCCATTATCCCTTGTGCAACAGCTAATTTCCCCAAATCTTTGAAAATTACTTATACATGCATGGTTTATGAAGAGAATGCCAGAAACACAGAGTCATAAGGATTATATTAAAAGTTTCTCTCCCTGAGGCAGAAGCATTGCTGCTTCAGAATCGATTTCCTCTTAACCTCCTCTGCCTAAAAATGAAAAAATTTGCCTTGGTTTATGGGGTGGATAGTTTTGTTTTCTTAACTCTAGCGTAGAAGTTCAAACACAAACAACAAAACCTTGGGATGGAAAACAACACCAACAGCTAAAGATGAATTGAATTTCAATTTGCTCAGTTGGTCAGGCAAGAACAGATTTTCTTATTACTGAGACCAATGGGACCAGTTCTCATGAAATATTTTCTTGTAATATTCCTTTCAGTTGTTTACTGATTTTAGTTAGGAGATTATGGGACATATTCTGTAGGTGAAACAGAGGGAGAAGGGCTTAAGGTAGAATCTGTGTGCCTATTAGGTCTAACATATTTCTTGTAAGTTTATTTCTGGTTCTTGTTAACTTTTTTTGCCACTCGGAATAGAATTTTAAGATTACATGGCTACCTGACCCTTGTTAGGCCAAAGAAAAAGCATTGTTTTTTACATATAGTTGTCTTAAATCTGGCCACCTTATGAAGGTTTTCATTTGTTCCAATAGTTTTCTTTTTAAAATACAGTGTCTCTGGGTGGCTCAGTAGGCTGGGCATCCGACTTCGGCTCAGGTCATATCTCACAGTTCATGAGTTCGAGCTCCACATCGGGCTCTGTGCTGACAGCTCAGAGCCTGGAGTCCGCTTCGGATTCTGTGTCTCCCTCTCTCTCTCTGCCCCTCCCCAACTCACGCTCCTCTCTCTCTCTCTCTCTCTCTGTCTGAAAAATAAACATTAAAAAAAATTTTTTTTAAAACTACAGCGTCTTTGATTCTCTATGTTTACAATCCTTATTTCTGCAAACCTTGACAATTTTGCCTTCAGCCTTTCCATAAATGTGGGAGGAGCTCCTGGACCCCATACCCGCTCTCCATTCTGCCTTGACCACAGTTGGGAAGGCTGCCACCGCTGATGCTGAGAGCTGCTGAATCAAGAAGTCATCTGCCAAATTAATAAGCTGCTGCTACGGCAGCTGGCTCCAGGACTAGACCACCTCTCCCATGGTCTACACCAACAGCACAGATGCTTTATGCACGGCCTCTCCACAGATGACTCCGTTCCAAATCGAAGTCTCACGTGCATGCTCCTGTTTGGTGGGACCCAAAGCACATCTTGAGCCCTGGCCACAAAGAGTCTGGGAGTCTTTCAGCTTCCATCTGTGCATTCATTCTAGAGAGCATGCCAATTTGCAAAATTGGCCACAGTATTCCTTATGTTAGCATGTTTCCTTATTTTTCTTTTTTCTTCTTCTTATTTTTTTCTTAATTGTGATTAAATACATTTAACAGGGGCACTTGCATAACTCAGTTGGTGAAGTGTCCAACTCTTGATTTCAGCTCAGGTCATGATCTCAGGGTTTGTGAGCCTGCTTGGGATTTTCTCTCTGCCTCTCTGCCCCTCCCTCGCTCCCGCTCTCTCCCTCAAAATTAAATAAATAAACATTGAAAAAATACACATAACATATAACTTACCATTTACCATTTTTAAGTGTACAGTTCAACACTGTTAAGTATATTCACGTTATTGTGCAACAAATCTCCAAAAACTCTTCATCTTGCAAAACTGAAACTCTGTACTGTTAACTCCCCATTTCCCCCTTCCCCCGGCCCCTGGCAACCACCATTCTACTTTCTGTTTCTATGAATCTGACTTCTCTAGATACCTCATATAAGTGGAATCATACAGTATTTGTCTTTTTGTGACTGTCTTGTTTTACTTAGCATAATGTCCTTAAGTGTCATCCCCATGTTATAGTGTATGTCAGAATTTCCTTCCTTTTTAAGGCTGAATCTTCCACTGTATGTTTATTCATTCATTGTTTATTCATTCATCTGTCAATAGACACTTGGGTTCCTTCCACCCCTTGGCTGTCGTGAATAATACCCCTAAGAGCATGGTTGTGCAAATCTCTCTCTTGAGCCCTGCTTTTAATGCATACCCATTTCTTTCTTCTTAGAGCTTTAAAAAGGCAAGGACTGCTGAATTTTATCAAACAAGTTTTTAGTACCTGTGGCAGATGATATACTTTTTTTTTTTTTTTAATTTTTTTTTCAACGTTTTTATTTATTTTTGGGACAGAGAGAGACAGAGCATGAACGGGGGAGGGGCAGAGAGAGAGGGAGACACAGAATCGGAAACAGGCTCCAGGCTCCGAGCCATCAGCCCAGAGCCTGACGCGGGGCTCGAACTCCCGGACCGCGAGATCGTGACCTGGCTGAAGTCGGACGCTTAACCGACTGCGCCACCCAGGCGCCCCAGATGATATACTTTTTAAGATGCTGCAACATCATCACTATCACTCATGCTTCACATGTTTTTCACTGAGTTGTGGGGTTTATACTTTCTCTCCTTGAACCTGGGAGTATCTTTGTGACCGCCTGGACAGAGTATGGCAGAAGTGATAGTATGTTACTTCCAAGGCTGGATCATAAAAATGCCACGCACTTCTACCTTCTGTTCTTGGGATGCTCACTTTGGGATCCCATCAGCCATGCTTATGAGAAAGCTCAGATTGACCCATGGAGAAAGCAACTGGAGAGGCCATGTATAAATTTTCCACCTGACAGTCCAGCATCAAGTGCAAAACAAGCACGTGATGACACCTCCAGATGATTCTGTCTCTCAGTCATCAGGGCATCCCAGGCCTTGAGTCTCCCCAGTGAGGTTCTGGACACTGTGGAGCAGAGATAAATGGCCCCTGCTGTGCTCTGTTAGATTACTGACCCTCAGAATTTATGAGAGTAATAAAATGGTTGTTTTATGCCCCAAAGCTTTGGAGGTGGTTTGTCCCACAGCAATAGATAACTAATACCGTATCTAATGATGTGAGCATTGAATTATTCTCCTTTCATCTTTTGATGTGATATTTACATACTCGTGTGTTCTTAGAATAAACTGTCCTTGCTTCTGTAATAAACTTCTGGATTCAGTTTGCTGGTGTGACAGAGGTAAATAATTATTATTCCAAAACAAAATTGGTCTTAACTACTTCTGCCTTATGCAGGGGAAGGTAACATGATTTATACTGGAGGTAGAATAAATATCCACGCTACTCTATTCCGCTCTCAGGGCCGTCTCTTACTGTCCTTTTCCCCCTCTTGGCTTAGATTCCATGTTTACCACTATGATCAATGCCTCGAAAATATTTTCCATTTCCCTGCCTCTCTCCCTTCACCACACTTGCCTTGCAAGAACTCCAGTCTCAGATAAGCCCGTCCATCCACTCGTTCTGCGTGTGCACATGAGACTTGGGCTGTGCTAGAGAATCGCTCAGCTGGCGTCACTGTAATTTCATAATCATGCACCTCAAAAGGGCTCTTGTAAATGCAATCAATCTTCAGAACACCTAACTTACACCTTTTCCTCTTATTTCTCCCATCCATTTCCACCTCCTTTTTGCTCCTGATCTTGACTTTTATTTCATTAATAAAATCAAAACCATTAACCTGGAGCTCTTGCATCCTGCCATATCCTTCTCCTTCATTTCTAAAGCAAGGACCATGTGTATCACCCCATGGTGCTGCTCTCAAATAATTGGTTTGGCTATGAGCAAAGGAAACTAGCCTTTTTTGAGCATTTCTAACATCCCAGGTACCTTACTTACCTTTTTAGTTTATGAAGCAGGGGTTAATATCCCCATTTTCCTGAGAGAAAAACTGAGACTCAGCTAGCTTAAGCACTTTGCCCTACTTCCCCCAGTGCAATGCTTTTGGCTGACTCTAAAATCCGTACTAACTGGGGGCGCCTGGGTGGCTCAGTTGGTTAAGCGTTTGACTTCAGCTCAGCTCATGATCTCGTGGTTTGTGGGTTCAAGCCCCACGTTGGGCTCTGTGCTGATAGCTAGGAGTCTGGAGCCTGCTTCAGATTCTGTGTCTCCTCTTTCTCTGCCTCTCCCCCACTCGTGCTCCCTGGCTCTCTCAAAAATAAACATGGAAAAAAAAATTAAAGTCCGTGCTAACTCAGTTCACTTCATTTCCAGAGAGTCCCAATGCCAAGGACTCTATGTACGTTGCTGTGTCAGATTTATCTTTCTGAAAAATGAGACTGTTCAAGAGAGGGAAGTTCCAACAGTTTCATTCTTTGATCTTTTGAAGGACACTCATGTGTGAGACCATTTCAGGTCCAGCTGGGGCTGACAGCAGGCTGCGACTTAAAGAGTTTGCCCTGCTCTATCCCATTCTTGTTCTTCAGTGTTTTGTTTTTTAGGAGGTAAGTAGGATCCTGAGTCACAAGGCAACTTCTACCTTTGAAACCTAGTCCTTGAAAAATGGATCTTTACGGGGTGCCTGGGTGGCTTAGTCAGTTAAGCGTCTGACTTCAGCTCAGGTCATGATCTCACAGTCCGTGAGTTCAAGCCCCACGTCAGGCTCTGTGCTGACAGCTCAGAGCCTGGAGCCTGCTTCGGATTCTGTGTCTCCCCCTCTCTCTGCCCCTCTCCTGCTCATGCTCTGTTTCTCTCTGTCTCAAAAATAAATAAAAACATTAAAAAAATAATAAATAAATAAAAATTAAAAAAAAGAAAAGAAAAGAAAAATGGATCTCTGGCCTAAGTTCATGACACCAAAAATATATGTTTATGTTTGTGATATGTACACGCCCTATTGCTCTACATAAAGTGAGGCCATCACTGAGTGTCCCAACAATGAGACACGCTAAGTTAATTTAGCATGATATGACACCATGAGAAGGGGGAAAAAAGGTTGTTTTCTACTATTTTACAAATCTTTTAAAATTTGAAATATTAGGACATTTTCTTAAAGCCAAATGAATGTGTACGCATAAGTGCACATTGGAATGTCTTTAATTATGTGTTTCTGTTGTATATAATTATCGTGGAATGTAGGGGAGCCAAAGACTGGACACGGTTTTCCCCCTGGGTTCTCAGTCTGGCACAACCGACTTTGGCTTTCACTCCAGGGCACTTCGAGATTAGAGCTCAGGAGGCGGAAAGAGTGGGCACAGCCCTTCAGTGCTCTTGCTTTGCTCTGCTCTCGGGGCTCCACAACCCATTGCTAGGACGGAAAGCAAGAGACACAAAGGCGTCTCGCTGGGCTGGAAGAGTGTGAAGTAAAGGGAGGAAAAGGCTGTGCTGATTGGGGCATGGGATAGAAATATAGGCCATTGTCGAACCCAGAACTGCAGAATTTCAGTCTTCTCAGCTCTGCAGAAAGTGACACTTATAATCCACTTGCAACATAAGAAAAATGAAAGCCAGCCCAGTTTTTCCAGGTCATCCTCTTCTTCCCCAGCTGATAGACAGGTTTCACCGTCAAGCTGCCCAGAGCTCCGTTCAGCCCACACTACCCACCTGGCTGCCTCTCTTCTCCATCTCCCCATTCCTTGCCCAAGCCTCACTTCCCAAGCTCCTCACTTGCCCAGCTCCAAACGACCACGTCCTCAGAGATTCTGAATTCACTGAACCAAACCCTGACATGTAACCTTATTTTTGCCTGTTTAGTTCCCCCTTCTGTCAGTAAGAGCTTTGCTTTGGAAATCCCCTTTTCCCCCACTGTTTGCCCATCAATATGATCTACCCTTTCCCGGCCAAGGGGGTCGTTATTGATGAAATTCATGTAAAAAGGCAGGAACTAGAGAAGTGTACCCTTTACTCTTATGCCCACTGAGGATCCAACTCCACTCATTCCTCAGAATGGCTTTGAGATTGGTTGGGGAGTCCGTAAAGAAGAGAAGCCCGGCCTGCCTAGAATACATGGAGTATTAAACTCTCTGTCTTCTACAGACTGTCAGTAGCAAAGAAACATACATTTTCTGATATGGTCTTCCTTAATCTACCTCATTATCACACGGAATTTCACAAGAGCGTTCATGGTTTTACATCTAGCAAGAAAGTCGTACTGGTTCCAAAGAACTGAGCTAATTTATTTCTGCAGAGTAAAGTGATTCCTAGCCCGCCTCCCCCCTCCCCTGCTATATAAAGCAGAGTGGCTGCGGCAACATTGATTTTTTTTTAACTTGTCTTACAACATTTCTCTTTCACATTCTTTTCAGATCTATATTGCTAAGATGCTAAGACAAGCAACTTTCTTAGAAAAAGAAATCCCTGATGCAATGTTATAAAAATAATTTTCACTAGAGATGGGTGTCTCTGTATTGCTATTTTCTGAGTCCAAAGCCACAAAATGCAGTAATTTCTCTGAGCCTAATTTCTTCAGGCATTGTAACCCTCTGCCATTAGGCTTATGGAAAACATTTAGTTCATGATCCTAATTTTATAAGTGAAGGGACAGAGCCTAACGAAAAATCAAGTGCTGCTTGAGGTCAAACAAGTCTGTTAATAGTAAAAGCAAAATTAGGTCCCTTGGTCTGAAAGTACTCATAAGGTTTCGATGTGATCTTGCCTGGTGTTTCAGGGAAGGTCTGCCCTCTTTAGGTCCCGTGATTCTAGGACCAGATAACAACACGAGCGGTATCTGAACTTAGAAACGGTGTTGGTCCATTTTCTCTCTCTTTTTTTTGCTTCTAAATGTTTATTTTGAAAAATCCTTGCTTGTGTGGATATCCTCCTCCTTAACAATCCATTGCCCAATGGTTCTCAAACCAGTGGTTCTCAAAGTGTGATCCTGGAATCGGCATCATATGGGAGCTTGATAGAAAAGCAAGTTCTTGGGCCCCACCCTAGACCGGCTAACCTCTGGGGGTGGCATCCAGTAATCTGTGTCTTAACAAGCCTCTAATTGATTCTGGTGCACATTGACATTTGAGAACCTCTGAGTTAGATAATCCTTGCTGGCATTAATTAAAGCGCATCTCTTTTAGGCCACATAATAACTATTATTTTTTCTTGTGGTGAGAATATTGAAGATCTAGTGTCTGAGCAACTCTGAAGTATATCATACAGTATTGTTCATCACAATGCTTTGCAGCAGATCCCCAGGACTTATTCACCTACTGACTGCAGGTGTACCTTTTGACCAACATTTTCCCATTTCCTCCAGCCCCTAGCCCCTGATAACCACCATTCTACTCTGTTTCTATGATTTCAGCTTTTTAGATTCCACCTATAAATGATATCATGTAGTATTTGTCTTTCTCTGTCTGACTTGTCTCACTTAGCATAATGCTCTTAAGATCCGTCCACCTTGTCACAAATGGCAAGATTTCATTCTTTCTCAAGGCTGAAGAATATTTCAGAATATTTCATGTGTATACACATGATACACACACACACACACACACACACACACACACACATATGCATTCAACCATTGATGGACACTTAGTTTATTTCCATAACTTGGCTATTGTGAATAATACTGCCATAAACACGGCAGTGAAGATGTCCTTTCAATATCCTATTTTTATTTCCTTTGGGTAGACATCATCCAGAAGTGGGACTGCTGGATCAGCAATCTGGTAGTTCTATTTTTTAATTTTTTGAGGAAGCGCCATACTGTTTTCCATAATGGCTGCACCAATATATATTCCCAACAACAGTGTGCGAATATGCCCTTTGCTCCACATTCTCGCCAACGCTTGGTGTTTCTAGTCTTTTTGACAATAGCCATTCTAAACAGGTGTGAGGTGAGATCTCATCATAGCTTTGATTTGCATTTCCCTGATGGTGAGTGATGTTGAGCCTCTTTTCATGTATTTGTTGGCCATATGTATGTCTTCTTTGGAAAACTATCTAGTCAGTTCCTCTACCCATTTTGATGGGATTTTTTTTTGCTGTTGAGTTGTATGAATTCTTTGTACATATTGGATATTGATCCTTTGATACATGGTTTGCAAATATTTTCTTCCATTCTGTAGGCTGATTTTTTCATTTTGTTGATTGATTAGTTGGAATCCTTCTATATGGAAAAACTGATTTGCTTGCCCTACTTTTCTATTTTCTTCTCTTCCCCCAACACCACGGACTCATAGACTTTGGAAATTCAGTATGCAAAATCTGTTACAGTCACCATTCTTTTGAATATCCAAATGGTCCCTCACTTACCTGATGGAATCTCCTTCAAGCTATTCCTGTGTTCTTTCCACCATGCTCCAGGAGATGTTGAGAGCATCTTGCTGCCTGACACAGGAAGACTGGGTGATTCTTGAATGTGTATTTACCTGTTTTTACGTGAATCTTGAAGGCAGGAACAAAGTCTGCTAGTTAACATTAGCCAGAAGGGACCTACATAATGTTCTACATAATGTCCTCTACAGTAAATATATTTGAGCAGGTGAGTTTCACCATTATTTTGGAAAGGGCAAAGCCTGTTCAAAGTTATATCGGAGTCTCCATGATTGTTAGACTAGGGTGATTCAGAATAGGTGTAAATTGCAGTGTTTTGTTAAGACTTTAGGTTAATTGACTCTGAGGTCTGATCCTTAATGAGATAGAAAAAATGCTTACTCATAATTGGCAAGAGCATGCCAGAGATAGTAAAATGAGATATATGGTTTCTGTCTTTAATTTGTATGGTTTTTAGAATCTATGTAATATGGCATATACAAAGCTACTTAAAATATCTCAATGCTTATCAGAGGAACCTAAGCATAAAATTAATTTGCAGATTTAATACAGCTGTTTAAAATAATTAATATTTCAATGCAGACCAGAGTAACCTAAACATAAATTAATTTGCAAAGAGAATACCTTACCCTTATGAAATGACTATTGTGAGTCAGGCACTGCACCAGGTGCTTAGCACATACTAACTCGTTTATTGCTTTCAAAACCTCTACGAGGCAGGTGCTTTTATTATCCCTGTTCTATGGATGAGTAAACTGAGGCAGAGAAAGGTTTAATATCTTACCCCAGGTTACGCTGCTAAGTAGTGGTAAGCAGTCCATGCTCTTAACTGCCACACTATAATGCCTTTCTAAATTTGTACTAGTAACTATAATTAACTACAGAGCTTGCTCTATGGTTAACTTATTATTTAGTTTCATAATATTTTCAGGAAGAGAACAGAAGCAGTGGAGTACTGTGGCAACGGCCCAGGAGGTTTGAATGTCAAAACCTGCTTGTGGGTTCCAACTAAAGCTCACGTACGAATTTAGGCAAAACTGCTCTAAGCCTCAGTTCCTTCATCTGTAAAGTAAATCTAGTAATAAGTTCTCTCGCTACCTCATAATCATGAGTATTAGCATAATGGGTGTGTGAAAATGCTTTGTAAACTGGGTTAGACATGGAATCTTAATGGTATAAAACATATCTTATGTTTTTTTTATTTATAAAGCAAGTTCACATCTCAGTTTAAACTATTTCAGAAACATAAACTGTTTCTCTTATACTTTTATTTATGACAGAATTTTCCAAACTGGCAATTTTCTCCCCCCTCCCCCCCATAATTATCTGACTTCCCATCTAGGACTTATTAAAATTTTTATAAAATCATTATGCAAATAAAGCATTTTTACATGCTTCTCCCAGGGGCAAATTTTAACTTCTTGTCATGTTTCAATTTTATCTGCCACATGCAGGCCACATAATCTGCTGCTCTGGTGGCTCATGCATTTGTGTTTTGCATATTTCATATAAGAAAATGGAGAAAAGAGAGAAGTCGGCCAGATGGGATTCTCTTTCCAGGCAGAAAAGAACTAGAAAAAAATTTGCATGACCACAATCTCTTCCATAGACAAAGGATGCTTGTTTTCAGGACTGGCAATTGGTCATCGGATGACAACCCATCCCCGAACTCCTGAGGCAGCCTAGGTTTACAATCTGCGGCTCTTAAATAGTTCCCAAGATGCAGTTATTCCCAAATTTAATCAACTCCAGAAAATAGCTAATTAAAAATAATCATGTAAAACAGCAGGTCTTTTCTCCAAAATTAAACACACACTTTCTTTTACTGGCTGTTTGGACAAGTCTTGCAAAAGCCCAGCCACCTGTTCTGGGGATGTGGGGAGGTGGGGCGGTGGGGGGGGGGGGATGGGGAGGGAGGAAGAGGTGCTGGAGTTCCTAGGAGGTGACTGTTCTTGGCAGCCACCTCCACCCAGTCCTTCCTGGAATCTGTCATTGTCAGCTTCTGCTAAGATATGACTTTGTACTTGGTGGGTAAAGATAGGCAGGAATTTTTTTTTCTCTTTTTCTTTTTTACCTCTCTTTGAATCTCTTTTCCATATCTTTCTGTATATTCTTTGAATGACATAGAGTACATCTCCTAAAATAGCGTGTGATCCTCCCTCCCCTTCTCTTTTTCCCTGCCTCCTTGGCCCTGATGGCCCTGTTTCCCCAGGCTCTGCCCTGCTACCCAGGAAGTTGGGTGTGGTTCCCGGTAGGTTTGGTTGGGATTTACATTCTAGTTTGCACTGATGATTTAATCCATCCTTTGGGCTTTTTTTCATCAGAAAACCAGGCAGAATATTTTTCTGGCCTAATTTGTTTTTCTCTAAATAAAATAAACCTATGGAATAGAATGCCACAGAGTAAAACCGGTATAGAGGGGAGTAATTGTCTAAAATCAAGAAATTCTCAAGCACTCATGAACCATAGTGGAGATACTTGGGAAAGCCATACTTTGGAACTTAGATTAATGTTCTTTTCCAGCTCAGTTTGTTTTCCGATGCATGCTCACTTGTCTTAATAGGTAAAACAAACAACTGAAAAAACAAGAAACAATGAAAAAATACTTTAAGTTCTTCTTGGGGGTTGTGGATTTTTCATGTTGACGTCCACTGAGTAAGCAGGGAAGAGATGAGCCCTGGCGACTCAGAAAAATAATTACATTATTTTGTAATGTGCCACAGCTCTATTTTTATTTTATTTCATTCTATTCTTTCTTTTCTTCTTTCTTTCCCTTCTTTCTTTCCTCTTTCTTTCTTTCTTTCTATTCTCAAGTTAGTTAACATACAGTGTAGCCTTGTCTCACAACTCTATTTTTAAATGTTTATTTCTTTTTAATTCAGTTCTATTTCAGTTCGTCATATTGTTTAATTGACATACATGTTGCATAGAGCTCAATGCACAGATACTAGATGTACAATTCCATGAGTTTTGATTGTCAAAACTACATCAAGATGCAGAACATTTTCATCACTCCAAAAATTCCCTTGTGCTTTTTACCTATCCCAGCCTAACCACAAATAACCACATTTCCGATCTGTATCACCATACATTGAGAGATCTTCCTGTTTTGTATTTACGTAAATGGAACTGTGCACTATGCACTCTCCTTTTTGTATCTGAATCCTTTTACTCAACATAACGTCATTGAATGGAAAGTCTCTCATCCATGTTGTTACATGGTCAGTAGTTTGTTCCTCTTTTTTTTTTTTTTTTTTTTGCTTTTTCTTTATTGTGGCAAAATATACATAAAGTTTACCATTTAACTAGTTAAAAAATTTTTTAAATGTTTATTTTTGAGAGAGACAGAGAAAGAGCATGAGCAGGGGAGTGGCAGAGAGGGAGGGAGACACAGGATCGGAAGCAGGCTCCAGGCTCTGAGCTGTCAGCACAGAGCCCGATGCGGGGCTCGAACCCACGGACAGTGAGATCATGACCTGAGCCGAAGTCAGATGCTTAACCGACTGAGCCACCCAGGTGCCCCTACCATGTAACTATTTTTTTTTTTTTTTTAATTTTTTTTTCAACATTTATTTATTTTTGGGACAGAGAGAGACAGAGCATGAACGGGGGAGGGGCAGAGAGAGAGGGAGACACAGAATCGGAAACAGGCTCCAGGCTCTGAGCCATCAGCCCAGAGCCTGACGCGGGGCTCGAACTCACGGATTGCGAGATCGTGACCTGGCTGAAGTCGGACGCTTAACCGACTGCGCCACCCAGGCGCCCCCCATGTAACTATTTTTAAGTGTACAATTCAGTGGCATTAAGTACATGCATGCTGTTGTGCCACCATTGCCAAATTTCTAGAAAATTTTCAACATCTCAAACTAAAACTCTGTACCCAATAAACCATATCTCCCTAGCCCCTGGTAACCTTTATCCTACTTTCTGTCTCTGTGAATTTCATTATTCTAGCTACCTCATACAAGTGCAACCATGTAATATTTGTCCTTTTGTGTTTGGATTCTTTCACTTAGCATAACGTTTCCAAGATTCATCCATGTTGAAGTATGTGTGAGAATCTCATTCCTTTTTAAAGGTAATGATACTCCACTGTATGTATTTACCACATTTTCTTTATCTGTTTATCTGTTGATGGACCTTTGGGCTGTTTCCACTTTCTGGCTATTATGAATAATGTTGCTATGAGCATTGGTAGACAAAGACCTATTTTAATCCAGGCTTTCAGTTCTTTGGGGTCTATACGTAGGAGTGGAATTGCTGGAGTATATGGTAATTCTAAGTTTAACTTTTTGAAGAACCACCAAATTGTTTTCTATAGCTGCTGCACCATTTTATATTCCTTGAAGCACTGCATGAGAGGTTCTCAATTTCCCAGCCAATACTTGTTATTTTCCTTTTTTTTTTTAATAATATCTATTGCAATGGATGTCAAATGGCATTCTCATTGCAGTTTTCATTTGCATTTCCCTAATGACATGATGTTGCATGTCTTCCTGCAGATTTACTTTGCAGCTTTCTTAATTTTTCCCCACATTTTTCCAATCCTTTTGCAGGAACAATTTGAAATACTGTATATCTAGAAAAATAAACTACAGATTTTTCATTCTCACAGAGTAATTCCATTTGAAAATATTTTAGAGGAATTGACTTATTATATTTTGTAGTTGTTGCTAAGAAAGGACTTAATTATTATTGCCATGTCCTATGGCCATCATTTTATAAATGAGAAGACATTTCAACTTTTTTTAATTTTTTAATTTTTTTTTTCAACGTTTATTTATTTTTGGGACAGAGAGAGACAGAGCATGAACAGGGGAGGGGCAGAGAGAGAGGGAGACACAGAATCGGAAACAGGCTCCAGGCTCTGAGCCATCAGCCCAGAGTCTGACGCGGGGCTCGAACTCCCGGACCGCGAGATCGTGACCTGGCTGAAGTCGGACGCTTAACCGACTGCGCCACCCAGGCGCCCCCATTTCAACTTTTTAAAAAAGGAAGAACAAAGGAGGGACTTTTGAATTAATTTGGCTTTAGGAAAAACTTATTTTTGGTCCATATTTTTCTCATTTTTGCTGTGGTCCAGAAAAACCAACTGTTTTTTGAGACGTGCTGGTCTGGAGCAGACATCCCCAAAGGCACAAGATCTCATGGAGGGAAAATATTGGAACTTATATTCACTTTTTTTTTTTCTTGTCTGGAAAATAAGAAAGAAATGAAGCCTTCTGTTACCTAACATGAAGGCCAATGCTGGCACCCTCACTCAGCCACATCTGAAAGAAAGGGGTTCCATGACATGGATAGTTTGACAGTGATGCTTCCATTCATTCTGTGACTTTTAGCATATTGGAGTATTTGTGGAATCTCATAGTGTTGGTGAGCCTTCTTACGTGGATTTAGTGGAATATTGATAACACTTTGTAATGAGGTAGGGAGTGTGGGAAACATCTTTTCCTTTGGGACTACTCAAAGTCTTTAGAACTGTCTCCACGATTTGATAATTCCCCAAATTTGATCATTTGTAAATCCCACTTCTCAAAATAGAATGTGAAAAACCATATGGCCCAGCCTTTTTCTGAGCTAAGGTGCAGACGTTTGATTTAGGTTCCTTGTGTAAGGCTTTCCTGAGTAAGACTTTGATTTGGAACTGAATTACGCAGGTGAAGAGACAGGGTGTGAGGCTTCATGTTGCTGTCATGGTTGGTGGCAAACGTGACATGGTCTTACAGCACCTGGGTGGCTCAGTCAGTTAAGCGTCCGACTTCAGCTCAAGTCATGATCTCGCGGTCCGTGGGTTTGAGCCCCGTGTCGGGCTCTGTCTGGGCTGATGGCTCGGAGCCTGGAGCCTGCTTCCGATTCTGTGTCTCCCTCTCTCTCTGCCCTCCCCCAATGGTGCTCTATTTCTGTCTCCCTCTCTCTAAAATAAATAAACATTAAAAGAAGAAGGAGGAGGAGGAGGAGGAGAAAGTGGCATATTCCTAAAGCCAGCAGGCACAGGTGGTAGGTCCCTTGGGGAGCCAGTTCTGGTTCAGACCCTTAGGAGGAGTTTCACTCGAGGAACTGTTTCCCCAGCCCTTCTGATTATTCTTTTAGTGACCTGTGTCCCGTTCTGCTCAAACTAGCTAGAGCAGATTCTACTGTTTTCAACCAGGGGCCCTGCCTAATCAATTTCGGGAGATGACCAGAAGACAAAGGTTTCCTGATTACCTAGAGGCAAAGTCCTGAAAGGAATTGTCAACCTTGGTGAAGAGTTACCTATCTTTCTTTGACAAAAAGACAAGTGTTGGTCTTTTAGGTAATGACAAGAGGCTCTCAGTCATTTTTAAGGTTGCTATTGGATATTTTCTGGAAAAACAAACCAGACCAACTTTTCAAGACACCGGTGATATTTCAGAAATAGTAATACAGTAACTGCTTTTTGAAAGAAATGTATACTTTGGAGAATTTATTCTGAAAAAAATATACTTGGAAAGGATCCTATCATTATGTGATTTTTTTTTAAAACCTCAAACAATATAATGATATGTTAAAAAAAATCTGCATGTGCATACATGAAAAACTTAAAAACAGAATTTTCTAACATGTTTTAAAATCTTACAAATGAAACGTTTCAATAGGTTTTAAATACACTTATTTAAAATAAGAATTTGACAAGATTTGTAAGATGATTTGTGATTTGTAAGAATAACTAATTTGCTTTAGGGAAAATGGAAAACTTTCCTAACCAAATTTCAACAAAACATTAATATAGCTGTTAGATAAGGATTAAAAATGAGTATTATGGTTTAGTAAACTTATCTAATAACACATAACACATATTGTTTTGAAGTATTTTTTTTAGCTTTGAGAGACTTTAAAAGAATGTATTGAAAAAAAAGCTGAATGTAGAACCAGACCTTCGCTTCACTGCAAGGTGCTAAATCAAACATTACAATTATGACATAGTCAGTCATATTGCTGTTACTAATTATATTGCTGTACTAATATTATATTACTAATTACTAATAATTATGATATTTTTTAGTAAGAGCAAAATTTTTATGTCAGTAATTAAAATATTTTCTAATGCACATCATTTAGCTTCATATGTATATGTGTATGATTTATAAATATAGACGTATTAGAAGTACATGCTTACAACTTTTTTAACCCAATATATCCAAAATACTATTTTAACATGTAATTGATTAACAAGTACCAGTGAGATATTTTACATTCTCTTTTTTCATGCTGCCCTTAAAGTCCACTGTGTATTTTACATGTAAGCATATTTTGTGCGCTTACAAGGGCTCACATAGCAGCTACCGTGTTGGGCAGCACAGATCGAAACCGTGTAGCTGTAATTATAATTTAACTTCCATATTTTTAATGTCGTTTCTCCTTATTTTCAATGTCCTTTCTAATTTTGTTTCATTCCAGACTAGGCTGAAAACAGGCAAGTGTAATATATTTTTCCTGCCATCTTTCGAAACAAGCAACAAAAATCAGGAAGAAACAATGTATCAAGAATAGTGTGTGCCTCCTTCTGTGTGGTTTTATTGGAAACAGTCTGGAGTTTTTGCACCTGGAATTCCTTATCTACCTCTTCTGCTGGATAGAATCTATGCTAGGGGAATCTGGATGTGGGTGTAGTAATTCCCATCTACCTTCTCCAAAATAAGACTTTAGGTAATTATATTTTAAACCAGAATTGTGGTATTTTAGCCACCACTTCTATTGAAGTGTCTGCCTTTTATCAGGTGAGGGGCAGGTACTTGTTTTTCTCTAAGAATTCATCACTGGAACCACATTCAAGTGCCTGCTTAAGACTGTATATAGTATTTAAACAATTCAGGTACAATCTAATGTACTCTTATTCTCACACTTCAGGAAAATGTAGTAGGTAATGTCTAAGAAGGGCAATTATTTTTTTTTTTTAATTTTTTAAATGTTTATTTTTGAGAGAGAGAGACAGAGAGACAGAGCATGAGCGGGGAAGGGGCAGAGAGAGAGGGAGACACAGAATCCGAAGCAGGCTCCAGGCTCTGAGCTGTCGGCACAGAGCCCAACGTGGGGCTCGAACCCACAAACCTCAAGATCATGACCTGGGCCAATGTTGAAAGCACAACGGGCTGAGACACCCAGGCGCCCCTAAGAAGAGCAATTATTAAGCTAATCTCTGAAACATAACTAGGATAAATAAAGGGCTCAAATAAGAATTCACCTTGAAATTAGCCAGAATAGGTTTAGGGCCGTAAGTGATACAAATTGGCTGGGTTGATGCAAATGCAGGCTACCTATGAATCATTCTTATTTGTTTATTAAGCCTGGAAGGGCAATAAAAGATTTTGGCTCCTGGTTTTAGTTTTGTCTATGCCATTGGTTATTTTTAAGCAAAAATAATAGAAAACTGGTCATTATGTGGTCAGCGGTACATTTTAGAACTCTTAGAGAATGGTCACCTGGACCAATCTCCCTCATTTTATTGCTGAAGAAACCCAGGCCTGAGGTGTGTGGGCTGGGGCTGGTTCCCAGATCTCTTGACTCCCTGCCCAGTGATCTTTCTACTAAGCTCCTGAAGGAAATGAATACACAATATTCAAAAGAAAATATACAAGTGGCAAAAACATATGAAAAGCTTATATCTAGGGGGATAAAACATAAAAGACTCTTAAACATAGAGAACAAACAGAGGGTTGCTGGAGGGGTTGTGGGGGGGGGGATGGGCTACATGGTAACGGGCATGAAATCACTGTTGCACCATATGTAACTAACTTGGATGTAAATTAAACAATAAATAAATTAAAAAATAAAAAAGAAGAAAAGCTTCTATTGAATACAAATCAAAACCAGGAGTTACCATTTTTCATTTAGCAAACTGGCAAAGACATAAGCCTATAACAAGTTTTTAAAATGTTAAAAATTTTTTAATGTGAGACTTTTGGGAAATGGGTTCTAAAGCACTCACTGCCGGGTCCCTGACACTCCACAATTAGGTATCTAGTCCTTTGGCTTAAAGTGTTGTCTGCTTTACCAGGCATTTACACCTCAAAAAAAAATGGAGTGCCTCAGCTCCTTTCCAGAGAACAAAGAGGGTTTCACTGAGGTAAGAGGAGAAACCAGAATGGCTGTGGGTTCCCAATGCCTCAGGAGGGCGAATGTGTTTGCTGCACAAGGTCAGGAGACAGAGGCGAACGGCCGTCCTCACAGTTTACCGATGGCTGGCTCCCATAATAATCTGAGACCATGATGGGATAGTTTCAGGATGTTAGTCACTTAAAAAAAGAACTTCCAGAAAAAAAGAATTTTTTTTTTTTGATCTCTTTTTCTTTCATTCTTCATAGTTGGCATTTGGGTTGGGGCTTTCTCTGGTGAGCATTCTTTCCTTTGCCTTTTTTTGTCGAACGTGTGGAGAGGTTCTGTGTCTTAGAGATGGTCACTTGAAGCTGGATATGAAGGTTGAGGGCCTCACTTCTAAAAGTTCCCTCCTTACAGGAGACTGCAGAAGCAAGGCTATTTATAGGCTTAAGAACATGGTGCTAGACACTGGGTACTTGCTGCTCACGCGACCAAATGGCAAAAATAGGAAAGCAATTACGAACAGAGAGGGAGGCAGGCGAACCCTAAGACACTTTTCAATGCAGAGAACAGACAGAGGGTTGATGGGGGTGGGGGAGAGGAGAAAGTCGGCGGGGGGCACTGAGGAGGGCACCTGTTGGGATGAGCACAGGGTGTTGGATGTAAGCCAATTTGACAATAAATTATATTAAAAAAAATAGGAAAGCAATAAGGCTCCTATCTCCAGTCCTTCAGATCTAGGACCCTGGATTTAGACCCTCTTTCCAAAAATGGGTCTGAGGCACTGTGAACTACTAACTACTGCTTTTAACCGGGAGCTCTTGCTTGCAGGGGAGAGATTGCCAAAGGACCGGGGGTTTTGTAGGGTTTTGTTTGTTTGTTTAGGTTCTTGCGTTATCTTATCTCATAGCAAGATAAACCAACTAAGTTTATTACTATCATGAGCAATTTTCTTTTATCTGCAGAATATTTTATAATTTACAGAGGACTTTAAAGTTGTTTCATTTGACTCAACAGTCTTGCACGCCAAGGAGGAACGGTCTTGTCAGTTTGCGGATGAGGAAACTAAAAATGAGAGACTTCTGGTTCTTTTTTTTTTTTTAAGTTTATTTCTTTTGACAGAGAGGGAGAGAAAGAGACGGTGTGAGTGGGGGAGGGGCAGAAAGAGAAGGAGATAGAGAATTCCTAGCAGGCCCCGCGCTAGCAGCATGGACCCATGAAACCGTGAGATCATGACCTGAGCTGAAACCAAGTCAGGCGCTTAAAGACTGAACCAGCCAGGCTCCCCATGAGGCTTCTTTCTTCTCTTTTTTAAGATTGTTTTTTTAAGTAATCTTTATATGCCATGTAGGGTTTGAACTCATGACCTCGAGATCAAGAGTTGCATGCTTTACCAACTAAGCCACCAGGAGCCCCCCCCCCCCCCCCCAATGAGGGGCTTTGAATCCCAAAGTTACTAGGTGACCGGTAGGACTAAGATGTAAACCCAGGCCTCCTAATTCCAACCCTTGTTCCTTCCACTTTACCACACTGCCTGTCAATCAAAGCAGAGGGGGAAAAAAAACCCACATCATTCATCATTCCAATTAAGATGATAAATCCAGGCAACTTTATCGCCTGAAATTCACTCCCTTCAAAGTGTTCCCCAGCTCTCTCTCTCAGAGTCCAAAGGCTGCTGCCTCAGGCGAGTCCCTGAATGTCTCTCCGGCAATCGTCAGCTCCGGTCAAGTCCAGAAGCAGCCACACTGCCCTCGTGCCACCTCTGCCCTCTGCTTTCCACCCCACTGGCGTCCCCTGGTCTCTGCTATGACCACAGTAGCAGAGAAAGGCTGGCTGTCCACCAAGAAGGAATCGCCCGCTTTTCCAGAAGAAAAGACAGGGCGAGGACAGGCCAGCCAGGCCAGAGTACAGGGCCCGGCCTCCCTTCCTCCCAGGTGTGCTAAGCTCTAACCAAGGGAGCGTAAGAGTCGGGTGAGAAAATGCCTTCTCTCTTCTGTCAAGGGAAACACCCTCCACTTTCCCTCTTCTCCTTTCCTTTGGGCTTGAATGGCGATGACTAAACTGACCTGGGCAGCTGTGTGCCAAGGGAGACCGAAGCCCCCACCCGGGGTCCCTGCGTGTCTGTGTGGAGCAGAGACATCCACGGCTGGGGACCCCCACCTTGGACCGTGAGGTGACAGGAAGTCAGCTTCCATGCAGTTTCCGTCACCGAATTGGGGGAAATCTCCTATTTATAGGTGTTCAGGGTTTGGCTCCATTAGGGTCCCCTCAGCTGTTATCCCTTGACTTCTTCTTTCCCCGGCGGCTCCGTCCCATCTGTATGAAAGCTCCTCAATTTCTCACTGCACAGCAGTCCCAGGCTATCATTTTTAATGAGCCGTTATGGACACTTTGGGTACAAAGGACAGAAACCATTCTGAGGCAGCAGCTTGGCAGATAAACCTTCAGGGTCTACACCAGCCTCGCTCTCCCGCTTTATTGGTGGCCCTCTTTCCCCCCATCTATGGCTCCGCCCTGCAGGCAAAGCACCTCGGGCCTCTGGCTGTTGTAAGGATGGTCAGTAGTGGGGACAGACCAGTTCCCACCCACAAAGGCACGATCACAAGAGTAAAAGACTTTTTTTTTTTTGTTTTGATATGCAATACCTTGGAAAAAAGGAATTGTCATCACGCTATTCTACTTAGATGTGCAGTGAAAGGTACCAAATAGCCACCGCAGTGGTCCCGGTAAGGTCACCCACCTTTAGCTCCTGCCCTCCTCTCTGCCCCAGGCACTGTGGATTAACGTGGGCACACACTTCCTGTTCGCCTCCTCCTCCTTGCCTTCCCCTCCTTTCTTGCATTAAAAACTTTTTTTTTTTTTTTTTTTTTTAATTGCAGGTGGCCAGCGGAGTCAGGGCTGAGGACGCAGCTGAAGAGGAGGAGAAGGGCTCCCATCTCATTCAAAGTCAAATCCAAGTTCTCACGGTGGTCCACAAAGGCCTCTCGTGACTGCCTGTGGTTTTTGAGCGTTTTTAGAATCAGTCTACTGATTCTAAAACAAGTCTACTTACAGAACACTGTAAATGTTACCAACCCTGGCGACAGAAGGTACAGCCGACAGAAGCTAGCAGGGAGAAAGAGGAGAGGTGATCACGGAGTAATGTTTCCCACCTTATGAACTGAGTATCGTTGACTGATTTTAAAAGGTGTAAGTATACTAAAGGTCTAAAGGGATCCAATAGAGGACCCAAATAATGCTGTCTCTCTTCAGAGGGGAAGGAAAGTGGAAATGAGGAATAAAAGTGATCGAAACCTGCAGTCAGCAATCAAAAGCAAAGTAATAAAGGAGCGCCTGGGTGGCTCAGTGGGTTAAGCGTCTGACTTCAGCTCAGGTCATGATCTCACGGGTTCATGAGTTCCAGCTCCGTGTCGGGCTGACAGCTCAGAGCCTGGAGCCTGCTTTGGATTCTGTGTCTCCCTCTCCCTGCCCCTCCCCTGCTCTCAAACTCTCTCTCTTAAAAATAAACATTAAAAAAATTAAAAAAAAAAAAACACCAAAGTAATAAATACCTAGTTTAATTTCAGTACTTTAATATCTAATAGTGCCAGAGGGTATCAACTCTTATTATGACTTTATAGCAGACTTAACAAAGGTATGCACACATTAACTGCTGCCTAAAGCGTTGTGGTATCTTTCTCCAAAGATGGCCCCCATGCAGCATGCCTCCTGGGTGCTCCTGGGTTCTCAGTCCCCTGCCATGCTGAATCTGGGCTGGCCTGGGAACTCCCACTGACCAGTGGAAAGTGGCAGGAGTGACACCCTGTCCCTTCCGGGCGGGCCTATGCTCTAAGAAGGGCTTTGCAGCTTCTGCTTTCGGCCTGTTTTGGATCCCTGAGTAAACATATGACAAGTCTCGCTACCCTGCGTGTTAGCACTGTGTGGAGAGATCACACACAGAGAGAAATGCCTTGAGATTACAGGTGTGTGTGTGTGTGGGGGTGGGGAGACAGAGAGAGGCCTGGCCACCCAGTGCCGCCCCCCCCACCCCCCCGCCCCAGCCTGCCTTCCAGCAGATGCATGAGTGAAGCCATGTTGGCTGCTTCAGCCCCATCACTATCTGACAGCAGCAGCATGAGATACCCCGAAGGAGGCCAGCAGAAGTAATCATCCCACCGAGGCCCTGCTGCCCCACAGAAGTGTGAGAGATAATAAAATGGCTGTTGTCTTCAGCCTCAAAGTTTTGGGGTGGTTTGTTATGCGGCAAAAGATAACCGAAACAGGCATGTTTAATCTTTTTCTGTCAGGTCACCCACTTCCTGCTCAAGTTCCAAAATATGAATCCCCAAATGCCAAGAACTGAGGAGAATGGGGGGAAGGGAGAATAGAGAGAGAGTGATGGAGAGGAGGGAGAAGACGGGATGTGGGGTGAGGTGAGAGTAAAACGACCTCTGTGGTGGTGGTGGGGGGGGGGGTACAGAAAAAGGACTCTGATACCCATGAAGGGCAAAATTCAAATCTGGAGTTTTCTGGAGCCACTAAAAATACCCCACCTCTGTCTTCTCCTTTTCTTCCTGTCCGTAGTAAGGACTGCTGCCCACAAATTACTTTGTATGCGTAGAATTTTTGTAAAAAATCGGAAGCTGAATTCATGGCAGGACACTTCCTAGGGAAAAATTTGGAACCCCGAGGAGAAGGCTTTATTCGGTCCTGTAGGTTGGGCATCAGACTGTGAGCAGATGTGTCCTGCCACCACTCCTGACCAGGAGATTCTAGAGGCATTGCAGGTTTCTGCCAGGCCTTTCGTTCCTGTGCCCTCTGCCTCAAGAAGGGCATGCCCCATATAGGACCCGCTCCTTCAGCCTGGGTCCCTAAGTGACCAGACACATGAACCTGTTCTCAACCCACAGCCTGAAGCCAACCCCCGTTGACTGTCCTGTAACGTGAGCAAGGAACAGACATCTGTGATCAGCCACTAAGATTTTGAGGTTGTTTTGCAGCCCAATCTGGTGAAAGCAGACTAATATGAAGCCCAACTCTAAAAGCTTCCAGAGGGGAGAGAGAGAAATCTCGTAACTTACGAAGGATGTAAGTCAGACGATGTCAGGCTTAAGATCAGCAATGCCGGGGCGCCTGGGTGGCACAGTCGGTTAAGCGTCCGACTTCAGCCAGGTCACGATCTCGCGGTCCGGGAGTTCGAGCCCCGCGTCAGGCTCTGGGCTGATGGCTCGGAGCCTGGAGCCTGTTTCCGATTCTGTGTCTCCCTCTCTCTCTGCCCCTCCCCCGTTCATGCTCTGTCTCTCTCTGTCCCAAAAATAAAATAAACGTTGAAAAAAAAAATTAAAAAAAAAAAGATCAGCAATGCCAATCAGCAATCTTAAGATCATTACCTTTAGAAGGTATTGGAGCCCTGTCCTCCAAGTTGTGAGAGAAAAATATTCTGAGTTTAAAACCTGTAAGTGATAAAATTATGAAGATCTACGCATACATGCGAGAACTTGGAAAGCATACTGTTCATGAGCTCCTCACAGAATAAAACTATACACACACACACACGTGCACACACATATATATGGCATTATGTTTTATCCTACCAAAGTGGAAAGAAAAAAAAACCCTCTTTCTTGCTAGTGAGGGCATAGGGAGAAAAAATGATGGCATAGAGAAATATGTAAATTAATTTGTTTCTGGAGAATTTAGCAAGACATGTCAAAATCCTAAAAATATCTCCACCTTTCGAATCAGCAATTTCACTTGCAGAAATCTTTTTGAAGAAAACCAGCATCAATACAGGCAGAGATTTAGCTACTAAGATGTGGCGTGGAGCCCTATATACGATAGTGATAACTGGAAACAGCTTAATGTATATACTAGGCAGGCATTAACTATGATGTTGTAATTTTTAAAAATTATCCCTTTGAAGTAAATACTTTGTGTCTTAACAACATTTTAAACAGATGTAAAATAAACCTTATTTTTACTCTTACGCTCCAGCCACTGAGTTTCCTCCTTGAAGGCAAATGTTCCAGTTTCCTTTCCAATCTTTCCAGAGACATTCTCCCCTGTATATGTATATATGTATATCCTAGACTATGTAATCTATTAAATTATATATGCATACGTGTATTTTTTTAATGGTAGCATACTATCCACACTGTTCTGCTCTTGGCTTTTTACCCTTAATTCTCCTTAGAGATTATGCAATATAAGCACATGGATAGTGACCTCATGCTTTTAAGTAACTGTAGAGTTACATCCATATCCTTTGATATGTGTCCCTTAATTTACCTAAGCCATTTTGAGAGGATCACATTCGTAAAGGATTTATAGAACAATTACATGCATAGATGTGCTGATAGTGTGGACCCTGCTTGGGATTCTCTCTCTCCCCCTCTGTCTCTGTCCCTCCCCTGCTCCTCTCTCTCTCTCAAAATAAATAAATAAACTTAAAAAAGATAACATGCATAGATGTTCGTGATTTATTAAGTGAAAAAAAAAATGAAGCTGCCGATTACAGAATGGTTGAGAACTATAGTAATCTGCAAGTCTACAGATAGTCTATTCCAAATGCTTAGGACACATAGACACATATTCACATGAAAGCTTGGCATTTGCCATTACAAATTCCTGGACTGACTCAACCACTGTGCCCTTTGTCCTAGTGAGCTGGCCTTTGTAACCAAGGAAACAGCCCTGCTTCATAATCTAAAGAAATATTGCAGAGATAGTCGAGCTAAAGATAAGGAACAGGGCTGTATTATTCTCTGGGTACTTGGTGATCTTTCTCTCTCTCTCCCTCCCTCTCTCATACTTACCCTCTCTGTCTCTGTCTCTGTCTCTCTTTTGTTTTGTTTTGTTTTATAACTTTGACAATCAGTGGTTAGTTCTCATCCACATTGTCTACAGGTTTTTGAAAATGGTGACAGGTACATCCTTATTGTGTTTCCTTGACAACGACCTGGGGATACCGTATGGCACATTCTTATTCCTTTGACCCAGATACTTTGCTGAGCCTGGTGTCAATGCACATACCTGGCATTCCCATCTCTTTCAAGACAAATTTCCAGATGTTTCTGAGTGCCTGCAGGCTATGCTTCTTGAAGCCCCCTCCGTGATGTACGTGTGAATGTTGATGGTGTATTCTCTGGTCACTACCCTACTGATGGCAGAATGACCCTTCTCTCCACCCTTCTTTTGGGAGCCATTCTGCGGGTGATCTTAACACACTTTTCTTTTCCATGGGCCACTTGTAATGCCAGGAGCCCCGTAGTAGAAGCATCCAGCCCCAGACTTCCTTGCTGCTTAAAGTCAATCCAGAAGTGGACTCCCCCCCACCTCCTTTGCTCGCTAATAAATGAGTAAGAAATATATCAGAGGAATGGACTGATCAATGAGTGACCACTGGTGATCAGGCCTTTTGGTCCTGCAGAAACTATAAAATCAACATTAATAGAAAAAGTAGCTGGAGTCCTGGGATCAGGCCCTCAAGATCTGTCTGCGCTGCCCCATCTGAGTGTGCCCTTTTGGGCTCCCTCGGGCTGGACAACTGGACCCTCACTGGGAAGCAATGACAAAAAGGGAGGAGACTAGTTCAGACCCTGAGGGTATGAAAAGCCTGTCATAGCTGGAACCTTATCTCTGCCTTCACAAGTGCTGTTCCTGTTAAAACAGGCATCCTTAAAACAAAAACAACAACAAAACCAAAACAAACAAACAAACAAAACCCCCCAAGCCCCACCCTTTTTATTTTGGAATAATTCTAGATTTGCAAAAAAGTTGCAGATACTACTTATAGTTCCTGTATACCCTGACCCAGTTTCCCCTAATGTTAACATCTTACATTACCATGGCACATTTGTTAAAACCCCAGAAACCAATATTGGTTCATCACTATTCACTAAATTCCAGGTTTTATTTGGGTTTCACTAGTTGCTCTACCAATTTCCTTTTGCTGTTTTAGTCTGGTCTGGGGTCCCACGTGGCAGTGAATCATGTCTCCTCTGCTCTGTGACAGTTTGCTAGTCTTTATCTTTCATGACCTTGACAGTTTTCAGGAGTATTGGTCAGGTATTTTGTACACTCAAATTTGGTTCATCTGATGTTTTTTTTTCCCATGATGACACCGGGGTTATGGGGTTGTGGGAAGAATACCAGACACGAAGCACCCTTCTCCTCATACCAGATTGGGGGTACGAGACATCAGCATGGCTGATCAATGGTGACACTAACTTGGATCACACAGGGAGTGGGGGGTCTGCAGGTTTCTCTCCTCTCAAGTCACTGTTTTGTCCCTTTTCATATTCTATTCTTTGAAAGAGTCACTAAAGCCAACTCACACTCAAGGGGAGGGAAACTGAGCTCCACCTCTTAGAGGGAACAGTATTGGAGGGAAACTAAAGAATAGTTTCTTTTTTTTAAATGGACATAGTAGGGTGCCTGGGTGGCTCAGTCAGTTAAGTGTCCCACTTCGGCTTAGGTCATGATCTCAAGGTTCATGAGTTCAAGCTCCACATCTGATCCTCTGTCTCCCTCTTTCTCTCTCTCCCCTGCTCACATTCACTCTCTCTCTCTCTCTCAAAAATAAACATTAAAAAAATGGACATATTAAATACTAAAAATACTATTTTGGAGAACCTGGCTGGCTCAGTTGGAAGAGCATGTGACTCCTGATCTTGGGGTTGTAAGTTCGAGCCCCATGTTGGGTGTAGAGATTACTTAAACATAAAATCTTTAAAAAAATACTATTTTATAGAGGCATAAGAATTTAATGAGATAATTTAAACGCATAGCATAGAATCTAACAAATAGGTATTGCTTAATAAATATTAGCTGCTATTTGTTATGTGATTTAATTTTATTAAATTAAGAAGGATATAGGTAATATGCACATGAGAACACACACACACACATAGAATCAGTGGTTGATGATATCCTTAGTGATTTTTATTTTCTTCTCTTTGCTTAACTATACATTTAAAATTTTCTATACTACACATTTATTATTTTCCTAGTAAGAGAAAAAAATAATAAAAGTGTCCAGATTGCTAACACCTGTCATTGCTGAAAGTGTGGAAAACGACCACTTTCTCATACCGTTGCTGGGGAGAGATGCTGTTAAATCTTTTCTGAAGAATGTATTGGCAATAAGTATCAGAAGCGTTGCAATTTTGCAGACCATCTCACTCGGCAATTCTACTTCTATTTATCAGATGAAAATATTATACAGCACATATATGCAAAGATTTATCCTTGCAAGTGTTCAATACTTCAATTGTGAAAGCAAAAATTGGTAATAACTGAATCTTAGATATGAATTATGGTCGTGGGTAACCAAAAGATCATTTTGTGGAAAAGTATAAAATTTTTTAAATGTGGACAATACATTTAAGTGACAGAGGGCAGTTGCAAAATTATGACCAGTATAATTTTATTTTTGTAAAACACACACAACACAGAGAAAAAAGTTGTTCAAAGAATCTATCTAGGTGGCGAGTTATTATCTCTGGGTTGTTGGATCACGAGTGACTTCCTATTTTCTTATTTGAGTTTATCTGCATCTTCCAGATTGCCTACAAGGAACCTAAATTATTTTTGGAAATAGAAAAAGCCAATGCTATTTTTAACATGCTCATCATTGAGAATTTGGAAAGTATAAAATTTTATACAGAAGAAAGTAAAGTTATAATTCTACTACTTAGGACTAACTATTATTAATAATTTGTTGTATTTCTTTAGGTCTTTTATGTAAATTTGTGTGTAATCTATGCCACCCCCCAGGTCCTACCCAGTTTAGGATCATACCATATGCAATCTTTTCTATTCCGTTTTTTGAAAAAACTTAACACTATATCATGAACATCTCCCTAAGTCTTGAATACTTTTAAAAATAATCTTTAAAAAATATATACCATACAAACTAGTGGGGCAGACCTGCAGGAACTGATTTATAAAAATTCATTATAAAGTGCAAAAAGTAAGTTGCAAAGCCATTTTACAAGATGATCATATAAAATAGTCTCTGAGTACATAATTTTGATTATCTCTTAAGGGGAGGAGTTACGTGGAAATATTTGGGGGTTTAAAATTTTTATTATTATTTTAATGTATATTTATTTTTGAGGGGGGGGCAGAGAGAGAGGGAGACAGAATCCAAAGCAGGCTCCAGGCTCTGAGCTGTCAGCACAGAGTCTGACATGGGGCTCGAACTCATGAGCCACAAGATCATGACACGAGCTGAACTTGGGCACTCAACCGATTGAGCTATCCAGGTGCCCTTGGAGGTTTAAAAATTTTTAAAATAGTGTGTATATTGTTATTATCTCTGTAAGAAGAAAAATAATACAGCTTTAAAAATAAATAAAAATCACATTTTTAAAGGCCTGTACAATATTCCACTATACCCTAAAATTTCCTGTTGGACATTCAGGTCTGTTTCCACCTTTTCATTATATAAATAATGATAATTCTAGGATGAATATCTTTGTTTTCAAGCCCTTTTCTGAACTCTTTATATCCTATGATAAATTTGAGGAAGGGGACTTTCCAGATCAGTTTGTGTGTACCGATCTTAAAGGATTTTGCTTGTGGGGCGCCTGGGTGGCGCAGTGGGTTAAGCGTCTGACTTCAGCCAGGTCACGATCTCGCGGTCCGTGAGTTCGAGCCCCGCGTCAGGCTCTGGGCTGATGGCTCAGAGCCTGGAGCCTGTTTCCGATTCTGTGTCTCCCTCTGTCTCTGCCCCTCCCCCGTTCATGCTCTGTCTCTCTCTATCCCCAAAATAAATAAACGTTGAAAAAAAAATTAAAAAAAAAAAAAAAAAAGGATTTTGCTTGAAATGTATGCTTGTACACACATGTATGCTTATATATAAAGGCTAACAGATTTAACTTTCTATTTCTTTTTTTTTTTTAACCTTTATTCATTTTTTGAGAGATGGAGAGAGACAGAGCATAAGCGGGGGAGGGGCAGAGAGAGCGAATGAGACACAGAATCTGAAGCAGGCTCCAGGCTCTGAGCTGTCAGCACAGAGCCCAACGTGGGGCTCGAACCCACGTGACATCATGACCTGGCTGAAGTCAGATGCTTAACCGACTGAGCCACCCAGGCACCCCTTAACTTCCTATTTCTTAACAGATGTCATCAAGACCTCTTAGTTTATAGCCTCTGATTTATTCAGAAAGTTTCTCATGGGAAAAACTGTATTCTCCTTTGAAATATATTCCAGAGTCTTATTTGAAAACTCCGATAGAAACTCTGAAACCTAGCTAATAGTCTACGACAGAGAAATGGAGGCAACAGATCAATGTTCTTGATTCATTAAGCTAATGTGATGCGGGCCAACTCACTAGCAGTGCTGTAATGCGGAATTCAGAAGAGAGACTGGAAAAAATAAAAATGAAATAAAAAAAAGTCACTAAGGGTGTTATCCTCTATTCTATACTGAAAAGTAAATATAGCCCTGTTCTTCTTAAAAAAGTAAGTTTTATTGAGATATAACTCATAGATCATAAAATTTACCCTTTTAAAGTATACAGTTTGAAGGTTTTAGTATATTCACAGACTGTGTAACTGTCACTACTCCCTTATTTTAGAACATTTTCATCGTTCTTGTTTTTGGAAATTATTTCCTCATTTTATTCTATAATTATTATACATAGAGGCTGCTTCAAATGCATTATCAAATAAGGCAATCAAAAGACACACGTAGTTAAATAAACAAAATTGTTTTGAGCACCCAGTTAATCTGTGTTTAACATTTCTTTGGGGCGCTGAACTTTTTTAAGGCCTTGGTTTTCTTGTCTATAAAATCAGATGTTTGGTGTGATCTCACAAAGGACTCTGATTTAAATTCTATCTTTTTAGGTAGCATTAATATGGCTGTTTCATGCTTCATGGTAATTTCAGTACCATTATGTTGGTTCAAGCCAGGCGTTGCATGTATGGAAGAGGAATATACAGATGCCTTTATTTACAAATGTGATGAGATCTACCCCAAAGACATCTTGCTATAGTTTGGGGCTAGCCACTTAGTGAAGGGCATATGTTTTTACACAGTTATTTTGCTTAGGATTGGCCTTAAAGAAATTACAAATATCAGGATGTAAGAATTTAGCAAATACTGAAAATGCTCTAAAGCAAGGGACCCGGCTTCAGACAATTAATGCTTACCACCTTTCAGGGCAAAAATAAGTGAAAAGTTTGGTGCAAGGTTTCTGAAAATTTTAACTTTTTAACATGTTTATTTATTTATTTTGAGAGAGAGAGAGAGAGCATTAGCAGAGGAGGGGTAGAGAGAAAAAGGGAGAGAGTGAATCATAAGCAGGTTCCACGCTGTTAGCGCAGAGCCTGATGCAGGGCTTGATCTCACGGTTCCTGAGATCATGACCTGAGCTGAGATCAAGAGTTGGATGCTTAACAAACAGACTGAGCCACCCAGGCACCCCAGTTTTCTGAAAATTTTAAAGCCAGCTCTGCCAATTCCTATCTCTCTGAACCTGAGATTTCTTACTTGTAAAATGTGGCCAATACCTACTTCCTACAGTGTTTGGGAGAGTATATGAGAGAGTACATAGAAAACACCCAGTGCAATGCCTGACATCTGAGGAGGGCTTAATGCAATTTAGTTCCCTTGGACCATTTAATCTACCAAAAACATAAAAGCCATCAGAAGAGAGATGATAATACATAATCCAATACATGATACATACATAAATTGCTGAAATTAAGGATAAACTGAAAAAGCCATAATTTGCCTCCATAATGGGTCAATGACTTTTATTTCAACATGATAGCCGTTTTATATTTAGAGTATTGATTTAAAATATTTCTTTCCTGGCGCCTGGGTGGCGCAGTCGGTTAAGCGTCCGACTTCAGCCAGGTCACGATCTCACGGTCCGTGAGTTCGAGCCCCGCGTCAGGCTCTGAGCTGATGGCTCGGAGCCTGGAGCCTGTTTCCGATTCTGTGTCTCCCTCTCTCTCTGCCCCTCCCCCGTTCATGCTCTGTCTCTGTCTGTCCCATAAATAAATAAAAACGTTGAAAAAAAAATTAAAAAAAAAATAAAATATTTCTTTCCTTTTTACTAACATAAGGCTTGAGATTTCTATTATTATTTAATGCTTCTCTCTAGCTTGGATCCTGTCAAATTTCCTAAAATATTCAACTGTATTGGTCATTATTGCTCCCTTGGGAGTTCAGAAATTCTGAAAATTAAGGGGTGCCTGGCTGGCTCAGCCAGTAGAGCATGTGACTCTCGATCTTGGGGTCACATTGGGGGGCAGATTATACTTAAAAATCTTTACAAAATAAAGGAATTCTGAATACTAAAAAAATCAAACCAAAAACACTTGGCAAATTTGTGCAAGATAGGGTCTGATGGTTAACAAGTTGAGATAAAATAAAAATACTGTAAATAATGTTTTAGGATTTTACATATTGAGAACACTGGAAAATCTCCTGGCAATGTCTCCAGATAGAGTCTTCTTGGGATCTTGGCCAAGGATTTACTTTAATCTTTAGAAATTGTGCGATTTGAAAACTGAAGTTTCAATTTCACTTGTGCTTAATAGCTATTCTTTCAGCCGTATGTATTCGTCTTTGTCGATGTTATTGATCAAAGGGCAGGTTGTGCACTTATTGGGCAAAAATGATATTCTTCCTCTTGAGAGTGGCATCCAGCTTATCTATTTATGGTATGCCATAATCTGTGGCAACAAGGAGTTTAAAGTGCTTACAAAGGCAAAGCAAAACAACAGCCATAACAAAACCAATACCAAGCCCGGTGTTGAATAATGGAAACCCTCTAATACCTCTTATATATTTCTGGTTTGCTTAAAAATTGGAAGCTGGGCTCTGGCAAAACAACTGCACCCTCAGGATTTTGCCCTGCCACCATGGAGCTAGCTCTCTGCATCAGGCAGGTTGGAGAAAAGAGATCTTAGAGTAGATCAGGACAGTGGAAGGACACAGGACTAGTCCCTGCCCTGGGAGGCAGACTGAGCATGCTCTCTAGCTAGGCTCCTTGTCTGTCCTCACCTCTCTATTCCATCTGTGACAGACCCGAGAAAAGGAGGGTGGAAGAGGACACAGGCACAGGACAAGAGATAAGTGCCTGTTGTTTGTCTATATCATTTCACAAGATATCTTAGCCAGAGGGATCCTTAAAAACATTGAGTTTGACTACTCCTAATTACAGACCGAGGGGCCAGAGACAAAAGAGAACATTGGCTCAGCACAGTGCAGTCAACAGCACAGTTGGCTCTAGAACCCTACCAAGGTATTTCCCTTTCCCCGCACTGCTCTGATGAACTTTGTAAGAAATGATGACTGCGTGTGGCAGTAGTAAACTTTTGAGGTTCACAGTTTGCTGTAGGCATATTTCATCTCCATTTCTCACCCCTTGTGGTGCCCTCCACTCCCGATCCCTAAAGAGAGACCTAGTGACCTCATGTTGCCCTCCAGCCACTTAGCAGCCCCACCCACCGCAGCCCATGCTTCCATTTTCTCAGCCTACTGATGACAAATAGCTCCTGGAAAAGCTAGTCCTCTAAACAAATTCACATGAAAATCCTAACTGGTACTTTATCTCCCTAATCTTCTCAGTGGGAATACTCTGAACTCAGATGGATTTCTAAATGTTAAATATTTAAAACAGAATGAGGAAGAGATTTTTATCTCTTCTAGGCCATTCCACCTCTGGGCAGAATAGTCATGGTCTTGCTATTTCGAGTCTAAGAGCTCAAGATGCCCGGAAAGGCAAGCTGGGAAGTACCAGGGCAAGAGGGAAGAGGTCCAATGTTGGGGTCGTATGTCCTGTGTTGGAAGTACTGTGAGCTATCTAGGTGTTAGCCTGGAAGAGCTTTCTGGAGTATGGGGCAACAGTAGCCCTGAGTTACATTATAGAATTTGGATTTGGAAATGGAAGAGGGGACTTCCAATGGATCCCTTGAAGCTGACTCATGGCTAAGAACTTGTGATTTAGAGGAAATGTTTGATGGAATCAATTTTGGTGAGAGATTTTTCCCCCCAAATGTGATCCCATTAAAGGAAGAACAGAGAGTATGGCATCTAAAGAAATGTCAATATCTAATATACTCTTTTTTTTTTTTTTAAATTAAGTAAGCTCTACACCCAACATGGGGCTTGAGCTCATGAACCCTAGATCAAGAGCCACATGGTCTACCAACTGAGTCCTCTAAAAGAGGGGCGCCTGGGTGGCTCAGTTGGTTAAGCAACTGACTCTTGATTTTGGCTCAGGTTATGATCTTGCAGTTCGTGAGTTTGAGCCCCGCATCGGCTCTGCACTAAGTGCAGAGCCTGCTTGGGATCCTCTCTCTTTCCCTCTCTCTCTGCCCCTCCCCTGCTTGTGCTTTCTCTCTCTGTCAAAATAAATAAATAAATAAAAAGAAAATAAAACATATTTTAGAGATTTATTTGAATTCAATGTAAGATTATTTTCAAATTTAGTTTATATAAGGTAGTGCTGGGGTTCTTATATTAGGTAAGATCAAATACAATATGATTTTCTCAGACCTGAAAGTGGCAGGAAGGGGAAGGTTAGCAAATCCATGAGGAAGGACATTGGATAATGGAGCAATTTCTATGCTTTTCTGTCAGAGCAGAAAGTGAGGTGATGGGTATTTGCTGAAGGAAGAAACTCATGACATAGGATAGGGTTTCCAATTGGAGAAAAGTAGATGCGTGGCTAGAAAGGAGGATGATTAAGAAAAAGGAAGGGAGGAACAGTGGAGATCTCATGGCGGGGACTGTGGCAGGGATGAGTGACAAATGCCAATTCTTCCCCTAGGTGCACTTCTGATGGTTCCTCCCCTTTCCTTGTTTTTCCCTCACTGCCAGCATTTCTCAAAGATGAAGACCGACTCTTCTTCCCACTCACAGAACATCTTCACTGCCTTGCAAATATAAATTGTTCTTAAGGTTTCAGTCGCCAAAACACACACATTAAATTAAGACTTGTGTCTAGCATGGTCTCTTGCTTTTTTTCTCTAGTTGAGTTGCCAGTAACTAATCATCCTGGACAAACAATATTACAATTGTTTTGTGTACTCCCCATACCTAAAGTGGTTTTTCATAAAAATTTAGTTGTACCTCCCTAGCCAATTCTTCTGTCTCTGATGATTCTGGCCCCTCAGGCAGTCTCTTAGAGTTATGGTCAGATTATCTCATGATGCGGATATTGGTGTCTTCTCAAAGTTTTCTGGTGAGGTCTTAATTTGTGGTTAATCCCATCAGGCTGTTTCTTCTTGGTGGCTACATATTCCCTTGAAAGCTTGTTTTCTTCTGTGTCTGCCCAGTACCTGATAGCTTGATAGTGTTTGCTAGACAATAAGCAAACATTTCAAATGTCAATAAATTCAATCGATGTAAAAAGAAAAACTTGACATTTCTGTCCGCCAGAAGATAAGAGCCTTTTCATGTTGGAAATGCAAAAGCCAGCACATGCAAGATAGAAGCAGTTGAGGATGATGAGGTCTCACACCTTTTGGGGAGGAAACGAGGCAACCACTGTATTAAAAAAATATTCTAGATCGTTGCCAGAGGGGAGCATGGTGACAGATGGGCAAAATAGGTGAAGGGGATTAGGAGGCACCAATTTCCAGCTACAAAAGAAATAAGTCATGGGGATGGAAAGTACAACATGGGGAATATGGTCAATAATATAATGACTTTGTATGGTGACAGCTGGTAATATACTTCCTGTGATGAGCATTTTGAACTGTATATGAATGTTGAATCACTATGTTGTACGCCCGAGACTAATACAGTATTTATGTCAACTATACTTCCATTATAAATCAATCAATCAATCAATCAATCAATCAATAGTCAAACCAGAAGAATTCTATGGCTTTCTTTCAAAGGACCACATATTAATGTAGAAGTTAATATATTCCCAAAGTTCTAGAAGGTAATAAAAGTAATAATCAATAGGGGCACCTGGGTAGTCCAGTTGATTAGGTGCCCAACTTCGGCTCAGGTCACGATCTCGCAGTTCGTGGGTTCAAGTGTGTCAGGCTCTGAGCTGTTGGCACAGCCTGCTTCAGATTCTGTGTCTCTCTCTCTCCCCACCCCTCCCCCACTCATGTTCTGCCTCTCCCTCTCTCTCTCTCAAAAAAAAAAACAAACCATAAAAAAAGTAAAGTAATTAATTATATAGCTCTTTCAATTGCAAAGCACACTGGCATCACTGTTTCATGTAATACTTTTAACCACCTCAGGTGTTAAGATTCTCATTTCAGGTGAAGTGTTATTATTCTCACTGTGGAGCTGAAGACACTGATGATCAAAAGTCATGATCTTGCAAGTGGCAAAGCCAAAATACAACCTCTGGTAGGATGTCTTTCTGGTTCAGAGAGAAAGAGGGAAATTGTGGAAACACAACGGTACCAGGCGTCCTGAATACTCAAAGGTGCTAAAGACCTTTTTTAATGAGGAGAAGCTCTTTTCATGCAGTTGGATAAGGCTTTTCCTCAACAGCCCAGAAGATGTTCAGTGGCTGATATCTGCTGAATGGGAGGCTCAGTGAGGAGACTGGTTAAAAACACCCAGTAGGACCCAAACTGACTGACTCTTATTTTGGTCAAGAGGGAGGACGCTAATAGTCTGGCATCTATCCAGTTATCTAACACAGATATGAATATTTTTCTTGCAAAAAGAAGGAAGTTTCCTCTTCGGCTGCCGTAAAGAGATCGGGTAAATTTCTACCGACATCGTATGCATGTGTTTGGTAAAATCCAATGTCTGGATCATTTCTTCATTACGGTTTTTTAGATTTCCTGCATAGAGTGGTGACACGTGTTTTATGAGAAGATGATGTCCTCTTTGGAAGCATAACAGCCTTGACTAAAATAAATAGGATCCAAAGAGAGAGGGCCAGTGGGTAGTAGGGAAGAATGATTTTCAGATTCCCAAGAGTGTATTTATAGTTCTAGGCTAAATAACTTCAGATCCCATGCCTTACTTTAAGTGTGCACATTATTTGGAACATGCTTCTCAACTTTAATGGCACTCAGTTTAAAAACATACTCTGTTTCAGTTATCTATTGCTACCTAACAAATCATCCCAAAACACAGTGGTTTAAAACAATTGACTATTTCTCATAATTTTGGAGGTGGATTGGTCTCAGCCGGGCAGTTTTCCTGTTCTACTCGACACTTAACTTGGCCACAGTCAGCTGGTGGCTGCTCTGAGTTACAAGGTCCAAGAAGGCTTTACTCCCATGACTGGCCCCTTGGTGCTCCTCCAGTGACCTCTTTCTCTTCACACGGTATCTTATCATCTGGAGGTCTAGCCTAAGCTTCTTTACAGTGTGGTGGCTGGCTTCCCCAGAGAGACAAAGCCGAGGTTGACAGGCTTTTCAAGACCTAGGCCCCAAAATGGCACAGAGGGACATCTGTTGCATTCTATTAGTCTAAGGAAGTCACTGGTCACAAGGTGGGGTGGGAGAGGGAGCCTTCACCTCTTGATAAAAGGAATGGCAAAGTGTCACTGCAAAAGGCCCATGGAATGGGAGAAATCGTTGCAGTCAGCCTTGGAAAGAATCTACTATTCTCTTTCAACATAAGCGCTATTAAAAATCATGAAAGCAGAAAGGCTAGTTCAAAAGAAAATAAAAGAAATGGAAGCATCTTTAAGTAATGGCCTCATTCATTATGGTACTAATTGTCTTTCTGTCTTTTGATCATTCGTCTAAGTTTGGTCTTGAGACTTTTCACCTTTTTAAGCCTACAACAGAAACCATTGTTAGGACCTGGAATTGAAGTTGTGAGAAAATTTCATATTTTGTAGCTTAAGTGCTGGGAAGGGTCAGAGAAATATTTTGATGAATTGCAAGAAAAAGAATCTTACAGCCTCAAAGGAAATGTTCTCAGGGATAATCGTCGATCGGGTTGGACTGGAAGAGATTTTGTTAGTTTTTCCATTTTGTGAAAATTCCCAACCCAAGGCACAGAAAGGAATAGTTACTCCATCAACTGTTCAGATATTCCAACGGAGAGGAAATTAAACGAGTTCTGAACTTTCTATGTGAATGTGAGTTTTTCTCATTTAAATACAAAGTATTAGGCAACAGACTAACAGGAGAGTTGAATGGAAGTAAGGAGACAGGAATATTTCTAACTTTTATTAAAATAAGCTAGAGAACATATTCAGGTTAAGTTATATATACAAATATAAGGTCACCAAAGTATTTAAGTCCATATTTAGGTTCTCTAAGTACCTTAAGCTAAATTTTTAAAGTATTATGTATATTTAACATGCTACAACTAAAAGTTTGTAGTGAATTGCTTCTGGTAGCATAAGTTGCCATTATGCAAATTATCACATGCTAATTAATATATGGCTACAATTTCATGCGATTTGAAATAGATCTGCTTCCATACTAACATGTTCTAAAATCATAAGTAGACACAACATCCTCAATGTGACAATATTGACAGATATGGTCAGTGACTAGTGTTCACAACAGAAAGACAAATGTTAACTTTATAAATGCAAGGTGTTTATGCTCCTGTTAAGTAGGGTAACCGATTTTCAGCTTGAGTAAATTGCAGGTTAAATATAAAGTAGCCCGAACCTGAGTCTCTGTTGCTCAAATACAACATGGTTATAATTTATATATATTTGCAGAATTCCTTTAAGTTTTCACCTACTGAAAGTACTAAAAGTTTTGCTGAAGTTAGAAATGCCCTAAGAGTTCTTTGTCTTAATGGGTATCTTAAATTAATATTTCATAGCATAGGTGTCATATTCAAGCCAACTGGAGTTAGATGAAAACATCAAAGAATGAAAAAAAAAATAAAAAAATAAAAACAATCAAAGAATGATTACATATTACTCTGTATTTTCAAAGCACATCTGTTTTATTTACATTAACTAAAATTTAGCGGTAATTAGCTTTAAAGCCCACTTCAGTTTATAAAATGTAACCTCTGTTAGATGATTGTCTGCAAACTACTACTGACTTGGCAGAACTAGCAGGGAGTGGTGGTGGGTGTGTGTTTGTGTGAGTGTGAAAGCAAGCAAGCAAGGGAGAGATGAGAGAGGGGGAAGGAGAGAGGGAGAAACAGGGAGAGATCTCTTAGCTCCTGGTTAGATCAAAAAACCCCAAATTTAGGGGCACCTGGGTGGCTCAGTCAGTTGGGCATCTGACTTTGGCTCAGGTCATGATCTCACAGTTCATGGGTTCAAGCCCCACATCAGGATCTCTGCTGTCAGCCTGTCAGCACAGAGCCCGCTTCAGATCCTGCCCCCCTCTCTTTACCCCTCCTCCGTTGCACTCTCCCCTCCAAAAACAAATATTTTTTAAAAACCCCAAATTTTATCTCAGTATTATTAATGAGAAACAATCTCTACAAAGCCTCTTCTAGTGGGAGAGATGTCCAGGACAGAAACATCATGTGCTATTGAAAATCACAGGAGCCTTGGGGCGCCTGGGTGGCGCAGTCGGTTAAGCGTCCGACTTCAGCCAGGTCACGATCTCGCGGTCCGTGAGTTCGAGCCCCGCGTCAGGCTCTGGGCTGATGGCTCGGAGCCTGGAGCCTGTTTCCGATTCTGTGTCTCCCTCTGTCTCTGCCCCTCCCCCGTTCATGCTCTGTCTCTCTGTCCCAAAAATAAACGTTGAAAAAAAAATTAAAAAAAAAAATTAAAAAAAAAAGAAAATCACAGGAGCCCTAGAAATCAGCTAGTTTGTCTCTTCCCTTATTTACAAATGAGAAAATGAAGGCACAGAAAAGTCACATGTTGTGAAGAAGCTACACAGAGATTTGCAAGCCAGGCCAAGAACCTGGTGTCCTAACTCCCAGACCAAATGATATATTAGTCTTTAAACCTACCACTCTTAAAGACTGTCTTTTACTAAAACAAGAATGAAGTTGCTGAATTCATGGTTTTAATGGAAAATGAACACACACAAACCCAGCACATTACCTGGTCATGTGAGTGGCATTTTGTCTTTCTGTCATGGTTATGTGCATCACAAATCTGTATAATCATATACATCACAAGTCTGTATATTTGTATATAATGCATATATATGCATTATAACTCTGAATCTGCGATTCAGCTAATACCTTATACTGACTTCCTAATTTTTTCAAGATTTTAAGGTTTGTGGAATTTTAGGATCATTCTTCTTCTGGTAGTATGTTTTAATTAACCAAAAAAGCTAGTTTTTGTTGTTGTTGTTGTTGCTGCTGTTGTTTTCTTTGGTTGTTTTTTCAGAATTTGGTGCCATTCAAGCTGTTCCAAACCCAGGATTGGAAATCATTAGTGGTGACAAATGATTAAGAAAGTGCCATCTTGGGGTGCCTGGGTGGCTCAGCTGGTTAAGCATCCAACTTTGGCTCAGGTCACAATCTCACGGTTGGTGGGTTTGAGCCCCGCGTTGAGCTCTGTGCTGACAGCTCGGAGCCTGGAGCCTGCTTCAGATTCTGTGTCTCCCTCTCTCTCTGCTCTCCCCCCACTCATGCTCTGTCTCTCTCTCAAAAATAAATATTAAAAAAATTTTTTAAAAAGAAAAGAAAAGAAAGTGCCATCTTTTTTTAAAAACAGTATTCCTGGGGCACCTGGGTGGCACAGTCGGTTAAGCGTCCGACTTCAGCCAGGTCACGATCTCGCGGTCCGTGAGTTCGAGCCCCACGTCAGGCTCTGGGCTGATGGCTCAGAGCCTGGAGCCTGTTTCCGATTCTGTGTCTCCCTCTGTCTCTGCCCCTCCCCCGTTCATGCTCTGTCTCTCTCTGTCCCAAAAATAAATAAAAGTTGAAAAAAAAAATTTAAAAAATAAAAACAGTATTCCTATGGCAAGGCAGCTGAAGAACCATAAAAACATCTTCAGAGTTGAGAATTTTTTCAAAATAACTTATAAATTTTCTTAGTCTTATAGTCTGGGAGATCTGCAAGATCAATGAAGAAGAGTAATATGGCTCACTTAAAAGAGGGAACATCTATTCCTGCTCACTTCTGTCTTTCCTACCCTAGAGTTTTGTTTTTACTCCTTACTCAATTATCTCCCTAATCCAAAGCATTCAAAAGCCTCTCAAATACAACTTAAAAAAATTTTTTTTAATGTTTATTTATTTTTGAGAGAGAGAGAGAGACAGAGACAGAGAATGAGTAGGGGAGGGGCAGATAGAGACGGAGACACAGAATCCAAGGCAGGCTCCAGGCTCAGAGCTGTCAGCACAGAGCCCAACGCGGGGCTCAAACCCATGAACTGGGAGATCATGACCTGAGCTGAAGTCAGACACTTCATCAACTTACCCACCCAGGCGTCCCTCAAATACAACTTTTTAATAATTTCAGTCTAGTTAAAATAATCTTCAAAAAGTGACCCTCTCCCTCCCCCCCCTCCCCCCCCTCCCAAAAAAAGGGCTTTGGGGCAAGTTGGAACAAGTGCATTCAGATATCACCAGGACTGAAATGGAGACCAAAGGTAGCCTTACAGGGCTGATAAAGGTCTATGAGGTGTCCTTTTCTATGGTGTATTTCTCTCTTCCCTGAAGAAGAAGCAAGAGCACAAAGGGGTACAGTCTGCATTTTTAGTTCTCTGTAAAGTGCTCTTCAAACAAAACAGAACAAGGCAAAACAAAACAAAACAAAACACAATACAAAAGAGCTGCTTGGCTGCTTGGAGATTCTCAGGTACAAAGTGGAGGAAACCCGGGGTGTGAACAGGTCATGCTGAGGTGGAGGAAAGGAGAGTACTTGGGCGGCATCACTCACCACGACCCCGCGGTACCTGGATGGCACCAGGAAAGAGCTACATCCATAAATTAAAAAGCCTGACCAGTGCCGCGGTGACAGAAGCGGCAGGTAAGCCAGAAACTGGACATGGATGGAAAGAAAACGCCTGGTTACAGAGTTGCGTGGGCCTCTGTGAAGAGCCTGATTAAGTTGTACAAAACCCACTACTTAATTTGGGCACGAGACCCTCAGGTGCCACTGTCTTACGTGTGGCTGAGAAATGCAAGGGCCGAGAAACCGGCCTTGAGACAGAAAGACTTGCAGGTTGAGGTCCGTGTGCCTGCGTGACTGAGCCGGCGACAGGGCTACGTGGCCCCGGGACGCCCAGGGAAAGTGCGGGGTGCACAAGTCGTCAGAAGAGTGTTTTCCCTGGTGGTGAAAGAACATTTTCCCAAGCATTGGGTGCTTCCTCCTCTCCTCTCCTCTCCCCTCCCCTTCCCTCCCCAGTGATCTCTGGATGATGGATTTGTCTAAGGAAAAAAACTGAGAGAGAGAAATGCCAGTTTCATTAATTCTTAAATGTAAGCAAAAATAGGAAAAGCAGTCACCCTATCAACCCTTACCAAACTCTCCACTGTTGTCTGAAGCATGATTATAAGCAAAATGGGTATTGGAGTTGTGTGTATTCTGAACTTCTCTGTGCGTGTGTGTGTGTGTGTGTGTGAGATAGAATCTAGATATTTAGGAGAGCTGGAGCAACATGAGTGGCTTGGCAGTAAGAAGGCTTACATGATAAAAACACTATGAAAATAAAAAAGAAACCTTTCATCGAAGATGCCTTCTATCTTTTATTTCTCAAATTCCTTGTGCTTGTGGTATCATCATCTAATTAAAAATGCAAGAAACTTACAAATGTGAAGAGGCGCCTTCTTAATGATAAGATGACAATAAGAAGACCGTAGCAGCTTATATTCACACTAAGCATGTTAAATGGCCAAATAAGTCCACTTAAAATGTTCTTCCGGTGAGCAAGAAACCATTGTTGAGATGCCATAATTCCCAAGTAAAGAGATGCTCCCAAGTAACTCAACAGGCTTCTCTAGAAGTTTACATAGCCATGTTTATAAATGCAATAAACTTTTAGAGGATGAACATCAGATGTTAGTGTGTTTTCCTAAAAACAATTTATGCTTGATATTTTGGTTCCTGATACAAGGCATTTCTGGAATCATGTGTATTTGCACAATTTGACAATGTTCAGGCCAGTATTCCAGAACCAGGAGCAGAAAAGAGCTAATAACCTTAATAATTTATTGACTATTTTGTGCCTTTATGCCAGACAGTGATAGACAACCCCATGCTATTATTTTACATGAGTTCCTTGTTAGCAAACTAAAAGTCCGTTACACAGACGGCATTGTTCTTAGACGTCTAGGATAAAAGGCATCTACCATGATGTTTCAAAACTTATAAATATATATGTGTTATGTGTGTATACATACATGTACATATATATAAGTATATATATGTGTGTATACATTTATATATGTATGTATGTAGGAATATCTGTCAAGTTCACTTGGGAAAATATCCCAGTGTAAATTGGGCTCACCTAGTGAGGTATCTTGTTGTTTGCTTCTCTTTTTTGGTAGCAGACACAAAATGAAGTTAACTGAAAAGATAATCTTTCTGCTGTCGGAAGCATTTACAAACCTGATCTGGCATGATACACAAGTTTAGGGCTGCACAAATTCACAGAGGCTTTGGATGCAAATGTTTGGAAAAGCATCGACAGTGAGCTATTTAGGAAACACACCCACAGGATAGGTCTAGGTACTGAGATGACTGAGCCAGGGGAAAAGTAAGAAACCATAATGTACCAAAGGACAGCATTATGTGATGAGCATGATAATTCCTTGTAGCTCTGGAATCTGCCCTGGAAACAAGGGATAAACTACATGACATTTCAGGCTCCCTTTCTGCACCAATATAAAATCCAGCATTACTCAAAAGTCCTGGTTACAACAAGAGTGATTAAATGCAGAAACATAATGTCATTCCTTTCTCAGAAGCATCATGCTGAGCACAAGTTGTCAGGTGCAAAAGAATATAGGTTCTATGATTCCCTTGATTTCAAATCCCCAAATAGGAAAAACTAATCACTAGTGAAAGAAAAAGCAGATCCATGGCTGTCTGGGGCCAGTGATCTTGGGAAGATTTACTACAAAAGGCTGTGGAGAACATTTTAAGCTTGATGACCATGTTTTATATCTTCCTTTGGTCAGGCCGTGCATGTGTATACATTTGCTGAAATCCAGGGAAAAGTTCTGCACTTAAAATAAGTACGTTTATTGTATGTAAAACATACCTCATTAAAGTTAGTTTTTGAAATTGAAAGAAAAAAAAAAAGAAAAGAAACATGATATCATTCCCTGCACAAACAACAGCTAGGCAAGCTATTTGGATAATGCTCTAAGACATTATGTGGTCAGGTAAACCAAAACGATATATGTAAATCTCTTTCAAGAATCAAAGTACAAGCCCACAAATTCTCAACATAAATTGCCTCGGGAGGGGCTGCTCTGATGAAATTGAAAATGTCTCCTCCATATGTGCAGTTTCAGACTCCATAACATTTAAAGAAAATGTTCTAGAAGATAAAGTTGGCATGTAAAAAGCACGGGCAGAGGAATCAGTAATGATCAGAGCAAAACAATTCTAGAAGGCATCTTAATTTTCATATGGCTCATTTGCATTTGAAACACTAAGAATTCCTATCTCTCTTGTATGGAAATGTGTACATATTAAATTACTTTCCACTTGAAAGAACATTTTCCTAAATGTTTGGAAGATGATCAAATTTTAACTGGAGGACTTGTTTTCTTCCATCAGGTGTGGGGGAGATGTGGCTTCCTGGTATGAGAGGCAACAGTTGATTCTAATAGCAGAAGAAGACAAAAATAAGAAAGTAAATTGAAAAGAATTCCTATTTGTACAGTTTGATTTAAAGATGGTAAAACAAAAAGAATACACACGGTACAAAGATGTCAAAAGACATCAATTTTAAAATCAAATAGGGTTACCTTTCCAAGAATTGTGATATTCTGATACTTGGAAATTAGGTTCCATTACTTATTCTACGATTCTCATGGATATAGTTGATTTATTTCAGGATGTTCATTTTTGAGTATCCAGGCAGTGTTTAAAAGCTAGATGCCCACCAGCTGTTAGACAATAATTCCAAGAGTCTACATTCTACCTATCTCAAAATTTTAATTTTAGGATACTGGCAAAACAGTAAAGATTTAAAACCTCTTTACTATACATTTAAAAAATTTCTAATGTTTATTTATTTTTTGAGAGAGAGAGACAGAGAGAGAGAGACAGAGACAGAGACAGAGACAGAGACAGAGAGTGAGCAGGGGAGGGGCAGAGAAAGAAGGAGACCCAGAATCCAAAGCAGGCTCCAGGCTCTGAGCTGTCAGCACGGAGCCTGATGTGGGGCTCGAACTCACGAACAGCAATATCATGACCCGAGCCGAAGTCAAACGCTTAACCAACCGAGCCACCCAGGTGCCCCATACTATACATTTTAAACAAAATTTAGTCTTTAAGGAAATCGCTGGTCACTCATCAGAGATCTAGATGACATCCAGATAGGAATTTGAACTCACAAAATGAAACCACACTGAATGAAAAGATTTTCTTGAATTTTTATTTTATTTTCTGATATGGTAAAATGTTTAGGCAAGAGGTGCATATCAGAAAGAAAACCGGGACCTGAAAGACATTCCTGTTGGGGCACCTCTGTGGCTCAGTCGGTTAAACCTCCGACTTTGGCTCAGGTCACGATCTCACAGTTTGTGAGTTCGAGCCCCCAGTCGGGCTCTGTGCAGACCGCTGGGAGCCTGGAGCCTGCTTCGGATTCTGTGCCTCTCTGTGTCCCTCCTCTATTCATGCTCTCTGTCTCTCTCTCAAAATAAATAAATAAACATAAAAAAAAAAAAAAGGACAAAAGAAGGAAAGACATCCCTGTCTTTCTCTTGGCCTTGCCCTCCAGGGACTTTACCTGCTGGTGGAAGATGTTTAGGCTTGGTCTTAATAGTGGGTGCTCTAGAAAGGCTTTCTCATAAAGGGGACAGGATGCAGTTGACTAAACACAGAGAACGTGAAGTAACTTCTGTATGTGCTGTTCTTCGTGCTTCTTCTCTTTTTGGAGAAATAAAGTCCCTGAGCTGTATCAGCCAGGCTACAGGGTATTAAGGAATGGAAAACACTATGACCTGGAGACTTAGGAGGCCAGCATCCCTACCCGCTCGAGGCTGGTAGAACTTGAATCAGGAACCCAGGGGCGGGATGGAGCGGTGTTGCTGTTCACCCTCCCGGGTTAAGTGTGGGGAATCTGGTGAGCTGTTTGTAAGGCGACAGTGTTTTTACACACAGTTCACCCTGTATTTCAGACTGCCGCCTCAGACATATTTGAGCAAACCCTACTGTTTTGGTTAAGTACAGTGTACTGGGCTTGACTTGCAAACACATAACTTAAACAGTAGAAGGTAAAACGGTCTGTGTGGTAAAAACTGGGAAATCATCTTAACATGTCATCTTACTGATTGGCTTGGTTTTTCTCTCTCAACAAACTTCAATTTGAATGAGCCAAAGGCTGAAAACAACAAAACCTGCTTTCTCCCTTTACGGTAGACATGCTAAGGAGAAGATCAATGACCAATAAGTAGATCAAAGGTGGAAGATTAAGTAAACACAGAATGGGATGATTGTCGGTCTGATCAATTGAGAATTACATCCTCACTTATGAATAAGCAGTGTTCATCTATTTACTTCTCTATTTATTTTGGATAATATTTACCAAGTACTACGTGTGGGTCAGACATCGTTTTAGGTGCTGGGGACACAAGATAAAAAGTAAACCCCAAACCAAAACAAACTTACTTCCGTGGGGTTTATGTTTTAGCTTCAAGGTTTTTCTGGAACCAGGTAAAAGGTAGTCTCCTAATAAGCTGCAGAGTCACTGTCACGTTCCTCGTGTTATCTTACAATATCCGCACATTTTGGGGTAAAATTTGGTTCCCAGGTGTTTGCATTTCTTCTCTTAGTATCTGTCAGAGCTTGTCCTTGATTTTGAGGAAAGCCTAGGGAAGGCGGACTTTGCTGCCTGCCATTGGTAAAAAGACAGGAAGAGTCAAGTTTCCTCTATGGTGTGTCTGGAGGCTACGGAAGGTTCCAGATTCCTCTGTGATGTTGACATTTAGTCCTGCTGTAATCTGGGTTTTATTGTACGAAGTTGTTGTATTTCGGGTACACGATCTGGCAGGTGAGCTATCCAATAGGTGAGCTATCTAATCAGTGTAGCTAAAAGTTGATTCAAGTGTATTTGGAATAAGATTCTGCAATGATCTGGGTATTTTCGTAGTTTTATGGTTTTATTATGCCAATCACTGAAATGTACTAAGATAAACAAATACAACTAAACCAGTGCAAACAAAGGTCTTGGTGTCCACCTGGTCTCACTTTGAAAGGTAGAAAAGGAAAAAAAGAATCATTTTTATAGCATTTTAACTTTTGAACAGAGGTACCTGCTGACGTCTTCTGTTCCTTCCTTCATTGCGTGCTTTTCTTTTAATTTGGTTCTCTCGAAAAGAATCAAAGTAGGGGCTCTCCAGGAGTTGGGCACAGGTTAATCTGTCATCAGGATTCATCTTCAGACACTCCTTTGGAAGAAAAGAAAAAAAGGTATTAGAATGTTGTTGCTATTTTCTTACTGTGCCCCCAAACTGAATAACTTGTTAAGAGCAAATAGGAGTTTACAAAATCTTCAAGTTTGTGTACCATCAAGTACTCGAAACTTGTTAATAACTAGAATTGCTTTTCTTTTGTCATTCCAAAGTCTTTTGAGGGTAGAAATGAACATCTGGTGTCTCTGGAAGGGGGCGACAGGTAGATCAGGTGTTTCTACCAATGACAGCTCTTCATCACTCGTCAAAGCAAATAGTTTGTGAGACACTTCAAGTGTGATTCCGAGTATGATCCCGGGACCAGCAGCATCAGTGTTACATGGGAACTTGTAAATGTAGTTCCTGCTGAATCAAAAGCACTGGGGGTGGGGTCTAACCATCTGCATTTGAGAAGCCCTGATACCTGCTCAAGTTTGAGAGCCATTGGTTTAGGGGGACAGCTGAAGTATTAGTCTTAGTAACAAAACAAACCTAAAATCTGGATAATTGGTATATATATTCATATAGGAATAACTAGAGGCAAAAAGGAAAATGTAGCACCATCACCCTTTATACGAGAGGCTACTAGAAGCCTCTTGCTCTGCCTTCAAGAGTGGGGAGGACTCTGGCAGCCGTGGGGTTAGTAGAATGCTGACACAAAGATTTTCTTCAAAAAGCCGTGACACTCTTTGAGTACTCAGAGAATGGGACTTTTCCCATGAAGAAAGACAGATTATGATCTATACAGAACTAGAGCAGCCTCAGATCACCGAGGCACAGGAGACCTGAAATATCTTGCCTTGTGACCGTACTAGAGAAGTAAAATTTATCAACACAACGGACTTAGTTTTGAGGCATAATTGCATTGACTGAGGCTACCCCAGCTTGGGCTGCTCTGTGGTGTCTGTTCCTTCCTAACCCCAGCTGACCTCAGGTCTCTGAGATCCCTGCAAATGCCACTACTCCTACAGTCTCAATTGCCCTTCAGAGCCGCCTGACTGGACCTGGTTTTAAGAAACAACCCTGCTTGGCATAATTAGATTCTCCTGTCCCTACTTGCAGGGGTCACTACTTGCTCCAAGCAGACCCCCTCCCCCCACCCCACCCCCAAGTTAATGATCCATGCCATAATTAAGTCTAGCTACTACTGGGAGTCTGTCTCCTCAAACCCTAACGCTGTCAGGACTATAACCAGCACAGAAGGACAACTTTGAATGTAAACTGTGGGAGTCTCTATTTCTTTATCACTTCCTTCTGGCATTTGCCTCCACCATTCCACTTAAGTGGTTCTTGTTATTCACATCTATGATCTCTATCTACACTTGTATATGCTTAAGTCCAATAGGTAGCTTGTGTTCTCATCTCCATGGTGTTAGACACTACTGACCATATCCTCCTCCTTGAAACTCCCTTTGGCTTCTCCGATGCTTCCCTTTCCTTCCTCCTACCTCACGACCACCACTGTTCAAACCAACCTGTGTTGACTTACCTTCTACTCTGCAATGGGTGGATGGGATTCCTTAATGCTCCCCTGTCTCCTTACCTGTTTCTAGCTGATGTTAAATGGCTTCAATTATTAAGGTTTACCAGAGACTTCCATGTGTATAGTTCTGGTCCAGACCTCTCCTTTGAACTCCAGACCCACATATGCAATGGCCTACTTAACATTTCTGATTTATCTCAGGGGCACTGCTATGGGTTGAACTGTGTTCCCCCAAACTGTGTTGAAGTCCTAACCCCCCAGTGTCTCACTGTGTGCCCTTATTTGGAAATAGGGTCTTTGCAAATGTAAATAGTCAAGATGAGGCCATAATGGAATAGGGTGGGCCCTACTCCAACAGAATGGTGTTCTTGTAAGAGGCAAGACAGCGCAAAGACAGACATGGAGAGAACACCAGAAGACAGGGGCCAAGACCGGAGTTCTGCTGTCACAAGCTCAAGAATGTCTGGGGCTACCAGAAGCCGGGAGAGGCCAGGAACGATCCACCCTGAAAGTTTCAGAAAGAGCATGGCCCTGTTAACATCTTGGTTTGAGACTTCTAGTCTCCAGAAGAGTAAGAATAAATTTCTGCTGCTTGCGGCCACCCAGCTTGTGGTACTTGGCTACAGCAGTCCTAGGAAACTGGTACACATAGCTTACATTTGCTGCCCTCTACTCCCCAGATCTGAATCATAACTGAGTCCTACCAGTTTTACTTCCAATCATACATTGAATTCATTCATTTTCTTTAGTGGGCTTTCAATCTGTTGAAATCTAGTCTACTAAATACCTACGGGTTTTTACTATAAAGAATATTTTTAGAGGGGCGCCTGGGTGGCTCAGTTGGTTGAGCGTTCGACTTCAGCTCAGGTCATGATCTCACGGTTTGTGGGTTTGAGCCCCGTGTCAGGCTCTGTACTGACAGCTCAGAGCCTGGAGCCTGCTTCGGATTCCATGTCTCCTTCTCTCTCTGCCCCTCTCCCACTTGTGCTCTGTCTCTCTCTGTCTCTCAAAAATAAATAAATGTAAAAAAAAAATTTTTTTTTAATAAAGAATATTTTTAGATTCTAAGATGAGGCTGTTAATGCTGAGCTGTTCCATGGGGGCTGGGCTAGAATGATGTCCTGTTTTGTTAGTTTTAGGAGCCGTGCGATGAACTGGGTGGAGTTGAGGCTTCTGAGTTGTTGACTGCCTGGGTTAATGACTTTCTACACACCAAGAGGCTGATGAAGTCTCAGAGGTGTTCCCTGATCAGAGTGTTCCCAACCTGGGAAAGGTTTTAAAGATGAGGGACGAGAAATTGGAACCGCAAAGTACATGTTAGGATCCTTTTCTCGAAACTTCAAATTTCACAGAAAACCCTTAAAAATATTTCCAAGAGTCGACAGACTTCTTTGACCAGATTAAACTGATAGAGTGACAGGATGTTATGCCTATGAAAGCAACCGGGAAATAAATAATCCAGTGTCTATTGTGTCTCATAATGAAGAGAACACAAGAACTCTGCCATAGATTGGCCACTGCAGGCCACCACTGACTTTGGCACAGTCATTGGCTGGCACTTCATCCATCTGAGCAGCCGCCTGCATAGATAATGGCCTCGTTCCATGGGATAATGACTTGTTATGGCAGCTGGTATTTATTTGTTGTTAAAGATGTCTCAATTGCAATTAGTGAAAGAAAGCCTTCCTTCATCTAACCTGGGGCAGGTGTCTAGGAGATAGGGTGTGACCCACAGAACAGCACAATCCTTGATGCACTTAGAGAATCCTTGGATCTCAGGTCAGACATTACAGGTATAAATCAAAAGGCTCAGTGACAAAACCAGCTTCATCCAGAATCTTGGGCAGGGCAACAGAGTACTTCACCTTTGGAGCTGAGGACAGGGATCTGTCCTATACCTTGTGAGTTTTTCTGCCCTGGAGTTGCAGGGCAACTTAAGTTTTCTCTCTGGTTATTTAGAGGAGTAACCAGAACAAGGCTTGGCCTGCACCTCAGAATGGGTTGGGTTTACAATGCTTGACAGACACCCTCTCTGCAGGAGGTTTTGTTAAATTGCAGGTGGGTCAGAACAACCTGTCCAGAACAAGGTTGGGGAACTGGACTTCTAGGGCAGGGCCTGCGGAGTGCTGAGTTAAGGCAGGTCAGAGCAGTGAGGCAGACAGAAGGCAGCTGAGGGCCAGTGAAGCAGTGGTAAAGGCAAGTCTGAGGCGTCAGGCTCTCAGGAGGACTCAGACCAGAGGCATCCAGCACCCTGGATAGCACCTTGGCAGCGACCAACACTAGCACAATGGCTAGTCTACAAAATCGACGCTAGGTCATTCAGATGGTTCCACCTTCTAGATCAGATGATTTCCAAGCTAGGCGGTAAATCATAATCACCTACGGGGATGTTTAAAGATACAAATTCCAAGGCCCTATTCATAGAGATTCTACTTTGGTAAATCTGAGGTTAGATACTGGAATGTATATTTTTAAAAAGCTCATTCTGATGAGTAGTCATTCTGATGAATAGTATTGAAGCCATGGCTATAGATAGAATTTAATTGGTTGTTAAAGATAGATATCCTTACTGATATCTCCATCTGTATCCCACTAAGAGCTTTTAGAATCCATGGTGGATGTAAGAGTCACACCTTCTAGCATTGGATCCGTTGGTCAAGCATGAATGGCAGACTAGTAATAGGTGAATTTCTTCTGCTTTTCATTAGAATTCATCCTTTGACTATTTCTTTTGGGCATAGTGTAGGGGCTATTTCTGGTGTCTGCATGTCTTCTGTGTTTTCCTGGTCTACTAATTTTTTTAAATGATCTTAAATTGTATTTAACCCAGTGTATCCAAAACATTATCAGTTCAATATGTAATTAATCTCCTAAAGATTCTTAATGAAATATTTAATATTATTTTAGAGTTATTTTCATAGAAATCTAGTACATCTTCATTCTAATTAGCCATATTACAAGTGCTCAATAGTAATATGTAGCTGGTGACTACTATCTTGGACAGTACAATTCTAGACCTTCAAATTTAAGGAGTACATTCATCCTCATAAATTTCTATAGTCTGAATATACTGACTTAATAGCAAATTTCCTAATAAATGCAAAAGAAGTAATGGTGTTCATCACAGCAAACACTAATTATACTCTTTTGTCTTCAACTAGTTTTAATGGACATATTAGAAAGATTACAGCTTCAACTACTGATGTTCCTTTAACTGTAATTATTTTACAGTTCCTTACTATTTTCAATGACTACATCCTACCTTGGTATTATTTGCCCTACCATCAACCCCTCCCAGAATTACCAGCTTCAATTATTACAATTAACAGTCAATAATGGTTATACTTGATTCTTAAGTACCTTCATGAAATTCAAAGACATGGGATGAGCTTCTGAAAACTTTTCTTCAAGAGTTTCCTAGAAAACAAAATAAAGAATTTCAATGTTACACAACAACAAAGTTATATTTAGTTTTGAAAACATTAGCAATAAGAACACTTTGGTGAAAGACTTTCCCCCATAGGTTAGATGGTTCCTTTTAAGGATTTTTAAAAAGTCCTGTTTTTATATAATTTTACACTGTAGTGTAAAGGTTTAAAAAACAAAAGTTGGAATTATTTTCTTAATTTCACAATGTCTTGCAATTGATGCTTTGTAAATGTGACCTTCAAATGTCCCTGAAATCCTACAACAGTATTTTGTTTTATTTTATTTTTTCTACAACAGTACTTTAATATCTGATCTGTGCCAGATCTGTTACAGGGACCCTTTGTGCATTAATGCAAATATGTTGAGTTACATGTGTGAGAACTACAGAGAGCGACAGAATGAGGGACCCTGGGTGGCTCAGTTGGTTAAGTGTCTGATTCTTGATTTTGGCTCAGGTCATGATCTCACGGTGGTGAGATAGAGCCCTGCCTCAGACTTCACGCATGGATCCTGCTTGGGATTCTCTCCCTCTCCTCTCTCTTTGCCCCTCCCTCACTTGTGAGCACACTCCCTCCGTCTCTCCCTCAAAATAAAAACTTTTTTATATTTATTTAAAAAATAAATTTTAAACTTTTTTTAAATGTTTAAAAAAATAAAAAAAAATTAAAAATAAATTTTAAACACATTGTAAAAAACTAAAAAAAAAAAAGCAACAGAATGCTAAACACAAAATTCAGGATAGTAGGGAGGGAAGAGGATGGGATTGAGGGAGGAGCACCTGGGGAAGGGTAAGCTTCAAAGATAAACGGCAATAGTGCCCTTTAACGAGGCAGCATGTACTTGTGAATGTGTATTTCATTCTTTAAAATTAAATACATTATATAAATATTCCTCTGTAATTCAATCTCTAGCCTTGTTAATTCAATTTTAACCTTTTGCTGTATTTCTTAAAAGCTTTAACAAATATAAAAAAGAAATCTAGTATGTATGTATGCATCTATATCTATATCTATATCTATATCTATATCTATATCTATATCTATATCTATATCTCAAAGTATTATATGAAATACCAAATCTAAAATGAAAGGGTGGCTAGAGAGAAAGTTGGGACCATTCAAACCTCAGATTGTTCACATGTGCCATAAATCATGAAGTGGCTTTCCAGATCACCCCACCCCTGCACCCCTCTTGTACCAACACAGCCTGAATGTGGGCACACACCTCTTGGCCTTTCATCCTATGGGCAGAATTTAAACCACACAGAGCTTTAAAAACCATAGGCCACACTCAGGTAACACAGGTAGGAAATCAATGTCTATAGAGAATAAGAGGGTCAAGTCATTGACACATTCTCAAAGAAAGGCAGAGACCACAGCAAGAGCCTAGCAGTGATCAATGCGGTTCGGAGTTTTGATTTGGACACAATGAGGATCACTTTGTAGAAGGACTTTCCACGTGAAAATATGCGCTGTGGAGAAATGGCTTTTATTGATTTGGGCTTTGTTTTACAAGCTGAAAAAATAGAGGCTGCGTGTTTTCAAAATAAAGAAGATGACAGTAAGTACCTAACGGTAGGTAAGTACTGTTTAACAGAAAGGTAGTAAGTGTTTTGACTAAAAGGATCAAGGTGATGGGGCGCCTGGGTGGCTCAGTTGGTTAAGCGTCCGACTTCGGCTCGGGTCATGACCTCGCGGTCCGTGAGTTCGAGCCCCACATCGGGCTCTGTGCTGGCAGCTCAGAGCCTGGAGCCTGCTTCGGGTTCTGTGTCTCCCTCTCTTTCTCTCTACTCCTCCTCCACTCACGTCCTGTCTCTCTCTTTCTCTGTGTCAAAAATAAATAAACATTAAAAAAAAAGGATCAAGGTGTTTATGTAAGGAATTAAATATACTTTCACTTCAGATTTAACTGTGAGTTTAACTTAGGGCAAGTAGGCTTTTAAAGCATTCTCTTGGTTAATATGTGTAGCTTTACAGAACTTCTTTGATCCATGTCAGTGTGTTCTAGAAGGAAAACAGGAGCCAAAAGTATACATATTTTTAAAAATCCCCCTTTAGAGAAGGCTGCAACACAAATAATAAAATATCCAAAATTGAGCAAGTTTACCATGTCTCCCGGTTCAGGAATACTGATGCCATGGAAAAACTGGTTACTTTTGAAGATAGATTGATGTCTTGGGATTAGTTTTCCTGTAAAATACAAACCATGTAACTCATGATAAATTTAATAAAAATAAAAGTGTTTAAATGGTTAACTTCTGAGGTCCAGATGTACCAGAAATGCTGAGCCTGATGGTTCCTTTCAGGTTGGGGAGGTCTGATCTGCTGCAAACTCCTGCCTTCTCAGGGGAGGTCAGTTCTCCGTGCACCTCTCTTTGCCCTTCATCTCCCACCAAGAGAGGAGGTAAGAAACCCATGCTGAGGGCTCTACACACGTGATCTCATCACAATCTACAGTGGTTGCTATTTTTCACCTCCACTGCACCAGTGAGTTAAACGAGGCTCAGAAGTTTAGTAACCCCAGGGCACCTGGGTGGCTCAGTCGGTGAAGTGTCTGACTCTTGGTTTCAGCTCAGGTTATGATCTCACAGTTTGTGGGATCGAGCTCCACGTGGGGCTCTTTGCTGACAGCATGGAGCCTGCTTGGGTTTCCCTCTTACCCTCTCTCTCTCTGCCCCTCTCCCACTTGCGTGCATGCACTCTCTCTCTCTCTCTCAAAATAAATAAATAAACTTACAAAAAAGAAGAAGTTTAATAACCTGTCTAAAGTCACATGGTCATTAAAAGACCCAGGATTCGAACTCAAGTCTGTCTAATGATTGCATCAGGTAAATTTCCACATGCCTTTCAGGAAATCAGTCAGACAATATATACCTAAGGCATATACACACCTAAGGTGTGGCCTGTGGTGACATTCTCCCCCACAGTTTTCATGCTGTAGAATTCTCCGGACGGATGTGCTGGAACCAAACAGGGACGTGCATCAGACCAAACAGCAGTGGTCCCATCGCCCAGCAGCCAGACTGCCAGGAGAGCCTGCAGCAAGGAACATGCAAATGCCCATCTTGGGTGTGCATGTACCACTTTCCTTGCGTCCATGCTGCTGGTGTGAAAAGCCACAGCCCCCCTTCTGGCTGATGTCCTCTTCCACCTGCCACGGATGCTGACACGTGTGGAAGCTTGTGAAAGAGGCCCCTTGAGTCGCATTCCTATTGTGCACTTAACTGTTGTATGCCTTCGGGGCCAATCGCGGAAGCTCCCCGAGCCTCAGTTTCCGCATGTGTAACATAGGCAAGATTAAAAATGTTACAATGTCCTTCATGGGTTGTTCTTTTTTTTTAATTTTTTTTTTTTAACGTTTATTTATTTTTGAGACAGAGAGAGACAGAGCATGAACGGGGGAGGGTCATAGAGAGAGGGAGACACAGAATCTGAAACAGGCTCCAGGCTCTGAGCGGTCAGCACAGAGCCCGACGCGGGGCTCGAACTCACGGACCGCAAGATCATGACCTGAGCCAAAGTCGGCCGCTTAACCGACTGAGCCACCCAGGCGCCCCAGCGTGGGTTGTTCTTAAGACTGGTAAAGATGATGTGTTTGAAAGTAATTCGTAAATCCTTGTTTTTTAATGTTTATTTATTTATTTTGAGAGGGAGAGAATGGGGGAGGGGCAGAGAGAGAGAGAGAAGGAGAGAGAGAATCCCAAGCAGGCTCCGTGCTGTCAGCACAGAGCCCGATGAGGGTCTTGATGTCATGAACTGTGAGATTATGACCTGTGCTGAAATCAAGAGTCAGATGCTTAACTGACTGAGCCACCCAGGCGCCCCAGTGATCCATAAATTCTTAAGTGCTATATACAAAGGAGCAGAGTCAAGGAGTCGCAACAGAGACTGTAGAGCCTACAAAACCTAAAATATTTACCATCAGGCCCTTTACAGAAAAGTCTGCTGACCCCTGCTCTACAGTAAAGGGGGAAGACTCCTCTTTTACAGTGGGCAGAAATCACATTTGATCAAACCTCTCTTAGAGTAAGCTCTATGCGGATGACTCATATCCCCTATCTTAGCCTGATGTGGAAAGTAAGTGTGTGGTTTATTCCATGGCTAATTGGCTTGACTTGGAAAGGAATCTGAAAACTCCTCAGTGCGAGGAGTTAGGGCTCCACATTGAGAAAATGGTTGGGCTTTGGCTACAACCCAGAACAAGCATCCTGAGCAGCACTCTGGAGGAGCAAGAAAGCTCTTGCTGCGCATTACAGGAATGTACCATTGCTATAACAATTTAGCAACTCTGTAAGCCATAACATGCAACTCCTACCCAGTGTTCTGATGATCAGATACAGCTGGTCCACATCTGATCTTCCGGGCCACAGTGGCTGGCCTGTCAGAAGCTCTGCAAAAACGCAACCGGTAGCCCATATGTCTACTGAAGAGCCATACTGCGTGTCTCCCACAAGAAGTTCAGGAGCTCGGTACCATCTTGTAGCGACGTAATCAGTGTAGGCATCTCCTGGAACTGCAAATGCGTCAATCAGATCAGGTGGGTCACATTCTTGTAACACATGAACTACTCCCAAGAGCAGATCAGGCGTTCAGGCAAGCTTCAGTAACTCGGAGGCCACAGCACTCCTAACCGTTGATGCGGTGAGGCACTGATTGAGTAAATAGTTCCACTGTGCACTCGGTCAGTAAGTTCAACTCCCGGGGGTCCCTCAGCTAGTGAGCCTCTATATCATCCTCCACAGAGAGGCAGGTGGGAATGAGGATTTCTGTAGTGCAACTTCAGGTTGAAAACAACTTCCTAGTGCATTGTGAAGCCCCTTGTGTCTGGTCCTATCAGGATACCGATTATGGACACACCCGCCTTCCAATGAGTTGTTGCAAATACAGGTTTTTTCTGCGGTGCAGTTCTAGATTCAGGGAGAAATAATGGTCTATTCCCCTTTCCCTTTGGTTACCCCCATCCCCACGACTGGGATGACTTCCCTTTTCTTAGCACTGTCTCTGAATCCTCTCCTTAATTTTCCATTTACTCTCCTAGTCTTACCAACTACATAGTTTTTCCCGACCTCTCTAGCACATAGGGAACCTTCTCCAGGGAAGGATCTGGACCCTCACTTTGGTACTTCTTTGCGAATCATTTTGTATTATTCTTTTGGTTCTTTTACTTCAATTATAAGTGCATGAAGAGCAGACATACATCTTATAATTCTTTTCCTCTTCTCTACAAGGCAAAGCACATACATGTGACATCCAATAAATTCTAGTGGAGTGGAGCACAGCTGAAGTGCAAACCCATGTCCTGGCTAGAAGGTAAAAGTGAACTCTTCCTCTCTGAATAATAACAACATCACATTTAGCATACATTCAGTATCTAAAGTAAGATCTTATATCATTTCATAATCCTCTGCATTGGATGAGTCCATAAAAAATTGCTACTTATGGGGCACCCGGGTGGTTCAGTCAGTTAAGCCTCTGACTCTTGATTTGGGCTCAGGTCATGAACTCACAGTTTGTGAGTTTGAGCCCTGCATCGGGCTCTGTGCTGACAGCACAGATCCTCTTTGGGATTCTCTCTCTCTCTCTTTCTCTCTCTCTCTCTCCCCCACCCTTGCCTCTCAAAATAAACTTAAAAAAAAATGCTACTTACTGAGAATTCGTGCAAACCCAAAGTCACAGATCTTGATTATTCCTTGCTTAGTTATTAGAATATTTTCAGGTTTTACATCTCTGTGAATACACTGTAAGATAACACTGGATCATTTCTCTGAGCCATCAAAACGACAAAGCATAAACATTAACTATTAGTTTAAATGATAAACACAGCCTATGAGATTCAAACAAATACGCTTTTCCTTCATTTTCCTAAAAGAACGTTAATGGGCAAATTTCCACCTGTAAATCTTACCGTAACAAAAGAAAAAAGTCAAAATGCTGCTATATAAGTGAAGAAATTGACATCATAATTGTTAGATAGGAAAACTTTTTTTTTTCTTGGAGAAGGTGGTGTCACACAAGTATTTTTGCCACTTTTTACTGCACTCTACTTAAACCAGAAGAGGTGAAGCCCTAGATGAGATTAGACTCCATGTAGCTCTGATAACTCCTGCCAGCCAAGAATCACAATCTAGGTTGAATAAGTATTGCAGATTTGAGACACTGGGAAAAGATCTGAATGATAACAACAACAACAACAACAACAACAACAACAACAACAACAAACTCGCTTAAAATTGGCTTGTAATTAGAGTGACCATATTATTTGTTGCCTGAATCGGGACGTGTGAAAGGGGCTCTGTTAGTAACTATGCTAGGACAACAGAAACAAACCACAACTGTCCTGGGAAAGCTGAGATGTATGGTCACCTACTTCTGGAGAGACACTAAAGCCTTCGGCATCAGGGGATGAGAACCACTTATTCTTCCTCAGCACGAGCTAACCTGGAAGGATCAGCAGCTCTCCTGAGAGATGCCCACCCAGCACTGTCCGGGTTCCCACTGGGAGAGCGGGACACCACCGTGAGGCGCTGTCACCTCCGACAGGCTCCCGCTATCCCTCTAGAGGTGGAGACCTTACAATTGGCTGCCTCACTGTAATAGCCTTGGATGGGGCAGGTGCCCCTCGCTGGATGTGCGAGGGCCAAGCTGGGGTAAGGATGAAGGCGGGCTGAGTGAGCCTCACTCATCGCTGTTCCAGAAATGGCTGTTCCATGTAATGGAGACCCTCTCGCCCAGAACACAAGTCGGGCCCTATTCTTCAGAACTTTATCTTTCTGTGCCTCCTTCCCGAACAAGCAAACAGCTAGAAATGATGTCCCTCTTCTTCTACAGCTCAGCCCTCATACAGAGCTCTGTCCTTTTCAGAGCACTTGCCCGCGAATTCATTCCCGCAACAATCTTGTGACTGCAGATGGCCACTGACAGGGTCTCTGGATTAAGCGTCACAATCATCCATTCCTTTTGCCTCACTTCTCTGCTGTGCTGTCAGTCCCTTTATATATTCCTACCAAAATAGCAATTTTGCAATAATTTTTCTTTGCTTCTATGATAGCTATCTGGGAAGAGAAAAACTGAGTCCTAAATTCATTTTAGGTCACAAAAATGGCAGTGGTAGTAGAAGCTGGTTCCTATTTGGTCTCAATTATTATCAATTGTCTCATAATTTATATGACTAACAGAAGAAATTTCTAGGTCCCTTTAAAGTCCTAAGGCCTTGCATATTAATTAAAAAAAATACATTGTTGTAATATAAACCAACACAGTTTTGACGTCCGACCTTTTAAGCAACACGTTTATGAAACTTGAATTAACGCTGAGTCGTACTCACAATAGTTGGTGATTTACTAGGAACAGGTTATGTCCCTTAAAAGAGTTTGTGTCATATTCTAAAACTTCTGGACTATGTGTGGCATTACCAAGCAAATGGGCTCACACTGACATTTGACTTTTGGCCTATTTAAATATGATTTTTGGATCTAATGCAAATCCATGTGAAATTTTTAGCAATTTATTTTCCAACCAAAAAATACAAAGGCAAAAACGAAGCACTGATATGTCCCAACGAAATAGAAAAATTATTGGTGTAGGTGCAGGTAAGAGAGACTACTATTAAGAGGAATAGGATGTTGAAGAAGAAAAAAGTAAAAATCCCTGGAACAGTAAGAAGTCCAGCACGGAGAAGGGGAGATGCTTAGGCAGACAGCATCCGCTTCCCCGCTGCAAAGCCACACTCAGTGCAAACTCAGCAGGCCTCTTGCAATCAGGTTACTTTCCACCAAAGAGCAAGAAACCTGCCTGTCAGTGTGACAGAAGCAGGTCCTTTCAGTAACTTGGGTTGCATATACGGCTTTTAGAAAACGTTGCTCAAGTTGGGTCATTGTGGCTAATGTATAATCTCTTTTTTACTGGCTCACAAGCCAACAAGAAGAGGTATCCATGACCCCAATGTTAAGAATCATCTCCAGAAACTTCTACAAATTGCTTCTTATACAACCTGATCGAATAATGGTTTTCTATTCTTTTTTTTTTAAAAAAAGATTTTGTTTTTTAAGTAATCTCTATACCCAATGTGGGGCTTGAACTCATGACCTGAGATCCAAGAGTTACATGCTCCACTGGCTGAGCCAGCCAGATGCCCCTAAATAATAGTTTGTGGGGCACATGGGTGGCTCAGTCTGGGAGCGTCCAACTCTTGATTTGGGCTCGGGTTCTGATCTCATGGTTGAGATGAGTGTGCAGCCTGCTTGGGATTCTCTCTCTCTCTCTCTCTCTCTCCCTTTCTCTCTCAAAAAGTTTACTATTATTTGAGAAGATTGTTCTCTTTGAGCTTTAGAGATGGATACTGATACAGCAGTGAGGAAAGGGACCTCCTTCTTGACAATGAGAACGTTAACATTAACAAGATGATGATGGATGTTGCAGCCCCAAAGACACACGTCTTTGAAAGTCACTGTAGTTTTGTCGTTTTGAGATGAAGTTCTTTTTGTCTATTATATCAAGTATATAAAAATCCATGCATTCATAATGATGCTCAATGGGTCACTTAGATAACTTATCCTGGCAATATTAAAGGGTAAGAAAGAACAAAATGAATAGGTATTTTCTCGAGTCGAGTGCTTCTCCAAATTTATGTGCACATGAATCTCCTGGAGATCTTGTTAAAATGCAGATTCTGATTCAGTAGATCTAGGGTGGGCCTGATGTTCTGCATTCCTAAAGAGCTCCCAGGGGATCTCTGTGAAGCACACTTTGAGTAACAAGGCCTCAATCCCTTATAACTTTAACCTTCCTTGTCTGGGTTAGGATCACCACTCTGGGGATAATAAGGTGGTCATGGTCTTATATATGACCTAACTTGTTTCCTTTGCATGCATTTCAGTGATAAAATAAAAAGATACACAAAGGCTTACCAGTGCATAAAAAAATGAGATAAACAGAGTTCAAAAGTAATTCCTATGTTGGAGGAGGGAAGTTTGTCTGAAAAAAATATCCATTTTTAATAGAGGTCATAGATTGGGGTGCCTGGGTGGCTTCACTCGGTTAAGCACTGACTCCTGATTTCAGCTCAGGTCATGGTCTCATAGTTCATGGGCTCAAGCTGTGCATCGGGCTCCGTGCTGACAGTGTTGAGCCTGTTTGGGAGTCTCTCTGCCCCTCCCCACTTGTGTTCTCTCTCTCTCTCTCTCTCTCTCAAGATAAGTAAATAAACATAAAAAAAATAAAAGTCAAAGATAATTGATTGGAGGTTTTAAAGCTTAAGATATAGAACATGTTGTTCCAAGCAGAGAAATGATGGCAGTTGCATTGAGTTATAATAATGTTTGGGTTTGTGAAATAGTAAGTCACAATCATGTAGGTAAGTTGATTGACTGACTGTCTGACTGTCTGATTAATTCATTCATTCATCCAGTTATTCAATAAATATGTATTGAGTAAGAACCTTTTATATAAAAAGACCCAGGCTAGGTATTAAAGAGATACAGAGATAAATCAGTCCAGATACTGCATTCAGGCTTATAACCTAGTACACAGGTAAGTGCCTGATTATATAAGGATGGGGTACAAACACTTATGGTAAATAGAATTTTTTAAAAGTCATTTTAATTACCCATAAGACTCCTACAGGAATCTTAGGTGAACTGTAATACCTCTGATAGCATGGTGGGAAGCAACAGAGATATGGTTTTGATTCAGCATCATCTTTAGTAAGTATTTAAAAGCACAGTTTGCATCATGAAGAACAGGCTTATGTATTTTGTGAACACTATCTCTGTATACTTTAAAAAAAATTTTTTTTAATGTTTTTATTTATTTTGAAACAGAGAGAGACAGAGTGTGAGAGTGGGAGGCGCAGAGAGAGAGGGAGACACAGAATCCAAAGCAGGCTCCAGGCTCTGAGCTGTCACCACAGAGTCCGATGTGGGGCTCAAACTCACGGACTGTGAGATCATGACCTGAGTCGAAGTTGGACATTTAACCGACTGAGCCACCCAGGCACACCTCTCTATACTTTATTAATACAAAAATATAAGCTTCTGATTGATCCTAATGAACCCTTCATTAACTTTCTTACAACTAAAGGAAGCTTCCACTAAGTATTGAAATCCATTTCCATGATTTTGCATTCTTTTCCAGCGATCCTAGACAATGATAGACATTCTGCTGGCATTAAATTGACCATAAGGTAGTCTGTACCTTTGTGCAGGCACTGCCTCTGTCTAGGCACCAACTCAAAAGTTCTAGAGTTATTTTTTAAAAACTATCATTATAGCAAGAGTCCCCAGAAGCCAACTTAAAGAAGCTCCCGCTGGCCCAAGATGGGACAATTGAACATCAGAGAGAATGATGAAAGCAAAGGATTGAAACACATCAATATATAAAACCCATAAATTTGTTTTTAAAAAACTTTTTTTTAAGGTTTCTTCATTTTTCAGAGACAGAGACAGAGTGTGAGCATGGGAGGGGCAGAGAGAGAGAGGGAGACACAGAATCTGAAACAGGCTCCAGACTTTGAGCTGTCCGCACAGAACCCGAGACGGGGCCTTCGCGAACTCACGGATGGCGAGATCATGACCTGAGCCGAAGTTGGATGCTTAACTGACTGAGCCACCCAGGTGCCCCTAAAACCCATAAATTTGAAATGATGCCTGCATTCCACCCCAAACCCTTCATTATTCACTCTTGGAGGTTGTTAACATAACAACTTATCACTATGAGCACTGACAAGTAAAGGAAATAATCACATCTTTTTCTGACGGTATTTTACAGTAGCCAGAGTCCATGAGGGTAGGTTGTTCTCCATAGAATTTGAATTAATATATGCAGAAGAAATAATAGATTTCAAAAGTCACCATCAAACTGTCTTCATAAGACCTCCAAGGGGGTTGATACATGCTCAAGTTTGAAAACTATGGGTGTAAAAAACTAATAATGAAAACATTTTAGAAAAAGGATAGAGGAAGGGAGACTGTTAGAGAATAAAAGACTCAAGAAACATAAAAACAAAATCAAACTGGGGCACCTGGGTGGCTCAGTCGATTAAGCGACTGACTTCAGCTCAGGTCATGATCTCACGGTTTGTGGGTTCGAGTCCCATTTTGGGTTCTGTGCTGATAGCTCAGAGCCTGGAGCCTGCTTCGGATTCTGTGTCTCCCTCTCTCTCTGCCCCTCCCCCGCTCACACTCTGTCTCTGTCTCTCAGAAATAAACATTAAAAAAAATTAAAGAAACAAAACAAAAACAAAATCAAATCAAGTACCATGGGGAGTTACACATCCTGCAAACTTATTTCAATTTAAATATGACCACAGGAATCATCAGCAGGATAGCAAAAGGAACAGCAAGTTTATACAAATTTTTAATTTATAAGGAATTAGTAATCTGGTTCTTACAGAAATTGGGAAAAGAAGCCATGACTTGCTTTTCCCATATTCTGTAGCTTTCTTCCTTTCCCTCCGTCTTTGGCTCTTTAAATAGATCATTGAGCTATTGAGAAGAAAAGAATAAATTGACAAATATATTAGAAAATGTTACTTACGTTATGTTTGTGACAGAAATTAAGAGCTTGAAGTGTTTGCCATAATATACTTTTGATCATTCCATCAGCAACTCTGGCGGGGAAAGAAAATTAAAAAGGAATTGAAAACTCCAAAGCTGAAGCGTCAGGGCCAAGAGCTGGGAACAGAAATGGAATGCATAGGGCTTGTCATGGCCAACAAACAGGGTGCAAAGGGTGTGTTGGAAATACATTTTCTTAATGTGTTAATGAAAACTCCTTTACTATATTTTCATTATAGATATACAATTTTCTTTTGTAATTTAAAAACTTTAGATCTGCAAAAATGATACAAGCTTATCACAAAAATCCAAACACTACAGACAAGCAAAAGAATACAAAGTGTTGACTCAAAACTTGCTACCCCAAAATAATTGCTGGAATGCACAGGCATCTGTGTTTCTTCAGGCATCTCTGTTCCTTTCCCTCTCTCTCTCTCTACATTTACTTTTCATTTTTTTGTTTTTATTTTTCATTTTTTATTTTTATTTTTGAGAGGCAAAGGGCAGGGGAGGGGCAGAGAGAGAGGAAGACACAGAATCCGAAGCAGGCTCTGAGCTGTCGGCACAGAGCCTGACGCAGGGCTCCAACTCACGAACCGCGAGATCACGACCTGAGCTGAAGTTGGACGTTTAACGGACTGAGCCACCCAGGCGTCCCTGCATTTACTTTTTTTTTTTTTTTTTTTTTAATTTTTTTTTTCAACGTTTATTTATTTTTGGGACAGAGAGAGACAGAGCATGAACGGGGGAGGGGCAGAGAGAGAGGGAGACACAGAATCGGAAACAGGCTCCAGACTCTGAGCCATCAGCCCAGAGCCCGACGCGGGGCTCGAACTCGCGGACTGCGAGATCGTGACCTGGCTGAAGTCGGACGCTTAACCGACTGCGCCACCCAGGCGCCCCTGCATTTACTTTTTAACTTTAATTTTAAATATATGTGTTCGTATGGCTCAACATTTAAAGAGTATAAAAGCATATCTGTGATGAAATCTCTCTCACACCTGGCTAGTCATACATTTCATCTTCTGCAACTCCCCCCACCTCTTTCAGAAACATTTTAATACATAGCAGCACAAATACTAATACGTTTACACCTATTTCATGGTCTCATTATACGGATGTGTCATAGTTTACTTACTTAGTTCCCACTGGTGAGCAATTAGGTTGACCCAATTTTATGCCTAGAAACAACATGTCAATGAACATCTGTAATCATCTTTTTAAGGTAAGTTCTAGAGGTGGGATTTCTAAGGCTAACGGTAGGCACAAGTTACATTTTGATTCTGCAGGTAGGACCTGTAGGAGGAAGGGCAAACTGGAAGACTGACTTCCGCGGGTTTGGTGGTAAACACACTCTAACACGTGCTACAGTTGTTTTGTAAGTTTCGTACACCCGGTAAGCAGGCAGGTCCCCGGCCAGGGGAAGCCAGGGAGAACACAGCCCCCAGGAGGATGGAAGGCTGGATGCTTCTTGTCCCTGCAGAGCCCTGGAAATACTGGAAGGTATTTTCCATTGCGGAAATGGGGATCTGGGTAACTTCCACTCCATCTGGGACGAGTCTACTTCGTGTAGCCATCTCTATAGATGATAGCAATTACATTCCCGTAACTTTCTGCTGACATTTTGCCATTGCTCACATCACTGTCCCTCTGAAGACGTTTTCAGTTACATACTTCCAAACTACCTTCTCTAAGAAAGGTTAGACCCATTAACGCTCCCACCAAACATCTGTGCATCGAAGCCCCTGTCCCCTCATTGTCTTGCCGGTTTTGCCAATGTTATGTTTGCCAATCTGTGGTTAAAATAAAAAGCTCATAAAAAAAAAAATAAAATAAAAATAAAAATAAAAAGCTCATTTTGGTTTTCATTTCCATTTTACTAATTACTAGTGACTTTTAATTTTCACATGATTATTGGACATTACATTTCTTCCTTTGTGTACTTCCTGTTCATGGCCTTTATGTCTTTTTTGACTGGTCTGTTTACTCTTTTTAAAATTGATTCATTGGGGCGCCTGGGTGGCGCAGTCGGTTAAGCGTCCGACTTCAGCCAGGTCACGATCTCGCGGTCCGTGAGTTCGAGCCCTGCATCGGGCTCTGGGCTGATGGCTCAGAGCCTGGAGCCTGTTTCCAATTCTGTGTCTCCCTCTCTCTCTGCCCCTCCCCCGTTCATGCTCTGTCTCTCTCTGTCCCAAAAATAAATAAACGTTAAAATTGATTCATGAAGGGATGCCTGGGTGGCTCAGTCAGTTAAGCGTCCGACTTCGGCTCAGGTCATGATCTCATGGTTCATGGGTTTGAGCCCTGCAACGGGTTTTGTGCTGACAGCTCCGAGCCTGGATCCTGCTTCGGGTTCCATGTCTCCCTCTCTCTCTGCTCCTCCCCCACACATGCTCTGTCTTTCTCTGTCTCTCAAAAATAAATAAAAACTTTAAAAAGTTTTTTTAAGTTGATTTATGAAGGCTCAACATACACTGGAGTCAGCATATGTGCCGCAAATATTTTTATCCGGGTGTTGTTTGTTTTTCAACCCTATTCATGGAGATGGGGGTTGCTGGTTGCATAGTTTCAAAAATCTGAAACACAAGATGTCTTTTGCTAAATGCCTACTGTAAAATTTTTTAATTAAAAAATTTAGGATTATCGAATATCCCAAACACACCTAGTCATTCAGCTTTAATATTTTATCATATTTGGAAATGTAAATCCTATGTTTAGATCAGTTTTTTAGAAGTTTCTATTTATTTTGAGAGACAGAGAGAGTGCATGTGGGGGAGGGGCAGAGAGAGAGGAAGAATCCCAAGTGGGATCCACCTGTCAGTGAGGAGCCCCGTGTGGGGCTCGAACTCACCAACCGTGAGATCATGACCTGAAAAGAAACCAAGAGCCAGACGCTTAACTGACTGAGCCACCCAGGTGCCCCTAGATCACTTTTTAAAAACTAAACTCATCCTGCAGGTGTAGCTGGTCCACATAAGACATCACCGTGTGAAGCTGGGGCATATATGGAGAAGCAGCAAGTGTGTGGAGGTATTTTTCTAAGGGCAGTTTTCTGATCTCAGGTCACAATTATGGCGGCATGTTCTTGATATTCACAGGCTGACGGCAGCCCTTTGACTCCAGCTCTTCTAATTATTAAGTATTATTAATATTGTGAAAGCCCCTAATTCTCAGTATTAAATCCCTTTCCACCGGAAGTACCTAGAGCCATTTCTGTTTCCCACACTGAATTCTGATATAACTTGATCTTTTTCCCCTCTTTGCCCAGAGCCAAGCTGGAGACATTGCTTAAATGTTTTTGTAATAGAATAGTAGAGCCATTTTTGAGCACTATGAGGCACGGTTCAAATCCCTGCTTCCAAGTTTTATAACCTTGGGCCAGTTATATGTGCCTTCAGTGTTCCTCATGTGTAAAAATGGAACAGTGCCCTGCAAGTTTATTAAGAAGTCTATGCCCTAAGAGTCTGGGTTTTAGTATCTCCACAGGTTCAGGAAATGAGGGTCTGAGATCAGGTGAGGCCAGTAGACGGGACTCAGATGCTATACAAAGACAAAAAGAGCCTCAAAAGACTAGCAACAGGCCCTGAGGTAAGAAAGAATGGGGAGTGTGGGAAAAGCAATAAGGAGGCCAGTGTGGCCAAAGCATGAGTGAAGAAGGTGAGGCTGGCAGAGGCCAAGTCATGGAGGGATTACAGATCTGGGTAGGTAGTTTGGATTTTCTGTGAATCTAAAGGAAAGTCATTGAAAGGACTCAAGAAGGCAAGTGGCATAATATGGAGAATGGATTTCTGGGGGCAAAGCAGATACAGGAAGGTTAATTAGGTGGCAAATTTAATAATGCTGGTGATATCTGGTGAATCTGATTACAGTGGTGGTGGTGGAGGGAAGGGAGGTGGATTTCAGTCCTTGTGAGGGACCAGCAAGAGTAACACCGGACCCGATTCATGCAGAAATGGAATGCCAGGTGGGATCAAAGGACGGCTGGCAGAGGGGCTCAAGTCCTGGGATCGAGAAACAAGGTGGGGACTGGCAGGACCCAGGGTTCTAGCGTCGATAACATGGAATCAGGCATGAACTAATGCCATAGGGAAGTCCCGAGCTCTCACTGTGGAAGAGGAGTGTTTGTTTCATGGCATCTCACATCAAGTGTCATGGCGTGGCCCTAAACAGAATAGTCAGCTCAGATTCCAAGAAGGCAGGTTCCATCACAAGCAACACAACATATATACAAAATACCAACTACAAACAAATACCACTGACCCTACAAAGAGAAGATAGTTATCAAAGAGAATACAGATTCACACAGTGCTCATTCCAGAAAGATAGAGAGTTGCAACATTATTCAGCCACAGGCAGCATTTCTCAAAGTGTTCTGAAGGGAAATAAAACCTTCTGAAGAAGTCAACTGACACTCAGTGTTTAAATATCATCCTCTGGGGGAGTGCAGAAATGGATATTGCAAGGAATAATGAAGGCCTCAGAGCAAAAACTAGACATCCTAGCTCAAGACTGTAATAAGGGTGGCGCCATCAGGGAATTCAGACTGGATTGCTCAGGGGACTTCTCTCTCTCTCTCTCTCTCGGTCACTCAGGGGAATCCTGATGCTCACGTCAGAATGCAGCATCTTTGTTTTAATTTGTTATATAACTTAATATGGGAAAACCTGATTTCATTGTCAGGACCCGAGATGAAAGGAGTTCTTCTCGGTAAACCCTTGCTATCCTAGAATGAAAGCCAACCTAATTACTCTGGTCTACCAGCCCCTTCACACTGTCCTCCTCCCCTTCTGTCTCCTCCCACATTCCCACAGATACTCTGCCCCAGCCGCATCGGTTCCTGCCATTCCCTAAACATGCCTAGGCTTGTGACCCCCAGATCTTTGTGTTTATGGTCCATTCTCCTCCTTTCCCCAGGCATTCCCTGACTCCTTGTGCTTTCCTCCAACTCAACGGCTTTGTCTTGTCCCTTATTGTGGCTCCGAGGCCTAGAAAGGTACCTGGTATCCATTAGGTGCTTGAATTAAGCTTGTTTCTCTGGCACTCTCAGAAATTTTATAAACTAACACTCCATAATAAATCCCTTTTTGCTTAAACTAGCTGGAGTGAATTATGTTGTTGAATCCTAACCTGCTCAGAATTCAATACCAGAAGTAGATATGGGCAAAAAGGATTGGGAATTGGGGATTGGCTATCTGATTTAATTAGGTCTGAAGGCAGGAGAACTTAATTACCATTAGTGACTGGAATAGATGGTAGATGGGCACCTAGTGATGAGATAATTGTTAAATCATCATCTGTGGTCATCTGGAAAAAGTGCCTTCTCAAAGCAGGGCTTTGGTGGACTGAATGTGATAGAATAATATGGGAAACGTAAATAATCAAAGAAGAGTGGGGTGTGCTGACTCTTTCTAACTTGATGAGAAATTTTTAAAGAGGTCACGTTTAGGGCTTTTATATCTTGGTTCAAGGCACAGTTAAGAAGCCAGAGTTTCAATGCTTGCCCTAAAAGAACCCCTTTTTACTTATGTCTATAGGGCTCACTTTGTGGACCCATAGGAATACTGTGAGATGACTGAAAAATCAGACAGTGAGAATAATCCTACAGGGTACTAAGTGACAACATAGATTTGACTTGTGTGAGTTTAATTAGTTTCTCGGTTAATTAACTGAGAAAGAGCTATCTAAGCCTCAAGAATTGAAATGTGACTCTTGGGAGTATTCATATTACTAACAGCACCCCAGTTTCCCACCAAACATCCCGTGTCGTGCCAAGCAGTGGCCAGACTTGTATGATGAGGCTGATTTTGCCTTGACAAGAAGCCTCTAGTGTTCTCACTTGAGGCAGGTGCATGGCCTGGGGATGCCTCTTCTCAAGGCTCCTCCCCCCATCACCTCTCAAAGTCAGATTTCAGCATGTCCCAGGGGGCCTATTACAAAGTCAAACAGAGGAAAAGGGTTTGCGCAGCAAAAAAAGAACTAGAAGATGTTGCTAATTTACAGTGGTGAATGCATGTAAAAATGGATTTCACTGGTGTAGGACCAGACAGGAAGAATCATAATTTTAGACTGGGCTGATTATAACACTATGGGCAAACTTACTAGAGATTCTAGTTTCAACAGACTATCTGGAGCAGCTAGGAGTGGGTCTAGTTGATTGCTAAATTGGTTGATTGAAACCTAGACGAAATGGTTGTCTATGGCAATTGAAGTTGACTGCCAGAAATTAATTAGGAAAACGAGGAGGAGGAGATCCAAAGATCTGAGGAGATAGGAGTGTTGGAGAGGATTCTGCACATGCAACATGCTTATCTACCTCCCAACCGTGTCTCCTCAAAGTGTATAATGGTAGCACCAATTTATGCTCTTCCTCGAATACATAGTATGGCTTTCAGTTTTCTATTTTGGTAAAGAAGCAGCCTACCAGACACTTCTACTAGGTTCTTCCTACCACAAGAGTTTTCATTCCTTGGGTCAGAGCCAACTGGCTCTTTTTCCATCTGTTAGTGTATCTATTTCAGCTACCCAGTTAGGAAATGGGGAAATAATCCCAAGGATGGATTTGTGGATGTGGTAGGATGATCATGAGATGGATTTGAGTCAAGATTTCATTTACTACCAGACCTAATGCTTAATGCTTCCCATCCCCCCAAAACTGATGAACCACAGTGGCTTTCAAAGTCACTGGGGACTGGTTTTACCTCAGAGCATTGTCCAGTAATTCCCAAAAGATAGGGTATTTCTCTTTTCCCAGTGCACAACTGTCCTGTAAATGGCGGCAGACTACTTTAGGGCAGGCTAAGGGGAAGAATTAAATACATATGTGTGATGTCATTGTAGGGCTATGCTTCAAGGACAGCCGTCTTCCCTTGGTTCACAAGGCCCTGGATCTGTGAATTGGCTACTGGGGTGACTCAAGTCAAGCTTCTAGTCCCCAGTTTTTATAGGACAAATGGGACTTTAGTGATCTGCCCATCTATTTTGGTTTGAGAGAACCTATGATTAATTAAAACATTTTGATCATCACTATGGCTCTGTTGCCTATTACAGCAATTCTGGAAACGAAGTACTACTACTTGGTTTCTGTCATCCAGCGATCCCACCATCCCCGCGGAAATCAGGAAGCCATTTCAGAGAAAGGATCTCCCCACTTCATAATCTGGGACATGACGCTTGTGCAACCCTCACTAATGTATTTCTCAGTACTCATGATTCACTGCTATCTCTCCACCAGACCACACCCGGTCTCACGGGAAATTTTCTGTGAACAGTTAACTGAGAAAGAGAAAGAAATTCAAACCTTTTATGTGTCAACTATAACTCAATGAAGCTAAAATTGAAAAAAAAAAAAAAAAGAAATTGAAGCCCTGGTTTACAGATGTACATAATATGCTATTGTCAGCCAGAAGTGGAGTGGACAGCCATAGTTTTATAAACCCATTAGTAGTTTTATAACATTATAATCATTTCTAATTTTTCTTTTGTATCTCTGATTCCTCATTAGATTTTAAGCTTCCTGAAGGCAGGATTATTCCATTATACGTGGTGCAATGGGAAAGAAAATCCTTTCTCTGGTGGGAAGGCAATGTCTATCACATCACCGATTAACTTACACATTGTACTTACTGTAGAACACAGAATGGGACTAGATCGTTTTAAGTTTAACCAGATGATGCCAATTTCAGTTGTTGTATATCCGTGTGGTTCTTTACCCGAGCAAATCCGACACTATCGCAGTACTCAGTACTCGCTATGCCGCTATTATCTAACAAACGCTTTTTGTGCTCGCCACAAAGTAGAGGGCACCAGAGGTTCCATCTGGCAGAGGGAACAGTACTTTCACCATCTTAGTGTTAAATCAGCTCTTCTTCATGAGGTAACTTAGTCCTTGGGTCTCTGGATGATCATCTCACCATCTCACAGCCCATCCCGCACATCCACCACGTCCATTGTCTCACGGCTGCACACCGTGACTTCCCCAAACCGCGAATTTACCCTAATAAACAACGGCTCAAAGAGGGTTGGTATGTATGTGGCCTGGTTGTTTACCTCTGTTTGCTAGTCACTGGTTTTACACTCTCCTGGCTGTTCTCTAAGTAGGTTTTAAGAAGGGAGTGGGGGGTAGGATTTCTCATTGTAAAGATTATGATAGAGATAGGGAAAGAGGAAAAGTTTAGAGTACTCTAGATTAAAGGAAGAGCATCAGCTAAGTCCTACCAGCAGGAAAGCTTATGCATCATGGAAGAGAAAGATGTTTAGTTCAATTAAATAGGTACACATGTAGTATGTACTGTACGTTTTATTTTCAGGGCCTTGAACAATTATATTTCTAAGTTTCAAAGGGGCACCTGGGTGGCTCAGTTGGTTAAGCGTCCGACTTCGGCTCAGGTCATGATCTCGTGGTCAGTGAGTTCAAGGCTGCATCAGGCTCTGTGCTGACAGTTCGGAGCCTGGAGCCTGCTTTGGATTCTGTGTCCCCCCCTCTCTCTGCCCCTCCCCTGCTTGCACTCTGTCTCTCTAAAAAATAAAATGAGGGTACCTGGGTGGTTCAGTCAGTTAAGTGTCCAACTTTGGCTCAGGTCATGATCTCATGGTCTGTGAGTTCGAGCCCCATGTCGGGCTCTGTGCTGACAGCTCAGAGCCTGGAGCCTGCTCAGATTCTGTGTCTCCCTCTCTCTGCCCCTCCCCCACTCACGCTCTGTCTCTCGCTCTCTCAAAAATAAATAAACATTAAAAAAATTATATTTCTAAGTTTTATGAAAATGTAATTTATAAATTAACTTATAGGATGGCTGAACAATCTGTTGTCTAAGCCAATACAAAACCCTATTTTGTTCGCAATAAAGTTGAACTATGAATTAATTCCTCATTTAAACTGTGTTTTTTAATTAATTTTTATTTTCAGAGGAAAATATGTGCATTCACTAGGATATAGGGACAATTCAAAATAAATTTTCAATTACACTGAAAATTATGCTTTATAATCTCTTTTTTTTTTTTCACATAACATTTCATGAACGTTTTCCCCAGAACATGAACTATCCAACTTCCTTATTAATGGGTTGGATGCATAGTGTTCCATTGTATGGATATAGCAAAGTGCATTTAACCAAAGCTTTACTAATGGAAAATCAGGTCAGTCCCAGTTTGTTGTTGTTGTAGTAAATAATGATGTGTTGAACATTCTTATGTGTAACTTTTTGCACCTATCTGATTATTTTCTTACTACAAATTTCTCTAAATGTCCTTTCTTGGTTAAAAGATGAAAACCATTTAGGGGTGCCTGAGTGGCTCAGTAGGTTATGTGGCCAACTTTGGCTCAGGTCATGATCTCACAGTTCATGAGTTTGAGCCCTGCATCAGGCTCTGTGCTGACAGCGCAGAGCCTGGAGCCTGCTTCAAAATCTGTGAACACCCCCTTTCTCTGCCCTTCCCCCACTCACATTCTGTCTCAAAAATAAATAAACTTTTATTTATCTATCTATCTATCTATCTATCTATCTATCTATCTATCTTTTATTTTTGAGAGAGAGGTGGAGTGTTAACGGGAGGAGCAGAGAGGGAGACACAGAATCTGAAACAGGCTCCAGGCCCTGAGCTGTCAGCACAGAGCCAGATTGGGGGCTCGAACTCACTAACCATGAGATCATGACCTGAGCCAAAGTCGGACGCTCAACCGACTGAGCCACCCAGGCACCCCCAGGCAACTTTTTTAATGTGTTCTGTTTGCTGCTATATCCTTAGCACCTAGCTGGAAAAACAATAGTATTTTACTCAAGTTTTTTTGAATGAATATATTTTCAAATGGGGCACTAATCTTTTAAAACATTTGATTTGCAAAATCTGCAAGTGAAATGATATTAATTCTTCATCTGGCAAATAATTACCTAATTTGCCACTTCTTTTTTAGTTTTGTTTATGGTACATTTTGTCAAAGGAATCTCTAAAGCTGATATAATTTAATATTTGGCAGTTAAAGTCCCCTTTTTTCTTTTTAAAAAATTTCTTGATTTAGAGAACTTGATTTTCAAGTTAAAAAAAAATCCCATTGGCATTCTGATTAGATTTTGTGCAATAAATAAATAAATTAGGGAAGCAATATCTTTATAATAATGAATATTTCTACCCAGAAGTACATGTTCATTTAAATAAAATCATTTATCTACCTCACTTAAATTTTGTAGTTGTCTTTCCTATGTAGAGTCTGTACAATTCTTTTTATCTTTATTTCTAAACTTTTTTGTTACTGATATTTGAATGAGATCCTTCTCCACTAGCTTTCCTAAAGTGCTCATTGATACAAAAGCGGTTAATTTTTATGTGTGGAATTTGGAGTGCTGTACTCATTATACTGAATTCCACTGGTTATAATGATCCTTTAGGCAATTATCTTAGATTTTGTAGAATACTATCATCCATATAAAGATAGTTCAATCTTGTTTCCAAAGTTACATAATCTATTTGTCTTTCTTATTACATTACATTGTAGAGCTCTCAGAACAGTGTTGCCTTATGGTAGTGACAACTGACTTCCTCATTTCTCACTTTAATGGTGGTTCCTTTAGTACTGAGTATAAAACTAGCTGTTGATTTGAAGAGGGGCGTGTGTGTGCACGCATATGCACTAGGAAAGCATTTAATCCCACTTTGCTAAGGTTTTTTTTTTTTTTTTTTTAATAATCAGGAAAGGATGTTGAATTTATCAACTGCCTTTTCAAATTTTATCAACCACATGTATTTTTTCTCCTTTAACCTTTTAGTGAATTATATGGATTCTAATTTTAGTGGAATCCAAATACTGAACCATGGTTCATTCCTTGAATTGAGACAATCCAATACAGGCATACCTCGTTTTATTGCCCTGCTTTATTGTGCTTTGCTTTATTGTACTTCACAGACATTGTGTTTTTTCACAAATTGCAGGTTTGTGGAAATCCCCTGTGGAGGCAGTCCACTGGCGCCATTTTTCCAAGAGCATTTGCTCACTTTGTGTCTCTGTGTTTGGTAATTCTCCTAATATTTCAAACTTTTTCATTATTGTTGTATTTTATGGTGATCTGGGACCAGTGGTTATGACTCGCTCAATGTTCAGATGATGGTTAGCATTTTTCAGCAATAAAATATTTTTAAATGAAGGTATGTACATTGCTTTTTTAGACATGATGCTATTGAGCACTTAATAGTCTACAATATAGTGTAAACATAACTTCTGTATGCACTGGGAAGCCAAAAAATTCCTTTGACTCACCTTATTGCAATGTCAGCTTTATTGCAATGATTTAGAACCAAACCTGCAATATCTCCGAGGTATGCCTGTAGGGAAGTTAGCTTCAAAACGCGTTGTGATTTATATTTGCAGTAGATTTGTCTTCCTAAATATTTTTATTCTAGGTTAATATTCGTGTTCCTCTGAGCACATCCTAACTCAGATGGGAAAGGGGTAGCCAGCAGACACATCTTGGTAGAAAGAGGACTGTGTTTCATATTTGAAATTTGCCACAGTTAATCCCACATATAATGAAACCAAATGGCCACAAGAGCCTCAGTTTGTGTGTCACTTACCCTTTGGGGTTTCTTTCCAGCTCATTTAAAAGTGTGTGATCACAGTATTCAAAAACTAAATGCATTTTCCTTTTTCTCCTGAACACCTCAATGAGGTTCACAAGGTTTGGGTGCTTTAATTGCTGCAAAGGAATTGAAATACAAAGTCTGGTGATTTTATTTCTTATAGTAGTTTCTCCCCAGATCCCTTACAATTTGAACAATGGAAGGCCTTGCTTACCATTCCCTGTGCATCTCTTGTGGATAATTTTATTATGGTTACTCACAAGAGGAACTACTCTTGGTAAGAATCATAGAAACTTGAGGTTGAAAAAGAAGATGTTTTTCTTCTTTAAAATAAATTCTTTAAGAGTTTATTTAATGTACCTGTATATAGATGGTAATTAAACTGCTTGAATCTCTCTGGAGATAGCAAATAAAGTGCACAACTTAAAATATAGGCACTGATACCACAAACACTTTATGTAGTTTGTGAAAATTCTAAACATCCAGGTCATAAAATAACCTGAATAAAAAATTGAAGAAATGGAATTACTGAGTAAAAGGCCCTAAAAATTATTAATCCACACTAAGTTTGCATATTGTCATGGGTTTAAACCCAGTCTGGATTTGCGTGTTGGTTTTCAGAAATACCAGATCCCAACATTCAACTCTGATTAAGCTGCCTATTCTACAAGTCCCCACAGTGTGTTTTTAATTTATTTATCATGTTTTCATCTCTGTTCTTTGATTCTATTGTTCTCTCTTATGCTTAGACGTCTTATGTGCTAAATTCCGTCTCAAGCTGAAGGATTTCACAAGGCACCTGTTTAATGCTATGAACCAGAGGGAAAATTCTACTGAAGATAGTCCATCATAGAGTTAACTATATAACTTATCATCCAATCAGGGTAACAAGCATAAGCCAAGACTGTCCCAGGCACATAGGCAGATATGGTCATCCTGCCTACAGCTAGGGCCACCATGTAAGTTAGCACACAAACCAGGAGGCTTTTGAGAGCTCGTTTGGAGGTTGTAGCAGGGGAACGCAGCTACTCCTAGACCCTTGACGGAAGAGCGGTCCTCCTGTATCAGGGAAGGTCGTCCTCTTGGGCCAAGCATGTAGCTCCAAGCTCCAAGATGCACATGGAGTGGTGAGGGAGGAAGAGGAAAACAGCCTAGCCAGCCAGATCAGCCAAATCACCTTTGGCAGTCCAGGGGGTGACAGATCGCCCTCACACCCTAGGGTGCTTTTGAAAGAGGGTGCTAACCAGACCGGATTCTGGGACAAAAGCTATGAATCAGGACATCTGATCACTCCTCCTTACATATAACTCATCTTCCCTATTGTTTTCCAGTATATAGATACATCACTTTCCAAACCCTCTACCACTTACTCAGAAAGATATATAGAGGGAACACAGTATTGTGTATACAGTAGGAGCTGCATAAATACTTTGCAGGCCCAATAGTGATAGCCTCCTCTACTTTAGTACCTGTAAGCATGACTTGAAGGGAAAAAAAAAATGAGTCTGCAACTATGTGTCTGCTGTTCAACAGTTTGAGAAAAAGGACTCCATTACATATTAAAAATATGTCCAGAGCATAAAATCAACTTGCCGTTGTCTAAGACAGCAGAGAGGCAAACGGGAGGAAACAGGTCACACAGGTAAGCCAGCTGCTTTGTGCTACACTGAAAACCACAGGATGGAAGTGAAACAGCGTCTCTACCAGGAGGCTAAGGGATTCACAGATACTAAACTGGTCAAACCCGGTTTGGGGTAGATGAGCAATACATATCCCCTTTGCAAATGAAATTAGCCCAGGAAAACAGTGACTTGTATCAGTAACACAGGTGATAAGGAGGACAAAAATCAAACCACATTTAAATAACAGGACGATAGGAAGAAGGGAAGGGAAGTTTATCATGGAAGGAAACTGTTCAGGGCACGCATGGGTATAACATTCCAAAAGCAGAAAAGGGGTACGTTATGGGAACCGTCACCAGAGACCAAGCTGAGGTGGAATCTGGCTACTTTTTACCTTCAAGTCAAATTGGGGCACTGTGACCCAGGAGGTACTACGAGCATTAACCTTACTTGCAGTCGTGGGTAGGCGGGAGGTGGGGGATAAAAAAGCATTACTTTCATTAGAAAACAACCCACAGCCAGGTCAGACACACCCTGGAGCTTAGCTCTGTGACGTTGTCTGCTGACCAGCGCCCTCTGCTGGCTGCGAGGTAACAGTGAACCGGTTTTTATGATGGATGTACTTGAGAACTCAGTCGGTGTATATGAAATTATATTTTAAACTATTATTAATTTTAGGAATTGTGCTGCAAATAATACTTGGAAAGGACAGATAATATGATAATTATTATCTCCCTTTAAAAACTGACTTCTGGGGTTTTCCTAAAAAAAGATGACACATGTCAAAAGTGAAGATCGGCTGTGTGTTCTTGAGGATATAAATCACATTTCTGTTATTCCAAGTGTGGTCTCCAAACCTTCTGTGCCACCAAGGAGTTTGCTGGAAATGCTGCATCTCAGGCTGACCACACACCTTCAACTCAGTACCTGCATTTTAGCAAAGTCCCCTGGGGATTCCAATGCACATTAATGTTTGAGAGGTGCTGCCCTGTGCCTCAGTTTCCTCCCTGATAAGATAAGGTGCTGGATGAGAAGTGTCGCTAGGTTCTTTTCTGGTTCTAAAACCGTAACATTTCTAGGACAGGAAAACATTTCCATTGAAGACTTATGAATCTTACGTGTCAAATCCTATCAGAGTAAAAACAACTTTAGGGGCACCTGGCTGGCTCAGTTGGTAGAGCATGTGACTTGACCTCCAGGTCCTAGTTCAAGCCCCACATTGGGGATAGAGCTTACTTAAACAACAACAACAACAACAACAACAACAACAACAACAAACAAATTATTTGTGAAAAATGTGTATACATAGCTGGGGGAGATACTCAGTAGGTCTAAGAACCAGTGGAACACAGGAAGGACCAACCCCTATGGATGCCACAGTCCAGTCCTGAGGGATCCTGTGCCGGGAGATGCTCTTCTAGTTGCCTGTTTGTGGGGAGGAGGATTGGGTGGGGGATGAGTGGAGAAAGGCGGGGGTGGGGGAGGGTGAACACTGGGATGAAGGGACTCAGGACAGTAGATATTTACCAACCAGAATGGAAAGTACTTCAGGATCAGAGCTGCCAAAGTCCAAAGCGATAATCAACTCATTTTCCATAGTCGCTGATACCAAGAAATTTAAGTCCAACCAGAAAAACAACACCACTTTAAGATGCATTCAAATTGTAATTTGGGCATACATAGTTCATCCAATACCATGAGGTTATAGATATATAGAGAAAGTTAACCTACCTTCAACATACGTATTTCTCTTAGTGCTATTTTCTTAACAACAGGATCATCTTCAGATTCCACAAATTTTTTAATAGCTACCACTTGTCCGGAGGTTTTGTTTCTGCATTTGAATACAACCCCATAGGACCCCTCTCCAATCTTAGCTAATTTTTCATACTTTTCCATTATGGTTGAAGTGACTTAAGGTACTGTATTGATTGCCTTGCAGCACAATGTTGCACCTGGAAAATAAGACGACTCAGCTTGATCAAGTCATCAAGGTCAATGTTCTCACAATCTTTTACATAAAACCAATTTACTCAGGATGCCAGAGATTTATTTCCATCGATTAATTTTAAATACACTTAGAAAGATGTGAACATTATTTTGGCAGTTTAGTTCAGTCTTTATGTGGTCCTTTGAGCTACTGCAAAGATTTCATATATTTCTTTTTTATTTTAAGATTTTTATTAAAAAAATTTTTTTTAACATGTACTTATTTTTGAGAGAGAGAGAGAGAGAGAGAGAGAGAGAGAAGATGTGGGGAGGGGCCAAACAGAGATGGAGACAGAGGATCCCAAGCAGACTCTGCACTGGCAGACAGCACACAGCCCAATTCAGGACTCGAACCCATGAACTGTGACATCATGACCTGAAGTCGGACACTTAACTGACTGAGCCGCCCAGGTGCCCCAAGATCTCATATATTTCTTATAGTGGGTCTGTATTTACTTCAGTTGAATTAAGGAATTCGTGGAAAGGAACCTTATCTAGTCTATTTTCATTATCCTCAAGTAAATGATTAAAATATGATGCTGTAAAATCCAACTGAAGGAACATTTTTATACTCTTGATTGCATTGTTTCTCTTTTCTCTCCTCACCCATTTGACAAGGGGGTTTAGGAAGAACTGAGAACCAGACAAGGTACAAAGTGCTACACTTCCACCTGGTGGACAGAGGAAAGAGCAGATATGGACTGTCAAATAAAGCAGCCATTAAAAACAGTAACAAAATCTTTCTAGCTCTTAGCTCTTATATGTATGAAGGAACATATCCTTAAATTCTTAGCTCCCAAAGAAAAGAAAAAGCACAAAAAGAGGACAGATTTCTCTAATTTTTCACGAATGCTTTCATATCCATAATGATTTCCATGGAAATATTTAATTTGTTGGTCCTGCATCACCCATGTGTGAATTTTGTGGTGACTGGATTACATGGTAAGTAACAAATAAGGCCACCATAATTAAAGAAATCAGTGTAGGAATTAAAAATATAAAAATTCAAGTAAGTCTCAAAAATCCCACCCCACTTTATCCAGCAGAATCTTAATATAATCTAATAGTGACAATAAGAGCTAGCCCTTAAATAACATTGTCCTAGGAAAATCACATATAATTTGCACAACCATTCTATGAAGTAAGTGCAATTTTCATCCAGTTATATGGATGAGAAAACCAAGGCAAGGTGAAGCTAGTATGGAATTAGAACCCAGGGAGTCAAGCTCCAGAGATCACAATTTCAATCACTAGGCTATACTGCCTCTCAGTTAGTTCAAAAGAATGCACAGTTAGGAGAACCATTTTATCCAGGTCTTAGTATTAATAAAATATCAAGTAAAAGAGGTGACCCCTTTTTAGATTTTTCATGTTCAAATGAGTATCCTCTTTCTTTTTCTTTTTTACTTCACTAACATCTTTTCCACCCACAGATTGTCTCAATGGAGTAAGAAATCATCTACTCTCACTCATCACCATAGAAAGACACAACTGGGGGAGTGTTTACCTTGGTAAATGACTATTACTAAACCATTTTACAATGCCTCATTTTTTTTTTTTTTTTTGTAGATTTTATTCTTTCTTATTACAGGGAGAAAACTGAAGCATACACTCTTAAATAACACATGGAAAATTCATCACAGATTATGTTCTGAAATCTCTATCAGTTATACTGTATTTTTATATAGGTATTATTATCTTAAATCTGTTTATATATAAACATGCATAGATTTGTTCTTTAGCCTAGTTACAGGTGATAAAACAGTAGAAACTAGGAATTTGTTTTAGAAAGTTATCAGTATAGATCTTTGTGGATTTATGAACTTAACCTACTCGATAAGCCCTATGGTTACTGGAAGAAACTGTGAATATGCCAGAAAGCTTACTCATGATGTTCGTCTATGTATTATGTTCTTATTTCCCTCTAGATAGATATTTTGATCTATTGATCTATGATTTTCTTTTTTTTTTTTCCCTAACTGGCTTAATAATGATTGAGTTCTCAGACTAATATTTAGATTTCTCAGACACATCAACCAAACTTCTGAATATGATAAAATAAAACACCAGAAAAATAGTACTTTACCTGTTAACCTCTCAATGGTATCTGCTTTCTAAAGGGCTTATATGTTCATGGAAGATGGGTCTGAGCGTGCAGGCAGGAGTTAGACCACGACAGAAATTCCTCAAAGGGATTTATGGCTTTAATTCCAGCTTACTAGGACTCTACCAGAGTTTTATAAGAAGCAGTAATTTCTATCTCTTATCTGAGGTACAGCCCAACTATCTGTTTGATGACTATCTCTACACAAATAGAATCGTTTCAAAGTCAGTTTGTTCTAAGCCAAATGCCTTCTTTCTTATCCTCTTCCTCTACTTCTACCTCTACCCAAAGTTCACATACCTGCTCCACATTTTACCTAAACGGTTTGTAAAGATGTATATGGTGGGGAACTTTGAGATAGCCAAGGATAATGATGGCTGTCTAACTCTAATCTCGTCATGTATCTTTCACAAAGCTGTAGAAATCAACCAGAACAATAAAACCACATAAATATTGGGGCACCTGAGTGGCTCCGTTGGTTAAGCATCTGACTCTTGATTTTGGCTTAGGTCATGATCACACAGTTCGGGAGTTTGGGCCCCACATGTGGCTTGCTCTCTATCTCTCTCTTAAATAAAAATAAACTTAATAAGAAAATGCACATAAATGAAATGCTTCCAACATAATAGGAAAGACAGAGGAATTTAAAAACTTAAGTAGAAAAGTACACTCCAAATTCTGGAAGAGATATTTCCCAGGATCCCACTAGAAGCCTTGCAGAGAACGAATACAGAAATGTGGTGGGATCTGGAAAAACTGTAAAGGAGACAGGAGAGGAAATGAAGGGCCTGGGATAGACTTAAAATCATCCCCCCTTCCCCCCAACCAAAGAGAAAATACATCACAAGTGCAAAAATACTGAGAGTGTCTCAGTGGATCAGAGCAGTCACCACAGGGAAAGGACTTAAAAGTTACGGATGTCGAGAAGGCATCAGTCAGTGTGACACTATTGGGGAAGAGAAGGGCAAGAGGGAAGGCAGAGGCTTCTCCAATCTCTGTCAGAGACTGGAGAGTGAAGAGTAAAAGAAGCAAGAGGGTAAATTTGTGCCCCTGCAAGACAAAAGAGAACCCCAAAACTGAAGGACATGCAAATCTCTCTGCCCCTAATTAAAAAAAAAAAAAGTGCTACTCATTAAAGAAACTGCACTTTGGTACATTGACAGAGCGGACTCTCTTGACCTAGGATTGCTGTCAACTATCACAAGCCAAAACTTGCCCAGGAAATCAAATAGACAAAAGCGGTCTCCACACAAACCTATTAGTGGAAGAAAATAGAAATGAGAATGGAACATTACAGCTGATGAAAATTATGTCCAAAAACCTAACAGTGAAGCAGAAGAAAACTAACACAACACTCCAAACCGATTTAAATATCTTCTAACATTCATCTGGATATATGAAAAGCACGTGGAATCAGAAATTCAAATAAGACCAGAAGTGAACAAAAAAAATAAATAAATAAGAAAAAAAAAGATAGTTGATTGAACTCAGGAAAAAAAATACAAGAAAAAAACAAAATCATCTCAGAAATAAAGGCTAAAAAACAAGACACCAATGAAAGAATAGATTCCAATGAAAACTTAATAAGGGACATTTTAAAAAGACAGAACAATTAAGAGATTCAAAATGAGAAAAGAAAAAGTAAGAGAGTTTAGAGAGAAAGTGGTTGAAATGGAAGACAGGCAAAGACAACCCAACACATGTAATTAGAGTCTCTGAAGAAGAAAACAAAATGGTGGAACAGAACGAATAGTTGAAAGTATAATCCGTGAAATTTTTCTGGAAGCAAAATAAAGTCAAAGCGTACATACTGAAAAGGCCCGTCAGGTAGTTGGCAAAACTAAGTCAGAACAATCAACTCGGACATATTTGAATAAAACTATCAAAACAAATACTCTCATATCCTGCAGGCATAAGAGAAAGAGAGTGACATCAACCTTGTCTAGAGGACACAGTGCAACAGCAGCCTTTTCAAGAGATTCAAGAGAAGAAAGTGAAGGCCAAGGATTTTACACTCAACCAAGCTGTCCTTCAAGTAGCAAAATCATACATAAACAGTTTAAAATATGCAAGACCTCCAGGAATATTGTATTCATGAACCCTCTTAAAGAATCTACAAGAGGAGGGGCGCCTGGGTGGCTCAGTCGGTGGAGCGGCCGACTTTGGCTCAGGTCATGATCTCGCCATCCGTGGGTTCGAGCCCCGCGTCGGGCTCTGTGCTGATGGCTCGGAGCCTGGAGCCTGTTTCGGATTCTGTGTCTCCCTCTCTCTGACCCTCCCCTGTTCATGCTCTGTCTCTCCCTGTCTCAAAAATAAATAAAACGTTAAAAAAAAAAAAATTAAAAAAAAAAAAAAAGAATCTACAAGAGGAAACTTTCACCCAGCCAAGAGCTGATTGGGAAAACTTCAAGAAGAGATTTATAGTGAGCATTTAATATATTTAATTGATGACTAGAGCAAAGATGGGGACAAGGGTGGAAGAATAATATATAAAAGTTAGAAGTGCTGACAATGTAGAAGGTAATGCAATTAAAGATCTGTTTAAAAAATGGAAAGGGAACAAAGAAAGCAGAATAAATTGATAACTAAATAGATGGGAGTAAAATACACCATTAAAAAGAGGCAAACCAGGGGCCCCTGGCTGGCTCAGTTGATTAAGCTCCAACTCTTGATTTTGGCTCAGGTCATGATCTCACGGTTTGTGAGTTTGAGCCCTGCATCGGGCTCCATGCTGACAGTGTGGGGCCTGCTTGGAATTCTCTCTCTCTCTGCCCCTCCTACACGTGCGTGTTCTCTCTCTCTCTCAAAATAAATAAATAAACTTGAAAAAAAACCCAGACAAACCAGAGAATAAAAAGTTAAATAAGAAAATGGACTGAGAGCACTAAAAAAATACCCAAAGAAGTCTAAGAAATAAAAATCAAACACAATACATAGAGAAAGAACACAGGGTTAACATTATACATGTAAAAATTATAATATAAAACAATATGACAGGGTAAAGACTAATATCAGTTATATCAATAAATATGTGTGGGCTTAACTCATTGATTAAATGAAAAAGATTTCAATTTGGCTCACAAAGCTAGATTCAACTATAAGCTATATGCAAGAGACACATCTAAGACAAAGTGATTCAGAAAGGTTAAAAATAAAAAGACAAACAGAGGTATTCAGGACAAATGGAAATATTAAGAAAGGAGATTTAAGACAAAATATAATTAAAGCTACAGGAAGCATTAAATACAACAGAAGGGGGGCAATTTTTAATGCTAAAAGCCACGATTCACAATGAAGATAACATAGCAATTACTGTTACAAAGCAGAAACTTTATTTAGGACATGTAAGGAGACATGTATAGAAACACATTAATCATGACACTTAAACACACCAGTTTGAGGAAAAGGCAAGGCCAATGGAAAACAAAAAACAAAAAACAAAACAAAACAAAAAAACATGTAACTATGCAGAATACCTAAACAATATAACCAATAAGGTAGATCTTTAGGAGACAGATATATTGAATTATATACTCTGATAATCTAAAATCTACCTTCTTCTCAAGCACACATCAGAAAGTTTACAAAACTAGAAATATTATAAAAACATTCTGATCACAATCAAACTAGAAATTAATACAATTAAAAAAACAATATATATATATATATATAATTAAAAAAAAGACCTTCTACCTACAAACTAAAAAAGCCTTCAGTTAAATACCTACTGGGTAGAGGGGGAAATGCAAACTGAAATAATGGAACTAAAAAAAAAAATAATGAAAACACTACATATCAAAATCAATGAGATACATTTAAAGCAGGGGTTCTCAACTGGGGGTCATTTTGTTCCTCAGAGGAATTTTTCAATGTCTGGAGACATTTTTGATTGTTATGAGGATGTAGAGGCCAGGAATGCTGCTAAATATTTATCCCAGGACAGAGCCCCACAAGAAGAATGGTCTATCTGAAAAGTTCATAATGCCATGATTGAGACACCCTGACATATAGAAATTGAGAGAAAAAAATCCAGGGATTGAAACAATATAGAAGAAAAGATAAAAGAGTAAAAATAATAAATAAATGCAATAATCTAAAAAAGAACTACAAAATAAACCAAAATAAAGCACCAGAAACAATAACATTGAAGCAGAAATTAATAGAGAATACAGAAATAATAGATCTAATTAATAAAATAAATTAATAAAAGTTCCTTAAAAAAAATTAAACAAACCTATAACTACCTTATTCAAGAAAAAAGGGAGAAAGAATGAATATACAAAATAAGAAATAACAAGAGGTAATAAAACAGAACAATTTTTTTTTTCAAAAATCATGAGTCTACTTTGCAGGCATCTATATTTTTATTTATTTATGTATTTATTTATTTTTAAGTGTTTATTTTGGAGAGAGAAAGGGAGGGTGGTTAGGGCAGAGAGAGAGGAAGACACAGATTCCAAAGCAGGCTCCTGGCTCCGAGCTGTCAGCAGAGCCCCATGCGGGGCTGGAACTCACGAACTGTGAGATCATGACCTGAACTGAAGTCAGACACTCAACCAACTGAGCCACTCAGGTGCCCCATGCAGGCATCTATAAAAATGTATTTAAAAACTTAGATGAAATGGATAATTTTCTAGAAAAATACCATTTACGAAAATTTACCTAATTAAAGATTGAGAATTTAAAGTGGCTTCTGGGGCACCTGGGTGGCTCAGTCAGTTAAGTGTCTGTTGGTTAAGGGTCTGTCATGATCTCCCAGTCTGTGGGTTCAAGCCCCGCATCGGGCTCTGTGCTGACAGCTCAGAGCCTGGAGCCTGCTTAGGATTCTGTGTCTCCCTCTCTCTCTGCCCCTCCCCTGCTCATGCTTTCTCTCTCTCTCTCTCTCTCTCTCTCTCTCTCTCTCGAAAATAAAATAAACATGAAAATTAAAAAAAAAATAAAGTGGTTTCTGCATAAGAAATAAAGAAAGTTTATTTTTTAAAAATCCCACAAAAAAGCACCAGGGGTCAGACTTTGACTACTGTGGGGTAAAGAGGTTGGTAAATTCTCTCCCGAAAACACAAGGCCAGGGAAAATTGTCAAAAAAGTAAAATGAAAGCCCGAACCAACCCATAACAATTTGGGGGCTCTGGAAATCAACTAAAGGTAAAAAACAAATTGAGAAGTACTTATTCATGATCAGTTAGAATTCCACTTAAGAACAATGGGGGTCTGTGGCTTCTGCCTGGACCTGCTGCCATTCCTCCTCTACCCTCATCCCCCCAGCTCAGCAGGGGCACCGCCACAACTACTGTGAACTGGCCATGAACCAGAAGCCTTACTCCAAGGGAAAATGTGCTTGATATGGCTCACACCCGTGACAGGCTGAAAACCCGTGACAGGACTGTCAGTAAAATTCAGTAGGAACCCAACGGGGGAAAGCCCCACAGCTTTGTAAGCCTAAGGATGTACTTCCAGGTGGAGTGAGCTGCAGACTAGCCAAAAATTTATGGGAAGATCATGGAAGAGCCCCAGAAGGGGTAGTTTGGCTTTCCACATATCTCTGGCTAACTGGGAAACTCTGAGGCATACAGAGGGAAGACCCAGTAGGGTCCTGAGGCAGATTTGAGGACTGACTGAACTCTGAATGCGCTGCCCAACCCACGCACTGGTCCACTGGAAGAGGATGAAGGATTATGCCTAGAGGTGTTTAAGTACCACTGCTGCTCAAATTATTGGTGACCACCAAACTATGCAGACAGTGGTGAGTCCTAGAAAGCCAGGCTAGAATAATTAAAAAACTGAACACAGACATCAACAGTCACACGTTTGGAAGGAGGTAGATTCTAGAATACAGGCAGGTTGCAAACACAAAAACCAACCCACAAAAAAATCCTCAGTGGAGAAAACTGGAATCCAGCATTGATGTATTATCTGAAATGCCCAGTTTCCAATTAAAACGTTATGAGGGATGCTAAGCAAAAGGAAAGTGTTTCTGATACTCAAGGGCGGTGGGGGGAGGGGGTGGGGGAGAACAAGTCAACAAAAACAACAAAAATGGATTCCCAACAGACTCTTTTTGGGGGATAGAAATTGACAAGATGAACCTAAGATTGGTATGGAAACTCACAGTACCCAGAACAGCCAAAGCAACTGGAATAAAAAGAAACTGGAAGACTTACAATACCTGACTTCAAATTTTACCATAAAATTAGAGTAAATGAAAAGAATATGGTACTGGCATAAAGACAGACATATGTATCAGTGAAACAGAATGGACAGTCACGAGATGACCCTTTTATTTATAGTCAATTGCTTTTCACAAAGATGCGATGGCAATTCAATGAAAAAAGATTGTTTTCAATCATTTCAATCATTTCAACAAATGATGCTAGGACAGTTGGTGTACATATGTAATAAAATAAAAACAAAAACAAAAAAACTTAAGTACCTCACACAGTATACCAGAACTAACTCAAAATGCATCACAGATCAAAATGTAAGAGCTACAACTGTACAACTTCTAGCAAAAATTAAGAGAAAAATCTTTGTGACCTTAAGTTAGGCAAAGATTTCTAAGATCCGACACCAGAAGCATGATACATAAAAAAAAAAAAAATTGATAAAATGGAATTCATCAAAATTAAAATCTTTTGCTCTTCAAAAAAACTGACCCAGTAAGAAAATGAAAAAACAAGACAGAGCCTAAAGAAAACATTAGATAAAGGATTTGTATCCATGGGGCGCCTGGGTTTGCTCAGTCAGTCAAGTGTCCGACTTCAGCTCAGGTCATGATCTCATGGTTTGTGAGTTAGAGTCCTGAGTTGGGCTCTGTGCTGACAGCTTGGAGCTTGGAGCCTGCTTCAGATTCTGTATCTCCCTCTGTCTCTACCCCTCGCCTGCTCACACTCTGTCTCTCTCAAAAATAAAATAAATATTAAAAAAAAAAGGATCTGTATCCACAATACATAAAGCATTCTTACAACTCATCAGGCAGCCAGATAACCCAAGTTAAAAATGGACAAAAGATTTTAAGTCAACTCTACCCCCAACATGAGGCTTGAACTCATGATCCCAAGATCAAGAGTTGTATGCTCTACCAACTGAGCCAGCCAGTCACCCCAGAAATGAACAAAAGATTTGAATAGATATTTCACCAGAGAAGATATATGAATGTCTAATAAGCACATGAAAGGATGCTATTAGTCATTAGGAAATGTAAATTAAAACCACAATAAGATACCACTATGTACCCACCAGAAGGAGTAAAAGACAGAGTGACAATATCCAGGATTGATAAGGATGCATAGAAACTGGAACTCTCACACATTAATGGTAGGAAGGCTAAATGGCGCAGTCCCATTGGAAAACAGTTTGGTAATATCTTAAAAGTTAAACACAAATTTAAAATAAAAGTTAAACAGAAACAGCACTTCCACTTTTTGGTATCTATCCAGGAAAAATAAAAATAGGTCTATACAAAGACATGTATGCAAGTGTTTATAGTATCATTATTCATAAGAGCTCCCGTTAAAAACAATCTAAATGCCCATGAACTAATGAATGAAAATCCATGCAATGATATACTTGTTCAGCATTAAAAGGAAAGTATTGATTCATACTATAGTGTGATGTGCATAAAAAAATAAAACTGAAAACATATGCTATGTGAAAGAAGCCAGACAGCTCCCCACCCACACACATATTATATGATTCCATTTACATGAAATTTCTAGAAAAGGCAAATGTACCCCTGAGAAGGACCCAGCATCTCCTCAGTGGTACTGCTGCCCAAAATGCAAAGCCTGAATCAGATCACGAGGAAACAGTAGACAAATTTACTTTGGCATCCTACAAATAACTGGCCCGTGTTCTTAAAAAAATGTTAAGGTCATAAAAGACAAAGGTCAAAGAACTGTTCCAGAATGAAGGAGACTAAAAAGATTGAAAAGGAAATGCAATGCAATGTGTGATGCTAAATTGAATTTTTGAATGGGATAACTATAAAGAATTATACTTGGGCTAATTGATGAAATCTAAATATCGGCTGTGGTGCCACCTGAGTGGCACAGTTGGTTAGGTGTCCAACTTCGGCTCAGGTCGTGATCTCACAGTCTGTGAGTTCGAGCCCTGCATTGGGCTCTGTGCTGACAGCTCAGAGCCTGGAGCCTGCTTCAGATTCTGTCTCCTTCTCTCTTTGCCCCTCCTCCGCTGTGCTCTGCCTCTCTCTGTCTCTCAAAAATAAATAAATGTAAGGGGCGCCTGGGTGGCTCAGTCGGTTGAGCGGCCGACTTCGGCTCAGGTCATGATCTCGCAGTCCGTGAGTTCGAGCCCCGCGTCGGGCTCTGTGCTGACAGCTCGGAGCCTGGAGCCTGTTTCGGATTCTGTGTCTCCCTCTCTCTGACCCTCCCCCGTTCATGCTCTGTCTCTCTCTGTCTCAAAAATAAATAAACGTTAAAAAAAAAATTAAAAAAAAAATAAATGTAAAAACAAAAAATTAAATATTGACTGTGGAATAGGTACTGAATTTCCTGATTTATGTAATCCGTACTGTGGTTATGTAAGAAAATGGCCTAGTTCTTGGGAAATATACCTGAACTATACGTAAGGGTAAAGGGGCATGATGTCTGTAGCTTACTCTCAAAAGGTACAGACAGAAAAATTAATATACATGTATTTATACATGGAGAGACAGGAAGGAAATGATAAGACAAATGGAGCATAATTAATGAATCACATAGATGTATGGCAGTTCATTGTACTATTCTTTCAAGTTTGAAATTATTATATCAAAATGCAGCTATTTAAAAACCTATATATGGTGGGACTGAAGTGTCTTAACTCACTTTTCTCCTGCATATCAACTTCCATTACACCAAAGACATCTTTCTCAAACATCAATATCCTCAGATGTTGCCTTTCCTCAGAAATGTCCTATGGCCTCTAATGCCACAGAATAAAGTTCAGATTACAGTATGATAGTTACAGTCCTTTACACTCTGGTCCCAATGGACCTTTCCCACGATGCTCCTCAGATTCTTCCCCAGACATTTTCAGATCTGTCGCTGCTTATGCCACTGCTGGGAAGGTCTGACTCTGAAATCCTCATCTTTTGCAATTCAATTCAAATGTCCTTTCTCTTAGCCTTCCCCAACCCCAATCTTTCTCTGCACACATACTGTGTTCATGACTTCCCCACTCCTTTTTTACGCATTATTCATTACATCCGACTTGCATCCTTAGCCCATTGGCTGGCACATGGCAGGTGCTCAACCTATTGAAGTCCTTCCGTAATTTTATTCTCTAACCTTTCTGCTAATTATGTGAAATCACTCTCTTTTAAGCAAAGGAAATAATCACGTTTTGGTTGTTAATATAGTATCTGCGCAGGAAATCAAGATTAAGCAGTGATATAGCTATTGCCAGGGAATAGATGAAATTGGTTGAAAATATTTTTCACTGTCCTTAGTGACCTTCTATATATATATATAGATATATTCTATATATATATATAGAATATATCTATATATATATATATAGAATACTATATATCTATATATATATATAGATATATATATATATCTTGGCTATGGGGTCTCCTGACTTCACAATTTACCAAATATCTGTTAAATTCATGAAGTTCTGTGTACAAAGGTAAAAACAGATATACACTTAGGCCCACTGGTAAATACAGAAAGATGGATACGATACTTGAGTGGATCATTAAATTCTTTGAAAGTTTTCTTTTTAATTTCCTTAGTCTTAAGGAAATGATGCACACAGAAACAGAGAAAACACTGGGAGGCAGATTGTTTTCCATGGTTGTATCACAAAGCAGGTCCCGAGGGCTCAAGCAAGCCTATCGAATGCGCAGGGGGAAGAAAAACAAAATTAAGAAACAGGAGAGTAATGGGGTGAAAAAATACTGACACATTTCCTGAAGTTTATAAGAAACTGGTGTAAATGGTGGCATTAGGAATTAGGGGGAAAGGAGACCTTTTCAAGACCAGGCCAGACCAGGTGGATTCTGCAGACTTCAACTCACCATGTGCTTTGTTGTTAGTAGTGATTCCAGTGCAACCAAACTTGCAGTATTCGTCTTTATAAAACTGACCCGAAAAGTGGGCTACAAGACCCATCTGCATCTATCTTATGAACATAACCCTGAATTACAGAACCTTGAAAGTACACACACCTGTTAATAAGCTTGTCTTGGTGATGGCACAGATGAATTGAAAGCACTCCCCAGGAAACCAGAAGACCATACAATTTATATAACCCAAGAAACTAATTTTGTTTAAAAAAAAAAAAGACAACCACCACATTTCATCTGTACGCATATCTGGAAGCGTGGCATAGTCCTCTTTATTTCCAGGCCTCTGAAGAGGTCTCGACCCTTCAATGGCAGTCCAGCCTCTCGGCCACACAAGGGTCTCCCAAAGCGCGGGTGCGCCCCCGCCGCCGCTCTGCCACCTTCCCGCCGCCGCTCGCCACTCCCTCTAGCTCCTAGGGAGCCGCAGCGGGTGGGGCGTGAGGCTGGCGGGAGCACCCTGTCACCTCTAGCCCCTCGCCCCCACCCTCCCCGTCCCTCCGGAGGCTACCAGAGGGGAAGGCAGCCCGCTCCCCTGCCCTCGGGAACTCTCCCTTCTCTGGGAGCGTGCGAGCAGACCCCACTTCTCTCGCCATCAGCCCCTCGCGCCAGCCCGCAGGCCCCCGACCCACCACTAGCGCCTCCACTTACGGCGCGGACCCGGACGGTGGCGACGTAATCTCGCGCAGCCCCGAGCGGCCCCAACCCGGCGGGGGTCGCTGTGTGCAGGCAGCCACCTGCACAGCGACGGCGGAGCGGACGGCCGCGGCGTCTCCCGGGCAACCGGACGCTCAGGGCGCGCGGGCAGGGCGACTTCCGGAGCGGTCCCCCCGCCCCCGCCCCCGCACCTGCTGCCTGGGAAGCCGTGGCCCCGCCGCCTTGTGTCGGTGGGCAACGTCTGGCAGGGCCTCAACGTCGTAGTGCAGACACAGGAGAAGCTTCTTCTCTGGAACCCCGAAGGGGCCCCGAAGAAGGCGCTCAGGAAATATTTAAGCTACTTGTCCAGTAACACTTGATTGTACGAAGTCCTGTTCCTCTCCGAGTCCTCAAGAGCACTAAAATTAAGCGCATGTAAACGTTGAAATGAGGCTGTTTCCTTGCCTGGGCAGAGACTTTGTTTGTCAGATCCTCTGTTATTAGTCAGTACTTTTCAGTCCTGCTTTTATTGTCCAAATAGCTTTTCAGCAAACTTCTGGAGGCTTTTCCGTGACAGGCAGCTATTAGCTATGGTACACGTTGCTACCGTTTTCATAATTCAGCGAGCAGGGTAGTAGTATGTGGAGCTGATTCAGAGAGAGACCAATTTGCCAGCCAGTGAGGAAGCAAGTCAGGCAAATAATGTGATGAACGCTGGACAGTATCCTTTTTGCCAAAGCTTACTCTTGTTTCCAAACAGGAACTTAAAAATGCTGTGTTAATGAGCACATACATACTTTGTTTAGCATCAATACACTGCTCCCCATCATGCCGGATTGGGGTGGCCATACTTCTTCCCCTTCTTCCTTCAGGTCGCTCTACTCCCTTTTTCTCATCTTCAGTTTTCCATTGCCTTCATTTGCTTAGAAAACAAAGCCAGAAACGTTTATCTCCTTTCTCCTTCAAGACCAAGCATACCCCCAAATCTACCTAAACTCACATCTACCCATTTCCGCCTTCATCATGCTGTAGAAAATTTTCTCAGTAAGGACACAGGTGATCACTACGCGCAAACCCAGCGGCCTGTTTCCATGGTCCTGTGTTCCATCTATGAAGTTCCTGAAACTATAGACTACTAGAGCTCCTTTCTCGTGGGGAAGCCCTCTACAGTCAGGCCCGAGCTGTTTTCTAGCTTCATGCCCTGTTGCTGTGCTCCAGGCACCTTAAACTCAGCTGCATGTATCACCACTGTTCCTTGCACCTGCATTCAAGATCTAGCCTACAGCTTGCTACCCTTTTCTCCTGCACTTCATAAACTATTCATCCATCAACAACCTGGATTATATAGAACTTTCTGCATAAAGGCTTTCCTTCTCCCAAAGCAGAATTCGGTGCCTTTTGTACCTTTCTTTATTGCTTTTCAACCAAATGGGCTCCTTGAATACTGGAAATGCCGCCTTTTCCATCTTTTCTCCAGTGCCAGTGAAGTGTCTGGATACACTGAAAGTTATCAATAGAAGTTGGTTAAATAATGGAGTCTCTCTCTCTCTCTCTCTCACACACTCACACACACACACACACACACACACACACACACACACACACACACACACACGTCTTTGCAATGAGTTTTGACTAGACTTACTTAATAAGCCTTAGTTGTAATTTTATGCAAATAATCTTATTCTAATGCAAAACACTTCGAATAAAGAAAATGCTTTCTGACAAAGCAAAAATAAATTAAGACAGGAAGTTAATTTCTCTTGTTGCAAGACACAGTGAGAGTCAGAATTTGGAATCCCAACTCCTGGTGAAAATAAATCTAATTTCCTGGGGGGGAAATGCTTATATTTTAGAGGGCAGTGGATATATATATTGCTTGTATTCTGTGGAATACATACTTTAGTATGGTACTTAAAGAGTATGCACTTTGAACCAAGTGGCCTGGGTTTAAATTCTAGCTCTATCACTTACCAGCTTTATTCTTAGGCAAGTTATTTAAGCTGTATGTGCCTGTTTCTTCATTTGTGAAAGAGCATTAACAATACCTACTCACTGGGCTGTTGTGGTGCTCTAGTGGGAGAATCTATATAAAGCATGTAGGATAGCCACCTGGCACACAGCCCTGGGCACTTACCATATTCCCTCAAGTCAGACTCTTAGTGCTTACCTAGTATTTTGTATAGCACACATTTTCATCTAACAATGGTGAAAACTGCTATTTGTTCTTTATTTCCTGATCTCTTCTGAAATCAGTGGCGCACTTGCAAGCTGAATGATGGCAATGGGCCCAGAAACAACCAATCTCATCTCAACACTAATGTCTAAGAAACTAGCTCACAAGATAGATTGTTTAATGAAGATGAAATAGTTTCCAACATTTAGGTGAGTGGCTCTTTTCCTTTTGAGTGAATAAAGATCCTTAGTCAAAACTTACCAGGTAGAGCTACAAAGTTGCATTTTTAAAGGTCATCAGATTATTCTGAGGCATGTGATCCTTGGACCACCCTCAGAAAACTGATTTAAATTCTAGTCAACCAGTGTTTCCCACACAGGGGCTGCACATCAGAATAATCTGTACAACTTTATAAAAATAATATGTCACTGGGCCTCATCCCCAGGGAGTGATTCCAGGGGTCCACATTTTTAAAAAGCCCATGAGTGACCTACAAACCAGTTGCATTTCTGGGAAGAATTCTGTTTGACAATTAAAGATGTCATTCAACCTATGAATTACCTATGTCATTCAACCATAGGTAAAGATGGTTGAATCTTTTTTGAGATGTGACCCTTTATGTAACATATAGGACTCGGAAACTAGAAAAAACTGGCCCAGAAAAAGGATCGACAGCCTTGTCAATAAATGCCAAGAACAGCTCTTGATTTCTTGAAAATCAGTTCCATGAGTCTCTGTTTTTCAACAAATTGATGATAATGTTATACCTATATGACTTAGAGTCATGTTTTTAAATAAGGAAACTGTTCTAGAGTCAAGTAAATTACCTAAAGTCACAGAGAAGGGTAGTGAAACTAGCAAGAGTAGAAATGGCGCCTCATGACACACAATCCAGTTCTTCCCACCCAAGTGTCCCCTTCCTTAACCTCCAGAACTGCATTCCCCAACACTGTCCCCTTCCTTTCTGTAACCCAGGAGTCGGCAACATTTTCTATAAAGGGCCAGTTGGTAAATATTTAAGGCTCTGTAAGCCATACAGCTTTCTCGGAACCACTCACCTCGGTCACTGTACAGCAAATCCAGCCACAGACAACACATAAACGAGTATGTGGTGTGGTGTTCCAATAAAACCTTATTTACAAAAAACAGATGGTGAGCAGGATTGGGATGAGGACTGTTTGCCGACACCTGCTTCCTAAGACTATGGATGTTTTGATCTTCCTCATCAGAAAGCTGAAGATTCTATAGATGATGCCCCTTTATGAAACTGAGATGACAGATCAAATAAAAATATGATCTGAGGGACCAGAATGGGTATGCAGAATAAGTAAACTTTTTTTCTCCTTAATATATTTTAGTCTTACTCTACACAGATTAAGCCAGATAACAAGCTACTGTACAACCGTGTGTTAAAAAACATGTTTATTTTACACTATGTACAATCAAAAACATATTTAAAAGCATTATCAATTAAAATAAGTGAAGACCATAAATCACAATTTAGTTTGTTCCTAGTGTATATACCCACATTAAAATATAAAGAACATATACCAAAAAAGAGCCAGAGTGTGCATTTTTGCTAAAACTTGGTATATACATATTCCATTGGAAAAAAGCAATCAAAAATGACTTTAAACCAAAGCTAAGTTCCTGTGATGTGTAGTAACCATTATATTGTTTATATGAGGTAGTAACTAAATTATTTTGGCCATGTATTAATACTCTAAGTCAAAAGAAATAGGAAAACGAGCATAAAATAAGGCCAACCAAAGTAAAAATCCCACTAGAAATTTGAACCACTCCACTCGATGGAATGTTATAGTTCTTCAATGTGACTATATGAAATGTTTAGTGTGGACTCTAATAACGCTGATTTATTCTTTGTGCACACGGTAATTCTGACAACTGCAGCGTCACTATTATAGGTACCGCTATTCTGTGATTCAAAATTTTTTCAAAGGTATGTTTTTAAGCACAAACAATCTTACAGGATTCTGCTTAAATATAAAAAGACCAGTTACTACAACAGGTGGTTAATTGGTTTGTTTCACATAGAAAACAATCCAAAGACATTTAAAAAAGATGTTGTGGGGCCAAATGCATATTGACATTGTCACAGCTTACTTTTGTGACTTAATACATCACGTATCAATACTCTGTGCAAATATAAACACCAGTGTACTTGCATTAAAATTAAAAACAAGATTATAAAATGATTATAGCCTCCATTACAATTTGGAAGTTACAAGATTTATATTCATATTACTAAATTACATATAATAAAAATACAATAGTGTTAAATGTACTGTTTCATTGCCAGCATCCCGTTTTGTAATATAGCCACACCCAAGAATATACTAAAGAATTCTTAAAATATTAACCCCAATTGCATTTTTCATCAACATTTACATCTGTACAGATAAGACACTCACTTGTACATCTCATAAAAGTACATTATCTACATAAATTCTTAGTGTATGTCTTCAGCAATATGAAGTTTCACAGAAAAATACTGCCCATATGTACAAAGATTACATTAACAATGAATTAAGCACTTGTGTGGTTCAATATGCTAAATATATCCCTACCACTTAAAACAGAAATTTCCCCCATCTTGTCTCATGCCACAATAAATTACAAGTAACTGAAGCCAGGTCACTGCAGCCTTTGTACAGCTTCAAGCGTTCGTTAATGTTGCCGCGGTAGTGTCCTTCTTTTCTGGCGTTAACTGTCAAAGCACAACATTTCTCAGTAACTGTTTTCATGACCCGCCAGGATGTATAAATTGCTATTTGCTGTGGGGTTATCAGTTGGCCTACTTTCCAAAACCACGACCCTAAAAGTAATAAACAAAAAAACATGTAGCAGAACAAAGTTATTCTTGAAAACTAATGTCAGCAGAAACAGTTTCCATTACTTCATTTTATGCCTCTATAAAATACTGTTTATTTGATTTGTGGGCAGACCATCATTTGCAAATCATTATAGTTAAAGAACCAATTCCAGCTCCGGTAAGTAATTTTGCTGCCCACCACCTCCCACCTCTAAGCCAGTGCTGTTTTAAGAGTCAGGGAGCAGGGGGTGGGTAAACCTGTCTTTGGAATAATTTGGGGGAACTTAATTCTCATAAAGTATAGAACAATCTGTCATTCAAGAAACAGGAAATATATCAGAATAGAACCTAAAAATTCTATCTGGCGCTAAAACCAAAAAGTTTTATTTGTCAGCATATGGTATTTCTTCTTTCTTGTGCTGTAAATCACACTCTGGACAGCACCGTAATGCAAAATTAGTACTGACAGATCTATATATTCCTGTTACTTGGAACAGCAGGTACATTCTCAAAGGCTTTATAACTTCCTGACTTGTGGATTCTTTGGTGTGAAAAATACAATGTTGAATATATTACTGTAGAAATTTCAGTTCCCTTGAAAATGAAATCCGTTTCATGCTGGATTTTATAAAACACATTTAGTACTATGTTTTTAGTACAACCCCTTTCCATACCTGTCGGATCCAAGCAGCCTAAAAATTCTTGTGTTATCTGAAATTTCTTGTGTTACCTGTTCAATTAAAATATAAATTTAATTTCCAAAGTTAAAGGCACAAAATTTTATATGGGCATTTAATTTATAACTCTATCAAAAAGAAACATAATTCCTAAGATGAAAACAGATCCCTCTATGACTGTTAACTTGTTAAGTCAGCACAGAGATATGTCAATTTGTTAGCCTAGGAAAAACATGGCTAATTTCGAATTAATCCTAAAACAGGAGAATAGGAAAACCATTTACTTATTAAATTACAGACCTTGAGGTTGCTGGAGGGGAGATGGGCAGGGGGGAGGAGCTAAATGGGTGGTGGATACTAAGGAGCGCACTTGTTACGATGAGTACTGGGTGTTACATGTAAGTGATGAACTGCCAAATTCTATTCCCGAAACTATTATTACACTGTATGTTAGCTAACCGGAAGTTAAATAAAAACATAACAAAACAAAATTCTAGACCTCAAGGGAAAACTTTAAAAGCAAGCACCCAGTCCATTTATTTAACAAAAACCTTTTGTCAGTTAGGTTAATGCTAACAGCAAGGCCACTGCAGCAGCAAGCCACTTTGATCGGGCCCTTTTACTTTTAAAAGGCTGCAGTGTGGCATGATGGGACAAACTCAAGACTGGAATTTGAATCCCACTTACTAGCTATGACACTGGGCAAGGTACGTAATTTTGTTGAAAATGGTTTTGTCTTCTGCAAAACAGGAGAGAAAATATCTACTCTGCAGTAGTCTTGTGCAGTATTCTTAAAAGTATCAGTGGGTATAATGCCTAGCTATGGGAGTGCTCAACAGAGGATTTTTCTTTCCCATATCCACCCCCCCCACCCCCCGTCTCTTGAAATAGTGTTTTCTGATGGCATACAGCCTTCAGGAAGTCTTCAGTGTGACCGATTACCAGCTGGAGAGTTAAAGGTAAGTCTACAGAAGAAAGAAAAACCCACTCCTTTTGCTTATTGAATGCGAAACATTCCAAATTATAATGGCAGTAACTTCTCCCCATTGCATTAGTACCTCTACAATTAGTTATTCTGGAAACATCAGGGATTCTCAACTCTTTTGGAACCCAGCACACCTGAAGGATACAACATGCTCACTTCAGTAATCGTGCTCATGACTGATCTTCGACATGTTTTTGGACAAGCAGTACTCAGTGAAGGCTACCGGCGCACTTTGAAGAAGCCCCTCAGGTGATTTTGGGGGCAACCTTGTCTTTTTGTAAAAACTGTTCTCTTGTATCCTGCCTATGGTGCCTTTCTTTCTCTGCCTAGTGTTTATTAGTTGTTGACTGTTCTTAATTCCCTGTTCAATTTCCACAGATGATTTTAAAACATCTTCCTGAGAAGTGAACCCTCTTGTGGGAATTACTGCTAAGAACATATTAGTCCGAACTGTATTTTCTCTAAGATTTTATTTTTAAGTAACTTCTGCAACTCAACGTGGGGCTCAAACTTACAGTCCTAAGATCAAAAGTCGAATGCTGTACCGACAGAGCCAGCCAGGCGCTCCTTGGATTTTTATCGAATACTTACTGTAAATCAGGCATTATGCCAATCACATCACATGCTTCCTTTCCCTTAATCATCCCATGAAGTAATAAGTATGATTATTATCTCCCATTTGAAAATGAAAAGGAGCTAAGTGACATGCCACGGCTACACGTACTCAACTGCAGGGCGGAGAAACGAACCTGGCGTCGCAACTCTGGAACTCATGCTGATGGTCGCTCTACTACACTGCCCACTTGGTTAGCAGAAACGCTCTGAGCTCAGAATGACAGACTGGGGCATAAACGAGCTTTCTTGCTTGAGGAGCCGAAGGTTTTCATTTCCCTCTAATGTTCAAGTGAAAGTTATACTGCTGAGACTGATTTGGGGGTACTGGGAGAGTTTCTGGTTTCACTTGCCTATAATATTCTCGGGGCCAAGTACAATGTCTGTAACCCCAGCACTCTCTGGTGGAAATGGTGAGCTGAACTGACTCACAAGACTTGCGAGTTAAATCGTTCCTGGAGTTAAATTTAGGTAGGAAGAAGAAGGGGCAAAGAGTCTTATAAATGCCAAGTGAAGGAGGGTAAGAGAAATAGGAGGCAAGGTGGCTGGAGAGGAATGTGGGATCCTTGACTTATAAGCCTGCTCTGGTCATCATTTCTGAAATCCAAAGTAGAAATGGTGCCTCAAGACGGGGAGAGCCAGCATCTGCACTCTTGTTCCAAGGGATGGGCTGGGAGAGTTGGAGAGCTGCGAGGAAATCACTTTTAGCAGTATTAGGAAATTCTTGTCCCGAATATAAAAGTGAGTATGTGGTTGCACACAAAATGCGCACTGAAGTCGTTTGGGTGAATGCAGAAAGAGAGGTGGCTGCAGAGCACACGCCATGAACCTCGTCACCAGACTGAATACACTGAACATCAACAGCGAGCATATCAAGTATTCCTCGTATCCATTAGGAACTTTGCAAAGTTAAAGAAAATTGTTTGAAGCAGAATCTGATAGTTTCATGCCTATTTAATGGACATAATTTTTAAAAGACTACTTACCTCATTAGATCTAAAACTTCTACCTTGCATTCCATGTTTCCAGAAAGCTAGCACACTGTCTTGTAGGCAAACTAGCAGGCAAGAACAGCTCAGTTACTGTTAATAGTACAAAAGTTCAGCCGATAAGCATCATTCTGTCCCTCTATCTTGCACAGCAGTACTTCCATTAAGAACTAATGTCAGCTATTCCATGTTTACATGGCATCTTTACTTTTGAAATTAAAAATATACATATACCAGACAGAACTGATTCATCTTTTGGCAAGAAAAAAGAAGATTCATTGAAAATATTGTTTTGTTACAGAAATTTTTTGTTTTGAGAAAATAACAACATTATAAAATGTTTCCAACATACCGAAAAACATGAGAAGAGCACAGAAACATATGTATCTACCATTCAACTCTCAAATCCTGACTTTTTGCCATTATATGCCTTTTGTTTAAAATACAACCGGGGCGCCTGGGTGGCGCAGTCGGTTAAGCGTCCGACTTCGGCCAGGTCACGATCTCGCGGTCCGTGAGTTCGAGCCCCGCGTCAGGCTCTGGGCTGGTGGCTCGGAGCCTGGAGCCTGTTTCCGATTCTGTGTCTCCCTCTCTCTCTGCCCCTCCCCCGTTCATGCTCTGTCTCTCTCTGTCCCAAAAATAAATAAACGTTGAAAAAAAAAAAAATTAAAATACAACCAAATTCAGCCAGCCCCTGAGTACAGCCCGAGCAGCTGGCCCCATCCATTCCAGGCCTTCCTTTCTCCCTGACATATCCGCTATTATAAATTTGATGCTTGTCATTCTCATGCATGTTTTTACTATTACTACACAATATCAAACTTTGTATCAAATGTTTCCGACTTTCATACATGGGGTATGGTGAACATATGAACTGTTTCTAGGTTTTTGATCTGTAATAAACATTCTGTACCTCTTCTTTAATACATGTGCAAATTTTTCTAATTCTAGAAACAGAATTAATGGGACACAGGCATACTTTTTAAAAATTTTAGTTTTGCTTTTAATATTTACATATTTAATACATATTTTTGTGTGTATTCAGTGAGGAAGACATCTAATTTTACTTCCTACAGATAAGCAATTGCATCACCATCATTTGCTAAACAGTCCACCATTTTCCATTGACATATTTATGCTATAAATTTCCATTTACATGTAGGTCCACTTCTGAGCCTTCTCTTCTGGTGCCACTCTTCTACTTTTTTATCCGTCTGATCCCACACTGTCTTAATCACTATAGCTTTATAAAAGTTCCAATACTGAGTAGGGCAAGTATTCATCCAAATTTATTTTACTGTTCTTGGCCTTTGACTCTTTCACATGAATTTTTATTTTTTTTCCTTTTTTTTTTAAAAAGAAATTTATTCTTAAGTTAGTTAACATACAGTATAGTCTTAGCTTTAGGAATAGATTCCAGTGATTCATCACTTACATACAACATCCAGTGTTCATCCCAACAAGCACTCTCCTTAATGCCCATCAACCATCAGTTTGTTCTCTGTATTTAAGAGTCTCTTATGGTTGGCCTCCCTTTCTATTTATATCTTTCCTTCCCCTGTGATCATCTGTTTCTCAAATTCCACATATGAGTGAAATCATGAGATCTTTCTCTTACTGACTTAGTTTGGTTAGCATAATACCTTCTAGTTCCATCCACATTGTTGCAAATGCCAAGATTTCATTCTTTTCCATCGCTGAGTAGTATTCCATTGTGTATGTATGTATGTATGTATGTATGTATATATGTATGTGTGTATGTATATATATACACATATATATATACATACACACATATATATGTATATGTGTATGTATATATATACACATACATATATACATACACACACATACACACCCCACATCTTCTTAATCTATTCATCAGTTGAAGCACATTTGGGCTCTTTCCTTAATTTGGCTATTGTTAATAGCACTGTTACAAACACTGGAGTGCACATGTCCCTTTGAATCAGCTCTCCTGTATCCTTTGGATAAATTCCTAGTAGTCCAATTGCTGGGCTGTAGGGCAGTTCTATTTTTAATTTTTGGAGGAACCTCCACACTGTTTTCCAGAGTGGATACACCAGTTTGCATTCCCACCAACACAGCAAGAGGGTTCCCCTTTCTCCATATCCTCGCCAACACCTGATGTTTCCTGAGTTGTTAAGTTTTAGTCACTCAGACTGGTGTGAGGTGGTATCTCATTGTGGTTTTGATTTATATTTCCCTGATGATGAGTGATATTGAGCATCTTTTCATATGTCTGCCAAATGGATGTCTTCTTTGGAAAAGTGTCAATTCATATCTTCTGCCTATTTCTTCACATCTGGATTGTTTTTCGGGTGCTGAGTTTGGTAAATTCTTTATAGATTTTTTATACTAATCCTTTATCTGATATGTCATTTGCAAATACCTTCTCCCATTCCGTTGGTTGCCTTTTAGTTTCGTTGATTGTTTCCTTTGCTGTGCAGAAGCTCTTTATCTTGATGAGGTTGCAATAGTTCACTTTTGCCTTCAGAGACATGTCAAGTAGGAAGTTGCTGTGGCTGAGGTCAAAGAGGTTGCTGCCTGTTTTCTCCTGTAGGATTTTGATGGTTTCCGGTCTCACATTTAGGTCTTTCATCCATTTTGAATTTATTTTTGTGTGTCACATGAATTTTTAGATCAGCTTATCATGTGGCACAAATCACTTTATTGGGATTTAAAAAAAATGTTTTTTAATGTCTATTTATTTCTGAGAGAGAGACACAGAGTAACCAGGGGAGGAGCAGAGAGAGAGGGAGACACAGAATCCGAAGCAGGCTCCAGGCTCCAAGCTGTCAGCACAGAGCCCGACGTGGGGCTCAAACCACGAACTGCGAGATCATGACCTGAGCCAAAGTCAGATGCTTAGCCAACTGAGCCACCCAGGCGCCCCGGGATTTTTATTTAAACGAACCAAATTTGTGGTTTAACTTATAAAGAACTGACACCTTTCTCATATTCACAGACACAGTATAGTTCTTCATTTGTTCAAATCTTTTATGCTTTCAAACAATAACTTGGAATTTCCTAGATAATGGTCTTAAACATATTTTGATTACATTTATTTCCAAATTTCTTATTTTATTGCCATCGTCAGTGAGATCTTTTTTTCTGTTAATTTCATAATTACTGGCATATCAAAAAGCTATTTATTGGTGTGAGTCATATCTACCAACTCTGAATTCTCTTACTAATTCCAGCAGTTTACTCAGAGAGCTATACAGTCCATATAATCATATCATCAGCAAAAAAGGATCTTTTACTTTTTTCTAATCCTCATAGTTTCCTTGTCTAGTAAGACAATGTCAAATGTGATGATAGCACATATTCTTATCTTGTTCTTGACTTTAATGGCAGAATCTGACCATGAAACATGTTTTTATTACTTTTTAAGTATATTTTTTAAAAGTTTATTTACTTGAGAGAGTATGCACGTGTGCATGAGGGAGAAGCAGAAAGGGAGAGAGAGAATCCCAAGAAGGATCCCAAGAAGGCTCCACACTGTCAGCACAGAGCAAGACTTGGAGCTCGATCCCATGAACCATGAGATCATGACCTGAGCCAAAATCAAGGGTCGGATGCCCAACCAACCTAACCACCCAGGAGCCCCAAACATGAATATTTTTAATAGGCTTTCCTAGATGAAGAACATTTCCTTTTATTGCTAAGTTGCTGAGAAGTTTTTTCTTAAATCATGAATGATCTGGATTTTACTCAATGCTTTTTTGTGCACCTACTGAAAGTTATGTGACTTTTTGCTTTTAATATTTAATGTGCTATATTATATATTACATAAACAAGTTTTCTGATGCTGAACCATCTTTACTTTCCTGAAATAAACTCTATTATACTTGATGGTGTGGAGTTCTATTTACTATTTTGTTTCAGATTTGTTCAAATTCTGCTTTCATGAGAATGGATTCTTTTGTTTTCTATACTGACCTTGCTTGATTTTAGTGTCAGTGTTAAACACTGATTTGTTCAGCATTCCTTCTTTGTCAGTAATCTGAAACAGTCTGTACAGGATAGGGATTATCTCTTTTTAAGGGTGGATAACAGTCTCCTATAAGGATGTCAGGCTTTATGTGGGGAGAGTCTTGATTACTAGGCACCTCAAGCAAGGAGCCAGGCTCTGGCTCCCACTTCCTACAGGATACTTTTAGTCTTCTTTATCAGAAGGAGCACAGCAGGCCTACATATTGCTTGAGTTTCTGTTCTTTATTTATCTTATTCTTTGGCTTTGGCTGTGAGTTTTTAAGCACAGATTCCATTTTATTTATTTTTATTTATATATATATTAAAAAAATTTTTTTAACTTTTTTTATTTTTTCGAGACAGAGAGAGACAGAGCAGGAGCAGGGGAGGGGCAGACAGGGGAGAGAGGGAGACACAGAATCAGAAGCAGGTTCCAGGCTCTGAGCTGTCAGCACAGAGCCTGACGCGGGACTCGAACCCACAGACCGTGAGATCATGACCTGAGCCAAAGTCAGACGCTTAACCGACTGAGCCACCCAGGCGTCCCGCACAGATTCCATTTTAAAATCGTGAAGAGATTTCTCTCGTTTTATTATCAGCATTTGCTTGCTGGAAGAAGGGCATTCTACTTGGAGGAGACAGTAAAAGTAGAACCAGGAATAAAACAAATGAACTATCTGTCCTTGGCCCTACCTCTTTATATATGTGCAAATCTTTCATTGATAATGAAGAGCAAAAAAATTGTGCCTAGTTAAATACTGAATTAGCTCTCATTCATATTCCCAGCACCATCTGTGATCATTTTTACCTCATTTTTCTGGAATGTAATCATTTTAATACTTACTTATTTAATTTAATAGATAAATTTATTATTTAATAATAATAAATAAGAGAAACAGAGAAGAGCAGAGAGAGAGACAGAAAGAGAAACAGAGAGAAAAGAGCAGAGAGAGAGGGAAGAAGAGAATCCCAAGCAGACTCCATGCCCAGTGCAGAGCCCAACACAGGGCTGGATCTCATGATCATGAAATCATGACCTGAGCCAAAATCAAGAGTCAGATAACTGACTAAGTCACCCACATGCCCCTGGAATGTAATAATTTTAGAATACTGAATATATAAGAAATCCTTTTTCAGAAAACACCGTAGTCCAGCAAAATGTGAGAATGAGATAATGGAATCTCCTTCTTGCCATTTTTACATTTTGCTCTGGTCAGCATATACAACAGCAGAAGTACAAAAGAGTACGCTAAGTACTAAATTTTAAAGTACTTATAGGGAAACTCCACAGAAGTTTGGAGGAAATGGAAATTCCTGTGTTATGAAAAATGGTATTTATTTCTTTTGAAATGTCAAATCTGTAAGGAGGACATTATTTCTAGATGTCAGTTATTAAACTATTTTAGAGAATGTATAAAAGTGAAGACTGATGTTGACTTCATATTCATTATACCCTGTATTGTAAAAAAATGTATTCTTAGTAATATACTTCTATAATCTCAGATAATTATCAGGTAAGATATTTTAAGCAGCTCTTACTGCAGTCAAACCAGAAATACAAAACTTGCACTTACCTATTGATTCAATCTGGAAATCAAAGGTGAGCTCAGATGATAATTTTCTGCTAGATTTTAATCTTCCTTGGAGATTTACTATTTTTATACAACCTAGAGACGGGGAGGGGGAGAGTCACTCAGAAACTAAGATAAAAGGAAGGTGTTAAAGTAAGATGTTCATAAATAAAAACTTACAATCCAAGCATACAAGAATGGTATCTCTCTCCAATTGGGTTACGTGAGTAACACTTGTCTGTGGGCTATCTGTAACACAAACAAACTCAATAAACTGACACAAAAAAAGTAATTTTGAAAGCACAAAGACCTAAAAACAAGAATTCTGAACATCACTGAATCTGAAACAGACATAAATTTTTAGCTATACATATGTACTGGCTGAGCCAGGCTGCTTGGGTCTAAACTCTGATGCAAGTGCTGAAGGAAGTCAGGGCTCACTGGAACGCTAACTATTGTCATTACTGCTGGTGATGTCATTATTTTCACTCATACGTGAAATCAGGAGTATAATCCTCTATATTATAGTTATGACTGATTTCTGCTTTTAAACTCAGAAAGCCAGGGACTGCTTTGTATATCACATGGTAGTGTCCAGCACCACATGCAATAATTATTTACTGAGTGAATGAATCAGAAGGACAAACAAATCACTTCAAGTACCAATGAGTTAAAAGAAATACTGAAGTATTTTGAGAAGTATGAAATATTATCAAAATGCAAACAGTCATCATTTTTTTTATTAAGATTTATCAAAGTTCTTATAAACTGGGAATTTTTTTGTAATTGTTTTTTAATGTTTGTTTACTTTTGAGAGAGAGAGAGAGAGAGAGCGAGAGCGTGTGTATGCGCACGGGTGAGGGGCAGAGAGAGGGAGACACAGAATGTGAAGCAGGCTCCAGGTTCTGAGCTGTCAGCACAGAGCCCGGTGCAGGGTGCGAACTCACGCATCGCAAGATTATGACCTGAGCCGAATTTGGACGCTCAACTGACTGAGCCATGTGGGCGCCCTGAGAATGCTTTTGAAAAAAATATTATATTTATTTATCAATAAATAAATATATACATATATACATATATATGTATACACACACATATATATGATATAGATCTGTATCTGTATCTATATAGAAAGCACAAGTGGAGGAGGGGCAGAGAGAAGGAGAGACAAGAATCCCAAGCAGGCTCCATGACATCAGCGCAGAGACCAATGTGGGGTCCAAACCCATGAACTGCGAGATCCTGACCTGAGCCGAAATCAAGAGTTGGACGCTAACCAGGCACCCCCAAACTGAGAATGTTTAAATGATTTTCCACGAAGTGAAAAGTAGGCTACCCCAAACTTTGTACGAACATCAAAACTGAAACTGCTGATCTACAGGCCTTTGTTTCTGGCCTTACGTGTCCTTGAGAGTGGGTCTGATGACCTACAGTTACTGTCTTCTACTTCCTATAGTATTAGTCTTAGGACATCCAAGGCCTGCCGTTAGACCTTCAAATGTATTTTAGACCTGGTACGTCTGTAACCAACCAGAGCTGAAAGGACACGGAACAGGCCTCGTGGAAATCAGATCTTTGTAGCTCTTACATACGTGGGTGAAAATTAACAATCTGAACATATCTATACAATCGACTTCAGTTCAGGAAGCCAGGCTAGCATACCAGAGAGAAAGTCAGGAAAATAAGGTGTTACCAACTGCTTGTATCAATTAGTTACCAAACACTAGAATCACCCGGAGATCTTTACAAAATACTGATGCCTAGCTGTCACGTCTAGATATTCTTATTTAATTGGCGGCGTATGTGACTTGAGGTATCAGGAGTTTTAAAACTTCCCAGGTGGGCTGTACAGTGCAACGCAGTTTAGGAAACCAATGACTCAGAATTTCATATGATGCAAAACTCTAACCATACTTTCTCTCATTCAATTTTTACCTTAGCATCTCAAAACCAGAGATGAACTGTAGTTATCATACTTAGTTTCTATTGTTGGGATGAGCACTGGGTGTTATAGGTAAGCGATGAACCACGGGAATCTACCCCAGAGACCAAGAGCACACATTACACACTGTTATGTTTGCCAATTTGACAATAAATTATATTAAAAAAGAAAAAAGGAAATCTAATGTTAATTCACAATAAAAACTTCCAAAAAACAAAAAAATCCAACTCCTAATAAAGTGATTTCATTACAGTAAGAGAATGAAATCAGAAGCTCCTTAGAATGAAGCTGTACAAAATTCTTCTGTGCAGAAATCAGGCCCTTCATTCAACAATTAGTAGAAAAGGATTTAAAATTAAAATGCTTGGGAGAAATAAGGTATTAACTGAAATCCACTAACAATAAAATATCAATCACCCAACAATGCCTTCCTATTAAGCAGGGAGGAAGAGATCAGGAAAGCAGGAGTGCACCCGCTGTCTGAAAGGGTAGATAGGTGTCTAAGAGAGAATGCAGAACAGAGAATTCGAGGGAGCCAAGGAAGCCACATCACGTTGTCAAGGGCCAGCCATGTTTTCCTTCAACAATGTGTCCTTAAAGGAAAGCTGTTTCAAGTTTCCTGGGCTTCAGGAAGTCATGTAATTGTCTCTAGGTTTTTGTGAATGTGTTTGCGATGACTTTTTTTCCGTGTCAAAGACCCACAACTCTAAGTTTTTTCCTTTTGTGAACACTCTTTTAGGCTTCCAACAAACTCCTGACTAATCAATATTTATCAGCCAATTGTCTTCTTAATATTTCCCTAAGAACCCAAAGACCCTGACAAAAGGCCTCTGCAAGACCTTTAAAAATTGCCTTCTTGGGGTGCCTGGGTGCCTCAGTTGGTTAAGCGTCCGACTTCGGCTCAGGTCATGATCTCATGGTTCATGAGTTCGAGCCCCATATCTGGCTCTGTGCTGACGGCTCAGAGCCTGGAGCCTTCTTCAGACTCTGTGTCTCCTCTCTCTGCCTCCTCCTCCTCCTCCCCTCTCCTCCCCTCCCCCGCTCATGCTCTCTCTCTCTCTCTCTCTCTCTCTGTCTCTCAAAAATAAATAAAACATTAAAAAAATAATGAAATTGCCTTCTTAAATGGCCACTGTCTATTTTACAGCAAAACATTGTGCAGTGTTATTTTTAAAGGGGAAAAAAATCAAAAGGAGCTCCATAATAAACACAGTGCTTTAAAAATCAGGAAAAAAAAGACCATTCAGGTCACTTTTTTTAAAGTGTAAAAAGTTGAATCAGATTTATTTATCACGAAACACAAGTTTTACCAATATGTACTGACTACACGAACAAGATTGGAGGTTTCAAACTATAATCAAATTTCTGTAAAAAGATAATTAATTGGAAATAATATTTCCCAAGATACTAGTATGAAGAAAGGATCTGCTATGCCACTGGGCAACGCAGATCAAAATTTAAGAAAACAAATTATACAATTGCACAGGTACTTATCTATCAATTACCAGAATATGATGGAAAATAGACTCAATGCAGTTTTTGCTTTTATTTAGATCACCTTTCCTCAGCCTGAGGCCTGTGTATGTGCAGTGGACAGGGAGGTGCCTGTGTCAACATCACCGGCATCAGCCGGGAGCACACAGAAGAGCAACTTCTCAGGCCTTGCTCCAGATCTACCAGATGAACTCTGGCAGTGGGGGGTCAGCAGGCCCCCGGGGGATTCTGATCCATACTCCTGTTTGGGAACCACTGATATGTACTGGCCTTAATAACTCAGTAAAAGTCACAAACCTGACTCTGTAAACCACGAAGAGGTAGAATTTGGGTTGACAGTTTCAAATCGAACCACCTGGTTGAAGTCTCTCCCTCTGCTGACGCCAACACAGACGAGAGGGTACTCCTGTTCGGGAACTACCAGCATTTCGAACACTCGAAGCGGACAAGGTATAGGAAAATCTATGTGCTAGACACAGAAACAAAAGGACATTAAACAAAGGAAAACGGAAGCCAAATAGTGTCACGAGAGCACTAAGAATTTTTACTTCTACAAACACATGGAAAATAACTCTCTACTATTAGGACTGCTTCTTGTCACAGAAACTCTGGGTATGTAGAAAAACACAAATTATAAAGTATTTGATTTGAGGTTTAACACTGTAAAATGTTGTTAAGTTAAAAATCACACAATTTTAAGACATTAGGGCTAGAAGGGAACTTATAAATCACCTGTCCAACCCAGGTGGCAACTGAGATCCAGAAATCTGGGGACTGGCCCAGGGTCCCCCAGACTTTGTTGCAAAGTCTCCTGTCTCCCCATTGGATGCTGCTTCAGTTATATTTCCCTGCTTTCTTATCCAACTGAGCAAACATGGATGAGAGCACAGAAATGCTAATTAGCAAGAAACACTCCTCTTATAAGTGTGGACAGTAAAAAAAACCCCATAAATAAGAGAAATTTAGCTTCTTGGCGCAAGTGATGCTATTCATTAACTCACTTATGATGCAACCAATTTTACTTTCACATAATTTCAAAATTATTCTTACACTGCAACCAAGAGGCTAAATAAATTCGTATTTTGTAAGTTTGGGAAAATAGATGGAGAACATTAACATCCTCAGTAATCAGGAAATTAAACCACGAGATAAGATCCATGTCCCCCTGACTAAAATGAAACAAGTGACAGTAACAAGTATTACCAGGAGGAGCAGACGAGTGCTCACCAAGTGATGGGAGCATAAGCAGGGAAGGCCATGCTGGCTGACTACATTATCTGTGAGTGTCAGGGCCCTGCAATACTCTTATCCTCTCTAGAGAATACGAGCACACACAGGCACAGGAGACATGATGCAAACATGTTCATAGCAATATTGTTCAAATAACAAAAAACTGGAAATAACTCAAATACCCATCAACAATACCTAGATAAAGTTACGGCCTATTCACACAATGGGAAGTCACAGAGCAATGAAAATGAACGAACTAGAACCATATCCAACAACTACACAAATCTGATGCTGCACCAAAGCCAGACACAAACGAATACATACTTTATGACTCCACTTACATACTAGGGAAGAATCAGGTAAAATTAATTCTAATTTTAGGGGCTTAGGGGTGTACGTTTATACAGTGAAAATGGAAAATAAGGGAGCTGACTGCTAGTGGATGGGGTGCCATGGGGAGTTCAGAGGTGCTGATGATATTCCTCAGAACAGAAAAGGTTGTTTTTCAAAAAATATGGGTCTTATCCATACGGTAGTAAGTCCACTCTTAGTATGTTTTAGATTTTGTTGCTCTCATGAATGGGCTGTAATTTCATTTAATTTCCCCCAAGGTTAGTATTGGTAGTATTTAACAAAGCTAAGGATTTTGATTTATTTTTTAATCTGGCAACATGTAAATTCTGAAGAAAATAAATTCTGGAGAAAAACAGGTGAAACAGGTCTGCCATAACTATTATTCTTAAAAGTGTCAGAAAATACACACACACACACACACACACACACACACACAAGTGTTAGAAAACACAATGTGGTCCTTGTGGCTAGAAGGTGAAGCTCTATGTGCACCTGTTGTTCCCGTATTCCTTCCTTCCCTGTGACTGCCAGAGTGCCTCCATCCCATGGGTACAGACACTTCTTCATCAACACTCCCCAACCCCCCTCTCTTTAGAAGCTTTCCCCTTACCTGGGGAGAGGCTTTGGATAAAATCTGTCATATATACATATACATACATACATATATATACATATATATATATATATTTTTTTTTTTTTTTAACGTTTATTTATTATTTTTGAGACAGGGAGAGACAGCATGAACGGGGGAGGGTCAGAGAGAGAGGGAGACACAGAATCCAAAACAGGTTCCAGGTTCTGAGCTGTCAGCACAGAGCCCGACACGGGGCTCAAACTCACAGACCATGAGATCATGACCTGAGCCGAAGTCGGATGCTTAACCGACTGAGCCACCCAGGCGCCCCTAAATCTCTCATATTTTTAATAAGGTAAAACATTTAAAATAATTCTCTTTGAAATGTGGTAAGAGCAGTACAGTAAAAAATAGTGCTTCTTTGTGTGTGTGTGTGTGTGTGTGTGTGTGTGAGCAAATAAAACCAAGAGATTCTGAATATTTCTATTTAGTTTCTAATATCACGTGTTAAGTCATTAACAGAAGAGGACTCCCGTCTAAAAGCTTTACATCCAGTTGCTGTTGGTGATGGTCCTTGAGGGCAGTGACCATATCTTACTCATTTCTGTCTCCTTAAACAGCACTGTGCCTGGTTGGTAGTAAGTACATAACTGTTTGCTGGGAAGGTCTTTAACTTACAACTTTTATGATGAAAATGTAGTCTAATAAATCAAAAACTGTCAAAAATGTCATGAAGAGGAGGATAAAGGATAAAAGTGTTTTTGAGCACATCTTGTAAGAGTGTAGAAAAGCAACATCATAAATACTAACCACAACAATGTCAAATACAGAAACAAAATATCCACAGGGTCTTGGAGCAGACAGGCAGGGGAAGGAGAGCTGGGTTAAGATTCAGGGAGGAGAGTAAGAGCCTACAGAGAGCTCAGGGAGTTTAAGGGAAAAGTGGGAAGGGCGTGAAGTCTTGAGGGAGACTATACTGTAAGTCTAGTATCTTTGAACTCTGGCAACAGGCCTCATTAGCCAGGGCCAGGCTCCTTGGGACTATCCACTTGGAAGAGAGAAAATGTGGACGGGTAATTTTTAAGCTTCCCATGTCTTATACATTCTCTCCTGCATGCTCTTCATACCTAAAATTCCTTTAACAGAGAAAAGAGTCTTTGTTGTGTATTAGGGTAAGTGGTATAACATATCAAATTACACAAAAAATTCATTCATCCTATGGTTTAATCAGATTATTAACTGATGATATGAACACTGATATGATGAAACTATTTTTCATTCTACCAGACGTTAAGAATGAAAGGAATAGGGAACATGTACCTAAAATACACCTAAAAGGGGAAAGGAAGGGGCAGGGAAGGGGAGGGCTGCTGAAAAATCAAACCATGTACACTTTACTCCTCCATTTATGATAAGGTGTATTTTTGTGAAATGGGCAAGAACAAAGAGGAGCTGAGGACATAGCAATTTTTGCCATAAATGGGCTGATTCAGAAGTTCTGCTTTAGACAGTTCTTTTTTTTTTTTTTTTTTTTTGCTTTAGACAGTTCTTAAGGCTGTTTATTTTTCCCCTGCAGCTTCTGGTTTAAAGAATTTTTGTTTCAGTGATTTGTGGCAATACCACCTCAATGGATCCAAAATTCTTGGAACTATTTTTTCATTTCTTTAGTCCTAGTTAATTTTGAGGTTAACAAATAGTGATATGAAATTAAAAATAGATTCCTCAGTCACTTATAAAATTTAAATAAAAGGAAGCTTTTATTATGTATTATAAAATTTACGAAGAATCCACTCCAATTATATTCTGATCCCAATTTCCTTTTTTTTTTTTTCAAATTTTTTAATGTTTATTTTTGAGAGAGAGAGAGAAACAGTGAGCATGTGAGCAGGGTTGGGCAGAAAGACAGAGGGAGACACAGAATCTGAAGCAGGCTCCAGGGTCTGAGATGTCAGCATAGAGCCCAACGTGGGGCCTGAACTTGCGAACTGTGAGATCATGACCTGAGCCGAAGTCAGACGCTTAACTGACTGAGCCACCCAGGCGCCCCTCCTGACCCCAGTTTCTATGGAGATCTCAAATGCTCAAAAAACTAAGACTACTTAATTTACATAAAATAGCAAAGGAAACAGCTTTAAAAAATTCCTTTGGCAGTCCCTTGGTGTGAGTGAACCTGTACTTCATACATTTTGAATTAGTTTTTCCTCCAATTTAAAGTTATTGCTGAGTAATATTAGATATTTTAAAGAATGTTCATTAATTACAGATTCTAGAGAAACTCAGTCACCAAAAAACCATTCATGGGAAAGCCTGGGCAAATCAAAATCAGCAGGCAGGCATGTAACTCAGATCAAGAACTTCCTTCTCAGTATGGTTACCCCTTGTCCTCTTGGGCCAAACGCCAACCTGTAGGTTATTTTCCTGCTGTGATGGAGCCGGTCAACCAGGGGGTATACTGGAACAGCATTTCACTGCTTTTTAACACCTCCAGTTCTGGATATCCGACTGTGTATGTGAGACCCTGTTTCCAGCTCCTACTGTCATTTCCCTGAACCATCCCTCTAGTCTCTTCTGAAACTTGTATCAGGCCAACTCATTTCCTTACGATCTTACGTAGAAAGTGCACAAGATGTGGCCTGACAGGGGACTCTCAGGTCTCACTATTTTTCGTGACTGACACTGGAAGTGGAGATGTAATACCCAGGCAGGAGATTAACACACACACGCAGACTTTCACCACCCTGCCACATAATCCAAAATCATGACATTAACTTGAGAATTAATGGGAAAAAATGTTGTTGGTTTTTTTAAGGAAAAAAATAGGAACAGGAAAATTGATTTCATTTATAAGCTTTTATACTAAGAATGACTTAGATTGCTTTTCGTGCTTACCTTAATTAACATAAATTTCTGCATTGGTTCAACCCATTCTAATAGAACAATGCTAGTCTGAAGCGCCCCACATAGGTACTTATGGCCTGTGTAAGGATTTCGCACTGTCAAGGCAAAAAAGTGTATGTAAGTCCTCTTATGATACAAAATCCTTGTGATAGTAGTTGCAAGCTCTGAGAACAAACAAAAGCTGGCTGCTAGGTCAATTTCTTAATTAGACTAGAGGGTGAAAAAACTTTCAGGTAACAGCAGGAAACTCCTTCATCACTTGCAGGATTTCTCTCTAATGCACAAACGAAACTGGTGGTTGTTTTGGGGTCTGGGTGGGAAGAAAGATTTTGCATCTCATGGGAGCAGGGAGATTAGGTGAGGCAGCAGGACCCTAAAGGAAGGGTCCTAAGAAGATTTGGGGGGAAGCTGCCAAACTGATAGGCTACAGCACACTTAGGGACAGGTGATTAAGGATGCTTTTGGTAGTAATGTTCAGAGGTAGTAATGCTTTGGTTGCAACAGCATGAAGACGTTAATGAAATCTCAAAATACAGGTTTACAAATAATAAAACAAAGCCTCAGTTTCTGAAGGGAAGAGATTTTAAGGGAAAAGATTTTTTTGGTTTTGCTTGATGCAAATAAAACAGCTGGTTGTTATGGGGGTGGGGAGGGATTTGGGGTCGTGTGTGTGAACAGAGAGACTATAACCTTCACACCACAGGCATAAGGTTTCACACATTAAAGGCATGAAAATATATGCTGAATGAATAAATGCAGTCTCATAAGCCATTACCAAGCAGCATGTGAATGACAAGTAACAGGCCCCTTGGAGAACAGGGTGTGATAAAGTGCTGTAATAAAGTCATCCTACTTTCTCCATTTATCCAGTCAATAAATAATTTGCAAAACAACTGTTATGTACAAGGTACTATATTATAGGGTTAGTCTACACGGAGACTGGATGGCCAAGACATTTGTTTTACTCAAGGGGTAAAAATAAACTATCACTGGCAGAATACCCTGGAGAAGTACTGTTTCATATTAGATTTAAAAATGAGCCTCACAGTGTTTTCTCATTCGCTCCGCAAAGCAGGTGAGCTACGTGCTATGGAACAGTTTACTTACCAACACAACATTTCTGACACCACTTGGTTTCAGGGATTTTTGCTGATACAGCAAATTTCCTAAATGTAAATGAAAATGAATATATAATACATGTAGGTAAAGTTAGTATACGATAATGGTATCATTACAGATGAATGGAGAATAAAAACTGGTGCTGACATAATAGGTAATCTATTAAAAATAATATATTTGATCTGTTTCTCATCCCTCTTCCAATCAATTCCAAATAGATTAAGGATTTATTAAAGTATGAAAAACAAGACTATAGAATATTTAGATTTAGAAGAACAGAACCAGGGGATTTCCTTAAAAAATACAAAAAGAAACAAACTATACAGGAAAATATTAATAAACTTCTGTTTTTAATGTTTATTTATTGAGAGAGAAAGAGTGTGAGCCGGGGAAGGACAGAGAGAGAGGGGGACAGAGGATCCAAAGCTGGATCTGTGGTGACAGCAGCTTCACCTGAAGCAGCCCAATGCAGGGCTTGAGTTCACTAATCACGAGATCATGACCTGAGCTGAAGTCGGACACATAACCAACTGAGCCACCCAGGCACCCCAATATTAATAAACGTAACTGATACTTTTTTACTTAGGGATCCCTACCACTTCAAACTACAGGTGGCAATTTGTTGAATGAATTTGAATATATTAACAACTTTGGTTTACCAAAAGATAACACTAAAAAGGTAAAAAGATATGCCATAAACTGGGGGGAAAGATATTTTTTAGCACATATAATAAATTTAAGCTATGTAAAACATTGTCTTATCACTAAAACAATTTATAAGAACTTTTTTTAGACATTTTTATTTCTCTGCTCAGGAAGAGTGAGATATAGATTTTCTGTTAAGGTCCTTTACAGGTTCTGCAAACAGGTGATTCAAACTTAATATGTAAAAATCCATTTAAAATTGTTTTTTAAACTACAATTAAAAAAAATACCCATGAACTCAAATGGCTTTATAATGAAAATTAATATAACAGACTGCTAACGTACCAAGTTTTGCTAGCCTCAAATTATACTTCTCCATTTCTGTACACATAAACTTCTTTTACATGTGTAAACATGCCACATATTAGAGGTCATTGCTCTGCACATCTTTTAAAAAAAACAAAACAGAGTTGCCCTTTGCTGGTAACAGAATTGTAGAGCATGTATGTGATGCGCAATGCCATTCCAAACAAGCTCAGAATAATCTTATTTTTTTTTAAATGTTTATTTTTACTTGTTTTGAGAGAGAAGGGCAGACGAAGAGGGAGAGAGAGAATGCCAAGGAGGCTCTGCGTTGTTAGCACGGAGCCTGATGTGGGGCAGGCTCCTGTACAACTGGCAGCTGAGTAATAATCAGTCACATAATGCTGAGGTATTGTAATTTTAGCTTTTAATATGTTTTATATGCCGGTATTTATAAAAATCTATAGTAACTATTGCTAACATTTACTGAGATCTTATTGTTTACCATGAATTTCACATGTTCTGTCAGTCCCTCTGATAATGCCATGAGATAGGTGACAGTATAGAAATCTGAAGGTTAGGGGGTGTGCTCAGCACGGAGCCCACTTAGAAGATTTTTCTCCCTCCTCCCCACCCACCGCTTGTGTGTTCTGTCTCTCTAAAAAAGAGAAGAGAAGAGAAGAGAAGAGAAGAGAAGAGAAGAGAAGAGAAGAGAAGAGAGAGAAAGAAAAGAAAAGAAAAGAAAAGAAAAGAAAAAAGAAAAAAGAAAAGAAAGAAATCTGAGGGTTAGGTTTAGTAATTTCCTCAAGATCATACAGTCAGCAATTCAGGAAGAACTCTACTCTAGTGTCTTAGCCTAACTGCAACATTCATAGTGATTCAACTTTGAAAACAAATCTACTTCTCTTTTATGATTCTGGATCACTTTAAAGAGTATTCTGAGTTTGCAAGGTAAGTTGCAAGATAAAATCTGTTATCACTTGTAAGTACTTTATCTGTGTGAATTAGAATTTTGTTGATACTATGGTACCTAAACAGTGACAGAGAAATTAGTCAGATACTGAGGGACCTAATGACTAAAGTGACAATCTAGAATATCTTGATTCAAATTCTGGGTTAAAGCCCCTATTGTTCCTCTCGACTAAGTTCATACTGGGGAGAATTTTACATTCCAATTCATAAATTACATTAATAATTACAAAAATACCCCTTTCATAGGCATTGGAATTTCATACAGTTTAAAATAAAACAAAAATTCCACATACCCTTAAATTAAGTAAACTGCTTGAACCAAAGTGCTTTTTACAGTTAAAAAAAATCTGAATCAAGCTCTTGATAGATTTCCACTGCAACCAACTTAATGTTCCTCGTCCACACTTGTGAACTTGTCCTTTGGCCCCCAACGTTAACTTAGAGGTTAAGTTACTAAATCTGTCAAACCCAGGAGGATTAATTGACTACAAGGTTTTGAAAGATTATAAAGAATGCTACACAGTCAAGAAAAAATCAACTACTAAGTATAGCTTAGAAGTTAACGATAATGAAATGATTCAAAACTGAGCTGTGAGCAGCACACTGAAATGTTATAAAAACTCATAATTTTCTACAGTGATCTACATATAGACTTACCTTAATTTTAGTTATGATTTTACAAGGCAAAAAAATTTATTTACAGCACCCAATTAACTAGAATCCTGTGAACCAACATTCTCAATGTACTTAATGTAAGATATTTTAAGGTACATTACAGACACAATTCAATTTACCATGACTAATAATAATGATAACACGACTATTTCTTAAGAGCCTAATATGTGCCAGAAACCATGGTGGATACTTTTCATACATAATTTATCATTTTTAAAACAATCTGCAAGATAGGTATACTGGTTCCATTTTATAGATGAATATCCTGAGAAGTTGTGCAATTTATTCTAGGTCCTGAACCTAGTGAGTGAACAATGTAGGATTTAAATTGAAGTCTACCTGGATTCTAAAAATTATGCTTAACTGAAGCTTTACCATACAATACAATGAGTACCTATATTTATAATGAGAACCACAGAACATTCTAAACTTCCCAAAGGAAGTTTAATTTGTGCTCACTTTACGGCAGAAGAACATAAAATTTTATTGTGCAGAAAAGGTTTTCAGATTTCTTGCCAGTAAATGAGAGAATTAAGAGTAGATTCTAGGGGCGCCTAGGTGGCTCAGTCTGTTAAGCATCTGACTTCGGCTCAGGTCATGATCTCATGGTTCTTGAGTTTGAGCCCCACGTCGGGCTCTGGGCTGACAGCTCAGAGCCTGGAGCCTGCTTTGGATTCTGTGTCTCCCTCTCTCTCTCTATCCCTCCCTGCTCCCACTCTGTCTCTCTCTCAAAAATAAATAAACATTAAAAAAAAAAGTAGATTTTACGATAACAAAATTGAAGAAAGTGGGAAGGACACATTGGTGAGTGCTACCAACACTAAAGACGGACTATAACAAAATTACATGAAATAAAAGCCTCGAGGTAAAGCACTCTTAGAGGTAACATCTTCCTTTATGGAAATTCCTTAAAGGAAGAGGTAATACGTTATTCAATTTTGTTTTAGCTACATACTAGGAAACTTCCCGCACATCTTGTATATTCAGTAAAATTTGAAGAATTGAACACAGCTATAAATAAACTACAAAGGTCTCTATTCTGACAAAATGATATAAAAAAGTGAATGTATTAAAGTTTATGTGCTTTACATTCCTGGGGGGGGGGCGCTCTTGTATATTTTAAAGCTTGGGGCCAGTTTCCATGCCCAGAGAATTTAGGATTATCAAGTCAGAAGGCTAGAGGGAGATGTGCTGTAAGAAGACAGAAAATCAATAGCACCAAGTGGCAGCTGAGAGGAAAAGAGGGGCAGATAAACTCTACGTGAAGAAGCCCCCCGGCCCCATTCTTGGGGTAGTTCTTGCCCTTAACCCCAACTGTAGACATTACAGTAGAAGTATAATAAGTCAAGTTCATAGGTGCAACTCTGAGTCATCATGAAAAGGTCCAATTAAACTCAATGTAATCTATTTTAAAAGCATGCAGTATAACTTTTAAATGATTTTCATCAAAAAGATTAATTTTGAAAAAGCCTTTTGCACAAAGAGGCACATTTTAGCTGTAAACTCAGCATTGAGAACAGCTTTTCAAGGTACTTGAGAGCTAACGGTGTACATTAGTTGCTTTACAACTGATACGGTAAAGGAAGAATGGCCAGAGTATAATGTTTTTGTAACATAAAATTTATAGCAGACTCAGAAGACCTTTCAGTCAATAAATGAAGTACAATATAATAAGCAAAGGAGGAGAGAACATAATGAAAAATCCCTGAAAGCAGAAAAGCAAAACCCCTCAATTCCTAAGTAATTATCTCCTAATGTAAAAACCTTGATTTAATAAATCATTTTGATTTTCTAAGTTTAGAAACTGTGCTTTGAGACAAATTCATGTTATTCAAATTAACACAAATATGTCCAAAGCACTGGATATGAAGAAAAATTAGTAGCAAATTATAGAGAAAAATCAGTTTTAATGTTGTATGAAATACTAAACAGTAATTAGTTTTAAACTTCTAGAGGTGCCTCTCAGTTCTTGTGAAAATCTATTACCTCTCACAAGTTTTTCATTACACATGATTTCTACTAACGCAAACTAAGTGCTTTTTCAATTTCTGCAGTGTAACTATTATTTAGAATTCATTAACATATAATCTCTAAGGATGAAACATAAGTAAGTGCACAGTTACCTTGGCAGTATTCGGTCAGGGAGTTTGTGTGCTGGAATAGCAACAGGTAACTTTTGCATCTGTCTTGCATAATCAAAAAGCCCTGGTAAATTATGGGAATAAAGCTGAGAAGCTTTACCTGTAAAAAAAATATATAATAAATAAATAAACACGATATAAAAGCTAATAACATAAATAGGAACAAGTGAAAGGTATCAAAAAACTAGGGGCTCCTGGTGGCTCAGTTGGTTAAGGGTCTGACTCTTGGTTTCGGCTCAGGTCACGATCTCAGCATTTGTGAGTCTGAACCCCACATCGGGCTCTGCACTAAAAGCACAGAGCTTGCTTCAGATTCTCTCTCTCTCTCTCTCTCTCTCTGCCCCTCCCCAGCTTGCTCTCTCTCTCAAAATAAATAAACTTAAAAAAATATAAATAAAAACTAAAAGACTTACCAGATATTGACAGTAAGCAATTGTTCATCACATATAACCATGTACACCTTCGGGGGAATAGCTGATAAAAAAAAAAGTACAAAGTTTATAAAAGATAATAAGTAAAATACTTCTATTATATGTCCGTGTTGAACTGGTCATTCAATTTGCCAATTCTAGGTCTTTCTTGTTTCCCTAGATCTAGTGTTTCTCTATGGGAGGAATACAAGTGGGAGGGGCAGTGTGGTCAAGTAGTTAAGCACATGAACTCTGGAGCCATCTGGCCTGGGTTCATATCCCAGTTCATCCACTTAAGCACTGTAAGAGCTCTGAAAAGTTACTAATCCTTTCTGTGCCTCAGATTTCTGATCTGACATGCAACTCATAATGGTATCTATCTCTGAGAGTTGTGAAGATTAGTTACTCTATGTAAAGCATTTAAAAACAGTATCTGGTGCAGAGTAAGCTTTATACAGGTACTAGCTACTGATGTCATCATGATCATTTCTGTAGGTTGTTTAGCATTGCTGGCCTCTGGGTACTAAACATCCAAAGCTTCCCCCAGTCACTGTGACAATAAAGAAACATCCCCACGCAATTCCAAACACACTTTTTCCTTTCTGCCCCAACTCAACATTTCCTTGCCCTTTGACCAAAATCTCTAGCGTCATCTGTCACCATGCTGCAAATCGTTCTACACGGATCAGTTCACGAACAAAGCTCTGGGGTTTGGCAGCTGCCTCTCCCCCCCCCCCCCCCCACTTCCTGTTACCATTCTACACTCGAATCAGACTGTCTGCTCAGGGTTCCCCACCCTTGCCACTCCCCTGCACCACTTCACACTTATATTTACCCTCTCTCTGGGAACATTTACGGTCTCTTCTCACTTCCCCACAGGAGGTGCTAGTGACGTGTGCTCACTCCTAGTGTGACACCTAACCTGAGTGCTACAGCTACTGCCACGCCTCTATTACACCCGAGAGGTCCTTGAAGGGTAAGGACTAGTCCTGCGAATACGTCCTCAGTACCAGATAAATACAACATACTTGATGAAGCTTTTATGGATAAAAAAATAAAGAGGCAGAAAATCACAGAACTGAAACTTATTTCTTACCTAGTGTGTGTGTACGACTTTAAGAAAGGAAAATACAAAATAATGTACCTGTTCCATTGATGTTTCATGAAGTTCATTAAGATTCAAAGTATAAATTCCTTCTTCAGCACCAAATATCAAGTACTGATCTGAAATGACAAAAGTAATTCACCGGTTTTGATAAAAAAAATATTTTCAAAATGGACTTACATAGTTTAAAATTATGTACATATGTACTATAACCTGAAAAAAGAATTACTGTGATTGACAACCTATATATACATATATATATATTTTAATGTTTATTTTTTAGAGAGAGAGAGAGAGAGAGAGCAAGTGAGGGGGGGCAGAGAGAGAGGGAGACACAAAATCCGAGGCAGGCTCTGAGCTGTCAGCACAGAGCCTGACGCGGGGCTCAAACTCATGAACCGCGAGGCCATGACCTGAGACGAAGTCAGAGACTTACCCAACTGAGCCACCCAGGCACCCCTAAGCATTAAATATATTTTAATACAAATAAGTGGCTAAAAACTCTGCCTTAATGAACTGAGTTACATATAAATACCAGCCTCAAAGCACTGAGGAAAACTTTTATGTAAAAGAGGTTTTGAAGACTGGAATGCTAGGGTTCCTCACTCATCAGAGGGTGCTGAGGACTGGCAGAGAATCCATAGCTCATTTTCCACAATTCTTTTAAGAGAAGCCTGGGTGGCTCAGTCGGTTAATCAACCAACTTCAGCTCAGGTCATGGTCTCGCGGTTCTTGAGTTCAAGCCCCACGTCGGGCTCCGTGCTGTCAACTCACGGCCTGGAGCCCCTTTCGGATTCTGTGTCTCCCTCTCTCTCTGCCTCTCCCCCGCTCACACTCTGTCTCTCTCTCCTTCAAAAATTAACAAACATTGAAAAAAAAAGTAAAAAAAAAAAAAATTCTTTTAAAAGTATAGTTGATGTACAGAATGTAAATAAAGAACTGATATAGATTCAAAATATTTTTGCAGATGGGCTACCACTGTAAGAAATAACATCAGAAACCAGGATCTGGCTACTGCCTATTTAAAAAGCTAAAACTTAGATACCTGGCTAAGGTACTCAGTATCTTCTAGAAGATGTTAGTTTAGCTATGGTCCCGTCTGATCTGCTTTTGACAATATAAAACAACAGGTCAGGAACTTCTCCAGACTAAACTGAAGTATGCTAAGAACTTAGAAGGCCAAGAGCATTGTTATATTGCCCAATATTTAGGATTAGTAATGGCAGATTGAAGACATAAGCTTTGTGGTCCAAGAATACAATCTAACCAGGTTTGAACTGCAGCCCTCCTACCGACCGGTGGTGAACCTTTCTGCATGTCACTTTCCCTACCTGTGAAATAAAAGTTCCCACCTTGGATTTCTAAAAGATTTAGTAAGAAGATATATGTGTGTGTGTGTGTGTGTGTGTGTGTGTGTGTGTGTGTGTGTGTGTGCGCGCGCGCGGGCTTATGCATACCTTATACACACATATATTAAGATACAGATATATAGTGGGAGAATGCAGATAGTCTTTAGTCAGTGACTAATGGCAACAATTCTTATTATGATCTCCTTTAAGGTGGAGAGATCCTCTAACGTGGTCACCACACCCTAGACCCTGGGTAGCTAAACTCCTTTAACAACAGTTGTGTCTAAAACACAAAGACAGTGAGTGTGCAGCAGTGGAAAAAACTTTTGTGGAGAAAATTAGGGTGGCATAGAGTGCATGGTTTTGCTATATTAACATGGGGACAACACAGTGAAATTTTAGTGTCATGGGTCACCTCAAGCACTGCTAATAAGCTAGAGAAACATAGCCTAAAATTTTTTTTTGAATTATAACAAAATATTTTTCAGAAAGACATTCAGAGCAGGAAGAAAACTGAATATTTCCATGACCTCAGTTTAAAAAACAACTAGAAAGGGGCTGCCTGGGTGGCTCAGTTGGTAAAATGTCCGACTTCGGCTCAAGTCATGGTCTCACAGTCCATGAGTTTGAGCCCCATGTCGGGCTCTGTGCTGACAGCTTACAGCCGGGAGTCTGCTTCAGATTCTGTGTCCTCCTCTCTAAGCCCCTTCCCCACTCATGCTGTCTCTCTCTCAAAAATAAACATTAAAAAACAACAACAACAACAACAAATAACATATAGTACTACCTCTTGTATCTGGGTTTATCCATGATGTTGCACAGTGAATTTTCAAGGGACATCCATTAAAAACCTTTGAAAAACATGCACCCATCTGGAAAAACAAAGAATAACCAAGTAATACGATATTCCCTGCTAAGAAGGAAATTATAACTGCTACAAAGGTGAAAATTTTCTTATTTATTGAATCATTGAAATGTTATTAGTAATAAATGTTAAATAATCTTAATAATACAATGTTATTAATCATTGAATTTAATACTTCAACATGAAAGAGGTATGGCTGGTTTCAAATTCATATATGTACTTTAAAACAGACCCATTTTTTAAGAAAAACTGAGCAATGTGATTATTTTCCCTGGATGGATTCAATAAAAATCTTTATTTTTTTATGTTAATATTTATTAAGCGCATTTACAAGTCTTTCATATAATAAATACCTTATAAGGAAACACAGTATCATTCATTTGAACTTTTTTTTAATCTTGAAAGAATAAAATGTTAATTTTCAAATTATTATTCATGTTAGAATAAATAAATGCAAGAAAGCTTACTCATTTAATCACTTTTATTAGCAACAACTTGGGGGGAAAGAACACAAATATTTGATGAAAAGAAGAGCACTGTGCATCATATAGTTGGAGTGTTTTCTTCACAAATATGGAGACAATACCCAGAGACAGAACACACACCCCTGTAGCTGATGATAATGGATTAGAAATATCAACATTAAAAAAGAATCAAAATAATAAATCCTAAGATTTCCTTCTGCTCACAGAAACCTACCAAACAATATCTTTAAGATTTTAGCACCAAATAACAACAACCTCGCAGAAGACCTATAAACATGTTTTTATGGTGTAGGGCAGAAAGTGTATCATTTAACTCATTCTGGTAATTATACTTTAAGACAGCTGCTAAAATTCACATGTGGAGGTGTGGCCTAACCCCTAAAAATCCAAATGACACAATGCGGTGCCGAACAATTCAACCAACTCCGAGTGTAAGCCAGTCTGTACGGTCAGTCCCACCTGCCTTTCCAGTTAGAGGCTCCTCCCCATCAGCTGTACATCTGACCGGAGAGTTTTCTACTGTATCCAAACAGGACAACCCGAATGTCTCTGCCAGACCTGGGAGCCCTTCACTCTCAAAACTTTTATAAGATAAGGCATAAATATTTAGATCTTCATATTAACTTAAAAAGTCGAGAAAAAAGGCTAAAAATTAAGAAATAAGAAACTAAAAGGCTAAAAAGTAGAGTTGGGAGGTTACATACTAGAAGCTCTGTGGACACCTCAATTAGTGTCACACTATGTTTCAGATTAAAGAGTTGCAGCAGCGAAAAAATATAGTTCTACCTATACTGATGCACAATTACACTGAACTAATATAATTTTAATCCTAAAACAGCATGGTCTAATGAAAAAAATCAAACAACAAAACCACAACAGACTGTAACACAGGACTGTATCTAATGTCTATTCCAGCTCTGGTTGGAGCTGGGGGGTAGTTCTGTGATCTTATGAATATTGTGGGGTCTCAGTTTTACTCGTGGGCAAACTAGTTTGGGTCAGATGGTCCTTTAATGCTCCTTCTAGTTCTAAAATGTTTTTGATCATTGAAAATGCTAGAAAAAAATGTGTCCTATTTACATTCTGTATTTCCTATTATATCCATGTGCCCTTTCTACATTTCTTCAAAAATGTCTGCAAAGAAGATAGTAACAAATTCTGGAATAAAGGAGCTTTAAAATGTAACAATCTATATTTAAATTAGCAATCTTATAGATTTTTTCAATACTAAATGGAGATTCTTTCAAAAAGCTAAAAAATCTAACCAAAGGTACACAGTCAAGCAATTATTGGTCATTGTATTTAGCCTGAAAACAACTTATTTGATATTTATACTTACATGCACTTTAGGTGTTGGGGGTAGACCGTTACTAATAGGCTTCTAGAAAAAAGAATACATGCATGAATATACTTCTTTTGTTGTTGTTTGGCATATTAATACTGTATTTCAAACATAATTATTGAAATAAAATACACATGTACGCTCTCTTTGTAAAAGGGCACAATACAGATAAGGCTAAAGTCCCCTATAATCCTTCCACAGTCCATTTATCCCTGGTACCTGCCCCCTCTCCAAAAAAGCTGGTTTGGGGTGCCCCTTCCAAACCTCTTCCTAGGCAACTATATGTACTCATGTATTTGTGTATCTTTCCATACCACCTTGTATATACTTCTATACGTGTCCCCATAGAAAACACTGTTTTGGTGTGTGCTTTAGAACATAGTTAATGCACTCTTTTATCAACCTGTCTTTTGCCTTAACGGGTCTTAGATCTTCGTATCAGTACACATAGATTTGGTTCATTTAACTGCAGCACAGTACAAATACAACAAACTTTATTTAGCTATTCCCTAGTTATTATTGGGTATTTAAGTTATTTTCCGTTTTCTACTATAACAACAATGCAGAAATGATCACTCTTGCATTTACCTTACTATGCAATGTATGAATTATTTTTTTAGGGTATGCTGTGATAAGAGAAACTACTGGAATATAAAGTCTGTACCTCTTACACTGCAGTGGATACTGACCACCAAACTGTCTTTCTGAGTGCCCATTTCACATTATACCCACCAGCAGTGTGGATGAGCCCTGGTTCCTTTGGTCTCACAGACACTTAATGTTATCAAACTGATCAGTAAAAAATGTTTTCTCCTTAATAAGCATGCCTCTGATTGCTAGGAACATTGAGAATATTTTAAAAAGAGTTTATTGGCTATCTGTACTTTCTCTTCTATGAATTGTCTTCTCTCATTTTTTTTTTACTGAGTTATCTTTTTTCTTATCTATTTGTTGGTGTTCTTTATAGATTCCAGATTTGAATACTTTATCTATTAAATATGTTACAAATGTTTTATCCTAGTCTGTAGATTATCTTAATCTTGTTTATAATGTGAGTTGAAGTTTTACATTTTGAGGGATTCAAATATATCAATCACTGGTCAGAATATACTGATAATTAATAAGGAGAGTAAAAATATGCTCAAGAGGGGCACCTGGGTGGCTAGGTCAGTTGAGCGCTCAACTCTTGATTTTGGCTCAGGTCATGACCCCAGGGTCGTGGGATCAAGCCCCACATTGGGCTCTACACTGAGTGCAGAGTGTGCCTGAGATTCTGTCTCTCTCTCCCATTGTCCCTCTCCCTGACTTGCGTGTGCTCTCTCTAAATTAAAAAAAAAAAAAAAGCTCAAGAATACCAGGTATTTTTCCAAGGGGCCACATGCCTGGATATATGATTTGCCTCCCACCCTTTCAGAGGGATTATACTTTAAATATAAGTTTTATGAAAGTCTACATTTCTTTGGGGGTTAATGTTAATAACATTTTAAGGAATGACTTCCTAATTTTTGTCGCTCTAAGTCAAAATTATTTAACTGTGACAAAAATCAAAATCTATTAATTTCTTATACCTGATACAAATAAAATATGCTGTGTAACACTACTTCTGTAACTATTAGACACTTCTGAAGTTAAAACTATTTGAAATTTTACTTTGTAGATATGTGTATGAGGATGTATAGCCTATTACTGCCACCAATTTGTGATAATTTTTTTTTCATTTTGCAACTAACTTATGTACTTGGTTTTATATTTATGTCCTTAAGTTACCTTAGATCATCTATATGAGCAAAACATTTTTGAAAAGTGTATTTATTTATTTTGGGAAAGAGAGGGAGAGAGAGCGCGCATGAAAGCGTGTGCATGAGTAGGGAAGGGGCAGAGGGGGTGGGGAAAGAATCCCAAGCAGGCTCCGCCTGTCAGCACAGAGCCCAACCCAGGGCTCAATCCCACAAACTGAGATCATGACCTGAGCCAAAGAGTCAGACACTTAACTGAGCCACCCAGATGCCCTGCAAAACATTTTAAGTTAGCAAGCTCTGAATGTTGAAACTGTCAGATTTACATTGAGTACTGACAGAATTGGCTATAAACATTTTCAAGCTGCAGAAACTGTAATCACGTTTCAACATATCATGGATACTGTTTATCCTATTATACAGTTGCCAACATATTTCAGAATCACTGAGACTGTTAGTAAAACTACGGTACAGTAGTTCCTTATCCTAATGAAAGAAGGTAAGAGAAAGAATTACAAATGCACACATAAAAAAATGTATACATCTCTCAAAAGTTCTCATGCTGCATCATAGAGTCATGAAGCTGTATTTCTGTACTACATTAACAGTGCTGCCAAAATTTAAACCAGTGAACACAAAAAGGCCCTGTTCAGTTGAAGAGACATCATAAAAACCCATTCCTAAAGGGCATTTGATGCTTTTGTTAATATCCTACCTAAATTTCACAACTTACAATGGATAATCCTAGATTTTTAAATGCTTTAACTAAATATAAAAAGGGTATGTCATATTATGTCATGAAATCTTAAAAAAACAGATTATAGTACAAAAGCCTCTAACAATGTGCTTCCTGCATAAAACCATAGCTATATGCACATAAGTACTTTAACTGTACTATATAAAAGCAAATATTAGTAAACACAAAAACTTTGATTTTTTTTTTTTATTATTTGAGAGAGAGTGTGTGCATTCATGTGTGGGTGGGGGGAGAGAGGGAGAAAGGAAGGAAGGTAGGAAGGGAGGGAGGAAGGAAGGGAGGAAGGAAGGGAGGGAGGGGGAGGGAGAGGGAGAGGGAGGGAGGGAGAGGGAGGGAGGGAGGGAGGGAGGGAGGGAGAGGGAGAGGGAGAGGGAGAGAGAGAGAGAAAATCTTAAGCAAGCTCCACACTCAGTGGGGAGTCCATGTAGGGCTTGATCCCATGACCCTGGCTGGGATCATGACCTCAGCAGAAATCAAGCTCGACCAACCTAGACACTCAAGTGCCCCAACATACACAAAAACTTAAAAAACACTCTCATCTTATGATCTCATGGTCATCTGCTGAATTGGGTATTTTAAGGATTTTTTTGTTTTGTTTTGTTTTAAGTTCTATGGTGAAAGACAAATGTCTTCTGACGATCATGAGCAAATTTTTTACAAATGTTAAAAAATTTTAATATCCTGATGAATACTATTTATGTTTTAATAGCTATGTCACAGTATTTTATCCAACATTTGTAACAAGAATAGCTACTGAGGCTAATTTCATCTTTCCTAAAGTGATATTTTATATCTACTGGAAAATAATTTTCATTTTTCCTCCTTGTTATTTTCTTTGAGTAATAGTAGTAATACCACGAATTATGTAATCTATAGTTAAAAACTCATCCTAAGTAAAGTCCTAGCTTTCCTTATCCGTCCATGTCCTTCTTTCCATAACTTTTTGAGACTGTTAGGAACTTTTAAGAATCTTATCAATGAGAATAATAATAGTTACCTGTATGCTGAAGGTCACATTTAAAATACACTATTATTTAAAAAAAAAAAAGGCCTACATAATTTGAATAGCAGAAAGTCATCATTCAAGTTTGCCACAGCAGTTACTTTTTTTTTAAGATTTAAGCAATCTATTATAATTAATACATTAAAAAAACAACATACTAATTGCAAAATATACAATCCCTATAGTTTAATTATAATAACAAAACTAACTTAACAATGAAAAAGAAAATACAATTATATTATTAAGTATTATTATATATTATATAGTAAGTATATTATAAATATAAATACCTACTGGTACATCTTTCTTTTCTTTCCTTGAAGGGTTTGTGCCTCTATGTTCATTCTGTTGTTGATATAATGAACCATCTCGTTCACCATTTAACTGGAAGGAGCTCATTCCATTTCCTTCAATAAGATGTTTAAATATATTTAAAAAGGATTAATTTTCATGAAAACTTTCACTTAGAAAATTATCAAGTAGGAAGGAAAAATACGATTTCTCAGATGGTTTCTGCCTTCATCCGATCAGAAACAGTTAAAGAAAAAAAAGTCTGATACCTATGTTCTACTTCTCTTTTTTTAAACATTTTTTTTTAACATTTTTAATTTATTTTTGAGAGACAAAGTATGAGTGCAGAAGGGGCAGAGAGAGAAGGAGACACAGATTCTGAAGCAGACTCCAAGCTCTTGAGCTGTCAGCACAGAGCCTGATGCGGGGCTTGAACCCATGAACCGTGAGATCATGATCTGAGATGAAGTTGGATCTCAACCAACTGAGCCACCCAGGTGCCCCTCATAGAGACAAATTTAAAATCAGGTATATCTAAGCACATATATTAATACGAAAAACAAAGAAATACTGAATATATAACTACTTTCAGGAAGGGGCAATTTACAATATCCAGGAAATTTTAGTTGCTTTTTAATTGTTTCTTTTGCATAATACACAATACAGTACTAAAACAGCATCTTCTAGTATTAATTTGGAGACAAATAACTAGCAAAAGTGACAATCATTTTTCTAAAAATGATAATATGAAATAAAAAAAAGAAAGGAGTTAGATGAAGAACCCTCTTTTCTTTTTCTAAAACACAAGTAGCCTACAACCAAAACACATTGTCCTTGTTCGTTCAGTTTCTTCTATTGCCACACTAAGATAACTGATGAACTGAGCATTTACAATTCCCCAAGAAAGAAGGCTGGATATGAAATGAGAAACAAGGACATTTTAATACCAGAATGGGTCACAGTAATCCTGTCATATATGAACACTTCAAACTATGTGGCAAAAAAGCAGAAGCCATCTCTACAGTCACTGCCTTCCTTCTCCCCTCCCTCAAAGGAATTTCAGATACTCTTAAAAGAAAAGACACCCTCCATTTTCTTCACACAGTACGAAAACCTGGTAACGTACTTATTTCACCCTCCCTTCACCCATTACCTAAAGCAATTGGCTTTTGTGGAGGTAATCTGGGAGGTGGTGGTCTGGGTGGAACTTGGGATGGTTTTGCTGGGCTCTCTGACATAGGACATCTCTTGATAGTTCCTTGGTTATCATCCTCAGTAGAATGAGTTTCCTGTGGTATGAATATGGACTTAGGCTGAAATAATACAGAAAAGGAGATCAATGATTAAACATGAAATTACTTGTTTCATTCAAAAAGGAAAAATATTAGACGTCTTTCCTGAAGTAAATACTATTCTGCGTTTACTAGCTGAGCTTTAAGGTTATTCAACTATCTGATTCATATTATCTTAATATATATCCTAAAAATGTACAGTAACATGTCTTCTCAGATAAAAGGTCCTTTTCTATTAATTCCTTCGCAAGCCTTCCTATCTAGACTTGCTAAATAAAAATATTCTGCTCTTTCTGATCTCCAATTTAAATGAGCCTCTTTATTTTTTTTATTTTTTTTTTTTTTAAATTTTTTTTTTTTCAACCTTTATTTATTTTTGGGACAGAGAGAGACAGAGCATGAACGGGGGAGGGTCAGAGAGAGAGGGAGACACAGAATCGGAAACAGGCTCCAGGCTCTGAGCCATCAGCCCAGAGCCTGACGCGGGGCTCGAACTCACAGACCGCGAGATCGTGACCTGGCTGAAGTCGGACGCTTAACCGACTGCGCCACCCAGGCGCCCCTAGCCTCTTTATTTTAAACATTCAGACTAATCAAATTACAGTTCTTTATAAGACTAAACTGTTTCTTTTAGATGACTCAATGTACAGTCGGTTGCACGTACGACCTCAGCTCAGGTCATGATCTCGCAGTCTGTGAGTTCGAGCCCCACGTCGGGCTCTGTGCCGACAGCGCTGAGCCTGGAGCCTGTTTCAGATTCTGTGTCTCCCTCTCTCTCTGCCCCTCCCCCTGTCATGCTTTGTCTCTGTCTCTCTCAAAAATAAACAAACATTAAAAAAATTTTTTAGATGACTCAATGTCTTTTATGCTAATGCCTAACCTTTCAGACTGGGGCAGGAGAAGATACCAATTAAAATTCTATCATACTGGAAAAGACTAACACCGCAATATGGAATGGCTAAGAAACTTTCTGTGCAGACAATGGAAAAAGCCCCAGTCAGCTGAAGGTTTGGAGAATTTATAAATTCTTAATGTGTCCCTTACTAGAAAGATTGTTCACACTTATGTTTTTGAAATTCTAATGTAAAACAAAACAAGCAAATACAGTATTATTTACCTGTGGGAAACATAATTTTTTTTAAGTATAAAATGAAACAAAATACAGTAATACATTAGACGCCAAGACTGGTCAGACTCTAATTCTTGTTTATAAACCCTGATTTCGGGACACCTGGGTGGCTCAGTCAGTTAAGTGTCTTTGGCTCAGGTCATGGTCTTGTGATTCATGAGTTCGAGCCCCACGTCGGACTCTGTGCTGACAGCTTGGAGCCTGGAGCCTGCTTCTGATTCTGTCTCCCTACCTCTATGCTCCTCCCCTGTTCTCACTCTGTCTCTCTCTCTCAAAAATAAACATTATAAACCCGGATTTCAAAGCTTTCATAATTTTTTTAAAGTATAAAATGAAATGATAGTTGAATAACCTAAATGAAAATATAGTAAAACATTAGATGCCAAGACGGGCCAGACTCCAATTGTCATTTATAAACCCTGATTTCAAACCTTGTAACAGCTCATTTTATAAACAGTTCATTTTATAATTAAAACTTGCTGTGCATATAAACTCATAAAATAAATTTATATTAGTATTACCTATATTAACTCATTGTGCCTTTTAAAAAAAACCCATCAGTGAGAATTTTAGCATTTTACAATGTTTCTGACAAAACAGTTGCCAAAAATTTTTGAAAATTATTCTTATTGTTTTTTAAATGTAAAAGTACCTTCTGATAATTTAGTATCTATGATAATAAATCACTACCCATTACCCATTCTTAGGAAATCATTTACTAGATCATAGCTTCTGAAGGAAAAAAATCTTACAAAAAATGTGAGATTTCTAAGCCAGGTGAATTAATACTAACCCATTAATTTAATCATTTTCATGTATAAATTTCTAGAACTTTATTATTTAGAATAAATACTAAATGACAAGTTGGATAATTTAAAAAAGCAACCAAAATTAATCACAATCATCAATATCATGGCTGGTAACTTCATGTTTTCTTGTGGCTCTCAAGTGAAAATAAGCTACGGAGTAACTATTAATATAGTACTGATGTGACAGACCAACCACACACACCCACACCCACACATAATTCAAACTGAAAAACAAACCTGCTTACCTTTGGTGGCAAAGGAGGTGGAACTTTTGCTTTCATGGTTGAACTATAAAAACGTAAAAGTTTAGGATCAGAATTGAATGATTACTAAAGTATAATTAATTTTTCAAAGATATGGAAGAAAATTTACAGAAACAAGTTCCCTTTCCTGAGATTATGAGTGTTTTCCAAAACGTTCTGTACAATGTTCACGTTATGCTGAATGAAGTTTTATTCAGAAGTAATTAAGTAGACATGCTTTCTTGGTTTCAAATTAAAATAGGAAAAGATAACTACAATTCTAGTTTATATCAATTGAATGGTAATTATTATGAAAACACTAGCAACAACTAGTTAGGGAAAAACAGCAAAATGATATAGTATAAAAATATATCACAATGTAAGCTTCATTTTTATTACTATTAGAGATGAAACATCTCTGATGAAGCTCATCAAAAGGTACATACATTCTCTACAAAATTTTAGGCAGAATTTATCTGATTGAAGCTAAGATTCATTATAACTCAGAATTGGGAGTTTTCGATGTACAAAAACTTAAAAGATGGAGCATAAACTCTCAGATGAGGAAACAGGTCCAGAGAAGTTAAGTGACCTGATTCAAGGTCAAAGAGTACTGAGACAGAAAAGAAAACCTATGCCTTTAAGCCTCCAACTGCTAGTCAGGTACCTGTCACTCTACCATGAAACTGCACTTTTCTTTAAAGAAAAAAAGAGAATCTAAAAAAACTAAGCCTGAATGCTTATGTAAGTGAAAATATTCCCATATATCTGATCCAACAGAACCTTGTAAGAAGAGGAAGAGAGATCTCTCCTCACTCTCTTTGTACACACCAAGAAAAGGCCATCTGAGGACAGAGAAAGAAGGCAGTTGTCTACAAGCCAGGTAAGAGGGCCATCACCAGGAACAGAATAGAGCTGTGACAAATTTCTGTTATTCAAGTTACTCAGTCTGTGGTATTTTGTAATGGCAGCCTAAGCTAAGACACAGCTTGGTAACAAGGAGTGGAGTACTGCTACAACAAATACCCCAAATGTGGAAGATCTGCTTTTATTTTTTAAGATTTTTTCTTTAAAGTTTATTAGAGAGAGAGAGAGAGAGAGAGAGAGAGAGAGAGAGAGAGACAGAGACAGAGACAGAGACAGAGACAGTGCACGGAGGAGGAGCAGAGAGAGAGGGAGGGAGAGAATCCCAAATCCCAAGCAGGCTCCACGCGGTCAGTGCAGAGCTCAACGCAGGGCTCCATCTATGAACGGTGAGATCATGACCTGAGCTGAGATCAAGAGTTGGACGTTCAACCGACTGAGCCAACCAGGCACCCCTGTGGAAGCAGTTTTGGAATCAAGTAACAGGTAGAGGCTGGAAGAGTTCTGAGGTACATGCTAGAAATATGGACGCTAACAATGATTTTGCTGAGAGAGAGAGCTGAAGAGAAAGTTTCCCTCTTCTTAGAGAATGCATCAATAACTACCAAGAGAATACTGGTAGAATGTACACATTAAAGGCCATTCTCCAGTGGAAATGGTGGAGGTCTGCAATGGAAATGATGACCATATTATTGGAAATGGGAGGAAAAGTGATCCTTGTCAGAGAGGTAGACAACTTGGCTAAATTGTGTTCATATTCTAATGTTTAGTGGAAGGTTAAATGAGGTCGTAAGAGTGAGGTCCTAGTTGGATAGGATTAGAGGCCTTCTACGAAAAGGGGAGAGAGGTTTCTCTCCCTGCGTGCATGCATGCATGCATGCATGCGCTGATGATAGCCCATGTGAGAACATGGTGAAAAGACAACCATCTGCAGGCCGAAAGAGAACTCTCGCCAGGAACCAAACTGGCTAGCAGCTGGAGCCTGAACCTCCCAGCCTCCAGAGCTGTGAGACAACTTGCTGTTTAGACCACCTCTCCATGGTATTTTGTTAAGGTTGCCTGAGGTAACACAACCAGAACAGAGAAAGAAACTGTGATAAAACCCATAATACTCTCAATATAAAGCTGTCAAACCTATGAAATCACATCAAATGACATCTTTTATCAAAAACAGAGAAAGAACTTACTGCTTGGATTCATCATCATCCCCTTCATCATCTTCTAAATGTGCCACGTGCCCTCTAAGGACAAAGGATAATTCCACTGTTACTAAATGGACTTCACCAAAATGGCTTAAGAAGAAATTTTACAAAGTGTAGGAAGGGCTACTGCAAGACAGCATTTTATTTCTGCAGCTTTACAGGATTCAGAATTAAACAACAAAACGTGAGGCTACATGACAGAGAAGGGGGCAAACAGACTCTACTCTCTGTGACAAAAAATATTTTAAGCTTAATTAAAAATCAAAATTACCGCTGATGTAATTCTTCTTCAACAGACTTCAGAAGACTCCTTAAAAGAAAAACAAAAAACAATGTGAATAAATAAGGAAAGGAATACCAAGTACATATTTTCATCATTTGAACCTTAACCATAAATTTTTAAATTACTTTTTACTATTTTCTAACATCAGCTACAATGATCTCTATGCCACAGAACATCAAGTTATACTTAATAATATATCTGTATTTTCTGCTGCTAATGTCTTCATACATGTATTTGAAATGAACAAAATAAATCCTAATGTTTATTGAAAAATACCAGTTCAAACAGAGGACAACCCACCATGAAATGTCACAATAGGACTGACAAAACCATAATTGCAGGGTCATAGTCAGGGGTTTCCAGGATTCAAATTCTACCTGGAACATTTTACCTGACACCTGAAATTATATTTTCTTTTTCTTAAAATAAGGAAGGTGACACACTTTAAAAAAAAATCATGCTCTCAGGCAATCCTACAAAATGAAACTCAACATGTTGGATCTCTCTGCAAAAGCATGCATGCATGTGATGTGAATACATGAATGTAGTAGCACTTTGCTTTCACAGAAGACACTCACTTACCTGAGATATCTGTTCTCCAGTGGTGTACTGGCAAACACATTTACACTTTTGGGAGACTAAGCCTGTATCAGACCAGGTGTGAGGATTTTATCATTAGGAGCAAGTTATGAAACTTTGCTATTCAGGAATGTGAGAGAGAACTCACGGCATTCCTGAGTTCCCTTCCTTTTCGCTGCAAGTCCATGCAGCGAACCTCCTATGTTGCACTCTTCAAGCATAAAAACTCAGCAGCCTTCTTAAAGCCAACGGGATAGGGAGAAATATGGTTACTAATAGATTACTGAGGTAAAAGTGAGCCAACGGAAAATCTACTCTCCTCAAAAGGTAAGGCAATACCTTCTGATCATTTTTCCCACTGATATATATTGGAAAAAACTCCCCTTAGAATTGTCAAAACATAAAACCAGAGAAATTGAAAGGTAAAGTTAGCTGGTATGAGCAACAGAATACATTTTAGTCTTCAAATATTTTAATTAGGCCAGCTTACTAACAACCTAAGTATTAAAAAATGACAAAGCTCTAACTTGAGTGGTAAATGACATGGGAAGGCCATAAACTAATCGCAAATCCTACTCTGCAGATAAAAAAAATTGAGGTACTTCAGTCAAATGTATGATCTTATTCACAAAGCTCTTCAAGGGCTAGTTCTAGGGAGATGGGAGCTTCTGACTACGGGCAGGATCGTAAGTGATGCCAGCCTGTAAAGCAAAGACAGCCTGCATCTGAGTCCCGCCTCTGCCACTGTAAGCCGTGTGGACTTCAATAAGTACTTTGATTTCCCATTGCTTCAGTTTCCATATCTGTAAAACAGGAATTATAACAGTACCTACATCAAAGCATTTATCGAAAGATACAATGAATATGGGTAAAATGCTTGGAATAGTAATTTAAAATACAGTAAGTACTCAATTCACATTTTCTTTATTATGATGGGCTATGCAACATTTCTTTAAACTAGCAATTCTAAGTGTGGTCTAGGGATCCCAGAGGTCCCTTGGCCTCCTGTAAGGGGTCTGCAAGAATAAAACTAGTTTCATAATACATATAATACAAAAAAGCATTTACCTTTTTCACTCTTAATTTTTTCATTGGAAATGAAACTCTGGAGTTTTCCAGAGGTTATAAGATACATGATAACACAACAGATTAGTAGCAGATATGAGAATTCAGCTGTCTTCTAATAAGCCAGATATTAAAGAGATTTGCAAAAAAATATAAAACAATGCCAATTTCCTTACTATTATTTTGTTTCAGAAAGATAGCTGTTTTTCATAAAAAATGTTATTAGTGGGCCGCAATAAAGTTTGTTGAATTACATGGACATATATAAAATCTATTAATGCAATTATTTGCTGCTTCTAAATCTCATGAGAGGAATTACACGGTGTTAGGTTTGAGGTGGCATTTAAATTGGTCCTTAATGATGAGAAATTTTAAAAAAATATTTATTTTTGTAGAGAGCGCAAGTGGGGTAGGGACAGAGAGAGGGGGGCAGAAGATCGGAAGCGGGCTCTGCGCTGACAGCCTGACAGCAGTGAACCTGACGTGGGGCTCGAACTCACAAACTGCAAAATCATGACCTGAGCCGAAGTCAGACGCTCAACCAACTGAGCCACTCAGGTGCCCCCATGAGGAATTTTAAACACACACACACAAAGTGTTATTTATGATAACATGTAATGACTATATTACTATTTTAAGTAAATAAATATTTTGAGAAGTTCTCAGTTTAAATTTCCAATACCGTAAATATTGACAGTTATAACACACATAAACAAAAGCTCTGGAGTCCTCAGTAATTTTTAAGAGTGTAAAGGGATCCTGAGACCAAAAATTTAGGAAGCACTGCTTTAAACTATGTTACCAAGTTAAATATAGTATCTCTGAAGTATATAGTGGGCTTTTTTTTTTTTTTTAATTTTTTTTTTTTTCAACGTTTATTTATTTTTGGGACAGAGAGAGACAGAGCATGAACGGGGGAGGGGCAGAGAGAGAGGGAGACACAGAATCAGAAACAGGCTCCAGGCTCTGAGCCATCAGCCCAGAGCCTGACACGGGGCTCGAACTCACGGACCGCGAGATCGCGACCTGGCTGAAGTCGGACGCTTAACCGACTGCGCCACCCAGGCACCCCTATAGTGGGCTTTTATATCATTTTAGAAGATAGGAAAAAATTTTTTTCTTAAGCACATGCCAGTATTTTGGGGGGGGGGTGTACCTCTTTTTCCAATAGAGAATATTCATATTTGAAAACAATTAAGAAGTAAAGTAAAAATGTATTTTATTTTTCAATTACCATATTTAATTGGACTTACAGGGCATTCCACTTTTTAAAAAAGAATGTTCCCAGGAGTACTAGTTCTCCAAGAATAAGAGAGAAAGGCTGAATAAGAGAACACGGAAAAGCAGCTATGTTTTATTGTTAGGGACTCACGTATATTTTCAATTCATTTACTAGTATATCTCCTACTATGTGTTAACAGGTATTTTGTTAATAAACTTACAGAATTCATGAAGTGTTAATGAAAAGTAGGATATATGATTTGTTTCTCAGGCTTTATAAAAGAGAAAGTGAAACATGGCTAAATTTGCTAGAAGGTGCATTTATGGTAAATACTGTATCTTGTGAGCCCTGGGGAAAAGTAACACTGATTTAATCACCAAGATTGGGTGCTATACAATAAACCACTATTCACTGGTCCATGTGGATTCTTCTGTTACGGAATTTTTAGAAAGTAATGAATGAAGTAAAACAAAAATGATGCCCACAGATACTGAGTTACTAAGTCAGTCTAAAAACATTAGGAAATCTGGATGAAAATGTTAAAAATGGGGAACAATATGCAATCACAAATTTAACTGATGAAAGTGAAGAAACTGACACAGGGAAGTGAAAAAAAAAAGAGAAAGAAAAACCCACAGCCAAAATATTTAGCATATTAAAATTAGCTAAGAAATTCACATGCTGGTTTCTGAAATCTTCTGAAATTGTCTAAGTAGCTAAAAACAATCTTTAAGTATTATCCTGAGTATATCTGAAGACAAAACAAAAAATCTCCTATTTCTTTAAAACCAAAGAGCAGTTTTATTCACTCACATTCACTTGCTTTTATAATAAATTACTTGCTGAGTAAATACTACACAAATAAAGGCAATTAATAAGTATTTATTAAACCGTAACTGTCCTAAAAATGCTTTGCAATGATTATTACATTTCACCCTTAGCACCCTACAAGGCAGGGACTATTATAATCCCCATTTTACTAGAGAAAATTGAGGTAAATTTCTCAAAGTCACATAGCTTACAGGAAGAGACAGTTCTGACTCCAGATATGGCATTCACTACTACTACACTCAACTGTGCTAGGAACTGTGTAATTCAAGTTACTTTTTTCACCATTATTTAAGTCTTTAGAAGAGAATTTAAGTTATCTCTAGAATCTTTGCTCTACATTAAAAACAATCAGAAATAATTTAGTTTTCTTTTAAAAATAGTATTTTGTTGGTTTTAAATAATCAGAAAAGTTGACCCCAACAACAGCATTCAAGAGAAAAGAAAACTCAGTTAAGTCAAAATACATATTCTATTAAAAAAAAAAAAAACAAAACAAAACACCTACACCCTATCTTAGTTCTTGTATGGTCTGGAATAGGTAGAAACCCATAAATGGAAATCTGTCTGCCTGATCACCTATGGAGAAAGCAGGAAATCCTGTGAGTTTTAAAACACTGCCTGGTCACAAGAATAAAGCAGACATATCAGTACAGTAAGAGAAGTGCTACATCCATGCTCATGTCACATGTATGTATATACCTGTACACGAAACACAGCCAAAGGTCAAATTTTTGGCCAACCTACCTTGCCAGTGATTCGTTATATAGAATACAGTTCCTTAAGCAGGGATCCAATTAATCAAAAAATGAAGGTTGGGCAAATTATTAACATTTTACCTAGCCAAAGTAACTATATACTATGAAAATGTCTAACAATCAGATATTAGACAATGGGAACTAAGGAATCTGGAAAAGCATTTAGTGATGGGCCATATTTCTTTTTTGCATTTTTGCTAGTATATAATTTAAAAATATATTTAAAATGAACCAAAAAAGTGTAAATGGAATTTTTCTCCGAATCATCCACTGTCTCTTAAAATACACCAAAATTTGCTAACAAGGTCCTTAAAACTAGTGACCTTATATTAAGACAAAATAATAAAAAAAGCACTTCAGAATTTTTATTTGCTAACCACTATGAGACAAACCTTCCTTTGCTGTCCATTAATGAATCAGGAGAGATTATAAATAGCACACAGTTACTATTTAGATAAAATCTCATTTTTCTATCAGGGAAATTGTATGCCTTTTTCCCATTTTAGGAAACTTAAATCAGGTTAATTAAAAACAAATTCATCGTATTTAATTGAAATGCAGCTTAAATCCAAACTAATGCATTTCTCCAGGCGGTCATTCAAAGTCTCTTCTCTGTGTTGAGAAAAGATAGAGTATTTAAATTAAACATTTAGTCTAAAAAAAGGAGACACGATTTTGCATTGTCTTTAAATCTGAACTACTGTCTTCAGTCATCATTCCTCAACTGCTTAAACTATGGATGTATATATATTTTTCAACTCTGTAATGTATAAGTGAAATTATATGTTGCAATTTTAAGATGTTCTGATTGTTAAAACAATATCTACATTGCTGAGAGATTTTGACAATTTAAATAGTATTTCCTTACATATTAGATTTTATAATGGTAATTTCTCCATGAACTCAGAAAATGAGAATCTACAAAGAACAGCAGAGTCCTGTCCCCTTACTCTGCTGAGGACTATGAACAACTTAAATTGTTACTCCTTGTAAGCTGCCTTTTCACCACAGTGCTGTACCACCTAGACAGTGCCTGGTGTACAGGAGAGGCCTTGAATAATTGTTCTATTTACTTCTTGCATGAATTGATAATTCTGAAGACAGCAGATGCATTTTAACTACTATCTCCTTTTTGGAAAGCTCTTAACAACTAAAAAGTTAGAATAAAGAGTTCTAAACACTGTGAATATTTTCAGCTATTTTCAGAGCCAACACACCTGGGATATGTACCAAAGCAAGTTTTGTAAGGAATAAACAGGTCAATCTTAAAAATAAAATAAAAAAATTCTGAAACATGTATCGTCTTCAGTTGGAATGTACTTCATTTTCTCTAACAAGTAAGGTCTACAAAGTAGCTTGATATAAAAAACATAATGTCTCCATTATGACAATTACTGACTAAATGATTAGCAAGGTAGCAATGAAGAAAAGTTGAAAGCGTATTATAAAAACATATCTACCAGACTAATACAATTTACTTCTGGAAATATTAACATATTTTTCTATATTAAATATGTAATAAAATGCACAAGATATATGTAATAAAATATAAAGCAACTTAATTATTCTTGAATATAAATTTAATTTAAAAAGAACTTTACTTACTTGTTTGCACCCAAAAAGTAACTACCTTGGTGTCCTTGTCCATATTCTAGTTGTAGATCCTAATAGTACAAAATGATGTATTTAGCAAAATAGTAGTATATCACAAATCATAATACACAAATATATATATTTTAAAAGAGAAACCCCAGACTGCAAATAAATCTGTATTGCTATATGTTCTTTAAAAAAAAGGTATGGTAGGACTTCCAACAATAAAAGATGTCAGAAGTTTGTAGTTGTAGTTTACGTATTTTATTATTTCAGTATTTTTCTGGGAACTTGTTTGAATAATATATGTAAGTTTCATTCATGGTTATTGCTTTCTTAGTTAAAATTTGCAAAAAAAAACCCAGTTTTTAGAAAGAAAAATGCTCAAATAAGGTATTTAATAGCAAAGCTATAATGAAGCAAAAAAATTACAGAAGAGAACAAGCAACAAAAATCTTGACTTTGTATAGAAGATCTGCAATAATTATGTATTTATACACATTCACACACTTCTATTGTTGCTTCAGGCAGGTAATAATTTTTAAACATATAGAATAGGTGCTCTTTTTAAGTAAATTGTATAGATGAACATGGGCAAGGTTGCACATTACACTTAAAGGGCTTTGAATAATTTTTTAAAGAGCTAAGTAGTGAAACCTCAAAGGAGTATTACTAAGGCAGTTCCTTAACTAAACGTTTCCACTGAATGCTATGGGTTGTAGGCTTAAGAATTGAAATTTAAAGGGGTAACAACATAAATGCTCAACTCAAACGCCTTCTTGAGGAAAAAACTGTTTTCCAACAACTATGGAAAGTACAAAGTAAAGCTTCCTTTCTCCCCTTAAGTCACTGTATTTCAAGCATAATTTTAACAATAAAGGGGAATATTTCACATTTAAAATGAGTTTTATTTTCATCAGAATATAGAATAAAGTGTTTTCTAATACACAAGGTATCGCCAGATGCACAGTCAGGACTTAATGCAAAAGACACCTCCTTGGAGGAGGCTTCCAAGACTGTACAGGAAGGAAGGTGCAACCTTTCCCATGTCTTCATGGCATTGAATACACAGTTCTCCTCTAGCACTTAAACTGCCTTTTAATTAATTTATTAACCAGTTTATAAAAACAGAAACCAGTCTGTGAGCTCCTCAAAACAGGAAAATTGTTACGTCCATCTTTCTTCCCTACAGGCCCAAAGTCTAGAATAGCACCTACCACACACTAACCAGGCCCTTAAAACAAATTCTTGTTCCAATGCCAGTAGTTCATTTTCCTGCAAGCAGATAACTAACACTCCAGCCTCATTAAGATACACAAATTCTAGATCACAAAAATACTAAGCCTAGGAACATAAGAACTCTAAACGATACATTACATTTAAGTAAAAAGCACTTTAACATTTAAGTACTCCAAGACCTGTCAAAATAAAAATCCTGGTTTAGACAAGATTCAAATCTTGTCTTCTTCAATATTTGCGTTCTTTCATGCATAATAAATGTTCTTACTAGTGACAGAAAAGAGAATACATCAAAAACAGTAAGATTAGTCAACCATCATCACACTGGTATCACATGAAATTCTAGTGCAAAAGGATACCTGTTCTATTTAATTCATAATGATATTAATAGGATGCTATCACTGCTACCGTAAGACTGCTACACAATTATTATGCTGTACAACTGAAGTGGTCATGACTTTGAACAGGAACCTTTAATCTTTGGAATTCAGTAGAGAGAAGTACTAATCTCAATGAATACACTCCTAAATTCAAGTTTTTTTCTTCAGCTACAGGTAATGTCCCTCCTCTACCACACCAGCAATCTCTTTAGTCAACATAATCTCTTAAGGCCCTAATCAAATGATGGCGTCTAAAAGTGTTCTACATTTGTGCAGAATGGCAATAGCTTCTGTTATATAAACACACATGTGGCTGTTGTAGGAACAGTCATCTTATGGTACATGACAATTGCCGGGTTGATGACAATGATTTAAAAAAATCCATTGAGATTAGCAAGGTATTTAGGAAGGTAAGAGTCTAAAATAACAAATGCAGTATTTTAATAGAAAATTGTACATAGGTTCATAAGCAAAATAACATTCAGGCCAGGGAGAAGTTGTAGATATATCCAAGTGTGGTGATTAAATGTGCCACGTGTCAAACACTACCAGGAAAGCTAAAATAAAAGGGGGCTTATTCTTTATTAATTCCTTCTCTATAAATCAAGTTATGTTTTTAGCAACTATGGAACAAAAACAATGTGCTAGGAATCCAATCAGGTAAAAGAATTACACTAAGTCCTCTAGTAAGTACTGAATCTCAGGTAATTCAACTATTATTTACCAACCACCTATTATATGGCAGGGATTCAGAGAGTAAATCATTCAAGAAAAATGAGAAAAAAAAGGAAAGGAAAAAAAGTAAAACTTGGGCAAAGTTAGTAGCCATTTATATATCTGTAGAACATTCTAAGAAAGACTGATTTAAAACATTTATCAAAAAGTACTTGGAAGCTATTCTGTAATAGAAAAATGCTACCAAAATTATGCTTGGAAAAGCACTCAAGATAACCCTAGATGACAGTAAAACAGCAATCTTTTATAAGCTAAATAAGAACATATTTGAACATGCCAAGAGAAACATAAGGGAATTAGTAACAAATGAGGCATCAAGTTATTAATGAAGGACAATGTTTAGCTACACAGTAAAGTCAAACAAGTAACAACATGGGCTGAAAACATGCAATAGCCTTATATAGATTTGATCTGAACAGCTCAAACAAAAATTGAAGATGGTTACTCCAGACCAATGAAAATAGCTTTTTGGGTCAGAAGATCCTCACTTCAGTTTTAATGAATGGGGAAGCATTTCTAAGAGCAGGATAGAGCCAGAAAGCACTGAAAAAGATAAAGGATAGAACATGGAACATGGGAAAGGGAAAATACATGTTCAAGAAAATCTTTTTATTGTTTTCTTTTTTGTAAACCCTGTGTCAGGCTGCAAAGCCTACATCTGATGAGAAAATAGCAGGAAGTTAACAGAACTGATATAGCTGGCTACAAAAATATAAAAGAAAAAATATGTTAGCAATATATTTTAATCAACAAAAAAGGGAACAGCTCAAGAGAATTTCTTTCCTCATCAGAAAATGAGAAAATTATGATTTGGATAAGGTCATTTTAAGATACCTTTTAATACAGCAATTTACACAAGTAAAAAGGGATTGAATCTTGGACAAATCAAAAAAGACTTTCTTAAAACGAGAAGCAAGTGAGGTCAGAACACTAACAGATAAATGCTAAACAGTATTCATGACTCTTACATGATGAACTCGGACATGAAGATCAAGCAGGGTAGGTTTGCCAATGTAGAAAATGTCCTATTGTTGTGCAAAATAAATGAGTTCTCCTAAGAAACTGTCTTCATATATATTAGGTAAGAAAAGTAGCTACATCATATAAATTTAATAGTAATAGTTTAACAAATTTAAAATAAACAGAAGTTGACATTTACTGTTTCTCTTCCAGAATAAATTTATTTTTAGACTTTATTAAATTTTGACCTAATTCAGGGCTTTATTTTTAACTTTTATCTATTTATTTTTTAAGTTTATATCCAAGTTAATCAGCATATAGTGCAACAATGATTTCAGGAGTAGATTCCTTAATGCCCCTTTCCCATTTAGCCCATTCCCCCTCCTACAACTCCTCTAGCAACCCTCTGTTTGTTCTCTATATTTAAGAGTCTCTTATGTTTTGTCCCCCTCCTTGTTTTTATATTCTTTTTGCTTCCCTTAAGTTCATCTGTTTTGTATCTTAAAGTCCTCACATGAGTGAAGTCATATGATATTGGTCTTTCTCTAATTTCGCTTAGCATAATACCCTCTATTTCCATCCACATACTTGCGAATGGCAAGATTTCATTCTTTTTGATTGCCAAGTAATACTCCATTGTATATATATACTACATCTTCTTTATTCATCCATCAATGGACATTTGGGCTCTTTCCATACTTTGGCTATTGCTGATAGTGCTACTATAAACATTGGGGTGCATGTGCCCCTTTGAAACAGCACACCCGTATCCCGTGGATAAATACCTAGTAGTGCAATTGCTGGGTTGTAGGGTAGTTCTATTTTCAATTTTTTGAGGAACCTCCATACTGTTTTCCAGAGTGGCTGCACCAGTCTGCATCCCCATCAGAAGTGCAAAAGAGATCCTCTTTCTCTGCATCTTCGCCAACATCTGTTGTTGCCTGAGTTGTTAATGTTAGCCATTCTGACAGGTGTGAGGTGGTACCTCTTCATGGTTTTGATTTGTACTTCCCTGATGATGAGTGATGTTGAGTTTTTCATGTGTCGGTTGGCCATCTGGATGTCTTCTTTGGAAAGGTATCTATTCATGTCTTTCGCCCATTTCTTCACTGGATTATTTGTTTTTTGGGTGTTGAGTTTGATAAGTTCTTTATAGATTTTGGATACTAACCCTTTCTCTACTGTATCATTTGCAAATATCTTCTCCCATTCTGTCGGTTCCCTTTTAGTTTGGCTGATTGTTTCCTTCGTTGTGCAGAAGATTTTTATTTTGATGAGGCCCCAATAGTTCATTTTTGCCTTTGTTTCCCTCACCTCCAGAGAAGTGTTGAGTAAGACGTTGCTGCGGGCAAGATCAAAGAGGTTTTTGCCTGCTTTCTCCTTGAGGATTTTGATGGCTTCCTGTTTTACATTGAGGTCTTTCATCCATTTTGAGTTTATTTTTGTGCCTGGTGGTCCAGGTTCATTTTTCTGCATGTCGCATCCAGTTTTCCCAGCACCACTTGCTGAAGACACTGTCTTTATTCCGTTGGATATTCTTGTCTGCTTTGTCAAAGATTAGATGGCCATATGTTTGTGGGTCCATTTTTGGGTTCTCTATTCTGTTCCATTGATCTGTCTGTCTTTGTGCCAGTACCATACAGCTTTGTAATACGGCTTTAAGTCCGTAATTCAGGGGTTTCTTAAAGTACTTTTGTTATTTACTGATAATGATCAATTGGGTATACCTTTCTGACATATTTGTTTTTTTTTTAAGTAAGCTCCACGCCCAGCATGGAGCCCAATGCGGGGCTTGAATTCATGACTGGGATCGAGACCTGAGTTGAGACCAAGCTGGACACTTAACTGAGTGAGCCACCTAGGCACCCCTTTCCGACATGTTTTAAATTATAATTTAAATTTTTTATTCTTACTTTTTCAAGTATACCATAACTTTCTTCAGAGCAAAGACTATGTTACTACTTATGTTCCTCCACACCAATTAACATGTTTTCCATATAATTAACTTTAAATATATTTTTCATTATTGTATAGGCTAAAATACCCAGAAAAACTGGGCAAATTAGAAAAAATTGGCATCAATTAAACAGGTGTATAATTTTTTAATCTAAACACAGTACGTTAGATAAACCCATTTTTATGGTTATGGGCAAAACTCTTACTATTGCTTTAATAATATATATTTTTTCACCAACATATCCTAAGTATTATCATTCCTCCATGAAATAAATATAAAAATGATTAAGGATATGTTTACATTTCTTTTTTTAATTTTTATTTTTTTCCACATTGGTAAATATGTATCTACTGTATTATTCTTTTTTTGAAATTTAAACTCAAGTTATTTAACCTGTATGTAGTATTGGTTTCAGGAGTAGAATTTAGGGATTCATCACTTACATATAATACCCTTATCTCAACAGTGCCCTCCTTAAGGTCCATCAGCCATTAGTCCATCCCCCATCCACCTTCCCTCCAGCAAACTTTAGTTTGTTCTCTGTATTTAAAAGTCCTTTATGGTTTGCCTCCTTCTCTGTTTTTATCTTATTTTTCCTTCTCTTTTCCTATGTTCATTTGTTTTGTTTCTTAAATTCCACATATCAGTGAAATCATATGGTATTTGTCTTTCTCTGACTGACTTATTTCGCTTAGCATAATACACCTTAGTTCCCTCCATGTTGTTGAAAATGGTTACGATTTCATTCTTTTTTATCACAGGATAGTATTCCATTGTACATATATGTATATATTACATCTTCTTTATCCATTTGTCAGCTGATGGACATTTGGGCTATTTCCCTAATTGGCTATTGTTAATAGTGCTGCTATAAACATTGGGGTGCATGTGCTCCTTCAGCATTTTTGCAGCCTTTGGATAAATACCTAGTAGTGCAATTGCTGGGTTGTAGGGCAGTTCTATTTTTAATTTTCTGAGGAACCACCACACTGTTTTCCAGAGTGGACACACCAGTTTGCATTCCCACCAACAGAGCAAAAGGGTTCCCCTTTCTCCTTATCATCACCAACATCTGATGTTACCTGAGTTAATTTTAGCCATTCTGACAGGTGTGAGGTGGTATCTTATTGTAGTTTTGATTTGTATTTCCCTGATGATGAGTGATGCTGAGCACCTTTTCATGTGTCTGCTGGATGTCTGTGTCATCTGGATGTCTTATTTGGAAAAGTGTCGATGCATGTCTTCTGCCCATTTCTTCGTTGGATTATTATTTTTTGGTTTATTATTGGTATATTTGGTTTATTATGAATTATTATTCATTGTTTTTTTGGGTGTTGAGATTGATAAATTCTTTATAGATTTTGGATACTAACCCTTTATCCAATATGTCATTTGCAAATATCTTTTCCCATTCCAAACTCGTCCTATGAAGCCAGCATTACCTTGATTCCAAAACCAAAGACCTCACTAAAACGGAGAATTACAGGTCAATCTTTCTGATAAACCTGGATGCAAAAATTCTCAACAAGATACTAGCAAATCGAATTCAACAGTACATTAAAAGAATTATTCACCATGATCAAGTGGGATTTATTCCTGGGTACTGGGCTGGTTCAATATTTGCCAATCAATCACGATATACCACATTAATAAAAGAAAGGGAAGAACCATTATGACCCTCTCAACAGATGCAGAAAAAACATTTAACAAAATACAGCATCCTTTCTTGATTAAAACCCTCAAGAAATTAAGGACAGGGGTGCCTGGTGGCTCAGTTGGTAAAACGTCTGACTTTGGCTCAGGTCATGATCTCATTGTTTGTGAGTTCAAGTGCCGTGCTGGACTCTGTGCTGACAGCTCAGAGTCTAGAGCCTGCTTCTGATTCTCTATCAAAAACAAACAAACAAACAAACAAACATTAAAAAAAAAGACATTAGAGACAGAAGGAACATACCTCAGCATCATAAAAGCCATATATGAAAGACCCACAGTTAATATCATCCTCAATGGAGAAAAATTGAGAGCTTTCCTAAGGTCAGGAACATGACAGGGATGTCCACTCTCACCTGGAAGTCCTAACCTCAACAATCAGACCACAAAAAGAAATAAAACACATACAAATTGGCAAGGAAGAAGTCAAACTTTCACTCTTCGCAGATGATATGATACTCTGTGGAAAACACGAAAGACTCCACCAAAAAATTGCTAGAATGGATACATGAATTTAGCAAAGTCACAGGATATAAAATCAACATACAGAAATTGGTTGCAGTGGGGTGCCTGGGTGGCTCAGTCAATTAAGCCTCTGACTCTTGATTTCAGCTCAGGTCATGATCTCACAGTTCGTGGTATCAAGCCCCACATTGGGCTCTGTGCTGACAGTGCTGAGCCTGCTTGGATTCTCTTTCTCTCTCTCTTTCCCCTGCTTACACTCTCTCTCCCTCTCAAAAAATAAACTTAAAAAAAAAAATCGGTTGCATTTCTATACACCAATTATGAAGGAGCAGAAAGAGAAATCAAGGAATTGACCCCATTTACAACTGCACCAATAACTGTAAGATACCTAGGAAGAAACCTGATCAGAGAGAAAAGATCTGTATGCTGAGAACTACAGAGAGCTTATCAAAGAAACTGAAGAAGACACAAATAAATGGATAAACATTCCATGCTCATGGACTGGAAGAACAAATATTGTTAAAATGTTGATACGACCCAAAGCAATCTACACATTCAATGCAATCCCTATCAAAATTAACACTAGCATTCTTCGCAGAGCTAGAACAATTCCAAAATTTGTATGGAATCAGAAAAGACCCCAAATAGCTGAATTAATGTTGAAAAAGAAAACCAAAGCTGGAGGCATCACAATTATTCCAGACTTTAAACTGCATTACAAAGCTGTAATCATCAAGACAGTATGGTACTGGTGCAAAAACAGATACAAAGATCAATGGAACAGAATAGAGATCCCAGAAATGGACCCACAAACGTATGGCCAACTAATCTTCGACAAAGCAGGAAAGAATATCCAATGGTAAAAAGACAGTCTCTTCAGTAAATGGTGCTGGGAAAACTGGACAGCAGAAGAATAAGACTGGACCACTTTCTTACACCATACACAGAAATAAATTCAAAATGGATGAAAGACCTAAATGTAAGCCAGGAAACCATCAAAATACTATGGGAGAAAACAGGGAGCAACTTCTTTGACCTCAGCCGCTGCAACTCCTTACTAGAGATATGCCTCTGGAGACAAGGGAAACAAAAGCAAAAACGAACTACTGGGACCTCATAAAAAGTTTTTTTTTTTTTTTTTAAACTCAAGTACAATCGACATCTATTACATTAGTTATAGGTATACAAATAGTGATCTAGACCTCTCTTTTCATTATGCTGTGCTCACCACAAACTGCACTACCATCTATCATCAGACCACATTCTTACAATACCACAGACTATATTCCTTATGTTGTACCTTTTATCCCTGTGACTAATTCATTCGGTAACTGGAAGCCTGTACCTCCTACTCCTCTTCATCCATTCTGCCCATCTCCTCCCCCCTCCCCTCTGGCAACTACCAGCTTGTTCTCTTTATTTATGGACCTGCTCCTGGGTTTTTTGTTTGATTGTTTGTTTTGGCTTATCTGTTCATTTGCTTTTTGTTTTTTAGATTCCACATGTAAGTAAAATCATAGGGTATTTGTCTTTCTCTGACTTATTTCACTTAGCATACCTTCTAGGTCCGTCCATGTTGTTGCAAATGGAAAGATCTTATTTTTTGTTATTGCTGAGTTAATTAATATTCCATTGTATATATATACCACATCTTCATCCATTCATTTATCTACACTTAAGTTTCAACATCCTGGCTACTGTAAATAATGCTGCAATAAACAGAGGGGTGTGCATGTATCTTTTTGAATTAGTGTTTTCATTTTCTTTGGGTAAATACCCAGTAATGTGATTACTGGATAATATGGTATCTCTAATTTTCATTTTTTTAGAAACCTCCACACTGTTTTCCATAGTGGCTACACTAATTTGCATTGCCACTAACAGTGCACAAGGGTTCCTTTTTTATCCATATCCTTGCCAACACTTATTATTTCTTGACTTTTTGATTTTAGCCATTCTGACAGGTGTGAGGTGATATCTCATTGTGGTTTTGACTTGCATTTGCTTGATGATTAGTGCTGTTGGCCATCTTTTCATGGGTTTGTTGGCCAAAATGTCTATTCAGGTCCTCTGCTCATTTTTTAACTGGGTTGTATTTTTGGTGTTGAGTTGTGTAAGTTTTTTTAAGATATTTTGGATATTAACCTCTTACTGGATATATCATTTGCAAATACCTTCTCTCATTCAATAGGTTACCTTTTCATTTTGCTGATGGTTTCCTTTGCTGTTCAAAAGCTTATTTTGGTATTGTCCCAATAATTTATTTATGCTTTTGTTTCCCTTGCCTTAGAAGACATACCTAGAAAAATGTTGCTAAGGCAACAAAAGAGATTACTGCCTATGCTTTCTTCTAGAAGCAAAACTCTTACTATTTAATTACTGCATTATGGCGAAGTTTTTAAACTTAAGCATCTTCTCAAAATTTGCAGATCTTTATTACTAACAATCCTAGAAATCAAGCTCTGTTCTTCAGGTTTCATATATTATGATAATCTAATTTTTAAGAAATCATTGTAATGTAATAATGAAAACTGAGATGTAATATTCTCAATTCATTTCTAAAATCATAAAATGAATACATTTAGCACTTAAATCACTGATGATATGGGACTTTTAAGCAACAAGTCTTTAAGAGGGTAAATCTGGGTCCCAAAAGATTTAAAGCTGCCATCTTGGTGCTAAGATGACAGCCAGACATTTTGTGTGCAACAGGTTTCTTTCTAGTGGCCAGCAACAAGTATTTGTAACAGCTGGAAATCTTGCTGACAGTGCCAAAGTTTCAGGACTGATAAAATCAGGGGATTGAAACAGCTATGGACACTTCACACCCATTGGGATGGCTATTATCTCTCTCTCTCTCTCTCTCTCTCTCTCTCTCTCTCACACACACACACACACACACACACACACACACACACACACACACAAAATAAGAAGTGTTGAAGAGGATGTGGAAAAATTGGAAGCCCATGTGAACTGCTGGGGGGAATGTAAAATGACACAGCTGCTATGGAAAATGGTACGGCATTTCCCTCAAAAATTAAATGTAGAATTACTATATGATGTAGCAATTCCCTTTCATGTTCTATGCCCCAAAGAACTTCAAGTAGAAACTTGAAAGATGTTTGTACACCATGTTCACAGCAACGCTACTGACAATAGTCCAAAGGTGGAAGCAATGCAACTGTCCGATTGATAGATGAATGAACAAACAAAATGTGGTACACACGTGTACACACACACACACACACACACACACACACACACACACACACAGGAATATTATTCGACCTTAAAAAGGGAATTCTGACCCATGCAGCAACATGAATGAATCTTAAACACATTGTGCCATTATGCTAAGTGAAGTGAGCCAGTCAAAAAAGGACAACTATTGTATGATTCCACATCTGTGAGATACTTCAAAGAGTCAAAAAATAGAATGGTGGTTGCCAGGCACTGCAAGGAAGGGGGAATGGGAGTTACTGTTTAATAGATAAGGAGTTGCAGTGTGGAAAGACGAAAAAGTTCTGCAGATCGATAGCAGTGATGGTTGCACAATATGAGTGAACCTAATGCCACTGAACTGCATACTTAAAAAAGCTCACAATGGTAAATTTTATGTTATGTATATTTTACCACAATAAAAGAATAATGGTGCACCTGGGTGGCTCAGTCAGTTGAGCATCCAACTCTTGATTTTGGTTCAGGTCGTGATCCCAGGGTTGCCAAGATTGAGGCCCTGCTCAGGATTCTCCCTCTCTCCCTCTGCCCCTCCCTGCTTGTGCACATGCACTTGCTCTCTAAAAAAAAAAAAAAAAAAAAATTAAAAAAAAGTAGTAACTACGGGGGCACCTGGGTGGCACCCAACTCTTGATTTCGGCTCAGGTCATGATCTCACAGTTCATGAGATCAAGCCCTGCATCAGTACTGCTGTCAGTACAGAGGCTGGCTTGGGATTCTCTCTCTCCCTCTCTCTGCCCCTCCCCTGCTGGTGCACGCGCACACGTGCGCTCTCTCTCAAAATACACAAACAGTAAAAACAAACAGTAAAACAGGTACATTCTTTTAAAAAAATAATAACTATGGAACATATATACATGATTAAAAAGAGACCATGAGTGCGAGCTCAGTATTTGGGGTAGATGCAACAGGCAGTGGTTTAGGTTTCATTTCCTGAACCAGCTGCCTTGATCAAACCCCTGGTGGGCTATTATTTAGCTGAGGAGGAAGACCAATTTCAGCTTCTTTGCACCTTAAGTTCCCTCATTTCCAATACAAAGATTTTAATACATTTGAAGCATTTAGAATGCCTGGTGTATAAAAACTTGTAGATGAACGTTAGTTTTTATCATCATCAGAGGTGAACTTTTAAAGTTTGATTTTATAAACTGTAGGGTCTGACAAATATTTTGTTCATCCTTTTCTGCCCGAACTATGTAATTAGTTAACTGTCCCTAAAGCCCTCTGTCACAAGACAGCCTGTCAGCTGCTCCCTCTGTCAGAAACTCCTGATTATTTGGGGGTAGGACAGTTCTAGGGAACAGAGCCATAATTTATTCATGTTACTAGGCTAGTTCTAGCAACCCAGAGAACAGAAGAGAATAACTGTAATTTTAAAGACCATGTTTCTGGGTTTGTTGCTGTTGTCTTTTCTAGAGAATATTAGTGGTGGTCAGTTTAAACTTTTGATTTTGTGATCTTTTATTTCCACAAGAAATTTCACTAATTGTCACTCTAACCTATCTATATGTAATTCTGAAAAAAATCTTCAATCCAGAAGCCGCTGATAGGGTTTTCTTCAGACATTTCATCTCACTTGCCCCTGTGGACAGTTTTAACTCCCAATCCTTACACTTTCTGGTCCTCTCTGGACCATCGGATGCATCCTTCTTTCTTTTGTGACAGTCCAAGTATTGATATTGACTCTTCCAGCTTTCCAACTGCTTCTTCTTTCTCCCCCATGTTGGTTCTACCTTTGACTGCAAAACACAGGCATCACCCACTGTGGTAACCAGTTTTCTGCACTCCATCCTTCTTCGGACCTAACTAGGGAACAAATGCAATCATGGTTTCATCTATCACTTCTTCTTTGATGACTTCAATCCTCCTCTTCTGAGCCAATACCATAATTCAAGGAGTAGTATGCCAATTTCATAATTTCAGCTCTTTATCTGCCATCTCTCAAAACTGGCATCTGTGCCGATGACTGTTCCCACATCAATTCCCATGAAACATTGGAGGCATCTGTCCATTCTCCTCCTGAAGACTCTATAAGGGTTCCTACACTACAGTGAAATCAGTTTTAGTCCCTTCCTGAAGCCAGATAAGCCACATTAACCCCAAAGCTTTTCTCCTCTGATTTCCATACACTTATTACATAAATGTCAGCCTCTCCTCAACAGTCAACACCTGCTGGCAATCCACTGTATATTTTGTTGCACAGCTGAAAGTTTGTATGTCCAAATAATTTCCGCCCATCAAGACAGCAACTTCCTCAAAAGAGAAATTATGTCTCAACATTTTATGTTCTACAAACGTTACAGGGTATAGATTTAAGAATTTATATAAAGAATCATTTAAACTAATCAGAATTGAAAGAAGTACGTTATTAAGGCAGAGAGAAAGGAAAAAGAAAGAAAATTCCAATGAAAAGGCAGAAAAATAGAATCTAAGGATAATATGGAGGCAACTTTGGGTCCTGGCTACCTACTGAAGTAGAAAAAAACTATTCAATAGCAACTACTAAAGTTGCTATTTATTTAATATTTACCAGGGTTAGTTTCCCTCTTTTCTTACCTAATGGTAAAACAGCCTTAATACTTATAACTTCAGGGAGGCTTTAAAATCCAAATTTTGGCCTGAGAAAATCAGATATTACCTAATGCTAAAAAGTTAAAATTTCATCTGAGACAGATTTCATTGTTAACTAGGGGTAAGCTATTTTTTGAAACTATTTCCATATATGTTATATATGCAATATATAAAAATAGTTCTATATATATGAACGGATATGTAATACATATATGGATGCTTTCTAGTTCACTAAAATAAGTCACATTATTAAAATGACATTTTTATGGGAAATGTAATTTCTAAAAAAAACCATTTGAGTGAGAAAATTAAATACTTTTCATAAAAAAGGAAAATAGTTTTTAGTTTTTATTACATTATAATACACTTGAGTAGATATATCTAACTTGTTTTGGAAAAAAAATGCTAATAATCAATATATAGAACCTTGCTAAATGACAGGAACTTATAAAATGATGTTTAAGCTGGTTCGTTAAAATTGAACAAAATATTTGATCAAAAAAATCAAAAACAATTAAGACTAAACAATGCTGACAAAGAAAATCAGAAGATGAGAAATACCAGATTAGATCTTGCAGTGTAGTATATTTCTTCTGAACTGTCCAAAAAACCATCACTGTCGGGCTGTTTAGCAGAGACCAAGAAACCCAAGTTATTTACACTTAAACTAAAAGCCACAAATTCACAAAGGGAAACTGTCACAAATGAGGTTAGTCCTGCTAATAATTTTATTAAGGCAAATGCCAAGTCAAATAATCTTAAGAAGCTTGTAAAATAGCAATATTGCAACAACTTTGCTTTGTAATACAGTTTTATTAAACTAGTATATAATTTAAATACATGCAATGCCAACTTCAAAAGAGAAACAGGAAACAAACTCAAACTGCCTTAACAAAGTAACTATTAGCATTTATAAACATCATTACTACTTTTTGTTCTTAACCTTCTACATCCTCTACATAAATGTTAGGTTTAAATGTTATAATCATTTTAAGAATTTTTAACATTCCTTTCCTCCATGCTGGTATACTGAATTAGAATAACTCCACTTTGTATACCTTTAGTCAAGTGGGTTCACAAAAGCATTAAATTTAAGAAAGTTTCCATTTCAATCCTTACTACTTATTAATAGTTACTTTCTTCTCAGTATTGAACAGAAAAAAAAAAAACATATAATCTGGAGCTCTAGGAAACTAATTTCATTAGGATTGATTTTGTTTTTTAAGTCTCATTTTTTAAATTCTTCCATAGGATAGTAACATCTCAAATATTTGCAAAACATGTTGTTTCTAAGACTGAATCTAAAAATATATCATCACGTATCTAGGAAGGTGTTTATAAAACATTAACAAAAAACAATAATGAAAAGAACATTCATAGAGTTAGCAAGCCTTAAATGAATGACAGACTTGATCTATTATGTATGCCTGGTCTCTCCTGAGTTTTAGTCCCAATAGATTTGACTCTACCCTCATGTTTAGAAAACTGGCTTACACTCTTAAAAGGCTGCCCATAAATTCAGTGAGATGTGTTTTATTGGTCCAACATTTTAATTTAAAATGGGGGCATTTATCCTAACAAATGCATACACAAAAAGCCCCTCGAAAACTGAAAAACAAAAATAAAAAAAAAATTAACAGGTCAGCATTAAAAACATTTAACAGGAGAATGGTAAAACTAGTACATTTCTCCTAACATTAAGAATATTCGATCTCAGCAACACAGATTTATTTTTTGTAATTTTAGAATTACTTACCTTTTTATTTCCCCAAATGCTTTTGAAAATATCAAGATCTAGACTTTGTAGTCATTACCAATATCACAAAGACTAATTAAAATATTTATTTTTAGTGTTAACATTCCAAGACTGCTCTACTTACAAGTTCATGATGTGGTTCTGTCTCCTTCCTTAAGGGTGGATCAAATTTTACTTGGCCAACTAAAGAAGAAAAGAAGTAAAGCCATGATCTCTTTCTGTATTCTTAAAGACGTAATAATTTTAAAAGTTACTCTATGGCAATACATTTAATTTTACCATGTACCATATAGGGATCAAAACCCAATGTTTTAAATTAAGAATCTGTTGGCTGGAAAAAGTCCAAGAAAGTCTAGGTAGGCTATTTAAAGCTAAATCTGTTAGTCCTAAGCCTCTTCCATAGTAAAAAATAAAATAAAATAAAATAAAAAAATGATTAGCAGAATTATGTGTATGTTACAGTCAGGATCTAACCTACTTCACTGTGACCCAGCATTCACTAGAGAGCATCTAACTCAGGATTTAGGTGGGCAGACAGCAATTGAGGCAGACTACTTTTGAAAGCCAGCCTTCAAGTTGGCCTCTAATGATTCCTGCCTCCTAGTGTTCATCAATTTGTGTAGTCCTTTCCCACATCACCAGCGTTGGTCTTTGTGATCAAATGAATATGGCAGAGTGATGGTGTATCACTTCCAAGGTAAGGCTTCTATCTTGGGCTCTGTTTTGGACTACTTGCTCTGAAGTCATGTTGTGAACAGCCCTAAGGAGAGTCTAAGTGGCAAGTAACTGAAGCCTCAGTTAATAGTTACGCAACCACAGAAGCAAATCCTCCAGCCCAGCCCAGCCTTCAAATGACTTTAGCCCCAGCTGGTATAACTTCATAACAGATGTGAGCCAGAACCACCCAGCAAAGTTGTCCTGGATTCCTGAGCCTCAGAATATGTATGAGAATAAATGTTCATTATTTTAAGCTACTCAATTTTGGGGAATTTATTATACAACAATAAATAATACATCACTGGAGCTCAGGTATAAGCTACCTAGAGCATATATAAACTGTACTACTTTCACCTTCTTCCTTGCTATTATAATATACTGAATGTTTCATTATCTTTACCTCTAATTTCCATATCTCACTATCATTATCTGCTTTTATCACCAGGGTAAAGCATTCAAAACCACTGAAATAAAAGCAGAGGCACAAACAAAACATTAAAAAGAAGAAACACAATCACAAATATATCACAGTTCAACTAGTAAGAGCTTCAGCCAAAACAGTCCTTCTCAATCAAGGTCAGGAAATGAGTGAAATTTTAAAGTATAATCATTTTTATAATTGCTTTTATTTTAGCTTAGTATGTATGATTTACTGTGAATGTTAATACCAGTTAAAAGAAACCATGCGATTTGAATATTTATCAATAGAAGGGATAAGTGAAAAAGGCTGGGAAACACAGCCCTGTAAGACCTCCAGTTGTATAAGTATGTACATAGTTTATAGCTGTTATGGACCAGATATCAAATTCTGGCCCCTAGAGATGAGTAGGTTCTTCAGTAACGGGTTCCTCACCCCTGTCCACACATGATCACACATCAAAGATCATAAAATAACTTTTAGGTAAGGTATTAAAATATTTTAATATCTGCCTACCTTACCTTGATACAGGCCTATTGAACAGCTCTCACCTGTATTTGTCATCAAACAGCAAAGTTAAATCTGTGTAATAAACTTACATGAGGACAGTTTGTGCATCTATCTGTCTTGTGTTACTGTCACATGTGAACATACCTGCTTCCCCCCGCCAGAATAATCTGTATATTCTGTATACATATAATCTGTATAATCACTGAGTGCTGGGGAGCAGAGATGTTGTCTTAGACTAACTTTCCTAACAAGGACAAAATCTTAACTGTAGCAGGGCTCCTATACCCTTGTCCTCTGTGGGCAAAGTACTACTCTGTAGTCTGTGGGAATGCATTGCTAGAAGCGGGGGGGGGGGGGGGGGAGGGGTAACGGCGCAGCACAGTCCCTCTGGAGATTTATTCTTCATGCCTGTTCTCTTCAAACTCCCTCAAGTGATGTCAAGCTTCTGCCACAGAATCTTCCAGCTACTGTTCAAATAATTATTGGTCAACCATCCTAGGCTGCAGTGCTATTTATGATGTTCTTCATAATGTGAGAAAATTCTACTTATCTGTAACTAGCTGTCGATTGGTCTTGATCTGTTTCCTCTACCATCTCCTTGAACATATGTCAAGCCAGACACTGTAAATTTCTATTTTAATATCCAGATGAAAACTCCCTTTTAGCTTGAGACAGCTCCACTCCAACATTCCCACTTGCTGACCCTACACTAGCAATTATGGATCAAAACTAACCCTATTAAGGCAGACAGGAAGAGGCCTGGAATTATTTCCTAAAGTGAGTCTTTGCTTATTGTATTTAATGATATGAAGGCAGAGAGGATTCCTAAAAGGGAAAGAATAACACCCTTTCTGCACAGGAGTCAGTTTTCGTATATATGTTGCTTAAACACCATCTGGTTTAATAAAGAGAAAACCTTTGCTGCATGGAGAGACACCATGTAAATGTAAACATAAAACATTATCAGGAGGAACAACTGTATACAATTTTTAAAATAATTTTTCCAAAGCTTGTCTTTATAGACAACAGCATTAACTATTCTATATTCTATCATATCTCACATAAAGTCATAAAACATTCTAAGAAAGCAGATATTAGAACACTGTGAAAGATTTTTTTTTTTTCAACGTTTTTTATTTATTTTTGGGACAGAGAGAGACAGAGCATGAACGGGGGAGGGGCAGAGAGAGAGGGAGACACAGAATCGGAAACAGGCTCCAGGCTCTGAGCCATCCGCCCAGAGCCTGACGGACCGCGAGATCGTGACCTGGCTGAAGTCGGACGCTTAACCGACTGCGCCACCCAGGCGCCCCAAAAAGCAGATATTAGAACACTGTGAAAGATTTAAAAGCCTCAAGTATCAAACTCACAAATTAACAAAGTGGTGGTTTTAATTCTGTTGCTACCTCAATGAGGGATATGACACCTCTTTTACTGGCAAATGGGGGAGAAGGGACCTGCTCCCACCAAAAGGAGGGCACGTGAGAATCTCAGAAAAACTGGGGTATAGGCATCTAGTTTTAAACAGCATACACATGCATACACAGTTACAAGCTGAGAGTCACAAATATAAATTTGTAAAGAATGATTCAGTTAAGAACTGCACTTTGCAATAAAGAGTCTGATAATGTAATTTTTTAAAAGAACTGGATAACAAGATAAAAGTACCTTAAATGAGATTTTCAACAGTACTGAATATATAAAGTTTTCTAAATGAACTACAAAGGCATCTCTGATCTCACCACCTGTATTATCAAAGAAAGGACAAAGACATCTTGTTAAGTATTTTTTTTAATTAAAAAAAATAGGAAATTTTGCTCATATACTAAGGTTGTCATTTTCAGAAAAATACTTTTGGAGGGAAATCAGCAAGTTTAAACCATCTGGCTTCAGATGGAGCTTAAAGGTCACACAGGCAATTGCTGGCAAACAGAGTACCAAATCCCAGTCCTGGGCTTTCTGTACAATGCACGGTATTTTCTTTCAAGAGTTTCCTCCTTTTTTTTTTTTTTTTTTTAAATTTTTTTTTCAACATTTATTTATTTTTGGGACAGAGAGAGACAGAGCATGAACGGGGGAGGGGCAGAGAGAGAGGGAGACACAGAATCGGAAACAGGCTCCAGGCTCTGAGCCATCAGCCCAGAGCCTGACGCGGGGCTCGAACTCACGGACCGCGAGATCGTGACCTGGCTGAAGTCGGCCGCTTAACCGACTGCGCCACCCAGGCGCCCCGAGTTTCCTCCTTTTTAAGAGTACTTCCAAGTAGCGCCAGCACAAAGTTTTTCTAAGAACTTAATATACAGTGTATGGTCCAGCCAAAGTTTCAAAGGAAGTTTACAAAGGACTTGCAGTGTAAAAGCCACACAAGTATGATGAGGCGGTTTCTGAAACGGAGCAGTGTTTGTGAAAGACCACTGGGCTGGAGGCTGAGGGATCCAGGGCTTGCTGTTTACCTGGAGTCTCCCTCCATCCCACAGGCAAATCTCTTCATCTCTGCATTTCTTTTGTTTTTTTCCTACTAAATGGTGTCTGCCACTACTTATTTATTAGCTTTTCAGACAAACAGGTGGATTCATCTTGAAGTATGAAATGTATTATTATAATTAGCATTACTAATCTAGCCAAAAATTGGGAACAGTTTCTTTTCAGTAGTTATCTTTAAGTTACCACATAATTTCACTAAAGCCATTTTGGATTTTAGGTCCTTCAGGATAAATCTTTAATTCACAGAAAACTGTTATCACAGTGCCCGATTGCACTAAATTAGTATTCTAAGTCATAGAGAATTAATGCTTCCAAAAAGAAGAATGAAGTTCAGGCACTATTATTGCAGATTCCTGCTGGCAGAGTTCATCACTAATGAGCTGACAGCACCAGAGTCCCTGTGAATGAAAGGTCTGTCTCGGTGGGCCCATAACTCGCTCGTGTACATAAGAATTACCCAGAGGGCTGTTTTTATTTTTTAATTTTTTTTAACGTTTTTATTTATTTTTGAGAGAGAGAGAGACAGAGCATAAACAGGGAGGGTCAGCAAGAGGGAGACACAGAATCTGAAACAGGCTCCAGGCTCTGAGCTGTCAGCACAGAGCCCGACGCGGGGCTTGAACTCACAGACCGCGAGATCATGACCTGAGCCGAAGTCGGCCGCTTAACCGACTGAGCCACCCAGGCGCCCCCAGAGGGCTGTTTTTAAAAGACAGATTCCTGGGCTGACCCAAGACCTAGTGAATCAGAATCTGTGGAAAAGTGGGGCGTGGAACCTAGTTTTAAAGGTGCTCAGGACACTCAGACGCTAAGCCAGTTTGCAGATCTCTACCTCTCCTTGCTACTCAAAGTGTGGTCCTGGAACCATAAGCATCTCCATAACCTCGGAGCTTGTGAGAAGTAAAGAACCTCACTCCCACAGCAGATCCACTGAATCAGAAACCACTTCAACAAGCTCTCGAGGTGAGTTGTACACACCTATCGGTTTAAGAAGCAGTGCCTCAATTACTTCTGTCCTGCCTGGTTGAGGGATTTTATTCCTCCTCCCAAACAATAACAACATAAATACATCCCCTCTCTTGCCACAGAAATTTCCCCAGGAATAAAGTAAGTGAAAAATTTTTTACTGCCTTAATTAAACTCTACCTTTAAAAAGATTTACTAAGAAAGACTATTTGGAAAAAAATGAAACAAAAGTAATTGTTAACTAAATTACAACCTGAAATCTTATTTCTCATTGTTAAATTATGAACTGTGTAAAGTATACACTTACAGTTTATCTCCGAGCGGGTTTTTTCTTCTCTTACATTTCTACTTGTTGAGTGAATTCTATGTGGTACAGCAACAAGAGGCTAGGAAAAGACCAAAATCAATGATAATGTGGCATTTGATAATCAAGTCACAGTCTGGTCCACAAAATTACCCAAATGTGAAAGAAATACCCCATTTTATGCAAACACAGGACAAAATATAATGATTCTGTGGTTATTTTTTTTACAAAGGAGGCAACCAGTAACTGGGAGCTTCTAAGATTATGGATATATTTTATCCACAGCAGGTTCCCAATAAACGTTCTCTGAAATAAATAGAAATAAATATCCAAAACTGAGTATTTCAATAATTCAACAGCTGTTCAAAAGCTGCAGCTTTCCCTGTTGCAGAAGAGGATACTGTGATTTAAAAAAAAATCTGCCTCAAGTTCTTCTATCAAAAAGAATGGGGTGAATAAAATGAAACGATGCTAAAGGCATTAAAGATTTATGGTCCTTTTACTTTAGTAAGCATAATTTTTTCCCCCTTCATGTTTCTTCTTATAGGAACAGCACTCTATTTTCTTTCCTTTTACTGTATTAAAAGCTCTGTGTATTGCCACTTCCAGAGAGAAACATTCAATCACAGACATCCCTCCAACCATATGGAGTACGAGGGGCCTTATCTGAGAAGCTTCTGCAGCTTCTGCCCATACACTTGAAGGTCTCACCTTAAGAGGTGATGCCAGCATCTATTTCACGTACCAAATAGGTTTTTTTTTTTTTCTGTGTGTGAAACGCTTCCCTTGAAGTTATTACCTTTGAAGGAGACACACTCGTAGATATGTCTTCGTGAAAAATGTAATTCATTAACATTTAAGTTCAAATTAGCAGATTCAAAAGGCAGATCAAGAACAGGACCCAAGTCAACTATTCTCATATTGGTGTGTCTCAGGAAATAAAACCTTATGAATCTAAAAGACCCCAAACACTGAAATACTGATAGTAGTCAAACAGCAGCAAAAGCCATTTCAAAACTGAAGTATTTAAACTTTACGTGTACACAGTGGTTTGCAGTTTTACAAAGTGCTTTCGTACACCTCAGCTCATCCTGTCCTCAAATTACACTTGTGAACCAAGTACTATTCTTCATTTTATAGATGAGAACACTGAGACTCAAAATTCGGGCACTCAGCTAATTAGACGCAGAGCTGGAAAAGAACAAACCCCGTACTTCTGATAACAATATATAGTAGCAAAAACAAACAAGCAAGCAAAAACAGGTATCCCGTCAGGCTAGTCACACAGACTGCTATTACCAGTGAACATGAATAAAACCTGTGACTGCCTAGGAGAACAGTTTTACTTTCCCAGCTTAAACGGTATACCTATAAAATTATTAAATCTCAGAATGCTGAACAGAGTAAATGGGTTAACATGTGGAAGAAAACTATATTAAGTATAATGTGCAGCACCTTTCTAAAAAACTACATGGGAATCCAAAATAAAAAAGTCAAACTTCCTTCCAACAGTGTAGGATAGATAATACATTTTAGAGACTGTAGAATTAGCAGATGTGCTCAATGTTTTCAAGAGTATTCAGCCTTCATACAACATGCACAGTATCACAGCAAATCCTCAAATGCAAGTTAGATACATGTCACTCAAATTATGAGTGGGAACGCAGCCCTTAGCAATTTCAACAACGAAGCATTTGCAAGTAGTAAGATTATGAATTTCTCTGGGAAAAGTTTTATCTTAAACATGAGAAGAAAAGTTCTCCCCCCACAACCTACAATTATAATACGAACAACACAGACTTCATAAGAAAGATGAATTTCTTTCTCCACTACATGAGAAAACTTCAGAAGCATCTTCATTCCACAGACTGCTTCTGTATTTGGCTTATTATTTCTCCTGTTTAAGTACATTTTCAAAAGGACTTCGTAATTCAGTGTGACGAGTGTACAGGATGTGCAAAGAGACAACGAGGTGGCATTCAGTGCACTGAGAAGACACAGGCAGTCCTTGCCTTGCAGTCTCAGGATGCACGAATTTCAGTCACCATGAATTAGTTAAATGACACCAGTCCCCCATAACATGGTTCAAATATCAGTCAGCAGTATATTAATTGTATAGATACTCTACAATCGTATAATATTTGGTATATTAATATCTTATTAACATTCAGTACATGAACTGTAACTGTATAACGTACAAACTTCACTGCAAGCTCTCTATTCAGGCCACAAATCACCACATGACAAACAGACGCACGTCACATTCAGTGACAAATCACATCGCTTTTTCCCATGTCTGTGACTGCTCACTGAGCACCTGTCAGCTCGTGCACAGACGGCAGAGTGGGTAGTTGTGTTCCCTCTGGTCTCCCAGTGAGGATACACTCATGTGACATTTTAACAAAAACTGGTAGCTGAAAGAGGGAATTAGCCAACAAAGATGAAAGTGCTGTAAAGAAATAAAAAGTGTGAAGTCTGGATCATGCTGGAAATAAAATCTGAACGTAACATGTAAGTGGAGTTCTAGGAAGAAACAGATGACGGTAAGAGCGTGGACCCGGCTGCTGCTCACGAGCCTATACATGTACAGCCAGAGAACTCGGTGAAGGTGAACTTACTGGTATAAAGGAAGAAAGCGGTTCTGATAAAAAAGAGGAAGATGCTCCCAAAGAAGTGGCATCCACAAAAAATTTCACATCACGGGAATACGAATATGGAGATATTTCATGCATTGGAAGTACAAAGGAAAAGAATGTTGGAAAATGACCCGAACTTAGAAAGGGAGTAGGACAGTTCACCAAGGCACAAAAAATGTACTTGCTCCGTGTCACAGTTAAGACAAGAAGGCAAGCACTGTGCAATCTACTTAGTAAGTAGACTACTTGAGAATCAATCTATGCAAGTTTTTTTGTAAAAAAACAAAACACGTTAATTCTCACTGGTTCTAATATTTTAAATAACAGTGCAGTAAGTAAATATTAGTCTTAATTACTTTTTCACTTCCTTATACATTTAAAACTGACAGTAAGAGAATTTTTAATGTTCTTACAAAAAATTTTCAAAGTCACAGAACAACTGTCACTTTCCCACTGATTATTAAGATCCCTTTGCAGGGTGTCTTGGCTACCAGGGTCATTTTTATAGTCCCCCATTACCTTGCAAATTGAAGACTTAAGCATAACAATAAAACAAGTTTTCCCTACTATAATTATAAGATCAATAGTAACACTTTACATTCCTTAAGTTTTATGTTTCCAAACTCCTTTCCAGACTTTGAACAAAAGGACAGATAGCTTTTTTAATTACAGCTGTATAATGATGGCAAGCTAGAACAATGGTGAATTGACAGAAATGTTCTGACTTAACACAATACACAACCATCTTTCCAACCACTGAGAGTTATCGTTCCCTCAGTATCAAGAAATTTACACCATTTTAAGTATCTTCCATAAAGCCAGTCATCAGGGTCAAGGGTATCCATCTCAAGTTATATATCCAATAACAAAATTCGGCCATGTCACATTTACCAAGTTTCTCTTAGGTGTCACAATTATTAGCTGGGCTAGGAATGTTAAGTATGCCAACAGAAAAGAAGCTTCCTTTGATATCAATCCTTTTATCATATTAGTTATTTTATTCTCTAACAACTACACTGCCTCATTTAAAAACATTTTTTTTTAACGTTTATTTTATTTTTGAGACAGAGAAAGACAGAGCATGAATGGGGGAGGAGCAGAGAGAGGGAGACACAGAATCTGAAACAGGATCCAGGCTCTGAGCTGTCAGCACAGAGCCTGACATGGGGCTCGAACTCACGGATCACGAGATCATGACCAGAGCTGAAGTCGGATGCTTAACTGACTGAGCCACCCAGGCACCCCAACACTGGCTCATTTTAAAACATTCCCGTAGTGGATAATTAAGGTTTTAGTCACCAATAAAATCAATCCTATACTTTCTACTAACCACTAATAATTCATGAGGTACTGTAGCAGGATTGTTTTTAAAAGGAAAACTGAACAGAAATTTTGAATGTATTCTAACATCTGACTTAGGTACTTCCTGTCTGCACTCTCTCTTTTAAAGTGGACGATTTATTTGGCAACTTCATCCAAAATGACTACTTTGAAATAACTACAGTAATTTCACCAAGTGGATTAGATGATTGTGCCTTTGCCATTTTCAGAAAACAGTCACACACACGAAGACAGTAAGAAAAATCCAACACATGACTTCCCTAGGAGAGACCAATTCAAAGAGTTCATTATTCCCTCACGAGTTTATTATTTAAACCAGACCCAGAACTTTAAAATATTGCTTCTGAGATGCACACACATACATACATATATGTTACATGTATACTTGGTAAAAACCGTTCCTACCTCAGGATCATCATCATCAAAATCATGGTAGGTGGAATGATCTGGATTATTCACTTTATCTAACAGTTCGATTGCCAAAGACCGTGTCAAAGGTTGTGTGACAAAAGGGTGCTATAAAAATAATATAGAACACTCATTAGAAATATGATTGGATGACATTTTACCTTTTGAAAAAAAGATATTTCAGGGAACAATAATACCTGTAGTAACTTCTCAGCAGTAGGTCTTTTCTTTGGATTTTTGGTGAGTGCCATTTTTACGAAATGATGAAAACTATTTGACCTAAGAAATTTTGAAAATTAAGACTTTTAAATTTTAATTATTTTTTTAGTCATGATTATGAAGTAAATAACACAAAAATACTTACCATTTCATTTTATCTTTTAGTTTAGGAGGCTGAAAATTACTTTTTGTCATTAGAAATAACGCTCTGAAAAATCAACAACAAATTGTTACACAGCATTTTAAGCTTTTATATTTTAATATATAATATAAATAATTCTATTACTATTAAATAATTCTATTACAATTACTAAGATAGAGCAAGACTCAGACTAGTATTTATGATGTAATAAGTACTGGGGGTGAGAGGATCACCCTTAATTTAAGCACAGAACTCTTCAATTATGATACACTGACCTCATTGGGTGCAAGTCGAACATAGGCGGCTGAAGCTCCGCAAGTTCTATGGCAGTGATTCCCACAGCCCAGAGGTCACAGAGCTGGTTGTAACCCCCTTTCCTCTCAACAGCTGCGACCTCTGGAGCCATCCTGAAGGAAATATTGCAGGGAAAAAAAAAACTGCAAAACTTGTGTTTACTGTATTTTCTTCCATATTCCCACCAGAGGCACTTGGAACTATCCCTTTCTAAGCTGAGGCCTACTTAGGCCTTGATATCTGAAAAATAAGTATGTAGTATTTGAAAGATCTCTGTCGAGATCTTGATCCCTTAAAAGACCCTCCATCCCAAGACCCTACTGGTGATTCCTTGGTTACTTTGCTATACTTATAAAGGTTTATAAAACTTGACATTTATAGTACAGCAACATAACCCAAATTTGTCCACACCTTAATCTCTTTTCTCTGTACAATGTAGAATTTTACAGAGAAATAACATCTTGCAATAAATGATCTATAATTTTTAGCTCTTACCTATTTGTACCAGTGAACTGCAATCTAGCCTCTGTTTTCATATGACCAAAACTACTTACTGGGGCATCAATAATCTTCATTTAGTATTTAGCTCATACTTACTATAAATTTAACTGGCAGTTTTTCAGCTTTATTTTAAAGGTGGAAGTTATAAAAATGAGTGTCTGCTTTTTAAAACTGTATTTATTTAGAGGAAAATTACCCAAATTTAGTTTTAACTTTCCTATATAGTCTTGTTCCAATTGTAGCTCTATAAATTTTTATTTGACTGATTTAAATTATATTTTCAAATATAAAAGTTTTTAAATTCTAAACAACGGTTTTGAAAATAACCAACTCTCACATATCAAAAGAATGATTTTAGTAAGTAACTTTACAAATACCCCTTGTCCTCCTATTATGATTTTAGGGAAGTCAAGTAAATTGGTGAAGTTAAAAATACGTACGTACACACACACACACACACACACACACACACACACACACACACACACACACCTTCTGACTTTCAAAATGCTTCCTCTTAAAATCTTTCTAATCTTAAAGTACTTCTTAAAAATAGTCGAACTCGGGGCGCCTGGGTGGCTTGGTCGGTTAAGCGTCCGACTTCGGCTCAGGTCATGATCTCACGGTCCGTGAGTTCGAGCCCCGCGTCAGGCTCTGGGCTGACAGCTCAGAGCCTGGAGCCTGTTTCCGATTCTGTGACTCCCTCTCTCTCTGCCCCTCCCCTGTTCATGCTCTGTCTCTCTCTGTCTCAAAAATAAATAAATGTTAAAAAAAAAAAAAATTAAAAAAAAAAAAAAGTCGAACTGTCATAAGAAAAGTGAATTTTAAAGTATGTCAGTTATTACTTTACTGATGGTTGGAATCTTCCAGTTTACTGGTACAAGTACACTAGCAGAGAAGGAAAATGCATAAAGCTGATATGCCCCACTTGCCGTGCGAGGAGATGTTCTCCACTCCTCTATAAATACACAAGTGAAAGACCCCAGCTAGTGCTTCTACTCCTGCCAGCTAGGCTGTATGCTTATACAGTCAACTGAGTTCATCTTTGAACCTCTTTATTCATTATATTATATACATTATTATATAATATTATAAATATGCAATTTAATTAAACGTTATAAAAAACTGATTTGTTAGCAGGTTAAAAAGGTAAGTTATGAAAATTAAAGTGAATGCTTACAAAAAAGCTTGTTAAAGACAAGTTTCTAAAGACAAAACCAAAAAACCTAGAAAATTATGCTGAGAATATGACAACTCTAAAAGACTACGAAGGCTACAGAATGCATAATTCCATTTGTAGGACATTCAGGGAAAAGGCAGAAATCAGATTGAGTGCTGCCAGAGGCTAGGGATGAAGGGACAGAATTTACTAAAGGGGGCAAAAGAACACTTCCTTGGGTGTTGGAAACCTATCTTTTATATTGAGTATAGTGCTATTTCTCACCACCAAAGCATACAAGTCTCTCAACACTGGGAGACTTGCACACCTAGTAAGGCTAAATCTATATCTCATAGACCTGACTTAAAAAAAAAAAAAGTCACATGCTTTGTACGTCCGAGTTCTTTAGAACTAAAGATTGTGCTTTAGAGAAACACAACCTGGAAAATGTAGTTGATGTATTATGGGTATAGTTTACATTATTAAGATATAACTCTAATTAGAGAGCCACTCAAAGAAAAGGCCTTGGTCTTATGGCAGGAAAGGAAAAAGGAAAAAGGAAAAAGGAAAAAGGAAAGAAGGAAGAAAAAGAAAAGAAACAAAGAGAAAGAAAAGAAAGTAAAAAAGAAAAAGACACTCATAAGCCTGAAATTAAAAGGTTTAACATACATCTGTGTTAATTTTGAGATTTGCCATTCAACAGATGTTTCTGATTAACTGAGGAACTGCCAACCTTAGTCACTCTGGACAAGACATTCCATTCTGTTCTACATCCCTAGAGTTCATGTGGGAAAGACATGAGATATATATATAGAGAGAGAGAGAAAGATGAAGACAGAGTGTGTTCCAAAAATTTACTTTGCCTAATTCACAATTTCCCATGTTCTGAAGACAGTTTCACTCTCTGGTGGGTAATAACATTAGAGTTTTTAATCTCTGAAGCTGCAGTTGGAGATCAGTAATCATCAACAAACATTTACTAAATATGTATAAAAATCATGCTGGACCCTACAGAGCAAGCGAGAGTTCTTTTATAGCAAGGTTCCCAAAAGCCATTATCAATCTTTTTAGAGCTTCTTCCACTTAATGAACATGGTAAAATATTCTTTGGCTGTGTATCCACAAGTGTACCCGCCTACACTGCATAAGCTCTTGATGATCTTCTTAATCTGTTTTAGTCTTAAAATTTTTGACCAGTGTATGTTTTCAATAAACGCTGTATTCAATAATGACAGAAAAACAAAATGTTAAATTATCAATTAAAATACAATTACCAATATGGTGTACCAATGAAAGATTTCCGTTTGGCAATTGTAGCTGTAATCTGTGCAGATACTCCAAAATCAGCTATTAAAAAAAGAAGAAACATTTAGGGAAGAAAACTGAGGGAAGGTAAAATGATTTACAGTAACATGAGAAGAAACATTTAACAATTATTTTCATTAAACTAATTTCACAGAAACGAGATATTCTTAAACATCACATTAAACTTTTTTAACTTTTATGGGTTAGCACTAAAATATCACTAAGTAGTCAGGGTGTATTACAGCCAAATAGATTCTCATATATCCCTGCATGAATCAGATGAAAACAAAAGTCAATGATTTTGATGAGAAAGAGCTGAGAAAATTTAACCCGCCAGACTTAATAATATTATAATTTCAAATTCTCAGGACCTGAAATTCAAGGAATATCACTGGAAGGGACCTTACATAGTCATATATTCCATTCACTTCCTGCCATACTCATGATGACTGACATCAAACAAACCAAGAATCTACCGGCAAATCTGCCTAGCCTGAAAAGACACCCAAACAGAATGCTCCCCAAAATCTTACCTTAGCAATACCTTCTAATCCCAACACCAATCACTAGGAAATTTGTTTTTATGCAGGACTTGTTGCTATTCTTTAAGTATGTTGAGGTCTAAATATTTTCTAGTTTTTTAACAGTCATTTCTAAATCCTTATCAACCAACATTTTATATATAGGATTTCTGTCAGTAAGGCACATAATATTAACACAAAATATTAAACTGCTGATAGAAACTGTTCACTATGACATCAATAGTTAGATAAATGCTTTTTTCATCTTTAGAGGTAGCTCAGCAAAATTTTATTATGTAAGTTAATTATCAGATAGATACTTTTATATCTGATCAGTCCTACTGTAGGCTATAATTCAAAATAGTTTTATTCATGCTTTTATAAAATAAATGTTTTTTGAATTCTGATTTGTCTTATAGTAATATATAATCCAAAATAACTTTCCTATTTATTAAACTCTTCATTTAATACCTAACGTCCATGATTCTGTTTATAAAAACTACTATACTATACATGTTCCCAGTCTCAAACTTTCAAATTAAGTTATTATTTAGGTTTGGAACTCTATTTTAGTCATAACCAAAAGTTATAAAAGGTACAGTTTGAAATAAAGCAACATCCAGCATCTAAATTACATCCTTATATTAGTAATATTGTTTTTGTTTTTTTTTTTGAGAGAGAGAACAAGTGGGGAAGGGGCAGAGGGAGAGGGAGACAGAGAATCCCAAGCAGGCTCCGCGCTGTCAGTACACAGCTCGATGTGGGGCTGGGTCCCACGACTGTTGGGATCATGACCCGAGCTGAATCAAGAGTCTGACTCTTAACCAACTGAGCCACCTAGGCACCCCGACTATATTTAGTTTTAAATGCTAACGTAAAGGTTGTGGGATTTTTGGTGTTATTGATTTTTTGGCTTTTGTTTGTTTACCCTGTTTTTTGGTTACAAGGCAATTTTGTACAAATTTCTTACTAAAAGTCACATTCCTCAGGTTACAGGTGAAAGAATTCCTGAAGAATTACTATTTTGCCTTATCTTTACAACAAATCTGTCATATGTGAAGGGCGGACTCTATCCCCATGTAGGAGAAAAGGGAACAGAAACAGGTTACATATGCCCCTCAAAGAGATTTCCACCTAAAAATACACGGATGCTGAGGGAAAAACTAATCTTACAGAGGCAAATAAAACTTACTATGTTCTGGAATAAATTTGCTCAAATGACAAAATTTTAATTTACTTACCCAATTTTACATGACCATTATCCGTTAACAGAATGTTAGCTCCCTTCAAAGCGAGAACATTTTAGTTAAAGTAAGAAACTTTTTATCAGACAGCACATATAATTGATCAAATATACGTATATAAAATGATCACAAGTGGCAGCCTTAGACCTAGAAATACTTAAAATTTAAAGTATGCCCAATTAAAGTGTTAAATTATTATATTTGCAGGAAAACTTAGGGTCTTTTAAGACAATTTGACTATTCTTATAAAATGTTCTACCTTGCAAAACGCTGCTATTAACACAATATGAATGTTATTATGAAAATGATGTATTAGTTTTCATCTGTTATATTCTTACTGATCAAACATTGTGACTGCCCTAAAACGTGACCTAATACTGGCATTTTCATTTCCTGTATTACATCTTAAACGTGTTACTTCCTGTTCTAGGAGTTCATCATCAGTTGAACCACTGCTGGTGCATAAGACTGAACCTTGCTGCTTACTCATGAGGCTGTCTATCTTAATGTGTTTGCCCACAGTTGAGGACCACCCAGAATATAAACAACTAGCCACAGGCCCACCGGATTAAAATGTCACCTGGCTGCATGACTGTGAGATAACAAAATATACACTGGTTTCTACCCCCCGGTTCCTAGCCCAGTTCCCCTGAAAGCCCTGTAATTTCCTAAGTGACAAGAGCCCTAGGAGCATCTTTTGTTCTAGTATATGCTTGCAGACCCTGGTTCTTGATGCAGTGCTCCTGAAACCTTTGTAATTTCAGGGGTCACAGAGTAGTGTCTTCTGTTCTAATGGAGCAACTCTGGGTAGGCTCCTGGATGGCTCCTGGATGAGGGCTGATCACTGGAAAGACCAAGCCATGACTAGAACTTCAGAATTTTCAGCCCTGCCCCCCATTCTCTTGAGAAGGGAGAAGAGCCAAAAATGGAGTTAATGACTGATCACGCCTACATGAGGAAGCCTCCATAAAATCTCAATGGTATGGGGTTTGGAGAGTTTTCGGGTTGAATTACACACAGAGGCACTGGGAGAGGGGTGTGTCTGGAGAATGCACGGAAGCTCCATGCCCCTTCCCACACACCTGGCCCTACACACCTCTCCCATCTGGATGTTCATCTGTATCCTTTATCATATCTTTTAATAAGCTGGTAAACATAAATAATTCCCTGAGTTCTGAGAGCCACACTAACAAATTAACTGAACTCAAGGAGGGGGTCTTTGGAACCTCCAATCTATACAGTCAGTTGCTCAGAAGCACAGCTGATAAACTGGGCTTGAACTGGTATCTGATGTGTGTGTGTGTTGGGGGAAGGGACAGTCTCATGGGGCTGAGCCCTTATCTGTGGGATCTGATGCTCTCTCCAAGTAGACAGTGTCAGAATTGAGTTAAATTGTAGGACACCCAGCTGGTATCACACCGGGGAAAAACCTGCAGACATGTGGTAACCACCAAGGTCAGAATGAAGTGTTCTGTGTGAGTAGTAAAGAAGCCTCAGGAGAGAAGCATATAGTCGGAAAGAACTGGGTTTTTCCCCCACACAGAAAGGGAAAAAAAACTCAGTTTTTCCCATTTCAATGTTAGTAGCATTCTGGCCACCTCTACTCCCTGATCTGAGCTCCAAAAAAGATGATAAAACCACTACATCTTCAACAAGCCCAAAGGTATAGAGACTTTCTAAATTTTATTTTTTGCCTTTTCTGTAACTTTTAAATGAGCAAGCAAAAGTAAGCAGGCTAAATCTTTAGTCCAAGGTGCCAACAATCATGTAATTATAGGCTAACAGGAAAAGCACTAGGAAACCGGCCCCACCCAAAAAAGAGGAAGCCATAAAGAAGACTGTACCCCCTGATATTACTGGGAATAATGGGAGAAACAAGAAAAAGAAGGGAGAAGGGACTACAGCAGGGATTTTAATTTGATCTAAGCCCCAGAGATCTAGATGTCTGCCACGGTCCTCAGTTTGGTCTTTGCCCAGCTCCAGACTAATTTTCCTAAATTGCAGTTTATATCATATTACGTGCATCTATGGCCTCTGATGCTCCCCTCTTCCTTCCATCCTTCCATCTCTCTCTCCTTGAGCAATCAGGTACTATTTTATGTTCTAGGGTTATAGTAATAAATGAGAACAAGCTCCATCTCTCATGAAGTTTACAGTGAATAGGAGAGAAAGAAAATCTAAAAATACATGCACACATGAATGAATGAATGAATGAACCAACAAATGATTCAAAGCCAGGAAGAGGGAAGTACTCTAAAGCCAAGTAAAGCAGGAAGAGAAGGCCTTTCTAAGGCAGTGATGTCTGAGCAGAGATCTAGATGAAGTGAGGGTGCAGAGGCATGCCAAAGTCTGGGAGAAAAACATTCCAGGAAGAGGGCACAGCAAATACAAAGTCTTGGCGCCAGAATGAGTCAACATACTCCAAAACCAGCAAGCTTAGTGTGGCTGGAACAAAATGAGTAAAATGGAGAGGAGTATGAGATGAAGTCAGAGAGAAAAGCTGGGGCCAGATCATGTAACACCTTACAGGCAATGGTAAAAACAAAACAAAACAAAACCCCCAAAACAAACATCTGGATGTTATAGTGAGTAACGGGATGGTGGTTTATAAGCAGAAGAGTGACAAGCTCTGATTTAAAAAGATCACTCTGGTTGCAAGGTGGAGAAGGACTGCAGAAACACACAAGAACAGGAACAGGGAGACTGGTTAGAAGGCTGCTGCAGAAGTGCAGGTATTAACAGACCGATGGCTTAGACCAGGGTAGAAATAGTGGTGATGGTCACACTCTCCCCAGCTGGGCTCAAACTCTGAAGTTCATCACACAATTCCTCCTGGAATCGAGCACAAAACCATCCGGCTATCCCCATCATATGTTCTCTTCTCTTTGATAATATGGCACAGTTTTTATATTCCCTAAAATGACCCCACACTTTCTGACGTCTTCATTTTTGCTTACATTGTTCCCTCTGCTTGGAAGGCACTCCAACCTCCATTTCTGACACAAATTTATCAGTCTTTCCAGATCATCTATGTGCTGATGACACAGTGCTTTTAATGCACTCATGTTATACTTCTCCCTATGAACTCCAAAGCTCTTTGCTTAGGTCTTAAATGGCTTATGAAAAACACTTAAAGTAAAGGATCTCAGCAGATGATCTGAGAATTCACTGAAATTTCATGCAAAATATGAAGGCATATGCATGAGGACATTTTCTGAAAAGAGAGTCCATGGCTTTCATTAGAGACTCAAAGAACAACATGATTAAGAAAAAAAATATTAAGAACCTTTATGCCAGAGAAAACCTCAGAAAATAAAAGGGGGAGAGAAATAGGAGAAAAGATGAATGAGGAAGAAGGTAAAAGAAAAATAAATGAAAGAAAAGAACTAAGTTGGGGAGATGGCAGTATCTTTAGAAAGAACCTCAGGAAGCCCTGCCCAAGCACCCTGGTTTACCGCAGAGCTGACCCCAGCACACCCAGTGCACCTGCTCTCCTCTGCCAGTTAAATCAGATCATCAGAAGATGTTACAATTGAATTTATCCATTTTGAAACATTATTAATGATAGTTCCTTAAGACTACCAAAGTTTTCTAAAATATTCAAAGTATGAAATGTTATAAAAACCCTAACTTGATGGAAGCTAAGGACTTAATTTGCAATTTACAAATAAATAACTAGAGATAAGCTAATACGGGTTATTATAACACTAATCCATAAATGTATGCTTTAAACAAGTGAATTTTGTGGCAAGTGAATCACATCTCAACAAAGTGAATCGTATCTCAATAAAGCTACTTTAAAAAAGTAATAAAATTCTTAAAAGTGTCACTTAATTTTATTACAGTAACATATTTCAGGTAAGAAATTCATCAGATAGACTAAGACAATTTTGCTCAACAGTTTGGTCTGAGTATTTAAAAATGAAGAGAGGGCCATTAGGTTAAACTTATGATGTATACCTTTATATCTCTGTGCATTTTTCCTTTACTGTGAAGATAGTATAATCCCTGGAGTTTCAAGAAAGAAAAAGAAAAAAAAAAAAAAACAGAAAAATTAACAAGACTTTATTTATTACAGAGAATACTTTGGGATTTAAAGTGATCAACTGAGTAGCAGTTTCTGTTTTTTATTTACTCATCACAGATAATCTAGCAGTAATCATTAATTTATTTTACTGAAATAGCCTAAAAGAAGAATCAAGAAAATGAAAAAGGCAAAGTTCTGTTGGAACCACTAATTTTCTTAAGACAATACTTTCCACTAAACTCTGCAAATAGTTTGAAATAACTTTTAAAAAGCATAAATGCAATTAGTATTAAAATGAGCTTCAATTCCCATAAGAGTGCTTAATTTTTAAGCCTTTCTTTGGTATTCAGAGAAGTATAAAAATACGAAACAACAAATTCACAGCACTTAAATTTGAGGTCATATTGTCACACTGAGGCTTTATAGTGCTTATCTGCAAATAAAATTTGAGTCTACTAGACAATTAAAAATGTGTTAATATACAAGAATTTACCAAATTAGATGTTCAATCCTTACTTTACTTAACAGACAATGCACAATAATTAAACAGTCTAATAAAAAATGTTAAATCAGCACTGGATTTACCTGTAGTGTTTCTCTGCTAACATATGCAATTTGCAGTTCTGACAGAGGTCCCGTTACTGTAAGAGAAGAAAATTTATATTAATGAAATTAGTCAAAGCATGTTTTTCAGTAAATGGCAAAGTTTTTACAAGTTCCACTAAGCAGTAGCCTTAATACACCTAAAAAACTGTACTAAAACATAAGCTTCATGAGGGCAACATTTTTTAAACCTGGTTTTTTCAGTGTTGTATCTCCAGTGTTCAGAACGGTGCCTAGCAGGGGAAAGCTGCAAACAAATGTTGTGGAATGAATAAAAGACTGAAATACTCTCTGAAATTAATTGTATTTTCATTTTTGTACCTTGCTGATCAATATTACCTCTTAAATGTTAAAAGAAATAAATCATGGCCTAGAGGTTTAGCTAGTTTCTTTTTTAATGTTTATTTATCTTGAGAGAGGAGAGTGTGCACACATAAGCTGGGAAGAAGCGGAGAGAGAGGGAGACAGAGAGTCCCTATCTATGCTGACAGCACATTAATATATGATCATAAACATATATATAAACATAATATATGTTCATAAAGATGCAATCAATAGACAAGTTTGGAAAGTAAAGGTCTCTTCCTTACCCAAACTATTACTCAATAATACTCAGTAATTACTCAATATCAATAGTTTGGCCTAAGGTCTACCAGACAATCTTATAAAGAAACATTTTAAATAATGTATGTTATGCATCTCACACAAGATTATGAATGGAATCATGTTACATATACAATTCTGAAACCTGCCCTTTTCACTTACCACAGACACCTTTCCATATCAATACATGTAACTTAAATCATATTATTTAAATAATATTTCTCTGTGTGCATCTATCCACTACTGAAGACATTTAAGTAGTTTTCTCTTTTTCACTACTAAATCACTTTAGAATAAAGAAATACATTAGATGGGAGAGACTATTCTAAGAATGGAACTAAATTCCAGTGGTGGAATCTTTTGCTAGATAGTAATCCCATATTTACCCAAACTTAACAACTTTGTAAAAATGTTTACTTTGGAGTACTTGTGGTATTTCACAATTGTGGAAGAGAGAAATGTATTTCACTTAGATTCTACCGGAGCACCTGGGTTAAGCATATGACTCTTGATTCGGCTCAGGTCATGATCTCACGCTTTGTAGGGTCAAGCCCCTGTGTTGGGCTCTGTGCTGATAGTGCAAAGCCTGCTTGGGATTCTCTCTCTCTCCTTTTCTCTCTCTCCCTTACTACCCTTCTCCCTCTTGTGCTCTCTCTCTCTCTCTCTCTCTCTCAAAATGAATGGATAAACACACACACACAAAAAAGTTTCCATTGAGGACAAGTCTGGGTCTGAGTGTCTGAAGACAAGCCATATAACTAATTCTTATGGTTTGTAAGCCCACTCTCATTCAGTAAGATGGGCATCCTTTAGATTTCTGTTTCCACAGTATGGCAAACAATCTGAATACCCTGAAAATAACACCTACAAATGACAGAAAAGAGTATTTTAAATAATCTTTTAAATGCCTAGCTAAGTTTGTTAACAGTAAGAGACTTTCCCAGGAACCAAAAACAAAGAGGAAATGAAAATCAGAATGGTAAAAATGTGAAATATTCTAGCCGTCTCTAAGGGAAAGGCCAATCTTGGTAAGCTGGGGTGTTGATTTTATCCCCTACAGGAACACAGAAGAAAAGTCCATAGGTCTGTAGAGGCAGAGTTAAAACAAATATCCCCACATAACCAGAACCCTCGAAGGACTACATCCTCATTTTATTTTATTTTATTTTTTTTTTAAATTTTTTTTTTTTCAACGTTTATTTATTTTTGGGACAGAGAGAGACAGAGCATGAACGGGGGAGGGTCAGAGAGAGAGGGAGACACAGAATCGGAAACAGGCTCCAGGCTCTGAGCCATCAGCCCAGAGCCCGACGCGGGGCTCGAACTCACGGACCGCAAGATCGTGACCTGGCTGAAGTCGGACGCTTAACCGACTGCGCCACCCAGGCGCCCCTACATCCTCATTTTAAAAGGGTAGCCAAGCACAAGGAGAAGACTCAGGATTTTGTGCCATGGCCTGGGATCTGGATAGGGGAAAATATCTTCTCCTGATGCTGTCACCACAGGCTTCTTGGTCATTCACGTTCAGGGTTCAGATACACTGGATACACTGACGTCTTGGGGTCACAGGAAAAAACCACTGTGGAAGATACACTCTCAAAAGCCATGTATAATTCCCACTGACGATGATCTCAGAACTCAAAATTATTAAATAAATGAGAAAGCAATTCGCCATAACTGACATGAAAAACTGTGGAAAATTGTTAACAATATTAAACAGAAATGAAAATGCTCAATAGAGGAGAAAATGCATTATGCTGGAACAATAAAAGGTTCTAATGTTAGTTCTTCAAAGAAAAAGTAAACAAATGGAGAGGAAAAAACTCATGAAAAAATGTAAATTCAAAATGTATCCCCGCCCCCCACACACACCTGTGGTGGTTTAAAATATGTCCAAGAATTCTTTGATATTTCCCCCTCAAGAGTTGGAACTTAATTCCCTTCCTGAGTATGGGCTGGACAGAAACGACTTGCTTCTGAAGAACAAAATATGGCAGAAGGGCCAGCATATGACTTCTGCCACTCCATCATAAAAGGCTGTGTGGCCTCCTCCCGCTCTCTGGAATCACTTGCTCTGGGGCGGGGCGGGGCGGGGCGGGGGTGGGGTGGGGAGGGGGGTAGCCAGCCACCATATTGTGAAGACACTCAAGCTGTCCCATGGCTAGATCCACAGAGCAAAAAATTGAGACCTGCCAACAGCCATCAAGGAACTGAAGCTTTTGTCAACAACCACATTAAGTGAAACCACTTGACAGTAAATTCTCCAGCCCTGGTCAGGCCTGGATAACTGCAGTCCCAGCTAACAGCAACGCTGCAGCTTTATGAGAGAATCTGAGCTGGACTCACCCAATTAAGCCATTCTTGAATTCCTGACCCTCAGAAACTGAGACACAATATTTGCTGTTTTAAGCTGCCAAATTTGGGGATCATTTGTTATACAGCAATAGACAACTAATACAGTTCTCTCTTTTAAGATTTAAATTTAAAAAGTCATATAGAGTGATGGAATTAAGAGCCGTAAAACAAAATATAAAAATTGGTTTAATGATACTTTAGAAAGCCGAAATAGAAGAGGGAAAAAAGCAGGCATTACCCAAAAAAGGGCAAGTTCTTTACAAATTTTGCAAGACAGATCAATATGGTTTGTAGATACCTATAAAAAAAGCAAAACCCCACAAGCATTAGGGTTATTAGAAAAGAAGAACTTTCTCTTTTACTAGATAAGGTAACCCAAGTTATTACACTACTCCCACAGAAGGACAATGTGATAAAAGAGAGAGGAGAGAAGAGAAAGAGAAATACAGGTATATATCTTATGTGGCTGTGTAAGCAGAGAGCGCTGCAGACTACCCGAAGAGGAGTACACACATCTCCACGAGGAGGTCATTTGGTAGAAGTCAGGGTGCAGTCAAGAGTGAATAGAGAGACAGGGTCTGGGGTTCTTTGTATAATCATGTAAATCCCTCGCATGTACATTTGAGAATACTCAGGGCATTGCAAACGATCATTTCTCCCGTTGACCCAGCTGATCAGTTTAAATCAATCAATATTAACAAATCCATATTACTTTGTTACTTCCAACGTTTGGCTGAAATGGAAATAACAACAATCACGACAAAACTATTTCCGTAACTAAACTGGTCCTCTTGCTTCTTCCTGAAGAAAGCAGAAGAGATGCCTAAGGCCATGCATACATACTATCTGGTGGAACTACTTGACAATTGGAGAAAGGCTTAAGAAAGGGACGCTTAAAACTGAGGTCATAAAAGAATGAATGAAAAATTACAAGAGAATAAGACACAAATATAAAATGAAGGGAGGGGCACCTGGCTGGCTCAGTAGGTTGAGAGTCTAACTTCAGCTCAGGTCATGATCTCACGGTTCCCAAGTTCGAGCCTGGTGTCGAGCTCTGTGCTGACAGCTCAGAGCCTGGAGCCTGCTTTGGATTCCGTGTCTCCCTTCCTCTCTGCCCCTCCCCTGCTCATATTCTGTCTCTCAAAAATAAATAAAAACGTTAAAAAATTTTTCTAAATGAAGGAGACTTGAAATAGAACCAAGTAATTTCTAGAAATGAAAAATACAGTCACCAAAAATTAAAACCTTATGCATGTACTAATCACAGCTGTAAATCCATATACTATAGGAGGGTTATGAGTATCCTCAGTGCTCTACTGAAGGATTAAACAGTGCAAAATACAAGGTTGAGTTTAAGAGACACAGAGAAGATTTAATGTATATCTAATTGAAATTTTAAAGGAGAGATCAGAGAGACTGAGGTAGAAAAGATTTTTGAAGACAGAATTACTGATAATTGTCCACGCTTGATGAATAAGTGAAATCCTCTGAGGTAAGCACTTTAAGACCTAAGCAAAAAAAGGCAATGCAAATCCGTATTTAGATACTAAAAACACCATAAATTAAGAGAAAAAAAAAATCTTAAAACCAATTAGAAAAAGGTTGCCTGAAAAGGATCAATGTATAGTGAGAGAAGAAGATACTACAGAAAAACTATAAAAGCTAGAAGACAATGCTGACAGCAAATATCTGTCTATGTCTCTTACACGACAAGTGAAGGGTGAGGGCCAAACACTGAGAGTTCAACCACTAGAAGACCTAGACCAGAACTTTAGGATGAAGGAAATTAAATGAGTAAGTATGAGAAAAAATAGTAGACAAATTAGTCCAAATTAAGACAACAAAAAGGGAAATAGCTTTTTGACTTCGGAAGAAATCACAAGCTTCCAGACATACTGTGTGTTCTACAATGCAAAATAATGCCACATACGTCTCACTTTTCACTGAATCTTTGAAATCAAAATGTCATTAATAAAAAAGTTTCTCACATATAAAGAACAGTTGTACTTAATACAAAATATACTCAGAAAAGAAAGAACTTTTCATAAAGCAGAAATGTTCTCATGTTCTTCCATCTGGCTTTCAAGTCTCTCTGTATCTGACCCCATCCCCCAAATACATCCCCCACATCAATAAGAGTGATGTTACCCGTCACACCTTCACATCACCGTACTGCTGTTTCACCTCCTAGAATGTACTTGTACCTCTTCTTTCTACCCAAAGTTTATGCATCAATTGAAAACCCATTTTCCTCATTAAGCCTTCAAAAACAATTCCAGAAAATCTATCATTTCCTTTTTCCTATTCCAACTGTAGTTAGCAGTACTTTAAAATACTATTATGTCAATCTTTATGGTAAAAGTAAAATGTATACCAAGAAGATACAGTAAAGTGAAGTGAGATGGAGACAGTAAAATTCCTACCCAAACAGTCTGTTAACATCTGTTTTATTACAATCAACCTTCAAAATTACTTAAGAGGCCCTAACGGGAAAATCTGAGCCAAAATCCCATATAAAGAAAAATGCAACCTTTTCCAAAATATTTTCTCATAAAATTGACATCTGACTTATTAAGACATTACTTTACATTAATCTTTAAAAAGCACATCTCTAGTAAAAGAATAAACTCTGCAGCTTGTGACAATAACCCATTAACAGAAACAGAACAGGACAGGGAGAGAAAGAAAAGACAGTAAACGCTGTTATTTTACTTTACAAGTCTTTCTTACATACTCCACTGAAATCTCAATAAAAAAGTTTTAATAATTTTTAAACATTTTTATTAATGTTTATTTATTTCTGAGAGACAGAGACAGAATGTGAATGAGGGAGGTGCAGAGAGAGAGAGGGAGACACAGAATCCAAAGGAGGCTCCAGGCTCTGAGCTGTTAGCACAAAGCCTGACGTGGGGCTCGAACTCACCAACAGTGAGATCATGACCTGAGCTGAAGTCGGATGCTTAACCAACTGAGCCACGAAGGCACCCCAAAAAGTTTTAATAATTTTTAATTCCCCAGAATCTAGTATTTTTAAAAAGTAAACAATTTAATTGATGCTTCTTGAATACACAAGAGCAAATCAATGATCTTTGTATTAATACCACGCGTGTATTAACTAGATATTCTTTTGGCTTAGCGTTAACCATCAAGGCCTTTTTTACATGTTATTTACAAGCTTGAGTTTGAAATTTTGTTTATTTATTTTGAGAGAGAGAGAGAGAGAGAGAGAGAGAGAGAGAGAGCATGAGCAGGGGAGTGGCTGAGCAAGGGAGAGAGAGCATTCCAAGCAGGCTCCACACTGTCAGTGCAGAGCCCCATGCAGGGCTCGATCCCACGAACTATGAGATCATGGCCTGAGCTGAAATCCAGAGTTGGATACTTAAACAACTGAACCACCCAGGCCCCCTGAAACTATATATAATATGCCTTCTTTAGAAATAGCAACGAATTCAACTGCCTATAATTTTGTAACTTATAAAGCAAATGCTCCTTTCATCCATATATATCTTTTTTTTTTTTTTTTAAATTTTTTTTTTTTTTTCAACGTTTATTTATTTTTGGGACAGAGAGAGACAGAGCATGAACGGGGGAGGGGCAGAGAGAGAGGGAGACACAGAATCGGAAACAGGCTCCAGGCTCTGGGCCATCAGCTCAGAGCCCGACGCGGGGCTCGAACTCACGGACCGCGAGATCGTGACCTGGCTGAAGTCGGACGCTTAACCGACTGCGCCACCCAGGCGCCCCTCATCCATATATATCTTACATTCTTTTACATATCTAAATAATAATAAAACATTAGTTTTCTCTCCTGAAAACATTAATGCTTTAATAACTATATTTTAAGAAACTCTACTTAATCTCTATAAAACATAACTTTTGTCTTACCATGATAAATATCCTGTAAAGAACCACCTCCACAAAACTCCATGCATATCCAAAGTTTATCTCGCCTATAAAGAGAATATAAACATGTATCACATTTTCATGATGAAAATGATCTGAGGTAACAAGTACTTTAAGGTTGTATGCTATAACCTTGAAAAACCACATAAATTCAATGTGCTAAGAAAAAAAGCTAGTTAATCTCTATGAGTAAAAGAATTAATATAATGTGTTGTTATAACTCAATCCAAGGTTTTAATCCTTAAAATAGACCATTTGTAGGATATAAAAATGTCAGACACATCCAAACAAAATTCCCTCTAGTTAAAAACTTTTCCTCCCCCTCCCAGTTTACCTACCTACTCCAAGACAGTATTATAGAAGTTAAATGTTAGTTAAAATGCTCAGACCAAAAACTATGTAGAAGATTCATCACAGAATGGCAATACATCTCAAAGCATATCACATTAATAGTGCTATCATCAACAAAACAGACAAAATGCAAATTTTACCATCACATCTAGTAAAAAAAGGTCTTTCCAAAACAATCTGTTAAAATTTATCACTTACCTGTCTTTATATAGCATTTCCCTCTCACACTCAATTAAGATATCATAATCACAGTCACAAGAGAAATAATTAGCAAAGATTTGATAGCTTATTCCTTGTTCAATCACAACTTCATCTCACAATGTACCAGGAAATATACTATTCTCAGGGGGCAGAGATGGAATAGAAAGTCTCTGAACCCAGCAAGCTCAGTTGAACACAGAAGATTCTACCTTAACATGTCTGTCTCTCTCCCCACTGCATTCACAGTGCTTAGAAGAGCCAGCAAATGAATATTTATTTCATAAATGAATGAATACAAGAGTGACTGAAAAAAATAAACAAATTGATTAGATCAAGAGTCAGCAACTCTGGCCAGTGGGCCGAATCTAGCCTACTGTCTGATTTGTACAGCCCAGGAACTAAGAACGGTTTATGTGTATACACACACACATCTATATGTATGTATATGAATATATGTGTGTATATATATGTGCGTGTTTTAATTTAAATTCAAGTTAGTTAACATACAGCGCAGTCTTAGCTTCAGGAGTAGAAACCAGTGATTCATCTCTTACATATGACAGACACCCAGTACTCATCCCAACATATGCCCTCCTTAATGCCCATCACCCATTTAACCCATCCCCCACCCACCTCTCCTCCAGCAACCCTCAGTTTGTTCTCTGTATTTAAGAGTCTCCTATGGTTTGCCTCCCTCTCCGTTTTTATTTTATTTTTCCTCCTCTTCCCCTATGTTCATCTGTTAAGTTTCTCAAATTCCACATGAGTGAAATCATGTATTTGTCTTCCCATGACTTATTTCGCTTAGCATAATACACTCTACTTCCATCCATGCTGTTGCAAATGGCAAGATTTCATTTTTTGATGGCCAAGTAATATTCGTGTGTGTGTGTGTGTGTGTGTGTGTGTGTACACACACACACACAACTTCTTTATCCATTCATCAGCCAATGGACATTTGGCCTCTTTGCATACTTTGGCTACTGTTGACAGCACTGCCATAAACATTGGGGTGCATGTGCTCCTTCAAATAGGCATTTTTGTAGCCTTTGGATAAATACCTATTGGTGCAATGCTGGGTCGTAGGGTAGTTCTACTTTTAATTTTTTGAGGAACCTCCACACTGTTTTCCAGAATGGCTGCACCAGTTTGCATTTCCACCAACAGTGCAAAAGGGTTTCCCTTTCTCCTCATCCTCGCCAACATCTGATGTTGCCTGAGTTGTTAATGTTAGCCATTCTGACAACTGTGAGGTGGTATCTCATTGTGATTTTGATTTGTATTTCCCTGCTGATGAGTGATGTTGAGCATCTTTTCAGGTATCTGTTAGCCGCTTGGATGTCCTCTTTGGAAAAGTGTCAATTCCTGTCTTTTGCCCATTTCTTCATTGGATTATTTGGTTTTTTGGGTGTTGAGTTTGCTAAGTTTTTTATAGATTTTGGTACTAACCCTTTATATGATATGTCATTTGCAAATATCTTCTCCCATTCTGTTGGTTGCCTTTTAGTTTTGGTGTCTGTTTCCTATGCTGTACAGAAGCTTTTTATCTTGATGAGGTCCCAATAGTTCATTTTTGCTTTTATTTCCCTCGCCTCTGGAGACATGTCAAGTAAGAAGTTGCTATGGCCGAAGTCAAAGAGGTTGCTGCCTGTTTTCTCCTGTAGGATTTTGATGGTTTCTTGTCTCACATTTAGGTCTTTCATCCATTTTGAATTAATTTTTGTGTTACGGGTAAGAAAGTGGTCTAGTTTTATTCTTCAGCATGTCGCTGTCCAGTTCTTCGAGTACATTTGCTGAAGAGACTGTCTTTTTTCCATTGGATACTCTTTCCTGCTTCGGTTTTTATATTTTTAAATGGTTGGGGGCAAAAATCAAAAGAAGAATTTTTCTTGACACATGACAATTATACAAAGTTCAAATTTTAGTGTCCATATAAAGTTTGATTGAAACACAGTGACACTCACTTATGGCTACTTTTGTACTAAAGCAGTGTAATTGAGTAGCTGTGACAGAGAAACAGACAAAGCCTAAAATATTTACCATATGGTTCTTTACAGAAAAGGTGTGCTGATCCCTGGATTAGACTGTAATTTGATTAAGTACACAATCCAGGCATGAATAACATTCTGTGAGAACCCAGAGGTAAGAATATCTAGGAAAGTCAAGGGAAATTTTAGGGAGGAGATATCATTTGTTGTGTCTTGAAGTTAAAGTAGGAATTCAACACTGAGAGACAGGGAAGGGGCCTGCTCAGAGAATGAAAATTTGAAAGAAGATGCTACACTTGAAAGACTATGGGTAATTTAATGTGAATCAAACGCAGACTACCTGAAGAGACAATGGCAGGAAAGGAAGCTAGAATAGGTGGGGTGACACTGTAAAACAATGCTTGGTTTATAAACTCCTCAGTTCAGTTACCTTCATCTGGATGGTCTCTACTTTGTCAATGTCTTTTAAAATGTAGCATCCAGAATCAAGTACTATTCTAAGTGTTGCATACAAAGTGGAGTTGCCGGGGCGCCTGGGTGGCTCAGCTGATTGAGTGTCTGACTTTGGCTCAGGTCACAATCTCATGGTTCGTGGGTTTCAGCCCTGTGTTGGGCTCTGTGCTGACAGCTCAGAGCCTGGAGCCTATTTCAGATTCTGTCTCCCCCTCTCTCTGCCCTGACCCCACCCGTGCTCTGTCTCTCTGTCTCTAAAATAAATAAACATTAAAAAAGTGGAGTTGTTATCAGACATAGATCACACATGGTGGTGGTGAGAGATTAACCAGACCTACAAGGAGAGTGGACGTGGTTGAGTACGATGCACCATGCAGCATGTAACAGGGAACACAAGGATCCGAGCATGAACATCAGTACACAGTGAAAAAAATACCATGATTTTAGAGGCAAAGCTGACATAGTGAGGACCGGAAGAAGAAATCTGAAGTCACTCTGGTATCTAAAATTCACAGGTGGTCCACAGACCAATGAAACTGAGGCATGACATGGCAATGGATGGTGAAGTATGAGCTAGCTGCCCAGTGGTCTGGTTTTACTAACTCTCAGAATACATGCCCGGGGCTGGCAGATGGATGTCTTATTCAAAAGGATGAAGGCATTTATGGCTGGTGATTGCAACACAGGGAGAAGTCTAATTACCCTTGAGAATCAACAATTATCTCCTTTATTTGAACACTTATATTTCTATTAACTGGGCTAAAGGCTATCTTCAGGTTCTTAGCAACTGCTCTAAAACCTCTGATTTTAAGTTTGAAGTTAACTAAAACCTCTGGATCTTTTTTATGTTAAAAAGGAGTCAGATGATTCTCCAGCTTCACATTTGTTTATCTGGTTCATTAAAACTATGCATAGGACTTTGTCTTTATTTGTTAAATCTCACATAAACAAAAGCTCCTTGTGGTACTCAATAAGTTTTCAGAGTGTAAAATAAAAGGGGTTCTAATAGCAAAATGTTTGGGAACCACTGCTCTAAAATATTTTCACATCTGTCCTAAATGAATCTTTCATGTAAAATACCTGACATAAGCATTTACAGGACAAGTAGCAGGGGTTCTTACATATCTTACAAAAACTGGGTGAATGGTTGTTCTGGGTCGGCTCAGAATAAAGTAACATGTAAATTGCTTAGAAAAGGGCCCAGAATATAAGCCCAATAAATGTAAGCTATTTTCTATTCCTTTTGTTACAATTCATCTTGTAGTCTATTTTTGTAAGTCACCTTAAGTTGCTCTGGAACTCAGTGACAATATAAACACATAAAATTGGCATTTTCTTTTTTAAGGGGAAAAAAAAAGAGGGGCACCTGGGTGGCTCAGTTGGTTAAGCATCAGACTTCAGCTCAGGTCGTGATCTCATGGTTTGTGAGTCTGAGACCCGCATTGGGCTCTGTGCTGTCAGCTTGGAACCTGCTTCAGATCCTCTGTCCTCCCTCTCTGCCCCTCCCCTGCTCATACTCTCAAAATAAACATTTAAAAAAGAGAGATGGGACTGATGACTTGACTTCTTACTAAAGTCACAATAATCACCACTTCTTTCTTATGAATGTTCACTAATTATCTGATTAATAATTTATTCTAGAGGTTTGCTGGGGCTGATGGTGGACATCAAGGTTAACAATTTTCCAGAAATTTGTTTTTCCTTTCCTTTGCAAATTGGTCATTGCTGACCACTAATCTTTTGGTACCTCTTCTATCTGTCAAAAGACACTCACTGATAGTGGATAACAATCCCATCTGATAACTTTTCACTGTAATAAGATATAATTTTTATATAAGTCTCAAAGCTCAGATTCATTTAAAGTATCTAGCTGCTCTACAATTATCTCCTCATCTATCTCCTGCTTCAATCCCTTCTTCATAATGATTTTCCTACCCTTTCCAATTGGAAAACAATTCTCCTCAGTAGAGAAAAGGGACAAAAGAAATTAGTTCTCCACTTTTTTACATATTTCAGTATTACACCATCCTCTATTTGACACTGGTCTATCCCCCTTCCCAATCCTGCTTAAAACAATTTTCTAGTCATTCTACGTAAAATTACTTTCCAAACTTACAAAGGAAAATAAATAATGATTTAAAAACTATATATACTATATATATACTTTACTTTTTAAGATGTCTAAAATATATTTAGTTAAGTCTGGTATTATCAGAAAGGCTGAATATTCAGAATCTTTTAGAAAAAGTACTTCCATCTGTTCCATGAATGCCCTTCTTGAGAAGACAAATCTGCATCTACTTTTTTGGTCATTTACCAAGCCATCTGCCTAATAGGAAAGGACTTGACTCACTTGGCCCATTTCATGCAGGCCAATAAATACTAAAATCTTTGTCCCTAGATATCTGAATTGAAACAATTAACCACCAAGGTAAATACTCAAGGTATCACGATAAATTTTCTTGTAATTCTTTTCTCTTATTCTGTAAAGTTCTCTTTCTATAAGGAATAGAAAAATAAGTAAAGGGAGGGAAATTTTAATCTTCTAGTTCAATGTTTACTAGAGCATATAGGAATTAACATTCTAATTATTTCACTGAGCTAAAAATCTTACAATTTCTAAAACATACTTTAAAAAAAATTTTTTTTTAATCTTTATTTTTGAGAGAGAGAGAGGGAGACGGAAACGGAAGGGAGGTACGGAACGGGAGCTGGGAAGGAACAGAGAGAGAGAGAGAGAGAGAGAGAGAGAGAGAGAGACACCCAGAATCTGAAGCAGGCTCCAAGCCCTGAGCTGTCAGCACAGAGCCCAAAGCAGGGCTTGAACTCACAAACTGCCAGATCATGACCTGAGCCGAAGACGGGTGCTTAACTGACCAGCCACCCAAGGCACCCCAATCTTCCCACACTTTGTAACACATCACTGACTTAAAACTGATTAAACATTGTGGATTTATATATTTTGCCCAAATATAACATAATTTAAAAAGTAAAAGAAAATGTGAGCAAGATCACCAAGAATCCACAGCTCTAGAATGTCTGCTAGAAACTGGCATACCAAATCATTCTCCCTGGGATGGGACAGCTGGCCATGCCCCGATACTGCAGTCTGCTGATCCCTGTACTTAACTGTGGGTTATCCTGCTGAACAAAACATTTCACAATAACTACTCCAGTATATTCAGCAAAATAATTCAACTCCTAATCATAACTTTCAATGTGAAAAAGAAAAAGTTTAATAACTGCTAGTTGTTTTAATATAGGATAACTTTATTTAATGTGAACTGAATTTAAAATATTTTGGTGCATTTTCAAACAGACAAAATTTACTGCATTCCAAAAAGTTATAGGTAATTCATCTATCTACTTCCCCTTTAACAATGAAGGGTAGTTCTGTATTCGGGGATACAAGCTGACCTATTTCTCTATAGTTATACCTAACAACCCCCAGTTCAACCTACTAATTTCCAAAGAATGGGTGAGCAGACAGCAATCCTATGTGAAGTATGCTTACCATAAAAAAAAAAAAAATCAATGTGCACTTAAACCAGTTTTAGGAATGTCACATACTATATAGTCTTCTCTTGGAAATTAACAATGCCACGGATATGTTAAAGGCTCTGAGAAATCATGCAGTGAGGCAGGGGTAGCTGGGAGAAGGGAAGGAGGAACAGGTGGAGAGAGGAGAAGGAAGAGACGGAAGAAAGGAAGAATGGGGATGGAGGAAGTTAGGAAGTGGAGAAAGGGTAGGAGGAAGAATGGGATTTTAAAAAAAGCAGAGGAGAGAGGGAAGAGGAAAAAGCAAGAAAACTTCTTTAATTTTGTTTAGTTCACTACTTCCCCAAATTATTTTTTCCATAGACCCCTTGTTTTCAAATCACGTACTAGCATCCCTCAGAACTAATGTTCCTAGAAAACACCCTAGCAATTCTGGTATAAGGAGGCATCTCATAAGAGAGTTCCACCAAATTTTCTTCCTAAAGCAGTGGTTCTCAACGGGGGTGATTTTGTCCCCAAAGGCATATTTGGCTTATCAAAGACATTTCGGGTTGTCCTAACTGGGAAGGTGTTACTGGCATCTAGTAGAGGCCGGGACACTGCTAATTACCCTAGCCAGCATGTGAAGTAACTGCTGTTACTACTACTCTGGTTGCACTTGAAGGAAACAAATGTTTGTATCAGTATAACTAGAAAACTAAAAACAAAATAGGAACATTAGTGGAAAACTGGTGAAATTAATAGGAAGTACCTTAGTTTGGCTAATAGTATGGTACCAATGTTGATTTCTTAGTTTTGACAAATGTACCAGGATTATGTAAGATGTTAGCAATAGGGAATACTGACAGAACTCTTCGTACTATCTTTGCAACTTTTATGTAAATCTAATACATTCCAAAATTAAAAGTTTCCTTTTTTAAAAAAAGAGGGTAGCTAGGTACAAATTAAAATGAACTTAACGATAATCTTTATTTCCATAGTGTGAGCATTCAAAAAAGCATTTCCAGTTATTAAGTTCCCTCCCCAGTCCCACCTCTAGCTCTAGAAAAAAATTTCTTCCAGTTTCGATATAACTCAAGGGACAAACATCTCTTTCCTGGGTTATGACATTCACACTATAATAAAACGAACATCCTCACTGTCTCAATCCCCCACACACCAGGTCCATCCGCCACAGATACACTACTCTGTACTCTGTGTTCAAACCTTTAACAAGTATGCTCAATACCTACAGGTCCTAATTAAGGGATAAAAGATGCCTTTCTTTGCCAAACCTCCATGGCCTTACCTACTGCAACTACAGACTTACCCTTTAAGCTCTAGTATGAAACTATTAGTTGCCTCCTGAGTAGTTCATGGTATTTTCACGCATGCATTTCCTTTGCCAGAAGTTATACTTTTCTCCACACATTAGATGCTACAGTAAATGCCTACTAACACTTTAACACCCAACATTTAGGAATCATATCATTCACACAGCTTTCTCTGATTCCCTTACTCTGACAAAATCAGATTTTCTACCGTCTTTACACTTTACGTCTTATGTGGAAATTATTATTGTACCTAGCATACTATGTTGCAATTATTTGCTCATGAGTATTTCTTCTATTAGATTATAAACTCCTTAAAGGCAAGAATTATGTTTTATCTGTCTTTACATATCTAGAACCCAATACAGCACTCTATACATCCAAAGAAATGTAAAAACTTTGTTAATGGTGGTGATTTACAAGTATGTTATTATTATGTGATAAATTCTGCTCATTGAAACTCGTATTCTTGATTTCAAAGGTTTAAAATCTCTGATCCAAATTAGTATTTTTTACTGCATGGATCTAATCTATTGGCTTATTTTTTGAGGAGCATTTGCTGTTTTTCAACCTCAACTTTAAGAGTTCAAACTGGAGAGAAGTATCTCAATTTTTTAAATATATTATGAAAGGATATGCTGGGCTAGGAATGCTTAGAAGGGACCTAAAGAGTCATTATTTACTTAAAAGAAGCAATAGTTAAGCTCTACTAGGATTAAAGAATAGGTCTATGATTACTTAACTCTGTTGTTTTAGGAACACACACAAATATACAAATAAAAATCTACACCAAATCAGGACTATTTACTTTTTTAAACTGCAGAGAGAAGTTTTGTCCATCCAGTTCTCATTGTACAGTATATGTACTTAAGTACTTAATAAACATAGGCTTTTAATGATATTGAAGAGAGGAACAGAGAATGTCCTATTAAGAATAACATAAGATACTCTGTTTTTTAGCAGCTCCGTTTCTGTATTTCTTCAGGAAATGAGGATGGCTACCCTGTTATAAAACAGGCTTCTGAACTTAATTACATGCTGGTCATCTATTCAGTAAATTCATAGGATAAGGCTGATTCCCTGAAGGGGAAATTTATTAATGGTAAAACCACACTAGCTCAATTTCCTCATTATTTTGGTCTAAATTTGTTGTAATAGGCTATAATGGCAATAAAATACAAGGAAGAAAGTTGCTAAGAATAGTACACATTTTAGGGGGTTTGTATCAAGTTTTAAAAAAATAAGCTCCCTGCCTTTTGTAAAATCATTCAATAATGAGAAGAAATCCAAGAAACCATGTTCCCTTTAAGACTAAATCTGGCCTTCCTAGGCTGAGTACTATACAATACCAAAAAGATAGCCAACCAGGTACCTGTACATACCTGGTATCTGGTTTAAGTCCACCACCAACAATGAGTAGTTGGATGACCTAACGAAGTCATTGATCCAGCACCCCACTTTCTCATCAGTAAAAAGAGTGGGACTAGTGACAAGATCTCTTAGTCCCTTCCAGCTCTAACATCCTGCAAGTCTAATCATTAGTATTTCACACTCCAAATTTGACGGAGTCTGGACTTTAATTAGGGAAGAAGGGAAAAATCTCTATAGAAAAAAAGAGGTAGAGAAAGAGAAGATTAATTGCTGTTCTATGTTATACTACATTTGCTTTTCTATCACTTTCATCAGCTATGCCAGCTACAGAATAAAATCATCTACTTAAACCAGTATTTCTTACATTAGATCATACAATTCCACTAACACAGGTAGCTCTACTGAAAAAAATAACTCTAATGTTGTCTGTTTTACTTTGGTTTTGGGGCAAGTTTGCTCTTTGTATTCTTATATTTGGATTCAAAGAACCCCTTTAAAAATTTCATCTAGCTATACACAAAACATAAATTTGTGCACTTGCTCTATGTATTTTATGCTCCAACAAAAAGTTTACTTTAAAAAAGATATTCAAGGGGCGCCTGGGGGGCTCAGTCAGTTAAGCGTCCAACTCTTGATTTGGGCTCAGGCCATTATCTCACTGTTCCTGAGATAGAGCCCTGGGTCTCTGCACGGACAGCATGGACCCTGCTTGGGATTCTCTCTCTCTGACCGCCCCCACCCCCCACACTCTCTCTCAAAATAAATAAATAAAATTCAAAAAGAAAAGACATTCAACATATAGTCAGAATACACATTTCCTAAAATTTTAAAGTAAATACAATTTTTGTTAAGCACAATCTAACTGGCTCTCTCCTGTACCATGTCTAAAAGTGAAGGTTAATGGACATGTTACTAAAGAGTTGCACTATTTTGCTACAAGCCAAAGCCAAGATTTATAAACAAAACTAGATACAAACTCATAAGTAATTCACCTTTTGGGGGTAACAAGAACAAATGTTTTGCTGCCTAACCTGTGTGGGAAGTCTCTTGCCTAAGTAACACAGTCAAATGTCCAGTTTAGTGTTAGGATTTTTGGGGGGCAATGGGAGGGACCTGAGGGAGTGGGGGTAGAAGTTTATTTGGTCAGCTCTTTTGGCAAGGAAGCAAAAGGGCTAAGTCAAAAGTCATGTGATCTATGAACACAGTATTACAGAAAGAACGTAGAACCTTACTGTCAATAACTTGAAATTGGACTGTAAACTAATTACTTGATGTTGAACTCTCTCAAGCATCTTATTTGTAAAATGGAAATAGTATGTACCATAGAGAAATACTGGTAATAGTGTTGCTGAAAAGATCAAATGAGGCACTAACATGATAACACTTAAAAACAGTTCAGAAATAGTAATAGTAACAGCAGCAACAGTAGTAGTAATAGGAGTTAATGTTTATGGAGCATTTATTTTATTTTAATCACTGTTGGAAACACTACGTGTTTTACTCATTATCCTCGTAGCTATCACATCTTGTATCTATTATTATTATTCCTATTTTATAGATGAGGAAATGGAGGCTCAGAGTAGTTAAGTAATTTGCTGTGAGGCACACAGTTAATAAATGATGGAGTCAGGACTCAACCAATCCAAACGATCTGACTCCAGAACTCTTAACCACCAAAGATGCTATTGTCTTGATGGCAGAAAGACCAAGGTGCCATATAAATGCTATCCCAGAATAATAGGTTAGCCTTTGAATGGTCCCATAGTTCCTGATGACTCAGACCATGTTTGAGAAAAACTCTTAGACCAAAGACCTGTTTGCCCTTGGTGGGAAAAGTATTTTGTGATGCTTCTCCCAACTGAGTATAAGTAGGTCATTTTGTTAGGAGCAACAACAGTAAAAAAACAAATTGTCCTGAAGTGATGATTTTAACGTATTAGCAGCAATCAATTATTTTTATCACAAACTTCACTGAGTTTTAAGAGATTGTTTCTTTGACCTGATACAGTAATTGTCTGTGTTGGGTCTGCCCATAAAATAAAAACTGAATCAGAAATTGTGTTAGGTATTTGAACCACTTACCATTAAAGTGGTTTTAAATTGGCTGTTATAGAACTCATTCAAAATATATAATAGTCATTGACCTGGTCGTAGTATCTGTCCCTACATAAACTAACATCTCCACTAAACCTACTCTTCAACCTTAATGAAGATGGGGCAATCAAAACTGTTCAAGAGTGGTTAGAATCAAGAAGAGCTGGTTTGGTTGGCTTTTCGCAAGCTGGAAAGAGGGGGCAGAACTGCCCTGTCTTTTCCATATGCTGTGCCTACATCAGGAGAGAAGTGTTTTTTTAATACCTGGGTCGTATGACAATGGAAGCTGTGATAAGCTACTTACTTATATATCCCAAAGTACATCCACCAGAATAAAACATTAAGGGTTTTTTAATACATAAGGAAGAGAACATTCGTCAATCCTCCTTTTGGAAGGAACCTTAAAAACAAGTCAGTCACAGAGTTCAGCTCACAACTGCACAGAGAAGTAAATGGAAAAACAGGATTTGACCTTGAGGTCAACCCCTATGGACTATGACCTGGGGAACCCAGCGTGGTCCTGCCAGACCAAAGCAAGAGACTGCAATTCACAGTGTAAGTTTACTTTACAACCTGGGAAAATAAGAAGTTAGTGAAATAATTATAGTTCCTAGTCCTTTGGACAAAATGAAGGGAAGGGATGATGCAACACCCTGAGCTAGAAGCATAAAAGAAAGAAAAAGTTTCTAATAAAAACCTAGCAGTTAGAGATGCTCCTGACTTTCTAAATATACCCAAGTCTGTGAGTAAGGGGCAACAGAATGGCATATTTAGATCTCTGGTCTACCACGCAAAGATTAACCATAAAAGTTCATTTTTACTTGTGAGTTTCTTCACTGAAACCACATCCAGAATTCCCAAGAGTACAAGAGACAAATCAGACTATGATATTGATTACAGAATGAACATACACAGGTCAGAAATAAAAATTTCATTCACACAAAAATATCCTATCTTCAAAGCATGAAGAAAACTACAAAGCATGCTATTAGAGCTAACTTTATTTTGTTAAATGTATTAGATGATGGGAAACAAAAATGTACCTGAGATAGCTTCCAAAATAAGCAACAATATTTGGGTGTTTACAGTCTTTCATCATAATAATTTCTTGCTGTACAACTGCAAAATCTTCTCCTAGAATAAAAAACAAGCATGTCGAATATTTAGTAGGTAAGTTTCAAAATGTCAATTTGTTTCAAAACATAATAATGTTACTGATGTTATATTTAATTACACTTTCAGTCTTTAGTTAACAAAAAGTACAGTGATTAAAAGTGTGAACTCAGGTCCCAGACTATCTAGATTCAAATACTAACTCTGTCCCTTACTAAGCTGTGTTAATTTGAGCAAGTTACTTGACCTGTGCCAATTTCTTCCTCTGCAAAATGGGGATAGAAATAGTAATAATTTGTCCTAAGACTGTTGGAAAAATTAAATGGGCTAATTTGTGTAAAATGCTTAGAATGGTGCCTGGTACAGAGTAAGTGCTATATAAACATTTGTTATTATTACTATTACACACTGGACATAATCATCATATAATTCACTAGAAAACATACACAGCTTTTTTCCTTTATTACCAAATAACATTTAATATAATGACAGCACAAGGAAGTAGTTCTTTTTAAGTTAGGGCAGGAACCCTTATGCACCAAGAGTGTCAAATATACCTCCACAGGCTCTTGGCTGAGAGAGCCACCCTCTAGCAGCACTGGGTTACCAGATGGCCCACATACACAGGCTTCTCCTATATTCAACTGCCTTGTTCCAGCCATATTCAGATGCAGAATGGAATTGTATTTAGCCTGGTCAGACTATTAGCAAATAATCTCCTTCCACTCCCTTCTTGCCCAAATTCTCCAAAATAAGATCTGGCAATTCTATAGCAGTGTTGCATGGTATGGCTCCTGAATGAACACTTGTGATAGAAAGAGAACTGCAGTGAATGCAAATGTGGTGAACCAGGGACCAGGTAGAAGGGACAAATGGTAGTCCTTACATCTACATGAAAGTAGCTTTGCACTACTTTCAGTTTTTAAAAGCTTTATATACTATGAACAGCCTCATTTTCAATGTATATTAGTGGCAAAGTAAGAAACGGATTCCCTAAATTACAGCTCAAACTGTAAATATGAGGTCATTATGGCAAGCCCTGACATTTCTTGCCTTGGCAGTTTCCTACTGTAAACCTAATTGAGACTTGAAGTAGCCTAGCCATGAACCATTTGAACCCAATGTCAAAACCCACTCTACTGTCCCAGTTACAAGGGAAGAAATAAAAGAGAAAAGGCAGTATGTCAGATTCTTAATTTCTGCAATGAAGTAAATACAAAATTAAAGATCTCCAAAGGGAGAACGGAAAACTTATATGCTTCCAAATTTTCAGAAGAAAATCACTGAACTAGGATTCTCTTCTGACTTTATTCCCCATCATTAAGAATTCCTGATATTCATCATATTAAGAAAAATCCAATTTGCAACAATAAATTAAAAATCTAATTAGAAATAATAAAGCCAAATAAAACTAATACCAAATTTCAGGGACATATTAAATACTTTGAAAGTTCTAAATTTTGCTTTTTCACCTGCCTCTCAATTACGCATTTCCCCAAAGCAGTGAAGGGCTTACACGAGATCAAAGTTGATCTAGTTTGATGGTCAGAGGATAACAGCTATTGTTCTGGTGGTAGTCATTCTACAACCTCAAAGGGAGATAGCTTTAGAATAAAGTTCATCTGTAGAAAGCATTGAGGAGAAACAGGAAAACAGGGGAAGGAAGAAGGCTTGCCTGAGCCACCGCAGCTAGCCTCATCTGACTCTGTAAGCTTCAGATATACCTCCACGTGATCAATAAATTCCCTGTTTGTATTGTTTAAGCTACCCTGAGTTGTGGTTTCTGTTACTCACAACTGTATCACATCTTCTATGGTGATCTTTGCACATATCATAGCCCTTATGACACTGCATCAGTGCATGTCTACGTTCTCACTAGAATATCACATCCTCTGGAACAAGATTATGTCTTAGTCATCTTTGTATCCATAGCCACTAATATGTGATCAATAGAACTGTTGCCTGAATGAATCTGTAATGCCACATAATTCCTCTACAAGCTGACACTAAATCAAGAATGCTGCTTTTGGTTTAATTTCAACCAGTTATTACCATGTTTTATATAATTAATTGCTTATTTGCTACTCTCATGTTTTACAAAAACCTGTGAATGGCTTTAAGTCTTCAACTACCCTCTTTCCCAGAAACTGGTGTTAACCCAAAGTGCTTCCTTTTTTCTTATCAAGTCATTTCTATGTGCTTAGGAGAATGGCTGAGTTAAATTCAACATTTTGGGGGGGGGGAGTAAAAAAAACTCCACGATTTGATTTTTAAAGGTAACTGAAAAAGGGTGATTTGGGTAGGAAAAAAAGAAAACAGAGTTTTAATACAGCAGTAATCCAAAGAAGCCTTACAGTAGATTTAAAGCGCTTTCATCAAAGCTCCAGAGAACTATATTTCAAAGAATAAATTAACAGGCACCCCCATCCCAAATCCTAGCACATTTAATTGGATACTGTAGACTGGGATGGTTATACCAGACAATTTCTACAGATTCTTTCCAATTCTGAGAGTCTAGGATTTTATGTAAAATTTTAGACACTGAAGTAAGGAATATATTTTCCAAAAAAATGGCAGAGAAAGAGAAGGCAAGGAAAAGGAAAAAGGGGGAAGGGGGAAGGGGGGAAGGAAAGAAAAGAAAAGAAAAGAAAAGAAAAGAAAAGAAAAGAAAAGAAAAGAAAAGAAAAGAAAAGAAAACCATAACTGAGAAAAACAGGCAAACCTGTAAGTAGACCAGATCATGAATAAACAGGCAGAAAAACAGAAACTAAGACATGTAAATTTCTCTAAATAAACATGACACACATTGTGTTCAATAAATGTTAACTATTTGCAGGAGGCTGAATAATGGCCCTAGAAGGGTCCTAATCCTTAAAACTTGTCAATATGACCGTATATGGCAAAAGGGTTTTTACAAGTGTGATGAAATTAAGGATCTTGAGATGGGGAAATTACCCTGAATTCTCTGGATCATCTAAGTGGAATCACAAGTGTCCTTGTAAGAGGGAAGAAGAGGGAGACTTGACTATAAGAAGGCAAGAAGCAAGTTGCTATGCTTTGAAGATGAAGGAAGAGGCCAAGAATTAAGGAGTGCAAGGAATGTGGCTCTAGAAGCTAGAAAAGGCAAGCAAAGAGATTCTCCCTTAGAGTCTCCAGAGAGAGTGCAGCCCTGTTGACACTTGGCTCTTGACCCAGTGAAACACACTCTGGATTTCAGAATTCCAGAACTCTAAGAGAAAAAGGTGTGCTTTTCAAGCCGTCAAGTTTGGTAGTAAGTTGTTACAGCAGCCACAGGAAATTAACACATTATTACTATCAACATTATTACTGTGGCAGAGCTGGCTAGCCATTCTCAATCTGTGTTCTCCTTCCGCAGTGTAGAAGTTATTGGTGAGAGACAATCATCTAGTCAAAGATGACACTTCCTTCACAGTGAACACTGATGCGCCTAAGGACTAGTTCTTGCCAATGGAAACTGAGCAAAAGTAATGTGTCCTTGTTGCACGATTTATTTCCCTATCAGCAAACTACATGACACTGTGAGGCCCCAGGAATTGCAAGAAGTCTGGGTCCCTGAGTCACTAAAAGGAAGAAAGTCATCCAACAACTTGAACATCTGCACTGAACTATTATATAAACTTGATTATGTTAAGCCATTCATATGTTCTAGTTTAGTTATTACAGTAGTCAACATTATTCTAAGCTGATAGAATTATTACCATCCATTTACGAAAAACGTTGTCCAAACTGTAGTAGGTGCTTCACAAATGTTTTAGAGTTTTAACAAACTTTTTTTTTTTAACAAAAAAAGACTCAGTTCTTCCATTTAATAAAGAACAGATACAATGAAAGATAACAATGAACCAGATTATAGACATTTCTATTTGGTATACAATGCTTTCCTGTAAACAGCTATATTTAGTCAGACGTGTGAGAACAAACGAGGAGACTTCAATGCCATGGAGGTGGGTCTTTCCCTGAAAACTACAACAAAACACAGAATCCCTAATACCTCCTTGCCTTTTAGATACAAACTGACAATCACTGTATTTCCAAAATTTCATAAAATTCTTTACTTTTTCTTTGACAAAATAATACTTAAGTCAAATATCCAACTAACTGCTTTTTTGGTATGCCTCGTTATTTTCACTGGTGTCAACTGTGTATGTTTTATAAAGTACATTAACACAAGCATTTTGAATTAATAAACTACTTACTTTTTTATAAAACTGTAATAAGAATTCAGTAATATAATTATACAAATATTGCTGTTCAGATAAATATTGTGAAACTGTCAAAACGGAACTATTTCACTTAGCATAATACTCTCCAGTTCCATCCACGTTGCTACAAATGGCCAGATTTCATTCTTTCTCATTGCCAAGTAGTATTCCATTGTATATATAAACCACATCTTCTTTATCCATTTGAAGGTTGATGGGGGGTGGGGGAAAGAGGAAAGTGGGTGATGGGCATTGAGGAGGGCACCTGCTGGGATGAGCAGTGGGTGTTGTATGGAAACCAATTTGACAATAAGTTATATTAAAAATAAATAAATAAAACAAAATAAATAAATGCAAAAAAAATAAAACATGAAAAAAATGGAACTATTGGTTAAGAGGTAGCAATGTCATTTGGTCTGTGTAACAGCTTATGGATCTAATTCCATCCAAGTCGTTGTATGAAGGCAGTTGACATGTCCCTTCACACTAAACAGAAGTACAGTTTATCTGAAAATCAAACCAGGAAAATTTAAGGATTATCTTGCATTGGGAAGTGAGCCAAGAGACAAGTATGTTCGTGTCTTCAAAGAACCAAGTCTTAAGTCTATCTGTAAACTGTGTATTCTATTTCCCTAGTTCTGCTCCCTGTGAAGTAAACACAAGTTTACAAGGCATCCTCAATTTCCCTTGGTGTTCTTATTTTGTTTCCTGTATCCTATTTTGTTTCTTTGTTTTCTTATTTTCCTTCAGTCATCTTTATGTTTTTCTTCTAAGTGTTTGACATCTTCACAATCCTAATAAGTTGTGATGGTTTTCCAGAAATGTCTTGACAAGTGTCATTATAATAAAATAATTCTCTGCATTATCAACAGTTATTTAACACAGCAAGTTAGAATTTAAAATACTTTTATCATTTTTTTAAGATTTTTAAAAACAAGTTTTCTCAACTTGTTATAGATACGATTTACCTTCTAGTGTAGAACTCTGTAATGAGGTGTTTGTGTGTGTATATATGTACATATAGGCACATATATGTATATATATACATACATACACGTACATATATATGTATTTGTGAAACTATATATATATATATATATATATATATATATATATATATATATAAATCAATACATCGTTTGTAAAAATACCTAACACTTTACAGTTGGATAAAGATGAGTAGTTTTTTTTTTTTTTTTTTTTAAGGGGGAGAGGGGCAGAGGGGGGGGGGGAGAGAATCTGAAGCAGGCTCCACGCTCAGTCTGGAGCCCGATGTAGGTAGGGCTCAACCCCATGACCCTGTGATCATGACCTGAGCCCAAATCAACAGATGCTCAACTGACTGAGCCACCCAGGTGCCCCCAGTTATTCTCTTTAGGTGGTGTTTCTTGAGAATACATTCAACCACCACCATACACTGAGCAGCAAATATGATACAAGTGAGAATGTGCTTAGAAACTACAGGTAGAGTTCCAGAAATGAACAATACTTTCCTTGACTTTAAGAAACTTACAGGGACATGAAATCTGTACTATAATAACTATAACAGTTTAAACTCAAACCTTAAGTAATTCCTTTATTTCTATAACATCAAATCTATACTTTGCTATTGGACTCACCATGTTTAGCACAGTGTCATAATTAGGGACATGTACTTTGGAATCAAAATATTGATTTATGAAACCTGATTTCACAGCTTTCTGGCTGTATGATCTTGGGCAAACTCATTCATATTCTTTTTCTGAATTCAGGTTCCTCATAAAATGGAGATAACAGTGTCTCCCTCTAATTCTCTTATTGGAAGGATTAGATGAAAGAATACTTCAATGCTTAGAACAAGGCTTCACAAATGTTCATTACTATTATCTCCCAGTATGATTTGTTGTTTGTAATTTTACATTATTTCTCCTACTATTCTCCCCCTTCACTCGGCTTCAGCCACACTGTTTTCCTTGCTTTTCTCCCTGAATAGCATAAACGAGCTCCTGACTCTCAGCCTTTACACTTTCTATTCAGACTACCTAAAGTGCTCTCTTAACCCAGATGGCTTGCTTCCTCACTTCTTTCAAGGCTCTACTCATCTGTTGCCTTCAAGGTGAGACCTTCTCTGATACCCCTATACAAAATAGCAACCCACAATCACAACTCTACAACTGCTCTTACAGTACATTACTGCCCTTAGTTTTCTCTGTAGCACTTGCCATATCTAATATACTGTATGTCTACTTAGTCACTGTGTCTCCTAACACATAACAGGGGCACTGAATATGAATGAGTCAATGAATTATTCTAGAAGTACTAAGAAACTGAAATCCACAACAGAAAAAAATAGGTGGATAAATAGTAAAAATACAAAATTCTCATTATTAGTATATATGATATGTTCCCAGAAAGCAAGCAAATAAAAATCAACTGAAAAAACAACCAGAAACGATTTTTTAAAATGCTTAAATTAACAAATTAGAATACATCAAATCAAATTATATATCTAAGGATAAGCTTCAAAATGTGTAGGCCATAAATAAAGTATTTTGGGAGATAAAAGATCTAAACAAATGGAAAGATGGGGTGCCTGGGTGGCTCGGTCAATTAAGCGTCTGACTCCTTATTTTGGCGCAGGCCATGATCTCGCGGTTCATGGGTTCAAGCCCTGTGTCAGGCTCAGTGCTGCCAGCCTGGAGCCTGCTTGGGATTCTCTATCTGCCCCCCCTACCGGCCTCAAAATAAATAAACATTTTTAAAAAATGGAAAGACACTTCACTTTTGAAGAGAAGACTTTATTATAGTAAAGATGGCAACTGTCTATTGAATTAATCCCTGAATTAATGTAATACACCAACCAAAATACCAACCAAATCTTTTTTGAACATAAAAAAATTTAAAATTATATTCATCAGAAAAGAAAAACATGGGAGAACCATTTTGTAATTGGTATTACTTTAAAATAAGTAGCTCTTATTTAAGAATGGATATGTCCAGAAGAATTCTCACCTTTTTTTTGATTCTTTGTCTACCCTGGATCATGTTAAATGTCTTCTGCCAGAGTGGTAAGGAAAAGAAATAAAAAGCATCCAAATTGGAAAGGAACAAGTAAAACTATCTCTGTTTGCAGATGACATGATCTTATAAGTAAAAAACCCTAAAGACTCCAAAAAACAGACAACTATAAGCATTAAAAAATTCAGCAACATTGCAGAATATAAAGTTAACATACAAAAATCAGCTGTGTCTACATACTGGAGCAATAAATAATCCAAAAAGAAAATCAAGAAAAACCTCAATTACAATCTCATCAAAAAGAATAAACTAGTTAGAAATAAACCTAACCAATGAGGTGTAAGGCTTGTATACTAAAAACTAAAGGCATAAATAAAGTCCATATTATAGACTGGAAGACTTCATATTGTTAAAGTGTCCATACTAGCCAAAGTGATCTACAGATTCAACGCAATCCTTACGGAAATCCAGTGGCTTTTGTTTTGTTTAGTTTTGCAAAATAGAAAAACACAACCCTCAAAGTCATATGAAACAACCACAAAGGATCCTGAATATCCAAAACAATCATGAGAAAAAAGAACCAAGCTGGAGACCTCACATTTCTTGATTTCAAACATGCTACAAAGCTATAGTAATTAAAATAGGGCAGTACTGGCATAAACACAAACATATAGACCAATGGAACAGAACAGACAGCCCAGAAATAAACCCACACATGTATGGTCAACTGATTTTCCACAAGGGCATGACGACTACTGAATGGGGATAGAATAATCTCTCCAATAAATGGCGCTAGAAAAACTGGATATCCACATGCAGAAAAATGAAATTGGACCCTTATCTTACACCATACACAAAAAGCAACTCAAAATGGATTAAAGACTTAAACTCAAGACCTGAAAATGTAAAACTTCTACAAGAAAACATTGGGGGAAAACTTCATAACACTGGTCTTGGCAACGATTTCTTGGATATGACACAAAAAGAACAAGCAACAAAGGCAAAAATAGACAAGTGGGACTACATCAAACTAAAAAACTTCTCGCACAGCAAAGAAAACAATCAACAGAGTGAAAATGCAAACTACAGAGTGGGAGAAAATATTTGTAAGCCAGGTATCTGATAAGGGGTTAATATCCATAATACATATGGAACTCCCATAACTGAAAAGCAAAACATTCCAAAAAACCAAAACACCCTGATTAAGAAATGGGCAGGGGCGCCTAGGTGGCTCAGTCGGTTGGACGTCCGACTTCAGCCCAGGTCATGATCTCGCAGTCTGTGAGTTCAAGCCCCGCATCGGGCTCTGTGCTGACAGCTCGGAGCCTGGAGCCTGCTTCAGATTCTGTGTCTCCCTCTCTCTCTGCCCCTCCCCTGCTCATGCTCTGTCTCTCTCTCTCTCTCTCTGTCAAAAATAAGTAAACATTAAAAAAAAAAAAATTAAAAAAAAAAAAAAGAAATGGGCAAAGGACTTGAATAGATATTTCTCTAAAAAATATGTACAAATGGCCCACAGATACATGAAAAATGCTCAACACCATTAAGCATCAAGGAAATGCAAATCAAAGCCACAATGAGATATCAACTCACAGCTGTTGGGATGGCCATTATCGAAAGAGACAAAGAGAAAGCGAGAAAGAGAAGGAAAGAGAAACAGAAAGAAGTAAAAAGAAAAAAAGAAAAAGAGAAAAGAAAGATGGGGAGGGAGAATAGAAAAGGAAAAAGAAAACAAAGGAAAGAAAGGTTGGTGAGAATGTAGAGAAATCTGAACACTTGTAAACTGTTGATAGGAATGTAAAATGATGCAGCTGCTACGGAAAACAGGAAACCGGTTCCTCACAAAAGGAAAAAACAGAGCTACCATATGATCCAGCAATACAACTTCTGGGTATTTATTTATTTATTTGTATTTATTTTTCTTAGAGAGAGTGAGCATGAGTAGGTAGGGTAGAGGAGAGGGAGAGAGAAAGAGAATTTTAAGCAGGCTCCACGCTCAGCACGGAGCCCAATATGGGGCTCGATTGCACAACTCTGGGATCATGACCCGAGCCAAAATCAAGAGTAAGACACTCCACCAACTGAGCTGTCCAGGCACCCCAACAGGTATAGAGGTTTAATCATGCAAGATGAAAACGTTCTAGAGATCTGCTGTATAACATTGTGCTTATAGTTAATGCTGTACTATACACTTAAAAATTTGTTAAGAAGCTAAATCTGTGGTTTTTTTGTTTGGTTTGGTATTTTTTAACCACATGCATGCACACACATGCACACACAATGTTCTATGGCCAGAAAGAAAATTTAAACTTAGATTATGGGAAAGAAGTACGATTTCCCATGTCCATCTTATGGGTACTTCACTCATAAACATTCCTGCTTCCATTCTATTTTAAACACAGAGAGAGGTGCCTGGGTGGCTTAGTTGGTTAAGCGTCCGACTTCAGCTCAGGTCATGATCTCATGCTTAGTGAGTTCGAGCCTCGCCCTGGGCTCTGTACTGATGGCTCAGAGCCTGGATTCGGATTCTGTGTCTCCCTCTTTCTCTGCCCCTCCCCTGCTTGCGCTCTTCCTCTCTCTCTCGCTTAAATATAAACAAACATTAAAAAAGAATTGTTAGGGGCGCCTGGGTGGCGCAGTCGGTTGAGCGTCCGACTTCAGCCAGGTCACGATCTCGCGGTCCGGGAGTTCGAGCCCCGCGTCGGGCTCTGGGCTGATGGCTCGGAGCCTGGAGCCTGTTTCCGATTCTGTGTCTCCCTCTCTCTCTGCCCCTCCCCCGTTCATGCTCTGTCTCTCTCTGTCCCAAAAATAAATAAACGTTGAAAAAAAAAAAATTAAAAAAAAAAAAAAGAATTGTTAAACACAGAGAAATGGCAATGTCCATCCATGCTACATGTATTTTATAACCAGTTTTGAGTTGCCTTTTAATTTGATTTATGGTACCATTCAAAATACATAATTTATAAAACTCCATTTCATATTATAGAAATAATAAATGGAATTAATAGCATTTCAGTAATCTATGGCTCTCTTCCCAGAACTGTTATTCTCTTAAACAAGCTGTCAACTACTGTCCCAAACCATCAGGGTACCAGGAAATACTGAAATCCAATTACTATCCTAAACTACCATGAAATCTAATGGCTAATTTTAAAGGGATAAGAAAATGACTTTAAGTAATTACAATATAAAATTGTAAAATATTTTTTGCAAACCACAGAACTAGTACCCAATTCTTAGTTTTGGGGAGAATACTCAAATTACAAATTAAAACTACACAGAAATATAAAGGAAGTATCTAATAGTTCCAAGGATTTCTAGATATTCCAATATAAATGAAAAAATGAATTACGATAGCAGTATTGGTATTTTTAAGGACTGCAAATAAGAAAATGACTCTTCAAATAGATGATCTAGTGAAAATAACTTATAGTTCATTTTTTGTTTGGCCATCTTTTAATAAGTGTTTATGATTAACAATGTTTAAAGTAAGTATCACTTACATTTGCATAAATGGTTACAAATCAACTCTGAACTTGAGTTCAATAGGATCAAGAAATTTCCTTGCTGAAACTAAACAGTGGAAGATTAAAATATCCTGACTGGTGTACCAGAACAGTTTCCATCATCATTCCATGATTAGGTATATTTGGTTTAAAGAAAACAGGATTCCCACTCCTAGGGGAAAGAAAACAAAAACAAAAACTCCTAATACAGCGTTTCTCCATCTTGTTTTCCTAATGGCCTTTCCCGATGAAATTTTAATGCCATAGATATTCTATATGTGTGTGTGTGTGTGTGTGTATCTGCACTGTATACATAAAAAGAGTAAAAAAAATTTTCACACCCAAAGAACGAAATTCTACCCATTTCATTTTAAATAAGTATTTGAGAAAACATTCCCCAATGTGAACGGATGGTCTCCAGGTAGTGAGGTTAGACTGACTTAACCAGAAATTCCTAACTAACCTTCTAGGTCTCCTTTTCTCTTACCTGGATCCAGCTCTTCTTTTGAGAGCCCAGTTTATCAACGTAGCTCTAATGGAAGATTCAAAATAAAGGAGGTACCCATAACTCAGTAGTGAATTCCCAGTACCAGTCCTCTGGATTATATCCCTACTACTTTATTAAAAATTATAGCAGCATACCTAGAATTTCTTTATGTAAAGTAGGTTTGTAGCAGGCTTGAAAGCTGCAGTAAGAACAAAAAGGAAACACAAATCATGGTACAGATTTTAAACCAAGCAAAGAATATAATGGGCAATAATTTTTCTATCTTTACCATGCTTACAACAAGAACCACACTTTACTGTTTAGGGATAGTTCTAAAACTTCGAGCTCTCTAGTGTTCTGGTTCTCTCTCACAAGGCTTGGTTTAAAATACAATTTTCTATGGCTCCTGATCCGGAGGCTATGTAGGCATAAGTCACAGCTGAATAAACCTTAAGAAAATATCAGTTCCCAAAATAAAAACAGTACAGCAAAACTATTCTCCCCATAACCTCAATTTGGACATACACTGTACCTCTTTCCTTTTCCGTAGTAGCCTATCAGTCATGTTTCAGTCCTGTTCCTCCTTCTGCCCTAAAATCTCATGCAGTCATCCCTGCCTTTCATGCTACTCAACTGTGGATGTTGTAAGAATAACAGGTCTTCTTACTCCCAGGATCTCTCTTCTCACTCTGTCCTATGTACACTGTGCTACTAACCTGTAAAAAAAAAATCTCACAGTCTGCAGGGTAAAGTCTAAATCTTTCAGCTACTATTTACCGTTCTCCATAAACTATCATCAATCTGCTTTCTACATCTTATTTCCCACTATACCCAAACAGAGCAGGCCGGGTATGTCAATACCATCTCTGCTTTCACAGTATCCTCATATGAAATACCCCTATTCTCCTATAGCTAGCAAAATCCTAGCCAGCCTTGGAGGCTCAGCTGAACTGTTCCTTTCCTAATTATACCAAGTGAAATGAACCTTACAACCTCTACGGAACCCATCAAATGAATCAGGATATATGTCCTATTTGTGTCCTTTCACAGAGCATCTTGCCTAGATACGCCCCATCTAGAGTATTTCACAGAGTAAACGACTAGTCAAAGCCCGCTATTCATTGACGTGGGAATCGATTAAGTGTTTCTAGTCACAGTCCGCCCATTCCTTACTGTCAGCACAATTCAAATACACACACACCTGGCTCAATCCCTGTAGTTAGGTTGCTACAAAAACACTCTCTAGTTCATTTTCACATTGGGTAACAAGCTCTATGAAGGCAGGAACCCTGTCTTTGTATCTTCTATCCTAACTAAATTGAGTGCTAAATATTCATGCAGCTAAATCCACTGAACAGACACACAGGATTGGAAATGAGGAAGAAATGGCAGCTATATTAAACAAAAAGTCCTTTGTTATTTGTGTTTTAATTTTGAGCATTATGACCCTTCAATTGTTAAATACAGAATCTGTCTAGTATAGTCAGCCTCAAGCCCATAACATGCCTCTAATATATTAAAGAATGGTTAAGCACCCTATGATTAATCTTTGAAAATTATCATAAATGATGTAACAAAGACTCTCTTCACGATGGCAATAAGCACAGTGCAACACTGAATAAACAACAGGTGGTAAGGGATCTACTACTAACGCACTCCAGGGACACAGAAAAGGAGCCAGATAAATCATTTCCCTGGTGCCTTCTACTCTATGATGAAAATAAAGAGAGAAAGCACCTCTCCTACCTCTCAGGACAGAAAAAAACTAATGTCAAAAGCAGACAGGAAAGAAAACTTATAAAATACAACTTTGGAGAACCATGAAGAAATAGTAGAGTGAGGTCTTTCCGGTACCTTTTGCACTTTCAGAATTTTGCTCTACAATTTAATAAAGGTTGCTCTCAATGAAAACAAAACATAATACCCTATTTTTCTTACTGCAAATTACCCTGCACACCAACCTCTATACTTTTCATTATGTTGGAAAAGGAATGAATTTCCCCATGTAGAAGTAATGAGCTTCTCCCATGAGTTGCTACCTAATTAATCAGTATTCTCTGCATTTACGTTCTACTTTAAAAACTAGTAGAATCGTGGTGCTGCAAGCAACACCACAAATGAGTAATTATGAGGAACTGTAATTAAATCCTATATTTTAGTGTGAAAAACTGAACAGTGGGCCAAGAATCAGAGGAATCAGATCCACAAATAAAACGTGTGAGTTTGGGGGAATTATAAATGCGGTGCCTACTTTTTCACAACAGGAAATATAAGAGTCAGGCTTAAGCAATTGTTCAAATAGTGCTTCCCCATCACCACCTATTCTTTATGACAAAAATTTTGAAAGCTGTGAAACATCCGATAACCATTGAGAAAGAAGACCTAAAAAGTTCCTTACGGCTCTAACAATGACTTTAAAACACACAAAGGAAAAAAAAAAAAGACTCAAGAGACCCACAATGACACCTTATAAGAACTGCAAGGTGATTTCTATTCTACTAGCAAGCTCTGCAATGAGCTCTCATCTTGATCCAATTTTAGTTTTCTTTTCAAATCAGTCTCCAAGAGTCAGCAGTGTGCTAGTCCGATCAGGTTAAAGACCACAGGAACAAACCTGGAGCCTGATGCATTGCAATGAGGAAGACTGCACAGCAGAGGAATCCTGAGCCATCTCACAAAACAGAGGAAAGGTAACAGTTATGAGATTTGGGGAGGAGTGGAGTTTAGGTGAAATTTAAACTAAGCAGTGCTGTGACAGGCTTAGAGCAAAGCAGAGCGGTATGTAAAACGGGTCTACTTCAGGACTGGACTGCAAAGAGAACCCAATGTCCTCTTTCCTTAGCAACTGTGTGGATGTTGTATCCAGAAACCCCTTACCTGAAGCTGTGTAACTCAGTTGTAGGTCAAGATTGCTTCTCATGAAGCACTGAATGAAGCATTCTCATTGAATCTCATGACTTAAGATTCTCCAGACAAGAGGGGGATATTTTACTCTTACAGATATAATTACACACAGCCAAGTTTGACAGTCTATGATTTTCAAGAACAAAGTTTCTTGGTATATAAGCAAGCCATCGTCACTCAAAGGGCTTATTACGACACTTTCCAACTGCATTATTCTTGGGAGAAACATTGTGTAAGGCTTTCTGTGTGTAATTCCAGCCTGACAAACAGCCGGGCAAATTTTTACTTTCTCCATTAGTTACTTGACATTCCCGTCTCCATTTTGTGTCAGAGCGTGAAAAACTGTTTACATTATGCTCTTTAGAAGGCAGAGTTTACTTGCTGGTTTATCTTTTTTTTTTTTTTTAATATGAAATTTATTGTCAAATTGGTTTCCATACAACACCCAGTGCTCATCCCAACAGGTGCCCTCCTCAATGCCCATCACCCACCGTTTGCTCCCTCCCACCCGCTGGTTTATCTCTTTTTTTTTGTATATTATTCATTAATTTCTCCACAAAAGATGCCCAATTTGGGCAGATTTACAGGTTTTGAAGAAACATTTATATCTTACCCAGTGAAGTTCACTATTCCTTTAAAGTGCAGAGAAATCACTTAGCTTGGTAAGTGGTGGCTCTACCAACAAAGGCTTTCATGTACTGGCTCTAGGTTAAGTAAACATCCAGCTGAACTTGATACTACAGTTTCCACACCACTGCCAACTCCTGAGAGCAGGGAGAGGGCAGGTTCTGGGTCCCACTGCCAGGGTGCAAATCCAAGATCTACTCTATTCAGGCAAGCATTTTAAACTTTCAGTGCCATCTGTTTCCTTATCTATAAAAAACAGGGATAATAATACAATGATTAAATGAGTCAACAACCAAAGCATTCGGACGGAGCCTGGCACAAAGTCTGTAAACATTAGCTATTTACTGGCAAAAAAACCAAAAAAGAATCCTGGTTTAAACCGACCTATCTCTAAGAAATCTCTAAAGTATCTTCTGTCCAGTCTCCTAATCTTCCTCATTAATTTGATTTATCCAATAAATATTTACTGAGTCTTTAATAGGTGCCAGGCAACTTACCAGACACTGGGAATCTTATGTTAAAGAAAATGAATATGAAGTTTGCCTTCACAGAAATTATAGTCTTGTGAAGACTTCAGGACCACCACATTCTTACCAACAGTTCTTTCAACTTTTTTCTACTAAAAATAGATGCTTCAGATGCCTGGGTGGCTCAGTCGGTTGAACATCTGACCCTTGAGTTTGGCTCAGGTCATAGAATTGAGCCCCACATCGGGCTCTGCACTGAGTGTAGAGCCTGCTTGAGATTCTCTTTCTTCCCCCCACACTGCCCCTCTCCTGTGCTTGCACGCTCTCTAAAATTAAAAAAAAAAAGAAAGAAAAAACAACAACACACACCCTTGTTGCTGAGGAAAAGATATCATCTAAAGAATTGCTATCACTATAGACAGTTCCTTTAGAACAAGGCCCATGTCTTGGTGCTGATAACTCTAGTGCCTAACTATAAAGGGTCTTAACAATGTAAGAGTCAACAAATATTTTGTGGCATTTCCCTAATTCTTGGTTCTATAATTCATTTTTTTTCCAAATTGAATTTTACCGGTAATGTATACATTTAATGCGTCTTTCTCCCTCATCATCTACACACACACACACAGCAAAAAAGCTATTATAAATCAGCAGCACATCTTACAACTAGGGTGACCAAGGACTGAAGGACTCTTAAGGACTCCCTGGAACATGGCACTTTCAGTACTAAAAGTGGAAAAAATCTCATGCAAGATGAGATAAACTGGTCATCAACTTACAGCTGATGGTTTTGGAAAAGTACAGTAAGTACAACTGCATACAAAAAATGAAACAAAAAACAAAGGCTAACCAAAATTTCACAACTTCACAAGTTCTGACCACATAAACTAAAGAACCTCAACATCAACCTTCCTCCTGAGCCTCCCTGCTCGGTCCCCTTCCTCCCGCTTCCTTGCAAGTTGTTGGTTAAGGGGCTTAGGCTACTTTAGACTAAGGAGGTTTCCAAGGAACAGCACTGTTAATTACTTTTCTTCCCCCACTCTATTTTTGTTCCCAATTCATACCACACTTTCTTTTCGCAGATATCACTCCTTAAGGAGACTTCTTTCTCAATTCCAAACATCATCTTTAATCTTTCTTACTCTTGCATTTTCTTCAACCTTTTCCTAGTTGCCACCTTTTCTCTTTGCTAAGTGAAAAAACTAGCTGCCTTAGCAGTCTAACTAGTATAATTAGTTACATACCTGTAATCAGTAAGAGCCCAAGATTCTATTTTTAGCTGTTTCTAAATTTAAGTATTAATACAGCAATAAGCATTATGTTCTAGCAATTATTACTACGAGTACTATTTTTGTAACAGTTTTAATGAGATATAATTCACCCAAATGAAGTGTACAATTCAATGGTTTTTAATATACTTCCAGGACTGTATGACCACCATCACAATTGATGTTAGAACCTTTTCAATCTCATTGGCAGTCACTCCCATTCCCATCATTCCTCCCCCAGCCCTAGGAAACTAACCTGCTTATACAAATTTGCCATGATAGACATTTCATATAAATGGAATCATACCATTTGTGGTCCTTTGTGACTAATTTCTTTCCATTGCATAAAGTTTTCAACATTCATCCATACTGTACATGTATCAATACCTCATTCCCTTTTTTTCCATTGTGGATATACCACATTTTATTTATCCATTCATCAGTTGATAGATATTTAGGTTGTTTCTACCTTTTCGCCATTATGAATAATGCTGCTCTGAATATTCATGTACAGGTTCGTGTGTAAATGTAGGTTGTTTTTTATTTTATGTACATACCTAGTAGTGGAAAAACCAGAACATATGTAACTCACTAACAATTTTGGGGAGCTGCCAAACTATTTTCCAAAGTGGCTGCACCATTTTACATTACCACCAGCAATGTATGAGAGTTTCAATTACTCCATGATCTTACCAACACTGTTACTTTTTTTATTACAGCCATCCTTATGGGTATAAAGTGGTATCTCCAAATTTTGCATTTTCATAATAGCTAATGCTGTTGAGCATCTTTTGAGCTCATGCCTACTGGCCCTTTGTAAATTCTTTTTTGAAGAAGTGTCTACTTGAATCCTTTGCCTGTTTTAAAAAAAATTTTTTTTAACATTTATTAATTTTGAGAGAGAGAGAGAGAGAGAGTGAGCATAAGCAGGGGAGGGGCAGAGAGAGAGGGAGACACAGAACTTGAAGCAGGCTCCAGGCTATCTGCACAGAGTCCAACACAGGGCTCGAACTCACGAACCATGAAATCATGATCTGAGCTGAAGTCGGATGCTTGACCAACTGAGCCATCCAGGTGCCCCTACTTTGCCTGTTTTTAAATTGGATTGTCTCTTTTTTTTAATTGAGTTGAAAGAGCTCTTTATATATTCTAGATCCAGTCCTTTAATTTACAAACATTTTCTCTCATTCTGCACACACTGTCTTTTCACTTTGTTAATTAATGGTCATTTTCCAGAACAAAAGTTCTTAATTTTGATATAAATCTAATTTATATAGTTCTTCATCACTTTTGGTGTCATATCTAAGAAAGCACTGCCTAACCTAAGGTTGCAAAAATTTATTCCTAGGTTTTCTTCTAAAAGTTTTATAGTTTTAACTCTCACATTTAGTTATGTGATCCATTTTGCGTTAATCTCTGTATGGTGTGAGGTTGGAGTCCCACATTCACTTTTAGCATCACTTATCTAAAAAACTATTCTCTTCCCCACTGACTTGTCTTGGCAACATTCTCAAAAATCATGATCATAAATACAAGGATTAAATTCTGGATGCTTAATTCTACTGCACTGATCTACATGTCAATCCTTATGTCAATACTACACTGTCTTGATTACTGCATCTTTGTAATAACTTTTAAAATGGAGCAGCGCAAGCCCTTCAACTTTGTTCTTTTTTTCAAGACTATTTTAGCAATTCTGGGACCCTCGCATTTCCATATGAATTTTAGGGTCAGCTTGTCAATTTCTGCCAAAAAGCAAGTTGGGATTTCAATAGAAATTGTGTTGACTCTGTATATCAATTTCAGGAGTAATGCCACCTCAACAATATTAAGTCTTCCATCTATACATATGGAATGTCCTTCCACTTATTTAGATCTTCTTTGTCCAATGTTTTATAGTTTTCAATGCACAAGTCTTCCATTTCTTTTGTTAAACTTATAAATATTTTAACCTTAGTTTCTAAGTATTTAATCTTAATTTGATGCTATTGTAACTAGATTTTCTCACTTTCATGTTCAGAATGTAACTGCTTGTGTATAGAAATAAAATTTTGCATATTGATCTTGTATCATGCAAACTTACTGAATTTGTTTTCAGTTTTAATAGTATATTAGTGGATTGATTCCTTAGGATTTTCTAGATACAAGATCATATCACCTGGAAATAGAGATAATTTTACTTCTTTGTTTCCAATATGGATGCCTCTTATTTCTTTTTCTTGTTTAACTGTCCTAGGAAGACCTACAATGATGTATATATAGTTATGGTGAAAATGTACTTCTTTATCTTGTCCTTGATATTACAGGAAAGACATCTTTGCCTTTCATCAAAGACAAAGTATGGTTGCTAACTGTGGGTGTTGTATATATGCACTTTATCAGGTTGAGGAAATTCCTTTCTATTCTTACTTTGTTCAGTTTCTTTTTTTCATCATGAAAAGGTTCTGGATTTTGTCAATTGCCTTTTTGGCATTGTTGAGATGATTTTTGTTCTTATTCTAATAATATGGTGTATTACGTTTTCAGATATTCAACCAATTTTGCATTCCTGGGATAAATCCCACTTGGTCATGGTGCACAATCTTTTTTTTTTTCCTATTTTTTAATGTTTATATTTTTAGACAGAGTCACAGAGTGTGAGTGGGGGAGGGGCAGAGAGAGAGACACACACACTGAACCTTAAGCAGGCTCCAAGCTGTAAGCACAGAGCCCCATGCAGGGCTCGAACTCAAGAAATGTGAGATCATAACCTGAGCTGAAGTCGGAAGCTTAACCAACTGAGCCACCCAGGTACCCCTACGATCTTTTTTACACATTGTTGCATGTAGTTTGCTATGATTTTGCTGAAGAGTTTTTCCATCTATATTAAGACTGATCCGTAGTTAACTTGTAAAATCTGTTTGGTTTTGATATCAGGGTAATATCGACCTCATGGAATGAGTAGGGAAGCGTTCCTTCCTTTTTTTGTGGGGAGGGTTGTTGTGAAGGATTGGTGTTCCTATTTAAACATTTGGTAGAATTCACCAGTGAAACCATCTGTTCCTGGATTTTTCTCAGTGAAAAGTTTTTTGATTACTAATTCAACTGCTATTTGTTATGGGTCTATTCAAATTTTCTATCTCTTCTTGAGTCAGTTTTGATGATGTGTCATTTTAGAAATTTGTTCATTTCACCTATGTACCTCATTTGTTGGCATTCAGCTGTCCATGGTATTTTCATAATCCTTTTTATTTCTGTAAGATTGGTAGTAAGTTCCCCTCTTTCATTCCTGATTTTAGTAATTTTAGTCTTCCCTTTTTTCACTTTTTTCTTTGGTTTAACTCAAGATTTGTCAATTTTGTTGATCTTTTCAAAGAACCCATTTTCAGTTACACCAATGTTCTCTACTGTTCTATACTGTATTTATTTATCTCTAATCCTTATATTTTCTTTCCTTATGTTTGCCTTTGGTTTAATCTGGTCTTTAATTTCTTCCTCTTTTTTTGGCTTAAATTTTTTTTTTTAATTTTTAATGTTTATTTTTGAGAGGGGGGTGAGGGGCAGAGAGAGGGAGACACAGAATCCAGAGCAGACTCCAGGCTCTGAGCTGTCAGCAAACTTGAAACTTTCTTTTTTAATACAGGCATTGACAGTCATAAACTCCCCTCTAAGCACCGCTTTAGCTACATTCCATAAGTTTTTTTTTAAAATTAATTTATTTTTTAATTTACATCCAAGTTAGTTAGCATATGGTGCAACAATGATTTCAGGAGTAGATTCCTTAATGCCCCTTACCCATTTAGCCCCTCCCCCCTCCCACAATCCCTCCTCAACCCTCAGCTTGTTCTCTATATTTAAGAGTCTCCTAAGTTTTGTCCCCCTCCCTGTTTTTATATTATTTTTGCTTCCCTTCCCTTATGTTCATCTGTTTTGTCTCTTAAAGTCCTCACGAGTGAAGTCATATGATATTTTTCTCTAATTTCACTTAGCAAATACCCTCTAGTTCCATCCACATAGTTGCAAACAGCAAGATTTCATTCTTTTTGATTGCCGAACAATACACCATTGTATATATATATGCCACATCTTCTTTATCCATTTATCCATCAATGGATATGTGGGTTCTTTCCATTCTTTGGCTATTGTCGATAGCACTGCTGTAAACATTGGAATGCATGTGCCCCTTTGAAACAGCACACCTGTACATACGTTTTTATATGTTGTACTTTCATTTTTATTCCTCTTAAAGTACTTCCTAATTACCCTTGTGATTTCCTCTTTGAGCCTTTAGTTAACTAAAAGAGTGTTATGCAGTTTCCACATATTTGTGAATTTCCAAAATTTCTTTGTGTCACTGATTTCTAACTTAATACTATTCTCGAAGAACATACTTTGTATGACTTTAATTCTTTTAAATTAATTCGGGCATGTTTTATAGCCTAGCATATGGTTTACCCTGGAGAATGTTCTATGTATGCTTGTGAAGAATATGTGCTCTGCTACTGTTGGGTGAGGTGTTCTACAGATGTATATCAGGTCTAATTGGTTTATAGTATTTCTATTTCCTTGTTTATTTTCTACCTGCTTTTACCATTAATTATTAAAGGTGGCATACTGGGGTATCTGGGGTGGCTCAGTCGACTAAGCATTCAACTCCCGATTTCAGCTCAGGCCATCTCATGGTCAGTCCTGACATCGAGCCCAGCTGAATATGGAGACTGCTTAAGATTCTGTCTCCCTCTGCCCCTCCCCTGCTCGCTCTCTCTCAAAAAATAAAAATAAAACAAAAATGAATAAATAGAAGTGGGGTATTAAAGTTTCCAACTATTATTGTTTAAACCATTTCTCTCTCCAGTTGTTAGCTTTGCCTCATATATTTTGGGGCTTTGTTGTTAAGCCAAGTATTGTCTTCTTTTTTTCACAACAATATATAGAACTTACCTTTTGAATTAATTTTGTTTGCTTTTTATTATACACTATTTCCCTATCCCCTAGCCACAGGTACCCACTCTTCTACTCTGTTTCTAGGAGTTTGACCTTTTTTTACTTTTGTTTTTTAGGATTCCACACCGAAGTGATACCAGGCAGTATGTGCCTTCTCTAACTTACTTCTTAGTATAATGCCCTCAAGGTCCATCCAGGTTGCTGTAAATGGCAGCATTTCCTTCTCTCTGGTGGCAGAGTAACATTCCATTGTGTACGTACACACTACGCCTTCTTTGTCCATTCATCGCTGACAGACATGTAGGTTGTTTCCAAATTTAGCTATTATAAATAATGCTACAATAAACATGGGAGTGTGGATACTCTTCAATATCCTGTTTTCATATCCTTGGGATATATACCAGAAGCTGGACTGCTGGATTGTATAGAGTTTCTATTTTTAATTTTTTGAGGAACCTCTATACTGTTTTCCGTAGTGGCTGCACCAATTTATAGTCCCACCAACAGCGCACAAAGGTTCCCTTTTCTCCTCATCCTCACCAACACTCATCTCTTGTCTTTTTTATGATAAAAAACTAAAAAGCTTCTTTCTGCACAACAAAGAAAACCATCAACAAAATAAAAAGGCAACCTGTGGAATGGGGAGAAAATATCTGCCAATCATGTCCAATAAGGAGTTAATATCAAAAAACATATAAAGAACTCACACAAGTTAACAGGAAAAAAAATGTGATTTAAAAATGGGCAGAAATACTGAATAAACATTTTTTTCCAAAGAAGATACATACAAGTAGCCAACAGATACATGAAAAGGTGTTCAATATCATTAATCTTTAGAGAAATGCAAATCAAAACCACAAGATGATACCATCTCACATCTGTTCAAATGGCTGTATTTTATAGTGAAGACCTCTGGGACTACAATGTCCCTTTTTAACATATCAAGAAAACATAGGCTTTAGTAGAAGCAAGAGTCTTAAAAGGAAACTGAACTTTCTTCCATACTGGCATTATATAGAAGTACAATAAATATTACATTTGTAGTAGCAGCATTTCATGTTAAATATCAGGAATCACTGGTTTGCATTACACATCTGGAATCAAGAAGACTTTATGCAAAAGGATGAGATTATGGAGTGACATATCTCAGTATTGTTTTTCTCTTTTCTATAAAAGTACTATTTCTAACTTTAATTAAACATTTATCTTAGTATTACTGGTGTTTTTTTTTTTAACCTACTTTGTGAGTAAGGCTGAAGATAAATTATGAATATATGCTTGTTATCCTCGGAGACTTTGGAGGACAGGTATCATGGATGCATAATTAACATTACAGGGACAGGAATTTCACTAATGAACAGTTTTTGAAAGAGACAAGTTTACCTACATCAGAGTACTACCCTTGTCTAGTTCTCTTAACGCTAATTTTCCCATAATTCTAATTTCTAGAGAAAAGAGAAACTTTTAATCCGTGAAAACTGATGGCATAATGTTTTCAGGCAATGTTCTAATGACAGTTCTTGAATAGTAACACAGCTGTGTTAATGGAAACAATTAAAAAATGGTTTATTTCTAAACTTCAGTTAGGCACATAACACCGTCCAACAGTCACATCACTGGTAACTAGTCAGTTTCTTCTTCTATTTCCTACAGTGGCTCCTAAACAACAACAAAAAGTCATTTCCATTATTTTTCAGATATCCTACTTATCCACCTCTACTTCACTCTCAGCTAAGGACAAAGCTTCCTCCATCTGAGAAAATGGAGGCCCTGTAGTAGAGATCTTCTTTTACTACCTTCTACTCAACCTTAAAGCTAATTTATATTTGTGCCCACTCTTGGCCCTTTATAAAGATATGATCCCAAAAGAGGTACTCGCTTCCTTTTCAAAAGAGGTACCTCCTGATCCTGTTTCTTCCAAGCCTTCCCAGCACGTTGCTTCATCATTTATTATATTCTCTTTGATACCTTTATTCTATCACCACTCCTTTCCTTTCAGTCTACAAATATGCTCAAACTTACCTCAATGTAAAAACTCTCTCTTAACCTTCTTTCCCCTTGTTAAACCAGTCCCCTTATTGCTTTGCACAGCCAAAGTTCTTCAAAGAGTAGTCTCAGGTTTGTTTCCTTTTCATGACTTCCATGCATTCCTCAACCCAATCTATTTTTCATTCCAGGACTCTGCTAAGATTACTCTTGCAAAGGTCCGTGTCATTCTAAGATCCAAATCCAAGGCCTCTTATCAATTCTGAAGCAGCATTTAACATTAGCAATGCCTTCTTTCTTTTTGAAACTCTCTGACTACAGCTACTACCTAACACCAATGATTTTCAAATCCAGGCATCCAGCCAAGACCTCTCTCCTGAGCCCCAGACCTGTAGATCATACTGACAACTATACATATCTACAAAAACAATCTCTAAACACCTCATAATCAGCATGTCTCAAATCAATGGAAATACGTTCTCTCTTCATTCTACTTCCTAAATACCTCTCCAACCAGCCCTACTGTAACTACCTTAGTTCAAATCCTCATAATAACAGCCAAATTGCCTCTTGGGGTAGACTACTATTTTTACCTCTAATAGCCATTCTTTCCTTCTTGGACATATATCTGTCAGGTTAAAGAACACATTTCCTAGCCTCTCATGAATCTGTGTGACCATGTAAGCAAGTTTCCAGGAATGGACAATGAGCAGAGCTGGTGTGCGACTTCCAGACTCATTAGTTAAAAGTTGCTTGCCTTAAAATACTTGTCTCTCGGTTCCTACAAGAAAAAGATGGACACACCAATGACCCTGCTTCACACAGCAGGTGAATGTGTGTTCTACTGGGTGATGGCATAAAATGGAAGGAACAGGCATCCCTCAAGAAGCTCATGTAACAGTACTAATGCACCAGTCTGGGCTCACTTCAGAACTGTTACATGAGAGAGAAACAAATGTCTATCTTACTCAGGTCATTTTGGAGTTTCTTTGTATGGCAGTTAACCTGAGCCCTAATACGCTTCCCAATATAATTCTTAACTGGTCTCTCTATTTCCAGTATTAACTTACATTTCAGTACATCTGTCATTATTACTGCCAGTTATATTTAAAACACAGGATAAATATTAGTCTTCTCCCTAATAACCTTCTATGACCCACAGCTCCAGACATTTTGGCATAGCATAGAAAGTGTCATGGTATACATTCTGGCCTTAATATCTTTCTAGCTTCCATCCTTTATGACCCACTCCCATCCCTGACCATGCTCCCAATTCCCCACAGATACTTTAAGCTCCAGCATCATTAGACTTCAACTCTCTCCAGTGTATGAGAAAAACAAAACATAACCCAAAAGCTCTGCAAAATGAGAGACAGAAGAGGGAAAAAAAATTACTCTAAATTCTGATAAAGCAACCAAAAAAAATGTGCGAGCAATGTATATATGTTATGCACACCATCATTAAAATGATGAACCTCAGCATTTAAAGATGCACTGCACATTTCAAGGGCTGAAATGTCAAAGCACCAAGACCCATGAGAAAAAATAAGTAGCTATTTTAACTTATGGATAATACATACTTTTGAGGTGAAATCCGTATAACAAAGTGTACAATTCAGTGGTATTTAGTACATTCACAATGCTGTGCCACCATCACCTCTAATTCTAAAACATTTTTATCACCCCTAAAGGAGACCCTATACACTTAAGCAGTCACTTCCCATTTCCTCCCTCTTCCCCAGCAACCACAAATCTGCTTTCTGTCTCTAAGGATTTACTTAGTCTGTATATTTCATATAAATGGAACCATACATCAAGAGACCTATTATGTCTGGATTCCTTCATTTTGGCATGTTTCTGAGGCCTCCTTGTAGCATTTTTCAATATGGATGACATAAATTTTTCAAGCAGCATTATTTGTAAATGCAACACACTGGAACCTAAATGCTCACACATGGGACAGTGACTGAATTAACTTGTGTGTGTGTGTGTGTGTGTGTGTGTGTGTGTGTGTGTGTAATGGACTATTTTGGGAGTGATTTCCCAGACATGTTGCTAAATGAAAAGAACAAAATTCAAAGAGATATCTATAGTATGCTACCCTTTGTGAAATAAAAAAAGAAAACAAGAAAATATTCATATACCTGTCCCTTTGGGTAAAAAACAAAACCAAACAAACAAACAAAACAGCACAACAAAAAAACATGGAAAGGATAAACCCGAGACCAAAGACAGAGGTGAGCAGGAATAGGGTAAAAAGGACAGAAATATAATACTTCCTAAATATTCCTTTTTGTATAGTTCTGCCTTTTAGAATCATGTTAAAGTTTCATATGCTCTAAAAACACTCTAAAAGAAAAGAAATAAAATCAAAGATGAGGCAGGCATCCCCCAAATGAATACAAACAGAAACAAATGAACTGGCTATATATCATGGGTTGAATTGTGTCCCCCCTCCCCCAAAATATGGTGAAGTCTTAATTAACCTCTAGTACTTGTAAATGTGACTCTACTTGGAAATACGGTCTTTGCAGTAATCAACTCAAGATGAGGCCTTTAGGGAGATCTCTATGACTGGTGTCCTTATATGAAGGAAAAATTTGGACACAGGGAGCACAGTATGTGATGACAAAGGCAGAGATTCAAGCCTTCTACAACCCAAGGCACTCCAAAGATTGCTGGCCATCACCAGAAACTGAAGGAGAAGGATGGAACATATTCTCTCCAGAGCTTTCAGATAGATTCAACTCCACTACCTTAATTTTCAATTTCTGGCCTCCCAGAACTGTGAGAGAATAAATTTCTGTTTCTTTAAGCCATCTAGTTTGTGATATTTTGTTATGGCTGCTCTAGGAAATTAATACACCACACAGACTTCAAATGAATAGCATAAACACTATGAAAGGGTAAGGGTGGTAGGGAACCAAACATGAGAACAGTATATGTTCTAAAGATAAACAGAACTCTGAACAGTGACTTCTAGTTAGTAGTTGATTTCTCAGAGATATGGATTAACAATTCTGAAATTACTTCTGTGTTCAAGGACTAAGCAAAGGAATGAATATACTGTGGATAATGGAAACTAGGTTTCTCTACTGGAGAAGAGAGTTACAAACATGAACAGGAGAAAATGAACCATGTGGTGTTAGACTGGTATTGGTTTTAGACAATCATATGGGTAGAAGGGAGGGGGAGGTGTGGGTAAATCCATATTCGTGTGTGCACATACATGGGACCTCTATTTCCCAACTCCATCCCTTAAGGCAGCCTAGTAACAAGGATACTTCAGTAGCAGTAACTATACCTAGAATCCAAAACAAAGACTCAAGAACTCTTTCAGATTAAAGGCAACTCAAGAGACCTGGAACTGAATGCAACACATCATCTTGGATTTTCTTTTGCCTTAGAAGGGTATTATTGGGGCAACTGACAAAATCTGAGTAAGGTCTGGGGTTTAAATAATAGGTATCGTATCAGTCTTAATTTCCTGATTTTGATCACTGTACTCTTATGTAAGACAATGACATTTCATCGTTAAAGGAAATACACACTAAAGTATTCAGGAGAAGAGTCTATCTTTTAATGTAGGAAAGCATATAGCAAAAATAATAGAGTATTGAGAAATCTGGGTGAAATACCAAAATTCTTTGTACTGTTCTTATAATTTTTTCTATCCTCTGCAATTACCTTAAATAAAACACATAAAAATTTTTAGTTAAAAATTAAAAATAAATGAACACGGGTTCAATAAAGAGGCAAAACTTTCAAAGAACATTGCTGGAGAACCAGGAATTATTCTCAACATTCCATGAAGTATCTGTAAGGCAATATACACAATAGCACAGGCTCTAGAATAAACACAAACCTGGATTTGAATTTGCTTCACTGTTACAAAGCCCTAAGGCAAATTAATCTTTCTGTGCCTCTATTCTACATCTGTGAGATGGGGATGATAATACCATACCTACTGCAAGGTGTTACTCTGAGGATGGAGACAATGCATATGAAGAGTTTAGTATAGAGTCTGGCATGCAGCCATCAGCAAATGTTCAAAAAGTGGTCGCTGTGACTTTTATCACCATTATTGTTATTGTTATGTGGGTATGTGAATTTCAGAAGAAAAATTCCACCATCTGGAAAAACACTAATAAGAAAGTGAATTCCTGTTAAACCAAGTTCTGCATATCATCATTTCCTACATTTCTGGGTGTACTTGAATTATGTTGCCAAAATCTCCCCTATACCTCCTCTGACATAGAAAACAGAAAACAAACCTAATATGATAGCTGTACTTTCCCCACCAGCATTTCAGAGCCTATCAATGCCACTTACATAGATGACATAGACTTAATTTTAATACTAAACATGTACATATTAAAGGATCGATCTGAAACAAAAAACAGAAAAAAAAAAGAGACAAACTAAAGAACCGACTCTTACAGAAAACAAACTGATGGTTACCAGAGGGAAGATATGGGTGGGAGATGGGGGAAACAGGTGAAGGGGATTAAGAGTACACTTATCACGATGAGCACAGAGCAACACAGAGAATTGTTGAATCACTACATTGTGCACCTGAAACTAATATAACACTATATATATTGGTATATATATGTATGCTAGCTATACTGAAATTAAAATTTTTAAAAAGAATTTTATTTATCATGAGACTGACTTAATTTTATCTTGCAAATAATAAAAGCTTTTCTCCATTTTCTCCAGAAATTAGGATGGGTAGCCTACAAAAGGCTATAAAGTTACTTTTTCAGCAAAGTATAAGAACTTTAGCAACTGACCTCATAAGCGTGGTTTTTTTTTTTTTTTTTACATCAAAAAATGTTTTTGCATTAAAAAAAATCATCATTCTGGAAATTCTAGCCTTTCTAGTATCTGACAGTATCAGTGTCTGACACTTAAATAGCTGATCACTGGGGCGCCTGGGTGGCTCAGTCGGTTAAGCGTCCGACTTCGGCTCAGGTCACGATCTCGTGGTCTGTGAGTTCGAGCCCCGCGTCGGGCTCTGGGCTGACAGCTCAGAGCCTGCAGCCTGCTTCCGATTCTGTGTCTCCCTCTCTCTCTGCCCCTCCCCCATTCATGCTCTGTCTCTGTCTCAAAAATAAATAAACAAAAAAAAAAAAAATTAAAAAAAATATAGCTGATCACTAGTACTCATTCAATAACATACCAACTGAGCATTTATGTGCCTAGAACTATACAAAGTCTCAAGGTTATAATTTAAAAAAAAAGCCACCTTCACCAAGGATTTTATAGCCTACTCTGGACAGAATATTTAAGTTCAAAAAAGGCAATTCTAGAACTTGGTTTCATTGCATTTGAGTAGTCACTGTAAAGAAAATAAGCTTAAGGAAATAATTTCCCAAGCTTGCCTTATTCCGCAGCCCCCAGATTATCACAAAGAAAAATCTAACTCAAAGTGCATAAATGTCTCTAAGGAGGTCTACTGTGTTTAAGGTGTGTGTGTGTGTGTGTGTGTGTGTGTGTGTGTGTGTGTGTGTGTGTTGGGACAGAGGAGAATAATAAGGGATAGTATTAAGTCAGCAGACAGTTTAAGAAATCAGTTATTGCATTTGTTTCCTAGAATGAAAGAAAACATAATAGCTTACTTAATTTTATTAATTTCAATTTCACAATACATGAAATTATACTTTAAAAATTTTAAGTCTCTATTAATAAAAATAATAGCTATTTTAAATGCTTTAAATGTATTAAAATACTTAATTTTCACAACAACCCTATGAATAGGAACTACTGCTATACCCACTTTGCAGGAGGGTATAAAAACAGGTTACGTAATTTGCTAAGGTCATGGCGCTTACTGTGATGGAGCCTCAATTACACACAAAGGACTCTGGGTCCAAAGTTTACATTCTAAACCATTATTCCTTCACCATCATACCACTCTTTGATTCTTGCTACCCATCACAGAAACTCTTCCAAAATAACAATTAGACTTCAAAACTAAGCACTTATTTAGTAATTAACTTTTCAGAACATAAATGAGAACCAGGCATAGACAAAAAGTAACTTGATCAGGCAAAAGAGAGGACTCAAAGCTCAAAGGAAAGTTCTTCTGATAAACTCATAGCATTATTTACTTTTTCAGTAAATGCCATTTTAACAAATCTAACTGTCCAATCTCCTGGCCGCCAATGCAAAAGAAACAGCAGATAAAGGGGGCAGATATAAAGGGCTGACACTTCAAAATCAAGAACTGTGTCTTTTCATTTATCTTAATGCATGTCAGTAAATGTTTATTGATAAAAACAAGCAAGAAGTGACACCAAACGATAGGAAAAAATGCCGCTGAGAGCCTTTCTCTGGGAGGCAACATTTCTCTGTCATGAGGTGTTGAGGATTTAACTTATAACTATCAGTTACATCATGGTGAGTACACTGCTCTCAGCGTGCTATTTGAGATAAGTGCATTTGAGAAATACTTACAAACAACAGTCAAAATAATTCTTGCAATTTAAAGAAGGATTTTAGAAAACTTACCTATATTGTTATTTTCCACTGTCACTGAATACATTATTTATCTCTGTCCAAACATATACCACTATCAATCCTATAAAAATATTGTTTGAATCAATCTGCCTCAAGAACAAGTATTATTTTATTTTATTTTATTTATTTATTTTTTCCAACGTTTATTTATTTTTGGGACAGAGAGAGACAGAGCATGAACGGGGGAGGGGCAGAGAGAGAGGGAGACACAGAATCCGAAACAGGCTCCAGGCTCTGAGCCATCAGCCCAGAGCCCGACGCAGGGCTCGAACTCACGGACCGCGAGATCGTGACCTGGCTGAAGTCGGACGCTTAACCGACTGCGCCACCCAGGCGCCCCTTTATTATTTTAAAATCTAGTTTCAGAGGGCACCTGGGGGGCTCAGTTGGTTGAGCGTCTGACTTAGGCTCAGGCCATGATCTCACAGTCCGTGAGTTTGAGCCCCGCATTGGGCTCTGTGCCGACAGCTCAGAGCCTGGAGCCTGCTTTGGATTCTGTGTCTCCCTCTCTCTCTGCCCCTTCCCCACTCATGTTCTCTCTCTCTCTCTCTCTCTCTCTCTCTCTCTGTCAAAAAGAAACATTAAAAAAATTTTTTTAAATAAATAAAATAAAATCTAGTTTCAGTGTGGCATTAGCAACAAAATAAATAGGCAATTCCTTAAATTAAAACAGAAAGCCCAGAACAGACCCAATTATACCGAAGGACTAAGATGCTTGACTTAATTATACAAAAAAAAAAAAAAAAAAATCAAGTTCGATCTTTACTTCAGGTGATACACAATAATTCCACATGGATCAAAGATTTAAATATTGAAAAAAGTACAATAATAGTCAAGTGAATATAAAATATGCACACACATAAAAATAAACAAGGGGAATGAGCAAGACCTTCAGAGCATAAAGAAAAATAGTGATAGGTTTAGCTACATATGAATTAAAAACTTACCAGTATCCAAAAGTCATCAAAATTTTAAAGGCATACTAGAAAAAAAAATGCAATTTACCAAAGGATTAAAACCTGTCATAGAAAAAGACCTTTTAAAAAAAAAATCAATAAATAGGGGCGCCTGAGTGGCTCAGTCAGTTAGGCATCAGACTCTTGACCTCAGCTCAGGTCATGATCTCACAGTTTGTGGGTTCAAGCCCTGAGTCTGACTCCACACTGACAGCATGGAACCTGCTTCAGATACTCTCTCTCCCTCCCTCTGTCTCTCAAAATAAATAAATAAACATTTTTTTAAAGTGTTTTTTTTTTAATTTTTAAAAAATGTTTACGTATATTTGAGAGAGACAGAGTACAAACAGGGAAAGGGCAGAGGGAGAGGGAGAGGCAGACAATCTGAAGCAGACTCCAGGCTCCGAGTCGGCAGCACAGAGCCACGGAGTCTGATGTGGGGCTCGAACTCAAGAGCCGTGAGATCATGACCTGAGCTAAAGTTGGACGCTTAACCAACTCAGCCACCCAGACACCCCAGAAGTGTTCTCTATTAAAAAAAAAAAAATCAATCAATAAAAGACAGGTATCTCCATAGAAAAATGGGCATCCTTTGATCTCACAGGTCATCAGGACCTCCTCTTCATCCTCCAGCCCTTCTTCAGGCTCCCTTCACCTTCACATTCTAACTGAAAGCTGGCTTTCCCCTAGGATGCTGCTTCCTCTTTAGTCCTCTCAGGGTGTAGAAATTTGCTCACGTCCTGCAGGACTGGAAGCGGGGTGGATATCCTCCGTCCTCGCTGTTGCTTCCAAATACCCCTTCCCCTTTTCTCCTTCAAAGCCCAGCCTCTCCTGAAGCGGCTGCTGTCACAGGGTATCACCTCCTACTCCTTGTAGCTGCATTTCTGGAATTCTTAGCCATTCTCCCTCACACACTGACACTGTGGCACCTGGCTCATCACTACTTCACTCATGTTTCGTGACCTCGACATCCTCATAAATGATCATCAAAACACCCAGGCCTCTTGGATGCATAACCTGCTCAGCTATAACAATCTCTATTTCAGCCCCACCCTATTCACATGGGCATCTCATCATCCTTCATAAGCATACCACCTTTAGATATTTTTTTAAATTAGATGTTTTTTTTTTTTTAATGCTGATTATGGAGAGAGAGAAAGAGAAAGAGGAAGAGGCAGAGGAAGAGAGACACACAAACACACACACGGAGAGAGGGAGAGAGGGAAAGAGGGAGAGAGGGAAAGAGGGAGAGAGGGAGAGAGAGAGAGAGGGAGGGAGGGAGAGAGAGGGAGGGAGGGAGAGAGAGGGAGAGAGAGGGAGGGAGGGAGAGAGAGGGAGGGAGGGAGAGAGGGAGGGAGGGAGAGAGGGAGGGGGAGAGAGAGAGGGAGGGAGGGAGGGAGGGAGGGAGGGAGGGAGGGAGAGAGAGAGGGAGAGAGAGAATGAATGAATGAATGAATATATCCCAGGCAGGTCTGCCCCATCAGCAGAGTCTGATGTGGGGCTCGAATCCACCAATCGTGAGCTGAAACCAAGAGTCAGATGCTTAACCAACGGAGCCACCCAAGTGCTCCAACGCACCACCTTTATTTTTTTTAAGTTTATTTATTTATTTCAGAGAGACAGAGACAGACAGTAGTACAAAGGGGGTGGGGTGGAGAAAGAGCGAGAATCCCAAGCAGGCCCTGTGCTACCAGCGCAGAGTCCAACGCAGGGCTCCAACTCCCAAAACCAAGAGATCGTGCGAGCCAAAACCAAGAGTCGGACGCTTAACCGACTGAGCCACTAGGTGCCCCTCCAATGTACCACCTTTAAAGCCTCTATTTCAAGTATCCCATTCAGGTCATCCAATCTTTCCATATGACTGACTAAAGTTCTTCCATTCCAACAATTTTCCAATCTCGAGGATTGTTCTCATTGAGCTTATCATTTTTTACTATCCATACCAATTTCTTGTCCTTCTCTGCCCAGACTCCATGAACAAGCAATATAACCACTCCTTTACAATCACCCTTAACTCCTGAGACAGACCTCTCTCCCTCCATTATACTTGCCAGCAAAATTACAATGATACACCTCAGCTTTCCTTTCCCTTGTACCATAGCAATATCTACAGAGTACAAATTTACAGCTTCATATTTCAATGGGTCACTGATCAATGCCAGACCATCCTACTCTATGTATCCTTTTCCAGTCCCTGAGACTATTTCACGTATTTTACCTCCAGCACTACATCTCCAGTACACCCTCCAACTCTCACTCTGGGCTGATAACCATGCCCTATAGTTCCAAAAGGAAAATGGGCCCAATCAGGTAAGCTTCCCACTATCAACCCCACCACCGAACATGCGTATACTTGTCCTCTGCCTTATCTATTAAAATGAATCATTTCTCCTTGCTCTCAGATTTATACCTTGGATCCTACGTCTTTTCATTTTCTCATACTTTATTCCTGGAGTTATCTGCAGTATCTTCCGCAACATCAATTTCTTCTTCTCTACTGGTTTATTCTCAATGGCACAAAACATAACTTACCATTATCTATTCTAGACAAACCCTCCATAACCCCAGGTCCCGCTTTAGCTAATGCCCCATTTCTCTGCTACCCTTTCAGCAAAAGGCCTTGAGAGGCGGATCCTTCCTGCTACCTTCATTTCCTTTCCTCTCATTCTCCCCTTAACTTGCTCGAGCAGCCCACCAATGTGATGTTTGTCCAAGTCTCCAAAACCAATGTTCAAGTCTCCATCCTGATCTTACTCCACATCTCTCAGCATCATCTGACAGTTTCATCTCCCTCCTTCCTGAAAGACTTTCTTCCTTGAGCTCCCAAGACAAAACACCCAGCAGGTATTTCTCCTAAGTTGTTAGCTGTTCTCAAGTTCTCTTAGCTGGGTTCTCCCCGTCTGGCAGGCCTCTAATATTGCAGTCATCCAGGGTTACAACCTCAGCCAGACAGCCTTCTCTTCTCTCTACTTTCTTCCTATGGCACCTCATCCACTACCACAGCTTCAACTACCACCTATATGCCAAGGACCCTTAAATTTGCATCTCTAACCTAACTTCTCCCACAGCTTCAAATGCATATGTCAAACTGCCTATTTAACATGTGCAATTGGTCATCTAACAGATGTCTAAAACACACATAACAAATACAGAATTACTAATAAAACATACAGGATTACTGATTCCATCCACCCTTTAAGTCTTCTCCATTTCACTAATAGTACTTATAGTACCACTTCATTGCTCAGATGTCAAAAATTCTTTAAAAGTTTTTCTAGTACACTTCAAATAAAATCTAATCTCTTTACTACTCCCCAAGGCCACCTGTAATTTAGCTTTCCAACCTCATTTCGTTTCATACGCCCGCTGGCTCACAATGATCCAGCCATATAGGCCTTCTCTCTGTCCTCAACTGCGCTGCACTCATTCTTGTCTCTGCACCTGATCTTGGCTACCTGGAATGCTCTTCCCCACGCCTGTCACAGGATTGTCATCTTCTCATCATTCAAGTCTCAACCCAAATGCCATCTGCTCTGAGAGGCCTCCCATGACCACACTATTTTCAACATTACCTTACTTTAGTTCATAAAGTATTTGTTTACATGTTTCACCACATGTTTACTGTCTCTTTGAACTAAAATATAAGCTTTTCAAGGGTAAGAGTCTGCCTTATTTACCACTATTTGCCGGACAGTGAGATCATAGACTGGCACATAGTACACACTGAATACATTTCTGTTAAATAACTGACATGAACAAGTTCTTCACAAAAAAAATCCAATTACCAGAAGACAAAGAAATGCCAATTAATTAACAGTATCAATTTCTACCCAATAGTAAAGATTTTATTTTAATGATACCCTTTGTGGGCAAAAGTCTAGGGGGAAAACAACAGGAAATTTCAGGCACAACCTTCCTAGTATATATCGTAACTCTTAAAAATGGACACATCTTCTGACCAGCTATGAATTCATCATGACAAAACCATCATGTATAAAAACAAAAGATATCCTCGCAGGTACACAGTAATGCTGTTTCTAACCGTGAAAACTTATGTGTTACAATCATTAAGGACTGAGTAAATAAATGTGATTTATATAACCAACTACTACGCAGCCAGCTAAAAAACCACTGGCATAAAAATGTTAACATGGAAAAATATTCATGAAATGCTTTTCAAACGAAAAGCAAATACACAAAATAAGTCCTTTATATGAATAAAGTGTACTCATATACACATACATGTGTTTACATGTAAGGCAGGCGATGGCCAGGCCTGCTACAGGTCCGAGGACACTGCAAGAAATGGAACACAAAAGCACAGAACAGTGTCACAACAAATAATTGCCTTTTCTAACAGCAGCTGCACCACTTGCTGACTACAGATGATGTCACTCTCCAAGCCTGAAAGCATAAATGATGGCAAACTAGGTTTTGTGGCTGACAAATTACTCACTGCACAGACCACCAGTGTAGCCCACCCTCTGCGAGGACCTGGGGACGCCCCGGTGAGCCATGTCTACTCACGTGCATCCTTATCTTATTTGTCCTCTGTGGTGCCTGTTCACTGGTTCATGGCAGGCAAGCAAATTAAGCCAATCTCAGTCGTGTACTCTTGCCAATCTTTGAACTTCCACCAGCCCTTTGTGGTCTACATAACTGTGTGGTTCCTATATGTTTATGTATGTGTGGGTGTTTGTATATAAACATACAAGAAAATCCAGAGAATCATCAGAAGTTGACAGTGTTCATACACCTGGAAGAATGACGAACGATGCTTAGTTTCTTCTTTTTATTTAACTGTATTTGTTGACAGGGTTCACACACTTGGTAGAATGATGAATGATGCTTAGTTTCTTATTTTTTATTTAATTGTATTTTTTTTTTTTTTACTTTCATTACACTCTATGTTAACTAACTGGAATTCAAACGAAAAGTTTAAAAAAATGTTACAGGCTTTGGTTAATCAAAGGATGGCTAAGGAAACCAAATATAAATTAAAGCCACATGAATAAGACTGTAAGTCCCAGTGACATAAACACACTAACTTCACATTTAAGCAAACAATTTTGTCCACATGTCTGAATAAGTCTTCATTTAGTGTCAGGTTCAAACTGGATATCAGCTGCTTAAAAAAAAAAAAAAAGAAAAAAAAACAAGGAACAAAATAACAAACTTGGATGTAATTCTTCATTACATACACTTAAGTATTTCAGATTTGGTTTTTGTTTTTCCAAAAATCATAGACAGTCCATCAGAATTGTAATTTAGAAAAATGTAAACATGCCACCATGAAGTTGTCTCCCTCTACCATATTCCAAATCTAGCCTGAATCTTATCAATCCTCTCAGGCTAACTACCAATTCACAGAAGAACATATTAAATGACACCACAGGGAGGCAATCAGCAAAATCCAGACTGAGGGAATAATTCTACATGACAAATAACCTAGTTTTTTTTCAACAAAAAATTGCAAGGAAAAAGAAGAGATTTTTTTTAAAAAAAGGAGAGATAAAGAAGGAATATACAAATATAAAAGAAATTTGAGACATATCAACTAATTGCAGTACGTGGGACTTACTTGTTATTAGGAAACTTATTAAAGTTGTTGAAAGACAACAATGGTATTGTGGTTATATATTTTGATCACTTTACTGAGGCATATTTTAACATCATGTAATTCATCCATATCAAGAGTACAATTTAATAGTTTTTTTAGTAATCTACGAAGGTGTGCAACCATTACTGTAAACCAGTTTAGAATATTACCCCAGTAAGATTCCTCATGTCCATTAACTGTTAGTCCACACACACACACACACACACACACACACACACACACACACAATCACACACACAAACACACCAGCCCACTAATCCACTTTCTGACTACAGATTTGCCTCTTCTGAACATTTCACAGAAGAGGAATCATACACTGTGTGGTCTCTCGTGTCTGGGTCCTTCCACTTAGCATGTTTTTAGGTTCATTTATGTCATTGCATCCATCAGCAGTTTGTTTTTATTGCTGAATAATATTTCACTTTATAGACATATTTTGTCTCTTCATTTACCAGCTGATGGGCAGTTCTTTTCAACTTCAGGCTACTGTGAATAATGCTACTATGAACTTGTATGTGAAAGCTGTGCAGGCAGATGCACAAGAGAAGAACTGCTGGGTCATTTGGCAAATTAATGTTTAACTTTTTAAGAAAAACGCCAAACTGTTTTTCCAAAGTAGATGCACCATTTTATGTTCCTGTAAGGGTTCCTGTTTGTGGTTATACTTTGAGTTCTTATCCTTTAGCCATACATGCTGAAATATTAATGATGGGAGAAGGAGGGTGGTGGGTATAGATGGAATATGGTTGGTCATATCTCGAGAACTGGAGTACTGTTAGTAGTAATAACAGCTACTTACTATAGAAGGTACTACGGTACTTTGTTCCAGACACTGTTTTAAGTGCTTTAGATATATTAGCTCATTTAATCCCTACAACAACCTTAAGAGGAAGCTACTGTTATTAGTTCCATTTTAGAGATCAAGAAACAGAACCAGAAAGCTTAAGCAATGTGGCAAAGCCAGGACTACAATCAAAGTAGCCTGGCTTTAGACCTGTGTTTTTAAACACCGGGCCATATATTTCAAGCTCACCAACAAGTGATATGTGAAATTAAAGTATTCAAAGTCAGGTGGCTTCTATGAAGATCTAGGTAGGGAATCCAATGTTAAGTAATCTTAAGGGTATATGTAGTAACATATAAATGATAATAACCCTGTTATCTCTGGATAGAACATGAATGATTTTTCTTCTTTTTATTTAATTGTATTTTCTACTTTTAAAACAATGATCAACATATTCATGACAGTTTAAGATTCACATCGTAACAACAGAAACACTGCATTAATCAGAAAACAAAGGACTTGATGAACAGAAAGATTTTTCAAGTTCCTAATTTTTTAAAGGAAGTTTTAAGAGGTACTGAACAGGTACCGTGTACCAGACACTAAGTTCAGTGCTATGGACACAAACTTGACCAAAAGCCTTGGAACAAAGAAAGGCATTTCTAGAATGACAATACAGATGTGGTTAAGTGCTCTTAGAGCAGAGGCAGGAAGACCTGAAACAGGAAACACTAAACTGATTGGAAGGAATGATGTATGTACAAACTGCTTCTAATTAGAGATGATTTCATCAAATAACAGAGCCACTCCTTACTGGTTACAAATGAAGACCCTGCTTCAAATGCCAAATCTTCACTTTTTTTTTTTTTACCTCAGATTTCACCAACTTTAAATATCCCCTAAAAAACAGAGGAGATTCAAAGAAAAAACTATCTTGTATGTTAGAGTATTAATTAGACTATACAAAATCTGTAAATATGTGTAACTAAGAAAGTATTTTTTCATTCATTATATTTAAGTGTGATTTGATCACAGTCCATCAACACATCCTTAAATTTCATCTTAATGGTACTTCTAAAAAGTCTACTGATGATCTAAATCAAGGGCAGGAAAACTACAGCTGCAGGTGGCCTGGTCTGCTAAGAATGGTTTTTACATTTTAGGGGGAGAAAGGAGACAGCGAGGGAGGAAAGAGGGGTAACTGTATGCAGAGACCACATATGGTCCACAAAGCCTAAAATACTTTACTATCTGGACTTTTCAAAAAAAAAAAATGCCCTCCTTAAAACAACAAAAACAGAAACAAAAAAACTACCAAATGGATTTCTGCTCACACCAGGAATAAAACCTGTTTTTACCAAATTCATGTATTATCAATTTGTTGTGAAGGAAGCCATCAGAAAGGCAGTACCATCACTGTGGAACTCAGTCTAGACACTTAGCACAACTACTTGTTTATGATAGAAAAGAGAAAAAAAGGGGAAGGAATTTTTAAAAATTTTTTTTACTGTCTATTCATTTTTGAGAGACAGAGAGAGACAGAGCACAAGCAGGGGTGGGGCAGAGAGACAGGGACACAGAATCTGAAGCAGGCTCCAGGCTCTGAGCCGTCAGCACCAGAGCACGAACCGCGAGATCATGACGTGAGCCAAAGTCAGACGCACAACCAACTGAACCACCCAGGCACCCCGAAGAAGGACTTTTAAGAGAAGATAAACAAGGGTATGTAGTTAGCTCAGAAAGACATGGGTTTTGTAAAGGGTAGGGGATTTCAGAGAGAAAATATAGCTGAAGCAGAAAAAAAAAAAGCAGAGTCATCTAGGGGCTCTACAATAAGCTGCTCAAGTTGGAAGGTAACTAGTATTACAATATTAATGACTCATAAAATGGGAGGGTTAGGTCTACTGAGAAAACAGAGGAGACCCAGAGAAGCTACCTGCCCAAGTTCACACAGCAAGAGTGTGGGACAGAAAGAACTGGACTACAGGCACTCCAATCTCAGTTCAGTGTTTTCCCCCTGGCATCACAATGCCCTCTCAGTATAGGACAGTGCTAACCTAGAAAAACAGCACTAGAGACTGGTGACAAGTTAGCTCACTGAGTTAGAAGGAACAGTCTCTTGGGGCGCCTGGGTGGCGCAGTCGGTTAAGCGTCCGACTTCAGCCAGGTCACGATCTCGCGGTCCGTGAGTTCGAGCCCCGCGTCGGGCTCTGGGCTGATGGCTCAGAGCCTGGAACCTGTTTCCGATTCTGTGTCTCCCTCTCTCTCTGTCCCTCCCCCACTCATGCTCTGTCTCTCTCTGTCCCAAAAATAAATAACGTTGAAAAAAAATTAAAAAAAAAAAAAAAAAAAAAAAAAAAGAAGGAACAGTCTCTTCAGGAGTTCTCCTCCTCCCCCCATTATGAGTTATTTTTTCAAGAAGAACTGAGTCAGGTGTCTACAGAACTCAAAGAGGAGGAGGAAAGAGTAGACCCCAGTTCTATTTCCCAGATGTTAGGAACAATCAGAAAATGCTGACCAAACATCATTAAAATCAGCCTTAAAGATATGTAGTGGCTTACAGCAATAAGAAACATCAAATTTCAGTTTACCTGGTTCCAGTTTTATTACTTTAATTGCTGCCAATTCACCAGTGTTAACATTCCGTGCCTAAAAGAGAAGAAAAAATAACTGTAAAAAAAAGTTTTCATGAAAAACTTTATAAATGTCATTTTAGTTTACTGTTTATTTTCAGTTATACAGAGATAATTTTTAATGCAAGAACTGTAAAAGGGGTTTATATTTACAAAGCAAACAATATATTCTTTACAATGAATGCCAACATTAATTCAAGTGTAAATTTAATTAACAGTGATAATAATAATTAACACATACAGAGACTTCAGGATGTGCCAGGCACTGTCCTAAGTATTTTTTATTAATTCATTTATCCTCACAACAATCTTATGAGGTAGGTACTAATATTATATCCACTTTGCAGATGACAAAACTGAAGCACAGACAAGTTAAAGAACTTGCCGAGGCCGTATTGCTAGTAAGCAACAGTAATGATTCTAATCCAAGAAGACTGATTTCAGAGTCTGAGCTTTTAAGCATTACACTTTATTGCCATTCATTCTAAGTCCATTTAAAATTTTGAATTCATTAACTAGCCTTAAACTTTTAATCTTAAAAATCTGAGAATATGAAAAGCTAATAATTTATAAGTATATAATAATATAAATATAAAAACAGCCCCCCCCCGCGCATCTGTTTAAACACAGCTGATGGTACAATCAATTCAGTGCAGTTCAGTACAAATCAAGTATATTTCACAAGCCATATATTAAAAATAAAAATTATTTAAGAGATCAATCAATAACATTAAATTTCTGGTATTTACAACTGTAATTATGTAATAAGCTGAAGCTGTCTTTTCAATTTGTATGCAAATGGCAGTAATTCTTTGTCAACTTAAAATGTTTTATAATTTGATCAGAACTTTCAAAATACTTGCAACTGTTATAACTGTTACATAAAACTGCTCACTGAAACTTAACTTTCATATCAGCCAATGAAGATCAATACACACAATTCACTGATCACAGAAAGATACAGTCCTGTGAGCTGAACTGCAACACTCTCATATTTTTTTAAATTTTATTTATTTTTAACTAATCTATACACCCAATGTGGGCCTTGAGCTCACAACCTCAAGATCAAGAATCACACACTCTGCCAACTGAGCCAGCAAAGCGCCCCACAACACTTTCTTATTAATGGACTGGTGAAGATCAGTGAATCATCTACAAGTAATGATAGCATTAACAACAGAACCCTTCTAAGAATACTGGGGCATTAAAAAGGTCAGATGATAATCTAGGAAGGTAGATATGGGGCACGGCCATTGCTGAAATATAAAATTTAACCTTTTAACTCAAAGGTATTAAGAAGATCTCCCCCTACTGGGGTGCCTGGCTGGCTGAATTGGAAAGGCATGTGACTCTTGATCTTAGGGGTTATGAATCTGAGCCCCACGAAGACTGCAGAGATTACTTAAATAAATATTTTTATAAAAGAGAGATCTCCCCATATAAATTAAGAAAAAATTTTAACTGAAATTTGTAGGGAAAATTCATTCCTTCTGAAAAAATTCCCATAACCAATGAACACTTACCATGGCCAACTTATTATAAGCAGTACAAAACAGATTTGAACAGTTACTTCAAACTAAACTTAGTTTCTGTTAAATGAGATAGACATTTCAATATAGTGCTAGATAAGTGCTCATTCCCTTCTCTTGAATAAGATACACACACACACACACACACACACACACACACACAGAAACAGAAATAAAATCAGAACACCATTCTGGGAGCATTTTGTGAAGGGCCAGCAAAGTGTACCTGTACAATACTCAGGTATATCACAGAAACAGGACTCATAAATCTTCTCAAACATTATCACAACTACTTGCTTTTTCTCCTCACACTTCATGAACCTGCCCTGTCAGGCTCCCCCTAGACACTCTGTCCTCTAACCCCCATCTTTTCTAGCACTTCTCCAAATAAACTAAGACAAGATGCTACTCTCCCCACTTCTCAATTCTCCATTTAAAAATCCTGCCATGGTTTTGTTTTCTGTTCACCCAAAGAAATTCAGGGGCGCATGGGTGGCTCAGCTAGTTAAGCGTTCAACTTCAGCTCAGGTCATGATCTCACGGTTCATGAGTTTGAGCCCCGCACTGGGCTCGCTCTGAGCCTGGAGCCTGCTTCGGATTCTGTGGTCTTCCTCTCTCTCTGCCCCTCCCCCATTCATGCTGTCTGTCTGTCTCTGTCTCTCTCTCTCAAAAATAAATAAACATAGAAAGAAAGAAAGAAAGAAAGAAAGAAAGAAAGAAAGAAAGAAAGAGAGAAAGGGAAAGAAAGAAAGAAAGGGAAAGAAAGGGAAAGGAAGGAAGGAAGGAAGGAAGGAAGGAAGGAAGGAAGGAAGAAAGAAAGAAAGAAAGAAAGAAAGAAAGAAAGAAAGAAAGAAAGAAAGAAAGAAAGAAAGAAAATCAGAGTATGGGTGATTCCATTACAGAAGAGCAGAGAGAATATGAACTCACAGAAAGCCAGGATTTTTTTATAGCTGAAATTTTGTTCCTAATTGACCACAAGAGGGCACAGTGTCTACTGACAACACAAGTTACAGAGTGTCCAAAATGGCTACTGGACACAATGTACAACTCTCTTCTAAAAACAGATTTACTAATAGTTAACACCAGCACATATTTAACAGAGAAACTGGGACAGCAAACTATTTATCAGTAGCACTTATCAGACTGAAGTCAATGTTTACTACAGGCGTGACTTCAGATATAATTTTTCAAAATTTAAATCATTCCAGAATTTTAAGGATAACAAAGGAGTCCTTAATATTATGATTTTTTAGAATGAACAAAAAAACAGAAGACACCTAATGATTACTACTTTTTTTACCTTCTGAAATATTTCCCAGTATGTAACTTTATTTGACAGAACTAAGGTAATTCACAAAAAGAAAAATTACAACAAAAAACCCAGACAAGTTGAATTTCTGAGCTTTTCTGCATCAAAACGCAGCAGACAGACATTTATTAACAAAAAGTCTTTAAAGCATTATGATTCATCAAGAATCTTGGTTTTGGGGTTCCTGGGTAAGCTCAGTTGATTAAGCAAGTGTCAGATTCTTTGATCTCAGGGTCCTGAGATTGAGCCCCATGTGGATCGAGCTCCACACCCTGCATGGAGCCAGCATAAGATTCTCTCCCACCCTGTCCCTCCCCTGCTTGCATACGAGCTCCTGCGCTCACTCACTTGCTCTCAAAAAAAAAAAAAAAAATTCCTGGTCTTCTAGCTAAATCATGTTTTGCTGTCTCTAAATTTACAATGGTCAAGATTATATACTGAGTTAAATATAAAAAGTAATACTTATCTCCTATACTCTGCAACTACTAATCTTTTTGCAATCACCCAGAGCAATTTATTAGGAAGAAAATGAGAACAAGGTAAATATTATAAAATATTGCCATGTACAAAGTTAAAAAAAAATTTTTTTTAAGTTTTATTTACTTATATTGAGAGAGAGAAAGTACGAACGGGGAAGGGGCAGAGAGAGAGGGAGAGAGAAAATTCCAAGCAGGTTCTGCACTGTCAGCACAGAGCCTGATGCAGGGCTGAAACCCACAAACCATGAGATCATGGCCTGAGCCAAATCATGAGTCAGACGTTCAACTGAATGAGCCATTCAGGCACCCCTAAAGTTAAAAATTTTTAATTCAGTATCAATAATGTGAAAATTTCAGACTTGCTCAGGGCAGAAAACTGAGGATAAATATTCTTAGCATCTAGACCTAGGAGTTGTCTGCCACATCATTGGCTTGCCCACCATTCTTCACTTATTTTGAAAGTGATATTCAGATCATGTTGTTCTTGAATGGAAAACTCTTCAGGAATACACACCATTGCTTTAAAGACAAAATTCAAGAGGCACCTAGGTGGCTCAGTCAGTTAAGCATCTGACTCTTGCTTTGGGCTGAGGTCATGATCTCGCAGTTGGTGAGATCTAGCCCTGCACAGGGCTCTGCACTTGGGATTCTCTTTGCTCCTACCCAACTCCTGTGCGGAACGAAAGGAAAGGAAAGGAAAGGAAAAAGGAAAGGAAAAAGGAAAGGAAAGGAAAGGAAAGGAAAGGAAAGGAAAGGAAAGGAAAGGAAAGGAAAAAGGAAAGGAAAGGAAAAAGGAAAGGAAAGGAAAGGAAAGGAAAGAGGAAAGGAAAGAGGAAAGGAAAGAGGAAAGGAAAAAGGAAAGGAAAAAGGAAAGGAAAGGAAAGGAAGGAAGGAAGGAAGGAAGGAAGGAAGGAAGGAAGGAAGGAAGGAAGGAAAGAACCCTTTTTATAAAGACAAATCTCAAATTCCTTGTCAGAGAATTTAAATTTTTCACTAATTACAACACTTTTCATAACAGCTTTTATTGAGATATAATTCACATACCATGAAGTTTACCCTTTCAGTGCATACAATTCAGTGGTTTTAAGTACATTCACAGTTTCATAACCATCACTGCTTTCTAACTTTGGAACTTCTCATCACCCCAAAAAGAAACCCTACACCAATCAATTAGCAGTCACTCCCTATTCCTCCTCCTCCCAGTTCCTGACAGCTACTGGTCTATTTTCTACCTCTATGGAGTTGACTACTCTGGATAGTTCATAAAAATAGGATTATACAAAATGTGGTCCTTTGTGACTGGCTTCTTTCACTGAGCATAACATTTTCCGGTTCACTCATGATGTATTGTGTATCAGTGCATGATTCCTTTCGTTACTGAATATACTCCACTGTATGGAAGTACCACAATTTATTTATCGATTTGTCAGCTGAAGGATATTTAGGCTGTTTCCATTTTGGGGCTATTATGAATAATGCTTCTATGAATGTTAGAGTACACATTTTTGTTTCAAATTCTCTTGGGCACAGACAGACCTAAGAGGGGAAGTGCCGAATCACACGGCAACTCTATGTTTAGCTTTTTGAAGGACTGTCAAACGTTTCTCCAAAGTGGCAGGACCATTCTATATTGTCACGAGCAATATACAAGGGTTCCATATCTCCACATCCTTGCCAACATTTGTTGTTACGGTTTTTATTTCAGCTGTCCTAGTGGGTGTGAAGTAGTATCTCATTGTGGTCTGAGTTGCAGTTCACTAATGACTAATGATGTTGAGCATCTTTTTATGCTCATTGGCCATCTGAATATTTTCTTTGGAGAAATGTCATATTCAACTTTTGCCCATTTTTGTGTTGTCTTTTTATTACTGACCTAGAATTCTTTATAGATTGTGATGTAAGTCTCTTATCAGTTACATGATTTGCAAATATTTAATCCCAACCTGTGGATTGTCTTGATTTTCTTGATGGTGTTCTTTGAAGCACAAAAGGTTTTAGTTTTGATCAAGTTTTTAAATTTATTTTTTGTTGCTTGTGCTTTTGGTGTTATAGCTAAAAAACTAATGTCTAGCCCAAGGTCACAAAAATTTTTTTCTTATCTTTTCTTCTAAGCATCTTAGAATTTTAGCTCTTCCATTTAGGTCTATGATCCATTTTGAGTGAATTTTGGCATGGCGTCTAGGAGAACTCCAATTTCATTCTTTTGCGTGCGTGTATCTAGTTGAGAAATATAGCATTTTAACTATAAAACTCTCTACTATATTGCCCCCGTCACTTCCTAATTTGCATTTTTGTGCTGCAGCCAAACTAAACAACTTGCCATTCCCCAATGCTATCCACACGTTTGCCCTTTGGAACATACTGCCGAGACGAATGCTTGCCCCAACTGCTTCCTGGGCCTAACTCCTAGATAATCCTTTAAAGCTCAGCTTAGGTCATCATCACTTCCCCCATGCCTTTTTCCCTATCTCTGTTCTGGCTTGGACATCCCAAACACACACACTCCCAAAGATCCTGGGTAACCTTTCTCAAATGGGAGTGGGCCTGGTAAGGAAAGTCCTACAGATCTAGAACTGGTCTCAGTTTAGAGGGGATTTTGCAAACTGTTATGATTCAAAGGTATCCCAGAAGTCAGCCTGGTTCAGTCAGCCTTTTAGAGGCCATTCATGATGGAATTTGGGAAAGGATTTTTCTGAGATAATTTCATGCTGACTACTGCACCGTCTCCAACTATCAGAAAAATATCCCTTGAGTGTGAGAGTGGGAGTAAACAACGTAATCCAGAAGCAATCGTTAAGAAGCAAAAAGTATGCTACATACTACATAAAGTGAGTTAGAGACCATCACTACCAATAAAATAATCTGACCATCGACTATGACCAAGCACTTCCAGGTATTCAAAGCTTACACCTTAGAAAGGTTTGTCTGACATGAATATGAAGAAGAAAGGTTCAGAAATGGGAGTGAAGATATGTGAAGTTTAGTCCTGCCAGTAACTAGCAATGGGATCTGAGCAAGTGATTTCCCTGTGTCTTCTTCCCAATTATGTTCCCGCAATTTAAAAACAAGAAAGTGAATGGGGCGCCTGGGTGGCTCAGTCGGTTGAGCGTCCAACTTTGGCTCAGGTCATGATCTCGCGGTCTGTAAGTTCGAGCCCCGCGTCAGGCTCTGTGCTGACCGCTCAGAGCCTGGAGCCTGTTTCAGATTCTGTGTCTCCCTCTCTCTCTGACCCTCCCCCGCTCTGTCTCAAAAATAAATAAACGTTAAAAAAAAATTAAAAAAAAATAAAAACAAGAAAGTGAAAAAAGGCTATTTCTAACGTTCCTTACAAAGGTCAATGTTTACATCGAATAATTTAAGTCTAAATTAACAGATTCCATATACTAAACTAGCTACAACAACAGCAACAACAAAACACCACCACTGGTTTTCAATCAACAGATTTAAGACAGGAACCATAAATCTGTACTTAAAGCTACTGAGGTACTTCTGACATCCCACCAGGTCTGGAGACATGGTATAAAGCACTGTGCCATGAGTTTCATAAAATAAATACCAACTTCTAAGTCTGAAAGGGGTGTTACAGGGATGGCTTTATGAAGGAGATTACCATTTAATCAGAGGTTTGCAAGATGGGCTGGATAACAACAAACACAGAAGAGGGATGGGAAAGAGGGCATAGAAAGAAAAGCATGAGCAAGGGCACTGGGACAGAAAACACGGGCTATTTTGAGTGTAAACGGAGGGCCAAGCCTCAGGGTACCTCCCATATAAATACTCCCTTACAGAGGGAGATGGCTAACCCACAGTCCCTGCTGAAGGAATAGTTTTGATTGCTTTTCCAGTTACTTGAACGAGTGTGAGCCTACCACAAGGGCAACTAAATACACTAGAAGACTGATAGCCAGAGTGATCTCAGTCCCTGGTTTGCTTAGGACACTCCTAGTTTATGCCTAAGTCCTAACAGAATTCTTAATAGTGCCCACTTTCATTCTCAAAATTATAATTAAATTTTTATTTAATTTGAATGGTAAAACACAAGGTCACTCCACCAGTAAACCCTGAGCTGACATGAAGAAAGGATATATAGGCCAGATTCTCTAACATAGGGGTCAGCAAACATATCCGTTTTTGTTTTTTTTTTTTAATTCCAGTGTTCTATTAGTTTCAGGTGCACAATACAGTGATTCAGCAGTTCTGTACGTTACTCAGTGCTCATTATGATAAAGTGTACTCTTAATCCCCTTCACCTATTTCACCCATCCCCTCCATTCACCTCACCTCTGGTAACCACCTATTTGTTCTCTGTAGTTAAGAGTCTGTTTCTTGATTTGAAACAGGTCCATTTTTATAAAGTTTTTCTAGAACACAGCCATGTTCATTTAAGTACTGTCTATGGCTGCTTTCACAATACAATGGTAGAGTTGAGTAGTTGAGAAGGAGACCATATGAAGCACCTGAAAGACCTACTATTGGATTGTTTACAGGAAAAACTGGCTGACTCTCACTCTACAACAGCATTGTCCAACAGGACTTTCTGCATTGATGGAAATGTTCTGTATCTGCATTGTGCAATAAATAGACTGCCACATGTAGTTATCGATCAACTAAAATATGTCTAGTACAACTGAAAAACTGAATTTTATGTATTTGTGCATACAGTATAATATTTATATTTGGGAGTTTTAATTTTCTGAGGCATTACTACATTTAAAATGTATTAGTTTCAGGTGTACAACATAACTTGATATATGTACATACCGCAAACTGGTTACCACAATAAATTTAGTTAACATCTACCACCACACACACTTAAAAGTTCTTTTTTCTTGTGATGAGACCTTTTAAGAACGATTCTCTCACCATCTTCGAAATATACAATACAGAACTGTGATCACTGTAGTACATGCTGTAGATTACATCCCCAGGATTTATTTAGCTTATAACTGGAAAAAATCAACTTTAAAAAACATAGTTCTAGTAGTTTCAACACATGTATAGACTTGTATAACCATCACCAGCCAGAAGCAAAAAAGTTCCATTACTGCAAAAACTCCCTTGGAAGTTATATTCTTGCCTCCCCCAACCCTTGGCAACCACTGACTGGATCTTTGCCACTACAGTTCTGTCTTTTCAAGAATTTCATATAAATTTAAACATTCATTATGTAACTTTTTAAAAAAAGGTTTAATGTTTATTTATTTTTGAGAGATATGCAGAGCATGGGCAGGGGAGGGGCAGAGAGAGAGGGAGACACAGAATCTGAGGCAGGCTCCAGGCTCTGAGCTGTCAGCACAGAACCCGACGCAGGCCTCAAACTCACGAACTATGAGCCAAAGTCAGACGCTTAACCGACTGAACCACCCAGGCGCCCATCATCATGTCACTTTTGGAAACTGTCTTCTTCCACCAAGTGGCTGCATGTACTGTTAGTTCGTTCCTTCTCATTTTTTAGTAGTTTTCTATTGTATGGATATACCACCATTCATCCTCCAGCAGTGAAAGCTAGCTATAATACTAGCTAGTTTTAGTTTTTGGTGACTATGAATCAAGCGTCCTAGACATTTGAGTACAGGTTACAAAAATACCCAGGAGTGAAACTGGGTCATATGATAGGTGTATGTTTAACTTTGTAAAAAACTATCAAACTCTTTCTAAAGTAGCCGTACCATTGTCCATTTCCAGCAGCAATTTATGAGTGTCCCAGTTGTTCTACATCCTTGCCAGTAACTGGTATTGTACTTTTAATTTTGGCCATTCTAACAAGTGTGTAATGGCATGTCGTGGTGGTTTCAGTTTGCACTTCCCTAATGGCTAATGATGTTGAATATCTATTCATGTGCTCACTTGCCATCCTTTGGTGAAGTGTGTTCTAATCTTTTTCCTATGTTTTAATTGGGATGTTTATTTTCGTATTGTTGAGTTTTGAGAGTTCTTTATATATTCCAGATACAAGTTCTTTTCATTCTCTTCATAGCATCATTTGCAGAGTGTTATGGCTGAATTGTGTGCATTCATTCCTAAAATTCGTATGTTTTAGTCCTAACCCCCAATACCTTAAAATGTAACTGTATTTGGAGACAGGCCTTTTAAAGAGGTAATTCAGGTTAAATGAAGCCATACGGGTGGCTCTAATCCAGTAGGGCTAGCGTTCTTACAAGAACAGGAAGGGATCCAGAGATGTGCACGCACAGTGAAAAGACCATGTGAGAAACAGCAAGAAGGTGGCCACCTGAAATCCATGGAGAGACTGAGGAGAAGCCAACTCTACCAACACCTTGATCTTGAATTTCCAGTCTCCACAACTGCGAGAAAATAAAATTTCAATTGTTTGAGCCTCCCAATCTGTGGTACTTTGTTATGGCAGCCCTAGTAAACTAATACAGAGAGTAAAATTTTATATTTTTTATAAAGTCTAATTTATCCACTATTTTTTTCATGGATTGTGCTTTGGTGTCATGTCCAAAAAAATCTTTTTGCTCAATCCCAATTTTCTCCTACGCTTTCTTCCAAAAAAGTTTTACATTTAGATTTGATACATTTTACTTTAATTTTTATTTAAGGTGGGACACTTAGGTCGAGGTTTTTTGTTTTTGCAGGAATATGTCCAACTGTTCTGTTTGTTGAAACGACTATCCTTCCTGCATTGAACTGCCTTTCACCTCTGTCAAAATCAGTTGGCTTATACCTGTGTGGGTGTATTTCTGGATTCTATACAGATCCACTGATCTTGTGTCTATTCCTTACTAATACTACATGCAGTCTTGATTACTGTAGCTTTACAAAAAGTCTTAAAAATTAATTATGTGATTCCTCTTTTTCTTTTTCAAAGTTGCTTCAGCTATTCAAGGTCTTTTGCCTTTCCCTATACATTTTAGAATCGACCTGTCTGTATATATATTTTTTAATCCTGCTGGGATTATTTGGAATTGCATTAAATCTATAAATCAATTTGGAGAGAACTGATATCTTTACTATGTAGTCTTCCAATCCATGAACACCAATCTCTGTTTAGGTTTTCTCTGGTATCTTTCATCAGTGTTTTACAGTTAACAGCATACAGATCCAACACATTATTTTCATTTTAATAGCCATGTGTAGCTAGTGACAACTATATTAGACATCACAGGTCTAAAAAGTGTGAACTTGGAAATCCTGAGAAACAGTACCACTACACAACGTAACCCAGTGTGAAAACTATGCCATAAAATTATGCCAGTGTCTTAGCAAGCAAGACCTTTGGCAAAGTAAAGATTTGAAGAAGTAGAAAAGATACTATGAGGAGATAGTTAATAAAGAACAGAGAATAGAACAAATGCGCAGAAAAAAATTATAAGAGACCATGAGAAAGGAACAGATCTCCAAGCTGCCTTGAGTTCCTGACAACTTTCCAGTTTCATATCACATATTATCTTTACAATAGCCTCTATTTTCCAGAATCACCTTAAATCGCTCTTTATTTCTTAAAACCAGCTTTTTAAAAAAATTTTTTGTTTTATTTTAGTGACAGAGCATGAATGGGAAAGGAGCAGGAGAGAATCTCAAGCAGGCTCCACACTTAACATGGAGCCACACACGGGGCTCAATCCCACAACCCTGGGATCACGACCCGAGCTGAAATCAAGAGTCAGACGCTCAACTGACTGAGCTACCCAGGTGCCCCTTTAAAACCAGATGTTTAAAGATCTAAATTTCTGGGACTATATGGTGCTAATTAAAAAAAAAAAAAACAACAGATTAGGACTATCATGCTAACTTTTTGTGAAAAATGCACTTAGCAGGGGCACCTGGAGGGCTTAGTTGGTTAAGCATTCGACTTCAGCTTAGGTCATGAGCTCAGGTCATGATCTCATGGTCCAGGAGTTCAAGCCCTACCTCTGGCTGTCTGCTGTCAGTGCAGCTCCCCTTTTGCAATCTTCTGTCTCCCTCTTTCTCTGCCCCTGCCCCACTTGTGCTCTCTCCCAGTCTCTCAAAAATAAACATTTAAAAAAAAAAATGCACTTAGCAAATGACTGCATGTAGTGGAAAATAATCTGTGCATGATAAAAGGCAACATAATCAATTACACTTCAAAGTTTAATTCAGAATTCAAAGTGGGCTTATTCTGTATCAGTAACGTTTTTCAATGGCAGACTACAAATGTCAATTTAAGTACTAATACGGTTAAAACTTAACAGTGGCATTGAGTTTGGGAAAACAGAAGGGTGCAGATAACCAAATTCCAACTTCCCATTATAGAAGCAACAGCAGCAGCATCTCTGGCCCAGTGGTGCTCAAACCCCAGTGTAAATAGAAATTACCTGAGGTTTTTGCTTTTGGAAATACATTAGCTGAGATATGAGAATCCCTCATATTACAAATACCTAGATAAAGCAAATAAGATACAACAAGTAAAGTCTTTATTTTGAGAGAGCAGGGGGAGAAGGGTAGAGAGAGAAGGAGAGAGAGAATCCCAAGTAGGCTCCAGGCTCAGCTCAGAGCCCAAGATGGGGCTCAAGCTCAGGAACCATGAGTTCATGACCTGAGCTGAAATCAAGAGTCAGACACTTAACCAGCTGAGCTACCCAAGCGCCCCACAACAAATACTCTTTTAAATGCACTGCTAAACTCACAAGAAATCCACAGACAGCAAAAATATCTGTTGAATGTGTTTATTTAATGAAATTAGAGTGGTGCGCAAGAGCTAAAACCATGATCTTAGCTCAAACTTCAAATATAGAGAATTGAGGGGCGCCTGGGTGGCTCAGTCAGTTGAGCGACTGACTTCAGCTCAGGTCATGATCTCACAGCTTGTGAGTTTGAGCCCCTCGTCGGGCTCTGTGCTGACAGCTCAGAGCCTGGAACCTGCTTCGGATTCTGTGTCTCCCTCTCTCTCTGCCCTTTCCCCACTCGCACTCTGTCTCTGTCTCTCTCAAAAATAAATAAACATTAAAAAAAATTAAAAAAAAAAAAACAAATATAGAGACTTGAATTTTGATTTTTATTAGATGTGATGAAAGGTGGAACTGAGACCACTACTTAAAACCAGCAATACCCGTGAAAGGCCACACCCTTCAGTGAATGAGTAGGTATGGGGGCTGGGCATGTCTGGCCACTAACAAAGAGAGCAAATAAAAACACAACCATATGAATCAGGACTTCACTGGAATGGGGTTCAGTGAAAATTATTACAAGCCTGTTCTCAGTTAAGTATAAATTTATACTTCTTACAAGGACCAGGGCCTCAAGCCAATAAATGAATTTCAGCTGTTTCTAGGTTGGTGGTAATGCAAGGCACCTGTCAGAAAGAGAAGCAAATTCTCTGCGTGAAGTCAAACATACCTTCAACCCACATCCCAGGAGATTCCTAAATATGACTATTATCCAAATAGGAAATTAACAAAATTATCAAACCAAAAGGAAACAAACTACCACAGCTAAAAAGCTATAAAAAACAGAATTAAACCTGCAAGAAATTCAAATTTTGGAATTTACAGATATACAATATAAAATTACAATTAGGTATGCCTTAAAAGTTTACAGAAATTGGGGCACCTGGGTGGCTCAGTTGGTTGAGTGGTTGACTTGGGCTCAGGTCATGATCTCATGGTTTGTGAGTTCAAGCCCTGCATTGGGCTAACTGCTGTCAGCACAGAGCCGGCTTCGGATCCCCTATCTTTCTCTGCCCCTCCCCTCTCCCACTCTCAAAAAATAAAATAAAAATGTACAGAAATAAAATATTGAATATATAGGCCAGAAATAAGAGGCTAACAAAAATGACTAGGCAGACACGAAAACAAAAAAAAAAACACCTAATAGAATTTCTGGGGAAAAAAATATATAATCCTTGAAATTAAAAACCTAATTGGAGTAGAAAGAATCAGTAAACAAAATGACTGATCTGAATCAGGAAAGAAAGCCAAAGAAATAAAAGACATGAAAGAGATTAAGAGACATCTTAAAACCATCCCGTCTCATTAAATCTCATCTCAAGAAAGAGAGATTAACTTACATTTGATTAAAATTTCAGAAGGGAAGAACAGGAAAAAAATGGAGAAGCAGCAATACTTCAAGGGACATTGGCTGAAATTTTTCCAGAATAAAGAGAGGATGCCATATTCAGGAGACACTAAAAGTCCCAAGAAGGATAAAAAAGAAATCCACATCCAGACACATCAGATGAAACTGCAAACCGCCAAAGGCAAGGAGGTGATCTTTAAAATCAGACAGAGAAAGGTTCCTATAAAGGAACAATTAGACTTCTCAGAAAAATAATAAAGGTCGGAATACTACTCTGGTAAGAGTAATTAAGTCATTTAGAATTGCATTCCTAGGTAAAAACATCATTCAAGAAATAGGACAAAAAAACCCCCATACATTTTTTGATAAAAACTGAGTTTACCACCAAAAGGCATGGAATATATCCTTCTAAAGGTATAGTTCAAGATTTTAAAAAAAGTTTCAAGACAGTCTAAATGCCAAAAGGAGCAAAAATAATTTGGCAATCTTGGGTTGATATAAACAAACACTGATGACTGTAGAGAGCAATAATAATAATGTCTAATTTATGCCATTTTTAAAAAGATAGAACTCAAATACTGAACAAATGGCATGTAAATGGAAAGGTGTGATGGATATTAAAGGGCACTCGGGAATGTGTATTATTTAGGAGGTGTGTAGAGTTAGCGAGTAATGTGAGGTCTTCAATTAGATACATGTATTAATAAGAGTAACTTCTAGAATAGTAGAAGAAGTATACAGCAGTGATGCTTAATTAGGGCGGACACTAGCCCCCTGTGTTAGAAAGGAAGTGTTTGGGAATGTGTGAAGGCATTCTGGGGATGACAACGCACTTGATAGGTAGGAGCCAAGGATTTTAAATGTCCTGCCGTGCCTATAAAGTGCCACAGAGTAAAAGTCTTAGCCAAAATGTCAATAGCCCTATAACAGTATGAAATAACATATACAACTACCAAAAATGGAATTTAAATAATTCAACATGGAAATTAAACAATAAAAATCACCTATAAATGTGCTTCAAGTCACAAATTCTTGGGCTTCACCTATAACAGATTCTGAATCAACAGGTCTGTGACGAGACCCAGGAACTTACAGTTTTAATAACCCCCGAGCAACTGTGATACAATCCAACAACCACACTCTGAGAAACACTACAGCTTAATGAAGGGGACGCGGCAGGTGAAGAGGGTTTCAGAGACTCCCAGTACAGGCAGAGGTTCCAGAGCAAGCACGGCCCACTGCTGAGGAGAAATCCAGCAGCAGGGGGTAGGTGGTGGCCATTCACCTGCACATACCATTAGGAGTCCCCAAATCAGAAACTGCGGATCAAGAAGAAAAGAATTTTTCTAAATTTAACAACAATAGAAGTAGAACAATGCTTTTCCACTACGTAAAATAAAATGTTCTTTAATTACTGGAAATGAAATTACAACAGAATGACTCAGGACACCATCAATAAACAATTCAATCCACAAACCATAAATGAACCACCTGTAAAGCAGATGGTGGGAAGGCCTGTCTTCAGAAGCCCCGGCCACACTCTGACCTACACTCTTTGAGTAAGTGCCCTTCATTCACTAATTCCTAACATCTAGGATGCGACTGCCACAGGACAGCAGAATAGTATTTCTGAAAGATATTAAATATATTCTGGAGGGGGGTGGGGGGAAAGAGTTTCTTGCACTGAAAATAATACTATATATTCTCTTCCTAGAGATTAACAATGTACAATAGTACATTAAAAGAGTCTGAAAAGGGACACCTGGGTGGCTCAGTCGGTTAAGAGGCCGACTTCAGCTCAGGTCATGACCTCACGGTTTGTGAATTTGAGCTCCACATCAGCCTCTGTGCTGACAGCTCAGAGCCTGGAGCCTCCTTCAGATTCTGTGTCTCCCTCTCTCTCTGCCCCTTCCCTGCTCATGCTCTGTCTCTTTCTCTCTCTCAAAAATAAACATAAAAAAAAAAAAAAAGAGTCTGAAGAGTTTACAGTAAGGAAATCCATTTGCTTTTGACTCCTCTCTCTCACCATGATTTGATTAAAAGGAACTCCCAATTCTTCCCCATTTTCATTAGCAAATTTAAGATTTAGAAAATGATGTTCACTTAAGTAAATGTTTTTTATTCCCTGCTGTATCCTCTGGCACCTAGGACAGTGTCTTGAACAGGAACTCAAAAGATGTTTGCCGAATGAGTAATTAATATCCGTTGCATGCTGGTAAATGTTTAAAAAATCAGTTTGGGGGAAAAGGAGAGAGCAAGCCTTGATTGGTGGTATTTTACATTGTAAACACTCCCACCATGGCTACCAGAGCTTGAAATCTCTGAACACAGAGTGGGAAAGAGATGCTCATAATCTCACTAGCACAAAAAGGCTCCAGAACATTAATGATTAAAATGCTAAGTATAGTTTATTTTATGGAAATACAGAGTTAACACCTCACAAACTAGTATTCCTGAGGAATGAAGGCTGACTTTTCCAGGTAATGGGATGCTACGTTAGGTGGAAAAATGTACATTTTTTTTTCAATTCAAAGAAATACTATATATTTATTAAGTGTGTGGTACAAAACTTAGCATTTTCTGTTAACTCAGTATTGTCAATTACCTATAAACTGTCATAAAGTGATGCTTTCAAAGGTTACAGAGATATACAAAGCTAATTGTCCTTTACTAAATCATGGGTTCTTAACCTGGGACCCAAGGATAGGTTCAGGGAACCCAAGATGCCTCTGACACTGAATGCAAACTGATAATATGTTAATGCATCTTTCTGGAAAGAAATTCTATAGCTTCCATCAGGTATCTCAAAGTGTCCATAACCCAAAGATTAAGACCCACTTTTCCAAGAAAGGAACTGAGAAGAACTACAAAAACAACCATAAAACAAGTAACAAAATGGCAATATGTACATACCTATAAATAATTACCTTGAATGTAAACAGACTAAATGCTCCAGTCAAAAGACACAGGGTGATGGAATGGATAAAAAAGCAAGACCTATGTTTGTGCTGCCCAGGAGAGACTCATTTCAGACCTAAAGACACACACACAACAAAAGTGAAGGGATGGAAAAAGCATTTAGTATGCAAGTGGAAGTGATAAGAAAGCCAGAGTAGCAGTACTTACACATCGGACAAAAAAGACTAAAAGACTGTAACAAGGGACAAAAAAGGACACTATATAATCACAAATGGAACAATCCAACAGGAAAATATAACAACTGTAAATTCTTATGTACCCAACACGAGAGCACCCAAATACATAAAGGAGTGAACATAAAGGAAGTAATCAATAGTAATACAATAATGGTTGGGGACTTTCACACCCCACCGACATCAATGGACAGAGCATCCAAGCAGATTATCAACATGGAAACAGTGGCTTTGAATGATACGCTGGACCAGATGTATCTAATAGATATATTCAGAACATTCCATCCTAAAACAGCAGGATACATATTCTTTTCAAGTGCAAATGGAACATTCTCCAGAAGAGATCACATATTAGCCCACAAATCTCAGCAAATTCAAAAAGACTGAAGTCATACCATGCATTTTTTTCTTTTTTTAAAATGTTTATTTATTTTAGAGAGAGAGAGAGAGAGAGAGGGAGAGAGAATGAATGAATATCCCAAGCAGGCTCCATGCTATGCTGTCAGTGCAGAGCTCAATGTGGGGCTCAAATCCACAAACCGTGGGATCATGACCTGAGCTGTAATCAAGAATCTAATGCTTAACCGACTGAGCCACCCAAGGGCACCATCCATGCATGCATCTTTTCTGACTACAACACTATGAAAGTAGAAATCAACAACAACAACAACAAAATTCTGGGAAGAACACAAATATATGGAAGTTAAATAACATGCTACTAAACAATGAGTCAACCAAGAAATCAAAGAGGCAATCAAAAAATACATGAAGGCAAATAAAAATGAAAACACATGGTCCAAAATCTTTGGGATGCAGCAAAAGCTGTACTAAGAGGGTAAGTTTATAACAATATAAGCCTACCTCAAGAAGAAAAAAATCTCAAATAAACAACCTAACCTTACACCTAAAGAAACTAGAAAAACAAGAAAAAACAAAAGCCAAAAACGGTAAAAAAAAAAAAACAAAAACAGAAAAAAGAAACAATAAAGAGCAGAAATAAATGAAATAGAAACTAAAAAAAAAAAAAAAAAATCAATGAAATCAGGAGCTAGTTCCTTGAAAAGAGCAACAAAATAAACTGCTTACCCAGACACACACACACTTTCTTTCTCTCTCTCTCTCTGTCTCCCTCCCTCTCTCTCTCTCTCTCTCTCTCTCTCTCTCTCTCTCTCACACACACACACACACACACACACACACACACACACACACACACACACACAGAGTGAGGGGGAGGAGAGAGAGCACGCACACTCAAACAAACAGAAACAGAAAAGAAAGGAGGGGGCACCTAGGTGGCTCAGTCAGGTGAGCATCCAACTCTTGATTTTGGCTCAGGTCGTGATCCCAGGGTCATGAAATCGAGACCCACACGGGGCTCCGTGCTGAGTGTGGAGCCTGCTCAGTATTTTCTCTCTCTCTACCCCTCAGCCCCACTCCCCCTCTTCGCCTCTCGCAAAACAAAATGATTTTTAAAAAGAAGAGAAAGAAAAGAAAGGAGAAATAACCACCAACACCACAGAAATACAGAGGATTAGAGAGAATATTATGAAAAATTATATGTCAACAAACTGGACAACCTAGAAGAAATGGATAAATTTCTAGAAACATATAACCTCTCAAAACTGAATCAGGAAGAAACGGAAAATTTGAACAGACTGATTACCAGCAATGAACAGTAATCAAAAAATTCCCAAAAAGTCCAGGACCAGATGACATCACAAGTGAAGTCCACTGAACATTTAAGAAGAGGAGTTAATACCTGTTCTTCTCAAACTATTCCAAAAAAAAAAAAAAAAAAAAAACCCCAAAAAACAAAAAACAGAAGAGGAAGGAAAGCTTCCAAATTCATTCCACAAGGCCAATGCTACCCTGATACCAAAACCAGATAAGGACACTACAAACCACAAGAGAACTACAGGCCAATATTTCTGATGAACACAGATATAAAAATCCTCAACAAAATATTAGCAAACCAAATCCAACAATATTTTTAAAAACAAAATCCAACATTCACCAAGATCAAGTGGGATTTATTCCTGGGATGCAAGGGTGGTTCAATCAACGTGATACATCACATCAACAAGAGAAATAAAAACCATATGATCATTTCAATAAGATTCAGAAAAAGCATTTGACAAAGTACAACATCCATCCATGACAAAAACCCTCAACAAAGTAGGTTTGGAGGGAACATACCTCAACATAATAAAGGATATATGAAAAACCCACAGCTAATATCACACTCAATGGTCAAAATTTGAGAGCTTTTCCCTCAAGATTAGGAACAGACAAGGATGTGCACTCTCCACACTTTTATTCAACATAGTACTGGAAGTTACAGCCATAGTAATCAGACAAGAAAAAGAAATAAAAGGCACCCAGACTGATAAGGAAAAAGTAAAACACTATTTGCAGATGACATGATGCAATATATAGAAAACCCTAAAGGCTCCACCAAAAAACTACTAGAACTGATAAATGAATTCAGTAAGGCCACAAGATACAAAATCACTGTACAGAAATCTACTGAACTTCTATACACCAATAATGAAGTAGCAGAAAGAGAAATAAGAAAACAGTCCCATTTACAATTGCATCAAAAATATTAAAGTGACTAGGAAAAAATTAGGAAGTGAATGACCTGTGTTCTATAAACTATAAAACAGTGATGAAAGAAACTGAAGATGACCACAAACAAATGGAAAGATATCCCATGCTCTTGGACTGGAAGAATAAATATTGTTAAAATGTCCATACAACCCAAAGCAATCTACAGATTTAATACAGTCCCTGTTAAAATACAACAGCATATTTCACAGAACTAAAACAATCCTAAAATTTCTATGGAACCACAAAAGATCCTGAATAGCCAAAGCACTCTTTTTTTTTTTTTTTTTTTTTTTTTTTTTTTTTTTTTTTTCAAAGCACTCTTGAAAAGAACAGGAGTAGAGGTATCACAATCTCAGATTTCAAGATATGCTACAAAGCAATCAAAACAATAGGACCTTGACACAAAAACAGACACATAGACCAGCGGAACAGAATAGAGAGCCCAGAAGTAAATCCACAATTACATGGTCAATTGATCTTTGACAAAGGAGGCAAGAATATGCTATGGGAAGAAGACAGTCTCTTCAACAAATGGTGTTGGGAAAACTAGACAGCTATATGCAAAAGAATGAAACTGGATGACTTTCTTACACCACACACAAAAATAAACTCAAAACTGATTAAAGACTTAAATGTAGCACCTGAAACCATAGAAATGCTAGACAGAAGAGAGCACAGGCAGTAATTTCTCTGAGATTGGCTATAGCAACATTTTTCTAGATATGTCTCCTGAGGCAAGGGAAACAAAAGCAAAAATAAACTATTGGGACTACATCAAAATAAGCTTCTGCACAGTGAAAGAAACAACCACTGAAACTAAAAGACAACCTAGTGAAAGAGAGAAGATATTTGCAAATGATATATCTGATAAAGGGTTAGTATCCAAAAAATATAAAGAATTTATACAACACCAAACCCAGTGATATGAGGACATACATATGCTTTTTTTATGATACAAACATAAATATATTCCGAAGAGAGACAAACTTAACTTCATCAAATCAATGAATGCTACTTTCATAAAGCACTCCTAGCGATATTAGAGGCACACTATATAAAATTATTCTACCATTATTCTTCCTTTCAGTAAAAAGTCACCTATTATTACAGGAGAATCCCCAATAAGAATACCATAATTTCCACATTTCTTCTGTGTTCCTAAAACCCTTCAAATGCATCTCATTTACTTCTGTTACTGCTGGGCTTTTACTTCTATAACATTACCATAATCTCGGAGGATAAAGTGCAGGAGGAGCCAGTGGAAGGTAGGACAACCTCTAAGGCCATATTGCATTACAGCAGGCCTGAAATGATGATCAATGAAGCTGAAATAATTTAATGGGAATGGACAAAAATGGTTAAAATTCTATTTCATCCCACATTTTCCAGTTTGTGGTGTCCAGAGCCAAAATTCACAAGAACCACACTATGTTTACTTAAGCAATTATTTTCAGGAATAAACAGCTATGGTCTCTGTTGCACTTCCAATCCAGAGTTGTCTAGAACAGTCTTCACATGAAAAGCCACAATGGAGCTGGGCCATTCCTCTCCAATAAAGCTGGACCTGACTTCAGTCAGGCTGCAAAGTATCAAGACCGCATATCCTCAAGTAAGTTATGAAACACCTTAGCCAGATGGACAGGAAAAAGAACTTAAGAGCAGATTATGGAAAACAGAAGACCAGTTCACAGAACAAGACAAGGGTAAATGTGGTCACGAGGCCAAAAACAGGCACAGCAGTGGCTACATATCCAGATCACCAACAATAACTGGAACTGATCTCCCTGGTGCTGCTGAATATTATTTTCAGGTACCACATTTTGACAGGATAGCTTGTGGTTTGCCATTATAAGCCCACATAGGTCTTTAAGGGCTGAAGTAAAGAAACTGGACAATGAGCTCCTACTGCCCTTGGTCAGTGTTATAACCTCCTCCCAAAGTCAATCTCACCTGGAAAGAGACTTTCCTGTGAGTCAGATGAAATGTAAATCCATTAAACTGCTGAGGTAATGACTCTCTATTCTCCCAGAATAAGAAACTCACAATATGGAACAAATACCTATGAATTCATAATACCAGTCTTTTAAAAAATCTATTTTTTAAAATTAGAAAAGTGAACATTTTCACTTTTATTTTTTATTTATCCTACGGGCAAACTACAATAATCCTTTTAGAAACTCTTATTCTATTAAAATAAACAGATACGTAGGCAAGATGATACATATATGCATGCAAATACTAATACATACAAAGGCAATAAAGACAGTGGTTATATACATGTTCTAGGAGTTTAAGTCTGATCTCCATCATTTATTATGAATACACACATAATGCATTTATTAGCCTATATGACCATAAGCAAGTTCTTCAACCTCCATGTGCCAGTTTCCTCATCTGTAAAATGAAGATAATAAATGACGTAAACTATATAAATGAGGTAGCTGTGAGACTTAAATTAGTCAGTACTTATAAAGTGCTTAGAACAAAACAGGTAAATATAAGTGCCCACTATCAACTATTATTCCATTATTAATCAAGCCTCCATATAAATGCATGAAATTTCATTTTATATTTGCAGCAGGGCAGGTAATGTTTATTCTCTTTGTTACAATGTTCTGTTCGCTAAGTATGATCAGATAAGCAAATATTTTCATAATCAGAAAAAAATCTTATTTAAAAAATTGAACAATTTCATGTGTACCTAAGACCAAAGACACAGTGTGAGATTTTTGTACTTTTGTTTTCCACTGTCTTAACTCAGTGAAGTGATTCTCAAGATTTGGATAACCCAGGAAAATACTGAGACATCTACATGAATCTGCTTAAAATGAACTCTATTAGGTATATTCAGAAAAAAAATAGTAATTCCATAAAAAAGCCATTAAAATCAAGAAGCTTCATAGTTACGTGTCTAGTTAAGATGACGTTTATGCAAACCAAATAATTATTATATAACATAAAAACCCATCTTTTAAAATTATCTGTTTTACAAATACAAATTTTCATGAAGCTGTTATCCAACAGTAGAGACTGGTACAGTTAATCATACAGTTTAACTCCAAACTCGGTCTGATCATGTTGACATGGTATATATCCTACTACAACATTTAAGGACTTAGCTGAAAGGTTAGAGCAAAGGTAGTAAAGCAAGTAAGTATGTCACCTCAAACTGTGCATGACACAAACACACTATCATAATAATTATCCAATAATATCTCAGTTATAAGAACAGACCTCTTGTAAATCTGAGCAATGAAACAGCTCCAAAAGCATGACTCAAAAAAAAAAAAAAAAAAAAGTTTATTTGGCATTTGTAAAGCACACTCTAAGCAGCCAGCAACAATGAAAGGGCTAAGAGTGAGGAAAACCTAAGGTCATAACCTGATGTACTACTATTGCTTACATTCTGATTGGCCAGTGTGAGCAACAAAAGGTTAGAAGCTCTACACAAGTGCTGAAGAACAGAGGCAAAGAAATCAGTAGAGGCTTCTTGTGTTGGTAAGATGCTAAAAGAGAACAGAGTAGCAAAGAGAAAAGGTAAGAGGCAGTGACAGCCAGTGATGACAATCACAGGAAGTCAAAGGTCAGTATGGTCAAAGCGTTGCTATAAGAGCACAGAGTATCTGAGACTACTAAGTCATCTGTTCACAGCCTAAAAGAGCAAAGGGCATGCCATCCCACTGCACATTAGCAAATTTTCTCTAGAAAACATGCAAAGAACATTTAAAAATACATCTGGAAGTGAAAACGTGTGATTAAGCAAGGAAAATTTTTCAAAGATTAATGAAGAGGATATTGCTGTATCAAGTACCAAAACACATATGAAAAAGACACAATAATTAGAAAAGTGTGTTTCTGGCACATGAATAGACCAATAAATCAATGGAACAAAAGAGTCCAAATTTAGAATATGATAAAGACAGCAATTCAAATCAGCGGTGAAAAGACCCTTTTAGAACAACTGTTTATTCAGGTGGGGGGAAAAATCAGCCTCCTTTATCTCATGCTATACACAAAAATAAATTCAGGTGTTGTAAGACTTAAATATAAAAAGCACAATTACTGAAATAGTAGAAAAAAGATAGTGCATTTTGATAATCATGGAGAGAGGTCCTCTCAAAACTAACATGAAGAAAATCACAGAAAAAGAAGCAACATATCTCACCAGATACAATTAAGGATTCTACATGGCAAAATAAGTAGGTAGAAAATGGATGAAGGATGATACAAAATAGCAATCTGTAGAATATAAATAATAAATATTTTTAAATTATTAAGCCCAGTTAAAATCAAAGAATGTAAGTTAAAATAATAAAATGCATATTTTGACATATCAGTTTGGCAAAATTCAAATAAATTAACGACTTGAATAAATGACATGAATGAAAGGAAAAAACAGGAGTAAAATGGACATCCCCACATATTTAGAGGAGGGTATTGGGAAAATAATTTTTAAAGAAATAATTTTTTACTGTCACCATTTTAAAACACATATCCTTTGACCTAATAATTTCACCCCTAACAATCTATTCCAAAAATATTCTAAAAATGTACAAATATGTGTATGTATTCACTGCAGCAATATTTATAAAATGTAAAAACAACCTAAATGCTGATTACTAGGAAATGATCAAATAAAATTATGGTAAATTCATACTATGAAATGCCATAGGAAGTAGAGCCTTATGTATGGACATGATTTCCATAACACGGTACTGAATTAGAAGAGCAAGGCGCATAATGATATAAACTACATGTATGAGTATATAGCGCACACACAGAATTCTGCACACAGAATTCACACATGTATAGAAAAGCTCTAGAAACATATATATACAAGGAACCAGTGGCTAGATGTAGGTAACAGGAAGGGAGAGGTAGAAGGAAGGGACTCTCACTTATTTTGGTGTTTTTTGTTTTTTGTTTTGTTCTGAGAGTGAGGGAGAGTGATGGAGACAACACAAGCACATGGTGCAAAGAGGGGAGAGGGAGAGAAAGAATCTTCAGCAGGCTCCACGGGGTGGGGGGAGGGAGTGGAGCCCTATGAGGGGCTCTATCTCAGGACCATGAGATGGAGCCCAACATGGGGATCTCTCTCACTCTCAGAGATCATGACCTGAGCTGAAACGAAGAGCCCGCCACTTAACCAAATGAGCCACCCACACACCCCTATTTTAGTGTTTTGATTTTTTAAAAAGTCATGCATTAGAAACAGAAAAGGTGAAGTGTTAAAAAGTTGTGCTAATAACTTTTAAAAGCACCACAACAATCCACATACAAGATAAAAACTGCACACAAGAAACTGAGGATGTGATTCATCTACGATTTAGGCTAAATTATTCAGTGTTGGCAGATTCTCAATCTCTGAAGGCTTTACGCAGTATCACTATACCATGCACAGAGCCAAAGAAAAGCACAAAGATTTCAGTTTTATGGTTTTCCATGAAAAAAAGAGAATGTCCCTAAGATTTCTTATTGAAAGGCATAGATTTATATGAGGAATGCAACTTTACTAAACCATATGTATTTCCCAGTTAGGAATCCTGGCATTTCAAAGTAAGCATATTTAAAGTTTAAATATTGTAAGGCAAACAGTCCAGGACATTGACAGAGGATTATGTTACTTTCTCAGAGCCCTCATTTCAGGTCATGATCTATCTCAACAGTTTTGCAACACCGATACCAGTTTCTTTCAGTCATTCTTGCCAATTTCCACTCCAGCAGCAATTCCTAGTGTGAAGCAGATGAAAACTAGCAATCTTTTTTTTTTTTTTCAATAAACTAAGTTTATTAGAGTAAGGTAGAATATAAAGGCAATTTTTCATCTACATACATTCTTTTTTTTAATATGAAATTTATTGTCAAATTGGTTTCCATACAACACCCAGTGCTCATCCCAAAAGGTGTCCTCCTCAATACCCATCACCCACCCTCCCCTCCCTCCCACCCCCCATCAACCCTCAGTTCATTCTCAGTTTTTAAGAATCTTTTATGGTTTGGTTCTCTCCCTCTCTAACATTTTTTTCCCTTCCCCTCCCCCATGGTCTTCTGTAAAGTTTCTCAGGATCCACATAAGAGTGAAAACATATGGTATCTTTTTTCTCTGTATGACTTATTTCACTTAGCATAACACTCTCCAGTTCCATCCACGTTGCTACAAAAGGCCATATTTCATTCTTTCTCATTGCCACATAGTACTCCATTGTGTATATAAACCACAATTTCTTTATCCATTCATCTGTTGATGGACATTTAGGCTCTTTCCATAATTTGGCTATTGTTGAGAGTGCTGCTATAAACATTGGGGTACAAGTGCCCCTATGCATCAGCACTCCTGTATCTCTTGGGGAAATTCCTAGCAGTGCTATTGCTGGGTCATAGGGTAGGTCTACTTTTAATTTTTGGAGGAACCTCCACACTGTTTTCCAGAGTGGCTGTACCAGTTTGCATTCCCACCAACAGTGCAAGAGGGTTCCTGTTTCTCCACATCCTCTCCAGCATCTATAGTCTCCTGATTTGTTCATGTTAGCCACTCTGACTGGCCTGAGGTGATATCTGAGTGTGGTTTTGATTTGTATTTCCCTGATGAGGAGCGACGTTGAGCATCTTTTCCTGTGCCTGTTGGCCATCTGGATGTCTTCTTTAGAGAAGTGTCTATTCATGTTTTCTGCCCATTTCTTCACTGGATTATTTGTTTTTCGGGTGTGGAGTTTGGTGAGCTCTTTATACATTTTGGACACTAGCCCTTTGTGCGATATGTTATTTGCAAATATCTTTTCCCATTCCGTTGGTTGCCTTTTAGTTTTGTTGGTTGTTTCCTTTGCTGTGCAGAAGCTTTTTATCTTCATGAGGTCCCAATAGTTCATTTTTGCTTTTAATTCCCTTGCCTTTGGGGATGTGTCAAGTAAGAAATTGCTGTGGCTGAGGTCAGAGATGTTTTTTCCTGCTTTCTCCTCTAGGGTTTTGATGGTTTCCTGTCTTACATTCAGGTCCTTTATCCATTTTGAGTTTGTTTTTGTGAATGGTGTAAGAAAGTGGTCTAGTTTCATCCTTCTGCATGTTGCTGTCCAGTTCTCCCAGCACCATTTGTTAAAGAGACTGTCTCTTTGGATATTCTTTCCTGCTTTGTCAAAGATGAGTTGGCCATACTTTTGTGGGTCTAGTTTTGGGGTTTCTATTCTACCATTGGTCTATGTGTCTGTTTTTGTGCCAATACCATGCTGTCTTGATGATTACAGCTTTGTAGTAGAGGCTAAAGTCTGGGATTGTGATGCCTCCTGCTTTGGTCTTCTTCTTCAAAATTACTTTGGCTATTCGGGGCCTTTTGTGGTTCCATATGAATTTTAGGATTGCTTGTTCTAGCTTCAAGAAGAGTTCTGGTGCAATTTTGATTGGGATTGCACTGAATGTGTAGGTAGCTTTGGGTAGTATTGACATTTTGACAATATTTATTCTTCCAATCCATGAGCATGGAATGTTTTTCCATTTCTTTATATCTTCTTCAATTTCCTTCATGAGCTTTCTATAGTTTTCAGCATACAGATCTTTTACATCTTTGGTTAGGTTTATTCCTAGGTATTTTATGCTTCTTGGTGCAACTGTGAATGGGATCAGTTTCTTTGTCTTTCTGTTGCTTCATTATTAGTGTATAAGAATGCAACTGATTTCTGTACATTGATTTTGTATCTTGCGACTTGGCCGAATTCACGTATCAGTTCTAGCAGACTTTTGGTGGAGTCTATCGGATTTTCCATGTATAATATCATGTCATCTGCAAAGAGTGAAAGCGTGACTTCATCTTTGCCGATTTTGATGCCTTTGATTTCCTTTTGTTGTCTGCTGATGCTAGAACTTCCAACACTGTGTTAAACAACAGCAGTGAGAGTGGACATCCCTGTCGTGTCCCTGATCTCAGGGAGAAAGCTCTCAGTTTTTCCCCACTGAGTATGATATTAGCTGTGGGCTTTTCATAAATGGCTTTTATGATGTTTAAGTATGTTCCTTCTATCCCAACTTTCTCGAGGGTTTTTATTAAGAAAGGTTGCTGAATTTTGTCAAATGCTTTTTCTGCATCGATTGACAGGATCACATGGTTCTTATCCTTTCTTTTATTAATGTGATGTATCACATTGATTGATTTGCGAATATTGAACCAGCCCTGCAGCCCAGGAATGAATCCCACTTGATCATGGTGTATAATTCTTTTCATATGCTGTTGAATTCAATTTGCTAGTATCTTATTGAGAATTTTTGCATCCATATTCATCAGGGATATTAGCCTGTAGTTCTCTTTTTTTTTACTGGGTCTCTGTCTGGTTTGGGAATCAAAGTAATGCTGGCTTCATAGAATGAGTCTGGAAGTTTTCCTTCTCTTTCTATTTTTTTGGAATAGCTTGAGAAGGATAGGTATTATCTCTACTTTAAATGTCTGGTACAATTCCCCTGGGAAGCCATCTGGTCCTGGACTCTTATTTGTTGGGATAGCAATCTCTTTTATGTATGTTAATATCCTAAAGCCTCAAAAAGTAGAATCAATCTTTGCCGATTACAAATATCCTATAACCTTCAAAAAATTATAGTTGTTAATTACCCACAACAAGTTAATAGTGCTTGAACAAGGTGATTTTTTTGTTCCTAAAATGTGTTTTGGTTATCTTTAATAAAATATTAACTCATAGCCAACAATATGTTTTTAGCACTCTAACACAGCAGAATATTAACTTGACATAATTGTACAGCTTTCCTAACTAGAAATGTTTTGTCCTTGGTTCAACATATGAACCATGGTACTTGCTCAGAAACTGATAATGCTGATGATGCTACCACACTAGCAATGAACAGAAAAGAACTGCCTCTTACCAAGCACTTACTATGTGCCAGGCATTGAGCCAGAAGCTTTATGTGTAAAGCTCATTTACTCCACAATGATCCTATGAGGCAGGCATTATTATTAAATCTATTTTATAGAACACATAACTGGCTCTCTGAGAAATTAACAAATTTAAGTCCAGACTGTCTTGATTCCAAAAAGCTATGCTCTTAATAACCAAGTTACTCATAATCAGGAATGTTATTCAAAGACAATTCTTTGACAATGAATATTCATTATGCAAACACCATATACACTTTCAATTGCTACAAATACAAAATTAAAGATTTAATTGTGAACTTCACTTGTGCCTAGATTTCATTTTTGAGGAAAACATTAGAGAATACTTGCAAAGTCACCAATTGCTTCATTTAACAAACACTGAGTGCCAGGCGCTGTGCAAGATGTTCTTCATAATGAGCTCTTGAGGGAAGATGGTCTGATGTAGAAGAAAAACATTTATGGGGTTGGAAACTTAATACTGTGCTTGTAAGAATAATTAGGAGATCTTTAGGTAAGAGGAAGTCAGGGAAGGATTTTCTGATAATCAATTGTGATCTGACATTACATGTATGATACAGGCTTTTTGACCAAGAAGATTTTGTGCCTTTGAAGCATAAACACATAGAAATATGAAAGATTTTTATTTCCTAATTCTTAAAAATCTGAAGCAAAAATAACCAAGGAATGATTCCACCTGTGATAGCAATTAGAAACTATCACCTTAGTTAGCATTAAGAGCAAATACTAGTAGTTCAGACACTCATGAAATTAAACAACTTTCTACCACTCTAATATTTAGTTTAAAAAAAAAAGGATAGATGCCATTGTTTCCATTCAAGAAATAACATCAACTCATAATGAAGCACTAATATAATGTGCAATAAACTCATCTGTAAGGGGCTTTCGATGTGTGAAAAATACCACAGAGATTAAGAGTAGACACCTGATGGCTTGCTGTTGACAAATCTAAAATAAGTATATAAAAAGCAGATTTAACCAAACAACCTACACACACACACACACACACACACACACACACACACACACACACTTTTAACTCATAGTGGATTTAATAAGGCAAGTAATTTTTTCTATTACCTGACAATACTGGCTTTTGCTCACTTTGTCAATCAATACATACAATCATGAGATTTTCATTAACTATATCTAAAAAGGAAAATGTAATACCTCTGAAACTATTCTTTTATACAAAAGAGACATTACATAATTCAATTTTGCAAGACTACACTATCAGCGTCCTTTCTCTCTATTAAATGCCATCAAATTTAACTTTAACAGTTTACTGGTTTTGTTTTTTTAGGATGAACATAATTTCCTAATTACCGCTAAGGACATTCATATTATCCTTATCCCATTTGTCTATTATTATTTACTACTGTGACTTAAGACTCTTATTACTAAAATCTATTGTGGCATTCTACACTTACTCCATTTTTCAATTCTCTTACTTTTCTCACATTCATCATACAAAGAATCAGAAACCCAAGCACGCTACATAACAAAGTAAAACACTTTATCAAATAATTCCTTCTCATTTATCTTGAAAAAGGGAGAGATCAAGGAAAAAAACAACTGAGATCTCAATTACTCTTCAAAGTATTTCTGATATATATGCTTTATTTAAAACCTAAAAAGTTTAGTATCTGTAAGACTAGAGCCCATTTAAAAAGTTCAGAAGACAGATACTGTGTTTCCTGTGTAGAACATATATATGTAAATATCAGAAAAGCAAGGAAGGGAAATGCAAGTAATTTTATGCGAACAGCCTAATACTCCAGAGTCCATCTGGGTAAAATAAGACAATTCAGTTTATGCTTCTGAACTGTGGGAGTATTTTTCTGCTCAAGAAAACATGCTTTAGCTTCAAGTCCCAAAATTTTTAAAAGATCACAGTAAAGCACTTTTCATAAAACAATTTCAACAAAAATAACTATCCCAAAACAGTTCCCTCTCTTCACAGCTTATGAGAAACCACTCTTACCTTTTTTTAAAATGTTTATTTATTCATTTTGAGAGAGAGTGTGTGTGTGCAAGCAGGAGAGAGGGAGGGAGAGAGAATCCCAAGCAGGCTCCCTGCACAGAGCCCGATGTGGGTCTCAAACTCACAAAACATGACCTGAGCCGAAATCAAGAGTCAGATGCTTAACCAACTGAGCCACTCAAGGCTCAAACCCTCTCACTTTTTGAGGGAAGCAGATCTTTATTTCTAAAATATGAAAGATTAGAAAACTCTTCAAGTAGAGCCTATACTGATGCAAAGTCTTGGTCAGCCACAATATACAAATTGGTGATTTCTTGTAGATTTCCTATACTTACTATTTGTATAAAGAAAAGAATAAGGGGCGCTTGAGTGGCTCAGTTGATTAAGTGTCCGATTTCAGCTCAGATCATGATCTCATGGTTAATGAGTTCAAGCCCGATGTCAGGCTCTGTGCTGACAGCATGGAGACTGGAGCCTGCTTCCGATTCTGTGTCTCCCGCTCTCACTCTCCCTGCCCCTTCCCCCCACCTTTCTCTGTCTCTCAAAAATAAATTTAAAAATGTTAAAAAATAGGAGAAAAATAAAAACTTGATCACACTCAATGAAACTTCTACAAGATAAAAACATGTTACTAAATTATTCAAAAACAGATGTACTAACTGGGTTATTTGACTTAAGTAAATTGCATCACATACCAATAAATGGATTTCATATCACCCTTAACACACCCACCAAGTAAAAACCCTGAAATTTTAAATCAAAGAATTGATTCTTTTTCAACTTGCTAGGGTTCATCATCCTACATATCTACACCAGGAAAAATGTATAGGTAATAAATAAGGTCTCTCAACCAGGAATTTAGCAACCCTTCCAAAAAAGCTATATAATACCTGGCACCTCTTTCCAATGTACTTGAAAACAGCATTAAAAATTCTGAGCACAAATCTAAGAGAATCTAACAAAATGGTAGGCTATAAAATGAATGTATGAAAATCAATAGCCAATATGTATAAATGCAAAAAACAATAGAAGATTTAAAGGGAGAAAAGGCCTCATTTCCTTTTTTTTTTTTTTTTCCTTCCAAGTTATATAAAAAAGGTATTACTTTTTATTTTGTACTGTTTGGGCCAAATTGAGTCACTGATGAAATATTGACATGCACAGAACTTTAACAGTCATGGAGATCTACATATATTCTACAAATTAGGAATTCTTTTATCTGCATATTCATTATTAATTATTTGGCAAAAGATGGAAGAATCTTTTCCCCCACATTCTACCTTGTCTTTGCAAATACTGAGGCACAATGCAAGCTCCTTGAGAGTAGTAACTATGCATTACACTTAATATCCAAACAGCTGGAAGGAAACTTAAAGGTCAACTACTCTGATTGTTCATATAATATACAACAACTACACAGCATTCTTGACGTGCAGCAGAAAGGCCTCATTTCCACCAGCAACAAAACATTAAAATATTTATTTATTTGCGCTTGGCCAGAAATGTGCAAGCTTATGAAGAAACCTTTAGGGGGCGACTGGGTGGCTCAGTTGGTTGAGCACACTACTTTTTTTTTTTAATTTATTTTAATGTTTATTTATTTTTGAGAGAGAGAGTATGAGTGGGAGAGGGGCAGAGAGAGAGAGAGAGACAGACAGAAGCTGAAACAGGCTCCAGGCTCTGAGCTGTCTGCACAGAGCCTGATGCGGGGCTCAAACTCTCAAACCGCGAGCTCATGACCTGAACCGAAGTCAGACGCTTAACTGACTGAGCCACCCAGGCGGCCCTGAGCACACTACTCTTGATCTCAACTCAGGTAGTGATCTCACTTGCGAGTTCAAGCCCCACACTGGGCTCTGCACTGACACCATAGAGCCTGTTTGGGATTCTGTCTCTCCCTCTCTCTGCCCCTCCCCTGTTCTCTCTCTCTCAAAATAAATAAATAAACTTAAAAAAACCACAAAACCTTAAAAAGAAAGAACTGAATGAAGAAAAAGGAAGAATCATATTCTTGGAGGCATGGAGTAAACATAACAAATGTGTCAACTCTTCAGGTAATTAATTTATAATTTACACAAATCCCAAAAAAGGCCAACTTGTTTTTCCTCCAGAACAGGCTAACTTTAAAGATCTTAATGAAAAATAAGCAATAATTACCATGAAAACTCTGGCGGGGGGGGGGGGGGGGGAGCAATGAGAAAACAGCTCTAACAGATATTAAAACTTACTATAAAGCCTCAAAAGTTGAAACAGTACAAGTGGCAAAAGAATACAGAGACCAAAAGAACAAAATAGAAAGTCCAGAAAGACCCATATAAAGAATTTCTATAAACAGAGAAGTCCTAGAAAAGTAGACAAAGTACCTGAGAAAAAGAAATACAAATAGCCCTTAAATATACAGATAAGATGCTTCACTTAACTCATGAAAACAAATGCAAACCAGAAACCACACTGAGACAGTGTTTCTTATCAGATTGGCAAAATCTGATGTAAGTCCAACCACTCTTTAGGGAACCAGATGCTCCAGGGACCCTTGTACATTGCTAATGGAAAATGTACAACCTTTATATGAAGGGAATACAAAAATATCTTTCAAAATTACAAATGTATTTACTCTTTTACCTAGCAAACATTTCTAGGACCCAATAAACAAGACACCACAAACTTAAAAAAACACATAAACAAGATTATTGACCATGAAAATGTAATAGCAAAAGATTGAACACATTCAAGTAACTGGCAACAGGTAATGGTTTGAATAAACTATGACATACACACACAACTGAATATTACACATTTAAAAAAAAAAAAAAAAGGAAGATCTTTATGTACTGAGATCCAAGGTATAAAACTGAAAAAGAATACAAGGTGAAGAATAATAGCATGTTACCTTTTGAGTAAAAGGAGGAGGAAATAAAAATACATATTTGAACTATTTGCATAAATAAAATCTGGAGGAATAACCAGAAATTAGTAAAAATAATGACATGTAGGGCACTTGGGTAGCTCAGTCAGTTAAGCATCCGACTTCAGCTCAGGTCATGATCTCACAGCTCATGAGTTCGAGCCCCACACCAGACTCTGTGCTGACAACTCAGAGCCTGGAACCTGCTTCGGATTCTGCCTCTCCTCTCTCTGCCCCTCACCCCACTCGCACTCTCTCTTTCAAAAATAAACAAACATTTAAAAAAAGGGTTTTTTTTAAATAATGACATGTAATGGGCTGGGGAGAAGGAGTGGATGAGGATGGGCAGGTCCAAGACTCCTCAGGGTATACTTTTTAAAAACAGCATTTTGATTTTTGAACCATGTAAATAAATACATTCCCTATTCAAAAAATAAGTTAAATTTAAAACAATTAAATTTGAAATAAAAAGATGAAAAGAAATTGTTGACTTGGATGATATTTGTTCAAAAAAATTTATTGGACCATGCTATAAGCCTCTCCCAAGTGATACTTAAAAGAATAATTAAAATTACAACATTGATCACTGTGTGAAACATCAACATCACAAATGTAATCATACTTGTCTATGTTCGTACCAAATTTCAAACAAATCTATTAAAACTAGAGAATGTATTACACTTTGAAAACATGTTGTACTGTGTAGCAAAAAAGCGTGCAATTCACATTGTTCAAATTTATAGTTGTACTTTATATGTCAATAGAAGTCAGCAGGACTTGGCAACAGGCAGTAAATACTTCTAGCAATGTAAAGGTTTTAGTAACAGCCAGCTCAGCGCAGGTCAGGCTGGGATTATGCTAAAACTGGTAAACAGCAGCCTTAGATCCAGTCAAGAAATGAAAGCCTAAAAGGAAAGGCCACTTCCAGTACCTGTCACATTCTCTTCTAGTAGACCAAAAAAGGACACAAGAACCATCTTGCTTCCCTCTTTGGGTGACGGAAAGTTTTGCTAGGACCATAAGGAGAAAATAAAGTCTACATTTAGCACCTCACTAACATAAGTGAAAGTGACTAATTTAAAAACTATTTTAGGAACTTCACTAGTTAAATGAATGCTAAGACAAAAGGGCTATATTCTAGTAAAGGCTGCCCCAGCTGCCTAGGAGCAGGGTCAGATATGCCTGACCGTGCCTTCTGGAGAATCACAGTCTACGTCGTAGCCACATCACTCAGAGAAATCCGAATACTTATATAGAAACTGTGCCAAAAAGTTAAGGGCTCCTGTTACAAGCATACGTTTTAGTGTTTATTACAACAGACTGCTCTCTAAGTAGGCTCTTTGTTCTCATATCTGAGATCTAGCTGGGTAAATAATATTTATATGGGGGAAGGTTTAATCTGATTTTTTTAAAAAAGGTATTTTATATTTCTGGGAACGTTTAAAGGCATGCTCACAAAAAGAAAAACAAGCAGGTGAATTTAAAAACAAGAACCCAATCCTGTGGCAAAATAAGCACTTTAGCCAGTCTTCTCTAAGTTCAAGATCCACATAACCAACGAGATAATTCCACTTGTCCCCCAATATTCCTCAAATTCAACCTTCTTTCCCCCAAACCCTGCTATTCCTCAGGTGTAATGCCACCACACAACACCATCCAAGCCCAAATCCTATAACTGAATGCTTAAAAAAAATTTTTTTTTCAACGTTTATTTATTTTTGGGACAGAGAGAGACAGAGCATGAACAGGGGAGGGTCAGAGAGAGAGGGAGACAGAATCGGAAACAGGCTCCAGGCTCTGAGCCATCAGCCCAGAGCCTGACGCGGGGCTCGAACTCACGGACCGCGAGATCGTGACCTGGCTGAAGTCGGACGCTTAACCGACTGCGCCACCCAGGCGCCCCTTTTTTTTTTTTTTAATTTTTTTTTCAACGTTTATTTATTTTTGGGACAGAGAGAGACAGAGCATGAACGGGGGAGGGTCAGAGAGAGAGGGAGACACAGAATCGGAAACAATCTCTAACTGAATGCTTTAAACCTTCCCTGCCACTCCCCACCTCTCCATTCACAGTAGTATAAATTCTGTGAACATCCTTTATTTCCATTTCCACTCCTAGTGCCCTGGAGTTCTGGCCACTATCCTCTCTTCTCTGCAATGCTGACAACAGTCTCCAGCCTAGACCCTGTCTTGACTTTAGTCTTGACTTTACAATCCCTGCATCTAAGCTTTCAGTTTTATTGACATATACTGCTCATAATATTCCCTTATGAATATTTAAATATTTGCTATATTGGTAGGTATGCCCTCTCTTTATTCCTAATAATAAATAAAAACTACACCTCTTTTCTTATGTGATCTTGTTAGAAACTTATCTTTCTTATATACATATATATATATATATATACATATACATATATATATATATTTTTTTTAACATACAGCTTTAGGTTTCTTTGATCAACTTTTAAATTTTTTTTTTCAACGTTTATTTATTTTTGCGACAGAGAGAGACAGAGCATGAACGGGGGAGGGGCAGAGAGAGAGGGAGACACAGAATCGGAAACAGGTTCCAGGCTCTGAGCCATCAGCCCAGAGCCTGACGCGGGGCTCGAACTCCCGGACCGCGAGATCGTGACCTGGCTGAAGTCGGACGCTTAACCGACTGCGCCACCCAGGCGCCCCTTTGATCAACTTTTAAAAAACTCTTTCTTCCGGGGGCGGCTGGGTGGCTCAGTCGGTTGAGCATGTGACTTCGGCTCAGAGCATGATCTCACAGTTCATGAATTCAAGCCCTGCACGGTGCTCCATGCAGACATCTCAGAGCCTGAAGCCTGCTTCAGATTCTTGTCTCCCTTTCTCTCTGCCCCTCCCCTGCTCATGCTCTCTCTCTCTCTCTCTCTCAAAAATAAGCATTTTTTTAAAAAACATAAAAAATTTTTTCCTTCCTATTTAATTCCTGCCCTCCTTTTTATTTCCATTTTTTCTAGTGCCTAGGAGTTTGCTCTGTCCTTTTTCTGATTCTTCGGGGTGAATGCTTAATCTTTTAATCTTTTGGTTCTTTCTTGTTTTTTAAGAAACACAATTATATACATCAGACTGTAATAATACAGTCCTGGATAATTTTCATGGTTTATAAACTATACATCAACAATGCTGGAAAAACTATTTAAAAGTGTATTTGGGGAAAACCATAGTGACCTTGAGTTTGGCAAATTATTTCTTAATACAACAAAAATAGCACGAATAAGAGTCATGAATGAATAAACAAACTATGTTATACCCCTACAATGGAACAATACTCAACAATAAAAAATAATGAACTACTGATACATGCATCAAGGATGAATCTCACAATAATTTAATAAAAGAAGCCAGACAAAAGAGTACCTACTGTATGATTCCATGTATATAAAATTCTAGAAAATGCAAACTAATCTAAACGGACAGAAAGCAAACCAGTGGTTGTCTGGGGACTAGTCAAGGACAAAAAAGGCAATTATATGCGGGGCACAAAGAAGTTTTTGAGGATTATGCATATTTATTATTTTGATAAAGGTGATGGCTTCACAGGTATATACATACGTAAAAATTTTAATCATACAATTTAAATATGTACAGTTTACTGTACATCAATTACACCTCCAAAAAGCATTTTTAACATTTTTTTAATGTTTATTTATTTTTGAAAGAGAGACAGAGCGTGAGTGGGGGAGGGGCAGAGAGAGAGAGAGAGAGAGAGAGAGAGAGAGAGAGAGACAGAAGTGGAAGCAGGCTCCAGGCTCTGAGCTGTCAGCACAGAGCCAGACATGGGGCTCGAACTCATGAACTGCGAGATCACAACCTGAGTCGAAGTCGAAGGCTTAATCAACTAAGCCACCCAGGCGCCCCATCCATAAAGCATTTTTTAAAAAGAAAAAGAAAACTTCAAGGTCATTTTTTCCCCACACTGTAACTTTTCTTGGCATTCTCTGGCAGAATCTGTATTCGTACCACATCACAGAACTTAAAATATACTTCTAAAATAAAATCACACTGTTATTATGCTTATTTGTATGTCTGTCTTCCCTGTTAAGACTGTGAGCTCCCAGAATGTCTTGTTCATATTTTTATGCCCAAGACATAGTAGAGTAGTGCTTATGCATAGTAAGTGCTCCCTCCATACATGAACAATTTATTGAATTTCTGTTTAATCTTTAAAAACCAATGCAGAGTCTTAGGTAAATGAATTTGGTCTGAAAATAGGTGCTGGATGTAAATATGAAAAGGAGTCCAAGATGCGTAACACTGCTAAGACTCAATAAAGATCCGCTTGAAACTGGATTCAGTGTTTCAGTATGAACACTTAGCCAGTATAAACACTTTTCTGAACTTATCCAGAAAAATTTAGTGTGAAGAGCAGAAATCAGAAGAAAAAGTAGATATTTAGATAAACTGAAGAGATAAAAACTAAAGACGACAGTAATTTAACACTATGGACACAGACTAATTATCCAGAGTCTAAATGCAATTGGTAGTTATGTTAGAGTCTACATAAATGCCAATTTACCTACTACTATAACAAATGTAAAGACAAGCCTCTAATTCACAGGCACTAAGATACAGACAGTGTGGTTCAGGGAAAGAATAGCATTAAGAGGGTCAATAGCGTGTAAGCAGATAGTTTCCAGTGCTAATTCCAACAATGCACTAAAAATGGCAGAAAAATACTTCTACTGATAAAAGTACTTTGAAAATCTTCTCTCCGTGTGCCTGAGACACAAAATGCTGCATAGGTTTATGTCTAACATTCTTTAGGTTTTTCTGATTCTCTCCAGCTAGAGAAGTAACTCTGGCTAATCTCTCTTTGGTTCCAATTACATGTCAGTCTGGATGGGAGAACAGTAATTTAGAAGAGTGGAAGAGGGCCTAGGAATCTGTCTTTTAACAAGAAGGCTGATTTCTAGTTCAGGAACAGGGCACTGCATTACTTAAGTAGAAGAGGCAGAAGAATCCTAGACAGATTGGCAGGATCTACCACAAATAGCCAGAATCAAGAATCCTGAGTTCCCTATATTCATGCAACAGCTTGGACCCATTTTAATAACTTGGAGTAATATAACCACAACAAAGCAATTGGTAATACTGAAAAAAATTAGAATTTTTTTAAAGCTTTATATCTAAATTAAATACATTAAATTTTGGTTCTGTGTCCATACATTACAATAACAAATTCTATTAACATTATAGTCATTAAACTATAACAGTCAAGAATCTTATTACATGATTTGGGAACAAACACACAAGTATATGAAGAAAAACAGAATTTGCCTTCAAGAGACAAACATTAATTTAATTATAATGAAAATGGTATTTAAAGGATTATTTTCTAAAAGGTCTCTGGTTGAAGATCATAATCAGTACTGTTAATAATACAAAATATAAAAAGTTTTCTAACTTCGGAAAAGCTTTCTAGCTTCTCAAAAGTGAAACTTTCTTACTGTAGCAATTAAACCAAAACATAGGAAACAGCCATTTGAAATACATAAAGGCTATGTGGTATAATGATGTTAAAGGAACATATATATCGTAGCTATTGATACTAATAGTCTAGCACTGGTTTTCTATTTATTCATTCAAATGAAATATATCCACAGCATATAATCTACACAGGCATTAAGTAAACATTTTAGAAATAATTAAATGTATTTAAAAGAACAAAAAACTTGATATCATTATACTGTTTTACTTAAAGTTGTAAATAAATGGACAGAACCCAATACAATGTCCTCTTAAATACAAGACAATAATTAAACAGTAATTTTTTAAAGCAAGATATACTCTATAATTTTATGCCTTAAATTGAGAGTGGATTTCCTGAAAGTACTAGAAAATGGACATCTACATGCAACAAGCAAGTCTTCTTGACCTCTATGTTTAGTTAAAGCTGTTATTTAGGATCCAATTTAAAAGCAGAGTACAAAGAAACAGCCAGTTGACTCCCTTACTTCTGGCATAAATGCAGATGTTTTGCCTACATTTTTCCTACTTAAAAATCATACCACAAAGTTGTAGTGCATAATCCAAACTGAATATATCAAATTGCATTCCCTCTCTAGACAGTGACTGCAGTTCCCTATGTGAAAACAAGGAGAATGGTGCATGATTTCAGTGTCTTGTTTGGTTATTAAATACTTACTAGTAGTCAATTACATGCCAGGTATGGTACGAGGTATATGAACACAATGCTATTGTTAGCTTATGCTTTATGTCTTTGCTATATGGTAAAACTACAATGTTAGAATTCTGCAAGTCCATTCCCCTGAAAGGCCAGGTGAAACTTGTGAGAAAGTAGAACTAGTGAATTTTGATGTAGCAAGAGCTTCATCATTCATCCAGTTTGGGGTACGCCAAGTACCTCAGTTCTATATATGAGCACAGAAGTCTTCCAGAGTTGAAAAAAACAATTCTAAGGGTAAGAACAACTGGGATCATTAGCACTGAAAAAATGTGAGGTCTGCAGAAAGGGAAATGTGGTGCCTTCAGATTCCAAAGATACCTGCTGCTACAGTTACATGGTGGCTAATAGGAATAGATTGAAATTCTTGACAAGTAGTGCCTTATGGCACTCTAGAGAGTTCTCAAAGGACTATCACTATATTTAAGTTTAATTTTAATTTTCCTGACATAATTTTACATGGAAAGGAACTGAGTGAAGGTAAGACAGGCTTTTGGCAGTAGGCTAGCCTTGCATTTCCCAAAGTGTGTTCTGTGGAACTGGGATATTATAGTCATTAGGTAAAAGAACAAATAAATAAATACATTTGTTTAGGTTCATGATCAACTAATTTAGAAAAATAACTGATCAAGGTTAAAAAGTGTATCTACTGCAGGACTTCTGAGACTCTTCACTATACTAATATATAATGTGAATCTCAAGTGGAGGAAAGGAACAGTACCATTTCCCAAACTCATTTGATCACAGAATCCTTTAATCTTTTAATTAAGGATCATTTTAAGCATCTAATGTTCCAGAAAACAAACTCTGGAAAATTGTACTCATGTACCAAATAAAATAAGAAGAATCAAGTCAGAGAACATACTTCCAGAGGCAAAATCCACTGGTAGCCAGAAGGTCAGAGACCTGGAAAAAAGACCACAAAATAGCTCTTGAGAAAACCAAAATGTCCACCATGCCTAGCTGCAAAGTCAATGCCATCTTATCTTGGATATATACACTGAACAACTAAATGCAGCAATTAATGTTCCTCCAAAATATATACTGAGCTCCTACTGCATTGCAGGCACTATGCTAGATGCTGGAGTTATAACAGTGAATGGTACAGACAAGTCCATGATCCCACAGAGCTTACATTCCAGTTGGTGGACACAAAAGCAAGAAAATATCAGACTGACTAGTGCTATACAGGAGTGAAAACAAACAAAAATCTGGATGATATGGTAGAGAGAATACGATTGAGATGGGCTGACATCAAATAAAAATAAATGAACGAATATAAGCTCAAACTTAGGTAATAAAGAACAGGAACAAATAGGGGCACCTGACTGGCTTAGTCGGTAGAGCACGCAACTCTTGATCTCAGGGTCAAAGTTCAAGCCCCACGTTGGGTGGAGAGCTTGGGGGGCGGGGAACAGGAACAAATACATTAACAGTTACGAAGTACTTAGTATGTACAGGGTACTGTACAAAGATTTAAATGCTTTATTATTTATACCTCACAATAACCTTCTAAAGTAAGTACTATTAACATTTCCCCCTTACAAATGAAACTGAGGTAGACAGAAGTTAAATTAGGTGCTCAAGGTCACAAACCAGCAGAGCTTAAACTCAAATGTGGCAATCTAGGTCAAGACGATAAATTCCTATTTGGCCATCTGACCAAGTCGTATCTACTTGGCAGATACCAAAATGCCATTTCAATAATTTTAAAGATTTTTTTCCACCTTCTCATTGTCTATTACATATAAGTAATTTCTGTCTACCTCCCTGAAGTCACCAGCAAAGAGACCCAACAAACGATTATATGTGGTTTTTTCCCCTTAGAAGTAGAAACTGCATCTCGACATACAGTTTTACCTAGGCTATAAAGAAAGTCATCAAAGACCACACAGTGGCAGTAAAAAGCGCATACAGCAGCAGGCTAAATTCCTTGGACAACACGAAGAAAACAACAGGAGTTACCAAGTTCAACAGAAATTAAAGAGGACTTAGCAAGAGATGAGAAAACTATAGCCCTGAGTGCTTAAGTAACTGAACCACAGTCAATTACCTAAGTAACAAGGGAGCCAGAAACAGGAGCAGAACCAACCTTTGATGTCCACCATTATTCTCACATCCTGAAGATGGGGACCAAATGAATACAGAGGATGGACTGGACTGGGTACAGAATCAGTGGTATGATTGTATTATACTGTTACTTGTGAGAATAGCAACACAATCACAACATATGTGAAGCCAAATGTTATGTAAGTGGTAATTCATTTAAAAATAATGGTAATTCATTCACCCGAAATTAAGGCCCAAATTCACAGAGAATCATAACTACCATCACCAACAATTTTTGGAAGAACTAAGAAGTTCAAGAGGCTATACGCAATCCCATAAGCCAAGTACAATGGCCCCTGACTGGTTATGTTCACAACCACATTTTCTTTTCTGTCAAATGACAGTCTGCACTTGTGAAGTCCAAACCCCTCCTAGGAAGTGTGGTGCTTTTTAAAAGTTATGGTTCTCAAACAGTTCCAAATGTGTGGCTATCATTTAAGAATCATGTGGCCCAACTGAACAAGCATCAGAATTAATGATTAACGTTAGATTTTCTACACTAACTGATCTGATTTGCTTAAGCAACAGGAGAAATTTAACATGCTCCACACTAAAGAAATGGGACTTCTCAGCACACATAAAAAAGACCTTTTCCCATTGCGCTTATTGGTAGACGAGCAATAATACAATCCAGTCAATTATGACTCCATTGAAACAGGTTTATAGGACTAAATGCCCTTAAAACTGAGTGGGAGAAAAAGAGACAGAAGGAGAAGGGAAAATAGAATTACGGTGAAAACAAGGCAATTGTGTGCATTATTTCCATGAGAACTAAACCACATTCTGAGAGTTTCTAATGGTTTTAATGTCTCTCCACTCTTTACAAGGTAATAATGTTAGGCAGTAACAGTCACCTTTGGTTTCCATTAACAGCAGTTAATATAAAAACAGAACTATAAGTCAACATTTGGAAGAATAAATTCCATCTATCACTATCTTGTCTCTGAGTTTAAGACTCACATATAAATCAGACTGGTTATACAACTTATTGAATTGTACTTTAAATGGGTGCATTGTATGTGAATTATATCTCAAAGCTGTTAAAATTTAAGTCAGATGTTGAGGAGTAGGGGACAGCAGTGTTTGAAAGCAATGCTCCAGAATAACTAAGCTTTTCTATATAAACTGACCAATGAAACCAAATGCTAAACAGGCTCTGCTGAAACAGAATAGATGTTTCTGGCATGTTAATAAAGAAATCCCTTCAACTGATTTCGTTCTTGATTAGCAGCCAGCTGAACGCCTTTGCTAACTGCAATTCTGACCCACTCCTCTCCCCTCTGTGCAAGAGACATATGTGAAGAGGGTGAGAACCACATGCTTCTACCAGAAGGAAAAAATAATCTTTTGGCAATTGTGGTGGGGTGGTTTAGAGGGGGGAAAAGCTGTTAATTCCAGAACATTTTTAAAAGCATCAGCTACTTTCTTCACAAGTACAATCTCCCCAGCTGACCAGAAGAAAACAAACTTATCTCCTAAGATCCTTTTCGCCATGGTTGCTTTTTAAGGAAATTTACTCTTTTCTAACATCTGTCCCCTGCCATGTACAGGGGGACACCTTGGGGATTTTTCTGGTATCACTAAATCACTTCTGACCCTCCTACCTTGGCAAAAGATAATACTTCTTTAAAAACGAGAAGCCAACGTGACAGATGTATAGCTCCATGTTCACACACCTACTCTTGGCAGTGTAGCCAAATGCATGGACTTCACCGGCACACTGCCTGGGTTCAACTGTTGCTCTGCCATTTATAAGCTGGAAACTCTTGGACTACAGCTCTTTGTGCCCCTCTTTCTTATATGTAAAGAGGGACAATTATAGTTCCTACATTATACCAATGGAGTAAGACTAAATTTGGTTATTACATATAAAAGTTCATAAAACAACAGTTAGCACATGGTGTATTATTATTATTTCAAACAGTAAACAAGCAACTTAAAAAAAATGTATGAGAACAGTCTGGTTTGAAAACTTACAGAGTTGTGACAATTCCTAAAAAGCTATACAGATATACTGACACTGAACAAATACATGAATGGACAGTGGATGGTGGGAGCCAGGTATCTCACTACTGGAGAAGAAGGCTACAGATCAGCAGTAGGGCAAGACTAGAATGAACCATGGGGTAGTGGATTAGATTTTGAGACAGCAGTATGAACGCATGTTCAGCCTAAAATAGATATGGTTAGATACAGAAATAATTATATATATATATGTATGTATGTATGGGTTAGTTGTATTTAAATATATATTTGGTCCAGTAACACAGTAATTTAGTTAGTAGTGATTTCCTTGCTCTATCCACTAAAGAGGGCCTAGAAGTAATAACATAGCAGTAACAATAAATATACCCAGGGCCTATGTCTTGCTTTCTTATACTATTTCCAAAAAAAAGGAACCAGGGATCCTTAGAGAAATGGAATATACATGAGGAGCCTGAAACATCTTATATTACCAGAAAGTAAACAAGTATCAAAAACAGAACAATAGATACTGTCAAAGGGACACAAGAAGCAACCTGAAAGAGCTCGCAATGGCTAAACTGAAACAATCTGAACAATCTGACTACTGGATTATAACCCAAAGTATAAAATAAATCTATCAGATATAAAATAACTGAAGGGCAAAAACACAGATCTCCATACAGAGGAATTCCAGTTAATTTATATAGCTACTCCCTCCCTCAAAAAGATGAGGAGCACCTGGGTGGCTCAGTCAGTTAAGCATCCAACTTCGGCTCATGATCTCATGGTTCATGAGTTCGAGCCCCACATCGAGCTCTGTGTTGACAGCTCAGAGCCTGGAGCGTGCTTTGGATTCTGTGTCTCCATCTCTCTCTGCCCGGTTCACTCTGTCCCTCCTCCACTCTCACTCTTGCTCTTGCTCTCTCAAAAATAAAACATTGGAAAAAAAAAAAGATGCAACTTAACCCTGTAAGTGTGAGGCTGAGTTTGGTGATTTCAGAGAGCACAACATGGAAAGGTAGGAAAAATAACTTTATAATGCAGAAACCTAGAAAACATTACCACCACCAGGTGATAAAGGTTAACATCACTAGTGATAAGTCATGTTAATAGCATGGATATTTTATCCTCTCTAAAATTCATAATCCAGTCTAACCATGAGAAAAACACCAGACAAATCTAAACTGAGAAACACACTGCAAAATACCTGATCAGCACTCCCCAAAACTGTTAAGGTCATCAAAACAAAAAAGAGTCTGAAACTGTCAGAGACCAGAAAATTCTGCTTAAAGAGACATGATGAGTTAATGTAATGTGCTATCCTGCAGGGATTCTGGGACAGAAAAGGAACATTAGGGACTAGTCAAATCCAAATCAACTGTGGAGTTTGGTTAATAGTGATGTACCAGTGTTGGTTCCTTAGCTGTGACAAATATACCATGGTGAAATAAGACATTAACAAAAGGGGAAAAACTGGGGAAGGGGTACACAGAAAGTCTCTAGGGGACACAAAAACTCTCTATCACTATCTTTGTGTTTTTTTTTTATAAATCTAAAATTATTCTAAAATAAAGTTTGTTTTTTAAAATCTTAACTAAAGAATTAATTCAATTTTTTTTTTAATGTTACAAGTTTAAAAAGGTGAGTTTAAATCTTGGCTGATAAACAAGAAAGTATTTGTCTCCCAAAAGAGCTGATCATATCTGGTAAATAGTTTCTAACAATGTTGCTAAAAAAATTAGATCCCATAAGGTTAGTTTCCAGACTTTTTTGGACCACCAAGATAAGTTAAGTCATATTTTTAAAATACTTTGTCTTAAACTCTTATAAAACATAGCCTAATTAAATTTCACACTTTTTATATGATCACTTCCTATGAAAGTTGTTACAGAAATATTCTTTAAATTTTAATTCAAATATTGCATTATAACATGATAGAAACAGCTAAAGACATCTCAGCACAAACAATTTAAACCTACAGTAAAAATAGCAACTTTGCCCAGTAATTAACGGAGACCTTCAATTTTGGTTTCTGGGGAAAAAAAAGTTTGTCAAACCTCACATAACCACAGTTTACTGAAGGAAAAAAAAAATCTCAACATTCCAAATCAAAACATCTTACTCCAGTGTGTTAGCAAATCAACTTGCTCCAGTTGTGCTGGCAAATCAACGTCACAGCACTAACCAGAAACAGGAGACCCCCCCCCACAATAAATGTCAACACAATGACTGAAATAAAAATGACAATGACTGACATTACTGTTCAAACTGAATGACATTCAAAAAAACAACCTAACTGTGTCTGTCGGTCTGTTTCTGCAAAAGGCTTTATATAGTCTCTACTTGATGCTCTTTGAAGGTTTGGGGTTGAGTTTTTATTGAAGGGAGAAAGGGTAGTAGAGCATGGGGTGAGCAAGGAACAGAAAGAAAAAGATGAACAAGTTTTAATAATGATACTGTCCATCTGGTTTATCTCTCAGTACCTTCAATGCCTTCTCATTTCCGTCAACTTTGTCACCTACTAAGAAGGACATGGAGAGAGAAGAGTACATGGGGACAGTGTAAGTTATCTATTCCTGAGGCACTGGAAGGATAATAGAAATCCAAAAATGGATTTTAAGGATGAACAACGTGTGGAAAGAATATTCTGATAACAAAAATAGTAGGTGATCTTTATCTCTATTTACTGCATTATTCTTACCTGTTTCAACTAAAAAAATATTCAGTAACTTATAATAGCAAACCTTTTCCTAAAGACGATAGCTTCCACAAACGTGTACTTACAGGTCTTTTATGTCATATATTTCATTCATTCACTTAAATGTTATGCCTCAAAGCAAAGCTTGAAACCATGAATCTTGAATTCCTTGGATATTAAAAGTGAAGAGGAAGTTAGATGAGAGCTTTTCTTCCTTTGAAAACTAAGCACAAAAGATGTTCCTTATCTAGCCTCTGATTATTGAAGAATTCTTGTTCTCATGTGTGCTCTTTCCTTAACTGTACCTCCCTAGGGTCCCTTTAAATCTGCTAGTCTACCACTTCAGGGGGAGAGGGGAGGGGAATGGGACAACACCTGTCTAGTTAAATATATTATCTCAATTTGCCCAAAACCTAATTGCACATCTCTCTTCACTCAACTTCTCTAGGCCATCTATGTCCAAAACTTCCCCTATTGTTAATCTGAGTCACATCATTACCATTCACTCTTGGATTGGAACAAGATATTCTAGATAATCTGAAATATCAGATTGAGGATTCATGTCCATCCTACATCACACCCACCAATCCTCTATGGGACTAAGTGGTCCCTGCAATCAAGTAGCTCATTATCTACACTTTGTCTCAAACATCTTCAGTGGTTCCCTTATTTCTATCATATTTCATTTGTGAGACAGTTTCTCAAGACGTATTTTGGTCTCAACTACTCTCTATAGCAGAACATAGTAACTGACTACAAAGCATAGGTTCTGGAGTAAAGATTGCCTGAATTCAAATCCTTGTTTTACCACGTACTGGATGTATGACTCTGGGTCTGTTCTTGACCTTTCTTTTTGTGCCTCAGTCTCCACATCTATAAAAAGGAAATAACAACAATGCCTACCTCATAATGCCATGAGGATTAAAATGAGAATACTTGTACAGTGTTTACATAAAACCACAACTGGTACATAGCAAGTACTTCATGAATGCTATTTGCTATTATAATTATTGTTATTAATATCCAATACTTCCTAGTATTCTCCAATACAGATGGAGGCATGTTTGACCAGTTTCCTGCATGACCCCTTCTTGCTTATTCCTCCCCCATCAGGTTTTTATTCTGCAATATCCATCTCCACTATAATACCATTCCACCTCATCCACCTAAATCTAAACCACACTTCATGGCCCACCTTTCACTCTATCTCTTCCAAAAAGTCTTTCTTATTTGGCAGTAGACTGAAGCATTGTCTCATTTCTCAGTTTTTACCAAGAATCACATAATCCAATACATAACCACAAAATAATACATACCATTTAATGCTGTAATTAAATTACCTGGTCCTATCCCTATATCTAGTCTGCCACCTCTCTGAGAAGAGGGATCACATCCTCCACATCTGCCAAAGCCCAGCACAGATGCTCAACAAACACTCCTGATGAACACACTAAAAGGCTAAGAATAATATGGTACCAGAAGTAAGCTAACGGAATGAAACTTCTCAACAACAAACTACAGAAGATGTCACCATCCCCTCTTACCTTCTGAATCACTTGCAATTAGATTCTTTGCATTCCAACCACTCAAGAAAATGACTCTATGGACATCAAGTATATCCTCCTAACTAGATTCACTGGTCTACCAGTACTTACCTCCCCTAGTTCTCTGCTATATATGACTCCAGATTACCACTTTTTAATAATCTCAAACTACCTGTGTTTGAATACTGACAGTTAGAGGGAAGACCATGTAAAGACACTAGGAGAAGACAGCCATTTATAAGCCAAGGAGACAGTCCTCTTAAGAAACTAATCCTGCCAACACCTTAATCTCAGACTGCTAGCCTCCAGAACTATGAGAAAATAAATTTCTGCCAGTTAGGCTACCCAGTCAGTGCTACTTTGTTAGAAAGCTCTAAAACAAGAATCCAGAAACAAACTCATACAAATATAGTCAGGTGATCTTTGACTAAGGAGCAAAGGCAATTCAATGGAAAAAGGATGGTCTTTTCAACTAATGGTAATGAATCAACTGGACAGCCACATGCAAAAAAAAAAAAGACAGAAAAAGAATCTAGACACAGAGCTTAACACTTCTCCCAAATTTAACTCAAGTGGATCAAGACCGATACATAAAATGCAAAACTATAAAAGTTCTAGAAGATAACTGAAAATCTAAGTGACCTTGGTTTGGATTTGGAAATGAGATTTTTGATACAACACCAAAGGCATGATCAGCCAAAAAAAAAATTTTTTTTATAGGCTGGATTTTGCTACAATAAAAACTTCTGCTCTGCTCAAGACACTGTAAAGAAAATGAAAAGACAAGCCACAGACTGGGACAAAATATTGGCAAAACACATAGCTCATAAAGGACCTGTATCCAAAATACACAAAGAACTCTTAAAACTCAACAATAAGACAACCAATCCAATTTTTAAAAGGACAAAAGATCCGAACAGACATCTCATCAAATAAGGTATACAGATTGAAAATAAGCATATGAAAAGATGCTCAACATCAAAGGTCACTAGCGAACTGAAAATTAAAACAATGAGGGGCGCCTGCATGGCGCAGTCAGTTAAGTGTCTGACTTCGGCTCAGGTCATGATTTCGCGGTCCGTGAGTCTGAGCCCCATGTCAGGCTCTGTGCTGACTGCTCAGAGCCTGGAGCCTGCTTCAGATTCTGTGTTTCCCTCTCTCTCTCTCCCTCTCTCTCTCTCTCTCTCTCTCTCTCTACCCTTCCCCTGCTTGTACTGTCTCTCTCTCTCTCAAAAATAAAAACATTTTTTTAAAATAAAATAAAATAAAAAATAAAACAACGATACTACTACACACCTATTAGAATAGCCAAAATCCAAAATGCTTACAACATCAAATGCTAGCAAAGATGTAGAACAACAGGATCATGATTTGCTGCTTCTGGGAATGCAAAATGGTGCAGACACTCTGGACGATAGACAGTTTCTTACAAAGCTAAACAGTCTTACCACACAACCCAGCAATTGCACACCTTGGTATTTGCCCAAATGAGGTGAAAACTTATGTCCACACAAAAACCTGCACATGTGTTTATAGCAGCTTTATTCATATCTGCCAAAACTTTAAAGGAACCAAGATGTCAATCAATAGGTGAAAGGATATATAAACTGTGGTACGATCATACATTGGGATGTTATTCAGTGATAAAAAAACAAATGAGATATATCAAGCCACAAAAAGACCCGAAGGAAACAATGCATATTGCTAAGTGAAAGAAGGCAGTGTGAAAAATCAACATATCTATGATTCCAATTATATGACATTCTGGAAAAGGCAAAACTATGGAGACAGTAAGAAGATCAGTGGTTGCCAGAGGCAGGAGAGGGGGTTAGGGAGAACAGAGAAGCAGACTCAGATTATTTTCTGAGCAGTGAAAATACTCTGTATGATACCTTGATGGATACATATCTAACACATTTGTCCTAATACATTTGTCCAAACCCACAGAATGTACAACACCAAGAGTGAGCCCTAATGTAAACTTAACTGAAGTTCATTAATGTAATGGCCTTTAGTTAATAATAATGGATCAGGGGCTCCTGGGTGGTTCAGTTGGCTAAGCATACGACTTCAGCTCAGGTCATGATCTCGCAGCTTGTGAGAAGTCAGGTCATGATCTCACAGCTTTTGAGTTCAAGCCCCACATCTGGCTCTCTGCTGTCAGGATGGAGCTGGCTTCAGTTCCTGTCTCCCTCTCTCTCTTTGCCCCTCCCCAGCTCATGCTCAAACAAAAAAAAAAAAGCAGCAAAAAAAATAATAATGGATCAATACTGTTTTGTTAATTTTAACAAATGTATCACACTAATATAAGACATTAATAGGGGTGTATAGGAACTCTGTACTCTTTGCTCAATTTTTCTGTAAACCTAAAACTAATGGGGTCTACAAAAAATACAAGTAAAATCCTGGGTACCATAAATGAAGGGAAATAGAAAACCAGAGTTGAGGCTTCCAACAACAGTGGGATAAGGATAAAAAATAGAAGGGATGCAGAAGGGGAGAAATTGGCCTCTACAAACTAGATGTTTGGGTTTTTAAATTATTTGAGGACAGGGGGGCCTGGGTGGCTCAGTCATTTAAGTGTCCGACTATGGCTCGGGTCCTGATCTAGGAGTTTGTTGAGTTCGAGTTCCGAGTCAGGCTCTGCACTGACAGGACAGCACAGAGCCTGCTTCGAATTCTGTTTCCCTCTCTCTCTGACCCTCCCCTGTCTGTGCTCTCTCAAAAATAAATAAAAATTTTTAAATAAATAAATAAAATAACTTGAGGACAGGTGAACAGATCTTGGGATTAACTCAAAACAATACATTGGGACAGAGACCTCTGGATAAAACTAGGACCTGGCAAGGACTGCAACCTCAGTAAAGTGAAAAGAAAAACAAAACAAAACAAAACAAAACAAACAAAAAACAAAAAAAAGGAATGCACAAGCACAGGAGGAGGATAACAACAGCTTGTCTCTGCTTGGGCTTTGAACAGGGAGAAAGAAAAAAGTCCCTTAAGAATTCAAAACCAAGAGCCCAGCTGCTCATTTGGGTTTGGGGTTCAAATTTGCATTATCCATAAGGTGTGAGGAATTTCAAACAGGGAAATTAACATAAATATCAGTCCCAGACCAAAGAGACTCCTGAGGTTCCTGGAAGAAGCAAAAGCAGAACTGTTTTGGAAAGACACCCCCACAATTTGAGCCACAAAAATATTCTTACAGAAAAAACTTGATGAATTCAGAATTAAAATAAAAATGTACCATGAGTGAGTCAGCAAATACAACAACAAACAGCAAGACTACAACTTCTCAAAATTTGAAAAGACAGAATGGTAACTTGAAAGAGAATGTTAAATATGTAAAAATAATCAGTTAGAAAAAGGAATCAAAAATCTAAGAACAAGAAACTATGTACAAAGAATACACAGACTTGAAAAGTAATAAAACAGAGCTTCTAGAAATATAACTATTATAATTTAAAAAGCAATGGAATCTGCTCTGGACTGAACTGTGCCCACACTACACATACCAAACTGTATGTTGAAGTCCTAACCCCCAAAGCGATGGTGTTGGGAAATAATTAGGTTTAGATGAGTCATGAGGTTTGGGCCCCTCATGATGAGATTAGTGTCCAGAGATACCCCCTCCTTCTCTGCCTTGTGAGCACAGTGAGAAGGTGGCCATCTAGAAGCTAGGAACAGAGCGCTCACCAGAAACCAACTGTGCTGGCACATCATGATCTTAGACTTCAAGTCTCCAGAATGGTGAGAAAATAAATTTTTTGTTGTTTAAGCCACCCAGTCTATGATATTTTGTTTTGGCAGCCTGAACTAAGACAGAATCCAACTGACCAAATCTGAAGTAGTTTGAACATCAAAATAAATGATTATGATCAATTAGAACCCAACGAATAAAGTAAAAAATCCATTAAGTCCAAAAATGAATAGAGAAGTAAAAGCTCTTCATCACAACAGAATGTCAACTAATAAATGCAGAAGAAGTTAATGGAGTTAGAAAAGCATTCTTCTGCAGCCACATAATAATAACTCAAGTAAGATTCACCAATGGATGTTAAAACTGATGGCTGCAAGTTAGGTAAGGAAAGAGACACTATACAGTCTTAAAATATCTCCCCACAACTTATTAATTACAAAGGAAAAAATAACTTCATACTGAAGAAATCTGGCAGCTCCATGTTAACCACGTGATCAAAATATTAATAATGAAACAAGTCAGCATCACATGCCTCCTGATATTATTCACAGAGGACACATCATTTATATACATTTCTGCCCAAAATGGAAATCCGGCAAAATAAATGATGTATACTCCTAAAAAATGTCAGTGCCTAGAAAGGCAAAGAAAGGCTAAAAAACTATTCTAGGTTAAAAAAGAATGAAGTGTCTTGGAAACGAAAAGCGAAATATGATCCTGGACTGGTTTCTGGACTAGGAAGAAAATGATATTATGGATATCATTAGGGCCATCAGTAGAAACCTGAATACAAGGTCTGGAAATCAGATTAACAACTGTATTGTGCTAATATTAAAATTTTCTGATTTTGATAACTGTTTTAATTTTTTTTTTTCAACGTTTATTTATTTTTGGGACAGGGAGAGACAGAGCATGAATGGGGGAGGGTCAGAGAGAGAGGGAGACACAGAGTCGGAAACAGGCTCCAGGCTCTGAGCCATCAGCCCAGAGCCTGACGCGGGGCTCGAACTCACGGACCGCAAGATCGTGACCTGGCTGAAGTCGGACGCTTAACCGACTGCGCCACCCAGGCGCCCGATTTTGATAACTGTTTTAAGTGAATATATTTACTTTGAGAAATATATATTAAATGTTTACAAGTAAAGGAACATGATGTCTGCAACCTACCCTCAAATGGTTCAGATAAAAAAAAAAACAGGTATAGTGGCACCTGGGTGGCTCAGTCGGTTCAGTGCCCTACTTCGGCTCAAGTCATGATTTCGCAGCCTGTGAGTTCGAGCCCCATGCTGACAGCTCAGAGGCTGGAGCCTGCTTCAGATTCTGTGTCTCCCTCTCTGTCTGCCCCTTCCCCACTTCCACTCTGTCTCTCTCTCTCAAAAATAAATAAGGATTAAAAAAAATTTTTTTAAATAATATGTATAGATAGAAAGAGAAAATGTGAAAAAGCAAATGTGGCAGTGTTAATCACTGTTGAATATGGGGTAAGGGTATAAAAGAGTTCTTCATATTATTCTTGCTATTTTCCTATGAGTTCAAATTATTTCCACCCAAAAGAAGGATTTTTCTTTATTTATTTTGAAAGCGAGCACATGTGGGGGAAGGGGGAGGAGAGGGAAGGAAAGGGAGAGAGAGGGAGGGAGGGAATCCCAAGCAGGCTAGGTGGTGACAGTATGGAGCCCAACTCAGAGCTCCAACTCACAAACCATGAGATTATGACCTGAGCCCAAAGCAAGAGTCAGCTGCTTAACCAACTGAGCTATCCAGGAGCCCGAAAAAAGGATTTTTAAAAAGCAACAGATTATACACAGACACAAAGATACTATACACATGAACCATAACAGAAGACACAGAATAAAGAGCTGGAAAAACCATGACTTTATGGGACACAGTGAAATAAAAGGATACAACATACGATAGGAGCTCTAAAGGGAAACAACAGAGAGATGGGGAAGAAATAATAGTCAATGATATACCAGCTCAGAATTTTCCAGGACTGAAGAAATATGCTACTCCTTATAGAAAAACAACTAATATTTGTATTCAAATCTACATCTAAAAAACATCAATGTGAAAACTACAGGACACCAGAGTAAAAAGAAAAAAAAAAAAAAGAAAAAACTTAAAAGTCAATCAGAAAGAATAGATTAGCTACAAGAAACAAGAATTAAATTGACAATAAACTTTTTTTTATCATTTTATTTTTTGACAACAGACTTAACAACAGCAACAGGTAACCAGAAGACAACAGAATATCTTCAAAGTTCTGAGACAAAATAACTGTCAACTTAGAGTTCTATGCCATGCTAACTTAAGATTTAAAAGTAAGGATACAATAATGACATTTTTGAGGGAGGGAAAAAAACTCTGAGTTCACCTTACACAGTCCCTCACTTGAAAGAGAAAGAGACAAAGAGAGAAATAAAGAGACAGAGAGAGAGAGAGAGAGAGAAAGAAAGAGAAAGAACCCTACCAAAGAGTGGTCACCAGGAAGAACACTGAACCCAGAACACGAGTACAATGCCAAGAAACAATGGTGAACAATGAAACTGAACACGTATAGGTAAATGTAAAAGAGAACTGTCTGTATAAAATAATGTTAATAAATACTAATCAGGAAGATGTAAAACAATGCAGAACCAAAACAAGAGACAATACAAAAAGGCAGTAATTGAATTAAGCATTCTAAAGTCCATGTACGGACCAGAAAGAGAACAGAGATATTCATTAACCTGATTATGCCTGTTGAAATTTTAAGGTAATCACCAAAAGTATAAAAATGAAATGTATAACTTTGAGCTCAATTGGGGGAGGGGAGGAGGAATAAAGGAAAATTCAATTAATACCATCGAAATAGTGAACTAAACAGGCTAGAAAGACAAGACTGGCCCTAATGAATTTGGAAACTTTTATACTATAAATCAAATGAGTTCATATCCTTAAGTTGGCATTCATTTGTCTGTATCTTGGGTACCTGAAACATTATCTATCACATTTCCCAATATGGACCCTTACTTTAGTCAAAATGGCTCTCCGCCCACTTTGACTGCACAGCAGTATTTTTATCCATATTTACTCATATGGCTTCCCCAATGTTCTCTACAAATGCAAACCCAGTATTTCTTCCAGTCCCAAGTCAAGATATGCTCTTCCAGGAAGTCTTTACCGATTAACCCCAGGTCATCTTACGCTTAAATTGAATTTCTGTAGAATTTATGACACATCGTTGCTTTTTTAATTGTTAAATTGCTGCCTTAGGAATGTTCCTTAGATGTTCCATTTAGGCATATTTTGTTTCCTCAATCTGAGTATAAGCTCCTCAAAATCTGAAAGAAATTTTTTAGGATCTCCTAAACAATCTGGTACATTGTTGTTGATTATTCACTTAAGGATGAAGCAAACTTTAAGTTATTTTTCTTTAATAAGTTCAAAAAAGATGAAATCTACAAAATATGCACACATAAACCCATATCTCATATATAAAAATATCTCAGATTTTTAAAGACTTTGTTTTAATCTTCAGATAAGAAAGCTCAAGTGAACAGATTTTAAATAGTCATTTCCCATTTTCTTTTCACTTTTGCCAATTTTAAAAGGAGTCCACATGCTCAGAGCTAAAATGTACAAGGTCAAGTGAAAGGAAGTCAGACATTACTAATACAGTGAAGATTTTAATAAAAACTGAAAATGTCGCCCACATTCGATTACTGCACCACCTTGAAGAAATATTACGTTAATAGTTATCTTTTACTACAATGTTAGGAGAAAAGACTAGGGATAAAATTTAGAAGTTAAAAAAGAAAAGAAAGGTAAAACACTGACAAGACAAAGATCTAATAAATAGAGGGAAATGACATATTCATAGATCAGAAGACTCAATGCTATTAAGATCTCAAATGTCCACAAATTGAGCTGCAGATCCTACCAAATCCCAGTAAAATCCCAGCGGACCATCTACATGATCAAATGTCACAAAATTATGCACAAAGACACGTAAAAATGAGAGCATGCAAAAAGCAGTGAAATCCAAGGTCTAGTTAAATCACACTGTGCCAATCGAGCTCCAGGTTTTGATAATGCACTGTAGTCATATAAAGATGTCACTACTGGGAGAGGCTAGGTGTTGGGTACACAAGACCTCTTTGTACTCTTTTTGTAACTTCCTGTGAGTTTATAATTATTCCCAAACAAAATCCCAGCAGGCTTTTTTATATCATTTGAAAAGCAATTCTAAAATTCACATGGAAAAAACAAAGGACTTAAAATAGATGCCAACAGTTTTGAAAAAAAAACAGCAACAGAACAAAGTTGGAGGACTCACTACCTGAATCCAAGACTATCCATAAAACAATAGTAAGCAAGACTGTGATGCACTGGTACAAGTACAGCCATACAGCTCAACAGAACACAACGGAAGCCAGAATATCCCCATATATTTATCGTCAAAGGTGCTAAGGCAACTCACTTGTGATTCATTTCCATGAAGTTCTAAAAAAGCTTTTACACTGACAGAAATCAGAATAGTGATTGCCATGGGAGAGGGGGGTGTGAGACTGGGAAGGGGCATGAAGGAATTTTCTGAGGTTAAGGAAATGTTCTTTCTTAATAAGGGTGTGGGTTATGCAGTTTTCTGTATGTTAAAACTCTTCTAAAAATTTTTTTTAATGTTTTTTATTTTTTTTGAGACAGAGAGAGACAAAGCATGAGCAGGGACGGGGCAGAGAGAGAGAGGGAGACACAGAATCTGAAGCAGGCTCCAGGCTCTGAGCTGTCAGCACAGAGCCCAACGCAGGGCTCGAGCTCACGGACTGTGAGATCATGACCTGAGCTGAAGTTGGACAGTTAACCGACTGAGCCACCCAGGCGCCCCTGTTAAAACTCTCCTAACTGAACACTAAGATCGAATCATTTCACTGTAAGTAGACTAATTCTACCTTAGAAATATATAACAGCATAAAAGCTTTGTAAAATATTTATTAAAAAAACAGAAGAAAATATATCAAAATACTAAGAGTATATCTTATCTCTTGGGAGTTATATAATTTTATTTTTTTTTTATTTTTATTTTTTATAATTACTCTCTGCACGGTCTTTTTTTTTTTTTTTTTCCAACGTTTATTTATTTTTGGGACACAGAGAGACAGAGCATGAACGGGGGAGGGGCAGAGAGAGAGGGAGACACAGAATCGGAAACAGGCTCCAGGCTCTGAGCCATCAGCCCAGAGCCTGACGCGGGGCTCGAACTCACGGACCGCGAGATCGTGACCTGGCTGAAGTCAGACGCTTAACCAACTGCGCCACCCAGGCGCCCCAAGAGTTAGATAATTTTAAAATTATTAAAGATGTGGATGTATAATGTATATGCTGTAAGAATAAAACAAAATTTTTAAAAAGTATGGCACAATAAAAATATCTAGTCCATATTCTACTGTTCCACTAATTCCTACCTTAGTTACCATTCAAATGTGTAGCACGGTTCAACAGGAAGACATATCTTTTGCAGGTGCTCCAGTAATCCCTCAGTTAAGTGCTGGGAGAAAGGTACTGACCCTGACCAATTTTCATTAGTCTTAAAGACACTGCCAAAGAACTGTTACACTCCACAGAAAAAGGAAAAGTCACTATTAGTGTTTCTTCAGAGAAACTACAGCAAAAAACAACAACAACAACGAATCTCACAGATACCTATTTTCTAGTAAAAGATCCCTACTTCCATCCGAGCTCCTCCCTCTCACCTTTACTGTCTTTGTAACTGACATCATTCTCCCACTACTAATTGGCTCGAACAACTATTTTATGTGCTCCTCAAGCTTAAAATTTTGAAGTCCTGGGGTGCAATCAGTAGAGCATGCAACTCCAGATCTCAGGGTCATGAGTCCGAGCCCCACCATGGCATGGAGCCTCCTTAAAATTAAAATAAAAAAAAAAAGTTTTTGATGTCCTCTTTAAATCGTCTTTCTCCATCTTCATATTTCTTCACAAAGCCCCATCAAATGTTTCTTCAGGATGCTTCTCATCAGTTCCTTCCTTGCCATTCTTCTCACCTTGTCTGCTCCATCACTACATACCTCACCCTTAGCTTATTCCATATAATATTCTAGCACAATTCTGTGAATCCCTGAGAGTCCCTACCTTGAGGGTTTGAAAGGACAAAATGATTTTCATAATATGAAAATGTTATTTGCCTCCTTTTACCATGTTGACATTTGCACTAAAAAAAGCAAAAGCAATGGTGATAAAACTGCTGGTGCCTTGGCATAAATCAAAGCAGTGGTCCCACAATGTACTACCAGTCACCATATTTTTCACTGCCATGCACTCAAAAGGAGAAACAAAACAAAACAACAACAACAAAATACCAGTTTCACTTAAGAATGCCTTTATTGAAGCATAATTATTGATTTTATTAATTCTTAACCCTTAATACAAGTCATTTTAATATTCTATTTGATGATATCCACAAAACACTTCCACTGCATACCAAAGTACAACGGTTGTCTCAAAGAACAGCATGTGTGATTTTGAGCTGCAAACTGAACTAGCCACTTTTTCTACAGAACACCATTTTTCATTTAAAAGAACTGGTCAGTCATGCTTAAGTATTTGAAATTTTATTGAAAATGAACTAATGAATCTGTCACTTCAGTGAAAAAAACCAACAGTATTTATTGCAAGTGATACATTTAGTACTTTCAGAGAGAAACATGAATCTTGGAAAACTTCTATCTACCATCAGTACCTCAAAACTTTTCTGCCAATGGTGCGCCTGGGTGGCTCAGCCAGGTGAGTCTCCGACTCTTCACTTTGGCTCAAGTCACGATCTCACGGTTTGTGGGTTCAAGCCCCACATTGGGCTCTGTGCTGATGCGGAGCCTGCTTGAGATTCTCTCTCTCTGCCCCTCTCTCCCTTTTCTCAATAAATAAACTTCAAAAAAAAAAGCTTTTCCATCAAGAGGAATGATGATTTTTGACCTTGTGTAATGAAATATGGAAACTTTGGTAAGATCAGGATAACTCAGTTAATCTCTATTTTCTAAATGACCAATGCATGATGTTAAAAAAGAAAAAAAAAAAAAAAAGATCCATTTAAGTCCAAGAAGAGACTTTTAACATAAGAGTAAGAAAGCTTCATTGATATGGTCTTGGATTCCACATGATAACTAACTTTTAAGAAGGTACGAACTGTCAAGTCGTGGAAAAGAATCAGAGGAAAATACCCACAATTATCTGAAAAGGCTAGTAAAATATTCTCCTTTTCCAAATACATGAGACCAGATTTTTTTATATACGTCAACAAAACAAAATGTCCCAACAGAATAAATGAAGAATTGAGAATCTGTCTTCTATTTAACAAATATTAAAGAGACTTGGAAAATGTACAACAATGTCACTCTCCTCACTAAATTTTTGTTTGGAAATATGGTTATTTTTCATAAAAATGTCACTTATGTGACATGTAATAAGTTTATTCTTTTTAATAAATTGGTATTTTTTAAAACTCGGTTATGTCTAACTGCTAAAATAGTCAATAGCAATAGATACAACAAATAAGTTTGGGGTTCTCAATAACTTTTAAAAGCATAAAGGGGTTCTGAAACTAAAAAGTTTAAGAATCACAGATTCTATTTAGCAGATATTTCCATCTTTCCTCTCTGATCCATTACTCCTTGTACAGAAAACTTTAGAGTTCCCAACGTGCTACCAATTCATACCTAAATAACTTTATCTAGCTTCCAAGAAGTTTAAAATTGGCCCTCCCTTATCTAGCAAATCTTATTTCTCCATGCTCCCAACACAAGCCTTCCAAGTTAATCCTCTCTTCTAGTCCCCAAGCCTTTACCCCTATAGTTTACATACACCTGGGAATACCAACACCCCATTCCCTTCTCTGCCAGCCTCTTCTCTCTCCCTGCCCCCTCCCAGCTACCTAAACTTAACTCATTCTTAGGGGCCAGAGGGCAAAAAGGACAGTGCCTTTAATGTTAGGCTTAAAAAGATGCACTTTCGTCCACAGGCAATGTAGAGAAGATTTTTTGAGCAGGAGAAGGTAGATGACCATCTCAAACTTCTAACAAGACTTCAATCAAACAAAATAAAAGTCTTATTTAAACGTAACTAAAATTCACAGTCAAATCTAAAATTCTCCTACAGAGTTTAAGGACTAAGATAAGCAATGCATTGTCACACTAGGAATCCAAACCCACAATCTCAGGTCAAGGCAGCCTGGAACTCTGAAACGTGGCATCCTCCAGGAAAAAAAAGACTGACAAAGCTAAAGCAGAAAATAGCATGTTTTCATCTCTTGAATCTAAGGCCTTTTGGTACTGGTAAACAAAATCCTTTCCTAAAAGCCCAGTTTAATTCTATTAAAAAACAAAATAAAACCAATACATAACAGCTCCATATACTCACTAGTCACTAAAAGTCTTCAGTTTAAAATGACAGAGTATCTTCATATGCACATAATAGATATGACCACCACTTAACATGCAAAAGATACTCACATTAGGGCTACTGATTTAGTTTAGACCTAATAATAATCCACAATGCGTAATTCATTCTGTACTCACTATTACCAGAACTTTAAATCCAGCCCAATGGTACCTTCTCTGTAAAACCTGCTGTGATTTCTCCCAACCAGAAACAATGATCTCCTTTCTCTAAACTCACATAGCATATAGTTTGTTCCCTTTATCAGTTCATTCATTCATTCCACAAATATGTACTGAGAGTCTAATATGTGTCACACACTAGGGCACAGTAGTGAACAAAACAAAACCACCAGCTTCCTGGATTTACACTATAGTAGGAAGAGAAAGGAAATACACAACTAAATAGAAGGTGACAAACGTCATAATAAAAACGAAAATTAGGAAGAGAGCAGAGGGTGAGTTTTCTATAAAGCTAACAGAACTTCAAGTTCAGGCTTCCTCACTCGCCTCTGTGAGTGCTGAGAATTACTGGGACATGCAGAACATAGAAGGTGACCAGTAACAGGATGCTAACAGGGAGCATTTTATGAGACCACTTCTGAGTAAATGCCTACAGAGATCTCAAAAAAGGACCTGACTCTAAGGTTACAACATTTTGTTGGGACATCTTTTCTCATTCTAAATATTCACTTTTATACCAAACTTTTTATTTTTATTTATTTACTTAATGAGGGCCCCCCCCCCAAACTATATAAACTTCAGGCCCTACAAAATCTGGATGCATCCCTGTTAAAGACAGAAAGTTAAGAGTAGGGTGGGGTGCCTGGGTGGCTCAGTCAGTTGAGCGTGGGACTTAGGCTCAGGTCATGATGGCGCTGTCCATGAGTTTGAGCCTTGCATCGGGCTTGCTGCTACTGGCACGGACCTCGCTTCAGATCCTCTGTCCCTCTATCTCTGCCCCTCCCCTGCTCACACTCTATCAAAAATAAATAAAACATTAAAAAAAAGAGAATGGGGTGTTATTTCCTATAAGGTGGTAAGGAACAGACGCATTAAAAGGTGACATGTGAGCTGAAACCCAAGGGAAACAAAGAAGCAAACCATATAGCTATCGGGGGAGGGCAGAATTCAGGCCCAGAACAGCAAGTGCAAAAACCCTGAGGCAGGAGCATGAGAAGCAGGGTAGGTTAGGCCAGTAGCAAAAGAAATATGTAATAAATAATACCAGAAGCAATTAATGATTAGAGGCACAGAGTACAAGGCCCTTTTCTAAGCATCACTACTTTACAGCTGAGTAAACTGAGGCAGAGAAAAAAGGATTAAGTAATTGGCTAAGGGTAGTGAAACCAGGCATTCTGACTCCAGACAGAACCCAGCTCTTAAACCACTTTACTAAGCTACAGAGAAGTCATCTGTTCAGATTATGGAGTGTCTAGACAATCTCTCAGCCAGTAAGAGATTTAATATAATAGAAAAGAAGAAATCAAAAAGGTTTTGAACTCAAAACTATGATAGCTAAAAGTAGGTCCACATTCCACGTCCCTATAAATACCAAGGGCCAAATCTTGTCATTTTTGCTACTCCGCTCACAGTCCCTAACACATTTCCTTTCACAGTAGTGCTATTCAATGTAGGATGGTTGTTCAGTGTACTCTCAAAAGAGAACTACCAACTATTCACTCTCAATACAAAATAATGTATTAAATGTTCTGTCACAAGTAAATATGTATACATATTAAACCTTGGAGGTAAGCACCTCCTTTAGGGAGTCAGATCCATATCAAAGTCAGATAACCTGGGTTTTGTTGTTGTTTTTAAAGCTCTCAAGAAAAATGATCCCACAGTCTGTCCCACTGTCGCTTGCCATCGCAAGTAACTACTAATGCTGGAAAATTCTACCTTAATTTTACCTTAAATACTCAAACGACCTTTCTGAAGTTTAGGACCTCAGGTCCCCCTAGACTTTGTCCTCCATGAAAGTGAAAAATAAGCATAGCCTTAGACAATCAGGTTTTATTTTCCTTCAGCTATTCTTTTCTCCATGCTTAAGGTATTCATGTTCCTCAAAAGAAGTTAGGTTTCAGAACTGAGTTTTCCAATCTTATAACCATGGAGTATAATGAAAGAATTAGTGTTTGAGGATATTAATCAGAACACCTTGAAAGATACAGAGCTACAAATCAGCCAACACAATTCACTAAATGCTTGAACAAATGAATTTTCTGATTTCACTGCCCAATCTTCCGTTTTGCTCCTATCAGCTTTCATAGAGACTCCGTCTGTTTACCCAGACTACCATGTGAGTGCTACTTCGATGCTTAGCAACAGTGCAGCCTCTGCTTCACAGGGAATGGCTTCCAAACACACACAGATAAAATCAATATCAACATTTCCAAAGCATGTTCTCTACAGGACACTGATTCTAAGGACAAGCAATATGGATTACAGAGAAAAAGAATCCCACAGACAAGCAAGTTTGGAGTTTGCTGGGTTAAGCAACATTTAACAGGTTTCTTTACCACATGATGTCTCAGTCTTCGGTATACTGATAGTAGTGCTTTCTCTGGAGCATCCCAGACACATTTTGGGAAATGCCTACAAAGTCCTGTCCGGAATAAAAGATGATTCCAAGGCCCCAAGCCTTAGCAAACTGCCAACACTGGGGCTTTTGACAGAAGTGGAATATAAGGAAAGGCCCATCTGGAGGCAGATGTGCTCTGTAAAGAAAGAGGTCAGGTGGAGACAGTGGGCTAGGGCTCAGGAGAAAGCACGAACCGGAAACACATTTGGGAGTCATTCACAGGATCAAGCTTAAGCCATGAGACTAGATGAGACACTTCCTTAGAGACACAGTAAGACTGGTCCTTCAAACATCCTTGCCTTACTCTATCTCCAGCTTTAGTATCTTCTGCTTCTCTCTAGCAATAAATGTAGAAAAACAACAAGACATGGTGTAGGAATATGACGAACTGAAAAAGCTACCTGAGAAAAAATAGTACAACACATGTGAAAATCCTATTAATGTTGATAAACATTGATAATGTGATCTGGTAAACTGCCTAATTTCTCCAAGAGAACTCTCTGAAATGACAAACCTATAGATTGTTCATTCTTTTCTTTTTTCTAAATGTAATGAACACTATAAGCCATCTCTCCAAAAGAACACCCATATGTATACGTATATATATATACACACGTATATATATACATATGTATATGTATATACATACATTAAACCTATTAATGTCAGAGGACCTCCTGAGGCCCAGTCATTGAGCTCTCTAGTTGTCAACTCCTAGGTCCCTAGGTAACCGATGCTACAAATACTTCATCTCACAGATAAAGTCCATACAGTTACAGGACATTTAAAAGTATGACTTTTTTTTTTAAACTCTATTTTCACGTACTTTAAGGTAGTGCAGAGAGAATGTATACTTGTATTTTTTGGCCTAGAAAAAATGAAAACTTGTTGGGTAAAACTCAAGTCATTTATCTAACACCATAAACAGGCATATGATGGTAATAACACCTTCACAACAAAACAGCTGAGAGGCTAAATGATTTTACAAGGCTGCACAACTAATAAATTCCAGGTCTTCCACATCCTACTCCAGTGCTTTTTAACTAAACCATGCCACCTTAAATAAGCATGTTATCACATTAGGATACAGTTTGAAAATAAAAATCCCTTGAAGCACCCACCTTCCAAGAATGACTATAAACAATTAAGTCTCTACCTTATTTAATCTGATTATTCCATTTTTAGCACCTAAACTGACAAATTAAGGAGCACATTACACACACTGGCTTTTGAAAACAAACCCTCTTATGTACTCCTCTCTAATCAACAGTTTGTACAATTAAGAAAAATCTAAAACAGCCAAACAAATACAAAAAAAATCTTTTATCTTTATATGTGGACGTGATTACAGACAAAAATACAAACAGCTTAAGCTTTGGGTGATTTAGCAAGCAGGGTGTACAATGCCAAAAACCACATGGAGTTTTCTGCTTTGGGCCCCTGGTATTGGAAAAGTCTGGCACAGGGATCAAGCCTCTATTATCTGGTGTCCACTTGGCAGACTCTACAAAAACAATGAGGCCTGGCTGCACAGTAGGAGTTAGGTATTCCGACTACTACTTCAAGATCCACTCTAACACAGAGTATGGCTACAACACGTATGCTGAACTAAAAGGTGTGCCCTGATTTCTCCACTGGAAAATTCAGTAAGACATTACCTGCTCATATCCTATCTTTATACAGGCAGTACTGCTATCGTTAAGAATGCAGTCTCTAAAGGATAAGGTTCGAATTGTGCTTTGCCACTTACCCACCCTGGCAAGTTACCACAGCTTCCCTGTGCCTCAGTTTCCTCAAATGCAAAATGGAGTGAATAACAGCACCGATTTCATAGGGTTGCTGTAAGCAGTAAGTAAATTAATACGCGGAAAAACCTTACAGCAGTACCTAGCAAAGAATAAGCACTCCACAAATGTTAGTTCTCATTATCATTACTTTAAACAGTTGACGAGTAATCAACTTATACCTGCATTGCACTTAGAAGTCCTTAGGAAATTATAGGCCTTAATTTTTTTTTTTCTTTTTAATCATGTGGCTTAACTACCAGCTGTTTTTTCTAAATATAGTAAATACATGGCCAATTATTCTTGAAAAGAACTTACTGTACACACTGCCACCTAAGACTTACACACTAGTAAAGTTTTAGTTACCTTTTCAATTGAATATAACTAGATTCCCCTAAATAGCTCTAATCTACTTGGATCCATTCACTTCAACTTTCATAATCACACCAATTCCAAAACACAGCCAATGGTCATTCTTACCTGGACTGTGGCAATGGCTGCCTAACTGTTCTTTCCCCTCCAATCTCCGCTGCAGTAAGGCAGATCTTTTAAAAGTACAAATCTAGGGGCGCCTGGGTGGCGCAGTCGGTTAAGCGTCCGACTTCAGCCAGGTCACGATCTCGCGGTCCGTGAGTTCGAGCCCCGCGTCAGGCTCTGGGCTGATGGCTCGGAGCCTGGAGCCTGTTTCCGATTCTGTGTCTCCCTCTCTCTCTGCCCCTCCCCCGTTCATGCTCTGTCTCTCTCTGTCCCAAAAATAAATAAACGTTGAAAAAAAAAAAATTTAAAAGTACAAATCTAATTTTACTCTTCCACTGAAAACCCTACCATGGCTCCCCATTGTCCTACAGAAAAATCTGACCGCTTCATAAGACGTAAGGGGCCTGTATGATCTAGGGCCACCCTCCTTCTCTGGCTTCTCAGGCCATTCAGGCCTTTCAAATCTTCCCCCTGTTCCTTGGGGCCTCAGAGCCTTTGCAGATTATGTGCCTCTATCTGGCATAATCTTCTCTCCCCATTGCCTCTGACTCCCCAGAGATCAGGTCCTCCTGTTACTGTGCTCTTATCACCCTAATCCTAATCTTCTTTTCTCCTGGGCAGCACGAAATAAAACTGCAATAAAATAATTATCTAAGTGGTTGTTTAATGGTCTTCTTGCCCCCTCCCCAAAATAGATAAACTCCCAGTAAGAATTAGGAACATGTCTATCTTTTTCTGCTACAACCCGTGCTTAGATGCCCAGTACCGTATAGATGACAGGTGTGCACAAAGTTCCTGTATTATCTCACGAGAAAAACTGATGAGACAGGTGATGACGGAAAGCAAATCATCCACAAAAGGAGACGAATGCAGAATCCTGGCTGTCCTGTGAGTTGCCATCCGTGGGCAAAATAAAGTTAAGACGAAACTTTCCAAAGTAAAATTAAGTTTCTCTGTGCATCCTCTGATGTTATGTGAAACAGGAGTTGTACTTCAGTCAGTCACCAGTAAGAAGATACATAAATAAATCAAGACTGCTGCCACATTTGGCGCTATCCCCATCTTGGCAGTCTCTACGAGGCCAAGAGTTGAGCTGGCCACGGAAGGGTGATTTATCTAGGGGGTACCTTTACAACCGGAAAGCTGGACGACTAATGGACTTTGAATTCTAACCCAGTCAAACCAGTACCCTTGCTGAGTATTCGTTAAAAAAAAAAAAAAAAAAAAATCTGAATCTTCTATGTCACTGACAAAAACAAGTTTAATAAGGCACCACAGTCCAATTCAATTTGAAGAAAACAAAGTTGTTTTTCTCCAAAACAGGAAAAAAAATTATACTAACTAGATCTGTTTTACTGACCCAAGTCAATACTTGGAAGATTAAAAGAAAACTGGTATGCGGATGCTAAGAGGCCAGAGGTTGGGGGGCTGTGGGCGGAGGCTGCCCAGGTTCCAAACTACCGCCGGCCCGGTGGGCAGCAGTGCCCGACCCACGGCGGGCAGTCCCGGGTCCGTCTGATGGACACCGGTTTGACATACGCCAAACCCCCGCCGTCTGGTTCGTCGCTCTGACCCTGCCAATGCAGCAAACGGCCAGACCCTCTCCGCGCTGTAACGAGCAGAGCGGCCCGCTCGCGTCCAGCCTTAGCCGGGCACTGCGCGTCCAGGGGAGGGTTCAGGTAAGGGCTCGGAGGTCTCGGGGTGACTCGTTTGGCCCTTTGTTCGCTCCAAGGCAGCAGAGCCCCCCGGGCGCCCGCTCCTCCTCCGCCTCCCCCATTGCTCCCGGGGCGCCCGCGCCTCCCGCGGAGGGACAGCGCGGACGCGGGTGCCCGGGGGGCAGCGGCGGCGCCCCCCGCCCTCCCCGCGACGGGTCCCGACCCCGCGGCCTCGGCGGCGCGCGGCCCCTCGCCTTTACCTTGTAGACGTCGCCGTAGGTGCCGCTGCCGATGCGCTGAATCAGCTCGAAGTCCTCCTGCGGGTTCCGGCGGGACAAATCGAACCCGGGGTTCATGGCGGGCCCCGGGTGCCCCCCGCCTCCCTCCCGGGTAGGGGAGGGGGGGCGCTCAGGGGGCCACACGGAGAGTGGGAGCCGCGGCCGGCCCCCTGCTCCCCCGGCGGTCACAATCGCCCGGCTCCACGCTGCGGCCGCCGCAGCTCCTCTCACGCCGCCGCCGCCGCGGACGACGACCCGGCTAACCGTCCCCGCCCCCGCAGTCCGCCGCCAGCCGAACCCGGGTCACACCCACAAGGAGAGGAGAACGCTCGCAGCCCCTCGCTCGGGGTGCAACTCCAACATGGCTTCCGCCTTCGCCGCTCCTCCCCCTCCCCTTACTCCGGCTCCTCCACCCTCCTCCCCCTTTTCCCGGCTCCGGCCCGACTGCGCAGCCGCGATCCCGGAGGGAGCGCTCGTCGGCCCCGCGCGCGTGCGGCCCCGTGCGCGCTCCTGCTCCGCGCGCCTGCCGGGCGTGGGCGGGCGGCCCGGCCGCACCGGACCCTGGTCCCGCGCAGGACTCTCGCGCTGTCGACCCGCGCGCAACTGCGGCCGAGCCTTGCCGGGAAGGTGTGCCTGTCCCAGGGGCCGCGGGGAGTGGGACGGAAAAAAAGTAGCTCCTTTTCGCTTCTGATTCCCTGAACAGCAAAGTTTGATGTCGCTGTATCACGTCCCAACCTTAAGCAGGTAGTAAAGTTTTAATTTGCAAGACAGCCAGGAGCCCCAGTTTATTTGTAGAAGCACTTGCACGCAGAAGACACAGCCGAGTACCAGAGACCTTCTGAGATTGCGGGGAAAGGGTGGCACTGAGGAAAGCCCCTGAGAAAAGTGAGCCTTGCTAGATTAGATATCCGACACTGAAGCTGGCCTGCCTGGCTGCAAAAGAGGGCAGGCCTGGAGGGCAGCCAGGAGGCGTGTGGAGTGGGTAGGGCGTGGGAAGCTCTGGGGGAAAAACACGCTGAGCGGCTGCTCACCAGCCCGAGTGGAGAGCGTGGGAAGCTGGCAGAGCCCAGAATTAAAACAGTGGTTGACCTTCTTCCCCAGAGACGCCTGGATTATCAAAGACCCGGGCGGGGACAGTGCAAGCTGTGAGCAACCTTGCGAAGGAAAGGTAGTGGAGGGTGGAGTGTGAACAAGACCCATCCTGCGCCTGAAATGTAAACACATGATTGATCCGGAAGCTCTTTAGTGTACCTACCCAAAGTCCCACCCAGAGTGAGACCCAGATGGTGAGCATCGCATCCAGTCTTGTGGACACCGGCTCCACCTGTTAATACCTGTTCAAGAAAGCGTGTGGACATGGAGAGTTAATTTTCTGTTCTCAATAAACCATCCACTAGGCATGTCCAAAAGCTTTAACCAAGTAGGTGAGGGCCACTTTGACAATACTACTTTGCTTCAGAAATGCCTTCCTAATATCCATAGGCACCACACCTTCTAACCACTAGTGCTCCCTAATGCCTGATGACTCCTGAAAAACTAGGTCTTATCAAACCTCTTAAGGATAAAATAAGTGTAATCAAATAATAGTCAAGCCAGTTACAGTTAACTGCCTCATTTTTCTCATTTCAATCCTTTTGCCCACAGGAAGATTGCATATTAAGTTCTCAAAGAAGTTGTTTACTCTGAGTATTGAATAGAAGGTGTTGGAAAATGACCGTCTCTTCACCCATACAAATAGCTTTGTTTTAATTAAAGCATGAGTGACATGTGCACATCACTTAAATTACTCCCACATGAGTGCTTATCATTGGATTTCTTCTAGCTAGATCTTACCTTAAGGCTCTGGTATCTTGAAAATTGAACTCCCGAATATAAATGTTATTCCATTCCTGCTTTTGCCTGTTTAAGGCACTTGCTAGGGACCCAGACTGCAGGCCTTTCTTCAGCTTGTCCACATTTGGAGAATTGTTTGGCCCCTTTAAGCCAAACATAAGAATAATTAGTCCAGGATTCAGATAAGCAGACCTAATAAACTATCCCAAATAGGAATCAGCTCTACTGGCTTTCTCTGCCTTTTTAACAGGGGCGGGGGAGCCAAATTCTCAGCAAGAGAACCTCATAATGGTTTCACTGTTTTGTTTGCTAGGATTATCATCTGTGCAGATAACTTTGCATTTGCATCACTAATAGACTTCTTTCAAAGGGAAAAGACATTTCAGTAGGACTGAAACAGTCTTTAAGGTTTTGTTTGTTCCATTTTTGGCAGGGCCGAGCTAGCTAGTCCTTTTGAAAAGGGATTGATTTTCGTGTAAGGGCCTGATTTGCCATATGGGTTACAGCATAAATAAAAGGGCTTTTGCAATTAACTGCTCACAATGAATAAAATATTTTGTTCTTTGTAATATAGATACATGCAGATGCCAAATCCGATGTCTTTGTTTTTCCTATTCCAATGCTCCTCAACTTTGCTAGAAGTAACACTAATGATCACACTTTCTTTGAATCTGAGAAATAGCTTCCCTTTTCTGTGATTAAAAGCATCCTTAGAAGTCATCTAATCTTTTCAATTTAAGAACTGCTTCTACAGCACCTATCCTGTCTTTACTGCTACCTGAATACCTTCAACAAAAGGAAACTCGCTGCTTCCAAAAGCAACCCGCCTTGTTATGAGACAGTGCTAGTGAATGATCAAAGTAACAATAATAAAAACAATAGTAATATCTAGCATTACCTAGTGCCTATGAGGTGCCAGGAACTGAGCCAAGTATTTTCCATGTATTATCTCATTTAATTCTCAACAACAACTTAATGACATAGGTATTAATGTCATCATTTTTTGAGGTACAGACAGATTAAGCTGGCTCAAGGTGATAGAAAGCTGAAATTTGAACAGGGTAAGACATGAAGGCTCTCAGCCACTAATCTGTACTCTGCTTTACAGTATACTTTTTAAAACTTCTCTTGGGGCACCTGGGGGGCTCAGTCGGTTAAGTGTCTGACTTTGGCTCGGGTCATGATCTCACGGTTTGGTTTGTAAATTTGAGTCCCGCGTTCAGCTCTCCACTGTCAGTGTAGAGCCTGCTTCAGATCCTGTCTCCGTCTCTCTGCCCCTCCCCCACTCCCACTCTCTCTGTCTCCCAAAAATAAATTTTAAAAAATTATCTTATGCTAAGCCCAAATCTGCCTCCCTGTCATGCACTTAGAGTCAATGATTATTAAATTCTAGTGGTACAGAATACAGAGAAGAAAAGCCACAGTGCCTGCCCTCAGGCAGTCTCACATAACTGAGAAGCATAGAAGAGGGGCAGGAATGCAGGCAGGAAGATATAGGAAGGATGCTAAAGGTAAATCCTGAAAAATGTGTTGGAGTTAGCCAAAGAAATAAAGGGGAGATCGTACGCTCCAGGCTGGCCACTTAGCCCTAAGCCCCTTAAAACACTCACCCATGTGAGCATCACACAGTAGGGAGCAGGTAAAGGCTAAAACGGACAGTATATTCAGACCACCCTCCTCTTAGCCCATCCTTCATGGGTGTGTGGCTTAGGGATTCTTTGGTCTCTGTACCAGCTCTCAGTTTTACCCCGAAGACTTCTTGTCTGAACCACCCATCAGATCCACTTCCTTGGCTTACTGACCTCATAATCACCACTCACATTTCAGTAGACCGACAGCTCTGGGAAAGGAACACAAAGCAGGCCTTGGCTCAAAAAGACGACAACCAGGCCATCCACCAGAGGAGGAGAATCAGATGGAGACATATATAACACAATGACAGAGAATTCCAGGATGTCATGCAGCCTAGCCTAGCAGAGCTCTGAGTCAGGCTACCTGGATTCCTAGCTTTGTCCCTTCACTGAATGACCTTAAGGAGGTTATTTCAAAATGGGGCTCTTATGGAGTCAAAACGAAACAAAAGTCAGCAGTGCCTTACCACAGTAAGCCCACAGAGTATTAATTGCTACTATTTTGGATAGATTTTAGAATTTAAAAAAATTTTTTTTGGTATAAGTGTAACTTTATTATTTTTTACGATGTTATATTAGTTTCAGGTGTACAATATAGTGATTCAACAATTCCATACATTACTTGATGCTCATTACAAGTGCACTCAGACCCGTCACCTATTTAACCCAACCTCCCACTCCCCTCACCCCATTTTAGAATGCTTTAAAGGGTGACAAGTCATGGGGATAGGAATGGAGATATTATTTAGGAAAACAAATGCAATAACATATACAGGAGAACCTGAATGGAGGCCAGGGATGCTGAAGACAGAAGACAAAGAACATAAAGATCATTGGACTGTGGAATTAAAGGTCCGTGGGGTGACGAAACAGGTAGACAATGGGTGACAAATAGGCTTAAACAACTGAGAAGGTCCCAAGAGGGTGATAGCATTTGCCATAACAGAGGTATGAGGGTTATTTGGGGGAGGGTTTTAACGTTAGGTCGAAGTAAATGATTCTGTTTCTTACCTGGTAAGATTGAGATGCTCAACTGTAAATGTAAAATTAGTGACGAAAAATAGAGTTGAGGGGTGCCTAGGTGGCTCAGTTGGTTAAGGTTCTAACTGTTGATTTCAGCTCAGGTCATGATCTCACAGTTTGTGAGGTGGGGTCCCTGCATTGGGCTCTGCTCTGACAACATGGAGCCTGCTTGGGATTCTCTCTCTCCCCCTCTCTCTGCCCCTCCCCTGCTCGGTCTCACTCTCTCTCTCTCTCAAAATATATAAACATAAAAAAAAACATAGAGTTGAAACTTAGAAAAGGTGTCACGGCTAATTTTTAAATTTTAAGAGTCATAGTTTAGAAATATTTATTATCTATTACATGCCAAACACTATGTTAGATTCTGAATGTGAAATAGGGCCTGAATTCAAATGGTCCCTGAATTCAAGTTGAGGCTACAAATTCTCAGATAATTCCTTTACAATGAGATAAGTACTAGGGTGCAGGGAAGCAAAGTTAGAAGGAGATATTTATTAGGTGTTCCTTGGGCTAATAATTTGGCTCTTTTTCAAGCCAATATATGTTTTAAAATTTTCTTTAAACAGGGACACCTGGGTGGCTCAGTCAGTTAAGCCTCTGACTTTGGCTCAGGTCATGATCTTATCGTTCAAGAGTTGAGCCCCGCATCAGGCTTTCTGCTGTCAGCACAGAGCCTTCTTGGAATTCTCTGTCTCTCTCTGCCCCTCCCCTGCTCTCTCGTGTGCATGCTGTCTCTCACTCTCTCTCAAAAACAAATGTATTTTTAAATGGTATACTCTACATTTATTTACAGGTAAGGTAGAGCTCTGCATGGGGAGTAGGTGGAGATGGAAGTCCTCAGGTGTCAACTTTCAACTCCCACTCTGATGTTCTGAGCAATTCAGTTCTGCTCCCAGATTTGCATATGTCCCAGTACAGTGTTTCTCAATGGAGGTTTTATTAGCATTTTGGGTAGGACAATTCTTCCTTGTGTGGGACTGTCCTCTATTTTAATACTGCTCCCAGCCACACTGGCATCAACAACAAAAATAGCCACACATATTTCTGAATGTCTAGGGTTGGGCTGGGGTGGAGGATGGGGGGGGGGGGGACATGGTGACTGGATTGAGAATGTTTGCTTATCATGTCCTTGGGAGAACTGTCACCCACATCAAACTGTTATTGTAGTATTCCTTTCTATCTCATATAGTATATTTCCTGAGAGAAGTTCTGGTATGTAAAATATTGTCCCTCCGATTTCCAATACTTAGCACCCAAGTGGTATTTCACTGCCGTCTGTAGATTCACAACCAAGATTTCACCTGCCCTTTATCACACAGTTTCTGGGATCACATAGGAGGGCACCGAATCTAGTCTTTGCAGGTTATGGAAGTCTTCACAGAGGAAGGACCCTCCAGACTGAGACTTAAAAGACAAGTAGAGAATTAGCCAGGCAAGAAGGTATACTCCATATCAAGGGTAGAGAGATTACATTTGAAGAAACTAAAGTAGTTCCCTTTAAGGAGAATGACAAACGAGGCTAGAAGGTAAGCAGGGACCAGTCCATTAAGAAGCATGTAAGTTGTGTTGAATAATTCACATTTCTTCCTGAGAGCAAAAGGGAGCTGTTGGTGGGTTTTCAGCACTGAAGTAACATGGTCTAATTTGCTCCTTAGAAATAGTCCACCAGCTGCAGGTGGCGAATGAATTGAAGGCAGGTGGCAAGACTGGAGATGAGCTGGGAGAATAGGAGACCATTATAGCAGTCCAGGTGGGAGAAAATGATGGTCTGAATGAACATATGGACTCAGCATCAACATTGGGTGATGTCTTTGAAATTGTGGGTTGAGATGAATTCTCATAGGGAAAATAAGTAGAATAGGTAGGCAGAAAACAGGTTCCTAGAAAACCCCAACATTTAGACTGAGCAAAGGCAGAGGATCTAGCAAAGGAGGCTAGGAAGGTGGAATCCATTATGTGGAAATGGAATGGTATGGTAGCCACAGGTGTGTACCACTTAGGAGTCCCTTCAAGGAAGCACCTGCTGTAGGAGTGTGACTCGCTGACAGCCTCCAGCTACCATGCCTTTGGGATCCATCACAGAACTCATGCAGAGGTCTCGGTCTCCCCAGATGCTCCCAACAAATGACTGAGCACAGCCGGCCATTCCTGCCCATGGAATTTCCTCTAGTGGGCAGCTTTGCTCTGGGGCACCCCGTGAGCCTACTGAGCCAGTTACAGACCATCCCTGCAGACTGAGGCTCTTCCTACCCAGTCCTTCTTCCTTCTTTCTCTCCTTTCACAGGTATGAAGCCATGCATTGCAGTCTGAGAGTCTTCCCTCCTACTCCTGCTCCCTTCCCTCTTTATCCTTCACAGGTGCATCTTACACTTCTAATTCAATTTTACCATCTGCTGAACTAGTACAATTGATATCAATGAAGTGAAGGAGGGAATTTTAAGAGAGTGATCAAGCTTGTGATAAATGCCAGAAAGAGACTGACAAGGAGGGAGACAGAAAAGTGTCACCAGATCTGTCACTATGGAGGTCAGTGTCAGTCTATTGAAGTCCATAGTCCCTGTTCTGCTATTGTGTCTCCTCTTAGTGTTATTCTCCCAGATCCCCTTCAATTTGGTCATACATTATAGTCTTCATACATCGCATCCAGACACCCTCATTATGGACACATTTAATTTGTTAATATCTTTTTTTTTCACTTTATTTTTTAAGTAAGTATTTTTTAAATGTGTATTTATTTTCAGAGAGCGCACGTGCACATGAGCACCATCTGGGGAGGGGCAAAGAGAGAGAGAGAGGGAAGGAGAGAGAGAATCCCAAGCAGGCTCCATGCTCAGTACAGAGTCCCACAGGGAGCCTGATCCCATAACCCTGGGATCATGACCTGAGCTAAAACCAAGAGTCAGACGCTCAACTGACTGAGCCCCTCAGGTGCCCTGTGAATATCTTTGTAAATTCTGGCACCAGGAGGTGAGTTCAGTATTCCACAGGGAGTCTGATCAATGTTGACGATAGGAAGATTATAACTACCTGTTATCTGAACACTATATTTTAGCCTAAACTTTGATTCAGTTTTTTGTTTTTGTTTTTGTTTTGTTTTTTTTTTTTTTATAGCCATGACAAACTCAGGGCTGCTGTACTGCTCAACACCAAGGGATGCCATTCAGATTATATAATCCTCAAGTCCAACCTGGCCCTTGGGTCCTGTTTTTAAAAATCTCCTTAGGGCGCCTGGGTGGCTCAGTCAGTTGAGCGTCCGACTTCCACTCAGGTCATGATCTCACGGTGTGTGGGTTCGAGCCCCGCGTCCGGCTCTGTGCTGACTGCTCAGAGCCCAGAGCCTGTTTCAGAGTCTGTGTCTCCCTCTCTCTCTGACCCTCCCCCGTTCATGCTCTGTCTCTCTCTGTCTCAAAAATAAATAAACGTTAAAAAAAAAATTTTTTTTTTAATCTCCAAAATCCACATTTGCTCCCCTCTTAATCATATCATCAGAAGCGTTCTTGAAACCTCATTGCCATAAAATTCTGGGGACAAGAAACCTGGTCTTGTGCATCCTACTATAAATTTCCTGTCTTGCCAAGAGTTCATCAGACCAGATACCATTTTCTCATCACCAAGCACATATAACAACACCAACAACGAAACAAGGCACAGAGTACCTCTACCCAATATTGCTACCAGGTGAGGTCTTGAAAAGACAAACAAATTAGACAAGATCCTAGAGCCTTGTTTGGATAGACAAGAACTTCCTATCTTCTTGAGAAGCCAGGAGTTTGAGGGGGTGCTGTTTGGCCAGCACCGTAGTTAATATCTTTTTAACTCAACTAATCCTTGAGGGGTACAGGCTATGTGAAAAATAGATAACGAAGTATCAAGGGACTACAAGAAAGTACAGGTCAGATACAGGCTGGGTAAGAGACTAAGAGATGCTAAGATAATCTTATTGATGAAACTCCTGGTTATATTAACCTTTTATCCCATGGTAGATTACAGCATAGTGTTTCCCAGTTCCTTTTTACATAATATCTAGCCTACAGTTCCCCTTAGATACTCCCAGTTAAAGGGCATTGCCCTGACCCTTAGTTCCCAAATATAGAGTGAGGCCACTATGGGGCCAGATCGAGTTGGTCCAGAACAAATGTGGTGATATACACTTTTTCCAGAGTAGGTTATTGCCCAGAGCATTATCATGCTGGCCTTTTTTTAAAACAAGCTTTATTCTAAGGGCACCTGGGTGGCTCAGTTGGCTAAGCATCTGACTCTTGACTCTTGGTTTTGGCTCAAGTCATGATCTCACGGTTCGTGAGTTCAAGCTTCGCGTAGGGCTCTGCACTGAAGTGAGGAGCCTGCTTGGGATTCTCTCTCTCCCTCTTTCTCTGCCCCTCCCTTACGCTCTCTCTCTTTCTCAAAAGAAATAAGGAAGAAGAAGAAGAAGAAGAAGAAGAAGAAGAAGAAGAAGAAGAAGAAGAACTTTATTCTAGTAATTCTTACTCTTAGGAGGACTCCAACCCCCACTCCCAACAAAACCTGTGGTAAAGCTATCTGCTTACAGATCTAGAAAGTTCATCTCTTTGGGAAAAAAAAATTCACTAATTTGGTTTAAACCTGGTATGGAGGTTTTCTTGATCAAAACACACCAAAAAAATAGCAATAAAAGCTAAGTTAAATAATTCAAATAAAGTGCCAGGAGTTTTCCATTATTCCTACCCCTGCTCACAGTTCAAGCTGATGTGAAGATAACCCATTTCTCAGATTGACCCAGATCTCTGCCTAGGACATGGATCCATTTGCTGGGTCTGAGCTCATAGCAAAGCCCATCTGGATGGATCAAGGCATATTTCTTCTTGGTATGGGAGCCAAACTTCCTGCCTGGAATCTGATCATCTTGGTTACTTAAAGATACTTTTAAAAATATATATGTTTAGGAGTGCATGGGTGGCTCAGTCGGTTAAGCATCTGACTCTTGACTTTGGCTCGGGTCACAGTGATCTCATGGTTCACAAGTTCAAGCCCCGTGTCAGGCTCTGCACTGAGCATGGAGTCTGCTTGAGATTCTCTCTCTTTCTTTCTGCCCCTCTTCCCCACTCTCTCTCTCTCTAAAATAAAAAAATAAAATATGTATATATGTTTAAATCAAGACTCAGTTATGAACTTCCCCAGCTAAGCATCTGATACCATCAGAATGGTTTAAACCTGTGTTGACGGAATAACAAAAGGAAGGAAACTCATGAAAATTTCCCTGATGCTCTGTATTTTATTTACAAATAGCTGACCCCTCTGTGAAATTTGTGAATAGCCTTTTACAAGCATAAATGTGGCACCACGTATAGGCAGTCTTTCTCTATCTCAACCTCGAAACTGTTAACTGGGCATCAATATCTGAAAATGTTTACATGAATTTTAATGCTGAAAAGTATAATACTCTTAAGTTGCTGATACTGGTATTTAGGGTTTACCTCTCACCTAACTCTCAGGTCATTCCAAATAAACCCAAAACACCATGTCTGCAAATCTGAATGCAGTCTGTTTCTGCTATGTGGTGCAAGTCTCTTAATTAGTCTGTCTGGCCCCATTTTGTTCTTCTTCTGATAATACTACACCTGGGCAATAAACATAATTTCTTAAAATGCCAAAAATGGAAATATGGAAGTCCTGCGGGGAAGCTAAATTTGGAATGAATGTGAGTTCACTTTTAAGTATGTTGAGTTTGAGGGGATGAAAGGGCATTAAGGAGGAGACATTACAAGGACAGTGACAGATTTAGGAAGTGCAAGAGGGAATTAGATCGTGATGTGTAAATGTGAGTCATATAAGTAAAGATGGTAGGATCAATCATGAGATCTCTAAGTGAAAGTTTGAGAGTATAGAGCAGTGGTGAGCAATCTTTCTTTGTTTCTTTCATTCAGGAAAGGACCACTTAAACGAAGCAGAAAGTGTTTACAAATCTTGTTGTTGAAACATTCAAAGTGAAAATAATGTTACTGGCTTCCATAACAAGACCTTATGCTCTGGGATGATTTATTGAGATATGAATATCTATTCTTCTCCCAGGCAGTGTTTTCTAGCTTGCCCTAGCTTGATGTATTTGTGATGTGTAACCTAAGGTAAAAAGAATGTAGACCTGAGTGGGGAAATGAGAAGAGAAGGGGAATAATTTAGCTAGAAAGGAGTTAAGTCAACCTTCAAAGTGTTGGAAGAAAGGGAGAAGGGAGGTAACCAAAAGCCCAATCAACTAGGTCCTAGAGAAAGAGTTTGGGGATTTAGAGAGAGAGAGAATAGAATGGAACCCAAGCGTGTCTCTGTAACCACAAATGGGTTCTCTGATGTTCTTTGAGATCTGTAAATACAGTTGGAATACCTTTTAAAAATTGCCGTGTATCTTTATATGTGATACTGAGCAGAGTCTAGGCATATGGGACCCCAGGACTTATTAGAGTTCCAAGAAGAATGCCAACGAGAAATTTGGCAATGGTTTTGAACTGCTAAAATGTTAACTGATCATACTAAGAAGTCATGACACAGAAACAGCTTTCAAATCTTTTCTAACTTAATTTGCATTGCTTTTTAGAGTTTAAAAATGTTTTCACTTTTATATCTTCTTTTATCTTTGGGTGATCCCTTAAATTATCATCATCTGTAATTTACAGATGGGGAAATTGAAGCTTCGAGAAGTGAAAACCAGAAAGAGATCAGGCTTAATGATTAGTTCCACTCAATTGAATACCTACTGAGCCTTGCTTACTGAGATTCAGGTTGTGCTACATCGTGGGGACACAACAATGATTAAAATGTGCATGCAATCCTCAGCCACCATACCATTCTTTCTTGACTCTTCCCCAGTTCTAAGAAGACTCATATCTCCTGTAAGCCTGGGCCAGGCTGGTTCATAAGGAGATTCAACTCTGAGCATCATCGACACAGACAGCCCATTTACAGGAAGAATCGGTTCTAGGGTACTCTGGCAGTTCCATGCCTGTGATGTAGTCATCAAAATTGCAAAAATAAGGAAGATATGGGAACTCTTACACACCACTGAGTGGAAAATAAATTGGTACAATTACATTAGAAGGCAATCTAGCAACATCTATTAAAACGAAAGATGCCCTTATCTTACAATCCAGCAATTCCATTTCTCTCTCTATATTTGCAAGAAACTCTCCCATCAACGCATAAGGAGTCATGTAAATGAATATTCATTGAAGCATCATGTATAACAGGAAAATAATTGGAGACAATCTAAATGTTCATCATCCTGAGAATGGTTAAGTAAATTGTTGTATGACCACACAGTGAAATACCATACCATAGTTAAAATAAATGAACTAGAACTGGAGCTATAATATGCATCAATCTCAAAAAATAGAATATCTAGTGAAAACAAAAAAGTGGCAGGAGACCCATAAGGCTTGCTACCATTTACATTAACTTCAGACCCATGGAACAATAGTACATATTTCCATGTGTGATAAACATTTTAAAATACTCTTAGTGATAGTAACTCCAAATTTAGGATAGTTGTTACCTCTGCTGAAAAAGAAGGATAATGATAGAGTACGCAGAAGACTTTAGCCAAATCTGTATTTCCCCCAAAGTGGATTGGAAAAAAAATATGGCAAAAAGTAAATGTTTGACAAAAACTAGTGGGAAAGATGAGTTTGTGATATTATTTTCTATATCATATATACTTGAAATATTTCATTTAAAAATATAAATGTTCTTTTAATGGTGGAATTACAGGATTTTTCTCTTTGTGCAGAAATTTCTTTCCTTTTTCCTTTTTCCATGTTAAAATTCCATCCATACTTTGGTATTTAATTCAAGTCTCACTACCTTATTGAGAATTTCTATGACAATCTTGTCAGTCCATACTATGCTCTCCCTTTTCTAAACCACAATAGGTCTATAAAGTTCTCTTGTATTCTATGATGATTTTATCAAAATGACTTTTGTTCTCAGTATGTTGAAGCCACATTTTAGGTACTGAGAAGGGGTAGGAAAAAAAAATAAAGTTCTCGTGTATACAATGTTTGTATGACCAGAATTCTTTCATGTTGTTTAAATATATATTGCATTGCAGTAATATTTGGCTTTATTGTACACAAACCTTGTTTCTCCAATTATATTGTAAGAACCTTAAGAGCAGAGATAATGTCTTGAACTTTTAAAATCCTTCCCCAGTGCCCAGCAGAGTCTAACCAGACATTTATTAAAAGAAAAGTGGCGTATAAACCAATAATTATTACTCTTGCTACAAAGCCTTTATCTAGAAAGTTGAAAATACTAGTTGGAGCTACATTTGCTTTTATTTTCCCAGAGAGAGAATAGTAATGAGCTGTGAAATGACCAAAACTCAGGCAGCAGAAGGGAAAAAAAGAAATAGCGGGTTTGTATATTACACATTCTGGATAATCAGTTCTTGAACGATTAAGTGTGGAAAATCTCTTATGAGTAAAAGCAGATTTTAAAATTTTATTTTATGACTATGGACTTGTTTCATAGATCATTTCCAGTTTTCAGCTGATCCTAGGCCAAACTTACAAATTATTTTGGAAAAACATTTCCTCTTATAATATGCTGCATAGCCACACACAAATATACATTGTTATCAATCTGCCTTCATTCTGGTATTTATTTCTCCTCAGAACCGAAAGTTGGGTATTGAAGAATGAGATCAATTTAAGCATCAGTATGGTTACTTTTAGCTTTGCAGTAGCTGCTAGGCCAAAACTACTGCCACTTTCGTGCCTGAACAGTTTCCCAAGGAAACTTTTGTAATATTGTATGAAACCAGGCCACTATCTCGTGGTTCTTTGGCCTAAGTACTATAACACTCAAAACACAGTTCTCTAAATTAAAACTTACCTCCATCTGTATTTATGACTGCATTTTTTAACTCTACAGTGTGCCTCAGGGACTTATATCTCTAATTACCCTCCTCTATTTCTATGTCATTTGTGTCCTAATGAACATAACTAAGGGCACGAAAATTTCATGCAATTTGGTAAAAGATCATATATTCCCTCATTTTCACTCATTTTTAAAATGTTAGTGTTGAAGCAAAACCCTGAAGTAAAGTGACCAGAATTTTCCTATAGTAATGAGGAGCTTTATCATTGGTCTCTGCAATTCTTCCTTTCCCTAAGTAAAGTCAGAAAAATGCTATTATAAAAATTAAATATATATATATATATATATATATATATATATATATATACACACACACACACACACATAGAGAGAGAGAAAGAGAGAGAGTAGATTGGGTCCTAAAATTTCCCTAAAGGATAAGTGTTTGTAACTTAGAATTAATTTCCCCATGAAAATATTGTGATTATGGTTAGATTTACAACCCAATGTATTAGTAGGTATGAGAGGATAGTAGATTAATAAACTGTATCTTGTTTTCTTATCTATAAGTTTATCATAGTAAAAAGAGAAGTATTTTTCCCTTCTCTTCTCTAGAGAGAGGGTTAAGATGGTGATTTTCTAAAGCCTCAGGGAGGCAGAAAACATAACTCTCTGGCAGGGGAAGGGGGTTCTAAGAAAAGGGGAGTGGCTTCACTTCAGGAGAATTTGGATCTGTTGAATCCCGAAGGACAGAGAATCAGACAGGGGTCAGTTTCCATAAATGGTAAGGACCTATGTCTACTCCTAGATAGCATATCAGGATAGTATACACCTCTGACGAGGATGCCAGGAAGGCTATATTGCCTCAGACACAGTAAAAGTATTAATTTATGCTAAACTGAAACAACAAGGGTACATATTATAAACTCTAGAGTTACTGTTAATAGAATAGTAAAATTATGTATAAACAATATAATGTATAAATAGAAGAAAGATGGCATAATAATTTTTATAAGTAGTCAACTAAATCAAAGGAAGGCAAGAAAGAAGAAGGACCAAGTAACAAATAGGATAAATAGAAAACAAAATAGTAGGGTGTTAGCTATGAATCCAAATATATCCTTAATTACCCTAAATATAAATGGTATAATATTCCATTAAAAAGCAGAGATTTCCAAACTGGTTTTAAATATAAAGATTTAATAATATAATATTATGATAAGTATATATATGCTGTTTACAAAAGATATAAAAGTTACAATCTAAAATTATACCACAGAAGTACCAGAGGGTGTGCTATGCCCCTTCAGACCAGCTGCTACCATTAGATTTCCAAGGTCATAGTCCCAGTTTGGAGCAGCATCCATCTGTAAGGGGGATGGAGGGTGCTGGGCTCTGGTCTGCTCATAGGGAGAGGTCAGGGACAGGGTCAGTATGGTGGGCATAAGTATATCTTCCCAAGTTCTCTTACAGTCCCTGCTGGGGCTCCCTGACTTATTTTGGTTGGTTCCTCGTGCTACTTCTTTTATAAAATACACTTTGTAGAACTGATTATATTATCTTGTTTACTTCGTGTGAGTTTGTACCTTTTTGTCTCCATCTTCCAAAACAGGTATGTTGGGGAAAAAAGTAATCTAGTAAAATCCCAGACAGAGAAAAATAAACAAATAAGTAAAATAATTACCACAAAAAAATTAAAGGTGAAACAAAGACATTTTATGCAAACACTAACCCAAAGTAAGCTGGTACAGCTATACAATAATATATAAAGTAGACTCTAGGGAAAAAAGCATTATTAGAAATAAAGTGTGATATTTCACGATAATAATATTAACCTATCAGGAAGATATAACAATTCTAATTTTGTACACAACCGACAACACACTACAAAATATATACAGCAAAAGTATTGCTGAAACTGCATGGAATAATAGACGAATCTATAATCACGGTAGGAGCCTTTAATACATCTCTCAGTGTTGGAAAGAATGAGAAAAAATTAGTGAGGGTACACAACATTTAAATATGACTAACAAAATTGACACAGTTGATGCATACGGAATATTTTAGGCAACAACCGCAGGATTTATTTTTGTTTCACGTGAGCATTGAATAGTTACTAAAAGTGACAATTCTTGGGCCATGAAGAAAGCCCCTCACAATATTTCAAAAGAAATCATGCAGAGTATGTTCTCTGAGCAGAGGGGGATTAAGTTAGCAGTCAACAATTTTTTAAAAACAACAAAATTCCCAAACACATAGAAATTAGGCAACATATTACTTTTAAATAATCCATTAGTCAAAGAAAAAATAACAGTGGAAATGAAAAAATATTTTGAACTCAATAAAAACATGACACATTAAAAATTTTAAGATGCAGCTAAAACTGTGTTTGGGGGGAAATTTATCATCTTAAAGGCTGAAATGTGTGGCTTTAAACAAGAATTACCTAAGTATCCATCTCAAGAACTTAGAAAAAAAAAAAAACAATGAAACCTGAAGAAAGTATAAAAAAGGTAATGATAGGGGCACCTCGGTGGCTCAGTCAGTTGAGCATCCATCTCTTAGTTTCAGCTCAGGTCATGATCTCACAGTTTTGTGAGTTTGAGCCCCGTCAGGCTCGGCACTGACAGTGCAGAGTCTGCTTGAGATCCCCCCAGTCTCTCTGCTGCTCCCCCACTCACACTCTCTCTATCTCTCTCAAAATAAACAAATAAACTTAAAAAATTAATAAAATAGGGGCACCTGGGTGGCTCAGTCGGTAAGCGTCCAACTTCAGCTCAGGTCATGATCTCGCGGTTCATGAGTTTGAGCCCCACGTCAGGCTCTGTGCTGACAGCTCAGCGCCTGGAAACTGCTTTGGATTCTGTGTCTCCCTCTCTCTCTGCCCCTCCCCTTCTCGTGCTCTATGTCTCTCTCAAAAATAAATAAACATTAAAAAAGATTTTTTTTAATTAATAAAACAAAAAAAAGTAATGGTAAAGTGAAGAGAAAAAAATTAATGAAAAATGTAGAGAAGTCACTGAAAAAAATAATAGAACTGGTAAATCTAGCAAGACAGATCGCACATATAAAACAGAAACAAGAACAAAAAGGGTACATATTACCTTTATCAGGCTTGGAAATGGGGACATCACCAGAAATCATACAGACATTACAAGTTGAATTAAAAATATTTTAGAAAACCTAATGTCAATAAATTTGAAAATTTAGATGAAATGGGAAATTTCTAGGACAACCCAATACAATAAGTGACACCAAAGAAGTAGAAAACATGAATAGTCCTATCAACCAAAGAAACTAAATAGTGACTAAAAATCTTTACACAATAGGGGCACCTCGGTGGCTCAGTCCATTAAGCTCTGACTTGAGCTCAGGTCATGATCTCGTGGTCCATGATTTCAAGCCCTGCTTGGGCTCTGTGCTGACAGCTGGGAGCCTGGAGCTTGCTCCAGGTTCTGTGTCTCCCTCTCTTTCTGCACCTCTCCCTGTCATGCTCTGTCTCTCTCAAAAATAAACAAACATTCTTTTTTAATCTTCACACAATACATCTCCAGAATTTGATGTCTTCACCAGTATATTTTCCCAATATTTAAGGAAGAAGTAACATCAATCATATGTAAACTTTTTCAGAGAACAGAAAAAAGAAATGATAACTTATTTTATGAGGCCAATAAAGTGTTGATCCCCAAACCTGAGAAGGTCATTACAAGAAAGGAAAATTACAGACCAGTCTCTCTCTTATCAAAGATGAAAAACTTCTAAATTAAATATCAGCAAAACAAACCCAATAATATATTATACATAAAATGTGTTTTTTTCAAGCATTCAAAGTTGGTTTAACATTAACATCTTACTATGTACCCAATTAATAATATAAAAGAAAATTTATATATTCACCCTTGTAGATACAGAAAAAGTTTTGATAAAATTCAACATCTATTCATGATTTAAAACTCCTAGCAAACTAGGGATTTTCTCTCTTTTTGGTAGTCTTTTATTTTGAAAGAGTTTCAGACTTCTAGAAAAGTTGTAAAGAAAGAGGAAAAACTCCTGTATCACCCTCAGCAAGATTCTGTAATAATTTCCATTTTACCACATTTGTCTTTAAAAAAAAATTTTTTTAATGTTTATTTATTTTTGAGACAGAGAGAGACAGAGCATGAACGGGGAGGCTCAGAGAGAGAGGGAGATACAGAATCCGAAGCAGGCTCCAGGCTCTGAGCTGTCAGCACAGAGCCTGATGCGGGGCTCGAACTCACAGACCATGAGATCATGACCCGAGCCGAAGTCGGACACTTAACCGACTGAGCCACCCAGGCGCCCCACACATTTGTCTTTGTAATGTCACTTTGTCTATTTAAAATCTATTTACTTTTCTGAACCATTTACGAGTAAGACATGATATCTCTTTATCACTAAAATGCTTCAGTATATAATTTTAAGGACAATCCATGCATATAATCACAGTAAAATTACCAAAACAAGGATATATAATTTAATGTAATCTATAGAACTTACTAAATCTTACCAGTTTTCCTAATACAACTTTTTGTAATTAAAAAAAAAAAAGTATTTTTTTCTGGTCCAGGGTCCAATCCAGGATCACACATTACACGAGTTGTCATATCACTTTAATCTTTTAAAATCCAAAATATTCATTATCTTTACTTTTTATTTTATGATCCTGATGTTTTGAAGTGTACAAGCTTGTTATTATGCAGAATGTACCTCTACTGGGTTCAATTAATGTTTCCTCATGAATTGATTCAGATAATGCATTTTTGGCAGGAATACCAAAGCAATAATATACCTGCAACAGCATATTACATCAGGATGCCCATGGCTTTGGTTTGTCCCATTACTGGTAGTGTTAACTTTATTGCCGAGTTAAGGTGATGTATATCACATTCCTCTCTTATAAAATTAGAGTTTCCTCTATGTAACTAAAGGTATTTTATGTGGAGATATTTTGAGACTATGTAAATATCTTGTTTTTCATTAAATTTCACCCACTAACTTTTTTTTAAAGTTTATTTATTTTTTTGGTGGGGGGAAAGAGGCAGAGAGGGAGAGAGAGAGAGAATTCCAAGCAGGCTCCACGTTGCCAGCACAGAGCCCAACGCAAGGCTCGAATTCATAAAACCTGAGATCATGATGTGAGCCAAAACCAAGACCCAGATGCTTAACCGACTGAGCCACCCAGGCATCCCTCACCCCCTAACTTTTAACATCTTTTGATGATTCTTTCCTGAATTAATAATTACTCTGCTTACAAAATGATGATTTTCCAACCTAATCATTCCTTATATATTTATTAGTTAGAATTTCTTTTTTTTTTTTTTCAACGTTTATTTATTTTTGGGACAGAGAGAGACAGAGCATGAACGGGGGAGGGGCAGAGAGAGAGAGGGAGACACAGAATCGGAAACAGGCTCCAGGCTCTGAGCACTCAGCACAGAGCCCGACGCGGGGCTCGAACTCACAGACCGCGAGATCGTGACCTGGCTGAAGTCGGACGCTTAACCGACTGCGCCACCCAGGCGCCCCTAGTCAGAATTTCAAAACTGGGTCAAAGACTTGAACAGGTACTTCCAAAAAGAGAATCCCCAAGTGCCCAATAAACACAGCAAAAACACAGGTTAAAATCAGAAGATGGGAGCCACTGGAACTCTCTTCTATGCTGCTGGTGAGGATGTAAATTGGTATATCACTTTGGAAAACTGTTTGGCAATTTCTAAGAAAACTGAATATGGGAGTAACCTGCAAACCAGTAGTGGCCAAAATTTGGAAAAAACAAAATGCCCATCAATAGTAGAATAGCTACATAGATTATGTATCTCTGTGTAATGCAATGCTATGCAGAATGAGAATGGACAGACTGCTGCTACACATGAATGAAGTTTTTAAACATGTCAAGTGAAAGAAACAGCACACAAAAGTGTGCATTTATTTAAGGTTCTAAAACAGAAGAGATTAGGTTACTGTGATAGAAGTCAGGATTATCTTTTTTTCTTTTTTTAATTTTTGTTTAATGTTTGTTTATTTTTGAGAGGGGGGAGAGAGAGAGAGAGAGCAAGCAAGTGAGCGGGGCAGGGACACAGAATCCGAAGCAGTCTCCAGGCTCTGAGCTGTCAACACAGATCCTGCTGCAGGGCCCAAACCTAGGAACCATGAGATCATGACCTGAGCCAAAATCAGATGCGTAACTGACTGAGCCACCCAGGTGCCCTGAGGATTGTGGATATCTGACAGGAAGTTGTAATTGAGTGGGAGCATAAAGGGATTTCTAGAGTACTAGAGGTCCTCCTTGATCTTCATACTGGTCACAAGGGAGTGTTTACTTTGTAAAAAGTCATTAAGATCTTACCCTTCTGATTTGTGCCATTTTATTTATTTATGATATATTCAATAAAAGGCTTATGTAAAAAGTCATACTCACATGAATACTTGTAGAACAGTCAGAACACAGAACACGATTTATAACCAAGTAAATTCTATTTGTTTGAATTTGCCCAATCTAAGAATATCCTATAAATGGAAATCCAAACATACAAAACAGAAAATTACTTGTGGCACAAAAGCACCTTTCACTTTACAAAGCAACACATCAGATGCATGAAAGGAACAAGGATGAGACCCATAGCAGATCTATTTTTCAATTTTGGAAATTTATCCGAAGAAAAGAAATGACTCAACAGAAGCACAAATCTTGCTGTGAAAATGTTCATTTTGAACATGATGTCTGCTGACAAAACACTAAAATCAACCCCAAATCCAACCCCTGGTTCAAGATTTAATAAATTATGATATACCAGTACAAGAAAATAACATACATTAAAAATGATGTATAGAGGGGCGCCTGGGTGGCGCAGTCGGTTGAGCGTCCGACTTCAGCCAGGTCACGATCTCGCGGTCCGTGGGTTCGAGCCCCGCGTCGGGCTCTGGGCTGATGGCTCAGAGCCTGGAGCCTGTTTCCGATTCTGTGTCTCCCTCTCTCTCTCTGCCCCTCCCCTGTTCACGCTCTGTCTCTCTCTGTCCCAAAAATAAATAAACGTTGAAAAATGATGTATAGAGTTCCTTATAGAAACGCTAAAAAAATTTGCAAGTATAATGTTAGGTAGAAAAATTGAAATGTAAGGTGATATGTATACCGTGATTCTAACTATGTAGAAGTGAACCAATAGGTAAGATGAAAAAAGTAAGACTTGTGTTGGAGTGATAGATTTACGGATTTTTTTTTGAGGGTTTGAGGGGATAAACTTCCCTCCATTCCCTATAACTATTCTCTCTGTCTCTGTCTCTGTCTCTGTCCCTCTCTCTCTCTCTCTCTCTTTGAAGATCTAATTGGCTTTATTAAAAGAGTCACAAATGAGACAGCACCCCACCTAGCAGGTAGAAGGGGGTTCCCCTCCATGAATATTCTTTATTATTATTTGGATCACTTAGAGTTCTTTTGTGGCGAGCAATAGAAATGAACTTAAATAAAAGAAGAGATTTATGGAGCCATAGAGGAGTAACTTAAAGAATCAAAGGAATAACTGAATGTCCTAGAGGAAGGAAGAGCCAGGAAGTTTACAGAGATCTTAGAAACAACATTCCCTAACCAGCTCTCTGGTATTCTGCCCCCCCCCCCCCCCCCCCCCCCCGCCGCCACCATGACTTGTTTTAAATGCCTTCTGTCCCTGTGTGCCTCTACTCGAGGTTCAAATTATTGGGAGAGAAAAATCTGATCGTCCTAGCCTGAGTCAAGTATCCACCTTGTCTTGTGGCAATCACATCAGGACAACCTGGAGTTGGGGAAAGGCACTTTCCTAAGGAAGAAGGGTAGTGTTGTTACCAGAAGAACAGGGAGCTGACAGATGCTGGGTAGAGAAAACAACAGTTCCGTGAAATCTTCATCACCTTTTCAATAAATCAGAATATTACTACCTTCTTAGAGTAAATGAAAAATATGCCTATTGGAAAAATTCGCGCAATTTAAAAGAGTATACAGTAAAAGAGTAATGGAAAAGCAAGCATCCTTTATCCCGCTACCCATAACTTTGTGTTTATTATCTATTGCGTAACAAATTGCCCGCAAAAGATTAATGGTTGCCTAGGGCTGGGAGGACTGGGGATGATAGCTAAAGAGAACAGGATTTCCCTTTTTTTTTTAATCGTGTTCTAAAATTAGATTGTGGAAATGGTTGCACAACTCTGAATATACTAAACCACTGAAATTTCAGTGGGCACATGTTAAGGTATGTGAATTATATCTCACTAAAGCTATGTGGAAAAACTACTAGTTTAACCAGCTATCTCAATTTTCCCCGGGCTTCCCTGGTTTTAGCACTGACAATCCCTTATCCCAGGAAACTCAGTCCTAGTAAATCCTGGACAGCTGATCATCCCATACAAAATGTAGCAGCTTAAGACAATAAATGTTTGTTAGCTCATAGTTTTTCTAAATCAAGAATCTAGGAGGAGCTTAACTGGGAGACTCAGGGTTGCAGTCAAAATGTCAGTGGGGATGGAGTGTCTGGGTGGCTCCGTTGGTTAAGTGTCTGACTCTTGATTTCGGCTCAGGTCATAATCTCATGGTTCTCGAGGGTTTCTGCGCTGACAGCTCAGAGCCTGCCTGGTTTTCTGTCTCCCTCGCTCTCTGCCCCTCCTCCGCTTGCTCTCTATCTCTCTCTCTCTCTAAATAAAGAAATGAAAATCAACTTAAAACAAAAAGATGTCATTAGGGCTGCAGTCATCTGAAGGCTTGACTTAGGCCAGAGGATTTGCTTCCAAGCTTACTTGTGTGGTTTTACCAAGAGGCCTCAATGTCTTGCCTTGTAGGTCTCTCCATAGAGTGACCTCATGACGGGACAGTCGGCTTTCCCCAAAAGCGTCTGATCTGCGAGTAAGAAAAAGAGACTAACATGGTTGTTGCAGAGTCTTTTAGAACCTAATCTTAAATGCGTGTGCCATTTTTTCTGTCATATTTTATTGGCCGCCCAGATCATCTCCGGGACAACGTGCGAGGGAACAATCTGCTGCCATTTCCAGGAAGCAAGAAGCATGGGTTTGTCCCAGAGGCTGCCTCCCCTTAGCTGTGATGCGAACTCTAACCCTATCAGCATTTTACTAACATTTTGCTGGTTTGTAAACTAAAACACGCCCATTATGGAACATATGAACAGTGTGAGAGTACAAGAGAAAACATGTTATGGTGAATACCTTTGTATATAAATTTTACTTCTATCTCCGATTAGATAGGATAGATCCATAGTTGTGCAATTATTACAGCACGTGATTGAAGTATCTTAAGACTTGTTGCATATTGCCAAAATGCTTGTCTGATGCTTGCGTTGTATCAGAGTGCCCATTTTGCCATACCCTTGGTGGCCTTAAGTATTATTGTTAGAAACTCTGCCAATTTCTGTGTGAAAAGTTGTATCTCCTTGTTTCAGAGTGCCTTTTTCACAGTAAGGTTAAACATTTTCCCAGGTTTAGTGGCCGCTGCTAATAAGTAAGCATATAAATCCTTTCTAGATACATTCATGCATTCACTTGATATTTATTGAGTGCCTGGTGTAAGAACATAGAAGTGCCTCAGCCCCCAAGATGCTCACATTCACGTGAGTGAGATTGGAGAAGGAAGGAAGGAAGGAAATATTTAAAAAGCGCAGCCAAGAAAACCATTGGGGTGCTGATGGAGACTGCAAGTACTTTTCTCTTGTTGGTGCATCAAGGACAGAGCTGAAGGATAAGGGAGTGTTAACAGAATCAGACCAGACCAGGGAGCTCAAATAAAATCTTGTTGGCCTTCTCAGCCCTGTTAAGGTTAGACCCTATCTCCGAGGCTAAGGGGAAAGCAGGAAAGGGTTGTTTTTTTGTTTGTTGTTTAAAATAATCTCTACGCCCAATATGGGGCTCCAACTCATGACGAGTTGGAACTCACGGCTTCATCAAGTGTTGTATGCTCTACTGACTGAGCTGGCCAGGCACCCGAGGAAAGGGTTTTACACATGGGAGTGAGATAATCAGATTTGTGTTTTTGGAATGTCCCTTTGGGGAGGTAGAATGGATGGATATGGATAATGGAGGTAGAATCGATGGCCAGATGGGAAACGGCTGTAGTCCAGGACAGAGGTGAAGATGGCTTGATCCTGGGGAGCAGTGGGAAGGATACTGAGAAATATCTGAGATTTAATTAGCATCCCTTGTCCCAGTCTAGGTTTCTGAGAAAATTAAGTAATAAAACAAACATGGGCAGATAGACTCCAAAACATGCTATTTTTGGCTGGAAAAAAAAAAAAAAAAGAAAAACAACTATGGTGGAAGTTTTAGCTGAATGTGAGAGCCAAATGAGATGCTAGTAAACCCTTGGAATAGGGCAGGCTTCTCTGAGATAAGGCCACCTGGACGCCTCTTCGGAAATAAAAGATTTATTCCCCTGGCTGCTGGGAGGGCTGCTAGAACCCTCATCTAGTAGCCCTCTTTAGGGATGGCCTTGGCCAAAGAGAACCACTAGCCCCAAGTCATGTTCCTTCTTGGGGTAGCTGGCATCCAATGACAGATCAGATTGGGGAATATGAAGTCTTGTTTCCCTAGCCCCAATTTGAGACAACTTTGAAAGGTCATCTCAGCTTTGGAACCCCCCCCACCCCAAGGTCATCTAAAGCCTTTATAGAGACTGAATCTCAGCTCAACTTCTCCCTTTGTCCAATCTTCCCTCCCTCCCTTCTCCTTCCCTCCCCTCCCCTCCCTTCCTCTTCCCCTTTCCCTTCCCCTTCCCCCTCCCCCTTCCCTTCCCTTCCCCTTCCCTTCCCTTCCCTTCCCTTCCCTTCCCTTCCCTTCCCTTCCCTTCCCTTCCTTTCTCTTCCCTTCCCTCCACAAGTATTGATCCTGATAACACTGCTAATAAACCTCCTATACGTGAATATCTGTCTCAGCATCTGCTTTCCAAGGAACCCAAACTGTGACATCCTCTGGGGAATGCTGCACCTGGATGACTATTAGAATGTGTGTCCCCATAGGGATGTCTGGCTGGCTCAGTCAGAAGAGCATGGGACTCTTAATCTCAGGGTCGTGAGTTCAAGCCCCATGTTGGGTGTAGAGATTACTAAAAAGAAGAAAAAAGAAACTTAAAAAAAAAAAAAAAAAGAAAAGAATGTGTGTCCTTGGGGTTAACAGCCGAGAGAATAAAGGGTGGCTCAGAACTAACATGCCCAGGTCGTCCTTCCCGATGTACAAATCACGCGTCACTCCACCTTCCCTGAGATGGAGCAGTTAAATGCATGGAGATGTGCCAACTGTTGTACCACCGCTGTTTCTTCAGCAAAGTAGGAAACATTAGGACAATATTGAGTGACATGAAGGAGACAGAACCTTTAGGAATTAATGTAGGAGAAACAGGTGAGTAAAAATAGGATCAGTCAAGAATTACTGCTAGATGAAAGACAACGACAAGTTTGGAGGAAAGTCTGAGCTCACTTTGAGGTGTCTTTAGGATGTCCGAGTAGAGTTGTTCAGTAGGCAATTAAAGATATACATCTGGAGTTCAGGAATGCGACTGGAAGTAGCAATATAAATGGGTGTACTCAGCAGCTTACGCCTAATGACAAGGATCCCACAGAGAAATAATTTAGGGAACAGAAATATATTTCTTTAATTTTTTTTTTAACATTTATTCGCCTTTGAGAGACAGAGCACAAGTGGGGGAGGGGCAGAGAGAGAGGGAGACACAGAATCTGAAGCAGGCTCCAGGCTCTGAGCTGTCAGCACAGAGCCTGACACAGGGCTCGAACCCATGAACCATGAGATCATGAGCTCTGCTGAAGTCGGACACTTAACCAACTTAGCCACGCAGGCGCCCTGAAAGATATTTATTTTTTTAAAAAAACCAACAACCTCTAATTAGTATTTTCAGAGATTTGAAAAGATATTACCTACCTAAGATAGGAGCAAGGATGCTATAGCAAGAAGGTTCAGAAATACATGGAAATCTCGGGAATGAACAGTATGTTTGGCAAAACTGAAAGTCCACTGGAAAGATTAGATAGTTGATAAAACATCTCAGAAAGTAGAGTATGAGTAGAAGATGAGAGACATAAAGGGTAATTCCAAACGGTCTAACAGTCAGTTAATGGTATTTATGAGAGCCTTCATCTTGGTCCCCCCATTTTTTTATTATCTGTCCTTGGATGTTTCTGGACCAGCTTTTAGCAGGAAGTTCTTATGAGGAAAGGCCAGGGTTTTGTGGTAGAAGGAAAGGATCCAGCAGAGGGGAAGAAATGGAGGGGGGTGGGTAAAGAAGTAGGTAACTGATGGAGTGCTCTCCCTGACAAGACGAAATGGGGTAGATACAAAGCTGTGGTGCAGGGGCTCACCTTAATTAAGAGGGCACCCTTTCTCTGTGCAAGTGGAGAAAATGTGTGCAGGGACAAATTGCTATAACAGGATAGACTGGCTGGATTATAAATAAAGAACTTTCTTTTTTAATTTTTATTAAAAATTTTCTAAACGTTTATTTATTTTTGAGAGAGAGAGAGAAAGAGTGTGAGTGGGGGAGGAGCAGAGGGAGGAGGAGATGCAGAATCTGAAGCAGGTTCCAGGCTCTGAACTATTACTACAGAGCCCAATGCAGGGTTCAAACTCATGAACGTTGAGATCATAACCAAATGTTGAGATCATGAGCCAAAGCCTGATGCTTAACTAACTGAGGCAACCAGGCGCTCTTTTTTTTTTTTTTTTAAAGTTTATTTATTTATTTTGAGAGAGAGAGAGAAAGAGAGAGAACGACTTGAGCACGTGAGAGCCAGAGAGGGGCAGAGTGAGAGAGAATCCCAAGCAGACTCTGCACTGTCAGCACAGAGCCCGACATGGGGCTCTGTCTCACAAACCATGAGATCATGACCTGAGCTTAAATCAAGAGTCAGACGCTTAACCGACTGAGCCACGCAGGCACCCTCAGAAATTTATTTCTCGTAGTTCTGGAAGCTGGGAAATCTAAGATCAAGGCATGGCACATTCAGTGTCTCCCGAGGGCCTGCTTCCTGGTCATTTTCCCACTGTGTCCTCATGTTGGGGGAAGGACAAGAGAACTGTTGGGAGGGGGGGTTCTGTTATAAGGGTGCTGATCCCAGTCATGATGGCTGGAGTCATGACCCAATCACCTCCCAAAGGCCCCACCTGTGAATTCACCGAGAGGGATTAGGTTTCCCTAATCCCATTAGGGATTAGGCTTCAGCATATGAATCTAGTGGGTGAAACAATCAGTCTATGTAGGTGAGATGATTTTCTGATGGTTTGTATTTTCTCTCTAAAGTATGAGCACTGTCCTTGGTTGAGGCTAACTGGGTGGGCATGGAAGTTGGGATGGGATGTGGTCAGGGAAAGCCGAGGTGTATGGAGACTTTTCTTTTTCTTTTTTTTGAAATAGACTAAATGAAGGACGAAAAACAACAAAGCTGCATGAGGAAACAAGAAGTGATTGCCAGGCTCCTCCGAGGGCCCAGGTGAGTTGGAGGTCAACACCGCAGTGGATGGTTGAAAGGAGACTTTGACAATGAGAGCAGAGGTGAGGAATCTCTAAAACAGAGAGACAGACTATTCTCATAATGAAAAGTCTCCTGCTTTCTTCTGAGAAGAGAGTTGTATAAACGAAAAATAGAACAACATCCTCCTCTGAGTCATAGGCCTCATTTTCATCAGCTCCCCAGTCCTGCTTATTTTCCTTTGATGTTTACAAACGGCACATGTGATTATAAAGGGGAAAGGTGAAGGGTATAATAAACCAAGGACGCAGGAGGAGGAAGGGACTCAAGAGCCCGAAGGAGGGAAGGAAAGCACCCAACTGAGAGGAAACAGCCAGGGCCGGGGCTTCCTCTAGCCCTCTCAGTGGAGCCCCCGCCTCCTGCACAGAAACTCCCTGCAGGGATCAGACACTTGGTCGGTCGTCTTCACCCATCTACCCTCAGCATCTAGAACAGAGCCTGGCACCACACCGGTGCAAAGTAGACATTCGTTTGGTGAATGAATGAAATCCACAGAGCAGTTACTGGCTTTTCCAGTGGCTGAGCACACAAAAGTTTCCTACCCCCCCCCCCCTTCCCTTCCTTTACAAAAAGTTTTCAGATAGCTTTTGGGCCCGCTGGGGCCTTTTCAAAAGACAAATAGTCCTACCGCTGCTCCAGAGGACCTACCGCCCACCTTCGAATCAGAACTGCCTCTCTCTGTTCTTCTTGGAAAGGGAGGCACAGCTTGCTTTGCAAGAAACTTGCATAGGAAATGGGGCAATCTGGGCTGTTTTTCAGCCTTTTCAACCTCATTTCCTAAATTAAAGAAAGAAATGTAAGGAATCTTAGGAATATGAAACTTCTCCGGAATAATCTTTATTGAGCTGTACTTGGAGCCAGCTGAAATCCTGAAGGGCTGTCAAGGCAGCCAAGAAGAAAAGAGAATGAGAAATAACTTAAACGATCTTAGCCAGACTCTGAAAAAGATATCTAGAGCAGCTGCTATTTTTTCCTTCCCAAAATGGTTTGCCTTTCCCCCAGTTTGATGATTGTTTTAGATTATTTTGGGGTCTAAGAGGAGAAAGGAGGAGGGAATCCAGTGTTTAGGAAGTAACATGATGAGGTTAGTTGTACCCTGGAAGCTTTATAATTTACACAGCTGTTTTATACGTGCCGACTTCCTCTCCTTTTAGGACGCCACTGACTGGTAAGTCAGGATTTTATTCACAGCATTCCCTTTAGTGGTTGTTCATGGCACTCTGGCTCCCCCGCCCACTTCAGTGTATCTCTGTGGTCTATGGATCATCTCTCCAGAGTTTCATCGCTGGGGTGAAGGGCCATTTTGTCTACCCTACAATTATCCACAAAGAGTGCAGGAAAGCCATGTAGTCTGCCAGATGGACAAGGAACACTTGACTGCACTAAAAAATTTCCAGCAATGGTATCCCCAGCCTGCTCTTTTGCTGTGAGCGGTGCCCGAATTCCACAAGCAATTCCCCTAAAATCTCCAGCTCCCCGCTGCCCTGCCGGATGGGTTTGGCTGGTTACCAGAGGCACCGAGGGCAGGGCAGGGGTAGGGGTGGGGGTGGGGGAAGTGGCCTATGGAGTGGCAATTTGTTTGACCCTCATTCTCGCTCCATTCTGTGATGTCTGCTCGAAAAATGAGCTGGCTACCAGAAAGGAACTGAAACTGATTTACCCATGGTCCGTCTTTGTGACTGTTGACCCAGGACTGAAGCACAGAACTGCTGTTCCCCGGCCTAGCCTGGGGCACACTGGGCTGACTCACTACCTCACCAGGAATGCAGCTAGTCTGGAATGCAGCGCAGGGGCCCAGATGCCCACAAGGAGCAGGACTTTCGAAAGGAGGAAGGTCTTTTCCTAAACAGAGTGAAGACCCGCATTCATCAAGTTATAAGGAATCTTAAAAAAAAGAAAATCACACCACAGATAAATAAAACATTTTTCTTTCTACCCTTCCTCCCCACCTCCATTTCAGGTTCCTGCATGGGGCAAACACCGATCTCAGTTTGGAATGTATCTTTTCAGAGATTTACATAACTGCATGATTTACCTGTATATTTATTTATGTACATAGGTGTGTATTTAGAGAGATTTAGAGAGAGAGGGAGAGGAAATTTTGCGTATCATGAAGTGTGGACATAGTATGGATTGTTCCTCAATTTGCTTTTTTTTTTTTTTTTAATTGAGCCTTGTCTCTTGGAGATTTTTCTGTGTCTAGGTGTTCTAATTCTTTTTTAAGCACTGCATATTCTTACATGACTCAGATGCTTCACTATTTATTTAACAGTCTCTCTCTTGATGATCATTTAGGTTGCTTTCATTTTTTTTCTTTTTTGAGTTCATTTATTTATTTTGAGAGAGAGAGTGAGAGTTCGAGCAGGGGAGGGGGAGAGAGAAGGGGAGAGAAAGAATCCCAAGCAGGCTCTTGGAGCCTGATGGGAGGCTCGAACCTGAGAGATCATGGCCTGAGCCAAAGTTGGATGCTTAACCAACTGAGCCACTCAGGCGCCCCTGACCTAAGTTTTTATTTTTATTTTTTATTTATTGTATTTTTTTAAATATGAAATCTATTGTCAAATTCGTTTCCATACAACACCCAGTGCTCAACCTGCTCTAAGTTTTTAATACTTCAGTGAACAACCTGCTTTCCTTTTGCACATACACGAGTATTTCTGTAGGGTGGATACCAAAGTGTGAGATTGCTGAGTCAAAAGGTAGATGCATCTAAAGTTGGACGGACCACTGCCCATTCTGTTCTCCAAAAAGGCTTGACCGGTTTACATTCCCAGAAATGACAGAAGAGAGCACCTCTTTTCCAGAAGGCTTGCTAACCCAATCTTTGTTATGTATTGTCGGTCAAATGTGTGAAAAATGATATCCCCGTGTTTTTATCAGCATTCCCCGCCAAACTGATGAGACTGAGCAACTTTTCAAATGTTTGCCATTTATGTTTCCTCTTTTGTAAATTGCCTCTCATATATTTTGTCCATTTTCCTATTTTGTTTTATCTTTTTCTTGAGGACACATAACAAAGAACTTGTAAGTCCTTTGCTGTCTATGTTACAATGTGCTCACCTGTCTACAACTGGAATTTTAATATCATTTACAGTTTTTGTTCAACAAACTTAAAGGGTTAATAAAATAAATTTTATTTATCTTTTCAATCCTTCTCTTTTTACAGCTTTTGCATTTTGCATATTGTTTCAGGAGACCTTTCCTACCCCCAAAGGTCCTAAACATGGTCTTCTATATATTTTCCTTTAATAGTTTGATAATGTTTTTGTTTCCCTACCTAAGTCCACCTAGAATTTATTTTTAAAAAAATCACATGAGGTAAAAAAGTAACTTAAGGGGTGCCTGAGTGACTCAGTTGGTTAAGCTTCCGATTCTTGATTTCAGCTCATGTCATGGTGGTGAGATCGAGCTTCCCATTGGGCTTCACACTGGACACAGAGCTTGAAATTCTCTCTCCCTTTCCCTCTGCTCCACCCCTGCTTTCGTGTGGGCGTGTGTGTACACACTCTCTTTCTCTCTCTCTCTCTCAAAAAAAAAAAAAAAGTAACAAGTTTTTTCTAATAGGCAATTGTTTCAATATCCTTTATTGAGGAGTCCATTCTTTTCCTTATCACAATACTAACTTCTCATGTACCTGAGCTTGTCTCGGGGCTGTCTATTCTTTTCCACTGAGCTACTGATCAATTCTTGTTCGACTAGAAACGCATGGAATTTATGAGTAATTTGGAGACAAGTGTTATCTTGACAACATTAAATCCTCCTATTCAGGTCTTTGTCTAGTTTTAATCTTTTTCTTGTAGTTCTTGAACATATCTGCAAGGTACGGTGCTATTGGTGACTATTTCCTAATTTTGTTGCTATTGTAAATGGAATCTGTTTTTTTTTTCTTATCACACTTCCTATTTTTAAAACGATCAGTTTGTTGACTTTTTTTTTTTCTTTTTTTTTTTGCATTTGACCTTTCATCATTAGTTTTTGATAGCTTTTTGGTTGATTTTCTTAGATTTTCTAGGTAGCTGCTCATGTTATCTTCAAAGAGAAACACCTATGCCTCTTCATTTTTGTTTTGTCAGCTATCTTTTAGGTAAGAATAACAGAAACAAATTCAAACCAACTTAATCAAAAAAGGAAACGTGTGGGCTCATGAAACTGATAAGAAGCCCATATGGCTGGATCCAGGGCATGAGATGCTGCCATTAGGTCTTGGTCTTGCCTTTTCCATCTCTCTAATGTATTTCTCTCCGTCTTGTCTCCATTTCTAGGCAGGATCTCCCTGTGCGATGACAAAAAGTCTGCCAGCAGTGCCAGACTTACCTCCTATTCTTTCAGCAATACCCAGAGGCAGGGGACTTCTATTCTAGTGTTGCTATCCACAAAAATTTTAGGACTGATTCCAATTCATTGGCTTGCTCACCTGCTCATCTCTGAACCAATCATTTTAGTTAGGGGGTTAGAATATGCATGTAGACAGGGAGTGAGTCAGGTTATCCAAGGAAAATTGGAATGCTGTGACTAGGAAAAAAGGAAATCGATGGTGGGCAGACAAAACACACAGGCGTATTTAAACCTCTTTCAATATTTTCCGTATTTGAATATATAAACTTCCAATTTCTTTTCTTTGTCTTACAACCTTCCCATCCTTTTTTGTTTTTTGTTTTTTTGGTCCGGAATGAACTCTTCTCAGCGCTGATGCTTCTATTTTGGGCTCTCTTTCTCAGCACTTCCTTCTATCATCCTGCCCTCCCTGCTCCCTTTCCTTCCTTTCTCTGTCCCTCAGAACTCAACCTTCCCTACTTGGTAGCTTTGTGGTTTCTGGGACTCCCAGGCCAGATCTTGTCCTATTATTATAAAGTATTGTACATCCAATCTCTTCCCCGGGATCAGATTCTGGCTATGAGACTGTGTCTGCTTTTTCCACCCTCCCTAGGTATGGAGGTTTGTACAAGCCTGTAGCCCTAGGCAGCTCCTGACTCTTGATCCCAGCCCTTGATTTCAGGTGAATCTTCTGCCTCACACGGAGATGTTTAGCCCCTAATGCACCATATGAGACCAGGTTCTGAATGCCTCTGTTGGCTTTTGGCAGAATCCAGCCGGTCTATAGCTTTAGGCCAGTCACCATATCGTTTCTGTTCCATTTCTGGGCTGCAGAGGTGTTTTGAAGTGTGAACATGCCCAACATCTCTCCCATTTGATATTCCCTCTGTCATCACTATCATTCTGGACTGGAGTGGTCCCTCCAAGCACCGTCATGGCTTTAATAAGTCCACTCCCATTTTGTTCTCGACTGTCCGTGATCTAGCTTCCTCTCCTGCTTTGCTTTCGGAAACTGTGCTCTCTGAAGTCGCCAATGTCATTTCCCAATCACCAAATTGAACAGCTTTTTTTTTTTTCTTCAGTCCTCATTTTCCTTCACTCCTCAGCAGCATCCAACAATGTTGACAGCTTGTCCTTTATCCCTTTCTCCTTTTGGCTAATTCCATACTCCACTGTCCTGGTTCACTACCTCTTCTGACGCTTCCTTTTTTTTTTTTTAATTTTTAAACTACTTTCACTTCCTCCTCTCATTTTGTGACTGTAGATGTCCCACTAGGCCACAGCCTTTGCACTGGTTTTACCCTCTCTCTCTCTCTTTTTTTTTTTTTATACATTCTTGTGTCTTCAGTAATCTCTAAAATGATTCCCTACCTTCTTCACACTAGGATGTCCCCCCCCCACCCTGACCCAGGTCCTTTTTTTTTTAAGTTTATTTATTTTTGAGAGAGAAAGGTAGCACAAGAGAGAGGAGACAGGATCCCAAGCAGGGTCCTCACTGTCAGCACAGAGCCTGATGTGGGGCTCGAGCTCATGAACCAGGAGATCATGACCTGAGCCGAAGTCAAGAGTCAGATGCTTCACTGTCTGAGCCACCCAGGCACTCCTTTCCCCCTAGGTCCTATAGCTATAAATTTGCAGGTTGTACGTTCACTTAATGTCCTGCTGTCCCATCAAATTTCCTTCCCTTTTTTGGATTAAGAGGTACAAGCTTCCAGTTATGGGATAAATAAGTCATGGAGATGAAAGGTATAGCATAGGGAATATCGGCAACAATATAATAGATGGTGACTGCACTTATCATGATGAGCACTGAGTAATATATATAATTATTGAATCAGTATGTTGTATACCTGAAACTAATATAACATGGTATGTTATTACACTTCAATAAAAAAATTCTAAAATTAAAAAGAAATTTCTTCCCCTTTGAACCTTCCAAATTCCATCATAGATACTATCTTTCTCTTAGTTTCTAAGGCTCAAATTCATTCCCTTGATTCCTCCTATTTTCTCCAGAGACAGTTACTTACACATTCTATTGATCCTCTTTCCTTGAATTTTCTCTTTTTTGCCATTGCCCTGTTCATGCATCTGCTGTGATCCCTTATCATTCCTCTTTTAGGTAATTTCAGTGGTTTCCTAATGAAGTAGGAGAGTTAAATGTGGCAATGTTTTGATGAGTTTGTGTCAAAATCTATTATTTTAGATGCCCCCACCAAAAAAAGACTTAACATAAATATTCGTAGCTTCATTCCCTCTCCTACCCCAAAGGAGGAACAATCCTCTATTGAATGGACAAAAATTCAAGATGGATGTATTGTGCTGATCTGAGTAATGGCTTCAGTTTAGAAAAGCTAAAATGTTGTATTAGAGAGAGCAAGAAGCTATCAAAAGAAAAGAATTCATTCAAGCTGAGACTCACATATGGATAGGAATTATTGTGGCAACCCAGGGAAGAGAGGCTTGTGTTTCACATAGAGGGGGAAACGCAAGCAAAACAGAAGTGAAGCAACATGGTGCCTGTGAGTGTGTGTATGTGTGTGTGCGGCAGGGTCTACAAAGAGTCACTGTGAGCCAGGGACAGGGGAGATCTAGAGCTGGACAGAAAAGCTTTTTACCCCAAGTTAAGGACTATCATTTGGGGTGTCAGGAAGCATTGGAAGTGGGGATGGGGCCACAGGGCCACATGTATAGCCAGATTTCTAGTTTGAATTGTGTCTTCTCATCAAGCAGGACTCAAGAGATGGGAGGGGGGGGAATGGGTATCTGTTGGGAGTTCTGATGGAATTGTGATGCCTGCTCTCTGCTTCTTTAGGGCTGCTTGGGACCTGCAGAATTGCTGAACAGGGGAGTCGCTGTGGGTGAAGGGGTGCAGGTAAGCCCTCGGAAACAGGTGCCTGGGATAGTCAGGATGTGTTTTCCCAGTGGGGAGGGTGAATCAAGGTTGACGCCAAAGGAGCTGGCACCATGCTGAGAAGATGACTGCATGGGTTATCCTATCCTATCCTATCCTATCCTATCCTATCTAAAAAAAAGGGGCTTCATGAATGAACAAGAGAGCAAGAGTCAAGTTGACCCCTCAGCCCCTCATTTCACTGCCCCCCACCCCACGTGTGATACCCTTGTTGGCTCTTCAGGGCCCATCTGGAGTGCCAGCTTCTCTCTGAAGCTTTTCCTCTAGCCACTGCTGGCAGGTATCTCTTTTTAGGACCTCTATAACTTGTGGTTTACAAGTATTTTATCGCTTTGTATTCCCCCTTGATGGGTAAAATCTCTGAAGACTGGCTTACTTTACACTTCCTCCATCACCCAGACTCTGCTCTGTATACTGTCTGTACTGAAGAAATGATAATTGAACTGAACCCTCACTTCCACAGAAAAGTACATGCTACAGGATTTAATAAATATGAACCTTAAATAATAAAATATTTCAAGGAATTTAAATATTTCAAAATTCCATCCATACAAAGCTCAAATAATTCATGTAAATATTTGAAGAAAAGAACAAAAACTTACCTAGTAATTTAAGACACTGTTTCTTTTTTTTTTTCAGACACAGAGAACATTTTATTTTCTTACTTTTGAAAGTGTTACAAGATTTTCCAGCCTTAAAATTCATTTTTAAGCATGCTAATCAAGAAATAACAAGACACCAGGGCACCTGGGTGGCTCAATCAGTAAAGGGTCTGACTCTTGATTTTGGCTCAGGTCATGATCTCACCATCGTGAGATCAAGTCCCCCATTGGACTCTGTGCTGGGCATGGAGCCTGCTTAAGATTTTCTCTCTTCCTCTCCCTCTGACCCTCCCCTGCTTGGGTGCATTCTCTCTCTCTCTCAAAAAAAAAAGAAAGAAAGAAAGAAAGAAAGAAAGAAAGAAAGAAAGAAAGAAAAAAGAAAAGAAAAAGAAAAGTAAAGAAAAGAAAAAAGAAAGAAAGGAAGAAAGAAAAGAAATAACAAGACACTAAATTAACAGTTTTATAAGTTTTTCTGTTGCTTCTTAATCCACTGACTGAAAATTTCACAGTACAACACTTCTAGGCAGTTTCATTGTTGCTTTTTTGGGCTCCTGCTACTTTCGGCAACAATGGCTCATTCCTTAGTAACAAACTTCAGGGAAAGCACATGCCACAAAGGGTCCCTGATTCACCCGTCCAGTGCCTACACTGGTAACAGAACAACTACTTGTAGATCAGCAGCTATCTGGTCACTTGACATCTAGTGTAGCTATTTTGGTCTCAAAAACGTCTCCCTTTCTTCATCTACCTTAATTTCGTGTCCAGATTTAAATAATTCAAGAACTTTTGGGACGTCACAGGCAATGGAATTCCAAGTAAGCTTTGTAAGTCTTTTCTCCTCCCCTCCGCCCCTCAGTTTCTTCTTTAATGGATTGAGCTTGGGCATTATTTCTGGCACAGCTACATAAAAGTCTGATTGAATTTCATCACGCAAAATCTTCTGCATCAGATTGGTTCCTCCTCAAACAGCAGCTCCATTTTCTTCTGCTATTTTAATCTCTGATGCATTTCCTGTAAACACGGCAACTTTATTGATTTCTGAAACAAATGAGTATGTGGAGAACCAAGACCACTGGCCAATGGCTCCACATCTTTCTTCTTCCCTAGTGCCTTGTCCAGTGTCAAGTCAAGATAAACACTTCGCTTTTGATTCATAAAGTCCAGAATTTAACATTTCTTAAGTTAGCAATTAGCTGTTTGTTCCTCGTATAGCTGCCTCGGATATAAGTGTTTTAAGTAGACCTCATCCTCAGGCCCACCTTCCATAAAGGGGTATGACTTTATTTTCTATCTCATCTGTTTTCTCATCTCATGCTTTTTCTGGGCACCTGTTCTGTTTACTTTGCAGGAGTTGTAGCAGCAGCAAAATGTCTGTTGGGCACTTGAACGTGGACAGAACAAGGATAAACAGGTGTCTGATAAGGCGTCTTGGAAAGACTATGCCATTGATGACGTACGGAAGCTCTGTCATGGCTATCACCATGTTGACCGTTCTGGACTGTGTTCAATACACTGTTCTTTATTCTGGTCCATAAACAGAGATCACGTGCTTGGGAGAAAGTTCAGCTCAAGAAGCTTTGAAATGCAGATTAGATTAATTACACCAGAATTATATTTGAAAATTGAAAAGAAGCATTTTCCAAAAGGCAAATTCCAAATATATGCCTTTTCAAAGGAAGTGTCATTTGGAAAGAAACTGAATCACACCATGAAATCTGTGGCATTTCTTTCGGTTTCCACTCTCTTCTCTACTAGTGGTGGGCTCATGTGATATGTAAAAATGTGCTTAATCAAATTTAGCTTGACTTCTCAAGTTAAGAAAATGTATATGAAGTATTGCTGAGATAAGAAGAGGCATATTCTTTTTTTAGCACACATATTTCCTATGCTGCTGCATTTGCTTTATCCCCTTATTTGAAAATTTGGCTTTACTTATAAAATCTATGAATTTCTATTTGTTTAGAACAGGGCTAGAATAGCCTGGGATCCTATGGCACTGAATGGTATTTTAGAGTGCTGATTCTCATTTTCTCTTCAATAAAGATCCCAACACGTTATTTGTATTTATCTTACAGCACACACACTGGGGATTACCCACCTGGGAAAGGGACTCGAAATCTGGTGCAAGCCTTCTGTTTGCTAAACTATGAGATGTTGAGCAAGTCACTTAATCTCGAAGGGCTGTTGCCTAAAACTCCATAATTCTGTAGCTTAAGTATAACCAACTCAAAATTTGATTTCTCTGAAAATTAAAAAAAAAAAATGTTAGTGGCCATAAATGCATACCACTGAACGCTGAGTTTGTTTTTGAAATCACGTAAGACAGGGAGGGAGGTTGAGAGGTCCCTTCCTTTATATAGATTGTACATGGGATATGTTTGCCTGAAGTAGCACATGCCAAGTGTTAGGGATCTACAGATGCTACCAGAATTAGAGGAGATGTGGAGGTAAGGATAAGGAAAATGTTTAACTGGAAAAAATATCAACATAGAAATGAAAACAGAATCTAATCTTATTGCAAATAACTTGCAGGACTGAAAATGATTACTCTGTCACACACTTCTGCATTAATAAGCACTATGCGAAAGGATCAGTTACAACGCGGTAATTTACCAAGATTAAAAAGAGTCTCATTTTTAAGAGCTCATTTTAAGGGTTGTTGATTTTTAAATCAATTTGTTTATTGCTTCTTAGTTTGTCGTTCGTTCTGAGAAGATTTCTCTCAGGAAAAGAAATTTTACGTAGGAAATATATGTGATCACCTTTGTAAGGTGTTAAACTTGGAAGAAAATTTAACTTTTGTAAGAAAAATCACACTACATGCGGAAATAGACATTCAAAGAACCACATATTAGATGTAGATTAGATATAGTGTGTAAAGATGATTTTTTATAATGGTTTTTTTTTAAAAATTTTTAAATGTTTTTATTTATTTTTGAGACAGAGAGAGGCAGAACACGAGCAGGGGAGGGGCAGAGAGAGGGAGACACAGAATCTGAAGCAGGTCCCAGGCTCTGAGCTGTCAGCACAGAGCCCGACACGGGGCTCGAACTCACGGACTGTGAGATCATGACCTGAGCCGAAGTCAGACGCTTAACCGACTGAGTCACCCAGGCGCCCCTAAAATGGTTTTTAAATTCAACTTTAAGATACAGATTTTTTTTTGTTTTTTGTTTTTTGTTTTTGTTTTTGTTTTTTTACTGAGAGAAATGAGAACAATGTATTTGCTTCGGGATTTGATCATATGTGTTCATTCCTATGTGTACATCTACATATGAATGCCTGTATGTATATAATTTTTTGCTATATATTATACATATATAGTATACATATACCTATAAATGTTGGCATTCTATTATACGTATATAGTATACACATACCTATACGTGTTGGCATTCTTGTCTATTCCATAGAAAGAAAATGGTGCTATATTGAAAAATGTCTAGCATTCAGTTAAGTCTGAAAAAATTGCATTGTTCCTTGGCTTTTTTTTTTTGTTGTTCCTTCCTGTTGGCCTAGCGGCAATGATTCATTATAATGTAATGTAATACATATGGTTTCCAGTTTCACATGATGAACATAAATAGGTACATAAGAAATCTGAAACACTGTTCTTGTTTAAAAAATATAAACATTCAACAGAAGCTTATTCATCAGAGAATTTGATGTTACTAAATAGTAAGTGCTTTGGTTTCAGTAATACCAACACTCCAATAGACTTGATCTTCAGTGAAGAAATGTGACTGAATTGTACTTTTTAGTAATTATTGTATAGCTTATATGTCAAAAGAAAGAAAGAAACCCTTTTTAACTAGTTCATTGTCTCTTTCTGCAATTAGGTCACTTTTATTATAGGTGCTGAGATGTGTTTTCTTAATATTAGGCTTATGTGATGCAGGCACTCACTTTACAGCAGGAAAAACAAAGTCCCCAGTGATTAACTTTAGAGGGGAAAAGAATAAACAGAAATACAAACACAAAAGAACAAATATTGTTAACAGCCCCCTAGTGAGAATGGCAGAATTAGGTTAATAAACATTTCAATGAAAGAAGGTCTTAACAAAGTTTAATCTACTAATCTAATGATTATTAATGGAAATTAGTGGAATTCAAGAGTGAAGAAATTTCTACAATTGTAGCATGAGAGAATGAATAGAATTTTGTTACAGAAGCTGGTATTGTTTTTGAAATGAAGAGTTAACAATCAAGCAGTAAATTAGGAAACTAAGAATTACATGGTAAAGAGAATCCAATATGCTGTAGGTAGAAAATTTGTTCGATTTTATTTCCCTAAGCCACCTCAAGAACCACCTACCAATAAATAAAGTTATATCTTTGGGCTCAACTTTCATTATCTGAATATTATTCCTGGGGCAGGTAATCATGTCCACTCGGGGCAGGCAATGCTTGCGTCAGAAATCAATCCACTTCTAAAAATTTTTTTAATGTTTTTTTTTTTATTTATTTTTGAGAGAGAGAGACAGAGTGTGAGTGGGGGAAGGGCAGAGAGAGAAGGAGACACAGAATCCGAAGCAGGCTCCAGGCTCTGAGCTGTCAGTGCAGAGCCTGATACAGGGCTTGAACTCATGAACCGCGAGATCATGCCCTGAGCCAAAGTCATCTGCTTAACCAACTAAGCCACTCAGTTGCCCCAGTAATCAATCCACTTATAAATGTTGTATTTGATTTCATGTGATCTGTATTGTTCTATTGAAATGTGTTGTTTTTTTTCAACAAGCTGATGTTCCAATAATATAATTAAAAAAAAAAAAAAAACCAATAGCACAGTCTTGTAGTTCTGACTGAACTTGGCCAATTTTCAGAACTATGAAAGATAAACCATGAAGGGCCTACATTAATAATGGTTCTCCTCCCCAAAGGGTTAAGGGGCTCTGAGGTTTCTAAATAGATTTAGTTCACAGGTATTCTAGAGATTCTTTTGCTTTTGCTTGGCTCATTTCCTTCTTGATAAGATTCTATATACTTTTTCTTCCTCTTTACTCTGTTACTTAGCATAGTTTCAAAATATGGTGTAGCCCTCTAGAGCCACTGTTCTCAGCAAGTGACTCATCATGAGATAACTGAAGATTTGGGGGCATATGTGTTACTTTTGTTCCTGTTAATTCTTTGCTTTCTACCCCACTGTGGATATAATAAACTTCCATATTTGGCATCAGATTTTTTTTTTTTTTTTTTTTTGCTACCATTCTGGCATTGAAACATCAGCCTGTCTCATTTTCTTTGAACCAAGATTAACTCACAACGCAGTCTTAGAACAGCAAGTAGTGTATTTACTTATTGTTCTCGACCCTTGGTTTAGTGATGAGGAGTCTTCGAAGAAAATGAACCTCTTTTACTCTTTTAAGAATGGTACAATAGACGGAATGTTTGTGTCCCCCAAATTCATCCGTTGAAACTTAACTCCCAATGTGACAGTATTTGGAAGTAGGGCCTTTGGGAGGTAATTAGGTCATGAAAGTGGAGCCATCCTGACTGGAATTAGTGCTCTCATAAAAGGGACCCCAGAGAGTTCTCTTGTCCCTTCCCCCATGTGAGAACACAGCCAGAAAACTGCCATCTGTGAACCAGAAGTGGGCTCTCACCAGACACCAAATCTACTAGTGCCTTGATCTTGGACGTCCCAACTTCCAGAGCTGTGAGAAAGAAATTCCTGTTGTTTATAATCACCCAGTCTATGGTACCCTGTTACAGCAGCTCGAATGGACTGAGACGTATGGCCGTCTTGTCTGGGCGTCTCTAGGGTGTAGTGAAGCAGGGCAATGTTGATTCCCTTCTTTCCCCCCATCCCCTCACCCCCATCCCCCATCCCCTCACTTAGCAGAGAGGGATCTTTGCAGCTTGGATACCCTACACGGATGGGTACCTACACCACCTGATGCCAAATCTTGCTCCCTCACCCCAATCCCTTCACATCCTAAAGCTGGTATCTGCCCACTCCCCAAAAGTTCTGTGTGATTCCGTCTGTATTACAGTGCTGGTTAGGAGTCCTAATGGAGGGTAATTTGACTGTGAACCTTGATGGATTTAGAATCCTTTCCTAGTATTCAGTCAGGCCTCACTGACCACCTCACTGAAGCAGGGACTTGGGACAACGTGGGAAGTGGTGACCCTGCCAAGGTGGAACCAGGGATCTCTCTGCCGGGAGATTTGACAGAAATGGATCTCTGCCCAGTCATGTCTTTGATGCCCTTCCTCATAATTCTTATTTGCTTTCATAACTACTGTGTTCCGCCTTCATTTCAGATGAGGGAATTGAAGCCCGAATAAATGCTAAGCAACTTAAGGGCAGGACTCACAGAACAAATTAGAGACACAACCAGGATTTTAATCCTCATCTGTTTACACGTTTTCCTAACAATTCCCATTGCTGCCTTCTGTGTAAATACCTGGGTAACACAGGAAGCAGAGGATTGTGGCAGATTCCGGTCTTCTAATGCCATAGATTTACTTCATATTAACGGTATTAATCATCTGATTATTGTCAAATCGATTTACGTCTGGTGAGATCAGCAACTCCTGAAATTCAGTGCATTTATCGAGCACCTACTGTGTGCAGTGCAGTATATTAGGTTCTGTTTGGGAATCTAAAAGAAAAAGATACAGCCCCTGACATATAGTATCTTATACGCTGGTTAGGAAACCAAATGCACAGAAAATGATATTAAAAAAAAATGTATATGACAGCATATTTCTTTCATCTCATCAGTAAGAAGAAACTGTTTTCCTTTTTTTTTAATGTTTGTTTATTTTGAGAGAGAGCAAGAGCACGAATGGGGGAGGGGCAGAAAGAGAGAGAGAGAAGGGAGGGAGAGAGAGAATCCTGAGCAGGCTCTGTGCTGTTAGTGCAGAAGCCCAGGCAGGGGGTTCAAACTCACGAACCGTGAGATCATGACCTGGGCCCAAATCCGAAGTCTTTTTTAATGGTCTTGCCTTTTCACAGCATTCGACCAGAAACAGGTTTCTTAACCATTCTTCATGTAACGTCAGACACTGATAGAGCACTTAATATGTGCCTGACAGTATTTTACGTGCTCTGTGTGTGTCCACTCACCGAACCCTCACTACGCCCTATGAGATGGGCATTAGCCCCATTAGCCCCTGTTATTAGCCCCATTTCACAGTTGGGAAAACCAAAGGCACCAAGTTAATTAATTTATAAATATCACATAGTAAGTAGTAGAGCCTGGATTCAAACCCAGTCTGGCTGCCGAGTCCTGGCCGTGGTAAGCCCCATTCCTGTTCCAACAGTTTACAAACTCATTGCCTTCTTCTGGACATGCTTTAAGTTTTCAACATTTCCCCCCCTTAAGATGTGGAGCCCACCTTGAAAATAGTGTGCCAGTGATGTGACTGACCAAAGATGTGATTGTTCCAGAACATCATGATACTGATTCACCATTTTATTAGCCACACTGCCAACTTTGTGCATGATGTAAATTTGATAATTAGAGTCAGTACTCAAGGATTGGCTGTAGCATCCCAAGGCAGCTGTGGTTTTGGCTGTTCTTTGTTTTTTTGTGTTTTTGCAAGGATCAGCTAAGGTTAACAGCTCCAGCTGACCACTGAGGCAGCAAAGAAACAGCTTCAAGACACATTGTTCATTGCGTAGCCTGAGGGGAGAGCTCAGGCTGGAAGGGCTGAGCTGGGGAGGGGCGAAGGGTGACAGAGGATACTGTGTGGATGAGAAGGTTGGTGGCTGGTCAGGGCAGAAAGCAAAGTGGAGAGGCTGAAGCCAACTGGAGTCTTATAAATGAGCCAAGTCTGGATCAAGGAAAACAGAGATTCATTCATTCATTCATTCAATATTAATCGACAGCCTACTATGTTCCAGACACCATGGTACATACAACGATGAATAAGACAGACCTGGTCACTGCCCTCAGGGAATTCTAATTCCTACGGGGAGACTGACAAGACAAAACCAAACGAAACCAGACAAGAAGGTGGACAAACAAATCAGTGCAGGCTGTAATGAATGTCCTGAAGGAAAACAAGGGCCAGAGATGGTGAAACTGAGGAGTACCCGACCCTTAGGTAGGGAAGCCAGAGAAGGTCTTCCAGCTGAGGCCTAGAATCAGAGAAGGGAGGCATGGGGAGAGGGCATTCTAGGCAAGAACCAGCCGTGCAAAGAGCCCAAAGGTGGGGATGGAAGAGAGGCTGGCAAGATCTTGGAGACCCATAATCATCCATTGGGAACGAGTCAAATTGACATAAGGATTAACACTGAGAATAACCGATATGAAACAAAATTAATTGGCTTTGACAGCCTGGTCAGTTCTCATCTGGAGTATCGTGTTGAATCCTTGACATATCAAGGCTCACAGGGGATTGGCTGCCACAGCCTCTGAAATTGGGAAGTAGTTTTAGGCAAGGCCCAGTACTTTCTGTTTGGCCTTTTTTTGGATTTAAAGACCCATCTCTGAGTTGTGTAAGTCTCACTGAAGTCTCAACAGGTCTTCCAGGGAAACCTTTATCCAGGTTATTGTGGTAAGGGGCAAGGCCAGAAACAAAGTGTAGGGTAGTATTGGTATGGAGAAGTCAAGGCACACTGACTATCGAACCATCCTCTGATCTCTTAATCTGGCAGACCCATCACAAAGGAGAGGGCTGGCCTGGATGCCTCTTTGGGTGAACTGATAGTGGCTCCTAGTGATCAACATATCTTCCAAGGCTCCCCAGTGACCTTGTAGGTGATTTTTGGAGTTTTCTAGAGACGAAAATACGGCTGACCGATCTACAGTTTCCAGAATCTGTCCTTTTCTACCTTTTCGAGAACAAGAACATTTGTCACCCCCCAGGCCCTCCTCAGTTGTCACCTGGATTACTATATTGGTGTCTTACAACTGGTCCCCCCTGACTTGTCTCCCACACCTACAGTCTATCATCCACAGAGCTTTTAGGAAGATTTAGCTGAAATTCACATTGTATCTTATCTCTGTCCTTGGCTTAAAGTGGTTCATCATTACTGTTAAAAATCTAAACTCCTTTGGTTGACATTCAATGCCTTTCATGATCTAACCTTTGCCTAAATGGCCACTGTCATCTCCTGCCATATCTCTCTTCTCTAAGTTATAGCCATACCATGGTACTTGCTCTTTACTGAAATAACCATGTTCTCATATCGCTGCTCTGCCTTCTCATATGGGGTTCCTACTTGCTTCTTTCTTCAACTAATTCCCATTTATCCTTTAGAATTGAGTTTAAACTTGGTCTCCTTTAGGAAGTCTTCCTTGATTTCCCTAGTCAGGATTAAGTGCTTCATCTGAGTTTGTAACACATTGTACGTGCCTGTGTTACAATATTTAGCGTCTAATTCTTTTTCTGTCTTCCCTACAAAAACTTTGAGCTTCCTGAGGGCTGGGACTGTATCCTTTAGTGTGTAACCATGCCCGAAACACAACAGCTCCCGAAAGACTTATGGAGTGGCTGCATCTGAGCTTTCCACTCTCTGGCTTTATGGTAGTTTTCCATGATCTCTTGCAGATGCCAAAGAGCTCATGTTAATTTCCACAGCGCATATACCTTCCATCTCTCTTTTGGGGAGGAAGGAATGATCTGCTTAAGCTCAGGTCTAGAGACATACTTCTACCTTACTTATCAGCCTTGTGGAAATCGCTAATGAGAATTTTTTATTGCCTGTGGTTAACTCTAAGGGTTCATGTCTTGCTATGATTTAGGATACCAAATTACAGACTTTTAGATCTGAAAGGATCTGAAAAGGACAAAGCCAATTAAGTAGAGTCATCAGATTGAATATTTCACTTTACAAACAATGACACGAAGGTTTAGGGAGGGGTTAAGTGAACACTCTAAAATCACCCTACTAGTTGTATGTAGTTGGTAGCAGAATTAGCCCTAGGAGCTAGGTCTCCCTCCCCCCAGCTCTGGGTTCTTTTCCCTGAATATGGCCTCTCTTCAAATCTTTACCCTATTTTTTTTTTAATGTTTATTTATTTTTGAGAGAGAGAAAGAGAGAGAGAGAGAGGCAGAGAGAGAGGGAGACACAGAATCCGAAGCAAGCCCAGGCTCTGAGCTGTCAGCACAGAGCCCAACACGGGGCTCGAACTCACAAACTGTGAGATCATGACCTGAGCTGAAGTCAGTCGCTTAACTGACTGAGCCAACTAGGCGCCCCAAATCTTTATCCTACTTTGATGGCAGAGACCCAGCTACGAATTTGGTTTATTCAAACTGAGGTTTTAATTTTGCCTTGGAACTAATAATTTGGTTATTAACAAGTGAATTAATAGTATGCTTTTTCTTTTAAAAAAGTATATTTTTTTACATTTTATTTATTTTTGAGAGAGAGAGACAGAGCACACGTGGGGGAGGGGCATTGAGAGATGGGACACAGAATCTGAAGCAGGCTCCAGGCTCCGAGCCATCAGCACAGAGCCCGATGCGGTCTCGAACTCACAAACCGCGAGATCACGACCTGAGCTGAAGTCAGACGCTTAACTGACTGGGCCACCCAGGCGCCCCAGTATTATGCTTTTTCATTTGGAGGCCTGCTAAACTCTGAACCTCTTCCTTAAAAGTCCTGAGACGACTTAAGAAAGAAGAGGAAGAGGGGCGCCTGGGTGGCTCAGTTGGTTAAGCGTCCGACTCTTGATTTTGGCTCAGGTCATGATCTCACTGGTTCGTGGGGTCCAGCCCCACATCAGGCTCGGTGCTGACAGCTCAGGATTCTGTTTCTCCCTCTCTCTCCGCCTCTCCCCTGGTTGTGCTCTTTCTCTCAAAAATAAATAAAAACATTAAAAAAAAAGAATGCTCTGGAAGGGATGTGGGAAAGTTACAAGTAAATATTATCTCCCATAGAAGCAAATAAATTTATTAAAACTAAAAAATTATATGTGCATGTTTGCTAATTTTTTACCTTAAAATTTTTGTTTGACTATTTATTAGATTTGGTTAGTAACATTGTGGACTAATATTATAAAGATTAGCAATATTTTGGGGGGGAGGGGGAGTGGGACAGAGGGAGAGAGAGAGAGAGAATATCTTGAGTAGCCTGCACGCTCAGTGTGGATGCTGATACGGGTTCGATTCCACAATCCTGTGATCAAAACTGAGGAGAAATCAAGAGTTGGATGCTCAACCAACTGAGCCACCCAGGCGCCCCAGCAATCTTTTATTTTATTATAGAATATTTCAAGCATGCAAAAAAGTATGGAGAATAATATAACAACAAATCATGTATCTACTACCCAGTTCAATCATGTAACAAAATTTTGCCATATTTGCTCTGGATCTCTCTCTTCCTCATTCTCTCTCTCCCTCCTTTATTCTTCTCTTCCTCTCTTTCACCCCTCCAAAGTAAAATCTTACACATGTAGTTAAAGTCCCTGTAACCAAACTGTCCCATTCTTCTCCTGCCGTCCAGAGTTAACACGTATCCTGAATTGTGAGGTGGTGTTTCTGGTTTTGTTTTGTTTTGAAGTAGATTCCGTGTCCAACATGGGACCTGAACTCATGACCCTGAAATCTAAGTCTCATGCTCTACTGACTGAGCCAGCCAGGCATCCCTGAATTTTGAGTTTTAATTTTTGTGTGCTTTTTTTTTTAATACTTACACTCTATATGTATCCATAAACAATAATGGTTTTTGGCCTCTTTGCCATATTTATTAAATGACATATTTTATACTTCTCAAGTTTTCACTCAACACGTATTAATACACATGTTGTAGTTCACTGTTATATGGTATTGCATCGTATAAAAGGGGCACATTTTATCGAGTCTGTTACTGACACATCTTTAAATTGTTTCCATTATTTTTCTCTGATGAACAATGCAGGAATAAACATACTTGTACCTGTCTCCTTGTGAGAATTGTATGGAGCATCACTAGATTGGGTCATAAGTATAGAGATGAATTTTCATTTGATAGGAAAACAATCTGATTAGTTACTTAAAAGAACAAAATGAAGTTAAGATAAGTGCTGCGAGAAACAGAATGTCGGGAATGGGAAAGAAAACAGTATGGAATGGTAGGTGACTGAGATACAGAATCCTATGCTTTTTTTTTTTTTTAAAGGAATTCATCTTTTGACAAAAAAAGTAGATTGAGTATATAAGTAAATGGAAAAACCACCAAAAGCCACAGATTTTCATCTGCATTTAAGACGTTGCCTTTTTTCTTTTCTTTTTTTAAGTAACCTCCACACCCAATGTGGGGCTCGAACTCACAGCCTGGAGATCAAGAGTTGCGTGCTCCATCCACTGAGCCTGCCAGACGCCCCTAAGACACTACCTTTTGTGTCACTGCTTTCATGAACTTTCTTAGAATTTTCCTTTTTTGGTTCTTTCTTTTCTGTGAAAATTGACTACTTCCTCTTTGGGTCTCCATTCTACCTGCCTCTATTGTATGATGTGCTGCACGTTACATTTGCTGTGGTTTGTTTACATATCTGTCTTACTAGGCTGGGTGTTGTTTGAGGGCGGAATTCGTGACTTTATTTGTGTCCTCAAGGTGTGGTGCACAGTAGGTAGTTAACACAGTCCCAGGAATGAACAAAAGTTCTAAGATCTTGTTGACTTACAATATGGAAAAGGTTTTATCTTTTTGGTTTCACTTGGAGATTCAACTGGAAGTTTCATATAAATTCTGATAAAAATGGCTAACAAAGCAGAGAAATCACTTAAAATTTGACTGTAGACACTTGCAGTGTATGATGAGTAGGTTTCAGTATACAGCTAATTTTAGGAAAACTTTAATTTTTCAAATTGCCAAGAAATCACCTGTAAAATAGTTCCCTAGTTTCATTTAGGGATTTAATTCCTTATCGACAATTAAGATTTTCAAAACCCTTTATTCTTATAATCTGGGACACTGGGATTTTTGTCTTGTAAGGATTGCTGATCAAAAGAAACAGTTCTTGGGGAGCCTGGGTGGCTCAATTGGTTGAGCGTCTGACTTCGGCTCAGGTCATGATCTCGCGGTTCGTGAGTTCGAGTCCCCTGTCGGGCTCTGTGCTGACAGCTCAGAGCCTGGAGCCCGCTTCGTATTCTGTCTCCCTCTCTCTCTGCCCCTCCCCTGCTCACACTCTGCCTCTCTTTCTCTCCCTCAAAATAAATAAAAATTAAAAAAAAAAAAATGAAAAGAGGTGCGCCTGGGTGGCTCAGTCGGTTGAGCGTCCGGCTTCGGCTCAGGTCATGATCTTACAGTTTGTGAGTTCAAGCCCCGCATCGGGCTCTGTGCTGACAGCTCAGAGCCCGGAGCCTGCTTCCAAATCTGTGTCTCCCTCTCCCTCTGCTCCTACCCAGCTCGTGCTCTGTCTCTCTCTCTCAAAAATAAATAAACATTAAAAAAAAATGAAAAAAAATGAAAAGAAACAGCTCTTCTCGGACACCTGGGTGGTCAGTTGGTTAAGTCTGACTCTGGGTTTTGCCTCAGGTCGTGATCTCACAGTTCGTGAGTTTGAGCCCTGCATCAGGCTTTGTGCTGTCACTGGGGAGTCTGCTTGGGATTCTCTCTCTCCCTCTCTCTCTCTGGCCCTCCCGCACTTGTACCCTCTCTCTCTCTCTCTCAAAATAGATAACTTAAAAAAAAAAAAAAAACAGAAATAGTTCTTCTAAAATGCTTAGCACAGTGTTTGTCAAAGAGTAGGTAACAGAATAAACATTAGCTTTCCTATTATTAGCTGATTTCATACTTAGATTCCTCTCATTTATACCGTGCTCTTCTTGGTATGTATTTGTTTGTCCGTCTATACGTTTGGAGTAGTGCACAGTAAAGCTTCCAGCTCAGAAAAAGGAAGGCATCTAAAAATTCAGACCTTAAAATTAAGCACATAACGGGAAATTCTTGAATATTTTGTGAATTAGGTATGAAAAACATAAGGGGATTATAAATTATAAATATATTTCTCAAATATATTTTTCAATTTTTCAAATTGTAGAAAAGTCACCAGAATATGAGAAAAATGCTTACTCCCATCATAGAAAGCGCTTATGGTGGATAATAAATCACATGCACGAAGGAAGACGGTAGCTAGGTTCATTCCCCCAAAACACCTTTTCAATGGTAAATTTGAGGCAGCTGTGCTTTGCCAAACGCTCAACCGGCGAGGGCCACCAGAACCAGGATGTGTTTACATTTTGACTCATGGAGACTGTCAGGCTTTAATCACAGGGGAACAAGTAATCTTACTCAGACTTCACTGTTTAATCTCCCATTCACTTGCTTTCCAAGTTTGCTTCAGTCTGTGGGAAGGTTCCTCCTTGATTACAACATGCAGTCCTGATTTCTGGAATTTATCTTCATTTGCCATTTTGAGGTGGCTATGACAATCCCATAATAAGCTCCTTATTTCCCCAAACTGTATGTATAAGCCTCATTGAGCTGGATTCATCTTAAATACATTTTGAAATCACGTCAGCACTTTCGGATCAGCAAGTTATACTTCTTAATAAATTACTGCCTTACTATTAGATGCTATTTTAAATACATGAAAGAGAGCAGTTTCCAAATGTGTGCAACCACATTCACAGGGAATAGTAAACCAGAGCATTCCATTAACCGAAGGTCTCATATTTTTATTATGCTGTCACTGGATATTTCAATAACTAGCTGTAAACGAGTTATATTTGTGCAAAAGGAATTTTCTAAATCCCGTTGTCCCTATTTCAGAATACAGTTCTGGGGTGCCTGGCTGGCACAGGCGGTGGAGGATGGGACTCTCGATCTTGGGGTCGTGAGTTCGAGCCCTGTGTTGGAGGTACAGTTTACTTCAAAACATTTTTTAAAAAGTAAAAATAACGTATTAAAAAATATATAGTCCTAGTTCCAGGGCAAAAGGGGAGATGGAATGGCCATGTCTCCATCGCTGAAACAAATTAGAAGCTTGCAGCATTAAACTGAACCAATGGGCAGAAGGGAAGGCCAGCCTCTGAGCCCCCCGGCACTGCTTTCGTTCCTGAACTGATTAGATAATTTACTCAGCTTTGTCTAGTCGTTAGAAAGTCAATTCTTCATTCCAGAATTTTTCCACTCAAGTAAACAATTTGATGCATATAATTTGGATTAAAAATCCCTCTAATAAACATCTAGATAAATGCCTTGAATAAACTCCCTCACTTAGGTCATAGGAATTTATTCAAAGAAAAACCAAACAGGGGCACCTAGGTGGCTCCGTTGGTTGAGCGGCCAACTTCAACTCAGGTCATGACCTCACGGTTTGTGAGTTCGAGCCTCGCCTGGGAGTTGTCAGTGCAGAGCCCTCTCTGGATCCTCTGTCCCCCTCTCTCTCTGTCCTTCACCCTCCCCTCAAAAATAAATAAACATTAAAAAAAAAAGAGAGAAAAACTGAACATTAATTACCATTTATTGAGCATCTCCTAGGTGACAAAAATTTTACATGCTTTCGACCTTACAGCAAATTTGTTGGATAAATTTTAGATAAGAAGAAATTTCTGCTCAGATTGATTAAGTCACTTGCCCAAGTTTGCACAGTTGGTAAGCATGAAGGCTGATATTAAAATCCCAGCCCATCTGGTGGCAGTGCCCAAGAACATTTGTTCTTTCCTCTATCAAACAGTTGATGCAAAGTAGAATCACTTTATGGTCACTTTGATAGTTTCTTTTTCAGAAAAGCTGTAAGACATGAGTTCAGTGGTGATAAATATGTGTCCAGTAGGAATGCAATTGCATTTTCCTTAATAGCTCCTTTATTTGTCATCTGGTTTTCTCTTTTAACCTATTTGAGATATTTGCAAAATTACACTGATTTGTTTGTTTTTAATAAAAAAATTAAAAACTTTTTTAAACGTTTATTCATTTTGAGAGAGAGACAGAGCTTGAGCGGGGGAGGGGAAGAGAGAGAGGGAGACACAGAATCGGAAGCAGGCTCCAGGCTCTGAGCTGTCAGCACAGAGCCCGACATGGGGGGGTGGAACTCATGGACCAGGAGATCATGAACTGAGCCGAAGTCAGATGCTTAACTGACTGAGTCACCCAGGCGCCCCATTTTAAAGTTTATTTTATTTTTGAGAGAGACAGAGACAGAGTGCGAGTCGGGGAGGGGAAGAGACAGAGGGAGACACAGAATCAGAATCTGAGCTGTCAGCACAGAGCCTCATGCGGGGCTTGAACCCACGAACCATGAGATCATGACCTGAGCTGAAGTGGGAGGCTTAACTGACTGAGCCACCCAGGTTCCCCTGCAGAATTATACTGTTAACCACCCCACTAACTTTACCTTTGTCCTCATTCCCCTCCGGCTCCCACACACCATTGACATAAAAGAATTTCCTTGCAAATTATATAACCAAATTTATAACGCACATAGGAAATTATCACACGGAAACATTTATTAACCTAAATGACGGCCACATTTTTGCCAAGATTCACGAGTTCTGAAGTAATTTGCCAATAAAACAGATTTCTCAATAGTTCGGTGAGATTAGGTGCCAAATTACCCAGGGGATGAATGATGGTCACTGCCGGTCCTGTCGGCCTATCTGCCCAACTGTCCGCTGAAATCTCCAATGTCTCGGGAGAATTCAGCCGGGATGGCTCCCCACATCTGCCCTGTGACTGTATCTGTTGAGAAGTCAGAGTACAAATGCTGGAAGCAGACACAGCAGAGGTTCAGGTGGGACCCAAACAGGAGTTCACAAAGTCTCCGATGAGCAGTAACTATCGAACTAACACTAACTATCGTGTATGGACCATTTTCTAAGAGTCAGACACTGTGCCAGGAAATGTTTGTGCCTGATTTCACTTCCTCTTAGGCCAGGTTGCATAGTAGCTAGCCACATGGACACAGAGCCAGACTAATATGGCTGCGGGTCCCGGGGCAAGCAATGGAAACTGCGCTTCAGTTTCTACGACTGTAACAATACTTTACAGAGATGAAGGGAGAAATGACTTAAATTACACAAAGCCTTTGAGTGGTATGGAGGCAGCACTCAATAGACTCAATATGTGTTGGCCATTCATTCTCATAATGACCCTGATTGGGGCGCCTGGGTGGCTCACTCGGTCAAGCGTCCAACTTCGGCTCAGGTCATGGTCTCACAGTTTGTGGGTTCGAGCCCCACGTGGGGCTCTGCGCTGACAGTGCAGAGCCTGCTTGGGATTCTCTCTCTCTCTCTCTCTCTCTCTCTCTGTCTCTCCCCAGCTTGCTCTCTCTCTCTCTCTCTCAAAATATAAATAAATAAATAAATAAATAAATAAATAAATAAATAAAGGCTATTCTGATCATCATTTATCGTTTAGGAAATTGAGGCTTGGAGGTGGCCCGTGACAGAGGCAGCTTTTGAAAACAGGTCAGTTTGCCGTCACAACCCGTGCTGCTTACCACGGCGCCGTTCTGCCTGTCAGTACAAGGTAGAGAGAGGACGCAAAAGATCCTATGGTGTCAGCCTCAGAGCCTCTGGCTGCCGGGTGATAAATGCCCCCTGGGTGACCGGCGGACAGGTGGGGCAAGCATTGCGGGGCTTCCTCCATCCAGATGGGAACGCCAGCCGTGCAAACCACCTCCGTGAAGGCTTAACCACACCCAGGTGACTCCACCAGGGGTGACAAAAGTGTGCAAAGAAGCACAGGAGGCACGAGGCTTCGCACACCTCCGACCCTGCCTGTCTCCTGGCACAGATCGGCTAGAGAAAGCTACATCCGCTCACTCACAACCTCAATGAGAATCACACAGCAGACTTTACTGCCTGTGGATGATAATTAAAATTGAGCTTCTATTGTAAATCTTTTCAAAAATCTTATGAATTAGGTGTAATTATCTCACTTAAGAAATGAAGAAATAAAGGCTCAGAGGAATTAGGTGAATTGCCCAATGTTATTACACAGCTTATACACGCACAACCGGGATTCCAACATCGGTCTATATTTTAATCCAAAGCCCATACCACGTCCCTCTCGCTAGTCAGGGATTGCTCCTTTGGCTTGGGGATCTTATAAAATCATTGTCTCTCCTAGTCTCTTTTTGTGGTTATCTCTTGACCATCTCATTTTTTGTCCCTGATTGTATCCACGAGCAAGAACATGCTGTGGAATTCTTGGAGCAGCAGCTGAAATTAAATGTTCTAATTTAAGAGATTGCATTAGAGATTGTTTGTGGATTGTTACTTCTCCATTCTGTCTCTTTCTTCCTCCTACTACCTCATATATCTGACATCTGATTATTAGAATCTTTTTAGAGGTTCTTAAACACACTCATTTGTGGGAAAGTGTCAGTTAAAATTGTTACAGGCAGACATTTGTGTTCTCATAGACTTTTTAAAAAAATAGTCTAATGTTTATGTATTCTAAAAGAATTTTTTTAACGTTTTATTTATTTTTGAGAGCAAGAGAGACAGAGCATGAGCAGGGGAGGGGCAGAGGGAGAGGGAGACACAGAATCCGAAGCACGCTCCTGTCAGCACAGAGCCCGACACGGGTCTTGAACTCACAGACTGCAAGATCAAGACCGGAGCTGAAGTCGGACACTTAACCAACTGAGCCACCCAGGTGCCCCATATGTTTATTGAGAGAGAGAGACACACACACACACACACACACATTGTGAGCGGGGGAGGGACAGAGAGAGTGAGAGATGCCAGAATCCAAAGCAGGCTCTGGGCTCACGAGCCGTGAGATCATGACATGAGCTGAAGTCGGATGCTTAACCGACTGAGCCACCCAGGCATCCCTCTCAGAGGCTTTCAATAGAGGGAAGAAAGTAACTTTTGGGTTCGTGAAGATGTACACCACAAACGTTTTCTTAAAATTCTCCACAAGGTGTAGATAAGTAGCCAATCATAAATAGGCAAGTGATTAGTCAATACGGTAGCAAAATTAGGAATGATTATTGGTTTTGCTATTTCAAGCTCATAGCAAATTATTCATTCTTCTATCACAAAGTCTACGGGACGGTTAGAGGATTTGAACAGCCACCTCTGTCACTCTTCAGTGCCACTAATGCGACTGAAGCTTCGGAAACTTAGAATTTCACTCTCCTAGCTCTGATCCTCCCCTTCCTACAGGTAATGACCATGTTGCCTGCGGTAGGTGTTTGTCAAATCTTTTAACACCAGCTCATCACTGTGACGGTCAACGGATATGTCCTGAAAATCTTTTATATGTAGGGCACACCTTGAGGTCCAGCATTAGCCTGTGGGACAGATCCTGGCCCTTGTACACGTGGGTCCATAAATGGCAGGTACCACACCCACAGGTGGCAACCTCATCCTTGAATGTTGCAGTGGTTTTGTTTTTCTCTACTGGAAGGGTAGCAAATACCTGTCTTGTGTGTATTTACTTAGGGCATATGTATATTTACCATATATAGCACATTATAAAATTTGAAAGCATCGATTTCCATCACCAGCCTCATTCAGGAAGAAATCTTACAACCACCCATCTCTGCCAACACTCTCTTTAAAAAAATTTTTAATGTTTATTTGTTTTTGAGACACAGAGAGACAGAGCACGAGTGGGGGAGGGGCAGAGAGAGAGCAAGAGAGAGAGAGAGACGCAGAATCCAAAGCAGGCTCCAGGCTCTGAGCTGTCAGCACGGAGCCCGATGAGGGGCTTGAACACATGAACCCTGAGATCATGACCTGAGCCGAAGTCGGACGCTTAACTGCCTGAGCCACCCGGGTGCCCCTGCCAACGTTCTTTACAGTGACATGTAAACAGCAAATACCCTGTCATATTTTATCTACAGGAAACACTGTTGACTTGAAGGGCAGTAGCCGTATTTGCTTATTTTTTTTCATGCAAGACATTTAAACCTGCTTCTATGCTCTAACAACAAAAAGAAAAAAATCTGGAACAACTTATCTCTGTCATAACGTCATCCCTAACGAGTGATTTTAAGATGAAGACTTCTTCTTGAGAAATAAAGCCTGTTGGAGTTAGCATTATTCAGCTCTCACTTTCATTAAACAGAGTTGTCATTTTAGACCCAAGCTTCCCCTAGAGATAGCGATGCTACCAGGGGAAGCAATATGTGAAGTTATTGCAAGAAAGTTTTTGTGTGAAACTGTGACTCTTGCCAGAGATGTCAGATGTTTTAGTTCACTTCCTTCCCAAGAACTAGGAACATTTCCCAAGCCCCAGATACATACAACTGGAATGCTATTCAGAAGACCGTAGCGTGGGGCCGAAGAGAAAGACTGAATTTTGTACATTTGTTTCTGGAGATGAAGCCTCTATTCTGTTTTCCTCGAGGTGAAAGCCCAATTCACTTTGAGAATTGTAAAGCCTTATTCCTTTGGAAGAAAATGATGATGACTTCTGTCGCTGTTGTTACTATTTATACCATAATCAATTTACCTAGGGAAGGTGATGGTCTCTACCGGGTTCCTTCCAGAGCTCCTTAAGGAATAAAACCATACAACCAACAACCAGCAAGAAGACGTTTTGTTCTGCCTTTTCCTTCTCAGCCCTTTAGTCTTGTAAGCTATCTACTGCTATGCTGTTGATGAACTCTGCACATACACAGCGCAAGAGCAATTAATGTTCCCTGTGTTGGCTCTCAGGAACTACACCACCATGAAGTACACTCCAGGATTATCAAGGTGAAATTCAATTGTGCTCAATACAGTTTGAGAGTAATTTTGCTCGTGGTTTAGAGCACCTCCACGGGGATGCTCTGAAGTTGGTTCACACCAGCTTGGGAGAGCCGACTGTTAAATGCCAAGGAATGGTGCAAACCTGATGTTAAACCTTTGCAGTTGGGCCACGGGGAGAGGATTTCCATCTGGGAATTAGCTTCCATGCTTCCCGTTCAACTTCCTCAGTGCGGTAGCAATATGGATTATGGAGTGTACCTTTTTCTCCTGTGGGAGGGATTCTCTGACCTTGCCGGGTCCCTGCCCATCCCCTCCTGCAGAGCCTGTGGACTCCACCTCGGCTGAACTAACCATCACTCGAAATAACCTTTGCTTTGTTTACATGCTTATCTCTGTACCTCAAGACCTTCAGCAGCTTGAGAGCAAAGAGGATATCTGATTTTTAAATCTTTACTAACTGGCATAATTCCTGGAACATGGAAGCGGGGGGGGGGTGCTACACATTCCCAATGAGTTGATGTTGAATAAAGGTCTAGCTTTTTGAAATGGGAACAAAAAAGAATGGATTGGATATTTATTCTAATCTAATCTTCTCTGATGGGAAAGGAGATCGATGCCATTGCTGTCTTTTTACATTCCTTCCTAAACCTTGTTTACTTTGGCTTTTGTTTGGCTCTTGGGACAGAGAGAAGTGAGTTCAACTTTGAGACTTTGGACCCCCTCTGAAGGACTAATTACTCCCATACGGTTTTTGGCTTTAGTTCATCATTTTGTGACTCAGACTAGGGGGAATTTAGAGGTTAATGTAATGGGAAGTGACTGGAGCTTACTATTAACAGTACAACTAATGTCTGAGGGCACTGAGCTAAGTCCTTTGCATGCATCGTCTTATTTAATCCTTTCCACACTCTTATGGAGTAGGTATTACCATTTCACCTATTTTACAGCTACAGAAACTGAGGCATTGGAAGTAACTAGACCAGGGTCATCGTAGGGCTAAGGCTGAACCTTTAAAGTGTGGCTTTTGAATACCACGCCATACTGCGTATAGACTCAACTGTTTGCTGAACCTGCGTCAGAGAAACGGTTCTGAGGCAAGGAAGGTCATTCAGCCATTCAGCAAATGCTAATTGGACACTGTCTTAGCTCTGACTTTCATAGCAAAATAGCATCATCAGGTAGCTTAAACAACGGACATTTATTTCTCAGTTCTGGAGGCTGGCAAGTCCAAGATCAAGGTGCCAGCAGATTCAGTTCCTGGTGGGGTCCCCTTCCTGGCCTTCCTGCATGCTCACGTGGTGTTTCCTGGGTGAATGTAAGGGGGAGCAAGAGCTCTCACTCTGCCTTCCTCTTCTTAATAAGGGCACTAATTATATCATAAGAGCACTACCCTCTAAACCTAATTATATATCTCCCAAAGTCCCCACCTCCAAATACCACTACATTGGGGGTTAGGGCTTTAATATAGAAATTCTCTGGAATGTGCTAGATGGAACACTAAGAAAGAAAATAGCGCAGCAAGGTCTGGACTAGGGTGAGGCACACCAAGGACCTAGGGCACGACATTCAGTGCCCACCCTGCACTTGAATAACACTGCCATTCCATGCACCTGCGTGCCTTGCTTGAGTCACCTCATCTCAGCCCTGGAACACTGACTGTCCTTTGCTCTTGGGGAGCTCCATGTGTAGAAAGGGCCTGGTATCCGTATGGGTCAGAACAGCAGGCAGAAACCCCACCACGATTTGAGCATGGAAAGTTTAATATAAAATATTACTAACTAGCAGTTTATTGTTTGGAAACCCATGAGGACACAAGGAAGAGACTATGACAAGAGGAGTCAAAGAAATTTTGACCTTCAGGACAAGAGTGAGGACTTTGTTTTTCCCTTCGGGCTGTGCCTGAGTGAGCATGACTTCTCCTATTTATTAAGCAACATTACACTCTGCAGCATTTCCTTTCAGATCACCCTAGGCATGTAGGCTATTTAAAAAATCTAAATAACGTCTCAAACTAACATTCCGAGGGAGAAATGTTTTAATCTGTCTTTTCCCAGAACTGCCTTTATGTCTGGGAGGGAGTGCAAACAGGCTGGGTGATGGTTGATATATTTGGATATTTATGGGAACCCAGAGGTTTTGGCAAAGGTACATATACATCTTAAAGAAGATTTAACTATTATATATATATCACACACACCGCACTGTAGAATTCGAATGCAGGTCAAACGCAACAGCTATTCGTTATCTCTCATTTAAACTATAATAAAAAAATTGCCTTTAAAAAAATTTCTTTGAATGTTTATCTATTTTTGAGAGAGAGAGAGAGACAGAGTGTGAGCAGGGGAGGGGCTGAGAGAGAGAGAGGCAGAATCCGAAGCAGGCTCCAGGCTCTGAGCTGTCAGCAAAGAGCCCGACGCAGGGCTCGAACCCACAAACGGGGAGATCATGACCTGAGCCGAGGTCGGGACACTTACCTGCCTGAGTCACCCAGGTGCCCAAAAACAAAATTGCTTTAAAAAATTCCCTTCTCTTCTCCAACTTTCAACGTATTTAATATTTGCATAATAATTAATCTCCAGCTCCAGAGGAAATTCCCAAAGGGAGAGACAGCACAACAACATTTTGAACTGCAACCCCGTGGAAAAGAGAGAAGAGGAAGCATGTCAAGTCTTCAGCTTTGGAGCCCACTCTCAGGGGAATTCTAACTAATGGTGGCCATCTTGTTGACTATGAGAGTGGGGACTGGATGGCTGAGGTGACACAATCCGAGACATCGGGACAATAAATACTGACTAGGCCAAAGGTATAGCTCCAACTGAGGGATGATGGCACATCCCCTATTTACAGAGAGGTAGATCTTGAATATTTCAAGAAAGTTGCATTCTATGCCTTGAAAGGGCTAAATCCTCTTTCTCAGAACCCTGGAATATACCCGCACCAGCCCAACCAAGAAAAGCTCCGAGAACTTTCCATCCCACAGAAGGGTTTCAGACCTGCTGTTTATTGGCTGTGATTTCAGGGGCCCCGGGGAAGCCTGTGGCTGAGGCAAGGGCTGCAGGCTTCAAGTGCATTTCTCTGCCTCAGTATTCGACCTGTAAAATTAAGGCGTCCAGCTAGAGCAATGGCTCCCAACCTGGCTGCATTTTAGAATTTGCAGAATCTGAAGAACTTTCAAATAATACCCAACCCTGCCCCCTACCTCAGGCTAATTAAATCATGTTCGGCCTGGTGGGCCCAGAAGGTTAGTATTTGAACAAACCTTCTCAATGAGGCCAACACAAGTCAGGTTTGGGAGGTACTCGTGGCCCTATCATACAATACCGTTGATTCCTCCTCCATGGGTGATCTTTTGTGCACATTGAAAAAATTGTTCCCATTACAAACGGACTCTCATGGACTGTCAGCTGTAGGTGAACAGGTGTATGAATTTGGGTGGAGTCTACACGCGAATACGTAACAACGAAAACAGCTGCATCAGGTGGAAGGATACAGGGAGTTTTTCTTTAAAATTACAAAATAACACCTGTACTGTCTTTACAACGATGACAGAAATACCTCTAATTGCCAAATACTCTCTCCCCTCTCATTCCCTTTGCAATTTTGGGTCTGGGTTGTTTTCAAAAGGACGTTGAAGCCTGACCTCTGATCATAATAAAAGCATCTGTGTTATTTGGTCAGAGCTGGGTTTCTCCAATAACTTGCTGTCTCTCTGCCCTGAAATGTGATTTCATGAAAGAAGTTGAAACTCCTATGTGGGTATGGGCATTCTCACTGTTGAGGGCCTGATATAAAGTGGTCATTCAATGTGTATTCAGTGATAATGACTAAACATATCTCATGACTCCGTTCTGAAATCCAGTCCTAAATGCACAGTTCATGAATCAGATTCATCAGCCACGGCCATCATAAATATTCATCTAATGTCTATCTTCATTTGGTGGTTATTAACATGTCAAAGATATTTGTGGAGAAAATGAAAGCGATAAATTCTATCTATATTTACTCTTATTTGAAAGGCTAATTTATTTTTAGAGTACTCTTTGACAAAAGGCTTTTAATAAAGGGAAGTTTCCTTTAGAAATAGTCTTCTGTTTTCAGGCTAATAGTCTTACACAAAGAAAGTTTATTAATGTTTTGCTTGTCGAATGACGTTAGCCAAGTGATGGGCTGTGTCAATAGTCCAATTCAGAGGACAACATAAAGCACGGCTCTTAAAAGGGTACATTGATGCCTGCTCTGCTAACAGTACTTTGGAATTGTTTTTCTAGTGAAAAGAAGTGACAGTGATTCATTTCCACCCTTACCTGGTCCCCTTGGTAATCAATAACCCATCACAAGATCGTTGCATGGGATTGGGATACAGTCTGACTAGAATGGAGGAGGGATTGCAAACTTTTTCTTCAAAGGCCCAAACAGTAAATATTTTAGGCTTACTATCTGGTGTTGTAGCACCAAAGCGGCCATAAATAATACCTAAATGAGGAGTGCCTGGGTGGCTCAGTCTGACTTTGGCTCAGATCATGATCTCACCATTTGTGAGTTCTGATTTCGAGCCCTGCATTGGGCTCTGTGCTGACAGCTCAGAGCCTGGAGCCTGCTGCAGATTCTGTGTCTCCCTCTCTCTCTGCCCCTCCCCCACTCATGCTGTCTCTCTCTCTCTCTCTCTCTCTCTCTCTCTCTCTCTGTCTCAAAAATAAATAAACATTAAAAAAACAAAAAAAAATAGAAAATATGTAAATGAGTGAATGTGGTGGTGTTACAAAAAAAACTTTATTTTAAAAAAATAGGTCGTCGGCTAGATTCGGCTTACAGGCTTATACTGGAGGAATAGAGCAAACTCAGTAGGGTGTCAAACTGGCTCTTAGGTTGCAGTGGGAGGTTGTAGGCCAGGTTTGGGAATTTCAACTAAACCCAAAGAAGCCAGTGTGTGTTGGGGTTCTGTATGAGCAAGTAGGTCCACTATGGTAGGAAAAGTCATGAGAATATATTAATAATAAAAGCGTGACAATAGCAATGGCCAGTGTTTACCGAGGACTTGCTACGTAACTTGTGTTAAACACTTTCCATGTAATCTTTATAATAACCTTGGAGTAGATATTATTGTATTCCTGTTTTATAGATGAGGAAATTGAAGCTCAGAGAGGCTAATTAAATTTCTCATTCACATTAGTAACTGGCATAGCTGAGATGTGAACCCAGATAGTCTGACTTTAGAGACCTCTCCTCTAACAACTATGCATTATTACCTCCTGCTGGGGGACACAGCCAAGTCCAAAGTCATCATAATTAGGAGAGAAAAGTTTCTGTATCAGTACTATAGTCTTGGTTTATGTTCTGGGGGTTTATCATGGATGGATCAAGAATAGTGTCCTGGGGTGCACACTATGGGAAGACGAATCTCCATGGGCCTCTCATGTTTCTGCATGTTTTTAAGCAAAGACATTGGCAGCCTTTTGTTGGGGACTATGTTTTCATATTAAACAGCCTTGGCAGATAGAGATAGTGTCTCCGTGTGGAGCAGAGGGAAGGTTTGTTTGCTTTACATTATCGTAAAGACCATGCCTCTCTCTGGGGCAAAGTTGGGCAGGTTGGCTTGTGGCCCATTGTCAAAGAGTGGTGTTCTTCAGTGCTCTTAGAAAACGGGATCTCAAAATGCCACTGAAGTGTTTGTTGTAAAAAGGTTTAGTTATATGTTATGTGAATTTTACCTCAATTGAAAAAACATTTTCAAAAATGAAAAAACAAACAAAAAACCTTAGTGAAAAGAAAGCCATTATATGAAGCAGACTCTTACCTGACACTGAATGTGCTGGTGCCTTGATCTTGGACTTCCCAGCCTCTAGAACTGTGAGACATAGATTTCCTTTGTTTATAAGTCACTAAGTCTATGGTATTTATGTTATGGCCAGAAGACTATGTTGAAGTCAGAGAGAGGCAAGCCGTGGTGAGAAACCGTAGCTCTTGATTACATAACTAGCAGAGCAGTATGGTCCTCCGAGGAGTTCTTTTTTCTCTTCTCTTTTTTTTTTTTTTTTTAAGTTTATTTATTTATTTATTTTTGAGAGAGAGAGAGAACGAGCACACACGTGTGTGCCAGTGGGGGAGGAGCAGAGAAAGAGAAGACAGAGGATCCGAAACAGGTCCTGTGCTGACAGCAGAGAGCCCAATGAGGGGCCCAAACTCACAAATTATGAGATCATGACCTGAGCCAAAGTCAGATGCTCAACTGACCGGGCCACCCAGGCACCCCTGCTCTGAGAAGTTCTAAAACTGACCAGAAGGAGTTAAAGATGTACAGTTGACTCATGGGAATGATTTCCAATGAACCATAGCCGTAATATAAATATCACATCCTGGCAATTTAATATAGTGGTTTCTGAACCTAGCTTCTCATCAGAATCACATGGTAATATTAAAGTAACAATAATAAAACAACAGATTCCCTGAGCTCCACCCCATGTATAATGAATCAGAATATGTGGGAGTGGGGCTCAGAAATCAGTATTTTACAAAGGTTCCCTAGATTATTCAGATGCACTGAGTCCCTGCAATATTCCAATGATAAAGATCGAATTCCATCACAGACAAATCCTTCTGCTTCTCGGTACGTAACTTCCTTCAATTGTTACTCAGATGGTTAAACTCTAGAATGGTGTTGTCCAATGGCAATCAGCCACATGTGGCTATTTAAAATGAAATTAATAAAATTTAAAATTCAGTTTCTTGGTTGTATTAGCTACATTTAAAGTGGTTAATAGCTACATGTGGCTAATAGCTACATTGTCCTTTAGTGCAGATATAGAACGTTTCCATCATTACAGAAAGTTTCATTGGATAGAGCCATTCTGGAACAGCTTTATACCAGAAAAGAAGGAAGCTATCAAAGACTACTGGGGTTGTACCAAAAAGACTCAGGAGTCAACACAAATAAACTTCCATTAAAGAACGGTGGGATAATTTTGAGCACCACTTAGAATAATAAATGCAATGGGTTGAAGTATATTAAATATATTTAAATCCACAAGCTCAGACGCATACTACAATAAAATTTATTGGTGACTTTTAGTGGGTGCTGGGGAACCATCATTTGGAAACTGGAAAATAAAGGGTTATCAAGCATTTAATCAGTACTTTCATAAGGACAGTCTGGATAAATGGAGACAGTACTGAGAGGCATATCAGAAGGCCCATTAGCAGGTCCCACCAGATGGAACACCTGTGGCCCTTTGCCATGGTTTATTCAATAGCACATCCTCATATCGGTTTTTCTTCCTCCCCTCTTTTACTTCCCATATCCTGCATTCTTGTTCTCTGGGATTCCCAAATAAATTGCTACATGCAAATTTCTATCTCTGGCTGTGCTCTAACGGGGGACCCAGGCTGGGATAGCATTGTAGTTCAAATTCTTTAAAGAGAATTTAACCGTACCTGGCATATCGATGTGGTTGTTTGGTTATGCTTCCAGTGCTGGTCCAATCTGTTCCTTCAAGAGATATACACGGGACTTTTTAAAGCAGAAGAGATAGAAGGGAGAGGTAGTTGTGGGAGGCGGAATGGAATAACATGTCAGTGTAGAGCCTTGCCTTGAGAGTGATCCGCTGGCCAGCAGCATCAGTATCACCTGGAGCCTGTTAGAAATGGCAACTCTCAGGCCCCAGCCAGCCCTACTGAATGCAAATCTACATTTAACAAGATTCCCCAGGTGATCTGCATGTCCATTAAAGTTAGCAAATTCTCCTCTAGAGGGAGTAATAATTATCCATCTCAGAGATATCTTTATAAGAGTTAAGATGGTGAATCTAAAGGTCAATGATAAGCACATATAGGGGAAGGGGAGCCCGTGCTAGTATGTGTCTGTGGAGCGGGAGTTGGAAGAGGAAAAGTGGATTGAATCTATGTGAAACACTTTAAATTCATACTAGGAAAAACATTCTATACCTGTGTTATTATATTTTGCACCATAAACCTCAAAAAATGTTCAAATGGGAAGACAAAAACCACCCCCCCCAAATCAATAGAAAACAAAGTCTACACGTTGTTGTAAACACAAGAGTAGGTTCTTACTGAACAACTCAACTATTGAATTGATGGCTTGTGTTAGGGTTAGGTGAGTGTATCTGTGAGGGAGGCAAAGCCAGTCTTGACCATGTACCACTTCCTCCTAGACACTCTGGGCTTCACCAATCCTGGCGCTCCCCTGTCCAAACTTCCTACGCTCAGTTCACTGCCCCGTCTCCCATGTAAAAACTCTCAGTTACAGGCATAGTGCACTCATAAATGTTTAACGACTTGCTCTCCAGAAATAAATAGAAAGCTCTAATTTGTAGAGTTTGCCAATTTCCATAGTACAAATGGTTCCATCATGGCTGACTGTAAGCTGCCATGATGTTAATTGAAATTGGAGTCAGAAGATGGTAGAAACTGGGTCCAGCATGCCGCTGGAAATAACTGGGAGAAAGGGCAAGAAGGAAATAAAGGGTGGAAAGGACACCATAGAGTGGTTTTAAAGCCTTCCCAGAAGTGACAGAAGGAAAACTAAGTTGATAGCCTGTTGTGCTGTCTTTAACTTCAGTTACTGTGATTCAGAAACGTCTACTTCAAGTCAAAAGGGCTTGTATTGTGTCCTCCGCTCTAGGCTACGGATTTGGCCATCTCATCCAATCTTTGGCTATCTCTTAGCTTTGACTTTATTGAGAACTTCCTTATGTTGAGCTTTAAAAGAATCAGAAACTCAGCTGCAGAAACAGTTTTAGGACAGAAGGCCAGAGTGACGTGTATTCTATGTTTACTGAAGCTTCTTCCATGAACATTATCTAGGCTCTGGAATGCTCACGCCTACCTTCATGGACACACCACTCCTCAGTCTCCCCTGCCTGAGTCTTGGTGACTCCTACCCAGCCTCCTCAGGTGTTACACACCCTGACTCCCTGGCTACAGTTCAAGCCTTCACCTGGCTTCCTTGGACATCACCCAAGAGCTGTATCCCTGTCTTTCCTGCAAGATCTCCAGCTGGCACCTAACTCCCTTCCCTCAGGGACATTAGCAGATAATGCATAGCTACCTTGCTGGAGGTACTGGCTGGCAGCTTTAACCTGTCCTCCCACAAACCCTGCTTTGGGGGCTCAGCGTTGGTTCTCCGAAGGCCTGATCCAAGGCCCCCATCCCCTCTGGCATCTCTCAAGCTGTGGAGCCATCCATCTCTGCTTTGCATCTCTGGGCCAGCTGAACCCATCTTTCCTGACAAACACACACCTAAATTTCCCATATCTGCTCTGGTTGCTCACCTTTCACTTTTTCTTGGAAAGCATCCAGTGCTAGGAATCCAGCTTGCTAGAGACAGCCCCGATCGATGCCTCTTAATCTGCATGAAATGGAATTTTTTATAACCCTCTCTTTGGTGTTTAATCAATGGTGACTTTTAGGAAAGAAACACGGCTACGAGTAGATTACAAGAGTTCCTTTTCGCAGTCTTGTATCTGTTTGGGATGCTATAGCTTGTTTAGTCCTCTCCCCACGTGAATGCACCTTGATCTTTAGATTTAGGATTTGGCTTTTATTTCTTCTAAAAATAGAGACAGAAGCAGTGGAAGTCCCCTTTATCTCTCTGTCAGGGCTGGGGCCCCTTCTTGGGATTTTTTTTCTAGCCCTGCAAAGCAGCCACCCTTTAGGTTTATTCCTTTTGATCCTCATTCTCTCTTTATGTTTTCTCTTCTGAGCACATAAACATATCGCTACCCTTTCTTACAAAGTCAAGGCCAGCTTACATTCTGTAGAACAACTTACACGGACAGAAGCATTCCAGGTGGCTCAGCTAACTCACCACAGCTTTTGTGTACCCCAGGTTGGGAAAGGCAGGGGCCCAGTGGTCAGTGTGTCCTTCCTGCCAGCTGAGAATGCTACTCGGCCCTTTGAGTGTTCCATTCAGAGTGAGGCCAAAGGTCTCCAGACTAAAGAATGCCTTTAATCAAGCCCCAGTTATGCAGGAAGGCATCATAACAGCTTCTGCTGTTGGCCTGTGAAGCTGGCCATGCTGGAGCATCCTTGACCTCTCTTCTTTCTCTCAGAAGGCCAATGAACTTGTGTTTAATTTGTTCTCTGAACCTCCACAGAGTTTCATTCTGCGAGGCCTCTGGTGAGTTTGAGAGGCTGCCAATCTCGCCACAAAAATGGAAGTGCCTGAGGGAAAGACTCTTCCAAAGTTCTTGGTTGTCAGAGAGATGAACATCATCAGATGTCTCCGAAAAGATGAAAGGGATTGACAATGAAAGCAGCTGTAAGACTAAGACTGTCCAATGGATGAGGCTCCAGAGAAGGCAGGAGCCATAGCCGTGAAAATCCTGCCCTGGAATTGCTAGCATTATGAACAAATTTTCAGGGAACTTATCAGAGAAGGTCAATTTGAATGGGTACTAATGAGTTGATGGCTCAGATCCAGGAACAAATCAGATTATAGCAACCAAGCACATATGGAGGTGGGTTGCTATATAATTGTAATGTCCCTTAGGGACAGGCACTGGGCCACAAGACGAAATTGCCTAACCTCTTCCCACTGAGCAAATGATTGGGAATCTAACTAATATGGACTGTGTATCTGACCAGAGGAATTCTTAGGACATGAGCTCAAATATGTTAGCTCTCTCTGTCTTTTATTAAGGCCTTTTCTTAGATAAAGGGCTAAACTAGCTGTGGCAGATCTAAAAAAAATGCATAGGCTGAACTTCTGGTCAGCCTGCCTGAGCCTTGTATATCGTAGGTATCCAGAAAATGGCTTGTTAATTGCGATGTAATAGGGCTCATCCCCTGTCATGGGGGGCTATGGCCCCAGTCTTTAAACAGTAAGCGATAGTGACGAATGTTTGGAAAGTCCCACAGTGGTACGCAGTGCCCCGTCCTTGGATAGTCTACCCCTCTGCTGGGACAGGGATTCATTGCTTTGTTCCAAAATAGGTAAATGCTGGGTGTTCTCTTGACCTTAGAAGGGGTAAGACATAGCACAGGGAATTGATACCAGTCTGAAATCTGAGGGGGTCATATGTGGGCGTTAACATAGACCTCGAAATCTGGAAAGCAGCCTATCCTCCTCACTTCCAAAAATATCTTTCCAAGATATTCTCTATTGTTCTGCCCAGTGCAGTTGGGTCTTGGTCAGTTTGCCTTATAAGGAATTTCAGGGTTTCAGGAGCTCTCACAATAGGAAGTTTTCCCTGCTCTGCTGCCCGAGTTGCCTTCTGCTTAATTTTTAGTTCAGTATGTCTGTAAAGACAGGGAGGGCTTTATGGGGCAAAAGGCCCAATCACTGTGGGAAGAATGAATCATTCTGAGAACAGCCAGAAGGGCTGGAAGGAGAAGGTGACTGAGGGGCAGGAAGCTGGGGGTGGATGGATGACTGAGAACAGCATCCAAACAGTCTGGCTTCTCTCCATTCCTCCCACTAGGGGGTGCCCAGCATCCCAGAATAATCACTATTACTAGGAAGCTGAAGTTTCAGGGGGCACCATTTATCTCATAGAAGGGCGCTGGCTGACCCAGGTTTCCTGCATCTCTGCCCTGAGTCAAGAAGAGATGGGGGCGGGGCGGGGCGAAAAGAGGGGTCTTGAGTCGGTAAGTACACAAATGCCTTTCAAGCATGTGAGGATCCTAAGTCCATGGAAACCTCTGGGGATATCATGTGTTCTCGGGGACCCACTGGTCTTAAAGTCAGTGACTGGAGTATTTGTGGACCTGAAAGTACTCCTGGGCCCAGGAAAGGTGGTGGTGTGATATTTCACCCTTGAGGGTAAAGGAGCTGTGGGGCTAACAAATGAGCAAGGCTGACGGATTGTTTGGAGGTCCAGTAGGGATGGAATAAAGATCAAAGATAAAGTGAGATTCTGAAATAGAGTAGATAACAGGGACGAATAAAGGTCAGGGAGAAGGGAGGGTATTTTGAGGGTCTTAAAGCATCTATGCCTTCAGAATGGCCACGGCATAACTTTTAGCTGTGGGGGGTTTTGTGGAAAGAACATGGAACCGCACGTTGACAGACATGAATTCAAACGTCACCCCAAGCATTCAATAGCCATGTGATCTTGGGAATTTAGGAAAGTTATTCAACCTCTTTAATCTTTAATTTTCTCATCTTCAGGGTGCCTGGTTCGCTCAGTCGGTTAAGCGACTGACTTCAGCTCAGGTCATGATCTCACGGTTCGTGCGTTCGAGCCCCGTGTTGGGTTCTGTGCTGACAGCTCAGAGCCTGGAGCCTGCTTGGGATTCTGTGTCTCCCTCTCTCTCTGCCCCTCCCCCCACTTGCACTCTCTCTCTCTCAAAAATAAATAAACATTTTAAAAAAATACAAAAAATTCTCAAATAACCCTAGTATTATTAGTTCCATTTTGAAGATGAGAGAATTAAAAAAAATTTTTTTTTTTTTAATTTTTTTTTTTTTCAACGTTTATTTATTTTTGGGACAGAGAGAGACAGAGCATGAACGGGGGAGGGGCAGAGAGAGAGGGAGACACAGAATCGGAAACAGGCTCCAGGCTCTGAGCCATCAGCCCAGAGCCCGACACGGGGCTTGAACTCACGGACCGCGAGATCGTGACCTGGCTGAAGTGGAACGCTCAACCGACTGCGCCACCCAGGCGCCCCTAAAAAATTTTTTTAATGTTTTATTTATTTTTGAGAGAGAGACAGAGTATGAGAGAGAGGGAGACACAGAATCGGAAGCAGGCTCCAGGCTCCGAGCTGTCAGCACAGAACCCATCGCAGGGCTCGAACTCACGAACCTGTGAGATCATGACTTGAGCCGAAGTCCGATGCTTAACCAACTGAGTCACCCAGGAGTCCCTAGGGTTATTTGAAAATTTAAAAGATAATGGATATTGTTAGAAGGTGAAGGCGAGTCAGTAATCTATTCTCCAGTCCGAGAAGTCACTTTAAGACCCAAAAGATGAAGCAAGCCACTTCATTCCGTTTACACAGAGTGTTAGCCAGGGTGATTTACTGACAGGGGAGATCAGGCGGGTAGGTGGGAGGACGGACAGACCATCCAGGGCACTGCACAGCTAGCCATTCTCCACTCAGTCTGGCCCTTATGGAGTGAGGGGCAGGGTGGTGAGATCACAGGGTAGTTATCTAAAGTGAGACCTTCCGTGCGCCAGGCGTCTCGACCAGTTACCGAAAGTGGGGCCTTCTGTGCACAACTTCAAGAAAGATAAGAACAAGCCTTCTCACATTCCGGTCAGGGCATACATTAATACATCAACTTCCACAGGGCCTGGAACACGTAGACTGGAGGGCGGTCATTGTGTGGGCAGAAGAAGACAGAGGGCTAAAGACTGAGTCAGTCAGTGTCGTCAGTGCTCCTACACAGACAAAGCATGAAATTAATTTAACCTTCCCCCTTTCATTGTTCTCTATTCGGAAATAGCTGAGAGCAAAGAAGGAAGTATTTGTGTGCTACCCCTCTGTCGCCCCATAGACTTCAGATATGAGGACGGTAGCCTCGGGACAAGAGGGTCTTCCTTGGCCCCTGGGGCTTTCTGCACCACAGAACTTTGCTGAGTATTTAGGCCATGCTGGCGAGAAGGCCTAGACTCTGTGAGCTTTTGGACCAGTCCTTACACATTGCAGACTTGTGGACCATGATGAAGAAACCAGTCCCCAACTGAATTTTTAGAGGTCACCAACTGGTCCAGAGGCCTTCAGTCTTGGAGTATTAAATGCTCCTGCCCATGGCCACACAGAATGCCAAAGCCCGGCCTGGAATCCCAGTGCTATGCTCTCCCATATTACCGGTTCGCCCATGCTAATGTGACAATGACTCCCAATTCTTTCCAGCATAGTGTTCCAAAGTGTGGGCCACAGATCACCTGTACCAGCATCAGAAGGCGGGCTTGATAAAAAGCACAGATTCCTGGACTCCTGCCAGACCTGCGCACCCAGATTCTCTAAAGTTGAAAGGCAATGGCTTACAAAGTTACCAGTCCCGGGTGACACTTCTAAGGGGAAATAGAATGCCTGAATCTTCCAGAGGGCTCTTTTGTAGGGGAAGTTGGGGCCCTTGGGCGGACATATTGTTGCTTCAAAAATCATACCCTACAGGTGTTTCTGACTCTGCTTATCTTCAGAGCCCACTCTGTCCCTAGCCGCTTCCTTTCTTCCCCTGGAACTTCCTAAATGCTGTTGGAATCATTTCTGTGAAGGTCATTGGAGACTGTTTCTGCGGACACCCAGTGAGATGGTGTGCTTTAGAAAGGTCAGTTTGGGGGCGCCTGGGTGGCGCAGTCGGTTAAGCGTCCAACTTCAGCCAGGTCACGATCTTGCGGTCTGTGAGTTCGAGCCCCGCGTCAGGCTCTGGGCTGATGGCTCGGAGCCTGGAGCCTGTTTCCGATTCTGTGTCTCACTCTCTCTCTGCCCCTCCCCCGTTCATGCTCTGTCTCTCTCTGTCCCAAAAATAAATAAAAAAAAGTTGAAAAAAAAATTAAAAAAAAAAGAAAGGTCAGTTTGATTCTCTCCTGAGCCACAGTAATAACCTGGCCTCCTGTCAAGGCACTGGGGAGGGCAGGGAGTTTTTGGTTTTTGTTTCTGGGGATTGGGGGCACCAGGATAGAGGGATCACCAGCTGCCACTTCCTTGGCATTGATGGACCACTTGCTGCCAGATTGGCTTTGTCTAGATTGAGGGTTGCAGCAAAAATTACCCATTTCTCTAAGGCTGTGAACTCTGATCTCTCAGTCTAGAGGGAGATGGGCTCTGGGCATGCGAACCACACTTCACAGGCTTCCTCCCGACAACGAGGACAGCATGAGCAGGCCCTGCAGTAGGAACTCGTGACCATGGATCACTCTCCCAGAGAGACAGACCTTTTCAGCCTCAGAGGAACAGCAGTGGCAGCGGCCCCTGCTTTAAGTTTGTAGCCCTTGGAGTTAGAGGGTTCACCTTGGCCTTGGCGGGTGTGTGTGTGGGGGGGGAGGGGGTCTCTGCACTGCAGAATGGCAGTGGGTCGTCAGGGCATCCTGGGGGCTGCAGAGAGATTTTGCAAGAAGTATTCCTATCAGCTTCAAAAGTCCCCAAACGCGCATAAAAATGCTGCGGGGAAGGCAGTTGTTGCGATCTTCAGTCTTTTTTGGGCACAAGGTGGAAAACGAACTTTAGTAAACTAAAACAAAAGGCAGGTCGTCAGTTGTGTAGCAAATGTCACTGTAGACAGTACCTATCTGGCCAGCTGGCTGCCTCCAGGAGGTTGGGGTGGGGCCATGTGGACGTGATTTCAGCCTCCTTCCTTCCAGGGGGCTGACATCCCTGCACAGAGTCCTGGTGGTAAAGCGGGCCCCTCCAGAAAGCATCATTTCATCCTTCCCAGTCCTTTTGGTTTTCTAGGAACTAGAGGATTCATCTGACTCAACTGGAGATGGCTCCCTTTCCTAATTTATTGTTCTATTCCCAAAGCCTCGCTCCTCCCGGGCTCCGCGTGAGCGTAGACGGGAGCCTGGGAAGTTGAAGCCCCTGCAGAGAGGCAAGTTCACAGGCACCGAGCTGCTCCTTCATGGGGCCTGAGGCAAAGAAAAATCCCAACCTCTTTCGTGCCATTCAGTAGGTTTTGTTGAACCTGCAAAGGAAATAAATTCCCAGGGCAGGAAATGACCCAGAGCCCATGACAATATGTGAAAAGCCAAACCCGTGCTTCCGTCACTTTGTTTCAAACTATTCTAATCTGTGTACCAGGAAGCCTAACCCGATACCAGATGGAGATCTGTTTTCAGGCGCCTCTTGGCATCTGCCACTCCCGGCTGGTGACATTTGCACGTTTCAAGGAGGCAAACCTGTTCTGACATCTCCAAACTTCCCAAGAGGTGCAGCTTCGGGAAAGTCCTTGGGTCTCTTGCTGGAGGCGCCGACCATCTGACGTGCTTCGTGCTGCTGGCCTCCAGCCTGGAACACGAGCTCACCGAATCTGTTCTTGAAGGCCTGCAAATCTGAAATCGAGATGTCCCATGCTGCCAGAAAAGGCTGGCTCCCTCGCTTGCTTCCTAATCCCTTCTCGCCAGGCTTTTCCGAAGAAATCTGATGAGTCAGGAAGGAAGAAAACGTGTCTGAGGGAGATCTGGCGGGTGGGCTGGTCTCTCTCATTGCTTCTTGAAAATTCCCTCCTGTTTCACAATGCGGGTAAGGTGGAGGGATTCGGTAGTAGTTTTTCTCCGTTTCTTCCTCTGTCGGCTCTCACTCTGAGAGCTCCTTCATTGACCACTCATGAAGTCGGCTTTGCAAAAGCAGGAAGGCCCTCCGATGATGATGAGTCACTGTTGCAAAGAAGTTTTGACTTCACTTTTTTCCCCAGGAGCAGGGCAAGAAAAAGCTCCCACCTCTGCTCCCAGAAGGAACCATCATTCAGCTGCTTTGCTCTGGCCCGGGGGCCTGTACTTTTCCAAGGCTTTTAATTTTTACTGAGCACCATTCATCAGCCTGCCCGCTGCAGGCCGCGGGCCAGGTGGAGCCCAAACACAGCGAGGTGGCTTCTGGGATGCCACCAAACAGGTATCCTGCTAACATCCCCCTCCCTACCCACCCCCCCCCACCCCGCCCCGGGGGTAATCGGAAAGTAGCCGTGGTTGAAGGAGTCGTGTGCCCAACTCTCTCAACCCTTTCAAAATGTGACACAGATTAAAGTGTAAAGAATCCAATATATTTGTTGACACCTGGTTTATAAAAAAAAGCTCCAGCAAGAAAGAAGGGGGACGTTGAACATCTAGCTGGATACTGCTCTCCTGTGTTCTGGCATCGCAGACCTGTCCTGGGGTGTGAAACCACCCTGTGCCGCTATTCAAAATTGTGTGCCATTTATAATGAAAGAGCTTTTAAAAAGTATGTTCAGATAAGCTTGGATTTAGCCCTAGTGAGAGAATATAGTCTCCATTACAAGACAGTAGCTTAAAATCAGAGGCTGGCTGTGCCAACTGTATGTAGCTGGTAGTAAACAGTAGATAAAAGAACCTAGGAGATCTTGAGAGAGAGAGACAGAGAGACAGAGAGACAGAGAGAAGAGACAATCATCTCGACAACCAACAACAAGGGAAGGTAAGAGATGTATGGGTCTCTCTCTCTCGCCTTGACTCTGCCTTATGAGCAGGGAGGCAGGGAAACACTAGAGATGGGAGACAGAGGGAGGTGATCTTTCCAACTGTAGCCAAACGGGTTGTAAATAGTTTATATTATGATGATGACAATGACCCTAATGATGAAGACATGGTGTTGACCCAGAGGAACAAAAAAAAAGGTGTTTGATTTCAAGCCACACTTAAGCCCCAAAGTACTGTTGCCAGAGCTACTTATGTGATCCAAGGGGCTTTTCAGTATAATTAGAGGAATTTGGGGTCAGTGAAATAAATATAACTGAATAGAAAAATCAGGATTAGATTAAGATGTGATTGAGAATGGTTAAAAATTAGTGAGAAAGGTATCAAATCTGTAACTTTTTGTACTGCTTTCAGTCTTGATAGAATCATCTGTTAAAAAGTAACATAGTTATCGGGACGCCTGGGTGGCTCAGTCGGTTAAACGTCTGACTTCGGCTCAGGTCATGATCTTGCTTGAACCCCGTATCTGGCTCTGTGCCGACAGCTCAGAGCTTGGAAGCCTGCTTCGGATTCTGCGTCTCCTTCTGTCACTGCTCCTCCCCCACTGGCACTCTGTCTCTCTGAAAAGTAGATAAACATAAAAAAAAAAAGTAACATAGTTAAAAACTACTTCTGTATTAATGCATGAGCAGGGCAAAGATTTTGCTGTGCTCTCTGAGGCACATATTTGGGATGCCTAGCCGTTGGGGGCCTTCCAGTCATGTCCAGCCTTCATCATAGACAAAAAACAGAGAAAGGAACACACAACTTAAAAAAAAAAGTTTATTTTTGAGAGAGAGAGAGAGAGAGAGAGCGCATGAGAGCTGGGAAGGGGCAGAGAGAGAGGGAGACAGAGGATCTGAAGCAGACTCTGTGCTGTCTCGAACCATGAGATCATGATCTGAATCAAAGACGGATGCCTAACCGACTGAGCCACCCAGGGGCCCCATGAATATACAACTTCTTGAGGGCAGCAGTGGAAGGTCAGAGTCATAATGTGGCTGTAAATGGTAGCATGTGCTTCATCCCAGGTTTAACAGAGGTAGTTGCTAGACACTTAAGGTAGATGCTTTTATTTTGCAAATGAGAGGACAGATTCAAAAATGGAGAAAGAGGGGCGCCTGGGTGGCTCAGTCGGTTGGGTGTCCGACTTCAGCTCGGGTCACGATCTCACAGTCCGTGAGTTCGAGTCCCGCGTTGGGCTCTGTGCTGACAGCTCGGAGCCTGGAGCCTGTTTCGGATTCTGTGTCTCCCTCTCTCTGACCCTCCCCCGTTCATGCTCTGTCTCTCTCTGTCTCAAAAATAAATAGACATTAAAAAAAATAAATAAATAAAATGGAGAAAGAACAGAGCCACAAGTCCCAAACTATGTGCCAGGTGCCCAGGACACCACAGCAAACTCACAGGGGCGTGGTGGCGTATGTTAGATGTCCAGGGGACATGGTGATACGTAGGACACCACATGAACTAAGAGGCCAAGACAGTTCACAGTTTCAACAGCAGATTGTGCTCTATTCCTTTCAAAGACATCTTGTGTCTGAGAATTGGGTTTTCAGCAGTTGTTATAAAATGCAAGTACCGAGTGAAAATCAGTGTGGAAAAGCAGGTGAAGGTGCTGGTGCCTGTTTAGGTTCTGAGGTTTAAGAAGCCTTTCAGGGGCGCCTGGGTGGCGCAGTCGGTTAAGCGTCCGACTTCAGCCAGGTCACAATCTCGCGGTCCGGGAGTTCGAGCCCCGCATCAGGCTCTGGGCTGATGACTCAGAGCCTGGAGTCTGTTTCCGATTCTGTGTCTCCCTCTCTCTCTGCCCCTCCCCCGTTCATGCTCTGTCTCTCTCTGTCCCAAAAAGAAATAAACGTTGAAAAAAAAAATTAAAAAAAAAAAAAAAAAAAGCCTTTCAGGGTCCAGTTGACATATACTTCTTTTTATAAGTAACCATGGTTAGGAGTAGCATAATACATATATATACATATATATTAAATTTATGTATATCATTATTATTTAAACAGCAAAATTGTTGGGACCTAACTAATGGATAAATTATATATATATATATAATATATGTATATTATGTATATATGTATATAATATATGTATATTATGTATAATATATATGTATATATAATGTATGTATATGTGTGTATATATATATAATTTATATACATATTCGGATTCTGCATCTCCTTCTGTCACTGCTCCTCCCCCACTTGCACTCTGTCTGAAAAGTTGATAAACATTAAAATAAAAGTAACATAGTTAAAAACTACTCTTGTATTAATGCATAAGCGGGGCAAAGATTTTGCTGTGCTTCTCTGAGGCACATATTTGGGATGCCTAGCCGTTGGGGGCCTTCCAGTCATGTCCAGCCTTCATCAATGACAAAAAACAGAAAAAGGAACACACAACTTAAAAAAAAAAAGTTTATTTATTTTTGAGAGAGAGAGAGCAAGAGAGCACATGTATATATTATGTATATATGTATATAATATATGTATATTATGTATATTATATATATTATACATATATGTTATATATTATATATATGTATACATAATATACATATATACATATACAATATATGTATTATATTATATATGTTATATTATATTATATAATATTATATAAAATTATATAATATATGTATGTATATATACATATACAATATATACATAATATACATATATATGTATATATATACATATATATAATTTATCCATTAGTTAGGTAACAACAACTTTGTTGTTTAAATAATAATGATATACATAAATATATATATGATTTTTTATATTTATTTATTTGGGGGCAGGGGAGGCAGAGAGAGAGAGGGAGAGAGAATCCCAAGCAGGCTCCGCACTGTCAGCACCGACCCTGATGTGGAGCTAGGACCTATGAACCTTGAGATCATGACCTGAGCCTGATGCTTAACCGACTGAGCCACCCAGGCACCCCTGAATAAATAATAATTCTGTATTGTACTTCTTTTGGGCTAGGGACACTGTAAAAAAAAATTACTGAGACTGTAAGATGTTATGAATAGAGACAGTTTGGGAACCTCTGGATGACAGCAATACAAAGTGTATCAAGGGGTAAGGTGGATTGGAACGGTTTAGGTTCACAGGTGAGAATAAAGAAGTCATTCTATTCTCCTCTTCCCATCTCAGCCAGGACACTACTCCTGGTATTTCCCCCTGTTCCTACATAAAATGAAGTATTTTTAGTCGGAATGTTTTTTATTAATGCAGCTATTTGGTAGACTATTAAAGTTATTGTATACCATGCTTCTCAAGCTGTCTTCAGTGAAGGGCTTTTTTTTTTTTTTTTAATTTCCAATCTGTCGTGGATTACGTGATGGTTAATTTTTGTGTTCACTTGGCTGGGCCACAGTGCCCAGATATTTGGACAAACATTATTCTGGATGTTTCTGTGAAGGTGTTTTTTTCCCGACGACATGAGCATTCAAATCAGTGGACTTTGAGTAAAGCAGAATACCTCTATAACATGGGTGGGCCTTACCCCATGAATTGAAGGTCTTACTAGAGCAAAGACAGAATTTCCCTGAGCAGGAAGAAATTGTTGCATGGGGCATCTAGGTGGCTCAGTCAGCTACCCAGAATTCAACTCTTGGTTTCAGCTCAGGTCATGAGCTCTTGGCTCGAGTGTTTGAGCCCGGCATTGAGCCCCACGGCCCGCATTGGGCCCCACCCATCTTGAGCCCCACATTGAGCCCTGCATTGGGGTCTGTGCTCTTAGTGGGGGATTCTCTCTCTCTCCCTCTTTCTTGGCTCCTCCCTCACTCGTGCTCTCTCTCTCTCTCTCTCTCTAGACATACACACAAAACACACTCACACACACACAAACACACACACACACATCCTTTTGGTTCTATTTCTCTGGAGAATGGAGAATGCTGACTAATACAGATTGATACTTAAAAATGCAATAAAAATAAATATCTAGGAAAATGATCATATGTTTAAATACTGTGGAAATGTTAAATTGCTATACAAGTTTCTAAATACCTGCTTTTAGTTTCCATATTTAGTTTATCTGATTGATAATAAAGTGTTTGTAAAATACACTTAGCCTAGCACTGATCACATAAAAATGTAAATATACACATACATGCATACATATTTATGCACATATATTTATTTTTTATTTTGAACTAATTTTAAGTTTACTGGAAAGTTGCAAAACTGATACAGAGATTTCCCGTATATTCTCTCACCCAAGTTCCCCAATTGTAACATCTATGAAAACATAGTACAGTCTTCAAAATGAAGATACTAATGTTGGTACCAAGCTATTAACTAAACTACAGAGCTTATTCAAATTTCACCACATTGTATTTTAAATGGTGAAGTCACAACTCTAGGGTATGCAACTTTAGCAGCTACTGAGCTAGAAAAATATTTCCAGAATGGGTTGAGATCATCGCTTTCTTGTGTTTGTAGATGAGCCAGTGGAGAACTAGAAGTTAGACAGTAATTGTGGATTGTTCTGTAGAAGAATATAGAGACCGCAGACTATAATTGAAAACATCTCACGCATATTGACTGAGCCAATGCCACAGCTCCTAAATGTGTCTAGCATTATTGCCAGAAATAAATTCTTTTGTGTCTGGAATGATTAGTCACTTAATGACAGAATGTATAGAACGGAGTGTAATGACAGAAGGCATGGAACGTGGATGAGTATTTGCAAGGCTATGCATTTTTTGGCTCAGCCACCCCTCTTCGTCTCCTCTGTGAAGTCTTCTATGATCTTCCATGGGTAGAGCCATTGTAATGGCTTTGGGGTCGCTACTGTAATGACGTTACAGATTTCTGTCATGGCACCTGTAACACTCTATTGCTGTAATTTGTGTAGGTGCCTGCTGAACTGTGAGCGCCTCATGATCATGGCTGCATCTTACTCACCCTGGCGTCTCAGTACCTGGCATAACGCCTTAAGCATAGCAGGCATGCCATACGTACCCACCGGAGGAATGAATGAGGGCATGAAGACACAATACATTCACATCAACATTTTTCTTCCTACCTCATCTCGTTTGGGAAAAGAGCCCATAACTTGAAATTAGTCCAGCGAATAAGACAATGCCTCAGTATATTAAAAAGGAGAAGCTTTCAAGGGCCTTGTGTTTGAGAAACAGAGTGGCTTTGAATGCCAGGTGTCACTTAAAAGCTGAATAAAGAATATCACTTTTACAAATAGCACAAGCGTGTGGATGCTGACTCGCTTTATTCAGTAGATGCATTGTCCGCCTCAGGTAATTTTATCCACTTTAGTAAAATCTGCTTTCCACCTAGGCTGGTGGGGTATTATTAGTTACCATTATTACTCAGCATTTCTACAGTATGTGTTTTCAAAGTGTTATGCTCCTCATTCTTAACAAGCTATGCAGAATATACGTAATGAAAGGACGGTTAATCTAGTCTCTCGTGTAGCTGATAGACAATAAATTCCTGTTGGCTGATTCATCACTGAACTCAGTTGGAGACCAGCCTGTGCTAACTTGTGGGAAGAAAGCCTCCCCCACTTTTACGTGGAGGAGTGGGGGAGGGGATGTGGGGCTGGAGGACAAAGGTTGGAGAAGCCAGGGAGTAGGAATTCTTCTCAGCAGGGAGAGGAGCAGGCTTCTGAATCTCTGACCCACTTCAGCAATCTTCAGGGCACTCTGGGGTTATAGACACGTCGTGCTTACTTGCCCCGTGAGGGAGTAGATCCTTTGGGTTTGGAGCTGCTGTTTCGCAGGAACAAATTGTTTAGGGACTGCTTTTATGAGTCTGGTGATCGATTTTCAGCATTCTACTTAGGCGTTTGATATCACCTGGTTATAAAGCCGGGAAAAATAAGATACGAAAAAAAAAAACAAAAAAACAAGATACGATAGAAATCCAGAACATAAAAGCTGAATAATGAGATGTTCTCATAGGAGGTATTGCATTACGGGAGGGTGACAAGTGACAAGGAAACTTAATCCTCAGGGTCCCTAGTGGCAGAGACACACTGAATATACAGCTGAGAAATGGAGACGGGAAGGGACTTACCTCCTATTTCTTGGAGACCTCACCTCTCTCTAGAAGCCCCGCTCAGTGGTCTTCTCTAGTTCTGTCAACTGAGAGATGAGAAGGGTTTTGGCAGTGGACATTGGGCTTGAGGTTGTTGTCTTAAAAAAGAATAATGTATTAGGTCCCTGGTAAGAGTACTCAGAAAATCCTGCTTTTTTTTTTTTTTTCCCCTCCTCCAGCACATGACATTTGTGTACTTTGGTTTTAATGGGCAATGGCCACAAACATTTGTCTGGAACACAACTTGGAAAAAAGGAAAGTTGAGAAGATAAAAATACAAACCTTTCCCAGCAGTTGGGTTGGCTGGAAGAGGTATGGAAATGCTCAGGGAAATGTGATATCATAAACCCAAACACCTACCTCATTGAGGGCCTGGCAGGCCCAGTTAGCCTGGGGTCAAACGTGAAGGCCAAGAGGGAGGTCACAGAACTGGCCTGGAGCTGTCCGCAAAGAGCAAAGCAGATTTCTCTTATCTTAGGTAGGAGCTCAGGTCCAGACGTCAGAGAGTATTATGAGGATTAAATGAGATAGTGGTCTGCGAAGGCAAAGGACACAGAGCCTGGCACCCAGCAGGTGTTGCAGACTAAGTGCATTTCTTTCCCTGCTGTGACTTTGTGAGGCCTGGCGGTGGGTGTCAGAAAACACTGTGTCTCAGACGATGGCATCATGCCATGCAGGTATTCTGTACTATAGAAAACACTGGAAAGTCAAACCCAGGCAAACTAAATTCTTCCATCCCTGATGTGATGAGCCATAGCTAGGGACGCAGCTCGGTGTTCTTATTTGCAACACATTGTGGTTCTGGGAAATACTTTTGTGACTTGAAGGAGGACACGTACCTGATCATCATTTCCTCAAAAAATGATTGGTCTGGATTTCAACTCAGAAGAGATTCCTGAGGACTCCTGCCCACAGGGACTGCTCTATTTCAATTTTGGGTGAGGACCCGATCTCTGAGATAGATGAGATAGGATTTCGTTGATAGCATCTCACCGATTTCTCATAAATATTTTGCTCCCTAAACCAGGGAGCAACATGCAGCTTTGACCCCAAGTGCTTCCCTTTCTACCAGCATTGTCATACCAGTAATAGAATTCCTGCCATTTGTGACCCCTTCACCACCAGGCACTTCTCCTTGACTCATCTCCCTGACCCACAGACAAGTCCCTGGCCATCTATCCTTTTCAGGCCTTTATCCCTTCTACTCTGCTGCATGCTTTCTCATTACGTTTTCATTTTCAGTGTCTTCTTCTTCACTGGATTCTTCTCGTCAGCTTGGAAGCATGCTTAAGACGCCCTTTGGGAGTGGAGTGGGATGAGTGGAGACAACCTTATTTCAACCCTACACTCTCTTCAGACTCTCACATTTTCTTTTCTCCTTCCCAGAGACTTCTGGAAAGAATACTCTACTTGCTGAGTCTGCTCACTTCCCATTCAATCCTCAGGTCACTCTCAGGTTGGCTCCTGCTCCATCAACCCAACCCAACATCTTGTGCTAAGGTCATTCATCTTCCTTGACGTCTCAGAAGTAGTCTACACTGTTGACCAGCCCTGCTCCTTGAAACGGTCTTTTCTTGGCTTCACTGACACAAGATTCTTCTCGTTTTCTCTATCTTCTCTGACAGCTCATTTACTATCTCTTTTGCAGCCTTATCTATTCTTCCCAGGTCAATAAATATTAAAATACCCAAGATTCAATCCTAGACATGTTTCTTTTCTTAGTCTATATTTTATTCATGGCACAAATGTTTCCCCAGCCTAGATCGCTCCTCTGCGCTCTAGACTTACATGTCCAACATCCTACTCAACATCTCCACTTGGAAATCTACCAGGCATCCAAAATGTAACTCATCCAAAACCAAATTCTTGATCTTTCTTTCCAATCTCATCAGTGCCCCCTGTTTCCCTGAAGGGTGAAGCAGGCCAGAACTTGGAGTCACCATGCCCCTTCCCTCTGCCTTACCCTTCACATTCAGTTTTGCTTCCTAACCCTGTCGTGAATCCATATTCTTCTCCCTACTTCCATTCCCACTATCCTAGTCTAAGCTACCATCATCTCTTACCCGGATTACTGTAAATGCCTCCTTGTTGGCGTACCTGCAGGCATTTTGATCTCCACCTCCTACAGTATATCCAGAGTGATTTCTTCATCTGATCTTCACATCTTACCACCCGCTCACCTAAAAATGTTTACTTGAATACCTTCCCATTATTTGAGGATACAGTACTCCTTAACATGACCACAAGGCCAGGCACCTATCCGGCTTTATCTCAAACCATGCTCTGCCATGGTTTTTGCACTCTGGCCACTCTGGCCTTCCCTCAGTTCCTTTTACTTGCTATGCTGCCTGTCACCAATTGCTCTTTGCCCACAGTGCTCTTCCCCCTCCTTACCTTGTAACTTCCATCCTTTCTTCACATCTCAGCTCGGTCATGGCTTCCTTAGAGCTGTCTTCCCTGACTTCTATGACCAGGGCAGATTTCTACCATTTGGCCCTGGGTATTTCCCCCTCATACGCTGATCACAGCGATAATTTTATATTTATAGATGTGACTGTTTAGTTAAAATATACTTCTCGCTGACTGTAGGTTCCATTAAGGTAACGAATGTGCCTGGTTTTCTGTGCACAGACCCAGCAGGGTGCCCAGTGATACATAGTAGGTTCTTGGCAGATGCATTTGTTAAATGAGTGAACAAATGAATGTATGAGTGAATGAATGAATGAATGAATGAACACAGACAGTTTTCTTTAATTTCTTTGGCTCCCTCTTCTGGCTGTTTCATCCATGCCCTATCCCTTGTCTAGGCATTGGGGCTTCAATTCATGGATTTGGTTTATACATCCAGGGCTGCTGAACTTACTTTCTGTTGCTGGTAATGAAATCTATGAGGTTCCGTATAACCTTTGAACACTTCCTCCTTTGTAGTATATTTAGCTCTCCTGAAATACTTTTGTTGTTATTAGGATCCTGTTCATTTCAGGCTTCGATAATGAGAGTACCACCTGAGGAAAGGTGATATTCCACCTAGAACAATCAGCTCGTGAACTTGGAGGGAACCCTTAGTAATTATGTAATCTCATTTCTTAAGCAAAGCAGAAATCCCTTCCATATGACTCATGACAGATAACAATAGCTAATGTTTATGGAACATAGGTCAGTTACTGCCTTAAGAACATTTATATGGATGAATGCAGTTAGTTCCTAACAACCATATAGGTAAGTACACTTTAAGTACAGTTACCGTCACGCATCTTATGTAGATAGAGAAGTAGTAGAAGGCTTAGTCAGAGTCATGAGTGGCAAACGTTACAGTCAAGATTCTAGCCCATGCGGTTTTTCAGAGTCAGAACTTTTAACCATTGTGCTACGCTATGTTACCTCTGTAGTTGATCCAACATTTACACGGACATTTTCAGGGATAGGCACTCACTCCCCTGTGAGCTGAATACTTGGCCTAAAGTTGTCTTCTGCAACTTTTTTCACATTTTTTTCCTAAGTTCAGCCTCTAAAACTGTACAGAATAGTCTGCTCCAACTTCCATAGACAGTCATTTCAATATTTTCAAATACTAGGAGTAGTTTTTTCTGTTCACAAAAATAACATATGCTCATTGTAGAAAATTTGGAAAATTCAAATAGCATAAAGAAAATAAGAATCCTTGATAACTGGGGTGCCTGAGTGGCTCACTCAGTTAAGTGTCTGACTTTGGCTCAGGTCATGATCTCATGGCTCATGATTTTGAGCCCCACATAGGGGTCTCTGCTGTCACCTCAGAGCCCACTTCGGATCCTCTGTTTCCCTCTCTCTCTGCCCCTCCCCCTCTCTTGAGTGTGTGTGTGTGTGTTGTGTGTGCGCGCGCGCGCACGGCATGTGCATGCACATTTGCTCTCTCTCAAAAATAAATAAACATTAAAAAAAGAACCCTTGATAACCAGGGAGAAAATAAATGTTAACTACCAAGAATCTATTAACTTTTTGTTGTTATTTTTAACATCCATGATTCATTTAGAGCCTGTATGAAACCTGTGTCCAATTGAAATGCCTGGTTCTCCATCGTATGTCCTTCCATTAAGCCAGATTTTGTCTTTTGTCTTATATCCTAGATGTAGAATTTTACATTTATCCCTTATAAACTATATTGCTTGTTTTGATTTTTCTTCTGCCTTACTAAAACTTTTCAAATACAGATTCTGCTATCTAATTATGTTAGCCTTCCAGTTTGGTATAGTATGTGAGCTTGATGACAGGGCTTTCTAAATTTTTATTCCAGATATTTATAAAATGCTGAGCAGGAGAGAGCCCTGTGATACATTTTAGGGTCTTCCCCCACCAGGTTCACATGAGTCTATTCATCAACCATTTAGTATCCTTGGTCAAGAAAATGCAAATCTCTATAAATTGCATTATAATTGAATGCACTTTTTTTTTTTTCCCACCGTGTCTACGACAATTTCACAGCTTAATGGAACACATTGCTAAAATTCAGGTGAGTTTCATCTATGGCATTTCTCAACTTTCCTGGTATGGTACGTAGCTCTAAAAGAAAAAGATGTCATTTATCATGTTTTCTTTAGTGAATCCAGGCTGACTCTGAGTGATCACTTCTTAATTTCTTTTTTCTTTTTTTTTTTTTTTTTAATTTTTTTTTTTTTTAACGTTTATTTTATTTTTGGGACAGAGAGAGACAGAGCATGAACGGGGGAGGGGCAGAGAGAGAGGGAGACACAGAATCAGAAACAGGCTCCAGGCTCTGAGCCATCAGCCCAGAGCCTGACGCGGGGCTCGAACTCACGGACCGCGAGATCGTGACCTGGCTGAAGTCGGATGCTTAACCGACTGCGCCACCCAGGCGCCCCACTTCTTAATTTCTAAACGCTCACAAATCATCATCTAAATACTCCATTCTAGAACTTGCCTGGAGAGTCATTGTTGAGACTTTTCATTGCAGATGAAGTAGCTCTGAGTAGACAAACTGGCCCTGAGTAATATTCAATGGGGCTGAAGAAATGATCCTGTGGGTATGCATCGTCTTATCCTTTCTACTTCAGGAGATCGGCCTCCTGTCAACATACAGGAAACTGGAAAGCTGCGGTCTCATAATATAGCCACTGACAGGAAGATTGTTTAGATTGCTCTTCCAGATTTCTCAATTGAATAATGTTGGTGAAGAATGACTACTTCTTATGTTATTTATGACTTTGGATCAACTGTAAGGCTACCTGATTTTATGTAGCAGATGCGCTTCTTCAATGTTGCATATAAATTCTTTTTTTGCAAGTCAAATTCCACCTAAATTGTGCTGCTACGGGAGTTTACTTTTTAAGGCCATCTTGTGGTGAGACATTTTATACAGTCAAGAATTCTTCAGTGATTTATCTGTTTGGATTTAAAAAACCGGGGTTGCTTAAAGCAAGGCAAAGTTATGCTGCATATTTATTTATTTTTAGAAAAGAAGCCTAACATTATTTTTGGGACTGTTGCCCTGAGCAAATAGGATTTGGAAAATCTTGGGACAGTCAGACAGTCAGCTAATGCATAAAACTAGGGTCTCCACCCTTAGCCACCTTCTCTGAGGTATGCTTACTGATGGAAGACTGCTTCTTTTGATTTCCCTGATTGATATTTTTCTCATTTTTCACCTCAGTGTCTCAATCAATAATTCAAAGAGAATTCTATTGACTCATCTTCTCTGCGAATCCTCTTGTCACTCAGCTGGTAGGGGGGTGGGGTTGGTGACTCACTGTCTTGGTCATATTTCTGTGTTCATTACTCGCTTGGGCTGGAGCTATGTGGAGGCCAGAACCTTAACTTGGTCACTTCTGTATCTCCATAAAACTAGCCAGAGCCTCCCGGCAAATGTGTATTCACTGAATCATGGTGACTCCCAGACTTATAGAACCCCACACCAGGTGATACAATGGGGTCCACCCCATTGCCACCAAGGGGACCATGATGGCTTGGACTGGCTTCCTGCTTCCTGTGATTCCCATCCCCTGAACTCCTGCAATATTCTGTAATTTGAGGCTCATTGGCTCTTAACCAAGATTCCTTCTTTTGTTCTTGTGTGTATGTGTGTGTGTGTGTGTGTGTGTGTGTGTGTGTGTGTGTATTATTTGTATACATGAATAGTCTGTCTAGATTCTGTGTTTAATATGTCTCCAGGTCAGGGACACCTGGGTGGCTCAGTCGGTTAAGCATCAGACTTTGGCTCAGGTCACCATCTCACGGTCTGTGAGTTCGAGCCCTGCGTCGGGCTCTGTGCTAACAGCTCAGAGCCTGGAGCCTGCTTCGGATTCTGTGTCTCCCTCTCTCTCTGCCCCTCCCCAACTTGTACTCTATCTCTTAAAAAATAAATAAATGTAAAAAAAATTAATATGTCTCCAGGTCAGGTATCATGTCTTAACCCTAATCCCAATGCTTAACCTTAATTCTAACCCTTAACTTTATAACCAGAAACTAAAACAACCACAAATTTTCTATACTGTATTGTTCAATGACGATTATGGTTTAGAATGAGCATCCCCTGGCCATAAAAGAGAAGATTCAAATACTTTTGGTATAAACTCTAGTGTTTACTTTGTAACTCAGTATCTTATTGCTATGACAATTAATCTATATGGAGGAGTTAGGCTAATCTTATCAGTTAATTGGAGCAGCCAATTGATTAAGACCACATCATTTGCCAATACAGCATATTTACTTATATATTTTTATTTATTACTTTTTAAATGTTTATTTATTTATTTTTTGATGGTGGGGCAGAGAGAGAGAGACATAGAATCTGAAGCAGGCTCCAGGCTCTGAGCTGTCAGCACAGAGCCCAATGCAGGGCTTGAACCCATGAACCATGTGATCATGACCTGAGCCAAAGTTGGATGCAACTGAGCCACCCAGGTGCCCCGATTTTTAAAAAATGCTTATTCATTTTTGAGAGTGGGGGGAGCAGAGAGAGAGGGAGGCAGGATCAGAAGCAGACTCCAGACTCTGTGCTGACAGCAGAGCCCGACGTGGGGCCTGAAGTCACCAACCATGACATCATGACCTGAGCCAAAGTTGGATGCCTAACCTACTGAGCCACCCAGGCGCCCCAATACAGCTTATTTACTTTAAAGTGTGTGCTTTTTTGGGGCGCCTGGCTGGCTCAGTGGGTTAAGTGTCGACTTCGGCTCAGGTCATGATCTCACGGCTTGTGAGTTCAAGCCCCGCGTCGGGCTCTGTGCTGACAGCTCAGAGCCTGGAGCCTCTTCAGATTCTGTGTCTTTCTCTCTCTCTCTGGCCCCTCCCCTGCTCACGCTCTGTCTCTTTCTGTCTCTCAGAAATAAGTAAACATTAAAAAAAAAATTAAAGTGTATGCTTTTTTTAGTTTCCTTCTCTTATCACTGATTTCATAGGATAATTTACAGACAACATAAAGCAAAATAAAATAAATGAATCAATTAATTTAACCAGAACCACTAATACCCCACCTGTACCTTCAGGACCAGTGATATTTGTGGGGCCTCGTGCAGAATAAAAATGTGGCGAATTTCAGGATTCTCAAGAAGGTCACAGCAGAGCATTAGACTGAGTGCACGCCTGTGCCTATGAAGCAGCCCTCACTTCTTTCTAGATGAGGGAACCGAGGTCTAGAAAGGCACAGCAGCCGCCAGGTCCCAGCTTCTCAGTGCTGGCAAAGTGGCTGGAACCCTGTCACTGGTCGTTTGGTAACTTCCCTCTCTGCTCGGCTTCCTGTTTCCCACTTCTCCTGCTACCCGATGTCACCGCGAAGCGGCAGCTGGGGGACATCACCGGTGCTGTGAACAGGTAGGTTTGCTTTTGCCACTTTTTTTTTTTACTTTTTATTTTAGAGAAGGGGTGGGGAGAGGGGCAGAGGGAGAGACAGAGGACCTTAAGCAGGCTTCACGCTCGGTGCAAAAGCCCACTTGGGGCTCCATCCCACGGCCCTGGGATCATGACCTGAGCTGAAAGCTAGAGTCCAAAGCTCAACTGACTGAGCCACCCAGGCACCCCAGCTTTTGCCACTTTTCTTTAGCGGTTCAGCTCTTAGCCTGATTTCTTTCCTACCTCCACACCCAAGCTTATTTTCATATAGCTTCTCCTCATTGTCGGCACGACCTCTTCCACTGGTTTTCTTGAAAACTCTGAGAAGATGTGTGAGATGCCGGTGAAGTGAGAGAAAAGGAGGGACACTTTGCAAACCGAATTGCTCTCCTTGGCTCAGTGCCTGGAAGGATGTGTTTCTTCACACTGAATTCTCTTCCCTTCCCAAATCCCAACATAGCCTAAATTCTAAGGACAAGCCTAGATGTCTTTGCTAAAGCAACCTCAGGAGAGGCTCCTGAGTATGCTGGATGCTAATAAAGAGAGGGCAAAAAAAAAAAAAAAAAAAAAAATTCCAATTTTGAGAATTTTTCAAATAGAAAGTATCATTACTTCAATCCCTAGGAAACTAATCTCCTGCCCTACTTTATTTCATTCCCATCTTGAATTAAACATGGGAATGTTTGCCAGAATTCTGTGGCCTTGAGAATTTGATAAAGAATTCGATTTCCTTCTTTCTCTCCAGAGGGACTCTACAGTCAGTGGCCAAAGGAATTCGGACCCCTTTCTTGTGCCAAATTCCGCTGAGCCATAGTCATTGCATTAAATTCAAGATATGGCCAAGCCAGTCCTTCTGAGGAGGCCCCGCTACCCTGACCTCCAAATCTGTGCTGACCCAGCTTGCATCCAGGCCACTGACCAGCCTTTAAGTTTATTAGTAAAATTTAGGCAAGCCTGAAGAAACCCTTGATCCAATGAAAACAAGAATAGCCAGTTATTTTTTAAGTTTATTTTTATTTTATTTTTTAATGTTTATTTTTTTATTATTTTTTTAATGTTTATTTATTTCTGAGACAGAGAGAGACAGAGCATGAGCAGGGGAGGGGCAGAGAGAGAGGGAGACACAGAATCGGAAGCAGGCTCCAGGCTTTGAGCTGTCAGCACAGAGCCGGACGCAGGGCTCGAACTCACAAACCATGAGATCATGACCTGAGACGAAGTCGGTCGCTCAACTGACTGAGCCACCCAGGCGCCCCATTTTAGTGTTTATTTCTGAGAGAGAGAGAAAGAGAGAGAGAGAGAGAGAGAAAGTGTGCATGAGAGTGGGGGAGGGGCAGAGAGAGCAGGGAACAGAGGATCTGGAGTGGGCTTTGCGCTGACAGCAGAGAGTCTAATGCGGGGTTGGAGCTCATGAATCATGAGATCATGACCTGGGCCAAAGTCAGACGTTTAACTGACTGAGCCACCCACGTGCCCCCTGAATAGCCAGTTGTTTTTTTAAAGGGAGGGAGGAAGGGAAGGGAAGGGAAGGGAATTTCACATTATCCCTACACGACAGATAAAGAAAAAACGTTTATAGAGGTTTTAAAAGAATCTAATTAAAGTTATTTATATAATCTCACGTTCCCTCCCCCTTGGCCCCAAAAACTTTTGGAAGGGATTCAAAGCCCAAGCCAAAGTTATAAAGTTGGTCCTGGCTCTACATAGTCCAGAGGCAATGTTCCTGAGTCCTCTTTGCAAACAGTAAGCACCCTGGGGAAATACCGAGAAAATGGAAGACACAGTGGGGTACTTACAGAACTTCTCCAGAAGCAGGTAGATAAAATAAAGACACAAAGGCAGAGGAACACTTTAATAATGATATAAAACAAGCTAATAAGGACTAACTGCAAAATATAGACATGTTTCTTGTAGCGATGGACCGAATGAAAGGATCAGGTCAGTTAACCAGGGAGGGCTTCCTGTAGGAGACATCTCTTGAAGCAGAGTTTTGAAGGTGGTCTGGGGGAAGAGAAGTGCCAAGGGAAAAGGAGGGAGGAGAATCCCTCTGGAAGTGAGATGATGCTTTGGATTATCTAGTCAAATCTGCTTTTCCCCTTAATTATTGTATTTTGTCGATCACATGTAGTTTTTGCTGTAGTTTAAATGATTCAGACCTCTCTGTCTGCATACATCTGATCTCTGGGGTACCCTCGATTGATTTTGCAAGTATTTACAGCTACACGATAAAGGATCTTAAAAAAATAGAGTGTGAATGTGTAATGTGAAACCTTAACTCTGGATAAAAATGCCAAGATGTGACCTCTGCTGCCTCCTTTAGTAATTACTCATTTCTAGCAAAAAAGCAGATGGCTTAATTTACCCCAAGGGCAACTTAAAAACACTATTGCCAGTTAATTCACTCCCAACCCTCCTCCCCAAATAGTTTTGTTTCCCTTTCTCATTTGAAGCCTCATTTTAAAAATTATCACTCTTTTCTGATTTGTGGTGTGTAGGCATTTAGTTAAAGTTTAATCTGGATAAAGTTAACACTTTCCTCTAAAGGCATTTTCTCTGGGAATGTCATCCATGGAGAAGACCTATAGATTACTTTTGATAAGTGGGCAAATTACATATATATTCCATGTCTATCTTGATCAGTACCTTCCTTATAGGTGAGCAAAAACCTTCCTGTATCTATTGATACACCTGTCAGTGAAAGCAGGAATTTAGATACTTGTTCTCAGGATTATAAATCATTAAGCTTCACAGATCTGATCCACAAAAGGGGGTGGAGGAGACCTCCTCTTGCTTCATAGAATCCAATTGCCCCTGTTCTGCATCATCTTTCCAAGAGGATTTAAAAGTTGATTTCAAACAGCTGTCAAAATGATTCCCCCTTTTCTTAAGGCACTTATTAGAAAATAAAACCAGATATAATTAACAAACAAACAAACCTATCTGCCTGCTGTTCTGACTTGTTATAATAAGTGTTATTTCTACTTACGAACAGTTTTCCTGTCAGCATCCTGCTGTTTCTTTAATAAGACTTCTGCACTGGGGAAGAAAAAAGCTCTGCTTTAAAATTATGCGTTGACTTGTCGTCACTTCTCTTCCTGCTCATCTGCGTTCAGATCCAATTTGCTTTGAGGTTGAAAGGAACTAAAATGTCAAAATCATCACTAAGAGAGAGGAGGGACCTCCCTGCTCCTATAGCTGGCTGAAGGAGAGGGCCGCCCTTAGACTCATGATAAACACCCTGTTTCCTCCTCACTCCTGGGCTCGGTGGTTTGCGTCGCCCCCGGAGTATGGAAAACCTATTCAGGTTCCTGGGGTTGGTTTCCCAGCTGGATGATGATGTTCCAGCATCCTTGAGCAAGTTCCAGAAGCCCGTGTGAATGGACAGATCCAGAGGGGACTTTGACCCAGAAGCTGGGCCTGTGGGTTTGGGGACAATAGGATGTTGAACGGAAATATTGTGGCCAATACAGCAGCAGAGATAGTGCTATGTGATCAAAATGTGAGGGATTATGGCTTTTCCTCTTTGGATTTTTTTAAGTGAATTTTTTAAATTCTAGAGAATTTTAAACACATCCAAGGAAGGTAAAATAGACCCATCACCCATTTTCAACACTTCAGCTTCCCCTTCCTGTATTATTTTTGAAGCAGGACATTATATCATCATATACTTCATCTATAAATATTTTAGTTTGTCTCTCCAAAAAACGAAGACTCCTTTAAAAAATACATAACCACGGTACCATTAGCATCCCTAAAAGTAATTAACAATTTCTTCATATAATCAAATAGCCTGTGCTTAAATTTCTAGTTGCCTCATACACGAATTTTTTAAATAGTTTGGTCAAGATTCAAGTAAGTCTCGTTTGAGAATGTTTGTTAAGTTTCTCTTTCTCTCTTTTTGAAAATAAATGGTTTATTTTGGAATAATTGCAGATTTACTGAAAAGTTGCAAACACAGTAGACAGAGTTCCTGTGAGCCCTTCACCCAGTTTCCACTAATGTTCGCATCTGACATAATTACAGTGTATTTGTCAAGGCAAAGAGATTAACATGATCTGTTACCAGTAAGTAACCCATGGCTTTATTCCGATTTCCCCAATTTTCCTCCTAACGCCCCTTTCCTGTCGCAGGATCCAATCCAGGACACTACAATACTTCTCATCACGATTCCTCAGATTCCTTCAATTTGGGACAGCTTCTCAGTCTCGTTTCTCATGACCTTCATATTGATCAGGTATTTTGTAGACAGTCTCTCAGTTGGGATGGATGTATTTGGTGTTTTCTCATTATCAGACTGAAGTTATGGGTTTTGGGAAAGAATACCACAGAGGTAAAGTGTCCTTCTCATGGGCATTATGTGTCACTAGGACTTCAGGTCTCTTTTTAAATCTCTTTCATCCATCTGTCCCTTTCTCTCTTTTTCCACTGCAAATGACTCGCCGAGAGTCTGTATGCTTTTCGCTTTGTAGCTGCTGTTGTTTGGTTTATGTACAGAGTCCATGGCCACTTTTTAGGCTGAGTGATGGAGGCCTCTGCTCCGAGCCCAGGCTGCTTTCCAACCAACCAGCTGCCATCTTGGCAATTCCTGTTTGTTTCCATCCCATAACATCACGAGACAGGGTTAAATAAAAGTCTAGGTGACTCTGCAGGCTGCCTGACAGCCTTTGATTTTAGGTAGATGCTGGAGAGAAGGTCTGAGAAAAGAGATGCCCTTAGCAGGAAATACGTTTTTAGAAATTCCTTGAAAACTGGTTCCTGTGTCATTGAAAGATTTAGATGAGAATGCGAGTGCGCAGGCACACGCGTGCGGGCGCGCGCCATGAAGAGGTATACAAATATATCGTTGTTATTAAAAACAGAAGAAATACACCAAAGCTTCAGACAATGCTTATAATGGACAGCCACTGGACTACACTGGGGTGATTAAAATCTGGCCAACGACATTGGCTCCAGCTGACAGAGGCCTCCAGTTTTCATACGGCGTGACGTTAGCACAAGTGAACAAAGAAGTAACAGTGGTCTCCCTCCTGAACACAGAACTTTCCATTTCACCATGTGTCTTTTCTCGTGTTGCTTAATGTCACTGGTGAAGTACTTTCAGGTCAAGTGGGAAGCATTGCCTTTCCCCAGATAAGGAACTCACACAGCTGAGAGAGGCCTTGTGACTTGGTCACAAGACTAGTTATGGATGGAAATGAGATTAGAAAGCAGGTGTCCTTCTTTTGCATGCTGTTATCAGACAGATTCAGGTTAATGCCATCCAGGATTGACCTTTGAGGACTTTTTGCTTAGGTATCAAATATTTTTCAGTATGAATAGTTAAAATTAGAATTTAAAATGACAGCCCCCAGTTTCTCATCGTGAACAGCCCAAATGTTGATTTAGAGCACCAGATTTGTGCTCTAAATTGGGTGTAGTGTTGCTATATTGATAGATATCTTACTCGTAAGCCTCAGTGGCCAGAGGAACGCATCCCACTTTGCCTTGGCTAGTAAAGTTCAGGCAGCAGCTCTGATCCATTCAGTGCAGGGTCATGGTCAGGAAGACCAATCGATGACAGTGGCTATGGGAGGTGCTTCTAGGTTCTGAGCTTTCCCAGGGCAAGGTCACACTTGGAGCCCAAGGAGCTTGGCTTCCTGGGAGCAGAAGGATTCTTCTGAATCCAGTTCTTGGTGGTCCCCAGTGGGGTCCCATCACAAATATGGAAGAAACAGTTGCAAAGCGTAGGAGGCAAGGGGGCGGTGAGGTAGAGGAGTGATTCATTCACCAGTGCCCTCCTGGGAAGAAAAGCGAGCACTTAAATATATCTTAACATCTCAGGGATAATTTCTGCCTCCGGTAATGGCGATGGTGACACCAAAGCACTATGGGAATTCGTTCCCCTTGTTAATAGAGGAGTGACTGTAATGAGGGTGCCCTTGAGTATACCTGTAGTTTCACAAGTAGGTTTCTGTTGCGTTTTTGTCTTGCTTGGTCCGTGGGCAGTGTGGTTTAATGATGCTTCACACTGAGTGTGCCTCAACCATGGTAAGGTATTTCAAGAAAATTCTAGTTGGGCTTCTGGATTCTTGGGCCATTAATATTTTTAATGGTGACAATAAAAGCTGGAGGGACTCCAGTCTCAGCAAGGATTTTCGAGAGGCAGTGTAATAATGAGGCATGCAGAACCCTGGGTGGTAGGGCCTCCGGGCTCTTGCTCTGCTCCTGGCTGGTTCTGTGTCCTTGATGTTGCCACTTAACCTCACTTTCTGCATTCCAGTGGAATATGCAGATAAAACTCTCCTTGACCTGCCTAACAGGTAAGTTCTCAAAAACAGCTGATGGGGAGCATAGAAGGTGGGGGAAGTTTGAAAGGAAAAGGGGGAAAAATTACATTTTGGAAGCAGAAATTACTTAATAACAAGCAGTGACAGGATGCCTGCACATTGGAGTTTTATAGTGAGAGTGAAGATTTATTTGGCATTTTGAATTTGTTTTCTCAGTGAGCAGAGGCTATTTGGGGGAGTTGAGAGAAAGGAGGAAAGGGAAAGAAATTTAAAATGCCAAGAATAATCTATGTAGAGGTCTCTACCAAAAATTCTACTGATGCACAAGTCTTTCTACTTATAGAAAAAAAGGTCTTTCTGTCATGATTATTCACACCATGTCTGTTTTCCACATTGTTTTATTGTTTGAGCTTCCTTCTCCCACCACATTCCCCCAGCAATTGTCTAAAGCTCAGAAAGCAAAACCATTTAGATTGTTGGCTCTCTGAGGCCTTAGAACAATGGATGACCTAATTTTTTCCACAAGTCCAATTACCGAGCCTGGGTGTCTCAGCTTTTTAGCCTTCCAACACTGGCTTATCTTGGGGACCTTATGAAACACTGTGCCTAAGAATAACCTGGTGGCTTAAAAACAAATAGACTAAGTCCTGTGTAAGCTTCCCACGAAGGGCATTTCTAATTCCCTCTTGGAAGCTTGATCTTGGATCAGAATCAGTAGTTGTATTTCAGGGTCACCCGCTGAGTTTAGTTTCCCCTCCGCCCCCTTTTGTCAGAATCGTGCTTCCTCTGACCTTTCTCCCAGTTCCAGAGGACACCTGGGTCATGGCAAAATGTGGACACCCTGGTGATTCTGGCCAGAGAATGTTTCTCTCTCTTCAGATCCAGTTACTGAAGGCTACTGGCTGGGTGAGAAGAATGTTAACCTAATGGGAGCCGGAGGGACTACAACTGCTCGTCCCTTTCATAGACTAAGCCCAGATCTTGCTGGGCTCAGGGGTTAATACATCCATAGTGTCTTAACAACTGTCCCCTCACAGTGTTCCTTGTTCTATTGCTCTTGAGGTTGCTGTCCCTGACTAGTCCTGCCTTGTCCCCCTGGAGGTGGTGTGGGCAATGTGAGGATTATAGAAACATTCTTGGTCATGATTCTGCCACCGGATAAAGGCCTGTGTCTGCCTCCAGCTATCGCTTTGGTTATATTTTTGTTCCTAGTCTTTGGCAGGGGCTCTGGCTACTGAGAGGGCACTTCGCATGGGTAGCTCAACTTTCTAGAAGATTTTGTGGGGCATCTTATTCCCATCTTGGACAGGTCTTAGACATTTCCTCTTGCTAAGGTAGTGTCATGGAGTAAGAAGACTACTGGATAGGGAGTCAGGACATGAGGGTTCTACCCCAGCATTACCACCTGCTTAATGACTTGGGAAATAGCCTTGACATTCTGAGGATATTATTTTTCTTTCTGAGGATATTATTATTTTCTTGCTTGTAAGATGATCTCTAAAGGCCTATGCTATAATAAGTATAAAATCGATTTGGTAAGAAAGTTCACAATTGACATGTATCTGTGTAAAATTTACTGAGAAACAAGAAATTGACAGAAGAAACTTCTTACTTATTCTTTCTTCTGCTGTTCTTAACTCTTATATTACAGCATGGAAATCAGTTATTGTTGATTGGGGTTTTGCCTACTTAGTATAATGTAAGGAAGGAGCACTCTACCCATATTGGCCTGCCGGGTTTAGGTTTCTCAAGCCCGCCAGTGGCTATTTAGCACTTCCAAGCGAAATCAATAGTGAAAACCGAGTGCCCCAACCCTCGTGATTTGTAAGCGGCCAGCTATTATTAAACATTAGTGGTGATTTACCGAAACCCTTTCTTTCTGAAAATAAGTTATGCAAAACTGTTGTTTACTTATGAGTTTAAGACAGAAAAAAAAAAAAAAAGATAAAAGTACTGCTTTAAACCAGACGGAGTGTGGGCAGATGCTGGCCAAGATTTCCTTCCATCCATGGCCCCTTGCAGGCTAAGCATCCAGTCTCTGGGGCAAAGGCAGGCAGTTGTGTTCAATCTTGCAAAATGGAGTGGCTGTTTGGTGAGGCAGCGGAATGAATTGAAAGCAGAGAACTACTTGTCAGTAGCAATCTAGCCCAGACCCGAAGGCTGCAATGATAAAGAAGAAGGATTAACTCTTATAATATACTCTCCTACTTCAAAAAACTTTTTGCAAGAAGCACAACACACACATGTCAGCTTCTTACAATTTTCTAATTGCTATGAACTCATTAGTACAGCATGAGCGAGTTTGGAATTTTCAGCCCAACAAAAAGGCAGTTTCACGAGGATCTTTATAAACCTCCTGTAACCTCCCCAAAGTGTCCAAGATTACCCTCTCCCTCACTTTCATTAGAAAACTGGGTTGCCAATCAGAACCGGGATATAAAATTGGCTTTTGTCTTTCTTCCTCATTTTGTCACCTGAAACCAGTCACTTAATCTGTTTGGACCTCGGTTTTGGTAACATCATTGTTAGACATTTACATCTGTAAAAGACGTCCACGCGATTTCGTTAGGTGGGAAAAGTAGACGGTAAATGATTTACTTATGCATTTGTCAGCTTTGTCACAGAAACGATGCCCCCCCGCCCCCACCAAATCTCAGTGGCTTACAACAATAATTTATTCCTCTTCCATATATATGTTAATGGCTACAGTAAGCTGCATTTCAGCTCCTGTCTCTTCTTATTCTGGGATCCAGAATAAGACTGGGTGTGGCTTATTTTGAATCTCCTGCTCATGGTGGAGGGAAAGAAGAAGATAGCTCACGGGCACACAATGGCTCTAAAACTTCTGCCTGGTGATGGTGTATGTTACAACCACTCATAGGCATTGGCCAAGGCAAGCAACATATTGGGCATGGTGATGGGGTGGGGATAGATATAGTCTTACCACAGAAGGTACTGCAAGTCATTTGACAACTGATTGATTGCCTACAGGAACTGTTTCTCCTCCAGGAAAGGGGAATAAATAGTTGGGAACAATAATACAATGTTTCACCATATATGTATCTGTACATGTAGATACACATAGAAAAAGGTCTGAAATGTTATTCACTAAAATAGTCTTAGGCCAGAAGAGTTGTAAACATAATGTTTATACAAAATCTTGTACATGAATGTCCATAGCAGCATTATTCATAATAGCCCCAAAGTGGAAATAATCGAAATATTCATCAACAAATGACAAATGGGTTGGGAAAAAAAAGTAGTAGTATATCCATACAGTAGAATGCTATTCAGGCATAAAAAAGAATGATGTTCTGATACATGCTACAATGTGGATGAATCTTGAAAGCATCACGCTAAGGCGAAAGGCTCTGGTTACCACGGACTACATGTTGTATGATTCCATTAAAATGAAATGTCTAGAGTAGAGAAATCTATAGTGATAGAAAGTAGTTTAGTGGTTGCAGAGGATGAGGGGACAGAGGAGGGAAGTGACTGCTAATACGTATGGGGGTTTCTCTGACATGAGGAGAAAGTTCTGGAACTAGGTAATGGTGATGGCTGCGCCTGTGAATATACCTGTGAATATACTAAAAAAACTCTTAATTGTTCACTTTAAAGAATGAATATTATGTTGTGTGAATTATATCTCAATTTAAGAAGATTCACAGAAGTTATTGGATAATGAGATTTTAGATAATTTTTACTTCTTCATGTATTCATTCCTCTACTGCCTGAACTTTTTTACAGTGAGAAAATATTATTTTTATAGTCAGAGAAAAAGAATGAAGATATGCCAATTGGGGAAAACATAAAAATATCAGTTGAACAAAATAAAGCTCTCTTGCCTACAATTCATGCATCCTAATCTCGAGTACTCGCAAGTTTAAAATTTTCACCATCCTTGAGTTAAGCACTTAAAACAAATTCATCACCTTTCTCTATAATTAACCTGGAGAGGTGCAATGGCAATGATGGAAATGTGTAAAATCAGGAAAAAGTGAAAATTGGGCTAATAGGGGTTATTTGTGGCCAACACCAATCTGCCTCATCGGGAGAAATGGTTTTCTAAGGGTCAGAGTGGGCCTGTGGCATAGTGATCTCCATATTCTTGCTTCTCCCTGGTGGAAAATCAAAACCACAGCTTTATCTTTTGGTTCTACCATCGGAAAAAATGAAAAGTTTAATTAAGTCTTTTGGCCGAGGGTCCCATTTTACTCTTGAGTGGACATGAAAATGAATATCCTAGTCAGGAAACAATTTTTTTTCAGGTCAGAGGTCTGGTGCTAAGGGGTTTCCAGAGAGCTGAAATGGAGACTTAGTCTAGAACGTTCAAGCTGACAACAAAGTGTGGGATGTCTCCCAGCAGGTGGGAGTCTGAGAGAATGAACCATATCCGGAGCCCAGAGATTGAGACCAAGCTGAAGGCTGCAGATGGGAAGCATCTCTCCTACCCCTGAAATCCTGCCCGGACCCAGAAAACGCCATTGACCCCTGTGCGTCCGAGGCTGCCTGAAGCATCAGTGGCTAGTGTCTCTCCTATAGTCTGTCCTTCTCAGTATTAAAGGAAGTGAGGGAACAAAAATCAAAAAAGCCACAAGAACTCCACCAACTCAGCAGGCATGTAATGTATCCTATCGAACCGGCAAGGCCTCTGCCCACAGGAGATTTATAGTACAATATGGGAGATGAGGGAGGCCGACATGTAATCAGCAGAAAACTAGCACTCAGAAGAGCTGTACTTATGTGTAGGTGTGCATGAGCACCTATTTCTAGAAAGTCCATGGCTTAGGGTCTTTACAAATAGCACACCATAAAAGTAATTGGCCCAGACATCGCTGTTAGTCACAGCTTTGATCTGAAAGGTCAAAGGGAACTGAAAAAGAAAAAAAAAAAAAAAAAAAAAAAAAAACCCACAAACCCTGTGACTCAACAGAATTTTGTTAAATGTTCTTTGGCCGGGAGCAGTCAGACACGATGTGGTGATGTAGCCTATTACTCATGATTTATTATTTGAAAAAGGAAAGGGCAAAGAAATTGTTCTCCCTTATAACTCTGGCAAGAAAATACAAGGTCTCGCTATGCCCTTCCTACAGCAATTTCCTGAAGAACAAAACCAAAGCCACAAACAGCACTGCAGCTCAGACCATTTTTACTGGCATTACCTGTAATATTATGCTAATTCTAATCTGCAACGCAGATTACATTAGCGAGGTGTAGCAAGAAGCAATCAGTGTTTATAAAGTATGTTTTCTCCTTAGCCCTGCCTGACACTGTGTCCCTGAGGTTGCCTAAAACTCTGGGTCTAACATTAGAGATGACAGGCAGGAACTTAACATGTCGCCTGACTGCCAAAGCTCTGCTAATAAGCACTGATACTTGTCTGCACAGAATCTGTATCTTATACTGTGTATAAAATACAAGTCTTTGGATTTTGATACTAATCTGGGAAAGGGTGTCATCCACAGCTAGGAGAGTACATGCTGTTTTTTTTCAAGTACCTTGAACTGTGCCCAGCATATAGTAGGTTCTCAATAAATATGTATTTTTAAATGATAAAATGAATGCATGAAATACTACTAGGGTACCTTGTATTGGTCAGGATTCTCCAGAGAACCAATAGAATGTGTATGTGGAGGAGAATTTAAATATATTTAAAAATTAAAAAAAATTAAATTAAAAAAATTTTTTTTTTATTTTAGAGAGAGAGTGTGTGAGCAGGGCAGGGGGCGGGGAGGAGAGAGAGAGAGAGAGAGAGAGAGAGAGAGAGAGAGAGAAAATCTTTTTTTTTTTTTTTACATTTATTTATTTTTGAGAGACACGGCACAAGCAGGGGAGGGTCAGAGAGAGAGGGAGACACAGAATCCGAAGCAGTCTCCAGGCTCTGAGCTGTCAGCACAGAGTCCGATGCACGGCTTGAACTCACAAACCGTGAGATCATGACCTGAACCGAAGTCGGACGCTCAACCGACTGAGCCACCCAGGCTCCCCTATTTAAATATATTTATATATAGCGTATATACACATATACATAAGTGTACATACACAAATATGTATATGTACATATATAATATACACATATACGTACATATATGCATATATACATTCATATGTAAGTTGGCTTACACAATTACGGGGGCTGAGAGAGAAATCCAGACCAGGAGGGCTGAGTTAGAGTTCCAAGTCAAGCCTGAAGGCCTTGAGAAGCAGGAAAGGTGAGGTACAATTTCCAGTCCAAGTTTGAGTCTGAAGGCAGGAGAAGATCAGTGTTTCCGCTCAAAGACGGCCAGGCAGGGAGAGAAAATTTGTTCTTATTTTGCATTTTAATTTATTCAGGCCTTCAGTGGATTGGATGAGGCCCACCCACTCTGAGGAAGGCAATCTGCTTTACTCAGTCTACCTATTCAAATGTTAATCTCATCTGGAAACATTCTCACACACACTCAGAAATAATTAAACACATATCTGGACGCCCTGTGGACCAGTTAAGTTGACACATGAAATTAACCATCACACCCATATTCTCCAGATACCCTGCCCGCCCCACCCCCATAGTGGGAAAGGTTGTATGAATCAACCACCCTTTTCCTGACTTCTTTTGTAACGAATGATATGCATCTGTGAGGCTTAAAGTCAACTGTATGGCTTGTGGCCACAGATCAGAGTTTTCTGGGCGTGAAGCTAATTGGCACAGAAGGAGTGGTTCCGCGATTTCTGACAGCATTCAGTGCCTGCCAGATACACTTGATCAATTGCTACTGTGCTTCCTTCATCATCAGCCACCCTTTAATACATGGATAATCAATCCGACATCAGAGCGTGGGACGCTGGGACTCACACAGGGCAGGCAAGGGGTGGTATCCGAGCAGGCAGGCTCCGTCGGAGAGCAGAGAGGCAGGGTGAACAGAAGGGCAGGTTCAGTGGGTAACATCTCCGCTAAGAGCTTTCAATTAGAATCACCCGAGAAGCTTCAAAAACAACCCAGGCCTGAGCCTTTCTCCTGACCAATTAAGTTAGAATTTCTTGGAAGGTGGAAAACATTGGAGCCAAAGTGCAAGTGTGTTTAAATGTTCCTCACATGATTCTAAAGTGCAGTCTGGATTGAGAACCTCTGTTCTGGGCTGTCCAGTCTGTTCTTTATTAGAATAGAGCCAGTTGGATTCAACTTGGGAGAATCCCAAGAACAGGGCTTCTCAAACATGTTGGCACACTGGAATCAACTGGGGAGATTTAAACCCACTTGGGCCTGGGTTACACCTCCTGAGGTTGTGTTTGAATAGGTCCGGGGTACAGCCTAGGTTTTGGGATTTTAAAAAGGATCCCCCAGAAATGGATAATCTCTAGCCCCACTCCAGATCGACCGAAGCAGAGTTTGTATTAAAAATTTTTTCTTTAATTATTATAAAATAGACATAACATAAAACTTAGCATCTTAACCATTTTTATGTGTATAGCTCAGTAGTGTTAAGTACATTCAGATTGTTGTGGAACTTATTTACAGAACTCTTTTCATTTTGCAAAGCTGAACTCTACCCCCATTAAACGGCAGCTTCCCTTCACCACCCAGGTCCTGGTAACCACTAGTCGACTTTTCCTCTCCATGAATTCCAGGTACCTTATATAAGTGGAATCATACAGTATTTGTATTTTTGTAACTGGCTTATTTTACTTAGCCTAATGTCCTCAAGGTTCATTCATGTTGTAGCATGTGTCAGAAATTCCTTCCTTTTTAAGGCTGAATAGGGGTGCCTGTGTGGCTCAATTGATTAAACATCTGACTCTTGAGTTCAGTTCAGATCATGATCCCAGGGATTGAGCCCCGTGTTGGGCTCTGCACTGAGTGGGGAGCCTGTTTGAGATTTTCTCTCTCTCTCTCTCTCTCTCTCTGTCTTTATCCCTCTGGCCCTCTCCCCAGCTCACATGTGCTCTCTCTAAAACAAAAACAAGAGAGAGAGAAAGAGAAGAAATTAAATTAAAATTTTTTTTCTTAATGTTATTCATTTTTTGAGACAGAGAGAGAGAGAGAGAGAGAGAGAGAGTAAGAGGCGGAGGGGCAGAGAGAGAGGGACAATCTGAAACAGGCTCCAGGCTCTGAGCTGTCAGCACAGATCCCGACATGGGGCTTGAACCTACGAACTGTGAGATCACGATCTGAGCTCAAGTCAGATGCTTAACCAACTGAGCCACCCAGGCACCCTGAAAAGAAATTAAATTTAAGGCTGAATAACATTCCATTGTATGTCTATACCACAGATTGTTTATCCACTCATCTGTTGGTGGGCATCACTTGGGTTGCTACCCCCTCTTGGCTATTGGGAATAGTGCCGCTATGAACATGGGTGTACAAATACCTCATTGAGACTGCTTTCATTTCTTTTCAGTATATCCAGAAGTGGAATGACCTGCCATACTATTTTCCATGGAGTCTGCACCATTTTATAGTCCTACCAACAGTGCACAAGGGTCCCAACCTCTATCTTTGCCAACCCTCCCTCCCTTCCTTCCTTCCTTCCTTCCTTCCTTCCTTCCTTCCTTCCTTCCTTCCCTCTTTTATCCCTTTTTCTTTCATTATTTCTTTGTAGCCACCCTAAATGGTGTGAAGTGCAGAATCTGCATTTTATTTTATTTATTAACTTGTTTTATTTTTTATTTTTTTTAATTTACATCCAAATTAGTTAGCATATAGTGCAACAGTGATTTCAGGAGTAGATTCCTTAGTGCCCCTTACTCATTTAGCTCATCCTCCCTCCCACAACCCCTCCAGTAACCCTCAGTTTGTTCTCCATATTTATGAGTCTCTTTTGTCCCGCTCCCTGTTTTTATATTATTTTTGTTTCCCTTCCCTTAGGTTCATCTGTTTTGTCTCTTAAAGTCCTCATAGGAGTGAAGTCATAGATTTTTGTCTTTCTCTGACTAATTTCACTTAGCATAATACCCTCTAGTTCCATCCACGTAGTTGCAAATGGCAAGATTTCCTTCTTTTTGATTGCCGAGGAATACTCCATTGTGTATATATATATATATCACATCTTTATCCATTCATCCATCGATGGACATTTGGGCTCTTTCCATACTTTGGCTATTGTTGATAGTGCTGCTATAAACATGGGGGTGCATGTGTCCCTTCGAAACAGCACACCTGTATCCCTTGACATATGCCTAGTAGTGCAATTGCTGGGTCGTAGGGTAGTTCTGTTTTTAGTTTTTTGAGGAACCTCCATACCGTTTTCCAGAGTGGCTGCACCAGCTTGCATTGCCACCAACAATGCAAAAGAGATCCTCTTTCTCCACATCCTCACCAACATCTGTTGTTGCCTGAGTTGTTAATGTTAGCCATTCTGACAGGTGTAAGGTGGTATCTCATTGTGTTTTGATTTGTATTTCCCTGATGATGAGTGATGTTGAGCATTTTTTCATGTGTCAGTTGGCTATCTGGATGTCTTCTTTGGAGAAGTGTCTATTCATGTCTTTTGCCCATTTCTTCACTGGGTTGTTCTTTGGGTGTTGAGTTTGATAAGTTCTTTTTAGATTTTGGATACTAACCCTTTATCTGATATGTCATTTGCAAATATCTTCCCCATTCTGTCGGTTGCCTTTCAGTTTTGCTGATTGTTTCCTTCGCTGTGCAGAAGCTTTTTATTTTAATGGGGTCCCAGTAGTTCATTTTTGCTTTTGTTTCCCTTGCCTCTGGAGACATGTTGAGTAAGAAGTTGCTGCGGCCAAGATCAAAGAGGTTTTTGCCTGCTTTCTCCTCGAGGATTTTGATGGCTTGCTGTCTTACATTGAGGTCTTTCATCCATTTTGAGTTTATTTTTGTGTATGGTGTAAGAAAGTGGTCCAGGTTCATTCTTCTGCATGTCTCTGTCCAGTTTTCCCAGCACCACTTGCTGGAGAGACTGTCTTTATTCCATTGGATATTCTTTCCTGCTGTGTCAAAGATTAGTTGCCCATACGTTTGTGGGTCCATTTCTGGGTTCTCTATTCTGTTCCATTGATCTGAGTGTCTGTTCTTGTGCCAGTACCATACTGTCTTGATGATTATAGCTTTGTAGTATAGCTTGAAGTCTGGGATTGTGATGCCTCCTGCTTTGGTTTAGAATCTGCATTTTTATTTTATTTTATTTTATTTTATTTTATTTTATTTTATTTTATTTTATTATTTTATTAATATGAAATTTATTATCAAATTGGTTTCCATACAACACCCAGTGTTCATCCCAACAGGTGCCCTCCTCAATGCCCATCACCCACTGCATTTTAATGTACTCTTGTTTGGTTATGGTTTGAGAAGGTGCTCTGCTCCCCAGGCTGGTTCCCTGGCTGGCCTCCCTCACTATGCATTTGCCTATATTTTGTAGCCTTACCTATGGTCTTGTGTTCTCAATGTTTATTTGGCTTTCAAGTTTTCTACAAATAGCCATTATGGCTTGAACCTGTTTAACGTCTGTTCTCTACACTATTGTTCTTTGGCAACTTTGGTGAAAAGTGCCCTCTGGGCTCAGATATAGGGGGTTTAAATTCAGAGGGAAGCTGAGCCCTGCTCCTGAGATCCCATGTGGTCTGATCTCTACAAGAACACAGAATATGAAGAAACAGCCCAAGTGGCCCAAAGTGATGAAAAGGAAGCCTAATCTTACCTTATAGTCACCAAACAATACTAAAAAAGAATCAAGACCAGAACACCCAACAGCATTTATTGAAACCCTTTATCTTTCCTCTCCGGTTCACTACAGTCTCAAAGTGCTCTGGGATCTCTCATACTCCTTTCTCTTCCATCTCATTCTCTTTCCTTTCTCCCACTCTTCTCTGTCCCTCCAAAGTAAAACCTTGGATTGCAGGTAACTTGTTCTGCAAGTGTTCTGCAAGACGAGCAAGCATTTCTACTAAATTTTACCTTGATAAATGAGCGATGTCTTGCAATACGAGTAGTATGTGACGCCAAATGTCACATGATCACAACTGAGCCAATGGTTATCTTCTCCGTCTCTCTCTCTCTGTCTCTCTCCCTCACTGTGGAACTGTGGGTGATCACCTCCCATACTCAGATACTCAGTCTCAGGCCGTGATGTTTGGCATCCGTAAAATCAATGTTGGAAGGTGCCAACACCTGGCACTAGTGTATTTTTTGTCACTTCAAAGCATCTATGGACAGTCCTTTGCTGTTCCATACAAGAGTAAGCTTAGGAATGCTTTGCTTCATTCTAGGTCGGGCTGCCTGTAGATATAGACCCTTTGCTCTGCTACCTTATTGCCAGATACATTAAATTCTGTATATGACAAGAGTTTATTAATACTTTACTATAGTCAGCATCCGTGTGAGCATATACAATGGCCCCCAGGCAGAAAAAGGTTGAAAAGAAAGGCGGTAAGAAGGAGATGATTATGGTGGGAATTAAGAAAATCGAGAAGTACAAATGAGGTATGCGAGTGGCCGAAACTGCAAGATTTTATAAGAAGTCTATGTCTGCATCTCGTCTGTAGAGGAGGAGGAGAAAAAAGCAGAGGAATCCCTCACTTCAAATGAGATTAGGGAGATGTGTAAAATGTGGGAAACAGTGCAAAATTTTGTAGAAAAGCACCACCTGAATAAGGCTGTAGCAGTGTGAGCAATGAATCTGTTTAATGATGATGCAATACTACATTTCTGTGAAATCCTCAAAAGGAGGCAAAAGCAAATGTCATTATATAGGTTCCTTGTTAAAGTTGCACAGAAAGAAAAAGATCCCATTGAACCAATGGATCTCAATGATTCTGTTAGTGATAGTGGAAGTCGTCCTACACAATAACCCCTCTCTCTCTTGTCTCCATCACACCATCCATGAAGGTTTTCAAAGGTAAGTGCAGGTTAATTTATTTTTCTTTGTATTTTGTATTTTCTTTTTTATTTTGCATTATGTTACAGTATTATAATCATTTTTATATGAATATTTTTGGGTTGTGGAACAAATCATCTGAGTTTTCATTATTTCTTATGGGGAAATTCACTTTGATATACAAGTGCTTTGGATTACAAGCATGTTTCTGGAAACAATTATGCTCACAAACCAAGGTTTTACTGTACTTATTGGTACATCTTCCTAGTCTCTTTTATAAGCAGATCTCCTACTTAGGCCTTTATCTTTTCATTTTCCAAGACAGCATCCCCCAGATCCTGGAACTATCTGGGAAAGTTGCCTACTTCTCCAAGGGCCAGGAAGAAGCCACTGGGCTAAGAAAGACAGAATTTTCTATGTAGGAGGGTGGATAGGTGAAGACTGGAAACTCTCATATGTTAATGGCTAGCTTTCATGTTTGTCTATTCTAGTGGATTGTGAATTCATTGAGGACTTCTTGTTTTACCCCATGTGTATCTTCCATTATAGTCAAGTTTCTGATTCATGGTGAGTGTTCAGATATGCATCACAGCCGACTTCTTGGTGACCTAATCCAGGCATAGGAGAGGAACAAAACTCTCTTTCCCTCTACTCTCCTAGATTCACTAACTGGAGCTCTGCAAATTAGACTGACAAAAGACAGATTAACAAGAGAAAAACAAATAGAAGTTTGCTAACATGTGCATTGTGCATATACATGGGAGCACTCAGAGATGAATAACTCAAAGAGGTGGTTAGAACTTGGGCTTTTATAGTATCTTAACAAAAGAACAATACATTTTTAGAGAAGTGACAAGACAAAGGAAAGGGACTTTGAGTTTCTAGGGGGGCAAATTGTGGAAAGGTGAATATATAGGGGAACTAATGGAAGACAAAGGCTAGTTGGTAAAGTTTATGTGGATTCTTCTCCAGGCTGAGAAGGGTCTAGAGGTGGCTCCAATGATTGAATTCTGTCTTTTCTGGAAGAGAGGAAAGGGGGGGGCATCTTTATAAATTTATGTCCTACTTTTAGGCAAACAGGGGAAGGATAGAGAACTTTTCTTGTATCTACTTCTTCTCAATTACCTTTAGCTCAAAATAATCAATATGTCAAGTGGCATATTTTGGGATGCCATATTCTACTCTTTATGGAAAATCTGGGGTCCAGGTGTTCATTATGCTGCCAGCACTGAAAAAAAGAGTCCCATGATACTCAGGTTATAGCATCACCGAGGATTCACTCCCTTCTTCCCTGATGCCACAGAAATAGAGCTTCTCAAGGGCTTCGGTTCCTCTTGTAGCCTCTGGTGTGTACCTGACATTCTCAATAAGACTCCTTGATGAAGGTGATATTTTGAAAAACTAGAAACAAGCAGATCCCTTTGGAAGGGATATTTCATTGCCACTTTCTCATCTGTAAAATCAATGCTTGTTTCTGACCCAGAGCTGAGTACAGATCTTCTTTCTTTTTCATAAACAGTATTTTCTCTAAACTGATTCATCACTCTACACCCTGGCTCCTAATGACAGATGGCAGTTTTTCCTTTTCTTTCCTGCTTTTGAACATGGACATTAATTTGGTGGACTAAACATTAGGGAAAGTGCACGGACTGTCTCCACAGCACATGTGTGAACTTCTCCTGTGGTCCTCAGGAAGATGGACCTAGGAAGGAACTTTAATATTCACCACCAGAGTAAGCTATAAATACCACACTGTTTGCTTTAACTTGTAACATTAATCTTTCTGTGGCTCTGGTCATAAAATAATAAGGAGAACACCACAACTTACTACAGCCAGTCAATGGGCTGATAAGATGGATGTTGTTGTGTTTCGAAATTGTGCCAAGTTTATGTTGATAAAGTGACTTTCTTCTGGGAATCTAAAACACAGTGCCTGTGGTTCTAATCCTGTGTGACTCTGACTATGTCTTAGATTTACATAAAACAGGAAATTGGCCCAATATGGCCTCATCCATCTTCATAACTCCTCTATTGATGAAATTTATGGGGAATGTAGTGTTATTATTCTCTCCCTACTAAGGTCTAGAGAGCTTAAGCTTTCAGTCAAACTAGCAAATTCTGTATTGGTTCCAGAACCAAAAGAAAAGGGATAGGTCTGCGGCTAAGTCTACATAAAAACAACAACAACAACAACAACAAAAACAAACAAAAAACTGCTATTGCATGATGGGAAGTAGGCTATTTTGTTAATCAAAGGCACTTGAGTCTCACAGACTGAATCCATTCAGGGCTGTTGATTAGAATTGACTTGTCAGTCCCCTGGAACAACTGGTCAACTCAGCCCAACCACCACTTTGATGGATTTTTTCAAAACGGCTTACATGTTTATCTATTAACTTGACAGCATGTGAACCAGAGCAGGTGGATTGTTACAATTAAGAGAGTCTTTTTAATAGCCTTTGAGATAAATAATTTGAGTATAAATTCTGATTTATTAAATAGGAAAGGCCCAAAATATCCCCCAATCCTTCTTTCCACACCCACTGACAATGGTATATATTTTGACATGATCCATATTTCTGTTGGGAATTTTGTTTAGCCGTTAATGCAGGACACCTGAAATAGTAATACTTACACAAGATAGAAGTTTCTTTTTTTCACATGTAAAAGATATGTAGAGAATTGATGTAACTCAGAGGCCGGATGTGATGTGCTGTCCCTGCCCGGTGAAAGCAAACTGCTTCTGGTATCTTTGGCTTATTAGGATAGAGGGAAAAAAGCATCTGTAGACATAATACGTGCATATTAGATGGTCAGAATGGTGTCCATTTTATTTGCTCCAGAACAGACATAGGAAGAGGGACAGCAACAAAAGTTACTAAGATTTTGATAACTCACTAACGTGCTCTAAGATCCATTTGTTCGGTGCGCATGTTAGGCAGGTGAGTTCAATCTGGGGACATAATAGAAATCACCACTCCTTCAATTTTCTCTGATGACGATACTCATTTCCAGAATTCTCTTAAAAATATAGCCATGCCTTTGGTTTACTATTTTGTTAGGAGGGGGCAGTCCCACTACTGCTTACTTTAGGTCAGGAAGCCAATTTGAGGATTCTACTATTTACTGAAATTATCCATTCATACTGTAATTCAAGAACTGGGGCAAATAATCAGGGGTTGGATTGACAGAAACTTTGTGCCCACCGTGCAGTGGACTTGGACTCAAACTCCATTTATCACTGGATCCCCATAGATAAGACTGTTCTCTGAGTGTGTGTGTGTGTGTGTGTGTGTGTAGAGAAACGGTGATATTCTGAGTCACTGGGATTTAGCACACATTCAAAGCCATGTCCAATAATTTGTGAAAGGTGTAGGTATTTCCCTTTCTCTAGTACACAATTACCTTGGTAAATGTATGCAGGTACTTTGAAGGGGTAGAGGAAGATTTTTGTAGGTTCTTACGATATCCCCACTCAAAGTTTTTCCCTTTCATTTACTGAATTGAGAGTCTGGATATTGGAAGATAGCTCATGATTCTCTAGTGATGATTTAAGTCAGATACTATGATTACCTAAGTCTGGTTCACCGAACTTAGAATTGTTTTTCAGGTATACGGGTCAAGTATATCCTTCAGAGGTTGACCATCTAGTTCAGTTTTCGAAACACCATCATCAGTTAATCAAAATATCCCTGCAAGTCAAATCATTCTATTTTTTTTTTTAAAGTAAGCTCTATGTCTAATGTGGGGCTCAAACTCATGATCCCAAGATCAAAAGTTCCATGCTCCACCAACTGAGCCAGCCAGGCGCCCCTCATTCTGCTGTTATAATAACCACATCCACTCCGTGCCTGGTAGTTCAATCCTACTGTGTAGTGTCTGCCCTTCTGGGCATCCATCAACCCTGCTGAAATCAGGGAACTATTTTCAACAGCAATATCTCCTACCGTCGACCCCAGAGTACAGAAGAAATTCAACAAAGCACTCTTGAAGGTTCTGATTCTCTCTTCATTAATGTTTTCCTCAATGCCCTAGAAAAGGGAGTGTTCTCTAGGCTTAGTTTTGGTGTATGTTAGATGTTGTATGTTATAAATCCTTTCTAGCATCCTTATCTCTCCGAATCTCTGGACTCTCACATTTCAACTTCCTTCGGCAACAGGCCATAGTAGGATCCAGGTTTCAGTCAACTCACCAAGTTAACAATGGTCTCAAGCTAAGAAGAATGAATCCAGAATTTCTGGTTTAGCGTATTCATGCCAATAATTTGGCCCATAGAGTTGTGTTTCTGGTGGAAGACCCAATATCTTCTCCAGATTTTTGTCAGTATTAGTTTTAGAAAATCTTGCAATTCTTTTGGCATGTGAGCCTTTCCATCCATGTTTGACTTTTTAAATTGGCCCCTATGGGCATGCTTGATCTGGAGCTGGTTATAAGTCTGGTGGGAATGAAAGGTCACAGGTAGAGGGCATGAGGAGAGCCAGAATTCCTGTATAAGATAACTTCCCCAGATGAGGTTATTGTAAGGTCTTCAGGCAGGACCACGCTGGCATCTTCAGCTAGAGGGGGGAGGGACTGCTTCTTTTTAGTAAGAGAGATGCAATGAGGTTTGAGGGTACTCAGAATCATCTAGATCCTCCCAAATGCCCTCATTCCAATTTTTGTGGCTCCCTCTTTCCCAAATAATGCCCTGACTTTCATACAAGATAATGAGGATATGGTTTGACCTACACTGAAATTAACTAGCTGGCCAGATCTGACTCTGCATTTTGCTTTTTGGCCATGCCAGCCCTGGGACTATGAGATAAAAAAAAAAAATGTTTTAGAGGAGTACTAGAGGCTCCCTGTTTCTCTAACGATACCTTGGTCTGAAAATTTAAATTCTTTAAAGTCTGTCATTCTTTTTAGAAGCTCACTGATGCTAATGGAGGCAGCCATCCCAACCCACGCTTCCTTTATTCCTTAGCGCCACGTAATGGTGTTTGTGGGGAGGCAATCAAAATTGGCTTCAGTAGACACTTTATTCCAAATGACAAAAGGTAATCATTGAAAAGATGTTTATTTTTGAGAGAGAGAGACGGAGACACAGAATCTGAACCAGGCTCCAGGCTCTGAGCTGTCGACACAGAGCCCAACGTGGGGCTCAAACCCCATAAACTGTGAGATCATGCTCTGACCAGAAGTCAGGTGCTTAATCGACTGAGCTACCCAGGCGCCCCTAAAAGGGAATCGTTTAAGTTGCTGTTTTACTATCTCCCATATCATGGATTACTAGTGTCCTGTCATTTAATAGTCCCCAGATCCTTCAAACCCAACTAGGTCAGGTTGGCTAAGCTTCCTGTCCTTGAAGTCTACTGTTTGCAATCACTTACAGTTCAACTTTTGTATTGGTCAGAGTTCCTTGGGTGCAGTCGATGAATTTACTCTGGTTACTTTAAGCAGAAAGGAATTTGTTAAGGGATGAAGAGCTTAAAGAATCATTACAAAGGTTAAAGAAACAGACTCTAGGTAGTCTTCCAGGAATAACCCCAGTGTGCACTTCCACATTCCAAAATAACCTTCCAAGGGAGCTGGAGCATATGCTATGCTCAGGAAGCCGCCACAGTGCTGGTTCTAGTTCATGCTAAAAATATGAATATGCCCTGCCTCCTTCCGTATAAACTTTAGTTCTGAATCAGTCTAATATGAGTGCATCTGATTGGTGGGATCTCAATCACCCTAGGCACCCCAGCACAAGGAGCACTGGGAAATAGTCTTTTATTTAGTAATTTTTAATTTATTGTTGAGAAGGCAAGATCTATAGAGTAGGGATCTATCGAAATGTCAAAAAAAAAGTGTTCTAAATATTTTTGGCCATCTGGTAAGGAGTGGGGGTGAGATAGAGAAAGGGGAGAGCAACAACTTTTTGGGTTGGGTCGTAGGTCCACAAGCACACGTTGTTTTCTAGTACTTTATAGTGAATACATACGTGTGGTAGTTTGGGTTCTCCAGAAAAATTTACTCTAAAGAATTGGCTCATGTGACTGTGGAGGCTGAGAGGTCCCAAGTCTGTGGTTGGCAAGCTAGAGGCCCAGGAGAGCCAGTGAGATATTTCCAATCTGAGCTTAAAGGCAGAAGACCAACGTCCCAGCTCAAAGAAAAGCAGGCAGAGAGAAAGAATTCTTTCTTAGCCTTTCATTCTACTCAGAACTTCAAGTGGCCCACCCACAATGGGGAGGGCAGTCTGCTTTCCTCAGTCTCCCTGTTCAAACGCTAATCTCACCCAGAAGCACCTTCACGTACACACCAAGAAATAATGTTCAACTGAATAGCTGGGCACCTGGTTACCCAGGCAAAATGACACATAAAACTGACCACCACAATATATGCTACCTACTTTTTATGTAATATATCAAATGACACAGTCAGGTACAAATGGCTGATATGCATGACAAAATGCAATCCTTTTGCTTAAGATTTTGGTGGAGGTTAAGTATAAATGCCTGTGAAAGCAACAGTTCTTTAAGTTGCTGTTAGTCGTCCGGATCTTGGTTTGAAGAATGAGTGGGTTGTTGAATGGAGTTTGGAGAGAGAGAGAGAGAGAACTTAATCCAGGTGTTTGAGAAGCAGGTGCAGTTGAGAGCACCCTAGGGATAAAGAAGGACAGAATGGGAGTTTGCGGCTCTAAGACAGATTTCTGCCTCTCCACATTTTGGTGGGAACCTGCTGTAACTCCTAGAACTTGCCTGACACCTTTTTCCCTTTTCCCCTTTTCCCCTTAAGGGATATTGGAATTTTCAGGTGCCTGGGAGATGATTGTTAATTTGTTACGTCTCTATCAACAAGCCCAGTGTTCATTTTTTAGTATACATGGCGGGACTCTGAATGAAAACTCTCTCTTCCTCCCTCTCTTTCTGGTTCTCTGGGCATGAGTTCACGCAGTGTGCAAGCTTAGCTTTGGCTAGCTACTTCGTTATCTGCTGCTATTTATTTCAATCCAGGATTGGAGGAGAGAAGACGAAGAAAGTCAGAAGTGGGGATGGAAAAGGACAAAAGAAACAGTTACAGAATGGTTTCCTTGTCACTCGCTCCAGTGGTCTTTTACTTCTCCTAAGAAGTAATTCATTAGTACTTTGTATACTGAAGGGAAATGAAAATCAAAACAACTTGTTCCAAGACATAAGCTGGTGTCTTTCTTACTGATAAATTTCCCCAAACCTCTTAAGCCAGATTCTGCTTTCTCCTTCATGCCACTGCTCTTGCCAAGCTGCCAAACTTCTTTCCAACTAAAACAAAGGGCGGCATTCTCAACATTATCAGCCTGGCATCTGGCTGTTGGGACTCTGTGGGCTAACAGAATGCCTTGAGGAGCTGGGGAGAAAGCAGCAGGATCCTGTTCTGCCATCCTGGCTCAGGGAGCCAGCAATTATTTGTCCATGATTATTTATTCAAATTGTCCTGATATCTTACTTCATTTGACAGTCTGGGAAATGTTCTGCTCAATTGGCTGGAAATGTCCTGTCCTCAGAAGTCCTCAGGCCTATTGAATCCTGGGATATGATCTAGAGAAGTATACACAAGCAGATATGAATGATGATCCTTGTTCAGAATTGTTACAGTAGAGTGACCCTCAGGATAAAGGCAGTTGAAGCAATGCGCTATTAAAATGATCTCTGAGTGCAGCCACATCCATTCACAATAGTGGGAGAACTGGACCTAGAGTCAGACCACTTGGAATCTCAGCTCTGCTACGTTTATTTTATTTCGTTTATTTATTTATTTTGAGAGAGAGTGTGCAAGAGCGGGGGAGGGGCAGACAGAGAGGAGAGAGAGAGAGAGAGAGAGAGAGAGAGAGAGAGAGAGAATCCCAAGCAGGCTCCACACTGTTAGCTCAGAGCCCAATGCGGGGCTCGATCTCATGAACCCTGAGATCATGACCTGAGCTGGAATCAAGAGTTGGATGCTTAGCGCTCAGCTGTGGGCCACAAGGTGCCCCACGGTTAACCTCTGCCACTTTTATGAGACCATTTTGGATGAGACATTGGTTCCACTATTATATAACTGCTTTGTCTTACAAAAGTGAAGGACATAAAGTGAAAAGTTGCCAGAATCCCTTTCTAGCACCTAAATTAACTAAGATTCATTAGCTTGTTGGCAATAAAGGCCCTGGAAGAAGAGGAGAGAGGGAGGTAACTCCAAAGAAAGAACATGGTTCCATAAAGATCTGGAGCATAATAGCATGGAACTGGCAATTCTAGCTGGGAAGCTCAGGTTGTGGTATCCTGTTGACTATGGAGCAGCGGGAGGTAACTAGCATGGCCCAAATCATGGCGTGGAGGGGTCTCTCAGGAAAATTCCATCTACTGTTAAATTCTGCCTTCTACACTTTACCCTGCTTACCATACGTAGGTAGCAGGAGAAGCACCATGGGATGTGAGAAAGTATGCGATTGATGGCGGTGAGAACGAACAACGGTATATTCATAGCCAGTTGATTTTATGCTGAAGATATTTATATCCACAGCCCTGTTGAGGAAGGAGATCCCAGACTTGCTGTCAGGTTTCATCATGGGACATATGGACCTTATGCTTTCAGGTTCAGTGATCTCGGTCCAGCTGCAAGAATAACTTATGCATGAATTGGCAACAGAAACAAGCAGAGCTATTGGATGAGAACCAGGTGGGTCACAACCTCTCTGCCCCTTGATACATGTCTGGTGTCTGTAGGGTTGGTCTCATTAATTTGGGCGAATCTGTCTGCTGAGCTCCTAAACCCAGTTTCTAGGGGCTTAAGACACCTGGCCCATTTATCTTGCTCTGGATCCGTTTCCGAAGACCAGTTCCAAGTACGGTCTAAGACTGGCCAGAGCCTTAATGCTGTGTTGGGAGGATAGGCAAGATATTTGCGTTATTAGGTTGTCATAGCAGAGAACAGAAGAACAGAAGTGAGCTCTTTATTTTGCCAAGTCCAGGAGAAGGATCAGGTCCAGAGAAGGGCTGTGATTTACCCAAGATCACCTGGAAGAGCGTCTGGCTGAAGCGGGAACTTTCCAAAAAGGAATTAAAAATGACCAGCAGGCATGTTTGTTACCTTGCACCATCAGGTTGAGTGTGTCCATTGGCCTCATAGTATTAAAAAGGGAAGACATATCTTCTGCATGTTTCAAGGTTTAGCCCACTGACTCAGCAAAGACCATATTGCCAAAAGGCAATTGTAACAGAAGTTATGGCAGAAAGGCACTTACTTTACCAGTTTAGTGCAGCCCTAGATTTCGGGGAAATACCATTTTGGTTCAGAGAGACCGTGGTGGCTATTTATGCACAGCAAATTCTTGGGCCCTGAAATATTGCTTTGTACTTCCTGACTGTCTTTCTGGGCTGCCCGTGGCTCACAGTAGAAGAATCCTTATATTATTCTGAAAGTAGCTGGCCAGTGGCTGTATTTTCTCTTTCGTCCTTCCATCTCTCTCTCTCATCTGGTGTTACTTCTTCGTGTTTGGAGGAAGGGTCTCTGATTCCATGCAGCCCTCGGAGGTGTAGACACAGGGCACATCTGTCTCTTTGCCCCAGAACAGGACAGTTGTGCCTCTGCGCGTCTGAGGGGGCTCTAGCCTCATTCTCAGTTCTCGGCTAGAATGGGGCCCTGAGGGAAAATGAACCCGGCCAGGCTGCACCCTGACTGTGGCTTTTATTGGCTAACCTTTTGCTTTTTTTCCTTGAAATACAATTCATCATGGTTCATCTTTACTTTTCGGTTTTTCTTTTCTTACTAAGGATCCATTTTGAGACACTGTCCTTTGAACCAAGAAGATACAGTTCTCTAGAAAAACAGACTTCCATTGTTGACCAAAGGGGGCGGACCCTTCCTTTCTCCCTTCTTCATGTGTCTCCTTTCCTTTATTTTATTTTATTTTATTTTATTTTATTTTATTTTATTTTATTTTATTTTATGAGAGCATGAGTGGGGAGAGGGGCAGAGGGAGAGAGAAAGAGAGGAAGAGACAGAGAGAGAGAGAGAGAGAGAACCTTAAGCAGTCTCCATGTTGAACATGGAGCCTGACATGGGTATCAGTCTCACGACCATGGGATCATGACCTGAGCTGAAATCAAGGGTTAGACACTCAACCGAGTGAGCCGCCCAGGCGAACCTGTGTCTCCCTTATCCTAAGCCAGCCACCTTCACATGGAGAGCCTGACTGGTTCTCAGAAGACATTCTTTCACTCATCAATAAATACTGAGGGTCTGTATTAAGAAAGTTGACCAACTGCCTAGTTTACCTGGGACTGTCCAGGTTTTAGAACGTAAGGCCTTGTGATGCAGGAGACCCCTCAGTTTTGGGAAAACTCGGCCAGATGGTGACCCTAACTGTAAGCAGAACACTGCCTAGGAACTGGGTATATACCTGACCATCAGCTCCTCAGGCACTCAGTGAAGCTGAGAGGTTTCAGATTTTTACACAGGAAAGCACGACATGGGGGGAAGGCAGTTCACTAGAACTGAGGAGGAGCACTGGTCCCAGTTTGACTGTAAAAGAGGCAGGGCTCAAGGGTAGATCGCTGAACTTCACTTTGAAGAGTAGAAATGTTGGATTTGGTGAGGCACCTGGGTGGCTCAGTCGGTTAAACATCTGACTCTTGGTTTTGGCTCAGGTCATGATCTCACAGTTTCGTGGGTTCGAGCCCCGCACCAGGCTCTGTGCTGGCCGTGCAGAGCCTGCTTGGGATTCTCTGTCTCCCTTTCCCTCCACCCTTGCCCCACTAGCTCTGTCTCTCTCAAAATAAATAAGTAAACTTAGAAAAAAAAAAAAAAAGAAATGTTTGATTTGGTGTTCTTTGACTTTTTGACAACCCAGATTCTATAATTCTATTTCTAAAGGAGTGTGAGGAACCAGTTCACACTGATTCGTATTCTTAGATACGAGGCAATAGATAATAAGGTTTTGTTGACACTTGCTGATGATGCTAACATTTACAAGGTCCTTATTCTGTGCCAGACACATCCATTATTTTATTTCATCCTCACAACTTGTTGAGTTAGATGCTTTCTTTACTGTCCTTTACAGAGGAGGGGCTCAAGGCCTAGAGAGGGTAAGTAACATACCCCAAATCACCCAGAAAGTTGTGGATCAAAGGTCAGAACCTGGGAAGTACCCGGTTCCCAAGCCCAAACTTGAACTGTTGCTCTCACTGGCTAGGGATGAGTCAACAGTTGAAATGAACAGGCTAATTGTTTCTCCTCAAAGGACTGGGAAAAGGAAACAGTGGCCATTTGGAACGAGATCTTTGCATTCTGGGCTGCTAAAGGTTATGGTTCCCCAAAACAGAACGTGGTATTTGAGAAATTTGGTGTTGTTAGCTCATAGGAGGGCCGCTCCCTGCTCTTTAAGACTCAAAAAGGTGTGGTGGTACCAACTGAGAATTAGAGCATCCCCCCTGCCTCTCTCCTCCTTCCCTATTTTTGGAGGCTTTAGGGTAGTTGCAGGCTCAGAGGGTCACTGTCAACTGCTCCCACCGTCTCCTACTGTGGGTGTGAAAAATGATTCCATTTAGATCAGGCTTGCCTAAAAATGTGCATGTTGGGGGGTGGGGTGGCGGAGGAGTGGAGGAAGATTCTTACCACACGATTCTTCCCTTTCTTTGGAAGGGATGATTTGAAATACAAACAAAGTAAGTCTGTGGGGTCACATTCACAGCAGCTGGTAGACTTTCACTTAATTAAACTACTGTGATTGCTTTCTTCATGCATTTCACTCGCCCCATTCCCTTCCTTTCTGACTCCTCATAAAGGAAATATCGTTGGAGGGGGTGGGGTGGGGATTAAACGCTGTTAGTCTTAAGACCAACGCGAATTAACAACATTTATTTTACTGTGATTGTCTACGTGAAGGTATGCAGAAGTAAATTTATATTCTGAGAATGTGACTGCTTTGGACTGAAAAAATTCCATTAAAGGGAATTAACAGTTCCTGGGAACTCACCGTCATCTGTTCTAAATTCCCCCAGCCAGTCGTGAAGCACCAGGGCTGGGGGCAGGAAAGGACAGCAAGGGCCAAAAGCTATGGCCAATTGCACTGCCAGCCACGGGCAGGATCATTCGAAAACGCAGCTCGGGCCCGTTTCCTCTCCTGCTGCAAAACCCGGGACAGGTCTCCCTCCTGCTGGCCTGCTGCGACAAGGTGAACTCCCTAGGCAGGCGCAGAAGACATTCTGCAATCTGGCTCCACCTCTCTCCGGCCCCTCCCTCTGCCCCTACTCCTGTGTGCCCAGGCTCCAATCCTAGTCCCCTGTCATTCTTTCCACACTGCTGTGATTTTTTCACAAATGATTCCCTTTTCCTTTAATGCCTTCCAAACCTACCACACACCCCTCCTACCAGGTGAATTCTTCTCATGCTTTTAGTTGAAGACCAAAGCCTGCCTCTTCCGTGAAGCCTGTCTGGACCTCCCCAGATAGAGTTCGTCTCTCCCTTCCTTGTGCACCCATATGACTTTGTACATTTTGATCTGAGCATTTATCACAGTGTGCTGTAATTTTTTTTGGCCTGGATGTCTCCTCCATCAGGCTGTGTCTTGTTTATCCGTGTTATCCCCTTCCAATTGCAGAGTCTGGCGTAACGTTGCACATGGGAGGTATGTAATAGATTCTTCTTGGATGAGTACATTATGGCTGTTATGAAGCTGTCAGTTGATATTTAGTGTGTGTTTACTATGCGTAAAGCGTCACGCAGGTGCCGTATATGCATGTGTATTGAGAGAGAGAGAGTAAAAATCTGAATGATGTGGTTCACGGTCCTTCAAGAAACATAATATTCTGCGGGAGACAAGGGGTTAAAAAGCAAAGCAAAATGATCAGTGCAGAGATAGAGGTGCCTGGTTCCGGCAGCTTAGAGGAATAGGAGTTGGCCTGGGGCTGCGGTGTGAAGGAGGCACCACCAACTAAGTGGTGTGTGAAAGGATGTTGACAGATACAGAAATAGTGGAGGAACGGGGGCATCCAGGCTGAGGGAACAGTATGAGCAAAGGCATGAAGATAAGGGCATAGTAATTTCCTCGGAACAAAGGGCCCGAGAGTTCTGGTCTTGCCATAACTATGGGGACCGCACACTTAAAAAAAATCTGAAATAAATCCCATTAATATCAATAAATGCGTTTTCCCCAGTTGCCTATATTTGCATTCTTTGAGCAGGAGTGGCGATTAATCATTTCCAAATTGCTCAAGGATATGAAGCAGGGTGCTCAAAAGCCTTTAGCAGCAGGGAATGCCTTGTTGCAAATAAACTGTTTGCAATTTACCTTGTGAGCATCATTTCTGTTGGGACCATGCAGCAGATAACAATAGCAATGGGTGTTAGCTCAGTCCCAACAGAAACCCAGAGAAAATGTTCATAGCCATTTTCTGTTGCAAACAACAGTTTTAATGGGCTTGGCTACAGTTCTAGTGACTTTCAACATGTAGTCAGAAAGCACCCACCATCATCAACAATACGTATGAAGCCCCTAGTTGTTACAATATGCTTTGTACGATATGAGGCCTGTTGAAGCAGAATTTACGTAGATGGGCTTTCCTGCATTCTGTAGAGGTGTTCCCATGTTAGACTCTGTTGGGTTCCTGCATGCAAGGACTTGGAGATGGCAGAATAAAGACAACCAGCCAGCAACGGTCTCTTACATTTCACCCTCGCTCTTCAGAAGTCAACATACCTTCACGTTTGTTTTTTCAGTTTTCCATAACCTGGTGGAGTGACTAGAACGTGAAAGACTGTCCTCACTTTATAGATGAGGAAACCAAAAAGCAGAGGTGATAATTCAGTCTCTCCCGCACACAACTGGTTATTGCCATGGAAAGAGCCAGAACTCTTGCCTTCTGACTTCGTGTACATTGCTACACTACAGGTGCTCATGAATAAATTGACGTCGTGTAGAGGGTTGTGGAGATGGGGAGCCAGGGTAAATATCTGACTGCCATGGAGATCAGCATAAGAAAGTTGACAATTACATGACAGATGGGAGTGACTCAGAGGAAGCCTATAGCTCACCCTTAAGGACAGAGGCCCACTAGCATTGATAGACCTGATGCTCATGTAATAGATCTATTCTCACTAGAATTTGGATTTAAAAACCTCTAAGCCTTTCACAGGAAACCAAACAGCATCACACATCCAAGGCAGTAGATAATAACGGCAGTAATCATAATGAACATCTGTAGAGTGTTTCATCTATAGCAGGGACTGTGTTAAGAGCTTTATACCCACTGTGTCCTTTAATAACAACCCTGTGAGGACGGTGCTGTTACTGCTCATGTGTTACAGATGAGGGAATTGAAGCTGACGTCGTCAAGGTTTCACGACTCCTAAACCACAGAGCTGAGAACTGAACCCAAGCGGCCTGCCCCCAAAGCCCACATGTTTCCAAGACATTATTCCAACGCCTACATGTCAGCTATGCAGTCTGTGGGGTGAGGAAGTGGAAAATGTGCAGGAGTGGAGGGGTTGAATCTGACCCTGAAGATTGAGTTCAAGTGTCAGACAACATCTGAGAAGGCAGAGGGCATGGGGAAGCCCACGGTCACAGGAAAACAGAACCAACCAAGGCTTTTCTCACTTGGCTTCTCCCCCCAACACTGCGTCCCAGTGAACAAATCTCTGAGCAGGCAAGTAAAGGGCATCAAAGTGCCCAGGACCAAACTGGTTCGAGTATTTTCTCACCTCTGTTTACCTCTTATTCTTCAGAAGTTTATTTCTGCTTTTTTTGGTTCTGTTTGAGGGGTAATTTTCTAGGTCTTGGTTTGGCTGCAGTAGAATTAGATTTCCATCCTCTTGAATCTTAGGCTGTTTTTTCTTTTTTTTTTTTTTAAACTCTTAAAAACCCACTCCTTTTGAGGAGGCAAAGTACACATTCCTTAAACATGAGTGTGATGGTCTGTGTCCCTCCAAAATTTTTGAGTTGAAACCCTAATCCCAGTGTGATGGTGTCTGAAGGGGGGAGGGTCTTTGGGGGTGATTAGGTCACAAGGGTGGAGCCCTCAGGAATGGGATTAGTGGCCTTATAAGAGGAGCCCAGAATGCTAGCTCGCTCTCTTTTCTGCCATACAATAGGAAGTTAGCCATCTGAAACCCAGAAGAGTGTCCTTCTTAGGACCTGGCCATGTGGGCACCCTGATCTTTGACTCCCAGCCTCCAGAACTGTGAGAAAATAAGTTTCTGCTGTTGATAAGCCACTCCGTCTATAGTGTTTTTTTACGGTAGCCCAAACTGACTAGGGCAGTGGGATATCCAGAGTCTTGCCTCTCAGAGGAGAACACTTTCTGTTCACCTCCACGTCCTGCCTCTGTTTCCAAAGCTTAGGCGAGAAGCAGAGCCCAGCTGCCCTCCTGAGAATCTGTCATTTGCTCTCTACGGACTTGACCTGTTCCTACTGAATCTCAAAAGAAATGCTATGCAGCAGCCCTTTGAAATGAAATGCTTTTCTATTGAACCAGAAAATAATCACATCCTCCCATTTACTCTTTAGGGTACAAATTGATCTGACTTGATTTGTCAGAGAGCCAGAACTGCAGGCAAATAGACGCCGGAGAAATCAACCAATCTTTTAAGCCAGCAGTAATTGTTCCTCCTGTCGCCCAGCTAAATGACTTGTATCTGGAGGAGATGCTCAGAATGAATCAGAATGCCCGAGGTGACAGAAACACAGGGCATTCCAAAGTGGGCTCTAACAGAGTGTTTCTTCATGTCTTACAAGGGTTTGGTTGTGTGTTTCCACCCTCTCTCCCTCTTATCCTGTCTCCTGGGGCTAGTGTCATTGGGCAGAAACCAAAGGTGATGCATGTGTATAACAGCGAGGAAAAACAGTTTGTATGAGGAGAGAAGAGATGAGTAGTGGTGTTTAATCCGAGGATGTACTTTCTTGTACCTCGGTCGCTAGCAAACCCAGGAAGTTCCTTTAGAATAGGCACCGCAGTGGAAGGGGTGAAGTCCCTTTGCTGGTAAGCTGGTGGTCATCTTTACATTTTAAAAAAGGAAATAGTTTAAATATACAAGGAAACTGTGAAAAAACTATAACCGATATTCATGTACTAACTACTGAGATTTGCCATTTTGCCACCCTAGCGTTGGTTACCCTCCTTCCCTTCTTCCTTCTTCCTTTCTTAGAAATAAAAGGTTGCAGCATAGCCACATCTCCATATTTTCACTCTGCTGTGTTATTCCTTTCTCTTTCTTTCCAGAGAGAACTGGTATCACAATAATTGAATTTATCTTTCTTGTTCATTAAAATTACTTTCACTATGTAGATATATATACAGAAAGAATATGTCATCCTCTTTGGGGTTGGGCTTTTAATATTAACTCTTGTGGGGCGCCTGGGTGGCTCAGTCGGTTAAGTGTCCGACTTCAGCTCAGGTCACGATTTCACAGTCTGTGAGTTCGAGCCCCGCGTCGGGCTCTGTGCTGACAGCTCAGAGCCTGGAGCCTGCTTCGGATTCTGTGTCTCCCTCTCTCTCTGCCCCTTCCCCGCTCATGCTCTGTCTCTCTCTGTCTCAAAAATAAATAAAAACATTAAAAAAAAAAGAAATTATTTAATATTAACTCTTGTGGTTTTTCTATAAGTATCCTTTTAACACTTTTTTACATTTGACATTATAGTGCAATTTATCCATACTGATACCAATACATTTAGTTCAATTATCTTAGCCACGGCATTGTATCGCTTTCCAAATTATTTCACTCTCCCCTATTGATGAACAGGCTTTTCCCTACTACAAACCGTGCTAGGATACATATTCCTGTTGAGGTCTTCTCAGACCCAGGTATGAGATTTTCTCTTCTGAATATATAACCAAGAATGGAATTGTGGGGTTATAAGGTAAGCCTTCCTTCAATATCATTGACTATTATCAAATTCGTGAACTGGGCACTTGAAAATCGTTTATATGGCTTTCTCCTAATGGTTAGACTAAAAAGGAATAAGCCGTAGGAAACCAATGCGACAAATGTAACAAAAAACTAGGTGAATCAGGCCATTTGGGTTTATTCTCCATAACCTGGTCCATGATATATATGGTTGTATTTCCCTTCTTGAAATAAGAATATACTGCCATCTGTTTCCTACTTGAGGTAAAATAGTGCCTGGGTTAGCATTTTCCTATATTCTCTCTATATCTATACATGACATCTCTATATAAATAGATAATAGGCAAGTAGCTGGAAGAGAAGTCCTAAGTGACCCCTCTGAGCTCCAAACTTGCGTTCCATAACTTTACCCTCAAACTTAGTGGAAATATATACCCAGCTTGGGAAGTTACGTTCGTTTTGCACCTGACCTAAAACGCCTGTGGGAAACCAGCTCCTGAAAAAGGAAGGATGTACAAAGCACCTGGATGGTATCAGAACATCTGGTGCAGGTCATGGGAATCTCTGACAGATCAGGAAGAGAAACTGAAAAAGATCTTAATTTCACTGGGTAAACCAGCCTGTGTGTGCATGTTTGGACACATTCCCTTTGATGCTGCAGGTGGGGCCTCACCCGCTGAACCTCCTCTCCTTCTCCCCAGAGGCTCCCCTACTTATCTCAAGGAGGTCCCCAAAGTGTTGGCGTATCTTGGCAGCTCAGTTTGTGTGTCAACTCCTTTTCAGGGGCCCTTATCTTTGTATTGGGTGACTGGGCTCTCGGTAAGAATGGGGCCCTAGTAAGCACATCCATAGTCTTCCCTCTGAGGAAGGCCAAAGCTGCTTTCTATGCATGTTGGAGTTGAGGCAGGTGAAGAAGGGAAGAGAGACCCTGTCCCCAGCTCTGTCTCCTGGGCTCTAAAGCAGCACGTGTATGCCTAGATCTCCTCAAGTTCTTCCTTCAGCTCTGGCATCATTCCCTTTTTTTTTTTTTTTTTTTTTTTTGAAATTCAAAATTAGTCCTTTGCAATGGGTTTGAAGTCAGGGTGCAGAGAAGACTACCCCATCCTTGCCATTGTCGCCTTGCTTTCCCATCTCTTCTCCGAGGCACCCTATGTCGGCACCCTAAATCCCGTGTTTGCCCAGTTTAAACCCCAAAGCCCGCAGGCATAGCCCTTCATGGCAGTGGGGAGATAGGACAGGACTATAGTACCTTTGAGCATAGTTCATACATCCTTGCTGCAGTTCGAGCAAGACATGCCGTGGTATCAGTTTTGTATTAGTTATGTAGGTTTAGTGTCGCTAAACATGTGAAGAGGCCTTTTGGGGTGGGGAGCATTCATTGTTTTTCTCACGTGGCAGATCAGCAACACAAGCACGTGCAGTAACCAGACTTGTGAATGGAGAACAGAGCTGTAACTACACAGAAGGAAAAGCTTGATGGGAGCTTAATCGACTCCCTCCCCTTCCCCCACCATTACTTAAAACACGGAATCGCGTTTGAAGGGTCTCTAGATGATCTGTTCCAGCATCCCACCTATTTTAGTTATCTACTGTTGCATACCAAACCATCTGAAAATGTAGCGACTGAAAACAACAATGATTTCTTATTTCCCACAATTCTAGGGTGGCTGAGTGGTTCCTCTGCTGTTTTCACCTCACTTATGTGGGACTCACTTATGTGGCTGTACTGAACGGGGAGGGCGGGGTCCAAGATGGCCTCCTTTGTGTTCTGGCAAATCGTCCTGGCTGTTGGCTGCTGTGCCTCATTCTTCTCTACGTGGCCTCTCCTCCTAGTGGCTGGACTGGGTTTCTTACATGGTGTTCTCAAGGCAGCGTTTCAAGAAGGAGGAGGCTGCAAGGCTTCTTGAGGGCTGGGCTCAACATTCGATTGGTGAAAACAGGTCACACGGCCAGGCCACATTCAAGGCAGAGAAACAGACTCCACCCCTTGAGGAGAGTTGTTGCACAATAGTGCGGCCATAGTTTTCCATTTACTACATCACTCAGTCCTTGCGATAGCATCTCTGATATTGGTCTACTTGAATAAGATTAGTGAAGGGGTCCTTGTTTTTCCCTGAGGAAACCTGCTTCAGATTGACCGCCCACAGCCTTCTCCCTTCATACGAATACCCCTTTGGTTCAAAATAAGCTTCGGGGTCCCATGCTTCTTTATCCAGTCCTGGGGAAACAAAACATTTAGTGGGATGAGTGAAAGGAAGTGCACATTTAGGACACAAAGATGGAGTAACTTCTTTTGTCCAAGTTCTATTTGAGCTAGGTATGCCTTTTGGGGGCGACAGCCTCATTCTGAAGGGCTAAATTGGGCCAGTATGGGGCTGAGGGGAAATAAAACTAATGAGCTGACGGGGCCTGTACCTGGCTTTGTCTTGAAAGGAGAAGGATAAAGCGGGCCCTTGAGGATTCTAAGTTGTTCAGCTTAGTTCACTGGAGCAAGGCAACAGATAAATTAGTTGGGGAGCTAGTCCTCGTCGGGCATAAAACGTACCCAGGGCTATATATCTCTCAGGAAATTAAGTATTGTCGTAAGTAGTTAGATGGCATGATGATAAGGAGAGGTGGAAGATGCTCACGTGGTTTTGGTCTAGCGCCTCATTACTTGTAGTGTGTTCACTGGGACGCCGGGAGAATCTTGGGCTCACCCCAAAACTACTGAATCAGAATCTGCATTTTAACAAGATCATCAATTAACACGTATGCTCATTAAGGTTTGAGAAGCGTTGGCCTAGAGGGCCTTTCTGAAACCATTAAATCATATCCCATGGGAGGCCCCACGTAAAACTGACCTTACTTCCAAAAAAGAACTGTGCTTGGTACCACCCAAGGCTTTCTGGGAACAGAGAGGGCCCAGTCTCACTAGGGGCACACGTAGTCTATGGCCCCTTTCTCTAAGCAAGAATTCTTAGCTATTTTTTCAGAAACAGCTTTAGTGAGACGAAATTCACATACCGTACATTATGGTATAATGCATACCCACTTAAAGTATGCAATCCAGTGGTTTTTAGCATATTCAGAGATAAGTGTAACCACCATAGTCAATTTTCAAATGCTTTTATCACCTCAGGATGAAACCTCATATCCTTCAGCTATTACCTCCCCCCACCCCCACCATCCTTCTGTCCCCCTCTTCCATCTCTACCTTAAGAAACAGCTAATCTACTTTCCTGCTTCTGGGCTTTCATACGTATGGAATCAAATAGTATGTGATTCTTAACTACTGTTTGGGTCATGGACACCCATTGAAATTCTGCTGGAAGCCATGAGCCCTCTCCCCAGAATGTACACACATAACTGTATACCCCCCCAGAATTTCCTAAAGTTTCATGACTCCTCTGAAGCCTTTGTCCAGGGAGCCGAGATGAGCGACTCATGCTCTGCGGCCAGTCAAAATGGGTAGGTATTGCCAGCAGGTCCCGCTCTGGTTTGAGCAGCGCTGGCAGAAGGGATGGAACCACGCAGGGATAAGGCACGCAGGGTTCTCACTAAGGTGGAAAGCGACTAACGCAAAAAGCAAAAAACAGGCACCAAGTGTTTACAGAGCTAAAGAAACTGTGTTTAGAACACATAGTTTGCCGAGGAGGGAGTGATAGTGAACAGATGTGTCATTTGTAATTATTCCTAAAGATGTTAATTATGCAAATGGAATCTCTGATTAGGGTTCTAAAAAAAGAACCCCATATATTACGGGGTGTTGGATGTGCACAATCAAGCATGCTTGCTGACTGTTCCTCTAGGTAATCACTGTTGGTGCCAGACTCATCACCTGGGGCTCTTGTTTTAAAATGTGCCACCCTGAGAGCCAGAGAGGGGTTCCGTGAAGTGCTTTCCAACTGCAGAATGTCAAAGCTGGAAGCCATCTTGGAGATCATGGAGTACAGCTCTGTCCTTGTAAAGAGGCAGAAACCAAGGCCTAGAGAAATTAAGCCACTTGTCACCGGTAGCACAGGGAGAAAAGCCCCCGTGTCTTACATCATCAATTCGCTTCTCCTTGCCTTATTGTGTCAAAGAGGACATAAGGCGATTATCAGCATTCTGTTCGGAGTCTACTCTGTGGAGTGAGGGCCAAGGCAATGCTGTGAACCAAAGATCTCCCTCACCCACCCGGGGTACACATGTCAGTATGTGCGTAGTAGGGAAGGGGAAAGTGAGTAACCGGGATGGCTGAGGGGTTTTATTCTAAGCTGTGCTGTTCAATGAAGGAGCCAGGTGCTAGTCATCTGTGACTGTTTAAGTTGAAATTAAATAAAAATTTTTTTTTTTTTTAATTTTTTTTTTCAACATTTATTTATTTTTGGGACAGAGAGAGACAGAGCATGAACGGGGGAGGGGCAGAGAGAGAGGGAGACACAGGCTCCAGGCTCTGAGCCATCAGCCCAGAGCCTGACGCGGGGCTCGAACTCACGGACCGCGAGATCGTGACCTGGCTGAAGTCGGACGCTTAACCGACTGCGCCACCCAGGCGCCCTAAAATTTTTAATTTAGTTGCCGTAATCGTATTTCGAGTGCTCAGTAGCTACTTGTGGCTGGTGCCTCCCATATACCGGACGATGTAGAACATTTCCATTACTGTGGCAAGTCCGACGGGGCAGGGCTTTCTGGAGCCTGGTGTCAGATTTTCTGAGTCTGAGTCCCAGTTCTGCCAGCTTCCGTGCATTAGTTAGCGTTTCCTAACCTCAGTTTCCTCATCTGTAAAATGGATACAAACACAATATGTGCCTCACTGGTTTGCTGCGGAGATTATGAATGTAAATGAGACAATGTGTGTCAAGTGCTTAGTAAAAGAAGCTTGTACTTGTGAAGCACTAAATAAATGTTATTATTATCCTCATGAAGCATCTCAGCATCCTGCTGACGACTGTGTTTGGGGAGCCTGGCTGGCTCAGTTGGTAGCACATGCGACTCTTGATCTCAGGGTTGTGAGTTCAAACACCATGTTGGGTGCACAGATAACTTAAATTTTTAAACAAATTTTTTTTAATGTTTATTTATTTTTGAGACAGAGAGAGACAGAGCATGAACAGGGGAGGGTCAGAGAGAGAGGGAGGCACAGAATCTGAAACAGGCTCCAGGCTCTGAGCGGTCAGCACAGAGCCCGACGCGGGGCTCGAACTCATGGACTGCGAGATCATGACCTGAGCCGAAGTCGGACGCTTAACTGACTGAGCCACCCAGGCGCCCCAGAGATTACTTAAAAATAAAACCTTAAGAGAAAGAAAGATTGTGTGGAGAGGCAACTTGTTTCCTGGAATAATAAGGACTTGCTCACTCTGGGCATGGGTTTCCAACAAGCCTACGTCTTCGTTGGGTTGTGGGGGAAGGAAGTCAGGAACATGGAGATGGAGGCGGGAGAGAGGGAGGCGGGGAGGCGGGGGGAGGGAGGCCGGCAACATGGTGTGATTTGTGAGAAGCAACGGAGGGCAGCGATCACCCCACTCGGCAAGGTTGTCAAGGGCTGGCCCGACAAGAGACATCCACCCGTCTGTGTGGCTGTTTCCAGACTCCTCACCTCCTCACGTCCATTGTACCAACTGCGTGCCTGCTTGTCCACAAAAGGGAGGCGAGGGAAAGGAGAGAAAGAAACCCTAAAAGTCCAGCTGGTTCTTTGCCGGCAGCTCTGGTCAAAGGTTTGCTGTGGAGGAAGAGGAAGTTCCCGATTAAAATAAGACCGCCTTTCACAAAAGCCAGCAGGTCTCAGCTGTGTTTTCCCCGAACCCCTCACCTCAGTAGAGAAGATTTTTCCCAAAGGCTGTGTCTTATCCAGAAAGTCATACTTCACGGCCTCTCCGGAGGGCTAGGACCGTTTTCACACCTGCCTCGAGTCTGGGCCAACGTCCCAGCCACCCTCGAGACGGCTTCACAGACGCAGAAGGCAGAAGGTGTGAGTGGAGTGGGGAGCGTGGCGGTGATCCAGGTAATTTAGCCACATGGCCTGCCACTCCACAATATCGATGGCGCTCCCAGCTCATAAAGCATTGTGTGATGGGCTCATAAAGCTTTGTGTGAGGCGTTGGGAGAAGGTATTAAAAAATAATTCCCTCTGCCCTGAGGGAATTTTCATCTCATTCAGGAGCTGGTGAGCCAAAGGACAAAGGGGCAAAGGGGACTTAGGGTGGCTAAAGAGAAAGAACATGGCGGTAGGATCTACAGATGTATTTTACTCCCTGGTCTGCTATTAATCAGCAGCATGACTCTGGCCAGTTACCACGGTTCTCTGCGCCTCCTTGCCCTCATCCTGAAGAAACTTAAGCTGCCGGACTGCGTGATTGTAAAGTTCTCCGTGTCTAGAACTCTGATTCAGACGGGGGGGGGGGGGGGGGGGGGGATGTGACCGCTCAGGCCAGAAAGGAAGAGCCTCCCACTGGGGTTGTCAGATTTATCACATAAAAGTATAGGATGCCCAGCTTCCCCTAGCACATCTTTTTAGTGTGTGTCCCCACACAATATTTGGGATGTTCTTATACTACAAGATGATTCGTTGTTTACCTGCAATCCGAATTTAACTGGGAATTCTGTGTTTTGGCAAACTGCCTTCCACCAAACAGGTCTGACCCTCTCACCATGAAGGGGCTTGTTTCTGCCTTTCTCCATCCTCTTGCTGGGACCTCTCTGGCCGCTGACTGACGAGGACAGCTGTGACTGAGGCAAGATCTTTGGCTTCCACTCAGGCTTTCACTGGACTCTAGAGCTGAGGGCTCTCTTCCCCTCCTCTCTTGCACAAGGGAAGGAGCAGGAAACTTTTTCCTGCTACCCACTGCAGACCTCATCCCTTCCGAAGGCTGAGAGAGCGAACTTGCAGTCAGTTCTGAGGGCGTATTCATCACAGGCATGCCAAGGGCTCAGGCCCCAAGGTATAGATTTGGGAAGGAAGCGGTGGCCCCATTTGTCCTAAAGTTTAACCTGTTGTCATCCCATCTAGCTTGGGCTATTATTGGGTGCGTGGTGGCCTAAACTGACACTTTCCTTCTAACTGGGCCAGTGTGTGTCTGTATTTCCCTCTTTGGCCTAAGGGAAGGGCTTTGGGTCCGAAGCCTCTTACATCGTTGTTGTCTGTAAGATTCAGACTTCTTGGCCCACTTAGACTCAGCCTCATTGATGATAAAAAAGAAAAAGCGAAGTGGATGGCATGTGACATCACTAGGCGGGGGTAGGAGGAAAAGATCAGATATAGGTCATCCTGGTACACGTCTTATTTATTTATGGAAATGATCCGAGAGCTTCATGTTGTGAATAATGGCTTGCGGCATGAAAGAAGGTGGGGAGGGTTACTCAGCCCTGATGTTTCCAGTTCCAGACGTTTACCTGAGACGGTTATCAGAAGGTACTTCTTTAACGTTTATTTATTTTTGAGAGACAGAGCACGAGTGGGGGAGGGACAGAGAGAGAGGGAGGCACAGAACCTGAAGGAGGCTCCAGGCTCTGAGCTGTCAGCATAGAGCCCGACACGGGGCTCGAACCTACAAACTGTGATATCATGACCTGAGCCAAAGTTGGATGCTTAACCAACTGAGCCACCCAGGCGCCCCTATCAGAAGGTACTTCTTGAGATCCTTTCCCAGTGGAGGTTGTTCTTCGATCATCGGCGTTTTTATAACTCAGGCTCTTACATCCTGCCTGGATCTTTGCCGCACAGCATTGTGACGGCAGGCCTCCTATACTTGGTTGTCCTAAACACAGATCTGATTATGTCACTACGCGGCCTGAGTCTTAACTCTTTTCTACAGAAGCGAGTCCAAACTCCTTAGCATGGTACACAAAGCCTTCCCGGACTGATATGACACTCTTCGGATTTCAGCTTTTCTCCAGCTGTCCCCTCCCTGCTCCCAGGCACCCAGATACACTGCTGGCGGTCTCCTGAACATTCTCCCCCACATCTCCAAACCTTTGCACATTGTTGGCCCGTCTACTTCGAATACCCTGCCTCTTCTCTCTTTGGAAAACATTGTCTCTTGAGAATGAACTCAAGTGTCAGCTCTCCAAAGCCTTCTTGAATCTCCCTCTCCCTGGCCGAATATCTGTTCCCTTCCTCTGTGTTCTCAGACTCTGCCATATTGCCTTGTAACCATTGGGCTGCCAGGTGGGAGACGCTCGTCAGGTATGGGACAAACACCTTGTATCATTCATCTTTGTATCCCTTCTTCAATGTCACACGCCTCTCCTATTTCCTCTATTACAGTGCCTGTCGCAGAGGGGGGGCATTCAATAAATAATTGTTGCATGCATAAGGACAAAAGAATATGGCCCACCGAGCTGATGTTTAAATTGTTTTCATTGTGTGATGTGTGTGAATAGTCAGACCAAATAAATCTTCAGGGTGGAAATGACTGCATTGAAATGTTAGTATAGGAACATACTGCAGCCCATAAAAACCCAATAGATACTGTAATTTAAATGAGGGATATTAAATCTTTATCTCAAGGCACAAATCAGAATGGAGCCACAGCATGAAACACTTGTAATAGACTAATGCCAGCATTAGGGTCAGCATTCAGTAATCCTTCTTTCTTTGGGGTAGAGAATGCCTATTTTGGTTATCAAATCACATCTCATCGACACGTGTATTGTGACTATGACTTATCAAAGGGATTTTTTTTTTTCTTTGTCCCGTGAGATCCAATAGATGCGCAAAACATCTCTATTGGCAACCTTGTGAGAGGCTCTAAGACTGATCACAGGGTCAGGGGCATTTATTTGGTACTTTGCCTATACGAAATCTGGTGCGACACCCCTTCTAACACTTGATTTCCTTCAATATACATGGAGCATAAATTTAGCTGTCAGTCTGAAGATCTTCAGGGGCAACCCCACAAAGCTAGATGCACTCTGGAGAAAGAGCACTGGACTTGGAGTCCAGGTTCTTGATTCAGCTCTGTTACTAACCAGATGTGTGGTCTTGGGGAGGTGACGCAACCTCGGAGGCCCTCGGCTTCTCAATCTTCATGACAGGGGGGCTCTACTCGTGATCTGTGAAGATATTTCTCTGTTCTGTCATTTTGATCTTATGTGCTCCTCTGCATGGACAGATTGACCATGAACTTAATGGAGCTTCAGCTTCAGGGCTCTTTGCTTGCGTAGCTCCTTCCAAAGCCCTGGGAGGGACCCCATCAGAGTCCTTGACATGGCTATATATTTTTATAAAGTTTCAAAAGTAAAATATTTTAACAGAAAGCTGCCTCTTATTACTCCCCACCTTCATTACAATTCCCCAGGTGTTGGCCAGGCATTTCTGGCATCCAGATAAAGGGAAGCTGAGTCGGGCATATGTTGATTTTGAGTTCAATGATATGTCTTTATGCAGGCTATAGTTACTTCTGGAGATAGTTACACTGTAGCTTGCTGTTCTCGTGTCGGTGTGGCCTCCAGGAACATTTCTACCACCTACTGTGCTGGTTTAGTCACCACTGTGGCATGAAGAGGCAAAGCCATACCTGGTGTCATAGAATGAACTTGATCCTACGACCCTTAGCACTGGAAGCCTGTGGGGAGTGGGGGTGAAATGAGGCTTGAAATGTGCAGAGCCAGAAGCTGGTCTGTTGAAAATTCTTTCAATCATCAAATGTGTAAAAGTAAATAGAGGAGTCAGTTCTCAATGATGCCTTAAAAAAAAAAAAAAGGAAATATTCTTTCATCAAGAATATACTCAGTAGTACAGTATATGCCATTATAAACATACTGTTTTCTCTTTTCTTTTAAATTACAAGTGCTGAAAATAGAATTTACCAGAAAGCCTGTGTTTGTAGGAACAAAAACCATAATACTAGTACTGCAAATAGTAAGTCTGTGATGTTGCAGGTTTTATGCATCTCAAAATAAGTCTTAGCATAACTGACTCATCTTGTCTAGATGAATTCTGCGGGTTTCAGAAATAGCATGTAATATTGATACAGTGCATCAAAAAGCCCCAAAGAACCAAAGGGTCTGGTGACAGAACTCCTGTATTCATCAGCAAGGCAACTGATGTAGTTAGAAGAGTAATTTGGTTATCCTATTACGTAGCTCAATATATTGTAGACACAATCTAAAAATGTATTTGATGCACTCCCGTGGATGCCTTAGTTTCACATTCATTTTGTATCAGTTTTTGGAATGGTTGGTTATGCTAAAATCCAAATACGAAGGGAGGGATGTATCCTCCTGGAAAAGGAAGAAGACCAGCAGAAACTTCAAAATATGGAAAACTCTCTTATTTGGTCACAACAGAAGCTAAAAATTTTGGTGGTCCAAAGCATAAAGACAATCAGGAGCATGATGGCAAAGAAAATATACACAAAATGATAACAGAAGAAGGAAATTTATGTGAATTGGCACATTCTAGGGCAAGAAATAGAAAAGCAGAAGAAAAGAGCACCTGGGTGGCTCAGTCGGTTAAGCGTCCAACGTCAGCTCAGGTCATGATCGCACGGTCTGTGAGTTCGAGCCCCACCTCGGGCTCTGTGCTGACAGCTCAGAGCCTGGAGCCTGCTTCCGATTCTGTGTCTCCCTCTCTCTCTGCCCCTCCCCCTCTCTCACTCCGTCTCTCTCTCTCTCTCTCTCAAAAATAAACAAACATTTAAAAAAAAAAATAAGCAGAAGGATGGAAGTAATAGCTCACACAAAGACGTGGGCTACAGAAAGGTTAATAGAGTGTCATTGCTACAAAGGGTATTTAAAATTAGTGACTGCACAAGAAACATAAAATACCATGACTCTTTTAGCTCACAGCTGAAAGACACTGGAGAGAGCTTATCCCAGATTTGACAAAACTCTAAAGATTTGACATGACATTGTATGTAACAAGTTGGAAGTTGAAAAAAAAACTTTTTCTAAATTATCAATATTAAGAAAAACATTTCTTGGAGACCGGATTACCTTTTTCGTCTCTCTATCGATAGAAAAATTATAGAACAAATTGTTAATCATATAATAAGATGGCTAAAAATTTAGAAAAATATTATAGATGGGTGTTATCAGTTCAATAGTATACATGTTTTGTCATTTTTCCCCCTGGATTCTGTGATGTTTGTGATATTTTCAGCTTATAGAAGTTAGTATTTTATTGTGACTTATTCCTTCATTGTAAATGAATATTCAGTTTGGACTCAATTTTCATTTGTAATTTTGTATTCACTTTTGGTAAAAAAGGTTTCCCAAATTATATGAGCTTTAGGTCCCACAAAACCTGGATGTGTTGCTGTTCATCTGACAGCATCCTTTATAGAGCAGCGCTTCTTAAACTTTAATGTGCATGTGGATTCCGCGGGGAGCTTGTTAAAATGCAGCTTCTGAAATTCTGCATTTCTAACAAGCTCCCAGGTGTGATCTAGGGAGCACACTTTGGGAATCAAAGATCTAGAACAATGTTCATAGCTGGCTGTGCAGATCACTTGCGATGCTCTTAGAAAACATAGATACCCAGGCCCCACCCCTCTAGATTCTCTCTCAGAAGGTCTGGATTAGGGCATTACAGTTGTATTAAACACCACCACCACCAGCACTTTACAAGTACAGAAAGATGCCCTTTTATTTATTTTAACGTTTATTTATTTTTGAGACAGAGAGAGACAGAGCATGAACGGGGGCCGGTCAGAGAGAGGGAGACACAGAATCTGAAACAGGCTCCAGGCCCTGAGCTGTCAGGACGGAGCCCGACACGGGGCTCGAACTCACGGACCGCGAGATCATGACCTGAGCCGAAGTTGGACGCTCAACCGACTGAGCCACCCAGGCGCCCTGGAAGATGCCCTTTTATATGCCATTGGTGGGAACTTAAATTGATGCAACCATTTTGGAGGTTGATTAGGCAATATTTTTTAAAAAAAATTTTTAATATTTATTTTCGAGAGAGAGAGAGAGGGAGAGAGAGAGAGAATGAGCGGGGGGAGACAGGGACAGAATCTGAAACAGGACCCAGGCTCTGAGCTGTCAGCACAGAGTCTGACGCGGGGCTTGAACCCACAAACCATGAGATCGTGACCTGAGCCAAAGTCAGATGGCTAACCAACTGAGCCACCCAGGCGCCCCTGATTAGGCAATATCTTCCTGGAAGAGACCAAAAACGAGGTCAGCCAGCAAGGCAGTCTGGGAAAGAGTCCCACACCAGGGTCATAAAGCAGAGGATGGGAGGATGGGCTTTGGCTGAGAGCACTAGATACATGACTGGCACACAATACATTTTCTGTGATGTAGTAGTTCCAATTCTAGGAATTTATCCTAGTGATATTTATATGTATCAAGATACATGTGCAAGATTGTTCAATTCCATATTATCTGTAATAGGGAAAAATCGGCAGCAACCTACATGCCCATCAATAAGTTATACAAATTATGGAACGCCTGTACAATGCAGTAACAATAGTTAACATTCACCAAACAATTACTCTGTGCCAGACATTGTTCTAGATTATTTATAAGTATTAACTAAATTACTCTTCACAACTATCATGCTTCCATTTTGCAGATGATGTGATTTATATGCATTGACATGGAAAGCTGTCCAGGGATATAATAGGCACAAAACATGTAGCAGAATGTTAAGTGTGATATATTATGCATTGCCAGTATAATACACTAGCAACAAAAAGAAATACATTCCATTGGGATGCACACTCCCTGGGAGATAACTACTGATCCAGAACAGAAACGAAAGGACATTCAGTTACATCAAACAAGCTGTTTTCATGCGATGTAGTTAACTGGTAACACGTTCAGAGAGAGACAAAATAAAAATGATCAGGTCGATTTGGTGTTTTAGAGTATGCTATCAGTCAGTGGTCAAATAGGTAGGCATTCTGAGTGATGGCGACGCAAGGGATGATGGGAAGAACTGACCCACAGGTGTTCCTGTATCTCGTTTCTTTTAGCACACACGCTAGGGAGACCTGCGCCAACGCAACTTGTCCAGGCTTTTCAGCTCATCCAAATCTTTGCATCATGCTGTTTCACCATCGTGACACCATTCCTCTTCTTTTAGTCCACAACAAGTTTTTTTAAAAAATGTTTATTTTTGAGAGAGAGAGAGAGAGCATGAGAGAGGGAGGGACGGGGGGTGGAGGGGGGACAGAGGATCCGAAGTGGGCTCTGCATTGACAGCAGTGAGCCCGATGCAAGGCTCGAACTCCGGAACCACGAGATCATTCATAACCTGAGCCTAAGCCAGATGCTTAACCAACTGAGTCACCCAGGCGCCCCACACAGCAAGTTTTTAAAAAAATACTTTTTCACGGGCACCTGGGTGGCTCAGTCCGTTAAACTCTCTACCCCTCCCCTACTTGCGCTCTCTCTCTCTCTGTCTCTCTCTGTCTCTCAAAATAAATAAATAAACATTAAAAAATATGTATTTTCAGCATTTTACTGTGGGAATTTTAAAATATACAGAAAAGATAACATAAATTTATAGGGAGCATTGAGCCAAATTGCATAGTTAACACTTTACTACCTTTGCTTTGTCGTGTGTCTGTTTGTCTTTCTATGCATCCAGTGACCCACCTCATCTGGGGGACGCATTTCAAAGTAAGTCACTGACATCAGTCAACTTATGTTCCCCTAAATACTTCAGTATGCATATCAATAGCTGTAGTTAAATATTTGTTTATAGTGCTTTTTCTTTCCTTTTGAGGCAAAATTGCTACACAAAAATGCACAAATCTTAAGTGTACCGTTGGAGACGTTTTAGCGAATACCTATATTTGCTTAATTCAAACCTCTATCCAGAGAACACTTTATCATACCTGAGAGTTCCCTCATGCCTCTTGCCTGGGGCACTTCTCCACCTCTGTATCAATCCCCCCTACCCAACGACTGCTCTGATTTTTTTTTTTCCACCGTTGATACCTGTTCTAGAACTTCATATAAATGGAATGATACACTATGTCTGTTGTGTAATGCTTCTTTCACTCAGCATAGTGTTTTTGAGATTCATCTATGCTACTCCTTGTGTTAATAGTTTGTTCCTTCTTACTATCCAGTAGTATTACATTGTATAAGTACAGGACAGTCTATTTTCCTACTAATTGACATCTGGGATCTTTCTGATTTATTGCTATTATGAGGAAAGCTTCTCTAAACATTCTTGTACAAGTATTTGTGTGGACATACTTTCATTTCTCTTGGGAAAATACCTAGGAATGTAATTACTTGGTCAGAGGAGATCTATCCATCTATGTATCTATATCTATATCTATATCTATATCTATATCTATATATCTATATCTATATCTATATCTATATCTATATCTATATCTATACCTATATCTATAATCTATCTATCTATCTATCTATCTATATGGGAAGTAATTCTACAGAAATAATGCTTGTTCTTCCTGGTTCACCAGGAGGCACATGTTGTCACCTCTTCCCACCACTCACCTTGATTACTCAATCATGTTGTCTGTTGAGTCTCTCCCCCCTAAATTCAACATTTTGGCTTTTATAATTGATTAGTGTTTTATGGGAACATATTCCGAGATTAATCGATCTTCTATTCCTTATTAAACTTCTAACTACTGGCCTTAGCATCCATTGACTCAATGGACCACATTTATGAAGGTTGCCAGATGGTGAAATGTCTAGTTCCATCATTTCTTCCATGTTTATTCGTTGGCATTCTACTAGAACGCTTTCCTTTTCCCTCAATCATTCATTCATTGTGTATGTGAATATGCACACATGGATTCCAATTTTATTCAGTGGGTTGTAATCCATTATTACTATTCTTGTTTGAGCATTATTTGCCCCAGATTTGACCCTATGACGCTGGCTCCTGTATCCTTTTGACATCTCCCCATCGTTCATGAACATTTCCTTATTTTCTGGCATAAATGATGTTTCAGGTTCAACTTGTACTTTTTCTGTTGCAGCCCTGGTATCCACCATTTCCCCAAGGACATCTAGTTTCTTCTTCTTTTAAAATTTTGGAGAGAGAGAGAGGGTGGGGAGGAGCAGAGGGAGAGAGGAGAGAGAGAATCTCAAATAGACATCATGCTCACTCTGGAGTTCAAAGAGGGACTCGATCCCATGACTCTGGGATCATGACCTGAGCCCAAATCAAGAGTTGGACACTCAACCGACTGAGCTACCCAGTCTCTCCTCTAGTTTCTTTTTTTTTTTTTAATTTTTTTTTCAATGTTTATTTATTTTTGGGACAGAGAGAGACAGAACATGAACAGGGGAGGGGCAGAGAGAGAGGGAGACACAGAATCAGAAACAGGCTCCAGGCTCTGAGCCATCAGCCCAGAGCCCGACGCGGGGCTCGAACTCACAGACGGTGAGATCGTGACCTGGCTGAAGTCGGACGCTTAACCGACTGCGCCACCCAGGCGCCCCTCCTCTAGTTTCTTTTAATAAAGGACATTTAGGGGCCACCTGACTGGCTCAGTTGGTGGAGTATGCAACTCTGATCTCAGGGGTGTGAGTTCAAGCCTCACGTTGGGTGCAGAGCTGACTTAAAAATAAAATAAAGGGGCGCCTGGGTGGCTCAGTCAGTTAAGCATCCGACTTCAGCTCAGGTCATGGTCTCTCGATTCACGAGACAGCACAGAGCCTGCTTTGGATCCTCTGTCTTCCTCTCTCTCTGCCCCTCCCCCTGCTCTCTCTAGACAAAAATAAATAAACCTGAAAAAATCCCCCACAACAATATCAATAAATAAATTACTAAAACTGGCTTAAAAAATAAAAGACATTTAGGAACCGACATGTAGGCACTCAGTGTGTTAATTGGTAGTGGGGTACATTGCTTTTAGGCTCACTCACTCAGTGGACAGAGATGGGAAATGTATACTGTACATTGTATGTGTATATGGATATACACGTGTGTACACATTTTCATCTGTGACTATTTCTGTATTTATCTGTCTGTATATATTTACACACACACACACACACACACACACACAGACACCCACTAATAAAAACATAAGTTCATACTGATACCTCAGCTCCAGTCCAACACCTCAGGGTTCTTTCTAAACTTCCTGTTTCAGTTTATAAATATCTTCTCTGGCAATGAGAATTTTGGCTCGTATAATCCTCAGTGTATTTACCTATTTGCTCAATCTCCCAACCACACCAGCTGTCTTTCTCCTGCTCAGCTCCACGTCCCACACCTTCCTGCCTGGTGCCTCACCCCTCCCTGCCCTGGATCCTTGGGCTTGGGGCTCCCTGTGCACGCCTCTGTGTGGCTTCTCAAACGCTGTCACTGCCCTGTGACTTCAGTCGTTATGCTGACTTCTCCATGCTGGGGGTGGAAGGGAAAGGAGCCTGGTGAACGTTTTGGAGGCGAAAACAAAAAAATGAAAACGAACAAAATCCACCTTCTGTGTGTGCCTTGTGCCGTGGTTCTATTTCCCAGCACCTGGTCCTGAATTTTCACAAAGGGAAGCACTTGTGATAGAAGGGAGAGATTGAGTGTAGTAAGTTACTGTCTTATTTAAGGTCCCAAAGGAGAGATTTTATACCAGGCTATCAGAATTACCACCCGTGCCTGCTGTGGAATCAGGTCCAAGTGGTCACACAGTATTGCCCAGCAGGGGCTGAGGCCGTGCCATGACAAGTGAACGCGCATGTGGCCCAGGAAGGGGTTAATCAGCAACAAGGAGTAGCAGCAGAAGCCTCTGCAGAAGAGCCGGCTGTCCTTGGGTGGGCACAGCAGAGGAGGAGCCCAGCCGTCCGCACGTGTCCTTGGCGTGTGCGAGGTCTCAGCTGTGACAAGCTTTCAGGCAGCGATGTCGGGCTTTCCCCCGCTGACTTGAGCTTCATGGGCGCCTTCTCGTCAGAGCCCTTGCCTATCACCTTAGGGGAGAAACACTGCAATAGTTAGTTTCACGTTTCCGAGTCAGAGAAATAAGCTGGCTTTGGAAAACAGTCTGCTAGCCCTTTCTGGAAATCGCAGGAGGGAAGCGCACCTTGAGTGCACTGGGCACCGTGCAGATGCTGGTTCTTTCATTTCTAGCTTGGCGTTTACTTGTTTCCCCACTGCATTCCTTGCACTCACCGGAAAGCATAGAGTTTTAGCTTAGTACAGATCGGGGGGCACAGAGCTGGGCACTCTCAGGGTCTGCCTTTATTTCTCTCCACTCCACACTCTCTCCACTTACCAGGAAGCCCACTTAATTTTCTCTGCAGTATGCTTCATTTGCAGGCTTGAGGCAGCTCATGACCTAAGACAGGGAAGGCAAATGTCTTTCAATACAAATGGCAGCTCTGATTAATTGTTAGTATAGGCTGTATGGTAAAGGAATTTGATGCTTCTTTAGGGGTCAGTGGGAAAGAGTGCTATGATTGATTAGTGATGTCTGCCATGAGCATGGAAGGGAGGAATGGGATTAATGAATGCCATTTTTGCCAGCCCTATCTTAGGATTTAACCTTACGTAGCAGAAGATAGGTAAGATACTCCTGCCGAAGGGAGTTAGTAATCAATTTCAAAATTGTCTGATTGGTACTATGTCATGTCTATTGGCCTTATTTATTTATTCATATTTTATATTTTAACACATGTGTTCCTTGATTAATGACAAGAAAAGAAAGGGAGAGGGGCACTTGAGTGGCTGAGTCGGTTAAGCGTCCAGCTCTTGGTTTTGGCTCAGGTCATGATCTCACAGTTGTGGGAGAGAGCCCTACATCAGGCTCTGTGCTGATAGCATGGAGCCTGCTTAGGACTCTGTCTCTCCCTCTCTCTGCCCCTCCCCCCTCTCAAAATAAATAAATAAACTTTGGGGGAAAAAAGAAAAGAAAGGGAGAGAAACGAATATTTATTGAGCATCTATTAATTGTCAGTTACTTCTTTTGGGAACTTCATGAAATATATCTCACTATATATTCAAAGGAATTCTATAAAATTGGAATATTACTCCCCTTCTTAAAATACTAAATAAATTAAGCCTCAGAGAAGTAAAATATTTGCCCAAACCATAATAGAAAATTTTGAATCCAAAGACGATACTTATTCTGATATACTTGGGCAGGGGTTCCAATCTTGGGAACTTATTAGAGTCTCCTGGGGAGATTTTTTTAAATATTTGAAAATTTTGATGACTACGTCTCATCCTGAATTGGTTACATCAGAATCTCTGGGGCAGGGGAGGCTCAGGCATAGGAATGGTTTAAAAAATTCCCCCGGTGATTCAATTCTGCAGCCAGGGGGGAGGACTGTGGTGCAAAGGGAGTAGGAAGCAGGACAATTAGAAATCAGGATGCCCGCTCTGAGCCCAGCTTTTCCTTTTGTCTTTTTTCCCCCGTACTCTATCTAATTTAATTCTCAGACAGTTCCTTAAAGGAAGCATCATCAGCTCCATTTTACCCATGAGAAAACTGAGGCTTGGAAACTGTAAGGCAATTGCCAAAAATCTCCTGGGAGAAGTGGAATTTAAATGCAAATCTGTTTGCCTCCCAAGCACTTGCTGTTGCATTAGATTCCGAATCCAGGCTCCACCCTTAACCTTAGTGTTGAGCAAATCTGGATGCCACCTAATTTCCAAATTCCACTCCAAGCTATCATCCCTTTCCCTGACTTTGTTCTTTAGTTCCAGCTGGAAGAACCATTCATAGTCTCAGCACTACTGGTTTCATGGTAGAGAAACACAAGAGGCTCGCCCTCTAGCTACCACCTCCTCTCCTATGGCCTTTGGGAAGCTCAGGGTGAGGCTGTGAGTCAGGGGTCCTTCACAGCGACCCTGCCTCTGAAATACTTCCGTGTCTAGGCCAGCCTGATAAGTTTGCAGTCACCTCTTTCGTCCCCAGGCAGTTCAAAGAGGCACAGAGGAGCTGTGGCCTGATCTCCTATACCTACGAGTCTCCGGCACCCGTGTTTCTGTTTTGGCTGTTGTGATGTCACACTGACCTCAGCGTCCTTGGTCAGAATCTTGCGTCTCCATGAGATAATTGAGTACACCATCAGAACCTTAGAATGCAGCAGACCTCCAACTTGATCCGTTTCCAACACCTGCCTTAGGCACACGTGGCCTCTGTGGCTCCGTTGTCAGGAACAAATGCAGATGCTGTTTAAATGCTTCCCAGGAGTGGAACAGCTCCGTCCCCTGCATTCACTGGCACATTGTTAGGCAGCCGGGCAGCTCGGAAATGGTTTTGAAATTAAGCTTATATATTGCTCTGTATAATTTTCAAGTCCTTCAGCTGATGGATTTTCCTTATTCTTATGAAAGGCTGATTTCTATTAAGCTGATCCATCGACCAAGTTGCTTATGCGAATTAGGACAGACTGAGCACCGTTAGTTCCTGGCAAACATATCAGTAGGGTCTCCAGAGGAGCCTCCTCCCAATATCCGTACTCATGCTGCTTTCCTTTAGGGGGGCGGTCGTGCTCACCCTCTCCAGTCTAACTTTTCTTCCTCTGTCAGAATCCCTGCTGTCAGGAGGAGTCTGGAAACTCAGCCACCATCAGGTGTAAGTGACTGAGAAGGCCTGTGGCTGCCCCCTCCTAAGAGCTTTTACCATTTACTGAGGGTGAAGCCTTGAAAGGTTTGTTGTAAAGGAACAGATTCAAAATGAACTGTAGTCATCAGGCAGCTCGAGGGAGGGTGGGGGGGGGGGGAGGGAACACAGCTTCCCAGAGTTTCTGATACCACTTCCTGTAGGGACACCCGACTCACCAAAGTACGTCTCCCCCTTGGGGCTGCTGCCTGGCCTGATGCTGCTCTCTGCTCTCTGAACACCGCTGGTCTCACGGGAGGTTGGAACGGAGCAAAGGGACCTGTGTTATTTGAGACCTAAGTGCAACAGGAAGTGACCGGTTTGCTAAACTTGAAGCCCTGTAGGATTTGAATAGCCACCCTGGGTTTGACGGAGGATCTGTTTTGATTCTCTTCTCAAACATGGCACCTCCAACAGTGCCATTTCCATTCAACCATTCCTGCTACAAACACAGGAGCCAGCAATCATTTAGAGGGAAGTTTTCCTTGGAACAAACGGCAGTGTCCCTGGATGCAGGGCAGAGACATTCCTTAGAAGGCTTTCTGTTCGAAACAGACAAGGTCCCAGCCTGCCTTCCTATCAGAGAGATGAAAACATCACAGCCTGCAGCGGTTGAGGGCGCTGTGGAAACTAGACTCCTTAGCCCGGAGGTGCGGAGATGGGCGTGTGTGTTTTATTTATTATTCACTGAGAAACCTGTCCAAATACTGCATTTTAGGAACTGGTAGGAAACACCGATGGAAATATGAGTACCCAAGGCATGAAAGACCCTTTGAAACCAGGACAGACTTTCATTAGAGCCTACCTGGAGTCTGTGGGCAAGGCAGTTTGTATGCACTACACTCTCATCCTCACAAATCAATTTTTAAACTCGGTTTAGACTCCGGGAAGCAGTGAAATTGGGGATTTCAAATGAGCCTTTCAGTCCAGATGTGTCCATAATAGGAACCACTGGGCAGTGGGGCATAATTAACCATCTCTCCTTCCCTGAGACCGCAGAATGGCATTAATTTTGCCAACTGGGCTTGACGTGAATTGGCTAGAATGTCTGAGTAGATTTCCAGCTGCTGCTCCTGTCGCTCTGGCTTCCAGCGCTATCCGCATTCCAAATAAAACGAGCCTGAAATAGATGTGTGATACACGTTCAAAGCTATTTTTAATCAATGATCACTTAGTTCGCTGTGAAAGATTATCAGCAGGTCACAATCCATTTCGGATTTTGCCGTGTCCTGCAGAACGGGTCTAAACACACAGTGACTTCAGTTTCCCCTGCGGTCCCTCTGCTTCATCAGCTCTGTGGATGAAGGGGAGGAGGGCACTTCAGTGGACAGCAGATGTGTTCACAGTTACAAGTACCGCAGCTAGAGGGCCATTTACTTGGGCTAAGGCCCTGTTTGAATTTGTCCTGGTCCCACAGAGAGATTTTTGTCCAGCAATCGTAAGCCCAAGGATTCTGTCCCCTTAACATCCATCCTGAAACCCACCATGCAACTGTCCAGCCAGCCAATCAACTTCAATTCATGGGAGAACTCAGAGAGGAATATTTATTTCTCATTTGCTAACCCCGGTCTAGCTGTGGGGATGCTGTGAGCAGTGTAAATTTCTTTATAGACAGTATCTTCCTGGAGGCTTGAGCCTTCTGTAGGGACGGCTGCCAATATCATCCATTCGTTGCTGTTGTTGTTTAAATAATAGCACCTTACATTTATTTAGCATGCTTACTGTTTGCAAGCAAATCTATAATCTCATTTGCAAAAGGCATTTACATAGCATGAATACTTAAATGCTTATAATTGCATATTAATTTTGTGTAACAGAATATGCTAATATTATTTTCCCCTCCTCTATTTCTTCCTTTTCTCTTTCGATAATGTGTTTTCTTTTTGGATCCAGTTCTTTTGACATTTTATTATTATTTTTTTTTTACGCATGTGTTGGCAACTGTATTTCAGTTTATCCTGATGACCATTAGTCTTGGTGCTTTATTTTACTACTCAAAAAAAAAAAACCTTCTGTCTTTTATCCATAATATTCATTTTTCCCTCTTCCCCAAATATTGCTTTGTAGTTTCCAAAAACATTGCATGGTTTATTTCGAGTTTAGATGTGACTTTGTCTTTTTTTTTCAAGTAAGTTCTCTTAGGTACATTTCTTTTCTCCTCTTGAATTGTATGAGGATTGATCTGTCCATCTGTCAAGAATGTTTGATTGCTGTGTACATGAAGGAAGCAGGTAGGAGCCTGGAGGTGAACATGGGTTTCTTACAGACTTGAAAAAAGCCACAGTTAGGGTGACCAACTATCTCGGTTGCCTGGGACTGTCCTGGTTTTAGTACTGAATATGCCACATCCTGGGAAAACTGACAGTCCTGGGAAATTATGATGGTTGATGGCTCTAGCTCCCGGGGTGGTTTCCAGCAGAAAAGGAAAAAAAAAAAAAAAAAAAAAAGTAACTGACCAAGAAGACAGAGCTTTGATGCCTTCAGTTCCTCTTTGTGCCTCAGTTTCCTCACCTGTTAATTTGAATCCGTTAGTTATTGTGAGGAGAAAGTGAGTTATGTGTGCTTAGGATGTGCCTGGCACTTATTCTGGTTTTGCTGAATGTTAGCCATTATTATACTGTTTGTCTCCCTCCACTAGAATAAAGAGCAAGGTTTGTGCTGAATGTTTTCCATTAGCTCCTTTAGACCCATGCTCAGCCTTCTCTGTCCTACCCACTGACCCAGCAGACTGGCTTATACACTCTGCATCAATAGTGCTTGCTTCTGGCTTCAGGTTGGGTTTTGCTAATGTGGAGTCCTGACAGGAGATTGGGACAAGGGGGGAATGAGCTGGGAAATTTTATTCCTCTGGGTCACATCAGGATAGCTGTTGGCCTTGACTGAAAGTCACAAGTCCTGCCAGGTGGCCTCTCCACAAGCTCTCTCTCCAGGCTCCAAACCACTTCTTCCCTTTGCCCAGTGGGCTCAGTGGTGTCCCCTGTGACCATCCCTACACCCTGCCCACACCTCCTTGATTCGTCCCTATTATTAAACTCCTCTCAGGTTACCCAGTGTGAGCGTGTTGTCTGCTTTCCACCAGGATCTTGATGATAGAGGGAACTAGTTTGTTCACTGTTCTTCCCCAGAGTCCTGGCATAAAGTAGAAGCTTAATAAAATTCTGTGGAATGAATGGAATCAATGAATGAATGCACAAACAAGTGACAGCTGAGGGATAAGGAGGTGTAAACCTGTGCCGTAAGGTGGAGAAAAGTGTTCCAAGAAAGAGACATAATAGAAAGGCTTGGCGGAGACAGAAAGTGGCATTTTTCAGTAACTGAGAGAAATCAATTATGGCTGGATTGTGAGGTTGTGAATGAGAAATGAGACTGAAGAGGGAAGAAGGGCCAGGTTCTGGAAGTCTTTTTTTTGTGTGTGTGTGTTAAGGACTCAGGACCTTTTCCTGAGGGCAATGAGGAGGTAGGGAAGGAAGTGATATGACTGTACGTGCAATGTTGTTTTTTTTTTTTTTTTTACAAAAATTACAAACACAGGGTATGACTCTTTCCTAGAAGCCCATTGTTTCTATAATAGCAGTATCACAGCCAATCTGAAAAGTACAGAAAAGTATAAAGACAAATATATGTCACCTGAAGTTCTAAAACCAAGTGATATGATATGAGATTATATAAATAGCAACCATCACAAGAGCTATCTTTGTTTTGGTGCCTACTTAAGGGCCAGGCACTTTATAGGTACTTTATTCTTAATGACACGTTTCGTCCTCATGACAAACATGTGGGCCAGATGGAAGGCGACGTGCAAAGTATTAGGCCCATTTAGTATAAATGCTTAAAATATAGAAATTCTTCAGATTTCTTGCCAATGAACCTAACTGGTGCTCCACATGACTCTGTGTTTGGAGGAAAGTTTTAGTTAGTAGGTCTTCCCAGCCCTATGAACAAGTTAGACACTGGGAACTAACACCAGCACAGAAGCAACAACAGCTATTGTTTCTAACTTTGTATTCTGTATAGTTTTTTTGTTTTTAACAATGATTTCATTTTTGAATTAATTTTTTAAGTTTATTTATTTATATTGAGAGAGAGAGAGAGAGAGAGCATGAGCAGGGGAGGGGCAGAGAGAGAGAGGGAGAGAGAGAGAATCCCAAGCAGGCTCTGCACTGTCAGCACAGAGTCTGATGTGGGGCTCAAACCCACAAACTGTGAGATCACGACCTGAGTCAAAACCAAGAGTCAGATGTTTAACCGACTGAGCTACCCAGTGCCGACAAAGAGTTTATTCTTAAGGAATCTCTACACCCAACGTGGGGCTTGAACTCACAACCCCAAGATCAAGAGTTGCAGGGTCCACCGACCCAGCCAGGCAGGTGCCCCTAACTTTTTGTTTTGAGAGAAGCCTAGGCTTACAGAAGAATTACGAAAATAGTACAGAGACTTTCCGTATACCTTTTGCCCAACTTTTCCTAATGCTCACATCTTACATCACCACGATACGATGATCAAAATGAAGAAACTGACGTTAATACTGTGCTATTAACTAAACTGCAGACTGTATACAGATTTCATCGGTTTTCCCGCTACGTCTCTTTCCTGTCCCAGGAACCGCCACAATCTCGTTGCATTATTCTTCTTTAATGTGGGACAGTGCCTCAGCCTTTCCCGGACTTTGATACTTTTGAAGAGTCTGATCAGACAGTTATAGAATGCCCCTCTGTTTGGGATTTCCTCATGTTTTCTCATGATTAGATTGTGACTATGCAATTTAGGAAGGATCTTATCAGGATTATATACCCTTCTCAGTATACCACATTGGTGGGTAAATGAGTCAATATATTTTATTACTAGTGATGTTAACCTTGATCACTGGGTTACGGTGGTATCTTCCAGGTTTCTCTACTGTACAGTTACTATTTTCCCATCATAGTTAGTAAATAGTTTGTGGACAATATTTTGAGATTATATAAATATCCTGTATCTCTTCAAACTTTCACCCACTAATTTGAGCATTCATTGGAAGATCTAGCTGGTAGCAGTTATTACTTTATTGTTCCTTTTTTTTTTTAATGTTTATTTATTGAGAGAGAGAGAGACAGAGAGAGACAGAGTGCTAACAGGAGAGGAGCAGAGAGAGAAGGAGACACAGAGTCTGAAGCAGGTTCCAGGCTCTGAGCTGTCAGCACAGAGCCCGACACGAGGTTCGAACTCACAATCTATGAGAACTCACCTAAACCGAGGTTGGATGCTTAACCGACTGAGCCACCCAGGTGCCCCATTACTATTGTGTTCTAATGGTGATTTTCTATGACCCTGATTCCTTATATATTTCTAAATTGGAATTCTTGTATAAGGAAAAGTTATCCTTTCTCTGTTTACTTACTTAATTATTTATATACATCAATATGGACTTGTGAATATTTCTTTTATTCTTCAGATTATAACTTTACACTATCATCATTTATTTTGTGTTGTAAGTTGATCTAGCTTTGGCTACTGGGAGCTCCTTTAGATTGGCTCCTGTGTGCTTTATTTTATTTTAAAGTTTATTTATGTATTTTGAGAGGGGTCAGAAGGGCAGAGAGAGAGGAAGAGAGAGAATCCCAAGCAGGTTCCATGCTGTCAGCGTGGAGCCTGACATCCGGCCAAACTCACAAACCATGAGATCATTACCTGAGCCGAAATCCACAGTGGGACTCTTAACTGACTGAACCACCCGGGCATCCCTCCTGTGTCCTTTGATGTAACCACATTTTTGTGATGTAACCACTTCCTTATTTCTGACACCACGAGATGCTTCAGCCAAATATGTTTTTTTTTAAATTACTAGACTTTATTTTTTCAGAGTAGTTTTAGGTTTACAAAAATAGTGAATAAAAAGTGCAGAGAATTCCCATACACCTGCCTCAGTTTCCCCTATTAACACCTTACACTGATATGCTATATTTGTTACAATTGATGAATCAGTGTTGTTACATTACTATTACCTGAAGTCCATAGTTTAAATTACGATTCACTCTTTGTGTTTGTACATTCTAGGGGTTTTGACAAATGCACAATGTCATGTATCCACATTTACAGTAGCATACAGAGGAGTTTCATTGTCCCAAAAGTCCCTGTGCTCAATCCATTCATCCTCCCTCTCCCTACCCCAAACTGCTGGCAACCACTGATCTTTTTACTGTCTCTATAGATTCGCATTTTCCAGAATGTCATATAGTTGGAATCATACAATATGTAGCCTTTTCAGACAGGTTTCTTTTACTGAGCAATAGGCATTTATGGTTCTTCTGTGTCTTTTCATAGCTTCATAGACCATTAAGAAGTTTTATTTCATGAAATATATAGATTCCTGCATGTCATACAACATTTACAAAAACTGTCCATGTACTGGACTATAAAACAAGTCTCAGTAAATTTCAAGAATTGGTAATTTACAGACCGCAAACCTTAAGCACAGCCCAATCAAGGAATAAATCAATAACAAAGGGTAGCTAAAGGATAGCTAAAAGAAAGATACCAGGCTGGAGAGAAATGAAATATTTAACTAACAGTATTTCTGAGAAGCTGTAGCTATATTGAGACAAGCTCAGTATTTTTGGTGGTGCTTGTGGGATAGTCGATACATCTTTTTAAAAAATTTTTTTACATTTATTTATTTTTGAGAGAGAGAGAGAGAGAGAGAGAGAGAGCATGAGCAGGGGAGGGGTGGAGAGAAAGGGAGACACAGAATCTAAAGCAGGCTCCAGGGTCTGAGCTGTCAGCACAGAGCCCAACGTGGGGCTCGAACTCACAAACTGTGAGATTGTGACCTGAGCCGATGTCAGAGGCTTAGCCAACTAAGCCACCCAGGCACCCCAGGATACTCTATACATCTTGCCTGATTCTTGATCAGGAGTTCCCTTGAACAAGGCTAATTTTGGCCCTCTCCCAGGATTCCCTGTAACTTGGGCATATTACCTAAAGTTGACTCTTTTCTCAGAATCTCTAAATTTCAGGGTTTTCTTTCTTTTTTAAAAAAAAAATTTTTTTTAACGTTTATTCATTTTTGAGAGTCAGAGAGAGACAGATCATGAGCGGGGAAGGGGCAGAGAGAGAGGGAGACACAGAATTGAGGCAGGCTCCAGGCTCCGAGCCGACAGCACAGAGCCCGACGTGGGGCTCAAACCCACAAACCGTGAGATCATAACCTGAGCCGAAGTCAGACGCTCAACCGACTGAGCCACCCAGGCGCCCCCAGGGTTTTCTTTTTTTAAAAAAATTATCCTAAAATCCATTTTATCTTCCTGAAAGTAGCTCTAAGTGTTGGGTCCTCCAAGCTTGTTCTGGTCAGGCCTGAATCTGGGTAGTCCTTGGGATGCTAGAGTTGTCCTGAATTTCATGTTATAGCAGAAAACAGGGAGCTCACTGGGTTATCCTGGTCAAGGTGTCAATGACTTGTACTTCTCTGTGTGTGGCTGTTTCAGAAGGTTGTGTTAGAGAATCAGAAATATAGCTCATTTCTTTCTATTGCTATATAATATTCCATTGAAAGGATGTACCACAATTTGTTTATCCGTTCACCTGTTGAAGAACATCTTGAGTACTTCCAAGTTTGGGCAGTTGTGAGTAAAACTGCTATAAACAGAAGTTTTCACTCACTTGGGTAAATACCTAGAAGTACGAATGCCGGATTGTATGGTGACACTCTGTTTAACCTAGGGAGTAATGGCCAAACTGTCTCCGAAAGTGGCTGTACCATTTTGCGTTCTCACCAGCAATGAATGGAGGTTTCTGTTGCTTCACATACTTGTCAGCATTTGGTGTTGTTGGTATTTTTGGATTTTAGCCACCCTACTAGCTACGTACCAGCTTTGATATTTAACTGGTCAAATCCAATTAAGAAATGCCCCCTGACATGCATGATGAAGGATGTGACTTGAGAATCAGATTTCTAGGAATTGGGAAAGGCACCTAGGAGAAGCATAGTTGAGAAAAAAAATGGGACGAAGAATCACCCTAGGATGATGGATGATGGCAAGATCTATCTGAAAGCACAAATAAAACTTAACTCCCAAGCCTAGGGTCAAAACCGTTTCCTTCAAAACTGAGGAACTATGCCAGTATTTTTTTAGTATTTGGACATCTTCTTTCTTATATCTTAATTTTGGTTAGCTAGAATTCTTCTTCAAGTACATTTTTCAAAAAAGATAGCTGGGTAGTGTATTTTATCATCCCATGAATATTGGGAATGCCCTCAAGCATAGAAGACAAGTATGTCAGAATGATGGAACATCTATTTTGCTTTTCTGCTCAGTGTCATGTTTTTGTTTTTGTTTTTTTGATTGAGGAACATTTATACCCCCAACCCATGTATTTTTGGTGCAATTATCACTTCAGAGTGAGTACAGCCCTAGACCTGGTTGGTTGTGATAACCTGTCCACAGTGATTGGACTGGGTGGATGTATAATCCAAATAGGGCCAATCAGGACGCTTGAATTAAATTACATGTATGGACCATGACCTATATGGATGTAGGGTTGGGATGCCAGTGGCCATCTTTCCTGTCATGTGAACAGTCCATCTGTAGTAAGACAGACTGAAGCCACCATGAATAAAATGAAACAAGCAAGCAAAACACAAACAAGCAGGTCTGAGAGATAGAGAGAGACAGAGACTGAGCTGGTGGGAAGAGAAGGAGAAACGGAGAAGGGTCCAGGTGAATTGTTTGAAATCTTTGACCTAGTTGTGCTTGAAGTTTTACTCTTGGGCTTTCCAGCCACACAAACCAATAAATTTCCTTTGTTTCTCTTAAGATTGTTTGAATTGGTTTTCTGTCCTATATAACCAAAAAAAAAAAAAAAAAAAAAAAGGTATAGAATTGGTATTAGGAATAAGCCATTGGTAGGGACAGACTCTATTATGAGGATTTGGATGAGTCTAAGTGGGGCACAGGACGCAGAGGACCCCTGCCTGCCCCTCCTATCAAGAGCAGGAAACTTGACAATCTTTGTTATGCTCTTCTGAAATATATGCCTGAAGGGTCACCTGTTGTTTCTTAGGACTCGGACCACATAACTGCTGACACTGGAACTTTAGAAGAGTGATCAAAATTTTACTTTTATTAAAAAAAATTTTTAATGTTTGTTTTTGACAGAGAGAGACAGAGCATGAGCAGGGGAGGGACAGAGAGAGAGGGAGACACAGAATCCGAAGCAGGCTCCAGGCTCCACCCGACGTGGGGCTCGAACTCACAGACCGGGAGAGCATGACCTGAGCCGAAGTTGGACGCTCAACAGATTGAGCCACCCCAGGCGCCCCAAGGGCTGTCAAAATTGTGGAAGGCTGCCTGCTTCTTGCATATCTTTCGTGAAAAGAAAAAGTTTCAACATAAATTGATCCCTTTGAAAGCAGGAAGGAAATACTTTGTAACTTTGTTAAGAGATGCCCTTCCCCTGTTTGGCTGTGAGTGGTAATCTAAGACTGCTGTGGGTCAGATAATCACGTGCCTCGTGGAACTACAGAAGCCAATAACCCTGCCCCAAGCGGAAGTTAGTGTTGGCTGAAGTGGGGAGGTGGGAGGGGACTCAGGAGGAATTTGAGAAATCTGGAAGCCTGATCCTTTAAGGCTTTCTTCCAAACTATCCTGCTGAGCATTTGCTGGTGGTAAAGTAATAATTCACTCTCTGGTAAACAGTCGACCAATGGCCTCAGCTTGGGCACAGCACTGATGAGCCATCATTTAGCTGAGGAGTCATTTAGCTGGGAGCTAAGACCTGCTGCTAAGGGACAGATATGCAAAAGAGTCTGGTCTGTAATCAAGGACAGGATAAGACAAGATTTCTGGTTTTCACTTACAGAAGTGGGCTCAAATCAGTAGAAGACCGGGGTTTAAAAAGAATTGAATTGGGGCATCTGAGTGGTTTAGTCAGTTAAGTGTGTGACTTCAGATAGGGCCTCACGGGTTCGTGAGTTCGAGCCCCCTATTGGGTTCTGCACCGCCTACTTCATAGTCTCTGTCTCCCTCTCTCTCTCTGCTGCTCCCCTCTCTCGAAAATAAATAAACATAAAAACAAAGTTAACAAAAATGTATTGAATTGCCAGAGGAATGACAACTCCAATGTGCTTGAGATGGTTAGGTTTCTAAGGCAATCCCCAGGTCCTTGTGAGAACACCCCACAAAAAAGAGATGCTAAGGGGCAGGACGTCCAGAAGAATTTTTGTTCTGCATTCATTGCAGGCATACCTTGGAGAAGAATGAACTTGGGTGATCTGTCTACAGGGCAAAGCCTGCGTGGCCAGATTGGTTCCACTGTCAAGATGTAAGTTATTCTACAGGGTATGGCACATGCCATGCTGGTCTTTCCGAAAGGACCTTTAATTGAAGATATGCTGTTTTCTTTCCTCTACTATGTCAAGGAGGTATAGGGGATCATTACAGTGGTCATTTAAATTTTTTTTTAATGTCTATTTATTTTTGAGACAGAGGGAGACAGAGCACAAGTGGGGGAGGGGCAGAGAGAGAGGGAGACACAGAATCCGAAGCAGGCTCCAGGCTCTGAGCTGCCAGCACAGAGCCAGATGCGGGGCTTGAACCCATGAACCGTGAGATCATGACCTGAGCCAAAGTCGGATGCTTAACCTACCGAGCTCCCCAGGCGCCCCTAAAGTGATCATTTAAACTACGGGTTGTTGGATCAAGAGGACCCATAGCTGGATGTCAGAGATGTGTGCATCACCCAGAGATCCAGGACACGAAATGTGACACTGGGTTGTCTCTCTTGGCAGTGAGTGCGATTTCAGTTATATATTAGTTGGAAAACCGCTAGGTGGAGACACTTTTGAAATTATATGTGCAGAAAACAAATGAATAAAGAAGCAAACAAATAAAATGCAGAAACAGACCTGAAAATACAGAGAATGTTAGAGGGGAGGGAGGTAGAGGAATGGGCAAAATGGGTGAAGGGGATTGGGGGGTACAGACTTCCAGTTAGGGAGTGAATACGTCATGAGGGTAAAGGCACAGGGAATATGGGCAACCATATTGTAATGCTTGTATGGTAACAGACGGTAGCTATGCACAACTATATTGTACACCTGAAACCAATGTAACATCGTGTGTCAAGGGTACTTCAATAAAAAAAGAAATGCAAGGGGCGCCTGGGTGGCGCAGTCGGTTAAGCGTCCGACTTCAGCCAGGTCACGATCTCGCGGTCTGTGAGTTCGAGCCCCGCATCGGGCTCTGGGCTGATGGCTCAGAGCCTGGAGCCTGTTTCCGATTCTGTGTCTCCCTCTCTCTCTGCCCCTCCCCCGTTCATGCTCTGTCTCTCTCTGTCCCAAAAATAAATAAACATTGAAAAAAAAATTAAAAAAAAAAAAGAAATGCAAGCATATCCTTACTCATTTTTATATTCATTACATGGTAGAATGGTAACATTTTGGGTATACTGGTTAAATAAAATATATTATGAAAAAAATGTATGAGATTAGATGAGCAGTTTTGCCTCTCTTGTTAATTTCTCTTCCTATCCACTGGGTACAGGGATGCTGTGTTCTTACACATTGTAATTGCTTATCTATTACAAAATACACTTACATGATCTTGAAGAAAAAGTAATGATTCATATAAGCAGAGAATGGGAGAGTTTAAAGGGATAATCTAGCCTAACTCACCATCTCCACTCTCATTTTACTGTTGTTTAAGGTCACAGTGCTAAGTAGGACTGGGGCAGGAATAATAATAATGAGGAGGAGGAAGACCGAATAGTACTGGCAATTTTCACAAACATCATTGCGTTTAATGTTCACAAAGATCCTTTGAGCCTCCTATTATTATTATAGCCTGTTTACCAGTGAGGAAATTACGTTTTAGAAATGTCAATGTATTTGTTTAAAAATATTATATTAAATCTCTAGACTTTTGGTCCAGTCCTTCCTCTATTATTACTCAATGAAACCTCACTGGTTTTTGTTCGCTCAACTGAATTCTAATTAAAAATACTTTTCAGGGGTGCCTGGGTGGCTCAGTCGGTTAAGCGTCCGACTTCGGCTCAGGTCATGATCTCACGGTCTGTGGGGTCGAGCCCCGCATTGGGCTCTGTGCTGACAGCTCAGAGCCTGGAGCCCGTTTCAGATTCTGTGTCTCCCTCTCTCTCTTCCCCTCCCCTGTTCATGCTCTGTCTCTCTCTGTCTCAAAAATAAATAAACGTTAAAAAAAATACTTTTCAAATTTGGGTCTAGAACTATCTTTTAAAAAATTATGGTAAAATGCACACACGGTATCTAGCACCAAGATCTGATTTCCTATATTTCTTATAGTCTATATCACAAGTAATATTTCCCATGCTCCTTGATATCACACTGCTTTGTGTTATTGTCTAGTTTGTGTGTATATGATTTGTGTTGTCTGAGCACAAAGCCTTTTCCCTGCTCAAAATCTATTAACTTTCTTTTGCACTCCCTCTTTGTGACTTCTCTTAAGTTCACACAAACTGTCAGCTCTTTCCTGCCTCTCCAGGGCAGATCGCCAGGTTGTATATATCACGCTTTTGGCTGTTTCTGTCAGCCATTGCAGCAGATTTTGTGCAAAAATCTTGTCAACAGTGTCTTGCAATGTCATGGCCTCTGCTACTAATTCCTTCTTTCTCTTCCTTTTAAAATGATGCTCAGACTCTGTTTCATGGGGTGGACCATTTCACCTTCCTTCTACGTGCGGCTAGGCTTTTCTCATGGATTTAGTAGAAGTCAACACCAAACTTTTGACAGTCAAGGGCACTTCTCCTCTTGTTCCTTAAATCCCTCGCTCCTTTGGTTTCCATTAGGATCCCTAATGGAAGCCATGTAATGTTGAACATTGATCATGTCAAAGAGTCATGTCTTTGAATCCTGGCCCTGCCATTTTCTGGTTGGGCCAGCTGGGGCAAACTTCTCCAACCTCATCTTTGGAGTGGTATCATGTTGCACATACCTCCCTGGCAGAATTGAGAAAATGGAATTAGATGAGAAAGTAAAGTGCCTAGGATTGGGTTTACTTAAAAAAACAAAATGTTGATGCCCACTTTTATTATTCCTGTAGATAATTCTTTCTTTGGTTGAAGTTTCTCTTTGTGGTCATGCTAACTGCTTAGTCACATGCCACAAGCTCACCAAGGCTGTCTCTCTTTTGAAACATTCTAAGTCAGCTGTTTTGTTTTTGCCTAAACTCTGTATTTCCTGAGCATCATTTTTTAAGTCGGTTTTTAAAAACTTTTTAATTTTTATTTTTTAGAGAGAGTGAAAGAGTATGAGTGGGGGAGAGGGGCAGAGGGAGAGAGAGATAAAATCTTAAGCAGGTTCCTTGCTCAGCTCAGAGACCGTTGCAGGGCTTAATCCCACAACTCTGGGATCATGACCTAAGCTGAAATCAAGAGTCAGACACTCAACCCACTGAGCCACCCAGGCACCTCATGTATTTTCTGAGCATCTTGATCTCAGGAAAGCACCTCTCTTTTTAATCATTTTGCTTCCTTCTTTTGCTAAGAGTTTTACTGCCTACTACTCTCTGGCATCTTTAGATTGGAGAAATAGTCCCTGTAAGTTATTCCTCTGACATTTTTAGTCACATCATATTGTCATGATAGTTTGCAAACTCCACATTTAATCTGATATGCCAATCCCCAGGAAGTCCTTTTGTTAAGATAGCGGAAAAATTATTACCTATCACTTACACTGATATGTTCTGGTAGTTCTGGCTTATTTCCTGTTTTTTTTCCCCTAGGCTCTTCAAAAACATATTCACATAAATAAACTTCAATTCTGTATCATTCATATTAACTTCACAGACTGTGATTGATAATTTCGAATTCTATCCTCTTTAGTCACGGGGCCATCAAGATCCTCTTTCAATTCTATTGCTTTCTTTTTTATATTCAGGAAATTCCTCATTTATATTTATCTATAACAATGACCATAAACAATGCTAGTATTCAGAGATGCAAAGATAAATAAGATAGTCCACCCTTCAAGGAACTCATAATAAGTAAGTTGTCCCTTTCTTATCTCTTTAAGAGATATTCATATCCTCCCAAAACTGAAACAGGAATAAATAGAAAATTTAAGTAGGCCAATTATGAGCAATGAAATTGAATCAGTAATCAAAAATTCCCAAAACCAAAAGTCCAGGACCAGATGACTTCACAGGTGAATTCTACCAAACATTTAAAGAAGAGTTAATGCCTATTTTTCTCAAACTATACTAAAAAAAATAGAAGGTGAAGGAAAACTTCCAAATTCAATTTATGGGGCTAGCATTACCCTGATACCAAAACCAGATAAAGACATGCCAAAAAAAAACCCAAAAAACAAAAAACAAAAAAGGAACTACAAGCCAACATCTCTGATGAACACAGATGCAAAAATCCTCAACAAAATATTAGCAAACCAAATCCAACAATACATCAGAAAATCATTCACCATTGATCAAGTGGGAGTTTTTCCAGGGGTGGTTCCATGTTCAAATTAATCAGTGTGATACATCACATCAAGAGAAAGGATAAAAACCATATGATCATTTCAATAGATGCAGAAAAAGCATTGACAAAATTCAACATCCATCCATGATAAAAATCCTCCATGAGGTAGGTTTAAAGGGAATATACCTTAACATAATAAAGGCTGTAGATGAAAAACCCACAACTAACATCATACTCAATAGTGAAAACCTGAGAGCTTTCCCCTAAAATCAGGAACAAGGCAAGCATGTCCATTCTTATCACTTTTATTTAACATAGTACTGGAAGTCCTAGCCACAGCAATCAGACAAGAAAAAGAAATAAAAGGCATCCAGATGGGTAAGGAAGAAGTAAAACTTTCACCATCCACAGATGACATGACACAATATACAGAAAAAACCCTAAAGACTCCACCAAAACAAAAACAAAAACAAAAACTACTAGAAGTGATAAATGAATTCAGTAAGATCATAGGATATAAAATCAATATACAGAAATCTGTTGCATTTCTATATGCTAATAATGAAGTAGCAGAAAGGAGAAATTAAGAAAACAATCCCATTTATAATTGTATCAAAAAGAAGAAATACCTAGGACTAAGTTAACCAAGGAAGTGAAGACCTATACTCTGAAAACTGTAAAACTCTGATGAAAGAAATTAAAGACAACACAAAAGGAAAGATAATCCATGCTCATGGATTGGAAGAACCAACATTGTTAAAATGTTCACACTACTATATATTATATATAATATTACTCAGCCATAAAAAGAATGCAATCTTTCCATATGCAACATTTATGGATCTAGAGAATTTATTTTTTATTTATTTTTTTAATTTTTTTTTCAACGTTTATTTATTTTTGGGACAGAGAGAGACAGAGCATGAACGGGGGAGGGGCAGAGAGAGAGGGAGACACAGAATCGGAAACAGGCTCCAGGCTCCGAGCCATCAGCCCAGAGCCTGACGCGGGGCTCGAACTCACGGACCGCGAGATCGTGACCTGGCTGAAGTCGGGCGCTTAACCCACTGCGCCACCCAGGCGCCCCTGGATCTAGAGAATTTAATGCTAAGTGAAATAAGTCAGTCAGAGAAACACAAATACCATATGATTTCACTCACATGTAGAATTTAAGAAACAAAACAAATGAAGAAAAAAAGAGACAAACCAAAAAGCGGACTCTTAACCATAGAGCTGGTTACCATAAACTAATGGTTACCAGAGGGGTGGTGCATGGGGATGGGTGAAACAGGAGAAGGGGATTAAAAGTACACTTGTGATGAGCACTGAATAATGTACAGAATTGCTGAATTACTCTATTGTGTACCTGAAACTACTATAACACTGTATGTTAACTATATTGGAATTAACATTTTAAAAAGATTTTATATCCTTTTATTTTTATAATCATTAAACTTGGCTTCTTACACAAATGACTAGGTGGTCCTACATCCTTGGAATAATTCTCACTATCAGGATTATCCTAAGGCTTATATTAAGGTGAAAAAAAATAATTAGATGGTTCCCAGAAGAAGTGGTTTGTGGTTTGGGTATAATTTGCTTAATATTTGCATATGCCTATTTTGAAAAGACTTCTTGGTTTCAAGTTAAAATACTTTGGCTATAATTAAACATACTTGCTTTATGTTTGGCTGCTACAGTTAATATAGATGGACTCTTCCAGATACATAGAGCCAGAAGTGAGTTGATAGTTAAATGGAAAAGAGAAGGAAAAAAAAAAAGTCTCAAGAAATCTTCCAAGACAGTAATAGCCCCCATCTGGAATTTTCCTCTCTTCTGCAAGAGCTTTTGCAGTTAATTAGAGTGCAGTGTGACCAGGGGAGGTCTGGCTTGCATGGTGAGAGTTGACGGTTCCTTGAAGTCTGCCCCATGCTCAGTTATTTCCCTTACTGGTCTTTGAGTTACAGCATGGAATAACCCCCTGTCAAAATGGAAATGTTTAGCCATAGAATTCTATGGCTGCAAGAAACCTTACAGATTTCTCAAGCCTTTTCAAGTGCGAGCATCCCTTTTTGACCTCAACATATCTTGGTTTCTCATTCAGTAGGACTTACATGTTACGTAGCATCCATGCATCTAGCACCCAGGACACAATAGGTATTGTAGCATGCATGGGTCAGAAGATGCACAATGACAATATGCCCCTATGAATTCAACAATCATTTGCATGAATTTAAACTTTATTAATCAGAACAGTAATTACATACATTTGAAACAACTAACTATATCTATATGAGCGTAACGTGTCATTTGTTTCAGCTATAGCATTCTAGGTGCACACAAGGATTTGGAGAGCCCAGGGATGTGGAGGCTTCCAAAGTGAGACTTGCACTTTGGGAACCACTGATCTAATGGTATTTATTTATCTATTCATTCGCAAGTTAGTTGACATACGGTGTGGTCTTGGCTTCAGGAGTACAATCCAGTGATTCATCACTTACATATGCCACTGATCTAATCTAATCACCTATTTTAATAGACAAAGATAAATGTGGTTCATGGAGATTAAGTGACTTTCCAAGAACACAATTAGCTAGTGGCAGAGTCCAGTTCATTGGCACCTTTTCTGCTGTCCCGCAACGGTCTTAAACTTTTCAGAAATTGTCATTCATCCAGATCAACAGAGAGAAGTATCATAAATGAATTAGCTCTATACCACACACAGAAGGACATGCTCCTGTACTTATCAACAGCAACAAAACATCTTCCAGGTGATTGGATTGTATACAGAATTCTTGCATAACTTGTCTAACCTGGCAAATGTTTCTTGAGGATTGCAGGCAAGTAGAGACCTGTGTTGGGTACCTTTTAAGCATAGAGTAAATTCAGGAAATGTTGGCTTTCTGGCCACAGCTGATAGCCTCCCTGCAAAAGATGAGACATTTTTGAAAATCTTAAATATTACAGATTTCCGGCAATGAACAGGCACAAAAGTCAGCAAAAGTGGGCATCCTCAACTTCTGCCAACTAGGGAGAAGCAGTTCTGGCTGCTGAGTTGAGAAAAGAAATGAGAAAATTCGCCAGCCAACTAATGCATTATATTATTGGCAAGCATAGGAGGAGGACTGTGTCAAAGATATTAAAAAACCATTCAATGTTAGAATGACTTGATTCAGCTGGGGAAAAATGAAAAGAACAATCGATATTTCTTAGGTATTTTTAATGTTTAGATACAGAGGGTGTATCAAGAGTAGTCGGGTTTCTCTGACGCCCAAGGTTTCTATGAGTGATGGATATGAGGTGAAAGATGGTGATGTGAATGTAGTTCAAATCCACTCTCTCCCTGGATGACCCATTTCTGCCAGAACTGCATTGGTTTAAAAGAACTATTGGGTTCCAATAGACTAGCTTTAGGCCTCTCTTGGTCTGAATGACCTTGAGGAGCCTGAGTGAATTCTGATTCCTGTGAAAATTTGGGTCATTTGGGGGATAGGTCTCGCAGGGTCCAATCCTATCTTTCGTGTGGATGTAGTGATACTGAGGGGTCATTCAGTGGGATCCAACATGTCTTAAGAAGGTCAAGACTGCTTACCTAGATGTTATTGTGTGTGTCTATTTTCCACAGATAAGAGCATCTAATCATAGGAGCAAACGTCATGATTTAAAACTGTGAGTTTCACAAGGAATCTTAGTTGGGGGAGAGAACTGAACACGGACAATTCCATTCTCACCACCGGAAGCTGTAACTCAACCTGCGTGTCTTTGGGGGATGGCCCATGTGAGTCTTAGAGAAGCAGAGAGTAGATCTAATTGGTGTCGACAGAAAAGCTGTATAAACAGATCACGATGAATTCCGTAGCCCTTGCAGCTGAATATAATAAAAGTGGGGTCCAGGGAGGGCTGCTTTGCATCCGTGTTCCCCTACCCTCTCCCGAGGCTCTCGGGCGTTGTGGGGAGGGACCGGTGTTTGCCAAGGAGCAGAATCCTTTCTCTCGTGTTCACCCTCTGTCAGGGCCGCAGGGCTGGCCTCCGTCCTGAGGACGGCTCTGAAAAGTGGGCGGGGTGGCCAGAGCATTCCCACCCCCCCCCACCCCCCCCAGCAGGCAGACGCGGCTGCCTCGGTAAAGTCCCCACGCATCGGAAGAGTGGCTCATTTGCTCCCCTTTGGGGGGCTCCAGTGCTCACCCAGGCGTGGCCCCCACGAGAAACCTGGGCCACTGGCGAGCTGGCGCCGGCTCAACTGTGAACCCTGAAGAATAAGCAAACAAAATAGTCGACTTTATTCACTACTAAATTAGTGACTACTAAAAAGCGGTCACAGGAGAGTTTTCAGTGTCAGGGCCCTAGGGCCGGGATGGCAAGTTATGAGGGAGGAGGGAAAAGGAAGAAAAGAGGGGATGGGGGTACATGGGGAGAGAGATTGTCAGCAGTTGCCTTGGGTGGAGAGAATGGTCTAGAAAAGGTTTTAAGGACGTAGCCTTTATGTTACGCTGGGGAAAAACCTCTCCCCCTGCTCCCTTATGAAAATCACTAAATATCTACAGTCTGTTCTTTCCAGCGTGGGAGCCACGAGCCAGGTGCGGATACGGAGCCATTCAAGCGTGGCTGGGCCAAATTGAAATGTGCCTGGGATTTTGAAAAATTATATGAAAAAGAGAATGTAAAATATCTGTGTCATTGATAACTTTTTACAACGAAAATTGTTGAAATGATAGTATTCTTAACATATTGGATTAAAGTGAATTATCAAAATCAATTTTACCTGTTTCTTTTTATTTATTTTTTAAAAACACGTAGCTACTAGAAAACTCAAAGTTACCTAAGTGGCTCACATTGTATTTCTATTGGATACAACTAATCAACATCATTCTTCAAAGCTTCTGGGGTTAGATTTGTGTTTATTTTGGATTGGCCTGGGCTGTGCTGCACAGCCGTCCAAGCAAACCTTCACGTTCATGTCTACTGATGGCCAGAATGGAAGGATCAGACATGATGTCTCAGGCTCCAAGAGGAGCATTTGTCATGTGTGCTGAGACTAGGGAGACATTCAGAAAGGTTCCAAATCAGAGAAACATTCAGAAGAAATGGTGCCTGACTTAAATATGTCAGAAGCGTTCCTACAAGAATAGAACTGGTGTTAAAAGAGAAAGCTCAGAGGGCAAGAGTTGGAAACAAAGGGGATGCCAGAGTGGCCCTGGAAATAAGACGTGGCCTTCTTGGTGAGTGTGACCACCACGGGTCCTGCCTCAGTAAGAACAGCTGGGAGGGAGGAGAAACAGTCAAAGAAGAAAGGAAGGAGGGGAATAAGGAGAAGGAAGGGAATAGACAGAACTGAATTGAGAAAAGTAGCTGGGCGAGACGAGACATGGTTCGTGTGGTCTCTAACCAATGCTGTGTTTGAAACAGCTTGAGAAATACCACCCAAGGAGCAGAAACCCCCTGTAAAACCACCACAAGGGAAAAGAAAAACACAAGTTTTCTAAATGTTTAGTAGTAGCAGCCCTGAGTTTATTTGAGAAGTGGCTTGGGAGCTGTCCTAATTCTTTGTTAAGATAAGACTGGGGAGGAAGGAAGCCTTTGGCTTAGTGGTGAGGCAATATGGCAGTGGAAGGTCCCTTTAGCGCTCTCCGACAGAAGGTCAGGGCAGCCTATATCTGAGGGAGGCCCTGGCTACATCCCTGGCATGGGATTATCATGTAGCATTGTGTATAACTCAACTATGCAGAGCACAATTGGGCCCTTCACTTCACCAGAATAGCATCCTGATTTATGCAAGAGAAGTTTATGGCATCTCGGTTTACGGCAAGATACTTGTTCCAGAGTTAGGAGAAACATGTAAAACCCTTCAACAGAGTTCAGCCGATGCTCTGAGTCTGAACAAATTCAGTCCAATTTCTTATCCTGTAATTCCGTCCTGGGCTTTGGAGCCAGGCAATGAAAATGAATGTTCTAAATAATGACCCGAGGCGCTGCAAAAGCCTGAGTGCCTCACAAATCATCAAAGGAAGATGAAATTATGTCCTGTACTTACCAAAGCCAAAAAGTGAACTAATAATATATTTTAGAAACGACTGCTTCAGGAGCTGAAACTGAAAAGGTGGTACTGATTAACCCCAATTCAACTAGAACATCTAAGTAACCAAAAGGCTCCACTCTTAAAGCTTCCCAGTTACTTGATGATTCTTTTGCATATTGGTAACTGGTATGAAGAGCTTTTATGTGTTAGGTTTTCTTCGAGGGGGAATGGTTAATGATACCAGCCTGGCAGACCAGTTGCACTGGTTTAGTGGGACTAGCTAGAAATGCAAATTCTCGGGTCTCACCCTAGACCTACTGAATGGAAGTGGCCTTTTGGCAACATCTGGTAAGGGTGGGGGCGGGATTCAAAAGCACACTGAAGTCTGAGAAGCACGGGCCCAGGGGCAGATTCTAGCTCTTGGCAGGGGAGAAATCCTTTTGCCTTCAAGAGGCCTCTGGGAGCTACAAGTGCTTATTCTATGTTCTAGGCACCATATGGAGAACTTTACATGGCTCACTTATTTTAATCTTTCAACAGCCTGATGGACAGTAGCATAGAAATTAATGCCATTTTACAGATAGAGAAACTGAGATACAGAACCAGGAAGCAATTTGCCTAACCCCCCCACACTATATAGTGCAACCTGAATCCACATCTAGGCTGCTACTTGTTGGTTTTATAAGTGCAGGTTATTGTTTTGTCTATTTATTTATTTATTTATTTATTTATTTATTTATTTATTTAAATTTTGAGAGAGAATGAGAAAGAGAGCATGAGTGGGGGTGGGGGCAGAGGAAGAGAGAGAATCATACGTAGGCTCCACGATCAGCGCAGAGCCCGACTCAGGGCTTGATTCCCACGATCCTGGGATCATGACCTAAGCCAAAATCAAGAGTTGGACACTCAACTGACTTAGACACTCAGTCACCCCTTGTCTTTCTTACTTAGGTTTCGAGCCATCTATCTACAAGCTGGGCAGATATGGAGTTCTGTTGATCTTGCACCCATGAGTTTTCTTTATCCTTTTCAGAAAGCCTGGAATTTCCTGCTTGAAATACCCCCAGAATCTAGACAATAGAATGACTTTCAATAGTCGCTCAGTTAATAAGGTAACCCTGGCTGGAGGGCTTGCTTTCATAGGTTACAATAAAAACAAAAAACAAAAAACAAAAAAAACTGAGACCAAAAAAACTGATCTGAAATTCCATCTTTCAGAAATAATATGTTAAATTTAGAGGTTTATTCTTCTTTAAAAACTTTTTAAAAGTTTATTTGCTTATTTTGAGAGTGGGGGAGTGGCAGAGAGAGAAAATCCCAAGCAAACAGGCTCTGCACTGTCAGCACAGAGCCACGGCGGGGCTCCAACCCCTCCCCCCCAACTGTGAGATCATGAACTGAGCGGAAACCAAGAGTCGGATGCTTAACAGACTGAGCCATCTAGGTGTCCCCCCCACCCCAGGTTTATTCTTATCTGACTCAAGAGAGCTCAACTAAAGGGGATTTATTTAAAAGTGGGGAGAGGAGAGAGACAATGAAACCCCTCCTCCTACTTGTCAAAGTCACCAAGCCCATAATCTTTGTTTCCCTGTTTTATTCCTTTCCTCTCTGCAGGCAAGTCTTCTCTGCTTCCTCCCCCATTTGCAGATGGCCACTGGAGCCCTGATTTGATAGTACCCTTCAGTTCACAAGTCAGCAGTCACGGCAGCAAGGTCTTCGTGTCTCTTCTTTCTAGGTTCCCAGTAAGAGAATTCAGGGCTCGAACTCACGAACCGTGAGATCATGACCTGGGCTGAAGTCGGATGCTTCACCGACTGAGCTACCCAGGCGCCCCTAGGATAAATTCTTTAAAAACGAAATTGCTAGGTTAACAAGTATAAGCTTTTTAAAGGCTTTAAAAGTACATATGCAAATTACCTTCTGGGAAAACTGCACAAGTTCATCCTCCCACCAGCAAGGTAGTACACCTACCCACACCCTCACCAGAACTGAGGATTATCCTTGTTTTCTTTTTTTTTTAAAGTTTATTTATTTATTCTGAGAGAGAGAGAGAGAGAGAGAGAGGGAGAGAGAGAGAGAATCTCAAGTCTGCTCCACACTGTCAGTGCAGAGCTCCATATGGGGCTTGATCCCATGAACCATGAGATCATGGCCTGAGCCAAAATCAAGAGTCAGGGATGTTCAACCAACTTAACCACCCAGGCCAATAAACCCTGGGATTATTCTTTTTTATCTTTGCCAATTTGATAGGCAAAGACTAAGGTCCTTGCTCTTTTAATTTGTGTCCTTCCTGAGGAAGAGTAGTTTTTCATATATTCATTGGCCTTTTGTATTTATTTTGCAACACACTTTTTAAAATTTCCTGTACTTTACACAGGAAAGAGATGTCAGTGCTTGTCATTAGCTGTCTGCTCGATCCTTACTCTAGCTGCAACTAGGGACTTTTTTTTATTTGATTACCCCCACCTAAAGATAAACCAGCATCACATTTTCTCCCTTAGGATAATATTATTTGAGTCTTAAAACAATATGTAAAGTCAAGCCTGTAGTCTGCTATACATCACTGTCCCATAAACCCTTTATGGGGATGTTCTAGGAGAGGAAAATTGATCGTCCAAGCTATGTGATGAAGTGGCTGAGACCAGACTACCCAGGTGAGTTGTACAGGTGGCATTGGAGCGAAGGGAGAATGTGAGACATGTCAAGTTCATCCACTCTCACGGCAGTTGAAGTTAGCGAAGGAAGAAAGTTTTTCTTACCACCCTGATCTCTAAAGAAGGGTTGAGGAATCTGTATGGGAAGCCGACTCTGTCTATTTCCTAAATCCTTGCTTTACAGCCAGCATTGAAAAATGGACCCCTATCTCTTATTAAAGTTGAAGTCCGGGTAATTTCGAGTTTTCTGAACAATTACTGCCAGTGACTGTGAAATGATTCAGGATAGAAGATTCCCAAGACACCAGATTAAGGGGAGAGTAAGCTCACTGAGAATCACAGGCCAAGACATTTTGACAATGACTTTGTGGGATGGTGGAGCTGGGTGCACAGCTCAGGGATGTCCCTCTGCATGGGCAGTAGCCTCTGTGGTTTGAGTCAGCAAGAGTTTCCCGAGCTTCCCTCATGACAAAAATAACCTGATGCGTTTGCTAAAAATAGCCAATGGCTGGCCCCATCTGAGACCCATTGATTCAGACTCTTCAGGTGAGGATCCGATGATTCCACCATCAGGGAAGTTTGGGAAACTGATTTAAAGGGCCTGAAGGCAAACCACTCATAGGAGATAGTTTTTAGGATGCCCATCCGGACAGTAAGGTATTAACTAACACGTCTCACTACCCACACGTAGGACCTGAGTATTCATGTTTGACCTATGTCATCCCCACATTCCTGGCCATGAAGGGAGCCAGGCAGTGTCAGTCAGATTTTCTCTCCACACATTACAAATGGTTTTTAGGGATGGGCAGTATCTCTCTAGAAGTGTAACATAGAATCTCAAGAACATGGGACAACTTTATTCTGCCATGTGGATAAAGAAGCAGTTGAAGTGGTCTATAGGAGAGAGGAGAATGAAACACAGAGTCCCTTTTGGCTTGAAGAAGCTTGATTTGCCTTCAATAACTTGTACCCCAAGACCAAGATGTTCTAATATATATATTTTAAAATCACCTACACTTAACTAAAGCTTTTACATTGAGGATCAGTTGGAGTTAATGGGTCTTCTACTTTAAAAATGCAAATTCTCCAGGAAGGATTAAGGCTCACAATTTAATATAAATTACTTTAACCAGATGACTGCAAAACAAGGGAATAGGAGTGTTATTTTTAGGGAAAAGGGTGGGGAATGGCAATGCAGGGGAGGTGAGGAGGGGCAGACTGGCTACCAGTTTTAGAGACCAACAAAGGAATATGAGGACTGGATATGGTCATTTGTATCTGGTGTTTACACCTTTTCTCCTCGTGATGGTGAACGTGCCTGTATTTCCAATTCAGGCTGATCTGTCCACCAGCGTGGATGTCAGGGGGCATTTACGATCTGTCACATTCAGATTTTCATTGCTGCACACAATATCTGGTTAGGATTCTTGAACTGAAGCTTAGAAACATGAAGGGGTCATTTGAAGATAACTCCATGTGCTCCATAGAGTTAATTGGGTGTTCATTCAACTAGTCACTCCTGGCACAACTAGTTATGTCTAGCCCTTGCCCGGGACACAAGGGTAAGACAAATTTTTCCTCAGCAAGGATCTGGCAGTGGTTCCCTAACTCTTAGGGCTGGGTGCATATCTCTCCTGGGCATCTTGACCTATCCTTCCCTTTTGTTCATGATGAAATGGCTTAGGGACGCCTTTGGGAAGTTGTCTCAGTGTTCCATTATGATTACAATTTCTAGACTCACCTAGGGAGTCAGTGAGTTGTTAAACCAACTGAAAATTCTCTTTTGCTTTATTTAGTCTTATTTGATTTTGCTATTTCCCGTTTCCCTCGCTATTTTCCTATTTATTATTTTGTATGTGGAGCTTGTGGGAGGGGAGCTCTTTATATTCTCCCTGGAGGACTTGCTGTTGTAGAGGGAAATATCTGATTTCTCAGGATCTCTTTAAGACCTTTCATGCTATTCTTCTTCTTTTTTTAAAAAGTTTATTTATTTATTTTGAGAGAGAGAGAGCAAGCAAGGGAAGGGCAGAGAGAGGAAGAGAATCTCTGGCAGGCTCCACACGGTCAGCGCAGGACGCTGCGGGGCTCGAACCCACGAATCCATGAACCGTGCGATCATAGCCTGAGCTGAAGTCAGATGCTTAACCAACCGAGTCACCCAGGCGCCCCCATGCTGCCCTTCTTTAAAGGAATCCACAAACACCTGGAAGGAGGAGGGGAAGACGCTGAAAGTTGGAGGTGTTGGCAAACCTCTTAGGATCTGATGCACTCCCACCTTTAACCTTTTGTTGCCACATCAGTGATTCATTTTGTTTTTTTAAAGGGCTTCTTTTCCTTTGCCAGGGAGGTCATTTGGAATTTTACTCTAAGGTCCTGAGAAGCTGCAAGTGTGGGCTTAGTCTGGGTTGTCTGATGCAGTTGCCTGATGATCTGGGAAATAGATTTAGAAAAGGAGTTTCCGAGGGCTGGTCCTGGAAGTCCAAGCCTAGATCCCTGGCGGAGTTCACAGGAAAAACACACGGCGAGGAGAACACAGCGGATCTCTAGGAACCAACAGGACCCTGAGGGTGCATTCTGATGGCCCCCTGGCACTGGCTCTTCAGCTGGGAGCTGGGAAGGCACACCAGAGTGAAACTCAGATAATCTATGTTTTCTTGATACCTTCTTAACGTGGGGTTAACATAATGCGTGAGTTGCATGTGTCATAAATTCCCGTTTATGAATTCTTATGTTGGTTTTCAGGGTGCTTTGCAAATAAATACGAGTTCGCAATCTCCTTGCATTTGCGCATTATCTCTCATTTATGGCTGGGCAAACAGAAGGACAAAGACAGACAATGGCTTGTCTGAGATTACCAAGTTAGAGCAAGAGGCAGAGCTGATGGCTTGATCATCTTTTAGTGCACGCCTTGCCCAGCCCGGCTGCCCTCACACTTTGTCTCAACGTCTCAACGTGACAGCTGCCTCCCACAGCTCCTTAGGAAAAGGAAGATCCAAATGCACATGAAGGAAAAGGAAATTGTTTTCGTCCGGTGTTCTCTTAACATTTAATCCAAACTGGGGCTGCTGGGCTAACCGCACCCACGTGATTTAATATAGTCATGAGTAAACTAAGTGTAAAGAAAAAGGGTGTATGCACAGTAAACTAACACTAATGCATATTTGGGGAGAAAACTGCTGACTTAGGCGAAATACACCCCATGAACTGTAGTGACTGCGATTTGTTTCTTTCTGTTCAGTCAGGGATTAAATTGAGTTTAAGCAGCCCGGAACAGTTTGATGGCTCTTCCTTTCAGCCATGGAAGATGCCAGGTGTCCTGCCTCTCGAATCTGACATCCTATCGGCAAGGATAACAATCCACAACAGAGATCCTTTGGCTCCTACTAGGCCCATCTACAGACTGATTTATGTTAGAGTTGTCAGTGACCTGAGACATAAGTCAGAATAATGCAGAGCCTGCTAAGAGCATGCATTTCGGAGACAAATGGTCTTAGGTTCGAATTCTGCTACTTAGTAACGGTGTGACTGGGAACTCTCTGAGCATTACCTTTCCGGTGACTATTAGACCGCAGATGATAGATGGGAAATAAAAGTGATGGTAGTGATAAGGATAATTATTAAAGCAGCTACCATTAAATACAAGGCTTACTACACACCAGCCACTGTGCTAAGTGAACTCACGTAATCTTTACAACAGGATGAGGTGGGTAGTGCTAATAAATATATACTTAATCAATGTCAGTTGCTTTCTTCCTCCACCGAACAAGTATTTATTGAGTGCTGGTTACAAGTAGACGTGCTAGGTGTTGGTGCTCCAATGTCAGAAAGCTTGTGACCGCTTCTCTCAAGGAGTTTTCATTTTCTCGGGGGAGTGGGGAAGAAAACAAAGGAAATACAAGATGACAAGGGCTATCAGGGCTATGTCGGGAGCAAAGGGAGAGGAGAATATAAAGTAGACTGTGAGTCCGGGAAGGCTGTGTGGCCAGAGAGGTAGCTGGACTGCTAGAGGTTCAAGTGGGCTTGAACCCAAGTGGGCTTCTGAGTTCAAGTCAGTGCCCTCTGTTATTCCCTACTTCTTGGAGGGGCATCTTCACTGAGACAAGGCTCTGCGAGGCTTCTTCCCCAGGAAAGGATCACGTTAAGAAAAAAAAAAAAAAAAGATGTTTTGGGGCGCCTGGGTGGCTCCGTCGGTTGAGCGTCCGACTTTGGCTCAGGTCATGATCTTGTGGTCTGTGGGTTCGAGTCCCGTGTCAGGCTCTGTGTTGACAGCTCGGAGCCTGGAGTCTGCTTTGGATTCTGTGTCTCTCTCTCTCTGCCCCTCCCTCCCTGTCTCTCTCTCTCTTTCTCAAAAATAAAGATTAAAAAAAAAAAAGATGTTTTGTTGTGAAGTTTTCAAATTCACAAAAACCGAATAGAATAAAAGACCCCTTTAACAGTCTCCCAGATTCAACAGTTACCCACATTTTGCCACATAAACTAAGTGAAAAGGACAATTTTAATGGGGATGCTTCTGTTGCGGACTCCATTGGTGATTCCAGAGACTACATAGATCCTGTGTCCATTGCCCTTTCCCCTATCTCCCGAAACTGGATCCTCTTCCCTCCCTCTCTTGGGAAGACACCCCTAGATTCTAACAGGGGAGTGAGCATGTGGCCTGCCCCCGCTATAGCATTAATAGAGTAAATCGGCCTGCACATATGCTGGAGTAGCATCTCCTTGTAAACTAAAAAGAGTATTTTTATTGCTGTGATCACATTTGCATTCTGCATATATGGCTTTTTTTTTTTTTTTTTTTCCAACATCAGTCCTAATGCCTGGTTTGGTGAACAATGCCTTAATCATCACGTGGTCAGAATAGTATGGGCACTTTAACAAATGGATTGGACACAATGGGCGTCTTAGTTAAGATGCTAGACCTCAACAGGTAACTGTTGCCACTCACGTCTATTACTTTGCAATCATCCGGTGAATGCTGGATCTGATTGTGCAAATAGATTTGGACTTTGTCTTTTCTTCCCTTTTTTTTCTGTCATCGGCCTGGGTCCCCGGAATGGAGCCAGTGACAGGCTGCATGCCCTGAGTGGCAATTGTCAAGGCGGGAGAAACAACAACAACAAAATGAGTGCTTAGACTACTAACCTGTGGGATTTATTGTGTGGTACATTTTTTTGGATTATAAAAGAACTGATCAAGTGTAAGTCATTTCTGGAAGGGAAATTCTTTTTCGCACTCGGTGAAGGGATCGACAGAGGTTTACCGAAGTTGGAATAGGGCCGCTTTTGTTAAAAAGGAAGTGATTAGGTACAGGAGAAAGCATTTTGAATTGTCAGGAATCCTAAGTTCAAGTCCCAGGCTCTGCCTTTGAGGAGCCAGGTGGTATTTGGCCAGGCACTTCACACCTCTGGTCTCAGTTTCCTTGCTGTAAAATATGCAAGATCCTTTTGTAGTTTTAAGAGAGTTTATTTTTGTATAAATATTTTGTAGTCGTTTTTTTTTTTTTTGTTTGTTTGTTTTGTATTTTTTGTAGTCTTAAGCTATCTTGTAGTTTTAAGAGAGTTTAATGCAGGGCACTGGTTAAAAGGAATCAGATAAAGCTGGATTTTAGGGCTGTGCCAGCTGTTTTTTTTTTTTTTTTAGCTGTGTGATCTTGAAAAACCTACTTATCTGTTCTCCATTTCGCCATCTGTAAAACTAGTACGATAGTAATAGCTATAGCCCAGACTTCTTATAAGATTAAATATATTGTGCTTAGCATAGAGATTGGCACATTTAGACTCTCCATAAATGGAATATATGATTATTGTGTGTTCTTATTACCCTTTATACCCTATTCTACCTAAACAATCAGAGATGCTGAAGGAAAAACAAAAGCCCTCAACAAGATTTTATAGAAAAATGAAGCAAAATGCTTGCCCTAGCTAGCATTATTTTCACAAGTACTTTGCTCTAACACAGGGCCAACGTACATGAAGAAAGGATGCATTATTTGCTCAGGGTCAAGTCTATGGTTCATTTCTAATCTCATTCATTTAAGCAACCCACCAGAAATTCAAGGCATGTTACCTTGTTCACTGTGTGTTTCTTTCCTTGAGCTTTGTGAAAATTCTCTTGGATTTGGAATTCGGAGGCCTTGCCACTTTTTAAAAAAATATATTTTTTTAATGTTTATTTATTTTTGAGAGAGACAGAGACAGAGCGTGAGTGGGGGAGGGGCAGAGAGCGAGGGAAACACAGAATCCGAAGCAGGCTCCAGGCTCTGAGCTGTCAGCACAGAGTCAGACGTGGGACTCCAACTCAAGAACGGTGAGATCATGACCTGAGCCGAAGTTGGATACTCTACTGACTGAGCCCCCCAGGTGCCCTGCACCACTGTTTAAGGTTGCCCTAAAGTCAGATTCCTCTGTGATCTTGTTCGGTCCAAAGGCAGTTGCTACTTATATCCCCAGGCCACACAATCAATCTTAGATTCCCCAGGCTGAAGTCCGCAATCAGTCCGACTCTTTTTTTTTTTTTTTTTTTTTTTAATTATTTTTTAAATACTTATTTTGGGGAGAGACCGAGAGACAGCGCAAGCAGGGGAGGGGCAGAGAGTGAGGAGGACAGAGGATCTGAAGCGGGCTCTGTGCTGACAGCGGAGAGACGGATAAGGGGCTCCTTGAACCCACCGACCCGCGACATCGTGACCTGAACCGAAGTCGAAGTGGGACACTTAAGCGGCTGAGCCACCCAGGCGCCTCCAACCAACTCTTCTCTTCCTAAAAACAGTTTATTTGGAAGAATATTTGAAATAAACTGGGAGAACATGCAGATGCTTGTATAGTTATTTGAAACAAAGGAGCAAACAAACAAATCGGAAGGGTGAGGAGACTTGTTCCACTTTAAAACATACTAAACTTGGTTACCTTACACGGAGTGCTCGCTATGTGCCCCGCAGCGCTGGAAGCTCTTTGTGTGTAATAATTCATTAACCCTCACAACAGCCGCGGTAAGTAGATTTTATGATAATTCCCGCTTTGCTGGTGAGAAAAACCGAAGGACCGCTAGGGTGAGTAATTTGCTGGTCAAACAACCAGGACGTGGCAAAGTCGGGATTTCATCTCTTTCAGTCTCAATCCAGAACCGGCTTCACATCCAGTAGGTTTGGAATAGCACAAGATATTTGTAATAATTTTCTATTGTTTTATTGAATATCGAACTCAAGAAAATTAAATCACAGCAGACTGCAAAATATAATTCAAAACTTTTATTAAATGTCAGAATATCGGATCCTTGGATGCATTTCACTTCTGGGCAATTATCCAGGTTTGAAGCATAGATTTAAGTATCCGCTACCGTGATTATTGCATTGACTTATAGCAGCAAATCAGATTACCCAGCGAGGAGAATTAAATCACAGACGTACGCTTTTGGGAGGATACCTTTTGAGCTGGGTGTGTGAGTTCAGATGTTACCTTACAACCAGCAGGCCTCTCCTAGCCTGAATCTTGCCTTTGAGTTACCTCCTCTTTTGACAAAGTTGTCATCCAACTTGGAACTGGTGAGTTGTGAAGTGGAAGTTTATTCTTTTTCCTTCCGCAAGGTGCAGGCCCACTGGAAGTAGGTGCTCTTGGATTGTGAGTACATTTATAGCCACTCGTCGTAACTATTTTCTGTTCAGTTTGGAAAACTTAAAATGCTAACTAGACCACCTTTCTTTTTTTTTTTCTTTCCTAAAAGTTCTCTCAAACATAATTCTTGTTAGTGGAAATAAAAGATCTTTCTCTGTGTGTTTCTGATACTAGAAACGGTCATTTTTTTAAAGTCTGTCTCCTCCAAGAAGTAGCCGTTCTGGCTTCATCTTCCCTAACTCCTTAAAGCTGGCTTTAAAATGGCCCCCATTCTGGGGTGCCTGGGTGGCTCAGTTGGTTAAGAGTCCAACTTCAGCTCAGGTCACGATCTCATGGTTCACGAGTTCGAGCCCTGCGCCGCCGGGCTCTGTATTGACAGCTCAGAGCCTGGAACCTGCTTCAGGTTCTATGTCTCCCTCTCTGTCTTCCCCTCTCTTGCTCGTGCTCTGTCTCTCTCTCTCAAAAATAAATACACATTAAAAAAAAAAAAAGCTCCTAATTCTAATCTCATGTCCACCTCAGTTCCACAATCAACTCTGGCAGGGGGCCTCACCTTTGGAATTAGTTCATGGAATTAGTTCACATTCTCAGGCCTTGGTGTCCAGTCATATGGCCACAAATACTGGACTTGCGGTTGGCCCAGAGTTCTTCCTTATCACACAGTACCCGCCAGCCACCTCCAGCCTGAGATCACAGCTCATTCTGCCCTGAGAATCTCTCGCTGGTGGGTTCCTCCCTTTGGGCCGAAGCTCCGTGTATCCCCAAACTCTGAACCAGGGCTGACTTCACAGTCTCCTTTGACCGTTGTGCCTCAGGCCTGAGTCTGATTCTTTCTAAGCCCAGAGCCAAGGGCAAAGTGTAATCTGGGAATGCTGGGCTAAATGCTCTGTTGCCTGTGGGGGCAGTTACAGGAGTTAAGTCCTAAAGACAGGCTTGGGGGGCCATGATGCTCATGATTCTAGAAAAGCAGTTAAACACGTTCACATGAGGAGGAAGAAGAAATGTCATAAGCCCGGAGGTGAAGGGGTGGGTTACTGTACAAAAAACCAGATGGACAGAGTGCCCAGGTAGAAATGGAGCTGAAATGCATGGCTGGTGAGCACCAAGGGCAGGCCGGGCCCCAGCAAGGGGTGGGTGGGTGGGAGGAAGAGTGGGTCTCGCAGGTCCTGTGGCCCCTCTACCTGCCACGCAGCGTGCACCTGTCAGACTGGACTCAGAAACATCAAGTTTGCAGCTGGCCTGGCTTCTCCTTTGCTTCACGATGCCCATTCCTGCCTGCCCTTTGCTGCCAAGGCCCCAGCAAGCCTCCTGCCTGCCTAAGTCTGGGCTCTGTCCCATTTTCGGTTTAATAGAATTGATGTTACTCAGCGCTCCCAGGACACATGGCATTGTTGTTTGGCTGAGGCCCTGGTTTCAACAGAAGGGGAAAAGAAAAGAGAGCTGCCAACAAGGCCATTTCCTTCGACTATGAGTCCCACCGTGCCTCCTGCTTCTCTGAGTGACAGGCCTGAAAGACTCTGAGTGGGATTTTTGAATTCAAATATTTTATGTTCTCAATCACAGAACATAAATAGTAGAGGGAAGAGATCATCTCTAATTAACGTCAGCAAGTGTTTATCAAAAGTCTAGTGTTGATCACTCTTACTCAACATCCCTAACCTAGTTATAAAATCATGGAGGCAAAAATATAAAGTGTGGCTCCAGACTTCAGGGCTGTACCCAGAAGTCATTATGACGTTAAATCATCTCATGCATATAGAAATGTGACTAATACTTCAATATGGCTCATGGATTTAGATGCTTGATGACTCAACTTATGCCAACTGAAGAGAAACCACCCAGAGAACCTTTGTTGTGGTCTTACTTTCCAGCACCAGTCTTTCAAAGAATTCTAACTTTAAGCTCTAAAGTTCTTGAGAGTCTGTTGTTGTAACTAGTAATAAAATCACGCACGCATGAGTGGGTATGTACACACACACACAGACACACACACACACACACACACACACACACACCCCCCTCTACCCCGCACATCGCTAACGAGTTGGATCAGACAGAAAGTTGGCCAATGAACAACTACTGATTGGCTGGGTGATGAGCCTGTATATTGTTGGGCAAATTGGATCAAGCCACAGAAAAGTAGCCTTGGATAAAGTGGACGATTTAACATAATATGCTTTCTCATAGTGAGAGGCTCTATTTAATTTTTGCACCCCTGTGTCTGATGTCCTTTCATGAAATATATTAGTCTACTTCTTAAAACTTCCCTGCTGGTGAAAGACATGCATTTATTTTTTTTAATACATTCTTAATTTGGGGTCTATAGGAATAAACTATGCCTCTGGGAAAGAAATGCATTGCATGGATACACTTTGTGGAGGTAAACACACAGAGGCATTCTGCTTTCTGTTAATTAATGATAGTGATGCCAAGCTTTTATAGGAAACCAATTTTGCTTTTGAACACCAGGGAGAACTTTGAACATAAGAAACGTTTCAATTTAGGAAAACTGTAGCATAGCCACAAGTCCAAATGTAACAGGTGAATTACAGTTGGTCTAGAAAATTGGATGCATTAGGAATTCGTCCACGAATGTTCAGTAAATACAATTGGACTCCCGAAAATATTGTCTCGAAGCTGAAGATAACTCCGAAAGTTGGGGTTTGTTCCAGCATTTTCCCAGAAGGTGGAGTTCAGAGGCACAGGCTGGGACTGTGGGAGCTGAGAGAGGCTGGGTTGTAAGCAGCCTCTGGGTTGTAAGCCTGCCTTGGGCGTGCCAGGGCCTCTCCTGGCTGATGAGAGATCCATATTCCGTCTCCAAATGGAGAGCGAGTCTGACCTTCTTGCAGAATGGGAGTTTCGGCGTCCTCTGGTTTTTATTCATTAGGAAGTTATTTATGAATGCTCACTCACTGTGACATGACCTCCTTGGTATATTTAAAGCAACCCTAGGCTGGTGTTGTCAAAAGTTTCATTATACACACAGATGCCTTGAGTCGGCAGGAACGCGGAGTTTGACAGGGAGAGAGGCACATGATGTGAGGGCTGAGTCACTCTGCAGAGTGCGCCAGATAACCTCTCTTATGCAACGGACTCTATTCTAGTGCTGCATCATCTAGACTGCCTCAGCCTTGGGCTTGTGCACAATAGTCAGCCTGGAGGAGGAGTTGGTGGGAAAAAAATGATGAAAGTCAGGACAGTTACTTACAGTGAAAACATAGAAGTCTGGGTCCTCTGAGCCTTCCCAAAGGGTCTACCCTTTGACTTGCAGGATCAATTCTACAGAACTACTCAAACAAATGTCCACAAATACCTACACCGTGAAGTTAATCATGGAATCATGTATAGGCTTGACAAATTGGAAACAACGTAAACGGGAGGGAACCTTCAATTATGATACAGTCATGCAGTGGAGTATTACGCAGCTGTGAAAGCAGCCAGGCAGCCTTGTACGGAAATAGATGTCCATCATGTATTTTTAAATTTTTATTTTATTTTATTTTAATTCCAGTGTAGTTAACATTCAGCGTTATGTTAGTTTCAGGTGAACAATAAAGTGATTCAACATTTCCATGAATTATTCAGTGCTCATCAAGATACGTATTTTTAATCCCCATCCCCTATTTTACCCATCCCCCCACCCCGCTCCCCTCTGGTAACCATCTGTTTGTTCTCTGTAGTTAAGAGTCTGTTTCTTAGTTTGTCGACTTTTTTTCCCTTTGTTCATTTGTTTTGTTTCTTAAACTCCATCCAGGAGTGACATCATATGGTATTTGTCCTTTTCTGACTTATTTCACTTAGCATTATATCCTCTATATCCATCCATGTTGTCACAAATGGCAAGATTTTATTCTTTTTTATAGCTGAGTAATATTCCTATGTGTGTGTGCACGTGCGTGTGCGTGAGTGTGTGTGTGTATCACCTATTTTTTATCCATTCATCTATCAAATGGACACTTGGGCTGTTTCCATAATTTGGCTACTGTAAATATTGCTACAGTAACCATAGGGGTGCATATATCCCCTGAATTAGTGTTTTTGTTTTCTTTGGGTAAATACCCAGTAATACGATTACTGGATCATATGATAGTTCTATTTTTAATTTTTTGAGGAACCTCCATCCTGTCTTCCATGCTGGCTGCACCAGTTTGCATTCCCATCAACAGCGCATGAGGATTCCTTTTTCTTCACATCTCTGCTGACACTTGTTTTTTCTTGTGTTTTTGATTTTAGCCATTCTGTATGTCCATAATCCATAGATTGCTGATGAAAACATACCAAATGGCATATATACATATATATAACCTATCTATATGATTTGATCCCATTTCTGTGTTTTAACAACTGTATGTGTATAACAGTGCTGTCTTTGGGGATTGGAGCTGGGGAAGGTAAGGGGGGCGGTGATCACTTTAGCTTTCTGCATTTCTGCGTTACTGGAAAGTTGGCAATTAACATGTATTACTTCTGTAACTAAATACATATTTGCAAAAGGAGATTAAATAATTTAAAAGCTTTTCAGTCAAGACTCCCAAAGTAATCCTGGGATTACACAGTAGCCCAAAAAGAATAAATCCATAATTACGAACAGAGGTTCTACAGTAGCTCCAGGCTACTGGTCGACGCATTTCATCCCAGTGTCTTTCTAGAATATGGGTTCTGTCTTCTGAGAGAAGGTAGAAGTAGAAGTCTAAGCCGTCTATTGATCTGGTCCTTTTATTCTGTCAGTTTAATAATCCTATTAATAATATACGTCTTTCATTTCCTATTTTACAGTTTACAAAGCACTTTTCACATCTTGAATAATACAACAAAGCTGTGAAGGGATACTATTATCCATATTTTCGGAAGGAGTAATTGAGGAATAGGAAAGTGAGTTGATGTGCTCTAAATCACCCAACTAGTTTGAGCAGAATTGCAGTAGGTATCCGACAGGGATCCTATCCCTAGTTAGCCATTATTTCCAGATAAATCACTATTTTTCTAGGTCTCAGGTTCCTCGACTACTAAGCCAGGTTGGGAAAGCTTTCTAAGTATAAAAGTACACGATGACTTAAGTGAAACCGAGTAAATGCTTTTACCCCCCACCCCCAATGAACTTTAGGACAACTCCATGCATATGTTCAAAAATACTTATGTCGTGAAGACGTGACAGACATACTTTCTATTAGCATATTTAAGTGGAAGTAAAAAGCTGTATATTTATGAAGAGATTTAAAGGGCTAATTATTACAAATTAGTTGGAAGGAACCCAAGGCAATGCGGTCTCATCATCCCTGCTGTGTCCCTCCTTCCCAGATGGGAATAAAGACGCTCCTAAACACTGTACATCTGTACTGACTCAGGTGGTCATGGCCCACCTGATAGACCTGTTCTTCTATCCTGGTCTTGGCCATTTCAGCTGCTTATGTAAGGATTCCCCTTGAATTAGAATAGAGAGATGGTTTCATGCAGATCTAGTTGATACATGGTAGATCTAAATAAATATTTGTTAAGTAACTGAATTTGCAGCGTGGATATTTGGCAAATTTAGGTCAGAGCAAAGGAATTGACTTTTCTTATGGTTGAACTATCACCTTGGTCTTATCAGTTCCGTCTCTCAAGCACGTGAATCGTAATGTGTTGATAATTAACACAGTTTTCATGAGCCTACACACATTAAGGCTTGGGGTTTGTTTGTTTGTTTGTTTTGGTTTCTTGGTTTTTTTGCTTGCTTGTCTGTGTTTTTCATAGGGCTGTATTTTAAGATGTAGATTTTGTTTTTATTGGTATGGTGAGGCCAGTAGATCAAGAGATGACCACGATTAAAAAGATAATTTGTTACTGACGGTTCCCAAGGGGAAGGGCTAGGCCATGCCATGGGGGGTGTGGGGGTATGCGGGGAAGCACCAGCATCAGTCAGGAGGCAGAGGGAATGAGGGGGAAACAGAGCTTTTATTATAGTTTCCACCTGAAGAAACAGGTGAGCAGGAGAAAGACTTAGGATTGGCTAGTTGGAATGAAATCCAGTGAGTTCTGGGGTGGAGGGGCTGTCTCTAGTTGTCTGGCACCTGGCTCTGTGGTGATTCAGGCAGGCAACCAGGGTCTCAGCCTCCTATGTGCCCAGTAAAGCACAATGAAAGAGGTGGCTTAGGTCTGGCTCTGGGTTGGTTGGTCTGCCTATGGAAGGAAGGTGGGTGAGGTTTTTAGTTTCTCTAGGAACTGCTTAGCCTTGGGAGGAGCAGTCTCTTCATGGTCAACAAAGCCCCAGATGTCAAAGCATCGGAATAAAAAGACATGTTTAATATAGACTGATATGAATTAAGTTGGCCTCAAAAGGAAGCAAAGAATTGGCAAACAGGAGTGCTGGTAAAATTGGATCTGTAACCTGTAACTCTGTCTAACGTGTGCTAACGTATTACTCTTTTATTGAGGATCACTGAGTTTTGCGTTAGGAATTTGTTTATTTATTTACTTATTTGGGGGGAGAGGTTTATTTGTATGTGTTTTTTTTCCAAGACCACTAGATTACTTTGTCACGGGAGATAGCTTTTTTTTTTCTCACTTTTCCTGCAATTGCACTATACAATTACCAGGTGGCAGTGGGTTCTTAGTGGTGGAATTTTCTAGCCACTCCCATCCCACCCCCCTACTCCCTTATACACACACACATATATTAACTCACTTGTCAAGTTGAGAGGTAGTATATATTTATAAAAGTGTGAGGGTGCATGCAAGTTGATATATACACACGCCTTTCACTATCTACCTTTTATCAAGGTGCGGGAAGATAAAATATAAACCTTAATAGAAGTACTGTGGAATTTTAACAAAAATGGATCTTAAAGTTGCAAAATATTTATCACAGTATTGCCCCTTTAGCCCGAACACCTGCCACTTCCCTTGACTAGTTAGAGAAAAGATCCCTGAAAAATGTACCAAAAGCACACATCTTTCATTTTTGTTTTGTTTTGTTTTGTTTTTGTAGGAATGACTTATGTAAAGACATTATCAGGATCAAGGGATTTGTTTGCTGTAACTTGTGGTGCCCTTAAGCAAGTTTACATCAAAATCTAGCTCACATACATTATGGAACTTTGGTTTTGTTTTTACACTGAATGATTAGTGCCACTGACTCTATTCTCTTCGACACCTACCCTCTTGGGCCGGCACACCCTCTTGAATGCTAGTGAGATGGGGTAAGTCACAGAGCACGAGGGGGTCAAATTGGCTTTCGGCCTATGTGTTGGAGGTTTTCTTCCATGTGGGGCTGGCGAGACAATGTTTATATACAAACACCTTTTTTTTTTTTTTAAATACCTACATCCACTTGTTGGTTCAGCCAGAGAAGCAACAAGGGCCAGGAGCTCTCTCTGTTGGAAAGCTATGACTGCATCCTGTAGACATAACCAGTTTCTTTCTTTCATGACCTCATTTATGGCTACACCAACACCGTTCCTCCAAGCCCCTACTCAGATCTCCTTCCCAAATGATGCTAATTAGACAGGTAGTCCAACTTCTAATAACTAACTAATGTAATTTTTTCTTATCGCAACGTCATTGACAAGGCAAAAAAACCCCAAAAAACCCAGTGCTAGGGCAACAGAGACAGGAGCAGGTGTAATTCAGCTCAGTGGAACCCTCTGTGCTCTATGACTAAACCCCAATTGTTTTCTTGACACCTTTCAACTTCTATAGTGTTAAGAATATAAACGTTCTTCAGTTTCTCCTTCCTATTTTCTTTTTTTATGATAGCTTTTTAAAAAAAATTTTATTTTTTTTTATTGAAGTATAGTTGACATACAAAATTTTATTTCACGTGTACGACATAGCAATTCGACAATTACAAACATTAGGAAATGTTCACCACAATAAATGTAGTTAATATCTGTCACCATATGAAACTCCTTCCTATTTTTTTTTTGGCTGTTTTTCCATAAAATATTCACCATCTATCCACACTCCCCTGGGTTTATTAACTTAGCACCTTTTATTTCTACTGGTTAACCTTGATGTCTTTCCTTCTTGCTGTACAGTAAATTTTTCCTCTGGATCAATACTTCTCACTCAGTTTATACCTGCCTTATAAGTAACTCTCAAAAACCTTGGGTCTTTTTTTCAGACTCAATATTTAGAGTCCAAAGGCAGCTGCTATGGCCTTGATTACTTGGGTTTCAGTAATGGGGGCAATAGTTATACATTCTTCTTTCTGGTAAACACCAGGTGGAAATTCATTATGATGGAGTTCAACGGGAAGCTGAAAGGAAAAAAAAAATCTTCCCGGCTGTTTGAGACAGAAAACAGTTCATGGATCTACAAAAATCTGAAGAACTCACTGGATGCATCTTTCCTGTGACTGTAACGAACACTTGTTTGCACTTGGGTTTCTCTGTTGCCTACCATTACTGTCAACCTCTCCTATTCCTGGATGGCGGCTGGAGCAGCACTTTGGGCGAGGGAAGGAGTGCTCAGCCAAAATAAATGCCTGAGAAACATGGCCGCCTGGGCTCAAGAGGATTGGCTCAGACATTCAATCTCCAGCTGTTAGGAATTTTAATTGTCATCTCTTTTGGAATTCAGTAGACCCTTGGAAGCATGATCAAAGAGGGAGAAAGGTAAAGGAGGATGGGAAGTAGTGGGGAATTGTAGGCTACCTGTCTGTTTCCAGTTGTTGGTATAAAAGATTGTCACCACCTTAAGGACTTAAAACAAGACAATTTGTTATCTTACAGTTCTGTAGGGCAGATATTCAGAATTGGTCTTGCCAGGCTAAAGCCAAGGCATTGGCAGGGGCGTATTTCGAAGAGCTCTAGGGGAGAATCTATTTCCTTGCCTTTTTTAGCATCCAGAGGCTTCCTGCATTCTTTGGCTTGTGGCCGACTTCCTCTGTCTTCAAAGCCAGCAACAATACGTTTCTCTCACCCTACTCCCATTGTACATCTCTCTCTGACTATAGCCAAGAAAGGTTCTTTGGTTTTAAGAATGCATGTGATTAGGGGCTCCTGGGTACCTTAGTCAGTTGAGTGTCTGACTTCAGCTCAGGTCACAATCTCACAGTTTGTGAGTTCGAGCCCTGCATTGGGCTCTGTGCTGATGGCTCAGAGCCTGGAGCCTGCTTCGGATTCTGTGTCTTCCTCTCTCTCTGCCCCTAACCCACTCGCATTCTGTCTCTGTCTCTTTCAAAAATAAATAAACATTAAAAAAATAAAAAAGAATGCATGTGATTAGATTGGACTCCCTTAGATAATCCAGGATAATCTCCCCATTCCAAGATCTTTAATCACATCTGCAAAGTCGCATTTGCCATGTGAGGTAACATATTCATAGGTTCAAGAGTGGGGAGAAGAGTTATCCTATCCTAACACAACCACGAAGTTTATATCCTCACTGAGATGGAGGTTTCTACCTTTAGACCTACTTTTTTTGGTCATCCTCAGGTCTAATAGGATATCCATAGATTAAAAAAAAAAACCCAAATCCCAGGGTGCCTGTGTGGCTTAGTCAGTTAAGTGTCTGACTTCAGCTCAGGTCATGATCTTGCAGTCCTTGGGTTCAAGCCCTGCGTTGGCTCTGTGCCGACAACTCAGAGCCTGGAGCCTACTTCAGATTCTGTCTCCCTCTCTCTCAGCCTCTTGCCCACTCATACTCTGTCTCTCTCTCAAAAATAAATATTTAAAAAATTTAAAAAAATAAATAAAAAATCCCTATTTGACATCAAATCAGTTTGTGACAAATGAAATTATAGGCAAGCAATAATAATACTAATGATATATTTTTTTAATGTTTATTTTTGAGAGAGAGATAGAACACAAGTGAGGGAGGGACAGAGAAGGAGGGAGACACAGAATCCGAATCAGGCTCCAGGCTCTGAGCTGTCAGCACAGAGTCCAATGTGGGGCTCGAACTCGTGAGCCATGAGATCATGACCTGAGCCGAAGTTGGACGCTTAATGGACTGAGCCACCAGGCACCCCAATGATCTCATACTTTTTCTTTATTCATTTTTATTACTTTAATTTCCATTTTAGGGATAAATTTGTTCTCTCCTCTCCATGTCTTCTCTTTAAACATACATGAGCTTTCTCTGCCTTCAAAAACTTGAATCTTTCTGACCTCTAGTTACAGAATGATTCCTCTCCCTCCTTTGACTGCCTAAGTTCTCCAGAAATTACTCAACATTTGTTACTTTTTCCCCCTTCAACTTCTATTCACCCCTCAGAACCCGGAAGTTTTTTTCCTGCTTTATCCTCTCCATTGACACCAACCTGCCCAAGGCCCTGGGGACCATGTCACTGAGGCCTTTTCTCTCCCTTCTACTGACTACTGGATGTTCCTGCAATTCTCGATCCCACTGACCAGGCCCTTCTTGAAACTCCCTACCACTGGCTTGTGTAGCTCGCCTGATTCACCCACAGCTGCCAGACCCTGGTTCCCTGCCCTCCATCTCTCCCTGGCCTCCAGACACGACCCCTGCTGCAACATCGTCGCCTCTAAGTTGGATACCTGCTCAATGTACTGTCCAGATAGCTGGTGGACATTTCCATACAGATATCCTTCTGTCCTCTCAAATGCAAATGGCCAGAGCTTAAGCCTCCAAATCTATTCTCCCTCCTGATTTATTTACCTACTTGCTTATGTAAATATTCTTTATTTGTTTTAGTCAACAGATCCATCATTGTCCTAGTCATTTTGGCTTGAATCTCTAGCATTTGTGTCTCTTTTTTTTCCCCCCTTTGTTTGACATATTCGCCATCTTCACTCCTCATGTTTCTGGCATCTCTTCCTTTGAGGCTAATGCCACCATCATGACTCCCATCACACAGGCCTCGGTGATCTGAAGTCCTTCCCACCACGTACTTCACCACCACTGCTAGAGTTAATTCCTAATCTCCCTTCTTTCATCAATTCTTCTTTTCTTCATTGCCTAAGATCTTAGCGTTGTTTAAACCCTCTACAGTCTGAATCTAATCAGTATTTCCAAATTTATCCTGAATTCTTCATCACAAACCTTCCATTCTCGCAGGATCAGGATGCTCGCTGTCCCAGAAACATAGCTTGTTTGTTACTATATCTGGGTGCATGTGGTTTTCCATCCCTGAAGTATTCTCCTCCTCTCCACCAATTTACTCCCATAGATCTTTCAAAGCTCAAGTCCCAATTTCCTCATCAGTACTTCTTTGGCCATCTCTATTTATAAGATTTCTCCTTCCTCTGAACACATTAACATTTTCCGAGCATATTATAGATCAGCAGAGAACTTCCATAAGGACCAATCTCCACCCCCCCATCTTCCTGCAACTGCCATCATGTCCTCAATTCCTTCCACTGCTCCTAGGGATGAACTCTGCATGCATCTACCTAACACAACCTCTCCACTCATCTCCCCTTGCCCATCCACTGACTTTGATCCGCGCCATTCTGCTTCTCTTTTCTGTATCAGTTTCTCCATCCCCCCTGGGTCATTCCCATTAGCATGCAAACATGCTGTTATCTTCTCATCTTCAGTACAACAAACAAACCCTCTCCTAAACCCACTTCTGCCTCTCCTAGCATCCACTTTTTCTCCTTCACCTCATGGCAAAATTCCTTGGAAAAGTGATCTGTATCCACTGCCCCAACCTCTGTCTCTCCATTCTCTCTTGAATGCATTCCAGTCAAGCTTATATCCCAACACTCTGCTAAAAATGCTCTTTTTTAAAACAAATGTTTATTTATCTTGAGAGAGAGAGTGAGTGAGAGAGATAGAGTCTGTGAATGAGGGGAGGGGCAGAGAGAGAGAGAGAGAGAGAGAGAGAGAGAGAATCTTAAGCAGGCTCCATGCTCAGCACAGAGCTCTATGTGGAGCTCAATTTCATGAAGCTCAAGATCGTGACCTAAGCCGAAATCAAAAGTTGGATGCTCAATCCACTGAGCCACCCAGGTGCCCCAACTGCCGAAAATGTTCTTATTGAGGTCACCAAAGGCCTCCACTAAATCCAATGCTCAATTCTCTTTTTCTCATTTTGCTTCACCAGTCAGAAGCTTTGAGTCCTTGATGACTTTGAGTCCTTGATCCCCTATTTGAAACTTTCTTCACATGGCTTCCAGGACTCCACACTCTCCTGGCTCTCTGGCTACTTCCCTCAATCTCCTTTGCTGGCTCCTACTCTTCTCCTAGAACTCAACCTGTAGCAGTTTACCCTGTTTCAAGCCTTGGCCCTCTTCTCTCTCTCTCTCTCTCTCTTTTTAAAATTTATTTTGAGAGAGAGAGAGAGAGAGAGAGAGAGAGAGAGAGGACATGGGAGGGGCAGAGAGAGAGAGAGGGAGAGAGAGAATCCCAAGCAGGCTTAACACTGTCAGTGCAGAGCCCCATGTGGGGCTCAAACTCACCAACTGTGAGATCGTGACCTGAGTAGAAATCGACAGTCGAAAGCTTAATTGACTTAGCCACCCGGGTGCCCCTCCTTCTCTTTTCTATCAACACTCCCTCCCTGGGAGACATCATCCAGTCTCATGGTTTAAAGTTCCATCAGTATATAGATCCTGTCGGCTCCCAAACTTATAGCTTTAGCCTGAACTCCTCCCCTGAACCCTAGATGTGTATTTTTAATTTCTCACTGGGCATCTCCACTTAGATATCTAATAGGCATCTCAAACTTAGTGCACTCCAAGCTGGGCTCCTGATATTGTCCCTGCTCCAGCCTGCAATTGCCATAGTCTTTCCCATGTCTGTTGATGATAGCTCCATTTGGTCCCTTTCTTTCTCTCACCACACATTACACGTATCAGCAAATCTCGTTAGCTCAACTTTCAGTATCTTTCTAGAATCACCCCACCTCTTGCCCCTCTACTGTTACCACCTGTTCTAAAACACTGTCATCTCTCTATTAACCATACAGATAGCAGTTAAGAGTGCAGGCCTTGGAGTCCCAGCATGCAGGCTTTAATCCTGGCTCTGCGACTTACTAAGAGAATGACCTTGGAGAAATTATGTACTCTCTCTGTGCTTCAGTTTCCTCATTTGTAAAACAGGGATAATAATTTTAACAATATGACTACTACTAATTGCTACAAGGATTAAATAATAAAGAAAAACATATGAAGTGCTTAGAAAGTATTTAGCAAAGAGTATGTGATCAACAAATGTTAGCTACCTACAGTTATTCTATAGGTCTTTAAGGAACTCTGTGATAATAGATAAAAAGTAGCAGGCAAGATCAGGGAACTGTGGAAATGGCCATTCTCCTAAGCACGAGCCATTCAAATCTTTAAACACCCAATCGCTTCTCAGCCTTTTGGCTAAGATCAAGTGCAAGTCTTTAAATACCCAAACCCACACTGACCGAGGCTTGGGAATCATTGTTCCAACCCACTGACCTGGGCCTACTGCTTAGTATCTTGCTTATTTTGTACAGTTTTTACCTATAGATTTATAGAACAGCAGTACATAGGTAATATTTGTTGATTGTGTACTATTTGCTATTGTCCCCTCTTTTTCCTTTGTCTTGAGAACAATTTCTGTAGTTCCTCTTCTGCAAACTTCCTTTTAATATCCAGGAAACTTAGACGGCCTTAGTTTCAATGCTGGCTATATTCTGGGTTGATCTCCCCCTTTCAGGATTCCATATCTAATTTGCTGTCATTGTTACCAAATATAACATTTAAAAGGTGCTCTATAAATCCAGTTAACAATACAGCTGTGAGAGCCATTTTAAGTTTTCATTTTATTGACACAAAGAACCGGAGCTTCCTGGCAAAAGAGGCTGATGTGGAATGGAAAAAGGGGAAAGTGCTGAATGAGAGTGGAAAAAGTAACTAATACAAACTATCCCCACAAAATTCAGAACCACAAAGGCCAGGTAGTAAAGGAAATCGAGACATTAAAGAATTTCCCTAAATGTCCAGAAAACAACCCCTTGACATTGAGATTAAACTTCAACGTTTAAAACTTCAGGGATTTCTTTTAGCTAAATACTAGAATTCTTAGGAGAGAATCCCTTTCTGTTGTGCTTTTGTTTCAGCAGGATTCATAAGGGCACATGGTCACCTGGCTGGAAAACCCTAAGAGACATCCCCCCTACCGCCAACCCCCTCCCTGACTTGCCACTCACATAGTCCAAGGCTCTTGATCACATTCGGATTGCAGACACCAAATAAATTAGGCAGATGGAACTCATACATCAAAGCCACCTACTTGGATTCCTTTTTGGCCATTGGTGCATTTCCTCTCTCTCTTTTTTAATCGGCCTCATAAATCTGACCCTGACAAGGTCCTACCTCTCCATACCAATAGTCGGAGGTGAGATGGTAATTTGTCCTCCAGCTTCCATTTGCGGCTCCACTTGAGTGACCCTCAATGCCACGTGGCACCCATTCATTACAGGGGCTCAGGTGCGGCTGTGGGGAGGTGTGTGCCAAGTCCTGCCAGACTGGTTGCTTCTTCCAAAAGAACAGGATGGTTCTCCAAGCACTGTGCACATCAGATGATTACACTCCACGGTGCCTGATAAAATCCTGGCATGGTGACAGCTGCAGAGAATACAATACATTGTGGTGTACTCTTTGGAGTGTCTCATTCATGATAGCTGTTCACGTACTGGTTAATGATTCCCTGGACTCAATTTTCCAAGAGGTTTATCCAAATCAAGAACTGAAGGTAAAAAAAACCAAGTTGTTCAGGACGGTGATCTCTCTGAGGTGGAGACACATGCCTGCAGACCTCGGTTGAATTCACCCTTTCCAGGGACATAGGACTCAATTTTAGTCTCCTGGTCTTGAGAGTGTGAATCGGGAATGTTGACCTGGCTCATGTGGGCGAAGTGTGGATTTTCTCATCATCTGTGGAGAGCTTTCTTCTAACTTGTAGCAGCTGATCTTGGCTGAGTCTTGGGTCCTCTTTGAGTCTTCACTCTCTTCTCCCCGTCCTTACAAGGAGTCTGTCTGTTTTACTTCTCTCATCCAGATGCTACCCACAGCTGGTTTAGCGTCTCCTTGCCTTCTCGTGGATTCCCCATGGGGAGGGCAAGATGGAGGCATTCTCTGTCTTCTCCGAACATGATTTGTACCCATAAAATGCAGTAGCTGTGGGCAGTGTCATAGAGGCCTTTCTCTCTAGTCCATTTAAAGACCTTGAGGAATGGAGATACCTTATCGTCATCTGGCAGCTTATTTTGGCTATTCACAAAATAGCATTAAACCTCTTTTATGGGCTCATAACAGAAGAACCTATTGGAAGAGCATAATGGTTTCTCATACTTTTGAGTGCCTTTCATTCCACCAATACTATAGACGATTCATATTTTAGGGGCCTTATGGTAGGCCTCCATGCTTTTCGTTAGGGCACAGTCCCTAGGAGAGTGACGTTCTGTACTGTACCTAGGATCATGGCTTGCAAATGTGAACAGCCACTAAATGTTATTGTTGCAGATGATAAATAACAGTGACAACAGCTGCCGTTTATATCCGGACCACTTATTATAGGTCAGCCTTTACATTCACTATGTTGCTAAGTGCTTTATGATCACTTACTTGGATTTGCTTTGATTTGGATTTGATTCTTATGGCAACCCTAAGAAGAATATTACTGCTTGGATCCCCATTGCTCATATGAGGGAACAGAGGTGTGGAGAGGCTATGTAAGTCCCTCTTCCCCACAACAAAATCATGCTAGAATTTGAACCCAAGTCTTGGACTCCACATCCCAGACTCTGTATTGTCTCTCTATGTATCATCAGGACATATCACTGGACCCCCCTGCCTTGGCTGGGAGGGGGGGGGCATGCATTATCTTGGTGTGCTTGAGTGTTTACGAGGAGGCCTTGATGTGAACCTCTCAATTCTTCTAGCTACATTTCCCCCTAAGCAATCTTATCTCATCCCGAGAATTTAAATATCAACATACATACAACACCTATATGCTGACATCTCTACAAATCTAAATCTTCATTCCAGACTGCTTGCCTGCCTCTCAGGCTCATATATCCAACGGAGATTTCTAAATGGCATCTTCAGCCTAACAAATCCAAAACAGAATTTTTACTTCTCCCCCAAGTAGCCTGACATCCCACACATGATACCACAGTTCGAACAGACCAGAAATGGGTGCCTGGGCCTTGGTTTCTCCTTTCCCTCATCTGGACTCCCAGTAATTCTGTGACTTCAACCTCTACCCACTTCTCTGTGTCTGTTGTTGTCTCTTTAGTCTAAACCACTAATAACCCTTGTCTGGACTGTTGCAATAGACTCCAGACTGGTTTCCCCTGCTTTCGTACCTGCCATCCTCAGCCCCAATTCACTTTTCCCATAGTCTTCTGAGTGACATTTAAAACACAAATCAACTCATGCTCCACACCTGCTTAAAACTCTTCAAAGGCTTTCATTTGACTAAACTCCAAACTCCATAGCATGGCCTTCAAGACCACATCTGATCTGGCCCTTGGCTAGGCCTGCAACTGAATCTCATACCCACTCACTGCCTTACTTCTTGCTCTCTGGCTATAGTGGTCTCTTTTCAGTTCCTCAGTGGTACAAAGCTCTTTCGTGCCTCAGGACCTTTGCACTGGCTGTTCCCGCTACCTGGAATGTTCTCTCCCTGGCCCGTAGGCGCTCAAGAAACGTTACATGAAAAAATGAGAATAGTAGATTGCCTCTCCTACAAAAATAATATAAATAATGTGAAAGACATCACGTCATTAATAACTTATTTAGCCATTTGTGTTTATGATATATAAATGAGGTGAGTTTAAGATAATTAGGTTATGGATTTTCTGAAGCCTGTTTATATGGAGTAGAGAGAAGGTAGAAGGTAGTCAGGGGGAGGGTGGGGGGTAACATATTTAACATGCGGTAATCATGAATTGTGAATCCTGTGGGGTAGGTGTTAATATCCCTTTTTGTTGAAACTTAGGTGATTTGGAGACGTCAGCTAACTGGTTAAGGGTTAGCAGGCAGGAAGCGGCAGGTCTGGAATTTACAGGTGGTCTGACTCCAGTGCCTCTGTGCGGTTCCCAGATCCGGGTGACTTAGAGCAGACAGAGTGGAGGGAGGAGGTTCAAAGGTAAGAGAAAGGGAGTCACCTGGAAACACTAGCTCTTTTGTTCACGTGGACAGCGTCCCCGGCTGCCGTGGACTGGAGAGGCTGAGTATCTCAACTATATCCAATTCTACACTGGTTGTCAAACGTGGCCTCAGTGAACTGCACTAGACCCCAACTTCAAAACCCAGTATCCACATACACAGACAAGGCAGGAAATACAGTTACGTATGGCAATTAATAAGTTACCATCTGCTGAAACATCACACTCTGAGTGGGATTTAACATGGTTCTGGATTTCTTTGAATGTGTGTGTGTGTGTGTGTGTTTTTCCCACCATATGTGTTTAAAGGCTCCAAAAAGGAAACAGCTTAATCCAGGAATGTGAAAAAAATTGGTGACATTCTGTGGTGTGTCACTGAAATGAGAAACTTATCAGGCACCGTCTATTTCGGGGGTTTTGTGGTATTTTATGGTTCCAGGGTTTGAGTTAGTGACAAAATGGCACTCCCAGCGTGACTTACCACCTGCGTGGGGTGCAGAAGAGCACTGTGGTAGGCACCACTTTTAAAATTTACTTTTGGCTTTGCCCTGGGCTGAGATGACACACATACAGAAAATATGCCTTTCCCTCCAAGGCCTAACTGAGATCGCGTCTATTCCACTTGGCTTTACCTATATTCTTCCCAGTGGAAATTAACCTCTCTGTACTAGATTTTCCTCTGTGAACCTCTGTGATGGCGCTCATCCCAGACAATCCTTCCTTGCATAGCCTCTTGCATTTTTATTTTCCTCCTCCACGGACTTAAACTCCCTTGAGGGCACAGGCCCTGGTTTTTTCAGCTCTGCATAATCCGGTCGGACCTAGACGTCCTCAATATATGCTATTGAATGAAATTAAAATTGTTTTAGGGAAACAGATCGGGATAATGACTTTAACACAAGATACCTCAGTTATTTGCAGAAACGACATATTGCATATCAATAACATCATTCACTAGATCCTTATGTGAAATGCTAAAAAAAAGTCTGATATTACCAAAAAAAAAAAAAAAAAAAAAAAAAAGCAAAAAAATCCCATTCTTTATTAAGCCAGGGGGTGGTTTGGTTAAACTTCACAGTCTAAATTCTGTGGAATCCAAATGTTTGAAATGAAGAACGATGTTGCTTTTGGTCTCAACATTGGGGCAAAAGGGTGAAAGCCTTTTAGAATGTTCATGGTTAGCATGGGTAGCTTAGCATAGGTATGTCAAAAAATCATTGCCGTGGCTCTGTGATAAGTGGAGGTTTGTGCACACACACACGGACATTTTGTAAGGAAATATTTATTTAAGAACTTCCTGGTTGTGAAGAGAAATACGATGAATGTCACAAAGCACCTAGATATTATGATAAGTGTGTTTGCAGAAGACAAAAGTATTTTGTTTTCTAAATATTTAAACATGGCCAACACACCAGTCGGGATGTGTAAACGTTATGGGAATAAAGAAGGACTCTAGAGTAATATAGCGGATAATGTGAGTAATATAGTGGATAATGCTCTCGAACCTGGAAAGGAGAGTTGGAAGCTGAAGGATGACATAATCAAAGTCTTATTTGAGAAAGAGGCATTTGGCAACAGTATCCAGGATAACTTCAGGCAGTGCTGCTCGTGAAACCATTGGGGCCAAAAGGGAGGCTGTGACAATAATCCAGATGTGAGGGGATAGAGACATAGTGATGGCAAGTGGCAGAAATGCAGAGGAAGGACTGGCTATAAAAGATGTTTCAGGGGCGCCTGGGTGGCGCAGTCGGTTAAGCGTCCGACTTCAGCCAGGTCACGATCTCGCGGTCCGTGAGTTCGAGCCCCGAGTCGGGCTCTGGGCTGATGGCTCAGAGCCTGGAGCCTGTTTCCGATTCTGTGTCTCCCTCTCTCTCTGCCCCTCCCCCGTTCATGCTCTGTCTCTCTCTGTCCCAAAAATAAATAAACGTTGAAAAAAAAAAAAAAGATGTTTCAAAGGAAAAACACCTGTGATTTTTGTGAACGTGATAGATAATTCTCCAATACTGAGTTTGAGGACTTGAATGACCTGTCAACGCCAAGGAAGGAGAAGTGGGGAGGGGCAGCCAGACCACAGGAAAATAGGAATTTGCTTTTGCACATGTAGAATTCAATAATGCAGTGAGACACCCACATGGCAGTTCCCTGGCTCTACCCCCATCATTTCAGGACGTTGTGGCTCCCTGAGGGATGCAAAGGGGATATCAGACCTTGCGATGGCAAAGACGAAATTTAAAGCAGATGAGAAACCAGTTAAGTTTGAAAATGTTGAGGTCATAACATGGCCACAGCTGAGACATGCCACCATGTTCTGGTTGGATATCTGACCTCCTATCTCCTTGACTCTCTGCCAGGCTAAAAGCCCTCACACACTGACCGTATTCTGGCTTACACTTCTGCTTCTAGTCATCTGCAAGCATTTAGCTTGGCGTCCGGCATTAGAACATGCTGGCTTCAAGATTTAAAAATGTGGAAAACACTTCTTATTTTACGGTGGCCCCAAATATTAAAGCCTCCAAGCTTGTGAAGTAGATCTGTAAATCAAAGAGGTACATTCTGACTGTAATGCCAATATCTCTGATCTAATCCTCTTGGTAAAGTTTAACGCATCCTTTGGAACTAACTCAGAAGTTACTCTCTCTCTAAGTAGCCTGCCTGACTCCCCAGGCATTTTTTCATTGTCCGTGTTCCCACAACACTTTGTTCTTATTTCTGCTAGAGCACATGGGACTGATTATGTGATTCTCTTACCACTGGCCTGGGAGCATCTTGAAGAGGGGAACTGTTCACTCATCTTTGTACCTCCACGCCCCTAACAGAGTGGGGGTTAGTGGGTGATACTTCATTGTCAGAAATATCCAAAGGAGAATTTTTAGGAACATGGACGGTGCGATGTGCAGTTGCCGTAGCAAAGAGTGTGTATACATCATATGTCACATCCCTGCTGATGCTGTTAATGCTGCATCGGCAGAGGCAGGGCTCTCATTACATGCTGCTGGCCCATGTTTGTAATGTGTGACATTTTTTACGAAATACTATCAAGGGTAATCCATCATAGAGTAACCTTTGGATTATATGCTGAGACTGGTTTTGACCATAGGCATAAATGAACTTCAGAAATAATGCTATTTTCTAAGGAGGGTATGATCAAAGAGTTCCGGCTAGGAAAATAAAGCAGAACATTAGGTTCTTTTAAGTTAAACAAAAGTGCCTGAAAAAGAGGTTTCCTTCTGTCCACTTCAGTTGGGGACAGGGTTCTTGTGTGAAGATAATCAGGTGACCCTGAAACATGGCATAATATTTATTTCTTGCAGGATGTCTGTGCATGAAAAAGGGGTGAGGGCTTGCTAAGGTCTGATGACCCTTGGGGCTTGCAAGGTTTCTCTCAAGAGGCATTTTTTTTTTTTTTAAATAAAAAGACGTGACAATTTGAGTGAATTTCAGATGTCAACTGTAGGCTCACAGTTAGAGGTATTTCTCTCTTGTGTATCCACAAAGATCGAGGATTTTACACACATTATAGAGTATAAATAAAAGAAAGCTTCTAAGGCTCATAATTTTTGTGTAAATCCAGATAAGACTCCTTTGATGAGCTTAGCGTTTCCTGTTAAGGAAAAGCTTATAGGTGAGAGAAACACTAAAATTATAATTCTTTGTCTTCCTTAATTAGACCAGAGCTCCCCATAGATTGTGCTGAAGCTGTGAGAAAACCCAGGCCATAATTCACATTGTCAGGTCAGCAGATATGGGCACGGGGGTCCGATGTGCGGAAAGGTTTGCTTAAGCGACCTATCTGTGAACTACACAGCTCAGAAGAGGTACACCGTCTTCATTGGAAACATATGCTCCGAAGCTGCCCAGCACAAACAGCTATGGAAATAAATCCCAGCAAGATTCTCATGCCACCTTCACAGACACCATTCCAGAGGAAGTGTATAAATCCCATTAATACCAATTGATGTGGGGCACTAATTAATAAGTCCCATTAAATCATGCAGTAATGACATTTAGCGTCTAATGAATGCCTCATAATCTCTTGATCATTAATATTTTATAGCACAAGAACACAAGAATTGGCATCCCTGGGCTCATGCAGCAAGGTTTTCTGTCTGTGACATGGCCCCAAGGGCATTAAATGGCACCAGGGTATCGCACCTCTGTAGTAAGACGACACAACATAAGCCATTGAATCCCTCAGTTACCCCCTGCCTTCTAACACTTCCTCATTTTAGGAAATGTGAAGCTGTCATTCTCCTAATTAACATCTATGACCGCCGAGTGCCCTGGAAGACCAGAAGAGGGCTGAGCTGTGGACTTTGTCGTGCAGCGTTGCTTTTTTGTCGACCCTCCCATCCCATGCAAGAAACTTGCGCGGGAGAAAATCATTTCTTTTTAAATCACTGATCTATCCCTGGGGGCTTTCTTTATTCAAATGCAATAATCGCCTCACAGAGCACGTGCCATTGCAAGGGTTCGTGGATCCTCTGCTCTTCTAGAAATTCCAGGAGGCCGTCACTCTGCCTGGAGATAGAGGTGGTCTACAAAAAAGCAGTCGTCTCACAACAGGCTCAGGGGAAGTGGAAGAACATCCCCCGCCAACGTTCCAACGCTCCAGTGACACTCGGTGCCTCTCCCGCCCCCCCAGCCCCCGCCCCCAGAAGAGGGGCTGGAGCAGAGAGAACGCTTAGAGGTTGCAGTGGACAAGTGAGAGGGAAAGAGAGCACCGACAGAGAGCGGCCAAGGGGTCTAAGAGGCTGCATCCTTCAGGCGTCGAGAGACCGGGGCTCCAGCTCCAGATCACGATTCCAAAGAGTTAAATATCACCACGCAGCCAGCTCTGGATGGGATTTGCTTCTGGGTGCAAAACGGGACACTGATCAAAATCAACTTGGACAAGTGACAAGACTGAGTCTGATTTCGGTGGATGTCTTTTAAGGTCGTTGGAGGGGAGAGGACGCGAGGCAGCGTGCTCGGGGGTAGGTGGAGAGAAGCTTCCAGTCCAGGGCAGGGGTATAAAGGGACACGGAGTCGGCGAACGGCGAGACCAAACGAGTGGGGAAAAGAGAGAGGAAGAGTTGAAGAAAAGTAGGGGGAAGTGGGGCCAGGGTTAGGGGGGGAGAGAGGAGGACAGGAGAGAAAAGTGAGGGCGGCGGGGAGGGATTAAAAGGGAAGGGGGATCGCCGGGGAGAAGGGCGGACGGCAGGCTCGGGCGGTGGAGAGGAGGCGAGGGGAGTGAGCGGGTGGGGGGCGCCGCGGGGCCGGGGAGGAGGGGGAGGGGGAGGGCCGGAAAGTGCGAGCGGCGCGGGGGGCGGCGGGGAGCCGGGGGCCCGGTGGGGGCGGGGGGGGGGCGGTCGGAGGAGCGGAGCCGGGCGGGGAGCCGGGGGGCGGGGAGGCCGCGGGAGGGAGGGAGGTGGGGGGCAGGTGGGGGAGCGCGGGAGGGAGCGCGGCGGAGAGCCGAGGCCAAGTGCATTGTGTCTGGCGGCGGCGCGCGAGCCCACCGGCGGCTGCGGCGGGGCGGGAAGCCATGGAGCCGCGGGCGCTCGTCACGGCGCTCAGCCTCGGCCTCAGCCTCTGCTCCCTGGGGCTGCTGGTCACGGCCATCTTCACCGACCACTGGTACGAGACCGACCCCCGGCGCCACAAGGAGAGCTGCGAGCGCAGCCGCGCGGGCGCCGACCCCCCGGACCAGAAGAACCGCCTCATGCCGCTGTCGCACCTGCCGCTGCGGGACTCGCCCCCGCTGGGGCGCCGGCTGCTCCCGGGGGGCCCGGGGCGCGCCGACCCCGAGTCCTGGCGCTCGCTGCTGGGGCTCGGCGGGCTGGACGCCGAGTGCGGCCGGCCGCTCTTCGCCACCTACTCGGGCCTCTGGAGGAAGTGCTACTTCCTGGGCATCGACCGGGACATCGACACCCTCATCCTGAAAGGTGAGCGGCGGGCGCGCCCTGCGCCCCGGGCGCCCGCGCGGGGAGCGCCGGTCCCCGCGGCCGCGTCCCCGCGCCCCTCTCCCCGGCCCATTCTTTCATCCTTCCCGGCCGCCTCGGTTCTTCCTTTCTCGTCCTTTCTTGCTTCCCCGTCCCTCCCCTCTTCTCTTCTCTGGCTCTTAATTTCCACGACTCTTCCCTTCTCATCCTGTCCTCCCCTCCTTCCCTCAAGCCTGTGCTGTAGCCACCCCCCCCCCCCCCCCCCCCCGGCTTCTAGCTGCTTCTTTCTTTCCCTTGCCTCCTGTGCCCCTCTTCCTTTCCTCTCCCCTCGTCCTTCGCTGTCTTTGTACACCTGCCAGACTTGGGATGCATGTGCAGCTTTTCTCGCCGCTGCTCCCCTACGGAGGGTAACAATAAGAAAGACCCGACCTTTCCGAGCCGGCCACCTCTCAAGTTGTGCCTTCCTTTTAGAAATACCTTTGGAAGTAAAGTGGTGCAAGCCTCAGAAGAGGCAGAAAGGGGCTTTTTCTTGTATTGTGCTCCTGTCGGCATTAGACGGAACTGGTGTGGTCATCCCAGCCTGGCAGGCTAATGGGAAGCTAAGGAGGCCCGAGGTTTTCTTCCCAAGCCCAAAGTGCAGGGTTCGTATTGATTAGACCTCAGATACCATTAATTCATTGGTGAGGCAGCTGCACGCAGATAGGACGTCTACTTTTTTTCCAGCCTTCCGGATCCATCACTCCTCACACCATCCTCAGTGTCTAGGCACGCCAGGGTGAGAGGAGAGAACCCTCCAAAGCCCTTTAAAGTGCAGCTTTCTGGGTTTGGAGTGGAGTCTCTCGTGTTTGGGATACCGTGTAAGGCTGCTTTTGTCGTTTTGGTTTTGGGTACTGAGTTGTAGAGCATCAGTTTGCTCTTCTGAAGTCTATGCAACACCTGGGTCCCATGCATGTAATCAAAAGTTTGATTTTTTTTTTTTTTTTGGTAATCTCATTCATGTAAAAATATTCAACGAGACCGTCCTATGGGTGAAGCTTCCTTCTAACTTTCAGGGTTCCACTCTTAATGTACATTCTTTTTCTCTGAGATGAAAAAGCATACCTTCTTTCCCTTGGACTCATTCTTGCAAAAAGGAAAAAGTCTAAAATCTGTACGTTTTAGTATCTAGGAGCCATTCAGGAAAGCCAGAGAAGGGACTTGTGTTGAATTATAGTGTGGAACGGAATCCTGTAGAAAGGAGGGGGTTAATAACGGTTTGGCCTTCAGAGTCTTGTTAGTTGGCATATTCTTCATTTCTCATACATGTCAACTTCCTCCTTCCCATGGCTAGCTCAGCTGGGGACTGCCATCTGAAACCTGTCTGTGCATGGAAGGACTCCAGAGCTTTTTGGGGGGGGGGGGAGGGGGATAAGGACAGAAGCCTTCCTTAAGGAAGTAAACCTTTTTCTTTCCTCTCCTAACTCACATCCAAATCTGATTTCACCTCATGAAGATGCTGCATAATTAATTCTGATAGTAGCATAGTACATGAACAAACTGCAAAAGCTGAGTTTGGAGGCTCAGTTATGGAATGCTCATGTAGGCAAGGCAATTTTGAAAGCTAAGCAGCGTAGTCTGTCTTTGGAAACGAGAGAGCCTTACACTCTTTCTATGCCTACAGTAGTTGATTGCATGTAAATTGGCTAGAGAGGAATGCCTGGGACAGCAGGGCAGAGTCTAACCTGACAACAGGAGAGGGACCACCTCCCCACCCCCACCCTGGGATACTGCATCTTCCCCACCTCTGGAAGTGCCCTGGCTAGCTGTGGTGCCCAGGTCTTGGGCAGTCCAGAATCAAATGATCCTAAAGGTGGAAGGGACTTTAGAGGTCACTGAATCCAATCTCCTGCCTGTTGTTCAAAATCCCTTCTTCTACAGTCTTTCTGGCAAATGTTTGTCCAGACTACAACTTCCATAAGATTCCTATACTAGTTAAAAGAATTATATTTTTCTCATCATGAATGCGGTGTTTTAGATGAAAGCAATATCAGCTTTGTAATATTGATGGTGTTTAGCTCATTTTTTGTGCAGAACACTAGAGGGTTCTAGGCTGTAACCAGAAGACACGGGCTCTGCTGCTCAGTTGCAATGTGTCCTCCAAGAAGTGTCTGGGTCTCATTGGCCTTCAGTTTGCTTGTCGGTGGTATCAGGAAAGCTGACTACTCTTCAGGGAATTTTCTAGTTCTAAAATTTAACATTGTTGTAATAATAACAGTGTAAATTTAGCTTTCTGGGAAGTTAATGAGCTGACATTATTAAGACATGAGGAGCTTGGAGAAAATGACAGATATCAGTACATTATAGGATCATAATTTGTTTTTTGGGAGATGGCCAAAAATGTGTCAAGTACTTTCAACATTCCTACTAATCTACCTTGGGCTGGTTATATAACTCTTATGGATCTCCGTTTCATTAGCTGCGAAATGAATGGGCAAAATGAACGGCTTTAAAATTCTGTGAGTCTATGAACAATTTGATTTTGGCATCAGTATTAGGGAAACATTATTACCTTTGTCTTGGCATCGGACCTTAGTGGCTGTGGTATGAATTTCTTAAATGAGTCATATACATCTAACAGTTGAAATCACATCTCACTTAAAAATTTAGATAATTAGGGTCTTATGTTCTATTTTCACTTTCTTCTCTGAATTGCCTTGTTTATGAGTTCTAACCTTTAGAAATTTTAACCATAAGAAATGAAGCAAAGTAGATTCAAATGGGAGAGTGGGGTGGGGTGGGCAAGGGCCACAGACCTGCCTGGGATAGTTAGTGAGCTTTTGAGAGAAAAAGAAAGAGATTAGCTGTTCTACATATGGGCTTAGAAGGCCAAGCCTGGAGGTGAGTAAAGTTGGGGAGAAGAAAGTGTGAGTTGATAATGTGGAAAACATTCTCATAGTTGGGATTGTTTGCATTTCGTGTTCCCGGAGGCCAGGCAAGTATTTCTGAGAGATGTAGAGGAGACAGAAACAGTCTCAATGTAGAGAATGAGAGATTAGTTTAGAAATGACACGGATAGACGGATAGTCTATGTCATCTTACTCTACTGAAGAGAAATCACATGAGCCAGAAAAGCATTGGTCTCGATGGGACAGATATTTGGGAAAAGTCACCAAATTCTGATCGTCACCCTTCATTTATGATTCTAGTTCACTGCTAGCCCAGTGTGACCCTAGGAGGTCTAGACTGGCCCTACAAGCAGGACCTTCAATGAGAATGGCGGTGAAGTTATTATTGATAAATCCATTAAGAACCAAGACTAGATAGAGCCTACCAGGCTGACAGAGGGCCATTCGACAGCACAATTGGAAGACATTTGTTTTTCCAGCTGCAAGTCCTCTAACCAGCCCTACGCTGACCAGTCCACATTTCACTCTCTTGCCCACTGGGATAGCTTGTAAAGGCTTTAGAGATATTAGGTTCACACTGTATTTTTCCATAGTTTACTATCCAGTGTGGTAAGTGCCCACTGAAAGCCTATTATGTTCAAGGCAATATGAGGAAGATTTGCCATGTGCGGCTCTTTTGTGTTTGAGTTGGTCCGTTGATTCTAAATTATTCTTCCATGTAGTTCCTTCTTGCAGCTAACTTTTGATGCTAAGGAAGCTTCACTGGTCAAAGTAGGGACTATATCCAAAGAAGTCATCCTCCACTTGCCAGTAAGAATATAAAAGTTGAGAGACCCTGGTTGCAGGAACTTGAGAGAATAGACTTAAAGCATAGAGCCTCAGGCGCCTCAGTGCCACCGGGACTGCTAGAATTTTGAATGCGACCTGTCCATGCAAAAGTCACAGAAAGCCAGTAAAGCGGGTAGACGTGGCATGGATTAAATAAGAAGCCCAGAAAATGAGAAGAGGTGACCTAAAGACAGGATCTTCATTCATTCATTGACTCATTCATTCATCCATCCGATTTATTCACTCAACAGATATATATTAGGTACCCTGTATTACTGTAAGTGTGGAGGATACAGGAATGAATCAATGCATACAAACATCTGTCCTCGTAGAGTTCATATCAAGTGGTGCAGTTAGTTTCTAGTGGGTTATGTAGTAACTGCACTTAGTAGGTTATGGGAAGAGCACTTGGGGAGGGCAGCTAGCACTGGTTGGCAAATGATAGAGAGTACAGTGCATAGTGATGGAGTGCTCTGCCCTTTGGGGTCCCCGGCCCTTCTGTTCCAAGTACAACTCCTCTGTTTAAACCACTCGATGAACATTCAAATAGGAGGGCAGATGGAAGGAATCTCAGTTGGAAACATTATATAATGCTGCTTTCAGTAACTGAAAACACTGATTTTAATAAATAAACATTGATGAGACTTGTGAATACATTATGTGGTGAGCTTTGGAGAAATTAATTTTGAATGGGGATTAGTCGCTGAAATTATATCAGAAGTTCCAACTGTTCTTACTGGCCTTCACTTTAGTTTCCTAAAATTTTTTAATTAAAAATCTTCATTAAAAGCAATTAACATTATGTTTCAAATATTTGTGCCTTGTTGATGGAGATCACATTCTGATTATATATTGCCTGCAATAAACAAAAAGAAAATTAATGTTGCAGTGTTGTGTTTTTATGAAATTTAAAGGGATAGAATTTCAGAAATGGGAGGATCATAATTCTGTATGCATAATGTTAACTTGTATAAATCATTTGGGATTGAATTCTTGAAACTTGAAATAAAACATGTCCTTGTGGTTTCAGAAGCATTTTTCATCTAATGAGATAAACAGAGATATCAAAGACAGTGGGACACAAATACTTTGTCATTTCGTTCTCTGCAAGAGAAAGAAAGTAGGAAAATTGGTAGGAAATTCACTGGATCACTCTGCTAATGATTTATCTGTTTCCCTTGTTGCTTATTTTCCATGAAATTAATAGTCTGTACAGGACCCACAAAGTTCTACCTGACACAGAATTAGATTGATGCTTTTCTTCAGCCCATTTGTAGACCAAAGTATCATTTGTGTTAGAATAATTATCTCCCAAGAGTAGCTATATCTAGGAAGGTTGAGAGACTAGCACTGTTTCTCCCCTCTGACCCATTAGGTCACATATTGTTCCCAGATCTTCTCTTGGACCGGAAGACGCCGCTGGCAAAGGGATTCCTTAGTTTTGGGGGTGCTGGGGATATCAATAAGACTTCCTTTTTTCTTTCTTTTTTCTCAAAGCAAGTGGTCTCTGAAACTGTTTTGAGCAGCACTCCATATCGCTTGTATTTATTCATTTTTAAATTATGTGCATGGACCGTACTAACACATGCATCATAAAGCACAGACAGAAGCAAATTTTGAAGGGATGTGGTAATAGATATCGACAGAAGTTCAACTCTTTTCACCCTGCATTCCAAAAGATGGCACGTACACACCCCACTTGGAAGAGCGTTTCTCTCCCTGCTCGTTAGCAGAGCCAAGTCTCTCATCTGAGCAGAGAAAGGAGTGATCTTTCCCATCCTGGCTGAACTTCATGGGGGATCTCCCAGTGCACTGTTATGTCACACACATTCATCTTGCACGAGGGGAAGAAGACACATTTTCTTTCTGCATCATTTCTGACACTAGGCACAGTATTAAATGAGCCCTTTTTGATTAAACAACTGCCGGCTCATACCACACAACTCTTACCGACTAGATTTGTAGTTTTGCCGCACAGCGTTTTGAGGCTGAACAGAGTGTGTTTCCACACATTCTATTGCTAACGCTCCTGAAGGTTATCTTGAAGAGAAATTTAATTCTGACTTGCCACTCTGCTAGCAAAAAAAAAAAAAAAAAAAAAAAAAAAATACTTGCTTAAATTCTTTCCGTCTGCACATAGGAATTGTCTTTTAAAACGGACTTCTAAACACAAAAGTGGATGGTGTGTTAAGTGGCTTGTGAACAAAATTGCCAGAATCAATGACATTTGTATCCACCATGTCTCATGGATAACATTTAGCAATGGCTTTGAGGGAGAAAAAAGGAAGAGTTTTTGCTATGTCATAGAAAGTTCATATCCAATTATATCCAAGTTGCTGTGATTTTTTTGTGTTAGCTACTGATTTTTCTTCTCCACAGCTCAACAAGAGCCCTCAAATCCCATCAGGCAGGCTACTGGTAATTGCAAGTGTTCTTGATTGCTGTAGAAGATAAGCTTTTGTTAGGGGAGCATCTGGACGTTACATTCCATTGAGGGAGTAAGGGAGACTCCCAGTGTGGATGCTGAGCTGGAGACCGTAATGAGTGGGAACATTGAAGGAATTTAGGCGGGCCATCCGGTGTTCCCAACACTTACCAAGCATGACCTTTCCTTTGATCTCCCTTATACCTGAAGTGCAGTGCACCCCAGATTATTGGTCTGTGACCTCTGCCAAGCAAGCTGTGACCTTGGTGTGGCTGTCTCCTCATTCCCTCAGCCCACCTTGCTTGTTCCCATCTTACCTCTCAGGGAGCTTCCACTGTTCTTTGCTACCCAATCGCGTGAACATCTGGGTTCCATTTTCTGGTACTGCTTGCTGGCTAAAAGAATAAAAATAATCAGATTTGGTCATCCTCTTCACTTCCTCCCCCCTTGCAAAAGCAACTGGTGAAATAGAAAGGCCAAGTTAAAAACAATCAAACTGGAAGATTGGTAAATACGTCACATAGCCAATATGTCTCTTTTGGAGTAAAACCTAACTCCACATTTTGGGGCAATTCAGCTAAGATCATTTTTAAGACCGTGTAGACTTGCTTTAGGTTTAAAAAATTTGTTTTTTCCTACAGTTACGATTAAAAAAAAAAAAACAAACCCAGCACAATATTGATATTGTCTAAAGCTTTGCACAACTGGTTGTAAAGATTTTTATCAAAATAAAGGCATCTGTAAATAGAAAGTGGACGTTGTCTTCGAAACCTGATAAAATTTATGTCAGTTTATTTTTTTCCCCGCTTTCTTACAGTGTTTCTCTGTGGTTAAAAGTGATTGCAGTGATTAATCTATTTTATTGCAAGTTTTAACTAAAAGGATGTGACTGAACTTGGAGCATGGGAGTAGGCATTGGCCGTCTGAGGCCAACAGCCTTTGTTTGCTGCGGAGTTAACTGGAAACTATATGCCGCGCTCCATCTTTCTTGGAGTTCAGCCAGATAAACTGATTGCAGACCTAACAATAATGTCATGGGGGCATCCATCAGAGGATGCATTAGCAAGGGGAAAAAGGGAAACAATACCAACCGTATTTTAGTTTCTGTGATCTTAAATTACTGCGGACACATGGAATGATTTTCTAGAACTTGCTAGAAAAGTGTTCAGACTTTTCGATGTTCACAGGTAAAAATCAATCGACTCATTTCTCCTCTAAGGACCTAGAGGATGTACTATGTTCCCTTTTGGTTTCTCCGGGTAATTTGATACCATATAAGTACGGAGGGAAAAGATTCCAGGAACAGAAGTTGGAAATTCCGAATGTATCGATAATTCCAGGGGGGCTTGACTGTCCCTTTGCAACAGGTCACTCAACTGCAAATCAACACTGATCCTTTCATCTGCCAATAAGCACTGACATGCAGACTTCCGGTCTGTCGCAGGGGAACAGGCAAGGTTGGGAGAATGGTGGAGTGGGGAGGGTGGGGAACCTATATTTGGCTCGGATCTCTTTTGTTTAACATTTTAAGGAATTTTTCTTTGGTGTAGGGGATGTGAGCATTTGCTTCACTCAGTGATCAGTCAACAAATATTACTGAGTGTTGGAAAGGAAATGCCTTTGAAGATAAGAGGCTGCTTAGTGAAAAATATGGGTGCTATGTCCTCCCGTCTTGTGGGGTTGTACTTTCCCTAACCATACCCAGAGCAGTGAGGAAGGAGGTTTGGGTAGGTCGTTAATTTGGGTTCAAAAGCCATTTCTTAAGTTCTCACGATTTTGAAAACTGCTTACAGTAACGGTTACAGCTGTCATGGAATTTTAAGCATGTGCCTGCCGTAAAATGGTCCTCAATGAAGTTATTCCGAAAAACAACAGAACTGGTCACCTTGTCATGGGATTGAGAAATCATGAAACAGATCATCACGGTGACAGTGGGAGTTACAATGGGAGTAACTGAGCCCAGGCCAACTGGAGCTCAGTATTTGTTTTATGTCACTGATGCTTCAGAATCGCTTCTTCTGGATCATTTCCTTCTTCGCATCCAACACATTGGAGGAAACTTTGGTGTTCAGACAATGGAAGCTTTGGCTGAAGAAAGCTGAAACTCACAAGCACTAGACAAATGATGAGACGAGCTGAAGAAAAGTGTGGCGGGAAAAGTGACAGTGACTGCTAACACGAATGTTTCTGAAAAGCGCCGTCTTTTTGTTCGGGTGTCGAAACAAACAAAACAAAAGATGCAAGGAAAGCGTTTACTACTCAGCACTAGAAGAGAACATCCAGCCAGAAGATGTCCGCCCAAGAAGCATGAAAGTCAGGTTGTAGTTCTTTCCTCCTTTTTTCTCAAGAGTTACCTTTTCTTTCTGAAGGACACTCAGCATGGTAGGAGGAAAATAGGTAAGCACATGTAGAATCAAAGATCCACAGAGTTGAAAGGGACTTTGAGCAGCGATCCTCACCCAATTTTTTTGCGACGATGCCTGGGGTAGAAGATTTCCACGTGTGCTGCGAATGCCTATCAATTACATGCAATTCCCAGCGCACCGGCCCGAATTCCCTCCTTTTCTTCCTGAAAGCCCATTATCAGAACGCCTGTGAGGGAGGGGATGTTGTAATCAGCAGCATTTTGAATCTCTTTTAATTTATAAAACAGTCTATCATTTGGAGAAAGGAGGCCCTTCAATCTTGTATAGAAGAAGCTGAGAGATTGCAGTCTGACAGGCAGTGGGGGGCTTTATCCACATTGCATATTCTTCGTGGAGGGCGGTGAAGGGAGCTGATGGATATTGTGCGCATGGGCGCTTCGGTCCCCCGGAGTCATCCCGGACACCACTACTGACTTGGAAAATTGGGAGCTGTGTAAATAACTCATTACCGGTTAGTCTTCTGAACTGGCCCCAGCACACCTGATTTGGGACAATTTTTAAAAAGTGACAGGAGCACAGTTTTGTATGCCCTCCAAATGTGACACGGTTATTGAAATAAATATGTCTGAGAGCCTCCGAGAGACCTTAAACGGAGTCATTCCCTGTTCTCTAATGCATACATACAGATGATTCTGCAGTAATATTTTAATTACGCCACGGGGGAAATTGAGCGCTTCTTCCTAATTGGCCAGATTTTCATTTTGGAGATTTGTGGCATGGATACTTTTTAGAGCATGTTTTTTTGTTTGTTTGTTTGGTTGGTTTTTTATTTCTAAACTATCACAGAGTTTTTGTTTTAGCATGCTTCCAGTTCTATTTACAGGTTAAAATGGCAGACTTATTTCCTGCCCCTGGCCAAGTAGTCTATATATGGAGTTTTCTGGAGTTGTTTTTATTTCTGCAAAGGTCAGGTAGAGCAGCATTTCTGATTAGGTATGAAACATTATAATTTGAGCTGTGGGTCTAATTTTTATAAAAGGCAATTAATAAAGTGCTTGATAAACACCCACTTAGCTAGGTGGGTTTATCAGTTGAGGATCTCTTAGTGCCAAATGACAGAAAACCTAAATAAAAACGGCTTTACCTACAAGGAAAATGTATTATCTCCCATAACAAGAAGACTGGAGGAAGCCTGCACCTGGGCTGATTAAAGATTCAGTGCTATTGGGCTTTAGTAGTCCCAACATGGCTGTTTTTGCCTCCAGGCTTGTCTCTTCCTGGTCACAGCGGTGCCATGAGTCACTTCCCCATACAGCAACAGTTCAAACTAGGAAGGAAGGGAGACTACCCCATTTGGTGAACCTCTTTGATAAAAAGTGTAATTTCCCATAAGTCTCCCAGCAGACTTCCCAGAGGTCTCATTGGTGAGAATTCTGTCACATGACCGTTCCCTAAACCAATCCCTGGAAGTGGAATGGAATGATCAGAATTCCCGTAGACCAATTAAGTTTTCTTCTGGCCCTGGAGAAGGAAGGGCCCAGTCTTCCCAGGAAGTATTTGGCTGCCTGACAGGGTAACAAGATTTGGTTTCTGTTAGCTAAGGAAATGTGGTTGTTGTGTTTACAACCATAGTGCCTGCCGCAGTAGGGAACTTCAAATGGCAGTCCTGTCCCAGCTCTGGTTATTCTGCAGGTAGATCAGGACTGAGAGGAGAACCCAGGTTTTCTACTAGCTTTCCCAGATTTACTATGTTGTCTCTCTGTATCCTGCCTTCATGGGCAAAGGGGAAGAAAAATACCTTTTTCCCTCTGCACGCCTAGCTTCTCTACTTGGGACCTTATAAATCAGATTTATGGAATTCACATTAACAAAAGGAAAACAACAGAAATTTAACATATGCATGGTGCATATACACAGGAGCACTTAGAGATGAATTTCCAACCTTCCTGGTAGATAGGGGAAGGAGGAGGGCAGAGAAGTATTCTTATATCTACTTCTTCTCAATTGCCTTCAGCTCACAATAGTCCTTATGCAAAAGTAGCATGTTTTGGGGCAGCATATTCTGCTAACTTTCTTGGGCACACAGTAGTGCCTTGAAATCCCAGTGCCTTTGTTGTTGTTTTTTTTCTTTAATTTTTAAAAAATATTTATTTATTTTTGAAACAGAGACAGAGACAGAGCGTGAGCAGGGGAGGGGCAGAGAGAGAGAGAGAGAGAGCGAGATACAATCTGAAGCAGGCTCCAGGCTCTGTGCTGACAGCACAGGCTCAGCACAGAGCCTTGACGCAGGGCTCGAACTCATGAACTGTGAGATTATGACCTGAGCCAAAACCAAGAGTCAGATGTGTAACCGACTGAGTCACCCAGGTGAAATCCCGGTACCTTTGTGAAGAGCCCGTTGTGATTCTTTACTCTCTAATGACCTAGAGACTTCATGATTATTTCTAAGGAGGCTTATTTATAATTGCACTTTTAGACATGGAAGGTAAAGTGTTCAAAATTGTGTGTGTTAGGGGCTATGGATGTACTCTAAGATTTGATAGTGCAGTTGCTATAAATCTGATGCACACTACTTTGGTGAGTTCAATGTTTTTAGTGCTTCCTGGATATACATTTGCCCCCATCCCCAACCTCCCCTCCCCCCACTCAACCCATGTAGAAGTTCAGTGCACAGTAGAGAAGAGCTCTGTGGTGACCATTATTCTGAATATACCTTTCTCCCCACCTCAAGCCAGCTTGGTTTATAAAAATCTGTTCACCCCATAGTATGACTTGTTTTAATTTCTTGTAGGAAAACCATGGTGACTATAACATATTTCATTCTCATCCCTTGACTGGTGACCGAGTGGCCATTATTAGAGACAGCATGTGTCTGTCACTACAACAACTGGAGAAAGGAAATGAGCAACTCACTCCACGGTTGTCCGTGTCCTGATGTGTTGGTACAGGCACGTAGTCAAAACCTGAGAAGCTAACCAATTCTAATCTGAAGAAGAGCCGCTTTACCAGTGTCTTTGCGGGGCTTGAATAATCCTTGAGATCTCTGTGAAGAACTGTTTGCTTTCAGAATTGCAAATCCAGAAGGCCACGTGAGGAGGCAGTTGTTTGGTCGTGTATGATCTTGGGTTTGGAGGAGGGGGTGGAGGGAGACTGTGTCAGGATGAATCTCAGTCATCTCAGCAGGAATGTTCAAAGCCAGCCCACTCCAGCGCACCTCACATTTCTTGATGGAATTGCTACGCTCCTCTTGGACGTCTTATTTGAAACTGAGCGGCCTATTTATTAAAGCTTGATACCTCTTTAGAGCAGGAATTTCAAGGCAAGAAAATAATCTGAACCATTGCAGATGGGCTGAGCTAGCAGGATTTTAGCACAGAAGCCTCAGAAGATGGTGGAGAGCCACAAGGTATGTGGGTGGACATATATTTGGACCACCAGATTGCATGCCAATTTGTAGGTTCAAAAAAAAAAAAAGGCAAGAGAGCAGGCAGGAAAGGAAAGAAAGCAGGAAAGAACAAATGAGCAACTATTTGGTGAATCGTTGGAGGACCATCTCTATGGGGATCTTATTTCTTTAAATATCTATTAGTGCATTAATCTTTCTAAAATACAATCTTATCATGCCTTTCCTTTTATTAAAAGTCTCTGTCTGCAGGGTTCCTCAATAAATTAAGCCCAGAATTACCAAATGATCCAGCCATTCCACTCGTAGAAATAAACTCGGAAGAATCGAAAATGGGGACTCAAATGAAATCTTCTACACGAATGTGCCTAGCACCATTCATATTAGCCCAAAGTGGATACAACCCAGATGTCCATCCATTGATGAATAGATCAACAAAATGTGGTATATTATACCATGGAACATTATGCAGCCATAAAAAGGAATTATTTGCTGATGCATGTTTCAATACAGATGAATCATGAAACCATTATGCTAAGTGGAAGGAGCCAGACACAAAAGGCAAAGTATTGTATGATTCCATTTATAGAAATGTCCAGAATAGGCCAATCCACAGAGAAACACCGTGCCCTCTTGTCCATCTGGGCACTCTTCCTTGAAAGCTTAGTGCCTTTGTTATTTCCTCTCTAAACTTCCTTGACCCTAGCCTCAGCCCCTTGCTTGGCAAAATTAATTGCTTTATTAGCTGAGACCCCAGTGTGTTTTATACATTCCTCTATGAAAGCACTTCTTACATTGTATTGTGGTTTGTTTCCTTGTCCGTTTTTCTCCCTACCTTATGGCCAGGGACAGATGCCACCCAGCCCAGTATCTGGCACATGGTGATCTTTCCATAGAATGGCTGTTGAAAGAATTGCATTGGATTGATTCAAGTCATGGTCATCCTATCTGGTTCATTTTCTTGTCACCCCCTCCATCATTTTTTGTGCAATTCATGGGCAAGGAGAAGGGAGAATTATTCCCAGTTTTCAAAGCCTAGGACTCTAATAATGAATTCAAGACAAAGTACTTGGCATTTTTAAAAAGTAGTCATAGTTTAGATGTAAAAAAGCATTTATGACCTGCTTTTATTTTTGAAGTGTTCAAAAACAATCACTGTAAAATTAACAAAGTGCTTCTGTACGAGGGATTTTCCTCCTGAAATGTTCTTAATCCTGCACTAAAGGATTATATTATTATTGAGGTTTTCTTGTCTTTCTGCTTATCTCCACAGGAAGTCTCTCCCCTCAAGGAACTGCCCAGGTTGTCCCTGTTCACTCACAGGACTTAGCAGGGCGCTTTATAAGTACTAGGAACCCGGTACATACGTAGTGTTTTGCAAAGCTCGTTCTAAGTGTTCCTTTGTACAGTTTTGGTATGTTAAATACTCTTTTTTTTTTTTTTTCAATAGCATTGTTGCAAGCCCAATTACATACTTCCTTTGACCAGCAACCTGAATAGCTGGAATAAACTGCAGAAAGACCTTTGGCTGTGCCCTTCATCAGGCTCGATACCGAGCTGTCCGCTGAGTCGGGCTCATTACTAGAAGGCTCTCGTCAGCTAGAGAATCAAACGGGGTACAAGAGCACTTTTAGGGCTCTCCCAGCAGAGGTGGCTCTCCAGGAGCTTTGCTGGCATTCTGAAGTGATCTCTCTCCAACACGTTTATTTTGCAGTTTTCTGAGGAGACAGGAGTCAGGAGACTTGGGGCATCCTCACCGCTCTGTTATTAACTCACTCTGTGACCTTGGGCAAGTCGCCTCACCTCTCCAGCCTCATTTTCTCATTCGTACATACAGAGATTGGATCAGCGTAACCTGTAGGGTCTCTTTCACCATTACCTGGTGGTAATTACAGGATGCCCAGAAAACAGCAGCTTAATTGACTTTGCAAAGTGTAAGGATAGGAAAAGGTCAGTTCTCTCTAGAAGCAGGTGAGCATTAGGACAATTCAAATTTGAGAGGCTTTTCCTGTGTTCAGATTGTTCCCCCATATGTCTTTCTTTTCTTTGCTTTTTTGAATGTGACAGGCTTTCTTATTGCTTAATTTTCTTTTTCGTTTCCTGAGGCTTTCAAGAGAGAAAGCAGGACTTTTCTGTATTGTTCTGGGAATTCTCTTCTGTGGGAGCAATGTTTGCCATTTGGTTGGAAGAATTCACCTGTATAATTTTTTTTTTCTTCTTAGAGGATTTTATAGGGAATTGGTAATAATAAGTTATATCTGGTTTTAGGGACTAGAGTCAGAGTTTATAATAGAGAACAAAAAGGATTACCCTTTAGAAAATTGCATAGTATCATTTAAATATTGCCTTACTTGCTCATTTTTAAATGTCTTTGAGGAAGTTTTGAAAAGATTTTGATGAAAGAAAAAAACTCATATATATTTTTTTGTTACTACAGAAAAAATTCTAGCTTTATTCCTTCTTTGCTTCGAAGAGTGTTTAATACTTATAATCCACGTGAAGTCAATGAGAAGTCTACAGTTATGTGTTACACTTCATTTTGTTCAAAAGTTTTAAAGATATGCTTTCTGAATTTAATATTCCACTGTGTGTGATACCTGGAAGTTATATTTGATCAGTTTAATTTAATTCTTGTTATGAATCCTGATTATTCATTTCAGTTTCTTTTTCCCCCCTCAAATGATATTTTAGGTTGCTTGCCACATATTGTAACTGGCATAATAGTTAATTTTAGGGGCACCTGGGTGGCTTAGTCGGTTAAGCATCTGACTTTGGCTCAGGTCATGATTTCACAGTTTGTGAGTTCGAGCCCCGCGTTGGGCTCTGTGCTGACTGCTCAGAGCCTGGAGCCTGCTTCGGATTCTGTGTCTGCCCCTCTCTCTGCCCTCCCCAGCTTGTGCTCTGTCTCTCTCTCTCTCTCTCTCTCTCAAAAATAAAATAAACTTTAAAAAATTTTTTTAAATAGTTAATTTTACTGAAAGCCTTATTCAAAAAATTTGAACATGCCATGACTTTCCTTGACCCCAAATTTCCTCCTTTGCCGAGGAAAGGATATACCCAGGTAACCTTTTTAGTCATCCCTGGCCGTGATAGCACATCTGCTGCTCAACTTCTGATCCTTGATAGGAACAGTTGTTTTCACTGAAATCCTTCCACATGAAGCAGAGAATAGGTAGACAGGTCAATTATCTACATCATCTCCATTGGGGTCAGGCTGGTTCTCACCGAGAGAGCCAGAGTGTGACTTCCAGAAGACAGTATGTGGTCTAAGGTACTGAGTGTAATCCCTAACCTGGCCCCTGTCGTAAGCATTTGGTTATTTGGAAGACCTACTTAGAAGATTGTCTAAGAGGAGGGAAAAAAGGTTAAGGAAACCACACTGAATGGTGATGGGAAAGATGGGAGAGAAGCAAGTCCATGGAGAATGAGAGGCATCACAGAATGGTCTTAATTTTGGTCCCTTGATTTGGGAATATTTTTCTTAGAAAGTTTCTTCATTCTTTTGGGATTTTGTTTCTCTCTTTCCTTTTATAAACAGTAATGCTAGGGAAGAGTTTTATACAATCCCTGGGAGATTATGAACTAGGTAAGTGAAATTACTCTGTCGTAGCCATGTGATGAGCATGATGCTTATGGAGTAAGAAAAAAGCACCTTAAATGTACACAGCATGTTCCTTCCACGTCACTCGAAGCAGCTTTTTACGAGGAGAAAGAGGAGACGTGTTTCCCGAGTAAGCACATGTGGTAGAGGAGAAGGACATTAGAAATGCTGGTAGTTACCATTTGTATACAGAGGGGGTTCAAGTGTTCCAGCGGTGGTGGGATATGGGGACAGGGGGGAGATGAGGAAACCTGGGCACCAGGAGCTACAGGCCTACCTGTATGCATGTAAGACCTTGCCGAGTCACGTAAACTTCTCTAGACCTCAGCTGGACGTATGTATATGTATGTATGTGTGTATGTATGTATTTATTTATTATATTTATTTATTTATTTATTTATTTATTTATTTATTTATTTATTTAAAAATAAGTGAACGTTATTTCCTTATTTTTATTTATTTATTTAAAAATAAATAAATTTGAGGGGCGCCTGGGTGGCGCAGTCGGTTAAGCGTCCGACTTCAGCCAGGTCACGATCTCGCGGTCCGGGAGTTCGAGCCCCGCGTCAGGTTCTGGGCCGATGGCTCGGAGCCTGGAGCCTGTTTCCGATTCTGTGTCTCCCTCTCTCTCTGCCCCTCCCCCGTTCATGCTCTGTCTCTCTCTGTCCCAAAAATAAATAAACGTTGAAAAAAAAAAATTAAAAAAAAAATAAAATAAATAAATAAATAAATTTGATTTGAAAATAAATTTATTGATTTATATTTAAAAATAAATTTTATTTATACTTAAAAATAAGTTTATGTATTTATATTTAAATATAAATAAATTTATATATTTAAATAAATAAATTTATATTTTAAATATATTTAAATTTAAATATTTAAATATTAATTTAAAATATAAATTTATTTATATTTAAAAATAAATTTATTTATTTAAATATATAAACTTATTTATTTAAGAATATAAATAAATTTATTTATTTAAGAATATAAATACCTTTATTTATTTAAGAATACATAAATAAATAAATAAATAAATAAGAATAAAAAGAATAGATAAATAAAATAAATTTAAAGAAGGGGGGCAGAGAGAGAGGGAGACAGAGAATCCAGAGCAGACTTTGTGGTGTCATTGCAGAGCCCCACGTGAGGCTCAAACTCAAACTCAGGAACCGTGAGATCACGACCGAGCCGAAGTCAGACGCTTAACTGACCGAGCCACCCAGGCGCCCCTCAGCTGGTCATTTTTAAAGTGAAGGGTCGGACTTCATGACTTCTAAGAGTTTTCCAAATTATTACATTTTATGGTTTATTTATAGCATCAGGACGTCGGGGTGAGTTTTTCAGATAGCTGAAACCTGCCTTTCTGTGCATCAATACTGGTGTTTATCTAAATGGATGGATATATTTATTCAATGCTTTATGCGCATCCCTGCCTTCTGAAACAGCACTAAATTTAACTTTTGCGTAGTGATTCAGGTGATCGTTATGAACAATGATGTAGTACTTAGGTACCCGTAGGGAATGTAGTGAGTGTGTAGAACTATTGGCCTCAAGACTAAGTAACACCACAGTCTACTATTCTTAAAAAAATTGTGCTTGCTCTCTTTTTTGTTTTGTTTTCATTTGTTTGTTTTTTAAGGCTTGCTGCTTTTCTAAATACCACTTCCTTTTGCTTCTGTTATCTGACCCGCTGCCTCTAACTTCCCTTTTTATATTCTACTTTGCTGGTTTGAATGGGCTAGGAACAGGGGGCTGGAGACAAGCAAGTAGGAATTAGGTCTGAAGTTAGAGCAAACAGCCTCTAGGAGGGATTTCAGGAGGTATTCCTGCCAGTGAACCTGATTGCCAGCGCTTGAGGCTTTTGGGGGCGTTCTTCCCCGTTGCAGTAAGTAAGCCTTGCATGAGTACAGTATGAAGGTATATTTACGGAACGATGTAAAGTTTGTGACCACTCTCCTTGCAGGAGAAAACATGAACGGTGGTAGGGCAAGAATGCCAAGAGGGCTCAGAAATAGAAAAGGGGTCACTGAGAGGGCAAATGGGCGGATCTGTGAGAGTGTCAGATGATGGACAGGCAAGGCCAGGTCTCATTCGTAGGGCGTCCCCCACCATCATCCTGTTCCCAGCCTTGGCTTGCCAGCCATTCTCTGCCGTGACAGCCCATTACTACCTCCTTTAGATAAAGCAGATACAGGGGATTGGCAGTGGCCGAGTTGAATTAGGACCCATGGATGCTGAACTTCTGGTTAATTGTCATCGTACTGATCCTCAAGGCCACTTGTAGAAGATTAAGAAAAGGTAAATTGGTTATTCATTTTCTGCATATTTACATGGAAATGCCACTTTATTAGCTTGCAAAATACAGTATCTTCCCTTTCAGCATAAATTTGGACACTGACTAATTTGCACTTGTTTAATCTTGCAAGCTTGGCAATTTTGGGAAGCCTCCTACACCCCCCCCCATCCTCCCTCCCCATAGTCTCACCTCACCCATCCGGCAAAGCCAAGAATGTTGCTTCACGCTCTAGGAGCCATATTAAAAAATACCACTGGGTTTCTCTAAGCTTTTCTGAAGTAAATTAATTAATTAATAAGCATCGCATAGGTTGGTCTCTCCTAGGGCTCTCTTTGCTGTGCTTTCTGGGTGCACCCAGCGAAGCAGTGAGACCTGGTGCTTCCTGGGACCACAGCTCCCTTGCCCAGGTGGGGGACAGGAGCTCATCCTGGGTAGGAGGGGAGCATGGGGGCTCTAAAGTCGGCAGCTGTGGCTTCATCCAGGATCGTGTTTACGTACCTCTTGAGGGTAATAGGGAGGTATGGGGGGAAAGCCACGAGGTGATCAGTAATTAGAGAAATGGGGCTACATGCGCCACCTCTTTTGTTGTGGAAGTTACGTGTGCCACGATTGTGTACCACCTGTGTTAGCTTTGTCCTCCCTTTTAACACAATCAGCGTGGGTGACGATGGGCACAGGTGCGGAAGCAACTTCTGCTTTCTTCCCTACTAATGCTGTCCCCGCCTCACTTCCAGAAAAATGCTGTCAGACTTGAGCTCAGGATTCTGGAATATATAACAGTATATATAACAGTATAGCCTGTGGGCTTATTTATCCGAGGCTTCGGATTGACTTCTGCTTTATTGATCGGGGCTGATAATCATGCAGTCTGTTGGGCTGTTCCTAATTATTCTGGCTATCTTAATTATTGGATTGTGCATGATCTGTTCTGTTCAAATAATTTCTCAGCAAAAAGAATTGAACCAGCTGAAGAGTGTGTATACATCTACCTCATTCCTATCTACTCTACCTCTAGCCCTCTGTGTCACATTAAATGAATCATTTTCGCCTCCCTGTTTTTCATTTTCCTCTCTGTGAACACAGAACGATATGATCTTGTGGCTTAAGATTTAGGGTCACTGGATATCAGGCACTAGCAAAATGTAAATTGTTGCCACCAGTTTGATAGGACCATTCATGCTGACTTTATGTCGTTTAAATCTTGATATTTTTCTCATTATGAGCTTACAAAAACATATGCTCGTCTTAGAAAATGCTGAAAACCGCAGAGAGGAAAACAAAAATCATTTATAACCCTGCGACTTAGTTATAGAAGCCTGGTAAAGTTTGATTTCTTCTCATCCAGACTTTACACAAATGTATACACAAAGACGTATTTGGGATAATATAATATATACTGCTTTGCAGCCAGCGTTAAGCCACAAGAATTTTTGCAGTTTTCATCATTTTTAATATCGGCATAGTATTTTAATGTGTGGATGCCCAGTCTTCTAGTTAACTATTCTTTCTGACTCTCCTATGTCCTCATATCCCTTTTTTTTCCCCCCAACTGACAGAATCTTCTATCTGAAATAAAACTTGATCCTATCACTGGCCTGCTGAAACCCTTCTGTGGCTCCTGATAACCTACTGGGTGAGGCCTTGCAGTGGGGAGAAAGCTAGGCTGCCAGCTGCCTGCCAACCTCTCCTTTCAGATCCTTATTCTTATCACTCTCCATCTCACACTTCATGCTCCGGCAGCACTGACCCTCCTGTCCGTCAGTCCCTGCAAACGCTCCTTCCCTCTGCACTTTTGCCTTAGCTCTTCCTCTGTCCAGAATGCCCATTCCTTCCCCTGACGTCACCACCCGTGACCTGGCTGACGCTGGCTCAGTTTTAAAATTCACTCCTGGATGGCCTCTCTGACTTCCCCCTTTCACGGGGAACGGGTCTCTCCGGGCAGTTCTGTAACAGCCTGTTTGTACCCCCATCACTTAAGTGACTCCTGGTCCCCTCCAATTCGTTCTCTACATGAAGGCAAGAATGAAGTGCTTTATGCTTGTCTCAAAAACAAAAAATCAATTCTGAGCCTGTCCTCAATTCTGATCGTTTGTAATCTGTGGCGACTCCCATTGAGGCTCTGCCTCAATCCGCCTTCAGGCTCTCCATGTTCTAGTCCCCACTCAGCTCTCTAGCAACACCTTCCCTGGCCCCCTCACACTCTGCACCCCAGTACCTCAGACCCTCCTCTTATCGCAGGATTTTGCAACTTTGAAGAATGAAGAGGTGGGCACAAAATGAGCAGCAGGCAAAAGTTTATTAGAGTATAAGATTGGAAAGGGAGAGAATAGTAGGCAAGCTCTCTTTACAGAAAGGGGGCATTCGAAAGTGAATGCCTGCGAACTATAGGCGAGGGTTCTTGTTTTATAAGGGTCTGATGCCCTCCTCCTTCCCCTCAAGTGGGGTCTGCACTTGTTCCTTCTCAGGTTCTACCCTTCTTGGCTTGATAGTTTTAGGTGCTGTGTTGTCCATTCCTGATTGGCTCATTTCCATTGTAGGAGGGGTGGTCTATGGCCATCTTCTGTCAGATTCCTGAGGGAAACCTCAGGGGGAGTGGGAGGTGTCTGTTACATTCTTTTTTTTTTTTTTTTTTTTTTTTAATTTTTTTTTTCAACGTTTATTTATTTTTGGAACAGAGAGAGACAGAGCATGAACGGGGGAGGGGCAGAGAGAGAGGGAGACACAGAATCAGAAACAGGCTCCAGTCTCCGAGCCATCAGCCCAGAGCCTGACGCGGGGCTCGAACTCACGGACCGTGAGATCGTGACCTGGCTGAAGTCGGACGCTTAACCGACTGCGCCACCCAGGCGCCCCAATGTGTCTGTTACATTCTTAACAGGAACCTTATGCCTTCAGGGGGTTTGCTGTGGTCACCTGTTCCCAGCATTGTTGCAGAATAAGTGTTTTCCCCACCCAGGGACCTCAAGTCCCATCCTTTCCATCTCTGACTATTTTATCCTATCTTTTCCTATCATACTCTTCAAAGTCCTGTCCATGACCTTCCTTCTGCCCCATGAGAATATTCCTGCCCATCCTCAAGACCTCAGCCGTCTTGGACTGCCCTCATGGCTCAGGCATCCTGTCCCATGGTCTCAGGGAACTGTGTGCTTCTCCTTCATGTCTGAGTTGCAACGTTGCATCTATTTGTGCTATTATTTCAATAACGCCAGTGTCTTTCACTAGACTCTAAGCTCTCTGAGGGTAGGGCCTCTGTTCGTTTTCATCCAGTTTATAGATAGAATTGGATTGGGGGAAGAATCCCCACATCCAATAGCTGAGGTTAGACAAAATCTTCAAGAGATCGAGCTGGATAGATGTGAGATAGATGTGACCCAGTCAGGCAGCGCAGGAGCTGTGGATTAAAGGTGGTCGTGCACAAAAGTACCTGCTCTTTTATAGTCCTGGGCATACCCTATGAAATCAACACTACCAGCCCCATTTTACAGGTTAACGAAGACTCAGAGAATTTCATAAAGATGTCAGGTGGTAGGGCCATAATTTGATGTTGAGCCATCCTTCAGGATGGGGAGGCAGCCTGGAATGAAGGACAGGCCAGTCCAGGCTGTCTACTAGGAAGTGATGGACCTCTTGGGGTACTGTTGTAGAGCCCCACATGTTCTTTATGTGCCCCAGGTTGTCCTTTGGCAGCTGGCTGACTCGTTTGCGTGGTCTGAAACCGGCCAGGCAGCAAAGACGTGCAGCCAGAAGCAGGGCGATCGGCAGAGGCTGATTTCATCACTGCACATTTGTGCCCCTGGCAATTAATGGTGCTCTCCCGGTCCTTTTGCCTTGCGCTACACAGGTGGGGGCAGCTCCTGGCCAGGGTACCGGGATCCTCGGAGGGCACTGTGCTAAGTCCTGGGCACAGCGCTGAGACTAGGGAAACAGGTATTCCGAGCCCTGCGAGGAAACCAAGGTGGCCCTTCCGTTTCTAGTCCAAGGCTTTCGAAAGTTACCCCCACCCCCACCCCTACAGGAGGCTGAGAACCGTGGGGTTCCCTGGAACGCCAGACTTCTAGCCCCAGGCTTTGAAAACCCAACAGAGGCAAAACATAAGTCTTCTGGCAAAGGAGAATAATCCAGAAAGGATGTTGCCAGAGAGTTTTAAAAAAATTCTTCAGGATTTTCTTAAATTAGGTTTTCCTTTTAATTACCTAGTTATCCTTCAGAAACTTGGAACAGTCCCATTCCTTATCAACATATTCCTTGTCAATTATGCACAGGCTCAGGCTTATGGTGCCGAGGGTGATGCTTAAGTACCAGGCAGCTGGAAGTTTTCCCCTTGGGTTGTGGGGAGTGTCAGGAATGCTAATGCGCTGTGCTCTGGGCTGAGCTGGTGGCTGAAGGCAGAGGCCTCACTGAGCACTGGCCCAGGGGCAGGGCGGGGAGCAGATAAGAGGCTTGGGGTCTGCACTGCCCTCCCCAGGGGGAGGGAGGGTGGCCCCACCGGGCGAACTGGGGGACTGAGCGTTAATCTCTAATTTTTGTGATTCTGATAGACCCTCCCCCACTCCCTGGTTCTTAACACTGCATTCTCAGAGGATTGGAATGATGCTTAGCAAAACTGCTTATTGGCACTTTTTTTTTCCCCCTGTCTGGCTGTCTGTGTCATTCAGGCTGCCTGAGGTAAAATTAAGGCTGGAAACATCGTGCGGGCATGTTCTGATGTGATGTGGGCTGGAGCGTGGCAGGGCTCGTGTGTGATGCGAGGCCACAGTGGTGAGGTGCAGGTCTGGACCATTCGCGAGTTATCTTGTCCCCTCCATGTCCTCCGCCGAGGCTTCTGGGGGCTGCATGTGATAAGCACAGGTGGTCAGAGAGAGAAGTCCAGCTTCGCTGCACGCTGTCGTTGGAACTGGACCAGAAGTACGTTTTATATTTCGGGCCCAAGCACTTGACGGTTGTTTTGACCCTTTGAGCTGTGTGGGTGGGTGAGGAGTTGTGGTAGGAGGAAGAATGGGGACTTCACTTTGGAGTGTGCAGCCGTGGGGGTGGGCCTCTTTCCCCACATAGAGATTCCCAAATGGATGGAGGTTCCAATTTGGCCCAGGGGGAGATTTTCCCTTCCCATCCTCACTCTAGGTTTGGAGTGTTTCCCCGCCAATCTGGGGCTCAGGTGTGGGGCTCTGGGTGACAGAGAGATGCAGTCGAGCCCTCATTCCCGGCCACCGTGCTCCACCTGCTTCCCTCTCCTCAGGCACCCCCGTGCCCCTTCTGTTTGTTCTCAGCCCTCCTCCGGGGTTTTAGGCACCTGACTGCCTGCTCGGCCAGCAGGGAAAGAAATCTGTGCATGCAGAGGTTTGGACAGTGGTTTCCTCGAGTATTTCCTTCTGTTTCCTTGTGGGTAGAGGGCAGCATGAGAACAAAGGAAATGGAAGCATACAAATAATACTGCGGATAAAAGCAACGCACAAGTCCAGCTGTGCCTGCCTGCTTTGTCCTCGTCCCTTTAAGGGGACCAATTGGGCACGATCAGGTGTAGTCATTAGTGGCTCACATCTGACAAGGTCTGTTAAGATATCTGAGACTGGCTTTGGAAGGAGATACAGATTCCATGCCAGCTCTGTTAGCCCTGGGACTTTGGACAGATGGTTTAGCCTCACTGAGCCTCAGTTTCCTCCTCTGTAAAACAGAGGTAGCCTCAGAGTCTGTCTCACGAGGGACATGTGAGCAAAGCTCTGAGCCTAGAGTCTGGCGTCATCTAGCAATCCTTCAGTAAGCTATGCTCACAACTACTTATTTCTTTATTTATCTAAAATCTTTGTATTTTTGGAGAGAGCAGTGGGGGAGGGGCAGAGAGAGGGGGACAGAGGATCTGAAGCAGGGTCTGTGCCGACAGGCTGACGCCAGCGAGCCCGATGTGGGGCTCGGCCTCACGGATCGGGACAGGCCACCTAAGGGGTGTGTGCCTTGTTCTTCCTATTTGTAAGAGGAACAGAATGTCGTCCGTATATGACTTGTGAGGATGTGTGATGAGACACTCTGAACACAGCGTAACAGGCTACGTGATAAATAAAAGCATGATTATGCCATTTTCCTGTAGGCCACACCAGAGCAATTCTGGTGGTCCCACACCAGTGCTTACCTGGCTGCAGAGTTATGCCATGACTTAGGGGTGTCTGTGGAGCTGCTGGAGGAACCGGCACACACGGGAAATAGTGGGAAAGAGGGTCCCGCCCGGACTCTCATCTTCCTTGCCGCTGCCTCAAAAGGCTCTGGGGATGTGGTTTCTTCCTACCATAAAATTCTTGCTGCTGGGAGGTGGTGAGTGCCATCCTCCATTGTTCACGTTGCAGTGAATCCTGGATAATCCATTCAATTTGGAGATTTTGTCCCCCTTCACTTCTTGTCTCTGGTGTCTTCCCGGCCACCTGACTATGAAGGGGCCGGAGAAGGGAAAGGAAATGAAATCGGACTTGTCAGGTTTGCTCGGTCGTTGCTCATTCTTGATCATTACTGCGAAAAAGTTGAAAATATTGTTTCCAATCAATTTATATTGTTTTTTGAAATTGATTTCAATAGCCTACCGAAGCCCAGGAGTACAACTCTATCAATTATCGAGCCAGCAATAGAACAGGTGCTCTCTATAGATCCCGAAGTCTGGCTCTAAAGGGCTCCCAGTTTCCATTTATCTTGATATGTATCTGTGACATGTCTCATCATAAATCCAGCAGCCCATCTGGTGAAGGGGACATAAGAACATTGTTCATGGTAGCAAATACGTTTAAATTTTTTCACAGTTTGAGCAGATCCATTACCCTTGTCTATACTGCCATAAATTAGTTCTACCAAACATTGCTTCCCTAATCTCCATATCCGCCAGTAATTAGTCAATTCAGCTTGATCCAGGGTTCACTTTCATAAAGGAAACAAACTTCTGAAAGTGTAGCTCAATTAGGAAGACTCTATGAAGGCACCTGGAAACAGCCAAGAGTGCATTGTTTTTAAGGATAATTTGCCCTGGAACACTGCCAACCCACTCCACAATGGGCAGTCTTTCTCCAGTAACTTGCTCTTTTCTGAGTAGTTGGGAAACTGCTAACGTCATCAGAAGTTATGGGTCCCCATGTGGCATGTGGGAGATTTCTCTCCCTCTCTCTCTCTCTCTATCTCTCCATCCCTCCTTCCGCCCTCCCTGTTTCAGAGTCATGGCATTTTTGTGGAACCATAGTCTAGATTCAGAAAGTAGGTCTTCTGTCTAGAAGGCACTTGCTAAATAAATGTTTGTTGAACAAATGAATAAATGAATGAGTGAAAGAAAGACTAAATGAGGAGATGATTGACTTTTGATGGCAAAAGGTAATGACTGATCCTTGGCCCCTAATTTTTTCCCCAAATGCTGGAGGTGAGGATGAGGTTACAAGTATCGCAGTCCCTCAGGTCAGGACTCACACTTTACTGGTGCTACTTACAAAGACAGCAGGAAGAGGGCGTGGATGACCACTGTCCCTGTGCACTAGGCACTGTTAGGACACTTTATATATATTATCTCATTCGGTCCTCATGACAATTCTGTGAGGTTGTATTACCTCTACGGTACAAATGAGGAAAGGGAGGCTCAGAGTGGTTGAGTTTATTGCTCTAAGTCACATAGCTGGTTCTAAAAACAATATTCTCCTTTACACACTTGTGTGCCGCTGTTTCTACGCACATACTAAATGTAGAAAAGTCCCGATATTTGAGAGTACGCAGGTTTAAACTTCCAATTAAAAAAGTCATATTCATCAATGTTCATACTACTGGAAAAAAGTCACACTGGAGAGTGAATGAATAAAGCTGAGGTTTGCTTCCCACACCGACCGGATGCCTTCCAGAATCTAGGAGATTTGAACTTCAGGTGTGTATTAACAGCTTTAGACTCGTGTACTATTAAGACAGGTTTTGTTCAGACTGTATCGATCTCTCTGAGGTCAGCAGGTCATGATCAGAGCAAGAGTAACCAGCAGCAACTATTGGCCTGTCCCTGTAACATGACATCCCCCGTGGGAAGGGAAATACCACTGTGTACTGAGCTGGAACGTCCATTGAGCCCGTGGCTGTATTTGGTCTCACCTGGGTCGGGGCCCAGGGAGCAAGGTTTGGGACAGGTGTCAGATCTTGCTTGTGTCCGCCTTCTCACCAATGGCGTAATCATATCTCCCTTGCCCACATCGGCAGCTCTGAGATGGAGAGGAAAGAATGGAACCTAGCTCCACATTGTGGTTCACCATCTCCCGTTAGAGAGAGAAGGTAAAAGGAAGGAGAGGAGAAAGTGGAGGGAGAGAGAAACAAGCAGACAGCACTCCGGTGGGCTGAAATCCCCCATCAGCTGCGTAAAATCACATCCTGTCTTTAATCTCCAATCGTGAATCCATGTCCTACCAGCTAATCACCAACTGCGTGCTCTCACGGTTTTGAGAAGCTGAGAATCCCTGGTTTTGATTTTTTTAATTCTATTTTTTTTTTATTGTAGATATACTAACTACACTAAAGGAAATTGAAAAATGGATTCAGCAAACCAGCGGTCTTTCACTGCTTTAACCCCGTGACAGCTGCTACCTGTGCACAAGATCATGCTTGTTTGAGCACTGTTCTTTCTGGTTTGCTCCCCTGCTCCCCTCCTCCTTTCAACTTCCTGTGGTGATGTTTACTCTCTCTGCAGTAGGTTGAATCTGTCAGACTTGTCACTGAATCCTCCCTCTTTGGTCCCTAGAGATCATGTGTTTACAGTTCAAGGAACTCACTAGAGTCTTGCCTTCAAGGAATAGTCCAGTTGTCTGGGTTTGTTCAGGTAAAAAAAAAAAAAAAAAGTAGCAGTAGCAGAATAATGATAATAATGAATAATAATAATGATAAATATAATAACGATAGTGATAGAAGCTAACACTAACAGTATTATATGAATGCCTCATTTAATCCTCTGGGATAGATGGACTACCCCTGTCCATATATTATAGCTGAGGAAACTGCTGTTAGGAAGTTTGCTGAGGACACACAGCTAGTGAGTGGTGAAGCCAGAATGCAAATCCAGGTGTCTTGCTTCAAAGAGGACATAGAGGGGCACCTGGGCGGCTCAGTCGGTTGAGCATCCAACTCTTGATTTTGGCTCAGGTCATAATCTTGTGGTTCGTGGGATCGAGCCCAAGTCGGGCTCTGCACTGACAGCTTGAAGCCTGCTTGGGCTTCTCTCTTTCTCCCTCTCCCTCTGCCTCTCTGTCTCTCTCTCTGTCAAAAATAAATAAATAAACATTTTTTTTTTTTTAAAAAGAGAGGGAATTGGGCTCCTGGGTGGCTCAGTCAGTTAAGTGTCCAACTTCAGCTCAGGTCGTGATCTCACAGTTCGTGAGTTTGAGCCCTGCATCAGGCTCTGTGCTGATGGCTCAGAGCCTGGAGCCTGCTTCGGATTCTGTGTCTCCATCTCTCTGCTCCTCCCCCACTCATGCTCTGTCTCTCTTTCTCCTTCAAAAATAAATAAAAACATTTTAAAAAATTAAAAAAAAATAAAAAAGAGAGAGAATATAGAGTGAACACAGATATAATTCCACGCAAGTGAGGTGATTCCCCATTAGTAATAAGAAACAAGAGTAGCAGAACAAAGTAGTGTGTTATGGAGAGTCTAAACAAGAACGACTTTGACACCTGTCAGGTACTTCCTAGATCAAACACTTGCTCTCAGTTGCTTTTACTTCATTTGGAGTCTTGTTCACCTTCATCTGGAACTTTCCTCTCTCTGGTACAGTGGCCAGCAGCCACGTGAGACTGTTGAGCTCTTGGGATGAGACTTGCTGTGCTTTAAGTGAAAAACAGCAGATTTTGAAGATTTAGTGTGAAAAAAGTATGTAAAATATCTCACTAACGGGTGCCCGGCTGGCTCAGTTGGAAGAGCATAGGATTGTGAGTTCAAGCCCCATGCTGCGTGTCAAGATTACTAAAAAAAATAAGTAAACTCAAAAAAATTCCACTAATACTTTCTAAAATATTGATTTTATGTTAAATTAAAATAGAAGATAATTATTCTTGCCTATTTATTTTTGTAGCATGGCCACAGAAAACTTGAAGTTCTATATATGGCTTGTATTTCCACCGGTCAGTGCCACTCCACAGTCACTAACTTTGTACCTCTCTCCTCTCAGCTCTGGAGACCTGATGATGGGTTTGCCCTCAGGGCTTGACTTCAGGACTGGTTTTGGCCATTTGAGGCTTAAAATTGCCAGCATTAGTGCACTAAACTCACTGTATTTGGTTTATTTATCTCAGTGAGGGCTGTTCGTACCCCTTAAAGGAGGCGACAAGGAAGACGTTTTCTTTTGTCTGCTTAATACCTGATTCCCTCTGAAACGAAATCTCTCTGATGAGAACATGGCAGCCCCCTTGCCCTGTGACCCCATGATGGATCTTTCCTTTCAGACCGGGATGCGTGTCGGCAGAGCTGGTGTGAAAAGAGTTCTTTATTTTTCTGTCCACGGGCCAGTTATGGAATTCCACGTTGCCTCTGAAATGTTTTAGGAAACAGTGCAAGCTGTTCACTCACCCTTTCATCTGCTAGCCATAGCTCTTACACGTCAAGGACCCAGAAAGAAGTCACAACCTCAGCTCTTAAGGAACTCGGGACACTCCGACGGAGGCAGACTCTCTGATCTATTAGGAAATGATCCAGAGTCAGATTGTGAGGCTCAGCCCCTAACATCACAACACCAGGGAAGAGAAATGAGCTGCGACGGCTGCTGTGTTCCTTCGGGAAGGCATTTTGAATGAAGGTGTTGGGCTTGGGGGGCTTAGGGGGTTTGGGGTGGTTCCAAGGTGATGGCTGTATAGCTGTAGGAAGAAAGGGGCCTGACCCTGCCAAGGCACATGTCTGGGAGTGGTGGAGATATAGCCCTGGGGACCAGTTGCAGTAAAAGTAAGTGAAGTGGGGGGCGGGGATAAGTGACAAGGGCCTAGAGCCTGGTTTTGATTAGGGGGAAGCCAATGGTATGTTACTATGTAGAGGCAAGACAGAGCCAGATGATGAAAACCTCAGGCTTTATTGCTCTCAGGGACCACGAATTTTCTCATCTTCTGTTTGCCCAAGTGTGGAAGTTGGTACATTGGCACAGCATTAAAGCTATTTAATAAACAGGTGGCATTTACTATGTGCTGGGTACTTCATTTTAAAATAAGTACATAATTCTACAATAAATACCTAATTACATTATGGGAGGTAAAATTGTGTCCCACTTGTAAGTAATCAATGTAAAGAAACATATTAAGTGCATGGCACTGTAAATGGCGGGTGATTATAGCAAAAATCTTGTTTTTTTAAATTATTTTTTAATTTATTTATTTTGAGAGAGAGAAAGAGCGTGAGCAGGGAAGGGGGAAGGAGAGAGAGAGAGAGAGAGAGAGAGAATCCCAGGCAGTCTCTGCACTGTCAGCACAGAACCCGACGTAGGGCTCAACCTCACCAACCCGCGAGATCATGACCTGAGCCAAAATCAAGAGTCGGACACTTAACTGACGGAGCCACCCAGGTGCCCCTTAGAGCAAAATCTTAAGGGTTGTCATAGTCTGCATTACAGATGGGCAGCTGAGGCTCCAGAGGCCCCAGACCTTTCCACAGCAGATTTATCCAGCAGTGGCAAGAGGGTGGGTTGGAGGGTGGAGAGAAGAGCGGCAAGGAGGCCAGTCGGCCAGCTCTTCAAGAGTGTAGCGATGGGAGTCTTGCACTGAGCGTTGAGTGGAGAGGAAACACAAGAGCCATTGGGTAGACCACCATTCAGGCGTTCCATTGCATGTGTTTATCTCTCTGTACACTTGGGTTAATCTGCGATGCACATTTGGGGTGCAGACTCCTTGTGTGTGTGGCAATAGTTCTGTATGGTGAATGTGAGCAAGTGCCAGGAGATATTTCGTAACCAAATGCTGACATTTATCGAGTGCTTCGACTGGCTGCGTCCCATGCTAAGTCCTTGAATGACCTCTTTCATTCCTCATAATAACCACAGAAGGCATCTGCCGTTTCCCACCCCCACCCCCACCCCCCGCCTTGTACAGATGAAGGCACAGAGGCTCAGAGAGTTTAAGTCACTTGCCAAAAGTCGCACAGCCGGGTTTCAAATCCAAGTCTGTCTGACTGCAAGACCTTTAGCCACCACATCATTGCCTGGTCCTAGTGACTTTTTACAGCATCTTCTGCTGTTTGTCTCTCATTTAACCTTGAGTATGAGTTTCTGTGACTTAGCTTAGAATTTGATTCATCTCCCTAAGCACCAGAAACAACAGATATTCACCGGACCATAAACCCTATTCCTAACCTCTGTGCAGTATATTTATGTATCTTCTTCTGTGGTTTATATCATCATTAAAGCGGCTCTACTTGGCCCTTTAAGAAGCTAATTAATCACTAAATATAGATCACAACTTGTTCTTTTCAACCCTCTGCATGTTTCTTCCCCCCATTGTGTGATGCCATCTGGTACTATGAGCTCATGCTTTTTGTGTTCCTTTTCAGAGAGCCAGATTCATTGCTGTCTATACCCAGAAAGCCAGTTAATTTCAAAGTTTGCATGCATGGCTTTGAAAAAATTGGAAGCTAATGCCTCCTTGTGGATTTCCACAGTATCACTTTTTAACATAACATCGTACGGAACTTCAGTCTTTACCACCATCCACACATACACACACACATGTCTTTTCATCAAAAGGACCTAATTTGTCTTTGGCAAGCTGTCAAGCAGCTACAGGTCTTTTCCTGTGTGATTTTTGTCAAGTTTCATTTTGTCAGTTTAAAGCGTATGCTGTAAGGAGCCAGACCTTAATAATATACTCCCCCCTTCGAATCTATTTGACTTTCTGAGACAGCAGCGGAGTTTAAGAACAAGAAATACAACAGCTAATGTGGGCCCCTGACACTGCTGCTGATCTGTCCTTCACTCCCACTTTCTCTCCTAATTCTGCCTGGAGTCTTGATCATCTTCCAAGGGAGTGGAGCACAGGAGCCGTAGACTGTTTTCTTGCAAGCTCAGCTGAGGGGCTCTGGGCTTGCCAGCAGGCTCCCAATCAGTGGGATTGTTGAGTACTGCTTGTTACCGTCCGGTCCAGACCTTGTCACTCTCCACACCTCCTTTCTCTTCTCGTTTCAGAGCGCTTGGCAGTTTAAATTTAGCCTGGGAGCCTAGCGGGGAAGGAAAGGTAATTTGGCTACGTGAGCACTGCTTACCTCACTCCTGGCACATGCTGGATGCCCCTGGGGAAGCAGGAGAGCATTGGCCAGCTGCCTTCCTCCTTTCTGTGGCTCTTCCTCCTGGGATCGTGCCTGTTCCTAGCAAGGGGCTGAGATGAGCCCTGAGAATGTCCCCTGTGATGTAAAAGGAACCGTGTATTTCCCTAGCATAGAAGCTGTCCTAGGGCCAGCCCCTCGCGCTCTCAGAGAACGGTTTCTACTCAGTCCACACTCCATTTGAGCATGAAGCAGCTTCTGTGAGATGCAGGTAGAATGAAGTCACTGAGTCAGCCGTAGAGCCAATCCAGTCTCCAAATAACATTGTCAAAAGGTATGGGTAATATACAGACAGAAGCCTCAATTAAGTTTTGTTTCCAAAAGAGCACATGTTGTTACTAAACCAAAAAAAATGGGGGCGCCTGGATGGCTCAGTCAGTTAAGCCATTGACTTTTGATCGGTTGCACGTTGAAGCTCTGCATTGGGCTCCATTTTGGGCGTGGAGCCAACTTAAAAAAAAAAAAAAACGAAAAAAATGTGCTTTTCCCTGTAAATTGACAATTTGCTTAATAACTCGTTGTAGCCACCCACAGAATTAAGATGCACTTCTAAAAGATTAAGGATTTCTAACTTTCCTGAGTGACTAGTATACAAAATTTGGATAACAGCATATATGTTAAAGCTTGGTTACTACTTTGCACTGTGGCCTTAGGCTAGTTGCTTAATGTTTCTGAACTTCAAATTTTTCTACCTACTTAATGGAGCAAATCATACTTATTATTTTTTAATCTGGTTCATAGGGTTGTGGGTGAGCATCAAATAGATTTTGTCAAATGCTTTTTCTGCATTTAGGAGATGATCTTGTGGTTTCTGTGCTTTATTCTTTTCATAAGGCCTATTATATTAATTGATTTTCACATGTTGGAACAATCTTGCATTCATGATATCAATCCCACTTGGTCATGATGCATAGTCTTTGTTATATGTTGCTGAATTCAGTTTGCTAGTGTTTGTGGAGGATTTTTGTATATAATAGTCACAAGAATATTTTGAAATATTCTTTACTTGTTATGTTTTTGGTTTTTGTATCAGGTGTAATATTGACCTCCTAGAAAGATTTGGGAATTCTATTATTTTTTTTTTGAAGAGTTTATGAATGATCGTTATTCTTTTTCAGATATTTGGTAAAATTTACCAGTAAGGATGTATGGTCCTGGGCTTTTCTTCACTGGAAGATTTTAATTGTAGAGATTTTATTTTTAAGTAATTTCTACACCTGACACGGGGCATGAACTCACAACCCCAAGAACAAGAGTCTCATGCTCTACTGACTGAGCCAGCCAGGCACTCCATCATTGGAAGATTTTTAATAAGTTATTTACTACCTTAATCTCTACCTATTATAGATCTTTTCAGATTTTCTATTTCTACTTGAGTCAGTTGTGGTAGTTTATGTCATTCTACAGATTTCATCTGTATAATCTAATTTGTTGGCATATAATTTTTTCACAATATTCTCTTACAATCCTTTTTATTTCCATATTGGTAATGCCCTCTGTTTTATTCTTGATTTTAGTAACTTGAGTCTTCTTTTTTTTTTTATTTTGGTTAGATTAACTAAATTTTATTAATCTTAATTTTGTCAATTTTATTAATCTTAGTGCCAATTTTTGGTCTTGCTTATTTTCTGGGTTCTTCTATTCTCTACTTCATTTGTTTCTACTGTAATTATGTAATCTCTTTTCTTCTGCTTAAGGTTTAGTTTGCTTTTCTTTTTCTTGTTTTTTAATGTAGACAGGTTATTGATTTGACATCTTGTTTTTTAATGTAGGCATTTGCAGCTATAAATTTTCCTCTAAGCACCACTTTAGCTGCATCCCATAAATTTTGGTATGCTGTGATTTAGTTTTCATTCATCTCAGAGTGCTTTTAAATTTCTCTTGTGATTTATTTTTTAAACACTTGGCTGTTTAGGAGTGTGTTACTACATTTCCACAAATTTGTGAATGTCTCAAGTTCTCTTATTGATTCTAACTTCATTGTAGTATGGTCAGAGAACATACTCCATATGGTTTTAATAATTTTAAATATATTGAGATTTGTTTTATTGCCTAACATGTGGTCTATCGTAGAGAACATTCTATGTGCACTCAAAAAGAATGTGTATTCTGCTGTGGTTGGGTAGAGTGTTCTATAGATGTGTTTTGTCTAGTTGTTTTAGAGTGTTGTTCAAATCTTCCATTTCTGTGTTGATCTTCTAAATGTCGTACCATGTTTGAAAGTGGGATATTGAAGCCTTCAACTATTCTTGTTGAATTGTCTATTTCTCCCTTCAGTTTTTGCTTCCTGTATTTTGGGGGCTCTGTTGGTAAGTAGGTGCATATGTGTTTATAATTTTATAAATTCCCAGGGGATTGACCCTTTTACCATTCTAAAATGTCTTTGCCTATAGTAAAAATTTTTGTCTTTAAGTTTATTTTATCTGATGTTAGTATACCATTCCCATCTCTCTTTTGGTGATTGCATGGTATATCTTTTTCTGTACTTTACCTTTAAACCTATTTGCATCTTTGGATCTAAAGTGTGTCTCTTGTGGACATCATATAGGTGGATCACGTTTTATTTATAATGCCAATCTCTGTCTTTTGATTGGAGTGTTTGATCTGTTTAGATTTAATGTAATTCCTTATAAGGGAGGAGTTATGTCTGCTGTTTTGCTATTTGTTTTCTATACGTTCCTCTTTTCTTCCATTACTGTCTTCTTCTGTGTTAAATGGATGTTTTCTAGTAACCTTTTAAATATGTATTATATATGTATGTATACACACACACACACACACACACACAAGTTGCCTTGTGAATTACAATTAACATTTTAATTTATAGCAATCAAGTTTGGGTTAATACCAACTGAATTTCACTCGTATATAAAAGCTTTGCTGCTTTGTAGCTCCATTCCCTCTCCTCTCCTTTGCATGGTTATTATCATACACATTACATTGTATGATCCTCAACAGAGATTTACAATTATTGGTTAATGTTTTGTGTCTTTTAAATCAGGTAATAGAAAAAAAGTTACAGCACAGATAGTACATTTATATTGTCTTTTATGTTTACCCATGTCATGACCTTGACAAATGTTCTTTATTTTTTTCTAATGTTTATTTATTTTTGAGAGAGAGAGAGAGAGCGGGGAAGGTGCAGAGAGAGGGAGACACAGAATCCAAAGCAGGCTTCAGGCTCTGAGCTGTCACTACAGAGCCTGATGTAGGGCTCAAACCCACGGACCGTGAGATCACGACCTGAGCCAAAGTCGGACACTTAACTGACTGAGCCACCAAGGCACCCTGACAAATGTTCTTTATTTCTTCATGTAGATTCAGTTACTGTACTTTCCTTTCATCCAGAAGGACCCCCGTTAGTATTTCTTGTTGGACAGGTCTGCTAGTGACATACTCTCTCAGTTTTTGTTTTGCTGGAAATGTCTTAATTTTTCCTTCATTTCTGAAAGATGACTTTGTTGCATATAGAATTCTTGATTAATTTTCTTTCTTTCATTGCTTTGAATATGTCATCTCACTCCCTTCTGGCTTCCATAATTTCTGATGAGAAATCATCTTCTACTCTTTTGAGGAACGCTTGTATGTGATAAGTTGCTTTTCTCTTGCTTCTTTCAAAACGTTCTCTTTAGCTTTTGGGAGTTTGATTATGATGTGTCTGGGTGTGGCTCCCTTTGAGTTTATCCTATTTGTGGTTCATCAAACTTAGATGTGAGGATGTATGTTTTTCATCACATTTGGGGAACTTTTGACAATTATTTCATCAAATATTCTTTTTGCCCCTTTTTCTCTTTCCTCCTTCTTGCGACTCCCATTATACTGACATTGATATAATTGATGGTGTCTCACAGATCTCTGAGGCTCTGTTTATTTTCTTCTCTTCTTTCCTCATTTTTTTCAGACTGGATAATCTCAATTGACTTCTCTTCAAGTTTGCTGATTAATTTTTCTGCCCCTCCAGTGGATTTTTCATTTTATTTATTGTGCTTTTCAAGTTCAGGATTTCCACTTGTTTTTTTTTTTTTTCTTTTTATCCTTCCTGTCACTTTACTGATATTCTCTGTAGGGTGAGACATCATTCTCATACTTGCCTTTAGTTCTTTGAACATGTTTTAAGCAGCTGATTTAACGTCTTTGTCAGGTAAGTCCAACATCTGGGTTTCCTCAGTGATACTTTCTACTGAATGGCTTTTTTCCTCATGCATGGACCATATGTTCTTGTTTCTTTGTATGTTGTATACTTTTTTACTGAAAACTGTGTATTTAAAAAAATATTATGTAGCAACTCTAGAAAATAGATTCTTCTTCCTCCTCAGGGTTTGTTATTATTTGGTGGTGTTGTTGTTGGTTTCTTTAGTGTCTTTCCTTAACTGATTCTATAAAGTCTCTATTCTTTGTCATATGTGGCCCCTGAAGTCTCTGCTTGACCAGCTGTGTGTGAAGCTAATGGACAGAAATGTCCTTAGCTGCCTGGAACTAATAAGTCCCAGTGTTTGCTGATGGGCTCTGTGTGGATGTCGTTCATGTCTTCAGCTCTGCCTTAGCCTTCACTCCCTGCTTTACAGAGCCTCAAGGTCAGCCAGAGGATGAATACTGCTTGGAATGACAGTTTTGAAAAATACAAATGCAAGCTATTAATACATTTGCAGCATGTTATCTGCTACTATTCTCGTCCTAGATTGTTTGTTCTTTTTAAGCACAGGCGTTTTCTGACTTCTATGTAAACATCTAACTTATGTGCCTTAGACCACAGAACCACTGCCACGGGCCCATGTTGAAAAAACAAGGAGAAAAATAGAGCTTCGAACTTTGAGGGAATTGGTGGTTTCATGATGAAAAAAAAAAAAAAAAGAAAAATCTTCCCCAAAGCAGAGGTAGTCTTGGGGCAGTGTTTCTCAAAGTGAGATTCAAGGACTGCCTGCCTCAGAATTACTTGGGATGTTTGTTAAAGTTCAGGTTCCTGGCTCCATCCCAAATCCTTTGATTTAGAATATCTTGGGTGGGGTCCATCCAGGAATGTACATTTTTTTTTTTTATAACTTAAAGAAAAAAAATTTTTTAACGCTTATTTATTTTTGAGAGGCAGAGAGAGACAGAGCACGAGCAAGGGAGGGGCAGAGAGAGAGGGAGACAGAATCCGAAGCAGGCTCCGGGCTCTGAGCTGTCAGCACAGAGCTGGATGTGGGGCTCAAACTCACCAAACCATGAGATCATGACCTGATCCGAAACAGAGTCAGACGCTTAACCGACTGAGACACCTATGTGCCCCCCCCAAAGTTTTATTTCTATAAGTAATTAAATTCCAGAAATTAGACATTTATTTGCATCTATGAGGATTTTTTTTTTTTTTTTTTAGTAGCTGCAGGGTTATCATAGGATTCAGGCTGAATCATGGGACTCAGAAGATTTTAGGGGAAAAATAAGCCCGTATTTATTTATGCAATAAAAGCATGGGTTGGGAGAGAGGGTAGGAGAAGATACGATAAGTCAATGGGTATACTTGCTCATTTCAAAATATTGTGCCTAGGGCTGGGCATGCAGCCAGAAAAGGTAGGGAAAGTTTTTTCTTTCTCCTCTCTAATTTTCGTTTCCCTCTCTACTTTTAATACTACTCTTTCTCTTGGGACCCAGAATTTAGGTCAGTAAAATTTATATTAAGGAAATGCATCAGCTGCCCTGGGGTTAAATAGGCTCTTGAGGCTTATCTGGTGACTGAATCACCACCTAAGCCACCGCATAGAGGGTTGTCTTCATGGAATAATGTCTTCTGGTTTCCAAATAACACACTTCCTAATGAACTTTTTGATGCAGCCCGTTTCAGAGTTTGAGATTGGATCAAGTTCAGACACATGTAATTTATCTGGGTTAACTTAAAATTTTAAGCTGATTTCCCCCAACCACATGTATACTTTTAGGCCATTTTTCCTTGAGGAGTTTTGCGTTTGGTTAACACAAACTCAGCGTTGAAAAACAATTTGGGGAGTTTAGATCTTTATCAAATTTATGACATTCACAAGTGACACGTGATTTAAAAAATTATTTCACATTTTAGATTTTTACTGCTCTGACTTGCCTGTATCACTGAGAGTCATCAGGTGATTCCTATCCCTCCCCCCATTCAACCCAGTTCAGGACACATTATTGGGCTGTAGATCTCCAGAATTCTATTACAAATACACGGACTAGTAAATCGCATTTCTTATTTCCTTCAAGGTATTGCACAGCGATGCACAGCCATCAAGTACCACTTTTCTCAGCCAATCCGCTTACGAAACATTCCTTTCAATTTAACCAAGACAATTCAGCAAGATGAATGGCACCTGCTTCGTGAGTATTTCGGGGAACGGGTCAGAGAGGAAATGGTGTCTTGCCGCACAAAAAGTATTCCCACCAGCCCTCTCAGGTTTGGACGGAAGGACGTTGTGCTGATTCTATGTGGGCCCAATCCGACTTGGTCAGCGACTCAGGGAGTCATTTCGACTCAGGGAGTCATTTCGCTAGGCTGCAGTCACAACTTGTTTACAGGTGGAACGTGTGAAAATCAAGCCTGAGGCTTTTTGAGACAGGGCAGTGTGTGTGTGTGTGTGTGTGTGTGTGTGTGTGTGTGTGTGTGTGTGTGTTTCTGCCCTGGGGGCATCTGTACCGAAAAGGCCTCCTGCATCTTTTCTTTACCAAGTCATCGTGCATGAAGATCTGCTCTGCCACTTAGGTTAGTAAACCAAGGAGATTATACCTTAGGTACTCTCGGTTTTGTTTCGTTTGTAGAATATTCATTTTAGCTACCACGTCTATCTCAGACCTTGGTATTTCTGCCAAAATATCTTTATGAGTGCATGTTGTAATTTTCTCACAGGAGGTCTGTTATCAGAGGACATCTCAATGATGGGAACTACTCTTTTTCACTGTCAGGAAAATGTGAAAATCTAGAAAGGACCATGCCATGTGATACTAAAGAGGGCAGATATCTACCTGAAAATTGCTGACTCATGCTGCCTGGTGATAGATGACTCAGGGAAGCAAAAAAAAAAAAAAAAAAGAGAGAGAAAAAAACTAGACCCTAATCGGAGGCCGACACTGTCATTTGCCAATGACATAAGCAGCGAGGACGTTGGTGATCCAGTTGGGTGGCCAAGGCCACTGCAGAAAACCAAGCAGAACCTCATTTTGTGAGGAAATCTCTGCAGATGAAAGGCTCTGTTTTGAACTCCACACCCGACCATGGAAGCTCTTATGACACGGCTCCAGCAGCAATCTCAATGTTACACATACTCTGATTGGCAGATTTAGGACTTGGAAAGTCATTGGCTGAAATGTGGTTTTTTCCTTAGTGCTATGACTCCCTGAGAACTCTCTCTTGTTGGCTGATCTTAACAAGCATTTCTCAGCAGGTCTGAGAGTTTTATCTAAGTGTTCTCACATCTGAATTCTTTATGAGCATGTTTGGAGTTCTTTGCCTTAATCAACAAGTCTAGAAAGCCACACAGTCACTGATTTTTCTGTCTGGTGAGAAAAGATAGACATAGGAACCTGAGAAAGAGTGTCACCTCTGTACTCAAGGAGTCTGTGCCCTGCTGTTGCCCAGCAAGACGGTATTTGAGTGTTCCCTTCATCCTCTTGGAGGTTCTCCCAGAAAGAGACTTTCGGTATCTGCATGCATAGCCCTTTCTGAGAAAGTTATATTTGGTGATTTGTACTATGTTTATCAGATAAGCTTAACATGTCTGGTACTGATGCAAATCCTATGTGGATTATATCTGAACCTTGTACCTTTTAGTGGTCATAGACAAGAGAATTACTACTGAAACCACAGGGAATTTAGGGAGTTGAGATACTAATGACTGAACTCTTCTGACATTTCCCCTGTTCAGATGTGGATGTCTCCAAATGACTTATACCCTTAACATTAAACTCAGCCCCTTTAAATTATCACTGTCCCTGGCCCTTGGTCTGAGGTGTCTACACTTCCTCATCTAGGCAGAGATGCTCTGCTTTCATTTAATGCTCTGAGCTGAAAATGGGAAATCCCTTTGAAAGTAAATATATGATATCACTCATATGTGGAATTTAAGAAACAGAACAGATGAACATAGGGGAAGGGAAGGAAAAATAAGATGAAAAGAGAGGAGACAAACCATAGGAGACTCTTAAATACAGAGAACAAACTGAGGGTGCTGGGGGGAGGTGTGGGGGGTATGGGATAAATGGGGGATGGACATTAAGGAGGGCACTTGTTGGGATGAGCAATGGGTGTTATATGTAAGGGATGAATCACTAAATTCTCCTCCTGAAATCATTATTAAGCTATATGTTAACTAACTTGTATTTAAATAAAATTAAAAAATAAAAATATATACATATATAAAATTAAATTAAATTAAAATAAATTAAAAAAAAAAAAAAAAGGAATGGTCCAAGGGTGCCCAGAGCTATTGACTGGCCTCAGGGGCACTGGATCTCTGCTCGAGATCTATTGTTTTAAGAAGGGTCACAGGTATTCAGCTAACAATTTTAAAAATGTACATTTGTTCAAACAAAAGGTAAGGAGATAGAAGAAGTGAAATAGCAAAGGGTGGGCAATCAGAGCACTGCTTGAGGGTAGCAATCAGAGTGACAATACGTCAGGTGCCTGCAGTCCGTCCATCTCTTGGTTTTGCCTAGGAGGTGGTGGAGGGGCTGGGTTTTTGGCTCCGGGATCCCGATTGCGTCTTTGTGACAGACCATACCTGCTGGTTGTGTCTACGGCAGACCCTTGGCCATGAGAAAGGTCTCTCCTCAGCCTGTGGAAATGGGTACTTGGGCTGTGGGGCCTGTGTTTAAGGGGAGAGGGAGTTTACGAGCAGATATGCCATATGTGCACTTTGGGCCCCATTTCAGTCACCACGATTGCCTCCACTTTCTCAAATCCTTTTTGAAAATAGGCGGGAGTAGATGTAAACGAGAAATAAAACAATCGGCCATCAAGGTGCTCAGGTAAAACCATATTTCACTGTAACACACTTTGTGGGCTCTTTCTCCAAAGCCGGATTAAGTAGAGCCACTACAGTGGTGGTAAGCTACATTTCCATCACTCTGTTAAGGGAAGTAAAGATATTTCTCTTACCTACCTCACTCTCAGTACATTAAGGAACTTGCTATCTATTACCCAGGTTTACCCTGGCATTGTCCTCTGGCCTACTCTCCGTGGGGTACAGACTTCTCCGTGGACTCAGAGAAGGTAGACTCTGCCCCCTGGATTTGCTGGACCCTGTCTGTCCTCTTCTGGAATACCTGGGGAGAGACTTCCCTAAACCACCTCAGCCCCACAGACCCTAAGACTGCCTGTGTCACTTACTAGTTTTGACAATGTATATTCAAAGCTCTTCGTTCTCTGGTTTTCAATGACTTTGCTGCTTCTGCTTTTCATTCGGAATGTTTGTGTTTCGAGAGTAGACTTGAGAAGAATCACTGCCGGCTTCCTGGGCATGGCTGTAGCCGTCCTGCTCTGTGGCTGCATCGTGGCCACGGTCAGTTTCTTCTGGGAGGAAAGCTTGACCCAACACGTGGCCGGACTCCTTTTCCTCATGACAGGTACGCCCAACACCTCAGCAAAAGTGGAGGCTGCCTGCCTGTGGCCAGCCTCGCTCTGTTAATTTTGCTTTCACTTGTGCAAAGAGCAACCAGAGGTCGTTTGGCTTTTGTGGGTAATACACAATTTAAAGAAAACAGCAGTGTTAATAGTACAGGCCTGGTTTCTCCACTGTGGGCCCCGAGAAGGTTGGACAGAAATGTCTTGGGCTTGATCTCCGTATGAGCCAGCCCTGTATTTTCTGTCTCTGCTTCATACCATGTCCCTAGCCCTGGCCTGGACTCCTGGCAAGCCCTGGTCATCATTTATCAGGAGCCCTCAAGGAGAGAAAGAGTGATCAGCACAACCCGCCCCCAAGGCTGAAAGTTAACTCAAAGTACTTCTCTTAGTGATGGTGTCTTTGGTGTCATCTTTCTTTCTTTCTTTCTTTCTTTCTTTCTTTCTTTCTTTCTTCTTTCTTTCTTTCTTTCTTTCTTTCTTTCTTTCTTTCTTTCTAGAAAACAAAGACAGCATGAGTGAGGGAGGGGCAGAGAGAGAAAGAGAGAGAGAGAGAGAGAGAGAGAATGAGAATCCCAAGCAGGCTCCACACTGTCAGCACAGAGCCGGACACGGGGCTTAAACCCACGAACCGTGAGATCATGACCTGAGCCAAAACCAAGAGTCAGATGTGTAACCAACCGGCTGAGCCGCCCAGGCACCGTGGTGTCATTTTTACACACAAATTACTCCACAGATGTTTTTTGAGGACTTACTACTCTAGGTACCAGAGACACCATGAATAAGGCAAACAGAATCCTTCTCCATTTCTGTCGCAGGGAGACAGAGACCATAACTTGTGATAATGATAAATACTGTGAGGAAAACAAAGAAGGTGGAATAGGGGTCTCAGGGAACACCTGGCTGAGGTGATTTCCCAGCTAAATCATGGAAAGCAGCCGGCAGAGGGTGGGCATGTGCTGCAGGGCGAGCCGCGTCCTGAGGCAGGGGTGGCTTGGTGTATCTTGAGCCATGGAAAGAAGACCAGTGTGGTTGGAGGGCAGGGAGAAAAAGGATAGTGTCTCTTGAGGTGGGAGATGCAGGCAGTGGCTGGATTTCAATCCAAGGGTAATGGAAGCCACCAGGTTTTAAGCAGAAGAGGGATCTTCAAGCAGGGTATTGGAAAGGGGGTAGTGTGTGGAGACAGGCCTGTGGTCTCTTTGATTAGCAGGTGAAGGGTGCTTTTGTCTAAAAAGGAGTCAGGAGCTGAGTTGACAGCTAAGGCGGCTACAGGGAAGAAACCTTTTTTTTCCCTTCTCCTCTTTCACAAGGTAATTAATGTATTAGTGATTAGTAAATGCCAAATTAACAGTTTCACAAGTATACTCAGTATCGGAGCCAATATGACTCTGCATATGTCGCCATTTTGAACAAGCCTATTGCCTATTTCTCTGGAGTTCAGTTTTTCAAACAACCACACCTGGGTTTGCTAGCGCTTCTTCCTTAATAGCCGCTCCCCCACCGGTTAACTGGAGGCAGTGATGCCTGACACCATTGGCTGGCACCATTTCCTGTCTGTCCTTCTTTCAGGGTTGACACGTAGGTGGCGCTTTGCTTTCTGGTGTGGTCGGACAATCGGCAGCCTAAGTAACCCAAGTCACAGGCAGGGGCCCTTCCTTCAGCCCCTTTCTCTCTCTGTGAGCAAGATGGGTCATCGTCGTCGTCGTAAGCACCCTGACAGAACCGTCTGAGGTCACACGGCCCCTGAGTAGTCAGAGCAGAAAACCAAGTTGAGCTTTCCATATTTTGGTGAATGCTCTTAGATTGTAGCACAGGGAGGCTAAAATTCTAAGTCCTGAGGTTTTGGAGGAAGATTTGAACCCTCCAGACTAGCCATTGGGTACCTCATTTAAAATCCAAATTGCAGAACGGATGAGTCAGGGTAGCAAAAAGCAGAGAGGCCTGTCTGCCCAGAGGATCCCTTTAAGCCTCTGCTGGGGCATAATGGTCGTTAAAAATCTCATCCATGTTCTTCCCTCCCATTATTGGTTGAGCCCCCATTTTCCTGACTCTCGTCCGTGTGTACATCAAACAACTGCAGATTCGCCTCCCCTCCCAACCCTGGAAAGACTCACCTTATATCCCCTTGTCAGGAAAATGAGAGAAGCTATAGACAAGAAAACCTTAGTGGTGGTTTTAAAGCACACTTTAATATGGGTAATGCATAAATAATTTAGGATGCTCTTAGATATAAAACAATCGTTAGCAGTAAAATAAATCACTGGGCCATAAAAGCCAGGGCTAGTGAGAGTTCCTAGGAAGGTCGCAGGCCGGACTGGTTTTAAATAAAGGGGGGTGGTTGTTGAGCACTGGGTAGGCAGGGAGAAAGGCTAGCAGCCAAGCGTCCTGCCCCCGCTCCACATTTCCATGCTCAGCCCTTATTTCTGATCCTCATGTGGACTAGAACTCCGAGCCAGATTGACTCAGGCATCCTCAGGATTTATCATCAAAAGCCCATGTGCAATTGTTAAACAAAAACGAAACAAACAAAACAATAGCCACAATCACAAAAACCCCACAACAGCCAAAAAAAAAAACATACCCCAGGCTTAGAAACTTGAAGTCTGATGACCAGTCCTGAAGGACTAACAGACACAACATAACATCGTCCAGTTTTCTTGGCTTTTGGTTGGCCAAACAAATGTTTGGTTGGCCCAACATTTGGGAATAAGAAGAAAATCCTCTTGTAGATCCCACCACCTGAAAAAGGAGGTTGTTGAAATATTTTTCTTATTCTGGACCAAATCTTGCCCATGAGTTTGCCTCATTTAAAAAAAAAAAAGATGTTCGTAACCATGATCACAGTAAAGTATTTAGTCTTCTGGGCTTCCATTTAACATCCTCCATTTGGGTTCTGTGTCTCCCTGTCTCTCTCTGCCCCTTCCCCACTTGCACTCTGTCTCTCTCAAAATAAATGAACGTTAAAAAAAATTTTAAAAAGAAAGGGGAGATCCTGGGTGGCTCAGTTGGTTAAGAGTCTGACTTCGGCTTGGGACATGATCTCAAGGCTCGTGAGTTCGAGCCCCGTGTCGGGCTCTCTACTGACAGCTCAGAGCCTGGAGCCTGCTTCCCCTTCCCTGCTTGTGCTCTGGCTCTCTGTCTCTGTCTCTCTCTCTCTCTCTCAAAATAAATAAACATTATAAAAAATTAGGAAAAAAAAATAACATCCTGCCATAAGCTTTCCCCACATTGTTCTGCTGTTTTTTTGCTCTGTTGTTTTCAATGGTATTCCATAGTTACATGCTCGTCCGAGGGGTGGATATGCTGTGTTGTGTTCATCTGTTCCCTTCCTTGTAGGGTTTAGAGAGGTTTGTTTGATTTTTGCTATTTCAAATCGTGCCTTTATATTCCCTTTGTAAATGCCGGGGTAGCGACATTAATCCACTGCACGAGATAAATTAGCTGGAGGATGTTCATATGTAGTAGCAGTGGAAGAGAGCAACTAAGGGTTAAAAGAATTGATTTTAATTAAGCAGAAGTGTCTTCAGCAGCGCTTGTCAGCATCTCTCCCACAGATTTCTGATGCTAAACTTAGCCCCTTCTAATGCGCTGGCATCTTCGTTCTCCGCCTGAACTTATTAGCCAAACCTTCAATGGAGAGCATCAGGGATGTGACAGTTTGAGATGTTAAAATGGAAACTTTGAAACAGTCTTCCTCCTTCTGCCTTATTGCATACAGACAGCTCTTGATTACCCACATGTGGACCAGCAGTGCTGCTGACTGTTCACAATGGGAGCCGCGTTCTGGGCCCCTTCCCCCCTTTGGGGCCTCTCCAGGGGCCTTCCAGCAGGACCCGGGGAAGGCCTCACATCCCCCAGAGCCCCCCAGATACAGCCTTTCGACTTCATGGCGTCTGAGCTCTCCCTCCCTCTCTCTCTCTCTTTCTCTCTCTCTCTCTCTCTCTCTCTCACACACACACACACACACACACACACACACACACACGATCGAAGAGGCCCGAGCAGAGGACTGAGGGATTAAGACGTCCTCAGGTTTATCTTCTGCTCTCGGGGTGCTGTGAAAGCCTATTTCCATCAACATTCAATGATGCATCGCCGTGGTGATATAATCATGATACTTATAATTTCAGTTATTTATACACAAATCTTTAAAAGGGTTAACTTATTCAAAGCAAACATTTTAAAATGTAACGTTTATGTTGCTGTTGCTTTTGTTTTATTATCTTTTAAAATCTTGGGAATCTCAAAAATTGGGTAAAGCTTGGGCCTTTCTCGATGGGGGCCTCACTGCCCACTGGGTCATTCCCCGTCACAGGCAGCGCTGTCCAGTGAGTGTTGTGACAGCCGACAAAAAGTGACAGAGCCCAGGCTGCCCAGCAAAGCTCAGGGACAGTCAACACCCATGTTGGGTTATCCCTTCCTTTGCTTTGATGCATTAAAGGTGGAAAAAAAAAGACTTCGCTGTAGTAGATAAATGAAATTATCTAGGTTATCCATTGATTATGACCTAAAACCACAGGTCCTTAGGACCTCAGTTGAAACATTTGGGGCCAGATGTGTTTTGGAATTCAGGATTTTTAAGTTTCATTTTAGAAAAGTAAATATGGTGAATATACCTTATATTATCTAACACCCTCAGCAGGGTCTGAAATCAAACACATTAACATTTCTGCAGCAAAACATATGAATATTCACATGAAGCAGGATCAATAAGGACTATAAATAGACTCATGTCACATCAGGTCAGGGTTTGCATTAAACAAGATTGCTGCAAACTTTCAGGAAAAGAGTGGATGTTTTGGATTTAATAATTGCAGATTGTGGACCTTCTATTTTATTTTATTTTTTTTAAGTTTTGTCTGTTTCTGTTAGTCTTGCCTATTCATTTAGGAAAGACAATTGAGGAATGGCTTTTTGGGCAATCTGCGTGAAAAATCGCAGGAGGCATTTTTGCGGGAAGAGCAAAGAGACCAGAATGATGAGCAGGCTGTCTTTTGAAGGAGTGAAAAAAAAAAATCAATGTTTATGCCTTGGGGTGTTGCGGTTGTGTTATTTATCAAGCAGGCTAACCAGGGTGAGGCGGCCTCACTCCTTTCGGACTGTTAAGCACATCAAAGGAGGATGGTCAGAAGAGTGGGCCCAGTTACCCTAATTACAGCTTGCCAGCTGGCCACAGGCACCTTGAAGATTTCAGGGAAGGAAATTAGGTTGATGATCTGGGACGGCTGCATAAATTTACTTCCGTCCTGATCCGCAAAAGATCCCTTCCAACCCTATAATTCTGTGATATCCTGGTATCTTCTAATTAAGAATATTGGTAGAAAACTTTTTAATATTTTATAAGAAAAGGAGTTGCATACAGGGCTTTTCAGAACCAGTAATTATTCACTGTTTTTGCAGTCAAATGCTCTACCCCTGAGCTATACCCCCAATTATTCACTGTTTTGAAGATGCTACCAGCAATAACCATGACCGACGCTGGGACTCAAGAACCTCTCTCCCCAGGCACCACCAGCTGGGCTGAAGACTGTCAGTGGTAGCTGAGGGGGACTTCTGGCTGGTCAGGGAGTGAGCGAAAGGGAAGGAACGCCTCGGAGAAGAATGGAGGAGAGACGACGTCTCTCTCCATGGATCATCAGGAAGGACCATTAGGTTTTGAACTTTCTGAGTGCAGGCGTGGTACCTTATTTATATTTTCATACCCCTGCCCCATACCTTGCATTAATTAGATTGCTAATGATAAAAATGCAGCATTAACAGCAATAACTGGCTCTAGGGGGTAAGTCCTACACGGGGTAATTTGGGATGAATTGGTCCTTAGATTGGTAGAACTCAGTGTGTTGTAGAAGTCAGTTTCATTCATCAGGTTTTGTTGACTCCATGTGCTCAGCTCTATTAGACTCTATGTGGAACTTACCAAAAGTCTAGGAGGTCTCTACTACCTTGCCCTGAGATGCATGCTGGAAAGCGAAGTGGGTTCCTGATCATGGTGACGTCAAACCCATCATGGCTGTGACCAACAAGGACTCGTTAAACCACCTCTAATATAATCAGAACTGGATTGGGACATAGTAGATGCTTGATAACTAATCACTGAATAACTGATCAAGTAACATTTAAAATAGTAAACTCTTGCTAAGACCTATGAAAGGAACAGAAATATACTTCACGCATTGACTACACCCACAGACGATGTTACGGACTGGGTTGTATCCCTCCCCAAATTCGGATGTTTGAAGTTCTAACCCCCCTTACTTCACAGTGTGACTGCATTTGGAGATGGGGTCTTTAAAGAGGTGATTAAGGTAAAATAAGGTCATGAAGGTGGGCCTTAATCCTATAATATGATCAACACTCTTTCTTGGTGTCTTTAGTGTTGGAGTTTTTTTTCCTTTTTAAAATATCTTCAGTGGGTTAGGCCTCTTTTATAAAGTCTTTTTGGGCAAGGTGGAAACAATGTTTTGTCTCCTGTCAGTACATTTCCTGGAAATAATCACAAACAGGCCTTCCCATCCCACAAAAAGCAGCTGTGGCAGCGACCTATGTTCAAGCTCTCTGAACGATGTGAGAGTCTGAAAAAGAGGAACTCTCGCATATGCTGTTTTGTTCATCTTTGCTTTCCTCTTTCTCAGAACAATTTCAAAAGCATCTTGGAAGAATTAAAAATGTCACCGAAGGGCAGCTTGTGAGAGCACTGGTGGGAAGGGAGAAGGGCAGACGGGGGAATTTTTGTGGGTTCGCAGTAACCCTCCCGCCAACTTTAAGCAAAGTGAGTAAAGGCAGCAGAAAATAAGGCAGGTTTTCATCCAGATCTGACAAGTGCCCTCTTCCAAAAAGAACTTGAGAGACATAGATATTTCACCATAAAATAAATACAAGTAATACAAATACGACAAAGGGACAATTGGGTTTGCAAGGCAAGATGGGTCCGAGGGTGAGATCAGTAACAAAAAGCATGACATGAAGTATCCAACTTTTGCTCATGGTGGGCCACTGATTAGCTTTAGGGAGTTTCAGGAACTTGGTCAGAGAAAGAAGTTTCTTTTTTTTTTTTTTTTTAATGTTTTATTTATTTTTTTAAGACAGAGAGCATGAGTGGGGATGGGGCAGAGAGAGAGAGGGAGACACAGAATGCAAAGCAGGCTCTAGGCTCTGAGCTGTCAGCACAGAGCCCAGTGCGGGGCTCAAACTCACAAGCCATGAGATCATGACCTGAGCTGAATGAAGTCGGACACTTAACTGACTGAGCCACCCAGGCGCCCCAGAGAAAGGAATTTCTGTTAGTGACATCTTTCCCAGTCTCCATGAGCTCCGTTAGACATAAGGCACAATCATTCATGACACCAGGGGCAGAGAAAATCATCCTTCTGGTTAAGCCTTCAGGGTAGATGATTTCTTATAATCCGCTTCTATTCAGTGTAAACCGGTGGTGTTATACTAAAATTCATTTCACCAAAAGCAATTTTATGGAGTTGGCAGGGGAGAGGTGCTAATAAAATCAATGTTCAGTATAAAATCAACGGGAACATATATAGTATATACATGGCATTCTTTTTTTGGTGGGGGGGTGGGGGTGGGGAATGTTCTTGCTCCATGCCTTTATTTTGGAATAACAGAATCACAGAAATCTGATACTGTAAGGGTCTGCAGTAACTAAGTCCCCATTTCTTTTTCCCGGTTGAGGAAACTAAGACTCGGGTAATTTCAAGGTCACACAGTGATCAGCGGTAGATCTGGGGACCAGAAGACATATTTCCCGCATCTCAGCCCAATGCATTTGGACATCAAAGGATGCTTAAAAGTCTTAGTTTGAACTCAAGTTTTCAGAGGTCATTAAACCTACATTACTTGTAAAAAGCCTTGCTTTTAGGCATTCAGCTCTGTGCAGACAGCTGAATGCAGAATAGAGTTGTTTTTCCTATGAATGGGTCATTGTTCTATTATATTTTACCTGTTGATACTCCAGAGATCATTTTTTTCTAACTGCCTTATTGTTCTATGACCAGCATTCCTTAGAAGGACTTTGTTATATAGAAACACTGGCTTTGTTTTGGTGCCAGTGAAAACATTCATGTAAACGTAAGAACGTTTGCTCTTCATGAGGTTTCAAAAAAGCAGAGGAGTATTATTTTTTGACTGGCCTGTTCCTTTATGGAAGAATTATTTCCATCTGATCTTTGGGGAACTCAAAATGATATGTTTGCCATAATAATCTGGAACAGGAAGTCAGAAGATAAGATTGTATCCTTTTTGGAAAAACAGAATTAGACAAAGAGTCGGAAATATCAAATTATCTCAGATCAAGTATCCTCTTAATTTGAAACATTTCTTTTCTAAATGCACAATTGGAAAAGGATTCAGGCAATGTGCCCTTATGTGATTTAAGTGCAGGCAGAATTCTGGCACTTAAAAATGGCATTAAGGTCACCTTTATTTTCTCCCAATTGCTGCTTGCACTGAATTTGGTTTTCTGCTAGTGTTTCTGATCGCCAGAGCTCTATTAAAAAGGATGGAGGGAAATCTGTTACTTTAGGCCCTCTCTTTTTAGCCCTCAAATCTATGTCTATTACCTATGGAGATGCTCAATATATCCTCAATGCAATTTTCAAGCAAATAGATACAACCTCCATTGTTCGCTGGGATAAACCAAAGTATGAAGCAGAGAGGCACCAGACTTGGAACAGAACTAGGCATCCCATTACTGCACTAGGTGTTCATTTCTGTTTTCATTACCCATCGTCAGCAACTGCCACATTCTGATCCCCTGCCCATCAAAAGGAGCACCCCTGGCAGTCCATTGTGGTGGAATAGACCGTCTATATCCTTGGAACATCACTTAAGTACTAAAAAATACTGTGTTTGGAGAATTTTTATCAAAGTCTTGATTTTAGCATTCTGGAAAGACAATTATACATACGTGTGTTGGTACAAAAAAGTAAAATTTGGGGTCTGTCCATTTTCTTTTTTTCTTTTCTTTTTTTTTTAAATGTTTATTTCTGAGAGAGACAGAGTGCAAGCAGGGGAGGTGCAGAGAGGGAGAGGGAGACACAGAATCTGAAGCAGGTTCCAGGCTCTGAGCTGTCAGCACAGAGCCGGACATGGGGCTCGATCTCACGAACCCTGAGATCATGACCTGAGCCGAAGTCAGACGCTCAACTGACTGAGCCACCCAGGGGTCCCTGTCCATTTTCTTTATGTCACTCAAACTGCCTCCTATATTCTGAATGGTTGAAGTATATTATCTCCTAACTCAGGTATTTTACATCAAATTCCAACATCCTGAATTTAATTTATATCACTTAAAAGCTTTTATTCATCCATTGAAAAAAACCTACAATGATTTGTTGAGGCCTTGGTATATACCATGCTCTGTACCTTAAAACATAATTTAGCACTTGAAAATTTCATGTAAGATATTATTTACAGGGAACATGGTAAATACTAATGAAAATAGTAATTGAAAAAGAAAATAGACTTTGTGTGATGCTTGCAACTGCATAAAAATGTATCCCATCACGTACAGAACAAGGGGAAAGGAAGACTCTCGTATTAGGTGTGAGTGATTATAGAAAAGATCGTTTCCTCAAAAATAGTTAGAATTTTTATTTTATTGTTTTAAGAACAAAAGCCAAGGGGCGCCTGGGTGGCTCAGTCGGTTAAGCTTCCGACTTCGGCCCAGGTCATGATCTCACGATCTGTGAGTTCGAGCCCCGCGTCGGGCTCTGTGCTGACAGCTCAGAGCCTGGAGCCTGCTTCGGATTCTGTATCTCTCCTTTTCTCATGCTCTCTCTCTGTCTCTCTCTCTTTCTCTCAAAAATAAATAAACATTAAAAAAATTAAAAAAAAAAGAACAAAAGCCAAAAATAAGTTCAAACATACATAAAATCCAAGCAAGCTAATTCTGAATAATTCAAGATGTCGGAATTTCCTCCTGTATTCTTTCCTCTTCTACCTCCAACACCTCGTGTACAGCCTGGCTCACGAAAGTTTCTCCAGTGTTTGTGGAACGAATTCAGGCGACTTCCAGTGCGGGAATTACAGCTCCTTTACAAATTTGGAGTGACCACCTCATCAGTTGGCCCGATTTTCACAGAGGCCTGTGTGGCACTTGCCTTCTAGCAGGCAACACCGTAACCGTGTTCTCTTTTGCATTATTTATAGGGATATTTTGCACCATCTCCCTCTGTACGTATGCTGCCAGCATCTCCTATGACTTGCACCGGCTCCCGAAGCTCATTTATAGCCTGCCTGATGACGTGGAACATGGCTACAGCTGGTCCATCTTTTGTGCCTGGTGCAGTTTGGGCTTTATCGTGGCAGCTGGAGGTCTGTGCATCGCTTATCCGTTTATTAGCCGGACCAAGATTGCACATCTAAAGTCTGGCAGGGACTCCACGGTATGACTGTCCGCACTCAAGTTCACTGCTCGGTGGCCCGTCCACAGTGCCGACGACTCCTGAGAGGAACGTGGTGGAATTCAAGTCGGGATCCCAAGCACAAAGCGGTCTTTTACGTTCCGAACCGTTGCCTGCCAGCCCTTTCTGGACGACTGATAGAAAATCACGCAAAACCTCCATACCTTTCTACGGACAAGACTACTGTGGATTCAAGTGCTTTAATGACTATTTATGCTTTGACTGTGAGAAATTGGGAGCAGTGCCATGGAACATTTCTAGGTTTAGAAAAAAGGGGAAATTGCAATGGGAAAATTTGTATGATTGCCGTTTATTTCAGAAAGTTTGTATATAACAATTACCCGAGAGTCCTTTCTATTTGCAAAAGGGTTCGTAACAAAGCAAGTATAATTTTCTTGTCATTGTACCACGCTTGTTAAGTTTTAATGCGGTCCCTTCGGCACGTGTCCTAATGGTGTCTTGTGTCAGCACCAAATATCTGTGCATCATTGGTGGGTGTTCCTTGTCACGGGAAGATTCCTCTTCTGTTGCCTTATTTATTTATTTATTTATTTTTAATGGAAGTCTCTTCTCTGTCTTTGTACCGGCATCCAAATCCTAAGAAGAACAGACCAACCGTGTAAGAGCTAATCCGTGACACTATGCAGTATTGTTCGATGTCTTCCCTGTTGGTTAATCTCTGTCTCTTTCTGTTAACTGGATTTCTGCATTAAATGACTGCCCTCTTGTTAGTCTGGGTGTGCTTTCTTTCCGCAGTGGTAACAGGTCTCCTTACCCATGTGCACAGGGAGGAATTCTGTTGTTTTAGTAAGACTCTTGCTAAGGCTTACTAGTTGCTTCCATCAGGTTGGTTATAATTTATCTTTTGTGGCAGCCACACACTTGCTATTTGTGTGTGTCATTTTCTTTTAAAAAATTTTTTTTTCAACGTTTTTATTTATTTTTGGGACAGAAAGAGACAGAGCATGAACGGGGGAGGGGCAGAGAGAGAGGGAGACACAGAATCGGAAACAGGCTCCAGGCTCCGAGCCATCAGCCCAGAGCCTGACGCGGGGCTCGAACTCACGGACCGCGAGATCGTGACCTGGCTGAAGTGGGACGCTTAACCGACTGCGCCACCCAGGCGCCCCGTGTGTGTCATTTTCAAACTTCTTTCCATAGTATTTAAAAATTTTTCCTCTCTCTTCCTTTATCATCTATCTGGTAGTCAGCCCATGCTAAGGAACCACGGTCTCTCCTTTGTCCCTGGACCTCCTAGGCCAGCGGGTTTCAATCTTGGCTGCACATGAAGAATCACCTGGTGAGGGGCGCCTGGGTGGCTCAGCTGGATAAGCGTCCGAGTTTGGCTCAGGTCATGATCTCGGGGTCTGTGAGTTCGAGCCCCACGTCGGGCTCTGTGCTGACAGCTCAGAGCCTGGAACCTGCTTCGGATTCTGTGTCTCCCTCTCTCTCTGCCCCTGTCCCATTCACACTGTGTCTCTCTTTCTCAAAAGTAAATAAACATTAAAAAAAATTAAAAAAGAAAGTCACCTGGTGAATTTCTCAGCCACATCTAAGCTAGGCCCCTCCTCAGACCGATTGACTCAGAATGTCTGCAGCAGGGCCCAGGCTTGAGTATTTTTGAAGCAATATCCCAGAAAATTCTGATGTGCAGCTGGATTGAGGTCCCTGTTCTGGGCCAGCATTGTGGTAACCTCCTTAGTAGTTAGCTTTTATTTCACACTGAAGGTGTGCCAGTAAGTGGGCTATGTCTTTTTTCCCCCCAGGTATGATTTCATTTAAAAATTTTTTTAATGTTTTTATTTATTTTTGAGAGAGAGACAGAGTGAGTGGGAGAGGGGCAGAGAGAGAGACACACACGCACACAGAATCTGAAGCAGGCTCCAGGCTCTGAGCTGTCAGCACAGAGCCCAGTGCGGGTCTCAAACTCATGAGCAGTGAGATCATGACCTGAGCCAAAGTCGGATGCTCAACCGACTGAGCCACCCAGGTGCCCCGGTGTGATTTCACTTAACCTTCTCAAAAGCTCTGTGAGACAGGGACTTTTATTCTATTTTTATGATAAGGAGCTGAGGATCAGACTCCGACTCAATTTGCTTCATTTTTTTCTCAATCTTTTTCCTATGTCAGGGTATAGGACAAAAGTTAAAATCCTTCTATTGTGTTTCCTTATTTTTAAATAGAAGGGTGGACACTAGCGAACTTCTAAGCTTTTCCTTTTCCCTCTGACATTATCCTGTTTCCTGCACACAAGGTGTGCTAATGCTACTCTGTAAAAAAGGGGAAGATGCCATATTCGGAAGTAAGACATTGTTTCAGATTTTATTTTCGTGCCAGATATGTTTTTCTTTATTATAAAAGCTGCTTTGGTACTTGCGGAAGGATAACGATAATGATCATCTACCTCCTCCCCCCTCCCGTCCCCTACAAATAAAGCCTGATTTCCAAATGACAGTGTCCACCTATTGTCACATAAGCCTTTTGGAAGAGGTTAAATGATTCCAGTGACCACACAGGCTCTCGGGGCCTGTGGAGAGATTCCTCAGCAATCTCTCAGGTCTGTTTAATAAACCCATCCCTCTGAATGAGATCAGAGACATATAGCAAGGGGAATTATTTTCATTTATTACTTATGTGGGAAATGCTCAAAGCAGGAGAGCTGTTTCTTTGAAGTCTTCTTTAAAGATCCCCATAGAAGATGTCAAGACACTTCAACATTTATATTCCAACCACCAAAGCAGTGTCTGAGTGAGTGACTTTTGAAGTTTCTGAGAAGCTTCCTAGGGATTCGAGGTGAGAATGGAAAAAAGCCTCGAGTGACAGAAGGTTGAAGGGTTCACACACCACAAAGATGCCCAGAAGCCAGGGGGGGTTCAGTTACATTCAAACGTGTGCTGGCAAAAACAGAGCCCCCCCTGCCTTCCAGCCAAAGTGAGCTCAGAGCAAGGAGTGATGTGCCCAATGGTTCCTTGCTTTCTATTTACTGTGAGCAAATGTTGCCCAAGTCAGGCATTGGGTCCCCAGTCCTTGGACTTCTCTTAGGAGTGTTTTCTTAATTGGCTTATCAATGAAGAATGATTGAAATGGCCGCTCGGTCCTGCATGGAAGAGAATAATTTATTGAGACGATCTATTTGTTCTCTTCACGTCCTCTCTGTCCCGCTTCTATCTGCATGCTGGTAGCCGGACTATATTCTTTTGCCTTGGGGATTTTTCTGCTGGGCACAAAGCAGAGGTGGTTGAGTTCATTGAAATGATGCAATGGATCCAGAAAGGAGGACAGGCTAGCAGGCTGACTTTGTGGGCTCAAAGTGCTCAAGGGCATCTCAGAGACTGAAATAGACAATCATGACAATCACATGACTGGCTGGACCGTACCCTCCCCGAAAGGTATCAGGACCACAGAGAGGATGGCTGTGTGGAGCGTCCAGGGAAACCAGGGTGTTCAGGGAAACTGAAGCCCTTGGAACAATGGGCTTCTCAGTCGTAGCCAGTCTGACCCCTGGCCCAGGGATATTGGCACAACTGTGTATGTGTGTGTGTTTCCCCAATAAAGACTGAGGGCTAATTCCTGCCTTCCTCCCCCACTCCTGCAAGATAGAGCTTTGAATATAAAGTAAGTGGATTTACAGAACACTTGGGATTGACTAGATTAAGAGTCATGTCCATATGCCATATATAGACAACATTTACCAAAAAAGAGAGCTTTATCCTAAACCTTGATGAGGTAATCATAAGCCCCACAGGCCTCTCCTTTTACCAATGTTGTCCTTGGTTTCTTTGCAACATTGGGACTATTGCAGCCCACTCTGAGGGAACCCCAACCCCTCTTTCATTGGAGTATTATGGACCCTTGATAGTCAAGAGTCCAGGATGTAGGAAACTTACACAGAATGTGATTCCTCTATAAGAGCACTATATCTTTCAACAGTTATTTATTGAGTGCCTACGGTGTGCCAAGTACTATTCCAGGCATTTGGAAAACATCAATGAAGCAAAACAAAGGTTCTTGCCCTCGTGAACCTTATTCTAGTAAAATGCGGCAAAGTACAAGTAAAAATTAAAGTCGCCCCTTTAAGCCCCAAATGATTTCATAAATCCAGGATTAAAGTAATTCAACACAGTTACTAAAATAAGTTTCTTTTGAATTACACTTTCATTGGCTATGCACTTCATATCATTTTTATTTGAATCTATCCTCAGTTACACAAAAAGTACATTATTAACTTTTTGGGGGTGCTGGGGCATGGCTTCTCCAGGATTTCCCATTTGAAATTTAAACCTGAGAACAAGAAAGATGTTTGGCACAGGTAAACCTCAATTTACCTGAGCTGAGGAACCCGGGTTCTTGGGCATTTAAGGTTACCTAAGCTAAAGATGTGAGGAATCTAGGATCCTGGAGACTCAGAAATCTGCAAGGTCAAGATGAACTACCCAATAAAAGCCAGTCCATCTGGGATGCTAATGCCACATGGTCACTGCCTCCAGGTCTCTGCTCAGGCTGTTTCCTCCGTTGGGGACTCAAACTTTGCCTGGCTCACGCTGACTTTTCCTTGTGTCTCAGCTTCCATGCAATGCTCCTGGAGCCTGCCTTTTGCCAGTTACGCTCTGCATGCTAACTGGGTATAAACTGTGTCTTGTTCGTGTTTTGTCTCCAGTGCTCAGCCGAGGAACACAGTCGGTGTTCGTCAATCTTTGTGGAATAAATGCATGAATTCCGAGGCACAAAGGTAAACTTTCATCTCTCTTGGACAGAAGTGACTCCCTTTGTACCACTTGTAGGGAGCTCATCAAAATATATACGGTAGTATAATCGGCTAAATGGAATGAGAATATAGCTTGGCAAGCAAGTAAGCCTCATTAGAATAATTAAAGGGACTATTAACCCAAACTAGCCCAGATGTAACTTGAAATGTGTTATGAACTAAGTACTATGGAACATTTACTTGATGGCTCAAATACTATTAAGTTAGTAACCTCAATATGATTCTACACCTCAATTTAAAGCTTTCCCATTTATGTGCGGGTATGTTTTAAATCTCTAATTGGAATTCCGAAAGGAACACTTCAAAAATGACTTCCTTTGAATGCAAATAGCTATACTGACCAAGAACCCTTTTAAATTGTGTTGGTTGAGTTTCTCCAGGACCCTGTCCTTAGATTCAAAGGAGATGAGGACAAACACAAAAGCTTGAAGATGCTCAGGGCACCCCCATTGGAGACTGGGAACATGGCTGTCCCATGTATTTCCCCCCATATGCAATCTATATTTTTCCAACCTTCAAAGCAAGATTTCTACTTCTTCTAAAACCTATTAGCATATGTCTTCTGGTAGCTTCCATAAAAGGAAAACAAACTGGTCGGCTATAAGATACTTTTCTGTCCTTCTTTTCTTTTCTTTTTTTTTTTTCCTCCCCATGGCATGTACTGTAAAATACTGCCTGCTGTCTGCTGTCTGGGACTGTGCTCAGGCTTCTCTGCAGACCGGAACTGTGAGAAGACCATGGGGCTGGAAAGGTGAGAATAAAGGGGCAGAGGAGCAAGTGAGATTGCAGAGATAAGGCAAAGGTATGTTGGCTGCCCTAAGGAAGCTGGGTTTCATTCTGGCTGCGGTAAGCCATGAGAGTGTTTAAGGAAGCACAGTGATGTGATCTGATTGTTGTTTTCCAATGTCGGTGTGGCCACTGGGTGAAACATGGATTGGAAGAAGCCAGTGGAGGTGAGGAAGCCAGTTGAGGAGGAGAGTGTTGCAGGAGTCCGGGAGACGTGATGGTGGCCCGGACCAAGAAGGTGAGTGTGGATATATTTCAGAGATGGGTCTGACAAGACTTGCTGGGTGGATGGAGAGGCGGAAATAAAGGGACATTATCAAGGATGACAACTAAGCAATTTTTAGAGTTAGGTTATTTACTAAGGAAATTATGATTCTTGTATTAAAGAAGTGATACGGATTTGAAAAGGAGGGAAAAGATACTAAGTTTCATGGTGAACCCAGTGTCACCTAGGATGGCATTTATCCTTAATTGAGTAGAACCCAGGACTGAAAAGCTACGGGTGAGAGTATGGTCCAATGACCCCAATGCACCTTCTCCCTAATTGATCCAACTACCAGCCTCATCTTCTTTGATTTCCAGTTATTCTCCAGAAGCTGCCTATGCCCAAGGCACTAATCAGTTTGAGTGTGAACTTGAGAAATTAGCAGTGACTGTGAAGATTTCAGTCCAGGCACAAGGGGAAAGCGTGTAGTGATTGGAAGCGAATGGAAAAGACAGGTCATACACAGGCCTCCCCAGCGTACATCATACCTGATAGACTATTGGTCCGCTTTTATTACGTTTCTATCATGTCTTAAGACTGGCATTGCCAACGTGCACAAGATGCACAGACCACTGCCCCATGATCTGCTCATTTTGGATGACCAAGGCTCTGATGACACCATACCCTCGAGTGCAGGTTGTGCGGATGGATGAACTATACCTCAGGCTCTTAGGGAATGTCCTCAATCCACAAAGGACCTTAGAGGTAAATTCCCCCAATATCTGCATAGATGTGGAGTGACATCCTCTGGGAATTCTGGAAAGTACACGGAAGCCTTGCTAGAATGGGGGTTCCTGGAGGGTCTACTAGATCCGGACAAGAATCTGGACTGGGACTCCATTGACTACATCCCCAGAACACAATAGGTACCCATCAGTCCCAGCCAGATGTCAAAATCAGGGTGCTTAGTTCTTGAATCATATAACACCTTTCATTTTTATCTTCAAGGTTTTGCCTGCCAGTCAAGTTGACTGTGATGAGCACATGAGTACTTGCTTTACAAACTTGCCTGAACTGAACTTCACTCAACAGTGGCTTCAGCGGGCTTCAAACTCATTCCCTGCCCGTGACACACATCCTGTCTCATCACACGGGTTGAAACTGTTGAGCCTAAGAGGACAAAAGGAACCCAGAAAGCTGCAGAGATTGTTGAGGCTTTCTCACTTCTCTTGAAGCCCTGGGCTTCCTTTCATTACTTCTGGATTCTACTGGGTGCTCAAAAAAAACCCCACCTCTCTCTCTTGGAAGTCCCCGATTCTAAATGGATGGTGCTGGAGTTCCATTCCCGCCAATCCGGATGTCTCCTACGTTCATGTAAATGTTAGACGTAAACAAGAAGTGGAAAAGAAAGCTCTGACTTTGAAAATCCTCTCCAGACCCGTCTTTTGGCATTGAGGAGATGCTACATGTAGGACTGATTCAGCATTTCCTCAGTGCCAAACTCTATCTTGTTATTATCACCTCTACATTATGGATGGCACAACCAAGGCTTCATAGAGGTTAAAGAACCTTCCCTAAGATCCTAAGTGGCAGAGCCAAGGTTTGGTGGTGAATTTTTCTGCTTTCCCACATAGCATCCTACCTGAGACCCAGCACAAGCAGCAATAGTGCATCTTTAACCATATCTGAGCTTATTTCCCCCGATTATACACATCTAGATAGATTCACATTCCCCCATGGTTTTCGTGGTTCCCCTTGGAAGTTACTGTTCTGCAGTTTTTTTAAGTTTATTCATTTATGTTTTAGTAATCTCTACACCCAACATGGGGCTTGGACCCTGACCCTGAGATCAAGAGTCGCATGCTTTGCTGACTGAGCCAGCCAGGCACCCCTGCTCTACAGTTTTTAATCAGGTAGCTGCATTTCTAAACCAGAGCACACACTACCCTTTGTAATTCTGTAAAGAATGCCAGACCTATTTTTATAAGCACAGAACCTCTCCTTACTGATTGACCTTCAGGAGCCCCTGTCCTCTGCAGTAGCCTAAAGGTATGACAGCAATTTTAATTACCTTCTTGGCACTGTTCCCACAGAACATTTTGAGAAATTCCCATGTCACCAGGACTGCTCAAAGATTAATATTTAAATGGGTAGATCCTCCTTACTTTGTCCTGTGAAAGCATCCCTGGTGGCTTTTTAAAAATTATTCAATGAAAGCAATTACTCAAAAAAGGAGGCTATATAGTCTTGTGGTTAGAGATAGGATAGGAACTCAGAGACACATGACGTTTAGTCTTTGTTTTGTGACTATGTTCCACAAAGTCAATCATCTCTCCTGAACCTCTGGAGACATTCAGGAGCTCATGGGCTTTCCAGGGACTCTGGCAATACCACATGTTTAAGAAGCCCGTGAAATACTTTGAACACCTCTATAAACTTTTATATTCTTTTCCAAGTTGAATGTGAACTAATCTTTTGTAATGTGAACAAATTTTAAAAATACAGCATGTAGGGGCACCTGGGTGGCTCAGTCGGTTAAGCATCCAACTTTGGCTCAGGTCATGATCTCACAGTGTGTGAGTTTGACTCCCTCGTCAGGCTCTGCCCTGGCATCGTGGAGTCTGCTTGGGATTCTCTCTCTTCCTCTTTCTCTCTCTGCTCCTCCCCCACTCATGCTCTCTCTCTTAAAAATAAATAAACACTGGATTGTGATCAAGATGGCGGAGCAGCATGGAGACCCTCCGCTTTTCTCATCCCTGAAACACAGCTAGATAAGCCCCAAAACATTTCGCATACCCAGGAAATTGATCTGACTATTAACACAACAATCTGTATAACTTGAGACAGAGAACTTGGCAGGTACACAGTGCAGGTGTACTGGGGGAGAGGTGAACTGGGGGAGAGAAAATCCATGGAGGGTAGGGAGCTGTTTTTGCAGAGGAAGGACAGAGAAAGGGGGAGAGTGCAGCACTTCGGGAGAGTGCAGGAAAAACACTCCCCTGAAAGTAGCTGGAGAGACAGAGTAAAAACACTCGCAGGCAACTGAACAAGAAATCTGTTCCCCAAAACCACTGATGGGAAGAAAGGAGAGGGTTTCAATACCACCAGGATTCTATAAACAGTGGAGTGAGAGTCTGAAGTTCCAGAGCTCAATGCCTGGTGGTGCTCTGGTGAGGAAGCAGAACGAATCCCCAGGAGCAGACAGCCGGGTCTGAGGGGTCTGTGTGCACACAAGGAGAAGCAGTTCTCCTGCCTGGAGAGCAATTGGTCGAGGCCATACAGCCTCCCCACAGGCAGAGGTGACCACTAAACCAGCCCCACAAGAAATTTTAAGGGGAACTCTTTAAGTGGAGAAAATAAAAAACAAAACAAAAAAGACCAAAAACAACAAAGATGAGAAAGGACCAGAGAATGTCACCAGAAACACCAACTCTACACGCAACACGATGACACTCAATTCATATCTTCCAGTACTCACTCTAAATGTCAATGGACTAAATGCTCCAATCAAAAGACATAGGGTATCAGAAATAGATAAGAAAACAAGACCCATCTATGTGCTGCTTACATGAGACTCATTTTAGACTTAAAGACACCTGTAGATTGAAAGTAAGGGGATGGAGAACAATCTATCATGCTAGTGGTCATCAAAAGAAAGCCAGAGTAGCCATACTTATGTCAGACAAACTAGATTTTAAAATAAAGACTGTAATAAGAGATGAAGAAGGGCATTACATCATAATTAAGGGGTCTATTCACCAAGAAGATCTAACCATTGTAAATATTTATGCTCCAAATGTGAAAATACCCAAATATATAAACCAATTAACCACAAATATAAAGAAACTCATTGATAATAACACCATAATAGCAAGGGACTTCAATGCCCTATTTATAGCAATGGACGGATCGTGTAAGCAGAAAATCAACAAGGAAACAGTGGCTTTGAATGACCCACTGGACTGGTTGGACTTAACAGAGATATTCAGAACATTTCATCCAAAAGCAGCAGAATACACATGGAGTGCACATGGAACATTCTCCAGAATAGATCACATACTGGGTCATAAATCAGCCCTCAACAAGTACAAAAAGATCGAGATCATACCTTGTATATTTTCAGACCACAAAACTATGAAACTTAAAATCAACTACAAGAAAAAATTTGGAAAGACCATGAATACTTGGGGATTAAAGAACATCCTACTAAAGAATGAATGGCTTAACCAAGAAATTAAAGAGGAAATAAAAAAGCACATGGAAGCCAATGAAAATGGAAAACATGACAGCCCCAAACCTCTGGGTGATCATAAGAAGGAATTATATAGCAATCCAGGCCTTCCTAAAGAAGGAAGAAAAGTCTCAAATACACAGCCTAACCTTACACCCAAAATAACTGGAAAAAGAACAGCAAATAAAGCCCAAAACCAGCATAAGAAGGGAAAAAATAAGGTTAGAGCAGAAATCAATTATACCAAAAAACAAAACAAAACAAAACAAAAAAACAGTAGAACAGATCAATGAAATCAGAAGCTGGTTCTTTGAAAGAATTAGCAAAATTGATAAACCCCTAGCCAATCTGATTAAAAAGAAAAAGGAAAGGACCCAAATAAATAAAATCAAGAATGAAAGAGGAGAGATCACAGCCAACACAGCAGAAATACAAACAATAATAAGAGAATATTATGGGCGATTATATGTCAATAAAATGGGCAATCTGGAAGAAATGGACAAGTTCCTAGAAACATATAAACTACCAAAACTGAAACAAGAAGAAACAGAAGATTTGAACCGACCCATAACTAGTAAAGAAATTGAGCTAGTAATCAAAGTCTCCCAAAAAACAAGAGTCCAGGGCCAGATGGCTTTCCAGGGGAATTCTACCAAACATTTCAAGAAGAGTTAACACCTATTCTTTTGAAGCTGTTCCAAAAAGTAGAAATGGAAGGAAAATTTCCAAACTCACTCTATGTATCCAGCAGTACCTTGATTCCAAAACCAGACAGACTTCACTAAAAAGGAGAACTACAGACCAATTTCCCTGATGAGCATGGATGCAAACATCTTCAACATGATGCTAGCCAACTGGATCCAACAATACATTAAAAGAATTATTCACCATGACCACGTGGGATTTATATCCAGGATGCAGGCTGGTTCAATATCTGCAAAACAATCGATGTGATACATCACATCAATAAAAGAAAGGACAAGAACAACATGATCCTCTCAATAGATGCAGAGAAAAGCATTTGACAAAATACAACATCCTTTCTTGATAAAAACTCTCAAGAATGTAGGGATAGAAGGATGGTACCTCAAGATCATAAAAGCCATATATGAAAGACCCACCGCTAATATCATCCTCAATGGGGAAAAACTGAGTTTCCCCCTAAGGTCAGGAACACAACAAGGATGTCTACTCTCACAACTGTTATCCAACATAGTGTTGGAAGTCCTAGCCTCAGCCGTGAGACAGCACAAAGAAGTAAAAGGCATCCAGATCAGCGAGAAGGAAGTCAACCTTTCATTCTTTGCAGATGACATAAAACTTAAGTGGAAAACCCAAAGCCTCCACCAAAAAACTGCTAGAACTGATCCATGAATTCAGCAAGATCGCAGGATATAAAATCAATATACAGAAAGCGGTTGCATTTCTATACATTAATAATGAAGCGGCAGAAATAGAAATCAAGGAATTGATCCCATTTACAGTTGCTCTGAAAACCATAAAATACCTAGGAATAAACGTAACCAAAGAGGTGAAAAATCTATACACTGAATACTATAGAAAGCTTATGAAGGAAATTGAAAAAGACAAACCCACACACACAAATGGAAAAACATTCCATGCTCATGGATTGAAAGACCAAATATTGTTAAAATCTCAATACTACCCAAAGCAATCTACATATTCAATATAATCCCTATCAGATTAACAACAGCATTCTTCACAGAGCTAGAACAAAAAAATCCTCAAATTTGTATGGAACCAGAAAAGACCCCGAATAGCCAAAGAAATCCTGAAAAAGAAAACCAAAGCTGGAGACATCACAATTCCGGACTTTAAGCTGTATTACAAAGCTGTAATCATCAAGTCAGTATGGTACTGGCACAAGAACAGACACACAGATCAATGGAACAGAGTAGAGAACCCAGAAATGGACCCACAAACTTATGGCCAACTAATCTTTGACAAAGCAGGAAAGAATATCCAATGGAATAAAGATACTCTCTTCAGCAAATGATGTTGGGAAAACTGGACACAAAATGCAGAAGAATGAACCTGGATCATTTTCGTACACTATACACAAAAATAAACTCAAAATGGATGAAAGACTTAAACGTAAGACAGGAAGCCATCAAAATCCTCGTGGAGAAAACAGGCAACGACCTCTTTGAACTGGCAGGCAGCAACTTCTCAATTGACACGTCCTGGAGGCAAGGGAAACAAAAACAAAAATGAACACTTGGGACCTCATCAAGATAAAAAGCTTCTGCACAGCGAAGGTAACAATCAGCAAAACTAAAAGGCAACCAATGGGATGGGAGAAGATATTTGCAAATGACATATCAGATAAAGGGTTAGTATCTAAAATCTATAAAGAACTTATTAAACTCAACGCCCAAAAAACAAATAATCCCATGAAGAAATGGGCAAAAGAGATGAATACTTTTCCAAAATTAAAAAAAAAATTAAATAATTAAAAAAATAAAGTGAATGTTTTCACTGTGAAAAATTTTAAAAATTTAAATCGTAAAAAATAAATAAATAGGAGTGCCTGGGTGGCTCAGTAAGTTAAGTGTCTGACTTTGGCTCAGATCATGATCTCATGGTTCATGAATTCGAGCCCTGTATTGGACTCTGTGCTGACAGAGGCTGGAGCCTCCTTCGAATTCTGTGCATCCCTCTCTCTCTGCCCCTCCCCTGCTCGCACTCTGTCTTCCTCTCTCTCTCAAAAATAAATAAAGCATAAATAAATAAATGAATAAATAAATAAATAAACAAACATTAAAAAATAAATGAAAACATACAGTGTAAATTACAGAAACAATGGCATGAAGCTATCTGATGTTGAGTCAATACAAGGATATCTTCCACATTTCTTATTACACATCAAGAAAGGTACTTCATTTTCTGTTTCTCTTTGAGAGGTTTGTCCCTGTGCATTGACTTCAAAACCAAACCTTAGGACAGCCTTGGGAGTATATGGAGGCTCTGACTGCCATTCCTGTCAAAAATAGAGGAAACTGAGACTCTGAACAGTAACCTAAAGTCTTTTGGCCAGTCTCTGGCAAGGTGTCAAACTCCCTAGCAAGTGAGCTAAGTAGGTTTTGAAGTTCACATAGCTAAGTATCTGTATTCCTGCAAACACGTAGATAAACCACTAGCCTCTGCTTGAAATGCCTCTGCGGTGACTACAGTAAATCGCTCTCATGCCAACACGTTTCTCAAATAAAATGGACGTGGGAATTGAAACTAAACCAACTGTGAAAGGTAATCTGGGGGAGATAACATGAGTGATTAATGCAGTATTGATTCAAAGGATGAGCCAGTTCTTAAACAAAGAGTTTTCCAAATAAAGTAACAGTTTAAAGAGTGTTCACAGGAATGGGGAATGGTTTTCAAGAGAATTGGAGCAAAGTGAGGGAGGAAGGTCGGAGGAAGAGTGAGGAGAGGTGGGTTGAGGGACAGAGCCTCGAAAGCCACAGGCAGCCATGCCACACAGGACATGTGGATGTACCCCTCTCTCCACCTTGTGAAAAATACCAGTTCCGGCAGGGAGCCAGAGGAGTGAAGAATGCAACGGGTTAAGATGGAATTTAGTGCAATTTCATTATTTTTAAAGCAATCAGCCTGTGGGTCTTTGATACGCCTACATAATCAAGAAGGGTGTCACAGAAAATGTCAAGCTTTTACCTAGGAACGATTGGTTCTGTGTTGCATGATTCCATACATCCCAATGTCACAAAGGAAAAAAAGGAAAAAAAAAATCTTCCCTCAGGGAATAACAGTTGAAACACGTTTTCCTTTTCCCTTTGTGACATTGGAATGCGAGGATTTGGTTCGGGCAAGGGGGGACTTGGTCTATCATCCTGGAACTTTCTGGTTTGTTCGCTTGGTTGGGCAGATGACCTTGAAAAGTAACCTGTGTGTGGTCATTTATTTATCGGATCTATATCGAGTGACTAATATATGCCAGTGACTGACTTCAGTGTGGGGAATCATCAGTGAGCCTATCAACAAAGCCACTCCCCTCAGGAGCTGTCGCAGTAATAGCCAGAGAGACAGACAACAAACAAACATGTCCCTTGTGCTGGGGCTAGGGGCTAGGAAAAGAAATAGAGATGGTGAGGAGAATAGTGTGAAGGGTGAGGTGGTGGTTTGTTTAGGTAGGGAGATCAGGGATGGCCTCGCTGATAAGGGGACATTTGAGCAGAGAGCCTGAGCAACGCAGGTGTGGGAGGAAATGTCCCGGGAGAGGGATCAGGAAGGACAAAGGCCTGAAATGGGACGAAGCTTTGCATATTCCATGGCCAGCAAGAGGACAGAACGAACGAGTGTTAGAGATGAAATTAGAGGCCACATCAGGACGCCAAGTTTTATTCTGAGTAAAATGAAATGTCATTGGAGGGTTTTGAGCAGGAGAGTGATATGTCTGACTCACACAAAAATAAAAACAAAAAACTTCTGGCTCAGTGAATTAATTTTCCTTGGTGTCCATGTTAATATCCAGAGGCCAGTACTGGGTATTTGGAGCACAGGCAGAACATATGGTTAATGTATCCGCTCTTCCAAGATGAACTCAATCTCAAATAGTGTGGAGGTATCACGGGCAGAGTACAAAATGGCAGCTGGAAGAATGACCACGAAGAGGTAGAAATAATTAGTAAGAGAGAGGAGGGTGGGCAGGGAGGGGACCTGGAGTAATTACTTTCCTTTGTTACACCCTCGAGAAGGCAGTTACTCGTTGAAGGAACTTGATGAAAACTGACAATATTAAATGATTGTCGCGTTCAGATGGCAAAATTATACTTCAAATCTCCGGATTCTTTTGAACATAATAGATTCATGGAAATTAACTGAAAGACAAAGAAAGCTGAGCTCTTCTTATATCTAGGCATGTTTTCAGTTGTTTCTTTAAACTCCCAACGAATCCATTGCTTGTCATTCAAACATTTCCTGGATTTCGTTCCTCTTTCTTGGTCAAGCTTTTTCTGAGTGGTTTCATCCCTCCATTTCCAGAAGTCGGGGATAATCTTTTCTCTCATATACTCAGACTTCCAGCCGGCACCCCACCTCCCTCCCCACCTGCCTTTCTTTCTACAGAGCTGTCATGGCAGCATTTCAGGCAAGGCCAGTCTACCAAGGAGCATCCCTGGAGCTTGACACATAGCAAGTACTCAGTAAATGCTTGATAGCTCAGTGAAAAAAGGAGTAAATAAGTGAGCAAAAGAATAGGAGAATAGAAGAAGCTACATACACTGTAGGAAATAGTGTTGGTATAACATATATAAAAATACTCACTTGAGATTTCTTCCTTTTTAAAAAAAATTATTTATTTTGAGAGAGAGAAAAGGAGAGAGAGAGAGAGAGAGAGAGGGAACTGGGGAGGGGCAGAAAGAAGGAGAGGATCCCAAGCAGGCTCCACACCAGAAGCACAGAACCCAACTCGGGGTTCAAGCCCAAGAACCGTGAGGTCAGACCTGAGCCGAAATCAAGAGTCAGATGCTTAACTGACTGAGCCACCCAGGTGCCCCACACTTGAGATTTCATAATGACCAGGATTTCTCTGTGAAGAGTTTACATCTCACCTAATTTTAGTCCAAAGGCTTTCTTGCATAGTGGTTTGAACAATCATATTTACCTTACATCTAAGTGAGTGGTTCCTCTTGAAAATCAATATATCTTGAATCCCTGATGAGACTTAGCTTCCTAGATTCTATAGGAAGTAGGTATCCCCCTGACAGCTGTCTATCTCTTGCATGGCTTTCTGAATGTCCCTTCACTGTCCTCAGATCCACGAGTATTTATCTGTTCCCCTCTAACAGGAGCCAGTGCAATGTAGTTCAAGAAATATTAAGTGTTCTCATGTGCTATGCCCTGTGCCAAAGGGGAAAAAATACTACAGAATATTCCCAACTAGAAGATAATTTTCAAATTTTGGAAAATCCTCAAAAGGCTTTATTGCCTTATGCATTTGATATTAAAGATGCTTTAGCAGAACCTGAAACCATGATTTAATTCTGTGAAATACACTAAGATCATTAGAACCACTGCCTCCAATGATCTCCGCTGCTGTCATTCAAGTCAATGAAGAAACACATTTCTCTCTCTGTCATTTGCTGCCTCTTGGTTTCACACACAAAGATGTCCACCCCCACATGTATTTTTTTTTTTCTCCTCAAGATGAAAATAAGGCTTAAACACAGAATAAAAAAGTCTGTATTTTTCAAAATCTTTAGGAGGCCAAAACATTATGAAAGTAATTTGGGGAGGGGCCGCAAAACAGAAAATCGAGACCTGGAAAATATGGCCACAGGGCAAACGCAAACCATACGAAGCACTTCAGTGAGACTGGGACAGGCCGCGCCCGCACGACAGGAATGTGCTTAGTGACCGAGGTGTGTGGGACAGAGTTCCCCGCTGCCATCAACAGAGTCTACTTTAGGTGACTTAGAAGAAAAGGAGTTTATTTTAAAATATATTAAGGTGTTTAAGAGGGCCAGAAATCCTGTCCAGCTGGCTCTACAACTGGGAACACCATCCAAACCGTATGATGGGATTGTTACCGCTGACACCTCCGCTGAGCACCCACACCGCGGCTTGCACCATCGATGTTGGGCCCTGAATGCTGCCCTCTGTCCCTGCTGACCCTTGGGACCAGATGCTTATTCTACCACCCTTCCAGAAAGTGGGCTCCATTTTGGGGCTTGCTTAATAAGAGGTGATATGGTAACAGACACGCCTCGCACTTTCACCCATTGGTCTCTGTCTTCTGATTTTGGGAGAAAGAGCACCATCTATTGGTCACTGGATCAGAGCACACACAGCATCCTGCAGGGAGGCATTGCCCCCCCTCAAGGAATAATCTCTGCCAGCACGGCAATGGAGCGTTCGGTAGGCTGTACCACCATGCCATGAGACCTTCTGTTTTAGGTGGTGGGGGACACGGTGAGAAATCCTCTGAGCATAGGCTTATCGTCTCCCTCCCATCTCTGTAACTGAACTCTGGTGAGAAGCACTGCTGCCCGGAAATAAACGATGCTGAAGAAGATAGTTTGGCTAAGTCCATGCGACGTGCTGCCGGCCTGGAGAATCCAAACCCCGAATGCATCGTTATTCCAGTGGGGACAAGTTATTGCCCTCTCCACAACGGAAGGGGTCTCCACTGTAATCTTCCTGCTGAGTGTGGTATTACAGCAAATCTCAGGGCTGGTCACTGCTCCTGAAAGTGAATCAGCAGTGGGCAGCAGACGCTTGGTGAGGAGAAGTCCTTGGTGGGCCACTGAACTCTCTCTATGCCTGAAACCACAGCTACTTTGTCCGTGAAGCCACTGAGCAAGGGTGGCCAGGGAAAAAGGGAAGGCACAGGACAGGCGATCTCCCACCTGCGCACTCAGAACCTCCTCCACGGTGGTAGCTTTTGTGGCCATTCCAGTGTGACACAAATATTCTCCCATAGACTGGGCCCAGCTCGGAGACGTCCATCCCGTTCCTTTTTCCCAGACCTTCTTTCGTGACGCTGACCGTCCTTTCAACCTGGGAGCCACTACCACGACATGGTTAGCATCTGCCTCTCAGGCTCTCTCTCCTTTTCAGGAAAAGTGTACCAGGTGGACTGCTCCAAGTTCGGCTCCCTGAGAACATTTCCTTTCCCCATTGTCTCTCAGCCCCAGTGGGGCTGAAGAGCCCCCGCAGTTAAATTCCAGTAGGTTCCAGCAAAATTTGCAGGACCGTCTGCAAACCAGATGTGACTTTTTTCCTCTTTGGCGAACGGCTCGGTGTGGATTCCCCCACGGGAACACGGCGGTGAGGGAGGGGAGCGGCGCAGAAGTCAGGAGGCACATGGCAGGATAAGGCGCTGACTGTTCCTGTGGCTCATAAGGCCCATCAGCCATGGTGCTCGTATACACCCCTTCCATCTGATGCAAACGTGCTGGTGGGCTGGGCTCACCGAACTCTGGTTTGGCGGGTCAAATCACTCTCAGAGGCGCCTGGGTGGCTCCGTCGGGTAAGCGTCCGACTTTGGCTCAGGTCATGACCTCACGGTTCGTGAGTTCGAGGCCCCACGTTGGGCTCTCTGCTGTTGGCCCAGAGCCCGCTTCGGGTCCTCTGTCTCCCTCTCTCTCTGCCCCTCCCCCACCCATGCTCTCTCACTCTCTCTCCCCCAAATCAAAATACACATTAAAAAAAAAAATTCCGGGGCGCCTGGGTGGCGCAGTCGGTTAAGCGGCCGACTTCAGCCAGGTCATGATCTCGCGGTCCGTGAGTTCGAGCCCCGCGTCAGGCTCTGGGCTGATGGCTCGGAGCCTGGAGCCTGTTTCCGATTCTGTGTCTCCCTCTCTCTCTGCCCCTCCCCCGTTCATGCTCTGTCTCTCTCTGTCCCAAAAATAAAAAAAATAAACATTGAAAAAAATTAAAAAAAAAAAAAATTAAAAAAAAAAAAATTCCTCTGAGTTCAACATGGGCAGTTTAGGTCCCAGGGTCACCTAGTGCCCCATGGTCAAGCCCTCAGGGGCCAGCCAAGAGTTCTTTCTGAAAGGAGAATAATTACTTGCATGGGAGAGCTTGGCTTTGCTCCAAAAGCTAAGAGGCGACAGCTATGCTTCCCCTATTAGGACTTGCTGCAGGCTCTGCACAGCGGCCAGGTGGGTCACAGGCTTTCTGAGCACGGGGTCATAAGGACAAGTATGCAGAGCTGCTCGCAGGGGGCCTGGGCCAGCTGGAGAGCTCCCTCCCTTGCGCGAGGCTCCATTAAAAGTAAATGAGTCAGAGCAGCAAACCCGAGGGTGACATCGATTGCCTTCTGTTGCCAAGGAATTCCGCGAGGCCTCCGTGCTTCTTTCTCCTTAATGGCACGAATCGTTGCAGTTCCTACAAAGGAAGAACTATTGGTTTTGTTTGGCCATTTTGGCAGGAAGGGGGAGCCCCGGGAGGATGGCATCTTGGCCCTCCATTAACAGACGCCATGCTTACCCCCATGCTGTGGAAGCCATTGTGGGGTTTCTGCATTTGCTGAGGGCACCGTTCCAGGCACAGAGGCAGGATCTGGGGAAATTACCACATAATTTCTCACTGAGAAAACTGAAGCAGGCAGAAGAGAACTTCCACAGCCCTACCACCACCACATCCGCCCCCCTCCCAGCATCTGCTCCCACTTACAGTCTGTTCTACAATGCGTGCTTCTGTAATAGGCATTAACTCAAATATTATTGCTAGGTGGGGGATGATGTCACTATAATGGGGAAATTGGGTCGGTTCCTAAGTGATGTTTCCCCCATTAATATTTTGTGCCATCAGATAAGAGCAGCTGAATGTGGAGACACCAGTGGAATGAGCTGAATGAGCAAACTGCCGAAGAATCAGGTACTTTACGTGAGCTCTTTTCACTGCATCTTCTTATTGGGGCCGTTGGGCTGCAGGTTCCGTCTTGGAAGTGCTTACTGTGTACATATCTGCTTCTACCCTTCCTTCTGCCAAATTCTATCAAGCTGCCTTTGCCTTCTTCTTGGAAAGGCGAAATCCTTTATTTACTGATGTACAGTTGACCCTTGAACAACAGGGGTTCGAACAGCAGGGGTCCACTTTTACGTGACAGCAAAAGCCAAAAGGCATTTATTTACAACTGCCCACCTCCGTCTCCTTGGGAGCAAATCAAAGGCGAAGGGTACAGAGGTCATGGCCGCTGCCCTCTGAGTATTTGGTGAGGCCATCGAGGCCATCAGCAGACCCCAAGGGCCCAGGACCAGGCAAGGCTGCCGGTCCCCCGTGTGCTGACAGGGTGGCTGGGCAAAGGGCCCCGACTGGTGGGCAGGAGGCTGGGCTGAAGCAGAAGACCATTTCCGGAAGGCGGGGAGAATGCTGCAGGAGCTTAGCCTGGAACGTCTCGCCTTGGTCCTCCTGGCTCCTGGCTCCAGGACTGGGGCCTCTGCTGGGCCAGGTGCAGACCCCTTCCTGCGGGACGGTCACAGGGTGGAGGACACCTGCAGGGAGACGGGGCAGCTGTACTGTACTTGGCCAATGTCGCTACCCACAGGCCTGCCCTCTGGCTGCTGCTGCTGAGCCAAGGCCACCAGGCTTCGACCCTCTGCTGCCACTGCACTTGACCTGCTCACCCAACCAGCCTATACTTTGTTTTCAATAAACACACCTACAGTGCTGCAAATGCGTTTTCTCTTACGACTTTCTGAATAACGTTTCTTCTCTCTAGCTTACATTCATATACGAATCCAGTGTATAATACACACAAAAAAATATATGGTAATCAGTTATTTATGTTATCGGTAAGGCTTCAGTTCAACAGTAGACTATTAGTAGTTAAGTTGTGGAGGACTTAGAAGAAATTATATGTGGATTTTTGACTGTGTGTGGGTCAGGGCCCCCTAGCCTCTGTGTTGTTCAAGGGTCAACTTTATTAGGAATGTAACATGTTCTTTTAAACTATGTTAATTGGTGTTTTTGTTGGTATGCAATTTCCAAAGTCGGACAGGTTTGAAATGGTCTGCCCCAAATTTCTTCCGTGAATTCTGTTATTTTTAGTGCATGAATTTGAGAATAAGAAATTTTCAGGAGCACATTTATCACGTTATTGCAGAAATGCCTGTGTGCCGCCTACCCACTCGTAACCATGGAGAAATTATTCATGCTCTTATCGAACGCTAATTCCCCCATGTGTGGAATGTATTCCAACCCCCTTTTCAAGGACACTGCTCCAGCATTTATCCTTTTCCTACCTCATGAATTTTTTGCCTTTCTCGGAGCAGTCTCTTCAATATGAAAAACATGTTGCTGCTTCTCCCATCTTAAAAAAAAAAAAAGAAAAGTCTTGATTCCACATCCCTAACCCACCTACTAACTCCATTCTTCGCTCCCTTTTCAGCAAACTAGTTGCAAGAGTTGTTTGTACTCATTACCTCCAGCTCTTCCCCTGTTTTCTCTTAATTCCAACCCAGGGTGACTTTGCTCCTTCCACACTCCCCCAAAACTCCCATTGCTAAATCCAAGGGTCAATTTCCAGTATCTTATCTAGCAGTACTTAATAGGTCACTTCCTCCTCCAGACCCTTTGCTCATTTGCCTTCCAGGCAACCACTCCTTTTCCTCCTGCCTCACTGGTTATTCCTTGTCAGTCTCCCTTGCAGACCCCTTCCCTTCTCCTGACCTCTTAGTGTTGGAGGAACCCCTGTTCTTCCTTCTCCTCCATTTAGTACTTCAGCAATCCCATCCAGTTTCATGGCACCAATATGCTGAAAATTCCCAAATTTATATCTCCAGGGCAGAACTTTAAGAACTTTGGACTCTTGTATTCAATTGCCTACTCAACACCCCCCACTGGGATATTTAATGCGCATCTCAAAAGTCAGCAAGTCTAAAAATGAGCTTCTGCCTTCTCACACCCAACCTGCCCCCTCTGCAGCCTTTCCCCATCAGTTGATGGAAACTGCACTGTTCAGGTTGCTTGGCCAAATATCTTAGAGCCACTCCTGTCTCCTCTCCACCTATCACACCACACATCAAACACATCCGCAGATCCTGCTGGTTTAAGAACCAAAATATATTCAGTATCTAGCTGCCTCTTACTGCGTCTACTGCCACTGCCCTGGGGCAAGTGACCATTTTCTCTTGTCTGGATTATTGCAAAAAACTCCCAATGGGTCTCCTTTCACCTTTGCCTGTCCATAATACAGTTGTCATAGTGATTCTGTAAAATGTAGGTTAGATTTCTACTTGTTCAAACCCCTCCAATAGTTTTAAGTCAAAGTCAGTCCTGCTAGAAGTCTTTAAGACCCCCTTTGGTCTAACCAGCCACCACCACCTGCCACTCACGTATCTCCAACCTCTCCTTCTCCCCCTCTTTCACTCTGCTCGGGCTAAATTTCCTCTCTGCTGCTCCTCATATACATCAGGCAGGCTCTTGTTTTACGGCCTTTGCAACTGGCTGTTCCATGTGCCTGGTACACTCTTCCATGTCCTTCAAGTATTTGCTCAACTCCCATATTCTCAACGAGGCTTGATCTATTTAAAAATGGAAGGCACTTCTATCCCCATCCTCCTGTGTTTCCCAAACCTTTGCTCTACTTTCATTCCCCCAAACCCACACATATCACCTTCTAAGCCATCAAATAAATTATTATGTCTACTGTTTCTTCCCTGTCTCCCCGACTAGAGTGTTGTCCTCTGAGGGCAAGTATCTCTGGTTCACAGATGTGAACAATGCCTTGGCAGATAATAGCTGTGCAATAAATATTTGTTGTATGAGTATGTGATAGGCTAGGTCCTGCTGGGGTTACTGTGAATTGCTTTCAGATCAGTAAGGTAGTAACTAAGTAAATTTCATTTATCACAGGTGCTCCACTAGCCCCAGACTGATTGGTGGGCCTAGCTTGATACTGGGCCAAGGTTCCATGCCACACCCTAGCTGGAAAAGAAGTTTTCTGCTTCTGCTTTGGAGAGGTGGGATGCACAAGGTGAGAAATTGCTTAAACATGGAAAGGTTGTTCAAACAGTACTAAAGCAGCCAAAAACCCAAGTCACTACTTTTTTGAAAAAAAAAATGAAAACCATATTTGCATCAACTTTCTATTAAGAAGATTTTCTTCTCAAGTTGTAAACACAAGGAATGCATTTCATTTAAATAAGAGAGAGGTGACATTTAAAAACATTTATTAATGTTTTTAGAAAAAGAGCAAACTTTATTTTCTATCATGCTGGAGGATACTGGCTGGATTCTTATTGCTATTATTCCCATTAATGTTTTACATTATAAAATGGGACATATAAAAGGGACATATGGGACATATAAAAGGTATTGCAAATAAAAATTATTTTCATTCCAATGGAGAAGAAAATTACCGGCTTAAAAATCAAGTTTAATATCAAAAGAAGTAACACATCAAAGTTTCCACATTTAAAAAACTTTGATAGTTGGGGGCGCCTGAGTGGCTCAGTCAGTTAGGCATCCGACTTCGGCTCAGGTCATGATCTCACGGTTGGTGAGTGCCCCGCATCAGGCTCCGTGCTGTCAGCTCAGAGCCTGGAGCCTGCTTTGGATTCTGTGTCTCCCTCGCTCTCTGTCTCTCAAAAATAAATAGAAATGTTAAAAAAATTTTTTTTTTTAAAAACTCTGATAGTTAAAATATCATCAACCTTGTGATGAGTGCAATATACTTCATGTGAACCTCTGAAAATTTGTGTTCCAAGTTGCAGCTCCTTCTCAGAAACTGCAGGCGGGGCACAACTCCTCACATTCCAACAGAATTCAAAGTTTGAGAGTTCTTTAGTAGGAGTATTCATTCACCGGTCTTTGGCAACTTTCAGCTCTTTCCAGGATGAAGCTGGAACTCCTCCAGCAGCCATGCCTCCTGACCCCAGGGGAGTCTGCTTCCCTGGAACTCTGTGGCCCCATCAAGATCCTATGACAACTACCTTCGCGGCTGTACGGCTGGCTGACACGCGAGGACTCCAACCGGCTTGCAGTTGTCCGGCTGCTAGAGTCCCAAAGAGTGCAACTTCCTATATTTGCATATGAATGCATCTGTTCTCCCAAGGCTAACTTTGTGGCATTCCACTGGCACTAAAGAGCCAAAGGGTGGTGTTTTGTCTAAGCACTCCTGGCTACTGGCTTCGAATGAAGATGACACTGTCTCTGATGTGCCAGTTTTTCCTCCAGGCTTCAAGCACTTTTTGATTGAAGGTTCACCTGTGTGGCTGCCCTCGGAACTCAAAGGGATGCTGCTCTGATCGCCATCTTTAAGGCGCCTGTGGTGCTCTTCGCTAAGCAACAATACAATGGCTCCGCCAACGTGAAGCACCCTGTGACAAAAAAAAATGGTAATTGGTATGAGTACTTCTTTCTTTTTAGACAACAAACAATCCCACTTTATTTAAAATATTTGGGGTTTTTAATTTGAAATTTAATTTTATCTATTTAAACACAAGGATTTTGATAATTAGGTAGTATCTTCCATAATGCATATTCATTATAGTAATTATGGAATCATGAGCACAAATCTGCTTTAATTATCTATTTTTACTCTACTTAAAAGGCAAGCCTCAAAGTAATTCATAGTCACATTCTAATAAGTGATTGTACAAAGGAAAAGGCGGATGAAAGAATCCTATAGAATCAGCATACACTAGGCTGATGGCAGAAGAAAAGCACCGGAAAGAGTGAGGACGTGGACAAAGGAATGACAACGGGGAAGCTCAGAAAGGGAAAAGGCCTCAGAATGTCAGCCTGTTGAGGAGAATTGCTCAATCACTTGACCAAATTCTGCAGAGCACTTCTGTGTGGAAAAAGTGATGCCCAACCACAGTCCTCGGAGTTGCTAAAGAGATTACTGAAAGCGGGAGAGAGGCGAGCAGAGAGTTACAGAGGCTGGCGATGCCACCCTCCAGGCAAGTACGAGGTCCCCTGGGAACACATGAGCTGGGTCCCAAACGTGCACCATGAGTTAAGGACAAGCGGGACCAAGCCAGGCCAAGTGACAGCAAGGGGCTGGAGCGAGGCAGGGAGCTGGAGGCAGAAAAGCAGCAGAAAGGAAGAAGTGAGGAGGAGGAGGCACTGAAAGAAATTCAGCGTGAGGGTGAATCAGAGGGGTGGGAGGAGGAGGGAGGAATAGAGGGCTGTCTGGAATATGCTGAGGGACCTCAGGAACAGGGCAACGTGAGCTCCAATCCACAGTTGGATATACAGCCTGGAGGCGATGAGACCAGGGCTCCAAGTAGAGATTTCGGAGCTGTCAATAGCACACGGTAGATATAGCTGTGATGGTGAATGACATCACCTGGGGAGGCAGGTTCGCGTGAGAAGAGAAAAAGGGCCCAGGAACAGAGGCTTCACAGTTAAGGAAGGAGAGAGGAGGGACGGGCCATGGCACAAAATCCCGGGAGAAAGTCTGGACAAAGTGATGGCATGGAAGCGAAAGGTGCACACTTTCAGGACGGGAATGGTCTCCACAGCGTCTAACGCTACAAGATGAACAGGTGACTAGGATTACAAGAGGTCCTCAGTGAACCTGGGGACAGCAATCCTAGTTGAGGACACGAGAAAATGCTGGTCTGCCAGAATCGAAGGGGGACTGGAAGGTGAGGAAGCAGAGATGTCAAGTGTAGACTCTTCTTTCAGTAAGTTTGGTTGTATAGGTAAGGAGACAAGGTGACAGCTAGAGGGTCAAGAGTTAAAGGGAATCTCCCCCACACCCAACAAAGATATCAGGAACTTAAGTAGCCTTCCCTCATCTAAAAAATCAGTGAATCAAGACAAGTTTGTCTCCGAACTCCACTATATCAGGCTCCACTGCCTATATAAAACCTCCAACTATAAAAACTGAAAAATCAAACCATAAAGGCTGTAGGCAGGTGTCAAGGAAGCGTGGTCATAGGAGTTCCTTATGTTCAAATACATACACTTTTCAACTGATCCTACTGAGGCATTGAAATTATGGGGGGAATCTTGAATATCTTCTGGGAAGTTTCAGGTTAAATATAAGTCACTGCTTACACATATTAGTATTTCACTATGAGTTGGCTTAATAGTGTGGCTGGTGAATTACCTACTGGGCACAAAGGCTGCGGTTATTAACACAGGCTGCAGGACAGAATCACCTTGGGAGTGGTTAAGAAATACACCCACGTTCTACTCTAGACCCATTAAACTGGAGAGGTGGAGAATGAGCATCACTGTTTTTCAAAAGCCCCTGAAATGATTTTAATATGAAGTCAGGGTTGCAAAATCTGCTTGAGGGGAAGGTGTTATCAGGCAGAAGGGAGTGCAGGCCTGAATTATAGGTGGTGCCCAGAAAGAGATCTCAGGTTAGGTAACTGTGTGACAGGGGAAGTTGCTTAGAAATAAGATAAGCCAAAAAAAAGTGTGGAGCATCCAGTTCACCAGATGGAGGTGAGACGGTTCTTAGTTGGACTTAGACTTCATGTCAAGTCTTCATATAAAGTTAAGTCTTTAATTTTCCCTACAGAATGTTAGCCTTGACACTGAATTTTCTCCATCCAAAACCCATGGCTCATTTTTTCTATTGGTGACATTATTTATATACAGGTTCTTGACCATTTACATTGTCTTGCTCTATCAAATGTCCAACTGAGACAATTTAATGAATTGACTTCTTGGTCATATCTATTTATTCCTCCATGTGTTCTAGGTTCTCTCCTTTACCAGCTTAAATGATCAGAAAAATATATATTCAGGCTTCACTGTTTGAACTTCTCAAAGAAATACTTTCCCTGAATTATATTCCCTGAGGCCAACCTTAGACACCCTGACATGAATAACACCTCTAAATTTTCATTTTACAATCAGCAGTGTTGTAGCCTCTCTATGATACTGAATGCTCCTCATGTGAATTTTGTTGTGGGGCTTAGTAGCTGTGATCTTGAGAAAGTTCACCTTTCCGGGTCCCAGTTTCTCATCTGTAAAGTGTGGCCGATTAACACATTAGGAGGCAGGGTTTTGGTGAGGTTTATAATATGTAAATTACCTACCTCAGTGATTACAATATAGGTCACTAATCCAGATACTCGAATTTTAGCCAATAATGAAAACTCAGTACCTTTTTTGGAATAAAACTTAATATAGTATAAGATGATACAGAATAACTATTTCAATGATAACCTTCTGATTTGAAACCTTAGAAAATTTAAGTACAAAAACTCTGGGAAATTACTAAAATGCAATCAAATCTTAGCTGAAGAACTAGGATATATTTCAGTTAAATGACCAATAACTCAAAAATCATGAAAATAAACTTAAAACTTACCTCTCCATTTCTTGTAGAATGCTTTTGATGTCTTCCCCTAACTTAAACTTTTTCCCAAATGGAATGTCAGAAATAATAACATCGACACTTTCTGAAGGCAATGGCAAGTCTGAAACACAAAAACCAGAGAAACCCGTTACATTAAGTTCAAATATTTACAACCTAAATATGAGAAAACTGATGTATGGAGAATTATTTTTGCATATTAAGTACAATTTAAGGTTGCTAACATTGTCTCCAAGAAATTATAAGTTCCTGAAAGGCTTTTCAACTGAAAAATAAATGATAAAGTTATTAGATTCGTTCTTTGAAAATTGGTTTTTCTGTTATGATAAAATATGACATAAGTTAAGCAAAATCTTAAATTAATCAGAAAATTGAATTCTCTAAACATATTACATGAATACAAAGTTGCCAGACCCAAGAAGAAACACATTAAATTGTCTAGAAAAAACTTTTACAAATTATATGCTCTTTCATTTCCTTCTTCATACTTACATATAAAATTTTGCATGTGTATATCTGTGTGTTTTTAAAAGGGAGATGATCTTAGCTTTCACTGAAATTTTAAAGGAGACCCAAAGGGGGGCGCCTGGGTGGCGCAGTCGGTTAAGCGTCCGACTTCAGCCGGGTCACGATCTCGCGGTCCGGGAGTTCGAGCCCCGCGTCGGGCTCTGGGCTGATGGCTCGGAGCCTGGAGCCTGTTTCCGATTCTGTGTCTCCCTCTCTCTCTGCCCCTCCCCCGTTCATGCTCTGTCTCTCTCTGTCCCAAAAATAAACGTTGAAAAAAAAAAAAATAAAAAAAAAAAAAAAAATAAAGGAGACCCAAAGGTTAAGAACATTGACATAAATCCTAAGGCTAGAGAAAAGGCTAAAAAACGAATAATCAACAAAATGAACATTATTACTAAACAAAATTAAATGTAGTATTTGATTAGTGAATCTGAATTTTTTTCTCATCTTTACATTTCTCAGAAATTAGCTTCCCAGGTCATACACATAATCTTAACTTCCACATTTTCTGGGTGTACTTTTCACTTTCTACTTATTTTACTTCCCACCCATCATGTAAATTAGTTGTCTATTCATAAGGTAGATGTCCCAATTTTCGTGTTTTGAATAGCGTTTAAGTCTGTAAGAACAGAATACAATTTAGATAACCTTTGCTCTTCTAAATACCATATACATTTTTGCTGGCTGGAAATTTAAAACCAAAACAAAAAATCCCATTATCGGGGAAAGTCTAAGGAACACTTGATGATCTTTCCTAGTTCTAACCCTTACTTGAGATTAGTAGAAAAAATAATAGGTCGTCAGAAAAAAAGTCTCAGGATAATATTCTTTTAAAGCTAGACATGAATTCTTTTTTTTTTTTCCAGGTCATATTTTAGCTTCATGCACTTAGTTTTAGGATGTTGCTATAGGACACGTACATTTAAATACCGTTTCTATACTTTATGCAGGGCTACTCAAGGTAAATGTACAGTGAAGGCAATCATGGTTATCAGATGTTTTATACCAGAGAAACCATGCAGTAGTTGGCTCTAGAGTTTGAGTCCACATCTTTCTTTTGCATTCATACACACACACACACACACACACACACACACAAGCTGCCCAGTTTGGTCAGGTTTGGTAACATTTTTTTTTCTTCTGTCAGTCTCTATTTTTATTTGCAACTTTCCTACTCTGTATTATATAATTTGCTAAACTGCTTTAAATAATTTTAGAAGTTGAAGGAATAAACTTAAATGGAATAATTTTTTTTCAAAAAGTTCTAGAACTAAGCGATGCTATCTTACAATAGAGCATAAAGCAAGTTTTTGCTGATGTGTCTGAGAGCGCGGGCAGGCCCTGCTATTAGACGGCTTGCATCTGGCTCTGCCACTAACCAGCAGTGGGACTTCGGGAAATGACTGCTTTAGTTTCCTCGTCTGTAAAGTGAGGTAAGGGTACCTATCTCAGGGTCCTAACAAGTGAGGTCACTTATGGAAAGCACTCAGGACAGTGCCTGGCACCCAGTGAGCACTCGATGACTGTGCTGATTATGTACAATGTCCTCTCTGGGTGTACAGCCAGATGACGGCCAGGTGGAGACCGGCGGGCCAGAATCCCTCAAAGCAGCTCTGCAGAATCCTTCTCACGGCTCCTCAAATGCCCAGCAGGGCCACTGCTTCCAGGTGGGCCTCTTTCCTGCTCTTCCTCCAGCAGCGGTTCTCAAGGCTGCAGCCATCCCTCCTGCGCAGCAGCCCCAGGAGACACCGGCAGCATCAGAATCTCCTGGGAACCATAAGTGCAAAGTCTCGCTCCCTTCATCCCAAACCTACTATGTAGTGCGTATCAGAACTGACCGGAGGGTTGGTAGACCACAGACCGTTGGCCTTACCTCCTGAGTTTCTGATGAGGAAACTCCTGAAATCATGAACACCTGACCCATAATTTTCAACACATTAAATCTTTTCAATTATTAAATGCCTTGAACGGCCTGTGAACAAAGAGTTTGCTTGTAGCTAAGGAGATAAGATTCTGAAATAGAAACATAGCTCAAAACAAATATATAAAACTCATCCCTTTTGTACGACTCTGCAGGATGACTCAAGAACATGAAAAAAATGTAAAATACTGGTGTATCTTGAACAAAAGAACTGCTCTATTTCTCCCTCTTGCCAGAAGAAAAATGGGTAAGAACTGCTCAAAACTCAGAATTATGGCTCTAATATATTTTCTTCCAATAGGTTTTAAGAGCCTTCAGGATATCTTTTTGTGCCTTCATTTATTTTAAAGAAAAATGGGTAAGAACTGCTCAAAACTCAGAATTATGGCTCTAATATATTTTCTTCCAATAGGTTTTAAGAGCCTTCAGGATATCTTTTTGTGCCTTCATTTATTTTAAAGTTTATTTATTTATTTGTTTTGAGAAAGACAAAGACAGTGTGAATGGGAGAGGGGCTAAAAGAGAGGGAGAGAGAGAATCCCAAGCAGGCTACACAGCCAGTGCAAAGCCTGACGTGGAGCCCGACATGAGGCCCGAACTCATGAGACCATGAGATTGTGACCTGAGCTGAAACCAAGAGCTGGATGCTTAACCGACTGAGCCACCCAGGCGCCCCTATTTATTTATTTTTAAATGTTTATTTTGAGAGACAGCAAACGTGCACAGAGAAGGGGCAGAGAGAGAGGCAGGGAGACAGAGGATCTGAAGCAGGCTCTGCGCTGACAGCAGAGAGCCCGATCCGAGCCAAAGTCGGATGCTCAACCAACTGAGCCACCCAGGTACCCCTATGGATTTTCTTTTCGAAGCATCTGATAACCCTGAAACAAAACTGGCAACGTTTAACTGTCTGCAAAGGTCTTCTACTAATGGAACCAACAAATTAATAGCTATAGCTTCATTTTGTTTATGTACATAAGAAAACTTGGTATTGAAGACGAGCAAAATTAATTTAGAATAGTCATTTGATCTAAATGAAAAGTCATGCTTTACAGAGTGATAGTTAAATGCGTTTTCTTTAGCTGCATTTGATAAATGGCTGTCTTTGGGCTCTGTCCCCTTAAAATACCTGCAATGTTTTGAAATAAATGCTACACACTTCTATACACAGATCTGTTTCATTTGGTCAGTGATATCACCATGGCCCTCCCAGCGGATGATAAATGTCAACAAACATTTTACTTAAGATATGTGTTCATCAGCTTTCTTACAAAATGGCAACTCTGTATTCACTTTTTCATTAAACATATGCTTTTAAGAACTTATTAATGCTGAAAAAGTTTGTTTCAGAATACAAGTGTTGCCAAACAATAAGAAGGGATACCATACAATAAACTGTAAGGCCACTGTACCAAAGAAAACACTCAATCACTCCATATGGTAGGCTTCTTATCCCCTATTTCAACATACTTTACATACACCTAACTCATCACTTCCCACATTTCCTTCTGATTTCCCAAACACGGAGCCTGGCAGCTTCACGAATCTTGCAAAATTCGGCACAGGCCACAAGACATGTGGATGGAACACCAGGGCCCAGGCCAGCAAGGGCAGGAGAGGAATTAGAGAAAAACACACTGATATGAAAGAAAATGCAGCCACTACATTACGGGCAGCTTGTGGGTGTACTGAAAAAGCATGCCTTATTCCTACAAGGGTGGAAATGAATAACACCTAAGAACAAAGCACAGTTGTTGGCAATAAGCTTGTTATAAATTCTCACTGAAGTAATGTGTGACAGGCTATAGAATGTCTAACCGAAAGGAGTGAAAACATTCCTTTTCTCACCTGTCAACAATTTTGTCATTTTAATTAATTTATATACGTGTTTCTTTTGCTCAAATGTGTATATATTACAGCTCTCCATCTTATCCTAGGAATGTATATGTATCTGTAGATTAACAGAAAACAAAGCCTAGCCAATGACTAATTAGTTCCTAAGATAGCCTGCAACATAATACTCATTTGGTTCCAAATTTTCATAAGTAAAACTTAGGAATAAACACATGCAATTCCTGCATATTAAAGGATCATCTCTTTTTATACTAGTAGAAAGTTGTAAGGTGAAAGTTACTAAAAAGGTAGAAAAGATATAGTCATTAAAGCTCACAAAGAACAAAGATAGTGATTCTGCAGAAACAAATCACAACGGGAATATTACTAACTTCCCAGACATCTCCATGTTTACAGAGGTCCTTAATCATGCTGCGTGTTAGGCAATGTGCTCTGTGTGCTTATGTGATAAATCCTCACCACAGGCTCTATGAAGCAGGGATTACCTTCAGACTCTAGATGATAAAATACAGAGGTCCAGGATATTGCTGAAGGCCACAGAGTAAAGAAACAATGGTGGAGCCAGGATTTATACTTGGTCTGTTTGATTCTGAAGTCTTTACATGCTCTTACTTACTATAGTAAAAAGATGTGAAATCCTCACACCTGTGAACGTCGAACAATTCATGGGTCTCCCCACTCTAAGTTGTGTTTATGATTAAAGCTTTGAAACGTAAAACCAAATTAGCGAAGAAAAATAAACACTTGGATCCAGCTACAATTCCACCTCTCAAGCAGAGATGTGTTATGAAGGGCGAATTATTAGTTAATATTGGCCCCTTTGCACACAAGATATATATGGTTCCCTCTAGACTGAAATTTAACATTAAAAGGTTAGGATGATGAAACAATTTAAAATAGATGGTTTATTCTTTCCTCCAGAGTGTTACCCTGAAAACAATTAATTTGCAAGAGAAAAATCTACAAATGATGTAATGTGAAAAATGTTTTATCTCACTAGTAATTAAGGAAAAGTAAGTCTGAAAAATGTATCAAATTTTCAGTTTAAGAAAACTGCAATAAAATGATAATACCTCGTCTTGACAATGGTTTAGGGAAATGTGCACTTACAGCAGCAGCTGGCGTGGAGAAACCACGCACAACTTGTATTCCCAAGTGCTTTCCCTTCTCTATTTATCCTCATTCCCGAGGTGATCTCCTGGATTTAAACGTTACTATGCTGCTGATGCCTCACCTCTCCCCTAAACTCCAGATCTGGGGGTGGGGCTACTAACCTGACATCTTCTCCCCTAGGTGCCTAGTGATCACGTGGAATTTAAACAGGTTCCAAAACTCCAACTGGTTCCCCAGCAGTTTTCCCCAACTCTGAGGGTGGCCACCCCACCCTCCGGCTGCTTAGGTCGTCACTCTTGTTCTTTCACATGCCACATTCAATCCAACAACACATCCTGCTCACTCCACCTTCAAAAATTATGTATCTGACCTCTTCTCAACACCCCCACGAATAGCACTTTGGGCCAAGCCACCATCATTTCTTACCAGATTATCGCACTAGCCTGTACTTAGTTTCTTTGTTTCCTGTTTCCATCCTCCCTGCTGTAGTCTATTCTTGACATGGCAGTTAGACTGATCCTTCCAAAAACTACAATTTATTTGACTCTTTGGTGCCATAGAGAACGTTGTTTTTAACACTTTTATTATTATTTTTAAGACAACTGTGCCTTTTGCTTGTTTTTAAAGTGAAATCTTGTGGGAAAAGCCCCCCACATGAAAACAGATAAAAATGGAGCTGTGGCGGAGGACAGACGGACAGCTCAGTACTTCCTTCCCAAAGCGCCCGAGGCTCAGGAGATAGTAAAGGGTTTGAAAAACCACCGCGCTGCAACAGCTGATGAAGCCAGTCCAGTCCTCTTGCAAGTACCCCCCTCCCCCAAATAGCTTTCTGAAAGAAATTAGAGTTCATGAAAGCTGATTTCGGCCTCATCACCCCTTAGTTTCCTCTGGAAACCTGTGTCTTATCCCATTAAAAACCTCGACAGAAAGGTTGAAAAAACAGTCGTTGGCAGCAAACAACTCTGAGATCTCAATCAACAATATACCATCTTGTTGGGATGAGCATTGGGTGTTGTATGTAAGCAATGAATCATCGGAATCCACCCCCAAAACCAAGAGCACACTGTACACATTGTATGTCAGCCAATTTCACAATAAATTATATTTTAAAAAATTAAAAAAAAATTAAAAAACCCCAAAACCCCAATATACCTTCTCCTCTGGGGCTGCTTTACTATGTTTTTACCCATAGTTACCCTAATATCTTCTTCTTGATACTCTATTATTCCTCCACTACATTAAAAAATTTCTTTAAAAAAAATTTTTTTTAATGTTTATTTATTTCTGAGACAGAGAGAGACAGAGCATGAGTGGGGGAGGGGCAGAGAGAGAGGGAGACACAGAATCAGAAGCAGGCTCCAGGCTCTGAGCCGTCAGCACAGAGCCCGACGTGCAGCTTGAACTCACAGAACACAAGATCATGACCTGAGCCGAAGTCGGACGCTCAAGCGACTGAGCCACCCAGGCACCCCCACATTAAAAAATTTCTAAACAATTATTTTGTTCCTCCAGATTATAGGTTTAACACTAGGACCATCTACTAAGATTGAATGCCATTTTCTTAGTTGGGAATTAAATGTGCTCGTTTCTAAGGGAGAAAGATGTACTAGGGGAAGGGGAGAAAATAAGGAATGTAAAGCTTGTCTAAAATGGTCTAAACACCATTTTAGATGGGTGGGTCTTAGGGAAATATTATTTTGATTGGACTCAGTAGAGTTGATTACTAGTCTGTTTGTCACTGCTGATTCCCCAACAGGTTTCCCTCTACCTCACAGGGTGACCAACTATCCTGGTTTGCCCCAGACTTGCCTAGTTTTAGCCCTGGAAGTATTGGTTTAGCAGACAGGGATGGCTGGTTACCTCATTCCTATATACCACAGGACTACTGTCCAATGTGAGGCAAGAGAAAGATAAGATAATTCAGAACATTTCAGTTTATCTGAAAGAAATCCAAAGAAGGTGATGATGATGATGATGATGATTCTGTCCTCTTTATTTTATCCCTATATTAAGTGGTCTGTGGTTATGATATGAGAACAGTTCACATACAACAAACACATCTTAAAAAGGCACTTGTGGGCCACCTGGTTAAGTGTCCAACTCTGGCTTAGGTCACGATCTCGTGGTTTGTGGTTTGGATCCCTGCATTGGGCTCTGTGCTGATGGCTCAGAGCCTAGAGCCTGCTTTGGATTCTGTGTCTCCCTCTCTCTCTGCCCTTCCTCTGATCACACTCTGTCTCTCTTTCTCTCAAAATCAACTAAACATTAAAAAAAAAAAGGGCCTTTCACTTAAATGCTTAGGGATACTATATAAATGTTGGTACTAATAACCTTTTGAAAAATAAGTTATAATTATAGTATTGGAAATCAACCAAGTATTAGCCCCAAAGAATTCAACATATGGAAACATTTACATATGGAAAGTGAATTTTGTTTAATATTATGATTCTAAGTATATTTACATATGTTCATTTTCCCAAATGTTTGCATTTTTTATATCTTACCTATAACAGAAACTTGAAGTAACTCAATTTTATTCTTAAGGCCTGCAGCTTTCAGATTGTCATATGCACCTAGTAACTGTGAGTCACTGACATCAGCACCCACATAATATACATCCTATGAGGAAAGAAATTCATATTTTAAGTATAAATAAGACTATCAGACATTTTACATAGTTAAGAAAACCTACTTGCTTTTTCTCAAATAAAGGAAAATGAATTTAATAGATTTCTTAATTCAGGTTAAAACAAATTTGTAGTATTTCTTTAAAATGATATTCAATAGTAAAAAATTAGAAGTTTTTGTTAATTTTTAGAACCTATTAGTATATTTTCCAGTAACAAATGCCTAAAGAATTTGGGGGTTATCATAATCTGCCATGACTAGTTATTGAAATTGCCCACATTTTCCTAAATTCCCTAAAATACGATTTCCTAAATAGTTGTTTAAGAAATGAAACAGTGATTTAATTAACCCTTCATAATCCATTTTGACAATAGTACATAGCAACTCATGTAGTCAAAACTAATACTCCTGAATAGACAATCTACTTATAAATAACTGGTCAGTGAAAACACATATAATGATTAAAGTAAACATACTGCTTGATTTACCAAACGTGAGTACTTACGGGCCATTCTTTAGCAGCTTCCAAAAGTATTGTTCCGAGTCCACACATTGGATCTAAAACAAATGCACCAGCCTGCAGACAGAAATACTGATTTGTTATTATTCAGTCTATCATAATATATATTATAAAAGAAACCTAAAACTTGAGGAATCAACATTTCAAGAGCAGAGATTCCTTTTTACACTTTATTAGGAATTTCAGGTGGTCAAAGCCACAAGGTAGGTGTATGCTCCACATGTATGAAGATTAGGAAGGTCACTGGTGTGGCCAAAACACAGTGAGTGAGATGGAAAATGTGGTGTTCACATTAGAGATAGGCTATTCCGTCAAGATGGACTGGGTTATGGGGCGCCCGGGTGGCTCAGTCGTTTAAGCGTCGCGACTTCAGCTCAGGTCATGATCTTGCGGTCTGTAGGTTTGAGCCCCATGTCAGGCTCTGTGCAGAAGGCTCAGAGACTGGAGCCTGATTCAGATTCTGTGTCTCTCTCTCTCTCTGCCCCTGCCCCACTCACATTCTGTCTCTCTCTCTCAAAAATAAATAAATATATATATATAAAAAAAAGATGGAGTGGGTTATGCTGCATGTAGTAACAATCCCCAAATCTCAGAGGTTGAAAACAACAGATAGCTAATGCTACATCTCCACAGAAGGACATCTGGGGCTTCTGGAAGCCAAACTCATGAAGTGGTCACCATCCAGAGCACTGCCATCAGAGGGGAAAAAGAAGCATGACAAATTGTGTACTTTCCTAAAGGTGCCATCTAGAAATGAGACCCATTACTTCCACCAACACGTAACGGGCTAAAGCATGTCAGTCACATGACACACGCAGTTTGAAGGGGCGAAGAAAGTGTAATCCTACTTGTGCCTGGGAAAACAGGAAATTTGGAGAAAAAACTAATTTTTCCCGTTCTGGGGGAGGGATGTCTCATTACGTCACATCTTGTAGGTACCGTGAGGATTCTGGTTGCCTTCTGAAGAATGGGAAACGACTGGAAGGATCTGAGCAGAGGAGTAACAGGACATTACACTTCAAAGGGCTCACTCTGGCTGCTCTGCTGAGAATGGACCAGAGAAGGGTAAGAGTGTTAAAAGGGAGGCTAGTTAGGGGACACCAGCAAGAGATGATGGTGACTTGAATTAAGAGTGGTATTGGTACAAGTGATGAGAAGTGGTTACATTCTAGATATATTTTAAAGGTGGAGCCAATGGGATGGACTGGATGTGGAATGTTAAAGAATGACAATAGTTGGAAATGACTAAAGGTTTTGACCTGAGCAACTAGAAGAATGGACTTCCCTGTTACGGAGATGGGAAGAGATGGGGAGGAGAAGCTTTGAAGGAGACAGGAGTACGGTTCTGGACAGGTTAAATTTTGAGATGCCTCTTAGAGCAAGTATGGATGTCAAGTGATTTGTTGAACATATGGGTCTGGAGTTCAGGGGAGAGGTTCAGGCTACAGACATGAAGTTGGGAACACTCTGTGTTAGTCATAAACGATATTTAAAGCATCAGAACTACATGAGTCATCGAGAATGTGAGAGAAGTTAAAAAAGAAAAGTCTATGGGTTGGACCCTGGTGATCTCCTAAGTATAGATGTTGGTAGATGAAGATTCAGCCTTGCATACTGACAGCAGCACATACTGATGTAGGAGGAGAGCCAGAGCGGTGTTCCAAAAAAAGTGGAGAAACATGTTTCAACAAGGAGAGTGATGACAGTATCAAAGTGCTAGCAGGTAAGTGTGATGAGCAGTGTCAGTGGCGTGTTGGTGATGACAGCCTGACGGAAGCGGGCACAGGAGACAGGGGATGGGAGGAAGTGGCGACACCAAATATGGACAACTATTTTTAAGAGTTTTTCTGTAAAGGGAAGCAGAGAAGGAGCATGTGGGTTCAGGAAAGGGCTATTTTCTCAAATTACAAGATACTAAATCAAGTATATGTGCTGATGGGCATGCGCAGCAGAGAGAAAGTCCTCGAGTGGGCACGAGGCGATGGAGTCCGGTCCCCAAGCACTGGAGTGAAACAAGGACAGCTCCCTTGTTGTGATGGCGATGAGGCAAAGCATGTGGGTGCAGGTTCCAGCATGCTGGTAGATTCGGTGAGGAGAACCCGCTGACGTTCTCTGCTGATTCCAGTATTTAAGTCAAATAAGGAGCAGGAGAGTGAAAAGCGTGGGCAAGGAAATGACTGTCATGGTAGAACGCAGAATCCAAGCCGTGAAGCAGCGATGAGGACGGGTGAGGAGCGATGGAGGGTGGTGAGGGCAAATGACTAACCCCCTGCGGGGGCTAAGGAACTGTGTGGCAGGACACCAGAGGAGCTGAACGGGAAGGAGGAAGGTGCTAAGAGCAGGTTTCTTGAAATTGAGATTCAGCCTCTGGGCACGATGAGGTACAGGATCTGAGCAGGGCAGATCGTCAGAGGTAGGGAAGCCAAGAGACTAAAGGGTCAGGTTACAGAGCGGATTCTGACATAATAAAGAACTATGACAGGCATAGTGGCCCATACTCTGTTAGAAATGATCGAAGAGAGGTCTGCCTACGACTGGGATAACTTCCCGGCACGTGCTTCAAAGGCACAGAGAGGCTCTGGGCAGAAGAGCAGAGAGGCTCAAGCAGGACACCTACCACCTCCAGGCCCTTGGTCCCTTGATAGGTCTATAGAGGAAGCAGAGCCCTCAATGGACAGCCAGGTTTCGGTCAGAGCCAGAGGACACCTAATGGAAAGAAGCACAATGTCGTTCAGGAGAGGGAAAGCTCCGGCAGGAAATTCTAAGGAGAGTATCCTATGGATGCCCCCACGAAGGGGCGGCAAGTAGAAAGAATTTAGTTAAAAGTTAGTCAAAAATAACAATGGAATGAGAACTAATTTTTATTAAGATCTTGATATGTGTCAAACACTGTGCTCGTCCCCTGTCCAACATGGTCCTCGTTGAATGAGGTAATCTGACCTTAGTATCTATAAATGTCTTTACGTTATCATAGGACCTTGTCTTGCTGTGACATTTGGGTACACAGGCAGAAGCAGACAAGCATTTCTGTATGCTTATATTAATAACTAAAACTTACAGAACTTGGTTTTCCTTATTAGGATTTTTTTCTGTTTTATTTATTTATTTTGAGAGAGAAAGCACAAGTGGGGAAGGGGCAGCGAGAGAGAGGGAATCCCAAACAGGCTCTACGCTGTCAGCTCAGAGCCTGATGTGGGGCTTAAACCCACAAACCACGAGATCATGACCTGAGCTGAAATCAAGAGTTGGACGCTTAATTGACTGAGCCACCCAGGGGCCCCTTCCTTTTGAGGATATGTAGGAAGGAGGACAGTGTGTGGTAAACATGAAGAATATCTAACATCCTCATGTTTAGATCCCACTGCTAATAGCACTGGCTTACCCAAGGTTGAGCTGTCTACGCACTGCTCTGGGTACCATGCTCCCTAGAGGGGACTGGATCAAGGCTGAGTACTGGGATCGTTTACACTGTGGGTCTTGACTAAACTCCTCCAAGACAACTGTGCTGTGCTACTTCTTACATGTTTTAACATTCCGATGCTGGTGGTCACATTGAGAGAAACATTCCTTACTCTCGGTTCTGGCAAGGCAAACTGACAGTAAGGGAAAATTTTAACAAGCATCATCTTTGGATATATTTAATTTACTTTTCTACTTTTCGGACAAATGGATGTTTATATCAAGATAAAGGTAACATTTCAAATTTGTAGGTGGTTATATAAATTTATATTTATATAATACACACACACACATATATACATGTTGTTATATAAACTGTGGTGAGATCACTGGCGTTTTGGTAACTCTCTCCTTAGACTAAAAGAGATTTGGACTAAAGAGTAAAATCAAATAACAAAGAAAATCATGGATTCTGGGAACATGATAATCTTAAAGCCGCTTTCTTCTTTTCTCTCACCTCCAAGCTCTTTACTTCCCCTGAGCCCAAGTGATGCTCAGACCTAGAGGCAACTAACACCAAGAGAAGCCCTGGGCTTGGTTTGGGTCCTGGAAGAAGGAACTCCATGGGGCCTCTTTGCCAAGGCTGGATGGGGGATTAGAGACGAGCACTGGAGCCCAGACGGGGAAATCACTGCAACTGGGGAGAACCTGGTCTTCAGAGATCTACAGATCTGCCGGGAGACCAGTGAACAGAAAAGTGTTCACCTAGAAAAAGTTTTCAGCACGGCTGACAGATTCTCCTTCCACTGCCAAGCCCGGTAGTGCCACAGATCCACTTGCCTTGTAGCACTTGTAGGATTTTAGCCATTTCAAATATTTTAGTAACCACAATTGACTCCCAGTGAGCCAAAAAAAAAAAAAAAAAAAAAAAAGGTAAATCTAAAGGGTAGGGGTCTACCAGTAGTGAGACAGTAAACAGACAGAACAATCTGAACATACATCTAATGAAACAGAACTCCTGCAGGACATAGATAAGTATCTGAAGAAAAGAGGTAAGGGCTTCTGGAGATATTCAGATGTAGTACACACACAAAACTTGTCAAAGCCAAAAAACAATGATTTTTAAGCTAAAGCATTCCAATGAATAAAGGAGAACATAATTCTATGACTCCTGTTATAGCCTGGAAGATAACATTCAAGAATAAGTCAAAACGTAGACTCACACTATGGAAAGACGGAAACCATGTTCTGGAGAGAGGATAGGCAACTTGGGAGACTAGCTCCAGGAGGCTTAACGTGTTTATAATTTCGGAAGCAGGAAAAGAAAGTAGTTTAAGGTAAAAGCCACTAAAGCAAAACAGCCGGGACAATAATAATTAAATAATGAAAGAAAGAGTGCCTGAGCCAGAGAAATAGGAAAATAACTTTTGTAATTATTACACTTACTACTGGCATAGCAGCAGCGAATACTTAAACACCTCCTATATGTCACACACTGTTCTAAACCATTTAATTCATGCTAATTCACTTAATCCTCACATGATCCTAGGAGATTGTTATTTTCATCTTGCAAATGAGAAACTGAGGCACGCAGATGTTAAATATAAATATCTTGCCCAAAGTTTTCTAGGAAGTGGTGTAACCAGAATTAGAACTCAGCTTGGGCTGAATAGAAAACACACATATGTAAGTATATCTTGCTAATATTCCCAAACTTTGGAGGATTAAAGAGAAAAGTCTTACAAGCCCCTAAGCAGCTCTAAAGGAAAAGGAAATCCTACTGGCACATACCGCTCACCTGGAACACAGGAAACTAAATGACAAAGGGACAGCGTCTACAGACCTCTGAGGGCAGGGGACTGACACAACTCTTAAAGCCAGCCGAGATGGGTCTGTACCCCAGGATGAAAAACAAATTTGAGGCTGTATAGGAATTTCTGACTATGTACTACTTGGACATCACACTTGAAGAAATTGCCTAAGAAAAGACTTTGACCAAGTGACAAACAAACCAGAGCAGAGACCTCAAACAGGGAAGAACAGTGGGGAGGAATGATACACCTTGGAACACGTCTTTGCTTATACGAAAAAGTGTGTGTGTGTGTGTGTGTGTGTGTGTGTGTGCGCACAGTGATACCTTAATGACTAAGGACAGGCTGTGTAATGTAAGTGCTAAATAAGAACTTTTGAAACACAAGGGGTGTATTGCAAGGGAAATTCTTACACATGATAAATAATTTACTACAATCTAGTAGTTGGGGGCTGATAGTGGAAGGGTGCAAAAACGTTTCAAAGGTCTCATTGTAGGGAGGAGTAAAGGGGGGTCAGGAGAAGAGAAGAAAAGCACTCAAGAGGCCTCATACTGTGCTAGGGAAGAGGGTAAGCTTAGAGGATTTGGGTGGTAAAAACAGTGTCCTGACACAGGAAAGAGTTGATATCTTGTTTTAAAGCAACAGCAGAGTCCCACGTGTCTAATTAAGAGAGCTGGCAACCTGAACCATTAGTGGAACAGAACAATAAAGTATAATTTCCAACCTCAAGGAGAGCAATGAAATGATTATCAAGTAACTTGATCAAACCAGTAAAAACAAACAGTGTCAGAAGTTGTAAACAGAGTAAAATAGGAGGAACACAATCAAGTGTGTGTCATAAACACTGAATTCCCTCCCTGGAGGACAGGGACCATCGAATGGGATAAAAACAGAGCTGGGTATTCGTATAAAAAACAAAACAAAAAACAAACAAACAAAAAAACATACTGAAAGCAAAGCTGAAAATAAAGCAATAGCAAAGAAATGCAGCAAATGCAAAGAAAAAGAAAGGACTAAAAAACTATTAATAAGACACAATGAAATTTAAGTTGAAACTCACTAATCAAGATAAAGAGAACTTTATGTTACAATGAAAAGGCACCATTCCTGATGAAGCAGTAAGTCATAAATGTGCATATACCAAACTAGACCACAGCTGACGACTAGCAAAAATGCGAATACGGTTAACATGATGAGATTTTGAAATACCTCTTTCAGAATTGTGCAGATAGTAAAACATTACTACAGCAGACATTTGTTGACTAAAAAATAAAATTACTTTCTTATGTCCACAGAACATTTACAAAAATTATCAAGATCTTGGTCACAGAGAAAAACTTAAATTTTAAGAAGTGGAGGATTTACAGACCACATGATTGTGACATAAAAGATTAGAAATCATAAAAACGCAGCTATCTTTGGACTCAGCATTTTCATAGCCAAAACACTCTCAGAAGTTCAACAATATATAAAAATATCGCTGTAGCAGTTCAGAAGTGTAATGGCAAGAGAAAGAGAAGGGTAGAAGAAAAAGAGAAATGAAAAGAAGGGAAAAACAAAGAAGCAACCAAGATGCCCATCAATCAGTTGATTACAGAAAGGACCTTGCTATCATAAGATGAAAACACTTCGTCACCTGAATTTCAGCCAGAGAGGCCAGTGCCCATGCTATGGTAGACCTCAGGCCTGCTGTCTTGATGTAAGCTCGGCTGGCCAAAGGAATCCTACAAAGAAAAGAACCTGATGACGTACCCAATATTACTGTATGTTAAAGAAAAGTGTGATATAAACAAACTGATTACCCTGTCGTATCTGTGACCTCCTCCTTATATATTCATCTAACATACACTAAGTTGCCCTAAGTTACAGAATATTTTAACCTTATGACAAAAATCCCTTTTTTCATTGGCACCTTGTCTGACCAGCCAGTGTGGTATTTCAGAAAGGTACATTTGTAAGACAACTGAAATTTAAACTCTTAGGTATTTAACTTAGAAAAATCTAATCACATATGAGGGAAGTATTTCTCAAGTGTTAATATACTTCCCTGTCTTCCCATGTGGAATAGACCTTTTCTTGCTGGAGTCATCAAGAGGAACATACTGTGATAGAGATGCGGTATGGGAAGTAGGGCTGAATGGATGCTAACCCTTGAAATCTGTTTTCTAGAAAAAAATCCCTTTTGTAAGTTTGCTTTTTGCTCATTTGCATCTTTCTCAAAAGATGAAATGAAGCATTACATTGCATTGTCTAAAATAATTTATGGAATGAAGGGCTGAAGCAGACATCTCCCAGATGAGTTCACTGGCCTCCATTATGTACCACTGCATACTTTATCCTTTGCTTCATTACTGCTACCATCAATGTTTCCAGATTTGATGGAGGTTTTCAAAATATTATTTCTATCTTTCCAATGTAATGAAAAAGCAAGCTTGATAAAAGCTATTACAATAACCTTAAGCATTCTTTTTTTACATCCTGCTTTGGGCTTACAGATGCATAAATGTGAGCTTAGGGAAAATGGGGTATTCCTATAGAATTTTTATAATCTTTGAAAATATTCCATGCCTAGAATCTAGAAAAAGGGTATCTAAATCACATTATACTACGTAAACAGGGATGTGCATATAAAATGTTTTTCATTAAGATGCCAACAATATCTACATGCTTCCAAGGAACTGGAAATCATTGTTTTCATCCAACTAGCTCTCTCTTCCTAAAGCATCTAGAAAAATACCTGTTATGTAAGTGTTCAACAGATATTTTGAAATAAGGAAATGAATCATTTGCATTTATTATTATATAGTACCCTGCAAGATTAGAGAGATACCTACAGTAGATTTTAAAAACTGGAAATAGGGGTGCCTGGGTGGCTCAGTTGGTTAAGCGTCTGACTTTGCTCAGGTCACGATCTGACAGTTCATGAGTTCGAGCCCCACATCGGGCTCTGTGCTGACAGCTCCGAGCCTGGAGCCTGCTTCGGATTCTGTGTCTCCCTCTCTCTCTGCTCCTCCCCCGCTCACTCTCTCTCTCTCAAAAATAAACATTAAAAAAATAATTAAAAATTAAAAATAAAAGTTGGAAATACTCTCCCACGATAAAAGAATAATGGCAATAAAATTTGTAGAATGTGTAAACGTGAATTTTAAGAAATGTGCTGTATTTTCTATTTTAATAAAAACTCCAGATGCCAACAGACTAAGGGCCTGTGAAAATCATTTAATAATAGAAATAATTAGATATAATTTTTCAGTACGAATCATGTAATCAGTGCATGATTATAATCAAATTTTTTAGAGCTCTAACTGGCCAGATTAAATCATATGCGTTATGTACTAAGAAAACACTTTACTGGCTCAAGTAGAGAACTCCGATGCTTTGTCCTTAGCCCCGCTCTGTTACATCGATGTCTTATACTATAAATAAGAGCATAAAGTTCTTACTTTCACAAACTCTAAGGGACAAATCAGAAGCTTACAGAACAGTCTCTACCTGAACACAGGGATTCCCACCACAGAGTAAATGTCATTTAGATGTATGAAGATCTGAAAGAACAAATAGAGAAGTTAGAACAGAACAGGAAATGCATTACCAAATGCACTGACAATTTGAAAACTTCTATTCTGAAGCTGTATATAATCTAAATTTTATCTTTTATTTTACTTTTAATTTTTTAAATAATCTATATTAAAAAAATTCTAAGGCCTTGTTTATAATATATGGAAAAATATCCCATTATATATATATATATATATATATATATATATATATATATATATATATATATATTTTTTTTTTTTTTTTTATTTAATTTTATTTTTTAATTTTTTTAATTTTTTCATTCATTCTAAGAGAGAGAGCACAAGTCAGGGAGGGGCAGAGAGAAAGAGGGAGAGAGAATCCCAAGCAGGCTCCGCATTGCCAGTGCAGAGCCTGATGCGGGGCTCAAACTCACAAACTGTGAGATCGTGACCTGAGCCAAAGTCAGATCCTTAACCAACTGAACTACCCAGGTGCCCCACTATAATATTTTTTCTTGGGCAGAGGCAAAGTAAATTTTCAGTACATTCCATAGGAAGATTCTGAGGATAGTTCATTATATGAGGTATTATATATGGAGAATCATGTTCTGAAGACATCTTGGGTTCTTTCTTCCCTGGGGTTCTCTGAACTATGACTGGGTCAGACTTTTCAGCATTTGGGGTTAGAGAACACTTTCTAACCTTAATTCTTTCCACCTTAATTTTAACTTCAAATTGAGACTTGAGGTCACACAGGATCATCATAGGCTACACATATTTCCAGGGTAACAATTTTCTTCAGGCCAAAGATATTATAGCAAGGGTAATCTTTTCTCTCTCCGCTATCCATGGGTGAGTTTCTTTCTCTCCATTACCCTTCTTCTGTTAGGCCACAAAGAGGATTTAAATGTCTCAAGTTATAATTAGTAGCCCAATTAAATTTTAAAAGTTAGAATCTTACTTTTGTATAGTTTGATGAAGTTTATGGAATATTCTAACTTCGTTGTTTGATCTCAAGAGCATTTGATCCCTGATACTTTCACCCTAAAGTTATTTTTACTCTATAGTTTAATCAGAATTACTCCAATATTGACAAATTTTTATTACATACCGAATGATCTGGAGTGGACTCCAGTTAGTCCATTAAATCCTTGATCAGCAAAGTAAACTTTCCAATGTTTTGCATTATTCATTTTAGCAAAAGTATTTATTAGGATTCTTTTCTATTTAAAATTGATACTAAAGGTAAGATATACTGATATTTTTATATATCAAATATTATTGAGAATAGCTTCTCCCACTATAATTTTTCTATTAATTTTATCAAATAAAATCTGTTAAGATTTGATTCTTCTGTTAATTTTGTTCACAAATTTTACTGTGTGATTTTACTGTTGTCAATTTTGCTCTGTGTTATTTCTACCAATAATAGCTATTATTAATTACATTAAATACTGATAGGAATTAAATTAGCTATATTTATTTAGGAGCTAAAACTATGAGGAAACTAATTCTCAGACAGTGAGATGGGGCCAAGGGGAAATGGGGAGACTGAAACTGGCACAGCACAAGATAAGGGAACTGGTGAGGGGAACTGGGAGGAGGACCCCCTCATGTTACAACATTCTTGGGGTCAAAATATTTTTCATGACAGTAATGAAGGACATACACCAGGCATTACTTTGTAAAAGTGAAAATACCAAATAGAAACATTAAAAAATGAAACAACACAAAATGTTCTAATATGGCCAGCTATTATTCTATTTAAAGCTATATAAGAATAAATTTATGAATCAATGAATCATGAAAAGGACTAAACCACCTGTCAAATTTATCAGATAGTTTTCAAAAAAGTGAAGAATATTTTTTATGGCTAGCATTGGTTTCCCCATATAAGTGTTTTACTTTGTTCCAATGAGAAACAGTGAAACCTAATTAAATTAATTTTGAAAACAGAGAAAAAAAAGAAAAACATAATCCCAGAATCCTAACAAAGCCATATTAACATACTATTGAATTTTGAGTGGGCATTTTTGTTTTCTATTCATTTTCCTTTTTTTTTTTTTAACATTGGCTAGATTTATTTATTTATTTATTTATAGAATTTTCTATTTTAGAGATTTGTTACATATTCTAGTGATTGTAGAGGTCATCTCTAAAATTCAACTGTGGCAAAATAATTCCAACCCCAAACATCTTATTTGGATAAGACATTTTTACAGTGAAAAATACTAGGAAAATTATCTGCACTACTCCACTATTAAAGAGAAAAGAGACTGCTGGATCCACGCAGACATGCTTTTTAAAAACTCTGAAGCAAAACTGAAAAGTACAATCAGGATAGCTGACGTGGTCTTTAAACAATTAGGTTATAGGCACAGAGGATAAAATGAACATTCAGTACCTCTAAATTTGGATTCCTCAAATCTGCTTTCCATCCAAACTGTTTCATAAGAGCAATTCCAGTTATTCTTCCTACCTCCTGGAAAAGCAGAAAGTTACAGAAAGGAGCACTAAAACTGAAAATTTTATGTTTAAATGTAAGCAAAAACTAAGAGAGCATGCAGAAAAATCAGGTCAGACTATTTGATGGTAACTTAGGGCTGCAATATAAGAATATGACACTAAAGCATTTTCTCTTCAAGGCAAGCAGGCTGCATTTGACCTCTTCACCCCCCAAAATATCTTATGGCACTGATGCTTCCTCATGTGTAATCTGTCTTCTTGTAACTTTAGAGAGCTGAAATAACCAGATCGTGAATCGATAAAAATGGTCATTGTGGGTTTTAGCAAACAAACGCAAAGTGAAAGATGAACTATTTCAGCAACTACAATCCTGTATGTTTACAAATTACCAGAACAGTAGCATTAGACTCAAACTTTAGGGTTTATCTGATTTTAAGGCTGGTGAAAGGACTCAGACCTTTGCCCCCCGACATCACTGAACTTTGTAAGGGCCGAGTAATAAAGTGTTTTGAAGGAAACCGTGGTATTCGCTCTCACGGAGACCTCGAGTGTCTTGTGCATTTGTGTATTTGCAGTCTGGGTCCTGGTGACAATCACACACACAAGGCAGAGCACAGAGCAGCCATTTAATAAACACAGGACTGAACTGAAGAGAAAACCCAAAAGGTTAGGACAATAACACAGGATTTCCAAACGTCAAGAATACCTATGAGTTTAAGGGAAACTTTGAGCGAGAAAGGAAAAAACGGAGGTGATTACATGGAATGGCATACTATTACTCTTAAAGCATCTGAGGTGAAGTTAAAAAGGCAAATGCATTTTTAGGGGTGCCTGGGTGGCTCAGTCGGTTAAGTGTCTGACTCGTGATCTCGGTCCAGGTCACGACCTCACCTTCTGAGAGCTTGAACGCTGCACTGTGTTCTGTGTTGGCAGCGTAGAGCCTGCTTAGCATTCTCCCTCTCTCTCTCTCTGCCCCTTTCCCGCGCTCTCTCTCAAAATAAATAAATAAACATTAAAAATTTAAAAAAAAAGAATGCATTTTTTAAAGAGATTTAATTATATGACATTAGGCCTAGTGATGTGCCTCGGCCTACTTAACTGTTCCGTGAAAGGCTGTCATCTCATTTTAAAGCTAAGGAGTAGTTAATTCTTTGAGAAAATGGAACCCCACCTTGGGAGGTAAGTGTACCTGTGCAGTAAAGGTCTTTGCAATAGCTCCACTGCAGCGACAGGAAACTCTGAACGTCAAGTTTTTCTGGTTTTTGGCATCAGCTGCTTTTACTACATCGTTCTGAAATGCTTCTTGAGATTTTTCTCTTTCAGTGAGAAAATCTCCTTGCTCCTGTGTTTCTTCTTCCGTTTGCTTTTCCAGCGAGCATTCCCCACTCTCTTGTAACACTTGCAATTGTTTTGTTTTTAATTTCTTAGCATTGATGATGTCATTTTCCTCCACTTTTCTTTTTGGTGGGTTAGCAGCTCTTTGAAAAAGTTTGTCCTTTTTTGCATCAAGTTCAAGAAGATTTTTCCAAGTTGAGATGGCATTCAACCAACTTTCTGGATCATCATTTATAAGTCTCTGTATCTCACTTAATATTTTTCCTAAATAAGTAAGATGTCAGTTAATCCTCTATTGAAGCTTTAAAGACAGTCTATTACATCCATCACCCCCAAATTCCATTACCTTTATTTCTTTAAAGTCAGTTTTATTAAACTGCTACATGAATAGTGAATTCACCTTTACCTGGAGTTTATATAATTTAACATAAAAATATTGTGCAGAATAAAGTTCATTTTTTTTTTTTTAATTTTTTTTTTTTCAACGTTTATTTATTTTTGGGACAGAGAGAGACAGAGCATGAACGGGGGAGGGGCAGAGAGAGAGGGAGACACAGAATCGGAAACAGGCTCCAGGCTCTGAGCCATCCGCCCAGAGCCTGACGCGGGGCTCAAACTCACGGACCGCGAGATCGTGACCTGGCTGAAGTCGGACGCTTAACCGACTGCGCCACCCAGGCGCCCCTAAAGTTCATTTTTTTTTAAACAAAGTTTATTTATTTATTTATTTATTTATTTATTTATTTATTTATTTTTAATTTTAACGTTTGTTTATTTTTGAGACAGAGAGAGACAGAGCATGAACGGGGGAGGGGCAGAGAGAGAGGGAGACACAGAATCGGAAGCAGGCTCCAGGCTCTGAGCCATCAGCCCAGAGCCGGACGCGGGGCTCGAACCCATGGACCGCGAGATCGTGACCTGAGCTGAAGTCGGACGCTTAACCGTCCAGGCGCCCCCAAAGTTTATTATTTTGAGAGAGAGCAAGTCAGCGCGTGAGCGGGGAGGGGCAGAGAGAGAGGGGGAGACAGAGAATCATAAGCAGACTCCACACCAGCAGCACAGAGCCCAGCACTGGCAGCACAGAGCCCGACGATGTGGGGCTCCAAATCACAAACTGTGAGGTCATGACCTGAGCCAAAACCAAGAGTCGGACGCTTAACCGACTAAGCCACCCAGGCGGCACTAAAGTTCATTCTTATATTTCATAATTAATATCAAATTATTTTAAAATCCTATAGAATTATCATGTATTTTAGCAAGATCATTTGTCTTATGATAATATATATCTATATCTTCAATATAAGCATAGGCCTAGAGTATGTATTGATCTTTGAAATAATGCAGATCTTGCCTATAAAAACTAAGTTAAAAAACAGAATAAATTGCAAAACAAAGCTTTGAAACAAGAGCAAATGAATCTTGAGACTGTCTTAAACCATACACTGTTAGCATACATCATAAAATGAGTTTTCATAAAGCAACACTTCAGATACACAACCCATTCATAAGTTAGGGACTGTCAGCATGCGCAACACAATGTAATCTTTTTTTTGATGAAGAAGGGTCATCAAGATGACCCAACAATAATTACAGTGTTCTCTAAAGATGAGAATGTAGAATGTTGGGATGAAATTATATCGACCCCATAGTATAACACCTTAGGATTTGCTTTAAAACCACATTTCTGCCCTGTCTTGATTTCTTGCCATTTATATCTTTACTGACACAGTTTAGTGCAGACTGTAATATTACATGATCTCTTGTGCACGATCAGCAATTAAAATGAAGTTTAAGGCAATGTTTAGTCTAGCAGTATCTGACTATTTTTGGTGCTTCTATTAAGATCCTTAAATTATTTTAGCAGCATGTGTATAAAATTAGCGAAGAGGGAATCTCTTAATTCCCTTTAGCTGTAATGCTTTATTAATGGGCATAAGTTTATTCAAAACTTTAAATTTAGGGTCACCCAAATAGGAAATTTTATAACATAGTATTTTTTCCAATTATATAATTCATCAGTTAAAAAGTACTAAGTGATAGTTTTGATCAACTTATTAAAACCATGCATTCCGGGTTATTATACACTTCTAAATCTAAACAGAAGCAACTGATCACATGTATCTTTAGAGAAGGTGTCTGATCATAATTAAAACAGAAGAAATGTGACTCAGAAAATAGGTAGCTGGTTGCAAAGAGACACAATTAGGTGATAATATGATTTATATGGTGATAGTATTCAGGAAATACAGAAAAATACATAATTGGTGATTCCACAGGTATGAATGAATCTTAAAAATATGAAATGGATACAAATTAATTATCAAGCAGAAAACTTTGGAGTACAATATATCATGTGGGTAAAAGCAATAGGCATATACTGTACCTTTACTTACAGAAGAAACATTAAGTGGAAACTGCTTTTTAATCAGCAAAAATAATCTTTCTGCAGATTTTAATTTTTTCAGCATATTTAAGTCAGAACAGGTGGTGAAGAAAACTTTTCCTGAAATATATTCAACCTAGAGACAGAAAAGATTAATGTAGTCCTATGTCAGAGTGAGAATCATTTCCCTTTTCCCCTCTAAATGAATTAAAACATAGCGTCTAGATTAACAATAAACAACCATTTCTGAAAGATGTACTACTTGTCAGACATGCTACTAGGCACTCAGAATACATTTTCCCCCTCATCCTTATAACAAACTTCTATGGTAGATTTTATCACCCCCATTTCTCAGATTATGAAACTGAGGCTTGGATAGGTTAAATAACCGGTATGAAGTCACAAAGTGACCAAGATCATAATCTGTGCCATGTTACCATTTGTAAAGTACACTTCTAGGACAAATCAGGCGTCTAGTCCAAGGTTAACATCATCAGTAGGGATTTATTAAACACCTACCTTGTGGTCTACCAGGAAACATGCAACATAAATCCTAAAGATGAATAATAATGTAACACGTACATATTGACATACAAATTAAAATATAATATTTACAAGAAAATAACTTGAATTAAACCCAAAATAAAAAAGTTGATATGTAAATGCATTGATAAGCTGTATGTACAATAAGTAGCACTGAATATGGAACCATCATTAGTAAAAGTCTTGGGAAAGAACTCTGTAAGATTTGAGAAGAGAGATTCTAACAGAAGAACAAAGGGCAAGATGCAGAGGTGGGAGTGACAGCCTGGCTGAAGTAAAGTGTAAGTCAGCATGGCAAAATTTGCTGTTTACACTGATTGATAGTGTCAGGTGGATGGATGGTGTAGCTCAGACCAGCTTGATAAATGGTCGTGAAAATTTGAGTACCCCAGATGGTAATGGTCAACCATTATAGACTTTTGATGAAAGCTATGACAGCACTGAATTAGCTAGCAGAAAAAATTACTTTGGAAGAGGCATAAAGTACTGAGTGTAGAATGTGATGTCAGAGGAAGAAGGAGACTACCAAGGTAGAAATAATGAAACTTGGCTGTGGAACTGGAAAAGGGATAACAGCAAGAAATATGCATCACCAGAAAGAGGTTTTGGAGGCAAGATGGATATGTGGTAAAAGCCAGCGAAGAAAGAAAATGAAAAATGAACTAACTATAGAGTCTAGAGAGGTATGGGAAATGGATCTCAAAACCAATGGAGTCCTAAAACTTTTGGAGTCAACCCAACCCTCTCAAGCTCAGGATGGATGTGGAATGCCTTAAAGTTTTCCTTTTAGCAGTGGCCATCAGCTGATTAATATGGTTCTCAGTTATCTCCTAGAACTGAGGTAATGGGGAATTTGGGGTTTCCCATGTGTTTAGGCAGCTCCCGTCCAATGGGAACTTGAACTCCAAGTGTTTTTGTATTTTTGATCTGACATGGTCTAATTAAGCTCTGGGGATGGTAATTTCTGGGGTTACCATTCTAGCTTGATGAAGAAGAATCTGCAGAGGAAGCCCTAGGTTGATACCAATTAAAGCCCAAATACTTCATTATAAGATTAACAAGTTTTGGGGATCTAATGTACAGCATGGTGATTATAGCTCATACTATATTATATAATTGAAAGCTACTAATAGATCTTAAATGTTTTTACCACAAAAAAGTAAATGGTAATTATGTGACTGGATAGGGGTGTTAGTTAATGCTCTGGTGGTAATCATTTGCAATTTATAAATGTATCAAATCAACATGTTGTACACCTTAAACTTACATAATGGTATATGTCAATTATATCTCAGTAACGCCAGAGAAACAAATAAAAATAAAAGCCCCAGCAATGCATCTGACCAAGATAGATGGAGAAAGCAGGGAATGAGAAGAATGTTTAGGAATCAATATTTGAGGTCATAAGGAAGTAACTAAAATAAGAACTTTTGGCTTCTAGAATTTACTTCTTTCTCATTACAAAGGTGATGTTTTCCCATGAAGTCAAAACTAAATACATACCTCAAAATGCTTGGAACTTGAAAACAAAATATTCAAAAGTAACTTTTATTAAATTTTTTTTTCAATGTTTATTGTGAGAGAGAGAAACAGACAGACAGACAGACAGACAGAATGAGAGCAGGCAGAGAGAGAGGGAGACAGATTTTGAAGCAGGCTCCAGGCTCTAAGCTGACAGCACAGAGCCTGACATGGGGCTTGAACTCGTGAACCGCAAGACCATGACCTGGGCCGAAGTTGGCCACTTACCCAACTGAGCCACCCAGGCTCCCCTTAAAAAGTAACTTTTAAAAAATTTAGATTTTATGTTACCTGACATAAAAATATAGCTGATATTAAAGCCATCACAAAACAAGTTAACAGACATGAAATACATTGCCAAGATTATGGGGTGATTGAAATAAGTATTTTACTGAAGATGTATGGTTTTAAGATTCAAGTCCTATAAACAAACTGATGCAAACATCTGGACCAGTGATTTTAATCTAAGTAGTCAGTGATCTAGATATTAATTTATAGTTATTTAACTGTACAAAGATCTTTTCTTACTTATTTGAAATATGAAGGGAAACAATTTACACAGCAAACTTCCTTTAAAAATATCATTATTTGGGGGTGGTGGGAAGAACAAATAAAGAACATGATTGAAAATCAAGTTAATTGAGAGGACCTAAAAGGTTTAATTTACTGGGGGAATCAAATCATAAGAATAAAGTCTTGAAGCATTAAAATGCTAAATATATTCTCAAAACCAAAAGCAACATTATTTTCTTTCTTTAAAAATTAATGTAAGGCCTACATTCCTTTTACAAGTAATAAGCATGTAATCAAAAGTAGTTTACTAAATTGCTAAACAGTCACTATGAGAATCAAATAATCATATACATGAAAGCACTATAATGTTGTACCCTTTGTGAAGATGAAGTATGGTATCTTAAAGCAGTGGGGAGAGTGAATTTTGGTGCTTATGACTTCAAAAATTGCTGAAGCTGGTGTTAACCTTTTCCTTTGTTGCTTGTAACTGAGCATATTCAATTATAATACTTAGGGGAGAAATGTGGCATTTTACAATACTTCACCCTAATATTTGTTACTTGAAAATTTATTTATATATACAATCTGTTTTTTCCATTTGGAATGAAATCATAACGAAGTGTCTAAAACCAGCTGGTTTTATGTCTAACACTTTCAAAGATGAAATAACAGCCTTTATTAAAGTAAAAACACTTCTGTTATCAGCTAGAATATCTAAGCAGTTAGCATTTTTGCCTTTCTTTTAAAATTCAGGCATTCAAGTCTAACACAAAAATTAAAAGTTTAAGTCTTGGCAAAATGCATAGGAAGATACGGAGATACCAAAGTTCTCCTAATTCTACAAATGCCATTTAGTTTTAGAATTAACTATACATTGCTAAATGAAGAGCTGAGGTGGTACGTGAGTTTTTTTGGTTCATTTTAGAAGAAAGGATTAAAAAATATATTTTAATTAATTCTTAAAAAAGCATTCAATCTGCAAGAAATGCATAGGATATTAAAAAAAATCAACCTACGCAATTTACTCCTTTAAATAAAGTAATTATGAAATAATCCAATTATCTGGTTAGCTCTACCCCACTACCTTCTATCACCATGACCCTACTAAAAAATGAAAAATTGGTTGGCTTATTCAAGTTCAGGTCCTGGGTTAAAAGTCTTTGCTATGTGGGTTTATAAAGACCAATTAATCCATTGACAGGGCCTTTCTGGCTAGCTGGTATTAGGCACACCTCTATTATACTGAATTTTATCTTAAAAATAACTGTTCTTGCTATTATTGTTATAATAGCAGTATTTAATACATTATACATTGTTATAGCTTAATTTTTCTTAATTTTAAAGCAATCTAGGTAAAATAAACATGTATGTATATAAAATAGTTTATACATATAAAAATACGTAATTATACAATATAAATTGAATATATAAAAATACCCAGGAACCTATAAATAAGTTTGCCCTACCACCAAGTGAAAAAAAAATCTAATCTGACTCTGACCAAACTCTAGATACAACTTACAAGATTCCAATTGATAGGAGATAGAGAGGACAGAGAAACATGTTAAACTACACTATGGAGATGCAATTAGCAATATTTAGATCAGGGGAACTTCTAGCAGTGCTGTCCAACAACTTTCAGTGATGAGGAAAATATTCCATAACCTGTGCTATCCAATGCAGTCAACACTAGCACATATGGCTTCTGAGCACTTGAAATGTGACTAATGTGCCTAAGAAAGTGAATTTTTTTGTCATATATTTTAATTAAAATAGCCACCATACCCTTTTGGACACCACAGCTCTAGACTAGGGCTCAGAAAATGAGGCCTGGTGAGCTAAGAATGGTTTTTACATTTTTTAAGGGACGTAAAAACAAACAATAACAAAGAAGAACAACAAGTGATCCACATATGTGAACTACAAAGCATAAAATATTTATTATCTGGCCTTTATTTTACACGTAGACTCCATGCACAGTGCAGAGCCCAACATGGGACTCAAACTCACACCTTGAGAACAAGAGTGGAGCCGAGATCAAGAGTCGGAAGCTTAACCGACTGAGCCACCTAGGCCCCCAATCTGGATCTTTAGAGAAAAAAATGGCCAACCCCTGCTCTAGACTATGGGATAAACAAACAACCCTGCTTCTTTAACAAATAATAAATTGCTGGTTGGGGGGGGGGGGGCGGGGGAGAGATGGAGGGGAAATCTACAGATTAAAAGAGGCTTAAAATTTTTTTTATAACAAACGAGATTTAAAAGAATATCAATCACAATACATGGTCCTTATTTGAATCCTCATTCAAATACACAAACTTAAAAAGAAAAGTGACATTTATGAGAAAGTTGAGATTTAAACACTTCCTAGATATTTGATAAGGAATTATTTTTAGATGTGATGATATTGTGGTTTATATTTTTTTTAATTTAAATTTTTTTGCGAGGGAGAGAGCGCGCAAGCGCGCGCACACGCATACACACGCGCGCGCGCGCGCAAGCGCGGGAGAGAGGCACAGTGAGGGAGACAGAGGATCTGAAGCAGGCTCTGCGCGCTGTGAGCCTGAGCCACCCAGGCGCCCCTGTGGTCTATATTTTTAAAAAGAGCCATTGTATGATGTCTTCTATATTACACTATATATATTATGCTGTGAGTCCTCTCATTATAGATATACAGTAGCCCCCTTATCCACAGTATAGCCTCCTGCCGTCACTGCATTTAACCAGTCACTGCATTTAACTGCGTGGTTCCTAAGCAGATGACCCCCCCCCCACCTGTGACGTAAGATCAACAGCCTAAGGCTACGTCAAGCACAATCCTCTTTCCGAAGTAGAAGTACCGTCAGAAAGTCAATAGTAGCCTAACGTCATGCGCCACGCTTCGTCTCATCATTTTGTCATCTCACATCATCACAAGAAGGGTGAGTACAGTACAAATAAGATATTTTGAGAGGGAGGGAGGGGCAGAGGGAGAGTGAGCAAGAAAACATGTTTGTTCACGTAAGTTTTATGACAGTATATTTTTATAATGCCCTATTCAGTTATTGTTAACCTCTTACTGTGCTTAATTTAAAAATTAAACTTTATTATGGGTATGTATATATAGCAAAACACAGTATATATAGGGTTGGTACTATCCATGCTCTCAGGCATCCACTGGGGGTCCTGGAATATGTATCTCCCACGGATAAGGACGACTACTATATAGGCAAACATTTACAGATGAAGTGATATCTTGGCCTTGCCTCAAAATAACATCGGTGGAGCGGGAGGGGCATTAATGGAGCAGAATTCACCGTGGGATCGGTGTTGCAGCGGGTCGGTGAGCACGTGAGATTCACCACACTATTCTACTTCGTGTATGTTTGAAATTCTCCGTGATAAAAAGCTTAACAGAATACACAGGACACTTTCTATTGCAAGCTGCATGTTGGAGGAAGCAACTGCATCAGTCCTCCAAGGAGGGAGAGTTTGCAAGTTAAAATGCAAACGATTGAGCTATGTACATTCCTACCAAAAGAAAAGTTTTGGGGGGTGGCAACTAGGGACACACATTTTCAACAAGCTCCCCTGCGTGATTCTTACCCACTAAAACACCGATTAGAAAGGCGTGACTAATCTGTAAAAGGAAACAATAACTTTCTAAATTCATTTTATAAATGCAGACTTCACAATATTAATTTTCTTGAAGCAAATCAAAGTTTCTAACACTCTTATTACTGCACGAATGGTTTCAAGTATTCCTGTGCAACTCATTCTTTGGGAACATTCACTGATCACCTACTAATTGCAAGACATTGTGCTACACGTGCTATCAATTTTTATCTCAAGGTTTGCTTTAATCCTTTAAAGTAGGTATAATCTTCTCCATTTTCTATCCAAGGAAAGTGAGGCTCAGAAATTTGAGTATTTACCCCAAATTCAAAAATCTATGAAAGGAAGATTAAAATTTGAACACACGTTTTTTGCCTCTGAGATCTACATACACTCTTTTCCACGCTGTCACAGAAATAACTTACAAGCTTCAGGGAAGTTCCCACTATAATTTAGTGTACTAGTAAAGCACCTGGGCTTCAAAGCAATAAAGATCCAGATACAAGTCCCAGCTCCACCACAGAGCATCAGTTTTCTCTTTATTTCTTTGTAAAACAGAGGGGGGAAATGACGTCTCCCATAGGATTCTTCTGTGGATTAAATCATATCATGTACATAAAAGTGTCGGACACGTTTTAAGTGCTTTATAAATGTTAGATGCTATCATTGTTCTTTCGGGATTGCTTTAACTTTGAGAGTTAGCGAACTAGAGATGACATTTCAGAAGTTATTTGTTCAGATCCCATTTCCAAGCATATCTGTCCTTAAAACAGGCACAATCAAAATATGGAAATCCCCAAATCTTGTGGTTGATTCCTCTCATTGCCAAGAAGTTTGTCCCTATAATTAATTGAACTTTTTTGCTGTGAGGAGACCCCCTCCCCTCACATCTCATTTTGTCTTTAGAGAAGATGGAGGACAAGCAGAGAAGATAATTTTGGTAATTCGACGTATTGCAGTTGGGTGAAGGCTTCTATTTTTCATACTAAGAGCTCTAGGTTAATATTAAAAAACAAAAACAAAAAACCAGTGCAGCATGATGTAATGGAAGGAACTGGACCTGGGTACTGGCCTGCCTGGGTTAAACATGATTATATACTCATGCTTGATTTCACAGCTTGGGTTTGAATCCCAGGTCTGCCGTTTTACATGACTTGAATAATTTCTTGGACTTAACCTGTGCTTCATTTTCCTTTTCTGTTACATGTAGAGCCTACCTCACAGTGTTGTGAAAATTAAGCAGGTGAGTACAGATTGAGGACCTAAGAACATGCTTAATCAATGTGGGCAATTCTTACATTGTTGCTTTTTTAGATTAGCCGTATTCAGCGCTCTATTAAATTCTGCGACCAAAACCACAAGTGGCTGGTAATCTAATAAAGCTGATGTCATTTTTCGTGACCCCCCTCTATCCCCCATGCCCCCCAACTCCCTCATTGCAGAAAATCCTTTTGTGGCTTCCAACACTATAGGGGCTGCAAGACTGACGTGGTCAATTTCATTTAGTAAGCTTTCCTTTTCCAAAAACACATGATTCACACTGTCATATACAGCCCATCAAGTCAGTGGAGTCTGTTTCTATTACATCTTTTCCCTCTGCTTTCAAGAAGCCAGCTCAGCATGTTCTAGGACCTAAACTCAAGTTTAAAACCTTGTTCATGTCATTGAAATTAACACCAGCAATTGTTACTTCCCTCCAGAAGCTGGACTACGAAGCCTCCAAGACTATTATTTTTCTAGCTACTATTTACTCGGTGTTTAAAGTGTACTTTACGCACCTTGTATCAATCCCATGGGGTAAATACCATCATTGTCAGGAAACTGACAAGTCCAGTAACAACCTGAAGGCTGTACTTGTATTTAAAGGCTGGAGAAAGGCTTCTGTGACGGGTCTAACTATTGGCACTATCCAGTACCTTCTTGTAAAGAATCTAGGAAATACCTTGCCTCAAACTCCTTCCCGCCTTAAAAAAAAATACAGGCATGAGAGATACGCGGTAATGTGGAAGGGAGAACGACTGGCGATTCTTTCCTGCAGTAATTAAAGGACGTGTCAGAACTCCGAGGCCTGGGGCTTGAGAGCTGGGGGGCTCGAGGCTCTTGCTTTCCAGAGTCTACACGGACCCTGGCGGGGAGGGAGACCCGGCGCGGACGGGGGCAGGGCCGCCCTCCTTCCCGCCCAGGCGCGCAGCGAGGCCGACTCACCTGCGTGGCCGCCAGCCGCGCCCGCACCTCCCGCATCAGGAAGGGCTCCAGGCCGCGGCCCGCGGTGCAGAAAAACCGGGCGCCCGCTGCAGGCCGCGAACCGGAATCTGTAGGAACCGCCGCCATGGCGGCTCGGGCGCGGCCCCGCCGCTCGGGGTCACGTGGCCTGGGGCGCGCGCGGCGAGTCCCGGCTCTCCCGGAGGCGGGCACTGGGGCCGCGGGGCAGGGTGGAGTCAGAGGCTAGGGTTGTCAGGGAGACCCGGGGTGACGGGGGCTGGTGGGGGCCGGTGGGGCCCGTGGGGGGGCGGGGGAGCGGGTCAGCTCGGAGGGGTGGCTGTAGGGCTCCTTGGTTAACTGCTCGGAGTTTCCCTGATTAGGTATTTGGAACTATTTGGAGTCACATATGGAAGGCATACAGTTGGGATCTGTAATTGGAATCTATATAAACGGTATATATCATCTAATCCATTTGCCTTATTTTTGAGATTGAGGAAGCTGATTCCTAAACAGGCCAAGGGACAAGTGGCATAGAGCTGAGGTTGGTCTTGATAGCCAATATAACGAGCTTCTATTTCTCCCAAATTTCTTCTCCCCTCTTCTTTATCACTCGCCATTACTCTCCTGACATAAGGAGCCCTATTCTGTCTTCACCAAGAATTGGGCCAAAGTTGGGAATCCTCAGGACCAAGAGCAGAAATTCTCACTCTCCAGTGGAATGCTTTTATGTTCACATTTCTTGCACTTCTAAGTTCATTCACCATGAAGGTAATGAATGCACTGTCTAGTTTGGGCCACCTGGTTTAATTGGCTGTCTTAACAGTATTTGAAGGGACTACTCTAATTTTGAATTTTCTTTCTTTCTTTTTAATGTTTATTTATTTATTTTGATAGAAAGAGCAGGGGAGGGGCAGAGAGAGAGAGAGAGAGAGAGAGAGAGAGGGAGAAAGAATCCCAAGTAGATTCTGCCCTGGCAGCAAAGAGCCCTATTTGGGGCTCAATCTCACAAACCGCAAGATCATGACCTGAGCCCAAGTCAAGAGTGGGATGCTTAACCAACTAAGCCACCCAGGTGCCCAATTTTGAGTTTTGAATTTTGAATTGGCAATGAAAATATTACTTGGGAGGAATAGAATCCATATGACAAAGTGGACAGCATTACATAAGCTCTGTTGTTGTATAGAAGTCGACATGTTGTTCTATGAAGAGACAGTATATAGAAACTATTAAATGAATGGCTGGCTGGCTTTCTGGCAAGTGCCTCTTATGTGGTTCAATGGGATACCTAGGTGAATGGCAGATACTACCTCTCTTCCTCCCCACCTCACCCCAGCTCATGGTCTACTTGGACAGTATTATGAAAATTCTTATGGAATCATGTAACATGACTGTATCAAAGTTTCAGTCCTAAAACTTCTTTTCAGAACCTTTCATGTTGGCACATTCTTTAGTTTCCTTCATTCTTTTTTTTTTTTTTTTTTTTTGCCTCCATATTTATGTTTTCATTCTTTTGGCAGTTGACTTAGCTTTATGCTTTGTGATTCCTGGTACTCTAGTATGTCTGGGGACACCCAGGAAACCTCCTTAGTACTTCCTACATTCTGTACCCAAGATAGTAAGCACCCAGACATATAGTTCAACAAATACTGGATACCCACTCTCTGCCAGACTCAGATGCAGATGTGAGTGAGTATTTGAGTGTGTGTGTGTGGGGCGGGGTGGGGCAGACAGGAAGGCCCCATCAGCAGTTAGGTGCTATTAGAGCATAATTACATGAGTTGGGAAGTTGATGGAGATCAAGGTAGACAGGTGGTAGGGCTAATGTTATGGTAACACTGCCCATGGAGGATGAAGAAATGACTTCTCCAGTGTAGGGCTGGCTAGCAACATGCTCTCCTGCCAAACCACTGCTGAGCTGAGGCTCAGTCCTGCAGAGCCAATCTTCCCCTTATATCCTCTTTTCTCTTCTTCTGTGGTCTTTCCCCCACCCAGAACCTTTGGTCAGCACTATCAGTCTGGAGCTACTCTTGTTTCAGTTGGGGTCGGGGAGTCAAGTGCATTTGCTCATCTTTGGGCCTTGCTGTAGCACAGCGCTTCCGGGAATGCCTTTCATCATACAGTATTGGAGATGAGAGGAGATAGGTGGAGTTTTGCCTCTTTAGGGAGAAAATAATTGGTTCCCTGAGAGGAGAGTTGCCTGGAATTCTCTCTGTGTGACTCAAATACTCTTTCCTCCATCATTTCTGCTTCTCATTAAAAAAATGTCTCTACTGGAAAAGAACCACTGATCCCTATAGATGCTTTGCATATCCAGCTGAGCTTTGCAGTTTCAATATCGCATATTCAACGGGTAGGAAGCTGGTGGTTGGCAGAAACAATTTTACAACAGATATACTTTTAAGTGGGAGTGTTTAAGGAATTTAGGGCTTGATTATTTGCTTCAAGATCTCCATGTTTTGGTGCAATTGGCATTTCCTTTCATTCTTAAAAGCGTTTGATGCATGTACTTAGATATTAAAATGCAAATGCTTTAGGTTGTGAGATCCTTGAGGATGGGATGATCTCATTGATCTAGGCATCCATAAAGAGCACACTGGCTTGCCTATGGTAGGCTCTCCATCAATGTGTGCTGAAATGGATGGAATATAACTAGTTGGAAACCCACTCACTAGAGACGACCTCTTCAGCTGGCAGGGATTGCAATAACCACTACACCAGCAGGGGCCTTTGTGAGTGCGATATGGGGGTAAGGGTGGAGGACTAAGGCCAATGGAGGGCATTGAGGGGATAGAGGGACCCCGTTCTCTCTATCCCTCCCCACACAATTTATAAATAATATCACTTAACAAGGAATACTTGTCAGAATGACCTTAGGGGTCTTTTCGATGTCATATTTGCCCCCCACCCCTGTATTCTGGTACAGTTGAGTGGGGTTGGTGTTGAGCCAGGCCCCTCTCCTAAGGAGAACAGGAACCATTGCTGTATCCCAAATGGATTCGATTGCCAACTTCTTTGAAACACCCACTCTTTCCCTCCTCCCAGGCTTTTGCTTCCACTGCTCCCTTTGTCTAGAATTCTCTCTTCCATTTATTTTCTTTAAGGCTGAGGCAGAATGCCACTTCTTCCAGAATGCTCTCTCCTGCCTTTCTAGCATGCTTCCATTTACATAATATTTTATACCTTTATTATTTATTCATTCATAAATATTTATTGATTCCATGTCGGTATGTCTGTTAATACGACAAGGTTCCAGCCTGTGAGAAACGTTCGGTTTAATGGGTGGTAATGGTGATGGTGCTGGATTGCTGAGAGAGACATACAAAGAATGACAATAAAATGTGATATATGGTGAGCAAAGGAAAGCAGCTGAGCCTGGCACATGGTAGGCACTTAGTAAGTAAATGAAGTTGAATAAGTGAACTTATCCTGAAGTCCAGTGAACATTTGTTATGTTTGTGGTTTCTCGTCTCCCTCTGAGCATCTTTGCCAAATCAGGACATTCTCTGTCTTCTGAAGCTCCCTGCCCAAGGTTTGTGCATACGGTGGAGATACAGTGGATTTTGCTCACACAACCCAGCGTAGTAACTTTAGGATCTTACGATTTTTTTAGAAGTCAATGGAGTTGTGGCATTGTGGTAAAACCTCAGATACAGGCACAGAAGTCTGTTGGACACACACATTCCAACCAAGTCAGTGCGGATTGTGAAAGAAGGAAACAACATATTTTTACGGCGGCAACTGCAAACGCAGTTTGAGAACAAGCTATGGGCCGTATAGTAGTCACTTACGTGCACACGGTAACCACCTGGAGTGGTGCTTCCTTGAGATACATAGTCAGAAAAGAGAAAATTTAGCAGAACATTAATGCCTTGTGTATATCAATACTGCCTGTGGAGCATTATTTATTCATTAGTGTTTATGTCACTGTAGTTTTAATGTAACATCAAAATTCAAAAAGTGTAATCTCCGTGTTGTGATCTAGAGGGAAAATTCCTTTATATGTATTATCTTGCTTTAGTTATGCAGTGCATGAACTTATTATTTCATTATTATTTTGATGTACAAATAGAGTCTAGGTATCCAGTGCTTTTTTGGAAAAATGTGACGTGCATTTAACGCATATTTCAAAACACTAGTGGTTTTGATATGATTTTATTTGTTTAAATATATTTTGAGCTCATAAAACTGTATTCACATCTGATAGACCTTTATAACATCCCATCTGGAAGGGGGTATGGAAGTTATTTCTTTGATACATTTGCTGACTGAACAAATGACTGAATATACAATTTTCTTTAATTTACTTGGATCAACTATATTGCCTAAATAAAATAAAGCCATTTTCTTGCAGTTATGTTCACCTCACTCAGACTGTTGTTTTAATATTCCTTTTCTTGTACTGCATTTATGTGTATATTTACTATGAATTCTTTTCCATTAGAGGCTTGTTATTAACAGTCATCCTATTTCTTAGTATGAGGAAAGCCCCTCAAATATCCCAAACCAGCTAGGACTCCCATATTTTGAAATTTCTCTCATTTTCTGGTAAGACTCCCTCCTTTCTAGTAGATGGTCCCTTATTTTGCCTGTTTTATCAGTGCAATTTAAACAGAATCACCTTAAAACTCAAGCAAATGTGATCTACAAATAAACAAAAACAACCAAGGTACAGATTCTATCTCTTCAGAAATACAGACAGAGTACCTTGTTTTAATGTGAATGGTATTTGGCAGAATAGAATCTGAAGATTTTATTAGAATGTTGGCCTAATTCAGTCAACTTTCCTTCTATTGTTGGCATGATCGTTGAGAATGGACTGTGGAGCAAGCAAGCTTGTTATGTTTTCAACTCTGTGTTGTTGTTGTTGTTGTTGTTGTTGTTGTTGAGGGGCAATAATTTTTCACTGCCCGTGAACATTTTGTGCTATTTTGAAAAATAGATTTTAGCACCCTTGAAAATTTATTTCTGATACATATCAGAAAAATATAATCAGGCTTGCCTTTCAACAATTTTCTTTCAAAACGTTTGATTATGGGGTGCCTGGGTGGCTTAGTCCGTTGAGCATCTATCTGACTTTTGATACAGGCTCAGGTCACGATCCCAGGGTTGTGGTATCGGGTCCCACGTTGGGCTCCATGCTGAGTGTGGAGCCTGCTTACGATTACTTCTCTCTCCCTCTGCCCCTCTCCCCCTCTCGTGCACTCTCTTTCTCTAAAATTAAAAAAAAAAAGTTTGAAATTTAATAATTAAGAATATACTACTTATATTTAATGTTACAATTTTTTATAATATGAATTACTTGGCTAAACAGAAAAGCAGTATAGATACAAGATAAAAGCATGCAACCTGCAATATAGGGTTAGGCTATCATTTGGTTCCTCCATGAAATACCTTCAGAGTAGGACATGATGCCGGAAATTATTTGGTACTAGCTGAGCGCCTAGACTATAGGCAGGTAATACTCACATCTTTAATCAAGACATGTTGTTTTATTGCCTTGTCACTTTGGTCAACTTAAACGATACAGATTATCTGCCTCACAAAGTTCAAAAGATCTAAATGTAGCCAAGTTGGGAAAAATATTAAAAGCTGGCCTCAGAATTCATCTTAGGTACCAAATCATCTTTAAGAAATATCCTTGATGGAATTCAGCAAGGCTTCAAGTCACCAAGCGGAGAAATATAGAAATTATCAAACTGTTCTGTATAAAAGTCAACAGAAGATAGGGAATGTCCTGAGGGGGGAAAGACCTGATAAGGAAAGGGGATTTATGGGGCAACAGTGTGGGAAACTGAGGCCGGTGGGGTTAAACAACCAATGAGAGATGGCCTATAGTATGGTACCTGAAGGACTTCTAAGGATGTTCAATACTCAGTTGAAATTTGTTTCTGGTGCTGCCATGAACTGTCTTTAGTGACCCCAAATTTCAGTAAAACAAATAGATAAAACATAGCTTTTTGCCTGAGGTATTTTAGGATTCAAAGTGTCAGGGTGTTGTGATACCCTTTACATGGACTCTGGTTGACTTTGGTCAGAAAATTCAGCAGAATCAGAAACTCAGAGCAGAGCTGCCAAGAGAAACCTAAGTGTATGGGTCTATTAACAAGGAATGTGCAGAGAGGGGTGCTGCAGGCCAATGGCAAATAATGAAAATGCCGTTGACAGCTGGGTGCAGCTGAATTTGTCCCTCACCTGGAACAATAAATTTGATATAAACCAAGTGTCTAATAGTTAAGCATGGGTAGACATTGCAATCTTGGGGCAACCCAGGGCAGGTTAACTAAGGGGGATTATGATCAGGGGTTGAGCCTAACATTCTCAATTTTATATTTTTGGATTTTCACTTTCTGCTAGTTTTTCTATAAAATTTCAAATAGTACTAGCTTTGCACTAGCACATAGATTAATCACATTAATCAGACTTGTGTAAAGCTGTTATCCGAACCTTGTACATAGTTTGTACTGGATGTTATATTGGTTGTCTGCATTGGATGTTAGATGCTAGTGTGGATTTCCCAGACTTCAGGCTGAACACACATGCTCTCTAAGTTGGCAGCATTCTCCTCACTGTGGTAGTGAGTTTGGCTTCTTTTAAATGATGAGTTTCTAAAGTTGTGAAAGAGCGTGTGTGTTGGAGGAGGGGGGGAAAACGCTGTTACAAACTTAGAGGCTCTTTGTCTGTGGACTAAGAATAGCAGTGACATTTCTAAAGGGTTTGATTTCCTCAGAAGGTAGAGCACTTATAACAAATAATTCAAAACCATCATTAATCCAAATAATTCCGGAGCAATGTGATACACATTTGCTCTTTCAGACTGGTCATACACAGAATTAAAAATATTCCTACACATAACTTTTGTTGAAAACTGCATTAGGTGATAACTTGATTTAGAAATTTCTTGCTCTTCTCTCTTCTTTAAATTATGGTTAGCCTTCCCCCCCCACCTGTCAGCACAGAGCCGGATGTGCGGCTTGAACCCATGAACTGTGTGATCATGACCTGAGGCGAAGTAGATGGCTTAACTGACTGAGCCACCCAGGTGCCCCAAGAAATCCCTTTTTAAAAAGGTTTATTTGTTTATTTTGAGAGCGAGAGGGAAAGAGAGAGAATGGGGGGTGGGGCGAGGAAGAGAGGGAAGCCCAAGCAGGCTCCATGCTCAGCACAAAGCCCAATGCAGGGCTCGATCTCACGACGATGAGATCATGACCCCAACTGAAACCAAGAGTTGGATGCTTAACTGACTGAGCCACCCAGGTGTCCCAAAAATTATGGTTCGCCTTGTACCCAGGTACTCTCAGTGATATTCAATTATTTGAGAAAAGAATGTCTGAATAATAAGATAAATCTGATGGGAGCAAATTCAAGGAAAAAATATGGAGAAAGAGTAGGCACACGTTTAATCCAAATCTAGCTGTTATAAGCCTAACTGCTAAAGTGGACTATAAGCTAACCACAAATTTTATATTTATTAACTATGATTTAGCATGGTAGTTTTCAGACTATTATAATCATTTCGTTTTGACATGGATATGAAAGTGGAGAAGTTCAGGGAGAAAAATTAAAGAAGGAGCTAAGGAAAATAAATCTTACATGAAAGGTTAAAAGGAATTGAAATTGTTTAGCTTGCTGAAATGAAGGAAGGTTAAGAAAAGCCTTCAGTATCTTCAAATATATGAATGGAATCATCAGTGAGATACTGGCCTATTTATAAAGAGGACTGAAAAATGGTGCAGGCTCAATCCTTTAAAGATTTTCGGAACACGTACATGCCATGGTCTGATGTTCTGGCTGTCTGGCCTGCTGATTCCTTTCCCATTATGGTGTTTCTGGGTGTCCCAGAGGGCAGCGACTGACGTTTACCTCTGTTGATCCCTTTCTAAGCAAGGTAGGTGTCAGATCAGATCACAAAGCCTGAAATCACAGGGCAGAGACAGATAGTTGCTGAAAAAGGTAGCTGGATCATTACCCACTTGCAAAGATGTTGATGAATGAAAAAAAGTCATTCTTCTCCCATTAGCTCTTGAGCTTTATCCCTCTATTTGGATTTATTTACCAGAATGGTTTTTTTGCTACGTTTCTGTTTTTTTAATTGTGGTAAAAACCACCTCGCATAAAATGTACCATTTTTAACTGTGTGGTTCAGCCGTGTTGACTGTAGTCACTTTGTTGTGCAACAGATCTCTAGAACTTTTTCATCTTGCAAAACTGAACAACTTCCCATTTCCTTCTTCCCCCAGCCCCTGGCATGTTGGGTTTTGATAGATTATTTTTTTCGTTACATGTTTGCCCCCTTCACTAGTCTCTAAATTATGGAACTTATTCATATTTTGTTTCCAGGGGCCATCACTTAGGAGGAGCTTAATAAATGTCTGCTAATGAAGGTCAGAAAGAACATCAGAATGAGTCTTTTCAAGTAGAGTTATGGGACTAATAGTAAGTGAAAGGTTGTGGCTGGCACTGTTATTTCCTTTCCTAACCCATCCTCTTTATTTCTTCTCTTTTTGACAAAACCCAGATTTCCCTTATGATGACTAGCTGCCTCATCCTAGACTCTTGAATGATCCAGTATGTGGCTCTCATCCCTACCTGCATATAGAGATTCCTGCTCCCCCCGCTCGGTGATTCTGATTTAATTGGTTTGAAGTGGGGCCGAGGCACTAGGAGTTTAAAAGTCTCCTAGGATAGAGAACCATTATAAGGCTATCCTGTTCTTCTTTGCTAGCTATTTGCTTTTCCCAGCTTTTTATTCCCTGAGGATGGCCATGTGACCTAGTTCTGGCCAGTAAAATTCTGCTGGGTCTTCTGGAAAACTTGTTGCCTTCCTGATAAAAGAAACAGATACCAGAGAACTCAATGGTATAGCCTCTTCCCTTTTTCTGTCTTGAATGCAGATATGATGCCTCATGCTTTGGTAGCCATCTTGCAACCACGAGGCAAGTATTAAGAACAGAAACCCAACAAGTTAATAATGGGGAAGCAGAACGCTGGAAAAAATCTGGATCCGTAATAACATTGTTGAACTCTTGGACTACCTACTTTTCTTGTTAAGTAAACAATAAATGCCTTTATGGTTCAATCTCCCTAACAGTGGCTCTCTCCTTAATTATCTGCTTACAAAAGCATCCTGAACTGAAACAAAGGGTATCCTAGACCAAACTCAAACTACATGCAAATAAATCCCCAGGATGAAATGATTTTCAGAAAACCTGGCTAAAACTCTAAAACAATTTGTCTAAATGTGTAACAGCTATCACAAAAGCTCATGATATTTCCCATAAAATATATTGGGATAAAATGATCAAAAACAGACCATGGCTGGTATAATTCTTACTCAGTTTACTTTTACTCAGTTTACTTTTTAAAAAGTAAACTTTTTTAAAAAGTTTACTTTTTACTCAGTTTACTCAGTTTACTTTTAAAAAATAATATCCATTCATTGAACAAAAAAATCTTCCTGAGCATCAGTCAGCCCTGTGCCAGGCATGATTTTAGCTAAGCACATGGGAAGGAAACACCAGTGAACAAAACAAGTGTCTTTGTCTTTAAAAATACCTCTGTGGCACTTACATTCTAGTTAGGGGGTGAGGGAGGCAAGCAAAGAAACCATTATCATAATAAAGAAGCTATGTAGTGTATCAGAAGGTGGGAATTTCTAGAAGAGACTGGGGTGCCTGGGTGACTCAGTTAAGCATCTGACTCTTGCTTTAGGCTCAAGTCGTGATGCCAGGGTCATGGGATTGAGCCCTGCGTCAGACTTCATGCATCTCTCTTTCTCTCTCTCTCTGCGCCTCCCTCCTTCTCCATCTCTAAAAATAAATAAATAAATAAATAAATAAACATAGAGGTTCTTGTAGGGATCACAGTGGGGAAAATTCTTCACTAGCTACACCTTGGCTTATTTTTTAAAAGAAAAGTAATGTTTAATTACTTTTATTTATTTATTACTTAAATTTATTTATTTTGACAGAGAGAGAGAGAAAGGCAGAGAGAGAAGAGAGAGAGAATCCCAAGCAACCTCTGTGCTATCAGCACAGAGCCTGATCTAAGGCCCCATCTCACGAACCATGAGTATATGACCTGAGCTGAAATCAAGAGTGAGATGCTTGGGGCGCATGGGTGACTCAGTCGTTTAAGCGTCCAACTTCGGCTCAGGTCATGATTTCACAGTCTGTGAGTTAGAGCCCCGCATCTGGCTCTGTGCTGACAGCTCAGATCCTAGAGCCTGCTTCAGATTCTGTCTCCCTCTCTCTGTGCCCCTCCCCTGCTCACGCTCTCTCTTTCTCTCTCTCTCTCTCAAAAATAAATAAACATTAAAGAAATAAAAAAAAAAGAGTGAGACGCTTAACCAACTGAGCTATTCAGGCGCCCCAGAAGAGTACTCTTTTAAATGTACTTGGGGGATAAGGAATAGAGCAAACACTAAAAACCAGGAAAAACGCCTTTTTTTTTTTTTTTTTTTTTTTTTTTTTTGTAAAAATACCCATGAAAAGGGAGATAGCTTCACCATTAGCCAAACTGTAGCGTTATATGGGAGTCCTCATGTTCTCTTTAGGGCAACCGATAATCATAACATTTTGCTCATAAAATAGTTTTGCAGGAGAAACAGAAGTCTCTAGAGGTCAGGGCCTTCAAGAGATGTGGTCTAGGCTGCCCGATGCCTTATGGCTGCATGGTTTTAGCCCAGTTTGGTTTTATGAAGTGAGAGGAGAAAAACAACGTTCTGTTTGGACTGCGCTGTTCTGTTTGCCTCCCTGAGTTATTGTGATGGCCTTGTTTCTGGTCTCAAGTTTTATGGCACCAAATGAAAGCTGTTTATTTTATCCAAGCTTCAATATCTGGCAGAGGTAAATCATCCTATGTGCATCCTGGATTAAGTGTAAACAGAAGTGTGATAAGATACGACCTGAGGAACAAATTTAAAAAGTAGTAATCATCACGGGAAACAATTTTTTATAAGTGTTTTCCTGTTTGTGCTATTTGATTGCATTAACACTAGCACTGCCTATAGAAATGATATTTTATGAAGTGACATTATTCTCTCTCTCTCTCTCTTTTTTTTTACTGTTCAACAAGTTCAGTAGATAAATGTCAGAAGGAAAAATGAATCAAATTCCAAGTTGCTTAGTGTTGCTGCTTTGATTTTGAAAATCAGCAAGGCTATATGTTTTGTGTATGGTTAGGCATCATTCAATAAAAATATTTAGAAACAAAAAAAAATCTTTTTTCAATATACTCTAGGAAGAGGCACATCAGTAGATGGAGTGTCTATAAACTTGTTCTAGTTATTTTTCCTTTGGAATTGATACTATAATTTATTTAAATAAAAAATTTTAATTCTACCAGTGAAACCTTATGACAATGATACAACTCAAACTATTAATTTTTCAGAGTTTATTTTGGGTATGTCTAAATAATAGTCTCAATGAAAATGACCAGTTGTGATCCTTATGGCTGAGCCTTGATGAGATAATAAGCATACTACCCTACAAGGACTTACAGGCATAGGAGAAAAAAAATGGCTTTGGAAAAAAAGAAGGCCTTAAGGGTTTCCAGTGATCATTTATGAGGTTCCCACATTTTATATAAAGGGTCTCAGATCACATGAAACCCATGATACACAATGTCAGCCATGAATCAATTGGTTCTGTTTATATAAAGGATAATATTCGCAGTTAGAAATTTCCTACAAAAGAGATTCATAATCTTGGAAGAAATTTTATCTGAAATGATGGACATACTCTAATCTTCCTCCCTAGGCTTCCTTCATTACAAAGGTTATGGTTATTTTTTGAGTATACAAATTAAAGTGTTTTTCAAGAGGTATGTAAAGTTGAACTTTCCCCCAAGTGTCTTTAATGACCTATTCTGGGTCCAAGTTCTGCTCTTAAACCAGATCTTTGAGTTGTGAGCTTTGCCAGTTTTTCTTGTTTTGCCTTTATTTTTGATGCCTGTATGATAAGAAATGGATTCTCTAAATTGTGGTGAAGTCTGATAACCCTGTTTCTATATCTCTTCACCCCTGATCAGAATGAGTTAGAGCTTTTTGAACAACAGCATCATGGTTAGAGCTAAGAGAATATATTCTTTGTACTTCTGTTCTTAAAATTGATTCCCTATCAGAGAGAACCTTGCCACACATCTTGCTTTCTATGGTATTGATCATAAAAACATCTCTGCCTTGACCATCATTTATGACAGTCATTATTAGGAGATATTCACAGAACTAAATAAAAGATAGCCTCTTAAACTTGGATTTCCTTACATTTTGAATCTATTCTCCCTTTACTATACAAGTCAGGCTCTTTCCCTGCCTCCTCTCCCACAACCTCTTTGCTTCTATGCTTGGATATTCTTACTAAATGAGAAAATAGTGGATAGCAGCAAACTGGTCTCTCAAAATATGGCTGCTTCAGTGACTAAAACAGGAAAAAGATTAAAAAAAAACGTAGAAGGAAGTAATCTCCCAGCACATTGTTTCTGGAGTCATGGTGGTTTCCCAATTATCAATTGAGTGGTATCCCATTTATCAGTAGATATTATTCAATAGTATCATAGAAAACTTCCTGTGTGTTGGGAACTACGCTAGTCCCCTTTCGTTTACATTATCTTGTTATTACTCCCAGTAACTCTGTAATCAGGTGGGTGTTATTATTAGCTTCATCTTACAGATTAGGAAATCGAGGCACAGAGTGGTTAAGTGACTTCTCCATAGATATACTGACTGCTAAGGGCAGAACTGAGAAGAGAATTCTTGCTGCTTGACCTCAATGCCCAGGCTCTTACTGGCTTTCTCTTTCAAGAGATGTGCAGTAGATACTTCAAGTAACTGTACAGTAAATGCTTATTAAAAATTCGTTGACTAATAGTCACAGTTGCATTGAGATGTTTTACTAGTCCATACCTCTACACTCATTTAAATTAGCCCCAAAGATCTGTGCATTTCACTGTCACATTCAAATGCCTTTTCTTAAGGCAGTGATTTTCATCTTATTTATTTGGGCTTCATGTTTGTTTATTCTAGAATATTGTGATTAGGGTTATATTTTGGAGACCTGTGTTATTGTGCAAGGAGGGTAGAATTAGAGCTTTATGGTAATCAATGCACTGTTTGGAAGATGTGCAGAATCTCTTCTCTGGGTATAATGCTCTTTATATCAATGGTTGAGCAGGTTAATTTTGTTTAAATCTTCTATTGCAAGTGCTGGCAAACTTTCCTAAAGGACAGAAAGTAAGTATTTAAGGCTTTGCACGCTATACAATTTCTGTCATAACTACTCAATTCTGCTTTTGTAATGGAAAAACAGTCATATATGATATGCAAATAGATAGCATAGCTGTGTTCCTATAAAATTTTATTTGCAAAAATAGGTGGCCAGCCTGTAAGCCATGATTTGCTGACCCATGTTCTATTACTTTGTTATCTACCTGACCTATCAATTTCCATAGGGTATGTTAAAATTTCCAAATTTATCATTTATTCTTGATTTATCTCCTTTAAAACCTGTCAGTTGTTACTTTACAATCTAGAATATTAGCAGAAAATAGAGGTTGAGAATGTGAACTCTGAATCAGACAGTCTTAGCATGTTCTGTGTCTTAACCCTCTGTGCCTCAGCTCCCTTCTTTGCAAAATGGGGGATGATAATAATATTTATCCCATGGGGTTGTTGAGGATTAGTTGAATTAATACATCTAAAGGTCTTAGAATAGTGCTTGGAATATGATAAGCACTAAATGAAGGGAAATAATCATTTTACATTTTTGGCTTGTATGTATGTATGTATGTATGTATGTATGTATGTATGTATGTATGTATCAAGAAAGAGAGAGAGCATGAGTGGTGGGGAGGCAGAAAAGGAGAGAGAGAATCCCAAGCAGGCTTCACAATATCAGTGCTAGTGTGGAGCTCTTTCCCACAAACCACGAGATCGTGACATGAGCAGAAATTAACTGAGTCACCCAGGAGCCCCTGTCTTATATCTTTTAATCCATGTATCATATTCATGTTTTTCCCTGCCATTTTTGGCCTTGAATTTACTTTTATCTGACATGAAAATTTCTTCTCTGGCTTTCTTTTTGTCATACTTGCCTATTATATCTTTTTCTTCCTTTTCATTTTCAACTTGTCTGTATTAAGTTTATCTCTGTAGATGACTTGTTTTTGCATATTACTTTTTGTTTATTTTTATGCCAATCTGACACTCTATTTCTCTTGGTTAGTTTTAACCATTTACATTTATTTTAGTTATGGTCATATTTAGAGTTACTGAGGCCATCTAATTAAAATTATTTCTTTATCATACTTTTATATGGTTAATTTATTTCTCTTCTCCTTCCTTCCAATGGATAAATCAAATATTCTTACCCTGGACATAAGACAGTTACATTTTATATTTTTAATTATCTGATGGTTACTTAAACCTTACTAAGACCTCTCTTATGTTTATCTTTTCTTTCATAGTTCTTGATTTTATCAATACTTATGTCTTCCCCCTTGAAGACTGTACTCTGAATCAGATGGTCTGACTTCTTAAAAAAAATGCTTTTGTAGCGTTTATTTATTTTTGAGAGCGAGAGAGACAGAGCATGAGCAGGGGAGAGGCAGAGAGGGAGGGAGACAGAATCTGAAGCAGGATCCAGGCTCTGAGCTGTCAGCACAGAGCCTGACATGGAGCTCAAACTCACGAGTCGTGAGATCGTGACCTGAGTTGAAGTCGGACGCTCAACTGACTGAGCCACCCAGGCACCCCAGATGGCCTGACTTGGAATGATTGGCACTGCCTCTTACCGGCTGTGTGTCCTTGTATAGGTTTCTTAACCTCTCTGTGACTCATTTCCTCATCTGTAAAATGGAATCTTTCTTCTCTCTGACTACAACCTCTACTTCCCTCTTCTCTGAAGCAAGGTACTTAGTATCATCCTGTTTTAGTTATGGATTTTTATGTATTAATATACATAATATACATACCCCCTTCCTTTTTTAGACAAAATAAACCTTATTAAATTATTTGCTCACCCTGATTTCCTTTATATCTGGCTTTATTTATTTTTTCTTTCTGTTAAAATATTCTTTCTAAGAATGTTTTCACAGCAGGTCTTTGTGTGGTAAACCTTCTGAGGCTTTGCCTCCCTCTCTTTCTGTCCCTCTCCCACTCATGCTCTGTCTATCTCTCTCTGTCTCAGAAATAAACATTAAAAAAAATTTTAAAAAGGCGGGGGGCACCTGGGTGGCTCAGTCGGTTGAGCGACTAACTTCGGCTCAGGTCATGATCTCACGGTTTGTGAGTTCGAGCCCCGCATCGGGCTCTGTGCTGACAGCTCAGAGCCTGCAGCCCGCTTCTGATTCTGTGTGTGTGTCTCTCTCTCTGTCCCTCTCCCACTCATACTCTGTCTGTCTCAGAAATAAATAAACATTAAAAAATTTTTTTAAAAAACCGTCTGAGGCTTTGTATGTAAAGGATATTCTTACTGCCTTCTATTTAAATGTGATTTACTGGAGTTAAAATATTAAGTTTAATGTTCTTTTCTTGAAATACTTTAAAAGTATTTTTCCATTTTCTCTAGTGTAGCTGTTGAGAGAATGAATAATCTGAATTTTATTCTTTGTAGTTGAATTACTCTTTCTTTCTAGAAGCTTTTAGAATTTTCCCATAGACTTTGAAGTCCTTTGGTTTTCCTCCACTGATAATCTGGATTTTGGATTTTCTTCTCCTTTTCTCTCTCCTGTTTGTCCCTTGGCACTCTGTATGCTTTCTTAACCAGAAGTCTTTTCATCTATGATTCTGGGAAACTATCAGTCATTAATTCTTCAGATATTTGCTTCCTTCTGTTTATTTTCCCATCATATTATTAAGCAGAGGGTGATGCTTTATTTTCATATCTCTAACATATACTCATAATATCCCACATATATTCTGTTAATCCATCCCTGAATCCTTCTAGACTGGTTCTTAGTCTTGGTCTTCCAGCTCACTAAATTAGTTTTCCACTCCATCTATACTGCATTTCATGATTCTTCATTGGTTCTTTAAGATTCTTATTTCTGCATCATGTCACCAATACCTGATCTTCTGCCGACTTTAAACTCTTAATCTGCTCCTTCCGTTAATTCAGCTCTGTTTGCTGTTTGCTATTGTTCATTGTCTTTTGTTTTAAATTTTTTTTTTTTTCAACGTTTATTTATTTTTGGGACAGAGAGAGACAGAGCATGAACGGGGGAGGGGCAGAGAGAGAGGGAGACACAGAATCGGAAACAGGCTCCAGGCTCTGAGCCATCAGCCCAGAGCCTGACGCGGGGCTCGAACTCACGGACGACCGCGAGATCGTGACCTGGCTGAAGTCGGACGCTTAACCGACTGCGCCACCCAGGCGCCCCTTTTGTCTTTTGTTTTATAGCATTTATGTTCTTCGTATGCCATTTTTCCTTCCAAGCTTATATTGCCTGGGGTCTTTGCTACGTGGGCTTTTCATGAGTATCCAGGGAGAGGAGTCTGAAGCTCAGGCCCTGGTTTATAAACCTTCTGGTGAGACTACCGTTTCCAGTCCACTCACAGTCATAATCATTTTCAGTGTCTCCAGGGGTATCTTAGGAGTTTTATGTTAGTTTTTGAAAGTACATCTGATTCCTTCTTGGTTGTTTTTTGCTTTGTTTTACTTTCACTTCTTTAGGGTAGGGTTCAGGAGAGGGAGCCAGCAGCCTGGGCTAGTTCAATGTCATGTTACAAGTGTAAGTTCTTTATAGCATTGCCGGTTTTCAAGCTGTATCACGGTGTTTGAAAAGGACGGTGTATACCATGGCTCCTTCCCGAATTTCAGCGATTTTAGGAATTGCAGTAATTTTAATAATTAATCTTCTGGTGATTACTGTATAATGGACTTGGCAATATCAATCACTATCTCTAGAGACTACTGACATGGAAAGAATGGTGTGCCTGGAGTATATGGACTTGACCCAACTTCTTTTTTTTGTGACAGGCCCGAAAGGGCCAACACTCTGCTCCTCAGGGTATAACTCATGTGCTGGAACGATGGTTCTCTGGTTCTACCTCTAGCAATCCTTACTACGTCTTGATGATTTACTTTGACAGGAAGGTCACATCTTAAAATTGATGTTATTTTAATAAAAAGCTTAAATTGGATTTTACTTTCATTGATTTCCACAAAGTCAAGCAATTCACTTCAGCATTATAAATCCTGCGACTACACCAGGTCTGTCAGGCAATAAGGTTGAAGAGCGATTCTTTCCGTTTTTGTGCCACTTTCTACTTTTATGTCTTCTTGTGGGAGGTTTGCCTCAGAGCTCCACAGGGCATCTTGCCACCAGCCTTATAGAACTCATATAATATTTATCTTCCTGGAGGAAAAATAATTAGATTTAAGATGTAGGTTAAATTAATTGGGTTTGTTTTCTTTTTAAAAGAAATTCCTGTTCAAGTTGTGAATGATAATTCAGTTGAAAAAAAGAATTTGTGTTAAGTGCTAAAATTAATCACCGAGATGGCATGTAAAAATCTTTCTCTGGAGGTCTTTAAATATAGGGTACATTTGTAGCTTTTTGAGGTGTCTAGTTTAGGGTTATTTTTAAAGATGGAGGGATTGAGGTGATATCTCTTTGAACTCTGTTTGAGTCCTTTGATTGAAACTGCTCTCCAATTTGAGCTGAAAAATGCACCTTCTTTAAAAGCGCTTCTGTGCTAATGATATTTTTCAAGGGATGTAGGTTAAGACAGACATACAGCCTTGGAGGAATTATATTTCATCTGAAATTTTATATTAACCAATTCTTCTTCTCAATCTCTCCTAATCATTCCTATCTGCTCTGGTTGCTCTTTGTTTTTGTCCTAATAAGTGCTGGAAAAATCTGAGACATTCTCCTTACTCCTCCCTAACCCTGGTAGAGGTTTTATAATTTTCTTAAGATTTACCTTATATGTACCCTCCCTTCCTCTGTCCCTAACCTCTCCTCAACCAAATATGTTACAGTGGCCTAGACTAGAGCAATAAATATTTCTATGGTGGTGGGCGGACTTTTCCCTAGCTTTATCAATCATTGTAGTATTCTTGACAGTTCTCTGTCCCCTCATACATTTCTTTTGTGAAAAGTTAATTATTTGCCTAGTAAACGTGGGAACAGGAAGTGGGCATGCAGACACCCTTCCCCTCTGCTTTGCTTTGAGATCAAATTGCCCCAAGGAAGAATGCATTTTGTTCTGTTTCTCCCTGCTGCAAAATTTACAAGGTGGCTTGCCTCCATCGGTGTCCATGAGAGGCCTGTGACTGTTCCAGCCGTTACTGTGACTAGATGAGGAGGGCTTTCTAGTTCTGAGTCTGTCCACTTACTGAAATTACTGAATGTTTGGATTTAAATCTACCATTTTATTATGTGTCTTTTACTTGTCATACTCATTCTTTGTTTCTCTCTCCCTCTCTCTCTCTTTTTGTCTTCTTTTGAATTTAGTTATATAATTCCATCTTTTAAAAATCTATTATTCAAAAAATTATACATTTTATTTTATTCTATTAAGGGTTACCTTCAAAATTAGAAGTTACCTTATAGTTACCAAAAAATAATCATTAATGATGTGTGAAAGTCAAGGGGTGCTTGGGTGTCTTAGTAGGTTAAGTGTCTAACTCTAGATTTCGGCTCAGGTCATGATCTCATGGGTCATGAGATTGAGCCCCGTGTTGGCCTCTGCTCTGGGCTGACAATGCAGAACTTGCCTGGGATTCTCTCTTTCTCAAAATAGATAAATAAAATTAATAAAAATAATTTGTGAAAGCCTAAATTAATCAAGGTTTTTACCCTTCTCCAAGGTAATCCAAGAATCTTATTAATTCCATTAATTACCTTCCCAATATGCTATTGTTTCCAGGTAATCTTGTTATTAAAAATTTATTTAAAAATCATAAGACATTATTTTTAGTTTATACAGCTAATATTCTTTCATATTTAACTCCTATTTTTACCACCTTATTCATCCTTTATCCTGTGCTGCATTTCAGATTCCATCTCAGATCTTTATTTATTTATTTATTTTTGCATGAAGTATATTTTTTAGAATTTCCTTTAACATGGGTCTTCTGGTGATGACTTAGTATTTTTTCCTAATTTGAAAATGTTAATATTTTGTCTTCATTTTTGAAAGATATTTTTGCATTTATTTACTTTTGAGAAAGAGTTAGAGCATGAGCAGGGGAAGGGCAGAGAGAGAGGGAGACACAGAATCTGAAGCAGGCTCCGGGCCCTGAGCCTGAGCACAGGGCCTGATGCGGCGCTCGAACCCATGAACTGTGAGATCGTGACCTGAGCTGAAGTCAGATGCTTAACTGTCTGAGCCACCCAGGCACCACAGATTTTTGAAAGATATTTTTGCTGGATATGGAATTCCACACCCATACTTTGAAGATATTCCATTGTTTCCTGGATTCAATTATTGCTATTGTGAAGCCAGCTATAATTCTAACTTTTGATGCTTTGAAACTCTTTTTACTCTGACTGCTTTTAAGATTTCCCTTTAGTCTTTGTTTCTGCCTTTGTGATATGATGTGTCTAATTGTGGATTTCCTTGTATATATCCTACTTGGAATATTTTTGTCTTCTTCAGTCTGTGGATGCATGTCTTTCATCAGTCTTCAGCTATTGCCTCTGACACATCCTCTTTCTCTTTTTCTTTGGGAACAGCAACAAAACGTTTGTTGCTCAACATATCCTCCAGATATCTTTTTTCTTTCTGAATTTTTTTGTGCTATATTCTAGTTTCTTTTCACCTTTCAGTTGACTTTCAGTGTTTCAGTTGACTAAATTTCTCTGTATACAATATATTATTCAAACCATCTGCTGAGTTCTTGATTTTAAAAATTGTATTTTTCAGTTCTAGACTTTTAGTTGTTTTTCTTCTCGCCTTTGTTATTTTTTATGGTTTTTAGTTTCAGCAAAGTTTTCAATCTTGACCTTTATTTATTTCAACATAATAAACATGGTTTTGGTTTTTGTTGTTCTGCTTTTTTAGTAGTGTATATTTGGCAATTTCAATATATCATATAAAGTTGACCCTTGAACAATGTGGGTTTGAATTTTGTGGGTCCCACTTATGTGGAGATTTTTTTTCAATATAGTACAGTACTGTAAATGTGTTCTTTTCTTCCTTATGATTTTTTAAATAACATTGTTTTAGCTTATTTTAGTGTTGACTGTTTATGTTATTGGTAAGGATTTCGATCAACAGTAGGCTATTGGTAAAGTTATTAAGGAGCCAGAAGTTATACATGGATTTTTGACTGCACAGGGGTTGGTGCCCCTAGCCACAGTGTTGTTCAAGAGTAAACTGTATTTGTGGATCATTTCTGTTACTTGTTGTTTATATTGTTTTTTTCTTAAGATGTTTATTTCCTTGTATGCTTGGTTACCTTTAAGTCTGTGCTACACATTGTATTTAAAAGATATTTAGGGAAATGTTTTGATGCCTAGGATGATGGTGTCTTCTCCCGAAGAGGACTTTCATCTGGTTCAGCTAGGTGTTTGGGAGTGCTACCATTCTGGGACCTCTTTAACCTTGATTCAAAGCTTGAGATTCCTGGACATCTTGCTGATTAGAGACTAGATTACAAATTCCTGCTGAGGTTTACTGATTTTTAGTTCACATCTATTCTGAGGGCATGTTTTTCATAATTTGAATTGAAATAAATAAATTGAAATTTCAATTTCATAATGAAAGTGGGAATTAATTGATCAGAGTCCCATCCCTTGGCAGTGTCCAGGCTTTGATTCCTATCTCTTTGGCCTCAAGAGGACACCAAAATGCAAATGAACTTCATAGTTTCTTTTCCATCATAGGCAAGTGCCTTTGGAAAAAATGTAGCTTTGAGCAGCTGGGCTTACTTTTTCTAACTCTCGTCTAGTCTTGGCCTACCAGTACTGCATAATTTTGTAAGTTAATTTATTTTATTGGTCCAGTTTTCTTAGTTGTCCTCAATGAGAAGGTTAGTTCAAATTACCTAGTCTGCTCTTCCTTTCTTCCTTGAGAGCTCCCTGTCTACAGAGATCAGGAATGTTGGTCTGCTCTTGTCCATGACCCTAGCTTGGTAGTAAAGGCTCTGGTGAGGCCATTAATTCTGTCACGTGCTTCTTAAGTTATATTTGTAAATTGATTATCTGATTAAATATGCTTTCCCTGTGATATATCCTCGTCTACTTCCTTCTAGGCATTTGTTTCTTAAATAAAAACTGGTTTCTCAAACTGGATAAGTCCTCACACAAAATCCTGTTAGCATGAACTTTTATAATATAGTGGACAGTCACTGAAAGACTTGAGAAGCCACAGAAGGAGAAAAAATGGTCAAGGAAGACAAGGTAAAATATTAAATGAATTTGGCAGGCAAGAGATCATTGGCAACCTGGGCAAGACTAATTACTGGTAAAGCAGCAAGAAGAATGAAGGGGAGCTGAGGGAGCAGAGCATGTTTTATAAAAGACTGTAAAGGAAAGAAGAGAATTCGGGCAATAGTTAGAAGAGTCATGGGAGCAAAAGATAACAAAGATGAAGAAGATGAGCATATTTCTATGCTGAGAAGAAAGAGCTTTTATGAAAGGAGAGGATGAGGCTCTAAGAGAGATACTTGATAGAATTATTAAGTTAATCGATTTTCAGATGATGATGGGCTCAAGAGTAGAGATGACTTGGTCCTCTGATTAGATTTTGAAGACATCTTCCACTGAGTTTGTTTGCTTCAGGACTAGGAGTCTTTAGGATTGAGTCTGAGTATCAGCACTTAGAGTAAGTCTCCTTATATATGCTCCTAGGAAAAACTAGATGCCCTCCTGTGTATGCTATTATGTATATGCTATTATTAAATCAATGAATTTTAATTTACTTAGAATTAATTCTAAGCCCTTCTCTGGCCTGAAGGTGACAACCAACTTCTCTCAAATCGCAAAGTACAAGTATTCTTATGGTAGTTAATCCTTTTTCACTTGTTTTCTCAGTTACTATCTGTGTTGTAGATAATTGAAGTTACCAGAAGTTAAGCTATGTTTTTTTAACATTCCATAACAAATGCTTGTGCAAATGTATTGAATAACGACTGTGACATTTTTCTTTACAGCTCAATAGACTTTGATTAAACTCCACTAACGTTAATTGGACGCCTACTCCCCACAAGCCACTGTGGGTGATACAAAAATGAATAACACACAGTCCTTGCCAAATGGGAACTTTCATTCTATGCAACCACTTGGAGAAACTCCTATAACTCTTCCCTTTTACATTCCCTTCATGTAAGGGTGAAAGGTAGGTAGTAACAGATGGAATTTCTCATTTTATTCAGCTTGCAGTTTTGATAATCACCAAATGTGATAGTTCTATTTTACGTTATAAATTATATCCAAGTCCTATTGAGCCATGTTTGACTCATTTTACACAGGTGGTAGCATTGTATAATAGGCCACCATATTAAAATGCAAATTTAGCTAAAAGATTGTATTTGCATATGGTACTCATTTTTTTATGTTAAAAAAAAAAAACATTTAAAATCCAGCCAGTTGAAGTTACTGAATCCTTTAAAAAAATATACACATATTGCTCTAATCTCAAAGCATGAGACAGTGAATTAAAATAAATGCTCTTAAATGATTCTTCTATTTTCATATGCAACTGTAGATGTCAATTATACATCTTAGATTTAACATGACCAAAAGTCAACTCTTGATTCCTGCACATCCCAAACTGTTCCTCCAGTCATCTTCCCAATCTCGGGAAGACATCTCCAATCTGTCTCCAATCTTCCCTTTCCACAGGTCAGAAACACTAGTGTCATCTTTCTTCCAAAGCCCTTATCCAATCCACTTGTAAATACTGTTGGCATTAACTTACAATGTGTCCAGAATCTGGCCAGTTTTTACCATCTGCATCCAAGATGGTGATCTTTTTCCAAGTCATCATTACCTCTTGCCTGGCCAGCGCATTTACATCTGTTTTATAAAACAAGCAAATAATTTCATGGTATAAAAGGTAGGGATATATTATAGTTTATTTAACTATTCTATTTTTTACTAAGTCGTTTCTAGTTTTTCAAATAAAGTGCATTGAAATAAGCCAGTCACAAAATGACAAATACTGTATGAGTCCACTTATACGAGGAACCCAGAGTCATAGAGAGAGACAGTAGAATGATGGTTGCTAGGAGCTGGGGAAGAAGTGAATGAGGAGTGTTCGTTAATATGTGCAGAAATTCTGTTTTGCAAGATGATGAGTTTTGGAGATTGGAGGTACAGCAGTGTGAATGTACTTAACATTACTGAACTGTACACTTAAAAATGGTGAAGCTAGTACATTTTATGTGTAGTTTACTACAATTTTTCAAAAGGTAAAAAAGTAAATAGCATTAGGAAAAATGTCTAAAACTCAAGAGCTATAAAAGAGACTATAAGCCAGTTTAACCACATAAAAATTGAAACCCTCTCTAATAACTAGGGAAAGGCAAGTTGTTTAACAGATTTTATCCTCTCAGTCACTGTTTGGTAACAGTTGACAATACCTATTGTTGCCAAGAAAACAGGGAAATAGGCATTCTCAAACCCTGTTGGTAGAGAGCACATTAGTAAGACTGTTTTGGTGCAATGTCAGTTTATTGACAAAAAATTTGAACGTGTATACATTGGACTCAGCAAATTCACTTCTTTGCTATAGAAATACATGCTTACAAAAATAATGCACAAAGGTGTTAATTGAAATTTTTCCTATAAAACTGAAAAATAATGCTGAAAAAAGTTTTACACCACTTTTACCCATAGTTTCAAGTATTTTTCTAGGAAGGGCACCTGTGGATTTCTGACTCAAATGTTTGTACGTTTAAAACATGAGAAGGTACTTCTTTCCAAAAAGAGCTGTGCCAATTTACACTCCTTTGAGAGTTTTTGCTAGTTTTTCCCAAGATTGGATATTATCGATGTTACTGATTTTTGTCAGCTTTTTAGATAAAAGAATGATGTCTCATCGTTGTTTGAATTTGCATTTCCCTGACTACTAATGAGTTAGAGATCTTTTCATACAAGTATGTTCCCCACTTGTATATTATTCCTGTGAGTTTTATATTCATATACTTCACCCATTTTCACTGTATTTTTATTGTTTTGCAGGAGTTTTAAAATATACCGAATCTGGATTTTGATCTATTTATCTATCTATCTATCTATCTATCTATCTATCACCTATCTATTTATCAATCAATCTATCATCTATCAGTTTTGAGTCTGTAACTCCAGTCAGGTGTGTAGGAACTACCGCATTACCTTATATTCTTTAATTGCAATTATGTGCATCTCTCACAATACCCTCCCGGAGATGGACATTCATGGTTAGTCATCATTGGGGTTCTTCTCCTAAACCTTCATGGATGTGGGAAGATTCTCTTAGGCAGAGCAATATATTTGGCCAGGTCCTTGGGCTGTATACTCCCTATGGATATCATCCATATGCCTGCTTTTCAAGCCCCATTGCCTCAGCTACCCTGCTGGACTTGAGTACAAGATTCTTTCCTGAGATTTGAGACCTTATTTCTTTTCATTGCCTTTTCTAGTTACTTCATTATTTATTGTGTTTTGTTTTATTATTTATTTTATCTTTAGATCTTGAACTCATTGGGAAATCACACATGCCTGTGTGTATGTTTAAGGCCTGTAGTAAGAATCTAAATTTTATTTCCTTCTAGGTATCTAATTGCCTGTTTACCATTTATTGAATAATCAATCCATTCTTTTCATATTGTATTTTTTTAAGTTTTTTGTTTATTTATTTTTTATGTAAGTAATCTCTACTTGAACTCACAACCCTGTTCCTCCAACTGAGTCAGCCAGGCACCACAATCCATTCTTTTCAGACATGAAATACAACCTGTTACAAATATTAGACTGATGAAGGAAGTCAATTTCTGGGAGGAATAAAGGCTCCAAAATCTAGGCAACTTAAAGTGTGATAGAAAAAGAAGAAAAGAGGCTACTGGCACATGTAAGATATATAAACACACTGAACCAGAATCCAAAGAAAAATACCATAAATGGAATTAAGATGAAATAAAAAAATTGGGGAGAATATTTTGCACTTAGGTGCTAAAGGGTTGATTTTGTTAACACACAAAAAGACTATTCCAAAAAATATAAAAAAGATAAATAATTTAATAGAAAAATGGACAAAGTATTTGAAAAGGAAAAATGAAGATAATCATATATAGTGAAAATATGTAAATATTTTGTCCACTAGGACAAATGTATCTTTTAGCAATGAGACACTGGTTTTCACCTATCAAAATGGCAAGGTTTAAAAATGTGATAAAACTCAAATTGCCGTGTGAAAATATAGCTCAAGGAATGTAAGTTGATGCAATATTTTAGATTGTCACATTGGCAATATATTTCAAAACTATATATTTCAAAACTCTTGAAATATACATATTGTCTTACCCAGAAATTTTATTTTTGAGGACAGCTTTCCTAAGAAAATAATCAGAAATGTGCACAAAGATGTACAAAGTATTATTTGGGAGAACTACCTAAGTGCTTAACAGTTGTGGTGAGGATGGGGGTTAAAAAATATATCTATATAGACAACTGTTGTCATTAAATTCCATGCCATGGGCAAATGTCTGCACACACAACATGTATATTGAAATCATTTGTTTATGAAACAGTTTGTGCTCTGATGTTATTTTTATAAAGTAGCATAGGGAGCACCTGTAAACATGGTTTAAAACCTCTCTGAAAGCCTTTGATGTGTCTGGTTGTTATAGAATAAGCTGCAGAGGGGCTCAATGGATGGATCTCTGTGTTGTGCACACGTATATCTGCCATATCTGGTGATGTGATTTCAGCACGTGGAGGAAACACAGTGGACCTCGGTCTTATTCGTCACTGACAATGAAAAGAAAATACCCCTCTCCCCAAATTAGATTTTCTGAAAAGCCAAAAGTTTGCATGTAAGGTTAACTCCCACAAAGGTCATGACAGCGTCAGAGTTCTTGCCTTCCTTTGGTATGAAATTAACATTTTAGGAACACTTTTGCTTCTTTCTTCCGTGGCCCCAAGCTGGTAGGGCTTTCTTTCCTCCTTCCCTGCACTGTGATTAAAACTCTAACACTGAATTGCTATAAACCTACAGCTACTGTTTTCTACCCCAGAAATAGGCGAAGTGCTTTTAGAAGCAAACTGCTTGAGACTGTAATTATAGGAAGGGTTAATCATTTAGGCTAAGTTAGCAAGGAGAGAAAAATCTCAGGCAATCTGAAAATCAGGATCCCCGCCCCAGTAGAATAGGGCGAGGAAGAGGTGAGCGGAGCTGCGTGGAAAGCATCGTGTTCCGGTGGTTTGGCTGTCACATTGTGTTCAATAAACCAAGCACCTTCCACCCACTGCTCTCTGTCTACTGACAGCAACTGCAACCACAATAGGGCAGGAAAGGGGCTGATCCTAGAGGGAAAAGAAATTTAAAAATACGCATAATTGCTCAGAACCAGATGTCCTGTTCCAAACTGTTTTGCTCCCAGGGAAAGTAAGCTTATTGAAGTAAGTCATGTTTGTGCCACAAGATGCCACCCTTCCCTTGAAAAGAAGAGACTAAGATAACTAGATAAAATGCAAGTATTTTATGAGTCCATTTCTCTTGCTTTTACATCAAGGAGCTTCATCTTAGATGAAGGAAAAGCAATTATCTTTTGTTCTATCACGTTTTGGGGCAAGGAAAGAAAACTAGTGCCTTATTGGCAATTTCCAAAACTCTTTTAAGCGTTATGGAAACATTACTTTTCCATCTTATCTGACAATGGATTACAGTTGTGTGCACAAGCTTTATTACTTTGGGTTCTTGGTATTAGCCTAGCTTTTCATGTAGAGTCAAGCTGTTACAAAAGGCCACAAAATAACGTTACTCTCCACAATTTGAAGCTTCTAATTTTCTCTGTGAGAGATGTTTAGATCTGTTGTCTATGAAAGCAAAAAATGGATACAGGGTTTGTTTTTGATTTGGTTGATGTTACTTTTATGAAAACCTACACCCCTCTATGCACCCATCAACACACACTCATCTAAATGTAAAATTGAAGGCTGTCACAGCAAAGCTTTGACTTATAAAGTAGAAATCAGTGTAATTCCTAATCAAATTGTCTTTATATTCTTAGCTGACATCTATACATATTTGTTAATCATAATCTTTGAACTCATCTTTGAGTTGTGTTGAAAGCAAAATGTCAAGAATTACCTATGTTGTCCTAAGTCTTTTTTGCCTTTTGCTTACCATAAACCTCCTAGTCCAAGTAAATCAGTTCACTGCTGTCAATGGTTGGTCCTCAATCACCTTTCTGCCTTGGTGAAAAAATTGGAAAAAATTCAATTATTCTTCCTAAAGGGAAGTCAGGAAGTAGATGTGACCTTGAACAGCTCATTTAACCTGTTGGTACCTCCATTTTATTTGTGAAACAAGGCATGTAACTCTCTACTCTCTAAGTTGTCGTCTGTACTTTTGAGATTTTTATGATACTCCCTCATTAAAAATTCTGATAACCAGACTAGTAGTATAGTTAGTAAAGGAAAATATTGAGAATTTGAAGGACTACCAATATTTATATTAAATTCTATTTTGATTCCTATAATCCTGTTTTCACAAACCAATCTGCCTCCTGTAGCAAGGCTGATAGTATTGCTATAAAAGCTCATTTGCATATAGATATATTGATTTTTAAGATTGACATGAGGGAAGCATTTTATATTTTATTCTTCCATTTGAATTTTGTCATGGAGATGAGTCCAAAAAGATCTAAGTGCTTTTTTACCCCCATCTGAGAAAAGCAGTTCAAACTTTTTTTTAATATGTATATTTAAAATTTTTAATTTTATTTGAGAGAGACGAAAGACAGTGCGAGTGGGGGAGGGGCAGAGAGAAAGGGAGAAAGAATCCCAAGCAGGCTCCTCGCTGCCAGCACAGAGCCTGATGCGGGGCTCGACTCACAAAACTGTGAGATCATGACCTGAGCGGAAACCAAGAATCAGACCCTTAACCAAATGAGCCACCCAGGGGCCCCAGTAGTTCAGACTTTTATATCTGTATGAAATTTCTGTGGTTTCTTCTATGTTTGTAGGGCAAACCATTTCTGGCCACATTAAGGAACAATGTTTAAGGCCAAGGCATGTCAGGACGAGTTAGTCATTGGAGAAGCTTGGTGTGAAACTCAATATGGGCACTTCTTTTGGAACATAAATGAGAAGAAGTGTCACTAGAGTTTAAATGATCTTTTTTCCCTATATACTAACCTCTTTTTCCAGTTCCTCTTTAGACTTCAGATAAAAATAACAAAATTTTTTGGTATAGTATATCCCCAAATTACATGCATATTGTACTAAAAATTAAACTATTATACTAAATTATATTTTATTCTCATTACACTAAAAATTAGTTGTTTTTTAAAATCTGAAATTCAAGTTTAATGGTGTATACTGTATTTTCACCTGATAAATGCAATCTTAACTAGGCCCAAAGAGGATATAAGGATGCTGAAATGGTTTCTGTGCTATGTACATCCTCACAAAGAATAGCAATAAACCATTCACCTAAAATAATATAAATTTGTATAAGGTGAAAATTAGCCAGTGCATTTATTTGCGTTTCCTAGTATATCCATATGTGTATATGTTTCTTTCAGACTTTAAAATTTATGCATTTTGCCTTTTCACTTAATTTATACAATATTTCTATGAATGTATACAACATTTCTATATCAATATTACTATCCAATGTCATGTTACAGATATTATTAATACTTAGAGTATATCCATTTTTTTTTTTTTTTGGTTTTCTGCTATAAGTGTTACAGCAACTTCTTGATGCACATAGTACTTTTTTTGTTGTTGTTAAAGTGTTTTCCTAGAAAAAATTCCTAAGAGTCAGATGACTGAGACATCAGGATGTGATCGAATTATGCCTGAATAATCACATTAAAGTTTCCCTTTTCATCCCGTGTTAAAAGAGGTACAAATTGGGAAAGGAGAAGAGATAGGAGTAATGCACGTGGATGCAATTTTAAATCTTACTAATTCTGCAAGTGGGAAATCCCTTTACAAGAGTATTTTAAGTTTCTGAGAGGAAGCCATTTCTATTTTTAAACTAGTAGTAAAATAACAGGCTTGAAAGTGGGTTTTTAAAAAATTCATCTGAACATGAAATAGGTTAGTAAACTATAACTTCCCCCTGTCATCCATTTCTTACCAATATGCCACCAGGCTTCTCTGATCGTCACAAGTGGCCTCATAAGTGCTCCTGGACTGACATGATTGCTTCTTAAGTATGTTTTTTATGGTCACATTATTGAAGGTATCTGCAGTGTGCATCTGTTCATAAACTAATCATGCATTTCTCTATCAATGTGTTGGAGATGAGAAATAGGTTTGAAAAAATTGCTTCTACAACAAGGTGGTCCAAGTGATCAACCAATACCCAGCTGATTTAATAATCTTACCCAGAGAGGAAAAGGAAACACAAAACAAATGAGTCGGGGCTATCTTCTTTTAAGGAAAAAAAAAAGAGAGAGACAAGAGAAGGGTTGGGAAAGACAAATATAATTGAATAATTGTAATTTACTTTCCTTTTTGACCCCGAGTATCACTTAAAGCAATTTAAAATCAAACAGGGAGGATAAAATAAAAGAAAAATATATAGAACTATAAAGACTCCAAATCAGAGTTTTCTGTAGTTTCTTTGGCTGGTTAACTTCAGCATTATCCAAATCAAATTAGGCACCATCAGGAGATATGTTGCTACTCACAGCCCCCCAGGGAAGCTCATAGAGAGCTAGGTTAGGCCTTGCTGGGAATACGCTGCCTGTGAGAAATTAAGCTTTCGTGGGAACTATGAGTTTAAGTTGACAGTGAAGTAGTATTTCAATAGAAAGGAATAACAGTTTGATAATGAGAGGAATATAATTCAACAAAAGTCCTCCTCTGTCTTAAACATCTTCTTTAGTGCCCTAGCTTGAAAAAGATTCTCTCCCTTCCCAACCAATCTGTAGCTGGGAGTTCTATGAGCATTTACCAAACTGTTTTTAGAGGAACACTGGTAGTTCATCAGGAATATAGTAGCTGATCTCCAAAAATGAGTTGAAATGAACTTGGAAAAGTTCTTGCTATGTACTCCTCCCTTGAAGATCCAGGATGCCCATTAGACGTTTGCAGTAGAAAACCATGTTTAACTTACAATTTCCCAAAATGTAACTAAGAAAGTCATCTTTACACAATCCTGATGTACACTACGAGGAATACCCATGTTCTAAAGAACGATCTGTGCAAAACTCTGAGTTAAATCTATCTCAATAATAAACAAAGGGGTGTAGAAAGAGTTGGTTGGAGACCTTTTCAGAATAATGTTTGATGTGTATTGTAGCCTGGTAGCTTGTCCTGCCTACCCCAAACTTCTCTACATCTACTGAATCACTTGATATGAGTCATCTATAATTTTCTACAGAGATTTGAGTCTCTCAACAGGAAAATAGAGGAGAAAGGTAAAGGTTACCGAAGTTTTATATTAGTTTATTCTTCTAGTTAAATCCTATGGCTGTAGAATCAAAAGGAGAGTGGGGAGGTGAGTTGGCTATAAATACAATTTAGCAGAGCAGGATTTTATCTAATAAATCATGACTTCTGAACAAAAAGACAAGACAGATTAAGACAAAATACATCTCATACACACTGAGAAAGATGTGGTTGGAAGGACAAATGTTTAATTAATTAGGAGGGCTTAAAATTGAATTGGCCGGTGAGAACATAGATTGGGATGGAAAGATAAAATTAGGTCCCATGGGGGATGATGCATGGCAGAGAAGGAAACATCCCAGTAAAGGCAGTGGTGCATTATTTTCAAGCAAAATTGCAGTTAAATGATTTGGAAATAATACGTATCATTTCAGATGCCTAACTACCAATGCTCAGACTCTGGAGTAGAAAAGAACATTTAAATTTTTCTAACAATAAACTTGTTATTTAATTAAATGAATATTGATTACCTATCATGTGTAGCATAGTAAAAAGGAACTTTAAAATACAAAGGAAAAATTCTTTCAAAGAAGGAATACTATACATATTTTAGGAAGAAAATAAGCACATACAAATAACATATAAAGTAGAATACTATCATTTTGAGCAGAAGAATTATGTGATAAGAACTGAATTTTGAAATATTAATCTACTGGTGATATCCAGAATGGGTTGGAATACATGTAGTAGAGGTAAGGAGACCAGAGAAATAGGAATGGATAAAAGTCCTGATTTTCAAAATGGTAATTAAGTCATGGGATTAGTAAACTTTTTCTGTAAATGGTGAGATAGTAAATATTTTTGGCTTTGCAGGCCATATGGTGCCCGTAGTGTGCAAGCAACCAGAGGCAATATGTAAATGGATGTGACTGTTGTTTTCTAATAAAACTTTATTTACAAAGACAAGTGACAGGCCTGACTTGGTCCACAGGCTAGTTTTCCAACTCCTAAATTAAATAAGGGAAGCTTAAAGTTAACTGCTGGTGAAAATATAAAAAATCTATTAATATATCATAACAAGGGGTGCCTGGGTGGCTCAGTCAGTTAAGTGTCTGACTTCAGCTCAGGTCATGATCTCACAGTTCGTGGGTTCGAGCCCCACATTGGGCTCTGTGCTGACAGCTCGGAGCCTGGAGCCTGCTTCGGATTCTGTGTCTCCCTCTCTCTCTGTTCCTCCTCTGCTCTCACTCTGTCTCTCACTCTCTCAAAAATAAATAAAGATTAAAAAAAAATTAAAAAATATATATCATAACAATATAACAAATATGATCTTTAGAAACATTAGTGAACAAATCAGGGTTTACTAATCCATTTAAAATAGAGTTATTTGGATTTCCATGTCCAACAATGACAGAACTGGCTTGTTACTGACCAACTCTTGCATTGAAAGAAAAAAAAAAACTAGAAAAGCTGAGTGCGTGTGCATGCATGCACATCAGAGAGCTACCATGGCAATGAGGACTTGTGGGGTTTAGAATATATGGAGAATTAAAATACATGGCAGAAGGGGATATAGAATTAACATGTTCAAAGATCCTGGCACTGTTCAGCAATTGGTAAAACCACAAATTTAAATTATATTTTAATAAAACAGGGTTGCATTTGTAATTTCTATGGTTACTATTACAAGAATAATAAAAGAATGTATTGTATAGCTGGGAAGCTAATGGAGGGGAAAATGGGATAATAAAATACTACTTAATCCAGAATAAAGCAAGAAGATGAGAAAAAAGAAATAGAATAGTTGTGACCAAAAAAAGTAAATGGTAGATTTTAAACCTCAGTATAGGGTAATTATACCAAATGTAAATGGACTAAACACACCAGAAAATAAAGATTGTCTGACTGGATTAAAAAACAAAATTAACCTGTATATTGTTTATAAGAGATACACTTTGATTTTGAAGCTACAGAAACATTCAAAGTAAAAGGGTATAACAAGTATATTTTAAACAGAGAATAGACTGGTTGTTGCCAGAGGAGGGGATGGGGGAAATGGGTGAAGGTGGTCCCAGGCTACAATTTCTGGTTGTAAGACGAGTAAGTTCTGGGGATATAATGCACGTTATGGTGAATAATTTTTTTAACATTAAAAAAAAAAAAAACAATGAGAAGGGATCATCTGTAGTGATTCTCCAAACTGTAAAAAGTGGATCCCTTAAATAGGCATAATCCAAGTATTTAGACCCACATGAAGTGAGACTATCAAAGGGATTTGGCTTCTGAGTAAATCTGGTAGAACTCTAACCAGACAGTTGAGTAAATATGACCTTGAAATGTAGGTAGCCTCAAGCTCTTTATTCTCTTCTGGTAATATTTTCCTTTATTTTTTTCCATAACGAGATGGGCGGGGCAGCATTTACTCATGATTTTTCCATGAAGGCCATACTTAGCACCTTAGTACTTCCAGCTCAGCAGGATGGAGCACCACTGTTGCAGCTGGCCACAGGAGTAAGAGAGGTAGCTAGGTGGGTATTTGTCATCCCAGTTTCAGGCCTATGCCGAGCGAACCCAAGTTGGTTTTCTTATGCTTGATGGTTGTTACAATATCCATATATGAATTTGCCAGGAGAGAACTGCCAGGAGAGGCTTCCTTTCATATGGAAATGACCTGGTGCAGAGGGAAAGTCTGGACACCCATGTCTTCCCTCAGAGAACAAAGACTGGAAGGGTATGAACTGGGTGGTTTTTCAGAGACCAGAGTGCTGAGTCCAACGCTAAGAGATCCTGAACAACTTCTGTTCAAGAGTTGTGTCTTATTGTTAAGAGAGGGCTCAGCAGGACCCTTCTGGGGCTCCGAAACACCAATGCTTGTGTTTCCATCTCTCGGTGAGACGCCAAGAGCCATGAAGGCTGGAGAGACCCCCCTGACAAGGCACTGCCTCTGGCAGCTTCTGCTAGTCCATCTGCTGGGCTGGAACTCGCTTGAGAAAGAGCTGCTCCCAATTGTTGACTTAAGACTTGTGGGAAGGACACAAATTGTTGGGCTTATTGTACTAGTCATCAAGGAGGGAGAGTGACAATCATCCCCTATGATATTTAGAGGATTTGAGATACACATTTTGGGTAGGGGCTTGAGCCAATTATAGAATCCCTTTGATTTTCAGCTGTGTGCATGTAGCATTGGGACAGAGAGTTTTCCAGAAAAGGTGCTTGTTTCTAAAAAAAGGGTGACATATATTTCTGTCTTGTTTTTAGTTGAGTGAGCAAGTCTGTGTTGTGCTTAAGAGGCCCGTGTGTGTGTGTGTGTGTGTGTGTGTGTGTGTGTGTGTGTGTTAGATTCTTTTGGGAGCTCTTGAAGCTCCTGTAACCTGCCCTTCCCAGAATCTGTTCACACAGCCCTTAGTGAGGGGTTTAACGCAGGTAATGAAGAAACCCTCCTTTACAGCCAGAATCAAACTGTTTTGCCACAAGCACAGCCAACAAAATAGCACACTGCTGGCAGGAGACAATCATTGCTCTGATATCTTTCAGGCTGCCAAAAATGAAAATACTGTAGTAAAACTGCTGTTCCAAGCAAAAACTTTCAACTTTTGGACTGACACTATTTTATAGGGCACCTGTTCAATCAGAGCCTGCATTAGGTGAGGTTGTTCAGGTGACAAATGACCCAGCTCTATTATTTCATAATTTCCTATCTATTTTTCTCCTTATGTGGGTCCTACTTCTTGTTCATCTACCCCATAGCTGACTCCCCTTGTCCCTTCCCCCTCCTCAGATATCCTTTATCTAGGATGTTCCCTTTGTCAGTATTTGTCTGGACCACTTTTTCTTTCCTGTTTTCAACCTCTCCATCAAAACATTCAGTTCCTGTAAATCTTCCTTATCGTGCCCTGATAGGCGGTTGCTTTTTTATTAAGAATTTTGGGTATATCAATACGAGGGAAGACAGATGAGGTTTACAGCAGACCAATCCACAGAAACTTGGCAGGCCAGGAAGGAGTGGCAGGATATATTCAATGTACTGAATCAAAAAAATATGCAGCAAGAATTCTTTATCCAGCAAGGCTGTCATTCAAGATAGAAGGAGAGATAAACAGTTTCCCAGACAAACAAAAATTAAAGGAGTTTGTGACCACTAAACTAGCCTTGCAAGAAATTTTAAGGGGGACTCTCTAAGGGGAGAGAAGATGAATGAATGAATGAATGAATGAATAAATAAATACCAAAAGCAACAAAGATTAAAAAGGACCAGAGAACACCACCAGAAACTCCAACTCTACAAGCAACATAATGGCAATAAATTCATATCTTTCAGTACTCACTGTAAATGTCAATGGACTCAATGCTCCAATCAAAAGACATAGGGTAACAGAATGAATAAGAAAACAAGATCCATCTATATGCTGTTTACAAGAGACCCAGTTTAGACCTAAAGACACCTTCAGATTGAAAGTAAGGGGATGGAGAACCATCTATCATGCTAATGGTCAACAAAAGAAAGCCGGAGTAGCCATACTTATATCAGACAATATAGACTTTAATAAAGTCTCTATAAAATAAATAAAGACTGTATCAAGAGATGAAGAAGGGCATTATATCATAATTAAGGGTTCTATCCATCAAGAAGACCTAACAGTTGTAAACATTTATGCACCAAATGTGAAAGAACCCAAATATATAAATCAATTAATCACAAACATAAAGAAACTCACTGATAGTAATACCATAATAGTAGGAGACTTCAACACCCCACTCACAGCAATAGACAGATCATCTAATCAAAATATCAACAAGGAAACAATGGCTTTGAATGACATACTGGACCAGATGGACTTGACAGATATATTCAGAACATTTCATCCTAAAGCAGTGGAATATACATTCTTCTCCAATGCACATGGAATGTGTCCAGAATAGACCACATACTGGGACCCAAATCAGTCCTCAGCAAGTACAAAAAGAGCGAGATCATACCGTGCCTATTTTCAGACCACAATGCTATGAAACTCAAAATCAACCACAAGAAAAAATTTGGAAAGGTAACAAATACTTGGAGACTAAAGAAAATCCTACTAAAGAATGAATGGGCCAACCAAGAAGTTAAAGAGGAAACTAAAAACTATATGGAAGTCAATGAAAACGATAACACCACCACCCAAAACCTGTGGGCCGCAGCAAAGGCGGTCATAAGAGGAAAGTATATAGCAATCCAGGCCTTCCTAAAGAAGGAAGAAAGATCTCAGATAAAGAACCTAACCTTAAGCTTTAAAGAGCTGGAAAGAGAACAGCAAATAAAACCCAAAACCAGAAGAAGACAGGAAATAATAAAGATTAGAGCAGAAATTAATGCTATCGAAACCAAAAAAAAAACAGTAGAACAGATCAATGAAACCAGAAGCTGGTTCTTTGAAAGAATTAACAAAATTGATAACCCCCTTAGCCAGTTGATCAAAAAGAAAAAGGAAAGGACCCAAATAAATAAAATCAATAATGAAAGAGGAGAGATCACAACCAACACAGCAGAATAAAAACAGAATAAAAACAACAATAAGAGAATATTATAAGCAATTATATGCCAATAAAATGGGCAATCTGGAAGAATTGGACAAATTCCTAGAAACATATACACTACCAAAACTGAAACAGAAAGAAATAGAAAATTTGAACAGTAAAGAAATTGAATTAGTAATCAAAAATCTCCCAAAAAACAAGAGTCCAGGGCCAGATAGCTTTCCAGGGGAATTCTACCAAACGTTTAAAGAGGAATTAACACCTATTCTCTTGAAGCTGTTCCAAAAAATAGAAATGGAAGGAAAACTTCCAAACTCTTTCTATGAGGTCAGCATTACCTTGGTTCCAAAACCAGACAGAGACCCCACTGAAAAGGAAAACTACAGACAAATTTCCCTGATGAACATGGATGTAAAAATCCTCAACAAGATATTAGCCAACCGGATCCAACAGTACATTAAAAAAATTATTCACCACGACCAAGTGGGATTTATACCTGGGATGCAGGGCTGGTTCAATATCCACAAAACAATTAATATGATTCGTCACATCAATAAAAGAAAGGACAAGAACCATATGATCCTCTCAATAGATGCAGAGAAAGTGTTTCACAAAATACAGCATCCTTTCTTGATAAAAACCCTCAAGAAAGTAGGGATAGAAGGATTATACTTCGAGATCATAAAAGCCATATATGAATGACCCAATGCTAATATCATCATCAATGGGGAAAAACTGAGAGCTTTCCCCCTAAGGTCAGGAACAAGACAGGGATGTCCACTCTCACCACTCTTATTCAACATAGTATTGGAAGTCTTAGCCTCTGCAATCAGACAACACAAGGAAATAAAAGGCATCCAAATTGGCCAGAAGGAGGTCAGACTCTCATTTTTCACAGATGACATGATACTCTGTATGGAAAACCCAAAAAATTCCACCAAAAAATTGCTAGAACTGATTCATGAATTCAGCAAAATTTCAGGATATAAAATCAATGAACAGAAATCGGTTGCATTCCTACACACCAACAATGAAGCAACAGAAAGAGAAATGAAGGAATTGATCCCATTTACAATTGCACCAAAAATCATAAAATAAATCTGATCAAAGAGGTGAAAAATCTATACACTGAAAACTATAGAAAGTTTATGAAAGAAATTGAAGAAGACACACAAAAAAATGAAAAAAGATTCCATGCTTCTGGATTGGAAGAGCAAATATTGTTAAAATGTCAATACTACCCAAAGCAATTTACATATTCAATGCAATTCCTATCAAAATAACACCAGCATTCTTCACAGAGCTAGAACAAATAATCCTAAAATTTGTATGGAACCAGAAAAGACCCTGAATAGCCAAAGCAATCTTGAAAAAGAAAACCAAAGCAGGAGGCATCACAATTCCGGACTTCAAGCTACACTACAAAGCTGTAATCATCAAGATAGTATGGTACTGGCACAAGAACAGACACTCAGATCAATGGAACAGAATACAGAACCCAGAAATGGACCCACAAACATATGGCCAACTACTCTTTGACAAAACAGGAAAGAATATCCAATGGAATAAAGACAGCAAGTAGTGCTGGGAAAACTGGACAGCGACATGCAGAAGAATGAACCTGGACCACTTTCTTACACCATACACAAAAATAAACTCAAAATGGATGAAAGACCTAAATGTAAGACAGGAAGCCATCAAAATCCTTGAGGAGAAAACCGGCAACAACCTCTTTGATCTTGGCCACAGCAACTTCTTACTCAACACATCTCCAGAGGCAAGGGCAACAAAAGCAAAAATGAACTAATGGTACCTCATGAAAATAAAAAGCTTCTGCACAGCGAAGGAAACAGTCAGCAAAACTAAAAGGCAACCGACAGAATGGGAGAAGATATTTGCAAATGACCTATCAGATAAAGGGTTAGTATCCAAAATCTATAAAGAACTTATCAAAGTCAACACCCAAAAAACAAAAAATCCAGTGAAGAAATGGGAGAAAGACATGAATAGACACTTGTCCAAAGAAGACATCCAGATGGCTAACTGACACATGAAAAAATGCTCAACATCATTCATCATCAGGGAAATACAAATCAAAACCACAATTAGATACCACGTTACACCTGTCAGAATGGTTAACATTAACAACTCAGGCAACAACAGATGTTGGCGAGGATGCAGAGAAAGAGGATCTCTTTTGGATTGTTGGTGGGAATGCAAGCTAGTGCAGCCACTCTGGAAAACAGTATGGAGGTTCCTTAAAAAACTAAAAATAGAACTACCCTATGACCAGCAATTGCACTACTAGGCATTTATCCATGAGATACAGGTGTGCTGTTTCAAAGGGACACATGCACCCCCATGTTTATAGCATCACTATCAACAATAGCCAAAGTATGGAAAGAGCCCAAATGTCCATTGATGGATGAATGGATAAAGGAGATGTGGTATATATATATATATATATATATATATATATATATATATATATATATATATACACACACATGCACACACACACACACACACACACATACATACACACACACAATGGAGTATTACTCGGGAATCAAAAAGAATGAAATATTGCCATTTGCAACTACGTGGATGGAACTGGAGGGTATTATGCTAAGCGAAATTAGTCAGAAAAGGAAAAATATCATATGACTTCACTCATATGAGGACTTTAGGATACAGAACAGATGAACATAAGGGAAGGGAAACAAAAATAATATAAAAACAGGGAGGGGGACAAAACATAAGAGACTCTTAAATATGCAGAACAAACAGAAGGTTACTGGAGGGGTTGTGGGAGTGGGGAGGGGCTAAATGGGTAAGGGGCATTAAGGAATCTAGTCCTGAAATCATTGTTACACTATATGCTAACTAATTTGGATATAAATTAAAAAAAATAAAATTAAAAATTCTGAAAAAAAAGAATTTTGGGTATATCAGGAATTATTTTCAAGACCCATTTATTTATGCGAGCAACAAAATCCGATAACGCAGAGAGGTTAAATGATAGCCATGTAGGGTTTCAGTGATCAGAGGGTACTTAGTTTTATTGCTTTATTAATTTATTTATATTCACTGATCCATTCAGTTGTTCAATAAATATTTATTGGGATAAGTGAGATTTGGTTTCTGCCCTTACAAAGTTTCTAGTCTAATGAGAAAGCTGGTGATATTTCAAATAATCACAAAATAAATGAAAAATTACACCTGTGATGATACTGTGAACATGTATCGTAAGGAGAATTGGCCTATTATGGGAGGTGAGAGAAAGCTTCTCTGGGTGAGTGAGAATTGAGATGAGACCTAATGGAAGACTAGATGTTGACTGGAGGACAGGCATTATGACAGGCAGGAAATAACATGTACAGAGGCTGTGTGGTGTGGGAGAGCATGACTGGTTCAAGGAAGTGAAAAGATTCTGTGATAGGACTTCAAAGTGTATTGCTGAATTTCCAAATAGCTAACGTGAGTCACTCAAAAAACATTTTTGGAGGAGGTTACATTATCAGATTTATATTTCAAAAAGAATACTGATTTAGACGGGCCGATGATTGGAAGAGTACATGGAGGTAGACTAGCGAGGAAGCTCTCAACTATAGTCCTGAGGAGAGTGGGCGTGGCTAGATCGGGTTGGTGTTGTGGTGGAGATGGAGAGAGGTGGGCAGAAATGAAGACGTAAAGTTAACAAATGAAAGGTATAAATTAGTAAAACTTGGTAATATGTTGTGCCTAAGAGGAGAAAGCGAAGTCACGCATGGGTTTTAGATTTCTGGCTAGCTCAAGTAGATGGGTGTGGAGCGATGGATGAGAACCAAATTCATGGTGGAAAATCACAAGTTAGTTTCTTGTTAGATTGAGATGCTTGGAGATTGTTCAGGTGGAGACGTCAGCAGATTCATGCATCTGGAGCTCAAGAGAGGATCTGGAATAGAGTTATAAATGAGGAAACCAAAGCTCCAAACAAACCATGCTGAAAGCCACATGGCTGTTAGGGGTAGAGCCATGATTAAATTTGAATCTTTGTGCTTCTTGATCAGACTTGTCCTTCATGCTACAAAGAGAAAGGGGTAAATGCAGTAAAGTAAGCTTATGAGATAGGCCTAGTCCCCCTCTCCTGCCTCAGTGATTCTACTGATGATGAAAGTGCAAAGGTTAAAATATTAGAAGAAAATAGTATATTAATGCGTTCTTTTTAATTTGACTTGCATTGTGAGATTTGAGAGTTTTGTTCACATTTTGATTTTTCTGTTTCCTTATATCCTAAATATTAACAACCTGCTGACAGGTTAGATGTGACAAACCCCTGAGGGCCAAAGATATTATTCAATAAGTTAATGGAAAAAGGTTGAAATTGATTGCAACATCTTGTCAGGTTTTTCAGAGAGGGAAAAAAATGTGGGTAACTGAAGGATGCCACATGTGAGTCCTGCTGTGGTCTATTTTTTAGAAGACACAGAAGGAAAGAGCATAGGAGGGGCCATGGTTATCATGACGATAGTATAGGAGTTACTGGAAAAAATCTACTGTTTGTGTATATCCTAGTGAACAAAGGGCAAATGTGGCTTTTCTTCAATTCCAAGTGTTTGCTCTGAGATCAGGATATATAGAAGCACTGAGCTATTTAATACGGGAGCTTCACATTATAATTTTCTAGTGTATGCACCGAGAACAGCATTTTTAAATGTTAATGATACTATTAATTCCCAGTCTCTATTTTCAGATTTAAAATCACCTATTCCTCTGCAGGGTTGAAACCTGACTTTCTGTTATGTGCCATAAAAATGTCTCAACTCCTTGATTTGTTTTGCAAGGAAAAGATGATTTAAATGTTTTCCATTGTCCTTTCTCTTGTCTCAAAGATGCTCAAGGGGTTTATAATTCCAACATTTCCATTTCAGTTAAGTCTGAAGCTGCCTATAGAAGACTCCTAGCAAATTCTCCCTTCCCTCTTCCTCTCTCTCCCTCAAGTCCACACCTCTTACTCCAAACGTCTAGGAGGCTAGTCAGGCAAAGTTATGTGTCACGTCCTCATAGAGGATTTCCTTCTGAATCCATTTTCTTATGTGTTCTCATTGTTTTCCTGGGGATTGCTTTGTCCAACACCTGCTGACATCAACTTTGAAAGAAAACATTGCTATGTCATTTCAACGTAAGGAGTACAATGATACAGTATGTTTTGAAAGCCATAAGAAACACTTTTAATCAGAACCCCCAAGTATCTTTCTTCTGGGTTCTAGCACAATACTCCAAGGCCCCACATTAATTACTGAGTTGAAGCATTGAAGTGTGCCTAAGATGTGACCTTCTTCCAGAATGGACCCAGAGGTGGGAAAAGTAAGGTATTACAGGGCATTGCGCATGCTTCTTGCTCTAACAAGGTGGTTATGTGTGAATGCCATGAGGTATTCTGGCTGATGTTCTCTGTAATGTTAGTGTCAGGTCTAGGGATCTTGCTTCATGGCGAAATAATCTGACATAGGACTAGAACTTGGAAGTGTTGCAGGCTGCCATGTGTGGTTGTGCAGTTTGTGTACTGTGCAACCAAACATTGCACCCTGGGTTAGAGGGATGGGTGGTTACCATGCTTCTTCCTCTCACAGCAGTAATAAGGGAGGAGTCTAACAGAAGCTCCTCAGGACTCTACTGAGTCAAACCTCAAGCAGCATTAGCTACAGCTGATCACTCTCCACCTCTGGAGACATGGTCTTCCCTTCACTGACTGGCATCTCTGAAAAGATTTCTTAATAAGTTCAACACTGCCTTCACGGGCTTTCATCCTCTTAGCATGCTCCTTGTTCAGTCTTTTCTGTTTCAGGAAATGGCAGTTCTATCATTCCAGTTTCTCAGGCCGCAGCACTTGGAGTCACCATTGATCCCTTTCTTTCTCTCCATCTCATTTCTTCTCCTTAAGCAAATCTTTTGGGCTCTATCTTCAAAGCATATGCAGAATCTGACAATTTTTCACTACCTCTACCAGATCTTTATTTTGGGTGTCCGTGTGCCCAACTAAAATTTGGAGGCACTATTATTATGGAACAAAAAGAAAAGTTAGATTGGCTCTGATACAGTCTGCCTGTTTGACCATGTAATAATCTGTACTTATTCTTCTTCCCTTTACAGAGTACATCCCCAAGGTAAAGAGCCCCAAATGCCATCCAACCTCAAAGTCAGGATCTCCGGGTGATACAAATTCCTTTCCATGAGCTCAGATGTGGCTCTTGATGGCCCGGCAACCCATAAACTAAAACACAAGCTCTCTGCCTCCACATAGCACAATAAAAAATGGTGGAGTAGGAACAGGAAAACTGGAAGAGAGAAGAATGAGAAACACGTCATAGGCACTGGTCCATAGCGATTATCAAAGCGTGCTAGGCAAAAATGTTGCCGATTCTTTTCCGGGGCAGTAGTGTAGACTTCTAGAGTAGCTCATCCAGAGCCCCTGGTTCTGCTTTCTGGAAAGAACTCCTTTATCATTTGTCCTCTGTGACCCCTGGTTCTGTCCTTGACTACAATCTTCCAGGTTAAATCTGAGATCTTTAAAGAGGATGCATTTCTTGGGGGCTCCATAGTTTACAAAGATTGCTTTATGCTGGTGCAGATTTGAGGGCCAGGGTGGGTCCAAGGGTGAAACCATCACAGGCTTTTATAGACTAGGCTTAGGGTGTCTTTGCTTAGAAAATTCTCGAGCTAACTTACTAAATTTCCAGGAAGCTCCATGTGTGAGTATCCATAGCCAAGTTCTTGGCTGGACATAGATTTAAGGTTTAAGACAGTGATGGTGTTTTTTTTTTGTTATTGTTTATTTGTTTGTTTTTTGCTTCCTGGACCCTATGCTGTGCTCTTCTTGCTTTCAATTTAATGTTGCCTGTCTTGAGGCTGAATGAAACAATGGGCTTGGGAGGAAAGGCAACAGTTAATCTGGTGTCTAACAGCAGGACTTTATGACCTTTATGTGACCTTTATATGCCAGAGCATCAGTGATCTCTTGTTAAGGCTGCAGCTTTAAGTCTGCTTATTGTTACCATTTAGGATGTAAAACCAGTTGGCTTTTCAGTCCGGCAAGGCTCCAAATTGCAGGCAGAAAGAACATCCATTACAGGGCTTCTAACTTTCCATCTCAGCTTGCAAACTAGTTAGCTCCAGGCTGCGCTTATCTCTTTCATAATCAAGAAGCACAGATTGCGACATTCTGGTTTCTTTTTTTTTTTTTTTCCTGCCATTTCCCTGAATGCCACAGCCTTTGTCAGCACATGCTCTCCCAAAGTACAGTAGAGGAGAGTATAATCATATATTCTGCCACTTTAGACAAGGATACCAGCTCTCTGCCCTATTTAAAAAAAATTTTTTTTAATGTTGATTCATTTTTGAGAGACACAGAGAGAGAGACAGAGCACAAACAGGGGTGGGGCAGAGAGAGAGTGAGACACAGAATCCGAAGCAGGCTCCAGGCTCTGAGCTGTCAGCACAGAGCCCAATGTGGGGCTCGAACCCATGAACCGTGAGATCATGACCTGAGCTGAAATCAGACGCTTAACTGAATGAGCCACCCAGGCGCCCCTGTCCCATTTTATCTGTAAACTTCTTCCTCTGCCTCAGTAGCCCAGTAGCCTAAGTCAGTGACATGTATTCTACTTTTGGTTCCATGTAGCCACCAACTTCCAGGCATAAAATTGTTAAAATCAGTTAAGATTAGGTTCAGCTGAGAATAATACGAACGCCTGCCTCTTTGCCCCCCCAATTCCAGTGACTTACATAAGATAGAAACCTATTTCTCTCTCATGTGGAAGTCTGGGAATTGGCAGTCCAGAGTTGTGGCAGTTCTGGCCACAAAGCTCTCAGGGACCCAGACTCCTTCCAGCTCACCAATACACTGTCCCTAGGGATGGACCTTGTTCTTGTGTTTCCAGCCATCACGTCGATGTCCCAAGGAGCTAGACAGAGAGAGGGACAAGGAAGAAAAGAGGCAAAGGGTGCATGCCAGCTGAAGTTTCTGGATGTTACATGACATTTCCATTTGTATTTTGTAGCCACAATTTGATCATATAGCTATGCTGGCTTCAAGGGATCTTATGTAAGGAGAGGGGAATGGGTATTAAAGACACCTCAACCACAGTGGCCTATTCAATCAACACCAGTTAGCTTACATTCTTTCTACGGCAGCTCCTTTCTTATTGCAATATTAAGATGACTTCCCCCCCCCCAGCTTTATTGAGGTATGATTGACAAATAAAAACTGAATATATTTAATGTGTACAACTTAGTGTTTTGATATATCACACCTTATATACTGATTCTGAGGTAACTTTTCAAATGCGAATCAATGACATTATAAGATACAGTGGAATCCAGATTCCAAAGCTCCATGGTCAGGGTTTTTTTCAATGTTCACATTACAAAATAGAAAAAAAAAGAATTCACTCCTGGTTTTCTCACTTTTCAGCTACTTTCCTTGGCAGGAGTTCCACCCAAAACAACCCTTCATGAAATGATTTTCTCCAAGTGATGCTGTTAATATGAGAAGTAGGGCTAGCACTTGGTTCTTTTGGTACCTAAACTAACTTTCTTTCCACTGTATCATTATTATCATTATGTGAATACCATATTTATGTGTAGAGACATAGACTTGGAGGACATTTTCAAACTGGTCGATAAATCACTGAACATTATAACACAAGATATTAGTGGATATGCCATGGAAAAGGAAGTATTAATGCTCAAATTTGAGAAAAATTAGTTGCCCAAAGAAAACTGAGATTCTTCACTGCAGGATTTCTCAAGTCTTCAAAATATGCATTGTGAATCTTTGACATTTATATTACAAATTTATTTGACCACTGAACATTTCACTCTACACCCTAGTAACATCCTCTGGAAAAGTTTGCCATTGAATACAATTTGGTAAATGCTCAGATACTTAAGGAACAACTATTTCACAGTGTTGGATGGTGTGGAGCCTGCAATGAATAAAACAGCCCCCTCTCCCAACAACACAAAATCTAGTTGGAGAAAGAAACCATGAATATATGAAAAATGAAATTAAATTATGTAAATTCAAGTAACATTTAACAATTGCCTAATTAGTGCCTCCTCTATGACATTTACTATTCCAACCCCTGGGGATAAAACTGTACAACATGCATGTACCTTTTCCTTTAAAGAGTTTACTGTTAAGAGTCTCTTATGGTTTGGCTCTCTCCCTCTCTAACTTTTTTTTCTTTCCCTTCCCCCATGGTCTTCTGTTAAGTTTCTCAGGATCCACATAAGAGTGAAAAGATAGAGCCAAGCCATAAGAGACTCTTAAAAACTGAGAATAAACTGAGGGTTGATGGGGAGTGGGAGGGAGGGGAGAGTGGGTGATGGGCACTGAGGAGGGCACCTGTTGGGATGAGCACTGGGTGTTGTATGGAAACCAATTTGAGAATAAATTTCATATTAAAAAAATTCCATACATCAAAAAAAAGAGTTTACTTTTAAATGAATAATATAGCAATTGAAGACCATCCTCATTTTTGGCCAATACTTATGAAATGACTAGTGTCATTCCCAATCTTTGGACCATACATCCCAAGGGCTGCAGAATTATGAGATTCATGAGTGACTTTACAAGATTCGTGAGTGACTTTATATGGGTACAAAGCATCTTCTGCAGAGTGAATAAGTAAATCAAAGTATAATTGTTGTGTTGGAGTCTGCATCATGTTTTAATTTTAAATAGATGTTACATGCGTCATTGAAGGGCATTGTTACAGATAGAAGGAGCTATAGATTCACTGAAGAGGGGATCTATATAATAATGGCACTGGGTTTGGAGGTTAGAGCTAGTAATTGGTTTATTTTTGCTGTAGGCTTATATAGGAAAAATGAATAGACTTTTATTTTATGCTTCACTGGTATAGCAGGCCATACAGGTCTCTCTTCCTCTCTGTTGGTGTCATAGGTCTAATAGTGGCTTTATTGCAATTAGCCCCACAGCTCATTTCTTTGTAAGCAGTTGCAAAATAATCTATGAAAGAGAGAAATGATCAAGAGTCACCCTTTACCTCAAAGCAGAGCATTTGGTGGTCTGCCTTGAACATCCACCATGATGCGGACTCCTGATTAAGGCTCATGGGCCCACCTGAGGGAAGGCAAAGCTGATGCAAGATGTTGGCATCATCATGGGGGGATTGGCAGTGATGATGTGATATCCACTCTGATGCTGGCCTCAGGCAGATCCTCATACCAGTACTAACTGGGGTGACCGCTGCAGACCAGGTCTGAAGCAGTGGGATGTGGAGCACAGTCTTCTGGCTACTGTTCAGCTTCTATATCTTCTCCATTTCAAGGAGAAATGCTTGACAGTGGCTCTGCTTGAGAGAGTGTGGTTTTGTGGCACTTTAGCTTTTATTTTGGGGAGGCTGATATACAAAGAAAGGCTATCCTGGTGAATCATGTTCTTAGTAAATCATGAGTGCCCTGCTATCCCATAGTATTTATTGAGCATGTAACATGTGCCTAGATATAGGGTAGGTGCTGGGAGGGACTCATATGTATTGAGGAACACTCATTCTCAAAAATAGACTGCAGAGTCAAGATGAAGGCAGGGATCAATGGGAGAGTATATGGGTCAGTGTATAGCCATGTGATAATGTATGGCAGCAGAAGTTCAAAGAAGGAAGACATTAGTAGGGTGAGAGATTCAGGGTGTGAAAGAAGTAGAAATGAAAGATAGATAGGATTCAGGGTGCCTGGGTGGCTCAGTCAGTTAAGCATCCGACTTCGGCTCAGGTTATGATCTCACGGTTAGGGAGTTCGAGCCCCGCATCAGGCTCTGTGCTAACAGCTCAGAGCCTGGAGACTGCTTCAGATTCCGAGTCTCCCTCTCTCTCTGTTCCTCCTCTGCTCGCACTCTGTCTCTCTTTCTCAAAAATAAATAAAGATTAAAAAAATTAAAAAGAAAGGTAGGATTCAACCATAACATCTGTTTCATTTTCTACTATTTGAATCAGTGAATTTCTATTCCTTTGGATACACATTCCTTGTAGCCGGAGAGGGCCATGAAAATACTCTTCATTGGTATTGATGATATTCAGCTTATTTTGGTGGTCAAGATTCTGCTCTACTATTCAGGATACTTTAAGTCAGGAAGGTCGAAAAACAAATCAATCACTTCTGATAGTTCCCGGTAACTGTCAAAGGATATCTGTGGTCTGATGACTGGACATGAGAGGGCTTCAATCATAATGCGCTGGTTTCTCCTAAGTTATCTTTATGAGGAGATTGGAGAGTATGGATTGATGTTGCACACTAAGTATCATGGTACAATACAATTGTGGAATCTATTTACAGGTACATTACTAGCAGAAGGCAGGGCCTCCTCTGTCCCTTTAATGTCACAATGCTCAGATGTCTTTCAGAATTACAGTGAGGCTGCTATGCAGACACCAGGCTCCAGGTGTGGAGACAGAGAGCGAGAGCTACATCATTTTGCAGCCCCATGGGTCAATAACAGAAGGCTACAAATGATCTGTGAGAGTGCCAAGGATTCTGAAATAAGACTATTTAGGGAAAGAACAGTGATGGAGACTCACGCGAAGGTGGAAGAATGACCACCACCACTATTCCCTCATCTGTTACAGTCAAAGTTTATTACCAGTGGATAAACTCTATACACAGCTACATATGAATATGTATAGGAAGTTTCTTACAATTTTTACTGGCAAATGTGCATTTGGTAATCCTGACAATTTCTTTTGTCTTCATAAAGTCCTGAAGTTAAAGATGCTCTCTCTGGGCAATCTGATAGCCAACAAGACCCTGATCCCCAGTGAAGGCAAAACCAGATAGTCAGCACCCCCAAATATTTCTATTTGGATGTGTTACATAGTTCACACCTCTAGCCAGGAAGATGTAATTCCCAGTTTATGATGTAAATTCTTGCTCAGTTTATGATGTAAAAATTTTGAAACGAGGCCGCACAAGATTTTAAAAGTTTATTCTATTATAGTGCTTTCAAAAGCTATCTCAGAAAGGAAATGAATGAAGAGAAGTTTTGTGATACACTTAATAAAACAGTAGAGTTGATGAAAATAGCTTCAAAATAATAGAGTCTTTGGAAAGTGTAGCTCCAAAGCTAGGAAGCTAAGTATCAGGAAAGGGCTGCAGATGGGTTTGAAATGCTGCCATCATTTTTAGAAATCCCATTGGTTTATGATGGAAACTGCTAATATGAGCTGGAACATTCTGGATAATGAATACTACATAAGGGACAGGGGAAATATTGCAAAGAAAGCTATAAGAACAAAAGAAATTAAGCACTATTGAATCCCTTGGCTGAGATTGTTGTGCCTGGAGAACAAATATCACCCCAGACTAAAAAGAACGCCATCCTTGTAACAGACACTGACTTATTTTAATTTTTAAAAGTTAATTTTTTCCACACTGGGGTGGATTTTAATGAAATTTACTTAGGCTGTAAAGTAAAACAAATGAATAAAGGCAACACATTCTCCCTTCGACTATTCTCAACAGATACACTTTATATTATTTCCTAATTGGCAGTATTAATCACAGCATGTCTTATTAAATGGAGTTAGTATTTGTTGTAATGAGTTCTTACATTTGCAACCCTTGTTTTGGCCACATTCTTGATTTTATTGTCTTGAGCTGGACACAGCAAGAGGTTTCATTTCTTGGATTGGAACCAACTGATTCAAGTGAGCTGACTGTGCTGTGTTGAGAAGTGTTCTGAGGCTCCTTCAGGGCTAAGCAAGGAAGAACATGATCAATTTGAGATGTCTGTTATGGATTTGGAGGGAGCAATGGTAGAGGTGGGTGCCATGTTTTTATTAGTCTTAGAATTTTAAGTCCTCAGCCATAAAACTCTGAAGTTGTGTCTACCAGATTCTTCAATACTCTGACAATGCAATATTTAGTAGATATAGTAGATATTGATGCAATATTGAAGTAAGTAGATACTAACTTTCCCAAGGAATCATTGAGTGTATCAGCCAGGTATAGATTGTTCAAACTACTTAAAGGAAAATTTCTCTATTCAACATCTTTGGAACTTAAATCCTAAGCACTGACTCCATAATACTGTAATATGAGAACTGAAGAAAGACGTTTAGTAAAATTGGCTCTGTGCTTTCAAGGCACTCTTTTTTTTTGTCTCCAATGAAGGATTAACATATTTAAAAAAAAAGAAAAATTAAAATTATCCACATACCAAAGAACAGAGTAAACCTCTCATGCATGAGATCTGAATCAGAAACACCAAGTAGTGGTAGGGCTGAAGACCCAGACTGACTGGAATCAGGACTAGATGCATGCTCGGTGGCTGGAAGTTTGGTCCCTCTGGGTTGATGGTATTAAAAATTTCCCACAAAGTGGGAAAACAGAGTCAGGGTGATCATTTGAAACCAGGGCCCTGGTAGTACTTCCGCTTCTTGTTAAAGGAATCTGGGAGAAAAAAAGCCCTGTTGTTGACCAGTGCCCTAGGCTGAAGCTTTAAAGACCAAGGAATAGAAAGTACCTCAGATCCAGGCTCTTAACCAAGAACCAAAGCAAGGTGCTCTCTAGACAGAATATCTGTCATATTCTTAATACCACTGTAGGTCATAACTCTTATCTGTTAATACTCTTAATTCTGATCTGGGAGTAAATAACCATGAAACCTGTCGACAGAAAAGGGTGGCAAAGAAGAAAAGGAAAGAAAAACAACTTCGATACAAAAATCAGCTGGCAAATAAAATCCTAAAGGAAGAAATGAGAAAGGCAGCCAATATACTCAATAATGAGAGATGAAAAAGAGGAATTCAACCCACTTGAAATGAAAATAATAAAGCAACTTTAAAAGCCAGCTTTTACACACACTTTAGTAGTTTAGCAGTATGGCAAGGATCCTCTAGGAGATGCATGGAGGCATAATAACATTTACTTAAAAAAAGAGAGAGATAAATTCTTAAATAAAACATGAAGATATGAAACAAATACGGTATATACAAAAATAAAGCAATACAAATATTGGAAATAAAAGTAGCCACTGACCTAATGCAAGATACCATTATCAAATTATAATACAGAGGAATTCACCCAGAAAACACATTTTGAAGATATTAAAAGACAGTTAAGAGATATAGAAGACAGATTGACAGGTTCCAGTCTACATCTAATAAAGGAGAGGGATAGAGGACATAAAAGCAATATTTGAAAGCTAATGCCTGAGATTTTTCCAGAACTGAAGAAAGACAAGGTTTTTCAGATGAAATAAAATTTAAAAATCCACATCTGCCCATATTATTGCTGACTAAAGAATAAAGAAATATCTTAAAAAATGTAATTACAAGAGAGCAAAGTCAGCTTTTTTACAACAGAATGACAATTAGACAAATGGCAAAGAATCCGTCAGTAACAAGACACTGAATTAAACTGAAAAAATATTTCTGGAGTCATCAGGGAAAAATAGTTGTCTGTTTAGAATTGTACGTCCTAAATTATTATGCAAAATAAGACATTGTGGTAATACAAGTGCTCAGAGTTTACTACTGATGAGTCTAAAGCAAAAGGAGTGTTAAAAGAACCAAAAGTAAGAGTAAACCCAGAGGAGGGTGTAGAGGCAATAAACTGTGGTGATCACAAGAAAGGATGGAATGTCAGTAAGTTTTAAGCATGGATTGTAAGAATAATTAATTTTGGTCTGTACACACAAGAACATAGAAAGTAAAGCGTATATAGATATAATGAGATGGGATATATTTAAAGGAATAGTTCAAGCATTTAAAAATCTTTATCTTGTTCGGAAGATAGAGATAGTGAATAACATTAGAATTTAGAAGATAAACCAAAATTATCTGGTATCCAGGAATAACTTTAATGAAACGGGTGCAAGACGGTTTTGCTTTTTAAGGACATCAGATGGTATTTAATTAAATGGAAAGTTAAAAAATGTTCATGGAGCAGATGACTATATATCAATATCAAGATATACCAATATCTTGATATCAATTCTCTCTCAATCTATGAATTAAATGTTATTTCCAGTGAAATAAAAACTGGGATTTGTGGGGGAATTTTGACAAATTTTAACATCCTAAAATGTCCAGAATAATCTGATAATTTTTAAGAAGAGTAGTCCATTTTTCCCACCAGAGATCTAAACTTAGTGTAAAGTTATATTTACCTAGTGTGGTATTGATCTATAGAAAGGCAAAAAGACCAATTAAAGTAAGTAGAGAAACCCTAAATACCCAACATATTTAAGATGAGACAACCTGGCTTATTTGTTTGGGAAGACCTTTATCTCTCCTTCTATTCTAAATGACAGACTTGCTGGATAAAGGATTCTCGGCTGCATATTTTTTCTGTCTAGCACACTGAAAATCTCGTGCCAATTCTTTCTGGCCTGCCAAGTTTCAAAAGAGAGATCAGTCACGAGTCTTATAGGTCTCCCTTTATATGTGAGGGCACGTTTACCCCTTGCTGCTTTCAAAATTTTCTCTTTATCCTTGTATTTTGCCAGTTTCACTATGATATGTCGTGCAGAAGATCGATTCAAGTTACGTCTGAAGGGAGTTCTCTGTGCCTCTTGGATTTCAATGCCTTTTTCCTTCCCCAGTTCAGGGAAGTTCTCAGCTATTATTTCTTCAAGTACCCCTTCAGCACCTTTCCCTCTCTCTTCCTCCTCTGGGATACCAATTATGCGTAGATTATTTCTTTTTAGTGTATCACTTAGTTCTCTAATTTTCCGCTCATACTCCTGGATTTTTTTATCTCTCTTTTTCTCAGCTTCCTCTTTTTCCATAACTTTATCTTCTAGTTCACCTATTCTCTCCTCTGCCTCTTCAATCCGAGCCGTGGTGGTTTCCATTTTGTTATGCATTTCATTTAAAGCGTTTTTCAGCTCCTCGTGACTGTTCCTTAGTCCCTTGATCTCTGTAGCAAGAGAGTCTCTGCTGTCAGCTATACTGTTTTCAAGCCCGGCGATTAATTTTATGACTATTATTCTAAATTCACTTTCTGTTAGATTATTTAAATCCTTTTTGATCAGCTCATTAGCTGTTGTTATTTCCTGGAGATTCTTCTGAGGGGAATTCTTCCGCTTGGTCATTTTGGATAGTCCCTGGCGTGGTGAGGACCTGCAGGGCACTTCCCCTGTGCTGTGGTGTATAACTGGAGTTGGTGGGCGGAGCCGCAGTCAGACCTGATGTCTGCCCCCAGCCCACCACTGGGGCCACAGTCAGACTGGTGCGTGCCTTCTCTTCCCCTCTCCTAGGGGCGGGATTCACTGTGGGGTGGGGTGGCCTGTCTGGGCTACTTGCACACTGCCAGGCTTGTGATGCTGGGGATCTGGCGTCTTAGCTGGGGTGGGTAGGCAAGGTGCACAGGGGCAGGAGGGGCAGGCTTAGCTTGCTTCTCCTTAGGTGATCCACTTCAGGAGGGGCCCTGTGGCAGCAGGAGGGAGTCAGATCCGCTGCCGGAGGTTTGGCTCCGCAGAAGCGCAGAGTTGGGTGTTTGCGCGGAGCGAGCAAGTTCCCTGGCAGGAACTGGTGCTCTTTGGGATTTTGGCTGGGGGATGGGCGGGGGAGATGGCGCTGGCGAGCGCCTTTGTTCCCCACCAAACTGAGCTCTGTCGTCCGGGGGCTCAGCAGCTCTCCTTCCCTTTGTCCTCCAGCCTTCCCGCTTTCTGAGCAGAGCTGTTAACTTATGACCTCCCAGACGCTAAGTCGCGCTTGCTGTAGGAACACAGTCCGTCAGGCCCCTCCGCTTTTTGCAAGCCAGACTCGGGGGCTCTGCTTGGCTGGCGAGCCGCCCCTCCGCCCCGGCTCCCTCCCGCCAGTCCGTGGAGCGCGCACCGCCTCGCCGCCCTTCCTACCCTCTTCCGTGGGCCTCTCGCCTGCGCTTGGCTCCGGCGACTCCGTTCTGCTAATCCTCTGGCGGTTTTCTGGGTTATTTAGGCAGGTGTAGGTGGAATCTAAGTGATCAGCAGGATGCGCGGTGAGCCCAGCGTCCTCCTACGCCGCCATCTTCCTTCTCTGGCCGAGACAACCTGGCTTATGATAGAGGTGGTATTATGTGGCACTGAGAAAAGGATGGGTTATTCAAATGGTGCTGGGTATCCACATGGGAAAAAAGTTAAACAAATTTCTTGTTTTAATCATTTATAAAAAAAATAATATAGATGGGTTAATGACTTGTATGTTAAAAATGGGATTTTAACACTTGAGAAGAAAATAGAGGAGACTGTCTTTATAACTTTAAGAACAGAAAAGCCTTCTCAACATGCTAAAAACCAAACTATGAAGGAAAACATTGCTAAATTTGATTTCATCAAAAACATTTTTTTTTTTTTTGTACAGAAAGCCACAAATACATTGAAAATACAAGGCACGGACTATAAAAAGACACACATAACTGACAAAGGATTAGCGCTAGAATATTTAAATAACTTATAGAAATCAATGAGTGAAGAACAAACAATTCAATACAAAAATGGACAAAGAATATGAGTAGATGGTTCACCAAGAGTAAAGCTGAATGGACTATAAACAAATGGAAAAGTGATCCATCTCGATAGTGATCAAAGATATGCAAACCCAAGCAAAATCCAGTACCGTCTCATAGGATTGGCAAACATTGAAAAAGTCTGAAGATACCAAGTGTTGGAAAGGATATGAAGGAGTGGCAACTCCCCACTAGTGGGGGTATAAATTGATACGACTGCTTCCCCGGTTAGCCTGGCAATAGTTAAGAAAGTTTAAGATGCACCTACCCACTAATTCTACTTTGAGTAACGTGGAGAAATTTTTGCACATGTCTTTAAAAAGGCATGCATGATCATTTAAACTAAAGTCCTGTTTGTAATCAGGAAATGTTGTAATAACCAAAATATGCATCAGTGGGACATGGAAAAACAAATCATGCTATAAGGATACATGGGAATTATATAGTACATGTGGATGGGCCACAACCACTTTTATCAGTATAGATACTTAAACTGTTGACTGAAAAAACAAGTTACAGAATTTTTTTTAATGTTCATTTATTCTTAGAGAGAGAGAGAGAGAGAGAGAGAGAGGAGCAGGGGAGGGGCAGAGAGAGGGAGACACGGAATCTGAAGCAGGCTCCAGGCTTTGAGTTGTCAGCACAGAGCCCAATGCAGGGCTTGAACTCAGGAATTGTGAGATCATGCCCTGAGCCGAAGTTGGATGCTTAACCCACTGAGCCACTCAGGTGCCCCACGTTACAGAATGTTTTATGGAGTATGATAGCATTTCTTTAAAATGGAAACGCCCATAAAAAAAGGGGCTCCTGGATGGCTCAGTTGGTTAAGCATCTGACTCTTGATTTCAGTTGGGGTCATGATCTCATGGGTTGTGAGATCGAGCCCCACATCGGGCTCAGTGCTGTCAGCGGGGCCTGCTTGGGATTCCTCTGTCTCTCTCTCTCTCCCTTTCCCTCTCTCTCTCTCCTTTTCTGCCCACCCCCCCCCCCCCCCCGCTTGCTCTCTCTCCGTGTCTCTTAAAATAAATAAACTTAAAAAAAAAAGGAAACATTCATGACTATATGACTGCGATTACCTCTAGGTAGGAAGAGAGGGAATGGGATGTAGGAGTTGTTAATAGAGGGCTTTAACAATTTCTTCAATCTTATTTTTAAAGACTAAACAAAGAAACAAAGCACTATTTGAAGTGCATTGAAAAAAATGTCAACGTGTGTTCATGTGGGTTCTTGTGCGTTCATTATTCCTTATACTTTTCCATATGTTTGACTTATTTCAGATGTAAAATTATTAGTAGAGAATAAAAACCAAACCTGTGAATTCTCATGTTAGCTGTGGAATGGAGTTTGGTGGACACCTGTTTTCCAGGATACTGCATGATAATTTTCCAGGGATTTTCAGGAATCTATCATATTTTTAATGTATATGTATATTTTTAATTTGAGAGAGAGAGACAGAGCATGAGCAGGGGAGAGGGGCAGAGGCAGAGAGAGAGAGAGAGAGAGAGAGAGAGAGAGAGAGAGAATCTTAAGCAAGCTCCATGCTCAGTGCAGAGCCTGATGCAGGGCTTGATTCCACAAACCTATGAGATCCATGACCTGAGCCTAAATCAAGAGTCCCCTGCTCAACTGACTGAGCCACACAGGCACAGCGAATCTATTACCTTTTTAAAAGACAAGAATTAGCCCAGGGCAGGGACGTATTCTCCTTTACCCAGCCATCTCTAAAATGCAGATAAAAGTAACTCTCAATTGTATTTGTATCCCCAGGAAAAGTATCACACAGCTTGCATTGTGTGTGTGTGTGTGTGTGTGTGTGTGTGTGTGTGTGTGTGTGTGTGGTGTGCGCTTTTACCCTTGATGCTTCATGACTATTCGGTCATTTTTTTTGCATCAGCGTCCGTCTCATCAACTTAAATGCAATTTTCTTGTATTTTTTGTCACTTTCTAAAAAATATTTCATATTCTTGGGTACTTGGAATCTGTGACTAAAGCTATAATTTTTGCCACTTTGGGGGCCAATATTTGCTAAAATATTTTGCTTGTGATTAATATTAGTATTAACTTTCCCATAAAGTTTCCCAGATATATGTGTGTAAAGGGTATTTTAAACATTTTTGGAAGCATGCTTTTCTCATTATCCTAAGGGTACAAGGTCTGTTAAAAGCATTCTCTTTAAATATTTTTGAAAGGAATAATACATTACTTTTTACATTTTTAATAAACATGACGTGGATGAATAAAACCAGCTTCCTCTATTTAAAATACCTCAATGTAGTGTATATTTTAGAAGGTAGTGTTAAGTTGTGTAAGTGTCTCTGGAACTCGGAGAAATAGCAATTACCACCCACACGGGTTGTAGAGCCTGGATGTGACTTGCTCCCCTCGCCAGTAGGTGGCGCTGCCGAGAGTCAACTCTGGGTACTGCTCCTGCTGACCCAGGCTACACGCAATATCAAGAAAATCGAATCTTTGCCGAGTGAATAGTATTGGCATGTAAATGTTCAAAACAGAAACTAAAGAGGTGCAAGAATTTCATGTTAATATTTCAGGGAATAAGCTGTGGGAACCAAAAGGTTTGTTGTTCACTAAACAGCCTTACATGTTTGGTCAGTGGGTTGGATATTTTTTTCTTCCTTCAGGAGCAACACAGATACATAGCCTTTATTTTAAAAATGAAATAATAAGCTTTTTATCAAAATATAACTTGGTCGTTCATTCTGATGCCTGGTCAATTCAGAGATACTGATATATGGTGTGTAATGTAATAATTGCTATGTGTATAGAGCTTTCATAATACTTTGTCTCACATGATTCTTACCAGAAATCTGTGATGTAAATAACTGTGTGCAGGAACTGGATTCGGGTCCAGGATTTGTGACTCCAAAGTGTGTGCTCTTTCTTTCACTATGGCCACACTTCCTGGTTCCAGTGTAAACAAAACAAAGCAAAACAAAAATCTCCACTCTCTAGAAATTTATGTCCATGGAATTCTGAGACAGATTTCTTTCAGAGTATTATGCTTATGTCTGTCTAGGGAAGAAAGCAACTGCTTTTTTTTTTCTTTTTTGAGAGCGAGAGAGAGAGTGGGGCAAGGAGGCAGAGGGAGGGAGAGAGAGAGAGAAACCCAAGTGGGCTCCATGCTCAGTGTGGAGACCGATGCAGGGCTCAATCCCATGACCCTGAGATCACGACCTGAGCCGAAATCAAGAGTCTGGATGCTCAACCGACTGAGCCACCCAGGCACCCCAGTAACTGCTTTTTAATATGAGTATTAGTTTATTCAACCACAGGGATCCATTTGGTTACAGATGTCTCATTATCCAAAATAACAACTTTATCTTTTTTTGTACAGTCTTCCAACTTATAAAGCATTTTGCATGCATATAATTTATAATTCACCTTCACAACTCTTTCAGGGATATGGGATGTCATCAATATATAAATGAAGATGCCAACTCTCAAGAGATCCAAACTTCCATTCAGAATATCTCAGTTTAAAGTGGCTGTGTTTGTCAATGTCATGACTCTGTTTAGAAATTGCCTCTACTTCCTTTTCAATTATTTTTTGTTGGTCGATGTTATTTTAATCCTTTACAGTGTAATAGAAATAGTGTGGGAAAAGGTGTATCATTAAAATCTCTGGAAGAGTTGGGATATGTATGTAGTTTGGGGGATTAGAGTAAACCTGCTCATATCATAATTCTATTTTTGAAAATGAAATATGAAGCCATATTTGGAAAATGAAACGAGTGGCCATTATTTTTGTAACATAAGCCACTGAAAGGACGGTTGGCAGAGATTCTAGGGTCGGAAGTGGCTGAAAAGGTTGAGAAATACCCATGTAATGAGAGGCACAAGGGCTATGAGATCAGAGGTTTGGGTCTGAATCCCAGCTCCACAGCGCAGTGGCTGTGTACCTGCAGCAAGTTACTCAGTCTGAGTTTCCAGTTTCCCCATTGGAAAACTGAGAGAATAATAATTATTTTACAGATTTGGTGTCGACCTCAAAGGGCCATGGACCTGGGGTGGTGAAGGAACTGAGAAAAAGAGACGACAGTATAGCTAGGCACAGGGGACCCAGAGCCAACAGCCTGAGGCCCCGAGGTTTATTGTACATCTTCATATATACATTTTCAGGAAAAACAGGTCAGCGATGATTAACAACAGAAGCTTAGCAAAGCGTGTCAACAATGTACATCTGATTCAGCTATCATACATATGTATCTTGCGCATGAGAGCAGTTTTGCAGACACATATGTTTTGATAAGAATCTTTATGCTAGAAGCAAAGACAAAGAAGGGAGTGAATGGACTGTGCTCTATACCTCTGGCTTCCTTTGAGCAAAACATCCATATCTGCGTACTAGAGGACAGACCATATTTTCCAAGGGCAATTCACTCAAGTCCTTTCAGGTTGTTTTTAACCTTAGGATCTCGAGTTTTCTCAGAGATCTTGGAGCCTGGATGAATATGCGCCTGTGGTCACTGTGGTGTTCTGTTTCCCACGACTTGGTGTCAAGATGTATCAAGTAACATATACATACAGATCGTCTAGAACGGTGTTTGGACCATGGGAGGTGTTCAAAAAAGAGTTTTCTTTCCTTTTATTAACATTTTTAAATGTACTCTTTTCACTCTTTCACTCGAGTAACTGTTGAGTTGCTTTGACTTGTCAAAGCTGGTTTCTAGCCCATCTGACACAAAGTTAGGCAAACACAGACTGATTAAAATAAAGGCGATTTTGGAAGAAGGGAGTCATCACAATATTTTTTTTCTTCAGCACGGGGAGAGGGATGTGTTTCACTTTGCCCAGTTTGGACTGGGATGGCTTTTCTCCCTGCCAAGTCCTCAGTGTGCAGAATGAAAACGCCTGAAAACGCCTGGGATTGGACAGGATCCAAGTGGTGAGAGGCCAGTACACGAGAGCCCTCGGGAAGTGCTTTACCTCTTCCAGCCCGCTGAGGGGCATTTAGCACCCATCTGTCTTCTCTCAGTGATGGGAAAGATGCACTCCAAGTTTGAGATAGGGAGTGGGTTGGCCCATAATTCCCGGGTCTCATGGAAGTTTTAATGACAACAGTCTTTGAAGGCCATCCTTGTCACAAGTGGAATATTTAGAAGTTCCCAGGGCAAAACTGGTTCCTTAGCACAGCAGATTGGCTTTACCAGTTGATAGAATTAGGTTCTTTCCTTCATGGGGCTATTTGCTACATGGCTGTGAGGCTCCCTGTCTTGAATATAAGACACATTCAGAAATCCCTCTTTTAGAGATTTGCTTCCTTTCTGTTAAAAATGATGGGGTGGAGGGGCGCCTGGGTGGCGCAGTCGGTTAAGCGTCCGACTTCAGCCAGGTCACGATCTCGCGGTCCGTGAGTTCCAGCCCCGCGTCAGGATCTGGGCTGATGGCTCGGAGCCTGGAGCCTGTTTCCGATTCTGTGTCTCCCTCTCTCTCTGCCCCTCCCCCATTCATGCTCTGTCTCTCTCTGTCCCAAAAATAAATAAACGTTGAAAAAAAATTAAAAAAAAAATGATGGGGTGGGAACTGTAGATTGGGTCTCTCAACGTCTGTTCTGATCTTTTGTGCCCTGCAGAGGCTGGAAAACTATAAATTTTCTTTCCCAGACTTCCTTGTAGTAGGGATTTGGATATGATTTGGGTTCCACCAACTGGGTACAGTCAAAGGAGACTGAAATTCAGAAATCAGTTTGGAAGGGAGAGTGGTGGTGTTGCAGAAGGTGTCCGTTTGCTCACGAGAGCCCAGCAGGCATGGCACTGCTCCAGGACCAGCCATTGTAATGGGGCCTCCTGGGGACACCTGGGTGGCTCCCTCGGCTAAGTGGTCATGATCTCATAGTTCATCAGTTCGAGCCCCTTGTTGGGCTCTGTGCTGACAGTTTGGAGCCGGGAGCCTGCTTCGGATTCTGTGTCTCCCTTTCTCTCTCTGCTCCTCCCCCCCCTGCCCCCCACCTTGCATTCTGTCTCTCTCTTTCTCAAAAATAAATGAACATTAAAAAAAAAAATTTAAAGGGGTCTCCTGATTCTCAGATTACCGCCAGCAGGTGTGACCCGGGCGCCAGCAGCTGGAACAGCATCTTCCTAATTCCAGATTCCTGGCTGTGATGGGGTAGAAGTTGCACTGGTGGGCAGTGTTGCAGTGGTGTTTTGAGAGTCGGGCACAGCCTAGCCCCTGCTCCTTCAGACCTTCCAATAATTTTGTAAGCACCCAATCACTTGTATTGAAATTCTTTCTCCCGAGCATGGCTCTAATGGCTTTTATTATTTACAACTGGATTCAGCAGTCACATTTCAAAAACCTTAAAATCTTTTTGCTCACTAGATTACATCTTTCACAATTGTGGTGATTTGCAGTAGGAATTTTTATAAGGTGAAAAGAGGGAAGCAGAGTGACATTGTGAAGAGGTTGTGAGCTCTGTAGCCAGAGCACCTGGTTTTCACAACTGCTCTGCCATTTACTAGTTGTGGGTCTTTGAGCAAATTGCCTTCTCCCTGTGCTGAGTCTCTTATAAAATGGGAATAATACTAAATACATTTTGGGGATGCTATGAGAATTAAAAAATGTAAAAATACATGAAAAGCATCCTCTGTATAGCAGGCACTAGCTAGATACATATTAGATATAATTATAAATAACTACCCATAATGTATGTGGATACATAAGGTGAAGGTATGAAAGACTGCTGGAATGTGTGTGTGTGTGTGTGTGTGTGTGTGTGTGTGTGTGTGTAGGAGGGCAGAGGTAAAAATGGTAAGGAGGGGGACGTGGATACTTAGAAGAGGCATCAAGAAAGGAATAAAATATTTTGAAAGGGTTGCTGAGAGGCCATCGCTATCTGCCTTTATTGCTTCACAGTCGTGACAAACCATTTTTCTCGCTAAAATGACATATTTCTCACACACACAAATCCTCCCAGATACCTTAGCTTTAATTCATTGGTTTTCGTAATGTGAGAATATGGACTCTATTCAAATCAGGCTTCCACTCCTTGCTTGCTCCATGACCACAGGCAAGTTACTGAATCTTCCTTTGTTGCAGTTTGTTCATCAGTAAAATGGGGATTAAAAATAAGACCTATCTCACTGAATGTTTTTAGTTTTAATAACTTAATACATGCAAATCATTTAGAAAAGTGCCTGGCCCATGGGGAGTGCTCAATAAAGTTACTGTTGTTCTTATTGATGAATTCTAATTTACTGTCATGGGGTCAGCCTATAAATGCATGTGCAGGTGCATAGCTTTGTATATAGGTGCTTGTGGTATGTACATGGGTATGCACATGCATGCTTATTGTGCACATATATATTTCCACGCATATATACATGCACGGTGTGGTGCATGTGTACTTTTATGTATGTGAATGCCTATGTGTTAGGTATATATATGCTGTGTGGTGTATGTGCTTGTATCTGCATGTATGCATTAGTGTTTATGTATGGGTATATTTGTTGGAGGTACTTGTGTGTATATGTGCCTGGGTATGTGTGTATATGTTGAGTGTATATGTATGGACATGTGTATGTGTCTGTGTTGGGTATGTACATACATATGTTCACATATGTATGTACAAGAGTTGCTGTGTATGTTTGTCCAGGATGTTCAATATAGAACATAAAGACTGCCTTTTGCATTATGGTCTGTGTAAGCGCATGACCCTATGAGGTGGCACTGTGTGTGACTTACAGAAGTAGGAGACACAGTAAAGGTGCCATGAGAGGGCTCCATTTCCCCCTTGTTGAAATACAAAAGCTGTAGGCTTTCCTCTCCTTTTTCTCCACTCTGCTGGAAAGAAAGAAAAAAATGAGGTAACTATCTATTTTGTGCAATACGCATTGGCCTAAACTACTTTATGCCTGGTTTGGTTTAATGGGTTTTACACTTATTGTTTGTCATTGTTTGACTCCAGCACAGCTGGTTTGGCAATCCAGAGAACATTACCACTTTGGAAAGCACATACCAGCCCCAAAGTAATCTTGGGCTAAGCCATGCCAGAAATCTTGGCAAGAGCATTTCCTGGTAATTCAGGAAAGTTATGGGCCTTCGGGATGGAGGACCAAATATCACCCAGAACACTACTTCTCATTTGCTGAATTCAGTTTTCGTAAAATCATAGGCCTTTAGACGTGGCTGCCACTTTGGGGAAAGACTTAGGGTTTTAAAATCCTTTATCTGTGTCCACACTCATCGTGTGTGGTACAGTCCTATCAGGAACATCTCTCCTGACTGAGAACCATTAATTTAGAGCAGCAACTTCTTAAATGATTGAGTGTCCCCAACGCTTAGAGTAAAGGAATTTTTCCAAAGTCAAACAGCCACGTGGAACTAGAGTCTAGAGATCTTAGTCCTAGTTTAACCTTCACATTTATATTTGTTTTTATTTCTGGTTTGATTACCAGGCATGGATTCTAGTCTGGTGCTCATGAAAGCATTCTTTCAAGGGCAGGCAGGATAAACACCAAAAAGTTCAAATCTTTATCCTTGCTTTATAAGTTCCCTATGAAAAAGATGAGAGTGTACAGACCCAGGAGGAGTGGAATGAATTTTTCCAGCTCTTGTATTCCCTATCCTGCTATCTCCTCCGCTTTGGAGATAATTCTTGCAGTTCAGTTTTGATGCTAAAGAGAAGCATCTATAAAAAACATATGTTGAGTGGGGTTTAAATGGTCCCTATATAACCTTTCCCAGCTTCTGAATAAAGTATCCTGGAAGACACTGAAAAATATAGGGAATATGACTGACAGTTAATCCATAGCCAGAACTTGAAAGAACTTTTCACAAACAACGTGGCTGAAGAACTGAGTTGAAAAACAGTCGCCAGTTGCCTGCGCTTAGAAATGAACTAAGACTGCCTTCCTAAGAGTATGGACAAAACACCCTTTGTAACCACTTCTCGTGGGCTACCCATACATAATATGTGAGATTGGTATCAACCAGAAAACCATATATCCAAAGTATATATCCATTACTCCGTGGCTGATGTGCTAATAATTTAATGTTGTTACAATAGAACCTCCTTTTTTACTTTCAGGGTAGGACCTCCACTCAGAGACTGGGACCTCTGTGGGCAGGAGGTGGTGGTGGGGGATTTGTGGGGCTCGTGATATCCTCATTGGTACTGGCTCCATGAGGGTCTGTAGGCAGATGCAGAGAGGTTTTTATTTACTCCATTTGTTCAGTACTCCACAGAAGTAGCCAGCCAGGGTTGGGGAAGATGTCACAGAAGCCTGGCAGAGCTCCTGTTGAAGAAAGTCCACTCAAGACTGGAAACTGGTCTGAATTATGCACAGCACCCTACTGATTTGAGAAGGGATTTTAAACAAGGTTTAAATGGAACAGAGAGTTGGGTCAAGGACAACTCAAACTCCTCGTCCCTTGGTAAATGCAGGCCTGGATAGATAAGTCCCTCATTTGAGCTTTCATAAAAATAAAAATTCAAAAAACTCCCCGACAATATGCTTCCTGTGAGATAGAACTTTCTGCAAAATAAATGAGAAGCTATATAATCCTGAAAATTCAGAGGAAGAGCAGACTTATTAAAATTATTTATAGTAGGGACCACAGGGGAAAATATAATAACTATTTAGCTGTCTCAATAAAAAGCTAGAAGACAAGATACCTATAAAACAAAAGCAGAAAACTGTAAAGAAAGAACAACCAGAAATGTAATGCGGACAACTGATGTAATAAGAAAGTATAAAAAATTTAAAAAATGAAGTAGAATTTAAATTCTCATTAGAGGCAATAATGAGAAGAATGGATATTACTGAACATCAGATCAATGGTGTGGAAGGTAGCATAGCTTTCTCAGAATTCAGGGGAAAAGGACAAAGAGATAATAAAGATGAAAGATAAGATGAAATTCTATACCTATGCATATCAGATAGTATATATACTTGTACATCCATACATACGTGTACATTTGTGTATGTATAGATATACATACACACATTTGCATAATAAAGAATAGAGAACCAACTTAATCCCTTTATATGTTCTCCAGGATGCACCAGAACATTCCAAATAGAAGTAGTAACCAACAATATATTTAAACTTAAAGAAAACCTTCCTGAGTTGAAAAAAATTTTGAATAGGCTGATCGAAAACCCTCTATATTATCAAGTGACCTAAGGGTCCAATTTTGAATTGCAAGCCTATAGGATTGTGCAAAAAGTAAAAGGAGAGATTACACGAAACAGAAAGAACCAGCATGGTCTCTGACTTCCTAGCTGTAAGTGTCAGAAAACAAGGGCACCCAAGTATACAAAATCTTGACGAATGTGATTCCTCACATTCTGTGAAATTCTGTGATTATTTCCTTTCTCTTTATCAAGAGGCAGTCCTTACTCTCCACCTCGTTCTAGAGCTCTTTGTCCACATGGCTGCTGTCCTAGAGCCGATTGAGGCTGGGGCATCATTGTTGGGAGTGTGTCCAGCAGAGAACCCTACATGGTGGGCTCTCTAGAGAGATTTGGTTGCATGGAAATAGGAAGGTGTCAGGTGCAGAGCCCTCAGATTTGGACAGCGAGAGCACCTGAGTTAGAACTCTGTCCACAGGATTATTCTGGGAAACAAATTAGGCAATGGAGATGAAGGTATTTTGTAGATCACCTCACACTCTACAAGAATGAACGGCTATTTTTTATTCTGTTGCTTATTACTTTGAAGTAGATGTTATCAGGAGTAAAAAAATGGGATAAAATCCATTGTTGACCCCCAAGGGAGACTTCTCCTTTTCTATTCTCTTCTTCCTTAGGTGAGTCTCTGAGTTTTGGTCTATCAAAGCCTGAATTAAGGCTTAGACACAAACCACTTACATCATAATAATAACTTAAAGACCGGGAGTATTTGGGTTCCACCATTTTCACTCCTCAGTTCAAACTTCCCTAGAAGAGAGTGTTTTGTTGATGTTGAGAGTTTTTGAGAAAATTGGGGGCAATATGTAATTTTGCCAAACAAGCTATACCCTATAGAATATTTTAGCAACAAGCCCACCCTGCCCTCCCCAGTCCAGAGTTTTTGGAGGAGTAGAGGACAAAACAGGCTTTTGCAGGGATTGGGTCCTAGAATAGAGTGAATTAGGAAGCACGTGACAGTGATAAGTGAGGGAAGTTCAGACTATCACTGCCCTTTTGGGCTCTATGGGGAGAAAAGAAACTTTTGCAGTGGTTATTGATGTTCACATATTGGTTGCTACCAACCATAAGCGCTTGTGATAATTTTCTTAGGAAAAATTTCATTATGGGAGGCATCGTAGGGCATGTACAGGAGTATAGTTCATAATCTCTGACTTTAAGGAGTTTATAATTTAGTGGTGGAGATGAGATACACACACACACAAAAATTAGATGATAACATAGCAAGTAAGCCTGTAAGGAGTGGGAAGGCCAAGTGCTATAGGAGACTGACTTGGCAAGGGAGAACCTGCTGTGGATGGGGTGGCAAGAAATAGATAGTTGAAGTATATGAAGTTGAAGTTCAGCTACTTGCTGGTGTCTGGAATCCTTCAGTGACCCATGAACCCATGTGGACCGGATGGTCAGAATTTGGTGGTGGTGATGAAGGGCTTGATATGACTTGGAAGGATGACTAAGGGTGACTATCAAACAGGTGGAGAAGGAGGGGGTGCTGGAAAGAGACCATTTCAACTGGGCAAAACAAGGCCCACAGGTTTCTAACTTCTGGCATGATTAACTCCCTGCTACCATGGGACTTGCCCCTGGAGACTGAAGGTGGTAGTGGAGCACAGGAGAAGTTCATAAGTGGTAAGAATTGCTGGCCCAGCCTAATAGCCCACATAGGAGATGGATGAGGATGGCCGCCATTCTCACTGGTTTACAGGTGAGGGCACTGAGCAATCAGTGGAGAAGGAGGAGCCTTGGTGACTTTTACTTCCACGAGGTTCTCAACCACCTTTCCCCGTGGACCGTGTTGCTTCCCTTTATATATTAAGGTGTCTGCCCTAACTGGAAAAAAATGGGAACACAGCAGATCAGGTGATAATCTGGAAGAGAGAGAAAACCAAATTCCCTCCAGCCATGCAAGCTGGCCAATGGCCCTGGTTGGGCATGCTGGACATCAGGAACCAGCCTGCACATAGATGGGTGGCAACCAGAGAGGTGAACACATGCAGTGTTATTGCGTGATTCATTTCCTCCCCCCAGCTGGTGCGTTGGAGTGGGCTGTGCAGCTTTCAGCCAAAAGAGTGCGGTGCTCCACCAGGGGCCTGGCTCTGCTCTACTGATGTGCAGATTTTCCTTGCCTGCCTAACGCAGGCCCCGAGCTCACAGTCACAGTGCTCCAGGGCTATGAAGTGCCTGTCATGCCTTCTGTTATGAACCTGGCTCCTTGGAGAGAGCACGGTATACCCCCACCAGCGTTGAGAGCACAGGAACACTATCCGTTCCAGAGCAGCTTTGCTCCTACATGATGCAAATTGATTAAAGGTCCATTTAGTCACAGGTGGAAGGGAAAAAAAGGCCACTGAAGGATTCCAGATACTGGAAAGTAGCTGAACTTCAGTGAGCAAAGAGCATCTGGAATGTGGGGGAAAGTCTCCTTTGTGATTCAGCTGACAGGACTCAATTTGGCTAATTAGCTTTCTTGGAAGCTGTTGGGGGGCAGTACTGATCTTGGGAAGCACGTGGGTAATCACTGTTAATGGTCAATCGACAGGCCTTCTGAGTCTGGAAAGAACTTCATCTTTGTGTTAGGATCTCCATTCCCCCTCTCTTTTTCTCCTTTGATTTGCATGGCTTTGATTATTAGCGAGGTTGGGAATTTTTATTCACTTTTATTTCTTGTAAGAATTTTTAAAAATGTTTGTTTACTTATTTTGGAGAGAGCACACGTGTGCGAGCAGAGGGGCAGAGAGAATCCCAAGCAACCTCCGTGCTATCAGAGCCACTCCTGTGCTATCTCATGAATGATGAGATCATGACCTGAGCCAAAATCAAGAGTCTGAGGCTCAACTGACTGAGCCATCCAGATGCCCCTTTATTGTGGCATCCATTAACATGGCATCCATTCAGCAAATTTTTATGGGCACAATATAGTATTGACTACAGGCACCATGTTGTATAGCAGATATCTAGAACATGTTCATATTGCATAACTGAAACTTCATAGCCATTAAGCAGCAACTCCCCATTTCTCCCTCCCCCAACCCCCCAGCAAACAGCATTCTATTCTCTGCTTCTAGGAGCTTGACTATTTTTTTTAAGTTTATTTATTTTGAGAGAGAGACAGAGAGAGAGAGAGAGAGAGAGAGAGGAAGAGCGAGAATCCGAAGCAGGCTCCATGCTGTCAGTGCAGAGTCTGAACCAAGGCTCCATACAGGTTTTCTAAGTAAACAGAACATCAGAATCCAACAGGTAATATTTAAACCTGAAGCCAAGTGTATTTTTTTTTCCTTTTTCTTTTTTATTGTGGTAAAAACCCATAACCTAGAACTTTATCATGTTAGCCAATTTTAAGTGTACAGTTCACTAGTATTAAGTATGTTCACATTGTTGGGTCACTTGGCTGGCTCAGTTGGTTAAGCATCTTGGTTTTGGCTCAGGTCATGATCTCATGGTTCATGGGTTTGAGCCCTGCATTGGGCTCTGTGCTGACAGTGCAGAGCCTGCTTGGGATTCTCTCTCTCTCCCTCTCTCTCTGCCCCTCCCCTGCTCACTCTCTATCCCTCTCTCTCTCTCTCAATAAATAAGTAAACATTAAAAAAAAAAGTATCTTCACATTGTTGTGAAACAGATCTCCAGAACTTTATCTTGCAAAACTGAAACTCTTACCATTAACCATCTTGCCCTCCCCCACCCCACCCCCAGCCCCTGGTAACCACCACCAACTTTGTTTCTATGAATTTGACTACTTGAGATCCATCATGGGTGGAATCCTACCATGTTTTGTGTGTGTGTGTGTGTGTGTGTGTGGCTGGCTTATTTCATTTAACATAACGTCCTCATGCCTCCTCATGTGGTTTTCTTTCTTTTTTAAAGCTGAGTAATCCATCCTATGTGTATGCCATTTTTTGTTTATCCATTCATCTGTCAATGGACATTTGGGTTGCTTCTACCTCTTAGCTGTTGTGAATACTGGTGTGAACATGCGTGTGCAAATATATTTTCAAGACCCTGCTTTCAGTGCTTTTGGGTACACAGCCAGAAGTGGGATTGTTGGATAATGAATACTGGTGAGGATGTGGAGAAATTGCAACACTCGTGCCCTGTTGGGGGAATAAAAAATGGTGCAGCCAAGATGGAAAATGGTATGGAGTTTCCAAAACAACAACAAACAGAATTATTGTAGGATCTGAATCTTCTTTAACATGGCGGCATGTGGACAAATCCATGTGTTTTCTTACTGACTCTTTGTTGAGCTACAATAAAGCTAAAGCCTAATATATTTGAGTACGCATAAAAAGGTAAGTCAGAAAGATTTCAAAATAATGGAGATTAATGCCTGCTACCAGAAAGAACAGAACTGCGACACTGCAAATAAAAAGCAAACCTTAGTCCCTGCTTAGACTATAAGGGAATAAGCCACAGCTGTAAGTTGTTTACTATAATACCTATTTATAAGGGCTCTAAATTGTAAATAACCAAGTTATCAAACCATAGAGGAGATATTGGAAGATATTCACAAAAAGATGAATAGTGTGCAAGGCCCCTGTGTTAGTTACCTAATATACGTTGCATTCTACGTGAAACACAGCCCCGGGGTTATGCAGTGCAGTGGCCTTAAGTGGTTATTTCTGGGTTGTGGGATCACAGGTGGCTTCAACTTATTTGAGGTGCTTTGCTTTTTTGTTGTTTTTTCTTTTTTTTTTTTTTTTTTTTTTTTTTTTTTTTTTTTAAATTTTTTTTTTCAACGTTTATTTATTTTTGGGACAGAGAGAGACAGAGCATGAACGGGGGAGGGGCAGAGAGAGAGGGAGACACAGAATCGGAAACAGGCTCCAGGCTCCGAGCCATCAGCCCAGAGCCCGACGTGGGGCTCGAACTCACGGACCGCGAGATCGTGACCTGGCTGAAGTCGGACGCTCAACCGACTGCGCCACCCAGGCGCCCCTTGTTGTTTTTTCTTAAACCCCATGACTTCGATTTTTTTCTTTTAATAAAAAGCATAAAAAGTGGCAAATGAAGGGACTTTGAACCTTGGAACACTTCAGGCACCAGGAACAGCGTCCTAAAACTCCCACCATGGTGCGAAGTAAGCAGAGGTGCTTGGACACAGGTGAGCATTAGGATCATCAGGAGGGCGTGGAAGCAGGCTAGCCCCGCCCCCAGAGTTTCTTATTTAGTGGGGCCCCAGTGGGGCCCGTAGATAGGAATACGCGTTTCTAGGAAGATGTCGTTGTCTGCTGCTGCCGCTCTAAAGTCGCATTTTGAACGCTGCTGGAGAGGAGAGCGTTTTGGCTGAGAAAGGTCTAGGTACGCTCTGGGCTGGTTTTGAATTTCTGTGGTGACCGTTGTTTTTGGAGCCTCTGCTCCAAATTCTAGCCTTCCCCGGCGTCTTGTCTACCCCACTCGCGCTGCCGGGGCCGTTTGTTACTCGGGGTGAAGTCCTAAAAGGTAGGGCCTTGACTTTCAACTTTTCCAGGCCAGGGACTAGAGAAACAAAATGGACCTTGAAAAGTTCCTTTTGACGGACTTGCTTTGTGCCTGGGTTCCCTTCTCTACAGCAGGGGTAATATGATAATTCTTTGTGGCAGGTGTATCGTGAGAACAGGGAATGTACTTGAGACCTTAGAAGACTTGCTCAGAACAAAGCTTCTCGTCTGTTGAAAAGGAGAAAAATCTCTGCCTTTATGTACAGCCAGATTTCTGGAGTTACATAAAGTGCTTTTAATCCCCCACAAGGGTTCAAATGAGGCTTTGTGAGCACCAAGTGGAGTGCTATTGTGCTAAATTCATGGCATGTGGTTTAAGACGCCTTTAGAAAGATTTACATACATTGCTTACTTTGTTAATGTAACAACACTGACCGGTGAAGTCGACTTTGTAACAAGAGCCTTATTGTAGATTCCGGAATGTGCTCCAAAGGTGAGAGTTGTTTGTTCTTTGGAGAAGCAAAATAAAGGACCCCCCCCCCCCCCCAGCAGTCGAGCTGGGGTGACTGGAAACCCATGCTGGTGGCACTTCATATGTGTTGCTTTGTTTTTCTAAAACACTGGACTGGTATGTATATTTCTTAATGTTCATTTAAGCAGGCTTGGCGCTGTGAGCACGGACTCAGACGCGGGGCTCGAACTCCAGAACCTTGAGATCTTGACCTGAGCCAAAATCAAGGGTCGGCAGCTTAACCACCGGAGCCAGCCAGGTGCCCCTACTTGACTGGTTTAAAATGCTTTCAAGTTGCCTCACTTTCCCCTACCAAACGAGGCAGGCTAGGTTCTGTTACTCATGTCTACTTTTACAGGTCAAGTAGTCGAAGTGTTGTGACTTGCCTTGCATAGTGAGTTGTGATTTAACCCCCAGTGTTTCTACTTCAAGGTTTTTCTCCCAACATGTGCTGCTTATTAAACACTTGGTCACTTTTTTTTCTTTAAGTCTCCTGGGGAGTGTAGGAGAAGTGTGCCCTATTCAGAAAGCTGTACCATAGTCCAGAACTGTTCTGGTAGCATTACAGACACAGAATTTCCTGTGATACTCTTTTCTTAAACTTATGACGAAGAATGTTTTTCTCTTTCTTGAAAGACAAAGTTGGCAATATCACAGAATTGTGTAATAGGGCATAATTGTATAATTCTAGAAACAACCATCAAATGAACTCCTTTTTAGCATTAGATGAGAAACAGCCTCCTTCTTTCTAATTCTGATGGGAAGGGATTTTACATTTAGAAAACCGTTCTTTTAATTTCCCTCTTTGGCACTCTCCTCTGCATCTTAAGAGCCTGGGTGATTTCCTGGCAAGAGTTCTGTTAAGCCACGGCCAAGTGTTGAGCTAGGAGAGGGAGGGGTGGAGTAGCAGCCTAAGACTGTTGAGATTCTGCTTAGTCATACTTGAGGAAAGGGTCTCAACCTTGGAGTCCCGAAAACCATGGGAGGCCACTTGTTGGGGGGAAAATGGTCACTTGTCGAGATCACTTTGACAGAAGGAGCCTTGATGTCTCTGCAAAATGTGTAAGCTGGGTACATCTCTGGAAAGGAGTTCACGGCAAAACTCCTGAGTTTGAGGAGAAACTGGAGAAATAAAGGCTTTTACCTCAGGATCCCCATAGGCCTAATATTCAAATGCCAGGCATTGAACCTGGAAGCTGGGTCAGAAAGGTCTTCTGGGAGGTACAAACACCTGTCAGCCTGTGCTGGCACCCCACGGCTGTCTGTGATGGCAAGAAGTTGTCAGCAAAAGAAAAGTTACGTGTTTTATTTTTGCAGGGGAAGGAATGGTGGAGGTTTTTTACCAAGCAGCTTATCTCACTAGTACCGATCAGGAAACCTACTGGCTGTTAAAAGGTCACATTTCCGGGAATAAGTTGAAACTAAGTCTTGGTTTGCTCTTCTTGGTGGGGGCTGGGGGAGCAGAGGACTCCTCTTGGGGCTTGCTTGTTTTGTAACACTAGAAAAATATAGGGTTCATTGCTATCTAGGGTTTTCAGCTTCCTTGGAGTCTGGGAATGTAACCTCTGCAGATAAGGTATGGGGAGGTGCTATTGGATTTTCCTAACCTTGATGTTGTGTGGCTCAGTTGGTTAAGCATTCAACTCTTGATTTCGTCTCAGATCATGATCTCCTGGTTTGTGAGATAGAGCCCTGTGTCAGGCTCTGTACTGACAGCTCAGAACCTGCTTGGCCTGCTTGGGATTCACTCATATTCTCTTTTTCCATCTCCTGCTTGTGCACATGGGCATGCAGTCTCAAAATAAGCATTAAAACTGCAATATAATCTGCCATTTGCTTAGTAACTTTATGACCTCTTTATTAGTTTTCTCCTTTAGGGTTTACAAGACCATCCAATGAAAAATCTCCTTGTTTATTAAGCAGATGAGCCAATGCATTAAGCATCATTCAGCCAATGTGGGAAGGTGGCAAGCCCAATAAAGAATGAAGTTGTGGCGCTAAGGGGGGACAGGAAAGCATGCTGAGTCATTAGAGCCTGCTCCAGGGAAGGAACTCTAAATGCCAAACTGGGCCTGAACAGAAGGGCCTGTGTCTGACCTTGGATGATGAGTGTGGCCAAGGCTAGCTGTAGAACTCGCAGGGCCCAGAGCAACATGAATGCAGGGCCCCCTTCTTAAAGGTGAGGGACTTCAAGACCACCACGACAACATGAAACCAAGCTTGAGATCCTGCAGAGCAAGGGGTCCTGTATAATCACAAGTTGTACACCTACAAAGCCAGTCCTGAGGGTGGCTAAGGTGACTCCCCCGTGTGTTCTCACTGTGGCATTTAACCTATCGTGTTCTGATGGTAGTGCTGGTCTGTAAGCTTCGTGAGGGTGGAGTAAGGGTGTGCTGGTAAGGAAGCCAGCACATAGGGGGCAGAAGGAGAGGGAGGGAAGGGGACTCTGATATAGGTTACTTGACCTTCCCACCATCCTCTCCTCTCCTCTTGGAGCTCCAACAAACGAGCTAGAAGTAGACCTTCTCTGATGTATAGTAAACCTTGTTTAATCTCCCAGAACTTGGTTTCCTTCAAATTCCAGAAAACACTTGAATCATAAGGTCTATAAAAGGATCGGGTCCTTAAGGTTGAAAGGAAGATGAAATAAAAAAAAAACTTTGTCTATTGAAAGCAGGTAAAATTGGAGTCTGTTCATAAACTGGATTTGATTTTTGAATAGAACTTAATATCCTAGAAGCAGGGGTCTTCTAGGGAAACCAAGTGCTATTGAAGAATGGAGGTGGGGGTTGACGTTGTCCAATCGATTGGTTAGCAAGCTTTAATCTTGAGAAATCCTTCCCTTGGTCATTGGAGAAAATCCTCTGTTCTGGCTTCAACTCCCAAGTAAATTCTCTTCCAAACTAAACGGTGTGAAGTTTTACCAATGTTGAAGACCATATTTAGAAATCTATATCTTTACTATTCTTACACAGGTAACTTTAACAGTGAAGATTTCCTGTAAGTGCTTTTTTTTTTTTTATATATATACTGGAAAAGGTACTGAGTTTAGCTATCCCCTGACCATGGGTGATGAGCATATGCTTGAGTTTGGTGGCTTTAGTTTTTGAACTTAGTCTGTTGGGCCCTGATAGCTGCTGAGCACCATGGTGATGAAAAAGAATCCAATGTGGTGGGGGTATCCTGTAACTTGAAGTGTCCTTCTGAATCTACATACTTTGGAATACATAATTCACCTTGCCCTCTAACATTTCCTATAGTAAATCTGAGAAAGGATGTAATGAATGTTAAGTGGTCTGCTGACAAATTAACCTAACGTATAGAAGAGGTCAGAAAACTGAGCTTTTAAAAATGTTCCATGAAGCAAGGACTTAAAAAAAAAAAACAAAACCAAAAAACAAAACTCCACACCTTTAGTACTAAAACCTGCACTAAGAATATTTCAGATTATGACCCATATCCTAAAACTGAGTTTTTTCCCTTGATGTAAAGGATGCTCAGTGAGCCAAGAGTGACCATAATCAGCCATATTCTCTAATGTAGAACAAAACTGGATGAGGACATCTGAGTTATCTGCCATGCCAAAGACTTCTCAGAAGATTTCTGAGGATCTTCTAGTGATCCTGAAAGGCGAAGGACCTAGAGACAGCATTTGAAATATAGGTGTGCTAAAATGTGTGAGGAAATCTTGCCTCCTACTTAATAGTCCTAGCAAGTCCTCCCCAGTGTCCTTGAGAGCCTGAAGTTTAGGTAGCATGTTCAAAGGCAAAACTGAAATGAAGACTTTCTATATACAAGATGGAAGTTCCGTTCTCCCAGACCATGGTAAGGTGCTGGGAGGATTGGCCCATGTCTGTTGATGAACCAGCTTTGTTGGTCCCTACCAACAGGTGGCGATACACTGAAAGTTTCTATTATCCAAGGGAAGGGATTTTGTAGGGTATGGCCAAATTGTAGATGCGGAGAATGACGGAGGCAAAATGTGCTTATCTTAAATTGGGCTTGTCCCTGTTTGACCAGCTTTCCAAAGGGATTTGATATTTTTTTTTTTTTATGGCAAGTATAGACTTTCTAGGGTAGAACTAACTGAAATCTTTAATTTTGTAGGAGAGCATACTTCATATAACCTATACTAAATGATCTAGAAGGGGTTAAGCCAGGGGAATTAATCTTAGCTGCTTATAAAGGAGGTTGTAATCAAAGACCGAACCCCTGGATTAAGGTGCCCACTGTGCCCTCTTAAGACTAACTCTGCCTCAATAAGAGTAGGCCAAGCACAGTAAAAATGGTGAATGGAATTCTGACAGTGATGCAACTGTGAATATCCCCATCTTCACAGCCATCTTTGGGGTTGACTAGTCAATCCACAAATTCTGTACATTTTTTAAGTCCTGTAACTGAGGAAGGTGGTGTGATCACTATATTGCATGTGAGAAATGGAGGATCAATGAGGCTAAATAACTTTATGCAACATGGCAAATATAAGTTGGAGCCAGTTAACTCCTGTTTTCCGAATTTATACCACTGCTTTTGTCTTGAGGGATTCTGAGAATGCAGGATTGGTGCCTACCCTTGGCCAAGTAGGATAAGAGCCATGCTTAAGCTTAGTTGGAGGATGGAATAGTTAATAGTTTCTTGTCTCTAGCATCTACTTCCCCTCATGAAAGCTATATCCTGATAGTCCATTGGGGGAATCCTCTGTCCACCAACTCTGCTTTAAGACCTAAGGGATCCTAGGTGGCTCAGTCCCTTGGGCATCCGACTCTTGGTTTGGGGCTCAGATAGTGATCTCTAGGCTCATGGATTTGAGGCCTGAGTTGGACTCCAGGATGACTGTGTGGAGTCTGTCTGGGATTCTCACTCTCCCCCTCTCTCTCTGCTCCTCCCCTATTTACCAACTGCATGTGTGTATGCTCTCAAACTTTAAAAAAAAAAAAAAAAAAAGCCTAGGCCAATCAAAACCTCTTATTCCTCTAGCCAAAGTGGTTGGATTAGAGACCAACATCTGATCCAGGTAAGGCCAGTAGGAGTTAATGAGACTCTGTTCTGGGACATTGGTTTGCCATCATTGAAGCAGATTCCCTCTTTTCTGCTGAAGTTGAAATTAGAAGGATTAGAGTGCGACAGTCTCTTGTCCCAGAATAAGAGCTTACTTGGAGTCAGAACCAAATGCAGAAAAAAGGCAGAGCTGGAAGGAGACCCTGAGTCCTGGTGCTATCACTTGACCCCTGCCCCAAACTGTACCTGAAACTGGTACGTTGGACTTTCTAGGTACCTTGGATTGGGTTTTCACTTGCATAAAGCGTTTTTAGCATCTCCAGAGAACAGCTGAATTGTGTGTCCACGGTCCTCCTTTTTCTCTGGACTCAGGTACCCATGTCAGTCCCACCTGCTCTAGAGGTATCACTTTGTCCCCTCCAGGTATCTCAGCTGATGTGCTAGTAGTCCTTTATCAAGTATCTTTATTTTTTTAAATTTTTTATATTTCTGAGACAGAGACAGAACATGAGCAGGGGAGGGGCAGAGAGAGAGGGAGACACAGAATCAGAAGCAGGCTCCAGGCTCTGAGCTGTCCGCACAGAGCCCGATGCGGGGCTCGAACTCACAAACCGTGAGATCATGACCTGAGCCGAAGTCGGTCGCTCCACTGACTGAGCCACCCAGGCGCCCCATGTATTTTTAATGTGAGTCTATTTCATTTCTCACTTTTCTTTTGGGTTAGGCAGGTTTCAGACCCTATTCTTGAAAATGTAGCCTGCTTCTCTTGTTCAAGGTTGTACTCAACTTTATGTGGTGAATGAAGTTTCTCTTGAAGTAAAATGACAGCAGGGAGTTGGTCTTGCTATGAAAGGATCCAGAAATCTTGGAGGGCCAGAGACAGAAAGGTGGGTTTATTTTTCATTCAACAAATATTTACTGTGCATCTACATTGTGCCAGGTGCCATTCTAGGTGCTTATGGAGCTTCTATCCTGACAGGGGAGATGATGGAGAGATGTGTTTGAGAAGATTGTCCCAAGCAGAAGGAAGAGCAGTTACAAATTTGTCCTTGTTTGTAATACTGTTTGAAACTATTTTCAAGGCCATGTTCAACATGTAGTCACTGAAGGCAGCTCGTTGTGAAAAGATGTGTAAGAAACAATAGACGACTCATCAGGCTGTGAAGTGATTCTTGGGTCTACCAACTTATTAAAATAAAGATCAAAGGAGGCAGTGGAAGGAAGAGCTGAAAGAACTTGGGAAAGCCTGGATGTAGGCCCAGGTAGGCCATTAACCCTAAGAATAGTAGACTCCATTTAATTCTAAATCAGTTTTATAACTTATGAAATGAAGATGCAATATGTTCTGTCAAACTTTGTAGTCCTGAGGGTCAAAAGGAGACCTTTTGATATGGGAATGTGGGAAGTACTGCTCTCTGAATGTTTTGACATCTATCAATACTTCATACACGTTTTAATAAACACCTAAATCTATATATAATATAAAACGCTGGGAAGGAGCAAGCAAGAGTTGGAGGAATAAAGATTGGTTCCTGATCCCCTTCTGTTCCAGTTTTCAGTCCCTCCTGTGACCTCCACTACTCTTCCTGCCCTTAAGATTCTGGAAGATCCCCCTGAGTCCTTTCGGTAAAATTTCCCCTTGAAGTTCGAGTACGTTTTATTACTTTGTTTAAAAAGTCTTTAGAGAAGAGTGAATCCTAGGCTGCAGATAAGAGTTGATTTAAATCCTAGATTTTCCACCAAATTTAAGAAGCCCTCCTAGTCTCCTTGACAGATGGTAATTTGGCTTCTGACTGAATACTTCTAGTGATGGAAAGCTCACTATGACCTGATGAGGTCTATTGTCAAATGATTGTCTCTAGATAAACAATCAAGTTCAGACAACTAAAGTCATTTCCCTATATTTTATACCCTCTGCTTCTAGTCTGACATGCAGAGAAGTACACGGTAATGCCTTTAGGATGCTGCTTTGACTGTTGGTGAAAGTTCTTGTGATTCTTCTTCTGAATTGGGGGAGAAAGGAGAAAATCTTTTACATATAATAGTCTGGAATCAGGCAACCAGATAAGGAATCTGATTTTTCCTTTAATTGTTCTTTGATTGACTTTATATCCTACTTAGTTACCCTGTTCTGGATAATTCAGGTACATCAACTACTGTCCTTCTAAATATGGCCCCTAGAATTTAGCAGTGTTCCAGATGTGTAGGAACTGGTAGAACTTTTGAATTCCATAATTCAAACAATAGCCTCTTAAGCAGGCTCCATGCTCAGCATGGGGAGTGATAGGGGGCTCCATCCCATTACCCTGGGTTCATGACTTGAGCTGAAATCAAGAGTTGGAAGCTCGACTTCGCCATCCAGGTGCCCCAATATTCCTGTCATTTAGCCACTACAAGACTACCTAATCTTCTCAAGTCTTTATGATAATCTATGGTCCTTGGTTATCACTGAATAATATTTTAACTGTGGAGTGGTAGAATCCATCAAAGGATTCCTTTTTAACAGTACTGATTGGTGTGCAGGAAACCTACTTAAATAAATGGCAGCTATGTGTATATAAACTAAGTGTCAAATTAATATTCTGTCACTCTTAGTAAAGCATGCATATAGCTTTGGATCGCTAAAGAAATTGAGCTTTGGAGGTATCCAGTAGTTCTTTCTGTCTTTGGCCTTGGTCCTTCTAGGTCTTGGTTTTCCCTTTCTTGATGTACTGTTTTACTACCAAGTCTTAATGAAAATATCCTTTTGATTGTGTCCTTAGCCTGGCGGGATTGGGGCTCAAGGAGGGGTTTCTTCCTTCTCTGCACCCCCCTTTTTTCCCTTTAGGAAGGAAAAAATCATTGTAATGTACGAGGTTCTTCGTAACCTTGTCTTTCTTAATTTTCCCTGTAGTGTCTCCCCTTCACCCTTGGGTCCAAATTTTTCAATCCTCTGTCCCCTGGATTTTCTCACCTTTGCATTTTGTTTGGCATGGTGAAGTACCTTTCCCTTTTTATTCTGCCTATCATGATTCTAGTCATCTTTGAAGACCTGATTCTAATCTCTGTGCACCTTCCTAAGTCTTTTCTGTTCACAATAATTCCTCTGGCCTTATTTTCTAATAGCGTTCAGTTTTTCTGTACAGAACAAGTAATCCTACTCATAAAACTTTCTTATGATCCTCTGTTGAACTTTTACTAATCTTATATATTCCATTTTCCTGCTCTAATACAGCTGGAAATTTTAAATGTTCTAATTAAAATTAAAAATCTATATCTTTAATGAAGGCAGGAATCTTGTGGGATTGGATGTTTTTGAGAGTCCTTAAGGTGCATTGTACTTGGGTACTTGAAAAAGCTGTCAGTAGCTTATTTATAGCCTCTAATCCAGGGATCATTTAAGGAGAAAGACCTTTCAATGAAGTTTGGTTTTAGTGTGTTTTCAGGCACAGAATGTAGAAGAGAATGAAAAATATTCTCTATCTCCTCTTTTTTTTTTTTTTTTTTTTTTTTTATGGGGGGAAAAAAAACTAGGGCCAGTAGTAACCTACTACAATGACTAACATTTCTTAGCTTTGGAAAATATCCTCCTGCCTTAATTTGTGGCCATACATCTTAAGAAAACTTGCCTTCTCTATGGTGGGAAGTCCAGAGTTGACATTCAAATGCCACATACCTATGATCTTTTACTTTCCTCCTCTCATTCTCACGTTCAAGTTTTAAATCCACACATACCTTAATTCTTCTTACTTTAATATCTATTTTACAAACCTAAAGATTTAGTCTTTATTATCGGAGATCATTGATGCATGTTGACTGTGAATTCTAATGCCAAACCTCAAAGAAAAATCTTAAAATTCTATGTTCCGTTTGCTGGCCTTTGGGACCTGCTAAATGTCCTAAATATCAAGGATTTGCAAAGAAAAAAAATCGTGGTTTGAACTCTCAGGTGTACCTACACTTTAAAAATACTATTTAACTGAAGGATTGTTGACCCACAATGTTAGTTTCAGGCATATAACATAGTGGTTTGACAAGTCTATGTACGTTACACTCTGCTCATGTAGCTGCCATCTGTCTTCATGTAATGCTATTACAATGCCGTTGACTATATTCCGGGTGCTGTACCTTTCATTCCCGTGACTCCTTCTACAATGGAAGGCTGTGCCTCTCCCCCTCCTTTGTTTCACTACCAGTTATCCTCTGTATGTATGGGATCTGTTTTTGCCTCCCCCCACTAAACACATTTTTTCCATCAAGTAGGATTTGTGAAGACCATTCTAGAAAATTTCTTTCAGGATTGCAGAAGGAAAAAGAACTACTTTATTGTTTTCTGCTAGAGTTCTCATCAGCTGAAAAAGAGCTGGCTTTCTAGGTCTTGATAAAAATTGCTTTTCTGAACTATACCCTATTTCCATACATATTTGGGCTGGGTTTGGACTTCTGGTACGAATCCTTAAATTCTAGGCACTCAAGTTTTGACGTCAACATGTTTTGGTAGCCTGTCTTCGATAAACATTTATAGCCTGAAAACAACTTCTGTATTTAAGGAACGGTCACTGGAATGGAAGTTTGGCTTCCCTGGTTGGCTCTAGTTGGAAGTCGGCCGCTAGGAGGCTAGCTGGCTGCTGGTTTGGCGTCTGATGGAGGCCAACAGTGGAGTAAACTCCACTCCTAGTGGCTCTCCAGGCATCTCCTAGATCTCTCAGGCACTATGTTCTAGAATAGTCTTAGTTAAGGTCTGCTCTGACCTGGACCTAGGATCCTCGGGAAAGTTGGAGGTCCTGCTAGAGGGCTGTGTTTGAAGCTGGGTCCTTGGCCTGGCCTCCTGGGTCTGCTCACTTGAGGGTGCACTGACTGGCTAATGCTACCTGTCACTTAGCAACTAGTTCTCCTGTGTTCTGGTTTAACAACATACTAATATCAGTACTTGTAGTCTATCATGTACTTTCTTACTCCCATTTTGTGTCTTAAAAGCTAGACCAAGCATTCTATGCCCACCTCAAGATTAAGGAAAGTCACTTGGTCAAGGTCATGAAAATGGCAGAGCTTCATTTAGAACCGGGATTCTCAGTGTCACTATTGGAAATTTGGGGTAGAGAGATCTTCATGGTGGTGGAAAATCTTGTGCGTTGTAGGATATTGAGCCATATCCCACTTATACCTACTAGATACTAGTTGTAAACTGCCCCCTGTCCCAAGTTGTGACTGTCAAAAATGTCTCCAGATGTCTCCTGGGGACAAAATTCTCAGTTGGGAACCACTGATCTAGAATAGAGGGATTTCCCACTTTAGGTCCCTTCTTTATGCTGCAGAAGTCGTCCCACATTGCTTTGGTCTCATGTAATGCAATATTCACAAAACTAGAGTTTTATGAGGAGAGACCTTATGTATAATGAGAACTTCCCATATTCTAGTAAGAAAAAAGACAATTCTGTACTTGAAGTGAATCCTTTCTTGATCTTTATAAGAATTAACTGTACTTTCCTGTTCTTCCATTGGAGTATGGAGTATGACCCCAAGCTACTTTCTACAGTTTACCAGTTGTTCCTGGGAATGTTCAGTTTAACTCCCACTTAATTGAATGTGCAGGGAATGTGTTCTCCACGTGAAGTGCCAAGCTTGCCTTAAAGAGGTTAACAAACCACCAATCCAATAAAATAAGGATATATGAAGTTTGGCCTAGATAACAGGTAATATTTTAAGCTATATCTGATGTTCAAGAGACAAACAAGATATGGCTCAATGGATCTTAAATACTTCTTGAACAACCATGTGTAAGACCCCGAGCTAGGAGCCAAAACGGATTACAGAAACTCTGCCCTTCAGGTACTAGAATCTTCTCCAAACATCAATAGATAATATTACATTTTGTTAGAAGGATGTGAGGATCTGCCAGCAGCGGGAGTGTGGCATGGACTCAGCGGGTAGGGTTTAAAAATTGTATTTAGGTATTTCTAAGTAATACAAAAATACAAAAGAAATGAAAACATCCCATAAAATTAGAAAATGATTTTGATGTTTTGGATAATGTAATTCAAGCATTTGAGTATAACTGTTGAGTCATGCCTATTGGTTTTCTTCAGTCGTCTTGAGATGTAAGTAACCTATAACCTTGTTTAAGTTTAAGGTCTATAATATGTTGATTTGGTATACTTGCAAAGTGGTCGGCAACATAGCATTGGCTTGCAACAGTCACAGCCCATAATTAGCGTTTCTTTGTCACATTTTTTTAAAACTGCAACTTTACCAAGTGTGGCAAATCTACATAATGTCTTAGTGATAAGATTTATAATCTGTTTATGGAGGTTTGTTTTTCCATTGTCTTCTAGAATATTTTTTTTGTGGGGTGGGGGGGGTGGGGAGAAAAACCTCTAACAGCCAGATCTTGGGGGATAGAAAGCCTACCCAGAACTAAACCCTTAATAAAATCTGATTTTTTTTTTTTTTTTTTTTTTTTTTTTTTTTTTTTTAAGGTATGAAGACTTTTTCTGGGAGCTGTGCCACAGGGAAGATGGAAGGAAGGAAATCTTATTTGAAAGCATATTAAGTACATTTTGTCTCCCACGTATAAGTGAGGTTTATATAGAAAAGGGAATAAGCTAAAGGAAATAGATTGGCTAAGGGTAGATCTTTATTCAAAACTCTTTATCCAGTGAGTTATACAATTGCAGAAAGAAGTATGTGGGCTATGACAAAGTTGGACTGAGCTCTATTCTGTTGGGTTGTATGTCCAACTTTTCAAACACTAGGAGATAGAGGGGTGTCATGGGACCTCCCCTATGAGGAGTTGGGGGAACTAGCACTTGTTAAGCATTTCCTATGTTTTAGATGACTCCGTACATATTAAATAACTGATAGTGGCACAACAACCTTCTGAACCAGGTGGTGTTAGTACCATTTTACAGGAGAGAACTCCGAGAAGCCATGTAGTATGTGACTGGAACAGATGTGGTTCTGTTTCATGATCAAGCCTTTCTTCCCTGTTCTCAACTTCAGCTTTTTGTGCCCTGATGTTTTTTATCTTGTAAATGTTATAACCGTTTGTGCCTAGGAATTGCCTACTTATTTATATCCCTTCCTTCTATCCCCTTTTCCTGTTTCCAGAATAGTCCGGGGTCTCTAACGGGCCACTCACAAGATCAGGGTGTGTGGGAGAGGGACCGCCGATTTGGGATCGGGTAGTGCTGTTTCCAAATGCCAGCTCTGCCACTTAGTAGCTCTGTGACCTACGGCAAGTTTAACTAGTCTTAGCTTTGGTTTCTTTAACTGTAAAATCTAAGCAGTAATGCATATTGTGCCTGACATCCAGCAAACACCCCATTGGTGGGAGCTGCCGATTCCATTAGATCTTCGGGAAAGAGGAAGCTGTTTGTCCATCCCTCCCCCAGAATATTTCCACTTTCTCCACCTTAGTTTTCAATTTTCTCTTCAAATTGTAGCCCTGAAATGTACATAACTGTTTCTGGCAAATTTTGCAAATCTAATTGCATCTGGTATCAGTCAAGGTCTTCTATGACCCATAGTTTGAAATAGACTTGGAAAGAAAACTACCTGAGAACAAACCATGATCAATAGAAAATTATCTAGCGGGCAGAAGAGGATAGACAATTACCTTTGGTGGTTAACTTGGTTTATAGTGAGCTATTCTGAAAAGTCACTGCTGTTGGTGACCAATGGGTCCCCACTGGATCATGAGTGTCAGCCAGTATCCGAGAGCTCCAGATTTGCTTTCCTTAAAGATTCTAGTATTTCCCTGAGGAAAAACCTAAACATTAACAAATTTCAGCCTTGGTCAACGTGCAAGGGATCTACAGTAAATGTCACCATTCCCACTCTGGGAGGAAAAACTCAAGATGAAGTCTCCCAAGGTCACTCAAAGTTAGTGCTAGCCTGTCATCCTTCCTGCCCTTCTGAGAGGCTTGACCCTTTGCTAAACAGCTCTTTTAAGGTCTGGAATTAACATATAATGCCAAGATGAAAGCAGGTCAGCAGGTCTCTTGTTCTCTAAATGTGGTGTGCTGTTTTTTGTTGTTGTTTTTTTTTTTTTTTTTTTTTTTTCCTTTTACCCCATGAGCCTTTCCAGGGTTAGAGGTGTGATGGACGCCTAGGTCTCCATTAATAAAGAACAGCTGGAGAGAAGGTATATAGCCATAAGAATTAGGATGTTAACTGGGCCAGAAGGTTTTCTCTAGTCTGAACTTAATATTTAAAATGTACTCTCTAAATGTTCCACAAGAAAAATGGAGGACTGCTGGAGGAATTGGGGTGAAACTGGGACAGCATGGGCTCTGGGACCAGCAGCCTGGATGCAGGGTGGGGCCCCACCCCCTGCTAATTGAAGGTTCTGGGACAAGTGACCTTTGCTTTCTGAGACTCCTTTCTTAACCTGTTAGAACAAGGCTATACTACCCTATTTCTATCCCTCAAGGTCTTGTCCATTCTTTAAAGGTTGGTTCAGATGCCATCCCTCCGTGAGACCTTTTCCTGTGTCTTTCCTTGGCACTCTGTGCATGATTCATCTATGCTGTCCACTCTCTAGCAATTTGCCCAGATCCTAATCCTAAATGTATCTTCATTCAGTAAGAGGGAATAAGACTGCTGAGAATAAGAGCCTGTCTTCTCCTTTTGTGCCCACTGCCTTAACTAGAATGCCTTCAAAAGCTGTTAACTGAATGTATGAAAGCTAAGCAAAAGTTGAGCAATTAGCCTAGACCAGGCACAGGTGAACTGCTTTAAATGGATTATCCTATTTAAACCTCCTCAACTTTGAGGGAGACCCATGGTTTTTCTCATTTTACATGGGTGAACTTCGTTTTCTGGAGGTCTGGTCATGGATTTAAATACGAAGATTCAGACAAAATGGATCTTCACCAACCTGGTGAATATGAGGAAATACGGATTAACTTTTATACAGCCATCTTCTATATCAAGCACTGGTCTAGGCATTTACACAAAACTAACCCTCACCACAATCCCATGAGGTAAATCGTATTGTACCCATTTCATAGATGAGAAGATGAAGGTGCTGAGAGCCTAAATTTTTCTTTTCTTAGGACCACATAGCAGGGAAGTGGAAATTCAAATTTAGGCAAACTTTTGGTTTTCAGTTAACTTCTTGTTACCTGGTTAAGTGCTGCTTTGGGTGGCTTCTTAAGGTGGGGGGGGAAGACACTAAGACTTGTTGAGGTTATGTGGTACAGCTTCATTACTTTGAAGAATTAGTTGCCCTCTAGTTTTTAATTGCCTAGTTCAGGAAACCTAAAACAGCATAAAAACAGCCTAATTTGTAAGTCTTTATTAGTGTTAAATTTTTACAAAAGATCCGAAGAGTAGAAGTTGGGTTTTTTTTTTTGTCTTTTTTGTTTTGTTTTTTAAAGCCTTTCTGGTTTGGTCTCCACAAATCTGAGAAATTCTTCGTTCTCCTCCTCCCTTTTTTCCAGGGTAGTTGTTAAATGAAGAGAAAGTCGGATGAAATAGCAGATCAACGATTGTTGCTTAATATCCTACTTTCACCCCGCTCTGGATTTGTCTCCCAGATGGAAATTTAACTCTCAAATGTGTAGGTGTGATCTGTTCCCATGATTAAATTGGGAGCTGTGGGTCATCTGGGTGGCTCAGTCGGTTAAGTGTCCAACTTTGGCTGCGGCCATGATCTCCTGGTTCGTGAATTCAAGCCCTATGTTGGGTTCTGTGCTGTCAGCTTGGAGCCTGGAGCCCGCTTTGGATTCTGTGTCTCCCTTTTTCTCTCTGTTCCTCCCCTGCTCTCTCTCGTTCTTTCTCTCTCAAAAATAAACACTAAAAAAAAAAAAATCAGGGGCTGTGGGTTGGGCGGAGTGTGCAGGTTTTAGAGTTTACCAACCTTGGTGACCTGGACAACTCTGGGTTCAAGTTTCCTTGTCTGTGATGTTAACAAGGTGGCTTTCCTCTTGTCTCTTGTAGTAAGACCATGACTAGAGTATTGGGTTCAGGTAGGATGTTTCTATTTATCATGTGGTAATTGTCACTGAAATGAAGGCTATGAGGAAGAACTTGTGGTTTTAGAGTAAAAGAGCTGGCCATTTGACCTACATGGTTAAGGGAAGTTGAGAAAGGTTTTCAGCCTTTGCATTGACTCTCTTCCTTTAGACTCCTTCTACTTCTCTTGATCGACCCTTTTCAAATGGGCGTTCTGTTTGGATTCTCTTTTCTGGACCATGACTGTCAAACCATCTACCTTATCTTAATCATTAAAGCTTCTAGCCCCTACCTCTGCTCCCAGTTCAGACTCCCCAAAACCACAGAAGAAAGCTCCAGTTCCTGCTTCTCTGGGAAGGGTAAATTGGTCCCCTCCACCCCCATTAAAAATCTCTATCACCGTATTTGGCCAAGGTCCTGAACTGGGCTACCATTGATATTCATATACTAGACTAGCCATAGGGACAGCCTCACATGTTTGAGGCCTAGTTTACATGGAGGTTTTGGTGAAACCTGTGCAAAAATTAGACCTATTCATTTCCCATTAATCCAACAAGGTATTTTAAAAATTTCATTTAAATTCCAGTGAACATGCAGCCTAATAGTAGTTTTAGGTGTACAATACAGTGTGAATCAGATTTGAGAAGATCAGAATCTAGTAGGTAACATTTAGACATGAGGCTGAACACGTTGTTTTTTTTTTTTTTTTCTTGTGGTGTAAAACCCAAAACTTTACCATCTTAACCATTTTAAAGCCTACAGTTCAGTAGGGTTAAAGTGTATACACCTTATGAAACATCTCTAGAACTTCTTAATGTCACAAAACAAATTCTGTACTCCTTAACTCTTCTCTCCCTCCAGCCCCTGGCAACCACCATCCTACTTTGTTTCCATGAATTTGACTACTTTTAATACCTCATAAGTTGAATCCTGCAGTCTTTTTTGCTTGGCCTCTTTTACTTAGCATAATGGTCTGAAGGTTCATCCATATGGTAGCATGTGGCAGGCTTTCCTCCCTTTTTAAGACTTGATAATCTGCTTTGTGTAAATCATGTTAATCTAGTCCTCTGGACGTTTGGGTTGCTTCTACCTTTTGGCTGTTAAAAATTGCTATGAACATGGGCGTACAAAAATCTCTTGGAGACCTTGCTTTTGATTCTTAAGGGTATAGATGCAGAAGTGAGATTGCTGGATCATATGGTAGTTCTATTCCTAAATTTCTCTAGGGCTTTTCATACTATATTCCACAGTGGTTATATCATCTTACATTCTCCCAAACCATGTTCAAGGGTTTCCTTTTCTCTATATCCCCAACACCCATTTTTTGGGACTGGAGTGTGGGAGTAGTAATTATCCTAATAGGTAAAAGGGTTTTTTTTTTTCTTTTTTTTTTTTTTTTTTTTTTTTTTTTTTTTTTTGCCTCGAAGGATGGACGTAGGCTTGTGGGGAACTTCATAGTTGTTTTTTTTTTTTTTTTTTAATGTTTCTGACAGTGAGGGGAGGGGCAAAGGAAGGGAGACACAGAATCTGAAGCAGGCTCCAGGGTCTAAGCTGTCAGCACAGAGCCTGATGTGGGGCCTGAATCCACGAACTGTGAGATCATGAGCCAATCTCTGATGCTCCACCAACTGAGCCACCCAGGTGCCCCTCAACTTCATCGTTAAAAACATTATTGCTTTTCTGGGAGCTAAGTAACAGGGGCCAGATCTCTTACCATCCAGAGGCCATAAAAGAATTATCTAGAAATCCTCACTACATCCATAACTGCATTTACCCTTTTGCTTGCATAGGATATAAAATTTCGTGAATAAATAAAAACTCCTGGAACTGGCATGGTTAAGCAGAGTGAATTCTAGAAGACTGTTCTTTTTTAATAAGTTGGGGTTAGAAAATGTGAATGGTGAAAGCTTTGGGGAAAATTAGTGAAAAGCCTTGTGAATTGGGGGGGGGGGGTGGGGTAGGTGTGGCTGGCTAGAGTAGGAGGCAGGATAAGGATGAAATTCCAGGGTGAAGTGTGCCCTGGGAGAAGCCTTGAAGGTGAGAGTGAAAATCTCAAATGGTCACAAAAAACCAAGTTGGGGAATGTGGGGCTGGGGGGGATAGTATAGAGGAGCTAATCTGAGGAGCTGAATGAAAAAAGGAAAGTGTGAAGTCATGAGGTGAAGGGCTTTGGGAACCTGTTACCTTGTCCATGTCTCTAACTCAGCAGGAAGTAGCTATAGGCTGTAAGGAGTTGGTGGAGGAAAAAATCCCCTTTGGCCTAAATGTTATTTGATGTTCATTGATTATGTGATTCACTAGTTGAGAGATGGTCAGGGCCTGGTCTACACATCTTGCAGGAGAGGAAGGGTCAAAGTGTAGAGTGATGTGTCTTCATGTTCTCTCTTCCTGCTTTAGATCTTCACATATACCCTTCACTTTGGCTCTCTTCTATTTTGTCCTTTGTTGTTTGCAGGGTTTCTGTTACATGAAATCATCATTAGAACATCATTTGTTCTGCCACTTTTTTGATAAGAGTTGAAAGTGAAACCTTACATTTCTGATGTTAACATTGTAAATGTCAATGGCTTGCATTGTAACTTTCATTCTTCTGTATAACTTTCAGATAGTTATATGCCTATTATCTTTCACAGATGACCTCTTCCACTCTTAGACCTAGCCTTTGGGAGGAAGAGTAAAAGTCTGGTTTTGGTTTAATGGCGCCTTTTTCTTCAAAAAATGTTTTGTGGAGCCAAGAGTTTTCTTCCACTGCTTAGCTCTTAAGTCCGTTCAATCTGATCTGCCATGTAACAGTGCAGTTTCATTGCTATTTCTCATGGAAAGGCTGACCAGGATCCTTAGCCAGATTCAATAGCCCGTTTTATCCCTATCATTGTTTAAGGTGTTAGAATTTAATCAAAGTTACACTTCAAGAGAATTGCTAATATTCTGCACCCAATCCCTTGCTATTTACTGGGGTTTAAGGAGGAATTGATAAATCACACCCCTTTTTTTATACTTATAACCAGTTGAAAAGTTCAAAGATGAAGAAAAATGTTCCATTACTAATAAAGTTGATTCCAGAACATGCCTTGACACATAGCCAGTTGGGTTTCTTAATTCCCTACCATGCCAGTTCAAATGTATCTGACAGCTCGTAGGCTACCTTTCTTCTCCTGACAGCTACCTCTCCTCTCATATCCAGGGCTTCTGTTTTCCTTTCTTGATGGACAGGAACTGCCTCCACATTTTCTCTTGCCCCAGGTGGTATCTGCCTTCCTCTTCTCTAGGGCACAAATTGAAGGGCTGTAAGGAAACAGTTACCAAGAAGGGCAAATATGCTAGGAGATACCTAAAAATTTATACACATAGACAAATGGCATTTGGACCCAATTCTGTCTTCCCTGCCTGTCACTTCTTAATTCTAGGCTTGCTTTCGCCAAACAGGTAGTGCCCATTTTTGACAAATGACTTCTTTCATCCTCTTAGGCTTGGGTTTTGCTTGGGAGAAGCCAACAGCCCATGGGATCTTGAGAGGGTAATGTCAGTGTCAAACCCTGAGTCACAGGCTAGGCTTCCAAGGTGGCCAGATGCTTGCCAACTGCACAGATGAGGTTTCTGTGAGTAGGGATGAAATCCCTACGATCAGGCTAGAAGTAAAGGTTTTTGAGATTTCACAATTTTGGTAAATCCTGTAACTCCATACATCTAGGCAGAAAACGAAATCCACTTTTTAAGGAAAAGGGGGAAGTATCTCAATCACAGCTTGTTCACACCCTCCTTAATAATACTCCTCAGGTGTTTGATGCTGATTTTTCTCTTAAAGACAACAGAGAAACTATGACTATTAAGCAAGTGTCAATAAGGTCTGTGAGTTTTTTTTTTTCCAGGAAGAGGAAATTTATGTATGGCAACACTTGGAACAAGTCCCTTTAGGAATTTATCCAGAAACTGTGCCAACTGCTGTCCAGGACTAAAGTCAAGAGCCCAGTCTGCCTTCGGTCAGGTGGTAGAGTCAGGATTCTCAGAGCCATGACTATCCCTCTGAAACCATTACTCCCTAATTGGCAAAACACATCTGACGATGCACGCACTGCGTTTTTTTGGCATTCCTGTGTGTACACGGGCATAGTGTTGAGCATGGGGTGGTAATCCTGATTGCCTCCTGGTGATGGGAAGGGGAGTGAGCAGGGAATTCTAGAAGGGGGATTATAGACCCTGATGCCCATGGTGCCAGGCAGGAAACCTAAGTAATCAGCTGTTTAAAAATAAAACACAACAATAGCCCAAGATGGTGATAAAAGGCGAGCTCTGTGGTAGGGACTGTGATGATCTAGAGAGTACAGTTCCCATCTGGGGAGGCATCCTCTGTTCAGCACAGGCAGGATGTTGGCTCCAGTGCTGCTGGGATTTTTGAACTCTGAATTACTTACCATCCTTTAAAATCAAAGATTCAAAAACACTGCACAGACAAAAGGAAACCTGTCTGGGCAATTCGACTCTGATTTGGATTATTATTATAAGACCCAGTGTTGTAAAGTGAGGCAGGGCTTCGGTTCATGTAGGACTAACACGTGGGAAGTGTGGGGCTTTCCCTTTAGACTTCTCTCCCCTCCTCCCCCCCCCCCCCCCAGCCACAAATCCATGGTTTTCTCCAACTCGGGTTCTCCTTGACAGAATATACGAAAGGGGTGAGTGTGTCAGGCTTCTGCTTTCCAGAGAAAAATTTGAAACTTGTGGTATTTGTCTTAATTGGCTGTCTCCCTGACTTTCACCCCTTCAGAGGAGAGACACTTGGTCTTTATCTCTGGCCATAGACACACATGTGCACTTGGACACCCAGAGGAGAAATCTAATGCACAAGCCAAAAGCTTCACTTGCTCTGTGAAATAGAAGCCAAATTCGTTTCTTCAGAAGTGCCAGGCATGGTTCGTATATACTGCAGGTGGAAAGTGGTGTCCTGCTGACCAAAGGCAGCAGAGATCACCCAGGGTTACATAAAACCTAAGTTTCGATATTTATGGGTAGGCATCCCTCTCCCATTTTTCACAGCCCACAACCTGTGGCCCACCTCTTACCCCACACAGTGGTCCTGCCCGCAAGAACTCTGGGGCCACATGGATTTGTGACCCCTGGCCTAAATATACCTTAGGATCAATTATGATAGAAACTGGTTCCCCCATTATATTATCCCCACCATAAATGGACAGAACAAGGTTTACTCTAAAGATTCGTTGTTTGATATGAAGTGAGCTGCACCAATTTACTGTACTTGGTGTATTCTGAGATGCTTTTTACCTTCTCTGTGCTGCCCATCCCCTCTTCACTTGGAGGACACTAATTGAGATTTACACAGAATTAAAGTGATCCTAAAAGATGGGAATCGGATTACAGGCTATATCCTTTTAAAAATGTTCTTAATGTTTATTTTTGACAAAGTATGAGCAGGGGAGGGGCAGAGAGAGGGAGACACAATCTGAAGGAGGCTCCGGGCTCTGAGCTGTTAGCACAGAGCCTGATGTGGGGCTCAAACCCATAGGCCACGGGATTACGACCTGAGCCAAAGTTGGACGCTAACGGACTGAGCCACCCAGGCACCTCCAGGCTATACCTATGCTAATGCTCATGGTGGGGGTGGGCAGAAACTGTATTTAAGGCTTAAAAAAAAATTCTCCATCTAGTTCCCTAAAATCCCTGTCTACTCTGACATCCTCTTAGAGCCAACACCTGAACACCTGGGGTTGTGGTCTGTGTATAAACATCGAGATTCTGGCTAGTTCTAGTCAGATGCTTTCCCCATTATCACCATCAGTAGTAGTTGGGAAGTGACTATGAATTATTAGGATTTGACCCCTCAGACTTGGAACCTCTCGAGGCTACATCTACCAGGTTCCTTGAATACCAGTGTGTCCCTTGTATTCCAAAGAAGCCTGAGTTGTTCAGGCTTCCAAAGGAGATCTGTGTCTGCATTCTATTTTTTTATCCTTACAAGAAAATGTATCTCCCCACAATGTATTTACCGGTCACTGGGGTAATACTTTCAAACTTAATAGTTTGGTTTCCTTTCTCTCAATACAACTGCTCTTGCTATACTTCACTCAGTTGTCTGGGGGTAGGGGCTTGGGAAGTTCTGGGGAACAGGATATATTATAAAGGTCATGCTAAAGGGAAGAGCCAAGGATATACTCAGAATTTGATCAAAATCAGATTAGTTAGCAAGATAATGGTTAGTAAGCCATGGTAATGGTCTAGAGTAAGGACGTTCCAGTTCCCTTAATATCCACAAATAAGGCTGGTAGGTCAACAAATGAGGCCTCTTCCTCATACCTGGGAGGGCTCTGCTTGTCTGTTAATACCAGCCTGGCCCCTCTGAAGAGGAGAGGAGAAAATGTAAGAGAAAGAAAATACTACTTCTGTTTGTTGTGTGCAGAGAACAGAGCTGAGGGAGATGGCAGGACATTTGCTGCCCCTTTGTCCTTCAGGTTTAGGCTTGAGAAATAGGTGTATTGGGTATGTGAGGCTGGTGCCAAAGAGGGGGAAAACTGCCTTGTTTCTCTGGAGTGCCACTGCAAGAAAGCATACTGGGTGGTCAGCAGAGAGGAGCCGGCAGCTGAGCTTTACGGAGTTGCCCCAATTCTTGTCCGGAAGTCACTGAATCGAGAGCCCAAGGGCCTATGAAAGGGGGTTGATGGAGTCCTGTGTGATGACCCTTGACTGAGGTGATGTTGAATAACTTGTGCACCTGTAGCCTGTGGAAGGCAAGCTGTAGTGAGTTAGCACAGGAGCCCATCTGAGCTGGGAAAAGGAACCTGAATTCTGCCGACTTCAGAGGAAGCCAGCAGACTGTTGGGGCACCCAGGAAGACCAGGACTATTGCTCCTGCAGCCTGGTACAAGGTCAGGATCCCCAAGGATCCCCAAAGACTCACACACCTGACTCCTCCATATACCTGGATGCCAAGTCAGGAGAAGTCCGCAAAAATTTTAGGGGGAAATCATAGGAATGTTTCAAGCCAGGAGATTGTCACTTAGAAAATTCTACTTAATACATAAAATGGTGCAGGCCGGCCACAAAGTCTTGCAGTCCTTCTTAAGGTTAGCCAACAATTCTTTGCTCACTTAATACCTTCTGTACGTATAGCTCTTCACTCTGTAACACACCTTCAGATGAGAAATCTCACTTTATCTCCCCTTTGATAGGGATCTGTTGAGCTAGACGGAGATACTTAGCAAGCGAGAAGGTAAGACAGTACTAAAGTCACTATCCTAATGTACCAAATTTTGTAGGTGGGCCTTAACCTTTGATTCCAGGTCTACCTTCAGCTCCGTGGCCTCTTATCCGTTGCCTTTCCATTTCTACTCTAGCATCACATGGATGTAAAAAAAGTCTATATGATGTGTCCAGGATTTTGTTGGCAAACACAGTGTTGTGAGGTGTGGTTGTGGGCTCGTGAAGAGGTTGGGTCAATAAAGGACTGTTGATCAAAGACTGTCCTGAGGCTTCTCTCAGTCTGAATGGTATATCCTGGTAAGCTGATAGTTCTGTAAAAGAGTAATCCTGTTAATTAGAAAATACCATCTTGTTTATATTAATTGAAAATTCCCTTTTTATTTTTTAAATATGAAATTCATTGTCAAATTGGTTTCCATACAACACCCAGTACTCATCCCAAAATGTGCCCACCTCAATACCCATCACCCACCCCTCCCTCCCACCCCCCATCAACCCTCAGTTCTCAGTTTTTAAGAGTCTCTTATGCTTTGGCTCTCTCCCTCTCTAACCTCTTTTTTTTTTTCTTCCCCTCCCCCATGGACTTCTGTTAAGTTCCCTTAGTATTCTCAGGTTGCTGAGGCCTGAGAAGGGCCTTGGCATCTTGAGGTCAGTGTGGCTCATAGAGGAGATGGGGATTAAAGGGCTGTGGCAGGATGCCTGTGTTCCATGCTCTTGGGTATGGACCTGAGGGAACTGTGAAAATGTATCAAGCATGAAACCAGGAGATGTGCACATGGAAGAGGTGATGCTTGCAGGGGTTGACTCAATCCAATGGACAGGGCCTGTATAGACCCTTTAGAAGGATTATGGAAGTGTTCAGGAGAAGAGCTAGATGCACAGGCTGAGTTGTGAAATGCCAAAGTTCTCCTTGCCAATAAATGCAGGTGGATGGATAAATGGGGATTCCAGGAAGAAGACCTAACCTGTGCAAAGGACAAGTGAGTGGAGTCAGTAAATATAAGTTTCATATGACTGCAAGTAAGCTAGTTTGGAACTCCAGGTTGTAAGAAATTGAGGATGATGTATCTGGAGATCTAAATGGGACAGAATGAAAAGAGCCTTAATGACTTACTACCATTAAAGACCTTAAGGTGGCAAGAATCTACCCTGCCATAAAATGCACTAGACCCAAAGGGTTTTGTAGTTCTTCAAAGCACACCTAGTATTGTATCTTCAGTGTTTCCATAACTTGAGTAAAACTGCTTGAATCCTTATACAGGGGTTGAATAACTTTGATATAAATATCAGACAACTCCTCAAAATTAGGACTATTTCATTTGTGAACATAAAGACCTTTGTATTGTGTAGACAAACTTGATGGCTTTTTAGATGGGTCATAAGCAAGTATAGCTGACATCAAGGAGTGATTCAATGTAGAATATGTAGTTCAGGACAAAAAGGCAGATTTGAGAATGGTTTCCTGTTTTACTATGCTTTGTCTTCTGTCAACGCTTTTTTTTTTTTTTTTTTTTTTTTGATAAGGATGAAAGTTGAGCTTTAATTTTTATCCTGATAGTTACTCCTAAATTGAAAGCCCTGGGCTGCCTGGGTGGTTCAGTCGGTTAAGTCTCTAACTTTTGGCTTAGGTCATGATCTCACGGTTCAGGAGTTTGAGCCCCATGTTGGGCTCTGTGCTGACTGCTCAGAGCCTGGAACCTGTTTCAGATTCTGTGTCTCCCTCTCTCGCTGTCCCTCCCTCACACACAGTTTCTCAAAATAAAGGAAAATTAAATATAAATTGAAAGCCCTACTTATACCTATTTCCCCCTATTTATAAAGTGCATCTGTCCTGCCTGCCCCCATTCCTTCATCTCAAATAAGACTGTAGCCTACTCTGACCTCGCTGTTGTCTCTTCCTGTCCTACCGCCGTTTCCAAATTCATTTCTTAGTGTCAAAGTTCCTCTTTTCCAGAGTAAGGATCTATTTTCTTGGTTTTCTGTTCTTTTCTGTTGTCTTTCATTGCCCTCCTCTCTGTCCTCCTCACCTCCACCTCCCTCTTTCTCCCCACCTCTGTTCCTCTTTAATTAAACCACAAGATTTAGAACTCTATCTCTACTTCCTATCTCTTCCTACTGTATTCATTTCTCCTCTTCCTGTAGAGTACCTTTCAAACAGCTTCAGTATGGGCATATTTTCTGACTGCTCATAAATATGAAAAAATCTTTCTTTCAAATGCTAGCATAGTAGGATGCAATATTCTAGGGTTAACCATCTCTTTAGCAGTTTGAAGATAGTAACACGTACTTATGTATCCAATGCAGATGAGAAATTGGAGATCAATTTCAGGTTTTTCTGAAGATTTGCTTCCCTCAAGAATGACTTTCTCAAACCCTCTTACAGTCTAAACTCTTTCACAGATCCTACTGTCTGGTTCTGGGAAAGTCTCTTCTGTAATTCCTTCAAATAATTTCCCTCCTTCTTTGGACAGTTATACTACTTTACATCTGTTTTTTATGTGTACTCCTTAATATCTGTATTTTTTGTGTGTTCTGGGCAATTTCTTCAACCCAATCTTTCAGCTCACCAATTTGCTATTTAACTTTGTCCACTCTGCTGTTAATTCCTTCAACTGAGTTTTCATTTCAATGCAATATCTTTCACGTATATGTCTTCAAAATATTAAAATCCTTTATCTTGTTCTGGCTTTAGGTTTTGAACATTCATTGTGCTTATTTTATCTTCTGTCAGATCTGTATCTTTGTTACACCTGTTTCAAATACCTATTCCAGTGCTTTTCCTCATATAGATTATTCTGTTGGTTGTACTTCATAGTCCAGTTTGACCTGATTGTCTTGCTTTAGCTGCTCAGGACTATGTCACCACAGGCTGAGCACAGCATCTCCTCATTTCACTTGGGCTCATTAGCCCCAGTGCACTAAATGAAGATCAAGACTGAATATTTGTGTTCTCTCCAAATTCATATGTTGGAGCCTTAATCCCAAATGTGATATTTAGAGGTGAGGTCTTCGGGAGATGATTGAGATGAGGTCATGAAGGTAGATCCCCTCCCTTGGATTAGTGTCCTAGGAATAGAGGAGAAGGTTAGAATGATCTCTCTCCCCAACCTTCCCCACCGCCCCCCCCCCCATGTGAGCACAGCAAGCACGCAACCATTTATAACCTAGGAAGAGCATTCCCAACAGATCTTGACCCTTCATTCTCTAGAACTCTAAAAATAGTCTAAGGTACCTTAAATAGTCTAGAAATTCAAATGGAATCGTGTTGTTGGTGGGTAATCAGAGAAGATATTTACCTGCTAGTCACATGGTCTGGCACGAATGATTTAGTATGAAGTTGTGTTTTTTCACATTAGAATTTTTTTTTAACTTTTTTCTTTTTGTACTTATTTTTTTGAGAGACCTAGAGAGACCGAGCACAAGTTGGGGAGGGGCAGGGAGAGGAGACACAGAATCTGAAGCAGGCTCCAGGCTCCGAGCTGTCAGCACAGAGCCCGACGTGGGCCTTGAACTCAAACTGCGAGATCATGACCTAAGCCAAAGTTGGACACTTAACCGACTGAGCCACCCAGGTGCCCCTTACGTTAACATTTTTTAAAAAACATTTAATTCCCATAAGTCATTTGTAGGGTGGAACCTACAGCACCTGGGACAGGAAAGGAAACTATGGAAAACTGAGAAGTAAGCCAAAGCTAGTATTTCTGAAAAGATGGAAAAAAAAAAATATCTGATGCAGGAAGAAACTTATGGATATTAAAATGTAAATTCACAAAAAAATCTAGCTCCTGCTCCAGCTCTTGATCAAATAGCTTGAGGAAAAACACATCGTTTTTCATTCTGTCACTGTTTTCACTTCATAGCCTGTCAGGCTTCTCAACCAAACGGAGACAAATTCTCCTGAAAACCATTAGGAACCCAAAGTCCACATTCAGTGCCATTATTATCCACTCCGTCATCCTCTGCTAATTCAGATACATTTTCAAATAAGCCATGGGTTATCATTTTAGTGTGAACTCTCCTCAATTGCATGAAAAAGGAAAGGGGAGGGAGAAGTAGGCACAGGGGTTAGCTAGAGCAAGCCATCAGTACTCTATCTGTACTCTTCTGTCCATTTGAATGCCACCCTTGCCTTTTCTTCTCCTAAAACTTCAAATTTCTACTTCTAAATCTCCCCCTGTTCTTTCCCTATAGGTTTTCCTAATACACCATCTGCTGTAGGTCTACTTTGTATTAATTTTAGGAGGCATTCTTTAAAATATTGTGCTTAGGTTAAGCAAAGAGATGGAGGTGAATAACTTTTACATGAGATAATGTGCGTGAAACAGTGTTTATTTCTGTCCTGCTAAAAGAGCCATACCAACAAAAATAGTAATCAGATGCTCTGTGGGCCTCTACGTTAAAATCTGGAATGGCCAGAATTGCATGTTTGCTCCTGAATATGAGTATCTACAATTTGAATTTGGTAACTTAACAACGTTTACTGCTTGCATATGTTCTTCCCTAATTGAAGGCAAGTACTAGATCAGAAACCTTGTCTTCATATCCTAGAATGTAGGAGAGTTCCTGACGCCTAGCAGTGTCAGCAGTTTTTGAAGGAATCAAAGGAGGCAGACATGGACATAGTCATATTGTAGGTTAGCTATGAGCTGCTTAGACTATCCTTGACCTTCTTGTATAAGGTAAGAGAATAGACTTTGAAGTTGGATACCCTTACATCTTGAGATTTCAGTGTACTAGATACATTGTTACATAACAAATTATCCCAAATCTTGGTGGCTTAAAACCATACATTCCCAGTTTCTGTAGGTCTGCCATCTTGGTGCAACTCAGCTGGATCTTGAGTCTCCCACAAACTAGTCAAACTGTTGGCCTGAGCTGTGGTCATCTCCTGAGGGTAGATTAGCTTCTAACTCACTCACATGGTGGTTGGTAGGAGTCCGTCCCTTGTGGGCCGTTGGATTGAGGGTTTCAGCTTGTTGCTGACTCCCGGCCAGACCCACCCTCTGTTCCACGGGCAGCTCACATCATGATATCTGGCTTCACTGTGGTGAGGAAGCTAGAAACTAGTAAGTGCTAGCAAGTCAGCAGTCTCTTGCTGACTGCTAGCAAGAGTCACCCACCCCTTTTGCTGTATTTGTTAGAAATCAGTCACTAGTAAATGTGAATACCAGAAGGCAGGGGTTGCTGAAGGCCATTTTAAGTCATGTGGCCTTGGTAATTTACCGACACTCTTGCTTAGTTTCCTTATTTAAAAGGAATACTAATAGAACTTCCCTATTAAGGCTTTCATAACAAGATAAGGAGAATTGGCACATCAGTGGCTTGGTGGAGTGCTCAACCCATAGCAAAATCACTGTGCTATTGCTATCTTTTTTATGTCCTCTTTTGTGGATTCCTTACTTGTAAAGTGAGTGAGTAGATGATCTCTTTGTAAGTCCTAGATGCTTGATTTTTCTAGCCCCTGGAATCTATGGACTTCCAACAGTCTAACATTGTTTGGACTCAACATCAGTAGTTTTTTTCCTTACCCCTCTAATACATCATTGGGATCACATTTTAAAAGACTGTTGCAGCTGTAGGGGCTATCCTCTTGATGTTTGGAGCAAATCAAACATTGTGGCACAGTGCCCTTAGAATCCGTAAGTTTTCTGAATTCTAGTCTGTTTCTGCTAGTTGTTAGAGGACTTGTCTGTCATCTTTGTGTGCAGTTCATCTCAGGGGAGAGTGGGTGACCTCTTATCCCGTCTAGTTTTAATAGCCTTTGGACCTAACTTAAATTTGCTGCCTATATTGGTTTTTAGTTCTTCTTGCCATATTTTTCATACTTAGGATCAAGTTTCTTGCCATAATTACTTAGGATCAAGTTTCTGAGATTAGTTTTCAGGCATTTTAAAAAATATTCTCAATTTCCTAAAGATTATAGGATTGATAGGAGTATAGTTATATCACTTCAGGGATAATTAAAATGTAAAGAAACTGAGACCTGATAAACCTCTAGGATAGCTTCTAAGATTCAGAGGTCATTTCTATAACAAAAATGAAGTCAGATGTATGTATCAGGAAAAATTACTCCCAATTGATGAAACAGATTTAGGGGCCTTTAGCTTGGCTGGAATTAAAGATAAAAAAAATTTTCTTCTATAATGATACAAGTTATTGGACACTTCCTGAAGTCTCACTTGTCTTGTACCTTTTAGAGATCTACACGTACACAAGCTGTATCAGTAAAATGAGGAAATGAACTAAAGGCAAAGCAGATCTTGTATATCTAATTTTTGTAAGCTGTTCTAGCTTCTTGAAATTCCTGAAGCTACTTGAATCTTTTAAACATGCTCATTCTCTCTAGTGTTCATTTCTTGAAATCAAGTCCATGCTCAAATATCATTCAAAAGTAAGCACCATGGATTGAGTGATCAAACTGGATAATACTTCCTAGTATAGAAAAGGAACAATAAGAGGAGGGTAGCTTTTTTATCTTGTATTTCAAAAAACCGGCTTCAAAGTATTTCAAGAGAAGTCATCAGGTTGTTTAGAATAAGGAATCTATATTGAAGAAAAACTTAAAACTTTTGCTAGATTTTGGGGGAAAAAATCCCAGTCTCACAGCTTGTACGAAGTTCTTTGATTTGAACCTGAGCCATTTGATAGTCATTCAAATTCTAGCTAGTTGTGTGACTTAGAAATATGTGCCATTAGGAAAGAGTTGGTATTCCGAACTTCATTTTCACTTGTAATCTGGTATGTCACAGAGATAAGCATTAAATGAGATACGTGAATGTCTCACAAACTCTAATGGGTAACCCTCAGGATAGTTAACATTAATGATATTTTATGCATGATCTCTTATCTAGATTAAATGAAATCACTAGACTCCTATATTTCACTAGATGATAGGAATGCTATTTTGCCCATTAGGCACTATACGAAGTTCTCACATAATCATATTTAACTTAATCCTTGTGAACATGGAGTTTCCATTTTACAAGTGAGGAAAACTAAGGTTCAGAGAGGTTAATTTTGCCCAGATTATAAAACTAGCAAGTAACGGAGCTGAGTCTGAGATCCAGATCCAGATGATCCTTGAGATGATTCTTTTAAGCCCTTATGCTAAACTATTTCTGGCATCCACTGTGAAAAGGAATGCACACGACCTTCTGGTTCTGTTTCACCAGTGGTTTGCAAATGTGGCTGCATGGGAGAATTAAGTGTTAGAAAAAACTGCCAAGTCCAGGGCACACTTGAAACCTATTAAATCAAATTCCTTGAGGGTTGGACCCAGATATTAGCCCCCGCCAAAAAAGAAACCTCTTCAGGTGACTCCCAACATGCAGTCAGCCAGCCCTGAGACTCCCATGTGTTAAATGCTCAGCCCTGGAGATCTAGCCTAGTGCTTAACAGCCCTGGGCTTGGGAGCGAGAGGACTGACTTCCATTTGGCTGCTTTCAAGTTGTGTGATCATGGACAGGTTTCTTCTTTAAACTTTGAAAATGATCTGAACAATGCCATATTCATGATGAAAATAACCCATGAAATGTTTCCAGCACACTGTCTGGAACAAAGGTCCTGCCCATGGAGGTAGAACTTCCTATCTCTCGTTCATGCTCTGCAGATTTTTGGTCACTTCGTTCTTTTGAGCATATGTTCTTCTGTCCCTGGGTGGAAATAGGCTATTGGACCCTAAAGGCTCTTTCAAATCATTAATTTTATGCCTTTTCTAAAGGGTAGCATGAGACTTGTATTTGTGTAAGAGATCGACGATATTTAGCAACAGAAGTGACGTGTTGCTTATCCTGGGAGTAACCCAGATCACTTAGTAATGAGAACAGTTATTCGATGCCTTGATCAGTTAATGTTGGGGTTCTGGAAATGACCACATACATGCTTTTATAGACAGGTTTTTCCATTGTCGTCCTTTCTCCTTATAACTTGTTTACTTTCCTCACACAGGTGTAGGCAGCAGGGTTTGAATTAGTCTTTTAAGTGAGTGTATAATGGAGATGAGTAATTGCTTGCAGCTGCACATATCTGTAGGGATTTGTTTTCCTTTTAGTAGGGGACAGGATAATTTACCACAGAACTTTGCAAAGTGTAGTCTTGGTTGTCCCCATATGCTTGAGGGTGACTTTGCCTCTTGAATTGAAAGGCCACTGGAGCTTCCACCCATCTGTGAGACGACATGGTAGCTGGGGGACCAGCAGCCAATTTTCTTTACAGAGGTGTTTTCCCCTCCCTTCAATAATAAAGGGGTCAGTATGGTTTCATTTTGAGTAAAAACTAGGAACATGAATAGTGGATAGGTTATCCAGGGTAGAAGAGAGGTTTCAAGGGACTGGGCTCTTCCAGCTTAACATCTAAAATATCTTTTGAAGATGAGGCTTTAGGATGTGCTAGATGCGGCTTGAAAATACAGCTCAAAATACTAATATACAAGAACAATTCCATTGTCTGATTGTAAGACAAAATATGGTGTGACCTTCAAATGTGATGATGCAGTTACTGACCCAGAAAGTTGGCAGATGAGGATTTGTTTCTATTAGTGCTGATGGATTCACAAATGTGAAGATTCACATTACCTAGCTTTCTCCTGTCCTAATCTCTTTTGAGGCCTGGCAGACCATAGCTGACCTGGGATCAGAAAAAGGCAACAATGGCCCCTTGAGAATGTAGTACCTCTAGCCGGATCAACCTTAAACTTGTTCCCGTGTTTTCCTCTCAGTGAAGACTGGATTTTGAACCGCTGGCACTGTTGAAAGTCGAATTTTGAGATCTTCTATTTAGAAACAGGATTTTCCACAGAACTTCTTCTCTACAGAAACCTGGTAAAGGAAAGCATGGGATTGGCAGCAGAGAATGGGGATTAAGGGTCCTAGCTGTGCCTTTCCCAGCTATGTGATCTTGGATGGTCTACTTAACTGTCTTAACCTCCGATGTATAAAATAGGGTATATTTTCCTGGGTCAGCCTTCTTGTGAAGATGGAACTGGTCTTCAGTGGTTTGAAGAAACCACATTTGCTGAACCAATGTCAACATTTTGCGTGTTCAGTTTTCTGGTTAATAGCAAATAAAATGGGGGTGGGTGGGAACAGTTTTTAGTCAGAAATATTTTGACTCTTGGGCAGTAGCTGACTTCTCTGTCCTCCAAACCTGGTCAGCCTGATCTTAAGTCTTAAGAATAAGCCATCAGTGACAAAAATCTCCAACTGGTCTTCTCTACCTGCCTGGGCTTGCTCTAAGGATATGGGATAGCATAGTAGGAGGGCGTGGCTGGAGTTCAGGTGTCTGGGTTCAGGTACCCATCCAGCCACATACTATGTGACCTTTACCTCACTTTCCTGTAGGGGGCTTGTGGTAAGATTAGATGAGGTATTTCATATAAAGTATCAAGAACAGTGGTTAGTATACAGTAAATCTATTGCAAAAAAAAAAAAATCACTAAAAGTTACGGCTTTTACAGATAAAGTCCTAGGATCCTATCTTGGTAGTCGTAGAGGAAAGGCTAGTATTCCTCTCGTTTTTTTTCTAATTCTCCCAAATGACATTTCACCTATTCTTTGTTTCTTGAGCATGTGTGAACTGGTACAAATTTGTACCTAATAATGTCCTTTGAGTACCTATTATGTGCCAAGAATTGTATATACGTTTTCCCCCACTTTGTAAGCCAGGCATTATTTTAATCCCCCTCTCTTTTTTTTTTTTTTTTTTTTTTTTTTTTTTTTTTAAAGAAACAAGGCATCACAAAATGGAGTGACCGGACCAAAACCCTTAACCAGTGGCAGGACTGGATCTAAACTTGGATTGGAGATCCTCCTCATGTGTCTTTTATCTCCCGTACAACCCCTTGAACATCCTTGTCCACTGAGGAGGCAGAAACCTCCTTTACCCTTAAATGGCAATGAAAATCTCTGTACTCACACCATAGGTGTATTTCTAGAGTTGTGGGGAAAAGACCTCACTTTTGTAAATCAAATTCTATTCCAAATTTACAAGGAATATTGGTATTTGAACAGAATCCTATGACCTCTTCTTGAATGTTTTGGTATTAGTAAGGCTTGAGTATGATAGCTAACCTACCAGCTACTACTGTTCTAGCATGCTTAATCCATGACCCTATAGAATGAATTCGTTTTTAGGAAGCAGAAAGCCCTCTTGAGTGAGGTTGCTTTTGATGAGGACAGTACTATGAATCACACAGAAAAACCTGAGCAAACAGGCGAGTTCGGTTCTCGGGCCAGCCACCTGCTCTGGCCACTAGAGGGTAGTATTGGCATTGGAATGACACGTAGACATTGACAGCTCTTCACATTGAGAGGAAGCTGTGTGTGAAATGTGGGCTATTGCTAAATTTATACAAAATGGTTTGATGAAACAATTTGATATGACAGGAAACACCACATGACTGTAATTGGATTCTGCTGTTACTGGCAGCATACATCCTGAAAGGAATTCTTAAGGTCTGGTGCCCGTGGGTCATGGGGGTGGTTTACCTCCGGCCACAAATCAAGCCTGTGCCATTTGGGACTAAAACCGTCCCTTCTCCCTTCTCTACTTCAATCCTGCTCCACTTTGCCACTTGCAAATCGTAGGCGTATGACCACCACAGAAGTTGATTCCTCACTGAAGTGTCTTGGGGAATTCAGTTCTTGTGCCTATCCTCAGGAGGGCTCTGTGTGGTAGGTGGGGACGGCTATCCTCGTGCCCTTTTACATAGACCAAAAGATGAAGTCATTGAACCTTCAAGCCTCCCTCCGGTTTGGCTGTAGAGCAGGAACTGGATTAAGGGCTGCATTTTGTCCAACTCGGTTGATTTCAGTGCTTAGGTGTGACCTTCTTAGCCCTCTGTCCACTCTGCTTCCCCTAGTAGTCCCTAGAACCATCAGGCTGAAGGTAGTAGGTATCCAGGGTGAACTATTTAAGAGTATTTTCTTCAAGAAATACCCTTGCTGATCCAAAATCTTATGCATGCAGCATGCCACCTATTTAAAAACGCTTGGAGACTGTACATCTCAAGATTGTTGCTTTTCGTGAGCTTGAAGGAAATCATGCGGTGGGTTCCCACGTACTCTTTACCTGGTTTTTTCCCTGCCGGTAACCTCTTGTAAAACTACGGCACAGTATCTCAACCAATCTATCAACTCTGATCGAGTCAAGATACAGAACATTTCCAAGGGTACCCGGGTGGCTCAGTTGGTTGAGTGTTTGACTCTCGATTTTCACTCAGGACGTGATCTGATGGTTTGAGATCGATCCCCATGTCGGGCTCTGCACTCACAGCGCAGGGCCCGCTTGGGATTCTCTCTCCCCCTTTCTCTCTGCTCCTCCCCTGCTGATGTGTGTGCCACCCCACCCCCACCTCAAAATAAACTTAAAAAGATTTTAAAATACAGAACCTTTCCATCACCACAAAGATCCTTTATGTTCTCTTATATAGCCACACCTATTTCCCTCCCTGTTGAAACTGCTACCCTGTTTAACATTTCTATGATTTTGTAATTTCAAGAATTACAAAATAGAATTATACAACATGTAACCTTTTTGGGATTGCTTCTTTGCACTCACCAACTTCCTCTGGATATTTACCTAAGTCATTGAGCGCATCAATATTTTTTCATTGCTGAGTAGTAGTCCATGGTATAGGTACACCACGGGTTAACCACTTACTTGAAGGACATCTACATTATTTCCAGTTGGCATGGTTGTGAATAAAGCTGATATGAACATTTGTGTCTAGGTTTTTGTGTTGTAAGTTTGCCTTTCTATGAGAAAAAGATCCAGGAGAGCAACTGCTGGGTTACATGGTAACTTTATATTTTAAAGAAACTATCAACCTATTTTCTAGAGTGACTGCACTCTTTATATTCCCCTCAGCAATGTGTGAGCGATCGGCTTTCTCTGCTTTCTCATCAGCATTTGGTATTGTCACCATTTTTATTTTGGTTATTCTAATAAGAATGTAATTCTTCTTAGAGCTTTTGAAGTCTTTTATCAGCATTGTGTAGTTTTCAGCATGTCAAGTTTGGTTAGATTTACACCTTTGTTTTTCTTGTTGAACAATGGTAAGTGGTATTAACTGTCCGTGTTCAAGCATTCATTGCTAGTATACAAGAATACAGTTGATTTTCTGTGTGTTTATCTTGTATTCTGTGATCTGGTAGTCTCAATTCTAGGAGAGGTATTTTTTTAAGAGCGTAGATGTCTTGGGATTTTACATAGACTATGTCATCTACAGTCAGGGACAGTTTCTCTTCCCAATCTGTGTACTTTTTTTTTTTTTTTTTTTTTTTCCTCTTGCACTGGCTAGAATTTCCGGGATAGTAATGGATAAAAAAGTGGTGACAGCAAGCATCCTTGTTTCTGAACTTGAGAAAGTATTCAGTCATTCATCATGAAGTATGATTTTAGCTGTGGGGTTTTTGTAGATTCTCCTGATCAAGTTTAGAAAGTTCCCTTCTTGTTGAGAGGTTTCATTTTTGTTTTTAAATAAGTGGATGTTGAATTTTATTGAATGCATTTTCCATATTAATGGAATCATGAGATTTTTCTTTTTAGCCTGTTAACATAGATTATATCGACTTCCCAAATATTGAACCAGACTTCTATTCCTAGAATAAACTCCTTTGTTATGCTGTATAATTTTTTTTAAATCGAGGTATAATTGACCTAAAATTCAGCAATATATAAAAACTATATTTGCTGCTATTTAAGGACTTTAGACCTCCATGTTAAGAATATTCTGTGGGATGCCTGGGTGGCTCAGTCGGTTAAACGTCTGACTTCAGCTCAGGTCATAATCTCGCAGTCTGTGAGTTCAAGCCCCGTGTCGGGCTCTGTGCTGACAGCTCAGAGCCTGGAGCCTGCTTCGAATTCTGTGTCTCCCTCTTTCTGTGCCCCTCCCCCGCTCATACTCTGTCTCTCTCACTCTCACAAATGAATAAATGTAAAAAAAAAATTAAAAAAAAAAATCTGTAGACTTCTTTGAGTATTGTCTGGTTTTGGTATCGGGGCAGTACCAGTCTAAAATGGGGAGTGTTCTTGCCCATTTTCTGAGAAGAGATTGTGTAGAGTTGATGTTAATTTAAATACTTGGCAGAATTGCCAATGAAGCCATCTTGGCCTAGTGAATTCTTTTTTGGGAATTCTAAAATTATCATCCAATATCTTTACTAGTTATAGGGTATTCGTTTTGTGCATCCTACTGGATGAGTTGTAGTTTGTGTTTTTGAGGAATTGGTCCGTTTTGCCTAACTTGTTAAGTGTATGCCTGCTGGGATCTTCCTAGTATTCCCTCCTTATTCCTTTGGTGTCTGTAGTGCCTGTAGGGATATTACCTGTTTGGTTCCTGTTATTGGTAATGTAGGTCATCTTTGTCAGTGTTAAGATTTGACAATTTTGTCTATCAACTTTGTGTCTCCTTGATTTCACAACTGTTTTTCTATTCCCATTTTATTTCCTTCTACTTGTTTACTTCTTTTGGGTTCTTGAGGCATGAGTTTGAGAGCTTCCTCTTTTCTAACATAGGCATTTAGCACTAGAAGTTTCTCTTAGTATTGCTTTAGTTGTGTCCCACGAGTTCTGATCATGTCTCATTTTCATTCTCCTTCACTTCAGTGTATTTTTAAATTTCCTTGGAGACTTCTTTGATTCATGGATTCCTTAGAAGTATTTTAGTTTCCAGTGTTTGGAGATTTTCCTGTTACCTATTACTGATCTTCAGTTTGGTCTCATTGTGGTTAGTGATTCTAGGACTTATTTTAAATTTGTTGAGGTTTGTTGTATGATCCTGGATATGGCCTATTTTGATCAATGTTCTGTAGGTTCTTGAATGTGTATTCTATTTTTGGGTGGAGTGTTCTGTGTTTATTAGGTTTTGTTGATGGATATTGGGTTCTTCTATATCCTTGCTGATTTTCTGAGTAGCTCTATTGGTATTGAAAGAGGAATATTGAAGTTTCTAAGTATAATTGTGGAGTTGTCTTTTTCTTAGTCTATCAGTTTTTGCTTTGCATATGTTGCAGTTCCATTTGTAAATGTATACATATATAGGATTGTTTTCTTGTGGGTTATCTCTTTTATCATGATAGAACTTTTTTTGGAACCAGTAATTTTCTTGCTCTGGAGTCTACTCACCTAATATTAATGTAGCTATTCCTGCTTTCCTTTGATAACAGCATGATATATATCCTTAGCTTTTTTTTGTGATACCTGTCTATATTTTTGTATTTAAAGGGAGCTTTTTGTAGATAGCATATAGTTGGATCATTAAAAACAAAACAAAAACAACAAAAAACCCAGTCTGCCATCTTTCATATTGATGGATTTAGACCACTTATGTTTAATACAATTTTTTAAATATATTAAGGCTTAAATCTGCCATTTTGTTTCCTGCCACACCCCCCTCCTGCCCCACCTTCCTATGGAATAGTCGAAAAACTTTTCAGCATTTTGAAATATCTATAGTGTTTTGGAGTCTATTTATTTTATATACAATGTCCAGGGAGTTTCCGTTAAACTTGGCAGGAGAGGGGGAATAGGGCAAAGTATGTCTACTTTGGGAAGCAACTAAACCTCTCAGGATGATGATCTGTAACCTAAGGGAAGCTGGATTAGGTGCTTTTAATTCATCCTTAACTGAGTTCAGGGAACTCAGAAAGAAGAAAAGTTTGGTCTGAGAAGGCTTTATGATAAGACACAGGATTTGTATTAGGCCTTGTAGTCAGTCTGGCATAGCTTTTATTAATGTAGTAGGCTGAGGACTCCTCTGATGCTCTGTTCTTCCTCTGAAGGAAATCTTTAAGCAAACCTGGGGCAAAGGCCCCCCAGAGGGGAGGATTACTGTGTCCAGACCAAGCTGGTTACTGCTCACAGCCAGTGTTTACCTGCATGTATCGCTCGACCTGCTGCACTTCATGCTGGTGCACTTCTCCTGTGTCTCCAGGAGTGCCCTCCTCCCTCTCTCGTGTTGTTCATTCTAAACATTCTGAGACTTCTGAGTCTGTCTCCTCCAGAAAGGAGTTCTGAACATTTACACTCTTAAGGCTTTGTTATTTAAGATACTTCTATAGCTCCTGTAACACCATACATTGCTCTGTTCTGTCTTAATTTATATCTCCAGTTCCTGGAGAGCACAGCCATCTTGTCTATCAAAGCTCTGGAAGGGGCTTTAGAGATGGTTCCTCAGTGGATTATTAGTATTACTTGCGAGCTTTAAAAGTTATAGGTTCTCAAAGCCCATCTTCTACATAATCAAATTTTATGTGTGTATGGAGGCATTGGCGAGGGCAGGCTGGGTTAGAGGGATGTGAAAAGAAGCTATGTTTTGTTTTCAAAAGCGGTCTATAAGATATAGTGCCTCCTGATCTATATGCATAGCATCTAGTTTATATAGCTTACTTCCTGGTTCTTTGCTCAACATAGGAATCCTGAGGTTTCTATCACTTTCTATGACCATGACTCAAGTTCCTAAGAGGGATAATTGTGTGTTCTTAGAATGGACAGCAAGCCCAGCTGAGTGCCATGCCATTCTTGTATAGAGTTGTGCTCTGACGGGTCTCCAGTAGTGTGCTCTGTACGTCGTAGCCTGAGTTTTATTCTCTTGTCTTTCTACAGAGTTGAGGAGGCCTGCAATAGGCCTGATGACTCAGGAGATCTTAATGATCTAGCAAACGGACTATTTACTACTTCTGTATAGTAGAAAAGGTAATGTCTAGCTAAAAGTGTGAAGAAAATAACTTTTTTTTTCCTTTGGAACACGAAGGCATAATTTCTGCGTTTGGTGTCAGGAGTTACTTAGAAAATCCAAGTCAAACTTTTATAAAGACGGAATTGGATTCCTTTTGGGTAAATCTAGTGGAAAATTAATCATACAAAATATGGTGCCAAGAAAGCATTTGCAAGAGTGCAGATGCAGGAGTATGAAACATCACATTTTCCAGGCAATGCATCTCCTTATCGGAGCAGACTCCTTCGTGACTAGAGTGATCATTACTCAACAGTGATGGGTAACAAAAGCTCTTCTGTGCTTTAATCATTCCTTTAGAACTGATTGTGGAAGGGGGAGAAATGCCCTCTTGTTTTTGTAGTGCCCGTCGCACAGTAAATGGGACACTCGAGGGTCTCTCCTCCCTGCTTCAGGGCAGTGCCTCTCTATGGACTGAACCCAGTATGGAGATACGTGCATCCTGTATTCCAACGATCTGTCTGATAGTTAATTATCACATTGAGTAGAATGTTTTGGTGCTTTGTGACAAGAGGAAGAAACAAAAGCTCAAAAGGTTTTATCTGCTTCAGACTGTTTAAGGTGGACTAAATGTACATAGTGTCCTGGAAGCTGTGCTCTGGAGCGGGGCCAGACGTGGCACAATGCCAGGGACAGCCATTGGTGTGACAGCCACTCGTGTTACAGCTTTTCAGTGGCCTGCACCCTGAGACAACCCCTGCTACTTGTCTAGGAGATTTGTTCAACTCTTATCTTCTAAGATGTACTGAATTCTAATATATATATATGGTATTTCTAATTTTCACAAACTGTCTTGTTCCACAGTGTTCCTTTTGACTCTTTAAAGCACCCAATTTTTTTTTAATTTAAAATTTTCTGAACTATTCCATTGGGATCAGTTCACAACTTAGTTCACCATACATGGGTGATGAGCATTGAGGAGGGCGCTTGTTGGGATGAGCACTGGGTGTTGTATGAAAGCCAGTTTGACCATAAAGTAAATTCATAAAAAAAAAATCTGTTAAACTTATAAACTTAATATTGACTTTTAAGTACTTCATCTTATGGACAAACAAATCTGATACTTAAGGAATTAATTTTAAATGTTAAAAAATGCAGATGAAATTTTATTGACCATAACTTTGAGATCTAATTTATATACAAGTTGGAGGTGTGCAGCATGTTGATTAGATACTTACTACTTTTGATTTGACTTATATATTGCAAAATGGTTACCACCATAACATTAGCGAACCCCTCCATCACATCATATAGTTACCATCTCTTTTTTGTGGTGAGAACATTTAAAATCTAACCTCTTGGCAATTTTCACACATGTAATATAGTACAATGTATACAGTATAAATTGTGAATAATGCTGCAATGAACATGGAGTGCAGATATAAGATCCTGTTTTCATTTACTTCTGATATGTGCACACATATACATACAGGAGTAGGATTGCTGGATCATATGGTGATCTTAAGTTTTTGGGTAACCTACATACTATTTTCCATAATGGCTGTACCAATCTCCATTCCTACCAACAGTGTGTAAAGATTCCCTTTTCTCCATATCCTTGCAAACATGTTCTCTCTTGTCTCTGCGATGATGGCCATCATAATAGATGTGAGGTGATCTCTCATTGTGGTTTTGATTTTCGTTTCCCACATGACTAATGATTTTAAAAAACTTTTCAACTCTTCAGTATTTTGATGGAGCATGGGGGGGGGGGGGGGCGGGGCGGGCAGACACACACCCACCCACCCACCCCTACCTGAAGCAGGCTCAGGCCTGTCAGCACAGAGCCTGATGCGAGGCTCAAACTCATGAACTGAGATCATGACCTGAGCTGAAGTCGGCTGCTTAACTGACTGAGCCACCCAGATGCCCCTCATGACTAAGGATTTTGAGTACCTTTTTATATACTTGTTGTCCATTTGTATGTCTTTTTTGGAAAAAGGTCTATTCAGTTCCTCTGCCCATCGTATAATCAGGTTGTTTGATTTTGCTATTCAGTTTACATATTTTGGATATTAACCCCGCATTAGATCTATGACCAGCAAATATTTTCTCCCAGTATGCCCGTTACCTTTTCATTTTATAGATTCTTTTGCTGTTAAATCTTTTTAGTTTGATGCAGTCCCACTTACTAATTTTTGCTTCTGTTGCTTGTGATTTTGGTGTCCTATCCAGAAACTAATTGTCAACATCAAGGAATGGTTTCCCTACATTTTCCTCTAGGAGTCTTATGGTTTCAGGTCTTATGTTTAAGTCTTTAATTCCTTTTGGGTTAATTTTTGAAAGTGGTGTAAGGTAGGGGTCCAATTTTATTCATGTGGTTATCCAGTTTTACTAGCACCATTTATTGAAGAAAAGATCATTTTGCCATGGAGTATTCTTGGGTTCCTTGTCAAATATTGACTGTATATGTGAGGGATCCATTGGGCTGTGTCTTTGTTTTTTAATACCATATTGTGAGGTTTTTTCACTTTTTAAAAAAATCATAGCTTTGTAGTATAGTTTGAAATCAATGTGCAATGCTTCCAGCTTTGTTCTTAGGATTGCTTTGGCATATTCAGGGTTTTTGTTTCCATACAGATTTTAGGATATTTTTTTTTCCTATTTCTATGAAAAATTCCATTGGAACTTCTAGGAATTACATTGAATCTGTAGATGGCCTTTGGTAAAATGAACATTTTAACAATATTCTTTTGATCCATGGACACAATATCTTTGTTTCCTTTGCAGTTTGTCATCAAAATCTTGTAGTTTTCAGGGTACAGGTATTTTGCCTCATTGATTTAACTTTATTCCTAAGTATTTCTTTATACCGTGAACGGGGTTGTGTATTCTTCAGATGATTTGTTAGAGTATAGAAATGCTGATTTCTACATGCTGACTTTTTATTGTGCAACTTTACTAAATTTGTTGATTAGTTCTAACGGTTTTGTGATGGAGTGTTTAGAATTTTCTGTAGTAGAAATTACATGGGGATTAAGGAGTGCACTCACTGTGATGAGTACCAGGTGTTACATGGGAGTGTTGGATCCCTCCTTTGTGCACCTGAAACTAATATTACATCCGATGTTGACTGACTGGAATTTTACATAACAAGTTTAAAGAAAGACTATACCATTGGCAAGCAAAGACCATTTTACTACCGTTGTTACTTGAATGCTTTTTCTCTTGTCTGCTCTGGCTAGGATTTACAGTCCTATGTTGAATAACAGAGCAGGCTCCCTTGTCTTGTTTCTGATTTTAGAGGAAAAGCTTTCAACCTTTTACCATTGAGGGTGGTATTATCTGTGGGCTTGTCATATATGACTTTTATTATATTGAGCTATATTCCTTCTAAATTTTTTGAGTTTCTATCATGAAAAGTTAATTTGCAAAATAGTTTTTCTGCATCTATGCAGATGTTTTTAATCTTTTAATATGGTGTACCACATTTATTATGTGTATGTTATTTTTTTTATTTAAAAAAAATTTTTTTTTTCAACATTTTATTTATTTTTGGGACAGAGAGAGACAGAGCATGAACGGGGCAGGGGCAGAGAGAGAGGGAGACACAGAATCGGAAACAGGCTCCAGGCTCTGAGCCATCAGCCCAGAGCCTGACGCGGGGCTCGAACTCCCGGACCGCGAGATCGTGACCTGGCTGAAGTCGGACGCTTAACCGACTGCGCCACCCAGGCGCCCCTATTATGTGTATGTTAAATCATCCTTGAATCTCAGGAATAAATTTTTCTTAATGATACATGATTTTTCCAATGTGTTGATCTTTGGTTTGCTAATACCTTGAGAATTCTTGCATGTACATTCATCAGGAATACTGGCCTATGGTTTCCTTGTAGTTTTCTTATGGCCTTGGTATCAGAGTAATGGTGGCCTCCTAAAATGAGTGTGGGCATTCTCTCCAATTGTTTCTGCAAAGTTTCAGAAGGATTGGTACTTATTCCTTGAATGTTTTGGTAGAATTCACCAGTGAAGCCATCTGTTCTGGACTTCTTTTTGGAAAGCTTTTAACTACTGGTTCACTCTCCTTACTTAGTATTGGTCTGTTCAGAGTTCTTATTTCTTTGATTGTTTTGGTAGGCTGTATATTTATAGGAACTTATCCGTTTCTTTTAGGTTATGTAATTTGTGGGCATATAATCATAGTAGTCTCTTATCCTTTGTGTGATATTGATTGCAAATCTTTGATTTGATTTTGAGTCTTCGTCTTGTTAAACATCTGTCAATTTTAAAGCAGCTCTTCATTTCACTAATCTTTTCTATTTTTCTGGTCTCTCTTTCACTTATCTCCTGTTTTCCTTCTGCTAACTTTGAGCTTAGTTTTCTCGTTTATCTTGTTCCTTGAGGTGTAATTATAGGTTGTTTGTTTGAAATACTTCTTAAAGCTTATGGTGATAAAGCCTACATTCCTTATCAAACTGCTTTTCATTATCTCCTAGCCTTTGATATGTTGTGTCCATTTCCATTTTTTTCCAAGATATTTGATATCCATTTTTTAAAATGTTTGAGGGGCACCTGGGTGGCGCAGTCGGTTAAGCGTCCGACTTCAGCCAGGTCACGATCTCGCACTCCGTGAGTTCGAGCCCCGCGTCGGGCTCTGGGCTGATGGCTCAGAGCCTGGAGCCTGTTTCCGATTCTGTGTCTCCCTCTCTCTCTGCCCCTCCCCCGTTCATGCTCTGTCTCTCTCTGTCCCAAAAATAAATAAACGTTGAAAAAAAAATTAAAAAAAAAATAAAATGTTTGAGAGAACATGAACACACAGAGGAGCGGCAGAGGGAGAATATGAATGAGTGAATGAATGAATCCATCCCATACAGGCTCCATTCTGTCAGCAGGGAGGCTGACATGGGGCTTGATTCCATGAACTGTGAGATCCTGACCTGAGCCAAAATCAACAGCTGGATGCTTAACCGACTGAGCCACCCAGGCTCCCTGTTTCTTTAACCAATTGCTTCAGGAGTGTATTGTCCAATTTCCACGTGGTTGTGATTTTTCCACCTTTTCTCCTGTTGTTGGTATCTAGTTTGATGTTATTATGGTGGGAAAACTCTTTGTGGTAGTATGATTTTAATCTTAAGACTTGTGACCTATGAACTATCTTCGAGAATGTTCTATGTGCACTTGAATGTATACTCTGCTGCTGTCAGATGGATTGTTCTGTACATGTCTTTTAGGTCCATTTGGTCTAAAACATGGTTCAAATTAATTTTTTTGTTGGATCATACAGAAAGCCATTGTTGAAAGTTGATATTCAAGTCCCCTACTACTGCACTGTAGTCCATTTTTCCCTCCAGATTTTAGTATTTATGTATTTCGGTGCTCTGATGTTGGGTGAATGTTTTTATCCATTTTCTCAAAGAATTGGCCACTATATTATATAATGACTTTGTCTCTTACCATTTTTTATTTTTTTTGAGAGACAGCATGGGTGGGGGAGGAGCAGAGAGAGAGAGAGGGAGACACAGAATCCGAAGCAGGCTCTGAGCTGTCAGCACAGAGCTCGATGCAGGGCTCAAACTCACAAACTGTGAGGTCATGACCAGAGGTGAAGTCGGACACTCAACCGCCTGAGCCACCTAGGCGACCCATCTCTTACCATTTTTGACTTAGTCTATTTTGTCATGTAGAACAATCCCTGCTCTTTGTGTGTCCTTAAAGCTAAAATGAGTGTCTTGAAGACCACCTACAGTTCACTCCTTTTTCTTCTTACATTTAATCTATTCAGCCACTTTTTTTGGGGACTTCAATCCATTTATATTCGGTATTGATGGGTAGGGACTTATACCATTTTCTAGCTGTTTTGTAATTCCCTTGTTCATTTATCTTTGGCTACCTGCATTTTTGAATTGATTATTTTTGTAAAAGTATGTTTTGATATCCCTTTTGTGACTCTGCAGGTTTTTGCTTTGTAGTTACTATGAGGCTTATATAAAACATGAGCCGATATGCTTCTACCAATGTGTTGTACATTTTCATGTTACTAACTAGTATTCTTACCCACGCCAATGCATCCAAACTCTTCCCCCCACCATCCAAGTGGGTGCTGGAACTTCTCTGGAAACCTCGTCTAGACTTCACAAAAGCTCTTTCATCCATGGGTGATGTCTAAGACGATGTTTTCTAAGGGCTCCTAGACTGCAGCTGAGATTGCTAGAAGTGATTCATGGGCTACAGCCAGGTCCACAGCCTAGGCTCACGTCTGTCTGCTAGTCACCTGGTTTACGGGTGGATGAGACTCGTTCCAGGTCTCTTGGCGGTTAGTACTGGACACCCCCAGTGATTCCAAAGGTTCTTTTGTCTATGGATGGATGCTGAATTGATGGGGGGGGTGCAAAAATGAGAAATATCATATGCCACCATGATGCTGATATCACCTCCAAGCACCTCTTTCTTGTGATGTTTTCAAAACTCTTATCTCTTGGAGCATAATGACTAATAGTTCTTCTCAAATATTTTCTTCCCTGCATTATTTCTCCCTCCTATTTTTTTCTGTTCCTGTTTTTTTTTTTTTTTTTTTTTTTGGTCTAACTTAAAGGTATTCCTAAATCTTGTGATCCTGGGCTGTGCATTTTAAGAGTGGGGTATTGAAATACTCTTTGGAAAATCTCATGTGAGCATGGGACTTACTTTTGAGATCACATTTCATTGTGGAGTACTGGATGCAAAATTGAATATATGTGGATCTTTGTATTGTTTTTCTTAGGGAGAATTCTCCAGTCTCCTGTCTGGGGAGCATATGTCTGTCTGCTTTGAGTCTGCTTTTTAACTGGGAAAAGAACTAGAGATTTCACATGTAGTGCACGTGGGTGTGTGTGTTTCCTGAATTCCCATGCCTTCCAGAGGCACTTGGTACCTCCAGGAAATTCCTGTGCCTAAGGAATTTGGCCTGTCCTTTGAAATGAATTTACTGCAATTTTAGTGGAGTTGGGAAGAAGTGAAGATAAATGTGTGTTCAAGTTAGGTTTAGTTGGAACCCCAAGCTTGATACTGAGATTGATGGAAAATTCATTTACAGTCAACGATTCTGTAAGAGGACTTTAGATACAAGGAGCATATGCAGTTTGAGTAGCAACTGATCAACTAGTGACTCTCTGGCACCAAAGAACCTTAAAGCAGTGTTAAGGACTAGGGCGAACTGAAAGACTTCTAAGACCTCTGGCCATGGATATGTGGCAATGAGCTTTCAACATATCTAAGGATATAACTTGGGATATAAAGGAATTTGAGGACACTGCCCCTCTTTGTGATATGCAGGGTTTGGGGCTTATTTTAATCTGACTTGTCTCTAAATTGGTCTTCAACTTTCCAAAGATTGACCTCAGAGTTGCTAAGGCAATAGTTTATACTTGCTGAAGCTCTTCCATGTACATTTGCCCTTCCACGTTTTTTTTTAGTTATGAAAGAAATGCGTAATATATTTATTGCCACAATAGTAAAGAACTTCACAAATACCAAATTGGTTATATATCAAAGCTCTTCTATGATAGTCCCTAGTAGTACAGTGGGTAGAATTTGATAAAATTTAACCAGAGGTTCATTATCATTCTTTATTCTGGGCCCACCATCCCCCATCCCATGGACCTTTAGGTAAATGCAGAGCTAAGTTTCCTTCACTTCAAAAGGGTTGAGACTACTTGGTCTCAAAGAGCTAAACTGTTTGACTTTATAATTTAAAAGTATGTCTTTACAGCAGACAGCATTGCATTTCAGAGGATTGTTTTCTTTAGAACATGCTTCTTTCCTGTGTATTAGATTAGGATTTCCCTACAGCAATCAAGTCTTGTCTTCGCTGTGGATAAGTTCATGTGCATTTGCTTAAGCCACTAATGATAGGAAAATGGAAGACCTGGCTGGAAAACATATGTAGATAGGATCTTCATCTTCTGTAGTCTGAGTCTGATGTAGCACAACACAAGTTAGACAGCTGAGGCCCCAAGTCTTACACAGAAGAGTGAAATGTCCAGACCTGGGAATTAATTTGCATTAAATAAACTTTTGTGTATTTTTGGGCTTTCTGTTGGTTTGCAAACTGGCTGCCTTATGTGGAGGGCAGGGAGAGACCAAAGAAAGAGACCACTTCAGATTGGTAAGTGGCAATTCTAACAAGCTTATTTATAAGGCTTGTCTTGGGCGGCCATGAGACAAGTAGATCTTCACACCTGGCTGCCAAATCTTAAAAATTTAAGTATAGGCCCTAACTGGGTTCTTAGGTATACCATCCAGATGATCTCAACACCTGAATGTTTCACTGAGGGGCACCTGAGTGTCTCGGTCCATTAAGCCACAGACTTAGGCTCAGGTCATGATCTTGAAGTTTGTGGGTTTGAGCCCTGCATTAGGTTCTGCACTAAGGGTGCAGAGCCTGCTTGGGATTCTTTCTCTGCCCGTACCCACGGTCATACCCACGGTCTCAAGATAAACTTAAGGTTTTTGTGTCCCCCCCCCCCCCCCCCGAAAACCTGGGATGTGTTCAGGGACCTTCCACTAGGGGATATGTATGGTTCATAAGCTGGTTCCTGAAACAGTCTAGATGGGAGAGTTACAGGTATGAATCTCTTGAAGTTAGTCTTGGGTCTTGGCTTGTAGGTTTTGAGAGCACCATATCTAAAAATGGGTTCAGTTTTACTGCCTTGTTTCCTTTGATTTGATCTATTATCTCCCAAACAGCAATAAAATATGGTGGACATGGTCTCCGCTGTAACTGGACTTGAAGAAGCCCTATACCCAGGTTTCAGGCAAAGGAGTCTAAGGGAGAGGAGTGGCCCAGTTAAAACAGTAACATCTGAGATGGTGGCAGGAGGTCACATATGCAAGTGTTAGTCTACATAAGATGCCTGGAGCTGAGTGGCTCGCTCAGGTGTCCGGTGACCAGATGGATTTGAAGAGCATGCATGCATTTCCCAAAGAGTCCAGAACACTTAGGATGGAAATTTGAAAAAGGCTAAACTTCTCCAGTCAAATAGGATAAGGATCTCTCAGATACTATAATTTGGGAATTCGGGATTCATGAGAGACCTGGACCACACTGGTTACATTTGATGAAACAAATTACTTTGTGGTTTTCATCTCTCCTTTCGCTTCTATAAAAACATGCTCTATTCTTTTGATGTCCTCCCGGACCCTTATGGAACAACAGAGGTGATTTATAATTCACGTTAATGACTTAATGACTTTCTTTCTCTTCTCTTCTTAATGAGATCCAGACAAATGTGTTGGTTTTCTTTTGTATTTAGTCTGATCGTGGTTGTAAACCCACTCACCAATCTCCTATCCTCCACACATGGGTCTAAGTTCTCTTGTACCTTTGAAGCTGCTGCTGCTCCGTTTCCCGCCCTCCTCTCTTGAGCAGGTACCCTACCACCTTCCTTGAGCTTTGTTGTTGCCTAAACGAAAAATGTATTAAGACGTTCTATGTGCTCTCTTCTCCCCCGAATTTTTTCAAGATGTTTCAGGAACTCTGCCAACCTGGTGACTTTAATCAACACTTCAGGACTTGCTGGTTGTGTATCTGTTTCCAGTCACTTATTCTGTTTGTCAGTGTGTTTGCTTTGCTCAGGGTTTTTTTTTTTACTGCCAGTACATCATCTCTAGGCTTAGGGAAGTAAAAAGAAACCTGTCGCTCACAAAATGTCTAAGAACCCTTCCTTTTTGTAGGTGTAAACCTTCTTTTAAATAATTCACTGTATTTTTCCTGTTTTTTTAACTTTATTTCTTGGTTAAATATCTAGCTCCTAGAGTAGTGCCTAGTGTCGAGTAGGTGCTTAACAAGTATTTGGGGGCATGATGGATAAACCTAAAATGAACCAAAACTTGGTTTCAATTCTAAATTCTCAAAGGAGGTGTGCCTATATCTTAGGATTTTGGAATAGGGGAGGATTCTCTGGCACCCTCTTCCTTTTTAAATTGTATTCTGGTGGCCCCCAACCCTCAAGTGTTCCATGAGGTCTCTAAAGTGTCCACAATGTTCTTCCAAGTCTCTTGGACCTTTGAGTGAATAGTCATTGAACCATCACTAAATGCCAGGCATAGTGTAGTTGCTTTATACGTAAGTATGTTATTCAATTGCTGTAATAAACTTGAGATAGTTGATATCCTCTCTTCCTGCCCCCAGACTCCCCAACACTCTGGCTTTCCTTTTCTTCAGAAAGCCACCTGTTCCTTCAGTGTTAGCATTAGGGAAACTGATTTATGCAAGGAGAAAACGCTCATGAATAACTTCATGGTTTTGTTTTTAATAGTTAGGGTGCGATGTTGGCATCCTAAACATTTTGGTGATTTTTGTGACTGTGGTCTAATGATAGTTGACGGTCTTATAGTAGGTTTACAAACCTTATGTTTATAACTACTTATTTAAAAGATTGGTTTCTAAAGACTACTGTATTGGTGTGTCCTCTCTTCCATACTTGCCACACCTTATCACCCGTGCATTATTTGGCACCTGTTAAGAGTCTGGCACTATGCCAGAATCTGTGGCCGAGATTCTCAAGTACCTATGTTCACCTCTCTTCTCAGTTTAAATCTCCTCAGTGTCTTCTCATTTTCTTAGGCTAAATTGTGAACACCTAAGCATGACCTTAGAAACCTGTCTCCCTCCATTCTCATGTCCTCGTCGTTCTCTACTCCCCACCCCAGTTCCCATTTTCACCTCTTCTCTTACAATCCCCCAAATAAATGCACTCTCCTGAATTTCTTCCAGTGATGCTGTCCTCTCAAGGTTTAACATGTCCTTCTTCTGCCTGGAACACTATCCTCTCCCATTTGTCTAAAACCTAATTTTTAGTTTCTGGTTAAACTCTCCACAGGAAGGTTTTCTAACCCTCGTAGTCTGGGTAAGGGTCCCCTTCGCACCACTTCCTGCAAACCCTGTGCTTCCCTGATTGTAGATAGGCAGGGTTCTGCTTTCCATTTCCTCACCACATTGTGCTCTCAGTACAGCACCATTCCTGGCCAAGACACGGCCACGCAAAAGGCTGTTTGGAAAAGGGCAAGTATTTTGATTATTAAAATTTTAACCGCATTTAAAAATAGGGAAGCGTTTCCTATTAGCTTCATCTATCTCGTTTTTTTCCTGGAAGGATTGCAATTCATCCATTTCTCTTCTTTGAGCTCAAAGTACACTGAAACCCTCTAGAAAGCAGAAGGAATTGATAACAGGAAACCTCTTATATTTGGCAAAACTCGGTGCTTTGTCACACATTTTGGAAACTTCAAAATTCCTTGATTGAAAGTTGTGTGTTCCCTGAAAGAAACAGGGAGCTTCCCTGGAATCCCGTGGATTAGCTATGGGTGGGTGAGAGGCCACCAGCTGAACATAGTCTTGGCCTTGGTTGTCAGGGGAAGGTTGGGATGGGGTTCTTGAGGCAATGATTCGCTCCTTCAAGCATTGCTTCTTTGGTGGAAAGGACAGTAGGAACCTTTTTTCTTTTCCCACTTTACAGCTTACCTAAACACATTTGATTGGACTCTGAAAAATGCAACAGTAGTCATTTCCTTGAGCTACTCCTCTTATGTGCTCAGTTCTTGGGCATCACAAGAATGCTATCTATACCATGGAATGTAAGGATGAACTTTTTTGGGAGACTTGTTTAATTGCAAAACTAAATTTCATATAGGCTCAGATTTTACAGTTAGATGCTTACATTCACCTTAAAAAAATAAAAACTAAAGTATTTAAGTCACTTCTTGTGACTCAGCTGTTAGAATTTTGGGCAGGAGTGAGGAATCCAAATAGCAAGGAAATGGTACAGTAATAAGAGGAAATGTTGCATTGTAACTGTCAAACGTCATCTGCTTAACGTTTGATCTGGTTTATGCTTCTAGCAGGATACAGGTGGAGCTGTAGAAGAAAGTGCAAATCAAAAGTATAATTTCTCTCCCTTTTCCATCGTGATCCCTAGACCTGACTTTGATTTATACCTGCCTTTTCCTTATGTCCACCACCAAATGAGGCATCTATTCTCCTTGCTGCTCTTGCCAGCTCTTACTCCTTTATGTGGGAATGGACCTACTGCTCCCTCCTCAGAGCGGCCCCATCCCAGCTCCCTCTCCTACTTCTGCTGCAACCACCAGTTACTGTAATCACACTGAGCCTAGAGGATATGGCTGCTCTCAACATGGAATCTGCCCAATAATGAAGCCAAAAGAGGAAAATCAGAGCTTAGAGCTGAAAACAGGTAGTCATTTATATTGTTTGGACCCTGACATCCAGCCATGTCTGAAGCCAGTACTACCTTATAGACTGTTTTGCTTGTACTAGTTTTAATGACATTTTGACAGCCTTCATATCTTGGCTAATAAAGGTCCCAACACATTGTTCCAAGGCTGTGGTCATTAAAAACCTTAACTCCTTTCCTAGAAGCTAATGCATGCTTTTGATAGTATTTCTTGATAGTCCCAACTGGGCCTACAGCAGTGGTGGCAGCAACAAAAGTCTGTTTTCACCTCTAAGCTCTGCTGGCTTCATTATTGGGCAGATTCCATGTGGTATCAGTGAAGGTCCCTAGAAGCTCAAGACTCCTATCCTCAGAAGAGAAAGCATTCTTTTCTTCTGGAATTGGTAGAAAGATCTTGGAGGAAGATCCTGAGTGGCTTGGCTCCAGTCAAAGACTAGACCGGTCCCTGAAGCAATTATGACACTTAGGGAAAAGGAAGCTTTTGACAGGCCAGGCCTGATTTCATGACCTTCATTTGGGGTGAAGGTGGGGGCAACACCATTAAAACAGGAAAGATGTGTTCTCAGGCTGATGATGAAAGGGATTATGGGAATATCCATTTGGATAAGCAAGGGCTACTCCTTGCCTTAATCTTGGTGTTGGACCAGGTCCTTGGGGAAACTCATGAACACTACTTTGTTTCTGGGAAGAGTGTGTTCCCATCTGTGGGTGGGGAGCCTTGATGCCTGTCCCACAAATCTTCCCCCTCCCTCTTGTATGAATACTACAGCTGTGCCTGCCTATTATTTTTGGTCTTATCCTGGTTTCACCATAAATCAGAGCCCGAGGCAGAGGCTTATGTGCTACTTCTTTATTAGGGGGTGCAATCCAAGGGAACAGGAGGAAAGGAAAAATGGAAATGGGAGAGGAGAGAAAGCCAATACAAAGGTGCTATTAAACCAGCTACCACTTGGGGTTAAGAGCACCCAAGAGCTCAGTCTTGCAGGATCACCTTCTGAGAGATTGTGTTTGGTAAGAAGTCTGTAAGAAGTTCTTTCCAAGGGAGAAACGAGCTCATGGATAGGAAGAATTTATCTGCTGCTGTTCAGAAGTTAACCTTTGGGGTGTTAATTTCTCTGAACTTCTTGAATATGCATATGTGGGCTCTGCAGTGTTTCCCATCTCCATATCAACAAGAAGCCCTGGCAGGAGCCTAGAAATACTTGGTGCAGGTATGGGAAGAGGTGTTAAATTTTGCTGCTATACTACAAAATGGTGCCCTGTTGGGAAGGAGAGTGTTGTCACAGAGGCTCTTTCAAGGTAATGGCCAGCTGCAAACTCTGAAAAGACTTGGACAATGGTTTATTTTTTTTATTTAGGGGGTATTTTTAAATATTTCTTGATTTATCTTTAATTTTTTTAAAGCTTATTTTTTGAGAGGGAGAGAGCTAGAGCTTGAGGGAGGAGCAGAGAGAGGGGGAGAGAGAGAGTCCCAAGCAGGCTTTGTGCTATCAGCACAGAGCCCGATGCGGGGCTTGATCTCACAAACTGTGAGATCATGACCTGAGCCTAGATCAAGAGTTGGACACTTAACTGACTGAGGCGTGCAGGTGCCTCTTGGCTGACTTTTATCTTTAAACTCTATACCTGATGTGGGGCTTGAATTCATAACCCCAAGATCAAGAGTTGCATGTTCTATTGGCTGAGCCAGCCAGGTGCCTCGTCAAAGAGGTTAATGAAACAAGTGTTCTATAGTTGCTGTTGTCACAAGGTGCTAATTGATATTTATCATCTCCCTCCTCTATGTCTTCTAGATTGTCCCCACCCATGACCAACAAGTCAATGGGTATGGAATTCTAGGTCTTGTTGATGTCAGGCTGTGATTGCTTCAGTTGTTGTTGTTACTGAGCAGAGAAGCCCCAAGGGATTTCTCAAGGCATCTTCTGCTTCTAGACTGGCTCCTCCTTTCATCCATTGTGTAACAGCTACCCTGGGCTCCCCATGGCAGTCAGGATCAAATCCCTCCTACCAATAGAATGACTAGTAGCATGAGGAAGCCAGTGACCTTTGGTACTACACTGAACTCTTATGCACACCATCCACCCATGGAGAAATCTGTTGTTCATTCTTCCCCCATTTCTACCCCCACTCAGAATTGGAAAATCAGTTGAGCAATGCATATTCTGTAGTCATCAGGAATAAGGGCCAATCCTATTTCATTCCTTGGTTTCTGAACCTCTGTATTCTATATTGAGGACATAATACTTATTCCTTAAATATACATACCATATTCTAGGGAAGAGCTCTTCAACCTCCTAATGGTTGTCCTCAGTTTGGCACCTTAGCTGAGCTTTTTTTTTTTTTTTTTTTAAATTTTTTTTTCAACGTTTATTTATTTTTTGGGGGGACAGAGAGAGACAGAGCATGAACGGGGGAGGGGCAGAGAGAGAGGGAGACACAGAATCAGAAACAGGCTCCAGGCTCTGAGCCATCAGCCCAGAGCCTGACGCGGGGCTCGAACTCATGGACCGCAAGATCGTGACCTGGCTGAAGTCGGACGCTCAACCGACGGCGCCACCCAGGCGCCCCTTAGCTGAGCTTTTAACAGGCTGTTCACTGTTTTGTTAGATTGGCTGCTTTAGGGTAACCAGCAATTGACCACATGGTCATTGGTCAACCACATGGTCCCTGGGTCCAAAGCAATATTAGATGGGAAATAGTGTCAGTAAGACCGACATTCTGTAAGTTCTTAGATGGTAATATTGGCAGTAGCACTGTAGTAGGAAAGGCAAGCCTGTATCCAGAGTAGATAGGGATTCTAGTTGGGATCAATTGCTATCTCCTCCAGGATAGAATGCATCGGAGAGAATTACCCTGTCATCAAATGGTTGGTGGATTTCTTCCAGAATAGTGCCATATGAGGGACCAGCATTAGTCTTTCCTGCTGGCAGTTTGTGCCTTAAGCAGAACTAGATGAGTCTTGCTGAGAGGGAGTCAACGCTACAGTGTTCTTGCACAGCCTCCATTCCTACCACCATGGTCTTGGCTCATGGGCCCATTGTGCCATTTTGAAGTGCTCAAGGGGACATCCTGGCTGATGTCTATAGGGCGAATCATTCCTATCCATTTGGTTTTTAACAGTCTTCTCTATGGTAAATGTTCTCTGAAGGACAATGTGAGACAAAGTTTTGTCCATGGTCCTATGTTCTATTTCTTTCAGACCTTTCTCTCCACTCTTCTAATATGTTCCTGCCAGGTCCCTGACCAGCTGGCCAGTTAATTCACCAGTGCCCGGGGTTCCTTGTATATCTATACTTCAGGCCATCTAGGTCTCCTACAAAGTGAATAATAAAATACACTGCTCACATCTCTGTTAGGATATCCTTAACTACTGTGTGGGGGCCCGGGCCCTGGTGCCACGCTGAGACCAGGTCGAGCAAAGGCTCCCTGTCGACTCAGCCAACCTGGTGTTTTCCCCTCCCATTCATGTGGGAGGCTGGGCCCCAGTGCCAGGCTGAGACCGGGTCGAACAACGGTTCCCTATTGACTCAGCCAACCCGGTGGTTCCCCCTCCCATTCCCCCACTTTCAAGGGCATACGAAAGCCTTGTCAAGGCTGAGAAAGTTAATTCCTGAAGCCTGTGGTCTGCAGGTGTTGGCAGTAATGCTACCTCCCTTTTTCTACCCCGAGTCAGATAGAAACAAACATGGGAACTGTTTTGCTAGCAATCTATCAACAAGGTCTTGTGACCCGTTCAGAAAGTTCACAAGGTACACAGAACTAAATGTTTTGGCTGGCAGTGATCATGTGAAACCTGTTTATTCTTAGAATGACCTGATCCATAAGAATCTTCTAAAAGATTGTGTACAGCAACAATAAAGCCGTCACTTGGGCCATCAGCCCAGGGGACCCTCCTGTTCCCAAACTTCCTCTTCTCTCTTTTTTTTCTTACATTCCCCTACCCTCAGGACCCTGATCTCGGTGTTTGTTGCGCCGGTTGCAACACTACTGGTTAGGATAAGACCCTCCTTGAGGAGGCCTGAAATGCAAGGAAGTGGGAGTGTAGGAAGCATGGAGTGTAGCAAGGAAGGTGGAAAATCTACCATGATGGCATGTTATCAAAGTGACGTCAAGTGGTATTGCTCCCATAAATGACCACTTCTCAGGACTGTCTGTTTGCAGAAGAAGGGAGAAGACTTATATCATTGGTGAGGGTTTTTTGCCCCAAGTATTCTTCACTTCACGTATGTGTGGTTTGCATTTGGATCCCATAGGGCATCACTCCCATCAACAGGGAAACCTTGGGGCAGAAGGCAAGAGAGGGGATGTGATGGGGTATGTGGTGAGATGGGTTGTGCCCATGTGAAGTTGGTCAGATTTCCCACAGACTTGGTAGCTACTACAACCACTGAGGCTAGAACAAGTGGCCAAATGCCCTACGGATAGATAAATGTGAGAGGCTCTGACCTGGTATGTAAGAAGGGTCTTGTTCATCTTCCCTCTTGATAGATCCCTTCCTTGAAAAGTGATGGTACACTTGCCAATATGTTTCATACAGTCTGCATGGTTCCCCCCAAATACCTCCATGAATTAGGCAGGTACACTATTTGAACACATATGATGTATCCACAGGCGAGGTTGAGGACACAAAGTTGAGTTAGACCTGGTCAGTTTTTTTTCTCTCAAGGAATTTGAAGTCTGTCATATCCTCATTTAGCAGATGGGGAAAATGAAATTAAAAAAGATGGCGACTTTCTCCAAGTCATTCAACTGGAATGTGACAAAGCTGGATCTATTAACATTTTATGTTTGTAATAGTATTCCAAATAAATCCTACTGCCTATACCAGTTATTGGAGCATTAAAATAGCAAATGACTGGCAAGCACAGGTCATGCCTCATTGCAGAGCTTTGAGTTTAAACAATAACAGTACATGAGATTTGTAACTTCTTCTGTAATGCCATATTGGTGAAGGTAGATTGGGAGTATTTTTTAATGTTACGTTTGCAGCAGGTGAGAGGATGGACAAAGCTATTGCTGAAGGGTATTTACCCTTCCGATTGCAAGAACAGAACTAATTGTAGTATCTTCAGAAAAGCTAAACCAAAAAATACAAATAGATCCGATAACGCCAACACCAACATAAAATTTTTTGATCTTAGTTATGACTATCTTCCTATATCCCTTAATATTTTACTACATCCTCATTTTAAGGAGACTGTATTCCATTATATGGTTATAATGTGCTTAACCAATTTTGTTGGTTAAATGAAACAAAAATGCTTCATTATATAGCCATAGAGCTATATCTTTGTGAAACTTATGATTTTTTAGTGACTTCTTCCATGTGGAAGTCCTGATTCAAAAATAATGTACTTTGATGCAGATGCCTATCAGCATATGAAAGTACCTGTTTCCTTACTCCCTTGCCAACCCTGGGTATTAGTTTTTCACTATGTGTTCATGTGATAGAAAAATACAAATCCTCATCTTCATGCTGGGAAAGCTTTTTTACAAAGATGAATTCTAATCCAAACAAGGATAGAGTTAACATGTTTGACGTTTATATTGTAGTAAATACTTTCAAAAACGGCCATTTTTCCTATTGCCATATCTGACTTTTCCAATGTGCTTTTTGCTAAGATGAGTGGATACCTGCACCTGCCTGCCAGAATCTTTAAAAAAAAAAAAAAAATCAACTTTAACATTCATTTAAAAAAATTTTTTAACGTTTATTTTTGAGACAGAGAATGAACGGGGGAGGGTCAGAGAGAGAGGGAGACACAGAATGTGAAATAGGCTCCAGGCTCTGAGTGGTCAGCACAGAGCCCGACGCGGGGCTCGAACTCCCGGACTGTGAGATCGTGACCTGAGCTGAAGTTGGCCGCTTAACAGACTGAGCCACCCAGGCGTCCCTTAAATGTTTATTTTTTTAAAATTTTTTTTTTCAACGTTTATTTATTTTTGGGACAGAGAGAGACAGAGCATGAACGGGGGAGGGGCAGAGAGAGAGGGAGACACAGAATCGGAAACGGGCTCCAGGCTCTGAGCCATCAGCCCAGAGCCCGACGCGGGGGTCGAACTCACGGACCGCGAGATCGTGACCTGGCTGAAGTCGGACGCTTAACCGACTGCGCCACCCAGGCGCCCTGTCCCTTAAATGTTTATATAGAGGCTTTGAAAGGGTCTGATCTAAATGGTGTCTCCACAACCTCTTTCTCTCAAGACTATATCCTTGAAATGGTTGCTAGTACGGGAATAATAGGATATGTATTCAAAGAATAGGGAAGGGGGTGAGAAGGCTCTGATTCCCTGGGTCAATGAGCAGTCACAATGTCTCCATGATCTCCAATAACGTGTGACTTCCTTTGACCAATAAAATGAAGCAAAAATGGTATTTGCTGTTTTTGAGCCTAAGCCCCTCAGAGGCTTTTGTACACTTCCATTTGCTCTCAGACCAGGGGACCACCATGGGAGTAAGCCCAGGCTGCCTTCTGGATGATACACACATGGTCCAGGTACTCCATCATCCCAGGAGCTAGTCAGCCCCCAGAAACAGAGCTGTGCACTGATCTGTAGTTAAGCACAAATGTGAAGGAGTCCAATTAACATAACCATTCAGGTAAGCACAGCCTAAACTGCTGCCACTTAGATTCCTGAGAAAAATAAGTGACTGTTGTTTTGTATCACCACACCTTTAGTTTGCTATCCAACAAAAGTTAACTGTGAAATACTCATGATCTTAATTTGGTGAAGATATCATACTTGATGTAAAATTATCTTAAATGAAAAATAGAAATGTTTCCACAACCATCTATGAATCTATTTTTCCTGTACATCTCCCCTGAAACTATTTAGGTGTATAACTCAGTACCAGTATATGCTCAGGAAATGAATACATTTACCAAAAGACACAAACAAGGATGTTTATAGCAATGCTGTTTACAATAGAACAACTCTAGAAATAACCAAATGTCCATTGAAAATAAGTAAATACTGCTATATTCATCTAATGAAATGCTAGGTAGTAATTAACTGCATGTAACAATATGGGTGAATTTCATAAATGTCATGCTGAGTGAAAGAAGGCAGGCATAAAAGAGTCATATGCTGCGTGATTCCATACATAAAGTTTAAAGGCAGGGAAAACTAATCTCTGATACTTAGAAAGTCAAGGGAATGGCAATTTTGGGGCGTGGGTGGCTAATGATGAGGGAGGAGGAAGTGTTTATCTTAAGGATTTTAATGACAGGACACAGATGGGCTTCGAAAATGCTGGAAATGTTCTATTTCTTGGTCTGAATGGACGTTACACAGGTATGCTTACTCTGAATATTGGGCCACTTTATGACTTGTGTACTTTTGTGTATTATACTTTAGTAAATTTATTTTTTAAACCAAGAGTATAGCCTGAGAGCTGTTAAATAGCTTCCACAGAACAGTCATGGTGTTGTAGATCACAATGGCACCTACATTTAGCAAAAAGCTGTTTCATTAGGAGGACCAGCACGTTGGTGCTCAGTACCAGGTCTTGAGTAGTCTTGGGATCAAGAGACCCAGAGGGAGGGGGCCAGGCCCAAACACTTTGGCCCTAATTGATGATGCAGCATATAAGCAAAGATCACAACTGGAGGGTTTGGGGAGATCGTGGAATCGACATTGGGTAAATCCTATGAATTCAGAGAGCAATGTTGAGGTCAGAGGAATTTGCACAAATCAAAAGAGTTGGCAAATTGAGCTCGACAACCAAATATCCTGAGCGAATAAAAAAGGGTTTTGATAGAAATGTAACTTACAGGAGATCATCTATTAAGGAACAGGTGGTAGGGCTCAGACCAGGAGATCAGGGATTTTGTGTCCTTACATATGAATAACCTGCAACTCTGAGACTGTGGCTTGCCTGTTGATCCAAGGGTGACAATGGTCTCTTCTGGTAGGTGGAAAAATTTCCTTCTTGGTGAGGACAGGGCTAATTTTGCCTCTCAAAGTGAGGCAAGAGTCGGTAGGGACCTAGTAGTGGAAGCACAGGAAGAGTGAAATTCTCTGGAAAAGGTTCAGTTCTCACGGTTGTAGTGCTGCAGGAAGGAAGGATGATTCTTGTAATTCTGCTAGTGGCCAGGGAAAACTTACTGCTGTGTGGGTGCAAAACAATTAGAACTAAAACCATATAATTGGAAGATGTGCTACCTTAGCGGCTATGGCTTCTAAGCGTAAGAACAAACAAAAGTTGGTCTTCAAATGAGAATCGTGATATGGCGCGAATCCATCTCCCTGAGCACGAGCCAACATGTGTTAGGAAATGGTAAGTAAAATAATGCCACAAAAAGATCTCCTTTTATGCAGCACAATTTTCTTTTCAGAAAACTTTGATAAATAATCCCATCTGAAACTCAAAACATACTTGAGGGTGGGAGAGATTTTTCCCCACCTTAACAGATAAGTCAGCTGGGCCCCAAGGAGAAAATGGGATGTGCAGGCTTACAACTCAAGAGCTCGGGTATCCCTTACCTCATGCAGGGTTTTCCTGGCTAAGCCACGATCTGTGCTGGCAGTGGGACACTAACCTGAAGGTGGTGTGGACTATTAAGGATTGTGGATTTTTTTTTTAAACTTTGGAGATTTCCCATTGCTGTTATAGGACACTTAGAAATGGAAGGGTGACATGTGGACCCAGGTACTTGTTCAGTTTTCTAGGAGCTGAGTGACACCTGGGTATCCAGGATTCCAATGGCTGGCTTGCGCTTCCCTTGATAAGACCTCTGAGCTTTTGGCAGGAAACTCCTAATGCTGCTCAGGCTTTGTGCATTAAAGTCCTCATGTGTGTATATACGTGTTAAAATGCGTTAAGACTCCTAGGTTCTGGAATGAGGACTGAGGTCTACATTGCTGGCAAGTTTGCAGCCGACACTGCATGTTTCCAGATGGCCTGTGCAGTAGTAAGGATGGGACATGTTCTTGTGGTCACTTGTGGACAAAGTGCTTTAGTGTGGAGTCTTAGGGACTGAGACGTCTAGAAATGAGCATGTCAAGAAGAAGTCCACATAGGGGTGCCTGGGAGGCTCAGTCAGTTAAGTGTCTGATTTCGGCTCAGGTCATGGTCTCGCGCTTTGTGAGTTCAAGCCCTGCATTGGGCTCTGTGCTGACAGCTCAGAGCCTGGAGCCTGCTTCAGATTCTGTCTCCCTCCCTCCCTCCCTCTCTCTCTTCCCCTCCCCCACTCACCCTCTGTCTCTCAAGAATAAACAAACATTAAAGTGTACATGAAGCTACATTTAGGAAACTCTTTCAGTTTTGGATCCACTGTAAAAAAAAAAAAAAAATTTCCACTTTTTTTGTTCACGTTTTCTGTTGCCCAGAAAACAGAATGATGGGTCACAGGAGGGCCTACTATATGGAGCCACAATTTTAGACCCTGAGGGTAGAGCAGAGCACAAAATGGAAACCATCCCTGTCCTCGGGGAAGGGGAGAGTCACAACAGAAGTGAATGTAATTTGTAGAATGGTTACACGTGATACCGAGGACAACAGTATGAGTGTGGAGTGGCAGCTTTAAATCGAAAGGTTTCATTGATAAAAGGGCAACCGGCCTAAAGACAAGGGGGTGAGAAAGTGAGCTGTGGGAATATCTGAGGGGAGGACATTCTAGCCCGAGGGAATCACAGGTGCAAATGTCTTTCGATGGAGCGGGTCTGGCATAGTTTACAGAATTGCAGAAAGGCACGTGTGGTTAAGTAGGGGAGGGAGGGGGGTGGTAGGAAGGTGAAGATAAGTCAAAGGGGCCTCTTAGAGTGTTGTAGGCCACTGTAAAAACTTCAGCTTTTACTGAAGAATATGGGATGTCATTGGATGGTTTTAGAATCATTCTAGCACCTGTGCTTAGTTGTGTAGACAATAAAGGTAGAAGCCATGTGGCCAAGCAGGGGGTTGTTAGTCTAACTCCAGTGAGAGACCAGGATGGTAGCTGCTAGTGTAGTGATGAGAGGTGGTTAGGTATATTCAGATAGGTGTGGTTTTTCCTGTGTGTTTCCCTCGATCTGAGAGGAAACCAGGATTAATTAATCTGGGGACTTGGCTCCCGAAGCTCCTGGCGGTTGTTGACAGTTATGAGACTTTTTTTTTTTTTTAAAGCGTACTACTTCATTTTGTCTCTGCTGCTGGATTATTTTTTTAGCCTTTAAATTTCTGGAATATTGCAAGCAATAGTATTTGAGGTTAACCTTCACCAATACAGACTTTGGAACAATTTAGCAGCTTGTATTCCATTTTTAAGTTTTATATCACAGATGGGTGTCTTATCATTAAAAAAGAGTGGCAGCAATTGTCAATGCTACTTTTCTCGTAATTTTAACTTGAGTGTTAAAGATAGAAACTCTCCAAAGAATTGATTTTTCTGGGGATGGCAGATACGTAGCAAATGTCACTCTACTACTTTCTCACCAGTGGCAGACATTGCTCAATGATCATAACATCCTTCGTCACTGAGCCCTGTTGGAGCATTGGAATCCTTATCAAAATAACCACAAATAGATTAGAGTTGGCCTGAGTTAAAACCTGTTTGCCATTTGTGTGTGTGTGTAATCACCCCTCCTGACAGCTTAATAGGATTGGACGGGAGACCTCACTGGGCAGTGGTGTTGCTGGAGCCAGACTTCATCTTTGTCTTACAAATCCTGTCTCTGTCACTTGCTAGCCCTTTGATCCTACACTAGCAACTGAACATTATTGAGCCTCACTCTTCTCCTCGATAAAATGGGGAAAAGTTTAATGCCTACCTTATAGGGAGCTAGGAGAAGAAATGTGAAGTGCTTAATTCAGGGTCTTACCAGATTCATTTAGACACTTAATCTCAAACATTACTACTTGAGTTTGAGTTTAATGTGCTGATTTCTTCAGTACAAAAAGTCTGTAGAAGCATCCTGCCTTTTCCACCTTATCTTTATTTTTTCTTTAAACTTCCTTATAAGCATGCCTGGATTTCCTCCAGGAGAGGAAATCCTCCTTGAAACTACCGTGCCCCACAGATATTCCTGGAACTCCTCCTCCTTTCAACTGCCTCTGGGTTTGGGGTTGGGTTCAGAGGAGGTAGACACCTGGTGTAGTGCAAAAGCCATGGCTGGAGGAAAGGACTGTGGTTTGGTCCTGGATCTATACATCTTACATGGGATCTATATGTGGATATTCCCTTAGGGACAAGACCCCCTTAGTTAAGGTGGTATCCAGTGATCTGTTTTAGGTTCATTATGAGCAATGCAGGTTTTTGTCAGATTGGTTTGAGACCTAATCATTTTGTTGCGCTGTTCATCTGGGAAAATGTCCCAGTTTCCAAAGGCTTTATGTACTTTAAGAACTAAATAATTTAATTCCAATGTAGTTAACAAATGGTGTTGTATTAGTTTCAGATACACCATGTAGTGATACAACATGTCCTTTATAGTATTTCAAACATCCGTTTTCTTTGCTCTTTAAAATTTTTTTAATGTTATTTTTTTTTTAATTTTTTTTTTCAACGTTTATTTTTGGGACAGAGAGAGACAGAGCATGAACGGAGGAGGGGCAGAGAGAGAGGGAGACACAGAATCGGAAACAGGCTCCAGGCTCTGAGCCATCAGCCCAGAGCCCGACGCGGGGCTCGAACTCACGGACCGCGAGATCGTGACCTGGCTGAAGTTGGCCGCTTAACCGACTGCGCCACCCAGGCGCCCCTTTAATGTTTATTTTTTGACAGAGTGTGAGAGGGGGAAGGGGCGGAGAGGGGGACACAGGATCTGAAGCAGGCTCCAGACTGTGAGCTGTCAGCACAGAGCCCATCATGAGGCTCCAGCTCCCAAACTGCAAGATCATGACCTGACCTGAAGTCGGACACTTACTGAGCCACCCAGGCTCCCCGTGAACCTCCATTTTCTTAATGCGGAGTCTGCCTTTACAAAACCAATTATGCTGAAATCCGTGCACATGAATGCCAAGCCCTTGTTGGGGATAGTGCAGTTAATCAGGGCTAGTCTGGTATTTGTTCCCTTGAGTTTCATCTTAAGTCTCCATGCCACAGGAATCCATTTCTCCTGAGCTGCAGGGGACAGGTCTCCGTGCCAAGTACTTGAAGACTTTCCAGTGGTGTGCTCCCTGGTGTCATTCCATTTATTGAACACAAGTCTTCTTGGAGACCTGTTCTATATATTAGCTTGATTCCTGAAATCTTGTTACATAAACTTAAGTGCCTGCCTTTTGAGATTCTGGCCATAGGAGAAAGGTGTTTTCTGCTGCGGGGTAGTAATTTCATGGAGCCTCACTCCAAGCTCACGTGGCCCGTAGCTTAGATGGATCTCACTCACCCCACTCTGAAGCTTTACTTGCCTTTGTTCTGATAATGATGGACAGTAATGATGAAAGGATTTTTTTTTTTCCCCTAACAGGATTGAATGAACTTTAAAATCCTTCTAAGAAGATGTAACTAGGTAATGGAGGAAAGTTTTATTTTGTACACCCATCTGTCCTCTTTTGCCTAAATCAAACTCATTTTTATTGATTCCATCAAGATTTTTATCCTCGTTCCTAATCTTGAACAGAAATCTTAATCTCATTGTTCCTTTTTTTTCTTGGTTACTCCAAGAAACCTTCTTGTGTATATGTGTTCTGTAATTTCAGTGGTTTTTATTCTTGGGATTCCTTATGTTTCTCGATCTTAAGCTTCGTGTCTTTTTTTTTCCACTCTAGGCCGTGGTCAGCTATTCCTTTTTTGAAATTGCCTCTCCATTTACTCCTAGCTGTAAATTAGAGCCGCTCTTTCTCTTCTGTGCCTCTTAACATTTTATATTTTCTAACTCTGTTTATTTCATTCTGGATTTCTGTAGATCTGTCTTCTGATTTATTAAGTCACTGAAATCATTATTCAATTTCAGTGTCTGTATTGAGACATACTGTGATTTGTTCAACTTTTTTCTACATAAGGTCTCATTCTTGAGCTTCTGAGTTTTTATTTAGTAACATTTCATATTTTCTTCAAAATTGTGTAGATGAAATTCTCCTGAATTGCATATCTCTTGATAGTGTCATCATAGGACTTTGATTCTTCCATTAGTGTATGTAATAATTATACTTATTTCATACTTTCTGTCAGATTCACATACTAGTAGCTGGCATTTTTAGAAGAGAATACTTATGCAGTCTCTAAGATTGTTCCTTTGTGTATTATTTTAGATCAGAGTGGGGATTTACAGATGGAAGCTGTAACTGTTTTCACTTAGCATTTGGGAAGTCCCCTTCTTTATAAGTAAGTCCCAGCAATGCATCTTAAAGATTTCTTTGTTTTTCAGAGAGTGTCACTGGGGGAGAGGGTAGGAAGGGCAGAGAGAGAATCTTAAGCAGGCACCACACTCAGCATGGAACCTGACATAGGGCTCAATACCATGACCCTGGGTTCATGACCTGAGCCAAAATCAAGAGTTAGAGGCTCAACTGACTTGAGCCACCCAGGCACCCATTAAAGATTTCTTATGTTTCATTAGTATTTGTAGGTGTTTATAGTAGGAGAATTTTGAAGTTACCTTATTTTGCTGTCACTTCAAATGCACTTGTTCTTGCGTTTATTGAGCACTTGTTAATAGCAGAAGATGCTGAGAAGTGAGAGATTTATTGGGGATGACGACTAGAAGAGATGAGTCTGCAGTGCAAGTCTCACACTTGTCAAAGGAGAGGAGGAAGGAAGGAAGATTCTGTAGATTCTGTAGATTCACAGCCTTAGACTGTGCTGTAAGAAATGTTTGCCAAACTAGGAGAGCTCTAGTGATTGTCCATAGGAGGAAGAGTCTGTATTGGGCAGAAATGGCCAGGCCCATGGAAAGGAAAAGTCTGTGTTGAGCAGCATCCCCATTCAGTGCTCTGCTCAGTAATAGCTGCAGGGGCTGCCAGGTAACAGCATAGCCTCTGTTCAAATTCTGCAGCAGATCCCCAAGATGTAACCACACTCCTTGTGGCAGATTCTCTCTTGAATCTCCATGGCTGCTATGCCCCCACTGGAAATTTCATCAACTGGACTTCCAGTTTATATAGAAGTCTCCTATGATTTTAACTGTGTACCTATCAGTAATACTCAGTTCATTTCTGAGTCTCCAGTGCCAAGGACTATAAGATTGAAAATAAGAACCACATTGTGATGGATTCTTCTAGGTGTGATGTTCAGTCAGCCTCAGCCCTCTTGTCATCTTTCCAACCTGCCTGTTTTGGGCAAAAACCTTTGCTTGGTGCGTAATATGCCTGCCCTTTCTGTCCTAATTCCGCCATATTATCCTTCTTGTCCTGACGATACATCATTTTCATTCTAGGTGTGCTTGTTGGCCTATCTTCATCTAGACTGGAGAAGGCTAAAAGTTACACTATTAGAAAACGTTGAGAATAATTATTCATAGAGGGATTTGAGATATTTTAGAAAATATCAGTATAAAAGATACTAGCAGACTACTATCATACCCTTCGAGGAAATTTTTAATTGCTGAGATATTTAACACCTGTCATGCAAAAATCAGTCACATAATTTGAACCTTTGAAATTACAGGGTGTTCTTAAAAATTTGAGAGTGAATTACTGAGGAGTCATTTATGTTCCCTTTGTATACTAACCACCTCATCAAGACTTAAATTCACATGCACCTGTCCTTGAAATCCTTGGAGTATAAAGTCAAGGGAATGTCTCTGCTTATAAAGTTTTACTTTCCTTATTTTAGGGTACATAGAATGGGATTAACAGTGAGCATGCTCTGGTTATATACCTCAATATTTCTGTTGTCTGTGCATAGAACATCATATTCTTATCTGTCCTTGAGATTTATTTAATCTGTTATGTTGCAAAACAACATTGCATAGGGGCAGGATCTTTTTTCCTCTTTTTTTCCCCAAAGAGAATTTGAGTTCTATGAAATGCATTCTACATTTCTAGCCTTCACTAAGACTCAAGGGGTGTATTTTTGAGACGTATTTTTAAAACAAGTGATTTGGACACATGAATCCAAACCACATTTTCCTTGGGAACCGAGTCAAGCCGCCAAGTACCTTAGCAAGTAGGTTCAAGGAATATATAGTTTCTGTGCAAGAGGATGGGAAGAAGGAAATAATCCTTTTAAAAGTTACCTTTGAGGTTAAAGAAATGGGCCTAGAACTGCAAGAAGCTCTTTTAAAATTGTATGATGTTTTCATTTACAGTCAAATGCTGGAGGTTTTCCTGAGGAGTTAACGTACATGTGGTTGAAGGCCAATTTAGGAAGGTAATCTAAGACTTGGTGCCTTCCATGGGCACAGAAGGCCTAATTCCAGACAAACTCGCTCATGCATTTCTTCCCTGTTACCATTCCAAAGTGTCCTATAATCATACCCCACCTATGTTTCCAAGACTCCTGGGCATATGTCTGATTTGAAATGAGTATGTGTATATGATGCCTAAGTAAGGAAAACCTCTTGTAGGATCTCATTAAAGAAAACTAGTAAATGTGCAGATATCAAGGAAGGATATAATGAAATGGATAGCAAAGACCTCCAGAGCCCAAACCTCAGGAGAATATGCATATGCAAATTAACTCAGGCTACATGTTAACTGCTCTTTATACTTATTCTGCTCTGTTTATATAATTACTCCATTCTTTTTCTTGTGTTTTGGTTAGAGAATTCAACTAAATGTTAAGACATCAAATGAATAAACAGAACTGCAATTGTTTGGGGGTGATGCCAGCATTGAGTATCATTATTAAGGTTGTAGGTTTTAGCAAAGATAAGATTGATACTGATTATATCTAAATACTTAAGTGGGTATGTTAAAAGCTCTTTGGAAAGAGTTAAATTTTAATGTTATTTTTGAGACCGAGACAGACAATTCGAAGCAGGCTCCAGACTCTGAGCTGTCAGCCCTGAGCACCGATGTGGGCCTCAAACCCACAAACACAAGATCATGACCTGAGCTGAAGTTGGATGCTTAACCAACTGAGCCACCCAGGTGCCTTGGAAAGACTTTCACATGTGGTATGCATTTCTTTGACAACTTCGTGCACCGCAATGTTTATAGGCGTGCTTTCAACAATAGCCAAATCATGGAAAGAGCCTCAAAGTCCATCAACTGATAGATGGATAAAGAAGATGTGGTTTATATATACAATGGAATACTACTTGGTAATAAGAAAGATTGAAATGCTGCCAATTGGAACAATGTGGATGGAACCGGAGGGAATTAAGCTAAGTGAGACAATCTGTCAGAGAAAGACAGATATCCTAGGTTTTCACTTATGTAGATCCTGAGAAACTTAATAGACCATGGGGGAAGGGAAGGGGTGGGGGGAACAGTTGCAAACAGAGGGGGAGGGAGGAAAACCATAAGACTTAAATACAGAGAACACACTGAGAGTTGAAGGGGAGTGGAGGAGAGTGGAAAATGGGTGATGAGCATTGAGGAGGGCACTTGTTGGGATGAGCACTGGCTGTTATATGTAAGTGACAAATTTACCCCCGAAACCAAGAACACACTGTATACATTGTATGTTAGCTAACTTGACAATAAGTTGTATTAAAAAAAAATTTCATCACCACCCCCCCCCCCAAAAAAAAAGACCTCCGCTTAAAAATGTATCCTGTAGGTCCTGACAAGAGATCTCTCCTTAATTTTTAAGTCTACATTTTCATTTTGTATTTCCCCTTAGTAGTTTGCTAAAAGGCATTTAGATTTCAAGATGGACTTTCTATTGGTTAGTAAATTCTAGTTCTATTGCTTTGATCATGAAATAGAAATATTGCAAGTGACACTCTGAATCTGAGGGTTGTGCTGGAGTGGACTTGTACTGGCTTAGGAAAGCCAATTGTGTATCTCTCTCTTCCCAACTTCTTGATCAGTGACATTCCAGGGGGTAGCTTTGGCCAAAGGAGGATTTACATCAGAAAAACCAGCAAATGCTGGAAGTCAGGACTTTTTTTTTTTTTTCCTCTGAAAGAGCTGCTGCTTTTCCATCCTATCAGTGAATTTACTTTGTGTAAATGTACAGGTTGTGTGACTGTTGAAGGAGCTTGAGAAGATGTACTCTCTATTGGGAGGGTATAGAGTGTGGGTGATACTTGTTCATAAGATCTTCTCCATTGATCATGTTCAGGTCTCTCATTTTTTTGTCCAACTTGTCATGCCTCTCGACTGCTGCATGAAAGTGTCCTATTCCTGTGATTCTATGTTTCTTTGCATCTCCTGTATTTTTTACAAAGATTGCTATGTTATTTGATACAAAATTATAAGGATAGATCTACGTTGTGACTTTCCCATCAGAAAGTGCCTCTAGTTTTCTGAAGTTTTCTGGTTGGATTTTGCCTTTGACAATCTGGTTTTACCCGTTTTTGTTAGCATGCTTTAACTCCCACCTTGTATATTGCTTATACAACAGTCAATGAGCTTATTCTCATGTTCACAGCATTATTCACAACAGCTAAAAGGTGGAAGTGATCCAAGTTTCTGAGGATGAATGGATATGCAAAGTCTGGTGTGTGTGTATGTGTGTGTGAGATGAAACTTTATTCAGCCTTCAAAAGGAAGGAAATGGACACCTGCTACAACATGAACCTTGAGGACATCCTGCTCAGTGAGATAAGCCAGTCACAAAAAGACAAATACTGTAGGGTGCCACTTTTATGAGGTACCTAAAATAATCAAATTCAGAGAAACCAAAAGTAGAATGGGGGTTGTCAGAAGCTGGGAGGGAAGTTATTCATAGTGTGGAGGTTCAGTTTTGCAAGATACAAAAGTTCTAGAGATGGAGGATGGTAATGGTTGTACAACACAAAACAAGAATGTGCTTAATACCACTGATCTGTACACTTAAAAGTGGTTAAGATGATGGATTTTAGGTTATGTATATTCCACAATAAAAGAAAAAGTACCCTTTGTCATCAATTCGATTTTTGTCTGATCTCAGACATACTACCCCTACTTCCTTATTTCTTCATCTGCCTGGTGTGCCTTTGTTCACTCATTTTTAGCCTTTCGAAACCACTTTGTTTCAGGTATATCTCTTGTATCCGGTATGTGTAGTATATAATGTTTGAGCTAGATTGAACGTTTTCTTTTAGTCCAAGAGTTAAATCTATTTAGTTATTGATGTGACTGATGTTGGTCTTCTCTGTGGCAAAAACACTTGTATTTTTGCTAAGCTGCTTTTTCTATAAGGTGCGTGTTCTTTGCTCTTCAATTTTTTTTTTAGCTTTTAGAAGTATTTGTGTTTTAGGATTACCTTTGAACTTGTTTAGTGCCTCTAATTTCTTGGCATTTTTTGGGTAGGATTTTGCTCTTGAAGATAGGGTTTACCATTCTTTGTTACCCTGCTTTAACTCCTACCTACTGCTTATATACAGTCAAAAACCTTATTCTATTTCTCTCCTCCCTTTCCAGCTGCATTATCTACTTTGTCCCAACATACATTTGTACTGTAGACTTCCACTCCCCTTCCCACCAAGTTTTTATTATATCTACATTTAAATACTGAAATATTCACCTGAGTTTTAGGATTTTCAGCAAAATCCTTGGGTTGAAATTTTCTCAGTCATCTCTTGGTTAGGTGAAGCTTATCCTGACCGAATCAAACCTCTTCAATTAGTTTTGTTACTCTACAACTATGTTGCCATTTTCCACAAAGTAAATTAGTGGCTAAAATACCAACTACCAAATATACCAATAGCATTTATATACAAAATAAGAATTGATTAGGGGGAAATAACCATTCAAACAAATGAAATCTCAAAATCATCATTAAGCTACAGGTCTTTACATAAAATTTATCCATTTCACCTAGATTTTAAATTTTAAGAGAATAGGGATTATCAAAATTGACCTAACTAGAGTGGGAAAGTTCAACTTTCATAGTAGAAAATAGTTACTAGAGAACTATTGCACAAAAAAGGCCAGGCCCAGATTGTTTGAGAAATTCTAGTAAATCTTCAAAGTCCAAGTAGTCTTAATGCTCTATAAATTGTTCAGAGCTTTGAGAATGAGGGGGAAACTTCTTTTTGTGAAGCCAATATAATATTGAACTTAATCCTGTTAAACCTTGACAAAAAGGAAAATCAGGGACCAATATTTATGAGTATTGATGCAAAAACAATGTAATTCAGTATTAAGATGTACACTAGACCAAGTAGAATTCCGTGTTTAGCTTTAATATTAGGAAACTCATTATCACTCATGGTATTAATAGTTGTAAGAAAAAAAATCATCTGTTTCTCTCCATAGATGCTGATAAAGCCATTGGTAGAGTTCAGTTTATGATAAAACTTAAATGAATTGAGGGGTACTTTCTAAATATAAGATACGTTTATCTTACAGCCAGTATCTTATTAATGGAAAAATACTAGAAGAATTTGAGACGAATGGATAGCATGGATGCTACCATAGTCACTAAATTTCAACTTTTTTTAGAGGTATTAGCCCATGTATTAGATAAGAGAAATCAAAGTATAAGAATGGATCAAGTAGTAAAATGATCTTTATTTACATCTATCATATTTGACGAACCTGAGAAATCAAAGATAAGAGTAACTCGGATGCCTCATTATAAAGATGTCTGTTCTTTTCTGAATTTACCATAATACTGATAAAATCTAAATAAGCTGCTCCATGGAACTTTCCAAGTTGATATTGAAATTCTTTGAGAAAAACAAATGTTAGAAGGATATCCAAAAAAACAGGGAAAGAGAAATTGAGGGTGGACGAACCCCATCAGATATTAAAACCTGCTATACAGCCTGTTTTGATTAAGTATTGGAGCGTGAATCAGTGGAGTAGAAAAGCTCAACAGACCAGAGTTCATATGGAAATTTGGCAGAAGATAAAAAGCAAAGATGGGCTTTTTAGAAGCTTGGGTAACCTGGCATAGCCACTTGAAAGAAGAAAAAGATTCCATACTTGACACAACACACAAAATTAGCTCAATGTGCATCAAAGATCTAAATGGAACACTGAAACCAGTACTGTAAGAAAACAGGAGTGGATTCCTGTTTAATCCTGTGGAGAAGCTTCAATCTATAGGTCGTAAAAGATGACTGATAACTTTGATTACATAAAATGTTTTTGCAGTCAAAACACCAGCACTGAAAACCAGGAGACGGTATTTGCAACATAAGGCCAGCTATCCCTTACATGTAAAGAAGAAACTTTAAAGGTTGAGGAACAAAAGACCAAAAACCCAACAGAAAAGTGAGAAAGTTGATGCCTGAGCAGACCATTTACAAATTAACATGTAAAAATGGCTCTGGAACACTGGGAAACCTTTACATTTAAAAAATGCAAAGTAATAAAACCCACCGTGATGCCATTTTTCACTTGAGATTGGTGAAAATCAAAGTATGTGTGGTATGTTCTATTGGTGAGGCTGTGGGGAGACCATCACTCCTGCACCTGCCACTTGATGTTGCAAACCAGAGCAACATTGCTTAAGTGTTACTTGGCAATCCCTAACAAAACACTGTAAGTGCTTACCTTTGACCCAGCCATCTTTGAGGAATCTACCCTGAAGATACAGCTCCGAGTATGAAAATATAAATGCACAAAGCTTATTTGTAACTGAAAAATACTGGCAGAAAATCTCAGTGTCCATCCATAGGAGAGGTTGCATTGGCTGTGGTACTTGCATACAGTGGCCTTCTATGGGGTGGTAAAAAGAATTCTTTTCGAGCTGATATTGGAGTGCTTTTCAGGGATATCTTGGTTAAGTGAAAAAAAGCAAAGTCCAAGTATTACCTATGATAGTTTTTTTCCCTGTATTTCTTTCTTACATGAAGAGTATTCTATCTGCTCATTTGTTTGAAGTAAATGTAGAAAGTTTAAATTAGAAGCTGATGACGGGCTCTGTATAAAACTGGTACCCTGAACTCAGATCCCTCCTCCATAGAAGTCCTTCCTAGGATTAAGAATACTTACCATGAGATCTATCCTCTTAAAGTTCTTAAGTGCATAGCACAGTATTTCTCAACAAGTACTATGTTGTACAGATCTCTGGAACTCCATCTTCAGTATCTGGGACTTTAGACCTGTCAAACAGCAACTCCGCGTACCCCTCCCACCTACCCTCAGGCCCTGGAAACCACTGTTGTATCTTCTGCTTTAAGTTTGACTCTTGTATTTGGCCAAGGATAGGTTTAGCTTTTAATCAGATACTAAGGTCTCAAGGGCTGAGTTAGAATGATTCATTCAACTATCTTTTAAGGGGGTAGTTCTATTTGTCACTCTGTTAAATATTTGATCTTCCAACTCTTAACGATCAGGGCAAAGAAATTATAAATTGATGCAAAACCCCCGTGATCAAACACTTGCCCTGAACCAATGGAGTGTGTAGCTTGAGGTATCTGCAAATCTTCCTCCTGCTGTTCCCATATTATGGCCTAAGGAAGCTTGTCCTCAGATACCTCTGATTAAAAGAAGCTCTGACAGTTCCTTGATAGAAGTATCTCCAGTGTCCAGTGGATAATGATCAAAGGCAGAAATAAGAGCTGAGAGGTGGAATTTTGGACACATGACACCTGTATCTACGTTTATATTTCCTATCAGTTGAAATGGGAAAACCATTTTGGACCACCAGTCATATAAGGAGAAAGGAAGGATTTGTATCAGACCTGGATTTAAATCTTGATTCAGGCACTTAACCAGTGCAACTGTGGCAAAGTGCTTAGCTTGTCTGAGCTTTAATTTCTTATGTGGAAAGGTAGGTCACCCCCTTTGTTGAATTATGAGAATGGGGTAAAGCACTGTATATATTTGCCACATACTAGGTTCACAGTGAGTGGTAGGCCATTCCCTTAAGTTCTTCTAGCTTTATATTTTTATGTTGATTTCCATATTTTTTCTTTTAAGTTCCCATTCCTCAGCTGTTTTACCGGAATTCTCCATGGTTGACTCTGCCTTTATTGCTCAGTCTTCTATAGAAGTCTTCTTTATATCATGGTCTTTATTACTATTTCTCCAAGAAGTAATATCTGTATAAGAACTGTTTATACTAATACAAGAGAATATTGCAAAAACACTTTGATTTCCAACATATGGATGATTTAATCTCAGTATTGTAGCCTTCCTATGTATAAGGTATTATAATACATAACATATAACCTATAAGTAATTATATTATAAAACTTAAATACTTTTAAAGTGGAAAACAAATTTTAAATAATGAAAGCAGAGGATACAGGTAGAACAGAGACGCATAGAGCATGTTATGGGACATTGCAAGAGGGAGTCATTAATTATGGCCAAGGAAATCTTTGTAAAGAAGTTGCATTTACTGTAGATCCTGAAGAATTTCAAGAGGAAAATCCTGTGCAAAATTATTTGGTGACTTAATTTTATCCGAAGCAAAAAAAAAAAAATCTAAAGGGATCTAAACAAACCAGCTCATGTCCCTCAAGTATCTCTCTTCGTTGAGTGGAAGATTTATACGGTAAAGAGTTGTGAGAAAAGGCATTTTTTTCCCCGTTGAATTTTTTACTCAGTTTCATTCAAAAATCTTACTGAGACTAGCTAAGGAGTTGGTTTAATGGAAACCAGATAAGGTGAATAATCACAATTATGATTATCTCTCATCTTATGTGGAAACAGTATTGAGGCTTAACAGAAGACAGATGCCCAGAACCTTGATATGTGAGTTTGGAGACATTGGAGGGAGACACAAGTCTAGGTTGCCTAGGTTTTGGATGGAATTTGTAAAATGATTGCCTTTTGAGCAGTTGTCAGAACTGATTTCAGTAAGAATACTTTGTAGTTTATCGATTTGTATGGTGCTTTGAACAAAACAGCAACGCAGGTTGTATTTGTGAGGGGCGTGACCTCTAGATTCAGGAAATCTGGGCTCACAGCTGTGTGACTTGGGGACCTTGGTTTCTTTAATGAGGGAATGTTAATTCTCACCAGAGTTGGTGAGATCAAAGGTTCAAGGGCAAATGCACCCGGTTTAAAACTGTTAAGGGCTTCCATTCATCTGAGTGACTGTTCCAGGGCACAACATTAATCACCCAACAAATTAGCACACACATGGTATAGTTTACCATGTCACAGGAGAGCAGGGATTGTTCTCATTCTGTTGGAGAAAGCTAGGAAATCATTATTCAGTTCTTAGGTGGTTTAGGTAATAGTTTGACTCATGACTCTTTCTTCCAAAACAGTGTTTTTCAAACTGAGCTCATTGTTGGGCTTTGCAACCAATTTGAAGTTGTCTCTAAGACTTTTTTTTCCCCCCTTAAACAGAAAAAGTAGAGTAGGCTAGACTACAATAGAAAAACATATAACTATATTTCACATAAATGTACAAACTTTTTCATGAAAAATTTATTGTCCTATGTCTGTATACAAATATGTGCACACACATGTACTTTAACAAGTAGTAGTGAGAAATGTCAAATGTCTTTCTTCAAATGTCTTGCAGTCAATAATTGAAAAACTTTCCTCTAAAGAATTTTTCCTAGGGAGTTAATGAATTATCCTTTTGAATCTTTTATGAGTCTTACTTTCTATGTTCTTATCTTCCAATAGACATTTTCTCTGGGTTGTCTAGCTTTTATCTCAAACTAATATTCCTAAAACTGGACTGTCTAAATCTTCAACCATTTTATTCTAAATTTCTATTCACTATACTCCTAGTTAGTCTTGGTCAAACCCTTAGTAATTTTCAACTTTTGCCTCTCTACCCCTCACTAATTAAAAAGAAAAGGAAAAGAGACTATGGAATGAACATAAATTAAGTACTTGACCTTTATCAGGCAACTTGCCAAATATTTACGTATGTTGCTTTATGTAATTCTCACAATACCCTTATATTGAAATGAGGCTCAAAGAGCTTGAGTTAAACAGCTCAAGGTCACCTGGATTGTGTTTATATAGAGTAACTCTTTTAGCTTTGTCAGCTTAGGTATCTGACTCCAGATACAAATGTTGTGTTATATCCTGTCACCTTCCCAAATGTATTTCCACAGGAGCTCAGGAGTGATGTTAAAGTGGTAACAATCCAGAATAATAATCACTACATGATCTTGATTTGCTATCGGGTACCATATTGCTGGAAAAGGCTTCAGAGCTCTAAACTGTTATTTTACAGAAGACCTAATTAAGACACAGAAAGACAAAGTGACTTGACTGATTTGTGGCATATCCTTGGCCAGAAATCAGGTCTCGATTTCAGTACAGTGTTCTTTTATCTTTCTTCCTAGTCTCAGGAACTAGAACAAATGGTGGATAAAGAAAAAGAAAAAAAACAACCCCAGAATCTCTATGGTCAAGAATTCTTAAACACCCCAAGATGTCAGTCTTTAAATGAGTTTGACTTCTTACAAAATCCTTAGGATCATATATCTGTTGATTTTTCTTCTGAATCATCAGGGATCAACATACTATTAAAACTCTTTAATAGCCAATGCTTTGTGGTTAGAATGGAAAGGTTTTCAAGGAAGGAGAATAAAGTTGAGGGGGGCAGAAATTCTATCACTGCCCCCCTAGGGAGTTAAGGATTTCAAGTGTTAGAGAAACAGACTCACTGTGTCTTGTTCTCATCTTTCCTTCAGGGCTTCAGCTGACTAAGCTAGGGTGTAAGGGTACAAACTTTTTCATGAAAAAAACTTATTGTTCTATGTCTGTATACAAATGTGTGGGGTTTAAGCACATTAAGCTTAAGATTGTGGAAATAGCAAGTTAGTTTTATATGCCAGGCCTTCATCCTTCGATTTTTATCTCCTGATAAGCTCAGTTCTACCAACCTTGGTCCCTTGAGTCACTCATATCAACTTTGGGTAGATACATTATGGTGTTTGTTTTTAATTTGGCTCGGTTCAAGATAAGGTTTCCTTCCATTTCATTTTTCTCCCACCCCCCAGTAAAACCACTTTCCATTCCTGGAAACACAATCTTCATTTATATTCTTTGAGCATTAGATTTTTTTCAGATTTCTGGCAGTTTTGCAGATAATACTTGGTAAGGATGGCACAGTGGTCAGACAAGGTCTTTAATATTGGGCTTCTGTTCTTGAAATAGAAGGGTATCAAAAATAGAATCTTTATTTGAACACGTTCTCTTTAGGATGGAAATTACTTCAAAATGCAAAAGAGGTTTTGATTTTTGATGGACTTGCTTGAGTTTTCAGATTAAAGATGTACATTGTAGAAAGACTGTTCTACAAGTCTTTCACAAAAAATAGGCCACTAGGTAGGAGACCATGAATAATATCAGATGAGAGGTCACATGGATATCCTGAAGTGGTATTTGTTTTTAGTTGGAAGGAAAACCGCATTCCAGAATAAAAATGAAATTCTACATTGTATGTGTCAGGGTTTTTCTTTATGCTTTGTACTTGGACTAATCCCTCTTACCTCCCATCTTCAATTCCCACTTAGCCATTTTCTCTTTTTTTATTTTTTAAATTTTTAAAATTTTTTTAACATTTATTTATTTTTGAGACAGAGACAGAGCATGAATGGGGGAGGGGCAGAGAGAGAGAGGGAGACACAGAATCGGAAGCAGGCTCCAGGCTTTGAGCCATCAGCCCAGAGCCTGACACGGGGCTCAAACTCAGACCGCGAGATCGTGACCTGAGCTGAAGTCGGACGCTCAACTGAGCCACCCAGGTGCCCCAGCCATTTTCTCTTTAAATCCTACCTGGTTAAACAATGTTTCAGTTACCAGAGAGTCCTTGTCAAATCCTTAGGACCAGAAGTTCTATGAGATATTCTTCAAAATCATTCTAAATTAACATACCACTAAAAGCCCATTTTTATTGGTCACATGCTGTGTGAATTTGAGTAGAATCCTATCAAGTAAAGAGAATAGTTAAAATTTCTGCTTGTACCATGAAAATTTACTGCACTAGGGCCTCACACGTAGCCCAGCAGTCTCAGCTCCTATACTTAAGTCTACACAGCTTAGTATTAATTTTTCTCTAATCATTTTGGATATATATATTTTTTATATCCACATGTAGACAAAATCTATATATACCTAAGTGTTTACCATAGAAGTCATTGCTTGGCCCTGGGAGAAGATTTTTTAATGGTGAAATCATTACTGATCTCAAATCATTGACCCATTCATCCAATCATTTTAGCATTTTCTGTGGGATAGGCCCTGTGTTAGGTCGAGGGATGTTAATCAAAGTCACTTGGCTGTAATCAACAGGAAACCTGACCAACAGATGCTTAAATCAAGGTCAGTAAACTTTATGTAAAGGGCTAGTTAGTAAATATTTTAGGTTTTTCCATATGATCTTTATTGCAATTACTCAGTCATTGTAAGAGCAGCAAGAGACCATATGTAAGTGAAGGGACATAGCTATATTCCAATAAACCTTTATTAAGACATGGGCTACATTTGGCCCATAGTTTGCTGATTGAAACAGATGGGATTTTATTCTGCTTAGGTAATGGGATGCTCACAGATAACAACTATAGTGTTGCTATTGAGACTCAATTCAGGTTAGTTCCACTGTCCCTGAAATATTTTGGCTTTTCCCTATACCTGTCCTCCTGCTATTACAACATTTAAGGTAGTAATAACAGGAAAAGGAAAAGGGCTAGATCACTGAATATTAGGAGAGAAGTCCTCATGGCAGACTTGATGGCAGATAGGCCATAACTCCTAGCTACAAAGAAGGCTAACAAACAAGCACTAGAGTTTGCAATCTGTAATGGGAGATGTGGCAAAGGAGAAGGCTTTGCAGATGGCTCTGGGGGGAAGCTAGGGTCTACCATAAATACAGTGGTCAGGACAATTCCTGTCCTAGGGAGTTAATAACTATCTGGGGAAGATTGACAATACACAGGTAATTCTACAAATACATGCAATAAGAATCCCTATAGAATCTTATAGGAGCAGACAGAAGGGGAATAATTATAGCCCTGTGGTGGGCCTTAGGTGTTGGGGGATGTCAGGATGATAATTTGAGTTATCAAGGAGAGGAGTGGCATGTAGACAAAAGTATTAAATGCCATATTATGATGGAAACCAGGAGTTATAAACATTTAGAGGGGAAAGAGATCAGATGGCTTGTACATTCTTTGATAATTCTATCTAGAGGTAGGTTCTAGATTTTTTTTTTTTTTTTTTTTTTTTTTTTTAAATCTTGAGTGGAAGGGACGTAGGCCAGTTTCAGGGCCTTAAGAAACTTCCTGTCTCTTGGGACTTTGGGCATTCAGCCTCCATGCTGTGAGGAAGCCCAAGTAGCCTGTGGCATGGTCCATGTGGAGAAGCCCCCCCAGGGGGGTTGGGAGTACCTCAAAACTCAGCCCATCCCAGCTTGCCCCAGTTTACCAGCCTTGGAAGTGGATCTTGTCCCAGCTGTCCCAGCTTATGCTGCATGAGCAGACATGAGCCTTTCCTGCAGAATCACACCTTTGTGAGCTAAATATGAGTTGTTTTAAGCTGCTAAGTCTTCAAAGATTTATTACACAGCAATAAATAACCAGAACACTTCCTATATATCTTCTTAGACTAGATTCTTAGGAAAGACTCTCAGAATATAAATATTTTTTTTTAATTTTTTTTTCAACGTTTTTTATTTATGTTTGGGACAGAGAGAGAGCATGAACGGGGGAGGGGCAGAGAGAGAGACAGAATCGGAAACAGGCTCCAGGCTCCGAGCCATCAGCCCAGAGCCTGACGCCGGGCTCGAACTCACGAACTGCGAGATCGTGACCTGAGCCGAAGTCGGATGCCTAACCTACTGAGCCACCCAGGCACCCCAAGAATGTAAATATTTTAAAGGCTGTTGATCGATATTGCTTTGTGGACTTCAAGAAGGGCTGTATCAGTATCTACTCCCATCATTAGTGTAGGAGAGTGTCTGTTTCACTTGCCAGCGTTGAATGTCAAAAATCACTTCATTTTTGAATGTTAACATCTTTGTATTCGCTATCGTATATGAACTATTTTTCTTGATTTATGGAAATCTTTTAATGCAGCATTCTTTTTATCTCATTAACCTCAGGAAGTAGGACAGGGTGGGGGCGCCTGGGTGGCGCAGTCGGTTAAGCGTCCAACTTCAGCCAGGTCACGATCTCGCGGTCCGTGAGTTCGAGCCCCGCGTCGGGCTCTGGGCTGATGGCTCAGAGCCTGGAGCCTGTTTCCGATTCTGTGTCTCCCTCTCTTTCTGCCCCTCCCCCGTTCATGCTCTGTCTCTCTCTGTCCCAAAAATAAATGTTGAAAAAAAAAAAATTTAAAAAAAGTAGGACAGGGTGAAAAAGGTGAAAAACAGGTTCTATAGAGCAAATATTTTTGTACCCAAAACCCATTTTGGTTAGTCCTTTAATTAAAAGGATACTACCCTCTTATATTTGTGACCTGTTTCTCCAGCTTTTAAAACTTTTATCCTTTTAATTTTGTTCATAATTTTTATGTAAATGAATTTGTAATCAAGTCTGTTGTTCTCTCCAAGAAAGAATAAGCACAGAAGGTTAATCCTTACAAAATGACCAGAAATAATACCTGAGGATCCTGTAGAGACAGCCAGATCCTAAAACAAAGCAATCTGTGGACATCACATGTATGGAGGCAGGCAGCAGTAAGCTGCTTTCCAGAGGCAAGTGCTTGGAGCTATGACTGTATCACCAGGGAAGGACGAGTTCCTTTGGGAATTATCAACTCTGCAGAAAACACAGATGAGAAAACCTCTCCCAAGTCTGTGGATTGGTTACACCTATATTAACAGATTATCACTTCTGTAATCTCCCTATGTAATGGGCTATCTCTAGGAGGGAGATAGTGTCTTCTTAGGAATCCGCATTTTAATGTAGATAATGTAAAGATGACTTATAAAGCCAAGCATTTATTTACATGTTACATAGTTCTCTTTAAAATCATAAACTTAGAATGTATTAAAGTTCTAATTCTCAAGAAATTCTACATTTTCATTAACCAGACCTATAGCTATTAACATCTTGGCAAATTTATTTTTTAAGCATTTAAAAACCTTTCTTTTTTTTTTTTTTTAAATATTTTTGAGAGAGACAGAGACAGCATGAGTGGGGGAGGGACTGCGAGAGAGGGAGACACAGAATCCGAAGCAGGCTCCAGGCTCCGAGCTGTCAGCACAGAGCCCGACGTGGGGCCCGAATCCACAAACCATGAGATCATGACCTGAGCTGAAGTCAGATGTTTAACCAACTGAGCCACCCAAGCGCCCCCCCAAAAACCTTTTTTTAATGTTTATTATTTATCTTTGAGAGAGAGCGCGATAGAGACAGACACAGACTGAGCACGAGTGGGTGAGGGTTAGAGAAGGAAACACAGAATTCAAAGTAGGCTCCAGGTTCCGAGCTGTCAGATTCCAACAAAGGAGCTCCAACCCATGAACCGTGAGATCATGACCTGAGCTGAAGTTGGATGCTTAACCGACAGAGCCATCCAGGCGCCCCATTTTCTAAGCATTTTTAAGATTTGAATTCTTTTTGTGTAAACAACAATGTGTCCTTCCCTTCTCACTTAACAAAGTGCTTTCATTTAATATTATCTAAACTATCCATAAACATTTTAACTACATGATGTAATATTCATTTTGTATCTTATTTAGCTTTTCTCCGTTTTTATGACTTACAGATAATCTTGTGATGAACATCTTTGTGCTTTCTCCATGTTTATTACTATTCCTTAGATGAATTCTGACAGTCAACCCATGTGAAGTTTAAGTCTCATAATGTTTATGGCAAATACAGATACTTCTGAAACATTGGTGTTTTTCATAGGTCTAATTTTGCCTGGTTCACTCAATTTCTGGTTTCGATTTAAGGGTTTTAGATTGATGTGTCCTTGCTAGCCTCAGACCTCATCAGAAGGAAGGCTAAAAGAGAGGGGTAAGCATGGCAGTGGCCCAGAAATCAGGCTTCACATGAAATTGCCCTCTGAATATGCTTGTGCTTGGGGGTGGGGGCTTATTCAGTGACCTCCCAAAGCTTCCTTATACAAGGCTGTGATTTAGCTGGGCTATACTATTAACATAAAGGCTCTTCAAAAGCACCAAGAATTCTATGGAAGACAGGCATAAATAAGCCTGGGGACCTTGTTGGCATGATGAATCAGTCCTTGCAGTGCTAAGCCTGCCGGGCTTGTGCTGATGTATTAGAAGCCCTGTGTCCCTCCAGGTGTCTGTGGGCAGACATATAGGATGGATGACCAGCTACAGATAATGGGTCCATGCTCACGGAGGAAAATCTGCTTAGGAGAGCTGCTGAGGGGAGATTTATTTCAGGCCTGAATTTACTTTGTAAATTACATTGAACATGGCGGAATTAGTAGCTGAATTTGGAAATTCTTTTTCAACTTGGTTTGGCAGCAAGTTTTTTTTTTCCCCCCTCATTGTATAGCTATTCTTAATGTTCACGGGGGACTAAAATCACCTGTGGAGCTTATTAAAATGTACTCTCAGGCCTTACCTTGAGAGACTCTGATTGAATAGGTTAGGAGTTGGGGCTCGGGAATCTGCCCCTTTTGGGTGAGGCTGATGCAGGTGGTTGTTTGACTGCGGGTAGGGAAACCCTAATCTGGGACTGTGAGGGACAGCCAGTTTTGTCACCCACGTCACCTTTCCAAAAAGGATTTTTGCCCCCATAGTTGGGAGTGCCATCAGCAGATTGTTGTCAGCTCCACAGATCCTCAGAGGTTGCCTCACCTGCAGAAAGTTGCCTCTCCCACATTCCACCTCTCCTATCTGGTAACTCCAGCTGGGAGCATTAGGGGCAGTTCATCCTGTCCTAGGCCAATCTGGGCCATTTAGATCCGGAGCACCCCATGGGGTCAGCTGAGGCTGTGGGCCTTGCTTCACAGCTCAGCTTCCACCAGAATTGACCCAGAGGCCACTTTCTGGTTAAATTCCTTGCACATTAGACTCTGTCTCAGAGTTGGCCTCCCAGAGAACTTGGTTGTAAGCAGGTGCTCTTTCAGGCTCTGTCCTCTGGACAGAAGAGACGATGGTTCACTGAAATGCCCTCTGTTTCATTTGTAGCCTCCTCTTCCCACATCCCCCCACCGCAACCCCTGCCACTTTGTCCTCTGCTATATACTGTATCTTCCCCCTTACCTTCTGCAAACTTCTCTTTTTTATTACCTAAGATTTATCCTTGGTTCATTCTTTCATGATTCAACAAACCTTTGTTAAATCTTAATTTTAATCAGAATTTTTCTGTTTCAAAATATTAGTCTGGAAGAAACATGGAGTACACAATGAGATTTGTTCCAAGATCCCCTCCTCTCTAGAGAGATCATGGTTTATAAATCTCTCTGAATTTGTTATGAATCAAAGTGAACTGCTACGAGTCTTGAGTCTATTTGTTCTTTCCTTAGCTCTATCTTTCATCCATCCACCCTCTTCACCCACCCCACCTACCATCCATCATCCGGGATGCAAGATAGAACCAGAGACTACAGTGTCAAACCAACTTGAGACACATAAGACCTCAGTAACAACTGAGCTAATATTTACAGGGTGTTCATTCTTTACTATGTGCTGTTGATTTAATCCTCACAGTTGTATGGAATAAACACTGTTAATTTCACACTACAGGTGACAAAACTGAGGCCTAGAGAGATTAAATAACTTATTGGTTACATAGCTAGTAAGTAGCAGAGTTGGGATTGAAACCCACCTGTCTAGAAGTATTAAGCTATCAAAATATCATTGATTTTTGTCTCATCAAACATCTCTTAGGACTCTCAGAAATCTTCCTAATCTGGAAAACCAATGGCTGAAGTCCAGTATAACCATATCCATTTGTCATTGAGCAGTATGTTTAGCCTGTTTTCCAAGATTGCTGGACATGAGGTGATGCTTCCACAGGCTTCATTCACGTTGCGCAAATCATTAAGGTTGTTATTCTGAAAAACATGAGTTTTTACAGAACTGTTTCTCCAAAGTTCTGTCCATTTTGACACCAGTTGCTCTCTGCAGACGATCTGTAATTGGTCTCCTATCCAACACCTAAACATTCCTGGAAAATTGGTGATGGATTGGTGTTTCAGCAATGCTTATAATGCAAACACACTTCAGAACTCCTTAGATGGCTGCTCTTGGTTTACGTTTTCATTCTCTTAGCCCATGTCCTTATTTACACCAGACCTGGAAAAGGGGGGGAAAGCCAGATTCTGAAGCAAAACTTTGGAAATGAGATGAATTCCATCTGGCTCAGCAAAAGGAAGCAGCTGTATTCAAGCAAAGCAAATGATAAAAACTGGATTGCCCTTCCTTGCTAAAGAGCAAAAGAGCTTCAAGATGTTTGGGGGAAAATGGAATTATTTTTTCAATTTTAAGTTCAGTTTAGCTTAAGGCATCCTCTGGAATGCAGATATTTTATCTTCCTATAGAACCAGGAAAAATGGTCTTTTAAAAAAGTGACCTTTAAAAGTACATAGAAGATGAAAACACATTGAATACTTTTTTTTAGAAGTGAAAAATGTTTTAAGTTTGTCACCAAGTGCTGAAATCCTCATCATCATGATATACAATTGTCAATTACTGAAGGTTTACTGTGTGCCAGTCCCTGGGGTACACAGATTATCTCTCTCTACATCATGAATGTAGCTCAACACCATGAACATCTGACCTAACTTTGTACAATATTCTTTGCTCTCCTGTTGAAAATGTCATAGTCCCTAGTTAATTTCCAATTCATTTGTTTACATATTAATCTATTCATTTATTGAATTTTTGAGCATCTAATATGCACTAGCACTGTATCAAGTGCTCATAGCCCACTAGGGGAGCTGGACTTAGTCACAATCATAGTGCGGTCAGATCTGTGCTTTAATGCAAGCACTCTTCAAAAGGAGGAAGTGTCCTTGTTTCTTAAAAGATTTCATGGAGGCTAGGGATGCCTCGCTGAAGAAGAGAAGAAAGGAGAGGAGGAGATGCTGAGCTGGTCTTGAATGAGCAGAAGTTTTCTAGCTTTTGCTCAGAGCTTGATTCTCTTACTGTGTTTCACAGGCCTTGAACACTGCTCACACATGTTTTTGGGGTACCTGTCCAGCCTTTGCTCACAAAAGTAGGTCATGTTTGTATGACAGGGCTTCATCTCATCACCACAGTTGATTGGACCAAGGATGAATCTCTAACCTTAGCTGCACAAATAAGATTCTCTTTAAGCTCTTAATAGACATAGAGACTATGGGGACTAGAGAACACTGGAGTCAAAAGATCAAGACTAAAATAACTCAATAATCAATTCAATGGTGCAATAATTCAATAATGCAATAATTGCATAAACTATTCAGATGGGCTCTGGGACATTATAGCTTGACCGATTAAATCAATAAATGATCACGGGCTGCTAGGATAAAGAATATGGGATTTGGCAAGGGAAGTGGAGGAGATTGGCAGCCCCTTGGGATGGTGTGGTTAGAGATGGAAGCCACTTTAGTTTTTGTGGTTAGGGAAGGCCTCTCAGAAAAGGTGGTGTTTCACTTGGGGGTTGAAAGATGAGCATGAACAGGCCAGCAAGGAATGAGGGCAAGTGCAGTCCAGGCAGGGGCAGAAGCGGGTGCATAATCCTGAAGTCAAAGCAGCATGGCTGGAGCAGTGATGAGAAAATCTGGGCCAGGTGATACCAGGTATTATTGGCATTTTATTCTAGATGCAAAGCAGCAGCCGTCAGTGAGTTTTTAAGCAGACCGTTGACACTAAGTATTTTAATTCATTTCGAGTTCTCCATGATCTGACAGTAGACTGTCCTAGCACATGGTGTAGGCTGTCGTGATCAAGCTATTCTACATCTGTCTGGACTTCACTTGGCCCGATCTGGCCCTTATTTTTATTTATTTTTGGCTCCATCCATATTATAGTTTGCTAGCATTCAATGGCATAGGAAATTGATAATAATCCTAATAGGAATATTTATAGATCCCTTTTTATGTATCAGGCTGTAAACTTTAATAAAATGAATTTGATCGATGTGTATTAGGTCAACTAAATACTAATGGACACTGGGGGATTACGGTTATCCCCAAGCGGAGAGAAGTTCCATGACTGGTCCAAGCATGCAGCCAGTAAGTAGTGGGACTGGGACTGAAATTGTTTGGTGTGACTCAAAAGCCAGAATACTTAACCATTTTTATCTTGTTTCCTTTTCTGTTAGAGCTGAGGGGACTTGTAAGCAGAATGAAGTCCTACACTCTCATTTCAGAAATGAGGGCAGTCATGGCCAAATCTTGAGTGGTCTGGGAAAGGCTGCACAACAGCTAGCTGGTGGCCTCGACTTGTTCAAGGCCCTGTACTTACTAGTTCTCACAGACAGCATGAAACTGCATGTGTCCTGGTATCACGCGTATTGGTGCTAGTGACTTAGGTTTTACCATAAGAGTCTTCGGTTTTGTAACACTTACAAAAGACCACTTGTGCACTGAAGACAAAACAAGATCACTGAAGAATTAAGGAAAGATGATTATCTGGGAAAGGAGGTCAGGTGATATGCTTCACAAAGATAGCTCAGTACCATGTGGTCCCGTACACGTCCATAGTAATGGCCAAAAAGGTGAAAGACTTCCTATGGTAATGCGCATCGCAATGATTTTGGCTAATCTGCATCTTCTATCAGCCAGAAAACACCTGACATAATTACAACCCCCCTTCTCCCGCCACTTGTCATCTGTGAATACCAAGTGGGGGTAATTTTATTTTTATTGTTCCTGGGCTCTGTCCTCTCTCTAGGACAGAGGAGAGGTTAATTAGGAACATTGGGATGATGTTGGGTCAGTCCTTCCCGAAGCGTGTTCCTAGAATACCAGAACTGCAATATGCTAAGAGGCATTATGGGGGAAAGGTTCTGTGGCACAATAGGTTTAGGCAAGGCTGAGCTTTATCAAACTAGGTAGTTTTTACTATTAGAAATCTCAAGGTCTTTAATATGTATTGTGAATATCAAAGACAGGTAAAGAATATAGCATTTCTCAAATATATTTGACCGTGGAAACCTTCACTCAGGATTTCCCCTAAACTTGCAGAACTGTAAGCGCCATTCAATCTCTGACCTAATTCTCAGGCATATAATCTGCAACAGCGAGGCTTGCTCTATATAAATAAAGCCTGCTTCAAGTATAATGGCCAAATTCTTTTCCTCCATACTCTTGATCAATTTCTTTGCCTTGATCTCCCAGTTTTTTTCCCTTCATTTTTTCTCCTTTGTAGCATCAGCACATGGCAATTTTTTTTCAATTTAAAAATGCAACTTGATATATAGGTAGAGAAATATCTAGTCTGCATAGTATAATTTCAGAAGCACAGAAAAGGTCCCTTTGCTTGAAAATCGATTTAGCTTCAGCCTATTACTTGACCTGAATGGTATACTTAGTGATTCCTATATATTATATATTATTAGTACTTAGAACATCTTCCAGCCAATGATGCATTTGGTGAATTAAATTCTCTCATTCTTAGTCCATCGCCCCCCCCGCCCCCCAAAAAAAAAAACCTTTAGGGATGGGCTTTGACAAGGTGGAAATTTTGATGAGGGCTGTGAGGGCTATTGCACTCTACCTCAAGAACCCTCTGGCCCAATCCATTGTTTACCACCTCTACTCGTCCCTGGTCAGGATGCTCCTGATTCCTCAATCCACTTTACTTTGATTTTAGAAGATCTGCAAATCTAGATGAATGTTGAATAGGCAAATCTACATTTTGTCCTGTGAGGTCAAACTATTTGAAGTGGCTGGAATCATGGTTAAAATGATGCACTTGGAAATTGTATCCCCTTCTGGGGGATGTAAGGATGCTGTTTGGTAGCTAGTAGCTACCTAGATAGATGGTTATTTTACTCAGCATAAGTTTGCTTTCCTGGATCCAGTATGTCCAGCTTAAGAAGAGGAGGGTGGAAAGTAGTGACTAAGTGCAGTGGTGTTGGTGATGGAGGAATTAGCTATTCTATCTCATGGTGACCATGTATCGCAACTAGAAGGGACCTTTACACTGAGTTTAATTGCTGTGTTTTTAGAGATGACTCCTACCAGAGAGAGTGACTTACCTACAGACACTTACCAGAATCAAGGCTCAAGCCTTGTGCTCTCTCTCATTAGACTATCCTGCCAGTGACCTATGGGCTGGGTAATGTTGAAAGGGGGGTGGAGCCAGGAGAAAATGTGGGTGGAGTGTCCTCCTCTGTCCCCTCCATTCTCCCCCTGTCCCCTCAATGTCTTCACAATTTTCTTTTTTTCCTATTTGTCATAAAACCATCTCCTTCTTTCCCTTTTGGCTACTTTTGTTTCTCACTGTGTTTCTCCACTCTTTTACATTCCTTTCTCTGCCCATAACTTTGGCTGTTTATTCATTTTTTTTTTTTTAAATTTTTTTTTCAACGTTTATTTATTTTTGGGACAGAGAGAGACAGAGCATGAACGGGGGAGGGGCAGAGAGAGAGGGAGACACAGAATCGGAAACAGGCTCCAGGCTCTGAGCCATCAGCCCAGAGCCCGATGCGGGGCTCGAACTCACGGACCGCGAGATCGTGACCTGGCTGAAGTCGGACGCTTAACCGACTGTGCCACCCAGGCACCCCTATTCATTTTTGTCCTATGTCTTAAGTTTGCTCCTTGGTTCCATTCAAGGTGGCTGTAAATCACCATACATCTGAGCACTGCACAACTCTAGGGGTTGCAATCCACAAAAACCTCAGTATGACCAGTGTGGTCCCCTGGTCCTATCCCCAACCAAGAACTTGATTCCTATGTAACAAAATGGGGGAAAAGAAAACTTCTATTAGCTATGACAACTGCCCTTTAAAGAAAGTAGAGCTTATATGGTACTTCTGAAGAGCTTGTTTGGTTTGTTGAATGAAGGTAAGCTGAAACTGACTTTTGCTACCTTGAGAGAATTGAATGGCTTTGCACAACTGAAGAAGAGGAATTTGGAGTTCTACGAAGAGGAGGTTGAGATGAAATAAATTGGACAAGAAAACCAGAAAGATGGGTGAAGAAGTTGGTGTCATCAAAGCAGCTAGTGGAAATTTCCAAAGGTGAGGTGACCAAAAGGCATTTTAAGAACGAGGAGGCATAAAACTTGTGATAGAACACCCTCTTATCTTGCCCCTCACCCAGATCCTTAAGTTTATTGAATTACGATCATGCGTGCTTTGGGGATGTGTTTGAGTAGAAATTGCTTTATAAGGCCAAGTGTGATATTTGGGGAAATACAGGGCTGAAAAAAGAAAGCAAGCACATGAGGAATAGCCTTGAGCAGAGGTGACCAGAAGAATGAGACTGCCCAGGAAAAATCAGAATTTAAATGTGTAGAGGGGAGGACCGATATTTTGGATGTGCATTGGGCATGGAACAGGGATCAGAGCTGATTTTTATCTACATTTCAAGGGGCCGGGATTCTTTGGCCAACATCTGGTTTGCACATATATGATTAGAACACTGATGGGTTTCCCTGGGTCCAAATTATAACCACATAGCATCTGCTTCTCATAAGCCACTAAGAGGAGAAGGTCAAAGAGGCTCTTATCCAAGGACAATGGCATGTTTACTTTTCATTTAGAAAGAAAGCATTGGAAAAAATCAAATGGATAAACTTGTTAATGCAGCAAATGTGAAAAACCTGAGAGGGGTCTCTTAACTCAAAAGCCTATTGCCAGCTGGCACAGTTCAGTTGCCTGAAGACTTGGAGAAGGGCTGGGGGGAAGATTACAAACCATTTTCACTCACAACGGAGAAGAGATGCCAAGTAGGAAAAGTGTTGACTTCTACAATGGGAAGACACTTTTCCTAATAAAATGAACTAGGATTTATTTTTCTTCTGGAATTGACTCAGATGGCTCTGTATTTGCTGTAACCATCACCCCTTTGATTACAATAAGTATTGGGGAGCTGACTTGGGCTCGGGTATTGGCGAGCAGAAGCAGTGGTCCTCAGTTTCTTTCAGAGAAGTAAGAAAGGTTCCAACAAAGAGGGCCTCTTTAAATAAGAATGTTTAACCATTAGGAAGTATTTATGTACCAGGCTTTGTGCTTCAGTAAATTCATCATATGCCTCAGTTATATTTCTCAGCACAGGTATTTGTGGCTGGTGGAAGTCCTGTGGTTGTCCTACTTGAGCAAATGTTGACTTTTTAGGTCTTTGGAAATGACTGAAGTAATCTGTCACCATCCCTGTTGATTAAGTATCAATTTTTTTACTGCAGTCTTCCAGCTCAAAGAATGATTCAAATACAGCACCTTTTATAGTTGGTGAGCTTTACAAAGGTTTGTTTTAAAAATACGGACTACTTTATTGATTACTCCTGAAGTCCTTGAGACAGATCTGTGGAAGTAGGAAAAAGAAAACCCGGTATTGGGGCAAAGCCAGGAAACTTGGGCTATGTAACCTTGGATAAATTAATAATATTTCTTAGCCTCCGATTTCTATCTGTAAAATAAAGGATTTGAAATCTGAAATCTTGCTCCTCCAGCTGAAAAGTGTTTTTTGTGTTTTAAAGCCCTGAGAGCAGTTACTGTGTATTCTATGCTGATTTGCCTGAGTCCTGACAGTGGCCCTTATAAATAAGGGATGAAGTGTGGATTAATCATTCAACTGAGGATCAGGACACCTGATGTCCCTGAAACCAGCCCAGCAGTTTTTTTGTTCCTTTCTCTCCTCAATTGGAAATGGAAACTGTCCTCACTTTTTCTAAGTAACAATAAATAGGATCCATTCAATCTCCTCAAGTTCCATAGAACAGAGTCTATATAAACAGGACCTCACAGCTAACATGGATAGAAGTTCTAAACATATTGTTGCAGAAAAGCAAGTCACAGAATATGCACAGTGTAAGATCATTTGTGACATAATTTTATGTATGTTTGTGTATGCCTATAAATGCATTAAAATGATTAAGGGTAGTGGTCAAAGAGCATTTAAGGCTTATCTGTGATTTTAACAAGATATTTTTTAAAATGTTTTTTTTTTCAACGTTTATTTTATTTTTTTTGGGACAGAGAGAGACAGAGCATGAACGGGGGAGGGGCAGAGAGAGAGGGAGACACAGAATCGGAAACAGGCTCCAGGCTCTGAGCCATCAGCCCAGAGCCCGACGCGGGGCTCGAACTCACGGACCGCGAGATCGTGACCTGGCCGAAGTCGGATGCTTAACCGACTGCACCACCCAGGCGCCCCTTAACAAGATATTTTTTATTTGAATAATTAAAAGCAATAAAACTACACTGTCATTTTTTTTTTTTTTTTTGGTGATAAAATGATTTGCATCTTTAGATGGAAACTACATTGGGCCCCTGAGAGTGGACCAGAAAAAATTGGTCAGCTGAGTGAATGCAGTTGGTGTTTGTATGGTGGGAAGGGGGGTGTGAGGGTGTTGGAATCATGTTGTAAGACCGGCAGTGTGATAGAAATGGAACAAGTGTGTATTGCTCTATTTGGACCACGTGAGTACCAGCCTCATATTTTGCTCTGTGCCTTGTCTTCAGAGGATTTGGTGTAGGTCATTTTGGGATGTGGGCTTTGGCTGGACTCCCCAGCGACTTATTTGGGGTTACTGAAGTTCTCTCAGCCCTGTCCCATCAGCCGGTCCTACTTGCTTCCCCTGCGGGCTGTGGCTATCTCCTGAGCGTGTCCAGCAAAACTCCAGCAAAACTAACATTCTCCAAATGTTAGTATACACTGTAGAGATGGTAACCTAAATAAGACTGAGGTGAATGCTCTGATGTCTCCAGATACTTGAAGGGAATGATGTTGCTTTGAGGAAAGAGGCCAAGTATATGCTTTTCCTGAGAGAAAGATGACATGGTGCCTATGCAATTGAAGACAGGCGTGCGTCTGTTACATATGTGCTAGATGTTGGAAGAATATTATACCTAATTACCATTTGTCTAGGCTTTATAGCAATTAATAGCTAAAAAATTTTTCAAAAACTATCTGGGATCAGAGAAATTAAATGATTTGCGTAAACATATCCATGTAAGTGACAGAACTAGACTTCTAATTTGCTCGATCTATCCCCAGCCTCTTGGTAGCCCACCTCTGCTGTGAGCTCAGAGGCCTTGGCCTGATGACACAGCTGCCTGCATGGGGTTATGACTTTTTTAAAAAAAAATTTTTAATGTTTATTTTGTATTTTATTTTTTTTTTAACGTTAATTTATTTTTGAGACAGAGACAGAGCATGAATTGGGGGAGGGTCAGAGAAAGGAGACGACACAGAATCTGAAACAGGCTCTGAGCTGTCAGCCCAGAGCCCGACATGGGGCTTGAACTCACGGACCTGGAGATCATGACCTGAGCTGAAGTCGGACGCTTAACCGACTGAGCCACCCAGGCGCCCCAATGTTTGTTTATTCTTGAGACCGAGACAGAGCATGAACGGGGGAGGGTCAGAGAGAGGGAGACACAGAATCCAAAGCAGGCTGCAGGCTCTGAGCCATCAGCACAGAGCCTGACGCGGGTTTCGAACTCACGAACCATGAAATCATGACCTGAGCTAAAGTCGGACACTTAACCGACTGAGCCACCCAGGCGCCCTCATGGGGTTATGACTGTTAAAGGAAATCAGAAACAGCACTGGGCATCCTGCTGCCCATATGATTTGATCCAGAAGAAATGGCAGATAATGTTATTCCTATGTATTGCTCTAAACATTTGAATTCCAGAAAACAACAATCCTTCTGACTTTGATAAGATTCTCTGACATTGTTCTTCAGCGTCCCACTCCTTCCCAGCACCTCCCAACTTCCTTCCCTTTGCTTTATTTTGCTGAGCACAATTTTCTTTTAAAGCACTGGTGGTTGCTATTACCAGAGACCTGTTGTTCAGTCTCCCAAATAGTTTGGAGTCCCTGACAAAGATTGAGGGCTCTGGCCTTAGCTGTTTCAGGAGGCAGTGGTGTGCATCTGAATAAACTTGGCTTAATCACGGCCAGTCCTGGTTGGCACAGTTTATCAGTGACATAACATCAAATAAATAAATGGCTCCTGAAAAACAACTCATTCTAAAGCCAGCTGTTTTTATTGCTGAGCTCTGATTTCACTGTGATTAATGAGAATGTGTTCCCTCACCCTTGGAGGTCAGAAGAACAGCTTCTCAAACCACTCCCCATTCCCCCCAGGCCCCCCCCCCCAGCACTATCTTGCCATTAATCTATAGGACTCAAGATGGTTGCATTTCATGAATACTCCTTGGCTTGGGGAACTGGTCTTGCATGAGTAAATAGGATGGTGGTAATCTTTGTGTTATTGTAAGACTCAGTCTCCTGCTAAGAGAAATGTAGCTTCGGAATAGCACTAGTAATAATCACCACCACCCCCGCCCCCCCCCACCTTTGCCTCATATACTTTAGCTCTCTGCAGTGCCCTTGAAGGATTCACTGGCACTGAAGAAGGGAGATATTTCTCTCAAGTATTCTAATTTTGCTGCATAACTGGGGTCTGACCTCCATATTCTTTGGATTTTTGCCTTTGAATGTTCCTCTGGGCTTGATCCTGTTGTCCTTTTGTTATGACTTCCTTTATGACTTAATATATTCTCAAATAGGCCTGAAACAGAAGCCTAGAGGAAAAAAATATAGAAGTCCCTCTTCTTTCTCATTTTTTATTTCTTAGTCCAGAGGTAGCCACTGTCAATAGTTAATATTCATCTTCCAGACCTTCATTAATACATTGACATACATGCATGTATTCATGCTTGTCCTGTGTATTTGTTTTGCAGGATTGTGATCCTTCTAAATGTGGTATTCTACGATATAGTCAATACTTCTTAGATTTTAAAAAAATGAAGTTTTTCAGGCACTAGAAAAGAGACCATAATATAAATCTCCACACACCCATAACCTAAGTTTTGTGAAATGGTTACGTTTTGCTGTATTTGGTTTGTGGGTTGTAGTGAAGTTATATATTAGATGTATTGATATTTCCTTTATACCTTTCCTTTGTCCCTTTCTCCCTTCAGAAGTAATCTGTTTTGAATTTAGTGCTTATTCAACCCCAATGCATGTTTTTATACTTCTACTAAATGTTTTCATAAAAATGTTGCTATATTTTGAATACAGTTAAAATTCTATAAACGAACTATATATACCTATATATAACTCTATTCACTCTCCTATTCACATGGCTAAGTAGAATTCCGGTTGCTTTATATACTTCATGGTGTTCTATTGTGTGAACAATACCCCAAGTTATTCAGTTATTCTCCCATTTGGGTATGTGGATAGTGTCTCCAGTACTTGCTTTAACAAACAAAATTGTAACAATTATTATTGGGAGTCTTCCTGTTGTGCAAGACTTGAGAGAGTTTTTCTAGAGCACTGACCCATGAGTGGAATTGTTGGACTGTAGCTTCTGTGCTATTCAGCTTTAACAAGTATTGCCAGATTTTGGGGGGTGGGGTGAGGGGAGATGTAATTTTAAAAATTATTTTTTCCATATATTTCTCAATACTTAGTATTGTCAGACACTTTAATTTTTGCCCATGACTTTTTTTTTTGTTTTAACTTGCATTTCCCTAGTTGCTAGTGAGGTTAAGAGTATTTTTTGTTTCTTGGATGCTCAGATTTCTACTTCAGTGATTGCCTTTTTATATCTTTGCTAATTTCTTATTTTCATAATAGCACCTAACACAAAACACTAAACATTGGACAAAATTTATAGGGCTTTATTTATATATATGTGTGTGTGTGTGTGTGTATGTGTGTGTGTGTATGTGTGTGTGTGTATGTATATATGAATTCATTTAACCTTAGAGTCATGTGAAGGGCCTCGCCCAAATTCACATCAGTGGTAAGTGGCAAAACAAGGATTCAAACTCATGAAATCTGGTTTGAGTTTGTGTGCTTAACCATTATGCCACGGTGTCTGGGTAGATAGCCTTGTTTTTATTCATATTCTTTGTATATTTCATGGCTATATTTCATGGGCCTTTTCCCTATGAGTTTCAGGATTATATGCTTATCTTCCAAGTGTGTAATAGACCATATTCTTCCAAATCTGTTGGAATTATTTTTAATAACATGGAAAGTATAGTTTGGGAAGACTTAATGCTTTCACACCATCGTTTCTTCCCATGGCTGTGTTCTCTTTCCTTTATTGACTTTTCTCTCAAGTGATTTTAATGGTTTTTAAAATCTTGTTCATGAAGGGATGGCATCTCTCCATTCTCTATCCTCAAATTTATTCTTGAAAAATGTATTGTTTTTGAATGCTGCTGTAAATAGTAGCTTTTTATAAAACTTTTAAAATCTCTATGTAAGAACATAATTACAGATTGTATATTCAGTTTTTATCCAGGAAATTCCCTATCTTCCTCATTAGTTTTACTAGTTTGAATATGAATCTTTTGGATTTTCTAAAATCTACAGTTATAATTTCAGTGAAGGAAAGTTTTTTTTCCTTTCCAAATCTTACACCTTTATGGTCTCTTATGACCCATGTCTGATACCGCAATCCAGACTTTATTGGCCTCTTAAAGAGGGAGAATTTCCTTTTTTTCCCCTCCCTGTTCATATTGTCAGGAATACTTCGCATAATCTAATATCCTCTATCCCTTGAATATTTGGTTGAACTTTGTTATAAAATCACTGGGGGCTTTTTCCCCCTCCCCCAGTAGGTAGATTTTTAATTACTGTTTCATAAACAGTTTTAGGTTTATTCTTGTTCGATTTTGATTTTATTTTAATAACACGTTCTTTAGGAAGCTATCCATGTGTTTGGTGTTAACACAAAATTCAAATTTTACTTTAAAACGCTTAACATCTTAAACCTGTTGAAAAATACATAAAATAATATAACAGTTCTATAACACCCATCAAGTTAAATAGGTTCTAACTGGAAGCCTAGAGGCTTCAGATCTCTCAGAGAAAGGAAGATGGGGTGGGGGGAGGGCAGGAGGAAGGAAATCAGGAAAGGAGAAAATAGTACAGATCTAGCTAAAGATAATCCTCTACATTCCATTTCAGTGCTCTTCTCTCCTGAGATACCCATCAACCTGAAGCAACTGCACATCACATTTCTGTGTTTTTATACCTTCACTATGTATGTTGTGCACCTTTAAATACATACTATTGTTTGGTGTGGTCAGCCAGACTTATATATGTGAGGGCTAGAGGAAGAATAGTGTTCAGAGATTATCTGGGAACCAAATTCATCCCTTCTAAAAACAAGTGTTATTTTTTTTAATCTCCTATGAATGTATCCTTAACACTACGCTGTTCTGCTTTCCTTGTAATTGGGCTTTAGTATTCTGTGTCTGTAGTCTCCTACAACTTGTTTTATCCACTCAATGTGTATTTCTAAGGGCCATGTATGTTTTCCACATTGTTGCATTGATTTTCCATTACTAAATATTTTTTTGTGCACATGCCACAGTGTATTTATCCACTCACCTATTAATGAATATTTTTTCCCAGATTTTTGCTATGGGCAATGCTGGGCTGCCCTTTCTTCCTTTAATTTATTCAAACAAAAAAGTATTGAAATACTAATATGCCAGGTACTATTCAAAAAACTGGGGATGTAACCGTGTAGAGGGCAAACTAACAAAACAAGTAAAATGGATAGTCTGTTACGTGGTAATGAATACTAACGTTAAAAAAATAAACGGCAGAGAAAGGAACCCTTGGACGCAGAGGAATTATCATTTTGGGAAAGATGCCAAGAAAGTCCACATTGAGGAGTACTTCCTGAAGGACCCAGATGAGTGACAGAACGAGCTATGCGTGTATCCAGGGAAAGGGAATTCCAAGCAGAGGAAGCAACAACTTCAGAGGTCCTAAGGCAGGAGCATGCCTGGGGCACTCACGAGCCTGCCCAGAAGCCCAGAGAGGCTGTAACAGGGTTGGGAAGGGAGGGTGACCCAGAGGTAAGGTCAAAGGAGTGTAGGGGGCGGTGATTAAAGAGTGGGGAGAGGGTTCAGGTCGTGCAGGACCTAATAAGATCTACAAGAATGTTTGGCTTTTGTGGTGAATGAGCCAGCAAGTCCTTTTTCTTCCATTTCTAACAGGATCCCTTTGGCTACTGTATTGAGAAAATCTGTAGGGGCTAGAATATAGGCAGAGAGGCCAGTCCAGGAATCCAAGTATGATATGGTGGCTCAGCCAAGGTGTATACTTGATCTCCCTTATTCCTCAGAACACCTTTTTAAGGTAAATATATTCTGCCTATTTCCCAGTGAGAAATCGAAGTTTGGAGGAAGTCGGTCAGCTCTGTGTCTAACTCTGTCCTACAGGCTGTTCATGGCAGAACAGAACTTGAACCTGTGTCTGACTTAAACTGCTTTGCCATATTGACAGAAATCATTCACAATTAGAGCAAAACCGTGTTGCTTAATTTAAAACCCAAAATCTTGACAAGGGATCTTGCCATGGACTAGATAACTGGAACCTGACCTCTGGCAGGAAGTGTCAGCTGTGGTGTTTCTGCTCTCAGGTTATTCATGTTACATAAGGAAGAGGCATCATTGAAAGGAAAAGGTGGCCTCCACGTGGGAAAGAGGCTATCAGAATTGTCAGCTGCAGTGGTCCGCAGGCACAGCCCTCAGAGATGATGACACAGCGATGGCAGGACTACAGTTCGATTCATTGAGGAAGGCTGTTCTTTTCTACTGACTGCTCTCAAACTTTCAGGAACGAACGGTGACAACTTGTTGCCCTCTAGGTTCGATATTGGCATAATGTGTAATCAATAGATTATAAACGAGGTTTTGTGTTCTAGAATTTCAAAGGCTTCTGTGGTCTCGGGGAGGCACTGCTAATGGTAGAGCCTTCCGCCGTGGAGTTCACATGGTGTCCTCAGGCTTCAAGCAGGAAAGAAGCTCACAATTAGCGTACTGCCTTTATTTTATAGAAGGAAGAAACGGAGACAGAGAGAGCCTGTTTAAAGGTATTCGTTGATCCAGAACTGAGCAAAGCTGTTCCGTGAGGGGCTCCAGTGTATTTCAAGGAAAACACTTTTAGGTATTAGACCTGTCCCTCCTGTCTGGCTGTGTGACCTTGGGAAAGCGAGTTAACCTTCCTAAGCCTCAGTTTCTCCATTAGTAAAAGCCGGACAATAACTATCTTGTGGAGTAGTTGGGAGAATTATAGACGTGTCAAAGCTCTCAGGTGCTGTCTGGCACTGGGTAAGCTCTAGGTCTAATTGGTATTTTTTGAGTTAAAACCATGTTTTCAAGCCTACTTTGTAAATGACTTCCAAGTCGAAGTCCAAGCCAAATTTTAAGCCTCCTCTACACTGACAAATCAGCTTTGACCCATTTATACTTATGTCTGATACATACTTGAAATATGTAATAGTGAATGATGTATTTTATGAAGGGCCTAGGGTTCCAAGCAAAAAGGAAAAAAGGGGCTAGTATTGAGTATATGTTTCAAAATTGAGGTATAATTGACACAGAATTGTATTTGTAGGTGCACAACATAGTGATTTACCGTGAAATGATCACAGTGAGTCTAGTTGTCTGTCACCCTACAAAGTTAATACAATATTGACTGTATTCCGCAAGCTGTACATAACATCCTCATGACTTATTTTATAGCTGGAAGTTTGTAACAACTTAATCCCCTTCACCCATTTTGCACCCCACAACTCCCCTTCTCTCCCCTCTGGCTATCACCAATCTTCTGTCTATGTCTGAGTCTGGGTTTCATTTTTTCTTTAGATAAGTAAGATCATATGGTATTTGTTGTCTTTGAACTTGTTGCACTTAGCACAATACCCTCAAGGTCTATCTCATGTCACAAATAGCAAGATTGCACTCCCTCTTTTTTTTTTTTTATGGCTGATTAGTATTCTGTGTGTGTGAGAGGGAGAGAGTGCACGCATATCTTGTCTATTGTAAATAATGCTGTAACAAACATAGGGGTGCATATCCCTTGGAATTAGTTTTTGTTTGGTTATATATACTCAGTAGAATTACTGGATCATATGATAACTCCTCTTAATCTTTTGAGCAACTTCCATACTGTTGTCATAGTGACTGCACCAAATTACATTCCAATCAACAGGGCACACCCATTCCATTTTTTCTACTTTAGAGCATCTCCGCGAAGGAAATAGTTTCTTTATGGAACAAAAAGTCATTATGTAACTTCCCATTTTTAAGGGCCTGAGGGTCTCACATGTGCACCCAGCCAGGGATCTTTTGCCATGGTGCCACAAGTGTTTGAAGTGTCTTATTCTTTCTAAACACATTTCTGGTATGCTGTAGGGCATTTGATTGCAGTGAGGTAGACTAGATGAATTTTTTGGGGGTGCTGGAATGAGAAGTTACCGGATTCACAAGTTTGAAGTACACTTACCAAGGCTTCACAATAAAAAGGACTCCTTATTGTTCTAACTTCTGCCTTTAGAACTACTGTTCACCAGAAACACTAAAACCTAAGCATGATAGTGGGGAATGAACTTGATCTGTTGAGAGAACACCGTGTTGTTGGAGCAAGACTGAAGAGTACTTAGGGAAAACATTTTGTCTTTTCTGCTTAAAAAAACTGATGAGTGAAGTCACCTCAGCTAAAGCCTTACTAGATACTTCTTGATGGGGATGTTATGAATTAAGGGCAAGAGATAGCTTTCGGGATTCAATTCTCCCAGAGTTCCTGCGGCTCTTAGATACATACGCTAAGCCCCCAAGAAATATGCGATGAGCCAAGAGGTTAATCTATTGATTTACAGTGGGGCAAATGCCTTTCTCATGATTGGACTAATGTGTTCGGGATCCAGAATGTCTTCTTGATGTGGTATTTGGCGCCCAAAATTAATGATCATAAAGTTGCTTCCAAATCATGGAGTCAGAGCAAAAGCAAGAAAGTTGTCCTGAAATAGATGCTATCCAGATTTTAGAGCAGTATGATGATGAACCATGCCTCTTCTATAATAAGGCATTGATCTTTTTTTTTTTTTTTTAAATTTTTTTTTCAATGTTTATTTATTTTTGGGACAGAGAGAGACAGAGCATGAATGGGGGAGGGGGCAGAGAGAGAGGGAGACACAGAATCGGAAACAGGCTCCAGGCTCTGAGCCATCAGCCCAGCGCCTGACGCGGGGCTCGAACTCACGGACTGTGAGATCGTGACCTGGCTGAAGTCGGACGCTTAACCGACTGCGCCACCCAGGCGCCCCAAGGCATTGATCTTAACTAGAGAGGATCTACCAACGAATACTCAGGAAATCTCTGTGTGGACCACTCAACTTCTTTAACACAATATTCCTCAGATTTTACAACAAAAGATTCCTTTGTAACTTTAATCAGTTGCTGGAAGGCTATACGATATGGAGTGTATCCCTATTCTTGAGCAGTTTGGTTGCAAACCACTTCAGTCATGTGTCGAATCTTCAGTTTCCTTCTCCAGGGATCACTTTATCTTTAAATCCTAGGAACCAGTATTTGCTGTAGACTCCTACACTGTTTGACCCTACATTTGGATATCATCCTGCTGTTCATGGGGCTCATGCTACACACTTGGAGATGTAAACACCAAAAGTGGTAGAAAGTAGAGGGGGGGTAGTTGAGGACACGAGGACTACTGTGCCATGCAAGCTTCAAAAGTTGATGAGCTCTCAAATGAGTTATACAAAGTAAAGCAATATGTATCTTTCGATCTTTTTAAAAAATTTTAAATTCCACTAAAGCTAACATACAGTGTTACATTTGGCCTCAAGTGTGTAATACAGCGATTCGACAATTCCATATATCACTCGGTGCTCATCATGACAAGTGCATGCCTCCACCCCCACTGCCTATTTTACCCATCCCCACACTCACCTCTCCTTTGGTAACTGTCAGTTCTCTATAGTTAAGAGTCTGTTTCTTGGCTTGTCTTTGTCCTCTCTTTGTTCATTTTTTTCTAATGTTTCTTAAATTCCACACCTGAGTTAAATCATATGGTATTTGTCTTTCTGACTTATTTTGCATAGTATATTCTTTAGCTCCATCCATGTCATTGCAAAAGACATTTTCTTTTTTATGGCTGGATAATATGCTATTGTGCATATATACCACATCTTTTTTAATCCATTCACCTATCTGTGGACACTTGGGCTCCTGCCATAATTTGGCATTTGTGAATGATGCTCCTCTAACCATAAGGGTGGATGTATTTTTTGGTAAGTACCCAGTAGTGTGATCACTGGATGGTAAGATAGTTCTATTTTTAACTTTTCAAGGAGTCTCCATACTGTTATCCATAGTGGATGCACCAGTTTGCTTTCCCACCAACAGTGCAAAAGGGTTCCTTTCTCTTCACATATTTGCCAACACTTGTTTCTTTTTTTGATTTTTAGCTATTCTGACAAGTGTCAGATTGATCTCATTGTGGTTCTTGGATTTGCATTTCCATGATAACTGATGTTGATGATCTTTTCATGTGTTGGCCATTTGGATGTCGTCTTTGGAGAAATGTCTGTTCTGCCCATTTTTTAATTGGGTAATTTGTTTTTTGGGTGTTGTATAGGTTCTTTTTATATTTTGGATACTAACTATTGGATATGTCATTTGCAAATATCTTCTATGCAGTAGTTTGCCTTTTAGTTTTGTTGATTGTTTTCTTCACTGTGCAGAAGCTTTATTTTTGCTTTTGTTTCCCTTGCCTCAGGAGATCTATCTGGAAAAATGTTGCTGTGACTGATGTCAGAGAAATTATTGGATTCTTAACTAGGATTTTTATGGTTTCATGTCTCACATTTAGGTCTTTCATTTTGAGTTTACTTTTTGTATATGGTGAAAGTGGTCCCGTTCCATTCTTTGGTATGTAGCTGTCCAGTTTTCCTGATACCATATGACCATCTTTGTCCACTTTGACTTTTATTCAAAATAGTACTAAAAGTCCTAGCCACAGCAATTAGACAACAAAAAGAAAAGGCATCCAAATTGGTAAAGGGTGAAAGTTTTACTTCTTCCTTGAACATGGCATGATAATACAGAAAACCCCAAATACTACACACACACGCGCACGCACACACACACACACACACACACACAGATGAATTTCTGTAAAGTTGAAGGATACAAAATCAATGTGCAGACATCTGTTTCTATACACTAATAATGAAGTAGAGAATCAACCACATCTATACACACTTACATATATGTATATAACTATTTTTTCATTTATGTACACATTTTTAAATACTACTTCACTAAAACGTGCTTCATCAAAATTAAACTCTGTTCTTTAAAAGGCACCGTTAAAAGGACAGACTACAGAATTGAATAAAATATTCACAGTGCATATTTCTTCTGTCAAAAATCTATAAAGGCCTCTTAAATTTAATGAAACAAATGACCCAAATAATGAGAAAATGGTTTGAACAGGATACTCCACTAATGAAGATATACAAAGGATCGATAACATTTAAAAATGTTCAACATCCATAGCCATCAGAGAAACCTATATTAAAACAAGATAGAACAATACACCCACTAAAAGGGTTAAAAATTACTTTTTTAAAGTTTATTCATTTGAGAGAGGGAGAGAGCGAATCTCCACCAGGCTCTATACTGTCAGCACAGAGCCCAACATGGGGCTCGATCCCACATATTGTGAGATCGTGGTCTGAGCCAGTATCAACAGTTGGATGCTTAACTTACTGAGCCACCCAGGATCCCCTGGTTAAAAATTTAAAACCAAATTGTGGAGAAGATGTTAATCAAATGGAATTTTCCTATATTGCTGGTGGGAATGTAAAATGGAACATCAATTTTTCAGCACTGTATAAACTAAAACATCTATGTGGTAAAGTAAATACTTTTAGGTATTTTCCGGAGAGAATGAAAGCATATGTTCAAAGACCTGTATCCAACTGTTCAGAGGTACTTTAAAAAAAAAAAAAAAAAAACAAATGCCAACCAACAGTTGAATGGATTAGAGAATCCTGGCATATCCTGGCATTACCACTCAATGAAAACAAATGATACATGTATTAACATGGATGAGTCACAAAATACGTCAGGTGAAATGAGCTAGATCTAAAATATTCTGTATGATTACGTTCAAATGAAGTTGTGGAACGGGCAAAACTATAGTGACAGAAATCTATTGTGGCATATCACTGGTTGCCTAGGGCAGAGGTTCATGGGGCATAAATCCACTGTAAAGGGACACCAGGAGAATTTTTGAGGGATGGAGATGATCTAGATCTTGACTATGTTGATTTGTCACAATTCAATGGGCTTGACTCTTAAAATACACCTACTGTGTGTAAACTAATTTTCAATAAAGTTGTTTAAAAACTAAAATCACATCTAGGGTTGCACAAAAATATGTAGAAATAAACCTAATCAAAGAGGTGAAAAACCTGTTCTCTGAAAACTATAAAACAGTGCTGAAAGAAATTGAAGATGAAACAACTGGAAAACATTCCATGCTAATGGTTTAGAAGAAAAAATACTGTTAAAAGGTCCATACTACATATAGCAATCTACAGATTTAATGAAATCTGTTAAAATACCAGCATCGTTTTCCCTGAACTAGAACAAACAATCATAAAATTGACATGGAACCACAAAAGACCCTGAATAGTCAAAGCAATTTTGAAAAAGCAAAGCAAAGCTGGAGGTATCACAATTCCACACTTCAAGTCTGTAGTAATCATAGCAGTTTGGTACTGGCACAAAAATAGACACAAAGATCAGTAGATGTAACAGAAAACCCAGAAATTAAACCCATAATTATATGGTCAATTAGTCTTCAACAAAGCAGGAAAGAGTGTCTCTGAATCTTTTTAATGGATAAAACCCAGTTGAGCTGGGAATTCACCACTGTTTCATCCCAAATAAGGTTGTGACCTTATTTGGGGGAGCAAAACTGTTGTTAGCGTGTCATGTTTTAGAACAAAATAGTTTGTTTCTTTGCAAGATATTTTATGCAAAACACTGACATTAGGATTACCTACTTAATAGCTCCTTCACTGACGCCACGTAGGCATCATTCCAGGATGATCTGTCAGGTTGTCTGTATCACCCAGTATCACACAGTGTGAATCCACTTTTCACAATAAAGACTAGAGATGCCAATAAAGATGCAGTGGAGGCAGGTTTCTGGTCTATATGTGAGGAGAACTCCTCTATCTCTCCAGGTGATTATGGAGTAATTCTTTGGCTGATTTCAGCAACACTTGGCAATAGGTGGGGTATCAGCTGTTTAAGCAGGTCTCTACCACTTGATGAATGTCACCTTTCTTTTCCCAGGATTAATGTCATTCTGTTCCTTCCCTCTCCTTATTTGTCTTCGATCTTGGGTTGTGGATTAAGAAGGTGAGGGGAGATCCTAAACTCTTTGGTACCCGTTTCCCCCTATTCTTTGTTCATAGTACTCGAGGGTCTTGCTCCCAGTTTATCAGAGTCAGTAACAGACAAGTTGGGTACTTTAGGGGCAGTATGGACATTGGGCAGCCGTAGCGTTGGAAGAATATCAGTCCCTGTTTCTGCCCAGCTCAAATGCTAAATTGTAAAGCGTTGTAAACCTTTGTTGCCTTTAATTTTGGATACTAAGTGAATTTTCTTGGGGTGTGGCCAAATCTGCCTGAAGAAAGTTTTATTAAAGAATAATTCAATAAAAGATTGGTGGCTGCTCAGTTCTGCAAAAGGGCCAATGATGAGTATTTAAAGTTAGTAACTAAGTAGCTCAGAGACCAGAATAGCAGGACTTTGGAGTTCACTTCCTTGTTTTTGTTCTTTTGAGCACTTTTTCTTTCACAAAAATCAAAAGGAATTTTCTTTAATATTTTGTCGACCAAACTGAAAACAAGTGAGCATTGTTTTCTCATTGAATCCTGTCCTGTGTAGGCACTTGAGGAATGTGTATTGACCAAGATTGTTGGAAAGCTGTTAGGTAAGGATACATGCTACATATTTTACCCTTTGGCTGAAGCCACTCACCTCCTAGGAATGTATTTTCTCACCTGGCACCAATGTTTTTGCCCCAGAAATGATGGTTTTATGTAAAATATGGCTAAGTAGCAGCTCTTTGTAACAGTCTACACTAAGCAGCAGCTTTATTGTGGCTCCTCCTAGAAGCATCCAGAAGTAAGTTATATGCTGGGACTGCAGAAAAAAATTTCTTTACGGTCTGGCTTCCACCCATTCTGTTCTTTGCCAGTTCTGTGCCCTCTTCCATGCGAGTGCTCCCACCCTTAACCTACTATCCTGAACTCCTTGGATAGGAACAGTGTTGCTGGGCCTCTTGTGCCACACCCTCTTGTCCTTCATGGTGTCCACTTGCCTATTTCCCATTGTTCTTCTTTCCACGTCCTTGCATTCAGTGTTTCTGTCGCATTCAAGCTGGGTCTCTGTGTGTTGCCTGCCTATGTTGGAGTTTCTTCTCATCTTGTTCAGGGCTGAAGTAGTTTTGCTAGGAAGTGCATGCCCTATATTGGTATAGCCTGGTAGATGTTCCATTGTTTCAAAAAATCCATCTGTTTTTCCCTTTGATGGAGAGGTTAGGAGAGGCAGGAGGCCTGCAGGTGTTGTGATTCCTCAGAAGCTGTGAGGTTAAGTTTACCTCCATTTTATTGTGAGTATACTTTAGCTTTCTTGTTGATGAAGAGTTTCTGTAATCCAGCAACAGGATGCCTTGGGTAAAAGAGGTGGTGAGGTAAAGAATCTAAGAATCTACATTACTGAAGATAGAGCCTTGTGAGAGGCACCTTCAGCCCATGATACAGAATGAGGAAAGCCTTGCACTGCATGCTGGAAGGTTGGCTCCTGGTGGTATTTACCAAGAAACTTGGATTTCTTCCAGTAAACCGGCTGGTTAGCTGTGGCCTGGCAGTGTTATTTATGTACCAGAGAATTCCTTCTAAAAAAAACTTCCCCTGAAACATGTATGGTGTCTGTGGACTTCGTAGTCCTCATGTTTTCCTACTGAAAGTCCTGAAGGCTGATGGAAACTTTGTGTCCCCACTCTGCAGTATTTCTGCTATTCAGTGCCATGTAGGAATTGACTGGAATTGACATGTTCTTTTCCTTGTTACCCTCTTTCCTTTCCCTCAAAGGGAACCTCCCAGGAGAGTGAATTTGTGTATATCTGTTACATTCTCTCCGTGTAATCAAAGCAATTCCTTTCAGATGCCTGCATGACCGCAGCAATCATACCTTTCCCAGAGATTCTCACTGGCTCTTGTGATGGGAATGTTTTTCCCAAGGAATCTTTGCAAATCCTATTTATCACAGGGCCTACCTGCAGTCCTATTAACTGGGGGAGCATTTTATTCTTGTACAGTTTAATGGTTTTGCTAGAACTCCTTTAGTACTGTCACCCCCTGAGCTTTGTTTCTCCTTCCCTCAACCTATTTTCACTTGGTTATTGGCTTCCTCCCAGATCTCCCACATCTCAGACTTTCTCAAGTTTTGCTCCTGTTTTTCTTATTCCTCCTCCCCCAGTGCCACTACTTCCCTTTGTTTGAATCAGGTCAGCTCTGCTTCTCATCTTTCCTCCTTATGCCTTGTTAATTCAGTCCCTCCCACAGCCTCCCTGGATCATCCAGTCAGCATCGGGATGATGATATTTAAAATACCAGCCACAACTACTACTTTACTGAGTACCTTCTATGTTCTATCCCTGCCCTTGCAAAACTCATTTCAAAGAAGCCTCTTAAAAAGCAAGGCGTAGATGTCATTACCCCCATTTTACAGATGAGGAAAATAAAACCTAGACGCGTTAACTGTTCCTAAGTAAACCAGTCCCTAGTTGGCTGACATGAGATGCAAACCCTTAACGCTCTGTGAGCCTGTGCTGCTTCTCCTGCACTCTGCTGTCGGACAAGAGCGCATATACCACTCCTATGAAATGACCGTTCATTTTTTCTTGAGATCTTGGCCATAGTCCTAGAAAAAACTGACTCAGAAAGGTGATGACCTTGCTCATAGCCAGAGGCTTGTAAGCAGCAGACAATTCAGGATCAACATGGAGCTGTGTTTTGCATCCTGTCCCCCCACTGCTTGGGGAAAACTTTGGTGCTCTTTAAGGTGTGGCTGCTGAATGCTGGATGTGATCAGCTCCATTGCTGGCTAATAGAGACAAACTGGGTAAAGATTATTAGAAAACTTACTAAAGGTCTGTTTCATATGTCATGTGGTAATTTTTCCTGCTGGCTTGAGGTGATGGACATCCATTTAGCTGCTCTACCCCCTCTTTTATGCTCACCAGCCAAGGGTCAATGTTTGAAGCTATTTTTATCTCCTCCCCCTCTGACTCTTGTAATGGCTTGACTCTCCGCATTCAGCATGAGGACAGCCACTGGACTCCCATCATCTGAGGTCAATACACAAGCTCATATTCTGGCTTCAATGTTAGAAAGGGGAGGTCCTTAAATGAGAAAATGATGCGTTTTTTTTTAAGAACACAAACCTGTCTAATTTTACTAGATGGAAACTGGACACCTTATTGTAAACCTTTGGATTTTGTGCCAAAGAATTTTGCTTTATGTCAGCTCAGGTTTTATTAAATTCACAAGGGAATTATTGAAAGATTGGCTTTTAACATTAGCCAGAACTTAAAATCACTCTCCTCTTCTAAGAATTTCTTTGGAATTTTCCAAATTAAGTGGCTTTAAAATTGTATGACGTGCCTTCTAACAATCTGACCGGATGCCAGTTCTCTTTTATGTGTTTTGAGATTAAAATCCATAAATAATTACTGGGCATTATGGGAAATCTTTTATACTGGTTTAGATGTGCAGGGATCATTTGAAGCTGGAGCATGCTTGACCTTCATATGATGGTTTGTGTTCTTTCAATATAAATTTTGATCACATCACTGATTAGGTTTTATATAATCCATGGTTTGGGGACACCTGGGTGGCTCAGTCAGCTGAGCATCTGACTCTTGATTTTGGCTCAGGTCATGATCTCATGGTTGTGAGATCAAGCCCTGTATAAGGCTCCATGCTGAGTATGGACCCTACTTCAGATATTCTTTCCCTTCCCTTCCCCTTCCCTTCCCCTTCCCTTCCCCTTCCCTTCCCCTTCCCTTCCCCTCCCCTTCCCCTCCCCTTCCCCTCCCCTTCCCCTCCCCCTCCCCTCCCCTCCCCCTTGCTCGCTTGTGCTCTTTCAAAAAAATCTTATAAAAATAAATCCTGGTTTGATTCAGATGTTTGTTTCATTCATTGTTTGATTCAAATGTTTTAATGTCCTGACGAAACATTCAGTGATAGCTTGGTTATTTTGGCCATACAAAGTCAATCTAAACATTACTATGAAAATTGTCTTAAAAATCTATTAACTTATTTTTATTTTTATTTAAAAAAAATTTTTTTTTAACGTTTATTTATTTTTGAGACAGAGATAGAGCATGAAGGGGGGAGGGTCAGAGAGAGAGGGAGACACAGAATCCGAAACAGGCTCCAGGCTCTGAGCTGTCAGCACAGAGCCGGACGTGGGGCTCGAACCCACAGACTGCGAGATCATGACCTGAGCCGAAGTCAGATGCTTAACCGACCGAGCCACCCAGGCACCCCTATTAACTTATTTTTAAAAAAGTCCTAGAGGATTGTCATTTGGGTTTTTTTTTTTTCCAGTGTGTGTATTCATCTATTTCCTTGACTCACTAATTCAGCTTGAGTTAATATACAATTTTTAGAGTTGAGAGCTTTGCTGACAAACCACTGTATAAGACTTTCTTGAAGACCTGTCTCTTTCATTAGACAGTAATATTTTAATTAATCTTTAGATGCCTTAAATATAGATTCGACCCAGTAGGTATAGTCCAGACTATTTTGATCTAGAAAGAGCCTACCTGGGTTTTATGGTACTAAGCTCAACTTTTACATGCACATTGCTCAGTATCTTTGAGGTTTGCTCTTCGTAGCAAGGCTTAATCAGCTAAGTTTTTAGTAAGAGGAACTAATAGACCTGAAAATGGTAAACTTGGTCAAGGGTCAAACAGGACATTCCCTCTAGCTGAGAAGGAGAGGAACCTTTGCAAGTCTGCAAAGAGACACACACAGGTGACCTTCTGGAAAACAAATGCCATCAGCACATCTCCAGCACACTGTTAGAGGATACCCAAGCTTTGTAGCTGGCCTAGTTCTCCTGGGTAGATAGATTTCTTCTTGTGAATTATGTATTGACTTTGGGGCGTATACATCTTATTTTTCCTTCAATGGGGCCTACATGAAGCAGGGTTTGAGGATTCCTTGAAGACCTTGATTTGTAGCCATGACAGAATACCCTCTGGGCACTGGCTGGCTTTCCTGTCAGCACAGTGGTGCAGGGCTTAAACTGATAAGATTAAAACTCATGGATGATACATTTTGCCTCAGATATCAAAACGTCAGGATAATTAGTTTTGGAAGATGGCAAGTTTTCCCTGTTTACTAATGAGATTAAAAAAAAAAACACTAAATGGGATGTTAGTAAAAAATTAGAAGGGATTAGAAGAGTTTACATAAAATGTAACAGGTCAGTAATCTCGATCATTTAAACCCTGAAATTGAGTTAATGTTGCACTTCTATTTTTTTGGTGGTGGTATCACCGTTATCAGATTCATCAAAAAATCCTGTGAACTAGCTTTGTGCAAGACCTATGTCAAACACTCGATACAGAGAGCCAGTAACATAGCCCTGCCTTCACAGGGCTCATATTGCAGGGGGACAGGTTATGTGTACTGTGGTGGTAACCTACGGGCACTGCTTTTTGAATAACTTGGGGACTTGGTCTCTTTGGTACCCATTACATCCTAACTCTTCAAAGATGACTGTCCCTTTTCTAGGATCAAGCATGAGGCCATCCTTCTCTACTTTTTTTCCTACCGTAGAGTATTTTGGTGTTTATGTATTTCTCTTGGGCGGTGGCAGGTAGGATGGAGGGGTGTGGGGTGGTATTTATGGAAGGAGAAGAGGTGTGCAAAATATATAAAGAGGAAGGAATTTTTTCCCAATTGCTTCAAAAATATTCTAGCTCATTATGGGTAAACCCAATAACCTTGGTGTGAGGTCTTAGGGGGATTATTACTCATCTACTTGATCATTCCCAAGACTATGGTGGTTTAAACCAAAACGAGGAAAAATCTTGTCCTTTCTCTGGTCTCAAGTCTTAAATCTCTACTCATTGCCTTCTAAATCTGGAAAATATGTTGAAGAGAGAAAAAAATGGAAGTTGCAACAGTGATCTTCACCATAGGGTGCTATTTATATATTTTTAAAAACCATTAATACAGTACTATGTATGTTTATGAGTTACATACATGAAGTAAAAAGTGTCATACATCAAAATGATAAATGGCAAATTCAGGGGAGGGTACTTAGCTGTGGGGGGGGGGAAGGGAGGGAGGGTAATGCAAATGAGAAAGACTTTCTATGTGTTGATTGTATTTTATTCAAGTTGGTGTGTGCACAGATGGTCCATTATATTGTCCTCTTAATTTTCTTGGTAAATGTATTTTTTAAAAGTTTTCTTTTAAAAAAGAGGGGGGATAGAGAATGTGTTGTTTTAATGCATCTATTAAATGTTGGCTGAAGTCAGTGTTACTTCATCTCTGCTGGAAGTTCATGAGCGAAAATCCCAAACCTAGTTTGTGGGACTAAGTACTTTCTGCTCTGTAGAATCTGTTTTCTATCAGCCTCAGATCAAGGATGGTTGGCCATGCAAATCTGAACGTTTTCTGGACGGCAGCTTTCCACGCACACACTGAATGCTTTCTTCGCTATTGATTTTGCACCAGTTGTCCTAGGCAGCTTGACTTCGGGAAATTGCAGTAGGGCTCAAAAGCATTTTTGTCCCCCCATCATTAGTACTTTGAACTGCTTAACTCATCCCTAAGTTCAGCAGTTGTTTCCTTTGATGGAGGATCAACTGTGTGAAGGCCCAGAGCTGGTGCTCCTTAAGTCAAGAGTGAGGCTGATATCTTTTTCATGGAGACACTTCATTTTGAGGAGTTTCTGGGTATTAGTATTCATAGGTGTGTCACTGACCAAGGTATTTAAAAGTGATGCCTTTTGGCGTCCCTGGGTGGCTCAGTTGGTTGAGGGTCTGACTTGATTTTTGGCTCAGGTCTTGATGTCATGGTTTGTGAGATGCTTGGGATTCTTGCCTTCTCTCTCTGCCCCTCCCCTGCTTGCACACCTCTCTCCCTCTCAGATAATTTCACTTGGTTGGTTGATTTATTCATTCATTCTGCCCCATTTAATCGAGTGAAAGGGCTGTCCCCTTCCTCAAGTTTTCATAGATAGGAAAGGAACTACCACTGCCCAACATGGAACATGAGAAAGAATGGGAGGAATGCACGTGGCTTTTCCTCAGCCCTCACTGTATTTCTCAGGGAAAACGGGGGACAGAAGATCTGTGAGTGTGGAAAATACAGGGATTGAACATGGAGAACCCAGCTTTGCCCAGGTGTCTATTGAGACGACCTGTTCTCAGCAGTACTTCTTCGCTCTTAACTCTGATGAGCTTTGTGGGTAGGTTCCTGTCCTCACAAGGGGTGGGGGAAGCTTCCTCTGGGGCAAAGTAAACTTTAAAAAGATTAGGAAACTCAACTCTGGCTATAGGTCAAGACAGTCTCTTGAGCTTTATCAGGAATGTTGCTGTCATTTTCTTCTTGCTAATATATATATATATATATATATATATATATATATATATATATATATATATATATATATCATGGATCATTTTAATTCCAGTATAGCTAATATACAGTGTTATTAGTTTCACATGTATAGTATAGTGATTCAACAATTCTGTACATTACTCAGTACCCACCATAAGTGTACTCCTAATCTCCTTCTCCTATTTTACTCACTACCCTCATCCATCTCCCCTGTTAACTATCAATTCTCTTTAAGAGTCTGTTTCCTGGTTTGTCTTCTTTCCTTCGTTACTTTCTTAAATTCCACAAAAGTGAAATCGTATGGAATTTGTCTTTCTCTGACTTATTTTACTTAGCATTCTACCCTCTAGATCCATCTACATTGTTATAAATGGCAAGATTTCATTCTTTTTTATGGCTGAATAATATTTCATAATAAATGTATCATCTCTTTATCCATTCATCTATCAACAGACAGGTGGGGTGCTTCCATAATTTGGCTGTTGTAAATACCGCAATAAACATAGGGGTGCATGTATACTTTTGAATTAGTGTATTCGTACGTATTCTCTGGGTAAATACTCAGCAGTGAAATTACTGAATCCTATGGTAATTCTATTTTTAATTAAAAAAAATTTTTTTTTGAGAGTGAGAGAGCGTGAATCGTGGAGGGGCAGAAAGACAGGGAGACACAGAATCTAAAGTAGGCTCCAAGCTATCAGCACAGAGCCCAATGCAGGGCTTGAACTCACGGACTGTAAGATTGTGACCTGAGCTGAAGTTACATCCTTAACCAACTGAGCCACCCAGGTGCCCCTCTATTTTTAATCTTTTGAGGAACATCCATATTGTTTTCCACAGTGATTGCACCAGTTTGCATTCCCATCAACAGTGCATGAGGGCTTCTTTTTTTCCATATCCTTGGGAACACTTGTTTCTTGTGTTTATTTTAGCCCTTCTGACGGGTGTGAAATGATCTCATTGGAGTTTTGGTTTCCCCGATGATGAATGATGTTAAGCATCTTTTTATGTGTTGGCCACTTTTATGTCTTTGAGAGAGATGTCTGTTCACTCAATGTCTTTGGCCCATTTTTACTTGGATTATTTTTTTAATGTTCTTTATATATTTTGGATACTAACCCATTATCAAATATGTCCTTTGCATTTATTTTCTCCTATTCAATAGGTTGTTTAGTTTTGTTGGTTGCTTCCTTTGTGCATAAGCTTCTTATTTTGATACCATCCCAATAGTTTATTTTTTCCTTTTGTTTCCCTTACATGAGGAGACCTGATCTAGAAAATGTTGCTATGGACAGTGTCAAAGAAATTACTGGCTGTCTTCTCTTTTAGGATCTTTATGGTTTCAGGTCTCACATCTAAGTTTTCCTTTCGAGATTATTTTTGTGTCTGGTATAAGAAAGTAGTCTAGTTTCATTCTTTTGCATGTTGCTGTCCAGTTTTCCCACTACCATTTGTTGAAGAGAACACCTTTTTCCCCCATTGCATATTCTTGCCTCTTTTGTCAAAGAAAGCCCATATAATTGTGGGTTTATTTCTGGGCTATTTGGTACCATTGTTCTGTGTGTTTATTTTTGTGCCAGTTCCATATTGCTGTGATTACTACAGTTATGTAGTAGATCTTGAAATCTAAGACTGTGGTACCCCTAGTTTTGTTCTTTATTTTTTACAGTTGCTTTGGCTATCAGGGTCTTTTGTTGTTTCATTTACATTTTAGGGCATTTGTTCCAGTTCTGTGAAAAATGTGGTTGGTGTTTTGATAGGGATTGCATGTAATTTGTAGATTGATTTGGGTAGTATGGACATTTCAACAATATTTGCTCTTCAAATCCAGGAGCATGGAATATCTTTCCATTTGTATCCTCTTCAATTTCTTTCATCACTCTTTTATAGTTTTCAGGACACAGGTCTTTCATCTCCTTGGTTGAGTTTATTCATGGGTATTTTATTATTTTCGGTGTAATTGTAAATAGGATTATTTTCTTAATTGCTCTTCTACTTCATTATCAGTGTACAGGAATGCAACAGATTTCTGTATATTGTATCCTGTGACCTTACTGAATTCATCTATCAGTTTTTGTAGTTTTTTTGGTGGAGTCTTGAATTTTCTATATATAGTATCATGTCATGTCATGTGCAAATAGTGAAAGTTTTACTGCTTTGCCAATCTCGATGCCTTTTGTTTGTTTTTGTCTAATTGCTGTGGTGACTTCCAGTACTATGTTGAATAAAAGTGACAATGAACATCTTTGTCTAATTCCTTACCTTAGGGGAAAAGCTCTTGGTTTCTTTTTACCACTCAATATGTTTGCTGTGGGTTTTTCACATAAGGCCTTTATTTTGAGGTATGTTGCCTCCAAACCTACTTTGTTGAGGTTTTTTTTTTTTTTTTTTTATCATAGATGTATATTATAGTTTGTCAAATGCTCTTTCTGCATCTATTGAAATCATTTTTTTTATCCTTTTATTGATGTGATGTATTACATTGATTTGAAAGGATCAAGCCACCTTTGCTTCTCAGGAATAAATCTCAATCGTGGTAAATGCTTTTTTTTTTTTTTTTTTTTTTTTTAAGCGTATTGTTGGACTTGGTTTGCTAATATTTTGAGGATTTTTGCATCTATGTTCATCAGATATATCGCCTATAGTTTTGTTTTGTTTTTGTCTTTATCTGGTTTTGGTATCAGGGTAATCCTGGCTTCATGGAATAAAATTGGAAACTTTCCTTTCTCTCCTATTTTTTGGGAATAGTTTGAGAATAGGTGTTCATTCTTCTTTAAATGTTTGGTAGAATTCACCTGTGAAGCCATCTGGTCCTTGGCTTTTGTGTGGTTTTTGAGGTTTTTGATTACTGATTCAAGTTCATTGCTGGTAATAGGTCTGTTGAAATTTTCTATTTCTGGCTTAGTTTGAGGAGGTTATGTTTCTAGGAATGGATGCATTTATTATAGGTTGTCCAATTAGTTGGGATTTAATTTTTCCTAATATTCTCTTATATTTCTGTAGTGGTTGTTACTCTTCTATTTCTGATTTTGTTTGAATCCCTTCTGTTTTGTTTTGTTTTTGATGAGTCCAGCTTAAAGGTTTATTTTTGTTTTTGTTTTTTCCCAAAGCTCCTTGTTTCACTGATCCGTTTATATTGGCTTTGTTTGTTTGTTTTGGTTTTTTTTCTTTTTTATAGTTTCTATTTCATTCTGGTCTAATCTTTATTCTTCTTCTAGCTCCGTTAGGTATAAGGTAGATTGTTTTTCAGATTTTTCTTGCTGTATCTCAGGGGGGGCTGTTTGTTATGCTGTCTCTTTAAGGGTGGAGACTCCACTTACTCTTAATCTCTCAGCTCACCCAGAACAGAGCCCACTGATTTTAAAGTTCCCAGTGTTAAGCCCTACTGATTGTTAGGCCCCTCTGGTTTTCAAAGCCAAATGTTATGTGGATTCATCTTCCCATGTGGGTGGGTCCTTGTACCTGGTACCTGACATGTGGTCTTGTTCCTGCAGCCTGTCCCTCCCTCCTACAGACAGTCCTTTGGGTCAGTTTGGCTCTGTGTCTCTGCCCTTCCTGCCCTCTTTGTGGGCTCTTCTCTCCATTTAGCTGTGGAGAGTCTGTTCTGCCGGGCTTTGGGTTTTTTTTCTCGGTTACTTACACTGGCGTGGGTGTCCTCTATCCATGGGACAGAGTAAGCTTAGGGTCCTTCTACTCTGTCATCTTTCCTGAAAGCCCAGTGCTGTCATTTTCATGATCATTTGTCCAATTCTGTATCCTATCAAATGGAGTCAACCTCTTCCCCACCCCCCTGCCCCACAAGAGAGCCTGAGCGAGCTAGCAGGGGAGGGGCAGAGGGAGAGGCAGAGAGAATCTTAAGCAGGTTCTATACCCAGCACACAGCCCGACCCAGGGCTCAATCTCATGAACTGTGAGATCATGACCAGAGCAGAAATCAAGAGTCAGACACTTATGTGACTGAGCCACCCAGGCGCTGCTGGAGTCAAACTGTTAGTGAAGGATGTAGTTAATGATTATCTCCCAACCCTGGTGACTTCCATGGGGCTCTTGCATTTGTGAATGTGTGTGGAATGAGACAAGGAAGGGATATGGTGGGGTCCTTGGTTCTTTTCCTGGGCCAAACTTTGGAAAATAGTCTATATCTGTATATCTAAATTTTTTGTCTCTGTATAGGGTTTCTTATTCTTAGCACTACTAACATTTGAGCCTAAAATTGTTGATGACTGTTCTTGCATTGTAGGAAATTAACATCTCTGACTTTAGTCTATTTTGTGCCAATAGCACCTACCCAGTTATGACAACCAAAAATGTCTTCAGGCTTTGCCAAATGTTCCCTGGGAATGGAGAAAGGGGGGCAAGCTTACTCCCTGTGGAGAACCACTGCTCCTTATAAAAGTCAATGCTTGTTTCTTACTGTTTTGTAAGCCAGACAGATGGAGAACAGCTTTCTTTAAAATCTAAAAAACTCCTAGCACTGTAAATTGTCATTCCACGTGCTTCTCCCTAATATACCAGAAAAGGAGTAAGAAGGCCCAGGTTCTAGTCTTGACTTTGACACACACACACACGCGCGCGCGCGCACACACACACACACACACACAGCTGAGTGACCTTAGGTAATTTACCTCCATGCACCCTAGATTGAATTTTTCTCATACATAAGTTATCACATTTGAATGGTATGCGATAGAGTCCTCATTCTTCTTATTCCACATGGGGAGTTACAATTAAACTTTCAAAACTGGTTTTATAACTTTTGATCCATTAATTTTACTTCAAGTAATTTATCCTAGAGAAATACATGTGTATGCAAAATGTACATGCAAGGATACTCCTCACATTGTTACTCGTAATGGCAGATAATTGGAAATCTGTTGATTTTTACATAGGTAGAAATGCAATACCATTCAACTATTATAAAAGATAAGGCTTGGTAATATACATACATATGCAAATCTATACTTATAAATGTGAAAAGATGCATTATATACATTTGTAAGTAGAAAATAAAATTTGAGGGACACATGGGTGGCTCAGTTAGGCATCTGCCTCTTGATTTCTGCTCAGGTCATGATCTCCTGGTTTGTGAGATTGAGCCCTGGCAGCACAGAGCCTGCTTGGGATTCTCTGCCCCTCTCCCACTCAAGTGTGTGCTTTCTCTCTCAAATATATAAACTTAAAAAAAAATTAAATCTAACTGACATACAAACCTATTTATATTTACAAAATGATCTCTGTATATGCAAACACATGAATGGAAAAAACATTAAGGCCTATACACCAAGTTGTTAATATTTGAAAAGGGTTGGGTTATGAATGACTTTCTGCATTGCGTGTTTCTGTAGTTCAAAATGTTAAATTTTTTAAGAAAAAAATGTATATTTTTCAGTTTATTTTGAGACAGCACAAGTAGGGAAAGGGGCAGAGAGACAGAATCCCAAGCAGGCTCCGCGCTGCCAGCTCAGAGCCTGATGTGGGGCTCAAACCCATGAAACTATGAGATCGTGTCCTGAGCCGAAACCAAGAATCGCTTAACCAACTGAGCCACACAGGTGCCCCAGGTGTATTTTTAAAAGATGCATATTTTCCTTCTTATTGGACTGAGGTGGGTAAAACAGTAACTTTGGGTCCTTGTTCTCAACTGGAGGTGATTTTGCCTCCTGACAGGACATTTGGCACTATCTGGAGGCATTTTTAGTTGTTATACCAAGAGATGGGGGTATTCTTGCCATCTAACTGGTAGGGACAGCAATGTTGATACACACCCTGCATAGGACAAGCCCCGCCCCCACAACAAAGAATTACCAGGCTCAAATGTCAATAGTGCTGAGGTTGCTATCTTAGCCTTTTGATCAAGAACAGCTGATAGAAATGTACAGATTATGATGAAGTGATTGTTAGAAGAAATTGCCTCTAAAATCTTCAGGGAGTGTTCTAGTTGAACCTGACAGATCTATTCAACAGAGATCTTGTTCCTCATCCTTTACCATGTTTTGTTTTTTGTCCTTTATTAAAAACACTTTTATTCGTCTCTCCCTGTTAAAAATCATGGCTACAATGAGTGACCTATTTTCAGCCCACTGGCTCAATGATGTCATCAAGGTGCTGTGTCTTCCGTCTCTAGAGTCTCCTGTTCTTTATGTGGGCTTTGTCTTTAGCCTTGTTGTGAAATGCCTGTTGCAGTTGTAGGTGCCATAGTTAAATGCAGAAACATCCAGAGAAAGAAGGGAGAAAGTCTCTTCCCGTGACTGTCTCATAGGGACTGCTTAGGATATTTGCTCTCCCATCTCAAAGGCCAGAAGTGGTTCATGTGCCTATCACTGCTGTAATTTCTGGCCAGAAGAAGAGAATTAACTTCAGAAGGATCCACACTCCCCTGAAGCTATGGGGAAGGGAGAGTTGGTCAGCTTTCTAAAGACTCCTGATAATGGGGTAGGGAAGGTAAATACATGAACAGAATTGGGTTCTGTTTAAAAAGAGCATTGGCTGCTGGGAAGAGAACTCAGCGTCTGCTTCAAAAGAGCATCCCTGTATGCTCCCAAGTAGCTCAATGACCTCCCATTCAAGGGCAACCCAATCCTGATTAACTCTGCAGTAAGCTGAATTAGTTCTGGATCATAAACTTCTTGAGAACAGGGATAAAGATTTGTTCATAGACTTATTAATTATTTATGCTTTGCTTTCAAAAAGGACTTGAAATGACTTACAATAAAAATGTGTACAATAAAACTCTTAAAACCATGGTAACCAGAATCGTGTTATGAAAAGATGGGAATAAGATTCATCTTTACCTTTCATATCACTTAGCTTAGTGCTTTACACACACACACACACACACACACACACACACACACACACACACAAATTCTTAAGAATAAATGTTTAAATAAATGGCCATCCCAACCCTTGGTTGGGAGCATAAATTTTATGAAATACCAAGAGAATCATTTCACAATTAGCAGCCAGTGCTTCCCTGAGGAAAGGCATCAGAGTTGCTTATCAGGCTAAGGTTGAGCAGATTTTTCATGCTAAGGGCAAGCAGTACAAATGATGATTGGCCTTGCCTTTGGCAGCCTCAGAGAGATGGATTGTTGTCCTTACACTGATCTTTTCAGCAAGGCAGTCTTACCAAAGAACCATCTAGATAGTATCTATATAACTGTAGGATTAAAAATGTATCTAGATCAACGTGTATACTGGTTTGTCCCTGTTATCTGTATATCCGAAGGGTTCTGGGAAATCATTCCCACCAGCTAAACTATAACTTAAAGCACCCAACATCTCCTCTTGTGTTCTCTGCCCCTAACCCTACCCTCCTTGAAAATGTAAATGCACGATAGGCTCTTCTTGGTATTTGTATTTTACAGAGGAACAAAGCCCTTCAGCCAAAGACCTCTTTCAAAGGTGCCCTCCTCTGGGCACTGGAGTTGCAATGGTGAACTAGGTCATTTGGGCCAATAATTCCCCTGGGAATAGTGGAAAAGCTGGATCAACTATGGAAAACAACTGTTCTGAGACTTAACAACATAGCAAGACAGTGACAACTTAGGAATCAAAGGTTTGGGGGGAGAACAAAACCCAAAGAGGTGAGTTTGGCTTTGGGGGCTGCGTTCCTGTAAGAGACTTCTACTTAAGGAAAACTCAAGGCTGAGAAGCTTACTCAGAGCTTTGACAGCCTTATAGGGCTGGTGAGACAAACACCAGAGTTGAAGGTTCACTAAGGAGGGAGCTCTGCCAAAATCACAAGGTTTTTGTTGTTGGAACCCCAAAGGTACACTCCCAAGGAGAAAGGGTAACTTGGAAGTAGGGGGTCTTGAATCTTGTCAAACCCTGATTGTATTGTGGTGATCTGGAATTGCGAGCCACCCCTAGCCTAGGTGTAGAAGCAAATTTAAAACTCCTAGGTAGGAAGATGCTATGTTGTAGAGCCTCAAGTTTTCTCTACATATTTCCGTATAATATGAGGAACTACAACTTTGTAACCACAAGCAAAAAGAAATAAGAAACAAAGGAACCAGACCTGTAGCGGATCCAGGTAATGGAGTTATGAGACCTAGCCTTTAAAATACCTATGCTTAATACTTTCAAGAAAATAAAAGGTGAGATGGAGAGTGAGGGAATACGACAGCTGATATTTAAAGAGATAAAAGGTGTAGAATTCTTCCAGAAATGAGAAAAACCTTCCAGCCAGAGATACGCACCCCAAACTGGACTAGTACAAAGAAGACAAGATGTTCAAGAGGAAAACAGATTAAAAATAATTCTATAAATCTGAAAGAAGCCAAGGGGAGGAGGTGAGGAGAAGAGAGAGAGAAAAAAAAAAGACCAGATGGAGCCAGTAGAAAGTAAATAGTAATATGATAGTTTAGACTCAAATACATGAGTAATTACATTTGAAGTAAACATGCTGAAAATATTCTAATTTAAAGATTGTCAGGATTTTAAAAACCCCAAAATTTGACATAGTGCTTATGGGGGATCTCCTAAAATGTACATACACATGAAGTATAAGGGTACAGTATTTCAGACCCTTGAGCTAAGTAAGGCAGGGTTTGGGACAGGAAATGCTTAGTATGCTCAAAGTAGCTGCAATACAGAGCTGTCTCTTCTATCTGTTGGACTGGGTTTGTGGCTTGAAGGGGATTTATTAGGACCTTGAGTAACTGCCGATTGATCCATCAGACCTTTGGCCCCAGATTGCATTATGAGTGTTAGGGAGTAGAAATTAAGGATTCCTCATCTTCTCACGATGAGATAATTTTTTGTTTCTCTGAAGTCTTACGTTATTGGATGTTAGGCAAGAGTAGAGGCAATGGTAGGAAGATGGTGGAGGGATTTTTCTGTCTTCTTGAAATCTCTCAAAACAATGGGGTGAGCTTTGAGCAGCTCAGCAGACTTGGAATTAGCCAGGTGAGTTAACAGTGTTTTTTTCTGGCTAAAAGAAACTGTTGAAACCTGTGGGCATTTAGAAGGGTAGATGAGGAAGTGAGGAAACACAGGTGATCATCTCAGTAGCTAGGTATCAGAAAGAACCAGACTCCAGTGCTGCTTGTGGGTACAAAAAGGGTCACCTTATCTTCTCCTTAGAAGTCTTTCTCCAGACCTCTAAATATGTGTCGTCTTTCTCCCTGCCATTGGGGGAGTGCCTCCTTATTGGAGGATAGGGGAAGTAATTTCAATTGTTATGATTGCTGTTAATAATTGAAACTAGTTTAAGATTTACTTTCATGAAGTAGTCATTACTGTGATATCATCAGTAATACAGTTTGGTATAATTAATGCTTTATAATCATTATAATAGTTGTCTATAGTAGTAGTATTAGCATGATAATTTTTATCCTAATAGGGTTCTGCTATCCCCTCTGCACGCTACTGCTTGCTTTGTGTGCTTGGGGACAGAGGGCATGAGAGCAAAGACAGCTTTGGTTTTAATAGCACTTCCCCTCTCTCCAGTTCCAGCTCATCTACGCTTCAGTTTTAATTAAGTTCTGCTTTCACATCAGTGAATGCTCCATCTAGTTGATTAAAAACAATAAGGTTAATTCATTTGGGGGATTCTTTTAAATTGTGGTTACTGGTCTTAGAATCCAAGACCATTTGGAATAAAAGGCAATCCTATATTTTTGCGTCCCTGGGATATAAGGCAACTGACTGCCTCTGCACCTTCCTTCCACACCTCCAGTATTTACCACAGCCAAGCCTTCCTTGTAAGCTTGTTGAATTGAATCCAAAGGTCAAGTATCTGAAAGAAGGAGCCTTGGGACACTATATTAATTTCATCCATCCATTAAATCCTATTCCATATTTTTAATGTACTAATGCACCATTTAAAGGAAACCTTCAGAGAATCTTGTGTGATAGAACAGATTATTTTAGTAATTTAAATAAATCCTTTGCTACTTATCATACGTAATTTGTACACAGATTTTGGGTTGAAATCTTAGAATCTCATACATTGGGTTTCTCTAAAGTGAGGAGCACCTTTAACTTGCAATGTGTTTCAAGAGATATTCTTCCCTTGAGGTCATTTACTTCATTTATCAATATTTTGATAAAAGATCAAACAGTTTGAAATTGGATGAAAAATAGAAGGCGTACAGCTAATTTGTCGTTTTAACATACTGGATACTGAGATACAATAAAGAGAAAATAAAAGTATTCTTCATCATCAGAGTAAACTAGTTGATGTATGCTATTTACATTGAACCCAGCATGATTTCCCAATTTTTCTATCCTAGCCACCTGCAGGGACCCTGAAGTTGCATGCATCCGTGGGTTAATGAGAAACATCATCAGTTTCCCAAAGGCAGCTATACAGGAGAGGAAAAAAAGCTACATTAAATCTAATCCTCATCTCTCGAAGCCTGCTCTTGATGGTCTTTCTTGTCTTGATATTGTGGGTTAGTGCTCACCAAGGTGCCATGGCATGGGCTAGGTAGAGCCATGTGCATTTGTATAATTCCACTCAATTACACTCATGGTTTGCCACCAAATCTGATTAGGTCAATTTATTGTTTTCACTATCATTTTCAAACTAGATCTTCCTCTCTCCCTGGAATATATGATCCTTTAAAACCCTAGAGTCAATAAACACTTATGAGGCTTCTATTATGCAAATAATTGTGACTAGGGATGGGAAAGGGCAATGTGATTAAGACTCGGCATTTTCCTTTATTGAATTATTGAACTTCCCATATGTGAAAACAAAAAAGAATTAAACTTTTTAAAGGATACCTTAACAAAAGGATCGCTTTGTTCCTATTCTGTAGCTTTCTGGTGAGAAAAGTGCTAGCTGGCCCTATCCTACGAGCCACAATAAGCATGATTTCAGTGCTTCACCGCAGTTATTCCTCCTAGGGCTGTCTGTCACATTTACTCTTTTGCTGGAGTAGCCAGAGCTGTCAGCATAGGACTCTCTACAAAATGAATACATCACAGACAGAAAACTTTTATTTGGAAAAAGAAAAAGATGAATCTAATGGCCACCAGTAGGGTCAAACCAAGTCAGATGGAAGGGCAAAACCTTAGAGCTGTGAGGTCTAAGATGGTGACTTTTTGAGAAGACCTCCCCCTGGAAAAGATGATTGATTCCCGAGCCAATGTCGGGGAGGAAGTCCAGGTATACTTGGAACAGCATTGAGTTTGAGTTCTGATTCTACTGCTTAAGAACTCCTGGGGCCTTGATGTTTTCAGCTGTAAAATGGGGGTAATACATGCTTAAGGGTTATTGAAAGTTAATAATATATGTAAAATGCCTAGCATAAAAACAGCCCCAAATAATGTGGATGATGAAGGCAACTATTGATAATATCAGCCTTGAAAACTGTTGAAGCAGCTGACCTCAGCACATCGGATTCCCATGGATTTATGCCTGCTCTTTCCTGGAATTGAATTGGACTTTCCCACAGGCACAATTTACTGTTTATCACAAATAATCTCATTCTGCTTCCCTTTTCCTAATTCCCCTTGACTTATTCACACCAACTTTGTCCATCGTAATGTTGTTTGGAATATAACGAATTCCCCAACTTTAAAGGTTGAAAGTTTATTCAACTAACAGATATTTATTGAGGTCCTACTGTGTGCTAAGTGCCGGTAATTCAGTAATAAGTAAAAATATAGTTTCTGCTCCCTGGCCTGTATACCCTGGTGGTAGCCCTACTGGAAATGAGGCCAATTAAATAATCATCCAAGTCAATAGAAAAATGTAGCTGTAATAATTGCTATAAAGGGAGCTACATGTTGCTATGAAAGTTAATACAGTCTAGGAATGGGAGCTGTGATCCAGAGAAGGGAGAGTTATAAATTACTGGATATCCTCAAAATATTTGGTGGTAGCAGAATTTTGTGACATGAGTTACTAAAAGGCAGAAAGGGAACACATACTCAGTAACTACCATTCTCTTGACAACTGCTCGTGATGTCTCCTGATCTTTTAATTCTTTAGACTTTTCTCAGTGAAACCTCTAGATATTAAGAATTATTCACTATCCACTATCAACATGTATCATTCTCATCAATTTTATGGAGAATCAGAATAGACTCCTTCCCGTTTTTTTTTTTTTTTTTTTAATACTTATTTTTGAGAGAGAGACCAAGCTTGAGCGGGGGAGGGGCAGAGAGAGAGGGGGACACAGAATCCGAAGCATGTTCCAGGCTCCAAGCTGTCAGTACAGAGCCCGATGCGGGGCTTGAACCCACGGATGGTGAGATCATGACCTGAGCCGAGGTTGGACGCCCAACTGCCTGAGCCACCCAGGTGCCCCTATTACTCTTAATCATAGGTTCTAGTATATTCTGTGACCTACAGACCACAGCTCTGCTTTCATTAAGGGACATCCTAACATTTCTACCACATTGCCTCCACCATGCTTGTTGGCTTTTAACTGAGTTTGGGAAAAGTGTTAAGTTAGCTTTAATTTCTTCAGAATTAGTAGTCACCCTATCGTGAACATTTGGTATTGGAAGTTATTTCAAAAGGCTTAGCTGTCTTATTCCTTCCCTTATCAACACAGTTTCTGATTTTGATGGGCTGGATGTTGTGTATGTTCTGGTTTATGAAAGCTCTTTTCCCATCTCTGCTTTCCCCCCAGCACTTCACTCGCAATGTATTTTTATGCACAAGTGTGGCTCTGGCAAGAGCCTCCTGGTTTAAAAACAAAAAAATTAATAAGGAAGTGAAAATTTTTTGGTGTCTTTTAAACAAATGCAATGTGCAGACCCACAGGACAAGAGAAAGGCTAAGTTGGTCCAAGCTAGCAGGCAACACCCTTCAATTCTCTGGTGGTAGAGATTTTGTTTTGTTCAGCCTTGTATCACAACATCTTGAAGAGTGCCTGTTGTATGGTAGACGCTCAAAGAATTGAATGATTAACAACCTCCAAATTTGATTTGATCATAGGCTCATTGGCAAGTTTCACTTCCTTTTGCGATTGGAAAGATCTCAAAATCTAGCATAACGCAGAAATTTGTACTCTTCTGTCTCAGCTATGTTGTGTTTTCTTTTACGTATTCACCTTTATCGATTTTTATGTGTGAATCATGTCAGACTTTCCATTGTCCTCTGGCTGCTTTATCAACTCCGTTTCCTCATTACCCTCCAGTTTCTTAAACTGAACTGGAACTGGTCAGCATTTCAGGCTGGCTTTCCTGAGGTAGAGAGCTAGAGGGTATGGCTCCTGAATACCATGTTGTGAGCAAGGGAGAGTGAGGTGTGAAAGAGGCATAATCAGGATGCCACCGGCTAGAGAAAACCAGTCAGTGCCTTTGAAGACAGCTCTAGTTAAGGTTCAAGAGCAGCCACTGCTGTTAGCGTAATTACTATCAATGAAAGTGTCAACACCCATGGTGAATCAGACCTTGTTTCCCCGAATAGCTGAGATTCTAATTGATAACACACAGAGAACACAAGCAAATCAGGAAGGAAAGGAGGCTATTAATTTTGAGTATGAACTACATGAAATGAAAATGAAGAACAGGAAAATGAGTTTTAACAGAAAAAAATGACTCCGTGCTCAGAATCAGCTTCTCCCTTTTATGGTCAACTGATTGTTTTAGGATTGTGCTAAGTGTTTTACATGCATTCTCGTGTAGTCTTTTACCAATGCTATGTATGGCTTAAGATTATCGTATCTCCCTTTAATAAGGAAGCTGAGGTTCAGAAACCTTAAGTTTCCAATGGGAACAGGCAATATAATGAAAAATCCACAAATTTTAGCCACTCTACCATTCTGCGTATATTATCTGGGTACTGATCACAGCTACAGTAGTACTTTTCTCTCGCTTATTTCTAGTTGCTCATTGAGGATGATGTAGTTGTATATATTTTCGGTTCTTTTGAATTCATGGTTTCCTTTGGGTTGAACCTAAAACCGGATACTTGGACAAAAGTACAAGGTCATTTTTACTAGTTAACTTTGACTACTTTTCCTTTTAATTTTGGGTAGAGAAACACAGCCCTCAATTTAGAGGAGGGAGAACTGGGTTTGAATATAAACAGATGCACTAAGGCATTACATATGAAAAGATCTCGAATGGTGCCTGGCACATAAGACTAGGAGAAGGTGGGGGTGATAACCGCAGGAAGGAAGAGAAAGCAGAACATATGTCTAAATATGTAGGACTGTACCAAGTAGAAGCCTTTCAACCTTCTGTCACCCCTTCACTATTCTCCCCAATTCCTGATTCACATCAAACATAAACACAACTGACACATGAATCGCTCTCTTCAGCTAGTAAAGATTCACAGTGAACTAAACTCCAGATGAGGGTTGTGTCTGTGGAGCAAAGTTCCATGTTTGTCATCTACCCCTCTTCCCTAAGAGGGGAGCACTCAAGAGGAAGAGTGAAAAGCGAGCAGAATGGAGGAACAGAGAGCACCAGAAGAGAGGAGAAATTGATTTTTTTTTGGGGGGGGGTCAGGATCTGTCCTAAATAAATCCCATGCTTCAAATGCAATGGGAGATGGGAAGCATTTTCTAGACCTTTTCAATGCCACCAAGTGCCTGAGACTCTTCTCTGGCTATTGAAAAGGCCGTGAAAATGCTCACCTTATGTGTCAAGTATGTTAGGTCGTAATGAGCTAGTTTAAATGTAGAAACAAAGATTACAAACTTGTGTCCGCCTCCAAAGTTGAAGCGGTTATGGACTCCCCTCTCTCCCCTTCAGCCTCCTTCCTTGGTTTCGGGATGCCAAGCTGAAAGACCCAAGCTACACACAAGCTGTGGGGCAGAGGGATAGGACTGGTGACCGTGACTTGTGCAGTAGTCTGTGTACTTCAGATGGCTCAGCATGCTCGTAGGTCTTGCTGTTAATAAAATGTTCTGGTTGACTGAGAGGTACTAGTTGCCCACAGATGGACTGTCCATTTTTGAAAAATCCTACAATTAAACTTAATTCAATTTTTCTTTGATGATAGCTCTTGAAGACTATGCAATTAGTGTTTCTGTCATCATTAGCAATATAAATTCTCCTCATACCAGCAAATCATGGAAGCAGTGGCTCATGGAGAGTGGATGTTAAGGGAATGTCAATGAACCCACATCTATTCTCTGAGGGTAGCTAACATTGTGGAGATTCTGCTGGAGGCAAAGGATGTGACCACTCTAGAGGGGGATGGGCAGAGGAAGCCTCTTGTAATGGATGCTGTCACTGAAACGGTGCCCACTTGAACTGATTTCTAAACTAACAACACCGACTTCAGCTATCTTGTGTTCCTGGGTAACCATGACATGTTAGAAAGGTCCACTGTCACTACACGGTGCCCTTCTAAGGTGCACACTTTGGTTGTGCTGCACATAGTGATTCAGAGGCCTGGCTTTGAATCTGTGTTAGTGCTGGCTCATTTAAGAGAGCCTTCAAGTTTTTGTTATGGCTGTGGTGAATTAAAATCTAATTGAATTCCCCAGGCATTTAATAGTGCGTCTAATGTAGGCCAGGCTCTATACTAGGTGATGTAGAGGTACAGAGATGTAAGGGTTAAGGGTTGGTGCTTGGTGTAATCCAGGTTTCCCGATACTGTGAAGCTCTGAGCAAGGGGCCCCTGCATTATAGACCGATGTGAACAGGCTCATGATTGGTGAAGTGTTGACTTTCTCTCTTAATTCACATCTCCTGCCCCCCAAAGCAGACCCTGATGGGAGTAGTTTATCTGGGAAGTGATCCCAGGAAACATGGTGGGGTAACGGGGAAGGTGAGACAGGGAAGGGAGAAAAGTCAATAACTATGTTGTTGAGCAAGCAGGTGGGGGCGGATCTCACTGGAACTCTCTGAAGTACCCCGTGGCACGCACACCAGAACTGACCTACCACAGGGTGGGGAATTTAGATGTTTACTGACTCTCAGCTCCCATAAGGTGGGGGTTGGCCCTGGGGTTCTCAGTTCCACAGCACGTCCAGGTGCACAAGGCTGAGCAGGTGCTCCCAGTGTTTGAGGAAGCTTTCTGACGGGAGAGAAGCGGGAGCTGGAGGAGGTAGTTGGGGTTGTAGCAAGCTGGAAACCATTTATTGGTGAAGCCACCTCAGCCTAGGAGATTGCTGCTTATTATAGCAGTGACGTGTTCACCATGAAAGTTTGGAAAATTGAGAACATTTCATAATCCCACTTCTCAAGAAGTAACATTCTGCTGGATTTCTTCTGAAAAATTGCTTTTCCCTAGTGTGCATGTATTCTATATGTGTATATTGGCGGGGTTTTCCTTTGTTTTGAGACTTGGTGTTTTTGTTTTGTCTCCACCGTTCAATCCTAAATACTTAGCTCAGAATTTTGAAGAATTGAAAGTAGATAGTATGTGAGGTTAGGGCATTTTCCTGTCTCTTGTAAAGACCTGAAAACATTGTGGAGATTATTTTGGATATTCCGGAGGAAAAGGGGAAACCGGGGAGCCCCTGAGTCTTCGTTTGGGTTACTATAACAGAATATCACAGACCAGGGGGCTTATTAGCACCCAAAACTTGGGGCGCCTCGGTGGCTCAGTCGGTTCAGCGTCCGACTGTGGCTCAGGTCATGATCTTAGAGTTCGTGGGTTTGAGCCCCACGTCAGGCTCTGTGCTGAGAGCTCAGAACCTGGAACCTGCTTCAGATTCTGTGTCTCCCTCTCTCCTCCTCCACTTATTCTCTCTCTTTCAAAAATAAACATTAAAAAAAACCCTAAAATTTCTCACGAATCTGGAGGCTAAAAGTCTGAGGTCAGGGTGCCCAGTATGGTTGAGTTGTGGTGAGGGACCTCCTCAGTGTGCAGGCTGACAACTTCTAGTATCCTCATGTAGCAGAGAGTAGTCTGGGGTCCCTTTTATAGGGGCATTTATAAAATCCCATTTCATGAGAGTTGCATCCTGGTGATCTACTCACCTCCCAAAGACCCCACCTCTAAATACCATCACTTGGTGGGTGGGGGGTAGGTTTTACTATATGAATTGGGGAGCTGCACAAACCTTCAATCTTAGCACCTTAGTAGGAGCAGGGGAGAAGGAGGTTGGACCCAGGGTTGGAGGGATGCTACAGGCCTGAGATTCTCACATATATCAGGCTTCTGCCCAGTCTGTGGCTGTACCCTGTGTGAATGACTTGGGTGAAAAGATTGGCTTGAGGCACAGTGGTTCTCAGCCTGGCCAATGCTCCCAGGACCCCACAAGAGGTACAGAAGAAGCAGATTTGCCTTTCTGAAAGTCTCAAGCCTGCTGGGCAGTGGCATCTAGGGTTGGGGTAAGTGACTGAAGCAGGCCAAGAATGATGAATGATAGAGTGATGACCTAAGGGGGCTCCCTGGTTCTTGGCTCTGCATGATGCTATAGGACTTGGCCAAAACCCTAAGGAAGGTCCCCCAGAAATGACTGATGGGAATTCTATCTTGCCTCTGTGGGTGGGGGCTTATAATTGCCTTTGGTTTAAGAAATACAGCAAAGTGAGGATTTAGATTTTAGAGTCTGCTGTTTCCTGGGGAATTACTTTCTCATGGCCTCCTTGGCTTCTGGCTCTGATGCAGCTCACAAATATGTAAATCTTTCCTCATTTTTGACCAAAAAATAAAAATCAGTTATTCTCCTTCATCTGATCAGACTTACTACAGACTGGGGGTTATAATGGGAGAGATCACATTATCTGGAGTCTCCTGCCATCTCCCCAGCTATCTTTTTTTCTGTCTATGTCTCCCCTTTAGGTAGCAAGAACAGGTTCCTGTGGCAACCCAGGCTCTTTAGGTTGGTGTTTGTTCCTATCTGGTCTGTTCTGATTAGTTGTTAAGTATAGTCCGTTCTTGATCATCCTTCTAAGAAGCAGAACAAATATCTCTCCTTCTCATTTTCTTGCAAGTTACTAGTGTCCTTCTGGAGCTTTGATCATGCCCTTGAGAGTCTCCTATCCTTTCACAATTGCCTTAAGGAAATAGTTTGAGATAGAGACCGTGCCCTTCTTAAAAGGCCTTCTGTTGTTTTTTTTTTTTTTTTTAATTTTTTTTTTCCAACGTTTATTTTTGGGACAGAGAGAGACAGAGCATGAACGGGGGAGGGGCAGAGAGAGAGGGAGACACAGAATCGGAAACAGGCTCCAGGCTCTGAGTCATCAGCCCAGAGCCTGACGCGGGGCTCGAACTCCCGGACAGTGAGATTGTGACCTGGCTGAAGTCAGACGCTTAACCGACTGCGCCACCCAGGCGCCCCCTAAAAGGCCTTCTGTTAACGAAAGTTATATTTCTCGTATATTAAACAGCCTCTTTAAAAAGTTTGAAATTGAGTAATCGAAAGCATCATGGCAGACGCACCAAATCCCATTTCACTTTGCCTGGGCACTCAGGAAGATGTTCTCTGGCTCCCCTTTTGGTTAGGTTGTAGCTATGTGATTAGTCTGAGCTCTGAGCCAGGAGCAAAGATGGCAGGTGTCACTTCCGGGCGGAGTATTTACTAGCCAGTGTGCTGCTCTCTAGCCTCCTGCCGCAGCCCTTGTGGAAGCTAGGTGCTGAGGTGGCAGAGCTACAAAATGGAAGCAACACGGACCACGGGGCCACCTTCTGGAGAATTGCTTGACTATACCGGACTTTGTGAACTAACTGGGAAATAAGCTGGTATTTTAGGTCACGAAGATTTAGGGGTTATTTTGTAGCAGCATAGCCTAAGTTAACAGTAAACCTTAAACTGACTAACATGACCAACTCTGGAATCAGACTTCCTAGGCTCCATTGCACACCCTACCACTTACTAGCTGTTTGTGCAAAAAGAGTCTCCAGGAGACCACCGATAGGAGGTGCCTAATATACTGTCGGGCACATAATAAATGTTCAAAATGCAACAGCTTCTTGATGACAGTTATGCATAAGGATGATTAAACCCTAAAACAAAATTGTTAGTATAAGCGTGCAAGTACTCCCAAGCAATTTCAATGTCCATGTCTTTTGTTTATATTTAGAACCAATTATTCATCATAGGAAACAGCATTGGGAAAGTTATTGGTTGCGTCAATATAGGTTTATTTACAGAGGCAGCCATCAAATATTTGAGCCTTAGTTTTTCCACATTTATTGCCACAGAGTTGCCCGTAGCACTATTTTATAAATATTTTAATCTTCTGCATCTCACACGATTATGTGTATTTATCATTTCTGAGCTAGCCTATTTTTGTTCCTTTTTCTTTCTAAATCTGACTTGTTTTCACCAACTCCTCTTTCCGTAAACATATGGTCTGTCCTGCCTTTTTTCTGTGAGTGCACCTGGCAGTTTTTCTCTGATCTTGTCCCTGTCTTTGTTAGGCTGGTGGCAGGGGGTGATGGAGGGAGGGCTTGGGAGGGACCAGACAAGATGCTTTCATGGTTTAATGCCTTGTGGCGGGGAGGGGGCGTGGGAAGTTTAGCAGTGACCACAGTGAAGTGGAGGAGACGATGAGATAGGTTTGTGTCTATCATGCATGAGCATGCACCCTGGGGACTAGGATTTCAGGTGGTCAGCACAGAGTAGTTTTGCCACACGAGTTTGTGGTGCTGCAGAACATGGAGGTGGAGACATCCTGTGACCTTTTAGAAATGCAGAACTTGAATCTTGGAGAGATTGCTTCTGTATTTACCAATTATTTATTTTAGAAGCTAAAAACAAAGGGGTTAAGAGGGAACACAAAAAGATGCCTTAAGGTATGGAAGAAGGAACAAGAGCCAATTAAGAGGGGAGAGGAGGACCGTGATAAGAGGACATTGCTCTGAAAGCTAAGGAGGAAAACTTCATGGAGAGTGGCACCCAGGCACTAAATATTTATTATTATTTTTTAATGATTTTATTTTGCAGGGGGCGGGGGGGGGGGGGGTCAGAGGATCTAAAGTGGGCTCCAATGCGGAGCTCGAACTCACAAACTGTGAGATCATGACCTGAACTGAAGTCGGATGCTCAACCGACTGAGCCACCTAGATGCCCCTAAATATTAAATAAATGAATGGAAGGGCATTCAACCATGCTAAACGGTACAAGCTATTTAATGAGAATGCGGTAGAATCAGCCTCGCTCCTGGCTCTATTTTCCATTCTTTTATATTCATTTGTTAATTTTATTGTTTGGTTTGGTGTTTCTCCCTCACTTCTAATTTTATTTTACCTTGCTGCCTTAACTCATTTTGGAACAAAGTAAGATCCTTATAAAAGTATTTGCTAAGTAATTCTAAATTAACAGGATTTGAAAAAAAAATAAGGGAAATATTTACTATTCTAACCTCCCCAGGAGATTTCTACTGAGACATTATTATAAAGCTCTGCGTAAGCACATTGTCATAAGGATTATGCCCCAGATGCATCTGGATAGCAGTCATCATTATAAATAGATGTTAATTCATAAAATATTTCCATGTAATTTCTATTCCAGTGAACGTAGTACTCTTACATAAGGGTCTGTATTCAATGCCATGTTAAGAAAAGGGGAGTGTGGACAATAAGTGATAATGGTAGTGATATCTATCTATCTATATAAAAAGATAAAATTCAGAAATCTACCTACAGAACATTTCTGGGAGAATCAAGATGTGACTGTTTATCCGTACCTTGAAATTTTTCTTTCCTAGATATTGAAGAAGTTGTAGGATTTTGGCTGCTGCCAGTCCCATATCCGTCCCAACTCTCCACAAGCTGCATTTCCTGCTTTTCATTCAACTTAAAATCCAAGACCTTGCCTCCAGCTAACTGAGCCCACAGTCTTTTCCATCCTGCACACAGGTGGCAGCAGCTAAGGGCTGCCGAACCTGTAAGTCTACCTACGGAGGCTGCTGGCTCTCTACCTCCAGCTAGTGGCACTGCGCATTTTGCTGCCGGAGGCCAGTTTCTCTTTCTGAAAACTTTCTGCTCCTTTGGCAGCAAGACCCAGAGGTAGAGTGAATTGGTAGTGGGCATGGGTGGGTTGGAAGGGAGTGGGACTCAGCAGAGGGAGTCTCAGCTGCACCCACAGAACCTCTTAAGCATGAGGCTGTTCTCGTGGAGTTGGCTATTCTTATTTATATCTGACATAAACTGCGGAAAGATGGACTGGAGAGATCAAACTAGGTAGGATATTCCTCTGATGGTGGAAACTGTATCTCTACACCATTTTATGTTTTCAGAGCACTGTTGACCGAAACCAGCTTAAATAAATGACTGTTTCTAATTCAACACATGAATTGAGGCTAATGCAAATAGATGTGGCTGCATAAGTGCAGGAGGAAGGATGAAATCATAAAGTATTTTAGAAATCTTCAAGATACGTATCTTCATGCTTTCCCCATTTGGGGACACATGCAAAACAAGTAACATGTAGGAAAATCCCCCCCAAAATGAAAGAAGCTTGCTTGAATTATTGCTTAATGCCAAATCATTAATGCTCCATAAACTTGGATTCCTTAGGTCTTGCTTCAGAGCTGACACTTATGTACCACACATATAATTTCATTCACATTTAACACCAGGTGAGAATTTTCTTTTTAAAATCAAAGTTACAAGTAAATATTGTACATTACTAAATGATTCAAACTTTAAGTTCCCAGAGTTCCTTAGTGATGAGTCTTTGTGATAAGGGGGCAACTGCTGCTGCTATTTAATTTACAAAAATCCTTAAGTGTTGGCAGTCATTTACCTATTTATTTCATTTTTTCCTGTACTTAGTAAACAGCTATTTAGCTTTCAAATAGTATCTTTGGAACTAACAAACCAATGTCATTACCTTGATGGATGGGCTGTTTGAATTTTAATCTATGTGGTTAGTTATGGTGGCCTACTTGAAAATGAATAATCACCATATTATTTAATTTGGCAAATGGCTCTTATTACCTCTTGTAGGAAGCGTGTCTTCTCTAGATCATTTCAACTGATTTTTTTTTTTTTCTGACTGCTGATATCACACCTGTCATTTTGCGTTGGGTCTATGATTTTTCCAAGCTTTTAGAGTAATTGAAAAGATATTAACTTTAGAAATTTCATGAGTAAGTACAGTCTTCTATATTAATGTGGAATAAGAGATGAATTGGAATCTCTCTGTGGTGCTTGGGATGGTCTTTGAATCCCAAAGAATTTGAGTTCTATATCTGCTCCTTTTGTCTATACCTTCCAAGATTTTTGAGTATTTCTTTCTTCCGTTGCACTTTTCAATTATTCTGCATCGATGTTAATCTCTCTGAATCCTGATGACTGTTTTGTTTGATTATATGCATCTGTGTATATATATGTGTGTATATACATATATATATATGGATTATGTATTATACTGTTGGATTATCTGAGAGAATCCAAGTAGTTAATATTATAGAGTATATTTTATGTTGAAGTGTAATTTTGTGATTAAATTTGAATTGCTGTATCTGGAGTACTGGGAATTACCAGTATTTCCTTACAAATTATGATGTCAACAACACAGAAGAATACTAGGAGACAGCTCGGTTCTCCTGTCTACCATTTCTTGACAGATGTCTTCACTCTCATTTATGCTGGGCGTAGATCATACTCTCAGAAATAATGCATAGACCCAGTCCAAGTCCTAAGTGATCTGTACTTCTTCTGTCCTCCTATTCATGCCGACTCAACTTTTTATTGGAATAAGGGAGAATATTAAATCTTGTTTCTTGAGTATTTTGATTGAGCAAAAAAGGCTTCATAGAAAATATAACAGGTTTCTGATTGCAAGCAAACCACCTTAACAAAAAGGATGCTTGCTGCCCTGTGGCTAGTCAGAAGTCTCTAAAGTGATAAGCGACTCTCAAGATCCAAGACTGGCAAAAGGACAAGAAATCAAGAGAACCCTGGAGGTGGGGCAGCCAGGTACCCAGCTGGGATCACACTATAAAGCCCCTTTTGGTCCAAGTGATACTGCTCTTCTATCACTTCCTATTAATTTGACCTCTAACTGTCCTGCCTTGGTTACAGTTGCTCAGGATTCTGGGTTCTAGGAGCAAGCATCCGATTGATCAAAGATCCTATGAGTTTCCATAGGAGGAGCCTGCTGAGGGAGGCAGGTGTTAGAAATCACCCTTCCACAAGGCCTCATAGAAAGATGAAGTGCTGATTGGAAGGGATATAGATGCTAGACAACCACAAAGAAGTTAATAACCAATAAATAACTAAATTCTGTCTTTATTCTTAGTTGGTAATCTTCAGAAGCAGAAGTCTAGCAAATAGTACCTGAGGAAAAAGTCTAAACTGTACCACACTCAGAGTATTGCAGCTAGCTGCCCAGCAGAGAGGAGTCCTCAGGGATGATGTGCGTGCAGGGTATCAAGGTCCCTGCTCACCCTTTTAGGCCATGCACCTGCTGGTCCTTCATTGAACCAAAGGCAAAGGAGCCCCTTGCTCCATTTCAGAGCCCTAGGGCCTTCTCAGCATGGACACTGTGAGGTCTGGCTTCTCAGTATCCCGGTTGTTTTCACTTCATATCACTATCTTAGGCATCCTCCCAAGGACAATCCACTCTGCACTTCTGTGCTTTCCAGTATGAGGAGATTAAGGCCTGTCAGAATTCTTAGAAATGTTGGAAATGTGGAGCTAAGTTAACTCAGATTTCCTTATGAGAAATGCAAATTTGCCCCACTTCACCTAGGACTCTCAAATAATAGTCTTCAGTGAAAACACTTAAAAAAAATTTTTTTTTGTTTCTACCGATCTCATCTCTGTGCCTACACATTATATTCCTCAGTCCTAAGATCATCCAGCTGGCACCTCATGTCTCAGTTGGCTAGAAAAACTGAACAATGCGTGGCATTGTTCCATGTGCTAAAAATGAGTGATTTATTATTTAAAATTCAAATAATTTAGTATGCTTTCCAAGGAATTGGTTTAGACAATCATGATGGAAAACTGAAGGAGAAAAACTACAAATAGGAAATGTTTCTGACTTAATAAAAGTTCATCTTATTTTGGGTGGATCTAATGATGGTTCAGAAAATGGGCCTTTGGCCTCCAATCTTGCCATTGGGACATTATCTCAGGTTCTGAGATTGCATGGCATAATTTTCGTTCCTTCAGGTTTCCAGAGAATGATTCTGCTACTTCACTTCTCTGAGGCTCCTGAGTTTGGGCTCCAGCACCCTCTAATTTCTCCTCCTTTTATCTACTTATTATATCACCTAGTCACTCCTCCTCATTGAGTTTTTAATCCTGATTGTGCCTTCCCTCTGCTTCCAAAGTCCAGTCCTTATCCAGGGTGATTTTCATGCTCTCTGGATGACCCATCCAATGCCATGGTGTGTCTCTCTCTCCCTCTCTCTCTCTCTCCCTCTCTCTCTCTCTCCCTCTCTCTCTCCCTCTCTCTCTCCCTCTCTCTCTCTCTCTCTCTCTCTCTCTCTCTCTCTCTCTCTCTCTCTCCCTCTCTCCCTCTCTCCCTCTCCCCCCCCTTCCCTCCCTCCTTCCCCAAGGATCTCTACATCCCTTCAGTTTTACCCTGGACAGTTACAGTCTGGAGCCCCTGTCATCAGCCAAACATGTTGCAGAGTCATAATTCAGACTCATTATGGCATCTCTTATTCTACCATATCAAGAATTCTCATGGAGTCCTCTACGTTCTGCATCTCCCATACTCTTATTCAGCTTATGTACAATATTCTATCATTTCAACTACTCTCTTGTAATAACCTAATCTCCCCTGTCTCAGGTTCATTACACCCACTTAGAGCAACCCTGAATCCTAGATGAGTCTTACCCCCTACTTTCTCATATAGCTGTATCTACTTTCTTGGGTATCTCTTGAGAAAATGACTGGCACTTCTATAAATTGGTGGTCATCCTCTTAATCTGAGTGTATGATACTACCCAGAATGTTCTTTGAAAATTGCAAGTCTGATTATACTCCTCCTGTTGTTCTAGCTTAAATGCCTTCAATAGCATGTATTTGTCCTAAAATTAAATATAAAACTTGATAAACCTTTGCCCACCTTGCCGATCTCAGTGCCCCCTGCTCCCATTTAACCACATGGCTACCTACCAGGTATCTTTTAGTTCCTCTCTTTCCAGGTGTTTAAACATGCTCTTCCCTACAACACTGTTCGCCATGCTCTTCTGCTTTGCTAACTCCTGTTAATTCTTCATGTTTGATACTGTCCCTTCCTTAGTTGAGCCTGATCTGACCTCCAGGCAACTTTTGCCATTACATGACTCCATAGCGCTCTCTGCTGCATATATCCTAGTACTTCTCACACCTTTAAAAATGTATGTAGTGTCTGTATTCTACACTAGCATTAAATCTGGGACTCTTGCTCACTACAGTTTCCCCAGTATGTATAATAGAAATCTTTGCTGAATGAAAGGATGGATGGATGAGTGAGTGAAACAAATATTCATCAACCTGAATAATTCACACCATTCCACCCTATTAATATAGTTGACTTGTATATTCCTTTTGTTGTTTCTCCTGATTTCTGAATTCTCATTTTGCCAGCCTGTGGAGTGTGAGATAAGGGGAGACAGAGGAATGGGTGATATATCTGTTTTTTATTGTTAGTAACCAAGATTGTTTTAATTCCTTGCAAGTCCTCTGCTGAGACAGACTCTTCTGATATCAGACATAATCAGATCTGGAAGACCCTTGAGTCTGTCCAGTGATTCTTAATGCAAAGCACCTTGTATCCCTTTGTATGGGGTTGGCAAACTAAGGGTGAGTTTTTGAAAAAAAATGGTAAGTCCAGCCATTTCAATTGAGGTTTAGATTAAATCATTTCCTGAGGGTTTCATTTTATTGCTGGTTTCATTGGCAGATATGTCCTTACATTAAACTACATAAAAACAGTTCTAAAGGAATTAGCTCCAAAGGTCATTCTAATATTTTTCGTAGGGAGGCAATTATTGGCCACATTTAACAAATCAACATTTCTACTTCTTGGAGATGCATGTTGTTACCTTTGGAGCATTTTAAAGAAGAGAAAATGGAAAAAATCTCTTGAGTATGATCTATAGATTTCCTTTTAGCCTCTTGGAAATGACAGAGAAAAAGAAATTAGAAAAGATAAAGTGTGGGAGGATAAAGAGATTATTTTTCTTTATATTTTTATTAGTTGGCTGAATATCTTAACCTGACATTCTAAACTTTTTTAAAATGAGTGTGGAATTTCCAAGTATCTACCTGTTTTCAGAAAAATGTGGGTATTGGGGCAGTGGGGAGACTGATCAGTCTTTCCTTGTGGTGTCAAGCTAAACATAGAGAAGTTCAGGAGCTGTTGCCAAGATGAGGAATCCATTATGTGATGTGACTTCAGGGGAATCAGTTATGAGCAGTTCCCCCCCCCCCCCCAATACTGCCATCATGAACCTATCACAGTGCCAGAATTTTGCCATTAATTATTTCTCCAGGATTAAGGAATGATCTATTTAGGAGTTGTCTTTGAAAATGCAGTTTTTTTAATGAGATCTTAGAAGTATGCACATATGTGCACACATACCCCACTTCTCAGTTATGAACTAGGAATTAAGTAGCTATCCTTATGGGAAAGAAACACTGGGAAAGACATTCTAGTAGGTGAAACCAGCATATAACAAAAGGAAGTTTTGTCTGTTTCTGCAAAAGGAAGTGTTATGCCTGTTAATAATAACTTATTGGAAGGACAATGGTTGTGCTCAACATTAGAGGAAGAGACAGCCAACCAGGCCTTAAGGACAAAAATAAGGGTAAGTCTGGGAACTTAGGCAAGATGATTACCTCCTCATGCCTTAGATTCCTCATTTAGGAACTCTGGAGAACTAGTGCTGACTTCGTGAAGTTGCAATTAGGATCAAATGAGTTAATACTCATGAAATTCTTAGAACAGTGGCTCACACATAGTAAGCACTCAATAAAAGTTCTCTCTTAGCCTGAATGCAGAAAATCTCAGGGGCTGCCGATGTAAAGATTGGCTAATGGAGAGATGGCACAGGCCAGGGAGATAGTGGGTGAAGTGATACGAAATCCATATTCTGGATTTACATAGAAGGTATAATGCCAACTGTATTTGCTAATGAATTAAATATGAAGTGTAAGGAAAAGAATAAAAAATGATGTCATGGTTTTGGACCACAGCAAATGGAAAGTTGGTGGTTGCCACCTATTGAAATGCAGACGGTTGAGACAGATAAAGAAGCTGTCTTTAGATACATTAAATTTCAGGTGCCTATGAGACTTCTAAGAGCAGGTGTCAAGGTCAGCAGGATACAGGAATCTGGTGTTCACTAGAGAGGTCCAGGCTTGAGTGGCAAATATGAGACCGAAGAATACACATAGAAGCTGAAATAATTCTTTACTAATTACTTGCAAGTGTCTAGCTGTTAATGAATTTTCTCTGACATTATTCATTCTAGGCTCTCCCTACCTCTAGCCAAAGCTTTAACTGGGTTTCTTTGTCTAATGAAGTGATCTGAACCTTTGTTCCAGAGGTTTCTGGGTCTTTTACGCAGCTATCAGTAGTACATTTGCTGGAACCCTCCATTAACATTTCCTGTTGGATATGGTAGATCAAGGTGGTACTCAGAGGATCCTCCTGGCTGGACGTGTCTTCTGCAATTCTGCAGAGGGGAGCTTGGCAAAATAGGGCCATAGGAAAGCACCCTGGGGGGAAAAAGGACTGGGAGTGGGAAAAGGGTGAAGGGAATGTTCTAAAGACAGGTTTTGTCTGCTCTACTGATCACTGTTCAATGTCTTCAGGGAACTGGAACAGCCTCAGGCTACACCCAGTACTCTCTCCCCGCTCCCCCACCCCTGGTGCTCAGCGGGAGATGTGGCTGAAGGACTAGCAAGACGACCTGCCTCAGCTCCACACTTGAGCACGCAAGGTCAAAGCGTGTTGTGCTCGACTCTTCCGCTATTAATCTTCATTACCCAAACAGTCATTAAATGAAACTCAGCCCACGTTTTTTCGTTCAATTTTTTATTACCACCACCTGACTAATTATTAAAAAGCAAGCAAGCATCAATTAGCTCCAGACACATACATGACAATTACACTGGGGAGACACGACAGGGTTGAACCACACATCCCCCTGCAGTGCATAATAAGCTGGCAGAAACCAGAACTCTGTGTATAAGCAGCAAATGTGGCTAATTGACTTCCTGGGAAGTGAGGTCCTCATGTAAAAACATGTGGGTGCAATTTTCTGGGCATTTAAGCAACTCTAGAGAGACATGGAGTAGGCCCTGGGCTGCATTTTGATTGGATTTAAACCCTGCCCCTGCCACCTTAGTGCCTTATCCTTGGTCCTTTCTACTCCTTGCCCCATGTGTGTGTCCTTCTCTGTAGTTCTTGGTCCAACTCACCTATTACGGTTTGAAGTGATGGGCTTTTCTTCCCACATCTCATCAGTCCTCTGCCACACTGAATTTCTGGCCATTCTATAGACAGGAAAGGAGGGGCCGTAGGCACTTTGCACATGTTCTTTGCCCCATGTTTTGCTAAAAATGTGCCTGTCAACTCCTGGCCTAAATGTCACTGACTTAATGTAGCTTTTACTGACTGCCCCCAAGCAGTTAGCTGTCTCCCACTTCCTGTTTCTGGAATAATACTTCTCAAATTTGTGTATAATTGAACTGCTCTGTCTTTTCAACTAATGTGATCTGCTTGAGTTTAGAGAATATGCGGTTCTGATTTTGCCGTCTAAGATCCCAGTACATGAACCATTCAGTGAATTTTGTAGCATTAATGAATTAGCATTCGCTTGGTTAAACAAAATAGGTTAGAAAATATGGCTGAAATAAGTTTTTATTCAACAGTTGGTATTGTTTCCTTGTGAACAGCTCACTAAGAAATATTGGTAGGTTTCATATTCTCACATTTGCACCTGGGATACATGATAGAGAAATGGTTCTTGGTGTTGTCAAAGGACCATCAGAATCATCTGGAGGGGCTTGATGGGCATGCAGATTCCTGAACCCTATTTCAGATCCTTAGACGTGGGGACTGGGAGTCTGGATGTTCAAAAACTTTCCTCAGTGAGTCTTATGGACACATAAGTTTGAAAAACACTATAGTAGAAAGGAGAGAGAGGGAGTAAGATGTTTCTTCGTAAATGCAGCCAGGATGCATTATGGTATAAGATGAAAACCATCAGAAGTCAGGAGAGAGGTGAAACCGTATTCCATCCTGTTATACGAGAGGGATATCCTTTTATCTTTAACCTCTCTTGGGGTGCCTGGGTGTCTCACTTGTATAGGCATCCAACTCTTCAACTCAGGTCATGATCTCAGGATTGTCAGATCTAGCCCCCCGGCCAACTCTGCACTAAGCATGGAGCCTGCTTAAGATTCTCATTCTCTCTCTCTGCTCCTTCCCTGCTTGTGCGCATGCATGCATGCTCTCTCTAGGGGGAGGGGGGAACCCACCTCTCTTATTGGCATTCTCATTCCCCACCCCTTCAGCCCTGATGCTGTGCATATATCCTCAGGCCCATATGCTTCACAATATTTTTTTTCAACGTTTATTTATTTTTGGGACAGAGAGAGACAGAGCATGAACGGGGGAGGGGCAGAGAGAGAGGGAGACACAGAATCGGAAACAGGCTCCAGGCTCTGAGCCGTCAGCCCAGAGCCCGACGCGGGGCTCGAACTCACGGACCACGAGATCGTGACCTGGCTGAAGGGAATATGGGAAAATGAAATTATACTTCTGGAATTCTGGGGGTTGGGGGATTAACCCAAAGCAGCCTCCCAGGGGAAAAAAACATTTCTCTTAAGGCTTTAATATGCACTGGTTTTAAAATTAAAATGTTTTAAAGCACTATTGAATAACATTTAAGCTTGAAGAGGTTCTGCCTGTTTGCTCTTTGCTATAACTACAGATTCACTGCTTTCTCTGAGAAGGCGGCATCTTATAAGTGGATAAGGATTCTGGTAAGAGACAAACAGTCATAAAACTAACTATAGACATTTAAAAAATGTATTGAGAGAAAACAAAAGAAGTGCTAGGCAGATAATCTTAGAGTTTACTGTTAAAACAATAGGGCTTAATTGTCAAAAGTAATATCCTCAGTAGATGAATACTTTTCACGTAGCAGCAGAATTTTGTCTGGGATGCTTTAACACACAAAGGTAAGTTTTGGTTCATTTTTGCATTTTTTCATCCAGCTAACAGAATAGGAAAGGAGATAAGAATTCAGAGACAGGATCTGAAGAATTTTTAGAGCAGTTTCCTCTAAAAAAGTATAATTAATTGAAGTACCTTCCCATGCTGGAAGTGAAACTTCGCTGCTTGTCTGTATGGCTCTTGGTAAAAACAGAGGTAAGTGGAAGATGGAGACTCTGGGGAATTTGAGAGGGCTCTGTCTGGAGAGCTACATTTTGGGTATGTTGCACCTGGCAATACACCTTGTCAGGTGTTAAAGATTCAGTGAACTCCAAGTATTTTGCCTATTTTCCATTTGCTTCTCAACCCCCTGTACACTTAGGTGGCAATTTAATTCATCTGCTTCCTACTCATTTACACCTAACTCATAATAAATGTTTGGAGGGAAAGCTGAGAACTCTCACCTGGGTTTAGTTAATACAGATTTTCAGTTCCAGAAAGGAAAGACACAGGATCATTTAGTCTAATTCATAACATGGGAGCCCTCTCTTCAAGCCCTATGCAACATTGTGACAGAAGTATCTAACCTATACTATCTCTTGGTGTCCTACTCTTGTATGTCCTGCTATCTTCACATAGTACTCCAACCTCATGATCCCCTAACACAGTTCCCTATATCTTTTTAACTCCTGCTTTACTCATTGGCACACTGTTCATCTGATAAAGGAATTCATGCTATGATCGTGGACAATATTGGGATGGAACCAGTAATACTCAAATTTTATTGAAAGTTTACTACAGGTCAGAAAGAGGATTAGTATATTGTACTCTCATAACCACTTGAGGATAGTGTTGCTATCCTCATTCAGAGAATAGAATTTGGGTGTGGAGAAGTTGAGGGACTTGGCCTTGGTCATACTACTTGTGTGTTGTGGAATAGAACTTGAAATACAGGCCATCTGACTTGGCTCGTACTCTTAACCCCCGTGCTCACTACCTCTTGTTGACTTAGAACCCTCCCAATGTGTTAGCATTTGAGTGGTGGTCTCAGGATCTTTAGTCTTGATGTCTAAGGGGTAGGCACCGAGAGCTACAAAAATAAGTCCTTAGGACTCTTGAACCATAAAAGTTGGGTAGGAGGATGAGAGGATTACTCCACATTCATCTAAGGCTGAGTCATAAGATGCTAAGATACAAAATTATTTTGTGGGTCTAAATCTATTATTTGAAGAATTGGCTCTTGGTACCATACCTTCAATGTAGACAACAAATGTTAATTTAAAAATCCCCACTGGAATGCAAATTGGTGCAGCCACTCTGGAAAACAGTGTGGAGGTTCCTCAAAAAAATAAAAATAGACCTACCCTATGACCCAGCAATAGCACTGCTAGGAATTTACCCAAGGGATACAGGAGTACTGATGCATAGGGGCACTTGTACCCCAATGTTTATAGCAGCACTCTCAACAATAGCCAAATTATGGAAAGAACCTAAATGTCCATCAACTGATGAATGGATAAAGAAATTGTGGTTTATATACACAATGGAGTACTACGTGGCAATGAGAAAGAATGAAATATGGCCCTTTGTAGCAACGTGGATGGAACTGGAGAGTGTTATGCTAAGTGAAGTAAGCCATACATTGAAAGACAGCTACCATATGGTTTCACTCTTATGTGGATCCTGAGAAACTTAACAGAAACCCATGGGGGAGGGGAAGGAAAAAAAAAGAGTGGGAGAGAACCAAAGCATAAGAGACTCTTAAAAACTGAGAACAAACTGAGGGTTGATGGGGGATGGGAGGGAGGGGAGGGTGGGTGATGGTTATTGAGGAGGGCACCTTTTGGGATGAGCACTAGGTGTTGTATGGAAACCAGTTTGACAATAAACTTCATATATTGAAAAAAAAAAAAAATCCCCACTGGATTTCCCAGGCAGCTTGAGGTCCTGAAACCTGAATTTGCCCGCCTTCCAACCTGCCTAAGACATCACTACTCAGCCCCAACCCTCAGGCCAGCCTGGGTATCTCAGTGTTGTGGTCTTCCAACCCAGCAGCACCTGAGAACCTGTTGAAAATGAAGATACTTAGGCCCTGTCCCAGACCTACTGATTCAGAGACTCTGAAGCTAGAGCCTAATAATCTGTTTTAATTAGCATTCCAGGTGATTCTGATCAGTGCTTAAGCTTGCAGACCAGTGTCTCTGGGGCAGGAGTCAATAAAATGGAAAATGGATCCTTATTTCACACTGTGCTGAGAATGGTGGATCAACCAGAATGTGGCAAGGTCTGGCTCTATTGGCAGCAAGTATATGTGAAATACAAAATATCAGTTCTGCGGGGGGGGGGGGGGGAACCTTAGAAATCAAAGTGAGGAGGTAGAAAAAGCTTTAGCGGCGACAAAATGCAAAGGACTGAAATGTCTACAGAGTCCTTGTAGACCAGAACAAGTCTGACATTTGACCCCAGATACCCAAGGTCTGGGTGGGGGCCCAAGAGGAGGGGGTACATGGCAGGAAAAGGCACCAGGGTTGGCCTCAATGTATGGCAGACTGGGTGATGTAAACATCAGAACTTAGAGTTCTGGAGGCCAGAGGTCTGAAATCAAGGTGTCCTCAGAGCCCTACCCCCTCTGAGGCATAAGGGAATGAACTATTCCATGCCTCTCTCCTAGCTTCAAGCATTCTTTGGCTTCTAGATGTACTCCTCCAACCCCCCATTTTCACATGGCATTCTCCCCATGTGCTTTCACATTGTCTTCCCTCTGTATATGTCTGTGTCCAAATTTGCCCCCTTTTATAAGGACATCAGATAAACCGCATTAGGGCCCCGCTCTCATGACCTCACGTTGTAAGTCCATTGCCTCTGTAAATACCTTATTTCCAAATGAGGTCCCATTTTCAGGTGGTGGGGTTAGGACTTAAATGTATCTTTGTGCGGGAACACAGTTCAACCCATGACAGTGTTTAGAGGAGGAAAGGGAGGAATTGAGGCAGGAGAAGAAGAGGGGAGAGTAGAGAGTGATCCCTTAGTGTATATATAAGAGAAGTGTGCCCTTTGGAGCTTCAGTTGACCCTTTTGTGATTTTTTCCTGCTTCACTTTAGATGCTACAAATTTTGGATTAGCCCCACCCCTGACACTGGGTTCCCCCTTCCCAAAGTTGGCAGTGCAGTGGAGTAGAGAGAACACTGCATTTGGGATGAAGGGTGCAAAGTGGATATTTTGCTCTGTTTATAAACCCTATAAACTCTGTAAAGAATTCAGTCCCAAGAAAGTATCATGTAAGCTGTTAACAGCTTAGTGAGCCCTTTCTCCTCCTCTGTTCCCCTCCTCAGTCCACATGGGATTTTTAAAGGACTTTGTGGTTTTATACCAAAACCTGTGTGGCATGGGAATGGGTGGATGGGGCAGGGCTGCTGCTTCAGAGTGCAAATTTTTCCAACTGCTTCTAGAACACACACTGCACAGATAGGGAAGAGACTTTGGCAGAGGGATACCGGGCCTTGACTGCAGACTCTAGTTTTGTGATGGAATTGCTTTCCTCCAGTTGTATATTGAGCACTACAGCATCCACCAGTTCCAGGAAAGGCTGTTAGAAGTCATGTCCCTAAAGGAATTTACTGGAAGCAGGAGCAAATGCCACATGCCAGATAAATGGGTTTACTCGTCTTCCCACAGGGAGATCTTTTATACTGAAGAGTCCTTTCTTGGGAGAATTCCTTTTTAGGTTTCTAAGATTCCCAGGAGTGATGAAGCTCATAACCTACTTCTGCCTTTACTCAGGGATTGTTCTGTGGCTGAATGGAAGGGGAATCAAATTTAGAACTGCCTGAAAGGAAATCTAGATAGAAGCTATTATTAGATGAGAGGCGAACTGAGGTGGTATCAGCTGGTAAGGTACTATCAATTGTGCTTGGATTTAGGAGAGGATCTTAAATAAGAGCATGGACCTAAGACCATGAAAGCAGGAGGAATAATGGGCTTTGAAAACTTTCACTCTTCAGAAGCCAAGGTCACCACCATGCCTTATATATAAGGAGGCTCACTTCACGTAATAAGAGAAAAATGTGTCCTTAGGAAAGGACAGGACACTAAGGAAGAAAATAGTTAATTGTGTTTGGAGGGGACTCTCTTAAAATTTCCAATGGTGTTGTAAGATGGGGAAAAAGAGAAAATACAGAGTAATAGAGTTGGAAAGACCTCTCCAGCTGCCAAACTTCCCCACCTGGCATTTAAAATGGTCTTTTCATACTCTTGGTCTCACTTTACCTGTGCAGCTTTGCAGGATCTTGGTGATCTAATTCCAAAGTCTTTGCCTGATGGATGCAAAAACTGTTGACCAGAGAGTTTAAGGGATAGCTCACTCTTACACAACTGGTTAACATTAGAATTGAAATTAGAAAAGTTAAATCTCCTGTGAAATATATGGTTAGTAAAACTTGTATTAAAGAGTACATTCCACACGTAATTGTGTGTGTGTGTGTGTGTGTGTGTACTCATTCCTGAATGACTGTGATTGATTTCTAGTTTCTTTTGATTGTATTTTCCTCAATATACTTATGCTTGGGAAGCATACAGGCACTATTTCAGCAACAGCCCAAACAAGGGGTGGAAAGCAGGGTGCTCTTATTCATTAGATTTCTTGACCCTGTTTCTCCTTGTGTTGGCCTTATTCTCACCTCCCTTGAGGATGAGCTTCCTCCTTGTGGCCAAAAAAGATGGGCGTTGGTAACATTAGTCTTTGTCTACACTCTGTAACACCAGGAGAGACCGTGTTTCTCCAGAGGATTCTAATTGGTCCTTCAGTCATGTGACCTAGATGGATTCATAACTGTGGTCAGGAGGGGGGGACATTCTCATGGACCCAACCAAGTCCTGTGCCTCTCCTGTCACTGAGGGCACATGGTAGATACTCCTGACAATACTTTATGTATTTCTATTTATCTTTTTTATTTTTTTAATGAAATTTATTGTCAAATTGGTTTCCATACAACACCCAGGGCTCATCCCAACAGGTGCCCTCCTCAATGCCTATCACCCACTTTCCCCTCCCTCCCATTCCCCATCAACCCTCAATTTATTCTCAGTCTGTATTTCTCAGTACCAAAAAAAAAAAAAAAAAAAAAAAAAAAAGTCTTCTGACTTTTCTGGTCTTTTTTTTTTTTTTTTCAACGTTTTTTTTTTTTTTATTATTTATTTTTGGGACAGAGAGAGACAGAGCATGAACGGGGGAGGGGCAGAGAGAGAGGGAGACACAGAATCGGAAACAGGCTCCAGGCTCCGAGCCACCAGCCCAGAGCCCGACGCGGGGCTCGAACTCACGGACCGCAAGATCGTGACCTGGCTGAAGTCGGACGCTTAACCGACTGCGCCACCCAGGCGCCCTCTGGTCTCTTTCCATCATCCTGTAGATCTCTCAATTTACTGTCCTTACAACTTTCCACTCCCACCAGACTTAATCCTGTCTCTGTGATGATGTTGGGATTTCCCTCTCTAACTGAAAGGAGCCTGTGACTTACACAGAGACCAGGGTTCTAATCCAACCTCTGCCATTAACTACTGAGTCTTGATGGCCCATCTCCTTGGGCCTCAGTTCTCCTAAATATTTGAGCACATGAGGATGGAACTCCAATGACTGCCATATAAGCATAAATACGGGGAGACTCCAAATAAGGTGTCTCCCATTTTCCCTTTGTATCATAGGCACACAAAATGAGTGTGTTAAGTTATACTTTTCAGGATGCAAATGAATGTCAATTTAGTGATGCAGACATGTTAAAATAGCGTTTTTCATAAAAATTAGTCATATAGTATTTTTTCGCATGTTTTATAAATTTTAAACACATATTCAGCATTGGTATCATCATGAATAAAGCCACTTTTGGACCATCTCACAGTTTTCCAGAGTATGCTGTCTTTACTTCCAGCTAATACATAGTCCCTTTTGAATCTGCGTATGATGTTTTAACTGGCATTTATTGTCCTCACGAATGCTTTCAAAAGACATTAGTATACTTGATTTTTCTTTTGTGCTTGATAGCTACAACATGTTGATTTTTCAAATGATCTTTTTTAAAAAAATTTTTTGAAAGTTTATTTTTGAAGGAGAGAGTGAGCATGTGAGCAGGGGAGGAGCAGAGAGGGAGACACAGAATCCGAAGTGGGCTTCAGGCTCTGAGGTGTAAGTACAGAGCCCCATGTGGGGCTCAAACTCCCAAACCTTGAGATCATGACCTGAGCCAAAGTTGGACGCCTAACCGACTGAACCACCCAGGTGTCCTTCAAATGATCTTTAAAAGCTTGTTTATAACGGCATCTAGTACTCATAATTCTGAGCTCACACCCCAGGAATAATTACTACTCCTTGATTAGATTTCTCATTTCCTCATTGTCCACAAGCGAATCTGTCATGTGACCTCTATAAACCTTTAACATTGCTTACGGCATTTAAGGCTAATAGGTTTAATTCAGAAGATAATTTATTCCAAATAAAGGGGCACACTCTGTAAAGCTTTATTTATTTATTTATTTTTGAGAATTTTTAAGGACGTAGATAACATGATTCCCTCTTTTCAGAGCAAACACTTTGGGAAAAACCCTCACCTTAATATTTGTGATGGAAAGGGGGAGGCAAGGAGAACAGTTGATTAAAGCTGACTTTAAAACTTCACATGGGAGAGGAGAGGCGGGTAGGATGCCAGAGGAGGACTCAGTCATGCAGAGAGTCTAGGGTGATTTCCCTATAGACTGGCACAAAGGCAGGTATGGGCTGTGTTGAGCCAGTGGAAACCTCAGAGGGACCGCGACCTCTGGAAGTATAGTTGGCACGAGTTAAAGGAAAAGGAAGAGAAGGTAAGGTTTGGAAGGATCTCCACATGGAGAAAGAACAGGGGAGAAACAGGTCACCCGTTGCACCTCAATTCTCTTCAGTATAAACATGCCCTTTCTGTAGGGCACTGGCTATTCATGAAATGTCAAATTTCAAACCTGAAACTGTGTGAAAACTTTTGATGAATATCACTGGGGAAAATGAATAGATGAATAGTGAGTAACCTCTTATTTTCTGAAAGGCTATATGAAATTGCTTACTGGATGTAGGGATGATACATGCTCATCCTCAAACGCTTGCTGTGTCTGAAAGGACTGTTGAAACGTCTGTTTCACACGGGATGAGACAACAATGAGCTGGACTTGCCATGGTTAATTAGTACAAGCAAGGGAGGCATTTGGGGATCTCTGTCAGGTGGCCCATTGTATAGGTAAGCTAGTGTTTTTTGAAACCTATTTCAGGTACGTAAACAAATGACAACGTATGTGGATGAAACATTTTCACAAACGTGATTTCATTACACAAACCTCTGAAGGAGGCAACCATTATCACTCCCAGTTTGCAGATGAACACAAAATGGAGATGTGGGGTGGTTAAGTGCTTACGTCTACCTCTCAAAGAGGTAACCCAGAGAATGTTGGATTAGTGATGTTCCCTGTTATGTTGAAAGTTTAGAAACCATTACATAGACTGACATCCAACACTAGGTGACATTACCCCACTCCGTTCCTCAGCAAAGTCCAGGCAGTATAGCTGCTAGGAAGAACTTACTCTGAAGGAAAAATGCCCAGTTAATAAAACTTTACAGGTTCAAAGGCTAGAAAGTTACTGTGTTTCAGAGTTTGTTTTGCTGTTGTGGATTTAGTAAGACCTGAATGGGCATATTTCAAATAGTACAAAAGGTTACAATAAAACATGTTTTTATGTTGTGTTCTCTTGACCTTCCTCTTCTAGTTCCAGTCCCAAGAAGTAACTTTCAAACTACTCTCTTGTGAATGCTTCCAGAGAATTCTCTATACCTGATCATTACTTATTCCTCCTGCCAGTGTTGTTTTTTTTTTTTTTTTTAAGCACAATTGGCAACACGTTGAAAATCTTACAACTTCTATTATATTTTGGAGTTTATTCCAGATCATTCCACAAACAAGCAGGGAAGGGGCAGAGAGAGGAAGACACAGAATCGGAAGCAGGCTCCAGGCTCTGAGTGCTCAGCACGGAGCCCGACGTGGGGCTCAAACTCAGACTGCGAGATCATGACCTGAGCTGTAGTCGGCCACCCAACCGACTGAGCCACCCAGGTGCTCCAAAAATTTAGTTTTAATTTGTATTTGATACATTAAGAGTTGGCATAGCTGAAGATGTGTTTAACAATATGAACACATTGAATTGTACACTTTAATGGTTAAGATGGTAAAAGTCGATATAAATTTATATATTTTAATATATTTAAACCCTTTTTGTACTCGTCCTGTCCTTTGTCCATTTTTCAATTGGTTTAATGCTATTTTCCTTATTGGTTTGTTGCTGTTTTTATTTTAGGGAGAGGGAAAGTATGAGTGGGGAAGAGGGGCAAAGGGAGAGAGAATCTTAAGCAGGCTCCCCACTTAGTGCCGAGCCTGACCTGGAGCTCAGTACCGCAACCCTGGGATCATGACTTGAGCCAAAATCAAGAGTTGGATGCTCAGCTGATGGAGCCACTTAGGTGCCCCTCCATGTTGGTTTTTAAGAACTCTTGTTATACTAAAGAAAGTAGCCCTTTGCCATATGCTGTGAATATCTTTCCCAGTTTCTAAGTTTTATGAGGCTTAGAGCATTTTTTCCACTTAGATTTAAAAAAAAAATCGCATGTATAGTTCGAAACCAATTTAGATATTTGGTCTTTAAGAAATTTCTTTTGTGATTGTATTTTTTTGTCTCTAATTTTACTTTCATTTAAATCCTTAATCCATCCAAAATATTTTTGTCATAGGTTATATTCTTGCCTCACTATCTGTAAGGTGAATATGCAGTTCCAATGTGTTCTATTTTTCCTCTGCTGAGTTAGAATGCTACCAAATTTCCACATGTAACTTTATTTTTGGACTCTTAACATTCAACTTCTTAACCTTTCTATTACGTGTTCTAAAGTTATTACTATGAGTTTATAATGCGTCTTATATACTTAGAAATTTAACATTTTTATGTTTTACTACAAGTTGTCTTACTACTGATAAAGCGAAACCAAAATGGAGGCCGCAATTTGAGTATACCTGTAAGCCAACCACCCATAGCCATGATGTAACCAAAACTTAAGCTGTCCTGATTTCCCTGAAATGCTGACTCTCACCTTAAATAATATTTCATGTCAGCATAGCCTTGTAGTTTGCTAGGCAATCAGCTGCAAGCAAGTAAACTTAGTACTATTAATACTAAAAAGAATATAAGTTTCAGGAAGCTTTCTGGGAAACATGGTGGAATAGGAGGATCCTAGGCTCACCTAGTTTCCAGGATAGTGTAGATAACCCAGAAAATGACCTGAAGACTGGCAGAATAGACTCCTCACAGCTAAATGTAGAGAAGAGGGCCAAACTGATGCATGGGACTTTCCCTGGAAGGGAGGGATGCCACATGGAGAAGGAAAAGGAGCAGACCTCCCCCCCCCAACCCAGGCACAGGGGACCCACACTGGGAAGACAAATCCCTATGACATTTGACTTTGAAAACCAGAGGGATATAATTTTGTGAGTTATTAAAATCTATGGGGCTTAACACCTGAAACTTTAGAAATCGGGCTCAGCTTTGGGAGAGCTGGAGGATAAGAAACTGAGTCCCTGGTTTTCGAGAAACAGCACAACTAACAGTTGTATATACTGTATACCACGGAGATACAGTATAGAAGCAGTCTGAAAAATCCCTAGGGTATGTGGGAATGTGATTTATTTACTAATCTGTGCGCTGAAGGGGCAGGGATCTTTGGGAGACTTCCTGTCTGTGGGTGCCGTTTCCCTAACCCTGCCTGAACTACAGGAACAAGCACAGCATTTATGCTCTGTACCTAGCTTGTTAATAGTGTGCCCTGCCATGTGCTCCTAGAAGACTTACCTTCTTCATCCCAGCCTGGGCAGTTTCCTGAGGGGCTGCAGGTCCCTCCTGCCACTGACAGCACAGACCTGCTGGCTCTGCCCCAACCCTGCCCTCGAGTTATGTGGGCCTGCCCCCTCCAATATGCCTTTGGCCAGAGCCCATCCAAAGTGGTGCCACAAGTCAGGCAGTGTCTAAGCAGCCCTACAGGGGCTGGCACCACTCTTTCTTGACTCCTGCCCCAGGGTGAGGGGAAGGTAATCACACCAGCCTGACTGCATCCCCAGGGGTGGGATGGGGCAGATATCTAGTCTGTCTGTAGGTCCCACCCACCAATGAAAGCTCAGGGGATAGGAAAAGTGCCCTGCAATTTGGTGCTACTGAATTTCTGGCAGATGCGTGGTCTGACTTCACTCAAGCCCGAGGCAGCCCCAGACTGGCCCATTAACACAGGAACTGAATCCTGCTGACAGTAGACCATGAGAGCCATTGCAGATGACTGCCTGGAGGCAAACACAGCTCAGTGACAACAGCAGGGTGTATACAGCACACAAAGACACCCCAGAAGTGCAGGTTCTGGTGAACAGGGGACATTGCACTACAGGGCACTACAGCATTTCTTCATAAGGCCACAACTTTCAAGATCAGGAGATGTAGCTGACTTTCCTGATGCATAGATACAAAGAGCTAGACAAAAGGAAACAGGAATATATCCCAAATGAAAGAACAGGACAAAACAATAGCAAGAGAGCTAAATGAAATGGAGATAATATGTCTAATAGAGATTTGGAAGTAATAGTCCTAAGGATACTCACTGGAATTGAGTAAAGGATCTCGGTGAGACCCTCAACAAAGAGAAAACTTTAGAAAGAACCAATCAGGTGAACTCTACAACTGAGGCCAAAAATATGCTAGATGGAATAAATACAGTAGACGAAGCAGAAAAATGGAATAGTGACCTGGAGGGTGGAGAATGGAAAACAAGCTAAAAGACAAGAAGAGAGAAAAAAAATAGACTTAAAGGAACTCAGTGACACCATCAAGCATAATAACATAGGGATCCCAGAAGGAGAAGAGGGGAAAGGGGGCAGAAATTTTATTGGAAGAAATAATAGCTGAAAACTTCTTGAGTTTGGGGAAGGAAACAGAAATCCAGATTCAGGAGGCACAGAGCCCACAAAAATCAACCCAAGGATGTCCACACCAAAACACACAGTAATTAAAATGGTAAAAGTATGATAGAGAATTTTTAAAGCAACAAGAGAAAGTAGTTACAACAAGTGAACTCCCATAAGGTTAGCAGCTTCTTTTTCAGCAGAAATTCTGTAAGCTGGAAGAGTGGCATGATATATTCAAAGTGCTGAAAGAAGAAAACCTGCAACCTCTATACTCTATCAGCAAAGCTATTATTCAGAATAGAGTTTCCTAGACAAAAGTTAAAGGAATTCATTATGACTAAACCAGCCATATAAGAAATGTTAAATGGGACTTTCTGAATGGAAAGGGATGACCATAGGCAAGAGTAAAAAAGTAGGAAGCAGAAAAGCAGTAAAATATCAGGGGTTTCAGATAAGGATGTAAATTATGATACTGTATACCTGAAATGTGGTGGGGGGCAGGGAAAAGGAATAAAGAGTTCAAATTTAAGGAACTGTCAGTTTAAAATAGATTTATATTTTTATAAGTCTATAAAGTATATGGGACATATAAGATGTTATATAAAAACCTAATGAGCAAAAAATGAGAAAGGAATAAAGTATATCACTAGAGAAAGCCAGCAACTGTGAGAGAAGAGAGTAAGAGAAGAATAGGAACTACAAAAACAACCATAAGACAAGTAACAAACCCACAACTGGTATGTACTTATCAGTGATTACTTTGAATGTAAATGGACTAAATGTTCCAATCAAAAGACATGGGATGATGGAATGGATAAAGTAAGACTTATCAGTATATTGTCTACCAGAGACTCATTTGAGACCTAAATACACAGATTGGAAGTGAAGGGAGGGGAAATGCAAATGAATTTATCATGCAAATGCATTTATCATGCAAATGCAAGTGAAAAGAAGGCCGGGGTAGCAATACTTATTTGGGACAAATAGACTTTAAAACAAAGACTAACGAGATGAAGAGGACAATACATGATCCTAAAGGGAACAATCCAACTAGAAAATACAACAGTTATAAATATGCTTCCAACATGGAAGTATCCAGATACATAAAGCAGCTAAAAACAAAACAAAGTAATTGACAGTAATACATTAATAGTAGGGGATTTTAACACCCCATTTACTTTGATGGACCATTGAAACAGAAAACCAACAAGGAAACAATGGCTTTTAATGACACGTTAGACCAGATGGATCTAACAAGTATATTCAGAACATTGCATCCTAAAACAATACGCATTCTTCTCAAGAACATGTGGGACATTCTTCAGAATAGCTCACGTTAGGCCACAAAACAAGTTTCAACAAATTTAAAAAGATTGAAGCCCTACTGTGCATCTTTTCTGACGACAATCCTATGGAAGTAGAAATCAGCTGTAAGAAAAAAATCTGGAAAGAACACAAATACATGGAAGCTAAATAACATGTTACTGAACAACGAATGGGTCAACCAAGAAATCAAAGAGGAAATAAATATATGGAGGCAAGAGAAAATTAAAACACAGCAGTCCAAAATCTTTGGGATGCTGCAGAAACTGTCATAAGAGGGAAGTGTGTGGTAATACAGGCCTACCTCAAGAAACAAGAAAAATCTCAACCTGGCCTTATAGCTAAATGAGCTAGAAAAAACAAACAAAACCTGAAACCAGTAGAAGAAAGGAAATAAAAACAAAAGCAATAATAAATAGAAACTAAAAACAATAGAGCAGATCAATGAAGCCAGGAGCTGGTTCTTTGAAAAGATCAGCAAAATTGATAAAACTTTTGTCAGATTCAAAAAAAATGAAGCAAAAGTAGAAATGAGAATAACCAACACCACAGAAGTACGAAGTTATAGAATATTTTGAAAAGTATATGCCAATACATTGAATAATCTAGGAGAAGTGGATAAGCTCCTAGAAACCTATAACCCCCTAATACTGAAGTAGGAAGAAATAGAAAATTTGAACAGAGTACCAGCAATGAACTTGAACAATAATTTAAAAATTCCCAACAAAAGCCCGGGACCAAATGGTTTCACAGGTGAATTCTACCAAACATTTAAGGAAGAGCAAGTATCTATTCTCAAGCTGTTAAAAACATAGAAGAGGAAGGAAGCTTCCAAATTTATTCTAAAATGTATTCAGGGCAGCATCACCCTGATACCAAGACCAGTGAAAGACACTACAAAAAATAAACTACACACCGATATCTGTGATGAAAACATGCAAAAATTCTCAATAATATATTAGCAAACCAAATCCAATAATATATTAAAAAGTCTTTTGCCATCAAGTGGGATTTATTCCCGAGAAGCGAGGATGGCTCAATATTTACAAATCAATCGATGTGACACATCACATCAAAAGAGAAAGGATCAAAAACATTTCAATAGAGGCAGAAAAAACATTTGACAAATTTAGAGGGAACATGCCTCAAAATAATGAGGGCCATATCTGAAAAGCCCACAGCTAACATCATACTCAGTGGTGAAAAACTGAGCTTTTCCCTTAACGTCAGGAACAAGGCAAGCATGTCCGCTCTCACCACTTTTTTTTTTAAATTTTTTTTTCCAACGTTTTTATTTATTTTTGGGACAGAGACAGAGCATGAATGGGGGAGGGGCAGAGAGAGAGGGAGACACAGAATCGGAAACAGGCTCCAGGCTCCGAGCCATCAGCCCAGAGCCTGACGCGAGGCTCGAACTCATGGACCGCGAGATCGTGACCTGGCTGAAGTCGGACGCTCAACCGACTGCACCACCCAGGCGCCCCGACTCTCACCACTTTCATTCAACATAGTACTGGAAGTCCTAGCCACAGCACTAAGAAAACAAAGACATCCAGATTGGTAAGGAAGAACTAGAACTTTCACTATTTGCGCATGGTGTGATACTATAGAGAATCTTAATGACTCCACCAGCACAATACTAGAACTGGAATAATGAATTCAGTAAGGCCTTGGGATTATAAAATATGTAGAAATTCATTGCATTTCTAGACGCTAACAATGAAATAGCAGAGAAATTAAGAAAACATCCCATTTACAATTGTATCAAAACAGGGGCACCTGGGTGGCTCAGTTGCTTAACCACTGAGTTGGTTAAGCATCCAACTCTTGATTTCAACTCAGGTCAAGATCTCATGGTCATGAGATGGAGCCCTGTGGTGGGTTCTGATTCTCTCTCCCTCTTTCCTTTCTCTCTCTCAAAACAAAAATTGCACCAAAAATAATGAAGTAAGCTTAACCAAGGAGGTAGAAGATCTGTACTCTGAAAGCTATAGACATTGATGGAAGAAATTGAAGATGGGCACAAACAAATGGAAAGATATTCCATGCTTGTGGATTGGGAAGACAAATATTGTTAAAATGTCCACACTATCGAAAGCAACCTAAGGACTTAATACAATTCCTATCAAAATACCAACAGTGTTTTTCACAGAACTGGGACAGATAATCCTATAACTTGTATGGAACCACAAAAGACCCTAAACAGCCAGCCAAAGCAGTCTTGAACAAAACTGGAGGTATCACAATCCAGAATGGTACTGGCACAAAAATAGACACACAGATCAATGATACCAAATTGCCACCCAGATAAACCCATGATTATATGGTCAGTTAATTTTTGACAAAGGAGGTAAGAATATGCAACAGGAAAAAGAGTGTCTTTTTAACAGGTAATGTTGGGAAAACTGGACATCTACATGCAAAAGAATGAAACTGGACCACTTTCTTATACGCAAAAATAACCTTGAAATGGATTAAAGACTTAAATGTGAGACCCGAAGCCATAAAAATCCTAGAAGAGAGCACAGACAGTAATTTCTCTGACATCAGCTGTAGCACCATGTTTCTAGACCTGTCTCCTGAGGCAAGGGAAACAAAAGGAAAAATAAACTATTGGGACTACGGCAAAAAGCCCATGCACAACAAAGGAAACAAACTAAAAACCTGGAAGGTAGAAGATATTTACAAATGACATTCAATAAAGAGTATAAGTAACTTCTATGACATAAAAAGTAATAAAAATAGGTAGAAGATGTGAACAGACATTTCTCTAAAGAAGGCCTATAGATGACCAACAGAGACATGAAAAGATTCTCAATCAACATTGCTCATCATCAGGGAAATGCAAATCAATACCGCAATGAGATCACCTTACACCTGTCAGAATGGCTAAAATCAAAAACATAAGAAACAAGTGTTGGTAAGGATGTGGAGAAAAAGGACCCTTGTGCACTGTTGATAAAAATGCAAACTGGTTCACCCATAGTGGAAAACAGTTTGGGGGTTCCTCAAAAAAAAAATGGAATTACAGGGGGCACTGTGTGGTTCAGTTAAGCATCAGACTTCAGCTCAGGTCATGATCTCATGCTTCATGAGTTCAAGCTGACAGCTCAAAGCCTGGAGCCTCCTACAGATTCTGTCTTTCCTCCCCTCTGTCCCTTCCTTGCTCATGCTCCTCCTCTCTCTCAAAGAATAAACATTAAAAAAAATTGTAACGGAATTACAGTATGATCCAGTAATTTTACTACTGGGTATTTACCCAAAGACTACGAAAACACTAATTGAAAAAGATAAATCCACCCCTCTGTTAATTGCAGTATTTACAATAGCCAAACTACAGAAGCAGCACAAGTGTCTGTCTACAGAGGAATGGATAAAGGAGAGTGGTCTATATATATAATGGAATATTACTCAGCTATAAAAAAGAATGGGATCTTGCCATCTACACCACCACTGGATGGATCTAGATAGTATAATGCTAAATGAACTAAGTCAGAGAAACAAAGATATCAATATGCCTTCATTCATATGTGGAATTTAAGAAACAAGAAGAAAAAGACCAGAAAACCACACTCAACTGTAGAGAACTGATGGTTACCAGAGGTGAGGTGGGTTGGGGGATGAGTGAAATAAGTAAAAGGGTTTACGAGTACACTTACTGTGATGAGGGCTGAGTAATGTATAGAATCGGTGAATCACTCTATTGTATACCTGAAACTAATATGACACTTTATGTTAACTCTATCAAAATTTAAAAGAAAAAGTATCTAAGTTTCTAGTAACCAATCACAATGGGGAAAAATGCACTTTCCTTTTCATGCTTTATAAAGTGTGGCGTAATTGCCGAGAACAGTTTGTTTTTCCCTAAATACTATCAAGCACAAGCTCTCTGAATTTTCTTTTGACACTCTTGTCTAGGGGGGCTATCTCCTCATTTTATTTCAATTTTTTAAATGTTTATTTTTGAGAGAGAGAATCTGAAGCAGGCTCCAGGCTCTGAGCTGTCAGCACAGAGTCCGATGTGGGGCTCAAACCCAACGGACCGCGAGGTCTTGACGGGAGCCGAAGTCGGACGCTTAACTGACTGAGCCACCCAGACGCCCCTCCTCATGTTATTTTAAAATACTCTGAACTACTCTATATTTTTCATGTGAATTTAAGTGTCATCTACTGACCCTCTCCTTAGTCTAAAACACTGTTGGTATTTTGGGGGGGGGGGGATTATATTATAGATTAATTGTATATAATATACCTTGTTACTGAATTTTTCTATACAAGACTAGAGTATTTCCATGTATGCAAATATTCTTTTAAATCCCGTCATAATTCATTAAGAAAACCTTTTTAAAATATAGCATGCAGAGATATAAATAGAACAATAAAGAAGTAAATAAATAGAACATTGTCAGCATCCCAAGTATTATATTTCCTCCCAATTACCATGCCACATCTTGCTCCAAGATAATTCCTGACCTGACTTGTAGCATTAAAACTGTTTTGTTTTTGGACTTATACAAATCATACAGAGTGTATTTTTTTTCTGGCTTCTTCCACCTTAAATTTGGGAGATTCATCAAATCTTTGAATAAATAGTTTCAGTTTATTCATTTTAATTTCTATGTTGTATCCATCACATAAATATACCACAATCTGTTAAACCATTCTATTATCACACATTTTTTCCCCAGTCTGGGTTATTATTTTGGTTAATATTGCACACATTTCTGTTGAGTACTGGGGTGTAAAATTGTTGGGCCATAGGATATGTGTATTTATAAATATACTAGGTGGTGCTGAATGATTTTCCAAAATGATTCATGTAATTTACACTCCTACCTGACAGGGTATGAATTTCAGTTAACTCATGTTCTTACCAACACTTGACATTGTCTTTTTTTTTAAGTTTGTTTATTTAGAGAGCACAAACAGGGGAGGGGCAGACAGGGAGGGAGGGAGAATCCCAAGCAGGCTCTGCACTGTCAGCATGAAGTGCAATGTGGTGCTTGAACTCATGAACCTGTGAGATCATGGTCTGAGCCAAAATCAAGAGACGCCTAACCAACTGAGCCATACAGACACCCCAACATTGTCTTTTTAGTTATTTTGGTAGCTATGTAGTAGTATTACTGTGTGATTTTCATGTGCATTTTTCTGGTTGCTGAAGTAGTTAAGTGCCTTTTTGTGTTTTGTTTTGGTAACTTGGATACCCTATTTTGCAAGTGCTGGTTCATACTCTTTTGTCCATTTTTCCATTAGCTTCTCATTTTTTCATATTTATACATAGAAGTTATTGGAGATTGTAAGATCTGTATTTGTTGGCGTTATTCCTATATTTTTAAACTGGCATTCCGAATAAGATATGGTCTACTGTTATATATTCTAATGTGTAGTGTTTTTTTTTTTGTTTTGTTTTTTTGTTTTTTTTAGTGTCTTTGGATTTTTCTAGGGACAGCAAGACTCCCTAAATATTTTTTCTTTGATGGTTCCATTAGTGTCAAAGTTTTTCATTTTGCCATCTTCAGTTTGCAAAAGGAAATTCCTGTAGGTAGTGACTGACATTTATCTTGCTTTTCTTACTGTTCTCATCTGGACTGTTGCTTTGACATGATATTGGTCAGTAGAGGCATTTTTAAGAGTTTTTGATGTGAATGTTGGCTTACTCACTGATTCTGCCATAATAGAATGTCCAGCCCTCAACCCCAAAGGCCTCTAGTCACAGTACAAAGGTCACTTCAGGACTTTCTTGGAATTACACACTCTAGTCTCTGGAATGAATTTGTTCCTTAGCAGAGAAAACACTAAGTCTCTTGGATCTGTAATTTGGTGCCAGAGTGAAGGATTTTGCCTGTTTGTGAATTCTGTTCTCACCTTCCGATTCTGTTTCCATAACAGTGTTGTGTCCGTCAAAACACCCGTAGTGTGTCATAGTAAACAGTTAGGTACCCGTCTTATTCACTTGAATTTGAATTCTGCCTATGTGGCTTACCAGATGCCCTAATTTCTCTGAAACTGCGGATTTATTTGACCACCATAAATCTTCCCAAGGTAGAGTACTGCTTCTGGACCTGTATCCCCAGAGTCTTTTGCCAAGTCCTTGGTGCTGGGTATCCTACTTTGCTGCTGTTGTATTTTTTCTTGATGTCCTGCTCTACCCACTTATCTTAATGAAATTCAGTGGTTCTAAATACTGTACATTAGAATGTCTTTGGGGGATAAGGTTGCAGATATAGTAAGAACTTCTAGTTAAATATGAATTTCAGAAAAAGTTTTTAGCGTATATTCTGTATAATATTTGGGACATACTTAAACTAAAAATTTGTTCTTTATCTGAAATTTAAATTTAACTGGGCATCTTATTTTTTTATTTGCAGAACCTGTTAACTCTACTTGGGAGAGTTTTTGAAAAATAAGTTGTACCATCTACCATCATGTGTCAAGATTTTGATTTAATTGGTCTGTAGTGGGTTCTAAGCCAAGTATGTGTATTAAATACTCCCCTAGTGCTATTAATGTGTGGCCAGAGTTTAAAACCAGTGCTCTAACTGCTTAGGACTGAAATCTTCCCAATAACCTGACCTACCACAGTGGACCCTGACCTACCACAGTCTTGTCTTTAGACCCTGACTATTCCTGGGTTACCCATTCATCCACCCACCCATCTTTCCTTCCTTCCATTCATTCATCTATTTAATACGTAAGTGCCAACTCTAGGTCAAGCATACGATTTTAGCTTAATTTCCTAAACATCTTCAGTGTGACTTAAGGCAATTTAGTAAAATGAACCACCAGAAATAGTTGAGAAGGATTTCTGTACTCTGGCATATGAGGTGGGTGCGGCGGGTAATAAATCTTCTCTAGTGGCTCTAAAATATTCTAACTCCTCTTTAATCCCACTTAATCAGTTACATAAAGACAATAGTTTATTCAATGTTTCTAATTATCAGTAGATCAAAAGGAAATGCCCTATCCTGGTCATAGATTTAGTCTTAAATTCTTATAAGCAGTCTTTTATGCAAAGTAATTACCCTTAAATCACTTCACCGATTAAACACATGTTATTCTTAAGATTCTCATATGCAGCATGTAAGTGATCATTTGTCATCTTTCCTGGTTGGAGGAAATTAATCCCAACTTTGAACAACGACTTGCTCTCTTGTGCCTGATATGGATATAGTGTTATAGTGTCATTACAGTGGAATGAAGAGGACAGTACATAAAGTTTCCCTGGATGATTAGTGACCCTACATCTTTCTTAGGGGCTCTTCAAATATTTCTGTTAAATTTCTTCCCAAAAACATACTTCATGGTCACAATAAACATGTTCTTTCACCTTCTGACCTAGTGCTACAGAAATATTGAAGGAACTATGAAAGATTCATAAGAACTTTGTCAAGTATGCTATGATGCAATATTAACTTCAACATCATTTTCTGCAATTAGTTTTCCTATGAAAAAGATTTATATGCGTTTTAGAAAACTGTATTTCGGCTTAGAAAACGATATATTTCAGTCTTCTGGAATGTAATAGTTTATCAAACATAAGTGCCTGTGGTTATAAACCAAACTTCCCATTTTTTCACATTTTTTTCACATTTTTTCCCCATATGGGAAAGTTAAAGTTGACTTATAATATTTTGATATGTGGGACTTAAATACGTATGTGTGTGTGTATATATATATATATATACACACACACACATATATAATACGTATATTACATATGTAATGTGTGTATATGTGTGTTCCCACACAATGTGGTACCTGTTATTACAGAAAATCTGTATTTCTGTAACTGAAGGGCTCCTACCACATTACAAATATATACATATATATATTATTTATATATTCATTATAGTTATTGTATGTATGCAAAAAAAAATTCGGTTCAAGCAGCTTTCTGAAACTTTTTTTTTGAAACCGTACTTTTTTTTTTTTTTGCATACATACAATAAACTATAATGAATCCGCAGAGTCATTAAGACCATCAAAGAGTAAAAGTTCGTTGCTACTGGTGGACTCCTATAATATAAAACTATTACTATAACACCAAAAATAAAACTACAAGGAGGAGAACAGTAAATTGCAGGAGCCAGATTTTTTTTTTACGGCTGCTTCCATCTAGTTGAACATTTGGGTTTCTCCAGGACTGAATCTGTGTCCTGATGCCTGTGTGGGTATGAGTACAGCACAGTGGTTGGGGGTACGGCCTCTGGAGTCAGACCGGTCTTCATCCTGGCTCGGAATCTCACACAAACTTCACACATTAGGAACCTCTTTAGTTTCAAGTTTTCCATTTGAAATACGGGAAGAATAATACCGGACTCATGGAGGGTTTTTTGGTATGTGTATGAAGGTAGAATGAGCTCATGTATGCTACGTGCCTAGCAGTGGCTGGCACTTTCTAAATACGAACTATTGTTATTGCTGCTTGTTACATAGTAATAAAAGTTGTGGAGTCCTTTAGCAGGCATCACTAATTGTATCAATACTCTAACCCATCAGGTCAGGTTTCCTTTCTTCACTTCCCTTTTCTTCTTTTACATGCAATGAGTCCCTTCAGGATCCTATGTCATGTTAGCACTTTCTCTCACTTTTGTACTTTTTCTACTTGTCTTTTCTCCATTGTGTGTCAGTGGCTTCTGTTCTCCTCCACTTCTTTTCCCCCAAACGTTAGGAATCAACTCATACTCCACTATGGATGGATAGCAAACAGAACCGGTAATAGTTCTCTCTGTCATGGCAGAGAGGATAGCAGGTGACATTTACATGGCACTCTTTTAAGTATTTTGTGTATGTTAACTCATTTTTACTCCAGGAAGTAGGTGTCGATATCTTCCCCATTTTAGTGATGAGGAAACTGAGGCACATAGTAGGTCGCTTGCCTGTGATGACAGAGCTTAGCAGAGCCAGGGTTTGAAACCAAGTACTGTGGCTTCAGCATTTATGCTCTCAGCCATTTTTCTATAGTGCCCACCCCCCGCCCCCCCCCCCCCCCCCCGGAGGCATATTGGGAGTTAGGCAACTGCAATACAGTGATGCTTAGACTCACATGTTCATCCTACACAGTGAGAAGTGAGGCCTGGCAATTTTTCAAAGGTCACAGCAGGTCAAGCATGAGTGCGTCCCATGACTGCCAAACATGTTTCTTCATCTCAGGCTTTCACTGACTCAAATAAAAATGAAGTGCCCTGGTTGACTGACCTTAAAGGGTCTGACATTTGTTTTTGTTTTTTTATTTTTCCCTGTTTCATCTTTCATCAGTTCTTAAAAGACTCCGACATTTCTTTGTTCTACTTGTAGAAGAACATTATGTGTGTGTGTTGATTGCTTTTTGGACAATTGGAGGTTTTCCTTTTTTTGACATCTGAGCGTCGCTTCTGATCATCTTTGGAAAGACATGGGTACTTGGGTCATTTGTTGCTATTGAATTGAAACGCCTTTGGAGAAGGACATTTGAGAGAAGGCTCCATTCCGATTTGTCAACAGAAGGAGATTAGTTAAGAATTTTGAGTTAATCTTTCCTTTGGAATTTATGGAACTCTGGCTTACTAGGAGTCCGGATGAAGCATCATGGAGGTTCCAGTCACAGAAATACAGGTTTTTCTGTAATCAATAACAGGAACTGCAATTTTTGCCCTATTTTTTTTTCCTGCAGTGTCCCCAAACATGAGTGCTCTCTGATTAATAAAAGACGAGATTTTTCTTTTTTTTATTTGCATCTTTAGGTCTGGCTTCTTTAGGGCTGGGACTTACATACAATTGGAATTTGTTGGCTAGAATTTTAAAACAGATGGCCACGTTCTTTTTTCCCCTCTAGGAAACTTGCTGGGTTGTTTGTCCTCTAGTTCTCATGGTAACCGAAGAGGGTTAACATTTTTCCTCACAAAGTAAAATCAGAGCTGTCACAACAGGTGCAGCTGTTTGTTGTAGTTTCTAGTTTGTGGAGTTCCTACTTTGTCTTGTAGTTTCTAGTTTGTGTTACTGGACTCTTGGGACACTTGTAGCTTGTTTTTAGTTACATATGGTAAGAAAAGAACCTAGAATAAATTCTCGTATTTGGCCTTTTAAATAATTTTTCATTGCCGTATGAAAATACAAATTTCCTCACAAAATCAAATCTTGGGTAATGCAGGCCAATGTTATTTCTCAGATGAAATGATTTCCTTTCATAGATGGGATATGCATGGGACCATTGTGGGTAACCTTCATATATTACAGATTTATTATCTCAGAATTTCTGAAAATATTTATGTCATTCTGTTTTTAGCCAGTAGTTGAAATGTGGAAGCAGGGGCATGTACAAAGCATCTGGCTAAGGTGCCTGCCCAAGGATTGAATGTGAACTTCTACTAATTATATATTTGCAGTGTAGCTACCATTATTCCTTGAAATGTGGTGAGGTTTTATCTGCCATTGAATGGTTGAGCACTGATCCTGGAAGAGCTACTTACGGTTCCATACACATAAGCACGTAAAGTTGTAAGCTATTGCAAGTCTACGCTTAAATATGTTCAATTTTTGAAGTTGAAAAGAAAATCAAGAGTTTACTGGCACGTCTCTGGATCTGATTATATTGTCCTTCCTTGTCAGGGTGACTACATAACAGAACACACGGAGACTGGGCACAATTGGACAGACACAGTTCACAGATGATGAAAATGGTGCTGCAACATGGCGGGTTTTATGGACAGTCCTAGAACAAAATGGTCACTTGTGATAAGGTAGAACTCCTGGTGTACTCATGCACATTTTGGTCTGGTGATTGTGCCCATTCATGGATTATCCACATAGGCATGTCCTTGTTGCTCTGGATTTCTTAAAAGAATCCTGCTCAAAATTGTGAGCGAAATTAGACTTTCTTTGGTCCCAAATCAGACATCTACAGGTAAGCAGGCCCAAAGAATAGAAATAAATATGTCCGTTCCTCAGGATTGTCTGAAATATTGAAGGTGATGTTGGATGAGCTGTGTCTATAGTGACTTTGATGAGGCATGAAAAACCTAGTGAGCTTTCCTTGCATCTTGGGGCTATTAGCTAAAGTCTCTTTACTGATATGACATTCTATAGGATTTCTTGTCACAAATTAAAAGATCTATGATAACAATGCAGGATTGTTAATGTGGAGTTGTACATCAAATCTCTATGGGATTTTTGACTTATTCATCGTGATGTGTTGCATATTTTGGTAGAAATTGCTACCAATTAAAAAAAGTTTCATGTTTTTTTTTTTTTTTTTTTTTTTGAGAGAGAGAATGAGCAGGGGAGAGCAGAGAGAGAGAGGGAACACAGAATCAGAAGCAGGCTCCAGGCTCTGAGCTGTCAGCACAGAGCCTGATATGAGGCTCAAACTCGGACCATGAGATCATGACCTGAGCCGAAGTCAGACGCGTAACCAACTAAGCCACCCAGGTGCTCCTAGATATTGCTATCGTTTTATGCCATGTAGGGAATTTGCCCAAATCAAATAGATACTTTCAAGATTTATAGAGACTTAATAACATAATGATCATAAATTTGAGCTTTGGAGTCAGACAGACTTGAATTCAAATTCTGGTTCTGCCACTTAGTAATGTGATTTTGGGGGCAAATAGGTAAGTTTTCTAAGCCTCAGGTTTTCATGTGTAAGCGGGCAGAAATTATACTCCTTTTAGAGATTTTGGTGAGGAACAAGGATATCATCCAGGTTAAGCGTTTAGTATGTTGCCTGGTTAATAGTAAGTAATAAATGTTGGCTAAGTCTACTATAATGAAGACAGTTAGAATTAAGCACATTTGGTCTTCTCATTTCTCAGTGTGGAAAGTGATACTGGTGTTAAAGAAAAATTTATTTTCAGACACCTGTTAAAGACAGGAAAGTTTTATTCAAGAAGGGGACTGCTGCAATGGGGTTTTGCAGTAAGGGAGAGAGACTGAGCTCAACTCTGAATAGAATGAAGACATTGGGGATTTATATGCAACAAGTGAGAAGGAGGCCATTGGATGGAATATTACTAAGAGGATACATCCAAGCTAGGTAGATTTTTGCTAGACTGACTCCACAGGATTCTTGCTGAAGGCAGGTCAGAGTGTTAACATGTCAAGGATGAGGGATGAAGAATTTGATCAGATACCAAGGTGGGAGGGTTTTCACTAAAATGACACAGCAGGATTTTTGCTAAGATTGGACTAAGTGGGCCCGGGACAGAGCCCAAGGTCAGGGCCTAGTCAAGAAGAGATCTCAGAGGAACATGACTCAAGTGTGGTCAAGGAGAGAGCTTTGGTCACTTGCATTAAGGGACGTAAATATTGTATGGGCCATAAATACCAGCTAACGTTTATTGTGTGGATTATGCATATCAGGTACTATTGCCAGACATATAATAAATGTTAATTATTTCATTCAACTCTTAGGACAATTCTCAAGAGCAGGTGTTCTTAGTCTGATTTTATATTCCAGGAAATTGAGGTTCTAAATGGTGAAGGGATTTTCACAAGACTAGATTACCCAGGTAGACTGACAAAGCTGGAATCTGAATCCAGAGGCTTCTGATTCTGCAAAGCAGCATTGGTGGACACTGTTTCATCTTGTGTATGTGTGGCTGTATGATCTAATCTTGCCTCCAGTGAGTAGCACATATTTACAGTGACTGAGTGACTTAATATGTGTGAGAATGGCAAGTTACAATCGGTTTCAATAGGTTCAGAGAAACTTCAAATGTTGTAAAAAAAAAAAAAAAAATTCGTGACACAAGGTCAAGGCATAGAACACCTGTCAATCTCATTACTGTGAGCACCACAATGGCAGGAATCACAAGGTTTTATGTTTCTTCCAAGGTACTCAATTGCCTTGGAACTTTGGGCTTCATTCTTTGACCAAATTGCTGATCTCCTGCCTTCTGACTTGGATGGATCTGAGACTCCCTTATCTCTGTCATAGCAACAATTTATCTTGAAAGACAGTAGAGGCATCTCCTTGAATAATAAAAAGGAGAATGTGCCACATTTCAGGTGTGGATTTTGCTGTCCGTGGATGGGTGCATATCTGGTAAACAGATAAGGTAATGTAATGAAATCTGTCATTGAGAAAGTATCCTAGATGTATATAAGTATCAGTCATATTCTGTGGATAAATATTTATCCCTTCATCAGCCATTTTCCTCCTCTTTCACAGAATTTCTTGATCTCCTGCAGAGACATCATTTTAGGGAATGTTAGCAAAGAATCTTAGTGTTTGAAAACCAACGCAATATACACATTTCAAGGGGAGACCTTTTAAGCATTTCTTCAGGATTAGGGTCAAATCTCTTAAACTGGGTTTTCTTTTAACTTTTAGATACGACTTTAAGACGTTATTTCTGTGAGTGATAGTTGCATTTTCTTTGGGCCGAATGGACTGTATTTTAATCCAAGATCTGTAGATAATTTCTATCTTTGTTATGTCAGAGAAACAAAATAATTTCTTAATTCCATGGAAATTATAGAAGAATGGTATAGGGGGAGTTCAGAAATTCCTCACTGGGAGATAGAAGCTTGTGATTTCTCTGGTTCTTGAGAATTCTCCTGATACTTGGTATAGAGCCTAATTCATAGTAGGTGGTCAATAAATATTTGCTGGATGAGTGAATGGATTTTTGCCTAGGTGAAATGTTCCTGAGCCTGGGCTGGACTATGACAAGGAAGGCTTTGATTCTTCTTTGTTCCAGTTAGTTAACTGAGTCACACTGAAGATACATAAAAGTTGATTAAAAAAAATGAATGGCTAATTTACAAACATTTATATTTAAGTATTAGGAAATATGGTTAAAATTAGGAAAACAGCTAAGACAGTGATTTGTACAGAATTGACTAGTTCAGTCAGCGAACACTTCAGAGATTACAGTTTCAACAAGATTAAATGTCACATAAAACATATATGTATGACAGACAGTGCTTTTGATTTTTATGTTAACATATCATTGATTATACACATGAGAAATCTTGCTGGTTCAATTTTGGGTTATGAAATATATAATTTTTTATAAGACATTTCAAATTACAACATATCTCAGGCAGCATGCAGGAAAAGTCATTTATTGTACATTTGTGAGAGTACACCTTGCAATAAGCTTCCAGTTTTGGGTAGTTAGATCAAGAGTATAGAAACCATTGAAATGATAGTATGGTTGAAATCAGCAGTTGTGTTTACTGACTGAGAGAGACCATTTCTGGTAAAAATAAAACTCTGAATTCATTCATTAGGAAAATGCACAGTGAGCATAAACTCAATTCTTTACGAAGTTTTTTTTTTTCCTCCACAATTAATTCTCATTTATTGGTGATATAGCAGCTGCAGGAAATCTGAATTCTGAGAGCTGGTTGTACATAACAGCAGGAATTCTGTGGGCTCACATGATTACAACAAAGATGCTTACCATTTGAAATCACATATTATAACAACGGTGCTATACAAACATCACAAATATTTGGTGTTTCAGAGTCTTAACAAATATTATGCTGTGGTTATTTCACAAAGAGACTAGATTAACAGGCAGTGTAAATCACATATATCTTAAGATTTTAAAAATACATTTTATACAATAGGTTTCTAATTTCTTCACTAGAATTTAATTTTGGTTTTGTCCCATACTTAGAGTCCTTAAAGAAACTATGAATCTCTGGCTCGTGCCAAGAAAGTCAATAGACTTGATATTTCCCCACAGGAATATGGCTGAGTGTACATTGAATCACAGAGTCAATAAAGCAACGTCGAACTTATAACAGATTATTTTTAAAATTCAAATAAAATCTAAGTATTTTAAAAGCAGTTTGAACAAAACTATAGGAATCAAAAAATTTATTTACAAAACATTTGAATATATTTTGTAAATGGCTAGTTCTTACTAACTGCACAAATGAAGTATCCTTGGTGCATATAGTCTGTTAACCTTCTATGCAACGTTGTTAGACCTCTGAATTGTGTGAGATGATTAGGTGGGAAGATTAGATGGTAATTTCCATCCACTCATGGTACTTGAAAGGGGACATTTTAATGCCATCCATGTTAGATAAGATCTGTCACTAATGTCGATGCCTTCATTTAAAAGGATTGACTGAAATTCCCAGAAGTGACTTAGTGCAGTCTAAGAATTCTAGGAAAGAATGATATATTTACCATCAAATGTTGGAATTCTAATCCAGCATTATGCAGGTGATCCAAGTTACTGTGCCTTTCATTCCCAAGGTGTCTGTGCATTACACTGATTTAAAGAATATTTTTCTTGGCCCTTAGGAATACAAAACATTGATTTCTCAAAAGAGAGAGAATGATAGGGCAAGCATTTCTTACAATCACATTCATAGTGAAGGAAATTACGTTTTCATTAAACAATGCTCTTTGGCAAAAGACTTTGTAAATAACCTCTATTTTTAACTTTTCATTTAGTCCATTTTCCTTTTTAATGATATCAGGTTTCTGGTGACTTGTTCACTACTATGAGTTAATAGGAAAACATCACAGATACAAAAATGTTTAAGTTTAGCACGTATTTTTGAAAGTTGAATTCAAAATGTATTGATTCGTTGATACTAGAGAAGGTATTTTACACAGGCATTTCTAACAGTGTTGCTTAAGATTATAATTTTAACAATATGGTCAGCAAGGAGGATATTCCCCACTACATGTTATCGCTGAAACACACTGAATGAATCCACTGGACTCTTTATTTTTATACATTGTGTTTCCTACAAAATAAGTAATGATGCACATACCTTAATATGTGTGCGTGTGGTTGTGTGTGCGCACGTGCGTGCGCGTGTACTCCGAATGGCAAGTTTAGAGATTACATTCATTGGCCTAAAGAATAAAAACTGAAAAACTCAAGTATCCAAATCCATTACTGACCTACCACCACTCAGGAATTTCAAAGTGCGGTGAAGTTTTTTTTATAAATAACTTTAGACGTGTGAACATTTTTCAGGACCAACTAGAGGAATATTAGGATTGCTTACTTCATTTTTCAAGGTAAGATCTCTTCCTCTCTGTTTTTATTCTCTTCTTTCCACTCTCTCCCTCTCTTTGAAGGTTATTTGCAATGAGTCCTTGAAACTGTGCATATGAGATGTAAACAAGCTGTTATTCCCTTTTTTGCCCTGTGCAGGGGATTCATGATCACCTGTTAGGGAGAGGTGGTTTCTGGCCCAATGACCTGCCACTTTTTTTTTTTTTTTTTTATGGATTGCCTATTCTGGCTCAGGATGAGTTCAGTTTACTATGAAAGTCTTTACCAGGCTTACTCAGTGGGAACGAAAGCTGTCCGTAACCACTGAAGGCAAGAGAGAAGTTCTAAATTAGTTCCTGTTTAAATTCTCCCTTCTCATTTGTCTCTCTTTAGAATACTCGCAGTGGCACAGAGCAGTGCATATATACAGTATGTACAATATGCTAATTCCTTTCATTGCCCTTGTCTAGGAAGCTACAAATGTCTTCAGTGTGAGCGTCCTGCTGTCTACAAAAAATTAATAGATGAAACCCAGGGAAGTCCCCATTGTAATAACAGTTGTGCCAACAATTATTATGGCTTATTAGAAGAGTGTTGAATCGCACCACTGACCTATGAAAATCACTATGAATGGCACTGAAAGGCAAAGCTATTGAAGATTAAAACAATTATGTTACCTTCTAATATCAAGGCCTTTTTGATGTACCACATAAGAGTCTTTAGAGCATGTAACTTTTTTCTCCTAATCTTTCTGAAAGAAATTTTTAATCTAGGTTTGTTTAAAGGTTTTCGGACTTGAGTCAATAACATAAACCATGAGTTGTGGACTAAGGTCAGCAAGGAGGATATTTGCTACAGCAAAGCCACCTTGGATTTAAGAGTGTAAAAATACCACAGTGGACTCAAGTTCTGCAGGAAGGTCAAGGCTCTGGACCAGCGTGAATCCCAGGCAATCTGATTCAGCACCCACCCCTGCTCCCCCAAGGTGTACTTTCCATCACCAAAATGTCTGGACATTGGTGATTATTCTAGGAAGCATCCTCTTAGTGAGGCTTTAACTTTTAGTAAAATGATATGCAAATGGATATGTGCACAATGGTGGAGACAGAGGAAGGAGGTACTGCTTGAGCTGAGCTGGAACTTTCTGATGATCAGGTGCGGAAGAGACATAGGATGATTGGGAAAGAGCCAATGAGGAAATCTTCTTGGAGACAGAAAACAGACACTTAAGATGTTCAAACTTTGACCAGCAACAGGAGAGGAGCACAGATTTTAGAGAAGCAGGCAGAACACATTATGATCTATCCGTTACTCTTTTTCAGTGATTTCTAAAAAAGCAGTCATTCCAAAATATCTGACAAACTTGACTCCTTTAAGGGAGGCCTGGAATGAGAGAGTTACAGAATTTCTCTCCAGAATATCATGGTTGAGCTTCCATTTTAAGGCCTCCTTTTGTACACTTTGCATTATTTTTCTGGATCCCCAAAGGAAGGGGGTCAAAATATATATGGATGTTTTAAGTATGATCTTTTCAGGTTAGATTTTTAGGAAACATGCACACACAATAACAATCTTAAGTTCTTTCCGAGATCTCTTTATAAGCAAAGTCACTTGCTGACTCTCCATTTCTGCACCAATTCAAACAAGAGCCAGGAACAGTGCTCCGGAGGGACTTGGGATGATGTCTACATTATCTGTGCTTTTTATGAGGTTTTATGAGCCATACTGAGATTTTGAAACTATCTTCTAAAACCCAAATTCACTCATAACCAGTAGTTATTTTGGCTTAATTCATACTCAGTTTTCAAACCAACAGACTGTGTCATTAAATATAACTCAGTACTGATACACGATGATGTAGTATTAAGGCAAATGGTCCAGAGCTAATCAATTAAAAGGGTCCAAAGTCATTCTAGAGGCCCTGTGCCAGTCAAGCAAAGCAGAGTGACTGTCGGTTTTTTGAAAGAACAGGAAAAGCTGATTAGAAATCTCGCTGATTGTGGAGAGCCTGCCTGAAGTTCAGTTATGCCAGGAAAGAATATTTGCAAGGATTAATTTTCCTTCAAATTACATTTTAATTCCAAACAGTGAACATTTCTGTCCATACATCAGAATGTACAGGGCCCACATGAAACCTACCGTTTAAGCTTTTTCTTGTGAAGATGCAGAGTTTGACGGTGGGCCTATCAAACCTGAACATGCACCAGAATCCTCCTCAAGACCTTGTCAAAACCCACATTGCTGGGTCCACTTCCAGAATTCGATTCATAGGTCTGGGCTGGGGTCTCTGGTAGAACCAGAGAAGTTGTATAAATAACAAATTTCAAAATTGTTGCTGATACTGTTTTGTTGGGGACCAAATGTTAAGTGTCACTGTATAGCTTATTCTAGAACACACTACAGTTTTCCAAATCACCTTAATTGTGCTCCCAGGACAAAGCTTTTCCATGTGGAACGTGAAGGTCGGTATTGGGTTTTTTCCCCCCGATGTTTTTGTAACGTAGGTAAGGGACAGATTTGATAGATGCTGATTTAATATTAAAGAAAGGATCCGAAGTTTAAGTGCCTTATCTGCTTATACAACAAACCTGTAAGTGAAATGTAACCAAACTCTAACCTATGACCTCTGAAGGGAATGTTTTTCCATATCATCAAATTTGAGTCTCTAAAAGGCTTTTTGGAGAAAACTCTACAGTTTCTCTTCTGAGGGTAGTATTTTAGCCCTACCATGAAGTTCATCACCACACAGGTGATATTCCCTCTACTATTTCAGGGTGGTTAACATAATAGCTCCTTCATAGTTTTTTACTGAACACAAAGGTTGATTGTTTTTTTTTTTTCTAGTAAAATCCTCTTTAAAGTATATCAAATCTAAGGGCCTATATGCATGAGTACAGAGAGGGCAAGATCATCAAGGGAAAAATCCGAGAAATTCATTTGATGGGGAATTGAACAAGATGTCAGCACACTTAGAGATTTGCAGTTTGTTTGGCAAGTGGAGCTGGGTCAGTTCAGGAGGCTGGATTGGTACAAGGACTTGAGGAGGAAGAGACGTGAGGGTCTGAATGAGCAGCCATCTATGCAGAAGGGGGACTCAGTCTACTCACAGGCTCTCTCTGCCTTACAGCAAGCACCCACCACTGATGGACAGAGCTACCTAGATGGCTTAAGGCAGTCATCTTTGGAAAATGCTTCTGGTGCAGATTTGTGTAAAAAAGACAGAAAATCCTACCTTTCCAATTTAGGATCTCCTGATCAAATATGAAATGGGGGTCAAATTCAATGTGAGGGACTTATCAAAATATAAGAATCCCATGCCTACTGCAACTGAACAGCGGCTCTATATAACAGTTAGTGATGAGAAGGAAAAATAAAATTTTATCCCTCAGTGGAAGTCAGAGCTACTAATACAAAATAATGTTACCTATTTTAATTTTTTTCTCTTGACAGGCTCACAAGATCACTTGATCTGTTACAGTGTTGGGAACATTTGTTTACTTTTCCCCCGACAAATTTGGCCCCGTGCCTCAATGCTAATAAAGCTGGAATATATGACTTATGATGTTGAAATGGTTTTGCCATTTCTAATGACATACTAACTGGGATTCCTTCAAGAGAAAGCTTACATTTATTCCACTAAAACATCCTTTGTTTATGTAAGCGGAGTTCACCACTGTTGCTTTTTCTCTTCCCCATGGCAATGTCTATTGCTTCTTGCTATGTTTTCTCTGTGTGCAATTTCAGATTGCTAATGAAGCATGTGGGCTGTGGGCAAACCAGATGATTGCTAGGGGTGGGATTTAAGTCTTTGTGAAACCTTTTTGAGTAGTCATTTTCTCCACAACAAGGGAGGCTTTTAAAAAGACAGTTGAATCTGTAGCATAAATGAAATTCCTTTTTCATCTTCCTTTACAGTCTTAGTATCTTTTTGTCCAGTCAACACGTATCATGTTTGTATTCACTCCCTTTGGTGTAAAATGACTGCTCTCAGTCTTCCTCCTAAAAGATTGTCATTAAGTACAAAGAATGAAAAGTGGGATTATTATGGGAAACTGTATGAACTTACATTTTACGTTCAGAAAAAGAGTGGATTCAGCCTTACAAAGGTCACTGGTGTGGAATCCGTTCCAATCTTGTTAAATTTTCTATTGTAGGTCTACCGCAAGGGGAGAAACTTTTCACTCACTGTTTGGGAAGGGACATTTTTTTTTTTTTTTTCCAGCAGTGCACAAAGAATTATTTCAAAAGAGACTTTTAAATTCCCATCAGACTTAATGTGGTTTTATTGGCTTGACACTTGCAATCAAGAATTAGGAGGAAACTTGTTCACAGTGGAAAGCACCTTCAACCCATACCCAGTAGATAACAGGGAACTACCAGATCACATAGGGCTTGATGTATTGTGGGAAAGCAAGCTAGAGGTAAAGTCCTTCCTTTAATAATGAGGAAATCCAAGTTCAGAGAGAGCCAAAGATTCATAACCCTCTGAAACAAAGACTAATTTTCAAAAGAGGAAAGCCTTCGGGTCTCCTCTCTGATGACTAGTTGATGTTGAAATGAAGAGAACCTTGTGTATTCAGACATCGGGACTGAGGTCCCTCCTAGTTGGCTGTTAAAATGTGACAACTGGAGTTGTAACTCACTGAAATGTATATAGCCGGATACCTCAAGAAGAGCAACAGGCAGAGTGAAGAAAATCCAGTGATGATTTAGTATCCACACTCAATAGAAAAAAAGAAAAATTCAAGAATGGGAGGTAAATGATCTTTGAAGTCAGTCTTCCCCAACTTGAAATGTTGAAGACCGTATATCTTTTTTTTTTTTTTTTTTAATTTTTTTGAACACTTATTTTTGGGACAGAGAGAGACAGAGCATGAACGGGGGAGGGGCAGAGAGAGAGAGAGGGAGACACAGAATCGGAAGCAGGCTCCAGGCTCCGAGCCATCAGCCCAGAGCCCGACGCGGGGCTCGAACTCACAAACCGCGAGATCGTGACCTGAGCTGAAGTCGGACGCTTAACCGACTGAGCCACCCAGGCGCCCCTGAAGACCGTATATCAACCTCACACAGAGTTTGGCTCATTGTACACTCAGGATCTGTTAGTGGAGTCTAAATTCATTTGTTTCATTGGTGAAAGACTATGAAGTTAACAGACTTAGTATTTCTATTTCTGTTAAAGAAAAGCTTCTTGATAGGTTTCAGGATGGCTGCATTAAGCAGTCTCAAATTGATAAAATGCCTCAACCAAAATGGAAGGTGACTTTGAGTGCCACAAGTGGCCTCTTCCTGACTGAATTCAGGGCTAGTGTTAATTTTCTCGAAATTACTGTGTCTTGAATTCTTCATATCCTCTTAGAATGCCTAATACAATACTTTGCACAAAACGCTTGAGATTTATAGAATTATAGGATTGAAAAATATAATAGACTCTGCCATTTGATTTAAAAATGGTTCCACAGCCTTGACTGTATAGATTTTTAAGTTTTAACTACATACAAAATGCATCAATGGTTCTGGAAAACATACTTGCTAAATTGACTAATTTCCTGTTCTCTTTGGTTTAGCTTCTGATTCTTTTTCCTCCAATAATGTGCCATTTGATGTTTTTCTAGCCTCAGTAACCAGATCTGAATTTTAACTGATCATCACTGTCCAGACACTCTCTGCATCTCTCAAGTTTTATTGATTTGTGAGGACCAGCAAGGAAGATAAAGTGGCATTAAGATCCTAGTGTCAAAGCAATTTCTGACTTTTGATTAGGAGTTGGAAATATCAAATCTTTTTATTGGGTTACAGTCACAGTCATGTTAAAGATACTCTGAATGGTCTGTGCTTTTGTAAAAACCTTCTGGATCAACCAGTGAGGCAGCTATTCTTTCTGTTTTTCTTTTATATTATGAGCTAAGGAATGGCTGTTTCTCCTGGGAGAATTAGGACATAAAAGGCAGACTCTGGAATTATGTCCGTGTCCTCCCACAGAATGAGTATGGGGAAATACTCCACTGGGAACCCTGACAGATAAAAATTTACAGGGAAGAGCAAAACATTAAGAGAGCCTGTCACAAGCTCTGCCCTCCTCTTTAACCCAGAAGCCTGTGCTGAACCCTTTTCATTGTTTTCAAATATTATTACATATCTTGTCTGTTGTTTTAAAGGGACCCAAACCAGTTCAGGTTTGTTAACAACATAAAACTCAGTCTTTGGGTAAAGTCCCAGTACTACCACCCATGGATCTGGTTTCGGTTAATGGAAGCACTAAGCTCTAAAGAGGCATGATTTCTAACAGCGACAAAGCAATTACTATTTTCATTTTACTAACAGAATGAGTTCAGAGTTGGGATGCCAGCGTATTGGCCAGGAAGAAAAAAAACACAAGCTTGGACTCCTTTTAGGGTAGACTCCTTGCTAGGTCCAATCCACTTGGCTCTGCTGCTTTCGTAGTGTTTTTAAAAATTGAGTCCATGGAAACCAGTTTGAAAAGATGGGTTCACTCTCCAGGCAGGCGACAAGTACGACTCTAAAGATCTGAGTCAAAACGGCCTGGCTCAGAGCAGAGAGGAATCGCAATAGGTAATATTCATATTAAGTGAAAATAATACCCTGGCATTGTTCTAATGTTCATAGACCATATCCATCATGGGGGTGAGCAAGGGTGGGGTTGGGCTCGAGACTAGGTTTGGACCCATGTATCTTGTATAGTTCCCAACTCCACCTAGTATTTGAATGGTGACGTGACTTATGACATTGATAGTGATTTGTCTCCCCTTCCCCAACTGCTTGTTTGCCTCTAGAGACTATAAGTGGATGGCAAGAGTTGAATACTGATGTTCCTAAATCCTATGTCTCAATAATTATGTTTTCTTTAAGGCTTTGCCATAGAGATCTTGGCTTCAGAATTGGCATTTAAAAGCATCTCTATGGGTGTTTAAAGTTTTAAATTTTTAATTTTTTCAAGGTGATAAGCAGATTTAGTCCATTTTGAAAGTGAGTGCAACCCTTTTAGCTTTCTCTCATCATCTGCAGTTGTTTCTGAAAGATGTGCCATAGAGATTGAGTCAGAAGTATGAAAAGGGGCATAGAAGCAGAGTCGTTGATACAACCCTACTGCTCATGGCTTCTTTGGGTGCTAGATTTTTTTCTCAACAAAATGAAACCAGTTGTTGGGAAAATTCCCAATCTATTTTGATGAGAAAGATACTCATTTTTTAAAATGTAAATCTATGCAGGATCTGTGAAGACAACCTGAGAACTTCAAGAATATTTTAAGCCACTTGCATACATTTACCATAGGATCATCTGTCTCTAAGAAGGTTCGAAGTGTCAAATTTCCTAAGGGATTACTAATGGCAGCAAAAGTCTTGTTGTTCTTAAGAGTTTTAGACTAAAACTCAAAGATAATATTTTCCTACAAAATGTAACAATAGGAGAGCTAATAAAAATGACTTTCAGTTTTTGCATGATGTTATCCTTTGCTTAGATCCAATACCGCAAAAATTTTGTTGAAATAGCAATAAGATAAAGTCCTTCCAGTATTTCTAATATTGGGACAATAAGTGTCCCAAATAAGGTCCGGTATGTAATGAAGCAGTTGGTTAAATAGGCTCCAGTGACCTGATGTCAATATTACTACCCCTCTCTGTACCCACTCCTTACCCTGACTGGACCCCTTGGAGAAATCTCATGTACTGGTTGGTTGAAATGGTTAGTTTGTCTGTTAGTAAGATCTTGGAGGGAAAATGCTAGTCACAACACAGCCAGCGTATGTGCAAGTTGACGGTTGCTTGAGTGAAAATATCTTAGTTAAATTACAGCTAGTGGAAGATCTACATGGTTGTAGATGATTAGGTTTTTGTGGCAGAACTGGGTAGGAGTCTCATTCATGCTTTCCTATTGTGCCAAAACATATTTCTAGAAAATGTCAAGTGATGTATGGGAGTCTGCCTGCTCAGTGCTATGTTTCCAGGGAAAATATAAAATCTCATTCTTTTAATCCCTCAGGATTTGACCTAGATGAGCATAATTTTTTTCAAGAGCTGTTTTCAACACCCTCCAAATAACAGAGGGTAATTGGAAAAGTCAGAAAGGTGCTCTAATCGATCCTAAAGACTGTCTATCAAAAATGCTTGCTAAATGAAGGGAAGAAAAGTGAATTTCTTTCTTTTAAAGATCTACTCCTGTTTTTAGAAGGATATATATGATTAACATTCTAGGCAGCTTTCAAACAACTTTGAATTTGCATCTTTAGCAAAAAAAGAAAAGAATCAGGAAAACATTTCTTTCTGTATCTCTCTCCCTGTTTTCATTTATAAAAATTTTTAAAAATCTTTATTTTTGAGAGAGAGAGGGAGACACAGAATCTGAAGCAGGCTCCAGGCTCTGAGCTGTCAGCACAGAGCCCAACGTGGGGCTTGAACCCACAAGCTGTGAGATCATGACCTGAGCCGAAGTCGGACGCTTAAGCGACTGAGCCCCCCAGGAGCCCCCTCCCTTTTCTCATTTATAAAAGATTCTGATAAAAATGAACACTAACCTGACACGGGCTTTTAGGGTAATCTTAGACATCCAAAAACATAGTTCAAGTTATCTGACATACGTTGTGTGTTTTTGTATTTATATATATCTCTCTATACTCTAGGGAGAGATGGGACAGAGGAGATTTAATGCTGAAATTGTGTCTGATTCATATCGAATTAATCTTCAAACCACCATTTCAAATGTTTTTTTACACTGGTTGAAATGGCAACTTTTGGTAGGAAAAAAAGATTGAAAACAACTCTTTTATTTGCATGAAAAGGCCAGTGTTTCAGAAGCCTTTCAACTACTGATAGGTCTGTTTGAGCTTTATTGTTTATTTGGGTTAGACTCAAGCTCAATAGCTCATCTGATGATTATTTAAAATATTAAAATTCTGAAATGTTAACATCAAAATGAAATCAGCCTTTTAAAAATTAAATTGTCAAATTCTGAAATGTAGAAACTTCCTGCCCTCCCCCTCCCCCCCAAAAAAGAGGGAAATTATTGAAGGCATTTTTATGAGACACCTGTATAGACCCAGTGTATTCCATAAAATAACTCGATAATATGGAAAAGGCTGCCCAAAGCATACTTTTTGGGGGTTGCCAAAGCCAGAAGTTATGTATGCCCAGCTTTGATTTCCATATAAAAACAATACAAGCTGAAATTGTCCTGTTTTGGGAAACTGGAAATTTATCTTCCTTAAAGTTAATGACTTTCAAATATTTTAGACAAGAACAGTGATGAAATCTTACCTACACATTTTATTCGTGCTAAATTCTCTCATTTTTAAGTACGTTCTGTCAACTAATTAACTTTCACCTAAAACATTATTTTATCCATATTACTCACTTATTGAACATTAGAATGTAAAATCTCGAGATTTCTTCTTTGGAGCATTTTTCCAAGTTTAATGGTAAATATAAGAAGGCAGAGAAATGTACCTATAGAGAAAATTAAACTATTTTTCTCAGAACTAGCTATCTGGGTCATATAACTTTTATCTTAAATATTTATACAGTTGATTTTTTAAGTGAAATATTTTGAAAAGTGGTTATATATTTGGTTATTAGAATTGTTCCTTCCACTTGGAAAGAATGGAAACTTCATATTAGAAGATAGGTCAAAACAAATGGTATCACATTTTTAAGAAAGCTCTCCCTAGAGAATTTATCTCTTGTCCTACCATGTGGCTTCAAGAAGGGTCTGACAAAAAGTTCTGTAAATTAAGTGGGTTATTTCAACTTGGGAATGTAGGGGAGAGGTCTTTGGAAATCTCTGGACCAGATCCTTCTTGGTGGGTAAACAGCTTCCAGTACAGAGGGCTGCCTAAGAATTCCAGTACATTAATTCCCCTGTCACCCCCAGTACACTCCTGGATTTGGCTAGGTAGATTTGTCTTTGCAGCCAACAAATAAGGAGAGCTGGGCTGTGCATTAACTATCAAAATCGACTCAGTAACACTGAAGTTAGCTAATTTCTTTTTTGGTGTGTTTGGTTATTGTGAAATTTTACTATCCTTTACATGCCAGGAATATAATACCCACAGAGAAACTTTTTTACCCAAATTTTTGGGGAGGCATGAAAGCTATACGTTAGGGTTTTCTGGGTTTACATGCTTCACTTTTGTAGAAACTTTCACAAGAGTTGAGTGTGTGTGTGTGTGTGTGTGTTGGGGGTGAGCTCCTTAATTCTCATCCATACCTACATATTTTGATAGAATAAAAAACTAGGTAGAAGACACTGAAGAATGAAAAATTCAAAAGGAAATAAAATCAATAATACTGTTGCAGTATATAGCTGTAGGGTATAATCTGTCCCAAACATTTATAGAGATACCTATTGTAATGATTGTTTTCGAAGTAGAATGCCATTATATTGGTTTCTTCCTATGGTAAATTCACTTTCAGAAAAACATGCCCAGAGGACTTTATCATGAGCCTCTCCCTATTGCTGAGAGGTAATAGTGAGCAGTACTAAGGATGATGAAATATGATGGGAATAGCCTTGTAAGAAATACGAAGGTTTGGAATTAGGGAAAAGAAAGACTAAGATTGCATATTTCCAAGGGAACACCTCTCTGGATCTTTGATAAAGGTTAGGACAGCCTGATTCTAAAGAATGTGAGCAGACCAAGGAGCTGTGAAGACCTGCACTGATTACAGATAAGGTGATTCTGGGCAAGCAAGTCTTCCTGTAAAGATAGGAGTCGTGGTTTTAACTACAAAGTCATATTGCCTTTTGAAGTTGTGAAGGAATGTTCTTTCCTACAAATAAATCAAAATAATAATATATACAATGACTGTTGATTTGAATGTCCCTTAGGAGATTAAATCAGAGGAAACTTGGCAAAATTGAAAATTGGTAGAGCCTCTGAGGAAATCTTTTGGGACATCTTGGCAGGCAGGGAAAAAGTCACAGAAAGCTACTCACCAGTTCTTGTGGGCTGGAAAGCTTAAGTGCTCTCTCTCGGGAGACCCAACGCTCAGTGGTTGTTCCTTCTATAGGTAAGACATCTCTGCCTTGGGAGATGATTAACCATGGCCTGATTAAGCTCCAAAAATGAAATATCTAACTGTTGGAATTGTTTCCCCTTCCTTTGTCATCCTTGTAGGTGGAATACCATTTGGACCACACAACACTTTAAATGTGCTGGGTGGAAGACCATGAACATGGCTAGAAGTGATAGGAACATAATATTGAAAAGAAGAGTAAAAGTGCCGTCCATTAACAAAAATCTGTAGGTAGATCTGAAGGAAAGCTAATACATGCACTCATAACAGCATCTTTTTAAGAAAAATATGATTGTGTAAAGCTCTTCTGCCTAGTGCACTCGTTTATCCATTAAAATGCTCAATTTTGCCCATAGCTAGAATGCTTTCAAGTGATTACTGTAACAAAAGCTGTGAATGCCAGGTGTAGGTCTGGATGAGATCTAAGGTGGTGCATTGTCAATCACGAAATGGCCATTATATAGTTATGAAACTAGATGCAAAACTTGCTCTGAATGCAACTGCCCAAGATCAGAGACAGAAAAGCAGAATCAAAAGAGACACTCAACATCATGAGCCAGGAAATGCTTTTTAGAAGAAGTCTTAAAGGGGCTGACTTATATTCTTGAGGAGGTAAAGTTTTGACAGTGTTTGAGAATGGAGGGCTTCATCATCTACCGGAGGAAATTTTTTTCTAATTCCTTCCACAAAGTTCTCAGATATGCGTAGAACAGACCAGTCAGATTGACAGATCAGTATCAGGGTTCCTGGGTTGTGGAATCAACAATGAATTTCCCTGTGTGGAAAAGGCAATGTGCTTCTTTTAACTGAGACCACTGGGGGAAAGATGCTGTGTTAGGGATTCTCATTGCAAATGAGATCCACCTATCAGAATGCCTGCAAGGTGGTTTAAAAGAGCAAATTTTATAATTTTTTCTTTGAAAAGCAAGAAGAAAATGTGTGTGCTATATAGAAAGCAAAGCTCTCAAATCTTTACTGGTGGTAGGCTTGAATCATGTTTGAAAGAAAATTATCTTCTAAGAGGTTGAGAAGCATTGAGCCAAGGCATTTCCTTGAAGGGTAAACAGTCAAGACTACTCTGGTCATTGAATTACTCTTTGTTATTTAAAGAAATAAATATCGGCTGCTCATTTTGTGTTATACCAAAGATTGGTAACTGGGAGACATTAATTGCTGATCCAAGAAAATACTTAAATTATACCTTATTTCCTTCACATGTGAAAGTGTGCCACATTATATACGGACATAATGAGGAATTCTAAAGCAAATTTGAAAGACTATCAGATGAATATCATTTACATGAACACAGTGGATTCTATTGTAAGAACTAAATCCACTGATAATTTATGTGGGCTTGCAAATAAGTACAAACTAGAGGTCACGTTTTTCCCCCTGCAAATGCTTATTTCTGGTGTCACCTCTTCCTATATTATTGATTGTATGACACATAAAGTCACTAGCATGTAATTAGTCAGAAATTAATGCAAGGAAGTTCTATTAGGGATCAAGAGGAATATAATATATCGATACCAGAAGACTATCGCTTGGACCAGTTTTATCAGAACTGATTTATTAGCTACAATATTCTAACAAGTGGTTGGATGTGTAACTGTTTATGGGTTAATGTTCTTGGATGCAGAAAGGAGGCAGATAAAGGGTGCTAAAAGATGTAAAAAAATTAGTGAAATGGAGAAACATCCAACATTTATCTCCGTACCATCAGATAGATACATATTCTGACACTGTGCTCTCTTGGGACATTAAAAAGGAAATACTATATGACCAAAGGGTTGACATTTGCAAGAGTCTGAATACTGGGTATCTATTGTCTGTCTTTTGGATGAGGATACCAATTGCACAATAATACCTTTTTGGTCTTTATTTCTTCAAAACATGAAAACAAAAATGAAGTAGATGACAATGAGAGAAAACATTCCATACAGAATATGCTGTATCACTAGTGATTAAGTCAGAAACAATTAGAAACTTTATTTGTGCCAATAACGTGTACCATTTATAAGGAACAGCACAATTAGTGCACTTCCCCCCTAAAGCTGTGCACAATACACACAAAATAAAATGAAATTTTACACAACTACAATTATTAACAACCCTGAACAATCAGAATCATATTTTCCCTATAACATGAAACTTTAAAAAGCAAACAAACCAAAAAGCTTTGAAATTAAAATTCAGTGGCAAGAATTTCTGAAAGTCCTCTGTGAAAATCTGCGGGATTATTGACGTTCCAAATATGGCTAAAATTGAGTGCAAAAATCTAATATTTAAACAACTCATGTCCTTTGACTATATTTACTTGGTGTTTCTAGGCTAGCTTTCCATTTACTAAATCTTAAAAAAAAATGGGTTAGAATGTGCCCCCAAAAGAGGCCACCAGTTTTGGACCACGGCCTGCTGGGGTGAGTCTCCTGGAGATATGAGGAACAGTAGAGGTGTGGGGCATAGAAAAGTACTGTTGTCCAACAAAGATAAAAACTGGGATTAATTGGACCCGTTCAGTCCTCTCGATCACCAACATGATTGCCTTTCTTGGCTTACAATGGGGAGATGTACAGATCTGCAAGATTGGCCAAGGATACATAGGATGCTTCCTCTAACCTGTGCTTTATCTCTTAAGTTAAAATCTTAGATATTTGGACAATTGTATTTGTACAGTTTCAGTGTGTTTATGTTAAGAGTTTTATAATTGTTTTTTCCCTGCAAGATAAAACTGTTTTCATATGGCTGTGATCACTTACCCACCGAGAGAGCAATCACATTAGCTGTGAGCCCACTGAGGGCAGGGATCTGGGCTGTCTTGTTCATGGTTTAGTCCCCAAGAGTAGCACAGTACCTGGTATATTGAGTAGTAACCAGCATTTAATTATTCATTCAGTCACTGGATGTTTATGAAATGATGAGTGATCATGATTAATGAGTGGAAGAAGAGAAAGTAACTCTGAACAGCTTTTATCTCTTAAGTATCTTTGAATCGATACAGAGGGCCAGTGGTGTCTCTGGCCTGGGATGCTCTATAGAGAAGTCTCTGAGACAGGACCAAAGTCATTGCATTTTGCCTCCTTACTAGACTCACTACTTTGGAATGTTGGGTTTATCCATGCTCTTTGGTATTCTAAAATAGAGCCATTCCTTTTCCAGGGTTAAAAACCTCCCAGTGCAATCCTCCTGGGAGGCACTAATCTCATTAAATTGCTTCCTCCTTAGTCACAAGTACAGAAGATGCACTTTTAAAGGCCCATTCGTCTCCCTGGCTTCATTCCTACTCAGGAACTGCAGGTACAATCAGAGGAGTCTGGATGTTGAAAGTAACAGGGCTCAAAATAGCCTTTTACATTAAAAAAAAAAAAAAAATGAACAAACCACTATCTACCATCTGTCCCAGACAGAGCAGAAGTGAAATAAATACTTTGGGGGCAGGGCAGGGGTGGGTGTCAGGGAGGTGGAGGCTCTCAAAGCCTGGGCACATCGAATCTGGCCACTGCTCTACACCTTTCTCCTTCGCCCTCCTGAATCATCAAGAGGTGATTCTTTAGAGGCCTCTGGTGTATTCCACGTGGCTAATTTTCCATGAAGATAGTTGGTAGTTTGCCTGCTGTCCTCTCAGTAGCTTTAACTTCCCAACGAACTGTTATTGCTTCTTAGAAACGAATGTGCAAGTCCATGAACAATAAGCCATTTTCTCCTTTTATCCCTAGTAAAATCAAACTCACAACACAAACGTTACAACTCAGGTGAAAAGGAGACTCACTTATATCTTCAATGTCCAGTCAACGTTGCTGAATGGGAGAACAGTATGCGCTATACTCTACTATATACAGATACGCTTATTTTGTTTTTCATCCATGCACTGTGTAACAGGTATCACGACAACATTCCCCAACAGGCACACGAAGAAGGAGCAAATGTTCAGTCATGACTGGAACAGGATTGTGCAAGCCATGGATACTTTCAAAAATAAAGCTGACACATGATCCCAGGCAACAGCGAACATGGGACTGGGACACACATGATGCAAATGGAAAACGATGATGTGCTTTTTTGAATGGGGTTATTCCTGTTTGCTTGAGAGATGGTGGGCAGGAGGAGGAGGATTGGGATGGGGGACCTGGGGGTTAGCCAGGCTGGAAAATCAGAATAAGGGCCTTGCTAATCATAGTCCAGACCTGAAGAGATAAGAAGTAAATGATTTTGCACGTTCTTGGGAATCTAGGCACGTTATTCCTGTACCTGTTAAACAAGACTGTCAGGCATCATATCTTTAAATGTCAGACTGTATCTAGAGCCCTCACTTCTCCTGGCTCCATTCAAGCGCCCATGCTTCTTCTTGGAGGCAGCTTTATCTCTGCTCATGTCCCAGAGAGAAGCACGAAATTTAGTGATCGAGCGAAGACCTGCCTCCTCTTCAGCGCCCATGTCCTTTCTGAATCCCAAATAATTTGTCAAGTGTTTGGAAGAGAGGGCAATTGTAACGATTTAAATTTTTACCAAAAACCCATTTGCACTTAGATTGGTCATCACCTCCCGCAAGGGAAACAGAAACGTTGACCCTCCCAACAAAATAATACAAAATAAAAGTCAAACGTCAGCCACCTCCCAGCCCCCACCAAAAACAAGCGGAAACAGAAAACAAATCAAAGACTTAATGATTTATGAACCTGGAGAGAACACAGTCCTTCTAGGCTGAGCTGCAAAGATGCCCCTGCCTCCGTGCCTCGTTCAAAGTGGCGATGCCCCCTGGGAATAAGAGGTGATGGTTTCTCACTTCCGCCCTAGTACAGAGTATGCTCTTGAAGCTGGGTTCCATCAGCAGGTAAGTGAACATGACAAATGTCAGTTTCCTCTGTTCATTATACATAATATTTTATGTATATATTTATATACGTATATATATATATAAATTTACTATATCTGATTGTTCCTTTAGAAGCCTTTTATGTGGCAGTAGGCCTCCAGGGAGGAGAAGAAAATGTACAAGAGCCATAGGAGCACGAAGAGGCAGGATGTGAGGAGCTTGGCAGTCCGGGGCCCACCCAGCTCACCTCCGATCTCCGGCCTTCGCCGATACAGCAGCACCCCCACATTGATGAAAGCAAAAATGGTGAAGAGAGTGACAGAGAAAGCTAGCGTGCCAGGGGACACTTTGAACTGTTCCCCGTTGGCTGCGTGGTAGATGGCAGCGATGGACCAGGCCACGCCGATTCCCAGGAAGACGTTCACCGCGTTGCTGCCAGTGACGTTACCTATGGATGCATCTGCGTACTGGTCCTGGGTGGCGGCCACTTTGCTTGCAAACGTATCTGTGGAGGAAGAAAAAAAAGGCAGTGACACTCAATATTTTAGGTCCGTGGAGTACTGGAAGCTTCCGCGATGTACTCTAGGGTCAAATCCCCTGATGGAAACCTCGTGACCAGGAGGAGGTTTTCCTCTTCTCTGGAGTTCCCCTCCTGTGGTCAGAACAATGGGATCTAGACATCAGAAGTCAAATGTTTGGTGTTGGCTGTGTTACCAGATGATCTTGGGTCAATTTCTTTGCCCACAGGTAGCACAGTTCTTTGTGAAACTGAGCTTGCAGGGCAGCATTTTTCAGAGTGATCATGACCCGTCTACGTTAGAATCACGTGGGGTCCTCAAGCGTGAATGGTACACGGTTCCATCCAGCTGGGCTGCATCAGAATCACCGGGGCCCAGGAATCTGCTTTAACAACATCCCAAGAGATTATACGTCACTAAAGCTTGTGAATGGCTATTGGAGGGAATTGCTAAAAGGTTCTGTATCGACAACTCTAGGTTACAGATGAGGAAGCTAAGGTATCAGGAGATCTTTCCAAAGATTCAAGAGCAAATCCTCAGTGGAACTGAAGCTAATTGAATCATAATAATAGCTGGCATTGGCCTAGAGCCTTAGGAATAGGAAGGCCGACTCACCTACATTACTGCACTGATTGTGACAATTCTATGAGGGGGCACACTTTATAGGTGAGGACACTGGGCTTCTGGACAATACGTGATGGGTGCAACATCACGCAACAAGGGAGAAGCCATCTCGGGGCTTGCGCTGGGACCTCCCGCCGTCACTGCAAGTACTTGTTCACTGCAGGCAGCATCGTACCTTTCACTATGCCATGCGTACCAGTGGCCATTCTCAAAGCTTTGTTCGCCAGTAATCCCGAGTTCATCTTCTTCTGAAGATAGGAAAATCGTGGTCCATACAAGGAGTAGGACAAGTGACTGATATTCGCGATGAGTAGAGCATAGGGCATGTTTGTGCCATCAAATCCTGTCGTCACAACTGAATGTGTGACCCCAGGTGGATTACTTAATTTCTCAAGCCTCAATTTTCCAATCTGTGAAATGGGGATAGTGACACTCACCTCAGGGTGCTGTTGAAATGCTATAGGTAAAATGCTTCTCTATCTTGGTAGAAAGTAAGAGTAGCTCTTTTTGTTCTTTTGCAAAGACCATGTGGGTAAAGCTGGCTGATCAGTTTACTAAAAGTTGAGGCAGGATCTGAAATCGCTCCTTTCTTTAAGCACATAAACAGAACTTGCAGGATACTCGGTTTCTTTTCTGTTCAGCTCCCTTGTTAGTATCGAAGTCCTCTCAGTTACCTTGGCAGAATACCTTGCATAGTAGGCTTATAGAAGACATGAATAACTGTGAGATTGAACTCCTATTTGCAAGAGCCAGTAACAGCAGGTGTGATATTACTGTAAGGTGCCGCGTCATCTACTCTGGTCCTCCGGAGGTTCCTGGGATGCTCTGGGCAGGCATGGACTTGTGGGATATCTGGATCACTTTCTCCCCTCTTTTGCTACCCTGTTGCCACCATCCTCCTCCTGTAGATCTCCAAGGGGGATGGTACATCAAGCGTGCAAGCTTCTATCAACCTGTAGATTTTTGTGCTTTACTCTGGGTGAGTTGGTTATTTAGGTTGCTCAGAGGATAGTTCCCGGCAGCATCCCTTTCTTTTTTGAAAGGAAGTCAACATGGAGGGCCCATCTCATTAATCTTGACCTTTCTGGTAGAAAGCAGGTTTTACTTAGTTTTATAATTAGACAAACGCTGCCTGCTCTGTACCAGGCACTATCCTACATGTTACACGCGGATTCTCATTCAACCTTCTTAGCCTTAAAGATTTTATGGTTTGGGAACACCTCTTGGACATGTCAGTAGAACAAGGATTTTTAAACCAAATTGTTATAACTTCAGAGCCCATTCTCCGTACACCCTGCACTGTCCCTCCCAGAAAGGCTAAAGTTTCCCTTCCTCATTTCAGATGGCCCTGTCCCTTCCCCTCAGAAACTCTGAAACTGGTTATCCCAGAATGCTCTTTCCTGTCTCAGAGCAAAGGCTGCAGGAGGGGTAGGCGGTTTGCTCAGCCACCCGCCTGTATTTGAGCCGCTTTGTGTATTCAGATCACACACCGCAGCCCCATCAGGACTATCATGGAGACTGGCGAGTGAAAGCCAAGCGAGGCAGATCTTAATGGTCTCTTGCACTTCATCATTAAGAGTTATTAGGAGCTGCAGCCTCCACAAAATGAAGTCGTTTTGCTTTTCTCTTTCAAGGACAGAGGGCTGAGCAGGGGAAAGTGAAGGCAAAGAGTGGAAGGCAAGGGAAAGTAGCTCATGGCTCAGCTGCTTCGGAGGAACACTTGAGATGTTCTGTGCTGACATGGCTGTTGGCACCAGCTGGTGGTGAACAGATGGCTGTGTTAGGCTGGGCCCAACAAGGTAGGGGATGGATCCCTCCCCGTGCTGCAGGGGCAGGCGACCTGGCACTCACACCTGCTGACCTCCCCACCTCCCCACCTCCCCTGGCCTGTGGCACATGGCACACAGGACTTCCTGGGTGCCCCATCTCCACTCCAACCCTACGCTTTTCTGGAGGCTTCTGCCACTGTGCCAGAAGGGGATGAGGCATAAAATCAAAGATTCCCTGGGTCCAGGGACCCTGAACACCCAGACCAGTCCTTTTGCCTGAAAGACGTCCCTGGGTCTGCAGGGATGTCTCCCTCCCTTGTTTTTCAATAGCCTATTGTGAATACTGAATTGGAGTTCTTGTAACAACAGGTTCCTGTTTTTTCAAATGCCTTTCTCTGGATTCCCTACAAGATGAGTAGTGGAAGTAATTAGCTAATCAAAACAGTGAAACCTGTTTGGGGCCTATTTGAGTCTCGTAGGTTTTATTTACCTGGGTTATCCATCAGGCCTTTTATCTGCTTTAATTCAAAAGCTATGTAAAAATTACAGAGACACATGCAAACCCAGACCAGTAACCTTACCTCCATCAGAGACGACTCTGTTTTCCAAATAAAGTGTGATGGGATCTCCCCAAATTGCCTTCTGTCACTGCTCTGCTGCTTAGTGCAAAGAGCAACGCATCACCATACGTTAGACTGCCAAGCCTTACCCTGGACGCTAAGCTCATACCCTGCTTATGGCTGAGCAAGGCAAAGCCACTCAAATGCCATTCCCCAAAGTAAAATCCAAGAAATAACTACCGCTGTGGTCTCAGAGGGGTTGTAATCATATTCAGAACTTGGCCCATTTAACAAACACATGCATCAGGTTTCCCATGTGATTGGCACAAACTAAGACATGTTGATAATTACATATATGTGTCTTCCTACCTATACAGCTTAGGTCAGATTTCTAGTAGGAATTGTTGCTTTTAACTTCACCTTGAATTCTGAGGCATTTTGGATTAGTCCTACAGTCTTAGACTTTTGGTTCTGCCTCCTGGTACCTATGACTGTAAATCAACAGGGAAGATTCAGTCGGGAGACAGTGTGGCTGGAACTAAACCATACATCACAGAGTCAGGACATCACTGTTCTCTGCAGACCTATCCTGACTCTGTATAACCTTGGCCAAGTCATCTGGTCAATGTGCACAATAGGTCGGCACATTCTCCTTTCCTCCAGGAATTGTTACCTGAATCTTGCAAACTTTACAGCGACATACAGACCAAGCCTTAAATGTCTCTTCTGTAAAAACGGATACTTATTATATTCCTGTAGGTCACACACAAGGTTTATTATCTAGAGCAAGGGTTTCATCCCAGACGATTTATTCTTGACTTTTAGCCTATTTGGGGGGCCAGCTGTTCAACCCTCAAGCACTTTGTGCCTCAGGAACTGACACCGATGGTGATTTTAATTGGAATCCAGCCTGCTTGTCAAGGCATGGTTACTTCCCCAGCACCTGTGAATTACAGTATAAGAGACAGACCAGGGGGTACAGAGCTTCATGATATAGTAGTGAGAGAAGCTCATTAAGGAGACAATCGTAGGTCTTATGTGCGTTGTTGGATAAGACACTTCACTTTTTTTTTAGTTCTAGTTTCTTCATCTAAAATAAAAAATTTAGAAGATCTCTAAGACTATCCCTAAGTTTACTGTTTGGGTGGTGTGCAGAATACATCAAAATACTAAATTCATATGTATGATTTTGCTGTGTTCTTTTTTGTAGGAGTTTGTACATGAGCACCCATCTTCATTAGAACCGATCAATCTCATTTTAAAGAATGGCCTAAATGAAACATTCAAAGATCCTAGAAGAAAGGTCTCTAGACCCAAAGATATTGCCATTGATCAAATTGTGGCAATATTTATGAAACTAAACCACACCGCCCAGAGTCATTTGCCTTTTCAAAATAGATAAACGTTGGCAAAATTATTTACTTGAAACCCCTCTGACCAGCCAGCCATTTACATGCGTGACCCATGGTATATAAATGGTGGCAGTGACGACCTTTGCAAACTTGGTGCGTTACGTCAAGTTTGCATACCACTGGCGTGGGAAATACTGGGAGCGCCTGGTTCAAAGATCTGGGGCTCCACCCTCAACCCACTTAATCAGGCTGTCTTAGGAAAGGACACATTTTAACAAGGGCCTCACGTTATTCTTCTTTATACCAAGGTTTGAGAACCATGGCTCTGAGCCAGGGAAATGGCTGTTGCTCCAAACACCCATTGTTTGGGGGGCTTTGCTGAGAGGGATAGATGTTTCAGTTTGGGGGAAGCAGCTAATTTCTCTTGGAAACAGTGATGCCCTCCGGTCTAGTGGTGGTTTGACTCAAACACACACTTGGGTGGGTTTAATGGAGGGGCCGGGGCTGCCCCTCCAGTTCTAATGCCCTCCAACTCTTGAGTTATGCTATGTTCTTATTATTTTTAAACCTTGTTCCAGCATGGATGCTATGAAAGACCAAAGGAGGAAGGAAATTTACTTAAATTCGTAGAATTCTGGCTCCACCATTCGCCAGGTAAGAAGCTTACCTACTTCAGAGGGTTTTGAAAGAAACCCTGTTAACCTGAGCAGCACGCAGATTAGGGCCTGAGACCTCATGAGTGTTCAGCATTATTGGCTATTTTTATAACCCAGTAGCACCAGATCCTAAGAGAATAAGTGGTGGGGAATTCTGACTCAATGTGATAATTCTAAACTTTCAGGGAGTTATAACATCCTTTAAAGACTGCCTAACTTTATGATCATGTGCATTTAAAAATGAGATAAAGCGTAAAATTATTCTCAAAAATCAAAGCGATTCTTTATTTTGAAAATTCCATATAGCCTGAGTCATGGAATGGCATTGGAGCTCTTCTAGTTTTAAGGCCCTAATCTCACTAGTGACTGAAAGGCAAGCAGGCAGGCATCTATTCTCCTCTAGGCGCTTTTTGTCTTGCTTTTTTAGAATTCAGATGAAAATCATTTACATGCGAATTCTTCGGTCACTGAGGACTTTGAACAAGATTTTGTCTTTAGTTGTGACATTTACCCAAGTAAATACGAAAACCACACTGCCTCACACACGCACTCCATTGGTTCATCTCAAAAGAATCCTTGTTTGACTTTCAGGTGAAGTGCAAGAGGTCAAGGAATTACTGATGTTGATGGATTAATGACCAGTTAGGAGTTGTAAAAACAGAAAAAGGGAAGAACACTTCAATGAGATTTCTGCCCATAAAAGCTCCCTGAAAGTGTGTAAAAAAGAAATGGAGATGGTGACGTGACTTATTTTTAGAAGGGAACAGAGGTAAGTAAGCTCCAGAGGATTCGTGTTGGCACATCGGAACACCTGCTTCTACTCATTTTTATCCCCAACTGCAAACCAGAAGCACCAGGGCAACATTTGAAAAATACTAGCTTCCTAGCCCCACCCAAGCTTCTGTTTAATTTGTCTGGAGCACCAGTATTTTTTAAAGCTCCCCCAACCAGACTGAGATCCGCTAACCACTCAGAGCCTTTGTTTCTTCATCCGTGTGAGGACAATGGCACCTCCCGGATAGCGTATGGAATAGCCCTGATGCACAGATCGTCGAAAACCAGCCTTGTTTTGTTACCAAATAACTGTTTTCATTTTGATATCTTTGCAAGGGTACCTCCAGGACATTGTTTTCCTGTTTTGTATTTGAAATCCTGGGAGATTTGAAATTCAAAGAGATTAATTCTAATTAAAAGGGCAAAGTAATGGGGGTTTATTTTTCTGAGGAACACAAAGTGGAGGAGAGAATGAACACAAACCAACAGTGCTATTTGATCTGCCTTCCAAAATGTAATTTGATCCGTGCTCTCAAAAGAACATGATAATACTCCACTCTTAAACACACCCATAATGGGATGATTGTTCAGTATGATGTCCATGAAGATTCAAGAGAGGATCCAAGGTTCCCCTTCCTTATTTAAATGTCTAGCTTCATGAGGTTTGCTGAAATTTTCTCAAATCCCTGGTTCTAAATCTTTGAGGTCAACAACAACTTTTGAGCCTCTCAAAGAACTCTAAAGGTTTGTCTGAGATGGGGCTAATTCAATTCAATTCAATTCATTCTGTTCAATTCTATTCACTCCTCCCCATGCCCACTCTTGACCTTGAAAAAAGCCCCAAACCAACTAGCTGGGTGTGGAGCAAAGAAATGGTATTCTGACCTGGTTGTCTCCTGAGACTTGCATTAACATGGTCTTGGAGTGGACCAGATTATGTATGTTAAGTGGGTTTGGTACTTTCACTTTGGGGGTCCTGCTTGTCTATTTCCCCACATAAAAAGGTTCATGCAGATTATTGTGGTGGAAGTTGCAACGTGTGCCTGATAAAATAAGGGGTGCAGGGTTGACTGACTTGAGAGAAGTCTCCTGTCTCTGTTCAAGTGGTAAACAGGCAGCTTGATGATGACCATAGTATTCCATAGTTCCCACTGAGTTCATGTGAATCATTGGTTCTGCTTGGCATTGAGAGCCTTAGTAAGCAGAGGTCACTGTCCATAGTTCATTTGGTCACCTGATTCCATGTTACTCTGTGGTTAACCACTGTTGTTACTGAAGGATGCCAGTGCTGATTACTGTGGACTGCATAATGTCTCTAGTTATAGTAGGAAGGAGCCTAAGCTATGGAGTAAGACCTGGTCCTGGTCCCATTTACCATGTACTGGGTGTGTGGCCTTGGGATAACCTCTCTTTAAGACTCTGATATCTGTAAAATAGCGAAAATAAAAGTCCCTGTTTATATAGCCATAAAGATGATCAAAAGAAGCACTACAAAATGGCTCAGGATGGTGTCCGGAAGTTAGTAGGTGCACAGCGAATATTTCCTATTTCAGAATTCTTTCTTCTGGTGATAACAAAGGGAATGTTAATGATATTAACCACTTTTTATTATGGTTTCCTTCAGCTAGGTGATTTAAGGTTAATAAACCTATAGGATTTAGGGAGAATGTGTTTCTGTCTTTGATGTCCACAAATGATAGTGGTGATAAGGACAGTGATAGTTAACATTTATGAGACTCCTAGGCGAGGCTCTATATATGGCTTCCCATCAGGGCACCTGGGTGGCTCAGTCGGTTGAGTGTCTGACTTCAGCTCACAGTTCATGGGTCTGGACCCCACATCGGGCTCTGTGCTGACAGCTCAGAGCCTGGAGCCTGCTTTGGACTCTGTGTCTGTCTGTCTCTCAAAAATAAATATTAAAACAATTATATGTGGCTTCCCATGTAATCTACAAGACAATCGTATGAAGTAGGAACTTTTATTATCTTCATTTGATAGATGAGAAAATTGAATCTCTGAGTATAAGAAAGTTGGTTAAAGTTATATAGCCAATAAGAGGTGAAACTAGTATTCACAAACTAATGTGCTCCTAGCCAGAATTCATGTTCTTAACCACAAGTGCACTGTGTATTGACTGACTTTATGCATAAGAGCGTGGGGTGTTGACAAGGACTAAATAACATACCTGAAATTTGAAAATGGGCAAAGGGTTCCAAGAAAATATCCAGAAACCTTATAATGTTCACCTCTGACTATAACTACACAATACTAAAACAGCTTATCAGTTGAAAGAAAAGGATTAAAATGGTTGTACAGAGAAACATCAACCTGACTCCTTTAGAAAAATATTTGTACGGGTCAGAAACAGATTAAGAAGGGGCTATTTCCATGGATGACCCTTCATACCTTTAGGACAATATTAGAGATCACTGACAAAGTAATTTTTTCAATTCCTAAGTTCCTGGCTTCTCTTGCTATTACATTATAGTACATAAAAACAGGCTTGAAGGAACCTACTTTTAAAATAACATCAAGGTTCTGGTATTTTCAATTTTGAGCCAGAATTTTATTACTTTTATAATGAACCTTTATTAATACCAAGTCCATGAGGGTAAAACATTGTTGAGATTTAGATCAGCAGCATTTTGCTAATTTTGAAAAGGCAAAAAAAGGGCAGGTTTGGGGCTACAGCAAGTAGCTAACTGTCACTTTCCCAAGCCATTTTGTTATTAGATACAACTGGAACTCCTTGCCTCCAACACAGTCCAGGGTTGCCTTGCGTGAAACAGTCAGTGTCTTCCACCTTGCTGTTCCTTCCTTCCCCATAATCTCCCTCTGTCCCTCAACCCTCCTTGCCTTTGAAGCCTGGTTTGTTCTTCTATGCTTTGTTCTATTTCTGGAACATCTGTCTCCTGTCTGAATCTTCTCAAGTCCTGCTTTAGAGATGGTAAAGCCATAGGTGCCCCAAGCCTTGCTAGAACTACAGGTAGCTGAGTGGGACCCGACAGAAAGACTGTACTATAACTTGGAGAAAACAGAAACGCTCACTGCCACTTCCAGATAGCCCTAGTAGGTTACAAGAGAACTTCCCTTTCAGCTGGGCTATACTGGTATAACTCAAAGTCTACAGATCTAGATAATACGGTGAAGACCCCCAACATGTGCCCGTGTCCTGTGGATGGTTACCCAGTTATTTATTCCTCATAAACCTTCTTTTTTTGAGAGGGGTTGCTTTGTGCACTATGAGTTCAGGAAAGCGTGTACACTACTAAAAGTAGGCAAATAGAGTCATCTCAATAAACAGTAAAGGTCACTTTCAGTGATCAGGGCTATGGTAGTGGGATCCTAAGGGGGAAGGCATCATAATACTGCACACACAGCAGGTGCATCTCAGCAGGCGTCAGGATGAGGAGGGGGGTGAGAGTAATGAAGAGATTTCCTGGCCATCAGGGGTTTCCTGGCCTGGAATTTAGAGTTAGGAAGGTGCTCAGGACAGACCATAAAGTGGAACAAGAATCTTGAAAAACAAACTTCATCCACTATAAAACTTTTCTGAGGACGAGCTGTGAAGGGGAGAGATCTATGGGTCCTTGTTTCCTTCGAACCATTCTTGTCAGGCAATGATGGACTATATGACAAGGCCAGAATCCTCTCTAAATTCTGTATCTGTGTTATGGTAACATTATATTGTATTTACTGATAGTATATTCCATTGACTTCAACCCACAAAATTACTTCGCATGTTCATTTGTTAAGAGCTCTGTGCCCTTAACATTTCTGAGAAGGGATATAATACCCAAGCCTTCCATCGTTTGTACCTGGGCTCTTACTAGAGTTGTAATTTGGAATGCAGAGACTAGAAAGTAAGGTGTAGAGCTCCATCCAGGGTGCTAAGGATATGTGATGAGGCTGAGCTCTAATGTCATATTTTGTTCTTGTCTCTTTCCCAGGCACCTAGCACTGCTCTTGGTAGATAATTTTTAAATGACTTTTGACAAAAATTTCTTATTTTTACATCAGAGCTTTCAGAGCTCTTCCATAGATGTTCTACTATTTGTTCTTTCTGACAGTTCAGTGGGTGGGTGCATGGATGGGTGGGTGCCGTGTTGGTTTTTTTTTTTTTTTTTTTTTCAGGGGAGGAAGCTGAAGCCCCCTAGGAGGCAGAAGGAATGTGAATGCAGGGGTGGGCTTAGAATCCACATTTTGTGATTTCTGGTGCCCGGGGTCTCATGCTGGAGGCTTGTTTCCAGGATCTCTCATCAGATTCCATTCTTGCCAGATATTATCCCACGCTCTGAACCTGATGACACATCTAGATTGCCTAACTTCCAGGGCTGCTGTGGATATCAAAGAGATAATTTATACAGATGTACTTTTAAAACAATGAAGCTATGCAAATGTGGTTACTGTTGAAACACTTTTTGTGTTAAGTGCAAATGCCCTGCCCTCATGAAATCATCATTCACCACTGATGCCTTAATGTGGATCATTTGTTGGATATTCCAAAGTAATAACTAACACGGAACATTTAGATTGGGAGGGGAAGAAGTATTGGGAAGAAAAACCCAGGGAAGTTGGGTACTATCCCCTAAGAACAGATGTTGGCAGGGGTAATAAGAGAGTCACAGCTGTCAGAGAAGAAAGTAAACCACTGAAAACCTCAAAAGGGTTATGTAAAGGAATAGGTCAAGAAAAAGTAACGCTTTTTCATAATTTCTAAGGTTAGAACTGCTGGGATAAGTTTGCAGGGGGATAACCAGAGGTTTGAGTGAGTAGGTAATTTTCCAATGATTGGTGTATAAGGAGTCATACCACCCTATTAAAATACCCCTCCGTGTGTATAGTGTATACATGCTCTTGAGTCCAGGATTCCATAATCCTGTTTTATTTTCTTCTCAAGAATGTTCATCTCATTGCTATCTGAAACTTTATCCTATTTTTGTTAAGTATCTGTTTTCTTCCCCTGGGGTATGCACTTTGTGGGATTAAACATCTGTCTCGTTTATCCCTCTGTATCTACTATGTCGAATGGGGTATACTACTTGGTGGGTACTTAATATTTGTAGAACACATGAATCAAAACACATGCAAAATGGCTCTGAATCCTATGCCTTGCTACTGTATCATACTGCTTCCTTTGATCTGATGTTTAAAAAATGGTTTTAAACTTAACGTCTAATGACTCGTGTAGAGGGAAGATGTCTGGAATATTTGATGATCGAGAATGCCACATTGTCTCACACTCTGTGCTTCCTGGCATCATCTGTCAGAACACAGTTTTTTATTTTGAATATTCTCACTATTCCTCTGTAGACTGAGCTCTGGTGTAGAAGTTGTAGAAGAAAGGGCTTAATCCATACTCTCAGGAAAACAAAACTTGGTCCTGAAGTTATCAATGTCAGGTTCTTCTAGGTGGTTTGACCCTTGTCTCCCTACATGTGGAACTCTGGAAGCACAGATGGAAACAGACAAAAGGATGAGCATTTTCTGGTGTGGTCTCACGCTGGATGTTGACCCCTTTCTGAGCACCCTGACCAGCGTCTTCTAATTGGACAAGTGGGTTAGTTTAGGGCTTTTGCTTTGCCATTTTTCAGCTGTCTGAAGCATCATCATACAAAGAATCCTTCCGAGAAGGACATTTTCGTGATCTTTTTGCACATTTGTGGTTAGTTGTTGTTTCACAACTCTAACTCAGGAATGACAAGGTATAATTTGTCCTCTGCTGGCTCCATTTGCGGACCCCAGTGGGGATCATTTCAGTTTGGAACCACAGCAAGTCTCGCTTGTTGTCTCAACCCATGAGTTTTTAGGGCGATAACCTAATAATAGCTTACAATTTATGGAGGACCCTGTCAAAAAGCCTCCTGGGCTCCAGAACAGGAGGGAGAGAGGGGAAAGGAAACAAACACGATACAGCATTTCCTGATTGTAAATAATAGAACCAAAGTGGCTATTTTCTCCTTAGCACGAAACGTAGGATTTATATGTGCTGAGTTAAACAAAGGTTATCTAATATGGCCACCAATAGATTTGGCATTTCTGGGTCATGCGCCAGAAAAGGTGGCTGAAGAATGTGAGGCATTTTATGGATTTAAATCCTTTTTGTGGAATGAAGCAGAGTATAAACTGGTAATATATAGCTTAAGTTTCAGTCCTGGGCAAAGGCAGGATGTGAGGTCTGTGCGCTGAGGAGCATTGATGGCATTCCAGCTGGCTTTGTACTTAAATGCCAAGCACCATGATTTCATGTCTGTGATATGCACTATCCCCAACAGGTATTAAAATGCTTTTACAGTCACATGTAAGATTTGCTTTTTAAATTGAATTACCATTTTATTTGCCTTCTCTTCTAAAAATAGCAATGAGCCTTAAAGTCATTTTGTTTCTCATGCGGTGCCCATGACATGGCAATTAGGTTCTGCTTTTTTTTGTAGCCCACTTTTTTTTTTCTTTTGAATTCAGTGATAATATTCTGTGTGCAGGAGACAATGTTCACAGCCTGTGTTCTAGGCCCTGGTCTCTACTCTCTTCCTAATGGTTTTCATGGATTTATATTGATCCAGGGGCCAATGACCAGTGTCTACAGGGTGACAGCTAGGGCTGGGGATAATAGTAAGAAGCTGAACTCATGAGAGTTGCCTCATTTTCAATGTGTTATGATTACCTGACTGAATTGGCCACGGATATTTAGCCTCTATAGATCATTAAACGGGGGTTTTACCCCAAGATTCACAGTGCTAATTCTAAATACCATTGTGTGATATTTTCCCCCAGCGATTTCAAATATATGAGCTAAGGCTACTGTTGTGGGGAGGGTAGTGGGATTGTTTTAAAGGGTGCACATATCTCTATATTCACAAAGCAATAAAGACCAAAAATATCTCATATTTGTAGTTTGCAAATGACTATAGAGATGTTATGGTGAATAAAACAAAAATTATCTTAAAATTTTACAGAATCTGAGGTAAATCCCTACATTTATGTATTACTAAAGTATAGTTACCATCATGTGGAGGATCCATGACATTTTTACATTCAAATTGGTCATGGAGAAACGCTGAAAGAAGCCGAATCTGTGGGGTCTTCAAAGTTACATTAGTGGCTCCCTGGGGCAGGAGGCAAAGGTGGGGATTACCTGTCCGTAGCCAAGAGGGAAGTTACAAGAGGGAATAAATTCATGTGGGTAGAGGTGGGGATTACCTGTCAGTAGCCAAGAGGGAAGTGATGAAATGTTCTAAAGCTGGATTAGGGTAATGATTGTAGGGCACTGTAGATTTGCTAAAAAAATAAAAAAATAAAAAACTCCCTAAACTGTACATTTCAATGGGTGACTTTTATGGTATATAAATTATGCCTACAAGGTTGTTTAAAAATGCAGCCTGAGGCCTGAATTTAAAAGAAAAAAAAAGCACAACAGTGGTTCTTGAAATTTTTCATTTTCATTATCTAATTTCCACATGTGAGAAGGGAGAAATGAAAGTTATCACCTCAACATTATTTTCAAGTCACTTCTAAGAGACCCAGGCTATTGTTAGTCCCCTTGGAGCAAACAGGCCTAAGGTCTTCACTTGTTTTTTTTCCCGTTTGCAATATACCTCAAGACTAAAAAGGAGAGGAAATCTACATTCATTCGCATTGCACATTCATAACACCAGCTCTCTGAATACAACACACACACACACACAAACCACTGAACGGCATGATGTTTCTGCCAATATCCTTGCTTTGTCTGACCTAGACTAGGCAGGAAGGCCCAGAGAAGACTAGGGTGAAACATTTTTAGTTTCCCTTCTTTTACACCATGATTTTTGTGGGACTGAGTGAAGGTGGTTGGCGTGGGATTGGGGCACTAATCCAAAGACAGGCTTATGTCACATTGGGCATGACGCGTGCTGCATTCTCAGCTCCCCAGGGCCACCTCCTGGTAGATGACATCATTGTCAGCATCCTGGTCCCCCTCCAGCCTTGTGCTCCATGCCAGGGACCCCATATAGTGCTACCTCTTGATACAAATTAAAGATTGCAATTGCCAACAAAAAATTTGTAAGTACTAAATACAAATTCTTCTTTTGGGCTGTAAGAATAAGGGATTCAAATAGTTTTGAAATGGGTGTTTCCCAGGTTTTTACAAAAATGCTTTGGGTCCGCTGCACTTAGTCTATTCCCCACTGTGTTTTAGTTTAGAATAACAGGCACTTCTTGTGCCATTTGTGGAGCAAATCTTGTGAAATCTGGTATCCAGCCTTCCTTTGTTTCACTCTGTCCTTAGAAATGCTTGCTTTTGTAAGCTTCCTTCAAGTCCTATGACATCACCTATTCATGAGAAAGTGTGCTGGTACATTCCGAGCGTTTTACCTCCAGCTGGCTGGTCACTGGTGTGAGGGTGAGAGAAGGTCCTGTGGAAAGCCCTCTGAGTGATTAAGGGTTGCCCGGTGCTGGACCTCTGGCCGTGTCCCTGGGTGGCTCTGCCTCTTGGCCTGACTGTGATCAGAGGGCCCATTTTCAACAGTCCTGACCTTTCTTGGTGGCAAAGAAACTGACTGCTTATTCAGGTATCAGAAAACAAAATATATCTGCCCTTTCGGATCTTCCTGGGGGAACCAACATTATAGCCATGGGGAAATCCTGGTGCAGAGTAAAGCAATTCTGTTTTCATTCCCATGTAAGCTGTTGTGAAATGTTAATCACCCGATTAAATTCGTATACAGGTAATATGTAGCTATGGTATGTTCTCTTCAACCGCGTCTGAGTTGAAATGCCAATGTTGAGTGTAAAAGCTCGGGGTAAAATTGCAGGAAACAGGAACACAATTGAGAATGTCCACCAAACCTGAATTCCTAATGTAGGAATTCCTAACACACGACCTCGTAATGAAGATGGGCTGCGAATTTACTTGGTTTGCTATTTTTCACTTGCTGTGATATAGCTGAGCTAACTACCGGGAGGCCTAAGCCTATTTATCAGTACATTGAAGTAGAAAGGAAAAGAGATCTAATATTTTTTTCAAGCACCAATTATATGCCGGGCCCTGTACCGGGTGCTTGATAAAGGTGCTCTCATGCCATCTTCACTACAACTCTGAGGTAGATTTTCATGTCCCCATTACTGTTATTCAGATTAATGAACTAAGGTTGACAGGAGTCAAGCAATTTGCCTCTAGAGGTGGGGTGGGTGGATTTGAACTCACGTTTACCTGACTCTAAAGCTCATGTTCTTTTGTACCGTCTTGTGGAGAACCATGAATACCCCACTAAGAGATGACTTTGCATAATTCTTATATTGAGGCTGTTTCCCAGTTAATCCGTGAACCCAGAAATGAAAACACCAAATCTATCTGAAGTAGGATGGAGGGAGAGGACATGGTTGTATCAGTCGGATTCCTCGTTATTCTCCAGGGTAGATCAGATGGCTGTGGGATTTCAGAATGGCTGGATACAATTTACCCTGAGAAGAGTATCTGATTGTGCTGTGTTTCCTTCTGACCCCATCTCTGTTGTTAAGTAAGGGGGAGGCTGAGTGTATGTACTGATAGATGCCTTGGATAGTTACTTCTAGTGATTTCTACTCCCAGGCTCCTACTCCTGCTCAGAGACCTAGAAAACGGCTTGATTTCCAGAGTTTCCAGTAAGTCTGCAGAACGTGACTGCTGGGAGAACATCCCCGATATGCCCTTCCTGATCCTGACGCCCGTGCCTGGTCAGCCGTGTATCACAGGAAGCTTTGGTCTCGGGCCGGAATGACCAAACCTCCTTTAAATTTTTACAGGTAGGAAATGCTAAGTGTTTATGGGTATAGAAATAGGCCTTTATCATTTCTGTAATTTTTTGAAGCATGTACCCTACTAGGTGCTTTCCATGCCAAAGGAATAAGGATATAAGGTGCCTGGCCTCAAAGAGCTTGAATATAATTCTACTGTGGCATGCTTTAAAAGTAGGAAATACTGGGGCGCCTGGGTGGCGCAGTCGGTTAAGCGTCCGACTTCAGCCAGGTCACGATCTCGCGGTCCGGGAGTTCGAGCCCCGCGTCAGGCTCTGGGCTGATGGCTCAGAGCCTGGAGCCTGTTTCCGATTCTGTGTCTCCCTCTCTCTCTGCCCCTCCCCCGTTCATGCTCTGTCTCTCTCTGTCCTAAAAATAAATAAACGTTGGGAAAAAAAAATTAAAAAAAAAAAAAGTAGGAAATACTAAATTGAAACAAAGAAAGAAGTAATTTCCCACAAATTATAAGATACGTGGGAAAATATGGGATACTTTAAAAATAAATCCATATAAAAAATAAATCCACATAAAAAAATAGAGTGGTTGAGTACCAGATTAATGATAAGGAGAGACAATTTGTCATCGATTGAAACTTGGACTGAATATGAGCAAATCATTTATTCTCTGTGGGCCTTAATTTCATTATGTAAGTGAGGATATTGGTGCTGTCTTTACGTGATAAAGGGACTTTTAAACAGAGGCACCGCTGTCTATACAACCTGCATGACTGTACTAGTTATGTTAGGATCCCCTGGGAAATAAAGCAGCGGGATTTAATAAATTGTAATGTCTTTGTTACTCAAGTATACTCTATGATGTAGTTTTCAGAGTTTTTAGAAGTTAGGAAAGTAAAAACCAAAACATGTTAACCATGAATAAATAATATGTTTTATATATGTTATATATATGCATTATATGTATATATGTGTGTGTGTGTGTGTATATATATATATATATATATATATATATATATAGTGTGTGTGTGTCTATATATGTGTGCGTGTGTGTGTGTATGTGTATATATATATATACGTATATATATATATACGTATATATATATCTGCAATGTTTTCTAGCACAATGCCAAAGAAGTAAAAAATAAATTCACTTTTAGAGAATGGTTGGGTCTCAGGGACAAGAAAATCTCAGAGGAGACAAAAATCACTTCATGTAACTTAATGATATGATCTAAATGAAATAATAGATAATATAAATACAGTGTGTCTGCCTAACACACAGTGGAGTGGTAAAGTTTTAAAAGTTTCCTTCCCTGATCATAATATTTTTCCTATTCTTTCTCATTTTCTGATGGTTTCTATTCCTTTTGACATTTTGAGAGTTGATGTCAGTGTAGAGAATGTTATTTCCTAGATTTATAGCAATTTTCGGTTGACAAAGTGCTCTGAGATCCATATTACTTTAATCCTCTCATCAACTCTGCTTAAATTGCCATGTATCGGGGCTCCTGGGTGGCTCAGTCGGTTAAGCATCTGACTTCGGCTCAGGTCATGATCTCGCTGTCTGTGAGTTCGAGCCCCACGTCGGGCTCTGTGCTGACAGCTCAGAGCCTGGAGCCTGCTTTGGATTCTGTGTCTCCCTCACTTTCTGCCCCTCCCACGCCCGTGGTCTGTCTCTCTTGCTTTCAAAAATAAATAAAACATTAAAAAAAAGTTTAAACAAATTGCCATGTATCATCATGCCTATTTTACAGGCAGGAAAACCAAGGCTGAGTCAAACAACTGATTCCAGTCATACAATGAGTAATGGTTGGAAGTCCAGCTTCCTGGATTCAGTTCTAAAGCTCTGTACCTATAGTTCTAAAACTCTCTACCTCCTTGGTGCATATTCATGACGCTTCACTAAGCAAACATAGTGAACAGCTAGTATAACTAGTTTTTTTGTCAAATTCTTCCTATGGTGTTTAGAAACCTGGAAGTAATGTAACTTAAAAATAGCATACATTTTCTCTAAAATAAGGTTTTATTCTTTAAAAAAAGGTTCTATATACAGAATGGGAAAAATGCCTAAGATCATCTCTTTTCTTTCTCTTCATGATTTAAAGTGTCTACAATGAAATAATTCCTACTTGACAAAACTCAAAGGATATTCAAAACACTGGAAGTGAACAGAGAAATCTAACAATACCAGAGGCTAAGAAGCAGCCTTAGAATGCCCAATTTTAAAACTGTTGTGGTCCTAGGAGTAAACAGCTCCTAATGGGAAGATACAAGGGGCAGTAGGCCAGCTTCAGGCACAAGCCTAATCAAGACGTATGGACCACGACCAAGGTGACTGAGTGAAGTCAAAATATTCCCAACTCATTAACATCTAAGAGTTTTCTCCGTAAGGAAGAATGCTTGCTTCTACTTGATTCCAATAGAAGCAAGAGATGCAAGGAACACCTGTGTTTGGAATGTGATATAGAAGCTGGAATATTTTGGCCCAATGTACCCAATTTCATCCAAGTAAATGTATGCAAAAACAGTATGTGCTATAGGTGGTGCCTCATACAAAAATGGCTGGCTTCTAAACTTCTTGCATTAATTTCTTTGAGATTTCGAGCCTATTTCCCATAGAAACAATCTGACATAACCTAGTTATGGTCCCAAGTCAGGCTACTGCAGAATGCCTAATTAGTACTACACAAAATATACCTAAAGTTTTAAAAGTATTGGCCTGAGTTCTGGATCTGAAAATCAGCGATGCTAGAGAAGAGAATGAAGAAAGAGACAAAAAATATCTTGCCCCTCATCACCCTTCCCATCATAGCCACATTATGAAAGAGGAGACTCACTGCTCTCAAGTTATCCTTGCCCTTCTTACTACAATAACCTGCCCAAATACATTCTTCAAGAATAATCCACACTATAAAAGTATCTACTGCTCATCTCCCTCAATCATAACTTTCTTACTTGTCTCTAGAAGGTGTTAAGAAAGTCATCTGAGTACTCACAGTAAAGTGTCAATGGATGATTTGTCCGTTCATTTATAGACACAACACATTCACATACACGGCCAAACACATGGGCACATGCAATTGTATTATCTGTTATCTGGGCATCATTTTCGAAGCCAAAAATATGAGAGAGAGACATTAAAAGGGCAAGGTTTCTGCTCCCATGAAGCCTACATTTCAGTGGGGAGAGGTAGACAATAACATTCAAAAATAAACCAAAAAATCCAGAAGGTAATAAAGACTCTATGGAAAAAGGGTGATATAACACAAATGAATTGTTTGAACCACTTCACATTGTGTGGTTAGGAAAGGTCTCTTCGAGGAAGTGATATTTAGAATGAACTATAATTGAAGACAAAGAACCAGTCTTGGGTAAATGGAGGGGGAAGAGCATTTTTGACAGCTAGTGCAACCTTGAGAAAGGAACGAACTTGATGTGTGGAGGACAATAAAAAGGCCAGTGGGGCTGAAAAACAAGGAGGAAAACAACGGAAAGACAGGCAAGGGCCAAGTCACATAGGGCTTTCTTTGTAAGCCAGGAGGATACTTTTGAAGTTTATCTTCAGTGAAGTAGGAAGCCCTTGGAAGATGGTAAGCAGATATGCGGTCTGATTGCCATCTTAAAACAATCCCTAGAAGCATGGAGACAAGAAGCTACTGAAGGAGTCAGAGAGAATGGCCTGTCTGGACTTGGTTATAGAGAACTAAGTGGTCCCATCATGATGTACCGTAGTGGTAAGATCTGCAGGACCTAAGGATGGCTTGACTGTGGGGACAAGGAAAAAGAAATCAAGGACACTGGGTAGATGATGATACTGTTTTCCTGAAAAAAGGCAAGATCTGGAAGGAATAGGTTTGGCTGAAGGATAAGGCAGCTGGGCAGTGGAAATAAAGCCGTTCCACTCTGCACATAGTGATTTGGAGCCCCAACTTCCACATCCAGCATCAATATAGGGAGGGCAGTTGCCATATGAATCTAGAACTCAGGAAAGTGGAGACTGGAGATACACGTTTGGTAATCATTGGCACGTTGGCGGCATTTAAGCCATGGAGACTGGTGTGATGGGCCCAGATGGGGAAGGGGGAACTGGAGACTAGGCTCTGCCTATGCCACCATTTAGAGGTGGGAGAAGACTATTCAGGAAGCCCCTCTTCTCTGGAAAAGAAGGCTCTTGCTCTGCTAGCAGGTGTGAGTCCTTAAGGTCATCTCAGCATACCTAATGTTGAGGGGGAGTGCAGACCCTCAGGGGTCCTCCTCTGCCAATAGGCTAGAATGAATATTTGATACCAGTGGCATGAGGGAGAAGCTCTTTTCCCCCCATAGAGTTTGAAAAATATGATAAAAATATAAAAAAAAAAAACAACTTTGAGATATTTAAATACTTAATCCTGCTTAGGGCAGGCCCCCAAGCTGAGAGTTCAAGGGTCTCACCACAAAGAGGCAAGCAGCCCATCGAACACTAGCCGGGAACCCTTCTGCTTTAGGAAAAGTGTCAAGACATCAACCTAGAGAAAAAGTGGCTTCTCAGGACCAGTGCCGATTAATGGTACGCTTTCGGTGAAAAGAATTAGTCTCTCCTTTATTCTTCTACCTGTACCAACTGGGCTTTGTCATCTGGGAACAATAGCATCTTTTTTTTTTTTTTTTTTTTTTTTTTTTGAGGAGTCAGAAGCTATAATAAGGCATTCTCTGAATCATCAGGGGTGAAGAATCAAGTCAGAAATATTATGTTTGCTCAGCATCTCGTTCAATTTGCACAGCTTTTTTGGGGGGGATGTCTGTTTATATAAATATGATGAGATTACCTGTGAATATATTGTGTGGGGAGCATGCTGCGCAGCTAATATTGCAGCAAATTACAGGAATTCTCCAGGTAGCAGAACGAAGGAATCTGTTTTCCTATGGGAAGAATTTTTGGCGGTGAAGGGAAACCGTTCTGACAGCTAATGATTCTGTTGTATTCTCCCCAACAGGCTTTCTTACCTCTTGATGCCCCTACCTGGGTTCTGAGCTGGTTTTAAGTGGCAGAACAATGACCCTTCCAAACACTGAGGTTTAGTGTCATCCACATTTCACGTTCCAGAAACAAACAAACAAACAAACTTAATGATATGGTATGGCTGCCACACTTTTCAAGAGTTTAAAACAAGAGAGGCACACAAGCACGTTGGAAGACTGGTATATAGGGAAAGGAGCCAGTTTTGAGGTATTGAAATGAGCTGGGAGATTTTTAAAAAATGTAAATATTTAGAAACAAGGATTTGACTTAGTAAAATCATTTCTTCTGATCCTTTTGAAAACAGGAGATGCATTTGGTAGGACCACCGGCTGCGTTTCCAGAGAGGTAAGCTGATTTTGAGTAATACTGACGAGAGGCCTAAGTTTTGCTTTCGTTATCCTAATTTGCGCATATTCTCCTTGAGGGTTAAACCCAGGGCCAACAGTGCGTGCTAACCTGAGCACCAGCCTTAGGGAGAGTAGATTCCAAAGCATAGTTTCCTATAGTAACCTGAGATAGAGCAACGGATAGCCGTTATGTTTTGTTCCTTTTGGTACAGTTGTTCTCTAAACAGAACAACTCGCAATAAAGAATATTTTAAGGTTCTCCTCCTGCTTGCTAAATTTCTGGTTATTTTCAGGAAAAAATTCAAAGTAAAGATCAAAATGGAAACTGCTAGAAACAGCTGGGGTTGAGAGGGTGTCTGCTTCCTGCCCCCCCCCCCCACCCCCCACCCCCGAGGATCAGCAGTCAAATGGAAGTCTGCATAGTCCTGCTCCATGGCAGGAGTGAAAGTACCCCCTAGATCCTCTGGCGCCTCCATCATCTCAGTTGGACACCGGAACTACACCGGACCCCTTGATCAGGACTCCCAAATGGTCCATCAGTTGGATAATACCATGTGTAATATAGCTCACCAGTATAAATCTGGACAGTTTATTCCCGGTTACTCAAAGATGAATTGTCCAAACTTAACACCGGTCAGACCGTCCTCAGCCATTCATAAATAACTAATTAACAAAAACTGCTGTTTGAATCAAATTCCTTCTGTTTCAAATGTTTTAGTAGATGCATAATTTATAGGTGTCTTCTCCAGTCCGTACCACAATTCTGCAAGTTATATAGGACTCTCCCGATTTTACAAATGAAGGCTCAGAGACTTGTCCACAGTCACTGAGATGATAAATGTCGGAGTGCAGAAGAACAGCTAGTAACTTCCAGTGAGGAGATATATACATGATTTAAGCTGTACTTGTTTTCAGACTCAAAACCAAAAGCCAGGGTTAGCTGTATATCTGCCATGATGTCAACTAGTGCTGGGGACTGGATCCAGAACTTCAGTTACAGTAGGCTCTGATGTGCACCAGAATCACCTGTGAACTTAAAACACACATTGTCTGGGCCTGTCCTCCAGATCTTCTGACTCCTCAGGTTGATGGTAGGTTCAGGGTATTTGCATTGTTTTAAACAGGCTCCCAGGTAATTTTGATGCGCACCAAAGTTTGAAAATTACTGCTGTCAATGTCAAGTTTGGGAGGAGGATTTCTTAGAAGTCTGAGCAAATATAATGAACTACAGTTGTAGGTGGGAAGAAGAATTCAGCTTATAAGGAATGCATGAAGGGACATCCACGAAATGTGTAGCTGCCCTGCTCGCTTTGGCCAGAATTACTTTTTCCCTGTCCTGCTCAATGTCGACTTTTTTTGTAAACTTATTCCCATTAACATTTGGGTCAAGAGAATATTGTATCAGGTTTTCAGTAGGTATTTATCTCAGGTATCCAACCATACAGTTTCATGGAAATTATCCAAACATTAGTAAATATCGAAAAGACAAATTTTGTGCTTGAAGATGATCCTGTAATTTCGTGTTTTTGAAAGTGCTAATTGTAATGGGAAGCTGATCTATCGATCTATCCATCAAACCAATGTGCTCTCTCCACGCAGGCCAGGCAGTCCCTCTGGGAATGCTTTCCTGTCACCATGATGATACTGGCCAGCGTTCTAACCTTGAAAACTGCCATGACAGTTTTCTGGCAGTGACATTATTTATATCTCTGTGCTCTTGTCTTTCATAAGCCTGGTTTGTTAGCACAGTCCTTGAAATTGTGAGAAAGAAAAGGTCAGGAAGGCACATGGGCTTCCACGTCTGGGGGAAATCATATACGAATGCATTCTCTACCTGGTACCGAAGTTCCAAGCGCGACGAACACTACCGCAGTCACAGAATCTTTCAGGCCAATGGTGCATCCGAAGTGGGAAGCCAGGTCTCCAATGAAAGCTGTCAGTATGCCGATCATGAGGATGGAGACAATGAAACAGGCCCAGCCATTCCAGTATTCTGTAGGGGGGACGAAGGCGAAGAGGACCTTCCAGAACACAGTCAGGAAATGCATCACATAATCGAAACAGGAGGGTAGCTTCTCCTCCCCACATTCATCGTCGTCGTCATCTTCCCCTGGAGATAGGAATGAAGCACATTTCATCACAACCTGCACTAATTGGGCTCTTCCTCTCTTCAACTGCCTCCTTCCTAGGCCTGAGTAACCAGGAGGTCATTAGAGGTGACTGAAGCTTAGGGTTTTCCAAGAGCCAATCATAATTAGTCAATTAATTATTAAACTACTGACATACCCCCTCACAGTGGTTCACCGGTCACTGGCAAATACTTAAGCCCCACCCAGTTCTGGTTATACTCAATCAACACACCCTTTCTACTGTCCTATCACCTTCAGAGAAATGAAAAGGATTTCTTCCAACAGACTGGGAAGCCCTGTGCCAGGCTCAGAAAGAAGCTTCTTTTGATGCAGGGTAACTATGACAGAGCCCTTTGGCCAAAGTTCTTTCCTTCCAGCTTGAAGGCTGGCTCTGGAGATCCATGGTGAAATAATCACCTACAGGACAGTGTTCAAACAAGGCCCTTAATCACAGCTCTGTGCCCTACACATTTCTTCAGCTTTATCTCTTGCAATTACTTCAAACTCAAACTTCATCCTAGCCAAATGGAATCATCTGCATTTGTTTTCAAACCATATGTACTTTCTCCAACTTTTGTCCTTTAGAACTAAATGTGTTTGGCATGTCCTAATCCCTCCCTCCCTACCCTTCCCCACTCATCCCTTAAAACTCACTTCCTTTGTGAAACCTCTCATGGCCCCCTTGCCCTCCAGCCAGTACTTCCAAACCACCCCCCCCCACCCCGACACTTGTGACACTAGATCAGGGTTCTCAGACTGTGGTCCCTCAGCCAGCAATATCAGCATCACCAGAGAACTTGTTAGAAAAGCAAATTCCTGGCCCTGCAGAATCAGAAACTAGAGGACTGGGGATGGAGTGGAAGGGGGGTGGCACAGGCGATTTTGATGCACACTCAACAACCAGTCTCTCTCCAGACTGTCCATTCACTTTCTTTTCCAGTTGACTGTGAGCCTGTCGAGGGCAGGAGTTTGTTCATTTTTGTGTCCCTAGTGTTTGGTCCCATCTCCAGCATCTGTGATAAGCTGGCTAAGTGCTTGTTAAATGAAGTAATGCATGCATGAATTTCCACTGACTTTATATAACTACTTAATTACATAATATATACACACACTGCACAATTCTGCCAATTACATCCTACAATCAGTGCATAAAGAAATGCACCAAGCTTATTATTTAAAGGAACCAGGAACTCAATAATAGCATTCTAAAACAGACTTCTTCTAGAATGGGATACAGTTCTCATTCACATGTTTGAAAATTGGGATACTGAATGTCAACTCTTCTTGAAGTGGTGGCCAATATAATTTCATGTGTTTTGTGCCATTTTGGGAAGAACTCCTTGAGGACTTTGTTCATCCCCAACTGCCACAAATCTTGTCACCAAAGATCCCCTTTGTCCAACTAATGCAGTTGGCAGCAGCAGGTGAGGCTGTCAGACTTCCCATCTGACTGTGTGACCAGAGACTACCAGAAAGGAGCAAATGCGTGTGCACTCTGTGAGGCACTCCGGTGGTGAAGCCATCTGGTGCAGATCATTACTGGGAAAACCCTTACAGCAGAGGAGCTTTGAGGGAAGAGGGTGTCTCACAAAACACGAGAAGAAAGTCTCCATTTGTCACCTGTCACCTCACAGAAGAGAGACGAGGCAATGGCTTGCTCTCTCTTTGATGAGCACACGCTCATCATACAAACAACCTTTGGGGATCTGTGGAGAAAACAGACTCCCCTTGGAGACTTTGGACCATCTCCAACAAAGTGTTGGGAGGAAGCTCCCAGCAGATGAATGGAATCACCTTTGGAGACTAGGTGGGTAGGGAACTCAAGTCAACCAGCGGGTTGTAAAATGTGTGACTAACTAGAGTAAGAAAGCATTATTAACCATGTTAAAGTCACTGAAGGAGGCCCTTGGACTAGGGTGGCTCTAATGTTTTGGTAATCTACGTAAGCAAATCAAAACCTAAACCAGATCAATTTCCATAAATGCAGTCTTGTCTGAGAAAACAATTTTAGAGCAACCAATCACAGGCGGCCACCTGGGCTTTACCAAATAAGGCAACCACTTAAGCGACAGCCAATCAAGTAATTTCCTTGCTTTGCTTCCTCCTCTGCTGTATAAAGGCCTTTCCCCTAGCTCCTATTGGCTGAGTGCCCCTAAACCACTTTGGGTTGGCTCTGCCTGATTCCAATACATACTTGCTCCAATAAACTCTTGAAATTTTTAATGTGCCTCAGTTTATCTTTTAACACCCATCTCCTTCAGTGTCATGTTGTACACTGATTACATATTTGTAACATCTTGCCTGAAAGGAGATGATTTTAAATAAAAGCACATGTTATGGGCTGAATTATCTCCCCCAGATTTTTAAGGTGAAGCCCTAAGCTCAGAGTGTGACTGTATTTGGAAATAGGGCCTTTAAGAGATGGCTAAGTTAAAATGAGGCTGTTAGGGTGCCCTCATCTAATCTAATCAGACTGGTATCCTTTTAAGAGGAGGATATTGGGGGGCGCCTGGGTGGCGCAGTCGGTTAAGCGGCCGACTTCAGCCAGGTCACGATCTCGCGGTCCGTGAGTTCGAGCCCCGCGTCGGGCTCTGGGCTGGTGGCTCGGAGCCTGGAGCCTGTTTCCGATTCTGTGTCTCCCTCTCTCTCTGCCCCTCCCCCGTTCATGCTCTGTCTCTCTCTGTCCCCAAAAAAATAAATAAACGTTAAAAAAAAAAAAAATTAAAAAAAAAAAAAATAAAAATAAAAAAAAAAAAAAAGAGGAGGATATTGGGACATACACCAGGGATGCATGCGAATAAAGACGACCATGTGAAGGCACAGCAAGAAGGCTGGGCTGCCCCCAGTCAAGGAGAGAAGCCCCAGGAGAAACCAAACCCACCAACACTATGGTCTTGGACATTTATCTTCCAGAACTGTGAGAAAAGAAATTTCTGTTGTTTAAGCTACCCAGGCTGTGGTCTTTTGTTACAGCAGCCCTGGCAAACTAATACAGTCCCTTCGGAAGCCTCCTGGGTCATGACACTGATATTTAAGGACAACCACTCAGTGTTTCCATTACCCACTCCTTTCTTATTTGCTTATCCATTTCTTCTTTTTTCCCCTCTAACTTTTCTTCTCATTTCCCTTTCACCCTATGCTTTGGGTCCAGAAGAACTCACTGTGAGAGCAGCTGTTGTTAGGGCTTATTGGAGAGAAAGAGGAAGAAGAGAATCCTGTTAATTTCTCCAACTCCTCTTCTTCCCAACTCCCCATCCCAAAGATGGGAGAGTTGCAAAAATACCCCACGGAAGCTCAGGAAAAACACTGGAGTTTCTGGTTATATTTATTTTGTATATGATCCTCTATATTTTTGGACAGTTTGTAATTTCATAGGATATATGATTAAAGCAGTTTGGAAAACATGGATTTTAATTATTTATAGAAACATTATTCTGCCTCTAATTCTACAAAATTACTTAATTTGGGCTAAGACTCATTATGAAGAAAAAGCAAATAGTGAAGCTTCTCTGAAGAAATGACACTTGTAAATAGAGAGTAGACATTATATTTGTCTTCAGGATGGCAATAATAACACCTTTCCCATGAGGGATGTGCAGGGGAGTAATTAGATCATCTCTTCAAAGTGAGGATATTTCAAGATAATGATTATCATGGTAGTTATCATTATTTTCCCACACTTGGGATTGTACTGCGTTTCCTTGCCATTATTTGATTAGTCAACATGCTGGGTCCTAAGGTTACTTTCTAGGCTTTTAGAAACAAAATTGAATCTTGTCCTCTGGAATTATCTTCATGATGTATAAGTGTGCAATGCAAAATAAGTGTGTGCGTGTATGAGAGGGACAGAGAGATAAATTTCCTTCTGTAGGTCTCCAGCATTACAAGGTATCTGAAATATATATATATACACATATATATATGTGTATATATGCACATATATGTATTTATACACATATATACATATATAAAACATACACGTATATTATATGTATATAAAACGTGTGTGTGTGTGTGTGTATATATATATATATATATATTTTTTTTTTTTAAGAGCGAGAACATGAGCAAGGAGCAGAGAGAGGGAGAGAGAGAATCCCAAGGAGGATCTGCACTGTATGGAGCCCAATGCAGGACTTGAACCCATGAACTGTGAGATCATGACCTGAACCAAAGTCAGACGCTTAACCAACCGAGCCACCCAGGCACCCTTGTGTCTGAAATATTTTAACACATAAATCTGGAATGGGAGGGCCCATCTGTTTTATTGCATTTCTAAGTAGAAGTGCCTTCCCATCCTTCTTCCTGGGATCACACTGCTCTTTATAAATTTTAATCTCCAACTCAGATGCCTAAATATTAAAAATGACCACTAGCTTCCATGTATGAAGCACAATTACCCTGTCTTGGAGAAGGAAAAATACGATGTTTGTCCATCACCACCAGGACTGAGAAGTTTGTTTCCTGCAAAGAGCAGTGGAACATTAAAAAACAAAAAAACACCTGGAACATCTTTTCTGTGATGGCAAAAGTGATAGCAATGCTCCAGTTCTGTATGTTTGTCAGCTTAGGCTTACTGGAGGCTACATAATTCTTTCAAGTCCTTCCTCTGCATTAACAAAGAAACAGGCAGTTTGGTGGGTTCCCTTTTATAGGATCCCAAGCAAAGGATCTTCCTATGTTAGAATCCTCCTTTTCAGCTTTATGGATTCCACTAATGGAAAGATACCAAGCTATATTCGATTAATCCTTCCCATGGCCCTTCAAATGATTTCCTTGAGACCTGCTGGACTTCCTAAATATAGCTACAAAAATAGCCAAATCATTAAAACCACAGAGAAGAGAGCATCAGTTCAACTACTGACATAACAGAACTTGAACTGACCCTGCTCTGGAGCATGGGAACAAGGTAGCATTAGCATGATTGATCATGATAGAGAATCCTCACCTTGGGACCTGCAGATAACTTAGCATCTAATGTAGACCAGGTGTTAGAGTGCATCCCTCCCAAGGTACCCAGGATTTGGCCTCGGTAAGGGCTTTATCAACCAGAAAAAGAGGTCTCTGGGGTATAGGGGACACTTAGGTCAGAAGACTTAAGACAATTTCTAATTCTCATAGCTTCTTTGGGAGCAAGACTTGACCTTCCTGAGCCTCAGTTCCTCATCAGTCAAATGAGTTTCTTAACTCCCACATTACAGATCTGTAGTAAGGACTGGAAGAGGAAATGTTAAAATCTTTTGTGAAACTGTGAACCTCTTTACAGACAGACGTCTATGTTCCTTCTCTATTGCTAGTCAGAAGGAAGGTAGTAAATCAGTATGATCTGAGGATCCTGATTTCACAGAATCTATATTCTGTTTGAGTGAGTCATTATCACCACAGCTTTCCCAAGTTGCTTGAGTGTAAGAAAAGAAAAACGGAGAGAACATGATAGTGTCTACTAAGGCACTAAACTTTTTCACATATCTGATCTTATTTAATCCTTACAATAATGCTACAAGGTAAACGTCATTAATCCTGCTGTACATACAAAAACCCTGAAGTTCACAGGGTTTAAGTGATTTTCTAAAATAATCACACAGTTGGTAAGTGGCTGATTTGGGATTTGATCTAACAGCCCAGGAAACATTTTACCACAGGTGATGTCTTTTTGAAGCAAGTTGAGAAGTATAGCATCTATTACATATTGATTCAAAGTTTGAAACTGAGAATAGTTCTAATGCTTAGTGCTGTATAAATACAATGTTGCCTTTTTTAGGAATTTGAAAACATTGATGTACCCTGTTTGTATCGTAATTCATATGGTTTCTTTCCTAGATCTGATACATTTTTGGGTCAGGTCAGCTGTATGATCTTTCCCAAGACCTTGGGGACCAACTAAACATAGAAAACAATAAATAAAGGGAGGGCATCATGGTTATGACCATTTCAAAATTTCTACTTGAGTGTAGCCAGTTCTTATTTCCATTTCTAGTTGTCAGAGGTCAACCATGTAGTTCTGAATCAAACACCCTGCCTACATCTGGCTCTTCTCTCTAGAATTTGGGAAACTGGCCTATGTTGTCACATAGGGGACAGTTTGGGGAATGTGTGCTGCTATTAATCTGAGGAAGGGTCTGTCTTTCAATTACTTATAGGTATTTACCTATCATTAGTCTATTTTTCTTTTGCAAGAGTATCCTCCAATTAAGGGAATATGAGAATGACCAGATGCTTTTCAGGAGTATGACAGAGTGGATTTAGGATGACATCTGCCAATTGCACCGCCATCCATATGACCTGAGCCCCACATACATTACTCCACAGCCCCATGTAATATAGAAACCAATAACTGTGAAGCTTGATCACCCTACAGTGGTTTTCTGTATTCAACACACATTGTTTTGAGCCTAAGTTCTTTATGAAATTTTATTCCTTTTTTTCCAAGTGGGATTGATTTGATTTGGTGTCTATCTAGTCTCTGAGCACAAAGATTTGTTCAATCCAATGAACAGGCTCATTTGATTGAGCTTTCTCCTCTGTAGCTATCACTTTTTTTTTTTTTTTGCAACATGATACACAGGAATTACCAAAAAAAAAAAGTTCTCTTCAGTTGTAGACTTCCATTTTTCTTTGCTTTCAAAGGTTCTGACAGAATCGTAAAGCGTTAAGACAAAAGAAACCTTAGCAATCTGTGAAATCAACCCTCCCCATTTTAAGAGGAAAAACTACAAGTGGATCTGAAAATTTTTTGTTCTTTTGCTTTCCTGTATCTCTCTCTCCCCTATTTCCCCCCCATTTGAAACATAAGGTTTTGAGTTAAACCCAGTAGCTTTTACTGTCTTGCTCACTCAGGGACCTAAAAACTTTTCTCTCCATTCCCTCCCTTTTTTCCCCCTCAATTTTAATGTTTATTCATTTTTGAGGGACATAACATGAGCAGGGGAGGGGAGGGGCAGAGAGAGAGGGAGACACAGAATCCGAAGCAGGCTCCAGGCTCTGAGCTATTAGCACAGAGCCCAACGCAGGGCTCGAACTCATGAACCATGAGATCATGATCTGAGACAAAGTCGGACGCTTAACCAAGTGAACCACCCAGGCGCCCCTCCATTTCCCCCTTTAAGTGTTTCTATGTTATTTCTAGTGAGAAAACATTTGTGCGTCTCTTTCCATTCTTAACAGTTTCTATATGCCGTTAAATTCATTGACCCAAAGATTCATTCCCAAACAAGAACTTGTCTCTTGTTCTGGATTTTGAAGAAGTGCTATAAACATTTTCCTATAACATAATGGCTAGGAAGTATTTACTTTATGTATATTCTCTGATGACAAGTAGAAGATATCAGCAATTTTTCCACTAAGTACACTGCAGGATAACTCCTTACTAAAAGAAATCTCAAAACACAATTTACTCAGATTACTATATCTGTGCATTGTCAAAGCACAGAGGAAAAAAATGCAGACATTTGCTTTCATCAAATGAAACATGTGAATATTAGAAAATGCCTGGACTTAAAGCATTGAGAGGGTTTCAGAGCTTTCTCAGGTCAATTTTCTGCTTAAGATGAATTCCTTTAAAATCTGTCTACCAAATGGTCAACTGTGCCGCACTTGAGAGTCTTAGCTACTGGACAGTTCATGATCCCACAGTCCAAGGTTTAGAGGGCTCTGGGTTAGGTTCCGTTCATTTGCCCAGATCCCATAGGCTCTCAGGCCATATGGAATAGGTCTATCTTGCTCCGTATCCATTCCTTCAGGCAATTGAAGCTGGATACTCTCATATCGACCTCAGTCTTTGCTCCAGGTTCCTTTGGCAAGCTGGCCGTACTCCTCTGAGCACTAAGTCCTTCTCCTGTTTTAGAATACAGTATGTGGAGCTGAGCGTAACTTCAAGAGGCACCTAACTCACCTGCACTGTGGGAAGGTCTCTTACCTTTCGCATCCTGGACACCATTCACTTTCATTAATGTACACACTGGGCTTTTGGTAGCCACCTCAAATACTGTCCTACATACAACTTACTCATACCTGTATGTCAACAACTCTTTCAATGCCATTTCTAGGTCATGACTCCCATTTCCCATACTAGTATAACTGATTTGGGGGGACTAAAACTATACAATGTTTTATCTGTCCTTGTTATGCTCTTTAAGAGACATAATTCCTTACTGTCTGTTCAGTCCACTAAAACTGAATATTATAATACCTGTACTTTTTATTAGAATACCAGGTATTAGAATACCTGTACTTTTGACATCATGCCAGCTCTTTCTAAGAACTTTCCTTCTTGAAGCTTTCTTCAAAATGTATTTGGATTGTGAAAAAGTCCCTGGGAAGCTCATTGTCCTTCGGGAGAGTGTGAGGCTTGCTGCTCATCTCTAGTCTGCCTTAGTCCCTGCAGGCAAAGGCCTGAGAGCAAGCCTAGGGGAGAGAAGTCCATCTTCACAAACTAGTGGGGATTTGAATTAGCGTGGAGACTCGATGTCTAGAATACAGTGTGCCTGCACACCCACATCTAAGTGTACTCCTAGAGACTTGACTGCTCTCTAGTTTTTATTCTATGTCCCTAGATGAGTAAATGCATTGGATATCAAAACCACTGTGCATGAAGTTTGAGTTCAAGATTGCTATAGATTTGTAACTTGGACCTCTGGCCTGTTCTGAGATGGAGAGGACACCTACATAGACCTTGTTAATCATCCCCACCCCCCAATTCCAAGCCAGAGACAGCTATGGGCGATTCTGCCCCATAGGATCAGTGCTAATTTCAGCCCATGCTTGGGGGGTTAGGGTCATGTGATGTGTGACAGTGCTGGAAGGGACACAAGGCAACTCCATCCCTGTGAATCCTTTCAACCTTGTCTGGAATAAATGAACCCCTGGGTGAAAGAACAGAATCCCTACCAGCTTAGGCCATCATGGACCTTATTAGGACAGTTGGCTCAAGAAGTATCTCCCGTGTCAGAAGTATTTCTCAGCAGATGTGGCCAGTGTCAAAATGAAAAGCGATCCACTAAGGAGTGCTCGTTCCAAGTAAGTCTGAATATTAGCAAAACGAATCAGTTTAAAGCTGAAAACGGACTGTGTAGCTTCACCCCCTTTCTCTTTGTGAAGAGTTCCTTAATGTGAGTTGAGTGTTCCTAATGATTGTAGCTTGACATAATTAGTCATGCAATTATGCCCCAAGCTTTGTCTTTGCGAAATAACTCCAAGTCAGGCTAAATATCTTGAAACTCAGTGTACTCTTACCCTTTATTGACTGTAGGATGAACAGAGTTCCAGGCTTCTGCAGTAGAGAAGCATATTCCCTATAGACTTGAGCACCTACGAAATAAACCTTCAACGAGCGGAATTGATACTCGGCAAGTGTGGATGCCTCCTGCTAGCTTAGATGGTTTAGTTACAGTGGGTGGATTGTGAGCACATCAGGTTCTAAGACTGGCCTGAGGGCTCTGATAACACTTTGTAAATATCAGCAGCTGAGTCTGAATTACCCTCCTAGAGTGTAAAAGTTGAGCTTTGGAGGAACTCTGGGCAGCAATAACCCTGTGATTTTCAACAAACAGCTCAATGTTATGTCCTAGGAAAATGCTGAAATTTATGTAAAGGTAGACATGTACCAAAGCCGGCCTCACATGCAGAGCAGCATAAAGACTGGATTCTCTTAAGATATTGCTGTGATCAAGCTAGGAGTTCAGGTTCACTTACTGAGTGTGTACTCTCATGCACATGGGTAAACAGATACATCCCATCTAATCTTCGTCCTTGTAGCAATCTGGTCAAGGAGGTATTATTTTCTCCATTTTAAAGGTGAAACCAAACCTTGAAGAGTTTAAGTGACTTGGTTATGAAATCTGAACCTCTTTCCACCACTTCACTGAGATTAACTTGACCCAATGTTTCCAGTGGAAAAAATTCTCAGTGGTTTGTCCAGCAGAAATCTAACCTGATAAAATCTAAGCTCATTAAAATATTCTCCTTAAATACTCCTAAAAATACTCTCCTTAAAATAACCCTCTGCATACATCATGTATAAAATACTGAATGCTCTTTTGGGGAATGGATGGATGGCCCTAGTTTCTTCTTCTGCAAGAGTCTGATTTTCCTTTCATCTTAGGGAAAATCCTCTACTGGTGGTTTATATTGGCCCTGTTGAGAAGTGGGAACCTTTTCATTCTGGTGGCAAACATCTATCTCTCTGCACAGCAAACAGAAGGAATCCGGCTCTTCAGGAGCTCTTGCCCACCCCTACCCCCAGCACCCCCTGCCCCCTGCCTGCCTTCCTGGTCTCAAGATCACTCGATGAAACTTTGTTCTTTTTGTTTGTTTTTTAATTTTTCAATGTTTATTTATTTTTGAGACACAGAGATAGAGCACAAGTGGGGAAGGGGCAGAGAGAGAGGGAGACAGAATCCGAAGCAAGCTCCAGGCTCTGAGTTGTTAGTACAGAGCCTGACGGAGGGCTCAAACTCACTAACCGTGAGATCATGACCTGAGCCGAAGTCAGACGCTTTACCGACTGAGCCACCCAGGCGCCCCAATGAGATTTTGTTCTGATCTCAAGGTTTGTGAGTTGATTTGCTGGCAAAGTGGCGATGTACACTTAGTATCTAAAATTAGAATCATGGCTTTGGTTCACACAATACAAAATGATTGCAATTACTTAGCACCCCTCATCTGCTTGCCTGTGTTTCCTTCTCTCTGTTGTGATTTTCAGCGAGGCCCCAGTAAATAGGCCTGCCGCTGACAACAAAGGGACTTCATGGAGTGATTTACATGTTCTCGGGCACAGATTCTCCATGTGCTTCAGTTTCCACTCCTGGAAATTGAGGATAGCTATTACTAATTTAATCCTTAGTGATGAGAGAGCATAAGGCAAGTTGAGGGCAAAGCACAAGCTAGCACGCCCCCCTCCCCAGGGGCTGTCCAAGAACAAAGGAAAGGGGAAAACAAATGGTTAAAGATCACAGGCAAGACATCAGTCTCCATCAGTTTACAAATACATTAGTAAATTATAAGCAAAAGGCAATCTTACCAATAACCTAATCTCCAGAAACCTGTAGACTCAGTTTCCAGGAGCCCCCAAAATCACCCCTCCATAATGATATGGGGAACAGAGGCAAGAAGGAAATTGCAGGTAAAATTAAATTTCCTTATAACCTGCAACCCATTGACAAATACTTGAGGCAAATAAAGAGAATAACATTTCCCCAGTAACTCTCTACTGTCTTAATGTTAATGCTTTGCTAGAGGGACAAACAACCTTAGCTTGACAATGCCTAGGCCTCCCACATCCTGTGAATCTGCTTCGGCATATGAAAATCCTTTTGGAAACTACCTCTTGACGTTATCTCCCCCAACTCCATAGTATATAACCAGTCACTCTTCACAACCCCGGTGCAGCTCTTTATGACCATGGGTCTGTCCCCATACTTTAATAAAATCACCTTTTTATGCTAAAGAAGTCTCACGAATTCTTTCCTGGATGTCAGCTCTGAACCCCTACCATTCCAAAACCCCATCATTAGTTCTGATGACAAGATAAATGAAGTTTTTAAAAGAAGCTGTATGCTTCTATGTAGTAAAATCTGTTTTGGACGGGAGGATTAGCTCATCCAGATGGGATACCTCCATTCCCACCGCTTGTGTGCACTTTCCATAAAGGGTAGGCTGGTTACAGTGGGTGTTGACAATCAAGTTTGTCTGCCAGGAGCTTTTTAATTTTCCATAAATAATAGCCCTGATGGAGCTCTGGTGATGGTTTTCTTCCATATAAACCATCTTAAAAAGATCTCTTTCCCTCTCCTTATCTGTAAGTCTATGGCCTGTTTTTCTTATCTGGTTAAAGCACAGAACAAATGCGATTAAGTTTATGGGTCGGAACTCTAAGAATATTTTACGTCGCTGTTTTGTACGCAACTCTAGGCCGAACCTCTAACCTGGACCAGCATCTGTAGTCAATCTTTAAAGGGAATGGAGTGGTTGAAAGAGTGACTTTATTTGTACCATTCATTTTTTTTTTCGGTGAATATTTAGTAATAACTTATGTGTCAGGGAGAGTTCTAGGCATTGGAAATATACACAAATAAAACCCCACAGAACTTCCATTCTGACCGGGAGAGATAGATAGCAATCAAGTAAAACAAATGAACAAACCTCATGATTTCAGATACTGATATGGGCTAGGAAGACAGTGAAGTCAAGTAGTATATTCGTGTGAGAAGTAAGGGAGGTGATTCATTTTCAGAAATATCAAATAAAAGCTGTGCTGTCTAGTTAACAATAGGTTTCCAACCTAATGAAAATATGTATGAACCCCGCTCCCACCACAATGGAGTCCCAGACCCTTGGACACTTCACTTTTTGGTCTTTTCCCCCCTCTCTATCTCTTGGGCTTATTTTCACAGGCTTTGCAATGAGCATGCACCGAAGAACAAAGGAAGGACTGTACATCTCTGAGTCACCTCAGGAAATGTACATTTGTTCCAGTCAGACTACTTGTTGCTTTACATGGGCAGAGGTGACGTCCAGGTAAGGCTGTAACCTCTGTAGAACTCAGCCAATGAGGAATCAGGGGTGGGACTTATATGCTGGGGGATAAATTGTCTGCTGTAACTACCCTGAATGTGCCTGTCCATCAGATACCTGCTCTTGCAAGAACGTTGATTGAAGCCTCACTTCAGTGTGCTCCAAGTCTCCATGTCCCTCCTTTGATTGGATCAGTGGGCTTATTCTCACACTAGTGACTGGGTAGTTGAGACACTCCTCTGAAGAGGTGACCTGGAAGCTGATACCTTAATGGTGAGAACATCCAAACAGAGGGAAAGCCTTTCTTGTGTGTGTGGGGAAGCAGCTTGTGCAAAGGCCCTGAGGCAAGAGCATAGTGTGAAGAAAAGGACTAAGCCTATGGCCTACAGGCATTAAACTCTGGAGTCACAAGTGTGACAAGATGGAAGGAGGATTGAGTCTAGAATCAGAACCTATAGGTTGGGGTCTGAATCCTAACTTCTGTTCCTCCATCTCATAAATAGGTTCATGGATACATACTGCACAGGGTTGCTGTGCGGCTTGTGTGAACAGGAAAACTGTCCACCATTGGTGAGATCGTTCACTCATTCAGTGCTGCAGAGTTGTTGACTCAGGAAAGTTTTGGTCTTTGCTTTGTCTAACCCTAAAGTATCACATCATCAAGAGACTCAGAGGTCCTTGGGGAAGATCAGGGGCCAGGCATGGATGGAATAAGTGCTAAGGTGCTGGTTCTACAAATACCAACTCTAAAAGAAAAAATGAGAGCAATACTATAAAGTTTGGCAAGGGCCAACAATTCTAAAACAGGCTCTGTGTGACCTTGGATGAGACACTTTCCCTCTCTGGTCTCAGTTTCTTGTTTATCAAAATAAGGGGAGGTTGGAATAGCTGCTCAGTAAGCTCCTTTTCAGCTCTGGGCAGATTCTGTTCTAAGATGCGCTTTTTTTTTTTTAACTTTTTTTTTTTATAACATTTATTTTTGAGACAGAGACAGAGCACGAATGGGGGAGGGTCAGAGAGAGAGGGAGACACAGAATCTGAAACAGGCTCCAGGCTCTGAGTGGTCAGCACAGAGCCCGACACGGGGCTCGAACTCACAGCCCTCACGGACCGTGAGATCATGACCGGAGCCGAAGCCGGCTGCCCAACCGACTGAGCCACCCATGTGCCCCTAAGATGCGCTTAATAGGACAGAAGACATAACACCAAGCCAGACGTGTTGAGACAACGGCAAGGCAGGAGAGCTGAAATGGGGTGGGGTGGGGGGGTGTGTCCAAGCCTGTTGCTTCAGGTAAGTGGCTTTGGTTGCAAGAACCAGCATGACACGGTCTTTACCAAGAAAGCAGACTGAACAGCAAGAGATAATGCTGCAAGTCACTTTTATGAGGCTCCCCTCTGCCTTTGGGGTGTGTGTATGTGGTGGCCGTGGCCATGTTTTCTCCTCCTTCCACCTCTTTGGATTATGCCGAAATGTCTCCCCCACTGAAAACAGTGTACGAAGGCTCTCGCCTAGGGATGAAATGCCTCCCATGCCTCATGCATTGATTTGTAAGCAACCGCTAGAAGAACTGTATTCACATCTCAGCAGCCAACGCCAACAAAAGACCTACTGGATCCAGTGATGGAGCATTGTTTCCAGAGCTGAGCTGCTGCCTCTCCAGACAAAAGCTGCATCAGAGACGTGACTTCAGGCTTACAAATAAGAGCCGCTGAATCATTCTGGAGCCCTTCAGCACTGTGTTTTCCTGAAGATTTTGTAATAAGCAATTTAAGAGAAAAACAGCTCAACAAGCCAATATTCTTTTCAGAAATATCAGCTAACGCATATCCAAGGGACAGAAGATAACTGCTTATTTCTCCCACCCTCTCATACTCCCGCCCCTGTGTAGCTGGCCTGCGCTGTTCTAAAACAGGGTCAAAGCTACCTGGTTCAACATTTTACCCTGTCACCACTGACATTTTTAAGATGATAGATATTCTAGATTTGCTTTGCCTAACCTGCGAATAGGGCCCCAAATAGTTTTCTCTCTGGAAATTTCTGTAACCCTTTGTTCCTCATGCCTTGTGCCTTTCCTCTTAGTTAGGATCAGGATTATCAGCTAAATACCAGTAAAATTCCACTAAGAAAACTGACAGAAAAAAGCCACTTTAAATATAGATTTGTACATTCAATTTGCAACATACAAAAAATATTTTATGTGTACAAACACATGCATATGAGTAGCTGCATGTTCTATGTATTTGTATTTATTAGACAAAAATTATGTATGCCTGAACGTTTTTGAAACATGGCATCTGTCTATATGAGAGTCTGTACATATTTATGTAGATTTTCTTGTAGATCAGACATAGCTGTATGATGTAGTGAAAACAGGCTTTTAATCCAGTTACATGTGGATTGAAAAACATTGACTCACACATAAATTCATTCATTCTTTTTCCACAAATAGTTATCATGGCTTAATATTGTCCTAAGTGCTAGAGAAATAATGGTCAACAGGACAGATCTGCTGTTATTTAAAACTAAAAAGGATTTTAATTTAGATTCTTAATACTTCTAAGAGGATCTGAGCGGATCTGTACCTACTAACAGAGCATAACATACTTTAAGATAAAATAGGACACAAATATCCAAAGAAAGCATAAATAAAGGAGGCTTTCAGACACGTGAATTGAGTGAATTTTGACCAGTTGGGGGAAAAAACATCAAGTGAGCTTTCTGACAGCCAGAGCGAATAAGGAGACATCGAATTATACAGTTATGATTTTCTAACTGCAGAAATGATAAAAGTTAATTTGCTGGGAAAATAAAATGTCTTTAAAGTAGGAATTTATCATGCTTTATAGTGAGTGACATCATGAAGAATTATTCTAACTCTAAGGAAAGATAAAACAATACTTTTCAAATATTATACTTTAAAGATTAAAATTATAACTAAATTATAATTCAGGGAGGGCAGTTTTGAAAAGGACTCTGATAAAAAGGTAAAGAAGCTTTATTTCTTAATATCTAATTCAAAGCAAGGAAGACCAGCTACTGAATTTAGTTAATGTAACCATCAGATGGTGTGTCTTAAACATTAGATGTCTCAAATGAGCTTCAGCCACGTTGGTGTAATTACCCAATTTATCAAACGTGTACTGTAAGGCAGATACTCCACTTGATTAAAGTCAGAGCTTTAAGTTTCAAGTAGTAGGACCAGGGAAAGCAAGTTGACATTTATTGCTGAAAATGAAGGGTCCATCAGGGGACCCTTTCATATTTCCATGTTCCAGAGACTGACGTCACCTATTCCAATCCCCTAATTTCACAAGTGACGTTAGAAGATTTGTCTAGAGCCGTCCAACTAGTCGGCGGCTCTTTGATCATTTGAACTCAAGTCTCCAGATAAGCCAGAGATTCCAGTGGACGATTTTTACATGAAATGCTGTCACCCATGTTACGTGCACTATCGCAATGCACGTGAATATTTTAGCTGTATACTAGAAGAAGGAACGAGAACCAAGTTGGAGGGCAACAGTGTTGTTCACATCTCCTGTTAGAGTTTAAAATAATCGTTCTTCCTATTAGTTCAAGCATGCTGGTGGTGCAGAGCATGAAAAACCTGCCTGAATTGCTGATCATACCACTGGGAAACAGCAGGAGCTCGAAAAAAAGAATGGGCATTGATTCTGTTTTGTTTCTGAAGACCTGACATGATTTCTAGCAGGAGATATAAATACAATTCCAAGATCACAAAAAGAATGTGGAAGCCCTCTGGGTTCCTCATGATGGGATTAGCCTTGCAGTGACTGAACCTGTCTATTTCCGCACCTGGTATTCTTTCTGGTCTTTCTGTGCCTCTGTCCAGTGCTTGCAGACTCATTTCTAAACACTTCACTCGCTGTGCGTAACCAAGAGTAAAGGACTCGTCAACTTTGTCCCTTTCTCTTGCATTAACTCATTTGAAATCTAGCCACTTAAGACCTGAATGAAAACTGTAGGAGGGACAGGGCATCTAGGTGGCTCAGCCAGTTAAACATCCAACTCTTGATTTCAGCTCACAGTTGGGGAGATCGAGCCCTGCATTGGACTCTTCGCTGATAGTGTGGAGCCTGCTTGGGATTCTTTCTCTTCCATTCTCTCTCTGCCCCTCCTTCTCTCTCTCTCTCTCTCTCAAATAAACCTTAAAAACTTTTTTAAAAATTGTGGGAGGGACACCAGGGTTTCACTGAAAGCTTATCAACTTTGAACTCAAAACAATGGGGCTTCCTATTCTAGCTGGCCACTTGCTAGTTGTGTGACCCTAATGAAACACGTTATAGAAGCAACCTCAGGACTGTAAGCTCATGAAAAAAAAATACTTAAGGTATAGCTGTGAGGATTAGAAATAATAGAGGGCATCGGCCATGTAGAAGACAACCAATAAATGGTAATATTGTTTAAGCAGATGTGAGCCACAATTTCATACAGAGGTATAGGCTGTTGTGCCTATTTCTCATGAAACCAGCACACCCTTGTTCATTAAATGAAAAAGTCAGCTTATCATTTGTAGGTAAAGGATAATTAAGAATCTGTATAGTCACACAAGAAACAGGGCAAAATGGAAACTCCCAGTCTCTAGCACCTTCTCCCTCTACTTTGCCAGCCCTTCCTTCCTTCCTTCCTTCCTTCCTTCCTTCCTTCCTTCCTCCCTCCCTCCCTCCCTCCCTCCCTCCCTCCCTTCCTTCCTCCCTCCCTCCCTCCCTCCCTCCCTCCTTCCCTCCTGATTGTCTTATAGTTATGCTGAGGCTGCGCCAAACTTGACCCAGCAGCATTTTTTTAAACTGCTTAAATGGGATTTTCAAATGACCCAGGGTTAACACATTAAGTAATGAGAGTGCCTCTTCCTTAACGGTGCTCAGTAATAGGAGAGATGCTAGCATGATTCCTGCTTAGACCAGATTGCATGGCAATCCCATGCCCACTTGAGGCACCATTTTTATTATTTTCATTTAGGCCTATGGAGTGGGTCTGTCGTCAAGTTGACAGTATTTTCAAGTGAATTACTGTCTGGGGCACCAGAGTTGACAGTTTTTGCTATGAAGTAATTCAATTTAATTGAGAACACTTATTTCTCCACATAGCATGCATGGATGATGAGTTGATGACGAAGCGTCCCCCAAACCCGAACTAGTTTCCACACTGGCTTGGTAGGCATTGGGAGAGCATGCCCTCCTTCTGTAGCTGAAGTCGGGTCTCTGGTTGTAGTCTACTGTGAAGTGGAGTGAGTGTGGACAGGCCAGCCGCATCCACCAGCCTGGCCGAGTTTTGAATGTCTGTCCTACAGATTTCACAGACATTTCTGATTTCCCATTAAGGAGCAGGAAGAAAATTCAGCACTTTCAAAGCATCATCTCACTTAGATTCTTTGAGGCTACACTTTAAAGACTATCTTCCCGTCCCTTTCCTTTTGGGAGAATGGGTGTGGACCGTATACTGTTACTGTGCAGAAGAGCTAACTTAAGCAAGCCGGGTGGGTGGGAAGAATAGAGGTTTCCATTGCCGAAATCAGGTGGGCCGTGAAACACAATGCTGTCAGGGGTACTCTAACACTATGCCGTCTGCTAACAGAACTCCCAAATTTCAATACTGGATGGGGTCTTTCTTAGAACTTGCCTAGTCCAACCCTCTCATTCCATTGCTGCTGAAACGAAAATTCAGAAAGGTTAAATACTTTGTCAAGGTTTTACAGCTGATAAGATACAGAACCGAGACCACAAGAAGGATTTTTTTTTTTTTTCTTCTGCCGCCTTGGAGTGTTCCTTTGTTATGAGGATGCCAGCAGATACTATGTCGGATATGCAAACTCTATGTCAAAAGTAGTAAAAGAATTCCGGAAAAATCCCTAGTGCCGGATCCCCAAAATTACCAGATAAGAGAGAGGGCAGTGTGTTGACTTTCTTTAAAGAAGGTCACAAATTACGAGGCAGGAGAAGTCTATGGATGCATGTAGGCAAACATACTTCTTGTTTGGGGAACTGGCTGGTGTATCCTCCCTATGGGCCTATAAACTAGGCTTGGGGAGACTTAACGAATATTAAAGGGAAAAAAACCCTTCATATTTTAAGCTGGGCTCAATTATCCAAATGACGAAAGATACTTGCTGTGTAAGATACACGTGCGTGTCTGTACGCGTTGTGCGTATCTGTGTGTGCACACGTCTGCGCGTCCCTGTGTGTGCATGTGCACACACGTGCATGTCTGTGCATATCAGATATCCCCTACCAGATGTGTGTTCCATACGTGTATCCGTGTGTGTGTGCACGGGCACAGACTCAGTCCCCAGGTACAGCGAGTGAGTGAACCCTTCACACTGGAGAGAATCCTGGGCTGTGGCGCTGCCATTTACCAGCCTTGCTTCTTGAGCAAGTTCTGTTGCTTTTCTGAATCTCAGTTTTTTACCTATTCAGTGGTGTGCCTGATACTCACTACAAAAGGACAGTGGTTTTTAGTCACTTCGCCATTTTAGCAATTAAACTGAATCGACTGTATTCACACAAAATTTGGTTATGTTGGAGACTCTTCAACAAGATTTGTCTCCCAAACAACCGACTCTGTTATCTAAGTGTAGAAACAGCCCTCATGAAAAGATGAATTGCCTTGACTAATCCTTATAGCAACTCCATAGGTGAGGACTAGTTATCTCTGCTTTACGTTTGAGGGAACAGAGATTTAGAGGGGAGGTAATCTGTCCAGAATCACCCAGAGAATTTCTGGAGATCTGGGACACAGATCCACATCTGACTCCAAAGCCAGGCTTGCAACCACTCTCCTTCACCTCACCATGGCCCAGGACTGCTGCGAAGAACAACAATATGGTGGTTGTGGAGTTGGGGCACTGGCATCTGGTTCTCTTCACCCAGATGGAGTCTGCCATCTTCCTTGACCTAACCGTTTCTCCTCTATATCCCAGCTGGTACACATTTTCTTAAGGTCGGCCCTCCATTCTGCCTGGATGGAGGCACTGGGAAGGAGGACATGGGGACAGTTCATACTGGACATGGCAGTGAGTGCTAGCCTCTCGTCGAAGAGCATCTGTCTGCTGACACATCTTAGAAGCACCCGACGGTCGCTTAACTGCTTCATGCTACTGCTCCTGGTATCCCACCCAGGAGGCGACAGAAGGACCACCACGGGGACGAGACTGTCTAGACCCTACCTCATCTCTGGAGTCTTATGAATCCTTGAACTCTTCAACTGTTAGACTCTAAGAACTTGGTTCCCAGAAACAGTAAGGTTATGGGAAGCCGAGGTATTGAGCCCAGGAACTGAAGTTAAGGAAAAGCAGGGGAACAAAAAGACTGCCGGGGGGTTACCTCGAAACTAATTTAAACATAATCAGTGAGAAACAGAAGTAAAATCCTATTTCCAAAATTATTATTTGTTTGGCAAGATAGATAGACTCAATTTTGCACAGAAAATTGCATAGGAAAAAGCGTCTCAGTAGAGCCGTTTAACAGCAATTTAATATTTTAATAAGGCAAACGGTTCTGATTCTCAACTCTTTTGCAATGAAATCTTAAAATCCAATGAAAGTCTGTTTTCAATACCGCTTTACAAATTTTATTGTCCATTTAACAACCAAAGAACATTAACATTCTTTAGACACTTAAATTTAATCATAATGACAAATATTGAGCTTTCTAACTGCCCTTCTAATAATTTAGTGCTTAAAAAATATGGGTTTGCTTTTCTGATATTTTGTCTCAAAATTGTAAATAAGGTCAATTTACCCAGCGGCCTGCAAATGTCTGAGCAATTTTGTGTTATTCCCAAGCAGTCATTTAGTAACATAAAACACAACATGCTGCATGACAAATAAGAACACTCGAGAGGTTTTGTATTTCATTCATTAACAACAGTTCAAAGGATCTGGGCAGGAGTCGGTCCCATCATGAGAGTGCTGAAACCATGGCACCAAGAGAGGGGACAAAACCAGAGTCCCTCAAGCAGACAGAGGTGCAGAGGGAGCAATTTGACTCATTTTGAAACTTCTCTTTCTTAAGGGTAGTAGAGAGCCCACTGGACTAGCATTTGGAAGACTGGGGTTCTGAGCATTGTTCCAAAGACATATTGCCTCACCAAGGCTCAGATTCTAGAAGATCAGGGTAATCGTAATACCTCTTACATACGATTTTGAGAGGATTTAATTCAACGTTATAAATGAAAGTGTTTGCAAACCAAATATGCCCCTTGAAAGTAAGGAAGCATTAGCGTCTTTATAGTTGGTTCGCTGTATACCTATTCTGACCAGGATCACAACTTTGGTCTTGTGTGTGGCAAAATCTCTCTCACCGTTCTAAGCTGCCCTTTTGCCACTGTGAAGGACTGGCCATTAAATGTGTGTGCTGGTCCCTGTGAATTACAAAAATGTGTGAATAAACGAACACAAACCCACTCCACTGCTCGAAAAGAAAATGCATGGCTAATGTGTCTATTGATGGTGTCTTCTTGGCCACAGTCGAGTGCAGCCTCACGTATATTTCTCATCTCTCTCCACAGCTTTGTTGCTCTCCATGATCAGCTCATCGTCATACACACACTTGATTTTGTTTGCCTTATTTGCTGCCTCCTTGGGTAGAATATAAGCTCCACTTGGGCTGGGGTATTTGTCTGTTTCCTGTGCTGTCCTATCTCTTCCACCAAGAACAACGATGGACATGTAGAAAAATGAATTAATGATGTCCAGCTTGTGACCATTATATAAATGCTCATATGTCTGCAGCCAAAGGAGACCGGTGAACCATTGGGAATGGTTCATTAAAGTTTACGCTACTTTTAATGTTTTTAACGTTTCAATTCTGCTGTAACATAGCCCCTAAAATAATTTCATTATTTTTAATGTTTTCAACTGGTCTCATCAGCAACTTCTTGTTCAAGCATTTTTGTCCTTTTAGTTTTTGACTCTGTGAAGAGGGAGTATAAAGCTCATGCCTCAGATACTAATGTTTGGTTTAAAGGAAAACATAAGACATAGTGAGCGAGTACTGTAGACTGTGCCCCCCACCCCCAAATTCATATGTTGAAACCTAATCCCCAATATGATGGTATTAGGATGTGGCGCCTTTCGGAAGTGATTAGGCCATGAGGATAAAGCCCTTATAAAAAGGACCCCAGGGGTGCCTGGGTGACTCAGTCGGTTAAGCGTCTGACTCCTGATTTTGGCTCAGGTCAAGATCTCATGGTTCATGAGTTTGAACCCTGCAACGGGCTCTGTGCTGATGGTGCAGAGGCTGCTTGGGATTCTCTCTCTCTCCCTCTCTCTGCCCCTCACTTGCTTGATCTCTCTCTCTCTCTCTCCCTCTCTCTCTCTCTCTCTCTCTCTCAAAATAAATAAGTAAACTTAAAAAACAATAAAAAATAAAAAAGATCCCAGAGAGCTCTCTTGCCTGTTCCTCAATGTGAGGACAAGTCAGAAGACAGAAGTTCCTGTCTGTGAACCAGGAAGCAAGGTCTTACCAGACACCAAATCTGCCAGTGCCTTGATCTTGGATTTCTCAGCCTCTTGAACTGTGAGCTTGTTTGTAAGACACCCAGTCTCTGGTACTTGGTAAAGGCAGCCCCAAGGGGCTAACACAGGGAGTTTTCCCCTCCCCCGAGGAGAATTTGCATGTAAATTCCAAATCTGCTCTCCAAGCAATTTCCCATTATTTAAGGTTCATAAGTTTCCTTTATTTACTCAATTGCAAGAAACCAAAGTGTGATTATAAACAGCATTAATAACAAAGAGGCACAAAAATCCTACCACCCTCTGTTCCCACTTCGGTGCATCTGTCAGATTATTCTACGGCAGATTGGAAAGAGGGGGTTGTGTTAGCAGTCACGACCTAACGGCCAGTGATGTTGGTTCCATACTTTTCAGTGGGAATCACTATTTAGAACATTCTAGTCTTGTTCAATAGCTGCAACAGTAGAAGATGGACCTGTGGGGAGTGCTAAAGAGAAAGAACCAGTCAAGATGGAACGGAAGGATTAAGGGGGGAAATCCCACAATGGTGTTGCTTTCATGCATCTTTGAGAGGGGCTTTCCTCTGTCTTTATACGATCATACAGACAGTGGACAAGGTTTGAGAAGCCAAGAAAAAGACCTTTCTTTCTATATTTAATTCCCTCGGGTCTCTGACTCCTTGAGTTTGAAAACAACTTCGTTTTGGTAGGATTTTCCTTTGCACTTCTAGAGCCAGTGCAAACGCTGATCTGTTAGACACGGTTGAAGAGAGTGTAAAATGATACAGATGGTAGTGATAAAGTGTCTTAATGTCACCTTCTCCCACCTAGCATTTTGCCCCTTCCTTAGTGACCTTCATTTGGCCACTTCTCCTGCTTCAGGGAAATTTCCGGACAAAGACTCATGATTGGCTGTCTGTGAATTAGAGACACAAAAGCCTTAAACGCCTTTACGTTTATCTTGTCTATTTCCAGAAAGAAAGACACAGTGTAGATGGAGAAGAATGCCATGTTTGAAGACGTGTGCTTCATCTAGAAACTCCAAGGCAGTCTCTGAAATGTGCAGGTATGCTACCAAAACATTTATTCCTCTTTTAATTTTACCCTGGAAGGTCGTTGGTGCTTTGACATAGACCAAGTGGTCCCAGTAGGAAAAGCAAGCTCAGTGTGGGCCGTTGTCATTTACAGCATGCAGAGAAAGGTACTCACCAGCGCTGACAGTGATAGCTTCGATAAACTGCTCTCTCCAGCTGTTTGTCCCAACCACAAGGGCTAAGTTTGTCTTCTTAATAAGTTTGTCCACGGTACTCTAGAAGGGTTGGAAAGAATAAGATAACTGTTGGGTTGGTTAAAGCCTTGGGAAATCTAAGACCTTGGTGATTTTGAAACCCCAGAGTTCTACGAAGGGTAGGGGATGTTAGGCTCAGAACAACAGTATTGACATCAAACACTGTTATGATTATGCAAACGAGCATAGCCCTTGGCTGGAACCATTCGGAAATATAAATTGCTTCATAGCAAATTCGAGCCTCTTTCACTGCCTAATGGCCAGTGAAGAATGGCCTCAGTGTTTAGAAGAGCAGACGTTGCAGAAGCCCATCCCTTCCCCTTGAATGCTTCATGAACTTGCTTCTTTCCTGGCTTCAACTGTGGCATCCTGTCTATAACTGAATTAGTATATGGCCTGCTCAGCATTACACGTTTCTGAATAGCTGGAATTGGCAGATAGATTATGGAACTAAAAACTGTTATTATTGTGCTTTGGTTTATCAATGAAATGCAGCCAGAGAGCAGAGCCCCAAGAATTCTGCTGCAGGATCATCAATAAATGGATTTTTCTGTGGCTACTGATTTTGTCAGCCTGGCGGCTGTTAGAGAAGCCACTCTAACGCTACTTCTGTTGCAAACAAGAAAAGGCGAGACAAGAGAAGTTTAATTCATATGGTTTAGGGCACATTGCAATTGATGTTGCACTAGATTTCCCTCTCTGTTACTTTTCTCTTTAGACTTCTTTTTCTCTCTTAGACTTCTTTTTAAGCACTTGGCTTTCTACAGTGAGCACCCTCTAACTTTCTAAATGTCACTTAAGGTAACAACAACAACAGCCAAACAATCACAGGAGAACCAAGCAGGCAGATACACCCAAAGCACTACCACCAATCATAGCGACTACAGGGAGAAGGGTCACTCCCAGGACATGAGGGTACCCTGCCCAGAGAGACTATCGCGTGGACTAGTCTACCACACATATCCACACTTACTGTCAGAGCATCCTCGAATCCCCACTAATTGCAAAGAGGCAGAAAACACATATTATTTGTCTCGGGTCAACATCTATACACGTTTAATGCAATGCATGTCAACTGACTATGGCTTGGGAGAGAGAGAGCGAGCAAGTTCTCAGCCAACTGGGAGTGAAGAAAATGTGATCTGAGCAGCCTGTACAGAAGGCCAAAGCTCAGTCGGAACGTCAAGTGTGTTAGTTCAACGAGAGTCATCCGAACATGGAGATGATAATAAGCATGAAAGGGCCCACCTCCAACTGGCCCACTCTGTATTTTCAACATCATTCCTTGCTAGATGTTTTCCTTAGGGTGGTGACCTTTCCGCCCTAGCCTTGTGTCTAGAACTGCTAGCACCGCTGATAACCGCTGTAACCGTCACTGCTCTTGGCCACAGTATCTTCAGGCACAGGACAGGCATGTCTTTTCTCTCTGGACTCAGCCCCATTTTATCAAGCACACTGAGTGTCTTGGCTGGTGCCAACTCACAGTTCTGTGCAGGATATGACAAGAAATGACTTTGATTTTTCCTAACTGTAATGGAAACTTGGGGAAGGTCTTGCCAAAGGAGCCCTCTGTTCTGATGCCAAGGCAGAGAATCCCATCACCTGGGAGATAAACAGTTAAAGAGATAAACTGCTGTAATAGTTAAACACACAGAGTTGCCTCAAGAAACATCTCTAAAGAACAAAGTTTTAAAATAAATGAAAGTTAAAATTTATGTGTATGAAAAACCCAGGGTAGATTGTAAACTTTGGTTCATGTTGACTCTGGGGGACTATGGGACAGCCTGGTTCCTCCGAGGGCTTAATTTGCATACGTGTCCTCCCTTGATCCACGGGAAGAGGGGACACTAAGTAAGATGAATTTGAACTCTCACTGCACTGGACCTGTAGGCTATTGTCATAGCCTCACCATCAGCAGTGGGTGTCAGGAAGCCAAACCCTTAGTCACAAAATAGTAAACAGGAACCCAGCGGGCAAACGCAGAGTGGGACATTGTGAGGTACCACCCAGATTCGAGTCTCTCATATAGTTCTAAGAGCTCTGAATAGGTTCTTTAAAAACAGCTATGGACCTAGAAAAATAAATTTCTTAAAAGAATAATATCATATTGATATTCGAGGGCACTTCAGGAACATGCCCTCAACCTCCCTTTCCTTTTAATAGTAACTACTGGTGAACTTTGAGGAGACGGGAGGAAATAGCCTATGGAAGCTATTCTAGGAAGATAAGAACCCCGAACAAGTGGACTTCTGTAAAGAGACTGGGGAGCTTTCAAACGTCCAGGTCATTGGAGTGGTTACAGGAGAGAGCTTTGGACCCAAGAACGCTTTGCCGCCTGGAAGACCGTGCCCTGCCACACCCAGTCCGATGCTTCCTGCAGAGTTTCTGTGACTGCTCTTTCTAGTCTTGGGTGCATGGAAGGGGAAGGCCGGCTGTCCCATAAAGGAGAGACAGGCTGTCCCATAAAGCCTGTCCCATAAGGCAGGCTGTCCCATACAATTATTCCCCATGAGAGCCCTGGAGGGATGGAGGGCAAACTTGCCCAGAAATGCCAAGTAGTAGAATCTCCGTTATAGCAGGTGGCACCAGGCACTCTGATTCCAGGTGAAAAGAGGGGGCATGAGGAAGAGTGAGGTTGGCTACATCTGGACAGACTGGTCCGTGGAAATGGACAGTCTGAGGTATCTGCACCCCTGGGATCACAGGGAACCTGTGTATGTGTGTGTCAGTCCGCAGGTTCTAGATCAAACAACAGGTGAGCTCCGATACTTGGGGTCTGCCAAGAAAGCACAGGTCCCAGTGTTTACCCCTGTTCCTTTGCATGGGAATGAGTGAAAGAAACAGAGATTTGCAGCAGCCTGAAGGGGAACGTTTAATTGCATTTTTTATTTTTTAAAAAATTTCACTTCAATTGCAAAAAGACATTTTCCCTTCTACCTGTCTCCTCTCAGGCACCTCTGTTTGTGAACTAATTTTAAAAAATAATTAATGGATGCAGCTAAAGGAAAAGAGGCCACTACTATGAAACATCGAGATAAAATACTGAGGCTTCTAAGGTCCTGGCCTGATTGTCCCTGTTGGGATCCTCATTCTGGTTTTCCAAATAGGAGCAGAGTCTGCTTTTGAAAAATAATTGGGGAAGATGCAGCTGCACCATGGGTTTGTAGTTCTGGAAAACCAGAGAACGAGGTTCCTTTTCATGTCCCGCTCCAGAATTAGCGTGTGGCTCTCCTGGGGTCTTAGCTGTCAGGGCTGTGTGAACGAGATGGGTGGGAGGTAGAGTAGGGACAGAGGGAGCAGCTAAAATGGACAGCAAGTTTAGCCTCAAAATTCTTTTTTTTTTTTTTTCAACGTTTTTATTTATTTTTGGGACAGAGAGAGACAGAGCTTGAACGGGGGAGGGGCAGAGAGAGAGGGAGACACAGAATCGGAAACAGGCTCCAGGCTCTGAGCCATCAGCCCAGAGCCTGACGCGGGGCTCGAACTCACGGACCGCGAGATCGTGACCTGGCTGAAGTCGGACGCTTAACCGACTGCGCCACCCAGGCGCCCCTCGCCTCAAAATTCTAAGCTCACCCTAAGGCCCATCTGCTTAACTTCTGAAAAATGACTTTTCATCATCCAGAGGACCAGGAATCCAATTTCATCTGCTCAGTTGTGAACTCTCTGGTCACAGGCACTATATACCTTTAGTATGTTGACTGTGCTAAAATGTCCTAGGATCTGAAGAGGAGGACTAATTATAAATGAGAACTTGTCAATGGGGTGGATGTTTTATAGGGAGAGCTTCCCATTCCCCCTCCAGAACAAAAGCCTCCTAACTGTCTGCAGTGTGAACGGTTTGCTTCTAATGGATTCACTGGCTTCTTCAAATAGAGCTTGGTTTCCTCCACACATCACAATCTCTTGGAATCCACCTTTGCTTCTTCCTTCCTCTCCCCTCAGACAAAGTCCTCCCTTTGGGGCACCTCTGACCCTGGGCAGTGACAGATGCCACCCACTGGCCCCTGGTTCTGATGCTGTTCAGTTTGCAGGACCTCTTGGTTCCCTACCTTTCTAATTCTAGTTCTGCCCTGAAAAAATTCTCAGTTAATGAGCCAGTTCCTGACATTGACGGCAGTCTGGACAGTCTGGGTCCCGAGATGGGCCTGGCCTCCCCCGTGGGCAGCATCGGTGAGCATACCTTGAATTCGTAGGATTCTTCAATGATCACTTCCAGCTTGGTGTGTTCTCCCAGAATGGGGCGCCCCATTTCTGCAATGCGCCTCTCCTCTTCCTCTTTGCTGGTCAGCGGCTGCTTGTCATCACATTCCTCTGTGAAAGCGAAGGGCAAGAAAGTTAGCCCTGTGCTCAATTTTCTTTGGAAATCCCTGGGTTCTGCTACAAGAAAACCGAGAAGGAAGGAAGTCCTAATGACCTACTAAAAGTCCCTTGGGTGAGATCATAAGGCCGGAGGGGAGAAGTGCTGGCATGTCATCACTTCACATCACATCACTGTTAACAGCAGGTGACTGTAAATGACCCACAACCTGAGCACGAGCCAAAGTGCAGATCAGGAAAGCAGCTTGTATGGGCATATCACTGGGAAAGACTCTGCCTGCACGCCGTCTGTGCTGAGGGATCACCCAGCTGTCCCCTGTGATGCTGGTTCACCTGGCTGTTTTTATACATTCCTTTAGCAGGTGACCAAAGGAACCGTAATGAAAAGTGCTGGAGTGACACAAGGGATGGAGGGATCTGGCCTCCTCCTCTCCACTCTCCAGAGGCAACAGAAAATGCCCCAGCGCCAAAAAATTGGTTGAAGGGAGATTCTGATCTTAGCCAGAGCCCCTGTTGCAAGTTAAGAAGCAAACCATCCATTCCGTGTTTCACAACGATGCCTGTGTCCTCGTGCTTCCGCTCTGTGGTGCAAAGTTGAGATTTGTTAGGAAGACCTTGACCACGCTCATCTTAAAGTAAACGGGGGGCAAAGGTGAAGCCTTTGGGAGTTAATACCACTCACCATGTGAGCATGATTATTTCCAGAACCACCAGGTTCCTTACACTCCAGGAGAGGCTAGTGGGTGTTAAGAAAATGTTAATGGACTTGAGAGTCCACTAATGAGGGGAAGCTCACAGTTGGCTCCTCGCTATGTGAAGGTCATTAGGATAAATTTCAGACTGAAAAAGGCCATGCGCATGGCAAACACCATTCCTATAATCACTCTACCTCCTTATCCTTCAGGCCCAGGATGCCGGAACGAGACAGGCTACCTGAGTCAAGTCAAAAGTACCTCATCTCCAAGGGAGTCGTATGGGTGGTATGGAAAGACCTCTGCCCTGATGCCTTTGCTTCTAGAACTTTCCAGGCAAACTGCCTGTGGTAGGAATCTGTTGACTGAGGAAACACGAGAAAGGGAGGGACTTCTAGCCCAGTCTTCTTGCCTTTTGTGTTTATTTAGGCATCAGCTTCTGCAGGAGTCCATACCTCTCATTCCCTCCAAAGACAAGTTTTCCCTCTGCTGAGGGCCCTGCTGTGGTGGTTCCATTTGATGCTCTAGCAAATTTTGTAGAGAACCAGTTCCTAGGCCAGCTCACTGCTAGGGCACAGAGAAGATGGGCTAGGGATACTGCTAGCTAGCATTTTAAATTTTTTTTTTTTTCAACGTTTATTTATTTTTGGGACAGAGAGAGACAGAGCATGAACGGGGGGGGGGGCAGAGAGAGAGGGAGACACAGAATCGGAAACAGGCTCCAGGCTCTGAGCCATCAGCCCAGAGCCCGACGCGGGGCTCGCACTCACGGACCGCGAGATCGTGACCTGGCTGAAGTCGGACGCTCAACCGACTGTGCCACCCAGGCGCCCCGCTAGCTAGCATTTTAAATACCAAGTGTCAAAACCAACCCAAGGCAAAAGCAGGATGTAGCATATTAATGCTTTAGTATGTATTCAATAGTGTCTTCCTAAAAGAATATTTTAGAATCTGCTTTTCTATCCCCAATCCTTATGGGGCCTCAAGGAAATTAGACGGAGACTAAAAAATAAGTGATTTTGGACTGACCAGAAAGTGCTAAATGTTAAGAGATCAAAGGAGAGGGGCAAGGAGATTAATTTTAACTGCAGAAGTAGTAGAGATTTTTATAGCAGGCTTGGGAAGTTATGACCCAAGAGAAGGCAAAGGGTTCCAACTGGTGTCCTCCAGATTTGTCCTTGAAATTTATACGTAGTCAAGGAAGTAGTTAGTTGAGATATGTGATGTCTAGTCTACCCAGTGCTCAAGTCAATCGTATTTTGATTCCTTGCTTTCTGATCCTTGAACTCAGGATAATGTTATTGGTAGTTTTCGTAGCAGTAGGTTCTTTTAGTGTCTTTGTTCAAAACCTTGGCTGAACACGGATGTCTTAGAGACTTACAGCAAATAAAAATTATTTTTCCAGAATAACAGCCAGGATTATTATTTGAATTGCAAAACCATGGAGAGAGAATATTTATTATGGCTTCCTTTTCCGTAGTTTACTTATAAGTGATAAGTTGCTTTAAATGGGACTCAGGCACTTTATGTAGAAAATTGGAGAAATTACAAAAGAAAGGTGATGTGGTCACATTGTTTAATGCCACATTCCACAAAATGAAATTATTTGGAACATGGCATTGAACAAATGGACATGGTAGCAAATGAAATTGAATTACAGTGATTAAAAACGGTTATTTATTCCCTTTTTAGTCATCTTTCCATCCTTCTGATCAGGATGAAATGCTTAGTTTGGTGCTATTATATCTGTAACTAGTTCCTGACATTTGCTGTATATGCATATAAAGATCCTGTTTGTTGTTCACGTGAGAAGTGAGGTATAGAGATGGGAGAGCTTAGAATGCAGCGAGGTGAGGCTGAGAAATCAGGGTGGGGAAGCAGCTTGCTCTGTCTAAGGGAGTCAGGGAAGCCTTCAGAAAAGAGGAAATATTTGAAATTGGCCTTGGAACCTGCAGAGCAGCTTGCCAGGTGAAGTTGGTGGTAAGGTTGGCTAGAAGGTGGTATAGAAGGGGGCATTCCAGGCAGACAGATGTCCAAGCACAAAGGCATAATGTCATGGAAAGGTCAGGGCTATTTGCACTTAATAAATGTCATGAACATTTAAGAGAGAATTGTATGTGATGGAAAGGAAGCAACTAGATAAATCCTGGTGTTGCTCTGCAACGATATTGATAAATTAGTATCTGTGGTACAGATTTTTGATGCTGGCAAATACTGGTCTGTTTTTTTAAAAAGTGTCCTCTCTTGGGGTGCCTGGGTGGCTCAGTCGGTTAAGCGTCTGACTTCGGCTCAGGTCATGATCTCACGGTCTGTGAGTTTGAGCCCTGCGTTGGGCTCTGTGCTGACAGCTCAGAGCCTGGAGCCCGTTTTAGATTCTGTGTCTCCCTCTCTCTGCCCCTCCCCTGTTCATGCTCTGTCTCTCTCTCTGTCTCAAAAATAAATAAACATTAAAAAATTAAAAAAAAAAAAGTGTCCTCTCTTTGGAGATACCTGGATGGCTCAGTCGGCTAAGCGTCCAACTCTCAGTTTCGGCTCAGGTCATGATCTCACAGTTTCCTGAGTTCGAGCCCTGTATCAGGCTCTGTGCTGACAGTGGGGAGCCTGCTTGGGATTCATTCCTTCATTCTCTCTCTCTCTCTCTCTCTCTCTTCCCCTCATACTCATGCTGCTCATACTGTCTCTGTCTCTCTCAAAATTAAAGAAAGAAAGAAAGACAGAAAGACAGACAGAAAGACAGAAAGACGGAAAGAAAGTGTCCTCTCTTTAAAAAAAAAAAAATCCTCTCTTGAGATATCTTTTATTGGTTGGGGGAAACAGTTTAACATCATTTGTTTGGATGGTCTATTATATTTGTTTCCTTTTCACTTGGTTGGTTTTTGTTTTTGTTTTCTTTCCTTTTCATTTTGAATGCTGGATCAAACACAGTCCATTTTACTCTGGCCAAGTCAGTTTCACCTCCTTACTTATGCACAGTGATAACATACTGGAGTTTTAGTTTGGCTTGTCAGAGAATTCATTCTCTGTCTCTGTCTCTGCATACATATACAAGTATTACTTTTAAAATTCACCATATTTAATTGAGAAGTTGATAGTAAATCACATAACATCATAGGCTTAACCAACCAACACAATTTAAAGATCAAATGTGTAATTCATACTCACTGTAAAAATCAGTATTTTTTTAGAGTTTATTTTTTAGAGAGAGATTGAGAGAGCACGAAGCTGAGAGAGGCAGAGAGAGGGGGAGACAGAGGATCCAAAGTAGGCTCTGTGCTGACAGCAGACAGCCTGATTTAGGGCTCAAGTCCACAAACTGTGAGATTATGACTTGAGCCGAAGTTGGATGCTCAACTGACTGAGCCACCCAGGCACCCCATAAAATTGGTATTGACAAGACATAAACCAAGCCTGTGATAAAACCACCAGTCAAGTCTGGGTATCATGATTATTGAGTGGGTAAGTGTGATGTGAGGAATAGGAAAGTCCTACTGGGGCAGGAGGAAGTGTTTCTACCACAGTAGCCAGTGATGGCAATAATTGAGGAATGAATATCCCTGTCCTCATCCAGAGACTTGGAGACGATGCCTGGGCTCTATGCTTATGGTAGATTTGGGATGACTGCGTGGTCCTCTGGTCACCTTGGCAATGTTCCCTCTAGAGAACCCCCCACAGATGTATTATCATCAGTGTGTATGTGGCTATCATCACATTGCCTGGAGGCAAGAAAGGCAGGCTCTGGAAAGAAATACAGCTTGCTTTTAAAGAAACTTCATTATACTTGGAAAGAAAGACCCATTTTGAGAAGCAAGACTTGCGAGAAATCTGGAACATGTTGAAACTTGAGAGGGAGAGGCCATGGGGTCAGTCTTCTCTTCAGGTCCATTTGCTCCCTTGACTATGCATCCTGTCCTGTGTGGATATGCTTGTGTTATTGTTGATGACCCACCATACTCCCAGCTGCAGAGAAGCCACTGTATCCTTTAGCAATGTTCTAGAGGGGACAGGGGCCAAACTGTTTCATGTCTAAAGACTTCAAGAACACTTGAAGGCAGTTAACTTCAAGCTAACTAAACTGTGGTTTTCAAGAACCATGATGCAATGAGTACCTGCAATGGTGATTACAGTGGAAGGGATCGGATGTTCTCTAGCATGAACTTTCCGGAAGACAGGCTGGCCTAGCAAGAAGGACAGGCAGAAAATCAGCAGAATGGATGCACTGGTTTGCTACCAGAGCTTTGTGGAATTAGTAAACTAAACATCACATCCAGATGCACACATCACATCCAAGCAGTGTTAGTTTGGGGATTGAGTTACTCCTATGGAGGTCACAGAAGTGAACAAATAAGTGAAGTAAGTGTTCTAGGAGCCAAGCCAGATTATGTGAATGAACCACACCCTCCTCAGTAGGGGGTGCTGCTAGATTCCTGCAAGCGTCTGAGGTGGAGTGTCCATGCCCTTCAAGTGACTGCTTCCAGAGGCCTCACAAAACAATGGAAAGCACTTGGTGTGATGACAGGTAACCTGGTTTTGAAGCCTACTGGTGCCAATGACATAGCCAATAACCTTGAGCAGGTTATTTCCCAGTTTCCCCACATGTAAATGGGGATAATAGTACCTGCTCCATCCACATCATAGGTTTGTTTGAGGGTCTAGTGACATAGCATCTGGGAACATGCTTATTTATTTCCTGGGCAGTCTGAATAGGAGAATGTTTTATCCACTGGCAGGCTTTGCAAGGGTACACCATCATCACAGTAACTCTTGGGTTATTTGGGCCTACGGTTTTCGTTAAACTTCTGGCTCAATCAACTGCCAAATCCACCTGCCGTTGACTTCTACCAAGGGCTACCTAGAACTGATCTGAGAATTGATGAAATCGACTTGGTGCCAACTTTTGCCAAAATGCTTGCCATCTAAGTTTGGGCAAAGCATTCTCTTCTCTGAGACTCAGTTTCCTCAACTGTAAACGAAGCTAAAATTGAAGGGGGTTGGTTCCTCTACCCTAGGTACTGCAGTGATTGAAGTGTGTTACAATGTCAGAATTTTCATACTTTGGCTTTCTTAAAAAGCCACGTACCTTGTTAAGTCTACTGTATTATGAGAATTATCTAACTGGGAGAGCAACTTTTAGAGAAGTATATTGACTTTTAATATACAACTCTATGGCTGCCTGTTTAGGGAATCACACATGCCTCTCTCTTTTCCAAACTGAACCAGAATACTTAATTTTTTTTAAACAATCCAAATTAATGCGCTCTAGTTTCACATCACAAGCAGTGTGATGCACACGCAATGAGTCCCCCTCATTGCTCATTTGACTGGAATTCACACTGATGGCATTTATGAGCCATGGCTGGGCTTTGGATTGCAAAGGGGTTAAGATGAAGGTAGGAATGAAGAGGTTGAAAGGGAGGAAATGAAGGTGCTAGAACACTCATCATTAGAGGGCCAGGCTCTGAATCCAGATGGGTGATTTGGGGTAGATTGATTAATCAATTGATTAATCTCTTTCAACCTTCATTTCCTTCACATAGGTGAGAACAATATTATCTTTGTAAGGTTGAAGATTAAATGGTATACCAAATTACAAACTCTAATGAGCTATAACATATAGGAGGTTATCATGTTTTATGCCATAAAGGTCAAGGGAGAATGAGATCATAGGTCCCAACAAGGGCCTTTCAATGAGGCAAGGTCTAGGAGCAACACATAAAGATTTGCAAATTCCAAAATCACCTCCAGCACTTAATGTCCACCACTAATGAAATCTCTGAAATATATTGGGCTGTGAACCAAATGACTTTTTCAATTTCCATATATTCTGCTTCAGATTTAGATTTTCACACTCAGCTGCACAAGACTACAGAAAAGCTGCAGGCGGAGGCCAAGGGCTAGATTAATTCTTCTCTACTGCCCTTGCATCTCAAAGCCTTGACTTCAAAGCCTCAAAGTGACTTCAAAGGAAAGTTCTTTAGGCTTAAAGCTGCTTTTCACTGTATAGACCTAAGTTTTAGAACCTTCCCCAGGGCATCTATAGCATGTGGATCCCAGGTATTCTGACCCAGCTCAGGAGAAGAAGGGTCATCTAAAGTGAGAGGGGCCTGCCAATGTGGAGATTCCCAGAGAGTTTTGGAACATTCTCTTGTTCTAACTGTATCAATTTCAAGTGTTGGGAAGAGGGGGGCAAGAACAGAAAATCTCTAGTTCAAATTAAAGCCTTAAGAAAGATTTAATGAAGTAAGTACATGAAATGAGAGAAATCTTTGGAAGGAGTGATTCTGTTCTCTTGAACGCAAGATGTGTCCAAGGCAGGAAATGTTGGGCATTACTGGACAGATATTCTAGAACATGATATGAACAATTTCTGGGGAAAGAAAACTAGGATCCTGTTATTACCTAGATATTTAAAAGGGAGGGTGCTTCAAGTGACACAAAAGGAAGGCCCAAAAAGCAAAATCCTGACATAGTCAATTATCAGGAAAATAGGAAAATAGCTAAATACATCAATGCATTTTAACAAGGCACTATGTAGCCAATGATTTTCTAGTGAAGATCTCATTATCAGGCTGCACAGGACTTAAGGTGCTGCTAGACCCTACAATATTTCTCCAATGGTTGACTTTTTAATTTCTAATTATTTCAGAATCCATGAAGGCTACCTTGCCCAATTTCCACCTCCCTGAAATCTCACAAGGACAACCAACTTATTGGGTGCCAGGAGCAGAGTATTTCCAAGAAGCCTTCAGTGAGTTCAAACATGGGATGAGAAAAATAAGATAAAAGTTTTAAAACTAAATGCAAATTCCCACACTTGGATTCAAACCCAGCATCTTCAGCAGTGCACAACTGGGGAGACTTGACGGGGGCGGGGGGGAGCTTCACATGGTTCAGATTTTAAAAACCCTCTGTGAGGACTTGTCCTGTTTTAGCATTTTTATCCTTTTCAATGTCTGTGTCTCTGAGAGTCTGTGGATTATTTTATCATTAAATGCCGTGTCCGGGGAGGAGAAGCAGAGAGCAAAGACCCCCTGTGAAATTGCTCTCATTCAGAAAGTTCCACTTTGGACAGAATCATATTGGAACGACCTGATCATGAGTTTATATGAACAGTGGTTTAATTAATTCCCAACTCCCCCACCATAGCATTTGCAAAATGGAAATTTTTGGAAATATTTCTCCCCTTAAATATTTTGGTTCAGCTGATTTCAGGAAAAAAAGAATGCCACTGTTGGTATCTGCACAACATATTGAAAATGCCATGGCCATTAGGATGCCTTTAGAGACATCTTCAACCTTCACCTTCACACAGATCAGACCTACCATTTATTATTTCTGTCCCTCTCTAAATCTGCATAGATGATTCTGAAAAAGTGAGAAATTGCTTAGGGTCAAAAGGGAGGATGCCGTAAGGAAACATCTTCCTTCTGTACACAAGAAAATAGCTTTAGAGTGTTTGGAATAGTTTAGTGTAATCAACACAGGCTGGATACCAGTATGAATTTGAGAGTTTTAAACTTTTTGACTCGCAGTTTGGGTTTTTATAGAACACTCTGTAATGCACCTGAAGAGGCCATGATTATAAAGCTCAAACTGAAGTCCCCAAACAGGGGCTCAGATTGGTGCTGTGGGGTGAGGGGAAAGGACTGCTCTGTCCTCTGCTAACCGGGCATCATGTATTAGTAGGAGCCTGAACTTGGGCCATGGAGCAGTCCTAGATGTCAATCCCTCTGTTTCCTTAAGGCCAGCAATTGTCTTATTTATTCTGGCACTCTGGAGCATCTGGCAGGGGTACACAGCACATCATCAGTGCTACGTGAACATTTATAAATCGACCAGTATCAAAATGTGAACAATTACAGGTTCTCCATACAAATGTGCATATACAGGAACACAACACACACGTTGTTAATGTGTAAAACGTTAAATGTGTAAAGTCAACAAGAACACACCATGTGCCACGGCTAAATGTTAACGCAGGTTACCTAAAATGTGGTTTTGGTTTGATTTTTAAGGGCATTTGGGGGAAAATGAAGAACATTAAAAAAAAAAAAACTGTCTTACCGTACAGGTATTTTCCTTCATAAAAGCAAATAAAAATGAGAAGTGATTTTTAAAAATGTAAACAACACATGGTGAAAACAGCAAAAAAAAAAAAAATTGACGTCATTAGCTTTAAAAATTCATACCTGTTATTGTGAAGCCACCTAAAAAAGAAAAAAGAACAAATGTTACAATTTATTTAACTTACAATCTAAATAACAAATACTAGTGACATTGGCTGCCTGACCACCCATCTAAGATACAGAAACTTGCCAAATTATATTCACAGTTAAGAAAAAACTGAAAACATCTGCACATGATTTAATCGCTACTCATTCTTTTAAGATTACGGGGCTTAGTGCACAAATTTAATTCTTGTGCATACCTAAGCAACCGCTGGTTTTTAAAGAGACTGCACTGAACTAAAAATGGAATATAAACTATCTGAACTACACAAAAATGAGGCCAGCGGCCCTACACAACAATATGGCTAGTAAACCAACAGAAATAACAGAAGAGTCAGAAAGGTACTGTATCACCTGACATTCATGGAAAATAACTTAGAAAAATGGAAAGGAAATGCAAGAAATGAAATGCTTACCAAGCTCATTCAGTAACAGGGCTGTGAAAGAAACAGACAAAGACAAACACAGAATAAGAGACCAGATGAATAATGAAAGTAAGAGGAATATCAGCAGAAAGAAATCCAGGCAGATTTGATTACAGTGGTAGGGGGCCACTGCTAACATGGGTGCACCCCAAGGAAATGTGGCATTGGGAATATTTTCAAATAAACAATCCCAACGCTAATTTTTGCAAGTGTGTGTGGTTGATTATTATATGTGTACAGTTCACCTGGGGACTTCATAAAACATTTCTACTGTATATGTTTACATATACTATACGTATCCAGTTTACCACACACAGTAGAAATATTTTACGGAGTTAATCTTAACTTTATTTGACTGAGTCTTCCTCATTACATATTGCCAGAGAGTTACTGAACTCAACATACGGGAGTCTTAAATCATCCAGGATCTCAGGTATGATTTCTATCGTCGTTCAATGACGATAGAAAGAACATCTCAGGAAATTCTATTTTGGCTGCCCTGCCTGACGGAGACTTTGGCACAAGGTAAAGCCCTCTCTGGAGGTTCTACTTATTTGGTATTCACTGGCCATCAAGGGATGCTTATGTTTTTTAAACCTTCAAAACTTGAGTCCCAGGAATTAGCACTTATGTGTGTGTCCTTATCTATGACTTATGCATATTATAAGTGCACGATCACACTACTTCTTGTGGACCTGTAACTTCATGGAAACCGACAAGGCAGGTGGAGGTGGGGTGGGGTGGGACATCCGTGATTTATGTTCCAGGTTATGCGCTTTAAACCCAGACTATACAGTGGCGCTTTATTTTGGTGAAAGCTACCTAGCTAAACATATACCAATTACTTCAGGAGTTGTGGAGGAGAATGCTACAATTACATTTTCAGCCCTGTTTTCCTGTTAATGGTAGTGGCATTAGAGGATACTTTCTAAAACAAGTCAGTAATTTCACTTATAGTGACAAGAATCCACTTGGAAGGGTGCGAAACCAGATAGTGCTATCAAGGAATTTTAATTTGCTTTCACATGAGGGCATATTTTACTAAAATGGCAATTGAAAGAGCTGTATCTAAGATGCTCTTCCTTTAGATAAAAGACAGTGTTTTGGAGGAATACATTTAGAAGTAAGTGCTTTTTTCCTGTATGTTAATGAGGCATTTTTGATCCCATCTTTGTAAGAAATCAGCTCAGTTTTCTAAAGTGTCTTTTCCTTCTGCCTACTGCCTATGGAGCATATTAAATAGACCGCATTAAAATGAGTCCCCAAAATGTTCCTTTGGGACATGATTAAGTCAGGACATATACTTTTTTTTTTTTTTTTCTGACGGACTCTGAAGTCTGTGAGTTCTTACAAATATGAGATCAAATTCCCCCAAATGTTGAGTCTATACAGGAATAGACTATATTTGATTTTTTTTTCTTACATGTAAAAGTATAAATTTCTTACCAAGTGGTCCAATCGTCTCCTATGCTACTACATGCATGTTTGTATGCAGTGAGTAAGATCTATTAATGTGTAGAATGCTCATTTACATAATCCCTTTAAAATGGCCACTAGTAGAGGGTAATTATATGAAGCCCTTGTGATAATTCAGAACAAAATATTATCTTTAAGGGTGGTATAAAATTCCTGTCCTTCCTTATGAAAACTAGGCCGTGGAAATAGATATAAAATCAAAGAGCACAAAGAAATTGGCTTCTTTGTTCAAATATTTTCTAAAAATATGTAAGTACAAATCAACTAAAAAAAAATCTAGCTTTAAGGATACTGCTATTTATTTTTCCTTTTTACTATACATATTAGAAAACTGTCAATTCTATAAGGATCAAAACATTTTGGAGCATAAGGCTGGCTAGGCCTTAAGCAAGGCCTAAATTCATGTCTACCTCTTGTCCCTTGGAAATGTCATATTTGATGATATGAAAAATCTTAGGCCAAATGGATGCTACAATGTGTACAACAGTATTCTTCAAGGGTCTTTGCTCTTATTAAATATCTATTTTTTTGAAAACTGGGTTGTGGAAAGGAGCCTAATTACTGAATTATCTCAAAAGTTCCTATTAGTTGCCATTAGACTAATGGCATTAGTTATAAGTCATTACTTATTAGTCATTACTAATAAACATTATCACTAAGTTTTTATGACTAATGTTCAAGGGGAGATTTGGTAGTCAGAACCACATTTTAGAACAATCCCTGAATAGTGAATAACTGAACACAGAAATCATGCATTTAGATCATCACTTCTGATTTACAGAAATCTCTTACGGTATTTCTTAAGTCTGCGTTTCAATCCAGGTAAGTGGGCGTTTCCTGAAGAGAGGGGGCATTTCTTGGTGCACTTGTGAATGAGGGAAGGGGATGAAATTGCTAAAGCTTCCAAGGAAATAAAGGATAGTACTTGGAGCCGAGGAAGAGGAGAGAGTTAAGTGTGAGAGTAGGAGACACGGAGAGAGAAGAGTACAATTTCTCGCTGGTATGTCTTTGTATACTCTCACACCTGTCATTCCTCTTCTTATCCATTTTGGTTCCTCAAGCACAAGGGAGAAACTGCACTCTTTCTCATATTCCTCACGGTCAAATATTCTAATGGTAATGATCTTCCTGTGGGAACACAAGACAAAGGCAAAACAAATGGTTGGCGTCACACGCTCATGCTAGGTGTTCACCAAGCTGCATGTTACTGTGATGTTATGAAGGTTGAACTGGCAACACATGGACCTCCAGAAGTATGTAAAAGGGCATCACGGCTACTCCCAGCTGGCCCCGGTTACGTTTTCTTCCAATTTACCACTTACACCATTTCTTCCTGCTTCACTTAGCTGTCAGGAAGTATCCCAACTTAGGAAGAGAGATCAGAAAGTTGGCTTCATTTTGGCCTGGCAAACGTTAGCACCATCTTTCCCAGAAATGGGAGGCCTGATTGACTGCACTGAACATTCGTTTCTCAGCCCTGCAGCGTGCAGAGTGGCCAGAATTGGCTGATGGAGCTACAGGTTGGGACCGCTGTGGCCCCCGGGGGTGAGATCTATGCCCTGTTACATAGGTGGAGGGATGTGTGTGTTGTGAGTCACGTCTGAAGAGTGCAGGCATCCAGGGGTGGCACAGGCCAGCAAGAAGCTGTTGGGCTCAGCCCTGGAGCAGCTCCCCCACCTTTCTTCTCACTCATCTCCACCAGGCGGGGCTCTCCAATCTCAAGGAAGAAGGTCTTGTTTTTCTCATACTCCTCATCATCAATTACCTTGACTGATATTGTTTTGCTGAAACAGAGAAGAGTAGAAATTGACGAACAAGGGAAAGAGAAGGAACATAGAGAAGAGGAAAGCAAGGTTAACGAGCTGCACTTCCAGACAAACTTCTGTACTTCCAGAGAACCTTCCGTGACTTTGTTCTTCCAGAATGGGTGTGGGGTAGGTCTGTAAGATTATAGAGGTCACCCAATGCATAGCTCCCCTGCCCAAGGCCATGGAATGATTTTAGGCAACACGTAGAACTCAGGACTAATAGGTTTATCATCAGCATCATGAGGAGGAAAAGCAGAAGAACACAGATCACAATAATAAGAAAAAAAAATATTTACTTAGTAAATGCCTTAATCGTAGGATTGTCTGAGCTGTGCCCGGGAAATCAATCCTTTAGAACAAATAGGTAAGTCACATCAAAATATCAACAGAGGTTATCTGTGAGTGACTGGCTTATGGGTCATTTTTTAATTTTTTTACCTTCATTCTGCTTTACTGTATTTCCAAACATAATATTTTTATCATAAAGTTTTATTAAAGTAATAAATGTATAAGACCATCACAAAATAAAATCAAACACTTTTATGTTACCCCACCCAATGTCCTAGAATCAGACTCTTCTTCAAGTTAGTCAGATTTTCCACCTAGATCTCAAGGGGAAGGTGTTCATGTTTTATTTGTCTTTCTAAAGAAGAAAGCTGAGGCCTCCCAATAGCTGTTTTGGAAGGTGGGGGATGGGGAACGATGATGTTATAGTTATTTTTATCCCTCCAAAGTTGAATTTCAACTCTTACAAAATATACCATTTATACTATTTCCAACTCTAGCAATACACCAAGGCATTTAGTTAAGAATTCTTCCTGTAATCCATCCATTAGCACTTGTAGCCTTAGGGTCCTCTGGTTGAGAGTGACTGACAGACAGTAGGACAAATGCAAATATTATGCAAATGTCAATTTCCCATAAGCCTGATGACTGTGAAAAGAAATCTAATGTTACCTTCTAATTAATAAGGGCTTAATCACTTCCTATATTGCAACTTACTCAGAGCCCCCTAAACACTTGTTTGTCCTTGAAAAAAATTTTTTTTCCAGTAACATTGGCCAAGAACATTTCTGACTAAAGTTTTTGAAACAATGAATTTACATAGACACAGTTTTAATGTCATGGACGTTATTTAGTTTGAGTGGAGTTTTCTAGATCTTCTGGAACAAATTTTGTTTATAATCTTTTTTTTTTCTTCTAGTTATTGACCAAAGCCATCAAGTTTCATTTAGACCTATGTATGACAAGGAGCTTCAGTGTTCTTTCCTAGTATTAAATAAAGGTAGAAGTTGCTTTTAATTTTCTGAAAATCCTAGTTCCTAATGCTAAATGCTTTAGTCTTACTTTCTGGGGTTAACATTGTGGAAATGAGATCAAATGATTGCATCTGGTCCTTTGGAGCCCCATAACCGGCTCTCTGTTCCTCAGCTAAAGAATATCCCTGAATGATGCTCATATCTAATTTCTCATTACTGAGGAATTGGGGTTCATAACAGGGCCTTTTCTATCTCAGCTGTGTTCTCAAAGACTGAAATACTAAGGCCAGGTGAACATCTGTAAATGACTAAAGCAATAATTATTTTTATTTTTATTTATTTTTTATTTTTTAAATCATTTTTAAAGAGTAGTTAGGTATTTACAAAACTACCAACAATGTGATGAAGTCCAACTACGTGTATACAGTGAACAGTTCCTGTCTAACTTCTAGAATTGTTTTCTGGAAGTGACCCATTTACTTAGAGAGTGAGAGAGTGTAAATATATAATAAAATCAGCCTGCCCTGACTATATTAAGATATCTGATCATTCCTCAATCTCCAAAAGTTAAAAATTATTAGAGAGAGCACAAGAGATGTAAGCCATGATGATACATGAACTCTTTATTTCAGAACTGAATTTGATGTTATCAGTGAAATCAAGTTTATTTTGCAAAACCTGCCAAATGTCTATCCTCTTTGTCATTGAAGTTATGCATTTGGGGTATTAATTTCCATCTTCCTGCCTTATAGTCATAAACTGCAGTTGTACAATTCCACTAAAGAAGTCACCCATAAGACCAAGTGTGGCAAAGTGCTGATGGGCATTAGAAGGGCCCTGCCACCATCTTCTGGACTTGATGGTCTAACATGCCTTATCAAGGCAGCTTCATGAAGTTGAATGAATGTAGCTTAATGTAGTTCAGCTACATTAAGCTGAATGTTATGTTGCAATGCTCTTGCTTATATTACCTAAAAACATTTGGCTTCTCTTTCTGCATCTTGCAGTCCCAACCCATCCTATGTGTAATCCCACGTTTTTTTGATTTGCATAAATAGAGCACCATAGAGATGACTGGAGTAGCCTGGCTAACCGGGTAAGTCTGTTAAGAAAAAACTACTGGTTTTCTACCCAAAAAGCAACATGATCACTCATTCACAAATGAATGGAAGTAACCAAATAACATTGTTTCATATCCTTTGTGAATTTAATCCTCTATTGTTGTAGCAGTTTTATTTTCTATACTCTGGAGTATGAGAAATATAAAATCCCACACAATTTGTATAATACAATAAGCACTGAAAGTTTACCTTTAGATTATCAATATTTACTAGGTCCATAATCCTTAGAAAATGTTTCAGGATTTGATAACTGTAAGACTGGAAAATCAAAGATGAAGAAAAAGAAAACAGTACCTCTGTAGGTGCCTGGCAAAGACACCTAAAATAGATGGGATTTGCATAATGGCATATTGTTTCAAAATCATTAATAATACCATCAATAGTATCCCTGACAGGAGGAACCATTAAATTATAAATTGATTTTGGTGCTCTTGCATAGTAAAACTATTAATAGGCAACTTGATTATTGAAGGACATTTCAGTCCATTTAAAGAGGCAGGATAAAGTTAATCCTTATGAATTAGCCCTTGAAACCAAGAGAGGCAAAAATCAGAAGAGATTGCCAATGTTCACCTTTCACTTCTCCCCCTAGCAAAGGTAGCAAAGGTGAAAATGACTAACATAATTTGAGAGAGAAAGAGAGAGCGAGCACGAGCAGAGGAGGGGCAGAAGGAGAGGGAGAATCTTAACCAGGCTTCATACTCAGCGCAGAGCCCAGCCCAGAGTCCGACTTGGGGCTCAATCCCAGGACCCTGAGATCATGACCTGAGCTGAAATCAAGAGCCAGAAGCTTAACCGATTGAGCCACCCAGGCACCCCCTAACCAATGTAATTTTTAAGGGAACTTATCCTTAGGCTGTCCTTTGCTCACTTTTCAGAGCCTAATGCCACTTCTTCCATCACAGGGGAAGTTACATGAGATGGGGTGGATTTGGTAAGGACTCCAGTTATTCTAGTTTGATAATCAGCAGAAGCACACCTCTGTTCCTCATAATTTTGCAGTGGATATAGAATCTCAAGGACTGAAAAGATTAAAGGCCCTCCCATTTGCACCCCACCCCCACCCCCCATTGCCACACCAATCCCATATTCAAAGGGCTTTTGCTTTATAACAGGGACTCCCTCTCCCTGAGAACGCAGATTCCTGTTGGCTGTCCTTTTGTTCTCTTTACCGACAGGTAGCAGTCAAGTCAAGTTTTATTTCTTTAGACTGAAAGGTTAACCAAAACAAGACTGGAAGACTCAGGTAGACATAGCCCTTCAACCAATGACAACTCTTGTACTCTGATTGCCCTGATAAGGAACAAATAGAAAAGCTGATATCGTGCAATTTTCATCCACCATAATTATGAAGAAGGTAATGAGAACTTTTCACTTGATTTTTTTTAAAACATCTCTCTAAAGTTGTTGAGTGTACTATAAAAAAGATGTTTTCTGGAAACTAGCAAAGTAGTTACAGATCTTATGATAACATTAGATGATTTCTCAATATGGCCAAAATTTTTATAGTAATACACCTTGGTTCCATTTCTAGGGGGGAAAAGATTTTAAGGAAGATCAATTTGTTTAGTGGAAAAATACGGGCTATTCCTTTTGATTTCTCTGTAGTGCTTTTTCTCTGATAATAAACCAACAACTATTTTGACTTCTCAGTCTCTGTGGTATCTGATGGGTCTCAAAAGACCCAAACACCTTATAACATTCGGCCAAGGAGTTTGTATATCTGGTGGTGACTCAGGCAGATGGTGGGAAAGGAAAGAAAGAGGTGGCTTTTGTAGCAGAGGTAAAAAAAAAAAAAAAAAAAAAAAAGAGGAAGAAGAAAATCTCTGTAAAATATATTCTGATATCTCATCAGTAAGTCAAAGTAGCATCAGGGCCTCTTTTTCTATGTCAACCTCAATTTGCCCTTCTGTGGTTTTTCTCAAGACTGTTCTTGATGTTAAGAGAAGTGAGAAAAAGATGAGTTTGGGAGGTTAAAGAGAAGAGACTCTACTTTTAAATCGCCATGTAAAAGATTTTAGTGAGTATTTCACATATTTGGATACTGCAATGGCTATTTTAACATTTATTTAAAAAAAACCCTAAACTCTCTTTAGGCCTACTGAGAAGTCAATGAACCTATGAGCACTTTACATTTCTTAATTCACCTGTCTTCATAACAGCCCTAGAAGTAACTTCTGCTGCTTAACATTCACAGAGGAAACAATGACTCAGAGAAGTTAAGAAACTTCCAAGGTCACAAAGTGAGACTCCTATGACTGGCTTCAAAGACCAATACCTTCAATTATATGACGCACAAAGTTCCTTATTCATTCAGCTGTGCAGTATTTTTATGACCACTTTAAAGGATCTGGATCATTATTTTAAATTAATATAGAGGTTTATTGTTTTTGTTAAGGATTGCCTAGATTAGCAATAGTAGAATTTCAATTCTGTTTTTAAAAGGAGAGCAACACATATATTTTATGATGGCTGTTCTAAAAAGTGGAATGCCTGAGGAGATAGAGGTCCTATTAGAAGTAATCGAAAAGTGCCATGAATATGTAGGGACTCACCAATTCTGAGAACTTTGAGCCACCGATCAGTAGCCTAAGCCTTATAGGGAGAGGTGGGGGGCTTGTTAGAACTTCAGAATCTCAGGCCTACCCCCCAGGCCCACCAAATCAGATCTGTGTATTAACAAGATACCCAGATGACACCTATGCATGTTAAAGTTTGAGAATCACGGACCTAGAGAGGACAATGCGTTCTTTTATTAAGTCAGATGACAAATTAAGAGGCTGGTAATAGCTGGGCTTGTGTTTCGGTTCTGTCTGCATATTAGAATCACATGTGGAGCTTTTGCAAACTTTAAGTGGGGGGCTCGGCTCACTCGAAAGCAGTGAAATCAAACACTCTGGTTGTGGGGCCCCAGCAAGAATACAGTTTTTAAAAGTTTTCCAGGTGATTCCAATATGCAGTAGGGGCTGGCAAGTGGCTAATGGGGAGCAAGACGGTATGCCTGATGTTTAAAAGAATGTATTAAATAAAGAATAGATAGAATTGTGAGAAAGTCAGAGTCAAAACTAAATTTCAGGTCTAATTAGCAATCTAGACTGAAACATGGGAGAAACATTTTGCTTTGTCCTTCACTAAAGTGGATTATATAGACTATTTAAATTGCTCTTTTCTCCTCTGAGGAAATGCTGGTCTCCTCAGGCCACCCTAATTGTATAGGTGAGAAAACACCTTGAGCATTCAGGTAGCAGGGTTTACACTCATACAGAGTTATTTCCTTCCCAACCAAGTGATAGGAACTCTGGTGATAGGCTTTTACACAATGGAAGTTCTACTGGGAGAGGAGGAAAAATAAGGATTTCAGTTGCCACAGAAGATAGTAATGCCTCATATCCCCACTCTCAGCTTCTGAGCCATGTCAGTGAAAGGCATGTTGGTGGAACTGAAAACTTTCCACATTAGGGCTACCATACTTAGACTCAAGAAAGAAGTGACCCAGGATTGATTACATCTGAAGGGAAAAGATCTGGCAACTTCTCCGACCACAGCGTGATGTCATCAGGTGAGGCAAATTTGAAATTTAATGTTAAAAGCTTTGGTATAGGGGCGCCTGGGTGGCGCAGTCGGTTAAGCGTCCGACTTCAGCCAGGTCACGAACTCGCGGTCCGTGAGTTCGAGCCCCGCGTCGGGCTCTGGGCTGATGGCTCGGAGCCTGGAGCCTGCTTCCGATTCTGTGTCTCCCTCTCTCTCTGCCCCTCCCCCGTTCATGCTCTGTCTCTCTCTGTCCCAAAAATAAATAAACGTTGAAAAAAAAAATTAAAAAAAAAAAAAAAAAAAAAAAAAAAAGCTTTGGTATAGACTATTACTCAAAAGGACAAGCCAACTGGCAAATAGGCAAAGGATCTGAATAGACATTTCTCCAAAGAAGATCAACAAATGCACAATAAGTATGTGAAGAGATGCTCAACATCATTAGTTAGTGGGGGAAATGCCAATGAAAACAGCAATGGGATACCAATTCAAACCCACTAAGATGGCTAGAAGCAAACACACAGGTAATGACAAGTGTTGTAGAGAATGTAGAGGGGTTAGAACTCTCTTACACTGCTGGCAGGAATGCAAAATGCTGCAGAAAAGACCTAGCAATTCCTCCAAAATTAAAGAACAGAGTGACCGTATGACCCAGCGATTCCACTTGTAGGTCTTCACAGCAAGATTATTCATGAAAGCTCCAAGGTGGAAACAACCTAATTATCCATCAACTAATGAGCGAATAAACATAGTGTGGTCTGTCTACACAATGGAGTATTACTCAACAAGAAAAAGAAATGAAATTCTGACACACACTAACTGAAGGAGGGCAGAACATGTCACGTTGGTATGCTGATAATTTTGAGTAATAGGCACTCGAAAAACAGCAAATGCAGGGACAGCCTTTCTCTGAACCGCACCCCCTGCCCCCCGCCCCCCGCCATCTGCCTAAAGACAGATACTCTAAAAGGAGCTTGACTGTCACAGATTCCCTCCCTGCGAGTGTCGTCAGCCATAACCACAGGAGACAAGAGTACAAGTGGATGTCACACCCTGACAAACTTTGTCACAAACTGTCATACTTCCCATCTGTTCTTCTAAGGGTCTAATCATCTTTCCTAAAAATCATCTGCTTGCTTCTCAGAGGCCTACATTCCCCACCTCTTCCCCTACTAAGATGGTATGTAAGCATGCATTTAAGCTACCTTAGGGAATAACTAATTGTTCCCTGGGTGTCTCTCATGTAGACATGAAGTATACATGTTAGTAAGTTTTATTTCTCTTATTTATCTTTCTTCTAGTCCATGGTCTCAGCCAAGAACTCTAAAAGGTAGAGGAAAAATTATCTTTCCTCCCCTACACTTCAACAATGGTTGAACCATGGAAACGTTATGCTGAATGAAAGAAGCCAGACACAGAAGTTCATATATGGTATGATTCATTTATATGAAAAGTCCAGAACAGGCAACTCCATAGGGGCAGAAAGTAGATTAGTGGCTGCCTAGGGCTGAGGTTTGGGGGGGGGGGGGGTTGTCAGTAATTGGATGGTGACTATTCATGGGAATGGGTTTTCATTTGGGGGTGATAAAAATGTTCTACAATTGATTGTAGCAATGGTTACACAATTCCAAAAATACACTAAACCTCATTGAATCACATATTTTAAATAAGTGAACGTATGACATGTGAATTGTGTCTTCATAAAGCTGTTATTATTTTTTTAAAGCAAGCTTCAGGGTAAATCCTAGTCTTTAGAAAGAACTGTGTCTTGGGTGAGAAAATGCTGTGAGGATGTTGAGGCTTTCTGGTATGGAGTTTCAAATTTTGCTGGTCCTGCTAAACAGAAAATTGGAGTGTTGCATGCCAGAGACAGGGAGGGCCATGTGCCCCAAAGCTAAGCACCATTGCTCAGTCTGTCAGCACCATGGGCCCTCAATCCATCCCTTTCCCCAGGTTTCCCCACAGAATCCTGCCCTCCAGGATCAAGGGTTATTGATGTTGTACTTTGACATGCTAAGCATTTCTGGTGGCTCTTACCTCAGGCCTAGCTTCCTTGGCTGGTTTCTTTTCCCCAAAGTACAAAGTATTATGAAATGTCAGAAGTGGCATTTCCCTCATGGCATTTATTTAAAAAGAAAAGGAAAGGACCATAATCATAGGTCATGCTGCTGCCCCTTGCTGAGTCCACAGCTCTCTACGTATCACCTCGGGCATTATCCAGCACCGTTGTTGACATTGATTTCTCTCTGCCTACAAGGAAAGATGAGCTTGCTATGGATTGCCTTTGTATGCTTGGTTTAAATTCCTGGCCCATTTTAAGCTTTGTTTGTTTGTTTTTTCCTTCAAAAATTGATTTGATGAGTTAGTTGGGGATTTGGAGTAACAGAGAGAAAGGGGCAGTCAGAGAAGACTCACGCATATATTCTCCACATTTTCCATAAGTGACCCAAATCCACTCCCCTAATTAACATTCCAAATAGGATAAAACATGCTGCTATTCATATTATTTCTAATAATGTTTTCCCATCATCTTTAGATTAGGAGAAACTCTGGGTATAGATCTACTTGGGAATTTGCTCAAGTTTCCATGCTAAGATGGGTCATAAAAGAGGGGCCAGGCCATGACTCAATCTGTTGTTTCCTTTGTTGACAGGTCGAGAGCATCAGACTGGGATGTGGATTACACAAGTTCATTAGTATCTTGATTTGGCCACTTTCTAGCCAAGGTATTTGGACCAGTTCTGGCATCCTTCTAAACATCAATGTTACCATCTATCAAATGGGGATAATAAAGCTCACTGCACAGTGACTCACGTTCACAGTGTCGTGATGATCAAATAGGGGGTGTCATCAGTCATCAACTGTAGATGATACAACTTCACAGGTAGTCACAAAGATGAAATAACACAATGCATGCAAAATAATTTTGCAAAGGACTCTAAAATGTTATGAACAGTTGTTATTATTAGTTGAAAAGGAGTGGCTTACTCTGTAGTTCTTACTTGCCTGTTTACCTAGTCACCTCAAAAGGGGCAGTTGGCGGGGCGCCTAGGTGGCTCAGTCAGTTAAGCGTCTGACTTCAGCTCAGGTCATGATCTCGCGGTTTGTGAGTTCTAGCCCCACGTCGGCCTCTGTGCTGACAGCTCAGAGCCTGGAGCCTGCTTCAGATTCTGTCTCCTCCTCTCTCTGCCCCTCCCCTGCTCATGCTCACTCTCTGTCTCTCAATAATGAATAAACGTTAAAATTAAAAAAAAAAAAGGCAGTTGGCAGATGGTGGAGGTGGGGGTCAGGAAATATTTGATAGAGTCATGGGCCATACCCTCAAATTCACTCTCCTGTGTAGCTTGGGATCACATCCTATATAATGGCCTACCTAGTACAGAACCCTGAAATCAGAGAAGCAAGTGGCATAAAGGCTAGTAGTGTTCAGCTTCCCAGTCCCAGCTCTGCTAGATCCCCTTTTACGTCAGCTAGTTACACAGAGGGGACTGAAATCATGCTTTTCCAGAGCTCCTTCTCTGAAGAGAGGTTGGCAAACAGGGATAGTACTATTCTGGCACTTAAATAGACTCTGAGGTTGAGAGTTGCTAAAGTAGCTAAATGAAGGGAGTTTTTTGGGAGGCTTGTCATCCATGCCCTGATCTCCACATTATCAAGTGGTAATTGAAATGATTGCTTCAAGCAAGGCAAGAGGCAGGGCCAGCTAAAATCGTGCTATTCTCTTGGGATACCCACAGAATTTTACAGAGCACTGGATCAGGGGTTTTCCAATGGCGGCTTACCCTATTTTATTTTTTTCTGCTTACTTTTGTAACTGAAAGGCAACCAATTTATTTTTTCCAAATGCAAAATAGGAACAAATGTAATTCATTTTTGATCTTTCTCCTTTCAGCAAGGTCGGCTTTAGTCTCTAAAGAAAAGCCTGTGAGCTCCCTTCCTGTCCTGTGCTCCACTTGAAAGAAACATTGCCGGGACCCTAGAATTATTGCTCTAATAAATAATATGCTAAGAATTCTAGTATCCCCCAGGGTTCTATTCTATTATAGCAGGCTAGTGTGAAAACCACATGAGTAAAGTTTTGAAGAGAAAATGGTATGAATGTGTTAAAGTGACCATAATTTTGTGATATATAAAATCTATACCTTACCATTGCCTCCTTGCTGTACAGTCGATAAACTTCAGTCTTAAGGAGGGTAAAGTCATAAAGATCCTGGGTTTGTTACCTAAATGTACATGCTGACAATTGGTCAGTATAGTGAAAAATAAAGTGGATCAAGCATTGGACATCATGTTGAAATACATGAAAACAGATCTTTGTCTAGATGTTTAAAGACCGTTTAAAATTATTGGCGTTGTGCAAGTTCCATGAGAGAGAGACTTTTAACCAAATGATGGCGGGTTCTCAGCATCTTGAAACTGCTCCCTTAACTCGTCAAGACAGCTTAAGTGTCCACAGTCTGAGATCTTTGCTGTACTCCATACAGGGAATGGGAAAGGCCAAATTCTGTAGAAAATGTTGTTTTGACAAATCCCTCGAAGTTGAGGATAATGTTCAATACTTTGTGGCATCAAGGATAACACATAACACATAAATATCTTTGGTTCCATTTTTGAAACTTCTGTCAAGTCCTCAATTTATAATTTTTTTTTTTTTTATAAAAGGCCACTGCCCTTAATAAGAATTTGGAATTAAGTGAAATTGATGCTGGTGAATTGCAACAAAACTTTTGAGTTCCCATCCTTTTCAAAAGCTCTCTTCATATTGGACATTTCAAACATTGCTGGGTTATTACTGAATCTCTCTCCAGAGATTATTTCTGCCTTTGGACTTTCTTCCTCTGTCAAGATTCTTTGTTCAATGTAGAGTTTCCCTGGAAAACAGTGGAAGGATTTCACTCCTAGAATGTTACAGAACAGCAGCTAGTGTATGCTGAAAGCATCTCTATCCAAAAGAGTCCAGCTTTAAAAATAGAACATCATGAAATAAAGCTGGGCTTTCTTACATTTTTTTATTTACATGCTTTCTCTCTTTTTCTTCCTTCCCATCCTTTCTCTATGGCCACAAAATAATCAATGGCAAATCAGTCTCTCTGCATGCGTTCATACAAAATATTCTAAAAGACAAGATGCCAGATATTTTCTTGAACAGAGCCAATAATCAATAATGAGTGAATTGTTGCTGAGTTTTGTACTTTGCATTTCTGTTGCATGTCTAATATTTTATTGCTATTTTACATTAGATTAAGCAATCAATCCTTATGTGTTCATACTACATATTCTACAAAGATGTTTGGACTTTCGTTTTGCATCTCACAATGGGGGCTTATTGATTTACAAAAAATAAAACAATAAATAATAATATTTATTGACTACTCACCCCATGGGGTATAATGTGAGAAATGCAGGTGGGGCTCTGGTTTGTTTCTACTGGAGGTGTCATGTAAGAAGCTCTCCAGGAAGTCTGTTAAACTATTTCAATGTTCATTTATTTCCATAAATAACATAATTATTAAGGCTAATCAGGACACTGTGACCGTGACCATGGCTCTGAGTGACTCCACAATAGGGGTGCAAAAAAATGACCTTCTAAAATGCTTTCTTAGGAAAGGGAATCAGGTTGCAAACTTCTCCTTCTGTCATTTATTAGCTGCACCCATGTGAGTTACTTATTCTTTCTAAGGCTCAAGTGCCTGCTCTGGAAAGTGGTTATAATGATGGTATTTATCTCATCTGATTGCTGCAAACAGTCATTGTGATAATACATACAAAATGCTTAACACAGAGCCTTAACACAGGCATTATAGGAATAGGAATATTAGCTATTCCTATTATGACCATGATCAATATTATGTCAAGTTAAGAACTGGGACTTTTGGGAATGAACTGTCTATAACTCCTACAAGTGACTTAATCTATATGTTTGTCTTCTTGTCTATAAAAATGGAATAATTATATCTACGTCATAAGGTTGTTGAGAGGATTATATACAAAAACAGAATAGTAAGCAATCAACAAATGATGGTTGTCAAAATTATTATTATGGAAACCAAGGAGAAGACAGACTAGGAACTAAAGTATTTCAGTAAGGCTTATTTACTGACATCAAGCTTAGTAGAAATCGATAGGTTAGTAGTAGAAAACTGATAGGTTAGTAGAAATCGATAATACAACCCTTTTTCTTTTAAATCAGATTTTCAGTGCCTATCTTTGGCTTCTGCTTTCTCTGATAATCTAGAAAAAAAAACTTGATTCGGAACAGAATTCTGTCCATCTTCATGTGAAATATCAGCTAGTCTGTATTTCATGGGTTCTTTTCCACTAAATACAATTAAAATAATATGAATTACTGTCAGTTATTCTGTGTTCTTTCTCTTAAATTGTTTTTCCTGCCCATCAAGGTAATACTTACTCGTTGTTGAGAATTTGACAAATGCAGAAATGAAGAAAAATGAAAATCACCCATAAGCTCACCACTAGAGATCACCATTTAACATTTAAAAATGTTTACTTTTAGCTTTTAAAATATACAGCTACACAATTCAGACTATACGTATATATATATATATATATATATATATATATATATATATATACACACGTATATATATATACACGTATATATATCCATACGTGTATATATATATATACACGTATGGATATATATACGTATATATATGCATATATGTATATAGTGTGTGTGTGTGTAAATAAAAATTGGTATGATTTTTCACTTAATGTTCAACATTTTGAACATTTCCCATGGCATAAAATTTTTTAAAACTTTTCTTTAGAATGGCATAAGATATTCCATGAAATGTCTTTACAATAATGTAATTAACTCTTTATGAATGGATTGTGGGCCATTGTTTTTCTCTCTACTGTCCCTATCTGTCTAGACTGATCTATATTTTATAGGGGGAAAGAAATAAAACAAGCCAAAAATATTATGAACTTTTTGTGTTTTCCTATGGATGCATTACTTGGGATCAGTTCTGTTAAGGATGAATGTTTATTTTCCTTGTAATCTTCTTTACATGCTTGGGTCCCACTCTGGACTCCTACCACAGGTGGTAACCTTCCTCAGCTCCATTTTCTATTGGCCCTTTTTGAAATTCTTGTCTGGATTCTGCCATGTAGAAAATTCATACATCAATTTTTAAAAGGGGAAATTCTCTTCTCAGTCATTACTAATCTTCTGGCTAGTTTTGTTGGAAAATTTTTTCAGGAATCATCTGCCAATGTTGTTTCCCTAGAAGGCCATTCTGGCTACCTCACTAAGCTCCTGTTCATTTTGTAACAAATAATTCCTCATGCTAAATCACTTGCAAATACTCATGGTTATGCCCTTCTCCTGATCACCCACCCCTGTTGTCATCAGAATAGTATTAGTCATTTTCTACTCAAATTCAGTCCTTGCCTTCACCAACACCCTACCCTCCAGTCTAGAAGCATAATCTCCCAATGCTCCACCACAAAAATCTCCCTCTTCACCTCTCATTATACAGGTGAGCAAACTGAGACTCACTGACATTGGCCAACACCTCAAAAGTTGAGGATGCCAGAGTCAGGATTAAAACTCATCTCCAGAGTTTGAGTCCACATCTGGTATTTATCTATTCTGCTATCATCCTAGTGTTTTTCTTCTCTCGTGCTGATGGAATCCAATTCACCACTCTTTGTAGAAAACCTTTCCTTCCCTCCTCTCTTTTTAATGAACTAAAAACTGATGCCGATAACAAAAGGAAATGACTGGTTTTGTTAACTTCCTGCCTTTTTATTTTTTATTTATTTATTTTTTTTTTTAATTTTTTTTTTTCCAACGTTTATTTATTTTTGGGACAGAGAGAGACAGAGCATGAACGGGGGAGGGGCAGAGAGAGAGGGAGACACAGAATCGGAAACAGGCTCCAGGCTCTGAGCCATCAGCCCAGAGCCTGACGCGGGGCTCGAACTCACGGACCGTGAGATCGTGACCTGGCTGAAGTCGGACGCTTAACCGACTGCGCCACCCAGGCGCCCCCTTCCTGCCTTTTTAAATCATTGTCTGTCATCCTGATGAATGCTTTATAAATTAAAGGGCCCATCCAATGGAGACATGGACTTCCTGTAGTAAGGATGACTGTGTAGAGTGTGACCTGGTGAGTCTTTGACATGAAAACAGTCTGAAACATCCACAGAAACACTAAAGAATAAATCAAAACCGGCCTATAGTCTTATTTGTATCCCAAGTCTCCTGGGCATCATGTTTAGCAGTTGTCTATCTTTGCATTTTTCTATGCTTCCTTCCTTCTTCCCCCAGAGTCATGGAATATCCCTATTAGCCACTAGACAAGGAACCTGAAGATCTACTTGGACTGAGATGAGAACGGTCCATAATTATGTGTAATTTTTTCCACTTAAGGAATATAATTCAATTTTTTAAAATTTATTTTTAGAGAGAAAGCACAAACAGGGGTGGGGCAGAGGGACAGGGAGAATCCACGCTCAGTGCGGAGTCTAACGTGGGGCTCGAGCCTAGGACTGTGAGATCATGACCTGAGCCTGAAATCAAGATTTGGATGCTTAACTGACTGAGCCACCCAGGCACCCTGATTATGATTGAATTTTATGGGGACTCCATTTCCTGATTCAAAGAGAGTAATTTTGGAAGGAATTAGCTTTGCAGCAATATAGGGAGCCATAAATGTTCCGGGTAGTGTGCCTCTATATGGTGAAATACTTCCTGAGTGTCTAATCACGACCAGGTAAACATTAAAAGTGATATAAACTATGAATCAAAAATTATTACCAGCAAAATATCAAGGGTCTCAGTATGCCCCCTGATTTCTGCTGCTGCTTTCCACTCTGCAAAACACAGTGATTCACTGGCTGTGGACTCTCGCTGAACTTTACAGCACAGCACTTGTTTGGATGTTTAAATCTTTTTCAGGTATTCTACTTGGTTTAAAACTTCAGGGGCGCCTGGGTGGCGCAGTCGGTTAAGCGTCCGACTTCAGCCAGGTCACCATCTCGCGGTCCGGGAGTTCGAGCCCCACGTCAGGCTCTGGGCTGATGGCTCAGAGCCTGGAGCCTGTTTCCGATTCTGTGTCTCCCTCTCTCTCTGCCCCTCCCCCGTTCATGCTCTGTCTCTCTCTGTCCCAAAAATAAAAAATAAACGTTGAAAAAAAAAATTAAAAAAAAAAAAAAAACTTCACCAAACAGTTATTCTTTTGGAGCTCATATTTTTAACAGAAGGGACCCAAGGCACTTTATAGGTAATCATCGCAAGAGAAAATCAGCAAGAAGACAATTTAGCCTCCTGTGGATGCCAGCAGTTTAAAGCTTAAAATCAAAATTAACCAAAACCAGAATAGAGTTCATTGGCTTTGTACCGAAAATGTGTTTTGCCTTTTTCCCTTTTATGTTTTATGTTTTTAATGGGAGTTGTCCCCAGTTAGACTTTACAGAACCAGAACAGGTTTATAGAATGCAAATAAAGCCATTGTTTAACAAAAAAATTGAGCCACTAGACCAAACACAGTGAGAAAGTACTTGGTGAGCCATTCTTGGATTAATTACAGGACTTCTGATGAGATGCATTTAAAGTGTGCATTGATTTTAGGAGGAAATATGTAAGTCAGCTTTTAAATTTTTTAAAATTTTTTATTTTGTTATGGATTGTATGATGTACACAGTACACAAAAAGCAAATCCTCACTATTATTTTTGCTTTTGACCCAGACATAATCTTCTTACAGGGAAAGGTTATTATTGTTATGACTTGTGCTATTTGACAACTTCTCTAAAAAGTCTACACTTTTGTTCAGGGAATCTGGTAGGTCGAAGGGGACATATGATATCTAGATTGGCATTGGCATTGACCGATTTGTAGCTTATAGCTGTAAATATATAAATGTAACAGCTCTTATAGTAGCATGACCTTGGTCAAGCCACTTTCCCTCTCCAAATTTCAATTTCATCAAATGTAAAGTAAGAACCCCATAGACCTGACATGAAAAACCAGTGAAATAACATATATGAAAGAACCTTTCATACTTAGAGTATTTTCAAATGCTGCTGCTTTATTATTACTATCTAACTCAATCTTCTCATTTTACAATTGAGCAAACTTTGGTCTCTTAAATTTTTTTTCATGTTAATTTGCTTTTGAGAGAGAGAGACAGAGCATGAGTGGGGAAAGGCGAAGAGAGAGGGAGACACAGAATCCTAAGCAGACTCCAGGGTCTGGGCTGTCAGCCCAGACCCTGATGTGGGGCTCAAACTCTGGAACCATGAGATCATGACTTGAACCGACGTCGGATGCTTAACGGACTGAGCCACTCAGGCGCCCCAAGCTTTGGTCTCTTGATTCCAACCATCTTTTCATTAAAGCTTCCTCAGCTCCTCTCTAAAATATATATGGTGTGTTAATCCTAATATTCCAATATTCATTTTGTAAAATAAGAGTTTACTCTGTAAACAGAAAGTCGGTAGTATCTGACACGTATCCATGGATCTCCTTTCAGAGTTATATTTTATGTTTATATCACTAAAACTTAGAAATTATAGTAGCAGATATAATTGACTTCTAGAACATGAACTAATACTTTATTAACTATGTATTATGACACTATCCTATTGGATTTTAACTCTTCTATTAACTTTAATCTTGTAGAATTGGATTTGACTCATATTAATTATAATAACTGGTTCATTTCATAAAATGAAGAAACAAGGGAGACATAAGAGTACATCTCATGGACTGGTTTATGTATCCTGAATAAATGCTACTAATTCAGTAGAAATAATAATTTTTTAGTATTTTGTACTAAAAAATGAGACCAGAAAAGGCTTAAAAGTTTATTTATGGATTTTCTTATCTATATTAGCTTGCTGTCTTGGTGTAACATTCATAGGGCCTAAAAACTTTTTCTATTAAATCATCTTTTAGTTTCTAGAATGATCAAAATCCTCTCCATAATTCTAGCTAAATTTCTTTCACAAGGTCAGACTTCCTGATACAGATATGCAAAGGTTAGTGAAGCCATAAAAATCCAGTTCTGGGTCTTCAGAGCCCCAATAATGCAAAATCTTCTGTCTAAGCCATCCATACTCAATAGTAACCCAGCTGCCAAGAGCCAGGATACCACTAGGTACGCCATGTGCATTTCTTATGACAGTGGACATAATGATGGCACGAGGTATTTGCTTCATAGACATTTGTGATGATACAGCTATTCTCACTGTCACACTTTTGTACTTGAGTTTGTGTTGCTTTACCAAGGTCTTGGAGATTTTTCGGTAAAAAGCAGCCCACATATTGTTTAGATGAAAAGATAGGCTTCTTAGTGTAGGTTTGGCCATGAGAGTGAGCAAAATGAACAGTGTGTAGGTGATTCAAGCTCACGACTTGGACCTCACCACAAAAGGCCAAATGAAGTAATCAGGCACACTCTGGATTCCTACAGCATGTTATTCTGTCCAGTCATTCCACAGACCTTCACCTAGTATCTACCTATGCATCAGGCCCGCGTTAGGTGTCAGGGATAGAAAGAAGAATATGAATCCACAGCTTAGAGGGGTGACAGACATGCAAACTGAAGACCACCTACCCCCTTACATGATACTTCTTAAACAAGGGCTCTGTGCAGAGAAAGCTCAAAGGGTGGGGAAGTTTAAAATGGCAGGAATAACTGGGCTGGGTCTTGAAGGAAGAGCAGAGGTTTGTCAGGCAGAAATACATTTAAAGCTCAAAGACAAAAACAAACAAACTTGGTGCAAATAACAGAGAAACGAAAAGATGTGAAAAGTGTGAGGTGCTGTTGGGCTCCTGTTTTTGTGCTCAGGTATGTGCAAGAGGGTTGATGGAAGGTGAGCCAGGGAAGAGGGCTTAGGAGAAACGTTTAGGGTTAAGAGAAATGCTAAGTCATGTGGGCACAATCTTGTAACAGAAAGCCAATGGGCCACTTTGATTATGGGTTGTCATGATCAATTTTGACCTTTAGGACAATCGATGTTACTGAGTAGAGCTTGTGTTGTAGAAGAATAGAAAGACAGTGAAGGAGAGGGCAGGGAAGCAGCCACGGAGAAAATGCCGTCTCCCGGATGGGCAGAGCCTAATGTCCCTGCCAGAATAGCTGGCCAGGTACCCCGCCAGCAGCATGTTTTGAGAAACTGTTTGGCCCCCAGCCTCCAATCTAGATCTGTCAAAGCTTAAGAAATAGAAATTGCTTTAATGTTTTAATTTCTTTTCTGCAACCGCTTCTTCCGGAAAACTTGTCTGTGGGTTAGAGAAAACAAATTGAAATTCCATGAAATGGTCTCTTTGAGCTCCTGCTTTCTCTTGCAACAATCAGTTTCTTAAAGCCAGGTGAAGGTATTAAAATACAAATTCTTCTGGAGAAAACATCAGATTGTAAAGCCGACCTGATTTTCATGAACAGAAAATCTAATTATCTGCCATCAATTCCGGTCTGAGCACATATTTCATTTTACTTTTATCAAGTGTGAGTGGTTTTGGCAAGCATTTTGACAAAATATCTAGATGTACACACTGAGTTTTTAAATGAAACTATCAAAAACTGAAGTCTCAGGCTAATGAATTACATGGAAAATTGCTATCACATTACATTATCTTATACAGTATTGGCAGGAGGACTGGTGAGAGAACTGCAACCAAAATGATGTAATAAAATGGAAATTTACAAGTTGGGGTGTAGGAAAGGTTAAAAAGAGTATCATTCTTCTCATAGAGTGAGCAGAAAAGCGATTGATTCTTAGGTTACTTAGCAAGCCGTGTGTGTGCGCGTGCGCGCGTGTGCGCGCACACACGCATACATGGCAGAGAAAGAGAAACAGAGAAAGAAAAAATAGAAAGAATAGTGTCTTGAGGTCTCTGATGACAAATAGCAATTTGCTATAGGAGGTAAATGAGATGTAAGAAGATTGAAGGCATGAATAGAATGACATCTGCTCCTTGCTCTTCTTTGTTTAGGCAGACAAGAGCAGTGAGCGGTTTAAGGCAAAAGAGATAACGAGAGTTCAACGGCAGCAACTGCTGTTATGTCCAAGGGCCAGCCCTGATTCATCACAATGGGATGAACCAGACTGAACGACGACGAGGCTGGAACAAGATCTAGCCCACTGGACCAGAGCAGGGAGCTGGAAATGACAGAAGCTGTACAAATCCACCCAAAGGGAGGAGGTCCATTCCAACGCAGAAGAACATGGCGCCCAGAAAGAATGGAAATGGCAGATGGAAGCTAGGTAAACCACTGTGTGGGATGGGCAAGAAAGCATGGAGCTGAGTGATGTAGACTTAAGGATGAAACAAAACCGAGAGGTCAGGCAAAGCACTGCATACAGCATCACGTGGCAGAACCCTGTTCTCCTGAGAGGTACCAATCCTCCAAGGGAAATGATTGCAGTAATGATGGGCCTTCATCAGGATGAGGTAAAGTCTTAAAGTCAAGACAGGAAGACAGAAACTAGATAGGAAACCAAACCTGACTTTCAGATAGATTTCAGAAACCTAGCAGTTTATTGGGTTTTTTTGGTGTGTGTGTGTGTGTGTGTGTGTGTGTGTGTGTGTGTGTGTGTGTGTGTGTGTGTGTGTTTGTGTTTGTGTGTGTTTTTCTTGAGTGCCTGGAACAATTTGTAGCAATTTCATGGTGTTTGGTAAATTACAGACTGGACTATTGGAACTGGAGAACAGGTCAGAATCTGATGATCAACAAGCTTATTGTGATGCTGAGGTCCAGAAGGCTAGGAGGGTTTCTAAAATCCCTCCTACTTCAGGTCAGGGTGGGGTGGGGCTAAGAAAGCTGGGTGGGATCAGTCCAGGGTGGTGGAGAACTACAGGAAAGGGATAAAGCCGAAAAAAATTTTGGAGAAAAAAATTGCAGCCACCACAATGTCTTTCCTTGGGCTCTTTCTACCTGCTTCCTCCAAAATCTCTTCTGTATGGTCCTATCTTTCCTTGTGATTGTGTACAATTATAATATATTTAAATATTTAATATACTTAATGTATTTAAATAAATACAACTATAATATATAAAAATATATATTATTTTCCAAGGAGATAGCTGACATAATAATATGGAAGGCTAAGGAATTTTGTGCAGAGGAGATAAGAAACTCTGATCTTGACATATTTAATTTAAGCTATGATGGGAAATGTATTACGCTATGTGTGGAATATGGGACTTCAGTGAAGATGAAGTGTCTAGATGAAGACTCTCTATATATTTGCCATGAATGTTGAAATGGAAATTGAAGCCATTCATGTGAGTTGATAGACTCTTTCCAAAGGAGTGACCTTGGAAAAAAAAGCCAAGGAAGATAGAACCTGATACTGTAATATCTCTGGTAACAGTGTGAAAAAGAGGACACGTGCACGCATGCACACACACACTCGCACACACACACACACACACACACACACACACACACACACCCCAAGGCACCAGTCATGGGAAGGTGAGAAATTGAAGCTCAGGGTAGGATGTCTTTTAATTTGAAGAAGGAGGTTCTCACGTGTCAACATCAGAAGCTCCACAATTGTAGACAAAAAAGAGGGGTCATGATTTGGGCCAAGGAGAGACTTTTGGAAATAAAGCCAAAGAGCTGGTTTGTGTAGTGATTCAAAAGAACATAGGAAAGATTTTTGAGTTAGTAATGTTGTTGTTGGTTTTTCTTTTCCTTTTTTTAAAAAAAAAATTTATTTATTTATTTGAGAGAGAGAGAAAGCACAAGCAGGAGAGGGGCAGAGGGAGAGGGGGAGAGAGAATCCCAAGCAGGCCCTGCTGCCAGCACAGAGCCCAATGCGGGGCTTGAACTCACAAACCGTGAGATCATAACCTGAACCAAAATCAAGAGTAAGACGCTTAACCAACTGAGCCACCCCTGTGCCCTATTTTTATTGGTTTTAACACAAAAGAGAAAGTAAACAAGATGGCCTATAGTATGGGTAGTCATAGTGAATGGCGACTCTCCACATAGGAAGTGACCAGAGCATGGATTCCTAGTAAAAATAAGATTTGTGCCATGTTGAGAAATCAGATTGCAGACTTGTGTGGTCCTGAGGCTTATGGAAGGAACATAACATTAGACCAACAGGTCCTCAGATCCAGCTGACCATTAAACTTTCCTGCAGAGCTTTTAAAAACAAACACACAGATTTCTTGTCCTTACCATAGACTCAGAATCTTTGGATGTGTAGGGGAAAGGTGAGTGGGGGGCTCTCTCGAGTTAAAAATCTCCTCTAAGAATTCTAAAGCAATGATCCATTCATTGTCATGAGGAAAATATTTTACTCGCCCTGCACCTCTCCCCAGCTTAAGAGGCTCAATAGCAAATATAATTAAGAGAAGAGCCTTTATATAAACCCATCTTTCAGGGGTGCCTGGGTGGCTCTGTCGGTTGAGTGTCCAACTTCGGCTCAGGTCATGATCTCACAGCTTGTGAGTTCAAGCCCCGCATCAGGCTCTGTGCTGACAGCTTGGAGCCTGGAGCCTGCTTCAGATTCTGTGCCTCCCTCTCTCTCTGCTCCAACCCACTTGCATTCTGTCTCTGTCTCTCTCAAAAATAAATACACATTAAATAAATTTAAAAAAAAATCTTTCATATTGTCTCAGTTCTCATATTTAAGTAATTCCTGAAATTTATCCTTTTCCATAATTTCTTAGATTCATCAGATATGACATTAGCTATTGTTCAGGGTGAAAGCCGAAGGTGGTTCTTCACAGCCTTTGTGGATTCTGCCCACTGTAATGTAGCAGGCCATTCTTCTATCAAGTCTAATCTCAGTACATAGATTAGTAGTAAAATCCATTTGTTATCTCATTGAGTTACTAAGTCTATAAAGCATTCTGCAGAGGGGGTATTCTTTATGGTAGACCAATTTGTTCTGTAACCTGTATAATTGTCCCCTTAGAAGAGCTCATGGAAATGACCCTGGACACATCACATACATCAGTGGCTGCAAATAAAATGAAGTCTGGCATTTATCATCGTGGAATTGCACCAACTTGGTCTGGCACGACTCCACGCAGTCATTTGCCCCAGTTCCTATTTAGGGGCCAGATGAAATAATATTCAGTGTGCTTCAACAGTCATATCCTCCCTGATAAATTTAGCATTTACTGAGGGATCCACTTTCCATGCACGTGGTAACTGCACTATTGTCTCTGAGCCCAGAGATTATTGGCAGAAGTAACAGCTGGTGCCTCAGGACGGAGCTACAATTTTATGGTGTGGTGGCTAAGGCTGGAAATGGAACTAGTAAACCACAAATGCCAAAGACATCATAAAGAAAAATGTTCCTTAGGAAGCACTCGCCAATTTCTGGGTAATCAATTATTCCCTAACCTACACATTGACTTTTATGAATAAAACAGCCCAGGAAATGCATTTAATTTAGCAGACAGTTTCGATAAGGTGAGGTGCTTTCCCTCCTTAGCAAGAGACTTCTCTTCCACAACATCCTCTGGCTTGCACCCTTGCCCTCTGGTAGATACACTTTTGGGTTCACTTCTATTTCTCAAACTCTTTTGTAAACAAGGATGGTCAAGCAAAACTGAGTGCTCTTTGAATAAAAGAGAACTGAGTATTGAGAGTGAAACTGATTCTTTCCTGTTTGGAAATTTTCTCATCTGGCTCCATCTTTTTTTCCCCACCTCTGTGGAACCAAGAGAGTGGTGTTATCTGTGAGGTTCAAAACTGCATCCATTGCTAAAGTTCCAGGAGAGAATGCCTGCCCAAGAATGTTCCTTGGGGATGGCTTTAGCAGAGGAAAAGCATGCCTCTCTCCTGTATCTTCAGTTCTCTCACTTGCCTCTAGTGCCAAATAGAAGTCAGGTTCAGAAGGACCCTCATGAGTGCCCATCAGAACCATAAAATTTAGGTTAGGTCCAAACTTCTAGAAGGACGTGCCAGCTCTAGTTAGGCCTTTGAGAAGAAGGAAATATTGAGGGTCTTTGAGTCTATTTCTCTGTGAAAGCGTAAGGTGAAATTATGTAATTAAAATTTATTTCTACCTTAAACAACTGACAACATTGTGTGTGTTAACTTCTCAAATGAATTTGTGATAGCTTAAATGAAAGATATAGGTACAAAGAAAACATGGGTAAAACATACAGATTAGAAATACAGGAGGAGTTAATGATAGAGAAGATAATGATAGCAAAAAACAGAGCAAAACAAAACAAAAAAAAAAACAACCCTTTTCTTGGGAAACAATTGTTTGAAATGTAGCATCAGTCACATGCACACCAGCTTACTGACTGAACATTCTTTCAGGGAATGCTACCAATCTGAGCTGGTACTTGAATTTCCCTAGCCTAGAAAGATGATAAATAAATATCAGTATTATATATTTATGTAGGGATAATCTCTTAAATCCCCAAACACTTGGTGACATATCTAACTTCTACAAGTTCTATAAAATATTTCAAGTGTTATTAATTTCATTTGCTATGAGAAAATTATTTATTGATTTTTTTTTTTTTTACCAGACTGCATTTAGTAAAACTGACTCAAACTGTAAATGCAGAATGTAACTCACAATGAAAAATGAATTCCTCAGCGGTATGGAAAGTGAGGAGAATCTGAAGTCAGAGACCTTGATATCTGATATACTCTCCAGTTTTCCCAGAAGCAATCTTTGGAAGCATGTAAATAACACTGGCAGAATACTGGGTGGTTCCTTCTTTTAGCCACTAATGACCCTGAAGTTTAGACTGATTTTCAAGTGGAGCGCTCGGGCCCTTATTATAGTGACAAATTCATATTAACTCAATTGTCAGTCCTTTTCATTATGGATACAGAGTTGAAGGGATCTCTCGGCACTCAGTTCTTTGAGCTTGTAGAGGCACTGCACAGCTCTCTGGAAAGCCAATTGAAGAAAAAATGTAAAAGGGGTTCAACTAGGATCTGTTTTAGGTCTCATAACATGATTGCTCATTAAGTTTCCTGATGGAAGGCATTATTTTTTAAGTTCTGTAGTAATGCACTTAATAAACACAGAAATTGGCTGCTAATATAATGGAAAATGGTTCAATTTTAAGACTCCCAAAATTAACATGATCCCATTTCAAAGTGGAGTTAAAAATATTTCCATATTTTTCAGTCATCAGATTGAAGGTATGTGATGAGGCCTGCTTGGAATCCTGGAAAACAGAGGAATTAAATAATATAATATGCATTATACAGCTCTGCTTGCTGTGGTGGAAAAGGAAGCCACTCACTCTGAGACCCCTGTTTGCATTAATGTTGGCTCACTGGTTTGCTTAGGATGGGGCTTAGGGTACAGGGCCATATCTCCTGAAGTAGGACTCCTCTAGACCAACACATGATGCTCTTAATGCATCACAGTCAGACTACAGAGAATAGGCCTCCACAAGGATTATAAGTAGAGCCTGTCAGTACTATACCACAAGTGATCTAAACACTGGCAGCCAGTAGGATTTATTTTCCAATGGATGGAGTCTACTCCAGAATAATGATTAGACGACAAAGGAAGGCTTTAATGATTACGCAAAATTGTTCAAGGTGCAAATCCTTCTTTGTATTGCCCAGACCATATGAATTAGGATTCTGGAAGCAAGCAGAGCAAATTCTCCTATACTACTTGCCAGGAAACTATGTCCTCAAAATTCCTCTCCTTATTTAGAAAAACACAACTACAAAAATTCAGCTTCAGAGTTTGTGCATTTTGATACATGTTGATGATTCTACCTGGTAATTGATCACTTGGAAATTGACAGGACTTACATTAGGCTCTTGTTCTCAGTTCCAGTCTTAACAGGGGAACAAGGAGACGCATAAAGCATTACTCATCAGTGGCCGTATTTGGCAAAGGCAGGTCTCTCCCCCCTACTGTTATCATTCATCCTGATAGAGCCGTGACACAGACCAGATGTCATTTCAATGTTAAAATTACATTGTTTTCATAACAAAGTCAGCTTACATCACTCTTAAATAGATCACACTAAGGTTCTTCTGTATACTGTCATGGAGAGAGTGAGCTAGATCTTTCCAGAGGACTTGCCAAGCACAAACTATAGGAGAAGTTAAGATTTTCTCAGGGCACTCACCAGCTGGCTCACAGCCTATATATCTCCATATCTCTCTGCAGCATACTTCGAGTCATGGCAATATAGAATGCCCTTTCTACTGATTTCTTTGATTCCTGGAGGAAATGACAGGTACTTGTTCTTGTGGGACGTAGAAGGCCAAAGATGTCATTGGCTGGAGCTCTTTTCTTGCCTGTTTTCCTTGCCCTTTCTTCTGGAGCCCTAGTGACTTTGAATTAATTTACAGTCCACTGTGTAACAGTATCATGTGCACTACTTTTCCCATTGGACAGTTGGAACTTGGAAGATAACAATTTTGAACCCAAGGTCAGAATCCATATGGACTCAGCCCATGGAAGCCATGCTTTTGGAAGCTTAGTTCCTCCTCTCTCCCTTATCTCTGTTATAGCCCCACTTGCCTTATCACCTCTGTGGCACTGATGATATGTTCGGGGAACAAGGGCTGCAGGCACTAACAAAAAATCATCCTCAGGGGACTCTCATGGTAAAATGCCAAATGAGGACATCCTGTGCTGACCGAGTCCCTGAAACGCTTCAAACTATTGCGATGAACCTAAAGAAAGAAGGTTTTCCTTTTAGTTTTGGAGATTTTGCCCTTAATTGACCTCATGCATCTAACTACTCACAATAGACATTTTTATATGAAAGGTCATACTGGAAAAAAAATACAATCCACTTAGATACCTGTATATGATTATGCAGATAGATCATCTGCCAATGATTATGAGCAGGATTGGTAAAACAGGCTAATATGTTGAATATTCTAGGGAATGCTAACATGTCTTTAGTTCCTCGCCACACTCCCTTCTCTTGTTTTATTTTCTACCCCCATTTTTTTTTTTTTTTTTTGCCTTTTAAGAAAATAGAAAAACTCAAAGGTAGACTGTAAATTACCAGATGAAAATACCCAGAAATATTCTATCCTTGAATGGGGACCCTAATCCCTCAAAAAAAAGGTGAAAAATTATTCATAAATAATATACTTCTCCTTGAAGATTGCTAGCAGATATAAGATAAATGCCACCATTGTTTCTCATGGGTCTTAGTGAAACTTTGTGGTTTTCTGTTTCTCAGTTCCTTTTGACTTAGTTAAGGTATGACAGCTTGGGATATAATCAGTGTTTCCTACTTATTCAATGCCCTTTAACTCTATAATCAAAACAAAATTAAATTTACTGACTTTTTTTTTCTTTGCTGTATATTTGAGATTATCTATTCCCCAAACCAGAGCTTTTAAGGCAAGTATTTTATTTTGAGGAGAAATGACCATGAAGCTTGATCTAGGTGATCAACCTCAGTAAAGTCATCCCTTGCTGAGAAGCACTGCCATTGCCTGAAGGCACATCTCCACTTTCCCTGAATGACTACATGATATTTGACTGAGGTCTGGCTCTGAATATTCAAACATAGAGGGTCCTACATACTCTGGTTTGGAGAAACTTATGCTGATATGGATCATGTAGACCAAAGGGCTATACGATCTGGAACATGTTTGGTCATAAGAAATGCTGAACATTTTATGATTAAGTGTGTGTGTACATGTGCGCCTGTGTGCGTGTGCACACGCATGCCCCAGACTTTTTTCTGCTATATTCTCTTTACAGGATGGGTTTCCAGAAATTAGATCAGCAGCATGCAAAGAGCAAGGGATAAAGATGAATCCACTGTTGTTAACTCAGTGTAGTCGGATGAACAGGTAAAAGTGTCAGAGTTCTCATCAGGATCTGACTGTATTTACTTTTTGATTCTCTTGCCCCCACCTTCATCATGCCTTTGTAATGTCCAAAGCCTATTCAGTCTTTTAAGATAAAGCTATAAGGCCACCTCCTCCACAAAGCCATCCGTGCTTCATCATTTAGAATTCCCTGTTTTCTGAATTTACTGTCACAGTTATTTTGTAAATTCACATGGAATGTGTCACTTTCTGATTTGCGAGGTGAGTATGTTCCTGCCTGATCACGAATACTGGGCTAGAAACACTTCGAGAACAAAATCTCTCTCTACTTCAACTTTGTATTTCTGAGAAGGGAAAACAGTCAAGAAGTATTTATTGAATCAGAATATATGACTATAGCCATACATATGTATTTTTTCTTCTACGCTAATACCATTCCCCACCCCCCCCCACCCCCAACCCTCACCATGCCATTGTAAAACAAAAACCAAAACATTTACAAAAAGCACTGAGGCTCACAACTTAACGGTAGCAAGGTCAGGAGTACCACCGGAGCAAACTGTGGACACCCAGACAAGCAGGGAGAAGCTCACCTGACAGAGTCATTGGAGTCATGGCTCTGGGCAACCAATATGTCACTTCATTAAAAAGTCACTGTTCGTGAATTGCAATTACCATTTGGTTTGAAAGCATATGTTCATGACTAAGAAATTGTCTCTAGGCCCAGAGAAAGGATCTTGCTGGCTTTTCTAGAGGAAGTGAATGCCAACCAGAATGGCATCTATGTAAGCAACATTAGGCATGCTTTAAAATGTGCCCCCGTGATGAGCCATGAGAACTGACTTGCTATATGAAAGAACTCAGTGACTCTACCCCCATGCTACGCTCCGTGCCCACTCAGACAATAAGTTGGGATGGCTGTTTTATGCTAACTCTTCACATTCAGTAAAACAAAGGGAAAGCTTTAGGCAGCCTTCCCTTCTTCTCAGTAATTGACGTTATTAGCGTGCTTTGCTCGGGCCCCCCTTAAGCATGTTTATTTGCAATTCCTTCCAAATGTCACTTATTAGAAATTCCGCCTTCCTGATCCTGGAGGTAACAAACCTGGACACGCAGCTTTCAACAGCAAATGGAAAGAGGCTCAGTGTGTATCCAGAGATAAGCAAATTAAAGGGCATAAAAGACTGGGGCAGTTTACAGCTAAAGAGCATCAGTGTAATGTATGTAGAAATCACTCACTCTATTGCCTCATAACATTGCACTCCTACTGGCTCTTTCCCTTTACCCGGTGTGGTTGCCAGCAAAACCTAAACACGAAGTGTTCCATAGCCATGAACTAGTCCCAAATCACTGGACTGAAAAAATGCCATTCTGTAGTATGCCTACTGCTAAAGCTTCCATTAGTTGCCCAAGAGAGTGGCAAGAATAGCTCAGAGTAAGTCTTAGCCAAAAATACGTAATGACAACATATGGAGAAAACCAAAAGAATTATAAATGGAAAAAGATTAACAAATTCAGTGCTGCTAATGGGGCGGGGGGGAGCTTTATGAGTTCTTTATGAGCTTAATGAGTTCTTTCATTCTAACATGGTGAGGGTTAAAAGCAATTTTATAAACCTAGTTTAAGAGAGGAAGGAAAAAGCTGCAGAAAGATCTGTGTGTTCTTTAGATGACATTTGAAACACACTTACATGCTTTTAAAAGCCATTTGTTGCTGTTACCATTCAGGTGGTATGCTTGAATGCTCAGAAAACAGCTTAAATTTGGGATACAGTGTTCTATCCTTAAAGGTTGGTTTAGATCGCTACTTTACAATAATTGGGGAATTATTCCAGGTGTAATAGGTATATAGAAAATTCTAAGGTCTGAAAATTCCCATATAAAGGCATTTTAAATTTGTCATATTTCCCATGATCCTTTAACAAAATCAACTACAGATTTTCAGATTATTTTCCCATCCCGATTAAGGGTAACCACAATAACAACTACGTACTTCAGTGTTTAGCAGAACCGACCACACATTTTTGCCCTTAACTGAAGGGAAAACAACCATATGGACCTTGTTCTTAGCCAGGGCTCCATTAGCTAATTGAATTGACAAAGCCCAAGCAGTGAGAGACCATGGATTAGCCACATGTTAATGATTCCATTCCTTTGGCAGAGCTAATGGTGTCTTGTTTCAGCGCAGCCTAGAGAAGTTTGCCTCATTTTGAACAGGTTAGACAGATCAGTGCAATAGTACCAAAGCGCACCAAATATATCATTGTTTTGAGGAACAAGAAAAGGCAAAGTTAATTGCAGTCCCAGACCTTAAAAGCCCGATATACCCAAAATATTATCATTCTAGCATATAATCAATATAAAACTTGTGGAGGAGATAGTTTATATTCTTTTTTTCATTCTCGATCTTTGAAATCCGGAATATATTTCACAGTTGCAGCATTTCTCAATGTGGATTGGCCACATTTCAAGTATTGAGTCCTTAACAGCCACATGGATTGGTGGCTAGTATATTGGACAGCGTAGGATTGAATGGTGACATGTGTCACTCCCATGTCTTTCCATTGTTCATACCCATAGTCCTTTTAAGAGTTTAATGCTTCACGTTTATTCCTAAACACGAGCTGGACACAGAGCCATTCATAATGGTAAATTAACCTAAAGATAAAAGAATAACAGCTAGCTTGCTCCCTATTAAGGAAAACTGGATCTCTAATGAAAAACACATAATTTGTTCAGGTCTAAAAAGTACTAGGGGCAGAATATGGCCATTTTGATCTGTTTTGATCCACTTTGAAATAAGTGATCATATAATGCTTCAAGCCCCTTAAGGCATAATGTGAAAGTGTGGGTGTGAATAAGCCTCTTCCAAAATTTTGTAAACTTTCTGCTTCAGTTGTGTTGTGTACAACTAGCCTAGGGGGTATAGTGATCACATTTTCCTATCTGGAAATAGGGAAACACGATCTGACAAAGGAATGAATTGTGCCTGTGTGATTTGTTGACACAAAAATCCTCATCCAGTCATGAGACTAAAATATGTTTAATGGAAAGACTGGACTGGAAAAAACAGAGTTATAGAAAATTAGGTTGTCTTCAGAGAGTTCACCAAACTTAGGAAGAATAAATAACTAAGGTTCTAGTTGGCAACGATAATGGGACCAACGAAAAGATTAGGGCTATGAAGAACCAACAGAGAATCCATTAGATTGCATCCTTACCTAATTTCTGGGACGGCAGTGTGAATAAGCCAGTGTTATTACAAATAACCAGAATTTTGAAAAATTGCTGAATTTTATTCCTAAAGTCAGGGTATCTGCCACTTCCCTCAATATCTACTTCTAGAATTAAAGGGTGTCATTTCATCACCTTGGGACATTTATTTTAATCTGTCCTGAATGTAATTATTCCATCAAGCTATTGTCACCAAATCCTATTAACTCAAAGAGTGATTGCATTATTCACTCCTTACTCATTCCTTGATTTCAGTGCCTATTAAATGCAAGTTTCAGGCAGCCAATATGAAGGATAACCTTAAGGGTTCTTACATCTTTTTGATTTTAGGCATTGTTTTCTACCTGGTATTATGAACACTGGTCTCAAAATGAGAATGTGCTAATATTGTAGTTCATCATAATGATGCATCTAGGCTTAAGAAATTCAGAGAAGGCCTAATAAAATTTATTAATTTTAATAAAAATTAAAAATGAGGTTCATCAAATGACTGAAATACTTCCTTTGATTATCCTAAAAGGCAATCATCAAAAGCACCAGATTAGAACCAGTATAATGATGGATTCCTACACAAACAGTGGGATTCTACTTCTTGAATAACCTCTACAGAAATCAGGATTACAGTTTCTTAAACCTGAACACGTGATCCAAGGTAAGACAAAAGAACTTTTTATCTTGATTTGCAAATTTAATTACTCGAAATGACTTTGAACACTTTACAAAATGGATTATATTTATACATTGAACAAATCCACTTAACTAAAAAGATAAAAATAATATGAAATGATTGCTCAAGAAAATATGAAGTAGGAGGTCCCCATATCATAGATGCTGGTTACAAGTTTCTAAATTAGAATATGGAGTCATGACTTCTGGAAAGTTAGGTTTAATCATCTATGTGGTTGGCCCTAGAAAATGTCTTAAGTTGGTGAAATGTAACTTCTCTCCCCCTTTTTTAGCATCAGCGGGGTGCTCCTCTTTGGAACTCCCACTAGTTGCATATCCAAAGATATGACCCTAAAATATATCTCTCTTCAAATTCAAAGCATGCTGCAACTCTTTGAAAGTGGCCAGATTGAAGTAACCTTAAGGTTTACGAAGCAGACCTCCTTGATTGCCATATCACTGGAAGGACTTCTCTTTCTATAATTCAAGCTATCCAAAAGAACTACTGTAAATGTTTTATGCACCGCGAGTACCTACAGCCAAGGAAGAAGAAGAGAACATAGAGGGTGAAAGGAGGGGCAGGAACAAGAAAGGACAGTCGTAGTGTCTAGCTTATAGAAAGAACCCAATGTATGCCTTTATCCAGTGAGTATTGAAGCACTTTCCTAAACTGATCTCTGGGGCCTCTCGCTTTCTAGGTCTAGACCTCTCTCCCTGGTCAGGGTTCCAAAGGCCCACCTCCTCCTTCTTGCAAGAATAGATCTAAATATCATTTACACACACATGACAGGCAACTAGTTAAATCTCTCCTGGGAATCAGTAGGCACTCAATAGGGAGTGAAATTGAAGTCAAGTGAATACTGTGAATGTTAGTTGTTCAGGTACCACTGGGCAGGAAGGAAGGCATGGGAAAGAGATCTTAACACTTTGTTTCAGAGAGCATGGCAGTTTGTCTGGGAATGCAACTGGAACCCTTTTATTTTTAATTAAATTAATTAATTAGTTTGTTTTTTAATCCTGGGGTTCGGGTTACTATAGTTGGAAGTAAAATTAAACAGAGGGTAACAGTTTTCTCTTTGGCACATTAATCAATTGCTCTGCTTAGGAGGTCCCTTAAACAGAAAAGAGTGAACAAATTTGGGCACCAGAGGAATCCTCTGGGCCTTAGCAATCACCTCCTCTTACCTGATGGAAAGCAAACAAAAACTGAGCCGGGGGGCAATGATGGTCTTTTTCCCCTTCTCTTCTCATATGCCCATTTAGGCTCAAATGTTCTTTAAAGAATTCAGAACTCTGTGCACTATATGAAGGCTTACTTTTGAGGGGAAAAGAATCAGAGAATGTCAAATTTAGATTTTTTCTAAATGTTTATTCATTTTTGAAAGACAGAGACAGAGCACAAGCGGGGGTGGGGCGGAGAGAGAGGGGGACACAGAATCTGAAGCAGGCTCCAGGTTCTGAGCTGTCAGCACAGAGCCCGACGCGGGGCTAGAACCCACAAACCCTGAGATCATGACCTGAGCCGAAGTCAGGCACTCAACCAACTGAGCCACCCAGGCGCCCCCAGAGAATATCAAATTTAGATTGTTCTGTCCAGAGACCAATGATTCCATTTTTCCTTCCCCCACTCATGCCAGGTATCATTCATTTATCATTCATTCGGCAATTATTTACACACACCAATTATGTGCCATAGAGACTGTTCTTGGAGCTAGATATAGATTAGTGAAACAAAACAGGAAAAGGTCCTTGCCCTCTCCTTGAGGTGAGACATATGTATACAATATATATATAATAAATAATGTATAGAGTATGTTAGAAGTGCTACGGAAAACATAAAAGGAGAGTTAGGGAGAGGAGTGTTGGGTGGGGGGTGGCGGTTGTAATTTTAAATAGAACGTCAAGGTGGGCCCTATTGAAAATTTTGCACTTGAGACTTCAAGGGAAGGAGAGAGTTATCTATACAGATTGTTTTTTCAGTGGGGGTTAGGGGGAGGCAGTGGTAAGGAAGATCATATGTCCTAGGGAAACGCCTGTCTTTTTATGGTTTAAGGAGGTTACTGTGGCTGCAGAAAAAGTGATGCAGAGGTAAGAGCAGGATAGGGCAGGAGGGTGGTCGGTGAGGCCAAATCAAGTGGGCCACATAGAGTCTTTTTTTTTTTTTTAATTTTTTTTAATGTTTATTTATTTTTGAGAGAGAGAGCGAGCACGAGCAGGGGAGAGACAGAGAGAGAAGGCAACACAGAATCTGAAGCAGGATCCAGGCTCTGAGCTATGAGCATGGAGCCTGACATGGGGTTGGAACTCACAAACCATGAGATCAAGACCTGAGCCGAAGTCGGATGCTTAACCAACTGAGCCACCCAGGTGCCCCGGCCACATAGAGTCTTGAAAGGACTTTGGTTCTGAGTGAAATCAGGAACATTGTTTTGAGCAGTCAAGGGATTTAATTTGACTTGAACTTTAATGGATCACTCTGGCAATTTGTTGAGAATAGATCCTTGAAATAAGAATGTAACCAGGAGGCTACTGCAGCTAATGTAGATAATGGTGCCTCTGATGGGAATAGCAACACTTAGGAAGGCAAATTTGTAGCTATAGACACTGGCAGATGGGTTGGTGTGGTGGCAGGAGTCTGTGGGAAGTCTATTCTGATTGCTTCTCTTTCCTCAGGGAGCTAAGAAGCCAGATCATCAGCTGAGAGTGGGGACAGAGGAGAGGAAGTGCTGGCCCTAAGAGTAAAGAAGAGGCCAGGCTGAAATAGCTGGATAGGGAAGAGGAAATGAAAACTAGGGAAAGACAGCATGACTAGTGGCATCAACAGTGCTTACTGCTCGGTATTGCCTCCATTCCCACAGGTATCAAAATCTTCCTTCGCCCAGAACCTCCCAGCAGCCCTATTGATCGATCTGAGTTGGCAGATGAGACAATGTGTATTTCCCAGTTCTGATCTAATCTGACCTACTCCTACGGTAAATTGAAGTCCAGAGAGTGTCTTTTAAACTGCCATCTTTGAGGATCATTTGAATTACCAATTAGCAAGTGCTCTAGTAAGGAAAACAATTAGAATGCCTATCTAAATATCATGCACCACGAGGGCCTGATAATTACGGCTCCTGGGTATTCATGCTATAGGATAAGGGTACCAAGGGCTGCAGCTGAGTGTCTGAAACATGAATCATATTAATGCAGCGGGAATAAGACACCTGCTCAATGGATTTCTAATTAACTCTTAGATCTTTACATTCTGGCTCAAAGTTATATCTTCTGCACATCCTGGCTTTAGTTTTCAAAAGGTTCCAGGGAGATCAGCCAGAGTTTGTCTTTTGAGTAGACTGGCATGACTTTTCAACAGGACCCAACAGAATCACATTTGATTTCAAGAAATTGAGGAGATAATTAAGAATGTGCTAGTCACTACTGAGTGTAGTTATGTATGCTTGCTTCTGCAATTTAGAAGGGGGAAAAAAAGGTCCATTCAAGTCATCTTAAAAGGGTTCTTGCTATAAAATAAAAGTTAGAGGAGGGGTAAATCTGCAACGCCAATGATTTTCTTGCTTTACCAGTAACTTAGTATTACATAACGAATGCTGAATTATCAAAGCATTTACTGACATTTCTTCACACACACTGGGAATTGGTTTGTGGCCTTCAGAACTCTCCACTCTTCCTAACTGCTTCTCAAAGTTCTCTCTCTCCTCTCCTTCCCACTCAGTTTACTTCTTGGAAGCCTTGTTGACCTTTGCAATCATTTCCTCTCTCTTACCTGATCTTCGTCTGCTCGTAAGTCCATCCCTTTTCTCATGTTCAGCATCTTAGAATGGAAAAGTTTATAAAGCACCATCAACACCACAAAGCCACATGCAATTATGAACAGGTGCCCAGGGCTAGCTCACACGTGACAGAGTCCTTGTGGGATTTTATCAAGACTCTCATTTTCAAGAGGGCTATCCCTTTTAGAAAAATCAAGCCATTCTTAAGCGGATCTTTTCTTTGTTTTTCCAGTCCAGAAATAATTGCTATGCCAAGTTCAATAATAAAATGAATGGCTGCTGTTGACTGAGGACCTACTCTGGGGTGTGGAGCTAGTGAGACTCTCCTACTTGTCCCTTTTCATTTTTTTTTTTTTCCTGTGGATACTCATTAGATCTGAAAGTCCTACAGATTGGCATCTCTAAAGTAAAGCAGTTTGTCCTATAAAATTTTTTAATGATGTTAGGACTTTTAAATTCAGTTTGTGACATTTTGTTTGTCATTTTAAGGAGCCAGTGGAACCTCCAGTTGGTTTTTTTCCAATAGGCAGCCACTAATGTGGACCAGAAGTTTACAACAAAGATACAGATGAGAAAATCATCGATGCTGAGATGCGAGTGATAGGCACAGGTCTAGCAAAAGAAAGAGATCCTCGGAGGCACAAGAAATGGCTGACAGCAGCATCTTGGGAGATTTTCATATTTTGGTAGTGGGAAGAGAAAGACAAGCCATAAAAGGATCCAGTAGGGGCAATGGAAAAAGCTAAGTAGCAGACTTCTGAAAGAGTTAAGGAAGTCGAAGGAATAACTCTTTAAGGTGCTTCAAGTGGTCAGGGCTATAGAGGTCAGCACCATAGAACTCTTATAGATATGGAACTTAGAAAAACAAATCATGGAACTTAGGAAGAAAATCAATCATCCTTAAGAGGGTTAACAGCAACATGGTGGGTGAAAAAGACAGGTTCCAAGGGACTAATAATACTCTTATTTCATGGGAGTGGATAGAAACTTGGGGACAAATGGAAGAATGTTACTTTTAGAGTGAAGGGTAGAGTGATTCATGGGTATCACAATAAAAGCCTAAGAAGTGGTACATGAATTGGGGACTGTATATGATACCATAATTCTATACTTAATAAACACTCAATAAGCAAAATGTAAAGCAGAAAGAAAAGAAGAATGAAATACACAATGAAAAATGATTTAGCCATAAAAAGAGGGTATAATGCTAAGCAAAATAACCCAATCAGAGAAAGACAGATACCATATGATTTCACTCATATGTGGAACTGAAGAAACAACACAAATGACCAAAGGAAAAAAAAAAGAGACAAACCAAGAAGCAGACTCTTAACTATGGAGAACAAACTGATGGTTACCAGAGGGGAGGTGGGTAAGGGATGGGTGAAAGAGATGATGGGGATTCAAGAGCACACTTATCACGATGAGCACTGAGTAATGTGTGGAAGTGTTGGATCACTATATTATACACCTGAAACTAATACTAACCACTGTATGTGAACTACACTGAAGTTAAAATTAAAAAAAAAAAACTTGAAAAAAAAATAAAAGGAATTTTGAATAAATTCATAATATATTCTCCAGCACACTGCATTTCTCTTCGTTTTTAAAATATATAAATATTTTACGTAATTTAAATAAACAGTGAAGAAGAGGAGGAGGAGAAAAATAAAGAATCTCAATATGGCTCAGAAAAGGGGGCTGAGGAGGGGACATAATTCTTAGGCATCCTAAGCGAGGAGATGTAAGTGATAGTTCCTTTTTCTGGTGACTATCTGATACTTATCTGATACTTATCATGCTAGTCAGATGAGATGCAGTATCTTGAAGGCATCATGAACACCTCAAAGAAGGAAGGGTAGAGCACTAAAGAGTGAAGGCTTTTGAGCCCCCCTTTTCCCTCCAGGAAACATTAAAATGTTTTCAAATTCTAGGCCAAGTGGCTTAGTTTCAGAGTTCCTCTTATGCAGCCGTGCTGTCTCCTTCCAGCAGCCGCATGTCCTATGGATGGATCTATAAATTCGGGACAACAAAGTGAATGTGTAGAGGCCAGGTTGGGGGTGGGCAAGAGAGGTAAGACTGAATCAGGGCCAGCGGCTGCCTACAGGCAACTCAACGGAATACTCATGTCTGATTTGTGGAAGTGACATCATCATTAGCTTCAGATCAATATTGGCCAAAATTGAAGAACTCAACTGTGGTGTGGCAGCTTTAAATCTTTAAAATAGATGACCAAGTTGACTCTTCCCTGTAGCCCCCCTCTTGGACTTCAGAACTGATGGCACATTTTCATTTCTAATTTTCAGCCTCATCCAGTTCCTGGTTGATACTAGCCTGCACAGATGATTTGCTGGGGCAATCACAGAGTGTGACTCGGGAATAAAACCTGCTGCTTTAGGTTAAAGATGTCTATTCAGAACTGCATTCCTTGCTTTCTCCCCCACCCCATCCTCCTGTGCACATGGTCTATAGTCCAGGGAAATAAAATAGCCTTTTCAAGACGAATGTGTTTTACCAGTAGATGGAGTAAATGCTTCCCAGAATCCTGTACCTACTAGTTAATGGACTGGTGTCTCAAAAAGAGACAAAGCCACCACCAACAACTGATTCTGGAACTTAATGTATAATAGCAGGTGGCGAACGTGATCAATGACATGGATGGCTCTTGCCTGAAATGTTTTGTAAGAGAGGAGACACTTATTCACATATACATATATGAATAATGAATAAATGAATATGTGAATAAATATACGGATATATGAATATATATGAATAGATAGATGAATAAATGAAGGTAAGCAAGAGGACACAGAGGAAACTTGGAGTACTCACAATCCCTTCATTTCTTCACAATTTTGCCTAAAATGAGCCCAGCACCTGGGGTACGATCCCAAGTGCAATTTCTCCCCCCTTCATCTTAAATGTTTTTCAAAAGGGATCCTTTTACTCTGTGGTTTGGTGAAAGGGCGGGATGGGGGGAAGTCCACTTTGCAGCTGGTACAACACAGAAGAGAGCTGCGTCAACTCTCAAAGGCTGCCAAGCCTTTCTTTTGGCAGAAGCACTGGGGATATTACACTGGGGATAATTTATCACGCTTGCTTTGGATGTTCCAAATTTGCAAGCCGTGGCTAATTTCCAGAGACAGCAGGGCAATAAACTCCACTTTCCTAAGAGAAAAACAGTAACCGCACCACCTTTCAATTAAATGGGCCATGGAAAACGAAGAGCCACCCATGATCATGGATATTCAGAAATCCTCAGAAAGCCTGAGTGTGGCCACTAGTGGTGGGAATAATGACTGTGCACCCGGAGAAGCCTGGCTTCACGGGTATTAGGAATTGGCATGTGCATCTGCTTCCACATTTGTCTCTGTACATTTTCCTGTATGAACACACAGGCACACATGAACCCTCACGTGTGCAAGACCAAAACACAAGTTTTGGATGCTCATGGAGGAATTATAGCCTCTTCTGTTATGCATCAGGTGAAGTTTTCCTCACAGTCTCTGGGATCTCCTTTTCTCTGCTCTTTTCTTAATCTCCTGGTGCCTCCTTGATCATCCAAGGCCCCTTGGAGCAGGAAGCAAACAACTCCTCCCTCTAGATCAGTGAGCCACACTGGGCAGCTGTCCTCAACCCCTCAACGCTTCCTAAATAGGTCTGCGGTCTTTTATGTTTCCTGAGCCAGGTGTTCAGAAACTGTGTATTGTGTTAATGAATCAGTATTTTACAGGGGGGTTCCAGGCCACCATTCAAAGGAACGCAGATGGTGGGCATTTTGAGTGGGTGACTGGGGGGTAATAAAAAGGATGGATGTTTGGGGGTGAGAATCTCATCCTAAGTGGGAAGCCTACTTTCAGATGGTCCTACTACTTTTGTGGTCCAGGATCATGCCATCTGATTACATTAACATCTCATGTGTTCATTACAGAATCCAGACCAGGACCACACGGTGCCTCTAACTTCAGAGAAAGTGAAGCAACCCCAATAGTGTGAGGTTTACACAACCTTTGACTCAACGGTCAGTTTCTCTCCCCTCTCCAGTTCCTGCAGGGTAGGCTGCCAGCTTAATTTTTGTCTCCTGATTTTTGTTTCTATGGATATGTTAATGGTTTTACAGGATCATTTCCTATGGTGTAGAGGAACACCTTGGGCCAGTCTCTATTTTCAAAGTCAGAAATGCTGTGAAGTCAGGCAGGATCTCGTGAATTCTGTAATACGCTAGAAATATCTTCTAATTTCTTTTTTTGCACTAATCCGTAAAGGTAACTCAACAGTTTCCCTTCTTTGCCCTGCTGAAACATTTATAAAAAAATATGCATCTAGAAAGAGGCCAATAGATGTTAGCTCTTATTATTTTTATCCTATAATTGCTGAAGCTAATCCTATTTCATGGTTTGCAGCCCCCAAACCAGTGGATGTTCCCTTTTGTCAGGATCCTAACAAACTCCTCTGCCCTGGTCTGATACCAGCAACTTGTGTTTAGGTGTTTATGGCTGGTGGTGGGTTGACATATATGCCTTCCTAGTGCATGTTATTTCATGACCTGACCTCTTCTTCGAACTTCAGCTGCTTTCGGACTTCTACTCTGTCCTGTGTGGTCTCTCAGATGCGTCTCTCCCAGACCCTATTGAGGCAGGTCAAGGTCATCTTCTGAGTTCAGAGAATTCTCACTTTTTAGTGAACTGTGATCCCAATCTCCACCCTAGACCATGTACAGGGGCCAAATTAACCACAAGGTCAGGCTTTGCTAAAATTATCCCGTCTGTCAGTCTCCTGGCAAACGACTAGTTTGAAGATTTTAATCACAACATTGACACACACAATGCTAATTTCATACAGTTATGTAACTTAACTGATAAGCCCATCTAAGCTTTACTTGCATGGTAAGAGACCCGAGGTTAAAAAGTGAAACATATTAACTAACCATATGCTTAATTTATATTTACCCAACAGCAAGTGTTTCTGAAATCTGAAATAAACAAACATGGGGTGAAGGGATTGCGTGAAGGCAGGTCTTCACATCCAGAACCAATATTAAGAGCAAGAGAACAACTAATTTGTCTCAGTGGGGTAGCAAAGGGACACAGCCTTCAGAATGTCGTGGGAGATTATATTTCAACGACTTACAGTTAATTTGAAAACTGACTTAGCTCTGGCCCTATTATTAATGACAGTTTCAATCAATGACCATTTTGTATCTAAATTTCACTTTATCTGTATTTCTCCTCTCTTCTACCTATTAGGATTCCTGGACTACTTGACTTACATTAAAAATGTTCTAGTTTCTGTGGCTAGTTGTGTTTTGCTTTGATAAACTCATTGCAAAGTGTGTGTAATTATTGCATTGCGAACAAGGGAATGGCAATAAATTTAGGCAGAGCATTTTTGAACAAAATACAAGCAGCGTGAAAAACTGTTTCTGAATGACAAGAAATTTGGCATGACCAAGTAGGTGAAAAGTACCATTATACATCTTTACGTATTGAAGTTTATGTCTATAGAGCAAAGGGAGAAAAAGAGGAAGCATACTGGAGGTGTTAGCCTGTGTACTTTTCTGATTTTACGGATGATCACATTTATCTAGGGCCTACAATACTTTATAAAAGATGAAAACATTCTTGTGGGAGGAAAAAACCAATTAACTTCCTTGCTTGCAGAGATGGGTAACCTTGTTTCTTCTAAGATTTCAGTAGGACACCCCCATCTTTGGATGAAAAATGCTGACCGGTGTGTTCTGGGAATCTTGGCTCACCCCGAGGCTAATGAGCACAGTGTCCTGGCTGTGTGCCCAGCTCTTGTGGCAGGGAGTTACCCCCAGAGCTTTTTTTAACTTACACTAAAGTTTGGACTTAGAAAGCAAGATCCGCCAGCGCATCAGAGGAAATAGGGCTTTCCCTCTATAACCATCGACACCAAATTCTATTTCTACCTGCAGCCCTGGAATCAGCCTCTTTGGTCTGATTTAATCGCCATATTCACACCCATCTCTGTTGGCGAAGTTAAAGAGGGAAGAGTGCAGGTAGGACTCTTCTAGTTTGGGGGAACCCAATCTATGTGCCCCTTTCAATGGGGACGCAGGAGAGGGGTTGGGTCGTGGGGATGAGTCCTAAGGAGTGTATATATGCACCGAGGGGGAAAGGCAGAGCATGTGACACAAAGGGCAAGTGCAGAAGAGTAGCTCTCACTTGACCCTGTTAGGCTTCCTGCATGGAATTAAATTTCAGAAACTGGCGAGGCTCGCAAGGAGTAATTACTGCAACTGCCTCACCCCCTACTGTCAGCACATGGCAAAGTTTGCTGTGGGTAGGGCAGCAGGCAGTTCTTTCCGAACATTTCAAAATATTGGTAACATTTTCTTAAATTTCTCACCAACCCACAGAGATGATTTGGAGGCATCCGAACTCTTCTGTCCAAGTCAATGCTCAGAAAGTATCCCAAAGCAGCAGGAGTAGAAATGCAGTGACAATGTACGCTTGCATTGATGTTCTCTGATATACAACGCGACCGAAGGGCATTTTTACAAAGGCCCCAAGCACCAAAATCACAAGGTAATTTTTCCCCTTCAATCTTTCATTTAGTAAACTGTTAGCCTAGCTCACAAGTCTTCTGAGATCACTTCAGCCTATAGCCATGATGTTTTTATTTTATTTTTTTTTTAACGTTTAAAAGTAGCCATGAAGGAGTCAAATCAGTATCTTCACTAGTTTTACTGAGTCCATAGGAGAGATGTATTACAATTCGGTTTCCCATCCATGAGATGGCTTGGAAAACGATGCAGCCCAGTACAGCCACCCCTACCCACCCCCCCCACCCCCACCCCCCACCCCCGCCGGAGAGAGTGATTTTTTTAAAAGCGGTATATCAAGTCCAGTAAGGCAGAATTTGACTGAAATTGCAAGTAAATAAGATGATTTTTGTCTTGCCTGAGAGAGGTGGATCACTATTTCTTATGTTTCTTTTCTTTTCTTTTCTTTTCTTTTCTTTTCTTTCTTTCTTTCTTTCTTTCTTTCTTTCTTTCTTTCTTTCTTTCTTTTTCTTTCTTTCTTTCCTTCCTTCCTCCTTCCTTCCTTCCCTCCTTCCTTCCTTCCTTCCTTCCTTCCTTCCTTCCTTCCTTCCTTCCTTCCTTCCTTCCTCTTTTTTCATCTCAGGCAAATGAAGCCAAAGTCTCTTGGCTCTTGTTGTACCTTTGAACCTGCAGCCTTACAGCTGGCTAGCAATGAACCTGAAAAAGAATCATCATGGCTATGACTCTATAGGTTTTTCTTTGACGAAAAAGAGGGAATAGGAACAAAGAAGAGGAGAGAGAGAGAGGCAGGGAAAGAGGAAGAGGGGGGAAAACAGTGGAGAGAAGAGGAAATGGAAAGGAAGGGAAGGTCAGAGATGTAGGTTAGAAAGGAGGAGAAAAAACAATTGACGCATCAGGGCTCCCCGGGGAGTGGAACTCTGACAGCTGAGGCATCTCTTATTTGGCTCCTTCACCTGCCTAGAGAGAGAAGAGCGCTGTTTTGAAAGGGGTTCATTAGTGAATCAGGCTCAGGCTTGACGCTTTAGCCATCAGGGTTTGGGTGCTTGTTGTGAGGGCCCTGCTTGGGCACAGGTCTTTGCCCTTTTGCTTTGCCGCTTGCTGACCAGCTAACCAGCGGATCCAGAGACTGGTTTCATCTCACAGCTCTTCAGTTTTATTTTCCTGACAGTGCAGTACTTCATTAAGAAAAAGGCACTCAGCTATTAATTTCTGCTAACGCTTAGCCTGGCCAATGAAATATAAGCATGTGCCATTCTGTGTCTATTTTAGGGTAGGGATGTGGGGGCGGTTAAACTCTGCTTGGGTTACAGCTCTCTGCATTCACCTCATTCTTCCCAGCTCTGTCTTCTTTGTTCATCCTTCTCCTGACAGGCTGCCTGATGGTTACAAGAACGGTGCAGAATTGTAACAGGCTCAGACTGGATGAAGGAGGGAAGGCGATCAGGCGATCTTAATAGTTTAAAACATACATATAACCTTTTCTTCAGAGAATATCTGAATGCTCTGAAGTATTAGTCACTGCTGTTTGAACGTTTTATCTTCCTAGGGGGAAAATTAAAATTCTCCTGTGCCCGCCTTCCATCTTCTTTCTCTTCCTAGCTTGTAGAAATGACTGGGGGGATCGGGGGGTGGGGGGGGTGGGGTGGGGGAAGACCCATTTGTAACTAGTCGCTGGTGCTGTATTGATCACTACTTTACAATATCTAATGTATGAAATGTTGGCCTCAGGAAAGCAAGCAGCAATTAATGGGTTAAGTATACAAATGATTAAATATCTGTTGGATTCACTTCCATTAAGTAAATATTTTTATCGCGAGAACAACTTTTTTCTCTCATCTGTTGGATTGTCAGTGTATTAGAAGTGAGCATATCCTGGAGGCGCCTGGGTGGCTCAGTCGGTTAAACGTCCAACTTCAGCTCAGGTCATGGTCTCACGGTCTGTGAGTTTGAGCCCCACATCAGGCTACGTGCTGATAGCTCAGAGCCTGGAGCCTGCTTCAGATTCTGTGTCTCCCTCTCTCTCTGCCCCTCCCCTGCTCATGCTCTGTCTCTCTCTGTCTCAAAAATAAATAAAAACAAAAAATAAAAAAAAAAGTGAGCATATTCTGATTTACTATAGGAAAGGGGGGGCGGGAGGAGGATGAGCGAGAGATTTGCCTTGTGTTTGTAACCATCAGAGACAAAGCAGGAATGGGCCTTCAAGAACCAGAGCAGGTCTTGCCTAGAAACTACACAGGGGGCCACCTAAGTGGGTCCAATGTAGCTCAGCTATAAATACGCCCACCACAAAGATATTAAAGGGCCTGAAATTTCCATTTCATCGGGACTCATGTGACATTGGCAGGGAAATGACAGTGAAGTGTCTAGTGATATAACCATCCCTTAGCATCATACTATTTCAACCGAACAGAAAAGGTATGGGCATAGCATGAGATAAAGCTGTCTCCTAGAGTCTGGTTGGCGTCCTGGGGAGGTCAGAAAAGATTGGGATTCTGCTAATGAGAAGTTTCAAGAGGCAGAGGCAGAGAAGCCAAAGAGGCACCTTGCCTCTTTTACAGATATGATGGGAATCAGGCCTTCCTAAAAGCCCCTCGTTAACTTCACTATTTAGAACTGGAAGGTACTAAAAGCTACAACTCCATCCTTTTATGAGAAAGGAAGCAGAATCTCATGGAGGTGTTAAAGAAGTCACAGCTGGAGAATAGGAATGTTTTAGTATGTGCTTGGCACTCCGCTAAGTGGTTTGAGGTGCGCATACCTCATCTAATCCAATGATTACCAGCCATGGCTGCGCATCTTAATCACCCATGGAAACGGGAAAATACATAGTTGCATATGTGTTCCAATCCACCATCCACTGGACGCTCAGATTTCTTACGCTTTGGGGTAGAGCTAGGTGAGTGTAGTGTTGAGTTTTCTGTTTTTTGTTTTTTGTTTTCTTTCTTTTTTCTTCTTCTTCTTCTTCTTCTTTTTTTTTTTTTTTTTTTAGCTGCACAAATGATTCTGAGTCACCGCAGGGTTGAAGACTATTTGTGTAATTCTCACAATTTTTGACTCAGGAATATTACTCCATCTTCTCCAGAAGATGAAAGTGAAGTTCATGTCTTGAGGGGACTAGAACCTAGGTCTATACTTTCCGGTTCCTTAGTTTTTTTTCCCTTTAACACAACTTGCCCGGAGGGCTGAAGTCTTGGGTTTAGAGTAGATAAGCGCGGTTCTTCCAAGTGTATTCCATTTTATCCTCTGAGTGTTCCATGAGAAACCAAGGAATATATTTGCCGGCAGCAGGGTGTATGGAAAAGAGCACAGGGATTTGCACTGCAGTGTTTTTCATGTTGGTTAATTGCGTGACTTATGGGCATGCCACCTTGCTAAGCCTCAGTTTCTCATTTCCATAATGGGAATGGCAAACAATATCTCAAATTGCATATGAATATGAAGTGAGAAAAAAATCTATACAGTAGTGAAACGAGTGCCTGGAACATAGTAGTAGTGTATGAACCGTTCACAGTACTGAACAAGCAGCAATTCTTTTTGCTACGTTTATGGCTACTAATAGCTTGCTCTTTGCCAGACCATGGCATTTATCCCGTTTTGCAATCCTTTCCCTTTTTCTGTAAACAAAAGAAAGCAGTGACTGGGGAGAGGGCACTAGAGGTGGGATAGAGTCAAAGATTATAATGAATCACGCAGAATCTCTCTCACACCTAGTGTAGGATGCATAATTTCTATACACGGGGCTTGATGGGAAAATGAGGTTGGAGCAGGGGATGTGTCGGGAAGCTGCATTTATGCCTATCAAACCCTCTATTTTTTCTCAGATGGAGATGGGTGGGGGAGGTGAAGGTCCCTCCCAGAGATGACACCACTACCTAAGCATCACACTACCTTGGCCTCACTTGGATAAGCACATTTGTCTGGTGTAATCCTAGGAGCTGCTAGACATAGACAAGTACTTTCATCACTTGAACGGTGAGCTTCAGTGTTAGAGTTGCTCTATTTATACTTTGCTCTGCAGGCAATCCTGATGCTTTTACATAAGTGGCAAGCTCCACTACCTTAGCAAACAAGTAAATAAGGTGATAAACAGTACTCTCTTTTCCGTACGGGCGTGTGATGAATTCCCAAGCCAGCTTCACTTCCCATTATTCTGGCCAACTTACCCATTTTAAATCACCTGAGATGACAGTGGGTTTTATTGTTTTCCCCTCTCAAAGCCGGGCCTTGATATGACAGTTAATTTGCAAACACATGGGAGCTGGCTGGGTGACAGGCAGGGCAAGGGATGGCGAAGTGGGCTGGTTCAACTCTCCCAACGTAATTGCTCAAACTTAGCCTTGCTGGGTCTATTCGGCACTTCTGTGATTACATACTGTTCCAAGACTCAAGAAGATGAAGGTTTGGAAGCATTGCATACCATGTGTATTTTCGCAGCACTGCAAACTTCTCTGGTTTCAAGGGTCAGCTTTCTGATCCATGCAGAATTGAAACAGAGGCTTGGGAAATCAGAGATTGCATGGGGGAGCCACACACCTGCTCAGGCACAGGAAAGGCCTGGAATGCCAAGGCACTTGAGCATAATCTGGTTTCTGCATACAGACCTGGATCCTTCCTCCACGGATGAGGCAGTTACAGACACTTAGGATTCTGGAAAATACCTGGATGCTCCTACCCTACCCCTTCTACTCTGAGGGCAGAGGAGAACCAACAGTATAGGTATTAGACTGATTTACATTTTGTTTCTTTCTTAGAGATGAAGTGGAAGCACCCTTGATTAATGTGTCCACACTTGAATGTCCATAAAAGTAGCAAATGCTGGCGTCCAGCTGTTAATGAATGATCTAAAAGATTACTTGGTAGCTTTTAGTATAATCCTGAAATTAGTTAATGGAAGTGCCACTAATGAACATCTATTAATAGAGGCAACTGATGTTAACACTGCTAATGTAATGGCCAGGAGGTGTAATAAAACGTGTGGACAGAGCAAACCTAATACTGTTCTATATCAAAGTAGCTCCCTTGAAAAATGTAAAGCCAGGTAATGATTACAAGTAGGAGGCATTTTAACAACAGGGTCATTGCTGGCAGGGCTCACCATCGAGTTTTAAATAGAGTAGCGGACAGCTATACTTTGAGACCTTCATTCTCTGTGGGACCTTTCTTGATTACTCTTACTGGGTGTCAAAGCTCTGATTATTTCTCTGAACTCTTATCACATAACAAGGAGCCTTTTAATTTGATATTTAAGTTTCTTTATGGTTCTTTGTCTTATGGGTGTTGTAAACTATTAGCAATAGAAAACAGGGACTCTCTATGCATAATAGGATGGCTTTTTGTTTTTAATTTTTTTAATGTTTTATTTATTTTTGAGAGCGAGAGACAGAGTGTGAGTGGGGGAGGGGCAGAGAGAGAGGAGACACAGAATCTGAAGCAGGCTCCAGGTTCTGAGCTGTCAGCACAGAGCCCGATGCGGGGCTTGAACTCATGAACTGTGAGATCATGACCTGAGCTGAAGTCTGACGTTTAATCGATGAGCCACCCAGGTGCCCCAAGGATGTTTTTCATCTCACCCGGGGCTGAGTGAGTCCCATCCTCTGTGACCTCTTAGAGTGTTTTGTTTCTTTATATCCTAATCATACCAATGTGCAAAAAAAGAACCATTAATTTCTCTCCTTTACGAGGTTCTTTGGAATTAGGCATTCTGTCTTGTATCTCTGATTCCCTACCTCCGGCACCAGGCTCTGCAACAATGCCAGGGCAGTGCTGATTATTGTGGCCAAAGAGATAATTGTGTCGTTTGGACTCAGTTTGTGCCTTTGTCTTAGGAAACTCAGAAAACAAGGGGCTGCTCCCTGCCTTCCAAGGGCTCACAGTCTAGACATACTTATGTAGAATTCAGCTCATCCTGGGAAATGAATTCCCGCAAGAGGAAATGCACTTAGCATATGTGTAGTGTGTGCTGAAAATTGCTTTTTTCTTTCCAAATGAAATCATTTATTTCATTAAAACAAAACAAAACAAAACAATTTCCCTTGATTACCGCCCTTCGTAAATAAAATTATCGTCAAGGCCCTGACACAGCTCTCTGCTATGAAATACAGAACTCTTGAAAGTCAGTTATTCTCCACCTCATCGCGTCTCAGTGTAAAGGATACCCACGCTCTAGTATCACACACGTGAGAGCTTTTCTTTCTTCCCGCAGTAGATATTAGCGTTCACTCTGCCTATGCGCAGACGACATACACAGATACGCCTCCGTGGGAATTCACGTACATAGAAGCAGCAAGATGGAGCCAGTTTTAGCTTTGGGGGCCACGGGATGATGTGGAAAAGCCTGCCGTCTACACCGGCGTGGCACTGGAATGACAGCCAAATGGAAGCAGCTGCAGCTGCCTGAGAAACAAAGCTGGAGAATTTGACAGCAGAAGCAAGCGGCTGCAGCCCAAATCCCCGGGTGTCAAGAGCCCTGCTGTGGGGCCTGGCGAAGGCAGTCGTGGATTGGCACCACTGAAATCATGGGTTTCGCTAAATGGCTTGCCTTTTATGAACTTTTGAGAAAGGGAAAGCAAGTGTTCTCTCATGTATTCAAGCCGTTATTTGTTGAAAGGCTACTATGGGCCAGTCACGATTCATTTCATAATGGTTATATGCTAAAATGCTCACATGTTAATAAATTGTATTTATTTTTTAATGTTTATTTATTTTGAGAGAGAGAGAGAGAGAGAGCATGCTTGTGAGCAGAGGAGGGGCAGAGAGAGAGAGAGAGAGGGAGAGAGAGAATCCCAAGCAAGCTCCCTGCTGTCAGCGCAGAACCTGATGCGGGGCTCAGTCTCATGAACCCTGAGATCACGACCTGAGCCAAAATTAAGAGTCGGACACTTAACTGACTTAGCCACTCAGGCACCCCAAATTGTATTTATTTTTATACGTAATCTAATAACCATAATCATGATGCTGACTGATTTCAACCTTTCATTTTGACTATGTACTAAAAAGCTGGTTACCTGGCTGCTATTCACATATAAACCGAATTTCTTCCATGTGCAATTAACATGGATAAAACTTGAGTAGAAAAGGTGCCAATTAGAGACAGCTAATGACCTCTGACCCCACTGAGATGCATGAATACCATTTTCCAAATTATAAAAAAATAGAAAAATAACAATGCAGTTCAGAAAAATATATTTTCCCATAAATAAAGATAATTTGTATGTAAGAACACAACTTGGGAACTCATTAAACAGAGAAAACACTTCAAACGATCGCCAGAGAAACCCCTTAATTCTTTTCAAAGTAGAACCTGTCCTCGTATTTCTCTCTCTCTTGTACTCTCTATGCGGCTACAACACTTCATTTGTTTAGTCAATCAAGAGTTGACATTATCTGCAAGATGCTCTGCTGACAACTCTCCCAAATACTTCTAGATCGTTCTATTCCCACAGCACTGCACCACTGTTGTTGATGTGCTCCATCTCCATGTCCTTTCCTGGAAGGGACTGTGATCTTCTGAGCATCACCCGATGACTATGCTTTTCTAAAAATGCTTTGGAAACAGCCCGGCAGCATTTATGTTGTGTGTCATACACATTATCTCTTTACCCCATTGTATTTTGTGCTTGGTTCCTTAAGGAGCAGTTATTCGTGTGTAAAAGAAAGACTGTTAGGAAGGAAACAGTATGTAGGTTGAAGCTACGAATGACGTACATCTACAAGAGTCAAGTTACTAATGACCATGACGTTGGTACAAAAAGCTGGGTTAGTTCCTGTCTCACTAGATGGATTCAGATACTTTTGTGGTGGTGGTGTTGATCTGTGAAAAGCCCAACCAAAACTCGGAACTAAGGTCTAGGAAGATGAACTGATTTTTTAAAATACAAGTTCCAAATCTGGCGCTAGAGCTTCAGCTACCATATATCTCTATATCCCCAGTTTGGGGCCTTTGTGCAGACTCCAGGCTCAAGGAGAAGCCACTGTATTATGAGAAGGCTCTGTGAGCTTATGGCTTACGTGAGCCCCAGCCAGTCCAGAGACATTATGGGTTCCCCTCAAGATTAAGCTTTTGTAGGTTTGCCTTGGTTCCTCAGTTCTGTGTACAAATCCTCAGCTCCAGACAAACCCTGGGCACTTGCGCCTTCTTGCTGTTCTTACTTTGTGCCTTTCCTGCTTCTTGGAATGCTCTGACCCTCATTACTTCATTCAAGTTCCCTTAACGCACATTCTAGAGGATGGCTTTCATCCTAACAACTCAGGCATTACATCTCAGGTCAGATGAGAAGCACTACTTAGCTCTACACTGTAAAACAAGACAAACACTTGCCCTTACCTGTTTTACAATCTTAGTTCAACAAAGGAGATGGTTACAATTTTCCATCTCAGCTTTTACTTGATTGCTAAAAGGATGCAGGAACACAGTATGCATGGTTCGGTAAATGGGAAGTGTTTATGTATTGTTCAATTTTCCGTTAAAATTATAATTAATTGAATGTTGTTTAGAATTAATGAGCCTAAGCAGATATTTCATATAAAATGTAATGCAAATTTTGTATGTAAATCAAAGTCTGCTCTTTACCATATTTACTTTACAGCCTACACGAACAAGAGCTAATAGTACGTTTGTCAACAAATTAAAAGGATGACTTTTTTTTTTTGCTCTGCATTTAGAAGAGTCCTTTCGTCTTTGTTTGAAAGCTTCCTTCATGTGGGAGGAAGTTTTCCCTTTGCCGATACCTGCTGCCATATATGTGGAAAGCAGAAATGATGGATATGGCTGACAGCAGTTTAAAACAAACCTGTCTCGGGGCGCCTGGGTGGCGCAGTCGGTTAAGCGTCCGACTTCAGCCAGGTCACGATCTCGCGGTCCGTGAGTTCGAGCCCCGCGTCGGGCTCTGGGCTGATGGCTCAGAGCCTGGAGCCTGTTTCCGATTCTGTGTCTCCCTCTCTCTCTGCCCCTCCCCCGTTCATGCTCTGTCTCTCTCTGTCCCCAAAATAAATAAACGTTGAAAAAAAAAAAAATTTTTAAAAAAAAATAAAACAAACCTGTCTCGATGTACCAGCAGTTAAATGCTCAGACTGTATCACCAAACTAAGAGGGAAGGGAGAAATCAAGCCTGACCTTTAACACCTTTCTCAAGCCTTGCTCGATTCTCTGATCGGGCCCCATCACTGCTTGCTAAAATCTTCCTGGTCTGCTTTGTCTTAGGACACACCATAAGGAATACTCAGTATTTCCACAAGAATAGTAAATGCCACATATGCAAGAGAGGTACTACTTCTTGGCAGTTTTTTCTTTTATTCTGAACTGAAAAAGGTAGTATGCGAAAATAAGGCAAAATTCAAGTTAGATTTTGAAGAGTTTCATATCCATATCGTATAAGAAATAGAAAATATCCATCACCCTTTTGGCATTAACATCAAATTTTGGTTAGTATACCTGATATACATCTACAAATCTTCTTTTTTTTATTTTTTTAACGCTTATTTATTTATGAGAGAAAGAGACACAGCATGAGTGGGAGAGGGATAGAGAGAGAGGGAGACACAGAATCAGAAGCAGACTCCAGGCTCTGAGCTGTCAGAACAGAGCCCAACGCAGGGCTCGAACTCACGAGCGGTGAGATCATGACCTGACCTGAGTGGACTCTTAACTGACTGAGCCACCCAGGTGCCCACATCTACAGATCTTTTTGATGGCTCAGGACTCCAAACCTTCCCACTTATTTTCATAGGTGACACTTTGGAGGAGTGACTATTTCTCTCAAAATGGTTGTATCGGTGCTATATTTTCATCCCCTTGTTTTTTCTTCTTGATTTGAGGTCAAAATACCCATTCTTTTCTTCAAATGGGTTTTCCCATCTATGGTGGTGAATCCAGAACTCTTACTTTTCTCTGAAAATTAATTCTTCTGCAGAGCTCCTTACACGGATCTCCTCCCCTGAGCTTTGGGCAATTACATTCTCTCATGTCTTTCACATAAATCTCACTTAGAAGACAAACCCCTCAGGTTAAACTGCTGTCGGGTGTGTGCATTTCTCATGGAGAGCCAACAACACCTACATCCACAGCAGCCACCTTCACCGCTACCTGTGAAAGCATCTTACTTTGGGAAACTATTTTCTTTTTTCAGCATTCTTGTTTGAATGTGAATCCAGCCCAGGACAGGGACGCTGGAGTCAGGCTGGCCACCCCCGGACTCTGGCCTGGGACACCTATGATGTGGGGAGGCACTGGACTAGGAACTAGAGGGGTGTGGTCAACAAGAGGGAGATGAAATTTCTGAGATGAAGAAGCCTACAATCTAATAGAATGAGGCCGTGTCCTAAGACAGAGCAGGCCAGGAAGGTGTTAGCAGGCAATGGGTCTGGTTTAAAGAGGAAAGCAAGGCTTGAGAGAGGTGGTGGGTCATTAAAAGTCAAGTAGAGGGGCGCCTGGGTGGCGCAGTCGGTTAAGCGTCCGACTTCAACCAGGTCACGATCTCACGGTCCTTGAGTTCGAGCCCCGCGTCGGGCTCTGGGCTGATGGCTCAGAGCCTGGAGCCTGTTTCCGATTCTGTGTCTCCCTCTCTCTCTGCCCCTCCCCCGTTCATGCTCTGTCTCTCTCTGTCCCAAAAATAAATAAACGTTGAAAAAAAAAAATTAAAAAAAAAAAAAAAAAGTCAAGTAGACAAAGGGTGAGAATCTACTTAGGAGTTTGTGGAAGCAGAAACCCGGAGGAGACCTTGGGTATGATCCAAAAGACTGTGCTCTTTTGGACCTTTAATTCTGTCTGGGCACCTAAGTCACTGGATGGTCATTAGAGGCAAAGAAAATCAGGGGCATGTAGGTAGGGATGTCCACGTTAGGCTGGCACATAGATGCTCCAATTACAGTGTGTTATTTTAAGAGAAATGGAACATGTGAATGTGGCACAGATCACTATTTTTTTGGTCTCCAACTGTTTTCCGTGGAATGACAAGGTATATATATTCAGAATGATGTGCTGTTTAGACGGCATCTATCTACACAGAGAGACTGGAGATTAGAAGAGTAGGATCGTATAGCAAAGGGGAGGGACTTAATGCATATCTTCGAACTCAATGGCCTTTGTAGGAGTCCTAATCACTTTTTGTTACTGTCCAGCTTCCTCTTCTGTTTCACACTAGCAATGCCCCCTAAGAGCTATGACGTAAATCTTCCAAATTCCTTACAACATTTGCATATTCTAGGAAGTTAAGTATGAGTTTCTGTTATATAAAATAACTCAAATATTGTTCAAAGAATTTCTTTTGTGGACTTTTTTTCTTCTGGAGGAGATTAATGTATATTATTACCTATGGAAGCCATTCTCTCCTAAGAGCAGCAATGTAGGTACTTGCATGTTGTTTGCAATGGAACTTACCTTTACAGAGATAATTGCAGTAACCTTTCAAACGAACATATGCATATACCCGAACTTGCACCTGTCACTGTTGCCATGGAAACGGTTCCAAAACATAAGATATGATTCTATTATTGAGGCCGTATAGTTTCCCAAATAAATCTTAATGGAAGTGTAACAGGAAAAAAAAAAGAATTTTATGGAGAATAATTTTAAATTATGTAGTGAAGTTTGTGACCACATCTTACTCAAATCACATCAGTAACCTTCATCTGAATAGGAAGCAACAGTCAGTAAATGTCAAGCATACATAAAGAAACATAAAGGAGGTTTATTTTAAGATAAGTGAAGTGCCCAAATGCTACCTCTCTAATGTTCATCTTCATCATTGTTCATTTTCGATCACTATTCCTATCGTTGGCTGAGGCATAGCATTAGCTGTCTGGGTGGCGCATCCTGAGGTCACGGAGTCATCTGATGATTTTTCCACTTTCTGGCATCTTTGGACTTTCTGTTGTTATGGTAAACAGACTTAGATCTACAAAGCTTTTAGAGCTGAGAGACCTAAAAGATGTCTGTTCCAGCCCCTTACTTTGCAGATGAGGGAACCGAGGTCCAAAAAGATAAATGCTTTGTCCAAGGTACAGAAAGAAGTTCATGTGGCTGAACTAAAACTCAGGTCCCTGACTCTCCTCCCCACACACAATCAGTGTGCTGCCTTGGGAATGCTGTCCACATCCCTGCCAGTTAAAGCTAGTGCATTCTTTCCTGGAGAGAGGAGTCAAGCTCTGGAATTGAATATCGGGACCTTCACTGCCCACGTATATATTCAAAGGAGCTAGTCCAATTTGCTAAGTGAAATAAAATTTTAACTTCTCCCTGAAAGTATGTATCTCCTCACAAAAATCTATTGATTATGTGGGGATTACTACTTTGCACCTTAGAAACTGAACTAATGCCTTAATATAATAAGAGAAGGAAAGTGTTTTCAACCTCTTCTGTACTTTGATGTCACGTGAATCAAATGACCCAGGCTCATAATAAAGCCAACTGTGAAATCAGTGTTCACCTCCAAGTCAAGCGCCTGGGAAACCCATTGGTGGGGCTTAATTTAAAGCTATCTGATGATGGTTGGGGTTTCAGTGTATTATTTTGAGCACATAGTTATGGCATTATATGTGGGGAAAGAAAGCCCTCCTGGTCATAAATCATGACTGGCAATGGGTTCTCCCAGGGACAGAGAATACTTATTATGTAACTCTCGTTAAGGGTTGACGGGTGGCCGACTCTGGGCTGAGTCTCTGGCAGAGCCGAGGACTCCCCAAGCTCTAGGAGGCCCCCGAGACAATGTGTCATGCAGCGATGATGGGTGGAAAATACTCTCACTGTTCAAGTTGTGATTGTTTTGGCTTCCTCTGGGGTAGGCTTTTGGCACTTGAACTGGCCCCAATGTAAGACCGCAGCTGGAAAATGCCATTATTTGGATTGGTTAAGAGGAGTTTTTGAATTGAACTCCACTGTAGCATTAGGGAAGGAAAAACGTTCCTGCCACATTCCGCAAGTCTCAGAGTAGCCATCTTCCTACCGTTCATGTCTCTGCAGATGAATGGGATTATAAACACTTTTTTGGGGTATAGATACACAGGTATACAAGACACTCAAAGTTATGTAAGTCTAGAGTACTAGAGTAATCCACTCCATAAATACGTATTGAGAACACACGAAGTACCAGGCATACTGTTCCAGTATGGACACATGTATACACACACACGTAGACACGCACGTGTGTCACTTTTAAGACAGAGACCGTGAATTCCTTCCTCACAGGCATTAAAAGACACAGCATGAGTAAAGCACACGGGGTGGAGAAGGCTGCCATAACTATTAATTTCCCTTATACCTTTTCTTCGTCATCCCCCAGCTTTGGGATATCAATAACCTTCCTGCCCTTCCAAATTCTGCAAACGACCCTCAACAAGGGAGAGACGGAAGGGTGCGAAGGTGATCTGTTGTTGGCCCAATTCAGAGCCTGTGACACCCAGGCTAAACCTTCTGCTTCTATAAAGGGCGCCCACAGACTCTAGCTTGTTACCTTTCGGGTCTGGAAGGGATGGGAGATTTTTCATCATGAATATCTGCTAATTTGTCTAAATGCAGTGAGACCAGACACATAGACATAGGTGTGTTTCCTAACAATAAAATTAATACATTTATGTTGCTAAATATTTGGGGTAGAAAAAAATAATTATGCATAATCCTACAATTCAAGCAATGTTACCCCAGACAGTTTGGTGTATTTCCTGTAGCTTGCTACTTGCTCTGGGGCAGACTCCCAAGAAACGAACACAATGGCACCATGTTGTTTCCGTTTTGACTACCTAATTGCTATATACAGCAGCAATGACTTATGACTTCCTGAAGCAGAGGAAAAGACGTGTAGTGTGTGAGAGACAGAGAGAAAAAGAGAGAGAGGAAGGTGGGGAGAAAATGTATATGTGAATATTGAGGCGAAATGAGTCCGCTAGAACTGAAAACATCTGCGATATTTAAGTAGACCTGTCTAGTTCTTTGTAAATATCATTGTAGAAAAACAAGCTAAAACCTAAGGGTAAAAAGTCTCCATTTCATTCCATATTTGCAAATAAAGCCCATTCCATCAATAGTAAAATTGCTTTGTGTAATTTGCAATCTCATTGTCGTCCTGGCTATCCCCCCCGTCAGGCTGCCTGTGTTTATGTAGCTTCTCCCCATGGCACGTGCTCGGAGCAGAAAAGGATATAATTATAGATCTCCATCCACTCACAAGAACAATGGCTGCGCCCAGCCACTGGACTCTCCCTTCTCGAAGCTCTCCATAGGAAACAGAATGGCGTAGCTACTGTTTTGAATGTCCAAGGCCTAAAAATGTTAGGAAGACAGCTGCCACAAGTTCTTTGCACGAGGCGCCTCTTTGAATGTTTACCCTCGCTATCGCTTTATTCATCCTGTCAGGAGCAGACCAAAGACCAGAGGTTTTAAGATACCCTGCCTATAATTACTCAATAATAGCAGAAGACCAAGAGGGATACAACCATAACGCGGTTCAAGACTTTCTACGCTCACTTAGAAAAAAAAAAAAAAAAAAAACAGGAAGCTAAATTTGCGTCTCTGAGCAAAGTTAGCCCGGGCCATTTCAGAACCCTTAGTTTCTACGTAAAGTAGCTATGATGCTTTGGATACTAAGGAAACCCCTAAATGTTTAGACTAAACTAAGTCAATACTTACTGGAGTGATTTCCCACTCATGAAAAGCAACTGGAAAAATTTCTCAAGTCTAAGTTTCGCTATCAAAATATTAGTGACATCATGGCTTGAGAGTTGGTTTTACCTGTTTTAGACTAAGAAACCCATTCAAATGGAGTCTGTGGCCCATGACCTCACTCCAGGAAAACGAGAAAAGGAATGCAAAGTGACATCAGCACCATATATCTTCTGAAGGGTATTGCACTCCTCCTCTGTGATGGATTGGCCTGTGCACTCCAAATATATTCACTGTGGCAAGGGCACCAACTCTGCTGTGCATTTAGAATTGAATATGTTTTTTTCCCCCATGACAGATACAAAATATTCAGACGGTATAAGAATTTCTATGCTCTAGGACCTCCCCCTGATAGGTCTACAGAGGAGGATAAAGAAACATGTCTAAGACCTTGAGAGGACCACCTGAATCAGGAACAATGTAAAAGGAAAGGAGGTAGAATGGGGACAGTTTGTAGACAGCTTGTGACATTTCTGAGTAATTACTGAGTGCAGAAGGTTCTGGAGTTGGAGGGCCAACTCTCCATCAGCAGCCCGCCTTCTCTGATACGAAAAACGAACATTTGAGCAATTTAATGGAAAGCCGTGAAAACGCAGCTGCAAGCATTACATTCCAGCTAGATTGCTTCCTCTAAGCTTTCCTATTTAGAAAATTTGAAGTCTTCCAGACCTTCTCCCTAGGATATTAGGAAGTAAGCAGAAGCTCTGGATTCTTGGATTTAGCAATGGGAGGTGAATCAGGAAAGACTCCATGCAAATGAAGAGGGCCACAGGATAACCACCGCCATTTTGTTTATTGAGCACCTACTACTACGTGAGAGTCCGTCCTGAACATTTCACATCTGTTATCTCTTAAATTTCCCAACAACGCTAAGGTAATGACAGCCTTTCCTGCCAACCTATGAAACCCAGGCTGGGAGTTGTCCAGTGACTTTTCCTGTATAATCTCGCCCTAAGGGAAGACGTTACTCTGATTTTTCCACCTCATGTTTTTCCCTGGCAATTGCTGTGAGAGAATGTTGTTTTTGGAGTTGGGTAGGCAAGTGTTGTGCATGATATGAAAAACCGAAAAGAAAAAAAAAACAGAGAAAAAAAATCCGACACAAAGCACTAGTCAATTTCAGCCCCTCTCCAAATGATCAAGGCCTTTTCCTACTGCTGGATATTTTGAAATGAACAGGTTTGCCTCAATTTTCAGACGGGCTTTTGCTCTTTGTGGAGTGCAACCCCAGCCAGCCTCAGGAGAATCAGTGAAAGAGGATCAGTTACACTCTGGAGCAGCCACACGGGGGCACTCCTGAGATCCTGAGGCGTCTTCCTACTAAGGAAAGAGTTGCTGGAGTCCCAAGTGATCCCGCGGGTGTTTAACAAAGGGAAGGAATGTCTAGAGGATAAGACTCTGTGCACTCACTCTTTGGAAAATGTCTGCTGTATATATTTGCCAAGTGATAAGGAATCTAGTAAATCCAGTAAATCAGAGGCCATTTGATGATTTACAGTGTTCAAAGGTAGCTTCCTAGCTCTTGAAAGAATTATATAAATGGCTATTTAAAAATAGGCAACCAATATAATTGAGCAAGCTGAAATGGGCTATGATACAAACCATATGTTACGGCCATGGAAAATCAAAATAAAAGTAACTCAGTATAAATTGAGAATCATTCCCACTTGAACTGACACAGTTTCATGGAAGTGGCACCCAGCTTGGAATTCTAACCCTTGTGCTATTCTAGATAAGAGATCTTTCTCCCCAACACGACACCCTCCTCTTTAGTTTTGAGGGTCTATTCCTGATACCCCTTTCTGCCCAACACACGCTACACTACGTGGTCACACGAAGTGCCTGTAAACGAAGAGATATGTTCAAGCCATTTTTATCTTGTGACAAAATTAGCAGTAAAAGTAAACAGGAAACAGGAAATGCCCACCTGGAGAGAATAATGTGTAAACCTCAAGTAGATTGGTGAGAATTTCTCAAGACAGAGTGCTTGGGAGGACAATTTAGCAAAGCATGGAATTTGACAAGGTAAAACTTCTGCACATTCTGACTTTATGCTGTACTCATCTGTTTGTTTCTGCCTAGAGAAGAACCATTAATACACAAGGCTCACTGGAACCATCTAGTTCAGCAGAAGAAACCAAACCAGAGAAGGCATGTCGTTGCATTAATATTTTCATTTGATTTCATCTTATTTGTAAAGTTGACTCTTTAAAAAAAAATCACTTAATCTTATATACACCCCTATGTTTATTACAGTATTGTTTATAATAGCCGAAATGCGGAAGCAACCCAAGTGTCCATCCACAGACGAATGGATAAAGACGTGAGATGTGTATCTATCTGGAATATTACTCAGACCTAAAAACGGATAAGCTCTTGTCATCTGTGACAAAATGGATGGACCCAGAGGGTATTATGTTAAGTGAACTAAGTCACACACAGAGAGATAAATGCCGTGTGATTTCATTTATATGTGGAACCAGAAAGCAAGGAAACAAAAAGCAGAATCTGACCTATACGGGCAGAGAACAAACTGATAGTTGCCAGAAGGGAGGGAGGTGAGGGGACGGGCAAAATGGGTGAAGGAAAGTAGGAGATACAGGCTTCCAGTTCCATTATGAATACATCACAGGGATAAAAGACACAGCATAGGGAATACAGCCAATGATATCATAATGGTGTTTGTATGGTGACAGATGGTGGCCACACTTGTGAGCACAGCCTAATGTATAAACTTATTGAATCACTGTTTCACACCTGAAACTAATGTCACATTTGTGTGCCAACTACATTCCAATTTTAAAAAGTAGATAAATCGCTCCTTCCCTGCACTATTTGCCGCTCTCTTGAGATGCCTATTGTGATAAATGCAAACAAATGTTTTACGATAATGGCAAATGTCCCCAAAGAGACATCATGTCCAGTTTCTAAGCTGCAATGATAGCTTACATTTTATTATAATCTTTAATAGAACTATATATAATTATGTATTATGTGTCAGAGAGATGTTGATTGTTTTATATATATTACATTATTTTATTCTCTAAAACCTCTTTTATAAATGAGGAAACATTAAATGATGTTTAAAGAGGTCAAGCAACTTGTCCAAGTTGGCACAGTTAGGAAGTAGCTGAACTGGGACTTGACAGGTTTGTCTCAGTGGCCTATGATTTTAGTTGTTATACTATATGATCTATCTTGGACTAGTTGATAAAACAGCTCTTTAATTAACCTCTCTTCTTTTAAGAGTTTTAGCAGATTTTAAATATTTCTTTCCTAGCTAGTCAGTAACTTAATTTTTAAGCTGCACACATACACAGACAAGTTCAGATGAAGAAAAAAAAAAAAAAACACAAAAAAACCAAACACAGGCTCCAGATAGAGACTATAGTTGCCTTTCTTGCGGATCCGTGGTTGCACCCACACTACAAGCTCATGATACACATCCCTCCAGCCCTGGCTTTAGAAACCCATTTTGAACAGGGGAAACTTGAAATATGCAGACTGCGGTCTTGACTCCCCTTAAGAATGCCTGCTTTTATTGGGTTTACCCTGTAATCCTGCAACTTTTGGCCAGAGTCAAATAGGGCGACGATGTTTTTCTACTTGGCTTCTACACAATCCGGTTCATTTCAAAATGCTTCCAACTAGTCCCCACTGCAGACTTTGTTCATTGCAGTAGTCTTCCTTGACTTTCATTAAGCAGAACCTCAGATCAGAGCAGCGTGGCCCAGACATTGGGCTGGTCGGTCCACTCAGGAGTCGATCCTTCTGTGCATCCACCTTTAAGACCTGCCAGTTGAGTGTGTTGTGTTTCCAACACTGCATTCCAAAGAGACCTTTTATAAGGAAAAGTGGCTGCTGTTTAATTCATTTCAGAAAGTAGATGGTGAACCCTTATTGCTTTGATCTGCTTTCACACTAAGTCCGTTTGTTCACGGGAGGTTTGCATTCCCTTCAACATAACATTTGTTTAAAAAAATTCCGACTCCTTGTTCCTGGGCTTCCATAATGACGTTTGAGAGAACTTTGTTTAATTCGGTTTTAATTCTGTCCCTTTCAAGGAAAATGGTCAGATGCGACCCGGACATGGAAACATGGTCTTGCTGTCAGTGCCTAACAAAGCTTGCAGTCTAACAGACTTCTATTAACAAACAAACAAACAAACAAAAACAAACAAACAGAGCTTTTTCCATTATTGCCTCATATTCTTCCTTCTTTCCCCACATTTTCTGAAATGTAATTTCTAACGGGTGGGAAACAGTCATTTTAGTGTGAAAACTTGCTAGAGTGGAAAGGCCATTGTGTACTTCCTGTAGACTATAACACCAGAGGAGAATTTGCCAAGGAGAATCCTTGGCAGAAGGGGGGAGGTGGTACCTTGGAATCAACTCTTAACTATGTGAAGGCTTTGGGTCTTGGTGAATTTTCCAAGCATGGGGTATTGGCTTTCTGGAGGCTGGACTGAAGAAGTCTACTGCCCCCTGAGAGCATGCCAGGGGCACTGCTTAGCTGAGGCCCACCATTGTACTGACCAGTCAACTAGGCCACATCCAGAAGGGCTTTGCTTCACATCACTTGACAGGTGATTGAAAATGCTTAATGTCAGAATACAGAAGAAGCCTGACCAAAGCAACTTTAGAACACAGCAAAGATGTGTAGACTTGTGTATGTGTGTGTTTGGTGTGTGTGTGGTGGGTGTGTGTATGTGTATAGAGATGGGTCTGAGGCATGGATTTCATTAATGTGATTATTTAAATAGACTCTCCCAAATGCAAGAGCAGCAGATGTTGCCACAAAAATGAAGAAAAAAGGCTCGGGGCATATATGTCACATTAACTATATTGGACAGCATTCAAATGATAAACATTTTAATCACTCCAGGTTATAGTTCTGCTTTAGATTTTGTGTTAATATGTTAATAGAAAAATGCAAATTTACACATTGGATTCTAAAAAATATGCATAAATAATTAGATTTTACAAGAGAAAAGGACCTTAGGGATTATCTCCTCCAGTCCTCGTGTTAAAGGTGAGGTCAAGACTTTCACCAGACTGCAGAGAAGTGCCTTGCTAAAGGTCTTACAGGTAATTAAGGGCAGAACTGTGATTGAAATATAGACTCTCTGACTCCAGGTTTAGTGCTGCCTCCTCTATCACCTGTAATAGATTCAGAGGCAAAAACATAAACTTGTGTCTGCTATGCTCAATTCCCAACAAAATGTTGCAACGATATTTTGTGTCTATTTCCTGCCTTGAAGCTTGATGGAAGGTAGTGATTCTGAGTTCATTAAAACAGATGGCTTGACTTTTTTTAAACCTTAGTTCTCTATCACACTGAAACTATTTATAGAATTTAAAAAAATCACTTTTGAGGGGATAAGTGAATTTAAAAATTCAGTGTTTGAGGACATTAAGGCATATTAGGCAAACTAAATACTCCAGATTGTATATTAAACATCAAGTACCAACTATAGGGTGCATTTTTCCATAGTCATTTGAAATTTATTTTAAGGTTTTCCTATTGAGATCCTATTGGGGGAGATAATAAGATATATTAGGTTTTGTTTTGTTTTCTCCCTAGGTTTAATAAGTCTCCTGTGAGTGACATATAGCTGGGAATAAATGGATTACATTTGTAACCAAATTAAGGTGATGGTAGACAGGAAGAAGCCAGAATATGACCTACTGCTTATTGATAGAGAAGATGTAGCTGGAATCTTGAGAATCTTAGGTCATTTTTGGCTTTGAAATTGTTGTATTATTTGTTCACTGTAAAGTAACGTTTTTGCCCATAAACAATTTCAAAACAAACAAATAAGTCTACACCCAATGATGTCTTCTGTGGATGATTCCCCATCCACCAGGGGCAAAATGGATTTTTATTTCTAGGGACATTCGGTGAGAACAGGATGAGCCGAAGATGGGGTAAGCCTGCCAAATGTCACAGGACTGTGTCCTTGAGCCCTTTGTGTCCTGCTGCAATACCTTCTAGGAAACAAACTGATGAAAACCTAATTCCACAAAACGATATCGCTCTGGAGATGGTATTATGGCTCCTTCCAATTTTCTTCATGATCTTACAGGCAGGTAAATAAGAAGTTTATTTAATAAAAGAATGACTCCCTGAAGGAGACCAAGCTAAGAGCTGCATGTCACCGTGACAACTAAACAGATGGATTCATTTGGTGTGGCCCCTCTCAGGGCTGCCATTAGCCCATCAGGAATGTCTCCATTACAATGCTGACCAAATGGAAAACAGGCCTGTTGATCTACAAATGCCCCTACAGTCTTGAAAGTAGTTCTCTCAAAACCTTTTGAAATAAATAGAATACCAGTTACAAAATTGTAAGTACCTTTACTTGGGATGAGTGCTGAAAAACAAAACAATGTGTCCCATGACATCAGTGGTTTTCAAAATTCAGTGTCTGTATGATTCATTCGCATAATTTACCATGTTTCACATTTTCAAAAGCTTTCGTGCTTCTCAGGTAAGTGGGGAAGCCTGGGCCTTTCCCTGCCAGTCTCCATCAAGGTGGTAAGAGGGATGGGGTGCCTGGGTGGCTCAGTCGGTTGAGCATCTGACTCTTGATTTCAGCTCAGGTCATGATCTCACAGTTTGTGAGTTCGAGCCCTGCGTTGGGATCTGTGCTGACAGTGTGGAGACTGCTTGGGATTCTCTCTCTCTCTCTCTCTCTCTCTCTCTGTCTCTGTGTCTGTCTCTCCCCTGCTCACTCTCTCTCTCAAAAATAAATAAACTTTAAAAAAAAGGGGGTAGGAGGAAAAGGAGGTGCTGACTTTTCCATTTCCCACCCTGAGAAGCATTATTCTCCATGAATCCTCAAGAAATATCCATGCTTTCCAATATCCATGGAAATACCCATGCTTTGAAGAACTTTTTTTTTTAAGAAATTTTTAATTTAAAGTTGGGAATATTACCATTGTCTTGTTTCTCAGGTTGTATGGTAGTAAAAATTGCCAAAGAATCATTTAAATAGTGAGAGTACTGACAAACTATAATGTATTATGTGGCTCAAAATGCTTCCTGATCTGATTAGCTACCAAGACCTTATTTAAGACAAGGAAGGGTGGAGACTTCACTGGAAATGACTCATGGATGTTCAATTTGTGGATTTTATTTGTGGAAAAAAAAGTATTTTGATAAGTAGAGATAGCTGTTTCAAAGAAAAGTGTTGAGGCTCTATTAAGAAGTACACATTCAAATCTATTAATCTAGATATCTAGTCTCAAAACGTGTATTATGTGTGCATGTGTGTGTGTGACATTTTTAAAGTAATTTAAACCAAGCCATTGTTTCATACCCTGAATTAACAACCCATGAAACAATTCCCTAATTGTTAAATGGATATTGTGATGAATATTAAAAATGTTAGCAGAATAAAAATTGTCTGGAAATACAGAGAATCGTGTCTTAGGTATTGCTTTATTATTAGGGGGGAAGAAATTTAGTATGGTATAAGGAGAATAGAATTTTGGAATTAGGTTGAGTTAAAGTTCTTGTCTTATCCATAGGTGGCATTAGACAAATCACTTAACATCTTGCAGTTCCCTTTCTTGATCTAGAAAATGAGAACAGCATATGCATTATGAAGAGATTGTAAGTACTAACTGGATAAAACAATCTAGGACATGCTTGGCAAATAATCGGTGCTTAACATCACTCTCATTAAAGTTGGTGATTATTAACTGGCACTTTACAATCAAAATACTCTGGACAAAAATAAATAAATAAGAATGACTGGTCCAATTAATCTTTTCAATAGAGGTACAGACAGAATATATATTTTATATTTTTTTAATGTTTATTTGTAGAGACAGAGAGCATGATAAGGGGAGCAGAGGAGAGAGAGAGGGAAAGAGAGAGAATGCCAAGCATTCTCAGGCTCAAGCAGAGACTGATGTGGGGCTTGAACTCATGAACCGTAAGATCATGATCTGGGCCGAAAACAAGAGTCCGACACTTAATCGACTAAGCCACCAGGCACCCCTGGAATATTTTTTGGGTCACCATTGCAGTGATTTGCTACTGAATAAACCTTCTTTCTCCTCACCAAGTCTCTATGGCCCATATTTAATTTGGGATTTGGAGAAGGACAGGTGGGATGTTTTCCCAGAGTACTTCAGTGCTATATAGCTGAAAAAAAACCGTAAGTATGTTAACATGCAAAAAAGTGCCTATGAATATTCAGTAGTTCCGCTAATGGGATCATAGAACTAAGGGAGGTAGGAGTTTGATTCCCACTCGGGCCTTTTAGTTTTCTTGGCTTCTCAGCCTCTGGCCCCCACAGGCCATTGCCATGAAGGTATCAAGCAGCAGCGTGTGTATGGATCTACAGAACCTCCTGAAATTACAGAGCAGAGTTCAATGTTAGCAAGTTGTAATAAAGAAGACATGTTTTGTTCAATAATCATACTGAAGGTTTTGCTTCAGAGATCCCGCTAAAATATGGGATGTCTGAACGGCATACTACTAAAATATTAGGGTGCGAAAATCATTCTTCTTTTTTTTTGACTGCATTTAAAAAACTCACTACAAAAGCTCAGTGTGTGAGGTGGATAAGCTTCAGACAAAGGAAAAACCAAACCTGCTAGTCAGCGGTACAAAAAAATGTCAACTTCTACTTCATGTTGCCAAAGAGACCGGGTAAACAGACTTAAACAAAGAGAAGTGGCTGTCTTGGCAAGAAGGCTAATGTGGAAAACCTCTTCATTGTTGTATGGCATGCTTCTTTTCAGAAGAGCAGACAGGGAGAGAGGAAAAACAAGAATAGAAGCATCTTTCTTCCAAAGAGGGGCATCTGCGTCCCTGAGAGATGAACTTAGCCGCCCAGGGACGACATCTTAGTAAATCACTTGGAAACAAAGCTTGAAAGGCCTATGGATTGTCTCACGATTCCCTCACTACTTTACCCTCTGTTCTTTGATCAGCTGTGTGAGGAAGTGGTCTCATAGGAGATCTTTTAATTCAAGCTTTCAGCCTGTGTTTACTCTGTGTTTTCCAGGCAGGGCAATGCCTGGAAGTTGGGGGAGAGGGTGAGTAACGGAGTCTGTCTGACTGATGAAGGTCACCATTTAATAAGTAAATACAGAGTTAAGTCTCATCTGACTTACATCTCTTTCCTCTTAGAAGTTTATCCAATCCAACCACATATCCAGATGCCATTATTTCCCCCACATTAGCTTCAACACATACGAGGCATTACAGATAAATGCAATGGCGTTTCAAGTGATCCCATTCCTCAAGATATTTACAGTACATGGTATAGAAAAATGCTCTCATTATAGGCTTTGGTGAGAAAAATGTGTTTTTACACCACCATATATGCAGTATGATTATACATCTGTAAAGCTCTTCAGCAAACGATAAATAAGTCAACAGTGATCATTAATGATGGATACAAAAACTAGAGGTTACTGTTTTCTTCCTTCTATTAAGGTCTGTCTCCAAATTTTCTAGAATATGTCCATATAAGAATTTATAATTTATTAATGTGAATCTGGTTTCAGATTTGAACTTTGTGGTTTATTCTTTCATGCAGTTTGAGGCGAGCACAATGAAGTTTGCCAAAACCAAGATATAATGAAACAGTTCTTTCTACATCTGCAAGTTTGTTTGCAAGTTTTTTAAAAAAGAAAATGCCTTTCTTTTAATGTGTGTCTTCAAACCCGTCACCATAGAAGTTGCTTGTTTTGAAAGGGAATAAAATAAGATTGCAAACCAGCTCTAACTTCATTGGGAAGCTTCCACCTAAGCAGAAGGCAAATGTTAGCACTGGTAAGTTACACATTACAAGAAAAAGAGTTCTTTCCAATTGCTAAGTCATCAATAGGTTAAAAATAGAAACGAGGGGCGCCTGGGTGGCGCAGTCGGTTGAGCGTCCGACTTCAGCCAGGTCACGATCTCGCGGTCCGTGGGTTCGAGCCCCGCGTCGGGCTCTGGGCTGATGGCTCAGAGCCTGGAGCTTGTTTCCGATTCTGTGTCTCCCTCTCTCTCTGCCCCTCCCCCGTTCATGCTCTGTCTCTCTCTGTCCCCAAAATAAATAAACGTTGAAAAAAAAAAAAACAAATCTATTAAAAAAAAAAAAATAGAAACGAGATTGGGGTCTTAAGTCATTTCTCTACATTGTAAGGGTCAAAAAGAACACCACTTTGTAAGAAGTCAGCCAATGCTCTGTGCCCAGACTTGGCACGTTGAATTCATAACACTGCCTATCAAGTTGCTCTTAACGAGTGATGTTAAACATGCATTCTTTGCAGGCTGTTACAGTGCTGCGTCACACAGATACAGCCTCTTCCTCTTCCGAAAGGTCATCAGAAAACATGAAGTTCAATGCAGCAAAGAATTACTGTTTGCAACTCTTAAAAATGTCATTCTCTTTATAGAACTGGGTTAAAAATCTACTTGTTTTTTTATTTCAAATTTCACTGCAGAGAGTGGCGTCTTAACCTACAAGACACCCACTCCAAGGTAATGCCATCCTAGTGAGGTCTAGCTGGTCTGAAGAGCTGGTCAACTTGTCAGATCTACCAAACTCTTGGGAGATTGTAAACTTTTGTGGGCATATTGGTTTCTGTTCATTTTCACAAGATTGACAGTCTCATTATGGTAATACGGACATCTCTACCTGAGAGCTCATACTGTGCAATTGTAATTTTGCATATGCTAATGAGAAGACAATTCTATCAGAGTGAACATTTGGGCTGAGGTGCAAGGCACCATTTAATTATAAGAACAGTATGGGATTGAGCTCTGTCATGGATTCTTCCATTCCTTCCACCTTGTCTCTTTCCAAATTCTTCTATTTCTTCCTAGATTTCCTTCCTCCTCTGCTTTCTCTCTCCTTAATAAATGACAGATCCTTTTTTTTTCTTATGCCATTTCTATGGCTGCACTTGAAACAAGAATTCTTTCCCCCTAGTTGTTGGTTAACATCTGCAAATGTGAGAGAATTTTAACATGACAAACAACAAGGAATTAGAAATAAACTAAAATGAAACAGTGTCTCTTCTCTCCCCCACCTCCATGGTGGAAATGATGATATCCTCACCATCTGCACATTCGCAGGCTGTGAGTGGGCAGAAAACCAGCTGGAGACACAGCCCATGGCAGGGATCCAGAGCCTCAGCTTCTGGGAGGTCCTAGAAGCTCAGGATGCCTCCCAGCTATTGGATTATCTCTTGTCACGTACATTCAAAGGGACAACATAAAACACTCTTCCAACCAATTTTGTGTAGAGAAGATCTCCACTAAGGTAGAGTAGGGGACGGTGTTCTGGAGTTAGTGTCAGGGAACCGAGTCCTTGAGGGTCATCCATTTGCAATTGTGGGATCTTAGGTCTGTCACTTTACCTCTCTGGAGTTTGGTTTTCTCACTTAAAAAGTGAGAGCTTCTGGCTTTACCATTCTATAATTTTGTTATGGAAAATATGTGCAGAATTAAGAGAAGAATGAAAATAGTTTAGGGATGCCTTCTTTACCTTGGTTGACAAGTTACATTAAGAGTAGAATATTGCTGTGCTCCCAAAATATATCTCTGAGGCAAGAATTATGGTGGAAAAGTAAATAGAGTGCCATACTCTTGCCACCAATTAGGCGAGGAAATGTGATTACTCTGAGCCCGAGACTTCTGCTAAAAAAATGGAGGCAATGATTCCATTTAGTGCCCTCACTGGCACTCACCTGTGTCCATGTGTGTGTCAGAACTGAAGTTAGGGCCATGGTAAGGTCATCCCTGTTTGCAAACTGGGAGAATGGGGCTGAGAGACCCGAGGAGCTGTTCCTGGGGCTGTGCTGGAACACAGAAATCCAACATAAGCCGCAAGAAGGATAACCACCAGGAGGCAGTGACATGACCATATTTCTGTGAAAAGCTACCTTGTGACCTTGTAAGTAATTTATAAAACCATGAGATACACAGTATTTTAATATGATTCCTAAAATGAACTTCCAGTGAAACTGGTCCCTCCCACTCCTAACTGAATGTCATGTCAACACTGTCTTAAGGACACTTTGCAAATTCTGTGGAAGAAGACTGGAGAGATATGGAATATAAATTTACTTTTGTGGGGGTGGCTCCTTGAGATTCTAAAGGTTTAACTCTAATATGTTTTAAGACCAAGGCTCATTGGCCAGGTATACTTTTGTGAATTTGAGAATATATAATGGTTATGATACAGCCGTACACATGTGCATATATTTATATATGACAAAATTGTCAAAGTGAATGTGAAAGTTCTCTTTTCAAATGCTCTTTAATGGAAATAATTCTGTTTTTACCATCTATATAGTCTTTTACTGCATATATTTAGTATTCATGTTTCCTCTAATTAAGTTATACATTCCCTTTTGGGCACATTTTTGTTCTATACATGAGCTTGGTAAATTTCTTTTGTTTGTTTGTTTTTGTTTTTGGCATCACTCAACACTTCCTGGTGCTTAAGCCAAGCATTCAGGGGAAAGCAAATAATCTGTAGAGAAGCCAGAAAGCTTTTCCTCGGTCCTGAGCTGGGCTTTCCCCAGAACATATCCGGGCCTACTGTATGGGTAGGCCAAAGGCACTTGCTGCATCCACAGGCTTGGGATGCTGGATCTGTTTTTCCAACAAGCCACCTGGGAGAGGACAGCCTATCACACCACCTCTGGTGTTTCTCCCTCTGTAGTTGGGGGTAACAACATGGGGTGGAGGGAAAATACTGCTGCAATTTAAAACAGCAGGTGAGCCCTGGGGTGCCTGGGTGGCTCAGTTGGTTAAGCGTCCAAGTTCGGCTCAGGTCACGATCTCATGGGTTGTGAGTTTGAGCCCTGCATTGGGCTCTGTGCTGACAGCTTGGAGCCTGGAGCCTGCTTCAGATTCTGTGTCTTCCTCTCTCTGCCCATTCCCCGTTTGCTCTCTCTCTCTCTCTCTCTCTCAAAAATAAATAAACATTAAAAAAAATTTTTTAAAAAGAACAGTAGGTAAGCCCATCGCTAGCCCAGCCCCACAATCTCTGCAGCTCTATCTGCCCCAATATTGGACAATGTCCATCAGGAAAAAAATATATTATCTATGTATGTGTATATGTATATATGTGTACATATATTTCATATATATGTGTGTATATGTGTAAACATATATATACATATATTCATAGTTCTCAGCCTAGATCTTATAGTCAGTTACAATCTTTGTAATTGCATTTTAGCTAAAGGCATGGTGAAAATTGCTTGCAGATCTTAGCTCATTTGAAATGAACCCCGGTGTGGTATGGAGGCTTTCTAACACATCGACACTTTTCCATATATTTCAGAAAACCTTTTTAGATACAGTACAGGGGAATATCTTTTAAACAAGCTCCCTTCATGCAGTTCCTAAACAGATGATGGCATTTGACTCACTATGTCCCACTCACTCGTCATCAGCTACTGGGGGAGAAGTAGATGGGCCACAGTCAGAGGAAACCTGAGAAATGATAATGAAACGCCTGTAAAAAAAAAATCAATGACACTTATGGAAATGAGCTCTTTACCACCCTTTCTATGACCTTTCCTTCCTTCTTTTTTTTTTTTTTTTTTTTTTTTTTGACCCTTCTCATAGGCAGCCTTAGTTTACAGCAGGAGCATCATCCAATGAGGTTCCAGAGAAAGAAAAATGATTACAGAGATAGCCACTATTTGCAAGAGCATATCAGATCATGGCAAAGCACATCATGTCAACACTCCCCCTGCGACAATCTAGTTTTTACTGGAGTTAAAGCAATTAATTCCCTTCCCTTGCAAAGCAGGGTGATTACATAAATAGATAATTTCCCAATCCATACCCATAAGGCAAGTGATTTCTCTGCCCTTCCCTCAGTATATCAAAGAACGTAACTGAAGTAAATTATCCTCTTTTAAAAAAATATGACCTTTCAGAAATTCTCCATCAACTTTCTCCGCTTTGTTTTCCTATCTGGTTGGATGGTGGAACCACATCTCCACACAGACACAGGACTCCAAGGTTAATTAAGCCTTTCACATAGCAAAGATCGGTGACGTCCAAACTGTAACCCCAGTGACAGGAGCAGAATGACAGATGAACACTCCGACAGTCACCACTGAGTCCTCTTCAACAACAATTTACCAGTGTGGGTGATGCTGACAATAATTAGGCAAACAAAATGCCAAACAATTGTAAGAAAAGCTGTCAAACATTTTGTGTTATTATCCCCTGCACAGGCCTGTGATTTATCATCACAGAAAAAGTACGTTAAAAAAAAAAAATCTCTAAACAGTGACATTTTGTTCAAATTACAACCCCCGGCTTTCCGGACTGCCTGCAGACTGACATCTCCAATGTCAGATGTGACGCTCAGCAATTTGTTCCCTCATTCGTTGAGCGGGTCGCAGGGGTGGGTTCCTGCCACTGTCGGGGAGAGCTGGTGTGCCAAGAGCAGGAGCAAAGCACCTCTCAATGCACGGGTAGCCACTCGCCTTTCAGATGTCAAAATGAAATACAACAACTGCCATCTACATTTCGTTCTTCGATTCTTTGGGTCATGCTGGTCCCAAAATTTGAAATACGGTCTTTTGCACCAAATCTCCTACCATCACCTCTTCCTCCCTTTCTACCCAAGACCCCATTTGGGATTCTGGACTTGGATGAAGTATACTTTAAGGGCTTTGATTTTTCAATATAAAATCAAATTTCCAGGTAATGTCCCCGATGGCTGTAACTGGACCAGAAAGAAAAAAAAATGGAAACAATACTTTTCTAATTCAATTTCTTTACAGGTTGGCACAGTTCTACAGATAAATTCGGATACACTGAGAAGTACTGCAGGGAGACCTCCTTCCAGGGATGCCAGGCCAATGAGACAGACGTAAGGTGCTAATATTACGATTTTGTAGAGAGTCCACCAGCAGTCTCTAACTTAGATGTCTGGGTTGCTAAGTGTTGAAGTGGACCCTGGAGGTCACGTAAAATACCTTTTCAACTAATGAGAGAATTCCTGTCTATGATACTTCTGTCTGAGGTTCTGAACTGGAACGCTTCCAAGGATGGGGGTGAGGCAGCCTTCTGCATTACAAACACCTGAAAAGCCTAAAGTTTGGGTCTTTGCTGTCTGCAACAGCCCCTCCTACCCTGTCCCGACATCAAGATCCACTCAAGGGTAAGAACCCCTACTCCCTATATATCGCCTCGTTTGAATAGCCATTTCTTTCTATCCTGGTGAAAGGGCTCCTTCTCACTCCTTCCTTCATCTTTTTCTCAATCTTTACACACACAAGAGAACTTTATCTTCGGGGCGCCTGGGTGGCTCAGTCGGTTAAGCGGCCGACTTCGGCTCAGGTCATGATCTCACGGTCCGTGAGTTCGAGCCCCGCGTCGGGCTCTGTGCTGACAGCTCAGAGCCTGGAGCCTGTTTCAGATTCTGTGTCTCCCTCTCTCTGACCCTCCCCCGTTCACGCTCTGTCTCTCTCTGTCTCAAAAATAAATAAACGTTAAAAAAATTAAAAAAAAAAAAAAGAGAACTTTATCCTCTGATGACGCTCTTTTGTGACAGTTTGGTTAGTCATTGAGTCTCATCAGTAGAGTAAATCTTCATTTTATTTGGGTTTTGATTTTTAGAAAGAGCCAAGAGTCATTTTACTTGAAATATGGCAAATCATGCAGGTTAGCACACAGACTCAATGAGCTCTAATTTCCCCCCGACCATGTATCTTCTTCTCTTAATCTTTTCACAAGGCGTTCAATAACTCCATGCTGACTGCTGGCTACCCAGGGACCCTCTCTCTAGAGTAAGCCCTGGTGGATGGCACTTAGGACCTTTTCCAACCATCTTTCCTACCAAAATCCACATGCCCTATGTCTCATATCCGAGAAAGGTGATAGTGAATTCCGTGGAAAAATGTAAACTAGGGTGTTGACAGCTTCTATCAGAACACTTTGATGTGTTGCAACCTAACGTTTACACATCAATGGTGACTCACTTCCTTAGCCCAGCAAAGTAAAACTAAGGTTTTATTCTCTCTTTTTTTTCTTCCTCTCTCTCCTTTTTCTCTTTCCTCTTTCCCATTCCTCTTCATAGACAAATGTAAGTTATCCCCCACAACCTGTTCATCTAATTCTGGAAGCTGTTTCTCAAGGGAAAACCCATAAGGAAGGGCTAGGTAAGGGATGTGCAGAACTCACTGAAAAGTCACTTCAGCTACAGAAGGAAAACTCAAAGGTCTATGTGGAAGGCAAGTCTGTGGTATCCACTTTGAAGATAAAGAACAGTTTTGACCAACTTTACCAAATTGATTTTAACACCCTTTGGTCCTGTGGACTTCCAACCTACCCTGATTGATCTAGGCTGATGAGACACAAAAGCATTAGCAGTAAAGACCAAAATAAACGAGCTTTTAGAAGTCTTCCCTCTCGTTCAAGAACATTTAAATTTATATGAGTTATACCCACAGTCACTGGAGGAAAGGTAATATGAATTCACCCTTCCAGTAAAGAAGAGGCTGAAATAATAACTTTGAGTTCCTTTAAACCCAACTGTGACGTAGTCTAACATGTGACATGGCTGAAATATATTATCTTTCCTTTCTGACACGAGAAGTTGAATGTGTGTATGAAGTTTTATTTCTTTGTTTGTTTTAGATCTTCTACAGGTAACCACAGTCTTTGAAACAAAGTGGCTCATTTTATATATCTGGACCCTTTCAGGCAACAAAGCGAGGTATACAATTTTTTCTCCCTCATAATCAGACCTAGGATATAGGGCAAACATTTCAGAGTTCAAAGTTTTTTCATGAACTTTTCATCTTATCTTGTTTCCATCTAGAAACTGAAAGGGGTGGAATTACCCAACGGAGTCACAGATGGAAACATAGTTTGGTGAAGAAACAGGAAGCAATAGAAATGGAAGGACTCCCATATATTTTTCTTTACAGTCTAAATATGCTGCACACATGAAGACTGCAACAGATCCAGATCAAAATGGCCCTTGCTGTGCTTTGAGAAATCTGGGCTGTGAAAATCTTCTGCAGTAGAAAGGGTGGTTCTATCACGCTACCTGGAAGGCCAGTCTGGGGTGTGCTCACTGGATGTGTTGAGATCAATTACCCACAAGTCCCCGCGGAGCCTCTCTTTGGTAAGAACAGGGGAAGCCCGAGCCATTGGTATTCTGTGCACACATACTAACAGCTTGTGTGCAATCATTTCTTGCAGAGGCAATCATTTCTCAGCTGCTTTCAGATTCTATTTATTGTTTATTTTCCCCTTGGCTGAAAAGGTTTCTCCTTCATACTAAGCAGAGGCACCAATCTAGGAGAATGCATTAGAAACTGCTCTATTGGTATCCTGCTGGATTTCCCATAGGGTTGAAATGCTCAAACAAAACGTGATGAAAATTTTAGGGTGTTTTGGGTGACTTCAGTCCCAAGGTGTCACTAGGGTGACTTGGTTTCCTGCTCTTCGAGATTTAGGCAATGCTTGTTTCAGAAGGGAGATCTGGCAGGCCTTGAAAATGAGGCGGCTTTTACATCAGCCTTTCAGTGGTGGAAAAATCCATGTACTTGCGATGTCAAGATACTATGCCCTCGTTTGGGTGCAGGTGTGAAGGGTGAATGAATTCCTTGAAGAGGAAAATGTGGCCGTGGGCACTGTGTAGTGGTGCAATTCAGTCTTTGCACTGGGTTTTTCAAGAAGTCCAAAAGGAAGTACAAAGATTTTCTTCTCACGTCTTCCTAAGACAAACAGATGATGACGGGGCAGATATAAGGGAAGCTTTGGGGGTAGAGAAGAGAAGGTCATTCCTTTCCTAATCTTACCAAAGTTTACAATTTGTCTTCCTTTGGGTAGTGTCTATTTGGTGCTTGCCCCACAATTGAGTTGTAAGCTCCATGGAGACAGGAAACGTGTTCCTGCTCTGTTCATTACTACATTGCCAATACCGATCACAGTTCTTGGCACAGTGCAACAAAGGATAAATAAACACTTAGTCTCTTTTAAACCATTGGTTCTTCTTCTCCAAGTGTGACGTTGGTATGGATTTTCTTGAAGTTTGATGATGACCAAAGCCAGTAGTGGAATGAAAATCAGCTGGAAAGCGTGGTCTCTGATTCACAGGGAATTCTAATATTTCCTGGTACATTTTGGTGTACTGGTCTGTAACCCATTTTTTAAGCCATAAAACAGAAACACCAATGCTGTCTTTTTTAATGATAAGATATAATAGCGGTCATTTATACAAGTCAAGAAATATTTTCTGAGCCCCTATATTGTGCCAGGAACTGTTCTTGATTCCTGATGAACATGGCACATGGTTGTTCATGGAGCTTTCAGTCAAATAATGCCTATATGATTGGAACTGGTGGGCGTGGAGTTCAAAACAGCTGTTCTAAGCCAAACTGCTCTAAACAAATGATGTGGATATCATCAGGGACTTGCTACAATTTTGATTATATTTAGCTCTCCTGACACCTCTCTCACCAGCTAAGTTGGGTAGGAAGAGGTCTACCTGGGAAGCACAGAATGAAGTGGGAAGAGAGGTACCCAGGGGTCAGTGCGGTAACACTGTTCTTAGCAAATGGTCCCCTGGTAATTTTCAAGAAGGTAAGATATTGAAATATTGAATTGATCTCATGATTGATCTCATGATATGGCCACGACAGCTCTAAAATGGTTCTATAATGTAAACCTGCCTTCAGTGAGTGATCTAAAGTTTGAACAACTTATGGAACAGGGTGGGGAGTCAGTTGGCACAGATAATTGAAGTCGTGGCTCCAGACCACTTGCCGATTGATTCATGAGAAATTTATTTTACATTTCTAAGCATCAGTTTCATATGTAGAGAGGAGATAGCATTATATACAGGGTTGTCGTGAATACAATATAAAATGATATAGTGCATTGTTAGCATGGTAAGTGACACATAAGAGCAGCTGAATACGTTATTATTCAACAGAGATTGAATATTTCAACGAATCACAATATTCATTAATCACTACATTTCATTAATTGCAACACTCAGAGGAGAGGAGCGCAGGATATATGACTGGCAGATAAGACAACTGATGCTTAAAGGGATAGAACATCAATACTTTCACTGCTCTGGGCACAGGGGAGGCTTGCACTTCACTTTCCCATTGAAATTAGATATGGCCACGTGACTTGCTTAGGCTAATGAAACATGAAGAGAGAAGCAGGTGTTGGTGTTGGGTGGAAGCCCCTAAAAGCCATCTTCCCTTCCCTGCACCACCACGTAGAGTGATGTTTCAGGAGGTGGACCGTCCAGCATCCTGTGTCCTGAAGTGATGACAGTGCAGAGCACAGCCCCCAGCTAATACTGATGGAATGCAGCGTGAGCAAGAAATGAATGCCCGTTGTTTTTGCCACTGAGATTTTCGGAGTTGTCTGTTATTGCCGCAAAACCTGGCTTATCCTACTTTGCCCAAGATTAAAACTATTTGGATCCAGGATTCGAACTCGGGTCTTATGAAACTAAAGCCAATGCTTCTTGTACCACCTCACAGACATCCTTATCACTTATTAGTAATAAAAAGCCCAGTGGACGTGACTTCGTCAAGAGAAATTTGACTTTCCTGTTCCTCTTATCCTTGACTTGGAACAAAATTAATTTTTTTGCCACAGATGTAGGGAGAAAATTCTCAGATCCAAGGTCAATGGAAGGTAACGAAAAAGTTGGAGAGAGGTGGGAAGGTAATAAAGCTGGTTGAAAAGATTCATTCGTTTTGCACAACTCGCTTTTGCCCGCAGGTTCATGACCTGAAGATTACACAGGATGAAGGGAGGTCCTTATCAAAAGCCTGCAACTCTGTAGCAACTAAATCAATTTTTAAATGATTTATGTGATGTTCTTCGGGACCAAAGGCAGTAATTCATTCCCCATGTGGCACTCAGGCTGCTGCTTAGTTGTTGCAAAATGATTAATTTTTATTTACAGCGTGCCTCCCCTCCTACATTACTGGCACCAAGATTCGAGAGCATGACATTTCTATAGCATGGAATTATTTACTGGGGGAATTCCTAGGCAAAAAGAAAAACAAAAATTTACTAAAAGCCAAAGATCTCAACATACGCTAAAACAACCACTGTAAAAACTTTTCAAGGCCAATTCTTCCAATCTGTTCAGTTCAGTCCATTTAAGGTAAACAGGCCAAATTAATTTCCCAAGGGGAGCCATTGTTACATCAATTCAAACTTAACACTAACTTCAACAAGGAGAGGATAAAGACCCTCGAATTCCTATGGTTCTTATTTCCCTAGAAGACTGACTTCAAAAAGTTTCTAGAATTTAGAGTACATAGCATATTTCAACTTAATTTGAAATAAATGTGGCATTTACAAAATGCTATAAGGATGTCTCTTCCGGGCCACCATATGTAGGTATGTCTTTTTTTTTTTTTTTTTTTTTCAAAACTGCAGAAGAACTATATTCCCAGGCTTCCTACTCTTTAGCTTGCCAGTCTGAACCCAATATGTCTATCACTAGCTGAGAACCAACCCCCTCAAAGTAAGGTTCAGATTTTTCTCATCAGCCATATCCTAACTTGAAACTCCTAACCAAGGGTCCACAATAAGTTGATAATGAGGAGTTATTTTGTATTTCCTTTCCACATGAGATTTTTAGGTTTGGGGTAAGGACCTTATACAGCAAGGAGGGAAAAATAGAAACTACCCTGAAACCATTAGAAAGAAGTCTGCCCATCGCTCCCAGACACAAGAAAATTAGAAAGCCTGGAGAATGGTGCCTGCCATTTTCCCTTCTCCCATCTTCTAGGACAAAATTTCCCAAGGGAATAGTTAGGAGAAGTCAGCTTGGCCACTTACCAGTTCCATACCAGAGACTATTCACAGATTCCTGTACATTTCATACCACATCCTTCTCCTTGGATCATCGCACACTTTCACCTCATCAGGCTAATGATACTGGTTACACTGCAAGCTGATGCCTGTGGATCACTGTTTCCTGAATCATGATGCATGCTGTATCCCACAAGTAGATTATGGATCAAATTAGTACTCTGCATCTACTCTAAGTTGGATTGTTTAAAAGACATGGCTAGCTCATCAGCAAATGGCTTGAACTGGTATGATGAAGGATGAAATATCTCGTCAATTTAGGTTATTTGTTAAGCCTTCTAGAAGTAAAAGCTGTGAAACCAAAGGGCCAAGGCTGAGGGTTTTTCTGGCTTGTAGTTTGTTTTGTGCATCAGCAAACTTTGGGAATCCCAGTTCATCAGGTTTGCAGGTGGGCAAACCTGTTGTCGGGCAAAAGGTGGGCAAAGTTGTTGAAAACAGAGTTAAAAAAAAAAAAAGAAAGGAAAAGAGGGCTCTTCTATCACCACTCTACCACCACTAATGTTGAAGCACTTTCATTAACTGGAATATAAAACAGGAAAACAAAAGAGCAAAGGCTTTGCTGACATATTAACAAGACCCTAGATCCTTCCCCTGTAGGACCTAGGGGTCCCCTAGATATATCTTATGTCTCCAGATAACTTCAGCTGTAACCCTTATTTGAAAGTAACAGAAGTAAAGGGATGTAGACTGGGAGAATACATGGACTGATATCCTAGGAAGTTAAGAATATTTGCTTAGTAAGCGCGCTCATAACACATACAATGACCAATTTTTTCATTAACATTTTCCTGTCATGTCACTTTTCTGCATGCTATGTTTTTCTTCTCCTCACTTCCTGGACTTGCTTCCACAATTACCAGTCCAGAGAAAGACACTAAGTACTCAAACCCCAGTACTTGCCTACTTCCCCCCATTCAGTTGTAATCTCTGTGAAATTTACATTGACTGTCTATCCCAGCAGCCATGGGAGTACCTGATGTGCAGAAGGTTTTCAGCAACTATTTGTGAAATGAATGAATGGATGAAAAAAAATGATAAAAGCTGCCATTTACTAAGCACCTATTACGTGGTGGGGAATGCTAGGCATATCACTAACCATGTTTTGAATTCTCATAACAACTCTACAAACTAGATGTTTTTTTGTCTTGTATTATAGAAGAACAGCTTCAGTGACTTTCAGGTGTGTGTCCGGCATATAGGGAGCCATTTGTACAGTGATGTCCTCCTCTGTGACAATCGGGGCCCTTCCCACATATTTTCCTGAGTATATTGTGTCCAGTCAGCAGGACGGCATGAAGAAGATGGTTAATGACAGCTTGCCTTTACTGTTGAGCATGTGTCTCTTGGTCAGCGGGATGGGAGGGAGAAGGAAAACACAGTCATTGAATTGTGCTGGGTGTTTTACACATTTTTTTTTTATTTTTTTTTCAACGTTTTTTATTTATTTTTGGGACAGAGAGAGACAGAGCATGAATGGTGGAGGGGCAGAGAGAGAGGGAGACACAGAATCGGAAACAGGCTCCAGGCCCTGAGCCATCAGCCCAGAGCCTGATGCGGGGCTCGAACTCACGGACCGCGAGATCGTGACCTGGCTGAAGTCGGACGCTTAACCGACTGCGCCACCCAGGCGCCCCTGTTTTACACATTTGATCACATTCAATCCTGAAAACAAACTTACCATGCTGACATTAGCGGTCTTGTAAGCAAATGAGCGATCAAAAGTGAGGAGACATGAAGTGACTTTTCCCAGACTCTAACCCATAGTGCACAATCTATGGGTGCTGAAGATGAAGGATCCTGGGCCCTGCCTGATTCACTAAAGTGGAATTCCTCAAAACGGGGCCCCAGAACCTCCTTTTCTAGCAACTCACTAAATGGTTCTAATGGCAACTAATGTTTGAGAAGTGCTGGCCTATGTCCAGCTGCCTCGAAATGCATATTCTTGGGGCAAGAAATTTTTCATGGACTTGCACACCACCAGGAGCCAGATGTTCTATAAACGGAAGAAATGTCCCTTTAGCAAGCATTAGGGCTGCATTTGCAGCTCAGAGTATGAAGAATGCCTTAGTACTCCCCATTAATGTTAATGGGAATCATGTGGCTCATTCTCTATATTCCACGCTGAAAAGTGTTCCCTTTAGAACCAGGAGAGGCTATATTTAATCAAACCATCTGGATTCCTATGCACATGTATAAGGGCAGAAAATAGGTCACAGTTGGTAAGCTACTTTCTGGAAACAATTGCATTGTAATCAGCAAACTCCAAAGTCCTGAAAGGGTCCCTGCTCTCCTGGCTCCCTCAGTGAGTGACAGCCCCACAGCTAAGAGGGGTCAGAGAAATTCCAAAAGTTAAAGAGATGAAGTTTGAATAGCAAGACAATGCATAAAGCAAATCATCCCCAAAAGATAAAGTGTGGAATAAACTTGTTAAAAGCTATCAACCTCCCCCAAATAACACGTTTCTACTCCAAAGAACCTCACTTGCAGCTTAGAGAACAGCATGAAATTAAGAAACATAATTGGGACAGCATAAGAACTCCAGATATGAACTATGGTGGCCATAGTTTACATGGTTTATATGGTTTACAGTCACTCAAGTGCCTATGAAAACTATAAACCCTGAGAGAGTCAGAGAACCTGGTGGAAAAGAGTAGGAAGCATTCACAAGGCTTTAAGGACTCAACTCTATTATTGGATATTTCTATTAAAAGAGAGAAGTTATAGAACTGGGTGAGGAATCTGAAGACAAGAAGAGGACTTACCAAGCTCAGTCTAGATATGAACCTCAGTCAGGTCTTGGAGAAGGAAGCTACTGATTACAAGTGAGTGTGAGGACTGCTGAGTACTGGGTTCAGCAGAATTTACAGGTCGTTACTCCCCGTCACCACGTTACCCTTAGGTTACTTCTTTAAGTTTATTTATTTTGAGAGAGAAAGGGAGAGAGAGCGGGGGAGGGGCAGAGAGAGAGGGAGAGAGAGAGAGAATCCTAAGCAGGCTCCACACTGTCAGCACAGAGCCCGATGCGGGGCTTGAACTCACTAACCATGAAATCATGATCTGAGCCAAAATCAAGAATCAGACTCTTAACCGACTGAGCCACCCAGGTGCCCCATGCCTTTCAGTTACTTCTTATGGGTAATTTTGACTGTCACTCTTTGGAAAGCACCAAATAAGCAGAGGCAGGAGAAGGTGGAACACTGAAGTCTCCCAAGGCCTGTGGCATGGGGGATGAATGGCAAATCTTATACCATTTGCCTTTTGGTGTGCCTGAGAGCCTGAAGCTCCCTAAGAGTCCCAAGACTAAAGCCCCTAGGCTACAGTGAGCAATTGAACAAAAACCCACATGATAAATGATCAGTAGGCTTTCAAGCCAGCACTCGTGGAAGCCATGCCATCCTTGAGGTATTGGGAAGAGAGCAGAGCCCCATAATTACCACTACTGTGTCTATGGGGAAATTCAAGAGCCCAAGTTATGCAAGAATCTTTTCACTTTCTCCATCCTAGGATCAGGAACCTTCCAACTCCAGCTTCAGATCCAAGGTGGTGCCAGGAGCTCTGACAAAGGGGATGGCATAGGAGGGTGTCTTCATTTTCTATTCCTGATGTAACAAATTCCCGAAATTTAGGGGCTTAAAACAACACAAATCTATTATCTTACAGTTGTGTAGGTTGGAAGTCCTAACAGATATCACCAGCTTGAAATCAGAGTGTCAGCAAGGCTGTGCTCCTTTCTGGAGGGTGTAGGGGAGAATCAGTTCCATTGCCTCTTCTACCTTCTAGAAGCCACACATATTCCTTGGCTCGTGGCCCCTTCCTTAAGCCAGAAACACTGTGTCTCTCTGACCTTTCTTCCATAGTCGCCACTGACTCCAGACAAAAACGGTTCTCCGCTTCTAAGGACACATGCAATTAGACTGGACCCACTGAGAAATCCAGGATCATTTTCCCATCTCAAGTTCCTTAACGTAATCACATCTGCCAAGTCCCCTTTGCCAAGTCTGCTAACACATTCATAGGTGCCAGGAATTGGGACATGGACATCTTTGTATGTGTGTGTTTTGGGGGGGGGGCATTATTCTGCCCATCACAGGGGTAAAAAGTGGTGAAGGAGAGAGATTCACAGAGATTCAAAGGATCCTAGATAAGAAGCTCTCTGGAGGAGGCTCCCTTTGTGGGACTTCAGATTGGTGCTATTTTTCCAGGACCCTTTAAATAGTTCAGGCTGGTTTTCCAAAGTCCCCACTTTTTAAAAAATTACCTTCAGGGCTACCGTTATCATTCTGGTCCTTCCCTTCTCACCTGGATTATATGCTAATCCTTCCTCACTGGTCCCCTATGGCCCTACATACAAATTTGCCCTGCCCCAGGCTCACTTTCCACACAGCAGCCAGTTATCCTTCAAAACTGTGTCTTGTTATGTCACTCCCATGTTTAAAACTTTTTAATACCTTTCTCTCCTACTTACACCAAGACCCCCAGGCCCCTCACCATGGCCAACAGAGCCCTACCCGGCATGACCTAGGACTCCTCTCCCATCTGCCCTCACCCTACTTCCCCCCGGGGTCACCGGGCTCCACCAGCAGGGCTTCTTTGTTGTCCCTCCAGCTCCCCAAGCCAGCTCTCGCCTTGGCCCCTACGGCACCCTTTGCCTAGAAGGGTTGACTCCATATCTTTGTGTGGTTTCTTCCCTCCCTTGTTTCCAGACCTAGTTGAAATGTCACCTCCTCAGAGAACTCAGACCACTCTCACTCCCTCTGCCCAACCCCTTCCTTCGCTCTCTATCCCCCTAACTGAACGTATTTATTTAGGTTTCGTGTTCCTTACACTACCTGACATTACATTTTTGTGTGTGCCTGTTCTCCTTGTGGATTATCTGTCTCTGCTACCAGAACGCAGAAGGTACCTGAGGACAAGGAAATGCCATGAGCTAAGAATAGTGCCTCACACGTCAGAGGCACCCAAATACTTGCCGAAAGAATGAATTCAACACATATCTGTTGAGGAGCAATTTTAGGGAAGGACACTGTAATATAACGATGAAAATGACGGACATGGTCTACCCTTTTCCCCAAGTGTCCCCCTGATTGACCGGTTTTTCTGTGCAGAGTCAACTGTTACTGATGACCTACGGTTATTTTTAATTCTCATGTCCATCTCATGGCTCTCCCTGTCCTCATTCATTCTTTTATTCATTCATCTAATCAACACGTATTTATTTTGAACACCTAAACTAGATCCGTAATAGGTCCCCGTCCCTGAAATAAGATTATCAGTTAGGGAGGTTACTTTTGCTGGTGGCCATGATGGGAAGCAGATAAGGGATAGAAAGGTTCTATGCACACTCCTCTAATCCCTCCCCTTTCTCATATGAATTCATTTGCAGACAAAGATGAAAGCATCTTAAAGTGGTAATAGAGACTCCTTAGATAATCAAAGGATTCCAAGGATGTAGGCGTCAGGAGACATGATCCCAGCACCGACAATGTGAAGATTGTGCCATGTGGATGGAATCAGGTGACTGAGTCTCTGAGGATCCTGCTGCATGGGTCTAGAAGGTCACCCTAGAAGGTCTAACTGGCCAAGTTAGAATAGGTGTGTAATCCTAATCCCCAGCCCAGCCTCGGTGGCAGTGCACCAGGAATTGCCCTTTTAACATTTTCCACTCCTTATTCACCATTAGACTTGTAATTTTTGTGTTTTACTTACAGAACACATGCTAAGTGAGTGGTTCTAAACTAGCCTGAGCTAATTTCAACCTCGAGCTCACTCTGCTGCCTATGGCAAATCAGATAGAGGATACTGACGCATGCCCTATGTGTCCTACAAGATGCGTTATGCAGAGTTAGTTTGGGCTCTGTGTGGGAAGATGCACATGTTTCAAATACTCTTAATAATCAAGACACATAAGGAGATGCTTCCTATGAACAGATGAGCCAAGAAGAAGCTACACAAGGTACACAAATCCCAGTCCTGCTCACTAGTTTGTGGAGGAGAACAAAGAGCTGGATGTCAGAAACTGTATTTTGAAATACTCTGCAAGCATAGTTCTTTCCGGAAACATGCTTGTAATCCAAAGCACTCATACATCAAAGCAGATATCAAGAACCATTGGCTCAGCTGTGATCATGTGACATTCGGCCTCACGTACTACTTGCATTGCAAGACATCACTCGTTTATCAAGTTAATCTTGGTCAGAAATATTTGCTCGTCTTGTGGAACACTCGCAGCACAAGTTGCTTGCCATCTAAGGTTTTACTGAACAAGCAACATGGAAAGCCACAGAGTACTTTACAGGGTGTCCAAAATTTGATGCTATTTACTATGTCTAATGAGGACTGATAAGGGCTAAGTATAAGCTTTTACTCTGAAAGCGAGGCTCAGTAATCAGAAATTAATTAAACAAGTTTGTTAAATAACACCTTAGCATTTCAAGCTCAGTCTGAACTTTTCTTCTCTCTGATTTAATGCTTCAGGATGGGGTGAAGTTCCTAAGTCATTCAGCCAGGTACGCTCACACAGCAAAGAGGAGGCGGAAGAAATAATGTGTCATGTTCCTCTCTTCCTTTCAGCTCGGCTGACAGACAGTCTTCTGTCTTGGCCAGAACACAGAGAGGTGGTCCTGCTTCTCTGCCAGGCTCTGTGTCTCCCAGGGCAGCTGGGTGTCGCTACTCAGGCCAGGGTCTGCGTACCTCTCTTACGATCCTGCCCTTCAGACTCTTATAAAGAAAGCACCACACTGCTGCTTCTAGATTTAGTTACTTTTGTGCATTTCCTTCACTGAGTAGTCTCGGATGAGAAGACCTTGGAGGATGCAGGCCAGTCCTTCTGGATGGAAGAGACTAGGGGCCCCTGCCTTCCCAGCTGTTTGCCTCCTGTGATGGCATTCACATACCGTCTTCCACCAAAGAAACCCAGGGCACAGCCGCTTATGTGCATAGCCCCATCTACATGGACTAATTTATCCAAATTTGCCTGTTATGTACACAAACATAATTTCTAGGATTAAAAATAAACTAGTAACACCAAAGCTAGGCTGTCTAGCTTCCGTGCTAAAAGGCTATGGAAACTGCGCCCCAACACTTTCCAACCACAGCCACATGAAAAGCCACAGAGTGGAACTGTCTGGAAGATGAGAATATCAGAGAGGCTTAGGAACTCTGTGTGGGGGAGGATGTGATCAAGAGATGGGAAACTGTCCTGACGATTTGACTTTATAAATGCTCATTAACAGTTTTGCAAAAGACTTGGTTATGACGCAGGCATATCAGCAGGCTTCTCTTCGTGCTGTAGGGAATCCGGATATAGGGATTCTTGTTCTTTTTGTCAGAAAACTAATTTCACTACTGACAGTAAATCAAAATGCTACATGGCCACCTCAATAAATGTAAATGACTCTAAGTTGCATATCTCCATAGAAAAAGAGAATAGCAAACACTTATAAAAACGGAAAATACTCCTACATGTAATCTGACTGTTCTGAGTGGGGACTGACTTATCAAAAGGTCTCTCTAGAAATGGACCAGAGTCGAATCTGTGTTGTGCGTCCACCATTTGGTTTTTCCTTTATATTAAATTGAGGCTATATATAGATATGAAATTATAATGGCACAAAGTGCCTGTTTTCCATAAGCAGTCGGTAGACTCTAAAAATAAGAATTCATTCCTCTCTTTGCTGCAAAAGGGCACCAAAGCCGAGGCATTTTTATTTAACATACCAAAGTTAATCAAATTGGTATCAAAGTATGTGGCAAATGGCTAAATCCCCCCCAATTACCTTATTTTAAATGAATGGACGAGGAAATACATACTTCGGTTTGGTAATCAGAGCTTATTATGATCAGGCCGAAACTACTGTATTACAGTTTTTATTACCTTGGAACAAATGAATAGACTGAAGAATCCGTCCACACCACTGGAGTTAGGTCACTAATTCTGACCTCGAGGTACCTACATGCCATGCGACTCAAATTGTTATCTGAACAAAGGAGAGAACTGTTTTATGTTAAGGGTCCACAGAGTTGGCCGTTGACGACAAATGTCACTCCAACCTGAAATGCAGTATACAGGTCGTTGCAAATAAGCCGGTCTACTAACTGTGGAGAAAAACCCTTAAAGTTAATTTCCAAAAGCAACACACTCTATGCTGGTTGGGGGAGACCCTGCTTTTATCCACAGTAGCAGATTGTCTGGAAGTCTGGAAGGAGAACAGGACCTTAAGTCAGAGGCCTGGGTTTGAGGCTTTTCTTGTCAGTTGGCCTTTATGCAAGCTCGGGTAAACCACGGTCCTCAGTAACCTGGTTTTCCCTGGATTAAAAAAATGACCTAGCGTTGGGGCACCTGGGTGGCTCAGTCAGCTAAGCGTCTGATTCTTGATTTTGGCTCAGGTTATGATCTCACAGTTTGCGAGATCTAGGCTCTGCGCTGACAGTGCAAAGCCTGTTTGGGATTTTCTCTCTCTCCTTCTCTCTCTGCCCCTCCCCTGCTCTCTCTCTCTCTCAAAATAAATAAATAAACTTAAAAAAAAAAAAAACAACCTAGCACGGTCTACCTCGAAAGCCTGTTGTCAGGATCACAGGGGATAATTATGGTGAAAGGTGCTTTGTAAAGTGAGAAATACTCTCCTAAGGCAGGGCACTGGGCCTTCCACATTTGAGTGAGGATGTTCTGCAGGGAGATCAGCCTGGATAGACGTGGGGTGAGGGTAACTTCTCTGCCTGATAGTCACCTCCTTCGAGCCGTGGAGGCTGAATCCCCCTCGGGCTAGACCTGTACACGGCACCTTCGGTTATCACGAGCGCTGACTGAGCACCGAGGATGTCTCAATTCTAACTTCTGAACGAGTCTATACAGCTGGTCGTAAAACTCAAACAGGTGAAAATCTGGCCTAAATTGTGCCAACTCGATGGCTTCATATTGGCAAATTTGGCAAATATTTGGGAAGGTGACCTTTGGGAGCTAATTACGAGCTGCTTTCCCTTCGCTTACATATTCTTGCACCTGTGCTAAAGCCAGAGCGAGGAGAAGAGAGAGCAGAGAGCAGTGGGATTTGCCGCCTGATGATCTTCGGGGCCTCGCTTTGTGACAGTCTGTTCCTTAAGTGGAGGTCTTTGTAACAGAAGTCGGTTAAGCTGCTTCAGCGCGTGGGGAAGACCCAGGATACAACACTGAGACTATGTTCCCCTTCAAATCTCCAAGGCTTCACGACACGATGGGTGAAAACAAAAGGGCCTTAAACAGACTTGATGCATTTTCCTCATTTCAGACAATGTCTGTTCCTTACGCGTTATCCTCTAGCCGACAGCAAAAACATGCCAGCTCATCCTTACTTCGTGGACACTGTGGCTTTAAAGGGCAGAAACCTGCAGCTCCCAAAACGGTCTAGTGAAGTCAACTCATATCAAGGTCAGCAGAGTGGATGATATAAAATATTCAGGGACGGGTGTGGTGAAGAACAGGCCTTGCTTTCTTTGTCTTACTCAGTATGTTGATAATTCTACTTCATTAACCTTTCTTTTTTTTTTATTTTTTAACATTTATTTATTATTGAGACACAGAGAGAGACAGCATGAGCAGGGGAGGGGCAGAGAGAGGGGGAGACACAGAATCCGAAGGGGGCTCCAGGCTCTGAGCTGTCAGCACAGAGTCCGACGCGGGGCTCGAACTCACAAACCGTGAGATCATGACCTGAGCCGAAGTCAGACGCTTCACCGACTGAGCCACCCAGGCACCCCACTTCGTTAACATTTCAAAATGCATTTTAAAGAAGCCATTGTTTTCATTGGACATCTTTATTCCAAAGTGCACCCATTTTTTGTTTCTCTGCTTTGTTATTATCTATAGTAGGCATTTCCCATGGTTGAAGTGATGCACATTAGAGGATTTATTCTGGACACTGTCAATGCACAACTTGCCTTGAGAATTTTATGGGGGAAACTTAACCTTTTGTGGTGGTTCAGCTTAGGATGGTTATTTTGAGTGCACTGGTCTAGGCTATAAAGTCTAGACAGTGAGATTCTACCCAGTGGCCCAAAGTGATTCACCTAAAAATAATGTGACGCACAAATTAAAAATCAACGATGGAATCCTGCTGCATGAACTTCATTGCACAGGGTGCAAGGATAGAGGAAGAGGAAGCTAATATAACAAACGTAGAAATGGCTTATGCTGTTAATAACAATGACACATATGGGCGTATTCTGATTCTGCTATTACCACTCACTAGCTTTGTTACTCCGACAAGTTGCTCTCCCTCTCTGTGCCTCATTTGTAGCTTTTTTTCTTTTTTTTATCTTTAAAAGAGGGATAGTGATAGTAGCTACCTCATGAAGTTGTCATGAAAATTAAATGAAATAATCACTACAAAGTATTTAGCAGAGTGTCTGAAATATTGTCAATACTCAACAAACACCAGCTGTAATGAGATCAGTAATGCTTATTCATTTGACTACATGGATAGATTAAAAACTAAGAAGAACCAGGACAACAATAAGCATGTACACAGTTTGTTTACTATATTCTGGGCACTGTCCTAAATACATACAAGCATTATATCTATTAATGTACTTAATTCTAACACCAACTTCATGAGGTAGCTGTGTTATTATCCTCATTGTACAGACAGGGAAACCAAGGAACGAAAGGCAAAGTGACTTACCCAAGTCTCCATGATGGAGCTAGGATTTGGCCGGCCAGTCCGCAGGTATCTCAATGTTTCCCGAAGTTAATTAGCACATTTTTGTTTTTATAATCTCGTTTATTACATCATGAGTTTCTGTCTTTTAAAATGTGCAATGGTTGGGGCACCTGGGTGGCTCAGTCCATTAAGCGTCTGACTTTGGCTCAGGTCACGATCTCACGGTTTGTGAGTTTGAGCCCCGCCTCGGACTGTGTGCTGACAGCTCAGAGCCTGGAGCCTGCTTCCAATTCTGTGTCTCCCTCTCTCTCTGCCCCTCCCCTACTTGCACTCTGCCTCTCAAAAATAAATAAACATTAAAAAACTTTAAAAAATAGATTCAATGGTTATTTGATAGCAGCCATCAGCTCTCATTTATTTACTTGTATCTCTCAAAATAAAGGCATCACAAAATGATGATATGGGGAAATTGGAGTTACTTTGTGTATTATTCATTCACACGTGGGGAACAAAAGGTATCTCATGCCAAATGTGGACAAAGCAATATACTTTTGGGCTTGGAGAATGAGATCTGGAGCTTAAGGGTTTTTTGATCTCTCTTCTAATTTTTCTTACAAGGCATAAGCTGATAGGATGCCCGGATTTATGACAAGATGGCCCTTTATCCCCTCTTTTCTTTCTGTATATTGAGCTCCTATTCTGTAACCAATGCCTGTATAAGAAAACAGAACCCCCTGCCACTGCTCGCCATCAGAGCTCTTAAAAATCTTGTCCAATTTCATCAATATTCCTTTTTTACAGTTTTTCCCCCTTCTTATTTTATAACAATTTCCCCCTACATGTTTTTCAACTTGTCTTCTAAGCCCAGATGCTTAAATATTGGTTGCTCTGGGTCTTAATGGTTACTCCAGAGCCATGGAATTTTAAATTTGATCTCAGACTTTTAAGACGTGACAGCTTGATTATTTTACAAGGCCAAAACCCTGAATCAAGTCTGTAATTTTAAGAATCAAAACTGTTTTCCCACTGATGTAGACATTTTGAAATGTGTGGTCCACAGCTATTTATGAGTGGTTTACAGCTGTTGTCTCTTTGTGCCCGAGATCACGGAGAGTCCAGAGTGGATCCTCTGGGACTGCTATCAATTTAGCTCTCATTTGAGACAGCTTTTCCTTCAACCATCAGTTTTTGGCTCTCTTATGCTTACTGTAGTCTCATGCCATGCAGGCATTCACAGGGCACTTGGACAATTCAGCGATGATCTATAATACAGGCTTTTAAAACAAGTGACTTATTCAAATGCCAGTGAAACACAAAATGACTCTTGGATTAAAAAAAAAAAAAGCAAGTGCCAGCAACTGAGAAAAAAATTACAGAAACTAGTGTGAGGGGTAGGTCACTTCTTTAGCATAAGGAGATGTGATTAATACAATACCAGTTTGGGGCATCATGATATCTGAGACCCAATGCAACGATTCCTAATGTCACCGAGGAACTCAGTGGACTGAGGAACTCAAAGGAAGGCTCTTCAAGGCAAACTTACTGATTTTTTATTGCACTTGGACCTGATTTTGCAAGTGCTCTATCAGAGGCCATGTTTGATAGGGCCCGGCACCCCATTTCCCAAGCGTGTTCTGGAAATCCTATTCCAGTCCTTCTTCTAAGGGAAAAAGTCATTATATCAGCCTTAAGAATGGGATAAACCTAAAGTTCACAAGGTAAAATCTGTTGCCAGGGTGAAAAATGGACACATTCTGGTTTGGGGCTTAAACATGCCTCCAGTGGGCAGACTTCACTAAAAAGCTCTAGATCTTGACCCTGCTATGGCTCACGTTTGCTTTTGGTCCCTGATCACTTATGCCTCAAGCCCCCTACATTAACATTTTATCCCTTAGTTTCCTTATCTATAAAACGTCAGTAATAATAATACCATGGGGTTGTTACAAGCGTGAAATTCACTTATATTTGTAAAATGTTAGAATTATGTCAGGCATAGAGAAAGCACTATATAAATGTTTGATTATAAGAATTGTTCCCTGCTTCTTTTCTATTGTGATAAAAAGTAATCTGATTAATACACAATTATATCTGAGTATGGTAGACTGTGCAGACCATATGATACTTGAAATCATGGAATCCATTTTTTTTTTTTTTTTTTAAAGAATGAAACGTTTCTGAATTGCAAACTCTGGAGAGCACCGAATGCCATATTGAGAAGTTGGATGAGGAAAATAAAGAACTGGAAATACTAGACTTTTGGATATTGGTTGCAGCTTTTTAGGATTATCTCTGGCCCATGTAAATTGCAAAAGCAGACGTGAACATTGACAGTGTAAACTCGACTAAAATACGACTCTAAATATGAATGTCTGCTATTATAAAAGAATCTACTGATAATAAAACCTGAGGAAATAAACAATTAGAAAATAGCAGGTTATTTTCTCTTCCTTAAAAGTCCTGAAATTTTAATTTCACCATGCATGGTCACAGGATAAAACATCTGTTCTAATGGAAAAATAACAAAAATCCCTTTCTGAAAAGCCCCACAGAGAATTTTTCACATGAGTAGATGGAAATGTGTATTCCATTTTTAGATAACTACTCTTTCTTGATGCAAAAAATTTGGTGGTTAAAAAACACAAATATCACATTTGCCTTCAATCACGAAAGCCTAATAAGCACCAGAGTTGCAAAACCGCCATGCTTAATGAACTCATTCATTTATTCATTCTTTCCTTTCGAGAAGTGAACGACATCCAGGCACTGGGAAGGCTGAAATAAAACAATTAATCCCTGCTCTTAGGAGTTCACACTTTAGCCGGGAAAGTCAAACCCCAACCCCAATTAAAAGATGATGTCATTAGCCCTGAGATAGAGATACACACAGGAGTGACTTGAGAAGGGACAAGGAATCCAGATCAGCAGTATCCGGAAAAGCTCCTAAGAAGAGGTGACATCTGAATGGTGCCTTTGAAAGCGCTATGAGGACAGCCAGGCAATGATTCTCTAGACAAGGAGGAATGATTTATGCAAAATCATTGATGGGTAAAAATGCACCAATCAATCTCATACACAGCACCTGAGCATGTTGCCTATATTTCTGTCAGCATGAATCTTACGCCTATTTTTATGGGCTTTTATGTCGCCCTTGGCAAGCAGTACACTCTTAGAAATGGGCCGATCCATTCCCGTGCTTCCTATTTTGTCTTGCACTTACAACTCGTCAGCATAGGTTCGATGCAATGAAAAAATGAATTACTGTGAGGTTTAATAAGATCATTTGTGAAACATACACTTCACCAAAACGTCCACAGAACCACTCATTAACAAGGGCAACTCTTAGGGTTTTGCAAACATGGCCCCCTTCCCAGGGCAGGGGCAAGGGAAAGTCTCTAGTCTTTTCAAAGAATCTCATCCCCAAGGCATTTTTGTGGTCATGTGGAAAAAGGGTCTGGGAAATGTGCTCTCAGATGGCATGGCTGGAATGAGGAATGGGAACAGTTTTGCCTTCTACACAGTTTCTGGAAAAGGCAATAAGAACAAAAAAAAGCATCAGTGTGGGTCAGCATTCTCGGTGCCTGAGTTGAAAGGTGCTATAAACAGGGGCGAGTCTGATAGACCATCTCCACCCCGGCCCCATGCCAAGAATAGCTACAGGGTGGCAACTCAAATCAGCCAGGGCTGGTGAGCTCTGTCTCACGACTTTGGAGTCCCAACCGGCATCTGGGAAAGTCGCTCTGAAGAGACAGCCACCTTCCCGGGCACAACGAGCGTCGTGCCCAGGTCCCACACAGAAAGACGTTCATCTCAGAGCCGAAACAGGGCTCCGCTCCCTTCAGGCAACTTACAAAATAAAGCTTTAAGTATGGGGAGCTGGGAATTTCTGGAAAGAGGGAGGCCTATCATCTAAACCTGAGTTCTTTTTTTAAAGCAAGTAAAGCAGAGAACAGCAATTATTTCCATGCCAGTTCTCAGGGGAATTTCTGTAGCCAGAATCAGCTAATGATGGTTATTAAAGGTAAATGTTCCCTGATCCTCAGGAAGTGATTTTTCATCCTGGTGCTTTTGAGGCTTTGTCTGCACTTGAATCCTGGGTAGAAGAAAGCCCTCCTGGATTCATCCTAATCTAATACTCAAAGTGGGTGATTTGCAGGAGTCTGTTTCTTCTTCTAAATATTGTGGTAACGGGAGATTCACTCTTGGCTTCGACTCTTCACCCCAGCAATAGAAGAGTACAGCTTTAAGACTAGAACTGGTACATCTGCTTTTTCCCTTTTATTTACTTTTTTTAAAATTTTTTTTAACGTTTATTTATTTTTGAGACAGAGAGAGACAGAGCATGAACGAGGGAGGGTCAGAGAGAGAGGGAGACACAGAATTGGAAACAGGCTCCAGGCTCTGAGCAGTCAGCACAGAGCCCGACGCGGGGCTCGAACTCACAGACCGCGAGATTGTGACCTGAGCCGAAGTCGGACGCTTAACCGACTGAGCCACCCAGGCGCCCCTGCTTTTTCCCTTTTAACAACAAAATAATAAAATGCAACAAAATGCCACTGTTTCTGTTTTTTCTTTTTTCCTTCTTCGTCTTCTAGGGTATTTATCTTTCTTACCTAATTCAGAAGCATGCTGGGAAGTCTAACTACATCTGAAAGGGGATGTTCTGTAAATCCTTAAGATCGGAGTAGTAACAGGGAGTCATTTCTAATCCGGGATAAACTCCACTAATCGGCTTTCTTACCCCAGGTACAAAACACAGTAAAGCCAACCAACATTTGGAAGAGGAAGGAAGAGCTGTTATAGTTGCCCAGTGAAGTCCTTTTCACACTCAGCAGAGGGCAAATACTATTTCCTCCGTATCTCTGTGCTAGCCAGAACATCGCGTATCATGTCGTCAGCAAGCATGCTGCTTCCTGAAATGCAAAGGCTGTCTACTTTTGAAGTTTGTGTGTGTACGTTTGTTCGTGCACTCAGGCACATGCAGGCTGCTAAACTTATTACTACCCAAGATTAAGAAGCATAAATGGAAACTGAATGACTCTGCTCTTAAGAGACCTTCCTTCCACCAACTGCAGTGCTAGGTGAGAGGTATCTGTTTCATTTTCACACCCTGCTTTGTTTGATTGGGCCTCGTACCAAAAGAAAGACATGTTATAGCTTTGGGGGGAAGGGTGAGGTCCAGTTCTTGCTGGAATCAGTTACCAGAAATTTTATTTATTTATTTATTTATTTATTTATTTATTTAAAAAAATTTTTTTTTTAGTGTATTTGTTTTGAGAGAAGAGAGAGAGAGCACAAGCAGGGAAGGGGCAGAAGAGAGGGAGAGAGAATTCCAAGCAGGCTCCAAACTGCCAGAAGAGAGCTGGATGCGGGGCTTGAACTCACAAACTGCGAGATCGTACCTGGGCTGAAACTGAGAGGAGGATGCTTAACGGACTGAGCCACCCAGGCGCCCTCACCAGCAATTTTAAAAGGGATAATCCCTTTTAAACCCCGTGTTCAGTCCTGCCCAATAATAAAGAATCGCTGTTAAAACTATCCAAACACTGGCTGCAAAGGGAGTCAGTATAAACCCAACAGATGCAAACATCCTTCCCACATCCCTGACCGTGCCCCTCCCCTGCTAGAATATTGAAAACCCTGGAATTAGCTTTATTTTTTGGTGCTGCAGACGTGGCCTGAGCATATTCCTGAGGAGTCCTGCCTCATGAAGGCTTCTTCTTGGAAGAATCTTCTTTTCATCAGCGTTCTCTCTCATTCACTCATTCTCAAGACAGCCTGGATTCTTTATCAAGTCACTAGTTTTGCTTTATTAAGTTAAATAGTCTACCAGATCAAGACAATTTAGGAGCTATTGAGGTGGGAACATGATGGCAGACACAACCGGTCCATTCAATGAAAACAAAGGAAACTACAAAACCTTTAAACACTTTTCCTTTTCTTCCCCCAGAAGAAGGAGAAGGATGTCTCATCCAGTTGTACTAGGGTCATAGGAAGAGCTGGGTGCTCATATTACCTTTGGGTTTTTTGATAAACCTGAGGAGCAAGCAAGACAAATGGTAAAATGTGGATCTCTGACAGGCAATGACATAAAAGAGAATCGCGAACAGCTATTTGGAAGTGGTACGTTATCTGGAGAGTGTTATATGGTTCATCGGGGACCCCTTTAAAGGTGTTTGTTCAGAGTCTACCTCTCGAAGACACCTACACAAGAGCCATCAGCTGCCGATTACACGGAGGAAGATTTATACATCATCCCAAGAATCTTTACGACTGCCCTTTCCAAAATCACGAAAGAAAACAAAGACACAGAACAAAGAACCACAGTGGGTGCTGCTTCATTTTCTCTTGCACCCAGCCCTTGAAAGTATCAAAGCAGAGCTCCTTATCAGGGCTACACTTCAGCTCTCCTTTTATTTTTTAATTTTAATTTTTTAACGTTTATTTACTTTTGAGAGAGACAGAGACAGAGCGTGAGCAGGGGAGGGGCAGAGAGAGAAGGAGACACAGAACCCAAAGCAGGCTCCAGGCTCTGAGCTGTCAGCACAGAGCCCTACACGGGGCTAGATCCCATGACCCGTGAGATTACGACCTGAGCCGAAGTTGGACGCTTAACCGACTGAGCCCCCCAGGCGCCCCTCTCCTTTTTGCCACAGGCAAAACAACTCCATCTCTGGAAGAATCTGAATGCCACACTCTATCCTTAAATAGCCTTCCCAGCAACAGACACAAGATGGGGTAGAGTTAGACTTTCACTGACAAGGAGGGCTTTGCAAATAGAGAGCTACAATCAGGCAGAAGGAAAATAACTGGAAGAGTCAGTGGTTTGGCATATTCACCCATCCCCTCCCCCACATTTTTCTATTTTCCTGAAAAGCAAAGCTGTATGACCATTTACCCCAGGGATTCTGGCCAAGTCCAGGAATTGTAATTGTTTGTAATTGTTGTAATTGTTGTAATTGTTCATGTAATTCTAGTGGTTTAAGAGAAGCAGTGGTCTCGTCCATATTATAGACGACTTCTGCAAACATGTATAGCCCAGATGCTCAGGAGGTTAATCTTCAAAACACATTTTTTATCTGTATAAAGCCCTGCACACGATTCTTATTTCCATTTCTTCTGAAGCTTTCAAGCTTTCAATTTAATAGTTCTTTATTATAAATATATAAATATATGTGTGTGTGTGTGTATGTGTATGTGTGTGTATATTTTTTTTTTTCCAATTGAAAGACTTGACCGCACATTAATGATGGGTTTGTAAGATGGGAAGTCTGACTTCTAAGGCAGCTGGGCTGAAGTAGCAGTCTAATAAACTTTGTATCACACAACTTATACTGGTGTCTCTGTCCATTGATGACCTTCTGTCTAGTTCTGAGCTACAACGGCCAACTATGTTCACGCACAGTCCATTGAGAACCAACCTTAGAGTGACTTTCAGTTGAAAACGAATAACCGTGGACCTACCATGTGCAACTTAGAGCAGCGGATGATTCTAGGGCTGCATGGATCACGCTTCTAAGTCACATGGGTTTAATTGGTCAGACCAAAGTTATGACTGCACCAGCTCTGCACGTGTGTTCTTCCGTGGACTTTCCACTTAGACATCCCTTGACAATAGGCAGGATGGAGTCATGCCCTCAGACCAGTATGAGTGCGATTGGGAATCAGACTTTAAAAAGTGACCCCCTAGGTTCCTTAAGTAATGTCTAGCCCTCTTCCAGAGGAGTAATTAGCCATCAAGTTCCCTTCCACCCCCACTTTCTAAAAGATGTTTCAAACAATTTAGAACTGAATGAGTGATTATTATACTCAACTTTCAAGTCTTGTTTGTCTGGCAGAGAATATTTAAAAGGATGTAACATTCACCTTGTTCCCCGTCTGTCAGTAAATATTTATTGAACAATACCACCTCGAGACAAGAGCAAAGTATAACATGCAGTCCTGTCGTGTCTAGTTGAATAGAAAAGACCAACACAAATGCAAAAATCATAGAACAATACAAGGTAGCCTAGGTGTAGGATTGGTGGTTGTTGGAGATGTCAGTGGGTCAAGAGCTTATAAAACGGTTATGTTTCAAAACATGCTTGTGAGTTGGCAGCAGTCTCTATATGTCCTCAGAAAACTAATGGGAGTCAGGCTCTTACAAAAGCTTACATTATATATAACGCCCCTGAACCAGAGACTTAAGAATACGAACTCATGACTTGTTATTGTTCCAAGAGGAAAAATACCTGGAATATACCTGGTCCAGGAGCTCGCTGTAGAGGATAAGAGGATACTTCTTCTCTTGGGGGGAAGGGCAGAGAGCGAGGGAGACACAGAATCCGAAGCAGGCGCCAGGCTCCGAGCCGTCGGCCCAGAGCCCCACCCGGGGCTCCAACTCAAGAACCGTGAGATCATGACCTGAGCCCAAATCGGACGCTTAACGGACTGAGCCACCCAGGCGCCCCTGTAGAGGATAATTCTATTCCTGATTCTCTCAGCCGGCCAGGCAGGGGAAAGGTCGGGTGTCGGTGAGCACGTGTGTATACGGACAAGGACAAAGGGCCTCGCAGCTCCGGCTCACGACACCGGGAGGACAGGGGCATGGGGCTGGAGTGAAGGTCAGGGAGGGGGAGCAGGGATGGAGGCTGCAGGATGGGAAACTAAAATGGGGGCTCTGCAGGGTGCGATGATGAAGAGCCATCCTGGCAAGTGGGAGGATACAAGTTTGTCTCCTCTCCTCCCACCTGCTCTACATTTGCTCACTGTATGACTCCGAGCCAGGCACTTTCTCCCTCTGCGTAAAGACAGAACAGTGCAGCGGTTAACTAGTACCCTGCTGTTGACTTCCTTAACTCCTGGCTGGTGCCAGAGGGCAGAGAGGAAAGACGGAAACAGAAGGCACTTTCCCTTTGCTTCCCTGCTCATCACGGATCCCAACTCTGCCTCGCCAAGCCCCGCACCCGATTATCGCTCCTGCAGGGATGCTGGAAAGGGAAGAAACACACACCAGCTTATCAAACCTTAGTAAGTCGCGGCCTGAAGCAACGAGGAAGAGAAGAAGAAGTGGATTGTAGTCTGAAAACACTGCCTGATCCTCTGGTTTAGAAACCACTTCTGCTTTCCCCTCCGCTGTCCCCAGCCGCACTGCCCCCTGTAGACTCCGCAAACCGTAGGTGGTGCTTAAGGCAAGGTGGTCTGTTCTGTTAATAAAACGGCCTCGGAGACGGGATTCATGACAGCATTTCCACGAATTTTCATTTCAAGAGCAAATAAAGACACTCCCGGAGAACGACTCCTAGGGCCTCGCACACGAAATGAACTTCTCATCTGCTTTGTTTTCATTTAACAGAATCACATTGTAGGAAAGCTAAGCCATTCGTCGTTAAAAAATCTGATGCAGAGAAAGGGTTTTAGGAATAGCCCTCCCGGGGAATGTCCCTTCAGATGAAGAAGAAGAGAAATGGCAGGAGGGCACCGGGGAAGTGTTGGCTTCAGCGTGGCTCCTGAGGAGGAGGAAGTTCTCCCTAACTTGGGCCAAGTTCTCCCCCACCTCCCAGCCCCTGACCTCTACTCCTAACCTCAGCTCAAACGCCGACGCTGAGGAGGCCTTCACAGTGAGTATAACTCCTGTGCTGGGCAGGAGAGACTCAATTGTGCATACACCCCTTCCAACTCTATGGTCAGCAAATTCACGTTGGTAGTTTGAAATCATCCATCGCGGAAGAGTTTACATCATGGGAATAGACCAATTCCACAAATCGGGACTTTTCTTTGGAGGGGACAGTCTACCAGCACACCAGTGGGTAAAAGCAAACAAATACATTTCTTCCCCCAGAGAACCTCAAAAAGTACTTCACTTCTAAAATATCTCTGCCAGATGACCCTATATTTCGACTTAGAATATTATCACATGTTCTATAAAGCCATGGTTTACGAGCTACATTTAATGCTCAAGTACAGTGATTATTATTTTTTTACTCAAATGTGTTACAAAATCCTAAGCGATATCATTTTTCCTGTCTGGGTAAAGTATGGGGATGTAAGCTATAAAAGAATAAAGAAGCAAGGAGACTGACCAAACTGTATGTTTTCAAAGAATAATTTGACAGAGTCTGATAAAAATGTTACATTATTTGGAATACTGTTTCTGGTTATACAATTTATGAGTATGGCTTGTGTTACAACATGAAGGGCAAAATTTTTCTTCTTTAAGTTACAAATGTAATTTCACATGCGGGGTAGATGAGGGAATCCCAAAGGGTTCCTAATGAATATTTTGCCTGTGTGCTTTAAAGCCCCAAGTGTCTTTCTTACAGTCTATCTGCAGCATTGAGCTACTCTGTCGAGACAATCTCATTAAAATACACATTGGTACCCCGGATAGGTAACATGGCAACAGAAGATTATAAAAAATTGTGTATTTTTTGTATCAGATTAGTGGACAGACATAGCGTTTGAGGAGTGGGGTGAAAGACAACCATATTTTGGTAGGTAGCTAGCTGGACCTATGAGGAGTCTTGAGTAAGCATTCTCTTGGAGGAGTAAGAGATTCAGAATAGTGAATTTGGGACAACATAAGGGCAGTTGGAGGACCTGAGGGAGGGAGAATTTCTGCCCATGATTCAGTCTCAGTGTATAGGCTAGACAGCCGGCTCCAATATATCAAGGACTCTCTGATGGCACCTGGATCATATTAAAGTTCAAATATCCATTGATATTTGATATTGAATGAGAAATGTGGTATGGGAGTTAAAAAATCACCGGTTTTCAAAATTTTTGTGTTTTTATCTTAGTTTAGAATATAGGTGAGATAACACAGTTTTAGGCAGATCCTACGTCTTCTCTTTGACCCATACGTGGCATCGATTCTCACCAGGTGTGGCGAGAACATCGGCTCTTAAACTTCCGTTCTTTCCACACTGATTACCTCTTTCCTTCCAATAGATGAGGAAGCCAAGCTAATGAACTGTCAAAGAGAAAGACCATGGCAGAATCAGGGCTACATTTGCAATAATGTATTTCCTGGGATAGTCTGCTACTTTCTCATTATCCAGGTTTACTGCCCTATGAGATTTTGTTAGGTGCTCAGAAATAAGAGAATTACAGCAAAGGGACACTGCATCCCTAAAAAAACAACAACGCATTTTTTAAAAACCAGGAAACAAAGCAGATTTTGGTTGCTGTGGGTAATTTTGTGTTTTAGTCATCAGGATTTGAAGGACCCCAAAGATCCCATTACTATGTTTTATGATAAGCAATGACTTTCCCTCCATTTCCGCAGACATTTTAAAGTGGTTCGTATCAGTACCTCCCTCTCTTCAACTTTGACACCCAGCAGTTAAATAACAAAAATAAAAATACAAATGTCTCAAGCAACCTGGTTAAACTCTAATTGACTCCCCTGACAACTTTGATATTGTCCCCCTGGTTTGCGCCCATGACCAAAATGTATAACCACTGGGCATATTTTCTAGACATAAAAATTCAATGTAATATACGGGCACGCAAAGTTTATGCCAACTCAACGTCTGTGTTTTTTTATTATAAGAAGTGCTTTCTCAAACAAACTTGCCAGACTACAATGTAAAGCCATAGATGAAACAAAGAGAAGGAAAGTCCAGAGTGTTAAAATGAATGGCTTCGGGAGCTTATGATTCCACGGCTTTATATCCAAGTGCCTTACTGTGCTTAACAAAATTTTGAAAATGAAAACAAAGTCTGTCCATTAGCAATAGGGAGGTTAGTTTCCCGGCTGAAGTTCTGGAAGTTACCAGGATCCCAAACTAAGAGGCCCTTGATGAAACCCAGGGTTCTACTGTCACAATATGACCCACCTCTGTTTGCAGATGAGTCACTGGGGCATTTCTTCAAAGAGGCAGGAAAGTGGGGGCACCCTTCTAAAAATGGCACCATGGGGATTTGCATTTTGGAATGGCCTCCAGGTGATTCTGCCCCCCTGTCACTCCAGAGCAGTGTTACTTCAGGCACCTTTGAAAGAACTATATGACCTCACATATTTAAAGAGCAACTTTCCATCTCCCTCAAAAAGCCCTTTGTTAGTTTACATTAAGGTAATGATCCACTGGATCTTTCAGTTAATGTAAACTTCTTGTCTTCATAAAATAAGCTAAAATGGATACACTCTTAATTTTTACTGTGAGATTGAGGTCTTACTGAGTCACAAGAATGCCCCGACTATTGGGAAAGGTCCCTTTATCTCTATCACCACCTACCAACTCGCTTTTAAAATCTTACACGTTGCAAATCACTAAAAACACCTGTACAACCAATATACGTCAACGCTCTAATATCACACTAACCCCCGGCAACACACGGTTAGCGGTTTCATTATTTTATTTTGAGTCGTCACATGTACTTATGAGTTAAATACGAACTACATAAAGAGTTTTACATGTGAAACAGTGGCAAACAATCAAGAAGAGAGGGAGGAAAAACTAAGCATGAAACCAACATACAGAGTTTTCTCTTTCTATGACATGTGTGCTCCCATCAAGGCAATGACAAAAGAAAATACATTTTTTCAGGACTTTTCTACCACGACACTAACGCACACCGGAGGAGACTTCAAATGCCACCTACTGACAAGTCAGACTATCGACCCATCGTCTCTCTCATTTTTATTTCCCCTGCACCGTAACGTGATGGCCTTTGGAGAGTGAGGCAACAAAACCACCAAAGAACCAGGGACTCTCATGTGGGGCTTTGGGCTTTGTCTTCAGTGTCTGAGTTGGATTTGGAGTCATGCTCCTGTGGAACAGCTGTTTCCGGAGACACCCCTCTAGAGACATACCTGGTCACTTGCCATGGTTTACGTGATTATCCGTTATGGGGGTAAATGCATCCAACGAAAGCTCATTTCAGAATATAATATGGTATGGATTGAAGACCTAATAGAGAGAAGTGTACCCAGAGGGGTGATTGTGATCCTTTAAGTCAATAAAACCTTGGAAGCCTTCTGTAAATTGACTTAAAAAAATGGCTCCCTTCTCAACACCCCACTGTAGTTTTTGATTTGTCTTTGGTTAAGTCATTCTGAGCAAAAGGCCAGGCCAGGGTATTTTAAACCTTGAACAGTGTCACCAAGGGATACAAAGAATGTTCTATTATCTTGTTTATTGTCTTACCAAACTTAGTAATACAAGCTTCTCTTCCTTCATCTAGTGGATTTTCCACGGATATGAAAGCCTCAAAAAAGCAGAGAACATGTCTGCTATCATATAACAGGAGCTAAGTAAATATTTGCCATAAAAAAGAATTTTTTTAATAATTGAATGAATAGAGTTTCTGAAAAAAATTGGCAGCAATAATTGTGGACTTAAAAAAATTTTTTTTAATGTTCGTTTATTTTTGAGAGAGACAGAGATAGAATGCAAGTGGGTTAGGGGCAGAAAGAGAGGGAGACACAGAATCCAAAGCAGGCTCCAGGCTCTGAGCTGTCAGCACAGAGCCCGACATAGGGCTCGGACTCATGAGCTGTGAGATCATGACCTGAGCTAAAGTTGGATGCTCAACCGACTGAGCCACCCAGGCGCCCCAATAATTGTGGATTTTAAGTAAAGCTGTAGTTGTGTCATTGTGTTCAATTAAGTAAACTTTAAACTAGGAATGTAGAGCTTGTACACAAATCAGTGGAACTTTCAATAACACATATTTAAAATTTCCATTTTTCTGAATACAAAAATGTCCTCTAGGTGAAATTTATACACTTCTCTCTTCCCTCAATATCAAAGATTTTTTAATATCTAGCTTTACAGGGCTTTAGAAGTACAAGAAAAATCACTGTATTGATGCTAAGTGAAGGGTAGAGAAAGCAATTCTATTAAGCTGTTGACCTAGTTTCTTTCTCTCTGGTTTCTTTAAGGCAATTGAAAAGTCCTCAACTGGGTACAATTCAAGGGTGGCTATTCCACTGCTGTCCAGTCAGAAGCATATAGATAGAATGGCTTTTATAGACTTATCTGTTATATTCACTTACATAATTTTCTGTCATCAAGAAGAAAAAAAGGTCAAACTATTGAGATTACTGGATCCACTGTAAAACAAGGTATCCAGATGTTACATTAGAAACAGTACTGATTGGTACAGAGTTCAAGGCATTTTCAATTATTATATGAATATATATATTATATAAATGTCACACATATATATTATATATATGTCACATATACATATTATATGTGACAGGTTTAGTAAATCTTGTGTATAGAAAGTATTGGGATTAATAGAATCCATGACAACCTGTTTAATGTTTTAAACAAAGCACTGAGTGGTGTGACGGAAACCAACCAGAATCTGCTACCGTTCACCTAAAACTGCAATGAGATATCTTTATGGTTGAAATTAGCAAAGAGAGTACTTATGCATGCCCCTTATCCAGCAATTCCAGTTCAAAGAGTTTATTTGACAGATTGTTTCACAGGTATATAAAAATTCTCATGTACCATTACTGTTTATAAAATAAAAACCCTAGGAAGCACCTGGGTGGCTCAGTCGGTGAAGTGTCTGATTCGATTTCGACTAAGGTCATGATCCCAGGGTTGTGATTTCAAGCCTCATGTTGGGTCTATGCTCAAAGTGTGGAGCCTGCTTGGGACTCTCTCTCTCCCTCTCTCTGCTCCCCCCCTCTCTCTCTTTCTCCCAAAGTAAATAAATAAACCTAAAAAATACCCTAGAAACTCTTAAATGTTGATCGATTTAGGATTTTTTTTTTCTCTCCAACATACACTGTTTGCTGTCTGCCAGAAATTGTTCCAAGTATTTTTCACACACTCAGTTAATCCTCAGAACAATGATCTTCTGTCTCCACTTTACAAATGAGATAAAGTAGCTTGTGGGAGGCCACAGGGATATTAAGTGGCTAACCTAGGGTTTGAACATAAGCAAGTATTGTAAAAAATAAGATAGACCTAAATTTAGTGAACCAATATCAAAGACATATTTTTAGGTTACAAGAAAGAAGCAAGTTGCATATTAAATATAGTTCTAAATAAAGAGCACATTCTCTCTAGATACATCTACATATGCATACAAGTGCCTAGAAAAGGTCTAGAAGTATCTATCCAAACCAATGACCTGTTAACTCTTATTTCTAAACAGAATTCTAAGGTGGGCTTTAACCTTTTACATTTTTTACACTTCTGAATAGTTTTAATTTTATATATTTAAATGGCAAAGAAATGATGTGTTTATTGGGTTATTAAAATAAAGTTAAATGCCACCCACATTCCCATCCTTGCCCTAAAGACAGTGATTAAAAAGGAAGAACACTAAAAATAAACAAACAAATAAAGTATAACATTTACTGGTTGTATTTTTGTTTGTAATAATGAAAAGATGTTATTAAAGAATCCAACTTTATACAGTCTATAGTCACAAGTACATGTATTCTGTATGTGGCAAATGTATAGTCCGGAATAGAGGACTTTCATGGAAGAAAAAAAAATACACAAGGAAAATTAGATTATTAATGTTAAGTTCAGAACTATTCCCAAATTTCTTTAGACACACAGCACATATATGAGAAAAACAATGACAACAATGAATCCATAAAGATAACAGTATTACTTAATGATAGATTTACAAGAAACAAAGAAATATATTGAATGTGAAATCATAACGGGAGTTGTAATGATTTGGTATATACTATACTCATGCTTAGAAGATTCATGTTCAAATTTTCAAATATTTAGTTTTTTAATTTATTAAAAAAGTCTGACTATAAACATGACTAAAGAAATGGGAACATTATTTATCCTGATATTTGTTATATTTATTTAGTGTTATGCTTTGAAATCCATCTATAAGATGAATGCTGGAAGGCAGGATTACAGCCCATTATAAGATTTTAATCACAACAAGGAAATGTGGTACATGTAACACCCAGAACAAACTGAGGGTTGAAGGGGGAGGGGAAAATGGGTGATGGGCATTAAGGAGGGCACTTGTTGGGATAAGCACTGGGTGTTATATGTAAGTGCTAAATCATTGGATTCTACTCCTGAAGCCAAGATTACAATGTATGTTAACTAATTTGTGAATAAGAAAGAAAAGAAAGAAAGAAAGAAAGAAAGAAAGAAAGAAAGAAAGAAGAAAGAAAGAAAGAAAGAAAGAAAGAAAGAAAGAAAGAAAAAAAGGAAGGAAGGAAGGAAGGAAGGAAGGAAGGAAGGAAGGAAGGAAGGAAGACCTGTGAATCGTGACACATTGGCATGGAATTTTGATTCGTCTTACATAGCAATAATGTGATCAAAAGATTATTAGCCCTGTAAATTAAACTCAATAAGCTCCTGTGAACCCAAGCAATTTACTATCAGTCCACCCACAAACAATACACATTTAGAATATATTACGTCTAGAGACACAGCTACACTAGGACTTAGTGGCAGATCCTCGCTCTTGTGAAGAGATGGAGGAAAGACAGAGGGTGTGCCTGATGGTGGTGAAGAGAAAACGGAAGCGTCCAAGTGCCATATTGAGAATTCGTGAAGTGCCCTTGCTACCTGTAGAACTAGTCACTGCTCTTGGATTTTGGCTAGAAAAATCTAATCTTTTTTTTTTTCATATGAAATTTATTGTCAAATTGGTTTCCATACAACACCCAGTGCTCATCCCAACAGGTGCCCTCCTCAATGCCCATCACCCACTTTCCCCTCCCTCCCACCCCCCATCAACCCTCAGTTTATTCTCAGTTTTTAAGAGTCTCTTATGGTTTTGTAGAAAAATCTAATATTATACTCAGTTTTACAAAGAAATGAGGAACAGCCCTCAATCCACTCTCCTTAATCCATTTAGTCAGATCCGATTTGCATTGTACATTAGTACTCATTCCATGGCAACTGAAGAATATTAAAAGTGATTCCAGAAAAAAAATATGCAAGAAAGTGCTTCAGGTATTTTCCCCTTACCTGAGAGAGCCCAAGGGCAGAATGAGTAGGTCCCCAAATTTCTAGGAATGACATCTCCTTGTTGAGAGCAACCTGAAATATGCAGTTGCTGTAGCCTAACTCCTAAGAGACACCTCCAGTTATTTAAAGAGAGTAACGATAACACCAGCCAAGCAAAAGCAGTAAACTGATTTCTTTTTTATGAATAGGTATGCCTCATTTAGGAGATCTATTAAACTTCCAGTTAAAATGAGATTTTTCTGCCTTCTGTAGCTGTAAGAAACACTAATCTATTTTCTCCTATTAACCACATGGGTGGGGAAAACTAGTTGGTGGCTTCTTCAAACTCTCCACCTACGAAATGACCTTTTGTAAGCGGACATTTGAAATTGGACCTGAATGGTAACCTGAATAATTTCTATACATGAATGCATGCTAATAAATGAAACTCTAGGAGTATAGCTACTATGTACTTAAAATGCCCACCATTTCTTCTACAAATGTGTTGAGACAAAATACTGAGTATAAAAGATTCACTATCTAAGGCACAAATTCCTAATTGTTGCTTTAAGGCACTAAGAAACCCACCCCTTGATATATACTCATAGTAGAGTTTCCTAAATCTTCCTGATTCTTTTTTATTTTTCTTTTTACCAAATAAAATAAAGACAGAACTCTGCTAAAAATATTCACTGGAAATAAAGTAGCTAAGTCATTTTAATTAAATGTATTTATCATCAAGCTAGATGGTTCCATGCAGTATTTTGTATTTATTCCTGTTACTTTTCCTTATTTTATTGTTAACTCATTTTCCATCCTGTGGGGATTGTTAATGCTGAGACTGTCACGTAGAGTTTTTGCTCTCTTTCTTTTATGTCACCATCAAGTTCATTAATCACCCAGTGATTACTCAAGTAATTGACAAAGCAGTGGATGGACCTCTCTGAGGACTCTTCTATGTGTCTCCACGAGAGACTCCCTTTAGGCCAGATTGAGACCAAGCATCACACTTTGGTATGGTTGCTCCTTAATAGTTCCATAATCCAGCCCTCTTTGATCTCAGAGTTCTTTGTGTTGGTCACATGACTATAATGAAAGCTTTTCTTAAATGTTTCGCTGAACTAAAAGCACATAATACACACGGTATTCTCCTGGTCTTATCAGTAGGAACTAGGTCAAAGACATAGAAATAGCAAGCGGCTTCCTTGATGTTGCAAATGGCAGACATTATATCCTATCCATCTCTGAATTCCCAGTTTCAGACCCAGTGACTACATGACATTAAGTATATAGGTTAAATAATTTTTTATTGGGAGAATCTCAGATTTTTAAAGAAGTGTTTTTGTGGTCCTAACTATGCCATCTTCACAACTCTTAGTCTCTATGGATCTGGTTCTAACTCTGCTAAGAAATTCTAAGATCTCTTTCAGATATGAGACTCTTACCTAGATCGAACATTCTTTAGCTTATAACTTATACCCTATTTCCCTAACTCTATGCATTCTTCTGAAAGAAATTTAAAAAATATATTTTCAGCTTGTCAATACACACCAAGGTAACAGCAACTATGTTTAATCTCCACATGTCTAAAGCAAATATTTAATCACATGTCTAAAGACTCAACATGGTGCCAATCATTTGTAAGCTTGCAAAAATAATGCAGTCCGATTTTTCTTCCAGCTATTTAACATATGTAAATATGAACTTAGAAACCCTAAAACACTTTACTGGAAGTGTGATAATCTTAGCATTAGATTGGTATAGATTGATCATTTCAGGGAATTAGTGAACCCTTAATGACTCACCTTCAATCAATCTTCTAAAGAGGAGGGGGCTACTATTTAATTTGTTAAAATGAAGAATTCTGGGCACAACTAGGAGAAACATGTATGATTTAAGTATGAACTTCATACAGAATGGGTGAATTGTAAAATCCATATTCTAAAAATCCCCAGTGTCTGTTTACTATGGCTAATGAGTGGGTGGGTGAGAGAAATGGAGAGCACACGCCAAATATAAATTGGCTACTCTGTCCAGTAAATTGCTTCCACCTGCCTCCTACTGGGAGCCACACTGACTTCTTGGCTATTTTCTTCCTGTAAATGATTGGGTTATAGGTTTGGAAAACTCGATATACTTTATTTTCAGCAGCTTTAGTTAAAGTTGGTTTATGAATGAAATCTACTGTTTTTATTAAAAAGAGAGTTTTCTAAGGGATGGGGGTGAGGCATATGGGAAATGGATGGAGGTGTTACTTTCAGGGAAAAAAACTATACACAGATAATATTTACCAACATTTTGCCGTCCTTCAAGCTGATAAACTAGTTAATTATTTTTAGAATAGTTCCAGAGAAGCCCTGACATTTACTCTATGTTGAAAGAAGTTAAAAAGCTATGGTTTCAACATTGTGGTCAACATTTAACTTGTAAAATGGTAGTAACTTACACAACCTGGGGCACTATGGTAAGGATCATGCGGAGATGGCACAGGGAAGCTGACTGAAAACTATAGAAGGTTTTATGAATATTAATTATAATTGCAGAGTACTGTTATTGAGGGTGAGATATCATAGATGATCATTTACTTAGATTTAAAAATGTTTATGTAGACCACTCAGACTAAATGGTTTAGATATTTACAGCAACTATTCAGTTGGTCTATACCCTGCCCTGGGCTCATCCTTCCTGCCTCCCCCACTCTTCCCTGGCCACACACAAGGAGTAAGAAGAGTGGCCATGAACCTGGATCCACTGGGGGGTGTAGGCTATTCAAAGAGTAATGAAAAACAAAGTTCCAGACTCAGTTCTCCAGCAAGGCAGCTACTCGGACACCTCACCTCCAGTGACCTGGATTTGGAGCCGGTGGGCATTACCCAGCCCAGCTCTCCGGACAGCAGAACCACGTGAGGAGGCTGTACAGCACCTAGCAGCTAACGTTTCCATGGCTCTGTGTCACAAACAATTTGTTTCTACATCTTGTGCCATCAGGATCCCGGGAAAGATGTCCATACTCATTATCCATGAAAGGAGTTGATTGCCTAAGTGATTTGCCTGCTTTCCACAGAGTGGGGAAAAACTATTAAAGGCACTTTTAGCCATAAGATTGCACCGTCAGCAGCCAGGCTCTCCCTCTTTCTTCCTCTTTCTCACCCTCATTCTCTAATAGAAATTGTAGATCAACTCATTCCCTGCCCGGATTGTTCATCTCGGGGTCAAAAGCCCTGGGACATCTGTGAATCCTGTCCTGAAACCGGATGTGACGCGAAGAAGGGGAGGGACACGTAAGAAAGTTAGGAGGTGCTGCCTCACTTCCCAGGAAGGGGTGCTGAGAGGTGGTTAGGAAACGTTTGGACTTGTGAGAGTGATGATCCAGGGAACTGGAGGACTGGCTTCTCACCTACATCCTCCCTCACCTTCCATTCCCTTGCTCTATATTTTCGCCTACAAGAGTTGCCCATCTGTCTCTGCCGAAACATCCTCTGAGGTGAAAACGCATTTGGGTGGAAGGGGGTTTTAGCACAGTAAGCCCTAAGCCATAGTCTATGCTCACGAGAAAAATAACTCGAATGACTTTCCAAGGAGCAGATCTTTCTTCACACTGGTCAGTTTGGGGCAGTGGGAACGAGGCAGTGGCAAAATCTCCAGAACAGTCTCCCTGTGAGCATCCCTGAGACTCCTGAACTCCTGAGCCCCAGGCACGCATACATTACTCCCATCACAATCCTGACCCTTGGGAAAGAAATGAGCACATAGCACTAGTACTTCTAAAGGGAAAAGACATAACACCAACTACTGGCCTTGGTGACAAACATCAAACACAAGCATAGTTTTACATTCCCCGTGCACCAACGGCTCTCTGAGTAAAATCTAGGACACTTAAGTTCCTCTAGCAAATGCCAGACGTGTGCCCAATACGACCTCATTTTGTCCTCACAGCAATCCTACGAAGCCATTATTATTATTATATCCATTTTACACATGAGAAAACAGGTTTTGCGAGGTCACATAACTAAAAGAAAATCATGCACTTAGTACATCGTGGAGCCAAGATCTCCATCCAGCCCTGGATGATTCCAAAGCCTTTATGTTTCACCGCATTAGAGAGTTGGCTGCTTGAAATCTAGGATGTTCTATTCTATAGAGAAGACAGTGTACATTTCCTATTTGTTTCCTAGACTGGCTCATGATAAAGTATTGTTTCAGCGCCTCGGAAGAAAGCTGTGGCAAGAGATGCACGGGAGCACAGGAGACTAGAATTCTTCTCGGTCCTATTGTACCCCAGGGACGAAGGCATTTTCTGCAGTTCAAACCTAAGACATAAGCTGTGAGGTGCAGCCCCCTGAGCTTTGAATTTTGCCACAGCCTAGAAACTGAGCTCCAACTTGGGACTAGAAACCCACCCATCCTGATCTCGGAGAGGGACTGGGATATTACCACACATGACGGCTATCCAGAAGCAAAGTGGGCTGAGCAGCCTACTCAGGGAAAGGCTGAGGACAGCAGCCTTCTAAGAACTTACACCAGCTCCAGCAGAGATCATCCTTTTCTTTTCTTTTTCTTTTTTTGTCTTATAGAGAATCTTTGTGCTTTGATGTTCTTAAAAAGCCATATGGAGAAGTATTTAACCAAATCTGTAGGCCAAAGAACTGAAAAGGGGTTACCAACATATGCCTCACGCTGGTGGGTTAAGGCAACTCAACTCACATTCAGGAAAAATCAATATTTAATCATCCTTTTTGGGGAACGGTTTTGCAAGGCAAAGAGAAATAGGAAAATGTGATTAAGCAGTGAGGTTTTGTAGGCACAGAGGGAGGAAGGCGGGCGGGTGGTCAAGTAAGTTCGCACCCCTGGGAGTCAGTGGGCCGGGTCTGTGTCCTGTCTCTTGCACTACCTAGCTCCATGACCATGCATGATAACAACAATACAAATAGTTGTTTGTTCCCTGAATTCTACATGTTGAAATTTTGCTGAGTGCTTTATATGTATTGTTTCATTTAGGATTTAGAACAACCCTATAAACTAGGTGTTGTAAGTCCTCTCTGAGGGATTAAGAAACTAAGTCAGGAGGAGTTGATATAACTGGCCCAAGGTCACAAAGCTAGTTCACGGCGAAGCTAGTAGTAGAACATAATGAATCCAACATTCAAAGTCATGGCCTCTAGGCTACTCCGTCCTTCAAAGCCTCCATTTCCTTTTCCACAAAATTGTGAACTTGGGCCAAAGGATCTGAAAGCTTGCCAGCCTAGCTCTGGGAGTCCATGGAGTTCTAAACATCTGAAAGAGGCAAAGCCAATAAGGCATTTTCAAATTCTTCCCTCCTTGCAGACTGTAAGCACTAGCAAAAAGAAGTGAATCTGTGCACCATGACTATACTCTATCAGAATCTGAATCATTTTGGACAAGCGGCTGTCTCCAGAGGTACAATTCTCAGCTAATGATATGATGCCATGTTCATTCAGTTTAAAAACTGCACCATTCCAGGTTTTATACCTCCAACCCCCACACCCATTTGCAGGAAACAATCCTCCCAAAGAGGAGGACATTCTACTTCGGTGACCATTACCTGCTTAGCTGAAAACATGCTCCACACTTTCAGAGTCTAATCAGTGGCCAGAGTTCTCATGGGACCAACACTGGGTGGGGTGAGTGGAAGGAGGAGGTATTGTTTGGGCACTGAGCACTTTTGTGGGCAGAGAGCACTGACTTCTGTCAAGTATGACCCATGCCAAAGTCACACTAACTTGACTTTGCTTTTCTTGAACCATCGCCAGGTTTAGGGGATCCCTAGGTGTCTGGTCACCTCCTAAGTTCCTGTGTGCTCCCAAAGGTATTAGCAGAAGAGAAAAGCATATACGGCAATAGTTACAATCTGAAATGAAGTTATGGACACAACTCAGAAGTATAATTTGCTACTAAAACATACTCAGAGGGATCACTGGTGAATTTCCAGAAGATTAAGCAACTTGTCCTCTTGGCAACAAGAAGGGATTCTGGGTTTCCCAGACTTCGTGTTCAAGTCTGAGATAAGTCTGACACATAGACAATTGCCATAGCTAATCTGGGGCAGGAAAAGGAAGACCCTTAGTCTGCTAAAGTCCTAAAGCAGTCCCTTACTCTACGAAGGGACATGGGTCTTCAGGCCACAGCCTGGGCAGCTGGCAACTTTCTTTCATCTTCCAGAGCAAGTAACATGTCCAGGCGATGGTTAGGCTGTGACAGAAGCTCTGAACAGCAAGACGTCATTTACCAAGAGAGCTTGGTTAAGTCAACATCTCCTTAAAAAAGGGCTCCAGTGGTTTGTGAACAGACAATATCAAAGTCTTTTAACATCTGTCATACGCTTTAATAATGTCACAATGTTCCAAAACAATGGTTGTATTTTGATCACAGGCAAATACAAAAAGGCTGCTGGGAAACCTGACAAATGCTACCAGAATGAGATTTCCTTCGTCTAGTTCATTTTTGCCCTTTCGCTCAGATTTTTCGTCCACTTGATTCTTCGTGAAGGAAATAGGGAGGATGTTGGAATAGCAATTTCCAATATCCAGATTCCAGACATATCAGCCTGCTACAGACAGAACTCAAATCCAAGGCATTCCTGGAATCCCCATGTTAATTACCACATTATCAGGTCCTGGAAGGACTGTGAGCTATTGTATAAGGATTCTGAGTAACTCGATTCCCCTAATGAACTCAAGCCACCCAGACAATGGAATGAACAGCCTGTAGCCAGTCTGGGCCGCTGCCTCTCACCCCCGCAGTCTCAGAGCCTTGGCCTCTCCCGGGTTTGGCACATGGCCGGTCCTTTCCCACTGTCAGCCTCCTTGGTGCTGCCTGGCGGTCTTTCTCTTCTACACGGACCGCCCAGAGTCTTGTCCCACCCCTTTCCTTGACCCAGCCACTGCCACTCGTGTTGCAGTGTCTTCTCATTCATCACCACCACTGCCTTCTCGTCTACTGGTATTGCACCGTTTCTCCTGGGTTACCAGTTATCGCTCTGTCCCCAATTCCAACTGTATTCTGGGCTGTACCCGTGCTCACCTAAACCCTGTGCTACACAGATAAATCCACAGATCAATCCGTGGGCTCACTGCTGCCAGGTGAACTTGGACCATTGCTTCTGAAGCATCTTCAGCCTATCCACCTCACCCAGGTAACTGTAAAACTCTTTTGGTCAGGGTTTCTCCACTTTGATGTGCAGGTGAATCACCAGATGGTTTTGTTAACATGCAGATTAGACTTTAGTAGGTCTGGAGTAGGGTTTGAGATTCTGCATTTCTAAAAACTTCCCAGGTGACAGCAACTTGACTGGTCCAGGATCAAACTTGAGTAGCAAGTCTCTAGAAAAGGGGCTTTGTTCTACTCCTCTCTGCATTCCTGGAATTTCAACCTTAGTCTCACAGCCACCACTTGAAAAAGTCCTTCTACATATGTGGTAGCAGAGATACAAAATGATTATGACACACATTGATAGATGAATGGATAAAGAAGATGGGGTGTGTAATACAATGAAATACTACTCAGCCATAAAAAAGGATGAAATTCTTTGCAACAACATGGATGGATCTAGAGAGCATAATGCTAAGTTAAATAAGTCAGAGAAAGACAAACTTCATATAATTTCACTCATATATGTGGAATTTAAGAAATGAAACAAGGGGTGCGTGGGTGGCTCAGTCGGTTGAGCGTCTGACTTCGGTTCAGGTCATGATCTCGTGGTCCATGAGTTTGAGCCCCACATTGGGCTCTGTGCTGACAGCTCAGAGCCTGGAGCCTGCTTCGGATTCTGTGTCTCCCTCTCTCTCTGCTCCCCCCTGACTCGTACTCTGTCTCTCTGTCTCTCAAAAATGAATAACGTTAAAAAAAAAAAAAGAAGGGGCGCCTGGGTGGCTCAGTCGGTCGAGCATCCGACTTCGGCTCAGGTCATGATCTCACGGTTTGTGAGTTCGAGCCCCACATTGGGCTCTGTGCTGACAGCTCAGAGCCTGGAGCCTGCTTTTGCTTCTGTGTCTCCCTCTCTCTCTGCCCCTAACCCAGTCACATTCTGTCTCTGTCTCTATCAAAAATAAATAAACATTAAAAAAAATTAAAAAAGAAATGAAACAAACAAAGAAAAATAAAAAGAAACCAAAAAACAGACCCTTAACTGTAGAGAACGAATGGATGGTTACCAGAGGAGAGATGGGTGGGGGGGATGGGGGAAATAGATGAAGGGTTGAAGAGTACATTTATCGTGATGAGCCCTGAGTGATGTACAGAACTGCTGAATCACTATATGGTACACCTGAAACGAACAGAGCACTGTATGTTAACTATACCAGAATTAAAATTTTAAAAATTGATCGTGACACAGTCCCTGCCCCCAATACCACACAGTCGGGGGCGAGGTTCTCAACCTCAGTATTATTCACATTTTGGGCTGATCATTCTTTGTTGTGGGGGCTGTCCTATGAATGGTAAGATGCTTAGCAGCACCACCGGCCTCGAGCCACAATGTATCAGCAGCACCTCTACCCACCAGATAGTGAAGCACCTACCTAATTGTGACAATTTAAAAAATGTCTTTAGGTATTGCCAAATGGCCCCCGCGGGGCAAAATTGCCCTGGCTGAGAATCCCTGGTCTAGGTGGGAGACAGACTTGTAAAGAACAACTGAAATGAAGGATCAAGTTACAGAGCACAGTTTAGGAAAAGGGATTGCTAACATTTCAGAGTGTGTGATGAGCGTTAGGCACATAGTAAGTGCTCAAGAAAAGTTTGTCAGGTAACCACGTGAACTGCCGATGTCCTCACATCCCCTGGTAACTGTAACAATTTACCTTTCTGGCCTCAGTTAGTGGAAAGGACATTTGCACATTCCAAAGATAAACATCTAATTACTTCCCCGACATCATGAATTTCCATGGATACATTTACCAGGTGCATCACAAGGGAAGAAAGCAAGCTTATCTTTCAGAATAATTCAAATGGAGCGTGGCTATTCGGAAAAACATGAGACTCTTACAATAATACATCACATTTGTTTAACGGAAGTTGGTACTGTTTTCTTTGACATTATAAGCACACTCATACTAGAAAATGACAAAAAGGAGTGTGGGTACATGTAACTCTGTAAATGAATTCAAGCAGAATGGTGGATTTTGTAGCTTGGCTCACCTTAATGCATTCTCTTAAGCAGCTGCGTCTTTTTCCCCTCCAGGTTTTGTGAGGATGAATGCATTTCCAAGACTATTCTGAGATGCTCATATTCGTACACAGATGCATCTGACATCTGACCACGCATAAATAGGAGGGCGAGTCAGCAAGCAGATAAGCTTAGGGAACCCGAGTCAGAGGGAAGCCAGGAAGAGTCCACATTTCGGGAATGGAGACCTCAGTTAGCATCAAGTGGCAGAGCAAAGATTATGTCAGCATGTGGATTCATTAACAGGGCTGCACAGTCAAGATGTTTAGGTGATTTATCTTAATAAGGTGATTTATCTCAATAAGGAAGCAGGAATAGAGAAGAGTCTGATTTGGAAGCAGAACAATGAGTCTGTGACTGGAGAATACGGAGGTGCAAGGGCATTTGAGGACAAATAAGAGGAAGGGACAAGGGGGGTGCATAGCATGGAACATTTCAGTGCGAACTTTCAGACACGTCCTTGGTAGATGTTATTATCCCTTAACATTTTGTAAATGGAAGCCAAAAATAGGCCCACGAGGAAAGTTCTTGGAAATATATACCGATTGGACTGGAATACCCATAGTTGCCAAAGGAAAGTGTGACACTTGGTCCCATTGCCAAAGTCAGTAAGCCTTGGCCCAGATAATGGCAAACCTTTCCTTTTAGAATACAGTTTCTTAATTTAAACCCCAACTTCAGTCCCTGCACAGAAGTGGAAATCAGCAGGTCTGATGCTGAGGCCAGGGCTCCATGGCTGGTTGGCTACGTGAACCAACCTTTTTGCTCCAATTTTCCTATCTGGAAAATGGGGAAGCTAATACTTTCCACCAATCTATGCTAAAGGAATATTGTGATAAGTCAGAGGGCAAATCTCTGATTTATTTTTTGTTGTTATTTCATGAAGGGCATTCCTGCACTTAGTATGATAACGGCTTCTGTTTCAATCCATAAATTTGAAAAAAAAAGCAATAAAATAAATAATTCAACCTAAGAAAACCAAAAACTCTTGAATAATACCCTTTGGTTTTTCAGACATTAAATGGAAGGATACAATCTCTGGCTAGATTTCTCAGCAAGGGCAGTTAAGGCCCCTGTTTACCAGAAGCATCTGGTTAGTAACACCATTCATAGAAAGGAAACACATTCACAAATGTCAATTTAGGACTATTATCCCATGTTCTGTCCAGTTTGTGTCTTTCAGTGGCATGGGGTAACAGCAAAGCCTCTGGAACCATCTAGAAGGGAAAGTGGACAGTCAGTACCAAGTCTGGGTTGGCGGCCACTGACAGCACAGAGTCACAATTATGTAACATCCAGAGCGACCAACTCTGAAGACAATTGCCAGTTCTGCATCATTAGGAGCAAGCAAGAAAAAAAAAAAAAACCACTAAGAAATAATAAAATGAAAAAAGGAATAATGAAATGAAATGAAATGTCACATTCTTACTGTTGTGAAAGGAGCATGAATCTAACTGGAATGATGGGGACCTAACAGAATGGCAGCGTGGCATGCTGGGAATAGGAAACCACTCAGCTAGTGCCTCAAGGTCTGGACTCTCAGTCACCACCTTACTGGATTGTCTCGGGCAAGTCTGTACCTCATCTTAGTTTCTTCTTCTGCAAACGGACAAGACTGAGCTCGATACCTCGCTAATCTGCCAGGAAAAGACGGGGGGTAAAGTGGAAGGAGTCAGAGGATACACTGAGGCAACATGTGATGGAAAGTAACCAGCGACTGCTCAATTTGGGTGAACCTGGGTCATTTGTGTGGGGCGGGGAACGAGAGGCAGCAGCTTGGGAAATGATGCTGTAACGCTCCGAGCCACCGGGGTTTCTGGGGATCATCACCAATATCTTAGTGCTGTACTTTACTCTGGAAGCGGAAGGAATGTCTCTGTTGGAAAAATACTCAAAACAAAAATAACGACAAACCCCTAACGGTGTGTTGGGCTCACAGTTATTTCCGATAGTGGTTCGGTCCCGTGGGGGAGGAAGGAGCCAGGTAGAAGCCATGGAGATCAGACACCTGGCCAATTAGCTCCACAGGGAATGCTGCATAGGGCAAGACTCTGTCATCCCATCTCTTTGAAGAAGCATCTTCTCTGGAGGCCTTTAAAAATAGGACACACTTTCAGCGGGTAAGATGACGAGGTATAAAGCTACCTGGGGGAAGTGAATAGGGAAGACGGCCTTCCATAATATTTGGGGCATTGGGTCCTATAGGCAGACTCCAAAGCTAACTGAAAATACTGACATGATGTTTATTCAACAGAAAGCTTCCAGACCCAGTGAAATACCCAGGTGAATCAATTTTTTTGAAGAAAAAAAAAAAAAACTCTGCCAGTGAAAGCCAACTTGTTTTTCTTACTGTTGATGTTTCCATATCTATCTATGTATCTATGTATCTATTTATCTATGTATCTGTGTATCTATCTATCTATCTATCTATCTATCATCTACTTATCTAATTTGCTGAATTTAGCTTTTGAAGGGACAGATCCCAAGGAGACAGTGCTTCAGGCAAAATCTCATTTCTTCTCTATTTACCTTCTTAGTCAAGACGAATTTTTAATGTTTTGGACAGGAACTACATTAACAACCCAGAAACAAAGTTTACAGACGTTTGCTGTGCTCTCTCAACAGTAACCAAGAGAATCACCTCCCTGGGGAAGGAGGGTGTTAGGCCTTGGAAGGCACCCAGGTAAAAAGCACCTGTGTTTTGGCTGTATCTACATGGTCTTGACCACCTCACTAAAATGGTTACTGAAATATTTCCAAATGCTTAAGCAATTCATGTCATATAAATAATGATTACCTGAATATATTAATCAAATATTTTTGAGATATAATTCATATACCATAAAATCTACCTTACTAAAGTGTATAATTCAGTAGTTTTTAGTGTAGTTCACTAAACCATCATCGCTCTCTAATTCAAGGACATTTTAATCACCCAAAAAAGAAAAATACCTTGTACCAATTACCAGTCACTCCTGTTTCCCCCTCATCCAGCCCCTAGAAATTAATAACCTATTTTCTGTCTCTATGTATTCGCCTATTCCGAATGTTTCATATGAATGGAATCATACAATATCTGGTCTTTTGTGATTGGCTTCTTTCACTTAGCACAATGTTCTCAAGTTCATGTTGTAGTATGTGTCAGTACTAATATCTTGTACGCAATTACTATGTACAAGACAGCTAGGTATTGAAGTTTTCCTTCCAGATGTATGGAATTGAAGCAAACCCAACTCACCCTCACCAACCTTGGATGCCACGGGTCATAGACCACATGTTTGTGGTGCAGGCCAATGGTTACCAGGGCCAAAAACAAGTGGGGTCACCCAACGAGACACAGCAGGATTTCTCAGTACACAAGCAAGAGACAGAGCATAACTGGAGAGTGAGGAAAGAAAGCATAAGATAAAAAGGGAGGTATCCGAGGGGCACAGTTACGCTCTAGGTACCAGATGAGAAACCAACTAAGAAAGAAAGAACAGTGGGTGAGATGAACTCAGTGGCCAGAGATATAAGCCAATTAACCAGGGATGAAGTATATGGGTCTGTAGCCACAGCCCTGACTAAAAGCATGGGCTCCAGAGTTCTCAGATGCAGAACCACAGAATATCTGCACTGGAGGAACTTAGACCTACCTTCTCCAACTCCATCATTTTAAAGATGAACAATCTGAGCCCCAGAGAGGCTAGAACACCTCCCCAAATTCACAAACCTTACCCTCTTAGTCTCCATCCTCTCAGTAGAATACATTTTCCACAGGGGCGCCTGGGTGGCTCAGTAGGTTAAGTGTCCGACTTTGGCTCAGGTCATGATCTTAGGGTGCATGGGTTTGGGCGTCGCAACCGGCCCTATGCTGACAGTTCAGAGCCTGAAGCCTGCTTCAGATTCTGTCTCTCTCTCTCTCTCTCTCTCTCTCTCTCTCTCCTCTTTCTCTCTCTGCCCCTCACATTTTCCATAATAGCTCATTGCCACAGGCCAACAATACAATTTGGTCATATGTTAGTGTCAAAATGCAGCTTAGCAGGCCTGTGCTCCTATACCCTCACGGTATGCAAGAACTCGTTAAATGTCTTAACATATTTTCACATTAGCTTAAAAGAAAAACTTGGGATCCTTTGACCTAATGCTTTTTGGCTAACTGTCTAAGCATACAAGGTTCCCTAATATGTTAAATAAATTTCATAAATTAGTATCAATCTATAGAGTTAGAAACGGAGGAAAACAAATGAGGTTCCCTGAGAGGTCAGCCAAAGGAAAAAACCTAATTCTGTACCATTGTTAGACCAGTGATGCCCAGAATATGCACATAAATATCATGTAATGACCACTAAAAAGTCCTTAGTGTTCAACAGCATTGTAAAATTAACAGTTCAACAGGCAGGACTCCAAAGCACTTGGCCATTTAAAATTCAGAGCTGTAGCTTTTTAATCTATTTTTGCTAGAATTATGTTATACAGCAAATCTTTGTTCCTTCAGGAAAATGAAAAATTAAAAATAAACAGACCTTAACACCTTGAAATGGTTTAAAATTTTTTGGTATATTCATATTATGAAACAACTGAAGGCATTAAAATAGTGGTATAGAGGTATATTTCTGGGCATGGAGACTGATAATTTGTTAAAGAATACAGGCTACAGAGTACTATTTAAAGTTTGATGTCTATTTACATATATATTTTGTATTTAGGCATAAATACAAGGAAAACATCTGGAAGGACATCCATAAATTATTACAGAATTGTGTCCCCACGTGGAATTGTAAGAGGAATTAACTTTGGTTTTGTTTTGCTTTTTTTTCTTCTTTGCTCTCAAATTCTAATTTTTCTACAATGAAAACAGATCACTTGTATCGTTTAAAATGTTAAAAAGAAAATTCACTTTGAATATCGTGATTGTTAAGACTGCTTCATTATTATTCGTTCCTACAAAAATATCTTTTAGAATCCACAACAAAATAAACCTTAGTTATCATCTTTTGAAACCCAGAACAAAACAATCCTTCTACATCAAATATGAATCAATACAAAAGGAAGCTTGTGAAAGGAAAGAAACACGTGGGGTCTTGGTTTACTTCCCTCCCCTCCCCCTTGGCACCCACGCCCTTGTAGCTCAAAGAGGTACAGTTTCTTTTCATTTATTCTGATGTGTTAAATCAGTGTCTTCTCTCTAGATCACACATAAAACTCATGGTTTAGAATTTATTCTCACGCTTTAGGCTGCCTAGTCACCTCTGCCCTGTTGCCAAGTGTTCAGGGTCCGTCACTTCCACAGACTTATTTTCATCAATGAGCTTGTTTATTGAGGTTGTTTTCACCGATATTTACCTCAGAGAAAAGTCCGATCAATAATAAGGCACTTTGGGGCGCTGGGTGGCTTAGTCGTTTCAGTGTCCCACTTTGGCTCAGGTCATGATCTCAAGGCTCGTGAGTTTGAGCCCCGCATTGGGCTCACTGCTATCAGTGCGTAAGCCCACTTTGGATCCTCAGTCTGCTCCCCACCCCCGCCTCTCTCTCTCTCTTTCCCTCTCTCTCAATAAATGTCTGAAAAAATAATAAAGCACTTTGAATCACCCCATTCCCTAATTCATGGAGTTGAAAGCCATAGATCATGTTTATGTTCCAAAATATCAAACTACCAAGGCCATCATGAGGAACAATCGTGAGAGGCACCATTTTCACCATCTGTTACAGTGATGGTTTTCTCTAGAGTTGTGTAGTGCAAATTTTCTAACAGTGCTCCAGGAAACCGCATTCTGTAATCTAATTTAATTTCATATAATTCCATTTTTATTCATTATTTGACTATATAGAGAGGCACATTCTCCTCATGTGTCCTATAAATTTCAAGGATATTTTTAAGAATAGACTTCTAATTCTAAAACCAATGGATCACATTCACTGAAAAATACAAGATACGATTGGATAGCAAGTTGATCATATAAATAGAAGCAAAAGCTCCTACCTCTAGATTTAGAATCATGGCTTGTCAAACTTGGTGTTAGGTTTTATTAATAGTAGCAAATGTGGGATAGTTTTATGTCTCATAATTTTTTATAATTATTCTCATGTTCTCAATATCTATAGCTCCATTTTTTAAAGAAACAGTTTTATTGATTTATTGAACATACAATGAGCTGGATATATTTAAAGTATTCAATTTCACAAATCTGCAAAGTTTTGAAATATGTATCTATGAAAGTATTGCTTCAATCAAGATAATGAACATATCCAGTCACTCCCAAATTTTCCTTGGACACCTATTTGTCCCTTTCTCAGGCAACACTGACCTTTCTGTCACTATAGATTACTGTGAATCTCCAAAAGTAGAATGACCCATCATTATATATTTTCTGGAGGAGGATGAGTCTGGCTTTTGCATTGGGCATCACTATTTTGAGAGTCATCCACATCGTTGAATGTATATCTTTTTTTATTCCTAAACAGTATTGTGGTTTAGGAATACCACAATTTGTTTACTCATTCACTTGTTAATAGATATCTGGGGTTGTTTTTAAAAGTACAAGTCTTTGTATTGATAAATGCTTTTTTTTTTTTCTCTTGGGTAAACACCAAGAGATCGAATGGCTGGATCATACAGTAGAGATATGTTTAACTTTTTTTTTAATGTTTTATTTTATTTTTGAGAGAGAGACAGAGAGCAAGTGGGTTAGGGGCAAAGAGAGAGGGAGACACAGAATCCGAATCAGGCTCCAGGCTCTGAGCTGTAGCACGGAGCCTGATGTGGGGTTGGAACCCACAAACCATGAGATCATAAACTGAGCTGAAGTTGGATGCTCAACCGACTGAGCCACCCCAGCACCTTGAGATATATTTAACTTTTTAAGAAACTGTCTCCTCATGCTCACAAATATTTGATAATGGCCTTTTAACCTGCAGCCATTCTATTTGGTGTGCACTGAGTTTTTTCATTGTGGTTAAATTTTTTTTTTTCAACGTTTATTTATTTTTGGGACAGAGAGAGACAGAGCACGAACGGGGGAGGGGCAGAGAGAGAGGGAGACACAGAATCGGAAACAGGCTCCAGGCTCTGAGCCATCAGCCCAGAGCCCGACACGGGGCTTGAACTCACGGACCGCGAGATCGTGACCTGGCTGAAGTCGGACGCTTAACCGACTGCGCCACCCAGGCGCCCCTCATTGTGGTTATAATTTGCATTTCTTTAGTGATAAATGCTGCCAAGCATCTTTTCATGTGTTTGTTACCTGTATGTTTTCTTTTTTAACATTTATTTATCTTTGAGACAGAGAGAGACAGAGCATGAACGGGGGGAGGGCCAGAGAGAGAGGGAGACACAGAATCTGAAGCAGGCTCCAGGCTCCGAGCTGTCAGCACAGAGCCTGATGCGGGGCTCGAACTCACGGACCGTGAGATCGTGACCTGAGCGAAGTCGGACGCTCAACCGACTGAGCCACCCAGGCGCCCCTGTATGTTTTCTTTAGTGAAATGTCTCCTCAAATCTTTTGGCAAGTTTTATATTTTCTTAACTGTTGAATTCTGAGCATTCCTTATATAGTTGGGTAGAAGTCTTGTGTTAGATAAATTATGTGCTGATATTTTCTTTCAGTCTTGCTTATTTTTTTTTATTCATGGAAGGGTATCTTCAAAGAATAGAAGGTTTAAATTTTATCAATTTTCATCATGTTTTTGGCGAGGCCCCTAAGAAGCCTATAGTATGAGGTATCTTTTTCTGCATATAGGTAGCCAGTGTTTTCAGCAACATTTGTCCTTCACTGAATCGCCTTTGTGTTTTTGTTTAAAAAAAGTTGTTCATTTTAAAAAAGTTGTTTATATATGCGGGTCTATTTCTTTCTCTTTTTTTAAAAGTTATATTTAGGTAATCTCTACATTCAACATGGGGCTCGAACTCATGACCCTAAGATCAAGAGTCTCATGCTCTACCAGCTGAGCCAGCCAGGCTCCCCAGTGTGCATCTACTTCTATACTTTCCATTTTGTTTGATTGATCTTTTATTTTTATGCTACTACCACACTATCTTGATTATTGCAGCTATAAAAGAAGTCTTGGAATCAGGTAGTGTTACCCTCAAATTCTGTTCTTCGTTTTCAAGCTGCTTAGCTATTCTGGATCTAGAATAGATCCTCTGCCTTTCCATATGAATTTTAAAGAACTTACTTGACAATTTCTACCAAAACAAAACAAAAAAAAGGTTGATGCAATTATCGCTGTAATTATGTTGAATCTCTGGTCAATTCGGAAAGAACTGATTACTTAAAAATACTGAATATTCATGAAAGATACGTCTCTCCATTTACTTACGTTGTCTGTCTCAGCTAGGTTTTGAACTTCTCAGCGTACAGGTCTTGCCCATCTTTTGTCAGATTTATCTTTAGGTATTTCATGATTTTGTAACAAATTGTACAAAATCTTGACCTTTTTCTCAGGTCTATTTGCATATATTACTAGTATATAGAAATACAATTAATTTCTATCTATTGATCTTGAATCCTGCAAACTTGTGAAATTCCCTTACTAGTATTAGTAGTTTCACTTTTACAAAAGATTACACTAAATTTTCAATACAGGCAATCGTGTTTTGTAGATTCCACTAAATTTTCAATACAATCATGTTTTGTAGATTACACTAAATTTTCAATACAGGCAATCATGTTTTGTAGATTCCACTAAACTTTCAATACAGACAATCATGTTTTCTACGAATACCAGGTTTTATTTCTGCCTTTCCCATCTGGATGCTTTTTTTGTACTGGCTAAAATCTCTAGTCTAATGTTGAATAAAACTGGTGAGATGAGATAGCCCTGTCTTCTTCCTGATCTTAGGGAAAAAGCATTCACTCTTTTACTATTACATGTGACACTAGTTTTAAGTTTCTGATGGATATCCTTTATTAGAACAAAGAGCTTCCCTTCTATTCCTAGTTTTTCTGAGAGTTTTTACTAGGAATGGATATTGAATTTATTCTTTTTATGCTTCTACTGAGATGATATTATGTTTTTCCATTTTCAGTTTGTTAACGGCACTCATTCAGCATAATAATATGTTTAATTTATTTTTTTTCTGCTGTTAAATTCTCAAACAGAGCAATTTCTGAATAAGCAAAAGGCTAGTCAAGGTTGCTGCCTCCATAACATTAGATTGGCCTGAGCGAAGTAAATAACTACTTTCTATTCTAGGAACAGTTTTGAATTTCAATTGTTTAAATCTGTTATAACTGCCTTTCTGTCTGTATTTGGTAGATCCAATTGAATTAGTTCTGAACTAGTATTAGCAAAGAGAAAATGTGCAGTGAATTTTAAAGTTGATATGTAACTTAAAATGTGTCCCCAAATTGGATTCTGTGTCTCCCTCTCACTTTGCCCCTCCCCTGCTCATGCTTTGTCTCTCTCCTCTCTCCTTCAAAAATAAATAAACATTAAAAGATTTTTTTTTAAAACGGGTGCCTGGTGGCTCAGTCGGTTATGAGTCTGATTTCAGCTCAGGTCATGATCTCACAGTTTGTGGGTTCAAGCCCCGCATCGGGCTCTGTGCTGACAGCTTGGAGCCTAGAGCCTGTTTTGGATTCTGTGTCTCCCTCTGTCTTTGCGCCTCCCCTGCTCACGCTTTCTCTCTCTCTCTCTCTCTCTCTCACTTTCTCTCTCTCTCTCTCCTTCAAAAGTAAATAAACATTAAAAAAAATTTTAATGTGTCCCCAAATCATGATTTCTGCCTGAAGAATTGGTCAAAATAGATAATTTCAAACACAAATGGGTCACATATCTTGAATGGCACTCTCTTATCCAAAATAAACCTTCTGGAATATTTACCTAGAGTCTTTTCATGAAGCCTGAGTAGAATCATCTTAGAAAATGATTTCCAGTAATGGGGTCCTAAAGAGATAAATTTATCTAAATTTTACATGACTCTATGTAAACTTTGGCACATGGTTATAATACATTAAGCAACAAAAGGGGGGGATATTCAAAAGCTCCTTGCAATGAGAACATTTATCACAGTGCTGTATCGAGAAATGAACCTGGGCACACAACCAAGATAAGTAATTGTACTGGTCCCAGGCCAATTTAAATTGTGTACTATAGACCTTCTATGTAGAAAAAACAGCTCATAGGCTTTGTATTCAAACATTATGTGGAAAAAACATGATATGAAAGTCTTTTGTTCTCCAATCAAGACCTGAGTTTCTGTTGGCAAGACAATCTCTGTGGATGTGTAGAACTCCTTGACATAGTATGTGTGGTCCAAGGGGAAACACTGGTTTGGGCTGATCATGTACAATGAAAACATATTTGGTCTATAAGCCGAGATCCATTCACACTGGTATGATTCTGGACTAAACTAGACTTTCTTTTGTAGTTCAAGGGCATAAGGAGACTGACAAGGAGACTTACTAGAAAAAAAGTAATTATTAAAAGGAGCATCACTTGAATAAGTTTAGATACCTCTGCAAAAAAATGTGTTCACTTCGCTGCAAAAGACCTAGAGACAGTCAAAGGGCTTAAGGGATTAGAAGAAGGGATTTGGGGGGGGGGCGGGCATTAATTTGGGCTTTGTATATGAACATGGAATTTGGCTAAGTACTAATAAATACATTTTGTGTAAAAAGTCTGTTTAGCTCATTATAAATATTAAAATTAAGAGCATATTTTCTTCGTTTAAGCATGATAACAATTTAGCTAAGATCACAAATTTCCACAAAACAATTTTCCATTCTCAAAGTTCTTTTCTCTTTTAAAATAGCTATAAGCATGAATTCAAGGACATCAACTTGTAAAGAAAATCTCCCCACCATTTTTAACAACTAGCCAGCATTTCTAAATCAATTTATGATAAAAAGTCTAAATTGTTACAATAGGTCATATGGGAATTACAAGTAATAACAATACTAGTAATGCCCACAATACTAAACATAAACCAAGTTCCAGAACTACATACATCCATACCAATGTTCATTGATATTTAACTGTTTAATAAAAAGGAAACACTTGTTGATCTCAAAGTGTACTTTTACAGAATTAAAGAGATGAACATTTTACCCCAGTGATTGTTAATTCAGAAAAAAAATTCTTTGATAATATTACTGATATTCCTATAAACCAATTAGTTATTGGTGATGTATAGGCCAAGGCTGCCTGGGAGGTGACATGATGTTAAGGAGAAATGCTGCAATCAAGACTGTTCATAATGAAATGATTCTAAGGGACAAAAAAAAAAAAAAAAAAAAAAAAGGTTCTGAAATCAATATACAACTACAGATTAACAGCAAGAAGATACATAATTGTCAAGTTATTCCACTCAGTTCTTGGGAAGAAAGTATGCTTTCTCTTTAAATTTACCAAAGAATCTGTAGACCCTGAATACCTCCATATAGCGTTCCTACATGACTTGTGAACTTCAATGAGTTTAGTCAATCTGAAAAAAAACTCAGTCAAGGAAGAAGGTGGATGTTCCATAAATACTTCTGGATAAACGAAGTGAATTCAAAAATAAAATGAATCTAGAAAAGAAAAGACTAGACTACCTTACGAGGAATATGATAGAGGATAACCCCAGTCAATTTGGCCAGTATGGTCTTCTAGGTACTGAAGTATATTTTCCTCAGACCCTGCTTGCAGTGTCTCTCAGTGATATTTGTGAATGGAAACACAATGGATTGAGCAAGTTCACTTGTAATTCCAAGGCTATGGATTCTTGAGCGCCTGGGGCCTTCCCTTTAACAGATGAGGTTTAAAAATTTACCAAGGTTGATACTACTCACTTCCGATTCCCTCTCTACCCCCTTCACCAGGCATTATCTGGGTTTTGAATGTATGTACCCTTGGGAAGCAGTATACTATATGGGTTTGTTTTTCAAGCTTTCACATCCTCATTCAGTGAAAAACCTGTATAACTGCTTAAAGGTATCTCAGTGAAAAACTTAACACAAAGATAACCAGTGTGCTGAAAGCTGAGATAACTGGAGCGTGATAGGCGATGCTGTCAGCTCAGTGACATTCTGGATTCTCAGAATACCGGCTACCACCATTTTGGAAAGTTTCACCAAGCACCATCGAAAGCCTCCGATAAATGGTCCTACCTGCTGCACACACAGGCTTGCGTGTCAATTCACATCATGATGTATTGCTTGCACCTTAAAACATAGCCCTCAGTCATGCTAACCAGTGCAAGGATGTGGCAACAGAAAAGGAAAGAATGCATACCAGTGCTAGAAATAGACAAGTAAACCAAACAACCCCTATGCTTCATTTTACTGGTATGAGGGAGACATAATCAGTGTGAGCATGTGAAGGAGGAACTTTCAGAGGAGAGTGAGGAGAGAAGGCTTCACAGAGAGGATGGCATTGAAGTTGTACCTGGAAAAATGAAAAGGTGTGGGCTGGCAGATAATGCAGAAGTCACTGATGTTTGACTTTGAGGCGTGTTTCCAAACTACCTTTGAATAATGGTGAATTTGCGATTAGAACTGGAGCAAAGTTCCACTAATGTGTAATAGTAGCTAAGCCAGACTGCTGGGTTGTGTATACCAGTTCTTCCACGAAGCTAACAGTACAGTATCGGCATGTTATTTACTTTTCCTGGGCTCAGTTTCCTCATCTTCAAAACAGGGATAATAATATATCGTACCTAACTTACGGTGCTATTGGGAGGATTACCTGGCATATACATTTAACATGCTTAGGACGGTACCTGATACCTAGTAAGCACTCAACGAATGTCATCTATTATCATCAGGATGAACATTATCCTCATCTTAAAGATGATGAAACAGAGTCCTGGTGCCCCCATTCCTAACCTGTAAAATACGTTTGGTAAAAAATTTTAACTGTCAAGTGCTGGCTGTGGAATAAAGGTTTGAGCGTAGGGAGTTTGAAGTTGGAGCCTCGAATGGAGCACATTCGAGGATGTTCGCAGCATATCTGGCTGCCGCAGCATTGTGGACACAGCTGCTCTGATATAATGTGCCTAACAGCTTAACAAACCCTGTGAACTTCAACCTACCTTTGCCCCCCATAGGCGATTTCCATATTGCCCCATTTGTGAGCCATTTTTAAATCCTTGTTTCTTCTAATTCTAGGCCTCTCTTAATGGAATCATGTAATTTTATTAATACTAAACATCAGGTTTTGTTATGCTGTGGGGTGGTAAACAAGAAATGGTGTACCCAAGTCCCCTGCTCTTCAGAGAGACTTTTCTCCACCATCAGAGCCTCGGAGATCGGACAGACAACTTCAAAGAGCTTCCTTGGCTTAACGAGGGGGGGTCCCTGGGGCTGGTCAACAGCCCTATTTATCGAAATTGTTCCCGGAGAAGGAATGGAAGACAGAATAAAATTCCTTCCCAGGTGAGGCGCTTCTTCAGAAATAAGTCTCCAGGATGACCTGATGGTCCTATCAGACGCAGACCACAGAGCTCCTGATTCAGTAGGTCTGGGCTGGGGTCTGGAATTTGCCTTTCTAAGAAGTTCCCCCAACAGGAAGACAGTTCAGAAGGAAAAGAAAGCCACCACAAAATGAATATAATACATGAGGCCAATGGCGATTCCCCTCCTGCAGGTTTTGCCTGATAGTATTCTTATGCAATCCTCCCCACTTTGCTTCTCAGATCCACTCTGAGCATATTTCCAAATAGGAGTCTATCTTTACATGCAGAGCCCTGGATGGCTGCCATCCAAACACCTCCCTGGTGATAGTCCCGCCTCTTAGAGTGGTCAAAATCTAATTTCAGTCTTATCAGGACAAGAGAAAACAACCAGGTTTAAGGGCCTTTGCCATCCCTAAAACTCTCTATAGCCCCCTTATGCTGCCTTACGTTACCACCGCCTGACCCATTTATTTATTTCTGCCTCCTTCCACTCAAATATAAGCTCCATGCGGACACAGAATTGTGTTCACTGGCTGGTAGTAGGTGTTAAAAATCTTTGTTAAACTGATAACATTCATCTTAGTAGTATTAGTAACACTGAAAATAAGTTCTCCCCGAAATAAGTTGGTCAGCTTTTTAAAAGTTCAGCTTCTCTGAAGATACCTTCGGCGGGGACAAGGTTAATTCTCCCTGACTCAAGTACAGATACCATTTTCAAACTTCTCTTGTTCAACTTCTCTCTGATTTTTATTCCAGGCTGGAGACAGACAGTATCCATCTCGTCTCAGACTGATGCAAGGCAGTAGTAATAAAATAAGCTACCCACATCATGTATTCATATTGGTTTTATGATTCATATTTTTCTGAGTTAGGAATAATGGCTGTTTTGGTTTAGGCTGGAGTAGAATTCTGACTCATGTCAACAAATCACTGACAAACCGGGCACCGACAGAAATTAAAAACTGAAAGCAGCTTTTATTAGGGCGAAGCTATAACAACGCTACACAACTATTGGCTAATTACAGGTTGGCTCCATATCCTTTACAACAAAAACACACACGGGCAATGTGCCAATAATTTAAAAATAGAATATGCAATTAGAAAGATGGGGATGTTTATTTAAAAGGTTATTCGGCATGGTGCTTCTTTTTAAAGATAAGAACTGCTGAAAAATGAAACAAGTTCAACTTGTAATTTGGATCCAAAATTCTGCAATTCCTTTAAGTCTGTCACTTTAAGTGGTCCTTGTTCAAGAGAACTATTTTTAATCTGAAAATCATGGCAGCATGTAAAGACAATAAGCTGTGCTATTTCCTCAGTTTTTAGAAATTGCATTTTATTCTCCTCACACTAGAAAACTGATGCTGGCATTTGCTTCCCGCCTGGAAGTGGGGTCTGAGTTCTTTGATGTCACTGCTGTGGATATTCAGCGTGCAAGGACAGCACAGATTTCTGCAGGAGGCAGGGGGCGGGGGTGGGTGTGGGATCGGGGCTGACAAAAGTATGAGAGCAACAAGAGGCCAAACATGATCTGGTTGGAAAAGAGTGGCTAAATATGGATCCATGGTAACAAGCGCTAAGTTTCAAAGGGCAAAAAGTCAAAATCATCAGGTGATTTTCGAACTCTGGTGTGCCTCAGACTTTCCCGGACAAATGCACTCAGACTAGGAGCATCTGAGCTTCGTCTCAGAACTGCCCGATCAGAGACTCTCATGAAGGAGGCTGGACATCTGTGTGTTTAAAAACCCATTTCAGGTGATTCTGAGACTCGGCACATTTGCACAGGTGCTGGCTTAGACTTCACACTTGCTATGAACCACAAACTACTAAATCATTTCCGTGTATACCCTCCGCTACAACTCTTATGAGGCAAGTATTATTATTATCCCCATCTTGCAGAGAAGGAAACCAAGACGTGGTAACTTTCCCTGGGTCACATGACTAAGTAAGTGGAAAGAATAGAATCATCTGTTCCCAAACTCACACACTTAACCACTGTACAAAGCTGCCTCCATCCATATGGAGTATAATGTCCCATATACATGGAGACCATTGCTGTCTAAGTAAAACATAGAGCTATTTATGGGAACTGGTCCAAAAATAATGCTACTATTTTTATCTACTGAGTGTAACCAGTAAAGAAAAATACATACATTGAAATTCAGTCGTCAGGACTCTTGAAGTTATATTAGGATCGATCTGGCAGGAGCCTAACTGTTGTATTAAGTGCCTTCTGTGTGCAACGCTTGGGAAGGTTATTCTTGGGAATTTTTTTTTTTCCTTCTCACCCTTTTAATGAGATGTTTGGATGTGAGATCGGTGCCTGGAATAAAAAAATTCCTGCGGATATTAGAGTGACTAGGATTTGAACAACGGCTGCATGGATTTGTCAGTACTATAAAAATGCCCACTGGAAGGCTTTCAGCGTCCAGGAAACTGGACTTGGAAAGGAAGACGTGAACAGGCAGCCACGTAGGTAATCTAGGTAGACACAGTGAGAGGCCTTAATTTCCCGGCACAGTCCTGTTTATAGGGGGTTGGGGGGATGGCTTCACTTCACATCAGAGAGAAATCAAAGTGACAAATCATTTTACAAGATGCACGCCATTGCAATGAGGATTTCCAGTTTCCTAAGTGGAACAATTAGCAGGTGTTCATGAAGCCTCTAGCAGGTAATACCGTTTGGAATAAGACACAGATTGCTCAACATTGACTATTTAATTTTGCCTTTCTTACCCGGCTCAGGGGCAACTGGACTGAGGGACCAACTGTGCCTCACCTGACGTCACTGGGCTTTTATTCCTCTCTTTGGTTTCCTGCAGCATGGACTTTTACAGTTGCTATTCAATTACTTCTTAGAGCTTCCTTTGTTACCTGGCTGCTCCAGCTTTGTCAGTATCGATCCCTCCCTAGGCCATATGTTCTTTATAGGAGATGTTCGATACATGGTTTCCTGAACAAACAATTAAATTAATGAAAGAACGCATGCCTCACTAAGCAGCCCATGCCATAATCCCGTGCATGAGCAGTTCTGCCTGTCATAAAGCTGCTCATGTCACACAGTACTCTCCTTCATTCAGCCCTCTATTAGCCACGGTGCCGCCTCTCTGGGCCTACAAACAATCCCCCCTGCAAGCAGCTCCTTTAATATCTGAAAGAAGTTACAATGAACTCCTACATCCTAATTCTTCTTCCACATTCTTGTCAACTGTTTCTTTATAATATGACTTCCAGATGGTTCACAATTTTGATCGCCTTCCTCTGGAAAGAGTTTGCCCTTGTCCCCATGAAAAAGTGGCGCAAAGAATTGAGCACAGTATTCCTGATGGGAGCTGAACGCTGTAGTTTCCTTTGAATCTTTACATTTCTTCTCCTCAACACCCTTGCTACTTCCAAAATTAGTATGTTTTATCAACACAGATGAACATAGAGTTTATGAGTTATTTTAGGTGAACGGTGGCTTACGATGAACGAAACGAAAATGTCATCATTTTTCCTAAAGGCTGCACTGTAAAAACATGGAAAGTAAATACTAGTTTTTGAACACCCACCACGTGGAATGTACTAGGAGGTGCACTTAACATATTCACCTCTGATACATTGATCTCTGTGTCATTCGAACAAAGAGGAAGTATTCAATCCACGTTTTCCTGAATACACGATGGTTGCTCTATCTTTTTGTGGGGTTTATGGTACCTCCCTTGTAAAGTTGTGGCGGGGATATGGGATGTAGATAAACTGCCAAGTGCAGAACGATGATGCATTGAGTTGGGATTCGATTAATATTAGTATTTGTTGTCATCATCAGCATCAGCATCGCCATTACCAACATCTAAGTCACAGCCTATATAGTTGCAGGTGCTTGTTGTTGTTGTTGTTGTTTTTAACTTCAGTGCCATATAATACATTTGTATACATGTACACATATATATTCAGTTTGTTCCAGAAAAAAAAGATGAGGGATTATCGTTATTCAGTGCAAACTTAATAGACATCCAACGGTCTTCATCAAAATACTGATTAAAATATTGGCCGGGCTGAAGGGGGCGGGGGGAACCTTATCCTCCATTATTCCATAATTCCCCAAACCACTATATCCCATAGCGCACCTATGCTTTGTTGGCTGGTCCACTTTGCCTGAGATTAGCTGATGCCTTTTTGAACATAGAGTCTGCTTTTGTGTTTGTTTCAAGCTATAGATAACCCTAAACAAACCCACAGCGAACTACAACTTGATGTTACCAATGAAAAAGGATGGGATCTTCCCAAGCTCAGAAATGTATTAAATAGAGTAGTCCTCCCTTATCCAGAGGGATACATTCCAAGACCCCCAGTAGATGCCTGAAACCATGGCTAGTACCCAGACCAACTTACATATATTATGTTTTTTTTTTCTCCTGTGTATACATATGTATGTTGAAGTTTAATTTGTAAATTAGGCACTGTAAGAGATTAACAACAATAACTCATAATAAAATTGATTATAATATACATACTGTAATAAACACTATGTGAATAACATCTCTCCGTCTCTCAAAATATCTTACTGTATTTTACTCACCCTTCTCTTCTTCTGATGATGTGAGATGATAAAATATGTAGGTGATAACATGAAGTGAGGTGAATGATGTAACGCTAGGCTACTACGGACCTTCTGACAATAAGTCAGAAGGAGGCTTCTCTGCTTCCAGAACCCGGCTGGCCGAGGGTAACTGGAACCACAGAGATTGAAACCAAGGATAAGGGCGGGGGGGGGGGGGGGGGTGGGGGTGGGGGGTGGGGGGGGGGTAGTGTAATAAGGAAATCGCTTTCAGATGAGCAGTGTTAGGTCTCTTTAAACTCTTCAGCACTTCCTTTTTGAATCACTTTGATGTGTATCTCATTGTTAAGAAGAGGGAAGAATGGCTTGATCTTAAATGGATCACGTAAGATGTATCATACTTAAAAGGGACATTTTCCTCCATTTTCAATATTTTTTAAACTCGATCTTTTAAGACTCTCCTCCAAAAAGAATTTGGCGAACTAATGAAAATGCATTAAAATCAAACATGGCTGACTTCTGTCCTCCCTGTGCCCTCAGAACATTCTATCAGAACAAAAGTAGCCAATTTGGCCATTAGTCATCAATAGCTTTTACTCCCTGATTCTAATAGCCTGTCCCCCTGGCCTTCCCATTTGAATCATCCCATTTGAATGGAGGTGGAGAGACTGTGAATGAGACAACGCCATGTAAATCAAAGGCAAAATACCGTAAAATCCTCAGTTTGAGAGTTGGTAATCCTGTGTTAGATTTGGCTCCGTATGTTTTTCAAGGTCATACATCTACTTATGGTTCCACTGTCTCAATTTCCTCATTGACAAATTAAGCAGTATATGAAACTTCACCTTTCCTAAGTCCCAGGGTATCTCTCTTTTTGTCACATAAATCCAAAAGCTGGATTTTTCCTTTTGAAATAATTATTTTAACATTGCATAGAAAATAGCTGTTAAGAAATGTATTTGATTTTTCTGATATGCTGGTGTGTGCTTTGCACACATCAATTATCTAAGGCATTCGTGGCAACCATGACCATTTGTATCAGTTGTAACTGGGATGCTGTCCATCAGAAAAGAAACTGAGACTCAAGATTGATATGCTTAGGGGCGCCTGGGTGGCTCAGTTGGTTGGGTGTCCGACTTTGGCTCAGGTCATGCATGATCTCGCAGCTCACAAGTTCGAGTCCAGCGTTGGGCTCTGCGTTGACAGCTCGAAGCCTGGAGCCTGCTTAGGATTCTGTGTCTCCCTCTTTCTCTGGCCCTCCCCCATTCGTACTCTGTCTCTCTCTCTCTCAAAAATAAATAAAAACATTAAAAAAAAAGATTGATATGCTTCGACAGGCAGTGAATCTGGAAACAGACTAGAAGATGTGCACTAAGGCATGGGGTCTATGTGTTAACTTCCATGTCAGGAGTCACCTGAGATACAGGTACGTAAAGTATTTCCTACTCATTACAACAATTCACAAGCATTTGGTAAGCTTCTGCTGTCTGTTTCAACTAAGGAATCCTGTTACTCATTAGTCACCTTAAAATTTGCTGCCAAATCTCTAAGAAAATGGCAAAGACCATGATGTCAGCCACTAGAGCAAATATAACATTTGTTCATAAAATTCACACATTTTTAAGTAGTAAATCAATTTCTTTGATTTTCCTTACTCCTGTTACACTTCACTGAATGAGGCAAAAAAAGATTGCACCGGTAATGATTTCAGGAAGGCTGCTCCGTGGCTTTGCATAATATAAGAACAAAGGTTTCCAGGTATCCCTTGGTTCACCAGTTAAGGTTCTCGAATCAGAAAATGATTTTATTCATTTTTTTTAATTCCCAGGAACTATCCCACAGTAAATATGATTAGTCCATAAATGGTTGTTGAAGGAAAAGTAAGCCATCATTTTCTCACTTTAATACCTTCCCAAGTTGTTATTAAGTCAAGTTTGAACAATATCAGTTTAATCAAGTTAGTATGAAATAACAAAGTTGACCATATAAATGCCACTTGTATTATGCCCGTCATGTATCACGTATGGGGTAATGTGTATGAGTGTGCACATATATATCCATATACACATATTACTATGTACACACATATATCTACCATATAATCTTGTAAATAATTATATAATACTCTATAAATATAAATATATTCATATTCCCATTTAATCCTTAGAACAATCCTTTATGGTAGGTTTATAATCCATATTACAGATAAACAGAGATGTGTTTAGCATTATTCAAGAAGGAAGAGTCACATTCCATTGCATTCCTACTAAAATTTTAGTCCCAAGGCTTTTATAATTTAAATCTTATTTGATTAAATAACAGTTGAAATTAACTAATGATAGGTAGATTCTCAGGTTACTGACAGAGGGGAAAATATCTACAGAAGTATTCTTAATTCTTTGTAAAGCTATACTGCACAGACACGATAATGCTTTCCTTCCCAAGAGCCTCTACTGTCTCTATCATAGACAAATTACAAAGTTGATAATCATTTTTGAAAAGCTATAAAGATTGACATTCATAGCATAGTAGGTACTTGATAAATAGTCATCCTGATTTTTATCAATATTTCCTTTTCAGGATTTGAAATACAAATAGAAGGAACTTATTACTCCCATAAGAAACTGCTGTCCATGAAACGTTCAAAGGTCTTACAAATAGAAATGTCATTTTTGTGTCTCAAATTATCTCACCTTTTTTTTTTTTTTTAAAGGTCAATAACCCTGACTGAATAATCTATTTGACATGAAACAAGTCTGGATTTCTGGCTCCCTTGCTTAGGATAATCTTCTTTTTAAAATCCCTGATTTAAGGGACACTTGGGTGGCCCAACTTCAGCTCAGGTCACGATCTCACCATTCGTGAGTTCGAGCCCCGCATCAGGCTCTGTGCTGACAGCTCAGAGCCTGGAGCCTGCCTCAGGTTCTGTGTCTCCCTCTCTCTGCCCCTCCCCCCCCCACACTCTCTGTCTCTGTCTCTCAAAAATGAATAAACTTTAAAAAAAATTAGAAAAAATAAATAAAATAAAATCCCCAATTTAAGAATCTCTTAACACCCATTCCACAAATATTTGTATGGCAAAATTCAAGTACCAGGAAATAGCATGATGCAAAATTAACAGAGCGGCATTATCAAGGAGCATATGACCAAAACAGCTGCAACTTGATGATTATTTGTCCCACTGCCCAGTTTCTGGAAGGGGAAATACAACAAAAACAAACTCTCTTACCCAAGCAGCTTCTGGGAGTGTTTAACCAGACTCTAAATGCATTGTAGGGATTTAGAAATATTCCAAATTATTTAAATGATTTGAAATGATGTCAGATAGCTCTCTTAGCAAGGTGTTTATTCCATCTTTGAATAACAAAATTATGAGAGGGGTGCTTCCAGTTTTGTGAATGTATTTTTTTTAGAAGAATTATTAGAATAAGAAGTAGGCTGTAAAAATCTTTTTCTCATTTCCACGCATGCTTAACTTATAAACAGAATTACCGTATGACTTCTGTTCTAAACTAGGACATGGGGTGAGTAAACAGAGCACTATTAAAAATGATAATGTGTAGGGGCACCTGGGTGGCTCAGTCGGTTAAGCGTCCAGCTTCGGCACAGGTCATGATCTTGTAGTTTGTGGGTTCCAGCCCCGCGTCAAGCTCTATGCTGACAGCTCAGAGCCTGGGGCCTGCTTGGGATTCTGTCTCCTTCTCTCTCTCCCCCTCCCCAGCTTGCGTGCTCTCTCTGTCTCTCTCTCCCTCTGTCTCTCTCTCTCTCTCTCTCAGAAATAGTAAATTAATAAACTATTTTAAAAAATAAAAATAAAAATGATAACATGTGGAAACTAAGATTGTCTCATGAAAACCGGGACATGCAGTCACCTTATTCATAAATATACTTATATAATAAAGAGACAGAGATATCGAAACTGAAATCCACAAGACTGAAATATGATGAGCTTAAAAATTAATAAAGAGCTTTTAACATTTAAACAGACACAGGATTAGAAGTAAAGATGTGGCTTTAATCGATACTGTAAATGCAAAGGTAAGAAAGACCTACATTTTTAAGCAGAGAAAACGTCCAGAAAAATCAAGGAATCGGAAGGGGCGTTGCATCTGGTTTTGGAGAGACAACTGTAAAATGGTGTTCAAGGTTAAAATGAGGCTATCTCAGAGGCACTTCCTAAATCTACAAGGCAGGATCATTTAAACTTCCTGTCGTACGCCTAAATAGGACGAAACATTCCATTTTCTTTTCTCCCAACTCTGTAGCAGTGTCCTTTCCTTTCTTGTCACTATAAGAGGAAATGTCAAAAATTCCTGTTCTAAATATGAATCAAAGTGAAGTGGCTCATGCATTTATTAAGAATGTAAGGCTTTCGTCTCCACAATATGGCCACTTTGTGTTTTCTCTTTTTCTCTCTCTCCCTCTCTTCCTCTCTCGGTCCCCCTACCTCCCTCCCTTTCTCTCCTTCTTTTGATTCGCAGCATACCCGTCTGAAACCTGAAGTTCATCACAAGCTTACTACTTCTGATTACTCGCAAAGGCTGTATCTTGCCGACCCCTTGGTTTAACCGGAAACGTCACGGCCCTGGGACTTGTTATAAAAGCACTTCTACCCACCCCATCTTCTTTCAGGTGAGTGTTGCCATATCTCACCTCCTGCTATGGGAGGACAGAATGGCTGCCAGAGGATGTGGGAAACATGTGGCCCACGGTGTGTGCCACAAGTTTTAGCCCCTGCTTACTTCCTCCCTGTAATTCCCTCCAGAGCCTGACGGCGTGCTCAGCATACTCCTCCTGCTGCACTCCAACCCCCTTTCTTTATTCCCTGGAAATTCCCAGCCCATCCCTTCCCACTCTTTCCTTAAATAATGACCCAATTTATTTATTTAAAGGCCTGCTTTCTCCCTACAAACTCTGTAGAGAAGATCTGCAATTAATTCCTGTACGGAGAAAACATAGTTTCTGTTTCATGACCAGAAAGACAGTTGACTTGTGAGGCTCTTGCTTGATGTGTGGTGATTTAAGGGAGAACACAACTCTGCCCCTTCTAGGAAATGCAATGAAAAAACTTGACCTCTTGAGCTAAGTCAGAAGGAGGATGTTTTTGGAGAAGACCTTCAGGCCCCTGGAACCAGGGAGGAGGAGTCTTAGTCTAGCCCAGGGGTGCCATTCTCCCCTTTCAAACCAAGAGTGCCAGTTGATAATTTGGCTAATGGTGTGCCTGAGAAAGGCTAGGCGGATTGGCTCCTTTCTCTAGAAAGTCATTAACCAATTATGAACAATGTGAGCATGAAAGAAGGTCACAACTATTTAATATTTTATTATTATGCATTATAATATACATTTTATATATTATACATTTTATATTATATTAATATAAAATATTTATTATGATATATATTTACATATTTATTATTTATATATTATATTATACATTTTTTATATATTATACATTTTATATACTATATGTTTTTATATATTATAAGAATGCTATTTCAAAAAAAAAAAACAAACCTTGGTTCAGTTCCCTTCAGATCCTGTCCTGAAACCTGAATCAAGTGGTGTCTGATTTACCGTCATGAAAAATAAACACCTCTTTGCTTTGACATCTTCTTTAAGTTTCACTTGCCTTTATAGATTACCCGGAATGAGGAGAAAGTTAAATGGACACTAATGTCTGTGCTGGGGCACCCTACTGGGCCTGTGTTATGTGGGCAAGCATCGGTTGTCTTCTTCAATAGCCCAACAGACAAAGCCTGCAGCTCTGAACCGTCCAGAGCCTATTCAATTCACAAGCCTGTGTTAGGCACCCGTGTAAGCTGTTGTGCAGTTTGTGTGGTGTTAGAATCAGGGATCATTTGTTCCGGATTTTTCAGGCAAGTCCAGGCAGCAACAGCTCAATCAGCACCAGACTTTTCAAATTCAGAGCTAGGAACCTTAACGTGGTAAAGGCTAAATGGTGCCCGGGGAGGGCATCCTATAGTTTCCCTATGAGCCCACGTTCTTACTTTCCCTTCCTACTAAGGTATTCTATTTACCCCATGATTTTGTCCGTGTCTTGGCTGCAAGGCTGAGGCTCCCACTTCTGGTATAGTACGCTCTGTGATTCAAGAGAGTAGGTCTCTTTCTTGCCAAGACCACCTCAGAATATTGATTAGAGGAAAGATCAAAAATAGTCCTGGCTTTTGAAAATACAGTGCTTCTGTTTGAAAGGTTCCATTGAGCAGCAGGGAAGAGATTTTTTTTTTTTTTCAACGTTTATTTATTTTTGGGACAGAGAGAGACAGAGTATGAACGGGGGAGGGGCAGAGAGAGAGGGAGACACAGAATCAGAAACAGGCTCCAGGCTCCGAGCCGTCAGCCCAGAGCCCGACGCGGGGCTTGAACCCACGGACCGCGAGATCGTGACCTGGCTAAAGTCGGACGCTTAACCGACTGCGCCACCCAGGCGCCCCGGGAAGAGATTTTTTTAAAAGCGAAGAAAAAAGCATCAGAAGGAGGCAGACACACTTATCTTTGAGTGAAAAACCTTTCTTCTCTGCCCTTGGTCTTTTCTTGTCTCTTCCTATTTCTTTTACAGCCCACTCAGGTCCTCGCTCCCCTTCTCTTGGACCTCCACCCTCTTGACTCTCCTCTCACGGTTTCTTTCTCTTTTATCCTTACAATTGCCAACCATTAAAAGACAAGACGGTCCACTTGTCCAAGGCTGTAAGCTGAAACAAATTGGTGGTGCCGATCAATGGTAATGATCACTACCATGGGCTAGTAATGGATCCTGCCAGCCTGGGAAGAACTTGCATATTCAAAGAGGGCACTTTTTGGATGAGGGGATGGGAGAAACAGATAAAGCAGATTAAGAGTATACTTATCACGATGAGCACTGAGAAACGTATAGAATTGTTGAATCATTATATTGTACACCTGACACTAATTTAACACTGCATGTTAATTAAACTTGAATAAAAAATTAATAACAGAAGCAATGAATGAACGAATGAATGAATGAGACACGTTTAGCCCTTCCAGAAGGGCCTATACCTTAAGTATGTTGCCTTAGTCAAACCTATCTGATCTATCTGGATCAACAATGTAAGGTTAAAGATGATTGGGTGGAAATAAGAGAAGGGTCCTAACCAGAGTGCAGACGTATTGATCCCATGATCTTGGCTCATTAATAGAAACCTCTAATGGCCCAAGTAACCTTCTAAGTTCACTGCACATACTAGGTTCTCCATAGGAAAACAAAACATCACTTTGATGTATGATGACTTATTACGATAATATATTACAGCAAATTCTAAACAGAAAAGAAACCACTTGCAATGTTGCCTCTCTGAAAACTTACTTTCGTCTATTCTTTTCCAATATTTTCCATATGCACATTTTATACATTTGAAGCCACAGGGCACAAATTATTTCGTGCCCTGCTTTTTAAAAAAATATTAACCACGCTTCTAAGTTGGTAAGTAGTCTTCATACTTTTTAACAGTTGTATAATTCCATTGAATGAAACATTTATATAATTCACATAAACATTCCATTATTACAATACTGGACCTTTGAACTGTTTGGAATAGAACCCCGGCAAGTACGTTTGTGTGTATGATGTTTTCACATTGCAGATTATTCTTATAAAATATAGCCCCAGAAGAGGTATTAATATATCAAACGTGTCAACCATTTTACAACACATAATACATATTACCAAATTTCAAATCATAGCTTTTTTCCAAAAAAAAAAAAAATTTTGCATACTTTCTTCATGCAAAGCATTTTGGTGGACTTTGAAGCATAAATGAATGGATTTAAAATACAGTCTTTGCCCTGAAAATCAGACAGTCCAGTTGGGGAAGTAAGGCATACACATGTGAAACGAGAACTAACTGTATCAACTACAGAGATTCAGAGAAGAAAGAACAAGATCGTTTTCAGCAGGAGTAGCTGCAGAGTTAGGCTTTTGAGTCTTAGGACATTTGTAGGTTTGAATGATTTGAGATGGAAGAATATTAAGGCTGGTAAATAATATGATAAGAAAGAAAATTAAGCAGTCTAAGGAATTCCCTGTGACTCAAAGCACCATATGAATAATTTAACTCATTAGCCTGATACACATAGATTGCAAACTCTCCAAGGATAGTTTCACTACTAGTAATGGTTATTCACACTTGTCCTTGAAACTTTCTCTCCTCTTGTTACATTTGATATGGTACCTCTGAGGTTCATCTCCTCTGCCTCTAACCAGTCCTTCTTTCTCTCAAGTTCTTCCTCTAATAGCCTCTGCAAATAAAGCATTTCTCAAAGTTTTCTTCCAGTCCTTTTGTGCCTTTATATTCTTTCTGTAGGTCATATCACTTGATCTGTTGGCTCTAACTATAACTTCTTGCTTCCAACTCCCCAATCTCTCCAGCTCTCAATTGTCTTTTTTTGGTCTGATACATACCTTTCCACCTGCCACTGACAGCATTTGAAATCCACCATGTCCAAAAGTGGCCCCTTCCTGTGTTCTCCAGATCATTTGAAAGCACTGCAGTTCAGAAGAACGTTATCTTCTATGGTTCTTTCATCCTCATGGTTCACATTCAGTCAGGTTTCCAAATTTGTTCCAAGCTACACAGCGAATTCCAATTTCTTCCTATTGTAGGCCATCAAAGTCCCTCACTTAGACTATTGCAAGGATTCCTATCTGATCTGTTTGCCTCTAGCCTCATCCCCTTCAGTCTGCACTCCACACCATTACCAGGTGCCTTCTGAAAGCATTATGTCACCTGTCTACTCAAGGACTTCCAACAGATCTAATCAGTGGGCACAGTTGAATCCAAACACATTAATGTGTCTCCCCTGATCCTTTATTCTTTGGATCCACTCTATTTCTCTAATTTCATCTCCCCATCCTACAACTGTCTACACACACACACACACACACACACACACACACACAGCTTAGACTATTTAAAATTCAATGAAAACAGACATGGCTTTTCAATAAGCTGAATCTCCTGCAACTTCCTTAGAATTGAACACTCTCACACACTCTTGTCTACTGAAATCTTATACAATCTTTTGGTCCAACCAACTATTATTATCACTTCGAAACACCTTCCTCGACTTCCATCTCCTCAATTTGGTCTCCTGTACTCTAACTAACTAGCACAAAGTAATTTACATTTCTGTCTGTACAACTACAGTGTTCTCTTTCTGAAGGCCAAGTTAAGAAATTCAATAAATGCGGGTGTGTTTTCATTTTTATTCTATCTGGTCAAAGGCTGAGCTTCCTCCTGCTACTTGATAAATGGCCAGTAGAAGATCACCGGCTACACCCAAAAGCCTTCAAGAAGATGTTCAATAGAATCTTCATCTAAAAGGTGTGGAGAGGAGGAGGGGCAGAAGGGAGAAAGAGCTGTGAGAAGTTACCCATGATTTTCCTCTCTAATCGGCCCTAGGCCGTATCTTCAAAATGAAAGCCAAGACCTCTAATCACTTGTCATGGTGGGTTCTTTAGCAATAATGTAGCATTGTAAATTCAAGTTCTTGTATTAGGCTCTTTTGTCCCCATTTAAGACCCTTGCTGAGTTTTAAAAGTGAGAGCTTTAAGTTCAGAAGACTCTCAGGCTCCAAGTGCTTCCCAATTGCTTCATGTGATGCTGACTGGTGTCCCAGCACACCGTGGGATGCCCGGGTCTCCAAATAAATCTGAGGTAGGATAGAGGGGAGAAAAAGGAAGGGAATTTGCAACTAACACTCCAACTTTATTTATCACTTACCCTGGGAAAGTCCTGAGCTAATAAAAAGAGCCAAGTTATTTAAAGAGCAGGAGCTAAACCATCAGAAACATAAACTAATGTTTCTAAATAAAAAAAGGGTGTGGAGCATGAGTCTTTTTTTTTTTTAAAGTAGATGCCATATATTAAGAAAGCTGAGTTTTAAAAGATATTTTTGAATGGACTCTACAGTTTGTTTATTAGGATTCGGGGTTATTCCCAAGACCCATTTCTGACTTCTGGGGTTCATGACATTAGGTGGCAGTTGTGTTTTTTCCATTTGCGTCGTAGAGCCAGGATAATGATAGTATCTGCTTTTGCCTGAAGTGAGATTGGTAAAAGAAACACATTAAAAATGAGGACAAATGGTCATGTCTCATTAAGCCCAGTTCTTCCTGCAATTCTTCAGGTTAAAATTCCCTGTTATTCAGTTTTATTTGTTCAAACACAACACATGTTGTTGGATTAAAGGGACGAGAATAAAATAACCAGTGAATAATAAAGGCGGTCTCTAAGGCTGACTACATTTAATAAACTAAAGGGAAAGAGAATGCTAAGAGACATAAAAGCAGCACCTGATGCTTTTCCTAAATCACCATATCAGCCAGTTATTCCAACCCGGTGCATGTATACCAACAGACCACAATCCCAAAGACAGAAGACTATACCCAGAGTGCCTCCTATTTTGAGTCTGTTGGTTGTATTTGCAAAGTTGAGTACAGAATCCACCATTTGCTAGCTCAGAAAAAGGAAAAAAATGAAAACGTAGTCCCTTTTTCTTTTTGCACTGACAGCTTGGGAACTGACTGTTTATGATTCAGTAAATTAAGGCCTTGTGGACAAATGACAGAATTCGCTAATTTGGAATCTGATGAACGCACCTGCTAAATCCAGGCCTATATCTGTAGATAAATATCTGCTCTAATGCTATCCAGTTACCTGTAAATAAGAGCCACAACATGGAGTAGATCAAATCATCTCAAAATAATCATAAATCTTTTCTTTTCCTCAAGTATACTAAAGTATTATTTGCAGTTTGGAGCAGTACATGTATAGGCTGGGAGCCCTGGCCTTATAGGTCCACAGGCAAGGGTTCAAATCCTGGCTCGGCCAAGCCCTCACCGGCTCATGATTTCAAGAAGTTGACCTAATCACTTTGTACCTCAGCTTTCTCTCTTGGAAAATGAGGATGATAATATCTATGTTATGAGATTGTTATAAAAATTGAGAGAATGCCATAAATCATGCTAATCTTAGTGCCCGACACGCAATACATTCTCAATAAATGTGGGCTTTTTATAAAAATTATTATTAGTGAAGCTGAAAAATTGAACAGTCTAGACAGTGCTTTTAACATCATATACTACAGGAAATTCATAGAATAATCTAGTTCAAACACACACACACACACACACACACACACACACACACACACACAATGAAAATATTTTTCCCGGTGCTCAACTGTGTTTGGTATTTCTCTGATTCACTTCCATGGCCCATTCTGATGCCTACACAACCCTATAGCAAAGAACTCCCAGGAGAATCAGAAAATATCCTATATATTAGTGGGATTTTGTGTGAATGAACTCCATTAAATAGAATGGGCTTTGTATAGAACCTTGTCAATTATTTTCCTTTATGATGGCTTTTCTAAATGGAGATTTACTAAAGGATTTGTGTAGTGACTTGACAAACTATAAACATTTTATTTCTAAATCTTTTTATGTCTTTGTAAAGGTCATGGGCTGGGGCTATGTAATTCTCTTTGCAGCACCACATCTAATTGGCTGCTTAGGAAATGCTTTTTGAGATGGTGAAGAGCTCTGTTTTTCATTAAGTGGCTTTGAACTTTGGCACTGCAAGTCCCGACTCTGGATTTACCCTTCACTTTACCACATAATTCAATTCAAACAGTAAAATGATTATCCTCTCTCTCTAGTACATGTGGGGGGAGAGGAAGGGGTTCCTCCTGTGCCTTCTGATGTATCTTTATCAAGCTAGTGCATTTTAATAAAAGGATTCCACTCTTCTCTAAACTTCCTTATTCCAACCCTTCTTTTAACGTTATGCTTCAGCACTGTGTGGTGAAGCTAGGGGGGAAAAGGACCAGTGAGTCAAAAATGGGTTAGGAACATAATTCTCTACCATGCTGCAGAAAAGAAGAAAGTTGGCTAAAATCCAAAGGTCAAGTATATACAGACTTTCTTATGGGAAAGGAATTTCAAACCTGTTTAAAAATCTTCTGAAGTGAGTTTATAATCCCAGACTACCAAAATTAACCATCCAGTTGAATCAGTCTGATATTTCTGTGAGTTATGTTACATTGATTAACCTTTCCAGGGTTATCCGTTATCAGATAAACACAGCAATATATTTTACATAAATACTTTTGAGCAAACTGGCAATGTGGAGCACAAGAAGTTTAACAGATGCCCTCTAAGACTGCCCAAGTTTTTTCAGACAGAAAAAGCAAATTAGCCACACGAATGTAGTTTTCAACACAATACTGTACAAGCTGAAACAAACATACCGTCTTCTTTCCTCACTTTTTATTTTTAACGCTTCTAAATTATGTTAGAATTTGAGGGCTTCCAGTTGAAGGTTGGCTGAGTAGGATGATAAATTCTGGGGGGAAAAAACTCTTAGCATTTTTGCGCTCCATAAAAAGTCACTTTCATTCCAGAATTTCATTCGTCAGAATGGTGAGGCACCCAATGTTATGGGGATTCTCAAGTCTGTTTTACTTAAGACCCAGGAGCTTATTCTGCTCTGTAATGGAAAACATACAATTTTCTGTCACCCTTATTTTCTCGATAGTGTAAGGAAGAACAAAAGAATTGATTTCTAGGGCTTCTATAACTTAGTATTATTTCAGCATATAATCAATTGTCCTCTATTAGCGCGGAGCCAATAATCATCACATTGTAAATATATCTATATGTATACTACTTGGATGTCCCATCTTGTTGTACCATCAGCAATATATACACAGAGACACAGAATGTTAGAGTTAGTTAAAAGGAGCTTCAGAGATTATCCGGCCACCTTATTTCGGAAGTAAATAAAATGGAGTTCAGGGAGGTTAGTCATTTTCCCCCAGAAAAGCTTGTATCTGATTTCCCAACCCCCACCCTGAGTTCCAGTCCAGTGTGATGTTGTGGATGGAAGAAAGTAAAATGCCCATGTGCTGAATATTGTATGAGGCTTTCCTGCCTTTTAGCCCATTCAAATATCCTCAACAATTTACTATCATATAGATTATCATTTCAGTTTTATATATAGATGTCTTAGCGTAGCTTAAGGTCACATACCTGGACAATGACCACATTTTTAGTCAGTGTGCACAGTTTTGAAACAATATTAAAAATGAAATTTATGGATATAATTTAGTTTATAATAAATAATATATATACATTAGCATTCGTAAAAGCTGCATGGTACCAGCAACAAAAGCATTACCTGTGAGTCTACCATGGAGAAAGAAGGGTAACTTCAGTAATGCACTCAAAGGCAAAATCATTCTAAGAAGAATGCCCTTAAAATGTCCCCCAAAACATTTTTATTCAGCCATAAATATGAATAGCTGAAGTTGAGGGTTATAATGACAACATTGTCAAACCATTGATGAAATGGCATGCCCTATTTTCAGACAGATAGCTCCATAACAACAAAGAGAAAAGATATCTAATTTGTGTCTGAGACATTTAAATTAAATCCAATGACAAAGAACTACTGAAGTGTCCCTTCCTGTAGTCATTCTCCCTCATCTTGAACCGAAAACTCATCCCTCAGACTGCTGGGGTGGAGTAGGGGGTGGGGAGGCATTTAATGCCATCCCGCCATTATCTTTTTCTCCCCCTGACCTCTACAAAGGCCTTCAGTAAAAACTGCTCATCCCTTTGATAGCCAAAACCCCCAAAGCCTCATTCATACACCTCATGGGAAATAAACCATTAACCAATAAAATAAATTAAATACATTCTATCAAAATATATATATATATATCATAATATATCATAATATATATATATATTTTTTAAGTTCTTTTTAAAGTAACCTCTACCCCCAACATGGGGCTCAAACTCATGATCTTGAGATCAAGAGTCACATGCTCTACCAACTGAACCAACCAGGTGCCCTGATTTTATATTCATTATGTATATATGTTCATCCTCCCACAGGTGGCTTTCATTCTTATTATCTTAGAAATTTAAGTTGTTTAAACAAAACACACAGATATATACCCAGAAAGTTAGCAACATGTTCATATATTTTTCTAATTTCCTAAAATATCAAAGCATAAATAACCATTCAAAGAAGTAACATCTACCATTTATTTGCTTTCTTTCAGATTCAGATATGGCTTCATCTGGAAAACACACTCCCTCTAACTAAACAAAAATGGTTGCTCTGTAACTGTGATTAAATTTACATTGTTTTGCCAAATTAAATATATGAAGAATGCTGTTCATAAACAGAAAAATAAGATAGAAATGATAGTAAATTAACTTCTTTTAGTAAATATGATGAGCACAGCTTCCTTTCCCTTACTTGTATTTTTTTTAAATCATGTGAATAATACAAAAGTACCTTCTCTTCAAACTTAAAACTATAACAGCCCTAAACAAAGAGTAGAAGTGATTCTTTTCCATGGACCCCAGGGCCAGCCCAGGCATAGTCCTTTACTGAAAACTGCCTGGCTCAATTTAAATAAGCTGATTTTTTTTTTTCTCAACAGAAGACGAATGTGTTTTGAGGCTCTGTCTTTTTCATGATCAGCTGGCTGTGTGTGAATATAGGCTCTTTGGAATCTGACCTTATTGTATAAGTGGAATGGCCTTATTCCATAAGTCAAGAAAGAGATAGATGAATGAGTTTGGAAGGCACTGCTAGTTGGTATATGAACCAAGTGCTTGGGAATGAGTGGGATGAAGGAAAGATTCCTCAGAGGAAGTAATGTTGGAGCTACATCTTGAAAAAATTGGGATTTAAAGTCAGAAAAGATAGCACTGTATATTTCCCTATGATGTCATGCCATGGTGACAAACTAAAATCTCTGCCTATGTTGAAGGGCAAATGGCTGGTCTCTAAGATTCTCCACTCTCCTTCAATCTCAAGGACAACTGTGGCTTCCCTTGGACCAGTTTGGGTGAAACCCTGAAGATGTGAGCATCTTTAGTACAGCAGCGATTACATTGAATTACAATGATCTGTTTGCATGTTTCCTCTGCTTAAAGGCAGAGGATGTATTTATATCACGCTGCAACAATGCCTGACATATTCTACACCCGCAAATGACTAAACACATCAACGCACGAATGAAGATTTAACCAAGACAGCAAAGGCCTTGCAGGGGCCACTCTGCCCACAGTTTATAATGATGTTCACTAAAAAAGCTCAGAATGCTTCATACTATAGACAGTTCTGAGCACCCCTGGTAGGTCTAAATTAGTTCAGAGGGCTCCCCAGACTTCCAGATAAATCTTGCTTAACAAAACTCTCTTCTCTGAAAAATAACTTCACATCCCTTAGGGAGGTTATTTAAACTGGCCCTTTCTACTGGGACTCCTCCAACTCCTGGTCTAGGCTCCATTTCTGGAGATGCTATCATAGATATGGGTTGCTAGGTTCACTTTGGTTCACCACCAAAACAGGCATAAACTTCTGTGTCCTGCCAGCATGTTCCATTTTAGGACACCTTAATATTTTTATTCCTGGTTCCTTTTAAAATAAAAAATGAAAAAAATATAATATTAAGTTCATGGAAAGTTCGTGGACTTTGGTGTCAGAGATCAGAGTTTGGATTTTGACTCTGCCACTTTCTGTTTGACCCTGGGTAAGTTAACTCCCTGAGCCTCAGTTTCCTTAACTGGAAAATGGGGATAATAGTACTTACTTCACAGGGGGTAGTGAGCATTAAATATGATATACCAACACAGTGTACCAAATAGGTATTCTTTTTTTTTCAATATATGAAATTTATTGTCAAATTGGTTTCCATACAACACCCAGTGCTCATCCCAAAAGGTGCCCTCAATACCCATCACCCACCCTCCCCTCCCTCCCACCTCCCATCAGCCCTCAGTTTGTTCTCAGTTTTTAAGAGTCTCTTATGCTTTGGCTCTCTTCCACTCTAACCTCTTTTTTTTTTTTCCTTCCCCTCCCCCATGGGTTTCTGTTAGTTTCTCAGGATCCACATAAGAGTGAAACCATATGATATCTGTCTTTCTCTGTATGGCTTATTTCACTTAGCATCACACTCTACAGTTCCATCCACGTTGCTACAAAGGGCCATATTCCGTTCTTTCTCATTGCCCTGTAGTACTCCATTGTGTATATAAACCACAATTTCTTTATCCATTCATCTGCTGATGGACATTTAGGCTCTTTCCATAATTTGGCTATTGTTGAGAGTGCTGCTATAAACATTGGGGTACAAGTGCCCCTATGCATCAGCACTCCTGTATCCCTTGGGCAAATTCCTAGCAGTGCTATTGCTGGGTCATAGGGTAGGTCTATTTTTAATTTTTTGAGGAACCTCCACACTGTTTTCCAGAGTGGCTGTACCAGTTTGCATTCCCACCAACAGTGCAACAGTTTCCGTTTCTCTACATCCTCTCCAGCATCTATAGTCTCCTGATTTGTTCATTTTGGCCACTCTGACTGGCGTGAGGTGATATCTGAGTGTGGTTTTGATTCCAAATAGGTATTCAATAAATAGTGGCCTTGTGCCTAAGAAAATAGGAACACTTTTGTAATATGCAAAAGCCAATCGATTTTTCTCAAGATGATGAAACAAGGCAAAGGTCTGTTTGAATATAAACACGGATTGTGTTAACTATTTAATTAATATATGGGGCATATTTTTCAGCTGCTGTTTATCTTTAAAAATGTAAAATACACTTTCTTTTCATTTTAAGAATGGGGGGGAAGGAAATAAATCCACTGTCTCAGAACGGTATTTTGAGATTTATACTTGAATTGCAACATTTTGTTAGGAATGACTTTCCAAGAAAGGATGCATCGTCATAAAGAATGATACTGTTTTGTAAATACTGGAATGCTGCTCTGAGCAGTTGATTCATGCAGAATAATTTTTCTTTCTTGCCTTATGACCCTGAATTCTCTAAGCTTTAAGAAAGTACCTAACTAGGGTCGCCTGGGTGGCTCAGTCAGTTAAGCGTCTGATTTCAGTTCATGGGTTCGAGCCGCCGCGGGGGCTGCTGACAGCTCAGAGCCTGGAGCCTGCTTGGGATTCTGTGTCTCCCTCTCTCTCTCTCCCCCTCCCCTGCTCATGCTCTGCCTCTCTCTGTCTCTCAAAAATAAATAAATGTTAAAAAAAAAGGACCTGACTCAATAGAAAGCTTATCAAGGGGGTAAGGTAAAAAAGCAAGAAAAACACAAACTACTCATTTTCATCCACCCCAACCTCAGTAATGCAATAGTAGTTAGTAGATCCAAATAGCAGGCATACAGGGATTATATTCAATATGGATTAATCTCTTACTTTTCTCTTTCTCTATATACTTTTCCCATCGTCTCTTAGACTTCTTCCCCTTGGTTTCAATTCAATTTATTCTTTATTAGTTACATTCCTGTATTCCTATTTATGACTCTAGAAATATATGAAATCATTCTTCCTATTTGTGGAGAAATATAGTATCCTGATGACTCCAGGAAATCTGTCTGTTTCAATTATTGTACTACATCAACATGAAATTCCTTGATTGTTTTCACCTATCAGTCCTATCTCTTATTTAATAATCCTAAATCATCAAAATTAGATCTGTTTTACTGGTATTTAGCTCACAAAATCACATTTTATGATGCGATGTAACTGTATAGGAAAGGTCTGAGGCACAGAGAAGTAAAATAACATAAACAGTATCACCCAGCTCATATAAACGTAGAAAATATGGAAGTTCATAAGCTGTGCTCTGTCTTAACCTTCTTCCCAATCCCTTCTCTCTCTCTCTGTCTCTCTCTCTCCTCTCTCTCTCTCTCTCTCTCTCTCTCACACACACACACACACACACTCTTCAGTGAGGTTATAATTCAGCCAATGGATAATCCTTGTGGGTCAGCATCTGGTAACTTTTTCAGAAGGCAGAAACATTTACGGATTTACAATAGAAGCACGGTCATCCTGCCATGCTGTAAGACAAATCTTAACACACATAAAAATAACTTTGGTACCTACTAATCTATGAAACAAACAATAGCGTGTGTGTGTATGTGAGAGACAGAGACAGAGACAGAGACAGAGAGAGACAGAGAAGGCCAGTTTTCTATAAACTGGATAATATGAATGAATACCAGCTATTCTGAGAACACTGAGCCTGCTGACTGAAGATTAGTCTAGAATGTAACATAACCCAAGTTAAAGCTTCTGGCCCACAAATCATGGCTTTGATTCCATTGCTGCTCTGTAAGCTTCCTCACATGGCATCAGATTCTACTGAAAGCACTCAATAAATGTATGTGAATTATTATTTAAAAGCAAATTAGGGGCGCCTGGGTGGCTCAGTCTGTTGAGCGTCCGACTTCGGCTCCGGTCATGATCTTGCGGTCTGAGTTCAGGCCCCGCGTCGGGCTCTGTGCTGGCAGCTCAGAGCCTGGAGCCTGCTTAAGATTCTGTGTCTCCCTCTGTCTCTGTTCTTCCCCTGCTCATGCTCTGTCTCTCCGTCTCTCTCAAAAATAAACAAGCATTAAAAAAAAAAATGTCTGGCATCTACATGGTGATGATGTTGTGAGCTGTAACCAATTTCGGAAGAGTAAAGAATTAGGATTCACCTTGGGTGCCTTTTATCATCTGACACTACTAACCTCAGTTATCCCTGCAAAAAAAAAAAAAAAAAAAAAATCCCAGGGCGCCTGGATGGCTCAGTAGGTTGAGTATCCAACTTCAGCTCAGGTCATGATCTTACGGTCTCTGAGTTCGAGCCCCGCGTCAGGCTCTGTGCTGACAGCTCAAAGCCTGGAGCCTGCTTCAGATTCTGTCTCCCTCTCTCTCTGCCCCTCCCCCACTCATGCTCTGTCTCTCTCTCTGTCAAAAATAAACATTAAAAAAATTTTTTTAAGTTTTAAAAGCAAAATTAATGACATAGGCATGTTTCTATCAATAAGTCACTATAAAACAAGCTTCCATCACAAAAACTAGTGATGATTCTTCCTCTGAAATTAGATGGTGAATGTGTTCACTAACTGGATTTTCTGCTTTTTCAAATTTCCTAATTGGTGCCAAAAGGCATACACTATACCCTACAGGAATACAATAAAATACTAGCTGAACTTGAAGTCATAGCTGTGTTTCAAAAGATTTGAAAACAAGATGCTATATGTCATAAATATAAGTAAGCATGAATATTAAAATAACTGAAATGAAAAACAGTGATTAAAATTTGAATGATAAGTTAACACATGATTCTCTGATGGAACTATCGCTAAGCCAGAGACAATGAACTTTCCCGGAAAGCAAAACATTGGCCTTGGATAATGTGCTGTTCTCATATTCCTAAGGCAAAGAAAATTAGTTACCCTACAACACGGATCACATAAACAAAGAATCTGTCCAAATTTCAAGAACCAAGACGATTTATATTAGTAAACAAACGCTATTTCCTTCCAGCACCTTCTTCCCTGTTTGTTTAGTTCTTAGAGAGCATGGAAATAACAGATCACTCATTCCCCAGATGCCATTATTGGCAGGAACCGCTGTCTTTCAGGCTGTCATGTTTCATGTCAGACCACAGTATCTTGTTTAAAGATGGCCAGAGATTAGATAAAGGTGCCGTGCATTCTCTGGTTACACTTTATTTTGGTAGAAGCAGCAACGCTTTGAGCCTTTCTCAGGAGCTGCAGCAATCCAGTTACAGGGAAGTTGAGAGTTTTCTCAAGTTAGGCAGATCCAAAATTCACTTCACTATTTTTATACACACTCGGTTTTGGAATTTGTTTTAGAAACATGTATGCTATCCTTTCACAATACCGGGTTGTGAAAAGAGAATCATCGAAACAAGTTATGTACATGTATGAAAAACTGTCCAGTACATGGACATGTCCAGCACACGTCCCTGTGAAGTCAATAATGGGGGTTATAGAACAAAATGCAATCTAGGATCCTGTTTTGCCATTTTATAGGTAACCAATGAGTATGCATAGGGAAATTTTGAAAGTACCTAATTATTAGCAATGAACCGGGGTAAAGAAGTGTGAGTTGGGTATTTTGGGATACTTTCAATTTCTAAGACATACCTAGATAGACAGATGTATAGATAGATGTTACTATGTAATTAGAAAATCTTGAACAAATATCATGATGTAGAAAGTGATCAATATACAATGCATCCTATTGTATACCTATTGTGTATGCCTTCACAAATTCAGTTGAAAATGCTAGGTAGATAAAGAGAAATATATTTCATCACTTCATGGTTTTCAGAGTTTTTAACCTGCACTCTGGATATCTATTGGGAATAGAACCTCTCATTGCTCATCATAGCCTGTACCCCTGGGAACTTTTGGCCAATTTTCTTTTAGTTAAGATATATTAGGTACTCTCTGGATATTAAAAATGGAGGTCTAGGATATTGATCAACGTATACCTCTAAGAGCCATGAGGAACATGTCCATTTCAAATGCCCTGTCTTATTTCTGTGGCTCACTGGGGCAAATGGGTCAAAAAAGGAGTTGGGAGGCTGGGTGTGTCAAACACAGCTCCCCATCCCTTCCTTGTGAACCCCAGGTTTAGGATTTTTGCTCTGTAATCCTCTGCCTAGCAGAAGGGCCCCACAGGGCTCAAGGTTTTTGAGTTTAATTCCTAAGTCTGGCCTGGGCTCATCCATTTCTTGCTAAATTGCCAGCTCAGTGTGGGAGTAGGGAAAACGCAAATTCATCAGGCTAATCAGCCTTATGGGTCTTGAGGGTGGGAAGAAGTCTAACGCAGTTATTTCAGAGGCAGCTTGTCCTCTCTCCGCCTAAAACACGCTGGATCGTTATGTGTGAGTTTCTGTTCTTTTTGCTTAAGGCTTCGATCCCTGCACAGACACAAATTACCTTGAGAAAGCTCACCCTTTGAGCTATTACCAGCCATTTTAAAACCTACTATGAATTGTTTTATGTGATCCATATGGGAGAGAGAGCTTGAAGGGGGCTGATGCCCTGGAGTAGAAAGCGGTGCAGTGGAGTGCAGGCGAGGAAGCGACCTGGCCTGTTCCCTTGTTTGCTGTGGTACCAGCTTTGCTTCACGTGCTCCCTGGTCCTTTGTGCCTATTTTTTTTGCATATAGAAAAGCGAGATCAGCAATTCATTGGCTCCCTGAAACAGGTTAATTTATCTTCAGGGAGGAGCTCTAACAGCACCAGCTCTAACGGTACCAGCAAGTACCCCTCCCTGGGGTTAGCTTGATTTTCAAATGCACGTCCCCAATTTGGATGGATATGTAAGAAAAGCAAATGGCAGGGGTAGCAGTTGCCTTCTTACCTGGCCTTGACTACCCTGCTAATTAGAACCACAACACCATGACTCACTTAGATTACTCTGGAGTCCAAATCAAGTAACTGAGATGGGAACGCTGGGCATTTATGCAGGTTACTTTATAAAATGAAGGAGAGTCCCTTCTAGGACTTTGATGGTTTTGCAAGGTCCTTCCTTAATTTACCCTCTATGAATTAAGGATGTTCTCTTTGTTAGAAGTGACAAAAGTGTTTCAATGTTTGCAAAATAGAAAACAAATCAGACTATTGTGTCCTTGAGGTCTTAGGAGATTCCAGAAAATATCAACACACAGTTAAAATATCACACTTCTGGATCTAAACTTCTGGTCCTAGGCTTTGCCACATATTAACATTACGTTCTGGGGAAAGTTTCTTAACTTCTCTGAGTCTGTCTTTTTTATGTATAAAACACAATTAATATCGCCTACCTCTTAAAATTGTTTTTAAGATTACATAAGTGTGTGTGAATGTACTCTTCTAAACTACAAGGTTATTTTTAGAACATTATTAATGTTGATTTTATGCATGACTTGCATTTCTGACATCCACAGGGCAATAGTGATCATAGGTCAAATCCCACTGCGTGGACCACCAAGAAAGAGCACAATTCTTATCCTTGAAGTAGATTTACCTGTAAATGAATTCTTCTAAAATTATGTACCCTATCTGCCTAGAGCATGGCCACTGTTTGTGATAGTAAGGAAAAATATTTACAACCTTAGAAAAAGGCAAATGTGAGTTGCACGTCCTTTCAGTGCCATATGAAGGCAGAGACATAATCAAGGGGTATTTAATTATTTAGGGAAAGTGCATTTTGTTGACTCTCTTTATTATTGATGAAAGTCCAAGACTTAGTGAAGTGTCATATTAACCTGTGTTTGGTAGAGATACCAATAATATTTGTCTAGTGAAGATAACCCCCAAACTTGCAATTTATTGCCCTGTAAGATACATTTTAACCACTTCTGTATCTAATGCAGCAATCTTATTGTAATATTTATTAAATGGACTGTGCAGGCTCAGGTCTTTCAAATGATCTTATCATCTTACTAGATCCTAAGTAATAAATGAGTTGAATGAATTTTTTGACACATAGTCGTTTTATGTATGTAGGTCATGTTTTTAACTTTTGAAAATTGTACTTTCACTGTGATAAAGATATTTTGCTGTTGTGGAGGTAGTTATAGTGGGATTTGGTGGACGGTAGAATATATTCTGATGTTGGGAAAAAGAGCATTAGAATGTGAATGGGAAGAAAGATGGATGGATGGCAAGTTAGGAGTGAAGTTTCTGGAAAACGTAAGTGAAAATGTTAAAATTTGCTTCCTCTCTGTATTTCTCTTGAGGGAGTCAACATGCTGTTATATGGTTTATGGTCAAAAGGTGGGGATCTTGCTTAAATAGCAGTGCTTTCTAATAACAGGAATATATACGATTACAATTGTACTCGGTGATTCTAAATCCTCACAGAATAAACTTCAATGAACATTATCATCCATTTACACTTTATGTCTGAGGTAGTGGAGACCCAGAGAGTTTTGGGGTTACCAAAAAGACGAGTCCCTGAAAATACAAACAGTACTCAGTGTCCTTGACCCTGTGCTAAGGGTACTAACCACTTCTAAGATTTATCCGTGGGTGAAATGCATCCGCACAGAGGTCCTCATTGCATACACCAAGGGATGGTATGCACGTTTCCAGGCATATCCTGAAATTTCTGCCTAAGCTTGAGCTTTTAAGACTTAAGTTTTTAGGACCTCATTTCAATTTTGAGTAACATGAGGATATTGGGCTAATGCAAATTTCTCACTCCTCTGTGAAATGTTCTATACAAAAAAAAACAGGGAAGGCAAAAGACATCTGACAGATTGTAAAACTTGGGAAACACCTCCTTAAAAAGCAAGTCAGGGGGCGCCTGGGTGGCGCAGTCGGTTAAGCGTCCGACTTCAGCCAGGTCACGATCTCGCGGTCCGTGAGTTCGAGCCCTGCATCAGGCTCTGGGCTGATGGCTCAGAGCCTGGAGCCTGTTTCCGATTCTGTGTCTCCCTCTCTCTCTGCTCCTCCCCCGTTCATGCTCTGTCTCTCTCTGTCCCAAAAATAAATAAACGTTGAAAAAAAAAATTAAAAAAAAAAAAAAAAAAAAAAGCAAGTCAGAGCAACATATAATTGACCCTCAAAAGAGTTCAGCTGCAAATAAACCTTTTCAAACCTGTTTAACCATGCACTTCCTCAAACTGGCCATGGGCTGACCCTCCTCTGCCTCACCTTTTCTTGTCCATCACCTGTGAATGTGCCTATGAATGTCACCTATTAACTGAAAACACAAATTTCATGCAGTACTTTAGGAAATTCTGTATTAATCACCTCTCAGGTCACTTGAGCACAAGTACTTATTCAACATGCATATAGCACTTAGTACCTGCCAGGCAGGTATCTATTCACTTCAGATATCAACCCACTCCGATCAGGTAAAAATGCACAAGATGTTTAGAATTTTTTGCTATATTCTTTAAAAACATTTTTTTTTAGCATTTACTTATTTTTGAGAGACAGAGAGAGAAAGAACAGGAGTGGGAGAGGGGCAGAGAGAGAGGGAGACACAGAATCTGAAGCAGGCTCCAGGCTTTGAGCTGTCAGCACAGAGCCCAATGCGGGGCTTGAACCCACGACCGCAAAATCATGACCTGAGCCAAAGTCGGACGCTTAACCGACTGAGCCACCCAGGCGCCCCTTGCTATAATGTTTTACGGTGTCAAGGACTGAGTCTATGCCAACATAGGCGAGGTAAGATGCATTGAAGGGAAGGATTCAGTGCAATTTGGTAACAGTTTCTATCCGACCCTCCCTTGCTCCCCAGTGACAAAAAAGTAAAGGGACAAGAAACCAGATCACTCCAGGTGTGTCCTACAAACACTTCATAGTGGTTCTGGCTCTGAGAAAGTTCATCTTTGAATAAGACGCCCAGATTCGCTATTTGTTTTAATGTAAACTACTAGGAAAACGTCTGGGAGGAATGCCCTCAAAAAAAGCATTTGTTGAGAGTAAGCCGTCTAGTGAAGCAGTATTTAAATTCGATGAGCAGAAAGAAACCCCAAAACCTCAGGTCTCCTAGTAGCCTTAGTCTTGGCCCATCTAGCCCAATGTACACAAATCTGAAATCTTGTGGCGGGGACCTGCCAGGAAACTCTTGCTCAGAACTGGGCGAAGGTCGCGTACCTAGCGGGACCTATTCCCAGACCGATGCCAAGAAATCTTGAGCCTGACGCTCAAAAGTAAGTATTGAAAACAATAATGAGTGTGTGAGATCCCAGGGCACATATATAGGCTTCCCCCCCTGTCTCTCTCTTGCCCTGACACCCACGTTAAGAACCAATCATCACAGGCCAGGAGGAGCACACGGTCGAGAGCTCTGGGAGTCACCTTCAGTGTTTTGTCCGTCTGGTTTCAAAATGGGCAAGCCGTGGATTTTCGCCTCTTACAATTGGTTCAACTGGAGTAATCCAGGCTTGGAAGGCAAAGCTTTTCTAATATTTGCTCCTCCAGAGTCAAGGCTCTGTCTTCATTTTGCAGTGGGTGCTCATGTGTCGTGGTGATGAGACTGAACATTAGACATTTAATATTTCCTCTCCTTGCAATGCAAGCAGATACACGCACAGGAAAAAGCATGCACTCTGGGTCCTGCTACCCTTCCCAGATCCCTATTTCCTGTCACATGCTTGAAAAGGAATCAACACCCCTGCCTCGTCAATAACCACATAGGTTTTTAAAAATAAACACACTTGTGGGGCACCTGGGTGACTCAGTTAGTTAAGCCTTCAACTCCTGATGTCAGATCAGGTCATGATCTCGAAGTCTGTGGAATTGAGCCCCGCGTCACACTCTGCCTGACAACAAGGAGGCTGCTTGGAAATCTCTCTCACTCTCTCTCTCTGCCCCTCCCCTGCTCTTTCTCTCTCTTTCTAAATAAATAAATAAACATAAAAGAATTAAAAACAATAAACAAGCTTTTTAAAACATTTGATTTCTTTCTTTACTTATTTATTTATTTATTGTAGAAAGAAAGAGAGTGTGAGCAGGGGAGAGGGGCAGAATCTTAAGCAGTCCACATGCTCAGCCCAGAGCCCGACGTGGGGCTCAATCCCACAACCTTAGGATCATGACCTGAGCCAAAATCAAGAGTCGAACACTCAACTGACCGAGCCACCCAAGCGCAACCCCCCCCCCAAATAAAGATGTTTAAAAAATGTTGGGGGTGCTTCATAAATTATATTTCCATTTACCTGCAAAGGAAATTGGAGTGATGGGGAAGAAAACATGTTTGTATCTTAATTATGTAGGAAAGTAGTCAAAAGATTACTGTGAGCCCAAAGAGAATGTCCGAGGAAAAAATACACTTAAGAACAAGAAAGATGGTTCCCTTCAACTCTGGCAGGGGCAGGGCCACTGATTTATTCCCAGAGTCATTGGTCTATGAATAGAAGAAAGAAACAAGGCAAATTTGTGTCTGGGTGTCCCCAACTCTGAACCAACATGCTTTACAATGACCAGCAAATCTGCATTTTGAGAATGACAAATTTTCTTGTGGTTTCTCAACTGTAATCTTCAATACTAACAAAAGCTGGCATGAGACTCTGAATCTGTTCATTTCTTGGGAAACTTGGCTATATATCTCTATTTGTGGGGTTGCCGTAGTTCCGCTCAAACAGTGAGTGATAGATGGAGTGACGAGACAGCTAAGCCTTCCCTTTCTCGTGCTGTTCTTTCATTGGATTTGGGATGGGCAGTTTCTTGCCCCATCGTGAAACTCACTGCACCCCAGGCTCGAGTGGATCGACATCGCAGGGGACTTGTTAGAAATACAAATCAAGGGCTCTACCTTCCATGAACCAGAATCTCTGAAAGTGGGGACCAGCACTCAGTGTTGCAACAAGTCTGCTTTGCGGTCAAAGGGCCACAGCCTGCCATGAGTTAGTGTGACCCTTTCTGGGAAAGGGGGCAAGTTTGAGTCAGTGTTTTATTCTCTTCCCCCGGAACTCTTGCTGTGATGGAATTTCGAAGTCTGGCCTTTCAAGTGCAGTCCCCAAAATGGAATGCCGCACACAGGAAGGCAGAGAGGGGAACGAGTCTGAGAGCCAAACAGAGAAGAATGACCTGTATGGCTAAGTTGTTTTGTCTGCATCCTGTCTAAAGGCACCAAGATTTACAGAGAATAAACTAAGGAAGGGGGAAAAGAAATTGGAGCTCAATGATCTTTCCAGTTTGGAGTCATTTTATTTATTTATGTATTTTTACACTTATTTATTTATTTTTGAGGCACAGAGAGAGACACAGCACAAGTGGGGGATGGGCAGAGAGAGAGGGAGACAGAATCTGAAGCAGGCTCCAGGCTCCGAGCTGTCAGCACAGAGCCCGACGTGGGGCTCGAACTCACAAACCGCAAGATCGTGACCTGAGCTGAAGTCGGACGCTCAACTGACTGAGCCACCCAGGCACCCCTTTTTTTGGAGTCATTTTAAATTGAGCAGTAATCTGAGCAGATCTTCAGCCATTATGTGTGTTCCACTGAATTTCAGGCTGGCTTTTCCTCCCCTGAGTAATCAGCCCACACACAGGCAGGTGAAAAGGTAGAAAAAAACGCTTATTTCATTTTCCATTTCCCACATCTCCTTCTGTATACACATCGACATATAGCACTTGTCAAGAACACCTTCCACAACATCAAGGTAATAGAATTTTAGATAGACTTTGGGTAGTTTTCTGTGCCTGGGTTCAAATTCTGTCTCTGCGGTTTACTGGCTATTTGAAATGTGGCAACTAACCTACTCTCTGTAGGACTCATTCATTTATTGATTTATTCACTCAACAATGATGCTTTGAGTGGCTATTATGTACCCAAAGTTGTTACATACATACAGAATGCATACACAGAGAATAAGAACGATGCTCTAATCTCATAAAACAAACATTCCAAAAGAAGACATAAAAAAAAAACCCAATCAAATAATAACATACATGAAATAATACCAATGCTACAAATAAAAATAAAACAGCATAGTGGAGATAGAAAATGAGTGTTAGTGAAGGTGCCATTTTAAACATAATAGGTAGTAGGGGTTGCTGGGTGGCTCAGTCGGTTAGGCATCAGCTTCTTGGTTTCAGCTCAGGTCACGGTCTCACGGTTAGTGAGTTCGAGCCCCACGTTGGGCTTTGCGCTGGCAATGTGGAGCCTGCTTGGGATTCTCTCTCCTTGTCTCTCTCTGCCCCTCCTCACCTCTCTCTCTCTCTGCCTTTCCTCTGCCCTCTCTCTCTCACTAATAAATAAATAAACTTAAAAAAAAATAAGCATAATGGGTAGCAAAAGCCTCTTTGATATTTGAGCAGAGAGCTGAATAAAATGAGAGACAGGACACTGTATGGAGAAAACTTTTTTTTAATTTTTTTTAATGTTTTTATTTTTGAAGGAGAGAGAGAGACAGAGCATGAGCGGGGGAGGAGCAGAGAGAGAGGGAGACACAGAATTCAAAGCAGGCTCCAGTCTCTAAGCTGTACGCACAGAGCCTGATGCGGGGCTCGAACTCACAAACTATGAGATCATGACCTGAACTGAAGTCAGATGCTTAACCGACTGAGCCACCCAGGAGCCCCTGGAGAAAGAACTTTCTGAAGAGAATAGTAAGTGCAAAGGTCCTGAGGCAGAAATGAGTTTGGAGTTGTTGGGAAATCAAGAAGGTATGGTGGCCACGAGGCATAAGGAAGGACGAGAGTAGAGCTAGATCACATGCAGCCTGTAGCTAATGGTGTGGACTCTCATGCATGTGTGATAAGGACACTTAAAACTTAAGATCCACCCTCTTAGCAAATCTTTAAGTACACGATCCACTATTGTTAACTAAAGGCATCATACTACACAGTAGATACGCAGGATTTATTCATCTTGCAAAATTGAAACTCTGTACCCTTTTACTAATCCCTCTCCTATTTCCCTTCCCTCCATTCTCTGGCAACCAGCATTTTCTCTCTGCTTCTATGAGTCTGACTACTTTGGAGTCCTCATATATGTGGTATCAGGTAGTATCTATCCGAGGTCTGGCTTACTATTTTTTTTAAGTGTGCTAGAAACACATTGGAGGTATTTAAGCAAGAGAATGCTAGGGTCTGGCTTAGACTTCAATGGATCATTCCAGGGGTGCCTGGGTGGCTCAGTTGGTGAAGCGTCTGACTCTTGATTTCAGCTCAGGTCACGATCTCACAGGTGTGAGTTCAAGTCCAGCATCAAGCTGTGGAGCCTGCTTGGGATTCCATCTCTCCCTCCCTTTAGCCCCTCCCCCCCTCAAAAAAATCATTTCTAAAGGATCATTCCAGCTGCTGTGTAAGAATTCTCTGTGCCGCTAACAGGAGTGGATCACACGCGAGAAAAGAATCAGGGAGACTGGAGAGAGACAGTGTTGTCTTGGACAAGCTGTAGACATGATGAGAGATGAATAGGTAGGACGTTTTTCTGTAGGAGGAGCTAACCAATCCACCGATAAAACGAACCGGGGACAGCTGCCAGGTTTCTGCGCTGAAGAACTAGGTAAATGGTCGTCGTGTTTGGTGAAATCAGGCAGCCAGACAGAGGAGCAGGTTTGAGCAAAGAGAAGAATGTAAATCAAGAGTTGCTTTGGATGGGTTAAATTTGAGATACCTATTTCCTAATCTTTAGCTGTATAGTAGACACGTCCTGGAGTGTGCAGAGCATGAAATGGACATAACACACATCCACGTGAAACCCTTACGGTGGGGTAAGGCATGTAAGAAACATGCAGTAAATCAATAGTAAGGAGACACATAGTATCTCAGTCATTCGAGGGAAACTGGAGTGTTATCTTCTCAGGCTGGAAGATCATTTAAGAATCATGTGACTGTGGGGTTGGCACCTGGGTGGCTCAGTGGGTTAAGTGTCCGACTTTGGCTCAGGTCACGATCTCACGGTTCATGGGTTCGGGCCCCGCATCGGGCTCTATGCTGAGAGCTCAGAGCTTGGAACCTGCTTCGGGTTCTGTGTCTGCCTCTCTCTCTGCCCCTCCTCCACTCATCTCTGTCTGTCTGTCTCTCTCTCAGAAGTAAATAAACATTCAAAAAATGATAACAAAAAGAATCATGTGACTGGGTGGTGAGCTTGCAATAAATGGTAAACCAGTGTTATTTCAACACTTCTTAGAGTACAGAGAGCCACACCTCATGCTTCTAACCTGTAAATTTAAGCACATGAAAGGCAGAATCTTTTTGAGAATCTCCTCTCCAAGCTTTCTCCTACCCCAGACACCCTTTTAAACATACTATCAAAGAAGTCAGCATGGAACAATGGGGACCAGCCATGGTTCTGAGCCAGACAACTTGGGCTCAGTGTCTCACTTCACCTTTCGCTATATATGTGACATCAAAGAAGTTACTTATTTAACCTCCTGACCCTTAGTTTCCTTCTCTGTAAACAGGTAGAACACCCACAGCACAGACCTCTTGGAAACATTCAGTGAGAAAACATGCCATTTTCCCTGAGTGATACCAACATTTTCTTTTAGCTGTGTGGATCATCTACTAGTTTAATTACTAGGTAATTAAACTCTGTACTAACAATTTTTAAATAAAGGAAACCAAATACTTTCAAAATATTCTACATTGCATTCACTTATGACTCCTGAAAAAGAGGTCAAACTTTATTGGCCAGAAGAGAGATATTTATTTAGTCCCCACTTACTTATCTCTTTGGCTGTTCCTTTCTTTATTTTAGAAGACATCACTAAATAAATGCATCCATTCATTGCCTATGGTGTCTTTTGATGTGCAGTCAAGCACAGCAGCCTTGTTTTAAAAGGGAGAAACAGCAGTGAAATCTGAGATAAGAATACACACTTTATGTTAGATACAAAAGAGGATGCTTCAAGAGTTAGTAGTACAGGATACTGAAAGGAAATAATACACAATTAAGGAAGTTTGTCTTTTTATATGGCATTCTATCCCATGTAGAGATTTGGTAGTAAAGAGATTTTAGCACCTCCCTCCCCTATCATATATGCTTAGTGAAATAAAAGTTATTAAGTTTCTTCTATAAAGCAGGCTATAGGGGCTTTCATAGATCACCTTCTTTATTCTTTTTTTTTTTTTAACGTTTTATTTATTTTTGGGACAGAGAGAGACAGAACATGAACAGGGGAGGGGCAGAGAGAGAGGGAGACACAGAATCGGAAACAGGCTCCAGGCTCTGAGCCATCAGCCCAGAGCCTGACACGGGGCTCGAACTCACGGACCGCGAGATCGTGACCTGGCTGAAGTCGGACGCTTAACCGACTGAGCCACCCAGGCGCCCCAATCACCTTCTTTATTCTTTTTTTTTTTTTTTTTTTCAACGTTTTTTATTTTTATTTTTGGGACAGAGAGAAACAGAGCATGAACGGGGGAGGGGCAGAGAGAGAGGGAGACACAGCATCGGAAACAGGCTCCAGGCTCCGAGCCATCAGCCCAGAGCCTGACGCGGGGCTCGAACTCACGGACCGCGAGATCGTGACCTGGCTGAAGTCGGACGCTTAACCGACTGCGCCACCCAGGCGCCCCTCACCTTCTTTATTCTTAATGACACAACAATTTATTATTTTTATCCCCATTGTACATATTTGCAAACAGGCTAAGAATCAGTAAATGAGAAAATCAACACAGATATAAGTGTTTAAACCAAGATTTCTCTATGTCCAAGATTTCCTGAGTTTAAACCAAGATTTCTCTATGTCTAAAGGCCATGTATTTTCACCTTTGCATCAACCACGTCCTGAATAATAAAGATAAAAAAATGAAATCAAACAATGGCTTACTGTCCATGTGTTCTGTGTGTTCTAAAAAAGCACATTCAAATTTATAAGTAATCTGAATTAGAATTTTTAAAATGTAATCTAAGGTTGTAAAAAATAAGCTATATTTTTTCCAATGCTTGCATATCTACTGAAAGAAGAAGGTCAGTAATTTGGCATACATTTTATGTATGAATTATTATCTTAAGCTTAATATATCTCTTGTACAAAACTGGAAGATGTTATAAATTATAAGGGCATAAGAACTCATCTTTGGATGATAAGTATAAACTACCATTTTTTGAATACCCGTAATGAGCCAGACTCTCTGGTAGATACTTTATATAAATATAATAACCTCTCATCCTCAAAATACACCTGTAAAGAAGATAATTATTACTGCTGCCATTTTATAGTTGATGAAATTGGGACTCCTAGAGATATGTGACCTGTCACAGCACCCAAGTAAAGCATTATTACTGGATTTTGCTGAGAATGAAACTCCCCACTGGACTTTGTATTGCATTTTATAATATTTGTATGTTAGTTAATTATGTCAGGGGTCATGTCGTACACACTTTAGAAGGCAGAGACTGTGTCTGAATTATATTTCTGTACATGCGGGCATCCAAACTCTGAGGATACGTGTTTCATCCAAACTATATGAAGACAGTGTTTGCAGTGGGAAGTCCTAAAGGAGGGAAGGATATACCAGTCACAGAGGCTCTAACACAGCACTTCCCCCTCTAAGGTGGCTTCCTGGCTGCCCAGGACATATCTTCTGAGATGCTTCAGTGCCCTAATCTCCATTCGAAGAGTCTGTTCCTAGCAATACATTAGATCTGAGACCAGCCTACTGAGTATTGCATTCAACAAAGAGCCAGAAAACCTGTATTTTAGTCCAGTTTCCACCCAAGACAGACTGAACACTCACAAACAACTCTCTGCATATGCTAAAATCTGCCCCTTTGTCATTAAATTTGAGAAAGACAAGGCTGGGGGTTGGCGTGGGGGGAGATGGTGTTTGATGGAGACAGTGAGGAACTCTATGTATTACAGTTAATGGATTAGCTTGCCTGAGTATTTGAGATTGTGCAGATTATCCAAAAGAAAGATTCAAACCAACAAATCCAAGGGACTCCCCTGTGATCCAAAGGCAATGTACAACAAATACAAGTTAACGGGTTTTCAGAAGACTCTCTCATACTGTGCAAAATACGTACGTATATTTATAAAAAATTCAACTCTTATCCAAAAGAAGCAAAAAGCCAATATAAGGAAAATGGAGAGGTTTTTTTAAAAGGCCATTGCTTATGTCAATCTAACGAATAATTAACCTAGCAACTGTGACAAGGTAATCCTTCAGGAATGAATTAGATAAGTGGTTTTATGTGCTTGGTTTGCTTTTTGTTGTTGTCGTCGTTTTTGTTGTTATTGTTGTTGTTTTTAAATTTAATCAGAGGAATTTAGAAAAGAAACTTGCAGTTGTATTAAAGTTTGGAGCCAATGTATCCTGTGAACAATTCAATTTAAGAACATACTCAATTAGGGAATTAAAGTAGCAGGAGCTAAACTTAGGCTAGAAAATTAAGATTATTATCTCTGAAATAATATTTTCCAAAGCTAAGAATAATCCATGATGTTTATCGTGGAGCATTAGATTTCAATGAACATCTCAAATGGCTACCATATGTGTTCCCGTGCTGTTCCTTCCATTGTGGAATGGACATTTCTATTTGGTATCCAAAAGCTGGTAAGTTCTCTTTCTACAATCTCTGGGAATTCAAAGAAGCCTGTGAGTCATCAGAATTCATCATCACAAATAGGCATGGCATCTAATTTCTTACACAGATTATAACACACAACTTTGGTCTCTATGAATCTGGATGCAGTGTTGGCTATGGGCAAAGAATGACTTAAGCGACCTTCCTGATAATGGTCACATTTTAGTCAGAAAACAATTAATTTTTTCATATAACTTGATTAACTTAAAAAGTAGAGTACTGCTTTAAATTAATACCAGGGTGCTAAGTTACTAAAAATAGGCACTGATGTTTGTCCCTTGGACCCAGGTGGGCTAGTCCCTACTCTCCAGTCACGTCTATACAAGTAAGAGTCTTCCAAGTCTTTGTAGCTTATCTGGTGTATCTATGAAAAATCAGGGAGGGTGTTAAAAGCTGGAAGGGTGTAAAACTCATTTACGGAAAGTCCACACCCCACCTTATTTTTAATGTCCTTATCTTTGATTCTCAAAAGGGGTGGAGATTTCACAGCCATGCTTTTGTGTTCAGCTTCTGACTCCTCATTCATCTACAACCTCCTGTCATCACTTACAAAGTTACATGGGAGGAGGGGGGGTAAATCTTTTTCAGAACCAGATAAAAAAAATATTTTTTTATGAGAATTTTTTTAGGAAACCTTCTGCCTGCTCAAATCCACCCTTCCTCAAATACGCATTGGCCATCATATGGCTAGAGCTTGAAGTCTCCTTGGAGGCCACCTCTTGACAGCTAAAAATAAAGAGGAAGTCCTCCTAGAGCCCTTCCCTCTGGCCCTGTCCTTCTCCTGGTCATTCGACTATGAAAACTTGCCTTTATCTGTGATCCCCCCTCCCCCCTCCCCCTGCCACCCATTCTTCCCAGGCTCTCCAAGGACTGTTGGTTTTTCATTAAGGAAAATGGCCCTAAACCATTATTAAACAATTTCCACCCCAACCCCCTCCTCTCATGGCCCCATTACAACATCACTAACACATGGAGCCCAACACTCTAATACTATGAGTACGACATATTCTCTGGAGCTGTGAACTGTGAGAAGAATCCTCAACTGTAGTAAACTTTGGGCATGGCAGAATCCACCTTTCTCCCTTAATATTGCCCACATACTTTTCTACTTCTTCCCCCAGATCCCACTCCTATTTATCCCTTTGGAATCTTCTGTCCCATTTTCATTTCCCGAGTTGGTCCCCAATGGTGGTAAATGACACTACCATAATCACAGTTACCACTCAGCTACCTGTACACCCTTCAGTACAGGTAAAAGCCTTTGAAGGGAGGAAGGGATCAGAATAGGAGTCAGTTCCTCATGGCCCCAGATCCTCTGACTCAGAGAAGGGAAGAGGAATTAGCCATTGAATAAGCACATCATTTTAACTGACACGATCACAGTAAGTGGTCAAACAATTAAAAACAACATCAAATTGAAAACTATTATACATAAGTCATTTCATTCTTGTGCAGAGGTTTTTATAGGACAGAGTCCCAGAAACGGGGTTGCTAGGTCAAAGGACAAATGCATCTCCAATTCTGTTAATTATTTCCAGATCTTCCTCCAGAAGGGTTATACCACTTTGCATTCTAGAGATGTACAAAAGTGCTTGTTTTCTCCCAGCTTTGAAACAGAACGTGGCATCAAACTGCTGAATTTCTGTTAGTCTTACGAATGAGAAATAGTTTCTTGCTGTGGTTTGAACGTACATTATTGTGAGTGAGATGATCATATGTTTACGGGCCATTTGTATTCTCCCTCAGATTTCTATATTTGACAGAAGGCATTTTTCAGTCCAAAGCACTGTTTCCTTAACTTCAAGTCACATCCCATAGGCAGCCTACCCACGTGCTAGATGTAAGGCCAATGCTGCTTATACATGTTCTGCCAATTCAGTGAAGATGGATGGGACGCGCGTGTCAAAGGAGCAAAAGGACTTCAAAGCCTTCATGCTCCTCAAGATCAGCCATCAGTTACTGGTTTGGCAAAAGCTGAATGAAGTATGAAAAGGTGACTGCAGACCACAGCAAGGAGGGATCACCTGTTCTGTGCATTCACATTCTGTGTTATTTGGGGAATCTTGCCTGGATGATTTGTTTCCTCCTTTTTCTAAAAGGTAGTAACTGTATTTCTGTAACTTGTGCAGATTAGAGAGAGAGAGAGAGAGAAGAGAAAGCAGGAAAGGAAGGAGGGAGGGAAGGAGGGAGGGAGGAAGGAGGGACAGAAGGAAGAAAAATAAGACAGGGAGGGAAGGAGGATATATCAAGAAAAACTTCTCACATCTGACCATCAATGTGGTTTATAGCATTCCATTTCCAGACATATCTCATTGAATAAGTTTTGTTTACTTATTTATTTTTTATTTCTTTTTTACTTCTGGTTTTTTTAATTGAAATATACTTGACATATAACATTATATTAGTTTCACATATTATAGCTTATACCATATCATATTCATGGGGAATATGGAGGGCCCTGATGGTACCCTCTCCCCACCAGATGGCCTTCAGAAATACCCCTGGACTTCAGGAGTAAGGTAGCATAGCACAGAGAAACACCTCTTCTAGAGTGTCAGTTCATAATAAATTTTGTATTAACTATTAGTAAGTACTCCTTAAAAAAAATGTTCTGTTGGCAAATATATATGGGAAGTGTGGGATTGAATAAGGATAAGCAAGCTCTTCTCTTGCAAGATCTCTCAAAGCCTTAATATGAAGATGCCTTAAAGTAATCAGTGTCTCCCAGCAGAATCTGGCTGCAGAGTCCTCGTCCCAGAAAACAATAACAAAATAACAAGCAAACGAAAGAGGACCTAGCATTGGGGGTAATGCTGGGAAATGGCGGAAGAGGGAGAGAAACCTCTAGCGAGGCGATCCCGATGAGTCTGAAACCTGAGGACGGGTTGTGTGTCCCAGCCTCTCAGGGCTCAGGTCACCCAGCTCTAAAGTGGATGCTTCTACAAGGTCACTTTCGGTGACCACAAGTGACTCCCTTGGTCCATCTCAAGGGTACCGTGTGAAGGGAGTGAGATCGACGCTTCTATAATGGCATGAGAAACAGCCTAAGAAACACTGAGGGTTTTCTCTCGCACGATATCATGGAGAACATGAGACTCATTGCCATTCTTCTTACATGTAGAGCCTGCCTTCTTCTCATTGATTTTCACGGACTTACCAATGTAGGTGGCGGTATACCCTGAGATCAGGTCATCAAGTAAGTCAGGAAACAGCTTTACTTAACTTGTGGTGACTGCATGTAACATACACCTGTCCTCCGCTCCTATTCGGTATTTCAATACCAAAATAAACCCGCAGGCAGTTCTAATCACTCTGTTTCTTTGGCATTTGCTCTTCCTGGTATTTTCTGTCAGTTTATTACAACAGAGATTCTAACCTGTCAATGTTACTAACCTATTAAGATGTAATCGGTTTCTGTGAACCCCTGAAGTGGGATTTGTTGGAAAAGCCCAACGCTTTGCTTGGCCCCTTCCCTCCTTCTGTCATGAGATGTATTGAGCCTACAGGTGCCAGGCACTCTGCTGAGAGCTACCGGTGCAAAGGCATTCATGGTTGTGCACACAGTTTTTGTTTGTTTGTTTTTCTGAATGCTCTGACACACTCCCTACAGATGCAGTCAGACGCCTCCTCCTCCAGGAAGCCTTACTGAAGCATCACGTCACGTCAGTCTGGATTATGTGCTACCCACTCCTGGGACACACACGCTTCCAGAGAGCTCCTTCTACAGATATACAACATTTACACTTACACTACTGTATGCCTGCCTCCCTCTTAATCTCTTATCACCTCAGTATCTACGGCAGTGACAGCCACATAGGAAGAATCCAGACTTATGGCTGATCAACTCAATCAGAGTAAGAGAAAACAATTCTTTGTCCTCACAGATGACATAAAAAATCCAGTTCAGCTTTTCCAAGTTCACATTTGTTTTTATTTTTATTTTTTTTTAATGTTTATTTATTTTTGAGACAGAGAGAGACAGAGCATGAACAGGGGAGGGTCAGAGAGAGGGAGACACAGAATCTGAAACAGGCTCCAGGCTCTGAACTGTCAGCACAGAGCCTGACGCGGGGCTCGAACTCACAGACCGTGAGATCATGACCTGAGCCAAAGTCAGCCGCTTAACCGACTGAGTCACCCAGGCGCCCCTCCAAGTTCACATTTGAACTCGCAGTTCACATGTGCAATGTCTTAAATGCAAATTGTATGAAAATGTCTTACATTCACAAATATGTTTGGATTACGAAATGTTCCTATTTCCCTTTCAGAGGTAAATCTGCATGGTGTTAAAATTATTTGATGTTGGTCTCAAGCTCAGTCACGGTCCTGCACACAGAGAAGGACCTGAAGTGGAAGCCAGACTAGAACACAGCTGCGAGAGACCTATCCCATTTCCCTCTGTTTAAACCTGCCTGCTTTGGGGGACCGTCCTCTCTTCCCACTTCCGCTTTTGCACGCCTGTTAATGTGAGGAGAAACCAGTGTGAGACGTTTGCAGTAACATTTCTAGTTTAATTACAGAAACACAGCCTTACATCTCTGTAAGCCTCAATTATAAAAAAAAAAAAAATGACAAAAGTACATGTCATGTCTTCTCTGCTTCTCATCACCAAGCATCTTGTCCTATTATAAACAAAGACGCTCCACGAGTATTCAGAGCATAATTACAATACAGCAGTCAGTCTGCCAGTGACATCTGCAAAACACTGCAATGAGAACTTGCCTAAATGTATGTTGGGGTAGGAGGCAGATAGGAGAGAGGGCCTGCTTCATCTGAGCAAATCACCTGGAAGAGCGTATTTTTTATGATAATCCCATACCCTTGAAATGACATTCTAAAAGACATTTAAATGTAGTTATTTATTTAGAGAGAGGGAGAATGTGAGCAGGGTAAAGAGGCAGAGGGAGAGAGAGAGAGAGGAACCTAAGCAAGGCTCCACACTCAGCATGGAACCTGACGTGGGGCTCGATCCCATGACCCTGGGATCATGACCTGAGCAAAAATCAAGAGTCAGATACTCAACTGTCTGAACCACTCAGGAGCCCAATATTTAAACGTATTCAAAGAAAGACTGTAAACAGCAATATTTCTGTGTTCAGTGTAGAAGTTACTGCCTCCCATTACTACCAATATATAAAATGCCAGCTGAATAATGCCACCGAATAATGATCAGATAGATTCAAACCTCTTGGCTTATGTGGCATTCCTTTGGTGCACGTGATTCTTCTTAAGGAAAGTCCACCTGATGGCTTCTTGCTCCCCCTTTCCCTCTCTCTTCTATCCCCTGACTTTAGGGAGACTTGAGCTTTTGGGAAGACAAATCTTTGTTTTTGAGTTGCCTGGTTTCTCTCTGCTTCCAGATATTTTATCCTGATGTGTTTGCATAGAAAGGAATAAAAGGGAATCCATCACAAAATTATTTTTGCTCAGTGAATGCCAAAAATTATGTGCAACCGAAGCAAAAAAATAAAATAAAATAAAGAGGGGGATGCTGGTAGTGACCTAGCCCTCATCCCTGTTATGACGGGCAAACAGGAAGAAGACTGAGGAATGCATTCATCCATCCACTCCCCGCCCCATTCCCCATCCATTCATTATTCAAGCTAAATTCAGTAACTAGCTGCAGGTTTTATATCATTCCTCAAATGCATACACTTTTTTAAAATCCAGGCAGAGGATTAAAAAAAAAAAAAAAAAAAAAGCCTACCACATGGTGCCTATGTTTAAATATGTCCTAAAAAGTGTGGTTGCAGAAATACCCACAGTCCACATAAAGCACATTTTCACAGATACCCTGATAGCTAAAGAACTGGGTACTTGGGAACATCAAATACAATGCCTGCGTCAGAAAGTTCCCAAGTTTGGATTTTCTTCCTTATTGTTGCATCAAGGAGAGAACAGAGGTTTGGAGCAAGAAAATCCTGTTTGAGACCTAGCTGTGTCCCCTCCTACTTACTCTATTACTTTGGGGAGCTGGATTGAGGATCAAATAAATTAATCCATGCAATAACCATTTGATTGATTGATTGATTCATTCATTCATTCATTTAACAACCTTTGCAATGACCAGGGTACTGTTCTAGGTGCAGTAGGAATACAAGGGTGAGAGAAAAGGGACAAGGACTTTACTCTCATGGGGTTCTTCATCTATGAGGCAGCCAGATGCTGATAAAATAACCATGCTGATGAATTTATAATGACATATTAGAGTGTGTGCTCCTATGGAGTGTGTGCACTTCTCCGAGCTTGATAAAGCAACCAACAAAGACAGGGACACTATGGCAAACTTCACTAAGGGAGACACTTTATAGCAGAGAGATAAAGGAAAGAGTACCGGGTGAAAGGGTGGAGGTCGGCGTGGGTAGAACAGCATGTCTGAACAAGACAGAGAACCGTGGTAAGGGGGTGCTGCGAGAAGGTCAGTGTGGCCATAAGGTTGGGAATGGGCAGGAAAGAAGGGAAAGTGAAGAGCAAGGTGGGGGGTGGGGTGTTCAGCACATATGTAACTGTTGGAAATGAAAGGGGATGTGAATATAAAATTCACACTGAGTTTGGAAGACATAGCATGAAAAAATGTAAAATATATCAATAACTGTGTATTGGTTACATGTTGAAAGGATATTTCAAATATAATGGGTTGAACAAAGCATATCATTAAAATTAGTTTCATCTGTTTTTGTTTTTGTTTTTTTAATTTTCTGAAGGTAATTACTAGAAAAGTTAAAGTTACATACATGGCTTACATTCTATTTCTATTGGACAGTGCTAGCCATGCGTGCAGAGCCTTTGAATTCTGGACAAGAGTTTTTATCCTGAGCACAACTGGAAGGAAGCGTTGGAAAGCTTTAGACAGAGGGATGATGGGATTGTTCCAGCTTCTGGATGGAGAACAGATCAAAACACAGCGAGAGGGTATATGGAAAAGGAGCCCTGGATGGCACTCGACAGGCCAGAAGCCTCAGAACAGTGTGGTTTAAGGTCAAGGAGGACAGAGGTGACACATGGAGGGAAAGGAAAGATGTTTAGGGGGGAAACTTCAACAGGCCCCAGCAGCAAATGGGATATGGTATCGAGAACCTTCACAGGGCAGAAGGCCAGCTGGGAATACAAACATACATATGGAAATGTAAAATGTAACACTGTGAGTCCTATCCTAGAGATCTGAATTCAGGGCAGTTGGGAGCACAACCTGGGAAGAAGTGCTTTACACAGCACACAGCACGGCTGTGGCTGCTTTTGTTTTAAGGTGGGCTTTACTGAAAATCAGCTTCTAACATCACGTCGAGAAACTACATTCTGGTTGGAACATTAAATCTCTTTTAACCAGAGATGATCTGAAATCAACAGATGCATAATGAGTGTTGACTATGTGCAAGGGACCACGGAAGGGCTTGAGGAGAAAAGGTAAAGGAATTAACATTTATTTAGTGTCCACTCTCATGTGCCAGGAGCTTTTATGTTTAACTCATTCCGCTCTCCTAAGAACTTCAGGAAGTCATCTCATTATCCCATTTTAGAGATGGGTAAAACGAGACTCAATGAGGTTAAAAAGCTGACTGAAGCTCCATACAGACAGAGGGCATTTTGATTTTGCTCCCCACCGTATCTCTAATGCCCAGCATCCTGCCTAGCTTATAGTAAATACCCAGTAAACAAAGGCAGCATGAGTGACTAAAGGTTATACAGCTCACAAGGGGTAGAGCCAAGTTTCAACTCTGTTGTATTTGACTCAGGCACAGCGTAACAAACTTGAAATTAAAAAAAAAAAAAATTGAAGCAGAGACAGCTTATACATTTGTATGTGGTTAGCAGGTATTTATGTAAGAGCCCTTTATCTATGACAGATGGTTATCCCACACTTCATTGAATAATAAAACTTGTCAACATTTCCTGAAAACTTACTGTGTGCCAGACACTGTTCAAATCATTTCGCTTGATTTATATTATTTATGCTTCATTCTTAACAACTCTGTGGGGTAGGAACCATTATTTTCCCCATGTTACAAATTGGGGGAAACTAAGGTACAAGAGGTTCGGTCATTAGCTTCAAGTCACATGACCGCCAAGACATTAAACCCAAAGAAACTAACTCGAGAGCCTATCCCACACTCTTAGCTACTGTGAGACTGAACCCTCTACTCCATGGGACTCTAGTTCTTACAAAGATCTCCCCGGGATAGGGCAAAGTCTGCCTTCGCGGCATTGGTCCCACACCCTTTCCTGGGGCCACACAGTATGATGCCTTATTAGGGCACACCTTTTGTGAATCTAGGAAATCATTCAAGGATAAATAGTGAGTCAGACATTTGGAGAATCGGAGAAAAGCGAGCACAAAAGAAGCCCATGTATCTGTGTGCATCTCATTCAGTGCAAAGAGCACATTTATCCTGGGTCTTGAAGTGTCCACTGGCAGAAAGCTGTCAATTGTCTCCGATGGCATCAGATAGAACAGGGAAAAGATGTGAAGCAAGAGCGTTAGTAAGCTGAAAATTTCCCAACAGCCCAGACCATCTCAGTAGGGTGTTAACAAGTGAATTCAAGAGACCCTCGTTCACTAATGGAGCTTAATAGTTAAGATACTCTCTAAGCACACTGGGTGTTAAGTGCTTGCTAGCAGTTCAGGTAATGAACTGGATGCTTATGACCAGCCATCCAAGCATTTTCTATGTGCCATTTACTTCAAGTGTCAAATTACAGATTGATTCTGTGATGGGTAAGAGGGCTTAGTGCTCTGATTTGGAAAATCTGTTGGCCAAATATGGACCTAATGCGAACATTTCACTTCTTTCAAGACTGTAACATTGCCATGCACATTAGTAGAGCTCCTAAAGGAATCATATTTTGTTTTGTTTTTGTCTTTCTAAAAAAAAAATAGTTGCCAATACTGTACAAATTTTAGAATAATATTCAGTACCTGGCAGTTTGATATAAAGGGATCCCACTGGTGCCCCATCAAGATGATCTGAAGGGCAATCAAGATCTCATTATAAAGTGGTCTAATCTAGGGGCGCCTGAGTGGCTCAGTCGGACAAGCGTCTGACTTTGGCTCAGGTCATGATCTCTCAGTCCATGAGTTCGAGCCCCACGTCAGGCTCTGTGCTGACAGCTTGGAACCTGGAACCTGTTTCAGATTCTGTGTCTCCCTCTCTCTTTGACCCTCCCCCGTTCGTGCTCTGTCTCTCTCTGTCTCAAATAAACGTAAAAAAAATAAAAATAAAGTGGTCTAATCTAAGTGCCTCACTGCCTATAGACTGACATCAGCTTGATGTTTCCCTACTCTTGAGGTCAACTGTAGCCTCCGCGAATCATGGAAGCAGACCAATGCCCTACGTGCTAAGTGGACATACATAGCAGATGGGGAGGACTGGACTGTCCCTGCCCCCTGGCAACCATGAGAAGTAATTCTGCCAAGATTCCCAACACTCACTCTGTCAGAGAACATCTTATACCGTATTAGAATTGCTTGTCTAATTTTCTCTTCTTCTAAACTAATAACCCCAGGAGGGCAAATCCTGTATCTCTCTTTCTCATTACTACACTCCTAGTATCTCGTGCAACATCTAGCATAGAGTAGGCACTCAACACACAATTAATGAATACAACTACTTTTGCATGTCGCATTATGTTGTTGGTAAATTATCAGTTTTAGAAGACATTACGAAAACAGTGTTCTAGAAATGTATTCTCCACAATGTTCTCTGATGGCCTTTACAAATGTGCTAACATTCAGATAAAATTCTAAGACCGGAAAATGAAGGCTTGGGATTGGGGTGAGGAGAGAGGAGTTCGTAGAAAAAGGGGTAACTGAAAGTATTTGAGAAGGTAATGAATGAAATAAAAAAGAAGTCAACAATATTTAGTCAGATATATGGAGAGAAAAGATCAGGAATTAATACAAGGGGGGCCAGGGTGGGAGGCTTTGGGTTTTGTATTTTGTAACGCAAAACGAAGAGGAACAGCACATTGTTTTTACCTTGAAATTCATCTAGGAAAAGGTTCTTTGAAATACATGTACCTTCTTCTTGGAATATTGCTTCTCAGATGCCTGGGTGGCTCAGTCAGTTAAGTGTCCAAGTCTGGGTTTCGGCTCAGGTCATGATCTCAAAGTTCCTGAGATCAAGCCCTGCATCAGGCTGTGCTGATGGCACAGAGCCTGCTTAGGATTCTCTCTCTCCCTCTCTCTCTCTACCCCTACCCTGCTTGTGCTGTCTCTATCTCTATCAAAACAAATAAACATTTAAAAAAAAGAATATTGATTCTTTCTTTTAAATACCATACCAGCTGTTTTTAAATTGATTTCAGTCAAATGTAATGCAGCAGTGATTTCCATTAGTTCCTCAAGTGTAACTGATGTGGAACATTCTGGACCTGGTTCTGAATGATGGAGGGAGGAGAAGATGAAGACTGATGGGACCCTGGCTCTTCACATCATTCCCAGGTAAAATGATAGTTGTAGACAAAACCAATGACTGTGGCAAACTTTGTTCAAGTGGGAAAGTTTAAAGAAAGTTAAATCAAAATTTGGTGTTTGTGCTTCTTCTGGTTGTTTTCTCTTAGAAGATCAAATAATTTGAGACCTGGATTAACTTCACAAGATGGGTCATGTGCTTCATGTTACTTTTAAGCTTGCTAAGACATCGCTTCTATCTCTCTTCCACTTCTCAACTAATAATAGAAGTAGTCCACACCTCTACCTGGATGTCCCACAGATATCTGAAGTTAAATGGCTCACACTCCCAAACTAACCTAGTAGGTCCCCATAGACCTCCTTACTGCCCAGAGTTTTCTACCTTGATGAATGGACATTTACTCAAGGTGCAAACTTTGGGATCATGTTTACTTCCAGGTCATTCTCCTGCTTCCTTCTTTCATCTGCCCATTTCCGGTCAGACACCAAGTTTTCTCAATTTTCTTTTTCAAATACCTCTTAAATCCCTGTCCACATTTCCCCTCCATTACCACTCTGGTGGTTCCAAATTTAAATAACTTGCGAAACTGGCTTCTTTTTTCCCAGTTGGCCCCCATCTCCCAGATGCTTTCCCCATTATGTCGTAATTATCGTTGTAAAATAAAAGCCTCCTCAAGTCACTTCCCTGCTTAAAAAGCTGTGTAGCTCTGTGTTGCTTAGGGTGAAGTCACAACTCCACAGAACAGCATCATCCAAGTTCTTTCCAGCCTGGTCTCACCTGCCTTTCCAGGCTTATCTCTTCTCCATCTGGCAGTTTACCTTGACCAGGTATGTCTCCCAAACTACGTGAACCTATAAGTTAAAACAGATCCAGGGGCACCTGGGTGGCTCACTTGGTTAAGCATCCGACTCTTGGTTTTGGCCCAAATCATTGGTTTGTGAGTTCAAGCCCTGTGTCAGGCTCTGTGCCGTCAGCACGGAGCCTGCTTAGGATTCTCTCTCTCTCTCTCTCTCTCTCTCTCCCTCCCTCTCTGTCCCTCCCCTGCTCGTGCTTTTTCTCTCTCTCAAAATAAATAAATAAACAAAACAGGCCCACACCAGCAGGAACCAAGAGTATGTCCGTGGCTCCATTTCTATGCAATGTGAAAGAATAGTAACCCCTTAAAATTCCTCACAGCCAGTTCTTGGGAGATCCTGAAAGGAAATTATTTTTGTCCTCACATGAACTATAATCCAATGTGATAATCTTTTTATCACATTCAACACCAGTTACATATTATTACTTCATGAAAATCATTCCCTAGGAAAAAAATAATGATGAATGAATGTCTAGGGGATTGGTTCTAAATTAGCAGGATTTCCAGAGTTTAGCTTAGCATGGTGTCTATCAACCTCATCAGATCGAGTTCCCCTTCATGACAAATATTTTATAACACTCTTCTTCATTACCCTGAAATGAAATTTGTAGGTAATTAAACCCACCCATCCATAATCAAAGACAAACATATAGGTATAATGCCTAGATTGTAATATAAGTGAAAAATGAAGTTTATAATAAAATATTCTATAAAAATTTCTAATAAAATATGTAATTGTTCAATAATTACATTAGATAGCCAGATGGTTATACCTTCCAATCATGAATAGCAAGAATGTAAAGGAAAAGATGAGAAGCCATTCCTGTCTAAAGGATACTGAAAAATTAAAAACAGATACCATATAGATGGGTTCCAGAAAAAGAAAAGGAAAAACAAAACCAAAAGCCAGTGTTAGGTTAAGTAATGAAAGACAGATTTCTGTCTATAGGAAAGTAGGAAAATGTAAATAATCTTAATTTAAGTAAGAATGAATACATCCAGGACAAATTACCAACTCAAATTGAAGAAAGGAAGAAAGGATTTATCGTTGTGTCCACAAGGTTTTTTAGTACATACGGTGGCAAGAAATAAAATATTTCTACATGCTTTGTAACTTCGTGTTTAGTAATAATATATTATGTTAGTAAAACCACATATTTTCACGCGACAGTTGTAACTGCAGGTTGGTATGATGTATTGTATTGGTGACTCAAACACCCCAACTGCTGCTGCCGGGACGATGTGATTTTCCAAACTTGTGACTAATTCTGGGCAAAATACTAAACCCAGTCAAGTACAATCTTCCCTTGATTTACATGATAATTGCATTACTCAAACATTCAGTACATACTAAAACACTGCTAAGACTACTTTGTGTTTTGTAGTTAGGTTCCATGGATCAGACACCTATATACTTATAGTATACATAAGTAACTGAAGTTTTACTTCTGGGGATTTCTGGGAGACACTCAGAGTGACCTAGAACTCAAGGAGATTTTTTGTTACTTGAGACCATGCCATGCAAGGTAGTTTATGTGCTCCTGGGCTCCCACTCAGGGGCAGTAGATCACTCTACTCCCTCCTAGTCACTAGAATAACAATAACAGGCCCCCATAAACATCCCAAATCACCCCCCCCCCTCAACCTGTGAGCCCAGGAGGTACCACTTTCATTCAGGACTACTGGCTTAGGACTCTTCTGTATCAATTTGTACACCGGATCTGGAGGAAGGAGATCGTTTTTACTGATGAAGGTTGGTATTAGATGAGTGCTATAATCATTCCTCTCCATGTAAATAAAACCCAGACCCACAAAACCCTACTTTCAGTCAATGAGATAAGCCATACATTCAACATACTTTCTTTTTTAAACTTAAATCTTATTGCCCAAAAGATAAAAAACAACTGATAGTAAAAATTGCCCTCTTCTCTTTTCCTGCCCAACTTCTAGACCCCCTGAGATGATAATGACGATTTACGTGAGGATAGCTAACATTTATTTACTTAAACACTTACTTGGTGTCACCGCTAAACTAAGTGCTTTAAATAGCACTTAAGCTACACAACAGCCCTGAGCTTGTTAGTGAGGTCCTTGTGAAGACTTAGAGGTGATCCACGAGAAATAACCTGGCATACCATCTGCCACATGGTAAAGGGTTAAAAACCAAAAGCTATTGCCATTAAATCCCAAAGCACCCCGAAGCAATAACCCAATATAGCATGTCTTACCATCATGCCAGTTGTCCAGTAATTATTTATTTATACCATGGACAATACAATTCTTAAAATATGCATGGAAACAAGCCCATCAAAGCCAGAGACTTCCTTTAGATCTGCACCTCTTGGGCAGACAATAACACGTGGGCTTGGCTTAGATTATGTATAACTGGTTGTCATTAGGACCGTGCCTATTGCAGCAAATGGTGGCTTTGTGTTTGGGCCCTGAGTTGTAACATTCATTTCTTCAAGGTTGATCGATTCTGGACAGTCACATTATTTGCCTGTTCAGTGGGGCAAGAAATTTTCCGAGGGAGAATTTTTTGGGTAGCGTTTACATGTGTACCTGTGAGTCTGGGGAGAAAAAAAAAATGTGAGTATAATATGAGGAGTTTTAAAAATGACTAATGAGAATTACCCTGGATTTTTTTCACCTTGTTACCTCTGCACCCACAGCTGAGGTTTTATAAGAGCAGCTTATATTTCTCTCTCAATCAGATAGTAAAAAAGTACACCTGCCTGACAGTACTTTGCTCTTACAATCACGTATGCTTCAGACTTTTAAGAAAAAATAACAGCTAATAAAAGCAATTAAAACATATCAGTTGATACTATTTTTCTCAATGATCAATAGATGAATTAAGTGATGGGAACATAAAGAAACAAAATAATTAAGCTAAAATAGTTCTAAAACCACGAGGTCTTAACATTATCAGATTTCAAACTCACTGAAATCGTCCAGATACTAAGAGGTGTGTGTGCGTGTGTATGTGTGTTTTAGGGTAATAGGCTTTAATGATTCATTTAAAATGTAAATAAAATAAGCTAGAAGGTATGGTAAGTGAAGCTAAAAAAATTAGAGCCTCTCCATCTAAAAAGTTCACAATCTAAAACAATTGAGTAACTTTATTTTTGGTTCCTTCTTCTTTTTTTTTTTTTTTTTTCAACGTTTATTTATTTTTGGGACAGAGAGAGACAGAGCATGAACGGGGGAGGGGCAGAGAGAGAGGGAGACACAGAATCGGAAACAGGCTCCAAGCTCTGAGCCATCAGCCCAGAGCCCGACGCGGGGCTCGAACTCACAGACCGCGAGATCGTGACCTGGCTGAAGTCAGACGCTTAACCGACTGCTCCACCCAGGCGCCCCGTTTTGGTTCCTTCTCTAAACAATTATTTTGTCCCATTCATGTGCATGTCCACCAAATATTTTCAATGTAATTTTCCATCGTCAGGTACTTAGATTACCTTTGTCTGGGAGATGACAAATTGTGCCAGCTGTTCTTACTGCCACCCACCCCATTCATTTATACATGCACCATGGGGAGAAATTGTTTTTTAATTAAAAAAAAAAAATCCATAGCCAGCCTCTTTTCCTCTATTTAAGAAGATCTTGCTCTCCAAGAAGGTCCCCGCTTGCCAGTCTGTTTCTTGGCATTTTTATGGGGAAAACTGGGAGGAAAGAATGAGGAGATGAGAAAAAGGACAGGCAATGGGCGCAATTTTTTATCCTTTTTAACTGTTTTTATTGAGAGAAGAAAGGGAGCAGCTTGCGGGTATGTCAAATACCAGATGGGAGAAGAAGAGGGGATTTTAAGTTTATGGCTGGAGCACAGGTCTCTTTAATCAAGTAAGGGACATGAGTTATTTTACGATAATAGTAGATTTCATGGCGCGCATTCTTTCAAGCCTGACGTTACTCTGGGACTGATCCATACTGGCCATGTTCTCAATGAGTTATTTATGGCACTTGACCATTTTTAGAGTGTATTTAAATGCTTTCCCTTATTTGAACCTCAGAAAACCATTAGGGTAAGCAGGGAACAAATTATACTCATATTTTACATATGACTGAATCAAAATGATGAAAATGGGGCAAGACTTTCTAGCGCCCACGTTGGTGGGCATTTTATCAGCAATATATTAGTATATCATGTTGGGATACTTAGTTTAATGTGGATTTGCTTCAGAGACACATCATTACAAATTCAAAAACATCTCAATAACCTGCAGAAAACAAAATCAATGATTCATGTGTTTATAATTACCCAAATATTTGGCATTCATATATAACTGAGAAATGATTAACTGCTCACTTCACTTTTCACCTAGATATATGTGGCCAAATAGTATTTTTCTACTTTTGGACTTAATCACACCATTTAAGAATTCCTACAGTACGGAGATTCTGAATCCCCTTTGGAAGATCTCTTCAGGAACAGTCCTTCTTGTGGAGATGACAAAGGTCAGGTTTCCTGTTCAGCTAATGTCCTGACCACACCTACATTTACACACACCAATATGTCACTCATTTGCATCGTACTTGAGAGTCTAAAAACTGCTTTGCTATACTTTTAAAACACAGATTTTGGAGCCGGAGAACCAAGGCTTCATTCTTCCCCAGGACATTAAAACTCCCTAAAAACAGGTAATGTGTATATCTCTTTTATCTCTATATTCCCTGTTTGTAAAACGAGGATAATGAGCACCTGACTCCATAAGATCTCTATCGAATGTGCTAATAACATACGTACGTACTTAGAGCAACTTAACAGTAAGCACTCAGTTAACGACAGCTTTTAGTTTTATTCATACTACATTTGTCAATGCTTCTTAAGTCAGCTGTAGCACACAGTAGTCACAAAATAAATGTTTATGGGGTGCACATGATATGCGTGCACCAGTTCTGACAATGTGTGATCTGTGGGGAAGTTACTTCACCGGGAAAATCAGAATAGAACACCAACAATAATGAAAACAGCTTCACAAGGCTGTTCTGAAGAGCAAATGGAATAATATATGTCAGAGATGCTTTATAAATTATCAAGTGTGCAATGCATGTTAATTATCATGTTGATTCTCTATTTTCATTCTCACAAATACACTCTTCTGCAGACGTGATTATCTTCATGTTATAGATGAGGCAACAGGCTTAAAGAGGATTATGTAACTGCTCAAGGTCATCTCGATGCTTGGAGGAATACTCAGACCAAAAATAGGTCTTTTTTTTGTGCCTCCAATTCCAGTATTATTTCTATGTATTTCTATGCTTGTTTTTTTATATATAAATGGACTTCGAGAATGTTGATACAAATGTAGGTTTTATTTTAGGGATACTGTGTTATTGTCAAAGAATTAAAAAAAAAGTGGGTGGCAACAATCCAATGACAGCAATTAACAAATTTAATCACTCTAAAGCCCTCTTAAAAGGACTTCATCTATCAGTTTTAGATTACATATATTAAAACTAACCATGTCAAAATTTCCCCTGACGTTAACCTTGGGCATCTGATTTTGAAGGATTTGAAGGTGGGGTCATCAAAAAAGACAGCTGAATTGCTGTGGTTCTGGGTCATTTCATAGGGATTTTTCACAAAATCAAACTGATAGAATTTAAGGCCCCCTTAGAGAGCCCAGTCCCCTGACAGTGTGCTTGTCCCCAAAGGCAAGTTTTCACATGGCGAAAGCTCACACCAACTCTTGATTCATCAAGTGGATGGCACCAGGTAGGATCTGTAGTCCCAGCTCTCTCCATATCTGTGCTGGACTCTGAGGCACCACTTCTGGCCTCCTCGTTCCTCCTCCTAGTCTCTGCTTCCATTTACCTCCCGAGATCAAATGGTGACCCTATAGCTCAGAATCTGCTTCTGCCCACGTCTTTCAGCCAGTTGGAATTTCCTGACATTGGCCCCAGCTCACCTTCTCTGCCACCGCACGACAACTTCTAACATCCAACTCTGATCTTTTCTTTGCCCTCCGCATTCATGGTACCTACGTGTCCCCTCTTCCCTTACTGATCTCCCACCAAGTTGTGGTTTCTTGAGATACTAGCCCAGTCCCGTTTCTACCTCCACTCTCTCGATTTCTGATAAACCGCATTCATGGTACCTACATGTGCCCTTTTCTCTTACTGATCTCCCACCAAGTTGTGGCTTCTTGAGATACTAGCCCAGCCCCGTTTCTACCTCTACTCTCTCGATTTCTGATTTCTGGTAAACAGTTTCTTCTAATTGGAACACAATTTACTAAACTGTGGTACGTCTTTTCCTTATCCTGTTGAAAACCACTGTCAAGTGAGACAAATGTGCATGTATTATCAGTCTGTGCCACTCTGCTGTAGATGTTAACCATCTCATCAAGATAGCTCTAGACTGTCAATGACATCTGAAGCTGCAGGTCTAAAATGGAATTGAATAAGGGAGCTGTGGTCTACCCAATACAAAGTGTAGGTAGGGAGACAATGACACTGAAGGGTTCTGGATACACTGTTTCTGTTAAAATGCCATCTAGGGTTACATTAGCTTTGTTAACAGACACTTTATACCAGTAACTCACATGAAGCTTGAAGGCAACAAAAACCTTCATATCTCGTCCACAGGAACTCGTGCCAAGGGTCTCCCACATCCTCACTATTCACTTGGTGTTTTGTTAAATCAAAATTCAGTTCTTTATGTTATCCCAAATTATTTCTACAGTCTATTTAATATTAATGAGATTGTATTTACTTATTAGAATATTATTCATATAATCAATATAACATTAACTTAATCATTCACATAAGAGTCATTCTTTCACTATAATCTAGCATTAATATTCTGACTTCAAATTTTATTGGGAAGAAGTAGGATTTGCCGGTTCCAGGATAATTCCCCTCCACCTTCATGAAAATTGGGGAACATTTTGTATTATTCCTGTTTTTGCCACTCTCGTATTGTTAACATTTAAGATGGGTTGATTCTTCTGTCTGCAAACCTCCATGATGCTCAGGGAGAGAACTAGATGACAGCCATTAGCTAAGGACATAGAGCATTAAGTTGGGAACAGAAGCCATCAGCACATAATCTCTTAATTGTTAATGTGCACGGGCTTGAACAGCTCCACTCTGAGGAAAACTGGATAGTGTTAGCAATGCTAATTTTAGGACTTTGTCTGGTTTTTCAGCCTGGGATGTTTCACTGGACTCCAGCCAAATCTCAGTTGTCTCTGTCATGCTTAGTGGGTCATGGACTAGCCAGCCCCAAGGCCCCTTTCTTTCCATCTGTGGCCGTCAGCCATTTCAGTATCATGGAGCACACAGGCAACAAAATTCTGGCAAGTCCCTTTTGATTCTCTTTAGCAGCTCTTATATATGTCTTTCCAGTTAAATTGTTGAGCTGTTAGCTGGAGCCGATTTGAGGGACCATCTAGAGGTTAAGCCCGGCAGCCCAATTTCGAGCTGAGCATCATGAGAAGGAAGGATATTACTCCACTGCTACTGGGAGGGGACAGAAAGGAAGTAAAACACTGGTCAGAAACACTGGAGAAAGAACGCAAACCTTCCCCTTTGGGTTGACTTCTTCTCGATATTTCCTGAAGGATAAAGATGTATGAAATAAAGAGCACAAAGATGTAAAGTGGAGCTAACCATAAAACTTTATGTGATGCTTATGTTGGTCTTTGAAAACATGGCATGGAGACATGCAGCATTCGAACAGCTGCACGTCCATAATTTCTGGCTACGAATTCTGGGCAAACAGATTCAACAATTTAATAACGCAAATTAAAATGAAGGAAAAGCATCTCTTTTCTCTGTTTGTCACTGAGTCACTGTACGGACAGAGGTGATAACCCTTTCAGAACCTCTCCCAGAACCGTACCACAGGTTGGCGAGTTCTTAGGGCTCAGGAATTTTTCTAGAAGTTAAACAGAGGACAGGACACCAGACCGCTAGGAAATCAATTTACACTTCCAAATTCCCTCCCATGTACACTCCCCCCAACTTCTTGTCTCAAATGTCTTCTTTTCTCATTTCCTCTTCATTTCACCTCAACCTTGTGTGTTGGCCTTACTGGCCTAGTGCTGTTTTTTAAAGCAACTTTGTTTTTTCCTGTGTAATTGACAGCCTATCCTATTCTTGGGTCTAACACAATCTCCTGGGAGAAATTTTATTTTTTACGTGTCTTATTTTTATCAGCCTGGAGCTTCTTGCTAAAAAGTGTGTTTACCTCTAATAATGAATTACAAAATAAATTAAATTTACAAAGTACATTAAGGTAATATATATATTTCAGTGAGAGCAAAGGAAGCCTCTATTATATTTTTGAATCAGTATCTCAAGAAATTAATACCAACTCTAGAGCTTTACAATTTACAAAGCCCTTTCACATTTGCATTTTTATTTAATTATGACAACCATAGTATTAACTATGTAAAAACTAAGTATTTAAAAAAACCTTTTTTTAACGTTTATTCATTTTTGAGACAGAGAGAGACAGAGCATGAATGGGGGAGGGTCAGAGAGAGAGGGAGACACAGAATCTGAAATAGGCTCCAGGCTCCGAGCCGTCAGCACAGAGCCCGACGCAGGGCTCGAACTCACGGACCGCGAGATCATGACCTAAGCCGAAGTCGGACGCCAACCGACTGAGCCACCCAGGAGCCCCAATACTAAGTATTTTTAAAAATTTTAATATTTATTGAGAGAGAGACAGAGTATGAGCAGGGTAGGGGCAGAGAGAGAGGAAACCACAGAATCTGAAGCAGGCTCCAGGCTCTGAACTGTCAGCACAGAGCCTGAAGTGGGTCTCGAACCCACAAACTCCAAGATCAGGACCTGAGCCGAAGTCAGACACTTAACGGACTGAGCCACCCAGGTGCCCGGTATTAACAGTATTTTGAATACCACATTACTATGGTCATCTCCATTTTACAAGTAAAGATATCAAAGGTCAGAGGAATTAAGTAACTTGAGATATTGAGGAATTTAACCCCAAAGTTCATGATTCTAAATTCAGTGCATTTTTGGTTTTTTACCCAGCTTCCTAGTAGTTCTCTGGAAACACACCCCCTCCATAGCTATAAGGACCACCTACATCTCATTTTCAGTCTTAGGAGGCTTAAGGCTCTCTGCTCCCTCCAAGTTTCAGAAAGGTTTGTTTTAAAACCAGAGGAGTCTTTTTTTCCAAAACTGTGCCCAGGGCTCAAGGATTTTTAAGTATGATACTGGTTAGTGGTCCCAACCCCAAACCTGGTATGATTCTAGTTTACTTAATTTCGGGGTCTTTACACAAGAATCTGAATTTCAAGTGTAGGGGTCCACTTTGAATTAATCTGAGAAAATTTCTCAGATTAAATATTCTACATTGGTGTGGGGTGCCTGGCTGGTTCAGTCGATAGAGCGTGGGACTCTTGATCGTGGAGTCATAGTTCAAGCCCCACATTGGGTACAGAGTTTACTTATAGATAAATAACAAACAAACAAACAAACAAAATTTTAAAGAAATGTCTGCATTGTTATCTTTCATGTCAACATCACAGCTCCAGAAATAAGGAAGCTTTTGTGGGCGGGATAAGGGGAAAAGGGGCCAGAGGACCAGGGCAGCCCCTGTCCACTATCACGGATCTGACTGGGAAAATCAAGTATAGTTTCTGGTGCTTCTGAACATGGGTTTTTGTGTCAGACAAAGCTTGACTCCCAATTTTCCCAAGGCTCAGTTTCCCAATTCCTAAAGGATAGAAGAAAGTAATATCTTCCACCTCAGGGATTTGGTGAGAATTGAATGAGTTAATGAATGTAAAGCACAATGCGTATTGACTTGCACATAGTAAATGCCCAATCAACCCTAGCTCTTTTTGTTAGTATGAGATACCATCAGATTCTGGAGATAGAACAGAGACGCACATATTTAAATAGATAGGTGAAAAAATGAAAGGCTGAGCTATAATTCTTTGGAATGGGGTATGCAAAATTGTCTCCGTGTAGGGTTGACCCTGTTCTGTGGAAACACTGTCTCTGGCAGGCAGATTCTGGGCATGTGACATCACTGGCTGGTTCCTCTGTTGCCTTAGCAGCAGCCCAGCAGCCAGACAACACACTTTTACAACAGAACAAGGTCCGGAGTCAGTCTCGGGGGCAGGCAGGGAGACCCAAAAGCAGAGATATTTTCGTACATGAAATTGAGATGTAATGCCCTAACCATCTTTTAATTTATAAGCATTGCTTATTCCCTACAGAGCAAATTCAATGCCTTTCCAAGGCATGGTTGCAAAAGCCAACTAATTTAAAAAGAAGCAAATTATGATAAGCCCCTCTTAATGCAGGAAGGGTTAGACAGCTTGCTACTAGAAATCAAGAAATATTTACAATAATCACATTCAACTCCAGACTTTCATCTATAAATCTAAACAGAAAACTTTAATCCTACAGACTGTGAGCTGATGCCATGGATAGCTATATATGGTCACAGAACTCCTAAGGGGAAGCAAAAGGAAAAGAAGGAGGAAAAAACCTCAGATGCCATGTCTCATAATTTGTGTATATGCTCCACCATGGGGACCTGTTAACTCTGGCAAAATTTACAAGTAAGATTCATTAATCAGCACACGTAGCACTCTCCACTTTAAGGAGCCACAAACTCCTCTCCCTTTGGGAAATCTCACTGTTTACCATGCTGAAGTATTTTCTTCACAGATAAAACTGTTATGACAAACATCAAAGACAGCTGGATTACATATTCTGGGGGCTCGACAGCCCCAGAGGGGCAAAAGAAATTAATTTTTCTTGCGGCCGACTTCATGAACGTTCTCTCAACTCTTTTTTCTCCCCCTCCTTTCTCTTTACCTCTTTTGGCCTATAGGTTAGAAAGAATATATCTTGAAAGTGTTCAAATATTCTTGGAAATGGCCACATTTTCCTGTATTCTTTCTAGGCTGAAGACACTTCCAGGATAAATTTGGCTTCTAGGGAATCTTGCTGAAGACACTTCCTCCCCTGCAGTTAACAATCCATTGTTTATAGGATGATATTTTGTTGTTTCATTCATTTCCCCAGTGTAACAATGGAAAGTCATTATCTCTGGCTTTGGTCTTAACATAGGAAGGGATAGCAAATTGCCTCACCTACTAGTGAATGGAAGGGAAATCCCAGGTGTTTATGGGGAGAGGTGTTGAGGGAATACAAAGGAGGAAGAATGCTAAAGGGAAAAAATAAATTCTTACAAAATATCAACATCAGCCTTATTAGACCGCATTTAAACTTAACAAACCAACTTGGAAAAAAAAAATTAGACTACGTCATCAACTGTAAACTGAAGAACAGAGTCCAGAAATCTCAAAATGCTTATACTATCAACATTTTTATTACTTTTTTGCTCTAAAGGATGTCTCTTTTAAAACCTATTATTAGCAGATTTTGTGTTGTCACAATATTAAGAGTGAGTTTATAAAGCTGGAAATGCCATGCTTCCTGATTTCAAACTATACTACAAAGCTATAGTAATCAAAACAGTATGACACTGGCACAAAGACATATAGATCAATAAAATAAAATGGAGAGCTCAAGGAGAAAAAAACATGCATCAATGGTCAAAAAATCTGTGACAAAGGAGGCAAGACAGGCTCTTTAATAAATGGCATTGGGAAAATGGGACAGCTGCATGCAAAAAAAAAAAAAAAGAAAAAAAAAAAAGAAATTGGATCACCGTCTTACACCACACACAAAAATTAAATTCCAAATGGATTAAAGAGTTGAATGTAAAACGCCCAGAAGAAAACATAAGCAGTAATCTCCTTAACATCGGTCTTAGCAATATTTTTTCTGGACCAGTCTCCTCTGGCAAGGGCAACAAAAGCTGAATAAATAAATGGTACTACATCAAACTAAGAAGTTTCTGCACAGTGAAGGAAACTATCAACAAAATGAAAAGGCAGCCTACTGAATGGGAGAAGATATTTGAAAATTATACATCTGATAAGGGATTAATATCCAAAATATATAAAGGACTTACACATCTTAATATCAAAAAAACAAACAACCCAATTAGAAAATGGCCAGAGGACATGAACAGACATTTTTTTTCCAAAGAAGACATACAGATGGCCAACAGGAACATGAAAAGATGCTCAACATCACTAATCATCAGGGAAACGCAAATTAAAGCCACTATGAGACATCACCTCATAACTGTCAGGTTGGCTATTATCAAAAAGACAAAAAATAACAAGTGTTGGTGAGGATGTGGAGAACAGTGAAATCTCACGCACTATGGTGGGAATGCACATTATTACAGTCACTATGAAAAACAGTATGGAGGTTCCTCAAAGAATTAAAAATAGAACTACCATGCAATTCAACAATTCTACTACTGAGTATTTACCCAAAGAAAATGAAAACACCAATTCAAAGAGATAATATGCACCCCCTATGTTCATTGTAGTATTACTCACCATAGCTAAGATACAGAAGCAATGTAAGTGTTCATCAATAGATGAATAGACATTTGAATATATAGTGGTATATATTGAGTATATAGTGGTATATGCATACAATGCAATATTACTCAGCCATAAAAAAGATAATGAAATCTTACCATTTGCAACATGGATGGACCTAGAAGGCATTATGCTAAGTGACACAGACATAGAAAGACAAATAATACCATATGATTTTGCTTATATGTGGAGTCTACAAAACAAAATGAACAAACAAAATAGAGAAACAGACTTACAGATACAAAGAACAAACTGGCAGCTACCGGGGGGGTGGAGACAGATGGGGGTGAAATAGGTGAAGGGGATTAATGGGTACAAACTTCTAGTTATAAGATAAATAAGTCCTGGGGATGTAATGTACAGCACAGGGAATTTTTAAAAAGAGTGAATTTATAAAAAGGTGAATCAGTTGCAAAAGTAAATTTCTCTCAGCATATATGACTGTCATTTTACGAAATATACAAAACTGTCTTACACTCACTTTTCTCCCCATAGGTCTCCGCTGGGGTCAATCTCAGTAAAACAGGGATCTTCACAAATAGATAATCACAGTCATCATCAAATCCTCCTTGCTCAAAATTTACAGCTTATAATTCAATGTCAATATGAATAATATCCTAATTCGCCAGTAATAAAGTTATAGTCACCCTCTTTCCTTCCAGCTAAAATGACCCAAAGACTCATTTAGGGTTTGAGGGAAAACTGAGATCTCTTGAGTATCTACTTTAAGGTACGCATTTTACAAGGTGTTTTACATGTACTATCCTATTTAACTTGCCTCAAAACTCACTGGAATAGGTATTAATATATTTAATTTATAGATCAGGAAGCGAATGCTCAAAGAACCTGGGTAACAAGTAAGATCTGCAGCCCAGAACTCTTGCCAACAAACAAACAAACCAGTTGTTGTCTCTTGCCAACAAACAAACAAACAAGCCAGTAGATATACAAAACAGGGTAAAGATCAGTGGCAAGTGGTCTGGAGGTAATGGATTTCATCATAAATATATCTCCACCGTCCTTTCTCCCATTCTTTCCTATTTGTACTCTACATCTCTTAACGCTGCCCCTAAAGTACTAGGTTTAGGTATTCTTCATAAATCTTCAGAATATGAGTATGGATCAGATGGTTTGGGGGGGGGCAACTTGACAGAATAAATGAGTTCATGTCACCTTCCCAAGAGATCTCAGTGATATTGGTCTGGGCACAGATACACTCTTTGCTGACACAGTGTGAAAAATGAAGTGAGAGTCTGGACTTTTTGACCCTCGGGGCACTCACAGGTTCACTAAAGATTCACAACAACATCCAGAAATAACGTTAAGTTACAGAAAGAGCTCTTTAAATGCCAAAACTCATACAGACAATGAGAGGGAAGTCGCTTTTTCAAGTGATTAGGAAAACTTTAAAGGAAGAATGGGATGAATGAATAGAATTTAATAGAATTTAGATACAGAACAGGCTTAAGGCTATTCTGGTGTGTGTGTGTGTGTGTGTGTGTGTGTGTGTGTGTGTGTGTGTGTGTGTGAAGAATTTTGAATTCTAGACTAAATTTTGCACAAGGGAGACTAGATCATAGCAAGGAAGATGAATTTGGCTATGAATGAACTAGGCTTGTAAAGGGGGAGAACTGGAAAAAAAAACCATTTAGAAGCTATTACCCAAGTCCAGTCTTGCTGAAGATAAGGTATACAAAGGTAGTGGTAGAAAGAGAAAGGTCCGTCCGTTTCCCAGGCTGACTCCCGCACAGGATCTACAAGAACCCCATCACTCCATATTGTGATTATAAGGCCTTTTCAACTGCTTTGTGAATAACCAAAGATGACATATGTTTAAGAAGATACCGTGTTTTTTGGTGCTGAGGCACTGAAATATAGACTAGGCATTTTAAAAATAAACTATCCTTCTCTTTTAAAAAAGAAGCCCCTTGCAATGTCATCTTTCTTGTTTACTAGATCTAGCTACATCAGGATGAGGGAGAAAGGTAATTCCAAAGCAATAAATCTTCCATGGAAAGCACTCTACCTCTGGCTGCTTGATAATGAATTTAATCAGTCGGGAGAACAGCCCTGTCATTACGGATTAATCACCAAAGACTCTGTTTTGGTAAGTTAATTGATACTGTGTTTGCAACTGATGGTGGTCACAAGACACACTTGATATTTTAAAGAAATTTAGAGATCGAAGGAATGCTCAATCAGTTCATTAGCAACTGCAAAACACAGCAAACAAACACAAAAATGGAGTTGTCTAACTGCAAATACTCAGATAGCTGTTCCTACGGGCTTGATGAATTCAAGCCAGGAGTGACTCAAATTATTGGTAATATTTCTCTTCCTGTTGGTTTGTTTTGTTTCTTTTCAACTCAAATAGGGAATTATAAGACAATGGAGTCTGGAGCAGGGGTTTTTCCAACTAAAAAACTTACAATATACCATTTTGCAAAGTGCAGCTTGTTTTTCAAAGATATATCTTAATTGGACAGTTTTGAAAGATTTTTTTATGTGTTCTATTTTCAACATGATGTCAAATACTGTTCATCCTTATTAAACTTCCATGTATAACGTATGACTCTAGATCATTAGCACAGAATTCAATGAAATTGATTTAGAGTTTTCTAGCCAATTATTCTCTCAAAACATATTATGGATTTTACATAGGGTGTGAGCCATCCCTCAAGAAACTAAACTAACTGAAAAATTCAGCAACTCTATGGACCCAGATTTAGGGTCTCTAGGTTGACTTCTGTAGGTCAACTTCTTTAGCAAGGTATTTAGAACTCTGAATAAAGACGCAGACTTTCCAACTTAAAAGTTTCCCCAGAGTACATTTTTTCCAACATCATTATCATGCTATTTTTAAGTTTCACTAATTGCTACACAAATTTGTGATTTACTGTTACCCTAGCCTTCTAGTATTTCTTGGCAACCTCAAGTGTGTGAAAATGCACAGTGTAAGCGCCCTAATGAATTCTTTCTCGTGTAAGCTGACCTAAGCCAATTTGCTTCTTAATATTTTGGAAAAGCTTCACCTGAAATTAGAGGTAGATGGTAGCTATGGTCTCTCCTCCTACAATTTCACTATCAAGTGGGCTTTTCCATGAAAGTAAATCTCAAACTAAATTCTTTTAAACTTTAAACACTTATTCATAAGTGGGCACAAAAATGGACAGGTATTGTAAACCCAGGGAGGTCCCACTCTGTTGAGAGTCTGACATGTGCCTCATGAGAAATGCTCACGCTGAGGCAGATATAACCGTGTGGCACAGTAGGACCACGTAATCATATGGTCAAGTTGGGCAGCAGATCCCCCCGTGAAATGGGAGAAAATGGGACCAATGGCTCTCTTACCAAAAGAATTGTTTCAAAAGTGCTAGGCAGCTGGGCTAGTAGCTTCTACACATGCTTAATACTGGCACAGAGGGACCCATAAAATCTCTCTGGCCAACGAAATATTCTGAACAATTCTTATTTCCAAAATGGAAAGTTATCTCTCTGTGAGTTTTCATATCATGAGATATGAGTTCTATCTCATGATAATTAGCAAACTGTCTAGGATGGTGTGATAGGCACAATTCTAAGATGGCCTCCAGTGGCTCATGACCATGTCTATTCTCTGTCTCTTCAGAGTGGGAAGTACTTGCTTCCAACCAATGGAATATGGCAAAGGTGATGGGATGCCACTCCTAAAACTAAATTACATAATATAGCAAGATGAAGATAGTAGGCAAATGTATTAGGTCCCTAATCATTTGACTTAAGTTCATCAAAGAGAGTTCTTCCTGGCTGGGTTTGATCTAAGGAAGGTCTAGGCCTTCATTGAAAGAAGATACTCCAAGAAATTCTCCTGCTGGCCTTGAATAAGTGAGCCACCATGAAGCCTGTGGATGCAAGGAAAAGAATTCTGCCAATGACCACATGAGCTTTGGAGAATACCCCAAGCATCAAATAGACCCCAGCCTTGGCCAAGGCTTGACTGCAGGCTTGTGAGACCCTGAACGGAGGGCCCAGTTAAACTGTGCAAGCCCTTCTAACCCATGGAAGTGGTAAGGTAATAAATGCATGTTGTTTCAAGCCACCATGTTGCTGGTAATTTGTTACGCGGCGATAGAAAACAGATACGTACGGATTATGATAAAGAGACTTGAAGGGATTTCTTTAAGTGCCACTTCTGGGATGGGTGCTTCATATGCTAAGTAACAGCCCTGGAGCAGAGCTCAAAAGGAATCAATACACACATGTGCCATGCCGTTTCCTCATATGTATATTTCAGTAAATGTCTACATAGACGATAATATATTCTGTCCCACATATTTGGTCTTTGAGCTCTAGGTATTACACTACAGAGTAAAAGCTGGAAGTATCCACAATCCCTGCCTCTCTGCTTCTACCACGCTCTCCCTATTAGAGACAGCCAAGTAGAGTCATGGGAAGTTTTGGCGACTTCCTCAAGGCCATTCAGTTGAAGACTAAGACAGAAGCCTCACATCTTGAAAGTCTCACAGCTATTTGAATTTTTTTTTACTCTACCCAGCTATATAACCCTTCTCGCCCAGCTATAATGCCTACTTAAACTCACCTTCAACCCACAGGTTTTGGAGAAAATTATCCTGTACCCCATGGCATCCATTCATCCACTCATTGAATATTTATTACACATCTACTATGTGTTGTTCTAGGTCTTGCTCCAGGCATTGTTCTAGGAGCTGGTGTTAAATAAGGAATAAAAGAGACAAAAGTCCCTGTCCTCACGGAGCTTAAATTCTGATGAACGGGAAACAGATAATGAATGAAAAAAAAATCAAAATATGTAGTAAATTTGATGTGGGTTAAGTGCTAAAGGGAAAAGGAGAATAGGGAAAGACAAGGGAGCCAGGATTTCCTAGAGTCTCAGGGTAGACCTCTTGGAGAAAGTGACATTTGAATCAAGGCCTAAAGGAGAAAAGGAAGCAAGCCAAGAAAATGTTTAGAACAAAAGTGCTTCAGGCAGAAGAAAGAACAAAAGGCTGTGTTTATATAGAGACCTTGAAGTATAAGACCTAGAAAAAGTGAAGGTGGCCAAGGGGGCTGCAGCAGGGTAAGCAATGGGGGTGAGATGGGGGGTGAGAACAGTCTGAGGGGCAACAGAAGACCAAGTCTGGGGACTGTCATGCTGAATGAGGCAGGAATCCAGGAGAGGGTTTTGAAAAGAGGAGTGTCTGGGAAAATCAGCATCCTTTCTCAGGAGTTTTAAATCAGAATCAAGTCAGAGTAGAAGTGGCCTCCTCCTGTGGCATAAGAAGCGAAGTCCCATTTGCAGAGAAAGAGGGATGAGTCATATCCATGGAGAGAAGCTGAGGTCGGAGCCTGGGAGAGAGCTCAGCCTGGTGTTCCATTCCTGCTCCTGGAACTCTTAAATTTGTCTTCTGGCCCAGTCCACTCTCTGCCTTCTTTAAAGTGGCTTCGCCTTGGGACACCTGGGTAGCTCAGTTGGTTAAGCTTCCAACTTCAGCTCAGGTTTTGTCATGATCTCACAGTTCATGAGATCAAGGCCCTCACTGAGCTCTGGACTGACAGCACAGAGCCTGCTTGGGATTCTCTCCCGCGCTTGCTCTCTTTCTCCCTTTCTCTCTGCCCCTCCCCAGCTCGCTCACTCTCTCTCTCTCTTAAACTAAATAAACATTTTTTAAAAATAACAATAAAATGGCTTTGCCTCTCAAATGTCACCTCCTCAGACAGGTTTTCTCTGACCACATCTCCTAAAATAACAGTCTCTCAAGCTCCCTCCCGCGATCTTGCTTTGTCTTCATAACAATTTCCCGCCACTTTCCATCATTTGTTTATTGATTTGTTTACCCTTTGTCTCCCAGACCAGAACGCACACTCCATGCAGGCAGACCCTCTGCCCACCTTTTTCACCTACCTCTAGTTTCTAGAAGAGTGTCTGGCTCATGATCGATGCTATTTTAATACTTCTTTGAGTGAGTAAACGAATAACTACAAATGCTTAAATTCCGCATTGTTATTTACTCCAGTATCCGCGGTTCCTCTGTTTGGAGGACTTGCTGAAACACGGATGGCTGGACCCTCTTGCCAGAATTCCTGCTTCAGGTTTGAGGTCCCAGGTGACGCTAATGCTGGTCCTCTACGGGCCACACTTTGCCAAGGACTCTTCTCTCTCCAGTTAGCTTCTGTGACTATCAAGAAGTTTTGGCGAACAGAGAGGACTTGGATTTTTTTTTTTTTTAATCTAGTAAAGTTCTCAAGCTAAAGTTAATGTAAAACACATACCCGTTGTAAAAGCTTAACAGCTCACTCAAATATTTTGCCAACATGGAACTATTAAGAAAGAGCTCTGGGAGATCTCACACTGTTTGAGGTGTGAACATTAATAAAGCACTTCACATCTGGTTTATGTAACTCGATACCACACCCCAGCAATGTGTGGCACTATACTTGTGTCATAATGTCCACAATGAGTATCATGAAACATCGCAAATTAATACCTTTAACTTACTTAGTGCTTTGCAATTTGCACAGCAAAACACCCTTGAAAAAGAATAAATCGGTCATTAGAACTGCTATGAAACGCCACAAATGTAGGCATTAATGTGTGACCGACGTGTGACTTACTCAATCTCTTCATGAGACTCTACAGTCTCCATAAAAAAGTTTCACCAGGAAAAAAAAAAACTTATCTGTGTCATCCCCACCCCCCTCCCCCAGTTTTTTAAACCAAGGGCTCTAAGACAGATGTTTAGATAATTCTTTGATTTGTTGGTCGAAGTTTGACCGAAATCATCACTAATTATTCCACACAAGTGGGTTCTGCCAGCTCCACTTGCATGCTTCCTTGTCCTAATAAAGCAAAATAAAGTCACTTGGCAAGTGACGAGCACCTTAATTATTTTACTGCTACACTTACTAAGATTTCAACGATCGTACTTAACAGAATTTCCTGAGTAATGAGGGTCCACACGGATCCGAGTGGGCTTTTCACAACTTCAGGAAGGCAGAAATTACTTATCTGGCTACAGCCAAATTTGGCCTTTCTACTAAAATAAGGGTTACCAGGTGTCCTACTTCTTTAGGGAATGTGCTACTTTTCAACAAATCACCCTGCATATCTGACCCAAAGTAGGGCAATAAAAATGTCTCTTTTTCCATGACATGCCAGATTCTCCTCCTCCCTCCGCTTTGACTCACTGAGTTTCCACACCTTTTGGTGTTTGAGTTTGAAGTTTTTCCCAGAATGAAAAAAACCAGAATCTCTGGGCCCCATGAACCTCTATGCTTCCTACAAGAGAATGTGATCCCAGGGAGAAAATTTTCCACCAAGCAGGCTAGCCAACTTTACCAGTTTGTATATCCACATGGACCACATCTGAGGTTGTTCCAGACATCAGAATCAGGGGTTGGCTATGCTCTGCAATAACACTCACCTTACCTGAAATCGTCTACGGCATGACTGTCACTTCCTCCAGGAAGACTTCCCAGCCATCACATCCTCTACTCCCCCCAACCCCTCGCACCACACCCCCAGCTGGAACTAACCTTTCCATTCCCCTGTCCTTCCATAACTTTCTTTTTATACTTGTCTTCAAGTGATTATAACAAGCTGCCTAGAATCATAGGGGCTCCAGCACGATAAACGTCATTGCTGCTACTTCTTATGTATCTCGGTGAATTTGTAAACCCTCAGCCTTTATTTCAAGAACAGTCTTCTCCCTCTTCAGTTTGGCAAAATTGTATTCATTTTGCAAAATTCAGGTCAAATGTCCTCTACTGTGCGCCCCTCTCCCCGCCATTCCTCCTGTCTCCATACAGCGAGTCTAACCTTCCCTCACAATTTCAGACACTGACACATCCCTCTGTTGAAGCACTTAATACTATATTGTAATTACTTCTTTTGTAGATTTATGTATCGTTGATGCGCTGAACTGTAATCATTTCTTTACATCTCTGTCTACACTAGACCGTGAATTTATCAAGATAGGCTAAACCCAGTGGCCTTCCACAGAGCCTAGCACATTGTAGGTGCTCAGTAGGACTTGCTAGTCGAAGCTCTCTTAACGGAGCTCTACTTAAAATGATTTTTTTTAACGTTTATTTATTTTTGAGACAGAGAGAGACAGAGCATGAACGGGGGAGGGTCAGAGAGAGAGGGAGACACAGAATCCGAAACAGGCTCCAGGCTCTGAGCTCTCAGCACAGAGCCCGATGCAGGGCTCGAACTCACGGACCGTGAGATCATGACCTGAGCCGAAGTCGGCCACTTAACCGACTGAGCCACCCAGGCGCCCCATCGGAGCTCTACTTAATGATGAACTGATGATGACCTTGATGACAAGCTTAATGCTCTGCATGGCACATTAATCACCTGCACCTAGTAGATTATTCTCAGGTGTGCTTGGATGGCGTCACTGCACGGTCACCATGAGTCAGTTTGTTTATTCCCAGCATGTTACGCCACTTCTGTTGCTGTCATTACATAATTTGATCAAACGCTATTTGAACTATTGGGATAGGACTATTAAAAAAAAGTTATTCCTATGACAATCAAGTGGAATGCTTTTATAAACACTCAACTAATACTAGTTTTTAAAAAACTAATTTAATATAAGGAAGACCATTGTAAAAGGTTGGGGAAAACATGGATGAACTCTGCAATGAAACTGCGTCGCAACTCTCTTCAAAGAAACTGAAACTGAAATCATACATTATGGGTGTGGTTTAAGTAAATAAGAAAACAAAGAATTACAATTGCTGGATCCTTACTTAAAGAAAAATTCTAATTATTCTATGAAAATATTACCGAATGAAAGTACATATATGTTTCAGTTAAAGTGTTATTTATTTTAAATTTATTTAAAATTCCTGCTGAGTAAAAAAAATAAAATAAAAATAAAATTCATGCTAATTTGATTAGCTGCCAGGCATAAAATTAGAAGAATTCTACTGCAATTATTGTATGTCCTTCTTGATTGATTCATTTGAATATTTGATAAATACTATACTTCTCTTGCTTTTATATTATCTAATGCACAATCTATTGTCTAATGATTATAAGCCTGTTGACCTACGAGTATAGGATACAGTGGCTGGCAAATTAGAGGTACCCAAGGGTTGAATAATTAATGAGTTAATGAGCCTGTTAATCCTTATTTTGATTCTGTTTTTTAAAACGTGTCCTTTTTGACATATCCTCTTAATAGGAAAAATGTAAAAGTGGGGTAAAAGTGGGAAGAAACAAGTTTTTCATGAACTGGCTAAAGTATTCAAACTTCAAGTATGTTTTTCCACATTTTTGCAAAGCTAACTGAAACCAGATACATAACTCTGTAGCCAATCTACCTAAGAGGGGTTGACTGTTACTTCTTGGTTGTTTCTGACTTTTCCTGCTACATATCTGTATGAAGGGGCACCATGTAACTTATGGTATATAAAATTTACATGTATTTTCGTAATACAACTAGCTATGCTGATTACGTTGAACTAGACTTTGCCGGCAAGATATTAACTTAGAGTTAAAGAATTACGACTCTCTCACACCAAGTAATCAATTTGGCCAAATTGATATATAGATGCAATTATAGTGCAGATAGAAGCACAATCCTGGTAAGCATCTCAGATTGACCGCTGGAAATTGTGACTGAAAACTACAGGATCCTTTTTCAAAGAGAGTCACTGAAAAATGTTTCCTCTTAGGCCTGAAAAATAAATGTTTGTGTTACTGATGAATGGAGCCATTTGGAAAAATCATCATAACTTGCTTTAGAGATCGCTATTATAGACATTGATTAGGACACTACATTTGAGGGTGTAATTAAATGCATGAAAGTGATTAAACTCGAATCGCTACAAAATATGGCAGCCCTTTGGAAATGTTTATGGATCATGTTAATGCAAAATATCCCGAGTAAACAGAAAGCATGTCCATACATTTCATAGGAGATACATTTATCTCAGGACGATCATAACTCCCCACAGAATGCAGAAAAAAAGACTGATCATAGAAAAAATCCTGAAAAACATCTCTTTTTAGTACTGACTTCAAGTTTCTAGACCACAAGAAGGGTCTATTTAAGACAAGCTCATTTACTGATGAGAGTGGGCAAAACAAAACCACCCTGTACATCTAAACTACCCTGTGTAATATTGTGAGTGGTTCATGCCACCTTGGTAAATGCTTTTGTTAAACCCACTGCTTTCTGGCAACTTTTGTTAAATGTTTTCCTTCTCTAAATATCTTGTTTTGCTCAGAAGTTTGGTCAAATCAAGTGATAACTCAAAGAGAATTATGTGAATATATATATTCATATTCATATTGACTTATATAAAATAAACAAATATATACATACACATACACACACACACACACACACACACACACACACACACATATCCCACCGTTAACCCTTGGATATTTTAGCTGCCCCAGAGCGTCATCTGAATCTCTTATCCCCAGTCACCTGGCGAAGGCCCTGTGTACTAAGAGGGTGATCTGAACACCTAATTCCTAAACTTTTGTGTGCCCAATGGCAATCTTAAACCATGAATTCACACTTCCTGTTTATAATCTAAGTTAAGCTTCTAGAGTTTTCTCACCCTGATAGATACAATGGACATTTTTAAATATTTACCATGAAGCCTAAGTTTTAGGAAACAAAATTGTTATACTATGGTTGTGACTAACTGTGGTTACAAAATTCTGTAGGTCAGTTACCCAAAATCACAAGTCCACTGCTCAGACTACTTTTATGTCTCACCTGAAAGCACACAGTGCCCCATGATCTCCAACTGAAGAAGCGGCCCCAATCCCCCCACTGTTATCCTTTTTCTAATCCCATGTCAGTTTGGGGGTCTTATAACCAGCTGTAGGGGAGCAAAGAAGAGTTTAAATTATGAGAAATTGTTTTCATGTACATTTTTATGATTAAACTGTAAAAACTTGGGAACGATGGAAAAGCACAATGAAGAAAATTACTGTTCTAATAATTCAGTCTCCCAAAAAGGACCACAGCTGATAACCTGGTTGTTTGATTCCAATTCGTAAACACACACATACAGACATACACAAATTTGGTATTCTACTGATCAACAATATGTCATGAACATTTTCTACTCGTCATTCAGAATTCTTCAAAATTACGCTTTTTCAGTGGCTCCACGATATCCCATTATATGGATACAACATAATTTATGGTTGGACAATAGTAACCGAAGCATTTTTCTGGAAGATCTGGGTTACACCACCTCATCACTATAGTAATATAAGAGTATTCATAGAAAGTTTAATATTTTCAGATGCTGTGTAAGTAACAGATTCAGCTGCCTTTTCCTGTTCTCTTCATTGGTGTTTCTTAAATGGAAGGATCTGTTTATCTTGCAGCTATCTCTTGGCTTAGAATCATTCACCACTTTTTTTCCCCTAAGTTTTCGATTGCGAACAAGGTGTTATCTTAAGTGGGGCTGATTTACCTCAACTACAAAACCTATAGCGACTTCTCACATACTTCCTGCTAATTATTCTAAATAGTTACAGGAGTATAATTATGATCCCAGTGGTCCTCAGATTATGCTCTCTGGACCAGAAATATCAGAGTTACCAGAGAGTTTGCTAGAATAGCAATTCTTGGCACCATTCCAGACCCACTAAATCATAAACTCTGGCGATCAGATTTAGCAACCTGTGTGTTAACAAACCTCCAGGTGATCTTGACGCTTGCTCCAGCATTATCTTACAGATTGACCACGCTGTTGAGGTAAGCCACTTTCACACTAGCGTAAGCCACCAACACATCCACCAATCCTTTTAACAGTCCTATGCATAGCATTCATCCCAACAATACTTTAATATCACTAGTCTGCATTGATCTTAATCGGAACACTTTCCTGTGATCATTCCAAAGGCGCTGCTTAAGAAAACGAGAAGTACATTTCTTCAAAGATCTCTAACCAATTTGACGGAGGTTTTACCTCATCCTAGCATTTCTCACCCCACGTAGGAAACCGCCTGAAGGGGCAACAGTAAATACGGAAACTACCAAATGACTCTAGGTAGGTTGATCTTGAGGCGGGTCTAGAGTGCTGTGGAGCTGTATCTAGCTAGACTATTGGCAAGATAGATCATTTCACAGAAGCTGTTTTTATCTCCTTTGACTTTTTTCTAACTTGAAAAATGTGCCTCTTAAAGAGTGCTCCTCCACTGTTCTCTCCTGCCAAGTGTTCTTTTCTCCTTTATGTATTAGGGTATATTTTTAAACATATTACATGTAAATAACTCCATTTTAGGGGAAAGGCTGCTTTGAAGAAAAGCAGTTTATTATTCAGAATGGGAAGGCGATGCTGGTGTGACATTTTTAAGGGATTTGTATAAATAGAAATATGCATCCTTTTGAAAAAGCAGACTATAGAAGTAGAAATACTTCCTGGAAACTCTTATCTCCTATTTTAAGAATCAGTTGTTCGGGCTAATGGTAAACCAAGAGCTTACAGCCTAATTTCTCTCTCCCCACTCAATGTGGGGTAGTCATACAGCCATACGGGATTTGACACTAACCATAAAAGCTTCTCTTGTAAATCTCCCAAGATTTATGACAGCATTATGTCTTTCATGCTCTTTCTTTCCCAGATTTTTGACTTCAAAGTCTTCTGGGACTAGAAGAGCCGCTCAGCAGTCATCCAGCCTCCACACTGTAAAACTCTGAGTCACAGACTCTAGAATTACTGAACCTAAGAGGAAATTTAGGGGGCACTGAAACCATTTGTCAGCTGGTAAAATGCAGTCAGGTAGACAAAGAGTGACAAAAAGCCAGGGCTCCCCGTTTTCATGCAGAGCCCTTAGTCTAAAGTCACTATCCTCCGTCACTACCAACGTCATGCTAGTGACTAAATGTCCTTACTGCTGGAATATTTTTACACAGAGCTAAACTAAGTTATCCCTGACCAAGTTCAACATCATTTCTTCTCATTCAATCCTCAAGTGGAGACAGCAAAATGCTGGTAAATCCATTTACCTAGAGATCTTTTATCTTAACTTTTATCGTAGAATTTCAGATCAGAGGAAATCTCAAGAGGCCATCTTATCTATGCCTTGCACCCGGACATTACTGAACAGAGAACAAAACAGTTAGAAACTTCTCTATTACTAAAGATTTTTAGAAAAGAGAAGAAATGCCTTGATAAATTCAGGTCACATAAGGGTGTAGGCCTTTTTACTGATGAAAGCGAGCAAAACGAAATCACTCTATGTATCTATGTAACACTACCTTGATATACACACACACACACACACACACACACACACACACACATATATTGTATCTTGATATATAACGAGCTGACATTAATTGTTGTAGGCAAATGCTACTTCCTGAAGAGCTACCAAATTTGCTTTGTGCTTTTGCTACAACATCTCTGAAACTCCCAAGACTTTTCAAGATTTTGCTTACTCTGTCTATCCTGTCTAGCTCCTTCACATTCACCCATTTGTTGGCAACGAAATGCTGACAATCAAAATATTCAAGGGAAAGATGAGAAAACAAATAAAAGGACGAGGAAAACATCATGGTTGTGATTTACGGAGCAAAGGAGGGCTTCTGGCATCAACGTTCATAAACATTGAGGCAGATTATACTATTCATCTCTGGGTTCACTTATTCTTCCCCTACGTGAAATTAAATACTTATTTAGGTCTTGTGAGAACCCTAATGATCATAGTGTACCAGTATATGCACATACTTCCGGTAACGTGTCAGCAGACAAAACAGGGGCAGAGAGAGAAATTGCCAGAGCAGTGTTGATACTGACTGAATTTTATCTTTCATTTTTAACCCAGATATATAAACGCATTCAGTCTTTAAAAACTATGTAAACTGGGGGCGCCTGGGTGGCTCAGTCGGTTAAGCGTCCAACTTCGGCTCAGGTCATGATCTCACGGCTCGTGGGTTCGAGCCCCACATCGGGCTCTGTGCTGACAGCTCAGAGCCTGGAGCCTGTTTCAGATTCTGTGTCTCCCTCTCTCTCTGCCCCTCCCCCACTTGCACTCTGTCTCTCTCTGTCTCAAAAATAAATAAACATTAAAAAAAATATGTAAACTGTCTAATCTTGTAGAGTGGCTGAGTCTTCTTACAGAATTATAAAAGGTCAAGAACAAAGTGATAGTATCCAAAGCACACAAGTTAGCATCCCCTCTATTCTTTCTCAAAATTCAAAAAGTGTGGTGATTAGAACATGTTTCCAATCTCACAGCTCTGTATTATTTTATTAGGTAAAAATCCCACCAACCATCCAAGACTATTCTATTGTACTTTGGGATCATTTCTCAGAGTGTGTACGTTAAGAAACCCAGCAATCTTTGCTTGTGGTCACTTTCTCTGGCATTATATAATACAACAAAATCTCACAAGTAAAATGTATAAGGCACATAGAAGATCAGAGGAAGGACCTCTATTCTCCAAATGCTTATCTGTGCTCTTTTAATTCAGTGGTTTTTCAGTCCATGAGAACAATCTGCACTCCCATTTGCAGTAAAATATTGCTACACCCTTTCCTTATTTCCATTGTGAAGTCTTAATTCCAGATACATACTCCAATTTATGTAAATCCTTCCCGATTCCTTATAAAACCATATGAAGATGCTCCCAGCAAAAACAGTTAAGGAAATAACTTTTTAATGTAGAGAGGTAAAGGAGTAAAGATTTGGAATATTATCCCCATGTTCTTTGATTTGTCAAAAATCACCTTGTAACACAATTAAATACCGCAGCTGGAAAAATCAGTCATTTTATTTATATAATAGGCTCTGTCATTAGACAAAGAAGAATGTAATCCAAGTGGGTTAAATCACTGAGTCATCCAATCAACCAAAAAGTTGAAAAGTTCAGCATTCATACGTTGGCATATTGCCCTTGGTGAGGCAGTGGGCTCCTTCAGATATTACAAGCCCTGGGAACACAACTAGGTTACTCTAAACCAGTGATCATTTGCCCTCTAGGTGACAAGTGGCAGTGTCTAAAGACATTTTTAGTTGTCACAATTTGGGGGATGCGACTGGCATGGAGTGAGAAGGGCCCAGGAATGGTGCTAAACATCTTAAATGCACAAGACAGCCCCCAGAACAAAGGATTATCTGGAATAAAATGTCAAGAGTGCTCAGGCTGAGAAACCTTGTCCTAAACATTACGAAGAATCTGGACACCCAATGCCATTGCAACATGTTATACAAATCTCTACGTTCTAGGGGGGCCGGGGTGGGGGAGGATAGCCATTCCAGGGAGAATCATTTGTTCCACTTGGGGTGTTTGTGACCTCTGAACCAGCAAGATGTTCATGCCTCTGACATGGATTTATCAGGACAACGAAATATAACTATTATATTTAAAATACGATGTGTGCTCTTTGTGGGTTTGTGTGTGTGATTCTCTGAAATAGAGATAATTGTAACAAAGCAAATGACATTTAATTTTATCATCAAATTTCTGCTACACTCTTTGAGAAAACCGTTCAGAGCACGGAGTAGAGATCTAGTACATATTTATTGACTTGTGGGTGGGGTGGGGGTAGTTCACAAACTGATGTCTGCTCTCTTCCTTTCTAGAGAACTGCAGTTTCATTTTCCCTCTTTTTCTAATATGTCTAGAGTACCTGCTGCCATAGCAACCACTGATCTAGCACAACAACATGTTTTTTCCTCCTTCTTTAAAAAAAAAAATGAGTTTCCATTCTTGCCAAGAAGGAACATATTAATCTACCCATTATGCTAGCTTTGGGAAGTTGAAAGCCATAGAAGTTGTCACTTACGCAAAAATTCCAAAAAGTTAATTGTTAGTATCTTTTGTGCCAAGAACTCTACCCTAGTCCCAGAGAGGAAATGGGACACTGAAATAAGATTCTGGAGCTAAGGAGGTGAGATCTCTCTTCTTTCCCACAAAGTTTCCCAGGAGGGTGAAAACCCTCCAATTCCCTGGTAGAATATCATGTCTGGCTAAACAAGCTAATCTCCTACTGGATAATGCTTTAAAAGATCACTGATGTCCAGAAAACAGTGACTAACTACATAATGCTTCTTAAGACAAAAATTAACCTTAAAAATTAATCTACTTACCTTTGAGGGTAGGACAACAACAACGATAATAAAAACAAACAAAAAATCCTTGTGGTGACTAATACACGACGTAGGCAAACCTTGTTGAAGAAACCAAAAATCAACTGTTCAGTTCTTGATAAAACAAGAAATCCTGCTTAGGTCTCCTGACTGACTAAATTCCTTCTAGTATTAGGTAATCATATCTCAAATCTGATTTAGCCTTGCTCTTCCAACCATGGAATGCCTATAAACATACCTACCCGGAACTGTGTCCAGGCCTGTCCTATGACAATGGTCGGTGATATCCTGGATTTTTATAACTGACACTCCAATCTGTGAGAGCCAGATTCTTCCCAGTTTTTCAAGACAAATCCACTGGGTGTTCTGTCTATGGTGTTCCACACGTGTGCCCAACGCCTGATGGGAAATGCCACCAACGGGGGCCAGAGCATTTGAACCAGAGGAAGAAGAAAACAAAGGTTGACTTCAGACTCCTTAAAATTCCAGACCTATTTACTGTCCTAAGAGGAGAAGAACTGAAGGATTTTCAATATTCAGAAACGTCTGCTTATTATCAGAGCAATGAGAACTCAAAATTTAGTCACTGGGAAAGAAAAGATTCAAGAGGGGGAACTAAAGCTGTCACTTACTCAAAGGCTTTACAGAATTGGATCCTGGCGTACATTGGAGCCTCAACACAAGAAAGACCTGCTGTAAATGAGAACAGATGAAGGGGAGGACCATTCACTTTTACTAATAGTACGCATGGAGAATGAACACACAACACCTTTTAAGTAGACCCTTAGAACTACCCAGATTGTCGTGTAAATTCAGCATGTTCTTATTGTTTTCCACAACAAACAAAGACCTGGCTATGCATTTCCTTTTAACTTCATGGAAATGGGCAAGGGTTTAAAGGGAAGAAACATATTACTTCCTGAAACCTTGGATGTTTTGCTGAAAACATGCTTAAAGGAATGAATCTCTGTTACAATAACAAAAACATTTGACAAATGCTTTTAAACAATTCATCTCTAAGGGAAAACGTGGGAAATATATAACTGGGAGTAAATATGCATTCAATTGCACTGTTCTGCTTTAGATCCTCAGTTCAGAGAAAAGTATTTGTTTAGTAGGCAGCAACTTAAAAGGTTATCACCTTCCCTCCAGATGTCAGCTGTTAATTCACACATCTCCAAGGTTACATGAATCTATGAATGGTCTGCAAACCATTTAAAAGTCCAACTTCAATTCTATTGTCAGTAATCTTAATAATAATACCCCCATTCTATTCCAGTAGTCTAATACAAATTTGAGATCATTAGAAAATGATAGAAATTTGAAACAAACAAAACAAGACTGCCTGAAAAGATAACCGGCAATGTAACACCTTTCAATTGCCTACACAGCTTGGGAAGAAAAAAAAACCCAAAAACCTGATAATGACAAGTGTAATAAGAAGCACCTGTTTAACACATTAAATTTTTCTGGAACCTGATATTTCATGAAAAAGAGAAGTTATTGGTACAAATGAGCTTTTATCTCTGTCAGGCAGAATCCTTTGTCTCTAAAAAGTAAGTAAAACACAGAAGAGTTCCATGAAAGAAACAAGCCAGAGAAACTATAGGTTGCTGTGTCGACAGCAAGTAATCCAGTGATGAGGACTTGACTTTCTAGGTCAGTCCTCCAGTCTATAGGGACCTACCTCTCAGGGTGGTGCAGGGAAAGTGTGCTTTCTCAGTCTCCATAAAATTTGACAGGTTCTAGGCAGAAAGAACGGGATTCAAGTCTGCAATTCCTATGGCCTTGCAAAAGTAAGGTCTTGATGTTACTTCCTTAACTGAAGAGGGTGATGAGCATCTTTCAGCACCCCACATAGGTAATGGATCAGCAAGTTTTATGAAACTGAAAAAATGAACTGTTGTTTTATGGATTAAATAAAAATAAACGCACAGCACCTAAAGCAATTCCTGATACATAGCAAGTATCCAATAATGTGTCTTACTCTACCTTTTCCCTTTCTCTCTTTCTGAGCCATACTCTGGTGTTTGATATAAACACCTCATTATATATACCATATATTATTATGGTATAAACATCTCATTAGCCAATATGTTCCTTTGACGGTCCAGCTTATGGCCATCAGTCCAGTTTTCTCAGCTGATAAAATGAGTATAACGGACAACAAAGTTCAGGATCAGTTCCAACAAGGATTAGTTGGCTCTTATTCCATAGTCAAAGGCCGTCTCCACCAAGTTTTCCATTGCTTACAAAGAAGATGAGGGAAGAGACCAGCCACAAATCTGCTTTCACTGGTGGAAAACCAATGCAAGGAGCGTCACCCACCCATCGTGGGCATGAGCACCATCTATGCACTCAAAATTTTCACTGTGCCTTTATTATACATCTGGCTACATTTGCTGGGCTTGACTATTCTAGATGAATCTTCTCAATACTGGCTACACATGAGAATCATTTATGTAGCTTCATAAAGATGTCAGTGCTCAGGCTCCACCCTGAGAAAAGTGGAGCAAAGCTTCCTGAAATGGAAAGGATTCTCACCAAGATGACCATCCTGAGAATCAATAGAAATAGAGATCATGGGTCAAAGGCAAATATTCTTTCTCCTCTGGGAATCACCAGCATTTGCACGGATCTCTATGGCTGGCTACATGACCCAGAGCACTTTCTTAAAGTGGGACACAGTGTGCTCTGAATCCAGACCTGATACTGAATTCATTATGGTTGGGTAGCTGCTGTTATGGCCCATGAGACACTGAACTTACACATTAGACAGCTGAGCCAATGGATGCTTCAATAGCCAAGAAAATAACAGAGTGGGGAGACCCTCTGTTCATCTGACATGGGTGCCAGCTTGGCAAAAGAGCATTTTTTTCCCTCCAGAAGTCACTGAAAGAAAATAATGTAACAACACCCATAGCCTTTTAGCTCTTAAAATACGGAGTCATGGTTTCTTTTTCCAGTTTATTTTCAATGCAAACCAGATTCCAGGTTCAACAGGAACAAAAAGCATGCCTTGGTGCCTCTTGCAGTCCTGATTTGCTTTTTCAATTCCTCCGACTGAACTGGACTCCAATCTGGTTGGCTTTCCAGACAAGTCTATCAGCACTGGCATTTTGAGCTCTGTTGCTAACAAATACGCCATATCTGAGTCCTATTCTGTACCTGGTTACTGGTGGTATATTGATTTTTCTACCATATGTTGTTAAATTTCAAATAACTGAGAAAATGATAATATCAGCACAAGTTCATTATAAAATATATAAATAAACAGAAAGAAAATATCCACTATACTACCACCAAAGGTCAACACCTGTTAACACAATCTCCAAACACGTTTCCTACGTACATATTCTTTTTTGTTTTTACAAAAATATGCAACCACAAAATTCTCAATATTATATCATTTTCCTTTTTCATGAAATAAAATGTATGAATATCTTTTTGTCAATAATCAGTCATTTAGAATATTATATTTACTGGTGGTACAGTCTCTCCTTGTAATTGACATAGCCATCTCAACATTGATATTTAGTTGTTTTGAATATTCTGCTGTTAAAACCTACGCTCCCATGATACTTGTAAACTCTTCAACTGCTACCATGCCATCATGACCGGCTGGTGGCCTAGGAAGAAGGAACAGATTCTGATGTTTACAAAGTCTGTTGCCGTGGCTTATCAAGAAACAAGCCAATATGTATTATCGTCACATCCAGTGCTTCAAAAGACGGAAGCACTGCCATTAACTGAAAGGAGAGTTTATGTGTATATATTACATATGTTATATAATTACATATACTAGATCTATAAAATCTCCTATTTGTCACTATTTTGTCACTATTAGTTGGGGAAAGAAAATGGGTTACGAGAGCCAGTCTTAAGTTCCTACCCTGTTATCATTTAAAATTTATGTTTAATTCCTCGGGGCATCTGAGTGGCTCGTCGGTTAAGCGTCCTACTTCGGCTCAAGTAATGATCTCACAGCTGGTGGGTTTGAGTCCCACAACAGGCTCTGTGCTGACAGCTAGGAGCCTGCAGCCTGCTTCGGATTCTGTGTCTCCCTCTCTCTGCCCCTCCCCAGCTCACACTCTGTCTCTGTCTCTCAAAAATGAATAAATGTTAAAAAAAATTTTTTTTAATAAAATAAAATTTACATTTAAGTTTTCAAATCACTGTCAGCGCTAAATCACTGAAGTTAGTAAATTAAAAAAAAAATGTTTAATGTTTATTTATTATTGAGAGACACAGAGAGACTAAGCATGAGCATGAGAGGGGCAGAGAGAATAGGAGATACAGAATCCAAAGCAGGCTCCAGGCTCTGAGCTGTCAGCACAGTGCTCGATGTGGGGCTCGAACTCACAAACTGCGAGATCATGATCTGAGCTGAAGTCGGAGGCTCAACTGACTGAGCCACCCAGGCGCCCCTTTCTTTCTTTCTTTCTTTTTTTAATTGTAACACATACCTATCCTGTGAGTAGGTCTGGGTAGGGGGGGAATGTTCGCTGTAGCCACACTTGGTACAGGCCTAGAGCTTACAAATCCCTTGTTACTGGGGTGTCAGAGTGGGCGAACAATAAAGGCTATCATAATGCAAATATATACCCATTTGGCAAAAGAGTTTAAAAACTGACTTTTAAAAATGAAATGAGGAACGTGGAGGTACAAATGGGAGAACATCTCTCAGAGAATCATCAGTTGGGATTAGCTACTCTTTACAAAGTCTACTATTCACTAACCTTTCCTTTTCCACTAACCTTCTTCCAAAAGAAGAAAGGATAAGTCAGGTAGCCGAGGTATGACTTCATGCCTTTTGACTGGGTTAGACCAGAACTGCAGAAGTGCTGGAAGATTCTCCATCAGTTTGAGCTTCTCTACAGGAAACCTGGAAGGCAAGCTGTGACTAACAAGGCGCCCTGGGGAAAGCAAAAGTGGGATTGGCTGACATGACCTTGTGAGGCCCTTCCTCAGCCCCCCTTCCTCACCCCACCCGAGGATCAGGTCCATTTGGGGAACACCGTCAGCAGGACCACATGCCAGACTGGTTGTGGTCACTGGCACTTTGCTCCAGGTCAGGACCACTCTAGCATGATTTCTGCAGAACCCTTAGAGAAGAAGTCAGTTGAAGGAATTTTACTCAGGTCTGGAATGGCCCAGTCTCTAGAGGTCTGGATCCAAAATATAAAGAGACTGCAGTTTTTTTTTTATCTGACTCTCACCAGAATGAAAAACGATTTAAATGCTCCCTAGGGGCCTTAAATCGTTATGTTTCCAAAAATGCTATACTGTGGGAAACACTAATATTCAATAAATAGCCCCTCTCTCTTTTACTCAGACTACTTGAAAAAATAAAATCACTGATGAAGAACTGGATGCTATTTTAAGTTATCAAACCTGACAAAATGAAAACCACCATTTTTCTAAATTCCACAGCCAACGAACAACCTACATCACTAGTCACAACATTAAATTCCACTGAACAAAGAGGTATGTTAAGTTGAAGGAGAACAGAGCTAGAGGCTGAAGGCAGATCCTCGAGTGGAAGCATGAAGGTAGATCGTTGAGGGGAAGGCTCATCCAGCAGAGGAAAAGAAAAGGCATCGGTCTGGCCGTCTGAGAATTCACCAAGGAAACTACAAGCTGTGTTGGTCACGATGTCCCTAGCAACACAGCAAATTCATTTAAAATCAAGCCATACATTCACTGGATTCTTCTCTCCCAATCTCCTGTTTTTCTTGGCCTCTGGGTAAAGGTCATTTCTTAAACTTTCATGGGTCAGATGGGGAGGAAAGGGGAGAGGAGCGGCAGACAGGCAGAGAGGGAGGAATGAGAGGGTGTTCCCACTGGCGAACTCAGCAATGAATGACTTGCCTACTCCAGAATGAAGTGGGAGGCATAGCGTGCCACGGGGGTACAAGAAGCCCATTCCCTGGCAAGTAAGGGGGGCAGGGGAGGGCTCCTCTCTGAAAACTGGGAGAGATTTTGGTGGCGATGTCAGAAATGGAGCAGCTGCCTTGTAAGGACTTTGCCAACTGGCATAGGGGGCACGGTCCAGAGTGCCAGTTCTCTTTGTAATAAGGAAAGGCAGGAAATGGGCAGGGAGCATCAAACACGGGGGGGGGGGAAGCCAGATTTGAAGGACAGGAGAGGGGAAAGAAAGGGCCCCACGTGGAATCATGGTATTCTTGGTGAGGGAGACATCCATATTTTATATTTGTGTGGTGTTTTACAGTTTACAAAACACAGACACTCTTGGATCAAAACCTTGCAGTGATCTGTGAGATGGGCGCAATTATCACTATTTTCCAGATGAAGAAATAAGTGATATAATCTAAGAAATAAGTGATACACTTGATTGCAAGTCTTCTTATACAGGTCAAATGTTCTAGTGTTCTTTCTACATGTATCTGAGCAGTTTTACTGGGGCAGGTCTGCACTGAATGAGTCGGGTGAGAAGGGCTTTGTATACAGCCGTGTACTCTTAAATTACTAGTTATTACTATTTGCAATGTTATTAGACCAGTTCACACTTAATAGGAACAGTCAATATTTCCATGGGTAGAAGGAAAGAAGACACAAATTCTGAGATTAGAGGTTAGATGTTCAAGATTTTTTTCCAATGCTTACCCAGTTCAAAACACCATGATATCAAGGGTCTAATTCATCCATTTCCCAACAGGAGAGCTTCCTCTGACCTCCAAATGAGTGTCCCACAAAGGGGATACATCTTGCCCTCTCCTACCTTCTAAATCATCTTACTTTGCAGCCTCCCCAGCTGCAGCTTCTATGTATTGTCAGCCCTCTTTACGAATGCTACATATCAGTGACAATTCTATAACAGCAGGAAATAAATGGGGATACACTATCAAATCAGAGGGTTCTGGTGAATCCAAATACAGTTCTGATTTTGTTATGTGTTCGAATATCTCTTTCAAAAAAGGCACATTTCCTTGGTTTTGGAATCCTCATTTAACTTGATAGTACTCCAGAGCATACTGAATTTACTGTCGAATCAGGCCCTGGTTGAACATCTGGGTTCAGGCAGCTTTTGCCATGAATGGGAACAATATGGCGTCACTAATAGGCTGCTGGAAAAGAAGGATAGAGACCCAAATCTCAAGTCTGATTCAGTCTCCACCTCCTAGTGACATGCTAGGAAATGCTAATAGGAGCTATCTTTGAGTGCTTATCATGTGCCATGTGCTTTACACATAGTATCTTTAACCCTCATGGTAACATGCAAGACATATCTAAACCCCGTTGTGCGGATGAGAGACTGAAGCTCAACCAAGGTCACTCAATCAGCACACAGGGAAGCCATCTTTCCCAGCATCTAGAACCATAAAACTTCCAACTTTCTCTACTGTACACGAAAGTTGTTTTTCCCTCATCTACTTTATAAACGTCAAAATGATGGACAGCATCTTTTGGAGGTTGCCTTTTTCTATTATCTTTTAAATAAGTCCGACATTCCATACATCGATCAACGATGGTTAACGCATTGATTCCACAAATGGTGACTGAGAACCTACTGTGTGCCAGCCTTGGAGGCCCAGCCAAGAATAAAAGCAACAACTGAATGTTGCCTTTAAAATAAGTCTGTGTTCACAGAGCTCTACACACCTATCTATCTGTTCTTTGGCTTTCTTCCCCTACCTGGTGGACCTGTTGCTTAGTCCTAGGGCTGAATTCCACCCACAGGTCAGTAGCCTGGGAGGTGAGTCCACACTCCCATCCACTGAAGAGTCACACTGTGGTAACAACAGCTTCCTCATCACTCCAAAAGCTATAAATGGCACACAGCTGATGACCAATAATTACATTTATCCGTCATATACATTTCTTAATGAAATTTAGCGACAAAAAATTACAAATCCTGTTCTTCACTGTATGCAATGCAGTGTAACTGCAGTTAACGTGGCACTTCAGGTTGAATTTCTTGTAAATTTGAATATAATCACAAAATAAGATGCCCAATTTTGGTATTTTTCTGTTTTTAAATGTAAATTTCAAACCATAGCGTCAAGAACCTCGAGTACTCTGGCTTTGAAGTGGCTTCCCTCCATCCCAGTGCCTTTCTCTTTATTCTACTGCATACACAACCATCCTTCAGGAACTGCTTAAAATCCAACATCTGAAACTCTAAAATCCCCCTTTCAACCCTCAGTCTCCTTTCTGGCCACTCCTTATCTGTCTTTTTTACTGACTTCAATCAGTTGCAACACTCTATAGATTCTTGGTTCGCAGTAACTGGAAATGCCATTGGATCTCACAAAGGCACATCCCTTCTTTCCATTTTGCCTTCCTTTGATGTTCAAGGTTTTTTCCAATGCTTATCCAATTCAATTAACAAACCTATACTAACGTGCCATCAGATTAACTGTCATAGAACGTGAACCTAACTTTTTTTTAATGCTTATTTATTTTTAAGAGAGAGAAAGTTGGGGCGGAGGGGCAGAGAGAGAAGGAGACACAAAATCTAAAGCAGTCTCCAGGCTCCAGGCTCTGAGCTGTCAGCACAGAGTCTGACGCAGGGCTTGAACTCATGAACTGCAAGATTATGACTTGAGCTGAAGTCTGCTGCTTAACTGACTGAGCTACCCAGGCGCCCCAAACATGAACCTAACTTTAAACTTCTGCTCAAAATCGTTCAGCCATTTGCCCCCTGAATATCAAAAAATCAGCTTGGCATTCAAAGCCAAGTTGAGCCCGACTAACCTCATCAGTGTTATCTTCCAAACACCATTTATTTTCAGGATACTACACTTTAGGCAAACTGTATTCGTACTATTCTTTAGACAGGCTGCAAGGTTTCCCTAGCTTTATGCCTTTGCTCATGCTATTTTCTGCCTGGTAAACTCCTTTGCCCAGTTTGGATTGTTAGAATATTACCCGTATCTTTAAACATCTAAATCTCCATGTTAACTGTTTTTCTTCTATGATATTTTTATCATGATTCTTTGTATTAAAGACATGTATATACATTTCTTCTCCCATGCTAAATTTAACTTTGAATTCATTATGCCTAATAAAATTCTTTGCATACTCTAAGAACTTAGTTTCAGATGAATGGCTAGCAAAAGCAAAAAAAAAAAAAAACCTTTTTGAGTTTTTAATATATATTTCTTTGTACATTAAATGAAAAATATTCCCTAATGCCAAAGCAAATTCTATTTACAACTAGTGCAAAGTTTTACTAACTGAATTCTATATCCCATATTTATGGAGAACTATCTGTATCTATTTCTATATAATGACATAATATTTTGTGTGTATGGTTATAGAGCTATTTAATTATTAAAATGAGTGAAAATTCTTGGGGGTGCCTGTTTGGTTCAGTCAGTTAAGTGTCCAACTTCGGCTCAGGTCATGATCTCATGGTTCATGAGTTCAAGCCCTGCATTGGGCTCTATGCTGACACCTCAGAGACTGGAGCCTGCTTTGGATTCTGTGTCTCCCTCTTTCTCTGCTCCTCCCCCAGTGGCTCTCCTTTCTCTCTCTCCCTCTCTCTCTCTCTCTCTCTCTCTCTCTCTCAAAAATAAATAAACATTAAAAAAGATAAAATGAGTGAAAATTTTTAATCTTAGTTTAGTTTATGAGTCATGTCTAAATACAGAAGTCAGTGCTCATTGAAAAATCATACATAGATACTAAAAATACAAGTGCTAATTGTCCCATATCTGGATTTCTAGCTTTAAATGTACAATTAATTCTAGGGTTGCCTGGGTGGCTCAGTTGGTTAAGCGTCCAACTCTTGACTTCAGCTCAGGTCATGATCTCAAGGTTCATGAGTTTAAGCCCCACATCAGGCTCTGAACAGACAGCACGGAACCTGCCTGGTATTCTCTCTCTCTCTCTCAAAATAAATAAAGTTTTAAGTGTACAATTCTAAGTTTTTATTGATTAAAACATATGTGCTAACCAGAACCTCAAATTTTACATTGACTTTTGTCATGACCCAGGTTAGTATTCATTTTTCCCTTAGTTATGGCCACCATGTTTCCAGTGTTGAAGAAAAACTGTCTTGAGGCAGCTTGGTGGCTCGGTCTGTAAAGTGTCTGACTTTGTCTCAGGTCATGATCTCACAGTTCATGAGTTCACGCCCCGTGTCGGGCTCTGTGCTGACAGCTCAGAGTCTGGAGCCTGTTTTGGATTCTGTGTCTCCCTCTCCCTGCCCCTCCCTGGCGCGTGCTCTCTCTTGCTCTCTCTCGTGCGCTCTCTCTCTCTCTCTCAAAAAGAAACAAACATAAGAAAAATTTTTAGAAAAACTGTCTTCACCACATCATACTGCAGTGCTTCCCTCCTACTTTTCCCATCACAGGAAAGTGAAAAGAAAGCTTACAGGTGTTGTTCTGGAATCATTCTTCAGCTAACCCACCTTGACTATACCTCCTTGCTCAGTAAGTGCCCCTCTCGGATTAAAGCCTTTGCTATTAGCTACTGACACAACTGCACCATTTGATTTTTATTTGTGACTTATTGCTCCACATCACTGTTGACAAAATTAAAGCCATGAATTTCTCCCCCGATAAGGCATTTGTGCCTTTGATAAACAGCACTCAAATGTATAACATATAGGTTCTGTGCACAATACACATCAATAGCACCACATGAAACCATTTTGGAACTTAAATTTAGATTCAAATTGGTATTTAAAGTTAATCCTCACTGAATAGGAAACATTAAAAATGAGGCAAGTTTGAAAAATACCAAGCAATTTGGCATTATGCAGTGTTGCATGCCAATTCCCTTTTTCGAAAGCAAACATTTTTCCAAAGCAAAAAATTCTCCCATTAAACTCAAGCATTAAGAAGAAAGTAGAGTCTTAATTACTCAAGGAGGAAATTCATTTGCTCCATGGTTAGCTGTGTAAACAGCCCGGGGAGCTTTCTCAGTGGCTGGCCTTCTAAAGAGCCCCAGTCAGACTCCATTCCTTCATTCCCCCCCAAACCACAGGGGCCAACACCTTTGTCCAATAGCAGCAGTTTCCATATTGAGGAAGACGTTATTGTGTACCTGACAGCAGGGAGTGCTCACTCAGGTCTTTGCCCTCACTTTCCCTGTTTCCTATTTTGTCCTCACTGTCCCAACTTCCCTGGAGGAAATTCAGTAGAACCTTTAATTGGTCTGAAGCAGTCAAGTCACTGACCATCTGACTCCTAGGTGTTTCAGGCCATCTCTCAGTAATCTGGACAACCCTTTGGTTATAACTTCCTCTCTTCGCTATTCCTGTGCTTATATGCAGTTAGCTTGAAATTCAACATTAGCTTCAAACTAGTAAGAGAACATTTATTGTATGAGATTGAAGAAGTACAGAACCTATTCATAGAAAGCACTCTGGCATCCAAAACAAATGTGTAACTAATAATGAATAATAATAGCATTGTCTCTGAAAGCAAGAACACGAATATATAGCTATGAAGTAAAAATAAACTCCTGACAGGGCCATATGTGCCCTCAAGGAAATAAGTAGAAAGCTTTCCTTGCTTTTGAATATTGTGTCACTATTTCACTTGATTATTTTAAAATGTAACTTTTCATAAATTTAAGATAATATGTATTTGCAGATCCACTGGAATCTAACACAGCACGTTAACCTGAGACTGACAAGATAAAGTAGACCCATGAATTTTAATATATTTCTCTACAGCCTTCTCACTTGCCAGTCATTAGTGGGAGAAATGCTTCCCTCTGAGCATATCTGACAACAAATCTTTTTTGTTTTTGTCCTTCTGTGTGTATGCCTATGATCACCAAACCTAGCCTTAGTTTTAGTCATTAGCAAACGCCACGATCACGTCTACAGTCCATCTGTAATACATGGATTTATCTGATGCCTTCAGGAATATATTTTCTGAAAAAAATTCATAAATTGAAAAGGCCGTATTAAAACATCTCATTTGATGCAACAGCTATCAAATTGGCAAAATTCAATAGCCAAAAGAGTTCGTGCATTTTGGGGAAACGAATCCAAGAAATAGTTAACCCAATTAATTTCTTCACTGGTCATCAATACCCGAGATTCACTAAAAATTAGAATAGGGGCACTAGGCCCACTGGTCTGACTTACAGCGACATTTCCTGCATTTTCATGATTGGAAAGGAGAACTGAAGCATTTTAGCATTTTCAGGCTGACACAGAGTACTTTGCTTCCTGGGTTGAAATGCATAATTAACCAGAAAAGTAGTTGCTGAACAGCTAAACAGACTGTGTAAAAATGACCCCATTACTGTTCAAATGAATGCTGAAAAGTAGGGTGCCATGGTGAGTTTTGTTTTGGAGAGAAGCTAAATTCAAGCAATTGACAAAGACTGATTTTTCCTTTTTTCAGAAGCTGATGAAGGCTTATGGGTAAAAGCAATTACCTCTGTTTGTGGATTTATAATCCCATGAAAATTCTGTAATTTACGGAACCACTGAGCAAGACCAAGCTATCTCCCCTCCCAGCCCCATGGGACGTAGCTCATTTCAGCAGAGAAATAGAGTCAGTGTTGTAAAGGAGGTAGTACTCATAGGTAGAAGGCAAACAATGTTAGGAAAACATGCTGCCCAATTTCCATAAGAAACACCCAAATTATTGGACAGAATAGCCAATCCGTTTCAGAGCACAAGTGAATCCCATTTTTGTTGCTAAGTGAAGACGTCAGGGCAGAATTAGTGGCTTACATTACGATGGGCTGTGTACCTATATTTGATAAAGCAATTACTACAAGAAAAGATAAATATGGGAAATATTGTGGATCAAAGCCAAGGGGTATCTTAAATATAGACTGCTGAAGAAAAGCACATGGATGTTCCCATATCTTGTCAATGGTAGCTTTTAGGAGGTTATCTTTAAAAGAAAATGGATGAGTCATGATATAACAGCTGGCCCCTTTTTCAGCACATTCTACAAATTAGAATTCTTGGGAGACCTCGTGCCCCAATTCATCTTCCAATTTCCAACAGACAAGGTACTTCACCTTTTTGCACCGCATTGGCATTTGCATTGCGGTGCCTGGATTATGGTTAATGGCTGGTCTGGGCATGTTTCCTTTTTAGGAATGGGAAGGATGAGATCATTCTTCAACTGTCTTAATCTTTAACTATTTTAACAAAATACAGTGTTCATGCTTGAGCCATCAGGTGTTTTATTTTTTCCCTGTCCACTCTGCTTTTTTTTTCTACTCTAGTCAATCCATGCAGCACTCTAGCTGCACATTCTTCTGATTATATTAATAAGCTGTGGCATGAAATCTAACTTAAAGTTTCATAAATTTGCCTTGTTCCTTGAAAATAATTAGCATGAGTTTGAAACATCTGTTGGCTGAATTCTCAAAGACTATCACAATCCTGGCAAAATCATTTACACAGTATGTCTTACGTCATTATATGCTACATCTATAGCATCTTTTTTCCATTGGTTGGAGCTTCTAAATGTTTTCCACTCATGAGAAAATGCAATTAATAGTGGATTCATGTGTCATCAGTCATCTTGATAATATATGCATGTATAGAAACAGAGAAGCTCCAGTTTTTAAATAACGCATTTCCTCAAAAATTCATACAAATAAGCCAAAGATTATGCTAAGTAGGTCTCGAGAAACATTTAGAGCATGCTCCCTGTTATATGCAATTTTAAAATAATAGAAGATATCATTGCTCTTGGAGCTTTGGGCATTCCTGGACCTGCTAATTCTTTGTGAACGCATTGTTACTTTGGCAAGATGCCAGAGTGTTGCCCAAGCGATGTTAATGTAACATTAGGTATATAAATGCCAAACAGGACATTTCAAAACTTCTGAATGGGTTATGGATCTATCAGTGTCTACAGCTTTTTACTACCAGACAGGTAAGAGTAGAACGGGTGTTAACACCTGCCCCGTGGTAAGGGCTGAGTGTCGAGCGTATGGCAGGGAGTTACAGGAGTGGAGAGTCTTCCCAGACCAACTGATGACACCAGTGTGGTGGAGCTGTGGGAACGCCAAGGGTCCCTGCCCCCCAACACCATGGCATGTTTGGTACTGAGGGCCTGGCCATGAAGACAGAGCTGGTGTGGTCGGACATTTCCAACAATCCCGCCATCTAACCATTGTCAGCTCATCCTCTGTTAGTTCCAGGCAAAACCCTTTTGTGAGTCACTTCTCCGAAGCTCAAAGACATCCACAGAAGAACCTAATGTCCCACAGTTCCCCCTTAGGATTTAAACTCAGGAAAGTTAGCATCTGATGCATATTCCCCGTATCTAAGTCATGTGCTGACTGCATGCACATAAAACAGGAACAAGTCAGTCTCTCTCTATGTTGTGTTCTCCCCTTTTTCCCCACGATTTTCTTCCTTCATCATGCAAATGCAAAAAGTGGCCAGGAGGGTTAGGCTAAGTGGGTTCTAGGTAGTTCCTACTGTGTGATCTTAGTAAGTCACTTACTAAGGCTTCTCTTAAATGATTTCCTTATCTGTGAAAGGAGATGTTTAAAACTCAATGCTATCTTTGGTTCCTTCACTTCTAAACGTCAATGGTTTCTCCTTTCTTGGTACTATGCCGTCTCCCTGGCTGTTGCCTGTGTCCATTTCTTCATTTCTATTTTAGGAAGTAGTAATCCCTCACGCCCATGGAGCCTCTCCCACCCCACCCCCCACCCCCCACCCTGGAAAAACACCACCAGTCTGTAATGGCAGGTCCTCTAGCTCTGGGTATATTGTGTTTACACTGCTCTGCCTCTGTAAACTGTCAGTTTCTTCAACAAACACATTCTCCACGTTCCCAACTTTGGGAAACTTGGTATGCACTCAGTAAGTATCTTGTGAATAAATGACCTTTCTAACCTTCTCCCGGAGGGTCCCTTCAAGCAAAGGGAAGGGTCAAGAGGAGTCATCCTTTGCTTTTCTGGACAATTCTCTTCACAAAGAGCCAGTCTTGCCTCCTGTCTCTTCTGCCTGAGGTGACTTTTTGAAGCTGTGGGTCTTCCCTGGTGATTGGGATTACTGATCACCTCGCATTTACTCACAAGTGTAGGCAAATAACTGTATTGGGTATCAAGGAATATATCCCATAAGTAATAAAGTCACAATTATGTTATCTCTATAACAATTTGATAATCTCCTATCATACTAGACTATGAGTTTGGCTATAGGAAGGGCCATATTTTCTTCATCCCTGACATAGTCTGGGGCATCAGATATTAGGTTTCATACATTTTCACTGAAAGTTTGTTTGGGGTTGAACCAGATCCCATTCAGTCTGAATTCATGCCCTCAAAAGCATTTTATATTGCTCCCTATAAGATGCGCAGGCACTCTGGCTTTAATTTATCAACGTTTTCTTTGATCTATTTTCTGGGAGGCAGGATTATCAACAATTTTTTAAATTAAGATATGACTGACATGCAACACTGCATTCGTTATAGGAGTACAACACAACAATTCACCATATGGATAGATGGTGAAACGGTTACCACAGTAAGTTTGGTTAGCACCCGTCCCCACACAGAGTTACACTTCTTTTTTCTTGTCCTGAGGACTTTTAAGATTATACTCCTGGCAACTTTCAAATATGCAGTAGAGGATCATTAACTACAGTCACCAGGCTGTATGTTATATTGTTTTATTTTCCACATTTCCCTTTGGAAACCACGTGGGGTTTTGGTACTTTACACATTCCCCTTTACACAATAAAACATAATTCAACTGCCTGCATCTGGGCGAAGGGACACAGCAATTAGGACAGCTTTGGGAAATAAGAGAGTGACAAGTAGGTGGCCTAACTGGGGAAACTGAATTCACAACGACAGAACTGCTAATTAACAAACCATTGCACACTGAAGCATGCCTTCATGCTCACAAAAGTGGTAAAGCAGCACCAAAGGCCCATATTTTGGAGAGGCTCTAGTGAGATACTTAAAATTCATGAGCTTGATCAAGGTTTAGCAATATAAATGACTTGTCTCTTGGGCTTGACCAATTCTGCTACGCTGAAAGATACAGCATGGGGGCACATTTTATTTTAACTGCAGTATTGAATTAAAAGACATAAATATAGGGAATAATTTATAGCCTCAAGATGCCTTAAAAATGAATTCTCCTTGGTAACTTAACTGCAAATGCACAGGAATGAAAAATGTTATAATTATATAACATGCTGAAGTCAGAGTAAATTTTTACCTTTAAACATTACTTTTGATATGATCGCAAAACACCCATTCAAAAAAGGTCTATAAAATTCTTCTCAGTGTTGAGACCCTGAAAAAAGAATGCAAGATGCTTTCCTCAGAGAGAGCCAATCTCCCTGAAGCAGGCACACTGGTTCATTTGAAATTGCCTATTAGTTGAATAAAATAACACCTCTAAGTAGCCAGTAGTATTTTTTTACAAGGCTCTATTCTGAACTTTTTTTTTTCCTATTGGGAAAACAAATCTGCAGATTCAGGCTTAGAAATACACTCGGAGTCGGTAGAAAAAGCAGGGTTTCTGCCTTGCTTCCTAGCCAAGAGATAATGGATCCTTAGGCAGTTTGTCAAGAACTCTTGCTTCAGAATTGTCCAAAGCAAGCAGCTGGCCAGAAATAAAATTTGAACCCCCCAAAGATTTTTTTAATTCACAAACCTCCAGAAACATGCCCACAAAATACCACCATCAGAGCTTCAGTGTTTCGAGTGTGGGTATGTAGTCAACAATCTGGAATACTCTAATTCTCACGGCGTAACCTCCATCTGTCATCTAGCTTGCTGAGGAGAAAACAAGTTGGAGGTGATAGCAACTAATACAGCTGGAGAATGGAAAGGAATAACAAAAAGTAAGATCCTCAGGGTGTTAGAAGTAATTACAACAGAAATCATCTCGCTCAGAGTACAGTGGAAATTACGCCTCCTGGTGCCATATTGTCCAACGGTTGCCCCTGTCAATCTACAGGGCAGAGGTGGTGACAAGAATGTACTCATCCATGTACGGGCCCCTTGTTCCTGCTTTGCCTTCAGTCTCAAAACTGCCTATCAATGAACCGATTAGGCCGCAAATTTGCTAGCAGTGCTATTCCATATCTCCCATACCTTCACAACCAAAAATGTGCTGTGAGCTGTGCAACAGGGGCCACCATGGGCGAAGAGTGTGAAGAGTAAAAAGGGGGAGAAAGAGAAAAAAGAAAGAGGAAAAAATGAAGAGGTAACCTGTGGAAGCAGGAAACTAGAGGAAATAAAAACTTTCTAGTTTAACTTCTCAATGAGTCATGGGGGCAAGGGAAAGAACGCATGCCTCTTTTCACTAACGCTTTTGGCAGTAAATCTTAGAGATGGTGTTTGTTAGATTATTACAGTACCCCTCTGAGAGCAATAACATGATGCAATTAAAAAAAAAATCAGGACAGGGGCGCCTGGGTGGCGCAGTCCGTTAAGCGTCCGACTTCAGCCAGGTCACGATCTCGCGGTCCGGGAGTTCGAGCCCCGCGTCGGGCTCTGGGCTGATGGCTCGGAGCCTGGAGCCTGTTTCCGATTCTGTGTCTCCCTCTCTCTCTGCCCTTCCCCCGTTCATGCTCTGTCTCTCTCTGTCCCAAAAATAAATAAAAAACGTTGAAAAAAAAATTAAAAAAATAAAAAATAAAAAAAATCAGGACATCCGAACACTAAATTATCCCAATTTACAGAAAGCACAGCAAAATCTTTCAGTTGTCACTGGCTGAATCAGAATGAAATCCACATCCCGTACAAGAGATCACACTGAAAGTGGTTTTATTTGGTTTTCATTAAAAGCTTTCTAGATTGTGGCTAGTAAAAGAGGCCTGTATATTCTAACAACAGTTTAGTGTTTATGAGCATTACAGGAAAGAATAAAACTTTGCAGATACCTATTTGCAGAAATGGCAGTGGAAAGTAGGGTTGTGAGATTTTTCTACTGTATAAATATAATCATCATCATCTCATCATTCTCAGGCCATTTTAACTCATCTTCCCACTTTTTGAATTCACCTACAAATTACCTCCAATATTTGCTGATAATAATATTACCAAATACCATTTTCTCATTTAAAAAGCATTTTCACATACCTCATCTCATGACATTCATCCCAGCACTTTGGTTCAGAATTAATTTCATGATTTTTCAGAAAAGAAATGGCATCTTAAGAACACATAACTAAATTAACTATGCCCCTAAAGCCAGCGAACTTGGTTCAAAATGAGATTTTTTTCAACACCAAAATATGCCCATTCTATAATACTGAAATACAGCTGCAAGCTTGATACATAATTTTGAGAAATAGTAATTTTCTTAGATTGGATTGATTTGGGGACCATCAAGTTTTTGGCACTGACTTTTGAATAAAATGAATGATCAGGCAAGACAGTGCCATATGAAATTTTTAAAAAAGAAATTACCTATGGTTCTGAAGATAATTTCAAGAGAGGAATTTAAGATTTTTCAACAATAATGGTATATTGGAATCCAGGCGCACTTTAAGGGTAACAAATTTAAAGTATGATAATGGCTGCTACAATATTTTGCACACAGTAGGCATTCAATAAATACTCACAGAAAAATTTTAAAGGAAACATTCCCTATATAAGTACTGATAGGATTTCCTAATAATCAGTTTCATCAGAAAATTATGCATAGATATTAGAAATGCAAATTGGTACAGATGCTCTTAAAATAACTTTGTGAAAGCTATGAAGAGCCTTAACATGTCTACATATTTTGGTCTATGTATTCCAATTTAAGGATTTAACCTAAAGAATTAACTTAAGATGTCGGCCAAGATTTTTTCTTTTAAATGTTCACTATGACATTCATTATTTATGTGTACACATTTGTAAAAAGAAAAGAAAAAACAATAGCAAAACAAAAACCATTAATAGGGGATTCATTAAGTAAAACTGTATGCATATAATAGAATATCATTCAGCTGTGAACATATTATTTTAAAGAATTTTATTTGTGTAAGGAACACTTGAAACACTGACCTTCAAAAAGCAAGAGCACAACAAAGACTCCATATACTGCAGAGTAAAAAGTAATCATCTCTGATTTGTGTGACTGTTTACAATTTTCTCCTTATCTTTTGAAAATACTTTATTTTGGGTACATTATTTTTATAAAGACACCTAAGTTAAAGTCAGTAACTAAACATGGGTGGAGTTTTTAGCATGTGTCAGGCAGGGTTCTAACCTTTTTACATATATTATCTCATTTAATTCTTATAAAAATTATTGATACACAGCTAGTTATCCTATTTAAGAAGTGAGGAAACTGGGGCAGAGAGATGCTGAGCAACTAACCCCACATCACCTTCCAAGTAAATATCTGAGCTGGGTTTCGAACCAAATCATCTGATTCCAGACCTCCTACTCTTTCCTGCCATAGTATATTCTCCTTATCACACGGGCTGCTTAGTGATGTGCCTGAATACATTAAGGTCATGGAGCAAGCCATCTCTGACAACTGTGATCCTTGTCTACGAAGTTTTATAACCCTATTGGTGAGCTGGCTTATGATTCTGATGGCGTGTTCAGTGTGCTTTACTCTCTATAACCAATTTTCATGAATGTGTTACTTCTTCATCCTGAGAACACAAAGGTTATTTAACAGAGAGGGACATTACATCCATTTGCATCCACTTCGTGATCATCCATGTATGGTATATCAAGCACTGAACTAAAGTTGAGAATAATTAGCTGGTTAGAGCTCTCTCTACCACAAATTTAACACTACCTTGGAGGGGGTATCTGCTTTTAATTAAAGCTATTTCTTGACCATGAGAAAAGAGCACTACTTTAAGAGCAGGGAGATTCAGATTGTTTCTCGCTAAAATTGCTCCTTAGCCATTAGGGCCTGCGACAATCAAAGACAGCACAGTAATTTCATTGGTTTCGGAAGTTCCCGTTAAATTCACTGGCAAACATGTCCACAAAACCACAGCCGCTAAAATTTTAGAGGTGTGAGTCAGTCACGATAATAAAAATAGAGAGTATTATAATGATTGTATCAGGTAGGAAGACACAAATATAGTTTTACTATGGATGAAAGCTATCAATAGACACTTTTGTTACTGATTCTGTTTAAATGCCCTCTGAAAACTTAGAGTCTAATATACAGTGGGTTTTTTTCTGGTTATTATTGTTGGGTTTTACAATTACCTGTTTATAATCAGATCCCTTTTTTTCCTTTTTTAAAATTTTTTTAATGTTTTTTAATTTATTTTTTGAAGGAGAGAGAGAGAGAGAGAGACAGAGCATGAGTGGGGGAGGAGCAGAGAGAGAGGGAGACATAGAATTCGAAGCAGGCTCCAGGCTCTATGATGTCAGCACAGAGCCCAACGTGGGGCTCGAACTCACGAACCATGAGATCATGACCTGAGCCTAAGTCAGCCGCTCAACTGACTGAGCCACCCAGGCGCCCTGGGATCCCTTTTTTTTCTTAATAAACAAAAAGTCGGGAAGACTTGTCACTAGCATGTTACTAGCACGGATTTACTTTATACCTTAAATTTGTTCCTTCTCTCCAGATACCATGTGAGTCTCCTATCAAGTACAAGTGAGAACACCCTTGTCCTACAGCCTGTCTGAAGCTTTATTACATATATCGTTGCAAAGCATAATATAAATCAGCATCTTTTTGGCAACAACTCAAAGGCATATATAGGTATAATGTGTGTCAGTAAGTTTTATTCCAATTTTCTTTGCTTATAAAGCAGATATTTATTTCTACTAATTCCAGAATAAACAGGTAGGAGTATAATAGATGTAAATAGAAGAAGGTCCATTATGTTCTCATAAACTATGAGTTGACCCACTGCAAGTATATGATGGGTGTATCTCTACATGTTGCATATAATAATACATACTGGTTTACCACCTAACAGCTCCTATGAAATTTGGTTCCTGAGTACTGTATTTTATACAAGTAATAAGAAACTTCATGGCAATCATACAAGAGAAATAACCTAATGTCTAAAGGCACCTTAATTCTATGAACAATTTACAAACAGAAAATTACTACCTTGATTTCTACAAGGTAAAAATATTGTTCCTATCCTTCAAGTATTTTATAAAATGAAACACAAATCAAAGTAGATACAGAACTACTAATGACTGAAATTGCAGTCTTTTCCTTCTATTTTAGGTATTGATTTTATTGGAAAACAATATCCTATATTGAGACCAAAAACTCTGGGAACTGCTGAGGTTCTAGCCACTGAGACAACAATTGCGTAGGGACGCAAATATCTGTACACATTAGCTTCCATTTATATGGTCCCACGGGAGATGTAGCAATAGATTAAGCAATATCTTAATGACACAGTGTAGCTGATATATGCCAAGCACACGGGGAGCATCACATGGTGTTACCTGTACATTCTGCTGAGTAACTTCAAACTAACAGTCAATCCAAACTCAAACATCCAAAAAGAAAAAAAAAATATTCTTTACTTTAGAATATTTCCAGGTCTAATGACTCTGATTCTTGCCTAATTGATTTCCTTGTGCTAAATTCTGTATTGTCCTCCCCTTCACTGATCTATAATTACCTATCACTTCATTAATTAAAATATTTAATTCTTCAAGTATTTTTCTGTTCTATCCGCAGTCTTATGTTTAAGTGAGGACTTGTTTTCGTCTCTTGGAGGTTCACTCATTGTTCATGCACTTTTGCAATACCTTTTCCCTCTTTTTTTTAAGTTGATAAGTAAGCTTCACTGAGATACTTTTAAGATAAGTCAGTATATATGGGCATGAATAGCCTTATGCCTAGTAATCAATATATTATTCCTTCCACTCCTACAGCCATCTTGAAAATGCTATTGGTTAAATAAAAATGATGCTGATGTATGTTTATAATAGAACAACAGGCATCCTTTTGAGAAAAAATCCTTTGTAGGTGGCATGACTGGGGGGAGGGCGGGGAAGACACAGACAGATCTGTGTCATCTGCATACCAAAGAACTTGGCCTATCTGACTGGGATCGTTGTTGCAGAAGAGAATGGGAGAGTATTTAAGGACAGAGCCCTGAGGAGTGTCCACCGACATCAGCACAAAGAAGGCTGGTGGGGATAGCCTAAGGAGGCATGGTACACTGGAAGCAAACCAAGCATTCCTCTATGCTTGAACAACCAAGACTAAGAGAAAGATAAGGTGAGACAAGGTCGTGGGGTCTCAGGAGAGTATAACGCTGCCAAAGAATTGCTGGAAGTGACTTCGGGGATTTTTTTTCTTTAATAAAGACATAACTGGCAACTTTTTGAGTGCCACAGAGTCAACACTATCCTTAAAATCTCACAGATCTATTTCAGCTGCAACTCTACAAGCTCCCTTAAGTCAGAGAAGAAAAATCAATTATTTAATCCATGTGAAAAAAATTAAAAAAAAAAAAAACTGCCAATGTGGTTTGACTAGCAAACCACTGGAGTTGTGGTTTGTGCGTAATGGATTCCCTCTTCCATTGCCTCTAATCTAATTAATTCCTCATATCCGTCTCCATTCCAGCAGACGTGTTTACTAGCCAAGTTGCATTAAGATGATTTTGAATAGCTTCATTGAAAAAAAATGGATAGGAGGTGGGTAAGTGAAGCAAACAGACAGAAACATCAAATACAAAGTTTTTCATTTCTGTGGGCTGTTTCTTTCTTATTACAAAGGTCTTCAATAGAAAAGCAATCTACTTTTCTGAGACACCATGCATATAGAGCATGGCTAAAATAAGGTGGACTATACCACATTTCCTAACTATTACACCTGCATAATTATTCATAGTGCCCCCTTTTACTCAAAAAAGTGCTCTGATTTGGGCAATAAAATTATATGGTTCCCATAGATATGTTGTGACAGGAATGTCAATTTACATAAGACATTGAAACAAACTTGATATGATCCCTTTAACAGATCAATACAGTGGATGTATATAATTTTGCAAGTTCGGAACTGATCAAGGTTTCCTAAGAAAGGATTTAAGTTTCTCTTGTTTTTTATATTATTTGTTGTCTTTCAACATGCTTCTTTTTAATAAAAAGCTATGTTAAGAAAACTAAGACAAAAGGGGCTCCCAGGTGGTTCAGTAGGTTGGGCGTCTGACTCTTGATTTCAGCTCAGGTTTTGATCTCATGGTTCATGAGATTGAGCCTCATGAAGGACTGTCTCTCTCCCTCTCTCTCTGCCCCTCCCACTCCTCCCTGTCTCTCACAAGGAAATAAATAAACTCAAAAAAAGAAAACTAAGTCATGGAGTGACTTAAAAATGAAAAGAAATACAAATCAAGTCTCCTCATGCTTGACTATAAATCTTATTCAGGGTTATGTGAATTTTTTTCAGTGTTTTCTCTCATGAGAACAGCAACCATTTTTGAGATAGAGGAAAACATAGATCATTTACTTCAACTCCTTGATTCTACTTTCAAGAAAACCAAAGCTCAGGGAAATGCAATGACTTGCCCAATGTCACAGGTCTGGTTAGTGCAGAGCTAGGTCTGAAGACCTGGTCCAAACACTGCTTAGTTTGCATTTCATTCTGTCTCCTGCATTAGACTCCTCATTTATTTTATTACTGATGATGCTCCTGGCAGGGAGACAGTCCTCAATATCTAGCTTTGCCCTAAGCCTTACATTTTCCAATAGGGAAAGGTAGAAAAAGCGAAGGATCCCACACAAAAATTTCCACTTACCAACTTTTCTGACAGGGGGCAAAGCAAGGTAGTGTCTGTAAATCAGCATTGTAAAGTCTCTTAGACTGCTGATATTTGACTGTTCTTTTGTTAAAATTTTTAGGTTGCTTTATTTTTGACAGAGAGAGAAAAAGAGAGAGAGCACAGACAGGGAAGGGGCAGAGACACAGGGAGACACAGAGTCCGAAGCAGGCTCCAGACTGAGCTGTCAGCACAGAGCCTGCCACGGGGCTTGAACTCACAAACTGTGAGATCATGACCTGAGCCAAAGTCAGTAGCTTAACCCACTGAGCCACCCAGGTGCCCCTGACTGCTTCTCGAAATAAAGCAAGCTCTGTGTCTTGTCCCTGATTTCAGTGCAACAGACTTTAATGTTTTTTAAGTTTTATTTTGTTTTTGAGAGATAGAATGAGCAGGGAAGGGACAGAAAGAGAGGGAGAGAAAATCCCAAGCAAGCTCCATGCTGTCAGCACAGAACCCCCCCCCCCCCCCCCCAACACGGGGCTCGATCTCATCAACAGTGACATCATGACCGGAGCTGAAATCAAGAGTCAGACCCTTAACTGACTGAGCCACCGAGGTAGCCCAATGCAACAGACTTTAATACAAAAGAACAGTAGGGACTTTGGGAAAATTGGCCCACGAAACATCACTGGGAATTCTGAGTTTAAGAAAAACATAGTCAAGATTTATTTCTTAACATTCAGTGTAATAAAAAGTTTAATTTGTTCTAAAGCAAGTGTTAGGATTAGTTTAGCCAAAGAATTTAAAGGTAAAATTTTAAAAATACAAATGTGTTTAAAGCAATATACTTGTTAAAACAAAACTACTGTAGTAAAAAAACCATTTTAAGTGCTTTTATTTCCTTTATGTACCGTGTTAGATACTGAGTTGAATCAGAATGTGCATTTGAATCAGGGGAATGTATTTATTTACTGAATTTATATTATCAATAAATTCAAGGAGAAGCAATTGCACTAATTGGATTTTAACACACTGAAATTTCTTGCATGAAGGTTTAATACATATTTGATGACCCCATCTGTCCTACACCTAAACAAATTTAGATGAAACATGTTTATTGAGAAATTATTTTCCATCAAGGAATCAGTCAACATGATGTGACTAACCAAAAGGGTCATAATTGTAAAAAAAATTTATTGTGTTTCCAGACAGCTCAAATGATATTTCCACATATTTTTCACAATTACCAAGAGGATTTAGTTCTTTATAACAAACATATCCTCAGATCATTTTAAAAAGAAGAAAAAGAAAGGAAAGAAGACAGGAATTAAAGTAGTACAACTACAGACCAGAGTTACTGAACTCCCCTGACATTGTATATACCTCTCTATCATCAGAATTATATCACTTTGTAAAATCGTATTTCTTTTTTTTCCCCACTAAATGTTAAGCTTGAATAAAAGGGACTCTCTTGATATTCTTCACATCTCTAGGTTAAGCACAAACAAGCCACAATTAAGAAGTTAACATATTTGTGGGGTGCCTGGGTGGCTCACTTGGTGAAGCATCTGACTGTTGATTTCAGCTCAGGTCATGATCTCACCGTTTCGTGAGTTTGAGTCCGGCATCGGGATCTACACAGACAGTGTGGAGCCTGCTTGGGATTCTCTCTCTCTGTCTCTCTCTGCCCCTCCCCAGCTCGTGTTCTGTCCCTCTCAAAATAAGTTTTACAAATTCAAAAAAGAAGTTAATATATTTGTGCTGAATTAACTGATTGATTAATACATGGATGGATGGAGAATTATGGTTGGTGAGGAATCAAGATAAGTTTAGACAGTAAGGATAACGGTAGCATGTCAGGTGAGATGAGGATCCATGGGCAAGCTGCTAATGGAACTGGCTTCTTTCAAGGCAGCATCGACATTGAGGGAAAAGGAACCACTCAATTCCACACCTGTTTGTTGTGGGTTAGGAGTAAGAACGTGATCCAGGCAGCATTGCAGGAGGAATTTCATTTCCTAGCAGCCGTAACAGAAGTGAACATCCCACTACTTCGATACAGCATATGATTATTCTTACTATTTCAATCGTAACTCTCCCCCAACTCTAATCCTGAATAATTTGATGTGTCTTATAAACACTTCTCAGGCATATTTACATCATCATCATAGATATTCCTCTGAGTCAAGGAGATGCAGGATGTAGTTTTGCCCTCCTTGGACAAACAATTTAATCCGGGTGGAAACCTGTAAAATACTCTTCAAAAGGATCACAAGGCAAATAAGATGTGATGAAAGGGGCTGAGTGGGTGCCCAGGCAGGAAGCTTCTCCTGAGTCGGCCTTGCTGGTAGCAAAGGTAAGAGCCACAGGCTAAGTCCTAGACCCAACAACTTCCACTTGGGAGGGTGTCAAGATCACCAGAGGAGGTGTCAACGCACTTAGTTTCCAGTTTGGGCTCTGCCACTTAGAACAATTCATTTAACTCTTTGAACTTGAATTTCCCATCTATCAAGGTCTTTGATGCTTCCTTCTTTCTTTCTGCTGTCTAACAAAAAACCATTTGTTGAGCTCCTATTAGGTATTAATCACTGCGGCACTCCTCTGCCCTAAAATAGATGTGCTAATGCTAATGCCTCTTTGAAGATCAAAGAGACGAGATGTGCAGGAACCTTGTAAATAGCACAGTGTTATATAAAAGGAAAAAGCCTTATCTCTGACCCCTCCCATGTTCCCTATCAGCTTTAACACCCTGGGTTCCACATTCTATCTTGTTTCCCTCCCTTCCCTACCAAAATGATGATTGCATTGATGAGGCACACTCTGGAGAGAATCTTGTTATGATTTTGATCACTTTCTATAGCTGTCATTTTTACTAGGCTATTCAAAGAAAACTATACACCTTAGAGTGCCCCTACTTTAAATGTGAGCACGCACACAAATACACACTCATGCACACCATATACAGAATCACAAAATACAACAATGTGCTTTTTTTTTTTTTAAGAAAAGAAAGATAAGAAAAGAAGCACCCTGTGCCTAATTCCCAGCAAGACTAGATTAGATCTGTGTGAACAATCATCTGGAAAGTAACTAAAAGCAACAACAATAACAACTAACACTTACTGAGTCCTTACTATAGGGCAGGTACTGGCTAACTGGATGTAACCTTTTATAATAGGCGCTATTACCCTCAATCCGTAGATGATGGAACTGAAATGGAACGAGGTTAAATATTTATGCATTTATTAGTTTATGAGTGAGAGGAAGGATTTAAACCCATGCTAGTCTTCCCCCAAAGCCTGTGCTCTCAATCATTCATGTTGCTGCAGAAGATGCCTCTGGGTGGCCACAATGTCACGAAACCCACCTGCTAAACGAAATGCTAAGCACGACTTCATAAGGTTGTCATTTGGGTCCACAATGAATGTGTACCATTCACTCTAATTCTGTGGGCAGGTTTGAGAGGCAACAAATTTAAAATGAACATGATTAGAATTAGGCACACTGATAGCCTTACTGAGAAAAGGAAAAACATATTTTCAATATATATGTAATATATATGTAATATACTATATGTATATATGTAATATACATGTAATAAATATACAGAGAGAGCACATGCAAGGACTCAAAACTCAGCAGAGCAGAAGACCGGAAAACTTTACTGTAGGGCCCGAGACCCAGATCCACCTCAAAATATCTCAAAGGCTTCATATGCAGGAAGGAGTCATTAGGTTAATACCCAAATAAAACCAGATCAATTTAAGAGAATACAATATACAAGGATTATGGAAATCATGGAAATTAGGAAAGATGTTCCTTTCCTGAAAGAATTCAAACCTATAGAAGATGCTTCAGTTATTCAAACAACTAAGTTTTGCAGGATATTTTAACCCTAGATATTGCCAGGTTTCCATCCAGATGAGGACTTCATATTATACTATTTACCTTATCATTTTATTATATTTATTTTTATATTTTTATCTATACACATGTTTGTATTGATTGTGTTATGAATACATTGTATTAATACTGTTAATAATCTACCGTTCGATTGGACTATGTGTAGGTCAGATGAATCATTTCCTTGGAATATATGAGTTTAAAGCAACCCAGGTTTCATCCACCTAGAGTTCTTTTTTCCATATTAACACACAGCTTAAAAAGACTCCCTGCAGCTTTCTGTCTTTCCTTGCTAATCTATGTGTCCTCCTTCAACACCCTATCAGGATATTCTGAGCCTACCTGAGTCTGAGACCCCGAAGGCACTAAGCCCCAGTCAATTCCTGGCTAGGAAGCTATGATGTCTCTAATAGCCTTGCTTGTTCATGCTCAGTAAAGTCCTATCTTTTAGAGGAAGGACTCAGATTGAGCAACATAACTTCACAGGATTAGGAAGCAGTGGAAGACAGGTGAAACCAATACTGGTACATTTCCTTACTTGACATCCCTGTGAGTTCATTACTGCTATCAACAAAGGTTCAGATTTGAATTGTTCCCAATATCTATTGTTCTGGTCTCCATTAAAGAGGGAAGCCAAACGGGGACAGGAGACCCCCGGGGTGGAGACCCGGAGGGAGAAGACTCTTCTGGGGAAGAGCAGGCACAGAGTGGGTTGCCGCTATCAGAGGTGGCCGGTAGGGATGCTGGCAGCTCATTATCATTTGCTCTCAGCCTAAACACGGCAGCAGAGCCCCATCAGTGCTAAGAGCACTTGAGAGGATGATGCCAAGGAAGGCACAGTGGTAACGAAACATCCGCACTGGTGTTTGACTGAATATCTGCACCTCCACCTCCAGGAGAGCAAAACACACAAGGTTCTCTAGGGCAGGGGCCATGTTGGAGTCACCGATGTCGTTTCACAATCTTGCCAGGAAACGTGACACGGGACAGGTGCTCATAAAACATTTGTTGCAAGCAGGAGTCAGTGGAAAGGTACCAGCCCTATCCATTCTATCAAACCTAGGAAGATTCCACAAGCTTCCTCTGGCTCCTCAAACATACTCAGGCAGTTGTAAGTACATTTGATTTCAAGGACAAAGTTGCTGTCTATTTTTAATAAAGAAGCAGCTTGAGTGAATCCCTTGTCTATTTTCTTACTCTCTTATTGCCTTTTGTTTGCTTGAGCAAGAATCTGGACTAATTTCAGGCTTCACTTCATTTTAGTAATAACTGAAATCTAATCAGGGCTGCATATTCGTTGCCTGTGTCTCTGTCCCTCTGCCTGCCCCCTCTTCCCTCCTCCCTTTCTCTGCCTATCCCTCCCTTTTGTACACTGGGAGCCTCCCCTCTCTCTCTCTCCCTCTCTCTTTCCCACTATCCAACGTCCTCCTCTTCCCTCTGACCCTAGGTACCTCTCTGCCTCTCTCTCTTTCCTTCTCTCTCCCTCTCCTTCCCCTCCTTCCACTCTATCTCCCTGCTTCCTTCCCTTGCTCTGTTTCTGCCTCTATCACACCCACCATTCTGTCTCCCACTGCCCTCCCTCCCTACCTCCCTCTGACACCTCCCCCTTGCCCCATTTTTGGTCCCCAATCTGCCCCCTCTGACTCCTCTCTCACTGCCTCCTCTTTCTCTCCCTCTTTCAGCTGATAGGTAGAACTCACACTCAGAGATACACACATTGAACTAAATAGCTCATTTAAAAAACTGTGTCAAGTTAATATTATAACATTTAGTGTGTGAGAATGAAAGCTGTCCTCTGGGAATTGTTTTTGTTTTATCATGCCCTAAAATTTAATCTCTATATAAACAGGACTTAATTTCACTTTCCCACCTTTATCTCTGTAAATAATGTGTGTGTGTGCGTGCGTGCGTGTGTGTGTGTGTGCCAGAGAAAAGTTCTCTGTTGAGAGGGAACATTTGGAGGCTTCTGTTAAAGGTTATAATCAATTACATTTATAAACATATTGACAACAAGCATCCTCTGGTCCTGCCTCTCTGTTGTCATTAATTCACACTGTCTTGTAATATATAGAGAGGAAAAAAAAGACCAAGAAACTACTATTTTAAGTATAGAGAAAAGCTACATTCATTGTTCAGCCATATAAGGAAGTTAAACAGTAGAGGGCCAGGGCAGACAATGACAGAAAGCTACTAATAAAGACGTTTCGTTTTTATTTAGGAACGAAGGAAAAATAAGAGAGACAGAAGACTAGATAGTCATTGAACAGGTCAGGTACCTGGAGGGCTTATAACAATCAGCGTTTTTCTTGCTTTTCAGACTCAGTCTGATCACGGATCTTTTAGGTTAATGGAGAGTGGGGGTGGGGTGCAGTGTGGTTAATGCATGTTCAAGAATTCCAGAAAGATAAATGACTACTGTGTTTTGTCCATTCTGAGCTGCATTGAAGGGACGTTGTAGTCAGGGTCAAGGCACGACAAGCCCCCTGCGTGTCCATTCTCGCCTATGAAAGCCATTCAAGAGGAGAACAGTCCCTGAGGCAGCAGCACAGATTTTGCCCTCAGGCAGTCCTACCGGTAAATTCTGGATCCAGCCTTCTTAGCTGTGTGACCCTGAGAAAGTGAGTACTCTAAGCCTCAATTTCTCCACCTGTAAAATGAGTATAGAAGCATCGAGCTGACGCAGGCGCTGTGAAGATTAAATCCAAAGCACATCGTAAGAAACACAGTGCAAAATCTGGTTCTCAGCACATCTTGTAACACTACCATCACCACCAAAATCACCGCTGCAACTGCCACCATCCCCATCATCCCCACCTCTACCTACATCATCCTTTCTTTCCAGCCAGATGAGCGTAAGCAACTTCCTGAGAATCACAAGGCTTGTAGGGGACCAAGGTAAAGCTCAAACTTGGGTCTGGAATCTCAGTTGAGGACTTGTCCCAAGTCCATCTTTATCTCAGGAAGTCTAATGTGGAAAAGTGGAGTGCTCTTGGTGTCAAGGGTCATCACAGGGCTTCAAGAGTACCCAGAACTCCAGATATCTCATGCCTAAGCCTACCGGAAATAAGATATCCTAGGCTGCTTCCTTAATATCTGAATCACCAGGTGTAGGAAATTTCCCTGGTTGCTCTGTTATCGTGAGCACCAGCCTGAAAGGCCAGGGACCAAAGTTCTGCGTTTGGCTCTGCTTTTGCCCCCTGCCTCCGTATCTTCAAGTGTCACCAAAGAACACAATGTCTATTTCCCTATCTGACCCCGTGGAGACATTGCAAGAGGGAAAGAAAATGTCATCTAGAGCCCAAATCCTCAGGAGAAAGGCAGGAAATGAAAAGGCATTGTTTATTTCGCCTGGCTCTGCAGTGAGACAGCTGTATGGGCCTGTGAATAAAAAAAAAAAAAAAATGAGCCCTGGCTGGCTCAACCTTTGGCAAATAGATGGGTATTACGTGGGCAGGAGGCTGAGCCAGGAGAGGAAGCAAAGGAGGAGATTTCCTTTAATTCTGCCCATATTGTTGACTGCTTGTTTTCCCTCCCAGGACCTGCTGGACTTCCCCGCTGCCAGAGCACAAAGTACAAGGCAGTGTGGGAAGCCAGCAGCTAAAGCACCAGCTGCCGCAGCTGCTTGCCTGCTCCGTCAACACCTTCCACAGGGCTCCCCTCAGCGGGCTCACCCTGAGCAGCTACAAAGATCATTGCTAGTGCCACTGACTCACCTTACATTTGGCTGTCCTCTCTTCCCCTCCTGCCACCTGGCCCAAAGCGACTTCTATTCTATCCTTGCAAGGATAACGCTTAAGACTTGCATGGCCTGTACAACGTAATAGGGGCCTAACAGCTTTTGCATCCCCAAGACTGCAGGTCCAGTGAGCAGGTATCAGTATCCATGACCGAACATGAAGGAGACATTTTATGGGAACACCTCTATGGTTCTCAAGATACTGCAACCCATAGGCAAGTGTCTACACCTCAGCAAACAAGGACAGAGCGATGTAACAACAAATAACCCCATTATAGGCGTTATACCCTCAAGGTTGCTCCATTCAAAAGAATTAAGCTTACTGAAGTCTCTTTCCCTGGGTCACCAGTGTCCTCAGGAAGGAAGGAAGGAAGGAAGGAAGGAAGGAAGGAAGGAAAAGAAAAAGAAAGAAAGAAAGAAAGAAAGAAAGAAAGAAAGAAAGAAAGAAAGTCTCTTCCCATTTCACAATGTGGTATAAAATCTTCTCAGGTTTTACCAAGATGGTGGCTATATGCTGCTAATTCTGAAAAAATGCGGCTAGAGTGGGAGGCACATGGGTTAAGGGCTGCTCAAGGAGGTAGAGGATTAAAATAAGTCAAAACCATTCATAGACATCAAGGACTAATTCACAAAGTGCAAGATAAAATACTGACAACATTTTGCTAGAAATCTTGTTCATTTTCCTTAGAAATACAAGAGGCAATGCAGTACGGGGCGGGGCGGCGGGGGTGGGGGGAGGCAAGCACATAAGCTTTTTTTTTTTTTAAATAGAGCAGTTCTTTTATTTATATTTTTTAACTTAATTTTTTATTTTATTGTACTGAAAAAATCTTGAGATCTACTCTCTTAACAGATTTTAAGTACACGATACAATATTGTTAACTATAGGCACACTGTTTTATGGTAGTTCTCTAGAAGGTATTCATGCTGCATGATTGAAACTTTATACCTATTGATTAGCAGCTCCCCTCTCCCCCCCCCCCCCACCCCTTGCCCCTGGCAACCACAACTGTGCTATTTCCAGGACTGACAATTTGAGATATTTCAAATAAGTAGAATCATGAGGTCTTTGTTCTTCTGTGACTGGCTTAAAGGGATATATGCTCAGATTAATTTAAATAACTTCATAATGATTTTAAATCCCATTAAAGAAAATAAATGTCCACTGAGGTTTTCATTCAGTTTGATACCCATGCTGCCTGTTTAGTGAAATTTCCCATACTTTCAGATTTACCAAGATACTACTCCATCTTAAAAAAACACATTTTTCTCTCCAGTTATGCTTTCTGGTCCTTCAGAAGCAAATGCAAATATTTTGTCCAAAATTAAGACTTCTCCTACAGCTTACACCATGCCTTCATAGTGATGTCTGACTTATCTCGTTATCTCCCATTTTAGAGTATCAGGAGTGTATTTCTTCTGTTTCCTTCATAGTAACTCACCCAGTGCTGGGCACAAATCAGTAGCTTATTATGCATGTACAGATTGATTGATATATAAATTCTTTTCTAGCCTTAACCAAGTGAAGCAATCGTCCCCCTGTGGCATGGCCTTGAATGATGATTCAGAAACGAGTCCGTACTTTAAACACTTCAGTGTGTCTGAACTATGAAATTTCCTCATTTGGTAAGATAAAATTTATTTACATAACTATATTATAACCCTAAACTCTAATTAGTAGCGGGAAAATGAGATGACAACAGTAAACATGGAAATCTGGTAAACAACCCTGCTTCACATATCAATTTAGGCTCCTGGCAATAGCAAATGGGAAGTCAAAAACTTTTTTGGCGCTTACCCTGTCTTATATTTGTAATAGTTGTGCATACATGAAAATAATGCATTTGTAAAAGCACTTCTTGTAGCTTTAATTTAGATTTGCAGATGATACTATATGTGGTGTGGATCTAGGAAGAGATAAATATTCCAGTCTGAAAAGATAATCCACCAAAGCAGAAATCCATTAAAGTCCTTAAATTATTCCATCTAAATTTCTTTTTTTAGTATATTACCTTGGAAAATTTTATGTCAACATAAAATACCACGCTTCTATCATTTTCATAGGTTAAATGTAGCAAATAAAATTCTTCCTCCATAAAGTAAATCTTGAGTATGTTGGATTCAAATATATGCCAATGGCCTTTCTTGCCTAACATTATTTTCTATAGTATTTTTCATCATTTCTGATTCCCCCAAACACACATAATTATTCTTCCGTTCTGACCACTTCAGGCTTTCTTACCATTTTTGCCTCATCTCTTTTTTTACAGCTGGCTGTTTTCTTGTATTACATATTTGTTCTACTCTCAAAATTGAATTGCCATCTCATAGAGCTAGGTCTTTACTCCCCGGAATTCTATAGAGCAAGAGAAGAACACTGGTGATATAAGTAGCAAAAACAAAGCATTTACTTTCCCTGGAATATAATAAGAAGAATGCCACAGACCCTATATAATAACAAAATTTCATTTCTATTTCTTTTTCCAAAAACAGGAATATAAATATTTAGTGCCAAAAAAGCTATATTTGTTGAGATGTCTTGCATATTGTATTTCCTAAAGCGAATGGAGTTACAATCACACTTGAAAATGTACTAGTTGTTAAAACAAAATTAAATTTCGACAGACCCATTATTTAATAAATTATGCTGTGGCTAGGAACGCCCAGTAAACTGATTTGCTAAGCAATATGTTACACAAAATCTCCAACCTAGATACCTTGTCCTTCAACTCTGCATCTTAAATATATAATAGTAAATGCTCATGATCTTTGAGTCATTCTCCAAAAATATTATTGGGTTACGACTAAGTCATTGAACTTGATTTGTATCTACGTTAGTTAATTAACCTTAACATTTTACAGAACAGTCAAGCTAATGTTGGACTTTGGAAGACCAAACAACATTTTGTAATAAGTATTACCATTAAACTAGCATCATTAAAAAACGGCCATTAGCAGCACTTCAAATTTGTGGATATCACCTACCAAACCACAAATCAAATTAGCATGTTCTTCATTCTTTATTAGCTGTTGACATTAGACAGAATTCCCGGTTAAAAGTCAAGATTAGCTGGCATGGGTTTAGTATTTGTCATTCATCGAGTTTATACAAAAGCACGTGCTAAATGTTAATTATATCTATTAATGGGTCTTTGCATTGTAATTGTAAAATGTCTTGTCGAGAATACATTTTATTTAAGACTACAAGCACCACTCATCACTTATCAGTATCTTTGTCAGATACATATTTTGATCTTAAGCAAGGTCAAATTGAAATAATTCAACTCATTTATATAAACATGTGAATGAATAGGTACAGATATGCTTATATCAATTTAAATGACTTCTACAAAAATAAGGTCAAAGATTAGGAATCTACCTTGATCTTGAAACCAAAGAATCAATAAAGTTGACTCTTTTTGATCTCCATCCTTGATCACATTGGATCCAAGGAAGAAATGGTTACCTTGGTTAATGGCTTCTTAAAATAGGTAAGTTTGTTTTTTGTTTTGTTTTTGTTTTTGTTTTTTTTTAAGGCAAGGAAGATTTTATTTAAGACTACTGCAAAAGAGAAGAGAGATTAAACTCAATTCTATAGAAACAAAAGGTTGGAGAATTTTCAGTGCTGAGTGAAATCACAAAAAAGTATTAAAGGACAGGAAGGGAATATAATCCAGGCTTTTCCAAGAATCTCTTTATGGTGTTCTGGAAAGAATCATAAATTCTGACTTCATGCACAGCATTAAACAAAGACAAAGATTTTTTAAGTGGTTAATAAAGTTCAGTGGAATCAACAGTCCTACCTATACATCGCAGGTTTCTAAGAAAGTCACCTCTCAAGATTAACTGTATAATTGGATGAGTTATCAATACATTCTTTAAGAGAAACTGGGTTGAGTCCATGTCGTTCACCTTCACTGCCTGATGATAAGCTCTGTGGCTTGGATCTGATAGTGTGGATCTGGCATTAGGAACAACACCTGCGTGGCTCAGTTGGTTAAGTGTCTGACTCCTGATATTGTTTCAGGTCATGACCTTGTAGTCATGTGATCGAGCCTTGCATCTGGCTCATGCTGAGCACGGAGACTGCTTAGGATTCTCTCTTACCCTCTGCCCCTTCCCTGATTGTTCATTCGTTCCCTCTCTCTCTCTCAAAATAAATAAATAAAATTAAAAAAAAAAAAAAAGAAACAACTTCCAGAGGAAAAAATGACCCACTTAAAAAAAAAAAAAGAAGGGATCGTTGATAATATTATGTTTTTCTAGAAACACTTGTTGAAATCCTTGGTGCCTAGCTGAAGGCTAAGCCCCAGTCACCTAAACAAATTTATTTAAGCAAGAGATATATTAAAAGCATCTACAAAGCTTGTCAGTAATAACTCCATAATGTCAGGATGAAGACTCTTTAAAATTAAAATTCTAGAAAAAAGAAAAAAAATTGAGGACCATAATTTTATTCTACTGATAAATAAAATGTTTGCCATTTCTAAAATTTCGTATTTCAACTTAGTGACTAAAATATAGTAAGAGTTTTATTAAACTAGGAACTAGTGATCGATCTAGAATACTCCAAAGAATACATACACAGAGGTAGTATGCCAATAATTCTACCCGTTCTTACCAATTTTCACAAGATATCTAAATTTCTAAAGCTGGAACTTGGCAATATTCCTTCCTTAGCAAGAATTAAATCAATTTAACAGCATAGGGCAAATGTTTTAAATGGAGCTTGGCAGAATAAGCTATTCCATCAAATCAATGTCAGTTGTTTTTTGTTTATTTGTTTGTTTGTTTTCCCTTCTTCTTCCTCTTCTACACTGTGCCCAAAAGAAGGTTTATGGTTTGGTAAAAGTCCTGAACGGCAGAATAGAGAAGGAAAGACCGCCTCTCAAATAAAGAAGTACAGATCCATTATTAACAAAGTCAAGACATTTCCAGGAGAAAACATCCTAAGTAAAATGAATAAACAAAACAAAACAAAACAAAACACCCATTTGGTCATATTTAAGGGCTACCTTGTGAGTTCACTTAATAATATTCAATATTACTTTAGTGACATGTAATATACTTTTATATAGATCACAAGTGCTATCTAATACAAGAGGGTTCAATAACTGAAATGATTAAAAAATATAATGAGAAAAAATTCCTACCAAAGGAATAAAGTTTATGAGCTAATGTGGGCAGGATCACATTCAATGCAAGGCCTCTGGGAAAATCCTTCCTTAAGTATGCAAGGTATTCATTTGCTTCTATATTACTATCTTTCAGTAAAATACATGTCCCAACAAAACACATCCCAATAAGGGGAGTATTAGCAATATGAGAACCAACGTAAAATAAATATTCATCCGAAGTTACCCCCACACACACACGCATCTGAAGATGGATATCATAATCTCTGCTTTGCTTGATTCCATCATGATACCACACTCGGTAACTGTCCATCTTTATAATATAACATCAAAGAGATGTAAAGACATCGGAAGCCATCTTCAGGAATATCTGTTCCCTCTGCCCATCTTCCCCTGCCCCCTCACCCTCACTCTACACTTTTAGCAGGAGAATGTAGTTTTGGAGAGAACATACTTGGCATTTGACATATCACATAACATTTACACAAGAGTTAACCATTTTTAGAACAAACTGTATTACATATTTTTTCCTGGAAATTCAAACAACATAATCATTCATGTTAATACCCTTTGTTGTCCTGCAGATATTATAGTTTCCTCCCTTCCTTCCTTCCTTCCTTCCTTCCTTCCTTCCTTCCTTCCTTCCTTCCAGTTTGGACATTGCTCATTGACTCAAACTTTCTGCTTTGCATTTGGTGAGTGCAATGCCCCCTCCTAGGTAAGGAAGGAGAAATAGCTCTAAATAGCAGCTGTCAATGGAAGAATCATCGCACAACCAGGCACTCGGTGTGACAACATTGGCAAGTGTCACTGTAAAGTGTCAATAGGAAGAGTAAATTGCTCCCAATCCTTTTCCCTAACCTGTTCCTTGTCAAAGAGGATGCTTGAACAGAACCTTATTCTCTCTCCGTCACTATTATCAGTAGGGTAAAAGGGTTCACTTAATCATGGAAAGTAAAATCAGACTAGAACTAAATAAGAGCTATATGACTTTTCCCACGTTGGCATAAAACTAAAAAAAGCAGAATTGGTCAAGAAGTCATAATTAAGCATTAGCATGGAAGCAGAAACATTATCTTATATTGTCACAAAAACACAGTATCAGATACAAGCAGCAAAAAAATGTTCCAGTCAAGCCCTGGTAGCCAGGAAATTCTTTTCAAAGGTGTTTCCTTTTTGGGCTTTCCCAATTTGTACTCAGTACAGGGACCTAACATGAGGGTTTAAATATTCACTTTCAACAAATAAGTAAGTAAATAAATATCTCCTTTTTTTTGTATGTATATCATGTGATTGAAAACAGAATGCACATTTTCAACCCATCGTAAGTAGTGATAAACTGTGTCACAAAACTCATTCTATCATAACCTCTATAATGTATGCAAAATTATAATATGTAATATGTAATAAATTATAATGTATGTATAATTAAAGTATGCAAAAGTACAAAAAAAAATAAAACCAAATCAAGATCTCTATATAGACCATATTGATAAGTGGCACATGAGAGAGCACTGGTATTTTTTAAGGGGCCTTTACAGTAAATATTCCATTCCTTGTATGCCTTTTCATTAAAAAAAAAAAAAAATGCATATGCTCTCCCATTCACAAATGCACTCAACCCCACACAGATGTATAAAAAAAAGAACTTACACAATTTCGTCGTTCTGGAACTCGAGCTCTCCGCAAGTGTCCTCAAAGTCCTCCCCACCACCTCTGGCAGTCCCTTCGATGGTTTTATAGGGAACGATAACATTTCCTCGAGCTCCAGATGTTCTCAATACCTTCACCTCCATAATGCCAATGCTCTCGCTCACATGAGTCACAGGTTCCTCAAAAGTAAAGATGCCAGCGTGGTCATCATCGAAGATAGTCACAGTGGCAGTGGAGGGAGAGCCGAGGCAAGCGAGTGTAGAAACATGATTGGCTTCCAGGATGCCATCTTCTGAGGCTTCGGAAGATACTTTAACGTTGCTCAGATGCACAAGGAAATTTTCATCCTCCTCAAAGATATCGTCATCAATGATGCCAACTCTGATTTCCTTCTGGGTCTCACCAGGCTTAAAGACCACAGTTCCTTCGGTAAATTCGTAATCAGACCCAGCATTGGCTGTGCCATCTTCTGTTCTGAAGTCAACAAACACAGTGTTGGTCAAATCACCACCTCTGCGGAGAATGGTCAGGGCTACAGTACCACAGTTCTCCAGACACTGGTATGTCCCTTGTTCAAAGAAGATCTTACTAACAGGGTCATTTTCAGCCACTTCAGTGTTGACCTCATGCATGCTGACTGCCTTCCTTGCCTGGTCAGCTGCATGCCTCTTTAAAATGTTGCCAGCTCCAGTCATCAGGCGAGTAGCTTGGATGCGGTAAAATGCTCGACTTTTTTGCTGCTGACTTAGGACTTGGTAGTTAGCTAATTCTATTAATTGCTCTATTTCTTTCTCCGGATGTTTCTGCTTGAGCTCCTTCAGAATCCTAGCCATTTCTCGCCTGGCCTCTTCATCATCTTGGTCCCTCTCGTCAACCTCCAGAACCAGGGCACCATCTAAGAAATTGTCAACGTGGGAATTGACCACTTTCCCATCCATTTCAATTTCAGTCTTGGAAGATGGCCTGTCTCCTTCATGTTCAATAATCATTCCCCTCTGCTTGCCAGCCCGATACCTCTTGTAGACATACTTGTAAAACAGAAGCCTCCTATCTGCTACCCAAGCGAACACAACACAGATGGGAAAGAAGAAGAAAGTAAGCAAACCTTCCCACACCTCCACGACCCCAGGAGAGATGACAGACAAAATAATGTAAAGCCAAGTATAGGCAAAGATGCTCCAGGCTGCTGTCACAAAGAACACACGCAAATGCTTAATCTTCCTCGTCTCTCCATCTGGGACCACGTAAACACAAAGCGCGATAATGATGAACATATTGAACGCAGCACTTCCCACGATGGTGCTGGGACCTAGGTCTCCCGCAGTGAAGTTATGGCCACACACTTCAATTACCGAAAGGAGAATCTCTGGAGCAGAAGATCCCAGGGCCATCAAGGTCAGGTTCGAAACGGTCTCATTCCAGATCCTCACAGTGGTCTTGGTGGTCTCTCCATTGGGTTTCTTTATGGTTATTTCTTTTTCTTGAGACGTGATGACTTCTATAGAGGACATGAACCGGTCGGCAATGATAGAGACTCCGAGAAACATGTAGACCATGGCCACGAAATACACGGTAGCTCTAGCAATTTTGTCTCCAAAGGAAGGGTCTTGGGGCTCCCAAATGGGTAAAATCACCCCCTTCTTACAGTAATATGAGCCGGTACACTCGCCAGTTTCATTGCCTTCTCCTTCCATTTCTGTGTCAGCACTTATAAGGTCCACATGGGAAAATAAGAGAGCCACGAAGGCTAACAGATGAAATCCCACTGAAAATGTAGGTGAGAGTCTTAATCGCAGCATGTTGTACAATGGTAGACTTCCAACTGTCCCAACCTACCAGTAAAAATAAGATGGAGGGAGGGTAGGGGGAAAAAAAAAATCACACCATCAGAGCCAGATCCAAAGCATGACTAATTACTTACTTTTATTACTTTTACCAATGATTTGTTTATTTTTGGCTACCATAACATCTATGGTGAATCATTATTCTAAGTACCCATCATTGATTAAGCAACCCTTTGTAAAACTCACAACTCAATCTCTCTGCTTTTCTACATGAAGCCTCCATTCCCGGAGCAATGTATACAATTGACTTCCTGGAAGTGAAAAGTTGAATTATAGGTTTGCCTTGTTGAATACATAGTTGGGCATACTAGCAGCCAATAAGGGGCGGGGGCGGGGGAAGACTTCTGAAGCACTGAATAATTTTCTCCTTGTTGCTAATGCAGGTTTTCTTTCAAATTTTGGTTACTATAATCACCTTCCAGAAATGGTTTCATTGCCAAAGTCACCTTATTAAGACTGCTGTTTTAATGTTCAGACTCTAAAAACTTTACCAACACAAGGCCTCTCAATGATCTTAAATTCTGGAGCACACCTTACACTGCATTTTATGAAATCATGTCCTATGGCTCCAAGCTTACTTGGAAACACAGGGGTATCTTCAAGGTTTCCCACAAAGTCAATGGTATTTGTACTTGAGAGGAAAAATATTCTGCTGTAATGCAGTATTTCTGCACATTAAGTATAGTTTTTAAAAACATATTTTGAGGAGAGTACATTTCCTCCTAATTTTCAGCAAGCCCAGTTCCCCGGATATGTTAGCAGTTGGGCATCTGGTTCTTGAAGCACAGCTCTTTGAATCTGGGTACAGATCTCGCTTTAGAATCTACAGGCTGTCCACAGCAGGAAAGAGAGATAACCAGGCCCGGGTCTAGTCGTGTGTTAAGGCTCTTGTCTGACAGGCTGTGAAATCAGCTTTCCCTAGCCATAAAATGTTCCTTCTCGGTGTTGATGTCATACTTTTCCATGGTCATTCGAAAACATATATTGGTTCTGCACAGGGTTCAAGTGACCAAAAAATCCAAGAGCAATAATTCCATCTAAATTAGCTCATGTGGCAGAACAACAGTGACCACAAAGTATATACATGATGAAGGGCTGTAAGTAATTAGGGATCTAGCAGCAGAGTCACTGAGCCACATAAAGCTTGGTAAACAAAGCAAAGTTGTGGGCTGGAAAACCATGGCACTAACCTCACCCACCAGCTCAGGCAAAACTCCACTTGGACCATACATCACCTCTGCCTCTAAGGCTTGGTTAGGTGCTGACATAGAGGAAGGTCTGGTCCAAGTCAGGGTAACTCTGGTCTGGAAGGCCAGTTACGACATCAGATACAGTGTTGGTAAGAAGGGGTCCTGAGTCAGAACATCACCTTGTGGCCTGATAAAAACTTAAAAGTGGAGGTAGACTGGAGCTTTTCAGAGCCTGGGGCAGTCTAAGAGCCTCCCACACATTCATCTACATTCTCTGGCCCATGTTTGCTACTGATGGCATATAGTGGAAATTCACTATGGCCCAGGAGAAACCCCCTGGCCCGGCACATTCTGGCAGACCCTCAGAGAGCCCACCGTTGCCAAAAAGCCCCTTTTAGCTCATCGCTATTAGGAGATAAGCTTTGACATTTTCCCCACACTAAAGACACAGCAGAGGGTCGTGGTAGCAGAATTACATTCTACATAAAAGGCTGAAAAAAGAGAAAAAAGCATATTTTTAAAATATGCAAGATTCATGGTCCGTGATTCTACTTGTTCGGTCATTATAGGGCTTGGGTAGGTTGTGGGATCGCCACTTAAAACAGGGAGACATTGAAGCAACCTGCAAGAGTAGTGGGAGACCTAGTTTAAATTCCCTTACGCAGCCATTTATTCCACAAATATTTATGAGTGCCACCTACTACATGTTTTAGAATGACCTGCGGGGGCTCTCTCCTAGGTCCTAAGAATTCATCAATGAATTAAATGCAAAAAAAATACAAAGTCTCTGTCCTTGAAGACCTTATTTTCTATCAGGGAGGAAACAAATAAATAAATGTCAGATGTGAAAAAGTGCTGGAGAGGTGGGGGCAGAAAACAATATAAGTAGGAGAGGGAGTCCATGTGTGTGAGAGCATGTGTGAGTGTATATGTGAGTGTGTGTACATAGCATACATGATTTTATATTGGATCGTTAAGAAAGGCATCCCTGATGAGATAACATTGGAGCTAAGTCCTGAAGGAACTAAGGGACCCAGCCCTGTGGATATCTACAGGAGGAGAATTCCAAGTAAGTGCCAAGACCCTGTTGGGACTTTTCTTTGCGTAATCTAGGAGCCATAGAGGAACCAGTGTGACAAGAGGGCAAGAGCAAGGGGAACAGGGCTCAGAAGCTGGGGACATAGTGGGAATGGATCAGGAAAGGAATGGAGTCCACCTTAAAGCACTGGCTTTGATGGTGAAAGAGATGGAAATCATGGGGAGGTTCTGATCAGAAGCGTGAGATCAGCTGATTTTCCTGTTACAAAGATCTTTCTGCTTGTTCCCTGAAGAATACAGTTATAGGGACAGGCAAGAAACAAGGAGACCAGGTTTTGCCTTTTATTTAAAAATCTGGGGGCACTTGAGTGGCTCAGTTGGTTAAGCTCCTGACCCTTGGTTTTGGCTCAGGTCATGATCTCACAGTTCATGAGTTCCAGCCCCACATCTGGATCTGCACTGACAGATAGATACATAGATAGATAGATAGATAGATAAATAAATAAATAAAACTTAAAAAAAAAACCCTGAATTATAAATGATCCCAATGCCTGGCAGGTATAAAAAAGGATACAATCAAGATTTCTAGTTTAAAACCTTTGGAAAATTTACAACTTAAAACGTCTTGGGAACCTGTGAAGATCAGAAAGGTTAAGTATTTGCTCACAGAGTGTAGTATGGAATGGAGAGAGGAAACCCAGAACGGAGATTCCAACCTGTGCCTGTCTCCAGGACTGATATAATTCACCACTTGCTTCAAATCCCTGCCAAATCTCATCATTCCATTTTCACATTTCAGCCAAAATGAGCTTTCTAAAGTACAGCTCTGACTCTCTCACTCCCCTTAAAACTCTTCTTTGGTTGCCTATTGCCCTGAAAACAAAACCCAATCCCCTCAACAAGCTGTTCAGACCTTTTAGGATCTAGCCTCTGAGTTCTAGAATATGGAAATTCTTTCCATCCCCTGACCATGACCATGCGTTCTTACCTCCAGCTCTTCGAAGACTGTGTGTTCTGTGCCCCCAACTATTTTCTTTCTTAGAAGTAAATGTCAAAACAGCACAACAGCAAATCATGGCCAATTGCCTGAGAGATTAACAGGAGGTTCTATTTACAAACACTACAACAGACTCTATGCTAAATTCTTTATATGTATTCTTATATCTAATACTTACAATAACCAGCATTGCTATTTTGTACAACTCCTAGTGTTGCCATTTACATTACAGTCCATGAGAATAGCACTGCCTGGAGTTATGTAATGCTCAGTGCCCTTACAATCACCCTATGCAGTAGATATTATTAGCCCACTTCGGAGACGGGCTTCACTGAGGCACAGACAGGTTAAGTACTTGGTGGAAGTCATAAAGATAGTAAACTCCCAAACGAAGATTCAAACCCTGGTCTGTCTCTGAGACTGGTATCATTAACTGTTCCATAACAGCATCCCTGATAGTGTGTGAAGTAATCTTAGAGAGCTATTGGATTTGGACTTGGACTGGCCCATTGGAAAACCTCTTGGCTTCCATGAAGGGTTGGAGGGCCTCAGTAGCAAAGCCCCATGGAAGGTTTCCAACAGCCTCACTTTGATCTTGTGGATTAGGGACTCAAACAGACAAACATTGAGAGCTGTGGTGTAATGTACAGGCTGGCATGTTCCTAGACACAATTGCCCTAAACTTGCTTGTTTTTTACCAATTACCTGGCCACCTCTTCCTGCACACACTCTCAGGGCAATCCCTTAGGTCAGCCAGAAAAAAAAAAAAAAAAAAAAAAAAGTCCTGCCCAACCCACATCTCACAGCATATTCTTAGCCAAAAGGGTACAGATGTCTAAGGGCGGATGCATCAGTAAAAATTCCTATCAGAGAAAAAGGAAGGGGGTTTCTGAGGTTAACTTCAAAACATCACAATTATATTCAAAAGGTGGTAGTGTTGTAATCTGTGAAATCAGTGGACACAAAACCCTGATACAGATTTTTGGCAATGGAGCGACTGGAAAGAACTCTCTGGACCTCAGTTTCTTTCTTTACTAAATTAATTACCAAATCCAAATGCTTTGGAGGATGTGGGGCAGATGTTATCTAAATAAGAGTTCCTTCCTCATTCTTTTGTTTCAGGGTATTTCTTCTGTCATCAGATTCAAGCAGAATTACCTGACCCTTCCCACTGTCTCCTTAAATACCTATTTCCATAAAAATTAAGCAGGGAATAGAGGCTGTTGATATGTCATTCTGTTGCCCAGCTTTCTTATATTCTGCCCTGGTCTACTGAACTCTGTAACAAGGGGGAGGCTATTTTTCACAGTGGTTTCAAATCAACTCTTACATCAAAGGCTGATTCTTGCTTAGGAATATCCATTACATCATCTAAATGAGCCTTCGGCACAAAGTCAAGAATACCCAGATCGTCTTCTGCTCACTATTTATTTTAAAGGAAAACTAACAATGCCACATCTACAGATGTGAATGGCAGTGATGAAGGTTAGTGAAAAGGCCCAGACACCATGTTGAAGGTGGCGAGGTCATAGGAATGGAACATGCACCTGTAAGACAGATGTTTACCAAGACAGATTTCCTTGGTAAAGAGTGGGGAAGAGCCCCCCACTGCAGAGGCCTGAGGAATAATCAGTGTAAGGGGTTCCCTGTGGGGGTCTGTAGCCAGCTTTGACTACCAGAGAGGACCCGACTCAGAGAGAAGAAACACCTTTGGCACCCCCACCAGTCCAGTGCACAGGGCAGCCTAATCTCATTCTATTGACTGGCAGCTTGGGTTATTCAAAGGAACTCCTTGACTCCCTCATCAGGACCTAGAATTCCTTTCTATGTAATTCGTGCTGACTGAATGCATCAAAGCTAAGCAATTAATCTGTTTCTAAGGCAACATTAAAGCAACCATACGTTTTTACCCACGATTGAGACAAGCACTTGCAAACACTTTTAGACAAAGGGATGATGCCAGAGGATGATCTTCCTTATCTAACTAGCCATCTAGGGTGCAAATTACTGTTCTGGCACCCAACCTCAGGCTAACAGACCGTGACCACATGTTAGGAAGGATCTCTGTTTCCACAACGACTCTCCGCTATTATCTTTTTTTTTTTTTTTTTTCTCAAAGAGAATTTCCTCTTTGTTGTTTAATACTTTGGGACAGGTCCTCCAGAGTACAGGCAGTGAGAGGTCATAAAAAGGGCTCCCGCCCTCTGGCTGAACGTACTAGACTACAGTCAGGATCCTGTCCCATGTCAGAAAACACCCAGCTCATTCATCAAAGGAAGCAACTGGGGTAGTGGTCAGGCAATGTGGCCAAAAAAATAAAGATGAATTTAGGATTTAAAATAATGAAGAGGTTATTGGAAAGTCATGAGATGTACTCCCTACTTTGTTTTCCTATGTAGGACTTATTACCCTTTACGTGCTAATATAATTTATTTAAGGGTTCTTTTTGTTGCCTATCTCTCTCTGATAGATGTAAACTTTGTTACAGGTGAAGATGTTTGTCTCTTTTGTTCATCAACAGAGCCCCAGTTCCTGGAGCAGAATCTGGCACATGAAAGATACACAGCACCTGCTTATTGAGTGAATACAATAATTCTCAGAAAGTCATGTGCTGATTTCACCAAATCTCTGAAGGGGAATCAGAACCTGAGAGCTGGGACTAGACATCTGATTTTAAAACTGTGCCCTGTGCGAAGTAGATGCCCCTAAACTGAGTAGAGGCCGGTATCACACTGAAAAGCCAATGTCAGCATTAGGTGGAGGAGAGGAAAGGGGATTCAGGTTCACGGACAGAGAACCTCACCCTGGAAAAACTGACCTCCAGCATAAAAAGAGGAGCTGGGGCTTTGACAGTTTCCCCAGGTCCTGGAGGTGGGTCCTTCTGCGTGAGCTCTGGCTTGCTGATTTCTTTTGGAATGCCAAGTTCATCCTGATATTTTGAATATCCCCAACAAAGCCTATCTTCTCCTTGCAGTAAAATAAACAGACATCTGGTCAAACACCAACCAAAAATGACCTCCATCAGGGAGGTCCCATAAAAGGGAAAGCACATCAGCACATCAAGAGTATACATTTAAATATATTAACTCTGCGTACTGGCGTGGAAATAGGAATAAGAGAAAGAAAGCTGGACAACAGAGTCTTTCAATAAAAAAGGGAAGCTGCTCGGCTAATCTTGGACCAGGACTGTCCTCAGATTCATTCTGCCAGTGCCAAGGGCAGAGGAAGGCCCCCCCGTGAGGGTATTTATGACAATAATGACTGCAACCATTGACTGAGCACTTGCTTTGTTCCAGAGGCTTTACTGACTGCTTTGGATTCACTGTCCCCGAGGTTTCTGACAACATCGCAAGCAGATACTATCCTTCTAATTTTACCAATGAGAAAAATAAATGGTTCATAAAAGTAAGCCAGTTGAAGTCATACAAACCTAAGTACAACTACTAGGAGTTTAATCCAGGCACTTTGCATTAATTACACCATCATGCTTTCCAAAATGGCAGCCTCTTTTTGTTTCCACTTCCTGTGTGAACGATTCTGTTATTTGGTAAAAAAGAGCCCCCTGCTTAGGTGTTTCGTGCAAAATACCTTTCCATGCCACCCTCCTTTCCCCCTAAATAAATGTCTATCGTTTATACTATCTTATCAAGAGCTTTCATGGCCCTCTCTCCTGTCTCATGCCTCCTCACCCCCTGAGTAAGCATTTTATAAGCACTCCTATTCATCACATAGTGAGGGAAAGATGATCCATTTGGGGGATCATCAGCTAAAATCTGAGGTCTGAAATCACTCCAAAATCATGCAATAATCTCAAGGATTTTCCCTTTGGTCCGGAGAAAAGAAAATAGAGAAAGAAATCCTAGCAGGGAGCATGCAAAACTAAAATAAAAGATGGGTGGGGTAGGGAAAACGATACCAAATTTTAGCATGACATGTTAATACTTTGCTCTAGGAACAATAAGTCAATATTTTTTCAAGAATTTCAATGCAGCTCACAAATTTGCTATCTTGGGGTCATGACTTTTTTTTTTTTTTAATTTTTAAACAAGTAAGTAATCCAACAAAACAGGAAAACACATTCATTCATGGTTTTGTCTGCCAAACTTCTCTTAGCCACTCACATACGCCAGATACTGTATTAAAAAGGATGAATTAGAGGGGTGCCTGGGTAGCTCAGTCAGTTGAGCATCAGACTCTTGATTTCAGCTCAGGTCATGATCCCAGGGTCATAGGATCAAGCCCTGCATGGGGCTCCATGTTGAGCGTGGAGCCTGCTTAGGATTCTCTCTCTCTCTTATCTCTCTCTCTCTCTCTCTCTCTCTCTACTCCTCCCCAGCTCATGCACTCTCTCATAAAATAAAATAAAATAAAATAAAATAAAATAAAATAAAATAAAATAAAACAAAATAAGATGAATAAGATAATATCCCCCAAGAAACTCATATTCTGGTGGGATGTTATAAAAGCCAAAGTGTAGGTCCCCCTTCTGGAACAGAACTCTTTTGTTACTAGAGAATCACAGAAAAGGAGAGACTTTCCAGGCATTCAGACCGTGAGATCACGGATACACCTTGACACACTCAAAGTGGATCACCTCATTACCAAGTTAATGCACTTGAGCTCTTGGGTTAATACAACCAGGGTTCTAGAAACCTCAGACTTCCCAGCCTACATCTCTACAACCCAGGGTTTTTAAGCATAGTGAACTCCTCGAGGCAGGGCCTCGGAACACCTCATCTGTGCTCTGTGACTCTTTCAGGGGCCTTGTTATGGACAATAATAACTATTTCAGGTAATAATTTGTTCGGCATCCACCCTGAAGAGAAAGAGAAGCCCTTCTTTGAGGTCTGACCTTACATACTGGGAACCAAAAATGAGGTCATATGCATGCGTTTATATCTAGGTCACCAAAAAAGATTTCCTACCTAAAAATATTTTCCACACGAGCTTGTTGACATTTCATCTTAAGAAATTTGGGTTTTCTGAGTGAAGTACAGCCCTCGGTATATTTCTGGCTCTAGACAGTGGACCAGTCATTTATTCATCAAGCACTTATTGAGTGGTGTCTATGTGCAAAGCACGAAACCAAACACTACAGGGATTACAAAAATGATTGCACCTGCACCTGATGAACTCACCGTCTTCAAGCAACTCAAATAGTTAGTTACTCAAATTACCACGAATACTAGGAAGGATATGGAAGACTCCATAAAAGGAGAGGATCGAGGGGCACCTGGAAGGCTCAGTCGGTTAAGCATCCGGCTTCGGCTCAGGCAGGTCATGATCTCACAGGTCATGGGTTCAAGCCCCGTGTCGGGCTCTGTGCTGACAGCTCAGAGCCTGGAGCCTGCTTCAGATTCTGTGCCTCCCTCTCTCTCTCTGCCCCTCCCTTGCTCTTGCTCTGTCTCTCTCTGTCTCTCAAAAACGAATAAATTTAAAAAAATTTTTTTTAATTTTTTTTTGACGTTTATTTATTTTTTGAGACAGAGAGAGACAGAGCATGAACAGGGGAGGGTCAGAGAGAGAGGGAGACACAGAATCTGAAACAGGCTCCAGGCTCTGAGCTGTCAGCACAGAGCCCGAAGCGGGGCTCGAACTCACGGACCATGAGATCATGACCTGAGCCGAAGTCGGACGTTTAACTGACTGAGCCACCCAGGCGCCCCCCAGCAAAAAATTTTTTTTAAAGGACAGGATTGGAAGGATGACAAAAGCATCCGATGTACAGTACCTCTGAAGAGGAAACCCAAATTCGAACTTTAATAAGCACCCCAGCTGATTTGATATGGGCAGTCTTGGCAACACCCCTCAGCGGCATTGGATTAAAGGGAAGAACTGGGTAGAGAGTAGAACTGGCATGGGGTATCTTCAGCAAACACAGACTGCAGAGCAGAGCACTTAGACAAAGTACTGGACAGAGACTAGTACTGAAAAACTAGAATTAGTGTTTCTTGCAATAGCAGCAAGGTGTTGATGTGAAATAATACATCAGAAGGGCTTTTCTTCCCATAGATTGGCACTCCAGACGGCATCAAAATACGAAGCCCCTTGGTGAGTTGGAGGGTGGGGGGTCGGGAGGTAGGAGAGAAGACAGTGGAGGAGAATGGATGCTAACAGGAGATCACAGGGGCTCCCAAAAGAGATTAAAGCACTGGGAGTCATTTATGCCTACTTCATAATTTTGCCAAGGGTTAGTTCTGCCCTGTTGAAATAGAAACAGCTAAGGACTGCTGGGACATTACGTCAACACATGACAAAGACCCAGGATAAATGGAAGAGTTTGGAGACTTTCTATCCAGGTTCCATGCACAATTCCTGAATAGAGGAGACAATATGCAGAAACATAAATCCCAAACCTGAAGCTTTAGATGCTGAGGAAGGCTGTGCTCTTTAAATTATAGGGTCTTTGTGGGGCTTTTCACCAGCCCCTCTGTTCACTTCAACTCAAGGCTAAATCTTTGTAGTCGCTTTGTGCATTCTAGTTGGCTCTTGGGACTGGGGATATTTAATACAGAATCCAATTTCAAGCTATGTGATAGGAACACCCGGAATGCCTTTTTTTTTTTTTAATCTTTTTTAACAAGGAAAATGCTGGTTATGTGAGCAGAGGCTGGTGAATTTCATCAGCTTTTTCCCTGAGTCATTAAGCTTCATCTTAAAGTAGATTGCTTTTCAGAAGATGGAACCCTATCAACTTGAAGTTTGTAAGTCTTTTAAATTTTTCTGCATAGTGTCAAATCACAGTCCTTGAAAGAATAAGATGTTCTTGAGAAACGCAGTAGTAGGAAGGGAAAAGAAATATTCTTTTAAAAAACTCAAGTTGATAGATGCTCGTGTAATGGTGACCCTTTGTCAATATTCTATGCTACCGTTTTCTAAAGTTTCTGACAATATACCTAATGTCATGGCTCTAAAACTAGATGCACATGTATATACAACAAATAGATTTTTTAAGTGGAAGCAGGGTAGAAAGGAACTAGCCAAATTCTAATATTTAGAGGAATAAATTGAGTAGTTTATGGGAAAACATGAAATTTTTACACAAATCCCTGAGCACAGTTTATGAAACATACAATTTCTCCACTAGATAAAGCATCTAGTGAATATGCCCTTTAAACCAATCCCATATACCTATATTTGAAGAAGTGTTTAAATATTGGCTGAAGTGTTATGGTTTTAATGTTATGTAACCATGCCAAGACGATTATGTTATGGTCTTTTGTGATAGGCCAGGATTGGAGAGGAGCCAGTGGAAAAGAGTTGAGAAAAAAAGTCAGTGGAGGAAGAAATGCCAATCATTTAATCATTTAATTAGCAAGTGAAGATAGTAACTTACGCCTTTTAAGCAAGGATTATTTTCATCAGTATCAACGACTTACGAGAGAACGTTCACTCACTCATTCAACAAACTCTGAATGTCTATTACCTGTCTGGAACGGGAGAGGCACTGGGGCTAAAATCATGAGGTAAACAGATACACTCTCTCTCCTCCTGGAATATATTATGTAGCTGGGAAGACAGATGACAGATGTTATTTTAAATTAGTTCAAAAAGAAACAATTGTTAACTCTGATAAATGTTGTAAAGGCAACACGCAGTCCTGCAAGGGTAAGTCATAGAGAATCAGACCTGCTAGGGAAGGCTTTGCTGAAGAAATAACATGTGAGCTGAAAATTAAGATAGTCAGCAGGAACCCAGGCAAAAGATTGTTGGAGTACAAGGTCTTGGGTTAAACTTTTTGCAGTTCACCTTCTCTGGAATGGGGTTGGTTACCGACAGACCTAACTTCTTAGATATGCTAGGGGATGCTTTCACATTTAGAAAATACTGAAAGTGGCTTCTGCAATTTTTTTGAGACTTGCCCCTCTGAGGTCACAATCATGTAATCACAATTAATTTCTTTCCAGCGTTCTGCTAGGGACAATGGGGTAGACGGAAGGGTCAGCAGTCTGGGGGCCAATGACTGCTGATCTCAAGGATCAGTCCTGTGGCCTTGGACAAGTCATTTTCTCCTTCTCGGCCTGATCTGTAAAACTGGGGAATTTTGCTAACAATATGAAGTTACAATATCCTAATCCCTCCCTTTGTTGTCCATGGTCAACGTTCACAATACAGCACATGTCTATCTTCCCAGGATTTCTGTTCCTGGTAATCAACTGAGCTACTAAATAAAAATTACCCAAACGTGCACAGTTTTCCCTTCTCATGCTTTTCCACCAGCCCTCCATGATCCATCTTAAATGTACAATCTCCCTTCATAAAACTGCTTTTATTGCTAGGAAGTCCCCTGAAAGCCTAACTAATTTGCCTCTACTCCCTTTTCCCAACGTGAAAACTCAGGCCATGGTAACTTAAAAGACCTTTCCAAAGCCACACATCTCAGACTTGCCAGAGTTAGGCTCTACCACGAGGTCTTGGATGCTAGGCTCTAGGCCACCTCTCTTTGCGCGATCCCAACCCCAAATGCTAGGATTCTTCTGACTCACTAATATCGCCTTTGGGTCTCTCACAATCTAGCTGTATGTCAGGAGTTGCCAAACTATGGCCATCAGGTCGAATGTAGCCTGTCACCTAATTTTATAAGGCTCATTTTGTTAATTTTTTTTTTACCTTCGTAAATAATTGGAACAATGAAAAAATGTTTTTTGATGTGAAAATTATATGATGTTCAAATTTCAGTGTCACTAAATAATGTTTTGTGGCACACAGCATGACCATTTGTGTATCGTCAACGGCTGCTTTCCTGCTACAACAGCAGTGTTGACTAATTGTGACAACCCTATGGTCCACAGAGCCAAAAATGTTTACTATGTGGCCCCTTGGAAAACAGTTTTGTGACCGCTGGTGTATGTCATTCTGTGTGTCCTTATCTTCCTCCTTCCCATGGCGACCTCCCATAATTACCCTGTTCATATAAAAGCATACAGGCAGGGACAGAGCCTCACCATTCATCTCAAGGAATAAGAACAAATTCTTATTGAGTGCTCACGTGCCAGAAACCAGTCCAAATGTTTCACAAGTATTAATGTATTATTCCTCACAGAAAAACCCACATGGCCTTTTACTATGATCATTCTCATTTAATAGATGAGGAAAATGAGGAAAAGGGAAGCAAACTGGCATGATGCTAACTATCCCTTTTGCTGAATACACATCAATATTATGACTATCATGATATGTCTCTTGACTTCAGAGAACTTTAGTCTGAGTACTCTAGGGCCCTTCATTTTATTTATTTATTTATTTTTTTAATTTAAAAAAAAAATTTTTTTTTTCAACGTTTATTTATTTTTGGGACAGAGAGAGACAGAGCATGAACGGGGGAAGGGCAGAGAGAGAGGGAGACACAGAATCGGAAACAGGCTCCAGGCTCCGAGCCATCAGCCCAGAGCCCGATGCGGGGCTCGAACTCACGGACCGCGAGATCGTGACCTGGCTGAAGTCGGACGCTTAACCGACTGCGCCACCCAGGCGCCCCAGGGCCCTTCATTTTATTAGTCAATACCCTCAGTCTAGAAGCAAAAGTCATAGTTCCCTTTCCACCTTGGGGAATCATTAATAGACATCCGGACACTCCTGAGGCCAGAAAACACAGATACATTTCTGGAGGCCTTCTATATTATCAGAGAAGAAAAGGAAGATGGGACTTTGTTGAAATGACCTCAGAGCCCTACTGAATTCAACTGTTTCCTACTTCACTCTGAAAAGTCATGTACTTTCCTATGGCCTTCATTTGCTTATTTGTTTCATTTGCTTATTTGATCTCTGCTGTTTCTTCCAGAGCTAGCTGTGGCTCAAAGCAGCAAGAGCACAGATAAGGAGCAGCTCTTCAAAGGGGCCACTGACAGGTGCATGGCCAGGAGAAGAGAGGCAGCGAGGAGTCTGGGGGAAAAAGAGCCAGCAACTCTGCCCAGTCCCAACTCACACATGTCAGCTCTAGGGAGCTCACATCCTCCAGCATTTGGCAGGTAGATTATTTTGGAAGAGCGACTTGGAACTTCTGAGAGACATTCGATATATGACTTAGCACCTCTCCAAACTCTATCCTTTTGCCCCTGCCCGATGCCACTCCCTCTGGGGACTCTGCCCCAGTCTACGCAGGAAATTGAGGTCTGCGGGTAGGGTAAGCAGTCTGATTCTCTAAACTTGCTGTTAGGACTGGATGCTATACATCGAGCAGAGCAGAGCCACAGTGGGCCCTGGGCCTTATGTTTTAAGGAGAAGCAGAAGTGAGGAGGTGGACAAGTTCAAGAAGCTCAAGGGAGAAAGCACCAGAGCCATTCAGTGCCAAAGAAAGAAAGAAAAACCACCTGTAATGGCCCAGAAAGCCTGACCATCAAATTTCAGGGAGGAACAGATTGGCAGGTGGTCTGTCCCTTGTCTGACCTCTCGAACTGTTACAGCTTCTTTCCTTAAAGGTCATGCTGGAAATTCATCCTGAATTTGGGGTTTACTTGTAAAATACACAGATACAGTGGCCTATGCTATCATTTGTTCCAGATCCCCTGTTCCATGCCTGGTTCTGACTAGACACACAGCTGATTTCAAAAGCCTGGAAATGGCCCGAACATCGCCCCAGGGTTGTCCTTGCTATAAATTAGCGGGGACTGGTTTACAGGTTTCAAAAATAGCTAGGCTTGATTTATTTTAGAAGTCCTTTTCACTCTTTGAAAATGAACTAAAATGCCTCTTCTTCCATGAAGGCTTTTCCAATATTCTCTTCTTCCTTTCAACGCTATAGAATTTTGCTCATTAGACAATCATAGCAATAGTTCTCACTTGGCCCAGCATTTAGGTGCCCTAGACCACAACATCCCTAAGAATAGAAAACATGGTACAAAGAGCAGGGCTCTTGAACAACGTCAAAAACTGGTACTGTCACCTACTAGCTCTTGGATAAGTTATTTAACTGAGCCAGGGTCTCATCTTTAAATTGGGAGAACGACGCTTTCTTTCAGGGCACTTAGGAGCATTACATGAGAAAACATACACAGGGTGCTTAGATTGGCCTTGGGCATGCAGTGGGCACTCAGCAAATGTCAAATGACTCCTCTTCATCATCTGCATTCTCCGAAAAGCCCAGTGCAATGCTTTGCATACACTGAGTGCTCAATAAATATCATGGTTGGGTTGGAGTAAATTGCTGAATCACCCTCTTATCTGTCTGACTTTTCATCTCACGTTCGATTCAATGAAGAAATTATTCATTATTCTGACTTCACATGTAATGACATCTACAAAGTGATTATTTTTTCTGTCTTTTTAAAAATTAAGATGAATTCTAATACTTGAATTTATTTTTCTGTCTATATTATATATGCAAGAAACCATCTGTCTGAATTGGTATCGTATGTGCATTTTGTAGGTTATTGGTATGAGTATTTTAAAATGACACATAGTAGAAACCATTTGAGATTTTAAGGATAACATTTCACACGGGGGGATACAATGTGCCCATTCTCAGAAGAATTTAAAAAGCTAAGTTTTCAAGAAAGGATCAAATTTTTGATATCTTTGCCTCTGTCTGGCTACTCTCTACTTCCTCTGAGGGCACTCAGGTCCCTCACACTTCCCCACCAGAAGGAGCCTCTGAGGGCACAAACTGGGCACCAACCCAATTTCAAACTACTTTCACTTCTGCTTCACCTTCCTGTGATCCAGGCCTTCAGGACTTTTCTGTCAGCTGATCTGATAAACCAATACAAGTTAACGAGTACACAGACGTCAATGGTTTATGAGAATTAACGGTAGCTCTTTCCTGGGTGATGTCCTTGCATTTTATTAGGGATCTACTAGATAGAATTACTTAATTCAAATGAAGGTCCCATAGCGAGAATTTCTGATCTTATGTTTACAGATGGATAAACGCTTCAAACCCAAAGATGTTTTGCCCCCCTCCAATCACTTTATAGGCGGCTGCCTACAATGTACTTGCCCTTGACCATAAACACATTTCCTTCACTTGAGCTGCCAGTCAGGACTTTTCTCCTTCCATATGTCCTCCCCCTCCTCCTGAAATGGGCTACAAAGTTTCAGGTTAAGAGAAAATGTGATTCTCTTGAACCTTTGTCTATCTCGTTACATACTACACTCTCCTGGCGGGGCGGGCGGATCAAAGGACGATCACAGATGTGGAAATAAAACACTTAGAGTTCAATAAGAGTTGTCAGCCAGGAGAGCCCACACAAAACACTCGAGGCAGCAAGGGCTGCAAGCAACCATCTTCCAAGTTGAGTCAACACACTGGAAAAAGGCACCCAGTCTCCTCATTCGTATTCTGAACCGCTCTCGATGAAAACATGCCAGTGAGAGTAGCTCACCCTAGAAGTCTCCAGTTCAGAAAATGGATTGTTTGATGTACAAACCTTATTGAGAGCCTAATTATTGATTAGTTTAAGCATGCAAAATATGTGTTCTATAAAATATATTTTGTGGGGTGTGTGTGTGTGTGTGTGTGTGTGTGTGTGTGTGTGTGTGTGTGTATAAGAGCCTGGGAAGGGAGGGAGGCAGGGAAAGAGAGAGATGGAGAGACACAGACACAGACACACAGGGAAAGAGGTATCTTTTGGAAGAGAAGGAAAGAAAACGGAAAATAATCTCACTGTATTTAATGAGGCCCCACCGGACTAGCTCTGAGTCCAAATCAAAATCTCAAAAGCTGACTGTGAAAGCTCACATTTCCGGAATCTACTCCATCCCAATGGGTCAGAAAGCATCTGACATGTACTTTCACTAAATCTCAAGTATGTCTCCAGGGGGTAGATTTCCCTTTGTTCAGAGAGAAAACTGGAAATGCCTAGTTCAGCAGCCCACTGTCTTGGTCAGCCACAAATATTACTGAGATTAGAACCCAAGTGATAGGCAGCTAACGGGGCCTTGAGGGATGGTAGTTGCGATTCTGAAATCTGGGGAAAGTCAGGGAGAATATTTGCCACAAGAGGGAGCAGGAGAATTTGATCAGATGGGAGACTATTTCACTATTTGGTAGAGGTTATGATGAGGGGTCTAACTATAAGGTATGGACAATACTGGGGGATGTTCTGGCAAGAGACATCTATCCCTTACAAGAAAAAAGGGTGGGGGGTGGGGGGTCGAAAGGAGCAGGAAGAAGAGAGATTGCCACGTTCTGATTCCTAAATTCTCTGCAAATGTAAAGCAACAACTTAACAATTTTTGGTTAAAAGCAACATTCATTCACACTGCAAAAAATATAAAGCATGCAAGATATGTACTGTACCATCCTCTTTTACTCATGTGTTTCTTTTTCCAGATTTAATCTCTAATTCAACTGGGATCTTGTTTGTTTCCATGCTGGTGGGGCAGACAGCTTGCTTCTTAACCTCCAGGCTGTGCTCCCTCTACCTGAAAGGGCTCCTCTCACTGAATTGCAACATGAAAATCATATGGCAAAGTCCTAAAATGCACTTACTTTGGGAGAAACACATCCATGACCTAAATGGATGCTTTAACTTGCTTTAAAGCAGGAATGCAACTTCATTGGGTCTGCAGAGCTTTTATCCTCATTTATTTTTTTCAAAGAAACAGATTAAATACTGAGAGGGAAGAAGCCATGCGTTTACTTTGCAAGATAAATAAAAGTCTATTTTTGTCTGATAAAAAACATGTTAAATATAGCTTGCTAACAAAATACTGAAGCTCTCTTGGAATTTTTTTTTTTCTGAAACATCATAAGCTTGAAAGAACAATTAATGTGATTCCTGCAACTAGTCCTGACTATACTTCAACTTCCTTTTGTAATTTTATTTGGAGTTCAAACACTGCTATTGCTATATCACCTCTCTTCCCCTTTATGGTCAACAAAATGGTTATCTAGCCCCTACTCTTAATCCAAAATGATCTAGCAGAAACCATTAAATAGTAATGATAGATAGAAAGATAGATGTATAGACAAGTAAGTAAGTAGACGGATAGACATAGAGACCGACAGACAGAGAGATATAAAGCACAGCCTTCATATTCTTTTAATTCATTACTCTCCTCTTCCAGCCCTGTTAAGCTTTCAAGACGGAGTAAATGAAGTCTGATTGTCGTGGATACTTACATCCTTTGCAACCCCTGCACAGCTCAACAGTCAATGATGGTCTACCTCTGTCCAGTTCTTTATCCCCCCCCCCCCCCCAGTAATTAACATCCCATATTTCATACAAGACAACAGCTATTTTGGGGGGGGGGGGGCAGGGAAGCAGGACTCATTTTTTTTAGTAGGCGGGAGAAATCTTAGCAAAATAGCACTTAGAATCAAATGGAATTCTTCAAGCAGGTGGAATTTGTAAAATGAAAACCACTCAAGAAAACACATCTTGCTTCTTGATGAAATCAGTGGGTCTTCCCCCACCTTCTCACTCACAAGGCCCCGAAGATGGAACTGGCTCTCCCTTCCTTCCTCCTTTCACACCAGCCTCAGCTCCCAATTAAGCAAGTTTAGCAAACCCATACCAGCGAAATCCAAGTAACACAGGATTTGAAAGAGGAACCTAAAGGCAATCACCCTTATTCTGGTTTCGTTTTCTGATCTGAAATGAATGAAACATCTAGACACATTTTCCTCCCTCCTTTCTGGACTTGCTGCAGGAGTAGCTCTGAGAGAGAAAGAGAAAACAGGCGCGTGTGTGTGTGTGTGTGTGTGTGTGTGTGCGCGCGCGCGCGTGTGTGCGCGCGCGCGTGTGTGTGTTTTGTGGGGCGTGGGTGGGAGGTATACTTGCAGAATCCCCTCCTGGTTGCTCCCCATTTCCCTTAGGAAATCTTCACACAGATGCTGGATTGTGGGTGTTCAATTGCTCATATTTGGAGATACTCAAGCGATGCCTTTAACCAGATCTGATCAGAATCTCCACCTACTCCGCAGCTCCTCCATGATCTGGATGCCAGTACTGTCTTTACCACATCTGTCATTTTTTAAAAAGCTTCTTCCACTACACCTCCTACTGATATCCTTTTTTCTCTTTTTAGTCTTTACACCTCCAGCAGGACAAAGTTTGTATTGTTATAGTCACAACCACTAGTGGCTGACTAGCAGGAGAGATAAAGAGCGCCAGCCAGGGAGCCAGGCTAAGGGGGGGAGGGGGGGTGGCTAAACATACCCAGTGCAAAGCATGACTTTCTTTCCAGTGACTGCGGACACCATGCACTATTATAGCTCTCTTCAAAAAAAAAAAAAAAATTCTTTGTTAAATTTGATCACTCTGCTTTCAACCCAACCACTGCCACTTTGTCTGGAGAGGGAAATACAAATTGCCAGCCCCAGTCATTCATCAAATAGTCAACAGAATCCTGGGGGGGCGGGGGGGGGCGGTGGATTTTTAAAATCAAGGATGCACACATACTGTATTTTTAAAAGCATCGCCGGGGCAGATTTGGTTTCTTTAGCCGACCGTCCACCCATAAGACCTCCCTCTTCTTCATTAAGGAGGAGCCAAGAAGGATATCCTCACATCTCAGCACACAGACCATTTCCCCAAGAGCCAGCAAAGCTCCAGAGGCAGATAATGCAGCTGCAAAGTTCCCTTCGAATCTCGAGGGGGAAAGATGCCTGTGCGCGCCCAATCCCCACCGCACACCGCTGCACGGTGTCCAGAGACCGGGACCCTTCAGCCCACTCCCCGCTGCAATCCCCCCTTGCCTGTTCCGTCTGCCCTGGCCACAACTCCCTCCTCTCCGCAGTCCGTGGCGAAGGAACACCTAGAGCTTGCCGGAAAAGAGACTCGCGAGTGTGGCCTTGGGGGAAGACCCCAGGGATTACCAGGAGGAGGGATGACCTCGGAGCAGAGCCCGGTGGGTGGGGACGCCTGGATGCCCAGCAGCGCAGCATTCCGGGCGGACTTAGCTCTTCGCGCCCTGAAGCCTCCGAGCCCCGCGCCGCGCAGGGTGCAGCATCCCTCCCTAGCAGCCCTTTCTTCCTCAGGCAGCCGGCGCTGGCAGGCAGGCACACTCACGCCCAGACGCACCAGCCCGAGCAATTTCGCTCCCGGAGAAGCGCGGACACCCCAGAAAACGTGGAGGGGCACACGCACGCGCGCACACACACACACACACACACACACAATTTAGCAGCCGGTCCTGTGCCCAAGCGGAGCGAAGTGTAGCCTTAGGAGCACGAAATGGAAAAGAGTTGGCGGTAGCTGACCCCATCCCTTCGGCTGCCCATCCTAAGAGCCTACCTGGTTCGGGAGAGTGTGGCTCGATCCTTCCCCCGTTCCGCGGCGCTAGCAGGCAACGCGGCGCGCTCCCTCCTTTTAAATAGCTCCCGACCGGGAAGAGGTCGCTCCCATCTTCTGGGGGAAGCACAAAGCGGGCGGCGGCGGGCAGGCTCCGGTGCAGCGCCGGCGCGAGCGGGAGCGGCGGCTGCGGGCAGCCGGTGCGCGCGGGCGGGAGGCAGGCGCGGAGGCCGGGAGGCTGGGAGGGCCGGGGCCCGGGCGGCGCGCGCGCTCCCCCTCCCTCCCTCCCTCCCTCCCTCCCGCGCACACTCGCCCGCCCGCCGCCCGCAGCCTCGCACTCGCTCACACGCGCGCTCGGCCCCGCCGCGGCCCGCCGGGCCCCGGCGCCCTCGGGGACCGCCGGGGGGAAGAGCCGGCGGGTTGGTGCCGCCCCGGGCGGGCGGGGAGCCCTCCCGGCCTCCGCCGCCGCCAAGGTTTCTCGGTTTGGTCCCGGCCCTCGGCCCCGCAGTGCGTTCCGGCCGCGCGCTAGCGCTCTCTCGGGCACCCAGCCCATCGATTACACGCGCAGACGGGCGCTGCAACTTTTCTTTTCAACCTTCCTCGCCTCTCCCCGCAAGGCAGAACCCTAACCCCGACTTGCCTGCCCATTTCTCACCTCTGAAATTGTTACTCCAGATGTATCTCTCTTCCTCCGCCTTCTATCCCTTGTGCTGAAGGAAGCTCTCGTTTAGCAAAGGGATGTGGGGTTTCATCAATGATTTTCTCTTACCCCCTCATTGTGTTTTTCCTACATGTAGACGTGCACAGCAGTACCGTGGCTAGAAGCTGCTGACACAAGCAGCTAAGGACATGGGGGTGAGGGGAGAGGTGGTCCCCAGCCAAGATCTCTGAAGGATTCTCCGTGTGGCTGTTTCTCTCAAAGATTGCAGCTCACCTGGGAATGAAGACCAAGAAGCTGTTTAACGTGAAAGCCGTGCAGCTTTTCAACTACAGAGAGGAGTAAGAGCTGAGCGGTAAGGTTGAGTTGAGAAAAATCTAATGCAGCAATCGACGAACCATTCATTGGCCTTTCCAAGAGAAGCATTATCATTGCCAATACATCACTTCGCCATAATTAATAAAGGAGCATTGCACCAGGCCCTTGCTCTCTTGACAGCTCATTCATCCTTACAAATCCTTAATGACTTGGCAGGATGAAAGGCTAGACCCACTGTGGAGTTCACAAACCTGGCCCCACATCAGACACACCTGGGAAGCTTGTTAAAAATGCAGATTTCAGCGTCCCATCTCCAGACTCTGATGTTGAAGTTCTCAAGAGAGACTCCAAGCTTGTGTGTTTAAAGCCCCCGTGGACATCCACCGCTGGTGTAGTCTGGGCGGTTGGGGATGGGGTGGGGTAAGGGGCAGCTGTATGGAGAAGGCGAGAGGAAAAGAGCACCAGGGAGAAAGTTCAGTCCTTAGCAGGGTTCTCCCCGCTACTTACTGTCAGTTCTGTGGCAGCCAGGCCACGGGGGAAAGGAGAATCTGACTCTAGGAACCCCACAGCTTGAGTATGAGGCCAGTGGCTCTCAAGACCCTGCCTGCACTTCAGAATCTCCTGGGGAGCTTTTAAAACTCCCAGTGCTTAGGCCACACCCCAGACTGATTAACTTGGAATCTCTAGGGGGTAGGACCCAGGCAGCAGTATTTTTTTCCTTTTTCTTTCTTTCTTTCTTTCTTTCTTTCTTTCTTTCTTTCTTTCTTTCTTTCTTTCTTTCTTTCTTTCCTTCTTTCTTTCTTTCTTTCTTTCTTTCTTTCTTTCTTTCTTTCTTTCTTTTTTTTTTTTTTTTAAGATTCCCCGGTTGATTCCTACAAGTAACCGAGGTTGAGAGCCACTGTTCCGGGCCACTAGCCCTCAACCTTGAATGTGCATTTGAATCTAACCTAGGGATTGCGGTTTCTTATGCAGGCCTAGGATCTGCATTTCTAGCAAACTTACCAGTGGTGTTGGTACCGCCTGAATGAGGACGGTGATTTAATTAACAAGGGTGTTCTGCATGGATCTAACAGTCAGGGGTGCACAGCTTCGCGGAGGAAACCAAGCTTCTTACCTCGTATGTTCCCAGGAACCATTCTCCCCAAGCAACATTGTCCTTGCCTTGCTAGAAGTTAAAATGTTCTTGACTCTCCACAGACTTTTTGTTAGACTGCACTGACTAGTGGGTGTAAACAGAATGACATGTGGGGAGACACAGAAGGTCACTACCTCTGTGTAAGAGTATGTCCTTAGCCAAAAATTACTTAGGGTACTGATTTCAAGGGAGTGTGAGAGGCAGACGTTTGGCTCACACTCAATGAAAGGGACTTGGAGAGAAAAGCGGCTGCTTTCTAAATGACACAGAGCAAAGCATGTAACTAAAGACTCCACCCCCAGGAAACAGGAACAGGCTAACTGAAGGACACTTTTTTCCCCCAATCTAGTCTTTTTTTTTTTTCCCAATCTAGTCTGATAGTAGGTTAATTTGAATTTTGGGGAGAAAAAATCTACATTAAGGTCCTCTCTTTACCTAATGCCATTAAAAGGCAGCCTAGGACCCAGTGATTTGGCACCCTTTTTTGATTTGGCCCCATTTCTGAATACTAAATTTTTTTATTCTTCTTCTTCTTATTTTTTTTTTTTTTGCCTTTTATTTCTCATTAAAGGCATCTTTACAGGGGTTCCAGGGCCCGAAGGCAAATCAAACCTTTTGCTCCCTCCAAAATGTCATACATGACTGGATTTTTATTGCAAGAATTATCAAAGGCTACATCACTGGCACAAGGCTTAAGGTAAGGAAATTGAGTGGTTTCTGCAGGCTGTGGCTTTGGAAAGAACTATTGTATGTAGGAAGGTGGTGATTTACATTCCAATGCCAATAGTATTTCTTAATTGTAATCTTGAATATGGATTTCCATTCTTTTCATTGAGCTTGGTTATGGATTGCTAATGTTATGTATCCAAAGCAGTATGGTATGACTGTCTGGGGACTCCACAGGGAAATCACTAAGATTTGATATATTCTCACGATGGTTCTGATTTTCATGAACCAATTCCCTTCCAACCTTCAGGAGATCTTTTAGCAAACTTATTCTCAGACCAAGTATAAATGTGAATAGGCCCTATTTTTTCATCCAGTCTACAGAGCAATTGGACATATGATCAGGGCTACCAAAATTTGTTTTTTAATTTTTTTTTAACACGTATTTATTATTGAGAGACAGAGAGAGACAGAGCAGGAGGAAGGGAGGGGCTGAGAGACAGGGAGACACAGAATCGGAAGCAGGCTCCAGGCTCTGAGCTGTCAGCCTAACGCGGGGCTCGAACTCACAAACCGCGAGATCATGACCTGAGCCGATGTCGGATACTTAACCGACGGAGCCACCCAGGTGCCCCCAAAATTTGTTTTTAATGTTTAATATTTTACTAGAACCCTCAATAATCTTTCCTCATAAGGAAAACAAGTACATGAGTTGTATACAAGTACACAAGTATAAAAAAGTAAACAAATTGTAATATTTTTCATTTTTACTTTGAATCACTTAGGGCAGAGGTACCATTGTTGTTTTTCTAGTCTTGGGTCTTCTCCAGGGCATGAATTTGGAGCCAGTTGGAGCCAGTCATTCCCCGCCTCGTTTCCTACTGTGCTGGCCTTCACACTCAACTACCTGCTCATTCTTGGGCTTAGTCTGATACAGATTTCTGCATAAGAAACAAATAGTATAGTCTCCCGAGCCTAATCAGCAAGCAGAGCTTAGCCTTGGCCACTCTCCCACATCTAGGAACTTCAGGTGGACCACTGGCAACATATGTGCTTTGGGTTTCCTTTGGAAACAGGGCTTTGATTCAGGGATGACTGCAGGGACTTTTTGTTGACTTCTAAGTGCTATCGTTCCTCCTCACTGAGATCTTGTTCCTGCAAGTAAACTTCTACTTCTCTGTTTTGTTTTGACTAGTTGAGCACCACCCTGTGAATTCCATCCAGTAAGTGGACCCTGCTGCTGGGTGGGAGCAACCTCCCCAGTAGACTCAAACTTATAACCCATAATTCCTTCATTGGCAGATCGCCTACTTCCTCTGAACGGCTCACAGTGTTTGGATCAGGGACCTGCACTTCCACATTTGAGCAATTTATAGTCAAGGATTGGGCTTGGACCAAATCCTGACACTTTTGTTCTCCATTTCTGCACCTTATTACATTAAGGATATTACCTAGTCAGTGTCCCACAGTTTTACCAATGATAAGGTGACCAATGAGTAACTCCATGGCAGAATCATTAGCTAGAGCAATTAGTGGATCAGTAAAGAACAGAAACTGGTTAAGAGTTAAGGATTTGGGGTCAGAATATCTGGGTTTGAATCTCATCACTGGCTGTGTAGTCTTGCGGAAGTTCTTTATCCTCTCCAAGTCACAGTATCTTTGCCTGGAAAATCTAGATGGTAAAAATATCTTTAAAGGAGCCATAGGAAGGATGAAATGTATATAATATGCTTGACATAGTTCCTGATCGTAGTAATTATTTAATAAACAATGCCGATGTTATACTATTGTTGGTAAAGTTCCATAAAAATGATATTCATAAAGTAAGAAAAAAAATGTCTATATAATTGGGTTCTACATAATCAGGCCATCTCATTATCAATAATGATCACGCTATCATTTGCACTATCCAGAATTCTATACAATAAATAAATCCAGGAAGACGGATGCTCTACAGTAGAAGAGTACTTTCATTCACTGTAATGAAAGAAGCTGTTGTGTACTTTCCAATTTTGTCTTAAGTACAGAGTGTAGTTATATGTTGGATAAAAGGGGCACCACATTTGTTATATTGGTTTGACACGATTTCAAATCCACTTGTTTATGACAAAGACCAAAAAAAAAAAAAAAGTTGCTTTTAGAAGTAAAGTTGTTCTGATATAAGAATGAAGGAAATTGTGTCAGGATATCATCATCTCATCTCTTCTCACCAATAAGAACTCAGCAGCTCAGCTGCTGAGGGCCCCCGTGAGGCTTCTGGATAAAAACACACAAAAAACAACTAAGGCAAATGGGCATTTAGACTATAAATACCGGAGAGTTTGTAAGGACTATCTGAGAGTGTTCAGTCTGGGCAAGGCGACTCCTTGCTCACCTAAAATAGCTCTCCAAAGACCTTGGGGCATTAGCTCCTGCCTTGGTAAAGGCGATTCTTACTGGCAGTGATGAAAACCATCCAGCAGCCCTTGCAAAGATCATCTTGCCCATCAACACCAGAACTACTGTTCCCTAGCAGCGTGGTCTAGCAACAGGGAACTTTTACTTTTGCACTGACAGCTGGACATCAGCTCGCAGTGGGCTAACCCATCTCTCCCAAGTGCCAACTCCTATAAAGGTACAACTGAAGTGAATGTGGACTTTATTCCTTTCCTTTCCTCTTGCCTGGAACAATAGTGTGGTTAATCAATCATCGATTTGGAGTGTATTATTTCTTCATTGGAGGCATGTTATTCTTTATTAAGAGGCATCCTGTATGCTATTGACTTGTGACATTCCCGCAGTGAATCTGCTTCAAAGAAATATCTGGCAAAACAAACTCTGTCTCTGGGCACTAATTTGCTTTCCAAAACAAAACAACATTCTTACTGGATCACAGTATTTCTTTTCCTTTAGGTCTGGGTATTAACTTGATCCCATCTCTGTGATAATCTGAGGGTATGATTTCCAATAGAGTCATTTTATTTTTTTTAATTTTTTTAAACGTTTATTTATTTTCGAGACAGAGAGAGACAGAGCATGAACGGGGGAGGGGCAGAGAGAGAGGGAGACACAGAATCGGAAGCAGGCTCCAGGCTCTGAGCCATCAGCCCAGAGCCTGACGCAGGGCTCGAACTCACAGACCGCGAGATCATGACCTGAGCTGAAGTCGGACGCTCAACCGACTGAGCCACCCATGTGCCCCTCCAATAGAGTCATTTTAAACAAATTCCACTACAATGAAAATTTTGCTTATCACATCAATTTTATTAACAGATGAACTTAACCTGCAGGACATAAACTTCTTCACTAAGTTTGCACAAATGTTCCTCAGTGTTGATTCAAGGACTCTCTACCAACAGAGATTCAAGATCAAAGCCTCCAGGGTACTCTGTACCAGCAAACTGTTCCTCGCAATCTCATCAATCCAGTTCCGAAGCAATGTCCCTGCGAGATTACACTTCAGCTTTTTTCAGTAAATCTCTTTTCTAAAGCATCATCTATGACATATAGCTCCCTTACTGCATCTTCGATTGCTGGCCACTGATCAGAATATTCTGAGAACCACCAATGTTTTAGCAGTTACCAAAGTGTCCAGACAGTAGCCCTTGACAATGGTGACAGCAAAGATACCTAAGAAGGACATAGACTGAACTTACGGATGGCTTCATCCGTGGTTTTTAAGATGCCGATTCTGCTACCACCAGAAGTATCTGGAAATAATGAAACTATATGCCTTTGTCTCTAAAAATTCAGAATCTTTTCTAGTGTGGCCTAGAGTCTAGCAATCATGAGCAAGAAAAGTTCCAAAGCTACATTCTGTTTTTCTTTTCTTTTAAAATCTTATGCTGTCACTCAAAAAGCTTAACCGTCTTTGGATTTGCTTAACGTTTTTTGAGAGTGTATACCAAAATAAATGTCATTTGTGTAGCTATTGAAATCATTTGCCATATACAACCTAACTTGTGTTTACAGAATCCTTAGGAACCAATGAGGGAGTTATGATTACCCTCATTTTACAGACTGAGATAGTTCAAACAGATTTACCCAACCCCGGCTACGCGTAAGTATCCATTAAGTATACTTAAGCCCAGACCCACTCTTGGAGTTTCTGTTCTCATTGGTTGGAAGTGGAATATAGGCCCTGGAAATGTTTTCAGTTCCTGAGTGGTTCTAAATTTCAGCCAGAGCTGAGAACCACTGGCCTAAGATCAAATAGGTAATTAGTGGTAAGGACAAGTGAAACAAAAAAAATCCCTTTACATCTGCCACAATGCTGCTTGTAGTCTGCTATTCCATCAAACATTGGTATTTAACAGAATATAAAAGTAAGGACTCTTCTTGGAAACTTAAGAGAGCGTGCAAATGTTTGAGGGCCTTTTACATCTCTAAGGGGCATAAGTGAGTTTTGTAATTGACCTGACAAAAATATACAAGCAGATTAGAAGAGATGATCAAGAAAACTGAGTCCATTGGCTGCGTGGCCTCTTTCTGTTTTGTTGAACACTCAATCCCCAGCATGTAGAACAGTTTGGGTATATGGTAGATGAATTAATAAAGCACATATTGTCCCCTGTAAAGGACTGGCCTGTGTGGACAGAAGATGGGTTTTGGTTCTAGGGTAAAGTAAACTCTTTGGCCCCTGTCCAGTGCAAATTGCAACTCAATAGCAATCATCTCCTTGTAGCTATAGTGCAGGCCCTGGTTAGCAACTGACATGTCACCATATCCACACCCACAGTCCTGCCTGGCCACCTGCTCTGTGATGACAGACAGATTGTCTGTGACATTGCAGGAGGCCAGACCACACAGAGATGGCAATCTGACCAAGCCTCAGGCGTGCGCCTGTAAACTGACCCTTTGTCAATTATCTCAGGAATTACTTATAAGCTCATTTGGCCCACTTTGTAAGAATGTCAGAGAATCTCTTATTTCCTGTTAAGAGAGGCTCTTTAGGCATACAATTTATGGATATGTGCTTGTTTTTTCATATATTATTTTTCAAGAATCAAGGAATCTGTGAATTCTCTGATATGTTCAGAGTCAGTCATCAAGCAACTCTTACTAAAGGCAAAAAGTGAGGAGGGGCAGAGACAAATAAAATGCAGTTAAGAATAGTCATGTTAATTCATTATTTCATTCATTCCTTTATGTGTTCATTCAACAACTATTGATGAAAGCCTACTCTGAGCCAGGCACCGTCCCAGATCTGAGATACAATGGAGAAAACATCAGTTAACTTTCCCATCCTGGGGGGACTGACATACTACTACAAAAAGAAGAGGAGGGAGGCCACATAAACAAATGGACACATAATAGGGTATCAGATGGATATACTGCTATGGAGGAAATGAAGCAAGGCAGTCAAGATCGTGACTTCAGGAAGCAAGCACTAGTTTAGGTGGTCAGTTTCGCAGACACCTCAATGAAGTTGGAATTTCCTATTGACCATGCGATCCCTTTTTTTGAGAGTCCCAAACAGACGAATTGATAGAGTACAGTGTTTTGTTCGCTTGATCATTTGAGTTGATCTGCCTTGAGCTGAGGCTCTTTTAGAAATTCCCACCTCAGAGTAGCTGGGCATTATCAGGCCAAGTTGCAGAGGCACAGACACGCGGTTTGCACCTGTGCGTTCAGGTGCATATTCGTCTGAAGTAAATCCAAGAGTTGTTCCAGAAAGACAGCTCCCAGAGGTTGCACATAAAATGCCTGTATTTCTTCTAAGGCAGAGCTGCTGCAAGAATTCTGAGTGTCCCTTCGGTTTTTATTTAAAGGATGGTGACTTCATACAACTGGATGGCAAACTTTACATAAGAGAGCTGTCAGACCTCTGATCACAAAGTCAACAGCACTGGTGAGGAGGGAAGGGAATAACATATGTGTAGTTACCGATGGTTCTAGTGCTTCCTCCCATGAGTTTGTCACACCTCCTGTATCCTTCTTTCTACATTCTTATCTGATATCACAAAATACATATAGCACACACACACACACACACACACATATTGAGCTCACACACACAACACTCTTACACAAACGCACACGTTTACAAGCACAAATCTTAACTGTGGCTAAATATCTAATTATTGGTAAATCATCATCTGCGAATTTGCAAAAACACATGAAAATAATAGCTGACTTCTAATTTTTTTCTGACTTTATTTAACCTTAATTGTCTTCAATTGGCCAGATCTTAAATACTGAGTTTCACATCTACGTAGCAGCTCATAGGCTAACACAGAGTACGACCCATGTACTGCCCTCTTTCAAAATGAATGATGATAGATTTGAGGCCTAAAAAAGAGACTTGATTTATGTATCTTACAGATCTTAAGAGACATTTGGTTTTTGTCTTCCTGTTTCTTATGTCAAAAAAAAAATCTCTGCATCTAGAAATTGCTCAAAGAAAACCAGATTTGATATGGAAATTATTCACAGCAAAATGCCAACCTAACTCAAAATAGATGATCAATACATATGTGTTGAATAAATGATGCAAATTAATGGAGCATGCCTTATTATAGGGCAATCATGTAAAGAAACTTTGCAGATTTACTGGCGGAATTTGTAAATCATTCGGGCAGCAAATAGTAAGTGACTACTCCATTCAGTGCCATGAGCTAAGTCCTGTGGGAGTTAAAAACATGAATTAGATACCTCTAGGAATTTAACTCCACAGTGAGAATCAGACTCTGAAAATTTTTGAGCACATGAGGGCTAGAGCCAGAGAAGCACTTCCTAAAGGTACATCTTGAGGAGGGTATGAAATGTGTCAAAGTGAACATGGTCAAGGATAAAGAGACCAGTAAGGAGATGATCGCAGTCATTTCACAGTAGGCCCCAACCAGTACGGGGACTCTAAGCGATGACTGGAAAACAAAGGAAGAATATGTTTCTCTTTCTCCTTGGCTCAGAACTTCAGCAGAGTCTCATTACTACTGCTCCTTCCCCAGCCCAGTATTTTTTTAAATCACTGAGTTTTCACTTTCAGAGGAAGCCTTCTGGATAGTTCCAATTGGAACACATATGATTTCTGTAAGGCTGTTAGTATTCTAGGAAACAAGTCTCCTTTAAGTGTGTATACTAAAGGGGTGGGGGTGGGGGTCATCTGGCCCAACAGGCAAGGAGAGTATTTCATCCCTGGGATGGTGCATGGTGATAATAAAGAGTAGACAACCCTCAGTTAGTTTTATTATTATTTTTAAATTCTCCACAAACAATGAGTCCCCTATTTTTTGCACCTTAGTGTTACTGTTCCCACTGCCTGACCCCCTTGATGAGGATTGCTGCCTTTTTTTAATAGGATATGGGAAACTGAGAGTATCTGGTCTTCTTTCTATGACTTATATCTGACTTGTAAGTAGAGAGCAGGTGAAAAGATCCTAACCCCCTCACCCCACCCTTACAGCCACTCCACTAGTAAATTGTCAGACATTTACATCTACTGTGTGGGAAAGCCAAATGGAGCCAAGTTTGACAAAGTATGGCCTTTATAAAGAGCCTCTTACTTCCCCTTAACTAAAACTACTTTTAATATTATTTTAGAAATATATAGAATAGATGAAGAAACTCTGAATGTAGTCATAACATTTAATCAAATATTTTTTGTCTTTTGATCACACACACACACTCACTCACTCACTCAGAAGAACACTGTTTTGCTGAAAGCAGTCTTATTTGTTGGATAAAAGATTCCGGAAGAACCAATTAGCTTGATTTTTCATATGTGTCTCTGACATCTCTTGTGACACAGCCTTATTCTGACACAAATTAAAAAGCTGTACATTTGTCATTAGGAGAAATCTAGTGTTAATTGATCACTAACAATACTTGGCATTGTAAGATATATTTTTAAAAGGGAAAGCATGTATTAGATGTTTAGATCTTCATCCTTTTGTTTTAAAGTGAAATGTTATTATGCATCCCAATGTTTATAGCAGCACTATCCACAATAGCCAAAGTATGGAAAGAGCCCAAATGTCCATCGATGGATGAATGGATAAAGAAGATGTGGTGTATACACACACACACACACACACACATACACACACACACACACACACACACACAATGGAGTATTACTCGCCAATCAAAAAGAATGAAATCTTGCCATTTGCAACTACATGGATGGAACTGGAGGGTATTGTGCTAAGCAAAATTAGCCAGTCAGAGAAAGACAAGTATCATATGACTTCACTCATATGAGGACTTTAAGAGACAAAACATATGAAAATAAGGGAAGGGAAACAAAAATAATATAAAAACAGGGAGAGGGACAAAACAGAAGAGACTCTTAAATATGGAGAACAAACAGAGGGTCGCTGGAGGGGTTGTGGGAACGGGGAAGGGCTAAATGGGTAAGGGGCATTAGGGAATCTACTCCTGAAATCATTGTTGCACTATATGCTAACTAATTTGGATGTAAATTAAAACAATAAAATGAAAAAAATAATAAAATAAAATAAAGTGAAATTTTATTTATTTTATTCAAAAAATTTAAGACATTTGATTTTTTTAATGTTTATTTACTTTGAGAGAGAGAGAGAGCAGGAGAGGGGGCAGAGAGAGAGAGAGAGAGAGAGAGAACCCTAAGCAGTCTCCATGCTGTCAGCACAGAGCCCTACACAGGGCTCAAATTCATGAACTGTAAGATCATGACCTGGGCTGAAATCAAGAGTCAGACACTTAACTGAGTGAGTCACTCATGAGCCCCTAATACATTTGATTATAAATTAAAATTAAGTTTTAATAAACTTATTTAAATAAAATTGCATTAATAAAGGAAACTTTTTTTTTCCTTTTTCTGTGAGAGAAAGTATCTTATGGTCAGAACAGATGTGAGCTTGAATTTTGTGGAAATGGGCTTGAAATTTGGTAGTTACCTGCTAGCAATACAATCACAGATAAAAATCATTTATTCATGCAATCATTTATTGAGTTTTTAAAAGTAACTCTTAAGAAAGAGACCGTGTGAGACATAAGGAATTATCGAGAACACATGAGAAAATTGGGCTTTCATACTGAGGAAGAAAAGAGACATTAACCAAATTGCCCAATTTTCTACTACAGGAAGATGACCATTTTTAGAAGAGTCTGTTCTTTTTATATCTTCCATAAATGCTTTCCCAAATTACCCTCTTACACCTATAGATAAGAAGAAATATTGATAGCCGAAGTGAACAAATTAATTCTGGTTCAATTCTGAAATTGACAATGCATTTCATAACTAAAAGATTCCTATATTTTCACCTGTTTACTTGAAGTTAAAATTTCTGCATTGTAGTATATATACAAATAAGCAATTATGCACATTGTGTTATGTACTCTGTCAGGAGTTGTGGGAGGACAGTACTCAAAAAGTTCCTCCTCTTTGAGTAATGAGAGGAGGCTCCCAAAGGAATTGTTTTAAAGACTGTAAGAAGCAGAGACTGATACCTGATTTCCCAGTCTTGTCTCCAATTTGCTTTTGAATTATAAAGTCCTGGGGTGATGAAAAGACCACCAAGGAGAAACGGGGTGTGGTGGTCTCAGAAGTGGGGCTGCAGCATGGAGATGAGATAGGGCTGTAGACCCAAAACAATAATCCAATCACACAGAAGTTGTTCCGTGCCTGGAAAAGATGCTGAGGAAAGGGTTCCTCCCCAGTGGGAACAGTTAGGGACTTTACCTGACCACACGAAGCATATAACCAATGGGATGGGTCAGCAGTAGGATCCAACATGAAGGAGTTGCAACCTTGCCCCAAGAAGTGTTCCCCTTCCTGCATCCCTGCTGGAATAGTACAGGAATGTAGAAGAAAGAGGGTGAGCAGAAGGTAGACAATATCCCTTCCTCCCCAAGTCTTTAGAGCAGTGGTTCTCAGTTGGGGTGGTAGGGCTCCTTAGGGGCAATTTGGAAATTATTGGGGGTGTTTTGTTGTCACGATAACATGGAAGTTGCTATAGACATTTAGTGGGCCAGGGTCAGAGAGGCAACGCATATTGCAATGTGTGAGCCAGTTCCATACAGTGAATAATTGTTCTTCATTTCATAGAACTTTCATATGTTCTATAGGACACTCATATAGGTGAAGAAACTTACTATCAGAGCCTAGAACCTAACTCTCGTTTTTGTAGGAGTAAATATTTTTTGCATGTTTTGACTTAACGCTGATTTTTCCAGGAATGTAACAACTGTGTGTATTCAGGAAAGATTGTACTTTGTTTTATTTGAAAATTAACAAGAGCTGTCCACAAGTTTGGAAAATCACTTCATTGATGGCAATGTTGCTTGTTAACCAGCGTTTGTAGCTGTTGCCCTCAGGGTAGTTCTACATAATGGGACAAGCATCTGACTGCTCCAACAGATCTTTTGGAATGGTGATACCTGAGTTTTATAAATTGAACAGCATATTAGCTCATTTTTAGAATATTGGCATTTATTCCCCTTTTATGGTATAATTAGAACATTTTACAAAATTGTTAAAAATTATGCATGGAGTAGGTTATGTTATCCATTAATTTTATTTCAGAATCATGAAGAGCTTGCGACAGCATATTTGTTGTAGGCGAGGGAAGTTGGATGTGAAGGAATTGATAACCTCTCTAAGTTTGTAACTGTCTAATACTTGCAAATGTAGTCTGAAGTGTCAAGGACAGGAATTGGGGGAGAAATCTGCATCAGTTATGAGCTTGAAATTTAACGATACATGTGAATGAGTCAATTACAATAATGAGGCTCGCTCAATAACTCAAATTGACCAAAAATTTTCTGCATTGGTATGCCTTTTAGGGAACCACTGCTGGAGAGGAGTTCCACCAGAGAACTCCACTGGAGACAATCATTCCAAAATGACTTAAGGACCTTCCCTGTAGCTTTTATATTCCAACTGGATGATCACATACTGGAAAGGTGGAAAGAATGTGTAGTTACAGTTTTGCTACTAACTAGTCGCTGCCAACCTTGTCTCTTTTCGTCTCTTCTACAGAATGATGATTTGCTAACTTTTGCTTCTTCATTAAAGGTCACAACAGCCCTGAGCTTTGCATCTCTTGCAAACCGAGAATTCAAATAAATTTTCTGTCTCTTTCAATATGATTCTGAGAATCATAAAGTGCAAGAAGCATAAAGTGTTTGCAATGACAGGAACTGTGATTCTGTACCTTCTTACATTCCAAGATACTCAGACCCATAGCTCATGTTGATTGCTTGTCCTTCTCCCAAACCCAACCCAAGGAGCATAGATGCTAGAAAGTTTCACTTGGTCTTTCCACTTCCAATGGATGATGCCAATTTATTTATTCACATACATGATGTACCTGAAAAAACCTATTTATGATTACTTAACATCAGTAACTCATTCTAAATGGCCCAAGAGGGCACTAAATATAGGAGTGTCTAGATGTTGAGATGAGTTAATCATATATTCGTATAGGAACAGGTGCTCTAAAAACAAAATATACAGAGAAAGAAAGAAGCTGGGTACGTGCTTTAAAAGATGGATTAATTTGAGAGTGAAATCCCACCAGGAGGGAATAGTTAATTAAATCCTCTGAAAAGAATGGAATGGAGCCCCAAGGCTGGCTGGAGTCTAAACTGATAGAACACAGTGTTTATCATGCCCCTTAGGGTTTATATCTGACCCTCGGGAAGGTTGTTCAGCTTCAATTTTTTTCTGTCCAAAGATTTCACTGTTAAGCCCCAGTTACCCATCTTGAAAATGTCTCCTACTGCCCAGAGATGAGACAGGGGTAGGGACTGATGTAAACCCAATGCCACTAAGAGGACAGCTCAACGTAAAAGGATCTGCTTTATAGAGCATGGCCCATAGATCACACAACAGCACTGCCCTCCTTAACAAGGGTCAGCATCCTGATGGTTCAAGTTGCTTCTGATGAGGGATGATGGTGCTATTAATTGTTTAAGTATTATAGAAGAAGGAAAAACTCTAAACTGTTCCATTCACTTCTCTAAATTCTCTTTTTCCTCTCAAAAACACTGCTAGCTACCATTTTTGTCTCCCTTTGTTTCTTCTATAGAATGCTGACTCGCTACTTACTACTTTTTGCTTCTTCATTAAAGGTCATGTCATGTCTCTTTGCATTTGACATTCACATAAACAACTTATGTCCTTTTATTCCCTCCAGAATGCTATTTTCTTTCATTAAGTCCTTATTAATTTCCACTTTTCCCCCCAAAAACAATAGTGGTTTCCTTTGATCCTTTGGAATTTACTATGTGTTCACCATCTTTTTCTACCACATTCGTGATACTACATTTTTATGGCTATCACCTTGTAATCTTCACAAAGTAATTTGCAATAACAACATTGAAGATTTTTTCAGATATTATCATATTCCTGTGCAAAAATGAATTATTATTAACTGTGTCTATAACGTTAAGCAAACTAGTTCAGGATCCTAGATCTCAGGTTGAATGTATACAAAATGGGTATTGAACTGATTTCTGTCTCTTTCCTCCATTAAACCATTGAGATTTCATGATATAAAGTCTCAGCATTCACTTTAGGTTTCAAAGCTCATGTTCCATCATTTAGTCTACATCATATGTCACAAGAGAGGTGATGTGGATTTATCAGCATCCTCCTCCATATTCGGAAATTCCCTTATCTTGTTCAAAACACTGTCATTCACTTTTTCTGGAAAGATAACTTTGAGACAATACTGACTGTAGTGGTGTTTACTTACTTAAAAATTAGTGGCGTTTGTGTATTTTTTACTGTTTATTGCTATTGCTTTTTACAGAAAAAAAATGTTCTTTCCTGTCCATCTAAACAATAATTTTTCAAGTCAACAATCACTCAATTGTTTTGATGAGGAAGACTTTTCATGTCTTTCCATGTGGTTCCCAGCATCGCCCATTAAGTTTAAGTAAGCTCCTCATGAAAGCAAAAGAATTTTTAGATTATCATAATTTTCTATCTTTATTGTAATTTCTCTTAATTAAAAGTAGATTTTCTTTTCTGCACTTTGTGTCTAACTCGGTGTGCAGAAATTTTTTGTACATAATAAGCTGCCTTTAAATACATCCCTCACCCTTTATCATAGTAAATTTCAAACGTAAGTAAAAGAAGAAGGAGAAGTAGAGCTAGTCCCCAAGTACCTACTTTCTGCTTTGCCAGTTAACAACAAATTGTCGAGTCTGTGGCATCTAGATGTCTCCTCTAGTTGATATTGTTGATATCAACTAGTTGATATTTGTTGATTTGTGTTGATATTTCAAAGTCACTCCTAGATATTACATTATTTTCATCAGTAAATACTTCAATGTATATTTCTAAAAGAGGACTCTTTTTCATAACTGCAACAACATTGCCACACTTAAGAAATTGACAATAATCATTTAATTCCATCAGATATCCCGTGAAGAAATGTCTCTGATTCTCTCATTAAACAATATGTTTGCCATTAGTTTGTGAGAATAGTGATCCAAATAACATTAAAACATTACATATGTATGAAGTGTCTTTAAGAACCTCTTTACCTATAAATCCCTCCTCTCTTTATTTTTGCAGTTGAATGTTCTAAGACATCAAGTCCTTTGTTCTGTCAAGTTTCACACATTCTGGAATTTGCTGAACACATTACTATGATATCTTTTAATGGACTTCTGTCTTCTATCTTTTCTATAAATTTCATTGCTTATCTGGCATGACTGTGTGATAGGGAGTCTTGTGTATATACCTCACATTTTGTCATATCAAGAAGTAAATAATGTCTGGTTGCCCTCTTTCTGTGTTGTTAAACTTGTTAGTGTGTTCAGGTATCCTTGGCTTGATTCATCTATCATAAAGTTCCCATCTAGGGGCGCCTGGGTGGCACAGTCGGTTAAGCGTCTGACTTCAGCCAGGTCACGATCTCGCGGTCCGTGAGTGCGAGCCCTGCGTCAGGCTCTGGGCTGATGGCTCAGAGCCTGGACCCTGTTTCCGATTCTGTGTCTCCCTCTCTCTCTGCCCCTCCCCCGTTCATGCTCTGTCTCTCTCTGTCCCAAAAATAAATAAACGTTGAAAAAAAAAAATTAAAAAAAAAAAAGTTCCCATCTAGTGTTTTCAGCAACCATTGATGATTATTGCCAGATCCTTTATTTCATTGGAGATTTAAAATTAGAAATATTCTGTAATTACTTCATAATTTACTAATTGGAATTCTTAAAAGCAGAACTTTCTCTTGAAAGGGAGCAGAATTTGCCACCCCAAATATGTCTCTTTGGTATATGGATTATTTTAGAGTTATTATTTTTTAGAAATTTTTGTTTTGTTTTGTTTGTTTAAGTGTGTTTGTTTGTTTTTGCACGTGAAAGATTGAGAGTGTGTGCGCACAAGCAGGAGAGGCAGAGAAGCAGAGACAGAGAGAGAGAGAGAAGCCCAAGCAGGCTCTGCACTGTCAGCTTTGGTTTTGTTTTTGTGTTTCTTTTTTTAGGTTTATTCATTTATTTCTTTTTGAAAGAGAGAGAGAGAGAGAATGAGAGAGCATTCTGGCGAGCAAGGGAGGAGAAGAGGGGGAGGAACAGAGAGAGAATCCCAAGCAGGGTCCGTGCCATCAGCACAAGCCCAACATGGGGCTTGAACTTGCCAACCGTGAGATCATGACCTGAGCCCAAACCAAGAGTCAGACGCTTCACAGACTGAGACACTCAGGTGCCCTTAGAGTTATTATTTTTAAGAAGCAGACAACACAGGAGAAAACTGAATAGAAGCTACCATTTTGTGAGAAACATTTACTTTTACAGGGAAATCTCCTTCTCTGTACCAGAAGGAGGATGACCAACTTTCTAGAAATTCTTATCAATGGAGAAGCCATGTATTTAAATCTCAATAACAACCATATACTTGATTTCTGTGCTTTTCTTGATAGCCTTTCATAACTGGACACCCTCAACCCCAACATTTTTCTTTTTTTTCTTCATCTGCAGATGGCATTTAAGGTGATGGTTTGGGCCATTTTAGGAGTTATTCAGTTTTCCTGCATATCTTCCAACATTTATACAAGAGGTATACACGCTACTAAACTTCTGTTTATTTTTCTCCTGTCATTCTGTCTTTTATTACAGGGGGTCTCCGCCAAGAACCTAGAGAAGCACAGGGAAAATTATTTCTCCTCCTCTACTCTCATCAACTGTTAGGTTACCCTGAAGTTTGATTTGAAGAGTGTTTTAATACTTTCAGTAATCCTACTTATGCACACTCTTTCCCTATTTTCTCCTATTTGGCTTAATCCACTTTTTAATGTATCCCCCCCCTTAAAACAGCATTTAATTAAAAACTGAAAAACAGCATTATTTCAGTTAAGTCTCCATACTTTATAGAGACTTAAACATTTCCTGTTATGTTTAAATCCAGGCAGTTTTTCTAGAGGGCAATCTGGCAAACTTTTTATTTTTAATGCGCACGCCTTTAGTCAGAGTAATTCTGCATCAAGTAACCTAGCCAAAGAAAATAATTGAAAAGTATGCACAGATATAAATGCACACAAATTCAACACAGCATTGTTTATAATAGTTAAAAATTATTGCAAACAATCTAAATGTCTAGCAATAGGCTATCTAACACATTGTGGTAATCATGAGCAACCATTGAAAATGGAATTATAGATCCATGTTGACATGAACAGAATGATCTATAGATCACAAACATATATTGTGTTAAAAGCAGGTTACAAAAAATATCATGTATAGCTAGATGCTATAATTATAAAAGGAATAAATTCATGAGAATAGATACAGATATACAGCTATATGCATAGAAAAATTCAGAAAGCTTATCCCTTCAAATGTTACTTATACAGATTTCTGGACAGTGGCACTGAAGTAATTTTCTCTTTCTACTTTACTTACTTTCATAGATACATGCCTTTTTTTTCACAATTAACAATGAAAATAAACCAAAATTTTATTTATTTTTTATGATTAAAGAAGACTTTTCAATCAATAATAAAAAATGTCTTTAATTGCAAAGAACCCAATAAATCAATTTTCAATTTGTAAATAAAGAAGATCCTTGTTCACTGTCACTTGAGCCTAACACACACCACTCTTTCTTCTTCCCTTAAATGTCATGGTGCAGATTACAGTTAAATAGTTTTGCTAGTGCTATGATTTCCACCTTCCAACTTTTAAAATTTTATGTCTACGCTTGATGCTTCTTCTTATCACCTGTGAAATTGCTGACTTTATACTAAACAGGGCTGCTGGAACCTTTACACTGAAGGCTAAGTTTCTCAAAAAGAAGCCTTTGCCATTGCTAATGTTCCGTGGTCCGTGGAGACTCTGTGCATATTATGCTCTTAAATTTTTAGTCTCACTTTGTGGTATAAGTATCGATAACCTCACTTGACAGAGGAGAGGAAAGGCCATGTTCACACAGCTAATAAACTCCTAAGCTGGGAATCGGATCCAGGATTTTTGACTCTAAAGTCCATTCCTTGCCCTCTTGACCACCGTATCCCCTATTGGTCTCATTCACCTCTTTCCTACCTTGAAAGTCTCATCTGACAAGTCTTAACCACACAGAGAAGAGCTTACTTAATTCTCTGCCGCCACATTTGTTGGGATAGATTACCTTATCCATCAATGTCTAACCCCTCATCACTAGCACAACATTAGCTCCTGTGAAAGAGGGACATACTACTGCTTTCACCACCCTATGTACTGAAACAGTCATAAATTGCGAGCCAAGCACACTGAATTGTTATTGCTGCCTAGACATAATGTTTTTCCATCAGTCAGATAGAGGAAGCACACCCTTCATTCAAGTAAGAAGTAACCAACCTCAGACATCTGTCTGGAAATACGCTACTCATATACCCCGTGGCAAGAAAGTTGACAGGAAATCTGAAATGATTACTCCAATTGCAATGAGCTGAAACAGGTTGTTTAAAATTACAACCAGTGCAAATATCAGATAACTGGCAAGAGAGGGCAAGATTCACGTTTCAATAAAAATTTCTAAGGCAGAAACTTTAATATGCATGTTTCTATATCACATGGGCAAATCTTAAAAAAATTAAGAAGTTTTAAAAGATATGTATGCATCTATGATGCGTCACCTGAGGAATGAAAGGGGCAGGGCATCAACTATGTAGGATAGAGCACTCTTCCGGCTGAGGGGAGGAATGTAGTGAGAAGGACAATGGACAAACTTGACCTATGTCTAAGCCAGGGGGATCAGGTGGGCGTGAAAACAGAGGAATCGAAGATGTATAGAGAGCCAAGTGCTGTCAACAGTGACCTAACCTGCATGTAATAAAGCAATGTCCGTTTGCATGACAGTCTTGCAGTAAACTTACCCTTGCATGTTGTGAAGTAAAAAAAAAAAAAAAACCCTAAGACCTTGAACTGGAAGATCTAGATTCCAGCTTGACAACATGTATCACTCAAATTAATCTTTAATCTCTGTGAGTTACTCCTTTTATAAAATGGAAATGAAGCATTTCATCCCCGCCCCCAACCCACGGAGTCACTGAGATTGAATGAGAAAACACTAGGCATAGCATAAAGCATCATGTTAATGCAAGGCTGAGATTTTAGAATTATTTGCCAACTACCCGATCCTAACTGTGTTCTTGCCTGTTTCAGAGATGCATCGTCCGTCAACAAATGTTTTCTGAGAGCCTACTTATGTACCAGGCCTGTTCGAGGTGCTGCCCGTACAGCACGATAAAACTGACTGCCCTTCTGGAGTTTACATAGCCAATCAGTGGAGACCAAAATTATAGACTACTAGATTTGTGAGGGCCATTAATGCATCCAACTCAACAGACATTCCTGAGCACCTCCATGGGTCAAGCACAGCGATGGAATGGAATGTACACACCATCTGTTGTAGAGCTTATGGCTTAGAAGCCTGGCGTTGGCCGAGTTTAAGGTGAACCATAATACAGCATCGTACAGCTAAGATAATGCAGTGGAGACACACAACCCCTGTTTAGGAGTCAGGAGAGCATCCCGAGGGAAGCAGTGCACATGGCAGAAGACGGAATAGAGAAGAGAGCTAGTGACAACTTTCCCATGCTACCCTGCAGTTTTGAGTACAGTGTTCCTGGCTGCGTGCATCCAAGGAAGAGACCTGAGACACAGAGGATCTAGAAATTGTTAACACATGGTACATGATGAAAACAACCCCTGATGATATCTATCTTGGAATATTAAAGACTTAAACATAATAAATATCTTATTATAAATAAAATAAGCTTATTTGGTGTGATTCTTAATATAAAATTTCAGTTTAATGGCCAAATATAAATCTTCCTAAAATCCCCATTCCCATTTCTTCTGTTTTTCTGGAAATACCCTTCCTTCACTCTTTAAGCAACTCACATTGCCGCTCCTCCATTCCAATATTCCTTATCCTCTTCCCTGCTTTTCTTTTCTCCATAGCACTTAACACCTTCCTACATGTATATATTTGACTAATTAATTATTAATCTGCCTTGTCTCAAAATAATATGTCATGTGAAGACAGAGGTTTTATATGTTTTGCTTATAGCTATATTTGAAGTTCCTAGATAAATGTCTGCCCTATAAATATTTGTTGAATAGATGAAGGAGACATGTCCAGAATATGAAATGCCACATAGAACATTTTATTTCTATTGTAGCCAATTGAAGGTGATGGCCTTATTTCTTTGAGTATTAATGCAGTGGGTAAAGAGTATAATCATATAGACCTACGATTTTTTTTTTCTGATAGAAAAATATATTTTTCCTTTTATGCTTCCAGTGGTAAGGAACTCATTACCTCAGGCAAGGTGGATAGACAACTCTGATCTCTCCTTTTTCTTCTTACATTAAACCAAATTCTGCCACTTTGTAAACTGTCCTTAGTGATATTAATTTCAATATAAATTGATATTCAATATAGAGGTAGACATAAATCGGTTTAGGATTGAAAACATGCCTACAAGTTATAGTACTAATAAAAAAATAACTTTCATGATCTAAGGCATTCCATTTAAGATTAGTCCCACTGTTCTCCTTTCTGCAGTGCAAATGATGAGACTGGCTGTCTCTCAGTAGGTTGTCTTCTTGCAAGGCTGGTTTTCACGGATCCCATTATCCTTGATCAGGACAATTGCCCTCTAGCTATATGATTTTAACTATGGCATCCTGGCTTGGGAAGCAATGTTATCAGATGATGTTTTTAAAATTTTTTAATGTTTATTTATTCTTGATAGAGAGGGAGAGACAGAGCATGAGCAGGGAAGAGGCAGAGCCAGAGGGAGACACAGAATCTGAAGCAGGCTCCAGGCTCTGAGTTGTCAGCACAGAGCCTGATGCAGGGCTTGAACTCATAAACCCCGAAATCATGACGTGAGCTGAAATCAGATGCTCAACCGACTGAGCCACCCAGGCACCCTGCTATATTTAGCCCTAACGGATTATCTTTTCTATAATTACTAGTCATAATCTGCAGTCTTTGTTTTCTTCTTTGGGGCATATGTTTAATGTGCATAATGAAGCCTTATCTCATGGCTACTAGATAGAGTACCAGAAAGGGAAATTTACTTTTGGACAAAAATATGTATGATTTCTCAGAAAAGGATACTGTCTCAATGGTAAGATTATATATACCCTTCAATTTATTTATTTATTTTTTTAAGTTTATTTACTTATTTGGCGGGGGCGAGGGAGGGCGGGCAGAAAGAGAGAAGGAGGAAAAGAATCCTAGGCAGGCTCTGTGCACTCAGCATGGAGCCAGATGCAGGGCTTGAACTCACTAACTGTGAGATTGTGACCTGAGCTGAAAGCAAGAGTCGTATGCTTAACCAACCAAGCCACCCAGGTGCCCCAAATGTATCTTTCAATTTCTAATTACTTTGAAATCATACCTCCTAAAGCTTTGATGTCAACTTCTTTTTTCCTCCACGTGCCTTCTAATATTTTGATATTGTTTTCAGTAATGAGTATAATGGTAGCTGACATTTCTATATTGACTATAATAGTAGCTAAAATTTATTAAATGTACTTAGCACTGCTCTGAACACTTTATAAGTATGAAGTTACTTAATCTTCTTACCAGCCCTTCGACATAGTTGTTGATAGTATCTATGCTTTAAAGTTAAAGAAACTGAGGTACAGAGGCGGGGAGTAAATTCAGGCAGTTTGGTTCAGGAGAATCGTGCTCGTGACCACAGTGTTAGAGCTTAAATGGATTCACATTTGGATTCATGTTTGCAAAGCTTTAGTTATTTGTATGTGCAAATAAGTTGAAACAATAGTCTAAGAGTATACTAAAATCCTTTGTGGAAAGAGGAAGACATAATGAATGCAAAAAAAAAAAAATCATGACTTTCTTGGAGTCCTAAGAAATGTATGTAACTAAAATAATCAAGCTATTTAACTATGTCTTCATCATCTTAAACTTAGTTATAAAATAATTACTTAGGGATCTATCTGTTGATAGCTTAGTGTCTTAGATAGGCAGTTTTTGAAATTTGTGGGCCCAATTATACTCTTAAAAATCAGTGAGGGCCTAACAGAGCTTTTGCTTTTGTGGTTATATCTCTGGCTATTTATTAGAAATTAAATTTATTAGAAATTAAAACTAAGAACGTATTCGATATGAAGTTACTCATTCAACAAAAATAATAATATGTCCATTACACGTTAACATAAGTGATAAATTTTTACCAAGATAACCACATTTTCTATAACAAAAATATTCCACAGTGAGAATGGTCTTGCTTTCCAGATCTGCAAATATTGCTAACATTTGGCTTAAGAGAAGGCAGCTGGATTTGCATATCTGATTTTCCATTTAATCGGATTTGTCGCAATATCACGCACTATGTAACTTCTGGAAAACTCCAGTGTACGCTTGTGAAAAGATGAAAAAGAAAATGGCAAATTACACCTTCATATTATTATGAAGAAAAGAGCGTTCACCTGAAAGAATTTCCAACACGTTCAGCAGCACCCGCATCACACTTTGAGAACTGCTGTCTTGCAATGACTGACTAGGAGAAACACAAAATAAACCTTAGGACTTCCCATAGATACTTACATAAACTAGATTCTCCTACTTTCGGTTCTATTGAAAAAAAAAAAAAACAACAAAAAAACAAAAACAGCAACAAAAAAACAACCACATAGCTTTCTATGATGTTTCTGAAGTTTTAAGGAGTTCAGAGGAATTTTGCTCCCCTCAGCAATTTTCTATTCAAAATGTAGTTAACAACCTTAACATAGTGCCAGACTTGTTTTCTCTCTAAAGGGCTTTTGTTTCCTTTGAAAGCATGGAACTAAATAAGTAATGAGGAATTAAAAGCAATTTTTACAAGTCAGTGAGAGCATTTTGAGGACAATTGTGGACTGTTTTGATTTTGCTACGCAAGTGTCAGATTCTCTTAAGAACTATGACCTTTTCCTGCTGGCATACTCTTCATATCATCTAATTTGCAACAACCTGTTTTCCTTTGTTTTCCTCTAAAGGGACCCTATACAGTCTCTGGGTCCAAGGCCTAAAGCAGAGTGTTGTCTCAGTTTCCCAGGGCCACCACAGGCTATTGTCCAGACTCCTTTGCCTCGATACCTGCTGGAGTTCATGCATTCATTTAGGGCTAGAAAGATCAAATCTTACCCTTCTGAGGTTTGCCTTAGACTGAAAATAGACAAAGATATAATCTAATGTTAGATAATAATAAGCCCTAGAAAAAACGTAATCATGTCATGGGGATAAAGAGTGACAAACAAGGGATTTAGGTAAAGTAGGCAGAGAAGGCCTCCCTCAGCAGGTAACATTGGCCTAGACATCTGAATAAAGTAAGGGAAAAATCTATTTCTGGGGCAAGGGCAGTCGTGGTAGAGGTCCTAGAAAATGCTAATTCCCTCATGCCAAGAAGCTTGGATTCTTTGCATTCGAGGAAAGAGCAGGAGCCAGTGTGGCTGGAGCAAAGAGAACAAATGATAGAAATATAGGAAAGGAGATGAAGACCGAGACAGGTTGTAACAACTTATTCTAAGAGTGCTGGAAACTAATGGAAGGTAGGAAGTAGAGGACTGTCACGTTTGAAGAGAATCGCTCCACTGTGGGGAACTGCCTCAGGGGCATGATGGAAGCAGGAAGGCCTGCGTGGGGAGAGTTGCCAGTGGCTTTCACTAGGATGTTAGCAGCGGGGAAAAGAGGGATCCAATCTGAGATCTAGTTGGACGGTAGAAACAACAGAATTCGTTGATGGATCAAAAATGGGATATATGAAAAAGTAAGAAAACAAGGCTAAGTGGATTTTTCTGTTGAGCTGCTGGGTGAATGTAGTTTGCTCTTTACTCTCATAGGGAATGTAGGGGTGAGAAATGAAAAGTTTGGTTTTGAATGTATTAAGTTTGAGATGCCTAGTAGAGCTCTAAGAAGGGACGTTGACGTCTCGGTTGAGAATGTGAGTCTGAAACACAGGGTTGTGGCCTGACATAAAAATTGGAGCATTGGTGACATGTGCATCGTTGCTAAAATCCATTTAAAAAGTTGGGAGCACGCTGGAGCCTGGTACTTCCGGTATTAGCTTTGTCCTGATGATATGACTATATCAAGAAGACTAGAGTACCTTGTGAGAAATGTACTTTTCTTTTCTCTCCAAAAAAAAAAAAAAAAAAAAAAAGCTAATTGCAATGGAGAACATGCACTATTCTCTTGATTTCTGAGCATCTAGGAATAGCGATCACCCATTTCAGATTTTCTAACATAATTACCTCTCCATAGTCTGTCCTTCACTCTGTTTACATCACCAAACTTAATGCCTACTGCGTATTAAGTACTCATTAAATTTTTGAAGGTGTGAGGGAACCATTAAATCAATGAATAAAAAGTTAACCGTCTATTTTCTCTGATATTTTGGTCTGGAAAATATGGTTATGATTAATGTACAGGTACTCTTACTTATAGCAAGTGTAATATTGCAATGACAGTGTGATGCATTATTTGCAGCATTCAGTGTTTAAAAACATATAATACTATCCTCTGAAAACAGGAATAGAAAGCTTGTGAAATACATACGTAAATTTCTTGGGCAACATAATCTTTTAAAATTTATGTACTGATTTTAAAGTTTACTTATTTATGTTAAGAGAGAGACAGCGCAAGTGGGGGAGGGGCAGAGAGAGAGAGGATGAGAAGGAATGCCAAACAGACTCTGAGCTGTCAGCACAGAGCCTGATGCGGGGTTCGAACCCATGAACTGTGAGATCATGACCTGAGCCGAAATCAAGACTCTGAGGCATAACCGACTGAGCCACCCAGGTGCCCTTAAAATTTATTTTAGTAGGCTGAACTACCATGGAGTCTGAAGAAAACGTCAGGTTTCTTTTATCTTAACAGACAGAGGACCTTACCATGTAGTCCTAGATTGGGGAGCTAAGGTTTTGTAGCTCCCTATTCCTGGAACCCTCTGAATGCCTGCGAATAAATCAGTTCAGTCCTCTGTGCTTCAGGCTGTTATCTGTAAAATAATCAGCCTGCTCCTGTCTCCCTACCCCCTCCCTATTTCTTTGTCTCACGTTATTAAAAAGAGGTAATTTCTTGGGGGCCCTGGGTGGCTCAGTCAGTTAAGCATCTGACTTCTGCTCAGGTCATGATCTCACAGCTTGTGAGTTCAAGCCCCGCATCAGGCTCTGTGCCGACAGCTCAGAGCCTGGAGCCTGCTTCGGATTCTGCATCTCCCTCTCTCTGTGCCCCTCCCCCGCTTGTGCATGCACGTGCTCTCTCTCTCTGTCTCTCAAAAATAAATAAACTTAAAAAAAAGAGGTAATTTCTTGCCACTTAAACAATATTTTAGAAATGATTGCTCAACTTTACAGTCACTACCCAAATGAAAAAGACTTTTGACCTTTTGCTGAAGGAAGAAAAGGGGGTCAGTTGGCATGGAAGTTTTCTTCCTTTGGCTGAAGATGAACTTAACTGCATTTTTTTTTTCTGCTCTGTACACTTAAGCCGCATGAGTAATTCATCCTTGTGTTGAGCTGCTGAGTTTCAGTAGGTGTGTGTGTGTGTGTGTCCGTGCATACGTGCCTGTGCATGTGCATGTTTGTGTATAGGAGACTTGGTTGACGTAGGAACTAAATACAAAGACACTGGTTGATAAACTTTCAAGAGGCCTAGAGTAGGCTCAGTAAATGTTCATTTCTGAATTAGAGTAGCTTGATGTGGCACAACGAATTTCCAGAATAGTTGTGACTTAGTACTTTTCAGGAGCTATCCGGACTGCAGCTTGGAAAAAAGTCAGAGATGATCACAATGTGTTAACATCTTTTCAGAAAAAAAAAAAAAAGCTCTATTAATACATAGCATTATTATTATTCCAGCCTGCCTCCTTCGGCCACACATTTCGGCATCAAATTGTAAAAATCCAGTGATACAATTTCTGGAGGGTTGTTTCACTCTCTCTCTTTTGCCTATTCATTAATATTGTTTGAGAGGTAATTTCTTTTTTCTGCCTTTTTATATTCAGCTGTATCTTGGTTGGGGGTGATAGAAGTCCTTTTCTTTCTCAGTTTTTCTGCTCTCCACACATACATTCTCTCTCTCCTTCACACACACACACACACACACACACACACACACACACACACAATTACCGATTTTCTGAAAAACAAAGCAAGTCACTTGTTTAAGGCTGTCTTACTTGTCATAGGGAGGACAGTTGTTATTTGAGCCATAATCAGCATAGTACTGCGCTGAAACAGGCAGGTGTCTTTCAGTCCCTGTTTACATATTGCTGAGGCCGACTCAACTCAGTGTGACCTTTACAGAGCTAAACTATCCCAACAAATTGCAATCGGCCGTCATGTTTGTATTTATAAATTCAAACAGTGGAAAAATTATTTAAAGCAACGTGTGTTAGAGAATCAAATGTACTGTCCATTTAAAAACCTATGATTTCATTTGAGTAATAAAAAGTCACGTGCTTAGTTTTTTTCATTATACATATACATTTGCATTATACATATATACATGATACATTTTTCCTGTACATACAGAGTGCGTGTTTCTCTCCCTTTTAAAAGATCAGTTTCTGATGGGTTCCAAAGGATCTCAGTGATAGCAAGATTTCAATATAATTTTACTCTTTGATGGATTTTTCTGGGGAATTTCACGTCCGTTTCACGGGATATTGCATTTCATTATTGATCAACTAATTTTAAATTTCAGGAAAACTTGCAAGTCCATCAATTCAGCACGAATTCAGAATGTGCAATCATTTAGACATTGATTGTTACTGAATAAACATTTAAAATATCTGACTAAATTTCTGAGGTCCTTTTGGGGGAAATTCAATTCTAAATCAGTATTTTAAGAAAATAAATGATTAAAGGATATCAGAATTTATATATTTTTGGTATGTAATTTTAACTTACAAATTTAAAATTGATTTTTTTGTGTCAATTTTTTTCGTTGTTTACAGCATATAGTCACAATGAATTCTTGTTCCACTAAAACCTGAAACCCAAATTTTTGATATACTATTTATCTTTTAATCAGGACTTTTCTCAGGCTTAGGAAAATCATAAGTGTTCGTTAGATTCATAGAAATCTTTCTCTTGGTCACCTGGCTGGATACCACTTTTTCCCTCAAGTTTTCTTGATTTAGAGATTATAGTGATAAATACTTCCTACATTCCATAGATGAGGAAACAGAAATTTCTCATCTTGGCTAGAAAGAGAAAACACACCAGGAGAAATAAACAGAGTTTTCGTGTTCCTATCTCTTAAAACACTACCTTCATTTATTTTTTTTTAAATTTCTGTAATGTTTATTTATTTTTGTGTGAGAGAGAGAGAGAGAGTTAGCAAGGGAGGGGCAGAGAGAAAGGGAGCACAGGATCTGAAGCAGGCTCCAGGGTCCAAGCTGTCAGCACAGACCCCGACGTGGGGCTCGAATTCATGAACTGTGAGATCATGACCCAAGCCCAAGTCGGATGCTTACTTGACTGAGCCACCCAGGTGCCTCTCGCTTCATTTCTAATTGAGAAAGATCACTAAAATATGAGTGATAAATGTTTCCATCTTAGCTTGGATTATAAGGTGCTTTGACATCTTAAGGTTTCTGGACTTGCGGAAAATATTTTAAAAGTTGTGAATATGGGAGAAAAATGCAAGACTATTTAACATCACTTGCATTTTTTATCTCTTCATAGTGGTCCATTTAATAGCTGTGTAACTGCTTATCCTTAGTCCCCACCCATGGGCTGCTCATTAATGTACCCGGGCAATTTCTTCCTGACGCCACATCTATTGATACAACTATGAAAATTGAGGGCCAATGATAAGGTTTCCGTAGTGACTCAATTTTACCGAGGAATGGGAGAAAAATGGGACAAGGAAAGGTCATATGATAAAAAAAAACTGCATAGTTTCATTACTGTTTTTTTTTTTTAATTACATTCTGATTTTCTGTGGTGCCAGTAGAGAGGCCATCAACATTTATTCTTTAGAACTAAAACAAACAAAAAAACCCCTCATGAAACACTGAAAGAGGAAACCAAAAGTTGCTCTCTTCCCCAAATGCAGTGCTTTTGGTTGCCAAAGGTTAGTTGCCCTAATGATGCTTTGATGAAGGAGGTTGAGTGTATTAATTGAATCCCAACCAACAGTTCTTGTTGGGGTGCAAGGTGCTCATTTCCAAGTTGTGCTGAACACATTGGCCACTCTAGAATACATCTCTTCTCTCTGTCCATACCTCATGAGGAATGAATGAACTCAATGACATGGTAAGAGAGGAAGACCATGATATTGTGCGGCATTTGCAAACAGTACTCACTGTCTAATCTTACATTTTGAAGAGATTCATCAGTGTCTATAACTGCATTGATTTGGTGCTTAAGCACAAATATCTAGTAACATAAAAGATCACAACCACAACCTTTTCATTATAGAGATATCCTTTAATGTGGGAGGGGGAGAGAGGAGTGTGTTCTTTGCCGTTAGATACAAGGGCAATTTATTGGTTCTGAGGTATATTGTATCGTAGCATTTTAAGGTTTAGGCTGTGAATGTCACCGCACATACAAATGAATGCTATATTTACTTGTAAGTGCCATGGTGTTGGGAGAACAAAACAGGCTTTGGATTCAGTCATACCTGGGGTTGAATCCCTGCAACATGTGAGCTATGTGCTTTTATGCAAGATTATTTCATCTGCTTGGGTTTTAGTTTTCTTCCTCAAAGAGGAACATGGCACCTTTCTTGCAGGATTGCTCTAAACATTCAACAAGATCCCATTTGGAGAACATGTAACAGTGTGTCTGAGAAACAGTGACATTAGCTCTTAGATCCCTCTTCTCTCCCCAGAAGAGAATATAGCTTGATTTGGGTTAAGAGAATCTCCTATTGTAGAGAATGATCATAATCTTCACCACCGGGCTTATGAGTAGGGGAAGAAAATGAAATATTTTATTTACTCTTGAAAATAAACCAAAGAAGAACGAATTGTTCACAAGTCTTAACGCTTTTAGACAAGTTGTGTTTACGTGCTGAAAAGTGGGATCTCAGCTTTTCATATCTCCACCCCTTTCTGCCTGTCTCAAAATCCCAAGTATGCCTTGCCTTGGGCAAATCCTGAACGAGGAGGACAAATTTCTGATTCTTCCACAGAACCTTCTGATTCTTCTTTTGATTGGTGCTTTCTGAATCAGGATTATGCAGTTTAAAGTTAGAATTTCAGAGTTGGAAGAGCTATTACAACAGTGTCTTAAATCTTCGGGCACATGAAAATCACCTGAGAAGCTTGAGCAAAATGGAGACTTGCAGCGCCTATCCCAAAAGATTCTCATTTGGGAGGTATAAGCTCCCCGTTCCTGCATTTTTTTAGATTATTTGAAAGTTGTTATGCAAATTGCAGTTCGTTTACATACAGTGTCATGTTAGTTTCAGATGTACAATTGAGTACAACTGAGTACGATTCAGCACTTTCACACATCACCCAGTGTTCATCACCACAAGTGCACGCCTTAATCCCCATCACCTATTTAACCACAGCCCACCCACCTCCCCTCTGGTAAACAAATATCCCAAGTATCTCTGATTCAGTTGGCGACACACCCACGTAGACCATCTCTGGCCTTAGGGCTGTCTAATTCAAGGTTCTAACTAGTGCAGGCATCTTAGAGCTTCTGATTCAGCTGAGCTGCCAGGGGAGGCTTTGGATTTTGTGTGAACCGAAGCTTACACAGTTTGGAGTCTGTGTTAAGAAAAGAAACAAACACGGGCGCCTGGGTGGCGCAGTCGGTTGAGCGTCCGACTTCAGCCAGGTCATGATCTCGCGGTCCGTGAGTTCGAGCCCCGCGTCAGGCTCTGGGCTGATGGCTCGGAGCCTGGAGCCTGTTTCCGATTCTGTGTCTCCCTCTCTCTCTGCCCCTCCCCCGTTCATGCTCTGTCTCTCTCTGTCCCAAAAATAAATAAAAAACGTTGAAAAAAAAAAGAAAAGAAACAAACAAGTTACTTTTGTAAATGTTACCAAAGCATAGGATCATGTGAACATGTTACCAGGCCTTCTCCCTGGGCCTGGGAAGGGACCCATGGATATGAGGGTCCCCGGACATAAGCTTCCAAACTTCACAGTACGTTCATTTCTGAGTCCCACCGTGGCAATCCATCCTTCTTATTGTCCCTATTTTACACAACGAAGAAACTGAGGAATGTAACTTGCTAAGGCCAAAGAGCTAGTAAGTGGCAGAGCTCGGATTTGAATCCAGGGCCTGTCTCCAGAGCCTTTGTTCTTTTTACCATGACAACATAATCTCTCTTACAGATAATTCCTGTTTTCTGAAAACCATACAGAGACGATACTTCGTCTTATTTCTGTTACAGGACCCACAGTTACACTCTTAGTAGACGAAATAAAGGGCTGATGACAACAAATAAATAGATAAAATGATTAGTCGAGTAGTTTTGCATTGTTGATTACTATGGAGTTACTCTCCTTGTGTATTTTTATATTTTAAAATCTAAATTTAAAACACACAATCACTCAGAATATGTATTGAGGCATACCTGATAAGTAGTTGATGAAGGCTCTGGAGGATTAAAAGTAAAAGAAGGTACATCTATCACCCTGGAAATTTATAATCTAATGAGCCAAGGGTGTTCATAGAGTGGGTGGTATATCCCAAGGGTGAGATAACCCTGAACTTTACAAACAGCATGAGCAAGTATGTGGAAGGCTTCCACATTTAGAGAGGAGAGAAAGCATAATCCTAACCTCCACAAAAGAATAGCTACATTAAACCAAAACAAAACAAAATTAAAAAAAAAACAACAAACAACGAAAGAGACAGCTAATTGTTTAGTCCAATATTCTGTTAGCAACACGCCCCTCCCTTTTAGCTGCTTAGAATACAGATGACTTTGCCGTGAACAGCGGGCACATGACTAAGTTCTGCCTGATGAGATCGAAACAGAAGTGTTATGTGAGAACTTCCAGAAAACCTTCTTAAAAGACAGCTGACTGCTCCCTTTGTTCCTTTCTCTTCCCCTTTCTCCTTTCTGCTGGCTCCAGTGTGGATTTATGGCTGGAATTTGAGCAGCCACTGTGGTCCACGAGGCAGTGTACTAAAGTTTGCAAAGCGTCAGGATACGTAGGAGTCATAGTGACCATGAAGCTGCTCTATCAGGCTTGAACTGTTTATTTCCAGATTATGTTCACCAGAGAGAAAGAGACCACTATTTATTTAAGAAATGTTTATTTGGGGTTTCTGTCATTTACAGCTGAATTTAATCCTAACTTATAAAAACGTGTACCATGAATGCTAACCCCAACTGTCATTGTGTTAAGAAGATTTTAATTGTATAAAGTAGGTATAACTAACACTCTACAACTACACTTTAAATAAAAAAAACCAAATGCATCACTATTATGCACCCAAATAAAATAAACACAAACTCTCACTCTGGGAGAAAATATGATCATTTCAATCATTCCATGTTAGTCAAATTAGCATTAAATCTTTTTCTTTGGTAGTGTGTTCAGATGATTTGCATACATAGCTTCTTCCAAATTAGGTCCCTGTAGTGGATATTTATTGTATTAAAGGTAGTTAATAAAATTAATTCTACCAATGCTAGAATTTCTGGCAAAAAAAAAAAAAGAGAGAGAATATATTTTATATATAGTACCTTTCTGGTGATGCTCAAAAAATATGATGCAGAAGATTCCGTATATGATCTGAGCATATCAGGCATTCAGTGTTTGTTGAATGAATAATTTGATAAATAAATACTGTTCTACAAATAGCACCATTGGTGGCTATGATGCTAATGAAAGCATCTGAGATATACAGGAAGTTGGTGGAAAGTGAAACAAATCATTTTCATGGGATAAGAGGAAACGTGTAGATGGTAGGAGCAGATGTTTGATCATTGGAGCAGGATCAACAATGCAATGCTTGGAGAACCAATAGTACTTATGCGAAATCAGCCATATTGTAAAATAATCACTTTTAGAGGGATTAATAATTAATTAAACTAACAAAGCGTGATATTTCAGAAAACAGAAAATCGATTTCTTCCAAATTAATTAATTCAAGGATCAGAGAAAGAATCAATTGTTCAATAATGATTTGTTGAAATCCTGTTAAGTGATCAACACTGGGAGATGACATATACTCTAAATGTGCCTCAATGCTATGTCTATTACTTGTAATGTTAATGCTAGTAATTCACAGTCAAACATGTTCTGTATTTTCCCCAATTGATGGCATTTTTTGTTTGTCTCATAGATATCATAGTTATAGAGGTGGAAGAGATCTTGAAGAGTGTTTCACTAATATTTAGGCCAAATTTTGCTAAATGCAATTTTTTACCTGCAGGGCATTTTTTTTTTTTTTTAAATCATAAACAGGCTTGATATAATCTTTTTAAAAAGTAGGCTAGGGGCACCTGGGTGGCTCAGTCGTTGATGTGTCTGACTTCAGCTCAGGTCATGATCTCATGATCTGTGAGTTCAAGCCCAGCTTCAGGCTCTGTGCTGGCAGCTCAGAGCCTGGAGCCTGCTTCGGCTTCTGTGTCTCCTTCTCTCTCTGTCCCTCCCCCATTCACATTCTATTTATCTCTTTCTCTCTCTCTCTCTCAAAAATAAATAAACATTAAAAGGGGGGGGCACCTGGGTGGCTCAGTCGGTTTGAGCGTCCAACTTGGCTCGGGTCATGATCTTGTGGTCCGTGAGTTCAAGCCCTGCATCCGGCTCTGTGCTGACAGCTCAGAGCCTGGAGCCTGCTTCAGATTCTGTGTCTCCCTCTCTCTCTGTCCCTCTCCCACTTGCACTCTGTCTCTCTCTCTCAAAAATAAATAAATGTCAAAAAATTTAAAAGTAAATAAGTAGGCTATCCATGATAATGATGTATAAATAGCATGACTATGTTACATATATTTAATGTGGCTTCCCATAGTACTATATGCTTTTCTGTTGTCTATGCATTTTCATGTTGTTTGTATAGAACTGCTACATCCATTCTATAAGCACTTTAAAGTTTGGTTGCTATTTATTCATCACTCAGCTCACTAGGGAATATGGTATTTCCTTAAGAAAACTTTCCCTGGTTACCCAGACCAGATCAGATCCCCTGCTATGCACCCTATACTTCTAGAAATACACTTACCATAAGTGTAATGAGTTAAAAATGTAATTTGTGTTTAATATCTAGCTCTTCAACTGCAATATAAGAGCAAAGAATGTTCACTCCAGTGTTCCCAGCATAGTACCTTGCACAAAGTATGGGCACCCAGCATAATGCCTGGCCCATACGAAGTGCCCAATAAATGATTGCATGCATGAATGAACACAACGGGTAGTCATTGAGAACCTACTTTGTGCTTCCCACAACTGTGCAAATTATTTAATAGCAGGAGTTTGATTTGGGGCCCTTTTTCTTGGCCAACCTACTACTTTGCTTCATCTGAGATTGCTGATTTCATACTCAGGCCCCTTAAGAATAGTTCTCCTTTGTTCCTTCAATTAGTATCTGTTTTCACATGCTATGTGTGAAGCTGAATTTATCTTTGGAATCTTCCACTTACTGATAATTTGCTAATTGTATAATTTTTAATGACTTGAATTGTGGGGCTCCTTGGTTGGCTCAGTTGGTTGAGCATCCGACTTTGGCTCAGGTCATGATCTCACGGTTCATGGGTTCGAGCCCTGTGCCCGTATCTGTGTTGACAGCTGGGAGACTGGAGCCTGCTTGGGATTCTGTGTCTCCCTCTCTCTCTGCCCCTCCCCCACGCTTGCTCTGTCTCCCACTCTCTCAATAATGAAATAAACATTGAAAAATAATAATAAATAAATAAAGTATTTCAATTGCAAAGTGCCCTTAAAGACTATACAGTCCAAAATATTTTGTAATAAAATATTTCCTTCACTTAACATAGCTGAAAATTAGTTGTCTGGCACTCTTCGAACACTTTTAATCACCCTCAGGAAACACACTTCTTTGCAAGGAAGCACAACCCCTTGTTGTACCTCTCAAATCATTGGAAACTTCTTTATGTTGTTTGGAGCTCTTCCATGCTATAAAATCTCCAGGGGGTGCTGTTGTTATACTCTAAACAAAACCCTTAACTTTTGGATGATGGGCCTCTCCATATGGGAAGATAGCTCTTATGTCTTCTCAAATAAATGTAAACACCATGTCTCCTCCACCTGTGTGCCACTCAAGTTTTTCCCAGATGTTTTGCCTTTCTCATTTATATTTCATTCACATATTTATATTTTAACTCTTCAAAAATGAGTATATAGTATTCCCCAGGTGAACAATTTGGCGCTTGGGACAATGGGGATTTTGCCTTAGGTAAGGATTCCTTCCTAAGGATCACAGGATTCAACAGTAACTCACTGGCAGTTTGTCCTACGATCACAGGGCATGATACAAGGACTTGTTTTGTAAGGTAAACTGTGCCCAATGCCACAGGAAAATGAATAGTCCAATAACTGGCAGAGGCACAGTTATATTTTATCAATTCATTTCTGCTCACAAATGTCAATGATAATGAACCCATCAACCATTGCTTTGGACTGATCTACGTATCTTCTCTACTTTGACAGGCTGATGATACGAAGGAATGAAATTGTTTATGCCACAGAATATTAAAGAAATGATCAACAAATTTATTCAAACAATGTCTGCCAGAAAAATACATTCATGTTGTAAGAGAAATAATATAGACTGCAAAAGAGAGTATTGATATCCTCTGCTTCATTCTGAGTATCAAATACAATGGCATTTATTTTAGCATGCCTCAGTCTGGATGCTTAATTCTGTTCTTAGACAATAAGATCTATTCCTCTTTCTAACAATTCTCATACTCCATAGTGGGTATTATGTGAGCCATTCTGATGTTTTAGAATTTTTGAAAATTGTAACACTTTTGCAAAACACAGAATATAGCATATCCAGAAGGAAAAGTTAGAAGGAATACGTAGAAATGGGAAAATATGTCCCAGAACACCATAGGAGTGAGGTTTCCTATTGGTATCGTCCTAATTTATTGTCTACAATATTGTTACATAAATATTTTTTGAAAAGATGGTATAAATAAACCAAGCATTGTTGAAATATACACTTCATTTTTTTCCAATTATTCAGTCTACAATATGCATTATATGTAGGAAACATGCCAGCCTATCAAGCTGCCAGAGGTTTAAAACACATCCTGTCAGGCTTCGTTGAGGAGGTTGCATTAGAAATGAAATATGTAAGATGTAGAAAGCCACACTGTTAGACACGGATTTACCACTACTCAGATTTTCTCCTTAATATTTAGTAATTGTCAACAATTTAGATCCACAATGTACATTTTCCCCAAGTATCCTAGAAATTACTTTAGTTATAGAAGATGGCTGATTGGGGAGAACATTTCACCTTTCTCTCTTTTTTTAGTTCTCCAATTGACGTTAAGTCTAGTTTGGATTTTTCTTCCAAAACTAATGTCTCAGATCTCCTAATGACCTTTTATTTTGCTTGAATACAGCAGCATGGAAGTCTTTACTATTCTGGAAGTTTTGGCAAAGATAATTGGATATATTGACACAGTACAGGGAGGGGAAAAAGCGTCTTCCAACTCACTACTCCAAACGACAACAGCAGTTCAACTGAGATACTTCCTTTAAAATAAGCAAAATTGCCATCTCCCCCTCCTTTGGTGTTTACTCTGACTCCAAGGAGAGAGGAACAGGAATGAAAGGAACCCGTTGCGGTGCCTGCTGACTCAGACTGGTTTTCCCACCGCTGCTAAAAAGGCAGAGCAGGCTACATAATTGAGAAAGCTTAATGGTTGGCCATGGCTTTGACACAGACACTTGGGCTTAAGCACTTTTTCATGCCCCGGTAAGTAAATTGTTAATGGACAGATAACACCATCTTAATCTCCGACACTACTTCATGGAAAAACCATACACCCAGTCCCAGGGAAGGAGAATTTTAAAATAATAGTACACGAGGTTAAAAAGTTTAAAGCCAGTGGACGGCCTATCTGGCTTTGGGTTTAGCATTAACCTTCAGATAGGAATGAGTATTTGCGTAAGTTTACCCTTTTAGAGGCATGAGCTATTAAAGGGTGGATAGGCAGAAAACTAAAGGTCTTCGTGCATGTGTGAAATATCGCAAGCATCACAAGATTAGATGAAATGCCAGACTAGCCTTTGCTGTCACCACAAGGGGGACACCTTCTGTGTGCAGAAATAAATAGACTGAAAGAAAGTGAAGGCTTTTTTGTCCATATTCCTCCTCTCTCACTCCCCCAAGTTCACTGAGAAAGCTGGTGAAAGACTATAAATGCCTGGGAACTTCCATGAGATAGACTTTAGGAGATTCGGGTCCATTAATATGCTCTTAGGGTTGACTGTTGCCATCTCATTTCATAGATGTGCAGGCAAATTCTCTTGAAACGCGATTCCTAAACTGCTTACTCTCCAGTTTTTTGTTCCTTCTGTGTGTGTTTTTTGTTTTGCCTTTTTTTTTTTTTTTTTGATCCTGCCCAGCACGTGGAAAGAATAAGCATGTTCCCTTTTAGTTGTCAAAAGGGAAGTCTCGGATGACAGTGTACTTTTCAACAGAACCAACTGCTTTTCTTTTTAAGTAATGTGACCAAAGGGGGTGGGGGGAGGCAAAGAAATCCAAACCTTTCGCATGGTTTACTCACGCATTAATCTCCTTATTCATAGTTTGTTTTCCTCCTAACCAAAAGGTGACTCGACTTCACAGGAATTCTCTCCTTGTGCCATTTTACTATTAAGCATCATTTTGTTTCTTTTTTTTTTTTTTTCAACGTTTATTTATTTTTGGGACAGAGAGAGACAGAGCATGAATGGGTGAGGGGCAGAGAGAGAGGGAGACACAGAATCGGAAACAGGCTCCAGGCTCCGAGCCATCAGCCCAGAGCCCGACGTGGGGCTCGAACCCACGGACCGCGAGATCGTGACCTGGCTGAAGTCGGACGCTTAACCGACTGCGCCACCCAGGCGCCCCAGCATCATTTTATTTCTTTACTTAACTGAGACTTTACAGGACTGTGCTCACGTCTTAGCATTATTAAGACCTTCAAGAGGAGCTACTCATTGTAATATTTCAGGGAGAACAGAGAGGGGATACACAGTGTTCTCTGACTGAGCCTTCCAACTGCCCCGAGGTAGATTGCAATGGTGTGTGAGACTATGGCCCTGTGACAGCAAAAAGAATGGTAGGCTTAGACGTGGAAGACCTGTGCCAGAATCCCACAAGATAGCCTTAATTGTGGAAATAATAATGCTCTAGTGATAACAACTCTTGTTGATTGAGTGCTGACTCTGTGCCAGGCATAACACCGAGTGCCTAACAAACATCTCATGAAGGTGTTGCATCAACCCAGGGACATTATCAGGATCCCTGTTTTACAGATAGGACAGTGAGGCTAAGGTGACACATTGCTGGTCATTTATAGCAGAAACAGAATTCAAAATCAGGTCTCCCTGCTCAGCTTCACCATCTGTAAAACCAAGGTATAATTTCCCTCATACTTTGCTGTGCTTAAATGGGAGGGCCTGGGCCTTGTACATCAAAAAGAAATACACACACACACACACACACACACACACACACACACACATATATATACAGCATAGCATTTGTGATAAGGACCACGTGACATATGGACTTGATGAAGAACTGAAAATGGACTCCTCATAAGGTGGGGTACAAGGCAGAGGAAAGCAGGAAGAACTTTCCTTCCCAGGGTCATGGTTCTATGCCGTGTCACCAACCTAAAAGTCTCTTCTTGTTTTTCTGACGTTCAGCATTCCTCCCAGGAGATGCCAGAGAAGCTTTTATTTTTTATTTTTTTTTTACTCTGGTGGTAAGGGGACTGTGGCATATTGCTGGAAAGGGAAGTGGGCTGGAGACTCAGTTTTACTTTGGGTTTAGAACATTTCAGTTGGAGAGAGAGGGCAGAAGGCTGGAGGGCCAAAGAGCAGGCAGACTTTGTCCTTTCCCTTGAGACAGATGCAGCATTTAACTCTCAGGCTCCCGCTCTGACAAGAGCCATTAAATGGCGTCCTCACAACCTTCCTCTGTGAGGTTGGTCTCTGAGCAGGAAAAGGATCAGGTCCGTTGGCAGAACTCTCCCATAGGAACAATCTCAAAACTTTAGCCAATCAAACAGTTTTCTAAGTCCCCAAGGAGCCAATACAGTGTCGCCTTATTAAAAAGCCAGTCCTCAGATTTTTATAGCCCAAGGTGAAATGAGGGAACTCACTCGCCTTCACACGGTGATACACTTCTAACAAAATTTATTTGTTATAGTTAAATACACGTAACATAAAACTTACTATCTTAACCATTTTCAAGTGCATAGTTCCATGGTATTCAAGATATTCATTTTACTGTGTAACCAGCACTGTCACCTATCTCCAGAATTTATTTTGCAACAGCACAGGTGAAGCTGGAGAACACTATACTAAGTGAAACAAGCAAGACGTAGAATGACAAACGCTATATGATCTCCCTTACATGTAAAAAACAACCAAACGCAACACAACACAAAACAAAACTCCAAAACCCGAACTCTTAGCAAAAGACATCAGACCTGTGACTCTGAGGCAGAGGGTGGGGGTAGGGGGGAACTGGAGGAAGGTGGTCAAAGGGTACAAACTTCCAGCTAAAAGACGAGTAAGTCCCGGGGATGTAACGTATGACGTGGTGACTACAGCTAACACTGCTGTCTGGTATATAGGAGAATTGTTAAGAGAGTCAAATCCTGAGAATTCTCATCACAAGGAGAATTTTTTTCTTCTGTGTTCTTTCTTTCTTTTCACTGTATCGGTATGAGATGATGGATGTTACCTGAACCTACTGTGCTAATCATTTCACAATGTATGTAATTCAAGCCATCACGGTTCACATCTTAAAAAAATTTTTTTTAACGTTTATTTATTTATGAGACGGAGAGAGACAGAGCAAGAACAGGGGAGGGGCAGAGAGAGAGGGAGACACAGAATCTGAAACGGGCTCCAGGCTCTGAGCCGTCAGCACAGAGCCCGACGCGGGGCTCGAACCCACGGACCGTGAGATCACGACCTGAGCCGAAGTCGGACGCTTAACCGACTGAGCCACCCAGGCGCCCCACGGTTCACATCTTAAATTGACACAGTGATGTATGCCAATTGTTTCTCAATAAAACTGGGAGAGAAGAGCTGGATTCATAGTAATATAGAGTATAAAGGCAGTTACCAGAAACTGGGGAGAGAAGGAAGGGGGGTGTTTAAAAAAGGGATAGAAAGAAAGAAAGAAAGAAAGAAAGAAAGGTGGTTGCCAGGGGTGGAGGAAGGGAGGAGTGATGATACACTTCTAACATTTTACATGGTGCCGTTAAACCTGTGTTAAAAACAAACACACACAAAAATATTTTTCCCTTACCTACCGAGACACATTCATGAGAACTTTGATGGCATTAAGTACGTACAAGTTGTTGTCGTTGTTTCCACCAAGAAACTGGTGAAAGTGTGTGGATATTTTACTTCCACCAGGGAAAAATATGCATCATTTAAATATCACCAATCACTTGGAAGGGGCAACCATGTATTTATGAGGGCAGAGGCAATGTGCCTGCCTTTAAAACACGTGGCTTATTGGAAAACATGGAGAGATGGGTTTTTGTTAGTGTTTTAACCTTTGAGGATTGATGTGGATTCTAAACAGAAACTTCAGTATTTCGGAAGGCAATAAGCACAAAATAGTTTTGTTGTGAAGTTTTCAGATCTTCATTCCTTTCATATCCTCTAACTGTTTTTTCTGAAGCTTCCGCTCACATATGGAATGCATAATGTTAGGCTTCTTCTTATAAATATGAATATATTAATTCATTCAAGACTGATTAGAACCTCCCAGATACCTAGCATCTCAGTAAGTGTTGAGGACGCAAAGATGAGTATCTTCTAGGTACTTAATGAATCTTCATTATGGAAAGTTTTAAGTACACACTGAAGGTGCAAAGTTGAAGGTAATGCGGTAATATTTTGAATTGATTTGTGGGGAGCAAGATGGAGTCAATTCACAATTGCCTACTCCAATAGCCAGGGATGTCCAAGGATAAAACTCAAAATGTAAGATGTCCAATGTCAATCTGACAAAGATATTGAACACAGGGTATCAATAACATCAGTGAAAAAGAAGCAAAAAGTATAACACATGGTAAAGCTTTCTGATGGCTGACATCTAGTTGGAACAAATGGGCAAAGATGCTAATCATGTTATAGAGAAACATGTGTTATACTAGACACAGAAAAGGATATCTACAAGTCAGTAACACTGAAGAATTAGTAAGCAATGTTTTCTCCAATCTGGGTTTTTTTTTTTTTTTTTTTTTTTTTTTTTAACGTTTATTTTATTTTTGGGACAGAGAGAGACAGAGCATGAACGGGGGAGGGGCAGAGAGAGAGGGAGACACAGAATCAGAAACAGGCTCCAGGCTCTGAGCCATCAGCCCAGAGCCCGACGCGGGGCTCGAACTCACGGACCGCGAGATCGTGACCTGGCTGAAGTCGGACGCTTAACCAACTGCGCCACCCAGGCGCCCCTCCAATCTGGGTTTAAAAACCGTGCCATTTGGGGCGCCTGGGTGGCTCAGTCGGTTGGGCGTCCGACTTTGGCCCACGTCATGATCTCACAGTTGATGGGTTCGAGCCCCGCATCGGGCTCTATGCTGACAGCTCAGAGTCTGGAGCCTGCCTTGAATTCTGTGTCTCCCTCTGTCTGTCCCTCCCCTACTCATGCTCTGTCTCTCTCTCTGTCTCTCAAAAATAAACAAACATTGAAAAAAAATTTTTTAAAGAAAAACAAAAAGAAAAAGAAAAAAAAGAAAACCCTGCCATTCACTATACTTCTACTATAGTTATACTTCTTCATATAAGAATGTGAACATGACAAGCCTGATGTTAAAATACAGAATTTCTATTTTGAAGTTTTAAGGCCAAAAGACTAACCAACACCAAAGAGATTCTTTCCAGATAAAAAAGGATATTTCATAACATCATGTGTGTTTCTCCTGTGAATACAATTTGACAGTTGTGAGGGACCTTTGGTAAACGTCCAAGTCAGGCTCTTATTTTATGATCAGAGAAGCTTCGATCCAGAAAATGAAAATAAATTTACTGAGATCACAGAACTGGGGCATTGGAAAACCAGGCCTAGACCCCAGTTCTCCCTCCATCATAATCCAGCAATCTTTCCCATATTATTTATGCCAACGGACAATCAATCGGTAGTTATGTTATGTTCTGTCTGTATGGAGTTTCCTCTTCTTCATTTTCTCTGTCCCAAGTTGGTTAATACACTTGATACTTATTCCCTTTTTGCAGCTCTGAGAAACTTCAGGTCAGACCTGATCCACCCAAAAGTGTGTGCCTTCTCCCCTCTGCAGGCCTCTGCAATCACTACAATCAAATAGTTGAATCATTTGGCCCAAATTCGAATAACGGGCCTGACAGGTCTGGCTGTCCCACTGCCTTTTGGTGACTCATCCATTTAACTTGTAATTTCTTTCAGGTACCTGGACATTTTTTGTCCTCAATCCAACAGCTTTTCTGAAACACATTTTTACTGCAAACGCTAAAAATAAGCTCCAGCTTCCAAAGAGGAAGCACAAGTGTGAGAAATTGGTTTTGAGACTAAATAAATTATAATCATGTAAAACCAAATGGGACCTAGAGATTATTTAGTTCCACCTTTCCTTTGGCTGATGTTCAGAAGAGTTCATGTCATTCATTCCTGAGTGTAATTCGTGTCAGCCATTAGCGGAACTGGGATCCAGAAGTAAGTGCTTCTGTCTTTCTGTCTGGTGATCTTAGTTGTATTTTCGGAGGAAAATATTGGGAGGGGGGAGGAAAGCAAATTCTTTGTCATGTGTCATGTTTTTAAGACTTCTCACCTATTATTTCATTTGCTCACACCCCCTCAAATGCAGTGTAATCATTGTTATTATCATTCATTTACAAATGACACCTGAAGCTACAAATTGAAATGAGAAGTCACAGCACCGGGAGATGAATTTTGATGCTGGATATATCAACTTTGTACTTTGTTTACTTTGAACAGAAACACTATGATAAATAAAGTTGAAAAGTTATGTATCATCTGATACACAATTTTATGATTGTTCACAGACATGATTTCTTCTGTGTCCACGATAACAAAACCTGCCATTTTGAATGATGATTCTCCAGATCATAAGATATGGTAGAAAGAGCATAGATTTTAGTGTCAGGTAGACGTACATTCAAATTCGAGCTTGTCCCACTTCCAGTGTAGTAGCTCAACAAATGGTAGCCATAATCCTTTTTATTATTATCCTATGTCTGAAAGTAAGCCATCTTCCCTTTGGGGGGGGGGGGATGGTTCATTTCGATCGTTTGTTTTGTCTTTTCAATTCCATATAAATGAAATCATATGGTATTTGTCTTCCACTGTCTGATTTGTTTCACTAAACATAATATCCTCATGGACTATCCATGTTGTTGCAAGTGACAAACCACCTTTTGAGGAACAACATATCCTATATTAAATGTGCAGGACAAAAGAGAAGCGTCCAAGTCAGGACATGCTCTTAAAGCATCTTTTTATTTCTTTTCCATTTATGCCTTAATTGTCATCAGATGACAAGGACCGGGGCAATTTATGTAAAAATGAAAAGCCATACCAAGAACGAAGGCTGGGTTTGGGAGCAAATCACGGATGTATCAGTTAGTGAGCAAAAAACCAACATGTACATATGAAAGCCTTCCTACATTTCTCCATTGTCGCACACACTTTTAACCATGAACTTTACAGCAAGAAGGCATGCCAGTGGTTATGAAGTCCAAACTTCTTCATCCCACAGAGAAAACAGGTCTGGAAAAGATTAGTGACTTGCTACCTATTTACTTTGTGACAGAATGGGATCGTGAAGACAGGATTTAGGATTTTCAGTGTAGTAGTTTTGCTCCTAGTCTCCAAGCATCGAAATTCATGCCTGTTTAACGATTTACCTCCTCCTATGGTAGAGTTAGTATTTTTCAAAGAGGACTGTCAGTAATTACTCAGTTGTTAGATGCCAGAAATTATTTGGTTCTCGAGTGGTATCATTTTATCCTTTAAAAAAAAAAATAAAGCAGACCCATTCAGTGGCTACATTCAGGTACCTACACCTTACTCATTATCATTTTTTCCTCACTGGCAAGAAATACTTTGGCTCTAATAAATGGAACAATACAAAACTGAAGTCAAGTTTTAGATGCTATCTAAGTTTTTAGATGTTATCTAAATGAGATATCCACATTGGCCTAAATAAACAGATTATTTGACGAGGTATCCTTGGCCTATCTAATTGTGTACATTGGTAAACTGAGTTAAGTTTCCAGATCCAAATGGAGGCACTACTCAAATGGTATCTAGTGTCGTCAGATTAAAATCCATTTCTAAAAGTATTACCCAAAAGGATTCCAGAACTATCTAAAGATAGAAAATACCACTCTATGGCAAGTACTTCAAACAGTTGGATCAAGATCTGGATAATGTTGCTAAAAATGCTAATGGAAGATTCTCACTATCACCATGTGTTATTTTTGCCCTCATAACCAGATAAACCTGTGCTTGATTTTTAAAAAGTTATTCTCAGAATATTTCTGGTATTGGAATATAAAATCATGAAAGAGAATATTCATCTAAAAAAGAAAGATTTCAATTACCCTCTCTTCTGTGTAAGTTCTCTCATTTTGAAGCTGGGATAGCTTCTGAGGTTGGTGAGTCTGGAGAGCCTCAGAATAAATAGACCACAGTTTGAAGTTAATCAACCACCAAAGGCCACACATCCTTCAACATGTGAATCAGTAGTGTTCCAAGAATCTGTTTATCAGTTAGTCAGGTGGACCTTAGGATGTAAAGAGCCAGTCGGATTCTTAGAATTAACAGTTTGGAGGTAAATGAGGAAGGACAGGCCTCCTGCTTGGGCATGTGGAAGACAAAAGACACATGATTCCTTAGCGAATATTTTCTTCTAGTTCTCCATCCAATGAGAATTATTCATTTCATTATTCACTAAGCATTTGTCGACTACACCCACTGTATGTTAGACACTGTGCCAAGCCTTTCACATACAAAGATGAATAAGATAAGTACATGCCCCCAAGTTGCTTAGAGTCTAACGAGGAGGCCGAAAAACACATTGACAATACTAAGTGTGATCATGGAGATCTATGCAGGGTGCGGTGGGAGCACAATGGAAGAAAAAAAATCAGAATAGGATAATGGGGGTGGGGCATTACAGAGAGAAGTGTTCTTGTTTTGAGTCTTAAAGCAAGGGCAGGGTTTGTTAAGTGAAAAGAGAAACAAACACTGAAGAAAGAAGGTAATGAACATGTAAGAAAATGGAGATCAGAGCCACTTTTGACTGTTTCAGTGAATCGTGAATAGTTTGGTAAAGCTGGGACAAGGAAAGTTTACTGGGTGATAGAGAACAAGCTTAGAGATATAGGCAGGTCTACGATTTCAAGAGTCCTTGGTACTAACCTAATAAATTTGGATTTTATCCTGGAAGTTATAGGGATTCATTGAAAGGTTTTACATATAAGTATGCCTGATTGAAATTGTGTTTTAGCAAGATCATTTTGGCAACTAAGTGGAGCATAGTGGGAGTGGCCAGGCTGGAGGAAGGGCATCTCATAGCATGTTACTGAAATAACTCATGTAATAACTATAAAAGGCAGTGGTGATAGATATAAGAGACATTCAAGAGATAGGAACTATAGAATTTAAGGGCTTATTTGTTGCAGTAGGGAGACAGTCAGTCAAGGAAAGGAGTCTAAGCTGACTTTTTGGTTTAAGGTTAATCAAAGAGTTAGATAAACCAGAAAGATCAGTCAGGTGGATAGTAAAAATGATGAGTTTAATTCTGAAAATATAAAGCATGAGTCAAGGGATCTGCAGACATGGGTTGAATAGACAGTTGGATGTATGGATAGGAAGGTGGACAGTAGGCATTAGTAATGAGAAACTAGAGTCAAAGGTAAAAGTGATGGTAAGATAGCACCTCGTTGTTCCAAATTTGTTCATATGCTTTGTTTAAGTAAATTACATACCAATGTATGAAAATTTTTCAAAAGATAACCTTGAACCAATCAGTAGTCTGAGGAATTCTGGAGATTGGAAGAGGGGCCATAAAATTGCTAATAAGCAGGAATTTGATAGGGATAGGTCTCAAGGTCCTGTGCATGGAGCCCTTAAAATTACCTGCAACACACTTGTTAGCTGAGTTGTAGCTTTCAATCCCCTAAACACAGCAACTAAATAAATTAAAAATGGGAAGAGGGGAGCCTGGGTGGCTCAATCAGTTGAGTGTCAGACTCCTGATTTTGGCTCAGGTCGTGATCTCACAGTGGTGAGAGCAAGCCCCGAATCAGGTTTCGCATTGGGTATGGAGCCTGCTTGAGATTTTTCTCCCTCTCCCTCTGCCCCTCTCCGGGGCATTCTCTCTCTCTCTCTCTCTCTCTCTCTCTCTCTCTCTCTCTCAAAAAAAAAAAAAATAGAAAGAATCTAGTGCACATTCAAAGAAGAGCTTTAGGCATTATACTGAGGTGGAATTCACACACATGTCATAAGAGGACCCACTGAAGAAACTGGAGCCATAGAGAAAGTTTGAGGGAAATGTAACTGCTCTTCTTCAGAAACTTCAAGGGATGTCAGTCAGAATAGGAATTGTGTTTTGTAAGATTATAAGGACTAGAAGTAGCATTAGTAGATACAAGTAGTTATCTTTCTTTATTAGTATCTGCTATGTACTTGCCCATAGTGAGTGGATAATAAGATCGACTCTGAAGCCAGATTTGTCCAGGTCTACTATTATTAGCTGTGTGACCTTGGGAAGATTTCATTAGTCCCTCCCTGTCTCATTTTCCTCATCAGAAAACGAGGATGACAGTAGGATCCAGCTCATGAGCTTATTGTCAGGATTTCATGAGTTAATGCATGTAAACACACTGAGAAAAGTGCTTGGCACATAGAAATTGCTTTATGTGTTAGCTACCATTGTTATTAGTAGCTATAGAAATATAAAGGGCATTTGCCCTCCACCCCCATGGAAATGCTAAGTAGAAAAAGAGATTTAGAGAGGTACTCTTTAAGCAACTTTTTAAAATTTATGAATTATTTGTAAGGCAGTGTCTGCAAGTTAAAAATAACTCCACACACTTGCTTACTTTAGAAAACTGACATTTTAAAATAATGTTGCCAATTTTCATAAATCTCCTCCAGTTCTAGGTGCTTTGATTAGCAAGTACTCTCTTTTGACATGCATGCAGTTGTTGGAAGGACATGGAATCAATCTATGCTCTTCATTTTTGAAAATTGATCTGTAATTGAACCAGAGACACATGGAGGCAAAGAACTTTCAAGAGATCACCCAGTAAAACACCCAATAAGATAGGGAAAACACTCAGGAAGAGAAGTGTTCCTTCAAGTCCTTCACTGGATATATAGACATTTGTCACCTTTGAGTTTGTTCTTCATCATGCCCTTTGGGAGCTGTCTCTTGACCACCTAGCAGCAATTTCAATTTTGTGGCCCCATCGCCTACAGCATACAAGTGGACCTGACCAAATCTTAATAATAAGAATATGTTATCCACGGGAGCTCTAGTAGTTTCGGCTTTCCTCATGTCATAGTAGCATCCCCACTGGGACTCTGTGCTGAGAAATTTTCCTCTGTAGAGACTGCTGGTCTGAGGGGTCCTGGGCCCTCTGGCCTATGGTTCCAGCCAGGACAAGGTGTGGTCTCAGTTTCTTCGTGTTGCTAAGACTTTATATTTGGTGAGTGACTTCCCATTTATTTTGAGAAAAACACTTAAGCCTTGGGCCTTTTGGTTAGGCAAATTGTAAAGATGTGTCTAATATCCTATTTTAAAATAAAAAGGTTTAAGAGGCATCTGAGTGGCTCAGTGGGTTAAACATCTGACTCTTGATTTCAGCTCAGGTCACGATCTCACAGTTTGTGAGTTCAAACCCCACACAGGGCTCTGCACTTACAGCACAGAGGCTGCTTGGGATTCTCTCTCTCCTTCTGTCTCTGCCCCTCCCCTGCTAATCATGCTCATGTTCTCTCTCTCACTCTCTAAATAAATAAATAAATAAATAAGCTAAAATAAAATAAAATAAAATAAAATAAAATAAAATAGTTTAAAACAGTGAGAGAGAGAGAGAGAGAGAGAGAGAGAGAATCTTTAATCCCCCTATGGATGCAGTGAGTGGCACAGGTTTTGATGATACAACCAGGGCATCAAAGTATCAAAGGAAATTTTTCTATCTTCCCACTCTTTACCCTAAACCAAGCTCTTTTAGTTTTAGTTTTAGTCTTTACCCTAAACCAAGCTCTTTACCATGAAGCAGCAAAGATGGCCTTCATGACCTTTACACATTATCCTAATACAGTCATATAGATTATTGAAGGGAAAAAATGAGCTTTGGGACATATATTCTCTATATTATTTATTTTGTCTGTGTTCCAAAGACAGCATGGGCCTAAATTTTGGCTTTGGGACCCAGGGATTGAACTTAAGCTAAGTATATAGTATTACTTAAATGTAGTTTCTTAATCGTGAAACGTTTGGGGTCTGGTTTTTAGTGTACGGTGTTTTTGTTTTTGTTTGTCAACACTCTGAGTTGCTCAGGAAGTCATGTGATTTAATTTAATGGGTTATTATGGCTGTCTGTTGTTCATATGGTTGTTGACTGTTGTTAGTTTAAAAAATGTAAACTATTAGGGCGTATAGATTTATGGGGCATGCAGAGGCCCCATATTCTGTCTCTAATCTTATTTGCCCTCCCTTTCCCCTACCTGCATCACAGTAGAAATTTATCTTTTAAGGCAAAAGAATATTTAAATTAATAGTTGCAAAATCATCTCCAGGGAAACAATAAGAAATGATCTTGCCTATGTGATAGAATAAAAATAGAGTGGTAGAACGTGGATTTGACCTCTATTCCTCTGCACAAGCATGATAAAAAGAGGAAAAAAGTTTTCATTACATGCTCTGTGCAAAATCAATCAATCAATCAATAATAAGTGGCCAACTTGTGTATAGTTTGTATTGCCATAATTAAAATATGTTGCATTATAATTTTCATAAAACTAATACATAATTGTGCAATGTTACATGCTGAATTCCTGAAGGTCCTGTGCCCATAAGCCTGATCTAAATGCAACTTGAATGCCAAGTGCAGCTCTCATTCTTCATTTTAGGTTTATGAACTGGAATTTAAATGCCATTTAACATGCATGTGAACTGGGTCCCTGAATACAATACTAACTTTCATTTGAATGATTCTTTATCTCATTTTTTAATTTGTGTCTAGCTCATCTTTGCTACGTAACAGTGAAGGATGGGGGGAAGGATATAAAAATTTTGCCGCCTACTTATTGAAACATAATGTGATGAAGAGAGGAGGGAAGAAGATGGAATATAGTCACAAAATAATAATTTATCCTCTAGGTCTGAAAAATATCCAGTCAACAATTTGGAAACGTTAGTTTATAAAGAACAGTCAATGTTATTTCTTATTCAGGGATATGAAATATTATTTAATGTATACTTGACCTTAATGAATAAAAGTAAATAAATCTTATTTCTTATTACACTTTCTTTTCAGAAGCACTATTTCCAATGGTTAGCTTGCTCATTAAACATTAAACTAAATGAACATTAATCTGAGAAGAATAACACGGCTTGCTTTTTTTATCAGACACTATACTGAATATTTTTTGACATTAATTTTTTCACTCATTAATTTATTTGTTTCCATTTTTAAAAGGCCAGGAAACAATTGTGAGACAGTTAGAACACGGAGGTTAAGCACAGGCTTCAAATCCTGCCTCTTCTGTTTACTTGCTGTGTGACCTTGGGCATATTATGTAACCTTTCTGTGCCTCACTCTTTTTCTGTAAAATGGCTGCTTATCTTATAGAGCAATGATCAGAATTAGTAAGTTAATATATGCGACTTGCTTGGAAGCATGCTTGGAAAATAATAGAGCGCAACACATGCCAAGGTAGTTACTAGAGAATTTGCCCAGCATGGCAATAAGATGCATAATTGGTAGTTAGTAGATTTGTCTGAATCTAGAGTTTGGAGATTCAACCAAAACCAAAACCAAAACCAAACCTTTTTATGTCATTGTATGTATTGTATCCATATGGGTAAAACAGTGGTAAAATTAGTTGAAATTTAGAAATAGTTTGTTAAAATTATATTTCTTTAAATGAAATTCAAGAATAGCTTGCAATCAATAATGTCATTTCATAAATGATCACATCTTATCTCTCAGGGGGTAAGCTGCTGGGCAGACTAAAGGCCTAGACTGATAATTACTATTATAAATTATTACTGATCAGAATGTAATACATTACTCTTCATAGAGCAACTCTTCAATGAAGTCTTCTACTTCTACCTAAAACATACCTTGCTCAGAAAATGATTCAAGAAATGTTAACTGATGCCCTTCTCATCCATGATGATACGAGTTCATTTTTGAAATTGCTTTTTTTTGTATGTCTCTTACTATTCGTGAGTGAATATATATCTGTATTTATTTCTTTATTTTTGATATCTTAAATGACAGTTTCAAGGCTCACCTTCATGGTATAATTTAGAGTAGGAAAGGGATTCAATGTGCACATATACTCAACCAAAGAAAGAGTATTTAATCAGTGCTTCCCAAAGGCTCAGTTTTAGTGCTGGGTTGATTTTAAAAACTGACTTGAAAGGCATTTAAGAATTCATCTATACGCTCCTTGAAATATGATCACTCTTCTGTGTAATATTCCTAGTTTCAGAGACTTCCTCAAGAGACTGATTTGACTTTAATATTGCTTACAAAGATGGTACCACCATTTACTGGCCACGATGCTAAATACCTTGTGCGCATTCTGCCACTTAATCCCTTCCATGTGGTCATGCTGTTACTATCCAAAATTTATAGTGAAGAAAATGGAGGCCTACAAAGATGATGTTACCTGTCCAAGGTCACACAGCCATGATGTACATTGAAGAGCCAGGATGAAACTCAGATTGTCTGATCCCACCTACCATCAGCAGTCAGAACTCTGATCGTTGCTTCCACCCACCATCTTGAATAATCTTCTTTATCCAAGATCTTTAAGTTGTATTTACTTGCATTTGGCCCAGACTCTTTCCTTGCAGGGTTGGGCAGCCCAGTCTTCATTTCCCACCTTAAATGGAAGGAGTCTCTTGTGGCCCTACATATCCTCATCATATTTTGGCTACCATTAGTTTCTCATTCATGTATTTTGATATGTGATAAACGAATAGATCTCCTGCATAAAATCACTCACTCTCTTTCCAGAATTCTTGCCACTTAGAAAGGCAAAAGGCAAAAAAGGCAATGATTTGCCTATTCTTGAGAAAACTGTTGCTATCCAAAATTAACAAGCCCTTTCAAGATGGCTGTCTGATACTCGCTAAAATAGTATAAAATGTCATTTACCGTCTATAATTCAGAACCATAACGTCACATATACATATTTTTTAACGTTTCTATAATTGTGGCTAGCACACATAAATTTCAGGCTAAAGAAGTATGAGAGATATCACATAGATCCATATCAATCCTTTGTATAGAGAAAACTTCTTTTTAAATATGCTGAAACCTGTAAAGAGGATCTCCTTGTCAGCAAAGATTACATCAATAAAGCTTTCAAAGAAATCCTCTCTTTGGGCAAGAGTTCAGTTTTGATCTTCAGCTGTGTTCTGTTAACTTGCCTGTCGAGATCAATTAAAGTGGTTACCGCTTTTTTATTTCAAAAACGAAGTGGTTCTTGATCCTGGTTGTGGCTTTACATTTCATTGGGTAGATTTAAAAAGTAAACTACCCTTGCCTGGACCCCATGAGCATATGTAGTTCATCTGGAGTGCAGTGTGGACACTACTCCTAAGTGATTCTCAGGTGCAGTTAGAGGTGAGAAGCATGGGAAGAAGTCAGCAAGGTAGGAAAGGCCATTTTCTCCGCAGCAGCACTAAGTCCCACAGCAATCTGTTCCCTTCTCATTACTTTATAAACCTTAAAACTACCTGCAAAATTCTTCAGTCACGGAATTCTTCTAATACCTTGCCATGACACTTGAAAATATGTAACTTTAAGCTTAAGAAATTGAAAGAAGTGCAGCATGGGCAGATTAGCTCTGATCAGAAAACCAAATTATCTGGGTTCTGGGGAACCCATCGATTAACCATTGGAGAAAGATTAATCCATTGATTAACCTTGGAGAAAGTATATAGCCTCTCTGGTCTTCAGATTTGTTCCCGAGTCTCATGCCTGCTGTCATCTTTAAGGTTCTTGAAATCGTCAGTGGTCTGTCTGAGACCACTCGATGTCCCACAATTTTTAATCATCGGAGAGATTTTTATTTCGTTTAAAGTTCCCAAGGAGGATGGGGCGCCTGGGTGGCGCAGTCGGTTAAGCGTCCGACTTCAGCCAGGTCACGATCTCGCGGTCCGTGAGTTCGAGCCCTGCATCAGGCTCTGGGCTGATGGCTCAGAGCCTGGAGCCTGTTTCCGATTCTGTGTCTCCCTCTCTCTCTGCCCCTCCCCCGTTCATGCTCTGTCTCTCTCTGTCCCAAAAAGAAATAAACGTTGGAAAAAAAAAAATTAAAAAAAAAAATAAATAAATAAAGTTCCCAAGGAGATTTTTATTTTTTTCTTAGTTTTTTCTTCTAATTTTTATTTAATTTCTAGTTAGTTCACATATAGTATAATATTGGTTTCAGGAGTAGAATTCAGTGATTCATCACTTACATATAACAGCCAATGCTCATCGTAACAAGTGCCCTCCTTAATGCCGGTCCACCATTTTGCCCGTCCCCCACCCCCCTCCCTCCATCAAGTCTCAGTTTGTTGTCTGTCATAAAGAGTCTCTTAGGGTTTGTTTCCCTCTCTGTCTTTTTTCCCCCCAGGGGATTTTTAAAAAGTAGCCCAATGCTATCATTTCCTTGAAACTTAATGTCCTTTCCTGTGGATCAAAATCCTTTTTCATACCTCTGGAGAAGTAAACCTCTCCAATCACTTTCATACAAACTCCGCCCTCAATGTTCAGGGAACTTGTTCCCCATCAAAGCCCCTAAAAGACTTGCTCTTCCTGCTCATTGGAGCCCGAGTGACCTGGCCCAGGAGCTATCCCGTCTGGCACCGACATATACACAGGAGCCTCAAATCTGTGCTCTGTGTTCTTAGGATACATTTCAACTTCTTTATCAGTCTTGGTCACCATGAATTTCCTTCAGGTCATGACCTCCCCAAGATTGTCTACATGTATAGTCATCACTGAGTGCTTAAGAAGCCATAGTCAAAAGGCCAAGTAGTTTGAGTATTTGTCATTTTTTTTCACGGATCTTTACATACTATTTAAAAAATAGCAATAAGTCACTCTTTATTACTGATATTGCACTTCTTAAATTTGCATACTAAAGACTAACAGGAACAGACATTTCTCATGAGGAATGAATACTTGAAATGTACTTGGCAGTAAGCATATGAGAAAACAGTCAATGACATCATAGATGCATTGCATCTGGTCACAAATACCAGTGACATAACTTACAATAACCTTTTGCTTATTGAAAATTGCCCAGACTCCTGCTGTACTGTTCCTTTGGAAAAGCTGCTTGGTGTGTTGTGTTTAATTCAGTATTTTAAAGCCATCCTTTTGTAGGCCCGTTCCACTTTAGCGAAAGTTACAACGCCTTGTGTGTGTTAGTTTAAAAAAAAAAGCAAAGTTTATCGCCTGCCTCTCTCTCTCAGTATCAGAATATTAGTATTTTTAGGTGAATAAAATAGCCTATTTTAGAGATCTGTAGAGGGTAAGCTTGAATGTGTTGTTAATTTCATGTGCCGTCAGGGTGAATAGATATGAAAAGGAATAATTTGATGAAAACATCCATGCTTTAGTATTATAATTATTTTAACAATGATGAAGTTTTATTATGGGAATAGAACCCTGTTTTCTCCTTCTCTGCCACTTTTTTTGGTATTATGGAATATTCACAATTTGAGAGAAATCACTCCATCACTAGAGTCATCTTATCTACAACCCCTAAGCAAATTGCTTTTCCCACTATCTAATTTATCCAAAGAACATCTCCCTGGTCAGTATTACAAGCCATGTTTATTATTTTCCTACACTTGTTTATTAAGCATTTTGCACGTCATGTTTTGTCAACAGGAAAGGAAAAGTCACATCCAATTTTTTCTTTCTTTTTTTCCTCTCCTGCTCTATTACAAGATTGAAAGCCTAAAGAACGAGAGTTCAAATCTTGCTTGAAATATAGACACATTATTCTCAACCAGAGAAATTCTGGATTTACGTTTCATTTTCTTGTGGAAAAATTACTTTAATTCAATTTTGGAAAAACACACACATTTTACATGTGTGACCCGTAAATTTGTCCCTTGATTTCATTTAGGTGTTTGGCAAGAGTTCACAGATTTTGCCAACAACTCTCAAAGAACTGCTTTAATGGTCTAATTGTTACAATTTGGTAATTAGCCAAAGTCGCATTTCGAAGTGTGACCGATAAGATTTGGCAGTTAGCCAGTATTTCAGAAAATGGACTAGAGTCATAGAGATGCTACTATTGTTCTCATCTTCACGTTTATACTTTTACTTTGGACTCCTGAGACGTACGGCTTTTGTGACTCTGCCACAACCTACTATTCCCAACACATCCCTGACAGCTGCAAGCATCTTTGGGGAAGTGTCCCCTCAAGTTCCTGTTTCCAGTCATTAATGCAAAAGAAAGAAAAACGCTAGAGGCACTGAGAACCATCCAACGCTTCAGCTGGCTTCAGCAATTGCCACTTGCGCAAGACCCGTGTTTGTGAAAGCAACCCAAGAATCTTTGAACAGGATGTAATCAACCTCCGATCTGCTGAGAAACACTGCAAAAATGACTTCCCCTGCCAAAAATAATAATGTCGTTTATGAGCAGCCCTTCCATGTCTAAGGAAGAAGTAGCCCCACGTGTGAGTTTCTGCTGGCTTCAGAGGAGCAGGCGAAGAAAAGGGCAAATCCTACCAACCCCGCCTAAAATACACGGCATCAGAACGCACGGCAAGCTGTGGCTCATTCCAAAGGTGCTGGCAATATCCGGGAAGACTCCTATCCGCAAAAATCCAAAGGGTAAGTGACCCCGGACAAAGGGATTAGATTTGGCAGGAATTCCGTGCTGTCGCTTTCCCTCTGTAACCAAGCTGCCTTGTCTTGTGAAGGCAGAGCTGTTAAATACCTCTCAGTCACCAGCCCCAACCCAAATCTTTCTTTCTTTCTTTCTTCCTGTCTTTTTTTTTTTTTTTTTTCCAAAATATCATTTGGCAGCTTCCCTTAAAGGACATCAAGAGCTCAGGAAGGAATATTCATGAATGCTCCTTTAGATAAGTTTCATCACAAAAGCCCTGCACCTACCTCCGTCAAGTCTGGGCTGCTCGGTCCGCATGGGCTGGCTGTGAGAAAAGACCCCGTATGATGGCTGCTCCGAATTTACCAGAAAGAGAGGACCTGAGATGCTTGTCCTTTAAGTGTCTCTAAACATGGTTTGCATAGCTGGATCTCTGCTTATCTGTGCCTTTCGGCTTTCGCTTCCATACATGGATCTGTTCCCAACAGTAACTCCAAGCTGTGGAAAAGAAGCTATCTGGCAGCTCTCCGCTTCATCCAACACATGGACGATAAAAATACACATATAGAGATCCTTCCAGCCAGGCCCGTTTCCCACCCCGCCGTCCTGCCACTGTGCCTTTTTGGAAATACGCTTTCAGATTGGCATTTCTACTCCCCAGACGTTTAGGGAACAATCACTTTTCCCCTGATTCCCACGTAGAGCTTTTAGGATGTGGGTTTGCTTAGCTTATGAAAACAGAGGCACAATTATAACTCCTTACCACGGTCTGGTCTTCATCCTTAAAGATTTCAGCGATAAGATATGTACAGGACCTGCAAAATGTTGAGTGAATGGTGAATGTAAAAATGAATGTCTGGACAAATGGATGTGAATTTGTACATGAATGAATACATACATACTTAATGTATTTATTTAGTTAAGACGAGCTGTGAACACTCTGAATTATTTGTCTTAAAGGATAAGGTAGCAACGGAAGGTCAGAGTGATCAAAGTCTTCAAGACAGAAGGAGAGGCCAGGTTCTTCCGGACACAGCTTCTCATTTAGGATTTTGTGGCAATTCCTACTAATCTACCATCTAGCATACAGTTCGAGATTCAGAAAACTTTTTTATAATGTTAAAGAATGTAAATGCGAATAGAAGACTAGTTGCTACATTTATTGAGTGTCAGCGATACTTTAAAAGACGCATAACCTGGACCGGAATTTGAAGGGTAGGGAAGGAGAAATCTGGCTGCGGCTAATAAAGCTCTAGGTGAGAGGTCCTCCCCCAGGGGGCTGTGGAAACTCCACTTAACCTTCCAGTTCCTGAAAATTTGGCTTCTCTGTTTCAAAATTTCTCTCTTTTTTTCAGTCTGTTGTGACGCGGACGTGTGTGTGTGTGTGTGTGTGTGTGTGTGTGTGTGTGAGCGCGCGCGTGCGCGCACGTTTGTGAGAGAATTCCCGAATAACATTTTTCCATTAGCCTTTTTTGTTCCCAGTCCTGGTAAAATTCCTGTAGACTCTCTTATCTGAAGAAGAAAAAATAAATTCAAGGTATGCAGAGATAATTCATTTTTGTGTACTGAAATGGAACAAGTTTGCTTAAAGCCTTCCAGAGGAAAAGGAGAAGGATGGATGACACAAGATTGGCAAAAGGATCATTGTTGCGGGTGGTTGACTGGTCGCTGGGGGACTCATTATATTATCCTCTCTCCTTTGCGTACATTTTAAAATTCGTGTAAAGAGGAAAGGGTACAAAATAGCTGTACTAATGGCAAGTTGGAGGAATTCTGGATTTGAGTAATCTCTGTGCAAAGCACTAAAGCCAGAGCAGGGAGGGGCAATTTTTTTTTTCATTCAAAATATTATGACATTCAAACCTTCCCCTCCCTCCCTTCAATCAGACATGTGTGTGTGTGTTTGTGTGTGTGTAGAGTCTATATCGTAATACGTTTTATGTTATTATTATCTATATATCTTCAATCTGACATAAATGTATAGATAGATTCCACTTATTAGTGCATTTTATGTTGTATAGTATCTACACATGATACGTATGCATAATAATGTGTTATCTGTATACAAATATATATTCTATATAAAAATAATGTATCCGAGGGAAATGAAGATATGATATTTAGTTAGTTAATTGGTTACTTTTTAAGACATGGTGTTTAAAAAAAATTTTTTTTTTCAACGTTTATTTATTTTTGGGACAGAGAGAGACAGAGCATGAACGGGGGAGGGGCAGAGAGAGAGGGAGACACAGAATCGGGACGCTTAACCGACTGCGCCACCCAGGCGCCCCAAGACATGGTGTTTAAAAAGCTGACCGTATGTAGCTCAGTGGCGGACCCAGCAGATGGCGGCTGTGCCGAGGGACCATTCAGTGCCCTCTCTTCCCTTGCCTTTTTCTACTTTAGAATTCCTAAAGGGAAACTTTGTTTTTTCACCGCCCCTTGCAGCCAGGGACAACCGTGTAACACACGTTCTGGTCAAATAGGCATAAATAGGATTCTGCTGGGTGAGACTTCAGGAAAGTGTGTCTTTATCTGTAAGAAGGGACAGGGTCAGCTTTGCCCCGCTTGTCCCTCTACCCCTCCCACCTATTTCCTTCCCACAGAATGAACCTGAAGACTGAAACTGCAGCCGCTGTGTGGTGACCCGGAGGGGACAAGGGAGAGGACAAAGGCCTATGAGGTAAGGGAGCTGGGCCAGACAGGCAGAAAGAACTTCAGGTATCGACAGCCTCACTGAGTTGCCCACCCCGGACTTCCTGTTCTTGGAGAAAAATAAAACCATAATTCATACAGAAAGTGGACTTTTAATTTTTTTTCAGATGCGGGTGTTTGGGTGGATGATGGTAACATTCAGACTCCAATTCTGATTTTTCCACTCCCCACTCCACACTTTTCAATCTTTCCCCAAAACGTTTAGGATAAAATATAAATTGCTTAACTTAGTTCTCAGGGATGTTTTAAAATTTCCTTGCAATTCACATATTTTTTTTAAAAAGTTTTTATTTATTTATTTTGAGAGACACAGAGACAGTGGGAGGAGCAGAGAGAAAGAGAGAGAGAGAGAGAGAGAGGGAGAGAGAGAATCCCAAGCGGGCTCCACACTATCAGCACAGAGCCTGATGCAGGGATCAAACCCCTGAAGCCGTGAGATCACGACCTGAGCCAAAACCAAGAGTCGGAGGCTTAACCGACTGAGCCCCCCCAGGAGCCCCAGTTACAATTCACATCTTAATCTCGTCTCTGGTCACTCACCCACCCAGGTCCTTTCATTGAAGCCACCTCCAGTGACCTGTACTGCATGCACAGCCTGACTATGTAGAAAGCCGTGGCTTTCCTCACATTTCTTATGCTATTTTCCTGCGCCTTTTCTTTCTGCGTAGAACATTCGTCATTGTCTTCTGTGTTTAGCTAACTCTCCTTGAACTTCAAGGCTCGGATCAGCTGCTCTTTCCTCTAGGAGGACGCTGGCCTTTCCAGTGCGGTTTAGGATCTGGAGCACACGTTGTACAACTCTGCCTTCCCACGCTATAACTCTAGGGTAACTGCTATTTCACCCGTTTGCTTTTTCAATTCAGCTTCAAGTTCCACAAAGTCAGGGAACAGATTTCACCTGCACTTGTATTATTAGGACTTAGCCTACAATAGGCATTCAATACAATATTTAACTAAATAAATGATGGAATGGATAGATCAATAAATTATTCTTGATCAGAGAGAGAAAGAAAGATTTCATGGAATAAGTGCGTGGCTTGGAATTAGACTCCTCACTCTTGAAGCAGGGTTAGAACTGAGACAGGCACAGATTCAGGCACAGAGCAAGGACCAAGTACAAAGGTCCCGAGTTCCTGAGTGAACAAATGGTAGATAAGAAGGCAGGAATTCCAGGTGGACAAAATTGAGTCAAAGCCAAGAGGCAATATGGTACAGAATCTGACTAACTGTGAGCAGTCCACCTGGGCTGAGGCTTGGGATGGAGGAAACCCAAAGGACCTTGAGTGACAGGCTTAGCATGTTGGTTTGGGGTATATTAAGTGGAGGAGTTACGACACAATCAGTTGCGATTTTTTTAATGAGACTTAATTTTCCTTCTTGTGAGTTTTGATGGTAATAGAATGCTATAGGAATCTTGAAAGCAAACGTTTACAAAGAAAAGCAGGTGGGTGGGTTCCTACTTAGCACTCTCTGCAAGAAAATTCTTCTTTTTTAAAGCTTATGTATTTATTTTGAAAGGGGGGAGGAGCACAAGCAGGGGAGGCGTAGAGAGAGAGGGAGACAGAGGATCCGAAGCGGGCTTGGTGCTGACAGCAGAGAGCCCCACGCGGGCCTCGAACCCACAAACCATGAGATCATGACCTGAGCTGAAGTCAGATGCTTAACCAACCGAGCCACCCAGGCGCCCCAACTCTGCAAGAAAATTCTTAATGTCTTCTTTGCTCCTAAAGGGACATCTTACTTTCTAGGTTCCCTATTAAATTTAATGTGTTAGAAGGGAAGAAGGAAAAGGAGGAGGGGTGTAGAAGTGTATAATCACACCTCAGAATGAAGTGTTGGGGCTTCAGCTAGTTTAAAAATTTGTCTGCATGCTTATACGATCACTTGTATTTTAAATTCTTCCCAGGGCTTTGAAAATGCAGAACTGGGGCGCCTGGGTGGCGCAGTCGGTTAAGCGTCCGACTTCGGCCAGGTCACGATCTCGCGGTCCGGGAGTTCGAGCCCCGCGTCAGGCTCTGGGCTGATGGCTCAGAGCCTGGAGCCTGTTTCCGATTCTGTGTCTCCCTCTCTCTCTGCTCCTCCCCCGTTCATGCTCTGTCTCTCTCTGTCCCAAAAATAAATAAACGTTGAAAAAAAAAATTAAAAAAAAAAAAAAAAAAGAAAATGCAGAACCATTGCGCTTAACATCAGAGATTGCTTCTAGAAGATCTCTTAAGTAATTCTTTTTTTAAAAAGTTTTTAAAATATTTATTTATTTTTGAGAGAGAAAGAGACAGAGCAAAAGTGGGGGAGGAACAGAGACAGAGGGAGAGACAGAATCTGAAGCAGGCTCCAGGCTCTGAACTGTCAGGACAGAGCCCGATGAGGGGCTCAAACCTATAAACCGTGAGATCATGACCTGAGCCAAAGTCGGATGCTCAACCGACTGAGCCACCCAGGCATGCCTATCTCTTAAGTAATTCTAATAGCTCTAATATAATAAGGATATTTAATTCATTTGATGTTTTCATTATTAAAATATTTGATTATATGTGGTGTATATCCTCATATGTCAGATTACGTGATCTGGTGCTTTCAAGTCATCAACAACGATTTAGCTCTAACCGAGCTGGTGGCACCCAGGGAGATGATCTTGGGTAAATTCATCTCTTTTTTGCTCTTCACAGGGTTTGATTTTGTTCTTCTATGCCATTTGCAAATGATGAGCCCTCTTCCTCTGCTTTGGAACTCATGTCCCATGATCTGCAAGAAACATTTTTTTAACGTTCATTTTTTTTATTTTTGAGAGAGAGACAGAATGTGAGCGGGATGTCAGAATGTCAGAGAGAGAGAGAGAGAGAGAGAGAGAATCCGAAGCAGGCTCCAGGCTCTGAGCTGTCAGCACAGAGCCCGATGCGGGGCTCAAACCTACAAACTGTGAGATCATGACCTGAACTGAAGTTGAATGATTAACCAACTGAGCCACCCAGGCCCTCCTGCAAGGATCATTTTTAAAAAACTATTTGCAAACAGATTTTTGGGGGGTGTTTGGGGGGAGGTGCTTCCAATGATTAACACCTGAACAACAGAATAGAAAGCTCAAACTGGTCTCGTATTCCTTCTGGGCTTTAAGGTCTCAAACCCTTCATAGGTGTCCAATGATACTCTTTTGACTTTATGTTGAATGTAAGGACCTCCCTGTAGAAGAAAGCAAGAGAAATGGTATAGTCATAGTTACTTGTGAGTTTAGTCCTACCTTAAAAACATTTTAAAAACAAAGCAAAGAATACAAATTCAATAGTATTCAATTATTTTTGCTCTCTATTGAAACTGTAGATTCTCAGGGGCGCCTGGGTGGCTCAGTCGGTTAAGCGTCCGACTTTGGCTCAGGTCATGATCTCACAGTTCGTGAGTTCAAGCCCCGTGTCGGGCTCTGTGCTGACAGCTCAGAGCCTGGAGCCTGCTTCACATTCTGTGTCTCCCTCTCTCTGCCACTTCCCTGCTCATGCTCTGTCTCTCTCTGTCTCAAACATAAATAAACATTAAAAAAAAAAATAAAAAATAAACAGAAACTGTAGATTCTCCTTTGTAAGTGGATTAGAATATTTCTGACTTCAGGAACTGAGCCCATTATATACTGTATAATCTATTTATAGTACCTAATACGGTGTTCTATACTAAATAAGTTCCTAGAGTAATATTTCTAAATAAATAAATTTTAAAAAATATTAAGGACATTAATCTACTCAGATTTTGCTGTTATTAGGATTTTTTTGTCACCAGACACTGACTATATAAAAAAAAAAAAATCAGTGTTTAAAAGGATTTACTAATTGTAATAGTGTATCATTTAAAGTGTATTCTATCTTCCTGTGTAGACAGCCTAGTTAAGCTTGATCATGTCCCTGGGCTTATCACTAGAGAACAGGCAGAGACATTAATGCTAATGTAAAATATAATGAAGAAGTTTTTTTGTTTTGTTTTGGTTTTACATATATTTCATTGAGGTATAGGGAGAGCTTGAAGAGATTGAAGGGAAGAAATTGCTTACAAGTTATTTTCACTGCAATTGTTGGACACCGGAGTAGAGAGAAAATGTTGGAATGCCATAGCATTCTCTCTCAACACCGCAGCTGGACCCTAGTGATTTTTGCAGGAGAAGGTGATTTAAAGGCACTGATGAACGAGGAGGCATCCCGTCAGGCTTAGTTGGAACGAGACTGATTTGGAAGAACTGAGGGGTAAAACAGAGAACTATGAGGCTGTGAAGGCAGGGAAGCATTTCTCCAAACACACTTGGCCATTGGTTCAAAGACAAGTTGAAAGACTTTGCAAAAGTGCATGTTACTAAGCATTTCTTACAAAGTAACCATGCCCAGGGGCTCACACAGCCGTCTACGCCCATAAAATATTGTATATGTCATCTACGCTATGCATTAACGTAGGAAAAAGGCATGATGAGTGTTTAGAAAAATGCACAGACATTACACGAAGATATATATTTCTCCAAAATGGAGCTTATTTTATTTGAGATACTTTCGGACTACCTACAAGCTACTTTAATGAGATTGCTTTCTGAAGGCAACAAGTTCAGTAAATCATTCTGCTTTTCTCCAGTCTTTTCATCCTGCATGTGCAATTTTAACCATGATGGAAGGAGACCCTCTGGTCCAAAAAAACTCAACATATTTCTTATCCACAGACACAGGTAAGTGGAAACAACCGTTCTTCCGTGTCGGCATTAGTCATTGTGATCTGTTTTTAACTTGTTGCAGAGTCAAATAACACTGGTGCGTGTCATAAAATGTCTCCAAATATTCCTGGGCTTGTTCATTTGCTTCAAGCACATAAAGAGGCAAATGTTAAAGCAATGTGTTCTGATCAAGAAACAGCTGGAAATGGCAGCTGCCTGATACGGAGCAATCAAGAATGGAAGGTTTATTTTGGACGAGAGGTGTTGTCCAACTGTGAGACTGAGTGATTGCAGCTGAGAATAAGTGCAAACACAATCAATAGTGGCTCCAGGTCTGAACTCATTGAGAACCTGTCTCGTGTCACGTCTTTTTCTGCTGCCACAGTCACACTACATCCGTAGACGCCGATACTATCCGTGGAGGAGGTAAAAAGTTCTTCAGTTTATTCTTATTCTTAAGGACAGCTTCTGAGCCATCATGATTTGAAATTACAATGACCAAAAGGCTCCTTCAGAAAAAAAGAAACAATATATTCCAAAGTCAAATTGTACAACGGGCAGGTAAGAATGCCTCAACTTTAAATGGTCTTGGGTGGGCATTGCCTCAAGAGCCAGCCAAGTTGTTCTCTGCTTTCTGGAGTTGTATGACTATGGGCGAAGTGGTTTCATTCTTCCCGGTCCCTAACAGTGTTGTTATTTTATCGATACAGACCGTAGAAGCAGCTCAATAAATATTTTCTGTTGAACAATCTATAATCGCGACATTTGATATTGAATTTCAATACTACTTCAGCATAACCTGATTGAATTCAACTCCACTTCAACACAAATATATTGTTCAAAATATGTGTTTCGTTATGCCTCATTATTTATAGTCATACTTCATGTATCACACACAGATATATCACAGACACATAAAGACAGACACGTAACTACGTAAGAAATATTCCTCAAACGTATGCTTTGTGGAGGATATCTTAATAATAGCATTTTTTAAAATAAAAATCTTTCTCCTGTTTATATTACAAAAATGACCACTTGATGGTTCATAAATCTTTCCCTTCTTTCCTTCCTGCCTATATCTGTGTAAGGCCTTGATGGGCCAATCACCACATGGAATACAAACGCGGATAAAATAAAGTTCCTGACCTCGGTGGGGATTAACATTCACTTGTTCCTTCACCCGATCTTTCCCAGCTAGCACTCTCATTAGACGCTTTCAGTTAAAAACACAAAAACAAGAACAAACAGGGGCGCCTGGGTGGCGCAGTCGGTTAAGCGTCCGACTTCGGCCAGGTCACGATCTCGCGGTCCGTGAGTTCGAGCCCCGTGTCGGGCTCTGGGCTGATGGCTCAGAGCCTGGAGCCTGTTTCCGATTCTGTCTCCCTCTCTCTCGGCCCCTCCCCCGTTCATGCTCTGTCTCTCTCTGTCCCAAAAATAAACAAACGTTGAAAAAAACAAACAAACAAAAAAAACCCAAAAAACCAAGAACAAACAAACAAAAAAAAACCACTTATTTTAAAACCCCGGGAGTCAACCTGGAGCCTGGGCAGCCTTTACCCTTGCTGTAGCTCTTCTCTGCTTTCTACACTCAGATGTGCAACACTCTTTTTCATCTGGTTGCTTTTATAATGCCAAGGGAAGAAACACATTATTTGGAGTACAATCTTTGGCTCCAGAGTATCGAATCGCTCCTCTTCGTGACAATGCCAAGTGACTTTATTTGTTCCATGAAGCCCTTGAAAACAGTAAAGCATTTGAAACATCGGAGGGGAAGCTGTCAAAGGAAAAATAGAATTATCTCCACCACCACCTACACTCTCTCGAACAAAATTATAATGTCGTCGTATGGAAGGAAGTCCGTTCCATAGAACACTACTTTTATTAACACGGGCGTGTAATCCTGGAGGGTTAAAGGTGTCAGGTCTGACCAGGAGATAAAATAGAGTATACCATTTGTTGGTATTCATGCAGCATTTTTCTTCTGAGGATCCCAAATCGATTAATCTTCCTTGTGGTTTGAAATCTTAGCCAGTGTGCTTTAATATATCTAGCAACCTCGGAGTAAGCAGGTCTCAGGGTAGATGAAGCTTTTAGGGATTTAATTTCTGGTTAAGCCTGGAAAACAAGAGGGTAATGACCTCTAAACCCCGGCAGCCCATGCACCCGGGCAGTGTCTTCACGGCCTGTTGCTGCATGGGTATGGGGACATTATTCAGAGCCCCAACCCCAACATTGCTCCTGCCCGCATGATCCTCTGCCAAGTAACAAATTAAAAGGCCCAACTCAATCACTTCTTTGAAGGCCCAGTGTCCATACTCAGAAATGGCAGAGGGTTCATTCCAAAATGTTTGTTTTCTACTGAAAAGGCTACATCAAACTTTCTAGCATCATAGCAATAGTTTTTAACTTTTAATTTAAAAAAAATGTTCTATTTAGAGCATTTATATTTCACATCAGCATAGTTATTTTGGGGTTGAGATGCCATACTAAAGAACCATTAGGTCCTTATGATATTAGGATTTATGCAAGAAAGAGCACATTGTTACCATGGGGATCAGTAAATAGTCTTGATCTGAGACACTAGTTCCCACTGCCAAGACATGGGTGGGAGAAGGTGGTTCCCACAGACTCTGTTTTCTCTAGGCTAAAAATATCATATGATTTCTATTACAGGGCAATTAAAAAAATTCTCAGTGATTTAACCTAAAAGAAGCGTACCCTATCATTTTCAGAACAATTCGGCAGTGAGCTCGCTATCTAATACTTAGGGACGGCATTTGTATGCAATATTAATTATGCTCATGCACCGTCATAGCAAAGGTGGTGTTGCAACTGCAGCCTTTTTTAGTGATGTTTCACATTGGCCTTCAAAAACAAATGGTGTATAGAGATACATACATCACAGACATAAATGACTTCTTTTTAAGGGTTACGATATAAATTTAGCACCTTGAAGTTAACTCTTCAAAATAGCTGTTTTGGGAGCACCTGGGTGGCTCAGTTGGTCAAGTGTCTGACTATTGATTTAGGCTCAGGTCATGATATCATGGTCAAGAGGTCGAGCCCCGCACAGGGCTCCACACTCAGTGCGGAGATTAAGATTCTCTCTCTTCCTCTGCCTCTCTGCCTCTCCCCTGCTCACACTCTCTCTGTCTCAAAACAAACAAACAGAAAGTTGTTTTGGCTTGTGAAATGTTGCTTCAAAAGGTTGTGATGTACGTGAATTCTCTGACTGTTGCTTTTACGGCCTCTAGTCAAGAAATCCAAAACATTACAATTCTTTTCCTGAAGCTTACTACTAAGTAATACGTCAAAGTATCTACAGTTAACCCTTGCATTCACAAGGTGCTGTAGAATCTGCAAAGTGATTTTACCGCCAATCATTGTGCCCCATGTACTTCACAATCCTATGAGATAAGCAGGGTTGGTAATAAGGTAATAGTCTCCTTTTGTATGATGAGATTGTAACGTAAAAAGGTCAGAATGATTGCCTAAACCTACAAGGTTAATAAGCGTAAGACTGAGCGCGAGGTCTCACAATGAAAGAGACTCTTCTTACTGTGGTGTTAGGAAAATGACACGCTTCATTTCATACAATTGGTCCTATAAACTCTATCATCATATCATCAAGACTTCTGGAATCAATTCGGTGACAATGAACACTAAAGTGTGATGTGAATTATTGTCTGAAAATGTTGTTGAACTAAACAGCCGTTAAGTCAAATTATCCATTGGGTGGGGCAGGATATCATTCATGGCCCTGTAAGGGCATTTATTTTAAGAAAATTTGACACACATTGAAAGGAACTAAATTTTAGTTCATTATAAATTTTGCCAAAATTAAGTTTTATTTTACCACTTAAAAGGTAGGTTTCTTCTCCTCTTCGTCCTCCACCTCCTTCTCCTCACTGCCCTCCCCTCCCCGACCTAGTGTGACTTGTGAGCCCTTGGTAAGTTTATCATCGCACAACTCAACCTGTTTCTTTTTTTTTTTTTTCCCCTTTGTTTTTTGTTCTTTCATTACTTTGCTGGAATCAAGGTAGCACCGCCAGGTTTAAGACATTATTATTATTCCTCATGCTGTCTTCTTCTAAGGTATGTTCTTTATATAGAATATTTGTTGGGCTCTTTCCAGGTTTAAATGAGTATAATTCATCAAGGGATCAACACTAACTGAAGAACTAAAGTCTATGCATTTTGAATGACTGCTTCTCAGAAGTTCCAAAGCACGTTTTCTTCTTAAACATCGTTCCTTTTCCTGCCGGCTCGTTACTCCCTGAACATCATTTTTAACAGCACTGGCTTTGATAAGAATTTTACTTTTTCCAACTGCCCCCTTTGGAGACTTCTGTTGGTTCCTACTACCCACGTCCCTAGAGTCCAATGTTTCTAGTCTTCTAGGCTTTGTTCTCACCTTACCTTTCATTCCCATGAGTCACCCCCGTGACCTTCCACAAGTTTGATTTTCTCCTTAGATTGTAGAGTTGGGTTCTTATGTTTGCTACCAGAGACTCCCACTTGCTATACAAGAAGAAAACGAAAGTGTTATAATTAATGCTGTTTCCTCATGCAAATAATACTATGAAATAACCAAATATTTTTGTTACCGAGCATTATTTATTACAGCAGCATTATAGTTTCCTGAAATCACTAACATTCATTTATGGAGATATTTTACATTTTGCTTGAATCTCACATTATTTTTCACCGACTGTGCTTATCCCGTTCTGAGGGAGGGGGCCCAAATAAAATATATCCACTTTCAAAAGCTCCCTACGATCTTTATACATGGAGCAGTGGTTCCCAAACCACATCAAAATCTGCTGGGCTTGAGACTCACTCTTTTGGATAGTATACCATTTACCAGGCTCATTTAGGAGACATAGAAACAGAAGTTCTGGTTGCCCAGGTAATTTTTCTAGGTCAAGGACAAAAGTCATTTAGCGTTTTCTCCAGTCTAGGAATCTGTTTGCTCTGCTAATTGACCTAGCCGAATCAGATCAATAATGCCCCTTATCCGCAGTGAGGAAGGTAAGAAATCCATTCCAAAGTGGTGGATGCTTTGCTTTTCTCTCCTTCATGCTGCCTGCTAATGTGAATCTGGGCGTAACAGACACTACTTGGCAAAAGGTAAGTGCACCGAAGCAAAAACCGTATTCTTAATGAGTTCATTTATTCCTGACAGAGGCTTAGGTTTTTACCCATCCAAGATCATCATGAAGTCACTGTGAAAAAGTGCCTTCCTATATTTTGAAATCTTGAGAAGTGGAGACTGGAGGGAATGGGGTGAGAACATTGCCCGCCAGGGTCCCTCTGAGTTCAGGTGTCGGGCATCTGTGGATTTACAACAAACGCAGTCCCCTGGAAGCTTACATTCAGATTGGGGCCAAAAAATAAGCACAAGAATAACCAAATCCATTCTTTACCAATTATATATATTTTTTTCCTTCTCCTTAATATGTTAAAGAAGGGATGATGGGAATTTTTGGAAAATAATTGGGATAGAAACTCGTTTTCTCTAATCCAGTCTACTGCTTGCCCTGTGTTCCCACATCCATAACCATTTGCCCAATCACTCAGGTTTGGGACCAGCCTTCCAACTGGTCTCCATGCCTCCTGCCTGGACTTCCTCCTGTCTTCTTCTCACATTGCATCCAATATGATCTTTACTAGGCTTGTATCTGATTTTATCACTCTGCTGATTTAAATCTTTTAGTGGCTTCCCAGAACTTTGTGGTTTCTCTCAAAATCCCCAGCTTGCTATCCAAGCTCCTTCATGTGACATGGCACCTGCCTGCTTCTTTCGTCTCATCTTCCATTTCAAGCCCACAAGCATCTTCTGCTTTGGTCCTATCAAACTCTTTGCCTCTGTCCTCAAGAATTTCCCAGATATCATTCTCTTCACTGAAAACATTTTTATTTTTTTTTAAGTTTTATTTATTTATTTTGAGAGAGAGAGAGAGAGAGAGACAGCGAGCATGAGTAGGGGAGGGGCAGAGAGAGGGAGGGAGAGAGAGAATCCCAAGCAGGTACTGCACTGTCAGTGCAGAGCCTGATGTGGGGCTTAAACTCACAACCCACGAGATCGTGACCTGAGCGGAAACCAGGAGTCGGACGCTTAACTGACTGAGCCACCTAGGCACCCCTTTACTTAAAACCTTTTTAATCTCTTCCACCCATTTAATTCCCATTCTTCAAGACTGAGTTCTTGAAAAATACTCCTTCTGACTTCTTAATACTCCCGCCCCCCCCCCCCCCCCCCCCCGCCTGCCTTGTCTCCAAATCACCCTTAGCAGCTATTTTAGGACTTGTCATATAAGATTACACGTTCTGGTTTATGGTTCTGTGCTGTCCCCTGGATGTAAAACTCTATGAGGAAAGGGCCACCTGGGTGGCTCAGTCAGGTAAGGGCTTGACTCTTGATCTCAGCTCAGGTCTTGATCTCAGTGAGTTCAAGCCCCACGTTGGGCTCCGCAATTGAATGTACTTAAAAAAAATAAAACAGCTCTATGAGGGGAAAGGGTGTGCCACTATGTCTTTATATGGCCAGCACCTAGAGGCGTGCAAGTTATGTAGCAAACAATCAGATCTGCTTTTGGAATTAAAGAAGAAAGTGAATGAGTTAATAAAGCAAGGAGATAGATGGATGATGTAAACTCAAGTTTGCCAGGAAGGCAGACTTGCAAAGCACACGTTGCCACAAACAGTTTCTCATGGCTGAGTATCTCCTTTTGCAATCTCGTCTCCACTCTTTCCCTTCTGCGGAAACCATGCTTTTCAGGCCCAGCCCACCAGGACTCTCCCCAGGACTCTAGGTGAGGCTCATTTCCCTCTCTAATAAACATCTACTGGCTATCCCGTACTCTTGCTCAGTCAAGTTATCTCATTTCCCTGAACCAATTAACTCAAAATTTCCATCTCTTCTGACATGTTTTTCTCAATTAATTGGAAAAGAGAGTAAATTCCCATTAGTACTCTTGTATCTGAACGTGGAGATCATCATCTACTTCTTCAGCCCCAAATACAGCTCCATTGTTTCATTAGGCTCACAGCACACTAAGGGGTGAATGAGAACCGTAGAGCCCGAGACCTGAGCGTGAGCTCCAGGCTTCCCACTTTCTGTCTGTGTCACGTAGGGTCTGTTACCTCCTCTTTGCGTCACAGGCTCTTTTCCAGAAGGTTGTGGATTACAGCGTCCTCCACGTACAGATTTGGTAGTATGACGTGATGAGATCGGTTAGCCTCTAATCCCTGACACATAGGTTCTCTGGAGATCACTAGTCGTTATGTGTGTTAATACGAAAGCTCTTTCTCTTGATATTGGATAGGTTGAATTTCATTTTGTTTTACACTTCTAGGTCATGGACTTTTCAATATTGCAAATCTTAGTAAAATAGGCACTTTATCATCTCCCGTCATCACAAGAAAAAGAAGGGTGAGTAGAGCAGAGTAAGGTATTTTGACCGAGACCCCATGCACATAACCTTTATTACAGTACCTTGTTATAATTGTTCTATTTATTATTGGCTGTTAAGAGTTGTTCATCTCTTACTGTGCCTACTTTATAAATTAAACTTCCTCATAGGTATGTATTGTAGGAAAAAAACATATTATATGTAGGGTTAGTACAGCTGCACTTTCAACCATCCACTGGAGATCCTGGAAAGTCTCCCCACAAATAGGATGTACCACTGTATGACCTTCTTTTAGCTCCTTGAAAATGTTCTCCTCTCACCACTGGACCTTTGCACATTCTGTTCCCTATGTTTAAAGGCCCCTCTGCACCTCTTGCCATTTATCTTTTGATTTCTATAAAAACTTCAAGCATTCGCTGAAAAATACCTTGCTTGAGGGAGCTACCTCTGAAAAGCCGCAGACTAGGTGAGGCCCCCATTATACATGCTTTTGTAACAACCTCCTACTCTTTCGAGCATCTATTAAAATTCTAATGAAGTTAAGTATGTTCACTTGCCTATTTTTCACATTTTGAGAACTGGTATGATTTCTATTTCTTCACCACCTTATCCACAGTATAAGCTCCGGTGTTGTGCTTATGCTAAGAGCTCAATAAATAATTTTTGAATGAGTATGTGAATGATGGTAAATGACCTGGACTCCAGGAAGGCACTGTGCACCTAAGGGGGAGTGATGATAAATCAAGCTGGAGAAGACTACAAGAGTCAAATTTTTTTTTTAATTTTTTTTAATGATTTTATTTATTTTTGAGACAGGGAGAGAGAGAGCATGAGCAGGGGGAGGGGCAGAGAGAGAGGGAGACACAGAAACCAAAGCAGGCTCCAGGCTCTGAGCTGTCAGCACAGAGCCCGACACAGGGCTCGAACTCATGCACTGCGAGATCATGACCTGAGCTGAAGTCGGATGCTGAACCGACTGGGCCATCCAGGCGCCCCTACAAGAGTCAAATCTTGAAGGGCGTTGAGTGCATAACAAATCTGGACTTACTCTCAAGTGTGATTAGCAGCCATTAATTTTTTTTTTTTTTAAGTTTGGACTTTTTCAGGTTTGTTGACTGGCTGAAGAGTGGATTGGTACAGAAAGAAGCTGGAGTCGGGCAAAACAATTAAGAAGCGAGTGCAATTATCTGGGAGAGGAAAATTAAGAGCATACCCTAAAGTAGTGTTTCTCACATTTGTTGCATACCATAATCGTGTGGATGGTTAGTAAAGCCCACGAGGCCCAGGCCCCTTGATGTAGGAGGGCTCATGGGCCTCTGTATTTGTACCAATACAGTTTCCCCAGGGGATTCTGAAACCCATACATGTGAGAACCACTGAAGTGAATTTAAGATAGTGAGATGTAGTCTTGATAAAGGTGAATGATTTTTTTCTTTTGAGGCGGGGGATGGGTACAAGTAAGGAGTCCATGCTAAATTCTAGGTTATTGGCCACAATAGCCAGTTCTGCCATTGGCTAGAATGGAAAGAGATCATTAGTTTTGCATCTTTGTTATTGGGATTAAAGTTAGGCTCATTCTCCTCATTTCATTGGTGTCTCTCCTCTACAAAATCTATCCCAGTTGGTCCGTGAAGAGCTGGGGTCGGAATCCCTCCTGCCGTGATGAAAGAGATTATAATAGAACTCACATTCCCCCTCTATGATAAGGTCTTACCAATTCACAAGTTAGAAGTTGTATGTATCTCAGAATTACATGCTTTTTCTCTACGTGTGTTGTGTCACTGTCCACTTGATTTCTCTATGAAGGAAAAAGCATGTGACGTTCACTACAGTGCTTCTTATTTTGGTAGTGTTAGGTATTTGCCCATTTGTTGCCACATCTTTTGCGATTCACAGAAGTTTACTCTGAGCACCCAAACTCTGGATAATATTAAATCTTGTGAAAGAACAACTGAGAAAGTGTTTACCCATCATCTGCATTAGGTACCACCCACACACTAGTATGGTGCTAGTATTTGCTGATCTTTAATAGTACTACTGAAATTGAAAAAAATGTGTTGCAGATTTAATATTAGTTTGGTGTCTTCCTAAGGCCTGGAACATGGTAGCGTTCTTTGGGATTTGTACTCTAGGGGGAAATAGAAGCGTAATTTAAGGGTAAATACAATTTACTGTGTAACGTAAGAGTAAATATCCAAGAGCAAGAATCAGGGAAGATCCAAAAGGTACAATGGTCTGGGTTGATATTCCTGTCTCTAGTCTCACCACACAATATAATTCACCTTAAATATGTTTTTAACTAAAATATTAAAAATGTCCCTTCATTTGTCATAGTTACAGACAACTGGAATCATAGAAAGGGCTTGAGTGCTAGTCCGGACACATAACCAACCGTGGGACCTTGTGCTCATCACTTAAATGCTTTGTGTTTCAGTTTCCTCAACTTTGTTTTATTTTATTTTTTTAAGTTTATTTATTTATTTTGAGAGAGCACACACGCACATGAGTGAGTGAGGGGCAGAGAGAGAGAGGGAGAGAGAGAGTCCCAAGCAGGCTCTACACAGTCAGCGCAGAGCTCCACGCGGGGCTCAAACTCACCAGCTGTGAGGTCACGACCTGAGCTGAGATCAAGAGTTGGTCGCTCAACCTACTGAGCCACCCAGGAGCCCCAGCATCCTCAACTTTAAGATGATGGGAATGGCTAGTCTCTAAAAATCCCTTCTGGTTCTACGGTTCTGAGATTCTAGGTTCTATCAACTGAGCATCTGTATAGTTTTTAATAGAAATGTGATTTCATCTGGGAACATCTGTTACAGTGTATAACATATTTTGCCAAGTCCTTGACCTTAATTTTATCACTGGCATCAGATGTTCCTTTACAGATTCTACTCTGCATCTTACTGAGGGAACACCAGTTAGGCTTGTGTCTTGAGTAGTGTCAGTCTGACTCAAAAAATTGGCCAGATTTGTTAACATTATCATTAAATGACTTCTTAATTAAGATTGTCAATACCACCAGTGATACAGTTCAATGCTATTTTAGCATTAGAAATTACATAAACTACTCATTTACATTTTTATTTTTATACTTACTGCAAAATAAAAGTATTTTTGTTAAAGGCGTTACACTTTTTTCCAAATAAATGTGGATTCTAAAATAATTCTGTAACACACATATTAATTGAATAAATATACTGCTGTTTCATTTCTCCTAATAAAAGAAGATTCCCTTAATAATAATTATAACTACTTCTATTATTAATTTAGAAACCTGCTTCTTTCCACTGAGAATTTTATTTTTATGATTTTCTGGCTATAAGAAGAATTTAGTGTGGGCCATAGAAGTCCCTCAGTTTTTACTTAGTTGAAACCAAGGAGATAGAAATAGATTTTTTTTTTCAATTTTTGCCTTTACGATTTGTTCATTAAGAGAAAAAGTACAGGGGTGCCTGGGTGGCTAGTCGGTTAAGCATCCGACTTCAGCTCAGGTCATGATCTCACAGTCTGTGAGTTCGAGCCCTACATCAGGCTCTGTGCTGACAGCTCAGATCCTGCAGGCTGCTTCCAATTCTGTGTCTCCCTCTCTCTCTGCCCCTCCCCCACTCATGCTCTGTCTCTGTCTCAAAAATAAATTTAAAAATATTTTTTTAGAAGAAAAAGTGCAGTCTTCTATGGTTAATTATTAAATCCAGGCAAATCTTTGATTCCAAGGGGAAGAAATGATAATAAATAAAGAGCAAACAAATAATGCATTAGACTCAGTACACTTGGTGATTTGCCTCTCGGCGTCTCTATTTTCCAATCTGCAGATGACGGTGGGAAGGCATGAAATAGTAATCACCTTGTGAAATGTACTGAAAATTATTTGAGGTAACAATAGGACAGCTCGTGACCAATAGTTATCGTTGCCAGGAAGTAGCTACTATTTCATGATTAATTTAATATGCAGAATTAAGTGACATGTAAGAAGTTTCCCTGGGCTCGTGCTACTTTGTGATTGCATGCTGGAAACACGTTCGTTGTATTTTACCTCATCCTCTTTCCTTTAGAGTGAGGCATACAAATGTCAATAAGCATATTGGGCCTCCTAACACTGTCTTCCTTCCTTCTGTTCCTGGTACTGTATTGTTGGTCATGACTTGTCATGTATTTTTAGCATCTGGGGATGACGTGTTGATTTTCTCTCCCAATACAGTTTAGTATTTTTAATTTTTTTTTTTTCCAACGTTTATTTATTTTTGGGACAGAGAGAGACAGAGCATGAACGGGGGAGGGGCAGAGAGAGAGGGAGACACAGAATCGAAAACAGGCTCCAGGCTCTGAGCCATCAGCCCAGAGCCTGACGCGGGGCTCGAACTCACGGACCGCGAGATCGTGACCTGGCTGAAGTCGGACGCTTAACCGACTGCGCCACCCAGGCGCCCCTACAGTTTAGTATTTTTAAATGAGCTTCCTATTGTAGTCTCTTTTGGTTAGCCTTGCCTCTGTTTCTTCTGAGAAGCTTTTGATTACTCCATAAAGGAAACTTCAAGGTGTAATAGGATATATATCCTTACAAGAAATAAATACTTTCAATGTTTTGCAAAAGAAATTCTAGAAAGCATGGTGGAGACATGCATTACCTTTTCTGATTCTTTCAGCCTATTGTCTTCTTTGGTTCCTTTATCCCAGGCCAATCTCTGTCCTCCACCTGTCTGCACCGGGTGACCTGCTCAGCCACTTGGAATCTTCTGTTCCCACAGAGCTGGGTCAGCAGTGCTGGTGCTTTCCGGGCACCTTGCAGAGAGGGGTGGAGACAAGTGACAGGAGGAAGGGGAACAAACATACCCATTTGCACTGTTCTTTTCAAAAGTGAAAAAATGTGCCTCCAAAGAGTAACTCTTCTGTGCTCACTGTGTCTTTTGGTGGCTAACTGGGGCAGGAACTACCATCTCCAAAGACGTTGGGAATCATTAGGGTTAAATGATCTGCAAAAGGTCATGCAGTCTGGAAGCATTCCAGATCAGTTTTAGTCTGTATCTTCCAAATGCAGCTCCAGGATTCTTTCCACTCATTGGTTCCAACATCTCTATTCTGGGAGTATTATCAGAAGTGCCTGAACTTGTCTTTGGGAAATCCCGTCATTCACTCAAGTGCTTCATGAGGCATTTTGATTATGAAAACAGAAGAAATCTTAAAGCTTTGCTATGATGACAACTAAGAATGTTAACAGTCTTTTAAAATAAGATGTAAGGATTTAGGAAGATATGTATATGCTCCTGTATCTTCTCAAAAGCAGAGTGATTCATATTGCCAGAAGCTTCATCCGTAGCAGACCAGAGAAAGACAATAGCCATAAACAGTTTGTTCTGTTTCTGGAATAGGTAAGTTTTCTTCTATGAATGTGGGAGAAAAGGATGGGGTTGTTATAGGCTCAATACTCACCAATTTGTATTCCATACAAATAGCATAGTACCAATTGCAGACAAGATACTAAAATGCCTTTTGAGAAATGCAATGAAAGGTTGACTTGAGGTCCTTGTAAGGTCGTGGCTAAAATGAAACAAAATAAGATACAACAGTTGTGACACAGTGCCTTGAACATGTGTTAGAAACAATTAAATAGTATTTTTTTGTTTTTGTTTTTGTTTTTGCTGTCAGATGAATGAGATCAAAGCATTCAGAAAATTCCCCTTGATTTCAGGGAAATAAAAGCTTAATAGTTCACAACAATCGAAATTAATTATTTTAGCAATAAATATGCATGTAGCATACTTCGGAAATTGTCTTTCTGTAAAAGTGGTCCTAAGCTCCAGATCATATTATAATCATGTAGGAAGTTAAGAAGAAGAAGAAGAAGAAGAAGAAGAAGAAGAAGAAGAAGAAGAAGAAGAAGAAGAAGGCGAAGGAGGAGGCAAAGGAGGAGGAGGAGGAGGAGGAGGAGGAGAAAGAAAAAGAAAAAACCAACCAACCAAAAAAAAAACAAACCACAAACCAAAAGAACCACAAAATATCAAGGCCTCCTTACTTCAGACCAATTAAATTTGAATCTCTAGGGGTGGAGTTTGGGGTTTTTTATTTTGTTTTGCTTTGTTTTGTTTTTTAGCTTACCAGACCATTCTAACATGTGGCCACAGTTGAGGAACATTGGTTTGTAACATGAATGGTCTTGAGTAACAATTACAGAACATGACTTACGTGTGTCTATTTCACTAATAATGGCCCGTGGTATGCCGTCCTTTCCTTCTTATGATGGCCCTGTTCATAATTGTTCAGTTTTCTAAAGAGGACCTGAGGCAGACACATCAGCCTGCAGTGTCCCTAGTGACGTTAAATAAAGTGTATGAGAAGTAACAGGAAAGATGGTCCAGAGCCCAAGTCTTGCAGCTGGAAAGAGGAAACGATTAGAAACTTCTTACTGTTTGATTACAAGTTGCTGTGACTGTTTCTTGCTTTCTCCTTGTCTCCCTGGATCCCTTCCTTTCTCCTTTTTTCTCATTGCCTACCTTCTTACTCCTTTGCGCTTCTCAGTTTCTTGAGCATCTTCCTTTTATTCTTTTCTTTCACTCCCTTTTCTCAGATACAATATACTTGCTTTAGGATAAGAAGATTAAGTTGAAATGTGATCCCTGTTGTAATCCCAGCTAGCTGTATCAGCTCCGTTTGATTTTTGGTTCCATAACCATTTTGGAGTAGCTTAGATATTTGTCTGATTCCCAACCCTCCTAGATTACCATAGTACAACTTAGCTTTTGTATTAATGTCATGTGTGAGGAACACTTACCAAACGTCAGTTGGTTAAATTTTAGTGGTTACCCAATTTGTTGGTGTACAACTGTTCAAAGTACTCTTTTTTTTTGTTTGTTTGTTTGTTTACTTGTTTTAAAGAGAGACTGTGAGTGGAAGAGAGGGGCAGAAGGAGAGAGAGAGAATCCCAAGCAGGCTCCACACTCAGTGTGGAGTCTGACACAGGGCTCGATCCCAGGAACCTGGGATCATGACCTGAGTGGAAATCAAGGGTTGGACACTCAACTGACTGAGCCACTCAGCTGCCCCCAAAGTACCCTCTTAATATCTTTTTAACTTCTATAGAGTCAGTAGTAGTGTCCACATTTTAAATTCTCATTTTAGTAATTTGAGTCTTCTCTTTTTTCCTTCCTAGTCCACTGAGTTAAATGTTAATTTTGTTAGTCTTTGCAAAGAACCATGTTCTGATTTCATTAATTTTTGCTATTATTTTTCTACTCTATTTCATTGGTCTCTGCTCTAACCTTTATTATTTCCTTCCTTCTGCTAATTTGAGGGTTAGTCTTTTCTTTTTCTAGTTCCTTAAGTTGTAAAATTAGGTCGTTGGTTTGAGATCTTTCTTTTTTTTTTTTAATATAAACACTTATGACTGTGAATTTTCCCCTTAAGCACTGCTTTTACTGATCTTATCAGTTTTTTTTTTTAATTTTTTTTTTTTAATTTATTTTTGAGACAGAGAGAGACAGAGCATGAGCAGGGGAGGGGCAGAAAGAGAGGGAGCACAGAATCCGAAGCAGGCTCCAGGCTCCGAGCTGTTAGCCCAGAGCCTGACACGGGGCTCAAACTCACAGACTGTGAGATCATGACCTGAGCTGAAGTTGGACACTTAACTGACTGAGCTACCCAGGCCCCCTGATCTTATCAGTTTTGATAAGGTTTTTTTTTTTTTCAATCTCTAAGTATTTCCTAATTTCACTTGCATTGTTTAATTTCCACAAAATTGTGAAATTTCCAGTTTTACTTCTGTTCTACCTTCTAAGGTGGTGGGAAAAGTTACTTTTGTAGAAGGATGATAGCTATCCTTCTATATCTCTTGAGAGTTAATCTGTGTCCTAACATGTGCTCTCTCCTGCAAAATGTCCTAGGTGCACTGAGAAGATTGTGTTGTGCTATTGTTGTTGTATGGAGGTTTCTGTATATGCCTGGCTAGTTGGTTTATTGTATTGTTTAAGTTCTCTATCTCTTCAGTTATCTTCTGTTTGGTTGTTCTATTTTCATTATTGAAAATGGAGTATTTAAGTCTATAACTATTATTGTAGAACTGTTTCTTTCTTGAATTTTATCAGTTTTTGCTTCATATATTTTGATGGTCCGTCATCAGGTGCACAAATGATTACAATTGCTGTATATTCTTGCTGTATTGAAGCTTAAAAATATATAGTACTCTTCTTTGTCTCATGATCTTTTGTGATTTAAAGTCTGTTTGTCTGATGTTAATATACCATCCTTGCTCTGATTGATACTATTTGCATAAAATATCTTTGTCCTTCCTTTCACTTTCCTTCTATTTGTTTCTTTGGGTCTAAGGTGGGTATCCTGTAAACTGAATATACATGTGATGGATCATGTGATTTTATCCATTATTCTAATCTCTGTCTTCTGATTGGAGAGTTTAATTCATTTATATTTAAAGTAATTACTAATAAGGAAGGACTTCTGTTATTTTCCTATTTCTTTTCTCTATGCCTTATAGCTTTCTGTTTGTCCTGTATTTTCTGTATTACTGCTTTCTTTTGTATTTAGTTGATTTTCTTGTTTAAATTATTTTCTCATTTTCTTTTGTGTATGTTCTCTCGTTATTTTTCCTTGTGGTTATTTTGGGGAGTATATTTAACACTCTAAAGTTAAAACATACTGTTTTGAATTTATACCAGCTTACCTTCAATAACATAAAGAAACTTCTCCTTTATAGCTACATCCTACCCATTTAGGTTGTTGATGTCACAAAATTACATCTGCCTACATTGTGTATCCAAAAATATAACCTAATAATTCTTTTGAATGCATTAGTCTCAAATTATATAGAAATCAAAACTTGGAGTTACAAACCAAAGTTATAATGACATGAGCTTTTAGACTAATAATTGGTTTTCTTTTAATATATTAGTCTCATAACTCATGTAGAAAACAAAAAGTGAAGTTACAACCTTCACAGTTGTTACAAGAATATAAGCTTTTATAATTGCCCTTTTATTTTTCTTTATTGAGATCTTTATTTTGTCATATAGCTTGGAGTTACTATCTGTTGTCTTGTCATTTCACACTGCAGGACTCCTTTGAACATTTCTTGCAGGGCAGGTCTAGTGGTAATGAACTCTTTGAGCTTTTGTTTATCTGGGAATATTTTAATGTCTCCCTCACTTTCTTTTTTTTTAAGTTTATTAATTTTTGAGAGAGAGAGGGAGGGAGAGAGGGAGAGAATATAAGCGGGGGAGGGGCAGAGAGAGAGGGAGATGGAGAATTCCAAGCAGGCTCCACACAGTCAGCATAGAGTCCCACATGGGCCTCAATTTCATGAACTGAACCATGAGATCATGAACTGAACCATGAGATCATGAACTGAGCCAAAATCAAGAGTCAAACGCTTAACCCACTGAGCCACCCAGGCACCCCAATGTCTCCCTCACTTTTAAGGACAATTTTGCCAGATGTAGGATTCTGGATGGACAGTTGTTTTCTTTCAGCACTTTGAACATATCAGTACACTGCCTTGTGGCCTCCAAAGTTTCTGGTGAGAAATCTGTCCCTCAGTGAAAACCCCTTGCCTCTCTCTCTTGTGCGTTCAAGATTCTCTCTTTGTCTTCGTCTTTCAAAGTTTAACTATAACGTGTCTCAATATGGGTCTCTTTGACTTCGCCTTACTCAGAGTTTGTTGAGCTTCCTGGATGTTTATATGCATGTATTTTAGTCATTGTTTTTCACATTGTTTCTTCATATATTCTCTATGTCTCTATCTTTCTCTTCTCTTTCTGGAATCCCCATAACGTGTATGTTGGTCTACTTGATAGTGTGCTATATATAGGTCCCTTAAGCTCTATTCACTTTTCTTCAGTCTTTTTTCTTTCTCTTCCTCAGGCGTCATAATTTTCATTGTTTTGTCTTTAAGTATGCTGATTCTTTCTTCTGCTGACTCAAATTTGCCTTTGAATTCCTCTAGCAAAAATTTTGCTAAATTTTGATTAATGTACTTTTCAGCTCCAGAATTTCATTTTGGTCTGTTTTTAGATTTTCTCTTTTTTTGACATTTCCATTTGTTCACACTTTTTTTTTTTCAGTTGTTCCACATCTTCTTTAGTTCTTTAGTTCTTTGGGTGTCTTTAAGATGATTGTTTAAAAGCCTTTGCCTAGGATATCTGCTATCAGTTCTTTCTCAGTGACAGTTTCTGTTGACTTATTTTTTTTCCTTTGAATGGCCATCCTTTCCTGTTTCCTTGTATCCTGTATGACTGTTTTTTGAAGACTTGACATTTGAATCTAACAGTGTAGAAACCATGGGAATCAGGCTTTTCTTCTTTCCCAAGATTTGCTATTGCTGTTGTTGTTGCTGTTGTTGTTGTTGTTGTTGTTTCTGTGTGATTGCTATAGACTATCTCTGTGCTGAGGATCAACCTGAGATGCAAACATAAGGTCATCTCAAGTCATTTCTGAGTCTTCTGCCGGGCATTTGTGGTTACTTTTTAATATCCCCTATATTTGCAGTTGTTTTGAATGTCCTAGTCTTTGATGTCTGGCTCCCAAAAGGAGGCAAATGAAAAAAATGAAGAGGTGGGGGAAGGAGAAGTGACCCTTTAAGTCCCCTGGAAGTCACATCAGCCAGAAGGGAAGGGACTTGCAACAATGGGATGAAGTACAGCAATAATGGCTGCCACCTCTTTGGTCTGCATCTGTACGATCAGGAGCAGCAATCAGGGGTCAGAGCAAAGATCCCAAATATTTGGAGGACGAGGTCCATTTTGCCCACTCTGGCTCTCACACACGGTAAGGTGATCCGGGAATGTGTGCAATGGCTGCCATGCAGTTGGGAGTGGGGATGGGTAGCTGCTACTGTGCAAGAGCTGAAATAGACTGAAATTAAGCACAATTTAGTGTCCAAGCCTTCCTTTGGAAGTTGCAAGCTTTCAATAGAGTTCAGAGTTCCAAAAGAGTTACACCAGATGGATTCTGCCAGTGTAATTGTTGTCTAGGTGGGAAGACAGATTCCTGGCACTTCCTATTCTGCCATCTTCCCAGAGTCCCATGAATGGCAAATTTTTCATCATCTCAGTGAGGATCATTTTTTATTAACTAATTTAGCTTCCAAAATAGATGATCAATCTGGAATTTCAGGGAAGAAAACTTTTCAAAAGAGGTTTCTGACCATCTTCGAATCCTTTGTTCAGTCTTCATTGTCCAAAAGCAAAGTACATACTGGAGAACAAATTTCACAATAGACTTTTAACCTTTTCCCTGTGATCCAACATGTTCAAATTTCAATATTCGTGTGCAAGCATTATGCACTAGCGATGGTCACAAATAGACTTAGGCCACATTTCCTTCCTTTAATGTTTGTATTTGTGTCAATACCAACACCTGAGCAGCACAGTTTTTCTTCTCTTTAACTCAACAATTAAACTCAGGATCAATTCCAGACACTTTGTGGCCCTTCCAGGTCATGTTGGGGCTGTAGACGGGAGAGGAAAATATTTCTGCTTCAACGGAGATTTTCCCTAAGAATGCAGCTGTGTTTCTCAATCCATATTGAATGAAACATCTGTTTAATTGTTCATTTATTAATCTATAGTCTGAGTTCTTGTTTCCACTAGAACTTTCTAAGGCCCTCATCCCAGTCTAGTGAGTCTGATTTCTTAAGGAACCCTCAGGCTACTGGGGGAAAAAAATCAATTGCATTAAGGCACAGTTAAGTGAAGTATTACAGGGCACAGAAGGAGAAAGGACAAATGCTCAGAGGAGTCATGAAAGGACATCACAGTGATGATTCCTGATCTCAGACTTAAAAGATAATTAGGAGTTAATGAGGCAAGGAATATGAGAAGAGTAAAATAAGTGAAGGAAACAGCATATACAAAGCCACATTGGCATGATCAGAGATGTGGACTTCAGAATGCTACCAGGATGTTTATAGAAAGAAGGGGTGGGTGGAAGGAAGATTCTGAAAGCTAAATATGGATTTTTAGGTCCTCTGACCTAAGGACATTGGACTTGATTCCTTAAGCAATAGAGCATAAATAGAGGGAACTTTAAAGCATAAAGTGGTTTGTGAGCATTTGTTTTTCCAAAAGTTATTTCTAGCAGCACACAGACGATTAATTAGGAGCTGGTAGCAAGAAAGAAAATGCCCTCAGCCTTGGTGAGAAGATGGAGAAGAGGAGTAACACTTGAGAGACCTTTATGAAATATTATTGACAGAACTTTCCATTGGTTGGGTTTAAACCTTGAAGGAGTTTGCTTAGGAAAGTTAACTTGGAAGTACCTGAGGTCACTACAGGTAATGAACAGGTCATTATAAATTCAGTCTTAGTGTTTGAGACAGAGTTGAAGGGATTTCTATATATGAGGTAAAGTAGAGTGCAATGAGATGAATTAGCCAAAGGCAAAACTCCAATGGCAGGGTTTCCACTTCAGACCTTAGCTAGGTCTTAGTAGATGGCACATTCAGAGTTTAGTAGGATTTCTGCAGGTTGGATTGAACGGATTATCTTCTGAGTCATCTCGTTTAATATATTTTACACATCTTTTGAGTCTCTGAGAAAAGATTGGGCCTAACTGATAGTATATTACAGTAACCCCCCGCTTATCCATGGGAGATCTGTTCCAAAACCCCCAGTGAAAGCCTGAAACCAAGGATAGTACTGAACCCTATATTTGCTATGCTTTTTCCTATACATATGTACCTATGATAAAGTTTAATTTGCAAATCAGGCACGGTAAGAGATTACAGCAATAAGCAGTAAAACTTGAATAACCATGACAATGTACTGTAATGAAAGTCATGTGAATGGAGTCTCTCTTTCTGTCAAAGTATCTTATTATACCATACTCACCTTTCCTCTTCTTGTGATGATGTCAGATGATAAAATGCCCATGTGATGCGATGACGTGAGGTGAATGACGCAGACATTGTGGCATAGCGTTAGGCTACCATTGACCTTCTGATGATACATCAGGAGGATCATCTGCGTTTGAGCTGCAGTTGACCATGGGTAATAGAAACTGAAAAGTGAAACCACAGAAAAAGGAGGACTACTGTATTCTTTTATTTTTTTTCAAAAGTATTAAAGCAGCAGTGATTTGTTTCTTAATAAGAAGAGTTGATCATCGTTTTTACATGTTTAATAGAAGTGCAATGGTAGGGGTTGGATTCACAATCTTATAAAGTAAGAGCAACCTATGGCCTCATACTTCAGACACCCATAAAGCTTAGATAGTTTAATAATTGGGAGTCAAATCCAGGTCCCATGTCTCCAGATCCCATGCTCTAAGCCAGTGCTTTTAAAACATTACTGATGCCCAGATCCACCCACCAGAGACTTGGCTTAATCACCTCAAGTGAAGCTCAGGCATTGGTCCTAAAGCTCCCCTGGCAATTCTAATTGCAGCCAGAGATGCAAACCATTGCTTCCCATCTCAATACTTTACTGCCTTCTGTTTTGGAAGATGCCACCACATCACACTATTTCGATGGCTCCCCCTGGAGCTCAATGCAGATAGTGCCCCACGGAGATGGATAGTTTGGCAGCTGTGTCTCAACACATATTCATTCTCTGGGGAAAAAAAATAATAAACCCTTCAAATCCAAGACTTTTAATAAGTATAATTAATCGGAATCCTTTGTGTATGTGAAGACAATCGGAGCCTGGAAAGATTTTCTAACTCTTTTAGCTTTATGTAGTAGTTTTTAACAACTTCAGAGATCCTACATATGTGTCAGGAATTCCCATAATCAATATATTTATTTGATTACAAATATAATCAATAGGGGCACCAGGGTGGCTCAGTCGGTTGGGCGTCCAGCTTCTGCTCAGGTCATGATCTCACAGTTCATCGGGCTCTGTGCTGACAGCTCAGTCTGGAGCCGGCTTTGAATTCTGTGTCTCCGTCTGTCTCTTCCCTGTCTCTACTTGCACTTTGTCTTTCTGTCTCTCTCTCAAAAAGAAATAAACATTAAAAAAAAACTTTTTAAAAATATAATCAGGATCACAAACACAAAACTGGGTAAAATGCTTTAGCTTCTAGATAGAGCACCATGTCATGCATTACTATTCAGAGTGTTCAGAGTGATGTTACTAGGAAAAGGTAGGAATGTGGCCATCGAAGTAGGGAAGTTACAATAAGCTGCCATTCTCAATTCTTACAGTTTTCTTAACATTTTTGAAAACTTTCGGCTTCACTTACTCTTGTGAGGACTGCACAGAGCTCCTTACCAACTAAAATTGGTCTGATCTATTGGAAAACCACAACAAAATCAGGACAGAGGTAGGCCAAGAGTTTAGACGGAGTAAGCTTTGCTGTGATCCTGGGTGGGTAATAATGTCATCAGATGCCATCCAGAAGATTCCTGAATACAGGCAATGGGAATGGAACCAGAGCAATACAAACATTAGCTCTTATAGAAAGAGAATGGGCACAGGAGACGGTCCAGCCCATTCTTGCCTGATATTTCACTAGCTGTGTGACAATGGGCAAAATAATTAACCTCTCTGAGTTTCAGTTTGCTCTTCTACAAAAGGAGATAGTGATGCTTTCCTTACAGGATTTACGGGAACTCCTAAATATGAAAGGACCTAGCTCAGGGTCTCTTTATTCATTCTTCCTCCACACTGGCCTTGGCTGAAGGACAGCGGTAGCAAAAGCAGAAAGTGCCAGGGAGTGGCAGCCATGGTGGTGGTAAGTCAACGACGATGAGGTGACAATGAGGCGGGTTGGACACGGAGCACAGCTGCAGGATTTGAAGCCTCCGTATGGCCACAGACACACTCAATCAATTCCATTTGTTTGCAAAAAAAAAAAAAAAAAAAAAAAAGGAACCACCATTGTAATGTTGTAGCCTCCTACCCCTCAGGGAATAATTCAGCTCGCCCTGCTTTCGGCAGGGTCAGCTGGATCCCCTGTAGGGTCTCCTCAGAAAGAGCGCAGGCTACAGTCATTTCATTTTATAATGCTGCCGCCTGAGTTTTCATTTAATTAAGAAGCCTGACCTTTAGAAAAAGAGTTTATTTTTTTTTTCTTGCCTTAGCTTAGCTTACTATGATCCTAATGGAAGCTGAAAATCTGACGGTAAAGAGTGCCACGTTTGCACTGATAAGGCTAACACGTTGTTCCTCTTCGCACAGAGAAATTAAATAAGCATGATTATAGATGCATATACCAAAATCCCTTTCAGAGGAACCTGATCTCAAGTAGATGGGAAGGTGCGAAGAGTAGGAAATGAAAGATAATCCCTAGAGGAATGTATACCCCCCCCCCTCTCTCTCTATATATATATACACACATCCCAAAGAACTGAGGCCCCCAAGAACACATATCCTTGTAACTAGCCTTTACCCAAAGCAAATTAAAGTCAGATTCTTACCCAATCCTTTAAACATCTGGATATGGAAAAGTAGCCACATGAAGCCTCTGTTGTATACAGCATTTGTGGCACTTTTTCGATAAAATGGCCACATGAACCAGTGAGAAAGGAGACGGTGACCTGTCAGAGGGACCACAACAGGACCACATCACCACACGTGCTGCATGTGCCAGTGGTTGATGATGTCGTGCTCTACAAGGGAAGCAAGCAGATGGAGATCAAGCTCTGGTGGAGTCTGGAGAAGTCTCTGGCATTTGCCCTGCCCTGGGTTTATCCCCAAACTCCCCTGAGCCAGTCTCTGCTCAGGAGGACCCATGGGCCTCTGTCCTGACCCGAAAATAGCAGCCACAGCTACTGTGTGTGTGTTCTTCATTTTTGGTGCCCTTTTTTCTTTCCAGTAGAGAATGCATTTTGTCTGGCCTTCACAGAGACTGTTGTCCTGGATAGAATGACATTGTGTTACCAACATAGACTACCTGGCTCTCAACTGAGTCATAGTCATCATTAAAAGCACAACCCCGACACCACTGACAGCTCTTTCGGGTGGTGATGGGCTTGTGCCCCTGGAGTTAGCAGTGCCCTGCTTCCCAGTTTCATCCAATCAGCAAGCAAGTTTTCTTTAATCAGCTACCATTGATTTATTGACAGATGAAACAAAAACAATGCAATGTCGACTCAAACTGAAGCTTTGGTCCCAAGAAATTCTGGTTTGTGTCTCCCCAGCTGTGAGCACTTTTACTCCTGTTCCTTAAGAGTAACAAGGGAATATTAGAGCTGGAGTGTGTGTTTCCCTCTTTTTAAAGGTTGTAAAATATCACTCAACACCAAATGGAGCAAAGAGATAAAGAGACAAAATATGAATGAGATATTTGAATAAACGCTGCTAGGTTAAGTCCTAAATCCCATCATTATACCCCTAGTTTTCTTTGTCAGGGTTCGTATAGTCAGTAAATCAGCCTCACTTTCCCAGGCATGTTTGCGCTGCATGAAAAGAGAGACTATCACGTTGCTAATTTAATAGCCTTGCTCCAGAGATTGGCATCACCTTAAATGAAGAAAAGGTCAGGAAAGTATGCGACAATAAACAGTGCTCCACTCACAGCATCTCTTCCTACTTTCCCAATGGCCTTCCCGCCCTTGAATATTTTCAGTCCATTATACATGAACTCATTGCTGGTCACATAATTTACCACATGCATGAATGAGCTCGAGGAAAGGAGTGTCATAAACAAAATTGGTTTTGTGTACCTATTAGTGTCTATTGTTAGACACGAACATGCACATGAACGCATGCATAGCCCTCATGTTAACATACCCCCCCCCAATAAAGGTCGTTGTTCAACTTGAAGCTCTAGTAGATAACAGATCCCTTCTCAAGTCAGCTCATTATATACCTTAAGGGAAATTTAAAGCCAAACAGCAAACCTTATAGTACGCTATTCCTTTCTTCCAACAGCAGAGTCTGACTATTTTTATTTGAGCCAGCATGGCATTTAAATGTATTCTCCTAGGAGCACCTGGCTGGCTCGGTCGGTTAAGCGTCTGACTCTTGGTTTTGGCTCAGGTCATGATCCCAGGGTCGTGGGATCAAGCCCTGCGTTGGGCTTCACTCTGAGCGTGGAGCTTGCTTAAAATGTATCCTCACATATGATAATAGTGGTCATTGCACACATCACAGTGGAAATAAAGTCCATCCACAAGGAGAGTACTAGGTGGAGGGGAAGCATGTCCTTAATAAAGGCTGTGGGGGGAATCCTACAAAGGCTTTAACTTCTATTTTGGGTATGACAGATATTCTCTGATAGAAGGATTTTTCTTTCTCACCTATATTTTTTTCAGATGTTTGACAACATCTGCAATATTTTCGCCCGTTGATGATATGATCCATGTGGCAGATTTACACAGTGCCGGTCACTTTGCCTAAGTCCTCCCAGGGAAAAGCAGTTTTGCACACACTGCCTCATGTACCAGGTAGCAACTATCACAGCTCTCCTGAACGAGTGACACTAGACCCCCTCCCTCCCCAGGGGGCCAGCTGTATCTATTTGAAACACACTTTTAGGTGATTGTGGGCATCTTTGCTGCATAGAAGGGCTCTTAGTAGGATGCAGAAGTTTCTGTTTTTAAGTTTTATTTATTTTGAGAGAGAGTGTGCAGATGTGAGCAGGGGAGGGGTAGAGAGAGAGAGAAAGAGAGAAGGAGAGAATCCTAAGTAGGCTGTGTGCTGTCAGTGCAGAGCCTGATGCAGGGCTCAATCCCATAAACCATGAGATCATGACCTGAGCTGAAATCAAGAGACGCTTAACCGACTGAGCCACCCAGGTGCCCCAGGATGCAGAAGTTTCTGAAAAATATAATATTGGCCTTGAACGTACAGGACAAAATTGGGGTTTGTGCATCACTGTAAATGAAGGTCAAGATGATCTAATGTGGAAATACAGTAACATTATTTTCTTTAGCATTTTACTATTAGTAGATGAAGAATATCCAGGGAGAAGGGAAAAGGCTAAAGAGGGTCTATTTTCCTTTCTTGGTAATGGCCACTTGTGACCTTGAATGTGTGTAGATGGACACACAGCTGCAAATCTCATTTTAAAATAATTTTTTTGATTATTTTTTTGAATTAGAAACCTGAATTATTCTTTTATAAATATAAATATTCCTTTCTCAATCTCCTTTCTCTTCTCTAATCATTTTTGCTTAAAAAAAAAAAATCTCCGTGGCTTCATCTCTTAATCCAATTCATACCACTCCTCTTGACAAAGAGAGAAAAATGGAAAAAAAGACCAGTGGCAGAATGTCAAATGTGACAATATGACACCATCATAAGGTACAGTGACCAGGAGAGGGCAAGAAAGGCCCATGGTCAAAGGGAGACATAGGTAAGGAGAATAACAGGATGCAAGAGAGCACAAAAAGTGGCACAGGTGCTTTTGTCCGGCAAGTTTGTATCAAATGGTTGGCAGCTACCGTCTTCAATGCTGTGCTTTCTAATGCTATTTATAACCTACTCACAGACCTTACAAACTGCTGGTGTTTCCGTTGCATCACTTAGGTAATAGCGTATGCAGTTGCCTATCTTCCCCAGTAGGCCACTGGAGCAAATGGTCTTGGCTTTCTCACCTCTATCTCCCCAGAGCCAGCAGAGAGCCCGACACACAATAATCACCTAACAAATGTTTATTAAATTTGTGTTTTTGAAAATCCAGTCAAAACTAGCGTTGACTAATAGAACTCTAGAGGTAAGAAAACATAGATCAAGACCCCAAGTTCCCAGGCCTGGGGCTAACGCCCAAAAGTTCCTTGAATTTGATGAGAATGATTTCTGTGTGATCGGGCAGGGGGTCTGGGAAGAAAGTTTACTTGTTATTCGACATCGGGAAATAGAAACGAGATGTTAAAGAGAAAACTAGGGAATTCGTGCAGCAAGATGGCGAAGGAGAGAGGACACCTAGGAGAGTAGAGGTGTCTGCTTCCCGTGCAAAGTTTTCGGGAAAGACAGGTGCAAGAGGACCACGATAAGAAGGGAGATCCCGAGATACTCACAAAGATTCCGAAGTGAGAGGATAATCTGGGATGTACAAATGTGTAGCCATCAGTTTCAGAGGGCAAAAACACTGTCTACATACCCATGGCCACTTATATTGCAGAAATCGCCTGAAAGGAAAAAAAGGGAAAGGAAAGAAAGAAAGTAATGGGGTTGAAGTGGATGCCTGCCATTTGTATAATCTGTGACAGCGAATGGGTGAACAGTGCATACAGGTGGACATAAAGAGGGTGTTGAGAGAGGGAAATTTAAGTTGGGTCCATATATTTTACAAGGCAGTGCCATATCTTTTATTACTTCAAATATTTCATCCAGTCTTGCCAGTGTCTATACATTTACTTTATTTTTTTTTATTTTTTTTAAGTTTTTTTTTTCAACGTTTATTTATTTTTGGGACAGAGAGAGACAGAGCATGAACGGGAGAGGGGCACTCAGAATCGGAAACAGGCTCCAGGCTCTGAGCCATCAGCCCAGAGCCTGACGCGGGGCTCGAACTCACGGACCGCGAGATCATGACCTGGCTGAAGTCGGACGCTAACCGACTCCACCACCCAGGCGCCCCTATACATTTACTTTTAGATGTATTCAGTCACAATCTTTAATTTATGCCCTGTTGCTATTTTACCACCTATGCCGTATTTGAAAAAGTCTTCCCCTCATTTTCTGAAATACAGATTTGAGCCAACACGAAACTATGAAAGTGTATGTCTGGATTTTTCTAATATAGAATTTTTTATTTGCTAATTTGTAGAGTTTTATTTCCTTGTTTTTCAGAAGTTGTTCTTTCTTCATCATACAACACTAAAATCCTTTCATTACCCTCCTTTTATGATATAATTATAAAGCTTTGACTTTGGTTGGGAAAGTCACAACTCCACTGACAGCAGCCTGAACCACATTATCTCTTTATAATATTCTCTTTACAATATCTCTTTATATCATTAACTTGCCTTTCTAACCATATAGACCAGTGGGAGACCAAATATCAAAATGAATTTTTCCTGGAGCACCTGAGTGGTTCAGTCGGTTGAGTGTCCAACTCAGGTCTTGATCTCATGGTATGTGAGTTTGAGCCCCGTGTTGGGCTCTGTGCTGACAGCTCAAAGTCTGAAGCCTGCCTCAGATTCTGTGTCTCCCTCTTTCTCTGCCCCTACCCTGCTCATGCTCTCTCTCTCTCTCTCAAAAACAAATAAACATTAATAAATAAATAAATAAATTCTTCCTTTCCTCAAGAGAAGTTAGTAGCCAGTATTCCTATAATGCAATCGGGATGGTGAAAGAAAATGGAATGTAGTATTGTGGACTGATGTTAGATCCGGTACAGCTAAGTTTTGGGGAGAATTAAGTAATCCATAACCACACATTAGGTAGGGATAGCATTATTTTAGCTACTCTGACTTTATCCTTCTTCCTCAGCTCCGTTGGTTTCATAAGTAGAGCATTTTACTTGTAGAGCAATCTTATCATCTTATTTATGCTTATCTTACAGAGCACAGATAGTCGAATGAGCTCTGGCCATTTTACTGTCACCCTGCACCAGGAGGACAATCAAATGGTTAATGGAGTTTTGGCATTGTCCGTGGATTTGCCTAATATTCCGGTTACTTTCTGGATCACAATTTCAGAAAATGAGATAGCTCTTAGTTTTAGAGGCACAAATTTGTTCTTTACCCTAACTCCATTCATTTCATCAAGTTGTTCATTATCAATTGGCTTCTGATTGAAAAGTAAGACTTGGAAAATATTAAGTTTATTTTCTCCCTGCTCATTTGTGCTCTGTCTTGTTTTAGTTTTTAGGAAATAAAAAGTTTGAAAATTATTTCACATTTCATTAATATTCTTTCTCAAAGTGAAACAGAAAACTATTCTCTTTGGCTTAGGGCAGATTTTTAACTTTTTAACAATGGAATTTAGCCTCAGAGTGAATATTTTGAATGAATGATTTTTATTCCTAATTTTTCTCGTAGATAATATTACACATTTTATTAAACATCTTTAAAAAGACAGAACCCAGTTCAGCAAATATTTACATTTTTTAAAATGACAATACAATTTCCTTAAATAGTTGTTCTCTTCTTCTTTTTTTTTTTTGGTATGGTCTATTTGACACAAATCTTTCCTTTCTCTTCATTTGTGAAATGATCATTACTATTGCCATTTGTATTTTTAATTTATTTCCATGGGAAAGCTCTGATCAATTCTCACAGGATCCAAGACTCTTACATTTTGTGAACAGAAATGAAAGACTACATCAATATGCATTTATTCAATTTAATATTTAAAAAATTGTTGAGAGCATCTCTCTGAGTGTCAGCATTTCTGATGAGTATCTGTTCGGCACTGAGGCCAGAACGTCGCTGTAGCCCTGATTTTGGAATCAGGGAGTGAATAAAAACAATTTTGCCTTTTCTACACCTATAGTTATTTAGGACAAAGCTCTGTGCTGGTGTGTTATGCCTTATTTGAACAATATTAAAGTCAGTAGAACTGATGTTTAAAAATTGTTTTAAACTGCTAGATTTTAGTCTTGAGAAGCCAATACCTAATCTAATTATGACATCAGAATCAACTCAAGCACATTCTGTGTTAAATTTGAATACAGAAAAGTAAACTGATGGAAATAAGAGCCACTGTAAAGAGTTTAAAAGCCCAGGAAAAATAATGTATCAGAAGACGTAGTTCTCTTCTGAATCCTCAACAAGTTGGTTCTAGTTTAGTATTTTTTTTTTTTCTTTATAAAGATCTGGCATGTGTTTGCTGTTGCTGGATACTCAGTTTGTGACTGTGTTGATTTTCAGGGTAAAGTCTGAATGTTACAATCTTGCAACAGACGAATACACTCTACAACTGATAATTTGAGAAGTCACCAATTTATAATGGGTTTTATTAATAGGATATAGGTATAAATATAGGCACATTTACAGATCTATATTAGGTATCATGTAATACATAAAGATATAGCCAATGGTCTTTGTCTGAAGAAGCTGCTCATTTTGAGAAGAGAAAGTTCGTTTACCTGGAATATAACCCAAAGCAATGTCAAGAACAACAATGTTCAGGTCCAGGGCAGGCAAGATCTACGTTGTGCCCGAAATGACGAGGCAAGCAGTGGAACTTGCATTGCATCTCTAAGAAGAAATAAGCTTTGCATAGATGGCGACCGGGGTGGAGAACATTTTAGCCTAAAAGAATAGTATGAATAAGGGCAGAGTGGTATGAATGTGGCTGATGGGTTTTGGGGACTGTTTGCATTAGTATCCTCTGAGCAGAGGATGTAACGTGCATACATACGTGTAGAGGAAGATGGGAGTACAGTGGAGTATTGGAAATAGGCAGTGGATGATTTTGAAAGCCAGAAGGGTCAGGTGGACCTTGAATTTTATTCTGAACTTTATTCTATACATAGTACTTTAAACTCTAAAGGACTTCTGAGCTAAATGATCGGCTCATGTGAAACAGTTTTTTGGAATATTAATCTGACAGTGTTTTGCAGATTGCTTTTGAAAAGGAAGAAAAGACAGCTCAGCGAGGAAAGCATTTAATAATCCAGGCACAATAGCTACAAACCAAAAATAGTATGGTGGAGAGGAAAAGATAAAATTGCTAAGCGGTGGTTTTAGTTTCTCAGTTCAAGGCGAAGCAGAGAGCTACCTTATGAGATTTGTCTGCTGTTTTTAAAGGTAGCTTCCCCATTTTCTTTCTGCCCATCTACCTGTTTATATTCTGACCTGATACTCTGATAGAGGATGTATTTTGGGATTGTTCTCTGTCTTTCATCCTCATTACAAAGGACTGGCCCAGTGATTGTGATGCCTATAAAACTCTTAGCCAGGCTGAGGACAAAGAATCTAGCTCAGATGAAGAAAAATAGATCTGTCTGTCTGGATGTTGCAAAACATTCCATTTCTAGTGATCTTTAAACCCATTGGGCCACATATATTATAACTGACTTCCAAAAGTTTGGGAAAGTCAAGAGCTCTGAGGTGAGGCTACCTTGTTTAATCCTAGATTTATCCTATTTTATGGATGACTTTGCATCAATGAGAATTTATTACTCTTTGACTTTGAACTTCTAGCTTCTGTCACGGTCTCATCTGATAGTGTTTGAGAACAGACACAAAGGCACGTATAGTACACAGAATTCTTTCTTTAGCATGTCATTAAACCTTAAAGAAGACCTGTAATAATCCATCTTTCCTATCCCAAACCTTTCCATAATTAACCAACGTCTAAGTAGGAGCCAGCAGGTACTTGCTGATACATCAAAGCGTGTGTTGACAGGAAAAGCTAGGTTTCAGCTGATAAAGGGAAAAAGTACTCAACTCTGCTTGCTTCTTCCAGGCAGTTGACGGTAGAGCCAGTAGGCCTGTGTGAATGGCTTCAAGATGCACAAGGCCTTCAGGCAACCGTTTGGTAGGGTCAGTGGAAAATATGGGACATCATAGGATACTTGTACCTGAAATCAATGTGCAGGAAATAGAGGCTAAGTAGTTCCACCCACAGAGTCTGTAGAGAACAGTCTGAAATCTTGTTACAGTGATTTTGGAGTGTAAATGTATAATATTTGATACTTGTGTTTTTGAAAGATACTCTTAAGCAGCAATAGCTCAAAAAACACAAATGCATGTAAAGCTTGAAAATAAGTACTACATTTACATTTCTTTAGCAACTTAATGATTAGTACTGAATTGCACAAATTTTTGTCCATGTTTATCATTCTTCACGAGGGCTGTGGTGGTGTCCCTTGACACTTAAACAAAGACAAATCCGATGAATGAGCATTTGCATCTACTTCAAAGGCTAACGATTATTTTAAGAAGACTTTACGAAAGAATAATTTTACACGTGGAGCCGCAGGAACCAGTGTTATCTGATTAAAAACATAATTCAATTTTTAACCCAATTCATAGAATTCAAGTAATGCTTTGGAACTTCATTTAATAAAAGGTGAAATAATTCACAATTATAGATTCTACTGCTAATTTTTGAAAATGAAACTCCTGATTTTGATAGCATTTGTTTTGCAATTTTGGAAATCTTTAGCTAAAGGATTCGATTAATAGAGTGCCAACATTTTTCAGTGTTTGAAGCCTTAGCGAATTGCAAGTTATTGAAAATAAAGCAAGCAAAAACATATTGAAACATTTCCCTACAAAAACAAAGAGGAATGGAAGAATTTAAACACAGAGAGTAAACAGTATATAAGACTGAATATTAAAGTTACATAATTGGGCTCTGGGATAGCTTGACTTTGGGAAAAATCTTTGAGAGAATCTCTTAGTTTTAATTGGATTCATGTCTACTTTGAGAAGACCTTTCAGTTTCGTGGCAACTACATTTTGCTAAGTGTTCAAATAAATCATGAATAAAAACCATTTGATGAGTTTTGACTTATAAACATATTTGTCCAAGAAAGTATGTTGAATGGAGGTAAATGATTGTACTTGCGAAAAAATTTGACCTAAAATATTTATGCATTTCAGCTGAAAATTGAATCAAGGCTATTTTTTTCACACAGTTTGCTCTGAGCTTATCAAGTATCTCAACCCCTGCGGCAAGGGGATTTACAATAAAACTGTTATGTTCTACAGAAAGGCGTGAACTAAAGATGCCAACAAACAATTTCACATTCATTAGCTATAAAATAAATCCTTGAAAGGAAGATTGTACCAATTTTATCAAAAATTAAAAGAAGTAAAACAATATTAAAAATGCATTCTTTAGGAAAAAAAAATCCCAATGTTACAACGTAAGATACAGCTAAGAAATTTATTTATGGGACACCTGGGTGGTTCAGTAGGTTAAGCATCTGACTTTGGCTCAGGTCATGATCTGGTTCCAGGTTTCGAACCTGTGTCAGGCTCTGTGCTGACAGATCAGAGCCTGAAGCCTGCTTTGGATTCTGTGTCTGTCTCTCTCTCTGCCCCTCACCCACTCAAGTTCTGTCTTTGTCCCTCTCAAAATTAAATAAATAGGAAGATGAGAAAGAAGAAGAAGAAGAAGAAGAAGAAGACGAAGAAGAAGAAGAAGAAATTTATTTATAAGCATTTTGGAGTAAGTGCCAAAATTAATTATCCTGCTTATATATTTAAAAAAATTTTTGACGGGTGGGGGGTGCCTCACTGGCTCAGTCAGTAGAGTGTGTAACTCTTTTTTATTTATTTTTTTTAAGTTTATTTATTTTTGAGAGACAGAGAGTGCAAGCAGGGGAGGGGCAGAGAGAGAGGGAGACAGAGCATCCAAACTGGGCTCCAAACTGACAGCAGAGAGCCTAACCCAGGGCTGGAGCTCATGGACTGCAAGATCATGACTTGAGCTAAAGTCACAGATGCTTAACCGACTGAGCCACCCAGGTTCCCTAAGCATGCAATTCTTGATCTCAGAGTTGTAAATTTAAGCCCCATAGTGGGTGTAAAGATTACTTAAAAGTATGATGTTAAAGTATATATACACATATATTTATCAATGTAAGTTCCAGTTTTGTTTTGTTATATATGCTATTTTTATTTTTAGAAAGAATTTTATCTTCAAAAATTGTTGAATACATCGTTTTATGTCCGTGAACATAATAAAACCAATTTGATGTCACAAATATATCAACATGTTGAACAATTTTTATTACTTTTAATGCACCTTTGACTTTAAAAACTGTACTAGTTTGAAAAGATAAATCTCTGGAGCCCAGCTTTCTGGCCCTAACATCTTGCTCTGATCTCACTACCTCTGAGAAGTTAAATACTTATTTTAACTATTTCAATGGCCTCAATTTCCTCATTTATAAAAATGGAGATAATAAGAACACAAGTGTCCTGGGGGCATGAGAATTAAATGAGAAACTAATTGAATGACGATCATCAGTCATCATCATCACCATCATTGTCTTCTAAGATTTTTGCCTACGTAGCCTAGTTTTATTCCCTATTTAGAAGTACCAAAATTCAGCAAAGTATCTGATAGGTATTGCAAAAAAAGAGAAAGAAAAAGAGGGAAAAAAAGGATGCTAAATAGGGAGTAACAAGTTGTAGATAAAACATGGAAAGAATCATTTGGCGATTATTATAACAGGTGGGGTTTTTCAAAAATATGAGCGCTTCTTACTTAACAATGAATGTATAGGGGCGCCTGGGTGGCTAGGTCGGTTAAGCGTCCAACTTCGGCTCAGGTCATGATCTCACATTCCGTGAGTTCGAGCCCCGCGTCGGGCTCTGTGCTGACAGCTGGGAGCCTGGAGCCTGTTTCAGATTCTGTGTCTCCCTCTCTCTCTCTGCCCCTCCCCTGTTCATGTTCTGCCTTTCTCTGTCACAAAAATAAATAAACGTTAAAAAAAATAATAATGAATGTGTAAATTTAGGAGCTATTTTTTTCCTTATGTGTGCCAAATGCATGTTTTTAAATCAAAATATTATGTAACTATAATAGATACATCCAATGCTGTAAGATAATTCAGATATTTGAAGAACTACTTTAAAGTACTATTTCTTAAAACAAGAAAAAGAAAAATAGCAAATCACACGTGGTACTTCATAGTCTTTGCCTAAAGGAGGGTTGTTTGACTAACAGAGATTTTGGGCAATAGTTACTATTATGAATAGTTGCTTCATAAGAAGCATAAGATATGGGAGTCATATTTCTTCTTTGTACATGTAACAGTTAAGAACACGGATTACTGTTTGTAGTAGAAAGGAACACTTTGCAAAATTACTCCTCACTTCAGAGTTAGTTTCTTTTTGCTTAGTTGCTGTTTCTCTTTCTCAATGGCTAAATGAAATGGTATTTGCATTTTACAAACTCTAATTAAAATGTACCAGTCTCATATTTCATTTTACAAATCTAAGATTCCTAAACACTTACATGAACGAAATTTTAAATCAAGGTCTTAATTAAATCTTTAAATAATTGGTGTTCAAAGCAACAGTGTGAACAGAATTACTGTTAATTAGATTGTTCATTTATCTATTCTGTTCTAGACAGAGATACACATTTGGATCTTAACCGTAAGTGTTTACAGAGAAGAGACAGGTAGTGGAAATTATTTATAAATCTATAGTAAAATATAGCTTTTTTCTGCTAGGACTGTGTGGGGGAGGGCGTGTGTGCCCGTATGTGTGTGTGTGGTGTTAAATTTGAATTTTAGAAAAACAAGTTGTAAGTTTTGGGTATGTTCCAATCTTCTGCATCTTGAATATACATTTATTAAGGCACCTTGGATTTCTAACCTAAAAATCTTTCAATATAATGTAATGTCCTCCAAGATTACTTTAGTTCAGTATCTACTTCTTACTAAAAAAATTGGGAGGGGGTAGGTTAGAAAACTAGAGTTTTTTTATGGACAACAAAAACTGTTCCACTGTAATTTTAAAAGGCTGAAGACTTCAGGTTAATAAGCTCAGAGATTTCTCATAGGGGAAGGAAATAGAAAAATTATTACATTGAGAACATAATGAAAACAAAGAAAGCCTTTATAAGCTAATGCTGAATTTCAATTCTTCAAAACTTGAGAGAAAATATCTTTTGACAAAATTAAAGTATGATAATGTATATATTTCCATTTATGAGAATAACGCTAGAATAAATTAAAAATAAAGAAAATCACAAAGGGCTGTCTTTTCCACTTTCTTCACGATTAAGATCTTTGTTTCTTCCAATTGATTAGTATACAGTATGTTTATATAACAACAAATCTAATTGCTAAGTGAAATATAGGTGCCATCTATAACAGTTTTCAAGTGAGCATCCGGTAGAGTGTTCAAATGAAGGTTGATTCAAGATTCACACATTTTGTTAACTGATTTGAATTTAATATAAATTGATTCATACAGTATATATTATTCTTTTGCCACTTTAATTTGATAGAATATCTGTTACATCCAGCTATCGCATATAGTTGTAGTTCTTTTCTTTTCTCTATAATCTTCCACTGAATGTGTCTTCTCATTCTGTCATTGGAGGATATTTGGTTTGTTTCCGATTTGGGGCTCTTACAAGTAGTGCTGGGATTGCTGGGTCATAGTCTATTCGTATTGTCAGCTTTTGTAGAGAATGCCAGACTCTCTTGCTGTAGGATTAAACCAGTTAATACTGCCGTAAACATTGCATGAATATCTTCATTTTTCCAATATTTTAGGATATGTATCACACTATGATTTTAATTTGCATTTATGTAGTGATTAATCATTAGTAAATAATACACTTAGTAGTCACCAGTGCATACATCTTATGAAGTGTCTATTCAAGTACTTTGTCCGTTTTTATAATTAATTATATTTTTCACATCAGTTTTTGAGAGTTTAAAAATATATAGGGGCGCCTGGGTGGCTCAGTCGGTTAAGCGGCCGACTTCGGCTCAGGTCATGATCTCACGGTCCATGAGTTCGAGCCCCGCGTCGGGCTCTGTGCTGACAGCTCAGAGCCTGGAGCCTGTTTCGGATTCTGTGTCTCCCTCTCCCTCTGACCCTACCCCGTTCATGCTCTGTCTCTCTCTGTCTCAAAAATAAATAAACGTTAAAAAAAAAATTGAAAAAAATATATATATATTTTTTGTGTGTGACCCCCTATTAAGCATATATGTTTTAGATATTTTCGTCCACTTGCCTTTTTACTCTGTGATGTTTTTGATAAAGTTTTAACGTAGCCCAATTTATTAATTTTTCTTTATGTACAATGGTCTTGTGTCCCACATAAGAAAATTTTCTGTACAATAATTTTATAAGATAGTTTTCTGTTTTATGGCCTAGGGGCACTTGCCTGTTATGCTTGTTTTTTTGCATTCATCACTAACTGATTTTGTGATAGTGTGAAATAGAGGTCAAACTTCATTTTTTCCTACATGGTTATCCATTTAATCCAGCTCCACTAATTGAAAAAACTGCTCCGGGGGCACCTGGGTGGCTCAGTTGATTAAGCGTTCGACTTCAGCTCAGGCCATGAGCCTCTCGGTTCTTAAGTTCAAGCTCCATGTTGGGCTCTGTGCTGACAGCTCGGAGCCTGGAGCCTGCTTCGGATTCTGTGTCTCCCTCTCTGTTCCTTCCCTGCTCGTGCGCTGTCTCTCAAAAATAAATAAAGATTTTAAAAAATTGAAAAGACTGCTTTAAATCAAATTCCCACATGTTTGCAAACTTGCTTGTAGATTCTCTATTTTGGTCCACTGACCTATTTTTCTAACCTTGAACCAACAACACATGGTCTTAATTACTGAAGGTCTGTAGTATGTCTTCATGTCTGATAAAATAAGTCATCATATCTGTTTTTTTCTGCAGGGTTCTTGGTAATTTTTTGTTTTTGCATTTCCATATATATTTTGGAATCAACCTTGTCTACACACACACACACACACACACACATCTTTTCAGATTTTGATGGCGAATGCACCGAGTTCTACAGAGTGATTCGACCTAGTTAAACTTTTGAGATTTTAAATCTAGGAACCATGTATATTATTCCATTTTTGAAGTTTTTCTCGATAATGTTTTATAGGATGCTTACAGAGAGGTCTTATGCATCTGTCATTAGATTGGTATTTTATCTAAGTATGGATTTATATAAAATATTTCACATTTTTGATGTTATTTAAAAGACCTTATTTTTTTAATTTTTAATTTTTAAAGAGTTTTTGTTAAAACATTTTTTAAATGTTTATTTATTTTTGAGAGAGGGAGAGACAGAGCATGAGCAGGGGAGGGGCAGAGAGAGAAAGGGAGACCTAGAATCCAAAACAGACTTCAGGCTCTGAGCTGTCAGCACAGAGCCCAGTACGGGACAGGAACCCATGAACAGAGAGATCATGACCTAAGCCAAAGTCAGAAGCTTAACTGACTGAGCCACCCAGGTGCCCCCTTTTTTTATTTTTTAAAAAAATATTTATTTATTTTGAAAGAGAGAGAGCAGGGGTAGGGGAGAGAGAGAGAGAATTCCAAGTAGGCCTTGTGTTGTAGGAGCCTGAAGCAGGGCTCAATCTCAGGAACAGCGAGATAATGACCTGAGCCGAAATCAAGAGTCAGACACTTAACTGGCTGAGCCACCCAGGTGCCCCCAAAATGGCATATTTTCAAATATTTTCATAACTGTTTACTGCTAGTATATAGAAGAACTTTATTTGTTTTGTTTTTCATTACAGTATCCAGCAGCCTTGAAAAATCACTTACTATATATAATAATTCATTATAGTTTCTTTTAGATTTTCAATATTCATGTGCACATCGACTGTGCATAATGGCGTTTTTACCTCTTCCTTTTCAATCCTTATATTTTCTTTTTTCTTACTGTTCTGGCTAAGACTTTTAGCAAACTGTCAAATGGATTTGTGAATAATGAGCATTTGTGCCTCACTCCTCATTTCAGGCAAAGAACAATTTATCGTTTATCATTAGTCATATGCTCCAATGTGCTCCAAGTTCTTACCAATTCCTTTTTATCAGATTAAGGACATTCCTAGATATTTCTAATTTCCACAAAAGGAAGTTCAGTTTTCTCGAATGCTTTTTCTGCCTATGTTAAAATGTTGACATGAGTTTTCTTTTTATAAATGTTACTTCATGGTCGAACTATATTGATCTGGTTGTATTCCTAGTATAAACCTATCTTGTACTCCAAGCGTTCCTAGTATTCCTAGCATAAACCTACCTTGATAATGATGTCTTATTATTTTCTAATGTATTCTGATAAAGACTTGTTTTTCATTTTTATATTTTAGGATACATCTATGTGTCTATATCCACAAGAAACATCACCTGTAGTTTTCCTATCAACTTTTGATATCAAAATTATTTTGGCCACATAAAATGAGTTGGGGATGTTTTCTTTTCTTTTTTTTTTCTGTTATCTGGAAGAATTTATGTAAGATTAATATATTTCTTTTTTAAATGTTTGGAAGAGTTAACTTGTGAGGCTATAACATTGTGGAGTTTTCATTAAACAAAAGTGCTATTTACTAATGAAATTTCATTGATAGTTATGAGATTTTTCCATTTTTTCCTTTAAAAAATGTATTTTATGTTTTATTTATTTTTGAGAGAGAGAGAGAGAGAGAGAGAGAGAGAGAGAGAGAAAGCACGGGAGGGACAGAGAGAGAGAGGGAGACACAGAATCCAAAGACAGGCTCCAGGCTCTGAGATAGCTGTCAGCACAGAGCCCGATGCGGAGCTCAAACGCACGAACCGCGAGATCATGACCTGCGCCGAAGTCGGAGGCCCAACCGACGGAGCCACCAAGGCGCCACTTTCCATTTTTTTCATGTCATTATTATTTATTAACTCTTGTGGAGTTTGTCAATTTCACCTAAGTTTCTCCATTTAGTGGAGATGTCCATAATTTAAAAAAATTTTATTAGTTTTTATGCCAACCTTTGATGTTACTATATCGCATAGCTATTCTGATTTACTAATTATTAGGTTCTGCTCTTTATATCTGCGTTTATTATTTCTTGATTCTTCTCGGATTTTGCTGATTTTTTTGAATTTTCTGTGTTTTAAAAATCTATACACTATATGGCATATGTATGTTCTTTTCTTTTGTGTGTGAGTAGCTCTTGTATTTTAAAGAGTTAGTAAGTTTGGGGCGCCTGGGTGGCTCAGTCGGTTGAGCGTCCGACTTCAGCTCAGGTCATGATCTCACAGTTCGTGGGCCCGAGCTCCACATCGGGTTCTGTGCTGACGGCTCAGAACCTGGAGCCTGTTTCAGATTCTGTGTCTCCCTCTCTCTTTGCCCCTCCCCCAGTCATGCTCTGTCTCAAAAATAAATAAACATTAAAATAAAATAAAATAAAATAAAAAGTTAGTAAATTTGTGCTAGCGTTTTTCTCTATTTAACATAATGTCTCAGGTCCCTCTTTTCATATAGCATCCGGGGGATCCTTATTCTGATGAATCATACAAATGGTTTATTTCCTTTTCTACTGCACTTACTCTGTTCTCTACCATCCAACTTTAGTAAATAATGATTTCCCCTTATGACATTTTTGTAAGTTTATTTATTTGTTTTTTGAGAGAGAGAGAGCACGAGCGGGGAAGGCACAGAGAGAGAGGGAGACAGAGAATCCCAAGCAGGTTCCACACTGTCAGCACAGAGCCTGATGTGGGGCTCAAACTCCTGAACCATGAGATCACCACCTGAGCCAAAATCAAGAGTCAGATGCTTAACTGACTGAGCCACCCATATGCCCCATTTTTCCTTTTCAATTTTGACTTTTGTAACGCTTGACATTAGTACCTTATGTTTCTCGACCTAAATGTTATCCTATTTCCTCCCAGCTATCAGTGATGAGACAAAGATGAAACTTAAATTGGGTCTGATATTCTTCCTTTCTTCTCACTTTTATTAGTTGCATCATTTCACTTTATGGAGGAACATAATCCTTAAGCTCCACTCTGCTAACTAACTAAACCTCCTAATCTGAGTCCAACTTCTTTTAAAAAAATGTTTTTAAATATTTATTAATTTTTGAGAGACAGAGAGAGAGAGAGAGAGAGCACAGAATCTGAAGTGGGGGAAGGGCAGAGAGAGAGGGAGACACAGAATCTGAAGAAGGCTCCAGGCTCTGAGCTGTCAGCACAGAGCTTGATGCGGGGCTCCACGAACCGCGAGATCATGACCTGAGCCAAAGTCGGACTCTTAACCAACTGAGCCACCCAGGCGCCCCTATTTGAGTCCCACTTTTTACAGCGGCTCCTCACTACCAGGTTTCCTGCCACGTTGCACACCGCCACCTCTCCCCAATAACTGAAGTTCTACTAGTTTCCTCAAGCACGCCAAGAAATCATGGCAAGGATATTTTCTAAGTCCTTGTATGTTCATAATTAGCCTGGTTAAATATCCTTAAAATTGCATTCTACCCTGTTGTCCTTTCACCAAAGAAAACGAGCCAAAAAAGGCCAGAATTGGACTTGCTATTCATACATTTGCATTGATTTAAATACATTACATACAAGGTCTACCGCGCAATGGAAGAACAACGCAGGCAGCAGCATTCTCCCAGCCCGGCTTCTCCTCCCTGACACAGGGACAGGGCCTGGGGCTGGCTGAGGGCTGGGCCGTTCCATGAGTGTCACCCACAAGCCCGCCTTGGCAGTTTGGGCCCCTGGTTCTCCCCAAGTTCACAGTCAAGGCAGCCTTGAAGGAGAATGGCTTCAAGGACAATGGACACGTGCCACAGAAGGATCCCCCACACTCTTGCCTGCCAGCCCCCTCATACGATGAACCCAATTTCCTTCTCATCACAGAACTGGTCTGGATGAGGGATAGTCTAGTGAAATATAAAACTCTTAACTCACACTTTCTTTTCTCATATTGACCAAAACAGCCTTATTTTTCCCCTCAGTCTGACTAAATTTTAAACATGTTTCTTCCTGATGATAGGCTCCTGAATTCCCTTCTCTTAGAGCATTTACTTTAAAGACTTTCAATTGTAGGTTCTTTCTCTGCTCCTTTGACCTCTAAATGTTCTCCTAGCCTCTTTCCAGTTTTATAACCCAGAAATGACCTTCTCAAGGACCTGGGAGCCATCCTTTTGAAATGTGATCATTGGGAAACATAGAGCCTCTATCTCCCTGACTTTGTGGACAGGTTAGAAGCCTACCTTCATTGCATGTAGACTGGCAAACACAGAAGCTTATGCCTTCACATTGAACATCTTCCTCCCTGATGCCCTTTGGTACTTTTCTGCTGGCTTAGCCTAGTGCTAAAAAACGATCCGACCTCTTGTTTCAATCTCTTTTCCCTGTGGTAATAGTATTGAATAATGTTTTCTTTGCCAATTTAACGATGTCTGGTGAAACGTTTCTTTGACAACGTGTCTTGTAAGTGTTGTTCCACTGTCTCTGTTATCATCTATTTCTGTGAAGAAATCTGAGGTCAGCTTGACTATTCTCCCGTTAGAAATGTCCTGAGGGACATGTGGGTGGCTCAGCCGGCTAAGTGTCCGACTTCGGCTCAAGTCATGATCTCACGGTTCGTGAGTTCGAGCGCTGCATCGGGCTCTGTGCTGACAACTCAGAGGTTGGGGACTGTTTCAGATTCTGTGTCTCCCTCTCTCTCTCTGCCCCTCCCCCACTTGCGTTGTGTCTCTTTCTCTCAAAAATAAATACACATTTAAAACAACTTAAAAAAATTGAAAATTAAAAAAATTAAAATGTCTTGAATTTTTACCTGGCTATCTTAATATAAATCTCAATAACTTTACCAAGGCATGTGTCTTGAACCTTTACAGTTCAGTATTCACTGTAGAAAAGTAAATCTTTCACAGAAAAGTTTTCTTAATGCATGGTTTAAATATTTGTTTGGTTATTGTTTTGGTTGTTTTCATTATTCTCTCCAATCACATCTACATTTGATCTTGTTTATCTGTTTCCTATTTACCACATGCTCCCTAGTCCTTTTTCCATCTTTATTTCTGTTTTATTTTGCTCTATTTTTCCATTTTCATACTTCCCTCTCCATGGTAGTTCCCTACAACTTTTTATACATTTCTGTGTCGGTTTTGTTTTCCTTTCTATTTCACTTTTTGCCGACTTACATTTCAATTCCTTCTATTTTTTTTTTTTTTTCATCACATTTACCCTGACCTCTTGCACTTTTTGCTTGGGTGGTCTTCTTCTAAAGCCATGATTTCTTCTTTAGTTGCACACATTTTGTGTCAAGATGTTTCATTATGATTCATCTATTCTCTTTCACAATTTCAATTAATTCTATGAGTGATAAAACTATAGAAGAATATGTACAATAATTTACATTTTTATCAGTCAGGGTCCTTGTTTGAAGCATCAATATTTCATTCTGTGTAAGTTAGGCAGAATGGATTGATTCAAAGGATCTTAGGTGACTAATAGGAAGACTGGAGGTCAGGGATGAGGAAACAGGCAGAAATCAAAGGGAGTTTTAGGGCCAGAGGCACCCTTGCTGTCATACCACAGAACTCATGTATTTAGCACACTGACGCTAATCTTGCAAACAGAAACTGGGGCTATCATTGTCCCAGCTGCCACTGGACACCAGACTCCACCATCAACTGACACAATGAACTGTAATGTATACCTATTTCCTGTTTCTATTCAATGTCCCAGGCCAAAACATATAATTAGTTGAACGTGGATCACTTGCCTGCCCCTGGTTGCCAGAGTACAGGAAGAACAACTATTTGCTTTTTTTTTTTTTTTTTTTGACTACAGGAAGACTCACACATCGAAAGAATCTCTATTTGGTGGGGCTCCAGATTCTGGGCAGTCAAGTTAATATTGGTATATGACCGTTTAAAAAGTTACATACTGGAATGATAAAGATGTGACTTAAAGGGCCAAACTATTAAAGGAAAATGAAGATGTAAGTTATAAAGAAATGGGAAAGACATAAATGAGAAGGTACCATGGGGTGATGAGCATGTATTGTTTTTGACCACTGGCATCAGTTTTTCCTTATTCTGGTAATAGCATCTGGATTTTACTTTGAGAACCACCTCACCACTTCTAGTCTCTATAGGGCAGGTAGGGATAACCCAACTCATTTGGTGGTAGGTCCAGGCCTGGACTTGATCAGTCAAAGCAATCTACCTCACTGGTGACTGAGATTAGTTCGGAGCTGGGCATGTTACTCACACAAGGCAAAGGAGATCTCTGAAAAGGAAATCATGACAGATCATTTCAGGAACTATTGGAACAGAGATACTTCCTTTTCAGAATGGCTGCTTGTTTGTAACAGAATCTTCAAGCTTCTGGTAGCCATGTTGACTCTATGTGAGACAGTATCATAGATGGCTACACTGAGGCCAATGAGAGGAAAACTGGCTAGAGGTGGGTAGATTTCCTGACCACATTTGTTGTAGTTCATTGCAGTCCTGGCTGAAGTGTGTAAGACTCCTAAGAAGAAAACTCTATTAACTTACTGAGAAATCTATAAAAGGCGGCTCGAATTTCCAGTACACATTTTCATTTCATAAGTGACATCTTACAAATTCTAAAGTTGATTTCCAAGACAATTTGGATAAAAAAAAAAAAACGGCCAGAAAATTTCAATACCCATAAGATGATTAACAAATGTCAAAGCATACAGTAATGCTCCAGAAGTTAAAAAAATGTGACTCTGGTGCTGAAACTTATTAATTAATGGAATAGAAGAAAGTCAAGATAATTCATGCATCCATTGAATCATTTTATAATACTGATATTTCATATTAGTGAGAAAAGAATGGGATTCAATACATAATATTGGGAAAGTTATATCACATGGAAAAATAAGTTAGATCCATGTCTCAGAAAACTAATTCTGTGTAGATGTAAAAATAAAATTCCAGAAGAATTAAATACCTGTTTAAAAAAACCAGAAGAAGGCCTTTTTGTAATTGCTATGGACTGGATTGTGTCCCCCACAGATTTGTATGTTGAAGCCCAGGGCATTTAGAAGGTAATTAAGGGGCGCCTGGGTGGCGCATTCGGTTAAGCGTCCGACTTCAGCCAGGTCACAATCTCGCGGTCCGTGAGTTCGAGCCCCGCGTCAGGCTCTGGGCGGATGGCTCGGAGCCTGGAGCCCGTTTCCGATTCTGTGTCTCCCTCTCTCTCTGCCCCTCCCCCATTCATGCTCTGTCTCTCTCTGTCCCAAAAATAAATAAAAAAACGTTGAAAAAAAATTTTAAAAAAAAGAAGGTAATTAAGATTAAATGAGGTCATAAGGGTGAGGTCCTAATACACCAGCATTGTTAGCCTTATAAGGAGTGGAAGAGAGAGAGATCTCTCTTCATGCAGAGGCATTGAGGAAAGACCATGTAAGGATAGGGTGAGAAGGTAGTCTTCTGAAAGCCAGGAAGAGAGCTCTCACCAGAAATTGAGCATGGTGGCACCCAGATCTCAGACTTACAGCCTCCAGAAACTGTGAGGAAGGAAATTTCTGTTGTTAACCACATGAGGTATTTTGCTATGGTGGCCTGAGCTGACTAATGCAGTAAACTGAAATTGAAGATCTTTCAAACATGTCATCAAGACTGAAAATCAAAAATTTAAGAAGTTTTACAAATTTGATTACATGAAACTTTAAAACATCTGTATCATGGAAACTACCACATTTCAGGTAAAAAGAAGCAATAGACAGACATGGACAAAATAGTATTCATTTTCTCTATATAATAAAATCAATAGCCATCATCTAAGGAGTTTCTAAAATAAAGAAGAAAATGACAGTTCAATAGAAAAATGGACAATTAATGTAAACAGAAAATTTGCAGAAGGAAAAATGGATTAATAAATATAAGACAAACTGCTTGACCTCATTTGTTTTTTAAATCTTTTTTTTTAATGTCTATTTATTTTTGAGAGAGAGAGGGACATTTGGGTGGCTCAGTTGGTTAAGCGCCCAACTTTGGCTCAGGTCATGATCTCATGGTTCATGGGCTCGAGGCCCATATCGAGCCTGGAGCCTTCTTCGAATTCTGTGTCTCCCTCTCTCTTTGCCCCTTCCCAGCTCATGCTCTCTCTCAACATTAAAAAAATTAAGAGAGAGAGAGAGAGAGAGAGAGAACGAGTGGGGGAGGGGCGAAGAGAGAGATGCACAGAATCCAAAGCAGGCTCCAGGCTCTGAGCTGTCAGCACAGAGCCCACCGGGAGGTTCAAACCCACGAACCTGGGGATCATGACCTGAGCCAAAGTTGGACACTTAACTGACTGAGCCATCCAGGCACCCCTGACTTCATTTGTGATCAAAGTAATACATAAGGAAATAATAATAAAATGCTTTTCCTTGTCAATTTATAAAGAAAGAGTTGAGTGTCAGCATCTACTATTGGCCAGATGGAACAAAATAGCACTGTTATGTATCATGAATTGTGGTATCTGTTATGCCCAGAATTCGCGATCCCCAAAGACCACCAGGGAGCCAAGTCCGATGCAAAAGCAAAGAGCCTTTATTTGAGCTAGTAGCTCTGAGCTCAATCCCCTACCTGCACCCACGCAGCGGTGAGATGCCGGAGAGAGCCAGCGAGTTTCAAAAGCACAAAGGTTTTATAGGGGTCTAGGGGCAGTTGGTGAGGTAATGGCTGTGGCCTTAGCTGATTGGCTGGGGAAGGGTCGTGGCCTCAGCCGATTGGCTGGGGAAGGGTCGGAGTCCCGTTAGGCAGGTTGCTGGGCATGTTTTGATCGGGAAGTTTGAACGGGTGAGCGGGAGGTTACTCAAGGGGAGGAGACGTGGTCTGAGGTTTCTGCGGTTTTCCCGGAAAGGGGGCCACGTCGGGGACATAGTCACTCAAGATGGAGGACACAGAACACGATGGAGTCGGCCGGGGTAGGTCCACTCTTTCAGTATCCATATGCTGATATAATGCTTCAGTATCTATTACATCTAAAATATGTATCCCACTGATCCAGCAAACCTCCTGTTCAGAGAGTATTTGACAGAAATGACCTTACTGTGAACAAATATATATTCATTGGAGCATTGTTTATAACAGCACAAATGAATTAAAAAACAAAAAAACCTGAACATCCACCAAAGAAGGTTTAGATAAATTAGGATACATGCCAATATGAACTATTATGCATGGGTAAAAATAATATTCTTTTTTGTATATATGAGGGGAAGTTCCAGTAGGAATTGCAAAGCCTAAAAGTTATTCACAAATACGTGTAGAGTGTGATGCTATTTACAAACATTCTAAAATCTGTGTGTGTGTGTGTGTGTGTGTGTGTGCGCACCAAAGGAAAAAAGAACAGAAAGATAAATGCCAAACATTCAGGTGTTTACCCGAGAGAGGGGAGTATTATGATGGAAATACTTTTGCTCTTTTAGTCTCTACTGTTTAGCTGTATTACAATGAATAATAATAGAGTTTAATTTTTTAATGTCCGTTTGTTTTGAGAGAGTGTGTGCATATGAGCGGGGGTGGGGGGGACAGAGGATCTGAAACAGGCTCTGTGCAGACAGCAGACAGCATTATGCACGGCTCTTAACCCATGAACCGCGAGATCATGACCTGAACTGAGGTCACACACTTAACTGATTGAGGCACCCAGGCGCCCCCACATACGAATAGAGTTTAAAACATAGAATTAGCACTTATTCTGGAAAAGTTATGGTAAAAAAAAATGAAAATGTTGGTACCATCATCAAATAGTTCTTTTTTGGAAACAACAATTGATATAGTAAAAACCACAAACTTACTCACATCTGGTTATAAAATAGAAGTAATAGGTTTTACATATCTTGTTACATCACTTCAATTCTACTGACAAATTGATATTAAAACCCTGTTTTATCAGTGAAAACGACTTAGGTTCAAACATTGACTTCAGTAGGAAGTTAGAGCAGTGCAGGTGGGCACAGGTGTATCCCTATAAAACCTCTTCAGTATATCTGTTCCAGGTTCAGAGTCATGGCCTATGGGAGGGAGGTGGGGAAAGGGCACTAAGTAATCTGACCTTGTCCTCTGTTCTCCATGCCTGCCACACCTCCCACTGGGAGACTCCAACTAGAAAATGGAGGGCTAGGAGCCTGGGTGAGACAATCCCTAATGTAACCCAAAGGCAGTTCTGGGCCACAGAGCAGGGAGGGGAAGGGACATCTATAGCTTTGCAGCAGCACAAGGAGAAGAGCCACCCTAAACACCATACACCCAGATGGTCTCCACCACTCAAGGCTTTTCTACTTTCTCTCTTCTAGGAAGGCTCTTCACAGACCACACCTACATCTGACTAATTGTCTTTCAAAGTTGAACTCAGCCAGTCTTTTAAATTGCTAAGGTCAGGTGCAGCACTCCCCAAAGAAGTAGAGTTCCAGGCGTTGGTGTATTTTTCCTATTGCTTCACACCTGGAACCAGCAGCATCCATTACAGCTCCAGGAAGACATGCAGGTACCAAAAGAAAAACCTGGAATTTGTGTTCTGAGAACTATGACACGAGAGAAAACTGGTGGACTGTTACCAGTAATCTCAAAATTAAAATAAAAATAGCCAGCCTCTATGTTTTGTCGAACGAAATTTGCAGGTAATTTTGCAATTATTAAAGACAAGAAGGGGGATTGCTAAGGATTAAAGTCCTCACACAGCTCCGATAGATACATTTTAAAAGAAACTCTACTAGGGGCACCTGGGTGGCTCAGTCGGTTACACGTTGGACTTAGGCTCAGGTCCCGACCTTGCAGTTTGGGAGTTTGGGCTCTGTGCGACAGCCCAGAGCCTGGAGCTTGCTTCAGATTCTACCTCCTTTCTACCTGCCCCTCCCCTGCTCAAGCTCTGTCTCTCTCAGAAATAAACATTAAATTTTTTTTCAAAAACAAAATAATAGATATTCTACGGAAGGCAAAAAAGACTTTTTCTCAAACATATACTCTAGAAAGCTTGAGTATTTATATATAGCTACCGGCCTGCACTATGTTATTATTCTTGTGGGTTTCCCTCTTTTTAATGATGCATGTGCACTTAGTATATTAGTAGGCTTCCCCTTGTTTTTAAAGGGAGAACCCAGCATCCAAAAATAGATTGATTTTATGCTTAAATACTGAAGTAATAGTTCTGGGAATAAGAGCCTTCAGAGTCTCTTAAGTTTCTTTATATCCCTTATTTTATTTGCTAAGAATATTATGGAAACTCTGCCAATACCCTTTGGTAAGAAGCTAATTAACAATGAATGAGTATAGTCAATTGAGATATTGTTATGTAAGCAAATAGAACAATGCCAGGCTACATCGTTTATTATAAAACATGCCTCAATTAAAATTTCATGTGATATAGTGCACGCAGATTTTCTAGGATAAACAGCAATGTTTTAGAGACTAAAACCCTTTTATAGTGCTCTACTAAACCCTGAGACAGCAAATCAATAGAATATCCAAGTCAAGCAAGACAGTTTCAGAGAAGGACAAACTATTAACCTTAAATGTGAATGCATTTGCATTTATAAATTTAGCTTAAATCAATTTGTGTCTAATCTCCTTGTAATTATATCCTGTTATTTAGAAATGATAAGTATATTTTTAAAACTTTTTAATTGACATTGTAATGATCCAAATGTAACTCAGAGTGGCCTTTATTATATTCTTAGGGAGATAATATCAAATCTGCACATGATGACTGCAACTTGTTCCGTCTACCTGGTAAGTATCAGTGATGAAAATTGCTTGTAAAATTTTGAGCTCCCTGGATTCAGCTTTTCATGCTTGGTTGTCTAAAGACATTCCTTGGGTCTTGTATTCCTTGAGATAAAATTCACATACCATAACATTTATATCCTTTTAGTGTTTTAATATATCCACGATGTTGTGCCATCATCACTACTATTTAATTGCGGAATGTTTTCAACATCTCCAAAGAAAGCCCATGCCAATCGGTGGTCATTCTCGATTACCCCTCACCCCAATCCCTGGTAACTAGAGCTGATACTCTATCTCCATGGATTTACCAATTCTGGACATGGTATATACATGGAATCATATAATATGTGGCCTTTTGTCTTTGACTTTTTCAACTTAGCATAATGATTTCAAGGTCATCCATGTCGTGGCACCAATCATTAGTTTATTTCTTTATATGGCTGAATAATGTTCCATTATATGGATATATCACATTTTGTTTAAATATTCATCAGTTGATGAACATTTGCGTTGTTTGCATTTTTTTGCTATTATGAATCACTCCACAATGAATACTTGTGTACAAGTTGTGGTCATATGTCTTCAGTTCTCTTGGATATATATCTAGAAGTGGAATTGCTGGGCTGTGTGGTCACTCAATGCAGAATTAAGTTTTGTCGGATCCCTGAAGAATTTCACTGCATCTTTTTAGGTTCTCACCAGTGAGGTATGAGGGTTCCAACTTCTCTACATCGTCACCAACACTGGTTGTTGTCTGTGTTTTTGTTTATATCAATCCTTTCCTTCAAGCTTTTTTTTTTTAAAGTTTATTTATTTATTCTGAGAGAGACAGAGACAGCATGAGCAGGGGAGGGGCAGAGAGAGAGGGAGAGAGAGAGAATTCCAAGCGGGCTCTGCACTGGCATCACAGAGCCCCATGCGGGGTTGAACTCACAAAACCACGACATCATGACCTGAGCTGAAACCAAGAGTTGGATGCTTATCCAGCTGAGCCACCCAGGCACCCCTTTTTCTTCATTCTTAAATAAAAAATCCAATTAATCCCTAGAATACCTTTTTATATTGACACTGACTATCCTAAATAACTCAGTGATTAAAGCTTTTCTTTCAACTACTGTTTTCATCATTTTGAGCAGAAATATTTTTGATATCTGTGAAATGGAGAAAATGCTACACACTTGAAATGAATTTGTGGAGATTTCATGAGTATATTGGTTTCCTAATGATGCTGTGACAAAACAAATTTGGTGATTTAAACAAGATAAGTTTATTATCTTATCGTTCTAAAGGTGACTATTCTGACATGAAACTCACTGGGCTGAAATCAAGATGTTGGCAGGGCGGCATTCCTCTCTGTAGGTCTATTTCCTTGCTTTTTCAAGTTTCTAAAGACCACCCGCATTCCTTGACTCATGGCTTTCTCTCTCCTACCTTCAAAGCCAAGAAGGGCAAGTAGAGTCCTCCGCCTGTTTCCATCTCTTCACCTAGAAAAGATTCCTCACTTGTAAGGATGCAGGATTAGAATGGACCCACACAGACAACCCAGGATAATCTTTCCTTCTCCAGGCCCTTAAACTTTAAAACAATTTTTTTATGTTTATTTATTTTGGGGAGAGAAAGAGACAGAGCACAAGCAGGGGAGGGGCAGAAAGAGAAGGGAGACACAGAATCCGAAGCACGTTCCAGGCTCTGAGCTGTCAGCACAGAGCCCGACGTGGGGCTTGAACTCACAAACCGTGAGATCATGACCTGAGCCGAAGTCAGTCACGTAACTGACTGAGCCACCCACGGGCCCCTCCAGGCCCTTAATTGAACCATATCTGCAAAATACCTTTTGCCACGTAAGGTAACATGTTCAAAGATTCTATGAATTATGGCATAGACATCTTTGTGGGACCACTGTTTTCCCATCACAATGAGACAACGTATGTCTCGTGACAGGTACAGGACTGGCACACAATGCTGGATAACCATCTTTTTTTTAATTGTTTATAATAGGTACTATATGGTAAAATGGCAATGTAGTACATTTCTACTGTGTCAAGAAGATGGATGGCCAAATCTGAGACAGCTGTACGTAAAGACTTAAAGTTCATACACTACTGTTACTCCCACAGAATAATTCTTGTCATGGGATATTTGGCAGATGAGTATCGTGGCATTAACCACCGGCCACAACTGCCTCATCTTTCCTCTGGCCTGGCAGCCAAGACATCTCAGGGCCATTTGGAGATATTTTGTTTTTGTGATGTGATCATCACAGTCCTTTACCTAAAACTGAGAGGACACTGAAGAGACCTTGAGAGAGGAAAAGAATATTGCCAGAATTCTGAAAAGTGGACTGTTGGTTCTGTCACCTGTGATGAGCGACGTTTTTCCTTCATTTATTCACATCAGTATCACTAATTTCTGGGTCTTCTAATGCTTGATATGTACCCATAGCTTACTTTTAAAATGGGGAGAGTGGTCACAATAGTGTTTAGCGAGCAGAGACATTATTAGCCGGATAGTTGCTAAAATTCCCTATGATGAAGAAAGTCATTTCCAATATCTCGCTTGTGTCTTTGCTACACACACACACACACACACACCCCGATAATTTCTTCCAAATACCTGGTTCTATGGCAAGAGTTCCACTCCCTGACAACTTTGGGGTTTGAAAGAAGATTGGGTAGCATTAACATAGTAAATGTTCACATTTCATAGTAACATTAATACAGTAATTGTCAATTATCTTAAAAACAACAACCACTACCACCATCACAACCACCACAGGAAATAGACCTCTGTTAATAAAATGAAATAAATTTCTAGCTCCACAGGGAAACAAAATGTTGTGTCATTGGTGGAGACCAGAACCAAAACAAATCACTTTATTCATAACTGGAAATGTCATTTTCTCCCTTAGGATTAGCTTTTCTCTTCTGTAACCACAATCACTTTTTTGCCTAAAGGAATTAATTCTGAAATTAAGACTAGCTATTTTGTATTACTTCTTGTTTCTTTGATCAAAAAAAGGCAATTACAGACTTATTGAGTCAAAAATAATTCTTGATTTTTTTAAAGCAATTGTTGCCCTGGATAAGTTAGGAGTTTCAGTCCAATGCCACCAAATTTTTAAATTAAAAAAAAAATTTAAGATTATTTATTTATTTTGAGAGAAGGGAGAGAGAGAGAGAGAGAGAGAGAGAGAAAGGGAGAGAGAGAGATATCACAAGTAGGAGGGACAGAGAGAAGGAGAGACAGAATCCCAAGCCAATCCCAACTCGAGGCTCGAACTCATGAATATGAGATCATGATCAAGAGCCGGACGTTTAACAGACCACACCACCCAGGCGCCCAATGCCATCAAATTTTTAGTAAAATCATTGCATTGTCAAATGGCTACAAAAGAAATAACGTTTTCTGTATTTTGTGGACATTCCCTAAATGTCTCTAAAAGCTTTGCCAATATTTGCCAGTTTGAAAATATGTTCTAGTAGAAATTCAGCTAGTGGTATTTTAAGCAAATTCCAATTAGAAACCATTTAGATGTCAATGATCAAAACATAGGAGGGAGAGTTGGTATCTAACGATGATAATGCACATTTATAGAATACCTTTCCCTGAGAAGATCGGAACAGGTAAGCACATGTACTTGTATCTGTTTAACACTGATGCTTGGAGTTGGGCACATACGCTGACTTTTCCAGGTGGGGCTAAGGAGGAGAGCTGTGTATTTACCTCGCACATCTGACAGCACAGGAACAGGCTTGTTTTATTTAGTGGGGAAAGAGCGGATAGCCAGGGGTGAACTGACACAGAGGAACAGATAGCCTCGGTTCAAGCACTGTTTGCCTCTGACATCAGTGTTACTGTCGACATCTTCTGTCCTTTGTTGTCAATCCCTAAACTAAATTACGGATTTTGTTCCCCCATAAAAAGAAAGCTGTAATTCATTGCTTCGCGTACGTTAGCAAAAATGCTTCTGCCAAAGGCTGTTTCTGAAATACTGCAATAAAAAGACCTAAATCAATAGAGGAGAAAAATGAAAATGATAAATAATAATAAATGAGAGAAAAATTTTAAGATGTCTGGCAATGCCATATTCTATTTAAGGGTCAAGCTAAAAGTATGTTGATGCAGACCTTAGAAGGGTCTGAATGTGCTCCGGTGCCCACGACCTTTTCAGCTGGTGATTTGCAACATACTTTTAATAAAGAATGTGGGTAAAATAAGAGAAAAGAAAGCAAGTAAAAAACACCTACACTCCTAGTACCTGCACAAACTACCGTTCATCTTTTGGTGTATTTATTTTCTTTTTCTGCAAATTATCGTACTTTTGTTTGTAAATTTTTATTTTGAGATGATTTCAAATTCACGGAATATTTTCAAGATGCATACTATAAATTCCCTGATACTTTTAACCCAGATGTAACAACTGTTCAGTTTTGCCTCCTTAGCTGTATCAGGTTCTCTCTCTTCACCTGTGTGCACGTGCACACACACACACACACACGCACACACACATCTACCTGTGTCTGCGTAAATATTTGTAACCAGATACATATGAAAAAAGTTTTCCTGAATCATTTGGGGGTATTATATCTTTACTCCTAAATACCTCTAAAAATCAAGAACTTGAACATTGTTGTAATACGTTATCTAATCCACGTATTTAACTTTTTCTAGTTGTTCCTGTAAGGTATCTTATAATTTTGTCCCCTTAGTACAGCATCTAATCTAGATCACATGTTATGTTTACTTATTATGTCTGGTTGGCTCTATTAATCTGAAGAAGATTCTCAGCCTTTCTGTTTTGTTGACCTTGACATTTTTAAGAGACAAGATAATACTAATACGAATAATACTACAAATAATAAACTCGTAGAATGTGCTGCACCTTGAGTGTTTCTGGTGTTTCCTCATGATGCAATATGAGTTCTATATATTTTTTGCAAGAATACCATAGATATGGTGATGTGCTCTTTTCACTTAATGAGGCACATATTGACTACTTGCTCCAACATGAGTAACATGAACTTTGGTCATGGGGTTAGGCAGTGCCTGCCAAGAATCTCCACTGTAATTTAATTATGTTTCTATTTATAATGAAGCTGTAATTTGTGGATGGGCACTTTGAGACTATGTAAATACCCTATTCCTCATCAAACTTTAGCCATTAAATTTAGCAAACACTATTGATTTCTAACTCTATCATTTCTTCCATATTTTATTAGCTGGCATTGATAGAGATTTCTTATCTCCTCTATTATTGATTCATGTATGTATGTGTGTATGTATGTGTGTGTGTATGTATATTCACATAGATTCATGGATTCCTATTTTATTCAGTTACAATTCATTGTTATTGTGTTATTATTATTATTATTATTATGCTCAAGTGGCCCTAATTTTGGCCGGTGGGAACATTTATAATCTTTTTGACTCAGCTCCAAGATTTATTGAGCATTCTTTTAATTTATGGTGAAAATGTTCCAGACTCATGTTGGATTTTCTCTGCCCCAGGCTTGCCATTAGTATTTACTTTAATGAGTCCTGATTTCTTTACAGTAGAGAATGGCATTTAGAAACTAAAGTCTAGGGAATAATGTACTCATTGCTACTGGGGTGTCATTTCCTCTAGGCCCGCCCAGTAGACAGGGCTGGAAAATATGCACATGGACACACACACACACACACACACACCTCTCTATGTAAACAGATGTACCTATGTATGCCTCTATTTATCTGTTTAGTAGTAGACAGTAATAGTTATATGAGTTGATACTAATTCCAATACCACACCACAGGACCATGTTAGTCTTTCCCCTTTCCATACTTGTAGCCCCCTTTTCCCAAAGTGAAAAAAAACTGGCTCTCATTATCCTTTATATATATTACATTAAATATTACATATATATTACGCATGCACATATACATTATAAATATAATGGTGGCCGGGCACATGGGTCATGTTCCCATCATCTCAGAGGGGCACTGGATAGTTGTAGGTCGTGGCCGGGTTGGTGATGGTGGCTACTTGGCGAAGGGGCTCGGTGGGGGCAGAATTCTAGCGTGGCCTCTGCTGGTGCAGGACACATCCAGCACTGGCTCCCTGGTCCAGGTATTCTTGTGGAAATCGTGAGTCCCCACCGGTCATCTTGATCTCAGTGGCAGTGGCAGCCATCATCATCACCGCTAATCCAGAGTTTATCAACCTCTCTCAAAAAAAAAAGCCCACACTCATTAGTAGTCACTCCCCATTATCCCTCGTCTAGCCCCCGGAAAAGTGAATCTTCAGGTAAATAATAGGTAAAGAATATACCAGCCGCACTTCCAATTACTGCAGAAACAATGGAAAGAAAGAAGAATGGTATTCATGTCCTGGAAAATGCAGAGGCCTCTTGAAGTGTGCATGATAGGGGAAAGAGATCCAGCTGGATTCAAGTTTCTGCAGCATCCCAAGCAGCTCCTGTCAAGGAATCTAATGAGAGTGAGTTTTCCAGTTGGAAAAAAAAAAAAATATAAAGACCAGATGCGAACCTTCCTTCAGGGCAAGTTTCAGAGCTGAAGTAATTTCATAGTAGAGGTAGTCACTGTGAAACAGGAATGAGAAATCTACTCATGAGAGATAAGACCAGCTGTGATGGAGCAAATTTCTGAGTATTTAAGAAGATGCAATGTCTCAACTACTATTCCTGAGCTAGGGGATGGGATGCCTCTAGGGATTCACATACGATGAATGCCAAGTGCCCAGACGCCCCGATGGATTTGGATTTCCCCACACGAGGGGAATGGCTACCCTGCTGCCTGGCCCTTTTCTTAGTGGTTAAGTCTGAAGGAAAAATGGAACAAAAGGATTGTAAATAAATGTTCGGTGGGCACACTTCTTCACCAAGACTGATGTTTTCCTCCAGGGGAGGAAGTTCTGCTAGGATGAAACTCCTGTGCTTCCTCCGTCCCCAAATTTAAACATCCCAGGGTTGGAGGAAGGCATCGGTTGGTGAATTTTGGACCAGGAAACTAGAACGCATATTTTTTTGTTCTTTGAGAGTAGGCTTAGCCATAAAACAAGAATTTTGCAATGCTTTTTCATGCTGAGCGAAGGGAGTATTTTAGAAAGAATTTCTGCCTGGTGTAGTGACCCATACTGCCTCAGTGATGGTCATTTGACCATTGAATTCTGAGAATCAATATTTGGAGCCCCTTTTCTTAAAAATATAAGCCGAATTCTTCACAGTTCATCAACATTAGGTGACTCTTTCCTTCTCATTTCCCAACCGGTTTAGTACTTTTGTAGACAAGAGTTTATTACTGGGCCACCCCAACACCTATTTTCACTCATTAGTATCCCAGTGTTGAACCCTCTGAGGTCCAAGTTACTGCGATATCTCTAACTTCAGCTCATTTACTTCTCATTTTTCAGAATTATGCCCAGGATTCCTATCATATTGTTTTTCAAAGTGGCTATGTATCTTTGTGTTAATGATATCTCTGTATCATTGGGGTGCCTGGGTAGGTCAGTCGGTTAAGCATCCGAATCTTGATTTTGGCTCAGGTCATGATCTCATGGTCATGAGACTGAGTCCCACGTCAGGCTCTACACTGGGCATGGAGCCTGATTAAGATTCTCTCTCTATCCTGGGGCGCCTGGGTGGCTCAGTCGGTTAAGCATCCGACTTCGGCTCAGGTCATGATCTCACAGTTCGTGAGTCTGAGCCCCACGTCGGGCTCTGTGCTGACAGCTCAGAGCCTGGAGCCTGCTTCACATTCTGTGTCTCCCTCTCTCTCTGCCCCTTCCCTGCTCATGCTGTGTCTCTCTCTGTCTCAAAAATAAATAAACATTAAAAAAATTTAAAAATTAAGGAAAAAAAAGATTCTCTCTCTCCTCTCTCTTCCTCAGCCCCTACCCTGCTCGCACTCTCTAACCCTCTCTCAAAATAAGTAAATAAATAAACATTTTAATAAAAATAAAAATACTTTATTGTTGCAATGGTTTTGGTGCAGTGCTATCAGCTTACAGTACAACATGGTCAAAACTAGATTTCCCACCTGATTTCTGTTGTTTGGCTTTCTTTCAATATTTTAATATAAAAAATGATCGGTTTCTTATTTTTACCAAAATAATTAAATTTCTTTGGTTTTCTTTTTACTTATATTCTATCCTGAGTTATAAAACATACTTACGTGGAGATTTTGTTCAGTACACTAAAATATTTTCTTGCGTTATATAATATATATTATATATGTATATATATAACCCATATATTTAAAACATTCGTTACAGCAATGTATCAGTGTAGTATATTCCTTTCAAACTTCTGACTTTTTTCTTTATTCTCTATGTCTCTTTCACTTATTCTTTCTTTCTTAAAATGGGGAAATGGTAGTGACAGGCAAAGGCATAAAAAGATAGGGTTTACTATTGCTTTCTACTGGTTTTTCGGACTATATTTTTGACAACTGAATGTATTCACAGGACAACCCATCAGTGTATGACATTGACAACATACCATTGTGTGTAAAGCAAGAAACACAAAATATTCAGCAGTATGAAAAAATGAGAGTATTTCTTGCTTTGAGAGAGATTTTAGAATTTCCTAAGACCCTTGGGGCACCTGGGCGGCTCAGTCGGTTGAGCATCCAACTTCCACTCAGGTCATGACCTCACCGTTCATGGGTTCAAACCCCGTATCGGGCTCTGTGCTGACAGCTCAGAGCCTGAAGCCTGCTTCTCTCTCCCTCTCCTTCCTTCTCTCCCTCCCTCTCCCTCTCTCCCTCCCTCTCTCAAAAGTAAGTCAACATTAAAAAAAAAAAAAGTCAGACACTCAACCAACTGAGCCACCCTGGCACCCCTGAATCGTACACTTTAAATAGGTAAATTGGGGGCACCTGGGTGGCTCAGTCGGTTGAACGTGCAACTTCGGCTCAGGTCATGATCTCGTGGTTCATGAATTTGAACCCCGTGTCAAGCTCTGTGCTGACAGCTCGGATCCTGGAGCCTGCTTCAGATTCTGTGTCTCCCTCTCTCTCTGCCCCCACCCCCCACTCATACTCTGTCTCTCTGTCTCTCTCTCTCAAAAATAAACATCAAAATAAATAAATAAATAAATAAACAAACAAACAATTTCCTAAGGGCCTTAAAAATCAATATGCAAAATGAAATAAGCTCATCCATGTAGATTAATTAAATGGGCATAATCATTTTAGAAAGCAATTTGGAGACATATACTAAGATCTTTAAAATATGCACATGCTTTTTTTATTTCTGGGGCATTGTTGTAAATAAAACATTTTTAATTCTTTAAAGAAGACTTTATGCACAACGGTTTTTATAATAGTCTTATCTATAACAGTAAAATATGTAAAACAACTAAGCAGTTTAATTAATATAATGATAAATAAAGCATGCTCTATAAACATAATAGAATATAGTAGATTGTGTTCCTGAGTCCATTTTAATATGCAGGATATATAAGCCAGAACAAGAAGAAATTGTACAGTCACTATGAGGACAACAATATAAAACTGAAAAAAATCCAACTCTATGATTACAGAAATACTGAGAAAGAAATAAGGTGAAATATTTATAGGGGTGGTCTCTGAATGAATAGATATAATACTTTTCTTGAATCTTTTGTTATCACCATTTCAACGGTTGCGAACTGTCTTGTAGTAACATTCCTAATAAAAAAGAACTTTGTAGTTTAAAAACGAATGTACGAATAATACCAAGTGTACAGATTTCAAGATGACTATATGATTTCTTGCATTGGGTTGATCCAAGAAACTTCTCAACAGAGTTGAGTTTAACTTAAAATTTGCAAGTAGGGATACAGAGGGCTGAAAAAAAAAAAAAAAAGACATCGTAAGTTCTTAGTTGATGCATGTGTAGTGATTGTTGCTCACAGGACCGTGAGGGGGGCAGTATGGGTTGACTGGCTTTATTCTTTCATATGGATTCAAAATAAATAAATAAAAAACTTCTGTAGCTCAGGAATCTTCCTGTCATAACTATCAGCTTTTATTTGCTGTTGTAAAATGCTGTTTATGGCCCTTACCTATATTTTTCTCTTGATTTTTAAATGCTATACCTCCAAAGCATGGCCAAATACAAACAATACAGTACAAATAATACCACAATTTCTGAAATGGCAAAGAGAATACCTTATATTCTCATACTCCAGAGATAATCTTTTCATGATACATTAATCCTATATGATAATATGTATATATATGCACATGCAATATATAATGCAACTCATTATAGTTAATTTAAAATATCAATAGCACTGCAGCATACCTACTTTTCTCTAAAACATTTTTTATTAAACGTTTCCTGCTTTTATTTTCCCATGTCAAAGTATAAGGGGCATCTTCACTGTCCTTAAAATTTATCTTGTGTTTTTTTGTGAGAACGAACCATAACTAGTTTCTTTAATTTCCTACCGATGATCATTTAGATCATTTGTAAATTATGGCTTTTTCCTCCATAGTAAACAATTCTGCAATCACTATCCTGGTATATATGTCTTTGCTTTGATTACATTTTCAAAGCAGGAACATTAAATATAATGGAGAGGTAGTTGCTATTGATTTAAGCTTGTGCTATACAAATAAGGAATAGGCAATATATCAAATGACAGCGGAATCAGAGCAGTACAAATCGCTTTATCTTTAGACTTGCCCTTACAGGGATTAGATCATAAGACAATAGTCCAATCAGAGAACTAAGAGATATCTCTGTGATCATCAATCAAGAGAATACAGTTAATGATTATAATGATAACTTGTATTAAAAGATTATGACATCCCAGTCAGTGAATTAAACCATCTTACACAATTCCTACAAAGTCCTTATTAGGAAGATGATGTTATTATGCCCATTTTTTCAATGAAGCATTTAAGGTAGATTAATTTGACCTAGGTCACATAGTGAAATCTATCTTCAGGACAAGAATTCGGTTTGCATTATGTATAATGGCACTCACAAGCCAATTAATTCTATCAAAATAGTCTGTGAGAAAGTCCCTTACTCATATATAAGTACAGAAAGGCTGAAATATAAGGGAAGTGGGAGAAAATCTATAGAATAACTGAATCACTACTCAATCTTTATGCACATATAAATATTATCTAACGATGGCTATTTTTTACTAGCTCTGATATTATTTTGGCCACTTAAACAATTTTGCAATGAACCAATAGTGACTGAAGTCATTTTTAAAAAGCAACGTGCAAAAAAAATAGTAAGGATAAATAAATAAAAAGCAAAGTGCCTATATTGTAAACTTCCACAACAACCACTTAGGTATTAAGCCAAAACATTTGATTCACTGTTGTTGATTTCCTTCTTCTCTCTTACCTCCCACAACCATAGAGTCAAGTTTGATTGATTTTTCACTTCAAAAGGATCACTTACATCTGTCCCTTCTTTTCTGCTATGATTAAGAATGCTATCTTGATGACAGAAGATGAAGAATGTTCTCCCACTCTGGAGTGGGACCCATGGAAACCAGATAATTTGCACTGAGGTAGAAATGAGGTAAAGGACATGTTTCCTAAATAAGGAACACGAATAGTTGAAGTTGGTAGAGAGAGATTTTAGGGAAGATCAGAAAGAAGCTTCTCTGAGCAACTTCTCAGATCCCTCCCCCTGGTTCCCAGGCAGAGTCAAAAAGTAATAGGCATGTGTGTGCATGAAATTAACATGTTTCAAATTCTCAATACTTGTTACTATTAACATTATATTTATGTGGACTCTTTATAACAATACATCTGATTCAGGGCCCTTTGAAGAGAATTTGTCCTGGAATACAAATAAAAAGTTGGCTCTCTGTCTCCACATATATCTATATATTTCTATCTATCTATCTATCTATCTATGTATCTATCATCTATCTATCTACTTATCTATCTATCTATCTATCTATCATCTAGTTATCTTTTGTTGGGCTTTTTGTTGTTGTTTTATTTGTTTGATGCTGCTATAGTGATACATATGTTTCTACTTTGAGCTGCAATGTTTTTGCAGCTAAGGAATAGGGGGTAACATCACAGAACTGGTAAGAGCAAAGTAAATGATCACACTTATTCTTTGGCTCATTTCCATCATTCAAGCAAGCAAAGCAAGCCCTTTAAAGGACGAGAAGCAAAAACATTATGACTAGAGGAAACTTTCCATGACTCTCTTCTTATCGGCCATGTTTTATCTGTTGGCTGTTTATATTTCTACCCCTTGTGGCATCAGCAATCTGCAGCTTGGGGAAATGAATGTTTTTAAAATGCTTTTGAGGCTCCTCAAACTTGATTTTCCATGTGGAAATGTAGACAGATTTATCAGGGAAGGACAAATGAATACCAGTACCAAAGTAATAATAACAGTAACCTCCGAATCGATTGTTGGGAATGACTCCTTAACTTTGGATTTTCCTGTGGTCGGAGATGTGATCTTCTCCAGTGTGTGGACCTTCTCTGACTTGCGGTGGCTACATCTGGCATTCCATTTTGTGTGCCAGCTAAATTCTCTTCCAGGAGCTTAGGAATGCTTGTTAGGAGAGTATGCATAGGAGTAGCAGAAAAGAAGAGAGACAAAGAAGATAGAGGGGAAGGTGGAGGAGGAAGAAAACCTGTGTCTCAAATATTCTCATAACTTTTTCATTGGGGAAAAAATAGTTTCATTTGAATTACTTTTCAAATGAAAATTTATCATTAAAAAACGGACTGTCTCCGGGCGCCTGGGTGGCTCAGTCGGTTAAGCCTCTGATTTCAGCTCAGGTCATGATCTCGTGACCCATGATTTCAAGCCCCATATCAGGCTCTGTGCTGACAGCTCGGAGCCTGGAGCCTGCTTCAGATTCTGTGTGTTCTTCTCTCTCTGCCCCTCCCCCACGCATGCTCTTTCCCTCCCCCCCTTCTCTCTCAAAACTAAATAAATAATTTTTAAAAATGGACTGTCTCAAATATGTACAGACAAAGGAAAGGAATGTGATTTGGTTTTATTGTTTTTGGCTAATTTAATTATCCCGGAAGCAATTTTTTTTAAATTTTTTTAAATGTTTTTATTTGTTTTTGAAGGAGAGCGAGAGCATGAGCAGGGGAGGAGCTGAGAGGGAGACACAGAAATTGAAGCAGGCTCCAGGCTCTAAGTTGTCAGCACAAAGCCCGATGCGGGGCTCGAACTCACGAACTGTGAGATCATGACCTGAGCCGAAGTCGGACGCTTAACCGACTGAGCCACCCAGGCTCCCCACCTGGAAGCAATTTTAAACATGTGATGAATTCCATTGATTATTTAAGATATTGTTTTCATTAGGTATACAAAAGTACCATTTAAATATCCAGAGTGAGTCTACAGATCTCATTTATTCTGTTTTCCTGTTTTAGTAAGATGATACTCGTAAGGGTATCTAGTACAAGTTTTTTCCTTGATTTCTCTCCTTCATGTCCCACAAAGGGTACTCATTTCCATTGTCTTTTATTCTCTTCCTACTGGCATTAAACTTGACTGGAGTTCTGGCAGAAGCATGCCCAAGGTTAGGAGATGTTTAGACAATCCTGCAGCAGCCGCTCTGGGGCATCCCAGGCAATCTGTCATGAGATAACAAGAGTCATTCAACTAGGAACCTAGGGACTTAATGAGTCTGTCACTAGGAGAGCGTGCTACAAAGTATAGGGCATTCCACTTCCACAAAAAACATAATTTGATTTATGAGAAGGCAATAAAATAAGAACATGGTAATCTTTAGATTGTGTCTCTTCCCTATAATGCCTATTAGGTACCTGTTACTAGCCCAAATTAGAATAAAAAGGCTGTAATTCTGTGTCATCATTCTTAGCTGTCTTGTATATTAAAAATGAAGACAGAGCTCAAAAAAAAAAAAAAAAAAAAAAAAAAAGGCTGTGCCTAGGTCTGTTCATAGTCTTTAACTGGAGACACTCTTCTGTTTGTGCCCCTCTAAAACCAGGAGGCATCTTCAGTCTTGGTCATATGGCTGAAAGAATTAAAAAAGAAGAGGCCAACAGAAATTAAGGAAGAGAATAAGGTTATGGGCAAAGCACGGAAGAACACGGAAGGGTAGTTTCTGATAATCCCTTAATTTTGTCTTCAGTTGAAATGAAGAGATTTTACTGAAAGATCTTTTTAACTCATGTTGTACTCTTAAGAGTTCTGAACCTTTCACCTTCATTGACTTTGAAAAAGACCCATTCGTTAATTTGGGACATAGTAAGGAGCAGAATTCTCTAACAATATAGGCATATGTATGTACCTATTGAGTGGCCCAAACCTGGAATACTGACCATGCCAAATGCTGGCAAGGAAAACGAGGAAGTTTAAATGAGCTCCTTTTAAGCAGAATATACGTGTGTGTGTGTGTGTGTGTGTGTGCTGAACTTCCTCTTGTTTTCTCCACTGGGCCTTGCTTTACAGGCAAGGCAGGCAAATGTCACCATGAATATAATGGAATTAATCCACTGGACCTGTCTGTCAGGGGCAGCTGCTCATGTCTGAGTTCCAGGCAAGGACCACACTTAGGAAAGGTCTGTTATTTTAGAGAACCGCCTAGTGAAACTTGTTTCTGAGGGCAGTGTTTTTGCACTGAAAAATGAAACTATAAATTAAGTTTAGAGTGAGTCAAAGACATATGCTTGACCCCAGGCATATATAGTTTGTCATCTAACACACGTGAACTATGAATTTTGGTATACTTAAAAGCGGTGTAATTTGAAATTTTACTTTGTTCCTCAAATGTTACAGAATTGGGAGATTAATTAGTGATCTTGACCATGTGGCAACTTGTCAGCTGTGCTTGTAGGGTGGTCAGCATGTAAAGGTGACATGGCTGGAATAATGCATGCTATTATGAAAGGCGTGCATTGATTCAATGGCCACATCCTGGTTCTCACCCATTTCCCCCATAGGTCCTGTGATTAAGTCAGAGTCCACAACATCATGGCCATTAGCAGAGGATTCTCTGGCTGATTATTGCTGCCTTTTCAACTTTAATAGATTTTTTTTTACCACCAATACCACAGACATTATGGGATCTGCTTGGGGGTAGGAATGCCTACGTGTTACTAAATTGGTGGACGACCCTTACAGAGATGAGTGAGGAAAGAAAAAAACCTCTGGAGTTTGAAAGTGGTTGACATTTGACCCAATTGCCTTCGAAGAATGGCAAATTTTCCCTTAGGAGAGAGTTTCACTTTTATTTAGGATATCACCTTTTCGAGTCTGAAAAGGTCGTGCCTTAGGGCACTGTGCAGAGAAGGGAAAAAGAGAAACAGAAAAAGAAACAGCTTGCTCAGCAAAAGCAAGAAATAATAGTTTTCAGGCTTTGGCTGGTAGGCCAGAGGACTGCAGGAATCAGGAATCCAAAAGAGGAGGCCTGGACGAAGGGTCTATAAACAGTAATTTTCAACCTGGCTGCACACTAGAATTAACAAGGGGAACTTTTAGAAAATACCCGTTTCCCATTTCCACTCCCCAAAGATTCTAATTCCTTGGTGGGGAGGAGGGGGGGGTTGCTGAGCAACAACAGTTTCATAAAGTCTCTCCAGAAATTTTAATTCTCGGCAGGGGAAAGAATCTGTGGGAAGAAGGTGACCACGTCCCGGAATGGAATTTATGGCAGAAGAGAAGACAGTAAGAACCCCAAAGAGTGGCCAAAGCAAAAAAGCTTGGAAATGAGAGCTGGGGTCACCTGGGTGGCTCAGTCGGTTAAGTGTTCGGCTCTTGATTTCAGCTCAGGTCATGATCTTCCAGTTCGGGAGTTCGAGTCCCACATGGGGATCCATGGTGGCAACATAAAGCCTGCTCGGGATTCTCCCTCTCCCTCTTTCTTTGCCTCTCCCTCACTCATGTTCTGTCTCTCTCAAAAAAAAAAAAAAACAAAAAAAAAAAAAACACATTAAAAAAGTGAAAAGAAGAACTGGATAATATTTAATCTTAAAATTATTTGTTCTCCTAGGTGTTCTATGCTGCCCCTGTGCTAATACTCTATCTTTGGTGAAATGTACATGCACAATCTTGTATTGATGAGGTTTTAGGGAATGGGAATGAGAGTCCAGTTCTGGTTAGAACCGGTACCAAAAAAGAGAAGCAACTCTGAGAGCTGAAACAAGAGTTCTGCAGAGATCAGTCACAGAACAAGAGCTAATTAGAAGACGGGATGGTGTCGGATACACTTCAGAAATCTCTGGGGTTCGGGGCTTCCCACCATATGTGGCATGGAATCTTAGGACTCATTATTTAGAAATATTATCCCAAACAGAGGGACGAGGTAGAGTTAACCTTTTAATAGTATCAAGAGTCAATTTGAGTTTAATAAGTTTTTAATGTGCTCGTTAGATGTTAGCAACCATTTTGACTAGTCCTTGTTTGAAGCATCTTGACTAATCCTTGTTGGAATCCAGATCTCATCCCTTTTAATAGGTGTGCGATTTAGAATTTTACTTATTTTTTCTTGAGTAACATGGGGATAAGTGGTGCAGTTTTGAAGTGTAGGCATGTCTGCAGGGCAAGCATGTTTCGGAAATTAAAATTTAGGCCATCACTTTTCCTTTTAGAAATTTATCTTGAGGGAATAAGCATACAGGTATGCACAGGTATTTGGATGATATTTTTGATGGCAACAAATAAGAAATATTTTAAATATTCAACAATAGGAAATACGTTAAATTAAAGGTAGGGCAACCATATAATGAAATGCTCTGTATTTATTATGAATGACTACACATGTTTATATTTACTGACAAAATGTCCATATTGTTTTCCATATTACAGTTATGTGAAAAAAGTGTGTGAACTAGTCCAGTTCTGTGTGTGTGTGTGTGTGTGTGTGTGTGTGCACATGTCTGTATGTATGGGCAAGTTCCTAGAACAATGTCTGGACAGATACATACAGACATGGAAGTCTAATCATTCTGTCAGTTTTATATCATCTTTCTTTTTAAAATGTAATAGGCTGTTTAAGGCAGCAGAACAACAATCTTGCAACAAAACCATTCACACACACTTGTAACACAAAGATAGACAGTGTGTTTTTTGAGAAGGTGTGATTGTTGGGGCGCCTGGGTGGCTCAGTCGGTTAAGCATCCAACTTCGGCTCAGGTCATGATCTCACGGTTCATGAGTTCGAGCCCCGCGTCGGGCTCTGTGCTGACCGCTCAGAGCCTGGAGCCTGTTTCGGATTCTGTGTCTCCCTCTCTCTCTGACCCTCCCTGTTCATGCTCTGTCTCTCTCTGTCTCAAAAATAAATAAACGTTTAAAAAATTTTAAAGAAAAGAAAATGTTTGCAGTGTCTAAAACTGACAACAGTTATTGCATATATATTATCTTTTGTTTCATAAATAAACTATTAAAAATCCTAATTCGGGGCGCCTGGGTGGCTCAGTCGGTTAAGCATCTGACTTCGGCTCAGGTCATGATCTCGCGGTCCGTGAGTTCAAGCCCCGCGTCGGGCTCTGTGCTGACAGCTCAGAGCCTGGAGCCTGTTTCAGATTCTGTGTCTCCCTCTCTCTCTGGCCCTCCCCCATTCATGCTCTGTCTCTCTCTGTCTCAAAAATAAATAAATGTTAAAAAATATTAAAAAAAAACTGAGAACAAACTGAGGGTTGATGGGAGGTGGGAGGGAGTGGAGGGTGGGTGATGGGTATTGAGGAGGGCACCTGTTGGGATGAGCACTGGGTGTTGTATAGAAACCAATTAGACAATAAATTTCATGTAAAAAAACATAGAAGCAATAATGTTGACTTAGCTTATGGAGTTTAAGGGTGTGCTAACAAACTATATTTCACCTATAAAGTTTAAATAAGTAGATACTACTTAAGTAGTTCAAATAGTGTTTGTTTGCATTTCCTTTTGTCTGGAAAAATCATGTAAGAATTTTATTTTCACTGTACTGAAAGAGAGATGGTAAAATACCTTCCAAAACATCCTAACATTATCCCATAAATAATATATTGTCATGTTGTATCCCAATGATAGAATTTTCCAGAGGCATTATAAGAGTTGCTGTCATGATCACAATGCTCTCAGGCACTCAATTCACCATCGCAGGTGCTGCATACCCTGTATGTGAGACCTGTGTGCTCTTTTTGGGACTGAGCTACACAGGTACTCACTGAAGAACCAGCTTAATAAGAGCAAACAAAGCCTCTCTGTGCTTGTCACGTGGTTCCCACATACTCTGCAAATGCATGGGGGACAGAGTTGGGAGACACGGTGTCTCTCTTAACTGCGTGCACGGCTAAGACTGAAGAGGCATGAAACTCAGAGAAGGGAGCTCGCTGTTCCCCCATCTTCAAGGGGTTCCCTTCCGAGGCCTGGATCCCAAACGGAGGCTTTGCAAACACTGGCCACTTTTTTTTTCAGAACAGCCTCTCTGGGCAGGAGGCCCACTGCCTGATTAATCCTGCATTCCTCAAAACAGCAGGCAACCAGAGAAACATTCCCTGTGGAATTTGAGCTCACCTGCCCTCTGGGGGGTCAGAGAGCAGGTAGGCTGAGGGCTGTGTATGGGAGCATTTGTCCTAAAGTGGATGACACCCCGATGTTGCCTTCTAGAAGTTCTCTTGCTTTGAAGTAAACAGTGAAAGTTGCCTAAGGTAATTTAAAAGATACCAGTTAAGGATCTTCAGGTCTACCTGCAAATAATTATCACATGAGAATCTTTTTAAAAACACAGACTTTTAAAACTGCTGATTTTCATGGCCTTTGTAAAGCCTTCTTGAGTCAGAATCCCCTGGGGTGGGGCCCAGAAATAATTACTTTAATAAAAAAGTTCCACTGATTCTGATGTACAGTCAGGTTTGGAAATCATTTCTTAAGTCTGAGCTAAATAAACAAAAAATCAGTAGAAGATTAACAAACCAAAGGGCATAGAGGAAACTAAGAGGGGGCGTGAGGAAGACAATAGGAAACAAAAAATCACTGCTAAAAAAATAGTGATGGGAAAGAGTGAGAGACATCAACATTTGACAGAAGGTAGTATTAACCACGGCAGCAAGCCGAGCTAACAGTGGTTTGCACCGGTCTAGAAGGACGGACATGGAGAATGACGTCTCCTCATCTGTAAGAACTGCAATTACCCTTGCATTCATCATTTGTACACTAAAGTCAATAAATTGTAATAAGGCTTTGTCACCCAACAAATGTCTCCTGCTTGGAAAATCAGTGCTTCTGCCCTGCGCCCCCATTTATGCTCCAGCAGGAGAGCTGAAGGTGATCTTGAAACAATGCTCTATTCTCCTGATATTATCATTTAATTGTAGCTCCCTCACACCCAACCTTCTGAGTTTTTAATGAAATATTTCCTAAAAATACATGCCTTTAATAGGAACATGTGAAATAGAAAAGGAGAAATGTTTCAAATCCAGATGACTAAACACACCATCGTAGGTCATGGGACCCTCCCCCCCCACCTCCCCACCATGGGGGCTTGGGGGAAGTCATCATGTTGACTCCTATTGAACCAAATCTAGTCAACACTTCAGTCTGAAAATGGTGGGAAATGGAAAACAAATGGGTTTTTAAGATAGAAAACAAAAACCAGAAGTGCTCTCATGTTAAACATCAAAATGAGAAACAATATAAATGAAGCTAAAATTACTTTTATAAAGATGATCAGGCAATTCACATATAAGAAATAAAATGGACTAATTCGACTTTCGAACATCCATTTGTGTTGAAAGTTTTGCTTTCTCTCACATCAAAACTCTATCTTTGGCTCTAGTGTTGTCCTTGCAAAGAAATCTGTATTCATTTCTTCCTTAAAATCAAGACCATCCACCTTTGAGTTTCATTCATGGTCTCTAGGACAAGATAATAATGTAGACTATCCTCGTTAGTAAAACAGGCAAAATAATAATACCTCCTATGTGAGAACTGAGTGAAATAATGTGTAAAGCATTTGGAAAAATATCCGGCTTTTTGTAAACACTATGCAAGTGTTTATATATTATAAAAGTAAGATTCTTCTATGGCTTTTTAAGCTCCATGAACAATTTTTCCCTCCATGTTTCCATATTTCTTCTGTTGATTGCCTTCTAGCAATGCATCTTAGGTGGCATAATAGCTTATATAGTAATAGTTGGCCCAGTGGTGTGTCCGGGGTTGTTCCAGAGATCAGCAGTCTCTTATTCCTAAAGTCCCCTGGTGCATTTATGACAAAAAGTATTAAGTAGAAATCTCGTCAACCTTCAGAACATTAAAGATAACAATGGAAAATCAAACAAAGGGGAAAGTGAGTTGAGAGGGACCCAAAGGAAACGTGTCCCTACTGAAAGAACGGCTCCCCTCAGACAAGGTGGAAAGCATCACAGAAGGGAGAGAAGGCGAGGGGCTTCTCATTCACATCAGCCAAATCAACCCCATTGCAGGAGAGGGACAGATACTGCCACCAAACTGCTCTCCTCTCTGAGCTGTGGGGCTCTTTTTAGGCTTCCTCCATCCTTTATATGTGTTTTTGTCTCCTTTACTGTTCTCTACAGACTTCCCTTAATATCACCCGTTTGGTAATATTACTTTACTATCTATAGCACCCGTAGATTTCTATTAAAAAAATTTTTTTTACATTTATTTATTTTTGAGAGACAGAGAGAGACAGAGCACAAGGGGGGGGAGGGGCAGAGAGAGAAGGAGACACAGCATCAGAAGCAGGCTCCAGGCTCTGAGATGTCAGCACAGGGCCCACGCGGGGCTTGAACTCAATGAACAGTGATATCATGACCCGAGCCAAAGTGGGGCGCTCAACCGACTGAGCCACCCAGGCATCCCTGATTTCTATTTTTTTTTAATGTTTATTTATTTGTGTGAGAGAGAGAGCAGGGGAGGGGAATAGAGAGAGGGAGACACAGGCTCCAAAGCAGGCTCCAGGCTCCAGAGCAGTGAGCACAGAGCCCCACTCGGGGCTCGAACTCACGAATCGCGAGATCGTGACCCGAGATGCTTAAGCAACAGAGACACCCAGATTTCCCGATTTCTCTCTTAAACTGTCGCTATATCGTCTAACTGACCCCTGGCCTCTGTCCTGTCATAATTAATTGACCTTACTGTTTTGTGGCACCAGAAACAGTGGATGCAATATGTTTAGTGAAACTGTGGTCAGAACATTGATAATTATGTGCCTCCAATATAATGAACACCACGCCTCCTGATGACACCAATTGTTTCCAAGTAATGTGTGCCTTGCTTTTTAATGTTTTATCTTTAAAAAGCTTAATTATTGGGGCTCATGGATGGCTCAGTCGGTTGAGCGTCCGACTTCGGCTCAGGTCAAGATCTCGAGGTTCGTGGGTTCAAGCCCGCATGGGGCTCTGTGCGGACATCTCAGAGCCTGGAGCCTGCTTCAGATTCTGTGCCTCCCTCTCTCTCTGTCCTAACCCACTCGCATTCTGTCTCTGTCTCTCTCAAAAATAAGTAAACATTAAAAAAAATTTTAATAAAAAAATTAAAAAACTAATTATTATTGCCCCCCCTCAACATAAATAAATAAGCTTAAAAAACAAAAAAGAGTTTTTGAAATAGAATATTAAATATTAGGATTGGGAAAAAACCTTAAAGATTATCTAGTCCAACTGCCATTTGATTTTTAAAATCTTATCTATAATTTCCACATAATACGTGAATTTAATTAATCCAGGGTTTAAATTCCTCCAATCATGGGGGACTTAGAACTTACTGAAACAGTTCATTCTGACTATTAAAAGTTACATTAGAAATGTCTTTCTAATTCAGAGCTGGAATGTCTCCTGGTATTTCTAAATTACAAAGACACTGGGTATGTATGTACAGGTTGTGCACTGTACAAGGGTGCTGCTTGATAGGACATTGTTCTGATCCAACTGTTGTGGGTTTGTCTCTTTATTAAAGTAATTTGGCCAATGTAACAATATAAATTAAGAAAGAAATGCCATTTAAAATTTTTTGCAAGGATACAATTTGAGCTAACAGCAGTCCTGCTTTATCATTTGTAGTCAGATTGATAAAAGCCCATCCCTCCTCTCATGGTGACCCTTTGGATATTTTATTTTGATTAGTAGAGTTCCAAGAGCCTGTGGACTCTGTCTCTGAGAGGGACTCAGGTTTTCCGTGTCTAAAGCTCAAGCTACTCGCTGGCCAATATAAAAATAAAGGTAACAATTGTCAAAGCATCTACCTACTTAGGACAACAGTGTAATATTTTCTTTTCTCCATCCTTACTGTGAAGTTGCACTGAGATTGTAACATGTCACAATATTTTTGAAGAATTGGATTATCAATAATACATTTTAAATATAGTAACCTCTTATGAAATTTCTAATATTATCCAGGTAAAACATAAAAGCACTTCTTAGAACATTCCCACGTTGTCACCTACAGTATCATGGAGTTTTCCATTGTCTGTTAAGAAATTCAAAATAGTGCCTTCTGAAAGATGCTCTTATCCAATGTGTGCATATCAGTAACAATTTAATGTAACTTAGATAAACTCATATTGTTAAAAAAAAAAAGCTGTTCTGATATTAAAATAGAACCTCTCTATATCTTGCTTGTGAATCTCACCCATCTGGCTTTAAAGACACAATGAATATAGTTGATCAATAAAATTTTATCTAACATTTATAGCATAAGGGAAGGAGGATGGGTTAGAAAGTATGGTCACTAACAAAGATCTTATTGCACTCTGCCCACCTGTCTTTGGCTAAACCATTTCCAAGTCTTATATTTTCTCTCTAGTAATCTGTGTCTGACATTTTTTTTTCTAGAAGAGGGCTTACAACTTGTAAAATCTTCATGTGTTTATTAAACAAGAAAAAATGATGCAATTTTTATTGCAAGAGTTAACTTAATTCCACAGCATTGTGAACATAGCACATAACAAAAAGTGCAACTTCACCTCCTTGCAGGTCATCCATCCAATTTCCCAGAGCCAGTCACATTGTTTTGTTGATCTTTTTTTTTTTTTTACATTTATTTATTTATTTATTTATTTATTTATTTATTTATTTTTGAGAGACAGAGACAGTACAAGCCGGGGAGGGACAGAGAGAGAGGGAGACACAGAATCCGAAGCAGGCTCCAGGCTCTGAGCTGTCAGCACAGAGCCTGACATGGGGCTCAAACTCGCAAACTGGGAGATCATGACCTGAACCGAAGTCAGACGCTCAACCGACTGAGCCACCCAGGTGTCCCCGTTTATCTTTAAGTCATTTTTTTGTACCTATGTAAGATCTATATTTAAGACTCACTAACATTTAAAAAAATTGAATTCATTCATTCATTCAACAAAAATAGAATCTACTCTTTCTAGGCAGTGTTTATTCTTATACTTGGGAATAGACGGATACTAAAGCAGAGAAGAAAATATCAGATAGTTATATAAGGCCAATAAAGTAAATAAAAGAGGGCAGTGTGATGCTGATGGATGCGATGGTGTTTCCTCAGACTGGTGTGTAGGGAAGGCCTCTCTGACCAGCGGCATGGGGACAGAGTATTCCAGGACAATGAAATAGCTCATTCAAATGAGCTTAGGCAAACACACATTTAGCAATGACAAGGAACAAAATCAAGGCCTCGAGTGGACGCATCACAGTGATGAAAGAGAAAATGGAAGGAAAAATAATGTCAGAGAAGTAGTATCAACAGGGACTTCTAGGTAGGGTGGGGATCCTGGATTCTATTTTTAAGTGTGATGTAAGCCATTGGAGGGTGTTAAGAAGGGAGATCACATGATCTTATTTTCACAATTTTTATTGAAGTGTAACTGACATACGGTGTCCTATTAGTTTCAGGTGTATATCATAGTGATTTGATGTTTTTATACGCTACGAAATGATCCCCCAGTAAGTCGAGTTACCATCAGTCACCAAAGTTATTACAATATTATGAAATGTATTCCTTGAGCTGTTATGTTGCATCTGCATGACTTACTGGTTTTATAACTGGAAGTGTAAAATGATCACTCTGGCCACGATGTGGAGAGTGGATCGTAGATGGAAGTAGAAGTCCATTGGGATTTATCGTGGTGGCAAAATGGCGGTGGTGCTTGGACTGTGAACAGCAGATAGGTAAGAGTACAGGAAGGGAGATGTGTCATGAGGGGGAGATGGGCTTCTGGACAGTTGTTCAGATAGAATCAGACAGAACTGGTATATGTTTTATGGTAAGAGCACTGGGGTATGGGTGAGATGAGGGAAAGAGTAGAATATTTTAAGGATAAATCTTAGGATGGTGGCTTGGGCAAATAAGAAATGGTGCATTTTATTGAGATCAAAGATTAGGAAAGAGGCACATTTGGCCGTGTTAAATTGAAGCCGCCTCTTAGAAACGCAAGTGAAAATTCAAGTTTGTGGTTGGATATAACAACTGGAGGTTAGGGAAATTCAGAGAGTATGGGTTAGAGGCATAACTTAGTCAACACCATTATCAGTACTTGAAACCAAGGGTGTGGCTAAGGAATCCTACCATATATTTTAGTTTTATTTCAGTCTCTTAATTTTTGCTTTATATTTTGTAATTTCTTTCCTCTTCATCTCTTCTTATTTGCTGGTTTTGGGGGAAGTTGAATCAAGAATTTATTCTTGACGTTTTTGTCATTTTGACATATTTTCATCTATAAATAAGGCATATATGTGGTAAAAGAAGTGTGTTTCTAGAAGTACAAATGTACGTAGAGGGAAAGGCAAGCCCCTTTGCCTAACTCTTCCCGCTTGACCCTCACTTCCTCTCAGGAGAAGCAATACAGTCTCCAGCTGTTTTACCACAAATGGGAGTTGATGAAAAATATTCTATTATACCTTGTTTATTCACTGGAAAGTAGCTGTTGAAAAAATTTCTGCTTGGTGTTCTACTATATGGTGTATCATGATTTACTTAACTGCTCTACTGAAGAGCATTTAGGTTCCTTCTTATTCTTTTGCTCTTCTCCCTTATTTCCTGCATGTTACTCATTTTTCTGTTTCTTTACTGTCTGTTTACCTCTAGCTACTACTCCATTTTTGGGTTCCATTATATAGCAAATTCCTTAGGTGTGCTAATCACGATCACTAAAATCCTTTTCATTTTCTCTGTCTTATTACAGGCAACATCTTCGTTGTTCATTTCTGGAACGATGGCATCGCTACCTTGAATTCTTTCCTGATCTCTGCCTCTTCAGTTGCCTTTCGCTTGCTGTGTTCCTTTTCTCTGGTTTGCTTTACGTCAACGCTGACAACTCCCTTTTATAATCCTTCGTGAACTTTGTGTGTGAACGGCGGCTGTAGAGTTCTGGTCTGCTCTTTGTACAAGTGAAGATGGCAAGAGGCAGTCCGAACTCTCCAGCTGGGAATGTCTTCTCAGAACATTTCCCAAACAGAGATGTTGTTTCCTGTCCTGGAGACACACATTCCCGAGTCACTCCTCCAGAGGGAGCCGATGCCACAGACGCCAGCGTCGCTCTTTTCTAACATGTCCCACCTGGATTTCTCAGGGCAACTTTGTGTTTACGTCTGCTCCAATTTTGCTAGCAGATGCAAGGTGATGTCTGCTTTCCCTTTCTATCCTGCCTCATTTGCCATTTACTTCTCCTATGAGGAGTGTCTCCAATGGGACATGGTTGACGTCACTTCTTTCTCACCTTCCCTGAAGCTCGGTGCCACGGAACCAAATTCCCACGTTACTCTTCTCCTGGTCAGCCTCACCCCCAGCCCTCATCATCCGGAGAAATGAATCACAGGTCCCTTGGGATCGTATCATTATTTTTCAGAGCAATACAGCTCTCTGCTTGAGAACTAGCGATATGTTTTACACTGTTGGAGGCTTTCTTGAATTGAGACGGATTTGGGCAGATAAAATTCTTACCTTAGCTTTTTCCTACTTTGTTTATTAAAGGGATTTTCAAAGTTACTTTTGTTTCTTATGTCAATATAAGTTATTTTCACAGAAGAGAGAGAACAAAAGCTTATATTTTTCTTCAGACTTCTGCTGGTGGTCCAGTAACCCACTAATTATTCACGGTATTCTTTCTCAGCAGATTAGCTCATCTGCTATGCAGAGGAAACTGATTTTAATTTCCCTCTCTCCTACCTACATAAGTATCAGCGCTTGTTTCTTCCTCTACAGAATCTGTGCTAACGTTTTGTATGTATCACTTTATTTCGTCGTTACCCATTGTGGAGCAGAGCTTATTCTAACTGAGGCACAGATCAGGGAGCGGAGGCTCCAATAAATGAAGTATCCAGAAGTTACACCAACAGTTAGTGGTGGAAGAGTAAATTGAGCCCAGATTTGATTCCTCACCATTATGCTCCAAGAACCATAAAGACCATATAAATAAAATTATTAGATCTGGGGGCACCTGGGTGCCTCAGTCCATTAAGCACCCAACTCTTGACTTCTGCTCAGGTCATGATCTCATGGTTTATGAGTTTGAGTCCTGAATTGGGCTCTGGGCTGACAGTGAAGAGCCTGCATGGGATCCTCTGTCTCTCCTCTCTCTCTCCCTGCCCCACTCTCCCTCCCTCTCTCAAATAAACTAAAAAAATTATTAGATTTCCCTGACGTTTTAAAATTCAATTTAAAATTCAACATCTTTAAAAAAAGACCACTTACTGGGACCTATCATTGGGAGGCATTTCAAACTTATACACTAAATATGCATGGTTTCTATCATGCAATCATGCCTCTATAAAGCGGTTTAAAAATTATGCCATGGTTGGGGGTGGGAAACAGAGATTACCATGTCATGTATGGAGGACAGGGATCAATATCTGAATTGTGAAAATCAGCACGGCATCGTGGACATAACAAGAATTTGGGATTACATACATAGGAGTTTGAATTCCACATTTGCCATAATTAGTTGTTGGGGAAAAATGCTTTGCTTCTCTGAGCTCTTTGTAAATTCTGATTGTAAAGGTAAAATTTAAAAACTTACAAGATCAATAAGAGAATTAAGTTGTATAAGGTGAGGAAAGTATGTGCACAAAGTAGACATTCACCAAATTTCCATTTTTCCTAAATACTCATATTGCATCTTTTGCCATCCAAGCTAATAGTTTTTTTTGGTTGTTGTTGTTTTAATCTTTGACACCCAATAAGCTGATATAACACTTGGGATTTTACTGCCATTAAATATAATAGGGGATTTTAAAAGACTAAGAAAATATGATACAAGAAACGTTTTAGTCTCCAGGAAGTGCACCGAGGACTATGCATTGTGCAAAGAGCTTCTGAAAACCTTCTGATAAAATCGTAACAATAAAGCAACTCTGTAGGCACACGTTCAAATACTAATATATTCCACATAAATATATATTAATTTAGCTAATAATTCAACCAAAATGTCCAATAAGAGATTTCTGAAAGCAGAAGAGAAAAAGAAGATAGCATTTGGAATACTTTGTCAAGAAAATAGGAAATTTGCTTAGAGCATTACAAAGGGCAAATCTGAGAACCCTTATCAAGGAAAGCTACTTCACTGCTTGAGGATTTGTTATAAGCCCAGTCAAGGAGAAATGAAAGGAAATATTAATACATATGGTCTTGAAAGAAAATCTGTGAGATAAAGCACATTTCAATTTTTCATTTAGTATTTAACTGAAAGCTATGTCATATTCATAACCTTAACATGATGGAAATAAAAGAGTGTCTCAGCTAGCCTAGAATTCTGCCATTTATGGTTTTGCATTTTTATGTAGCAGAGAGTGACAGCATTTAGTCTGCCGGGGGGGTCCCAATTCTCTTAGCGCCAATCCCTCATGGACATTGGAGGAGATGCTCCACTGGATCTACCAGTCAGCTCACACTACTTCTGTACTCGCAAGTCCCCGGTGCACAGGATAGCAGATGGAAGTTGCCTTAACACAAAGAAAGCCCACTGAAGACATTCTTCACTAAGGGAAAATTCGTTTTAGTATTTCCATGGTTCATGTTACACATCCCCCAATCCACAAACACATCTCTTGCTGGAGACCTTCCGTGGGTCTCACGACATTTGCTACTAGATTCTGTCTTGGCGTCTCAGATGTTTGGAAAGATCCTTTCAACTACAGCTTCTGAAGGACCTTGAGTAATGCTTTAATGTGATGAGGTGTAGGTTATGTCAATGTGATAAAAATCAGAAGCCCACACGGTGTGCTCTTTCTCCCTCTCCCTGGCAGAGAACGTGAAAGTCAAGGTAGTATATTCCTTCCCGGAAAAATAATATGCTGCACAGACTAAGGTAACTGCTCAGATTTCTAAAATAGCACCCCTATACTCATGATGAATGAATTCGCTTGGGTTTTCCATATTTTAGTTTATTGTAACTTGAATAAGTTTTATTTTGACCTGTCACTATAAAACAGTGAGCAAGCACATGATGGGGAATTTACCTAATACAACTGCAGTCTCCCGATGACATTGGGAAATATATAGCCATTGAAACGCCAAAAGTATTTGTAATTGCCTATTAGACCACTGTGTTCTTGCTTATAGAGTGGCTCGCTGTGGGGATGGGGCTCTCTCTGGTGCTTGAAATTTGGGATAGTCCATTCTACCACCTCCCATCAGACCCCAGGCATCTGAATTCCACTTGCTGGATATTGTCTGGATTAGATGCTGTACTGTCAACATTCGTATGGTCAATGTCAATTACAGCATTGACATGGCATTGAGATTCTGTTGCGGCCCCGACTAGCTGGTGCCCCTATTGGCTGACACTTTGAATATATAGTGTAGTGACTTCTGCATTAATTGTATGCTTTGGGCAAGTTATTTCAACTTTCTGTGCCTCAGTAACCCCTTTTTTCATACTGTTTTAACATATTGTTTTACATTGCTTTTCACAGGGCTGGGCACATACTAAGAAAGCTTATACACATAGGTATTTTAATTATATACACCATCTATAATGTTTATAAAAAATGGATAGCTTTCAATACACACACACACACACACACACACACTATGAAATTCAGTTAAGAAAGTTATTTAAGAACGCATAAACATGTGGCCAAAACCAATTTTTTAAATATAGCACCATAGTTATTTTTACAGTCTTACAAATATGTGCCCTTTAGGTTAGTGTTCAAAAGGCCTCATTGATCCTGTGCCTTCTAACCATGTGAGGGAAAAGTGACACTAAATCACATGGTGTGATGTCTGGGGATCTGGGTGGCTCTTGTGCTCAAGGCATGTTAATGTATTTAATGTTACGAACAGTGTCCTGCACAGTATAGCAGTGTGGAAGACATTCGTGAAGGAACCCCAGACCCTGTGATGTGGATGAGGTGGTCTCTTCCAACCAGAAAATAGACCTGTCAGAGACTTCCTCTCTCATTCCACCACTAGCTCTAAATATATTAACATTGTCACTGTGTCCTCTAAAATTAGGGGAAAAAAATGGAACAATGATTTACTTGCAAGAAAGACATTAACTTTCTGTAAATCCCTTATTGTTCTGTAGTCACAGAACCCAATTTAATAAATTCCAACACAATAACAGAGAAAATTAGAATTCGAAGAGTAATTCTATAGTTTGGTGCCTACTGCATGCCCACATAGAAGATTCATTCTGAATAATACATGTTGAAAGTTAATTTATAAATATATAATGAATAACCATTCCATTCAGAATAGGTACCTGTTGTTCAAGTAGTATATTTTTTGACACTTTCGCTTTGTTTCTGAAAAACCAATAGGAAGAAAGAGAATCCATATAACCTGGTGAAGGTGCTGGGTCAAATTCTGAGTTTTGGGTCTCACCCTTGATAGTTGGGCAGGAATTGGGAAGAAAGCCTATCTATGTTGGCAAACAGGACAACAGGTGACTAGATTTCCATAGGGGTCACAAATGAATATGACATTGTGTTGCTATGTGCAAACAAGGGTGGTCCTGTATGAGGGGAGACAGTTTGGATAAAAATAAGACAGAGAAAACTGAACTGGGAAGTTTGAAGATTCAAAGGTCACTTGGCCACTTAGAAGTAGGGCCAGGGGTTTGAGAATGAGCACTCAAAAGAAAACCATAATCGGGAAATTGTATATTTTCCTTCATGTCTCATACGATCCACTTAAAATTCAATGAAAATGTAGCAAAGAGCAGCCATGGACTTTACTACTGGTTCAGAAAGAATTGTCTCTTCCTTCACTCTTCAGCACTGTTTGAAGACGACAAAATAACATTGAAACCCTCTTTCTATTTTCATACCCAATCACAAACCCTACATCACCCCCTTCTTCTCCCCACATCAATTAGCTTATATTTTTTACTATCTGCAGTCGTCCCCAGTTTCCTATTTACAATGTACATTTTCGTATTATTCATTTTGCACTTTATTAGTTAAAATGAGCCTAGGTGGGGCTTCGATCTTGCCCTAAGAGTTCTATGGTTAGGACCATCTTATCCCTTTTCTTTCTTTGGCATTCCTCAGCCCGGTGCTTTCAGCTCCAGCTGTTTCTTATCATATCCCTGAAGCCAATTTGCTGGCATTGTCTGAGCTGTAAAACAATCCTCCAGATGCTTATGAAAATGTACTTATTGCTTGCTTTGCTCACCCACAGCAATGTTCATAATTCTATGTAAGTTGCAGTCAGAATTTCAGTCTCGGTTGGTTTTCAAACCATGTGTCACCATTTCAAGAACTGCCTCACATGCTGCTTTTGAGACGCTTTTGTTCTTAATTTTGTTAGAATTGAGTTTTGCTTTCAAGAATTTCTGGTATGCTGCTTCATTTCCCTCTTAGTTCACAGAAGCTGCCATTGGTTGCAGAGGGCGTTATAATTATATTAAGTATTCAGTGTTCGTGGGTAATGAATACTAATGGTGTATGTGGCAGCTTCAGCAGTTGTGGACTCTTTTCTACCTTCTGTTCCACAGGGTGGGACTCACGGACCAATTCAGGCTAAGGGATTTCCATTAGTCATCCCAATACTTCATTCCTCATCTATCCCTTTTCATGGGTGGCTAAGTAATTCTCTTTTCAGCCATGGTTTAAACAGGCTTAAATAGGGGTTTACCACATCACATTTAAGCTCTATCTTGTCTAAACCACGATATCATCAGACTTTGATAAAGACTTAAAACATTGATTATTTCTAGGGCACCTGGGTGTTTCAGTCAGTTAAGTGTCTGATTCTTGATTTCAGCTCAGGTCATGATCTCACAGTTCGTGAGCTCAAACCCCGTATCAGGCTCTGTGCTCACTGCTCGGAGCCTGCTTGAGATTCTCTCTCTCTCCCTCTGCTGCTCTCTTCTGCTCATGCTGGTTCTCTCTCTCTAAAATAATAGAAAGTTAAAATAGAAAAAAAAAACACATTGATTATGTCTGCTGATCTTTCTGATTAGAAAGCCTGTCCCCAAATTGAGAAGTCAACATAAGAAAAAGACAGTCTCTCCGAGCTTCCTCCCACCCATCCTTCCTGTTACTGGGATTATATTTTATATGAATCTTAGGGTTGCCATATTATAACAGTAAGTACTCATCCTATGAGGACCCAGAGGTTTGAATACACCAAGAGAGGGAGGTCAATTCTGATATCAAGTTATCCCGGAAAATCAGGAAACCAATGGAGAAACGTAAGCTAAGAGACTATTACTTTCATGCTCTGGACTTGAACATGGTGAAGGCTAACTGGGGGTCCTATCTAGTGGAAGCCAGAGCTTGGCAGGAGGAAGCCATGGGTAAATGATAGACTGGAAATAGAACAAAGTACACAATGCAAAGCAGATATTCTAGCAGATATTTTGCCTTGGCTATTGTTCATCTTTCAGCAAATTCTTCAAATGACCCCTTTACCCCAACAAAATGCTTTGATTTTAAGCCTCATGTATGCCTAAGCTTGGACTGACATGTTTAAATAAAAGAACAAGCCCAAGAGGTCCATGAGACAGAGTTTGTAGGAACCAGCGAGCATTCACCAGGAGACAGTGAATGTTCAGAGAGAAATTGGGGTTGTGTGGCCTAGCTGTCCCTCTCTAAATGGCAATTCCACTTCTAATGTGCATTCTAAAAGTTCTGGGACTCATTTTTACTAAGAAAAGAACTGTAACTTGTAGAAAGACAAAAATATTTTTTTAATGAAAAGGAGAACAGGTTAGAGAGAGAGAGAGAATGGGTTGCAGCAGGATGAATATGCAGCAGCCATATGAATTTCCAGGATATTCTTAGAAGACCAAGCCCTTGTTGCCTTTAACATGCATTCCCCAGCACCAAGAAAATGCTCATGAATGTCTGATGACCTGCTTCTGAAAATTTTTTACTGTCTCTTTGGCTGACCCTTGCTCTTCCATTTGCTTTGCAGTAACTTTCTTCGAATAGAACCTTCCTCTGGAAACCAGCACCTGATGGGAGAATAGTGGAGTCTGACCCTAACAGTCAATTCTCCAAGATGTAAGGACGTATTTCTAGTTTGTGGCTTTGCCTCCAATGATCCGGTCAGTTAGAGGCAACCCTCCTGGGAAGTATCTTTCCAATGAGGATTGCTATAAACATTCCTAGAGCACTCTGCTTGCCAGAATATTTAGACAAATCTGAAAAAATAAAGATCAATAAATAAAAAAATCAAAACAAGCTCGTTGTTTGGTGACATACACAAATTGTTTTTTTCACATCTTCTGTATGGTTTCACCTCTTCTTGATAGCCCTGGAATTCTAATAATCAATTATTTTAACATTAGATGAGATATAAATGGTGATTTTTAATTCTGGCTTGATATAAACAGATCTGAAATCATACTCTAGAATATTCCTAAACAAATCTCTGAAGTCAGCATTGTGGTTAAAAATGCTGACCCTGGTGTTAGTTCTTCCCCCACCCCATTTCTACTATTTAATCGCTGTAATTTTGTGCAAGGTATTTAAACCTCTGTGTTTTGTTTTCCTCTACTACCTATTTCACACATTAATATAGGTAATTAGGTTAGAAAATGCCAGGTACATGGTAAGTGCCCAATAAATATTGGCTCATATCATTTTAATAGCAGTTTAATTTCATGTCATTATTTTTCCTCATACATATGACCTCATTGTAGCTATCCAATAAAGCTATATTTATAGGTACCTGTCAGATAAAACACTTAAAATAATCTATTCTTGAACCTTATTTCATAGGAAGACATAAAATTAAGTTTCAGTATATTTGTGTGTTATTCCATGTGAAACGGGTATTTGGGGTCATTTGAAAATTAAAAAAAAAAAAAACATAAGCCCACAGGGACTATACAAAGTTATCTTTTCCTTAGACAACCTAGCTATGTGATGTCCGCTTTTGGAATAGTTGAAAGTGAGTACAGCAAGGTGCCATCTATTCAGAGAGATACATACTAGATATGGGAGCCATAAATCAAAATCTTACATGCAGATGCTTTGGTTGTTTTTGAAATCTGTTTCTCAAAGGGGCAACTCTCAATATAGCACATTCCAGGTGGAGCTGCAGTGGGTGGCCATTGATTAGACATTAGTTAAGTAGTGATTTTCTCAAAAGACACTACTTACAGATGCTATCTGTAAAGAATCTTTAGTAGTGCATGGATTTTCTTTAGCACTATCGTCAGGAAAGGGAGGAAGACATCCTTAAATTCTAAGAAATAGTTTAATAAAAGTAAGAGCAATATGAATATTTTCAGGTAGGAAATATGACTACCAAATAAGAAAAAAAAATGTATGCCAAAAGAAGACCAATCCCAATGGGGGTGGATATCACAGTCACAGGGGATTTTTCTGTTTCATGACTGCCTTTCTTAGGTTTTCTCCTCATGAAAACTGGCTCAATGTTGTAGAAAAATAAAACTGCTGAAAATAAGAACTTTAGAAAACTTCCTTTGTGCTTTTTTTAGGTATTCAAAGAGAGGCTGGAGAATTTTGGACAGCAAAATTTCATTAACATTTTTCTTATGCATTTATAAATACTGATATTTTCTCAGAGTGTCATTTTTTAATTTTCCTCTTTCTTTCACAACCTAACCCACAAAGCAATAAATATACTTTAATAGAAAAAAAGGAAAGGGTTAAAACAAAATTTTCACAGAAGACGCCAAAAATATATTTAAAAAATTGCCTGTGGTGCCTGGGTGGCTCATCTTGCGGTTTGTGAGTTCAAGCCCCACGTTGGGCTCTGTGCTGACAGCTCAGAGCCTGGAGCCTGCTTCAGATTCTGTGTCTCCCTCTCTCTGCTCCTGCCCTCTGCATCCCCCCACTCATGCTCTGTTTCTCTGTCAAAAATAAAATAAACACTAATAAAAAAATGTTTTTAATTTCCCAATATCAAAAATAATCAGGGAACTATATAACACTAATATGTTTTCTATTTACCACGTTAATGAATATTTGAGAAAATAGCATTTAAACTTAATAGAGACACAGACATTTATAAATCTTCTGCAGGATAGCAAATTGATACACACTTTCTGGAAATCAGTATGAGGACATGTGTGAATAGTCTGAAAAATAGCCTTACCTTTCATTTAGAAAATTAATATTTATTTGTCCACATCCATAAAAATTCCTATTCATTTATACATAGAAATAACCAGAATGATGTACAGTTTCTTCCACAAAGATGATCATGATAACTTTATATTAGTATTTGTCTTTTTTTTTTCCTGAGAGAGAGAGAGAAAGAGAGTGCATACACATGAGATGGGGGCAGAGGAAGAGAGAGAGAGAGAGAGAGAGAGAGAGAGAGAGAAAATCCCAAGCAGGCTCCATGCCCAGAGCAGAGCCTGATGTGGGGCTCAATCTCATGACCGTAAGATCATGACTGGAGCCAAAATCAAAAGGCAGATGCTTAACCAAATGAACCACCCACATGCCCCTATATTAGTATCTGAATATAATCTAAAAGGTAATGATTAAATTTTATATTTATTTATTAATTTTTTGTGATGTCTTATTCTAGGAGGTATTTAAGGCCAACAAATAACTAAATTAAACATAGCTCATGCATCTAATGAATAGTATTCATCCTGAAATGGTATTAAAATGTATAAACGTTAATGTTGGAAAATGTTTTTATCATTAACTGAAAACATCAAGAACCACAGTTCAGTGTATTGTTAACTACAAAATAAATAGATAGAAGAAAAGAATAAATGAAAGAATAAATGAAAGGGAACCAAAGCTGTTCCCTTTGGATGAAGAGATAAGGAATGATCATGTAAAGAAAACTCCACACAGCAATAGCATAATACATGTTATCTGTACTTTTTTAATGGAATATTTACTAAGATAGACCATATTCTGGGCTTTCTAAAAAATGTCAGTAAATTGAAAATGACTTAAAGTATATAAGAATAGCATACAAAAATTGTTATATAATAAAAGTGGAATAAAATTAGAAGTCAGTAAAAGAAATGTATCTGTATAATTCATAAATTTTGGAAACTAAATAATATCTTTACAAATAACCTATAGATCAAAGGGGAAAAAAGTAAAATTAGTAAATATTTGATACTAAACACAAAAACTCATGGTATACAGTAACTAAAGGCAAATTTATAGCACATAAAGCCTACATTAAAAGCCAATTTAACTACTCGAGACACCAGTTTAAAAAGGCAAATAATATATAACACAAAATATAGCATAAGCCAAAGAAATGACATAATAAAGACCAGAGTGAAAATAAATGACCATCAAACAGAAAAACAATAAAGAAAATTGTCCAAAGATGATTTTTTGAGAATATTGATAAAACTAACAAACCTTTAGCCTAACTGATCAGGAGGAACAAAGAAAACACAAGTGACTAATATCAAGAATGACAGAGGTGACATCACTACAGATTCTACAGATATTTAAAGAAGGACTTAAATAAATAGAAAGATATAACATGATCATTGATCATAAAATTCAATTTTGTTAAGCTATTAATTCTCCCCAAATTGATCTATAGATTTGATTCAATCATAATCAAAATCCAAGTAAGATTTTTTGACATGAATTAATATGCTGATTCTAAAATTAACATGGAAGTGCAAAGGACCTAGAATAGTTAAAACAATTTTGATTTTAAAAGTTGGAGAATTAAGCCTCCCTGACTCCAAGCCTTATTATAAAACTATAGTAATCAAGAAAGTATGGCATTGATATCAAGATAGACAAAGAGATCAATTGGGACGAATGGAGAATACCAGAAATAGATCTACACATAAAACATCAACTGGGTTATCTTACGAAGGTGCAAAGGCCATTGGTGGAGAAAGGACAATCTGCTTGAAGAAAAATAAACATCTATCCATACTTTGCACTGTATACAAAAATTAAGTAAAAATGAACCACGGATATCCATGTAAAACCTAAAATTATAAAACATAGAAGAAACATAGAGAAACATAGACTCAGAAAATTAAGAACCTCTGTTCTTCAAAAAATCCTGTTAAGAGAATGAAGACAAGCTGCAGTGCAAGAGAAAATATTTGTAAATCACATACCTGATGAAGGATTTGAATGAAAAATATATATAAAAAATTCTCAAAACTCAGTAAGAAAACAAGCAATCCAATTGAAAAAAATGGGTGAAACATTTGAACACTCTGCCAAAGTAGCTCTCTGGACGGCAGATGAGCCAATAAAAAGATACTCCACATTAATGGTTTAGAAAATGCAAGCTGAAACCACAGTAAGATACCACAACACACCAATATGAATGTCAAAAAGATTGGCTGTACACAATGTTGCTGAGGGTGTGGCACAGTGGCAACTTCCCATTGGTTTTAGGAATGTGATAATGGTACAACCACTTTGAAACAAGTTTGATGGCTTTTTTGCAGAGTTGAATATATTGCTACTATATTACCCAGCCATTTTACTACTCAGTATATACATCCACATAAAAACTCACACTTGAATGTTTACAGAAACTTTACTTATAATAGGCAAACACTCAATACAAACACATGAACAAAATCTCATCAACAAATGGACACAAGAAAACTTTTTTTTATTATGGATATAGTCATTACCCTGACTCTGATTATGTTTTTATGGGTGTATATGTATGCTGAAATGATCAGGTTGATACTTTAAATATGAGCAGTTCACTGTAACTCAATTATACCTCAATAAATCTGTTAAAAAAATTTTTTTAAGTAGCCATAATATTCCTGGAGAAGAACAAACTGAGTGGGCTTGTTCCAACCAGACTTTTTATAATTCTGCTCTAAATAAGATAGTGTGATATTCATGTAAAGATAGACAAATAGAGCAGCAGAATAAAATAGAAATCCCAGAAAAAGACCCAAACATATGTAGAGTCTTAATTTATAAAGAGAGTGCTACTCCAGAGCTGGGAAAGGAAAATATTTTTCAATAAATCATGCTGGGGCATTTTTGTATCCATAAAAATAAAAATGAAAATTGGCTCCTACTTCATGTCACACACAAAACTCTCTTTTATGTAGAAAATAAATCAAAATGTGAAAAGCAAAACAATAAAGAATCTGTGGAGGACAATCACGAAGAATATCTTTATGACCTTAGATAAGTAAAATATGTCTCAAACAAACCAAAAGCTCTAATCAAGACATTAAGATGAATAAACTTGAGTACATTCAAGTTTGTTCATCAAAAGACCCCATTAAGAGAGTGAAAAGGCAAGCTGTAGTCTTGGTAAGGAAATTTTCAACACATAAAACATGGCTATATCCAAAATACTTAAGATCTAAAATAAGTTAAAAAAAAAAAAAAGGTAAGCAGAAAATAAGCAAATGAGTTGAAGAGCCATGAGAATATTGAAATGTCATAAATCCATGAAAAAGTGAGGCAGCTCATTGGTAATCAGGGAAATGGAAAATGAGACCACAAAGACATATTACCATGTACGTCTAGAATGACTCAAATTTACAGTCTGACGTCTGACACACAATGGGGACTCCCATGTACTGCTGTAAGGGTGTAAATTCGTGCTATTACTTTGATAAACTATTTGGCATTATTCACCACGGTCGATCATGTACGTAGTTTCCATATATACAGGGAAGTGAGTGAAAAGTTCAAATCAGCTAGTCTGGCTCAGAGAGCCAGTTGTTAAATTTTCAGAAACTTTGTAATCTGACTCTTACAACAGTGGTTGCTTGAAAATGGTCACAGTGATCATATTTACATTAGAATCTTGTTGAATGCCGTAAATTGGGTCTTTTTTTTTTCCTCTGGAGCACCAGTACCTATGTGCAAAGCAACATAATGTGTAAAGCAATGCTTACGGTAGTATTATTTGCAATCGCCTCAAACTGGAAACAACCTAAATGTCCATCTAAGGCATAAACGATAAATTTTCGTATATCTATAGACTAGAATATTTTATGGCAATAAAAATAGATGAAGTACAGCTACATGCAGCCATAATAATGATTATCATCAGAAAAAGTGCTAGTAATATCAGATACTTGGTATGTACCAGGCCATCTCTCTCTCTCTGTCTCTTTCTCCCTCTTTTTAATATACTTACGAGTTTGCGTCCTTAGAAAACTAATGAGACTACATACTGAAGTGCTATCTTTGTGTGATGGCATTATAGGTTATTTCCTTTTTTCTTTATACTTTATTGCTTTTCTATAATCAGGAAAAGGCAATAGAATTACCTTGGTTTTAAAAATAAAATATAGAATGGTGGTCATGGTGAGATATAATTTCTTACATTGCTCAGATAGTATCACTGTAGATGTTGGAGGCAGATTGGATTTGAAATCTGGTATATCTCTTATGAGATGTGTGACTCTGTAGAAGTGATTTAACCTTACTGAGATTTGTTTCCTTCAACTGTAAAATTGGAATAATGGCATAGCCTAACTCATAGGGTATTTGTGAAAATAAAAATGAGATATATGTGCATCCAAGTGACCAGCACAGAACAGGAGTGCATTATGTTTTATTGAGTATATTAATGTCTCCTTACTTCCAGTTCTCTTAAATAGGTCTTAATCTACGAGCAGTGCCTCTAAAATCATGTATTTGTGGGGCACCTGGGTGGCTCAGTTGGTTAAGCATCCGACTTCAGCTCAAGTCATGATCTCAAGGTTCTGGGTTCCAGCCCTGCATGGGGCTGTGTGCTGACAGCTCTGAGCCTGGAACCTGCTTTGGATTCTGTCTCTCTCTGCCCCTCCCCCGCTTGTGTGCACGCATGCGCATGTGCACTCTCTCTCCGTCTCTCAGAAATAAACATTTAAAAAAGAAAGAAAGAAATAGAATCATGTATTTGGACTGTGATCAAGATAGAACACCTTTGTAATTAATAGGGTATCATTGCCATTTAGCTTATAGACACAGGTGATTGAAACTCAATAGTAGGATTCTGAAGGTGTCAAAAGAGGAGGGTTTAGTTGAAAAAGTAATTTGTGCCTGAGTTTGTTCAGAGAAAGTTTACAATTGTGTGTGTGTGTGTGTGTGTGTGTGTGTGTGTGTTTGATTGATTTGCCTGTGTTAAGTCATTGAAATATGAAAGCATTATGTTCACTGACACGTTCAGCCCTTGGGGGACTGACACATTTCTTTATCAGCTGGGCCATATTGGCTAATTCTCTCCTCCTTCAATGTTCTCTCTAGCTTTCCATTTTGGACAGACACAGCCCGTTGAGCGAGTTTACTGTGAAGGGATTGTTACTATCACTGTGTGTGCAATTTAGTTTCCGTAAGCGTAGGCTCTGACTCATTAAATGCTACACCCTTGCTTTAACTGAGAGAGTGCATTTAACTTTGATTCAGTCAACGAATTGTTAATTAAACCTCCTTGATCTTTGTCAAAAAAACATCCTACCACGGTACATAAACGGTTTAGTTATTTCAAGGCTTTTACATTTCTTTTAAATTATGTACAGCACTCTGCTAACCACATTAAAAGAGGAAAAAGAAGTATTCGAATGAATATTTACCTATCCATGTGTGCTCATCATCTAAATGAGAATTCTGAAATCCTGAAGTAGAAGTAGATTTGAGGGGATTCACACAGGAAATGTGGTTTGAGTTTTTGTTTTGTTGTTGTTGTCTTTGCTTTAAAAGCAATTAGAACTTCAATTACTGTATTTTAAAGAGTGCAAAATTTAGGGTATACTATAATTTAAAAAAACAAGTGTTGGCAAGGATGTGGAGAAATTAGAACTCTCATACATTGCTGGTGGAATATGAAACTGTGCAGCCATTTTGGAAGACAACTTGTTGATTCTTTCGGAGTTATACAAAATTACCATGTTACCTTGCAATCCTACTCCTACATTTTGTTTTTGTTTTTTTGGGGGGGGGGTTGCAAATACATATGGCTTTATTTGGTGTTTTTCCGCATTGCAGAAGTGTCAATAGTGGACCTCAGAGGACTGCAGAGGCAATTAGGCAGTCCCCAGGCCCTCTGGGGAGGGTGTGGGGGGAGTAGCAGAAAGAAGTGATATCCCTTCAGCCTTCAAGACCAGTCCCTTCTCCAAGCTCCCAGGACAGGGAGAGGATCAGGGGCCAGTGAGGGCCATACATCCTTGAATTTGGGGCCAAAGTATATGGGCAGGCTCTTGGTTATACTAAGGCATGAAGTCAGGCAGGAGCACGCCTCCCACCTAGTGACCCCCCAAAGTGATAGCTGGTCAGGGAGCCATATGCACCCTTAAACCTTGAGCCTGTTTCATGGGGTCCCTTGTGTCTGGGAAAGGCAGTGAGTCATGCTGAGCGAAGGGCTACATTTCCAGTTTTTCCCCAACTTGCTGGATGAAGGGTAAGTATCTTCTTCTCTTTGGGCCTCTATCTCCTGCTCTGTCACACCAGGAAGCAAGACTAGATGATTTCTCAGTGCCTTCCAAATTCTATGGTCTAAGACTCCTTCCCCAACTCCAGGATGCCCTCTGGCTGGGACAATGATATAGAAATGATATAGAAAGGGAATTTTTAAGGCAAGAAGAAGGGCAGACAAGGGTGGTCTCAGCCCCCAGGGAGATGTTGGAGTAGGCAGTTCTTTACCTTCCAAAAATTGAAAACAGGTACTGAAACAAAGGCATGTGTGTGCATGTTCATAGCAGCACTATCCACAATAGCTAAAAGGTGGATACAGCCATAAGTGTTCATCAAGGATGAATGAATACATAAACCGTGTTATATACATACAACAGAATATTATTTAGCCATAAGAAATGAACTGTGGATACATGCTACAACATGAATGAACCTCAAAACCCTTATGGTGTCCGAGAGAAGCCAAACACAAATGGTCATGGAAAATACGGTTCAATTTGTATGAGATGTCTAGAATGAACTGTTCAATTTATATAAGATGTCTAGAATAAACAAAAACATAGAGACAGAATGCAGATTGGCGGTGGTCAGTGACTGGGAGAAGGGAGGAAATGGGATAGAACTGTCTGATGTGTATGGAACTTTCCTCTAGAGAATGGAAATACTTTGAAACTAGAAACAAGGTGTTCCACAACATTGTAGGTGTACTCAATGCCACTGAATTGTTCATGTAAAATAATTAATTTTATGTTATGTGAATTTCACCACAATAAATTATTTTTTAAAAATTTCAGAGGCTAGGCACACCTGGGTGGCTCGTTGGTTAAGGGACCAATTCTTGATTTCTGCTCAGGTCATGATCTCACAGTTCATGGGATCAAGCCCCATGTCAGGCTCTATACTGACAGATCCTTGGGATTCTCTCTCCCTCTATCTCTGCCCCTCCACCATTCTCTCTTTTGCAAAATGAATAAATAAACTTTAAAAAAAATTCAGAGGATATAAAATATAGGTAGGATTGTAGATATAGAAAGTGTTCCTCCCCATCAAGCAATTTATTAAGTAACTAAGCATTTATATGGTAGTAAGAATACCTGAGTAAGATGCCAAGGAACAGAAGGTAGAATCAGACAAAATGACTCTAATATTCAAATTATATTTTGTTTAATTTTTTTATTTTTGAGAGAGAGAGAGAGAGAGAATGAGTGGGGGAGGGGCAGAGAGAGAGGTAGAGAACCTGAGGCAGGCTCTGCATTGTCAGGCAAAGCCCGATAAAGGGGGCAGGGGGCAGGGCGGTGGGGGGGGGGGGGGCGCAGAGGGTTATTCAAACCCACAAACCCTGACATCATGACCTGAGCCGCCCAGGCACTACTCAAATTATTTTTATTCAATTTATTTAAACTAAAAAACCCAAAACAGTCCCACCCATTTCTACCAGCCCTCACCCCTCACCTATAGCAACCACCACACTCTGTTATCTATGAGCTTATTATACACACACACACACACACACACACACACACATATACATATATATTTAAATTCTATTTGATCTTGGTGTACAATCTTTTCAACATATTGTTGAATTTGGTTGTCAGCATTTAAAAAAAATTTTTTAATGTTTATTTATTTTTGCCAGAGAGGCAGAGTGGGAGAGGGGAGGGGCAGAGAGAGAGGGAGACACAGAATCCAAAGCAGGCTCTAGGCTCTGAGTGGTCATCACAGATCCCCACGTGGGGCTCGAACCCACGATCCAGGAGATCATGATCTGAGCCAAAGTCAGACACGTAACCGAGTCACCCGGATGCCCCTGGTTGCCAGTATTTTTTTTTTTTTTTTAAGAATTTCACATTTATGTTCATGGCCTGTAATTTTCTTTTCCCATGGCGTCCTTGTCTGGTTGCAGTATCAGAGTAATGTTGGCCTTGTGAAAAAAGTTTGGAAGATTTCCCTTCACTTCTATATTTTGGAAGAGTTTAAGAAGGATTGGCATTAATTCTTCTTTGAATTCTTGGTGGAATTCATCAGTGAAGCTGTCTCATCCTGTTATTTGTTGGAAGGTTTTTGATTACTGATTCAATCTCCTTACTAAATTTAGTATACTAAAAATTGGTCTGTTCATATTTTCTGCTTCATCATGACTCAGTCTTGATAGGTTGCATGTTCCTAGGGATTTTCCCATTACTCCTCAGTTGTCCAATTGGTAGCTTATAATTATTCATAGTAGTCTCTTTGGATCCTTTGTATTTATGTGGTATTACTTGCAACATCTCTTTCATTTCCGATTTTACTATTTGAGCCTCATCTCTTTTTTTTCTTGGTGAGTCTAGCTAAAAATTTGTCAATTTTGTTCACTTTTCAAATAACCAGCTTTTCGTTTCACTGATCTTTTCTATTGTCTTTTTAGTCTCTATATCATTGTATTGCTATGTTCCAATTAAAGAAGACCCAAAATAGAAAATTTCTAAATTATGAAGCAAATGAAAACACACACTAAATTTGAGTTTATTATGACTATTTTCATTAGTGACAGGCTTATAGCATTACTTATTAATAATTTTAAGCAGAACATCTAACTTTGAGTTGTAGTGTTGAGGTATGACTAGCTTATAGTAAGTTCATCATTTGTACATGAGTTTCTTGAGGAATCAACTCTGAATTGCTACAGAGAATGACATATAGCAATGGCTGATAATAAATATTTTAAAATAAATCAATTGATCCTCTTAATGTAAAGCATGAAGAATTATAAAAGAATAAACATAAATAAAGTTAAAGTTAAAAATTTTTTCTGTGGTACCCATCAGTGGATAGTGTTTTTCAATTTATATAAACGTTGTGTTTAGGGGAAAGAACTGATATTATATAATATATATGATGATGCACCAATGAAATATGCCTAATTATTTAGATGGATCATTTAACAGTGAATAAAAATACAAGCCTTTCTCTGGTCTCCCATCAGGCCAATCATAGAATATTTTCCACATTGGAAATAGATAAGAATCTGACTGAATATAGCCCTTCATATTTTTTAGTATTGTTAAGGTACTTTCCTGGGCAGTGACTTAATGAGGTGGGCTTAGAATGACTACACAAGCAATGGAAAAAGATACTTTTACTCACTTGGGTGGTAAAATCATTTTACTGAGAGAATAATGTTAGAACATCAGGATTTATGTCTACAGGGTATCTGATTCACAGATCCTGAATTTTTCTTCTATACAGCATGAATCAATGCATCTTTAAAACTTTCATATTTAAACTGTCTATTAATTATATTCCACTCATGAAATGCAGTAAAGTTGCTTTTTTCATCGTTTGATACGCCCATGACTCAGAAAAGAGATCTTAGCAATGGCCCTTAGAACACAGACTATAGCCATACATTCCAATATCACTTACTTTGTTGAAACAATCTCTCTCTAGTACATTTTACTTCTAATGTGACAATGATGATTGTGTTTGGGGATTTAGCAGAAAACAAGGGTTGAATTGTCACTTATACCACGAAAAGTTGCTAAGACATGTGATGAATCCCTTTTTATGTCTTTGTCTTAGTTTCCACAAATGTACTATGGAAATAATATTAGTCATCTCATAACCTCTTTTTTTTTGAGATGTTAGGGGATACACACATATTTTTTAAGCATCTGGGAGTAAAGGAAATGATATGCAATTTAAGTCCACATAGTAAGAGTAAGACAGTAATAGTAAAAGCTACAACAAACTGCAGGTGGCTTTTAAATTTGCTCTCGCTTCTCAGAAAATTGAAAATTGGTGACAAAGAAATTCTTGGCAATTTATAAAAGGAAAATTAATCTTAATGTTTTGCTTCTTGAAGGTAATATTCAATAATAAAAACCAGCCAATATCCAAACTTTTCCACCATGATCTAACTGCCAGAAAATAGCTTGTGAGGTTTTGCTCTGCTAGTTCTTTTAGAAGTGAATTTGCTTATAGGTCTGTGGAAACCTTTTTGAATATAGCCTCTTGCCGGAAGCTCAAAATTATTTAGTGCTGACTGTAATTGCATCTTGGAGGAGGTAAGTGACGGCATGTTGACTAGTATTGCCAAAAATAAGCCTTTTAGGTTTCCTGAGAACACATTTTAAAATACTGGTTTTTGCTTGAAGATTATCTTGCCTGCCAAAGAATCCGTTGGTTTTTTAAAATAAGAAATTATATTTATAAATGTGAGGTGTTGAATTTTCTTTAAAAAATTTTCCAATAACTTGGAAGCTACAAAAATGAGAAGGAAAATGGTTTAAGGTAGTTCAAACCTGTTTCTGTTAATGCTGCGATGTTAATTTCCCTTCGACAGCATTTGTAACAATTTCTTTTGCAAACAACACTTGCAAAGTTATCAGGGTATTCAGATCTCTGCAAATATAAAAACAATGGCAATTTCTTATTTTTGTCATATTATGCCCAATATTCTTTACTACACAATAGTAAAAATCATAATCCATTTTTTTTTTTTCTGATGACTGATCTGTTTTTGTCTCAGGAAACCTATTCATGTCTGATGTTACCTACATCCTGGTTATGGTTGGCATTGCATACCCATATAGAAAAATAATCAGCATAAGCCTATAGAGTATACAGCAATGGGTTTATCGTATTTCATTTTTATTAACAAGGCCAATTATACACTTAGGAACTAGTAAGAAAATGAATCATCTGCCATCATCACTTTCATGGAAATGAGTGTATTTCCATCTTGAATCCATTTATTCAATCTAGTTATGAATCATTCCTGGTAATTTTTTGGTGGGTAAGAAATCACAAACATAGGCTGAGCTTGGAAACTTAATTTTTATATAAAGCTAGGTCTGGAACTGACCTACCTAGATGAAGTTAATCTAATGAAGTTAATCATTAGGGAGCCATGCTATATTCTATACTTCAGATTCATATCAAATCATGAAATTTATTTTATTTTATTTTATTTTATTTTATTTTATTTTATTTTATTTTATTTTATTTTACTATATTGGTTCTGTCTGCTGTCTCAGTAGCATACATGACTTACGCATTATCAGAAATAAGCAGAAGGGCACCTGGGTGGCTCAGTCAGTTGAGCAGCCAACTCTTGATTTTGGCTCAGGTCATGATCCCAGTGTCATGGGATAAAGCCCTGTGTCAGGCTCTGCATGGAGCATGGAGCCTGCTTAAGATTTTCTCTCTCTCTCCCTCTGCTTCTCTCCCCTGCTTGCATGCCCTCTTTCTCTCTAAAATACAAAATACTAATACTAATACTACTAATAATAGTGATAATAATAAAGAAATAAATAGAAAACCTTGAGATTATGTTTTCTAAATTTCTAAGAAGTATTTTGGGTAGTCGTCAATATATTATGCATGGATTATTCACGAAATAAATTAACCCCATTGTATTGTGTTTGTGTGTGCATAAGTATCATTCTTCTCTATTATCTACCAACTATTCCTACTGCCCATTTTAGTGTGCTTAGGGAATAGAGTAGTAGAAATAGAGACACAAAGAATGAGAAGATACACTGCAAAATATTAGTAATATTATCCTAAACAAAGAGGAAATATGCTGTGTGTGATACTGGTCCTATCATTTATATGATATATTGCTAATTTAGAATTTTAATATTAATGCAAAAATGCCACCTATATGTTCAGAGGAAAACGTTATTTTCTGATAGCAAACCTTTATCTAAACTCATATTTGGAAATTATTGTTCCAGTGATAAAAGTTCCAGATGAAAGTTTGCAAAACATCTGCATTTTCACTTTTTACTGGAGTCTCTTGCCATCACACTGACATTGCTACATTTTGAGCTTGAGAAACCACACTGAGTCGGTGAGACTCATATTTCACCTCTGCTGCATGAGTGAATACCATCAATCCTTAACTAGATCACAAAGATAATAATGTGAAAAAGATCATTTCCATTAATGCAACTAGTGCTTTTCAAAGAGAAGTATAATGTAAAATGAATCCCCGACTCTGGGCTCGATCCCATGACCCTGGGATCATGACCTGATCCAAAATCAAGAGTCAGACACTCAACTGACTGAGCCACCCAGGTGCCCCAATTTGTTTTTTATTTTTTATTATTGAGTTATATGAGTTCCTTGTATATTTTGGTTATTTGTCCCTTATTGGATGTGTTGTTTGTAAATATTTTCTCCTCGATAATTTGCCTTTTCCTTATATCACTTTTTCATTTTGTTGATGGTTCCCTTTGCTATACAGAAACTTTTTAGTTTAGTGTAGTTCCCCTTGATGATTTTGGCTTTTATTATCTTTGCTTTTGTTGTCAAATCCAAAAATCATTGCCAAGACCAATGTCAAGGAGTTTACTGCCAAAGTTTTCTTCTGGGTGTTTCATGGTTTCATGTTTTACATTTAAGTCTTTAATCCATTTTGAGTTTATTTTTGTGTATTGTGTAAGATAAGACTGATCTTTAAAGAGAAAGAGACAGACAGGAGAGATTTCTTTGAATCAACCAGTGAGTGGCACTAAATATCACCAATAAGTCCTTAAATATCAAAGTAATATGATAGATGATAAAACACCATCTAGATAACCTATTGTTTTATATGAACTTTGCTCTGCTATATAGTTTTTTGACTTATTTTTTTAAGTTAAAAAATGCTTTCACATTTCGAAGCTTTCACATTTCGAACAATTGAGTACATGCCAGGAGTTCATCATTAAATGCCATCATCTTCCCAAGAAATACAGTATTTTTGTTGAAGAATTTTGCTGCATGTTAAAATTGAAGAGCAACTCTAGAAGAGGTAAAGGTAACTCTCAATTTATCAAGGAAGGGTGCATAGATGTAAGAACAACAAGACAGAATTTTAAATTAAATTATATAAAAAATTAGCTCTTTTATCCAATACATGTATGGCTCAAATTTTAGCCATTATGCACTAAGATTAAAGGTCCCATGGCAAATGTTCCGTTTGTTTAATATTACATTAACTTGTCTATTGTCCTCAATGGGCTATGCAGTCCTCAAGGACAGGCAGCATATTCTATTTATCTTTATGTACTTCTAGTAAAAAGAGCAATATATTAGGAGAAATAAATTAGACCTTAATTGAGGACAATCCTGTGTCTACAGCCGTCAGACATGGCTATAGAGGAGACACTAGTAGGATGCTCGAAATGTCACTGAACATTTGTTGAGGAAATGTGAAAATCCCCAGTAAAATTAGTTAGGCTAATGTCTATGTAAAATGATGACTGTTATCCAAAGACAAAGAATGGCAAAGTTTCAACAGCTGACATTTCTTTTTGCCTCTAAAACCAAACCAACCAAAGACAGTTGCATAAAAACATAAATTCACTTAATGGGCTTTCATTTCATCATAACACTATACTAAGAGAATTAAATAACTATGTTCTCTCCCCTTTAGAAGTTCATAAGTGATGGTGCATATCAATTTATAAACAAATGATTGAAGATATACAAATGTGACACAGAATAACACACATTCCTCTTGAGCTTTGTGTCCAGACAAACTTGAATCAGTTAACCTTTGCTCTTATGGTTTTTTTTAATCTAAGAGGAGAATGAAACACACACATTTAAGTTATACTAGATTGATTCATCACTTCATGGCAACAGAATTATCCATGTAATCTAAGTGCCTGATGGAGTGCTGAATAAATGAAGGAGTTAACACATAACTGATTTTTCTGTAGATTTCTATATGGCTTATATCCCCTTTTGATCCAGGTATAGTTTTCCACATAGTTTTCCTCTCCAGTGTACCCTGGCTAGGAAAGATGGCCTATAGTTTGAAAAAGACCTTTAAAGGATACTAAGAAGTAATGTGTGAAATGATCGCGTACTTTAGATTCGAGAACTCTCCTTGTAGGAGATCTGCTGCATGTAATTTGGATTGCCCTGCATATAAGAGGCGGCACCTTAATGACTTTTAAGGTTCCCAGCTTTAATTATCAACAGTTCTAAGATAGAAATCTTTCATATAAGTTTGCCAATTTGTCTCATTTTTGATACCAACTAAAATTATTTTGCAACATTTTTTTTTTGTTCCAAACAAATTGTGCTTCATATGTCTAAATTTCCTTCCCAAGTACCATTCTGTCAACACAGTCTGTCCTTGTGAATTTTTATTGCAGATTGGTATTGGCATAGTGCAGGACATATTGGAGAGAAATCAGAATGTTAGTATGCGTTTCTATAAAATATTTCCTTATAGTGCCTCACATCAGCTATAATATCCTATGACTCCAACAGTATTGCAGTCAAGGAAAATAAAATACACGGATATTATTTTTGTAAAACATAATTGCGCTTCTTTAAATGAACGATGTTTCCACACTTAACCTTTTTAAGAATAATACAGAATTAATTTTAAAGAACAAAAAACCCATGGAATAACTTTTGTTTACACAAACGGATTTCAAAAATGAGTCAGCTCTCAGAAACCTCACTTTTTCCCATATGCCTGTTTGTCGATTAGATCTGTTATTTTTTCCTTTAAGAACTAATTCTCCAGACTTGGTAAGACAATTTTTTGGTAGCAAATAAAAATATTTCCTCCTTGTACTTGCTTTATTCCTTTCCCATATGTGTCTGTGATCTTTATACATTTATTTGTACTCCCTATTTAAACAATGTTGTAAATTGTATTGGAGGAAAGAAAGAAAGGGGCCAGAGATGTGGTAATTTACTATTTCCTTTGTTTTGTTTTCATTGCAATTTCTTTTCCCACTCAGAAACATTTTCCCAGAGTATGATGTTTGCCTAGTTTAAAAAAAAAAGTTACGGAACTGAATAATGTAGGCATAGGGAATGATGAAGACAATGTCTCATGGAGAATCCTAACTGCCTATTTGAACAATTTGAAGGATTTAAATATTTTCTTATTGAGTAAAATTAGCTCTATATATCTATTGCTAGAAATGTTTATTTTAAACTCATAAAAAGTTCTGCTTTGTTTGTAAAAGTAATACCTGCTGGGCTTCACTGCAATTTTCCTTAAATACCCACAGTTGTATGGTATATATTATCAGAGTATAAGATTAATTATTTATAAGAGAAATGAAATTTATGGAAAAGTGACAAAAGAAACCAATACTCCCCTATTCAACAGAGCTATGGGGCAGAGGGGAAAAAAATAACAAGCAAGAAATAGGAACGTATAGGGCCCAAAAAGGGAGGAAAAAGGATGAGGCCAATTCCCAGTGAGCTAGAAATCTAAACAGAGGGTTGATGGAAATTAAGGTGGGTGGATCAGGGTAAAGACTGGTGTGGGGGAAAAGTTTTTAACAGAATCACTAAGGGAGAGTGGAAATTACAAAACACTGGAAGTGAATGTGGTCACATGGCATAGGGAGCTGGTGCGTAGCATCTTTCGGACAGTAAAATATTTCTCCAGGAATAGTTGTGTGCCTTGCAAGGGTCCTTGCAGACTGTCTTGAATGGGTATTTGTTTTCTGTTGTTGTACAGAAAAGTACCCAAATTTAGTGGCTTAAAACACAACCTGTTTATTAGTTCAAGTTCTGTAGGTCAGAAGTCTGGGTAGGCTCACGTGGGGTTCCCTGCTCCGGTTCTCACAAGGTTGAAATCAAAATTGCGGCCAGATTAGGTTCTTATGTGGAGGCTCTGGGGGAAGAGTCCATTACCAGGCTCACTCAGATTGTTGACAGAACCCAATTCCTTGGGCCCGTAGGTCTGAAGTCCTTTTTTCCTCACTGGTTGTGAGCCAGGGGACACTTTTGGCTCTGTGATGCCATTAGCATTCCTTCTCACATAGCCCCCCTCCATCTTCCAACCAGTAATGGTCCATCAAGTCCTTTTCATGACTGAAATCTCTTTGACTTCCTATTTAGCCACCAGCCACAGAAAAAAATCTATTTTTAAGGGCTTACCTCATGAGACCTGGCCCACCCAGGTCTAACCTCCCTATCTTAAGGAAACTGGGTCAATTGATCTATAACCTTAATTATATCTGTAAAATCCCTTTTCCAGGTAACATATATAGTCATGGGAGAGATGTCCCATTGTGTCACAGAGGAGAGAATTATAAAAAGTAAGGGCTATCGAGACTCATTCTCAGAAGCCTGACTACCACATCCCTTCTGGAATTTAGATGACTGGATATTGTCAGACATTTATACTGAACTCCAAAAAAGCACGATTTTGAAAGTTGACGTAACGCAATGATGCTTCTACATGATCAAGTAAGGCTAAATCATAGATTCTCCTTCAAAATTAAAAAAAAAGTAAAATAATAATTACTCTGAACCAGCAATCAACAAAAGAAAGAAAATAGCTCCATAGTATAGTCTTTGAAAAATGGTTTTCCAGGAAAAAAAAAATGACCGATGTGTTTACAGTGGTTACTACTCTTTGCCCATATTTCTTCTCAAAGAAAGAATACATGGTGGAGGTGAAGATAAGTGGGCACAATTTAAAAATCTCACTAACGATTCCCCAGTTTGGAGACCAGCTGAAAGGCAGGGTGTATAGAAAAGCATGGAGAAAATATGCAGATAATTCGCTTAGTGCAAAAGCCGTGCTAGGTCAACTCAGCAACTTCCCAGAGTCAGAAAATTGCTGTGGCTTGCCATCAGCTTCTTCCAGAATGGGAAGCTGGCTAGAGGGAGCTAACTATGAATCCTAATTGCCCAGAGCTAATTATTCCCGGTAGGAATAAAAGACCTGGCAAAAAGAAAGGAGGAGAGGGAGAATGACTATTATAAATAAGATCCTTCTCCACCATGGAAGAAGAACCTCATCGAACCAAAACCCACATGCTTACCTATCATTTCATCATCACGTACCTGGGAAAGGACTGGGGAAAGCTCCCGGAGAGGGAGAGGCAGGTAGTGAAGGAAATTGAACTTCTGAGGCCTGATGATCTCTGTCTGGAGAAGGTTCCATGCATGTCATTGTCATCCTGAATTGGAAAGGATTACAGGAAGTCTGTGGGAAATACCCATACAAACACAACAAATAGGTCTACTGAACACCCTTGCAAAGTTTTAAAAACAATTTCAGAAGGAAAAGCAAACACCAAGCCCATCAACCACAACTACTCAGAGCCCTAGCTCCGGTTCCTCTCTTTGTACCGTCAGCAAAGGAAATGCATACAGACTCCAGTCTTCAACCTGAAGATAATCTAAGATAATGAGAAGAGAGGCGGGGGAAATTAATTCTTAAATAAGTAACACAAGGTCTTAAAGCAGTTTTCATGTTAATCACCAGTAGGATAAAGAATCTGATAGCCTTAACAGTGCAAAGCAAGGCAAGTTTTACAGGTTTGTGGCTGAACTAAATACATTGCATGTGCCCTGTTCTACCCCAGATCTGTTATATACTCAGCAACCTCCTCAGCTGGTCATGGAATTCTGGGGCATTAACAAATGCAACCAACTGAGGTCCTGAAGCCAATGTCAAATGTGAGAAACAGATCATTCCGCATAATTTCCCTGTGATATTATATGTGAAAAATGTCCAGCAAATACTTTGCAAATTAGCTCACAGCCTTCTCAGCACATGCTTGTTTTCAACCTATCATTATAGTCTGTTGAACAAAAAAATTTTACCTAACCCTGTAAATCTACAAACATTCATTCTAAAGCATTCACAAACTTAGATTAGTCAGTGGGAGTGAGCAAGATGGGGGAAGGGGGGGCGGGAAGAGAAGCTCCTAATTACTAAAATTAATAAGGTTTGCTTCAAAGACATGTATAAAACTCTGTAACATAACATGTTTTTCTGAGGCACATGTGATATATTTTCAAGTGTTTATTCTATATCAGGTTTCAAAAAAATCCGAAATTCATAAAAGAGCATTGCTATAGTTAATGCATGCTTTGAAGAAATTTCTTTTCCACTTGATTATTTTGAAGAGAGATTAAGCCCTATATCCATTTCTCAAGTGGTGTTTTCACGGGCATTTGCTTTATAAATCTTCTTTAAACTATATATCTGTTTCTTATGCATGTGTCTGTGTAAAATCTTTTGTATATTGTAATTTACAAGTAAAAAAAAGAGTGTACAAATGAAATAAATTACAAACAGAATACTTCCAAGTCCGTCACAATTTCACTCCAGATTTAAAGCACATTTATGGAACAGTCTGGAGGAAAAGAAGTTTTTTTTTTAAATCAGTCTTTCAGATGCTGTAAAAGATAAATGAAGGAGTGATCTTCACCCCAAAGCCAAGAAACATACATTACAAACACAAGAAAAGGTAGACTAGGACCGATTTCTCTCTCTCTCTCAAAAAAGAAGAATCTTCTAAATTTTAATCAGTGAATAGTTAGGAACCTTCCTAAAAAGAGCAGACTCTGTCATAGAACATATTTTAGATTTCAAGTAATCAAAAGTGTGTTTTCTTGGTTTATAAAAAGAAGAAAATGATGTTTGGCTACAAATCACACAGTGACACAAGGAAAAAAAAACAAGACAAAATGACATGATATATAATAATGCTATCTATTTTAAACCTTTCAAGACGATTCTAAGTGTTTCATTTGAAAATCTTTTTAATGTGGGGCACCTGGGTGGCTCAGTTGGTTAAGCATCCGACTTTGGCTCAGGTCATGATCTCGTGGTCCGTGGGTTCCTGCCCAAATCGGGCTCTGTGCTGACAGCTCAGAGCCTGGAGCCTGCTTGGGATTCTATGTCTCCTTCTCTCTCTCAGAACGTGAGGGGGCAGGGAGAGGGCCAGAGAGAGAGGGAGACACAGAATCTGAAGCAGGCTCCAGGCTCTGAGCTGTCAGCACAGAGTTGAACACGGGCTCGAACCCATGAACAGAGAGATGATGGCCTGAGCCGAACTCGAATGCCTAACCGACCGAGCCACCCAGGCTCGCCTCTAAGTGTTTCATTTTAACAACTTCAATATTCTTAGTGCTATTACAAACATTTAAATTAATGCTGTTAAAAATAAATAACTTGGTTTAGGAGAATGTTGGAACCAATTAGATGATAAATGAGTTGAAGTAGTAATACATTGTTAACTTGAAACTTTTACCTTCCCAAGAAAGGTAAATGCAGGACATTTCCTTAGCAAAGGGAGGGACAGTTTGGGAAGCTCATTCCAAGAAGGAATGAGTGAGAATAACACTCATGTATTTTGATTCATGTCTTCTATTTACATGATCATATTTTTCTGTTTTGTTTGGAATACATATATAATAAATTATATTGATCAATTTCTTATTGTTTCACCCAGTAACATTTCTGGAACTAGCCTTTCCTGATCTTACTGCAATGATCTGTAGATACTTTGCAAGATTCGATTTGAAATAAAAAAAAAAAAAAAACGTTTCTATTTCTGTATTCACAAGAGATGTAGGTAAATAGCACTTTTTTGGTACTCTAACAAGTTTTTAATCTGATGTATGTTGGCTTTATAAAATGAATTGCACAGCTTTCCATTCACTTTTGACTGGAAGTTTTAATACCTTTGGAATGATTTTTTATTTAACAGTTAAACGAAGTTCAATTGTGAACATATCTTGTCCTGGGGTCTTTTACATGTTTAGAATGTTGATGACCTTTCCAAGTTTTTCATGGAAATTAACATATTCCAGTTCTTTCACTTCTTGAGTTAATTTGGATAATTTATGTTTTGCCGTGAAATCACCTATTTCGTTTAGAGTTTCAAGTAGATTTACAGATAATGAGATCCCCTAGTTCTACTGCTTTCATTAGGATATGTGTTACACCTTTAAGAAAATATTTACACACTTGTCTACTTTTCTATCCCTGTATTTTCTTTAATCAGATTTTAAAGAGGTTTATATAATTCATATATTTAATTCAAATATTCAAAAATCAATGTTTAATTGACTTGCTCATTTTCTGTTTCTTTCAGGTCCTATCTTTAATTTTTTTTAATTGTTACTTATTTTTGAGAGAGAGAGACAGAGACAGAGACAGAGACAGAATGCAAGCAGGGGAGCGGCAGAGAGAGAGGGAGACACAGAATCCAAGGCAGGCTCCAGGCTCTGAGCTGTCAGCACAGAGCCCTACACAGGGCTCGAACTCACAAACTATGAGATCATGACCCTCGCCGACGTCAGACCCTTAACCGATTGAGCCACCCAGGTACCCCTCAGTTCCTATCTTTATCAACTCTTTCTTCTTAATTTTTTTTGTATCATTTTTCTGTTTTTCTTTACTGCTGAAGACTGTTACTATTTTCTCTGTAATTTTTAACATGAAGTATGAACCTATATTTATTCTTTTAATTGATTTATAGATGCTTTAAAATTTCACATTTGATTTCCTTTCTGACTCAAGAGCTATCACAAATATTTCTTAATTTCCAAGTACTACTCTTGTTAATTTTTAATTATTTTTAAACTTACTGAATCATAAGACAAAACCACCTATAGACTCTTCACTTCTTAAGTTTTATCAAGACTTAATCTCCATCTAAACTTTTCTTTCTCTGAGTTGTCTATCTTGCCTGCAGGAGCCCCTGCCCCATCACATGACCCCTCTAGAACTGTAGACTGAATTCATCTCCTTGGTTTATTTAAGGAATTAGATCTGGCCTTGCTGCCTGTGACTAGTCCCTGCTCCTAAAAATCACTCTACTGGTTTCCTGCTAAAACTCAGTCCAAAATCCCAACATTCTTTTAGAGGCTACTAAAACCAAAACTCTCCCTATTGCTTGATTTCTTCACATTCCCACATCTTTTGACAAGTCATTTTATCATTCTGTGGCTGATCGATCACTGGGTTTAATACTCTTCAGGAGACTGGCCCCATTCCTAATAGGTCAACCCTGGGATAAGGCCCGAGCATGGGTCCAACAACTATAACTAGGAGGATGCTCTCTAGAAGAGAAAGGAAATGTTGGTTTTTTTCTGCCATTTTCCAGCAATTGCTTATTATCTTCATTCTTGGCTACCAACTTCTTCAGCGGGGTGATAATGAAGCAAGATGCAATTAACTTGAAATCTTTATTTTACTTTTCGATGAGTCGTTCTCTGAACTCATTTTTTTCCAGGCACATGTTGATCTTACTATCTCTGTACTTCATGAATTTGTGATTTTGACCAATGAGGGGAAAAATCCACAAACAAAACAGATTGCCTTGGTATATCAGATTTCATCGTAAGGCCAAAAAACACAGGAAAACTTCAGTGTTGTTTTGTCCTAAGATTTTAAACATGGACATAGTTACCTTGAGACTAAGTGATTTTGATGGGAATTTATTTTTCCTTATGTCTCTTTTTCTTCAAATCCTGTGGGTTCAGTGATTACTCTTTTTAAAGAGAGAAGGTAGTTTCAACTGTTATTTTAAACCACTTTGCTTCATTTTGTATATAATGCTTTAATTTAAAAATATTTTTTCAAAATATCCAAACTTTGGCCTAGTTCAATGCACATTTTCTGACTCAGAAAACCTTCCCCTGCCACGATAATAAAGTGCATTGATAAAAAGGACTTGCAGCGAGCTTAAAAAACACGGCCATATGGTTAACCTGACCTGGTTTTATATGATCTGAGGTTTCCCAAAGTAATATAATACATGTTTTGCTCTGATTCAGAGCGAATCAAGGCTTATTCCTGATTTGGGTCCAGCTCATGTGGAAGTCTTAATGTGGGGGAAGGTAGAGAGATGAGCTGCATTCTAGAAGGCCATGATAAAATGTACATCTTGGGATACTGGTGGCATAATTTGACATCCTTTATTTGTCTAATTTGCTGTAGTTTTCAAAAGTATCTGCTCTTGGGTCGCAATTATACAGCCTTCCTTCCCACTCCTTCAATTTTTATTAAAAAAGTCCTTTATAAATACGGTTTGCACCTGTAAATAACTTCTATAACCAATGAAGTAAATGGTGATATATGTATATAATAAAATACGCTGTAATTTTACATTATTATACCTGTGTTTAGAATTACCGGTAATTTTTACATTTCTTCATTGCAATTTTTTTTACTTCCCAAATTATCAATAATTGGCATGTGTTATTTTTGTAGTCAGAACGCATCGTGCTTTGAAACACACTTCATGAGAAATATAGGGTTTAATTTGTTTCCAAATACTCCTACTTGCAAATAGCATGTAAGGGAATATATGAGAAAATAATATACAGTTAATACATTAAAAGCAGTTTATTTGGCTTGTAAATTACTATAGAGCCAAATTTTAAAAGCGATCATTAAGTATGCATTTATACAAATCATTTATTTTTTTACCCTAACAGTAATGATCATTAATTTTATTTTAATAAAATAAAATTTATTTAATAAAAATAAATTTATTTAATAAAAATAAATTTATTTATTTTACAGAGTAGATTATATAAATATGTTTAAGAATAAATTATTGTCAAAAATTATCATAAGGTTTATTGATCTTGTGGGCACTTGTTTAAAAATCATATGTCCTCACTGGTTAGAAAATAACATTTTTATGCCGTTTGCTATCTGAATCTAAATTATGTTCCCCCAGCACACCATCTCAAATGGAATCCTAGCATTGCCTTTCAATTTCATCACATTGCCCTGGCAATTTACAAGCCCTCGTTCCAGGATCACAATCCAATAAATCATGTATTAATGATACACATACACCATTTCTTACCTTCTCTTCCATCCTTTGGCCTCTTCTGCCAACACTCCCCTCCTCTCTCCTTGTTCTTATGCGGTGACTTTTCTGGTTTCACTCAGCAACTAGAAGACATCAGAAGAGAATTCCCTTATCTTCCCATGACCACATCCTCTTATGGTCTGCATTGGTGTTCTCTCCTTTCCTAAGTCCTTGCTCCTTTCTACTTTTCACCTTTCTACTAGATCCCATCTGTTCTTGGACACACAATCATTTATCCTGCAATTATCCACTCCTGTTACAAACACATCATGAGTCTTTCCCTCTTTAGAGTAGGGGTTGTTTTCAATAGAAACAAGCAGGAATGGCTTTTATTTACACATGCCTCTCTGGAGAGCCGATTTCTCTTCAGTTACTGCCACATTTCTATTGCCAAGGGAAAAACTAGTTTAAGAAACTCAAGTAAAGGTTAAAGACACACCTGCTGCACATCAGGTTGCATGACCAGGTTACTCAGAGCCAAAGCAGGATTTTGTAGGGAAAGGATAAGAGAGGGGGACATGTGGTTTGGCTCAGGTAGCAGCTTTCATCTCCAACACCTGTAAAACTTGCTGTTGGGACAGTGGAAGATTGTTCCAGTTTGTCATTCCTACTAGCTGGTGTGGTTGGCACAATGACATCCCAATAACTGTCAGAACAGTTTTTTTCAAGAGCTGTTCGGTAAGCCTGTGGTTTGTTGGTTAGACAAGGTTCGGGGGTGAGAGGTTTAACAAAATGGAGGAAAGGGAGAAAAAAAAACAACACCAGAAAACAGAAGCAATGGTTGAAACCAGGGAAACTGGGGACCCTCTGTCTTATCTTTTTGAATCTTTGCACTCTCTTCTCCCCTGTAGGAGAATCCATGAAATTATTTTCCATTCTCTTTATTGTCTTTAGGGCCTCACCTCCTATTTTGTCTTAAACTAATCAAGCTTTCTTTCTCAACACTCTAGTGAAAATCCCCTTGTCAATGTCTTCAATGACAGCAATTTTATCAAATCCAATATTAAACACTCTAAATTTTCAATATCATTTGATACTCTACAATTTCTGCCTTGTTTAGAGAATAAGATCCCTCTGGAAAGTGATTTTATTTAAAATTATATATATATATAAAGTCCACCAAAATAAATCTTTAGGTCACTAATGACTTCATCATTGCTAAATCCAATGGTAAATTCTCTGCCCTTGTCTCAGTTGATAAACTCACATTTGACTCCATCGGTCTCTCTTTCTTTCTTGAAACACTTCTTCATCTGTCTTCTGGGTTCCTCATGGTCATGGTTTTCCCAGACATTTCCTGAAGTTATTCACTGACCGTTTCTTCTCAGTCTCTACACCTTTGTCTTTTCTTCGTAACTTTTACATCTCTGAGGTTCACGTTTTCTCCCTTTTCTCCTTCTGCTTTCCCTCACTTTCTAGATGATCTTACCTAGTGCTGTGGTTTTAAGTAAAAATCTTTGTGCTGATGTGTCACTCTCAAAGTTATACATCTAGATCAAAAATTAACCTTGAGTTCCAGGCTCCAGACTTTCTCTCTCACTCCAGAAGGCCAGGGCTTTCATTATCTGGTTCACAGCTCTGTTAGTAATGTCTGGAATAGTGCCTGACATATGAATGTATTCTATACATTTTTTGTGGAAGAAATGACTGAATGACTCTTCTGTTTTTCCTCCAGCACACGACCTATTATCTATTCATAATAGTTTCATTGTGGAACATCCTATCTCTTACCAATAAGGTAGTAATTTAAGACTCTCTCTTTCTTAGAAGTCTTTTGTGTGGGTCAAAGTTAATTGATCATTAATTGAATTGACCATTCCTCTGCCTTTCCACACCACTTTGCATCATTCCATTCCTTTGTCATTCCAAATATCATTATTGGACTGGAATGTTAGAGTAGTCACTGGTGTATATGTTAGGTATGTCATATCAGGATGCGAGCCATTTGAGAAGTGGAATCATGTCTTATGTACATGTTTGTTCCTGCCACCTAATCCCATGTTTGGCGTATTGTAGAGGCAATGACACTTTTGCTGACACCATAAATACCATTTTTTTTTCAGTTTGCATAAGCAGATTTCAAATCTGTCTCAAAATTTCTTTTCTTTCCCTGGTTTATTAGTGCACTGAGCTAGCTATTCTTCCAGATTCCACAGCCAATTCTTTTTTGTTGATTTGATACTACAAGATGTTTATCCCATCATCCTATCAGCCATAAGAGTCCCATTATAGCCATTTCTGTCTCCTCATAAGAGAAGAAGAATAATCATTCTGTCTTGGGTTCTGTTCTGATTTGAAGACTTGGGTAGAAACCACCACAGAAATCAAAATAGAAAACAAATGTGCATTGGAAGGTTTTAGACTTCTTTGTAAATACAAATTAATTTCTCTTTAGGGTCTGTGGTATTTTTCCCTACGAGGTGCTATTTCCCCGCTGGAAAAAGAAAAAAAAATCAGAAAAGCAGACAAAAATATTTATTTATATATAAATATAAAATACAGAATACCTTGAGGGAGGTGGTTTGAAATTTTGGCCAAATGAGACATAATGTATATATTATTTTAAAATATTTTTAAACTGCAGAAAGCCATGGAAAAATGTTTATGACCAAAGCTAAAGGAAAGAATGAATATATAAAATTGTTTTCCAGTATCGTCTGTTATTTATAGGTTTGCACATGTATAGATGAATAAACATCTTCACACGTACTTATGGGAAAAGAATGCAAGAGAAAACTAGAAAGAACTACATCAAAATGCTAGTTGTTTGCTCTGGGAGGTGATTTTATTTATGTATATTTTTTCCGTATTTATTTTTTCTGTTTTTTTAATGTATTTTCAAATTAGTCCAATCATCTTATATGTGTTGTCATAAAAATATATTACCCTATAACCGTAGACGAACTATAGAGTTCCCGTATCTTTACATTTAACTTAGTTAGCTGTTTTAATTTAACACCAACATTTGCATTTTCATTTAGAAATTTTTCTCCTGGTTCTCAAAAGTGATACAACTAATAGAGTATCAATGGAAGGCATAGTGAACAGAATTCACTCAGAAAACCCTGACTTTGGTCCATGCTCTGCCACAAACTGAGTGTCATTCAGAAGAGACTGAACCTTTTTTGGCCATCAGTTCCTCCATCTGTGACAGAGAAGGCTAGGGCAGATGACCTCCAAAACGTGTCTTCTCATGCACCTAAGCGCTCATTATATAAATACGATTCTATGAACAATTTTGTACTATGTTACTTAACTCACAATGAGGAGACTAATTCCATGCATTTTTGGGTGCTGTTTGAAATAATGATCTCAAGAGTGTCTGGAACTTAGAAAAATCCAATTCTACTTAAATTGTTTTTTTTTAATGTTTTATTTTTGAGACAGAGAGATACAGAGCATGAGCGAGGGAGGGTCAGAGAGAGAAGGAGACACAGGATCTGAAGCAGGCTCCAGGCTCTGAGCTGTCAGCACGGAGCCCGACGCAGGGCTCGAACTCAGACCGCGAGATCATGACCTGAGCTGAAGTCAGAAGCTCAACCGACTGAACCACCCAGGCGCCCCTAGAAAAATCCAATTCTAAAAACTGCAGTGTGACAAATATGGCTGAGTTCAACATCAATCTTGAATCTTTGGTTGAGAATTTCTCCTTCCAGATATTCTAATGGAAACCAACCCTACCGGCATAATTTTTTTCAATGTCCATATATGCTTCCGCTATGATTCGGAACTTCCTAGGTACAAGCTACAATTAAAATATGTATGGGAGGACGTTAAATTGTGGACATCCATAACTGTAATTTCAAACACTTATTTTAAAAGAGACAAAAAACCCAAAAGACTCCAAAAATGTTTCTATAAGATGGACTGCCTTAGGTATACAGGAATTGCACACGTGCCAAAACGTACATGAATAAATGGAGATGGGCTACAATTGATCAGGGCTCAACCACTGCCCGCGGCAGGTGGTTAGAAGGTAGCTGCAGGAACTGTAAGGATGCCTGAGGAAGATTTAAACTCCTTGCAAGCTGACACCTTTGGGCTCCTGCAGCATGGGGGAGAGACGTACAGTAATGAATACGTGCACCAGGCAAACTCTCTTTAAAAAAAGTGATCATGGGCTAAATCCAGCTATTTTTACTAACATTGCTACTGTGATTTGTTCTTCTGAGATTTCCTGCCTGATTGGCTCCCTCTCTGGGGATTGACCTTCTGTGAGAAGCGGGAGGGTGAGCTCCCTGAGGAAGCAAGGGAACTAAAAACAACAGAAGTGAGATGCCCTGCTTGGATGGAAGTAAGGAGGAGGTTAAGCGCCTCTGGCAGGACAGTAGAGTGGGTTGCTGCCCACCCACTGCCTCCAGGAACACATCAGTGAAAACCAGGGCTCGGCTTTCATAATAGCTTGAATAATAACAGTATTTATAAAACATAGCTCTCTAAAGAACTCAAAGCACTTCCCACTCACAGTCTTACTGTGTCTGGGTGGCCCCAGATCCTCGACCCCAGTTAGGCAGGAAGCATAAGGAAGAGAGTCCCGAGTCCTAGCTTTGGAGGACTTTTTTTTCCTCCACTGCTGTAGCATCTAGAATCCAGGGAAGCCGAGGCACTTCGGTGACTTTCTCCTCGTGATGACCTTACTTCCTCACAGCTTTCCATTTTTCTTCCCCTTAGGTACAAAAACAAACATTAAAAAGAGACATGTACATTTTCTAAAATTTTGTCTTAATTTTGAAACCTTGTTTCTTAGCCTATTTCTCCCCTTCCCAATGAAACTTCTCTTTTCTCTTTTCCTGGGTATAATTATGCATTGCCTTTTTTTTTTTTTTAAATATACGTTGCCTTTTGAATGGCCTCAGACACACAAGCTGGGCCCTATAGAGTCTATATTAAAAAGTCACTGTGGAGTGCCTGGGTGGCTCAGTCGGTTAAGCATCTGACTTCGGATCAGGTCATGATCTCACGGTTCGTGAGTTCAAGCCCCGCTTCGGGCTTTGTGCTGACAGTTCAGAGCCTGGAGCCGGCTTTGGATTCTGTGTTCCCTTGTTCTCTGCCCCTCTGCTCGCACTCTGCCTCCCTCTCTCAAATATAAATAAACATCAAAATTAAAAAAAAGTCACTCTGATTTTTAATTTTGGTTTTTAAATCTCTTCATTCTCATGCGTGCTACACCACATCAACTGCTTTTCAAGAATGAGAGACTGATAGAATCCAAGAAAAGGTCAATGTTTAAACATTTTCATAATAAACATGAGCATTACCAATAGCATAGATATAAATAAGACTTCTGGCTTCTTTTTGCAATATTCACACAATCTTCAAAAAATAGTCATCGATAATTTTTTTAGACTTCCATAATCTGACACTCATTAATGTGCTATTCTATTTCTTTGAAATCCAATTTATTCTACTTATTTTCTGCCACCAAAGTGTTGTTTTACTCCCCCATTTGCCCACCTTGACAGTGTAGAAGCAAAGACTACCAAAGAATGGAAATCAGTTCAGGGACTCATTTTCCAAATTCTCCAAATATGCGTCAAGACATGAATACATCCAGTGAAGAATGTTGGCTAAAAGACGATGCGTGCAAGATGATTAACTTTTTTCTTTAATTTGGCATGTATATATGGCTTAGTAGAAGAGCTCCTATCAATGAGTGGCTTGGAAAAGAAATCATGACAAGTACGGGACACTGCCTGATGGTTTCATTTGTTCTGAGCTCGCAAGTAAAACATTGGGGAACATACAGTATAAATAAGATGTGAAAATGTGCCCACTCACAAATAGCTCATGCCTGTTACTCACCAATTTTAAAATTATGGATGCTGTCTATAAATAGGATTTAAGTTTATGTAAAAATGAAAACACTATCTGTTTATCTAATTAAAGGACACGCCATTTTGGACCCAGAAGTGGTTTTGAAGAGCTCATCAAATGGCCTAATTTTATGGAAATTTAAATGTCTGGCACAGAAAATTACCCTTATGATAGAAATGTCAGTCTCAGCACACATCAAGCTTTATCCCCACAATTTTCTGCCGTTCGTGCGACCACAGGAATGTTGGTGTGAAAATACATAGTTATATAACATATCATGTACTGAGCCATCTTGGAGAATTTTATAACGCACCATTTATTTATTTCTGAACATTTTCCTGGATGCTTTTCAGAAGTCACTGCTAGAGCCAAAGTTGTCCTTGTCCCTAGACAGACCTTGCCCAGTATTCAATAAATAATCACCTAAATGTGAGCATGATTTTTAAAGTTCTAATGCCTATTTCCTTGAATCAATCTGGATGGAAGAAGAAAGTGAACAAAATTGTTCCAGCATGTTATTAACATTCTCATCTTCATGTGGAAATTCTTATTTAAAAATCCTGGAGCCATATTTTTGGCCAAAAAAAAAAAAAAAAAAAAAAGAAAAAGAAAGAAAGAAAGAAAGTAAAAGGGAGCAGATGTATCCAAATTCTCTCATCCTGAATATGGTATTAGAAAATACAAATAGCTTAAAAATAAAAACTGGAACTTTACATTATGATTCTTTAATTGGGATTAGCAAAATAGTTTTTTAGAACTCAAAAAGAAAAAAAATACACGTGGTATTTTTTCCTTCTTGACAATAATATGCAGTATTCAATGTGATTTTCCAAACAAGATCACAATTTCTTGGCTTTCATCACATTAATATCTCTGTATCTATAATAACAGCATGTTCCAGGCATTGTTTTCACAGCAGGGTTTTTCCAAAATATTAGCTTTGCTAGTAATTTAAGAGAGTGTCTGTATTACCCCTTCCTTCTTATCTACCATTCCCTCAATTTACCTGGCTTCCGGGCACACAGCAAGACAGGCTTTTCACTAATGTCTTTCTTCTCTTTGCCTCTCTCTCTCTCTCTATTTCTTTCTATATATATAACATATGACTTATACGCAGGTATATCTATAATTGTTATAATTATATTGTAACTTGTATATATTATCATGCATTAGATTATATTATTTAATTATTTAATAATAATTAAAATAGTTTTAATTTTCTTAGCCAAAATGAATCATCTTTTTAGAATTAAGTTGCCATGGCAGTTTGAAAAAGTTTGATTTGCTTTATTGAAACACATAATTTTTATGCTTTCACAGCTGGTAGTTTTCAGGCTAACCATGTGAAATTTCAAAATTAAATTATGCATCTTGCAAGGAAGACAGCTTTGAGTTAAGACCAAGCTATATCCTGAAAATCAATGCCACAATTCATGCAGTTTATTGATTTAAATATGTATTATCATGCTGTGTGTTATTTCTGGTCTGGAATCATGACCTCAAATATTTATCTTTGAAAATAATCTCAGGAAACACTTCAGGAGAAATCCAAGCAAACTCCAGAATTAGATCACCAAATCATTCATATACATATATCCCAGATTGGGACAAACAGACTATATAATACAACTGTGAACAAAATATACTGACTGCTCCTTCAGTTAGGTACTAATTTTTTTTGAATTTTGACACTTCCAACTGTGAAAATAATTTGTAAAACACAAGTAAATATTTTAAAAGTATAAAAAGTTTTTAGCCCCCTTATTAATATTCTCAATAAGCACTTATTAAATATTAATACAGTTTCAGATGGAAAACTATCCATTTAATCTTGTTTTTAAAACTTTCTCTGAGAGCAACTTTATTTATCAATATTATAAAATACAATTAAATTACTCTGTAATTAGTATACCATACAATTAAATAGAAAGTTGTGCTAGATGGCAACCAATTCCTTGACAGTTGAATGCATGCTGGCTTCTTCACTTAGAACTGAATTTTAACAACCACAGAAAATAAGCAAGAAAAATAACTACAGAAGAGAATGGAAAAACCACCCTGTCTTCATTGTGAGGCAAACTTTACAATATGCATTGAATAGCAAATGTAGCCGTAATCTTACAAATATATATTGTATAATAAATCTGAATGCTATGAATAATCTCCATTTCAGTAAAAGATTCTCACAAATTTTATAATGTAAGCTCTGATGTAAGATGGCAGGTTGAACACAAATATTTATTCCCTCTAGAAATGTCACTTCAGTGTCAGCCAGGGAAAGGATTTTTACAAAATGAACAAATAATCAAAGACAAAAAAATGGGAGAGGACTTAAGGCTCATAAAGTTTCCAAAGCTAAAAAGCAGGTGGCCAAAATGGTCTTGACTCAAGAAGCTTTGGAAATCTGATCCGGCCAGCAGGAGAGTAAACCAAGAAGCAACCAATTAAATACCATGTAACAACCCAAACATGCAAAAGTTGATAGCACCTGTTACTTTGGAAATGGCAATGAAACTGGGATTAAAAATAGGGGGATCGATAAAAAAAAATGCTTAAGAAGAAATTAAAATGGAGTTAAGGAGAAATGTTCAGATTTTCTTCCACACTAAGCAGTGAAGCCAAAGCAGCAGAAAACTGAAGGTTTAGCTTCTGGAAAACGTGAATAGCATATCTGCTTCTGTGGACAGCGCACAGAACTGTGTAGAGACACATTCTGAAATCTGGGCTATCGAGTGACTACTGAGAACCCCCTGCCTTCTTTCCCAGTTATTATGGGCTGAATTTTGTCCCTCCCTCACTACCTCATACTTCATGTGTTGAAGTCCTAACCCTCGTGTCTCAAAATGTGACAGTATTTGGAGATAGGGTTTTAAAGAGGTGATTAAGTTAAAGCCATTAGGATAGGACCTAATCAATTTGACTGGTGGTCTGATAGGCAGAGGAGACTGGGACACACAGAGAGATATTAGGGATGTGGAGAATGGCTATGTGAGAGCAGAACAAGAAGACAGTCATCTGTAAGCTAAGGAGAGAGCCCTCAGGAGAAGCCAAACCTGCTGACACCTTGACATTTGACTTCTAGCCTCCAGAACTGTGAGTAATAAATTTATGTTGCTTAAGCCACCCAGTCTATGGTATTTTGTTGTGGCTGCCCTAGGGGACAAGTACACCAGTTAACTTCAAGAACACTGGCAACTTCTGGGCAAATAATTGTATGAACTTTCCACGGGGACAATGTTTATTACTGCAACCTCTTAATTCTAATTAAAAAAAAAAAAAAAACAGAGAAAGAGTGATATATTTGTCATAATTTGGATAATATGCTCCATTATCTTTTTAAAGTGGTAGATACAGGGGCACCTGGGTGGCTCAGGTGGTTGAGCGTCCAACTCTTGATTTCAGCTCAGGTCATGATCCCAGGGTCGTGGGATCGAGCCCCACCTCAGGCTCTGCACTGAGCATCAAGCTTCCTTAAGATTCTCTCTCTCTCTCCCTCTGCCTCTCTCCCCTGCTCACACCCTTTCTCTAAAATTAAAAAAGTAAATAAATGTATTTAGTAATGTAAAGTAATAAATGTATTAGTTAATAAAATTAAGAAAATTCAATTTTGATCAAGTTGCTGATCACTAAATCACTGATTCTTTTATTACTTTCTTAACTTTTTTGTGTTGTATATAAAATTTCTTATGAAATTCTTACGTTATATTCATTTAAACATTTTATTACATTATTTTGATATATATTTTAGAAATTAAGTTTTGAAACATACTAGAACTTTAAGAATTCCATGTGTCTTTGATAATCTATCAGATATCAGGGTTGTTTGATTAGAAACATTATTAAAAGAAGTATTTACAGAGCACATTTTAACTCAGAGCTCTGTAGGTCATCTAAACTAAAATGCTGGTCCAACTGTCTCAATTTAAAGATAAGAAAACTAGGATCAAGAGAAGCATGCAGGCAGAAAGTGGTAGAACAAAATCTAGAATTCAAGTCTTTGGAATGTTAATAAACGGTGGTCTGGTCATATAGAAAAAGAAGTACTCTATGTTTTATCAAAGTGTCTCTTAGTCTTTGTGCATATTGGGTCTGATGTAAATTTCATATGTTTATGTGATTTTTGTTTTTTAAGGATTTATGACTTCCAAAGTGTTAAAGATGTTAAAAATAAAAATATACAAAAACTTCATTGTTGGATAGGAATTCTCTCTACCTAAGCACACAAACGTCCACCATTTTCATCTTCGTATGTTATTCTTCCAGAAATTTATGTATGTTTGTGTCTCCACATATTTTGTGCATTGCTCTATTAAAACTTGTTTTGTTTTTACTTAGTGTTCTCCTCACTAAAATACAGTTATTTGGGGCGCCTGGGTGGCGCAGTCGGTTAAGCGTCCGACTTCAGCCAGGTCACGATCTCGCGGTCCGGGAGTTCGAGCCCCGCGTCGGGCTCTGGGCTGATGGCTCAGAGCCTGGAGCCTGTTTCTGATTCTGTGTCTCCCTCTCTCTCTGCCCCTCGCCCGTTCATGCTCTGTCTCTCTCTGTCCCAAAAATAAATAAACGTTGAAAAAAAAAATAAAATACAGTTATTTGTATGTATATCTTATTATGTGCACTATCACAAACAATCAGAAAAGATATCTAGTCTTATTCATAATTGCTCTCTCAACAGTTTTAGTAGAGTGTTGTTCATAAATTATTCATACAATAGATTACTATATGCAATTAAGAAGTAGGCAGATGAGATTACTTGAAGATACGTTATGGACCAGATGAATGACATTATAGTTTAAGGCACCTGGGTGCTGTAGCTGTAACTGTTAAACTAAGGCAGTCAGATTCAATTCATCTCTAGGTGGCCAGACAAATGTCAGCTTTCACTGTCTGAGATGCATGGATGCATGAGAGATCCATCGGGGGCAGGACCATGGAGAGCTCTATGGTTTGCAGTACATTTCTTTCAAGCTGCAATTGCGTTCTTTACCCTTCAGAGTTAGGTTCTACCGGCTTAAATGTATTCCAGCCAATTAACACAAATACTGGGCCTAATTAAACAGCTAACAAATCCAGGAATCTTTTCTTAAATATCCCCAAATCACCTCTTTTTAGAGAACTTAAGTGTAAAATCAGTTTAGGGAGATGGGTGTTGACAGTCAGAATGCAATTAAGCCTATTTAAAATCTTAACAATGTGTGTGTGTGTGTGTGTGTGTGTGTGTGTACATGTATATGTGTCTATGTGCAGTTTTAATTTAAATAGAAAAATAAAATTACACATAATGCACTGAAGGCAACTTATATACCTAAAGATTAAAAAATAAGAGTAAATAAGAGTAAATACAAAACTGATTTCACCCCTTGCTTCCTCATAAATTTTTAGTACGTACCTTCTTTCCCGGTTATAGTAGATTATTTAAATCCATTCTGTGTTCTGGGGAAAATATTGTATTATGACACATTTGTATGTGGCTTAGATCCTCCATATATATATATATATATATATATATATATATATATATAGCCAGAAAACATGAAGAACTTAAAGAATGTGGATATCAGCCTCCCTTATACATGACCTTTATTTGTAGATGCTTAATGAATGGTTTGTTCTGGCTTTCAACTCATGGAACATTTAGTGAGAATCTGCTCTTAGTAGTCTTTGGGAATAACATAGCAATCTTTGACATGGAGATGACAATCACATTTATTAAATACATATTGTGTGCTTGGCTCTGTGGAAGACATGCTTCTTTTATGATATCCTTATAAAGACTGGATTTTAGCAAGAGTGAGATGGAAGCCATTTGGAGAACTTTAAAAAGGAGAATAGTATGTTCAGAGAACATTGATGTAGTACTTAGTAGTATGAGCTGTAGTGTTAGACTACCTGGGTATGAAATACCAGGTGTTTTGGGCACCTGGTGGCTCAGTCAGTTAAGCATCCAGCTCTTGATTTCGGCTCAGGTCATGATCTCATGGTTCATGGGATCGAGTCCTGCCTCAGGCTGCGTGCTGACAGAGAGGAGCCTGCTTGGGATTCTCTCTCTCCCTCTCTCTCTGCCCCTCCCCCCTCAAGATAAATAAACATTGAAATACCAATTGTTGAATTTGGGCAACTGTTGAGCCTTTACATAGTTCAGTTTCCACGTATGTAAAATGGGACTTAACATTGGTGTTGTTTTGAGGAGAAAATTTTTATTTATTTTTATTTATTTCTTTTATAATTTTTTAAAAGTTTATTTATTTTTGAGAGAGACAGAGCATGAGCAGGGGAGGGGCAGAAAGAGAGTGAGACACAGAATCCAAAGCAGGCTCCAGGCTCCAAAGCCCCATGCCTGGTTTGAACTCATGAACCGTGAGATCATGACCTGAGCTGAAGTTGGACACTTAACCAGTTCAGCCACCTAGGTACCCCTGAGGAGAGAAAAATTTTAAAAGTAAAATGCTTACAACAGTGTTCTCACATAGTAAACTCTCAATGATTATTTAATATTATAATGTAATCTAAATTTTAATACGTTATTCTGACTATTGTGTGCAGCGTAGATTACATGGGAAAGAGTAAAGCAGAAAGATCAGTTCAGAAAGCATCATATGAGTCCCATCCCAGATGTTAGTGGCTTGAGAGCATAGTGAAGAAACAAAAGTGACCTGACTCAAAATGTACTTTTGAGGTAGAACCCACAAGACTTGCTTATGAATTGGATAGGAGTTGAGGGAAGAAGAGAGAGAGATCAAGGTTGACCACTATATTGCCTGCAAGAAGTGTGTGGGTGATGGTATTATTTTCTGAAACAGGAAAGACTGTGGAAGGAACAGGTTTTAGGGAGAAACCAAACTTTCCTTTGGATGAGATAATGGTGAGATGTCCATTAGGCATCCAAGGGGAGATAATACCACCAACCAGAGATTTCAACTGTAGAAATAACATCTCACTAAACAAAAGTATTGAGTGTGTTTAGCTTTTAGAAAAAAATTCAGAAATGACTTTTTATAATTTACATCTCTGTGTGTGTCTGCAACTATTTTTCACAGAGGATAGGAAAAATGGGAAGATTTTTTAAGTCTTAATTAAAATTAATATTTTTATGGTTACAAAATGTTCCTTTAAGAAAAACTCAGAATCATTTACATCAGCATACTATTTTCTAACCATAATTAGTTTCCACAGAAATCATTATTTTATGATGTAGGTAACATTTACCAAAGTTAGAAGCAACAAAATAATATGAAGTGTCAATACGTATTTAAAAACTACCAAATTTATTAACACTAGAAAAAGTCTCATTCGCTTTGGTTTTCAGGAGCATGAAAACAATAAGATCAGGGGACAAAAAAGCTGACTTCCATTCTTAAAGGCAACGTTCATAGTCTGAAATTCTCCTTCTATAGGGAGGCTGATATTATTTTTTCCCCTGGAAAATGAGATTCAAACCCAGGATACAAAGATGATGACCATACTAATTTTGAACCAGACTGTTGTTTGCAGAACGTGACTGCTGGACACAGGAGGGGAAGGTTGGAAACCACTACACCCTAGTTATTAACACACCAAAATTACCACCTTTCTCATAACTGATTTGCTGCCAGATTTGTCTTATGACAAAGGGGAGATCCTCATGAGATCATGTTGGGAAAATGTGGCATCTTGATGCTCAGCATAGGAGGGAAATGTGAACCTTAAAATTACCCAGTTTCAAGGAGTCTTTGAAAGGAGTGCTGATAAGATGTCTTTGAAAGAAGGTTAGGGGGCACCTGGGTGGTTCAGTCAGTTAAGCGTCTGACTTTGGCTCACTTCATGATCTCACAGTTCATGAGTTCGAGTCCCGTGTCGGGCTCTGTGCTGACAGCTCAGAGCGTGGAACCTGCTTCGGATTCTGTGTCTCCCACTCATTCTCTCTCTGTCTCTCTCTCGAAAATAAATAGACATTAAAAAAAGTGAAAGAGTGTTAAATAAACATGTGTTGAACAGAAGAATGACAGCATTTATCAAGAAAAATGGGAAAGTATTATATTAAAGATCTCTGAAAAGGTCATGATATTTGTTTGAAGGAGTAAAACATTAAACAAATTCTGTTAGACTTTGAAATTTTAGATTGTATGTTATGCAACTCTTCTAGATTGGCAGTGATGGAGGAACTGATTTTACCCTCAAAACCTACTGGACACAGATACTTTAAGAAATACTTCCAAATTTTATTGTTATGAATGTTTTGGTATATGGAAGGTTTTTAAATTTTTCTGTATATTTCAGTATATCAATATCCCCTTTGTGGAGGCCAAGGCACAGTAATAAGTGCGAGTGCGTGGTTCTGTGGTTGGACAAGGCAATAGGTAATAATGTGTAGACTTGAGTTCTGCTATGTTCTTGCTCCCAGGCATTCACATCAAAGGTCATGAGGGAGGATCATGCCCTTTCTATCTGGTGCACATCCCACTCTGGGCCAGAAGCATGGCCCACTGACTGCAAACACGTCTCCATGAGGAACCAAGAGAGACAATGCAGGGCTATATCCATACACCCCTAGCTTGAACTGAATCCACACCAGCCTCTGAGGCCTGTCCTAGCTCATCGTCTTGATATCTGTATATTTTTTTGAGAATACTTGCCAAATCTATACCTGAAGATAACAAAAGTAATCAGCCATGTTATCCCTGGCACTTTTATAGTTTTGTTTTTTAGCCTTTATATTTTTAATACATCTGGGATTTATTTTGATGTAGAGTATACAAGTCTAACACTTTTTCTCTTTAATGGCTAGACAATTGTTCTAACATAATTTGTCGAAAACTTATTTTTTGCCTTTTATGTGAAATAATTTATTTAATTTTAAATCTGTATTCATTCTTTGTCATTGGGGACTTTATACTCTGTCCCACTGATCTGTCTATTATTATATCTGCACCTCACAGTGTTTTGATTGTACTTTTAATATATGTTAGGACAAAAACGAAGTTATTAAAAAAGGTTAAGGTCCTATATTGACATGTACTGAACTCTTTGTCATAGAGAGGATTTCTTCATAGCATAGAGATGATTAATTCCTGTGGTGTTCAAATGTTAGCTTTTTTGCATGCTTGTATATTCATTTTCAATACAGAAGAGTTGGCAATGGGGCCCCTGGGTGGCTCAGTAGGTTGAGCGTCCAACTTAGGACCAGGTCAGAATCTCACGGTTTGTGAGTTTGAGTACCACAACAGCTCACAGCTGTCAATGTGGAGCCTGCTTTGGATCCTCTTTCCCACTCTCTCCCTGCCCCTCCCCCTGCTGGTACTCTGTATCTCAAAAATAAATAAACGTTCACAAAGTTGGCAGAAAAACATGAGGTTCTTTGTGTTAATTCCTATTAGCATACTCTCTAGCTATATCAGTGAGTATTTTTAAAACATGTTAATTTAGGTTAAAATGCTTTGCCTTCTAAAGCACATAAGGTATTAGTATTATTACTGGTGACATGTTGAATTGGGTTCACTAACTGGCATAATGAAAATCTGACCTCTTTCAGTGCTGATTGCCACCTTGCAGATTTTGGCAGAGCTTCCTTTTCACCTCGTATGAATCTAGATGTTGAAACAAACACCTACAAAAAATGGGGGGAATAAACTTCTGCAATTAGATTTTGGTAAGAATTTGGTAAGTTACAACCCAGGTCCAAAATCTGCGGACTAGAACTGCAAACAAGTTCTGCCTTATTACAGGAAGAAGGAAAATGTACTCATTACCATAGGTAATTTTCAAGTATTTATTGAAGACATTTGAGTTCTTAGGTGCAGGGGAGTAAGATACATCCAGGTTTAAATTTCTACTCCTTATTATCTTGAACAATTTTCTTAATCAGTCTAATTTTGGTCATCCATAAAATGAGGACAGGTATACCCAGCCTATACAGTCATTGTAGGGATTAAATGAGAAAACACACATGAAAGGGTGTTGTCCATAATAAGTTCTCATCACTTATATGTTCGATTCCTCCATGCACCCTCATTCCCTCCAGGAAGATGTGTCAGAAGGCCTGTTTGCAATCCCTCTGAGATAACTCAGGTTGCAAGGTAGCCTTTGAGAATGTGAATGAGTCCTTTCAGGGCACAGGGTTGGGCTTACAAAATACTATAGAGCATGTAAAATTTGTTTCCGTTTCCCTCTGTGCCACAATTCTGCGTCCTCACACGACACAACCTGTTCTCTCCTCAAGCATCCACTGGTGAGCTCCATTTTCCATCCCCAGTATCTACATGGGTGTATTATTGCAAAATGGTGAAAATAGGACCTAGTGATGTCTCCATTTATCTGCCATATTGACATTCTAATAGGAAGGGAGTTGTCATGACTCCATCTGTAATCGATACATATTATTCCCAACAGGCCTCCATTTCCTCATTATTAGAAAACATTAACACATCGTTGGGAGGTGGACGCATGGTTACATTATGTTTCATTTTCCTTAATGGAAAACAAATACGGTTATTTAAAAGAATTGAAGAGAAATGTGGAGAATTGATAATGACACATTAACTTATAGTAGCAACTAATAAAATGTGCTATCATTCCCTTAATGTCCGTATATTTCATTAGATTATATAACCTCTTCCATGGCAGGGTTTGGGTCTATTTTACTCTCACAATTTTAATTCTCTACGTCAGACATGTAGGCACAAGATAAGCATTTGTGGAATGAATAAATGTGTTCATAGATATGTTATATTAGTAGTGAATATATATAGTTAGTAAAATGAAACACAAAATAAAAATAATGTGGGATAATGGGTGTTTTGATCTTTCAGCCAAATTTAAAGTGCTGCATGTCTTTTAATATTTTTAAAGATGGTAATAAAATATGAGATGAAATCTAAAATCGATTCTGGCTCTAAATACCGGGTTGAGAAATTGTGGAGAATAGAGGTCTCTTTCTGTAACTTCTAAAATCACATTGTTAGTAATCCCTCAAAGAACTTGCCTTAATTGAGAAAAAGTGGTTTGTCCCACCATTTCCACAGCTGTCCTCCAGGTGACATCATGCGAGACCCATCTCGCAACACTCAGGATGTACTTTCCCCCAAGATTGTTTCCATTATGAACTTACAGTTCTAATTTGTTTTCTCATATTAACATCTTCAAAATCTCAGCCTTGATGTTTCTTTCCATTATGGCTTTGCTGATGCAATCTGCCTCTTGTTTTATATGGCAATAAAATCAGCACATTTAGATTGCCATTAATCCTTTTTAAAAGTTGAGGAATACCAGGGAGAACACTTTTATTTTTGTCTCATTTGGTATGTTGTTTGGGCCCAGGAATTTCCTGAATGTTTCTACAGTAACATATCACCAAAAAAGGAAAGAAGCATAGATGTAAACCTTGCCTCTTGCCATTGAGTTACTGACCCTGTTAAAATGGTTGATTCTTTGAAAATAGATTCAAGTTTACAAAGACTTTATCATTCTTCGTTTTAGAAAATTACTCAACAAATAAAGACTCTCCAAAAATAAGAGAATTAGAATTCATTAGGAAAGCTAATTTGTAAATTTGTAAGACTAATTCTTAAAACTATTAGTGTCAAATAAGCTCATCTTTCTGTAAGTGTCTTTGAGTCAAAAATCATTGTTTCTAAATAATTCATTTCAGTGTATTGAAAATCAAAAGTTAAAATTTTTTTTTATGGACAACCATTTATTGTAAAGAATTCTATTTTAAAAAGTAAGGTCATCTGAAAATAAGACATTAACTAACATGATTAAAATTAAAATGTGTCTGATTTAGGAGTAAAATAGAAGATGTCAATTCGTGTTGTATCCAATAATTACATATTATATTTAAAAAAAATTTTTAACATTTATTCATTTTTGAGAGACAGAGAGAGACAGAGCATAAGTGGGGAAGGGGCAGAGAGAGAGGGAGACAGAATCCCAAGTAGGCTCCAGGCGGGGCTCAAACCCACAAACCACGAGACCATGACCTGAGCTTTAGTCGGACACTCAACTGACTGAGCCACCCAGGTGCCCCTGTCCTTTTAGTTTTTAAACTGCCTTCTCCATCTAAAGAAATGGAGGGGAATATTATTTAGTCGACCACAAACTTTTTTTTTAAATTTTTTTTAATGTTTATTTATTTTTGAGACAGAGAGAGACAGAGCATGAACGGGGGAGGGTCAGAGAGAGAGGGAGACACAGAATCGGAAGCAGGCTCCAGGCTCTGAGCAGTCAGCACAGAGCCCGACGCGGGGCTCGAACTCACGGACGGCGAGATCATGACCTGAGCCGAAGTCGGCCGCTTAACCGACTGAGCCACCAGGCGCCCCAAACTTTTTTTTTTATAGGAAAGCACAACTTATGCCATGTCTATGTTTTCTTACTGTATATAGAATTATAAAACAAGTTGAAAAAAACAAAATAAATAATGTAAAGTATTTATTTTATTTTTGTAAATGTATCACTATGGAGTAAGCAAGAGCTATGAAATCTTTATTGCTTAGAAGACAAATTAGGGGCACCTGGGTGGCTCAGTCAGTTAAGCATCAACTTCAGCTCAGGTCATGATCTCCTGGTCTGTGAGTTCCCCTGCATCGGGCTCTGTGCTGACAGCTCAGAGCCTGGAGCCTGCTTTCTGTGTCTCCCTCTCTCTCTACCTCTCCTCCACTCGCACTCTGTCTCTCAAAAATAAACATTTAAAAAAAGAAGACAAATTATATTGCAAAAAATTATAAAGCCTCTATTTTTTAATCATATCTCTTCACTATGAAAATATTTACATAAAGTCATTCAATCAGTACTATTTTGCTGCTGCAAAGTATTATTTTTCCATAATAACTATAGAGAAAACTAAAGGGACCCTAAGAGTTAAGTTAACTGAAGTTTATTTATAACATTCACAAAGCAAAATTTATACATATTTTTATTACATCAATTGGATGGGTGGGGACATTACTTTTGCACTATGAACTTCATAAGTAATTGTTTTATTATCCCCAAAGTGGGCTTTTAATCTATGGTACCCTATCCATTTTAAGGTAGGTATTAATACATATCTTGATATAAAAATAAGAGTGTATGGTTTTACATTTTTCATATGATCCATATGAAAAATTCAAATATTCCATTATAAGGAAGGTGAGAACAAGCTAGGCAGACTGAAGATGTATGTAAAGGTAGGGTAAAGAGAAAAGAACAAAGAAAGTGGAAACAGGAATCTCAGAATGCAATGGGAATAATTCATTCAGAAGCAAATCCAATACTGGCCGCAGTCTTCTATGGTCAGAAACTCCATCTCATGGACCATATCCAAAAATGAAGTTTTTTGTTGGCTCTTTCCTTGGGAGCTTAAAGGTACCATTTGAATGTTTTCTCTATTGTGGCCTCCTGCCTGAAGCAGAAGCTGGTGTCATCTCGGCAACATTACCAAGTTATGCTGCTGGCCAAGCCCTCCCAGGACTAGAAAGATGAATTGTGAACCCCTTTATTCTGCTACTGGCAACAATAATATGTGAAATGTGTTAGTCACACAAATGCTAAAGTTTCTAAGGGAGGTCACGTATATCAGATGTATTATTTCCTTAACGATTTTAGTGAAATAAAGTTGAGGTTTGATACTTACAAATGAGTATTAGTATACCTTTATATATTCATGAACTGCATTTTATCTACATTTCTGATTGGAATTGGAAAGCTAGAAATAATGAACAAAGGGAGAGGAAGGTCTGTGCTGATTTCTGTGAGAAGGAGGCAGTAAGAATACTTTTCCTTTTTTTTTTTTTTAATTTAAATTCAGGTTAGTTAACATAGAATGTATTTTCCTTATTTTCTTACTCTCTTACAACTTTCTTACTAAAGAACTTGTCTCTACATAAGTATTACATTCTCAGATTCTGAGAACTGCAAAGAGATTAAGTGTTGTCCATGAGATGGAAAGAGCTGGTAATTCAAATCTTGCTAATTTATTTCTTCCTTGACTCATTTATTTCTTCCTTGACATCTTAAATCCAACAACAATTAACACTGGAAAATCAGTGCTTATTCTTAGGCACACAGAGGACTAGAATATAGGACATATTTATATGAAAACACATTGTTCCTGTACTTGGAATTTACATTTTCATTGGTGCCAGAGATACAATTTGAGTAAGATAAAGTCCCTGCTTTCAAGGAACTTGACAGATTTCTGAAGTAGACAGGCAATTAAATTTACAGTAAAAACTGGCAATTACTGGCTATGTGCTAAGGAAAGATAGAATACGGACATTTTTATTTTTAATAATAGGGACCGAAGTATTTTTCTAACACACAGCTGGGATTATTAATTTGTATTTGTATCTGTAATCAGCAAAATTCCACAAATAGAAGTTGCCAGAATATACCTAATTTTTTGTAAGTTAAACCCTATCATCCCATGAAATTTTATTATGAAATTTATAATATAACTGCAGAGAAAGCTAAGCGGGTGACTTGAACTCATTACACAAGAGGATTTTCATAGTAATTTAACCCAGTGAATGTGTGTGCACTTTCTACATGTTTTTAGTTCAGGCACCTTTAAAAAAAAAGTTTATTCATTTTGAGAGAGAGAGAGAGAGAGAAAGAGAAAGAACATGGGGGCAGGGGGCAGAGGGAGAGGGAGAGAGAGAATCCCAAGCAGGTTCCCCCCCATCAGCACAGAGCCCTACACAGGGCTCGATTTCAAGAACCGTGAAATCACGACCTGGGTCAAAATGAAGAGTTGGACGCTTAACTGACCGAGCTACACAGGTGCCCCCAGGCACCTTTAAAGCCTATGGTTTTTTCCTACTCCAGCTTGTGGAAACTATCATGGCATATATTTGAATATTTGCAGGACACAGTGCTTACAGTATAATTCCCCTCATTCTTAAGCCTGGGTTCAGAAAGGGGCCATGTGGCATTTATCATATTCTTGTGACCAAAACAAGTCACAAGGCCAGTCCAGATTCAGATTATAGAGAAATACATACTACCTCTTGATACGAGGGGCTGTGAGGTTATATTGCCAAAAATGGTGTATATAGGGAAAAGAATGGTTACAGCCATTTGTGCATACAATCTATCACAATTAAATTTTAGACTCAAACTTTCACTTTTCTCAATATAATGTGTGAGAAACAATTCTGGGTAAAAATGAAGATCAGCTGTTTTCCCATCTTTCAAGAGAACATGTCATGAGAATATATACAACTGTAATACTAACTCATTGAATACTGTAGTTATTTGAATTCCCACTGACATAGACAGTGAACTCAATTGTTTAAAATTGTTGATTAATAGCTCCTACTTTTTGGATATTGTTAAATTATCTAAGTCCTGAATTAAGGACTGGCTATTGGCTACGAATACAACCAAGGAAAGAATTTGTCTCTAATTTCTTGAGAAGCAAAAAGGCAACAAAATGGATGAAACAAAAAAATATACATGTTTGACAAATGTAACAACTTTCATAAGCATCTTTGTGGTACGATTGCATTAAGAGAAACATTTCTGAGGCTCCTGGGTGGCTCAGTGGGTTAAGCGTCCGGCTTAGGCTCAGGTTATGTTCTCACGGTCCGTGAGTTCGAGCCCCGCGTCAGGCTCTGTGCTGACAGCTCAGAGCCTGGAGCCTGCTTCGGATTCTGTGTCTCCCTCTCTCCCTGACCCTCCCCCGTTCATGTTCTGTCTCTCTCTGTCTCAAAAATAATTAAAAATTTTAAAAAATTAAAAAAAAAGAGAAACATTTCTGGATTTGCTGTTAGTATCTAAATTAATCATAAACTTGTTTGGAATATTTTATTTGGAAGGAGGTAAGACTCTTGAAAGAGAAATTGCCTAAACACTCTTGTGAGTTCAGAGTGTTGTGTAAGCTCAAAACACATTATTCTGTTCAGTTGAATAGCTGAAGCACGCATGAAAGTATCAGCACACATTGCTAATTGCTTGACAGATTAAAACCTATTTAATGGGTAATATGAAAAATACTAGGGAATACGTGTGTTCACTCAGTGGGCCCAATTTAGCATTAGTTTTATTTGCTACAGTTTTAATTCCCAGGGCGGGAAATGAAACACATTGTTCCCTTGAAGGCTTTTGACCTTGCCTTTTTCTAGACCCTGGAGAAACCATTACTTGTTGAACTACATTAAAGACAATTTCCTGAAATTGATATAAATTTAAATGTGTCTTTTTGAAAGGGCACCGTTTATAGAACCTGTATCTCACAGTGGTGCCACTTGGCATATCAGTGCTGACAGAGCTCAGTGGAGAGCAATTACAGATGTTGGTCTCAACGTAACGTGAATTCCCATACTCTGGAGTTGCTGTTTCTCTCTTAGAGAAGCCTCTCAAGGGCACACATTTGTAAAATACAGACCTGATTCTCCTCCGTTTCTATTACATTTGTTGTTTTCATTTAAAAGCTGTTAAGCCAACAAATTAATATTTAAACATAGAAGTGTCAAAACTTAACTGAAGAGCCTGTGCTGATAGAATTGTTAGATCCCATACCTTCTTTAGTTCCTCCAGAGGTAATTTGAAGCCAGGCCATGTGCTTCAGTATATTTGCACACTGTCTAAGCACAGCCCCTACAGATCTTGAATATCAAGTGATTCTTTCAGATCAGGAAAAAATTGAGAAATAACAAAATGGATTACATACAGAGGTTTGGTACTTTGCTTACACAATGCCATTACTCTTAATTTCCGAAAATTTCAGCTTCTTGGTTAGCCTAATACTTTTAAAACTTGCATAACTATTTTCTACTCAGCCATCCTTATTTTTTCTTCATATGAAAATAATCCTTTGACATGAGCGATGGGATCAGCAGAAGGGGACAACTGGCACAGACAGACTCAATTACATCAAAATTGAATCACTTGGATCTTAGGGTGCCAATCAACCTTGGAATGTCCTTGGATTAACATGACTAAAATGCTGCTCTTCCAAATTGCCCGAAGAATATTAAAATGGAATAAGAGGCCAGGATTATTTTTTTTCATATCCTGATTACCTGACTTAAATGTTTAAAAAATCAGAGCTCACTTATATAACGAATGAGCTGGATTCCAGAAAAGTTTTTGTAAACCACTTATCATTTCAATCATCCCTACTTTTCATTTGATTGCATTTTAAAATAATAAATAAAAGATTTGATCTCTGGATGTAATAAAATTATACAGACAAGGTGCAAAAAAACATATAACTATCTGATATATATTGGCTATACTTGTCATTAAGATGCCCATATCCACAATAATAGTTGTAGTGATGATTATCTGCTCCTTTCAAAATCTAACAAGATCACAATACTGAAAGTGAAACACTGTAGAAGATAGGGAAGTCTACCTGTTTTGTATCTTTTGTTCTCACTTTAGAGACCGTAAATCTTTAAGGCCATAGGGATGTGGGAAATTATTTTTACCAATCTTTAGGTATCTTAAGACTTCCAGTTTTACTTCTATCCAAGCAATGGAGCATGATGGAAAGAGCAAGGGTTTAGGAACCAAAAAGACAATTTCAAGCTCAATCTAAGACTAGTAACTTTTCTGAGCCTCGGTTTTCTTACCTTTAAAATAGAATAGTACCTATCTTGCAGGGTTACTGTCAAGGTTGAAAAAGATAATGCATGTAAAGCCCTCTGAACAGAAACCATGGCATAACAAATGTTAATTAAATTTACTATTTTATCTACGTGTGGATGTGTGTGTTGTCAGCAATGGATTCTGTAGGCAACATAAGACTTTCTGGTACTTCCTATAGTCTTTGAGTGCCAATATTTTCCTTCTTGTCAGGGAACAACATGTACTTTGTAAATAATTTTATTTTCATCTTTCATTTATCACTAAATTTTATTGAGTGCCTAACTGGAATTAAAGTTAGCACACACGAATGAGTCTGAGTATCTACCTTGACAGAATTTATAGTACAGTAAAATACATATGTACAAATATACCTATCAAACCAAATGTGATATTATAAGCTTACATAGTCACCAGCAGGGAGAGGGTACCTGCCATTTGGAGAAGGGATGGAAGGTGTCAGAGTGCATGGATGAAGGCATTTGAGGGTGACTTTGAAATGAAGCTAAGATTTAAGCCTGTGTCTTTGGAAAAAATGGGGATTCCAGACAGTGAGCATAACATGAGTAAAACAAAATAACAAGTAAGCTTGACTTGCCTGGATATGAGAATGTAAGGGAAAAATTAAAAGGTTGCAACAGAAGGCTGAGGTCAAATAGTAGAAAACCTTGAATACCAGGTAAGGAGAACTGACTTTTTCTTTTGATTGACTACACACAGCGCCTCCTCTTGTCTTTTTTGAGTTCTCTCTCTAATACTAAAAATGATTCAGGCTCTCCCCTGGGCCGCCTCACTGATGCAATATGCCAATGCTGGCTCTGACTTAGCTTCCTTTGACTATTCTTTGTGTTATCTTTCCTGGTCCCCTCTTGTTTTAGCTCATAGGCTTATTGTGTAAGTACAAAACCAAGGTTGGAGAGAAATATCAACCATCTCTCTTGGTCTCAGAATGAGTCAGGGCCAATTTGTCTCCTTCTCTCTGGATATCCCATAAATGTCATGTCATTGGAACCCATTAGCCCAACAGGCAGGAGGACAGAGATTATGAAAGGTGTCCAGGAACACACTGTTCTCAGCACAACAAAAGGTAGGGGAATGTTTGGTTGGAGAAATCAAACAAAATGCATTTGTCCACCTCAGTGCTTTTGTCTTGCTTCCCAGAAGGGAATGATGTGATCTTTTGTCAGTTTCAAATGCCTCCAGTCACACTTCAGGTTGAGGCAGAAAGAATTTTTTTACCAAAAGCAATAAGGTCATATGTGCATAAAGCTTAATAAAGTTTCTCTGCACATGAAACTTCAGAAGGTCACAAAGGACAGAGTGAGAACACCAAGGGTCTGTCATACCTTCACCTGCTGCAGGGGAGCTCAACCTGATTGGTCATTGAAACCACATGGGAGGCCTTCAGACCCACTGACGCTACGGCCTTACTCCCAGATTGGTTTCGTGAATTTTAACCCCACACATCGTTGTAAAGACCAGCTGGAGCCGAGAGCCATTCAAACATTCTAAAGCCTCTTGTTTTCCTGTTTGGAAACTGCAGAATTGGAGACACTGAGGTATTTGCTCACAGCTTATTAATAAGACACCTAGGCCTAGATCACATTTCTCCAGAATACCAGGGTTCTTAATTCAGAGTTTGTTGTTTCCTCATACATCATGGAATTCAGGAATTTATTATCTATTTATTTCTAATATTTAATTACTCATTGAGGCAGTCCACAAATTTTCCATCCAGTAGTCCAAAATACCATCCACTATTCAAGGAAAAAGGAATATGGCAGAGAACAAAATCCCTGCATGCAATGAGGTAACCTTGGTGATGAAAAGCAAGAAAAGACACCTATCATTAACATGAATGAGAAGGTGAGGAAATAACTTCAGAGTAATATGGGGTGTAGGGATGGTGAATTTGGGTAGCTTTTGTGCTGGGCGCTGTGGTAAATCTTTGATGCTTACTAAACACTAAGGATGTAGTGATTCAAAATAACTCCCCAATGCCAAATAACTGGCCTTGAAGGTTCAATTAAAAATTGCCAGGTAATAAACACAGAAAGGAATTTAAAGCTGAAAGATCACTTTGTGCAAAGATATAAGTTTTTGAGAGACAATGATACCTTGAGAGGGTTACATATCGATTCAACAGTGCTGGAACAAATAATGAAAGAGATTAAGAAAAAATAATCAGATAATGAAGGGCAATATATGCCTTGCAAGTAGATTGGTTGCTTTCCTTCTAGGAGAATGTTTCACAAACTGAATTATGTGTTATGTTATTACCTGACAAATTTATACAACTGAAAATTCCTGGCCTATCTCCAGTATCTCTGATCTGGTGATTCTGTCGGTGATGGTCCATACCGCTTTGAGAAATGATGCTCTGAATGATGGGGAAGCATTTAAAGAAATTTAATGTGGGAAAAACATGTCTGGATTTTCATGTTGTTAACAATTAACACTGGAAAAGTATAGAGGATATACTGGGGTCAGAATGATATATTTGATTAAAAAGTTATGACAGTACTCTAAGAAGGAGATAATGAGGGCTTTCACTAGGGCAGTGGTATAAATGAAAAGAAAGCAGAAAATGCACATTTAAAATATTTAAGAGGTAAAATGGACAGGTGACAGGATTTAGGAGCAGAGTTAATAAAGTAAGGAAGAGGGTGATTTGAGTAATTGAATGGGAAAATATTATCAGCAAAAAGGTGAGTTCAGATTTGGCCATGTTCAGGATCACCTCGGCAGTCAACTATACGTATCAATGTGCATCTCAGGAGAGAAGGATGCCCAAAGACATTGACTTGAAAACTGTCAATAAACATGTAACCATTAGATTTCCTAAAGATCAAGAAGAAACTATGAGAGAGGTAGAAAGTATAAAAACAGAGAGGAGAGAATTTCAAATAAGTGTTCAATTATGGTAAATACCCTAAGAGGCTAAGTAAGATATTTTGAAACTGGCAATTTAAAAACCATTGGTGAACTTAGTGAGAAGTAAGAATGATAATCTATATTTTGTGAATTAACACTAAAGGGGAAGATTAGTGGTGGTGGCAACAAATATATCTATATCCAAGAATGAGGGCTGTATACATGCACACGCGCGCGCGCGCGCACACACACACACACACACACACACACACACACACACACCTATGCACACATCTTTCTGTTACTTATCATAAAAATTGTTCTTTCTTTGTGTACACTTAGCAAATCGAAGTATGAAGAATGCAAGTAGCATAAAGAAAAGAAAATTCAAATAATGGTGCTAATCCTCATCATCCAATAGAATAGTAAATATTTCTGTGAGAAATTAATGGACTCACAAAAGTGGGTTGACATATTTTAAGAATCATCTGAAATTTCTGGAATAGGGAAAGCATAAAATTATATACGTTGAGTGTTTCAGGAAGAACAAATATCAATATTCAGAATATGCCTAAATTTCCATAAACTTTGGCATGACAAATATTTTCACATCTTAACTCTAGTTCATTACAATACACTTCAGGAAAGCTTTACTTTTCTGTCTGATCCTTTCAATTTCTTCTTGAGGATAGGGGCAAACTTTTCTATACACTGTCTAACATTTCTCCATTTTAATAACGGAATGTATCCTAAAAGGACTTAGTGAAATGCTGTTCAATAGAAATACAATGCAAACCACATATTTAATTTTATATATTCTAGAAGGCACATTTAAATGTCAAAAACACATAAAAACAGATAAAACTAATTTTAGTAATGCATTTTATTTATCATAATATATCCAAGATATTATCATTTCAATATGAAATCAATATGGAAATTATTAATAAGATACTATACCTTGTCCCCCTAAATCTTCAAAATCTGGTGTGTCTTTTACTCTTACAACATATCTCCATTGGGATTATCCACAGGTCAAGTGCATGATGGCCATCTGTGGATAATGGCTGCCGTACTGGATAGTCAAACTTAAGGAATTCACTGTACAGACTGTGTCTATTATATATCACCAAACTGAATCTTATAATTACATAGTTATTTTTCACCCAAGTTACAATTTTCTTTGCTATTTTACTGTAAAATTTCCCAGTGTGAGTAGCTGATGTGGGAAGATAAGTACTTGTCAATTAATTAATTAATTATTTCAAAACAGTTATTTCACATCTGTGATAGCATCTTGACAGCTTTTGGAATACAGGGGTAAATAAGACAGCTATGACCTAGAAAAGCACATTTTTCCTAGCAAAGAAGATAAAACCTATGTACAAAACTTGATGTGACAAAGAAATTTGAAATAGCACCTCGTTAAGTTATTGCTCCCATAATGACACAGTAGCGGTTTACGTTCAAGTGCTCTGGATAGTCAGCAAATAAAAGGCTCAAATGTGACAGGATTAGAATAATGTTTGTGACTATGACAGACCTTGAGCTAAGCTTCAAAGTTTGGGTAAATTATGGTTTGGTAGAAAATGGAAAATCCTGATTCAGGGAACAAAGTTAATAAAATCATGGAAATGGGAATGAGTATGACAGTGAAGAGGAACAGGAAAGTAGTCAGCTGCCTGGAGAGGACGGTTAACAAATGAAAAGTAAGATATAAAAAATGATTGGGGCTTGGACAAAGTAGGCATTTTCCCTTGCCTTGAATGGAAACCTATTATAATACTGTTTATAAAACACTGCTTAGAAGATTACAATGTGGAAATTTTCATGCACTGTTGCCTTGAATAAACCCTTGATGGAAAAATCTCACGCCAAAGACAATATACTTTAAAACAAATAAATATCTTTCGGAACTTCTTGAGTACAGCATGGGACAACTCCATATTTATCACAAATCCTTTGGCTTTATATTGTTGTACAGAAGATAACCTAGAGATTAGAGTAATCCTCTGCAGCATCAACTCTCTAGAGGGCAATTTGTTATTTATACTAAGTATGAAGTACCATACCAACAATCTCTGAAAAATTGTTCCTAACTGTTATATATTTCCACTGCTAGGATTTTATGAGAAGGAAATAAACAGAGAAATCCACACTGAAGTAGGCACAGGGATCTACTCCATTTATAACAATAACAAATTTGAAACAATGTCCAAATTCAGTTATGAATTCAATATACTTTGGTCCACTAACACTATGTGCTATTAGGAAAATAAATACCATGTTCTCCAGGATTATTGGATTATATCAGGAAATACTCATGATGTAAATTTCATTGAAATTCAGACACTTAAAATTTTTAAATCATGAGGACACAACTGCATGATTTTTTATAACATTAAAACTTGTATAACCGGTGTCCAGATCAATAAATAAAACAATATCAGCTCACCAGAAGCTCCTTCTATGCTCCCTTCACCCTTACTTCTAACAGCATGAATTAGTTTTTCTTTTTTTTTAATTTTTCTTTTTCTTTTAATTTTTAAATGTTTATATATTTTTGAGAGAGACAGAGAGACAGAGCATGAGCAGGGAAGGCTCAGAGAGAGAGGGAGACACAGAATCTGAAGCAGGCTCGAGGCTCCGAGCTGTCAGCGCAGAGCCCAATAGGGGGCTTGAACCTATAAACCATGAGATCATGACCTGGGCGAAGTCAGACGCCTAACCGACTGAGCCACCCCTCACATTTTTCTAACTGAAATCATGGAGAATGTATTCTTTTGCATCTGGCTTTTGATTTAATATTATCTTTGGCAGATTTAACCCACGCTGTTGTATGTGGTTTAAATTTTTAATTATCATTGATATATAGTAGTGCATTATATGCATGTATAAAACTTTACCCGATTTGCTGTTGAAGGATATTCAGGATATTTTCAGTTTGAACTATTCAGAATAGCTTTTTTAGGGGTGCCTGGATGGCTTATTCAGCCAAGCATCCAATTCTGGATTTTGGCTCAGGTCATGATCTCATGGTCCTGAGATGAAGCCCAGCTCTGGGCTCTGCACTGGGTATGCACCCTACTTAAAATACTCTCTCCCTCTGTCTCTGCCCCTCTCTTGCACATGTGCTCTCTCTCTCTCTTTCCCTCTCTCTCCAAAAAATAAATTAATTTTTAAAAAGAATAGCACTTTTAGAGACTTCTTTTTTTAGTGTGACTTTGTGTAACTTTCAGGAAAGATACACATTTCCATTGGACACATATACTACAATTAAACTGCTAGATCATTGGGTCTGAATAGGTTCAACTTTCACAGTTATTCACAGCAATTTTCAAAAGTGATTATTATACAAGCCGTGTTATTCCTACAAGCAGTACAATTTTAGTGGGAAGAACAAGTATTACATTTTGGTTTTCGTTTGAATTTCCCCTAAAGTTTAAGGAATTTGATCACCTTTCCGTAACTGTATTAGTCATTATGAAATCAGCCATGTGAAATTCATGCCCAAGTTCTTTGCACGTTTTTCTTGTTGTGTCTGCTTTTCCCCTTATTGACATACATTCTGAATATTAGTCTCTTGTTGGATGTATGCATCGCAACGGTTTTTCTTTCTGGAGCTTCTCCTACCACTTCAATGGTATTCTTTCACATCGGTTACACAGGATTGGATAACGGAAAGTACTGACAAGACTCTTGAGGGGTTACTCATCTAAGGCTTTAATAAAGGAAGAGGCTATGGTTGATCAGGAGAAAGCAAGCACTGGTGAGTAATGGTGTCCCAAGAGTCTTTCAGATTCATTTCTTCAGGGTCCTTTTTGAGTCACACAGGATGTGGGTAGCCTTCAGGTCATGAACCACTAATGTATGTATGAGGAACTTTGTTAAGTGTCAGGTATTACACTCAGAGCTATAGACACAGTATTAATCAAAGCAGACAAATTCCTTACTTTCATAGAGCTTATTTATATTTCAGTTGGTGACAAGGAAACAAATGTATTAACAATATGATGTAAACTTGTGTGAACAGATCATGTCTGCTAGTAGGAAGAGGAGGAAGAAATAAAAGTTGCTTGATAGCATAAGGTTTGAGTAGAGACCTTAAGAAAATGATAGAATAAGCAGTGTAATTATATGTGGGAAGACTTTTCCAGGCTGAATAAATAGAAAGTAAAAATATTCAGTCAAGAGTAAGTATGAACTTTTTAAGACCAGCAAGTGTAGTAGAAATAGAATGAGCTGGAGTAGGGTAAGAGAATCATAAGAGGTAAGTCTGGAGGGATGGCAAAATCTAGTAAGGCATAGTAGTCATGGCAATAGCTCATTGAGATGGAAAAAAAAATCATTGCAGTGTATTAAACCGAAGAGTAACATGATCAGAAATATGCTTTGATGGCTGCTGTTTGGAGAATAAATTGTAGGATGGCAATGGAGGAGGCAAGGTGTTTTCCTAGGATACCACATTGATAATGTATAATTCAGGAGAGAGATGATGGTGGTTTGGATGAGGAAGGCGTGTAAAGATGTAGTTTGAAGACAGAACGTGTATGGTTTGATGATGAATTGGAATCACATCAGAGAGCAGTCAGCGATGAGTTCTAGGTTCTGTTCTATTTTACTGGTTACTGGAAGAATGCAGTCACCATTTCATGAGACGGGAAAGACTGGGGTGAAGAGGTTTTAAGAGGATGGGCTAGTTGGTGAAAAGTAATTGAAGTGTAAGAAAAGTCATGCTATTTAAGTTTACAGGTAGGCTACAAATTCAAAAGCGTTAAAGGTGACCTGGATTATCTTGACCAGAAATGAAGTTTAGGAAATTTCCTGGGAATAACTCATATTAAAGAATTCAATGTCAGTTAAAAGGACTATACTTTCTAGTTTTTTAAAAAATATCCTCTTTTGTATAGAAGACTCCTAAAACATACTTAAAAATGATTCTAATATTGCCAACTTTTTTTCTCTTCGGAAATGCAATTACTCTGGATTGTATTCACTTTGGTGTCTTCCACATTTTTGACAGATATGTGGAACTGCCATATCATATAATTTATAATAGTTAATATTTCATGAAAACACACGTTTCTTCCTTTTTATTTCTTGTCTTTTATATGTATCATATTTTATTATAGAATTTTTTTAGTGTTGCTATATTTAGTACTTAGAAAAAAACATATTTAAAGGACGATATGATGAATAAATGTGTTATTTATTCACTGATCTCTAATCTCTCAAACTTTTAACACAACTCTGGCAGAAATGTAGTTGTTCATCTACTGGCTGCTAACCACCATTCACTTGGTGAATGGGTAATCATACTTGTAGGTAGAGTACCATAAAGGAAAAGAAAGAAAGAAAGAAAGTTATAGCAAAACAGCAATTCAAAAATAACCCCATTATCTCTAGTCACCAAGAGGGTTGCTGGCTGACTCAAATAGGTCTCTATGTCCTATATTATTTATTTTTAGCATTTCTCAAAATCATTGTACACTTTTAAAGATACGGAGTTCCCTAATTATCAAAGAGCCCAAATGTCCATTGACCAAAGAATAGAGAAAGAAGATAGGGTATGTACCTACAACAGAATATTAGTCATCCATAAAAAAATGAATCTTTCCATTTGCAGTGATGTGGATGGAACTAGAGTAGTATGCTAAACGAAATAAGTCAGTCAGGGAAAGACAAATCCCATATGATTTCACTCATATGTAGAATTCAAATGAGCAAAGGGAGCAGAAAGAGAGAGAGAGAGAGAGGCAAACCAAGAAACAGACTCTTAACTATAGAGAATAAATTGAGGGTTACAAGAGGGGAGGTGGGTGGCAGGGATGGGTTAAATAGTGATAGGGATTTACATTTATTCATCTATCAATGCGACCACACATTTCACAAAATTTAGTGGGAATCTAATCTGTGCTATGTGCTCTTCTGGGTGTTGGGAATATCACAAGTAATAGAACAGATAAATATCCATACCTGTATGGAACTCACATTCTGGGGTAAGGGTAGAGAATAAAAATGGTCAAGTAAATAAGTTACAGTACAATATGTCCTATATGATAAATGCTATTTTAAGGGAAGAGAAGAGAAGAAATGCCATAATGGGGCACAGATGGGTGTTGACTCTAGTATTAGTATTAGAAACCAATGAGGACTAGAGTCCTAGTTCCATACCATATGGTTTTGTATGAAATCATAGGGAGAAAGAAAGACAACCTGAGATTAGTCCTAATGGTCTCAGGTGGAGAGCGGAAGCAACGCTGTAAGTGCTATGGAAAAGGAAGGGACAAACGTCTTGCCAGGAATTTGCAAAATTCTGAACATCACCTCTTTTGTTTTGCCAGGGATACAGAGGTCAGAAAGTTGTTCTCTAATTCAGAGCTCACAGATTTTCTCAGCTCCCTTTTGACTCCTGTGAGGAGAAGTAGGGGTCGCAACAATATATTTTCCAATATCCAGACTTTTCACTTCATTTATATAATCTTTCTTTCCTATTAATTTTTTTTCTGTTCCATGTGCACATAAAAACATTGGAGTTCATCTATGCCCTGAATTTTCTTCCAAATTATGGAGCTCAAGGGACGCATAAACTTTTAGTTCTTTTAGTGAAATACAGTAGATGCAAACAAAATCCTCAGATTAAAATCTCTGTGGAGGAAATTTATCCTTATCAGTGGAGCAGAGAGAAGAATTGTAGAAAGTAAACCAAATGGGAGAAACATTTAGAAACGATGCATGATATTTACACAAAGGTGCACTGCATTTTAGAAAGAGATTGTGATAGTCATCTATGTACAAAATATTTCCCAATTATACAAAATGCTCCCAATTTTTCGGGTTTATGGTACATATTCTAGTTTTTTTTTATAGCTGCATAGCAAATAATCCTAAAAGTTAGTGGGGTAAGCCAACAACAATTTCATTATATTTTCTATTATGTGGGTCAGACATTAAAGAAGGACACAGTGGGGACGGCTCATTTTACCGCTGCCACTTTAGTTGGGGTGGCTTCAGTGGCTGGACATAGCTGGATGATTTGACTGAAGCCATATAGGGGGGCCTTAGATCAGGGTGTTGGATGGGCTCTTTAGTTCTCCAGACTATGCCTGATGGCCAGGCAACTTTCTCCATACTTCCTCTCCATGGATCTCGCTGTGGCTAGGGGCTCACAGCAGGGCCAGAGAAGTCAGAAATGTTACAGGGCAACTGGTTTCTCCCAAAGTGAGTATTCTGAATAGGAAGTGAAAACTGCTCATCTCTTAAAAGCTTGACCTGAACATTGATATAAGGTCATTTCCTTCTATCCTATGTGTAAAAGTAGTCATAAAACCTTACCGGAATCAAAGACAGAGGTCACAGAAACAACATCTCAAAGAGGGAGTGCCAAAGAAAGTATGGCCCCATCAGAACCACAATTTTTGACCTCCTGAGTGGGTACTTGTGACTAATTCTGGCCAGTGACTTGTGGGCAGAATGGCCTGTGTCACTTTAAAAGTGGAGCATTCATCTCCAATTTAAAACTTTGAACAGTCTCTTTCCCTTAGACATAGAACCTGATAGCATCTGAGATATTAAATTGAGCCAAAATTGAAGATCATGGAGCAGAGGCCTCTGTCAACCTACAATGGGGATGTGGTATAATTGAGAAATATACTGTACCTTATTAACTTAAAGTACTAAGATTTGGGAGTCATTTGTACGTATGCAATAACCTAATCCATCCTGACTGATACACAGCTGTGCCTCTGCTTTCCATATTATTCTCCCTAACTACTGAGATATGCTAACCATATTATCAGATGGAACCTCTAATCATTTTTATATGTGGAAACAGATTTATTCAAAGAAATTATTGCTTCCTTGACATATCACATATGGCAAAACAACCAGAGAACAATTCAAATATTTATTCCATCCTCTCTTAAAGCTAAACAGAGAAAAATTGTTTCAGGCAGTATTTATTTTTCCCTAAATAGAAAGCATCTCAAGCAGCATTTATCTCTATTAAATTCTCCTTGTTTTCTTGGCATTGTCATATTCCTGTCAATGTTTGCTAATTCATTTTCCATCTCGTTTTTTTCCCATTTATTTCATCTACTTAAGTTTGCTTAGTGTAGGAATCAATTTCCAATGTTTTCTATTTCAGGATAGCTGCCTGTACTTTTAGGAACTTCAAATGACAAGGAATTTAGTTCAGTTTTACATTTAAAAGTCATTTGGCTGAATAAGAAGAAAACAGTATGTTTTTCAGAGCCACTTTTTTGTGCTTTAAGTATTTAATTTCAGGGGGGTGAAGTGCACAATGACTTCTCTTCCCATATTTTTGCAGCTGAACTTCTTGCACAAGATTGATTTGAATTGTACGTTTTGATCTTTAGGTCAAAAGGGCACCTACCAGATGACAACACTCATTAGATTTGCATTTTTGTTAATGTCCTAAATTTGTAATCCATAAAGCAGAAGTGAGAAACTAACAAGTAAGCCAAGGCTTCAAATCCTGAACAAGGAATGGCACGTCCTCAGCAAAGGTTTGATGCTCATGTAGCGATCAGAAGAATGTTCAGGATGAGTTTTATCAGGTCAGTCAAGCATGGTTGGAAGGGAAACCTTGAATTACAAAATTATAGAATGACAAAATTGGAATTTACAAAAGTCATATCTTCAGCCAAATCACACATTCGTTGCATAGTTCTGAGTGATGGTTATCCAGAACCTCCTTGAATTCTCAGGTGACAGGAAGATCAAAGGACCAGAAGCAACTCATTTTCTGTATGGGTTTCTTGAGGCATTAGAAGGTACATTCTTCATTGGTATGGAGTTTTTATCTCCGTCAAGAGGTTCTCTAGTTTACAATTTCTGACTCTTATGAGATCTAGAACTACATCTTCTCGTGTTTTTAACATTTGAAATGATCACTGCTTTGTCTCCATGGTCCCTAATTATAACACCAATACAGAAGAGTGTACTGAATGATTCAAAAGTGGGCATAAAAGTAACCACCATATGAAATCAAGACATGGAACCCTCTCAGCACCCAAAAGATATGTATGTGTTCCTCCAATCCCACCCTGCCCTTCATCTGTAGAGGTAGTTACTTACTATTCTGACTGGATATGTAAGAATTCCCTTGTCTTTCTTTGTAATTTTAACACTTACAAGGTAAGTGCTTCTTGCACCCAGTTTTATAGTTGTAAGACTTGACCATGCTGCTGTTTATTAGTAATTTGTTCATTTTTGGTACATAACAGTATGCCTTTGTATAAATACACCACCACAATTTATTTGTTTTTATTCCTGAAGCCATTAACCATCATTGTACATGTTTCTTGAATACGTACGTATATAATTCCTGTGGGATATATACCCATGAGTGTAATTTCTCTGCGATAGGATACATGAATCTTACATTTTACTAGGTATTGCCAAAATGTTCTCTAAAGTACTTATTCCAATTTATTCTCCCACCAAGCAGTGCACAAAAGTTCCTTTTCCTTTATATCCTTCCAACATTTATACTATCAGATTTAAAACTGTTGCCCAATATGGTGGGTGTAGTTTTAATTTGCACATCCTGAGCGATTATTAAAGTTGATTATATTTTCCTCTGTTTATTGGCTATTTGAATTTTCTTTTTTGTAATATGCCTTTTTTCTTCTATATGACAGCATTTTAAAATGCGGTCAACTGGGGCGCCTGGGTGGCGCGGTCGGTTGGGCGTCCGACTTCAGCCAGGTCGCGATCTCGCGCTCCGTGAGTTCGAGCCCCGCGTCGGGCTCTGGGCTGATGGCTCAGAGCCTGGAGCCTGTTTCTGATTCTGTGTCTCCGTCTCTCTCTGCCCCTCCCCCATTCATGCTCTGTCTCTCTCTGTCCCAAAAAAATAAATAAACGTTAAAAAAAAAATAAATAAATAAAATGCGGTCAACTTTTAGATTTTTGCTTAGCTCTGTTCTTTAATGTTCATTAAATTATAGTTTCTTGGATCAATTCTTCTATAGGTACTTTAGATAGGCTTCTTCCTTATAATAATGCAACACTGAGAATGAAGCTCAATATTCTTTTTTTTAAATTTTTTTTAACGTTTATTTATTTTTGAGACAGAGAGAGACAGAGCATGAACAGGGGAGGGGCAGAGAGAGAGGGAGACACAGAATCTGAAACGGGCTCCAGGCTCTGAGCTGTCAGCACGGAGCCCGACGCCGGGCTCGAACTCACGGACCGCGAGATCATGACCTGAGCCGAAGTCAGATGCTTAACCAACTGAGCCACCCAGGCGCCCCTGAAACTCAATATTCTTTATGTGACCTGAACAATGAAGAATAAATCATAGTTCTAATCCCCTTAATCTGAAGACTATACTTAGACTATGCTTTGCATTAGCAATTTTAGCTGCTTTGTTAACAAGTCATAATTTATCCCACAGCATTGAAAGCCAGTGTTCTGTTGAGCTTGGTGGTATTCTTATAGAATGATCTGAACAGGTGGGTGAATTTCTCCTATTCACCAAGGTCAATTAATAGTCGTTATAATCTACCTACACACTGAGCGCAATTGTCTTTCCCTTTTACTGGAGAGACATATTTGAGTCATGGGTAATTTTTCTCCTGGGTCAAGAAGAGTAGTGAGGTAAAGGCAACAATTTTCTTGTGTGCGAAAGGTGAACAAATTTTAATAGGAAGGAAATTGAGCCTTGATAAGAAATTTTTCATACAACAATGTTTCATATGCCAAAAATACAAGTATTTTATATAGAAAGATTATACTAAGAGCATAATGTCTTGGTTGTCAATGAATATGTAACAATAACATTGGGTAACTGGGTTTCACGGGATGTAATTATTAGCAGCTTCATTATTTTATCCAACTAATACTTACTGAGTATCAATGATGTCAGGCACTATTTTAGAATCTGGGATCACATTTTGGAACTAAAACAAAAAAAATCTGTGTCATTACAGAGTTTGTATTCTAGTTTAGATGAAGAAATGACAAGGCAAATAAGTAATGTATATAGCATGTTAGATGATAGTAAATGCTAAGAGAAGAAAATGTTAATGAACAGAATAAGGAAGAGGACACAGTCAGCAGGAGATGTTATAGTTTTAGACAGAGCAGCCAGGGGAGATCTTACAAGAAGCTGATGTTTGAATAAAGATCTGAAGAAGTTGAAAGAATGAAACATATAGTTGTTATGTGAAGAAGATTCCAGGTAAGGTGACCATATTGAACAATTGCCCTGAAGTGGGAATACATCTGGCTTGTGTAAGGTAAGGAGGGAGGCCAATATATTTGGAGGAGACTGAACCAGGAGAAAAATGGTAGGAGACACAGTTAGAGAAGAAAATAGAAGAAAATGCTACATTGTTCAGGGCCTATAAGTCACTGAGAGGAGACTGACTTTTGCTCCAAGTAGATCTTGGAATTACTGGAGGATTTTGATCAGAAGAAAGACACCGGCTGGGTTACATTTTAGTAAGATTATTCTGCTTCTATGTGGAACATACGCTATGGGGCAGGGACACTGGCAAAAACCAGCGACCATTTAGGAGGCTACTAGAATCACCCCAGGCAGAGAGGATGATGTCTTAAAAAGAGTGCATAATGGAGGAAGTGGTAAGAGGCAGTCAGAATTTAAATGGATTTTAAAATGAGTTGATGGGTATTCCTGATGAATCAGAAAAAGGATTAAAAATTAGAGATGAGTCAAGGATGAATACAGGTTTTTAGCCTGAGAAACTAGAAGAGAAGATGTGTCTTTTACTGAGGTAAGGAAGGCTGAGGAAGAAGCACATTTGAAAGAGAAAGCAGATTAGGGGTTCAGTTCGGGACATTTTAAGTTTGAGATGCTACTAGCATTTAGGTAGAAACGTCAAGGAAACTTTTGGTTACAAAGTATGAGGTTCAGTGGAGACTCGAGGCCGAAGATATAAATTATATCCCTGTAAAGTAAAATCCTATATTGATTTAATTTTGTGGTTTTTTAAAACTTTTTTTTTTTAACGTTTATTTATTATTTTTGGGACAGAGAGAGACAGAGCATGAACGGGGGAGGGGCAGAGAGAGAGGGAGACACAGAATCGGAAACAGGCTCCAGGCTCTGAGCCATCAGCCCAGAGCCCGACGCGGGGCTCGAACTCACGGCGCGCGAGATCGTGACCTGGCTGAAGTCGGACGCTTAACCGACTGCGCCACCCAGGCGCCCCAAAACTTTTTTTTATTAATGATGACAATTAACAATAATGAGAAGTTATCTTATACTGTTATTTCTAATAAGTGTTGTGCTTGGAAATACCTAAGAAGCATTCACAATATTAAAACATGAATATCTGAAGAACAAAAATAATCCTGAAAACACAACCCATGAATGCAAAATTCAAGCAACTTCCAGAAGCGTACATCAGCTTGAAGGCTAAGGGCAAAAACATACTCCTTACTGGTTTCTTCTTTCACTCTCTCATTACTGAGTGCCAGGCCCTGTGCCGTTGAATGGGATTCAAATATGGATAACGTGGTTCATGTCCTAAAGGAATTCATACTCAAGGAAACAGACAAAGAAATATCTATGAAGTAAGGTGCTAAGAGTTAGAATAGAATAGGTACCCCCAAATGCTATATTAGGCTGATGGGAAGGAAGTCATCTCTAAGAGTGTCTGGAAAGTGTCACAGAAGAAATAATGGGTCTTAATGGCCCATTAGTATTTCAGCAAGCAGAGACAAGAATATTATTATTTTAGACAGAGGCAACTATGAAGCCATGGTATACGAGGACATGCCATTCAGAGAGCAGAAAGGAGCTTGGCATGCTGGAATACAATGATTGAGTTGGAGAAAGAAAAAAAGAGATGCTAGAATAGCTTGGGGACAAACGGTGCGTTATCTTTCTTCTAAAGGGAGATATTGAATCCTGAAATCTAAAAACACCTTTGAATCGTTGGGAGCTGGGGCTAAAACCTTCCACTCAGTTGGTGCCCACTTAATATCGCTCATTGCTGATGATAAGGAGACCTGTGCTCTTAAGGTCTCTATTCTTTAGCTCAATTCTTTAGGCTCTCTGAACCTTCTATTCTTCAGCTCTTATAAAACCCTTGAGTTGAGTATGAAAGTCAAGCTGAATAAATGTGCAGTAGATAACATGGGGTAAAGATCGCTGCGGCCAACTCAATTTCAACCGTAGTTGTAGGGAAGTCAGTGCTCCTAGCCGGGGACACAGGAAATTCTGCGGCACTTGAGGTTGTTGATAGTCTTTTCAAGGTGGAAAGTGTTACTTGCAGGGAATGGAGATCCTGTAGAAGCTTGTTTAATGTGACGCATTCCTATAAACTTCAAGCACCTTAGGGACCTGTAATGCTGCCCCTCTGAGATAGCTTCTGCATGAAAGGAGATACATAGAAATATAGTAAAGTTGAAGCCCAGGGACAGTAGAAACTTCCCAGGTAGGCTCCCCAGTGCCACTCACAAGCTAGTTTGCACCTTGCTTCTTGAAAATAAGGTTTCTGGGGTGGTGGGCCTTGGCCAAGTTAAAAGCCAGTGAAGTTCAAGGTGAAGTGCCACCGAGGAAAAAAACAAAATGCAAAAGGTAGTAATCTCATTTTTGAAATTGTTAATTCGGTCTTGCATTATTTAGTTTTGCAATTCAGTTCAAGTGTGGCATTTCTGGAAGTGAAAGATTGATTCAGGATTGACATAGCTGTATTTCCATTGAATAAGAAATATTTCAATCACCACATTAAATTGGTTCAGCCGCCTTATTTTGAGTTATTCCTTAATTTATTCAGCTTACTTGTGATATGGATTTTGATGGACCATATATTCAAAAATTATCCTGAAGAGAAAATGCCCTTCTTATGTTACTTTTAGTTGGCAGATTGCTTTATTTTTCTAATTGTAGGAAGTTTATATCTGGCAATAATAAGAAACAGATCAAATTTACTACATTCCCTTTAAACTGAGCGTGTGCATGGTGCCATTGCCAATATCACTCCTAAAATTACATTAGTTATTTTTATTTTAAAAAGAGTGCACATAAACACACACACCTACACACAAGTGCTCCTTTTGTTAAATCCATATATATTCATGCTCATATATGGGTGGACAGTAACATTATTTGGCCTCCACTCGGTGGTTTAAACACTTTTTGAAGAAGAAATTATCCCCAGACTGGTGCTGTACCTTATTCTAAACGTCATTTTGGCCACCACTGGTTCCTTCATTGTTTTCTACATAGCAATCGCTGCTCTAGTGCACATAAGTCATGGCTATTAATAAATCAAAAAGGTCCAGTGGAGCTGGTCTTCTCCTCAGGCAACTTGTACTCTCTCAGGGATGGCCTTTTGCCATCTGTAATCAAAATACAAACTGTTCCCTCAGGAGAACAACGGCCAGAAGAAATAGAATACACAGAAAATTACATGCTTGAAAATGCGGAACAATACTAACCGGTACCTATGAGAAACACACGCCTGTCTATACTCCCACACATCCAGAGATGTGAAATAATTATATCTTGTGGCATCATAGAATTTCAGAGTTCAAAGGAATATTAGAGGTCTTTCTGGCCACAGAGAAGAAAACTGAGAAGGTAAGTGATTTTCTCAGTTTCTCAGAACTGGTTTCCAGCAGAACTAAGAGTTAGATGTTGTTTCTGGCCCTCCAAGTCAATGTTTTTAAAACTGTAATTTACTAGTCTTCTCTCTCAAATTTCCAAACTCTAAGGTTAAGGGCAGAAATTATTTGAACAAATGTACAGTGACATGTATACATCATTGTAGTATCATACAGAGTAGTTTCATTGCCCTAAAAATCCTGTTTTCATTCCTCCCTTCCTTTTCCAACCCCTGGCCACTGATTTTTTTTTTTTTTTTTTTTTACTGTCTCCATGGTTTTACTTTCTCCAAAATGTCATACAGTTGGAATTATACATTATGTAGTCTTTAAAAAAAATTTTTTTTAATGTTTATTTATTTTTGAGATAGACAGAGACAGAATGTGAGTGGGTTGGGACAGAGAGAGAGGGAGACACAGAATCTGAAACAGGATCCAGTCTCTGAGCTGTCAGCACAGAGCCCAATACAGGGCTCGAACTCACGAGCTGCGAGATCATGACCTGAGCTGAAGCCAGACGCTCAACTGACTGAGCCACCCAGGCGCCCCTATGTAGCCTTTTCACATTGGCTTCTTTCACTTAAGTTCTCTGAATCTTTTCTCATTTCTTTTAGCACTGAATAATATTCCATTGTTTGGATGTACCAGAGTTTATTTACCCATTCACCTACTGAGGCTGCTATAAACATTTGTGTATAGGAGTTTGTGTGGAGGACATGTTTTAAGACCCTTTGGGCACACCAAGGAATGCGATTGATGGATTGTATGGTAGGAGTATGGTTAGCTTTGTAAGAAAGTGCCAAACTGTCTTCCACAGTGGTTGTACCATTTTGCTTTCCCATCAGCAATGGATGAGAGTTGTCCCTTCACATCCTCATCAGCATTTGGTGTTGTCAGTGTTTTGGATTTTGGCCATTCTATCAGCTTTATAGTACTATCTTGTTGTTTTAATTTGTATTTTTCTGATGACACATGAGTATCTCTTCATGTTTTTTTCTTTTCCTTTTTTTTTTTTTTTTGCCATGTGTCTACCTTCTTTGGTGAAGCATCTATTAATGTCTTTGGCCCATTATTTAATTGTGTTGAATGATTTCTTATATGAGTTTTAAGAATGCTTTGTATATTGTAGATAATGATCCTTTACCAGATGTGTCTTTTGCAAAGATTTTCTCTATGAGTTGTCTTCTCATTGTCCTAACGTTGCTTTTTTGCAGAAGGGAAGATTTTTTATTTTAATAAAGTACAACTTATCAAAGATTTCTTTCATGGATCTTGCCTTTAGTGTTGTATCCAAAATGTAATCTCCATACCCAGTGTCATCTAGGCTTTCTCTAATGTTTATCTTCTAGGAGTTTAATAGTTTTGCATTTTGCTCTTAGGTCTATAATCCATTTTGAATTAATTTTTGTGAAGGATACAAGGTCTGAATCTAGATTTGTTTCTTTGTATGTGGATGACCAGTTTTTCTGGTACCATTTCTTGACTATTTTTGCTTCATTTTCCTTTGTTCCCTTGTCAAAGATAAGTTGGTATATTTATGTAGCTCTATTTCTGTGCTCTCTATTCTGTTCCATCGATCTATTTACCTATGCTTTCATCAATACCATATTGTCTTGATTACTGTAGCTTTATGGTAAACTTTGAAGCCATGTGCTATCAAGCCTCCAACTTCATTCTTCTCTTTCAACATTGTGCTGGCTATTCTGGGTCTTTTGCCTTTCCATATGAATGTTAGATTCAGTTTGTCAATATCCACCAAATAACTTGCTGAGATTTGTTTGAATTGAGAAGAGCTAACATCTTGACAATATTTAGTCTTCCTAATCATGAGCATGAAATTTTTCCCCATTTATTTAGTTCTTCTTTGATTTTATTTATCAGGGTTATTGTAGTTCCCCTCAAATAGATCTTGGACATATTTTGTTAGGTTTATGCCTAAGTATTTCATTTTTTGGGTGCTAATTAAATGGTATGCATTTTTAACTTCAAATCCTACTTCTTCATTGCTGCTGTATCAGAAAGCAATTGGCTTTTATGTTTTAACTTTATATCCTGCAACCTTGCCATAATCACTCTTTAATTAAAAAAATTGTCAATTCTTTTAAACTTTCTGCTGTTATTTGCAATTTTGTTTCTTCTTTCCTAATCTGGGAATGGGTGTTAAAATACTTCCTAACTGATTCTATGAAGCCAGCATTATCCTAATATCAAAATCCGATTAAAAAAATATAAGACATCAAAGTCCTCAACAAAATATTAGGAAACCAATCCAACAATGTATACAAGAATTATACAATACAACCAGGTAGGATTTATCCAAGATAAACAAGCCTGGCTCAATATTTGAAAATCAATTAGTGTGGGGCACAAGCATAGCTCAGTTGATTAACCGTCCAACTTCTGCTCAGGTCATGATCTCACAGTTTGTGAGTTCAAGCCCCATGTGTCAGGCTCTGTGCTGACAGCTCAGAGCCTGGAGCCTGCTTCAGATTATGTATCTCTTCCCTGTTCGTGCTCTCTCTCTCTCTCCCTCTCTCTTTGTCTCTCAAAAATAAATAAACATTAAAAATTTTTAAATAAGAAAATTAGTGAATCCATTACAACAACAGACTAAAAAGGAAAACTCGCATGATCATATCATTAGATACTGAAAAAAAAAAGCATTTAACAAAATCCAACACCCATTTATGATGAAAACTCTCATTAAACTAGAATGAGAGTGGAAATTCATCAAGTTGATAAAGAATATCTGCAAAAAACAAACAAAAAAAACCTATAGCTAACAACTTACTAAGATCAGGAAGAAGGCAACAATGCCCACTCTTCCCTATTTCTTTTCAACATCACACTGGAAATCCTAGATAATGCAATAGAAAAGAAAGGAAATAAAAAAGTATATAGATTAGGATTCTACAGAGTCTAATTAACTATAATTCATAATATTTCATGTCTCATTCCCCTATGACTGAAGAAAGTCCCGTAAAAACTTTTTTAGACACAAAATTTATGCCTTATTTCTCCAAAAGTTTATAATTAGAAGAGAGAAAACAATATTAGCCTAGATGTAAAAAGAAAATGTAGAAAAGAATGTTAATGGTAGAGACAATATGTTATCCTTTTCATTAGGTATTTGACTTCACAAAGAATAAATATTAGATGAATAATTTTTGAAAGAACGTAAGCAAAGGTAGGAGTGAAACACTAGATTACATCTTTTGTTAAGGAAGTGTTAGGCTATATGGTAAACTTTTCAGTGAATTCAAATAGGAGTAAGATACAGAATAGATCAAATGAGACCGTTTTTACTTGTTTTGTTTGTTTGTTTGTTTGTTTGGAAGGAGGTCATATTTGTCACAGAATTGTCATATTGAGTGTCATTTATATTTGTCTAGGAAATAAAGTGATTCATATGCCATAGTGCTTATTAAGTTTTTTGCTGTAAAAAGTATGATTTTTGTATAACAAACCATTAAATTTGGAATTTTTTACTGAGATACAGATATATACCGGCCATCAAATACTAAGTTAAGTGTTGTCGAAAGCAGCTTGGGGCACATGAGCAAAGGGTTATGTCTTGGGAGTACCCTCATGTCCTCCCCTCTGGCAATGGATTAAAGCTACATAAAATCTAGGGATCAAACTTATGGTAGCAGTGGGGACCTGTGACCACTTAAAATCTTACCCAAGCAACTATCTAGGAGAGTGAAGGGCCATGCGCAGAGAAAAAGCATTTGGCATGGACCCTGGAAAACCCAGAAATCCAAGAAGTTGTTTGCCCTCTTGATAGAAAGGCTTGTAGAGGGATCAGCAAGGGAGTTGCCAAATAACTAGCAGAAATGTCTAAGAAAGATCTTCCTAAAAATCTAGCTATCCTTCACAGAGTAAAGGCCCCTTATAATCGTACCAGCTACAACTGATCTTTTCAATATATGTTTTGCCTCTCTTCTTCTTTCCATTCTAACAGGATGGAAAGTCTTGTTAGCCAGCTTCAGAGGGAGGAAAGAAGCAGAATTTGGGAGAAGAGTAAGGGAATACCACATTCCCTTCTCTCATTGAGAGCAGCCAGCTCATAGGCAGACCCCAGCTGCAGAGGGGAAAAATCTAAACTCAACAAGTTTCAAACTTATTATTATTTTTTTTAATGTTTATTTATTTTTGAGACAGAGAGACAGAGCATGAAGGGGGGAGGATTAGAGAAAGGGAGACAAAGAATCTGAAGCAGGCTCCAGGCTCCGAGCTGTCAGCACAGAGCCCGATGCGGGGCTCGAACTCATGGACTGTGAGATCATAACCTGAGCCGAAGTCGGACGCTTAACCAACTGAGCCACCCAGGCGCCCCTCAAACTTATTATTATTAATTATTATTATTATTAGCACTGGAGGTTATGTTTACTGAATTTAGTTTGTGTCTGCTTATTCTAATTAAGTAGAGAATGTCTTATTATTACCTGTGAGTAAATGTCATGAGACAGCTTGAGTTGAGAAAGAACTATTACTCATTTCTTGCTCATTGTTAGTGTTAAACAGTGGGAGACAACTATTAACCTGATGTGATGGCATCATGTAAAACTGATTTGTCAACAATGGCGTCATACATACATGCACAAAGAAATGGAATTAGCTAGCTTTTTGAAATTTAACTTGAAGACAGGTCAACTGAATACATCTCCTGAGGAGGATTAGTTGATTTTACCGGCTCACTGGTTACCTACATTTTGCACCTCTGTGGTGCTTCTAATGGAAGTTAAGCCCTTTGACCAGTCACAATGTATAAAAAGTTTGTGTATTGGAGTTGGAGGTCTTACTGTCCGAAATCCATGAGCACCTTCCTAAAAGACTTGCTAGTATGAAAATTCCAAAGAAAGGGATTTACCTAATATTCACTTGAATGAAACTAAGAGTGGCCAACAGGAGATCATGCTTTGAAAGAATAATCTTCAGGCCACTTGTTAAAATGCATGTTCCAGCTCCATACCCTGTAAGTAGGTGCCCTATGCTTACCAAGCTTCCCTAGGGATGCTTATGCACATTAAGCAGTCCAAAGCTACTGCATTAGTGGAAAGCCCTACTTCTTTTATTCCTCTCTAGACCAAGTAAATTAAAAATATCACTTCCAGAATTTTATTGAACAGGAAAAGACAGCAGTGGAACTCCTCTGACTTTTGTCCACAATTCTTCAGGAAGAGGCAAATTTTGTTATAAATTATTCAGAGGATTTTTTTCTCCCCTTACCTCTGTTTTATTGTGAATGCATTTGCAGGATAAACTCCTACCAAAACAAGGATAAAGGCACATGGTTAGGGTCACAATTGTGTGGGTTTACTCAGCAATTCCTTAGAGAGAATGGTTAAAATTAACTTTTCAGGTTACCGTGACCTATAGAAACACAGAAGCAAACACAGAGAAAATAAGTTTCATGTTGAGTAGCAGTTCTTGACAGTGAGCTGAACACTGTCTCTTAACTTGATATCTTTTCTTAAATTCTAGGTCACTGCAATAGCGCATAGAAGCTAAATTACTTTTACATTCCAAATAAGATTATTGCTCAACCAAGCATTTCTCCACCTACATAATTCTCTACAACATACCTTATTTAGAGTTCTCAAAATGTAGAGAGAATCAGTAGACTTGTTTTTGTTATTATTCAGTTGGTCATTGTTTTCTCAATTCTGCTAAGCTAAAACAGGTGTAAAAACGTTGGCTAAGAGCCATGATATTGAAAAAATGACTAGGCTCTGAGAACTTTAATTACTGTATTATTTTTATTCAGTTTTCTGTTAGGACTCATTGAGTTATTGAATTTTTTTATGGAGTCTCATACCTTTCTGTTTTAGGCAGAGAGAGAAAATGATGGGCCAAGTGTAACAAAAGGCAGTGGTGCCATAAGTGGAAGCCAAAGCCGCCAATGCTGTTGCACCACATTTTCCCATCAGCCGCGCCCCCAGGGTGAGCAGAGAAGGACAGGAACTACAGCTTGACACCAGGAAAAAAATACGAAGCTTCTTTGTCAAAGACTAGAAGGAACGAAAGCAACTTTTTTACACATTAAGTTTATTTTACGCATTGTATTTTATTTTGTTTACACTAGCGTTGCCATTTCTATTGACTGAATGTTGAATTTTGCCTAGATTGTATTTGATACAATAAATGTTTACCCAGAACTGGGTCAATAATGATACTGAATAAATACCACAGGAATGGAGTACATACAGTGGAATAGATCACATGCAAGCATATGTTTAACTTCCTGGGTACCACCAAATTGTTTTCCAAGGGTGTACACTTTGGAATATTCTTACTTTTGGAATACCTACCATTTTATATACCAAACAGCAGTGCTTGAGAGTTCTAGTTGCTCACATCCTCACCAACACTGGGTATAATTAATCTTTCTTTTTTTTTTTTTTTAAGTTTATTTATGTTGAGCGAGAAAGAGTGGGGGAGGGGCAGAGAGTGAAAGGGAGAGAGAGAAATCCAAGTAGGTTCCATGCTGTCAGTGCAGAACCCAACATGGGGCTCAAACCCAGGAACTGTGAGATCATGACCTGAGCCTAACCCAAGAGTTGGAAGCTTAACTGACTGAGCCACCCAGGTACTCCTAATCTTTCTAATTGTAGCCATTCTGGTCGGTATGTCAACAGTAGCTCATTGTAAGCATAGTTTGCCTTTCTGTAAATTACTAATAATACTGGGTGGATATCTTTCCATGTGTTTATTTACTATTCAGGTATCTACGTTGGTGTAATGCCTATTCAAATATTTCCTCATTTTTAATTTTTTTCTTTTTTGCCTCTTATGATTAAGTTATAAGAATTCTTTATCTATTCTATAGATAAATTCTTTGTCACATGTAGACTTTCTCAATATTTTCCCCATGCTGTGACTTGCCTTTTTTTAATGTGTCTTTTGAAGAGCAAACATTTTTCCTTTGAATGAAGTTCAATTTATGTTTTTTCTTTCATAATTCATGATTTTTGTGTTGCCTTAAAGAAATCTTTGCCAAGTCTAAGGTCACTAAGGTTTTATGTTTTCTGCTAAAATGTTTAGGTTTATTTTTGATAATTAGGTCCATGATCTATTCTGAATTAATTTTTACATACAATTTAAAGTAAGAGTCAAAGTTCATTTTCACATATGTTTATCCAATTGCTCCAAAACCACTTGCTGAAAAGATTATCCACACCATCATTTTGAGACTCCAATAGAAAGTATACTAGGCTGTTTCACATAGTTCCACCTAATATGGATACATCATTAATATTTTTTAATGTGTGTGTGTGTGTGTGTGTGTGTGTGTGTGTGTGTGTGTGTGTTTCCTTTTCATAGTTTCTATTGCTTGGACTTCAAGCACACTGATATTTTCCTTTATAGTGTCTAAACTGCTACATTCCCAACATTGCCATCCAGTATATTTTTCACCACAGACGTATTTTTTTTTTGCCCATAAGTTTGATTTGTATATTTTTTAACATCTTCCATATCTCTGTGTAACCTGCTTGATTTTCTTCTACCTTCTTGGACATATGATGTTAATAATAATTCTTTTTATCTCATTGTTTAGTGGTTCTATATCATTTACTGCATAGTTTTGAAGTGTGGCTAGTGCAATTGAATGCTTACTAATTTAAATTGTATATCCACATGCTACTTATGGCTACTCTATTGGACAGGGAAGGCATAGGGGTCTGAGCTGTAAGGGCTTTAAGATTTTATAACTAGTGTCTATAATTTTTATTTTGTCCATTCAAGAAGGTTCCACACAGTTAACTGATAGTACTTGACCCTGGCAAATTTCCAAACTGTTTTCTATTTTTGTTTCTAATAAAAACTTTAAAAAAATATATAGTTTTTTTTTTAAATAGAACCCTATTAAGAGAAGCCAATTTTCATGAAATCAAGAAATTCTTCCTTTATAAGAAGTTACATGTGCTATTGCAACAGTGCTTTTGTAAAAAGACATTCCAAATCAAGTTCAATGTTAGCTGTGCAAAGGGATTTTTGGTCCCTGCCATGCATCACAGAGTTAGTTTACTGGATGAATTCTTCAAATAAAGGAGTATATTTATGAAAATCTTTTGTAAGCCACTCTGCATTTAATTATAGTTGGTATTAAAAACCCATAAAGTTAGATAGTTGCTGACTTTTATTACTTTTATTGCTATTAATATAATTAAAGTAAATGTTTAAAAAAAAACAAGTCTGACAGAGTCTGAGACATAGACCAGTCCTTGTCAGTAGGAATCATATTAAGGTATATTAATTCCAGGCTGAGATAAAAGAAAGATTGTAGTTGTACATGGTTAATGCAAAACATCTTCAAACCAGAAGAAGTTATAGTCAAATCATATGATTCTAAGTAAGAATAACAACTTGTAAAACTGTTCTGATCAGTCATTAGGTCCCAGTTGCACTACTTGGTACTTACTAATCCTGGTGACCAAGTAACACAACCAACACATCTCAAAGTTATAGCTGATTCAGTTGTATTCATGTAGAAATAAAATAAGACATCAGCCAATATCGGGAAGATGAGAAACCTCTACCTCCTGAAAAAGTCATAAAAAAGAAAATGAAAACATAAATATAGGAAGCCAAGAGGCAAAAGCAGTGACTTTTTTAAAGCACTTGTGTCAAAACTTCTAACACAAACTTTCTCTAAATAGCACATGCCATGTTATAAAAAATGCATAAAACATGCAGCAAAACAACACATCAATCAAAGGTTCTGACACAAGAAAGTGCATATACAACAAAAAAGAAAAAAAAAAAAATATGTGAAGATAATGGTTTCCAGACATTGTATGTTAGATAATGCAGGACAGTGATTCTTCAAAGAAGGGAGTCAAACGAGATGAGCCCTATAATTGATTCAGCTTACTACCTAGAGATAACTTCCAAGTCACAGCAAGGAGGACTGGGGTGGGGTGGATGGGGGGAACTAGACCATCTCTCTGAATTGAAGAGACGAAGCTGGGTATCTAGGGGAGCCAATGTGGCCAAGAGTCTCCCTCTAGTCTTCAATGAGAACTAATGAATGTGTATGATAAAAATACCCGAGGTTAAGACAAAAACCATCCAAAAGAAACAGACAACCAGAAGTCTTACACAGGACGAGAAATGGTTTGTGTCTTCTTAGCCAGAGTGAAAACTCCTATAACTTAATGCAAAAATTACTCAGAGTAGAGCTTTTATAGAATCAACTGTTGTTGTTGGTGTTTTTTTTTAAACTGTGTCCCAGAACAAAGCTCAATGATATTTATAAGAATAAAAATGTATCAGATATTCAACAAATTTACAATGTCCATATCCAATAACGAATTGTCACATATATGGGGCACCTGGATGGCTTAGTTGGTTGAGGGTACAGCTCTTGATTTTGGCTCAGGTTATGATCCCAGGGTTGTGGGATCGAGCCCCGCCTCAGGCTCTGTGCTGAGCATGGAGCCTGCTTAAGATTCTCACTGTTTCTCTCTGCCCCTCTCCCCAACTAGCGTGCTCTCTCTCTCTCTCTCTCTCTCTCTGAATTATATATATATATATATATATATATATATATATATATGGATTACAAATATATAAAAACAGGACAACACAACTTATGATGAGAAAAATCAACTGATAAAATAGACCCGGAAATGTCACAGATACATGATATAGAAACACTAGACGGTGATATCAAAAAGTTATTATTATTACTCAAAACCATATTTCCAAAAAGGTAGAAGAAAATCAAGCATATTACATAGAGATATAGAAGATGTTAAAACATGGGTATAGAAATATGTCTGAGGTAAAAAAAAAAAAAAAAACGTAATAAATGGGAATGTAGCATATTAGACACTGCAGTGCAAAATATCAGTGTGCTTGAGTCCAAGCAATAGAAACTATGCAAACAGACAAAAAACATTTAAACACTGATAGCGCATCCATGTTGGGTGGAACAGCATCAAGCAGCCTAGTATACCCTTGGACCAGGATCACTGAGAGCTTGCAGAGGGTTTCTATGTGAGCTAGGACAGAGAAACATTTGATAATCAACTATATCAATATGGGTATAATGTAGCAAACATTTAAGGTTATTATTATAATATGGTAGTTTGGCCCAGCAAGTATGGTAAAATTCTCCATCTTGCTCAGCCCCCTCTATCCTGAATACCCAATCTGTAGCCTACATATGGTGCTTATTTAGGCACACCTGGGACCACTGTGCCCCTGGGAATCACTGTGCCCCTAGTATTACTGTTCACACAAGCCTCTGTTGACTTTTCCACCCAGGGAATAAATGCTTGGCCTGGTTCCTTTCTTTCCATCCTCTAAAGGAGGACAAGACTGCCAAAATGAAGCTGAGACAGAATGAAAATAAAGATGGCTGGAGACGCTTTGCATTTAAAGATATTGTGGATCTTCTCTTTCTCTCCTCTCATCTTCCCTTGGGAAAATAGTATTTCAGTGAAAATGGTAGATAAGCATCTACCAAATTGGGAGAGTCTTCTGCGTTCCAGAAGAAATTAAGTATGGATTTCCAGGCTAAATCTCCCTCTTTCTTTGACAGTGATAGCTGGTGATAATAATGCTTACTCCTTCTTCTCCTTTATCTGGTCAACGTGTAGGAACTACAAGATCTCGTTATTCTTGTGGATGTGGCAAAAAACTCAAACAGCAGAAGTTCAGTCGAGTCCAGATCCCTTGGTGTTGCTGGCTGGTTTTGAAATATATGTGTTGGCAAAATCTCATAAAGAGATGGGTAGTATATTTCCAGTGGCAAATACCTTTCTTCTGTTTCTCTTTGTAACGACCCCTACCAACCACGTCACGTCTTCTCTTTGTCCCTATCATATCACGTTGGTGCAGCAGTGAACTATGTGAGGCGATATACAGAGTGAAAAAAATTTCCTCTGACCTATATATATAAAACATGCATATACCTTTGTTAAATATTTGGGGGACCATTTGTGTATCTTCACTGGGCACAAGGATGATAAAATCTCTGAAGTTACTGGAAGCCAGGACCGTGTGTGCATATATATATGCGTGTGTGTATATGTACGTATATATATGCATATATATGTGAGCTTTAATACCCAAGACCTCAACAAGTCTTTGAAAAGAAAGCCTTGAAATTAACTCAAGTAAGAAAAGCTATCGCTGCTCCTCTCCCCTAACCCTTAGACGCACATATGCAGGCAGTGCCAACAAACACACACACAATGGCATTTTTATTGACTATGAACAGAGTGAGCAGGGCAACTGTCCACCGTTCATTACCGCACGGCAGCCTGCGACACTCAATGCTGACAAAAATTTTGATCAAAGCTTAGGCCTCATAACACTGGGAAAAACAATGGTCAAAGCAAGGACTCAAATCTTCTATCTGCTTCATGGGAAACAAACAAAAGCCACTCTGTTTTAATGATAGAGAAGAGAAACATAATCATAAAACCAACAGACAGAAACTTCTTATCCAAAAAAATAAACTCACTGAAAAATGTTTCTCAGGGAAGGCTCTGTGCTTAAGTCTGAATTCCTATTCTTTTAAAGGCTTAATGCTTGTTTTTCACTCTATCACCAGCCTTTCTAAGAACATTCTTACTGTGTGCCACATGAAATCACTATAGGCCTCTGTACCAGTTGGGACTGACTTTAGCTAGCAGCATAGAATGCAACACCAAAAAATAAAGGGGCTTAAAGGGAGGGAAGCTTAATTTTGTCTCACAGAAATGGTGAACATAAGGACTCCGGCCCGGGTATGGCAGCCTCACCGGCATTAGGGAATACTGTCCCTCTTTATTTGTCTATTCTTCCTTTCCCAACATGTGTTTTCCATCACTGAGGTTGCCTCGTGACACAAAACGACTTGCAGTTCCAGACACGACATCTCTAATCCAAAAAGGAAGGTTGAGGAAACAGGGAAAGGTAAAGGGACAAATCTCTCTCTTTAAAAAAGTTTCCTAGGGGCGCCTGGGTGGCGCAGTCGGTTAAGCGTCCGACTTCAGCCAGGTCACGATCTCGCGGTCCGTGAGTTCGAGCCCCGCGTCAGGCTCTGGGCTGATGGCTCAGAGCCTGGAGCCTGTTTCCGATTCTGTGTCTCCCTCTCTCTCTGCCCCTCTCCCGTTCATGCCCTGTCTCTCTCTGTCCCAAAAATAAATAAATGTTGAAACAAAATTAAAAAAAAAAAAAGTTTCCTAGAGGAGCACCCGGGTAGCTCAGTCAGGTAAGGCTCTGACTTCAGCTCAGGTCATGATCTTGTAGTTTGTGAGTTCGAGCCCCACGTTGGGCTCTGCGCTGACAGCTCAGGGCCTGGAGCCTGCTTCTGATTCTGTGTCTCCCTCTCTTTCTGTTCCTCCTCCACTTACACTCTGTCTCTCTCTCAAAAATAAAGATTACAAAAAAAAATTTTTTTTTAAGTTTCCTAGAGAGGCGCCTGTCTGGATCAGGGGAGCTCGAGACTGTCCATGTCAGGGTTGTGAGTTTGAGCCCCATATCAGGTGTGTAGAGATTACCTAAAGAAATAAAAGTTAAAAAAAATAAATAAATAAACCCTTCCTAGATACCTTCTCTTATGGGTTCTGCTTATATTTCATTGGATCCAAAGAAGACTGGGAAATGTAATCTTTTATTCAGTTATTTTGTTGCAGTGGATGTGGTCCGGATCTCTCAGTAAGGAGAGGTGCAGCATTCACAATGGATGAGCAACTAGCAACCAGTCTCTCTGCCTTGGCATCAGTTTGCTGCTGTGGTAATCATTACCTTAAAAAAAATCTTTATTTTATAATATTCTAGTCCCCAGCTCTCAGTAGGTGTTCGGAAGTGGTCAAAGTAACAGAACTTAGACATAGTAATAAGAGTCTGAAATTTCTTCTTTTTGATAGATCATCGACTTACATTCCATCCTTTACCTACTTTAGTTACAATGAGCAGATTTCTTCTTTTTAATTACACGCAGAGTTTGTATTATGTTTCTCATTTTTGTTCACCTTGTCTTTGAGCAAATTTCAAAAGAAACGTGGCGATAATCTGTTTTCACCACCTTACTTTGGAAATCCTACTCCTGTTATACGTTGGGGACTCTGTAAGGAAGCATCTGCCCCCCATCACCAAAATCGTCACCCTCAGAAACACCCACTCCCCAGCTGTTCTGTATAGAGTACAGAGCACCCAGCACCAATCATCTGTTATTTAAGACTGCAGTATCGCCGATACCCATGTTTGCACATTTCACAGTGTCACAGTGTTAGAAAGTTTTCTTCTGTCATCCATGGGTAGATGCAAATTTAGCCGTGTGTCTTCTAAAGTTTGACCCCAAAATATTAGCAATACTGCACTGAAAGAGAATACTGGTAAGAAAACAACAAAATTTACTGTCTTCATTAACAGTCATCAAAGGGCAACTTTGAACAGAATTGGAGTAGTTATGAGCAGTGTATTATCACTCAAAAATAATAATCAAACTCTCTGGCTTGAAATGATAATGCAATTTTCTTTGGTGTTGTGGCATCTACTTTAGGTTCCTGTTTCTTCCTTAATTTCTCTCTTGGTACTAAAAAGTTTTCTATTTCTTTTTTTTTTTTTTCATTTTTTTTAATGTTTATTTATTTTTGAGAGAGACAGAGACAGAGACAGAGAGTGAGTGGAGGAGGTGCAGAGAGAGGGAGACACAGAATCAGAAGCAAGCTCCTGTGAGCTGTCAGCACAGAGCCCAACATGGGGCTCAAACTCATGAACCGTGAGATCATGACCTGAGCTGAAGTCAGAGGCTGAACTGACTGAGCCACCCAGGTGCCCCAAAAGTTTTCTGTATCTTGTCATCTAAAGAAAACAGTTGATAAAGTTATTTACCCTAAGGTTTTCATTATTCATGATTTTTTTTTCTAAAACAATTTTCATTTAAAAAGATAATCTGGAGAGAAAAGGCAATGATGGGTAAGATGATGTACATATACATATACCTTGCCCCTTCCCCCCCCCCCCAACACACGCTATTTCTCATGTTATGTGTCCTTTGTGGGTTGGTCACAGTCTGCTTTATGTCGTCTTCATATCAGGACCCAAGCTGAAAGCAAGGCAGGATCTTTCTATAAATTCTTGGTTTGAGAGCAGGGGAAAAGACACATGATGGCGACTACACAATGGCTCTCAGAGCTTCTCAGACGTTTACATACACCAATTCTACTCCTATTCCATTGGCCATATTAAGCCATATGGCTGAGACTTGAGTCAATGGATAGGGATGTGCTAATTTGCTATCAAAGGAGGATACAGAAAATAAGTTTAAACAAAAATACAATCTGCCGCTCTCTTGCACTTATTTTGGCACGTAAATTTTCTTTTCCTTGGTTTGGCATTGTAATGGGCCTCTGTGGCATGCTGGAATCTGATCCTAAATATAGTTCTGGAGGAAATTAGATAGCAGTGATAGAGCATGAAGATAATTGGTATCCCCCTCCAAGGTGACCTCTGAGATCATTTCAGCTCTCCAATAAAGCAGGCCCTTATTCAGGAGATGAGTGGATGTTTCGGCTTCCCTGTGAGGCTCTTTGGGGTTTAGGCTTTTAAAAATCTTGCCCTTAGAAAATCATTCAAACCTCACATTCTGTTTTGGGGGTTATCATTTTCTCCTCAATCAACTTTGACACAAGGGACCAGTGAGTCTGTGAATTCAGTGTCTTTTGCAATTTAGCATCTCACAGGGTCGGATTTTGTTTGATCTTTGTCTATATCAGCCCTCCAGCTAATTCAGGAAAGAAATTAATTTAGAGGGATCACCGACATTTCCTGGTTCTCTGAGTGTGCTTGAGCCAAGGATTTAAAAACTTGTCTCTATTATCTTCATTTGTATATTATTCAGTATTGTTAGAAACAGCCTATGTCACAGACTTTCAATTTGGTGTGGCTGTCACACTACACTAAGGAAGCCACCACGTAATCTGCCAGAATCATACATTCAGAGGGGAAACATTTAGCAATGCTTTTAACACTGAGCACCATGAACCATGCATGTGCCATTCTGCAGGGGAAAAAGTGGTATATCTTGCTTTTAAACCATGTCAGAGAAGCAATCAATTTGCCACCCTTAAGAATTTATTACCTGCAGCTGCTTTTACTACCAAATACTTTACCAGGTAAGACTTGGTTTCAGATAACAAAATCCTCTAGCAATCTTAAGCAGAAGAATATTTATTTGATAGGGGGAAATGAGTATTTATAAAATTACTGGAAGGCGTAGAGAAGCAAGTTCCATGCTGGGCCTTCAAAATGACTCCTAAATAGCACTTCAGCACTGGACCACCAGTAGAAAGTTTCCTTTGCCGGAATCTGGAAATAGCCATCACTTTTGGTCCCAGGATCATGGTATCTTAGCTGTGTCCAAGGATGAGGAAACCACCACTGGGGGCACCTGGGTAGCTCGGTCCCTTAAGCGCCCAACTCTTGATTTCTGCCCAGGTCATGATCTCACAGTTCATGAGATCTGGACTCGCGTCAGACTCTGTGTTGACAGTGCAGACTCTGCTTGAGGTTCTCTCTCTCCCTCTCTCTCTCTCTCTCTGCGTTTCCCTTGCTTGTTCGCACATGTGCGAGTGGGCTCTCCCTCTCTCTCAAAATAAATAAGTTAATTATTAAAAAAAAAAAAAAAAAAAGGAAGCCATCTCTGGAACCATTGACTCAAGTTCACTGCCAGAACCAGGAAAGAGCATCTCTCATTCTACTACCTCGGACTCCATTTAATGAGGTTCTAAATCCAAGGCCTGTATGTGCCCATCTGAGTTGTAGGATCTAAACCACATCTGCAACTCTGCAAGAAAGTCTGAGGAGTCATGTACTTTGAGTTCTAATAAAGGAAGGAGCTTAAGAGTAAATGTTAGAAAAAATAAGAAATATAAATAAATAAAAAAGATAAAAAAAAGTAAATAAAAATATTGAAAAGGCCTATCTTTAGTATGTATAGCATTATTCTATTGTGTTTTCTTTTAAATATATTTTTTATGTGTATTTTTGAGAGACAGAGAGGGACAGCATGAGCGTGAGTGGGGCAGAGAGAGAGAGAGAGAGAGAGAGAGAAACTCAGAATCGGAAACAGGCTCCAAACTGAGCTGTCAGCACAGAGCCTGACGTGGGGCTCAAACCCACAAGCTGTGAGATCATGACCTGAGCTGCAGTCGGACGCCCAACCGACTGAGCCACCCAGGCGCCCTTATTGTATTTTCTTTTAAATTGTTTCTGTTGAGAAGTCTGTTTTCAACTTGTAGATTAAAAAAAAATACAATTTGGTCTGTGGTTGTACTTCATATCTTCTCTTTTTATTTGTTGTGTTGAAGATTTGCTGTCATTTCGACACTTGGATTAATTTTTACGTACTCTTGTTGAGATTCATTTTCATTCCTGAAAGAAGGATTTATATAAGCACCTCAATAATTCTTGAAAACTCTCATTATATATTCTCTCTCCCAGTCATTCTGGTATCTCCAGAAAGTTCTATTACGTATTTTTAGATTTATATATATATATGTGTGTGTGTGTGTGTGTACATACATATATATATGTACATACATACATATATATATGTACATACATATATATATAAATGCACAAAACTTTCTTATAGCCTTTATGTCTTTTAACCTTATTACTATGCGATTTTTGTACAATTTTTTTCATATATGTAAAAAGATAACCAATGATCTCGGCAGTTCAATTGGCTGTGTAATTCATTCACTGATTTATTTTATCTCAATGGCTCTATGATTTACAACCTGAAGTTCTGCTTTTGTCTTGCAAAACTCGTAGGTATTTTTCCATAGTGTCATATTAGTGCCTCTTTTATCAAAGAATACGATTATTTTAAATAAACATACAATAACTTCTCTGCTGGTTCTATCATCTGAAATTCTTTAGACAGCATAGTGAGTTGAATGGTGGACCCCCCAAAAGATATGCTCTTGTTGTAATCCCCAGAACCTGCCAATATCACCTTATTTGGAAAAAGGGTCTTTGCAGATGTAACGAAATTGAGGATCTCAAGATGAGATCACCCTGGATTATTTGAGTGGAGCCAATGATGAGTGTTTTATAAGAGACATACAGAGGAGTTACAGAGAGGAGGAGATGAAGGAGGCAGAGACTGGGGTGATGGAGCTACCAGCTAAGAAGTGCCCAACAGCTACCGGAAGCTGAAAGAGGCAATGAACAGGGTCTCCTCCAGAGCCTCTGAAGAGTGCCACCCTGCTGACACCTTGACTTCAGATGTCTCTCTCTGGGAGAATAAACTTCTGTCATTTTATGCCTCTAACTTCATGGCAATTTGTTAAGGCATCCCTTGAAAATTAATATAGAATACAATCTCACTTTTGTTGTCTCTGCTTACCCTTGCTCATGGCTGATTTGTTCCTTAAGTCCAGGGTACTTTGTGCACATCTAATTATTCTAGAAGCCCAAGGAGTATCACTAGCCTGGACCAATGAAAACAATTTTTTTTATGTTAGTTTTTTATAACTTAGAGGCTCTCAATGGATACATAGAGTAAAACATGTGATCCAACCCCCTCCCCCCCCCCCCCGACTGTGGGTATGCGGGCAGTTGATTGCGAATAAACTGAGAAGCATTTCTTTCCTGTCCTGGCCATCCCTCCTGTATTGGTTAATTTTTAGTCTATGCTTTCATTGAAGGCATAGCCACTCTCCATCTTTTGAGGAATGAAGGTCATGTCTCCAGGTCCTTCTGTAGCTGCAGTAAAATCCACTTTCATCACTAAAAGAGACTAGTCCCTCCCACCTCCACCCCAGCCCTGCTCCATTTCAGCCTGAGAATGTCAAACTCTAGTTTTTATTTTAATCTCTGATAATTCTTCAATTTTATGTAAGAATTATAATTTGAAAAAAAAATTAATGTTTATTTATTTTTGAGAAAGAGACAGAGCGTGAGCAGGGGAGGGGCAGAGAGAGAGGGAGACACAGAACCTGAAGCAGGCTCCAGGCTCTGAGCTGTCAGCACAAAGCCCGAGGCCGGGCTCGAACCCTTGAACCCTCGAACCAAGAGATCATGACCTGAGGCGAAATCAGACACTTAACCAACTGAGCCATCCAGACACCCCATGAGCAATTATAATTTTTAAAGGACTTTAAAATATTTACCCCAGTATTTATTTCTAAGTAATCTGTAGCATGAAGTATAACAGCTAGGACGTAGGTTTGGCTTCAGTTTGTGACAGAGACCTGAATATTGTGTATTCCAAATAAATATTAATTCATGAAGTAAGGTTGTAACTAAAACACACAATAAAATTGTAAATTTTCTCGTTGTGATTATGTCACCACTGAAGGAAAATGGCTGAAGCGTTTATAAGATAGCGCTGTATTAATTTGTACAACCGTATGTGAACCTCTAATGGCCTCAAAACAAACCATTTTAAAACTAAAGATGGCTAAGCCATGAACAAGTTTCTATTTCACATAAGAAAAAAGCTAAATCTAGATGGCGGCAGTTTAGGGTTTTATGCTTATTTAGGATTTGGGCTGTTTTCAGCTTTCTGCTCTATGATATCTATATTAGAGCCCTTGGCCTCAAGTCTCAAATTGTACTTTGGTTGCCACATTCTGTTCTGTTCCCAGAGCAGATTGGAGGCAGGCAAGAAAGAGGGCACACCTTTCCTTTCGAGAATATACCCCCAAAGCTTCATTTCTTACTTTTTTTGCCAGAGGTTAGTTATATGACCATACTCTTCAGAAGTTTCCTGAGAATTGTAGCCTTTACTCTTAGTGGCCTGTTACCTATATCAAAATTGGGAGCTTTTCAGGGTATGTTGTCCACATATTATATAGTACAAAAATCTGTTAGTACCTTTTGGGTTGTTGCTGTTGTTGTTATTTTTCATTTTGGTTTCTTCGGTTTCGTTTTTATTTTTTTTAATTTTTTTGAGAGGAGACTTTTTAAATTTATTTTGAGAGAGACAGAGACAGTGTGAGTGGAGGAGGGGCAGAGAGAAAGGGAGACAGAGAATCCCAAGCAGGGTCTGGACCACCAGCACAGAGCCTGATGTGGGGCTTGAACCCAGGAAACCGTGAGATCATGACCTGAGCCGAAACCAAGAGTCAGTTGCTTAACCAACTGAGCCACCCAGGCGCCCCTGGTTTTGTTTAAGCATAGGGACTTATTTTAATCACTTCAAGTAAGGGAATACTTTTTTTTTTTTTTTAATTAAGCTCTACCCACAACGTGGGGCTTGAACTCACCACCTTAGATCAAGAGTTGCATGCTCTACCAACTGAGCCTGTGAGGTAACCAACCCAGTATCTTTTTTGTTACAGCAGATCATAGAAGGGAATATTATCAAGCTGTATATATGTGTTTGCTTCAAAACAAAAACTAGACTTCCAACATATATATAAATTTCCTGAAAGAATATCCATAAAATCAAATTATACATTTGTCAGGGTATTAGGAGGTATTAAACTAGCTAGCATCTGCAGAATTTCTAAGTCATATTTATAATTTATTTTTATTATTATTATATTTGGAATGGGTTTTGGGAATGGGCAAACACTGATGTGGTTATATAGTTAGGAATGTAATTTCTATAATGCATTTTTTATAAAATATTAAATCAGCCAGAAAGTTTCATAAAAAAAAAAAATCTGTATGGAGCACCTGGGTGGCTCAGTCAGTCCGATTCTTGGTTTCAGCTCAGGTCATGATCTCGTGGTTTCATGGGTTTGAATCCTGCATCGGGCTCTGTGCTGGTGGCTCAAGGCCTGCTTGGAATTCTCTCTCCCCCTCTCTCTGACCCTCCTCTGCTCACACTGTCTCTGTCTCTCTCAAATAAAATAAAAAAAAATTAAGATACTATTTAAAAATCTTCAGTAAAAGAGTTTTGCATGCATGCTCCAGGAAATCATAATGATCAGATTCCTGAAAGCTTCAAAATACTAGATTGTGTATATTGCTTTTTCTTCAGAATTCAGTGTTTGGTTTAAAAAGAAAGAAACCTTTTTCCTTCATGGAACCTTAGCAATCCGTGCTGCCACTCACTATGGCAACTGAAAAGGAAACAATGGCGGACAGCGAAGTTTGGCATTCTGGGGCCAACACAGAGGGTGTGGGTGCATTTTCTTTCTCTCACAGAGCCAACGTAGTTATTGTTCTAGTTCAAGTGAATTTGTTAAGTACGTTTTTTAAATAATGCGAGTGTGGTGCCCTAACATTTAGCAGTTTCTTGAGAGAAACTCATTAGTCACTGGAGCCATTGCTTAATCTCCCCCAGCCTTAAACACGATTTTAATTCAAACAAATAACATCCAAACATACCAAACATGGTTACATGTTTTCTCTTTGGTGGGTGAGAAGTAGTAACATGCACAAGTCTCTTCATTAGCTAAGTTTTATATTCTTGAAAGACTTATATAGAAATGAATATGTGTTGCACCTGATAATATCCTGTTTAAAACCATCCTGTTTTAAACACACTCTACACATTTGAGGTATCAAAGTAACTAAATATGTACAAAAACATGATGCCCCTAAAGCAGAAAAAATTCAGCAATGCATTTTCAGCACTAAGTATCTTTTATTTTAATGGATTATCTACCCCATGTGATTGAAATGCCACTTTATTTGATCAATTCAAGCCTCACTGACTTGATTTAATGCATGAAATATAGTCTTTATTGAGTAGTCTAAATTATTTTCTATATAGACTATGGGAAACCACACAGCTAATTCTATTACTTGGAAAATAAGATTTGGAACTCATTAGATTTTCATCTAGGTATATTCTGAGTATGATGTTTCTAAATGGACAAAAATTCAGTCTCATACTTTTCTTTGAAATATAGCTCTTTTATAAAATGCTTTCAGGCTAGTTTCTTAAGAAAAACAACTTACAATTTTAGTAGTGCTTTAGATTTCACAATACAAGTCCATATATATTATTTTTAGTTAAAACAACATTAAGGGGTGTCTGGGTGGCTCAGTCAGTTAAGTGTCCGACTCCTGCTCAGGTTATGATCTCACATGTCAGCGGTGCTGACAGCTCAGAGCCTGGAGCCTATTTTGGATTCTGTGTCTCTCTCTTTCTGCCCCTCCCCTGCTTGCTCTCTCTCTCTCTCTCAAAAACAAACATTAAAAAAATAACATTAAAAATCTGAAGAATTTAGTGAAATACGCATAAGTTTTATACTTCAGGTTACATACAGTGAAGTATAAATGGGTGAAGGGGAACAGAATTTGTCACCCAAAATACGATTTTTGGCATAAGGATGATTTTAGGCAGATTATTTTTAAGAAACAAAAGACATAGGAGAAGCTCTGAAAACTGAGTAGAAGTTATCTTTTTTTTTTTTTTAAGTTTGTTTATATATTTTGAGAGGCCGAGGAAGGGCGGAGAGAAGGAGAAAATTCCAAGCAAGCGCTGTGCTGACAGCACAGAAATGGGGCTTGATCTCATGACTGTGAGATCATGACCTGAGCTAAAATCAATAGTCAGACATTTAACTGACTGAGATACCCAGGCATTCCTAGAACTTACCCTTTTGTAAGAAACATTTACATTTAAGGGGGAAATCTCTATGTGTAAAGGTATCTTTCTCTCTGTACCAGCATATAATAAATATTCAATAATTATTTGTGAAATTAAAAACTATATGTGTGCATGTGTGTGTGTGTGTGTGTGTGTGTGTGTGTATACACACACACACACACACACACACACACACACACATTGGGGAAACCAGGATAAGGCAGCAATCCTACTAAAAGTTCATTGAAATAATCAACACTTTTTTAAAGGAAAAATTTTGGAACCTGAAAATAGAAGGACTTCAGCTAAGTATAGATTCAGGTAAATAAAGAAGATATGTAAGACCAACTGATAAATATGTCTCCTATGAAGAGACAGGCTTTTCAGAAAGTAGGCAAAAGCTCACTTAAAATCCCACTCTAGTCCCTAATTTGGAGTGATGAGAATAGGGAGACACTTACACATACTTTTGCCTTATCAAAAATGTTTTTAAGAGATTGGAACGAGATGTCCATGTTACTAAGAAGTGAACATGGTGAACTCATATAAGTGAAGATCCCCAAATTAAAGTGGCTGAAACATAAGGCTACTTCTCTTATTTATTTATTAATTTAATTAATTAATTAATTTATTTAGAGACTACTTCACTTTAACATAAAGAAGTCCAGAAGTAAAAAGTCCAGGGCTTAGCATGAGGACTCCATGGTGATCATGCTCATCCTTTGCGCTCTGGCATTCTAAATGTGTGTAAGATCACCCAATGGCCCGTGATGGGTGCTGGGGCCACAGTCATCCCATTTGTACTGTGGACCAATAAAAGGACGAAACAAGAAAAGGACATGGGGGCCTTTCTATTTGGGTCAATGGCTTTTAACCAGTCATCCTTAAAGGATGCAAGGCATTCTTCTCATGCATCCCATTGGCCGGCACTCCGTCACGAGGCCACACCTACTTTCAGGAGAGGCTAGCAAATGGTAGTTTTTATTCATGTGTTCTCTTAATCGCTAAAATTTTGGCTTGGTTACTGAGAAGGCAAATTTCTTAATTTACTTTTTTTTTTTTTTTTTTTTTTAATTTTTTTTTTCAACCTTTATTTATTTTTGGGACAGAGAGAGTCAGAGCATGAACGGGGGAGGGGCAGAGAGAGAGGGAGACACAGAATCGGAAACAGGCTCCAGGCTCTGAGCCATCAGCCCAGAGCCTGACGCGGGGCTCGAACTCCCGGACTGCGAGATCATGACCTGGCTGAAGTCGGACGCTTAACCGACTGCGCCACCCAGGCGCCCCTATTAATTTACTTTTTGAGACAGATCTATGAGACTGGTGCTACACTGAGACACCTACCCCAAGTGTCTTTAAGTGAGTTTTTATTGCTGGCAAAAGCTAGAAAACTAACCTAAATTTCTAAGACTGCCTGAAACCAGGGTTCTTGACATGATCAGGTTTGCAGATCACATTTGACATTTGAATTCCCAAGATGTGAATTCGAGACGGAATCACACAGAAACGGAGATAGGTTTGAGGGCACTATTTTGCTGGTAAAAAAACTGATCGGCAATGGTATGATTCTGTATCCAACAGTGGATTGATTCTTCAGCTTTTTGGTCTCAGTGATGCAACAGCTTCACGGGCAGCCCATTTCTGTGACATCATTTCTGGAAGCTTATTCTAGAGTCAGTTTCTGCATCCCTCTACATAAGTCTTTGTCCGTGCTCTGCTAACCCCCAAATTGGGAGATTCAATATTTTAAAGATATCATTTCTTCCCTAAACTGATCTACATACGTAAACATCAAAAAAAGCACACAGAAGATACCAGGCGCCTGGGTGGCTCAGTCAGTTAAGTGTCCGACTTCAGCTCAGGTCATGATCTCACAGTTCATGAGTTCGAGCCCAGCATCAGGCTCTGTGCTGACAGCTTGGAGCCCGGAGCCTGCTTCAGATTCTGTGTCTCCCTCCCTCTCTCTGCCCCTCCCCTGGTCACTTTCTCTTTCTCTCTCTCTCTCTCAAAAATAAATAAACATTTTTTAAAAAGGCACAAAGAAGTAGTCATTAGGAAATTACAAATTAAAACCATAGACAAAATATCTATCACCTATTAGAATGGCTAAAATGTTTTTTAAAACTGACAGTATAAGTGTCAGTAGATGTAGAGCAGTTGGAACTTTCATATATTGATGGTAGGAATGCAAATTGAAACAGCTACTTTTTTTTGACAAAGGTAGTAAGTCAATTTAATGGGAAGAATGATTTTTTCTACAAACAAAGCCATAACAACTGAACACCTACATAAAACTCATAAATCTCAATCCTTACCTTGCACCATATATAAAAATTAACTCAATACAGATCATAGATCTAAAAAGAAACTAAAACTAAAATTTCTAGAAGGAAAGAGGATGAATCCTAAGTGGTCTTGGAGTGAGCAAGGACATCATCAGTATGATATAGAAAGAACAAACATAACAAAAAACTTGGTAAGTTGGCCTTCTTCAAAATTAAAAAAGAAAAAAAGTCTGCTCTTTGAAAAGACACTGTCAATAAAATGAACAGATAACCCAAACACTGGGAGAATATTTTGCAAAACACCTATCAAATTAATAATTTCTATGTGAGGGGTGCCTGGCTGGCTCAGTCACTAGAGCATGTGACTCTTGATCTCGAGGTTGTGAGTTTGAGCCCCATGTTGGGTACAGAGATTACTTGAATAAATAAACAACAACAACAACAAAAACTTAAAATAATAACATAAAAGGGAGGACACGTGGGTGGTCCAGTTGGTTGAGCGTCCAGCTCTTGATTTCGGCTCAGGTCATGACCCTAGGGTTGTGGGATGGAGCCCCACATTGGGTCCATGCCGGGCATTAGAGCCTGCTTGGGATTCTCCCTCTCTATCTCTCTCTGTCTCTGTCTTCCTCTACCCCTCCGCAACTGTGCATATCCTCTCTCTCTCTCTCAATAAAAAAAAAAAAAAGAATTTCTATTCAAAATATATAAAAAACTCAACACTAAGATTAACAACCCAATTAAAACATGGAGGATAGATTTGAAGAGAGAGTTCACCAAGGAAGAGATACAGATGTTAAATAAACATAAGAAAATATGCACATTAATTATGTGCAAAATACAAATTAATACCCAAACGAAATAGCACTCGATTCTTATGAGAATGTCTAAAAATTTTTAAAAATCTGACATTTTCAAGCCAGGACTTGAAGAGGTAAAGAACTAAGATGACTTGAGATCTCATTTGTAGAACAGAAGAAATGTGGAAGAAATAGGTAGAGACGTAAAATAAGTTGAGAAAAGAGTTCAGCAATTTCTCATAAAGTTAAACAGGAAATACTGTATGATTCAGCATTTTACTCCTAGGTGTTCACCAAGAGAAAACAAAGCATATCTCTTGATAAAGACTTGTGTACAAATATTTGTGGCACATTTTTTTTCATAATGGCCCTAAATTGGAAGCAATACTAATGTCCATCAACTTGTGAATGATTAGACAGAAGGTAGTATATCCCTAAAATGGAATGCCGCTCAGCACTAAGACAAGGATGTGTTGACCCAACGCCGTAACATGGATGAATCTCAAAACCTTTGCAAAATGAAAATCCAGACACCAAAGAATTAGTGATTCCATTTATATTAAATCTAGAAAGTCAAAGCCATAGTGAAAGATGGCTATTTTCTAGGGGTCATGGGCTTGTGGGGGAGGACTGACTGACTGGTAAGAGGCAAGAGGGAACTTGTGGCAACAGACGTTTTCTAAATGTTCATTTCAGTGGCAGTCACACAACTGCGTGTTTGTCAAAACGCGTTGAATCCTATACCTAGAAGTAGTGAGCTTGATTGTAAGTAGAATATACGTCAATGGGCTGATTAAAATATAAACATTAAAAAACCTTGAAGGAAATTATAAATAAAAATAACAATTGTTGACATACTATAGAAAAAATTTTACCTGACTTTTTGGATGTGGGCTTTATAAGCACTAAATGAGATTATGTATGTAAAATCAGAACAATGCCTGAGAAACATTAAATGCTCAGTGAATGCTGGCAGTTAATACTATTAATGTTAAAACTATTAAAAAATGCACAACGGGGGCACCTGGGTGGCTCAGCCAAGTAAGTATCCGACTCTTGGTTTGGGATCAGCCCATGATCTTGCGGTTTGTGAGTTGGAGCCCCGCGTCGGGTTCTGCACGGACAGCGAGGAGCCTGCTTGAGATTCTCTCTTTCTCCCTCTCTCTCTGCCCCCCCCCAACTTGCTCTCTCTCTCTCTTAAAAATAAATAAACAAAAAAATGCAAAACCTTCTAATATATTTCAAAGAATTGAAAAAAATTGCAAAATTCAAATATCATAAATGTTGTTTTTCCTTATGTGTATATATTAATTTAAGACAGGGCCCATGAAGCATTATGAAGCATTCACATCTGAATGTAATCTCAGAGAGATTACATAACTCTGGCCTCCTAATGTGAAAGCAAGATTTCTGAAGTGGAACACACCCAGCCACCATGCCTAGGAACTCTGGGAGATTTGAGAACCTAAAAAAGTCCTACTTTTATTGTGGATTTTGCCAAAAAATAATCATGGGACAAATGGCCCGAATGATACAAAACTCCTGAAAGACTATTTACAGATGGAATAAATATGCCAGGATGCTCCTATTTCTGAGTATTTGTACTGGCTGTTCCCTATACCTGGAATGCTTTTCCCTCTAATATTAGGGAAATATGTGTCATTCCCTTGCCTCCTTCAAGTCTTTATTAAATATTACCTGGGTGAGGGATATCCTGACCATCATATGCAAAACCGTGATTCCCAACCTAGCAAGGCATTCCACATTCTGTTTTGTTCCATCAACACTTAGTAACTCCTAACACATCAAATAATGTGATTCTTGATTAGATCTATTCACTTTCCCCTTTGCTAGAATTAGACTTCCATCAGAGCAAGGAAATTTGTCATTTGACTATTTATTGTTGTTGTTCATTCTTATACCACTAGTCCCTGGCACGTGGTAGGTATTCAGTAAATATCTGTAGAGTTAAAAAGAGAGAGAGAGAGAGAGAACATGGACAAAGAGCCTTGTCAATATTAAACACTGTAGACCAAGAAAAAAGAAAGTAAGTTTACACTCTAAGTAAAGAAGGCACATACCTCCAGTCAAACAGATTTGCTCACATGCCCAGGAAAGGACAGTACTTTATAGTATGCTTTTTTTTTTTTGCACAATATGAGTCTCTAATCATATCATTGGACATGATATGACTCCATTTCTCTTTTTACGTGGTTGGCTTAATTTACTCAGGATACGGAAGGGAATGCAATGACTATTCTTCAAAGTTGACTAAACATAAAAGTAGCAGAGTTGCTTGGAGAAGAGAAACGTGTCATCTGAACTGGCACTAATTAAGATGGTTTGGCCTTTCTCATTCTAGAGAAGGGCATTTTGAATCTGTTGATCGATACACAACATTTTCCTCACCATTCCAACATTGCTGTTTATATAAAAGTACACCTTACACCGAAGTACAAGGCATTAGGCTGATCTGTCATTTCAATCAACAGTTCAATGTACAAAATACAGACAGCACTTTTCAACACCCGACTACATACCCCTGCGATACCAATCACCTAATGTTACTGCATTTACTGAAATTTCAGGCCACCTTTTTGCCTTCAAGGCAGAGTGTAAGATCATAAGAGAGCAAAGGGCCCTGGCCATTGTTTGGAATTTGTTGGAGGGGTGTAACACACAGGAAATCTACCATGGAGACAAGCTGGGCAAGGTGCCTGCTACCTTTTTCCCTGAAGAATCTGGGAGAAGTTGTTTGGAGAACCCAATACAATTTTACCCTGGGGTTTTTTAAAGAAGAAACCTTATGGATGAAGGAGATAATCGAGCAGTTAGACTGATGGGGAAGATGTGAGTGGCCAAATCCATTCAGTCACTTTTTTACTTTTCTACCTTTTCTGAGCTCCTGGGAATAAACACACGCACTTGGAAATGTGTACTTAATAAGTGATAGCATTTAATGCAGAGAGGTATTTCACACCAACAATGTTCCTCTGATGACTGTCTTAGTTCCATTATTACACAAGAAGAGTAATTTGTAATTCAACTTTTTGGTCAACTGGAAAAAAAAATAAGAGTTGCCAAATCCATTCAATTGGTTTATTATATCTTTCTACCTTCCTCTCTGTGCTTCTGGAAATAAACAAGCCCATATATTTGTAAATGTATATTTAATAACTGAAAGTGTTTAAAATTCATGTTGCCTAACCCCACGTAGAATGTAGAAGGACTAACCTGCCACCCAGTCCAAATTAGGACTAAATTATTTACATCCATGTCTTCACATCTACGAGTATTCTCATATTCCTTTTGTCTCCTATTAATTTTTATACCAGTTCAAATCCTCCATTAGACTTTCATTATGTCTACTTACAAAGTCTAGCAAAGATGGGCATAGAAATTCATGCATTATGGTGCTTGCTTAAATTGTTCAGTTTTCCACTCTCTTTCTTTGGTCAGCATAGCCCTCCTAAGAAGATTTTTCCTGCCGTGTAGACTTGTATTACAGAAGTCATGAACACCTGATTTTTTTTTCCTCACAGCTGGCTACATATTCAGTAGATGTGATTATTTTTGAGGCTAACGTGATTATACTTCCTGGAGACACTAGGCACACTGATGAATTATGTCTTGTAAATACCAGTTAAGTGTAGGTGAGGAAAAACGTTTTCCTTCTTCTCTTTTGGGTTCTTTGGCTGATCCAGTAATCAAATTGACGTAAGACAGATTAACAGGAGAAAAATCCAATTCCATATGTATGGAAGCTCATTAAAATATGAAACTCAAAGAAGTGACCAAAGCACTATATGTACTTTTGAGACAAGGAAACAATAAACTTGTGAGGAATTGACAAGATAGAGAAGTTTCGGCTTGGAGTATATATTGATGAAGAAGTTTATGCAGCCTTCTTGGCCCTAAATTCTCTCTGTGGTGATAAGGATGTGTCTCTACCTCCTGGTACAGGGAGGGTAACTTTCACACAAGATTTATTTCCTGCTTTCAGGGGGGCAAAGGATCAGAGTATGCTTCTTGCACCAGCTGCCTCTTAAATAACTTTAATTCAAAATAATCAATATGCCAAAGTGGCATATTGGGGGCAGCGTGCCTTGAACCCCATTATAACCTAATCAAGTACGGTCCTGCTGTGTCTCTGTAAACACATTACATTGCTTCTTTGTACCTTCACCAGAGAAAAAGGAAATAAATAATATTTACCACTTTCTCCCATCAAGGGTATTGCAGGAGTTAATAAGCATGCAGAACATTCAAGAAAAGATACAGTGCTTAGAGTTCTGTGGACAAACACTTGTATTTAAATGCAATATATCACTGTTGTAATGTCTCCTAGAGCCTAATGAAATGAACCCAATGCACTCTACAAACACATTTCTTACTTGGGTTACATCCAACTCACCAAACGCAATTAGTACACAAAACTTTGTCATGACTAAACAACCCAAAATTCTGTATAATGTAGGCCATTTTGAACTCTGTCCACTTAGATATTTAAAGTCCTATAAGGCTTCATTATAGATAAGTCTATAGGGCTGACTTTATCATCAGGTTGCAATGTGTTATTCAGGACTCCGGGGGGGGGGCGCAGAATTTGCCACCCCAAAATATGCCTTTGTGGCATAAAGATTATTTCTAGATGATTATTTTTAAGAGACACCAAACAGAGGAAAAACTGAAATGAGAAGTTGTCCTTTTGTAAAAGGCATCTATGTTTATAAGGGAAACCCCTATTTGAAAGGATGTCTCCATCTCTGTACCAGGCAGAGAAGGATGACTAAGTCTCTATAAACTCTCATCCAAGGAGAAGGCAATGATCTAAATCTGCCTAACAATCCTACCCTTGTTTGCTGTGTTTATCCTGATAGCCTCCCATAACTGGCTTCCCTATCCCCAACATCTTCTTTTGTCTTTAGCTTTAGATGGTATTTAAGGTGGTGATGGCTTGGGACATTTTGGGAGTTATTCAGTTTTCCTGAGTCTGCCCTATGTGTACAGGAGGCATGTGCTATTAAACTTGTTTTTCTCCTGGGGGGGTCTCAGCCAAGAACCTAGAAGAGTAGAGGGAAAATTTATTTTTCCTCCCCCACACTCCAAACACAAAGAGTTTTGTTTGTGTTTCTATTTTAGTTTCGGTTTTGGCTATGTTTTTTTCTAAAACAAATTCAAGTTAAATTCTTGAGGCATTTAACACACATCTTACCAATGACTGGATCCAAGTTTCATAAATGTTCTCTTTCTCATCTAAAAATGTTACCCACTCTGCAGTCTTCTTTCTCTCCTTCCTTTTAATTTCAAACTTGTGAAAAAGTAGTCTTCACCTGTCACTTTCATTTCCTTTCCTCCCACTTCCAATTTAAAAAGAGAAATACCCAATTTACAGTTTCAATTTTTCAGAAAGTTACAAATAATATGCATCGATCCAGAATTCTCTTATTTGTTTGTTTTAGCATCCTCATTCTCTTTCTTATGTCTTGTTTGCATTTTGTAGCATTAATTCAGGTATGCTTCTTGATAACATTCTCCTTCTTTACCTTCCATTCTACCATATTCCTTTCCACTTAGCTCTCATTGTTTCTCTCTACCCTTCGTATTTTTTGTTAAATACTATCATCTTGAGTAATATCTTCCCAGAAGTCCTAAAATTCTATCCTGTCTAAAATTTAGATCTAAAATTATACACAGACTATGTCTTAATCCATGAGGATTTGCCTTAAATATTCCTTTTATTATGCCAATTACTTTCCTTGCACTGCATTATATGTTTCCATTTATAAAGTCTAGCTGAGTACATGGTGTAAAGTGAGCATTCAAGAAATATTTATTGAATAGGTCAACATTTGCCTGATATCTAGGTTTGCATTGTTGCCATTTTTCTGTGTTGTTTGTCCCGTTTGGTGTCTCAAATTTTACACTAGTATTACACTATACCTGAGGACTACATCCTAAGCCACTTTTGTAGATAGCACTTAGATGTTTTTCTTTTCTCCAATTAAATGGAAGCCTTGCTCAGGGGTGAGATAACTGGTCACAGATTCTTCTCCAAATGTGTCAATGCGTCAACCCACCTCTGCACCTGCTCCTGGCTCTTTGCTGTCCTCTAGTGGCTATATGCTGTATTCCCCCCTACCTGGAGTATTACAAATATGAAAACATTTTTAAATATAGTTAAAAGTCTAGATAAAGATCTAGAATGTCCTGTTCTCAAAACTGAATTAGCTTGGCTGAGCTAAGAGGTAAGAAGTGATGTGTCCTATTGCAGGAAGACTAGATCCAGATCATTATGGGCTTGGAACCCCATTAATGTTCTTTCATTGATATTCAAGGCAAGCTGCCTACAGGCAATAGCCTCCATATTACCCCTTGGTCTTTCAACATCTACGCACTTCTGTGCATTTCAAGATTGCAATCAACCAAATCCCAAATAGGCCTTGTGAACAGTCTCTTTTCAATTGCTCAGCACATTTATACCTTCTACTAAAAGAGAGGGGAGGGTGCTAAACCTGCAGGGTGCAGGACGATGTTGATAGGGAAGAAAGCTCATGGAGTCAGTACTTATACGTGACTGAGCAGAACCATCTCTACTGCTCTATTTACAAAATTCTGATCAATTCTAGGACACAGTCGCAGCTAAGAGTGATAACATTTTAAACTATGCGTCATGGAAAGATTAACCCCCACCCACACGCTTTTGTTCCAGAAGACATATATGCCATGTAATGGAAGCATGTTAAATTTTGAAGTTTCATTTCTAAATGAAAACGTGGAGACAACAATCTCATTCCTCTACAGCTCAGTTATTGTGGGACTAACTTTAATTAACCTTACTTGGTTTATAAAGTGTATAATTTTATGCAAACAGAAGGGGTTATCAGATGATGTACTGAAACACATTTACTGGTAAGTATTCAGGCAGTTATATATCTCCTTCGCGTGTAGTCCTAAGAAGCTTGACGTTGGGAGAAGTAACATTCTTGGATTATTTGACTTATTATGGATTTGTAAGATCTCTTTATATGTTCTGTATACAAATCTTTATGTATATTTATATATATGAAAGAAAGCAAAAATGTCACCCCTTGGCTTTACATGTATAACCCACTAGCAGTGGAAAAAGTGAAGTTTGCCTTTTCTGCCCTCCAAGGCATGTGGCAAGGTGCAGAGAATCAGAGATATGGGACTCTGTGTCTAGAATACCTCTTTCTGAATGGTACTTTAGAGTAAGAAAGTTTATTGGATGGGCCGAGAAAAAAAAAAATCTGAAAGCAAAGATGTTTCAGTTTGTCCACTATTTGGCCACGTGGAAAGAGACTGTCATTCAGAGTGTCATGTGCCAACATGGAGATGGAACGAAGCAGCTAAACGATAGAGGAGCCTAGGCTGACATTTCCAAGCTGTCTTCTGTAGTCACGCGCCCTGGCATGGACCCAGAAATTCCTATATTCTCCAGGAGAGAGGGAAAAATAGTAGCTGTGCATCTGGTTATTGCTGTGGGGGCAAAGTATCTCTGTCATCAAGGGCTACTGAGCAGGCCACTTTGGGCACCAAACTGGGGTGACAGTCATGGCTCAGGAAGATACAGATTTCCTTAGGCTTCCGTGGGAATGAGTCGGCAGCACGGGCGAACTGGAGGGTTATGACTAGATCAGGAGGATAAAGCTCATTAATGCATACTAGTAGGATACTTGTGTATCAGAACAGACTAACCCCACCTCAAGAAACACCCGACTGCACACAGCCCGTGGAGACTAGCCCAAAGACCAGGATAAAACAGGAATAACCACTAATCCTAATCTCCCAGTAAACACTGTGCCACGGGAGCCATAAGACTTCTCTTATTGGAAGGTGCTAGCTTAAGAAGGAAGAGGGGCATGATAAACAGCCTTAAGAGGACTTGCAATTTTATTTTTTTTATTTTTTCTTTTTTTCTTTTTTTCTCTTTTTTTTTTTTTATTATATATGAAATTTATTGTCAAATTGGTTTCCATACAACACCCAGTGCTCATCCCAAAAGGTGCCCTCCTCAGTACACATCACCCACCCTCTCCTCCCTCCCACCCCCCATCAACCCTTAGTTTGTTCTCAGTTCTCAACAGTCTCTTATGCTTTGGCTCTCTCCCACTCTAACCTCTTTTTTTTTTTTTTTGTTCCCCTCCCCCATGGGTTTCTCTTAAGTTTCTCAGGATCCACATAAGAGTGAAACCATATGGTATCTGTCTTTCTCTGTATGGCTTATTTCACTTAGCATCACACTCTCCAGTTCCATCCACGTTGCTACAAAAGGCCATATTTCATTTTTTCTCATTGCCACGTAGTACTCCATTGTGTATATAAACCACAATTTCTTTATCCATTCATCAGTTGATGGACATTTAGGCTCTTTCCATAATTTGGCTATTGTTGAGAGTGCTGCTATGAACATTGGGGTACAAGTGCCCCTATGCATCAGTACTCCTGTGTCCCTTGGATAAATTCCTAGCAGTGCTATTGCTGGGTCATAGGGTAGGTCTATTTTTAATTTTCTGAGGAACCTCCACACTGCTTTCCAGAGCGGCTGCACCAATTTGCATTCCCACCAACAGTGCAAGAGGGTTCCCGTTTCTCCACATCCTCTCCAGCATCTATAGTCTCCTGATTTGTTCATTTTGGCCACTCTGACTGGCGTGAGGTGATATCTGAGTGTGGTTTTGATTTGTATTTCCCTGATAAGGAGCGACGCTGAACATCTTTTCATGTGCCTGTTGGCCATCTGGATGTCTTCTTTAGAGAAGTGTCTATTCATGTTTTCTGCCCATTTCTTCACTGGGTTATTTGCTTTTCGGGTGTGGAGTTTGGTGAGCTCTTTATAGATTTTGGATACTAGCCCTTTGTCCGATATGTCATTTGCAAATATCTTTTCCCATTCCGTTGGTTGCCTTTTAGTTTTGTTGGTTGTTTCCTTTGCTGTGCAGAAGCTTTTTATCTTCATAAGGTCCCAGTAGTTCACTTTTGCTTTTAATTCCCTTGCCTTTGGGGATGTGTCGAGTAAGAGATTGCTACGGCTGAGGTCAGAGAGGTCTTTTCCTGCTTTCTCCTCTAAGGTTTTGATGGTTTCCTGTCTCACATTCAGGTCCTTTATCCATTTTGAGTTTATTTTTGTGAATGGTGTGAGAAAGTGGTCTAGTTTCAACCTTCTGCATGTTGCTGTCCAGTTCTCCCAGCACCATTTGTTAAAGAGACTGTCTTTTTTCCATTGGATGTTCTTTCCTGCTTTGTCAAAGATGAGTTGGCCATACGTTTGTGGGTCTAGTTCTGGGGTTTCTATTCTAGTCCATTGGTCTATGTGTCTGTTTTTGTGCCAATACCATGCTGTCTTGATGATGACAGCTTTGTAGTAGAGGCTAAAGTCTGGGATTGTGATGCCTCCTGCTTTGGTCTTCTTCTTCAAAATTACTTTGGCTATTCAGGGCCTTTTGTGGTTCCATATGAATTTTAGGATTGCTTGTTCTAGTTTCGAGAAGAATGCTGGTGCAATTTTGATTGGGATTGCATTGAATGTGTAGATAGCTTTGGGTAGTATTGACATTTTGATAATATTTATTCTTCCAATCCATGAGCAGGGAATGTCTTTCCATTTCTTTAAATCTTCTTCAATTACCTTCATAAGCTTTCTATAGTTTTCAGCATACAGATCCTTTACATCTTTGGTTAGATTTATTCCTAGGTATTTTATGCTTCTTGGTGCAATTGTGAATGGGATCAGTTTCTTTATTTGTCTTTCTGTTGCTTCATTGTTAGTGTATAAGAATGCAACTGATTTCTGTACATTGATTTTGTATCCTGCAACTTTGCTGAATTCATGTATCAGTTCTAGCAGACTTTTGGTGGAGTCTATCAGATTTTCCATGTATAATATCATGTCATCTGCAAAGAGCGAAAGCTTGACTTCATCTTTGCCAATTTTGACGCCTTTGATTTCCTTTTGTTGTCTGATTGCTGATGCTAGAACTTCCAGCACTATGTTAAACAACAGCGGTGAGAGTGGGCATCCCTGTCGTGTTCCTGATCTCAGGGAAAAAGCTCTCAGTTTTTCCCCGTTGAGGATGATGTTAGCTGTGGGCTTTTCATAAATGGCTTTTATGATCTTTAAGTATGTTCCTTCTATCCCGACTTTCTCAAGAGTTTTTATTAAGAAAGGGTGCTGGATTTTGTCAAAGGCCTTTTCTGCATCGATTGACAGGATCATATGGTTCTTCTCTTTTTTTTTTGTTAATGTGATGTATCACGTTGATTGATTTGCGAATGTTGAACCAGCCCTGCATCCCAGGAATGAATCCCACTTGATCATGGTGAATAATTCTTTTTATATGCCGTTGAATTCGATTTGCTAGTATCTTATTGAGAATTTTTGCATCCATATTCATCAGGGATATTGGCCTGTAGTTCTCTTTTTTTACTGGGTCTCTGTCTGGTTTAGGAATCAAAGTAATACTGGCTTCATAGAATGAGTCTGGAAGTTTTCCTTCCCTTTCTATTTCTTGGAATAGCTTGAGAAGGATAGGTATTATCTCTGCTTTAAACGTCTGGTAGAACTCCCCTGGGAAGCCATCTGGTCCTGGACTCTTATTTGTTGGGAGATTTTTGATAACCGATTCAATTTCTTCGCTGGTGATGGGTCTGTTCAAGCTTTCTATTTCCTCCTGATTGAGTTTTGGAAGAGTGTGGGTGTTCAGGAATTTGTCCATTTCTTCCAGGTTGTCCAATTTGTTGGCATATAATTTTTCATAGTATTCCCTGATAATTGTTTGTATCTCTGAGGGATTGGTTGTAATAATTCCATTTTCATTCATGATTTTATCTATTTGGGTCATCTCCCTTTTCTTTTTGAGAAGCCTGGCTAGAGGTTTGTCAATTTTGTTGATTTTTTCAAAAAACCAACTCTTGGTTTCGTTGATCTGCTCTACAGTTTTTTTAGTTTCTATATTGTTTATTTCTGCTCTGATCTTTATGATTTCTCTTCTTCTGCTGGGTTTAGGCTGCCTTTGCTGTTCTGCTTCTAGTTCCTTTAGGTGTGCTGTTAGATTTTGTATTTGGGATTTTTCTTGTTTCTTGAGATAGGCCTGGATTGCAATGTATTTTCCTCTCAGGACTGCCTTTGCTGCGTCCCAAAGCGTTTGGATTGTTGTATTTTCATTTTCGTTTGTTTCCATATATTTTTTAATTTCTTCTCTAATTGCCTGGTTGACCCACTCATTCGTTAGTAGGGTGTTCTTTAACCTCCATGCTTTTGGAGGTTTTCCAGACTTTTTTCTGTGGTTGATTTCAAGCTTCATAGCATTGTGGTCTGAAAGTATGCATGGTATGATTTCAATTCTTGTAAACTTATGAAGAGCTGTTTTGTGACCCAGTATATGATCTATCTTGGAGAATGTTCCATGTGCACTCGAGAAGAAAGTATATTCTGTTGCTTTGGGATGCAGAGTTCTAAATATATCTGTCAAGTCCATCTGATCCAATGTCTCATTCAGGGCCCTTGTTTCTTTATTGACCGTGTGTCTAGATGATCTATCCATTTCTGTAAGTGGGGTGTTAAAGTCCCCTGCAATGACCACATTCTTATCAATAAGGTTGCTTATGTTTATGAGTAATTGTTTTATATATTTGGGCGCTCCGGTATTCGGCGCATAGACATTTATAATTGTTAGCTCTTCCTGATGGATAGACCCTGTCACTATTATATAATGTCCTTCTTCATCTCTTGTTACAGCCTTTAATTTAAAGTGTAGTTTGTCTGATATAAGGATGGCTACTCCAGCTTTCTTTTGGCTTCCAGTAGCATGATAAATAGATCTCCATCCCCTCACTCTCAATCTAAAGGTGTCCTCAGGTCTAAAATGAGTCTCTTGTAGACAGCAAATAGATGGGTCTTGTTTTTTTATCCATTCTGATACCCTATGTCTTTTGGTTGGCGCATTTAATCCATTTACATTCAGTGTTATTATAGAAAGGTATGGGTTTAGAGTCATTGTGATGTCTGTATGTTTTATGCTTGTAGTGATGTCTCTGGTACTTTGTCTCACAGGGTCCTCCTTAGAATCTCTTGTAGGGCTGGTTTAGTGGTGACAAATTCCTTCAGTTTTTGTTTGTTTGGGAAGACCTTTATCTCTCCTTCTATTCTAAATGACAGACTTGCTGGATAAAGGATTCTCGGCTGCATATTTTTTCTGTCTAGCACACTGAAAATCTCGTGCCAATTCTTTCTGGCCTGCCAAGTTTCAAAAGAGAGATCAGTCACGAGTCTTATAGGTCTCCCTTTATATGTGAGGGCACGTTTACCCCTTGCTGCTTTCAGAATTTTCTCTTTATCCTTGTATTTTGCCAGTTTCACTATGATATGTCGTGCAGAAGATCGATTCAAGTTACGTCTGAAGGGAGTTCTCTGTACCTCTTGGATTTCAATGCCTTTTTCCTTCCCCAGTTCAGGGAAGTTCTCAGCTATTATTTCTTCAAGTACCCCTTCAACACCTTTCCCTCTCTCTTCCTCCTCTGGGATACCAATTATGCGTATATTATTTCTTTTTAGTGTATCACTTAGTTCTCTAATTTTCCCCTCATACTCCTGGATTTTTTTATCCCTCTTTTTCTCAGCTTCCTCTTTTTCCATAACTTTATCTTCTAGTTCACCTATTCTCTCCTCTGCCTCTTCAATCCGAGCCGTGGTGGTTTCCATTTTGTTATGCATTTCGTTTAAAGCGTTTTTCAGCTCCTCGTGACTGTTCCTTAGTCCCTTGATCTCTGTAGCAAGAGATTCTCTGCTGTCAGCTATACTGTTTTCAAGCCCAGCGATTAATTTTATGACTATTATTCTAAATTCACTTTCTGTTATATTATTTAAATCCTTTTTGATCAGCTCATTAGCTGTTGTTATTTCCTGGAGATTCTTTTGAGGGGAATTCTTCCGCTTGGTCATTTTGGATAGTCCCTGGCGTGGTGAGGACCTGCAGGGCACTTCCCCTGTGCTGTGTTGTATAACTGGAGTTGGTGGGCGGAGCCGCAGTCGGACCTGATGTCTGCCCCCAGCCCACCGCTGTGTCCACAGTCAGACTGGTGCATGCCTTCTCTTCCCCTCTCCTAGGGGCGGGATTCACTGTGGGGTGGGGTGTCCTGTCTGGGCTACTTGCACACTGCCAGGCTTGTGATGCTGGGGATCTGGCGTCTTAGCTGGGGTGGGTAGGCAAGGTGCACAGGGGCAGGAGGGGCAGGCTTAGCTTGCTTCTCCTTAGGTGATCCACTTCAGGAGGGGCCCTGTGGCAGCAGGAGGGAGTCAGATCCGCTGCCGGAGGTTTGGCTCCACAGAAGCGCAGAGTTGGGTGTTTGCGCGGAGCGAGCAAGTTCCCTGGCAGGAACTGGTTCTCTTTGGGATTTTGGCTGGGGGATGGGCGGGGGAGATGGCGCTGGCGAGCGCCTTTGTTCCCCACCAAACTGAGCTCTGTCGTCCGGGGGCTCAGCAGCTCTCCTTCCCTTTGTCCTCCAGCCTTCCCGCTTTCTGAGCAGAGCTGTTAACTTATGACCTCCCAGACGCTAAGTCGCGCTTGCTGTCGGAACACAGTCCGTCAGGCCCCTCCGCTTTTTGCAAGCCAGACTCGGGGGCTCTGCTTGGCCGGCGAGCCGCCCCTCCGCCCCGGCTCCCTCCCGCCAGTCCGTGGAGCGCGCACCGCCTCGCCGCCCTTCCTACCCTCTTCCGTGGGCCTCTCGTCTGCGCTTGGCTCCGGCGACTCCGTTCTGCTAATCCTCTGGTGGTTTTCTGGGTTATTTAGGCAGGTGTAGGTGGAATCTAAGTGATCAGCAGGACGCGCGGTGAGCCCAGCGTCCTCCTACGCCGCCATCTTCCCTCTCCGAGGACTTGCAATTTTAAACTGTCTCTATAGTTTCTGAATAGGGATGGTTTGAAACCCAAGGAAATTTTAAAACGAAAAATGGATATCATATGAGAATATCTAAAATTTCCTTTGCTCCTATTTCCAGTGAGTTCTATAAGTGAAGCAGATATATTCTCTCTCCACATCGAACTAGTAATTCAAATTCTAAACACTGCTATACAGCTAGTAACGGGCAGAGCTAGGTTTCAAACTATGCACTGAAACTATCTGTATAGGGTTGACCCTAAAGTACCACTGAATATCAGTAAAATGTCACTGAGTATTACAAAGCTTCACATGAACCACAGATCGAATCTTATCACCAATAACATACCAACTACCTACAAGTTTGTAGATGCATGGAATTCTAGGCCTAACAAATTACTTTATTTGGTTGAGGGATGTTTTTGTTCAGTAACCACATGACACGTGTCAGGTGAAATGGGACAAATTAAATCATGAAGAGGGCTTTTATACATTTTCTGTCAGAGCTACACAGAACTTGATGTCTCCTGGGGCAAGCGGGTTTCTGGCTAAAATTCAGCCTGTCTTTTCTGTTAGTGTGCCCCAAATGATCCCACAGATCTCCTTTCTGGAGAAATATTGCTATAGGGAGCACATTAGGAAGTAGTCAACTGTGTTAGGTTTCTAATTTATCAAGATGTTCTGGGAAACCACATAACTTCTTACAGCTGCAAATTCCTTACCTGAAAATTCAACACAGACCGTTCTTACAGGTGGTCGGAAGCAGCTCATGGAAATAATCTCAAAAATGTTTTACAAACTCGGGGCGCCTAGGTGGCGCAGTCGGTTAAGCGTCCGACTTCAGCCAGGTCACGATCTCGCGGTCCGTGAGTTCGAGCCCCGCGTCGGGCTCTGGGCTGGTGGCTCGGAGCCTGGAGCCTGTTTCCGATTCTGTGTCTCCCTCTCTCTCTGCCCCTCCCCCGTTCATGCTCTCTCTCTGTCCCAAAAATAAATAAAAACGTTGAAAAAAAAAAATTAAAAAAAAAATGTTTTACAAACTCAACAGGGGCTTTAAGCAATATTGTAAATGCCAATGAAGACAGTGTTTGTGTATTGGACAATAGTAAACTACAATGGGGGAAACTGGTTTTGGAACATAAAAATCTCTCAATTATCACAGGAAGCAAATTCTCAATCTGTACCACATGAAGCGTGTGCAAAGATACTCTGGAAAGCCCTTAGCTCTCTAGGAGGAAATACCAATCCTGGGTGTCTTTATTTTTTTTTAATTAATTAATTTTTTTAAGAAAAAAACCATCCGGATTTTTAACATTTTTTTTAATGTTTATTCTTCAGAGAGAGAGAGAGATAGAGCACGAGTTGTGGAGGGGCAGAGAGAGAGGGAACCACAGAATCGGAAGCAGGCTCCAGGCTCTGAGCTGTCAGCACAGAGCCCGATATGGGATTCGAACTCATGAACCGTGAGATCATGACCTGAGCTGAAGTCGGACGCTTAATCGACTGAGCCACCCCGGCACCCCAGAATTGTTTTAAATGTTCATTTATTTTTGAGAGAGAGAGACGGACAGCACGAGCAGGGAGGGGACAGAGAGAGAGGAAGACACAGAATCTGAAGCAGGTTCCAGGCTCTGAGCTGTCAGCACAGAACCAGCTGTCTTTATTAATTGTACTTTGGGGAAACTCTGGTTCTTTTCCAATTGGTGATAAGGTGCATGATCTCCATGGTTGAGATTGCTAAATTGTGAGGGAAACCCGCCACCTGGAAAAGTCGCTGATGTCAGAAACATTCTTGATCTTGCTTGACTTGTGAGCTAATATATAAGAGCAGTCTCAACACGCAAACTCTGGCAGAAAGATAAAATCTTAGGCTATATGATGGTAGAGTGTCCCTTTTGAAAACAATCTTGGGAGCAAATATTTTTCACTAAATCAGTATGTCAAGGAAACAGATGCTAATGAACTGAGATTTAATACATAACCATCACTTATTTTTGCCAACTTCTACCATCACTAAAAGATGAGACTACTCCAACATATTACCATAATCTAGTAGAATCAGACAAGGAACGATCTATTTTAAAAGGGGATGGGGGCGGGGCGCCTGGTTGGCTCAGTGGGTTAAGCGCCGGACTGTTGATTTTGGCTCAGGTCATGATTTCACAGTTCGTGAGATTCTCAAAAATAAATAAATAAATTTTAGAGAAAAAAAAAAATGGGGATGGGGGCATAAAGTCAGTTATTGCCACAATGTGGAAGATTCAACCAAATAACTATTTTAAAAATACCTATTCATTTTGTCATCATATAAACACACCTGTTTCCCAAACATGTTTAATTCTACAGCTCTTTGTTGACCAATTTTATATTATTATTCTGTTTTCAAACAACAAAAGCTTTTTACAGAAGTATAATGGACATATAATATTAATTCAAATGTATAACATGGTGACTCGATATTTACCTACATTATAAAACGATCACCAGGATAAATCCAGTAACCGTCTGTCACCATACTTACACCACGATCGACTCCATTCCCTATGCTGTACATTTCATCTTCGTGTCTTATTTGTTTTATGAGTAGAAGATTATACCTCTTAATCCCCTTCACCTATTTTATTCATCCTTCTACCTCCCTGCCTTCTGACAACAATCAGCTTTCCAACAACAAAAATTAAAATGTCATTTCTGTCTTCCTCACTTTAGCTTTTCATCAAGGTGTTTCTTTGTTCTTACCCACATACTTGATTGTCATTCAGAGTGTAAAATTAGACCTTTTTTTTTTTTAAAAAACGATAAGGCTTTCGTAAAATACAAACTGATAGTGAAAGACAAGAATATGTAAGATTTTTAGGTTGCTGCTGAATTTCCAAGGACTGCAGGGGTTCGAGTGGGTGGGTGTGATATTTTTAAAGTGATTAAATACTAGGAACGTCCTTATGAGTTTCCTCCACCAAATGATATGATTGTATAAATGAATGTTCGAGAGCAGGAGGTATTCTTTTGGTGTGCTGACCTTTTGAAGAAGTGGGAACAGAACTGCAAGTCATTTAGCTTACGTGACTTGTATACAGTTCTAATTTCTTGAATTGTAAAAGTTATCGAGGCAAAGGGATCCTTGAATTTCCATTTACCTGATGAGTTTTCAAAGCAATCTTTTCTGCTCCAGTGAAACAGGTATGAATATGTGCGATATGCTTCCCCGAGGGTGAGGAAAGTCTGCTACATGCAGCGTGTGATTTGCCCTTATTTATCTATTCAAGAATATGTGACCTCTTTATGTCTCCATTATATGAAGCACAAAACCTCTCTCCAGTTGGCACTGTTTTTGAAACACCTTGTCTTCATATTTCCACACCACAGTTCATTTTAACCAACCTCACATATTACACAGGGGTATAAAGGACAGAGGGGGGTCCCGGTAGACATGGAGCCTCATTAAACTACAGGCTGAATAGGGAAGCTGAAGGCTTTATTATTGTCATGATTCAATGCAGCTTAAATACCGCAAACTTAAGTGATAGTGCCATGAAGTAAAAAGTGGAAAGACAGCCAAGCCCTCCTTTAAACCTTAAACCTCTCACTGAATATTTGAGTTAATGTAACACTGAGCACTGCCCATACTTGGGTAGAGATTCCAGCAGAGAAAGAATTAAAGCAGCTTTCACTTCAAATTAAGTCAGAAGGACTGAAAGGTCCTAGTCAACCGACATTCTGGTTGTCATTTTCCCTCAACACTCCTACCTCCCCAACCTCCTTTCTTAGGTCTTACTAATAACTGCACTTCACTGATTTTAACTGATACTATTATCTATTATTGGCTGTTTGTTTATATGTGACTCAGGTCTCTGCCACTAAAGGAAATGTAATAGAGAGAGAGAGAGAGAGAGAGAGAGAGAGTGCTAAAAGGCAGCATTATGGGAGAGAATGGAGACTCACAATGTGTGTGTGTGTGTGTGTGTGTGTGTGTGTGTGTCCCAGTATGAGTTGGGACAATGGGTGGACCAAATGTGACAGGTGCAGAAATAGGAAAACTGAGCAAAATCAGGATTCTGTGGGGGCATGTTTATCAGTGAAGGAGACCATGGAAATGAGAAAACTTAAGAAAAGGATATACTTACTACTTGATAGAAACAGAACAAACTAAAACAAACATAAAACACATGCAAGATAGTGGGGTGTTTTTTTAAATTTTTTTTAATGTTTATTTATTTTTGACAGAGAGAGAGAGACAGAGCATGAACGGGGGGAGGGGCAGAGAGAGAGGGAGACACAGAATCGGAAACAGGCTCTAGGCTCTGTGCTGTCAGCACAGAGCCCGACGCGGGGCTCGAACTCACGAACCGCGAGATCATGACCTGAACCGAAGTTCGACACTCAACCGACTGAGCCACCCAGGCGCCCCAAGATAGTGGGGGTTTTTAATTAATTTTTTTTTTAGAGAGAAAGAGCATGAGTGGGGACAGGCACAGAAGGAGAGAGAGAGAGAGAAAGAGAGGAAACTCAGCAGGCTTCAAGCTCAGCATGGAGCCTAATGGAGGGCTGACCCCATGACCTGAGCCTAAATCAAGAGTTGGATGCTCAACTGACTGAGTCACCCAGGCGCTCTGCAAGATGGTGGTTTTAGGCATTATTATTTAATAATTAATAATTAAGATTAATACCACAATGGAACACTGTCTCCATAGTACATAGTTTGAAAACTTCTTAGTAAACATGAAGGAACACTGGGCATTTGTAAGGGAGGATTCCATGTAACATTTAATAAATAATAATTAATAATTAAGATTAATACCACAATGGAACACTGTCTCCATGGTACACAGTTTCAAAACTTCTTAGTAAACATGAATGAACACTGAGCACTTGTAAGGGAAGATTCCATGTAACATAGAAAACACTGGCGTGAATGCATCTGGTTACCCACCTATTGATGGGAACAAATAATTACTGGGTCGGTAGGTATATGCTGATGAAATACTGGCCAATAAATGTGTATTGGTAATATAAATTACGTTTTCATGGGAACAAATAATTACTGTTTCAACAATTTATATACAGGTGAGCATGTCAAATTTATATTTTGATTGAATGGATACATTTTAATTTAAATATTAAAACTAGAAAACTAATTAGCTCTCATTTTAATCACTATTTTATATCAGAATCTGAGAGCCTAACATATGCAAAGATTTTTTCTCCCAGATAATATGTCTGCTTTAACTTATCATTACTCCTTTATCCATTTATCCCACTGACCAACTAAAAAGCTATCCTCTTGCAAAGTGAGTGGTTAGAGTCAGGCAGTGGATGGATGGAGACTAAAATAAACATTACGGAGTTGGAATTCATGGTTTTGGCATAATCAGGGATTAGTCAAGTCATTAACAAGTGACTGAAGTATGTGTCACAGAAGAAATCTCTGGTTTAGAAATCTGATAGTTGCCAAAACAAAATAATTAATTAGTAGTTACAAGACTGATTTTAGAAACCTAATAAACTATGAAAGAACTTAGAATATAATTTCAGAAGTTTACGCAGAAAGCCATATTGTGTTTAAAGCAATGGCTTTGGAACCACACTGAGATACCACCTCACACCAGAGTAGCTAAAATGAACAAATCAGGAGACTATAGATGCTGGCGAGGATGTGGAGAAATGGGAACCCTCTTGCACTGTTGGTGGGAATGCAAACTGGTGCAGCTGCTCTGGAAAACAGTATGAAGGTTCCTAAAAAAATTAAAAATAGAACTACCCTATGACCCAGGAACAGCACTACCAGGAATTTACCCAAGGGATACAGGAGTACTGATGCATAGGGGCACTTGTACCCCAATGTTTACAGCAGCACTTTCAACAATAGCCAAATTATGGAAAGAGCCTAAATGTCCATCAACTAATGAATGGATAAAGAAGATGCATTTTATATATACAATGGAATACTACTTGGCAATGAGAAAGAATGAAATCTGGCCATTTGCAGCAACGTGGATGGAGCTGGAGGGTATAATGCTAAGGGAAATAAGTCAGGCAGAGAAAGACAGATATCAAATGTTTTCACTCATATCTGGATCTTGAGAAACTTAACAGAAGACCATGGGGGAAGGGAAGGGGGAAAAAAAAGTTGATGGGGGTTGGGGGAGAAGGAAAAATGGGTGATGGGCATTAAGGAAGGCACTTGTTGGGATAAATAAATACATAATTAAATAAATAAATAAATAAATAAAGTAATGGTTTTTGGTGTTATGACAGATTGATTTATCATGTGGGAATTGATTTAACTCCTTGTGAATTTTCAGGGAGAAGAAACGCTGCTAAAGAGAAGCCATATTTTGCAAAGGTCATCCAGCCAGTTTGTTTGATATGTTGACTAATATGTGGTTGTACTGAAAGTACTGATGTACTGAAAGTTTAATGTACTGAAAGTCATCTGAGTTTGCATATTTTTATTTATTGTGGAGTCTTCTAAAATGCATATTAGATCAACTGAATGATATACCAGGTAATTCTTATGTTACGCAATTATCTAAAAGAACTCCCCATACTCCTGTGTTTGGAATTAGCCATAAAAAATAACAAAAAATATCTTTCACACAAAAATAATAAAGATTTTCAGAACACTTTCTTATACACTGGACAGCTTCCTGAGAAAGAGAGGCTTTAGTCCAGCAACTTAAAGCAGGTGTTAAAAAGATCTGACTGCAAGAGACCCTGTCGGTCTTTTAGCTTGGCCTCCTCCCTGCCAGAGGAAGAATCACATTCGAGAGACAAAGACTTGACAAAACCAGAACTCAGTCTTCTACCTCACAGAGCAATTTTCTTCTGCATTTGCTGTGCTCCTGACAATCACAAATATTCCAAGACTTATCCCGAATCCCCACCACTAGTGTTGAGAGCGATCAGTGGGCCTACGTGAGGCATGCCATTCTGCTTCATCACATACAAAATTTTCCACACTGGGCAAAACATAATATTAGGATTTGAAGTTAGCTAAGAGTGTACTGTCTTCTTATTGAAAGGTTAAAATGTAACTTGAATTAAGTAGGTACTAGAGAGAGGGCAAAGGCATCCTACATTAGCATTTGCTTAGTTTCCATAGACAAGTCTGAAAGTCAAGTAATTTAGTTCAGCTATTTTAAAATATCAATCAATCAGCTAAAAGCTTTACTAGCTATTAGAAGATAAAAGCTACCAAAGCTTTAATTAAAAGAGAAGATAAAAGGAAGTATTGAAAACAATATAGAAATATTGCATTCAGCTAGAAAACAAGACAAGTCAGATAGGAACTTATTAAAATGCACACTTTATGATTTTTCTTTAAATTCTCATCTGGTATTCGTATCCCATTTGGTACCATTTTAGGAGTATAAGTTTACTGACAACTATGCTGCTGTTCACATAACTTCTTAAGGGCGAAAAAATTTTTTTTTCTTACTAAGTGGCCAGTATTGTAAGAGGCCAGTGGGCAGTCGAGTTCACATTACTTAACAAGGCAACGGCATCATTTTGTTAGCAATAGCAAAGGAATAATAAAGAGGATCTATGGTTTAATAAATGGCTACCATGGGTCAAGAGTATAAAATGCATTATACTTAAGTACGAGGTAAGAATAATTTCTTCTGATGAACAGGTGAGAAAACCATAACTCAGGGATTTTTAGGTAATTTTCTCAAGCTTTATAAGTAACAGGATTCAGAATCAGGCTTTTCTGTCTTTCAAACCCATGTTCTTGGAATCATGTAATCTAGACATTTATAAGTTTCAGAGAAGTTATTATCAGACCTATAGACATCCAATCGCTATTTCCCATGGTGTTGTGATTCAGTTAAAAATTTCATCTGGATTACGGATTAATTTAGTGCTGGGTTTTGTGGGTTGTTGTTGTTGTTGTTGTTGTTGTTTTGAGCCTAATCCATGCCAGGTCAATAAGGCCAGATTTGTGGAATTTATTTAATAAACTCTTAGCTGTCAATTACTAAATACCAGTAACTGTTTTAAATGCTTCAGGAATTTTCATTCCCGTAATCTTCATGACACCCTCATGAGGCAGACATTATTATTATCTTTATTTGACCGAGGAGGAACAAGCAAAGAGAAGTGTAGTGATTTATCTGAGATTACACATCAGATAAATGGCAGAACTGGGTGTTGAACCTAGACAGTCTGGTTGAAACTCACCGTTATTTATCACTCAATAAGCCACCTTCTGAACTCACCTGGTGGACGTAAATGGTGAATCTCCAAGGTCAGCAAATATCTATTTTTCCTCACCAGCTTTCTCTGGTGGCTGAAATTATCCTTTTGCCAGGTGCTTGGCTTAAGATACTGAAAGCAACTAATGGTTACATTCACCAGCCATTTGTGTCATTTCCCCCAATTCATTCAGAAGAGCTTTAGTCCCTGAAGATGTGCAGCACCTGACAATTTTCCTAGCAACGCCAGTGTGGTGAATGCTACCAAATAGAGTCCACATTTCAAAAGTCACAATGCAAAAGTCCTGCAATAAAGGAAACTCACTTTACTTTGCTTAGTCCAGAGTTTTTCAAAAGTAGTTGAATATGAAAACACTAAAAATATGTGGAACCCAGAAGGATATCTGAGCAATCCCTCGTAACAGTAACAACTCAGGATCAGGGTCAAACCATGTAGATTCAATCCTGAATTTTTAGAGAAGAAAACAAACAAAACCAACAACCTTTTCAAACCTCAGTGTTCCCATTGGTAAAACGGGAATCACAACAACCCCTTTCTGATAAGGTCGTGTGTTGGGAGTCACAACACCAACTAGGTTACTTGAGAATCTCATGTCACAAGCAGCCTCTTACAACAAACGTCACAGACTGGTTTCCAGCTCCAACCCTAGAGCTTCTAATATTTTTAGTATTTTTTTTATTTTTAATATTTCTAATCCTCGCCCAACGTGCCTGCCCAAGAACAAAATTCCCTCTCATCTTCCAGCAACTTTAACAAGTCCTGACAACTTTCTCGGCCTCAGAATTAAAAGAATCCATTTGACTGAGTTGTTGCTGTTGACTTGAGAATTGAAAATCCACCTACATACCATGGGATAGCGCTCGGGTCTGAACTGTAATTGAACATAATTTCTTTGAGGAAATTGTGCCAAACATCAAAAGCTCCAACTTTATTTTTAAATCTCTGTGTTCTCTCCTCAGAAGGCATCAACATTATTCTCCTCAGCAGTCATTTCTGCACCTGACACCTCTTGTTTCAATTGTAAGCCTACCAGGTCACCTTGAGAACTGTTCACCAGCAGAGATTTTTTTTTCCCCCAAAGAAATTTCTCCCATGGTGACAGAAAAATGCCACCATCCTCAAAGCCAAATTCTTTAAACAAAACAAAACAAAGAAATCTTTGTGATTTCTGCTCCCGCTGTGAATCTGACGGATGTGGTCTCCAGACACCAGACTGTCTTTCCTCTTCTTTTCATCCTCTTCTTGCTACATTGCACATGTCACTAAATTCACGACCATGAAAGATGGACAGAAGTCATGCTCTCCCCGAGTGAATTTGCAAGCAGACACAGAAACTTCAGGCAAAAGAATATTTTCTGGATTCATAATCTAGCTCGGAATCATAAATCAAATGTATGCAGTGAGCCAACATACCCTGCAACCAAAGCAACTAGAAAATAACGCAACGTGGATGGTATGGCGGGAAGGGGAAGCAGTGCTCTATTTACAGAATTAGACTCAGCACCAGATAAGAAGAACGCCCCACTGAATGTTCCCATTCATTGCTTTTCTTTCTGCTGCTCTTTTCTTCCCCCTGTCCTCTCCACCAAGTAGAGAGTAGACAGAAGGCCTTTCTCAGTGACTGACATAAATGTGGAGGCTACAAGAGCGTCCTGATCCTGTGCCTTTCCTGTCTCATGCATTATGTATTATTTACCTCTAGCTCCGGTACGAACCTCTGCTGAACCAAATGATATTCTCAGGGAATGTTTTTATACCTGTACATGTCAAACTGGGTGTTATGTGTGCACCGGGGGGAAGGCAGGGGCTCTTTAGCATGACATATCTCCTCGGGTGAATAATTTTCCTCTAAGATTTGAGGAGAAATTAACAATTATTTTTATATAATAAGCTAATATGTTTATAATGAAGTAACCTCAAATCCTGGATGCTCTCTTAGATAAAACTCCTTGATGTTTCGTGCTTGCAGAGGTCCAGTAAGAGTCAATACCAGGTACTGTTAAAAGTTCAGACTCCACTGCCAGACAAACCTACCATTTGATAGTTGTTTCTCTTGGGCAAGTTGCTGAGTCTCTCCAAGCTTCATTTTTATTCCCTACACGTAAGATGCAAATAAAAGTAATACATCCTGAAAGTTTTGTCAGGAATTAATGAGATGCAGCCTTGCCTCTAGTAAGCGCATGATAAAATTCAATTAATATTATCACTTTCCCAAAGACTTCTGTCCTTACACGATTTCTCTCTTCCAACCTTTAGGTGGGAAAGTTAAAGAAACTCTGTTCATTGGTGGACTTCTTGAAAATGGAGATCCTAGGTGCAAGGTTCAAAAAGCCATTGAGAATGTTAACCTTTCCTATTAAACCTCCTCATCATTTACAGCTAAATACTGACTATAAAAGTTTGGGAGAGTATGATAAAAACAGACAAAAGAAAGTAGAGGACACTGGATGCTGTGAATGGTAAATGCAATTTCTATGTGTTGCTGGAGAAACCTTAAATTTGTTAATATAATTTAATACTCCTTTTTGCATGACTTGAACTTTTATAAATTATATGTAAAGCAAGTATTCATTTATTTTATTTTTATTTTTAACTTCCAGCTCTGGTGCAAAGGAACCATTCCCAAACTCCAAGGCCCCAGGTGAAACAAAAACAAGAAAACAAAACTTGGGCCTGTATTGAAACAAAGTTCTCTTTGTTGTACTAGTTATGTAACCCTTGGGCAACTTACACGTGTTCTATTTCCTCACATATGAAATGGGCATCGCCCATCTGCCTCACAGAATTATTTTGTGGTTTCAATGCAATGTTCCTGGTAAAGTGTCTGTACCTATTTATTTAGCAACTATTTGCTGATCACATAGGCTATAACAAGGCACTGCAGGAGGTACTGAGAACAAAGTGAGGCACCAGATAGACATGTCCAGCCCTTGGAACTTACTGCTCGCTGGGGGAGGCCTATGAATTGGGAATGTGCAATGGCGGAGATACCCATATCCAAGGATTCACGAAATCCTCTCTCAGGGGCCGAACATGGACTGGGCTCCGAAACCTGCCCTGGGCAAGGGGGATTCAAGTTGGGGCCCAACCCAGGAAGCATATCACTTTGCCTCACCATGCTCCATAGAGAAGTTAACAGAGGAGTGTGTAGATGGTAAGCGGGCAAAGGAGGGGCCTGGAGAAAAGAGGATGCTGCAGACCAAGGGAAAAGCATGTGTAAAGGAGCATGGAGAATGTATTGTGTGCAACAAATCTAAGTATGATTACAAAGAAGTATTTTCACTGAAAACAAAATTTTGGCCCACTCCATGTCTCTGTGTTTGTAAGGAATAGAGGATAGGACATAAGGACAGCCTTTAGAGTCATTCCTTGGAGTAGAGATGCTCAGGGAAGAATGGACACAGATTTCCAATCTGGCTAAACTACGTACCAACGTTCCTCAAGGTAAGTCCTTTTTCTCATTTGCACCTGATCTGCTAGCCCTTAGGGGTAAAGATCCCAAGGGTTAGCAAACGGATCCTGCTAGGCATATTATTTTATGCCATTATTCTTTATCGAATGTACAGTGGCTAACCTGTTATGTCAAGTTGGCTTGTAAAGAAGATTTTCACAAAAATTTTATATATTTAATAATAATAACTAATAATAACAATGCACTTTGTTTGTAACACTAATTTACTTTAAAGTGCTATCTCATATTCATGATCTTAACTATCATCACAGTTTCTCCTAGCTTTTACACCATTTTTGGATGAGGTAGCTGAGTCACAGGTCTTGAACCCTCTGCTTCCTGATTTTTAAAATCAAATATAAATAAAACACTTTTAATTTTATTTATTGATTTTGTTTTTTTTTTTTTTCTTTAGAGAGAGAGAAAACTAGCAGGGGTGAGGGGCAGAGGGAGAGAGACAATCCCAAGCAGGCTCCACGCTCAGCACAAAGCCCGACCCAGGGCTCAATCCCACAAATTGTAGGATCACAACCTCAGTAGAAATCAAGAGTTGGGGGCGCCTGGGTGGCGCAGTCGGTTAAGCGTCCGACTTCAGCCAGGTCACGATCTCGCGGTCCGTGAGTTCGAGCCCCGCGTCGGGCTCTGGGCTGGTGGCTCGGAGCCTGGAGCCTGTTTCCGATTCTGTGTCTCCCTCTCTCTCTGCCCCTCCCCCATTCATGCTCTGTCTCTCTCTGTCCCCAAAATAGATAAACGTTGAAAAAAAAAATTAAAAAAAAAAAAAGAAATCAAGAGTTGGACACTCAACCAACTGAGCCACTCAGTTAAACAAAACACTTTTAAAGAATTAATGGTGGAGAAGTTTTGCATTATGTTTCTCTTTCTCCCTTCCTCTCCCTCACTGTTTCTCTCTCTCTTTCTCTCTCTCCCTTTCCCTCTCTTGCTCTCTCTTTCTCATGTGTGTGTTGAGAATGAGTGAAATACACTGCCAGAGTAGGCTATTACCAACACAATTATAAATAGGAACAATTTACACTTGTAATTAGTTTTCAAATTACTTTCAAATGCTTTATCATGTCTGATGTGCCCAATAATGTTAAATGTCTCAGGTCTCATCTAGAGTCAAACAACTAAAGAGCAGTGGATCCAGGACAGGAATCAAGATCAATAAATGCCTTTGGAGGCAACCCTGGAAGTATTCAGTTCCCTGTTTTATAAGACAAGCAGAGAAAAAAAGTGACTTGAAGTGGGAAAGCGCTATAAAGCATATGGTATTTTCTAATATTCCAGGAGGAAATAGTGCTGTTGCCACAATGGGCGACGATACATGTGTGTGATTCTCATGGCGGCCAAGACTGACCATGGCTGGGATAAGCATAGAAATAAAACTAGAGGACAATGTCAAAGGTGCTTTTCACCACTCAGAAATCTAAACCGTGCCTACTTTAATGCTGTTACGTATCAGGTTGTTTCAAAAAATCTAAACGAAAAGCAATCTTTCGTACCTTGTTAATATTTTCTTATCTGTTTATAGGTTTATTAGAAATGCCTGGAACTATTGTTGATGCCTGATAAATTCTTAAAATAAGGGAACCATGAAGTCAAGGTCTATTAAAATACTGTAAGGAAACCCTTGTGCCTAAGAAATTTACATTCCAATGTGCTGATCACATTCCTTTTCTTAATGAAGGAACATTTCCACTCAAGGGTTCCCACAAGAACAGCACTATAAATTTAAATTTTTTTCTGGTGGGCAAGAACTTGAAGCTGGTGGAATGTAAAATATATCGATTGATATCTGCATATAATAGAGTCCAGTCTTTATTATCCTTTCTCATGGAGGATAGAAGAGACAATACAGAACAGAGGCTATTAAAAACATATGTATTTTTATGCTAAAATAGTTTTGAAATCAGGGTACCAAATTCAAGGGGCCTGACTCAAGGAAAACTAAGTGTAAAGGTCTAGTTCATTTGAATATATCCTTATCCCATTTATTTGCTTATTATCTGCTTTCTTAAACTTAGGGCTAAAATGATGTACCATTTCACAACACTACAGGAAGAAAAAAAATGAATGATCTCTCTCCCCACCCCCTTTTGCTTTTTACATACTTATTCACATTTTCTTTAGGTCTAAAATATGATTGTTCTAACCTAAAATGCATCTCTGTCAACAGTCATTGGAGCAAATAAAGTATTTTCTTATGTCAGGGCATGATCTTCTACTTAATACTTTAATGATATTTAATACTTTAATTTTACGCTACTTTACAATTGTAAAGCGTTTTAGCATGTATGGTCTCAGTTCATCCTCACAGCAATATGCGAATAGGATGTGAAAGTCTCATCTGTTGATCTTTCACTCTAAATATTGAGACTCAGAAAGGACATGAGCCATGGTCACACTTACCCAGCCAGCAAAATTCAAATGCTCTAACTTCTAGTTTACTGCTCTCTCTATTACTTATATTTCCTTCCTGTGTATTGCTATCTTTATCATTCGCCTAGTCATACCCAAATCTGGACCTGTCATTCAAGATATTTTCCAGTCTAGTCCAAACTTATTGTTTTCACTTTCTCAATGCTCCTTTGAACCATCCAATTCCATCAACGAGACTTCCTAACCCACAGACATCTCTGCCTCGCCATGTGGCTACCTGCACCTGGGATGCCTTCTTCCAGTCCCCAGGCCCCAGCCCGATCTCTCCTGGCCTTCCATCCCCAGCGGTTACTGGGACCCTACCTGCTGCCACAGAGCCTCCACAGACACACCCCAGCAACAGATTTCTCTCTTCTCTGCACGTTCATCTTGCACTATTTGTACTCTCATTCCTTGATTAGTAGACACTTGCTTTTAGATTTTCCATTCTGTAATGGTTTATGAATATTTATTTGTGTGTCCAACATAGATAAAATGTCGACCCCAAACATTATACCCTTCCTTGCTGAAAAGAATGTGTGTTATACCCTTCTTTTTAACGCACTGATTATTCCATGGTAACTGATCCTCAACACGTATATAAAGCATGAATGCAAATGTCAACAAAATAGGCAAACGAAACTCAAAATCAAGATTTGCTCTAGATAACTTAATTATATTCTGGCAAATCAACTGATATTCCTTATTTGCTAGCATATTTTCTAGCAGTAAATTTAGATGCGTACAATTGTTCCAATTCATGGGTATTTGGGGAGATCTAACACGATTTCATAATAGGTGCTTTAAATAGGCATTGAGATATAGAAGTAGAGTCATCAAGAATCTTTTTCCATAAAAATGACCAGCTAAACATTAAGAGTGTGGTGGACAAAAGAATGCCATCCCCCCAAAGAAAAGATGACTTACTATTTCAGTTGCTCTTTAAATGTGAAAGATCAGAGGGAACTTAAAAGACTTAGAGATTTCAAGATTAGGTTCAGTATCACTGAATAACACTCATAGCTAAACTGTAATTTGGATTCACTGGTCTATATTTATCTCATCAGCTTGGTAAACAAAGGTAACTCTCCTTGTTACTGATTAAATGTATAATGATTAGGTGCTCCTGGACTTAAGGGCAATTATGTTTGGTATTTCCCATCAGTTTCTTTCCCCATAGCTATTATTATTATATGAGTTCTGTTAGAGCTGATAAGAAAATGTCTAATTAATGACTGGCCTTCCATTTTCCTTGTGTGATTTCACGGTTATCAAATTTGTTCAGGGAATCGACATAGTGATAAAACCCCAAACAAAACAGAACAAAACAAACTGAAAACACTTGATAGTTAAGGCCCCAATGAAAATTTACCCTTATAATTGAAGCCAGCTCTCATCTCTTCTCAAAGGATACATACTCCAATCTGCGATCATTATCTCTACTAAAACATCAGCATTTCTCAGTCAGGTTAAATAAATTTGGTACATTTCAACAATTCAGCCATGCAGAAATGGAATTGTAGATGTGGATATATTGAAATGACATGGATAACTGTACTTGGTAGATTGTTAAATAACAAAAAGTCCATTTGCAAAGCAATTTATACAGCAGCAGTTCCTAATCTTTTTAGTTTTGAGACTTTTTACATGGAGGACACCAGAAAAATTTTGTGTATGTGGATTATATTTATTCACAGTTACTAGAAATTAAAACTGAGAGGCGCATGAGTGGCTCTGTCAGTTAAGTGTCCAACTGTGGCTCAGGTCATGATCTGGAAGTTTGTGAGTTTGAGCCCTGCATCAGGCTCTGTGCTGATGGCTCAGAGCCTGAAGCCTGCTTAGGATTCTGGGTCCCTTTCTCTCTCTGCCCCTCCCCTGTTCATGCTCTCTCTCTCTCTCTCTCTCTCTCTCTCAAAAATCAACATAAAAAATTTTTCAAAAAAGAAATTAAAACTGAGACATATTGAATACACTTATTAAGTCATTTAACACAACAATAAATATAAATTACTTATAGTAATAACATATTTTATAAAAAATATTCTATTTTTATAAGTTAAATTGTAACTTAAATTTATAAAATTTATTAAATTAATTTAGTGAGAATAGTGGCATTATTTTGCATCACGTAAAACTCTTTCATGTCTTGCTTCATGAAGGATTGCTGGATTCTCATACTTGCTTCTGCCTTCTGGCCTCAGTAAGTTCACTCTTGATTTGTGAGAGAATGAAAGTGAAGAAGGTAAATAATGTCTTAGTATTGTGATGAAATAGTTTTGATGTCATGAACTCCGTGAGAGGATCTGGGAGAGCTTCAAAGGTCCCTGGGCCATACCTTGAGACCCGTGGGCCGTCTGCGTCTATATACTTATCTCTGAACCTGTCTGTCTACCTATCGGTCCTCTATCTCCTTAGAGAAAGTTTTGGAAGAATTTTCACTCCTCAAATACTGCTACCACGACTATCACAATATAGTGACAGCATCATTCATAGTTGAAATTTGGAGTGCTTTCTATGTTCCAGACATTGGGATAAACACTTAAAATAACATGTTCAGCCCTATGAGGCACATGATATCATTACAGGTAAGGAAACCCATTTTACAGGTGATGAAACATGATAATAAATACCTTGCCATTTGGCAAGTGGTAGAATCCAGGATTTTCCCTTAGCCATTTCTCTAGAACCCGTGTTATATGTTATCATGATAAATCTAAGAGATAATTAGTTAACAGAGCATTAAAGTGTGTGTGTGTGTGTGTGTGTGTGTGTGTGTGCATGTTCCTGCATACTGTTGAGTCTTTGCCTCTTTGCAAAAATGAGCCCTTTGAGGGCAGAAGAATGTCCAATAATTGATATTATCACAAGTTGTAAACACGTCAAAATTAGTGGTTTTTTTCTAATAAGTTGCTTTTATTTCCATTGATCTGAAAATATTATTTCCTGTTAGTACCCTGAGTGGAAAAGCTTTATATTTTAAGAACACAAAAATACAAGTTTTCATTTACTTTTAGAAGAAAGACTTTTAAACTCTTAGAATGCCAATAAATATATTTTTATGATTTATTGTAAAATAAGTTATTTGTGTCTATTTTTCCAATAAGAGTTCTGGCTTGTGGAGTATCTGCTTATTTCTCATTTTTTAAACTTAATTTTCCAGGTAATTGTTCAAATATATAAATGATTCTTTAATCATTTAGAATAAGTTGTTTTAGATTTTGTAGTTCATCCATATAAACTATCAAATAAAGATGACAGTGATTAGTTTTACAATTAACATTAAAAAACAGATTTGACTTAAAATCAGTCCTAAATCTAGGGTCTAAATCAGCAGTTCATGTATCCCTAATAAGTGGTATATATTTCTGATGTACATGTGCATTTCTCTGGGCAATAGATCTATACATTTTATCAGGTTTACAAAGGGATCAGTGAACCAGAAAGGTTAAAAATCACTCCCTAGGGGCACCTGGAGGGCTCAGTCCATCCAGCATCTGACTTTGGCACAGGTCATGATTTCATGGCTTAGCTTGTGAGTTTGAGCCCAGCATCCGGCTCTGTGCTGACAGCTCAGAGCCTGGAGCCTGCTTTGGATTCTGTGTCTTCCTCCCTCTCGTTTCCTCACCAACTTGCTCTCTCTCTCTCTGTCTCTTGAAAATAAACATTAAAAAAATTAAAAATCACTCCCTTGATAAAAAGTCAGTGCTTCATGAAAATAAAATTACTTTAAATTGTGTACTGTTCCTTAATTTCTGTCATATCAAGGCTGAAGTATTCTCTTTGATTAAAAAATACTTTTCATAAATAATTTTATATATATATATATATATAAAATAGGTAACCTTTCACATATATATAGAATCATCCATCACAACAGGTGATTTTTATCAAAAATTTAAAAAACCCAGTGGAAATAATAAAGGGAAAATAATCTAAACAGCTAACTAAAACATACACACACACACAAACACACACACACACTCCAAAAACCTTGAATTGACAGCTAAGAATATAGAGACATTTGAGATAAATTTCTACTTTAATTTGAAATACATTATATTTCCCATCATGTAATGGAATTCTGAAATATTATACCTCAAAAAATCAATATTTTATAATTATTTGGTTTGACTAGGACCCATTATGAATGAAGTTATTTTTAAAGGCTGTTATAAATCCCCCTACTTTTGCTAGGAGAAACTATTAGTTTTATGTTGATAAATGTTCTAATATAATTTTTGAAGAAAATCATCTTTCAAGGTGTTTCCAGAAACACCCTGTCCTTGAAAAAAAAAATTCTCTTTTTTCAAACCTGCAAGTTAAAGCTGGGGATAAACCCTTCATTTTTTTTTTTTTTTTTTATGATCCGTTTTAACCTTTGGGATAATGAGTATAACATTTGCCTATTTTTTTAAGTACTATTTAAGAAAGGAGAATGTAAAATGTGGAAACTTCCAATTTTCGTCTCATTTTAACTGATATATACCACATTTATTTCCACTAATTACTTCACCTTCATTATTCGCAAGAGGCAAAGATACCCAATAATAATTTCCCCTCATCAGCCTTCTCTGCCATCCCCCCAACTGATGGGAGTGTCAATACCCAATTACACTCCAAGTTATAGATAGTGAAGGGGATGAGGTGAGGCTATGGCTTGGTGAATTACAAACATGTATCATTTCCAAAAGAACCTAGAGTTACATAAAATCCATGTTTGCATCCAGGTAAGTTTCCTGTCTCAAGCTACCATTTAGATGTACCATTCAATCATTTAGCTTCCGGACCTATGACCCAGTCAGAGAAGACAATGACTTCAATTTGGAAACTGTCGCTGAAACTGACCTCAAAAAATAATTCAAGGTTGTGGTGCTACAGCCTTTATACTCTCATTCTGTTGTTTTCAATGAAATTTCCCTTGTAAGACTGTTAAAGATTTATAGCAGTAATAACCCAGGTTTCAATTATTATTGAATTGCTTTCCATCATTAAATGTTATAAAAATGGTATTTCATGAATCTTTACACTTAAAGGAAATGTAGATTAATTGAAATTTATGCCTACATCTGAGTTTCTTCCCCACATTGAAGATGATGTTATAAAAATAAGACACTATCCCTTGTTTGTGTGTTGGCCACTTTCTCTCCTATTGCCAGGATAAGGAATGAGGAGGGCAGGGTGTACCCATGGGTAGATCCAGGCTTACAGCACTCGGTGTTTGCGATCTTGAAAGGAAGAGAGAGCTCTCTGACCCACATTCCATACATAAAAGACTGTGGTAGTCATTCAAGAATCTTACAGACTTTGCGGGAAACTTATTGTAGCCAGGGGGATAACATGACTGGCAGCCTACCAAATCCACACGGGTTGTAGGAGGCCAGGCTGGTCAAGCATAAACAACAGATTGTACTCTAACAACCTTGTATTGAAACTGTGCTTTTCTCATAAGCAAGCTCTGTCTTGTTCAGGCTTTCTTGTAGCTTCTTAGACATCAGCAATGTATTCTTTCCCACCCACTCTTTTTCCTCTAATTGTGTAAAGCCAATTGTGTTACACTGGAAAGACTTTTTAAACTGGTTCTCCACACAGTCTGTACTTTCATTATAAACTTCTTTCTCCTCCTTCAAGAGCCTTTTCTACATATATTCAGAACAAACAAATAAACAAAACACAAAAACAACCCACCTCAACAAACCAAGGCCCACTTCTTTTTCTGAGTTTGCAGTCATTTGTAACGATTCTGTAGGGATTACTCTAAGGCATGTTTGAAAAGTTAAGAGTGGTGGATTCCTCATAATATTCCCTAAATGATCAGGGCAGACATCTGGAAATCATACTCTCACTTATGTGAAAAAAAGCATTCTGTAGGTGGTATAATGGAGAGTGTTGTACTTTTATACCTATTCAGGGTTAGCAGAGTAGAGCCTACTCAAGACTAATGGACATGTAGAATTATTTCCCCTGTTTTCTTATCACTAATTAGGAAACACATGTATATACTATATTAATATGAATGTTGCAGTTGGAAAAAAAGGAGTAATATACATATGATTCTCACCATGTAGAGTTATATGTATTTATCAGAGTTCTCCAAAGAAAGAGAAACAATAGGATGCATAAGGAACTGACTTACAATTACAGAGGCTGGCAATCCCTAAATCTGCAAGCTGATTTCGTAAGCTGAAGATCAGGAGAGCTGATGATGTAGTTCCAGTCCAAACGCCAGCAGGAAGAACAAATATTTCCTTTTGAGTTCAAAGAGAAGAAAAAGGTGATGTTCTAGTTTGAAGGCCATCAGAAACAAAAAATTCTTTCCTACTTGAAGGAGAACTAGCATTTTTGTTCTATACAGACCTTCAACTTATTGGATGAGACCCACCCACATTATGGAGGACTATCTGCTTTACTCAGTCTACTGATTTCAATGTTCATCTCATCCAAAATTATTCTCACTGAAACACCCAAATAATATTTGATCAAATATCTGGGCACCACATGGCCTTGGTAAATTTGACACGTAAAATTAACCTTCACAATATACACCCAAGATCTCTGGTTTCCCTTCCGTGAAGTACAGATGATTCCCCACCCTCAATATTCTAAGTTTTCCAAATAGAGTTTGCCAGAAAATTTGCAAAAGTAATGCTAAAAAGTATTAGATGTTTTCTGAGAAATCAACAAACCTACAACTCCCAAAGACTCCTCTGTTGCAGATACCCTGCATTCTATAAGCCCAGAAGGCTCAGTGCCTTCTTAAATGCAAAATAGTCGTCCTTGGCTTGCTAATTCATATCATTTAACACAAGCACTTTTTAACATTTAACACACAAAGTGTTGAAATATGACTTGTGCTAGCCTACGGCTTTGAGATCCCATCTCCAGTCAGTACTTTTTTTTTTTTTTTAATTTTTTTTTTTTCAACGTTTATTTATTTTTGGGACAGAGAGAGACAGAGCATGAACGGGGGAGGGGCAGAGAGAGAGAGGGAGACACAGAATCGGAAACAGGCTCCAGGTTCTGAGCCATCAGCCCAGAGCCCGACGCGGGGCTCGAACTCACGGACCGCGAGATCGTGACCTGGCTGAAGTCGGACGCTTAACCGACTGCGCCACCCAGGCGCCCCTCCAGTCAGTACTTTTACATCTCCAGTAGAGGTCGGTCCTCTGCTCCTCAAAACCCAATATCCTCTTTCCCCTTCTAGAATGTGTAAAGTTCAAGGATCATGCACAGATTCACTGACAAGTGTAGACCTTCTAAACACAGATGCCTGGTTTCCATTAGGCAAATGGCTGCCTCTTCTCATTTACCGTATCAGTATGCGTCTCAGTGGCAGATGATCACTCAACTCAGCAAGTGTGTGTTGGGGCGGTGGGTAACACATCACCACATTCTGTGCAACGTATAAAAAAGAATTCTCACTTTAGGGGCACCTGCGTGGCTCAGTCACTTGAGCATCCGACTTCGGCTCAGATCATGATCTCACCGTGGTTCCTGCATTCAAGCCCCGCCTCGGGCTCTGTGCTGACAGCTCAGAGCCTAGAGCCTGCTTCAGATTCTGTGGCTCCCTCTCTCTCTGCCCTCCCCTGCTCGTGCTCTCTCTCTCTCTCAAAAGTATTAAAATTAAAAAAATATATATTTAAAAAAGAAAGAATGCTCACTATGGAGTTAGCAGAACTGTGGCTAAGTTCTGGTTTTGCCAGTAGAGCTGCTTGGAAAATTAGGCATAGGACATCACTAGCATATCTTTAAAAAAGCAAATGCTTTCCTGTATCAATCTATCTCTCAAGTGAAGTTTAATAAGGAGAAATAAAGGAAAGTTTTTGAACTGTTTCTCTTAAAGATAAATCAGACTAATTTCTTTTGTTGTGGCCAATAAGCCTATTATGATTTGCTTTGGTCTTAAGTAACTTATTTCAGGTAATGCTTTGTTACAACATACTACTACTTAAAAACTTGTTTTTCATTGATATTCAGCAGTTTTGACTCAAAGGTAACGTATGGCTTTAGTTGGATAATGTTCATTCCTAAATAAAATATACTTTGCTTAATTCATGATTTTGCTTTACTGTAAGGTCACCAGAAGATTTTCCAAGAGATTTGAGTTTTCTTCTTGTTCATTGCCAACAACAGTACGTTTTTATGTAGCATTTTATACTTGCAAAATGCTTCATCTATATGAATTCAAAAGATGTGATTTATAGTGGACAAAAATGTGTGAATCAGGGCACAGATTTCTCCTGGAGTCAAAGCTGCTGACCCTAAATATCTGGGAACAGATGTGTGTCTCCCTCCTGTAAACATTACAATGAATGCTGTTATCTTCCATATCTTTAATCTAATAATCTAGTGAATGATTTGCCCTCACTTGGTGTTGCTTTGAGCTGAATACACATTATCCTTCAAACTCTATTTCCCAGAACAAATCACTGAATAAAAGGTCAGCCTGGCTTGAGTTATGTGAGCTGCTAATCCATTTGCCACTTCATAGTTATCATGTGATGGAAATTTACAGACTTTTCAGAAACAAATTCATGAGGAAAGTGTAACAAGAAGGGAAGGTTTAAATATATGTCACAGAATAAAGATTCAAAATGGCCCAGACAAATTACATCTTTTAGTTGAAATCGAGAAAAGGGATTTGATTTCTCAGAAATTCAGTTGAAAACGTAGGTGTTGGCTGTTTCTGTTACTGTGAGTTAAGAAAGTAAGGTGTTCCCCTGATTTGAACAATAACAAGAGGTGATAAGTCAAGTTTGGGCTTCTTTGGATAGGCAACTCCTTTAAAGGTACGTAGACCTCTGGTTTATTTACTTTCCTATTGTACAACCAAAGCCAGAGATGTTTTATCTTTGGGATTTTTGTCCACTGACGGTCAGCCTTGGCGTACTTGGCATTGCCTGGTGTCTAGGCTTTCCACTGCACAGACCAATGTAAAAACACAGTGTAGGTGATGAGGCAAGGATCATTGACACTTTGCTCTAGGGTGAACCCAGCCACAGCTTCTTAATGGGTTTTGACATCTCTTTAAGGTAGAAAATGCTTAACATAGGTGCTTTGGAGCTGGGCTTGCTCTTCCTGGGCCCCAATCTTTTTTTCTGCTATGTCTGATTCCTTCTTATCTCTGCTGGTACTAGCCAGTGAGGACAGAAATCTGGCTTTCAAACCTTGAATACACTATCGATGAGTAGACTCCCATTCTCAGTGCATTTGGATTACAGATTATGTTCAGAAAGGGCTTCTTCCGAGGGCACCTGGGTGGCTCAGTGGGTTGAGCATCCAACCTGCCCTCAATTCATGATCTCGTCGTTCATGAGTTCCGAGCTCCAAGATGGGCTCTGTGCTGACAGCTCAGAGCCTGGAGCCTGCTTCAGATTCTGTGTCCCCCTCTCTCTCTCTGCCCCTCCCTGGCTCACACTCTGTCTCTCTCTCTCTCTCTTTCAAAAATAAGTACACATTAAAGAAAAAAGAACAAAAGAAAAAAAAGAAGAGGCTTCTTCCAGAAAACCAAAAATTTTCTTCCCTTTCTAATCTCAGAATGGTCAGCATCAATGTAAACATTTCTGCTAGCAGCACATTGTTAAGGCTACAAATAGTCAACACTATCCAACATATTGAAAATTTCCTGCAAAATATCTTAATGTTATAGCCTTGTAGCATATGCTCTGATAATCAAGGAACAATAAACCACTATTTGAGAGAAAATGAATTTAATAGCAAAAATGGTTGATTTTTAAACTGAGATGCTCACTTTGCTGTTCCCTCCTAACTGCAACCCATTTGGTATTTAGGACATGTTACATGTAATCCCCTCTTTCTTGAGTCTAATTCTGTTATTAGTTAGGATGTTTTCATTTATAATTAGAGGAAGACTCCATTCCAATCTTTAAAATAATGAAAGGAAGGCATGCCAGGGTGGCTCAGTCGGTTAAGCGTCTAACTTCAGCTCATGTCATGATCTCATGGCTCATGAGTTCAAGCCCTGTGTCAGGCTCTGTGCTGACAGCTCAGAGCTTAGAGCCTGCTTTGGATTCTCTTTCTCCCTCTCTCTCTCTCTGACCCTTTTCTGCTCACATTCTGTCACTTTCTCTCAAAATAAATAAATGTTAAAAAAAATTAAAAATAAAAATAAAATAAATAAAATGATGAAAGGAATTAATTTTTTTCATTAACTTAAAAGCTCAAGTGTCAAGGTAATAATTTGATAACTGTTCTTTTTTTTTTTATTTTTTGATAACTGCTCTGAACTCTCTTTCTTGTTGACTGTTTTGTTTTCCTCATGATAACAAAATGGCTGCAGTTCTATGATTCACACTTATATCTGTATCCCACATTGTCTAGGATGAGAGAGAGAGAGAATCGGTTTCCCAGAATTACCAGAAAACAAGCTGAGGGTCATTCTGAATATCACATGCTCATCTCTGAACACATGGTCTCCCTTAAGTTGGGTCACACGTTCCTCCCCTTCAGCTTCCCTGGAATGACATGATCTATAGCAGGTATCTATGTCAATACAGAGATATCCATTTCATTATAGAGACCAAAAGATAGTGCTTTGTATAACAAGGGTCTATACCATGTTCTATAAGGGCTGGATGAGTATTAAGGAGGCGGTGAATCTGTAGACTGAGTTCATGGCTTCAAAACAATATAGGACACATATTCGATGAAATTACAATAAAAATTAATACAATCTCAGGCTGTATACATAAGGTACATATCAAAAACAGAAAAAGTTCTAGCCTTAGTTTTAATTTATGCTGGCTAGACTCAACTTAGAATGCTATTTTTGGAGCTAGTGTCACAATTTATAAGTAACATAATACAGATTGTGAAGCAGGCGAGTAGATGTTTTAAAAATGTCATGTAAGTATCATGGCCAGAAAATCATGTTTTAGCATTTACTAAATACACAATGTTCACGTCCGTCCAATTTCATTTCTGTGTGCGTGAGTGTAGGCTTCAGCCATACACATATGTCATTTTATATTTTTTATATATTATATATTTATTTTCTCTACTTACAAAAGTAAATGTATGAAAGACTGCAGAAATTCTAATAATATTCAACTATATGAAGCAAGCAAAACGTTTTTTTTTTTCATGTTTAAAAAAAGTTTATTTATTTTAAGAGAGAGAGAAAGAAGTGTGCATGAGCAGGGTAGGGGCAGAGCAAGAATCCCAAGTACGTGCCATGCAATCAGCGCAGAGTCTGGTTCAGGACTCCATCTCACGAACCATGAGATCACGATCTGACCGGAAAAAAAGAGTTGGACGCTCAACCGACTGAGTCACCCAGACACCCCACACAAGCAAAGCTCTTATTGTTTACAATATAGTTTCTGTCCTTAGAGGTATAATCCATATACTTATTTTGGTGATTATTGTGTTTTGTAACATTTTATAAAATATGAGAATAATTTATTAAAAACATACGAATTTTAAAGAAACCACATATACAAACCATCATCCAGTCTAAATAAATGTTAACATTTTACAGTATTTTTTTCAGATATATTTTTAAAACATAAAAAAAATCCAGATCCTTATGAAAGGGTCTTTTAATAGCTCCCTGGACACTAATCACTTGCCTTTCCCCTAAATTAATCCCAAACAGATTTTGGTATGTAAGCTTCCCTCAATGATTGTTTTGCCAAAAATTTACATGTGTGTTTTAAAATTTAAACACATACTTTTTAGATTTAGTGACTTTAACCCAAGTAGCTTTCGGTCCATCAATTTTAATTATTGAACACATTCAGCTGTGGGATTATGTCATAATATACATTGTTCTCCTTCTCAATGGATATTTAGATTATTTATAATTTTTCACTATTTCAAATAACTCAATTTATTTTACATAAAGATAGTGGACCAATTTGGATTAATTCCAGCAGTGAATGAGAGTTACTGTTGACTCACATGTTTGTTACATATTTGATGGATGTGACTTTAGTTAATTAAATTTTATGGTGCTTTTTACTAGTTAAATTGAACATTTTTTCTTGGCCATTTGAATTTTGTCTCTATGAATTCAAACCTTTGCTTGTTTTTTATGTTGTTTTAACTTTTCTTATTGATTTATAGAAGTTAGTTGTATTTGTTGGCAGTTTATCTTCAATAGGTGATATGTATTAAAAATAATTGTATGTGCCCCCAACTTGGTGGCACCCAAATATATAAGTGAATTAATAATAAACATAAAGAAACCCATTGCTAATAATACAATAATAGTAGGGGACTTTAACACCCCACTTACACCAATGGACAGATCATCTAAGCAGAAAATCAACAAGGAAACAATGGCTTTGAATGGCACACAAGACCAAATGGACATAACAGATACATTCAGAACATTTCATCCTAAAGCAGCAGAATATATACATTCTTCTCAAGTGCACATAGAACATTCTCCAGAATAGATCACATACCGGGTCACAAATTAGCCCTCAACAAATACAAAATGATCGAGATCATACCATGCATATTTTCAGATCATAATACTATAAAACTTGAAGTCAACCACAAGAAAAAAGTTGGAATGGTCTCAAATACATGGAGGTTAAAGAACATCCCACTAAAGAATGAATGGGTTAACCAGGAAATTAAAGAAGAAATGAAAAAATATATGGAAACAAGTGAAAATAAAACCATGACAGTCCAAACCTTTTGAGATTCAGCAAAGGCAGGCCTAAGAGGAAAGTATACTGCAATTCAAGTCTATCTCAAGAAGGAAGAAAGGCCCCAAATGTACACCCTAACCTTACATGTAAAGAAGCTAGAAAAGAAATACCAAATAAAGACTAAAGCCTTCAGAATAAGGGAAATAATAAAGATTACAGCAGAAATAAATGACATAGAAACAAACAAAAAACAGTAGAACAGATAAAAAAAACCCAAGAGCTGGTTCTTTAAAAGAATAAACAAAACTGATAAACCCCTAGTCAGACTCATCAAAAAGAAAAGAGAAAGGACTCAGATAAAATCACGAATAAAAGAGGGGAGTTCACAACCAACACTACAGAAATACAAACAATTATAAGAGAATACAGTAAAACCTTGGTTTACAGGCATAATTCCTTCTGGAAACATGTTTATAATCTAAAGCAATTGTATACCAAAGTGAATTTCCCCATAAGGACTAATAGAAACTCAGATGATTCATTCCACAGCCCAAAAATTATTCATATAAAAATTATTACATACCGTAATATAATTTAAATAATAAAGAAAATAGAAAATATAAAGAAAAATAAAGAAATTAGCCTGCACTTACCTTTGAAAACCTTTGCGGCTGGTGTGAGAGAAACAAGAGAGCGGAGGGTTATTGTGTAGGACGACTTTCACTATCACTAACGAAATGACTGCTATCTATTGACTCAATGGAATCTTTTCCTTTTTGTGCAACTTTAACAAGGAACCTCTCCAATGACACTTGCTTTTGCCTCCTTTTGAGGCTTCCTCAGAAATGTGACATTGCATTGTCATTAAACAGATTCATTGCTCACACTGCTACAGCCTTATTTGGGTGGTGCATTTCTACGAAATTTTGCACTGTTTCCCACATTTTACACATCTTCCTAATCTCATTTGAAGTGAGGGGTTCCTCCACCTACTTCTCCTCCTCTTCTGCAGATGAGATGCAGACATAAACTTCTTATAAAATCTTGCAAATCTGGCCACTCATATACCGTGTTCCTACTTCTCAACGATTTCCTTCTTAACTTCCACTGTAATCATTTCCTTCTTCTCCCTGTCTTTTTTTCCAACCTTTGGCTGCATGGGGGCCATTGTATACTCTTGCACGGATGTTTACAATACAGTATTAATCAACTCTTGTCATATACTGTATTTAATGTAACTGGCAATGAGGCAGCAGAGGAAAGGGTCTACAGCTGCAGGCAACCTGAACTACAGTGAAGCAAAGCATTCCTAAGCATACTCTTGTATGGAAAAGCAAAGGATTGCCCATAGGTGCCTTAAAGTGACAAAAAATACACTAGTGCCAGTTGTGGGCACCTTCCAACATTCTAAAAAAAAATCACTGATTTCTGCCAAACACCTTGGTGAAACTGAGCATCCAAATATGGGAGACAATCACCCACAATCCTGCAGTGAGCGAGAGAGAGAAGAACCACTGGCTCAGTTATGACCATGTGACATTCAGTGTCACATACTGCCTGCGTTGCATGACATCGCTCGTTTATCAAGTTAAAATTTATTACAAATGTTTGCTCATCTTGCAGAATGCTCACAGAACAAGTTACTCACAATCCAAGGTTTTACTGTAATATGAAAAATTATATGCCAACAACTGGGCAATCTGAAGAAATGGACACATTCCTAGAAACTCACAAACCACCAAAACTAAAATAGGAAGAAATAGAAAATTTTAACAGACCCATAACCAGCAAAGAAATTGAGTGAGTCATCAAAAGTCTCCCAACAAACAAGAGTCCTGGGCCAGATGACTTCCCAGGGGAATTCTACCAGGCATTTAAAGAAGAGTCAACACCTATCCTTCTCAAAATGTTCCAAACAACAGAAATGGAAGGAAAGTGTCCAAACTCATTCTATGAAGCCAGCATTACCTTGATTCCAAAACCAGACAAAGACCCCTCTATAAAGGAGAATTACAGGCCAATATCCCTGGTGAACTTAGATGCAAAAATGCTCAACAGGGTAATAGCAAACTGAATTCAAAAGTACTTAAAAGAATTATTCACCATGATCAAGTGGGATTTGTTTCCTGGGCTGCAGGGCTGGTTTAGTAATCACAAATCAATCAAATGATATACTACATTAATAAAAAAAAGGATAAGAACCATATGATTATGTCCGTAGATGCAGAAAAAGCATTTTATAAAATGCAGCATCCATTATTCTTGATAAAAAAAACCCTCAACAAAATAGGGATAGATGGAATACACCTCAACATCATAAAGGCCATATATGCAAGACCCACACCTGATATTATCCTCAATGGGGAAAAACTGAGAGTCTTTCCCCTATGGTCAGGAACAAGACAAGGATGCCCACTCTCACCATTACTATTTAACATAGTACTGGAAGTCTTAGCCGCAGCAATCAGACAACTAAAAGAAATACAGGGCACACAAATCAGCAAAGAAGTATTCAAACTTTCACTATTTGCAGATAACATGATACTCTATGTAGAAAACCTGAAAGACTCCACCAAAATATTGCTAGAACTAATACATGAATTCAGCAAAGTCATGGGATATAAAATCAATGTACAGAAATCTGTTGCACATTTATACACCAATAATGAAGCAGCAGAAAAAGAAATCAAGGAATTGATCCCATTTACAACTGCACCAAAAACAGTAAGATACCTAGGAATAAACCTAACTAAAAAGGTAAAAACTCTGTACTCTGAAAACTATAGAAGACTTTTGAAAGAAACTGAAGGGATAATAAAGAAGGAAAAGCATTCCATGCTCATGGATTAGAAGAACAAACATTGTTAAAATGGCTACACTACCTGAAGCTATCTAAGCAGTCAATGCAATCCCTATCAAAATAACACCAGCATTCTTTGCAGAGCTAGAACAAACAATTCTTAAATGTGTATGGAAACAGAAAAGACCCTGAATAGCCAAAGCAATCCTGAAAACAAAACAAAACAAAACAGGAGGCATAACGATTCCAGATTTCAAGCTATATTACAAAGATATAGTCATCAAAACCGTATGGTACTGGCACAAAAACAGGCACACAGATCAAGGGAACAGAATAGAAAACCCAGAAATGACCCACAACTGTATGGTCAACTAATCTTTGACAAAGTAGGAAAGAACATCCAATGGAAAAAAGACAATCTCTTCAGCAAATGGTGTTGGGAAAACTGGATGGCCACATGCAAAAGAATAAAGAAACTGGACCACTTTCTTACACCACACACAAAAAATAAATTCAAAATGAATGAACGATCTAAATGTAAGACAGGAAATACTAGAGGAGAACACAGGCAGCAACCTCTTTGACCTTGGCCAGAGCAAGTTCTTACTAGACACATCCACGAAGGCAAGGGAAACAAAAGCAAACGTGAACAAATGGGACTTTATCAAGATAAAAAATCTCCTGCAGAGCCAAGGAAACAATCAACAAAACTAAAAGGCAGCCTATGGAGTGGGAGAAGATATTTGCAAATGACATATCTGATAAAAGGCTAATATCCAAAATCTATAAAGAACTTACCAAACTCAACACTCAAAAAACAAACAACCCAGTTAAGAAATGGGCAAAAGATATGAATAGACACTTTTCCAAAGAAGACATCCAGATGACTAACACTCACATGAAAAGATGCTCAATATCACTCATCATCAGGGAAATACAAATCAAAACCACCTCACACTTGTCAAAATGTTTAAAATTAACAACACAAGAAGCAACAGGTGTTGGTGAGGATGTAGAGAAAGGGGAACCCTCTTGCACTGCTGGTGGGAATGTAAACTGGTGCAGCCACTCTGGAGAAGAGTATGGAGGTTCCTTAAAAAACTAAAACTAGAACTACCCTATGATCCAGCAATTGCACTACTAGGTTTTTCCCATGGGATAAAAATACAAATTTGAAGAAGGACATGCACCCTGATGTTTATAGTGGCATTATCAACAACAGCCAAATTATGGAGAGTCCATTGGCTGATGAATGGATAATGAAATATTATTCAGCCATCAAAAAGAATGAGATCTTGCCATTTGCAATGACATGGATGGAGCAGAGTGTATTATGCTATGCGAAATGAGTCAGTCAGAGAAAGACAAATACCATATAATTTCACTCATATGTGGAATTGAAGAAACAAAACAGATGAACATATGGGAAGTGGGGGGAAGAGAAAACGGAAACAAAGTACCAGAGACTCTTAATGATAGAGAACAAACTATGGGTTGATGGAGGGAAGTGGGTGGGAGATAGGCTAGATGGGTAATGGGTACTAAGGAGGGCACTTGTGATGAGCACTGGGGGTTGTATGTAAGTGATGAATCACTGAATTCTACTCCTGAAACACATGTTGCACTGGATGTTAACTAAAATTTAAAATAAAAAAAATATAATGTATATTTATTCTTTTTTTTAACGTTTATTTATTTTTGAGACAGAGAGAGACAGAGCATGAACAGGGGAGGGTCAGAGAGAGAGGGAGACACAGAATCTGAAACAGGCTCCAGGCTCTGAGTGGTCAGCACAGAGCCTGACACGGGGCTTGAACTCACAGACCGTGAGATCATGACCTGAGCCGAAGTCGGACGCTTAACCGACTGAGCCATCCAGGCGCCCCAATGTATATTTATTCTTGAGAGAGAGAGAGTGACAGAGCATGAATGGAGGAGGAGCAGAGAGAGAGGGAGACACAGAATCCAAAGCAGGCTCCAGGCTCTGAGCTGTTAGCACAGAGCCCATTGCAGGGCTCAAACCCACAAACGGTGAGATCATGACCTGACCTGAAGTCAGATGCTTAACCGACTGAGCCACCCAGGCGCCTCCGAGAATTTTAATTTAAAAAAATGGTCACAAAAATAATTTTATCCAAAGAATAGCTTTTTTTTATATTTATTTAAGAACTCTTTCCTTGTGAATATGTTTTTTCATGTTACTGAATTCCAGCTTACCAATCTTTTCCTTGATGTTTACATCTCTTGCTCCTCTGTGATACACACTAGAATGAAGTGTGTGTCTTTACACTGCTTTCAATGCTTCTGCCTTTTCCCCCTTGTCATAACAACACCCAAGGTCAAAGTTACATCCAAAATGCATTTTTATTCATCTTGTTATTTTTTCTGATGTCCCCCTCATGAATGGGCTTCCTGAGAATAACTATAGTTTTAGCAACACTGAAACTTCTTAACATCTCCACGCAGAAGACAGGGGCCCACCAATTACCTGATTAATATTAATAGTTTCCCTGATATACTCTTGGCTGGCAGAAAAAGAGACTGAAGATGTTGATTTAAGGTGCTGAATAGCTCAGGGTTGGCACTTAGTCTTTTGACAGTTCATCAGCGGTAAAGAAATGATCCCCACGTCATACTGACAAGAGAATATCAAACAACAAGAAGACCTGGACAGGAAAGAATCATTGTGGGGATTACTGATACTTAGCCTTGAAAGAATAGCAGCCTTGGAGGCAGTGGGGCTTGATAGTCATCTGAAAGTAAGTAAGTGATGTGGAAGAGGAAGACCTTCTCTGTATATCCTTAAGGACTTGGAGGATAGATCATTGGACAGAATTGGTATCAAGGTACCTGCCAGTCTGGTGTCAGAAAAAGCTTTGCTGCCAAAAAACATGAATGAATATGAGTGATTTCAAAAACATCACTGGAAATGGTGACTCAAAGACCAAATGACCTTTTCTTCTGGAGGACTGTAGATTTTGGATGGAGGACTGTGCTATCTTTTTCCGCTTTAGGATTACAGAAAAATAAAAGAGCTATAATGTTCAACAATTAAAGGGACTCCCGGGGGGGGGGGGAGTGAAGAACTCCCTCTCTTTCAAGTATGAAAAGCAAACAAACTCCTGAGAGGTGCAAAAGAGAATGTTTCTCTGGCTTGTAGAATATTTTGATAAATATTATAATTCTTTCTTCCAAACTCTATTTATATACTCCCCATTCAACCCGTAAAGAAAATAGTTACTCAGGAATGGGTAGCATGAAATCAGAGAGATAAATGAGTACTATTGTAAACTATTATAAAACAATGATGCCTGCACTGGATACTCAGATTATATTTTTATTTATTTATTTTTTTTTTTAATTTTTTTTTTTTTAACGTTTATTTATTTTTTTGGGACAGAGAGAGACAGAGCATGAATGGGGGAGGGGCAGAGAGAGAGGGAGACACAGAATCGGAAACAGGCTCCAGGCTCTGAGCCATCAGCCCAGAGCCCGACGCGGGGCTCGAAGTCACAGACCGCGAGATCGTGACCTGGCTAAAGTCGGACGCTTAACGACTGCGCCACCCAGGCACCCCTCAGATTATATTTTATAAATTCATGTAATCTCAGGAATGACTAGGACAGGGGTTAGCTACAGATATATTTTTATCACATTGGACTGGCTTCTTTAGTTCTTCTAGATTCCCTCCAGCATAGATTTTAGTAGTATGTAAATTTACATTCCTTATACTTTAGTACTGTTAGATTAAATTAACTAAATTGACATGATGCTTTCTGGCACTTTAAGGGCTTCAGTTCAGAGTAGCTATACTGTTTATTTCCTAAAGAACTAAATTTTTCATAGTCCACTTTTGTAGTAAGTGAATTTAGGTAGAACCCAAATGTATAGCCTATACCAGAAACAAAAATCTAATTTGTTTTCTCACTTCAAGGCACAGCCCTGTGGCAACTAGACCAATGATTTAGCAGAGCTTCTTACTGTGATGGAAAAGTTCCATGTCTGTGCTATCCATATGGCAGTCTATCTCTAATAAGCTTTTGAAATGTGGCTAGTGTTACTAAGAAACTGAATTTTTAATAGTATTTAATTTATTAACTGAAATCTAACTACATATAGCCACAGAAGCTATGTATTGGACAGGAAGGCCTGAACAGATGTCCCAGAGGTCCTTTCAGATAGAACCCCTAACTTTTCCAGGCACCATATCTAAGACTTACCCAGAATTTCAGCACTCCTACTTGAGTTTCCTAATACTTCATATCGACTGGAATATGAAGGTAGAGAAATGAAGTGAATTTTGCTAGTTTCCAACATCTTTGACATTTCAGTGACAAGGTTTTGCAGGCGATACCATATGTGTTTGAATATACACATGATCTATCAAAAATATTGTCTCATATTTCTCAAGTTTACAGATTAAATATTCTCTATCGCATCCAATTAGAACAAAAATATGAGGTGGGCAAGGCAAGGATTTTTGCATTTACAACAAATGAGAAAATAAACTCAAACAGATATTCTTTCTTGAAATCACGTATTTAGTGGTAGAAGCAGGACTGCTTTCATCCATTTATTCAATCATAAAATATTAATCGGGACTTTGCAGTGTGATAAATACTGGGTAGGCCTTAAATACTCAGCATCTAGTGAGAAATTTACTACTTATATAACTAGATATATTTAACTTTGCTTAATTTTTAGTTGGGTATTTACTGAAGCAATTCTTGGTATGGCCTGTGAACATTTCTTCAAATTAATTTTATTACTTTATGAATGGGACAAGCATTAAATGGAATGCTTCCAAAGAAAATGGAATAAGTGAATAGATTTTAATGAGAGAATTAGAATTGTTTGAGTGTTTCTATCATTCTGTTAGTCGTGGGAAGTATAAGGATAAATGACAGAGAACTCCTCTGTAATCCTTAAGATTCTTAAAGGCAAGGACCCTGAAGTTTTCATTATTTTATCAGAATATCAGAACAACAGTGGGAACTTAATATGTTAAACAAATGCATAGTTTTTTACTTCAAAAATGTATAGTCCAGGGTGAAGACATATTTAAACTATAATAATATGCAATGAGAAAGGCACACAGTCTGGTAGGATCTATTCTCTAAAGCTTTATGTATTCATTAAGGACTGATCTTGGAAAGTCTCAGTAGTAGATACAATTTCTTCAACCATCATATATATATACATATATATACATATATATATATAATTGAATATATATAATTAAACATATATGTTTATGTTTACATATACATATACATATATATATGTTTACATATACATATACATATACATGTACATATACATATTACTCACATATGCAATTTCTACCTCTTAATTCTTTTCCACTCATTTTTTAATATGGTAACGGCCCTGTGTTATCCCAATGTCTCATTGGGCAGCTCTTCACAATCTGCCTCTCTAGTATGTCAAACTAGATGTTCTTAACTAGATTTCTTCAGCTCATAGGAAATCTATTAACTGTAATAGTAAACTTTAAGACAGTAGAGCATTAATCCTCTGAGGGATATTTACAGTAGGTTCATTTGGTCATCAAGACTTTTGTTGATCCAAAAGAATGCATTATGGACATTTTGACATTTTCCATGGGAAACATTTGAAGGCTTTCCCAATGATTCACATATCTCAGGAATAGGTAATTGCTTATCTTTCTTTGACTGAGGCCAGCTCTGGAAAGGGACTTTGAAAACCTGTATTTTCTTTGAGCTCTAATTCATGACATAAGGTCATTAATTATTTTCTGTACTTCAATTTCTCAGTCTAAAATGAGAATCTTATCTAAATTTAACTTCTCAGGGCATAGTGCAGATTAATTAGATAACATACAGTGAACTATTCCTTCAGAAGATTATCATTAGTAAAGGTCTATGTGGGAAATCCTCCCTATTCTACTGCCAAATCACAAATGCATAAACAGATAATTATAATCTGTCTCTATTAAGACTGTGAAGATTTGTCTCCAGTGGTTCTGATCAAGGACTCAATCAAACAATAAATGCTAATCTCTTCTTGTTAAATTGCCATAGTCCTTAACTGAGGACTATTTTCATCTACTCATAGGCAGGTTGTAATTTTTGAATTTAAGGGTATGTTCTGGGGTGCCTGGGTGGAGCAGTGGGTTGAGTGTCTTACTCTTTATTTTGGCTCAGGTCCTGATCCCAGGATCATGGGATCAAGCTCCATATCGAGCTCTGCGTTGGGCTCTGTGCTGAGTATGAAGCCTGCTTAAGCTTCTCTCTTTCTCTCCTTTCTGCCCCTCTCCCCCACTCATGCTCTCTCTGTCTCTCTCTTGCTTGCTCCATCTAAAAAAAAAAAAAAGTATCATCAACACTTATTCCCAAAAAAAGCAGAAGTTTTCTTTAGTATCTAAATGCTCTGGGTGTATGCATATTATCCTTAACTTGGTCAAAGTAGTCTCTAAGTTTAACAGTGAACTCATTTGCTAACAATTTTTTGTAGCCTTTTCAATGCGTTTGGAGGCCCTATTTCTTATAGAAAACCTCCAAAAGTATTTCCCTCAGTGTCTACCTCAAAGGACCTTCATTTTATGAAACAGTTATGACTAACATAAGATCTCATTTCTAATGTTACTTACCTATTAATACATAAACTACTGTATGCATTCATTCACATAGTCATTCTACACACTGGCATAATTAATTTTAATGGGTTTGGTAAAATTATGTGTGATGAAGAGAAGTTCTTCTTCTCCTGCCCCTCCTCCTTCTTCCTTCTTTTTTTCACATCCTTCTCCTTCTTCTCTTTCTCCTTTCACTCTCTCCCCTTTTTAAAACTTCACACAAGGACATTTCTTGATTCAGATTACAGAAAATTCTTTTATTTCCAGCTTTCAGATTGCTCCCTGATTCTCAGGTCACAACTAGTTTCTGACTCAGCAGTGTGGTCATATCCCATGACTATGGTCTCTTGAGCCATCTGCTTTTATTTATTTATTTATTTAGTTAGTTAGTTAGTTAGTTAGGGGAGACAGAGTGCAAGCAGGGGAGGGGCAGAGAGAGAGAGTGAGACACAGAATCTGAAGCAGGTTCCAGGCTCCGAGCTGTCAGCATAGAGCCTGACGCGGGGCTTGAACCCATGAAGCACAGGATCATGACCTGGGCCGAGGTCAGGCGCCTAACCGACTGAACCACCCAGGCGCCCCAGTTGAGCCATCTGTTTTTAAAGTCACAAACCCCAGACCTTTAAAAAAGCTAAGGAGCACAGAGCTGAGGTCTCAGCTACATTTTAGTGAGCAGAAACCAGTCCTTCTCCTATGGAAAATGAGCATTTGCACAAGAGTTATGCTCTCTGGTCACCTTAACCTACCTAACTGCTAGCTGGATAAACTGCTCAGTGTCAGGAATGGTCACTTCTTGTGCAGTTTGGTACATTTAGAAGGATGTGCAGGGATGCATAACAGACTCACACTGGAAACTGTGAAAAGAGAGGAATGTATTATTTACTTATGAGCATACAAATTGTAAGAGACAGATTTGAACCCAGGACTATTTAATTTCATAGTTTCCAAGATATACTGATGGGTCTTCAATCCTAGACCTAGTGTACCAGTAGCCAGATGGGGTCTAGCTACTGAATATTTTTCATGATTTTAACATTGAAATCTCTTTACTTGGGAGGAATCTCCCATTGAAAAAATTCTGGTGGGATATAAGGTCGAAGGGAGTTAGATGAGCTATTCCCAGTTCCTCTCTCCCCCCGCCCCCAATAATTGGAAGCAGATAAATTGCGTAGGCATTGCTAATCGAATCTCTCTGCCTGCACTACTGAAACTAGAAAAAGGATGCAAAAATTAGAGAAGAATTACAACGTGGTTATTGCAGCATTGGTTGTATTTCAAGTCTGGCAACAATGATGGAATTAAGAGTCCAGGGGTGGTAGCTGGTGCTCAGGTGTGGACATGATGTACATAAATGAGCTACTTAACATTCTTCTATACATATTTCTGCTTAAGCCAGAATTGGGTTTCATTGGTTAGAACCAAAACCAAGCCTGAATCATAAGAGGCTAGATTTGGGTACATGCTATAGATCTTGCAGTAAGTATTTTCCTGAAACAAACAGAAAGATAAGGCTATGGAATCTAAGAAACCTCTTCTTATGTTTAATTTATTTATGTAATGAAGCTTTCCAAAGATGAAAATGTTAATCACACGTGCTCATATATTGGGCTAATTTTATTAAAAACGGTGAAATAGGTACTATTCTAGACAATTAAGCACATGTGATTTCTATGTACTTAGCATGGCAACATGTGGCAGCATGGTCAAAACAGCATTAGGACATTAAACTAATACTTTAAAGGGTAAGTAGAATTAGCTAGGATGTGAAGACAGTATAATTTCTTCCATATTTATCAGCAAAAGCCCCACATATGGCTGGGACTACAACTGGCCACAATGGAGTTAATGTCCTCAAACCTGAAGCCATCTTTACCAGGAAATCCCAATGTTCATTTCAAATATATCCATATCTATATATACAGATAGAGAGACAGAGAAAGAGAATGAGAGTTAGTTTGAATGCATTTAACAACGATAAAAGAATTACTTGAAAAAGAAGTAATATAAAAGAGGGGTGCCTGGGTGGCTCAGTCGGTTGGGTGTCCGACTTCGGCTCAGGTCATGATCTCACAGCTCGTGGGTTCGAACCCCGTGTCGGCTCTGTGCTGACAGCTCAGAGCCTGGAGCCTGCTTTGGATTCTGTGTCTCCCTCTCTCTCTATCCCTCCCCTGCTCGCTCTCTCTCTCTCTCTCTCAAAAATAAAAAAAAAACATTAAAAAAAATTTAAAGAAGTAATATAAAAGAATGCATCTTTATGTTAAGCAAGTATAGAAAATAAGTACTGTCCCAGCAAATTATTTATTTTGATAGGTTTTACACGAAGAAAAGACTTTTCACTGCAAACACAATTTTAATAACTCCCTCTTGGAATTTTCTGCAGAGCCTGTGGCATCACTTAATGGTGGTCTGGTGTTTGGGAAATACTCTAATTAATTAGATTTGGAGAATCTGGGGAAGAGGAGTTTCCAGGTTTGTACACATCTTTAAGATCCCACACAGAACCTTCATAACATAATAAAATGTATTTTTTTGTGTCTTTAAATATGATTCACAAAGCAAATCTCAAAAATCCATCACAAAACATTTCTTAGTAATGGCTACATCCCTGAAGATAGAGACAGAGACAGAGACAGAGACATCTATAGCTTTTGCAAGAGTCTTCTGGAAATGCACTAAGTGTTTAGATATTGGATTATGAATTCTGATATATAAATTTTGAAAAACAGCCCCAGGATCAGTGCTTTGGGTTGGCAGATCATAATAACTAAGTATATGCAGAAATATCCTACAATCTTTTATGACATTTAAGCCTAATTTTTTGTTGTTAAAGACAGAACTTATAAAATGAGAAGCATAAACATTATGCTTAAACATAAAACATACTAGCTGTTCTTTTCTTGGACTGTAGATATACTGATAGAGTCCTCATCAGATTTTTCTTTTTTTAAATTTTTAAAAATTATTTTATTTATTTTTGAGAGAGAGAGAGAGAGGGAGATGGAGTGTAAACAGGGGAAGGGGCAGAGAGAGAGACGGAGACACAGAATCCAAAGCAGGCTCCAGGCTCTGAGCTGTCAGCACAGAGCCTGACCCGGGGCTCGAACTCCCAAGGCATGAAATCATGACCTAAGCCAAAGTCAGACACTCAACTGACTGAGCCACCCCAGGCCCCTTTCTTTAGATTTTTCTATTTGGCTCATTCACCCTAGATTCAACACCATATCTTTTTAAATCAACTTTTCAGATGTTCTCCAGAGACAGGGTTCTCCAGAGAAACAGAACCGATAGGAGATAGACAGATACAGATAGAAATATAGATATACATCATAGATTTGGACATAGATATATAATACATACATATAACAGGTTATATATATATATATATATATATATATATATATATATATATATATAGTATGTCATATATTATAGGCATTGGTCCACACAATTATGGAGACTAAGTCTCACAATCTGCCATCGGCAAACTAGAGAACAAGCAAAGCTGGTAGTGTAGTTCAGTCCCACTCCGCAGGCCAGAGAATCAATGTGTGAGGGCAGGAGAACTGGATGTGCCAGTCTAAGCAGTGAGAGCAAATTCACCCTTTCTCTGCCTTTTCATTCCACTCACATCCTCAAGTAATTGACTTATGCCCACCCACACTGGTGACAGCGATCATTTTTATTCAATCTATGATTCAAATGCTGATCTTTTCTAGAGACATCCTCACAGACACATTCAGAAAGAATGCTTTTCCAGGTAGCTGGGGCATCCCTTACTCCAGTCAAGTTGTCATAAAAAATTAACCATCACAAGTGTTAACAAAACATGTAACCTGTTTATAGGAAAACAATCCATTTTTTTGCCACACTCACAATATATCGGTTTGTATAATGTTTAATTGAATGAGTAAAAAACCAAGTAAAATGGAATATATATAGGTTGAAGGATAAATGTAACTGACTATTAGAAAGCATTGAGTTATACTGCTTGGAATGGTAAAATAGAGTGCCCTTACCTTTCCAACTACAAAGGATATAGTGTGTTATGAATATCTAGCTGCCAATGTCATTTATAGATGACATAGTTAATCCTCTGAGTGAGAAAAACAGAAGTTAATAGAGATGTTCCTGCATCAAAATAGCTAAGCAGAATAATGCCATATGCACAGGTAGAACGACTTCCAATTTGAATAGCGTCCATACTATCAAAATATTAAACTTGGCGTTGCATTTTCTTCTGTTTTTGAAATTTACTTACGATAAATGGCAAAACACCTTCTGTCATTGAGTGATGATTCTTCAGACCAAATACAACAAATACAAAAAGTTATTTAACATCAGCCTCTTTCTGCCTCAGTTTCCTCAACTGTGAGCTGGAATTAATAGTAATCCTTACTTTGTAGGTGGTAGGAGGATTAAATGAGCTAATATATTTAACACCTAGTGCATTGCCTGGAACCTAAGAGTGCCTGGGCTGCCTGGTGGCCTCCTTTGGTGTTGCGCAAGGCACAGCCTGTGTGGCCATATGCCGTAGCCCTGGGAAGTGCTATTATTCCATTTTTTTGCAGATGCAAAAACTAGAATCAAAGACCTTAAGTGACTTGCTTGCAATCACGTTGCTAATAAGTAGGAGACTCTATTCTAGTATATAAGTACAACTCTCTATTATTCTGCCTTTGGGGTTGGTGATGCCATGGACAAGGTCATCACAATATTGCGCTTGCTATCTCTTATCCGATAGCATGAAAGCACATTCTGATGTCCAGCCTTGTGCTAAATTTCTGCCCACCCCTCCTCAAAGAAAGGATAGGACTGCTTGCCTTGCCACTCAAACAGAGCATACCACATCTACAGAAGAACTCAGAAAGTTTTTCAAAGCATAAATAAACATATTAGATTGCAGGTACATTTACTACAAAAAATTAAAACCATTGTGGGAAGTATTTAATACTGTAGTTAGATATAGTATAGTCTATTTATATGTAGTTGAAAACCATTTTGCAAGTTAACCGATTCAGGTACAGTTTTAGAATTCAAAGGAGAGAACATTTTCTTAGTTTTTATGTTAGTTATGTGTTTAGATGATGTTACTCTTACAAAATACCATTGTCCTTCTGGTGTATTGTTACGATCTCTTTTTGAATTATTTGAAATTGATAGTAATGAGAAGTTACCCTCCCTAGTCACAAGTGGTTTGATGCTTGATTTTTTTTTAATGTGTATTTATTTTTGAGAGAGAGAGAGAGAGAGACAGAGCGTGAGCAGGAGAGGGGCAGAGAGAGAGGGAGACACAGAATCTGAAGCAAGCTCCAGGCTCTGAGATGTCAGCACAGAGCCGCACACAGGGCTTGAACTCATGAACCCCGAGGTCATGACCTGAGCCGACATCAGACACTCAACTGACTGAGCCTTCCAGCCACCCCAATGCTTGATTTTTCAAAGATTTTCTCAAAATGTTTTTTTTCAAACTTCAGACTTCTGTACTTTACTTTTCCTTTATTTACCCAAAGTAGAACCTCAAATTCATTCCCTTCATTTTCCATTTATGCATACAAATTTTAAATATAAGTCACCGTCATTTCAATTACATAATCTCTCATTAAATAAAGCATTGTCTTATCTCATAAACTCTGTCTTCCAGTGTAGGATTCTTACCCCCCACGAATGGCCTCTACGAATCCCAATACTCAATTTACTCTTTGTTCATATGGTGCCATAGCAATTTTAAATAATTTATTTTTCTACTTTTTTAGGTTCCTTTTCTTAAGTTCCTGTGTATTTGCTCATAATAAGAGTCAAATCAGTCATTGAGTTTCTAATTATCTCTCTTCTGGGCTTCCCCTCCTGAATAGATCCTAATGAACAGTGAATGGTTTTCAGTCAAGCAGCAGAAACAAGCAAGAGACAGAACAAATTCTTGGCTTATCCAATTACTGGATGGTTCTGGTGAATAGGCCACACCAGTCACAAGATCACTATGGAGATTCATAAAAGGAAATGGTTTCAAAAGAATACTGCCATATCTTGGTACGAAGGAATGAAACCTTCACAGAGTGACACTTGCCAATAAGCTATGGAACCTAGAATGGTAACTTGAGACCTTTTATTCCTCATTCATTGAGATGTCCTAAAGTAAGGCTCTGGCAAGTCAGACGCGATTGCAAAAGGAATCTCTGAACACATTGACATGGTATTTCTCCAGGTGATTAGAATTTCCTGAGAGAGGTGATCCCTTCAAGGGAAGGTCACAGGTCCCATTAATAGCCTCTCTGAAGACACTCTTGTCTTCTAGATTCCCATCACCAGTCCTGTTCTCTGGCCTTTCATGTTTAGGGATTGCCAGTCCTTGCAAAGGCACTATGCTTTGTGGCTTCCTAGATCATGTCCGTTTTTCTAAATGTGCTCTTCTCTAAACTCTTCCTCAGAATTATCCAATTCAATCGTGCCATTCCTGCTGAGACCTTGACTAATGAGGCTGGTTTTAGAATAAGACTCATTTAGAATTCTGGTTTCAGGATTTACTTGCTGGTAACCATGAGCAAGTTACTTAGTCTGTTGAGTCTCAAATGTCTCATCTAAAAATTAAACTAGTAAGTTGCGTCACTAGGATGGATGAAAATTAAATGAGATTCCACTGGTAAAATATTTGGCATGTTGTTTGATGCATAATAAGTACTCATTTCATTTAATTTCCACCTCTCTTTCGCAACCATTTGTGTGATTGTGTATGCCGTGAAGAATTGATGGGTCAGGGAAGATTTTGTCAAGGGAAGGCAAGTTTCAAAGACCTTTTATTCCACGACTACAATTATGAATACTGGAAGTTCATAATTGGTTTTTTACTCCAAACCAACCATTTTATTATCTTTGCACTTTACTATCATTTTATTATCTTTACACTTTACTTGATCTTCAGGTGTAAGATTATTTTTTTTGTTCATATGTTTATGTGTGTGTGCAACAGAGAATATGGATTTGTGTGTGTATACTTGAGTGTATATTAGATGTTTACATTACAGAAAGAAAGCAGCTTTTTGTAACTGTGCAAACAAAAAGAAAAAAAAATGGAATAAAAAGCGAGAGTTTCTCTTTGTTACAAAGCATTCCATGGTTCAGGGAGCCAGGATGGCGATGTAGTAGGAGGGATCCCAGGCTAGTCTCATCCCTTGAACACAACTAGATAACTATCAAATCATTCTGAATACTCCAGAAATCAACCAAAGCATTCCACTTCCCGCTCCACAGGTCACTGTCACTAAACTGTGGTGTGTGTGCTCATACCCACACAGACACATTCTTATTCACAAAAATGAAATCTTGTATTATTTTTATGTTTCATTGTAGAGGAGTATATGAGTGAGATCCTACCACATGAATTATTGTGTGTTGATTTTATTCACTGGATAATTATTTTTCTTCAGTTTTTAGAACATGAAGACATTTTATTTATTTTTAATTGTTATAATAGTCCATAAAATTGATGCATTGTAATATATTCATTTATTTCTCTGTATGTGCACATTTCCCCCAGTTTTTCACTGATAGAGTGCTTAATAATAACTTGTGCAAATGGGTAGTTTTCTGCACACATTAGAAGTAAAAGTATTAGGTAAAAGAATATGAGTACTTTAATTTTTGACTGACACAAATTGTCTTCTTAAAGTTCTCTCAAGTTATAATTTCAATATTAGTGTAGGAATATGCTGATGTCTATGCTAGTGTTCCAATACTTTTCTAAATCATAATATTTTAAATTGTATCCATTTGAGCGAACAAAGTATATTTTTATTTAAATTGCATTTGATTATGTCAATACATTATATACTAATTGTCTTTATTCTTCTGTGAAATGAATATTCATCTCCTTTGCCTCTTTGTTGGCCCGTTTTTCATATTTGCATTAATTTACAGGAGACCTTTACATGTTAAAATAGGAGGCCTTTACCTGTCATGAATAAATCTTTGTTCAAAACTTTCTAACCCTTGCTTATTTTTTGACTTTGTTTACAATGTTTTTTGTGTTGATATTTTAAATTCTCTTATATTCAGATTTGTTGAATCTTTCATTAAGATTTCTGGGTCACATATTTTGTTTGGCAAATCATTCCTTGAATATAAGTTACTTCCCCCCCCCCATTAATCTACTTTGAAATTCCAAAGTAAGTTTCTAAACACCTTATGTAACCCTTACCATTTTTCCTTACGTCTAGTGAAAGAGATATAGTGCAAAATTCAACAGATCAGGAGTCTTTGTGTTGATACATAAGAAGCCTTAGAAAATATTTCTAGGGGCGCCTGGGTGGCGCAGTCGGTTAAGCGTCCGACTTCAGCCAGGTCGCGATCTCGCGGTCTGTGAGTTCGAGCCCCGCATCAGGCTCTGGGCTGATGGCTCAGACCTGGAGCCTGTTTCCGATTCTGCGTCTCCCTCTCTCTCTGCCCCTCCCCCGTTCATGCTCTGTCTCTCTCTGTCCCAAAAATAAATAAACGTTGAAAAAAAAATTAAAAAAAAAAAAAAGAAAATATTTCTAGCATAAATGGAATATGATAGGCTCTACTGCAAAAAAAAAAAAACAAGAGTTTATTAAGCTTTAATTGGTGTCACCTTGATAAATCATTCTATGTCCGTGTTATTCATTTTTAAATGAAATAATTATCCACATCATGATTTTAAAACACATGATTTTGCAATAAAACAATATTTCATAAATCCCTAGTATGGAAAAAAGTAAATAATAAAGTTACTTGATTGAAGCGTTGTGGGTAACAGGTGGAAAACATCAGAGACTTCCCTTCAGTTCCCTTTTACACACTGCAATAGCTTCCAAGGCATCTCTGTAGAAACCTCTAAGTTCATCAGAGCCTGTTTTGAAAAGACCTGTTGCAAATCAGTGATTTCTAAAGTCAGTGCTCAGGGTGATGTAGACGTGTTTGGGAATAAAATATTAGAACTTCCATTTATACTGAATATCATTAGTAAGATTTCAGTCTTTTTGCATGTCTTATAATGCACACAAAATATTAGTGTAGCATGCAGGCATATAATATATAAATAAATATATGTATTGGGGTGTATAACTTTTTAGCCAATTCCAGCCCCAAAGTTACAAGATTCTATGTATTTGAATACTACGTATCCTTTTCTGAATGAAGTACCACGAAATAAAACAAATAAACAAATAAAACACCTAACATATATTTCTTTGAAGTGAAGGAGCTCATGTGATTTTAAAGATAATCTTTACCTAGCATAGAAGAATTAGAGACCTCAGCATATATAAGTTAGAATGATAGAGAGCATAATGGCCCAGGGTATAGAAGTGTTTAGGGATGATCAACATGTGGAGACTAGTGCAGGACAAAATGGTGTGGGATATTTAAAGAGGATTTGGTACTTGATATGAGTCTCAAAATATAAAGAATATTCAAGAAGCAAAGAAAAGACTAGGAAGGGTACAGGAAATATTAAGAGTGGAGGCAGGGAAGCAGGAATACACTTGAAAATGATAGAGGACAGGAACTGAATGTTTAACGTTATTTATTTTCAAGGTAAGGATAGATATATCAAATAGCAAAGTATAAAGCCAGTAAACTCAGCCTCCTTCTTTAAACTCCTTTCACTTAAAAAAAAATTCATTTTACTTAAGATCCCAATCTCAGTTGCATGGAAGGACAAGTACACTTTCCTTAAATTCATGTGTCATTTAGCAGCTAAGAAAGACAGTTAAGGACATGGGCTATAATCAGTATAACTTTCTCCTGAAGGTGATGACTTATAGTATCTAATATGAGGGACTAGATTACAAAAGAGGTAAGGTAGATCATAACAAGACTCAGAGTGTTTCTAATTTGGATTGGGAAGACAAAATGAGCTTTTACTCAAGATTTGAGTTAAGAATATAGCTGAAGTCCATCTGTCATAGCTTTGATTATCTGAGGGTAAATTTGATAAAGCCTTTTTTTTTTAATTTACATCCAAGTTAGTTAGCATATAGTGCAATAATGATTTCAGGAGTAGATTCCAGTGATTCATCCTCTGTCTATAACACCCAGTGCTTATCCCAACAAGTGTCCTTCTTAATGCCCCTTATCATTTAGCCCATCCCTCTACCCGCAACCCCTCTAGGAACCCTGTTTGTTCTCTGTATTTAAGAGTCTCTTATGTTTTGTCCCCCTCCATGTTTTTATAATATTTTTGCTTCCTTTCTCTTACGTTCATCTGTTTTGTATCTTAAATTCCTCATATGAGTAAAGTCATATGATATTTGTCTTTCTCTAATCTCGTTTAGCATAATACCCTCTAGTTCCAACCACATAGTTGCAAAAGGCAAGATTTCATTCTTTTTGATTGCTGAGCAATACTTCATTGTATACATATATCACATCTTCTTTATCCATTCATATAAAGGCTGTTAAAATTAATAAAGGTGGAGGTTATATATAACAAGTAAATATTTTATTCTATAACTGTCTTGCGGTTTCTCAGGATTTATTTTATTAAACGTAGAACTACCTGCTGGATCTTGTAGAAGAAAGGGAAGATACCATGGGTGATTATGTAAAGGTCTCCTTGCTAACATTCCTTGAAGTTGTTCTCAGGTTGTATCATCTACACAAAGTCTTTCTTAGCAATCCCAACAACAAAATGTTTGCCATTTCCCTGACTATAGCATTGAATTGTTGTTTGCATGGCCATGGCCCTTCAATGGGTCTCCAATTTTAAAACATGTAAGTAGTTCCATGGTGAAATTCATCTCAAGCTAGCTAGGAGCACAAAGTCACTCATGACAGCATTCTAGAGTGCTGCTTCTCTGCTGCCCTATCATTAAAGAGGTTCATCTCAGTTTGTGAAACTCATTACACACCTACTAAATGGACCTTAGGGAGTTAATGCTGATACCTAAACCTGTGTGTATCCTTGGTTAAAACAACTCTGGTTTTCCTAGCCCAAGAAATTAAAGCTTCCTACAAATACCAACTAAGAGTTAAACAGTTTACATGATAATTTCCGAAAATTGCAACTCGAAATTTCTAGTACTAAAAACACTAGTAGCTTGAAAGATAGCAACAGATAATCTAATAATAAAATATGGACTTGTCCTAAGCAAAATGTACAAAACCTAAGTGTTCTCATCAGAAATTAAACTAGAGAACTTTGTGACCACTAAACCAGCCATGCGAGAATATTAAAAGGGACTCTTTGAGTGAAGGAAAGGCCAAAAGTGACAAAGACAAGAAAGAATCAGAGAAAATCTCCAGAAACAACAACAAAACAAGGAATAAAATGGCAATAAATACATATTTATCAACAATTACTCTGAATGTAAATGGCCTAAATGCTACAATCAAAAGACGTAGGGTATCAGAATGGATGAAAACAAAACAAAACAAAAAACAAACAAGACCCATCTATATGCTGCCTATAAGAGACTCATTTTAGACCTAAAGACACTTTCAGATAAAGAGTGAGGGAATGAAGAAACATGTATCATGCAAATGGATGTCAAAAGAAAGCCAGATAGCAATATTATACTAGACAAACTAGAATTTAAAACAGAAACTGCAACAAGAGATAAAGAAGAACACTGTATCATAATAAAGGGGTCTATCCAACAAGAAGATCTAACAATTGTAAATATTTATGTTCCAAACGTGGAAGCACTCACATATATAAAACAATCAACAACAAACATAAAGGAACTCATTGATAATAATACAGTAATAGTAGGGGGCTTTAACATCCAACTTACATCAATGGGCAGATCATCTAAACAGAAAATCAATAAGGAAACAATGGCTTTGAGTGACACACTGGACTCAATGGACTTAACACATATATTCAGAACATTCCATCCCCAAACAGTAAAACATCCATTCTTTTTTTATTATTATTACTTTATTTTTAAATTTTATTTATTTGAGATGGGGGAGAGGTAGAGAGAGAGAGAGGGAGACACAGAATCCCAATCAGGCTCTGTGCTGTCAGCATGGAGCCCAATGCAGGATTTGATCCCTTGAACCATGAGATCATGACCTGAGCCAAAATCAAGAGTCAGACACTTAACTGATTGAGCCAGCCAGGCACCTTAGAATATACATTCTTTTCAAGTGCACGTGGGACATTCTACAGAATAGATCACACATTAGGTCACAAATCAGGATGCACAAATACAAAAAGACTGAGATTGTACCATGCATCTTTTCTGACCATAACACTATGAAACCTGAGAGTCAACCATAAGAAAAATATTGGAAAGACCACAAATACATGGAGGTTAAGCAACATGCTACTAAACAATTAATAGGTCAACCAGAAAATCAAAAAAGAAATAAAATACATGGGAACAAATGAAAATGAGAACACAGTGATCCAAAACTTTTGGCATGCAGCAAAAGTGGTCCTAAGAGTAAAGAATACAGCAATACATGCCTACCGTATGAAGCAAGAAAAATCTCAAATACACAATCCAAACTCACACCTAAAGGAGCTAGAAAAGGGACCAAAAAGAATAAAGCCAGCAGAAAAAAAGGAAATAATGAGGATTAGAGCAGAAATAAGTGATATTGAGACTGAAATGCAAAACAAAACAAAAACAATAGAACAAATCAATGAAACCAGGAGCTGATTCTTTGAAAAAATTAATAAAATTGATAAAACCTCTGGCCAGTCTTATTAAAAAGAAAAGAGAATGGACCCAAATAAATAAAATCATAAACTAGAGAGGACAAATAACAACCAACACCACAGAAATACAAACAGTATAAGGAATATTATGAAAAACTATATGGCAACAAATTAAACAACCAAGAAGAAATGGATATGCCCCTAGAAACATATAAACTACCAAAACTGAAACAGGAAGAAATAGAAAACTTGAACAGACTGATAACCAGCAAAGAAATTGAATCAGTAATCACAGAACTCCCACCAAACAAAAGTCCAGGGCCAGATGGCTTTAAAGGCAAATTCTACCAAATATTAACAGATTAATACCTATTTTCCTCAAACTATTCCAAAGAATGGAAAAGAAAGGGAAACATCCAAATTAATTCTATGAGGTCAGAATTACCCTGATACCCAAACCAGATAAAGACTCTACTAAAAAAGAGAACTACAGGCCAATATCCCTAAAGAACATGGATGCAAAATTTCTCAATAAAATGCGAGCAAACAAAATTCAACAATACATTAAAAAATCATTCACCATGATCAAGTGGGATTTATTCCTGAGTTACAAGGGTGGTTCAATATTCACAAGTCACTTAATGTGACATACCATATTAATAAAAGAAAGGATAAGACCCATATGATCCTTTCAATAGATGCAGAAAAAGCATTTGATAACTACAATATCCATTCATGATAAAACCCTCAACAAAGTAGGTTTAGAGAGAACATGCCTCAATATAATAAAGGCCATTTATGAAAAGCTAGTATCATCCTCAGTGGGAAAAACTGAAACCTTTTGTTCTATGATCAGGAAAAAGACAAGGCTGTCCACCTTCACCAGTGTCATTTAACACAGTAGTGGAAGTCTAAACAGAAAGAAATAAAAGGCATCCAGACTGGAAAAGAAGAAGTAAAATTTTCACTGTTTGCAGAGGACATGATACCCTATATTAAAACCTGAAAGATTCCACCGAAAAATTGCTAGAACTGTTACATGAGTTAAGTAAAGTTGCAGGATACAAAATCAATGTACAGAAATCAGTTGCATTTCTATACACCAATAATGAAGCAGCAGAAAGAGAAATTAAGGAATAAATCCCATTTACAATTGCACAAAAGCCATCAGATACCTAGGAATAAACCTAACAAGAGTTAAAAGATCTGTACCCTGAAAACTATAAAGCTGCGATGAAAAAATTGAAGATGACACAAAGAAATGAAACATTCCATGCTCATGGACTGGAAGAACAAATATTGTTAAAATGTCTATATTACCCAAAGCAATCTACACACTTAATCCCAATCAAAATACCACCAGAATTTTTCACAGAGCTAGAACAAACAATTCTAAAATCTGTATGAAACTAAAAAAGTACCCAAATATCCAAAACAACCTTGGAAAAGCAAAGCAAAGCTGGAAGCATCACAATTCTGGACTTCAAGTTATATTACAAAGGTATAGGTGATTAAAAAACAGTATGGTACTGCACAAAAATAGACACAAAGATCAAGAGAACAGAATAGAAAACCCAGAAAGGTGCCCACAACTATATGGTCAATTAATCTTTGACAAAGCAGCAAAGAATACCCAATAGGGAAAAAAAAGTCTCTTCAACAAATGGTACTGATAAGTCTGGACAACAACATGCAGAAGAATGAACCTGGACCACTTTATTATACCAACACAAAAATGAATTCAAAATGGATGAAAGCCCTAAATGTGAGACAGGAAACCATCAAAATCCTAGAGAACAGAAGCAGTAACCTTTTTGACCTCAGCCAGAGCAACTTATTTCTTGTCTCCTGAGGCAAGGGAAACAAAAGCAAAACTAAACTATTGGGACGTCATCAAAATAAAAAGCTTCTGCACAGCAAAGGAAACAGTCAACAAAACTAAAAGGCAGTCTAGAGAATGGGAGAAGATATTTGTAAGGGTTAGTATCCAAAATATATAAAGAACTTCTAAAACTCAACACCTTAAAATGAACAATCCAATTAAAAATGGGCAGAAGTCATAGACGTTTTTCCAAAGAAGACACAGAGATGGTCAACAGACACATGAAAAGATGCTCAACATCACTGATCATCAGGGAAATACAAATCAAAATTGCAATGAAAATAGCACATCACACTTGTCAGATGGCTAAAATCAACAACACAAGAAACAACAGGTGTTGGTGAGGATGTGGAGAAAAGGGAACCCACCTGCACTGTTGGCAGGAATGCAAACTGGTAGAGCCACTCTGGAGAACAGCATGAAGGTTCCTCAAAAAGTTAAAACTAGAACTACCCAAAGTTCTAGCAATTGCACTACTAGGTATTTACCCAAAGAAAACAAAAATACTAATTCAAAGGGATACATGCACACTGATGTTTATAGCAGCATTATCTACAATAGCCAAACTATGGAAACAGCCCAAATGTTCGTCAACTGATGAATGGGTAGAGAAGAGGTGATATATATACACGTATATATACGTGTATATATACACACACAATGGAATATTAGTCATAAAAAATGAATGAAACCTTGGTATTTTTACGCTAAGTGAAATATAATGCTGAGTGAAATAAGTCAGTCAGAGAACGACAAATATGTGGAATTTACAAAATGAAACAAAAGAGCATAGGGAAAGAAAGAGAGAGAGGCAAACCGAGAAACAGACTCTTAACTACAGAGAACAAACTGATGTTTACCAGAGCACTGGGTGGGGGGATGGGTGAAATAGGTGATGGGAATTAGAGTGCACTTGTTGTAATGAGCACCAGGTGTTGTAAGGACATGCTGAATCACCAGATTGTACACTTGAAACTAATATTACACCATACGTTAGCTAACTGGAATTTAGATAAAAAAATAAAAATAAAATAAAATATATTCTGGAAAATGCTTTATATTCTAATTAGTTGGAAGTCAAATAGAAAATAGCTTCTGGGAGCCTACTAAATTGTTTTAAATAGTCTATGAATAAAGCATTTTTGACTAATACCCATGTATTTTTAGCAAATATACACAGAGAGACCTGTAAAGTCCCTGATTTAAAGGGCTGACCACTAATATTTGCCAGCATCAAGGGAGTACTTGAGGGATTCCAAATTGTGAGATACCTAAGAACATTTGTATGATTTCATAGGCTCCATCTTGGCCACTGTATTTACTATGAAAATTGAAACACTGATAGAGGAATTCTACCATCCAACCATTGTCAAAGAGGACATTGGGCTACAATGATTCCATCAGTCTATCCTGTGATTCTTGGCACTCAGCAGCCTTGCAGAAGAGTTATATTTATGACCATTTTTCAAATTTGAACTGTAAATTAATATTATCTTCAGAAGATTCTTAATAGTCTTCGCATTCTTAAAATTGCTCATCTATTTCTGGAGTTTCATAGGCTAATTCATCTTCTAGTAACATTTAATTTATAGGGTAGACATTCTCTTGATGCACCTAGTTTTATTTCTTTTGCATGTTTTTATTTAGATCTGTCTAACTTACTTTTTTCATTGTTATTTCTGTAGTTTACAATATCCCTCAATTACACATATGGAGAAAGCTGTTAAGAGTGATATGTAAAATACTGATGATAGTTGTGATTTAGAAGGTCAACTTGAAATGATAACATGTAGTTAAAGAGTAAGCACAAGCATTAGACAAATACATAATTTAGATCTGTACTTGGAGAAATAAGCAAATCTGGCAGTGGGGTGATTTAGGACCAAGGTCATAAAAATACCAAGATTAAATAGGAAGTACCTGGAAAATAGTGGAAGCTGAGCTGTACTGTACTGGCTTTGCATTCAATGTTGGTCCCAAGTGAAGGTCCTCTGATGAAACATTATCAAAGACAGACTACATGAAATCAATGATGTATTGCCATCATGTTTGAACAAAATATGGTGACCTCTCTGGTAAATCAATTGAATTTTTATTTTAGAAGTACACAACAATGCCTTCCAGTACAAAATGTATTAACTTGATTGCTGAAGGCTAATAAGAAGTGGCTACAACTGCAAAGAGAGCATTCAAATTTACCTTTGCTTAGGAAAGAAAAAGAGCTATGGGCACACTACAGTGAGAAGCCTAAGAGTTAGATGCAAAGACAACGACAGATATTATACTTAGAAGAAAAGGAGGATCACATGACTCCACTATCAAGTGACTTTTATTTTCCTAAGTAGGCTTCACACCCAGTGTAGAGCCCAATGTGGGGCTTGAACGCACAACCCTGAGATCAAGGGTTAGATGCTCAACTGAGTCACCCAGGCACTCCCAAATGACTTTTTGTATAGTTATATGAAATCAATGGCAATAGCATGCTATGTGAAAGAGCATATATTGTATACCAGCCGATAATTTGTTTCCTATTTATATGAACCGCTGATATACAGAGCCTGAATCAAGTAATAGCATATGTGTGGTACATATATGGCATAAAAGTACTCAATGGCACTTTATTCTTGCTATTAGAAAAATATTCATTCCACCTAAGAATATCACTTAGTTAATGGGAGTGGAAAACCGTTGGGAGCTTCATTTATATTCCATTATGCACAGCAAGGGAGGGAAATTATACACAATTAAGAGAGGTGACACTTTACATGCTAATTCACACATTGCTTTATTCACAGACAATAGTCTGTAGCCCATGATTAACTTAAAAATAGTGAAAATAGTAAGCATGATCAAAGTTGAGCCACTGTGTAAATACGCATTCTGTGTTCTCGGCAAAGAAACATACAATGAATGTGTGGATGCTAATGGTCCCCAAGATGTTTATGTCCTAATCCTTGGAACTTGTGTGTTTCCTTACGTGACAAAAGGGATTTTGCAGATGTGAGTTAAGGAGCTTGAGGGAGAAAGATTACCCAGCTGGGTCCAATGAAATCATGACGTTCCTTACAAGAAGGAGGGATGAGGGTGAAAGAGAAGTGGCAATGAAAGTGGAGATCAGAGAATGACATTGCTGGAGGGCACCATGAGCCAAGGAAGGCAGATAGACTCTTGAAGCTGGAAATGGCAAGGAATGGATTCTTCTCTAGAACTTTCAGAAGGAATGTGTTCCAGTCAAGATACTTGGATATTGGTTCCATAAGACTTTTCAGACTTCTGACCTCAGAACTGTAAGGTAATACATATGTGTTTTTTTAAGCCACTAAATTTGTGCTGATTTGTTGCAGGAGCAGTAAGATACAGAATGCAAGACAAATTTCTATGCCGGCCACTAAAAAGAAGAGACTTTATTTACCTTTGCCCTTTGAAATGATGACAGCATCAAAACGTATCTACATAACCCTGACACTGTCTGTGAAAACCATTTCAAAGACCTGACATATTTTGCAATATATTTTGCAAAGCTCAAGCTTATTACTTCAGGTTTGAAATATCAAGATTTTAAATAAACTTTAAATAAACTTTAAAAAAAAATAAACTTCTTATGATTAAATGCCTTCTTATGATTAAATACTAGTGAAGACAGCAAAGTTTGTGAACTCGGTTCCTTTTTAATATTTGATCTTTGTCTTCGTTCATCAGAGAAAGAAATCAACAACATATCCAGGGCAAACTTAAAACCCACATGTAAATGTAGCATCAGAGTTGACGTATTTTGCAAAGCCAAATGGCAAACAAAGAATGGACTTGGAAACAATTTGACACTACTTCCCAAATTATGTGCTCTCCAGCTTTCAAATGTGAAATTATTCACCGAATATCACCTTTTCTTAGTAATTGCTCTATTATATCTTGGTGCACATTTCGTATAAACATACACAGAACTCTCCGTCATAATGTTATAAGATACTTCCAAGAAAGCCTCTACACTGACACTGAGGTTTCTCTGTCAAACTGTTGCATTAAATTTATTTTTCAGTCAACAAAAGTTGTGTTCAATTCAACAATACATAGTAAAAATCAAACAGAATTTGCAGTGCAAAACACAAGTATTCTGTCACACTACCTTACCACCAACAAGATTCAGATCCCAACGAGGTAATAACCTTTAGTCCTTTGGGTAGATAGAATTGGTTTTCATTCTGTAAGTAACATGCTTATAATCCTTTTTCTTGACTATTTTTCCAATTGTAGGTATTATACCCAGACTGTCCTAATCAGAAGATGAGAATTTAGCTGTTCGATAATACCCTCACTTTTTTCCTTCCCCTGCTTCCTAACATAGTTATTTTATTCTTTTTGTTTAAATATTCAGGGCTTAAATTATTAAAACTAACTAGATTTCACAACCAAAATGTATATTAACTTCCTTGTTGTGCAACTTTTAAATGAATTTATTTTTCTATTCTAGTTATAATGTTCTCCTTTTTGGTTATCTTCCTTTCCTATGCAGAGGTCAATAATTAATTTCCAAACTCTTTGACAGTGAGCCAATTGTGTTTTAATATATTAAGAAGCATAAGAATACAATATAAAAAATGAACTCAAACTGGATCAAAAACCTACATGTAAAAGATAAAACTATAAAATTTTTAGATAAAAACAGGGGTAAGTCTTCATGACCTTAAATGTGACAATGATTCCTTAAATATGACACCAAAAATGTAAGTGACGAAAGATAAACAGGTAAGTGGGACTTCACTAAACTTAAAAAGTTTTGTACTTCAAAAGGATACTGTCAAGAAGATAGAAAATCACCCCAATGAACGGGAGAAAATATTTGCAGATCACATATCTGATAAAGGACTTGTTTCTAGAATATAAAATCTCACACAACTTAATAAAAAAAGACAAATAATACATTTTTTTAATGGGCAAAGGATAAGATTAGACCGTTTCCCAAAGAAGATACATAAATTGACATAAATATATGCAAAGATGCTCAATATCAGTAGTCATCAGGGAGGTGCAAATTTAAACCACACTAAGATACCACTTCACACTCTCTAGGATGGCTATGATAAAAAAAAAAAAAAAGAATAACAAATGTTGATGAGGATGTGGGAAAATTGGAATCCTCATGTACTACTTGTGAGAATGTAAAATGGTACAAGCACACTGGAAAGTAGACTTGTAGTTCCCAAAATGTTAGTCATAGAGAGTGACCATTGGATCCAGCAGTTCCACCCCTAGGTTTATACCCAAGAGAAATGAAAAGATATGGACACAACATTCTGTACAGAAATGTTTACAGCAGCATTAATAATAGCCAAAGGCTGGAAACAATCTAAATTTCCATCAACTGACTAATATATAAACAAAATGTGGTATATATTCATACAATGGAATATTTTTCAGCCATAAAAAAATGAAATTATGATATATGCTATGGCATGGATTAACCTTAAAACCATGCTGAGTAAAAGACACTAACCACAAAAGGTAACATATTTTATGATTTAGCTTATCTAAAATGTTTGGAATAGGGATGCCTGGGTGGCTCAGTCTGTTGGGCTTCCAACTCTTGGTTTCAGCTCAGGTCAGGATCCCAGCGATCCCAGCATTGTGGGATGGAAACTCACATCATGGAGTCTGCTTAAGATTCTCTCTCCCTCTGCCCCTCTCCCCCACTTGTTCTAAACAAACAAACAAACAAAATGGTTGGAATAGGCACATCCGTGGAGACATAAAATAGATTCTTAGCTGCCTAGGATTAAGATGGGTGTAAAAACTGAGGGGTGGTAGCTGATGAGTTTCTTTTTGGGGAGCTGGAAATGTTCTAAAATTAATTCTGGTGATGGTTGTGTAAATCTATGAATACAAACAAATCCAGTGAGTTTATTTTTTTTTCTTTCTTTTTTTTTATCTTTATTTATTATTGAGAGACAGAGCGAGAGAGAGACAGAGCATGAGTATGGGAGGGGCAGAGACAGGAGAAGACACAGAATCTGAAGCAGGCTCCAGGCTCTGAGCTGTTAGCACAGAGCCTGACGGGGGCTCAAACTCACAAACCACGAGATCATGACCTGAGCCGAAGTCAGACACTTAACTGACTGAGCCACCCAGGCACCCCTAGTGAGTTTAATATTTAGTGGGCTTAATGTGAATTGTATGGTATGTGAATTATACATCAATAAAGCTGTTACCAAGAAAATACATTAGAATCATACTTTCTGGAGTCTTCTATTTTCTAATCTGTACTAAATGTTCTCTAGGCCCAATGCTGAACTATCATTCTGGAACTTCCCTTCACTATCGCCATGAGTATTCCTTTCTTTTCTCTCTTTCACAGGATCTCCTATTTCTTGGACCCCAACTCTCCCTTTTTTGACATTTCCTCATCGTTTTAGTGGAGTATAACCTCTGATAGACTGCTAAAAATGAGTTCATGGAAGGTACATTAAAAAAACACCTGTGAATCTCATAAAGTGTTCATTTCATCCTGATATTTAATGGACAGTTTGGTTGTGAATAATATTGTAGATTTGGTACTATTTTTTTCAAAACATTCAGACAATTGCTCCATTATTCCTGATACTGAAAAATATAATGAGTGTGTGTGTGTGTGTGTGTGTGTGTGTGTGTGTGTGTGTGTGTGTGTTATCATTTATTATCCTGATTGTTCTAGTCCTTGGTTGGTCCTTTCTATACAAAAACTTATGTCTTTCACTTCTGGAAAATAAACTTGTAATTTTTCCTTGATGTTTTTTCTCAATAATAATCTATCATTGTTAGTTTAGGACACTATAATTTAGAAGTGAAGTATAAGAAGAAAAGTTAACTGAAGTACGAACTATACCTCAAATTATCTATTAAAAAGCTAGACACAGATTCCTTGGTGAAGATATAGTAATTCCATCTCTTTCTTCAACGTGATAAACTTTACTATTTTTAGAAATATTGTTATCATCTTTTAAAAATATTAGCAAAAGTCAATGGTCTGTGGCTATTCTGAAAAAAAAAAAATAAAAGCATTAACTTGTCTATGAATGTTGTAAGTTTCAGGAGCATGGCCATAACCAGTGTTTCACAACTTCTTTTAAATGAAAGACATAGTATTGTTTTACCTCTGACCTGTGGCAAGAATTGTCTGAATTTTAATAGTGGCTATTTCTCATGAAGAATGTTCCCAGCATCTAAAATTAACAAATGTGATGGACCTCACCTCAGATGTAAGTGATATTCTTATCTAATTCCTGATGTGACCAGCAAGTACATGTCACAGAGTTACTGATCTCAACAAAGAATTCTAGAAATGTTCCCATTGGCTTAGCCCCCTATATTTGCATTGTTTGAGATTTAGAAATTCAATTCTGTTTATTTGTCATCATTGTCATACACATGGATCCACCAGGCCAAATTTTAGCCTTTCAAGTGCCCCCTTTGGTGACAACATCTCAGAAAACTCAAATGTCCTAGTATAGATTTGTTTGGTTTCTACTTGAGCCCAGTATTTGGAGCAAAGGTAGGAGAGCTGACAGAGGCCGGGATGCTGCTGAGTGCTTTAGTTCTCTCAGAAAGCGTAAGCCACCTGGAAAAATTTAGCATTTCAGAATATTTAGAACAGTGCTTTTACTTTTTTTTTTTTTTTTTTAATTTTTTTTTTTAACGTTTATTCATTTTTTTGGGACAGAGAGAGACAGAGCATGAACGGGGGAGGGGCAGAGAGAGAGGGAGACACAGAATCGGAAACAGGCTCCAGGCTCTGAGCCATCAGCTCAGAGCCCGACGTGGGGCTCGAACTCACGGACCGCGAGATCGTGACCTGGCTGAAGTCGGACGCTTAACCGACTGCGCCACCCAGGCGCCCCAGTGCTTTTACTTTTTGAATGGTTTTAATGTTTATTTATGTTTGGGGGGGAGGGGCAGAGAAAGAGGGAGACAGAGAATCCAAAGGCAGCTCTGTGCTGTCAGTGCAAAGCCTGATGTGGGGCTGGAACCCACAAACTGTGAGATATAACATGAGCTGAAGTCAGATGCTCGACGAACTGAGCCACCCAGGCACCCTAGAGTGATGTTTTTAACTCAATGCTACATGAAATTGCAGCACCATTTGCGAAATTGTAACACTGGAAAACAATATAGAGCACTGTGCTTTCCCCAATAGTAATTACTTGCGGTATAGATTTCTTGAAAGCTATACACTAAGGATTTCTGGGGCCTACTTTTTTCTTTTGGAGGGAACTCTGTCTCTAACAACCAACTGGAAATTGATGGGACCCTTCTTGCTTTATGGCACTGACTAATGAATTCATGCTTCTGACTGCTTAGCCTCAGTGCAGGCGGCAATATTTGGTGTATGATGAAGTATTTCTTTTGTTGCTGTATGCTGATGAGCATCTGCCAGCTTCTGTAGCCCCTAAGAATGTTGTCAACAAAAATCCTTCAGATAATATAGCTTCCACACAAGTCCTTGCCACTGGCCTCCACTGAGATGGGTTCCTTCTAGATCACAAACACAATGTGCTACTTAAATGCTGGGATCAGGGCACCTGGGTGGCTCAGTCGGTCCTCAGACTTGATTTCCACCAAGGTCATGATCTCACAGTTCATGAGATCAAACTCTCCGTGGGGCTCTGTGCTATCAACACACAGCCTGCTTGGGATTCTCTCTCTCCCTCTTTTTCTGTGCCTACCCCCCCTTTCAAAATAAATAAATATAAAAAATTAAAAACAAATAATTAACAATCTAGTGAATGCATATTCTCTTTAGAAATATTTGGTTTGTATTCCTTCAGATGACAATAGGCTGTCAAGACCGAGAAAGCAAAAAAAGTGAAAAAATTTAGAGGGATTTTTCTTTCTCCCAACTCTTTAAACAGAGATATAACAATCATTCTCTTTATCCACTTCTGATGAGATGGCTGAAGGAAGTAGAATTATAGAGGTAAAGAACTTTCAAAGGCAGAGGAAACAGAGTTCATGTTTTTGAGACCTAAGCTACTTAACTTCTCAGAGTTCCTTTACTCCATTAAAAAATTGAAATATCAATTAATATGAAATTGCTGTTGGGCCATCACAAGATAATGTAAAGACAGAGAAACTTAGAAGGTGCTAAACAAATAGATTTTTTAATGTTTATTTATTTTATTTTTGTGTGTGTGTGTGAGAGACACAGAGAGTGTGTGTGAGCAGGAGAGGGGCAGAGAGGGGGGAAGAGAGAATCCCAAGCAGGCTCTGAGCTGTCAGCATAGAGCCCAGTGTGGGGTTCGGACTCACAAACCGTGAGAGCATAACCTGAGCTGAAATCAAGAATCTGATGTTTAACCGACAGGCTACCAGGTGCCCCAACAAATAGATTTTTAAAAATCAAGGAAAAAGGATGAACTCTGCGCTAGGAATCAGAGAATGCCCACCTTTGGCACTGGACAGTTCTGGAACTGCAGAAAGGTCACTCTACATTATCTGGTTTTATTTCTCTTCTAATGGAGGTATTTAGGAGACAAGGAAAAGACTCATTTGAACATCTAAACTAGTTCAGGCCAAAAGAGATAGTTATTATCCCTCCCATCCTGAAGAGTAATAGATACTATGGCAATTCTATCTATTCAAACTGTATCAATTCAAATTGATCTCACATTACAGAAGAGGCTACAGTTCACATGGCTCACACTCATAAACATAAACTCTTTGACAGTCACCCCAGAGTAAAAATATAATATATCCAAGCTTTATAGGGGGTTGGAACTACAAAGTGAGAAGCTGGGGGAACTTGTAAGTATCTTAGGTATTAGTGACATCTCTCTCACGTCCACTTCTCTTTATGCTTTTGCTGAATTTGCCTCCCCATTCCTTCTTTCAAGACTATTCTTTTTTTTCGGAGCTTACTCCATGGTTGGCATGACCACTCGACTACAACCCTTGCTGCTCCATTACAATCACAGCACTTCAATCGCATCTCCCAGCAGAGACTGACAACAGGGCGGATGTCTCTTTAATCAAATTATTGGAGGAAAAGAATGGTTTGTTCTACCTTATGGACTGGTTTCCCTTAAGTCAGCTGTCCATCTTTAATCAGCTATTGACAGAATGGAGTTGCAAAGAGATGATCTATAGTACAGTGGTTTGTTTTGTAGGTAGAGTGCTATATTAAGCACCTATGTACAGTACATCATGTATTTCTTGACAAGACGAGGAGATGGTTGATATTATGTCAAGTTCATAGTGAAGGAAACTGAGGAGTAGCAAATTTAAATAACCATCTCCATGTTACATAGCTAAACTAACATGTCTATTATTTTAACCCAAGTTTGGCTTATCCCAAAGCCTTAACCAATGTTCTTCCCTGCCTCTTCTGATGGGTAAAATAATCCCAAACCAAGAGGCTATTTCAGTGCTGGAATAATGGCAGCTTCTGTGTGTTACTTTTACAAGTGGTTGGCTCCCCTAAAAGCCTAAAAGCTGAAGGATCTCCTTCAGTCAGAAGCCATACTAGGGAGACATTAGGGAGGGATGTACTGAATGGCAAAGGTATATGGGTAAAATGAGTGTGCTCTTTCACAATCCCTTTCCAGACACCACGTGTGGTCATGTGACCAAGCATGCTCTATCCTTGCTATTCTGTGGTAGCCCACAAATCCTATCTCCTATTAAAATGGATCCTGTGCTTAGAACTCTCTTCCTGCACCTGTAATTACCTTTTGTTATGATGTTGCTGACTACTGAAATGTTCTTCATGATTCCATCTAGTTCTTTGAAGGCAGCTCATAGTTAATGAAATGCTGTCTATTCCCCCAAACCACCTTCTGCCCCATCGACTGCTAGCTGTTATCAACCTCATCCTAAACCCTCAACTGCCACCAATCCTGTGAATCCCCCTCTGCGTTTAAATTTTTCAGGATAGTTATTCATCTCTTTGAGTCAGCAAGCACATAGTGTTGTTCTGCAAGGGTTTCCAAGAAATATCTGTACAAGTAAACATTCAGTGGTTTGCATCGTCTCTGTGTTTTAACCTTGTTAACAAGAGCTCACCTGCTCAGGAGTCAGACTGTATATAAATGGTATTTACATTATAAGTCATTTCTATTAACTTTTATGATGTTTCCCAATCTGGATGCATTTGTCAACATATTCCCTTGATTTCATAATGTCAAATAAGATTCATTTAATCAGTGCTATTGGAGGGTTTCATTATTAACTCCTCATATTCGATTGCATCATAGAAAAGCATACCAGAACAGAAGAGCTGAGACTCATTGCATGTCTGTACAACATACAAAGAGATGCCTTCAGTAGGATATTGACTGCATCTGTGGTATTTAAATCTCAACAAGTACAACTATAAGTTATTATGATTTTCAAAATACAACACATGCCCCTGTGCACATGAATTTCAGAAGTAAGGTGGCCAGGAAACAATAATGCTTCAGATCCATTTTATACACACAATTTGCTTTAAGTGTCAGGAAGACTGTTATATTCAGATACCCATTAATATTAACTGACACAACGGGCTTCTACCTCCCACTCTTATCCTGATTTTCTTATCAGAGATGGCAGCGGAAACAAGCAGGCTGGAAGGGAGCCATACTAGTCACCTCAAGCCATCTCTTTCATTTGGGCATTTCACAAACACTTTTGAGCAGCTGCGAGGCGTCAGTCTTTCTCTGGTCAAGACAGAGTTGAACAATGCATGGTTTTTGCCTTCACGAAATTTACATTCTGATGAGGGACAGATATTTTTCAACTTGTATCGCACAGTATTGTTGGGATACAAGAGAAAGTGGGAAAGAGCAAGCCAGAGAAGAGAGCAGAAGGAGGAAACGTGTAGTGCCATTAAACATCGGTTTATGAGTTCAGAGTATTTTATAATAAGGGAGAAAAGGGTACATGTCAGGAAAAGGATGAAAATGAAGTTACAGAGGTTGTCAACAGTCCTACCATAGAGGTCCTTGGGTGCTCAGATATGGCCTTTACCCTAAAGACCACAGTGAAACTCAGAACAGGAACTCTTAACACTGCCATTGTGTATTGGGTCTTAAAAAATATTTTCCCCCCAGTTCTACTGAGAAATAATTGATATACATCACTGTTATAAGTTCAGGGCATACACCGTGATAGTTTCATTTACCTATATTGTGAAATGATTACCACACTAGGTTCGGCTAACATCCATTTTCTCATATAGATACAATAAAAAGAAAAAAAATAATTTTCTCCTTGTGTGATGAGAACTTTTAGGGTTAACTCTCTTAACTTCCCTATATATCATACAGCATATTAGCTATGATCATCATGTTGTACATTTCATCCCTAGTACTTAGTTGTCTTACAACTATAAATTGTACCTTTGACTACCTTCTTCCAGTTCCTTCTCCACTACTCTCTGCCTCTGGTAATCACAAGTCTGATCTCTTATTCTGAGTTTTGTTTTGTTTTTAGATTCTACACATAAGTGAAACCATACAATATTTGTCTGTCTCTGATTTATTTCATTAGGCGTTATGCCTTCAAGCTTCAACCATATTGTCACAAATGGCAGGATTTCCTCATTTTTTATGGCTGAACAATATTCCACTATGTGTGTACACCACAACTTCTTTATCCATTCATCTGTTGATGGACACTTCGGCTGTTTCCATGTCTTGGCTATTGTAAATAATGATCCTATGATCAATCATGGAGAGTGAATACATCTTTTTAAGTTAGTATTTTCATTTCTTTTGGATATATTCCCCAAATTGGAACTGTTGGCATATGTTAGTTCTATTTTTAAGTTTTTGAGGAGCTCCATACTTTTTTCCGTAGTGGCTATACCAATTTACAATCCCACCAACAGTGCACGTGGGTTCCTTTTTCTCCACATTCATGCCAGCATTTATTATTTATTATTTCTTGTCTTTTCAATGATGGGCATTCTAACAGGTGTAAGATGATATCTCCTTGTGGCTTTAGTTTGCAGTTCCCTAATGACTAGTGATGTTGAGCATCTTTAGTGATATTGAGCATCTTTTCATGTACCTTTTGGCCTTTTGTATATCTTCTTTGTAGAAATGTCTACTCAGGTACTTTGCTCATTTTGAATTAGGTTATTTGTTTGTACACTACTGAGTTGTGTGGGTTCTTTATACATCTTGGATATTAACCCTTTATCACAAAAATTGTTTGCAAATATTTTTTCCCATTTCCTAGGTTGTCTTTTCACTTTTTTGATGGTTTCTTTTGCTGTTCAGAAGCTTTTTAGTTTGGTAGTCCCACTTGTTTATTTTTTGTTGTCCTGATCATGTTTAAAGAATCATATCCAAAAAATTATTACCAAGACCCACGTTAAGGAGCTTTGTTCCTACGTTTTCTTCTAAGAGTTTCATGGTTTCAGATCTTACACTGAAGTCTTTAGTTGATTTTGAGTTCATTTTTGAGTGTTTATTTTAAGGCACTAAAAATAACCATTGTCCTTTCAACAAAAATCAAATTAAATTTTGTGTTTCTGAAGATTTCTGGGATTATTAGAGGACTTAAAAATATTTACTAAATGAAACCTGCAGAAATAAACTGAACTGATGACCAATTCACCATACTTGACAGACAGGACAGATCATTTGGAATTAAGATATTAAAAAAATGTTTGATATATTAAAAACAATTACTTTTGGCTAAGTCAAATACAGTAGAAGTTAAAAAGAAAACAGGAGTAAATCATTAAGTGAGAAGGAGGCATCCTTATTTGTAATCTTTTATCTAATTCTTAGAATTGTCTTACAATGTGAAGGCTTTCATTTGTTTATTCCTAAAACAATTACTATATGCATGCTTCATTAACATGATCATGTATAGTTGTGATTTAAAACTCTATAAAAGTGAACTGTTATATAACCACTCAATGAAAATGTTAAGATTTTAGCTATCTCAAAAACTTGACTCTAGTAAATTAATTAATAATTAATTTGCTGTAATGGAGTGTCAATTTTCACATACAGATAATACCTTTAACTACTCCCACATGATTTCATTAAAGGTTCTGTCCCTAAATGCAGCTGGTTCACTATTCTGCAAATTCACTTTTCTAATCCTGGGGGACTACTGGCTTTATAATAGCCAAGCACTTTATTGCACTGAAATCAATGTTTCAGTTTATGTCAGAGATTTTTATTGCTGATTTTAGAGTAATCACTGTTTTGAAACTTCACATTATGGACTATTTACCTTTAAAACTTAAGTGTACATGCAAATGTAGAAGTTCAATTATTGAATCAACAAAACTGCCCTTAAATTTATTTTAATTTTACTTTGTGGAATATGTAATTTCTAAGTTTCTCCATATAATAAAGATAAGGAAATATTTCACTCATCTCACATATACCCTTGACTTTCCTCTTGCTAGTGATTATCAGTCTAGTGATAAAATTTAGTTTTAGATAAAGTTCCTCTTTATTTGAATTATGTTTCTAAGCAATCCAATTCTATAATACTTACAACTTTTAAACTACATTTGGAAATTAAAATAAAAACCACTTATAAATAATTCATAGGAATTAAAATATATTTAGAGCTGAGTGTAGTTATAAAGCTAGTACATTTACAAGCTTATAGGATGCAGCTGTAGCAATATTTCATGTGAATTCACAGACTACATGTATATATGAGAAAAAAGCAAAAAGCTAAATTTTATTGGGCTAAATATCTATCCTTCAAATTCCAAGATTACTAGCAAATAATATCTATCCTAAAAATGAAACACAGCAAAAATTAAAATAATTTAAGATTTACTGAATTTATTTAAAATTTATTTGGGGGGAGAACAATGAAACCATAAGCTGGTTCTCTAAATTTTTTTTAATGTTAAATTTTGAGAGAGAGAGAGAGACAGGAGTGGGGGAGGAACAGAGAGACAGGGAGACACAGAATCCAAAGCAGGCTCCAGCTGTCAGCACAGAGCCTGAAGCAGGGCTCGAACTCACGAGCTGTGAGATCATGACCTGAGCTCAAGTTGGACGCTTAACCACCTGAGCCACCCAGGTGCCCCTAGCTGGTTCTTTAAAAACAGTAAACAGTAACAAAAAAAACCACAAAAAACCTCTGACAAGAGGAGATTTAAAAAAACAACAACACATGAACCACAGCATGAAAGGGAGGTTATAACTATAGATGCTGTAGATAATATCACATATTATGGAATAAATTTATGTGAATCAATTTTAAAATATTTATGAAATAAACACATTTTAAAACATAAAACTCTTCAAAACTAACCTGAGAAGTTACAGAGGCTCTATATGGAGTCTGAATAGTCTAAATATAATCCAGTATAAACAGTGATCAACAGTTTAAAAGGATTTACTGATACAACTCTATGCTCACACAGTATTGATGATGAGTTCTATGAAACACTTTAACACATAATTCCTACCTTGCACTTATATTTCAGAATATTGTGGGGAAACAGGCTATTTCTCAGTTTATTTTATGAAGCCGGCATATTCTTGACACCAAAATTCAAAAAACAAACAAACAAACAAATAAACAAACCACAGTGTAGTAATGGAAAATTATAGGGCAATTTTACTCATAGGTATAGGCGCAAGTACCTTTAAGAAAATATTAAGGAGCTCAAGAAGACAATGTAGAAAATTATAATATAGCATGACTTATGCTTAGTTTGTTCAAGTAGCCCATGTTGTATTAGCATAAGAAGTCCAATATATTTATCATATTAAACATTAAAGTAGAATAGTATTATGATCATTTCTATATATGCACAAGGACCATATGATAAAATTCAATATCAGTTCCTGACTAAAAAGAATAGAATAGAGAAGAACGCTTTGCAATTTAAGAGAACTTCCTTAATCTGATAAAGCTATAAAATTTTACAGAAAAATTATATGGTAATGTTGAAACGAATGTTCTAATATTAGGACCAAGAAATGTACCTGTTATCATTTCAATTCAACATTAGTGAAGTAGCCAAATCACTAATGAGTGAAAGGTATATAAATATATATATATATATATATATATATATATATATATATATATATATATCTTTAAACACATAAATAAAATAATAAATTAGAAAGTATGAAATAAACTGTGATATTTGTGGGTTATATGATTGTCTACCTAAAAAACCGCATGGAATCAATCAATGTATGTATGTATGTATATTATTAGAACAAATTGGAGAGTTTAACATTTTCTGGATACAAAATCAATGTACAAAATCCATTTGCATTTCAAAATGCCAGCAACAAAAATTTTAAAAACGCAATAAGATAAATGATTTTTACAATACAATAAAAACATGATGTACCTAGTAATAAATCTTACATAGAACAGGAAATTACTGAGGAGAAAATTTCAAAATGCTTGACAAACACGGAGGCTCTTCATGTGGATCTTCACTGTAACATTCAATTCCATAAATCTACCAAAGTACTTTAAGTGAAAAATTTAAAGATATGTGAACACATGAATATTCAGTACAATTCTGATAGAATTCCCGGAAGTTTGGGGTTTTTCTTCTGCTCCTTGGTAAAGTGATTGTAAAATGTATTTGGTAATTAAAAGATCTATTAAATGACAAGACACTTGAAACTCTCAGAAAATTCTGAAGAGGCATAACTGATTATTAGAAAGCAAAAAACATTAAGACCATATACAATGGGGACAGTGTTAAAGCAACTAATCAAATGCAGTGGAGGTTTTTCTGTGTCAAAGATTAGTTGGGCATACATTTGCCAGTCCATTTCTGGGTTCTTTCTTTTGTTCCATTGATCAGTGTGTCTGCTTTTATGCCAGTACCATACTGTCTTGATGATTACAGCGTTGTAATACAGTTTGAAGTCTGGAATTGTAATGACTCCAGCTTGGTTTTCTTTTTAAACATGGCTTTGGCCATTTGGGGTCTTTTCTGGTTCTGTACAAATTGTAGAATTGTTTGTTCTAGCTCTGTGAAGAATGCTGGTTTTATTATGATAGAGATTCATCGAATGTGTAGATTGCTTTGGTTAGTATAGACATTTTAACAATATTTTTTCTTCCAATCCATGAGCATGGAATGCTTTTCCATTTCTTTGTGTCATCAATTTCATTCATAAGCTTTCAATAGTTTTCAGTGTATAGATCTTTTACCTCCTTGGTTAGGTTTATTCCTAGGTGTTTTGTGGCTTTGGTGTAATAGTAAATGGGATCAATTCCTTGATTTCTCTTTCTGCTGCTTCATTATTAGTATATAGAAATGCATTTGATTTCTGTACACTGATTATTATATCCTGTGACTTTGCTAAATTCATGTATCAGTTCTAAAAGTTTTTTGGTCAAGTCTTTGTGTTTTCCACATAGTATCATGTTATCTGTGAAGAGTGAAAGATTGACTTCTTCCTGATTTGGATGCCTTTTATTTCTTTTTGTTGTCTGATTTCTGAGGCCAGGACTTCCAATACTATGTCAAACAACAGTGGTGAGAGGGGACATCCCTGTCGTGTTCCTGACCTTAGGGGGAAAGCTCTCAATTTTTCCCCATTGGGGATGATATTAGCTATAGGTTTTACATATATGGCCTTTCTGATGTTGAGGTACGTTCCATCTATCCCTACATTCTTGAGGGTTTTTATCAAGAAAGGATGCTTTATTTTGTCAAATGCTTTTTCTGCATCTATTGAGAGGATCATGGGGTTCTTATCCTTTCTTTTATTAGTGTGATGTATCACATTGATTGATTTGTGGATATTGAACCAGCTCTGAAGCCCAGAACTACATTCCACTTGATTGTGGTGAATAATTCTTTTCATATATTGATGGATTCAATTTGACACTATCTTGTCAAGAATTTTTGCATCCATTTTCATCAGGGAAATTTGTAATTCTCCTTTTTAGTGGAAAGATTTTAGAAAAATTTTTTGTATATTTATAAAAATCTTGGTGGAAATTTGATATGAATTTTGTTATATGTCTACATATCAACTTGAGAAGAATTGACATCCTTATTATGCTGTGTTTTCCAATCAATGGATATGATATATCTCTTCATTTGTTTAGATCTTTGATTTTTTTCACTAGCATGGTATAGTTTGTAACATACAATTTCTGTATATCTTTGTTAGCTGTATACTCAAGTATTTCATTTTTTTGAGTGATTGCAAATGGTGAGTGATTTTAATTTTGGTGTTCACTGTCAGTATGTTGACATACAATTGAATTTTTAATGTTTCTTTTGAATCCTGTGACCTGAACGTATTAGTTCTAGGAGTTATTTTGGTAGATTCCTTGAGAATTTCTACTTAGACAGCTATGCCATATGCAAATAGTGGTAATTTCATTTCTTCCTTTCTTGTCTGTATGCTTTCTATTTCCTATTCTTGCTTTATTGCACTGGCTCAAACTTCCAGCAATATTTTGAATAAGAGTGGTAAGAGTGGACATCTTTGCTTTGTTTCTGATCTTAGGAAGAAAAGCATTCAGTCTTTCACTAATAAGTGTAATGTTAGTTATAGAGTATTTTGTACCTGCTCATTATCAAGTTGAGGAAGTGCCCCTCATCTTACTTTTCTTATTGTTATTAATGTGTGTTGAATTTACCAAATGATTTTCCTCCATCAACTGATATGATCGTGTGACTTTTCTCCTTTAGTCTGTTAATACAGTGAATTATATTCATTGATTTTCAAATATTGAACAGCCTTATATTCCTGAGACAAATTCCACTTGGCCATAGAGTATAATCTTTTCTACATATTGCTAAGTTCTGTTTACTAATATTTTTAAGGATTTTACATCTATATTCACGAGGAATATTGGTCCATAGTTTTAGGTGCTTTTTTTTTCTTTTCTTTGTGCATGGTTGATAATTAAAAATCTGAATTCTACTTATAAAATCTTTCAACCAGGATTTTTGTTTTCAAGATCATTTCCAAATCTTAAGATACTGTGTATCTGTAATTGCTCAACACTTTCGATGTTCTGTGACGAAACTGGCTTCATTATTATTGGCTTCTCCCACTGAAACATTCAGATTCAGCTCTTTCTTGCCTGCTCCGTAGTTTTTACTTATTTCTCATTTTATTTTGACTGCAGTAACTTCTAAGAGTCTCATATATCTGCTGTTGTCTTTTCCCTTTTTCTTATGTTTGTCTACCTATTTTTTAAAAAATAGACTTTATTGTTAGAGCAGTTTTAGGTTCACAACAAAATTGAATACAAAGTACAATTTCCATATGTCCTTTAACTCCATATATGCATAGCTTTTCCATCATCAATCTACTATTGCTACATCATTATCACAAAAGTCCATAGCCTACATTAGGATTCACAGGTGGGGTTGAACAATCTATAATTTTTGACAAACATATAATGATATGTATCCACCACTATAGTATCAAACAGAATAGCTTCCTTGCCCAAAAATTCCACTGTGTTCTACATATTTATCCTTCCTTCCTGTAGTCCCTGGCAACCAATGACTGACCTTTAGGCTTTTTCCATAGTTTTGCCTATTCTAGAATGTCATATAGCTGGAATCATAAAGTGTGTAGCCTTTCACATTGGCTTTTACATAGAAATATACATTTAGGAAGATGGCGGAGTAGGAGGACGCTGGGCTCACCGCGCATCCTGCTGATCACTTAGATTCCACCTACACCTGCCTAACTAACCCAGAAAACCACCAGAAACTACCAGAACGAAGTCTCCGGAGCCAAGTGCAGACGAGAGGCCCACGGAAGAGGGTAGGAAGGGCTGCGAGGCGGTGCGCGCTCCACGGACTGGCGGGAGGGAGCCGGGGCAGAGGGGCGGCCTGCCGGCCAAGCAGAGCCCCCGTGTCTGGCTTGCAAAAGCGGAGGGGCCAGAAGGAGTGTGTTCCGACAGCAAGCGGGACTTAGCATCTGGGAGGTCATAAGTTAACAGCTCTGCTCGGAAAGCGGGAAGGCTGGAGGACAAAGGGAGGGAGAGTTGCTGAGCCCCGGGACTAGAGAGCTCAGTTTGGCGGGGAACAAAGGCGCTCGCCAGCGCCTGCCTATCCGCCAGCCAAAATCCCAAAGGGAACCAGTCCCTGCCAGGGAACTTGCTTGCTCCCCGCAAACACCCAACACTGTGCTTCTGCGGAGCCACCCCTCCATCAACAGGTCTGACTCCCTCCCAGTGCCGCAGAGCGCCTCCGGAAGCGGATCACCTAAGGAGAAGCGAGCTAAGCCTGCCCTCCTGCCCCCGTGCACCTTGCCTACCCACCCCAGCTAATATGCCAGATCCCCAGCACCACAAGCCTGGCAGTGTGCAAGCAGCCCAGATGGGTCACGCCACCCCACAGTGAATCCCGCCCCTAGGAGAGGGGAAGAGAAGGCACACACCAGTCTGACTGTTGCCCCAGCGGTGGGCTGGGGGCAGACGTCAGGTCTGACTGCAACTCCGCCCACCAACTCCAGTTATACACCACAGCACAGGGGAAGTGCCCTGCAGGTCCTCACCACTCCAGGGACTATCCAAAATGACCAAACGGAAGAATTCCCCTCAAAAGAATCTCCAGGAAATAACAACAGCCAATGAACTGATCAGAAAGGATTTAAATAATATAACAGAAAGTGAATTTAGAATAATAGTCATAAAATTAATCACTGGGCTTGAAAACAGTATAGAGGACAGCAGAGAATCTCTTGCTACAGAGAACAAGGGACTAAGGAACAGTCACGAGGAGCTGAAAAACGCTTTAAATGAAATGCAAAACAAAATGGAAACGACGACTGCTCAGATTGAAGAGGCAGAGGAGAGAATAGGTGAACTAGAAGATAAAGTTATGGAAAAAGAGGAAGCTGAGAAAAAGAGAGATAAAAAAATCCAGGAGTATGAGGGGAAAATGAGAGAACTAAGTGATACACTAAAAAGAAATAATATACGCATAATTGGTATCCCAGAGGAGGAAGAGAGAGGGAAAGGTGCTGAAGGTGTACATGAAGAAATAATAGCTGAGAACTTCCCTGAACTGGGGAAGGAAAAAGGCATTGAAATCCAAGAGGCACAGAGAACTCCCTTCAGACGTAACTTGAATCGATCTTCTGCACGACATATCATAGTCAAACTGGCAAAATACAAGGATAAAGAGAAAATTCTGAAAGCAGCAAGGGATAAAAGTGCCCTAACTTATAAAGGGAGACCTATAAGACTCGAGACTGATCTCTCTTTTGAAACTTGGCAGGCCAGAAAGGATTGGCACGAGATCTTCAATGTATTGAACAGAAAAAATATGCAGCCGAGAATCCTTTATCCAGCAAGTCTGTCATTTAGAATAGAAGGAGAGATAAAGGTCTTCCCAAACAAACAAAAACTGAAGGAATTTGTCACCACTAAACCAGCCCTACAAGAGATCCTAAGGGGGATCCTGTGAGACAAAGTACCAGAGACATCGCTACAAGCATAAAACATACAGACATCACAATGACTCTAAACCCGTATCTTTCTATAATAACACTGAATGTAAATGGATTAAATGCGCCAACCAAAAGACATAGGGTATCAGAATGGATAAAAAAACAAGACCCATCTATCTGCTGTCTACAAGAGACTCATTTTAGATATGAGGACACCTTTAGATTGAGAGTGAGGGGATGGAGAACTATTTATCATGCTACTGGAAGCCAAAAGAAAGCTGGAGTAGCCATACTTATATCAGACAAACTAGACTTTAAATTAAAAGCTGTAACAAGAGATGAAGACGGGCATTATATAATAATTACAGGGTCTATCCATCAGGAAGAGCTAACAATTATAAATGTCTATGTGCCGAATACCGGAGCCCCCAAATATATAAAACAATTACTCACAAACATAAGCAACCTTATTGATAAGAATGTGGTAATTGCAGGGGACTTTACACACTCCACTTACAGAAATGGATAGATCATCTAGACACACGGTCAATAAAGAAACAGGGGCCCTGAATGACACACTGGATCAGATGGACTTGACAGATATATTTAGAACTCTGCATCCCAAAGCAACAGAATATACTTTCTTCTCGAGTGCACATGGAACATTCTCCAAGATAGATCATATACTGGGTCACAAAACAGCCCTTCATAAGTATACAAGAATTGAAATTATACCATTCATACTTTCAGACCACAATGCCATGAAGCTTGAAATCAACCACAGGAAAAAGTCTGAAAAACCTCCAAAAGCATGGAGGTTAAAGAACACCCTACTAAAGAATGAGTGGGTCAACCAGGCAATTAGAGAAGAAATTTAAAAATATATGGAAACAAACGAAAATGAAAATACAACAATCCAAATGATTTGGGATGCAGCAAAGGCAGTCCTGAGAGGAAAATACATTGCAATCCAGGCCTATCTCAAGAAACAAGAAAAATCCCAAATACAAAATCTAACAGCACACCTAAAGGAAATAGAAGCAGAACAGCAAAGACAGCCTAAACCCAGCAGAAGAAGAGAAATAATAAAGATCAGAGCAGAAATAAACAATATAGAATCTAAAAAAACGTAGAGCAGATCAACGAAACCAAGAGTTGGTTTTTTGAAAAAATAAACAAAATTGACAAACCTCTAGCCAGGCTTCTCAAAAAGAAAAGGGAGATGACCCAAATAGATAAAATCATGAATGAAAATGGAATTATTACAACCAATCCCTCAGAGATACAAACAATTATCAGGGAATACTATGAAAAATTATATGCCAACAAATTGGACAACCTGGAAGAAATGGACAAATTCCTAAACACCCACACTCTTCCAAAACTCAATCAGGAGGAAAGAGAAAGCTTGAACAGACCCATAACCAGCGAAGAAATTGAATCGGTTATCAAAAATCTCCCAACAAATAAGAGTCCAGGACCAGATGGCTTCCCAGGGGAGTTCTACCAGACGTTTAAAGCAGAGATAATACCTATCCTTCTCAAGCTATTCCAAGAATTGGAAAGGGAAGGAAAACTTCCAGATTCATTCTATGAAGCCAGTATTACTTTGATTCCTAAACCAGACAGAGACCCAGTAAAAAAAGAGAACTACAGGCCAACATCCCTGATGAATATGGATGCAAAAATTCTCAATAAGATACTAGCAAATCGAATCCACCAGCATATAAAAAGAATTATTCACCATGATCAAGTGGGATTCATTCCTGGGATGCAGGGCTGGTTCAACATTCGCAAATCAATCAACGTGATACATCACATTAATAAAAGAAAAGAGAAGAACCATATGATCCTGTCAATCGATGCAGAAAAGGCCTTGGACAAAATCCAGCACCCTTTCTTAATAAAAACGCTTGAGAAAGTCAGGATAGAAGGAACATACTTAAACATCATAAAAGCCATTTATGAAAAGCCCACAGCTAACATCATCCTCAATGGGGAAAAACTGAGAGCTTTTTCCCTGAGATCAGGAACACTACAGGGATGCCCACTCTCACCGCTGTTGTTTAACATAGTGTTGGAAGTTCTAGCATCAGCAATCAGACAACAAAAGGAAATCAAAGGCATCCAAATTGGCAAAGATGAAATCAAGCTTTCGCTTTTTGCAGATGACATGATATTATACATGGAAAATCCGATAGACTCCACCAAAAGTCTGCTAGAACTGATACATGAATTCAGCAAAGTTGCAGGATACAAAATCAATGTACAGAAATCAGTTGCATTCTTATACACTAACAATGAAGCAACAGAAAGACAAATAAAGAAACTGATCCCATTCACAATTGCACCAAGAAGCATAAAATACCTAGGAATAAATCTAACCAAAGATGTAAAAGATCTGTATGCTGAAAACTATAGAAAGCTTATGAAGGTAATTGAAGAAGATATAAAGAAATGGAAAGACATTCCCTGCTCATGGATTGGAAGAATAAATATTGTCAAAATGTCAATACTACCCAAAGCTATCTACACATCCAATGCAATCCCAATCAAAATTGCACCAGCATTCTTCTCGAAACTAGAACAAGCAATCCTAAAATTCATATGGAACCACAAAAGGCCCCGAATAGCCAAAGTAATTTGGAAGAAGAAGACCAAAACAGGAGGCCTCACAATCCCAGACTTTAGCCTCTACTACAAAGCTGTAATCATCAAGACAGCATGGTATTGGCACAAAAACAGACACATAGACCAATGGACTAGAATAGAAACCCCAGAACTAGACCCACAAACGTATGGCTAACTCATCTTTGACAAAGCAGGAAAGAACATCCAATGGAAAAAAGACAGACTCTTTAACAAATGGTGCTGGGAGAACTGGACAGCAACATGCAGAAGGTTGAAACTAGACCACTTTCTCACACCATTCACAAAAATAAACTCAAAATGGATAAAGGACCTGAATGTGAGACAGGAAACCATCAAAACCCTAGAGGAGAAAGCAGGAAAAGACCTCTCTGACCTCAGCTGTAGCAATCTCTTACTCGACACATCCCCAAAGGCAAGGGAATTAAAAGCAAAAATGAATTACTGGGACCTTATGAAGATAAAAAGCTTCTGCACAGCAAAGGAAACAACCAACAAAACAAAAAGGCAACCAACAGAATGGGAAAAGATATTTGCAAATGACATATCAGACAAAGGGCTAGTATCCAAAATCTATAAAGAGCTCACCAAACTCCACACCTGAAAAACAAATAACCCAGTGAAGAAATGGGCAGAAAACATGAATAGACACTTCTCTAAAGAAGACATCCAGATGGCCAACAGGCACATGAAAAGATGCTCAACGTCGCTCCTTATCAGGGAAATACAAATCAAAACCACACTCAGATATCACCTCACGCCAGTCAGAGTGGCCAAAATGAACAAATCAGGAGACTATAGATGCTGGACAGGATGTGGAGAAACGGGAACCCTTTTGCACTGTTGGTGGGAATGCAAACTGGTGCAGCCACTCTGGAAAACAGTGTGGAGGTTCCTCAAAAAATTAAAAACAGACCTACCCTATGACCCAGCAGTAGCACTGCTAGGAATTTACCCAAGGGATACAGGAGTACTGATGCATAGGGGCACTTGCACCCCAATGTTTATAGCAGCACTCTCAACAATAGCCAAATTATGGAAAGAGCCGAAATGTCCATCAACTGATGAATGGATAAAGAAATTGTGGTTTATATACACAATGGAGTACTACGTGGCAATGAGAAAGAAGGAAATATGGCCCTTTGTAGCAACGTGGATGGAACTGGAGAGTGTGATGCTAAGTGAAATAAGCCATACAGAGAAAGACAGATACCATATGTTTTCACTCTTATGTGGATCCTGAGAAACTTAACAGAAACCCATGGGGGAGGGGAAGAAAAAAAAAGAGGTTAGAGTGGGAGAGAGCCAAAGCATAAGAGACTCTTAAAAACTGAGAACAAACTGAGGGGTGATGGGGGTTGGGAGGGAAGGGAGGGTGGGTGATGGGTATTGAGGAGGGCACCTTTTGGGATGAGCACTGGGTGTTGTATGGAAACCAATTTGACAATAAATTTCATATATTGAAAAACAAACAAACAAAATATACACTTAAATTTACTCCATGTTTTTTCATGGCTTGAGAACTCATTTTTTTAGCATTGAATAATATTCCATTGTCTAGATGTAGAAGTTTATTTATCCACTCACCTACATTTATCAAGTATCAAGTTTCAGCAACTTTAAATAAAGCTGCTATAAACATCCATGTACAAGTTTTTTTGTATGTATATAAGTTTTCAGCTCATTTGGTTAAATACCAAGGAGCACAACTGCTGGATTGTACGGTAAGGCTGTGTTTAGTTTTGTAAGAAACCACCACAACTGTCTTCGAAAGTGGTTGTGTTGTTTTGCATTTCCACCAGCCATAAATGGGAGTCCCTGTTGCTCCACATCCCTGTCAGCATTTGGGGTTGCCAGTGTTTGGGATTTTTTTTTTTTAATTTTTTTTAACGTTTATTTATTTTTGAGACAGAGAGAGACAGAATATGAACAGGGGAGGGGCAGAGAGAGGGAGACACAGAATCTGAAACAGGCTCCAGGTTCTGAGCTGTCAGCACAGAGCCCGACGCGGGGCTCGAACTCACGGACCGCGAGATCATGACCTGAGCTGAAGTCGGACGCTTAACCGACTGAGCCACCCAGGCGCCCCGGGATTTTTGTCATATGATGTTGAGCATCTTTTCACATGCATATTTGCCAGGTGTTTATCTTCTTTGGTGAGGTGTCTGTTCAGATCTTTTGCTCATTTCTTAATTGATTTGTTTGTTTCTTATTGTTGACATTTAAGAGTTCTCTATATATTTCAGATAACAGTCCTTTATCACGTATGTCTTGCAATTACCTTCTTCCCGTCTGTGGCTTGTCTTCTCATAATCTTGATAGTGTCTTTTACAGAGCATAAGTTTTAAATTTTAATAAAGTCTAACTTATCAATTATTCCTTTTCTAGAACATGCCTTTGGTTGTATCTTAAAAATATCACCAAATCCAAGATCATCTACATATTCTCTTATATTATCTTCTAAGAGTTTTATATTGTTTGCACTTTACATTTAGGTGCATGATGCATTTTGAGTTAGTTTTTGTGAAGGATATAGACTGTGTGATTCTAGATATATTTTTTTGCATGTGGATGTTGAAGAGACTATTTTTTCTCCATTGTATTGCCTTTGCTCCTTTGTTCAAGATTAGTTGACTGTATTTATTTATGTGTATACATATGTGACCATATTTATATTTGTGTCTTGATATATTTGGGTCTATTTATGAATTCTGTATTTTGTTCCATCAGCCTATTTCCAATTACTTTGCCAATGCCACACTGTCTTGGATATTGTAGCTGTATAATAAGTCTGGAAATCAGGTCGTGTCAGTCCTCCAACTTTGTTCTTCTCCTTCAATAATGTATTGGCTATTCTGGATCTTTTGTCTCTCCATATAAACTTTTACAATCAGCTCATTGATTCCAATCCTTCTTCCTTTTTATTTGCAGTATTATGCCATTTTTATTCATCAACTTATGTTTTAATGGAAATTCATATAGAAATAGATATAAATGCCCAGACTTGGTTATGAATTTATATGTAATGAATCTGGCACTGTCAGATTGCTAAGAATTAAAACCCATATAAAACTTTACAAAGATGTAGATCTTTCCTCTATTTAAAACTATCATTTCTGAGGAATTAAATATCAATTAAGTTAACCATGTATCAGAAAGCAGGATGCTGAGAACATGACATGTAGGAGAGGTAAAAGTTTTATGAGCTGAAGACATCTTAGAAAAGGACCGGAGACAGACTTTGCACTTAAAAAAAAAGAAAGAAAGAAAAAGAAAAAAGAGAACAAACTAAACAACCCAGGTTTCAACACCAAAACAAAAAGAGAAACAAAAAAACTAAGCAATATAGGTTTTAGGAGTGAGGCAAAACAAGAAGATTTATACAGCTTGGGGTTAGGCGTGGGAGAACAGTACTCCATTATAATCCGAGAGCAGTAACGAACTAGTAAAGGTGGGTCTAAAAATGAGAAGGGGTTCTCAGAGATGGAGAGAATAGCACCATACATAATTAATTTTCTTTATTTAGCCCCACGTGATGTGATATTCAGGCACTTACTTTCCCCACCATTCTTTAGTCTTCGGAATTTTCTGTTTCCCTTTTGATTGTGTTAATAATTGAGGAAAAGTCTGCCCACTTAATGAATACACACGTCTCTCTTCCTGTTCTTTTGTTTACTATGGTTTGTGCTTCCATACTGAGTAAAACAGAAACTACTGAATTTCCTGGTAACTTCTAGCATTATCAATAAAACTCTCCTAGTTTCAAAAGTAGGTTGTCCCATAAAGTTTTTTAAAAATATTTATAATTATGATTTCACATATAATCTGTTGCAAATATAATTAAATATATAATTTGACTTATTACTAAAGAGAATCTTCAGCCACTAGAATGCTTCTACTATAAACCTGTGTGATTCCAGACACATGTGAAATTTCTTTGGATAGTGTTTTTTAGGGCATTCTTTTTCACTAGTTTTGTATTAATTTTCCCGTTTCCCAGGTGTCTGCATATACTAAATCTTTACAGTTACCTGGAGCTAACTTTCAGGCTCGTTCTTACTGCAAATGCTGTGGTCAACTCTATCTTTTGTTAAAGAAAACTTAAGAACCTTAGGTGAAGTGTTCTAGGATACTTGTATTAAGGCAAGTATGCCTTTGTTATCTTCTTACATCTAGGGTTCACCTTAGTATTCCATTTCTAGCTCTGTTTTATTGACTTGTATCTCACTCTCTTCTTGGGAAATCTATTTATCTTCTCTAAGACCTGGACACTTCCATGAACATTCTGAATTCCCCAAAGACTTAAATTGTTCTTAATCCCAGTATTTTTCTAAAAAGTCAGCCACTGCTTGCTTTTTTGTAGTGAGTATGCTAGCATAACTCTGTTCTTCAGGGTTTTAAGATACTAAAGACTATACATAAAAAAAAAAAAAAGTAATATGAGTTTGAAAAATCCAAGTAATCAAATTTATACTAACCTATCACCTAGGCATATACAAAACAATGGGGGGAAAAATCCAAAAACTAAAACAGTCATTTTTGAACAAGTTTAAGTTACATGGTAGTTTGCTTGAGTCCTTTTACACAATGATTTGTTTCATGAATATTCCTTAGCTGTTTAATCATACTTAGTACCTTACTTTCAGGATGCCTTCCTGGTCCCAACACTGGGAAAGTATTCCCAACACTGGCAACCCTTAAGGTGGAAGAAAAATGGTCAGTTATTTACTGTTGTTCTCACTGGAGTGAATAAATATCCACTGATCTACAGGAATTCAGATGGTGCTAGAGGCCCAGAATGTCTGGAAGCTAACCTGAGATGTTATGGTTGCCCTTAGGCTACCAGATTAGGGGCCTAAAGGATAAGGACAATATAAACATCTATCTACTCTGGATTAATTAACTGGGGTTCTATATCATGACTTTGAATTTAATGATTTCCTAGGTCCCTTTACTAATGCTGTCTAGTAAAAAACTAGTTCCAAAAGAATATCATACTGGTATCCACTAATTTGCAGGTATCACCCACCCCCTGACTCAGAATGTTAGTACTTTAGGGGACTTGAGAAATTAATCCAATTTCCATATGTTATGTGTGAGGAAGTGTCTTGATGATTGTCCTTCAGAAATGGCTTCTAAATCTGTGCTCTTCTCTAGGCCTACCTCATGAAGCACTCATTATTTTATCACCTTTTACAATCATATTGTAAGTAGTATCTTTTTACACACCAGAATGTAGCCAATTCCTGACCCTCAGATCCCCTCTTTCCTCCACTGTATCCTATTACAATAGCTATGGTTCCCAAACTCTTGGAGGGAGTCAAAGAAGATATTAGTTCACTTAGCTTGGATTATCTTGGCAAAAATTACTGCTCTCATGATGACCATTAAGATTATATAAGCAAGCTACGTGCTTGTTTCCATTGGAAAACCCCCTTCTAATTCAACTCCTTCCCATCACTGTGACAGCCACATGACATTTTAAGCAGGGAAGTTATTATTCAGGGAAGTACTTCTGTAAATGTGACTGAGTTCTAATTTTTACTTTTGGTCTCATCCACTGATGTCAAGAACTTCATACTAATCATTATTCAAGAGCCCTTATCCGACTCCGGGTTTACTTGAACTTTGGACATCAGGCCTACAACTCAGAATTGTAAAAGTGGTCTCTTGTAGATGTAAACGAAATGCTTAATTTCCATTCTACTTACACATTCAGAAATCAGAGATCATGTCAAGAATATATAAATAAATATAAAATAAAAGAAAGAAAACAAAAGCTAAGTTTTGCACATTAAAATGTAGATAAATGCAGAGTAGATTTGGAATACAGAAAACTGATATTCATAAAATCCATCTTCCCAATTAATACTGAGTTTTAAAATATTTTATGATTTCTTCATGCTGTTATAACCAACACACACACTTAGATTTGGTATGTTAGAGTTCTCTCAAGTTTACATTCAAGCTTATTTTTATTATACCAGAACTTTATGAATTTGTTTTGTAATTCAGTGTTTTAAAATAGTGCCCTTTATTAAAATTTATTATTAAAAATCCAAATGAAAGTAATGTGTTTATCTTTTTGCAAAGATCATGCTATTTCTTACGCTTGCATTTACTTGAGCAAAATATATTTGTTTCAATTTTCTCTCTCTCACTCTCTTTTAAATAAAGGATATATTTCTTAAAATAGTGGCTGGAAAATAATAGGTGCCAAAATGTTAGCTGAATAAATTCTATGTATCACTTAAGTTTTCTCTTCTGAGACAATAAAGGAAGACAACAGGTAATTAATTAGATAATACTAACATGTTGATAATCCTTTATAGAATTTTACACACATGGTCCATTTCAATTCCCAGAGTATCATGTAACGTGGTATCATTATCCTGTTTATTTATAAAAATTAGAAAGTTGAATTTTGGGTTTGCCAAAGAGCAAAGGACCACAATGTGAATCTACATTGTCTGTCTCTCAATAATAACAACTACCATTTATTAAGCACTCATTATATTCCAATAACTGTGTCAGTGCTTCACAATAATTAGCTTATTAAATCTACATGACAATCATATTACACAGAGAAAGAATTTAATGTCTATTTAGGTTAAGTGATACAGTTTGGGGTTTTTTGTTTGTTTTTTGTTTTGTTTTTGTAAGAGAGAGAGCACACATGTGAGTGGAGGAGAGGGGCAAAGGAAGAGAGAGAAAAATCTTAAGCAGGTTCCATGCTCAATGCAGAGCCTGGCGTGGGACTCAGTTCCACAACCCTGGGATCATGACCTGAGCCAAAATCGAGTCTGACACTCAACGGACTGACGCATCCAGGTGCCTCCCTAGTGGTACAGTTTTAAGTGTAGGGCCTGGGTTTCTAACACAGTTCTCTTCAGAACCCACAGCATCATTAACCCTTCTGGTGTCTTCATACTATTAAATATGAGGGCATTAGAGTGTGGTTTGAGGGAGTGTTTTCAAATCTAGGTATTTTGTTAAAGAAGACGTTAGAAAAGATTTTCTTTTCGAAACATAGAGTAATGGGGTACCTTTACTGGAAATATATGTTCATTGCGCTATTCCTTAATTTCTACTTTTATGGCCACAAGGACAACTACAAATGCTTTGCCCAAGACTCAACCTGAATCTCCCTTTACTTTCCCATACAAAGCCTTAAAAGTTCATTCCCTGCCCCCCCCCCCTTACTTCAGTTCCTTAAATCCTCGGAGGAGATGTCACTGCCTTTATTTTATATATTTTTTATTGTATTTATTTATTTTGAGAGAGAGACAGAGAGACGAAGAGACAGATAAACACAGTGTAAATGGCAGAGGGGCAGAGAGAGAGGGCGACACAGAATTGAAGCAGGCTCCAGGCTCCAAGCTACCAGTGCAGAGCCCGACATGAGGCTCGAACCCACAAGCCCTGAGATCATGACCCGAGCAGAAGTCAGACGCTCAACCGACTGAGTTACCCAGGCGCCCCTGTCATTGCCTTTAAAAACTGGTTCGCAAGTAACTTTTCTCTTTCTAACTAGTGTCATTCTAATATATCCAGCACTCTGTAGATTAGTTATCTGAAAGCACTACTCCTACACTGCTTTTTCTGCTTAAAAATAATTATTCCCAAATGACTTCCATTTGGTTATGAAATAAAAACCATGTTTTTTATCCTGAAAAGTAAACATACGTCAACGTGCTTCTATCACTCTTATCACCCCTTATTCTGAACAGTGTACTTTAGCATTTTTTCCTTTCCTCAAATACTCGGAGTCATTTTCCACTTACACGTTAGACCATCTTTTCGCCAGGCGGGCTCTAACTTATCAATAACAACTTCACCTGTCCTTCAAGATTGGTCACATGCTGTGTTATTAGATATCTCACTGAACTTGGCCTTCTTTCATAATTATAAGATATTAGGTAGGATTATAGGTTCTTTGGATAGCAAGACACAATGCAAAGATACTCAGATGGATGAAAGTCAGAACTCTGCTACTTTCAGCTCCAAATGAGAGAAGGCTGCTAGGGGGCTGCGTCCAGGGACAGGGTAACAGCCAGCTGGAGGCGGTGCAAGTTTGGCGAGGGAAGTGGGGCAGCTCAACTTTCAGGGCTCCCTGTGGATAGACTAATGCAAATAATATCACGGGCTCCAGGATATAGAGGCTGTCCCTCATTGTCTGTATCTAGCCCTGTGGCAGTCTGAGGACATGCACAGTGGCCTGGAATGAGAAAGGCTGATAAGGGAAAAGGTTGGGGTGTGGACATCATCAGCCACTTGAGAAGGAGATTTGATCTGCCAGTGATTGGGCCCTCAAAACTAGATCAAGACAGCATTGAACACAATTACAAATCTGTAGAGAGGTATATTTCTGGATCCATCTCTGTGTCCAGGAATGGCTTTGCAAAGTTGTTTGAGTTCCAAAAGAATGTTACATAATGTCCTAATTGTATGGACTGTTACCAAGTAGCTATTCTCCTATCCTCCTATACCTGGAAATACCTAAAATCCTGGAGGAAGGCCCTTTCTGCACTCTGCTCATACAGGCTCTATCAGCCCTGCTCAGTTGCCCCCTTTCGGAAAGTTGTCTAGACTACTCTCAAAAGAGAGGTCCATAAAAGTCAGTAGATTTCAGGGACTTTCCTCTAATTTCTCCAGCATTTGAGAAATTTCACTCCTTTTCTGTAGGTGATCATGGTTAAGTTTCTCTTTTATCTCTCTTTCTCTCTCAGCCACTGTGATTTCTTCAGGGCCCCTGAGCTCCACAGCCATGTAAAGGAATTGTTTGTTTTGTTTTGTATACTCTCAAATTAGGACCTTATGCAAAAATAAAGAAGGAAAGATATGGAAAAGCCTAGGAAGGAGGAAGGAGCCCAGTGTCAGTGGAGTATTTATTCAGGTGCCTGGACACTTTAGAAGGTTTTATAATGTGTCTCCTCTGGCTGATTTTGTACTTGATTGAAGTTTTACTATGCAGAGTTACTAGCACTGTTACTAAAATGATAGTTGTAAGACTAAATAATTTAATTTGATTTTTAAACTTCCAAACATTTTAAATTCTTTTTGACAGAAAGTAGATTTCTTCTTTCAATTTAATTTTCCTGACAATATGAGGATATATTAATGAATGCCCAATTGTTTGTTGTTGTTATTGTTGTTGTTGTTGTTGTTGTTACATAATGGAATACTAGGTAATGAAAAGTTTCCAGCAGGCTTCGTATTTTTTTAATGAATTATTTTGTAAAACAAAAGTCAAAACTTGCTTAATTCTACAGCTCTAGGGAGCCCATATTTTTATGCTCTATTTTCTCCCACTTCACTTTTCAGCTTTCCAAGGACTACAAGATACTCCTTCTTTAATGAATTTCAACTCGCAATTGCTTCCCTATGTCCAAAAAGAATTTTCAAAATGTTTTTTCCTACTTGCTACCAAATTCAAGATCAGTCAGAATATTATGAATATTTCTCTGACATGGACTCTATGTCTTCTTTCTTCTTCTTTTTTTTTTTTTAACCCTTCTTTATATTTGAGAGAGAGACAGCATGTGAGCAGAGGAGGCGCAGAGAGAGAGGGAGACACAGAATGCGAAGCAGGCTCCAGGCTCTGAGCTGCCAGCACAGAGCCGGAGACAGGGCTTAAACTCATGAACTGTGAGATCATGACCTGAGCCAAAGTCAGACGCCCAACTGACTGAGCCACCCAAGCACCCCAACTCTATGTGTTCTTATTTAATAGTCTGAGAGGTCAAATTTATGACCTACTACAAAGTTGGTAAGCTTGAAGAGAAGAGCATCTGGTAAATCAAGAGAGAGAGAGTAGAAACTCAGTTAACTCACTATTAACTTGTTCTATCAAACAGTTCTCTCTCCAGCCCTCCTTATGGACTGTTGCCCACAGTACAGGCATTGTAACAAACTGATAAACCACTCTCAATCCACATCCTCAACCAGTGAAAACCTGTATGCTTTACCAGTGCCAGTTGAGCTGGTTTTCAGACTTTTTAGATTAGTTGTATCGTTTGTTATAAATTCAAAGTTCAACAAAAGAGAATGTACATTAATGAAACATTAGTGCAAAAAAGTTGATTCCTCGAAAATGATGTTGAACACAGGGTAAAAACTTGATAAATATGAGTTAAACTCAAATTGATGTTATAAAAATTACTGCCATATTAAGTAGAAAAAGACAACTGAGAAAAGATGGGGAGAAACCATACAGATCTAGGAAGATTCTACACTCAGATTGCTTAACAATTGCCTCTGTTTTCACTCTGCTTTAAGGAAACCAACACTAGAAATCATAGATAATGCATGACAAGTATGGTTTATAAAAGAAGATGATGTGGGACTCTATTTAGAGAACTTAAATACTTGAAGTGATTGCCAAGTGTTTACATATTTATACCATTTACATAAAGATAAAATATTCACTGTGAGTTTGACTGTGTTTCACTTTATGCATCTATACATACTTATGTGTATTATATACTTTTGTCTTATTACAATATCCCACTTCAGTTTCTTTTCCTTTTTTTCCTTTTTTGCACAGCAGTTACTGGCTTCACTCATATTGGGTAATAATAATTATAGGTGTTGGAGTGCCTGCGTGGCTCGTTGGTTAAGTGTCCAACTCCTGATTTCGGCTCAGGTCATGATGTCACTGTTTGTGGGTTCGAACCCCATGTTGGATTCAGTGCTGGCAATGTGGTACCTGCTTAGGACTCTCTTCTTCTCCTTTCCCTCTGCCCCTCCCCTGCTCTCACTCTCTCTCACTCAAAATAAATAAATAAATTAAAAAATAATAACAGTTGTCTTTAATTGAGGACATACTGTGTGATATACATGATCTTAATTTACATGTATTGACTCATTTCTTTCTCATAGCAACCCTCTTATGGCCACCTTGTGTAGATGAGGAAACTGAGGCAGACAGAGGTTAAGTAATTGGTTCATGCTTTATGGCTATCAAATGCTGGAGCTCAGATTCAAACAAGGGCAATCTGGACCCACAGTCCATGAACTACACCTGCATGTATACTTTATGCTTTTCTATATAAAGATATTGATAAGTCATTGTCCTCTTATATCAATGGACTAAATGAATGAGTCAGCAAGAGAAACTGAATCGGTATTTAGTAGATTATCCCAGTGCTGCCCAACGAAGAGTTGGCTCTACAGTTGCATCTCGTACAAATAAATCTGCACTCTTGTACAGGATGCTCCTGTATCCAGGTACACAGGATAGTTTATCTCTCCAAAAAAACTTTTTCTTGCCTATCTTGACTAGCATCTCATTCCAAGCCTCTAATTCCTTGCCGCTGGACACTTTTCTAATGCCTTCTCGTTCAGAGGAAGAGTTGAAAGATCTCTGGCATGTCTGGTCTCTCCTTTCCCCATTTTCAACTGCATAAATGCAGTTCAGCTCATTTCCCCAGTTCAATGATCTAAACCCTGACCACAGGAGAAAATGGAATAAAAGCACCTTGACCCAAAATATATTTCCAAATTTGGCTCTGCCTGCTGACCTCCATTATTGTATCCTCAGTCCATATGTTCAGGATGCCCTTGAAGCCATCAACCTACTGGCTTGCCTGCCATGAAGTGATCAGAAGATAAGATAATTTCCATTTTCTCTTTGTAAAATCCAAAATGATTCCCTCAAAACCTCTAGAGGTAGACACACTATATTTAACACCGTTAAATTCAAAATGCTCACTGACAAGTTCTCTGTCTTATAGTCAGCTCTAAAGAGAAGGTTTTCTAAAATCTTGTAAATGTATTTTGATTATTAACAGAAGGGAAATGTCCAGGCAGTTCTCATAATTCAAGTGAAAAGTGATGGGTGCATTAGCAAATACTAAATTGAAAGATACTGGTTTTAATAATCTAAAGTGTACTTTAAGTAGCTATTAGAAAGTATTTACTTTTTCTCCATTAACTATAGGTGTTCTATTCACTTGATACACCTAACTGAGATATGTAACCCAAGAAAAAAGGGAGTCTCTCCGTTAGTAACTTACAGAACCATGATGGACCTCTCTCAACTGAGGCCTGCTGAGAACGTGACTATATTATGATGGGGAGTGTGTTTCTATAAGAAAATTACATGCATAATGGCAGGCTCCTTTTATTGCATTATTCTATGTACTCCATTTTTCCCATTTAAAGTTAATGACAATTTACGCTGTTGCACTTATTTGAAAAAAAAAGTGAAAATGACTAATATTGTCTAGACTTTTTTCTCCAATATGTATAATTTAATATCAGCTTTCAAACTGCTCAGCCAAGAAATAACTAATGGCAGTAATTTCAGACAGTGAATTTTTAATTTCCTAAGGATGAATCCATTCTCCTAAGTTGTTAAGTTATTCACTTTTATACCTATATTTGCTTCTGAACATGTTTGTGCGCACAACGCACGTGCCTACGTCGACAGACACCATATGTAATCATTCCTTTTCTGAGTGTCAAGGAAATTGCACTTAACTTTTTGTAGAAATTGTGAATTTTCAAATTCGGCTTATATGCACTTGTTTTAAAGTCAACACTGGGCATTTTGGTTCCACCTTGTCCTTCCACTGAAAGCAACTATAAAATACGGACAGAATGCATAAAACAGCTACGTGAACTCTGTCAAGTAAACCACAGAAAGCAAATGGGAGAACCTGAATCTGGAGTTTCTTGGAAGAAGTGGTGAACTTACCATTTCCTTTCTTCTAGTCGCTCCTAGCCTGAGTGCAGCACATCAGAAGTGAATAGTGAGGCACAGGCTAAGAGGCCAGAAGAGCACCTTAGTTCTTCTGGCTTGGGAAGCAAGAAAGCGAACATCTAATACTCAGAGGAAATATGGAAATCACCTGGCTTCTCCCCCCCCCCCCCCGCCCCTTTTTCTCTGTCCCCTGGTCCTCTAGCTCCCAAGCCCTGGTGGTGATGACAGACACTGGCAACACAATTCTGCAAGACCCAAGACACTGAGGAAAGGGAAATTCCTCTCTGTTCAGTAAGCTCTGATTCCAAGAGGATTGGGTGAATCCCATTGTTTCTTTTCTGTCTCCCTGTTGCTTAACCCCAGACACTGGCATAGTTGTAGATGTTCATAGCAGAGTGAGAGTAACTAAAATCTCAGTTTTCACCGTAGGACCAAAAAGAAAAGCTCCATGGAACTCAAAAGCACTGGGGAAATCATGGAAAGGAAGGAGCTCAATAACATGACTCCATGAAGCTTTCCTGCCCCTTCCCCCCACTCATGAGCACATCAGGCTGCTCATTCATGGATATGATACTATTCAGTATATCAAAGATCAAAGTATTAAGAATTTAATTAGCAAGGCTCCTGGGTGGCTCAGTTGGTTAAGCATCCAACTTCAGCTCAGGTCCATGATCTCACAGTTCGTAAGTTCAAGCCTCACATCAGGCTCTGTGCTGACAGCTCAGGGCCTGGAGCCTGCTTCAAATTCTGTGTCTCCCTCTCTCTCTGCCCCTCTCCTGCTCACACGCACTCTCTCTCTCTCTCTCTCTCTCTCTCTCAAAAATAAATATTAAAAAAAATTATGATTTATGTTTTTTACAAAAAAATCCTAACTTGCATAGGAAAAGACTATCAATAGATTCTAGCACCTAATAGGCATAGATGTTAAAATTTTGTGACATAGGCTTTAAATAAGGTATTTGTTAGGCAATATGAATATAGAATCCTTCTAGATTTTTATGATTTCTCCCATCTTTTTTCAGTTGTCTTTAATTAGTTGTAGTCATACAACAGTAATTTATATTAATTTGAATTTAACTGACTGACATTTACCACGTTTTTCCCGTGTTCAATATCACTTTCAAGGAATCAACTTTTTTTGCATTCTTTCATTAGTTTACATTCTATTATATTAAAATCCTATTACTTTGTTAAAATCATATTATCATATCCAAAATATAAAAACACTAATTCAAAGGCATACATGCACCCCTATGTTTATAACAGCATTACTTACAATAGCCAAATAATGGAAGCAGTCCATATTGTCCATTGATAGATAAATAGGTAAAGAAGATGTGATACACACACACACACACACACACATACACACACACTCAATGGAATATTATTCAGTCATAAAAATAATGAAATCTTGCCATTTGCAATGATATGCATGGAGCTTGAGTACAATGCTAAGTAAAATAAGTCAATCAGAGAAAAACAAATACCATACAATTTCACTTATGTGTGAAATTTAAGAAGTGAAACAAATGAGCATAGGAAAAGATAAAGTGAGAGAGAGAGAGAGAGAGAAACCAAGAGACAGATTCTTAACTATAGAGAACAAACTGATGGTTACCAGAGGGGAGAGGAGCGGAGGCATGCAAAAATATATGATGGGGATTAAGGAGCTCACTTGTCATGATGAGCAATGGGTGATGTATGGAATTGTTGAATCACTATATTGTAGACCTAAAACTAACCTAGTACTGTATGATAACTAACTGGAATTAAAATAAAATAAAATAAAATAAAATAAAATAAAATAAAATAAAATAAAATAAAATAAAATAAAATAAAATAAAATAAAATACAAGACAACAAGTAAAGCAAATATTATAAAAATGTCTCAGCAAGCAATTGTGAATACTGTTCAAGCCAATGGATAAATAAAAAATCTCATCCAAGAAATAGAAGATATAGAGAAGGACCAAGTGGAAATTTTAGAACCAAAAATCACTATGACCAAAATAAAAATTCACAGGATGGTCCTTCAGTAGGTAAATGTATAAATAAACTGCGTGTGGTACATCTAGACCATAAATATTACTCAACGCTAAAAAGAAATGAGCCACTAAGCCATGAAAAGATATGGAAGAAGCCAGTCCCAACAAGCTATATACTGTATGACTCCAACTATATAATGTTCTGGAAAAGACAGAACTATGGAGACAGTGGAAATACCTGTGGTTGCTAGGAGTGGGCGGGCGAGGAGGGATGAGTAGGTAGAGCACAAAGGAATTTTAGGACAATGAATATACTCTGTTTGATACTATATATGGATACATGTCATTATACATTTGTACAAAAAGAGAATCATAATGTGAAGTATGGACTTTGGGTGATTATCACGTATCAATGTAGGTTTACCAGTTGTAAAAAGTGTACCACTCCGATGAATGATACTGATACTGGGCAGGAGGGTGAGGGTGAGCTATGCACGTGCGGAAGCAGGGAAATCTCTCCCCCTTGATTTTGTTGTGAATCTAAAAACGCTCTAAAAAATAAAATATTTTTAATCATTTCACAGGATGGGCATACTAGCTGAAGGGAGATGACAGAACAAGTCAGTGCATTTAAAGACACACCAATAGATGGAAATCACCCAATCTGCAAAACAGTGAAAAAAAAAAAAAAAAAGAAAGAAAGAAAGAAAAATAATTCTGACGTTCCATTGCTCGGTAGTCTTGGGAAATATAATCTTGATTTCTTCCCATTCCAGGAGACCAATTTAAGGATCTGGGAAGTTTATATTTTGCCATTTTATATAAGGGAAGGACCTCCAATCTTGTTTATTTGTTTAGTGGTAAATGATGACTACGCCACCTGCCTTACCCCCGTCCGCCCTAGTGACCGATCCCGACATCTTCCCCTCCCCTGGCTGGTTACTCAGGGATGACTTCATCCACACACAATGTTGCTTATGGTGTATAAACCTCTAAAATCACTCTCACTTAAATCAGATCCTCCCTCACCTTATATTCATGTCTCGCACTCTGAAACTCCTGGCTTTCATAGCCATTTTTAGATCGTTAGGTTTTTGAATGGCATGAATGCTCCTCTTTGATTTACCGCTTTCTGTGTCCCATTCAGCTTTGAGGTCTGTAAATTCCTTTGCTATCTCAGAGCATAAAATCCTTCTTGTGTTCTGGCTCCACAATCCCACGTGCTCAAGTTCCAACTTACTAGCCAAAAGTATGAGTGTTTCATACTGAGCCACCTACCATCCATTTCTTGAAGCCAGGCTTTAGAAAGGTCTATCCACTTAAAATCCTGTGGAGTTTGTAATGTATCAGAATTTTCCTATGCTGAGCAAGGAGTATTGAAGAAATATGATTTTGTTTTCCTTGCTGATTTTGTGACTTTAGAAATTAGTCATTTAACAATTTCACATAGTAGGGTTTCATTTCTAATTGATAGCTATCATACTTCAGCACAAATCCCCATAGAATGACAAAATAGAAGTAGTTTAATATCTTGTTTAAGCACCAGACTCTTGGTTTTGACTCAGGTCCTGATCTCACCATTCATGGGATCAAGCCCCGTGTCGGGCTCTGAGCTGACAGCGTGCAGCCTGCTTGGCATTTTCCTCCTCCCTCTCCCTTTCTCTCTACCCTTCCCCCTTCCCTGTGCACTTTCTCTCTCTCTCAAAAATAAATAAACATTAAAAAAATATTTTAAGGAGACAACCTTTCCCAGAGACTTATTTTTTTACTTGATTTTGAAGCTATAGTTAACACTCCTTTTAAAGCCTCAGGGAACCATTTCCCATTGATCCTTTCTGGCACGTCAGCTTTGTATTTTAGGTCTATCTTCTCCGATTTCCTCTTCTTTGTTAAACAAGAGGTTTCCAGGGATTTTGATAATATATATGATAACCTCAAGTGTCAACTGAGGGATGAATTATGAATTCTAATCGCTCAGAAATAACATGTCACATAAAGCATTATTTTTCTTTGTTTCCTGGTCATTCGTATTCTCTGCGGGTTTTGCCAAGTAAGAACAGTCCTGCTAAAACCTGAAACTCTGTGCCTCCCCTATAAAAAGTCATCAGGGTTTGTTGTAGCATGGTCAGGCCACTGAAATGATACTTGAAGAGCCTTTTTTTTTCTTCTTCTTCAGCTTTCCAGCTGCAAAGCATATAGACAATCTATGGGATTCTCTGACTCCTCTGCCTCTATAAATATTGCAACAGAATGCAGCAACAGTTGCTTGGTGGAAAGGGCTGCAATTGTGGGAGCCTGCAGTTCCTGAATGTTCTGCAGTACACTACACAAGTCTAGATATGTCAGGGTGAATAATGGTATAAGCACTTACAAGGCCACAGTCTTATACAGGAATTAAGCTTGAATTTGAATTTTGTGCTTATTCTGTTAGGGGAAAAAAAAAAGTAATACGGGTCGTTTATTTCTTAAAAACAACAACAATCTTGATCACAGCTCCAAAATTGCTATTGTGGAATATAGAGTCACACTATATACTAATATGGACTAGCCTTTGGCACAGTGTTTCTCCTGTGCGAACTGTGATCTTCCAACTGTATGATCAGCATCATCTGGGCCCCAATGCCAAATCTCCTAAATCAGAATTTTTGTGGGTGAGGCTCATTAATTTACACATTTTACATCCTCCCAAGGTGATTCTTCTGGCACTAATTAGAGAATCTCTACCCCTAGAAAAGAGGGAGTTTCAGGACAATAAAAATGATGACCCAACGTCATTGATGCTATGCAATGAATGTCCAAAGGACAAAAGTGCCCATGAAAGACTAAGAGAAAGGAAGAGATGACCTAGAGTCAGTAAATATTTCACCTCAAGTAAAAAAAAAAAAATCATACATTAGCGCCAGAAGGGACTTTAGATATCATACAGTCCAAACGTTACAGGGTATGACTAAGGATACCGACAGCAACAGCTGTTATTTATTGAGTGCTTATTATATGCTAGCCATTGTGCTAAGCACTCTATGTGGAACATTTGATTTAATCTCTGCACTAAGAGCGCTGAAAAGAATGTCATTGGCATAAATGGGATCGAGCTCTAGATGTGGCTAATAGCTACATTCTTGCTTCACCTCACAACTTCTTCCTGGAGGAAAGGTGGATGTTGCCCATTACCCATGTCCCTTAAAATGAGTTTCAAGTATTTATGTAACCAGCCACACATGAGCAAAATGTTTGCCATCTACGTACGTTTTCATTTTCCCTACAGAAGGAAGAAATACAATTCTCTACACTTGTATACTTTGACCTTATTCAAAGTCCATGCACAAAGTATGCTGCGATAAAATGAAATGACTAGAAAACATCCAGATGGAAAGAGTTATGTGAAAAGCACCACGAATATTGGAATTAGTTTTCTTTTCAATGACCTACTCTTTGTTTTATAATGAAGAATTATACATTTGATCTTTAAGCAGTAGTTTAATCATACATTTAGTACCGTGTAGGATTTGGGGTAGGCAAATTTGCTTCCTCATTATCTCTAGGGATCTGTTGGCCCGTGGGCTGTGTACATATGTTTCACCCAGTCATTTGTCAAGCATCCTTATATTTTCTATTTCCTACAAGCCTTGTCATTTATTTAAGGTCTATGAATTTGTAAGATCAAAAAGCTCCCATCTTCCTTTATATTCTCTTGTGGCAGACTTCAGACATGGGGACTAAGTAGTTCTGTCTTCACTCTCAGTCCTTTCCAGTAAAAAGGCCAGATAGTTTAGTCTGGCTGAACTTCTATGCTCTAGTCCTGGACTAGACTGCATTTCTTATCATTTTCTCTGTTCTATTACAACAATATTTGAAATTACTTAAGCACATAACCCTGTCTCATTCACCCATGCATGTGTACATATTGTTTTATCTGCCTAAGACTCTCTTTAACTTATCTGCCTGAAGAACCACAACAAGGTCCTACTCAAATTGTTAACTACTCTGCAACATACTCTAATTCAGCCTCAACCTCCAAGCACAATTTATTACCTTTTTCTCTGTGTGATTATCTCTAGACCTTGTACTTAACCTTGCTCTATCATTGCATTTGCCGCTCTACATTTCAGTTTCTTGTTTGTGTAGCTGGTTTCTTACTTAACTCTGAATTGCTTGAGGGAGATGTTGTCTGATTCTCCTTTATTTCTCCAAAAATTCACAATAATACCTGATAGTGTGAATGCTTATTGAATAAAGGAGATTTATCTTTCCCTTTGTTTTACATTCCTAAACACTCATACCTTCTCAATTCAATTTTCTTTATAAAGATGAAAATCTGTTGACTGGGAAAACAACACTTAGTGGGAATCATCATGTCGATTAGTAGAGCAAACATTAAGGACTCAATCAATTTGCCAATACAATGAGAACTATTATTTCCATAGAGTTTCATAGTATCTGAAGAATCTTCTCATATGTGAACTTATTTTGATACTACCAAGGTAGATATTCATTACTTAGTGTAACTGAACAATTGAAGATCCCACCATGTGTTTTTACTCAATATGGCTAGTTTGTTTGTTTTGTCTGTTTTTGCTTTTAACCTCAAATTGCATGTTCATTCCAGTTGCACAGACAGGAGATATGAATGAATATCTTAGTGAGTACACTTCAGGGAAAATATATAATCATTTTATGGAAGTCTTCAAATTGAAAAGTAATTCTGTTTTCTTAAAGATTATTTAGCATAAATAATTCTCTTTTTTCAAAATGAATGGCTGCTCACAAGCACGTATTTTTGAAAATGTGTACCGTGTCTCAGATGTTAAGCTATATGGCATGAGATAATTATTCACCAACGCTGTTGCAAAATTTCAAAAAGACTTGTGAGAAAGGAGAATTTGCAACCATTACAAAACCTGAAAACAATCATTTCTCCCTATGTTTTGAATAAGGAAAAGCAAAAAGGAGTATGAGGATACATCTGATTTTTTTCAATAGATCCCTAATACTTATACATACACACACAAGTGACTTATTTTCAATTAATAAAAATTATTATAAGCATATAAATAAAATCTGATTTATATGTTGGAGTTTAAATTAATAGATGACTAGCCATTTTAGAAATGGCTATGTTATTGCAGCTTACCATTGCCTTCTGGCTATTTCAACAAGAAAAAAAGGAAAATAAGGCATATTCCCTACTGTGTATTTACTCAACACATCGTCTGAACCAAAATAAGTCTTATTGAATTATGCAGTTTTGCAGCCCAGAGTGGCTATTTTTTCTCTATCCACTTCCTCATTTCTTTCCATAAATATTCTCTGAATCTTAAGTGCCTGACGGCATTTCAGAGCATTGAACCACTTGCCCTCGATGCAACCCTAACTCCTATCATCAAAGACTTTGGCCCGAGCTGTATTTTCTAATAGTCACTGAAGCCAACTATTAAATGCTCCCTTGTCCCATTTTTGATGTTAATTTTCATCTTAGTGTCACCAGCCATTTTTTCATGAGACTGCCACTTTAGGTAGTCTTCCAATATCTTCTGAGGTGACTCATGACCCTGGCCCTGGGTGAGGCAACACGGTTCTCCCTTCATTTCCAACCTCTATCCTCCCTTCATTTCCAAAGCATGGGCACAGACAACTGGGAACAGATAATATAAATTTAAAGAGGCTTCACTAAATTTTGAGGGAATAGTGGAAGGGGAATATAACTCGAGCAATAACATAATAGTCTATTCTGTCCTACCAAACTGGTTCCTTGTGTAGGTCCTCAGTTATGTCCCTCCCAGTTTCTCTCTATTCCCCAACACTAGAACCAATTACCACCTCTCCACATCTCAGAATATGACCCTTTATAGCAACTTCCCACAAATAGAGAGGATATGTCCCCCAGTCTATCTAAATCTCTGTTTTCTGAGTCCTCATGGTCTTTCTTTGGTTTAATCTCTTCCAAGGATGCTGGAGACTGGGAACATCCATCATTTCCCATGGAAAATCCAACCCCACCATGGAGATTTAGTATGATTTTATGGCCTGGAAGTGACAGTCACAAAGCATTATAACATTGCTAAATCTTCAAAAGCTTGAGTAATTTAATTTTATTCGTGATCACCTTGCGATATCTATGATTATATCTATATTTTATATTTTTCAAACATTCATTTCAATTGCCTCCAGTGCCTCTAATGCACAAGGCATATTTCTACTAGAGGAGTCAAGCATTTCAATGCAAACCTTTAATATTTCTCATTTACTTGCTAGATCATATTCAAACTGCTTAGTTTGCTATTCAAAAACCCTTACATTCTGGTCCCAACCTACATTTCATGCCTAAATTTTTCCTCTCCCAGTGCACCCAATGTTCCACTCAATCTGCTCAATTGAATACGCTGTCTTTGCATTTCTTTCTCACATGGTTGTCCTAATGCAACTACTTCCCCCACAGAAACAAGTCTTTATCCAATGACAGAATTTTTAACATCCTCTTTATAATTCAATTATTAATAAGGCATCATAGAACTCATACCAAAAGAACCAGGCTTTTTGTACTAACCTGATTTCCCTACAAAACTTCTTGTATTTTTTAGTGTATTAGAAATTGTAGTTAAACTTTGTAGTGACGAAAAAAGTCAGGCATTAATTAAAGGATCTGTACAGAACAAAAATAATCTGAAATAATAATAATGTGCTTCCAAGAGTGAAATTCTATAATGATCTAATTGCACCACTGACCTACATAATTTACCAAGGTGGGCACTGGGAGGGGGGGGTGGAGAGTCAAAGTCAGAACAAGCCAGGAATGCTTTTCTAAATTAACTAAAGGAGAGTAACTACTGTTTCTTTTGCTTGTTCAAAAGACAATAAAAGACTCTATTCTGGATAATCAAGCACATGAGTCACAAAGAGGTTTAAAAAAACACAATTTAGAAAAGATTCCTAAAAGTACTCTCTGAACTAAATGAATGCCAACTCATCCATTTGGGAACTAAAACATCAAAATTAAAAAGCAGCTAGTTCTTTTATCTTTTTGGTAAATAAATCTCATTTCAGTGCATTTTGCTTTCAATGTTGTTTGTTTTTAAAAAGTTGGTATGCATAGAAGCAATAACCAAGCTGGCTAGTAAGTTAATAAATCGGCAGCTCCAGGGATAAGAAAAAACGCCCCTCGGAAGACAATATACGATTTATATAAAAGGCAGGGCTATGTTATTCACTGGCTTTAGGTCTTTCTTTTTTTTTTCTTCCCCCTGGAACAGACATAATAAAATTATCCACAATGCAATGTCTATGTGATGACTATATATCCGGTGACTTCTGAAAAGCCTTTCCTATAAGTGGAAGACTAATCATTTCATGAGTTGGGAGATTCGCTAAGCAAAAGTCAATTCAGTCGAACGATGTTGTGTTAAAGAAAGAGAATCCAAATTACCAAAATAATGCAAAGGGGGAAAGGGAATGATGAGAAGAAGGAAAAAGAGGCGTTAAGATTAAGTGGGTCAACACTGCCATTTCCTTTAAAAAATGTGCTTCAGAAGTACAAATGAGTCTTGCTGGGAAAACAAGTCGTAATGAGAACTCTGTAAGTGTCTGAGTCATGTTACAGGTTGGACTCTGATTGGGAAAAGACTTATAGGTGTTTAAATGAAGGTTATGCCCTTAAGTGTTCCCTCATGATAACTGAGGCTACCCTATACATTATTAAAATTTAACAGAGGGGTGCAAAGGTGGCTCAGTGGGTTAAGTGTCTGACTCTTGACTTCAGCTCAGGTCATGATCACACATTTCCTGAGATCAAGCCCTGCTTCAGGCTCTGTGCTGTTAGCTCAGAGCCTGCTTGGGATTTTCTCCCTCCCTCCCTTTTTCTCTACCCCTCCTGCGTGTGCTCTCTCTCTCTCTCTCAAAACAAATAAATATAAAAAATGAAATTTAACAGAAGGATATATTTATAAATTGCCTTTTCTGCAATGGTTAACATCAATAAGAAAAGAAAATATTCAATATATATGTAAAGAAAGGCCACAGCCCTTAAAGGTTTAAGTAACTAAAACAGTGGTATTGCCATTCATATAGCTTCGAGGTAATAAACAAATATGGACTGACTTCCCAAATGTAGGTCCATGGTTTTAATGATTGAAGACAAAATAATAGTACAGTTTCAAGTATCAGAGGACGGATGGAGAGCCCCCTTGCAAGTAGAAAGGAGGTCCAAGTGTGGCTTTCTCATCACTGAGCAAGAAGAGGTACATTAAAAAGAGAAATGCCTAGGGGCGCCTGGGTGGCTCAGTCGGTTAAGCGTCCGACTTCAGCTCAAGTCACGATCTCACGGTCCGTGAGTTCGAGCCCCGCGTCGGGCTCTGGGCTGATGATGGCCCACAGCCTGGAGCCTGCTTCCGATTCTGTGTCTCCCTCTCTCTCTGACCCTCCCCCGTTCATGCTCTGTCTCTGTCTCAAAAATAAATAAGCGTTAAAAAAAAAAAAATTTGAAAAAAAAAAAAGAGAAATGCCTATTCTGATAGCTGAGAAAACTGGGGATCCTTAGTAACCCCCTGCCAAAGGAAACTGAGTTTAGTGGACTCTGGATAATTCATATAATAAAAGGACTGCACATCTTGGAAAAAACAAAACAATGATAATGGAACTTTACTTTTATTTCTCCACTGCATCTAGTGGAGTTTGGCTTATAAGAAATCAACAAATCTGTGTTGATGGATGTATGAGCCAGAGGTACCTATGATCGCTAAGCCTGAGTTCTAACCGCTCGTTTATTCACAGTTCATTCATGATTTCTGCCACTGACCTGCCATTTTTCTTTACTGCTTTGGCTTGCATGTCCTCCTCCAACCTTCACTGCTCATCTTCCATTGCCTCCTTCTCACTTTGGATACTTGAATGAACCATGTCAGTTAATCAGTCTGACCTAGAATCTGCTATCAGTAATTTATACTAGCTGAAGAGTTGACACATTTTACTTTGGCAATGAGTCCTGGCATATTGAGCGGCAGGATGTATAAGTGGACAACGGCCAGTCCTTACATGAAAATGGATTCACTGCAGCAATCGGCCCAGAATGGTTAGGACATGGTCCGGTAACTGCCATTTCCCCAACTTTTGCTCCTGTCCCCTTCTTCTAACTTAGGGTCAGTCAACCAGGGAAAGCCAAGTATGTTTCCCAAACCAATCACAGAGGACAGGCCTGCTTCTGTTTCTGGTAGCCTGACTCAAGTTTCTTTATGCCGCCAACCTCCACTCAGAGCATATTTGAAGCTTCCTCCCCACCTTTTTTTTTTCTATAGAGCTTTCCCATTACCCTACGTACTTTAAAATTTTTTTCTAATGTCTATTTATTTTTGATAGAGAGAGAGAGAGAGTGCACGAGCAGGGGAGAGCAGAGAGAGGGAGACACAGAATCTGAAGTAGGCTCCAGGCTCTGAGCTGTCCACACAGAGCCCAATGAAGGGCTTGAACATGTATACTATGAGATCATGACCTTTGCGAAAGTTGGACACTTAACGGACTGAACCACCCAGGCACCCCTACCCTACCTACTTTTAAGTCTCTGCTCAATGCAAGTGATGGTGTCTCACTCCCTTACTATAGCAAGCTCTAAATAGTTTTTGTTCTCATTTAGGTGGTCTTCATTTATTTCCACAATATTAACCTCTACCAGTATTTATATTGTAAATTCCTAATTTACAAAAGAATATTTTACTTCTGTTTTAATGTTTTTTTAAATTTATTTGTGTGTGTGTGTGTGTGTGTGTGTGAGAGAGAGAGAGAGAGAGAGAGAGAGAGAGAGAGAGAATGAGCAGGTGAAGGGCAGAGAGAAAGGGAGACATAGAATCTGAAGCAGGCTCCAGGCTCTGAGCTGTCAGCACAGAGCCTGATGCAGGGCTTGAACCCTTGAACGCCGAGATCATGACCTGAGCCGGAGTCGGACACTCAACCAATGGAGCCACCCAGGTGCCCCAATTTTTGCTTCTGTTTTAACCATAAGTCAAGCATTGCCAAACAATGGGGAGAAATTTGTTTGGGTTCTTGAGAAATGCTTGAGCCAGATGATGGTTCAGCTCTAATTTCTACAGATATACCAGGACTTTCTGATAGGAAGAAAGCCTGTGAATCTTTTCAAATTTACACATATATATATGATGTTTTAGGATGTAGCCATGGAAGAAGAAACTGAGGCTCAGAGAATGTAAAATGATTTAATAAAAAATCAGAGTTGACAGTTACCTGATTCATGGTGTGAATCTACCTTGCTCTGAATTTAAAGACCATCTGCTTTCCTCAATATCACACTAGCTCAAATAGCCACTCTTCTTTTTGTGTCTCACATATGGACAGTTATCACTTCTTTGTGAACACTATTTGAAGGATTCAGAATGCAGATGCTCAATATAGGTATAGCGAATGACTAAAAGAAACAGTTTTTGGTTTGTTTTATTCTATTTTTAGATTTAAAAGACTTCAGGGATAGGAACTGTGTCTTCTTACTTTATAAAACCCTAGAACAATTCATAATCTATGCCTTAAATTTAATTATTAATTAATTAATTAATTAATGGTTGGGATGAGCACTGGGTGTTATATGTAAGTGATGAATCACTGAATTCTATTCCTGAAAATAAACAAATAAATATATTTTGATAAATAAATAAACTCCAAAATTTCAGTGGCTTAAAAAAAATGAAATTGTGATGCTGAAGGGGAAAAGCAAGAATTTTATAGCTGTCTTAAAGCATTTGAAGAACTGTCCTAAGGAAGACAGAGAATTATGTTCTTTAACTACCAGTGAGCACATATTAGATGCTCAAGAGACATTACAGAAATGAATGAATGAGTGAATGAATGAGCGACTGATTTAACAGAAACCAGTGGGTAGAAGGAAAAGCAAAAGATAGAAGGGACAAGGAAAAAAGTATCACCTTAACGTGAAGACTAATGCTCTCTTGGCAGGAGCTGCCCACAGAGGTTCCAATCAGCAAATTGTCTCAGCTGGATTGAAAAATCAGATGACAATTAATATTTTTCACCAATATCATTGAAAAGAGAGATGACGGTTCTTACTAAAATTATGCATCTTGCAAAGAGCTATCCTTTTTTGGAGCTACCTCAAGCTATAAAGTTAGCCTTCAAACTAGTATTCTTTCTAACTCCCATAAAATGGTGAAACCAACTTTTAACACATGGAAACAATTTCAGGAAGGAAGTTGTTCTGGGAGAGAAAATGTCAAATGTTTTTCAATCAAATATGTATTTCCAACTGTTTCTAGAGCAAACCAATATTCACAATAATGATAGGATGGCTTGTTGTCTTTCTACTCTCATCTAAGAGCTGTGCTGGGAATTTCATACACATCTCTAACAATACCAAGCCAGGTCTAGGACAACAAAGGAATGTGGTTTTAGTATGTAAACTCACTCCCCTGAGTTAAAGGAGGTGAGGTAGTTTACTCAGTGCCACACATATGTTAATTTGAGGAGCAGGGATTTAAACTTGTGTCTGTCTTATTTTTTTATCATGTGTTTTTAAGTTCCATGGGTTTTTCCCCCTGCAGAAAGCCTTTTACAGTTGCTTCTCTGAACTGAATGAGTGTCATCACTCTGTATTGCCTAATCAACATCCTCCAAATAAGATACAATTTATAGCAAAAATAAATCTCAGTAGTTTCATCTGAGTTAAATGATACCTGAAGATAAGTAAAATTTGAGCAAGAGCTTTTATCAGGAAAATGCTATACTAAAATGCCATTGTCATTTACGGAAAATGCGAACTGACAGGAAATTTTTAAATTCAATAGCAGACATTCTTTGAGGAGGGCTTTTTTTAGAATCCAAATACGAACTGGTAATAGAGCTCATGCAAGAAAGAATCACTGAAGCAGAGTCTGGTGTGATGAACAGAGAGATTTGTAGATAGTTAGCAAGCTTTGCAATAACCACACTTCATCCAATGGTTTTTAAAATTATTGAAATGGAAGAGTAGAAATGATATCAGTTATGAAATATGGAAAATCCTACAGAAGGCAGGGATCACTTAAGTATGTGCTTTTTTTTATGGAGACAAGATTTACTCACATATTAGCATTCTGACCATCCCCCAGCTCCTGCAACTAAGAGAGAATTTTACGTTTACACAATGAATTATTCTACCCCACCCTTCATTCTCTTTGGAAAAGTTTCAACGCCCTCTGGGTCCTTGTGAATTGCACTCTCTCCTTCCCAAATACGTATATCCTAAATTCTGTTTATCATTTCCTTGCTTGGCATTTTAGTTTTATCTCATATAAACGGATGCCCAGCAATTTTGTTTTTCTTTGGAATTCAGATAAAATGTTTGAAATATACATAGGCTTTAGTGACTTGTTTTCCTCAGCATATTATTTATGAGAACTACCATATTAGTATGTATGGCTAGAGTTCATTCATTTTCATTGCTGTACAGTGACCAATTATATGGATCACCAACTGGTATCTAAAGTGACTCCATCCAATAAAAAACCTCCCACCAAAGGATATGGGAGGTTTTATTACTCTTTAAAACCATTGAATTCAGCTTTATTTCCTTAAAGTTATTTCCTTATTTTGGGAGAGAGAGAGAGAAAGAGAGAGCACATGCACAGGGGGTAAGGCAGAGAAAGAGAATCTTAATCAGGCTCCATGCTGTCAGCACAGGGCCTGCTGCTGGGCTTGATCCCACAACAGTGAGATCATGACCTGAGCCAAAATCAAGAGCTGGACGCTTAACTGACTGAGCCACCCAGGCTCCCCTGAAGTCAAACTTCTTACATTCAATATTGTAGGTGTGAATAGTATCTTCCTATCTTTCTTAATTTGCATTTTTCTCATGACTAATCAAATTGAGCCTTCTTAAATGTTTCTTCCTCTATGAAATATCTTTAAATATCATTTTCCTATTTTGTTATATGAGTTTTTCTTATGGAATTTTAGGCTTTCTTTTTCCAAATTGTCAACAAAGCACTAGCTTTGTTGATGATATGTGTACATATTCTCAATGTTTTGTGCCCTAATTTACCACATTTTGTGCCATAATTGAACTGGTATCATCTAAATTTCACACTTGCTTTGTTCTCATGGTCTTTCCTCCAAAATAGAGTATCTAACCCTAATAGATCTCTCCTATTGAAGAGCTAAATTTGTGATCTGATATTGCTATCAACTCACCTCAAATTGATAATAATTATAAGATACGGCCACTAAATAAACATGCTTCAGTCAACACACACACACACACACACACACACACACACACACACACACAACAAAGGAAAGAAACAGTCTCTCTCCATCCTTGTTCCATCTTATCAGTAGGTCTGATGGTATAAATCATACTGTTCGTGTTAGGTAGCTGCAGATCAGAAACCATGTATGTTTCTGAAACATACATGGTTTCTGATCTGCTCTTTGACTGACTTCTGACAAGTTATGCAATACTGTTCTCTACTTTTTCCAAGTATTTCATATTGCTAAATGAATTATGTAAAATCTTGGCAGGGACCTTTGTTTATTTGCCATTTTCCAATTGAATACTCCTACTGAGTGAATCTGTCTTCTCTTCTTTTTTGAATGGCAATCAAAATTCTCCCTGGTTCCCTGACTTTATTGTGTATAAGTATATCCCAAAGAGTCATAAATAAGTCTCACTGTTACTCCGGTTTACATAGTATAACATTGTCCTATTGTGACCGACACTGAATGGTAAATACACAGAGGAATGTTTCATGTGTTCTAATTATTTACTGGTCATTAGATTAGCTTTCCCAAAGAGGGCAGATTTGGAGTCTCTCAGTTCCTAGTTGGAAGCTCAGCTCTGTACGTTAGTGGTGTAAACCTGACCAACATTTACTCTTATTGTGTAAGTTGGTGGTGTCATCTCTGTGAGGGAAAATAATAAGAAAAATATCCATCTCAAAGCTTATTGCAAGCATAAAGCAGGAAGTCAGGCTTATAGTAATGGCTGAAAAAATTATAGTTATCTTAATCATCAGTAACGCTCTTCTTGATAGTAGATATTAAATTTACTGGGTGAGATATAAACAACAGCTAACAACTATGATATCATCATGTCTAAGTTTGTGAAATAAATGACCAAAGCATGGCACAAGGCCTGCCATCTGCCCACCTTGTCCTTCTGTCAGACATCATTCATCAGTAACCTCCTCCTTTACTCAGCTGGGGTGTACCCTCAGGGTCCTTTTCTTTTTCTTTCTTTTTTTAAAAAAATTTTTTAATGTTTATTTATTTTTGAGAGAGAGAGAGACAGAGTGTGAGCAGGGGAGGGGCAGAGAGGGGTTTCTTTTTTTTTTTTGCATCATGAACTATATATTTAATAATTTTCATTGAAGTATAGTTGACATGTAATATTATATTAGTTTCAGGTGTAAAACATAATAACTCAATATTTATATGTATTTTTAAGTGATCATCATGATACATTGTGGGGGATAAGCTTAGGAATTCCCTGGGCTTACACCAATGGGTTGACAAGGCATAAAGAAATACAAAGTCATAAAATGCTCACACCTGAGTTTGGGTAAATCAGATTGGCACCTGATGAATAGGGGGGTGCAAAGACACCCCGAAAATAGGGGGGCACAAAGGTGCCGGGAATAGGAAGGTGCAAAGGCACCCCAAAATAGAGAGGGGGTGCAGAGCCCCCAGAATAGAGAGGGAGAGGCAAAGGACTGCAATAGAAATGGTGCAAAGGTGCCCAATACAGAGGTATATGAAATGAACAAGATTAGATATTCAGGGTGAAAGCACCCCAATTTAGTACTATGGCAGAAAAGTTGCTTTCACAAGAGAATAGGGTCAGGTTAGGTAAATTGGTGAATTGGACTATGGACCACTGCGCTGCAGGCAAAGCAGCCCAGAGAGGAAATGGTTAACAAAAGAAAAGGTGCCTATTAACCCTGAGGTTATTTCCCCATCTGCCTCATCCCCCAGGCTAAGATAAACAGAGGTGCTGCCCCGTGTCCCTGTCCACTATGAACAACCCTCCTCCTGACTGCCATGCGCCTGGATTTTGTTTTGTACTAACCCAAATCCCTAACCACAAGTATCCTCAAGACCCCCTTTCCCTCACATCCACAAGTTAATGTTCAGAGATTCATTGTCCCTTTGTGCACGCCCATCGCCCTATCTGTAAGCCTTCTGATCCTAATAAAAATGGGACAAGGACCCTTATTCGGGGCTCTTGTCTTTTCCTGGACATTAGCCATCTCTCATTTCAATCCTGCATCTGCTCTTTTTCTGGCCAAAAGAGAACTTTAGACTTAGAGTCTATGACAATAAATCACCATCTGTCACCATGCAGAGTTATTTCAATATTATATTTCCTATGCTGTACATTATATCTTCATGACTTATTTATTTATTTATAGTTTATTTATTTATTTTGAGAGAACGACAGAGAGACAGCATGAGCAGGGGAGGGGCGGAGAGAGAGGGAGAGAGTGAATCCCAAACAGGCTCTGTGCTGTCAATGCAGAACCTGACTTGGGGCTCCATCTCATGAACCATGAGACCACGACCTAAGCCAAAATTAACAGCCAGTCACTTAACTGACCAATCCACCCAGGTGTCCCATGACATATTTATTTTATAACTAAAAGTTTATAAATTCTAATTCCCTTCCCCCTTTTTGTCCATCCCCCCATAACCCTCAGGTTTTTTTCAACATGGAACCCTAAACTATTTGGTTTTGATCTGTCGATGAATTTAGAATGTGGCTTGTGAAGTTTATTTTGCTGGGCAGAAGGAAGACCTACTGGAGAGCCTACTTGGAGTGAATGAGAAGAGGAGGAATGGGCAGGCTGAAGTTTTGTATGACAAAGTCAGATATTGGGTAAGCCACTTCTGAAATGGAAGTAAGGATTCCTCTGAATACCTAATTAAACCACCCATGGCTTAGAATTGCTAACCAGGGGCACCTGGGTGGCTCAGTTGGTTAAGCTTCTGACTTTGGCTCAGGTCATGATCTCGAGGTTGGTGAGTTTGAGCCCCATGTCCAGCTCTGTGCTGGCAGGCTGGAGCCTGCTTCAGATTCTGCCTCATCTCTCTGCCCCTCTCCTGCTTGCACTCTGTGTGTGTGTGTGTGTGTCTCAAAAAAAAATAAATAAACATTAAAAAAAATTTTTAAAAACTGCTAAACCATGTGCTATTTGAAGGAAACCTAAGTTGGTAAGATTCTACATAGAGTCTTAGCAATTTTTCATCAAGTGTAAAGGAAGCATGTCCTTATTGACTAAGCTTTTTCTCATCTATTACTATAAGGGATATTCTGTCTATGTTCTCATAGTGAGGTAATGCTACACCTTCAACAAAGGGACTTTTTTTTTTCCTCAAGAAAGATGGGGACAAAATTCTTCAGCTTTGCACTCATGGTTATAAAGTTGAATTCTGAGGTTATTTCAGTTTCCCATTTCTTGGGTCCATACATTACTTTGTTTTCTCACCATCTTATAAAGAAAGAAAATGAAAAAATAAGGTATCAAGGGTTACTCCTTACATTGGAGTTTGAACCTCTCTGTTGTAATGCCAACATTGGTAACTACTTAAAGGTGGATGACAAAAGACAGAGGGTCATCTGCAACACCACAAAGGTCGACATGCATTTTATATGAAATTTCAGTTACTTAAGTTTGACCTGAGTTTTCTTAGTAAAGTTTCCAAGTGTTTTCCAATGCCCTAAATAACTATCTATGCCAAATGGCCTATCAAGAGAGTCTGAAGTACTAAATGTATTACACTATGGGAAAGCACTGTTGAAGAGAGAGTAGAGTGAAATCTCTGATGTCAGATTGACCTTCCTAGTCCTCAGGGATACCTAGCTATTTGATATATCCTGGTCCACAGTACACACAGTTATTTAGTTCTTAAGCTGTCCTTCTCCCATTAGTTTGCATTTATGAAACATTACATGGATGTCTTTATTAGAGGGTTCAATTTTAGCATAAATCAGACCTCTTTCTATTGGCTTAAACTTCAGTAGCTTATTTGTCTAGAGCTCTTTGTCCCACCGTTTTCTGATAAACTTGCTCATATGGCTCATTTCCCATCTGCCAACTGGCAGAGTTTAGAGGGCAATAACTATAGAAGATGCTGGAGAAGTGGTACAGTGTGAATGGGTACATTTATTCTTTAGGGCAATTCACAAGCTTCAACTGGCATGAACCTTGTCGGGAGAGCATGACTAAATAGATTCCTAGGCTACATCCCAAAAGATCCGATTCTGTAGTTGTGGGATGAGGCTTGGGAATTATATTTCTGGCAAGTTACCAGGTAAAGCTGCTATTAGTTTAGGACTACACTTTGAATATCACTCAATTATGACACCAGTGGCAATTTTAGGATATTTTGTTGACAGATTTTAGAGAAAGAGCTTTCTCCTCAGGTATAATCTTCTTTCTTTGTATGTTCACATTTAAAATGGCAGGTGTATTCCTCAGCTAGTAATGATGCCTTATCTGACTCACAGATGGGATGTCAATTCAGTGTTTCTCATGCAATGATCACATTCTATACATAATTCAAATGTGATCTGATATCAACTGTTATGCACTTTTGCAAACTCAAATTACCATGGCTCTGAACCTGCTTCCTCAATCTACCCAAACAGATTATGTAAGACTCCTAAAAATATCCTGTTATTCCTGAATGTTCTCCTCCCTCCCCCGCCCAGAGGGGACACAGCTTTTTCATAAGGAGCAGGCAATTTCAGTTTCCATTACCTTCTTCCTCTCATGTCTGGGTCCCTACTTCCCAAAGAGTCTCTTATTTAGGATCCTCAGTGCTGCTGATGTGAAGAACAAGGGTGAAAGGAAATAGAGACAGAACTAAATTTCCTTACAACTTGCTGCCCATTGACAAATGCTTGAGACAGGCAGAGTATGACATTCCTCCAGGAACTCCCAGCTGTCTTAATGTTAAAGCTTTGCTAAAGACACAAAGCAACCTTGGCTTGACAACAGCCAGACGTGGACGATCCTGTAAGTTTTCTCTAACGTACGAAAATCCTTTTGGAAACTTCTTTGTCTCCACCCCATGCCCCAATTTAAAAGTATATAACCAATCGCTCCTCACAACCTGAGTGCAGCTCTTTCTGCCCACAGGTCCTGTCCCTATGCTTTAGTAAGACCCCTTTTTTTTCCCCACACTGAAAACGTCTCAAGAAATTTTTCTTGACCACTCACTCCCAGAGCTCACATCAAATCACATCACTGCCACTCAGGACACTGTCCATTCAAATGTACTATCTGGGAAAGCATCTCGAGCTACCAGTCTTCAAGGTGCCAGAGCTGGGATCTATGCAGAAGCAGGATGAAAAGTCCCACCCACTTCTGCACCACTCTTTAACCACTTTTATTATCCAGGAACCAGGGAAAAGTCCTGTCTGTGCTTAGGATTTTTTAAAAGTCACTCTCAAATAGTTTCATGATTCCCAGACTAGAAGTCTTTCAACTGGTAAATATTTAAACTCAATCAAGAGGATAGATGGTGAGTAAACCCGCTTTACATTTGTCATCCTTTCTATTCACAACCAACAATAGCCTCCTTCTTCCTCCTCTAATTATAAGCCATAGTTCCATGCATATTGATGAAGACCAAATAATGGGAGTTGTCTTTACCAGGCCTACTGATTACTAATTTAGCTTTATTAACACACAATTAGCTCCTCACACAAAAGCTCCATTTTATATATCTTCTTTTTGTCTTGCAAATAATCTGAGGCTATTTTATTATTTTAGGTGAGAAATGACAGCAGTTTGGTTTGGGGGTTGCTGGTGAGGGTGAAGAGTGGCGGTTATATTCAGAGTGTGTTTAGTTTGTTTCTGAAACGATCTCCATGTTCTTTCCCACTGTCTTGTGTGATATTTTGAGAGAATTTACGAAGCGATGCTATTCACCTTCTCCTGGTTTGTTTTTATATTGTTTTAATTGTCAAACAACCTCATATATGATTCACACAAGTGACATAAATGTGATAGGGTCTGACAAATCCAGAGTCTTGTCCCACCGTTGCAGCAAACTGGGCACTAGAGAGACTCCATTAATGCCCTCGGGGCTTCTCAAATAAAACAAAGATTTCAGAATGAGTTACATTAACTGTTTGCAAAAGTGTTTCTCTCACATTTATATGCAACTTAACCATGTTTCCCTAATTCCCTTTAACAGTCAATCTCTCAGAGGCAAACAAGCCAGCCCTTCCTTCTGTGATGTTTTTCTTACCTAACGATGCAAAATACTGAAATTAAGTTGGGAGTCCTGTCCAAGTACCCATTAATTCTTTTCATAGTTAATAAAGTATGCAACTAATCTTGCCAGTTTTATTTCTGAACTTTTCTGTGATGTATCCTTCCTTTTTGTCATCCTCAATACTGGTTAAGGCTTTCATCATCTATTGCCAAGATTACTAAAAGTCTCTTACGGTCTCCCTCCATACTTACTCCTCTAAAATCAATCTTTCCCTACAAAGATAGATTTATCTAAACACACAATTTAACTATGCTACTTTTACTTAGACCTGTATTTCCTATGTTGTAAGGTAAAGATAAAAACTCTGGAGTTGAATTTTACAGTAGTCATTATTAGGGAATTTTATTTATCATTATTTTTTAAGTTTTTCTTTAATTTATTTTGAGACACAGAGAGAACATGAGTCAGGGAGAGGAAGAGAGAGGGAGAGAGAGAGAATCCCCAGCAGGCTCCAAGCTGTCAGTTGCAGAGTCCAGTGAGGAGCTCGAACTCACAAACTGCAAGATCATGACCTGAGCTGAAACCAAGAGTTGGTCACTTAACTGACTGAGCCACCCAGGCACCCCTATTAAGCAATTTTAGGAGCTGAGAATAGTTGGTAACATTCCCAGAAAACAGTGAAACCCTTATAAGTATAAATACATCTTCTATTAAGTATAAGTTTGAAGACATTAATTTAGTATCTTCTCGGGGCACCTGGGTGGCTCAGTCAGTTAAGCGTCCGACTTTGGCTCAGGTCATGATCTATCTCATGGTGGGTTCAAGCCCTGCATTGGGCTCTGTGCTGACAGCTCCAAGCCTGGAGCCTGCCACACATTCTGTGTTTCCCTCTCTCTGCCTCTCCCCTCGCTCATGCTCTCTCTTTCTCTCCCCAAAATAAATAAACATTAAAAAATTTAGTATCTTCTACACATAAAAAAAAATACATGCCCTAATTTTCAGTGTTTGCCTTAGCAGTTCAGAAAAAAATATCTTAAGCTAAAAATAAGACTAAACAAAATGGTAAAGCCCGGGAAATGAATCACGTTTTGAAAAGAAACCTGGGGCACCTGGGTGACTCAGTCGGTAAAGCGTCCGACTTCTACTCAGGTCATGATCTCGCAGTTTGTGAGTTGGAGCCCCGCGTCGGGCTCTGTGCTGACAGCTCAGAGCCTGGAGCCTGCTTTAGATTCTGTGTCTCCCCCTCTCTTTGCCCCTCCCATGCTCACGCTCTGTCTCTGTCTCTCAATAATAAATAAATGTTAAAAAAAAAGAAAAGAAACCTGATTTCTATAATAAAAATTAATGTCCTAGTATCAGTGAGTAATCAATATGAAGCAGATTATGCAGGTTACATTGAAAAATAAAAGGTGAAGAGGTAATGAGAAAGGGGGAAATAGTAGTATAGATTTTGAATAAAAGTTATTGGCTGTTCAAAATTGTTTTCAATAATAGAACATAATTTTAAAGTGCCATCCATACATTTAATACTATTGGTCGAATACACTGTTGAATGTCAACTATTCCATGTAACTCATCAAGAACAAATCAGCAGAGAATACATTTTGATGAGTTCAATGGAGCCAGCGTTTTGATGAGGCTGGGGAAGAATGGGGTAATGCTGTGACAAACGGATACCCTGGCGCTAGAAGTAGTCCTTCTGTTCCCACATAATGTCCCCAGAATGTCAAGCAACCCCTCTGTCTATACTGCCCAGCCCCAGCAAAACTTCTGTTTGCATGGTGCTGGGAAACCAGAAAACCTTAGTAATATCAGAAGAGATGTGAGGAAAATACACAAAAAAGCACTCAGCAAGAAAGGTAGATGATACTGCCTATTTTTAAACACAACTGCTACTGATCCTATTCCAGACTTCTTTAATTTAAAAAACTGATGCACATGTTCAACGCAGTATTCAAAAAAAAGAAGCATCTTTAATAGCTCAAAAAACAAGAAGGTTATAACTCATTTCTGTTATCAGGAAATGAGAGAAGGAAATGTTTTGCCTACATCACCCAGCAAGGGTGTCTAATCCTGCTCTACAATCCCCCTTCCTGTTTACCTGTTCTTAAGCTGCTTAAGGAGCTAACTTGAGAAGGAAAGCGGCAAGAGCAGATAAAGAAGAACAGCCAGATGTCTGAAGCTGGATACTGCTCTCTCCCCCTCGCATGCTTTGGCTTCCGTAATCTTGCTTGCCTCTTGCAATAGCCAACTGCCTGTGTAGCACGACCAATAGTGCCCCTCCATTTTCCTTGAGCCCCTGCAATACCACCCACTTGTGCAGCTGATAGAAAGTTTCCAAGTACCCAGAAGCTAGCCAGGCATAAGAGAAGGCCAGCACTAGGGCTCGGGGCTTGGCCTTGGAGGTGACTCCACTGGGCTGGCACTGGTGCAAAATAAACAGTCTTCTCTGATTCTCCGCGAACCTGTCGCTTGTCTCTTCCCGTGTGCCGCGTATTTGCTGTAACAAACTCTATAGAGAAACAGGTCAAATGCTGGCAAATTTATGAAAATGTAAGACTGGGGTATTTTGAGAGAACTGTGAGATAACGGAGATAACTGTATTAGTTATCTATTGCTGGATGATGAGCAAATTACTCAAAATTTAGTGTCTTAGAGCAACAAACATCTATCATTTTTCACAGGTTGTGAGGGTCAGGAATCTGAGAGTGGCCTGGGCGGGTGATTGTGGCTCAGGGCTTCTCATGAGGCCGTCCAGCTGCCTCTCAAGACTTGACTGGGGATGGAGGATGCACTTCAACACCCATTCTTGTGGTTGTTGGCAAGGAAGCTTCAGTTTATCTCTCTCCTCTTGCATTTTACTATAAGCAGCAAAAGAAACCAGGCAACACTTTTAACGCTTTGCTTGGAAATCTCAGCTAGATCGCCCAGTTACCCTAGGCAACAACGTTGTCAAAAAGTTCTGCTACTAGAGGACAAGGATCCCCTTTCCTCAAGTTTCCAATAACATTTACCTTACTTTCCTGAAAGCCCTGGCTTGGAGCCTTATCAAATAAAGACCACATGGCTTTAAGGCTTCAATTAACAGCTTCTTCAAGGGCAATATTTGAGTAGGATCTAAAGGGAGTAAGGGAGAGAACCATGCAGCTCTCTGGGGGGAAAACATTCCCATTAGAGGAAGCAGAATGCACAAAGGCACCGAAGTAGGGGTGCTCAACATGTTCAATAGCCCAAAGGCCAGTTTGGATGCAGCAAAATGAATGAAGGAAAAAGCAGAATGAGCAGCAAGAAGGAGCTAGAGCAAGGAGTCAGATCATTTAGTGGCTTACAGGCTGCTCTAAAGACTTAGATTTCTCTCTCTCTCTGATTGAGGTGGGGACATAATGGAGGAAATGCAATCCAATTTAAAGTATAAAATAACCACCCTGGGGGCACCTGGGTGGCTCAATCGGTTAAGCTTCAGGCTCTTGGTTTTGGCTCAGGTCATAATCTCACTGTTCATGCGTTTGAGCCCTGCATCGGGTTTGTACTGACAGCTGGGGGCCTGCTTGGGGTTCTCTCTCTCTCTCTCTCTCTCTCTCTCTCTCTCTCCCTGCCTCCCTCTCTCTCTCTCTGCTCCTCCACCACTTGCACTCTTTCTCTCAAAATAAATAAATAAACTGAAAAAAAACTTTAAAATAACCACTCTGGATGCTATATGGAATATAACTGTGTGTGTGTGTGTGTGTGTGTGTGTGTGTGTGTGTGTGCATGTGCAGGTGTCTGGTATAAAGGTGGACCTGGAAGCCAGCTAGTAAACTTATTACCGACCAAGTGTGAGATGATGCCCTAAGAGTGGCTCATAATAGAAGTAGTGAGAAATTGTTGGATTGTGCATATATTCTAAAGAGTCATAGGATTCAAAGGAATTGATGCTCTTTCCAAATTTTAAAACATACTGATGAGTAGTTAAATGTACAGAGAAAACTAGCTTTGAAAAAAGATGCTAGTCAATATGACACTAAAAAGACAGCAAATGTTCCAGATGAATTAATTAACATAAATATATTAGCTTGAATATTATATACAGGAAACAGCCCAAATTGGAATTGAAAGGAGAGGGTAATACAAACAACTGAAGACAGTATTTTCTTTATCTATGAAAATCTTTTTAAAATGTTCATCCCTAGAATAAGGGAGTATGTGTTTGCAAGGCCAATTTCAGCATATCCATTCAACATCTAAATGTCAGCTACACAGCTCCAGAGGACATTCTATCACAGTTCTGGAAGTTATTTCATTCCCTTTGTAAGAATTTACAGAAAGTCAGACACTCAGGATTTGGGAAAGAGTTTTCCAAAGAAGCAAACATCCCCATCCTCTTGAAGCCTTTCTTCTTGAAGCTCCATATGACATACTGGTGAGACACGTTATAATTTTGTAACTTTCAAGACTTGGGATCATTGGCATTTGATTGTAAAACCAAAGGTACACATTCATAAATTATCAAACTGTAGTCCTGATAAATATGTAATCCTGATAAATAGATCTTAGGGGCATTCTGCTTTACATCTTCAGTTTGAGGTTCAAGTATAAGTAAATAAAAAGCCCTTGTGCATTGCACGATAACCCAACTTCAAAATCAGGCTTGGAAATTGAAAGTTCCTCTACTCATATTTATGCAAGTGAACCAGTTCTAATTTATCATAAAACATATTGATCTAAAGGAAAGGGTGACCCATGAAAAGGGCAGATGACACCTGATAATTAATGGAGCAGTAAAACACAAGTGTTTTGGCGTCTGTGTTTATCAGATAAGGAATAACTAAGCAACTGAAATTGCACATCAGTAGTCTGCCGTTCAGTGATTTTCAGTGCATAGATTACCTTACCAGTAACTATGAGTCTAAAATGTATTTGAGAGGGGCGTCTGGATGGCTCCGTCCGTTAAGCGTCTGACTTTGGCTCAGGTCATGATCTCACGGTTTGTGAGTTCAAGCCCCGCGTCGGGCTCTGTGCTGACAGCTCGGAGCCTGGAGCCTGATTCGGATTCTGTGTCTCCCTCTCAATCGGCCCCTCCCCTGCTCATGCTCTGTCTCTCTCTGTCTCTCAATAACAAATAAATATTTTAAAAACTAAAAATAAAAAAAATAAAACGTATTTGAGAGTAGCTACCTTAAATTGCATAAGGGCAAAGAATCTGCAGAACCTGAGATATTCTGACCAGGAAAGCTGATGATCTGAAAATAGTATTTCAAAGACAAATTCAGAGTAGATGGTAGTATAGTTTTTATCTCTTTAATCACTATTGCACTGAATATCCAATAGAAGTACTTTAAATTCTATCCTAAGGTCAAAGTGGCATAAGACAATCTCTTCTAGCCCCAGATTACTGACCCCCTTCTGTTCCAGGAGCCTCTTCTACATCTATTTAGGCCCAGTTTATTCACTAAAAATTATCCCCAGCACCTCTAGTCATCCTTCACGTATCAATAACTATTAATAATCCTCTCATATGTTCCTTTTGGATACTGTTATGATGTCTAGCACTATAATTTATCTCCATTGTCCGTGATGTAGTTCCAGCCATGCTATTAGAGTATTTATTAGCTAATCATTAGGTCTGCAAGGAAACTTTTCACCTGGAGTTGTAAATATAATCTGAGTGGTATTGGAGGTAGTTCCAGGAATAGAGTAAGACTTGATAAAGTGTTTTTTAATTACAGGTATCATCATTTTATGGAATACATTGGCACTGTAAATCTTTCTCCAATGGCCAATGTCATCTTGACATTTATTCCCTTTACAAAAGCAGCACTTTTGTTGCAATCTGAGGTTGAAGAATTGTTAGATGCTGTGCATATTTAAGGGAATGTATTGGCTGAAGGCTAAAGATTATTTTTAAAAAAGGATATTGGGGCACTTTTTTCTTCCCCTATTATAATAACCTCAGCCCCTAGCTGCTGAATTCACACTCATTCTTAGGGACAAAGTTATAATGAGATTTTTTGGGTGGTACGATGTGCCAGTGGAAGCTTCAGATTCATATTTAATTGATATTAATAATAATAACTGAATTCATACTATTTACCAGGCACTGTGCTACCAGACATGATTTAAGTCCTATTACTCAAAGAGGGAAATTGAAACTTGGAGAGATAAAATAACTTGCTTCAAGCATCACAGACTCTGTTTAGATTCAGGTTTTTATTCTCTGCCATACGTCACAGACTCACTTATTATTCCATGAGGAGGATTCACGCCCTTAACTTTTAGTCCTAAGTATCTGTGACAGTTATCATCAGAGACAAGCTACTAATACTATTGTGTTCTGGGTTATTATTTCTAGAATGCCATTTTAGACTGAGGATTGCAAGGGCAAAAGTAAACGCCCAGCTACTTTTCACAATTAGTGATTCAAAATCTTCAACATTCCGGGGCACCTGGGTGGCTCAGTCGGTTAAGTGTCCGACTTCGGCTCAGGTCACGATCTCACAGTTCGTGAGTTTGAGCCCAGCCTCGGGCTCTGTGCTGACAGCTCAGAGCCTGGAGCCTGCTTCACATTCTGTGTCTCCCTCTCCCTCTGCCCCTTCCCTGCTCATGTTGTCTCTCTCTCTGTCTCAAAAAATAAAATAAACATTTAAGAAAAAATTTTTTCTTAATAAAAAAATTAAAAAAAAACACAAAATCTTCAACATTCCCACAGACAGAGTTTCACTTTTATTTTTTTTTTTTAAATTTTTTTCAACGTTTATTTATTTTTGGGACAGAGAGAGACAGAGCATGAACGGGGGAGGGGCAGAGAGAGAGGGAGACACAGAATCGGAAACAGGCTCCAGGCTCTGAGCCATCAGCCCGGAGCCCGACGCGGGGCTCGAACTCACGGACCGCGAGATCGTGACCTGGCTGAAGTCGGATGCTTAACCGACTGCGCCACCCAGGCGCCCCCAGAGTTTCACTTTTAAATGGTAATTTTTTATTTCAGTTTCTCAGGGGTTTGAACAAAAGCCAAGATTGGAGCTTGGTTTTCTCAAATTGAGTGAGATTAAATTATATCTTGTCTTCATTCTGTCATGCAATGTCTTGGAATTATAAATAGTACTAATACAATTGCCCTTGTTCACTTTGATATACACAGGACTACTAAAACCAACCTAAATTAATTAAACAAGTTTTAATTTGATTCTTAACCTTTTAAGCAGCCTAAAATAAGGGAGATGATCTAATTTGGAAGACACAGATTCCCAGGATGCCAAATCAAATGGATTAAATATAACAAGCCAGATATTAACTTGACTGGAGACACATTTCTATGGACCAGTTTATGCCCTAAAGAGAGATCAAAAATGCTAATCCTACACCTTAGAGACTTGGAATTAGGAAATGTTTATTGATACACCAAGTAACCTGGGTTCATGCTCACTTGATAATTCTGCTCTGGGATAGGTACTTATTTTCTATGCAAAGCCATCCAGCTTTCTTTTCTTTACTCTTAATTTATTTTTGTTTGTATGTCTCTCTCTACACCACACTTGGTGGGAAGATTTTACTGGAGGTAGTGTTAGAGGTGGAGAACTTGACAAAGTGTTTTGAATTACTTAAGAAGAAAACATGTGGTCTATTAATAAAGTATTGGTATTGGTGGTGATGTTGATGATGATGCCAACATTTACTGAACGTTTACTATGTACCAGACCCTACTCTAACTTCCTGAAGTATAGTTACTTCGTTAGTATTTATTTCAACACCACAAGAGGTGTCACCCTTATCATCTCTATTTTTACAACAAGGAAACTAAGGTACATTTCTTTCCTAATTAACTAAACCCAATTAATGGTAAAACCCAAACAATGGTAAACCCATTGTCTTCTGTTATTTGTTTGTTATCACTCAGTAGGTCCATGCATTCAATAAATATTTACCGAGAGTTGATTCTAGAGCCATGAAGGTGAACATGAAACATACCATTACCTCAACGGGCTTAAAATTAAACAGGAAGCAAATATAAGAGGTTAGCAGTTCTGCCTATGGACAAACTCCAGGTCACTATGAAAGCCCAGAGAAGGGACTCATAAGATGTTCTTAACATTCATGTGAAGGAAGACAAACATGCATTAATTTTAAAAACATTATGTGTTATGCAAGAAACTAAAGTAGAGAAGGAGACTACAGAGGTCCTAGGTGGTCATGGTAAGGCAATTTTAAATAGGACGACAGGGGCTGGGGCGGGGGGAGTCCTTGAAAAGAAAAATATTTAAATAAAGACCAAACACTGATGAGAGAGGCAGGCATTCAACTACCTGCAGAAATGCCAGTCTCATCAGAGAGAAAAAAAGAGAACAAATGCAAAGGCCCTGGGGCAGAATAATTCCTGATATGTTGGTGAAACATCAAGGAGGCTAGTGTGGTAGGAGGTATGCAAGTGAGGAAGAGAGTAATAGGAGATTAGATCAAAATGCAATGGAAGCACCAGATTCTTTAAGGATCTGAAAGGTATTGTACATTTTCCTTTCCTTTCTTCTTTTTATTGTTTGTTTACTTTTTCTCTGAAGTGAGATGAGGAATTATTAGAAGGCTGTGAGTGAAGGAGTAAAATAAATTGTGTTCCATTTTTAAAGTAAATTTTATCTTCTGCATTGCATACAGATTGTAGAGAGGTAAGAAAGGAAGCTGGGATACCAGTTAAACCAAAAGTTAGACTGATGAGACATGGAAGTTCCAGGGGGCAGAGATTAAGGGTTAATGATTTGGAGAGTGATAAAATGAAAATAAAACTCAAGAATCATTTTAATTTACACAGTAGTGATAAGATGATTAAAAATAATTGCAAATGATATAATGTAAAACATACCTTATCTTGCCTTTATTATGCTTTGGCATTCCTATGGCCAGTAAGCTCAGTTACTATCAATGAAGATAAGGTCATTGTTTCCTTGCTTCCTGTACTCAATAAATTTAGTCAATACCATTTGCACAATCTGTATCCTATCTAAGGTAGCTATCTCTCAAAAATTTGTTAATGATTGGATATTCATGTAAAAAGACAAGCTTTGACTCTTACCTCACACAGTACACTAAGATTAACTTGACATGGATCATAGATACAAATGTCAAGTTAAAACAGTAAGACTTTTAGAAGAAAACATAAAAGAAAAATCTTCACAACCTAGAGGTAAGTGAAAAATTTTTCAATAAGACTCAAAAAGCAAAGCCATTTAAAATTGATAAATTGGACATTTTCAAAATGAAAATGAACTGCTCTTAAAAAAATGAAATGAGGGGCGCCTGGGTGGCGCAGTCGGTTAAGCGTCCGACTTCAGCCAGGTCACGATCTCGCGGTCCGTGAGTTCGAGCCCCGCGTCGGGCTCTGGGCTGATGGCTCGGAGCCTGGAGCCTGTTTCCGATTCTGTGTCTCCCTCTCTCTCTGCCCCTCCCCCGTTCATGCTCTGTCTCTCTCTGTCCCCAAAAAATAAATAAACGTTGAAAAAAAAAATTAAAAAAAAAAATGAAATGAAAGAAACGTTGGGAGACATATAAATCCTCCCAGTATTATATGTACACAATATAATATAACACAACATATAATGTTCTTCAAAAGACAGCATTAAAAAAAGGAAAATATAGCAACATTGGGAGACATACATACAAACACACACCATATCATATATGGACATACATATATGTGACATGTAGATATATTACATATCAATGCATATATGCTGATTATATTCAATATAATTTTTTTCTTTTTAAATTTTTATTTAATTCTAGGTAGTTAACATATAGTTCAATATTGGTTTCAGAAGTAGAATTCAGTGATTCATCCCTTACCCAGTGTTCATATGACAAGTGCCCTCCTTAATACCCATCACACTTCTAGCCCATCCCACAATATAATTCTATATCGACTAAGAACTCTTAAAACCAATAGTAAAAAAACCAAATAACCTAATATAAAATAAGGAAAATATCTGAATAGACACTTCAGCAAAGAAGATACACAAACGACTATTAAGCACATAGAAAGATGTGTGACAACAATGGTTGCCTGGAAATTGCAAATTGAAACCATAATGAGATACGATAGCTCATGCAACTATTAGAATGTTAAGACACACACACACACACACCCACACACACACACACACACCAATTGTTGGCAATAACGTAGATCAACTGGGACTCTCATACATTGCTAGTAGGAAGGTAAAGTAAGATATCCACTTTGGAAAACAGTTTTGAAGCTTCTTATAAATATAAACATAAACTTAGCTTAGAAAAATGAAATTATAGGGGCGCCTGGGTGGCTCAGTCAGTTAGGTGGCCGACTTCGGCTCAGGTCATGATCTCTCGGTCCGTGAGTTCGAGCCCCGCGTCGGGCTCTGTGCTGACAGCTCAGAGCCTGGAACCTGTTTCGGATTGTGTCTCCCTCTCTCTGACCCTCCCCTGTTCATGCTCTGTCTCTCCCTGTCTCAAAAATAAATAAAACGTTAAAAAAAAAACTTTTTTAAAAAAAGAAAAATTATGTGTCCACCCAGAGTTGCTACATGAATTTTCACTTCAGCTTTATTCATTACAGCTAAAACTTGGAAATAGTCCAAGTATTCATCAACAGCTGAATAGATCAATTAGGGTATATTCATACAATAAAATACAATTCAGCCATAAATAGATAAAAATTACTAATACACAGGAGAACATGGATGAATCCCCAAAACATCATGCTGAGTGAAAGAAGCCAAACACAAAGGACTGCATGCTGTAAGATTCCATACAAATGACTCTCTAAAAGACAGATCTAATTTATACTGACAGAATAAGTTAGGGTTAACCTGGATTTGCAGCGCTGGGGAAGGAATTATTTGGGAAGGACACGGTAGGGTCACCAAATTTAGCAACCAATCAATCAATTAATTAAAATACAGGATTCTCAGTTAAATTTGAATTCAGATTAAAAAAAAGATTTTTGGAGGGGAGGCACCTGGGTGGCTCAGTTGGTTAAAAGTCTGACTTTGGCTCAGGTCATGATCTCCCAGTTCTAGAGTTTCAGCCCCATGTCTGGCTCTGTGCTGACAGCTCAGAGCCTGGAGCTTGATTTGGATTCTGTCTCCTCCTCTCTCTGCCCCTCCCCACCCACCCACCCACACACACTCTCTCTCCCTCTCTGTTTCTCTCAAATATAAACAAACATTTTTTAAAAAAAGAATTTTTACTATGTCTCAAATATTTTATGAGACATATTTATTTTTTGAAATTTAAATTTAACTTGGCATCCTAGCATCTGACTGTGGTGATGGAAATGTTCTTAATTTTGGTTGTAGTAGCACTTATGTAGATTCACACTTTGTCTAAATACATCTAAATATATACTTTATTTTTAAATTATATCTCAATAAATTTGATATTTTTTTTAATTTTTTTTCAACGTTTATTTATTTTTGGGACAGAGAGAGACAGAGCATGAACGGGCGAGGGGCAGAGAGAGAGGGAGACACAGAATCGGAAACAGGCTCCAGGCTCTGAGCCATCAGCCCAGAGCCCGACACGGGGCTCGAACTCACGGACCGCGAGATCGCGACCTGGCTGAAGTCGGACGCTTAACCGACTGCGCCACCCAGGCGCCCCACAATAAATTTGATATTTTAAAATCCTATGCTGTTGCCAACAAGATTACTAGATAAACAAGGTAGATGAAAGCATTCACCATAACCAAAAAAGTTCAACATAAAATTATCATAGTATTACATTTTGTGTCAGAAGTGGAAAATTCATAATATTTGTAAGTTACTGAGGCTCAATCCTAGAATTTCTAGGTATAAAATTGACTTCAGGACATAATTGCTTATTAAAATTCAAGTACTTTTATATTTCCAATTACCTGGTGAACTAGCTGTGTGCAAAATTCTATATTTCTCATTTGTGTTTACATTTTAATCTACGGGTGCATCAGCAGAAAGAAAGGTGAATCTTCACAGACTAGAGACTGCTGGTCTTGAATTTGGTTTTGACTTTCTATATATTTATGAAGGGGAAAGAGATAACCTAGAGATGGGGTTTTGGAGTGGTGGGGATCTGGAGCCGATGGCCAAGAAAGAATTCTTGAGATGTCTTTGGTGCAAGAAAGGTAATTTTACTAAAGCACAGGGACAGGATCTGCGGGCAGAAAGAGCTGCACTGGTATTGTGACTGACTGCATACTGGTAAAAGTGACTGACTGTATACTATGGAGTTGTGAAGGCAAGGGTTGGTGGGGGGAGGGGTAAAGACAAAAGGAAGGCCTCCAGAAAGACTTTCATATGCTAAAGAGGACTCCTAAGATTCCAGGGGCCTTGCTATTGTCTAGCGAAGGTTGTTTTCCCTCTAGTAGGCATTAACATTAAGACTGCAAGGAGTTCCAGGAAGACTGTTATACTCTGTATTTGCCTCAAGTATTTGTCAATGGGTGCAGGTTTTAAGGAAATATAATTTTACTGCCCATTTCCTTCTTGCCTTTGTTCTCCACATCGCTGAGGAGGGGAGGATGATGTTAGGTCTCCAGGAAACTGAGTCTGCAGGTTTCTGCAGATTGGGCTATCGATAAGATTGCTTTTTTCTTGTAATTTACTAAGATATTTGTAAACTGGTGGACTGTGATCTCTATCAGTTAACCATTTGGTTTCCTTTCCTTTCCTTTGTTCTTGGGCAGCCAGGAGTGCCTGAGGAACGTAAACTACATCCCACCTGGAGGCAGACGGTGTTTGTGGGGTATCAGCTTGCCTTATGCTCCCTCATCACTAGAGCCTGAGAAGGTTGGGAGCCTGGACAAGAAAGCCACATGTATAGTCAGGGGCGGAAGAAGGGAATCTAATAAGTAACCTCCATGGTGAATTTACTAGGAAAACACACAAAACCGGGTCTCAGATATACTGGGAATGTGTTTCATTCTCAATCTTTGCTCCATTGTGAACAGAATTCTACTCTTTTCTTAGCCTTGAAAATCCTTAGCAAACTTTCAGTTTAAAATGGGTCTGGCATGATGCCTGGGAGAAGCAAAAGCATATGCTCTTTGTAAAAACACACCTAGACCTCAAGTCAGACCTCAAGTGTTCCCAGGATAAAAGTCAGAAAACATTCCAATTTCAAAATTTCAAAATTTATGAGCAAACAAATCACCTTGAGCGAGAGTGAGCAGAAAACAAACAGCCAGACTAACAAAGCCTATAGATACTGCATTAGCACATGTTGATATAAAAATAGCATGCTTCACATTTTAAATCCAAAATTTATTGAAATTTTGATGAAACAAAAATTTAAAGAAAAAAAAATGGACAGATTTGTCCAAACAATAGCCACCTTTATAAAATTAGAATAATCAAGGCAATATTGGTTCGTGGGTAGATTAATAGAGAAATGGGAGAAAAAAAAAGGGTAGCATAGAACCAGACACAAGTATATTCTTGAAAAGCTAGTCTGTTATGCAGACGGTTCTGTATATCAAAGGTAATCAATAAACTGTTTGATAAATTGTGGTGGGAAAAAAATGTTTACATATAGAAAAAAAAAAGTACAGTACTTGGTTTCATTCTTTGTGCCATGAAAAAATTACCTCCCGAGAGATTAAAGTGTTAATTTGAAAGGTAGAACTACAAAGCCATTAAAAAGCAACATAAGATCTTTATGATCACAGAATGGGTATAGATTTCTAAAGAATAGAAAAAATGTTTTACTAAAAAAAGATTTAAAAATTGGAAAAAGTCTAAGTTGATTAGACTTAGTGTTAATTAGTGTTAATTAGACTTAGTGTTGATTAGTGTTAATTAGAAGATGTTTGCACCACAAATGTGAGAAATAAGTCCAGTGACCCAATCAAACTGTACTTTTTTTCTACATGTAAACATTTTTTCCCCAATTTGTCAAATACTTTATTGATTACCTTTGATATACAGAACCATCTGCATAATAGACAAGCTTTTCAAGAATGTGCTTGTGCCTGGTTCTATGGACATAGAGACTCCGCACAGTGAAGGGAGGCTTTAAGCCCCTTTCTTGTAAGAGCGGGTGTCTGATGGATAGGCACACTGGGGGCAGTTACAACAGATAATTTATCTCCTAGCATGCAAGTCCCTACCCTGATTCCTCATTGGCTGGCTTACCCGGTCAATGCCTATGCCCATGTAAGGCAAAAAAGTAGTCTGAGTGGATGTACCTTCCTTGAGGTGATGCAGAGACTTCAGTTCTTGGAAGAATGCTCATTGCAAAGCCCATGAAAATAAGCCCAGGAAATGGAGAGGGGAAGAACCAGGAAGTGAAGTGTCTAAGGATTTGGGGCTCCACTGTGGGGGTGGGGGAGTGGTCGTACATTTTCCCATAGGTTGTAAACCTATTTTTTTATGTGTATTTATTTGTTTTTGAGAGAGAGTGTGAGAGCAGGGGAGGGGCAGAGACATGGGGAGACAGAGAATCCCAAGCAGGCTTCCAACTATCAGTGCAGAGCCCAATGTGGGTTTGAACCCACAAACATAGACATCATGACCTGAACCAAAACCAAGAGTACGATGCTTAACCGACTGAGCCACCCAGGTGCCCCTGCAAACCTATTGTTAATTAGACAGCACAGCTTTTATTTGGTACTTCTGAAAATGAGTCATCTCCCTTACTTCTCACACAAATAACTGGCCAAGGATTAGTATCTAGAATCCACAAAACTTACAGCAACCAATGAGAAAATAAAAACAGTCAAGAGAAAGAAAAATTCAGAACAAAAACTCCCCAGAATAGAAAAACTATTATGTAAATCATCATATGAATCTCATTAATAACTGGGGACAAAGAAATTATGGAGGAAAAAAATCATGCCCTCCTGCTTGGCAAAAATTAAAATATCTAACTCAAGCACTGATTAGGCTGTTGAAAGCTTTAGCACTACTTATACATTATTAATGGGAATATATAATTATGCTCTACTTGGGAAATCATGTTAGAAAACAATTTAGAATTGTCTTATAAAGCCGAAGGTAAATATCTTTTATGGCCCAGAAATTTCATTCTTATTTCTTACGTATCCTGGAGAAACCCTTACATATGTGCACTGTGACAATACACACAATGTTAAAAGCAGTGCAGTTCTGAACAGCAAAAAAGTGAATCAAACCAAATATTTTTAATAGTAAAATGTACAAATGAGTTGTTAGACATTCATGTAATGTCACAATATGAAAAAGTTACACTGAATGAATTCCAGTTTCACTTATCAATCTAGATGAATGTCAAAAACATAGTGTAAAAAAATAAAATTCATAAAACAACGTGTATTTTTTCCATTTGTAGTAACTCAACACCAAGCAAAAATGGATATTATATGCTTGGGAGATTCATAAATGTAAGACAGATGTATAGACAAGTAAAGGTTCAAGTCTTTAAGGGTACTAATTATGCTAGTTTTTGTAAGCTAGATGTTGGGTACAATGATGTTTATAAATAATTCTTTATCTTGCACATATATGTTATATATACACACACATACATATATGTACATACAAATTATTTACTATTTTATATACATATTTCTATCAATACATGTTTTTAAAAGATCAAGGAAAATATCATAATGCCATTCCTTACAAGAAAGCCATCAAATAACAACATTTTTTACCATGTACTCCCATCTGGTATAAATACGGAAATACTCAGTTCTCTTTGTTTCTCTGCCACTGAGGCTGAATGTAACCTAGGCAAACTTTACCATTTCTCTGTGCTTGTGAGATTTTTTTTCTGCAAAATGTAATGCATATTTTTCATTTGCCTTGGAGGAATGCCATGGGGCTCAAAACATAACTGCTTTAAAAACAAAGCTAACAGATTTTTATCTATTCACTTTAGACCCCAACTACCCTAGAGAAAATTCTTAGATTGCTCATAACCCTTTACAATGGTTTTCCAAGGAAACAAATCTTTCCTTTTTTTTTTTTTTTTTTTTTGAGCATTCACTACCATCATTTAATAACAACATCTGGTATGCACTTTAGTTTTTCAAAGCTATTCCACGTTTGTGATTTCATTTTTATCCTCATAACACCCTCATGAAACGGTGAGGAAATATTCATATGATTTCACAAAAAGTGAAGGTCACAGTGCTAGCAACATCTAAGATTAGTGAGTAAATCATTTAGCTTCCATTCATTATTCTTTATATCATAATATACACTGTAATTCAGTTTCTAAATGTCTTGAACACATTTAACCAAAGCATTCTCTTTTATTTAGTATATTTTTAAAGAGCAACAACTTTCTAATTGTTGACATTATCAATTATATTGTTTTTTTATTTTTTTTAATTTTTTTTAAATTTTTTTAATGTTTATTTGTTTTTGAGAGAGAGACAAAGCATGAGTGGGGGAGGAGCAGAGACAGCGGGAGACCCAGAATCTGAAGCAGCTCTAGTCTCTGAGCTGTCAGCACAGACCCAGACTCGGGGCTCAAACCCACGAACCATGAGATCATGACCTGAGCCAAAGTCGGATGCTTAACCGACTGAGACACCCAGGCGCCCCATCAAATATGCGGTTTTTAAGTGTTCTTAGAACACTTAAGTAAGTAAGAGAAGTAAGAGAACACTCAGTAAGAGAAGTAGTGTCTCATTTTGTATAACCAAGTGAAATCTACAAAGATTGAAATTTGCTTACAGTCACAAAATAATGTGAGATCCTAAACAATATTGAACAGCAAGAGCAGCATTGCATTGCTGTTATCCTTTTTTTTTTTTTTAAGCTACTTATGGGGCACCTGGGTGGCTCAGTTGGTTGAGCCTCCAACTTCAGCTCAGGTCATGGTCTCACTGCTCATGGGTTTGAGCCCCGTGTTGGGCTCTGTGCTGACCACTCAGAGCCTGGAACCTGCTTCAGATTCTGTGTCTCCCTCTCTCTCTGCTCTTCCCCAGCTCATACTCTGTCTCTCTCTCTCTCTCAAAAATGAATAAACATTAAAAAATCAATCAATCAATAAAATCAATAAAATAAAATAAAATAAAAAGCTAGTTTTCTAGGGAATAGAATTAAGTGATTGAGTATTTTAGGGAGCTGGAAACAATTTAAAAACTTAATGTGCAACTTCATGTATTGAATGCCCTTAATCACTAGCTTATCAAGATAAGTGCTGCTTATATATTCGTAAATATTTAGCCTCTAAATAAGAAGAATTCTAGACTTATGCTTTTTCGTAACCCCCCCCCCATCTACTGCTTGATAAAATTAATTAACAAAACTGTTTTTTTCTCATGAAATTGTCTAAAATCTGTCTTCCATCTCCATTTTCCTTTTCAAGATCTCATTACATATTCATACGAGTCAGGGCTTTCCAGAGAAAGAGAACCAACAGGATATGTGTGGGTGTATATACATATGAGAGAGAGAATTATTTTAAGATATTACTTCAGGTGAACGTGGAAGTGTGGCAAACCCAAAATCTGATGGATTAGGCAGGCTGACTAGAGACTCAAGGAAGAGTTAAAATTGGCTGGCAGGAGTCCTTCTTGCTTGGGGAAGGTCACCCTTGGTTCAGTTAGGACCTTTAGTTGGTTACAGGAGGTTCTGCTACCTTACAGAGAGTAATCTGCTTTATCAAAGTCCACTTATTTCAATGTGAATCTCATCTAGGAAACAACTTCGATGACATATGCAGAACAACGTTTGAAGAAATATCTGAACACCGTGACCCAGCTAGGTTGTCACACAAAATTAACCATCACAATTCTGAATGCCCTAGACTCCAATTTGCTCTCTATGGTCTCCATACTTACAGTATACCTCACTAAAAATGCATACTTTACATTTTTATTAATGCATCTAAAATCTATTTGATATCCACTTTGGATAATTACTATAGACTGAATGTTTTTATCCCACCCCCCCCCCCCAAATTCACATGTTAAAATTCTAACCCCCAATGTGAAGGTATAGCAGGTAAGACCTTGGGGGTGGGGTGCTTAAGTGATGAGGTAGAGCCCTTATGAGTGGGATTAGCGTTCTTTTTCCAGAGTCTACAAAGCGCTCCCTTGCTCCTTCTACCATTTGGAGACACAGTGAGAAGACAGCTGTCTGTGCATGACCCGAGAAGCAGGCTTTCACTGCACACCTAAGCTATTGGCACCCTGAGCTTGGAATTCCCAGCCTCCAGAATTATGAGAAATACATTCATGTTGTTTACTACCCACCTCGTCTATGGTATTCAGTTATAGTGGCCCTAAAGGACTAAGACAATAATATTCCATGAAGACAATTAGAAAAGCTCAAAACTTTTTTTTTTTTTTTTTTTTTTTTTTTAATGCTTGAAGACACTCAAGTGGTAAAATAGATTGATAAACTTAGGAAGATGTTGAAAAGGATGAAACTCTACCTAAGGTGCTAAGTATGGCATTTGGGTCATTGTTTTTCCATTGTGAAGGAGGCCAAAGTCAGAGAGAGATGCTAAGAGGCTGTAAAGCTGGACAGTGTCTTGTTAACGCTCAAGGGTTAAGAAGAAAAGCAATACCATCCAGATCATAGCAAGAAGTAGAAGCACACAAGTAAATCTTTCACTTTGGGCTTGGACCTTTGAAAGGTTGCGTGCTGCAAAAAATGGTGAATTGGATGGAGGTCCTCATAGGCGGCTCACACGGATGTCAACTCAAACCCTGAAAGTGATTTTATCTTGTCAACAGGGATGGGCTAAGAGGGCGGGGACAGGGACTTGGGTTATTTGGTGGATTGGTTTTGCTAGCAACAACAGGCCAAGGTAACAGCGACCATATCCGTCTGCTGGCTTTTCACATGATGGATTTCAGCTCAGTGAAATCCTCCTCTGGTGAGGCTCTTTTTGTACTTTTTTTTACGTAAATACTGAGAGAGAGGATTCGAAACAACCTCACTTTATAACACATATGCAAGCTCTGCTAGGTTCATCTTGTAGCTCATACATATTTTAGCTTCATTCCTTACTTGTGTACTTCTTTGTTACTTGTGAAAATGGACATCTCTAAACCCATTTGTTTTTCTGCCACTTTCTCTTTATTTAAAGGCAGGTAATATTTTCTCGATCACAAATATTATGTAATTATTTTCTCTTTCCTCATGCTTTGTATGCTCTTGTAAAATTATATTGATGCCAATGTAGAGTAAGCGAGCTTTAGGAAAATAGAATTTTTATCGGTTTAAAAGGTTTTGGATATTGGGGATTTCCTTTTGGTGACTCAGTAGAAAGTCATTTGAAAATCTTTAGGTTCTCTGTGTTGTTGTTGCTGCTGCTGTTGTTGTTGTTGTCTAACTGCTGGCAAAAAGATGGGATTTTTGTATACAGGATAAATGAGTAAATGAAAATGTGTCCATAGAAATTAATGGGGCCTTTGTGGGTTGAGAAGTTTTCATGTAGTAAGGTACCTTTACAGATAAATCTGTTTAATTTCAAAGGAGTTTGAGGGGGAAAAAACATTGTGAAAATAAAACAATGGCATGGTTAATCTGTATCTTTTGTTCTTACACCAGTAGGGGGAGGTACTTAAATAAAGAGGCTTCATGCTCTCTCTCTCTTTCTCTCTCTCTCTCTCTCTCTCTCTCTCTCTCTCTCTCTCACACACACACACACACACACACACACACACACACACACACAAACACATGATTGTGTCTAAAACTGCCTTCCAAAAGCAATCATAATTCTCTATGGAGGAAGATAATATCATTTTAGACCTCAAATTATTTTTACAAAAAATTCTGCACATTTAATAATGAGAACACTATAAAAAAACAATGAAATACAAAGGGACAATATAACAGAGACCAACCAGCATAAATTGCAGGCAACTGATCCAGAACCACAGAGCATCTGAGTTTACTTGAAATAGGCCATAAAATTGCTGTATTTACTATGTTCCAGAAGATAAAATACATGATTAAAAACTTTAACAGATAACTGAAAAATATAAAAAATAATGCATTGGAAATTCTAGAACTGACAAATACAATAATCACATCTGAAAATACAACTGATGGGTTCAGAAGTAATTAGTTTTTAACTGATGAGGAGAGAATTAGCACTGTAAGATTGGTCAGAAAAAAAAAAAAAAACAGCAGAATTTAGCACAGAGAAGCAAAAGAATTAAAATCAGAAGAGAAGTTAAAGAAACAAAGATGATGAGACAGAATAAAACGATCTAACACAGTTTAATTGGTATACCAGAGAGTGAGGCAGAAGTAATATTTAAAGAAATAATGATTTACAATTTTACAATGCTATTGAAATACACCAATCTGTTGGGGTGCCTGGGTGGCTCAGTTGGTTAAGCATCTGATTGTTGGTTTTGGCTCATGATCTCATGGTTCGTTAGTTTGAGCCCTACATTGCGCTCTGAGCTGACAGTGTGGAGCCTGCTTGGGATTCTCTCCCTCTCTCTCTACCCCTCCTGCTCTCTCTCTCTCTCTCAAAATAAATACAAATACTTAAAAAAAAATACACTAATCTGTAGATATGACAAACGTTAAGAACCTAAGCAGGATAAATGAAATTAAGTCCACACCAGGCCAATCACAGTAAAAGTGCGGAAAAGCAAATACAAAGAGAAAAAAAAAAAACATAAAAATATACAAAGTGATCATCTTTAAACAAAAATAGAAACGAAAAATAGGCAACAAATAGACTAACAGCTGACTTCTCAAAAGAAACAAAGAAAGTAAATACAAATCCCTTAACAGTTTTGTGATCTGTAAATATTCCTTCCTATTCAGCGGCTGTGTTTTCACTTTTTTGATGATGTCTTTTAAGCTCAAAATGTTTTAATTGTAATTAAGTCCAATTTACCTGTTTTTTCCTTTATTGTTTGTGTTTAAGTGTTGTATCTAGTAAGGCTATGCATATACATGTATGCATATACGTGCATATATATAAAGATTAAGATTTGAAATAATTTTAAAAGTCAATAGGATCACCTGCACTTAAACTTATTGCTAAATAACCTGTTTTTCTCAACATGTTAATTTTTCCACCGAATCGTATAAAAACGTGTGCTTTCTATAGATTTTGCTTTACTCCGATTTCTTTTTTTTTTTTTTTTAATTTTTTTTTCAACGTTTTTTTTAATTTATTTTTGGGACAGAGAGAGACAGAGCATGAACGGGGGAGGGGCAGAGAGAGAGGGAGACACAGAATCGGAAACAGGCTCCAGGCTCTGAGCCATCAGCCCAGAGCCTGACGCGGGGCTCGAACTCACAGACCGCGAGATCGTGACCTGGCTGAAGTCGGACGCTTAACCGACTGCGCCACCCAGGCGCCCCATACTCCAATTTCTAATTCTATCCACCTTTCTTAAATCACCAAGAAGCTGAAAAGTTGGCTTGTCACTTTGTAGATAGTAAATAGGAAAATTTTTGTCAAAACCAGAGTTGACATCTCCTTATGCCTTAAATCCAGACCGTCACTTCTAGTTATCCACCTCATGCAAGATATTGAACAGTGGTGATCAAATATGTTTGTGAGATCAGCTTTTGGTGAAATATATTTCTTGATATCTTATTTCTTGCTTAGGTAATTGAAACATTATGGTGAAATAAAGTCCTCAAATCAGAATCTCAAGTTGACGAAGACTGGGCTGAGGATGGAAGTGTTAGGAGACAGGGAAAGTCCAGGATTCCTGGCACAGAACAAGAGGAAATCTGGCCTGGGTTGGTTGTTATTGTCAGGAAATGGGAAACCTGTCCATTCTAGTATCCTCTGCCATGCCCTATACGTTGCCTTCTGCTCCCACAGCTTCTTGCGTGATTGTGTGTGTTTTTGCTCTTATTCAGAAAGAGAGGGGGTCGTAGTAAGAGAATTCAAAATGTTTGCCCAGTAGCAATGATGACACTCTCTAAGCTTTGAGTATTGTTCAATATTTTTATTCTGTGGATCATGCATTACTTATTGAGAGGTTCTTTTTACCTTTTAGAATAGAAGTAATTACTCAGATGACTAGAGCTTCCTATAGTTCAAGAGATTTACTTTGTAACGTTCAGTACTAAGAACAAATCAGCCAATTCATATTTCCTGGTAAGAAACAACAGAATACACAGTTTATATATATTTTTTCTCCCTCTTAACTTACTGCATGGAAACGAAGTCCCATAGATGATGATTTGCTAGAAATACTATACTACTGATTTCAGCCTTTTGCTTTAGGATAAATGATCTTAAAGACTATCAAAGCAGTAGTATTTTAAAAGTGTAAATGTTTTATGCATTTTCAGTGATAGTCCAAATGGATCATTTGTTAAGGTATTTATAATAATAGAATCTGGAAATGATTATGAACAGTTCAATCTGACAACCGAATCATTTTAACTCTCTGATAATTTTGAAATTATTTGCTCATTTTTTTTTGCTTGTTTACCTGAGCCAAGGTAATATGAGGTTGTGACAAAATTTTAAAAAGTAACCAATCTGTTTATATAGGCAAAAATAAAGGACAGGTTCAAATGTGTACACAAAGAACAAAAAGGAAAGATATGCAACCTTTCTACATTATGTGCAATCAAGTAACCCAGGCTAAAGCAGCATTTAGAAATAGGAATCTATTAGAAGAAACTGAAAAACGTGGAGGAGGAGGGCTTTTTGTTGTTGGTGTTGTTGGTCAAATCAATTTTAGTTAAAAAAAAAAATGAAAGAAACTGACCAATAAATGTAGGGATATTTTCATCATAATAAGCAAAATTCATAGTACTGTGATATTACACCACCCATTTTCTAGACAGATACAATGAAAGACTAAGTCATTTTCCTAAGTCAACACTGGGAATAAGCAGATTCTGAATTGGGTTCTCTTTAAAAATTATGACCTGACTGGGGTGCCTGGGTGGCTCAATCGGTTAAGCGTCCCAACTCTTGGTTTCAGTGATCTCTCATGGTTTGTTTAAGCCCCATGTTTGGCTCCAAGAGTGCGGAGCCTACTTGCTCTCTCTCTGCCCCTCCTGCTCTCTCTCTCTCTCTCTCTCTCTCTCTCTGTCTCTCTCTCTCAAAATAAATAATATAACTTTAAAAACAAATTATGACCTTACTAATCACTCTTGGAAATTTCTCTGGAGTGGATGATTATTTCCCATAGCTCCCTTTGGCCTCTAGAATCTTCAGTTTGTCTGGATTTTAAAAATAATTCTCTTAAGCCCAGTGATAATTTTCAGACAACATAGTTTTTGCTACCATGGATTTGGGAATGGAGGAAAAAATATCAGAATGTACAGTCACTGAATGTCAAACCAAAATCACCCTGCCAATCTCATTTAAACTTTCCACCAATTATCTGCTTTTCCAAATACTTAAAGAGGCTGTGGGATTCAAAACTTTTATTTTAATATACATTGTGAAAATGCTCAAATGTTAAAAAGTGAAATTTTATTTATTTATTTATTTATTTATTTATTTATTTATTTATTTATTTATTTTAATGTTTGTTTATTTTTGAGACAGAGAGAGACAGAGCATGAGCAGGGGAGGGGCAGAGAGAGAGCGAGACACAGAATCCAAAGCAGGCTCCAGGCTCCGAGCTGTCAGCACAGAGCCTGACACGGCGCTTGAACTCACGAACCGTGAGATCATGACCTGAGCCAAAGTCGGACGCTTAACCAACTGAGCCACCCAGGCACCCCAAAAAATGAAATTTTAATACCACAGATATAGTGTGTATCTGTTTATGTAATATATGTATACCTGGATTTTACATCTAAAAAAAGTACATTTGAGGGGACTCCAAAGAACCAATTTTTGCTCCTCTAAGGGTGTCACAGCTCCCACTGAGGTTATATGATCCACACAATGGCCACTTTATTTCTAACAGTGCTCATTGGTGTCTTACTTCATTTTTACCTGAAAATCTTCCCTGACATGTTTCTATTATTTTGTCAATTTCAGGTTCTTTTGGACCTAGTTTACCTTTTTATATATACTGTTTCATTAATTTCTGCTTTTATATTTATTAGTTTTATCCTTTTCCTTTCTTTGATTTTACACTTGTGTTCTTTTTTCCTAATTAAATACTCTGCATATTGAGGGCTTTTTCTCCAATATAAATATTTAAGTTCAGTTATATATTGTGATCTTTTAAGTAATATTTTAATTATGGCTAATAGTTACTGAGCACTTACTATTTTTAAAGATCTGTGATAAAATTTTACATATTGTAGCCTATTTACTCCTCACACCAACACCTTTAAGTAAGTAATATTACTTTTTTCCTTTTCTTCGCAGAAAACAAAGAGAGGTAAAATGGCTAGGTCAAGGTCACACAGCTAATAAATCCTGGAGGTAAGATTCAACTCAAGCATTCTGACTCCTGAATTCTTTAAAATAAATGTCTAGAACACTCATTCTATTGGTTCTATTCCTCTGGAGAAGTTGGACTAATACAGATTCTTTTCTGAAACTTGTCTTGACCTAAATACATATATATTTATATTTATATTTATATTTATATTTATATTTATATTTATATTTATATTTATATTTATATTATATATTTTTTTCTTTTTCATTTATTTATTTTCACCTTTCATTTACTTATTCACTTAAACATACTCATTTCATAACCTGTGTCTTATTTTTTCATTACTGTACTTACTAAAAGTCTAATTCTGTTGTTTGTTTGCAGGTTTTGTTTGATGGTTTACTCTCTCTCATCATGCCTTGCTTCCTTGTGAATTTAGAGTTTAGATTGAGCTTATGTTTTGTGGGAAATTTATGGGGTCTTGGTTAAGGAAAGTCCTTTCAAAAATTATTTGAATTGGCCCAGGGACCCACAGGAACATTTTGAATTTTTGTTTGATTTGCCATTTCCTGTACAATGCAGGTGAAATAAATTTGAACCTCAAAACCACATTAGACAAGGCTGATGTTACAATGCTTTTAGGAGACTTTATTTCCCACCCAAGCTCAGGCCAAGACAAACATGTTTATTTTATAATCTTCTTTTCCCAGTAAGACATATTTTTTTTCTTTTTTTCACTTTCACTAAAGTGGTCCCAGTCTCATTTATGCTATTCAATCCTGAATTCCCCAACTTGAGGTTAAAGCCCACTCTGTGGTCAAAGTGATGGCTTTAAAGGATACTCCTAGTTTCAGGGATGGCTAACTCCCTCAGGACTGCTACAACCTTCAAATTCCCTCTCTGATTTTTAGCTTATTCGATCTCCATGGGATTTCCTTTATGTTTTTAAAATCCTAGCTATACTGAGAATCATACATATTTTATTCAGTATTCCTACCTGGTTTGTATTTTGCAGACTATGTATGATTTTTTTTTCTTAGACTATTTAAAATTAATGTCTTTGGTGGAACAAAAACAATTTTAGTCTTAGATGTTAATGTTAGTGTTTTGAATCCTAAAATTAATTTTAAATGTATAAATCCTTTTTATGGATGTAATTATCTTAAACATAAAAATGAAATAGAACTAGTTCTTTAACTTCACTTCTTCATGACTTACACACTCTCTCAATTCATTAGTAGAAGAATTCCTTTCTTATGTCTGGTAATTATTATTTTTTAACTTTAATTTTAATTCCAGTATTAACATACAGTGTGTTATTAGTTTCAGGTGTACAATATAGAGATTCAACAATTCTATACATTACTCAGTGTTCAGCATGATAAAGGTACTCTTAATCCTCCCCACCCATTTCACCCATCCCCCACCCCCCTCACCTCTGGTAACACCAGTTTGTTCTCTATAGTTAAGAGTCTGTTTCTTGATTTGTCTCTCTCTCTCTCCTTTTTTCTTTGCTCACTTGTTTTGTTTCTTAAATTTTACATATAAGTGAAATCATATGCTATTTGTCTTTCTTTGACTAACTTTTCCCTAAATCTTACACTCTCTAGCTCTATGTCACTGCAAATGGCAAGATTTCATTCCTTTTATTGCTGAGTAATATTCCATTATATATATATATATATATATATATATATATATTATATATATGTATATAATATGTATATGTGTATATATGTATACATACATATGTATGTATATAATATGTGTATATATGTATATAATATATATGTATGTATATGTGTGTGTGTGTATATATACACACACACATATATATACCATATATATGCATTATATAATTATAAGAGGTGATAAATATATATCACCTCTTCTTTGTCCATTCATCTATTGATGGACACTTGGGCTGCTTCCATAGTTTGGCTATTGTAAATAATGCTGCAATAAATGTAGGGTTGCATGTATCTCTCCGAATTAGTATTTTTGTATTTTGGGGGTAAATACCTAGTGGTATGATTACTGGATCGAGGGTAATTCTGTTTTTAACTTTCTGAGAAACCTCCATACTCTTTTTCATAGTAGCTGTACCAGTTTGCATTCCCACCAACAGTGAATGAGGGTTTCTTTTTCTTCACATCCTTGCCAACACTTGTTTCTTGTGTTTTTGATTTTAGCCATTCTGACAGGTGTGAGGTGATATATCATTGTGCTTTTGATTTGTATTTCCCTGATGATGAGTGATGGTCAACATCTTCTTATGGGTCTATTGACCATCTGTATTTCTTTTATAATTATTAATAAATAATGGAGAATATGTATAACATTTAAACTTCCCATTTCTTGGTTTTGAGTCTAAACTTTTTGTGAACACTCCTGTGACTGATTTTCTTCAAAATATCATTTTCTGAATCATTTAAGAACAAACGAAAACATTTTGTTTTTGAGAGAGAGAGAGAAAGACAAAGACAGAGGGAGCGAGCAAGCAGGGGAGGGGTACAGGGAAAGGGAGAGAGAATCCCAAGCAGACTCCATGCCCAGTGTGGAACCTGAAGAGGGGCTCAATCTCATGACCATGAGATCATCACCTGAGGCAAAATCAAGAGTTGGATGCTTAACCCACAGAGCCACTGAGACACCCCTAAAACATTTTAAATTATAGTGATATTGAATATGTATAGAGAAAGGAAAATAAAGGACACAATTTTGAAATTACACTACTTGCCAATTTCTCTGTTGTGACAGTATGTGTGCTGAGTTTTGCATTGTCATTTTTGATCTTGTCTTACCAAGGTGTCAAGTACCCAAAATAATGGCAAAATTCACCGTCCACTTCATTCCTATAAAGGACATTTCCCCAAAGCACAAGGATATGTTTTGGAGTATCTGTGTAAGCAGGTTCAAAAAGTAGCATCCAAAATGAACATAACAGGGCACCTGCATGGCTCAGTCAGTAGAGCATGTGACTCTTGATCTTGGGGTTTTGAGTTTCAGCCCCATGTTGGGTATAGAGATTACTTAAAAAAATGCACATGCCTTAGATAAAACAGACTCCGTGAATGGACCTGCAGAACATAATATGCTAAGTGATATATGCCAGACACAGAAAGAAAAATACTCTATGATCTCACTTATGTATGAAATATATGAGTCAAATTCATAGAAACAGAGAGAAGAACAGTGATTACCAGTGGAAGGGAGGTGGGGCAAATGGAGAGATGTTGGTCAAAGGGTACCAAGTTGAAGTTGTAGGATGAATAAATTCTAGATATCTAATGTACAGCATGGTGAGTAAACATCACATTGTACACCTTAAATATACATAATTTGCTAACCAAGAACTATAAAATATGTCTTTGAGGAATGGGATGAAGAACGACAGAGGGAATACACATGTTACGCAGCATTTTTTAGTCACACAGACACATGCACATATACACAAACATATGCTGGCTAGAATATTGATGAAGCCACATTATTATGTATAAGTGTGTACATACACTATGTGAGAAGAACGCATCTTCTATTGAATTTCAATCACTGATATGCATTTGACCACTCTCTAAAACATATTTTTATAAGGCAATTGAAACTCTCTGAGGATAAACCATCTGCATTGCATGTCAAGAAAAAATAATGAACAGATCACTTGCATATATATTTTATTTCTTCCCAGCTAGAGACAGAACATCTCCAAAGAGGAACAGATATAGGAGCAGAAAGAAACTCTGATCATCTTGAACCACCTTCATCTCTTTTTAGCAGGTGAACCTTTTATTTGATGAGTCCAGTAGTGGTGTGTGCATTTTAAGTGTTTGTATACTTGGCCTATTGTATCCACACTTTCACTCAGAATTAAATACTCCTTTGTCAGAGATGTGGATAAATGTGATCCATACTAACTTGATTCTGGTGTGACCTTTCTGCATCACTTATTCTGAATTAAATATTCTGATCATGCTAGGCTACGTCTTGGTTTGGAGTTAACTTTCTTTTTTAAAAAGTTTTTTTTTTCAACGTTTTTATTTTTATTTTTGGGACAGAGAGAGACAGAGCATGAACGGGGGAGGGGCAGAGAGAGAGGGAGGCACAGAATCGGAAACAGGCTCCAGGCTCTGAGCCATCAGCCCAGAGCCCGACGCGGGGCTCGAACTCACGGACCGCGAGATCGTGACCTGGCTGAAGTCGGACGCTTAACCGACTGCGCCACCCAGGCGCCCCTGGAGTTAACTTTCTGTGGTATTTACCTGACCGTCTCAACATGCAGATTTAGGTCTTCTTTTATTTATGCAAACTTCTCTTTGATTATATAGTTTTAAATATTTTTCTGTTTCATTAGTTTGTTTTCCATCTTCAGGCCATACACTTATACTTATGGTGGGTTGTCTTTGCCTGTCTCCCAATTCAACCCTTCTTTCTTTCTCTTTTTCTTTTATTTTCCTGTCACGAAAGTAGTGTAATATACAATCTCTTAGTACATATGAATGAGTTCTTCTATGACAATTGATATGACAATTTTAAATTGAGCTACTATAATTTTTAAATTTAATACCTATTGTTAAAAATGACTATCACAATTCTGATTACACAAACCACAGAAAATGTTGTGTCCCTTTATTCTGGATCACACTTGCTAGCAAATTTTTCTTTCACCCTGTGCTAAGGAGTAGAACATGATACCTAGTAATTGCATTAATTTACATTATTTATTTATCATATATGTTAATTGATTTATGTTTATTGGCTGTATTTACTACTTTGTGAATTCTTGTTCATTTGCCCATTTATCTTATTGATTTGTGCAAGCTTTTTATATATGGTTGACATTAATCCATTCTCTTATATATTGAGTATATCTGTTACATATATGTATGTTATATATTATATAGTTTTTCACTTGAAAATTTTAACTGTCTTTTGTGTTACATAAGTTTTAAAAATGTGGTGTAGCTGCAATTATTCATTTCTTTCTAATGGCCTTTTGCTTTATAGTAAGTGGTCCTACTTTTCCTACCTTAAATCATAAATAAGTTTTCCTATACTTTCTGCTAATATTTCATGTAATTTTTACATTTAGATATTTACCATATCAGCAATTTATGTTTGTGTATTTGTGAGAAGAAACTAACCCATTTTATTTCTTCAAGTTAAGAGCCAAAATTTTATGGGGAGAATATTCTTACATACAAGAAACTTTTTCAAAGGAAGCCTGCTTTATTTATCAGATAATAAAATATCAAAAGGAAAATATCATTTATCTGAAAACATGTTCTATAATTTTGAATTTATGAAATGTATATATTCTGCATTTTAATTTAATTTAATTTAATTTAATTTAATTTAATTTTGGAGAAAGAGTATGAGCAGGGGAGAGGAGCAGAGGGAGAGAGAGAGGAATTTCAAATAGTCCCCATGCTCAACACTGAGCCCAACATGGGGCTTGATCCCATGACCCTGGGATCACTATCTAAGCTGAAATCAAGAGTCAGACATTCAACCAACTGAGCCACTCAGGGACCTCGTCTGCATTTTAAGTGAATACAATTTTAATATAAACCTGTATCATATGTAATTTCATCTGCTAATTTTATTACCTAATCTTAGGCAGGGTTCTAGTATACAGAAAATGAGAAGCAAAAGTTCAACCACACTAAGCAGTGACACAACAGTAAGGGTTTGTGTTGATGTGTAGTGACCATATTTTTAGAATTAACACTGTACAATGCAGAATAAAGGACATAATGACACGTTATGCACAAATAAGGGACGATCTAGGGTCTTTTGCCTGAAGAACAGACATCTTAGAAGATTAATGGTAGCTATCTTTAAATATTTTTTAAAAATGTCATATGTCAAGAAAATAGACCAATGAATAAGAGGTAGAGAGAGGCAATGTTTAATGTTATAGAAAACTACTTAATATGAAAACTGACTAAGCAGTGAGTAGGTGGCCGTATGAGGAAGTTTACTAAAGGAATCCTAACAGAGGGTGAGAGGCTATCTTTTGGGCCACACACAGAGGGACTGGGATTGGACAGGCCGCTGAAGGTCGGACTAATAAATCTTTTATTTCTAAGATACTATTTAATTTTGTGCCACAGCACTTGGAACTTTCATTGTTTCATGAAAACTAAATTATGGGAATATGAACTGAGAATTTTCTAATGAAAATGTAAATTTCATTGGCCATGGAATGAAAGTATTAAGTGAATAATTGGGAACCAGTGTTTATGTAATTTCTATTGGTTGCCATTAACATACTTCTTAGCACAGACAAGACAGGGAAAGGAAAGTAGAAGTGCAAAACCAAGAGGCTAATGGTAATGAGGAGGGGGGTGGGGAAGGCTGACATTTCTGGAGCCTAAAATATCTCGGGAGCTCACAACTCAAATAACCTCTGCCGTTGACCTGTATGTTGGGTTCTCAGCACATTTCAAAACATCTAAGTCATCCCATGCTCTTTTAATCACTTTGATTGTTGCTTGTGAGTGTTCTTAATTTTCTCTCAACACAAGTCAAAATGCTTTAAACAAATTATTATTAAGCAAAACATGCTGTAGGCTATATCCCAGCAATTGTTTTCCCAAGTTATATGTGAACAGTACAGAGTTGTATAATTTTTCTAAGAGATTTGGATAAACGCAGGAGCTGGAATTTCAATCTGATAGTGGAAGTGGAAGCCCTGAGAAAGTGTATTAATTCACCTGAAATAGTGTAGGTCCTACTGACTGACTTCATGACCCTGGTATATAAATTTGCAAGATATATCATTACTTGGGGGAACTAATAAAGTTTATGTGGGGTTAACTACGAGCACATTAGTTACTTGCATGTAGGACATGGGAAGGTAGGAGGAATTAGTTAACTAGGGTAGCAGGGGGTGAGGCAAAGAAGAGCAAAACCAAAATCCTCCCGGGGATTAGGCACAGTGAGTGCGCATGCCCCGGGACCCTGGGAAGGCGGGGCCAACGGAGTCGCCCCAATCAATGCACATGACTAATATTATCAATGAAATTTTCCTCTGAAGAAACAGAGAAACAGGAAGGCCATTCGCTTGCCAGAGACAGAAACCACTCTCTTAATTTCCTTTATTATCTCTTCTGGTCTATCTCTTCAGCCTGCCTAATGGAGGACACAGGAAAACAGAAAGAAATATGTGGAAAGAAAACTGTGTTAAGCTCTTCATTAAGCTTCCCTAAAGGTCAAATAATGACAGAGAGCATTCTGACATTTCTGCAAATGATTATACTGGAGACACTCAAAGAAGAATCCACTTAGCTTTGGTTAAAAGTTAAGGTGATGAGAGGTCACCACACGTGCTTCTGGAATGGCATCTACTTGAAACCTTCCTTCCTCTCTCCTTCCCTCCTTCCATGTCTCCTCCTTTCCATCCTTTTATTAATTTTCATGATTTCCTCCCTGCTGATTTTACTTCAGTACAAAATATACCTAAAATATAAAAATACTAAAGTATAAATTCTGGACTCAGAGTCAAACTAAGGCTGGGTCCCTTTTCCAGAATAAACAGTGGTACCTCCTCCCCTTCCTCCCTACCCTACAATTGTTAGGACATTAGGCTGATGGAGGGGCAGTGTGCTGAATGACAAAATAATCTCTGAACACATCTTTTAAAGAAATGCCCAGCTCAGTACTCCTAGTACTGAATGCTTTAATTGGCTATTTTCTCCTTCTGGAGCCCAGAATAAAAATGGTAACCCAATTTTCCAGACACTGTTAGCACTGTTTGGCATTTTCCTAATAAAGCCACAATGCTCTTGGCCTTTCATCATAGCTTTCCAGTAGTTTCTTGAAACCATTCTACCCTAATTACTGTAGCCTGGAAGCATCACCTCCCACCCCCCGCAAGCTTTACTCAGCAATCAGCAATTTGCTGAGAGGAAGGACCACCATGTTATATTTCTCAGACTTTCATGTAGTCAGCCTTCTTTGAAATCCATTCACCTTTCTTTTCAGTCCTGAAGGATGGTCGTGGGGATGCTATTTCCAATTTTCAGAGAGCAATCGGTAGCAATAGGTAGAAATGCCTCCTATAAAGAATTAATTATCAGGTCTGCTAACCTGTGGATCAGAGCTGGATGAGAAACTGGGTGAGGAAGTGTCAATGCAAGATGAGATGTCGTCTCCCTGCAGTCAGCCTGTTGTAATATGATTTCGTGAGCATGGCCTTCCCTTATTTCTGGTTTAGTCTTTATTTAAATGAAAAAGTATTGCCTCAAAAGTGGAAATATCTGGTCACTGACAGTATTGCTTGTAAGTCAAGCCACTATTTTTTTCATGTTAACCAACTGTCTTTTCCCTAATGGAAGGGTAGGTGTGGGGAGTGGGGGATGGAGGTTTGGAGGTGGGGAAGGGGGGTTGATGGGGGCTTCTTTGTCTTGAGATTCCTTTTGAACTGCAAAGGGCAGTGTTCAGGAATCACAGTGAAATTGTTTCTTTCTTCTTTGTTTGGTTTTTGTTGTTGTTGTTTGTTTTTTAATTTTTTTAAATGTTTATTCTTTTTTGACATGGAGAGAGCACAAGCTGGGGAGGGGCAGAGAGAGAGGGAGACAGAATCTGAAACAGGCTCCAGGCTCCGAGCTGTCAGCACAGAGTCCGATGCGGGGCTCGAACCCACCAATGGCAAGATCATGACCTGAGTGAAGGTCGGATGCTTAACTGACTGAGCCACCCAGGTGCCCCTGTTGGTTTTTGAGGGGGGGATTTATTATTCACACTGCCCTCAATAAATAGAGGGTGTGGAGAATGTATAGAAATTTGAGTTGGACAGGTACTAACTCATTTATCAGGGGAGAACTCCAAACTTCATAACCATATCCAAGGAAGGAAAGCTGTTTCCACAGAAAAGGGTGAGATACAGGGGTTGAGTCTACATCAAACTGAGAAAATGCCAATGATTAATACTCGTGGGGAAATAGAACAGAATAAAATCAATATTTCCCTGAAGAAACCATGTTTGAAGAGAGGGAGACATTAGAATTTGATCATCAATTGGCATGCCATAGCTTCGTTTGTTTTTCAGAGTAACTCTTAGATGATACATTATTTGCATTTCACCCATTGAATACTGGAAAGATGAAGAATTGTTCCCCATATCACAGAGCCAGAAGGGGAAACAGTGAGGTGTGCTGGGCTCTGAGCCCTTTGCCCCATCTACTGTAGCACACTATCTCAAACTAAGAAGCAATGTATGTGTACAAACAAAAAGATGTTTAGGTATCGCTACATAAGTTCTTTAAGCAGAGATATACCATCTTTGTTAAGCTGTCTAATCGTTCATTTAACATATATTTATTGGGAGTACAATACGATGTACCTGGGTATATAATAATAACACATAGACAAAATACAGCTTTAAAAACACACACGGCATTAGAAGGAAAAATATGGGGTGAACAGATAATCATTATTGTGATGGACTTTCTGAGAGAATATTCCTCTATGGTATAGAAGGTGCATGGTGCCCCATCTCATCTGTAGGTTTCTATAACATGGGAACATGGGGGTGAAATCACACGGTCTGCTGTCACTACTGTATTTTTTAAACTTTACTGAAAATATTAGCTAATAAATTAGCCAGAAATTAGGAAAGGAGGAGATCAAACTGTCTCTCTGCACTTGAAATTATTCTAATACTGAAAGCCTACCATAGAACCCAGTGGAAAACCACACAAACAACACGAAAATGCAATAAGTAGGATATAACATCAAAAGAATCAATACAATTCATTATATAAAACAGAAATCGCTTCAATGGTGTAAGGTAAAAGAAAAACGTCCTCATTTATGATAGCAACATCCTGATTTAAAAAAAAAATGGTAATATGCTTAGCAAGAAAAGCACAAGACCCATATGGAGAAAATGTTTAACATACCCCCATAAAAAAAGAAAAGCAGAAACAAATGCAGATACAGATTATGTTCTGATAGAAAGTCTTAAAATATAAAGATGCCAGTTTTCTCTGAGTTAATTTCTAGTTCTAACATGATTCAAATAAGAGAACAGCACTTTCTTTTCTTTTTTGCAAATAATCAAGGTGATTCAAAAGATCAGTAGGAAAATAATAATAATAGTGAGGAAACTATGAAAATGAAGATCAGAGAAATAGGTTTAGTTGTACCATTTATTAACATAATTATAAAGTAGAGGTGGCTGAGTGGCTCAGTCAGTTAACCGTCCAACTCTTGATCTCAGAGTTTGTAAGTTCAAACCCCGCATTGGGCTCTGTGCTGGCAGTTCAGAGCCACCTTGGGATTCTCTCTGTCCCTTTCTCTGCCCCTCTCCCATTCTCTCCTCTCTCTCAAAATATAGAAATAAGCTTTAAAAATAATAAAATAATGATAAAGTCTAAATAAATAAGATTATGGCCATGTCTCATGAACAGACATGAAAACAAAAGGAATAAAATAGAAATTCCAGAATTTGATCCAAGTGCATTTAGGAATCTGACTTATGAAAGGCACCATATATATCAGTGAAGTTAATTCAATAGTTAATTCAATAAATGATCTAAGGAAAACTGGACAGTCATCTGGACATAGGCAGATTCATCTAATGGATTAAAGTTGCAAATGTAAAAAATAAAACCATAAAGCAAGACCATAAAATAATGCATTCTTAACGACGGAGCAAGAATAATATTTGTCATTTTGACCAAAAATTCAGGGGCCTTTAAAATGTGGACATTCAAGTAATTTTAAAAAGGACCTCTGCATGCCTTAAACAAACAAAAGAAAAGCAAAACACATCAAAAATAACAGGAGCAAAGAAAAATAGACATTGGTATATTTTGAATTGATACTACCTATGAAGGGGTAATTTCTGGTAGATGGGTAATCTCAAAAGCTTTAAGAAAAAGATCAGGCTCACATTAGAAAAATAAGCAAAGGTAGTTAGTTAGAGAGTTCAGTAAAAAGGAAATACAAATAGGTCTAAAAACTAACCCAGGTAATGGCAATTCCATCCTTCCAGTTGCTGAGGCCAGAAAACCTGGAGGAATAATTTACCCCTTTCGGTCCCTTGCATCACATATCCAAAACTTCAGAAAGTTTTGTTTGCTGTATCTTCAAAATGTATCCAGAACCTGACAACCCAGGTCCTCCATTACCACCCTGAGCCAAGTAGCCACCATCTCAACAGGACCGCTGCCTTAGTCTAACTGTCCTTTCCGCATCCACCCTTGCTCTGTGTGGTCCATTTTCATAGCAACTAGAAGAATCCTTGTAAAATACGTGTCATGCCCCTCGTTTGCTCAAATTCCTCAATGGCTTTCCATTTCTTCCAGAATGAAAGACAAGATCCCTTAAGTTGTTTACAAAGCCCTGTGCACTGTGGCTTTCCATTCTCTCCCTGACAGCCTCTTCCACTCTTCCCCTCTCTGATGCTGCTCCAGTCACACTGAACTCCTGGATATTCTTCCACAATGCCAGATATTCTCGCTTCTTGAGGATTTGGGGCTGGTTATTCCTTCTCCCTGGAACTCACTTTCTCCAGATATCTGATTAGGCCACTCCCTCATCTTCAAGTTTTTGCACATATGTAATTCTGTCAACAAAATCTTATATTGACTCTCATTCCCCCTTCACCTTATTCTATTTTTATTTCTTCATAATTATCACCATCCAATATGCTATATGATTTGCATATATGAATATACATATAGTCACACGCATAGATGATTTTTTTCTGTTCAGTGCACTTTTATATTCCCATTGTCTAGAATCAGGCTGATACATAGTAGAGACTCAGTACATATCTGTTCAACAAATAAATTTAATGATACTCCTAGTCTTACAGAGAAAGGTAAATTAAAATTCCAACGAGATGCCATTTCACATAACGAATTGGCAAAAATCTGAAGTTGGTAAGATGCTGTGGAAGCATACTCTCATAAATTACTGGTGGGAGTATGAAATGGTACAAACCATATGGAGGGAAATTTGGCAATATCTCTAAAAATATACTGGTACATGTCCTTTGGCATAGCAAGTTAAATACCAGTTACACAAGGACAAAATGACATATGTTCAGGTTATTCACTTTCATGTTGCTGTTAAAATTAAAAAAAAAAACAGAAACAAAACTAAATATTAATTGATAAAGGACTGGTTGAACAAATTATGATACGTTAATACACTAGAATACTATATGGCTGGAAAAAATAGTAGTTCTCTGTGCAGGGATTTGAAAAGCTTTCCAAAGTATCTTGCTAAACTTTAAAGGAGAGAGCAGCGTGTACAGTAATCTACCATTCCTGTAGTAAGGGAAACTAAGCAAATACATATTTACATATTTTTTTTTACCTATCAACTATGGAAAGACGCAGAAGGAATTAACTGCTATTTGTAGAATAGAAGTAGTAGGAAAAGGAAAGTGGAGAATAAAAGTGAAAAAGAGACATTACTCTTCACATTTTGATTTTTTTTTTTGGAGTTTTGAACCATGTTAAAGATGATATATTTAAAACACTGAATATATAAACTGATTTTAAAATTAATACAAGATAGTCTAGACTATAAACCGCAAAAGAAGAATAGATAAAAGGACTGACTTTTCAGTCACAGTCTGAAGAGTAATATACGAGCACCAGTTTTCTTCAGAACTTAAACATTTGTTAAACTTTTCAGAATAGACTGCAGAAAATCAATATGTAAATGGATGAACTCAGCCATATGGAAAAACACCCACCTAAGTAATTATTTCTTAGAAATAAGCAGTCCTAATCAAAAGATGAGGGTGTAGTTTCTATCAAAATATGACTACATTAGCATGTTTAAATTGTGACTAAGACAATGCTATTAATAAATTAAAAGGGAAGGATCGCCAGGTTGACTAGAAACAGAAATGCCAGAGTCAGAAAGAGAAGCTGGCAGTTTATTCCTCAGCATCTCATGGGCGAGGGCCCCTGGACAATGGTCACTAGCTTATGGTCTGCTTAGGATGTTTACTGTTATGGACATGGATGCAACAGACTATTAAAATCTGATGTCAAAATCCATTGAAAGTATCCCACTTCACTGCCTTACTTTAATTAAAAACAATCTTCTAATTATTATCAGATGCAGCTTTCAGAGAGTAAATAAAAAGATAAGCCTCATGTGAACATTTCATTCTATTTTTTTCGGTGGAAATCAATACATGTGCATTTTGTTCTCTTCGATATTTTGGTGAATGTAAATCTGTCTCCTTGTCTTAGATTATCTTAGGGATACCAACAAATGCTACGAAGCCTATGGAACTGAAGGCTAGGGGCAGAACTGATGTCATATCACAAAGGTGCTGCCAGAAGGTATTGTCTGAAAGACCAGCCAGTGACATTACTGATATCACCTTCTAGTATTATACTTCTCCTACTACAATGATAAAACCAAAGGAACACAGGATAGGAAGAATGAGGTGACCGAATTAACTCCCAGTATGTCCCAGTTGTTTTTAATGTTATTAGGATGAAAATGTGGGAAAAGTTTTTTGTTTCCCAGGATAACAGACACCATGGTGTAAGTGAAAAAAGATAAAAGATTATCTCTTATTTCATTAATATAGAACAATCATGAAATGCACCATCAATTAATTACCAGGTAGGGCACCTTTCATAAAAAACTGAAAAAACTGAATTCCCTCCTCAATTACTGTGCAAATAAACATTGATAAGAGCTCCCATGTCTCTTTCTGTTAATGATCACTCATGCAAAGAGAGTATTCCATTAGGAAAAAAAAAAAAAAACAAAACAAACAACACCTCCCACACAGTATCACATTTTCTTTTCAAAGTATGGATATGGTGACTAATAGGTTTTTTAAGTATAGAATTATGGAGGGAGAAAACTTAACATAGTTCTAGAAGCTCCTGGTCCCCATTATTCAAATGATTTTTAAGGGATTTTATTTTATTTATGTTAAACCACTTCCTATCAAACTTTTGCCCATAAGAATTTTTCTTTCTTGCCTCATATGTTGGATTTTTAAGAGAATCAAGTATTTGTTGAATACTAGAGAATGGATAGAGTAAGAGCCCCAGGAGACCTCTGTGCCGAATTCCTCTGACCTACTTGGGCCTATGATCTCTTCTTCCTCCCAAACTGTGACCTACTGACTATTGCATACCTTTCGTTTTTTTGGGTTTTTTTTTTTTTGTTTTGTTTTGTTTTCTTTCCATCATTCTTATTCTACTTAATTACTCATTGCTGTAGACAAAAGATGCTACCTTAAATACTATGTGGAGAATTAAATGAATAGTTGTAAAGCATATTAGGAGGTGCTCCTTATTTATTTTCTGTACTGGTAAGTACTTCACAAATATTACCTTGTACAGCACTCAAAACCAGCTTCTGTATCCCTGTATTGCGGAGGAGAATATCAGCAATCACTTTTGATCTCATAGTTAGCAAGAGGCAAGGCCATGTTTAGAACTCATCTCTTTTCTCTCTCTTTCTTTCTTTCTTTCTTTCTTTCTTTCTTTCTTTCTTTCTTTCTTCCTTCCTTCCTTCCTTCCTTCCTTCCTTCCTTCCTTCCTTCCTTCCTTTCTTTCTTTCTTTTTTCTTTTTAAACTACAAGATACATATTCCTCCAAGAAGTGAACAAGGTTAACTGGCTCTCCTTTTTCCTGTTGATTCTCTTCATACAACCCTTTTCCAGCCCCTGTGAGATGGGGTGCTCTGGGAACCAGTTCCGGATTTCTAGGTAGGAACTCTTGTCCAAGGATTGGACTTCTGCCTGGATTCTGCAAAAGCAGACTGATTAGATGATCTCTAATGTTCCTCTGAGCCACCACAACACTGAAACCCAGCCCTGATATCTTAGCTTGGGTTCCCCAGGAAACAAACTCTGAGACAGATTATGATTCAGGAAGTTTACTGGGGAGCGTTTGTCTTGGTTCAAGCTGTTATTAGTAGGGTACCATAGACTGGGTGGCTTACGAACAAAAGATAGGCTAGAAAGTCCAAGATCACCAGTGTCAGCAGATTTGGTTCATAGGTAGTCATCCTTTCCCACTTGTATTCTCACATGGGGGAAGGGCCAGATTGTTCTCTGGAGTCTCATTTATGGGGGCACTAATCCCATTCCTGAAGGCTCTACCCTCATGACCAAATCTCACCCTCCCAAAGTCCCCACCTCTATTACATTGGGAGTTAGGATTTCAACACAGGAATTTTGGTGAGACACAAACATTCAGTCCATAACAGTGTACTTCATGATAACAAGGAAGTGAAGAAAGCAAGGATTAGTTTCAGGGAGAACATCAACTATGATGCAGCAGCAAAAGTCTCAGGCCCTTAAACAGTGAACTCTTGGAGCTTGCCTGGCCTTTCAGTTTTCCCAATGTGAGGCAGAAGCTGGGTCTTTGTATTCTCACATCAAAAGTCATTAGATATAGGCTACCTGGTAAGAGGCAGAAATTTAACAAGGCAAATCCCTTTACCCTGAGGCAATGCCTGGGGAGGAACCCAGCAGTAAGCCATCAACAGGAGTCACAACTTAGTGGGTGGGGAGAATGGAAGTCTCCACATCAAAGAGGGAATCTTGATAGCACACAAGAGGCTTTACTACCCTGGATCTCTCTTCATGGTGATAGTCCTGGGTTCCGGCCTATATTTTGTCTGTCTCTTTGCTCAGATTCATAGTCTAGGTGTATCCTTTATTTCTCTAATTGATTCAAGTCCAGCAGGTTGGTGATGTCTTTTTGGGAATGAAGTCCATGAGATCTAACGTATAAACTGGTCATATACATTGGGTTTTTCAGAACTTCACCTAATTATGCATATATTAACATGAGCTGATTAGCGATTCTGAAATTGAGCTCTCTGTCTCATGTCTTCACTGGTCTTTGGTCCATTCCACATTTCTATAAATTTTGTGGATTTCAGCTTTGGTATGTTACTTGTAAACTGGCCTTTCACTTTCCGGGACTCACATGGTCACTTTGCCATGGGGATGGGGAAGTATTAAAATCTCCCAAAGTTTGTGACGCTGGACATTATAATTTGGCATTTTTGTCAATATTTATTCCTACTCACTTTAATATTTTGAAAGATTAAAAAAAGCTTTTTTAACACAGCCTACAAGAATACAAAGCTCTACAAAAGTCATCTTGACCTATAGACCATAGCCTTGAAAACGCTGGCAAGATCCCTATGCCCATGCAAGGCAGTGGAAGTTGACATAAGTCAGGATTCAATTAGCAAGTATTTCTTTATTTGCCTTTTTTCCTAACTCATACTTAGTCCTTTTTTGGCCATTTCTTTTCCTTAAAAAATCTTACTTCCCTCTTGTAAATATGAAATTTGGCAGAATATTTCAGACATGAACACTGGCATTTGAGAGAAAGGTTTAACTGATTAGGTGCTATTATCACTGAAGGGAGAGTTGTAGAGGGAGTTGGGTTGGGTAAGAAGGATAAGATGATTCATGAACTGTAAATAGCTGTGAACAACGTGACCATAAAGCATAGTAGAAGGGTTGAAGCATTGTTTTTCAACATATTTTTGGCCTTAATAATTAGGTCTTTTGAGTAGAAAATTGCTGGGGAGGAAAGTCAGATTGTAGGGACTTAAGGACAAAGCCAGTTGGAAAGAAAATGGCAATAGCTGGCTGAGATCACTTACGTGTGAACTCACTCTTCTAAAACTAAAAGAAAAAAAGACAAGAGCAAAGAACAGAGAGAAATATGTGTTGAGGTAGGGGATAGTGACAATGGAAAATATAAGTGCTATGTGCAATAGTATAAAAAAGGGAGTGAGAGGCTAAGAGAAAAGTTACCAGGTGTACTCACAACTGCAAAGAAAAATCTTTCCCTTCCCCCGCCGTTCCGAAACCAGCCAGGGCGTGCCCGGTCGTAGTCTGACATAAAGGCGGGAACCAATCAAGTTCTGCTGAATGGTTTGAAATAAAGGCGGGAACCAATCAAGTTCTGCTGAGCGTTCAAATTTAAATGCCAGCCTATAACAACTCTGTAACCTCAAAAAAATCCCTTAACTTGTTTGTGCCTGTCTATAAAAGAAGCTGTAAGATCCTTGCTCGGGGCCTCTTGCGTCACCAGCGACGAGTGCGCGGAGGACCGGGTTCGAACCTGCAATAAACGACCCTTGCCGCTTGGCTTTGGCTCTGGACTCTGGTGGTTTGTTTTTGGGGGGTCTCTCGAATCGGGGCATATCAGGAGGAGATCAACTCAACTCTTAAGGTTGTAAGATGAATTAAAAATGAATGTGAAATACGGAGAGTGAATGGACTTTGTTTTTCAAAATGGAAATGCAATCGTTTGCTTTATTCAAAGATATACAAATACCATGACAAAATTGTATTTTGAGCTAGTAAATCTCAATGAATTGTAAGAAACCTAGGTTCTATGGTCCTAAAGTGTAAATGAGGTCCTCTGACAACTGAGTTTTCAGTTTGAATCTTTTTTTTTTTCAACATTTATTTATTTTTGGGACAGAGAGAGACAGAGCATGAACGGGGGAGGGGCAGAGAGAGAGGGAGACACAGAATCGGAAACAGGCTCCAGGCTCTGAGCCATCAGCCCAGAGCCCGATGTGGGGCTCGAACTCACGGACCGCGAGATCGTGACCTGGCTGAAGTCGGACGCTCAACCGACTGCGCCACCCAGGCGCCCCTTCAGTTTGAATCTTAAACACTGTGCCCCTGCTATCACTTCCTCCTCCCAATCCTTCTCCCGGTATTTCAGACTTCGTGTAGTCTTTAGTAACATTTTTTTTTTCATGCTGGCACCTTTCCAGCAATAGATGACCAGAATCTTACTCCAGTATTGATCAACAAATCCTCCAATTCCTGGAATATAATTCAAAATGTGGAGATATAATCATGGGGCTCTCTAATTTGCAGGATAAATGATGGGCAGCATTTCTAGTCCCCATACCTCATTCTTTTCATGTCAGTGATATCCTTCCAGAATTCCTACAAATCTACGTAACACAGGTAAAGGTCAATCACTCTGAACACACACTGCAAGTATGGTTAAATGTCTGATCTATCTGGATTTTGTTTTTCAGATTAGTTAGTGAATTATAAATCTGTTTCCCTCTCCACCCCCTCAAAATAAGCAAGCCATTTGTTTCATTAACTTTTAGAAAACAAATCCATTTCCCCAGTGTGTTAAAAAGCCAATTTTACTAAGCATTGAATGCTCATATGTATTTAGGTATATTCTTTTAAATGTTTATTTATTTATTTTGAGAGAGAGAGAGAGAAAGAGAGAGAGAGAGAGAGAGAGAGAATGCACAGGCATATGCTTGAGCACAAATGGGAGAGGGACAGAGAGAATCCCAAGCAGGCTCACTGGCTGTCCACGCAGATCCCAACATAGGGCTCGAACTCACTAACTGTGAGATCATGACCTTAGCCGAAATCAAGAGGCAAATGCTTAGCCAAATGAGCCATGCAGGTGCCCCTATTTAGATCTATTTTGATAACTGATCATTTCTTCCAGTTATCATTTAGTATGTTCCCTCTACAATACTCAATTGTTTTAATTACTATATTTTAACTTAACAAGACAGTTTCTCCCTCATTATCCTCCTTCCAGAATATTCCTAGCTCTTCTAATATATTTATATTTCTAGGTAAACTTTAAAATTATTTTGCAAATTAATAAAATAAATGAACATTCCTTGAAATAATATTAACTGAGATATCATCAAATTTATAGATTCCTTTATGGATAATATGTTTACAATTTTTGCCTTCCTTAAATTAGTTTAGATGACTCCTAGTAAAGTTTTATGGAGTTTATATAAATGCTATACATTTCTTGGGAAGATGTAAATTTCTATTTCTTATTTTACCTTATTACTTACTTTATTTATTTATTTTATATAGAGAGAGCGCTAGAGTGGGGGACAGGGACAGAGGGAGAGAGAGAGAGAAAGATAAAGAGGGAGAGAAAGAAAGAGAGAGAGAGAGAGACAGAGAATCTTAAGCAGGCTCCAAACTCAGCTCAGAGCCTGACTCAGGGCTCAATCTCAAGACTGTGAGATCATGATCTGAACTGAAATCAAGCATCAGATGCTTAATGTTAACCAACTGAGCCACCCAGGAACCGTATTTCTCATATTACTATTTTGAGAGATTATTTTATGATTTTCTCCTTGATTATTATTATAAATCAAAACTCATGCACTCTGTAGATTCATTCAGTAATTGGCTAAATTATCAAATTATCTTTTTTCTGAATACTTTCTTATCCAATTCATTTGGAGGGTTGTTTAAAAATATTCAGACAAAATTTGAAAGTTGTGCCTCCTCTTTTTTCAATAGGTAGATATTATAAAGTTTGTCTTTTCTAACTGAATTAGTTCAGTAAGAAGGTGTGTATAATCTTTATGTTCCTGAATTTAATAATACTTCTAATGTTTCACCACTGAAATAATATTAAGCAATTTTTCTGATCTCTCATTAGGGATTGTGATTTGATTAAATATTTGGGGGTTATATTAGATATAATTTATTTAAATTTACATATATACATTATATCTATGTAATTTAATAAATATCAGATATTTATTAAATTTTCTCACTTTTAAGTTAATTGAATAATTATATTAGTACATTTCTAAATTATAGATTTTCCTTAAAAACCTGAAAAAATTCTACATAGAAATGATACCAATTTATTTAAATATCTACCAGAATAAATACAAAACTGTAGAATTTTTGCAACCACATACATGCAAAATACTGATTTTCCTTTGCCAATACAAAAATTTGCCATATTAGTAATGGAAGTTTTGCAAGTTTGCCACTGTGGTTCGGTAAACTACTAACAGATTGACTTTCCTGTAGACAACTATGTATAAGCTCTGGGAAATGCACATGCATATGCATGCATACGTGCACACACACACACACACACACACACACACACACACACACACACACCTTCCTGAAGTCTCAGAAGAGTAAACAAAAGCAGAGAGATTCTGGATGACAGTCACAAGTTAAAAGAAGAGACTAGAAAGGCGTGAAGTTTTCTATATTTTTAGCTTTTAATATGAGTCTAGCTGCAGTCAAGATGCCACACACAGCATCTGAAACACTGGTACCCAGGATATTTCTGACATCATGAACCAGAAGTCAAGGATAAGGGTAACCACAGCTGTTGGAGAGTAAAGAGGGAATCTCTGAAATGGAATAAACAAGGGAAGCCCTCAATTCTGTGTTTATATTCTGCCCTAAGTATCTGACTGAGCCCTGACCATGCTTGTGTGGAGCAGGGAGCAAACAGCCATGCTGAAGGGGGAAAATGAGATTTAAATTGCAACCCAAAAGACAAAGACTGCAAATTAGAGTCCAATAAAATTACTGCATACTAAAACAAAAATATCAGTGTTCTGTAATAACAGAAATGAATCCCGAGTTTCTATGATACTGCATTCACAATTCACAAAGTGAAGGATACAAAAAATAAACTTGACTTAAAACAAAGAGAAGGCAACACATTTTCAAGAGAAAATATACTTTCCAGAGGCGAACTCTGAGATGACCCAGATGTTGGAATTAACACAAAAAGACATTAGACTTTAAAGAGCTATTATAAACATTCTGAATGTGCTAAAGGGTAATATGCTCACAGTAAATAAAAAGATAAGAAATCTCAGCAAAGAACTAGAATCTATTTTAAAAATTAAATACAAAATCAAGAACTAAAAAATGCAATATCTGAAATTAAAAATTCACTGGATGGGCTTACCGGAAAAATAAAGATGGTAGTCAATAAATTGGACCAATAAAAATTTCCAATCTTAAGAACAGTTAAAGAAAAACATTTTTTTAATGTGTAGAAACTTAAGGACCTGTGGGATATCAAAATGTTAAATATATTTGTAAATGGAGGCCCTGAAGAAGGATGTAAATGCAGCAGAAAAAGCATTAAAACAAACGACTGAAAAATGTCACAATTAGGTGAAACAGGAAAATTCTACCATTTGTGATGGCATGTGTGGATCTTGAGGACACCATGCTAAGTGGAAAAAGCCAGACACAGAAAGATAAGAATGAGGTGACTGAGGTAACTCCCAGTATGTCTCAGTTTTTTAAATGCTGTTTCATTGAATTTAATACTGAACTTAGATTGAAGTTATGTTGAAATTCCCTATTTGACCTTCATTTCCTTGTTGCCCATGGAGACCAAAGAAAGGCAAATGATGGTAATCCAATACCTCTCCAGCATTTAAGAGATTTTTGCTTCTCACTCATACTATCTATCAACTATGAAAATTAACATTGAGTAAACCAAACTCATAAAAAAAATGATGAGAATGAGCACTGCCTAAGTTACTCCATCCACACAGCTATTTTAATGTTACCTCAAAGGATAGATGCTATTCTTTGGAATTTATGTTCCCCTGTCCAAAGGTTGCTAAACTGATTATTTGTTGACTCTTATGCAAAAGTAAAATAAAAAAGTTGTTTCTTAGGACGCCTGGGTGGCTCAGCTGGTTGAGCGACTGACTCTTGATTTTGGCTCCGGTGATCATCCCAGGGTCCCGGATTCAACCCCATGTCCAGCTCCACGCTAAGTGTGGTGCATGCTTGGGAATCTCTCTCTCACCCTCTGCCTCTCTCACCCACTCATGCACGCTCTCTGTCTCTCGCTCAAAAAAAATTATTTACCATTTTCTCTGACATTCTCAGTCAGAATTTTCTACTTAGACATTGAATTGGTTCTTCAAATGGAAAAGTTGTTTCATTAAGTCCTCTGAATATCTTTTAACATGTTTAAGCAAGGGTAGGATTCTTTTTCCTAGTATGGCATGCATTGTATGAGAGCTACTGATTAAATATTATATGGTTTCAAAACACGGTGAATGCCATGGACTGAACAAGTTTAATTAGAACAAGATTTTGAAATGGCTAAAATATGGGCAGGCATTTGATTTAGTACCTCTATAAGGAGCGGCAAATGTAACTCTGTTATAATGGGCTCACGTGTATACCATCAAAACTGTATCACCAAAAGTATCCAGTACTACAAAAATGATAGAATCTGAGTATAATACAGATTTTTTTTGTTCAAAAGCTTTATGAAATAAGTTGATGACCCTTGATTTTATCCTGAAATCAGCACTGAACCACTGAACCTGTCATGTAGAAGAATAGGTCTTAGGGAAGAACAAACAAAAGCAAATGGTGGGAAATATATATATTTGTTAGTTTTTTTTAAACCCTAACAAGAAAACCACATTTTCCTATAAGAGAAAAAGAGGCTACCTTAAATGTATGAAATTTTTACTTCAAATCAACTCTTGTCTGAGGAAAAGGGGAAAAACCCTAAATAATGCTATTTGAAGCATAGAGGTATTACCATCTTTCATGGCCCCCCAGGGATCTCCAGGAAAATGACGTTAGTAAGAGTGATGAAAAGTACTATAATTGCCATTCATGCCATAATAAAACTAGTTGCACAACTTCTCTTCACAGGAGGGTCTGTTGATTGGTATTAGGTCTCCTTATACATTTGTCCTTTGAGAACCACAGCTGAAATGATACTTTTGGAATCTGACTATATTCTACCATGCTATTTAAACAGAATATAGTTGAAGGTGGCAATGAGATATAGTTACCTTCATCAGTTTTGAACTCATTCTTGGAAATATTAACATACAATCTGATAGGCAGACTTGTTTATAATGCCATTTCCCCCCTAAATATTTCTTCTTTTGAAGCATAGATATTCAGGTAATAATTTTAAGCGATTACCAGATAAGATACATCATTAGGAGATTTTTCCAGATCATAAACATTGCCCTTCAGAGCTTGGTATCTCTTAGTATTGTTGTTTTCAAAATATGCTCTGAGATTCTTCACTGCTGATTTTGAGGGAGACTGAGGACTGGTGAGTGGGAAGGGAAGCCTCCAAATATCACCTGTGTATATTTTTAAATGTTTTATTTATATTTTTGAGAAAGAGAGAGAGAAAGGGGCAGAGAAAAAGAGAGAATCATTGCAGAACCCAATGCCAGGCTCGAACTTACAAACCCTGAGATCATGACCTGATCCAAAATCAAGAGTCAGATGCTCAACCAACTGGGCCATCCAAGTGCCACATCACCTGTGTATTTTTTGACTAGAAAAGCTGACATACTTTACATTAGTCCTCCTCTACTTAAGATTTCTTTTGGAGAAACAGAACTTCTGCCTTGAAAAAAAAAAACTTTTTCTGCTTTACCAAGTTAGCTGTTTTTTATTTTTTTTTTTAACTGGAAATTTTTTTTTGAGCTGGAACCATTGACCTAGTGTGCTTTATTTAAATAACTCATTTAATTTCATGTATTCTCTGGAGAGTCAGTAAAAGTGGAGTGAAATGTTTCTTTTATTATTGTTCTTTTCCACAATATTATGAAATTCATCTTCTCTGGACCTGTCACCACTACTTACAGACGCTAACATTCTTTTCAGAGAGAAAGAGCAGACAGGATAAAAGAGGTGTTTGGTCTGAAGAGAAGTTCACTGTGGCTGGCTGTAACTCCAATTTAATAAGACTGCTTTTGCTATTTGAATTAAGGAAAGAGCCTTTACATCGAGAGCCCTGGTCCTAGTAATGTAAATGGCAATGTCTCCAAAAGGTAAAGACGATTCTCGAGTGACATTAGGTAGAGGGTGTGGGATGTGTGAGTTGCAAAAAGAAAATAAGATGATCAAATTCAACGACTGGAATCTTGAGGAACAAAACGTGAACTCAAGAAGAGAGTCAATGAGAAGATGGAGGTTTATGAGCATTTAGCAAAAGGGGAAGTTGGCAGCTTGGTAAAAGATGGCTCCAATAAAAGAGAGACCTGCCATGTGGGGGTGGGGAGGCAATATCTGAGACTGCTTATTAAAGCCTTGCAGTTCCAATACAATTTGGTTTATATGCTTGGCAAGATACTCAGGACTCTTAAAATTTAAAGAGAAGAACATTGAATGCCATCCAAAATATCAATTCAAAAAAATTTTTTTTAATTTACTTGATATGTGAAGAAAAATTAGATATTCGGAAGTTATTTTTTTATATATATTTGGCATCTGTTCTTCTCTCAAGTAATAACTTTGAAGAAAACATAATTCTGTGATAAGCTTAATGTGCCAGAGCAAAGCAGAGATTGTCCTTGGAAACTGAGTTTAGGCATCCAGAGAAGATTTTCAGCCTCACAAGGATGGAAACCATGAAAAATAGCCTGTGTTTTCCTTTTCAGAATAGACCCAATTTTATCTGTCCAACTGAGAAGTTTCCGGATGCTCATATCAGTTGACCCCTAAAGGTCTGTACTGGTTTGTATGGACTACGTGCATAGGTACATACAAACATACATAAACGCATCGTGCTCTAAAACAATGGCTTGGATCTTTTCAAAAAACCAATTGAAACCTATATGCATTGCTGATAATGCACACGTTATTGTAGTTACTGTTATAGAACACACAGATATCTCCTAAGATAGTTAGACTCAGGTTTGTATTCTTCCATTCCAAAGATTAACCTAGGTTAGCCTTCATATAATAATCTCTCGTAGAAAATGTGTCTCTTCTTCCACATAGTTTCTCTCCTATCCATTAGAAAATACCTGCATTTTCTGTATTCTCTGGAAACACATTCATACAAAAACACACATTTCCCTTGAGGTCCCATAGTGAAAAGCATGGTGGCCTGCAAGGGTTTGGCACATCATCGGGGTTTCGACTGACAGGCTGGCACTCCAAGCTCGCTCTTCCCAGGCAGTGTTGCACAGAAGGGAAACATGGCTAGGAGTCTGAAACTATAAAATCATTTTTCTAAGGATGCCTGTAGTACTGTAGGATGATACACATTGCACTTGAATTGGCTAAACCGTGCCTTCGAAAGTGTTTTTTCTGCAATCTTTATTTTTTTCTTTGTGTTATTGCTGGGGGTGGAGAGGGAAAGAAGATGGAAGAATATGTCTTGTGACAATATTCCGGGAACCCATTATTTCTTATGGGTACAGCCCTTGGGCACATAATTTTTCCCCAAAGGATAGTTCAAAATGTAATATTTTTACTTTATCTTTCTGTATCAAAAAGGTCCTCTGGACTAACAAAGAGAAAAATCTTGTCAAATGATGCACAAATTGCATCTAATTCATCAAATTATTTCGTAACCCACTTTGGGGTAGGGAAATCACAATGAAAGTCTTAAATACTGGAAAAAAATGGATCTGTAGCTACAGAAAATAACCGTTTTTAATGATACCTGTTTTGGGTATTGGTCTTTTAAAACATACAACATTCTCAATCATCTAGGAAACTTAAATATTTCAATAAAAGCTTTTTTTTTTTCATGAAAATCATTTTGCTAATATCTGTACCTACCGAAAGCTGATTTGTAAGCATAAATAGTCTTAGCACAAAGCGTCTAGGGAGTATTAATATTTTCCTACATATAACTTAAGGTGTTCCTTTTGGGGGCTAAGAAATTAGTTTTTGTTTTTTAAGATTTTGGAGATCCAGTCTCGTCATTAACTTTCTACACTACTATAGCCATGTAAGACATATTTATGTTTCTCATATGCACAGAACTTGTCCAGAAAGAATAAAGCAATTTGCCTGAGTCGTTTCAGACGGGTTCATGCTATTCATTCTCCTTGATGGCTTCACAGAATGTTGGTTACCTTTCTCTACCTGTCTTATAATATGAAATACAACATTGCCTACACGTATATTAATTCTACAGGTATTTTTTTCCCCCAAAATCAGTCATTGTCTGGTACCAAATTAGGGAAGTTGACTTTTTTTAAGGTGTCAGTCAGGGAGTATAGGAAAGGCAGAAGAATACAATGAGTTGTCAAACTGAAGCGCAGGGTCCTGCATGATCAGGTTATTTCATTTGCTATGAGCTCCACATTAGCAGTACCCTGTCTGTCTCGTTAGTAATTCATCACCAGTGCCTCCCCAACTCCTAGGGCTGGATCAGTGCTGGTTAAATATATAAATAAATGAATACAAATCTATTAGGTATGTGTCCTTCAGAGAAAGTACTGTGAGCAGTTCAAAGGACACAATTACCACGATTCTTAAACTCAGCCATCAATTGGCATAGAGCACAGGGTGGGTAAAGTGCCAGTGTTCTTTCTTCCGGCATCGAAAATGAACACTTTAAGGCTTAAGGGGGGAGATAATAGTGTGTATAGTCCTTCTTCCAGTTGCCTGAGACCAAAAACCTTAGAATAATCTGTGATTCCTCTTTTTTCCCTACCTACACCTGATTCGTAAATTTATAAAATCTATGGGATCCAATTTCAAAACATACCTGGAACCGGAACACCAGATATTCTGCTGTCCCCCTAATCTGAGTAATCATTTTCTTTCCTAGACTATGGCAAGAGCCTTCTGATTTATTCCACTGCTATTACCCTTGCTGCACACCAGTCTGTTCTCACTCGGCGACCAGTGATCCATTAAAAAGGTAAGCCAGATCATGTCACCCCAATGTCTTCCTATTAGACTCAGAATAAAAGCCCATACCCTTCTACACGGCCTGCAAGATCCTCCTCCGCGATCTCCCTTACCTCCTCTCTGCTCACACTGCCAGCCTTGTGCACACTGATCCAGCAGTGCGGGCCTATCATTACAGTCTTCAAAAACCGCAGGCATGCTCCTACTTTACCGGCTTTGTTCTCTATGTTCCCTCTCCATAGACAGCCCTTCACACAGAAACCTGCTTGGCTTACTCTTCCAGCACTAGTCACTGCTCAAATCTCATTTTCTCTCTGGGGGTTTTACTATCTACTCTATTCGGCTTTGCAAAATGGCCTCCCTTACCCCATCATCCTGCACAATTCTGAATCTCTTTACCCTACCTGCTCTTTAATTTCTATATAACTTATAACTCTCAAATATAACACACAATTTATACTTTAATGTTTTTTGCTTATTTTCTGACTCCTCCATCAGAAGGTTATCTTTTCCAGGGCAAAGAGCTTTGTCTATTTTGCTCACTGGGTATTCTCACAATCTAGAATAATACTCGGCCTCTAATACACACTCAATGGATATTTGCTGAGGAAGTGAATGGTGAGGGATTTATCTATCCCTATTCACCCCTACTACAGAAGAAAACAAAACACATTAAGTGGCGAGGGACTTTGTATGGATGAACATGACTGGTATTCTATCATTTTAGGCATACAAATCACCTTTAAATACACAAGGGCAAGGGGCGCCTGGGTGGCGCAGTCGGTTAAGCGTCCGACTTCAGCCAGGTCACGATCTCACGGTCCGTGAGTTCGAGCCCCGCGTCGGGCTCTGGGCTGATGGCTCAGAGCCTGGAGCCTGTTTCCGATTCTGTGTCTCCCTCTCTCTCTGCCCCTCCCCCGTTCATGCTCTGTCTCTCTCTGTCCCAAAAATAAATAAAAAACGTTTGAAAAAAAAAATTTAAAAAAAAATAAATACACAAGGGCAAGTTAATCAGCACATACTATTGAGAACTCAGTGCATGCTTTACATTTATCTCGATGGTGGGTGTATACAAAAGAAACAGATACTATTCTTACCTCCAACATAACATCTTGGTTGTAACTGGTTAATGAACAAATTCATTTTGTATTATTTAATTAGAAAAATTGCAACTTTTCATAAGGCTTTATGACATTATTCACAAATTGAGTGTGTATTAGAATCATCTGGAGGGCACATTAAAACAGGGAATACTGGGCTCCATCTGTCAGTCTCCGATTTAGTAGGTCAAAATTGGACCAGAGAATCTACATTTCCAACACGTTCCCAGGTCATACAAATGCTGCTATACCTCGCTCTGAGAACCACTTCTCCATGCTAAGGGTTCTCAATCCTGGCTGCACATTAAAGTCATCTAAATTTCTATTAATTAAAAATATATGTATTGATGACTAGGCACTAAACCTACAGATTTATATTTAATTAGCATAGGGTAAAGTATAGTCAATTTGATAATAAGTCCATCCACTGAAGCATCACTATTCTAGTACTATCCAGAGTTAGAGTTTTCATATTCAATGTGTTGATCACAGAAATACTATTCAAGATGAATAGACCCTTTGCAGTGAACAGTACATTACACTGGTCAATTGATCTTGTTTCCTTCTACCACAATTCTTAGACTTTGAGGAGGAGATATTCCTTCTACCATAATTTTTGAACTTTAATTTGAGGAAATAAACTAGGGCATTATCTTCTTCTTTTCAGTTCCCATCACTACTCTACCTTATAATAGACAAGACTAGAAAGGAAAATTCAAACCTACAAATCCAGGTGTATTCCCTTCAAGATTCAATGACCTATTGAGCAAATATTCTTTTCTTTCCATTTTATTAATAAATGCAATTCAGGGGCGCCTGGGTGGTGCAGTCGGTTAAGCGTCCGACTTCAGCCAGGTCACGATCTCGCGGTCCGTGAGTTCGAGCCCCGCGTCGGGCTCTGGGCTGATGGCTCAGAGCCTGGAGCCTGTTTCCGATTCTGTGTCTCCCTCTCTCTCTGCCCCTCCCCCGTTCATGCTCTGTCTCTCTCTGTCCCAAAAATAAATAAACGTTGGAAAAAAAAAATTAAATAAATGCAATTCATAATTCCAGGAAGACCAGCATCTCCCTCCTGATTTTCTATACCCTTAGCCCACAGTTTTTAACGTTCCTCAGAATTTATTCACTTACATTTTTTTAATGCTTATTTATTTTCAAAAGATAGAGTGTGAGTGGGGGAGGGGCAGAGAGAGAGGGAAACACTGAATGTGAAGCAGGCTCCAGGCTCCAAGCTGTATGCATGGCTTGAACTCACAAACTGTGAGATCATGACCTGAGCTGAAGTCGGACACTTAACCAACTGAGCCACCGAGGTACCCCGAATTTATTCACATTAAATGAGTAGTATTTTATCCATTCACCAGGAAGGACAAGGGTTGGAGAGCTACTGTGACCACTTTCCGGATGCCATGTTTGTTTGTTTGTTTGTTTGTTGCTGCAACACAAAAATTGTCACTATTGAAAACTGAAGCAACCCTGTCCAACGCATTCGTATGCTTGTGCCTCATAGATGACTTTGCTAGCCCAGGTAGCAGTAAAGAGGACAGAAGAATGGCACAGTACTCTGTACTCTGAAGATTGCAATTCTTCTGGATTACATTGACCTGATCAAACATTTCACTTAAAATGGAACTTCTCTGTCCATGTGGTTGGGTCAGGTAGGGCTTCCAAGCCCAGAGAGCATACTCTGCTAGAATGAGCTCTCATTCAAGAACTTATTGCCTTTCAGGATAAATTTTAGTTTGAAGTTCTTTTCCTGCAAGGAAATATCCATCTGGAACATCTCAATCTATGACAGAAGCTCTAATAAGGTGGATCCTAAAAGAGGAAGAAATCTGTATTCCTTTTTCTCAAGACTCTCCTTGGCCCCGCATATATTTTTACCTACGATTCAGCTATCACCTCTGTATACCAGGGAAATTTCAGAATAAGAGCTGTGGGTAGCCTCAAAAGTCCTGTTCTTTTTCACAGGGCAATGAGCCCTATTAAAATACTATCCATTTGCATTACTAAGTGTAACCATTCAACTCATTATTTTCCTAGCAATAAAAATCTACTCCAGGTTGATAAATCTATACTATATAGTCATAAAAGGGCTGGCATATTTTTTAAATTCCTCTTTAAAGGGACTTTGTTTTTTGAGCTAGAACTTTCTTCTCCAAACATCCCAAGGAAAGACTATGTTTTATTCATTTGATATTTACATTCGCCCTCCTAGTCTAGCATACCATGTGGAAAGCACTGATTGAATGTTAAATTGAATTAAATGCCTCCCATTCATTCTATTTCTACTTACACAAAATATGTCTCTCTGGTGTTTCTATCCTTCTCATTGGAGATACATAAAATAAATATAATAACTCTTGAACATGAAAATTCTTAAAATGTTTGATGGCAGCTAATTTGTTCCTACCCTTTTGTGTTCTTTAGACCAAACTAAACACTTTCAATTCCTTTCAGTGTTTTCATATTTTAGGGAATTCACAATCCTTACTGTGTCACCACTTGGTCTTAGATCAGAGATTCTTAAAAGTCCATGAACACCTAGGAAATTCATAAATGGGTTTCAAGGAATACTGTAAACCTTCCGAAATTATATATAAAATTCTGTGTATGCACATTTTTTTTCTGGGGAGATATCTATAACTTCTTTTAGATTCCTAATGAAATATTATCTGTGATCTCCCAAAGATAAGGAATCACTGATGGACAAGTTATTCAGTTTGTCATTGTTGATCTTAAAATGTGGTTCCCAAACTTGTGTATAATGCTGCAGTACAACCAGAGAGAGCACAGAAGAGTTGGTATTTCTCTTGTCAAATTGCTATTTTTCTATTAATGTAACTCAAGCTTCCAGTCACCTCTAAGTGTCATTTGATATTCTTAGTTAACATTAGTTTTGTTTGTAAATAAAACTACTAACTCTCTTACCAGCATACACATGGACACACACACACACACACACACACACACACACACACTTGCACACCCAAAACTATATAGAATCATTTTCAAGTTGATTTCCCCTGCTATTTTAATATATCTTTTAATGTGAAATGCATATTCTACATTTAAAATTCATCATGTTGACTTGGCTGTTCATAGTCATAGACACTTTCTTGCATCTTATTTCTTACATTAATTAACCTTTCTGGTTTCTAGTCATTTATAAATTTGATAACCGTGTCTTCTCTCTCATCTTCCAAGTTGTTGATAAAACTGTTGACAGCTCTGTATCAGTCCATAAAAGACACTGCTATGAATCCATTAAGAGCCACACTCTTTGGGAGTTTATCAGTGGAGTATATTGCTGTCAATAAATATTTTCCCAGTGTTTTAGAAAATACACTATGAAAGATTTTAATAATGTCTAAATAAAATTAAGGGCTTATTCTATCCACAACATGCAATTTGCTAATCCTGTCACCACAGAAAATCAGGTTAGTTCGGACAAAACCTTACTGAACGTGGTATCATCATTTGACATCCAGTTACTGACTTTTCCTTTTCAAATTTTTAGTTGGTAACTCCAGAACATCATCAATTTGAAATAATCACTGAAAGATCATCATGTCTAACAATACATTAATCCATAATAACTGTTTGCATAAAAGTGAGCATTTTAGAGTAGTCTAAGGTTTACTTTTACCTTTTAAAATGGATTACCTTCAGAAATTGGTTTTTAAAGCAACCAATTTTCTCTATGATATAGAAACAAGTATTTTAAGAACAATCATAAAACTGACCCACCTTGGTATAATGAGCTTACTGTCATTCTTCCGATGGCAAAGTGATGATTCTTTATAATAAACACTGCCACACATATCATGGTGACTACAGCATAATATATGGAATTGTCAAAACACTATGGTGTGCACCTGAAACGAATATAACATTGTATGTCAGCTACATTTCAATAAAACAAAACAAAGCAAAATAAGACAAAAATACTGCAACACATGATGTTGAATTATTTATGCAAAACTGAACACCATGGGTTTTGTGAGATTTTCTTAAAAATGAACATTTTTTTCCTTTATTGAATGGTGCATGACTGGAAGAAATAATGATGTAGAAAAAATAAATACTTATGAATTGCTGACCATATCAAATATTTTAATGTATTTTATATCACAGGTGGTGAAAAATAATATTTCTAAAACTTCAAGAATTATATATAAATTAGATGCCTTATTAATTTTAATAGTACATAAAATGTGACATTGATTTATTCTGTGAACAATGGATTTATCTACAAATGTCAATAATTCTCTAGAACTAAAAATAAGTTAAGAGTACAGTTTGAATGTTGGGCTGTGGTGCAAGTGAAATAAGAGTAAATAAATAATTTAATTAATAAGAAAAAATATGAAGCATGAAACATATAATTGCAAATGCCTGTTGTTTACTTAAAAATCAATATGTTGCACCGAAATTTTTTTTCCCACATTTTAGAAATAGAAACGCACACACACAAAAATTTTAAGAATAAAATAAAATAAATTTTAATATGTTTTCTATCAGTTTTTAAACTTTATAAAACATGTTTATAATTAAAACACATTTAATCGTTGCAGAAAAAAACCAGGAACTACTTCAAGAATAACCTTGGTCCTATATAATATCTAATTTTATTTGTTGAGATACAAACCATACTTCAGAATAAAAGGGCTGTCATCCAGGTTCCTAAAAAAGGTGAGGGCTAGAGGTGCTAAGGTAACAGGAAACAAATCATGATAACTTTTTTTAATTTTCTTTTTTAACATTTATTTATTTTTTGAGAGACGGAGAGAGAGCATGAGTGGGGGAGGGGCAGAGAGAGAGGGAGACACAGAATCTGAAGCAGGCTCCAGGCTCTGACCTGTCAGCACAGAGTCCCACATGGGGCTCGAACTCATGAACCGCGAGATCATGACCTGAGCCGAAGTGACACTTAAGCAACTGAGCCACCCAGGCGCCCCTAAATCATGATAATTTAATTACATGCAATTTACCTCATGTATTTATAGCTGGGGAAGTTATCTGAAAAACTGGAAAAATGATTTGAAAGTTTGAGAAAGCTGAGGGCATGTTTTTAGATCAAGTGATATGTAAAGATCTATTGAGCCAAAGGAACTTTCGAACCTGAAATTGTTGAGTTCTTGCATGCATCCGCTCAAATGATACTAACATCCTTCTCACATCACATCCATCAATACGTTACCGCCTGCCTGCTTTCAAGCACGTGTGTCCTGTCCACCTGCAGAATGACTATTTCTGTTAACATCAAATCCCTGTCCTCTTCCTACACTCTGCCTACAGCCTTCAGGGAAGATTCATAAAATTATCAGTCATTGAGTCCTGCCATTCTCTTAAGAATGGAAGGGAGTGGCTCTCTTTGGGTTTTGAATTCTGAGTTTAGAGGTTTATTTCTCCATGATAATGGAAATGCAGAGAACAGCAACAAAAATAAATAATATATCATCCTACTGCATAAAAGATGGGGATCTTCCCCTTTGGGTTCCATCGTTGGTCCTTCCCCTTCGGAGATGAGAGGTGGCGAAAGAGACTATGATGGGCATGTTTGAATAAACTGTGTACTGAGCACAGAGGCTTGGCCTGCTCCTTACTAGTAGCACGTGCGTACAAATAATTTGTGGTGTAAATTCTGTGGCACACTACTTAGAAATAAGAGATGAACTACTGTTACACTCAACGGTATAGATAAATATCACAGATGTAAAGATGAGAAAAAGGAGATGGTCACACAGAATACACCGTGTATGATTTTTTTCTATATGAATTCCACGAAGTGGCAAAATTAGCCTATTGTGATAGGTTACAGAGAATGCTGGTTACCCTGAGTGTGCAGGGTATTCACTGAAAAGGGGCATGATGAGCACTTCTGAAACATCATGTATCTTAATCTGGCCGCTGGTTACCTGAGTACATATATACACGTAGAAGCTCCTAGAACTGCAGTTTACCACATTATACTTAAACCATTTAAAAGGCAACATTATTAACACAGGCAATTAAATATAAATCTGCATTAATTGCATGTTTTTCTTTTGTTTTTTTTTAAGCTATTCTAACAACTCAGCTAACCTACCACCTAAGACATTTTATTTTTTTAAATATTTATTTATTTATTTATTTATTTATTTATTTATTTATTTATTTCAGAGAGACAGAGAGACAGAGACAGAGAGAGAGAGACAGAGAGAGAGAGAGAGAGAGAGAGAGAGAGAGAGAGAATAGGAGGAGGGGGAGGGCAGAAAAAGAATCCCAAGTGGGCTCCCTGCTGATACAAGGTTCCATCCCAGGTGAGATCAAGGGTCAGACGCTTAATCGACTGAGCCACTCAGGTGCCCCCACCTAAAACATTTTAAATCTTATTTATGGTGCCTCTCTTATATCCCAACTATTGTATCTAATTTTTATTCCACTTTTTTAAAAAAAATTTTTTTTTCAACGTTTATTTATTTTTGGGACAGAGAGAGACAGAGCATGAAGGGGGGAGGGGCAGAGAGAGAGGGAGACACAGAATCGGAAGCAGGCTCCAGGCTCTGAGCCATCAGCCCAGAGCCTGACGCGGAGCTCGAACTCACGGACCGCGAGATCGTGACCTGGCTGAAGTCGGACGCTTAACCGACTGCGCCACCCAGGCGCCCCTATTCCACTTTTAATTTAAGCCACCTTTAACTTTTTTTCAACTCAATTTAAATAACTTTTCTTAAGGAGGTATATATTAATTTGCATTTAACTAGAATTCTAAATTAGTGTACTTGTAATAAATTTTATGAAGATTCTGGGTTAAGACTTCAGAAACAGGGTTTAGAAGCAGAATCTTATAAAGCCCTTTATTTACACACAAGATTAATTATGATAGGATACAAAAACTGTTACCTTAGAGTTTCTAAAAACCACTGTCTTTTTTCATGATTGGGAAAAAATCCTGATTTCAAATTAAGAAACATTGCATAGTATATCTTACGTAATAACATTTGGCAAGAAATTAATAGAAACATTTTTGTTACAGAAGTAGAATTTGTAGAATATTGTATTTAAATGTTTATTTTATAGTAAATAAAATTTTTGGTTAGGCATATGTAATTCTTCAATCGTGTGGGATGCAGATTAATGAATCAGGATAGCAAAGAAATTCAAAATGTTGCCAAAGAACTCTATAATCTAGAGAACATCTTTCTCTCCCATCCAGTCATTTTTATCTCCCATAGTAGGAGAAAGAAAATATAGAAGAAAAACAACATCCACCAATATGTTGACGTTGTTGGAAGACCATGCAAATATTTCATAAAGAAAAGTCATACTTGGCCCCTGGGTTTTGCTTTCTCAGAAAAGGGAAATACATTTTTCTCTTTCTGAAATGTATGTTTCCAAGAAACAATAGTGATTCCGGGAATTAAACAGAAATCTAATGAAGCCATAATTTTCCTAATACCACAGGATGCATGTGTGTGTTTTCGGTGATACCTTTCTCCCCCAAATGTCACAGAACTACTATGTGTGATGTATCACTCATGCTCATATTTAAATGAAACCTCTGCCTGGAAAAGTACATACTATCTTCCTAAAAATAATTACCTAAGAAGCACATTCCTTCTGATGTTTAAAACCTTGTAGGAATATACTCAACCTTCAAATTTCTTGCACAGGGAGATTTGTGCTATAATAAGGGAAGTGGGGAATTGGAAAGATAATTGTGTGTGTGTGTGTGTGTGTGTGTGTGTGTGTGTGTGTGTATGTGTGTTGTGTGAGAGAATGCACTAATGCATGCCTATCATCAAAGTCAGGAGAGGAATTCTGTGTACTTGTGACTGGGCAAAGAAAGAGGTCCTGTCATGGTGCTTAAAAAATAAAAATATGGAAGAATTCTTATTTTAATGATGAAACAATAAAGATGAACCTCAGTACAGTAGTTATAGGTGAATTATTAGCAATTTTCCTTCATTATTGCAGGGTGTCGGAATATATGGAAAGTGCCCAAGGTGTATTAGCTTTTAGAATGAATGACCATTGAACTCTCTTCATGATAAGTATAATCGTGGGATATAATAATTTGGGATTTCTACTTCCCACAATCAGGCTCATGGAAACTAGAATTTTTGTGGGATGCCCAATTATTCCACTGCTGGAAGGTCAAGAGGGCACTGATGCTTCCAAAATATATAAACAACCAAGAATTATAAAATTCTATGTTCACCAGTGTAGAATTTTATAGAAATTACTATAATACCTTTTGAAGTTTGTCCCATTTATTCAGAATGTTGAGCAATGTATTTATTCATAAGCTATGGATTCTAAATCATCTTCTCCCATTTCACTACGTAGCCTGAAAATATTCCAGCATAAATGAAACAGACTTTCCTCTAGGGTATTGGAAACATTTCCAAATATGATATTTTTAATTAAGTGGAATTAATAGTATGTAAAATAAGTAGATTATTGGTATTTCTATTGACTAGATTGCATAGACAGATTTGCTTATGTTTGCTTTTCATAGATCTTCACTTATTAATCTTTCTTTTTTAATTTATTTTATTTTAAGTTTATTTATTTATTTTGAGAGAGAGAGAGTGGGCACAGAGACAGAAGAGAGAGAGAGTCCCAAGTAGGCTCGGCACCATTAGTCCAGAGCCCAATGTGGGGCTTGAGCCCACAAACCATGAGATCATGACCAGAGCTGAAATCAAGAGCCGGCTGCCCAACCGACTGAGCCACCCAGGCGCCCCTTCAGTTACTAATCTTTTAAACAAACTTTCTTGCCTCAGGGAAGATTTTCAAAGCATATGAGCATTCCAGCAGTCTTAATAGAGCCACTACCTGAGTTATCGGCAGAACTCAGAAGAACCTGAATTCTTCTGATTAGAAATCAATACATTTGAACTAAGGTAGGGATACTTACACAGTAAAAGGTATTGTTGCTACTTCCCGCCCCCTGCCCCCACTTTTAACACACATTTTTAATGTTTGAGGGGTATGGAGTTGAACATATCTCTCATTCTGAATAAAGTTCAATGACCATTGGCTTTTTAAATTTTTTAATTGTTTTATTTCCCAGTCACCATGCCAACACCAGAAAAGAGCTATCTCTCAACTCATGTCTCTGGGTAACTTTCAAAATCAAAGAACATAGTGAAATAGATTAAATAACTCTAAAGTCATTTGTCTTCAAATATTACAAACAAAGAGGTTTAAAAGTCCATCTACGCTACTGTTTTCCTACCTGAATTTTAATTGCTGCTTTTGTGAGAGCATAGCTCCCACTCTTCTTTATTGAAAATGGACCATTTTTACTTTGGCAGTTAAATTAGTGTTTTTTTTTTTTTCTTTTTTTCCCCCACTTCACCTTAAAAACTGTTTCAATGAAAAAATGCTTTCCATCTCCCAAACAGCCAACTTATGAACAAATATATGCCTCACAACCTGGTTTTAAGTGGGGGAACTTATTATATTAAACATGCCTATCTTTTAGTGACATGCTGGTATCATCATTTACAGCATTAACAAGTTCTAAATGTCACTTTCCATTGCTAGGTTTAATTCCAGATCTTAGAAGGCACCATAGAGATAATTTATTTTAATAGTTATAAGCACTTAAAAATATATTTGTAGGTCCCTTTTCTCTAAAAAAAAAAAAAAAAAGTCCACCCAAGTGCATTCTATAAATACATAATAGTGGTGTTTTCTGTTGAATGGGGGTAAGGATGGGGGTGAGGGACAGGTGGACAGACATTTGCTCGGTCACTCTCTATTCTGATCCCTAGGTGCCTCTGAGGTATACTCATGGAAGGTATACTCATGGAAGCTTTGACTGAATATGTCAGAGCTAGTCTATTCACTTCATTTAAAGCTATAAAATGGATTTGTAAAGGGGAAGTAACTTGCAGAAGTCAACACACGGGCCAGTGGATATAAGATGTGAGTCTGATCTACTGAATCACTTAGCTGCCTCATCTTAAATAGTGTTGTCTTGCACACTATTAAAGCAGTTAAGTCACAGAATGAAGCTCAAGTGATATGTGACATGTGAGCCCTTTGTCCCTGTCCTCTTTCTGCAAAATTGCTAAAAATTAATTGTTAGGTGGATTTCAAAGTGTAAAAATAACTGGCCAGACTAAAGGTATCATTGAATATTTCCAGTTTAAGTCCTCATAGCTTTGACTAGCTTTCTCATAAAAATAATCTACTCTTCCCTAAACCCATCATTGTATGGATTCATTTTGGAAAACCTTCTCTTTTAAAAACAAAGGAATGCTATCTTTGTGTTGACTATGAAACAGAGCGATTCCAATGTCCAAGGCCCACTGTCCAGTCGGTTGCTGGATAGGAACAAAAGGGAAGCGAGGGCAGGGAGAGATTCTAATTGTTATGAATTTTTTTTCCATTACAATTTTTGGCTTTCTCTAATTGGTATTCTTGTTTTGTTGTTGTTTTTCCTGCTTCTCAAGGTTGAGCAAATTCCAGCTGGCTTCCTTGCTTCCACTGGAGGCTTGAGCTATGATTTTCAGGTTTATTGAAATGGAGAACATGAAAAAAAATCATCAGAAAATGCCTTTATACTAGTTTAGCATTAGCTGGAACAAATGGACTCACAGAATTTTCTGTCTCCAGTTTTCTCATTACGTATCCTGGTTGCTAAGGAAAACATGTTTGTTTTTAACATACCCAACAGAGAAATTATCAGAAATATCTTTTAAAAATGCAGCTTTCAAAAAATGTATTTTAATGCAGCCAGTTCATTAAAAATCATGCCATACATATCAGTGATCCCAAGTGTGAACTGCTTATGTTCTAACACATTTGATAATTGCAATTTATAAACAGAAATGAGTTTTCATAGTACCTGAATAAAATCATAGTCACTTATCAAGAAGAGCTAATAACCCTTGTTTAATTGATAATATCACTAAAATATTGTATATGTACAGTGAACAACCAGAGCGAATATTATGACTTCAAATAATGCTTCCATATTGAATTTTAATGACATACTACTTTTGATAGACGTAGATTACCAGATACGAAGTTACAACAAAATTAGCAACATTTTCAAAGTGATCTTGTTAGCCATTTCTCAAATTTGAATAATTTAAAAATTCCTTTTAAAGAAAAATGACTTTGAGCTATTCTTATAATAACATTTAACCTGTATGGGTATAAATAATGTATACATGACAAAGTTCTTATACATCTTATACATCTATTTAAAAAAAAACTATAATACAAGTAAAATTAAAGCATTAGAAGGGATTTTTTTCCTCTCACTATTTAAACATGGCAAGCACTTTTGAGTTGAGATGTTAACAACATACCCACTTTGCAGAGATTTAATGATACATGTTTCCCTTTCCTGAGCTCTGCAAATCTTTGCTTGATCAGCACAAATTAATATTCACTTAATGGGAAGGAATAATTCATATAGAAAATCTATACCACTTCTTTTCTGATCATAGCAATAATGATTAGAATACCATGGCACTGCTATGTAGCACCAAAGAATCATTGGCATACCTCAGAGATATTGTGGATTTAGTTCCAGAGCACTGCAATAAAGCAAATGTTGAAATAAAGCAAGTCAAAGGGATTTTTGGTTTTCCAGGGCATACAGAAGTTATATGCACACTATACTATAGTCTATTAAGTGTGCAACAGCATTATGTCAAAAAAACCATTGTACATATCTTAATTAAAAAATACTTTATTTCTATAAAATGCTAATAACCATCATCTGAGCTTTCAGTGAGTCGTAGTCACTGATTACAGATCACCATAACAAATATAATAATACTTAAAAAGTTCGAAATACTATGAGAATTACCAACACGGAGACAGGAAGTAAGCAAATGCTGTTGGAAAAAATGGCACCAACAGACTTGCTCTAGGCAGGGTTGCCACAAACCTTCAATTTGTAAAAAATGCAGGATCTGGGAAGCTCAATGAAGCAAAGAACAATAAAATGAGGTATGCCAGTATACACACAAATGAACACCTATTTGAATAACACCTATCAGTTCAAAGAAGCTGTCACCTGTGACGTTTGTCTTTTTAAGTTTTGTGATGGAGAACACAGAATTAAAAAATTATTGTAGAAATCTTTGTGGAAGATTTCTATTGTAGAAAGAATACATTTTGGTGCCTCTCGGGTTTACCACACTCTAGCCTAACCTTGCTGGAATCTTGAATGTCTATGATTTTTAAATAACTTTAGTGTGATAAAATGTATATATGACTCCTCCATTCGAGGAGCACACGTCCATCAATTTTGAGAGATGTATATGCTGAGAACCCACCACCACAAGATACAAATGCTGTTTCCATCAACTACAGAAGCATGCTTCTGTCCCTCTGCAGTCCATGTGCTGGCTAGCTACTGTGATATTCTATCACTACGCATCGGTTTGCATTTCAGAGTTTTTATTGGATATGTATTATTTTGTGTCTGATTTCCTTCACTGAGAATAATGACTTTGAGTTTCATCTATCTTGTGGGCATTATCAGTTTGTTCCTTTCTCTTTGCTGTAGAGTTTGAATCTCTGTGATTTATCTCTGCTGTATATCCTTAAACATTTTAAAATTATTGTTTATTTAATGTTTATTTTTGAGAGAGAGAGAGATAGAGTATGAGTGGGGAAAAGGTAGACAGAGAGGGAGACACAGAATCTGAAGCAGGCTCCAGGCTCCGAGCTGTCAGCACAGAGCCCTACACAGGGCTCAAACCCACAAACCCGTGAGATCATGACCTGAGCAGAAGTCAGGCACCCAACCGACTGAGCCACCCAGGTGCCACGAAAAATTTCTTTAAATGTTTGTTTATTTTTGGGAGAGACAAAGTGTGAGCGGGGGAGGGGCAGTGAGAGGAGACACAGAATCTGAAGCAGGTTCCAGGGGAAAGAAAGGTGGTAAAAAGCAGACAAAGAGGGGCAGCCTGATGTCAGAGGCCGGATACTCCCCCTTGCAAGCTTTTGGCTTCTGAAGTCTTGCTTGCTGCTTGTATAAGCCTGCAGCCAGGAACCAGAATCTTGACTGTACTAGCCCCGCCCAAGCAGGAAGCACATATGTATAAAAGGCCAATAAAACCTAAGCTAGGTGCTCAGCCTTTGGAGATGACTCCGTTGGACAGGCACCAGTTCGAAATAAACAGTCTTTTCGGATTGCCTGAGTGCATGTTGCCTGTCCCTTCCAGGGAGCCGAGTATTTGCTGTAACACGAGGCTCTGAGCTGTCAGCCCAGAGCCTGATGTGGGCTGAACTCACAAACCTGGAGGTCATGACCTGAGCCAAAGTTGGACCCGTTTAACCCTTTGCTGTAGATCTAATAACAGTAGAGCTTGAGAATCTCTACGTTTGGCGAGTGGTTCACTGGCAGATGACCTAGAGACACGTGTTTCTGAAGTTGTGAAAAAGGAACAATAAGGAGTTCAACGGGTAGCGGATTCCGGGCCCCACCGTCATACCCACGGAGGAGGTGCCGCAACCAGCAGCCTGCCTCTGTCCCCGCCCCGCCAGGAGAGCTGCAAGGCCAAGACCAGCAACTGCCCACCGCCCGCACCCTCAGCGTTGCGGACATCAAGGGCGGCACCTCGACAGGCAGGAGTGCAGGGAGCTGCAGCCCGGTGGCCTCACATCGGTAGTGTTTGTCCCCAGGGAACAAAGAGGTCAACACAAGGAAGGTTTTAAGAACACAAAAGTGGTTCAGTGTAAGAAACGGATATGGTTTCATCAACAGGAATGACACCAAGGAAGATGTAATTGTACATTACAACCCCGGAAGGATCGTGGCAGGGTAGGTGACCAGGGATGGCGGAGTTTGATGTTGAGGGAGAAAAGGGTGTGGAGGCAGCAAATGTGGCAGGCCCTGGCGGAGCTCCAGGGCAAAGCAGTAAATATGCAGCCGACCGTGACCTTGAGAGATGCCCTCGACGTGACAGGGGTCCTCCATGCAATTCCCAGCAAAATTACCCAAATAGCGAAAGTAGAGCAAAGAAGGAGGGATCAGAGCATGTTCCAGAAGGCCAGGCCCCACAGCGCCGCCCTCCGGCAGGCCACCGTTCCCACCTATCTGCTTGCAGAGACCCACTGGGAATCAGCCACAGCCTTCTGACCCTCCAGCACAGGGAGAGGTAATGGAGGGAGCGGACAACCAGAGTGCAGGAGAACAAGGTAGGCCAGTGAGAGAGTATATTGGGGGTACAGAGCACAGTTCCGGAGGGATTCTCGGAGCCAACCACAGGCTAGGGAGAATCAATGCAGAAGATATGGAAAATCAAGGAGATGAGACCCAATGTCAAGCAGCCACCTCAACATAGGTACTGTGGCTACTTCAAACCCCTACACAGATGCCGGGAAAACCCTAAGGCACAAGCTGAGGAAGAGACCAGCTGAGAATTCATCAGTCAGCTCCCAGGCTGAGCAGGGTGGGGCTGAGTAAATGCCAGCTTACCAACTCTACCATCGTCTGATTTAGTCACCCAACATGAAGAAATTAATATGAAATTCCAGCAAGAAGAAATGAACAAAAGATTGGAGCAGATGATCTTAAGTGCTTGCCTTTTGCTCATGGACCAGATAAGCAGGATTATCTGCATTATCTATGTAGCAAGGGGCTTTTATTATTTTTACCTAAAGATGCCCCTTTTTGGTAATGACAAACATGTTTGTTTGTTTGTTTGTTTTTGTCTTGTTTTGCTTCTTTAAGCCTGTTTTTTCTCAATAGGCCTTTTCAAGGTTTTTAGGGGCACCTGGGTGGCTCAGTCGGTTAAGCGTCCGACTTTGGCTCAGGTCACGATCTCACGGCTTGTGAGTTCGAGCCCTGTGTCGGGCTCAGCTCAGAGACTGGAGCCTGCTTCTGATTCTGTGTCTCCTTCTCTCTCTGCCCCTCCCCCACTTGTGCTCTGTCTCTCTCTGTCTCTCAAAAATAAATAAATGTAAAAAAAAAATTTTTTTTAAGGTTTTTAAATTGTTTCACATTTGGTCAAGTTGAGATTTTTTTTTTTTTTAAATTTTTTTTTTTTTTTCAACGTTTTTATTTATTTATGGGACAGACAGAGACAGAGCATGAACGGGGGAGGGGCAGAGAGAGAGGGAGACACAGAATCGGAAACAGGCTCCAGGCTCCGAGCCATCAGCCCAGAGCCTGACGCGGGGCTCGAACTCACGGACCGCGAGATCGTGACCTGGCTGAAGTCGGACGCTTAACCGACTGCGCCACCCAGGCGCCCCTCAAGTTGAGATTTTTAAGAAGATCATTTTTTTTTTTATTTTTTTTTCCACGTTTTTTATTTATTTTTGGGACAGAGAGAGACAGAGCATGAACGGGGGAGGGGCAGAGAGAGAGGGAGACACAGAATCGGAAACAGGCTCCAGGCTCTGAGCCATCAGCCCAGAGCCCGACGCGGGGCTCGAACTCACGGACCGCGAGATCGTGACCTGGCTGAAGCCGGACGCTTAACCGACTGCGCCACCCAGGCGCCCCAAGAAGATCATTTTTAATTTGTAATCAAAGTTTACAACTTGATTTTTTCAAAAAAAAAGTCAACACACACGCCAAGCACCTATTAATGAAGGTTTAAACAATTGTCAAGAAGAAAAACAAAAGGACCAGTACCTGCTGTGTTAACAGAGAGGGGTCTACAGAAACCTGTCATTTTAATCTTGCTGAGTTATTAGCTAGCAGGGAAGATTATTCCTTTCTCAATACTGTCCTTGAGAAAGCACTTTCCTCCTGTTACTGACAGCTTTCTTACTCAGAATTCAGAAAGGATCAATTAAGGAAGAAAAAATAAGCTCTCACCAGAAATATTTTTCTCTTTATTACTGATCAGTTAAGTCCTCTAATAACGAAATTACTCTCAGAGGAAGACATACACATCTATTTCAAATTGGAGGTTAAAACTTTAATCTCATCGGGCACCTGAGTGGCTCAGTCGGTTGAGCGACCAACTTTCACTCCAGTCATGATCTCACAGTTCATGAGTTTGAGCCCCGTATCGGGCTCTGTGCTGACAGCTCAGAGCCTGGTGCCTGCTTCAGATTCTGTGTCTCATTCTCTCTCTGTCCCTCTCCCACTTGTGCTCTGTCTCTCAAAAATAAATAAAAATGTAAAAAAAACCAAAACCCTTTAATCTCATCTTATACGTAGTTCTTACATTGTATGGTAGTGCAGTTATGTATAAATGACTGTGAAGCCTGAACCTGTGTAATATTAATAATTGATAAGAAAAATGTTGATTGTTCCATGATCTTTAAAGTTTTTGTCAAGGCATTCAAAGCCCTCTTACTGTCTATTATAAATGTATCAAAGGATGAAAAACAGTAAAATTAATATTTATTTAGTATACTGCAATTTGTAATACTAGAACCACTGAGAAATTAAAATATTTTATTTCTTTTGTAAAAAACTTACCAAGGGACATTTGAACGGTGCTTACCTTACTGTTCTTGTTGTATAATTTATATGAAGCAGAGACCTTTTCTATGCCTTAGCAAACTATCATACTTCTTTCTAAATTTAGATTACCTTCCAACATTTTAGTTTTTGTGCTTTCAATGTCTGAAATATCTTTGAGAGTTCCTTTAACGTGGAATATTTTACTGGCATCCCTTACTCTGGGACCTGCTACCGGGTTATGAACTAACAGGTGAGCAGTGACTACTCATGGGCAGACTTTGAAACAAATGAGAGGACTGGTCGTCGATAATGATGCACTTCTGTTATTTATGCAGTGATTTGTGGGCCAATGAACTAGTAGTATCACTGGTACTTTATGCAATTATTCACAGTTAATAAACTGTAATTAAAATTTGAACTGTATTTCTGGGGGGTGGTGTTATTTAACTAAGTCGCCATAGCTGAAACTCATGCACGCTGGAACTGTTCAAAACAGCCTCTGTGTGTGTCTGTGTGTGAATCTGTGCATTAAAATTTTCCTATAGTTATAGTCAAAACTAGGACTTGGATTCTCTCTGCGTCTGGTAAACAATTCAGTTTTGGACAGTTTTCTCATTTAAAACATATATCCACTCTATATCAAGGTAAATAAATGTTGATCAAGTTGAGTTAACTTGCATTTTTCTACTTCAAGATCAAATAAGTGCTCTTCAATATATTCTCGGTATATATGATATTTGAGAGAATATAAAATTGAGGTCGTCCTGTACAGATTTAAGTAAACACTCCTTAACTGAAGTTTAATGAAATAAGCAACATATTGGAACACAGAACAGAACACTTACTTTGCAATTAATTTAATTCACAGCCAGGCTTGTAGCCATGCTTCTGCAGTGCAGTTTTTGTTTCTCCACCTGGGAATAGTCACAGAAAAATTGTGACGCCTTAGGTTCCATGAAATCAGGGAAGAGGTGAGTGCTGGCATGTAGAGAGTGGTCAAAAAACAACCACATTTGCTTTTTAAAAAATAATGGTTGAATTCAAATTTTCAGCTCAGTATAAATCTATTTTTCTCCTAATTTTTGCAAAAAGAGTAATTTAAATCATCGTATTTTTTATTATTTAACAGGTATGGAACCATAGACATGAAATGATCTAATAAGCAATTTCCACTAATTTGGGGTTTTTTAACATTTATATAGATGAAAGAATTTTCCAAAATAATCCCTCGCTTTGTTTCTTACTGTATCAGATGGGAACATGGAAGTCATATTAATTTAATTTAATCCCACAATTCTTCATTTGACAAGAATAACAAAGAAGTTAATAAATATCCAAAACTTCCATCTTGAGTGGAAATAATCTCTAAATTCCCTACAAATAAAAATGCCCTCTTTGGGTATTTCTCTTCTCCTCTCCTCCCTTCTTCCTTCTCTTCCTTCCTTCCTTCCTTCCTTCCTTCCTTCCTTCCTTCCTTCCTTCCTTCAAAACACAGAACTCTGTAAAACTTGAGGGTGATGAATGGGTAAAGCAGAAAAACCCAGGGCAAAACAGGAACTCATACTTCTGACTGAGTGTTCACATGAAAGTTTCTACTTTTAATTCTATATCTGAGTCTATCTGGAGGTCTCATCTTCATGCCAGGTTTATACCACTTTATTATGAGAGTTTATACTTGATGGTCCTCAAGGGCAGAAAAATGGAGGAACTCACTAAAAACCATGACAAATCTCTTTCCAAAATTTAGAAATTATATATTCTACCAATTTCGGACCCTCTAGGGAGCAAAAATCCATGATGAAATGTTTTGAATGAAAAATTCTACTTCTGTAATTAGAAGGCAACAAACATTAAACCTTACCTTTTTAAAAAAAAAATGTTTAATTTATTTTTGAGAGAGAGGGAGACAGAGGATCAGAAGGGGGCTATGCACTGACAGGGTGACAACAGCAAGCCCGATGTGGGGCTTGAACTCATGAACCACAAGATCATGACCTGAACCAAAGTCAGATGCTCAACCCACTGAGCCACCCCTGCACCCCAAGCCTTACCTTTTAAAATTATAATCAGTTCTAACTTCACTGCATATGAGGTTGCAAAAGTCTTTATGAAATTGACTTCCAATTCTCTACATGCTGGTGTTTAAATTCTAGCCCTCAGAATATAGAATTCTTTTTTAAATAATAGAATGTATGTGCCAATTACTGCCTATGAGAAACAGCCCCTTCTCTTCATTTAATTGTGCTTAAAATGGAAAATATAACGAAGACAGAAGATAAAACCCTCAGTATTATTTTATTTAAATGTATTTAAAACCAGATTCTAACCATTTCTGCTTTTCATATATGCACATTTTTTATCTTAGCGATCCTTGACTTAAAGTGGTACATAAAGTGACCAGAAGAAAACTGCCCTTAATCAGGACAGTCCCAGTTGTACCAACGTCTTTTGCTTTATATTCTATTTTCAAATGCCACAGAGCCTATTTGGCTCCTATTCTTCTTAACCTTTAGCTACTTTAAAAAAAAAATTGATGTTTATTTATTTTGGGGAAATAGAGAGACAGAGTGCAAGCAGGGGAGGGGTAGAGAGAGGGAGACACAGAATCTGAAGCAGGCTCCAGGCTCTGAGCTGTCAGCACAGAGCCCGAACCCATGCAGTGCGGGATCATGACCTGGGCTGAAGTTGGACCCTCGACCAACTGAGCCATCCAGGTGCCCCAAACTTTCGCTACTTTTAACCTTTAAAGATGTACCTTGACTTCAGGCTGGTATTTGTAATTTTGGAAGTCTTCGCTATAAATCCAAGTTTCCTTTTCTTGCTCTCAGGAAATCTTTTATGCTTCCACAGTAACAAAGCTTAAAAATCTCTGGGGGACAGGTTGGGCGTGGACTCTAAAGTATCCTTCTGTGTTTCAAACATTGAGTTGGGTGAGGTGATAGAGTATAATCAGTAAGCATGTGAACTCTGCATGCAACCCCAAACAATAAATCTAAATTCTAACTTCACCATTTAGTATCTGTGAGACCACGGACAGCTACTTACCTGTCAATGCCCTAATCTTTTCATCTGTAAAATGTAGGTGTGTCTAGCCCATGGAATTTAAAAGAAGTGATATGAAAGTGTTCCTCACACATGACATTCAATTTATACTAGATATTATGATTATTATAAAACATTTTACATTTCTGTTTCACGTAAAATCTCCCCAAGAATCTATAATTTGAAGTTTTATTACTCTGATCACTTATAAAACATTCACTCTTAAAACATGAGAAATATGGCTACCCTCAGAGTTCTAGGATTTTCCTATAAAAATAGAGATGGTTAGAAACAACTGAAGAAGTATTAGAAAGCCTCTTCCAATACTTGAAGAGACTTTAGCTTTCTATAAAGCACCATATGCTATAATTATTTTTGTGACCTGAATGTGACAATCTGTTAAAAATAGTAGAAGTTATGTTAAAAATAACTGTCTTATTTCTGTGAGATGGATTCTCAGGCAAGCGTGCTCCGTTTCAAATAATTACTTCATATTGGTCATTCTAAGTCCCCTTAGGAACATAACACAAACACTTAAAAAAATGCATTGTGTACTGACTGCAGTGAAACGTGTATTTTTTTCCATTGAGAAGCAACATTCACCCCATTTAACCCAATATTCTTTTGTTATTATAAAGTAGAATTAAAAGATAATGCTTTGCATCATTTACAAAAAAATCAGAGGAGGAAGGCACAGCCACTTATAGTAATAATCATTTTTTCCTTTCCATACACTACAGTCCTGAAGTCTTGTATTTTAGTTTTCCATCTCTTACATTGAACATATAAAAGCTGCCCTTTTTCTTTTCAAATTCATATTAAATGGGAAGAGAAACTGTGTCAGAAACTTAAAGATAAAACACAGCATTTTAAAGGAAGAGACAATGTTATTTTGGTTGGATTATATTTTTTTGGTGTGAATTAAAAATTGAAATCATCCAACATTTGATATGTAGAGAGAGGACAGTTAGTACAGAATAATGAGAACCAGTCACTGTGCCTATATTTGTCTCAGTATGTAATTTTCCAAAACAATATTTCAGATGTAACTTTCAGCCAAATATTTAAAGTCAATTTGGTTGATTTCCCTCTTGGTTGTGGAATATTTCATAATGGACTCCTATAGTTCTTCTGATAAAACATCAACCTATTGTACCATAAATATTTAGTCAACATCTGACAGATGATAAGCAACTTATCAGGCTTCAAGAAATTAAAAACTAAGTGAAACATGCAATTCCCTTTCAGGGAGCTCAATCTTTCTGCACGTGTACTTGTATTACAAAACCAGAAACTTTAAGATGCACTATTGAGGTTAATTTTATAGTTGTGATTGTGTTTCCTAATGATATCACCTACTATAATTAGTTTCACCTGTCTGACTCCTGGCAGAGGCATCATTGTATGGTCATCTTGGGAGTAGACTGTTCTTTGGTTGGCCCAGACATGCTCAAAAATGGATCAATGTAGCATTTCACATTTCTCCTCATGACCTCAATATTTTTACATCTCCTTGATTACACTCACCACAAAGCCTTTCATTCCCTTTATTTTCCAGAAGTGTTTTATGGAGAGATATGATATATATTATAAATATATGACATAATAAAAATTACATTTGGTTAAGGATAAAATAATTAACCCAGGAACCAAGGTCATGCTAAAGGTTGGACGAGTGACATAGAGCATATGGAAGGATCAGAGAAGACATTTTTCAAACAGTTATTTGAATATTTCTATATTGTTGTTTATGCTATATAAGTAACATAACAAATAATATATATTATAAATAGTCTCAGAGGTAATTTATGATCTTTAATAGAATCACAGGTTATTCAAATTCAGACCTTTCATTCAGATGATTTTTTTAAGAAAAGAAAATTTAGGGGCGTCTGGGTGGCTCAGTCGGTTAAACATCTGACTTCAGCTCGGAGCATGATCTCAGGGTTCGTGGGTCTGAGCCCCATGTTGGGCTCTGTGCTGACAGCCTGGAGCCTGGAGCCTGCTTTGGACTGTGTCTTCCTCTCTCTCTGCCCCTCCCCTGCTCACTCGCGCACACGCGCTCTCTCTCCCTCTCTCTCAAAAATAAACGTTGGAAAAAAAATTTTTTAAAGAAAATTAAGGAAGAAAATTTGGAAAAGGAAGAAAATAATTCGGTTGTATGGAAATAAAAAAGGCTCAGGAAAACTCACATTTTGACATTCAAAAAACCTTATTCGTTTGCTAAGGCCTAATTATTCCCTCGGTGAAAATACTACACGGGAAGTATTCTGTGGTAAATATGGCCAAAAAACTAAAACTAAATGTAGTTTCATTGGAAAATGATGAAAATTAATTAGTATAATTCTATACTATGTTTCCAGACTTTTGTCTTTTTCTTTGTCATAATTTTCAGTATTCATACTACACAAGTACATATAATTTAAACATTATATCATTTTTAAATTATGTTGAATAGAGTAATTCAAATAAATATAAACAAAAATTAGGCTTTAATTCACTTACCTCGCTTCACATGAATATTAGAAGACTGAAGAAAACATCTCTATTTCCAACTCAACGTGAATAGGAAATCCAACTAGAAAAGAAGGCATTTGGTAAATCCTGATATCCTTCAGACAGTGGTCTTCCTTCTGTATTTGCTTTCAAATTCTGCTCTAAAGGAATTTACTAGTTTCTCCCCATAGCCAGTTATCCCATATCCTCCTCTGACAGCTGATTCTCTTTTATTTTTAACAATTTTAATTATTTCTCCCCTTTCTTGTCTAAAAGAAAATACACATGGAAATATTAATACCTATGTAACAGCCCTTTATATATATATATATATATATATAGGTATAGCCAAGAATCTGACTCAACAAAATATTTTCATGAAATTTTTCCTTGCACGGTCTTAATTGGTAATATTTCGGCGCATTATACTGGAAGAGATACAAAAATTCTCCATATGTTAAAACCTAAACTCATTATTTCTGGGATAATCTTATTTGAAGGCTCACCTTTATTTTTCTCATCGTTTAAAAAAAAAACACACACCAAAAATTTTTTCCCCAGAAGAAAATAATACATACAGTCGGTGGGAGCTCAGAATAAGAGATAACTTCCTTTTGTATTTCTGTTGTCTTCCACTCATAGATTATGAATCTCAAAGAAAATAGCAATGATAATAATAAACCAGTTTGAGTGATCTTAGAAGACTACCAACTCTTTAGGATGGTCTTTGAGTAGGCTTTTATAGGAATTCACTATTGGTTTTCTACCGATTGTTTTATGATTAGAGAAGACATATACCTAGGATCTAAAATTTAGAAGATCAAAATGTAAAATGTTGAGCATAAATGAATTTATCAATGCTATGGTCAACTGAATAAAGTTTTCCTTCTTGTTTCCATGGATGTTTAATTTATAAGTATACAAATATCCAAAGGATTTTTAAATTACAATATTTTTTACAAATGGAAAAATATCTATGTGTATATCCATATTTTCCAGGAATCATTTCAGATAAATGAAAGCAAAGGTTCACTTGTAAGTATTAATATAAAGAACAGAAGTTCTTCCAGTGTTACACAGGCAAATTTTCTATATTAATCTGAAAATTTTTAAAAATGAATTGCATAAAATATGCTCACTCTTACTGCAATCCTTGTCACTGTTTTCCTTGTATTCTCTTCTCAATCAATAGTATACTTTTAAAAAGTGGCTATAATAATGTAATAGATGTATGTGGTTGTTCTCTGCTCCCTGCTCCGCAAAGCTTTTTTTAAAATTGTCTGAATAATGATTCAGTAAATTTGTGAAATCACATTGCCTTGTTGTCTAATAAATTATAGACGTGTAAATAATAATACTTATCTAACTGAAATCAATATTTGGGGAGCCTGGGTGGCTCAGTCAGTTAAGCATCCGACTCTTAATTTTGGCTCAGGTTGTGGGATAGAGCCCCTCATCGGGCTCCACGCTTGAGATTTTCTCTTCTTCTCCCTCTGCTCCTCTCCTCTGTTTGCACTCTCTCTCTCAAAAAAATATATACATACATATACATATATATATGTGTGTGTGTGTGTGTGTGTGTGTGTATACATATGTATATACGTAATAAAATCAATATTGAGATGTTAAAATTCTTGCCATTTCTTACAAATTTGATTTTCTTTTCAAGATTCAGTGGTTTTGAATATATCTTATTTTAGATGGTGGTTTCATGTCATTTTCCTAGGATAACAGTGGATCTGCAGAAGGTAGGGAACATTACCAAATACCTAAACACCAAGTGGTTCAAAAAAATCATTAAAGTATAACTCTGCTCTTTCAAAAACATCACAAAATGTATAAAAATGAAATGATTTAAAGATGCTCAGTGATATAATCCTTTCTGGTGTTGGTCCTCATTCTTCTCTGAGGAGGAAGTTTTGTCCTATTGCTTGAATAGCATCTCAGAGTTGACCCCATGCCAAAGGATAGAGTTGTAACTGGAATACTAGGTCTTATTTGACTAAAGTATTTTCTTTTGTGCTCTCAATTTTTCCACACAAATGCAAATGTCAAGTGTTTTGTTGGTTGTTTCCCCCAAAACCCAGTAGATTTAGAGTTGGGAGAATAATTACAGCCAAACAGTGCATTATAAACAGGATTTGAAATTACTCAATTTTACCAAGAAGTAAACCAGTCATTGGAGATCCTGCCGGCTCCTTTAGATGACCTCTCTTGAAAATGAAAATAAAGCCCTTTAGTATTGGACATATGGTTGTGAATGTCTTCCTGAGAATATGTTTTTAGGTGGACTACTATTCCAGAATAAAGTTGGCTCTTCTCATTTTTTTTATGAGCAGTAAAATGCGTTTCCTAAAGTTGAGCACAGTTTTGAAGAGGTGATTTGTACAAGAACAAAGTCTGTCTGAAGTCTCAAGTAAGTGTCATAAAGTGATGTCAGCCAAGAAATTACATTTCCCATTTTATTTTCCTAATAATAGTTATATTTATAGGAAAGTTAGTATGCTCCAGTTAGAAAATAGAAAGAGAACATGAGAAAATTAATGATATCATTCACAAAAACTGAAAACAAGTCAGAAAAGAGGGATTCATTAAAATAATGTCTATATTTATCAACCCTTCTATTAAGCTGACAAATATTAATTATTTAAAATCATGTCTTTTAAAAAAGTGATGGCTTGAAAGTAAAAGTACCTGAAAGTTCTTCAGTAAACTAAAAACCATGCCATTTTTCACAAAGAACAATTAGAGCGATGGGTTTCAATATCTTTTAAGGATAATATTTTTCAATATTTTTAAGGACAATCAGGATACAGTATGAACCTCAATCAAAGTATTCAAAGAGGACTTCCACCTACACCCCTAGGATCACATCTACTAACCTACCTCTATCTCTGTTATTATGGACAAAATATTAATATTCCTATACATTATTTAACCTTCTCTTGTCTAGTCGGTTTACCCTCCTCTGCTGTGTTATCAATTTTTCATCCTTGTTGGATCATTTTAATTAGAGTAAAAACCCAGTAAGACATATGCCATATTAAAATATGTATTTGTGCACACATTCTGCTCCATTAAAAGCCCCGTTTCTTTGCATCCTTATGTAATAAGACTCATTGAAAATATCATCTCTACTTGTTATCCTTCGTTTACTCTATTTAGGCCAGTATAATTAAACCTTCTCCCATACGACTCCAAGAAACAGGTATTGTCAAGGTCAACCCTGCTAAAATTCAGTGGTTTAACTTCTCAAGAGTTGATTATTTATTCCATCCTAACATCTTTCCTCACTTGATTTTCAAGATATCAATCTCTTCAATTCTCCTCCTACCTCCATCACTGCTATTTTCCTTCCCAATAACCTGTAAATGTTGGAAAGCCCCAGGATTTAGGCCTCAGACTTCTCCTTCACCTACACTTACTCCATAGGAGACCCTATTTAACCACGTAGTATTATTTATACACTTATGATTCTCCAGTGTATATCTCTGAAGCTGACTACTCCTCTGAATTCTAGACTTTGCATATATAATTATTTAGTCAACATCTATAGCTCAATATCTAATATTCATCTCAAACTTAACATAAAAAAAACTAAGCTTTTGATTCCTTACCTCTTCCAACAGCTCTCGCTCATCCACTCTACCTCATTTGGAGTATTTCTTTCATACATCATACCCAATCTATTAGTAAGTTCTATTGGCCTGAGCTTCAAAACAGATCTGGAATTTTACCCTCAGAATTTCTACTGCTACAAGCTTACTCCAAGCCATCACTGCCTCTTATCTGGATTACTCCAATAATTTATAACTGGCATCCTTGTTTTTGCCCTTGCTCCCTACGCTGCTCCCCTAATGGTCCTTTCACCAATGTAAATAAAATCTTGTCACTCATATAAAATTCCTTTAATTAATTCCTTTCTCAGAATAAATACCAAAATGCAAACAATGTCTTATAAGACCCCACCTGTTCTGGTCTCCCCCACCTACCTTCTTGTTAACTCATCTGCCGTCCCTCTCTCTTGTCCCAAACTCTACTCTGTCATACACACCAACTGTACTTGGATGTGTGAAACAATCCAAGCATGTTTTTTGGCTCAGTCATTTCCACTAGGTCTCTCCTTTGCCTGAAACTCTGGGCTTTAGATAAGCTTTCAGTTCACTTTCTCACACCTTGAAGGTCTCTGCTCAAATGCTCTACATGTAGTACACCCCTCATACACAGCCCCCCAAACTTCCTATTCTCTTTCACCCATTTTATTGTATTTGTCAGAGTTTTGTTATTTCCTTACCTGTTTATTGAATGTCTCCTCTTGCTAAAATAAAAGGCCACTGAGGGCCAGGCTGCCTTACCTGATGTTGTATGTAACCCAGAACCTCTAAGAGTTTCTGACATGCGGAAGGCATTCTGTAAATCTCTTGAAGAAAACCTCCATGTTTTTTTTCCACCTCAAAACTCAACCCATGATATGTTTTCTAATACATTTTACCATAAACTCTGACTTCTCCATAAAATTGTCCACCTATAGGGGTATCTGGGTGGCTCAGGTGGTTAAGCATCCAACTCTTGATTTTGGCTCAGGTCATGATCTCACCATTTGTGAGTCTGAGCCCCTCATTGGCCTCTGTGTTGGCAGCATGCAGACTGCTTGGGATTCTCTCTCTCCCTCTCTCTGCCCCTTCCCTGCACACTCTCTCTCAAAATAAATAATAAACATTAAACCAACAAACAACCCAAATTATCCACCTACATTCTTCTAATGTCTCCCCTTGGGACTGATAACTGTTCCTTGTAGGGAAGATTTTAAGTTTAATCATTAAAAAGAAATGTTGGAATTCAGTTTTAAAAGAAAATAAAAGTACAGAAATATTTGATAGGAATACAAATGTTATGAAGCTATCTTATACTTTAATTTTAAATTGAATATTTTAATTTTAAATTAAATTAAACTACTTCTGAATTAGAATAACTGCAGTATGTGTCAAATTCATTGAAATAGAAAGAAGTGTGGTGGTTGCCAAGGGTTGGTGGATGGAGGAAATGGGGAGACACTGGTCAAAGGGTAAAAACTTTAGTTTTAAGGTGAACAAATTCTTTTTTTTTAAGGTGAACAAATTCTGATGATCTAATTTATATCATGATGAATATAGTTAATAGCACTGTATGGCATATTTTAAATGTGCTAAGAGAGTAGATCTTAAGCTTTCTCACTAAAAAAATACCATGTGAGGTGATGGTAATGGATGTTGTAATTGACTTGATTGTGGTAATCATTTCACAGCGTGTGCACATATCAAATTCATCAATCTCTATACTTTAAATATATACAAATTTTGTCAATTATAACTCAATAAATTTGGGGGAAAATAACTTCAGCATAACGCATTTCAGCTGAACGGTTTTTAGAAACGATGCTATGTTATGTTCTTTCTAGAACAAGTTAAAGAAATGCACACATCTAGACCATAATTTTGATTTGGTTACCATCTGGTCAAAATCTCTGATGGTTCCCCACTGAGTGTAGCATCAAGTCCAAGTTTCTTACATTGGTATTTAAGGTTTTTAAGTTAATTACGGGCTACGTTTTAGGTTAACTCCATTTCTACCTCATAACCCAACCTTCCGCCATCATCCCCATTACCCAGAAACATTATGATAGTTCACATCTCATTGCTGCTTTGCTCACATGATGCTGTCAGTTACACTAAGTTTTGAAATCACACAAGTGAGTTTGTATAAATGATAAGTTTCTCTGAATTCCCAAATAAAGTTCATAGGAGTATTTCAACCAAGATACTACGAGTACCTTTGGATCTAAAACTTAGAAAATGTGTGACCTTAGCTAAGGAATGTCACTTAACCCCGGTTTGTTTGCTCAGCTATAAAATGAATATCTACTTTATCACTGTTACTATTTTTGAAAATAGAAGGTGCCTAATAAAATGCCTGAAACAAGTAGACACAAAGTGTGCACATTTATTTTATTTCCTTCTTCCAGCCATCAACCCAATTAATTGTCTATACCAAAGCTCTATCTGTATCATACAACCTCTAATTCATCTGGTTTCACTAGTTTAATCCTTGTCTTTTTTTTTTTTTATTTTTTTTAACGTTTATTTATCTTTGAGACAGAGAGAGACAGAGCATGAACGGGGGAGGGGCAGAGAGAGAGGGAGACACAGAATCAGAAGCAGGCTCCAGGCTCTGAGCCATCAGCCCAGAGCCCGATGTGGGGATCGAACTCATGGACCGTGAGATGGTGACCTGAGTAGAAGTCGGACGCTTAAGGGACGGAGCCACCCAGGCGTCCCTAATCCTTGTTCTTGAAGTTATTTTTTATACATTACTTATTATATGATTATACCAATAACTAAGGCATACACTCTCCCTGGGTACCAATCTACTACTGTTTTTAAGTATTAAACATGTGATTTGAAGTTTCAAAATTTTTATATTGATAAGGAATTATAAAGAGTAAGATAGCTCCCTAGGAGTCTGATCTATCAAAAGATGCATTTATTGTGAAATATTTTAAATATATGAGTTTAATATAACCATCAATCATTGTTAAATTTTCTGATTAACATTACTAAAAATGATGTGGGGTGTCATCAAGGGGTGGTAGTAAATGCAGAGCAATTAGTTTCTGATATTGTTCACAGAAGCATTAAATAGCTTGCATAAGATTATTTTCTTTAAACATTATGTTTTAAAATAACATAATGTTACTTCAAAATTACTGTCTTTTCTTTAAAGATGCTTAAACTTTTTCATTAACTGATCTAGATAAATAATTTATAAGTCAAATTAAAGTCAGAGCCTATGTTGAAATTAGATTTTCTCTGAAGAAGTAAAAAAAAAAAAACAGTTTGTAGAAGGTTAACTCTGATTAGGTAAAAAGAATTTCTTTCAAGTGATGCTATTTCTGTCACATTATCTAAAATTACAGATTTTCTTCCGGCTTTATAGTTTGTGTTTTTAGTCCCTGTTGGGGCACATTGTCCATTAAGTACTTTTCCGTCAAGGTACTGAGTAGTTGTTCTTTTTAAACACAATACAGCAAATAATTTGTTATCAAATGTCCTGGTTGTTTCCTATTTTTTTAAGTACTAGATTTTTTTTATATGAATTGAATTTGCAATCACAACTATTCATTCAGGAGAAAAAGAACCTGCAGATTGAAAAACAGAACAATTTAAAGGAAGGTTCGTTTTGACATTTAAACTTCAAGTAAAAATTAAACTTTGCCAATAGTATTGAATCATAAATAAGACTTTTGTTTTTAATGAAAAAGTAATGTTGTACGTTACAAAAATTTTAAATAAGATAAAATTTGTACTCTTTTTTCATTTTTACCTTTATTTTCCACAGTATTCTTGCAACTTGCCTGTCACATTTGCCTAGATAAACCAAACTGTGTCTCAAGTTTGGAATAAATATTATTTTGAGTATACTGAATATTCTGAAGAATGTGTTAGCCATTTATTTGTCATTATAACCGTTCTACCAAAATTCTTTTCAGTTTTCTTGAGAAATTCCCATATATATTCCCAATTCTATTATTATATTAATAAGCCTTTGGGAAATCTTAGAAAAATGCTATGGTGTGCCTGGGTGGCTCAGTCGGTGAAGCATCTATCTGACTCTTGATTTCAGCTCAGGTCATGAGCTCGCAGTTCATGAGATAGAGCTCCACACCAGGCTCTGTGCTGACAGCATGGAGCCTGCTTCAGATTCTCTCTCTCTCCTCTCTCTGTCCCTCCCTTGCTCTCTCTCTCTCTCTCAAAAAAAACATTAAAAAAGGCTAAAATAATTAAGAAAATTAATAAGTCATCAGCATCAGTACTAGGTCTATAAGTTTATTTCTAAGGTTAAAACACCTTTAGATGGATAGATAGATATAAACAGAGCTAAAGATACAGATATAGATAGATCTATTATTATCTATATTTACCTATTATCTACCTATGTATCTATCTATCATCTTCTGTAATGATTCCAGACATCTTTACAAGAAAGAGCAGCATTTCTTTCAATCAAATTTACTAAGACAGGACATGGCAAACCAGCTTGATCTGACCAAATCAGCTTAGCCATAAAAAGAACTGTTAATATTAGGTATATAAACACTTTCCTCAACCAAGGTATATTTCAGTAAGAAACCTGCTTAGAACTATATTCCACTTTCGTTAAATCCCATTTTAGAAGAATAATATTATCTTCCTTCTTGAGAGATGTTGAGCAAGTCTTTTCTGAGGGACAGAACTGAGAAAAGTGTATTTCCTTCTAACAGTTCTGCTTCTGACCTTCTCCTTACTGCTCATTTCTTTTTCACCAGGAAACACTTAGCAAAATACTTTCCCTGAGAATATAATGAGAATATGCCCATAGGAGTAACTTCTAAATTAAGACTAGGGAAACCAAGAGGGTGTCTGACAGATCCATCCCAAGGCTCTTGAGGGGGCTTTTTAGCCTCTAACTCTATTTCATGTTACATTTCCTTTGCCAGCCATTTCCATTTTCTGAGAGTAGTTCATAATAACTCAAGAGCCTGTTGTGGTTTTAAATTCAGAGCCAAGTTCTCTAGAAACAGTGAATATGATCATTCCACAATTAGACAGAAATAAATATTTTCCCACCAAAATTTCTAATGTGGCTGTTTAATTTCATATATGCTTCAAACTGACCTTTTAAAAATATAACTGTGGGTAGTTTCCACTGTATCCTACTGGGCTAGGATTGGAGAATCAATCAAAATGGTATACCTTCAACTTTCTAAAATCTTCTAGAAACTGTATATCCCAATAAAATTCCAGTCATATCTTTTCCATAAGACTTTTTGTCTCATGGAAAGGATTTCACAGCATGACTCAGGATTTATCCAATATTCTTTTGAATATAGGTTAATTTCTCTTTTTGGTACCTATTGAGGGTCTTATTATTGGATGAAAATTTTAATTGTAACATCTTCTTTTTAACAAAAGATTTTTAAAATCCAGTATGATTAATTTTTTTTTTTTTTTACATTTATTTATTTTTGAGAGACAGAGGGACAGAGTACAAGCCAGGGAGGGGCAGAGAGAGAGGGAGACACAGAATCTGAAGCAGGCTCCAGGCTCTGAGCTGTCAGCACGGAGCCTGATGTGGGACTTGAACCCACAAACTGTGAGATCATGACCTGAGCCGAAGTCAGATGCTTAACTGACTGAGTCACCCAGGTGCCCCTAAAATCCAATATGATTTAAATGAATTGATTTTATTATTGGTTCTTTTCTGGATTAAGAAAGGTAATAGTTTTTGCAGATATGTACGCTATTCTATTTAAAAATAAATATACTCTCTTACTACATTTTTATCAACTGAGAAAAATTAGTGTTTCTAAAGAAAAATACACCCTGGTAAAATAAGAAAGGTTAGCTTGAAATCCCCAATCTTCTGTAAATTTAAAGAGTATATTATTGGGAACATAAATGAGAAATAAAAGAGTACCAAAAACATATGATAGTGGTTTATATAAACCCTAAACTTGTGATTTATATATAGCCATTGACAGAACAAAATGAAATTTGAGAAAATATAAATTGATAGATTTATTAAAAAGGAGAGAATCTGGGGCGCCTGGGTGGCGCAGTCGGTTAAGCGTCCGACTTCAGCCAGGTCACGATCTCGCGGCCCGTGGGTTCGAGCCCCGCATCAGGCCCTGGGCTGATGGCTCAGAGCCTGGAGCCTGTTTCCGATTCTGTGTCTCCCTCTCTCTCTGCCCCTCCCCCGTTCATGCTCTGTCTCTCTCTGTCCCAAAAATAAATAAACGTTGAAAAAAAAAAATTTAAAAAGGAGAGAATCTGACTGTATTATTATCTACTGCTGAGTAACAAATACTCTGAAACTTAGTCTCTTAAAGCAAAAAACAATTATTAGCTTAGTCTCTGTGGATCATGAATTATAGCATTTATCTGGTTGCCTCTGGCTCAGAGTGTCTCAATAATGCTACATTCAAGATTAGCCAGGCTTGCAGTCATCACAAGGCTTAACTGTGAGCCCTGATAGATCTCTCCTGGACCTCACCCAGTCTGTTGACAGGCCACAGGTCCTCACTAGCTATTGGCTAGAAACATCAGTTCCTTGCCATGTGATTCTCTCTGTGGGGCAACTCACAACATGCCAGCTAGCTTCTCATGGAACAAGTAAGCCAGAAAGTGAGACATGGAAGTCCAAGGTAGGGAAAAACAGTTATTTGCTAACCTAATCAGAAAGGTGGCTTCCCATTACTGTTGTCTGTTATTTGTTAGAAGCCAGCCATTAAGTAAAGCCCACACTCTACAGAAGGCATCAATACCAAAACGCAGAGATCACTGGAGACCATCTCAGAGCTACCTACCACACTGTCTATATGAAAATAAAGGTGTTATTATAAAGCAAATTAAGTGTTGCATAGCTTAATTATCTCAAATTTAAAGTTGCTGTAAACATTGCTTCGTTGTATTAGGTAATAAGAGCACTTCAACAGTGATATATTTAGTTACTTCCTTCTCATTATCCAAGAAAGAAAATCCAATGCATGAATTGGGAAAAAGTACTGTCAGCTGTTGATTGATAAAATTAGGCCGTTAGATTAAAAGCTAAAAATGAAAGAATGACTATATTTGACTTTCTCAAAATCTGGTGCCAATCCACCCCTTTTAGAGAGATGATAGAAAGGAGTCTTAATTTCTTTGATCCTAATCCCCTGAAATTGTTATGTTATTTATCTATTGTCTTGAAGGAAATGAAAGTAATGTATATTTTCCTCTTTTCATTTTTGAAATCCAATTGGGGGCACTGGACACCCTAATAGAATGTTTTTTAGTCATGCTTAGTGATTAATAACTTGCTTCACTACAAAAAATATGTGTGTGATTATTATCAAATACATACTCTACAATTTTAAAATCTCACGAAGAGAACCCACACACATCCCCCACATGCATGCTGAGATAATTGACATTGATAGCTGAGATGATCTCAACACAACCTACTTCCCCACGCAAATAATAAAAAACAATAAAGGAAACAGGAACCTCCTATATGTTTTTATTATCATCAAGGTAAAGTCCTGAAAGAAAGTATTACTGATATCTTTTGTTCACGTGGGGAAAGATACAGATGTTTGATGAATGGAAAAGAGACCACTTCAGTCATCTATGCTTGAAAATTTAGTAAAATTGCCCTCCGAGTGACCATAGATATATTGCACTCTAGAAATGAACACTAGAATCTGAAATTTAAAAATTCATTCCACATGTATAAACCTTCTCTTTGTTTTGGGTTATGTTAAATTCAATGACTGAAATGAGAGCTGCTATGATATTTCTGGCTTCTAGAACCTGAGGCGTCCACATTAGAAGGGAGCTCAGTTTTTCACACGCCTCTGGTCTCTTTGGCACATCAATAAAATTATTCTTGCAATATTATAAAACTGCTACTGCTTTAATAGGGAAATCAGAAATAGGCAATTTCTTAAGAAAGGAGTAGGGGTGGGTCATGGTTAGAACAATCACAGGTGAAAAAAAAAAGAAGAATCAGGTGTTCTGGAAAAGAAAATGAGGGCATATAGCACATTTTTTAGAGTAGCTGGAAACACTGATAGCAGGCACACAGGGAACTTGAGTGTGTGGGTGGAAATAAGGAAATTAGGAAGTCACTAGAAAAGTTGTGAGAGATTGTATAGAAGACAGAAGGGTCACTGTGTTTTTAGAGGGAGATAAAGAAAATATGTGCACTTCTCTAATGTGCATCTACAATGAGGAAGCATAACTCTGCTCCCATCAACTAGGAAACTGGAGTAAAAGACAGTGATGTACATAGTAAATTTAATGAACACAGTTCTGAGGACCTCTCAGCACGGAGAGTTGCTTTGTGTGGTCTGGGGGAGTTTCTGCGAAGGGCAACAGAATCTTCCACCCCGAAAATGCCTTTTTGGCATATGGATTATTTTCAGCTGATTATTTTTAAGAAATAGCAGACATAGGAAGAGCCCGGACAAGCAAGTAGCTCTTACCCTTTTGTAAGAGACGTTTACATTTGTAAGGGGAACCTCCATTTATAAGGGTGTCCCCCTCTCTATGCCAAGAAAAGGATGGTGCTAAATCTCTAGAAACTCAATAGAGGAGGCAGGACTTAAATCTACATAACAATCGTACCCTTGGTCATTGTGCTTTTCCTGTACCCTCAAATAACTAACCCAACCCCCACATGTTTCTTGTGTCCTCAGCTGGAGGTAGTACTTAAGGTGACAGCTTGGGCCATCTTGAGGAGTTACACGGTTTTCCTCGGTATCTCCCATGTAAACAAGAGGTGTACATGTTATTACATTTTTATTTATTTTCTCCTGTTAATTTGTCTCTTATTATGGATGGGGGGAGTTCTCCCCAAGAATTTAGAAGGGTAGATGGAAGATTTCTTGCTCCACACCTGCATGTGGGGAGGCTTAGAAAGAAGTATATTTTCCAACAGGGGAACATTTCACAGAAGTCAAATGAGTTATGGCTAAATTTTACTAAGAACTTAATATATCCATTTTCTATCACAGAACCCAGGGGAGTAAAGACCATTATTTTGCACATTTTACAATTAAAGAAACAGAGATATAGACAGCTTAAATAATTTGCCTAAAGCAAAAAATAAACAGATAAATAAATGGAAGGGGCAAAGATGTGAATGCATCTTTCCAGAAGTTGTGCCCTCTTCTGTCTCTCTAATGGGATTAAACAACTCAACTACTAATTAAAGTTTGGATTTCTTGAAATCCATCCCATTCCAGGGTACATGCAAAAGCATCCCCAATTTACTAATGCTAAAGTGATGTATGAACATACCAAAGATAAAGGAAGTTATGTCAACTGCTATTCAAAGCCTATTAACAATTCAGAATCCAAAACTTAGTCTTGCTGTCAAAATCATGGAGCTCAGCAAATGGTACAATTTAGAGCTTGTTTTGTTTTGTTTTCTGCTTGTTAAACATTTACTGGCACATCACAGACAGAAGTTCTTAAGGATACGCGCGCGCGCGCGCACACACACACGTATCTGTATATATTCTACACATATATCTATATATATTTTATACATATAGTCACGTGAACTGAGGAGACCCCGGGCCCTGAGGCCTCAACCTGGCCTGTTCCATAGATGTCGCCGAAGGCTCTTAGTCTCCTCATGAGAAAGAATTCAAGGATAAACACAACATAGCAGATGAGTGACACAAGCAGGAAAGTTTATTAAAGTAAAGCTACCTTCAAAGAGATGTGAGAGCAGATGAGGTCAACAGAGAGACAAGAGAGAGCTGTGTCCCCGGGGTTCAGATTTCTATCTTTTATGGACAGTTGTTAAGGGGAAGAATACTCATTACTTGAGGTGGAGATTTCTTGGAAGCAGGATTTTATACTTTTTCTTCCTTTTTTGGTGAGGGGTTTCTGGCCTACTTTGTCAGCCATCTTGGGCCTATCTATTTGATCTGGCTTCTTGTGGCTTTGTTTTGGACGGCTGCCAGGACAGGCCTCTGACTTTCCCAATAGCTGGCCATGACTTCCTTCTTCTTTGCTGGCTTCCAGACATCCTGTCCGAACCTAACTGCCTCTAACATATATACGTATATATCTTTATTTTTTTTAGAACAGACTTTATTTTGTAGAGGAGTTTTGGGAGTAAAGTACAGAATCTCTCATATAACTCCCTTTGTCCCCACACATGCATTTCATCTCCCACTATCAACATCCCTCCCCAGAATGTCATATTTGTTACAACTGATAAACCTATATTGACACATCATTATCACCTGAAGTCCATAGTTTACATTAGGATTCATTCTGGGTTTGGTGTATTTTATTGGTGTGGACAAATGTATAATAACATGTATCTACCGTTATAGTATCATACAGAATAGTTGCACTATCAAAAAGATGATCTGTGCTTTATCTGTTCATCTCTTCCCTTCCCTAACTCCGGACACACATTGACCTTTTCACTGTCTTCATAGCTTTGCCTTTTCCAGAATGTCATACGATTGAATCAAACAGTATGTAGCCTTTTCAGACTGACTTCTTTCAGTTTGTAATAAACCTGTAAATTTCCTTCCTGTCTTTACATAGCTTGATAGCCTACTTCTTTTTAACTATCCTTTATATCCTAATATTCCTTTGTCTGGATGTACCTTGGTTAATTCAGTCATCTGCTGAAGGATATCTTGGTTGCTTCCAAGTTTGGGCAGTTATGAATAAAGCTGCTACAAGCATTTGTGTGGACATAAGTTTTCAACTCCTTTGGGTAAATATCAAGGAGTACAATTGCTAGGTCTATGGTAAGAATATGTTTAGTTTTGTAAGAAACTGCCAAACTGGCTTCCAAGGTGGTTGTACTCTTTCACGTTCCCAACAGCAATCAATGAGCGTTCCTGTGGCTCCACATCCTTGCCAGCATTTGGTGTTGTCAGGGTTTTGGATTTTGTATATTCTAACTGGTATATAGCGATATCTTGTTATTGGTTTAATTTGCATTTCCCTGAAGACATATGATGCGAAGCATCTTTTCTGTGCTTATCTGCCATCTGTTATCTTCTCTCTGGTGGGGTATCTGTTAAGGTTTTGGGCCTATTTTTTTAGTCAGGCTGTTTAAATTCTTTTTGTTTGGTTGTAAGAATTTTAGATAACAGTCCTTTGTGACATGTATTTTTTTGCAAATATTTTCTCCCTCATAAATTTTCTTCTACGGAAAAGTTACACCTAAGTTCTGCACTGATTTCAAACCATCTGTTTTACAAGTAAAAGCAATTCAACAAAAGAACTGGGAGGCATTGTTAAAAACAGCATGTGGGGAGCAAGTCCAAGGATCATTATTATGTAAGGACCTTGTTTCAATGGAAGAGAGGAGAGGAATAGTGGGAAAAAGCAGAGTACTTAGGTTTTACATATCCATTTGATTAGATGCTGTTTGAGGAAATGGAAGGTCTTTGAATTCATACTGCCTCTAAATCTATTTCTCTTTAGTTGAAATCCTTTAATTTTAAATGTAATTGCCCAAAGTTAAACTGCACTTGTAAAACATATGACTTGGAGAAAGATTAAATTTTATATTTGTGTAATCAGTTCCAGCACGCCATCAGAGGAGGGTAGGAATTAAGCCTCTGAAGAGTAATCATTTCAGAATAGCACCAATAACTATATAAAATAATCAACAGTATATATTCCCCACATTATGGCTTCAAGTAAAATTATTTTTGTAATTTTATAATGTGCTTTTTTTTTAAGCCTCCAGGTGCATGTACCCAATTTAACATTCTCGCAAATATAGCTTTTTTTCCCATATGAAATTATTTTGATTCAATGGTATATGACTTTTTCTAGGCTGGGAGGAGGGCAATCCTCAGACTGCCTGGAGGATAAACCACATTCTAATCACATAAGCATATGAAGCTTTGCTGGATGCTGGAAACTTCGCAGACTATAAAAAGGGACGCATGTAATTTTCCCTCATCCTTTTGACTTCTTCGCTGAGACCCCTGTAATAAAAGACTTTAATAAGAGAAAAACAAACAGAAGTTTATTAACATGTTTACCTCATATATACATGGGAGATACCCAGGGAAAAATGAGTCACCCCCTGATGTGGCTTGGAATTCGGGTTCAAATACCATGACAGGGACAAAAGGGAGAGGATGTAGGATTCTTAAGGCAAATGATTTTTAGGAAAGATGAATGGGCCCTACGAAGAACAGATGGGAGAAATGATCGCTTGTGACAAAGTTTGTGTGCATGCGATGTTGACTTCCAGTCTCCTTTGCTGTGATGAGTCTATCTTTCTCGGTTGATGAAAATCCCCGGGAGGTCTAGGACAATTGAGTTCCTTTTGGAGGATATGTCTTCAGGTAGACTAACAGGAAGTTCAGAGAAAGCTCCTCCCTACATGTGCTATTTATTTTTCAAGTGTGTACAGCTCAAAATGCCAAATATTTGGGGGTGGCACGTCTTGAATTCTACAGTCATATTTGGCATATTCTACTACTTTTCAATATTATTAGTTTTTCTCCTTTATCACCCCAAATCAATTGTCCAATCCCTGCTTTTTGCTTTTTGTTACAGGAAAACCACTAGCTATGCTCATGCAAGGGCAGGGGGTGGGTGGTGGGTAATTAATCATTTTTTTAAACCTGAGGAGATTAAGAAAAAAATCATGTTTCTGCATCATATTGTTACTAAGTCAGACTCTCAACAGTAAGGCTTAAGACTTACAATTGTGTTTTTGTTTCTAATACACACTGTCAGAAGACACTGAGTAAAAAGCAAGGAAGCACATATACTCTGCGTGAGAGGAAGAACTTCTTGCCCCCTTCAATATCTCTCTAGCTGGACTAAGAATCAAATTGACATGACAAAAGATTAACAGGAGAAAACCAAATTCGCTTTTGTATGTACGGGGAATCCACACAGACATGAAATTTCAGGACAAGGAGGCAAAATGGGGTGTATATGCCTGAACTAAGGAGAAGGGATAGGGGTCTGGGACTTCAAAGGGAAAGAATGTAATTCACAGGGCAGTAAGAAGAGATGCTTGATAATTAGATGTTTGCCCTACCATCCGGATGGGTCACTCAGATAAAATTTATCTCTGGCAATAATTCTTACTCTGGAAAGACCCCCAATTTAGATTCTTCTATGTAGTTAAGGGACGGTCAAAAGTTTCTCTTGAGCCCACAGAGTTATGATTGCTTCACCTCAAAATAGTCTGCATGCCAAAGTGGTACATTTAGGGGGGGCTGTCCTGAACCCCTTCCCCTGGAAATGGCAAAAACAGGTGAATAAACTAAATGCCTAGGAAAATACAAAACACACACACACACACACACACACACACACACACACACACACACACACAACCTTAAAGTCTTAAAAAAACCCAACACATCCGTTTTATCATTTAATATGGCACTTCCTCCTTTGTTAATTTTTTCTGTCTCAGTCACTTTGGGATAGGAGGCCATTTAGAAGTTCTGTAGAGTAAAAACCTACTTAAAAACTTTTTGGAGTGAAATCTGTCCCTAGAAAATATTCTGATTACAATTACTCATATATTGTACTTCGAAAGAGAACACAAACCTTTCGTTAAGAAAGTAAAGCTGTTTTCCTGGTTATAGTCCATGATGTGTAAATTTAGCAAATTAACATCCCAGCCACCCCCTCCAAACTCCTCCCCCCCTCCCGCCCCCGTCCCCACCCACCCACTGATATACACACTAGCTCAAAAATACACACCCAGTAGCTGAAGCCTCCAATTCTACAGTTGTCTTTTAAAGCTTGTAACCACTCAGCAGAGGTAATCCAATTAATAATATAGCTCCACATGTACGAATTACAGATTTTTCTCATTAGAAGAGGCATTGATCGGGGATGATGACAAGCACTAAGCTACCACACAAATATTAATGGTTCAGAAAGAGGAACTGGATGCTGACAAAGAGGAAAGAAACCCTTCACTTCTCAGCGTTGAGTAAGATCAGGGGTGACTTCAAGCCATGTCTCCTATAGATCCCAATTTGTTTTAGAATTAGTTTTTGAAGAGCGATCCATATTTTGAGTGTCTGCTGTGTGCCAGCTTTGTTCTTCTATGTTTTGATCAAATTTTCATAATTAAGATATAGGTGATGCACTTATGATATAAATGAGCAAAATGAAAGCTCAAAAGGTTCAATAATTTATGTTCAGTTATTATTCTAGAAATTCACACTATTAAGAATCAAAATAGGTCTCTCTGTCTCAAAAATCTTTACTCTTTATATGCTACCTGTCATTCCTCAAGCAGGTAGCATAGGTATGAATTATAGTAATTGAGGAACAAAAGATAAATTTCACTATCGCTTCTGATACATTCTAGCAATAAGCTTAAAATGCACAGTATGGGATAGATTTATGAGGCCACAGCAGAGTTCTGCTGAATTAGTCTGTCTGGATTTCCTATGGTCTAAATAGACTTAAAGATTTATTAGTACCATTCCTTTGATTTGGGCATTTGTTCCTTCTCCCAGGCCATAGGATCACGTGAATGTGGTCTTCTGTTCATTGGGCAGAAAGCCAACACACTGTGGATCACTACCTCTCCGTGCTGAGACAGTCACTGGCACCATAGAACTTATGACTACAATTATCTCTTACCCTGATAAATCGACTACATGATTCATGATTTATATATGGATCGGGGGGTGTAGTAATAAATGAATAATTACCAAAGATTCATGGGATTATTCATATACACATGACTTCTCCAATCCAAGTAGTATTAACCACATCATAAATAAATTGAATCATGTAAGTGTTAAAAGCTTTAAAAAGTACTTCCATATACATGTTATCTATAAATGTCATTTGCTGGAATTGACTTAGTAGTTTTTATTCCATTTTATGAATTTCCAAGTTACATAATATGTGGATTTTTAAGAGCTGTAATAGGATGGTGTTCCCATTACTGACACAAGTGCTTCTCATTAATGATCTGTTAGAAATTCTACTTGGACTTTACAAAATCTGAGAATTATAGAAGAAAAAAAATATGGTAAACCACAGGTGAGCAGAAGGCAATTTAACAGTGTGTGTTCAGCTTTTGTGTTCTTTGTAAGCCAGAATTGATTTCAGTAATTATCCCAATTTTCTAGGAGCCCTGGCCTCTGGGCTATTTCTGCTTCTACAGCAGGCTTTTCTTTAGGTAGTTCTTGGAACTCCAGCTATAAAATGTCAATGATCTGCCCCCTACTTCAAAGTGATGTTGCCTGGATACAGAAGTTTATGTCCAAAAGCTTCATATGTTCTTTAGGACATTCTCTTTAAGAATAAAAACAAAAACGTAGATTCCATTTTGCCTTTGGAAAAAAAAAATCAGAAAAATGCTTGCTTTTGAGAGTGAGCATCATTCAGATGCATTTTTAATCCATTACTGGATCAAATACATTTAAAAATAAATTTTAAACCTGAAAAAAAATTATAAATTTTTAAATAATTTTTTAATGTTTATTTTCTTTATTTTGAGTGGGGTGGGGGGAGAGGGATGGGCAGAAATAGAGGGAGAGAGAAAGAATCCCAAGCGGGCTCTCCACCATCAGCCCAGAGCCCAATTCAGGGTTTGGACTCACGAGCCATGAGATCATGACCTGAGCTGAAATCAAGAGTCAGACGATTAACTGACTAAGCCACCCAGGCGCCCCTAAAACTTGAAAAATTTAATGCTACATCTCAGTTAAGTACTTTGCTGGGGAATCACCTACTTCCAAATTTACTGCTTCATTCATTACCTTCTCCACAAAAATCCTCTACCTTCCCTCATCCAACAAACACACCTCATTCCGCCAAGCCCTGCTGTCTCCCATCAAGCCTTTTCCTGTTTGCTTCCAACAATGCATCAGGTCATTGTCTTTGCATAGGTTTGCACTAGTTGCACACTGCATTTGATTTTTCCTTTTTGTTCTCTTGCGAGAGTTATCCAGTCTCCAATATTATACTCTAAATTCCTTTATGACAAGGGTTAAGTATTCTAAAGTATAGGTTTATTATTAGGTATAGCAAGGCCAACAGATCAGGAGACAATTGCCATTAATAAAGTAGTTTGTTAAAGTCACAGATTCTGAGAGAAGGCCACACCATGGGAAGAACTAGGGTCACTTAGGAGGCAGAGAAAGCAGAGGACAATATGGGCAAGAGCCTTTATTTTGGTTTCCAGGGAAGGAATGGGCATAACTAAGCCTAGGATTGACTCATTTGGATAATTTCAGTGGGTGTTGGAGTATAGAGGCTCCCTCCAGTTGTCTGGTACTTGGCCCTGGGGTGATTAGGGCAGGGAAATAGTGACCTAAGATGTGAGAGCCCAAAGGAGATAGTTAGGGCTATGGGCTCTGCATTGGCTGGTGTGCCCAAGAAAAGAGTGGATGAGTGGTTTGCTAAGAATTAGCTAACCCTGGGAGAAGCAGTCTCTCTAGGGTCAGCAAGGCCCCCAGATGTCAAAGGATTAAACAATATGAGCCATGGGTAATACACTAAGGTTTCTACATTGTAACTCCTTATAATACCGCGGAAACCATAAACAGACTGAAACACAGTTGTAATAACAAAACTAATTGTCTATAAGGGAATTATACTCTGGGAGTCGTTTTCTGAGCCCATCTGGGATAGTCAGCATGGGTTAACTTGGCAAATAAACCACCACTCTAAACAAAAATTAGTAAAACCACTACGACCTGTTGGTTATGTCTATTGTCAATGCCCTCCAACCAAAGATCACCAGAAATGCAAGTGTAGTTACACGAGAGGGGCGTATTTCTTATTGTTATAAGGGAGAATGCATCATGGAACTGTGGGGTGTCTTGGTAAGAGGGTATTAGAAGAGATGTGAATTTGGGTTGGTTGGGTGATTCTGGAGAGTCCAAAACAGTGGGGATCTAGTCTGGATCGAGTGCTGTCTGAGAGTAAGGGCAATTCTGTAATTGGTCATCTCAATACATCTTCTTTGTATGGTAAAGAAGCTGCAGTCACTCATGTTAACTCAGAGCAAGAGTGTTTGGTGTGCTGCTCTGTGACCTGGAAATGCTCATGCTTTATCTGTGTCCAGACACAGTTACAGAGTAATCTTGTTCTTACTTTGATTCGCCATGGTCACAGAGTCACCTTGTCTTGATGCAGATGTTCTGTGAAATTGTTTCTGCCCAGCAGGAGGATACTAATGCCTAACTGTGAGTGTCAGGCCAGCTCCTGGATGTAAGGAGCTGCTTTTCAATTTCTCATTGTATGCTATATATGTCCACTTTCATTATCAGTGAATATTTACATACTCATAGTCACTGTGACCACTGGAGTTAACACATATACTGAAGCATCACTCCTAGGGGAAATACGGGGTTAGGTTCCCACGAGCCTCTAATCCCATTTTTGTCAACCAGTCACGGCATAACCTTATTTCATGGTCTTTCTGCTTACAGACACCTTATTTAGTAAATATTGCTGATCCACTAACATTGAACTCCCAGCCAACAATACTCAGGCTGGAACAAAGCTTACCTAACACGTGTTTTTTCTATAAGGCACATAACAACCTTTTTGCATTTAGGAACATTAGACAGTACTTCTTCACCAGTCAGGGGCCATTTGAAACAGTGAAATCACCAACAAAAAGCACAAAAATACCAAAACTGTGGGACTACAGAGATCACACTGTTGCAGTAGGAGATCTGCAACAAGAAGTCAAACATAGGTTTGTTAGAACTCTGATGGTGCACGTCAAATTGTTTGCTATTTTGTGCATATCCGTGTATGACCAGAAGTATAGATGTGCCACAAATATTGGCGTTGGGGTTACAGAAAAATTTCAGTGAGGAGGCAAATGTACAGATACAGAAGGTACATGTAGTAAAGATTGACTGTATACACTATCCCCGATCCTCTGAAGAACTCTTCTAAGTACAGCACTAAAAAAAATAAATCTGAGGCAAAATAAGGTAGGTTATTGGCAGGTGGTCACAGAGTTAGTGTCTGGCAGAGGAAGAATTTGAACTCAGGTCTGTTTGATTTAAAATCTTGTTGCTGCCATCACCCCACCTGCTCCTATTTGGAATGAGAATGTATTCTCTTTAAATATTAAGACCTTTTCTTGGGGCATCTGGGTGGCTCAGTGGGTTAAGCATCTGACCTCAGCTCCTGTCATGATCTCACAGGTCACGGTCTCACAGTTCGTGAGTTTGAGCCCCGTGTTGGACTCTGTGCTGACAGCTTGGAGCCTGGAGCCTCCCTCTCTCTCTCAAAAATAAACAAGCATTAAAAAAACAAACAAACAGACAAAAAACCCCACTAAGACCTTTTCTTAAATTTAAGAAGGTCATTGCAGGCAACGTTTATAACATATCAGCATATTAGTAAAGTCAAGTAACTTGGCAGTAAGCATAATGTTCCTTCCTTAATTATTAAGTAAATATGAGTTACTGCAATCCACTCAGCATATAACATAATGCCTGCATGTGTCAGGCAATGTTCTGTAATTAAAGGAGATTGTAATTAAGGGAGTGGCTAAGTTATTTCCTTTCATGAGCTGCAGGAGGCCACCATTACTTATTTATTGAAGAGTTTATTGTCTGAATCTGGAAGTAATGCTAGAGCCTTGGATATTGCATGTTAGTTTTCCACAGGAAATGGGGTGAATTCTGATACAAATATGAATCAGAAAACTATAGCTGTCTATTGTTATTTGCCTACCAAAGGTTAAGAAACTGTAAGTCCAGACATTTGGCTACATTGTGACAATGTTGGACTTTAACTTATGATCCTGGAAAAGAGATGGTTAAAGAAATCCCCCTGCCTCTGTGTTTCAGGAAAGAGCCCAATGCAAATAACCACCTTTCCCCAGATGATTTAGATAAGACTTAGATAAGATTAGACAAGATACTCTCTTGTTCACCTGTGACAAGGCCAAAGACCCTCCAAATTCCATTCCTTGCCCTATAAAAAATGAGCTGAACAAGGGGCACCCAGATGGCTCAGTCAACTTGGCCCAGGTCATGATCTCATGGCTATGGGTTCAAACCCCGTGTCGGGCTCTTTGCTGACAGCTCAGAGCCTGGAGCTGCTTTGGATTTTGTCTTCCTCTCCCTCGGCCCCTCCCCTGCTCACACTCCGTGTGTGTCTCTCTCTCTCAAAAATAAATAAACATTAAAAAAAAATTTTTTTTTAAATAAAATAAAAGATTAGCTGAACTATTTGTCCCCACTGATGAATCTGAACAAAACGGTTGTGAGCTTGACTTGAACAAACTCTAGTGAAACTTTTCTCCTGCACACAGGATCCTGAACTTGGAGCCCCACACAGCTTTAGGCAGTATCAGAATGAGAAACAGCCCCTTCTTGGCCAGCCCTCCCCCAAATCACTGACACTCCCTGATCAGCTGCCTGAAACCTGCTCTTTCTAGCCTTGTTTCCTCTTTCTGAAATAAGAAAAACCCTTTCCTCCCTGACTTTTGAGATGCTTGCAGTTCCTATGGCTAGAGCTCTCTCCAACTACAGATGAGCCCATTGCACTATTGCAGCAATCTTTTTGAATAAAGTCTCTCCTTACGTAAGTCTGGGTTTGTTTTTCATTTGACATTTTTATGTCATAAAACTCTGATGATAACCTAAGATTGCAAACAAAAAAGACTGCAGTCTTTGAAATATGCTATTTTCTAGGTATAGCCATGACAAATGACATTTTCTTCAAGTTCTTTTTATTCACACTAGTAAATTTGAAGTTAGGAACTAAATGCACTGCCTTAAGATGCTATATTTCAGAGGAAAAAAATGTGTCCTCTCTCATCAATTTACTGAAATAACTTTTCATCTGACGTAAATCTAAGTAGGTTTTAGCCTTGGATTATATACTTGAATTTATGACATAAGTAAGCTCAAAGAAGCAGAAATATTGTTTCAGTTTCTAAACCTCTCAAAAAGAACAAATACAGAATACCAAACAAATTGATGAAAACCTTTGGGTAAAAAACTTAAATTGAAGGTTTCCAGTGTGAATACTAATGTAAATCACATTTGACATAAAATGAGTCTTTACAGAGGATCCCATTCTAAGTTATTAAATTGACTGGAATATTGGTACTGGCCTTGCAAAAAGCCTATGTGTAGTACACATTAAACCTTTGTTGGTTCATGAAAAAGAAATAACTGTAGAATAAACAAAAGAGTTTTTGTTAGAAGGAAGGGAGAATGATAGTATTTATGGAGAGTTCAAAGATCCAGACACTGTGTTGACTACTTTCCTATACATAACTTTATTTAATGCTCTTAATCTTATAAGGTAATAATATTATGCTCCAAATTACTAGAACACTGAGACTAAGACCTTGAAACCAGACTTTCCAACTAGAAACTAGCAGACAGACTGTGAACCCAAGCCTAATGCTATTATGTCTAGAAGTTTTCCCATAGATTATCTCTCTACCAGGTTGGATGAAAACAGGCTTAGAATTTTCCACAGTGCCTTATGACTAGAAAAGCTAAACTTCAGTCACTCAAAAGTGGATTTTAAGGGAGAAATTCTGCAAATAAGAAGGAGTATGGTCAACAATTAAGATTGGATTTTTGTTTACTTCAAGAAATGAGTGTGGTGAGCACAGATACTCTGGAAATGAAAACTACCTCAAATATCAAAGTAATAAAAAAAAAAAAAAGGATGGTTCTGCAAGTCAAAGAGAAATTATTAGTAGGACCTTCTTTCTTGTCATTTATTTGGTTCAAAATTCCAAATCGGTTACATGATGTACACTCTGGTTCAAGACAGGTGTGTGGCCTTTATGGATTATAAAGAAAATTTTACCTGTTTGGTTACTATGAAAGCTGTTATTTTATTTCAAATAAAATTTTTACCTATGATATTTTCAAATAAATTTTTACCTATGATAAAGCTAATTATTTATAAAAAGCTTTTACGATATTTTCAAATACGATATAAAAAGCTTTTTGATATTTTCAAATACATTTTTACCTATGATAAAGCTAATTATTTATAAAAAGCTTTTACAAAAATTTTCTTTTATAAAATAGTCATAAAATAAGGATGCTAAGATAAATCCTGAGGGAGTATAAAAACTCTCAGACAAATTTTGATGAGGCTTAAAGACACCTGATGCTCAAACGTATATTTACCATATTTACCGTTGTTAAAATGTATTAGCTTTAATCCTTGAAATCTTTTTTCAAGGTCCCCAAACAATGATTTCCTTCCTCAGTCCCAAACTCGTTCTCTGGTAAGGACTCTGTTGCAGAATATCACGTAACTTAAAGAAACGATCTTCTTAAGAAATTATGAATAGTAAATGCAAAATAGTTGCCGATAGAGGGAAATTTAAAAGGCATGTTTCACTGAGGTGGGGAAAGAATGAATGGCTTATAAATTAGTTTTGGGGGAATATTAAAGTCATATAGAAAGGTTAGTGAAATATGGCCAGTTCTAGTCTTTCATAAGCTTCAGAAATGATGGGCCTTTTTCAGGAGGACAGTTGCAGGAGTGATACTATGTATTCACTACGAGGAAATAATGAATTATTGAAATAGAATATGTATCAATTATTTGCAAAATTACACTTTGTCATGCTGCTTTAAGTAAAATAAAATATCAAGAGTACCGTGTTCTCTCATGAGTTTTTAAAATCAATGTATATCCCAATACTTATCTTCTCAAATAATTACTGACTCAAACACATTCAAGGTCAGTGTCAAATTTAAAAATTCCCTTGTCCATAATGCTAAGAAGTGTTATTTCCTCCTCATTTATATGTCCTCTTAATATGAGTACTCAAAACAGATTCCCAACAGGCGAACCAAACTCAGAGATTCAAAGCTTTAATAGGTACAAAACTAAGTTTCTTCATCTATATATTGATATTTTTTGCCTTTAGTTACCCATTCTGTGAGAATAATTCTTGCCTTATCTGTGATACCAATGACTCCTGCTACCTAAATTAAGGTTGTTTTTGTTTTGTTCTGTGTATTTCATCTTTCACTTTTTTCTTACAGTTAGGTGTCCTGATATTTTTCTGCAACAAAATTATTTAAGTAACAACAACAACAAAAATAACCCAATTCCTATGGATGAAAGTTTCTCTAACAAGGGGTTGTTTTGTTTTCAACAGTTCAAATTCGTTAAATTTTCGACTTTTGTGAATAACTGAGTAGAGGCTATATTGGTAAAGACTTGGGGCAACAAATAGGAATATAAATTAGACTTAAATCACAATTTTCTTTCTTATTCACTTCCTTTAGGACAATTCAGGTCTTGTTTCCATATATTAATTAACATAGACTTAAGGGCACCCAAGACAAGAAAGGCTAGAAAGACAACAGCTATCCCTCATCCTCACTGTGCTATGTTTTTGTGTATCAGGAAAAGGATACAGTCCTGTTCAGACCTTTAGTCTGTTGTTTAAATTAGGCTGGCTTTTCTGAAATTATTTTGCAGTGTTTTTTAATACTTTCATTTCATGCTTTCTTTGTTGTTGCTGAAATCAGGTATTGCAAATATAATCTAGATCACCTTGAATCATCTCAGCGGTTTCAGCTGATAATGCTTTATTTTACGTTTTTGCATTTGTGTCTATAGTCTACCCGGAACTGGTTTTTGTGTACGGTATCGAGATAAGGAATAAAAGAAAATCTGTTTTTTGCCTACCCAATGAACCATCATTATAAAAACAAAAACAAAAATACCAAAAGAAGCCTTTCTCCACTCCATGCCAGTGGTATTATTGTCATAAATCAGACAATCACATACTTCTGGACTCCCTGTCCAGTTTCTTTGGCCTATTTGCCTATTCCTGTGCCGATAGCACACTGTTATTAATTATGTAGTATTACAGTATCTTTACATGTGTTGGTAACACTCCTTCAAATTGTTCTTACTCTTCAACAGTTTTGAACCTTCATCATTTCATATATGTTTTGGAATCAGCTTGTTGAATTCTACAAAATTAATACTGGGATTAAATTGAATTGAAACTGGAAAAGAACTTTGGGGAAGCTGAATCTTTGTAACAGTTAATTTTCCAACCCATTAACAAAATATAATCTTTCAGTTATTGAGTTCTTTTAAAAATTATCTGAGTAATACTTCGCATCTTCTGAGTGTAGATGGTCTGAGACTTTGCAACGGTTTGCCCTGTGATTTTTTGACTTTATAATGGTGTGAAAGTGATAAGCACTCAGTAGAAACTGTACTTCAAATTCTGAACTGTATTATTTTCCTGGACTTGCGGTATGTGGTATGATACTTTCTTGCCATCCTGGGCAGAGGCAGCCAGCCACAGCTCCCAGTCAGCCATGTGATCACAAGGGTAGACAACCAATACACTTACAAACCATTCTGTAGCCACACAACCATTTTGTTTTTCACCTTCAGCGCTTAATACATTACATGAGATGTTCAATAACTATAAGATAAGCTTTGTGTTACGTGATTTTGCCCAGCGGCAAGCTAATGTAAGTGTTCTGAGCAAGTGTAGAGTAGGCTGGTCTAAGCTATGATATTCGTTAGGTTAGGTGTATTAAATGAATTTTCAACTTAGGATGTTTTCAACTTAAGTTTATTGGGACATAACCCCATTGAAAGTCTAGGAAGATCTACAGTGGTTTGAACACCTTACACTTAATTTATTCCTAGGTATTTAATATTTCAGATACTAATATAAATAGTACCACTTTACATTTGCTTTCTACTATTTGCTGGCCAATATGGAATTATTGGAATTCTATGGAACATCAAAATTACTTTGTGTATATATATTTATGTGTAAATATGTGTATATCTATCTGCATATCAGGATTGATGCCAAAAACTACCCATTAATTGTAAACATTTATCTATGAATTTTTTGGGGGGTATACACAATTATAGAATCATGTTATTTATGACAATTAACAGTTTTATTTATTTTTTCATTTCTTCTGTTCGTTGCTGTTGTTGCTGTTTTTGCTTTCTCTTAGCACTTGAGAAGGACCTTCACATAAATGTTGAATAGAAATGTCAATAGCTGGCACAAAAACAGACACTCAGATCAATGGGACAAAATAGAGAACCCAGAAATGGACCCACAAACATATGGCCAACTCATCTTTGACAAAGCAGGAAAGAATATCCAATGGAATAAAGACAGTCTCTTCAGCAAGTGGTGCTGGGAAAACTGGACAGCGACATGCAGAAGAATGAACCGGGACCACTTTCTTACACCATACACAAAAATAAACTCAACATGGATGAAAGACCTCAATGTAAGACAGGAAGCCATCAAAATCCTCGAGGAGAAAGCAGGCAAAAACCTCTGATCTTGGCCACAGCAACTTTTTACTCAACACATCTCCAGAGGAAAGGGAAACAAAAGCAAAAATCAACTATTGGGACCTCATCAAAATAAAAAGCTTCTTCTGAACGGCAAAGGAAACCATCAGAAAAACTAAAAGGCAACCAACAGAATGGGAGAAGATATTTGCAAATGACATATCAGATAAAGGGTTAGTATCCAAAATCTATAAAGAACTTATCAAACTCAACACCCAAAAAACAAATAATCCGGTGAAGAAATGGGCAAAAGACAGGAATAGACACTTCTCCAAAGAAGACATCCAGATGGTCAACCGACACATGAAAAAATGCTCCACATCACTCATCATCAGGAAAATACAAATCAAAACCACAATAAGATACGACCTCACACCTGTCAGAATGCCTAACATTAACAACTCAGGCAGCAACAGATGTTGGTGAGGATGCAGAGAAAGAGGATGTCTTTTGCACTGCCGGTTGGAATGCAAGCTTGTGTAGCCACTCTGGAAAACAGTATGGAGGTTTCTCAAAAAATTAAAAATAGAACTACCCTAGGACCCAGTGATTGCATTACTAGGTATTTATCCAAGGGATACAGGTATGCTGTTTCGAAGGGACACATGCATGCCCATGTTTATAACAGCACTATCAACAATAGCCAAAGTATGGAAAGAGCCCAAATGTCCATCGATGGATGAATGGATAAAGAAGAGGTGGTATATATATACAATGGAGTATTCCACGGCAATCAAAAAGAATGAAATCTTGCCATTTGCTACTACATGGATGGAACCAGAGGGTATTATGCTAAGTGAAATTAGTCAGAGAAAGACAAGTATCATATGACTTCACTCATATGAGGACTTTAAGATACAGAACAGATGAACATAAGGGAAGGGAAGCAAAAACAATATAAAAACAATGAGAAGGACAAAACATAAGAGACTCTTAAATATGGAGAACAAAGAGAGGGTTACTGGAGGGCTTGTGGGAGGGGGAATGGGCTAAATGGGTAAGGGGCAATAAGGAATCTACTCCTGAAATCATTGTTCACTATATGCTAACTAATTTGGATGTAAATTAAAATGAATAAATAAATAAATAAGTAAATAAATAATTCTGCAAGAAAGAAAGAGAGAAAGAAAGAAAGAAAGAAAGAAAGAAAGAAAGAAAGAAAGAAAGAAAGAAAAAGAAAGAAAGAAAGAAAGAAAATGTCGATAGCAAGCATATTTCCTTTTCTCCTGTTTCCAGTGGAAAGCTATTGTAAGTTACCATTAAATACAATGTTTATTCTAAGAATTTCTAGGTATGATTAATTGAAAAGATCACTTCTATGTTTTAGTTTTCACTTAAAATGATGCTTATTAAATACTTTTTTTTAATCACATGTTTTATATATGTCAAACAAGTCAAGTTTATTTCTGTTGTTCAACTGTCCTATTTTCTTGCTACTTATTCTATCAAGTTATTGACAGAGGTATGTTAATATTTCCCACTATGGCTGTAGAATTGTTCATTTCTTCTTACAGTTCTTTACTTTTTGCTTTACATAATTTCAATCTACATTATTGGGTTCATACAGATTTAAAATAGTGATGTCCCATTGAAAATGTCATTTAATATATCTAATGATTCTTCATGTTTTAAAGATTACTTTATCTGATGTATCATATTTATTTGGGTTAATATTTTCATAATTGCTTTCTAATCCTTTTAGTAGTAACTGTTCTAGATTACATTTCCTTTGTAATAAGCATATACTTTTTTTCTATCTAGTCAGATGGAGTTTGTTCTTAAATGGAATATTCAGTCTAAATGAAAGCTTTTTTTTGTTTGTTTTTTAACCATATGCTATAATGACTGATATAGTTTGGTTTTTCTCCACCATCTTATTAGCTTTCTATTTTGTCTCATTTATACATTTTAAAAATAAATAATACGTGAAAAAATTTTCCCATTACATCGTCTTTTAGTTTTTAAGATACAAATTCTTATATTTTTATTATACTATTTACCCCAGAATATGTCTCCTTGCCTTATTAGAGTCTGATACAAATTGGTATCTTTACCACTTTCTAGTGTTAGAATCTTAGAATGCTTTAATCTTTTCCTCCTTTATCGCCTCGTATTATTGTTGCCATTCATTTTTAATTCTACATTTATTTTACCCGATAGATATTATTTGTTTACAAAGTGAGTATTTAGTTAGATTTATGTAGATATTTATCCTTTACATTGCTTTTTAGTCTCCCCTACCTTTCAGTTCTTTTCCATGGGATTATTTTCCTTCAGTCAAGAATGTTTTTTAGTGTTTTCTTTAGTGCAGACGTGCTGGCAACAAATTTGTTAAGCTTTTGTTTTTACCTGAAAATTCCTTATTCGTTTTTAAGAATAAAGGTTTAATTTTTTAAAATTTATTTTCGGGGGAGGGGAGGGGAGGGACAGAGAGAGGGAGAGACAGAATCCCAAGCAGGCTCTATGCTGACTGTATAGATCTCGATGCGGGACTCAATCTTGCCAACCATGAAATCATGACCTGAACAGAAATCAAGAGTTGAATGCTTAACCAACTGAGCCACCCAGGCACCCTGACAGTACAAATATTCTATTTCATTAAATCCTGGCAGTACTTTTTATATTTACACATGAAGAAAATGAAGGTAAGTAAGTGCTGTCAATTTGTGTGAGGTTACAGAATTAGTTAAGTACAAAGATGAAATTCAAATCCTATTTTGTTGATTACAAAACCTATGCACCTTTTTTTTATAAATACTTTTTCTTTAATGTTTATTTTTGAGAAAGAGAGACAGGGTGTGAGCAGGGGAGGGGCAGAGAGAGAGAGAGGGAGACACAGATCTGAAGCAGGCTCCAGGGTCTGAGCTGTCAGCACAGAGCCCCTTGCGGGGCTTGAACCCATGACCCATGAGATCATGACCTGAGCCGAAGTCGGATGCTTAACCAACTGAGTCACCCAGGCACTCCAAGCCTACATACTTTATATTACTACTTGACAACATGAAATTCACTATTACTATCAGAGGAAACATAGTAGGGGGAAAAAAAAAGTAAAAGGAGACAATTATAATAAGTTTTGGTCTTCTGACTGAATGTCTCAAACATTTTTTCTCCAATTTCTGAAAATAAGTTAGAAATAGTAGTCTTTCATTTGCCTGCGATGGAAAGGATCTTTCATCTTATTTTTGTGTCAACTTTTTATTCTTCTACCAAAGTGTACAGAGAAATGTAGAATATAGTAAGAAATATAGACCAATTTTAATTCAATCATTTGTACTTTTCAGGCAAAATAAAACCAGACCAGAATTCACTCACTTTAATCCTAAAAGGCAGGAGGGGTTAGAGGTGGGTAGGTGGGAAACATACACACAAACACACTTAAAAGAAAAAAAAAAATCACTCGGCCTTTATAGAATAAAATGCCTCTGGAAATAAAACTTCATAAAAAATTAAAAATGATCACATGTAATGTCTGATCACAGATAAAGCATTTCTAGTCTGAAAAGTCACACATTAAGTTTATTCCCAAATGTAGGTCTGCAATCTTTTTTGGAGGATATATCTCCTATCTATAGTTGATACTATCGTTAGCAACAGGTAGAATGCTAGAATTGTTTTTTTTTTTCTTTTTTCAAACAAGTAATAAAACTTAAGTATTGTACGTTATTGTAACTTCGTTCTCATATTAGAAGAAACAGCTGCTAAAACCTTTCTCGTGAAATATGAAGAAAGCTACTGCATTGAGTCAGTCACTACTCACATGTACATATATGTACATATACTGCTTTTCCTCTTAGGCCAAAAATGTAAGCCTAATGTTACTCTCTAGAAAAACAGAATATATTATTGGTGAAAATAGGTAACCAATATTTGGAGGGTATTATTAAGAAATACTACAATATTTTCCAAGAATTTTTTTCATATCATTATGTAAGTACAAGTGTTATCCTTTTTTTTTTTTTTTTAAATTTTTTTTTTTTCAACGTTTATTTATTTTTGGGACAGAGAGAGACAGAGCATGAACGGGGGAGGGGCAGAGAGAGGGAGACACAGAATCGGAAGCAGGCTCCAGGCTCTGAGCCATCAGCCCAGAGCCTGACGCGGGGCTCGAACTCACGGACCGCGAGATCGTGACCTGGCTGAAGTCGGACGCTTAACCGACTGCGCCACCCAGGCGCCCCCACAAGTGTTATCCTTTAGACTATGCTATTCAACTCAGTTCAGTTAAGCATATTTATGGATATCTTATTTTGGAAAAGGCATTTTCATAGCCTAAGAAAATATGACATTGCTTATCAATATTTAACTACTTGTGTAATTGCTACAGTGTCATTGGTATGTCTCCTCATATTAGAAATGATGTAGATGTAACCAATCATAGAAATACCTCTGGAAAACATTTATTTACAAATATTGGTTTGCATAAACATGAAACATAATGGCAATTCAATCATATTAATGAAAAAATATTACTGTTAAGATTATCTTCACAGGAACTTCACCAACATCCATTTCTGTCATTCTAAAGATAAGTTATGTCAAAAAGGAAATTATAATCAGAATGACACTTGGTAGGCATGAAATTAGAGAAAGAGAATTAAGTAGATAATGAAACATTTAATGGCTTTGAATCTGATAACCTAATGAATTCATGTGATTTCATTTTATAATCACCCAAACTGCATCAGTTAAGTTTATAAACATTTGATATCTGTAATAGTAAGAATTAAAATGTTAAACTGATTTGTGCTCCAAAATGTACATCGTATATATGTAATGGTTTTAATATTCTTAGTATGAATTACCTCTGAGCTGTTAAGCACATATTGATAATGATGGTAAAATACTGATATCGGCAATGTTATTGTTTTCACAGTGTGTATAAGCAGAAACAAGGTCAATAAAATACACACAACTGGTCATGAAACATGTCTCCAGAACAGATTTCCTATTGTTTCTAATTAAATGGAATTTCCTTAACTTTTTGTTATTTATATTTATATCCAACAAACAGAAAGAAAAGACAAGATAAATAATAAAAATACATTTGATTAAGGTATGGGCTGAAAGACATTTGCTTAATAAATGATTATTATTTCGTATTTCACAAATCTACAGAGCCTAACGAGTCTCAATGGCAGTAGAAAGTAAGTTGCACATTGTAGAAACTTCATGACAGGTGATGTAGGGCTGAGGAGGCTATGTCAAGATTTTGGCTTTTACCCTTAGTGAAGGGTAGTTATTTGGATTGCTTTGAGCCAAAAAGGGGTGTGACCTGACTTCCACTGTGTGATAATGCTCTGGCTTTCCTGTAGAGGGCCCACCATAAGGGAGGCAAAAATGAAAACAGAGAGAATATTTGGAAGAGTACTGCAATAACCTGAGTAAGAAATGGCGGTGGTTGACCAGTGAGGTAGTGGTAGTAAGAAATAATCAAAATCTGTGTATAATCTGTTTGTAGACCTGATAGGATTTGGTGATTGGATGATGTAACGTATAAATGAAAGAGTTATAAAGCATGATGTGGAAGATTTTGGCTCTGACAAATGAAACCAGGGAGTTGCCTAAGGTGGAGAAGGAGCAGGTTTAAGGGAAATCAGCATTTTGGTTTTGAACTTGTTAAATTTTAGATGAGTGCTTGAGATTCAAATGGAAATGCCAAGAATCTGAGAATTTGGATCTCAGTGAAGTAATCTGGGCCAAAGATAAAATTTTGGGAGTTCACAGGGAATTGATGGTGTTTTAAAGACTTGACATTGTAGGTGACCCAAAGGACTGTAAAAGAATGAGGAGTTCCAAGGTCCAAGCTGTGAGCAACTCCAACATATAGAGTTCAGGAATAGAGGAGGATCCAGTGTAGAAAACAAAAATAAGAAACTTGAAAATTTGGAGGAAAACAAATGAGAAAGTGGTGTCCCAAAGGAAGAAAATTAATGAAGTATTTAAAGAAGGATGAAATGATCGAGAGTTTCAAACGCTGATGTCAGATCAGCTAATAGGAGGGCTAAAAAATATCCATCGTATTGACAATTGGAAAGCTTAGTGACTGGGAGAAGAAAGATTTTGCTGGAGTGGCAGGGGTGACAGCCTGATTGGAATGTGTTAAAACAGAGTACAAGTAGGGAGATTGGAAAAAGAAAATATAAATTAGTTATTTGAGAAGATTTTCTGGAAAGGAAACTGTACAGATTGTGTATTATCTGGAAGGGGAAGTTGGCTAATCGGAGGAGGAGCTTGTTTAAAACTCTACCAGCTGTGCAAGTCCCCCTTTTCAAGAAGCAAACTCTGGGAGGAAAATGCTATAAACTTGAACAGGTCTCATTGGTCAGACTGTGTTTCATGGCCTCTCCCTCCAACAAGGGAGGGTGGGAAATGACTACTTATCCAAGAACACTGCTTCCCTGAATACAATCAAGATCTTATTAATAAGGAAGAAAGGGTGAATATATATATAATGGGAGGCAACTAACAGGGTCTGTTTTAAACCCCTACAAAGGGCCAGATGTTATTCTTAATCATGTGCCAGTTTCCTTTTAAATATTGTCATTGATACTGAATAAGGGTGCACTTTTTGTTCATCTTGTCAGTGCACTTGGCTCGCTCTACCCACTTTTCTGTTATTGTGATTATACTACCACTTTCAAGGTCTAACTTAAAGGGGAATTTAGTTTGGATTTGCAGACACTAGAGTCATATAGAAGCAATTAGGGACATCGGTACTTTCTTAGGACGCTCTTAGGACGCTACTTCCTTGCTTGGTTTCATCTCTACTAGCCCATGATGAGTTGCTAGATTTTGGGTTGCTGATGATTTCTTCAAGTCTTAAGTATGTCATGTAAGGTTCATTGTAATGTCATTTAAACATATGCTGAGTTGTATAGCTCAAAAGGGTGTCTCAAGGACACAGAAATGCCCCCCAAATCCTAACTAGCAGGATATGGGACAGATGGCATCTCCATTAAGTCTAGCTCCCTCATTACCTATGAAGTTTCACACAGGACGGGTGATTCTCTTCCTAAAATTATCAACACCAAGTGCTTAGGTTGTATTTCACAGGGGCAGGAGCGGGAGAAAGTATCTGCATAGGGTGATTCTACATAAAGAGGAAATCCTTCAGCGAATATTTGTACATGTGTGCAATTCTCAAATCGGTACACTTACTCTGAGCAAGCAGTAAATAAGGTTCTGTTAAAGAGAACATTTCCAAAGATAGATGCATTATTACTCATGTTTCCCAGTCTCTGAATTTATATACATCCCTTCTCAGAATTTGCAGTGTTTTTAGTGAGTAAGAGGGGCAGAATGTGTTCACATGTAACCCCTACATGCTCTTAAAAAGACAGAAATATTTTCCTGAACGTGACTCACTGTTTTAATGTGACTGTTTCTGCACTCAGCCTCAGAAGATTTCTACATACGGTTTCCCCTGTGAAGAGTAAAGACAGTCCTCAGCCTTGTCTAGAGCTTGTGCTGGGCTTTCATTTTCGTAATTTCAAACCAATTTTATAGACTGTCTACACTGTAGCATAGTTATAATAATCTGGGAATATGAAAGTGAAAAAGACAGTTGTGTTGCCCTAAAGAAGTTTCAATTTTGAGGGCAGTGAGAAAATGCTGAGGGTACAGGGTTATGAAGAGGCCTGTAGGTAACACGGGAGGTAGTCAGTAGAGAGGTAAAACAGGAGGGGTGTTTGGGATTAAAACAATCGCATTTAAGGGGCCTTTTGGTGGCTCAGTCAGTTAAGCGTCCAACTCCTGATTTCGTCTCAGGTCATGACTGCACAGTTCGTGAGTTCGAGCCCTGTATTGGGCTGTCAGTGCATTGTCAGTGCAGAGCCTGTTTGACATTCTTTCCCTCCCTATCTCTCCTCCCTCTTTCTGCCCCATCCCCTTCTCATGCTCTCTCTCTCTCTCTCCCCCTCTCTCTCTCCAAGTTAATAAAACTTAAAAATTGTTTCTAAATAAATAAGATTTAAAAAACAGCATTTAGGACCTGATCACAGTCTACAAACACAAAACTACCCCTCTTTGTTTCACTATCTATTTCAATATAAATGTATAATTTTAAGGATTAACTCAAGAGCCAACTAATACATCCATGAAACTATTTGCCAATTTAACTGCGAAAATAATTCTCAGCCTTTAAACATCATCCTTTTCTTGTGGTTTTTAATAGCTCTTGTTTCTATTTGTATTGGCTTCCACTAACGTTGGAACGATATCTGATGTTTGTGTACCCCACGGTGCCTCAGCACAGGTGCCTGGTATCAATTCTCTTTCAAGGTCCCTTTTGCCTCCATTTTCCAGAACACCTGATAGTCCCTCCTGATTATTTATGTGAGCTGCAAACTTTCCTTTGCTAACTCTCCTTCTCTCTATTCCTTTCCAAGTCTGCTACTTTTGTGCATGTTGACTAGAATTCCAATGATGAGCATATTTTGAATTGCTGAAATCCTATGAAATTATAAAATCAATGACTTCAATCTAAGAATACCAACACTAAAAAAAAAAAAACCAAAAAACAAAACTATTTATAGTGGGTAAGGCTGTTTTGCAGCTAACAATTAACAATGTGATACCAAAGTCTTGTTTGGAGATGCTGCAAATTTGAAGCTATGTTTGGATTTTTAAACTCTCTTTATGTTTTACATGTAGTATTTCTGAGAATTAATAACCTGGATGTTCTGATGTTTTCTATGAAAAATTGATTTTCACATATCGATGGCGTCTTCTCGATCTGAAATTGTGGATTTTTTTTCTGGGTGATTTCAGAGATCATGAACCTCTTAATAACTTCATATTGCAAATCTGGAATTTGTTTCATACAGGGAGAATTCTTAAAATGATTATAATAGCTTCAGATTAATAAATCGATCTTTGGGGAAAGAGTGGAGTCGACTATGTGCGCATGTGTTTGGAAAATACATTATCCAAATATATGTTAGTAAATATCGTTATGTGTTTATATGCACAATATATGTGCTAATGTATGTGAATATGTACACATTTATGTGTGTGCATGTATTTTAGTATACATGTAAATACTATGCTTTTGTATTCCTTGGAGTCAACTAATCTTGAGAGACTTTGCTGGGTCATTCTTATTCTCTATAAGCCTCATTATCTTCAGAAAAATAGGTGAGAATATATGTAATGATGATAAAATAGAATATTCTTCCAACATTGACCCTGGAATGTGGAAACAATAATATACATCTTCTACTATTTCTTCATGTAGCTAAGTGGTCCATTTCCATATCTACTAGGATTTTTTTTTTCCTGGAATTGCATAAGGTGCAATATGTGGGACAGATGGAAACTCCCCAAGATCAACTCCCTAGTTATCTACAACCTTTTATCTAAGTTTTCCCTTCCTGAATCCAAAGTCCCAGAACTCTGACATTTAGGACTGGGATAATCTGTGTGTGTGTGTGTGTGTGTGTGTGTGTGTGTGTGTGTGTGTGCATGTGTGTGCACGTGCATGTGTACATGTCTCAAGATATTTTTTGTGCATTGTAGGATATTTAGTAAAAGATATTTAGTCAAAGATTTATGTGATCTGAAGAGAAACCAGAGTATTGTGGGATATTTAGAAACATCCCTGTTACCATCTAGATGCCGGGAGCACCAGAGCCTCAATCTGTGACAAGCAAAAATGTCTGCAGACATTGCCATATGCTCCCTAGGGGCAAAATCACCCTGGTTCTATTTCTTGCCATGAATGATCAGACTTGTGCTTTGGTCAGGTCTACACTGTTGACTCTGGGAAAGTCATTAAACTCTAAATTTTTTATGTTCTTATCATTAAAAAGGAGCATTGAATCCTTATTGCCTGCGTATTTATTAGTGTGGTCGCAAGCATTAGATATAAATGTCCTAGTAAAGACAGATGTGGCTGTAAAAAGTATTACTCATGGTTCTCATGGTTCCTTCCCCCCCCCCCATAGATGTTTAAAACAGACATTAAATCCTATTTAAAACATAATTTAAGCCAAAGGGTTAAATTATGCCTGAAATTTCTGTGTAATTGGAGTGTTTTTTACTTGCATCTTCTAGCCCCATAAGACCAAGATACCCAACACCGCTGGCATCCTGCCCCCATGGAAAGGGCACCCACGGCACTCCACTCAGCTGCTGCGGCTGCCCTCACCTCACCGTAGGGAGAGGCAAAGCGGCACACGTTCTGAGGTTGTTCAGGCAACATGTGGAGAGCCACCCTGAACACAAGCCGGGAAGAATTCCAAGTTTTCAGCCCATCACGTGGGATACTGAGATCCCCACATACTCCCCTTCACGTCCTATCCCGAGCATGCTTAGCAGTCACCGAATGAAGTTAACAAATCAATTTCAAGCTACCAATGCTCTCGGTCAATAGAATAAACTGCGGCCAGTTGACTGGCTGTATGAGACAGCACAATATGACAGGCATGGAAATTTCACCATCGGCGAGACAGGACAGAGTTCATCCACTTGAAACACTGGTTAGAGCTAACCTCAGCTGTGGAAAATTTCTCTGCCATGCAAGATCGCAGCTGTGCTGACCACAGTGCCCTAGTCCAAAAAGTAAACAAACTAACAAAAGCCTTGTCTTTCCACAAAACCCTTTCAATTTTCACTAGTTCTCTTTCGGAGGAAAATAAATTATTCCAAGTTTGAATATATAAAGTATACAAAGATACATGATGGATAAAAATTTATTATATATATTTTACATATATATATATATATATAGGTCTCACTATCCCCTGAGTTCTTTATGATCTCATCATTATCCCGGTTGCTCAAGTAAGAAATACAGGCACCCTCCTCCACCCCCCACTTCCCTTCATTCTCTCTCTCATCAGTCGATCTGATGGCCATTAAGGCCTTCTTATTCCAATATTTAAAATATCTACTAAATTCACCCCCTTCCCTGCATCCCACTACCATTCCATTCCCTTTTATGCTGCTTACTTTCCCCTGGATTAGTACAATATTATCCTAAATGGTCACCCAGCTTTACAGCATACATCAGACTGTTCTCTAAATACAGACATGATTCATTTTCTGCAGTGCAAATCTGATAGTATCTCTGCACGCTCAAGACCATTCTCAAGTGAGACAGCAGAGTCCAGCTCCCTTTCTCCCCATATCTACCACAATGCCACGTCTCAGGTGGGAGCTCAAGAAATAGCTGCCGGAGCGTGTCCTCTTGGAACATTCTCCATATATGACTGCATTCCAGTAGAGGGCAGTTTCTCACCCAGAAACTTCCAGATAAGGACTTTCCAAATGAGGCTGTTTGGGTTTGAATGCTGACTCTACTTACTTGGTCCATTACTCAAATGCCACATAAGACAGGAAGGAAATTATGACAGAGAACATTGAAACCCACACATGAATATGTTGTAGGTAACTGAAGCGTTCTGTGTCTTTGAAATTACAAGAAACATAGATTCAAATAGAAGTCTGCTGCTGTGGTTTTGAGAGCATGTCCAGTGTAGTGGAAAGAGCAGAGAACTGGAATGAAGAAAACTGGGTCCTGAGCCTGAGTCCTGTCCAAATCATTTTCCACCTTCTCTTAGATTCTTCATCTATAAAATGAGAAGGAGGAACACTATGTTACTGAGGGAAAACTGATACACAAAAAAGAAGTGTTCAACTGTGAGCTATTACAAATGCACATCCAGAAAAATTTTTTTATCATTTGGGTTATTCTCAATTCCCTAAAACTTATGCACAAATTCTGACAGTCCTGAAAGTGACAATTCGACCCTCGATCTCAGGTTAAGAACAATTTTCTTTACAATTTACACCATAATTTCCCGCTTGGCATATCATTTAATCCTGGAGTGTTATATATTTTGATTCTCTCTAATTACATAAGAAATGAACATGAAAAAGAGGACTTAAACCTAATTGAAAAAGCTATATGTGTTTTATTCATCTTCTGTTCTTTAAAAAGGAAAGATGGTTAGAAACTATATCAAGAAAACATTTTTATCTTCACAAATACATCTGAAAAATATGAGGATTGAAAACTGGTTTACCATAAGTGGGAGAAAAAAAACAGATTTTCCTGTTTTCCACTGACACAATTACCTCAAATTACCACTGCATTGCAGTAAGTCTTTGTGGAGATCAGGGAGTATATTTAAACAGAACAAAGAAGCTTTAGTCCAGAGTTAAATATAGGATGTGCAGCACTTACAACGAGGCTGTGCAAATCACACCAGCACAAATGTTTAGTCCAAAGAGAAGAACAAAAAAATCTTTCAAAATCAGTTCTTTAAAGCTCAGTGCAGTTTTACACTTCAACTGGTTGTGCGGACATTAGATTTCCTATACCCTAAGAGCAGCACATGTAATGAGGGACTATCGGAAGAACCATTCCCTTTCCTTGAAACGTGGTTAGTATTCTAAGATCATGCTTCATTTTAGGACTCATGGACCTAAAATGACTGGGCTCAGACATTCCACTATTCAACTTATTAGAAAAACAAAACAATGTGGACACAGTGGCATGATGTTAAACTTCCCTAATATATTGAGCATATAACCTAGCTTGTTCCTAACCTGGATATCTGTTATTTTATATTTGCATACACTGTTATCTATATATATTCTATGGCTGCCCATGCTCATTAATTGGGAGTAAATATTAAAGATTTGGAAGTCAGATAGGTGAGATCTAGAGTCACTCTGAATTTAAGAAAGAAAACAGTTTCCTGATGACTTACTTGTACTTTTGGTCATTTTTTTTTTTTCTCTTAGAAATGGGAATACAATTGATCTATCTCCTTCAGCTATTTAAAGAAATCAGACAGTAGAAAAGAATTTAAAGTATGTCATAAACTGTAAATACCATATATATCCATGGTAGTGTTGTTATTATTATTATTATTATTATTATTATTATTATTATTATTATTCGTTCCAGAGAAGGTATGGTAAGACAGAACTAGAGAAAACTTCTTAGATGAACAGACAGAGGTCTCAGGGAATGAATAAGGTATTTGCTTGTGATTAGGTAGATAGCTCTGTGTGATGCCGTTACTATAACAAGAGAATTCCAGAAAGATCTAGCCTAAACTGGACTTGCCTTGACATTGCATGAAACTGCCTTGTTTCTGTCACTGCACACCTACATATATTGTCTATCCTGAAACCTTCTCATTTTGTAGGCATTCAAGACCCTTAATCTGCAATTATTTGGCTCTCGGTGATATATGGCTGGGGAAAAGCCCAGAAACGATAAAGAAAATGAGAGGGCTGCTTTCGTAACATAGTCTCTTCACCGAGTGGAAATTTCCTAAGGCCACAGTTAAGGAATGTCTGAAATGCAGTATGCAGTTTGCAAAGCTCTAAGATCTGAGCCTGTTTAGAAGCCCCAATCACAGATTATGACTCCTTCTCATCATTGTAATCCCGGCAGCCATTACTGGGAGTTGGCAGGCAAACAAAACCCATTTATCATTCCTGTCCTCAGCTGAAGGTGAAAGCTGCAACCTGAGCATGGCGTGCCTTCACAGGCAGTTATAACTTTTTTTTTTCATTAGAAGAGAAATACTGCCATCATCATCTCTAGATCTTATATATACTATAAAATATTGAAGTTCAACCTCTGATCATTAACTTTGGGATGAGAACTTCTTTTAACAGCCATCCACCATACACCACTGATTTGAGAATTCAAATGAAATAGATTGCACCTCTTTGGAGTGTTTTTTGCTTAGTTCTTAATGCCTATCAACATGCATCAGATCTCTTCTCCTGTGTGGAAGCCACTGTGAAGTTTCCTTTTGCTGTTACATCATACCATTCTCAATGTCTTAGCAATCTTTGAAAATGGCTGACAAGGGTCACTGGGAGATGAGCCACATAAACTAGAGGCAATTCGGTTACAGAAACACAGCCACGTGCCGTTCAGTAGTCAAAGAAATTCAGGATGTGTTCTCGGGCAGTCAGTTACAGAATAGGTAATGTGCAAGCCATACTAGCAAAACTTTAGAGTCAGAAGAGAAGGGCTCAAGTTCAGTTCTGCCAGTTACTAATTTCTGGGTTTTAGAGAAAGCCTTCAGCTTCTTTCCACTTTTAATTTAACAGCGAAATAACCATGTGGATACTCTACCGCACTATCAAGGATTGAGGGAGGAAATAACTACAGGTGCTTTGTAAACCACAAAGCAGAATAATGGTATCGTGTAAGTTTGTGGTTCACTACCCAGACAAAAGTGGATGACATATAAGGACATTTAAGCACATAAAATAGACTGAAGTCAAAATAAGGAAGTGGCTGGCCTTCAGCCCCAGCAACATATATAGTACAGTCATTGCCTGAGTAAGTCAAATGTTTGTGATAAATCAATGTTTGTGATTTATATGATTTTGTCTTTGTTGTCATTTTCTCTTTGTTTATTAAAAATAGACATATATAATTTACATGTCATACAATCATTAATTTCAGTTTCAGTTCTGTGAGCTTTGACAACTGTATACACCTCTGTACCACGACCCAAACCAAGAGTTATAACTAACGTTTCCCACTACTCCTGAATGTTTCTTTCTGTATTGTAGTCAATATATCCATGTTAGCAAAGGCAATCATTTCTTTTAAGTGTTTATTTATTTTGAGAAAGAGAGAGAGAGCACGAGCAGGCAAGGGGCAAAAAGAGCATCCCAAGCAGGTTCTGCACCATCAGCCCAGAGCCTGATGCAGGGCTCAATTCCAGGAGCTGTGAGATCATAAACTGGGCAGAAACCAAGAGTTGGGGGCGCCTGGCTGGCTCAGTCGGTTAAGCGTCCGACTGGTTCAGGTCATGAGCTCGCAGTTCACAGGTTCGAGCCCCACATTGGGTGCCTGAAGCCGGCTTCAGATTGTGTTTCCTTCTCCTTCTGCCCCCCCCCCACCTCTCAAAAATAAATAAACATTAAAAAAAATTTTTTTAAATACACTATAGTACTGGGGTGCGTGGGCGGCTCAGTCGGTAAGCTCCAACTTCCGTCCAGGTCATGATCTCGCAGTTTGTGAATTCGAGCCCCACATCGGCTCTGTGCCGACAGCTCAGAGCCTGGAGCCTGCTTCGGATTCTGTGTCTCCCCCTCTCTCTCTGCCCCTACCCCACTCACGTTCTGTCTCTCTCTCTCAACAACAAATAAAGTTAAGAAAAAAAAAAAGAAAAACAAGAAAGAAACCAAGAGTCGACACTCAACCGACTGAGCCGCCCAGGTGCCCCAAGGGGCAATCATTTCTATCACCATACATTTAGTTTGTTCCTGCATTTTGGGTTTTGTAGTATTCTTTTGCCTCTAGTCTCTTGTTCAGTAAAATGTTGGAGCCTCATCGGTGTTGGAGGATATCAGTAATTTGTATGTTCCCTATATTGCTTAGTATTCCACTGCACGAATATGTGAACATTTTTACCTTTTTTTTTTTTTTCTGTTGAAGGCTTTTTGTCTGTCTCTCTCTCTCCTTCTGTCTCAAATTAAAAAAAAAGAAAGAAAATTTACAAGTTATGCTCTAATATGTTTGTACAAATTGTATACTGTTACCGATACCGTACGATTTCTGTACATCCTAACCAACTGTGTCTGAGTTGGTAATTCATTCATCTTCATTTGGCATCGTCAGGGTTTTTATTTGTTTTTGTTTTCTAATTTCTTCCATGTTAGTTTCACGTATTAGTACTTCATTCTTTTTAATTGTCAAGTGGTATTTTATTATAACAAATAACTGAATTTGTTTATCTACTTCTCTTGTTGATAGACAGTTGAGCTGTTTCCAGATTTTGACTGTTGTGGATAAAGCTGTTATAAGACACCAGCATACACATCTAATAGGCTAATATTTTGATTTCTCGATTTAAGAGGGGGATTTCAATGAATTGTTTAGATCAAGGATTAGCAAACTTGAGAGACAGAGAGAAAGGGAGACACAGAATCCGAAGCAGGCTCCAGGCTCTGAGCTGTCAGCACAGAGCCCGAAGTGGGGCTTGAACCCACCAACCGCGAGATCATGACCTGAGCCGAAGTCGGACGCTCAACCGACTGAGCCACCCAGGCGCCCCTACTTTGTCATTCTCTTAATGGTATCTTTTGATGAACAAGACATTTGTATTTATAGGAGGTCTTATTTGTTACTCCTCATTTGTGAAATGAGGTCTTATCAGAAAAATCTTTGCCTATTCCAAGACAGCAAAAATACTCTGCTTAATTTTTTAAGTAAGTATTTTTAAAATAATTTTTTACAAGTACATTCCATCTCATATTAATTGTTGTGTCTGGAATGGGATAAGAAGCAAAATTTATTTTCCTTCCATGTGGATATCCAGATGTTAAGGCACTCCGCCCCCCCCCCCCCACCCCTTTTAACTGATTTGGAACCTTGTTCAAAAATCAAATGGTCATATATGTTTGAGTTTACTTCTGGATTGTATACTCCACCCATCTATTTGTCTATCCTCACACAAACACCATACTGTCTTTACCACTGCAGCTTTATTTGATATTGAAATCAGTTAGTATAAATTCTCCAAATTTTTCCATCATTTTAAAATACTGTTTTAGTTTTTTAAGTTTTTGCATTTCAGTGCACATTTTAGAATAACAGTGCCAATATCTTTAAAAGAACACCTGGGGTTTCAACTGAGATTGTACTGAATCCATACATCGACTAGGGGATAACAGAAATCTTTTTTTTTAAGTTTATTTTTTATTTTTTGAGAGAGATAGAGACAGACAGACAGGGAGGGTCAGAGAGAGAAGGGGACAAAGGATCTGAAGCAGACTCCATGCTGACAGAAGAGAGCCCAATGTGGGGCTCGAACCCAAGAACTGAACTGTAAGATAAATGACCTGAGCCAAAGTCAGATGCTTAACCGACTGAGTCACCCAGGCACCCAGGGATAATGGATATCTTAACAACATTGAGTCACAATAATCTATGGACAATCCACAAGCCATATATTTAGGTCTATTTTAATTTATCTTGGCATTTTTCTATTTTTTTTATATTTCTATTTTCTATTGATCTTATAGATATTTTGCATATATTTCATATTTTATATCTAGGCACTTTAAGTTTTACATGTAAAATATTCAATTCCCATCATTTACTTCTCATGTACAGATATACAGTTTTACACATAACTATGTATCTCTAATTTATATACGTATAATTAGTTTTATTAGCCTGACCAGGCTTCTAATACTAACCTATGCTACAAACACAGACAAGTAAAGTAAGTAATATCACACAGTCAAGGTTTCTCTCTTTTTCTTTCTTTCTTTCTTTCTTTCTTTCTTTCTTTCTTTCTTTCTTCTCTTTCTTCTCTTTCTTCTCTCTCTCTCTCTCTCTCTCTCTCTTTCAAGCTCCTTTTGGGTCCCAAATGGACCAAGAAGAAAAGAGAGATAGCTAAGGTGTCCACATATCCTGCTGGAAAACTCCAGCGATGAAATGATTATGCAGCAAGGGTTGTTGGTGAGACTTCCAAATCATCATCAAATACAAGTAATTGCCAGACAGACTTCAAGAGTCTATAATAGCGGTTGAGACTAATGTTGGTTGAGTCATACCTCTTGACCCAAATTAAAAATAACCAGGCTATGTTGTATCCTGGCCACATACACCAAAAACCTCACAACCACACAATGGACAGTGCCCATTGATCAAAGAAACAGAGGACATCCTTCATGAGTACCTAATCCCTGTTCCCTGCCTTACAGATAAATGAGCCAAACCCTGATTCCTTCTCTCTACACACTGTGACCCCATCTTAGGGAAAGAAGAAGAGGGAAGAGAGAATTCCCTGAGGCACTGAAAAATGGTAGCAAAGAAACAATATATAATTGAACTGAGGTTAGATCATTTATAGATTCCCTCCCCTTAAATTTATATATTCTCTGTACATAAGAGTTACAGTGTGAACTTTAAAAATCAATATGCATATATTTTATGAAATATAAAAATATATATGATCACATAAATGTTTGTATATATTTCATAATGTATATATCATATAGTTTCTGATATAACTAACACTTCTGAAGTGCTTAATATATGCTTTCTATAGTATAATACAGTAAGTATAACATGAAGGATATAACATATAACATAAGTGTTTTATATGTGTAACTTCATTGAATTACCTGTGAATTCTTATGGGCTAGAAACTCCTATGGACTTCTTTTAGAAATTAAAAAAACTGAAGTCAGGGTATCTGGACGGCTCAGTTGGTTGAGCATCTGACTCTTGGTTTCAGCTTAGGTCATGATCTCCCAGTTCATGAGTTCAAGTCCCATGTCAGGCTCTGAGCTGACAATGTGGAACCTCTCCCTCCCTCTACCTCTCTCACTGCCACTTCCCTGCTCATTCTCTCTCTCTCTCTCTCTCTCTCTCTCTCTCTCTCTCTCTCAAAACAAATAAATAAACTTTAAAAAAATGAAGTCAGAGGAAGTGGATAGGCAGGGTAGGATGTATCAGGCAAGGTCCTCGATACATACACCTATCTACTCACAGAGTGAAGTAATTACCACCTTGCAAAGAAATCAGCTATAGAACAGTAAAAGTGTCTACATGTAAAAACTGTGATATTTGAAAAAAGGAGTAGGACTTATTCCAAATTCTAGCTCAGATACTTCCTAACTGAATGGTTTTTGTCAATTCATTTTACCTTCCTGATTTTTAATAAAATTTAACCACCCATGCACATACTGAAAATTCAAGGAGATAATGTATACAAAAGTACATGGTGGGCAGTAATTTTTTTCCTCAAATAGCCAATAAATCTGGGTAGAATATTAGCGATTAAATAGAAAATACAGTGTTCGACTCCTATTTGTACCATAGACTTCTTTAAAATATTCTAAATGTTTGTTAAATATGTTTCCTACTTCTCTGGTACCAATTCTGAAGTAAAAACTATATAAAGGCAGATCTTCATGGAAATTTCAAATGCATTTATTGGCTAAGATTTAATAAGTCTATTTCTGTTTCACACCTAATCTCTTTCAGTGAGAAACAATCTTTTCTGCTTCAAGATGAAGTGTTTTCAAAACGACTAAAAGAATATGTAACACATTATTACATGGGCTTCTATGTGTAATACATTGTTGATCCATGCACTTTGGGTACAATGTAACTGATTCGTGAAATGGAAATAATTGCTTACATTTCCCTCTCAGGATAAAGTCATACATAATAACTCTCACAATGAATGGAGACCCCTGACTATAGTAAAACATTGGCACAAGTCTCTGGAAAATTTATAAGCTCAACTTCTTGGGAGGTTGGTTTCTGTTTCAAATCTGGGTTTCCTTAAAACTATTGAACAGGATAAGATCTCGCATTTCTCGTAGGGGCATTGTTTTCCACCCGTCAACATTTCTATAGCAATTGTCACTTCAGTTCTCCCAGCTCTGTCAGTAGTCTCCCATTCAAGCTAACTTACAAGATGTTAATGGTACCTGTAAAACAGTGATTTCCAAAAGCTCTTTATAAAGTGAATCAGGGCACCTGTGTGGCTCAGTCAGTTAAGTGCTGGACTCTTGATTTCGGCTCAGGTCACGGTCTCACGGTTCATGGGTTTGTACCCCGTGCTGGGCTCTGAGCCGACAGGGCGGAGCCTGCTTGGCATTCTCTTTCTCCCTCTCTTTCTGCCCCTCCCCCCTCTCAAAATAAAATAAACTTAAAAAAAAAATAATAAAGTGAATCAGATGGCATGGAAAGATTCAATGTACCTGAAACAGAAAAACAAAAACAAAAACAAAAACAAAAAACATTCATTTAAAATTTTAAAAGAGTGTAAAAGCTGGCAACCTCTCCCTAACTTCTCCACAGGGCTGACTCCCATCCTTTCATTTTGAATCTATTTTTCTTTCTTCTCTTCTGTTCAGAGTTTTCCTCCTTGGCGGATTGTCAATGATACTACCATTCATGTGATGGAACCCAGGGTACACAAAATTAACAACAGTTACCTCAAATTATCTTAGATGAAGGATGAAAACTGTGTAGTATCTTTCAGTAAAAAGCAAAACAACAAAAAATACTTCCACTCTCAAAAACCGTAGAGCTGAACTTCTCCTGAGAGTTCAAATGTGAAAGCTTTGTAATCAAACTCTCCTCACCCTTGTTGAGAAGATAAAACAGCAGTATTAATTATGAAATATATTGAGGTGATTATAATGATAATGTATACTCTCTTCTCTTCCCAGTTGGGAATCACCGAACGTACTCCCACCCTGGCCTCAAGAGACAGAAATACAGAAACTCCCCCCTCTTCTCCCAGAGGGTCCCAAAGGGATCTTAAGTTGAAGGTGGGGGATTCAGTGAGGCATCCTCACTGGATAGCCAAATCATGTGGTATCCAAAGCCTGAAGACAGACCCAGAGTATTTCTTCCACTTGCACAAGATTGCACAACTTCCCACAGAAAAGACTGACCTCAGGCAAGCCCGTGTCCCCTCCATTGTGACTGGATAACAGAAGACAAAGGCAGTTCTCACACTGCCCTAAGGCCTTTTGTCTCAGAAGAAGTGCTTCGATCGCTTCTCAGATCCAGCACCATTCTTTAGAAATTTCCATGGATCTAGCAGTCTTTCCATACATGCCTTCACGCACTATCTGGGTGGTGGACCCACTGTGGAACCTCTCTCAGAGAATACAAGTCCCACCACGCCCTTCCTGTTTATACGACCTTCTGGGTGTGTAGCTGTTAGTTCCCATAACTAAAAGAATCCATCTCTCCCCTTTCCCTCCAGACAATTCAGCTTCAATGGCTTCATGAGCACTGACACAAAAAGTTTTAGAACTTCCTATTAACCGTCAGTGGCTCCTTTACAACCCAGAAACATAAAAATGGTAGTTAATTCTCTTGAGGAGAGACAAATTTACTCCTTTTGAATAAGACTTGACTACCTTACCAGAGATGGGATTGAGAGTGCTTATTATCTGGCCAGGGGTGGGGGTTTGTCTATGACGGTGAAAAACAAGAGGCAATTTCATTTATCAACAGGTTATGTGGCTCCATCCAGTTAATGGGCTACCCCAATTTCTAACCAGATCTAAAATTTACTGAACACCGGTGGTATTACAAGAATGATCAAAATTAATGTTAAAACACAACCATGAGCTGCGTACCTTGTTATAACCGAGGAGAGTGAGGCTTCGTGAGGTTACATGTCCAAGGTCACACACTTAATAAACAACATGGCCAGAATTCACACTTCAGTCGTCTAATTTAAGACCCTCCACTAGGGGCGCCTGGGTGGCGCAGTCGGTTAAGCGTCCGACTTCAGCCAGGTCACGATCTTGCGGTCCGTGAGTTCGAGCCCCGCGTCGGGCTCTGGGCTGATGGCTCAGAGCCTGGAGCCTGTTTCTGATTCTGTGTCTCCCTCTCTCTCTGCCCCTCCCCCGTTCATGCTCTGTCTCTCTCTGTCCCAAAAATAAATAAACGTTGAAAAAAAAAAATTAAAAAAAAAAAAAAAAAAAGACCCTCCACTAGTCCACTCCACCCCACTACTTCTAAATTGGTCCAGATTTCTGAAAGTTGACTATTTCATAACAGCAATCTCATGAGTCATCCCATCATTTGTGCCTCAACTGTTTGACATAAGCCTATGTACAAACATAATACATCAGATTTGCCAAAATTTACTTTTAAGAAGAAAGGAACCCAGGGTGCCTGGGTGGCTCAGTCAGTTAAGCATCAGGCTCTTGGTTTCGGCTCAGGTCATGATCTCATGGTTCCTGGGTTTGGGGCTGCAATGGGCTCTGCCCTGCATGGGATCTTCTCTGGTGTGGTAGAGCCTGCTTGGGATGCTCTCTCTCTTCCTCTCTCTGCCCCTCCCTCATTCATATGTGCACTCTCAAAATAAATAAATATAGGAAAACCTTGGATTGTAACTTGTTCTGAGAGTGTTCCACAAGACGAGCAAACGTTTCTAACAAATTTTAACTTGATAAATGAGTGATGTCTTGCAATACGAGTAGTACATGAGGCCGAATGTCACGTGATTACAACTGAGCCAATGGTTCTCTCTCTCTCTCTCTCTCTCTCTCTCTGTCTCTCTTGCTGCAGGATTGTGGGTGATTGTCTCCAATGCTTGGGATGCTCAGTTTCAGGCATGGTGTTTGGCAGAAATCAGGGATTTTTCAGAACATTGGAAGATGCCCACAACTGACACCAGTGTATTTTTTGTCACTTCAAAGCACCTAAGGACAGTCCTTTGCTTTTCCATCCAAGAGTAAGCTTAGCAATGCCATGCTTCATTCTAGGTCAGGCCGCCTGCAGATATAGACCCTTTCCTCTGCTGCCTTATTGCCAGTTACATTAAATACAGTATATGACAAGAGTTTATTAATACTGTACTGTAGTCAACATTCATTAGTGATGAGTCCTCCTACACAATAACCCTCCTCTCTCTTATCTCCCCCACATCCGCTATGAATGTTTTCAAAGGTAAACACAGGTTAACTTGTCCATTTTTCTTTTTTTTTTATTTTTCTTTATATTTAGTATCTTCTGTATTATATTACAGTATTGAAATCATTTTTATATGAATATTTTTGGGTTGTAGAATGAATCATCTGAATTTCCATTATTTTTCATGGGGACATCCGCTTTGATATATAAGTACTTTGGATTACAAGTATGTTTCCAGAATAAATTATGCTTGTAAACCAAGGTTTTACTGTAAACTTAAAAAAAAAAAGAAAAAAAATCCTCCCTCCCCTTATGTGGCAGGCCTATCATTAAAAATCAAAAGAAAAAAATTTGCATGGCTGTGATTATTAATTCAATAGATTAATTTCCCTTTTCAAACGTGGATAGGTATCATTAGCTCAGAAAGCCTCCTCTGCAAGCCTGTATCCTTGATCATCAATCCACATTTAACTTTAAAGCTATGGTTAAAAGAGGTCTGGAATGCTCAATCTCTGATTCATTTCAGGAGAACAGCTGGAGTCAAGAACTTGTGGCTATTTTTTTTTTTCTTCCAGAATTACTTCTGTAATTATTGGTATATACTGTGGGCTGTGAAATATGTCTTTTTACTCAGAATTATAGGAGAATTTGCACAAGGTCACCATGAAAGTAATTTAGGGAGTAATTACTAACTTCATTTTCTTCCTTTGTCAGTATTCCTTAAGAAAATGTGTTCAGGGGCGCCTGGGTGGCGCAGTCGGTTAAGCGTCCGACTTCAGCCAGGTCACGATCTCGCGGTCCGTGAGTTCGAGCCCCGCGTCGGGCTCTGGGCTGATGGCTCAGAGCCTGGAGCCTGTTTCCGATTCTGTGTCTCCCTCTCTCTCTGCCCCTCCCCCGTTCATGCTCTGTCTCTCTCTGTCCCAAAAATAAATAAACGTTGAAAAAAAAAAAATTTAAAAAAAAAAAAATAAAAAAAAAAAGAAAATGTGTTCAGATAAAGTAACATGGTTGGTTTTACCAGAATCAGTCTTGTTTCTCAGCCATATTTTATGCTCAGATTTTATACATTTGAATTCTTTTAAATTTCACACATTGGCAAAAGGAGAAAAAGAAATATGGAATATTTAATTAGTGAAGTCTAGTTCCCTATCCTAGTATCCAGAAGCCATTAAGATATTGTAACTACAAAATGTCCTATCTGGAATAAGACCATGTATTCAAATTTGAAAAGGATTGTTGTGAAAAAATATTTGGCTGTCTTGTTTCCACTGTAAATCTCTCTGAATAGGACTAAACATTATTAAACTATGCTCCTCAAATTTACTTTTATACTTTGGAGTATGACCGATCCCCTCAAGCCTCAGTACTTCTCCCTCACTAAATAAAAGCATGAACAGATCAGAAACAGTGAGTATTTCTGCTCCAATATTATAAACACACTTCTGAAAAACCTCACTTTGGAAAAATCAGAGTTTATGGAGAAAACAGTATTCAGGAAGACTACTCAAAACCTATGGAACTTTGTAACCAGAATCTTAACAAAAATGATGATAATCTTAATAAAAAGTACTAGGGGCACGTGAGTGGCTCAGTCGGTTAAACGGCCGACTTCGGCTCAGGTCATGATCTCATGGTCCGTGAGTTCGAGCCCCGCATCGGGCTCTGTGCTGACAGCTCAGAGCCTGGAGCCTGTTTCGGATTCTGTGTCTCCCTCTCTCTGACCCTCCCCGATTCATGCTTTGTCTCTCTCTGTCTCAAAAATAAATAAACGTTAAAAAAATTAAAAAATAAAATTAAATAAAAAGTACTAGCACAGTTATTTTTTTAAGTTTTTTTTTTTTTTTTAATTTAATTTGAGAGAGAGAGAGAAAGAGAGACAGAGAGCAGGGGAAGGGCAGAGAGAGAGGGAGAGAATCCTAAGCCGGCTCCGCACTGTCAATGCAGAGCCTCATGTGGGGCTTGAACCCACAAACTGTGAGATCATGACCTGAGCTGAAACCAAGAGTAGGTTCCTTAACCAACTGAGCCACCCAGATGTCCAAGTACTGGCACAGTTATATGCAATTTTTTATATCTCAATTCATACTTTTCTTTAAGATAACACAAAGTAAAATAAGCAAACAAACAATAAAAAACCAACTGTGACTTGCATATCATATCAGTCCTTAGACACATAAAACTAACACGTAAGGGAAAAATAAATGGAAACTAAGGTAACTGATTCGGAATATTTAATAATGTAATAATCATCCAATGAGACTATTTTGAGTCTAGGGTTCTGATTCCATTAAAAATGAAACTGGAAATTAATTAGGGAACTGTGAAAAACGTGTTTCACATTAAGAGAAAGTAAGAACAATCTGAGGGGATTTTATAATCTAACAAGTTTGTATAAATGATGGCAAATACAATCTTGAACATGCATCAATTTTCCCCACACAATTCAAAAATACGTGTGTAATTGTGTATAATATTAATGCCATGTTAGATACTTCCTACTCTCCCAAATCCTACAACTTAGTTTTTAGAAAATCTCAAATGATTTTAAATAATCACTTTAATACAAGTTTTAGAGCTATATACAAGATTAAAATGATCAGGTAAGTGGATTTTTGTTTCTGTTAAGGTAGTGACTAAGGAGGAAAATCAAGAGTACCTAAAGATAATTGCGTGGCCATCTTTCTGTTGCCGAGAAAGACCAGAGAAAGCTTTTTCTTGGACTGTGTGAAACCACATATAAATCCTAGCACTGAATATAGTGCTCTGTGACCTGCTGATGCATACTAAATGCTTGTTCTATTGCATGAATTTAATAGCCTGTAAATAAGCTACCGATTCATGCCTTTAATAGCATTTCCTCTTGATATTCAAGGTAGGTTGTATACATTTACGAATTTAAAATCAACAATTGGATAACAAATTATATATTAAAAAAGCTGTAGAATTATAGAGTTAAAACAGACCAAAGTCTTAGTTTTTTTGAATCACATGCTAATTCTCATCTCGTTTTACTTGAAATCTTTGTATGGAGTCATGTGCTAATAAATTCCCATTCTTCTCCAGCCAGTTAGTTACCCCTAGTTATAACCCTTGACAGGCAATTGGCCCAGTAAATTTATTCTGCATTCTACAATATACATCTACGTAATCACACACAGTGGTGATAGAAGAAACAAGTCCTATTATTTGACCAAAGAAACTAGAAGAATATATAGTCTAAACCTTGTTCAATTGCTTATTATTTTTAAACAGTAGTCTTTCTATTGATAGTAATCATTTATATCTATAGCACATAAAACAAATGGATTTCTACTATTCATGGTGTTGGATACCATAAATCCTAGACCATTTAACAAAAAAACAAAAAAACAAGTTTGAAACACTTCACTCTACTTTCCTGGAACTAATCACAGGATAATATTGAGCTTATAAAGATTGACTATGGATGTACCTGGCACATTCTAGAACTATCTCCAATACAGAAGTTAGTGATTTACCACCATTGCAATCAACTGTTTAACAGGAGCACCATGTGCAAAGAAATTGGCTATTTTAACAACAATAAAATTTTTCTAAGTTCCCTTCATTAAAAAAAAAGTTTTCATCCTGAAATGGGAAAAAGTGAGGCAAGCATATCCAAAGCACAGTACTAGTAAATAACTGAGTAAAGACACCCGAGTAATACAGAACTTAGTCAAATGCCCAAAGTACACAGCATTGGTTTCAGTTTCAAATGATCTTGAATGCGATTTTTCAAGTGAAAAATTTTAAATCATAGCATTGTTCTCTAACAAGCAACATTTTAATTCAAAAAAAGTTTACAGGAGAGGAAGATTTTATCGATTTTATTTCTTACACTAGAGAACAGAAGGAGTCATGCTACTTAAATTTGCACCTTTTCTAATGCTACAGATAATATGTTTTTTTATTCCCGTCAGAAAATTTTGTCAACAATTTTAGGACATGTCTTCTTTTACATAGCTTTGCTGAATGCTGTGAACAAAGGAGCCAATACAGCTAACAGTAATAAAATGACATTTTTATTTTTATTTTATTTTATTTTAGTTTAGTTTAGTTTATTTATTTTGAGAGAGCAAGCACATGAGCAGGGGAGGGCCAGAGGGAGAGGGAGAGGATCTCAAGCAGGCTCTGCATTGTCAGTGCAGAATCCAATGTGGGGTGCAATTCAAGGAACCATGAGATCATGACCTGAGCCGAAATCAAGAGTCAGACACTTAACCAACTGAGCCCCCCAGGCACACCATACAATGACATTTTAAAGTAGAAAACTCAAAAGTTTCAAAATTCAGATTTAAAGAACTTTTATATAAGTATTTCCGAACCTTTATCCAACCTAAGTTTCTGAGCATACTGCTCCCCTTAATTGGTAATGTACTTCAAAACAGTATCTTTGAGGGACCAAAAGAGATTGAACAAGGTCTATATGTTTAAATGTAAGGTGAGTGCTATGTGGGTTTCTTACTCTTAAAATAACATTGCTTATTATTTTAGTCAATATGTTAACAATATTTGCAGAGCAGTTTAAACATTTCAGGGCACATGTACAAATCTTGGATATGAGCCCTGGAAATAACGTTATCTCTAATTAAATGAGGAAAATTAGGATGAATTGTAATGACTTTTCTTAACTACCTCTGCAAATTAGAAGGTCCTGAATTCAAGATCTCCTACGTCTCAATATTTATGCTTTTCCTTGTGCTTTTCATAACCAAAAATATTTTTGAGTCTCTCAGCCCCAAACACCACTTTGTTTTAAGAAAAGTTTCTGTTGTATAATTAGGTCAAAAAAGCTAATGAAGCTCCCTTGTGAGATTTTCCACTCAGACAATGAATTATAGAAATGCTCTCTGGAGCTGTGGATGGACCAAAAAGCGATGGCTATATTCAAGACAGCACTTTAATCTTCATTGTTAGAAAACATGGGCAAAGTGATCCCCGTTCAGAGATTATCGTGTTATCCAGTGACTAGATTGTTTTCCACTTTAATTGACAGGTCTTAAAAGAGCTTTTTTTTTTTTTTTTAATTTTTTTTCAACGTTTTTTATTTATTTTTGGGACAGAGAGAGACAGAGCATGAACGGGGGAGGAGCAGAGAGAGAGGGAGACACAGAATCGGAAACAGGCTCCAGGCTCTGAGCCATCAGCCCAGAGCCTGACGCGGGGCTCGAACCCACGGACCGCGAGATCGTGACCTGGCTGAAGTCGGACGCTTAACCGACTGCGCCACCCAGGCGCCCCTTTTTTTTTTTTTTTAATTTTTTTTCAACGTTTTTTATTTATTTTTGGGACAAAGAGAGACAGAGCATGAACGGGGGAGGGGCAGAGAGAGAGGGAGACACAGAATCGGAAACAGGCTCCAGGCTCTGAGCCATCAGCCCAGAGCCTGACGCGGTTAAAAGAGCTTTTTAAAGAATGCCCACATTGCTAGTGACATTATATAAATATAGAAAAATTTACACTGTCTAAACAGCCAAGTAAAGATGGATAAATGAGGAGCTGGCCTATGGATCTTAATAATAATATTTTGGTAGGAAAGACAGGTGGTTTTCAAATAAATGGCTAAAAACTGCTCCTTTAGGTGTGAACTACTACCAGAGTTCCTTAAGGACATTCTCTTGCAATCTGTTCTGCATCACATACCTAGAACAATGTAGTGCCACATGGGTTGGTTGAGTACCTCCCTTCTTTCTCAAAAGTAAACAAGGGAGAGATAGCAAAAGAAAGGGAAAGTATATGGGTTTATGTTTAAGGTAAACATTCCCCAAACTGACCATTTATTTGCTAACTGATCTTGTGGAAGTTATTTAATTAATTTTCCTTGCCTTACCTGAAATTTCCTGAATATGTCTCATGTTCTACCACATCAATCTTTTGCTGGTACATTTGTCTTTCTGAAATCCCCCCTCCTTTATTTCTGTTTACTCAAAACCACCCAGTCTTCAAGACTCAATTCAAATATCTCCTCCCCTGGAGCAACTGAAATAAAAGATATTTCTTCCTATTCTGGTCTTTAATACTTTCAAACTTGTTCTTGTTATACAGTCTTTAAATCATACTATTTAAGCTATATATACTTTTTTCTAGTAAAGTATCATAAACGCAGCAGGAACTCAGCAATGCTCTGACGGCTACAAAATGTTCATAGCATCAGTGACTGTATAGTTAGAAATATTAGTAGCTGATTAACCAAAAGACCAACTGATGGCATATTGAAATGTAAAACCAAAAGAAAATCCCATATGGAGATGTAAAGCCCTTTCACAGTCAATATTTTTATAACCTTGAACAAGGACATCAATAGAATGCTCTTTAAATCTACCAGTAACATCACATGAAAAATAATATGTAACACACTGGAAGACAAAATCAGTACTCTACTCAATGGCTAGACTTTCAGACTCATATGCAAATCCAATTAGACTCTTTTTTAAAGAATGTTTCCCACACAACCACTCAGCTATTTAACATAAGTTCCACGTATTCTATTGCCTCTATAATCAATTCTTAGAACACTGACAAATTCTTACCAAAAAAAAAAAAAAAGCTATATAGAAGGAAGAAGCCAAGAAAAGTTATTCTTTACAACCTTTTTCTCCTTCAGATTAACACCCTCTATCTTTTATCTTCAGAAAAATTATATGACTCTTCATCATTTCCACCAAATGTAAGGCTGCAAGACTATTACCTCCTTTCTTCTCATCTTTTTCTCTTTGGCACGCTCTCTCTCTCTCTCTCGCTCTCTCTCTCTCTCTCAACTGGTACAGCAGGCCAGAAGAGAAGTTAACTGATTTAGGACAGGAAGGGACTCTCCCCCACTACCTTAAATCATAACACTTAGATGGCAATACTCTGATTTCCCATGAGGCTTCCCTGCAGTTACATTTTTGTTTTTTTAAATAACATTCATCACGAGAACAAATACTAGAGGCTGGGCTATCTAGTACTAAAAAGTTCTCCAACTAGACTTTTCTGTTTTCTTGGAATTGACTTCTGTCCATTTGCCTTTTCTTATTTTCCTACTCTCAAACACAATGTGACAGATCTTTTAAAATTATAACCAAGCTAAAAAACATTAACATAACATTCAATGATGTATCTCTGATTTATAAAAAAAATATTTACATAATAAAACATTTTGTTTTATAAACATAATTTATTCCATGCTAGCTTCCAAAGAACAGTAATTCGAGAAGGCAAACAAAACATAAACAAAAATAACAAAATAAGGGAATGTGTAAATTAAACTACAGTAAGAGAACCTTAAAGTCATATGGAATTAATCCTTTTATTTTATATAAAATACTCAAATTATTGAATACAAGTATTAAAAAACCCATAACCTTTAACCCATGATACAAGCACAACTCCTGCTAATATTTTGCTAATTCCTTATAGTTCTTTTCTAAGTATCTTTTTTAGTCCTAATTATGTTGTATATATAATGACACATTTTTTTCACTTCGCACAACCATATGAATTTTAAAAACAAAATCCTACAATGAACTCAAAATAACCGTTACTGCACTGAAGTGTTCTGCTTAGTTATGAGTTTGCCGTAAGAAAAAAAAAAAAGCACAAAACAAAAACAAAAAATAAGCAATCGGGTAGTCTCGAATTTTATCCTTGTCTGATAAAAGATATCTTATGATGTCAATAGGGGCAGTAGAGTTTTCCTAGTGCTAATTTTTAATGGAAAGCCACATGGTGTCTTACAGGAGACCAAATAAGAGAATACAATGAGGAGTCCTGCTGATTCTGTGTTGTCATTTCTCATGACATCAAAGAAAAGAAAGAACTGTATAGCTTACCCTTACCACGGTCCCATTGTTGACTAGACTAAGTCACCTTCCTTTTGGGATAAACTACAACTGTTGCAGTAGCTTTTTCACTTGAAGGGAGATCAGATGTGGCCCAACTGACCATGAGTCTCCTGACAGACTGTCACTGCCATAGGGAAAACACCAGTGCCACTCTTCACCTTACACAACTGCACACAGGACCACCTATAAATATAGCAAATCTAAGAAGCCAATCAAGTCGCAGAAATCTAATAATGCTGTCTATTTGGAGGAGCCTTTCTATGGCCCTGTATTCTTTCTTGGCAGGGCTTTCAGAAGTGACTAAACAGAGACAGAACAATGGGCAAAGATGGTGTCAGTGAGACTCTCTGTCTTCAAGCAAGACCATTGTCTTTCACGATTTAAGTCCTCCGGGACTAATCATATCTAATATTAGGTACTTATTCTTGTAACAATATTAATGAGTTATTATTGTCCCTATTTCTCAGGTAGGAAACTGCAGCCCAAACAAGTTAATTGAATGGTCAAACATATGGCTATTAAATAGAATCAAGGTTCAATCTCAAAACTGTTTAATTCCATCTCATTTCTTTGTATAGCTTCAACAGATGCTTTTCTTCCAACCTTCTATTTGCTGTCCAACCCTCTCCTTTCCTTCAGTGCTTTCATTGTGACATCGAATTTTTATCTCTACATTTCCTATCAAAGAGCTCCTTGAACTCCTTGGAGTTTGCCTTCTGACCATCATCATGCCAATACTCCTCTTTTGTAGGTTAGTAGGTGAATTCAGTGGCTTTCTCATAAACCTGAATTCTTCCCAGTCTCTTTCATAAATGCAATGTTGAACACCCAATCTTCAAATTTTGCATTACCTGTATTAAAAAGACATTGCTATTTCTTTACTCCTTTCCAGAACTACAATTAGTTTTTTTTTTTAATTCCCTTTCTTAGATTTTGCTAGAGTGTATTATTGGTTAAGTAATTATCTAAAGTAGAACCAGATTCACGTCTCCACTATATATTGCCTGTGATCTTGTCCAAATGTCCTAATATCTCCGCGTCTCAGCCACATCACTTATAAAAGGTGGTTTATAGAGATAAGGGAAAAGTTGCTTATAAAGCACACAGTGCACAATGGACACTCAAGACATGCAGACTCACAAACATAAAGGTAGCACAGAAAAGCATTTCAAATGAATTAACTGTTGTTTACAATAGTTATGTTGTATGTGCCATATCACCACAGAAGGTCCTAAAAGGAGGGCATCTTGCTAAAGAATAGTTCCTCTTGGTGCACAGCACAATGAAATTGCAAAATAGATATTAAAATTACAAAAACAATATTAAAAAGGCACTTCAAACAAAAGATAAACCCACTTATTCTGTTATTTAATTCTTGTTGATTATTCTGATAAATTAAGAAATAATAATAAGCAATATATTTTGGTGCCAAAGAACTATAACCCAGAAATAGGGAATCACATATGAAATAGAATATCTAATCCAAAATTCCTAAATTAAGTCAAAGTATGTGAGCATTAGAGAAAATTCAAGTATGAGGCTTGTCTCTGGAAACCATATCAGGAATGTTCCCTTGACTGATGATTATAGTAAGCAGAATGATTATTCCTTCTATCCCCCAAAATGTCCATGTCCTAATCCCTGGAACCTCTGAATATATTATATTACATGTCGAGGAGGAATTATGTTTATAGATGGAAGTAAAGTTGCCAATTAGCTGACTTTGACATGGGGGGGGGTTACCATGGGTAGATCTAGATTACCTGGGTAGATCCATTGTAATCACAAGGGTCCTCGTAAGTGAAAGAGGGAGGGGAAAAAAGTGAGGGTTAGACTCAAAGATATGACAAGATGCTGGCTGTGTAGACGGAAGAAGGGGCTTTGAGCCAAGGAACGCATGCCCTTCTACAGTTTGGAAAAGGCAAGGAAACAGACTCTTCTCTACAGCCTGTTGAGAGGAACACAGCTTTGTACACACCTGATTTTAGTCTTTGGATTTCTAATCTCCAGAACTGTAAGAGAATACATCTGTATTGGTTACATCATTAAGTTTGTAGTGATTTTTTTAATGACAGAAATAATAATGTAACTATTACATAAAACTATTTTAAACTATTACTTAAAGTTTCCCTGTAGCAACTCTTTCTGGGTAAAAGAAATAAACAGAAAAGGTTAGCAGTTGAATTTTCTCCAGGGAATAATGGTGGTCCTTGAGAGTGCCACCCCTAAAAAAGTATTTTAAATTTTAGGTTTTTCAAAGAACTAGAATCAGGTTTGAGTGGGTATGTTCCTGAGAAATAACTGTCTTTAAGAAAGAACCACCAAACACACACACATACACACATACTCAGTCACACACAATTCTAAACAGGTCCTGATGATCATGGAATGTTTTAGATAATAATTCTTTCTGAGTCTGACATGAGCAGGTAATTCAGGCTTCTTTGACTTTGTTCCTGACGGTCAACCCATATGCCAGAAAGAGAAAATCTTACAAAACAAAGCTACTTCCTAAAAGTAATACATCACACTAGCTTACCTTATAATTTTGACAATGTCTGTGCTTTTATGATGCTATGCCCATAGATAAAAACAAAAAATAGTAAATTGATTATACATAGTGATAGCAGTTAGAATATTTCTTAAAAAACAGGTTACTACACTTGCTAACTTAAATAGGTCATACCTTTAACCCTGGCTTCTCTACAGCTTAGTTCATTTGGAAATAAAGGACAATATAAACATTCCATGAAGTGGAATCTAGTTGCATACTCGTCATAAGCAGGAGATATATATGAGAGTAAGTCACTTGATTTGAATGTCTCTAATGAAATAAATTAGAGTCTTAGCTAGGTCTTAATTAGACCACTCCTTAACTGAAGGTTGTGACAAACAACTATTCAAGTGGTGCTTCCTTAGCCAGACAGCAAGTTGCTATGATTTAAGAATTATTTTCATTTTGTGGTTCCAGGAAGCTACATCACTTTACTCCTATGGGATTCAAAGTTTAAGTGAGAAAAGTATGATTTATACATCCAAACATCCATCTTTGGGAACAGTCTCCAAAATCAAATGTTATTCTTTTTGTAGTTAGAGCTGCTATAAACAATTAACTAGAAGGCCACATGAGAACGTTAGAAAAGGAAATGTGTGCGCCATCTGAACATCTGGGGTTGTTTTTTCTCCTGGCTTGAGGAAAGCTCCATGTTAAAACCTCAAGCAGTATTTTACTATCATTCTTCATCCAGCCTCAATTAAATAGGACGTGGTTTTATACCTTTGGTGGTTTTGAGGTTTTGGCATGGCTTACACATTTGGGGTTGGATCTTTTTCTAATTTTACATCTGTTTTCAATAAAGACATTGAAAACTAGAGGAAATGTACTAACTTTACTGCTTTACTGAGTGTTGTTGATTTTTTTTTACTTTCCTAGCACTTGCTTTAGGTGACCTGTTCTAGATTAGTCCAAAATCACTCTTTCAATACACTGAGTTTCCTGTCAAAACAGATATAATTTGCCTGTGCATTAGTAGTCTCTTTACTGATGCAAAAATACATTTGAATCTTCAGCTACAGATGAGTAACTTTGGTCATGACAACCATAAAAGAAATAGAATGACAGATTTTATTATTTTTTTTTTAATTTTTTTTCAACGTTTTTTATTTATTTTGGGGACAGAGAGAGACAGAGCATGAACGGGGGAGGGGCAGAGAGAGAGGGAGACACAGAATCGGAAACAGGCTCCAGGCTCCGAGCCATCAGCCCAGAGCCCGATGCGGGGCTCGAACTCACGGACCGCAAGATCGTGACCTGGCTGAAGTCGGACGCTTAACCGACTGCGCCACCCAGGCGCCCCTAGAATGACAGATTTTAGTAGGTCTTTCAAAAATGGTAATGAGAGCAACATCTACAACGTATACAGTATCAAACTAGCAAGTTCTGATCTCTCACCTCCCCCCGCCTCATCTGTAGTATTGTAGGACTTTTGTTGTTGTTGTTGTTGTTTGGAAAAAATCACTAGTCACAGTCACAACTGGTCACAAGTCACCAATTTCAAGACATTTAGATTATTTTTTAAACCTTAAGATATAATATCCCATACTGGGATTTAAGTAAAGCCCGAAGAATAGAGACAGCAACGATGGTGATAGTAACTGAATAAAGTGATATAATTTTTTATTAAAATGTCAAAGCCCTTTTATGCCTGGTACTTACTTTGTCATCTGTGAAGCAGGCTGTGTAGGATTATTAAACATTTTGGAAAACAAGAAAAATGAAGTCCAAGGAAATTAAATGTCTTGTGTGAGATGACACTTTCATGAAGTGGAAAATCCAGGTTTCTTGGATTTAGCCCTGCAGTCTTTACTGTCAGCAATTTTCTTTACTAGTTTCTCTTGTGACTAGAAGAATGATCTGGACACCTTTCTACCAAACCTTTCTGGAAAATACATTAATGAATTTGTAAGGAACTTCTGAACATAGTGTTATTCAGGGACCCAGTTAGCGTGTGGTATTTTGTGGTTCCTGTCATCTAAAGAGCAAAACTATCCTTGGCAAAAGGACCTAATATTATGCACTCATCATTATAAAAACTCATCTTGAATTTGGTCCTACTAGTCTGTACATGCATAATCTGAAAAAACATGACACAAGTATTGTGGAGGTACAATGGGGACAATTGTTTAGGGGTAAGACGTATCCCAAGGATTTAGTGCATCCAAGTTTCCCAGAACTTTTTTATTTCTTCAAGACAAGAACTACTAACGACGACTAATTATTCACTCACTTTATAAATAGCAATGGACTATGGAATAACTAAAAAAAAAATGCTAGCAAAAAGCTCTGCAATTACAGATTTTAGTAAAATGCCAAAGTATAATTCTTTATTTTTCAGAGCACTGCTACAACTAAGGAGGGTAATAAAAATACCATAGCGCTTTACATATTTTTGTTCATTGAATGTCTAGCCAAAACTGAGATTAATCTAATACATGTGTTCCATAAGAATCTCTCAGGTGAAATTAGTTGTGTCCAACTAGTCTTTATTTGAACAATTAAAACATCAGTGTTAACGTAACACAATGTAAAAGGGAAGTTGTGGTTGATGTACCATGAAGGTAGATACCACATTCCAATGAGAGGGGAAAGGATGTAATTCCAGAAGTGTCTTTCAACCAGTTATGACTTTTAAACCCTCATCCCTATTAAGGAGACGAAAGGGCTTGAGGTGGTTAGAGGTGGTGCTATTTTGGCAGAAAGATAATTGGTAGATTGCCTATCACAACATCTATTGAAAAGGGCTAGAGGAGGGCTTCTCCCTCACCTCAAGCATAAGAAAAGGAATTTAAAACTGGGAACCACCGGAGCATCCTATATGGTTCCATTTTAATTTGTGGGACAGAAGGAACTGGTGTTTCACACACAACAAAGAAATCTAAAGGTACACTGAGTGACTAACCAATTGCTTTGATGGTGGAGAAAAGGAACGCGTTTCATTGTGTAACAATTGGCCTGAATTCACAAATTTTTCAGGATTTCATGGTAGTGAAAGCATGTATGCATGGAGAGAGAGGGAGGGAGCGAAAGGAAAGAAAAGGCACGCACACAGCCACATTGGGTATTTTTTAGCATATCCAAGTTCTCGGTAAAAAGAAGTTGAACATGATGACAGTTGCCTAGGATATGTGAAAGAAATCACAAGGGAAAAGTTAGACTAGAGAGGAGTTCACCACTGCTTAGGGAACCCCAGTTGAGTGGATAAAGTGACGGGAAGTTTTCTAGAAAGACTGAGCTTAAACTTCTGTCAAGTTTAGAGCAGTACATCTCCAAGTGACACCAATCATTAGAAACTTTCTTGCTACCATTTCCTCTTTTCCCTCCCACTCCTCCAATCACAATGGGGGCCCAACACTATAATTAGACAGAGAACAAGGAATAGAGGTATTTTGCAGAAATGGGAGGGGAATACATACTCCTTTCTCCATCTTCTCATTTATAATAAGCAAGCTGGAGAAGTTTTAACTTAAAAGCAAGATGGAAACAATCACTATTATTCAGACCTAAACAGTAGATTAATAAATTGAAACTATGCTATGTGAATTGAAGAGATTGGAGAATAGTTTTTACTACCTAACATTAACCAGAAAAGCTGTTTAGACCTGCCTTATATGTCAATCAGGGAGCAGGGGAAAGCGTAGGCCCTCAGAGTAAATGTAAAGGGATTGTAGGAGGCAAACTGTTATCTAATAATATTCCATTTAGTCCTGTGTGTTCAATATTATGTAGACTGTTGTAAAACCAGTAACAATAATCACTAAGAATATAGGAAAGTTCCTTGAATGGTTCACAATGTAATTCATGATTTTTTATTTTCCTTCTAACTAAAGTTCCAATGCATGTTTTTAGATTCAGAACGTTTCTTTTGATATCTATTATCTACTTCTGTTCTCAAGTTTCCATTGTGTTTCTAAAAATATTCTAATGTAAAGCAAGCGCCTCTTTTTCCTACCCAGCTGAGAACATTTTGCACCAGGTTACAGAAAAATAGTATTCTAAACAGTTTTTAAACTACAGCACTAAATATCGGCATTTCCCTCTTTTTATGAAAGAGCGGGTAGTGATAGAACAAGCCATGGGAAATAAGTATTAGAATGGTAGCTGGCTAGTTTAGACATGTTCCTCTCCACTTGTGTGTTCAAGTTAATGATGCAAGCCCAACAGTATTATGCGGTAATGGCATTCTCCCTATTGTTTTTCAGAAGCGCACTCATTACAACAGCCTTCTTACGCTCCTTTAATAATCAGCTATATAGTTAGTAGCAATATAAAAGCACTCCCATATTTTATAGTAACTAAAAATCCCTGCTATCTATAATTACAGTCAGGACTTGGACCACGGGGGAAAGACTAATTTTCTTAATGTTTTCATGCATGGAAAAACAATCAAGTTTTCCTTTTTATTTGTGATTGCATTGACTGGCCCTAGCTGGGTTTACTTTTCCGTATTATAAGCAAGCCAGGCTATCGAGGTGTTAAAGTCTTTAAACATCTAGCTGTTATCTTATTTTCTATAGTCCTAACGGCAGTGATAGGAATCTTTCCAAGTCACATTTATCTTTCGCTCTTACTCCCTCAAGGGTTAGACTGACTCTATTCATTGACTTTAAATCGTGATTAAGTTTTGGCTGGAAACTAATAAAGCTGAAAAACCGGAAAATGGAATAGTCCATTATTGGTGGAATTTTGCCTTAAGAAGCAGTGGGTGAAGCAATAATAAATGTTCTTTTATTAAAGATTGTGCTAAGCTAAAAAGGGTCTGATTCTGTCAAGTTACTAACAGATTCAGGGTAGTTGAGTACACAGTGCTCACAGAGTGAAAAAGAGAATGGAAAGAATGAAGGAGGTGAGGTCTCAAAAATTTTACTTTCAGTCCTTGTTCATTTTATTGATGGATACACAGCTATTCTAAACTTGGCCCTGATGTCAACTTTGTGTCATATCTAATGTGTGATAATGCTGAATTTTCACTCTTTTACACTATAACCACAAATAGAAGAAGATACCGTATTCTGTTATGTAATAAAATAATTTCTTTTTCATAGACCTTAGTTATTGCAGAAGAAATTTTTGAGGGAACTCTTTTCATTAGTAATATTCATTTTCTTATGTTTTATGTTCATATTATATTGATTTTTCCATCTTGTTCTATAAAATATTAACTCTGGTTCAAATCTCCCCTGTAATTGCAGTTTATTACTTCTTCTCATAGATCCGTTATTTTTTGCTTTCTACATTTTGTGGTCATGTTTTGTGTATATATAAATTTTAAATGACTCTAACTTCCTGGTACATATTTTTCATTTGGAATTCCGCTACTTACTGCTAATATTTTTTTCTTCACTGAAGCCTAGTTCATCTGATGTTAACATAGCTGAACAATCTTTCTTTGGATATAGTTCATAAAGTGTTTCTTTTCTCTCAACTTACTTCTTTTAGTTTTGTATCAATATATGTGCCTTTTGTAAATAACTCATAGTTATATTTTAAAACTTTAAATGCAGTGTGAGGGGCGCCTGGGTGGCTCAGTCAGTTGAGCATCCAACTTTGGCTCAGGTCATGATCTCAGGCTTGTGGGTTCAAGCCTCGCATAGAGCTCGGTGCTGACAGCTCAGAGCCTGGAGCCTGCTTCAGATTCTGTGTCCCGCTTCCTCTCTGCCCCTCTCCTGCTCTTGCTCTCTCTCCTTCTCAAATAAATATTTTAAAAAATTTTGAAAATAAATAACAATAAATGCCGTGTGAAAATATCTGTATTTCAAATGGTACATTTAGAACAATCACATTTTATATAATTATCAGAATATTTGGGCTTATATAGGTTTGTAACTGCCAGTTTATTTTATGCTATTTAGCCTCCCTCTCCTTGTCATTTTTACTCAACTTTTTTGATTTGTCTTAGATTGTGTGTATATTTTTATCATTGCATTTTCTCTTCAATAATTGACTTCTATTAGCAACTTCTATGTATGAGGAAACTAAGTCATAGAAAAGGTCAGCCAATAGGAAAGGTCACTCAAGATTTGAAACCCTGTTTAGTGCCTTCAGGGATCATGCTTTTTCTATTATGCCACTGATCCAGAAGTCAAGATGAGATCATCATTAATCCCACCATGTCTGACCCAACGTTAAATCCATAAAACTAGTATCTTTAAACTGAATCCTTTTACTTAAATTCTCTCTCTTTTGGTTTCTATATTGTGATTTGAAACTCCAGGCTCCTAATTCAGCATTAGGAGAGTAAGGCAAGGAAACATAAGTCTAAGGATAGATTATATATAGTCAACTCTACGAATTCCAGATCATCCTTGCAGATCCACATTTTCAAGAGATACATTTAGAAAGCCATAGTAATGCATTAAACTATCTTTCAAACTGTCTACAACCTTGAAGACAACGTAAAGATTAAGTATCACTAATTCTCAATGAATTTATGTTTTGCTCTGTGCATGAAACCAAGCAGATGAGGAATCAGAAAGCTGTTTGCATGTTGCCATGTATCTTTCAATTAAGATATTTTAAAAGACAATTTCAAGGGTTCTTTCAATTTCCCAGTTTTATTAAGCATTCCCAATTGAGTTGCTTAGTTTGGATGTATTTGTTTATGGTGATAAGAGGGGGATTAGAAGTTAGCAAAGCAGTATTAAAGAAGATGGTCATGTAGAATTTTATTTGGTTGCCATAAAAAATTGATAATGAAAATACTTTACTTTCATGAAGTGCATATTTTATAATACTTCTGAATTAAAACAGATCACCCAATTATAATGCAATATCAGAATGATGTGGCTGAATTACTGTTCTAATATTTATAGCTCATATTTCACTGGCATTTTCATTTTCATTTGGCAAGGCTAATTTTTCTTAACTTTTGAAGTTATTATTTATGAAGAGCAATACAATTTGCTTTAGAGAGTTTTGTTTCCCGTACAAAATTGTAAACAGAGCACTGAGGGAAACTCTTCAGAATCAAAGACTGACATTTTCACAATAACTTGCACATAAAGTCAAATATAGTTTAGACAATCTAAAAAGCGTGTATGTGTGTATGTGTTTGTGTATATCTGTATGTGCGTGTGTGTGTGTGTGTGTGTGTGTGTGTGTGGCTGGTACTGTTACTGTTGTTTTCCTCAATGGGGAAACCTTAAATTGAAGTAGATTCAATCTTAGGATGGTCTTGATTGCTTTTTATTTGTTTGTGTTTGTTTTCTTCTTACATTAGTAAATTCAGTAGACTTAACACAGACTAAATAAAAGTATTGAAAGGAAAGCCTTCCAAAGCAAACTCATTCAAATAATTCCCTTTGTGCAAAACATTTGCAACATGACAAAACTTTTTAGCTCTTTGGATTCCTTCCTGGCAGTTGTGTATATTATAAACTCAGATTGGTTTGGATTTTTTACTCACGAAGTACCAACATTATTCCATTGGTTCAATTTCATCAGAACACATTTTTCTGGTAGAGTTGGCTTTGTGCTTCTTATTTTAAAATCTGGGAGTAACTCCAATGCTATTAAATGAGGTCTCAGGAAGATGAAAGAGGGAGAAGGGACATGGCAGGGCCTACAAACAAATAATAAAAGCGACTCTCATATCTTGTATATCAAAGTGAGAAATAATTTATTATTTAAGGTGTTTCTACTCTTCAAAAAAAATTTTGACATACCATTTTTGGTGTTGCTAAAAATTAATTTTCAAAGTATGAAAGAATATTAACCTTATCACTTTATAATCTCATATAATTTTTAGCCAAATACAATATTAGGCATACCGATCACCCATTCTTTCTGTCAGACCAAGTTCTTTTTGCCATTTATTTCTTTTTTGAAAGCAAGTCTTCCTTCAAATTAGAGAAGGTACACTGCAAAGAATAGTCAAACTTCAAAAGTTAAAGGTTTGTATTTCTTTTTTTTTTAACGTTTATTTATTATTGAGAGACAGAGAGAGACAGAGCATGAGCAGGGGAGGAGCAGAGAGAGGAGCAGACATAGAATCTGAAGCGGGGTGCAGACTCTGAGCTGTCAGCACAAAGCTCGACGCGGGGCTGCAACTTACAAACCGTGAGATCATGACCTGAGCTGAAGTTGGACGCTTAACTGAGTGAGCCACCCAGGTGCCCCAAGGTTTGTTTTTCTATTCTTGGTCAACATGTAGCAGTGCTGACAGTACTGACTCCATGTTTGGCCCTCCACCTTGTTAATGTTTGCTCAGTGACCTCTCTTGGGGCTATGGGTTCTGGGCTCCTCAGAGATTAATATAAATGTCTTAGGGAAAAAAGGAGAAAAGAAGAAGAAGAAGAAGAAGAAGAAGAAGAAGAAGAAGAAGAAGAAGAAGCAGCAGCAGCAGCAGGAGGAGGAGGAGGAGGAGGAGGAGGAGGAGGAGGAGGAGGAGAAGGCAGGGGGAGGGGGAGGAGGGGGAGGGGGGAGGGGGAGGAGAAATGCCTGCCAGGACCAGGATGGGGGGAAGCATGAAGCATGTTTTGGACTTCCATGAATCCATTAGAGATAACATAGTCTTTCCTCTTTCTGACGCACAGGTGGTGTCACAAGATCTAACTGAAGGGTAGGTGTCAATTAGGTGCATGCAAGCTCTTTGAGGTATGTGACAACCCCTTGATCTCACAACAGGGCTCTCCTGCATGCCCCTTCATTCTATAAAATCTGTGGACTAAGGTCCAGATTTTGCGGAGAATAACTATGCAGCTGCCGTGATTCATCCTTCACCCCATCCACTCTGGCAGTAAGTTACCCTGAATAAAACTCCGTGTAAACTGTTATGGAGTGCCTGCTTTGTTCTCCGGTCTCAAAGTGTCATCTCAGTTTGGGGGATACTTTACTGTGTCTCTTCCGCCTTCTAGCACAACAACAGTGCCTAGAAGCCTGCGTGTAATCTAGTAGGCGATCTACGATTCAGAAATATTCACTTAACTGAATTTAAAGAACACAGGTCATCTGCATGGCTCAGTCAGTTAAGCACCAATATCACGCAGGTTATGATTTCATGGTTCCTTGGGGAGTTCTGACAGTGCAGAGCCTGCTTCGGGTCCTCTGTCGCCCCTCTCTGCCTCTCCCTTGCTTGTTCTCACTTCTCAAAAATAGATAAACATTAAAAAAAATTAAAACAAATAACTACAGATTCCAAGTTAATCTTTTTTTAATTATTTTTTTAACATTTATTTATTTTTGAGACAGAGCATGAACGGGGGACGGGCAGAGAGAGAGGGAGATACAGAATCCGAAGCAAGCTCCAGGCTCTGAGCCATCAGCCCAGAGTCCGACGTAGGGCTTGAACTCACAGACCGCGAGATCGTGACCTGAGTTGAAGTCGGACGCTTAACCGACTGAGCCATCCCAGCGCCCCCCAAGTTAATCTTTTTAAATGGGTTCAAATTGGTACTAATTTGTGACAGTATGAGTGGGTATATCTTAATTTTGACCTAAGATTTGGTATTTCTAGCCTAGACTGCTCAGGGTGGGTTATACAGCTCTCCTCTGGGATGCCAGGGTACTCTGGATGCCTTGCTTTCACAGCCTGCTTCACACTGCAATTCCATGGTCTACTCTCTATCTCAAAGATACAGACCATAACCTCCTTGGTTGCGGAGACTGTGTTCCATTACACTGTGTCCTTAGTACCTTTTACAGTTATTGCAACAAAGCAGACACTCAGTACTTGTTATATGAAAGCATTGTATGCTTTTAAGACAAATAGAGAAGTTAATGAGTTTCTCAGAAGGGTGCTGACCCATTCAGTTGAGTCTTTGGACTTGCTACATCAATAAGCCTGTGCACAGGACAGTACTGCTCCAAACAATAAAGCTAAAGTCCTCTGAGATGCTGAGGTGTTGTAAGGACAATTATTCAAAATAATATGCTCAAAGGGAATATTTATTATAATATCTGGAACATAGTGGTGGTAAATGATAGGAACACAAGCATATGTGCAATATCTGCACAACATATGCACTTTTTTTATTAAAAAAAATTGTTAATGTTTATTCATTTTTGAAAGACAGAGAGACAGAGCGTGAGCAGGGGTGGGGCAGAGAGAGAGGGGGACACAGAATCCGAAGCAGGCTCCAGGCTCTGAGCTGTCAGCACAGAGCCCGATGCGGGGCTCGAACTCACGAACTGCGAGATCATGATGAGAGCTGAAGTCGGATGCTTAACCGACTGAGCCACCCAGGTGCCCCTATGCTTTGTATATGTATGGAAATGAATCATAAAACTGGGTAGCTCCTTTCCATTATTCACCTACAAACTGATTGTAATGATACTGCTATGTAATGACATAATTAAATGCAAGTAGAAATTATCGAAATAATACCGCTTTAAAATTTTACAAAAAAAGCACCTCACAAAGTACAAAATATATATTTTACGATTCAAAGAGCTAGTAATTCCTTAGAGGTATACCAACTACCTTAAACTTGCAGTTGATGCAAAAGGGAAAGTATGTCACACTCTGAAAGTGTTTATGATCTTAGAAGCTTTACCTAAAACCAATAAACAAGAGTTAAACATTAAACAGTGATTATAAACATTAAAGGCATCCTGAAAGAAAGGATATGAATGTGGTTTGGAGAATCCAGAAATGGGATCCACGTAGAAAACAGAGTTTGATTTCAGTAGAAAAGAAAGGCCGGGATTCAGATATTCCTAAATAAGTGAGATGGGATTCCTGACTGAGGAGAAGGGTTGAGCTCAGACACGGGTCTGAGGATAGGTATATAACATGCTAAAGACGAAGTTGTGGAAGTCTGAAATTTTAAATGGTAGTGTGGAGCTAGCAGTGGGAGGGGGGGCAGAAGAGGGAAATTTTATGAAGCTTGGGTAGGATACCGAATCACAGAGATATTCTGAGATCTGGAAGAATCTGAGGAAACTAGTGTGCCTTACAACGGTTGTTCTGGAAATGGTCCGCAGGATATTCGTGCAGATGAGGACACTGTTACAGTTATGAGATATTTGCTGCAGCCACCTTGTGTTTCAGTATCGAAGCCTAGGGCCAGGATGAAGGGACTAAAATCAAATTGGATTAAATCAAAGAATCGAATTGGACTAAGATTTTAACTGAAAAAATAAAAACACTTACTATAAATATCCAAGCTGAAAACCACAGAGATAAGAAATGGGACTTCAATGTTTTGGGCCGGAAAATTGGTAAAATGGCTATGATTCTGGAGACAAAAATTTCTTGCAATTTAGTCTCTTTTTATTTCAGCTTAAATAAAATGGATTATCTTTTATTATTTGCATGCTTCATTTCCAAATGCCATTTCCCAATCAGAAATCAGAAGCCTGGCTTCATTTTTCAAACAATTTAATATGACCCATATTCGAGACTTTTAGTACATAATGTCCAGTTCCACATGGAATTTCCTTAAGGTAAACAACAACAAAATTACCATATTTAATAAGCCACTTGTATGGATAATCAGATTAATTATATACATTTTCTCAAAGTTTGAGTTCTACCTCAAATGATAAGGCCAGATAAGATTAACTTGATAAGCCTCTCGGAACACTGAAACAAAAAATAGCATATGGCTATTCATGAATATTGAGCTATTAATACCCAAACAAAGACAGTGTTAGAATGAAGTGTTCTTATTTCCTAGTTCTCAATTGTGCAAGGCTGAAAATCAACTCCAGTGAGGGTGGGGCTTGCAGAAAGAAAAGGAAAGAACTGTGAGATGCAAATTTGACACGAATTGCTTCAAAATTGATTTTAACATAGATATTAAACTACCAGTATTGGTAAGATAAAAATCGGTTATAAAGAATGTGGATCCTGGAATCAGATTGTCTGATTTTGAATTGTGGTCTTGTAACTCAGTAGGTCTGTGACCCTGGGCAACCCACATAGCTTTTCCAACCTGTTTTCCTTTGTATGAAATGAACATAATAATTTTACTTTCAAGATATACATGTCGTAGATATAAAGGAATTTCCTCCATATAATGCTCTTGATACAAAAGGCCTAACACCTAGTACAGGCTTAATTTTGAAACATTTTTAAAAGAGGGAATTGCTGGATTGTCTGGTATTTCTATTTTTAATTTTTTGAAGAACCTCCATATTGTTTTCCACAGTACTTGAACCAAATTGCATTTCCACCATGAGGTGGGAGCGTGAGGTTCCTTTTTCTCTACATCCTTACCAATGCTTGTTATTTCTCTTTGGTAACAGCCATTCTGACTAGTGTGACGTGATACTCATTGTGGTTTCGATTTGCATTTCCCTGATGATTAGTGACCTTGTGTATTTTTTTCATGTGTCTGTTGGATACCTGTATGCCTTCTTTGGAAAAATGTCTATTTAGGTCCCCTGCTCATTTTCTAATCAGACAATTCGGGGGGTCTTTGGTGTTGAGTTATTTAAATTCTTTATATATTTTGGGTATTACCCCTTATCAGATATATCATCTGCAAATATCTTCTCCTATTCAGTAGGTTGCTTTTTTGTTTTTTTGATTGGTTCTTTTGCTGTGCAAAAGCTTTTTATTTTGGTGTAGTCCTAATACTTCAGTTTTTGCCTTTGTTTCCCTTGCCTGAAGAAACGTATCCATAAATATGTTGCTAAGTCTTTAATCCATTTTGAGTTTATTCTTGTGTAGGGTGTAAGACAGTGAACCAGTTACGAGTATCCACATGTTACGTGTTTATCACTTCCATTTTTCTTTATTTCTTTGTATAAATCCATATTTCCATCTGGCATCATTTCCTTCTTCCTAAAAGACTTCCTTTAAAATTTCCTGTACAGCAGGCCTACTGGTGGATAAATTCTTTTAGCATTTACATGTCTGAAAAAAAATTTACATTGCCTTTATTTTTAAAACATATTTTTGCTTGGTACAGATTCCAAGAGATTTTCCTTTTTATCTTTAAATATGTTGCTTCACTGTTATCGAAGTTGTACTGTTTTCAAAATAAGTCTGTTGTCATTGTTTTCTTTATTCCTCTGTATGTACTACATCTTTCTTCTCTTGTTGTTTGTAACATCTTCTGTTTACCATTAATTTAAGCCATTTGGTTATGATACGCTTTAGTGAAATTTTCTTCATGTTTCTTGTACTTAGTATGTACTAAATTTTCTTGATCTTTTGAATTTTCAGTTTTCATTAAATTTGGAACATTTTAGTCTTATTTCTTCAAATATTGTTTTCTGTATCCTTCAGGAAATTCACACACATATTTGGCCACTTTAAGTTGTCTCACAGCTTACTGGTGCTCTATTTATTATTAATCACTACTACTCTTTTTATTAGTCTTTGTGTTTCATTTGGCATAATTTCTTCTGCTATGTCTTCCAGTTTACTAGTCATTTTTTCTGCAGTGTCTAATTGTGTGTTAATCTATCCAGTGTCTTTTTCATATTAAACACCAGTTTTCTTAATATTTACAAATCCAGTTTTAGTCTTTATCATATGTTGTATATGTCACCTTAATGGAGTCATACTTTTCTCTACATTCTTAAATATATCTAATACAGCTACAATAATATTTAATGTCCTTGCATATTATGTTATCATCTATTTCCTGTTTCTATTGATTTTTTTTCAATATGGCTTGTATTTTCTTGCTTCTTTACATGCCTGATAATTTTTGTTTGGTTGTCAGGTATTGTTCATTTTATTTTGTTAGATGCTGGATGCTTTTAATCCTTTTAAATATTTTTTATCTTTGTTCTGAAATGCAGTTGATTTCTGTTGAAACTGTTTTATCCTTTGGAGATTTGCTGTTAGGCTTTATTAGGTAGACTCATAGCAACTTCTGATCTATGGATAATTTTTTGATCTGGTACTGAAGCATGACTATTCCTTGGGTTTTTCTAATCTGTTTTTTGATATGGATATGTTTCCAAACACTTGATTACAAATTTTAAACATACAAAAAAACTAAAAAATGTTTATAGTAACTATATCTCTACCACCTATCATCTATGATTACCATTTATAGCATATAGTTAGATGTATTCATCCATCTATCCACCTCTCACTCCATCTGAAGTCTACTTTATTTGATATTAATCTAGCCACTCTGCTTTCCTTTGATTAATTTTTATATCGTATATCCTTTTCCATCCTTTTAATAGCAACACACATAGTGTTATATTTGAAGTGAGTTTCTTGTAGACAGAATACTATTTATATTTTTAAATCCATCTGCCAATCTGTCTTCTTTGTGTTTACCATTTACATTAAATTTAATTTTTGATATATTAAATTTATTTATTTATTTATTTATTTATTTATTTATTTATTTATTTATTTTTATATATTTTTGAGAGACAGACATAGAGAAAGAGACAAGAGAGGGGCCGAGAGGGAGGGACAGAGAGAGAATCATAGCAGGCTCTGCACTGTCAGTGCAGAGCCAGATGAAAGGCTCCAACTCCTCAACCGTGAGATCATGACTGGGCTGAAACCAAGAACTGGACTCTTAACCAACTGAGCACCCAGGTGCCCCTTGATATATTAAGTTTTTATTCTATTCTATTCTATTCTATTCTATTCTATTCTATTTATTTATTTTTGAGAGACAGAGTGAGACAGAGCACGAGCAGGGGAGGGGCAGAGAGAGAAGGAGACACAGAATCTGAAACAGCCTCCAGGCTCTGAGCAAGCAGTCGGCACAGAGCCTGACCTGGGGCCTGAATGCACAAACTGTGAGATCATGACCTGAGCAGAAGTCAGACGCTCAACCAACTGAGTCACCCAGGCACCCCTATATATGAAGTTTTTTAAGTCTGACTTTCTATTTTTGGTTTCCTGTATGTTCTCTCTGTTTTTTGTTTTGTTTTGTTGTTTTTGTTCTTTTGTTTGCTTTTTCAGCATTTCTGTTAGTTGGAGATTTTTTTAAATTTCCAATTTGCTTTTTCTATAGTTTCTTTGAGTGTATCTCTTTGTATATTTTTTAGTTTTTGTTCTAGGTGTTCCACTATATATACACATAACTTATTTCAATCTGTTGGTGTCAACATTTTATTAGTTCCAGTGTAGAATCTCCATATCCCACTACTTCTCCTGTTATATAACTGTCTTAAAGATTTCATTTACGTGGGGCACCTGGGTGGCTCAGTTGGTTAAGTGGCTGACTTTGGCTCAGGTCATGATCTCGCTGTTCCTGAGTTCAAGCCCCACATCAGGCTCTGTGCTGACAGCTCAGAGCCTGGAGCCTGTTTCAGATTCTGTGTCTCCCTCTCTCTGACCGTTCCCCATTCATGCTCTATCTCTCTCTGTCTCAAAAATAAATCAACATTAAAAAAAAGATTTCATTTACGTATATTGAGAATCACACCAAAGATTGTTATAAATTTTGCTTCAACTGTCATCTGTAATTTAGCAAACTCAAGAACAAGGACATTGTATTTTTCTATTGTATTTTATGTTTGCTCTTTGGGTTGTTCTTTCTTACTTTCTGATGTTTCAAGACTTTTTTTTAAACCATGTGTTTTAGGTTTAGACAACTTCTTTTAGCCATTCTTTTATTTTATTTTATTTTATTTTTTAAAAAAATTTTTTTTCAACGTTTATTTATTTTTGGGACAGAGAGAGAAGAGCATGAACGGGGGAGGGGCAGAGAGAGAGGGAGACACAGAATCGGAAACAGGCTCCAGGCTCTGAGCCATCAGCCCAGAGCCCGACGCGGGGCTTGAACTCACGGACCGCGAGATCGTGACCTGAGCTGAAGTCGGACGCTTAACCGACTGCGCCACCCAGGCGCCCCTAGCCATTCTTTTAAAATAGATATGATGATGACAAATTCTTTTCATTTTTTTTCTCATTTGAAAATATCTTGATCTCCTCTTCAGTCCTGAAGTGCGTTCCCCATGGATACAGAATTTTGATTTGACAAGTTCTCTTCTTTCACTATTTGAAAAATGTGATGCTCCTTCATTCTGCCCTCCATGCTTCATTATAAAAACTCTGCTGTCACTTGAATTGTTTTTACTCTACAGGTAAGATCTCATTTCTCACTCGCTATTTTCTCTGTCACTAGGTTTTGTAAGTTTGACCATGATGTACCTTGGCATTTTTTTTTTAAATCCTGTTTGGGGTTTGCTCAGCTTCTTGAATCTGTGATGTAAGTCATTTGCCAAGTTTAAGAAATTTTCAGTTATTATTTTCTTGAATGCTTTTTCATCCCAACCCTATTTCTCCTTTCCTTTTGGAATTCTGATGATGCAAATGATAGAGCTTTTGTTGTGGTTCCACAAGTCCCAGAGGTTTTGTTATTTTTTTTCCCAGTCACTCTTCTCTCCATTGTTCAGACTGAATAATATCTATTGTCCTAAATTCAACTTCATTGTTTCCTCTGTTCCCTCCATTCTGATGTTGAGCATATCCATTGAGGATTACTTCGTTGTTATTGTATTTTTAACTCTAAAGTTTCCATTTGGTTCTTCATGTATTCTATTTCCTTTGTGAGAATTTCTATGTCTTTGCTAAAATTCTAATTTTCTTCATTTGTTAAAAGTGTATTCATAATTGTTCACTGAATCAATTTTATAATGGTTGTTTTTAAAAAAATTTTTAAGTGTTTATTTTTGAGAGAGAGAGAAAGAGAGTGAGCACATGTGTGCACAAGCAGAGGAGGGGCTGAGAGAGAGGGATACACAGAATCTGAAGCAGCCTCCATGTTCTGAGCTGTCAGTACAAAGCCGGACACAGGGCTTGAACTTAAGAACCGGTGAGATCATGACCTGAGCCAGTCGGACACTTAACTTACTGAGCACCCGGGCACCCCCGTATAATGGTTGTTTTAAAATCCTTTTCAAATAATTCTAACAGCTACAGGATTTCTTTGATTGCTTTCTCTCACTCAAGTTTAGATATTTCTGGTTTGGGGTGTGAGGGGCGATTTTCAAATAAAATCTGGGCATTTGGGGTATTATTTTATGAGACTCTGGATCTTATTTAGGTATTTTTTTTGGTGTCCTTCCTCTGATACCACTCCAGCAAGTAAAGGGGATACTCCTTACTTCTGCCAGATGGAACAGTGGACCGAAATACAGGTACTCTACCTGGGACTCTACTGATACCCTAGAGCTCATACCCACATGGCCACATGTAAAGAGGTGGTCTTACTGCTGGGTGGTCATGGAAGTTCTGAATCTTCAAAAGACTTCCTCTTATACTACCCCAGCAAGGAGGCATGATGCTTCATTACCACCATGTGGAGTAGAAGTCCAAGCTCCCTATCTGGTCTCCACTGACAGTATGCAAGAGCGGCTTTGTTTACCACCTGGTGGAGGGTAAATGCCCCAGTCCCTACTGAGCCTTCTCTAACACCACCCCAGGTAGAGTGTTGGTGCACCTCATTATAGCCTGACCACAGTAGAAATCTAGTCTCTTCGCTCAGCCTTTGCTGCTGGGAGTGTAAATGGGGCCACAGTTTTTCTATGGTGTTCGATTTGAGTGCAACGGTTAGTATCTATTTTGGTAGACTATCTCTTTCCTGGTCTTTTAGTTATGGAGAACAGGCTTTGCTGGGGCTTTGTTTTGTGCGTGCCCATTGGTATTTCCAGGTTGCTGGTTTCTCCAACACTCAGACCAAGATTGATGACGCAGAAAGAAAGCTTAGGGAACCTAACACAGGTCGTTTCTTATATCCTGAGACACCAAACCAGTCTGTTTCTTCTTCCATCATCTGCTTGAAATATTGCCATGAAATTAATATACAAGTAAGCCAATAAGGTTTAATACCAGATGAGAGGCCAAGTGGAGAACTTATATGTCCTAACTATGAAGTGAGGCTATCTTGGGCCTTCCAAACCAACTGACCCTCCAGCTGAATGTAGCTTCATGAATCCAGGTGAATTCAGCAGGGAACCACTCAGTCAACTGACAGAATCATAAAAAATAGAACAACTAGTTGTTAAAGGCCACTAAGTTTTAGAAAGGTTTTTTTTTTTTTTTTAAATAACTGAGTCAGTGGTCATACTATAATAACACTCATAAAATTGTAGTTCCTGGCATTCAGAAATAAATTCTATGAGTTCTACAAATTCTTGGGAAGTAGAAAGCAAGTTGTGGGACTGTCAGGTTCATTAGGATATTCTTTATGTTTTTACAGAAATGACAGGACGTTGAGGGGAAGCATCATATTTTTAAATGTTATGCACTGCAATTTTGAGCAAAACATCATTGCAGTGTCTGGTTTTTTATTCCTTTATTTTCCCCCTTAAAAAGAGACCTTCTCTGAAGCTGGAGGATCTTCACTGTTGCAAACTATCCACACTTCTTCCACCCCATTTGCACAAATATACTACCTTTCCAAGAACAAGAAGAAAACGGAGGGCCACCAGCTAGGATGCTCTTCTTAGGGTACACCCCTAAGGATAACCTGGGCTCATTGTGGAAGCAGCCAAAAAGGAAAGCCCCATGTCGGGAATTGGATGGGGTAATGGAAGAAAGAGCACACCCCAATGGGAGAGTCCACAAAGCTCTTAGATGCTGTGGAGGTTTTGTGCAGATGAGCACCTTGATTTAAGTATGCTCTGTGCTTGTTTAGTCTTTTTTTTTTTTTACTTGCAGAAAAAGGAAGAATTGCTCATCTCTGTGGGGGACTGGATGGGGGGGCATTATCCAGTTTAAGCTCTGGAGTCTCTTTGGTTCTTACCACAGGAATTGTTACTAAATGAGGTATAGGAATTAATGGCCCTCCAAATGGTCAGAAATTTCATACTTTTACTAACAGTTAGAAATATAACATAAAGCAATGGCAAATGCCACTGAAGTGAAGACCATATTGTACAGACTACTAAGTTTTGCTGGCACCCAGAAATGTTATGAATTACTGTAGTAATAGAAGCCAATGTGGCATATGGTACATGGCAAATTTTTAAATGTTACACATTTTAATTTTGGGCAAAAGTTCACTGCAGTGCCTGTTTCTTCATTCCTTTTTTTTTTTCCTTCTTCTTCTTGAAGACAGACCCTCTCTCAGTAGCTGAAGAAGGCCAATTGTAAGATGTCAATACAATGTTACGTCAATTGGCATCCTTTACAAAACATCTCAGTTTAGTTAACAGAGCTACTGTATACATAAGAGTTATAAAATAATAGGATACTGTGAATATGTTTGTTATACAAATACACATACCAAACACACATACACAGAAACATACATGTCAATGCTTCAAGGTGTTGCATGTGTGTTCCTAGTGATAGAACACTAGCTCTTACGTCAGTTATCTCTGGATGCATTATAAAAATAACACAATTTAACGATTAAAGACAAAAAAAAAGTTATCATTGCCTATGAGTCTATGGGTAAGCTGGATGGCTTATGGTTTATCTGATTTATGCCAGCTTGTCTGATATTTATGGTGAACAGGAGTCTCAGCTGGGGTTGGGTGGCTTAGGATGGTCTCACTCACACATCTGTTGCTGGCAGACTGATTAATCTAGGGAGTCTCAGCTGTGATGGCTCATTTCTGGTCCATATGATCTCTTATCCTCCAATAGGCTGTCCTGAACTTCTTCACATTGTGGTCTTTGGATCCAAAAGAGCAGCAAGAAAGGACAAGCCCTAATTCTGAAGAATATTTCTGCCTCTGCTGGCATCATTTTATCAATGTGCTATTATCAGAGCAAAACACATGGCCAACGCTTGATTCAAGAGGTGAAGGAATGGATTCCACTTCTTGAATGTGGAGGAGTTGCCAAATATTCTGACAATTTTGCAATCTACCACAGCTGTGAACTTTGAGAGACTACTCATTTTTTTTTATAGATCTATAATGTTAATCCTACTCTCCTTGCATATGAATATAGAGGTATCATGAAAATAACATTTTTGTTTGTTTCCATTTTGGAAAGGGATTATACTTTATTCATCTTTGTTGTTTTCGCACAAGGTCCAATGTTTGGGACTTGGTTGTTATTTTGGGTATTTGATGAATAAATAAATATGTAAACAAAATGAAGATATGCATGCACAGAAATAATATTTAACTATAATTAAATAACAACAGAGTATAATAAAAGATGCAACATATCTCAGATACTTGAGGTCAAATTTATAGCGTTTACATTACTTTCAAAAGTACCAAACAGGAGTGCCTGGGTGGCTCAGACAGTTAAGTGTCTGACTCTTGGTCATGGCTCAGTTCATGGAGTTGAGCCCTGCATCCAGTTCTGCACTGACAGTGTGGAGCCTCCTTGGGATCCTCTCTCTCCCTCTCTCTACCCACTTCCTGCCCCCTCTCTCTCTCTCTCTCAAAATAAATAAATGAACATTTTTTTTAAAGTATGAAATAAACTTATGATAGTCTATCTCAGGAGTCAGCAAGCATGTGGCAGGCTGCCTGTTTTTATAAAGGAGTTTTTATTGGACCTTAATGAACAGCCACATCCGCTCTACTCTCCATACCTGCTTTTGTACTATAATGGCAGATTTGAGTAGTTGGTGCCAGAGACTGGTCAGCCAAGTAAAAAGAACGATTTAATATCTGACCTTTCAAGAAACTATTTGCTTACTATTGTAGTATTTGTATATTTGAAACCATTAATTGATATAGCATTTTCATTGTTATATTTAGTAGAATATCCTACTGAACATACATATTTATATATGAACCCTGAGGTCATGACCTGAGCCAAAGTCAGGCACTCAAATGACTGACCCACTCAGGTCCCCCATGAGTGGGGATTTCTAAAGAAATATAGAAGAAGTGATGAAAGTGAGAAGAAGATAGTACCTATAAAATTAGATCAAGACTTTCTTTCTCTCAATACAGAAGTATTACATTCCTAGAACTGTGATCAAGTGTATTGACTCAAGTATTGAGTGTCCAATTCTCAGTGTTGGCAAAAGTCTTCCTATAGTCTTTCCTGAGTCTCCTGGCATTTCGAGTGAGGAGGGAAGGATGTCTGGGAGGACTCTTGCTTATTCAATGAAATTAACAAATGTGTAAAGATTGATCTTCCCCAGAGTAATTTTTAGTAAGTCTTAGTAATTGAATCCCCTTCTTCAAGCAACCATGCCGGTTGAGGAAATGAAAACATAAATCTCCTCAAAACAGAATGAAAGAGAAAGAGAAGAGACACAGATTAAGTGGTTACAAAACCAGGAAAACAGGGATAAATGGAAATGGCCTTAAATAATCCATGCAACCTTGTACTATTCCTGTGTCGATTTTATAGCTACTTAGAAATAAGCATAGGATGGTTGAAAGCACACGAAGGTGAAATGATTATAAAGGTAAGATTTTGCCTTGAGCACAATCATTTCATTAAAAGAACCCCCCAAAATGAACTGATTTAATTGTATCTTTGGACAATAAATTATCATATAACATATACCACCCATGGCATACATAGCTGTTAATTGAAAATCATGGAGTTTTTATATGGATATATGTCAGGCAAATTTACTTTTCTATGCCTTGCTTAGTGTGATTTTTTTTTACAATACATATTCATGGGATAATACAAGATAAAAGAATGAAAAGCTGCCATACTTTATAAATATAAGATGGGTATATTATCTGTTTTATATCATTTTTAATATTATAATCCCACCAGTAAATAAAGTAATAGTGTCATTTATTTAATGTTTATTAGCTGTCATGCACAGTGTTAAATGTTCTAAGTGCATTAGTTTATTAAGTCACAAGACAACAATGATACTATTCCTGTTTTATAGTTAACTAATAAGAGTTTAGATAAATGACCCACAGTAGCTCACGCAGCTCTTAGAGGTCAGGAAATTAGCCCAGGTCTTTCTGAGTCCAAATCACCCTAGATACATATTTAACATCTTTGATTTAAAAGAATTTTGTTTTATTTTGTCCTAAAAATCACACCTGAGATATAAAAAGATGAGTTCTATAACACTAGGCATAAACATCATCTAACTTAGTTCCCAATTGTTCTTTTGTGTTTGTTTTGTGTTCCCTAACCAGTTGACTACCTCAGTATCTTTGATTCTTTGAGCTTCTTTGTTCCTGTGATCCCCCACAGATACTACCTAACCTCAGCACGTAGCATATAGCTCTGGGCATAAAATTTGTGTTCAACTAACATTTTTCTTTTCTTTTTAAATTTTTTTTAATGTTTATTTATTATTGAGAGACAGAGAGACACAGAGCATGTGCAGGCGAGGGGCAGAGCGAGAGGGAGACACAGAATCCGAGGCAGGCTCCAGGCTCCGAGCTGTCAGCACAGAGCCCGACGTGCGGTTCGAACTCACGAACCGTGAGATAGTGACCTGAGCCGAAGTCAGATGCCCAACCGACTGAGCCACCCAGGCGCCCCTCAACTAGCACTTTTCAACTAATTAAAAAGAGCAGATATTGCTACACTGACTTCAAAGGCAGTAAACTGGCTTACCTATATCCATACTGTTATTAGTCAAAGTAGTATTAAAGTCCATCCATATCCTAACCTCTATTTCTCTTTCAGCTAGGCAAAGTTGTTTCCAAGATTTGAGATTTACTGTATTTCTTAACAGCATATCCCTCTACAGTTTTGTTTAGCAGAATATTTACTTTACATTTGGTGCCATTCCCTTCTTACTGCATTTTTGACTCATCTTCAGTGAGAATCATATTTATCTGGTAACAGATTTATATTCATATTATTTCCAGGTAAACGTTAATTATGACCTCATGCTGCTCTAAACTCATCTGTAATTTTCACCCCTTATCCCATTTATCTGTCATTGCTGGATTAATCTTGCCTATCACCCCTAGGGCCCTGCATCACTGATCCAACCATTCCTACCCTAATTCACCTCTTTCAATCTTAGTCATTCTTCCAGTGCTATAGTCAGTTTAGAGCATAAGATTTACTTAGTTTCCACCTAAACCCTAGCATCAGGAATAAAGAAAGAAAGAAAGAAAGAAAGAAAGAAAGAAAGAAAGAAAGAAAGAAAGGAAGGAAGGAAGGAAGGAAGGAAGGAAGGAAGGAAGAAAAGAAGCCACTCGAATTTAGAAAATCAACTACTTCAAAGTCTTGTTAGATCCCTGTCATATCTGAAATTTGATTTCTCTGAGTTCTCCCATCCATTTTCTTTTCAAAAACCAGCATATATTAAAGCTTGATTCTGTGATTTCTGTTGTTATTGGTTCTGTATTAACTGTTAGGAATTTCTACCTGCCAAATAGGTTGCTCAGTCAACACGAAGAGTGTGTCACATTTGAAGAATATTCTGCTACACTTTACAACCTAATGGGACTGAGCCTTTTCACCCTACTTCCTGGTCTTTGCTAGAGAATGATGTTTATTATGTTCTGATAACAAAAATTCCCACATATCCTGTTGCTAACAGCTGTTCTGTGAATGGAGCAGTGAGTAGGAGGAAATGGCAATTCTTATAAAATCAAGCCCTTTTCCCAATCCAAGAACAAACTGCACTTGGTTTCATAGGCCTCATGAGAGCCAAAGGAAATACTGGAGTACTCTTTCTTTGCTTGAGCCATAGAAATAAATTGAAATTTAAATAAATAGCATACCCTGAAAACCTGTTTCTGACACAAGCCATTTAATTTATACAACAATTTGTCAAGATGGTAAGTTTGTTTCAGCTTTTTTTTTGTATACAAGTTAGCACCTGAAGTTAGGATCTACTAACAAGGTCAACAGCTGAATTTGAATTTTCTCTGAATCACTTACCTCAAAATAGTTAAACTTAAGGGGACTGCATTGATGGCTCAGTGTCAGGACAATGGAAAGAAGTTGTTATAACAGTGCTGGAGCTCTCTGCTCTGAAGCACAGTCTTTCTTAGTATATGTTATAATAAACAGTTCAGACGATATAAAAGCTGTACCAATCAAAGCTCCAGACGACATAAAGTTTCAGTTGTATTAGGTAGATCTAGGTACCTTAGAAGGTTTAATTATGTTGCATACCTCTAAATTACACCTATCAGGTTGACAGAGTGATCCCATATCATCTGCCAGTTTAGCAAATGACATATTAGCACTGCTTGATTCTATATTTAAGTCATACTCATTAATGTCTTCTGTCAGTGCACCATTGAAAGCTTGACTTAAAGTTATTTTGATTAGGAGTGTCTGGGGCAATTGGGATTAATACATTTTATTACATTATATCATCAAGCATAAAATTTGGTTACCATATCGGGGAAACTGATAAACTGGAAAATAAAAGGTTAGAATTAACATTGTATATCTAATATTACAGGATGACTCCAACTACAAAATAGAGACTAACTTATTTTTGAGAACTTATTAGGTATTTTGTTTTATCTACATATTATTTAATATAAGGGAGTAAATTATCTGAGTTTTAGTGACACTATCTATGGCTGTGTGTTGGTTCATCCCCTTGAAGTAATTCCTCAGGATTCATGGAATTGAATTTTTCTGGAGTTCCAGCCCATGTTAATATTTTTCTCTTGCACAAATAAAGTTAGCCAAATCATAAAGAAATGATTCTTTCTCAAATCTCTAAAGTCTAGGTAAAAATAAAGGTACTTTTAGTAGACTAACAGCATTTATTAAATTGAATTAGGTATAATGAAATAATGAAATAATCCAGCAATGAATTTAACAATATCCATTAAAAATGTAAAGCAACTAGCATTTCAGAGGCTTACTAAGTGCCGTATAATATACCAGATGTTATGGATGTTACTTCTAATTCTCACAACCCCCTTCCTTCTAGTTTAAAATTATCATCCTTATTTAGCTATATAGGGACTGAAAAACTAAAGAGGTGGATTGGCTTTACCAATTTATTAGCTGAGACATTCAAACCCCACGTTTCTGGCTCCAAGTCCCCCCTCCTTACCACTACAAATATTCATTGAGCACCTGCCAGATGCAAGATAGCTGTAGGTCCTACCAGGAATTAAATATGCCCTCAGATGGGCAATACACACATCTGATATCAAAGATACCAAAACAAAACAAAGCAAAGCAAAACAAAACAAAACAAAACAAAAAATAGAAGGTTCAGTCATTGTCCTTGGAAGAACTCTTGGGAATGCATGTTTCTAAGACTTCTCTCCAGTGGTAATGAATACGGCAAAGGGTGGGTTTAGATTGACACTCTGTTGTTGCAAAAGTGTAGTCAAAATGTACGACTTTAGAGACTGCCTTCCTGAGTTCCCAACTTTTGTGATTACCCACCAGGTGTGGTTAATTATCAATAAAATTTCCCAAAGAAAAGTCATAGGGGATGTAACTCAGTTTGAAAGGAAGAGAGTAATGATGAATACATGGATGTAATTGGACCTATAGTAATATCCTCCAGAAAAGTTGTTATTTTTATATTTATTTTTTATCTACTTACTCTCAATATCTAAGAAGAACCCATGGAGTTGATACTGCTGGTGGAGAAGTTGGCTTTTAGGATCTCCTCTTCCCATTGCAAAATGTGATCTGTTTTTGTTAGTTTTTTAATTTGGAATTTTGTATAAGAGTTCAGGTTTATGGACTGGGAGAATAAATATTGTAATGTCCGAGCTACCCAAAGCAATCTACAGATTGAATGCAATCCCTATCAAAATATAAGCAGCATTTTTCATATAACTAGAACAAAGAATACTAAAATTTATATGGAACCACAAAGGACCTTGAATAGCCAAAGAAATCTTGAAAAAGAAGAACAAAACTGGAGGTATCACAATCCCAGATTTCAAGATATACTACAAAGCTCTAGTAATCAAAATAGTATGTTGCTGGCACAAAAACAGACACATAGCTCAACAGAATACAATAGAAAACCCAGACAATAGCCCACAATTATATGGTCAACTAATCATCCACAAAGGAGGCAAGAATATGCATTGGGGGGGAAAAAACAATCTCTTCAACAAATGGTGGGAAAATTAGACAACTACATGCAAAAAGGTGAAACTGGATCACCTTCTTACTACACCATACACAAAAATAAATTTAAAATGGATTAAAGACTTAAATGTGAGACCTTAAACCATAATAACCCTAAAAGAGAGCACAGGTAGTGATTTCTCTGACATCAGCCATAGCAATATTTTTTTAGATATGTCTCCTGAGTCAAGGGAAACAAATGCAAAGATAAAGTATTGGGTCTACATCAAAATAAAAAGCTTCTGCACAGCAAAGGAAACAACCAACAAAACTAAAAAACAACCTCCCAAATAGGAGAAGATATTTGTAAATGACATATCCTGTAAAGGGTTAGTATCCAAAATATATAAAGAACTGAAGAATTCAACACCCAAAAAACAAATAATCCAATTAAAAATGGGCAGAAAACATGAACAGACATTTCTCCCCAAAAGACTTACAGATGGGCAATACACACATGAAGAGATGCTCAACATCACTCATCAGGGAAATACAAAACAAAACCACAATGAGATATCACCTCACACCTGTCAGAATGACTAAAATAAAAAACATAAGAAACAAGTGTTGGCAGGGATGTGAAGAAAAAGGAACCCTCGTGCACTTGAAAGGGTTGCAAATTGGTGCAACCACTGTTGAAAACACTATAGAAGTTCCTAAAAAAACTTAGAATTATCAGTAATTCCACTCTGGGTATTTACCCAAAGAATACAAAACACTAATTCAAAAAGATGCACCCCTATGTTTATTGCAGCATTATTTACAATAGCCAAATTATGAAAGCTGCCCAAGTGATCATCAATAGATGATAGGATAAAGAAGATGTGGTTATATTGATTGTCACTTGGGCAGCTTTCATAATTTGGCTATTGTAAATGCTGCAATAAACATAGGGGTGCATATATCTTTTATATCTTATATAAAATGTTACTCAGCCATTAAACAGGAATGAAAGCTTGTCATTTGCTACAACATGGATGGATCTAGAGGATATTATGCTAAGTGAAGTAAGTCAGAGAAAGATCATATGATTTTATTCAAAAGTGGAATTTAAGGGGCGCCTGGGTGGCTCAGTCGGTTAAGCGTCCAACTTCAGCTCAGGTCACGATCTCACGGTCCGCGAGTTCGAGCCCCGCGTCAGGCTCTGGGCTGATGGCTCACAGCCTGGAGCCTGCTTCCAATTCTGTGTCTCCCTCTCTCTCTGCCCCTCCCCCGTTCATGCTGTGTCTCTCTCTGTCTCAAAAATAAATAAACGTTAAAAAAAAATAAAAAAAAAAGTGGAATTTAAGAAACAAAACAAGTGAACAAAGAAAAAGTCTAAATACAGACTCTTAACTCTAGAGTACAAACTGATGGTTACCAGAGGGTAGGTGGGTGGTGGGGATGGGTGAAATAGGTGAGGGGGATTAAGAGTACACTTATTGTGATAAGCACTGGATAATGTATAGAATTGTGGAATCACTATATTATACATCTGAAACTAATAGAACACTGTATGTTAATTAAAAACAATTTTAATAATGGAAAAGTTTATGTTGAAAAAAATAATGTGAACTACTTCTAAAAATTTAAATTTAAATGATGACTTTCCTAGGACTTAAGTGTTCAGAAGCTTTTCCATTTGGTTTTTCAAAGTTTTCCTCAACTAAAATCACTAGAAATGGATGACAATGACTAGTTCATGGCTATTGATTTTCAAGGGTCTCCATGAATCAACAGAGGAATGTCTGACAATAATTCTCTGTCTCTCGGGGCTTCCATTGGCATCACTCTGAGCCACCTGTTGGGTGTGATCTGTCATCAGTGTACATTGCTTTTTGTTGGATCCATTTGCAGAAGTCTGTTTCTTATAAATCTACTTAGAGACAGACACTCCTTCATACTGAAGCATATCAGATTTGAGAATTTTTCCAAAAGTCACAGGAAACTATCACAAATCTTATTCTGTTATCAAGGTACATGCATTGTTAATTGAATTTCTGTTCCAACAGTCCAGATTTCTTATTGATACAAATTAGAATAGAATCACACTAATCCAAAGCCTGCAACAACTCCAAAATGATTTTTATTCTTTAATAAGTTAAACTTTTATAGGAAAGGGAAAAATCATTCTATTTTTCCCCTATCAATATCTTCACATAATGCATTAAAAAAATGCACTGTGGGGCACCTGGGTGGCTTGATCTCAGCTCAGGTCTTGATCTCAGGATCATGAGTTTGGGCCCTATATTGGGCTCTATACTAGGTGTGGAGCCTACTTTAAAAAAAAAAACAACAAAAAACAAAAAACAAACCAAACCAAAAAACCCAAAACTTCAGTATTAAGCAATATAATTAAAAGAAAAAAAAAAAAACAAACAAACCCTGAACAGCCTATCAGTAAAGACATTAAAAGGATAGTTATAAAAGACAGAAATCATCTGGTAGTTATGTGAAAAGTACCTCTGCTCAGGAAATTACAAATCATTGTGGAGAAAAAACAAAGAAGACCTAAATAAATGGAATTGTAAACCATGTACATGTTGGAAAATTCACTAGAGTAATAATATCAGTCCCCTCAAATTGATCTATATATGTAAACAAAGCCCAATCAGGATCCTAGAAGTTTTCCTTTTGTGGAGGTTAGCAATTTAATTCTGAGGATATGTAAATATAAACTTTCAAAGATAGACAAATGGAACAGAACAGACCTACACATAAATGATCACCCGATTAATGGCAATAGTGTTATACAATACAGTGGGGGAGAGGAGGGTTTTTAAATCAAAGGTGCTGACTTAATTAAATATTCACACCGGGGAAAAATCTGGATCATTACCACACGATCCAAGAAATTCTCCAGTGGACTAAAGAGTTGGACAGATTGTAACAACTTTCCTTGTCTTTCTTCATACTTTCCCCATCTATCCTGTTTCCATCAGATTTCATTTTGTTCCTGAAACTTGGTTCTACATCTCAGCTACAATCCTATTCCTGGCTACACTTGACATTTTCTGTTTCTCTGTCTTTTTGCTGGTTATTGGCTCCATCTAAAGGACTTTAGCCTGGATTTCTGCTATTAGTGTTCTTTACCTCTGTATTTGACTTAAAGCTCACATTACTGGCCTTTCACAAGCAGCCTTTATTAACAATAGATACGTTAAAAAAAAAAACAACAGCATGACTAAAAGCTATTTCTTTTGGTTACATCTAACCTCTGAAGGCAGACTGAAATTTAACACCTAAACTAAACAGTTATTATACATAGTATGTAATAAATATAACATTATAATTTAGATGATATCCAGTAAATTAGTATAACAGCCATCGGAAAAAGGTGAAGAAAGGTATGCAGACATCTAACAATGTGGAGAAAATAGTTAATTTCTGTTGTCACAGGATTTTAAGATATAAAGAAATTGATAATACACGATAGAATAACATAAAACACTGGAATGTTTTCTTCTGTCATAAATGCTACAATTTTAAAAAGCTTAGAGCTGCTTGGAAGGCTTTCTGGTAAAGGTAGGACTTAAACTAATCTTCCAAGATTGAGTGGGATTTGGAAATGTGGCATTCAGGATAACAAAACTAAGAAAACAGCATGAGTAGAGCCTTTTGGGATCTGAGTTTATTTATGACACTTCCATGTCAGCTATAAATACATCCAATATTTCTAATATTTTATAAGTATAACTTTTATATTTCACCTTGAAATATAAAACTGTTTTCTGTTAGATTTAGAGAATTATGATGACCTATTAATGACCTTCTCTTCAAAGGCACATGCCAGTGGGTCAAATGTACACTGTTTTTCAGAAAGCCGATCTCATACTTCAGTGTCTGTTCTAGACTCCCCCACTTTCTTTTTCATGGGTCTTTCTGCACTCGAATTCTGTACAATACTTTCCCTCCTCTAGCTTATGTGTTCTTTGTTTTACGAGACAGAGGGAGAGACAGAGGTAAAATGAAAGCAGGAAAGAAAATTCAAGTTCTTTCAAGATGGGATAACAGAAGCCACATTTACCATTCCACTGGAAACAATCAGAAAAAAAAAAGAACAAAATATGTGAAAGCTGGCTTGCAAGCATTGTACATCAGGTAACAAAGGTCAGCAATGCTAAGAAATGGGAAGCAAACATATTAAACCCTATTATTGCCACAGGCTCATGCCTCAGTGCTTTAGGAATGATGGTCTGAGAGGAAGGCTGAAGTTCTCAAGTCTTTGCAGAGTCTTCAGCTGTCAAATCTTCAGGTCGCTCTCTTGTAAAGTGCTCTCGCTCTCCTCCCTGGCACTCTGTCCTGAGAACTTTAGTCGTCTTAATCACAAGTATCATTTACAAAATAGATAGCTGCACAAAACATGCAACAAAGTAAAAAAGGTAATTTTAAAAAGACATCAATTAATGTTCTCTTTCTTGATTTGATGCTGGTTACACAAATATGTTCTGTTAAAACTCACTCAGCTACACCCTTTTGATATGAATATTTTTTTGTATATCAATAATTTTCTAATAAAAGGCTTTTTAAAAATAGGCACTATTTACAATAATAAAAAGCAAGAACTAAAAAAAAGTGGGAACATTCTGACAAAAGGTATAGAAAACCAATATTTAAAAAATCTTACTAAAATTTAGTAAGAAAGACAAAAGGAAAGAGGCCCTGTGTTTATCAATGAAATTATAGTTGTAGAAATAGCAATACTCCCTAAATGCTATAGATTCAATGATACTGTAATAAAAATTTATTACCAGATTTTTCACTAAGTATGACACAGAATTTTCATTTCATACTTATATGGAAAGGTACATGGCCATAAAATCTCAAGATTCAGTGAAACCTTGGATCGCGAGTAACTTGTTCTGCATGTATTCTGCAATATGAGCAAACACTTCTAATAAATTTTAATTTGATAAATGAGCAATGTCTTGCAATACAAGTAGTACTTGATGCTGGATGTCACGTGATCACAACTGAGCCAATGGTTCTTCTCTTTCTCCCCACCCCCCAGCCTTTTGCTGAGGGATTATGGGTGATCATCTCCTATGCTGGGATGCTCAGTCTCAGGCTGTGGTGTTTGGCAGAAATCGGTGATTTTTCAGAACACTGGAAGGTGCCCACAACTGGTAGTGGCGTATTTTTGTCACTTCAAAGCACCTATGGACAGGCCTTTGCTTTTCCATACAAGAGTGAGCTTAGGAAGGCTTTGCTTCATTCTAGGTCATTACATATGTTCCTTGTTAAAGTTGCACTAAAAGAGAAAGACTCCATTGAGCCAATAGATAGCAATGACTCTGTTAGTGAAAGTCATCCTATGCAATAACCCTCCTCTCTCTTTTCTCCCTCACACAAGCCACGAAGTTTTTCAAAGGTAAGTGCAGGTTAATTTGCTTATTTTTCTTTATATTTTGTATTTTATTCTTTGTTTTGTATTTATATTACAGTATTATGATCATTTTTATATGAATATTTTGGGTTGTAAAATGAATCATCTGAGTTTCCATTATTTCCTATGGGGAAATTCACTTTGGTATACAAGTGCTTTGGATTACAAGCATGTTTCCGGAATGAATTATGCTTGCAAACCAAGGGTTTTGCTGTACTTTTTAAAAAAAATTTTTAACATTTATTGAGAGACAGAGAGAGACAGAGCACGAGCAGGGGAGAGGCAGAGAGAGAGGGAGACACAGAATCCAAAGCAGAGTCCAGGCTCTGAGCTGTCAGCACAGAGCCCAATGTGGGGCTCGAACTCATGAACTGCGAGATCATGACCTGAACCAAAGTTGGACACTCAACTGACTGAGCCCCTGCTGTACTTCTGAAAGGAAAAATAAATACAGGGAAGCAGATTACCATATCAGATATTAGCACTAATTATAAAGCCCTAGAAGTGAAGGCCATTTTGGCATTTGGATAGTAGACTGATCCATCAAAATAAATAGATAATGGAGAAGCATATCTACAAATTTATGGAAGTTTGATAAATGATAAGTGTATTGTTACAGATCATAGAGATAAGTTATCCTATAGAAGAAAAAGGAAGTTGGATTCTAGCATACACAATAATTAACCCCAAGTGAGCTAAGAACTTGCATACATAAAGCAAAAATTTTTAAAGGAAATATAAACATCCTTCATATGCCTGATAAACATAACTACAAAAATCCTCAAGAAAATATTAGCAAACTGAGCTCAGGAACACATTAAAAGCATCAGACACCATGATCAGGTGGGATTTATTCCAGGGATGCAAAGATGATTCAATACCCACAATCATTCAATATGGTACACCACATTTACAAAATGAATGGTAAAAATCATTTGATCATCTCGATAGATGGAGAAAAAGCATTTGACAAAATTCAACATCCATTTATGATAAAACCTCTCAACAAAGTGGGTACAAAGGGAACATACCTCAACCTACTAAAGGCCGTATATGAGGCCTCACCTCAATGGTGAAAAGTTTAATACTTTTCCTCTAAGATCAGGAACAGGCAAGAGTGTCCACTCTTACCGCTTTTATTCAACACAGTATTGGAAGTCCTAGCCATAACAATCAGATAAGAAAAAGAAATAAAAGGCATCTAAATCAGCAAAGAAGTAAAACTGTCACCATATGCAGATGACATAAAAGCACACATAAAAAACCCTGAAGACTACACACACACACACACACACACACACACACACTATTAGAACTAATAAATGAACTCAGTAAAGTTGCAGGATACAAAACTAATATACAGAAATTTGTTGTATTACTATACACTCATAAGCTATCAGAAACAGAAATTAAAAAAACAATCCCATTTACAATTGCATAAAAAAGGATAAGTTACCTGGGCATAAATTTAAGGAGGTGAAAGACTTCTACTATGAAAACTATAAGACACTAATGAAAGAAACTAAAGATGACACACATAAAGGGAACGATACACCATGCTCATGAATTGCAAGAATATTGTTAAAATGCCCATACTACCCAAACCAGTATACAGACTCAAAGCAACCCCTATGAAAATTTCAATGGAATTTTTCACATAGCTAGAACAAACAACCCCAAAATTTGTATGCTATTGCAAAAGACCCCAAATAGCCAAAGCTATCTGAAGAAATAAGAACACAGCTGTAGGTATCACAATCCCAGATTTCAAACTCTACTACAAAGCAATTGTAATCAAAACAGTATGATAGCAGCACAAAAAGAGACACAAGGTCAACAGAACAGAAATACACCCAGGCTTACATGCTCAATTAATCTATGACAAAGGAGGGAACAATATGCAATGGGGAAAAGTCAGTCTCCTCAATAAATGGTTTTGGGAAAACTGAACAGCTGAAGAATGAAACTGAGTTACTTTCTTACACCATATACAAAAATAAACACAAAACAGATCAAAGACCTAAATGTAAGACTGGAAACCATAAAACTCCTAAAAAATGTAGATAGTAATCTCTTGATCATTGATCTTAGCAATAGTTTTTTGGATCTGTCTCCTCAGGTAAGGACAAAAAAAGCAAACAAAACAAAACAAAATTGGGACTACATTAAACAAAAAAAAATTATACAGCAAACATCAGCCAAAAACCAAAAAACCAAAAAACCAGTCTACTGAATGGGAGAAGGTATTTGCAGATTATACATATGATAAGGAGTTAATATCCAAAGTATATAAATAATTCATACAACTGAACACTAAAACCCCCAAAGAATCTGATTAAAAAATTAACAGAGGGGGTGCCTAGGGGGCTCAGTCAGTTGAGCATCTGACTTCAGCTCAGGTCATGATCTCATGGTTCATGGGTTCAAGCCCCTCACTGGGCTCTATGATGACAGCTCCTAGCCTGGAGCACGCTTCAGATTCTGTGTCTCCCTCTCTCCTTGCCCCTCCCATTTGTGTGCACACACACTCTCTCTCAAAAATAAATAAACATTAAAAAAAAAAGAAAGAGGGCCTGAATAGACATTTTTCCAAAGACAAATAAATGGCCAACAGACATACGAAGAGATGTTCAATGTCACTAACCATCACAGAATTGCAAATCAAAACCACAATAAGGGTGGTGTCACACCTATTAGGATGGCTATTACCAAAAAGACAAGAAATGATGAGGGTTAGAGAAGATGTGGAGAAAAGGCAATCCTCATGCACTGTTGGGGGTAATTTATTTGTTGCAGCCACTATGGAAAACAGTATGGAACTTCCTCAAAAAATTAAAAATAGCAATACCATAAAATCTAGTAATTAATTCCACTTCTGGGTATTTATCTGAAGAAAACAAAAGCACTAATTCAAAAAGATATATGCACCCCTATGTTTACTGCAGCATTATTTACAATAGCCAAGATATGGAAGCAACCTAAGTGTCCATTAATAGATGAATAAAGAAGATGTGTGGGGCGCCTGGGTGGTTCAGTTGGTTGAGCATCCGACTTCGGCTCAGGTCATGATCTCACGGCTCATGAGTCCAAGCCCCGCATCAGGCTCTGTGCTGACAGCTCAGAGCCTGGAGCCTGTTTCAGATTCTGTGTCTCGCTCTCTCTCTCTCTCTGACCCTCCCCCATTCATGCTCTGTCTCTCTTTGTCTCGAAAGTAAATAAACGTTAAAAAAATTATTAAAAAAAAAAAAAAGAAGATGTGTTATATATTATAATGGAGTATTACTCAGCCATAAAAAAGAATGGGATATTGCCATTTGTGACAACATGGATGAATCTCTGTGGTATTACACGAAGTGAAATAAGTCAGACAGAGAAAGATGAATACTGCAAAATTTCATATTCATGTAACATCTAAAAAACAAAACAAAGAAAAACAAACAGACTCACAAGTACAGAACAAAATGGTGTTTGCCAGAAGGGAGGGGCATGACAGAATGGGTGAAATAGGTGAAAGGAATTAAGAGGTACAAACGTCCAGTTATAAAATAAATAAATCACAGGGTGCAAAGTACGGCATAGGGAAGATAGTAATAACTTTGTACGGTGACAGATGGTAACTAGACTTACTGTGGTGATCATTTTGTAATGTAAATACATGTTGAATCACTATGTTGTTACACCTAAACTAATATAATATTGTATGCCAACTATACTTCAATATAATATCAACAATAACATAAATCTTTCTTACCATGTAGGCAAGGGTTTATTAAGCAAGAAACAACCCATTAAATATCAGCAATTATGAAGTTAACAACCTTAAAATTAAAAAGTCCTAATCATCCAATTCCACCTTAAAGAGAGAGGACAAGTTATCAACTGTGAAAAAACATCTCAAAAAAACATACCCAAAATGTACAAAGAACTCCTAAAAATGAATGAAAAAGGAAAAATATATATATATTAGAATAAATTGGTGAAAGACACAAACCAGCAGTTCTTGAAAGGCAAAATGCATGTGTCTAATAAATACACAAAAATAAATATCAAAATCATTACTATTTGGGAAATGTAAATCAGAAGTGATGTAATAATACTCGCATTTAGTTGGCCAATTTTAATGTCTAACCAAACCAAATTTAGAGAGTAGGAACTTTGCTATTAAATAATTGCATATTTTATGACAATACAAATTGCTAGAATCATCTTGAAAACAATATGCTTATATATTTTAAAACAAATATTTGTATACACAGAGAGCAATTCCATTCTTGCATATGCCCCCCAAATACCCTCACTGATGTACAGAAGGAGACAAAGTTCATAGCAATTTTTCCTAAAAGACCCAAGCTGAAACAAACAAAAAGAAACAGTGATCAACAGAAACATGGATAACTTATGGTAGATTCACAAAATGGAATATAATGCACAAATGAAAATGAATATTAGTACATTAGTACTGATGTTAAGTGAATAAAGAACATTACAGAAGAGTATCTAAAATATGATCACTGTTTACTAAATTCAAAAATAACCATATGGTATTTGTCTTTCTCTGACCAATCTAACTTCACTTAGCATAATACTCTCTAGCTCCATCCATGCAGATGCAAATGGCAAGAGCTCATTCTTTTTTATGGCTGGGTAATATTCCATTCTGTATGTTCACCACATCTTCTTTCTCCATTCAGTGGAGACTTGGGCTCTTTCCATAATTTGGCTACTGTAGATAATGCTGCTATAAACATCAGGGTGTGTGGATCTCTCTGAATTAGTATTTTGCATTGTTTGGGCAAATAGGGTACTTCTATTTTTAACTTTGAGAGGAACCTCCAAACTGTTTTCCAGAGTGGCTATACCAGTTTGCAGGCCAACCAAGAGTGCAAGGCGCTCCCCCTTTCTCTATATCCTTGCCAACACTTGTTGTTTCCTGTGTTGCTGATTTTTGCCATTCTGAGAGGTCTGAGGTGATATCTCATTTTAGTTTTGATTTGCATTTCACTGCTGATGAGTGACGCTGAACATCTTTTCGTGTGTCTTTAGACCATCTGTGTATCTTCTTTGGTTAAATGTCTATTCATGCCTTCTGCCCAATTTTTATTGGATTATTCATTTTTGGGGTGTTGAGTTTTATAAATTCTCATATGTAGAATTTAAGAAACAAAACAAATGAGCAAAGGGAAAAAAAAGAGAGAAGGAGGCAAACCAAGAAACATTTTTTTAATGTTTTAATTTAATTTTGAGAGGGGGGGGCACAGGTTGGGGAGGGGGAGACACAGAATCCGAAGCAGGCTCCAGGCTCTGAGCTGTCAGTGTAGATCCCACTATGGTGCTCAAACCCATGAACCAAGAGATCATGACCTGAGCCAAAGTTGGTCGCTAAACCAACGGAGTCACCCAGGCACCCCAAGAAACAGACTCTTAACTACAGAGAACTGATGGTTGCCAGAGGGGAGGTTGGTGGGGGGATGGGTAAAATAGGGAATGGGAATTAAGGAATGAGTGCACTTGTGATGAGCACCAGCTGGTATATGTAAGTGATCAATCACTAAATTCTACTCCTGAAGCTAATATTACACTGTATATGAACTAACTGGAATTTAAATAAAAACTAAAAACAAAAGAGTAACAACATATACGTTGATAATAAAGATATGTGATAAAACCATTAAAAAGAGCAAGTATATTAAAATGGAATTTAGTGGAAGAGAAGGTTTTAGGATCAGAGAGAAGTGGTTGTTAATTTTCTAGTTCCAGGGTTCAGTAATGTGGTCACAGTATGCATTATATCATTAGAATAAATAAAGCAAAAGACCCATGCATCCGATAATTATGGCAACACATCATAAATTACAGATTATATTAAAAATGGTTGTTGGCATCCAGGAATCAATATAAAGAAGAGGAAGAAAAGGAGGAGGATAAATAAGGAAGACTTGCAGAGGCTGTCAAAATGGAAATGAGGGAAATTAACATAAATAACATTTTTGTAAGTGAAATGTACATGAATTATTGAAGAACTAAATATATGGTATGAAGTAGAGGTCAAAATTAAATCTATTTTCTCATGTACATAGGAGTGTAGAATGGGTAATTCAGATGTAAAAAGGATAAGGACATTCAGAGGTCATTTTGCTCATATTGAGTTAGAGAGGTTTACTCTCTGTACAGGTGGTGATAATAAAAGACAATTTGGAAGTCAAGCCTGGAATTTCTAAGGAGAACACGGCTGGTGATTTAGATCCGGGAGTTTCCTACATATTAATTAATAGGTAAGATGACCTAAGGAGAGAAAGAATTCATTTTACTCGGTGTAAGAATTCCATTTCTAATAATCAGGGCTGTCAGATACTGACATGTATTGCCTTGAAAGGTACTGAGCATTCAGTTAGCTGATGTATTAATAGTCATCTGACATGTGTATTTTAAGAAACCCCTAGACTGAGTCAGATATTCATCACTATGTGAATCTTAGGGTTAATGCTAAGATTTTATGGCTTATGATTTTTGCTGTTGGCATTCACTGCTTCATGTTCTGCCACATTCTGTTTATAAACCCACGTACAAATTTAATAATTTTACATAAATAAACATATGCAAACAAGCTTTTTACTTTAGAATAGTTTTAATTGACAGAAAAGGTACAAAGAGGGGTGCCTGGGTGGCTCAGTTGGTTGAGCAACCAATTCTTGATTTCAGCTCAGCTCATGATCTCATAGTTCATGAGATTGAGCCCCACATCAGGCTCTGTGCTGACAGTGCAGAGCCTGCTTGGGGTTCACTCTCTTCCTTTCTCTCTGTCCCTCCCCTGCTCAAGCTTGCTCTCTCGCGCGCTTTCTCTCTCTCAAAATAAATAAATGGACATAAAAAAAGAAAAGTTACAAAGATAGTATAGAGTTCTCATACACTTTACACTGAACTTCCTCGATTATTCACATGTTTCTATGCTACATCTGTTACAACTATTTATTATAGAGGCCTATTCTTAATGCACAAAAAATTGCATAGCCAGTCTAGATTCACAGACAATTGTTTTGTCAATGAGAATTGAGGTGCTCCCATCTACATTGGTATGAGCCAATTATTTGTAGCTGAATTATACCAAATCCATTTTAACTGATTCTCTTAATCATATGAGAAATTCTCAGGGGAAATGTAGGCAATTAGGTTGATCATTAAGTCTGAAAATTATAGCTGCTTTTCAAAACAATCTTATGATTTTATCTTGAACTTTTGACTGCCAGCACTTTCCCATTTTAAGGGGAATAAATATGTATATCAGTGAAAGATAGAAGGTAGCAATTTGAGTTTTAGGAAAATGTCCCAGAAAAAAACAAAGAAAAATTTGGTTACGGTAAATATAGTTAACTCTAGTAAATATAGTTATATACAGTAAATATAAATATAGTTATATAGTTCACATAGCAAATACAGTAAATACATAAAAACATTTTTAAGTAATCAGATGAAATAGGAAAGCTCAACACTGCTTCTCTTAAAGTACTCTCATTAGAGAATGTTTAATTATTATGTTGTGTTAGATTATTTTCTAGAGGGAAAGAGAACTTAGCAAATTTTCATCCCATGTAAGTTTTCAAAATCTTGTCTGTTTTATATGAACAAATTTGCTACTTAAGTGCTTACTATTTAAATAGGGCAAAGGAGGGGTGCCTGGGTGGCGCAGTCGGTTAAGCGTCCGGCTTCAGCCAGGTCACGATCTCGCGGTCCGTGAGTTCGAGCCCCGCATCGGGCTCTGGGCTGATGGCTCGGAGCCTGGAGCCTGTTTCTGATTCTGTGTCTCCCTCTGTCTCTGCCTCTCCCCCGTTCATGCTCTGTCTCTCGCTGTCCCAAAAATAAATAAAAAACGTTGAAAAAAAATTTTTAAAAAAAATAAATAGGGCAAAGGAGATAATATTGGGATTGAGCAGACAGAACCCATAAAAGAGAAAATAGGTACGATACTACCTCAAAGAGAATCTTAGAAAAGCACCAGACCATATTTTGGTGTCTGGTAAAAAACACCTAAGAAATACTTTTTATCTTTTTCGTATTGAATCCTGGATTTAAGAAACTCCAAAAACCCTCTTCTCTTTGTTAATGGATGAAAACACAGAAATTACGGTTTACGTGTATACTTAGAGTTTAGGGAATAACAGAGATAAACCCAGAATAAAACTAAGAAAAAAAAAATCCACCAATCGTCTCCTAATATTATTATTATCTCAGCATATATGGATTTCTGGATTTATTCTGTTCCTCCTTTTTTTCATATTACAGGTTGGTATTAGTATGTGGGGAGTGTAAAAAGTATACTTCACATATATCATATGTAACATAGTATATAGTCTTTGACCATTCACCGCAATGTGAGTATATATTATCCTTATATTGCTGCCTAGGTTCTGATGTAAATGTTAGAATAGGGATCCATCTGGAAGGTTGACCACTGGGTCCTTGGTTTCTCCCTCTTGTTTCGTAAGTGACAGTGCCACAAAGCAGATTCACTGTATCATCTTCAATGCAGAGAAGACACTCACACCTCAGTTGGCTTCAGCAAGACAGTGGAGCAAGATAGTTCAGCAATGGAGAATAACGGGCAATAATGTAAAGCATCACTATCTTAGTGCTATGTCAAGAGCCACCAACAGGCAACAGACTGGCTTGGGAAATCAGGAAGGTCAGTGAACTATCTATAATTAAACTGAAGCAACCTTCAAGTATTCTATTCTGGGCATGACTCTTTTTTTTTTTTTTTAATTTTTTTTTTTTTCAACGTTTATTTATTTTTGGGACAGAGAGAGACAGAGCATGAACGGGGGAGGGGCAGAGAGAGAGGGAGACACAGAATCGGAAACAGGCTCCAGGCTCTGAGCCATCAGCCCAGAGCCCGACGCGGGGCTCGAACTCCCGGACCGCGAGATCGTGACCTGGCTGAAGTCGGACGCTTAACCGACTGCGCCACCCAGGCGCCCCGTGGGCATGACTCTTTAACATACCCATACTTCCTGCTGAAGCCATCAAAAATTTGGCTGAACTTAGTTAGTGACCATTTTGCCAGAACTTCCTCCCACACACCATGCTTCTTCTCAGAAATAGTGTTTTTGTGGTATTTATATAAGGTTCTTCTCTAGCATAAATCACCCTATTCTGAATATGGTAAAACTATTTGAAGTGAAAGGAAGTATAGTTAATTCTCTCTTATGAGGAAAGGACTGAATTCTCTTCCCAATTACCTCTTCTTTGCAAAATCGCCCACTGCGCTAAATGCGTCCTGTTTCATGAATTATTGCATAAAATCAAACAGGCTTGGGACCCAAAAGCTCTTCTATGACAACAGATTTCTTTAAAGTTAGTTATAATTTCCCCATTCTTTCCAGGGGTGATATAAAATATCACCAACTTTAAATTTATCAAACATTTAAGTGACTGCTTTTTTGCCAGGCACTGTGGAGCTACAAAGTAAAAATAATAATAATAATAATAATAATAATAATAATAATAATAATACAAAAATTAAAAAAAATAAATGAGAGAGAGAGAGGGAGGGAGAGAGAGAGAGATTTAGATCCTACTCTTAAGAACTCAGTGTTTAGTGTGTATTAGAGCTATGCATTGGAATTAGATTAGGTGTCATTTAAATATACTCTTTTAAACAAATAATTATTGAGTTTCTAGGAAAGCTCTACCTGCTGGGGGGTGCACTAAATATCCTCTGTCTCACGATCTTAAATTCTGAGAAAGAAAGATGAGGAATAGTATCACAAAGAAAAATAACAAATCAGGAAAAGGATATAGAATTTGCAATTTTATGAAGGGTGCCTGGGGAATGTTGTGCTGAGAAGATTGCATCTAAATAATATCCCGAAGAAGACGAAGGAGTAACTCAGTTGGGTGCCTTGGAACAAAGTGTTCCAGGAAAACAGAAGTGGAAAGACTCTAAGATGGGAGCATGGCTGTCATGTTGAAGACATGTCATGTCAAGACAGCAAGAAGAGGGGTGCCTGGGTGGCTCAGTTGGTTAAGCGGCCAACTTCGGCTCAGGTCATGATCTCACGGTCTGTGAGTTCGAGCTCCGCATCGGGCTCTGTGCTGACAGCTCAGAGCCTGGAGCCTGTTTCAGATTCTGTGTCTCCCTCTCTCTGACCCTCCCCCGTTCATGCTCTGTCTCTCTCTGTCTCAAAAATAAACATTAAAAAAAAATTTAATAAAAAAAAAAGACAGCAAGAAGAAACTTATCGGAGTGGAACAGTTAAGGCACAACAGGAAAAGATGAAGTCATAGAGAAAATAGAAGCTTTGCACCATTAAAATAGGATTTGTCAAATTGTTAGTTTGAAGTCCTCTCTTAGAGGGATACATCATATTACAGATGACTCTCAACATTTCCTCTTTTCCCTGTGTTCTCAAATAAGGGGACTGAGATGTGAGGGCTTAGGACCAGAAAAGGAACTGTGTTCACAGAGTACCTTCTGATTGGAATACAGCAGTCATTATCATCAACTTGGCGAAGGTTTTTATTGACTTAGTGAAATCGTTGTTTACAAATTATTTTTTATGATTCTCGTGCTCAAAGGAATTTTCAAACCAGTGGGGATAATTGGCTAGCTCTCATGTTTTCTCTGACTATGGAAAAAAACCAACATAATAAAAATTCATTGGGAGTAGGGGCACTCTAAGTTATTAGAAGTCACAGTAATTAAAGTGAAAATGCACTGATTTCCTCCTTCTGCCCCTTCTATCCAAATTCACATAGTGTCTTGCCCATAGAAAGCCCTTACTGATACCAATGTGAGTATATATACCTGTGTCTGTGCTTGTATTGCTGTCTAGATTCTAATGTAGATGTTAGAATAGGGATCCATATGGCAGGTTGGTTTCTCCCTCTTGTTGCATAAGTGACAGAGCCATAAAGTAGGTTCATTGTATCATATTCAATGCAGAGAAGACACCCTCAACTCAGCTGGCTTCCACAACTCTAAACCATCTTTAGTCTTTGCCTTCTTTGAGGGTTAATGTGGAACAGATAGAAAGGGCCTGACATTGTTCTAGGTTCTGGGATTTGGGGGTGGGTAGCACTGAACACCTAGTCCAAAAACAACAAAATCTCTGCCTTGGGAATTTAACTTTCTAGTGGGTAAAAACAAATCCTAAAACAAACAATCAAACAAACAAACAACCCTATATTATTGATGACAAGGGAGTTTAGAAACAAGATAGAAAAAAGACCAGGACGGGGCAGTGAGGATTACAATCCTGAAAATATTACCTATTAGGCAAATCAGAGATTTGAACACAGATTTATCTGTATAATGAGATTAAAAATAATGCCTACATCATGCATTGTGATGAGAAATAAATGAGAAGATAATGTGTGAGGAAAAAATATTCATTGAATTTTATGTTCATAAAATTTAAGAAACATGGGGTGCCTGAGTGGCTCAGTTAGTTGAGAGTCCAACTCTTGATTTCAGTTCAAGTCATGATCCCAGGGTTGTGGGATTGAGCCCCCCTGTCTTTGGACTCCGCACTGAGTGTGGAGCCTGCTTACATTTCTCTCTCCCTCTCTCTCTCTCTCTTTCTCCCACTGCCCCTCTTCCTTGCTCATACATGGTCTCTCAAAATTTTTTTTCCATAAACACATTAGTTTGATTGAAACTTCTTACCAATAGCAGCAGCAGAGAGATCGTTATTTAAAAGTCAGTGATTCCAAACACTAGAAGTTTCTCTGTGGTTTCTATAAGGTCTAGTAAATTTCCAGTTAGGAAAGGAGTTGAAAACACACACACACACACACACACACACACACACACACACACACACACACAACTAAACAACCAGCAAGTTTCTTTTAAATAAAGTTATATCTGAAGTGATTAACAATATCTTACCTATGGATGGCAGGCAAAATAATGGCCTCCCTCCCAAAGATGTCTATGTCCTTTTTGTGTGTGTGTGCATTTTTTATTCTTTTTTAATTTTTAAAAAAGTTTTAAATATAATTTATTGTCAAATTGGTTTCCATACAACACCCAGTGCTCATCCCAACAGACGCCCTCCTCAAATGCCCATCACCCACTTTCCCCTAAGATGTCTATGTCCTAATCACCAGAATCTGTGAACATGGCAAAAGGGAATTATGGTTAAAAATGTAATGGTGGTTGCTAATCAGATGGCCTTGAGATGGGGAAATTATCTTAGATTAACCAGATGGATCCAATATAATCACCAGTCCTAAAAAAGTGTGAACTTTCCCACCTGTGATCAGAGGGGGACTGACACTGGAAGAGAGGCATATTGCCAAAGGCAAATGTCAAAAAGGCATATTGCCAGTTGATGGAAGAAGGGGGCCACCATCTAAGGAATGTATGTGGTCTCTAGAAGCTGCAAAAAAAAAAAAAGCAAGGAGAGGGATGTTCCCATGGGGCCCCCAGAGGAACCAGCTTTACCAACACCAGCCGTGGCACTTACTGCCTACAGAACTGTAGGATAATAAAGTTGTGTTGTTTTTAACCACAAATCACCACAAAATTTGTCATGTAGAAAACATGATTATGACTTTCCACAATTTCCTGCAACAAACCTCCTGATCATTGATATCTGTGTTAATACTACGTTTACATCTCTAGCTGGATGGAGGCAAGCTCGGAAATAAAAAATTTGGCAGCAAGAGTTTCCTTCTCTTTGCAAAAACGAAAACAAACAACAAAACAAAAAGAAAAACAGAGAATGAGAAGAAACCTGTTAATTTTGAAAGAGATGGAAACATGAGCAAAATTATTCTTGAAACTTCTGTCCCAAACTAAGTCATAAAAAAAGATCCTTAATGGTATAAACTTCCAGTTATAAAATTAACAAGTTCTGGGGATCCAATGTGCAGCATGGTGATTGCAGCTAATAGTATTGTATTATTTACTTAAAACTTGTTAAGAGGTCTTACATGTTCTCACCACAAAAAAAGAAATGGTAATTATGTGACATGGTGAAAGGATTAGCTAAGGATGACAATCATTTGGCAATATGTAAGTGCATCAAATCAACATATTGTATACTTTAAACTTGCACAATGTTATATGTCAGTCATATCTCAATAAAGCTGGGGGAAAGAAGGTATCCTTACTTATTTCCATGGTTCATAAATATTTTCTATCATTTAGCTTTTCTTATCAGTCAAGGAAGACATTTACATAGTATCTGAACATTTGAAAAGCATTTTCAGGTCAAAGGTCATTACTTCCTTTTAACTAAATGTTGATTTCTTTTTTATTTCTTTTTATTAAAAATTTGTTTTAATGTTTATTTATTTCTGAGAGAGAGAGACAGACAGAGCGTGCGTGGGGTGGGGGCAGAGAGAGAGGGAGACACAGAATCCAAAGCAGGCTCCAGGCTCTGAGCCATCAGCACAGAGCCCGACACAGGGCTCAAACTCACAAACTGCGAGATCATGACCTGAACCGAAGTCAGACACTTACTTAACCAAGTGAGCCACCCAGGCGCCCCAAATGTTGCTTTCTTTTTAGAGAGAAACTCATATTTCCAATTTTGTGATTTTCTTTCTCAGATAGGATTCTTCTATTAATTACTGTTTTTGCATCTTATAAAGCATCTCACTGTATGTGCTTCATCAAATATGCACAGTATATGTTATTTTCCTCTTCTTTTCTAATTTTTTTTTTTAACTCCAGCTCTTATATTAGGGCATTCTTTAAGGCTGGTCCTTGGCTTTTTATCTATCATTTATATACTCTCTTTGTGATTTTGTCCACTACTGATAAATATTAAATTTACACAGATAGTTTAACCACAATATTTTTCATGGTATTTTTCACATAATAATAATAATAATAATAATAATAATAATAAAGCACATTCCCAGTATCTCCTATGTGTCAAATACTGATAATAAAATTAAAAATGTCTTCTTGGAGGGGCGCCTGGGTGGCGCAGTCGGTTGAGCGTCCGACTTCAGCCAGGTCACGATCTCGCGGTCCGGGAGTTCGAGCCCCGCGTCAGGCTCTGGGCTGATGGCTCAGAGCCTGGAGCCTGTTTCCGATTCTGTGTCTCCCTCTCTCTCTGCCCCTCCCCCGTTCATGCTCTGTCTCTCTCTGTCCCAAAAATAAATAAACGTTGAAAAAAAATTTAAAAAAAAAAAAAAAAAAATGTCTTCTTGGATTTTCCACAGTCACCAAAACCCATTAGATGATCCTTCCTTCTAAACCAGGTTTTCCTCCTAGTTTCTAATTTCTGTCAAAGGCAGGATTATCTTCCTAGAAATGTCTCAGAAGAAATATGGCATTATCTTGAAATCATCTTTTGCAAACTGCATTTTAAATCATTCACAATGTTTCTTTACTGTTACATAGTAATAGCTTCTTAATCACCATGTTGTCTTCCTAGCTTATAGCTGTCTTTTCAGCTCTTCCATCAGCCATGTGACCGATCTCCAGATTAAACAGAACAGAATAATGAGCAGCATCTGTCTTCCCCATTATTTTGTCCAACGGATCTTTCTCTAGAATTCAGTCTTTTCAAAAAGTTCACCCGCAAACGCCGCATCTTCACAAAATGAAGACACGTTTTTTTTTTTCATTTTCTCGTTATAAAACCAATGTATGCTTACAGAATTTCCAAACAATACGTAAAGTAGGAAGCAAAAAGAAAGAGAACTTTGAATTAAAAAACAAACACCAGGGGCGCCTGGGTGGCTCAGTCGGTTAAGCGGCCGACTTCGGCTCAGGTCATGATCTCACGGTCCGTGGGTTCGAGACCCACTCTGTGCTGACAGCTCAGAGCCTGGAGCTTGTTTCCAATTCTGTGTCTCCCTCTCTCTCTGCCCGTCCCCCGTTCATGCTCTGTCTCTCTCTGTCTCAAAAATAAATAAACGTTAAAAAAAAAATTTAAAAAAATAAAAAAAATAAAAAACAAACACCCTGTGGGAGAGACAAGAAGAACTCAACAACAATGGCCAGGTCCCTAAGGGCTCAGCCCCAACTGAAATAATGATTGGAGAGCTGCTATAAAGATGGAGAACTACAAGGCGTAAAAGTGGGCACTGGCAACAGATGAGGGAAGACCTCAAAGGAACCCTTTTATTTCACAGTTGTCTTCAGAGTGTTTGTTCCCTGTGGGCTACTGAATAAAATGTGCCCTGGTCAGATGCCAGGCCACTTCTCTCTGCTCTTTGACCTTTACTCAGAAAAAGAAATGTCATCACAGAGACACATCAAAGATCTGTGATGGACCCACACAATATGACTGTTTGTGGTCACCACAAAGGAAACAGATTTAAAACATAAGTATCTCAGGGCACCTGGGTGGTTCAGTCGGTTAAACATGGGACTTTGGCTCAGGTCACGGTCTTATGGTTTGTGGGTTCAAGCCCCGTGTCGGGCTCTGGGTTGACAGTTCAGAGTCTGTAGCCTGCTTTGGATTCTGTGTCTCCCTCTCTGTCTGCCCCTTCCCCCACTAATACTCTCTCTCTCTCTCCCTCTCTCTCTCTCCCTCTCTCAGAAATAAACATTAAATTAAAAAAATAATAAAACATCAATATCTCTAAATATCTCTTACTGTGAGAAAACTTATTCCTACTCAGCATGGAGAAAATGTGAACCTTTTAAAAATTTTCTCAAAAATGTCCTTAATTTCCCACAGAGAATGAACAACAACAAAAAAGGTTTTAATCACCATCAAGAAAGACAAGACAAAAACGATTTCATCAACTAGAAAATGGAATGTTTGCCAGGCACTGTACCATGCAGAATTTAATTGGATTGAAATTCCATCCACATACCTTTTTAATAAATTACGTGATAATTCAGTTGTAGTAATGTAGACATTTGGTCATCATTTCCACTGATCACACAACAGATAAACATGAATTTTCTGTTTGAAGTAGTCCTTAATTTGAGGTTATCCTACTTACTGATTTCTATTTCTTAGTGTAATGTGTATGTTGAAAGGACTGAAAACTCGAAAAATTTTAAAACAAAACCTTTAAAAATCACGATACTCTTTTTTTTCCCCCTCTTTCTTTGACAAGAATCTTTTTCAGACATTTTTTTTCTAACAAGACATAGATACACATACCATTCCTCAGGTTATAAAAGCTAAACATTTCAACCAAAGTTTGAAGTATTTAATCCAGCCCTCGACTTTGCGGAGACCTGAGGCCAGGGGAAGAACTGAGATGGACACATGTGATGGGCACAGTGCTTTGGAATGAGATTTGGACGTGGAATCTAGAGACCTGGACCGTGCCCAAAATCCAATGTGTTCTTGGCTGTTAATTCACAAAAGTCATTTACAAGGGTTTAGCCTCACTTTCCCGTCCCCTTAAGTGACTGTGATGAAATAGCCTATCTGACTGACCCAATAGGAAATGTCATTTGAATCAACAAGGACTAGTCTCTAGCAGCTAAGAGCAAAGAGTGTAGTCAGGAAAAGGAATAAAGATCTTTGTAAGTGTCTAAGCGCTACGTCAGCGTGAGTTATCACGAGGATGCGGTAGCACTTTGCAGCACATTGACCAAGCAGGCTTGAGTTGATACCAGAGGAAAGGGACATAGCTACACTCAGACCTTCAGAATGCCCCTGCTTTTCAAGCCCCCTGCTTTGTCACTGACCAAATATGAATATATACATCTCCTAGTACACTGTAATTTTTTTGTTTTCTGAAAGCCACGTGGCTACGTACGGTGCAGAAGTTTATGGTTAGCCTGACACAGAGAAGGAGTGAGAGAGAAAGATCTTGTTCTCTCAGTTATTAAGTAACACAAGGTGCTTTGTGGTCTGTCCCTTTCTTTTCCTTTCTAGTCTCTGTCTCATCCCTCGTTTTCCTTCCCCGTCCAGCCATACTGCACTTCACTTCCTCAAACACTCCAGACATCTTCTGCTGCTGGGCCTCATAATATGGTCTTCACTCTGTCTGGGGTGATCGCTCCACATTCTCATTTTCTCTGCTAATGTGACTCAAACTCATATCCAAGTTCGGGCATCGCTTCCCCTAGGAAGTCATACACTGGATGCTGAGTTATATGACTGCCATGTGCTACTGAGCATTTTCTGCTTTTATTATTACAGAACCTATAACATTTATTGTAATTACTGGATGAAAGCTCTTTTTCTCCAATAGTATTTAAGCTCTTTGAAGGCAAAGTTTAAGTCTGTTAGGCCAGGGGTGCCACTGTATTTCTAGCCCTAGCATAGTTCTTGGCATATGGAAGATATTGAACACATAATTGCTGAATGTATGATTGAATGGGGAAGTAAATGACTGACTGTCTCTACATTTCTTTTTATGTGGTCTTCATAGCTCAGTACTACTATTCCAGAGGACTACAGAAACCCACTCCATGGTTAACATGGCCAGGTTCTGTGATTGCCTCTCTGCTTGCTGCCTTGTGAAGTGGGTCATGAAGCCATACTCTGTCTGCAACCCAGTTCTGCATGAGAAATTTAAGGGGGTAAAGTAGCTATAGCTAAACCACTAGACAACATCATAAGCTAAGTAGGGTGAAGAAACAGATGGGTATAACGAATATAAATGTATATTTCCATATGTCACAAGCTAGGAGAAAACATAGACGAAGTTTAGGCAACTGTTTATGGGCTGGCAGACTCAACAATTATCACAAGATATAAACAAAGGGGCATCATATCTTCAAGTAAAAGGTTTCTTTTTGCTTATTTTTTTTTTTTAACGTTTATTTATTTTTTTGGGACAGAGAGAGACAGAGCATGAACGGGGGAGGGGCAGAGAGAGAGGGAGACACAGAATCAGAAACAGGCTCCAGGCTCTGAGCCATCAGCCCAGAGCCCGACGCGGGGCTCGAACTCACGGACCGCGAGATCGTGACCTGGCTGAAGTCGGACGCTTAACCGACTGCGCCACCCAGGCGCCCCGTCTTTTTGCTTATTTTTATTGGTAGTTCAAAGCAAAACACTTTATCTGTTGGAACCACAGAAACTCATTGCCAATTCCTTTTACTAAGTTGCATCACCTAGAATCAGAACCTGATGTGAGAATTCTCATGCAAGTAACTTAGTGAGAGCACTCAACGAAAACTTGTAAGGAATGGAGGAAATGAGATATGAGGAACCTGGGCAAAAATGAGGATTCACCTGAAGCCCGCAGTCAGTCTGACCCCAGGTGAGCTCTGGAGCACGAATAATAACACAATGTCCTGCATGGACAAGGAGTGACCTTTTGTATTCCAGTATAAGTCAGTCATCAGCTAAGATGACCCATTGTGGAGACAGAGTCAATTCCCAGGCCAAGTGGCAATTCTCAGGTGACAGGTGACTCTGAGCTGTTAGCAGCCAGTACTCAATAGGGGCCAGGACACTGTTGTACCAGCAAGGGAAGGGGAACTGAGCAAGGCACCAAGCATGCCTACACTTTTCAACCCCTAAAACAAAAGTGTTTCAGGGCTATGCCAACTATTCCAGAAAATGATTTAACCCTTCTCATATCAGTATAATAACTGAATAGGGTCCATTCTTTTGACTGTGCCATTTCTTACATCTGAAACTTCTGAAAATAGATCAAACTAATTTAATGTTGCTTGAAGAAAATGTGCACTTTTTTCTATCTCTAGATTCCCACTAAAATTAAGTTATATAAATGTCAGCTCTATAGAATTTTTCTTGAACTACTCCAAGAAGAATATGAGAGAAAAGGCTCAAACTACAGAAAGTGAGATTGAGTTTGGACATTTGGAAGACAAAGTATATTACTGAACTCCAGGGCTTACTCATTCTGATAAGAACTGTTATGAAGTAGGGGCACCTGAGTGGCTCAGTCATTAAGCATCTGACTGGCTCAGGTCACGATCTCTTGGCTCATGGGTTTGAGTCCCACGTTGGGCTCTGTGCTGATAGCTCAGAGTCTGGACCCTGCTTCAGATTCTTTGTCTCCCTCTCTTTCTGCCCCTTCTGCTCTTGCTCTCTGTCTCTGTCTCTCTCTAATATAAATAAATCAACATTAAAAAAAAGAATTGTTACGAAGTTACATTTATTGGAGTTTTTTGAAAATAAGAAACATTTATAAAGATTATAAGCTTAATTACCTTTTAATTCCATTATCTATTTATGTCTCTTTGGATGAGAATGTTAAGGAATTAAATTTAAGCTTCACAGAAGGCTCTACATGTATTTAACTCTCTTAAAGAAAGCATAACATAGTAGAACAAATACTGAATTGGATACCCATGTTATGGCTCTCTATTAAATTAATTGGTGTTAAAAAAATTTTTTTAATATTTATTTTTGAGAGACAGAACATGAGCAGAGGAGGGGCAGAGAGAAAGGGAGACACAGAATCCAAAGCAGATTCCGGGCTCCGAGCTGTCAGCACAGAGCCTGACACAGAGCTTGAACTCATGAACTATCAGATCATGACCCGAGCCCATAACCTGAGCCAAAGTCAGATGCGTAACCAACTGAGCCACTCAGGCTCCTAACGGGCCTTTTAACAGAAAGCCCCTGATTGGCCTTAACCTCTCTAAAATCAGTTTGCTTCTACTGTAAGGTGATGATGGTGAACGATGCAATCTTTCTGGTTCTTTCAATAGTCTATGCTTTTATTTATTTGCTAAAAATAAAATATTTGTAAAATGCATGCATTGGAGTCAGTTGCTTCTCATACAACACAGATTTGATTTTTTTCCCAGGTTACTAATGTATTAGACTATCAATATGTAGTAAATAACTCATCTTTTCCTCGCTCATTTGAAATGTCATGATAATTATATAATATATATTTATAATTGTATCAACTTCTGGCTTTTACTATTCACCAATGAATCCATTCATTTACTGAAGAACTATTTTTTTTAATTTTTTAACGTTTTATTTATTTTTGAGACAGAGAGAGACAGAGCATGAACGGGGGAGGGGCAGAGAGAGAGGGAGACACAGAATCGGAAGCAGGCTCCAGGCTCTGAGCCATCAGCCCAGAGCCCGATGCGGGGCTCGAACTGACAGACCGCAAGATCGTGACCTGAGCTGAAGTCGGACGCTTAACCGACTGAGCCACCCAGGCGCCCCTGAAGAACTATTTTTCAAGCACCTACTATGCATCAGTCACTGCACTAAGTACTGATGTAACCATCAGTGATTATAGCAGTATCACAGTGGTTTAACTGCTGTATGGCACATTTCAATGGAAAGACAAATTCTCCTTTATTTTAGCTCATTTTCAATATTTTTACTGGCTCATCTCATCTATTTATTACTCCAAATCAAGAACCATTTTGTCAAGTTTCAAAATTCCATTTGAAATTCTATTTGGATTTCAAGTAGTGTTCTTAATTTCCTAAAAGATTCGAACAAATTACTCGTTCTCTTCCCTTCAAAGTAGGGACGACTTGTGGTCATTTTAGAATATATTGTCACTTTTTGCTTACATTGGGAAGGTGTATATTATATCTGGAGTCCTTTTTCCAATATTTTCAAAACTGTATGGTGTTTAACTATATAACGTTTGTATGAGATTGTAACAATTCTTGAGTTACAGTTTAAAATGAGCCTCATTCCTTGTAATTGGTTCATTTGTTTTCATTTCAAGATGACTGAGTAAGGTGTAGGTAATTATATATTTACTTGACCATCTTTCCTGGGAGTTCGTTTGCATTCTCAGACAGGTACTTATATCACAGGCTCTGGTAGTTTATCAAAACTCCATTTTCCCTTCTTCCTGGGCCCCATCTAGACTACCTTTCCCAGCCTCCCTTGCAAGTAACTGAGTCAGGCCAGTGGAATGTGAATAGAAATGATGTACGCAATTTTTAGGCTACAGCACTTTAGGAGTATTATCCACTTTCTACTCCTTTTTCCATTCTGCTGTCCCTAGGATGTAGGTTATGACAACACCCTAGGTAAGCTGGCCTATGAAAGGAACACCGAATCACCACAAGACCCACTTACCTATTCTTTCATGGGAAGAAAATAAACTTCTATAGTATGTGAGTCTTTATGTACCAGGCTAGTTTTCTTTTTAAATCACAGACCGGCCTGCCTTAACACCACTTTCTAATTCTCTTACCTAGGTTAATTCGTGGCACCGTGGTTTTTATTACAAATAAAGCTTATTTAAAAATTTGCAGATAGGGGCACCTGGGTGGCTCAGTCCATTAAGCACCTACTTCAGCCCAGGTCATGATCTCATGGTTTGTGAGTCTGAGCCCCGCATCGGGCTCTGTGCTGACAGCTCAGAGCCTGGAGCCTGCTTCGGATTCTGTGTCTCTTTCTCTGTCTGTCCCTCCCCTACTTGTGCTCTGTGTCTCCAAAATAAATGTAAAAAATTTTTTTCATAAAAAAAATATAAATCATCATTCAAAACTCCACAAACAGTGTTCTTTCTACAGTGAGAATTAGAATATGATGTAGTGTCTTAGATTGGGTTGCCTGGAATCATATTCTGAGATAGGGAGTTGTGTACAGAGGGTTTATTGGGCAGTAACACCTGTAAGGAAGTGAGAAAAGCAGGGCTGGGCATAGAGAGAAGCCAACTCACAATGTGGCACTAACCACCTACTCAGTCGAAGTCCGACAACGACTGCTGGAGCTCGGGGGTGGCCCTTTGGCGTTATCCCAAATTGAGTCACGGGAGCCAGGCCTTTCTATTTCTACATGAGCTGGTAGCCATGAGCAGCTGCCTGGAGAGGGTTATAACCTTGGGGGAAACAGTTTTGTGTGGCCTGGGACATGTCCCAGTGAGGGAGAAAGCTAAGATCTCTCAGTATCTGCTATTCCTAGCAGTTAGTGTATTGACACTTGAAAACAGGATGGGTGGGGAAAGGAGAAATCCAGGACAGCAGGCACTAGATCCCACAGGATCCAGTAGATGTAGGCATGTAGGTAGTAATTTATTGCAGGATTCTTTTTAAGAATCCAATTGGGTGATTTAATAAAAAGAAATGAAGGGCCCCAGGTTGGCTCAGTCAGAAGAGCATGCAACCCTTGATCTTGGGGTCATCAGTTTGAGCCCCACACCGGGTATAGAGATTACTTAAAAGAATAATTAATTAGTACCTGAGTAAATAAAGCTTTCCTGCTAGAGGGGATTTGATTACGTCAATGTTCTCCAATGTATGGTGTATGTACTGCAGGATATAAGCAATATCCATGGGTCATTCTCAAAGAAAACATGAATGTGTGCACATAAGATACTTTTATAGAGATATTACATAACTAATTGATAAAGACTACTAAAACAGCTAATATAGACAGGTAGTACATGCATATCATTTATAAATATCTGACGTACCCTAATACCTCATATTTCGTATAGACTCTAAGATGAAGCCAGTCATAACATTACCATTTTATGTAACATTAGTTAAGAAAAATACGCTGTTGGAAAAATCCTAAGACACGTGCTTTTTAAAAAGAGTCCAGAATAGCACATAAATTGGTCACAATAAATGCTTGTCACTTTGGAACTTCTTTAATCTATTCTAAGGTACTCATATCTTTTCAGCTGTCATCAGTTGCATTACCTGGTTTTGGTAAGAATTTTAAAAGATAATAACACAGCTTTATCTGCTTGGGAATATCTTGCTTCCTTAGGATATGTAATATATTTTGTTGCTCTGTAAGAAAATATGGAATTGAAGTCATTGCTTCACTTTATCGTATTTGTGCTATGCCACCATGCTTTCAGGCCTTGCTGATTGCACAGTGTCTTTTTATTTCAATGTCCAATTGCAGGATAATCATGTTGAAGACTTTTAAATGACAATTAACCTCAACATGCACAGAACCATCAAGGCACATAAGTTGAAAACATTAAACTATGAGTAGCTATCTCACTGTAATTGTGAAATGCAGTTTGATTTTGGAAATGTTAAAAAAGTGAAAAAAAAAGCTCATTTTAGAATTGATGAAATATGTAGTGTATTATAGTTGTATATTAATTTTTTATTAACTAATGAATTTACACAATAAAATTTTTTGTAGAACTGTGGCTTATATTGAGAGAGGGTTATTTTTGAAAATGTTTAATAAATGGTTTTGTTAAATAACAAATTTCTCCAATCATTTAAAGGATTTTTAAAATAAGAACCTCAATGTGATATAAAATAAGGCAGACTTAACTAATATGGATTCCTGAAGTTATTAAATGCCATTTTCTAGAGAATTCCATATATCTTCTTGACTTTGAATAATTTTGACAGACTGCCTTCTTTATTGCTTGGTTTCATAAGCTTCTGTGTCCATTTAAGTTTATTAATTTATTTTTGAAGGAGAGAGAGCATGAGCACGAGTGGGGAAGGGGCAGAGAGGGAGAGAGAGAGAATCCCAAGCAGGCTTAGCACAGAGCCTGATGCAGGACTTGAACGCATGAGCCATGAGATCGTGACCTGAGCTGAAATCAAAAGTTGAACGCTTAACCAACTAAGCCACACAAGCACCCCTACCCATTTTTTAATAAAACTTTCAAGTCAAAACATATCCATTGTCTAGTTTCCTACTTTTAAAAAATTTGTTCTGTCCCTCACAGATTCCTGATAGCAAATCGTATATAAATAAAAAAATATTTTGCCCATTTAAAAATATCACTATTATAGAAGACTTAGAACCTAGTAGCCAAACTTCATTTGTGTCAATATTTCCCTTTACTTGAGTTATATTTTTTTCTTTTGTCACTGGCTTAATTTTAAAAATGAAGCACAAACACTGAAAGAAAAATGTACAAATAAGAGGAAATTCTTAGGTTTCAATATCTGTAAATTCATGAAACAAATAACATTTTTGGTTAAAAAAAATAGTAGCCTTGGCCTGAAAAACAACTTTTGATTGTGCTTATTATTAAATATGTTACACCAAAGTATAAATAACTGTAACATAAGTTTCTTAGAGAAGATATAAATTATTCTTGAACTCAAAATTCATTAAAAGAAAATATTTTACATAACCATCAAACAGGGAAACTTTCTTCCTTCCAATGTTTAAATTGGTTCCAAAGCTTGTTAGGAACTCTTTCCCATCATACTCTCACCCTGACAATGAAATAAACAACATTGCTTTTCAGCTCGACTGGCACCTTCAAGCACTGGGCTCAGAAATTGTAATTAGAAACAATTTAAAAGACTGACTTCACAGTTTACTCATGGGAAGAAGCACATCTTGTTCCAATTCCATTCCTAAAAAAGCCTCCCACACTATTACTGAGAAATTTTTGAAGGTCATGATGAAAGTAAGCTCCTACCTCGTTTTGTGTGTGGTTCTATATGACCGACTCATCAACCATATTCCTAAACTATATCACCAGCCCCATTTCCCAGAGACAGGCTCATGTCAGCTTCTGAACTCCAGGGGAGATTTTGGACTCTATCTCTTTGAAAACCTCTGCCAATATTAAAGAGAAATAAATACAGACTCTTAACATGAGTACATGGTTTGGCAATCTAATCTTCCAGCTGCATAGCTATTAATCTCATCCAAACATACGTCACTTGCTATTCTGATGCTATCAATAATAATATAATGGTTTTAACCCTGGTGTGGAGTAAAAGCATACAAGAGTTAAACAGCAACTTCAAGAGAAACAGACTAGGTGGAGATGGACTGATTGTCTTTTAAAAATGAAAAAAAAAAAAAAATACTGAACAGAAAAGGCACAAACAGCCAGATTAAAATATGTATTACCACAATTCTAAAAATCAGTAAACAGAGGCAACTACTGCATATATAAAAACTGTATGGACTTGACTGCACAAAATGTTAATGTCCTAATTTTCCTTTATGTGTTTTTTTAGCTTTCCTGAGGCAGAATTGACAAATGAAATTGTAATAAAGTATATGCCATGATAATTTGATATACATCATACATTGTGAAAGGATACTGACCACTGAGTTAATGAACACATCTATCAACTCATATACTTATCTTTTTTTTTCTTTTTGGTAAAAAAATTTAATTTCTACTCTCTTAGCAAGTTTCAATGATACATTTCAGCATTATAAACTATACTCACTGTACTATACTTGTTTTAGTTATTTTTTAAGATCCCAGCTCTAAGTGATACCACGCAGTGTTTGTCTTTCTTTGTCTGGCTTATTTCACTTAGCACAATGCTCTCCAGGTTCATTTATGTTGTCACAAATGGTAGGATTGCCTTCATTTTTAAGGCCAAATAACATTCAATTATGTATATATATATATACATATATTATATATATTTGTCCAATCATTTACTGACAGACAGTCATGTTGGTTTCAGACCTTGGCTATTGAGAATAATGATGCTGTGAACAATGAGAGCACAGAGACCTCTCTGAGATAGTAATTCAGTTTCTTTTGAATATACACCCAGAAGTCGGATTGCTGGATCATACAGTAGTTCTATTCTAATTTCTTGGGCAACTTTCCTATAATATTTCATAGTGACTATGCCAGTTTACCTTCCCACCAACAGTGTACAAGGGTTCCCTTTTCTCCATATCCTCAAAAGCACTCATCTCTTGCCTTTCTGCTAACAGACATCCTAAAGGTGGTAGGTGGTGACACATTGTGGTTTTAACTTGCATTTCCCTAATTAGTGATGCTGAGCATCTTTTCAGGTACCTGTTGGCCATTTGTATGTCTTCTTTAGTTGTGTGAGTTCCTTGTGTATTTTGGGTATCAACCCCTTATCAGATATACGGTTTGCAAATATCTTCTCCCATTCCATAAAACATCTGGACATTTTGTTGATGGTTTCCTTTGCTGTGAAGAAGGTTTTTAGCTTGATGTAGTTCCATTTGTTGATTTTTATTTTTGTTGCCTTTGCACTTGGTGTCAATCCAAATAATCATTGCCAAGACCAATATCACAGAACTTACCCCCTATGTTTTCTTCTATGAGTTTTATGGTTTCAGATCTTACATTCAAGTCTTTAATTTATTTTTAGTTGATATTTGTATATGGGGTAAAATAGGAGTCTAGTTTTGTTCTTTTACATGTGGATATCCAGTTTCCCAACATCATTTTTTGAAGAGGTTATCATTTCTCCATTGTATATCATCTTGGATCCTTGGTCAAAAATCAGTTGACCATATATGCATGGGTTTACATCTGGGCTCTTGATTCTCTTCCTCTGTGAATCTATGGCATGTTTTTGCTTTGTGATTACTATAATGCTTGGATAAAATATCTTATAATTACAGCAGTTTATTTCAGGATCTAAATGGAGCTCTTTTAAGAGTCATCTTTTTTATACTCTTTTGGTTTCCTGGATCTAGATGTCTGTTTCTTTACCCAATTAGGAAGATTTTCAGCCATTATTTCTTTCATTAAGCTTTCTTCCTCTCTAGCTCTCTTCTCTCCTCTTGTGACCTTTACGGTGCATATATTGACCTGCTGATAGTGTCCCATAAGTCCCTTATGCTATCTACACTTTTTTTCATCATTTTTGTTTTTGCTTCTCTGACTGGATGAATGCCACTACCCTGGTCTTTGAGTTTGCTGATCTCATCTTCTTCTTGATCTAGTCTGCTGTTGAATGCTTGTATTGATTGTTTTAATCTGGTTATACTCTTTCACTCTGTAATTTCTTTTGGTGCTTTTAAAATCTGTTATATCTCTTTGTTGAAATTCCTACTTTGTTTATGCATTGCTCTCCTGACCTTGGTGAGCATCTATATGACCATTATTTTGAACCCTCTATCAGATAAGATCTGTTTCATTAAGATCAGTTTCTGTAGATTTATCTTGTTCTTTTGTTGGGAACATGCTCATTCATTTTTTATTCTCTCTATAAAAGGAACAGCTGTTTCAGGGTCCTGATAAAGCTTTACCAGTAGTCCAGCCACCTTCTTTACTTCAGGCTGATGACTCATGTGCATACTAACCAACAAAACTCAATAGATTGATTGGAAATGAATTTCCCTTATAATAATTTCTTAAAAATGGAACAATTAAAAGCTTAAAAATGGGAAGGCTTACAGGAGGCTCTCTATGGTTTATTCGTGGGTAAATATCACAAGGAAAAAAGGTGTTAGTAGATCCATCCTATATAATCAGCTAAACTGATCCAAAAGATAGATACATTAAAAGAAACATTTCTTCCTTCAGTCCATGATGCTTCTTTCAGTCCAATATATCACAATACTACCTGCACAAATAGTATCTTTGTTATTGGAAAAGTTCATGTATTTAGTTACTCCCTCAAGTACTTTGAGTACAAGAAATAAAATCCATAGGCGGAAAGGCTGCAACACAACTATTCAACTTCAGCCTAATAACAAGTGCTACTATTTTTTTTTTTTTTTTGGCATTTGATTTGCCAAGTGCTGCATTAAGTACCTTATATCATTAACTCACTTAATCACCATATATATTCTATTACTATTTTTGTTTTCCAGATGAGGAGACAAAGCCTCTAGTAGACAAAGTAATCTGTCTAGTGTCATACAGCCAGTAAATGGGATGTAATTTTAAACCCTTATTTTGTATGGTTCCAAAACTTGTGCTCTGTATTGTTACATTACACTTTTTGATCTCAAATTGTTCAGAAGGTAAGCATTGTGTGATAGGTCCATAGAAATAATAAGACCAGGAATTGCCAAGACTGGTTTTAAAATTTATAAGCAGCTAGGTTCAATGTGACACTTTGTGCGTGTCAGAATACGTCCACCTTTGTAGATATAAAGAAGAAATTATAGACCAGTTTACTAGCATTATATCCAACTACTTATGAGGACTTTCCAAATGTATTCAAATAGCTCCTAGTCTCTCAGCTGTCAAACAAATACAAATGGAATTATTATCAACTTTCTATAGCAATGTAAGTATCTTTGTGTGTGTTTATTACTTTATATTTGCTCCCACCGTGCATTCTGGTTCAATCTGCTGGCTGTCACTCTGAACCTCTTTCATGGAGTATTTCTCTAATCCTGGAAGCAAGTAAAGGAGGCTGAGACATAAGCAATATAATTATTTTTTTTTCTATTTAATGTCTCTATATTAACCTCTAAACAGGTCAACATCTATCCTGGACAGAAAATGTTTCTGTGCCATTTTGTGCAGCTGTGAAAGTAGAATAGAAATTAATTTGACTACAGAATTAGCTCTGTTTCAAAAAGGCCCCTAAGCCCATGGAGCATGCCGTAATGTTGAAGCACATGAGGAGATTTTGAAGGCCTAATGGAGTTTCTCCTTACCTTTTAATTCTGTTTCTAGACATATCAGGAAACAATAGTGAAATACCTCTTCCATGTTGAGTTCAGGAAGTCCATAGGGCTGTATGATTGATATAATCAAATGTTAGGATTAAAATACAAATAGGGGCGCCTGGGTGGCTCAGTCGGTTAAGCGTCCAACTTCAGCTCAGGTCATGATCTCATGGTTTGTGGGTTCGAGCCCCGTGTCGGGTTCTGTACCCTCGGTTCAGAGCCTGAAGCCTGCTTCGGATTCCATGTCTCCCTCTCTCTCTGCCCCTCCCCCGTTCACGGTCTGTCTCTCTCTCTCAAAAAATGAATAAACGTTAAAAAAAAATTTTTAAAAATACAAATAGAGACGCTTAAATACGGAGAACAAACAGAGGGTTACTGGAGGGGTTGTGGGAGAGGGGATGGGCTAAATGGGTAAGGGGCATTAATCCTGAAATCGTTGCACTATATGCTAATTAACTTGCATGTAAATTAAAAAAAAAATAAACATGGTTAAAATTTTAAAAAATACTAAAAAAAAGGAAAATAATTAGATGTTTAAATAAAAAAAAATTAAGGAAAACTGCATTCTTCTATGTAAGATTTTGTTGAGGGAGTAAATGTTTCCAGAACAGGTGGATTCATCACAACTGATGTGTACCGTGGCATAAATGCATAAAGGGGAAAAAAAAAAGATAATGAGAATTAAAATGCAATGGGATATACAATAGGCTCCAAACTAAGCAGCTATCATATATTTAATCCCATTTTCTTTCTTAAATCATCATGTAGATATGAGAAAATCATTTCACCTTAGTTTCTCCCCTACGGGAGAATACAAGTGCATGAGAAAAATGAGGGGAGGTATGACTCGTGGAAATAGTCACAAAGCGTTTGGACAGCTAAATAGCTCTAATATGAAAAAAATCATGATAAATCTACATTTGGGTAGATTAGAAACCTTTTAAATAATTTGCTTCAGATGAGAACAAAAAGTAGGTTCAAATCAATACAAAGAGAAAACTGTCTTGGTAATGACGGTGACGTTAGAAAAGCCTCTATTCCCGGGTGGCCAAAGTGGTAAGAATTATAAAATGAAAATGCATGTATGCATGAAACTACAGCCACATCAAACCACTTGCATTTTTCTAATTACAAATGTTCCCTTTCCACTGAGGATCCTTTGTTGTTTTCTACTTCTTCTTTAGCCTACGACTCTGGTATCATCTCAGCCAAGTTTCATGGGATACCCTGAGGAGAGCTGGGATGTTCTCTTTAGTGTTTCTGGAACTCTCTCCGTGCCGTCTCTTGTAACTTATCCTACTCTAAACAGAAAACTTTTCATTTTGTTTCTCTCTTCCCTTCATCAGACTGAGAGTTCCTTGGGGTTCGAATTTTTGCTCTGATTATTTTCAGTCCCAGCACCTAGCACAAATCTTAATGCATGACAGGTAGTGATGAAAAAAGAGATGGAAAGAAGGAGAGAGGGGGGAGGGAAGGGAAGAGGAAATTAAATGGAAGAAATAAACATCTCAAAAATGTCTCTAAAGAGTGACAAAGAGTAACCTTAATCTCACATTTGTTTTTAAATAGGACTGTAGTCCCTCTTTTAAAATAAAAGGAGAGAATTGTCCAATGGAAACCTCCTTCTTTAGGTTTTGCTTCAAGCAGAAAATGTAAAGCATACACAAAGGGAATATAGTGATTCTATTGTAAAATTATTGAGTCCTATATGTAAAAATGCCCAATCTTCCAACAAGCATGTGGTAGATCAGCTTATCCCTTAAGAATAATACAGAAGATGTATGTAACACATGTGTTACATATTATGTAATACTTTTTGTAGCACTTTTCATTTAAAGTATCTAGATTAAACATCCAAGGCTAAGAAATAAAAATATAATGGATTTAAAGTATCTAGATTAAACATCCAAGGCTAAGAAATAAAAATATAATGGAAAAATAATATATGCATACACAGACATTTGATATATCCACGCTCATATGAATGTACATATGGATTAGTATAGTATATATTTGAATGACAGGTTTGGTATTAAGCATGAGGTTTTAGTCTATGTGTGTATACAGGTATACACACATTTCTATGATATGATAATATAGACGGGGGAACACATATTTTTGTTGAAGCAAAAACTGTAAAATAATAGCACTATACTATCATCCTAGTTTTACATTTAAAGAACTTGAGACAATTCTTGTTTATCATAGAGTAGTAACCAATATCAAACAACTCTTCCCTGTTTTTGTAACTCAAAAACAGAGAAAATAATTACAATCAATTATTGCTTAAGAGGAAATAAAGCCCATCTCAAGCTAACTGTTGGAAAGAAGAAACAAAGTCATAAATGTGCTGCTTAATTATAGGTTTTGACACTTTTTGGCTGAACTTCAGTTTTCTGAGGACATCACTGAGATATCTGTGCCAAAAATTTGATTCTCCCTTTTGAGGGATCAAAATGGTGAACCAGATGCTTTTTTGTAATTACAAATTGTTCTCCAAAAGAGTTCCATTAACTTATTGTACCATAAAGCAGAAAATTTTGAAATAATATATATTTATGGCTGTAACTCTTAAGTTTACATTTTTGACCCATTTTGAGTTAATATTTATGTATGATGTAAACTTCACTCTTTTGCATCTGGATATCCATTTGTCCCAACACAAAAGACGATTCCTTCCCATTGAATGGTATTGGTACCTTTACTGAAGATCGGTTGATCTTAGAAAAGGAGCTTTTACTTTTTGTCTAAGTTAGATTATATATTGCTAACTACTTGTGTTATAGGAGAATAGTTTCAAGGAAAAATTCTAATAAACATTCTAAGTAACAACTGGTGACAGACTATTACCAACAGAAAATTCTGTCCCAAAAGTGTTTAAAAAAAAAAAAAACACAGCTGTAACTATTTTATTTTGGTGACTTATTCTAGGAGAATTTACTTTGGTGACTTATTCTAGAAGTTAATTCTGTAAGAGCAGTAGACAATTAGGTATGGACAAAATGCAGACCTGTGCTCTTGACCAAAAGATTATATATATATATGTTTTTTTCTTTAAAATTAAAAGTGAATGTGTCTGTAAACTAACAGTAACGTGGTCATATTCAAAATTTTGACCCTCAAGCAAGGGATATCTTCCCTCAGAGTACATAAGCAACTCATGTGTAATTTTTACTGACAGTAAAATTACAACAGCGCAGACCTCTGTCAACAATGTCATGACTGCTTTAAATGTGAAGGTCATAACACAAAATACAAGGTGACAAATTAAATGAAACCATCTTGATAAATATGTTCCACCATACTTCACTAAAATCTGAACACTCACCAAACTGCTGCCATATTTAAATTAGAACCAATAAGCAAAATTTGAATCTGTTTCCTCAAAAGAATTCCTGGAACTATTCTTTATGAATTAATCAATTTAATTTGTGTGAATTTGCTTTTCTTTTTATATTCTAGATTCTCCAACTGCAGTTAACATCAAAGTGAAATGAAACTTCTATTCTCCTTAATCAGAGAACTAGGGAAGTAACCTTAACTACTCTCTGGAATAATGATGGGTGTGTGTGTGTGTGTGTGTGTGTGTGTTGTGTTTTAATTGTTATCACTATTGGCGAGTAATCAAGACTGGTTTAATAAGGAAAATAGAGAATTGTATTTGTTTGTATGTGTTTATATGCATGAGGCCATATACCAAGAAAAACTCAGTAACAGGTGATTAGGTTGGAAACTGCAGCTCCTAATGGAGATTCAAATATTTATTAAGAAAACAGAGGATTTTAAAACTAGTATATATTATTTAGGTGTAACATGGACACATTCGTTATCTTAAGTGCTTCTAATCAGCATTAATGAATGTATTCACTGAACACCTACAGAAATAATACCTCTTACCGATTTGCTTGGATGAAGTAACTATTTCATTAGTCAAAAATTAATGCTCTCTCACTGGTATGTAGAATTGGTAGTTAATAACGTAAAAAAAGCAACACTGCCACCAAAATGTCTTTCCATATGGAATCTGGCAATTCAAATTGCTATCTAGATCCTGAGATAGTTTGAAGAGAAAAATCACAGGTGTTTGCTTTTCTCAAGTTACTTTTTTCTATTTTATTCTGAGAGAGAACTTAGTGATACAATTCTTAGCAAGAACTGGGTAAGCGGAAGTCAAAACATCTACTCAATTGTTTAAAAGTCTGAAGTTCTTAAATATTCTTGCACTTTTAAGAGGAAAATGTCATTTCTTCTATCCCACATATGAAGTGATCCTTCACTTAACCTAACCCCTAAGCCTGTGGTTTCTGATGTGAATATCAACAATCTTAACACTGAATTTAAGCTTTGTGACTTGAACTTGCCTTCTTTTTTTTAAAAAAAAAATGTTTGTTTATTTATTTATTTTGAGTGAGTGATAGAGAAAGAAAGAAAGGGAGAGAATGTGAGTGGGGGAGGGGCAGAGAGATTGGGAGACAAGAGGATCCGAAGCAGGCTCTGCCCTGACAGCAGAGACCCCGATGCAGGGCTCGAACTCACAAACAGTGAGATCATGACCCGAGTCAAAGTCAGGCACCCCTGAACTTGCCTTCTTAGTTTCATTCCAGATATTAGAGTTTAGGAACAAAGGAAGTTGGGGCAAGGTGACTAGGAGAGAGAAATTGGGTGATAGACTAGACTGACCAATGTAGTCCCCGTTGGTCTTCCTTGCAGGCAGTGGCAGCCGTATGCTCAAGATGTGGGCAATGAAATGTTAAAGAAAATTTCTGGGGGTGAGGGGTTTCTGGGAAAGCTTTATAAAAGGGATGAACTCAGCTGCAAGGAACTTTGGATTTTTCTCTTTGATCTCTGTCTACTCATTTTTAGTGGAGTAGGCATAATGCCTGTAGAAGCAGCAATCTTCTTGTGATCATGACAGCATATACTAAAAAAAAAAAAAAAAAAAAAAAAAAAAGTGGCTACACAGGAAATAAGAAACTAAGTCCTTGGGGGCGCCTGGGTGGCGCAGTCGGTTAAGCGGCCGACTTCAGCCAGGTCACGATCTCGCGGTCCGTGAGTTCGAGCCCCGCGTCGGGCTCTGGGCTGATGGCTCAGAGCCTGGAGCCTGTTTCCGATTCTGTGTCTCCCTCTCTCTCTGCCCCTCCCCCGTTCATGCTCTGTCTCTCTCTGTCCCAAAAATAAAATAAACGTTGAAAAAAAAAATTTAAAAAAAAAAAAAAAAAAAAAAAAAAAGAAACTAAGTCCTTGGGCATTTGCAATCACTTTGGAGTTCAACTCCAAACATCTTGTTACTTAATCTTGTTAATCTCTCAGTTTAAGCAACTAGAGTAGAGCTTTATGTTTCTAGAGCTAAATATAATTCTAAATTATACAAGAGATCAAGTGCCTGTCCCTAATATATTTAAAGAATTTATTACAAAGCTTTTCAGAGTAACTCCAACTTTCATCTCTTTTCCGGCACGAAGGTAAAAAATGGCTTTATTTCTTGGTCTTGCCCAGTTGAGACCCACAAAACTCTTCTTGTACTTACTACTTAGTAAAGGCCTCAATTTAGGGAATAAAACAACTGTGAGGAGGCAGTAGAAAGAAGCAAGGTAGAATATGGCAAAGTAGGAGTTCCCACAGCATCCAGCTTTGAAGATCAGCAGGACTTAAATCTGGGAGAGCTAGAGGGGGACAGGAAACTGAGTGCTTGCCCTTAAAGAGCCAGCACACTAAATGACTCAGCCCTAGACACAGTATGGGAGCAATAGCTTGAAAACCATTTGGGATATACATGAAGGAGATATATTCACTAACCTTAAAATGTGTACTAAAGGGGCAGGGATGTGCAGGAGATTTCCCCAAGAACAAAAGTGCTGGCAGGTGCCATTTTTCTTACTCTCCCCCAGCCTAGGTAGCTGGGTGTTTGTTGGAGCCAATTTTAACAGCTTCCATCTACCTTGCTAGCACCATCTGACCCACCCCACACACATGCCCACCTCAGCAGACATCCCTCCACAGTGGCTCCTGCACCCCCCACACCTGGCAGGTAGCCCCAGCGGTGCCACTCCAAAGTGACCCCTGCCCTGGGGAGCGGGAAAGATAGCCCCGCATATCAGCACACGTGCAGTTGCTGTAGCCAGGCCTATTAGCTGGCCGTGCAGGTTGCAAGCCCTGTCCTTTGGTATGCTTGCATCTGTGGCAGAAGATAACTGCAGACAGCTAGACTGAGTGCCAGCACCACCCACCAGTAAGCCCATGATAGCTGCAGCCAGGCCTCTCAACGGTGTGGGGAGCAAACTCTGCCTAGCGCGTTCACAGTAGGCAAGGCAGATCATTGTAGCTGGTTGGGCTGAAGGCCAGCCCCACCTACCAGTATGCCTACAGCAATTGCAGCTCAGCCACCACAGGAGGGTACACAGAACCCACACAGGGGACATTCTTGGAGCACCAGTTTTGGTGGTGGTGGGAATGGATGCACACTATAGGCACACAGGCCACTACTTTCAAGACAGAAGACACAGCTGACCTACCTAATAATACATAGAAACAAACACAGAGTGAGACAAAATGAGGAGATAAGTATGCCTCAAATGAAAGCACAAGACAAAACCAAAGGAAAATAGCTAAATGAAATGGAGGTAAGTAACATGCCTGATACACAGTTAAAAGTAATGGTCATAAAGATGTTCACTGGACTAAAGAGTGGATTAACTCAGTGAGAACTTCAATAAAGAGACAAAAAGTATAAAAAAGAACCAGTGAGAGCTGAAGAATACAATCACTAAAATGAAAAGTACACTAGAGGGAATCAACAGCAGATTAGAGGATGCAGAAGAACAGATCAGTGATCTGGAAGACAGGGTAATGGAAAGCAACCAAGTGGAACAGCAAAAAAAAAAAAAAAAAAAAAAGAAGAATAAAAGAATGAGAATAGGTTAAGGGAACTCTATGACATCATCAAGCATGATAACATTCACACTATAGGAATTCTAGAAGGATAAAACAAAGACAAATACTTTATGATTTTATTTATGTGTAGTACTTAGAAAACTAACAAACAAACAAACAAACAAAGCAAACAGACTCTTAAATGTAAAGAACAAAGTTGGGTTTTCATGGAAAGCTCTATCACTTCCATATTACATTATTTCTCCAGATATGGGGAGAAACATTTTTGGTCCACTCTTCTGAGATCCATGTTAATATGATAGTAAAATGAAGATGAAAAGGGATCTGTAACTTCGGGTTATGTTCTTTTCTCTCTCTCTTCATCCCACTCCCCACCTTTACTTTCAGTTCCACTATCTCTAGACTGTTTCTATTTTCTATCTCCTCTTTTTCCTCCCTACGCCAATTCTAAAATTATATCAAAGATCAATGTAGAATTTAGACCTGGCCTGATTGGCAATGCTGGAGGGTCTTTACCAAGAGCTTCTAAGTTAATGGGGAGAACAAAATATCAATAATGTGTGAAACAAGCACATAGGTGAGCTACAAACTAACATGACTTCTTATAGCATCACAATAATACCACAGCTTCCAATGTTAGCCATCCATTTGTAGCTTCCTGTCTGAATTTCTGAAGCCTAATTCTTCCAAGTTGTACAACTGATCGAAGGAAACAAACAGAATCATGATTTCGACCATAATTGAACATTACAATTGCCTGGGGGTGTGTCTTTAAAAAAATGATGCCTGAGCCCCCAGTCTATACCAATTTTTTTCTGGTTAAAAGCATTTTATTGATTATAATATCAATTTACAGTGACATTTCACAGAGATATGGTACAAATAAAGGAATGAATCAGTGTGCAAGAAAGATCCAAGAATGCTGTTAAATCATGGTACAAGTCCATAGTTTGGCTTAAAGCTTTTATAAGAGTTTTAATCTACTATGTTCACCTTTCCCATAGTCATACTACTGACATTCAGAGCCAATTGGCTACAAGTTTGTAGAAACTACTGTAGGTGAAAAAAAATTAATCAGCTTTAAAAGCCTACTTATATGGGGATGCTTTGGATAAGAATATGCAAGCGCATGTGTTCAGATGCTTCTTTGAAAACAAGAGAACAGAGCACAATTGTGTAAAAGACAGAAAAGGCTTCAAATACAGTATTTATTTAACTATACCAACTTTTATATGCTTTTTCAGATGGTTTCCATAAGCATATAAGGTTGAGAACCACTGAGGTAGAAAGAAGCTGGAAAGGCAGTTACTGGAATTCTTGGCATTGGGCTAAAGTTATAAGTACAGATAATTATGGCTTTCGGAGTGTTAGACCACGTACCTATTAAGTGTTTCCTGTCATGGTCTGCTTAAAAGTCATCCATTACTTCTAAGATGATAAAATTTCTAAGAATAATTTTCCAGTCTCTTTATTCTCCCATAGGGAATTTATGATGCAGCCATTCCACACTGTTTCTTGTCTTATCTGCCTTCCCCATACACTGTTAGCTCCTGGAGAGCATACCCAGTACCTTCTTATCTCTGTAGACCTGCTATACACCAATGCCAGGCACAACGCAGGAACTTAAAAATAAATCCAGAACTGTGTGGGTTTCTAGGATCATTTCAGTTAGTCAGTAAGCCAATCTGAAATGAGGCTTATATAATACATTTTCGTGGACAACTCTCAACTTAAAGACATGGATAGATAGATAAATAGATTTACTCATTCAACATTTATTATGAAACTTCCACAAAGCAGGTATTGTGCTAAGACCTGAGGACACACTATAAAGAGGATATTAGTTGACTCTGGGAAACTCACATTTTAGTGCATGTCACTTATACATATTGGAAAGCATGCAAAGAGGTGTGAAAAACATGCTTTGTTCAGCATAAGAAATGTTAAATATAGACACTAGATTAACTGTTTCTTAATTATCATGCAGCATAATAATACAGATATTGTCAGACATATGTTAGATTAACTATGCTGTAAGTCCAATGTGATTAGAACACACACCTCTGCTAATATGTTTTTAGTGTTTTATTTCCCATATAGCATGGCTGTCTGCCAACAAATTGATTCAACTATTTATTCCTGGGACTCTTCCTTAATTCATACAGGGAATTTTACCCCTTACTTAAGAAAGGATATTTTAGAGAGGTTAAATAAATAAGAAAGATGAATTAAATGAAGTATCCCAGGAAGAAAGGTATGGAATTTGATGATGGTTACATAATGTGGTTATAAAAAACATGGATTTGGAAAAATGAGGCATACAGGACAGGAATTTTGCTCATGGACACTAAATGCCAATTATTTAAAGGGACACCATGTACTATTTTTAAAAAGGAATATTAGGGGCACCTGGGTGGCTCAGTCAGTTGAGCATCTGACTTCAGCTCAGGTCATGATCTCGCGATTCATGGGTTCAAGCCCCACGTCGGGCTCTATGCTGATAGCTCAGAGCCTGGAGCCTGCTTTGGATTCTCTGTCTCCATCTCTGTCTCTGCCCCTACCCTACTCATTTCTGTCTCTCCCGCTCTGTCAAAAATAAACAATAAATAAAATTTTTAAAAAGGAATATTAAAGGAAAAATATTTTCCTCCCATCATGAATTATTCCTTTTTCCCTCTTTTTAGCCAGTATGCTATAATCAGAGTTTACAATGATGATGGTTCTGACTTAGTTATGGAACAAGTGAAGGGGTAGCTAAAAGAAATATTGAAATAGTAAAGTAGATTTAACAAATGCAGCTAAATATCAGATTGTCTTTGGCAATAAAATAGTTTAAAATTTTTTTTTTCAACGTTTATTTATTTTTGGGACAGAGAGAGACAGAGCATGAATGGGGGAGGGGCAGAGAGAGAGGGAGACACAGAATCGGAAACAGGCTCTAGGCTCTGAGCCATCAGCCCAGAGCCTGACGCAGGGCTCGAACTCCCGGACCGCGAGATCGTGACCTGGTTGAAGTCGGACGCTTAACCGACTGCGCCACCCAGGCGCCCCAAGCAATAAAATAGTTTATAGCTACCCAGAGTCATACTATGTGTAATAGTTTGATAAATGTGGACAGAATCATCTGAGGAAAAAAAAAATAAAAATTCTCTAATATTCCATGACTAGAAATGTATCTCTTGGATAAAATACTGTGTGTTTTAGTTTTCAAAGTTGTGTCAATTTCCACAACTTTTTGGATTTGCATCTCACAGAATCAAAGCTCTGGATCAATGGAAGCGTGTAGGGGCAGAAGGGACCCCGGGCACCACAGCAGTAGAGGACAATCCAAAGACAAATGTGCTTCTCTGGGCAAAGATCAGATCTCTCCCTAAAGGGAAAGCTGACCTCCCACACTAAGACCTGCAGCTATATTAGCTGCTTGCTGCACGTTTACAGATCAAAATCATGAACCAAACACTCTAAAATGAACCAACCCAAGCTGCCACTCTGTGCCCTCCCAGGGCTGCTTTTGATTGAAATGAACTTCTTTAAAAAACAAACAAACAACAACAAAAACACTACATAACGTAAATGTCTTTGTCACTAGTGTTGACAGTACAGCTCTAAAATGTGGGCTTGCTCTGGGTCTGGCATCTTTCGAGACATATACAAAAGGATATGAGAGTGAACATGTGGGGTCCAGTTTCACTCTGAGCAATATAATTTACTCTGTGGGAATCATGAAAGCAAAATTAGAAAGAGATGAAGGTTTGGGATAGCCTGAGAGGCCTGCCTATCCTTCTGTTGATTAGTTTGCTTTTCATTTTCTGAAATACAACCTAGGGCCTTATAACCAACTTGCTATTGCTTCAGTTGAAATATGCTCTTGTCACTAGGAAATGTATTTCCAATTCCCAAACAGAATTTGCTGGACAGTAGGACAATTAAATTCTGAAGCAACCTATACATTTGACATGTCACAAGTTAAAAGAGACATGTTTTTTTTCCCTCTTGTGTTAAAACAGAATTGAAGCAAAATATGACCAAAGGCTTATAGATAATAACAAGGAAGTACCTGGTCAAACTCTTGTTCTTCCCACAAAATCCATTTTAGGGAAAATAAATCAGAAATTACTTTCTTTCACAATAGAGATCTGTTGCTTTGTGGAATTGATTCCTGAGACAACAATGGAGCCCCAAATAGATTCTGTAATACACATGTAATGGATATAGATTTCCTGACCAAGGAGGTAGACTCAACAAACATCATCAAGAGACATGGGCTCAGGTTGTAGTTTGCTAGTCGCTAAGAAACCAGCTTCTAAGTGTGAAGTTTTTGGAGAAACTGGACAAACTTTTCAGTCAGCTGCTCAAGTTTTACATCGGCAGTTAATAAGTCATATTGATAGTATGTTCCTTTGATATGACCTGATAAGAACAGCGCTTTACTTCTGCGGTCTTCTTCCCCCAAACCCATAACCTCAGTCTAAAACTCAGGCAATTCCCAACTGAGGGATATTCTACAAAGTACCTGACCATACTCCTCAATTATCAAGGTCAGGAAAACAAGGAAAATCTGAAAAACTGTCACAGCCAGGAGGAGCCTCAGAGTTCATGAGGCTAAATGAAATGTAGTGTCCCAGATGGGTGTGGCTCCTTCAACAGCAAAGGGCACTGGGTAATAACTCAGGAAATCTGAATAATCATGGACTTTGGTTAATAATAACAACACATTAATATTGGTTAATTAGGGGCGCCTGGGTGGCGCAGTCGGTTAAGCGTCCGACTTCAGCCAGGTCACGATCTCGCGGTCCGTGAGTTCGAGCCCCACGTCAGGCTCTGGGCTGATGGCTCAGAGCCTGGAGCCTGTTTCCGATTCTGTGTCTCCCTCTCTCTCTGCCCCTCCCCCGTTCATGCTCTGTCTCTCTCTGTCCCAAAAATAAAATAAAACGTTGAAAAAAAAATTAAAAAAAAAAAAAATATTGGTTAATTAATTGTGACCAATATATCTACCATATTAATGTCAGATGTTAATAATAGGGGAAAGTGGATACAGGGTATATGGGGAATTTCTATCTTTGCAAGTTTTCGACAAGTCTAAATCTATTCTAAAATCAAAGGTTTGTTAAATGTGAGCCTTTTAATTTTTTCCTATACTAATACTGTATTGGTTTGCAAAATTCATTTTACAGATGAGAAAATTGAGTCATAGAATTTAAATGGTTTTAGACATAGAACTGCATCTGTATAGAGAAGAATAAAAAGCTGTAATCAAGTTTGTTCATTTCCAAGGGTAAAATTCTTTTGACCATGTTTAATGGCCAAGCTTACAACAGTTTGGAAATAGACTTTGACTGGCAACTAACAACAGTTTGGCTCATTAACTCACTTCCTTCAAGTATTTGCTCAAACCTCACCTCCCCCAGTGAATCTATTCTGACCACTGTATTTAATATGGCATGAAACTCCCATTCCCCTTAACTTGTTCTGCTATCTTTTCCCATAAAGCTTTCCATCCTCTAACATATCATAAAATTTACTTATTACCATGCTTGTTGCTTATTATGTGTTTTCTCCCACTAGACTATAAGCCACAGAAGATGCCAGGTCTTTATCATATATAAAGATCACTAATTATATATATGTTATATGTATTGGTGTTATATATCACTAATTATATATATGTTATACATATATATAACATATATATAATGTATATAAAAATCACTATATTGTTATATATATAATGTATATAAAGATCACTATATTATTATATATAATTATTCACTAATATATAAAGATTCACTAATATAACCAGAGCACATAAAACAGTGCTTAGCACACCTAAGATTCTTAACAAATGTCTGTTGAATGACTGAATCACCAATCTTAGCCCAGTCAGAATTTCTGGGGAAATACCTTCTGCTCTTTGAGTAAGGACTTGGCATAATCTCAATTCACATGATTCATTCTACAGAGGTAGGAAATTACTTCATTTTTTCCAGCATCTTCATTTGAACTTATCTGATTTAGATTTTAACATGTGCCCTGACCATCTTTCCCAGATCTCAGTCATTTTCTGTTTTTGACATTTCATTCCTCTGAGTCTTGCTCCTGAACTGGCAGAGCTAAAACTAACTACACAAAAAAGACAAGAGATAACAAGTGTTGGTAAGGGCGGGGAGAAAAAGGAACCCTTGTACACCGTTGGTGGGAATGTACATTGATATAGTCATTATGGAAAACAGTATGGAGGTTCCTCAAAAATTTAAAACTACAACTAGAAATCCTACTTCTGGGTATGTATCCAAAAGGAACTGAAATCACTATCCTGAAGAGACATCTGCCCTGTCAAGTTCACTGCAACATTTATGAGAGCCAAAATATGGAAACAACTTAAATGTCTGTCAATGGATGAATGGATAAAGAAAATGTGGCCAGGATACAGAATGGGATATTATTCGGCCTTAAAAAAGCAGGAAAACCTGTCTTTTGCAACAATGTGAATGAACTTGGAAGACATTATTCCAAGTGAAAAACCAGACAGAGAAAGACAAATACTGTATGATCTCACTTATATGTGGAATCTAAAAAAGTAGAAATCACAAAAGCACAGAGTAGAATGGTGGTTGTCAAGGGCTAGGAAAGGAAGGAAATGAGATGTTGGTCAAAGGGTATGAACTTCCAATGATAAGATTATTAAGTTCTGGGGATCTAATGTATAGCATTATGATTATAGCTAAAAACTTACTATATACTTGAAATTTGCTAAGAAAGTAGATCTTAAGTATTCATACCGCTCACACACACAGAAAGGTTAACTATGTAAGGTGACAGATATGTTATGAGCTTGATTGTGACAATCATTCCAAATGTATATATATATCAATCACCAAATTACATACCATAAATATATATAATTTTTAATTGTAAATTATACCTAAATAAAATAAAGCTTTAAAATAGAAATAAATCTAACATCAGTATCAGTAATAACTGGTGCTCAACTGTATTAGCTAAACTCTTGTTATTCTGAAATACACTTTTATAATATCAAATATCTTTAACTTTTCATATAGCCCGCAAATTAAGAAACCAGATCTCATTTTTTCTATATAGTCCTTAAATATCTGTCTGCAGGGATTGATATTAGCACAGTATTACTTGAGGAAGTCTAAAAGGATCTCCAGTCTTTTCTTTCATTCATATTGCATTGTCTTTATTCTGCTCTTGAAATTAAAGAACGTTTTCCAGCAACATGTCAGCCATTGTTATGCCCCTTTTTTCCCTGATGCACACACATCAGAAAACCATAAATCAGTGTGGCCAAATATGTTGTAAAATGTGTATGTCTAAAGGGATTAGCCAATATTTATGCTATGTATTATCTATCTATTTCTGCAGTTGAAAAGAAGCAATTTGGGTTTAGAGGGAGGAAAGAACCGTGTCACCTCACATTGCTTGATCAGAGAAACTTTATGGAGGCTGTTGCATTTACATACAACTTTAACAATACTTTAGGAACTAAATTTGCATCTGAGGTTTGTCTCCTGTGTAGTCCAGGGTAGTCAGCTCCCTGTGGGTGTGTGTATTATCAAAGCCCCTCCATTAACTGTGTAGAATCTAAAATTAGACTATTTTGAGTATAGGGCAAGGCTAAAATATAAGACTCCCCAGACTGCCCATGGAAACTAATGATGTATAAGATCTTTTTCAACTGTAATATTCATTTTCATGCATTTAGCAAGTGGTTATTGAGAAACTACTATACAAAAGATTGTGAAAAGCACTATGGGAGATACGCAGATAAAACAACGAGAACATTGCCTCCAGGTAGCATACATGGCAAATCTTCACAAATAAAGCAAGGTAGAAAGTCATGCACCACAAACAGGACACAAAAAGTACCATGTAAAGTATCTCAGGAGGGAGAGGAGGAAGTGAGGGACACCTACTGGAGGAGTTTGAATAAGACCCTGAAATATAGCATGAAATCAGGGAGACTGTGGTATGGAAAGACTAGAGAAGCATCCTCATGCCAGAGATACTTATTAGACATGAATGCTTGGGAGAAAGTGAAGCCATGTGAGTATATGTTTAACACAGCAAGGAAGCCTATGTAGATGAAGAGGAGAATGGGTAATTGAGAGCTCCATGAAAAATATCACATTTAAAAGAACAATAAAGGAGTGGACCCAGTGACTAGGCCAAAATAGAAGGCAAATCAGAAAAGATTCATTTCCTGTGCATCAAAGGAGGAGAGAGTCTAAAGAATGAGATCAGCAGTTACATGCTCAAAAGGGGTCTATTTAGTGAGCAATGAAATGAGCCATTGGATGAATGATTTTTAGTTCACTGGGGATCTTACCAAGGTTGATTTCAAAATTAATGACAAATTTAAATTGAAATGAATCGAAAAACAGAAGCTAAAGAAGTGAAAAATAATTAGAGGCTTAGCTTAAGTAATGTGTCAGTGAAGGAAAAGAATAACAACAGATGGTGGTGGCTTGGGTGCAGGATAAGGTTACAACGAGCTTTTAAAGGATGAAGGCAGTTTGAACAACCTATAGACAAAAAGAATGGAATCACAGAGAAGTAAGAAGACACAAGATTAAAGAAAATGTCTGAATCAAGGGTTTGGGGAAACTGAGAGGGATGACTGATTACAGAGGTGGAGTTAGCAATTTGGGGAGGAGAAGCTACATGGTTTCCTCTGAAATAAGAATGTAATGTATGTACTTTTAGGGGAGGGGAGGGACAGGGTCCCTGCAGATTACAGAGTCCCATGCAGATTACATCCATTTTCTTTCTGAAGAAAAGGAGAAGTCTTTTTTTCTTTTCAAACAAGGGATTTAAAGGAAGACAGAAGGGTATACAAATATGATAAAGTTTTGTACTAACCCCTGGGGAAAAGGCAGAGACAAAGCTACAGCATGTCTAAACTTCCTTTATGATCAACACTCAGAACCTCTCTTTGGGAAGAGTATTTCTCAGTATGATGTGCTATGAATTGGCTAGACTTAAAATGAAGGGTCATAGACAAGTTAGAAAACGATTGCACAGTACATACAAAATGCAATGAGTGTTTTATTTGGCGGTATTAGTTAGTAATAACAAGTTAAAAGGAGTAGGAATAAAACATGCAGCATTTGGTAATGATTTTCTTATGCAAAATTGTACACCTGATATTTCATTTATTTTCACCTGTCAATCTGAGAAGTTGACAGAAAAAATTTTGTATAACCCATCCTACAATAAAAAAACAAAATAACTTTCTAAGAAAATACGAAATCAATTGTAAACCAGAGCTAGGACAAACTTGCCCTTACTGCTTATCCATAAATTCTATCATTAAACTACATTAAAGTCAATGTCTATCTTTTAAAAGTCATTTTCCCATCTCTGAAACAGAGGTTTTGATTTTATATGGCACTCATTTTGCAGTAACTAGAGGCAAAAAATTCAAAATTAGCCCTAGCCTGTTTCCCAAATTTAGACATTGTGACATTCGTCTGGATTTTTTAAAATATAAATTTGATCTTTGACATATATTCCTCTTTAGTAGAATACAAGCTGGGTTTTTTTTCTTTAAACACAAGCAAAAGTGGTAGAATAGTTACCATTTCAAACAGTTGAGGAAACACCAAAATCACCCCAGTCCAGCAGAAAAGCAGTGATCATCTGTAACAAACAACCACACATCATAAGCCAACTACACTTAGCAAAAAATAGTTCAAATTTTACCTTTCCTCTTGGCCAATTCACACACACAAAAAATCTCACTAAGTCCTCCGTGTCTTGTGAGATATAAGGAGACAAAACAAATCAGGATTGCAAAAATAAACAGCCAAATTATTAATCCTTATCAACCTTACCAACAAATCATGCATCTACTTAATCTCCACATACCTGAACATATTTTGTCCTAAGCACATTATACTGAGCTCAGCGAGCTCTAGAATGGGCATACTACCTGTTTTGCTTGTTTATAATATCACCAATTGTGGAGTTTGATAACCTCAGTGGTACTGTTTCCAGTCTGCCTGGTATTTCCGGGAATTTTCTGGAAGCAAACTCTGCCCTGAGAAGGGGTTGGCAAGGACCTAAGATTTCTTCTCCACAGATTTTCTACCTGGAGCTTATAAGGAAGCTCCCTTCCTCTTTCATCTGAAAATGTAAATTCAAAATACTAGGAACATGATCTCCACTTAAGAAACATATAAGACAGGGGCGCCTGGGTGCCTCAGCTGATTAAGCGGTTGACTACTGATTTCAGCTCAGGTCATGATCTCATGGTTTGTGGGTTTGAGCCCCACGTCAGGCTCTGCACTAACAGCACTGGAGCTTACTTGGGATTCTCTCTTCCTCTCTCTTTGCCCCTCCTCCACTCTTTCTCTCAAAATAAAATTTAAAAAAATTAATTAAAAAAAGAAACACATAAGATAAAGCCCAAATAGGGAAGCAAATATTAAAGGACAGACACAGAGAATCTGGCTGACACTCACTTCTTAGTTCCAGTTGTCTCCAAACCTAACTTCACCCATTATTTTCCCATAAGTTCATGGATCAGTCTTTCAGTGGATATCTAAGACCAAAAACTACCAAATAAACCTTCCCATTTGGACTCACTGATTAGGAATAGTAGTGGTAAATCTGCTGAAATTTGAGGGGAATTTACTATAACTCACCATTATATTGCATAGAGCTCAAGAGCACAATCTCCATAGGTGCACAGACAATTTGAATCTGAACTCTATCTTCCATTATTTCTTTAGTTTGGCAAAAATTATTTAACATCTTTAGTCCCCACTTTCTCTTTTGTAAGAGAGGGGTCATGATACCAGTACCTATCTTGTATGCTAATTAATGAGATAGTGATTTGGAATTCTTATTAGCATGTTTTACATATAATAAGTATGTAATAAAATGTAGCTATGATTTTCTATTATTATTTACATTGGTTGTCATTAGTGTTATTATTACCAAGTGAGAAGAAAACCAGTTATTTAGGAACTAACATTGACATTGCTGCAAAAAAGATGGTGCAGCTTTGGGTTAGGAATTATAACAAAGAGGACCCTTCTTGCATCAGTCATGTTTTACAAAAAAGACATAGGATTGAAAATTTTAGTCTCTCCTTATGTTAAATATTTTTAGATCTAAGTGTAAAGTAAAAAAGACAATAAATCTAGCCAGCTACACCTTTACATATCCCTTTTTAGTAACGTGCATAAAGTTTGCCCATTAAAAAAAATGAGTTGGCTGAATTCATTGTGAAAGTTCTTTATTTATATTTAATGTAAGTACTTTTTAAAGATATGTACGGGAAATATATCTTCCCACTCCACTCTGTGGTTTGTGTTTTTACTATCTTAATGGTGTCTTTTGATGAAGGGAAGTTCTTAATTTTACTGACTGCAATTCATTAGTCTTTTCCTTTAATGTTATTGCTTTTGAGTACTATCTACAAAATCTTACCTACCATAAATATAAGAAGAATTATAGTTGCTACTCTATAGAAGTTTTGTTTTTTTAATCTTTTTTCTACCATCCATCTGCAACTGATATTTTTTTCTGTGTGATGTACAAAATAGAGTTAAAAGTTCATCTTTTTTTTCTATATTGATTCCAGATTGATTTCCGTTAGATTTCTTGGTTATTCTTGGTTCCTTCAATTTCCATATAAATTTTAGAGAGAGCTTTTTAATTTCCATAGGGGGAAGTGTTTCATGATTCTGAATAATATTGCAATGAATCTACTAGCAACTTGTGAGATTGTTGTTCTATAATATTTGTTTGTCCAATCCATGAACCTAGTATGTCTTCCATTTATTTAGGTCTTCTTTAATTAATCTCAATAGTGATGTAGTATTCAGTTAAATTTCGTGCATAACTTGGTTCAGTTTATTCCTTCATATTTGATTTTATTGATGTTGCTATAATATAGTACATTTGTTAAATTTACTTTTGTAAATTGTCTGTTGCTGGTATTTTTAAGGGCATTTAATTTTTTATTTTGACCTTATATATAGAAAACTTGTAAACTCATTTGTGAGTATAAATAATATATATGTAGATTCTTAGTGGGAAAAAAAGGCCTTTATTAATTTACCAGATAGTGAATCTAAAAGGCATCAGAGACTTCAGACACTTCAAATCCATTTTCTATTTCTCTTTTACTCTTTTTTCCTTGGAAATAGCAGCATCTCCAATCCAGAAACATAGTAGTCATCTATGACTAAAGGATCTATAGATTCCTTTTCTTCATATGACCCCAAATTATCCTTTCCATATCTTCCCCCACACTCTTGCTTTACTTAGTTTACATCGTGTCCTGCCAGGATACTTAAAAGAAGCATCAAAATAATTCCTCTTCTTCCACTGCATCCTTTCCATGAAACTCTTGTCATGTTTGTTGAAGAAACATCAAAATTCCACTTTTATTTATACATTTTTTTGCATTGATCTGAATGCATATTCTTAGATGATAGTTTGTTTCCTGAATTAGAACACCATTTCCCATAAGACTTTGTTCAGAGGATATTGACTAATGCTCATATCCATATTTATGTTAATTAAAAAGCCTTATATAGCAAAGTATAAAATTTAGGCAGAGACATATGCAAAAGAGCCAATGCTTTTGACTAATTTGTACTTTTGTTCATAACCCTATTTGATGATCAGTTAAGGGTAGATTTCCTTTTAAAATTATGAAACTTTTCATTATTTGGGTTTTTTTTTTCTTTTGATGTAATTGGTCTTCATGACCCCTGCAGTGCAGACAGAAGATACATGAAGTTATCAATAAACTTTAAACAATATTCCATTAACTCTGTTGTAGTTAGCAAGAAAAACCTGGTCCACTGATTGAATAATGTAAAGATTTTGAATAAGCACATTGATTGAACTGCTTGAAGCCTTACACTGAACTCGTGTTTATCCTAGAGTGTAGAGGCCTGACATTTAATTCCAAAAGTCTCAGTGACCTTAGAGTGCTAAGCCAATAAACAGCTCAATCTGTTCCTTGCATTAACAGTAATATTACCAATATCTTTGGTATTTACAGGGAGAAGGAATGTTGAAAATATGTCTATATATTTTTAAATGGAGTGTTTCTCTTCAGTGAATACATTTCTAATTTGTACTTTCTGGAGTATCACCTGAGGCAATTTTATCTTCTATAGATCTGAAATATGTCCATTAATAACACTGCTGACTAATAACTAAATGAAAAATACTTTATGGTCCTCGGCACAATACATTAACGTGACTCAAATAAAGTAATCTTGATCGTCAGTGCTGTATTTGTGGAAATGTTTATGGCTTTTCTCTTTATGACCTTTGCTAGCATATTTGAGTAACAAAATTGACAAAGATTAAAACAATAATAATTTTTCCAATTGGTAGAATTTCTGGAATTGGTGGAAGCAAAATCAGCATATTGATGGAACATTAATTTTCATTGCTTCACTTCCTCTTAATTGATTAAAATTCCTGAGATGACACATTAAAAAACCCTCCATTCTATTCTAGCTGCAGGCATTTCTGCTAAATTAGTCCTACCTTACTCTTCCTCCAAGAACAATAAGTTCATCAGATCATAGCTAAAGGCACTGGAGAAAACCAGTGCTGCAAATAGAAAAATCTCATTCACCATTTCTTTGATCACAGTCTTTAAATTGAAAGCAGAAGTCTCCTATGCTTCTGTCAAATCAGTTGGAACTGGTTTGAAAGCCCAAATTGAAGTTCATATACTCAACAAATCAAAGGCTAAATGAACTGTCTGGAAGTCTAACAGAGTGTAATGAAGAGCAGTGTAATTTTTCATGTGAGTCGGTCAAGTTACCCCTGCATGATATGCTACAACTGCTTTAGTGCTTTATATTATCCTCCCACTCTTACTTGGTGACTATAAAGTGTTTTATGGCACTCTTAGTAATAGTAGAACTTCTAGAAATAGCAAATTCCTGGCTTGCATAAACATCTATGCTTATCAATATATCCCACAATATTTTCACAGTTAGAAACCACAATTATGCATCCATTAAAAATTTGAGGGAGTTCAATTTTCTTAGTGTGATAGCCCTATGAAGTTTTGTTTGTATTGTTATTTTGCTTACACCAAAAGTACTTCCTATTGCTCTTAAGAGTCATTAAGAGCTTCTATCCATCCAGTAAGCTAGCATTAGTTCAAATCTTATATATTCCTCTAACTACCTGGATTTAGAGATACCTATTTGTAAGACAAGGTAGGCTACTGTTCCACGTATTTTCCAAACAGAAGTTTGGAACAATTTCCATAACAACTCCTTTAGGAACAACAATAAATAGATAAGCAAGGAAAGTGCTCAAGGCCCTATTGTCCTAATCATACTCCATAAGAATCCCCCTTGTTCATAGTTCTTTAGGGGCCACAAACTAGGCACAGTACTCCCGATGTGATCTGACCTGAGGAATAAAACAAAACTATTATCCTTTGGGTCTAACGCTTGCAAAGCAGCCTAGGTTGTTTTATTATATTATTTTATTAGCAGCTTAATAGAATTCTTCACTCATATACACCAAAATCTTCTTTTAGAAAGGAGTATTTTTAACTCAGGTTACCTTCTTCCACAGAGGTGATCTGTGATCACATCTTCAATGTCTAAATCTCTAGCAGAATTTCAGTTCACTGAGGCCTAGAGATTTAAATTAACTCAGCAGAGCTATCACTCACCTTCATTTTTCTCCTCAAACTCTATTTATGCTGCCCGCACACCTTCAGTCATATTATACCTAGCTCCATCATCATTCTTATTTTACCTATCTTGCAACTCATTGAAGAATGTCATAACAATTTTAGGGCACAAATATTTCTTACAATTTAGAACTACTTCTGGATTATCTGTTCATTCCACTCCTTCCGCATTAATAATACCATTTATAATATCGTACATTAACTTTCTAGGTCTTTTATTTACTTTTTTAGTACCTAATGTGTCTTAAGCACAATCTATGATAAATGAAAACTGTTAAACACAGTGTGTATTGAAATACTATTATAGTATGAATCAGATAATTGAGCTCTGGTCCTTTGAAGATCAAGGAAGAGCCACATAACATCGCTAGGCCTCTGTTTCCTGACCTATAAACGGCTGAAATTTGACAACATGCACTTTAAAAATCGCTTCAAACTCTAAATGCTCTGACTAGTGTAATCGCCTATCAGCTCCATAAAGGAGGAGGTATATGTATCCCTGGGTGTTTAATATAGTTAAAAAGCATATATTCATTCATCCAATCAATGAAATTTCATGGTTGTATAAGCTACTTTTCAAGGAACTTGGGCTAAAGAAATAAATCCCTTTCTTCTTGTATTGTCTAGTGAGGGGAGAAAGATAAAGTGTATAATGTTAGAAGTTTATTAGCCGTAAATACAGCAGGGAAAGATGATCAGAAGTGTCAAGGTTTGATTTCCAATTTTCAATATAGTGGCCAGCGTAGGCCTCTCTGTGAAAGTCACATTTGAACAAAGATTGGAAAGATATAGGGGTGAGCCATACAAACACATGGAGAAAGAGTCTCCTTTGAAGCACGAACAGCCAGGGCAATTCCTGATGTCGTAGTTGACTAACCAAGAAGGGACCAGAGATATTAGAGCTCTTCTCTGAAGGAGGCAGAAAAGTAGCAAGGAGCCAGTAGGTCACGTAGGGCCTTGTAGGTCATTGTGAAGAGGCTGACCTTGACTCTCTGTAAGATGAGAAGCCCTTGGACAGTTCTGAACTAAGAGGTGGCATGATCTGATTTATATTGAAAAGATAGCACTAGCTTCCAGGTTGAGATTAGACTGTCGAGGAACAAGGAGAGAAGCAAGACTACAAGTTAGAGATGACGGTGGTTCTGACAAACAGAGAAAGTAGTGGGAAGGGCTGGCATTACGGATATATTTTGAAAGTAGAGACAACAGGAGTTTTTAAATGAAAGAAAAATCAAAGATATTTTTGGCCTCACCAACTGTAAGGATGGAGTCACTATTAATTGAGATATAGTACAGCAAGTCTGTGGGGGGTGACCAGGAATTTAGCTGGAATATATTTGGTTTGTGATGTCAATTAGGCATCAATAATTACTCAATAAATGTATGTTGACTGATTATATTTAACATGTATGACATATATTCTTTTATTTATATCATATATAATTTAAAAATATAAGTTATATCGGGGCGCCTGGGTGGCTCAGTCGGTTAAGCGTCCGACTTCGGCTCAGGTCACGATCTCGCAGTCCGTGAGTTCGAGCCCCGCGTCGGGCTCTGTGCTGACAGCTCAGAGCCTGGAGCCTGTTTCAGATTCTGTGTCTCCCTCTCTCTCTGACCCTCCCCCGTTCATGCTCTGTCTCTCTCTGTCTCAAAAATAAATAAACGTTAAAAAAAATTCTTAAAAAATATATAAGTTATAAAGCTGGCTTTCAAACCCTTTCTTCATTCTAGATTTTTTTCCCTCCCATTTTATAGATATTGCCTTTCTTTGTGCAATGAGGACAGAGGAAAACAGATTAGAGGAATAGATAATTTGATATGTGCTGATTAAACATATGTTATTACCCCAATATTCAAAGGGAAGGTAAATTTCCATTACATTCTTCATTTTATAGATCAGCTTCTATTTGAGATGAATATCCATTAGAATACACAGTCTGCATATATTTTTTATTTAGAAATACAATGGGTGAAAAAGTTGCTGTTAGTGAACAATTTTGAGAACTTCTTTGGGTATTTGGAAACATTAGGATATCATACAAAGGTAAAAAGTACTGTTGCAGATAGTAAAAAACATTATTGGACCCTTATCATACTCCATATAAAAAAACAACTCAAAACAGATTAAAGACTTAAATATAAGACCTGAAACCATAAAACTACTAGAGGAAAACAGAAAAAAAGCATCATGACATTGGTCTTAGCAATGATTTTTTGGATATGATCCATAAAGCACAGGCAACAAAAGCAAAAATACACAAATTGGATTGCATCAAACTGAAAAAGATTCTGCATAGCAAGGAAACAATGAACAGAGTGAAAATACAGCCTAGAAATAGTAGAAAATATTTGCAAATCAGAGACCTCCTAAGGCTTTAATATCAAAAATATAAAAGAAACCCAACTCAATGGCAAGAAAACAAATGGCATGATTTAAAAACTAGGTAAAGGACATGAATGGACATTTCTCAAAAGAAGACATACCAATGGCCAATAGATATATGGAAACATGTTCAACATCACTAATCATCTGGGAAATGCAAATCAAAATCACAATGAGCTATCACATCACACCCGTTACGATGGCTGTTATCAAAAGACAAGTTATAACAAAAGTTGGCAAAGATACTGAGAAAAGGGAATCCTTGTTCACTGTTGGTGGGAATGCAAATTGGTACAGCCACTATAGAAAAGAGTTAATAATACAAAACAGTTAATAATACAACTACCATATGATCCAGTAATCTGACATCTGTGTATATAGCCAAAGGAAATTAAATCAGGATCTCAAAGAGATATCTGCACTTCTATGTTCCCTGCAGCATTATTCACAATAGCCAGGGTCTGGAACCAGCCCAAATATCTGTTGATGAATGAATGGATAAGGAAGATATGGTATGTATACATATATATGTATGTGTACACATACATATGTACACACACACACACACACACACACACACACACACTAACTTAGCCACCCAGGTACCCCTAGTGATCCTCTTTTTTAAATCAGTTTATGTAAATTCTTCACTTAAGCCATCTAGAAGAGAAAGATCATTATATCGAGAAAAATGTTTAAACTTATTTTTATCTGCAAATCAAAGGTTCTTTTTAATGTGATCTTTAACCATTTTTGATCATTTTAATATCTTCTTTAAAAATGTTTCTCCATCACAAAGGCAGTAAAACTCATGGTTTTTAATGTTTATTTCATTTTTGAGAAACCAAGAGACAGAGCACCAGCAGGCGAGGGGCAGAGAGAGGGAGACACAGAATCCAAAGCAGGCTCCGGGCTCTGAGCTGTCAGCACAGAGCCTGACGCAAGGCTCCAACCCACAAACCAGGAGATCATAACCTGAGCTGAAGTTGGTCGCTTAACCGACTGAGCCACCCAGGCACCCCAGCAGTAAAAATAAAAAGAGAAATAGGTTTCCATTGTACCCATTATCACCATTAACAACCCAAAATTACATTATTGATGTTATCCTAGCCCAAGTATCTTTACCTAATTAGTAGGGATCAATACGGTTCAATTCATGAAGGGCCTTTAAGTTTGTGAAGTAAAGATTTCTTTGCACCTCTCCAGATACTGTGTATATTCTTCTCCCTGTACCAAGGTGCCCACTCCAACTAGCTAGCCATTCAGAGATCCTTAAGAAGTGTCTCATTTAAGTTAACAGTTCATTTATCAGGACTTCCTACCCTGGATTCCAGATCAAAATACACCTGATCAAAATATACTTGTCCTGTATTATTACAAATCCATTCAGCATATTAAAGGACTTTAATAGCATAGTGGGTTTTTCTTCTTAAGAAATACATATTTATGTCATCAGCATCACCTGGGAGACTGTTAGAAATGCACAATCTTAGGGGCAGAGAGATGGAGGCAGAATCTGAAGCAGGTTTCAGTCTCTGAGCTGTCAGCACAGAGCCCAATGTGGGGCTCGAACTCATGAACCGTGAGATCATGACTTGAGCCAAAGTTGGACGCTTAACCAACTGACCCACCCAGGTGCCCCTTTCTTTTCAAATTTTTATTTAAATTCTAGTTAGTTAGCATACAGTGCAATATTGGTTTCAGGCAGCATTATCAACAACAGCCAAACTATGGAAAAAACTCAAATGTCCACTGACCAATGGATAATCCATTCATCAGTTGGTGGGCTCCTTCCATAGTTTGGCTGTTTTTGATAATATGTATGTATATACATGAATACAATGGAATATTACTCAGCAAACAAAAAGAATGATATCTTGCCATTTGCAATCAATCACAATCATTAAAAGCCTTGGTCCTAAAACTGTGTTTTCAAATAATATGTCTACTGTATCTAAGTTTTATAATTTTTTTGGCATTGCTGTACTCTTTATTACCATTTTAACATATGAAGTCTCTGTCATAACATTTTTTCATTCAAGATATTGGCGTTTTGCATTTTCTTACTAGTTTCTCTCTCTTCTCTCCTTTTAACTTTGATCAGTTTTTCTAAGAGTTTACTGATCTTTTTGGGAACGAGCTTTTCATTTAAAAACTTTTCTCTGTGGGGCACCTGGGTGGTTCAGTCGGCTGAGCCGCCAACTTCAGCTCAGGTCACAATCTCGCAGTTCATGGGTTGGAGGCTGCATTGGTCTCTGTGCTGACAGCTCAGAGCCTGGAGCCTGCTTTGGATTCTGTGTCTTCCTCTCTGTCTCTACCCCTCCCCTGCTCATGCTCTGTCTCTCTCCATCTCTCAAAAATAAATGAACATTAAAAAAAATTGTTTTTTAAGTTTTCTCTGTTGTTTTTCATTTTCTATGCCATTGATTTCTCATCTTATATTTATTTTTTCCTTTTTCTAGCTAATTATTTTATTTTATTTTGAGAGAGAGAGAGAGAGGGAAAGTGTGAGTGAGGGGGGAAGGGGGCTGAGAGTGAGAATCCTAAGCAGGAACCATATTCAGCATGATGTGGGGCTCGATCTCACCACGCTGAGATCGTGACCTGTGCCCAAATGAAGAGTTGGACGCTTAACTGAATGAGCCAGGAGCCCCACTAGCTAATTTTTAAAATCACTCTTCTTCTCCTATTTTACGGTATTAGATCATCAACATTCTACGTTTTTTTTTGTTTTGTTTTGTTTTTACTAATTGAGGGATTTAAATCTGAAATTTCACTGTAACCATTTTAGCATAATCCAGTAAAGACTAATTTCCCCCCTAGATTTCTTCTCTGAACAGGTCATTCCAGTTACTTGAGGGATACTTTTTCCTACCAATTCCTAAATTAAATATTTCTATGATCAGATAATATATTTTGTATTATTTTGATCCTCTGACATTGAGTTTTGTTTAACGACTCAGCATTTTCTCTATCTTGGTGAATGTTTCATATGCACTTGAAAATAATGATACTACTATTACCACTGGTTTCTATTTGACAGGGTACTGTTAAAATTTCCAAAGTTGCTTATGAATTTTTCTATTTTTCCTTTAAGTGTGTCAGTTTTGTTTTGTATTTTGAAATTCTGTTATTAGGTGCGTATGGATTTATCTTTGGTAATGTTTCATTCCTGAAGTACAACATGCTTTGTCTGATATTAATTAACCCACACCCGCTTTCTTACGCTTAGCATTCTTAAGGTGTACCTTGAGCACTGTGTGTCCTTGTATTTAATACTCCTTGTAACGGTACATAGGCAGGCCTTGCTCTTTTATTCGGTATTATAATCAAGACCTTTTAACTGGAGTTATTTACTCCCTTTCTATTTATTGTAAGTACGGGTGTACTTTGATATTTGTATTGATATACTGATATACCAAATACTGATGCAATCTTTGTTCCTCAGTGTTTTATCTGCCTTATTTTTTGGATAAGTAATATTTTTTTTCTAGTAATTGATTTATACTGCCTGTGCTGAGTTTTGAGATATGCCTCTTTCTATTATTTTTTATTGTCCTACAGATTACAATATGTATCTTTATCACAGCCTACATTTAAACAATATAGAAAATGTACAAGACTATAATTCCAGTTAACATTTCCTAGCCCAGACTTTTGAGAGGGAAGATGGCGGCGTAGGAGGACGCTGGGCTTACCGCGCGTCCTGCTGATCACTTAGATTCCACCTACACCTGCCTAAATAACCCAGAAAACCACCAGAGGATTAGCAGAACGGAGTCGCCGGAGCCAAGCGCAGACGAGAGGCCCACGGAAGAGGGTAGGAAGGGCGGCGAGGCAGTGCGCGCTCCATGGACTGGCGGGAGGGAGCCGGGGCGGAGGGGCGGCTCGCCGGCCAAGCAGAGCCCCCGAGTCTGGCTTGCAAAAAGTGGAGGGGCCTGACGGACTGTGTTCCGACAGCAAGCGCGACTTAGCGTCTGGGAGGTCATAAGTTAACAGCTCTGCTCAGAAAGCGGGAAGGCTGGAGGACAAAGGGAAGGAGAGCTGCTGAGCCCCCGGACGACAGAGCTCAGTTTGGTGGGGAACAAAGGCGCTCGCCAGCGCCATCTCCCCCGCCCATCCCCCAGCCAAAATCCCAAAGAGAACCAGTTCCTGCCAGGGAACTTGCTCGCTCCACGCAAACACCCAACTCTGCGCTTCTGCGGAGCCAAACCTCCGGCAGCGGATCTGACTCCCTCCTGCTGCCACAGGGCCCCTCCTGAAGTGGATCACCTAAGGAGAAGCAAGCTAAGCCTGCCCCTCCTGCCCCTGTGCACCTTGCCTACCCACCCCAGCTAAGATGCCAGATCCCCAGCATCACAAGCCTGGCAGTGTGCAAGGAGCCCAGACAGGCCACCCCACCCCACAGTGAATCCCGCCCCTAGGAGAGGGGAAGAGAAGGCACGCACCAGTCTGACCGTGGCCCCAGCCGTGGGCTGGGGGCAGACATCAGGTCTGACTGCGGCACCACCCACCAACTCCAGTTATACACCACAGCACAGGGGAAGTGCCCTGCAGGTCCTCACCATGCCAGGGACTATCCAAAATGACCAAGTGGAAGAATTCCCCTCAGAAGAATCTCCAGGAAATAACAACAGCTAATGAGCTGATCAAAAAGGATTTAAATAATATAACAGAAAGTGAATTTAGAATAATAGTCATAAAATTAATCGCTGGGCTTGAAAACAGTATAGCGGACAGCAGAGAATCTCTTGCTACAGAGATCAAGGGACTAAGGAACAGTCACGAGGAGCTGAAAAACGCTTTAAACGAAATGCATAACAAAATGGAAACCACCACGGCTCGGATTGAAGAGGCAGAGGAGAGAATAGGTGAACTAGAAGATAAAGTTATGGAAAAAGAGGAAGCTGAGAAAAAGAGAGATAAAAAAATCCAGGAGTATGAGGGGAAAATTAGAGAACTAAGTGATACACTAAAAAGAAATAATCTACGCATAATTGGTATCCCAGAGGAGGAAGAGAGAGGGAAAGGTGCTGAAGGGGTACTTGAAGAAATAATAGCTGAGAACTTCCCTGAAGTGGGGAAGGAAAAAGGCATTGAAATCCAAGAGGCACAGAGAACTCCCTTCAGACGTAACTTGAATCGATCTTCTGCACGACATATCATAGTGAAACTGGCAAAATACAAGGATAAAGAGAAAATTCTGAAAGCAGCAAGGGGTAAACGTGCCCTCACATATAAAGGGAGACCTATAAGACTCGTGACTGATCTCTCTTTTGAAACTTGGCAGGCCAGAAAGAATTGGCACGAGATTTTCAGTGTGCTAGACAGAAAAAATATGCAGCCGAGAATCCTTTATCCAGCAAGTCTGTCATTTAGAATAGAAGGAGAGATAAAGGTCTTCCCAAACAAACAACAACTGAAGGAATTTGTCACCACTAAACCAGCCCTACAAGAGATCCTAAGGGGGACCCTGTGAGACAAAGTACCAGAGACATCACTACAAGCATAAAACATACAGACATCACAATGACTCTAAACCCATACCTTTCTATAATAACACTGAATGTAAATGGATTAAATGCGCCAACCAAAAGACATAGGGTATCAGAATGGATAAAAAAACAAGACCCATCTATTTGCTGTCTACAAGAGACTCATTTTAGACCTGAGGACACCTTTAGATTGAGAGTGAGGGGATGGAGATCTATTTATCATGCTACTGGAAGCCAAAAGAAAGCTGGAGTAGCCATCCTTATATCAGACAAACTAGACTTTAAATTAAAGGCTGTAACAAGAGATGAAGAAGGACATTATATAATAGTGACAGGGTCTATCCATCAGGAAGAGCTAACAATTATAAATGTCTATGCGCCGAATACCGGAGCGCCCAAATATATAAAACAATTACTCATAAACATAAGCAACCTTATTGATAAGAATGTGGTCATTGCAGGGGACTTTAACACCCCACTTACAGAAATGGATAGATCATCTAGACACACGGTCAATAAAGAAACAAGGGCCCTGAATGAGACATTGGATCAGATGGACTTGACAGATATATTTAGAACTCTGCATCCCAAAGCAACAGAATATACTTTCTTCTCGAGTGCACATGGAACATTCTCCAAGATAGATCATATACTGGGTCACAAAACAGCCCTTCATAAGTTTACAAGAATTGAAATCATACCATGCATATACTTTCAGACCACAATGCTATGAAGCTTGAAATCAACCACAGAAAAAAGTCTGGAAAACCTCCAAAAGCATGGAGGTTAAAGAACACCCTACTAACGAATGAGTGGGTCAACCAGGCAATTCGAGAAGAAATTAAAAAATATATGGAAACAAACGAAAATGAAAATACAACAATCCAAACGCTTTGGGACGCAGCAAAGGTAGTCCTGAGAGGAAAATACATTGCAATCCAGGCCTATCTCAAGAAACAAGAAAAATCCCAAATACAAAATCTAACAGCACACCTAAAGGAAATAGAAGCAGAACAGCAAAGGCAGCCTAAACCCAGCAGAAGAAGAGAAATAATAAAGATCAGAGCAGAAATAAACAATATAGAATCTAAAAAAACCGTAGAGCAGATAAACGAAACCAAGAGTTGGTTTTTTGAAAAAATAAACAAAATTGACAAACCTCTAGCCAGGCTTCTCAAAAAGAAAAGGGAGATGACCCAAATAGATAAAATCATGAATGAAAATGGAATTATTACAACCAATCCCTCAGAGATACAAACAATTATCAGGGAATACTATGAAAAATTATATGCCAACAAATTGGACAACCTGGAAGAAATGGACAAATTTCTGAACACCCACACTCTTCCAAAACTCAATCAGGAGGAAAGAGAAAGCTTGAACAGACCCATCACCAGCGAAGAAATTGAATCGGTTATCAAAAATCTCCCAACAAATAAGAGTCCAGGACCAGATGGCTTCCCAGGGGAGTTCTACCAGACGTTTAAAGCAGAGATAATACCTATCCTTCTCAAGCTATTCCAAGAAATAGAAAGGGAAGGAAAACTTCCAGACTCATTCTATGAAGCCAGTATTACTTTGATTCCTAAACCAGACAGAGACCCAGTAAAAAAAGAGAACTACAGGCCAATATCCCTGATGAATATGGATGCAAAAATTCTCAATAAGATACTAGCAAATCGAATTCAACGGCATATAAAAAGAATTATTCACCATGATCAAGTGGGATTCATTCCTGGGATGCAGGGCTGGTTCAACATTCGCAAATTAATCAACGTGATACATCACATTAACAAAAAAAAAGAGAAAAACCATATGATCCTGTCAATCGATGCAGAAAAGGCCTTTGACAAAATCCAGCACCCTTTCTTAATAAAAACTCTTGAGAAAGTCGGGATAGAAGGAACATACTTAAAGATCATAAAAGCCATTTATGAAAAGCCCACAGCTAACATCATCCTCAACGGGGAAAAACTGAGAGCTTTTTCCCTGAGATCAGGAACACGACAGGGATGCCCACTCTCACCGCTGTTGTTTAACATAGTGCTGGAAGTTCTAGCAACAGCAATCAGACAACAAAAGGAAATCAAAGGCGTCAAAATTGGCAAAGATGAAGTCAAGCTTTCGCTCTTTGCAGATGACATGATATTATACATGGAAAATCCGATAGACTCCACCAAAAGTCTGCTAGAACTGATACATGAATTCAGCAAAGTTGCAGGATACAAAATCAATGTACAGAAATCAGTTGCATTCTTATACACTAACAATGAAGCAACAGAAAGACAAATAAAGAAACGGATCCCATTCACAATTGCACCAAGAAGCATAAAATACCTAGGAATAAATCTAACCAAAGATGTAAAGGATCTGTATGCTGAAAACTATAGAAAGCTTATGAAGGTAATTGAAGAAGATTTAAAGAAATGGAAAGACATTCCCTGCTCATGGATTGGAAGAATAAATATTATCAAAATGTCAATACTACCCAAAGCTATCTACACATTCAATGCAATCCCAATCAAAATTGCACCAGCATTCTTCTCGAAACTAGAACAAGCAATCCTAAAATTCATATGGAACCACAAAAGGCCCCGAATAGCCAAAGGAATTTTGAAGAAGACCAAAGCAGGAGGCATCACAATCCCAGACTTTAGCCTCTACTACAAAGCTGTCATCATCAAGACAGCATGGTATTGGCAGAAAAACAGACACATAGACCAATGGACTAGAATAGAAACCCCAGAACTAGACCCACAAACGTATGGCCAACTCATCTTTGACAAAGCAGGAAAGAACATCCAATGGAAAAAAGACAGTCTCTTTAACAAATGGTGCTGGGAGAACTGGACAGCAACATGCAGAAGGTTGAAACTAGACCACTTTCTCACACCATTCACAAAAATAAACTCAAAATGGATAAAGGACCTGAATGTGAGACAGGAAACCATCCAAACCTTAGAGGAGAAAGCAGGAAAAGACCTCTCTGACCTCAGCCGTAGCAATCTCTTCCTCGACACATCCCCAAAGGCAAGGGAATTAAGAGCAAAAGTGAATTCCTGGGACCTTATGAAGATAAAAAGCTTCTGCACAGCAAAGGAAACAACCAACAAAACTAAAAGGCAACCAACGGAATGGGAAAAGATATTTGCAAATGACATATCGGACAAAGGGCTAGTATCCAAAATCTATAAAGAGCTCACCAAACTCCACACCCGAAAAGCAAATAACCCAGTGAAGAAATGGGCAGAAAACATGAATAGACACTTCTCTAAAGAAGACATCCGGATGGCCAACAGGCACATGAAAAGATGTTCAGCGTCGCTCCTTATCAGGGAAATACAAATCAAAACCACACTCAGGTATCACCTCACTCCAGTCAGAGTGGCCAAAATGAACAAATCAGGAGACTATAGATGCTGGAGAGGATGTGGAGAAACGGGAACCCTCTTGCACTGTTGGTGGGAATGCAAATTGGTGCAGCCGCTCTGGAAAGCAGTGTGGAGGTTCCTCAGAAAATTAAAAATAGACCTACCCTATGACCCAGCAATAGCACTGCTGGGAATTTATCCAAGGGACACAGGAGTACTGATTCATAGGGGCACTTGTACCCCAGTGTTCATAGCAGCACTCTCAACAATAGCCAAATTATGGAAAGAGCCTAAATGTCCATCAACTGATGAATGGATAAAGAAATTGTGGTTTATATACACAATGGAGTACTACGTGGCAATGAGAAAAAATGAAATATGGCCTTTTGTAGCAACGTGGATGGAACTGGAGAGTGTGATGCTAAGTGAAATAAGCCATACAGAGAAAGACAGATACCATATGGTTTCACTCTTATGTGGATCCTGAGAAACTTAAGAGAAACCCATGGGGGAGGGGGAAAAAAAAAAAAAAAAGAGGTTAGAGTGGGAGAGAGCCAAAGCATAAGAGACTGTTGAGAACTGAGAACAAACTAAGGGTTGATGGGGGGTGGGAGGGAGGAGAGGGTGGGTGATGGGTACTGAGGAGGGCACCTTTTGGGATGAGCACTGGGTGTTGTATGGAAACCAATTTGACAATAAATTTCATATATAATTAAAAAATAAATAAATAAATAAATAAATAAAAAATAAAGTTGCTAAAGTTGATGGAAAAAAAAAAAAAAAAAAAAACATTTCCTAGCCCAAATTCAAACACAAACACAATTGCATTCTTCTTGTTATATTCTTCCAAATATCTACATTTCTGTTATACTCTTCTAAATATCTACAAATGCTGCCATATAATATCGGTACTTTTTTTGCTTTAAACAATTACCTTTTAGAGAAATGTAAAGTTATTTTTTAAAGTTTTACCATACATGTGTTTATGTGTGTAAAATCTGGCCATTTTACATTCAGCCTAGTGTCCTTCCAGAAATTTCATGCATATTAAAAGGTAAATTTGCATACTACCTTCATTGTTCTGTGCCTTTATACTTTTGATTTTATATATGATCGAAATTTTTCATTTAGATGTGTTACATTTTACAAGAGGTTCACGGTTTTCCGTTGTATGGATATGCAATAGCTGCCTGAAGCAGGTCCCAGGTGAATACTTCCTGATGCTAAAATAATCTGCTTATATATTTATGGACACGTAAATATTTCTATAGGATAAATATCTAAATGTAGAATTACATACTCAAAAAATGTTTATTTTACTATCATAGATGTCTCTAATGTGCCCTCCAAAAAAGGATGTACCAATTTACAGTTCCATCTACAGTATGTAAGAATGCCTAATTTTAGGATTTATTTGCTAATAGTTATGGCGGTATAATTTATATACAACAAAATTCACTTAAGTTAGAAGTACATTTTGATGAATTCACTAGTGTATAAAGTTGCATGGCTTTTGTCACAATCAAAATCTAGAACTGTTCACCACCCTCAAAAGTTCCCTTGCAATTGAATCCAGATCCCTTCTCCTGGTATCCAGGCAACCATTGCTCCACTGTCACTATCAGTTTGCCTTTTCTAGAATTTCATATAAATAGAATCATACAGTGGATAGTCTTTTGTTTTTAATTATTTCACATAGCAAAATGATTTTTAGTTACATCCATGCTGTTCTTTGTCATTGCTGGCTGGTACGTCATAGTGTGGTTATAATTTCTTTATTCATTCACCACTTGATGGACAACTTGGGCTGTTTCCAGATTTTGATTATTATGAATAACGTTGTTATGAAAATTTATGTATAAGTGTGTGTACTTATTTCCATTTCATTTTACTTTGTGTGTGGCCGTATACAAAAATGGGATTGCTGAGTCATATGATTTGTTATTTAGCTTTATAAGATACTGCTTTAAATTTCCCAAATTAGTTGTGCCATTTTGCAATCTTATCAACAATGTATGAGAGTTCCATTTGCTCCACATTTTTTCTGGTACTTGGTACTGTTAGCTCTTTTTTAAAATTTAAATATTGGGTTTAACCATTACAGTGGCTTTAATTGCCTGGCCTGTATGACTGATGATGTTGAACATCTTGTAGGTGTTTATGATAAGGTCATTTATACACTTTCTTTGTGAAATATCTGTTCTAATGTTTGGCCCACTTATTTGGTCATTTGTCTTCTTATAATTTTCAAGCTACTGACACATATGACGAAAGAGATATGAGAAAATGGAAGCAGAAAAGAAAGCAGGGCTTGTATCTGACTGTTAATACACAGACATAGGAGAGACTCATTAAAAGATTTCAAGCTTTCCTTTAAACAGTAGTTCTGAAACCTGACTATGTGTTAGAATCTTTCCCCAGGAAAGATGAGAAATCTACCAAAGCCTGCGTCTCACCAAAATCAAATTAAATCAGAATGGGTAGTAGTGAGTGAACCTCACATTTTTTAAATCTCCCCCAAATGATTCTATTATACAGTCGGAATTGACTATAACCTTTTTTATAAAGTTTTGACAGTGGTAGAATTTCCAAAAGGATCAAAGCCAAGTCGGCTTTAGATTCAATTATGGATGTTTAACTGAACGTTAAGAAAATGTTAGATTTTGGTTAGAATACAGGATGGAATATGCTCCTCTTGAATAAGATTGGCAATTAGAGCAGATTGTTAAAAACAGTGATGAGTGAGAAGATAAAGAGTATTCAGATGTTTATTTCTTTAGTCTTAATCTGAATATATATCCTCTTTTAAATGTGGTGTGTATTAAGTTAGTAAGCCTTGATATTTTAATAGAGAACATTATCTGTTTAAAAAAAAGTATAATCAAATGGAACATGTACCTATCTCTCTACCCACAAATATAAATTCAGTTGTTTGGATCATGAAACTCAAAATAAATTGATATTTTCATTATTGACTGATATTAAATAAGTGTATGCCTAATAATGGGAATTAAAGTGAGACTGATTTTAGCTCATTGTAAAATGGGAAAAACATCCTAAAGATATGCTCTCGCAACATCTCATATGATATCTAGTGTATCTCTTCCTAGAATTGTGCTTGTAGCATACAAAATAATCACGAATTACTTTGTCAAGTAAATACATGGACACTTTAGGAGGAAACAGAGTCCCACCACTATAGGTTATTTAAGCAAAAATTAGACTCATCTGCTAGAGATACTGTTGAACAGATTCTTAAGGGAGTAGAAAAGTGGTGAAGGTGAGTTTTAAAGTCCCCTTGACTTCTAAAATTTTTTGATTGTACACCTTCATTATATTGACATCTGAACTTTACAATACCTTGCTGATTTTCACCTGCTGTGGGAGAATGATGCAGTTTTAACAGAGTAGCTTTCTGACCCAATTCTTCTTTCATATTTGAAGAATTCTTATTAATTTTTTCTTAGGATAGGCAGAAGTGTGTGGAGACATGCAGGCTTTGAAAATTGAATTGGCGACACTTAATAGGAAGTAAAATTGGCTTCATTGCAAAAATTCAACAAAGAAAGGAGTAACCAAATGAGTGCGCTGTCCCAAACAAGCCTGAGACATTCTGAAAATGGCACATCTCATCCTCATTTTGTTAAATCAGATCCTCCTTCCTCACCTCTGATGTTGCGTGATTTGGTGTTGTTTATTCCTATTGCCTCAAGACTAACTTTATTAGCCTTCCATTATCCCAGTAAAAAGGAGTCCAGTCTAAACATGACATTACTCTGCTCATGTTTTATCATGCTGGCAGCTTGACTTATTATATTACCCTTTGTATGTATGGCATTTTCCACCCTTTACTGTAAAAATAAGACAACAACATTCCAGACAATTGTTATTAAATTTTACAACTACATATTTGTTTTCAAAGGATTGAAATGATAGTGTTTATTTTTTGTCCATGAAAAAGTATCTATTTCCTTTCGTTCAGAACAAAAGAAAAATTTGTGGATCATAAACAAAATTTTCCCATTTTTCCTGTCCTACCATTCCCCTTCCTTCTTTTCATGGACCTTCCTACTCCCTCCCCCAAGTTACCTTTAAGCCATTATGTTCTAAGGTGACATTTTCTACTCATGATAAACTTGACAATACTTTGCCTTCAAGACCCTGATACATAGAATTTGCTTCATACCACAAGGTTTTGGTAGGAGTGTTTAGGTATATATTCAATATTTAACGAGTACTCACTGTAAGAAAGATACTGGGATAGATGGGAAAGATACAAAAATCATGCAGTCATTTGTTTACAGTTTTGAGATAGAAAGAGAGAGAACACCAATTCTTGGTGAATAGCTACACAAAGTAAAGAGAAAGAGAACAGAGAACAGATTAAATACAATTCTGGCATTTAAGGAAACACATCCACTCTTCTCTCTGCGTCACACGAGATATCAAAACAGAGACTAAACAAAGACTAAACAACAAAAAGGTAATGTTTGAAAGTTTGGTTATTTTGCAAGAGCACCTAGTCTAGCTACGTTACGTCCCTACCTAGAAAAAAATATATTGACAGAGAGAGGTAACTCACTGAGTCTCTGCAAAGGCCAAAGACTTAGAACTAGAGGAATACAGTTACAATCCCCACACCAAGATTACGCAGTGGGCTACTCTAGTGGAAGCCTTGCTGGGGCTGCCTCTCAAACTCGAACCCTGGCACACTTTGCTGCCAGCTCTGGTCATGGGATACTCTGACAGCCAGATAGCTCTTCATCACACTTGTGTACCTTCCCTAGCCAACTCTGCCCAGCATCCTCTTGCTCACATCACCCTCTCCTTTATCAGACTCTCATGTGCATCTGTCTGATTGACAGAGGCTTGGTCATTGGTCTGAATTTAACTGAAGGCAAGTAGCAAAAGAAACTCAGGCTTCTAGCTTGGGCAGGCTAGACCCCTAATGTACTAAATTTCCCTAATACAGAAAATGTTCCAAAGATGTTCAATACCAACAAGAATACAATAATCACTGGAGTATCAAAACAGACTTAGGAAAATGTCAAGCTCTTATCACAAACTTATTACACAGCAATCATATAGTGAGTAGTTAATGGATGAAAAAGGATTTCTGGTCCAGGAAGAAAATAATACCATCTAAGAAATAAAATAATACCATCTAATAATTCTTTCGGAAGGGATGTGGAGTGCCAGCAGGGCATAGGTACAGAAACTTTTTAAAAATGTATTTTATTTTGTCACAGAAATATCAACACGCTATTGAACTGGTTTACAACCCCATCTTGGTTAGATCCTGGAAAACTTGATTTTACTTCCGTAATGGAATTCTATGGGAAGAAGTTATTCACCCGACAGGCAATTGCTTTACAGTGCATACATTTTGGAATTTGAGATATGCCTCAAAACACAAGGTATTTCAGCACACATCCAGGTGTGCCACACAGCTCTTTACTACCTGCCAACAGCTTTACATAAAGGAAGCTGAGCTAAGGGTCCTTTTAACCACTGCTGCAAGCTGACAAGGCATTGGATGTGCACCATTCAGCTGCAGGAAATAAAAACCTTGTCAAAATCACGCTGTTCTGGAGACGGGCTGGGAAGATACCACAGCATCAACAAAAGCTGCACCATGAGGGCAGCTGATCCACTGTGCTTAAGGAAGCATGATCCGTCTGACCTGGTGGCCATCACATAGGCCGATCATCTCCTGTTGATCACTGGGCAAATTGGCATGGCATGCTTCTCTCTCCATGGCACTTACACAGCATCGCCATTCATCAGACGGGGCCCAAGTAGGCACTCTGCTGGAATACTCTTTTTTAACATTTATTTTTAATTTTTTTAATACGAAATTTATTGTCAAATTGGTTTCCATACAACACCCAGGGCTCATCCCAACAGGTGCCCTCCTCAATGCCCATCACCCACTTTCCCCTCCTTCCCACCCCCCATCAACCCTCAGTTTATTCTGTTTTTAAGAGTCTCTTATGGGTTTGCCTCCCTCCCTCTCTTTCTCTCCGCCCCCCCCCTTCCCCTGCCCTATGGTCTTCTGTTAAGTTTCTCAGGATCCACATAAGAGTGAAAACATATGGTATCTTTTTTCTCTGTATGACTTATTTCACTTAGCATAACACTCTCCAGTTCCATCCACATTGCTACAAAAGGCCATATTTCATTCTTTCTCAATGCCAAGTAGTATTCCACTGTATATATAAACCACAACTTCTTTATCCATTCATCAGTTGATGCACATTTAGGCTCTTTCCGTAATTTGGCTATTGTTGAAAGTGCTGCTATAAACATTGGGGTACAAGTGCCCCTGTGGTTTTGAGAGAGAGAGACAGACAGACACAACACGAGAGGGGGAGGGGCAGTGAGAGAGGGAGACAGAATCTGAAGCAGACTCCCAGCTCTGAGCTGTCAGCACAGAGCTCATTGTGGGGCTTGAAGCCATGAACCATGATATCATGACCTGAGCCTAAACCAGATGCCAGCTGGAACCCCCTCTGCTGGGATACTTCTGAAATATTGCAGAAGTCTGACTATGAGAAAAAAAACGTAAGGCTATAGTGCTGACCACAGCAAGGGAACAAAGGAAACGCCCATTTGAATATTTTTGATTTAAACAACAGCCACCACCATCGCAATTTGACTTTGCTACTAATTAGTATTTGCGTATAAGCTTTTATTTTTTCTTTCCCTGTCTCCATTCCACCATTGTTTTTGTTGGTGCCTGGTGTTTGCCACGAAAACTTCTCAAAAAGCACTATCAAGGATTTGTTTTAATTTTCAGTTTTTAAACCAGGATTTCACTCATCTTATAATTAATGTGGATGCCAGTAAGCCAGAGCATAATCAGCATGGGCCTCGCTTGGTGAGATAGAAAATATTTTTGGGGAGCCTGGGTGGCGCAGTCGGTTAAGCGTCCGACTTCAGCCAGGTCACGATCTCACGGTCCGTGAGTTCGAGCCCCGCGTCGGGCTCTGGGCTGATGGCTCAGAGCCTGGAGCCTGTTTCCGATTCTGTGTCTCCCTCTCTCTCTGCCCCTCCCCCGTTCATGCTCTGTCTCTCTGTGTCCCAAAAATAAATAAACGTTGAAAAAAAAAAATTAAAAAAAAAAAAAGAAAATATTTTTGTCCTTATTCTGTTTGGGTGTCTGAAGCCAGGAGACTTTGATTTGAAACCTGGCTCTCCCGCTTTTTTGTTCTGTTTTCAGTGTACTTTTCTGAGCCTCGGGATCCTCAGCTATTCAATGGAAACAAACAAACAAAAAACAAAACCAACCAAATACAACGGCAAAAAGAACCTAGTTTACAGGGCTGTCATAGGTACTAAATAAGGAAACAGTTGTAAAAGCATCAACAGCGATGCCTGGAACACTGTAAAGATTCAGCATATATCAGCTAGACCGAGATGTGGTCCATTATGAATTTGCACAGACAGCAAACATAGTATGCATTGAAATTTAAAAACCCAGTAAAATAGCATCCTGCACTTTTCATGTAAACAGAAAGTATATTTAAAAATTTTCAATTCCCATTTGCGTTTTCTATTTGAAAGTCAATGAGACTCCATGGCCATTATCTTTTTGCTACATCTGCTGGGCCTTCACCACAGTTTGCATAGTAGAATTGAATTTAAATAAATTGTGATTTCAATCACATTCAAAAGGGTTTCCATGAAGGAATTAATTTGGATATATACGATAAAAAGCATTCTGAGAACATATACCCTTTTTTAAAAATGAGTGTTCTTATCACGTTTTAAAATTATTTTAAAAATATATGTGATGCAGAGTTATATAACGTGTTTTACTATCTGTTTTACTATCTTCGACCTGGCAATAACAATCAAGATCAATGTAAAATTTTATTCATCATATAGCAAAACAATCTTGACTTTTATTAGGGAAGGAAGACATAATGACTTCTGAGAGGTTTCAGTTTGACTTCTGACAATTTGAAGCTTCTTGTAATAACTAGTGATTGCCAGCTGAAGTATTGAATTAACAATTAAGGATGATGCTTGCCAAAGAAATCTAAGTGACAAAAATGAATGGCTTGCTTCTGACCAATTTTCTTCCTTTGCCATATGATATCTGAAAATGTACACTTGAACCCCTGCTCAGATGGAATGAGGGGGGCCACTCCCAGGAAGACAGAGGGGATGTATGCCACTGGCTAAAATCCAGTTAGGTAATTACATTTTTTTCAACATAAAATACTCATGTTATTACAATTAAGTATTGTATTTTTCATTTTCCTGCACTCTTTTTTGCCATCTGCTTTTGCTAACAGTTACTGATTTATTCAGGAAGACTGGCAACATCATTTTAGCTGTAGGAGAAGTGATATTTGTAATGTTTGGTATGAAACATACAAAGACGCCACACAAGGGAAACACTGACTGTTCAAAAGATAAGTAACAATAAGAAGAGGAATTCTGACCAAGAGCATAAGAGCTGGGCTGTTAATTTTTTTTTTTAATCAAAATGGTCTCAGCTGAAGGAAGCCTATGGAACAGCCTAGTCCAGGGGTCTGCACACGTTTCTATAAAGGGCCAAATAATAAATATTTTAGGCTTGTGGGCCATATGGTCTCTTTCACAGCTACTCAATTCTGCCTTTGCAGGAGGAAATCAGCCATAGATACACAGGCAATACATACACAAATGAATGTGGCTGTGTCCCATTAAAATATTTACAAAACCAGGTGGTGGGCCAGATTTGGCCAGCAAGCCATAGTTTGTGGACTCCTCATCTAATCTAATTTTTTTTTTCACAGAAGAGGAAAATCAGGTTCAGAGATACTAAGTGACATACCTAACCCAAATCTCCAAAATCTTTCTATTAGAGCTCAAGTTGCAGCCAGGGTTCCATTATCCTAACTTGCTATTTCTTTCCACTGCATCGTCGTTATATAAATGAGCACAAAACGGCCTCTGTGTATTGGCTTCTAGCTTGTTTATTTCTTCACTGCAGACTGAGACCCTTTAGCTCCAAAGCCTGCCAGCACCAGACTCGAAGTTTTGCACATCGAATTATTTTAAAAATAACCCACACAAGCACATGTTCAGTCATTTAGAGGCTTCATGCTTTGAATACCCCCACGAAACCTTACCCAAAGCTGTTACCTATTGATCTTATGGGGCTTGCTTTGCAGTTACAAATCCCAAGCTGCTGCTGTCTTTCAGAGTTCTTGGACCCAAAAACTCCCACCAGAAAGCTAAGCAGCATTAGCCACATGCTCCCCTCAGGTTCTCTCCTCCCCTGGGAGTTCCATCTCCCTCCCCTTCTGAGTAGCAGACCCCGAAGCCTTTAGACCTCCTTGGGCTGAAAGAGACTTCCCACACATGCGACTCTATAAAGGCATAGCCAGATAAACTTGGTGTGCTGGTGCCTGTCACGGTCATATCTTTTTCCCTGACCAGCCCACAAATCCGTCAACACCTACAATCAGCATTCATACAGCAGAGAGCCAAACAGAAAACAAAAATGTCTGCCATCTTTAGACAGTTTCATTCAACTCACCAAATTGATTTTTTTTAGTAAGTAAATTTTTTCTATAAAGTGTATTTCTCAGAAATTCTTTATAAAGTGGTTAAACTGAACTCGGGAAGCTGAAGGAACTCCGTTTTAGAAAGACTCTGTCTCTGCTGTTTTTCCACCAGGCCCCATTTACTCACGCTCTGCATTTTGCCTCTGAATAAGCCAAAGAAGCTACGTTCCCACTCCAAGGGAGAGGCAAGAAAGTTAATCATTCTCTGAGTTTTGTCCTAGGCCCCAAACATCTGATAACACCTAAGAAGAGCCAGAAACCAAACATGTTCCAAGACATTAGCTTCAAACAAACCTTGGCTGACTCTAGCATCAATACTCCTACTTTTGGTAATTTATGGAATAACACCCATTGCTCACCTGACACTTGCCTTTGATTGGACCGTACTATAGATTCCTGAAGGAACACGCACCCTAGACCCTTTCCAATATAAACCCTTAGCCCCAAGGAACAACAAGACTCATTTTCTTTTCCTTTCCAAGTCTCCCAGACACTCTGCTATTCTCTACCTGTCACTTACACTATTCAGTAACTCTGTTTCCACTTTTTCTGGTTCGTATTTGATTTCTATCCTGTGTGAAGCCAAAAACTCTCTTGGCTGGTCCTGCAGGACCCTTTCCTGGGTTCTTGGACTCAGCCAGCCTGCATCAAAGCCATTAGGGTTATGTTCATGTGTGCAATCCTATCTCTGTTAATAGAACATACTTCTTTTTCTGTGCAAGATGCCAGAAAATATCAAGGAGGCTGAAAATTAATAAACGTTTGCAGATAATAACCTTTTCTTTATTATTATTATTACTTTATTATTTTTTTTTTAGAGACAGAGTGCATGGAGCCCAATGCTGGACTACGTCTCATGACCATGAAGTCAAGACCTCAGCCAAAATCAAGAGTCAGATGCTTAGCTGATTGAGCCACCCAGGCGGCTCACAAACTTTTTCTTTATAGCCTGTGTCCATTATGTGTCATAGGAAGTGGTTACAAATTTTGTAAGAAAGGGTGATAGAAACAGTAAGAGACTTCATTTCTTGTGTATGTGAATATACTTTCAAAAAAGAGTATGTGTCCACAATGTAATTAAAAATATTTATGTGGCACAAATGAAATAGCAAGATTTCTATAGATGCATATAAATGCCTGTTTGAAAATCCAAGGGAAGATTTTTTCAAATATTCCAATTACCTTTTTCTGTAGACAGGCTATTTTTTAAATGCATCATAATACTAGTTAAGTAGTAAATAAAGATTAGTGTTCAGAAAATATTCACTTACCATGACTACCATCTACATGGGAAGACTATACTTTCCAACATGTTGACTTAGGGACTGGCCACGTGACTTGTTTTGGTCAACAAGATGTTAGAACATGTGACATGAGTAGAGGCTTGAAATATGCTTGAACAGTTGAGCCACATATGAGAAAACATAGAAGGCTGGAAAACAGTGACTCGTATAGTGTGAAATATTTGGTAAAAGTATTGCCTAAAATAATCTAAAGTGGGACATTTCCCCCAAGAAATTGGTGAAATTGGATAACAAGATATTGAAAGAGAATGTTAAAAATGTGAAGTGTGAGCTGACTTCTGCTAGTTGTATTTGTTTCAGTTTTGTAAACTGCATGGTTTACAAAATAATTTAGAAGGAAAATAAAGATAAATTTCAGGGCCAGCCAGAGTTTTTCACCAAATCAAAGGTGAGCCATTTAAATGCAGGAAGAAGACCAAACACAGCATGCAAACATTAAGAAATATGTTCCAGGTAACGACCAAATCAAGAGTATGACAAACCCATTTGTTAACAGTTTTGAAAATATTTAGACAGTATCTAACGGACCTTTCTCCTAGACCTAAATGGCTCTGGCAAGACTAAATGCCTTGTTACATAGACGTTTGATATACCCAAATTACCTGAAATTAAATATACAGAACGTTATATCTCAAAAATAATTGTGAAGATGCCTTTTGAGAAAAGAATTGATCCATCTTTGAAAAAGAAATACGCTAGTAAAAGCGATGCCAAACAGGCCTTAAAGATTGACATATTTGAGATGCAAAAATACATCAGTTCCTCAATTTTTCTTTCCTGAAAGGTGAACAAGCCATTGGAAAAATCTCCTTGCTTATCAAGAAAGGTGCACTTTCCAATTTTAATTCTGCAGATATGGCCAAAGAGGATAATGGGAAAGAAAAATACATCCAAAATGGAATCAAGTGCAGGTGTGAGCAATGGACTTGGGTGCTATTCTCAGCGCAAAGCTGGGGCTACTCAGTGCCTATCCTGGAGTAGTGGGACCTAGCAACATCTGCCCAGCAGGCTTTCAGAACTCATATGGTTCTCTGACTGCTATATGCCTTACACTTTTCATCTTCTTAGAAATCATGGCTTAAAGAAGGAATAAGTAGAATTAATAAAATATGTAGACCTGAATAAATGTCAAAATCTCTGGGATTACAGATGCAGCTACAGAAGTTAGTCATGAAATTATACCCTTATGTATTTAATAAAATCAAGTAAAATTAAAAATAAATAATCTAAATGTTCAGCATACAAAGCTACCCTTAGAACAAAATGCTTCTCTCATTCAGCTGGTCTGTGAAATCAATCTATATTGTAGTTCCTTCCTTTGTGTTGTTGTGCTTAGTTCCACTGTAGAATTAACTATATTCATCTATAAAGTTTTCTGTTGACAGACATTTGGGTTGCATCTACTTGTTAGCTAATGTGAAAAAAGCTGCTATAAAAATTCAGGCACAATTCTCTTGGTTGGACATATGTTTTTATTTCTCTTGCATTAATACTTTGAAATGACATTACAAGGTCAAATAGTAGGTGTAGTTTTAACTTTAAATGAAACTATCTACTCTTTTGACAAAAGTGCCATTTTATACTCCAGCAGGTATACGTATTTGAAAGGAGATAAATCTACCACTCTTAGTGAGGGATGGGATTGGATGCCAAGAACATAATTAGAAATGTATCTGAAACCAGTAAAAGTTTATAGTTTTAGGTTTAACATTTTAAAAAAGCATTTGTCAATGATTAAAATAATAAAGTTTTTGCACAATGAAGGAAGCCATCAACAACATGACAAGGCAACCTACTGAATGAGAAAATTGTATGTTCAATAAGGGGTTAATATCCCAAATATAGAAATAACTTATACAACTCAACACCAAAAATGCAAACAATCTAGCTAAAAATGAGCAGAGGACCTAAATAGACATTTTTCTAAAGAACACATACAAATGGCCAACAGACGCATGAAAAGATGCTCAACATCACTCAATATCAGGGAAATGCAAATCAAAACCACAATGAGATATCACCTTACACGTGTCCAAATGGCTAGAATAAAAAAAGAAATAACAAGCATTGGCGAGGAAGTGGAGAAAAAGAAAACCTGTACACTACTGGTTGGGATGTAAAGTGGTGAAGTCACTGTGAACAACAGAATGGAGGTTCCTCAAAAAGGTAAAAATAGAATTTCCATATGATCCAGTTATTCCACTACTGGGCATATACCCAAAGAAAACAAAAACACTAATTCAAAAAGATACATGCACCCCTATGTTTACAGCAGTATTATTTACAAAGCCAAGATATAGAAGCAACACAAGTGTCTGTCAATAGATGAAGGAATAAAGATGATGTGGTATATATACACAATGGAATATTACTTGCCCATAACAAAGAATGAGATCTTGCCATTTGCAACAACATGGATAGACCCAGAGGGTAGAATGGTAGGTGAAATAAGTCAGACAGAGAAAGAAAAATGCCATATGATTTCACTCATATGTGGAATTAAAAAATAAAACAAAGTAAAAAAGAGACAAACAAAAGAGCTAGACTCTTAAATACAGAGAACAAATTGGTCATTGCCAAAGGAAAGGTGGGTGAGAAAATGGATGAAACAGATAATGAGTATTAAGAGTACATTTATCATGATGAATGTTGAGTAATGTACAGAATTGTTGGATCGTTATATGTGCCCACCTGAAACTAATAACATTTTACGTTAACTACATGTCAAAAAAGTAATAAAATGAACATAAAATATAAATATATAATGAAAAAAGCATCCCACTACACACATAATTTTAAAAACCTATATATTAAAATATAATTAGGAAAACATTCAACAAGAAATACATAAGGACCATAGGAATGAAATCATGAAATTTTAGTGAAGAACATCACAGAAGATATAATTAATGTAAAATGTGCTATAATCCTATTAGTAAAAATATTAGTTCTTCTCAATTAAATTCATGAACATAACAAAATTGCAGTCAAAAGTGCGACACATACATAAAATAAAATTACAAACTTATATTAAAATTTACACGGAATGGGGTGCCTGGGTGGCTCACTTGGTTAAGTGTCTGACTTCAGCTCAGGTCATAATTTCATGGTTTGTGGGTCCGAGCCCCGCGTTGGGCTCTGTGCTGACAGCTCAGAGCCTGGAGCCTGCTTTGGATTCTGTGTCTCCCTCTCTCTCTGCCCCTCCCCCACTCTCACTTTGTCTCACTCTGTCTTTCAAAAATAAATAAATGTAAAAAAAAATTTTTTTTAATTACATGGAAGATTATGAATTGATTTGAATTTTATGTGATTGCATGTTATATGAAGGAATAGTTATTTTATTTTTTTTAATGTTTGTTTATTTCTTTTGAGAGAGAGAGTGTGTGAGCAGGGGAGGGGCAGAGAGAGAGGGAGAGAGAATCCCAAGCAGCCTCTGCACTGTCAGCACAGAGACTGATGTAGGGCTCAAACTCACAAGCTGTGAGATCACAAGCCGAAGTCCGACACTTAACTGATTGAGCCACTCGGGTGCCCCAGGAATAGTTGTTTTAGAAAAAAAGGCACAAATCAATGTATGCTTTATTTAAGTAATTAAGGACATTTGAATGAGGGTTTTTAACAGGATGGCATTGATGCAAGAAAACAGATTTATGGGAATAATAAATTTTTAAAGACTTGCATTAGGGGTGCCTGGATGGCTGAATTGGTTAAGTGTCCAACTCTTGATTTCAGCTCAGGTCATGATCTCACATTCGTGGGTTTGAGCTCCATGTCGGGCTCTGCACTGACAGTGCAGGAGCCTGCTTGGGATTCTCTCTCTCCCTCTCTGCCTCTCTCCTGCTCGTGCTCTCCCTCTCTCTCTCAAAAATCAGGAAATAAACATGAAAAAAAAAGAATTGCATTGGTTACCCATTTATACACACAAAAAAGTTAGAATTTACCTCAAACCAACCACTGTGATAACTTCAGACTGACTGAAGAAAAAGGGAGGAAGGGAGGAAGATATGAATAAAATTTATATTCATTTTGAGGGTCCCCTCATTTTATTCTATCACCCAGTGTTGGAGTAAAAGGACAACTGAGAGATTAACTGGCTCAGTTCTTTTTTTAAATTATATTTCATTTAAAAAATGCACATGTATTTAAAAAATATACATGTATGAAGAAGGGACTTAGGAAGAATAGAGAGTCTAGACGAGAATAAGGGACACCAATGGATCTCTGGAAGAAGAAAGGAAAACTGAGCCAGTGACAGAATTTGAGGTGCATATAAGATTTCATCTTTAAAAGGTCCCACATCACAAGGTGGGTAGCTAGGCATGCTGATCATTGACAGAGAGAGAGAGAGAGAGAGAGAGAGAAAGAGAGAGAGAGAGAAAGAGAGAGAGAGAGAGAAGCAGATAGGCTGAACATTTCTGATCTAATATGCATTTCTGATTTTCCAGTTGCAGACACTCAAAGACTTAAAATGGTTTCTTATAACCCACCTAGAAATCAGCAGCCACAGAATGGGAGCACATAACTTCTTTTCAAAAGGAAAGGATGTTTTCTGATATGCTACACTGAATGATCAGAGGCTATCGCTTGCCTTGAGTCACCCTCAGTTTCCCTTCCATTTTATTTAGAATCAACACATACACTTGCATTTGACTTATTATATAAGTGGATACTTCTGCGTGTCAGTCTTCTTCATGAAGAGTAAGTATATCTTATTTATATATTTATAGTAAAAATACACATTGCATTACATAATTACACACACACACACACACACACACACACACACACACACACACATACTATAAGACAATGAAGTATATATAATGTTTCTTGAAAACCAGGCCCATCTCTTTTTACTCCTTTCTGTGCTATTTTGGAGTGAGAATGCTATCTTGAATTCAAATGAAACTGTGGTTGCTATGAAGTACTTTTGTCATATGACTAGATATTAGAAATGCATGGATGTTCCTGACTGAATTGGTGTATCATCTGCAAAAGAAAACCATAAAGAATTCATGCAATTACGTCCTTATCTGTTTGGAAATGTGAAAATCAGTGAAATCGGACTCAATACCCATATATCTTCAGTAATAATATAACATGACCACAAAATTAATACACTTGAAAGTATTCCAAATACGATGCCAGCATTATTCCTCTGGCAATAATAACAAATCTGTCAACAGTAATGATTAGTTTGCCTCTTCATTCAGTAGTTTTATGTAACTTTAGTAGTTTCAAATGAATTCCATATTTTATGAAACAAAGTTTTATCACCCATTTGTATTGTTCTGAGAAAGAGCTGTAGATCTGTCTAAAGAACACCCATCACTATGACATTCACTATGAAAATGCACTCTGATTTCCTCAGGGGTTATGATGTGAGATCCTAAAATTATCAAGCAAAAAACCTTAGATCTAGTCACTGGTTGAGAACTTATTAGCAGCGTGCCCTCGGGCAAGTCACTTTTTCCTCGGAACATATTTGCTCCACTGGAAAAAGTGTTGTGACGAATCAAATGAGAGACCATATAAATAGCGTGTAAATCACAAAATACTCCCCAGACTTTGGTTGTTGGTGTTGTTACAACTGTGGGCAATTAGAAGATATACAGGAACATTATTTTTTAAAAAGCTTTTATTTTTATATTTTCCTCACAAGTTCTATATATAATAATGTAATTATTAAGAACAATGTTGAAAATGTATGCAATATTTTGGTACAAAATATAAAAGTATATTGTACAAAGTATAAAGTATAAAACGTCACTAGCTTCTAGGTACAAAGTATAAAACGTCACTAGCTCCTAGGGCATGATGATTCTATGAGCTTGTTAAATTTTATTCATTAAAAAAAAGACACTTTATTGAGGCATGATTGGCATACAAAAAGTTGTAAATAATTAATGTACACTACTTGAGGAATCTTCAGAGAAGTATACAACCATGAAACCATCACCATGACCAAGGCCATAAACACATCTATCACCAGAATATTCTCAATGGTACCTTATGATTCACTCTTGACCCTTAAGCCTTTAGAAAAGGATTCTGACTCCTATTTCAGAGGTTAGTCCTATCTCAAAAATCATATTTTGAAATGTATCCTTGAGTAGCTGGGGTGGTAGGGAAAATTAATGATGCCAGAATGTGGTTTTGAAACTAAAATACCATGACACTGTGATAACTGTACATCGTCAGACATTTCCCGTAAAAAGAAAATGGAAAATAAAAGGCTAAGTGTTGAAAAAAATGTAGAGAATTAGTATGACTGACAACATTTGTGGTTTCCATGAGTTTGTCCAGCATAGGAAGACAAAAGGATTACACCAAGACTTAGAAGAACTTTGTAATATCAGTATCAGATATTGCCCACACCACTCTACCTCTCTGTCCATTGACTTTTCTTATCTGAAAATGTGGATTTTCAGTAGAAAGGCTATATAAGTTTCTTTCACATTCTAAAAGATGGTGGTAGGGATGGGGTAAGGAACAAAGCAGCAAAATATGGCAGAAATTCTACATGTCTATAAGAAGCACTCTGTCAAATTACTTAGGGATTCTGATGTAGTATACTTGTGATTGTTAAACCTTGTGCAAATCAGTATTCTTGGGAAGCTTTTAAAATATGTATATAAATTGCTGGACCCCATCACTTGGAATTTATGATTTAATAGATTCTCTGTGTTTTTTCCTCATTGGAGGGTGAACTTGTTAGACATCCACTTGTATCCCCAGTAGTTAGAATAATTTAGGCTCAGCAAAAGTTTGCAAAAGAAGCGAATAATGAATTCTAAGTTTCATGGGGAGATAGCATGTAAAATATGTAGGGAGAAAGCAAGTCTATGTATGTCAAATGAAACTGTTTACATGACTTTGAGCATTACAGGGAATGGACTACAACAGAGACTGAGGGATAGGCTACTGCCTTAATATAAAACTGAGACTATTTAGGTCTCTGAGCCATGAAATTCAGAAAACTACAAGTCTGATTTTAGAGCGTGCACGCACAACGCAGCATGAGAAATTGATGTTGGAAAGGGAAGCAAGTTAATGAATGGTCTTCAGTGTCATTCTAGACACATCTTGTATGCTAAATGCTTTCAACTTTTAAATTAAAAAAAAGTTTTATTATGAAATGCTTTTTTTCTATAAACTGTCACAAAGAAGTTTAGCACATGAATCAAATTTTTAAGAGTCGTTATATTTAAGAAAGGCTTAGGTCTCTGGAGCCCTACAGGTGTGGAGAGCCAGCCCAGGCTCTGAGAAATAAACTCAGGGCTCCACAAAAGGCAGAATGAAGCAATGAGATTTAGGTGACAGAGCCGCACTGATGGCAGACTGCTTATCAGTCACTTGGTTGCCAATCACAAGCCAGAAGCAGCTGAAACTGTGAACATGAGAGAGGCTTAAATCTTGCCATGTAAGAACTTATATTATAGTAATATGAGGACCCTGACTCTCCAGAGCTGGAAATCACTCCTGGTTTCATCACTGAATAGCCACCTATTAATTAGTCACCTATAAAATAGTCATCTACAAATTATCGTATGTTCAGCACACATAATGCATATGAAAAACTAGAACATACTTCAACATATACTAATGTTCCTTAGGGTACAGTGAAGCTTTTATCGTGTATAGTAAAGATATAAATGACTTTTGCATAGCATATCCTGCTTCATTAGAAGCCAACCTATACTATAGAGTAGCACACAGCTTTCTCTGGTTGCTGAAGAGTGACAACATGAAATGTGCATTCAAGGCCCCATACAGTAGGCAGACCAGAGTCAAGTCACCAAGCACATGTTGTTATTGTCAAGCAGATATAGAAGCTTTTATAAAATCGAATCCAAACTAAAACGAATGCAAAGGCTGATATTACCGATGCTGTTCCTGTATCAGCTAGGAATGCATTTGGCACCAAGTAAAAGAAAATCTGTACCAGGTTTCACATGAGTCTACTTAACTCATGCAGCAAGAAGTCCCAGGAAGGCTGCTACAGAAGCTTGAAAACATCTTCAGAAAGAAACTCCTTTTATCCTTCTTTTTGCCATGCTTAGTAATGGCTGCTCACTTTTAAGCCCTGACAGCTCCTTCCAGACAGAAGGAAAGAGTGAGGAGAAAGGGGGGCTCTGGCAGACCAGCCTTTAAGTTTTGTTGTGTTTACGGCAACTCCTACTTTCAAGAAGGATGAAAACTGGTATTTTAGCTCTGAAACAGTTAGAAGGGGTTTGGAAATTGAGTTCTACTACCGATTCTTATATAAAGTCTATATACTCAGATTAGAGAGGGCCAATGGAAGAAAAATATATTTAAAAGCCCTCATAGGGGCGCCTGGGTGGCGCAGTCGGTTAAGCGTCCGACTTCAGCCAGGTCACGATCTCGCGGTCCGTGAGTTCGAGCCCCGCGTCAGGCTCTGGGCTGATGGCTCAGAGCCTGGAGCCTGTTTCCGATTCTGTGTCTCCCTCTCTCTCTGCCCCTCCCCCGTTCATGCTCTGTCTCTCTCTGTCCCAAAAATAAATAAACGTTGAAAAAAAAATAAAAATAAAAAAAAGAAAAAAGAAAAAAAAGAAAAAATAAATAAATAAATAAAAGCCCTCATAATATACCCTGGTATATCTCCATATGATCTGTATGTCCAAAATGTTTCCATACCATTACTTTTTTATCTTACCAACAGGTGTCGATGGAATATTTTCATACAACTATGTCATGATGGCCACATACCTTCTCCAATTTCAGTGTAAAAGCTCAAAATAATGTAATTTATATACCTTTTAAAGTTGGCCACTTCTATATCATTAGTTGGCAACATTTCCAAAATTGTGAACACCAAAATATTACATGGCCATTTTAATACAGTTTTTGAAGTTTATTTATTTATTTTGAGAGAGAGAGAGAGAGAGAGAGAGAGAGCGAGCACATGAGCAGGGGAGGGGCGGAGACAGAGAGAGAGAGAAAATCCCCAGCAGGATCCACACCACCAGCACAGAGCCCAACACCAGACTCCATCCCATGAATTGCGAGATCACGACTTGAGCTAAAATTAAGAGTCAGCCTCCTAACCAATTCAGTCACCCAGGCGCCTCTGTCATTTTAATATGTTTTAACATAGTGGAAAAACAGACAAAAAATTACTTACAATCACAGAGTTTATATTTATGATGTAAAATTCTGAGGCATTAAATAAATGGATTTTCAATCATATGCTAAAAAAGAATTTTATGAGATTAATGTATTGGATTTAATAAAAATCAAATAAACATCTGTTTTAAAACTGTACTTTTGAAAACTGATTTTGCAAATATATTAAATCAACATTTACTTTAAATGCATGTAAGATGATATAAGACTAATTGAACAAACAGATAGTACTCATGAGATTTCAGACTGGATAATTTACTACAGAGAGGTATGCATTAAAATGTTAAAACTTAAGTTGCTTTATATAAATGTAATGGAGTCCCTGAAGAAGAAAAGGGAAAGGGCAGTAAAAATTTCTTTTAAGAAACAATGATGACAGGGGTACCTGCGTGGTTCAGTTAGTTAAGCGTCTGACTCTTGATTTTGGCTCAGGTCATAATCTCACAGTTTGTGGGATTGAGCCCCAAGTCTGGCTCTATGCTGACAGTGTGGAACCTACCTGGGATTCTCTCTCCCTCTCTCTCTGCCCCTCCTCCACATATGCATGCTCTCGCTCTCTCAAAATAAATAAACATTAAAAAAACAATGATGACAATTTTTCAATTTGATGGAAACTATAAACTCACAGATCCAAGAAACTCAATAAACATCAAGACAAGAAACATGAGGAGAACTACTCCAAGGCACATCATAATCAAATTGCTTAAAACGTATGATAAAACCTTAAAAACAATGAAACAAACAAAGCAGACATGTTGCATAAAAAGCAACAGATACAGGCACAACCACCAATTTCTCACGGGTAAAGGTACAGCACTACAATGCATGGCACACCCATGCAATGGAATACTTCTTAGCATTAGAAAGAATGAACTATTGAGACATATACAAAAATGGATGAATCTCAAAATATTTACCTGAGTGAAAGAAGTCAGAGTATACACTGTATGTTTTGATTTGTTTTTTCATTGTAGAGTAGTAAAATTAATAGTCACTAAGAAGGTTGTCTGGTAGAGAAGGGGCAGGAATTATAGGGGAATAAAGAAAATTTGGGGGTGATGGACAAGTTCATTTTCTTGATTTTGGTGATGGTTTCAGGTTGAATATATACATCAACCATATTAAATTTAACTCTTTGTAGATGTGCAATGTCTATGTCAATTATACCTCCATAAAGCATTTTTAAATAAAAATTAAATAAAAAGCCTATGAGGTAGTAAAAAATGATAAATTTTGCCATCATTATATTATACATATCCTCTAATTCTACACTGAATTTAGAATAAGAAAAATGTGCAGGAAAATATGATTAAAAACTTTTATGTCAATTGGTTTTCCATTCACTACCAAATGTGATAGAATATAAAGACTCCAATACTTTTTTTTCTTGTGCCAATTTCTTGCCAACATAAACAAGAAGCTATCAAAACTAAAGAGCACGTTTGCTTTGCCCCTTCCCAAAACACTTTGGGTTAGTGTGGAGCTATTATTCAAGAAGAAAAAAAATTCTGATTTAAAAACTTGGATTTCCTATCAAAGGCCTGTCAAAAAATCCTACAAAGATGCTCATCACCTGGTGAAAAAATTAAGAAGGTCATTATGATGGAACATTGGTTAGGCCAGGTATCATTAAAATTGTTAAGCTAGTTTTCTGTCTGGGAGAAGAAGGAAGCTCAAGCAGCACATCTCAAATATCATCTGTTCTAGAACCACTAACTGCTGATATTTCTTCAATGGTATTTATCTTCAGTCTGAAATGAGATGAAATTTACTTTAAGGCAACCACCTTTGGATGTTCATCTACTTTGGGTTAACTGACACCATTGAAAAATTCATCTGATTTTGTTAGAACCCTTCATATATTATAAAGAATGTTGCCATACAAAAATGACAAGAGATAAAAAAAAATATCATTATTCTTGCTCTGTGGAGCATCTGTAGTGTTTGATAACTTTGCTGCTTTGGTATACATTCATACACAATATATGTATACATTCATACATAAGTCATTGCTTCTACATTGACATATGTTACTTTCAAATACTATTAAGCTCAGATTCAGCTAGTATTACTATTTCTTAGGTTTACTGGCAAACAAGCAAAGCAGCAGGATAAGGGTTACTCTGGCGATCAAGAATAAAAACGAACAGTTGCAGTGTGTGTGGCTGATCATATGACTCCAACTGTTCTTCCCAGAGGTGTGCCTGAAGGTTGGTGATCAAAGAAGCCATGTGATTAGAAGGCTGCAGATCTGTGGCTTCTGCTTTTTATAAGTTTCCTTAGAGCAAGCCCATCAACACTCAAAAGTCCCCTCTATTGCCACATATGTAAATTGTTGTCTCATAAACTTAATGCATCATCAAGCCAATCTGATGTTCAGTGCAGAAGGTCAGTAGTCTATTGGAATCCAATTCTGGTCACTGATATGGGTGACCATTCCTAATTTCCAAACAATCTCTCATTACCTCAATAAGTATTACTCTTTTAACCTGGCGAAAGTAAATTTTCAAAAAGGCATATATGAAAGGTGATATTAGGATAGGTAGGAGCTAAGATGGTGAAGTAGTAGGAGGACCAGAGGTTTACCTTGTCCCTCGAACACAACTGATAAATATCAAATAATTCTGAATACCAAGAAATCGATCTGAGGACTGACAGAACAAACTGCACAACTAGAGGGAGAAAAGAGCCCACATTGTGGAAGGTAGAAGGTGTGGAGATGTGGCTTGATTGTGAAATGGATTACGGGTGTTGCAGAGGGGAGAGGGTTCTGGTTATGGAAAAATTCCATGCTCATGGATTAGAAGAACAAATATTGTTAAAATGTCTATACTACCCAAAGCAATCTACACATTTAATGCAATCCCAATCAAAATACCACCAACATTTTTCACAGAGTTAGAACAACAATCTTAAAATGTGCATGGAACCACAAAAGATCCCAAACATCCAAAGCGATATTTAAAAAGCGACGCAAAGCTGGAGGCATAACAATTCCAGTCTTCATGGTATATTACAAAACTGTAGTGTTTAAGACAGTATGGTACTAGCACAGACTCAGAGTAGAAAACCCAGAAATGGACCCAAAACTATATGGTCACTAATCTTCAACAAAGCAGGAAAGAATATCCAATGGAAAAAATCTCTTCAACAAATGGTGCTAGGAGAACTGGACAGCGATATACAGAAGAATGAAATTGGACCACTTTCTTACACCACACACAAAAACAAACTCAAAATGGATGAAAAACCTAAATATGAGACAAGAAACCATCAAAATCCTAGAGGAGAAAACAGGCAGTAACCTCTTTGACATTGACCATATCAACTTCTTACTAGATATGTCTCCAGAGGCAAGGGAAGCAAAAGGAGAAATGAACTACTGGGACCTCATCAAGATAAAAAAGCTTCTGCAGAGTGAAGGAAATAATCAACAAAACTGAAAGGTAACCTTCAGAATGGGAGAAGATATTTGCAAATGATGTATCAGATGATAGAGGGTTAGTATCCAAAATCTATAAAGAATTTCTCAAACTCAATACCAAAACAACAACAACAACAACAACGACGACGACAAAAAAAAAAAAAAAACACAACAAATAATCTAGTTAAGAAATGGGTGGGAGACACGAATAGACATTTTTCCAAAGAAGACATCCAGATGGCTAACAGACACAGATGTGCACCCGTCAGGGAAACACAAATTAAAACTACAGTGACATACCACTTGACACCTGTCAAAGTGGCTAAAATTAACAACACGGGAAACAACAGAAGTTGGTGAGGATGTGGAGGAAAGGGAACCCTCTTACACTGTTGGTGAGAATACAAACTCAGAGCACAGACACTCTGGAAAAGAGTATGGAGGTTCTTCAAAAAGCCAAAAATAGAACTGCCCTGTGATCCAGCAATTGCACTACTAGGTATTTACCCAAAGGATACAAAAATACTGACATGAAGGGATACATGCACCCTGATGCTTATAGCAGCATTATCAACAATAGTCAAATTATGGAAAGAGCCCAAATGTCCACTGACTAATGAATGGATAAAGAAGATGTAATATATATATAATATATACATTACATGTATATATTATATATATATATAATTGTACACATACATATATATACTATGTGTACAATTATTATAATAATTACATATACAATGTGCATAATAATTGTATATGTAATATAATATATATTCCAATATATATACTGGAATATTACTCGGCCATAAAAAACAATGAAATCTTGCCATTTGCGACCATGTGGATGAAGCTAGAGAGTATTTTGCTAAGCGAAATAAGTCAGAGAAAGACAAATACCATATGATTTCACCGACTTGTGGAACTGAAGAAACAAAACAAATGAACACAGGGGAAAAAGAGAGAGAGGCAAAGAAAGTATAAAACAGACTCTTAGCTATGGAGAACAAACTGAGGGGTGCTGGAGGGGAGGTGGGCAGGGGGGTGGGTTAAATGGGTGATGGGTATTATGGAGGGCACTGGTTGTGATAAACACTGGGTGTCGTATGTAAGTGATAAATCACTAAATTCTATACCTGAAACTAATATTATACTTCATGTTAACTAACTGGAATGTAAATAAAAACTTTAAACTCCAAAAAACACGGTGTTATTAATTACATCTCCATCTATTCTGACATCTCTGCTCTCTTGCCCATTGTAAAGTTACTAAACAATAAAAGTTCCAACATAACCCTTGAGGTTGTAGGAATCAGTGTATATCTTTTATCTTACATTGCCCAGGATTTAAATTTGCAGATGTTCATTCCATTGCTACCAAAGACCTCTTCAAGCCTTAAGAGTCAGCTTTCACCCAATGGAACTGACTTTCTTATAGATTCTTATTCTAATGGCATACTAGAAGGCCACTAGGCAAAGTTTAGGATTATGAGGTTGTACAATCAGAAAGCCAATCACTAGGAATAACAGGTACAGGGTTAGGAGGTCCAGGGGTCACTTCCACCCATTTCAACATACTCTGACTTGATTTTTGTGGATAAGAAGCAATAATAGCAATTCTCCCAAACTCTAAGACTAGAGAGTTGTTGAAGACTGGATAATTCTCTATTGTGCTTCTTATTCATTCCCACTGCCACTGTGAGCACGGCATTTTCCTTTTATTGACATTAACCTTCACATATTACCTTCCTTATTTAGCTCTTACATTGGGAGTTGTATTTAAGAAAACCCATACCCCTCCACCCAGGATGTAACATTGGCGTGTATTAAGCAGCTTGAATGGGCAGAGCAATCCAGGACTTCAGATGAGCCTATTGCATTAACATAGGACATTGGTTCATGATGAATAAATGGCCCAGCACCAACTACTCCTAACTTTCTCTTGTTTTACACCAAGGAAAACATTTTGCCTGGTAAGCAATTATTAGTGCCCGAGTCCCTAAAGCACAAGAACATCTGTCCCCAAACCTATCCCACTTTACTAACATCTTGGCAAAGGGTCTTATGCCTGAATGGAGGTATCAGTTGCTATCCCTAGAGCACTTTAGGTGGAAAGATGAAGAAGGTGAACCTTCTGCTTCTTTGCACTTAGCCAGGAGCATCTTTTACCTCCAGAAGGTAGTATTTTAGGCTGTTTTGGTTTCAGGGTTACCTATCTGAACTTGATGCAGAAATTCTGGATTATGATATTTAGTAATGCTGAGATTCTGCTCGTTTGTACCAGCTCTAAAGCAGCTATTAGGTGCCATTTTAGGCAGGCACTACCTTTAGTTTGTGGGTATGCTTTCCACACTGAAATCAAAAACCCAAAGTTTGCACCATTTTATGAAAAATGAAAGGGTGAGTTCTAACCAAGGGATCTTCTCTCCTATAGCAATTATTAATTACTCACAATATTACACAATCCTTTCTGAGATACATTTTTCAGAGCTAGAACAAGACAGAACTCTGTATTCGTTGTCTGACAGCCTTGACAGGCATCAGGTCATCTAAGGTGTCTTTCTTAACTAGTGGTTAGAAGAAAACAATGTGCAACAGTGAAGCACATTAAACTAGCAATAAAATTGTGAGAGTCTTTCTCTTTATTAAAATGAGAGTGAATCAAACTGGGCATAGAATAATAAGCAAAATAAGGTTCTTGTATATGAGTACCTTGGGATAGAGTACTTGCAAGTGAAGCAGCACAGAAAAAAAAAAACAGATTTCATACTCAAGATTTGTTTCAAACATAAACTGATATTCAAGGACATAGGTGATGCCAGTCTACATCAATACATCATCTAAATTTTTAATGTCTGCCCACTTAGGAGACACTTCTCCTAAGCCTTTAAATATGCCCATATAGATGCCTAGGTGGCTTAGTCGGTTGGACATCTGACTTTGGCTCAGGTCATGATCTGATAGTTCATGAGTTCGAGCCCCGCATCGGGCTCTGGGCTGACAGCTGGGAGCCTGGAGCCTGCCTCAGATTCTGTCTTCCTCTCTCTCTGCCCCTCCCCCCACTAGCACTCTCTCTCAAAAATAAACATTTAAAAAAAATTAATGCCCATATTGTTCCCATTTAAAATCAGAGCAAGAACAGCAAGAAGAAAGAAGGCGGATGAGAAGGAGGAGAAGGAGGAGGAGAAAAAAAAAGGCAAGTTACAAGGAAAAGAAACATCAACAACAAAACAAAAGCTACACACCTCTGTCTAGCGAGTGTATAATATCTTTCCTTCTGTCTGTGGCATAAACTTTACTTGCCATTATCCATGTTCCCAACTTCCTACATTATATAGTAATATAATCCCCAATTTTACCTGCACACATGAGCTTCCTGGGATGAAGAGTACATTTCCCAGCCTCTTCTGATACTAGGCTTGGCGACATAACTAAGCTCTGATCAAAAGAAACTGAGTTTCCAGAAATTATCACAATGGAAGGGTTCACCCTTCCATCATCCTTTCTCCTTCCTGATGGCTGTAATGCAGTCATGATGGCCTGAGATTCAGCAGATATCTTAGATTATAAAATGGAAGTTGAGGATGGGGAAGCAATAAGATTGAAGCACCTTGGGTTATCCTGATGGTCCCGAAGCCACCTTGAATGTATACACTGTTATATGTCAGTTATATCTCAATCAAGCTGAAAAAAAATAATAGTCATGGTGCTATAATGATGAGATATTTAATTAAAAGCCTTGGTGCAAAGCCTGGTTTTATTTTATAAATGTTTCCTTTAAACACATTTAAAAATGTGTTTAAGTTGTAGCTGCTATTATGATGATGATAAAGAAATTCTCATATCAGCCAGACATTGTGCTAGGCACTCTGTGTATAAGACAGCCCCTGTCCTCAGTGAGCTTATAGTAGAACAGAGGATGGATGGCATAAAACAACCTATTAAAATGCAAAACAATGTCAAAACATAGGCAGATATTAAAAACCTTTTGTTTTATTTTGTTTTATATTTTAGTTAACATACAGTGCAATATTGTTAAGTTTTTATTTTATATTGTACTATATATTTTCTGGGTTTCTTTTTTTTTAAAGGTTTATTTATTTATTTTGAGAGAGAAACAGAGAGAGAGCATGCATGCACACATACAAGTTGGGGAGGGGCAAAGAAAGAGGGGGAGAGAATCCTAAGTAGGCTCCATGCCGTGAGCACAGAGCCTTGACAGGGCTTGATTTCATCAACTGTGAGAGCATGACGTGAGCTGAAATCAAGAGTTAGATGCTTAATTGACTGAGCCACCCAGGCGCCCCTATCTTCCTGGGTTTCTTGAAGCCAGTGTAAAAATCAATTGAACTCTCACTGTTTAGATACATCTCCAATACTAACAATAGATAACAGAAGTAAAACTATTAAAAGAAGTAAAAAGAAAAAATGCTAAGATATTTTATCATATTCTTGTACAAAAGATTTGAACAAATGAAATCCTATTACGCCATTTTAGCACATACCTTCTTAAAAATACAGCCCTTTACTTACAGGAATATAATTTCAATTAGGATATGTATATATGAAATATGGTATATGTGTGCACGTTATTTCACTCAGGTAAAATTGATGGTAAATATAAAGTCTGATTATAATATATGGCAATTAAATATGTTTAAGTAGATTTACAGGAAACTGAGAATTAAAAGTATAACTACTCAGGAAAGAAAATGTAAATAATTGTAGTTCTAAAATAAAAGTCAAATAGCATTATTCACAATTTTATTTTATAGTGAGCATTTAATTAGTGCATATACATCTTAAATATTTTTTACTATTATGACATTTTTCAAAGAATAATAAACATCTCTGGATTAATTTTTTTTTTAAAGAGAAAGTGACAATTCAGGATTTCATCTCGGTTTCACTTTAGTGGTACAGATGCTTCAAATAATAGTACTAGATAATTACGTTTTACTAAATTGAAGGTAAATTAATTTTAGTAATAGAATCTGGTTGGCTCATAAAGCCACAAGTTATTTCCTCACATGTATGATATAAAATGGCCCTCAAAATTTTCTTTTAATAGATAAAACTTTGTGAATATTGGTTTCAAACAAGGTTATAGAATACAGAGAATGCATATCTAATGTGGATCAAATTATATGCAAAACAGAAAAAGCCCTAAACCTTTACTCTCTCAGATTTCCTTCTTCTCAAAGTGGTCCCTGAAAGGATTCTTATAGGCCAATAAAGCATCTGGACTTACCTCAGTCATCTGGGAACCAGAGGAGGAACCAGCCCACGGATAAAGCTGGACACACAGTGGAAAAATCAGAGAAGAAGAAAAGAACCCAAGTTTATGACGACATTGGTAAGCCACTGAATCAACAAATTCTGGAACCACCCTATGTCTAGACTTACTGTTTTGTGAGAAAATAAATTTTCTATTTTTTAAGTCAATTTGAGTTTCCTGTTACTCCAAGCTAAAAGCCATTTGATTGTTATAGTCTCTTTCTGCACAACTGGAAAATCACTGCATGTAGACTTGGATTTGAAAAAGACATGGAAGTCATCATGGTACAATATCTTCTCAATTCACCAGTGGAAGTGGTAAAGTATTTTGCAAGGAATATTTCACTAGTATTTAAGTTCTAATGCTAACAAGTGGTGAACTTTTTAAATAACTTCGTCTCTCCACTGCAATGTTGGAAAGCCATGTGCTCTGTTTTAAGTGAGAGAAAAAATAGTCATTAGCTTCTACTTTAATGCTTCTGATAAATGACTCTACTGACTTTTAAAAAGATGAAAAGCAATCCAAGTATTTAAGAAGTGGGCAGAGTCAAGACCTTCAAGGATTAAAGATAAGTAAGGATTCAAGGTTTTCATTAGAAGAAATCTTCCTGAGTTTGCTGGTCATTGGAACATCAATTATAAGCTATTTTGGCATAAGTCTTTGCTAATGCAACACTGAAGCAGCTCGTTCTACTAATGGCTAGCTCTAATTCATGGAACAGTCTTTCTTCTAATAAGCAGAACTCTGCCTTGCCTTAACTTATCAACATTTGTCTTCTGAATGAGGCCTTTTCTTTTACCACATTAGGGCCTTTTAAATAATTAAAAGCAGCTGCTATTTTCCCCTCTCGGTTCTGTTTTTTTTTTTTTTTCTTTCTAGTGTATGTGAGTTGCAGGAACGGGGAAAGGGGAGCATTCCTTCACCCAAAGGGTAACATAAGGATAATTTTATATTTATGTTTTCAGGAGACATGAGTACAGGAAACACAATTTTGTGTTCTCTCTCTATTCTTCCCTACCTACTTCCTCTTCCCCCTTCCATGCAGAGAAAGTGCTTAACACAGACAAATCCTTCCTAATATTCATTCCTCTCTGATGGTCATGTCAGAGCTAATATTGCCAAGTTTACCGATCACGTGTGTCTTGGCCGCTTAGCAATTTCTTTCTCAGATGACAAGAATGCCTATAAATAGCAGATATTCTCAAGTTTATCTACATGGCAAGCTGGCCACGAAAGACCTCCACGATCTTCCTAACTATAAGAAATAACTGTTATTGAACTGCTTGGCCTGAATCTGGATGAGCTCAGGGAGATCAACTCCACAAGGAGAGTGTGGAAAGCCTCGGTTCGCCCTTAGGTCCAAGTCATATTTTCACATGCAACGTCAACAGCAAGCTGTGTGCTTTGGACAACAGCACTGATACTGGAGGTATTCCGTCCTTCATCCAAACCCTTGCACTTCATCTCAGTTGGCTCAGAACCTAGAGTGAGTCTGGGTATTATTCATACCTGGCAGCTTTCCCCTAATAATCCCTAGTTCATTCAGTGTTCCTTCTTACATGCTGTCCTTAATCTCCAGAATTATGTTTATCCCTTCATGAATATTCTGTACTTTGTGTAGGCACCTCTTACAATATGGTCTCAGCACCACAGTATATTGGTTTAAAAAAAATATCCTTTTAATTGAATTCCGTTAGACCTTGGTTAACATCTTGGTTCTACTGTTACCAGATGTGAGTGCTTGGGCAGCTTTTTGATGGCCCCAAGTCTTAGGGTCTCCAACTTAAAGGCTCAGAATACTGACCTCACAGAATTGTTACAGAGTTGGAGATAATTAAGATAGCATTTGTAGTCATTCAGCACAGTGTCTGATATATACACTACGTCCATGAGAAACGTCAGTTTTCCTTTCAGTATCTTCACACAAAACTAAACCTACTTCAATGTCATACCTGGCACATACTAAAGACACTTTAAAATTTAATACTTGCTCCATATATTGGACATATATTGAAGAAATTCTGTGGGGCTGATTTCCACATTAATAAATGAAAGACCACCTTTCTATTAAGAAGTTACAGGGGCGCCTGGGTGGCTCAGTCGGTTGAGGGTCCGACTTCGGCTCAGGTCATGATCTCACAGTCTGTGAGTTCGAGCCCCGCATTGGGCTCTGTGCTGATGGCTCAGAGCCTGGAGCCTGCTTTGGATTCTGTGTCTCCCTCTCTCTCTGTCCCTCCCCTGCTCATGCTCTGTCTCTCTCTGTCTCAAAAATAAATAAAAACATTAAGAAAACAAATTTTAAAAAAAGAAGTTACACCTGCACAAACACCCGTTCACTGTAATATAAAAATCCGACAAACTTAGCCTCTTTTCTGAATTGCCATTTAAATGTTATCTTCTCCATGAAGGTTTAATGATGTCTCCTCACTCAACCTCATGAGAGTCAAATTGGTGCATTTGGTTTAGACACTTCCTATATTATTGATTTCATTGTACATTTTACTGTAATATCTGTTATTTTATAACCCACATTGCACTGTAAACTTCTGCGAAATTAGCCTAACACTATGGTACTGTTCCCATACCAGCGTGCCAATCTAACATGAGAATCTAGTAGAGGTCAAAGGACAGTGTGAATAAAGGGCTAACACTAGGCCTAGGCTAATTCAGGGCTGCTGGAAAAATGTTCCTTGGAAAGTCTACTTAAGACGAATGAAGAATGTTGTTTATATCTCCATGGTGTGTCACTGCAATGGGTCAGGGGAGATATGGGTTGGTTTGCAAGCCTTCCACTACAAGGGTTTATAAAGTTGGTGGGTAAAGGGGTTACAGCCTTCTATAGGTCAAAGAGACCTACCCATTCTTTGTTCCTCAACCATGGCAGCCATATACGCTCCATATATATGAGAAGACAAAAAAAGCTGCATTTTGGGTTACCTGTCAGGTCTCTTAATGAGATCAAGATGTTGTACTTTCTGTATTTCCTGCTTTGTATCCTTCTATAAAGCTAATTAAACCGTAGTATTAGATTAATGCCTCTTCATTTATGTCTCCTGAGTCTTGATGCCAAAACTGTAACCATAGCTTTGTTGCTGTAGGGATTCTATTCTAGTTTACATAAATCATGTACAACCAATAGAGCACGTACCAAATGATCTTGGCTCATCAGAATAATAACCCTGGCACTTGTAATTATCGAAAGACCATGGCAAATGTAGGGGGTCAAAAAAGTTCAGGATGTATTATAATCATTGTGTAGTCAACATGACTACTATGTAAGATGGAAGGAAGAAAAACCCATGGCTACTGAGTCTGTGATATATTGCACTGCAGGTGTGCAGTCCTCCCCCCACCTCAGCATTTTACACAATATTTTTACAAATATGCATATGATTGTGTCTGAGATGTTCATATTTTACAGAGATCCTGAAAGATAGCCCCATAAAAGGTTAAGAGCTATTAGTTTTACTTCAGTTTAAAGAGTCTGTCTGAATACACTTTTGAGAGGAATTCAGGCAATTTGTAAGGAAAATTACTTCTTTGATGCCTTCAGGTTACTACTTTGCAAATTACTCTTAGACTCTACCAAATGGCTTTCATTAGTTAAAACGAAGGTCAGTTTTTTTTCCCTGAAATGTCTTGTTCATCCTTGAAGAATTACTCAAACATTGTTTAAGGGCAAGTGTTTCCAAGAGTCTAGGACAGTGGTCAATCTATTATATTACTTCTAATGAAGGTTATCAGAGCTTCCCTTCTCCTTTTCCTAATACAAACATAGCATTACATCATTGCAATGGGTTGGAGGAAAAAAAATGCTCAAACAGGAACAAGGCTGGTGTAAAAACAAAGCATTCATTTTTAATTTTGTTGGCATTAGGAACAAAATAGTTAGGTTGAGCCAAAGTATATGCCTCCACCCATCACCCCGTCTAATAACCTTCTAGGTCCTGTAAGAGTCAAGCATTCAAGAAAGACCAACACCACAGCAGAAGAAAACACAAGTGAAAAGAATTTCAAAATATTCACTAAGAGTGTGGGTGGTTAAGGTAGTATTGATAACCAACAGGCAGTGTTTCTTTTTAACACAGAGATTTTCTACAATGGCTAATGTATCATAGTTAGGAAAGGCTTTGGCTTCAAGTAAGACCAATAACCAAGCAATAAAAGCCTGGTTGCTTCCAACCTTTGAATTTATTCAATTTCTGCATGTATTCATACACATATACACGTACATGTGTGTGTGTGCACACATGGCAGAGAGAGAGAAGGGGAGAGAGGGTGGGGGAGAGAGAGAGACAAGAGGAAATGAAGGAGAATCTAGTCCAGGCTTTTATTGCTTGACTATTTAAGAACGTGCCATAAGAAAGATATGTATCGTCAGATTAGCAGTACAAAAATAAAAATAATTCCCCTGTTAAACATACTAAAACTTCAAAACATCAAGTTGAAAAATAAATAAAACTTAAAGCTACTTAAATGTAAAAATACTAGAAATTATGTGAAAGGGACTAAACACAAAATGAATAGCAGACAGTATAATCAACAACTGAAACCATAATCTTGGGAGACGATTTTCCATGGATCGCTTGAGTTTCCATAGTCTTGTAGAGACACTGGCAGTTTTTGTCCTGAGCTAGCTTTTCAAGGACATTTGTGTAGCAAACAACTTTGGAAGACAGAGACAGTATAATCGCCAGAGAAGATGACCATTTGTTCCCTGACCAGGGTAACAGAGGTAACATTTCCCTCCAGGGCAAAGTTCAGGCAGGTTACCAGCTCAAAACCTTTATATAACACTGGGGATTTCCAAATCTTATTGTTCATCTGTGACACAGACCCACTGTGTGCAGAGCAATCACTTGGGTCACTATGCCTAGCTCCTATGGGCTATGAGAGGTTGGACAGAAAAAAACCAACGTGGATACGAATCTCATGGTATCTGTTGTGCAGTGAGTTACCCGACTCCATGCAGGAGTCTTGTGTCTTCCATTAACATTCATAAAACTGCAGCAGGCTAATTGTTAGCTTGCAAAGTGGGTTAAAATCTCAAACTCTTCATAGTTCTTGACACACCCCAGAGATAGATATAATTCAAAAATGAAAGCTCCTTCCCCTAAAAAAGTCCTCGAATGAAGGAAGAAGTTTTCTAGTGTACAAGCGTTAGGACTTCATTACGAACAAACATCACTTAAAAAGAACTTATTCATCAGGAAGAAAAATGAACCAATCTGAAATCATCAGATATCTGCAATACAAAAAGCACATATATATATAAAAATTATCAGTAATGTTAAGGGACTATGATTTACAAAAATTTTAAGGACTCATTTCTTATTTTTAATAAACAGGGATAAATTCTAGGTGGCCAGAGCAGATAAGAAAAGATGTACTAGCCCCCAATCAGGCGTGTCTCTAGAGATTACAAAATCAAGTCAGTAAGAAACTGGATCAGTTAGTTGGGTGGAGACAAACTCAAAGGTCATGCTGGTCTGATAATAGGGAATCACTATTTTGGGGACAGAACAAAGTCAATCTGCAAAGGGAAGAAAATGGAGCATATACCGAAAGATAAGTGACGGAGTCCGCTATCCCGGTTTTCTAGTTCACGTGACACTCAACCATTTTTCAGTCCCTGCTCTTTGAGTCTTTGTATCCTTAAAATAAAGCCCAACTTTTATTGCACTAGTTTGAGTGGGCCTCTTTTCCTTAATACCCAAAGAGCCTTGACTAGAATATGCCCCAGACGCTGAGGTCAAAAAGCCAGTTCTGTCTTCTTTTGAGACTGTAGCTAATTTATAATAAATAAAGAATATTTCATAAAACAACTTCCCAGAACCCCACTAAAAAGCAGTTTTTTCTATATTCTATAGAACACGTGAATATGTACTTTCCCACAGTCATTGCCACTTCTTTTTAATTTTAAATGTATTTATTTAAATTCAATTTAGTTAACACACAGGACTGGTTTCAGGAGTAGAACTCAGTGATTCATCACTTACATATAATACCCAATGCTCATCCCAAAAAGTGCCCTCCTTAATGCCCATCCCCCATCTAGCCCATCCCCCACCCACACCCCTTCCAGCAACCCTCCGTTTGTTCTCTGTATTTAAGAGTCTCTTATGGTTTGCCTCCCTCTCTCTTTTTATCTTATTTTTCCTTCCCTTCCCTTATGTTTATCTGTTGTGTTTCTTAAATTCCACATACGAGTAAAATCATATGATATTTGTCTTTCTCTGCCTGACTTATTTTGCTTAGCATAATACCCTCTAGTTCCATCCATGTTGTTGCAAATGGCAACATTTCATTCTTTTTAATCATCGAGTAATATTCCAGTGTGTGTGTGTGTGTGTGTGTGTGTGTGTGTGTGTGTGTACATAATCTTCTTTATCCATTTACCAGTCAATGGGCATTTGGGCTCTTTCCATAATTTGGCTATTGTTGATAGCGCTGCTATAAACTTAGGGTGCATGTGCCCCTTAAAATCAGCATTTTTGTACCTTTTGGATAAATACCTAGTAATATAATTGCTGTGTTATAGGGTAGTTCTATTTTTAATTTTTTGAGGAAGCTCCATACTGTTTTCCAGAATGGTTGCACCAGTTTGCATTCCTACTAGCAGTGAAAAAGGGGTCCCCTTGCTCCACATCGTCGCTGTTTTTTCTCCTTTTAATTTCAGCTAACTTCTCTCTGCTGTGCTTGCACTACAAGTTGGTTTCTTCTTACACACAGTTCTTTCCCTCTGTGTATCACTGTTTTAATTTGATTGTTTTTTATTTCCATGTTCCAAGTACAGACAACATACTATCTACCAAGTTTTGATACTTGCAATAGTGTTAAAATGTTTAAGATATTTGTTTATGATATATTGTAGCAAACATATGTAGACATAAATCCATCATTTTCCCTGTCTACATCCTTGTTAATTTCTTTAATTTTTTTTTATGTTTATTTATTTTTGAGAGAGAGGGAGAGACAGAGCGTGAGCAGGGGAGAGGCAGAGAGAGGAAGACACAGAATCCAAAGCAGGCTCCAGGCTCCAAGCTGGCAGCACGGAGCCTGACGCGGGGCTCAAACTCACAAACCGCGAGATCATGACCTGAGCCAAACTAGGCCGCTCAGCCGCTCAGCCAACTGAGCCACCCAGGTGCCCCTCCTTATTAATTTCTGCAAAAAAATGACATGGAAACCCTCTAATGGCGGTTACTCTATGTCAGCCTTAGCTATTAGTTGTTTTCTTCTCTTTCCTCCTGAAATTTCAGTTAAACACTTCCAGTGTCCTGCCCAAAAGAGTTTTCTTGTTTTTGCAAGCTGTACTGTACTCCTTGCCCATGAATCTCACACTGTAAACCAAGATTGCAAGTTAGGAAATGCTGACCTTCAATACTGGCTTTCCCTGTATCTTTCTCCTCTGAAAGGATGATCTCTACTGGAAAAAGAATTAGAGGAACTACTTCTGCCCTTGATCCAGATCTTTCTCTAGTCTTCATAATCACAAATGAGGTATTTTTTTATATTGTGATGTATTACCACAAAACTGAGCGAAAGTACATACTCCTATGCAGGGTTGGTGAATTGTAACAGACCCTATATTACATCTCTACCTAGGAAAACAGCATACCCTGTATTAGACATGCCAGTGTCTATGCAGCCAATATCTTGTACCTAACAGGAAATCTCAATTACTATATGCTTCTTTCCTCATAGATAGATGGATGGATGGTGAGACACAGACCTATAGATATAGGAGGAGACTTATTTATAGAAATTGACTCACATTTATGGAAATCAAGAAGCCCCATTGTCTGCTGCCTGCAAATTCAAGAGCCAGGAAAGCTGGTGATGTAATTTAGTCTGGGTCCTGAGGCCTGAAAAGCAGAAGCACCGAGAGGCAGGCAAAAGAAGATGGATAGCTCAGCTCAAGTGGGAAAAGTGAGTTCACTCTTCTTCCACACTTTTGTTCTATTCAAGCCCTCAGCAGATTGGAGGACCAAGGTGATCCTCACTCAGTCTGCCAATTCAAATGCCAATCTCTTGCAGAGACACCCTCACAGACACACCCAAAAATGGTTTATGAACTACCTGGGCATCCCTTATCCCAGCCAAGTTGACACATAAGATCAATGACCACATGCATCAACAATTTTCCTTGAACTGTTATTGCCTCGATATCCTCCTCATCATTCTGTTAAAACCATTAAATTCTACTGATTCACATAATCCAGATTCAGTACCGAGGTCCTTAATTTCCTAATTCTTTCATATTCATTGGTCTTGCTCTATTTTTGCTATACCATTTATCACCTCTTAATGTTCTATAGTATTATTATTATATTCTTGTTGTTGTTGTTGCTGCTGTTGTTAATTTTCTTCTCATCTTGCTAAGCCTTAACTCCATAAAGACTGATTTTGATCTGTTTTATCCCACTGATGTATTTCAAGCATCTATACCTACTACGTAGTAGTGACTTAATGTCCATTGGTTAAATAAATAAATAAAATAAGTAAATAAAATCTAGTTTAATGTACTCTTATTTAATTTATTGAATGTCCTTCTCTTTCTCCTCTCTATTCCATTATCCTCTTGGACAAACTCTAGTACGGATTTCTTTTCAATTTTCATCTGACTCCATTTTTTATTTGTAATTAACAAAACATTTTTTCATTTTTCAGAGAAAGAGAGAGAGAGAGCAGAGGTGGGGGGAGCAGAGGGAGAGAGAGAGAGAGAGAGAGAGAGAGAGAGAGAGAGAGAGAGAGAGAGAATCTTAAGCAGGCTCTGTGTCCAGCACAAAGCCCGACGAGGGGCTTGATGCTATGCCTCTGAGATCATGACCTGAGCTGAAATTAAGAGTCTGATGCTCAACTGACTGAGCCACCCAGGTGCCCCCTGACTCCATTTTTTAGATGACAAAAGTAACACCTCCTTATCTAACACATAAACACACCTGTCATTACTCTCCATACTCTTTCATTTTCCTTTTTATGGATTCCTGACAGATTATCTTCTTCCATTCTCTCAAGTACACACATGTAAGTCAAACTTTCTCAGAAAGCTTTTCTATCTGGAAAGATGAACTCGTATGCATAGACCTACTGATGACCATATCAATGAAGCAGATGCATACATACATATTATGCTGGCCTCAAGAACAGTTTTTTCTCAAAACCTGAACTCTAGCACTTTGTGTTTCCTCTCACCTCCCAACTGGCCACTGTAAATGCTTGTGTTTTTTTGTTTTGTTTTGTTTTGTATTTTTGCTTTTTTTTTGTTTTTTTTGTTTTTTTTTTAGTACTGTTCAATGGGAGTGAGGACAATTGTTATACTTGAATCTTTATGGCCATTGTAATGCCTACAGGACTGAAAGAATAAGTTATCTCTAGGTTCTTAACTTCCTGCCAGAAAGGGACCTGAGACCAAAGAAAATATAATCTGATACTTGCACAACCTTAAAGACTCAACAACTGAGATAGGATTCCAGACTCCATTGCCTCTGACTCTTTTCATCACACCCTAAACCATGTTTCATGGGTTGATGGAAATCGGAATTAACTTTTATCTATAGAGAAATAATATTTTTATAGCTGCTCACAATCCTCCCTGTAAAACTGTCGATTTTATAAATGCTGTTGGCAACAGAAACATAAGTAGCACTGCCTCATAATAATGCTAAATGCTACGCAATAAAAACAAACACCCATGCTCTGCTCTTTACAAAGACTATTATTTCTTGATTCACACTGGCATAGTGTTAGTTGCTAATACTTTTATTCTTTAGATTTATGTTCTTCCTTTTATCTGCTTGCCTCCATGCCTCCTATAAAAACATAAGAACATCTATCTTCAAGACCATTAGAGCATTAATGACATTGTCAGTATAATCCCAAGGAGCATCCAGCAGGAGTATCTGCTTCCCTACCTCTTCTCATATTGATTTAATTGCAAATCTTCCAGACACACACACACACACACACACACACACACACACACACACACACCTATAAAGAGTGCCCCCCAGAGAGTAAACATGCTAAGTAAGTATTGTGGTAATACCACCAATCCGTAAGCACTTTCCCTTTTTTTGGAATGGTTTTAAAGGACGTTCATAATAGTGGGCTTAGGGGGTATATTCTTCATGGTAATGCTACTCACAGGGTAATTCCATCCATGTGAACGGATGTGAAACTAAAAATATGGCTATTAGTTACCTAGGCAGATTACCTTCTGGGATACCAGATGAACAGTATAAATAAACTCTGGAGCCAAATTTCTTGGGTTCAAGTCAGAGCTCTGATACTTACTAGCTTTGTGACACTAGGCAGATTTCTTAACCTCAGGGTTTTTTCACCTATGGAAACCAACCAAAAGGAATGGTTGTGATGATTAGACATGGCCTTATCTGTAAAGATCTTAACAGTTCCTGGTGTCATATGAGTGTAAGATGCTGTTATCCATATAGGGCCTCTGAGTGATCTGGTGTTTGAGGAATTAGGTGCTGCTGGTATGCAGTGTCCCTCCAGTTCTTACTCTCCCTTTGTCTTAGGAAACTGCACCTGCCAATGTCCTTATCTCAACCCTAGAGAACTATAAATGCTAAATGAACCAGCAAAGGCCAGCAAGGAAACAAATTTATTGGTAGTGTTGCCTTATGGAAGCTAAAAGTTTGAGTGTGTAACATTGCAAGTTTTTAAAAGGCCATTTCTAAGACTTGAGAGACGGCATGCATTTTTTCTGTGTTGAAAATAGAGAGAAATGTATTCCTTAACCATTATTTTTACATATGAAAGTCAAGTTGATATTTTATTATTTTTATTTTTTTTTTAAGTTTTTTTTTTTTTTTTTTTGAGAGAGAGAGAGAGCAAGCATGACCAAGGAAGGGGCAGAGAGAGTGAGACAGAGGATCCAAAGCAGGCTCCATGCTGTGAGTGCTGAGCCCAATGTGGGGCTCAAAATCATGAATGCATGAGATCATGACCTGAACCAAAATCAAGAGTTGGCCACTTAACTGACTGAGCCACCCAGGTGCCCCAAGTTGATAGTTTTAAAAATAGTAAAGTGGCATGGGCAGAATTTCTCTGTGATTTTATTTGTGCTTAAATCCTCCTTTACACATTTAGGCTGTTACATAGCAAGATGGAGTCCAAGATACTTATGGGACGTTTGCAAGACAACCATTTGCTATATAGATGTGTGATACCAACAGGGTGGAAGATTTGCCAAAAGAGATGATTATAAAAAATTCAAGAAAGATACACGTTTCAATCATAAAACTACCTGGTTTGCCAACTGTACTGAATATCATTTATAAACAAATTATTTCCTTAGATTTTATTCACACACTTTCATCATAATAGTGTATGAATAAGTTCTTCTTTTTTTTTTTTTAAATTTTTTTTTTCAACGTTTATTTATTTTTGGGACAGAGAGAGACAGAGCATGAACGGGGGAGGGGCAGAGAGAGAGGGAGACACAGAATCGGAAACAGGCTCCAGGCTCTGAGCCACCAGCCCAGAGCCCGACGCGGGGCTCGAACTCACAGACCGCGAGATCGTGACCTGGTTGAAGTCGGACACTTAACCGACTGCGCCACCCAGGCGCCCCAAGTTCTTCTTTTTTTAAAAAAATGACTTGCTATAAAATGGTATGTGCCTAATATTAAAAAAAAATCAATCACACAGGCCAAGACATCAAAAGAAAGCCTAAAATGAAGCAAACCCACATCACCCTGGAGGAAGTTCTACTGGCATCTGGTGTAGATGATCTTAGATATGCCAATATGCTAAGGAAAAAGATTAAAACTAGAGAAAAAAGAAAGAAAAATACCAGAAAAACAGGATCAGATTACAACATTATTCTTAAAAGAGACCTTTAGCGGCACATGAGTGGCTCAGTCAGTTGAGTGCCTGACTCTTGATTTCTGCTCGGGTCATGATCTCACAGTTTGTGAGTTTGAGCCCCACGTCAGGTTCCTCACTGAGCATGGTGCCTGCCTGAGATTCTCTCTCTCTCCCCCCTCTCTGGCTCTCTCCCCTACTCATGCTCTCTCTGTCTAAAAAAATAAGAAAGGAGATATTTAATTATTTCTCAAATTTTGATGAAGGAAAAACATTAGATAAAGCTAAAATTCTGACTGAATTTCAGACAAAGTTTGAAGACGTATTCTTTTCTAAGTCATATTCTTTTCAGAGTCATCTGAAATTAACACAAAACTATTGGTGTCATTAAAAAACTGGTTCTACATTTACAGGAGTTAAGCACTCAGACATGCTCTTTTCTCCACAATAGTTCCTCTGTTGCTGATCATTTTATATAGATTCAGCTCCTTCTTTTTTATGCCCCATTTTGTTATGTGATAGTTTTATTGGTTTTAAGAATGAGTTACACTGACTTCCCACAATTCTGCGCTACTTAAGACTATTTCCTTTAGAGATGAAAGATGGCTGAGAGAACGTGACCTTCTTGGGCCACCATTAGAGATAATATTTCTAAAATTGTAGTTTACTGTAGAGAAGTCTGAATCCAGCTCAATTTCCCGTTCTGTGTAACTTTCTCTTCTACTTGATTGCACATGTTTTATTTCATCATTGAGATTCAGGGAGAAGGGCTTTATAAGGACATTTAACAACAACAACAACAGAAATCTTCCGCACCCCTCTTATCTCTGTAGCTCAGCTTTCACCCTTACTTCTCCTTTGTTTCTATAATTTTATTTTTGTAATGTTTCTCTCCACCCCCACAGAGTCTCCTCCTCATCATGTTGTTGTTGCTCCTGTTTGAGACATAACAGTGTGTCCAAATGCTGTGCTTTGCACATATATGTGATAATGAGTATTCACTGGACTGTATTTTGTGTTTCTTTTTTTAAGTTTTTTTTCTAACATTTATTAATTTTTGAGAAACAGAGCGAGCCTGAGGATGGGAGGGGTAGAGAGAGAGAAAGACACAGAATCCGAAGCAGGCTCCAGGCTCCGAGCTGTCAGCACAGAGCCTGACGTGGGGCTTGAACCCACGAACCGTGAGATCATGACATGAGCTGAAGCTGGACGCTTAACCGACTGAGCCACCCAGTCACCCCAGTATTTTGTGTTTCTGAATGTAATACTGTATTTTCTGCCTACTTAACAGCATGTGATACTTCTAGGTGAAAAGGTGCTATGAAAGATAAGTGATAAGTACAAAAACATTAGAAGCCACGTATTTGCTAAATAAAAATGGTATTGACTGCAATAATTGTCAGAAATACATGCTATATCAAATCGGCTCAGCCTGCAAAACATCATTCATCAAAGATAACCTCACTGAGAATATCCTTCCTCCTGCAGCCCTTCCTGCCAACATTATTTCTGTGACTTTGAAAATTCTTCTATGGTTATCTCTTAGGTCTCTCTGCCAGCTTACTACAAAGGGCAAACTGGTCCTTTACAGTCATTTACCCATCTCAGGATTTTAGACTCCCTGTTCTTTATGGAAAATTAGCTTCTTTTTCATATAAAAGATGACAGTTCAGGCCATCTATAATTTAAGGGTTCAGCAGTAGGACAAATAGAATAGTCAATAGCAGAGGCATTTGAACTTCCAAAGCTGACATATAAATTGATAGTTTTCTTCAGGGGAAAAAAAATCTGTCTATCTTTCTTATATTTAGCTACTATTGTTTCCCCTTTTCTCCAGACAAAAACAGTTTGGTTTTAAAGTGAAAGCATTTTTAAAACACAAACCTGCAGAGCACCGCCTATTCAGAAAATTGGCAAACAACCCATTATGAGACCATTATGAAAACTCCAATTCCCTGCTCAGTGTACTCTGTATGGACTGCAAAATATTTACGGTAAGTTATACAAAGAGCAGTCCCCATCAAGGACCTAAGGGTAACACAAGAAATAAGAATACAAGAGTGTCTGTGGTAAGTGTTGAAGTAAAGTGCAGACATAATTCTCTATGAGCTTCAAGAGGAAGAGCCCACTTTTTCCTGAAGGAATAAAAAAAAGCTTCATCAAAGTCTTGACAGATGGAGAGAGGAAAACGGAATTCGAGATTAACAGAAACAAAAGCACGAAGGCAGGCTCTTATGATGGACGTGTTCCCCTTCCCCCAGAAATGTTCTATCTAATGATAGCTGTGACCCTTAAAGGTTCTCAGATGGTGTGCAGCAATTGCACACCCATGAGTAGTTTTACAAGTCTTTCTGGTAACAAGTAATACAGAATGGAATTGTAGTTGATATTATATTTCTTACCAGGTCACTGATTTACAGAAGGTCAAGATTAGCCATGGACTGAATTATTTAACAGGAGAAGTTTACACTCAGAGTTCCTCCAGGCACTCATCTTTTATGACCACTCACACACACACACACACACACACACACACACACACACACACACACTGACATCCCAGAACTTCAGGTTATTTTCCATTTCCACCATCCCACTTCCCAGATCCCTAATGTCCCCAAACATAGTGACACTCCTCCAGTAGTACCCCTCTATAATTTTGCCACATTCCAAAAGCTAGTTTTTAAGTTCCATGTGACTTCCTCATAGCTTTGGTCCTAGTGTCTGGAACACAGAGAATACTCAATAAGTAGTTGCCCAGTGAATTAAAAATTAATAGCTCGATTGGCAGCCCACATGGCAAGCAGAAAAAAAAATTATCATGTCCATTTTGTAGATAAGTCTGCAGAGACAAAGAAAGGTTCTAATTCTCTAACTTGTGCTCATTTTAGTCAAATAATGATCAATGGTGGGAATTACAAATAGGATGGTGGAGTAAAATAATGATGGTTTAAGCACATAGAACATACACTGGGTCCTTAAATCCTGCTATGTAAGAAGCTGCCTACTCTATATATGTACCTACTCAGCCAAGGAGGTGACAGTAGTATCACATGAAAGAGAAAACTATTGTGGAAGGGACAACAAAAAGTAACGTGTGTCATAACTTCCCCAAATTCCCTGCCCTCTAAATCCGTCTTTGCACACTTAACCTTCCTCTTCTCATTACCTTAAATATTAAAAATTATGTCTTTAGCCACTTGTTTCCAATTATTTGTTTGTTTGCAGGGAGAACTGGAGTGATGATAGGAACAGCGCTGGAGTAGTGAAGCATTCCCAGAAGAAATAGCTTATTATTTATGGCTGAGGGAGAACAAAAGGAATCCAACAGAGCTGTGTAGTGGGAAACTGCAAGTTCATGTGGACTGTGCGAGAGTAACCTTCAGGGAATTTTGTGAGAAAATGGTGAAATCCTTAGAAACATTTGCACATTATGTGTGAGACTGCAAAAATGGGTAGGTGAGAAGGCTTTGAGAAGGTCTGCTCTATGTTAAAATGGGAGATTCTAGAGACTGTAATGAAGATTCCAATTGCTTTCAGTCATCTTTTGGTTGCCATTGAAATGTTGCTTATTGAAATGCAGTTTCACACACAACTGGCGGCTAGGTTAATATGATCTCCCAGTGATCTTCTGATTTGATTAGGAATGTTTCAGCTACAAGTAACAGAAAAAGTGATGTACCGTGGCTCAAACATGTAGGGCTTAATTTCTTCTCACCTAACATAAAGTCTAGTTGTACTTTCTTCCACCATTTTCTTTAGTCAGAGAAGGATGTGGAAAAATGTGCTTATATCCAAATGAATACAGAGAATTTCACATCACTGTACAAGTCCCAATATGAAGAGGTGGTTTATAGGGTATGTTACTACACCACTCCGGTGAAGTACTTCCAGAACAATTTTCATTACTTCAAAAAAATCACTGCACCCATTACCAGTCCCTACCCATTACGCCTCCTCCCAGGCCCTGGCAATCACAAATCTACTTGCTGCCTCTGGATTTGCCTATTCTACACACTTCATACAAGAAATCTATATGTAGCATTTCATGACTTGCTTATCTCATTGTGTATGTTTTCAAAGTCTACTCACGTGATAGCACGAATCAGTACTCCATTCCCTTTTATGGCTGAATAATCAGAGTTTTAATGTCTATATGTTCTCTGTCTTAAACTTATCTGCCTGAACACGCACATACATTTGGTTGAGGCACAATGCTGGCTCTTCTTCCTCACCTCTCCTTTTATCACTGCCTTCCTTGTGTGTGCTGTAAAAGCTCTAGGATTGTCTCTCACTCAATTTGAATTACAGTATCCTCTACACACTCAAGAGGTACTGAAGTAAGTCTGACCAGGTGAACAGTCCTAAAAGACAGCCTGCAGTTTACCACAAATAATTCATCATCAAAAGAGATATATTCCAATACAGTTTTTTTTCTTTTTATGTTTAACATTCGTTCATCAATGTTTAACATAGTCAAGTTTCTATATTTTTATTTCATTAAGAATTGTAATAAGAACTTGGGGAGAAGAAAAATGAACACATAAATCCATATGGTCATAGAAAATTAATTAAAATCCTCAATTAGTACAGTTTTACTGTAAAGAAGAATGACAGGGTGATTACTAAAAGAACTTCAAGCATAAAAAATATATTACATTAGTATAAAATTCTATTGAAGAAGTAGAGTGCAAATGGAAACTGATGAAAAAAGGGAGCAATGTAACATTTATAATAGTAAAGAAGAGAACTTGTCTATTTTAAGTGCTTCATAGTTAGTTATAAATTGCTATTGTATTAGGTCTCCCCTGGAAATATTTAAATAAATGATACGTGCCAACTGGTTTTATTTTAAATGTCAATATCTACAATATGCCATAAATCACTTCCTTTTCTATTGCTTAGGGTTTTTATAATCTAGATGTGAATGACAATGTGTACAAAATATTATAGTATTAAAATATAAATGTATCATTCATCAAAATGTAATAAATAGATTCAATTTTCCAGTAAAAGAGAAACTAGAATAGTAAAAAACAAAGTTTTGGATATAGACAAATGAATTCTACAGTTTATAAGGCAAGTCAAAAGACTTAGAATAACTTAGTACTGAAGGAGAGGAACAAAGTTGCAAGACTGACACTACCTGACTTCAAGGCTTAATATAAAGCTTAGTAAGCAAGACAGTGTGGTACTGGTAAAGGATAGGCAAATAGATCATTGGAGCATAATGGAGAGCTCAAAAAGAGATGCCCATAAATACAGTCAACTGATCTTTGAAAAAAGAGTAAAGGCAATACAATGGAGAAAAAAAAAATTGTCTTTCAACAAATGGTGCCAGGACAACTAGACATTCACATGTAAGGAAAAAAAAGAATTTAGAGACAGAGCTCATATTCTTCCCAAAAAAATAACTCCAAATAGATCATAGACCTAATGTAAAATGCAAAACTAGAAAACTTCTAGAAGAGAATATAGAAGAAAATCTAGATGACCTTAGATATGGGGATGAGTTTTTAAGCTACAGCACCAAAGCATGATCCATGAAAGAATTAAATGCTAAAGTAGACATTATTATAATTAAAATCTTCCAGTCTGTGAAAGACAGTGTCAAGAGAATGAGAAGGCAAGGCATAGACTTGGATGAAATATTTGTAAAAAACCAGTCTGATAAAGGACTACTACCCAAAATATATAAAGAACTCTTAAAACTCAACAATAAGAAAACCACCAGGAAAAAAAAAAAAGGACAAAAAAAAAATCCAGACACCTCACCAGAGAAGATACGCAGGTGGAAAATAAGCATACGAAAAGGTACTTTCCATCATACATCATCAGGAAAATAAAAATTAAAACAACAATTAGATACCACTACATTCCTATTAGAATGGCCCCAATCCAGAACACTGACATCACCAAATGCTGACAAGGTTGTGGAGCAACAGGAACTCTCATTCATTACTGTGGGAATGCAAGATGGTACCGCCACTTTGGAAAACACTTTGGTGATTTCTTACAAAACAAAACATGTTCTCACCATATGATCTATCAATCATACTCCTTGGTATTTAGTCAAAGGAGCTGAATACATATGTCCTTATTAAAACCTTCATACAGATGTTTATAGCAGCTTTATATCTGATTGCCAAAACTTGGAAGCAACAAAGATGCCCTTTAGTAGCTGAATGGATAAACTGTGGAACATCTGGAAAATGCAATATTTTTCATCACTAAAAAGAAATGAGCTCTTAAGCCATGAAAAGAGAAATGTAAATGCACATTACTAAGTTAAAGGAACCCAGTGTGAAAATGCTACATACTGTATGTTTCCAACTATATGACATGTTGGAAAAGGCAAAGCCATGGAAGCAAGATTACTGGTTGCCAGTCGTTAGGGGGGAGATAAATTGGCAGAGCACAGAGGATTCTTTAGGGCAGTGACACCATTCTGTGTGATACTATAATAGTGGATACATGTTATTATATGTTTTCTAAACTCACAGAATGCACAATACAGAGTGAACCATAATATAAATAACTGACTTTGGGTGATAATGATATGTCAGTGTAGGTTCATTAATCATAACAAAGCCACCACTGTGAAGCAGGATGTCAACAGTGGGGAAGGTTATATGTGTATGGGTGCAAGATGTATATGGGAACCTTCTATACTATTCTACCAATTTTTCTGTAGGCCAAAAATCTCTAACAAATAAAATCTACTAAACAAAAAGAGCTAAGAAAGAAAAACCCAACACTGCTATTCACCTTAGATAGAAGGAAAAGATGGAAGTAAAAAAAGGAAAAACGAAAAATATTTACTAGGCAAATAACCTACAGTTGTATGCTTAAACACTGATAGATCCCCAAAAGCAGGTTATATAAGAATAGTAGCAGATGATTCTACTGTATTAAGGGCAAAATAGGTAAAACTAAAAAAATAAGTATTTATAAATGCATACATATGTAGTATAACCATAAAGAAAGCTGCTAGGGAAATGATAACACAATAATCAGGATGATAGCCACCCCTGGAGAATGGGAGAGGAAAGTAACTAGGAGGAGAACACAGTGGGTTTGTAAGGTATAAATAATATACCATTTCTTAAGCTAGATGTCAAATGCTTAGGTATTAATTTATTCATCCTCTTTAAACTTAACATGTACAATATGAAATTGTAGGGAAAAAGGTGATAGAATTTATTGGACTGGATAAAGAGCCCTAAGGTAGGCTTCACACATGGTTTGCTAGAGAGGGTCCCCTGTCCCTCTCTGCTCTTTTTAGAACTCCATCCTCCACCATGTATCAGTATCATCCCTGGGTTTGCTTTCTTTATTGTTGTAAAAATGGCTGTAACAGTTCAGTTCATTGAAAGGGAGGGCTTCTCCTTTTCAGACTATCAAGAAAAAGTCCTTGGCTTCACACATGTCAAACTTACAAAGGTTATATAGACTGCCTGATCCAATCCCTGTGGTGAGGGCAGCTGAGGCTAGGCCAATCACTCTCTACCCAAGATGGGGACGGAGGGTATGAAGGCAAGCAACTAGGGTCAGCAACTCTGCCCACTTTGCATGAGACACGTTTTAGCACTGATTGTTCCCTGTCCCAGGAAACCTCTCAGTCCCAGGCAAGCTAAGATGGCTGGTCACTATCCAACTCATAGCAGACATAAAAATCACCTGCCCCCCCAAATCCATGCTCAAGTCTTCCTACTAGAGAATAGATTTAGGGGCGCCTGGGTGGCACAGTCGGTTAAGCGTCCGACTTCAGCCAGGTCACGATCTCGCGGTCCGTGAGTTCGAGCCCGGCGTCAGGCCCTGGGCTGATGGCTCGGAGCCTGGAGCCTGTTTCCGATTCTGTGTCTCCCTCTCTCTCTGCCCCTCCCCCGTTCATGCTCTGTCTCTCTCTGTCCCAAAAATAAATAAAAAAACGCAGAGAATAGATTTAAATAAATGAATATGTCTATTTCTATTTTCTGAAAATAGACCTCTTTCTCCCATAGGAACTATTAAAACTTTCTTAATTATATAATTCCAGAAACTATAAAGAATTTCTTTAAATTTGTATCACTTTCTCTTAAATGACCAATTAATATTTCTCACGTGTTCTATATTTGACAGAATTTTCTGGCCTGCCATTGGATTCCTGAACCTTCCTTAGAATACAGCCTCTTCAATATTCATTCACCAAAACACGAGAGCCTATAGAGGGTGATTCCTATACATTTTGTGGCTTCAGAAATATTTTCTTGGCTATTCCCAATCTTCAGTGAGGTGGGACCTAGAAAAATCTGTCTTCTGAGAAAGAGCCTATATTTCCTGAAATAAAAAAGGTACTTAATCCCCACTTTATGTAGAGCAATGTAGTTTATTACTTCTTTTCTTATTAAAGTATAGCAAATAATATCCTGGTTAATTTCATAATTCCTCTCAATTTATACTTCTTATTGTTTGTAAGTATTCTACCAGTTCCCCTGATGAACTTACAAAACAGCAAGTTTTACAATTAGTTTCATTTTCCTCTTATTTTCTGTTTGGTTTTCACTGTATCTAAATGTCTAAAACTGAGACTCTGAGGTTCTGCCCAGTTATTGTCAAAACAACTAAAACCATCAATGGAAATGTTATTTGATTGTTATTATGTAAAACAGATAGGAATAATTTGCTCTGTTTTACATCTCTCACTTGATTACTTTCAAGGATGGTTTATAGAATTTCCAGGAATCTCTGTTAAAATGAGATTTTAGGGGCACCTGGGTGGCTCAGTTGGTTAAGCATCCAACTTTGGCTCAGGTCATGATCTCGTGGTTGGTGAGTTCGAGCCCCGCGTCAGGCTCTGTGTTGACAGCTCAGAGCCTGGAGCCTGCTTCAGATTCTGTGTCTCCCTCTCTCTCTGCCCCTCCCCTCCTCAGTCTCGCTCTGTTTCTCAAAAATGAATAAACATTAAACATTTTTTTAAAAATGGAGATTTTAGGGCCCTGCCCAGACTTAAATCCAATAACTTGAGTGGTAGGGACCGTGCTATCTGCTTTGAACAAGGATCCAGAGACTAACCTCTCATCAAAACCACCTCTGATGCATTCATAAATGCACACACCAGGCACAGCTTCCAGAGATTCCATTTCCAAAGTCGTTAGACAACCATGAAAATACAGTTCTGAGAGTCTGAAACCAGACTAGTGGAATCCCACCACAGTTGAAGCTTGAATTAAATATGTTCAGTAAGCAAAGAGATTAGGCAACATAAGGGGGTTGGCTTCCCATGGGGTTTCAATAAGAAATGTCATGGAAAGCCCCAATAGCAAAAAAACAAAAATTGCAGTTTGGAGAGCTTCTGGAATATAATTACAAAGCTATTATCGGTGAGTGTAAATATGGTGAGTAGCAAGGCAGCTTCTTTTGCATTACAATTTTATCAGAGTTGATCAACCATTTCTCCTCCAAGCCCAAAGCTGTTGGAAGCAAATCCCATTATAGCACAGAGTTTGTTTTCCCCCTAGTGTATACTGACTGACCAAGGACATTTTCTGGTCAAGAATTCATTCAATAGCTTTGCTGTATCCACACAGGAAATGGCTGTGACCTTTCTGGACCATAAGGTTATGCATCTTGACAGGCGGCACCGAGCCAATCCCTCCAACCATGCGGCACAGACGACCGCACACTGTTCTCCTGAGGCATGCTGTTACTCATGTTGTTTAATCACATTCAGCAGGTCTGGAGCTGAACGTCACTCAGAATATCAGAAAGGCAGAAAAGCTGTGCTGCTGAGTCTATGGAAATCCTCAGTGAGAAGCAACATTCATAGCTGGCTGGTTATTTAATGGATGTGCATTCACTTCCAGAAATGCCATCCCCTTCGGTCTCTGTTACCTTCCACCGCGTCCACTGCAGCCCAAATATTAATTCTGATTTGTCAAAAATTACAGAACTTGTTAAAAAAAATAGATATTTTTTTTGCTCCATATTATATGCAGACTTCAGAAAGTCTGACTTTAGAAATCTTATATATGTTGGAGTATTAGCACTAACACCTGTTTCATACAGGGCTCTTTCAACGTTATCTCTATTTTGACCCGTGTCAGAGACAAAGCTTATTTCCTCCCCCACATTACCCTCCTCCCCCCTACACCACAAACTGGTAGTTTAGCTATACTGCTGAAGATTCAAGACTGATAGTGTTCACATCACACATTGTATAAATCCCCACTGTTTCTGAGTCCTCTGCTGTCTCTGTCTTTTCTCTTTCTGCCCACCTCCCTATTTTTCCGCAACAATATGAATTCTTATTTTCTCATTATTTCGTAGTAATTCAGCTACATATGCCTGCCATCAAATTTCAGACTCCACCCTGAGTTACTTATCAAAGTACTTCTATGGAAGAAATACAGTTTTCTTCCCAGGAGAAATGCAGTGAGTGAAAGTTTCTCCACCTTCAACTTTTGAAACAACATTGAAAAGCACAAGAGAATAATTAAGTGCTAAATTGTGTGGTGCAAGGAAAGAATTATGTAGACGTTAAGAGACTAAAATTATCAGTGATGGCTCCAGTATTTAAGGATTTGCTGAGGTGTCCTTTCAATGTGTTCCCAGAGCATTTTATAATTCAGGGAATCATTGCTGGTATATTTGTTGGTTAAGTTGGCTCTCTGCTCATTAAACTCTAATTTCACCGAGGACAGACTCTACGATATACCTGTATCACTATTTTACATCTCCAACCCTGAGAACAGTGTTTTAGGCAAAACAGGGAGTAAATCAGTCTAAACTGATGGCTTGACTGAGTCTGGAAAGATGCATGAGATTTATCTGGTTTGAAGTAAAAGGATGAGGCTTCCCAGCAAGAAAAATAAAGTAAGTCAATTACTAGAGAATTTAAAGAGTAAAGAAACAGACTTCGTTGGAGTAAAGGAGTTGACAAATACTGGGAACCAGGCATATATGCATTAGAAAGTGGTTAGATAAAAGGGAACTTGAATGACTGTTGGAAGAGATTAGACTTATAGCTGCAGAAAACAGAACAATTCAGAAACAAGTGCTGGTGTGGATGTAGAAAAAGGGGAGCCCTCTTGCACTGTTGGTAGGAATGCAAACTGGTGCAGCTGCTCTGGAAAACAGTATGAAGGCTCCTCAAAAAATTAAAAATAGAACTACCCTAGGGTCTAGGAATCACACTACTGGGTATTTACCCCCAAAATACAAAAACGTTAATTCAAAGAGATACATGCACCCCTAAGTTTACTGCAGCATTATTTACAATGGCCAAATTATGGAAGTGGCTCAAGTGTCCATTAACAGATGAATGGAGAAGGAAGATGTGATACACACACACACACACACACACACACACAATGGAATATTATTCATAAAAAATAATGAAATCTTGCCAATGGCAACAACATTGATGGAGCTTGAGAATACAATGGTAAGTGAACTAAGTCAGTCAAAGAAAGACTGACTTATTACCATATGATATATCAATATCATATGATATATCAATATCATATGATTTCACTCATATGTGGAATTTAAGAAACGAGAAAGGGAAAGAAAGAGAAAGAGAGAGACAAACCAACAAACAGACTCGTAACTATAGAGAACAAACTGATGGTTACCAGAGGGGAGGTGAGTGAGGGGATGGGGATAAAAGAGTGCACTTATCATGATGAAAACAAAATAAAATAAAATAAAATAAAATAAAATAAAATAAAATAAAATAAAATAAAATAAAATAAAAAAGTAGAACAATTGGAGGTTTTTTAACATATCAATGAAATAATTAAAGTGACATTTTAGAACTTAATGTCCAAGAACCTTAAATAGTATAGTTTAATGGCAACTTATGACCCTTGCTTATTCAGAGCGTCATAAAATATTTGGTTTTCTCATAATTATAGCAGAGTTGCTGTCTCATTTATTTTCCTGTTCCACTTCTTTCTCTTTCTGTGTTTCTCATACCATATCCAGTCTACCAAACAGACATCATATATGTGGCTTAGGTCTATTCTATCAGATAGAAAACATTTGAAAAGCTCACTTAGAAAGAGGCATTAGGGTCTTAAAATATAGGCTCTCCTGGAGTGATTTGCAAAACCATTAGAAGCAAAGGCTAAAGTTTAACACTCAGAAATTACTACAGCAGCAATTTCAATAATCACAGTAGGGTTAGAATGCTTTGGGTAGGAGAAACAGGTTATTTTAAATTTCACAGTACAGCTCAAACCACACATAATAAATAGTAGGTTAATAGTTTATTAATACGGTTGATCTACTTGAGAGCAAAGGGAAATTAAGCCTTCAATGTTTACATGGCATAAATCCCTGATAGCTATCATCCTTCCTGTTGTGATCACCCTGTAAAGACAGGATAGATTCCCCATTCATCTTCTGGACCAGATGTTATGAATGATGTCACACACACATACCAAGAGAGTATGAAAACACACATAATCAGGCTTTCTGGGGAGACCAGGACATATCTCCCGCGATGGTCTGCAAATGGCTTGAGACAGCAGGGAAAGGTGCCTGGCTTTGGGTTCTTAAGACTGTAAAAGGGTGGGGCTGAGATGTGGGTTTCTGCTGGTTGACAGTGGCTTGAAAGTGGCTTGTAAGGTCACTCTGAACTTCTCACTGGCACCAAAGGAGGAAGCACACGGGTTTTCTTATGAGCTTGCCCAGACTCAGTGGATGGGGCAGAAAGGGGAAAGAGAGGGGTGATGTTTAAAAGCTATCAAAAGTTAAACATCAAAAACTGAAGTCAGACTCTTTTACTTTCATACGTAAGTTTGTATGATTTGCTTCAGTGTGGATCGGCGAATCACAACAGATTTTCTTTTAAGAGAAAGACATACCTATCTGCCTTTTTCCAAGTAAACTTACATGAGATAACATCAGCACGTTGTGTTACAATAGTACATTGCCCCTAAGTCTTAGTCATTATAATCAATTCTCCAACATTATTTCACTCTATACAGTAGCAACCTCATTCCCAGGGTCTGAGATTAGTTTAGAAACCGCATATGATGGAGCGCATAGGTGGCTCAGTTAGTTGACCCTCCAACCCTTGATTTCAGCTCAGGTCATGATCTCATGGTTGTGACAGTGAGCCCCACACTGGGTCAGGCTCCACGCTGGGTGTGAAGCCTGCTTAAGATTCTCTCTCTCACAGGGCTCATGGGTGGCTCAGTTGGTTAAGCATCTGACTTCGGCTCAGGTCATGATCTCCCAGTTCATGAGGTGGAGCCCCATGTCGGGCTCTGTGCTGACAGCTCAGAGCCTGGAGCCTGCTTTAGATTCTGTGTCCTCTCTCTCTCTGCCCCTCCCCCACCTTGTCTCTCTCAAAAATAAACAAACATTTAAAAATTTTAAAAAAAGATTCTCTCTCTCCCCCTTGCCCTCTGCCCCACTCCCACCTCTCTCTCTCTCTCTTAAAAAAAAAAAGCTAAAAAAAAAAAAAAAGAAGAAGAAAGAAACCAGCATATGATGATAGCCTGGTCAATGACACTTGAGGGGAAGTTTACTAGGGAATTCTGGGTAGGGTTTCCTCACTCCAAAAAAGAAAACAAGGAGAAGAGACTGTTCTTTTTCTGGTAGTTGTAATGCCTGAAAGTGCTACCTGAAACTGAAGTTAAAAAATCCCATTGATACACCTTTTTATATAGAAACTCTGGCCAAAAATGACTCAGATACAAATCAGTTCTTATGTATTCAATCCTACTTTTAAATGAACAAGATGATACTGTGGCGGTGTACAAAATCATGTGTTAGCCATGGTGTGAGAACATTTGGGTTTCAGCTCCTGTTGTAATATTTACTGACAATGTGACCTGGCGTGAATAATTTAGTCATTTTGGGCATCAGTTTCTTCATCTGTGAGTAGTCAGTATTAATACTCATCAAATATGCTTTGTAGTGTTATTGTGGTAACCAAATGAATTCATGTTTTACTGCTTACTTACTTAATTAAAATATATTTCATGAGGACCAGCTATAGCCAAATATTATGATAGGAGCTCAGAGAAGACTGGTGAATAAAATAGATAAAATTCCTGCCTTCACATTGTTTATAATCTATTTAAGCAAATTTTTCCACATGTTGTAAAGCCCCGAATACTTACGTGTATATCTTTTTATGTATTCTGTATTCATTTTATTTACCATATACTTATTAATGTCTGACATGTGGGAAACATTATTTGGGTGGTTTGGATTTAAAAATACAGGAAACACAATTCCTTTTGAGATGTACTCCATTGTATGCATATTACACATAACTTAAGGATCCTTTTGTTTTTACATCAAGGAAGACCATTACAGATAATATATTTGCAAAATACTTCCCAGGATATAGCAATTTCCTTTGGCTCCAAATTGCTGCTAAAATCAAATTATGCCAACAGTAGTCTCGTCTCCTTAAAACAGCAATAACAACCAACATGTACTCAGGAAATTTAGAGGTCTCATTCTTCAATGACATCACAGTTGTTAGTAAGGAAAGCTGTCATTACGATTCCCTCTGAACAGTCTTTATTTAATGATCGGGTTTTATGTCACGTGCTTATCTGTTTCTGTTGAAAAACAGTCTGGCTCACAACTATTACTTCCACTTTGAGATTTTTCAGGAAATACATGTGGTGTCTCTAGCAAGGGTAGGAGACAATACAAAGTGATGGGGAATTTCATACATATGCAAACAGAGCAGGTGGTTATGATGGAGACAGACATGAACACTAACCTTCATCCCCATAATTGCTTTGACTGAGCTAGCATTTCTCGGCACTGTACAAGGTCTTCACATGTGTGATTCTTATGAATCGCTGCAATTTGGAACGAGTAGGTGACAGCTGTCCTCTTCATTTTACATACAGGAAACCTCATAGAGAAGCACCACGAGGCACCATTTCCAGCGACAAGTAAAAGTCAATAGAGTTGTGTTAAAAAAAAAAAAAACAAAAAACCTCAACTCTTTATGGCAAGATATACTTAGATTTCTAAGTTACCTCTGCAATAACAGCTTTAAAAGGAATGCATTTTCTAATATGCATGTATTTCATATTTAAATGAAAGAAATGACTATATCTCTGAAAGCCTACCAAGATAACACAATTAGTGATATCATTTCCTTGGCAGAAAATGGCAAGAGCTTGATGCTGTTACCAGCACACATCAGAACCGTTTAACAATGAGACAGCAACACATACATTTCTATACAAGTAGAAAGATGCCCTTGGGTTTTTTTGCCCTTTTTTTTTTTCTCTTACGTTACATACCACTAACAGCATTATAGCATGTGCATGCTTGATGCTTGTCTTACAGTATTTAAGACTAAAACATTCAAATTTATAAAGATCCTTATTAGGGGTGCCTCTGTGCCTCAGTCAGTTGAGTGTTCAACTCTTGATTTTGGCACAGGTCATGATCTCAGGTTCATGGGATCGAGCCCCGTGTCTGGCTCTGCATTGAGCATGGGCCTGCTTAGGATTCATTCTCTCTCTGTCTGTCTCTCTCTCCCTCTCTCTCACTTTCCCTCTGCCCATCTCCCCCACTTGCACACCATTCTCTCTCTCTCTCTTAAAAAAAAAAGAAGGTTAAAAAAAAGATCTTTGTTAAAACAAAGCCTTATATATTGTGTTATATTCTTGAATAATTGCTCTACATACTTTGATTAGTTTATGAGAATTCTTGAGGCAAATGAAAGAAAAAACCCATTCAAGCTGCCAAAAACCAGTATATTTATGAATTTTAAAATTACCATAGATATCAGTCTTGTGGAGAAGTTTTAGTACTTAGTATCAAAACTTGCCTACATTTCTAACATCAATAAGCTCCCATACTAAAACATGAACGCTGGTATCCTAAGGGTTTTTTCCCCTTCTTGACTGATAGATTCTGGAATCCCACTAATATATAGCATGGTCGTTTGCCTTCAAACAGCCTTGCTAAAATTTTAAATGGTTTATAGTTCTCTTAAAATAAAATATTTTATTTACAAATAGAAACTATCAATTATTTTCCCTCAAATTTTTTGAACTAATGTATTTACTTTCTCATATTGACTCACAATGTTCCCATTGTTGCCACCTGGGGCATAATTTTCTATCCAAATGGAATCTGCAATCCCAGATTAAGCAATGCCAATTACTAGCTACACATATTTTCTCTTCCTTCCTTCCTTCCTTCCTTCCTTCCTTCCTTCCTTCCTTCCTTTCTTTTTACAAGCTACACATATTTTCTACACTTTGTTTCATACAAAATTTATTGTGACAATTGCTTAAAATCCTGATATGTAATGAGTTTCTTTGTTGTTGTTTCAGTTTGGTTTGGCTTCTGGTTTTTTGAGAGAGAGAGAGAGAGAGAGAGAGAGAGAGTGCGCGCGCGCGCTGGGACAGGCAGAGGGAGTGATAGAGAATCTCAAGCAGGCTTCCTGCTCAGCACAGAGCCTGACTTGGGGTTTAATCGCACGACCCTGCAATCATGACCTGAGCTGAAATCGAGTCAGACATTCAACCGACTGAGCCATACAGATGTCCTGATATGTAGTTTTAATGTAGAAACTAAAGCTTGGATGTTCGTTTATATTGCGCAATAGCTATGGCATTCAAAAACCTTCTATCTTATATTGAGGTATGAAGCATTTCACAACTTTCTATCCTGTGCTAAAATGCAACTTAGGAATGTCAATGGATTCTACCTCCTAACCTCTACCACCAGAATTACCACCAAAATCTGTAGTAGAAACTTCCCTAAAATGTCATCTTTATTCTATGGCATTCAACAGCATATGGAATGATACCCATTATACTGGTTCATTCCTGTGATGCCAGAAATTTCCATTTAATCTAGCAGAGAAATTAGCCCTCCAGAAAAATGACAAAGAATATTTTTTATATTTTATTATTCAAGTTAAATTTGATGTAAAATATTTTATTTATTGAAAATAAGGAAATATATGTGGCAAAATCTTTGGTCCTTGACCATGAGGAATTTCAAGACTCCTCATTTGAGGAATTTCAAGACTGAGACTCAACTACATTGGGGTTTCTGTCTACTAGGAGCTGTCAGATAAAACACTGACTTAAATAACAGTAAAGCATTTTTATTTTTTTGGCAAGGCTACTTAAAGGAGTCACCTTAAATGAAAAACAGCAGGGGTCCCTGGGTGGCTCAGTCGGTTAAGCATCCAATTTCAGCTCAGGTCATGATCTCATAGTCTGTGAGTTGGAGCCCTGTGTCGGGTTCTGTGCTGAGAGCTCAGAGCCTGGAGCCTGCTTCGGATTCTGTGTCTCCCTCTCTCTCTCTCTCCCCCCAACTCTCTCTCTCAAAAATAAATAAACATTAAAAAAATTAAAGATAAGAAGAGCAAAGTAAAGAAAATAAAAGGTACATGGTGATGTCTGATGTGATAAATGTGCAGCTGATTCCACACTGCCTCACCAAAATGTCACACTCCTACGGAGGTTTACCATTTACTTCACTAAATGATGCCATCCAAAAAAAACAATGCTATTATTACTCATTTTTGGTGAAGATTATCAAATACCATTTACACAACATATTTTATACATTTTTAACTACAGCTGCAACAATCACAGGGTTCAATCACGTTATCAACCCTTGCAGCTTTGCACCAAGTTAGGAACTTCCAGCCCAGTTCGTTACTGGCCTAGCAGTTAGTCAGCTGAGACAAAATATAAAAAATGAGGCTGCATCAAAGAGAAGGGAGAACTAAAGGAAAGAAAATGAATTTTGAAGCCTAACCCATTTAATGATCTGAGAAGAAGGAAGAGCATGTGAAATCTTGGAAGTCTTTCCTCTTCCAAAACATAAGCCTCAGGATAAATGCCTGTGACAAGCATTTTTTTATAATATTACACATCTTTATTTTTTTAATATGAAATTTATCGTCAAATTGGTTTCCATACAACACCCAGTGCTCATCCCAACAGGTGTCCTCCTCAATGCCCATCACCCACCCTCCCCTAGACATCCAGATGGCCAACAGACATGAAAAGATGTTCAACGTCACTCCTCATCAGGGAAATACAAATCAAAACCACACTGAGATACCACCTCTTGCCAGTCAGAGTGGCTAAAATGAACAAATCAGGAGACTATAGATGCTGGAGAGGATGTGGAGAAACGGGAACCCTCTTGCACTGTTGATGGGAATGCAAACTGGTGCAGCCACTCTGGAAAACAGTGTGGAGGTTCCTCAAAAAATTAAAAATAGATCTACCCTACGACAAGCATTTTTATTTGACTCGAGCTACAGTTTTAGATCAATATGGTCAATTGAGCTGTGCTCAGTTACATTAAATCTCAAATGACAAAGTACCACACAAAGATTTTTTTACCTTCCTCCAATAAAGCAGTATCATACTAAATGCATGATATAAGCATCGATAGTAAACAAATGTAACTTTTTACGGAGGGGAAGAGAAAACTCCCTAAGTATCTCTTCATACTCCCCCATCTGCACATTATGTATTAGGAATCAGAAAGAAATTCACACCTCTGAATTTGAGTCATCAGCAGATTGCTACAAGAAATGTGTCGCATCACTGGCTTCAGGAAGAACTTTAAATTCTTACAGCAAAATATAGCACTTGTGTCAGTTTCAAATACCTCATATCTGCATGTTAATTTCAAAGGGTTCAGAAAAAAAGCTTTGCTAACTCCATGTCACTAATCCCCACAGTGGGACTTCTGGCATAGCTGGATTTTTCATTTACAGACCAGAGGGGTCAGCTGACTTCAGGAAGAGTATGTCAGGTTTCCTCTTAGTTCAGTCACTGAGTGTAAGCCACCCCGGGAATGGTAGGCAGGCACACTGAGTGGAGCCCAAGAAATGACTCTTGCCATTATTATCTCTACAGACGCCTCCCACCCTCCTCCAATGCTGTGACTCAAAGTGACCTCTCCAGCAGACACCATAGTCTTGCCTTTCAGGACCTCAAACAGCCTTGAAGTTTCCATCTTCGAGATAAACAGTCTTGTAAAATAAATATAATGAATAAGCAAAGAAGATCAGGAAGAAAAGTCCCATGTGGGAGGAGAATGGCAATTTTGGCTTCTCCTAATCTTTCCTCACAGACCCCCACCCATTCCAACGCTCCAGCCCCGCTTTCAGCAGTGTCTTCCTGGTTTTTATCATTGTCTCAAACCCTCTGCAAATTTATTTGTTTTAATAGACCCCCAATCTTGCATTTTTCCAAACTAAACAATTAAAAGGATGTCATTAGAATAGACTTTTTTTCTTTATAAGAGCAGACTCCTATGCACAAAGCCATTAATTTTAGCCAGAAATTGATTTGATGGGTATAATGTACCAGCCACAGTTTGTCTCTCTTCCTAGAACCAATATTGTTTGAGTAACATTACAAAACTCCTTGTGTGTGTGTGTCTGTGTGTGTGTGTGTGTGTGTGTGTGCATGCGCAATTTTTACTTCAATTGCTTTTCTAGTGGTAGGAATGGAGTAGGGATAGTAACGATAATTTTCCAAGGGAATGGTGTTTAGTAAGTGTGAAATGGAAGCTTCATGTTCTCTAAGAGCATGAAACCATAGCATACCTATTTTCCAGAAGATAATACATTATCCTAGGGAAGAACAGGGCACCCATTAGTAGAAGAACAAATCTAAAGAAAGAAGAAATAGATGGCAATATAGAACTACATTCCAGCCCCCTCAGAAAAGTTTGCGTGAGCCTCAAACTAACATAATTTGGTTAATACAACAGCAATTAAGTGGTAGGATTGGTATTTAAACCTAGGATATCAGAGTCTAAAATTCAAACTCCTTCTGATATTCCCTATGGCTTCATTTGCAAAATCAGTCATCCTCCAAATGAGAGTCTAATTCATTCGTACACTCAACAAATAGTTACCAAGTGTAATCCAGGTACTATGTAGAGTCTGGGAAGGGAATATAAATAATAAAACCTTCCTCTTCCTCTCTTTCTATCTCAATCAAAGTGATAATGAGCCACTGCTGTTGAAGGTGCCTCAACTGGTGAAGATGGTAAGCTAGTAAACTTAAGAATCACTGCTTAGTGTATTTAGACCAATTATTTTGAATAGATTTGAAAAAGAAGACAAACCAAAAAAATGACCTTGAGAAGAGCAGTGATAAAAATTTAATGAGGGCAATGCCTAAGGCTGGATTTCAATGTCACTAAAAACATAAATTATATGCAAATCTGAGAGTATGCCTCCGGAAAATCCTTGTAGAAGCCACACTTGTAGATCATTTCAAAATGCTGCCATTAGGCAGAGGTGACACTTTTAGGACCATAGTCTATTACAGTCTATCCATGTACTTTTCAGCCACAGCATGACATTCTATGTGAGTACTGAATTAGCTTTACATTAACCATCCCATTTAAACAATATTGATTCTATTTATAAATTTTTAGACTAAAACATAAAACCCAAAGTACAGACATCCCTTAAAAATCAAATTTTCCTCTCCTAACCCTAGAATAGTGATACCAAGTGTGAAAAAGAAGTAATTATTTATGAAAAGAAACTGACAGCCTCAAAAATAAGATAGGAAAATACCTTTTTCAAAAGCTAGTTATGAAATGTCAGTAGTTTGAGTACACTAAAATTGCATAAAATTGAAAAAAACTAGTTCCATCTTCAGTTAGTAAATCAATCATTCAAAAATTTACTGTGGAGAATTGAGAAGACAAAATGTGGTCTTGATCATTATCACATGGGGTAGTTTGTCCGTGCACTTGAAATACATTCTGAGATTTGGGCATTTAGGTGAAACGATCTCTTCTGAGAAAAGAGAGAACTTCTTTGATGGTGCAAGGCTAGACATCACAAGTCAGGCGGATCACATCCCAAATCTTAAAGAAGAAAAAGTGACAAGAGAAGGAGATCACAACCCAAATCTTAAAAAAGAAAAAAATGTCCTGGGGAAAGGATGACAGGCATCAACACTAATTAAATGGCAAAGACACAGAAGCAGAGAAGGATGGTTTTGATATCGTGGGATAAAGGAGGAAATTGGTTCACCTAGCATGGGTGGCACAGGATAAATGGAAGGGTACGCACGTGGCTGTGTGTGTGTGTTAAGGTGCATGATATTTTGTGGTGGGGAAGGAAGAGGATAAATATCAGAACAACCTATAAAAAAAGACTTTATACAAATGAAATACATCGCCATTTTGCCAGGTTTACTCCCGGCATAAATATTTCTAATTACATACTAGGAACCTTGCTTGGTAAAAAGAAAACAAAACAAAACATTCTAATGAAAACTCTTTTGCCCAAATTGTAGGCCAAATCTTTCTTACAGCACAGAATTAACTTTCATGATTGATCATGTACAGAGGTGCTTATGTCACCAGAGAATGGGCAGACTCTGCAAATTTGGCCAAATGTCAGCTATTGCATAAAACTCTATATGTGGTGATTTGATGGATTTTTATTATAATTACATAATAGAGATGTAAATAGAGATATAAATTTGGAAATCTGCAGAGTATATGTATTATTTAATGCCACGGACCTTGATAAAATCACCAAGGTAACAAATATATCTGGAGAATATAAAAAGTATGAGGGCTGAGCCAAGTGCACATCGATATTTAAAAGTAAGATGATGAAAAAAGAAAAAAAAACATGGAAAGAGGCTGAGAAGGAAGTACCAGTTAGATAGGAGAATTGAAGAGACTGGTATCTAGAAATGAAGATATGAACAATTATGTCAAAGCCTGCTGAAAGTTCGCATAAAACAAAGTCTAATAATGTATCCTTGAGCTGAACAAAGTGGATGTCATAGGTCAGCTCCACCAGAGCAATTTTACTGGTGTGGTGAAGTCTAAAGTCTGGCTTCAATGGGGTCAAGAGGAAAGGAACTGGAGACCACGAATACAGACACCCGTGAGCAAAGATGGGGTAGAAAAGGCTGCAGTTTCGGGATCTGAAAAGCCTACTGAGGAACAGTCATCTAGAGAAGTAGGAACCATGAGTAAATGAGGAGGGTCACCACCCTGGGTCCACTTCTCTCGTAGTGGAAAAAAGTAAATGAAATGCATTTTATAAATTATAAAATAGTAATCTAGGAGAGTGGCAGAGCAAGTGGACTAGGTAAATATAATGGGCAAAACTCTGGGCCCAGTTGAGCCTAGTGATTGTGAAATTGAAGTAAGGTGAGTCAGTACATTTGGGTTTTATTCCTCAGCCACGTTAAGCTGCCCACGTACATGGAGTAGCAGCAATAGTAATGAGAGAGATATACTAAAGGGTTATGACAAACCAGACTTCACAGAACATGCTTTAGAGAATTATTTCATTTACTTGTCACGACAATCCTACAGGGTCATTACAGCTTCCAACTTCCATCAATTTTATAGATGAGGAAATGTCTCAAAATGAGTAAGTGGTGAGGCCAGGAGTTGAAAGTGGTAGTTAAGAGCCTGGATTCTTAACCACTCTTCCACAGTGCCTCAGGCACTCCATTTCATTCTTGGCACAGAACCCTCAATGCCTTTTCTACGTGTCTGAAGAAGCCATTCCTTTTCGCGGCCCAGCCCTAACTTCTCGCTTAAGCTCAGACCCAAATATTTACCCCATTGTATATCTAAATCAAAATCGACATGACCCAACAGCTGTTTATTCCCTCTCCCCAAGCTAGTTCCTTTCTTCTTCCCATCTCCTCATTCAATAATTCAATGGATTAAAAAATCTCAAGAGATTTATGGTTCAATTATCTACAATGGTGAAAAAGTAAACACAAAAGTGACTAGAGTAGATATTTATAAAGGTCGTGGTGGCATGAAAAATGGGTTAATAAAATCCTGAGCAATAAAAAAAAAAAAAAGTTCACGTATACACCTGCTATAAGTGACACTAAGTATATATGTAAGCATATGGAAAAAATTAGGAAGGAATATATACAAATTAAAATATTTATCTCATCAAGTTAAACCTTTATGTTCCTTTTTTTTAGTTTATTTATTTATTTTGAGAGAGAGAGAAATAGAGATAGAGATAGAGAGAGAGAGAGAGAGAGAGAGAGAGAATCTCAGCAGGCTCTGCACTGTTAGCACAGAGCCCGACATGGGGGCTCAATCTCACAAACTGTGAGATCATGACCTGAGCTGAAACCATGAGTCAGACGCTTAACCAACTGAGCCACCCAGGCTCCCCCATTTATGTTTCTTTTTGAAAATTAATATTCTGGTTAAATTATCATCACAGCTAAGGGGAAAAAAGCAAGACATGCAACATACACACAATATGTGAGCGAAAAAAAACCTCTTAAATGTTTTAGGAAGAGTAACAGATCTTAAAGTGTTGCTAAGTAATACTTCTTCAAAGATTAAAAAAAAAAGATACTAGATTCTTTTCCGGTTCTATCACTAAAGCTTTAATCTATTTTCAAAATATTTAAAGGTTTCTACTTCTCTTCTGACAGATCAGAAATGTGGTAAATAATCATTGAGGACTGCCTGCTCTCTGTGAATGATAACAGCAGTAACAAGAGCCTAACTAGAGAGAAAACTGATGGGGTTCCTTCCAGTCTTCTAAAAAGACCAGCTTGTCATTTTCATTAAATAGCTCAACTTCCGGCTGATATCATTTCCTCTATCACTTCAATTTTTGTATCTGCTAAAGAATGGTCTTGCTTAAAGACGTTTGTTTTGGCCAGGTGAATGTTTCTGACTATGAAATAACTGTATTACCGGGTGAAAGAAAAAAAAATTACCAAGAGTTAAAAGTATACCCTTTGTAAACCTTCAGTAATTGCAAAAAACATTTTCACCCCAAACAAAGAATGGGCCTTCATTAAGATCAACCGTATTCCTTGATCAAAAGGTGTAATTCGGATAAGAAAGCCATGAAGACTTCTGTACAATGTGGCATCTTGTCTCATTGCCTTCGTATGTGTGCACTCATATGCCTATGAGAAGTAATATCATTCGACATACACTGGTATTTTCTGATATGACATGTTACTAGGGTTCCAGAAGGAATTCTCCTCTGAACACCCTTTCCAAAAAAGGATGCTTTCCCTGTGATTTTACTATCATTTAAAAATTTAACAGACCTAAGGAAAATCATTTTTCAGATTTCTCAGTAACATAATGGTATAAACTATTTTTATTATGTATTGTGTTTCCATGTCATATATGAAGGTCTAGAAGGAAGAAGGGGGAGATGTAAAATACATATTATATATTAAGGGAGACTGGTCTGACTAGAGTATTAACTGGGAGATCTTGAACCTAGTGAAGGCAATAAGTGCCTTCATAAAAAAGGCTATGAAAAAGGAAGATGGGTAAGGGTTTCTGTTCAGGCATTACAGGGAGAAATCAAGATGTTAAGCAAAATGAGTCCTGGTCTAGAGATTCTTGGAAGAATTTTACCTCTGCCTTATTAAGAATTATTTTACTCTTTGAACACTATTTTTCAAAACTCTGAATGCGAATTCTTTTAGTTGGGACAGGCTGTGATTCCCCCTCCCCCATTCTCAATTTACTTTTACTTAGATTCATGAGTTAATCTTAGGATTTTCCCCTTGGTTCTTGATAAAAGAAAACCTGAATTTGCAAACCCTCTTCTAATCCAATGTTTTAGGAAATCGAAGTTTTCATAGCCTCAAATTACTTAAAATTTAGAGAATTTAAAGACAATTCATTCGAAATGGTGGACATAATATATAATTTTTACCTATTGAAATTAATCATTCAGATTTTCTAATGTGGGCATCTATGTTAAAAAAAACTTTTCTTCTGGGTATAGGTTAGTTATCTTGTATATACCAAACATAGTGGGGAAAAGATTAGTATTTCCAAAAATAGTACTTAGGAAAAGAAGTCATAGATCGCAAACTACAAGTACAAAGATGAAAATCATGACTTACTGATTTCCAGCTTGAGCATTCACATTTCAAAGTTCTTTAAAAAAAAAAAAAAGGTTGTAATAAAGTGGAACTAAACAGCCAAACAAGGATAAATGTGTCTGTGTATCGACTTATCATTCAGGTATAACCAATTGATTAGAACCTGAACGTGGACAGCTGCTATAAAACTATATGCCCAACCCTAGCTGTTTCATTAAGCTGCTCGCTTTGTTTTCAGAGTCTTAAGAACAAAGACTTCCAAGCTGGTGAACTCATTTACCTGGACCAGGATAAAACAAAATTTTATCATCTATCTGTCTGTCTATCTATCTACCATCTGTCTTATTATCACCTTTACCTTCATAAACTATTATAAACTATTTAGAAAATGCCTAGCTACCTTGAAATTTAAACAGACTAAGATCATTTAAAATTATAAAATCACAGCAATCTAAAAAGTTTTCCAGTCCATGCCCCTGCCCTCAGGCAGGCAGATATCCAAATATTCTAACCAAAAGGCTGGGTATGCTATATTTCAAATTCCTTAAGGGAGATATTCTATAGCTTTCCTTTGTAACACATCCTGGGGTTTACCTTCTCACTTATGGATTTGGGAGTGTACACTTTAGCTTTATATTTTGGTGGAAGATAAAAAAATGCGAACTGTATCATTTTTTGTAAAACATTCTGGTCAGGAGCAAGGGCATTTGGCCTGCATGTACGATTATTTATAAATATTCACTAGAATGCAAACACCGCAGCAAAACTTTTATTTTTCTTTCCTATGCCTGGCACAAAGTAGGTATATCAGTCCTCTATTGTCATAATAAAAAATACTCACAAACTTAGATAACAATTAGTTTGGCTCATCTAATCTGGGCTTGGCTGGTGGCTCTGCTTCAGGATGTTCAAGTAAATAAGCAGTAGATACCTCATGCTTTCTTCACTAATGAGGGATCAGTGTTGCACAAAAGGCAAATACACTATTGCTAGAATAATATCACATAATGGTACACATGAAAACTCAGTGGTTTAAAACATAAACGGTTTTTTCTTCCTCACCTGTCTGTGGGTCAGCTTTTAGGCTATGAATTGTCTGGACTTAGCTTAAGCTCTCAGGTTGGGTTCAAAGCCATTTTACATGTCTCCATACTCTCTTTGAATGAATACTACCTATGCATATTCTTCCTAAGGCAAATCTAGGAAAAGAGGCACACTAGTGCATTCAGGCACATTTAAACTCTGTTCATATCAAGCCATTCAGGTAACTATAATCAAAGCAAGTAACATGGTCAAGCCAACGTCAATGGAGTAAGGAAGTGTACTCTGTCCTAAAGATGAGGGTAAAGGAGAGGATATTTGCTGCACGACACTCCAATATATTAAATAGCCATCCACATATTTGTTGTTGAAGATAATAACCAAAATGGGCAACATAAAGCATTTACTGATCATTTGCCAGTGCCAACCACTGGGCTAAGTAAGACAGGTGACATTGAATTTGATCTTCAAAGACCCCTTTAAGAAAGTACTATAATTATCCACACTTTACAGATAAGAAAACTGAGATAACGGAGATGGAAGTCGTTTCCAAATTACATACAGGTTCTAAGCATCTGAGACAGTATTTGCACCCAGGCAGTCTCATTCTTGAACGTGGCATGCAAACCACATGATAAAAACATTGTGATGATTTAGCCACCCCTGCCACCAGAGTCAGCAATCATACTTCCTGAGTATATGAAATTTTGTCTTTATTACCTGATATTTCTGCTAGGTTATAGACAAATCCAGAACACAGGAAAATTACAGCTTCCCTCTAATTGGGCCTTTTGGGCTTCCTTCCATTTAGACTGGAGTTTGACCTCTGGTCTTTGTTCAGATTATTCACCAATTTGCTAGTCTTTAAATCCACTTGTCAGTTAATAATCTGCTTGATTTGATTGTCAGCGATGATGTCCCTTAAATATCACTTACATGAGTTAGCATATGCAGTTCAATCAAGAATTTCTTGGACCTCTTAATGCTATCAACATATCCCCAGTGACAGATCAATGGGGCAAGAGAACAGAAAGATCCTAAAGAAGGCAGAAAGTACAAACCACAGAATAGCAGAGACACCAGGGAGGTAATTTTTCCCACACTAGAAAGGGAAAAAGTGAGATTCACAGAAGTTGGTTAGTTCAGCCAAGGTTGCTCAATCAAGTCACAGACCAGGGTTTGTATGATTCCTAAAATGATCTCATTCACTTCTCTGGACTGCCTTCCTTATAAAGCCATAATCCAGTCTGGCTCTCACAAGCCTCAAATATAACAAAATTCTTACATTGTAGATGAGGTTGACAGGACCTTCCTGAGTCCATCCTCTACCTACAGGGAAGCATCCTGAACACTCTCCCCCATTAATCTCCTTAGTTAATTATTTATGTCACGTATTAACATATCAAAAATTTTTCTCCTGACTCTTCACTAGCTGACTACATTGGCCCTAAACTGGTAACATTAAAGGTGGTATGAATAGCAAAAGTCATCTAACCGTATGCCCCCCAAGTACTATCCTTTCTTCAACGACACTGACACGTCATAATTTATTGTCGCTTGATTATGTCCAGGAGCTCACCAAAAAGTCTATCTTTCTGATGTACTGTCCCTGCATGGTAAAACCCAATTAAATGATACCCAAACATCAGCCCTGTACTACCAAGAAAGTGCTACACTGAAGTCTTGTTGGTTTTGTTTGTTTGTTTCTGTTTTATCTTAATCAGTCACACATATAAAAAAAAATCTCTTTAAATACAAAGATAGGTCAATAAACATATAAAGAGTTTACTCAGGAGGCTATACTCATTCTCTCTTTCTCCCTCCATGGAAATAAAACAGGAAAGCAATCATAAAGAGGGAATCATAACGTGGTAGATATTACATGAGGCTAGTTGTCAAAGGATATGAGTTCTGCCAATTAAAAACGAACTCTGTGATTTGGGCAAGTTACACCTATCATTTTCTGGTATCTCATAGCAGTTTCACTAGACCATAACTATCTTAGTTGTGTTTTTTTTTCCTGGCCCCCAAATCTATTCTTCTTTAAGTGTTTCCTCTTTTAGTAAATGGTGTCACCACCACCCACCCACTGCCTAAGCTAGAAACCTATGAATCTTCTTTGCAACCTCCTCTTGCTTTCCTACCACAACCAATTAGTTAGTAAATCCTATATAGCTTATCTTCTAAGTATATTTAGAATATGTCCTCTTCTTTCTTCATCAACTGTCACACCTGGTTCAAGTCTCAATGCCAAGGCAACAACCTTTCAACCTGTTTCCTTACATCCACTCTTATTCCCTTCAGCCCACTCTCCATAAAGGAGACAGAGTACTGTGTTTTGTTTGTAAAACGTTGCCTAAATCATGTCCTTCTTCCACATGAAACCCTTCAAAGGATTCCAACTGCCTTAGGACAGTGTATAAAATTCTTACCTGATCGACAGGCTCTGTGCGTCCATCCTAGTTTCTCTCTCTACCCTCCAAGCCTCAATTCATAACTCTCCTTCCCTTATGGCCTCCAGCACCACACCAGTTTCTTGTGTTGTTTTTTCCATTTTCCTTTGTGATCTCTCTTACTGTGGGACCTCTGTGTATGTTCCCTTGTCCGGAACCAATTTGATCTTTCACCCTTTACTTATTAGGTTGTGATAAGTCTGTTCATCTTTCCATTCTTAGCACAATGCCATGTTCCCAGGAAAGCATTTTTTAATGCCTCAGATTAGAAGAGATATAGTGATATTAAATTATATCCACAAATTACTTGATAGTCCTCTTCTCAAAAGGTAGAGCCTAATTGCACCTCTTCCCCCTTGAGTGTGGGCTGTCCTTAATGACCCATTTCTCACAGATAGAATACAGTAGAAATGACATTGAATAACTTAGGAGACTAGGTCACAAAAGCTAATGTGGCTTCCTTACCTCTCTTAGATCATTCACTCTTGGGAAGTCAGTTGTCTTATTCGTGAGAACTCTCAAGCAGTCCACTGGGGAAGGGCAATGTGGTGAGGAACTGAGGCCTCTTGCTAATAGTCATGTGAGGAAGCCACCTCTAAAGCGGATCCTTCAGGTAAGCCTCTCATGACAATATCCCTAGTTGGCATATTAGTTGCAGTCTCATGGGAGACCCTAAGCCAGTACAACCCAGCTGGGTGACTGTCAAATCTCACTGTGAAATAATAAATAATTGTTGTTTTAAGCTGTTTTACTTTGAAGTAATTTGTTATGCTGCATCCGTAACTATCACAGTATTCCTAGCATATGTGTTAATAGGCATATTCATAATGTATTCATAATACATTTGATAATTATAACTAAATTATTATCTTACAATAACTTATTTAATAAATGGCTCCTCAGTCTGACAGAAAACTTCATGAAGGAGCAACTATCATTTTCTCCCTCTTCACTCCTAAGACAGAGCCTATGGAAACGTGATACTCATTAAATATTTCTAACTGTATTAATATATATGAATTAATATGTATGCTAATGCTACAGAGAAAGATAGAACCTTCTGGTTATTTAATGAGTGCTATTTAAATGAGTGATTTATTCAATATGCAAAATTAGAAAAATAGCTACCCTTATGGCAGAATGATTAAAATTTGTCTTTTAACAGTGTCTTCTGGTAATGAGATAAACTAGTATCTTCCTATAAAAGTCTGAGGAAGGATACTTTGAGTAATAAATAGAAGAAGCATCAAAACCAGCTTGAGTTTTGAGAAAGATTTATATTTAAAGTAAGAAAAGCATTTAAGGAATAAGTAGCTGCCATGATGAACTGCAAGGTATTATAAATTCTAAAGTCCTGGTTTCATAACAAAGAGAGCCAATAAACATGTCATTCTCTTTTAAAGAGATCATATAGCACTTTTTCAGAATTTCACAGCAGCGTTGTGAAAGTGCTATTTAGAGTATTTCAGGGAATTTCTGGTCTTTCAGCCACTGACCTTACAAATTAATATTTTTATTTTTTAAATTTATTTATTTTGAGAGAGAGAGAGAGAGAGACAGAGAGAGAGAGAGAGAACCAGTGTGGGAGGGCCAGAGAGAAAGGGAGGGAGAGAGAATGCCAAGCAGGCTCCATGCTCTATGCTGAGCCCAACACGGGGCTCTATCTCGGGACCGTGAGATCATGACCTGAGCTGAAATCAAGAGTTGGATGCTCAACCAACTGAGCCACCAGGGGCCCCTTTTTTTTTTTTTTAAGTTTATAAATTAATATTTTTAAAGTAGTTCCAAGCTACATTTGAAAATTCTGTAATGTACTTTGAAGATAAAAAGCCACTCTGAAGAATTAAACTCTTTTGCATTAACTAGAACTATCAAGCTCTCATTAATTGTTTTTATATAAAATCTCTGAACAGTAATTTTCCTGCCAGGATGTTGGAGCCTCTCCTTGGAAACATTAGGTTCAATTGTTGTACTTTCTTCTTGTCAATATCACCACTGCTTGCCCTCTTCCAAAAATTGCTCTATACTCCAAAGGGATTTGGCACCTGGTTTAACCATATGTCCCTCATTCTCATTCACTCTCACCATCCCAGGTGAGTTCAAAGCCTCTTTGTCATTCCACATTCAATAAATATTTATTGCACTCTTGTTGTGGGCCTTAGTGCAGGATTAAGAACTAAGATCACATCACTGACGGGGCTTCTAATGTCATGGGAGAAACTGTGCTTCAACAAGTATTTTATTGCAACGCTCATAAGTACATATTACCGAGGAGAACAAGACTCTGTTGTGTATACATTCTTAAATATGTACATATATATGAAGAACCTATTCAAAAATGCTGATTAAGATATGATGTAACCATGGGCATAATAAAGATCTGCATGAAGAGGAAAGCTTTTTTTTCAGGGAAAGTCTCTCTGAAAAAGTTACATTAAACCCAGATTTCCTGACCTCAGCACTAGTGGTATTTTGAAGTGCAATTTTTCTGTGGTTGTGGGGGGCTGTCTTGTGCACTGTGAAATGTTTAGCAGCATCCCTGGTCTCTACTCACGAGATAGCAATAGCATCGCTTCTCTCACCGTGATGACCCAAATTTTCAAATGTCCCCTGGTGTAGGACTGTTGGGTTTAGTAAAGAAGCATACAGGAAACCCAGTTAAATTTGAATTTCAGATAAACAACAAATTTATTTTAGTATAAACATGTCACACCTATTTGGGACTTATGCTTTAGAAGTTATTTGTGGATTATCCGATATTCAGATTTAACTGGCTAGTCTGTATTTTATCGGTAACCCTACCTGGAGGGATGAAATCACTCCTAGTTGAGAACGACTGTATTGAGAATATGTTGATAAGCCCTTAGGCCTTCAGTCTTTACAGACTACTGATTTTCTTAACATCTCTGAATTTCATATTTTCTCCACTTTATCAACTCAAATTGCTCTGAAGTACTCCAGCTCAAAACATAAAATCTCAAGTACTGTTCTCTGATTGCCACTTCCTGTGCTTCAAGTCCTCAAATTTCCTTAAATCTACTAATCCTGTCCTTAGGCTTTTCTGTGATTTCCAGTATTTTGAATTTTTTAGTTTCTCAGCCTACTAGATCCTATAGTCAACTACTTCAAGTAGTACCCTCAAAAAGAGAAACACACACTTACCTTCTCCTAGCACCCATCTCATCAAGTCCCTAACCTGGATTAACCCAGTTGAGCTTTGTCTCCTTTCTGATATAAATGTTGAGTAATACAACCAAGCCAAACTGGTTAGCTTCTCTCTGCCTTCCTGGTCCTCTGTCCTATCCTTTTTAGATGGGTCCCCACCTCAATTTCTAAATTTGCCATAACAACTATTGCAAACATTCCTTACATTCCTGACCCTCCCAATTTTTTTCTCTCAATCTTACCAGACATTCTTGCCTCATATGTCACAGGTAAAGTCTGTTATGGGCTATCTTATATTCACTAGACTTTACCTTGAAATGGTCATATTCTTTTGTCCATCTCTTATTTCCTTATTGTCTAAGAGTTTAATTCATCTCAAGTTTTTTTTTTTTTCTTGAAGCTAATTTTCTACATCAATGTCATTCTTTTGAATGTCTTCTAAGATTTTACTCAGTTCTGAGGATTTCAAAAGTTCTGTTCTCATTTTGAGCCATATAGACATGTTATTTTCAACTGATTATATCTTCCCTCAGATGTTTCATAAGTGCCTCAGAATTGCCCTAAAATTTGTTCATGTGCAAGAGTTGTCTATCCTGACCATTGCTATGAAGCTACAACCTGGGTTCATCCTAATAACATCTTGTGCCCACATCTCTTCCATCCACACATTTGGTAGACTCAAATCTACTTCTATTTAACATGTTCAGCCCTACTTCCTCCCCTTACTGCTGCTTTTAGACCTTGTTCTGACCTCAGCAGTCTTTCATAACTCATTCCTAATGACACCTATTCTCTATATTCTCACCAAAGTATGTGTGCGTGTGTGTGTGTGTGTGTGTGTGTGTGTGCGCGCTTGAAACTCTCGCATAAATGTCCATTACCTTCAGGATAAAGTAAAAAATTCATGATTTAATCCTTTCCTGCATTTCTCATCTAATACCTTTCCCTTGCTCACAATGTTTAACCATAACAAATTAGTCAGAAGCACCACAGTTTCATATTTACCTGCTTGTGTAGGCATCAACTCTGTGCAGTAATATTCTCTCCATCCTGTTTTTTTCAAGCATCATTATCCCTCACTTTCTTTCGTTCCCTAAGTCAGCCTTACATGTCCTTTATTCACACAGATCTTCATTATACTCATTTTTACATTATATTTTATATTCTATTTTCCCATTAGAATAGAAACTCTCCAAGAATGCAAGTAGATTCCAATCACTTCAACTAGTGCTGCTACATAAGAAGTATTTGATAAATATTTATCGATAAATAAATAAGTCAATGAATAATTTAGCTGTCATTACTCTCTTCCTCTTACTAATTTCTTTAGCCTCTTCTATTCCTTCTAATTCTGCCCTTCCGACCAAAGTACATACTCAAATACACTCTACCCTAAGCACATACATGCACATATATGCAACATTTCTTCCTGATGCATGACTATACTTCCCCATTTAAACTACCTTCTAAAGTTCTTCTTACATTAATAACAAACTTAGTTCCCACTTTTTACTTCTCAGAATAATAATTTACAAATTATTATTCTTTATAACCTAATATCCATTTTCACCATTCTGCTGAAAGTGATTTTAAGAATGCATGAATTATCTTCTCATTGCCAAATCCATGGACTTTCTTTGTCTTCATTTCACTTACCTTCTCTGCAATATTGGGTACCTCCCACCCATGAGTGTATTCACTCATTCATCCATCAGTATTTATTGAGTACTTACTCTGTGTTAAGCACACCGAGTACTAAAGATATAATAGTAAGCAAAATATCCTTCTATAAAGAAACTATAACTCTCTATTATCATCTTTCTTCTCTGTTACTTTTGACTTTTTCTCTTTCTTTATTTACACTGGAAATAAAACAATTCTTCTAAATCCCAACCAATTTGAAATTCTCCTCACTAAATCATCTCTCTTAAGGTCAACTCAGTCACAAAAATTTTAAAACTTAAATGCTAATAATTCACAAATATCCATTACAGACCCCCTAAGCTCCAGAATGAGTTACAACTTACTGCTGAATATCTTATTTCACTGGAACCTCAAATTCAATGTGACCTAAATTAAGCTCAGTTCCTTGATCTCAATCAGCTTCAAATTCCATACTTACCAATTCAATTAAAAGGACCATTACCTTTCACGGAAGGCACAGCTTCTAAAAACTTTGAGGTTACTTTAAACTTTCTTTTTTCCTCCCTCTACTTCCTCAGGCTAGTGGCAGGTAGAATTCTAAGATGAAATCCAAGACTGCTGCACCTGGTATACACACATTCTCTCCATTATTTAGTCAAACACCAATCTAGGTACTGCTCTGAAGGGAGTTTATAGTTTAATAAGGTAGCAAATCAGTTGATCTTAAAATAGGGAGATTATCCTAATCAGGTGATTCCATATGAGGAATTAATTTCTCCCTGAAAGAAAGACTCAAAAAAGTAAAAAGAGATGTGACATGAGGGAGATTCTCCATTGCTAGGTTTGGAGATGGAAGGGGCCACGTGGCAAAGAAGACTGACAACTTCTAGGAGCTGAGAGCAACCTTTGACTAAATGGAACAAGAAATAGGAACTTCAGTCCTACAACCACAAGAAACTAAATTCTTCTATAAGCACTTGAATTTAAAAAAGGACCCTAAGATCCAGATGAAAAATGACCTTGACATGACCTTGATATTAGCCTTGTTGATTCCGAGTAGAGGACCCAGATAAACCCACCAGTACTTCTGACCTACAGAACTATGAGCTAATAAATGGGTCTTGTTTTAAGCTGCGAATTTTGTGGTAATTAATTTGTCACACAACAATAGAAAACTATTATAGGCTCTTTTTGAGATGGGTGTTAATTCTGCTGTAATTGGCTCTACAACATGTTTCTGGAATGTGTGAATCTTCCCTTTTATCCCATTATCATTGCCACATATTATCATTCAAGAATTTATCATCTCTCATGTGATGACTAAAAGCCTAGAATGGCCCTTCCACTAAAATATCTTCTCATCTTACAATGCTCTCAGATAATTACAGGAAGTATAGCTCCTCCTTTTTGGTCTCAGAACTTTTTAATAGTTTTCATATCATATCACGGTAAGGTGTGGAACTTATCCAGATGAGCTTGTAGTATATTGGACTGTATACTCCCACTCCTGTAATAATCTCTCAAGACCTTGAGGTTAGAGATAGTGCATTTGGAGGGATACCTCAATAATGTGGATGAGTTAATATGATTAACTATATGATGTCCAGTGTCTCATATTCCACCCTATTTCCTTGTTCAATATGTCCATTTCAGTATGACTAAAGGAACACAGAAACTGGAGTTTTGCCTTCTTAACTGGCTGACTCATCCACTTGCTGGTTTTGTGATCTAGGTCAGGTCACTTGGCCTTTCTGAGCTTTAGTTTCTTCACTTCTTGTTAAGAAAAAAAGAAAAACAAACAAGCAAACATGAGAGAACTTCTAGGAAATAACTTTGAAAAACTGAATCAGAGTAGATAGTACTTATAATAAAATAAAAATAGCCTTTTGTTACTTGAAGCCTATAGTTTGATCTTCCAAGAAAATTAACAAAAGTTTCTGGTTCTCCTCAGCAGAATGGGGATAAGGTGTAATTGAAAGAGGTTAGCAATTATATGGCAGAAATAATTCCATGATCTAGATGCAGTGCTGTCTGGTGATGTCTCAGGTTAAAAAGTGATGTCTAACTCAAAAGTAAGGAATGCTTCCACAAACTACTGTTGTCAATGTCACGCAGGTAGCGTGTGCTCAAAATATTTACTATTGAAAATCTGTACCTCGGTCATTGAGACATCAGCTAGCCCATCCTTTGGCCTAAAATAAAATGTGAATCTACCATATACAGTTGAAAGATAAAAATGTTCACACACTATCTGGTTACTAACAATTAAAAAAAAATTAAATGGGGGAACTTGGGTGGCTTGGTCAGTTAGGCAACTCAACTCTTGATTTCTGTTCAGGTCATGATCTCAGAGTCATGGAATGGAGTCTGCTTAAGATTCTCTCTCTCTCTCTCTCTCTCTCTCTCTCTCTCTCTCTCTCTCCTACTCTTTCCTGCTCCCTCTCTAAAATAAAAAATAATTTCAATAAAATATATGAAAGTCCAGTTAAAATAGTTTCTGGTTTTGGCATAATGCTGCTGTTGCATTGATTCTAATATAAATACAAATGTTGAGTTTCTCTAAGCCACTCTTTACTCTAAACAACTTTCCACTTTGCTTATATGTATCATACTTATCAGTGAGTCATCAAACAGCATAGATAATTATCATGTATTTCTCAAACCCGAACCAATTGCAGTAACAATGAAGAATTACATTTACGTCATTTTACTCTTGGGTAAAATTCTTGTAGGAAATTGCCTTTTGTTCCCCCTTTTTTTGAAAGCATTGAAATGTTTTTCCACTCATCTAAAAAGACTGACAACTTCAAAGTCCATTCCCAGTTTATCAACAGGGAGTCTGTCGCTAAAAAAGAAAGAAAGAAAGAAAGAAAATCTTGCTATTACCCAACTTTCCTCTATTCTTTGGAGAAAAAGCTCTACCTTTAAAAAAAAGAAAACTGTATCAATTTATAGAAACATTAGGTGCTATCAACTGCACTGAAAATTAGAATCCTCTGAAAAACCTAAGTGAAATTGCCAGATATTAATAAGACCTTAGGTCCAGAGCTATACAAATGCCACAGGTATTTTTTATCTAGGAACATTTTGAAATAAACTTATAAATTCAATCTTCAAAATAATCCTAGGAGGTAAAGTAATGAAATGGTTTTTGCTTAAATCTGTTTTTTCTGGTTGAAATAATAATACTGACTAGCAATGTGATGTGTAGTATTTTTAACACTCTATCAGAACAAAGCATAGGAGGCTTTCTATACCAATATGAAAAAAAGTCACATAAAATTTTGGTTAATTAGTAACTTACCCAAATATCCCTGATGCTATTCACAGTACCCAAATCTTCAGTGTTTCTATAACACTATACTTGTCCTATAAAAGCTATGTCCTTTTAGAAAGTTCTGGGTTTGTCTCATCCCAATCCTTAACCCAGACCCTGAACTTCATCATATACTGAGGAAAGAAAACTTGCTCTCCAAATATCTAGGAGCCATATTGACTTTACCAAATGTTTCACAGAACAAAAAGGCATGGTTATTTTGCACACAGATAGCAAATTATTTAATGGACAGGCATCAAATATTTCTCTTCTCTCTTTCCCATCTCCTTGACCCCATCCCAATTGTCCTCTGCTAGTCTCTCCCTTCTCTTTTTAACAGAGAAACTCCACCAGGTTCTCATAATCCAAAGTTTCAGCAGACTCCATGCTTCTTAGTCTCTTGGTAGAATTATCACAGCATTCACCAAACAAATTAGAACATCTGTCTAGGCAAGACTGGAATTCTTACAACAATTAGATTTTTAAAAATGACTTTCCATATTGATATGTACATTTGATTTCACAGATTCCATATGAAGATCAAATAGTGTTTTTTTAGTTTTATTATATAATCCAAATAACCATAAACAATCCAGGTAATCACATACCGTAAGTTCAAATGAATTGTTTCATGGCACTGTATACAAATAAGCATGTGTCTTGTTTACCGTTAATTTATACATGGAAGCCTTAATGTTTTGAAGACACATAACCAACTAAAAGGTCCATCTAAATATTTATTTTGATGACTACTAACTTAACATTATTTCTTAGTAAAGATAAATATTTCTCTATTCTGATTATGATTACAAAATTCAACTTGATTGCAGAATAAAATAATGATAAGGTGGGCAATTATCTTTTCAGATTCTCTTCTCAGCTCTACCCTTTATCTTCTATGCTAAATTCACTACTCATCAATTTCCTCATTAACTACATACTTTTTACTGGGGTGACAGATGAGGGAGGAGCCATAGTCCTACTACTCAAAGTTTATTCACACTTGGGGAAAACACATACAACTCAGGTCATCCTGCAAGCAAATACATGTGAAATCATTTATAAAAACACATTAATTTAAATATCACATAGAAAAGAATAAGTTCTAATTCATCTTTTCTTCTCTATCTTTACTTTTTATATAGGCAATCTTACTCAATTCCCTAACTTTAATAAAAGCTATATGATAATAACTCAAAAAGATATTTCTGAAACTCCAGGTATTATCTCTCATTTATCATGAAAGTATCAACTGATAGAACAGAGGAAGCATAAAATGGCTGAATCAAAAGAGAGCTATTAGAATGGGGAAAATGGATAAAATAGAGATGATTAAAGAATATGCATGAAAGATAACCATTCCAGACAAGATGGAGAAATAGGGAACAGATTTACTTTTTGGCCTGAAGTTAACCAAAAATTGTGACAAAATATATATAATGAGACACACTCGACGTTAGAAACTGAAGTACAGTGTTTCCAAATAGATGGTGGGAAACAAACAAGGTAAGGCTTAGAAGAACACACACTTTCTGCTTTGAGAGATTTGCTGGGTTACAGTCCAAGGAAGAGGTACCTATCAGACATTATGAATTGAAAACACACGGCTGAGAATAAAAGGAGACAAATGCAGCTAGAATTTGCAGGACACAAAATCAGAGAAGAGAGAGCTGCACAAAGAAAGAATGTTGAAGATGTGCAGAAGCTCCCATCAACAATTCAGCACAGTTATGACCTGCCCACGGAAATGAAGAAACTACCCGAGATCAAAAAAAGAGCCACTTGAAAAGATTAGGGGGAAGACTGACTGATACCCCATAAAGCGGAGAACAGTACCTGCTCCTGCCAGCCAAAAGAGGAACCTTGTAATCCATGGAGTTCAGGTAGAGTACTCAGAAAGGGATGAATAAATTATGGGAATAAAAGGCACAGCATACAGAATACAGTAATGGCATTCTACTAGTGTCGTATGGTGACAGATGGCAGCTACGCTTGTGGTAAGCACACCGTAATGTATACACCTGTCAAATCACTATGTTGTACGGCTGAAACTAAGGTAAACTGTGTGTCAACTGCATCCGAATCAAAATATTAAAGAGTCAGGTAACAACAGATGTTGGTGAGGATGTGGAGAAAGAGGATCTCTTTTGCACTGCTGGTGGGAATGCAAACTGGTGCAGCCATTCTGGAAAACGGTATGGAGGTTCCTCAAAAAACTAAAAATAGAACTACCCTATGACCCAGCAATTGCACTACTGGGTATTTATCCAAGGGATACAAAGGGGTACATGCACTCCAATGTTTATAGCAGCACTAACAACAATAGCCAAAGTATGGAATGAGCCCAAATGTTCATCGATGGATGAATGGATAAAGAAGAGGTAGTATATATATTCAATGGAGTATTACTTGGCAATCAAAAAGAATGAAATCTTGCCATTTGCAACTACATGGATGGAATTAGAGGGTATTATGCTAAGTGAAATTAGTCAGAGAAAGACAAAAATCATATGACTTCACTCATATGAGGACTTGAAGTGACAAAACAGATGAATATAAGGGAAGGGAACCAAAAATAATATAAAAACAGGGAGAGGGACAAAACATAAGAGACTCTTAAATATGGAGAACAAACAGAGGGTTGCTAGAGGGGTTGTGGGAGGGGGGGATGGGCTAAATGGGTAAGGGGCATTAAAGGAATCTACTCCTGAAATCATTGTTGCACTATATGCTAACTTGTATGTAAATTAAAAAAAAATAAATTAAAGAAAAATAAAAAATATTAAAGAGTAGATGAAGATTGTATTACAAAATAATTCTGAAGAGATGTATGCATGGAATGTGAGAAACTAAACACATTATTCAGAAAGAAAAAAGAAAGAAGGGGCTTGCTTCAGGAGTGTGCAGTAATTAGCTCTAGACCAGTGCTTCTCAAACAGACGGTTTTGATCCCCAGGGTACATTTGGAAATGTTCACAGAAATTTGGGGTTGTCAAACTGGAGGCACAAGTGCTGTAGCATTCGGTGGGGAGAGTCCAGGGGTGCTACTAATCATCTTATACGCACAGCAGCCACAGTGAACTTCCCAGCTCCAAAGATTAACAACGCCAAAATTGAATAGCTCTTTCCTAGCATAAGACAGCTCTGGTCTCACCTGACAAAATTTAAAAGCAAGATTCAAAAGGTTCCTCTCCTTTCCAAGTCAATTAACTGAGTCCCAGGACAAATTTCAACATATTTACATGAATGCAAAAAATAGCCAGGACTCACAAGGTAATATTCACATTCTGTGGCGTCAAATAAAAACTGCCAGATATGCAAAGAAGAAGGAAACACTGACCAATCATGAAAAAAAAAAAATCAACGCAGATCTAACAGAGATGTTAGAATTAAGGTTTTAAAATAGTTATTATAACTCTATCCCATTTGTTTAAAAAGTTAAGCAGAGAAATGGAATATTTTAGAAAACACAAATCAAACATCTAGAGATGAAAACTATAATAGGTGACATAAAAAAATACTTGATGGGTTAATAAAAAATTTGATATCACAGTAGGAAAATGGTGAAATTGAATGCATAGCAACAGAAATGAACTAAATGAAAGACAGAAAAAAAGATTAAAGATAAGAAAAAGAACATAACATCAGTGAGCTGTGGACAGTTTCAAGTAGCTACACATGCATGTAATAGAAGTTGTGTTCTTCTGATTCCACACAGAAAAGCTATATAGAGATAAGAAGTATTAAAACGTTAAAACAGAAGCAACCCAATTCAGATGCACTTGGAGGCCCTGAAGGAGAAGAATGGGTGGGATAGAGACTGAGAAATATTTAAAGATTCAATAGCCAAAAATCCTTCAAAATGTAATGAAACTATAAGTCTATAGATCTAAGAAGGTCAAGGGCTACAAATGCAAGGAAAACTACATCAAGGCACATCCTAACCAAATTGCCTAAAATCAACGGTAAAGAGAAAACCTTAAAATCATCCAGAGGAGTGAGGCAGGAGACAGACTTTTAAGTGCTGACAGTACAAAATACTTGTGCACCTGGAATTCCATAATAAGCAGAAATACTATACCTTCTGAACTTGTATAAGGGAAACATTGAATTAGGGATAATATCAAAGGCATTATCCACAAAAAAAAAATTATAGACTGGACTCCATCAAAATTTAGAACTTCTACTCTTTGAAAGACAGTGTTAAGAGAATGAAAAGATAAGCCACGTACTGGGAGAAAATACTTGCAAGCCATATGTCTGATAATGAACTCATACCCAAAATATTCTTGTAAATACTCAAAACTCAATAATAAAATAATAATAAAATAGGGCCAAAATACCTGAAGTGATACTTCTTCAGGAGCATGTGTGAATAACAAACGAGCACACAGAAAGATGTTCTACGTCAGTCACTAGGGCAATGCAAATTAAACATAGGATGACACAGCGCCACCCACTAACAGAATGGCTAAAATTTTAAAGGACTGACACCACCAAGTGTTGTTGAGGATTTAGAGCAACTGGAACTTTGATATACTCCTAGTAGGAATGAAGACGGCACAATCACTTTGGAAAACAATGTAGCAGTTTTTAAAATAATAAACATATACCTGCCAATAAACTCCGCCCTTTCATTCCGAGGTATTTCACCAAGACGAATGAAAGTATCTGTTCATACAAAGACTTGAACACAAATGTTCACAGCAGGTTTATTTGCAACAACCAGTAACTGGAAACAACCCAAATAAATATCCATCAATAGGTAAGTGATAAATGAATTATGGTATATCCATACAATGAAGTACTCCTCAGCAAGAAAAGTGAATGAATTTTGGGGGCACCTGGGTGGCTCAGTCAGTTAAGTGACTGACTTCAACTCAGGTCACGATCTTGCAGCTCGTGAGTTCGAGCCCCGCATCAGGCTCTGTGCTGACAGTTCAGAGCCCGGAGCCTGCTTCAGATTCTGTGTCTCCCTCCCCCTCTGCCCCTCCCTGCTCACACTCTGTGTGTGTGTGTGTGTGTGTGTGTGTGTGTGTGTGTGTGTGTGTCTCAAAAAATTAAAAAAAGCATTAAAAAAATTTTTAAAAAGAAAAGTGAATAAATTTTTGGAACATGCTTCAACATGAATGAACCTTAAAATAATTGCATGTTAATATTATATATAACAACTATTATATTATAGCTAGACCAAAAAATAGTACATTCTATTTGATTCCTTCCGCTTATGTAGAATTCTAGAAAACAAAAATGAATTTATAGCAAGAGAAAACAGATCAGTGTGGCTGCCAGAGGTTCAGACAGTGAGAGGGTGAGAGTGACCTGAAGGAGACAGTAAGGAGTAGGACACAGCCACTGTGGGGAGTTATGGACGTGTTCGTTATCTTCATTCTGTTGATAATTTCACAGGTATATACATCTGTCAAAATACACTTTAATTTTTTTTTCAACGTTTTTTATGTATTTTTGGGACAGAGAGAGACAGAGCATGAACGGGGGAGGGGCAGAGAGAGAGGGAGACACAGAATTGGAAACAGGCTCCAGGCTCTGAGCCATCAGCCCAGAGCCTGACGCGGGGCTCGAACTCACGGACCGCGAGATCGTGACCTGGCTGAAGTCGGACGCTTAACCGACTGCGCCACCCAGGCGCCCCAAAATACACTTTAAATATGTGCATTTATTATAAGTCAATTATACCTCAGTAAAGTCATTTTTTATATGAAATTTATTGTCAAATTGGTTTCCATACAACACCCAGTGCTCCTCCCAACAGGTGCCCTCCTCAATGCCCATCACCCACCCCCCATCAACCCTCAGTTTATTCTCAGTTTTTAAGAGTCTCTTGTGGTTTAGCTCCCTTCCTCTCTACCTTGTTTTTTTTTTCCTTCCCCTCCCCCATGGTCTTCTGTTAAGTTTCGCAGGATCCACATAAGAGTGAAAACATATGGTATCAGTCTTTCTCTGTATGATTTATTTCATTTAGCATAACACTCTCCAGTTCCATCCACGCTGCTACAAAAGGCCATATTTCATCTTAAAACAAAATAAAGATGTGTACGTGGAGCTGGGTGCGGGATTAATAGAACTGGTCTGTGTGGTGGTCTGGTGGTCTTGGTGGTTTCCCAATTTTAAGCCTGTGTTTAGAAAGTGATCTACTGCAGGACTGTCAGAGAGGGATGATGAAGACTTTTGTTAATAGTCTCCTAAAAGACATTACTGGGGGCGCCTGGGTGGCTCAGTTGGTTAAGCATCCGACTTCGGCTCAGGTCACGATCTCGCGGTCCGTGAGTTCGAGCCCCGCGTCCGGCTCTGTGCTGATGGTTCAGAGCCTGGAGCCTGTTTCAGATTCTGTGTCTCCCTCTCTCTCTGACCCTCCCCCGTTCATGCTCTGTCTCTCTCTGTCTCAAAAATAAATAAACATTAAAAAAGTTTTTTAAAAAAGACATTACTGGAGCTTTTTTATGTTTTTAACTTTCTTAATTTTAAAAATTTCTATTTTGTTCCATTTCTTTGTTCTTCCCAGTGTTCTCTTTGCCTCTTCTTCATCAAAACCAACTCGGGCTCGTTAGGGAGTAAGAAGAATCTATTTTGGAAAAAATATTTCCCTGTTTTGAAACACAAACATATGGAATTAATGCAAAGGGTCATTTTACTTGTTTCTAAGAAGAGAAAAAAGTCTCTGACCTTCCTCCTAGCAATTGATTCTCATTATAATGCACAATCTTCCAAAGCATCCTAAACTACCTGAAATCAATTTAGTGTTTCCATGACAAGGAGTTATTTACGTCAATATGTTCCTTGTATTATTTCAGGAAGGTGCTAATTCATAGAAAAATGAACATTTTCTGGTCATTTTCTTCTGGAATACTTTAGTTTTATTATGTTATTGTGTCATCACTTTTTTTTACATGATTTTCACGCAGAAAGTACTAAATTATCTGAAATAGGAAGACTAATAAACCTAAAAGAGATGAAAGCAGCTGCTTGTGCTGGGGTTTTGAGATGGCAGGCCAATCTGACCTGCTGGGGACCTTCCTCCTGGCAACAAATTCTGGCACTCTTGAGTTGAAATCTGAAACCCTATACTTTTAAACCTGATTCTGACATAGCTGACAAATTCACTATCTCAATTTCACGAATCTACCCACTCCCATTTAGTTGTTCCTTTAATCGGGGTCAGTGGAGAACCCATTATGCTCAAAATATACGGGGCGCCTGGGTGGCGCAGTCGGTTAAGCGTCCGACTTCAGCCAGGTCACGATCTCGCGGTCCGGGAGTTCCAGCCCCGCGTCGGGCTCTGGGCTGATGGCTCAGAGCCTGGAGCCTGTTTCCGATTCTGTGTCTCCCTCTCTCTCTGCCCCTCCCCCGTTCATGCTCTGTCTCTCTCTGTCCCAAAAATAAATAAAAACGTTGAAAAAAAAATTAAAAAAAAAATATTCTAACAGAATCCATATGTAGTTAAAAGGTGAAAGTTCCAGTGCTTGCCTGCAGGAAGCTTATGTCTGGTTTCTCTATATAAGACAAATGGTAAAGAAGAAAGCAAGTATGTGAAGTTACCACCCAAATGATTATACACTATTTTAAAAAAACAAGAACAAAAACAAAACCAAAAATCTAGAAATGGGGGCTCCTGGGTGGTTCAGTTGGTTGAGTGTCCCACTCTTGATTTCAGCTCAGATCATGATACCAGCCCCTATGTTGGGCTCCATGCTGAATGTGAAGTCTACTTAAGATTCATTCTCTCTCTCTCTCTCTCTCTCTCTCCCCCCCTCCCCTGCTCCTACTCTCTTTCTCTCTGTCTAAAATATATATATTTTTTTTTAATTCTAGAAATGGAAGTAAAAAAGGATAGTAATGAATCACAAAGTAAACTTATGGTATATTTACTTTTGTTAGCCAGCCTTCAAGATGGCTTCCAATAATCCCTTCCCACCCCCTACATTAGATAAGACTGATCTATGTAATGAAAAGGATATTGCAAAAAATGTTGGGGGATGACTTCAGAGGCTAAGTAGAAAAAGCACATGGCTTCTGTCTTGGAGCACTTGTCTGCAAGAAGCTAGCTGCCAGGTTGTGAACACCCTTAAGTAGCCATAATGTAGTGGTCCACATGATGAGTAACTGAGGCCTCCTACCAAAAGCCAGCTCCAACATGAAAGTCACATGGATGAGCCACCTTGGAAATAGATTCTCCAGCACTAGGTAAGCCTTCAGATGAATGCAGTTACGACCAGTATCCAAACTGCAAACTGACAGAAGACCCTGAACCAGGACCACCCAGCTAAGCCACTCTCAAATTCCTAACCCACAGAAACTGGTAAACACAGTAAATGTTCAGTGCTATTTTAAGCCGCTTGAGGATAATTAGTTATACAGCAAAGATGCTTAATGAAGTTAGACATAGCTTGGAATCAAGAGTTGGCTCTATTGTCTATGAGCATGGTCAAGTCACTTACCCTTGTCTAAGCCTTATTTTATTCAAATGTGAAATACATGTGTTATCCAACTGTAAATACCTTATTATCACTCTGATAAATAACATAAATAAAAGTATTTTGAAAATAAGAATTTTGTAAAACTTAGGATATCATGATTTCCTTTCTTTATATAGGAATTCCACATTTTCTGACTGTCAACTGTTCTATTTCTTGATTTGATAGAGGAAACGTGGTTAGCAGAGCAAATCTTGGGTAAGGCAGCCTCACACATGTGTCAGGCATAATGTTAAGTGGTTGATGCAACCACACAACAAACAACAAATAAACAAAGAAAACACCCTGTTACTAGAAGAGATTGAGTTTGAAAGATTGTGAGAGAATAAACATGGGGAAAGAATATATCTTCCTCTAAAGATACAGAGTCTTCCTTTGAAGATTTTGGGAGCTATAAAATTGTCTTCTTATTGGTTCTGTTGCCACATTTCCATTTATCCAGGTTCTTATTTCCTGTTTTATGCTACTTACTTCCTCTTCCTTCTTCTGTGGGAATCTTACATTTCACAGGGATTCCTTTATAGTTAAACGTTTCTGCATTTATCTTGATATAAAACCTTACAATTATCTCACCTGTAAAACTGTGAGTTTTGTTGTTTCAAAGTGAAGAATCATTTTGTGATTCCTCTTACTCACAAAAGTATTTGAGTACTTAGTATGTTTTTCTTTCTTTCTTTAAACCATGCCTAGAGGTTTTACAATATGTATGAATTTCTTCTCTTTGTTTCTATAGGCTTTCCCCCTTTAACCTTTGTCAGTATCTTCCAGGCCTAAAACTCTAAACATTTGCATCTAAAAATCATAGTACTAAAAATGTTGTTCAGCTATGCTCTAATTGCTATTGTCCTCTTGATTAAATACAGTGTTAGATGACAGAATTGGAGAAACTCAATTTTTATGTATTATGCATGGTATAAATCATCTCTGCACATATACTTGTTACTTAAATGTGAGACTACTACTTGGAAAAACAGTACTTGTGTTAGTTTGTGTAAAAAATAAAAAATATTGTGCTCATTAACACTGTGCTTTTCAGTTTCTGGACATCCATCAACTTTCTATCTCCTCTGGACTCTGTGAAGAGAAATTAACTCATAAATATATGTCATCACTCTGTATTTAATGGTCTATAATTTTCTGACTTTAATTTTTCATGCTTTCTTCTTGTTGACCTGGAGACTATGAATTGACAAAATAGTCACAATTAATTTGGCATACAAACTGGCATAAAAATTTCTTCTTTTTTTCATCTTGCAGAAGTTGTACAATCTCTACATCACACAAAGAGGATTTGTAGAAGGAGACACAGAAGGAAAAACAGGAGGTAAAAGCCTTTTGTATTCAGGTCCCCCCACCCCTTTCTTTAATGCATAAAAGGCCTTGCTATGTCTGGGAGTATATGAGGATGTTAAATGTGCAGTCTCATTGACTGCAGAAGAATCAGGAAGGAGGGGTTTATTTTTGCTTTGCTTTGCCCTGTGTTCATTTTTCCTGTTGCATAAGCTTTTTATCTACATTAATTTTAGCCTCCAAAGATGTTTTGCATAACACAGAATTATAATGTAGTGTCTAAAATAGTGCTGCAAACCATAGTTTCAAATACATTAGGAAGATGAATCATTTCCTTAACATGGGCCAGTGTGTTATTTGAAACGATTACTTATGAGACAGAAGCAATACATAATTAAGCAGCATGTGATGAGCAAAAAAAAAAAAAATCAAGGAAATTCAAACAATAAATGCTTCTTCAGTTCTTCATAGAGGATAGGAGAAAACTGCTGCTCCTTCACATTCCCATTTTGAAATAAAGGGGTGTTGAGTACCATAACTATGTATTCCAGTAATGAGTAGAAAGATCTGGGCCACAGAAATGAAGAAATGGGCTAAGGCTGCTTTACATCATTTTGGATTATAAATCTTCTACAAATCTGTTACTGGGTATACATTATTGTGTTGAATCTATTTCTCTATTGGAGTTTTACTTCGTGTGTGTGTGTGTGTGTGTGTGTGTGTGTGTGTGTGTGTGTGTGTGCACTTACATTTTTTTTTTTTACCCCTCTTGAAACAGCTTTAAAATCAAAGTCTGCTCCAATTCTGAACAGCAAGAGGAAAGGGAAAGGGGTTAGCTATCTGTAATGCATTCAAGTTTGTAAGAGTCTTGGATATTTTCTCCAGACTTTCTGTCTTAATGGCTATACCAGTACCACCGTGAATACTAATGACATATAATAGAGGGCATCAATCATGGTCCATCCAGGCGAGGGACGTAAGTATGTACAAAGTAATAGTCCCTCTGGCTTAATGAAACCTTCTCAAAGAAAAACTATTTGTATTCAAATTCAGGTAAACTATCAGAGAGCTTGTAAAGGAGAAAGATAACAGTTCTTATCTGACTCTCAAAAACTAGTCTGTATAATTTTTTAAGGGCAGACACTGGTGCAGGGAACCTCTATCATCTTACTTCTTTTCCTTCTCCTATTTATTGGGCCTCATTAAAGTCCTGGGCACACAATGTTTACTGAACAAAGGTTGGAAGAAACATCATAGGAGATGAGGCTTTAAACCTCAGAAACAGAAAGTAAAAGGGTATAAGCAGCTGGACTTAATAAGATTTAGATTAGCAAATAGTTCTGCAATTTTCAAAGTTTGCTGGCAGCCTATGGAGTTCAAATCAATCTCTATCTCAGACTTAAGTCTCATCTTTCTGCCATCTTCTTAGACTATGTGTCTCATTTCTACATATTCTTCTTTGCTAATGGTAAGTAAGTCTCAGGAGTGGTTTTGAAACTCATTAACTTTGGGACCCAACTAATATAGCGTGGCATTATTGTAAAGTGAAGGTATAGCTCAAATATCAGAGACACTATCACAGCAGCTACATCCTTGGAATGAGTGCATCAGCTTACAAACCTCATTTTTGCAAGAAGCTCTTGATGAACCTTGAAAAACATGTCAACAGAGACTTCAACTAACTGCAAATTGCAATGTGTTATAACAGTAAAAGAGAATGTCTAATTTATTCGAGCATATAGTATTTCCCATAACCTGCTCAGTCCTCTGCTATCATTCAAGACCTTTCTGAAAACCCACTCCTACCATTAACTTTTCCAAACTCACGCAACTAAAAGTGATTATCAGAGCACAGACATATCCACACTTTATATAGTAATGTATTTGATTATGAGTGCAAAGATTACTTGGGCCAGGGACCGGCAAATTTAGTTACTAAATTTGCCCCACATACAGGTGAGTCTTTGTCTATTTCTTCTTTTGTTATTCTCACCATATACAATTTATAGTATGAGCTTCTAAAGGACACATAATTTTAGCTGAATTCCTAGATCTATCTGAGGGAGAAATTATAGAGAAATATGTCTTAAGAGTCCAATATTGCTGCAATAGTGCTTTCTGACAAATAACCACAAAATCTCAGTGGTACCCAACCAGAAGCATGTTTTCTCCACTCTGTCTACATATCAGGTTAAGCATGACACAACTTCAGTCTGTGTATCTACAGAGCTTCTGGACTTTGTTTCTCTTGATTCATGCTGCAGTCAAGGCTGAAAGGGCAGTAGGTAGCTAGCTGAGTCCCATTCTTTTCATGGCAGAGATCTGAAGCTCCTAGAGAGGGCAAGCCAAACCTTATGTGATGTTTCTTAAGGCCTAGACTCGGTACTTGAACACTGTCCTTGCTACCCATGGCCCATTGCATAAATCATGTCTTTGGTCTAAGACAATATCAATAGGTTAGGAAAAAATAATCGTGTCATGGAAAGGAGAGGCATAAAGTCAAAAGTACACTGAAAAATATTCTAAATCTACCATAGTCTCCTGTCTTACTCAAAAATGTTTACATCTATCACGTACATTTACATTTGCAGAAAGAAAAAGCTCTCATTCCAAAAATCTCCACTCTCTTTCCCAAGGTCTTCTCCAAGTCTTGAAGGCCAGATGTGGTTCCTCATGACCCAGAGACTTATCAACTAAATAGAAACTAAATAGAAAGATTATCTGTTCCCTATACATGCAACATTAAGCAGTGCAAAAGGGACAGAATAACTCCAGGAAACACTTCCATAGATAAAGGGAAATCCCAGTGGGCAAATGTCACTAGGACCCCCTATCCTGTAAAAACAGACTGTTCCTTGAATAAGCCCTAGTTCTGCTCTCCCTGGGAATAGTGCCTTAATACATTCTTTTCTGTAGTTCTCAGTTTCACGTTCTGGAAGATATTTCATGTTTCATTCTCCTCCTGGGCCACTTCAAAAGAGCAAATACTATTTTCACTTATGTACTTCTGTGTAACAAAGTACCTCAAAATCCAATTGCTTGGAAGAACAATCATTTCTTATTTTTCATGATTCTGTGTACTACCTGACTTTAACTGAGAGTTCTTGTACTCCATGTGGTGTTTTCTAGGGTCACTCATGTAGCTCCATTCAGTTGAGAATCTAGCTGGGGCTGGAAAGTCCAAGATAGTCTCACTCACAGCCCAGCTGTTGGTGCTGGTTGTTGGTTAGGACAATGAGAGTCACCTCTACAGAATCTGTTCATGAGGCTCTCACCATTCAGTAGGACTTTAGATCCAAAGTCATCTCTGGCCTACAGCTCCGTTAACCCCACTAGTGAGGTAATATCCTACTCAAGACTCTACCAAGGCTCATGTATTACAAGTTCTCTCTGTTCATGCTGGTGGAAATGCATGGAACAGAGCATGTCCCAGAACAACATGAATTCTTGGAGTTGTTGAGAACAGTGCTTTCTGGTTCCTTCCCCTACCTCATGGCCTTTGATGATCATGAGGATTAGAACTCAGTCAAAATATGAGGGCTCCTCCCCACCTCACCTATCTTTGAAGCTTGTTCTGTGCACCTCCCTCCTTTTCCATAGTTTGCCCTGATAATTCTAGCCTGGAATCATCTCAAACTCGCTGAACTTTCTTTACCAAACAATCCTGTTCTCTTTGTTTAACCACTCACTGCACTGCAGCCGAGAAACTGCCTCCTGGGCAGTAAGCTAGGGAAATTGTAGGATTCCTTCTGTTGGTTTCCTTCTCTCAATGATAACAGTCCTGCCTATTGTCCAGTGTGTGAAAACAGCTGATTCATATGTTTTGTCTGTTTTTCTAGTTGGTTATGGACAGGGGGCAATTAATCCTCCATGGCTGGAGCAGACTCTTAAGTAGTTTTTAGTACTCTATTTTATCTACACTCTTGACTAATTACCTATACTTTGTTTTATTTTGTAGTTGCCACTTTACAGTTTTAAGATATGTAACTTTGACTTATAAAAGACTGCCTTCACACGACATTCCATTTCATGTATAGTGTAAGAACTGATGACGACATAATTTAATACTCCCTTTCTAGGCTCTCTGCTATTGTTTTCATTCATATTTTCCTTGATGTATTATAAACTCTTAAAAAAATATTATTTTTGCTTAAGAGTAGATTGTCTTTTAAAGAAATTGAAGATTTAGAGGAGAAAATAAGTCTTTTGTATTCATATGTATAGTAACCAAGAGTTCTTCATTCCCTTGTATAGATCCAAGCTTCTTTCTCATATTATTTTTCATCCTCCTATTGAACTTCTTTTTATATTTCTTGTAGTATAGGTCTACTACAGGCCACAAATTCTTTCAGCTTCTGTTTAGCTAATAAAGTTTTTTCTCACTTTGTTGATGGATAGAATTCTAGATTGACCATTTTGTTTTGTTTTTGTCTTTCAACACTTGAAAACAGCCACTCCAATGTTTCAGGCTTAGTGTTTTCATTATAGATCTTCCCCATCCTTTTAATATTACACAGGGTCTGATGAGAATATTGTAGGCATTCTTCCCTTTGTTACATTGTGCATAATGTGTCTTTTTTTTCTTTGCCTGCTTTTATTGTATTTCTCTTAATAGCACATGAAAATTTTCATTCTAGCTTTTTTATGCTTATACTTTGCATGGTAATTTTTTTCTCTGTCTGTACTTTGAACATCCTAGCTGTGTATGTATGTGTACACACACAAACACACACACAATCTCTTGAAGTAGCATATAGGTGGATTTTGCTTTTTTTTCAAGCTGAAAGTCTTTCCCTTTTAATTGGTGTGCTTCCATTAAATTAATTTGGCTGGATTTACCACTTTTTGCCCTCTCTGTATTTGTTTGTCCTGCTGCTCTTTCCTTCCTGTTTTAAATTAATTGAATATTTTTATAAGTCAATTTTAGTTATCTATTGGCTTTTTAGCTATACTTGATTGCATTCTTTTTATAGGTTACTCTAGCAATTAGAATATATATTCTTAACAGATCAAAATATGTCCTTAACTTTTCAGTCTAGTTAGTATTAATAGTTTATTATTCACATAAAATATAGAAAGGATACAACCATATATTTCCATTTACCCTTCTAGACTTTTACGCTATGGTTGTTATATGCTATACCTACACACACCGAAACCTTATAATACCATATGATAGGGGCGCCTGGGTGGTTCAGTCAGTTAAGTGTCTGACTTCGGCTCAGGTCATGATCTCGCGGTTCGTGAGTTCAAGCCCCGTGTCGGGCTCTGTGCTGACAGCTCAGAGCCTGGAGCCTGCTTCGGATTCTGTGTCTCCCTCTCTCTCTGACCCTCCCCTGCTCATGCTTTGTCTCTCTCTGTCTCAAAAATAAATAAAACATTAAAAAAAATACAATATTATAATGTTTGCATGAAATAATGTGTATTTAAAAAATAATTTAAAAATTATCCTTTACTTTCAATAAAAGACATCTTCTAATTATATCTTTGTTTCCACTGCTACATATTTCTTCCTGAAATTTGTTTTCCACCCGGTATAATTTCCCTTCAGTCGCACTACTACTTCATTAGTTTTTATCTAAAAGCGTCTATTATTTTTTAAAATATTTTTTAACGTTTATTTATTATTGAGAAACAGAGACAGAGCACGAGCACGGGAGAGGCAGAGAGAAGGGAGACACCGAATCTGAAGCAGGCTCCAGGCTCTGAGCTGTCAGCACAGAGCCCGATGCAGGGCTTGAACTCAGAAACCGCGAGATCACGACCTGAGCCAAAGTTGGAAGCTTAACCAACTGAGCCACCCAGGCACCCCAATCTAAAAATGTCTGTATACAGCCAATATTATTGAACGATATTTTTCCGAATTTCAGGAATTAACACTTCAGCTTTCATTTTGTTTTGTCTGAATAACTTGTGATGGGGAAGAACTTCAGGCACAGTAGTTTTAAGGGAGTACATCAGGAAATTGGTGTCAGGCTTATTGATTTTGAGATAAATTCTAAATAGATATATAAGCCCAGTGGTTAAGAATTGGATAAAATAAATTAGAAGTTGTCAGCCTATACAGCTAGAGCGACGACACTAGGAAAAAACCAACAAGGGAGTGAAGGCAGATAAAGGAGTGATGGGAGCGATGACCTGTGTCTTAGGGCATTCCAACATGAAGATGTTAGGAAGAAGAAGAGGAACTAGCAAAAGAAAGCAGCAATTCATGAATTAGGAGGAAAATTAGTAGTTTGTTTATCCTGTAAATCAAATAAGGAAAGAATTAAGGGAAAGAATTACAATCAACTGTGTCAAGTGCCACTGATATGTAAGAAAGGGAAAAAACTGGCCATCAGAGGTAAGAGACTGGACATTAGCAACCTTTAAGTTTTGGTGAAATGATGGGGTTAAAAGTCTGACTGGAGCGGGGAGTTAATTTCTGATGATGACACACGTGAATAGCTAAGCACCTTAACTAGAACATAATAATGATATACAAGTAATGTTGTATTTTATTTATGGTATTATTAGTTTATGCTTTTCTACTATTTTGTTGGATTTATACCCAACCAGAAACTACCTCTTCTTGAGAACGACCCTCCACCGCAGCCCCTGAAAGTATGCCAGTTCTGGTGACAAAATTAGGGCATCTTCATATATTTGGTTTTGATCTGAAAATGCCCTGACCCATTATGAAATCTTCAGATATCATCTCCCAATATCATCTCCCTTGCTGAAGGACCTCTTCAATCAACCAAAGGGAAATTTCCCGTTGCCAACATATTTTACAATCACCTAAGTATGCACGTGCTACATCTGTGGGGTGACTCTGAGGAATTGTAGACACATTATTCATAGCTTCATCTTGTCATCCGTGATAGAAAAATGTAATGGGATCTGCTTAACTTTGGAAGTTCTCATTTGAAGTATAGATTCTCTGATTATACAATAAAGGAATGCACAAATTAACAGAATGCTTAAAATTGTCCTTGACTGAATTAATGATTAACATACGTCAGGCATGTTTGTACATTAAAATAATTATAACAAAAAGTTTGCCTATGAATTGGAGGCTATTATCATTTCTGCAGGGGTAGGTATGACTCTTTTCTGTGTCAACAAACTTTCAAAACATACAAGGCTATAATTATAGTAATTTGCATTGATATCAGAGACTCACACACTTTTGGAAGCTTAGGCTACACAGACAATTGATTTGCTTGTTGGACTAAATTTATTCTTAAATTTAGCTGAACTATATGCCCATTCATATTTTAAATGCTATTTACTATCTATTTAGCTGACATGTTTTGGTCATTTAAATTAGCAAAATGGGAGACTGTTAAATACTTTAAAAAATATCATATTCTCCACAAACTGCACCACGTATTACAAATGAATAAAATGAGCCTGTGAAATGAAATGCTCAAGGTCACATATCTAGCAAGTGCTCTTTCTCCGCACCACCCCCCCGCCCCGACTTGGAGGTTCATGAAATTCAAGAGGAGTGCATGAGAGGAACTTACTGGTGTATGATTCCCCTAACGCTGTTTTTACAAACATTTGTTTTTAACTGATATGTTCACTTCCATCATGGACTGTCTAGAATTTTCATCAGATTTTTTTTTTAATTTTTTTTCAACGTTTATTTATTTGTGGGACAGAGAGAGACAGAGCATGAACGGGGGAGGGGCAGAGAGAGAGGGAGACACAGAATCGGAAACAGGCTCCAGGCTCTGAGCCATCAGCCCAGAGCCCGATGCGGGGCTCGAACTCACGGACCGCGAGATCGTGACCTGGCTGAAGTCGGACGCTTAACCGACTGCGCCACCCAGGCGCCCCCATCAGATTTTTAAAGGGTCTGTGATTCAAAAGATTACCTGGAATTCCAACCTATGTTTCCGGCTTCTCAGAATAATACACTGACAAAGTTAATCTGTTATTCACACAAAACCACATGAGATCCTTTAGAAAGGGAATATTTGTCTACACATCTTGGGAGACTACTATTCACAACTCTCCCATGCTTGGCCGTGAATCACCTTTAAAATAAATTGCACTTAGGCAAGGCCATCACCAATCAAAATGCAAGCAAAAGACAGGGTAAAAAAAAAAAATGTGACTCTCAGGCAATTTCAATCAACTTGAGGGTCACCAAGTACACAAAATATAAACTTCTTTCTCTGGCACAGAATATTTAATCAACTGTTTGAGTAAGATATGCTCTTGTTCCTGCTGGTTCTGTGAATAAAGAACATCAGCTCATACCTGTGTGCACACTTGTTCTTTTCTAAAGCATTTGTGTGCTGTTGTGTGGGCAATATTCTTACTGTATTTCTTTGGGTGTCATGACTCCCAATTTGATGTGGAACTAGGAACAGAAAGCGCCCTAGATAATTATTAAATGAAAAATAATTGCCTTTAACTTAAACATCATTCTCTGTTGTATTTTCTGAGTTCTAGGTATGACTTCTCAGATGAAATAAAACTAAAGGCAAATATAAAATATTTACAGGTATTTTCATTACAATCCATTATACAAGAACCTGCCCATGAACAAAATTCAATTTCCATGTACTTATACCCCAAAAGTAAATTACTCTCCTCTCATTTGTAGTTTTAAAGTATTAATGGGAATTCTATTCACATAGTTCTATCAAACTGGCAGAATTGCTGCTGGCTACTAGATTTTTGGAGTATACACTTTTGACTGCACAGGGAAATTTGGAATTTCCTAACATTGTGAAAAAGAGAAAGAAAGAAAATACAGGTTACTATCAAAGCGACAGTATACAGCTCTAGCAATATCAGAGTGTTTACCTACAACAGGAATAAAAAGGAGTTTGGACCATGGAACCAGAACAACTAGTTTCCAGCAGCCTGAAAAATTAGACTCATCCTTTTTACCAAGAGTATCATGGATCAGGAGTATGAAAAATGATACAAGGAAACAGAATCTACAAGCAAGAGAATGGTGAATGAATGTCTTAGACTTAGCTATGATCACATAAAATGAAAAAAATTAAAAGTGGCTTAAACAATACAGACCTTCATTTCATTCTTACGTAAAGTGAGTCTAATTGTATGCAGTCCGGGACTGTTACAGGGTTCTAGTGTTATTAGTATAAAGAATTCGGGGCAATCTAGATCCCGTTACTAAGGAAATAGTTAAGTCAAATGTGATGGACACACACTAAAGAACACAGTCCAGAAGTCAGAAAGAATGAACTGGATGTGTCAACACAATAGAAGTAAATCACGGGGCAAAAAAATTGTGGTGGATGAAAATGCAGTAGACAGAACAAAACCTCTAGTAGGTAAAAATAAATATACAAATGTTAACACTACATATTTTCAAGGTTACCAATGTATTCAAAGGTTTATTAAAATGGCAATCTATGAAGAAAAAAAAATGGTGAGGAGTTAAAAAAAGGAAAAGATTACAGATAGATGATTGATTGATTGATAAATAGACAAAGAGACACTTTCTAAGGAACCACATCTGTAGTGTCTCATGACACAGAAATATACGAGTAACATTATACCGGAGTTCCATGAAAATCAGTAACAATAACATCCTAACAGAAAAGGAATGAGTCTTCGGAGGAAGAAAATAGCTCTTTTTTGTCTCTAACATTCAACCACATCCACAGAGACTATATACTAGGAACCTTCAATAGAGGTAGAATGACATATTCAGCAGCTGTGAAGTAAAGAGATTGTTTTTAATGAATGATCTGTTGTGAGAATTGACACATTACATGAGATTATGACGGATATTCTTTAATATTTTGTATGCACTAAATAAGGAGAGAGTGTATAAAATAAAGGAAATAGCGCTTCAGTTATGAAATACATTTAGACGAATTAAAGACATTCAAATTTTTATAAATGAATCTAAAAGAGGAGGACTTAAAAACCTCATCAGAACTGAGATTTGTTTTTTTTAAATTCAGTTTTTATTCTAATTCCAGTTAGTTAACATACAGTGTTATATTAGTCTCAAGTGTACAATATAGTGATTCAACAATTCCATACATCACCCAGTGCTCATCACAGCCAATGCACGCCTTAATTCCCATCACCTATTTCACCCAACACCCCCCCAACTCCCCTCTAGTAACCATCTTCTTTCCTCTATAGTTAAGAGTCTTTTTCTTAGTCTGTCTCTTTTTTTCCCTTTTGCTTGTTTTGTTTCTTAAATTCCACATATGAGTGAAATCATATTATATTTGTCTTTCTCTGACTGACTTATTTCATTTACTATTATACTCTCTAGATCCACCTATACTGTAGCAAATGGCAAGATTTCATTCTTTTAATGGCTGAATAATATTCCATTGTGTATATATACCATATCTTCTTTATCCATTTATCTATCGATGGACACTTGGGCTGCTTCCATAACTTGGCTATTGTAAAATAATGCTGCTATACACATAGGGGTGCGTATATCCCTTGAATTAGCATTTTTGTGTTTTGAGGTAGATACCCAGCAGTGCAATTATTGGATATAGGGTAGTTTCATTTTTAACTTTCTGAGAAATCTCCATACTGTTTTCAACAGTGGCTGCACCAGTTTGCATTTCCACCAACAGTGCAAGAGGGTTCTTTTTTTGCACATCCTTACCAACAAGTGTGGTGTCTTGTGTTTTCTGATTTTAGCCATTCTGACAGGTGTGAAATGATACCTCACTGTAGTTTTGATCTGCATTTCCCTGATCATGAGTGATGTTGAACAATTTTTTTCATATATCTGTTGGCCATCTGGATGTCTTCTTTAGGGAAATGTCTGTTCATGTCTTCTGTCCATTTTTGGTTGGATTATTTGAGGTTTTTTGGTGTTGAGTTGTATCAGTTTTTTATATATTTTGGATACCAACCTTTTATCAGATATGTCATTTGCAAATCTGTTTTCCCATTCAGTTGGTTGCCTTTTAGTACAACTAAGATTTAAATTCATGCTCTTCAGGAATTAAAAATAGATACAGAAAATAGCGTACCTTAGTTCAAACAAAGAATACTTTAGACCGTCTTGAGGACAGTGATTAACTTGGATAAAATTTAACCTAGAAAATATAAATTTAAAATGTAATTCTGCTATTGGGAAAAGGTAATTAACAATTCTCTAGAACTATTTTAATGGGGCAGAGAATATTTATAACTATTTTAGGGGAATGGTCAACTCCCCTGCCTAGATACAACTGTTCTTTAGTGTACCATATTATCAGGAAGCATTTCAGGAGTAGAAGATAAGTCCCTAGCAGTGTCTGCTGCAAAATGGAAGGCATTCCAAACTAATTAGAGGAGAACAAGATCTATGGAAATTTCTCAATGATAAACCATAAGAACAGGAACACACACACATACACACACACACACACACACACACATACATGCACAGCCTGTTAATACTACAGAGTCAGGTGATAATGGAGGCATTCACATATGCCCAAATAAAACACACACAAAAAATGACCTAAAATTTTATTTTTTTTAGAATTTATTTTTTCAACGTTTTTTATTTATTTTTGGGACAGAGAGAGACAGAGCATGAACGGGGGAGGGGCAGAGAGAGAGGGAGACACAGAATCGGAAACAGGCTCCAGGCTCCGAGCCATCAGCCCAGAGCCCGACGCGGGGCTCGAACTCACGGACCGCGAGATCGTGACCTGGCTGAAGTCGGACGCTTAACCGACTGCGCCACCCAGGCGCCCCAAAAATGACCTAAAATTTTAAAAAGATGGTAAGAAAGAAAAAAAGAAAGTGAAGAGGAAAGTATGGGTTCTGATGATAGAGTGGAAAAGAAAGTTAATTCTGTGACAGAATTCTAAAAATGAATCCCCAAGACTTCTTTCCTTAATCTCCAGAACTCTGAATATATTGAGATACTATACCAAGTATACTTACTTTATACAGCCAAAGAAACTCTTGAGATGCAAATAAGGTTACTCATCAGTTGTCCTTAAAATAGAGAGATTTCCTAGATTATCTGGGTGGACCTAATCTAATCACACAAGCCCTTTACATTCAAAGACTTCTTTCCGGCTGGTGAAAAGAAAACCAGAGAAATTCAAAGTACAGGAATGATTTAACATGCCACTTCTGGTTAGAAGATGGATAAGACCACACAAGGAGGAATAGACAGCCTCCAGAAACTGAGAGCACCCTCTATGTCAGCCAACAAGAAAATGGGAACCTCAGTCCTACAACCCCAAAGAAATTAATTTTGCCAACAAGAAGAATGAATTTTGAAGGGGATTCTTTACCAGAGCTTCCAGAAAAGCATTCAGGCTGGTCTGTACCTTTCTTTCCATCTTGTGATTCCCTGAGCACATGGCACAGGAGTCAAGCTCATCTGTGCTTCTGAAGTAAAGACTGTGAGCTAATAAATGGGTGTTATTTTAGGTCACAAAGTTTGTGGTGCTTCGTTATGCAGCAGCAGCAGCAGTAGAGAACTAACAAACCATAATTATATCAGCGCAGTGCTACTGTGGATTTTTTTCAGGGAATGGAACAAGATGCATCTGCACCCCATGAGTAAAAAAGAATTATATATCAAAGTAACCATTTTGACTATTATTTTGAGTATAAAGGACATGGCAGCCCAAGCTTTTTCAATGAAGGAGGAACTAACTAATGTCGTAACATAGCATTCTTAATGAAAAATAACGAACAATGACGAGCTAGTTATTATGAATGTAAAAGTTCCCCAAATGGCCTAAAACAAGTATTTATTCCATTTGATTTTAATAAAGGTCATTATTTTGAATGATAGCCGATTTTTAAAAATTAATTTGAAAGTAATTCAGAAATTATTTATTAAATATAAGTATAAATTATTAAAAATTCAACAAAAGCAGCACCGTGTGAAGAAAGCACATTCAAATACAACAAGTTATCAGTTCCAGTGCTGACCGTACAAGTATACTTACATGATTTTGGAGAAGGCCTCTAACATTTTGGCCTCTGTCTTCTGATCTCTATAAGTTTAGACTAAATCAGCCCTCAGGTGAACTAAATTTTGATATTTACATTAGAGAATAACTGGCTAAAAGGTAAAGTATATTGTTGAAAACAAATATATATATGTATATATTTTTAAATATGCTACATTATAATATTTACTATTTTTCTTTATTTGTATAAATGTATATATTTTATATATATATATACAAATAAAGAAAAATAGTAAATATTACAATGTGGGATATTTAAAATGTGTATTTGAGCAACTTTTCCCAAGAAAACACTATATAATAATAACAAATGAGCAAATGAGATCGTTATACATAAGAGCTTTGTGGAAAAAACTAATACTGTATAGATGTCTATATACATCTATACAGACATATATTATTTCAAGGGAGTATTGAAGTCACTTGCAGATTTTTAATATCAGGTAAAAACTTTTGGAGACACGATATAGGATGTAGGGACAAGAGGTAGGGGGAAAGAAGGTAAAGAATCAAAGGAGAAAAATATGGCCCTGCCCTGAGAACATCTAAAATCTCAAATCTGAGAAAACCAATTCAGCCAAGTGAATGAGGAGAAAAACTCGAGAGAGTAATAAGAAAGAAATTAGGATGAAACACTCAATGAAAAGAAGGAAAGATGTGGATATTTTTCAAGAAAGAGAATGAGACATCTGGGAAATAGGAAAGGCTTGTTGGAATATAAATAATGGTCTAGATGATCATCCTCAGGAAAGGATTTGCCAGGCTTCAATGGCAAGGGAACCTCACATATGATAACTCTATCTCTCTTAGGCCAACTTTCTGGAAAATTTTGACATCGACAGATTTCCTTGAGCAAATAATAACTACCATGTATCTTTCAACTTAGTGAAAGCATCCAGTCAAAAATAGTCAATATAAAAATGAAATGCTTCTAGGTGAGCTGCTTGGAAAGAGTGAATTTTGCAGAAGCATAAACCTGAATTACCAGTCATTGGCAGGCTCTGACTATTTTGAGGCACACTCAAGTATCTGTCAAGAATTATGACATTAACCACTACTTTTCCAATAGAAGAAAAACATACCTGTCACCCTGCCTTTCCTGAAAGTCCTGCCTCAATGACAGGAATTCTGAGATGGGGGCTGCCCCTTCTTAGAAATATCATTTACCATCTAGACCCCAAAGAGGGAAATGGTTGACAGAAATCAGCCCCTGAACCTGTCTGATGCTTCATAGGAGAAGAGCAGAACAAAACCTTTCTAATGGATAGAATTTGCTAATTTCCACTTGTCCCACAACCTGCCAAGCATTACTCGTTTAACATGATAGAAGTAATAGCCTCCTGAAGTGTGACACACTCTGTATACAGTTATTACACGGGTCAGTCAACACAGCAATTTATAGAAAAAAGGCAATGAAGAAATGTACATTGTTATCATTTCTACACTGCAAAAAAAAAAAAAAAAAAAATGGCGTGAGTCTAGAACTTCCCAGTCACATTTTTCTGAACCATGTACTGCTAAGGTGCTCCACTTAGCATTTTCATCTTTCTGTCCAGAATTCTTCCCTGGGGTAGTGTGGAGTGAAGAGGGCTGTCCGGTGAAAAGTGTAACTCTAAAGAAAACTTGCACTGTTATTTAATAATTTAACTCTTTAATAAAATTCTCATCCTTTGTCACTGTAAATGACTTTCAATATAAAAGTAACAGTAGTTAAAACTAGAAAGGAAACACACACACACACACACACACACACACACGCAAAGAAAAGACATATAAGGACGCAGAGTGAAAAGCTTGCCATTTGAGCCTCTTCAATTCGTCATTTCCTTCTCTAGACCCAAGTGGGATATTTCCAGATTTTTGCAAACATACCATATGCTCCCAATTCCTTAATATTAAAAGCTGTCTCATCTTGCTTTATTTAAATGATATTTATAGTTCCCTCTGCTCTATATGTAAGTTGTGGAGCATTTATCCATGATCATTAACATTTATTAAAATATTTCTACCAGGTTTCACATAGCAAATTCTATTTGTGAATTCCAAACTACTACATGTTAAATCTGGGAATCAGAGGGAAGGGGGAAGGCATAGGGGGACTCTTCAGTAATATTTGTTTTTTCCTGTTTTATGTGGTTCTTAATTAGATAATAATGACACTATTTAGATTTCTAGAATGTGACCACGAACATAAAAGGAAGAAAGGGTATACCTTAGGACTAGCTTACCGGGAGACATGGGACAGTGGAACAAGATACTTGAGAGTTACCAACTTAAGGGAGGAAGACGTGGAAATTACAAAAGGTGAACACTTCCATGCTTTTTTTTTTTTTTTTAAATACATGTTTCATCTTATAATCTTTTTCTTCTCCAAGTTAGTATTAAAATAAAGGTAGGGGCACATGGATGGCTCAGTCAGTTAAGCATCTGACTTCAGCTTAGGTCATGATCTCATGGTTTGTGGGTTCAAGCCTCACGTCAGGCTCTCTGCTGTCAGTACAGAGCCTGCTTCAGATCCTCTGTTCCCCTCTCTCTCTGCCTCTCCCCACCACTCTCTCTCTCAAAAATAAATAAACATTTAAAAAATTTTTAAATATATTAAAATAAAAGTATATTTCCTGAGTAGATTGATAATTCTTAGTTAGAAAATGTCAACCTAGCAGAATTTCGAGGTGTCAGGCTCTTAAGCCTTGCTAAAAGTATTCCATGAAGTGAATATCCCTTCTATAAATAACTGAAGATTTGAGTGCAATTCATTAGGCACTTAACATATTAACTGATCTCTAGTTATCCACTCAGACCCCACAAAAGGTAAAAACCTTATTTTTAAATTATCAAAAGTCAAAAAAAAGTAACTTTTTTTGCTGCACATGTAGACCAAAATCCTGTTAAGACTCTGGGTCTACACCCTGCCTTCCTGGCAAGCTTCATCTCTCAGCATTTGTCTTTCAACCTCTGCAGCACAGACATTCTGCTCTTTTGGTTCTTCATGGATATGCTACACTCCCTCCCACCACAAGCCTCTGCACATGCTTTCCCTTTGTCAAAATGCTTCTCCAACACCACCAGCCTTCTACTTGCTAATCCCTTAGCTCTCAGCTAAGTCACTTTTCCTCAGGGAAGTCCTCCTTTAATCATTTAAAGTTTATTTATGAGTTTTTTTTCATATACCTATATTCTTTTTTGGTTTGCAATTGTACATAACTAAGGTGGCAATTTGGTTGATATCTAGGAAGATAATGCAAGCTTAATGAGAATCCACACATCTGTCTTTGGTCACCAATTTATCCAGAGCATCAAGCAGAAAGTCTAACATCGAGTAGGTACTCAGCAATCATTTGATAAATGAGAGGGTGTTTTATACTCAACTTACATACAATGAGTAGCTACAAGGTAGAATGTTCTAGTGTTAATCTGGTCAATCTAGTGTTAATCTAGATTCTCAAACTCGCATCCACTCTTCTACAGTCAGCATTGTGTTGTTGCTGGGATTAGATTCTGCTAACTGCGGCTTTCCCTTATAAACTGGTTTCCTGCCAATAGCAAGAACCAAGGAAAATTAGGAGCCAGGAGGATAGAAGAAAGGACTTTCCATTCATGTTGGCTTTCTGTTCACTGGGCGAATGGAGTAGCCATGCGTTTCTGAGGATTTGCTTTCCCTGCCAACATTACCATGTGTGAACTTATGGGATGCCTTATTCTATGCATACTCAACATAACGCTTCTCATTACTGGGTAACTTATTTTACTGCAAAAGAGATGTAATAATTGTTATGCATAGAATCACTGGTCTTACCCTATAACCCATCATCCTGAAGGAGCTAGCCTGAGAGAACAGTAAAAAGTAGCCTATTAAGAGACTCAGTTACAGTACTGTTGTGAAATAAATGCCAAGAAATGTGGGAGTGCTATTATACAGAATATAGGTTATGTAATCAGCAACCTAAACATAGTTCTATTTCTTCCATATTATAATATACAGGTACAGGAATCAAAAAGAAGTAAAAGTGACTCTCCTTGCTATTAGACCTAAGAATTCATTCAGAATATTTTTTTTTCCTGACAGAGAAATCTTGGGTGCTATTAGATTGGGGTCTTAATAATCAGGCAGGAAAGGCTTTTATTGGTAAATGTAATAATGGTTCCATTGATTTCAAAGTTGAGACTGTGTCCTGGCCATTTTGGGCTCTTTATGTCACTGGACCAATAAGTGAAGAATGAAATAATGAGAGTGATTATTAAAGGCAAAATGGATTTTTGCTATGCAGTAACTTTGAAACATTAGGAATTCTTTGAGATGCTAATTATGTCATATCAACTAATAAAAGTTAATGGAAAATCAATGAGAGAAAAAGGTCACCTAAGATTCCAAATCTTCAGTTAATCACCACGTAAAAAATCACAATAATGGAAGGTGCACTGAGGGAAAATGGAATGGCAGGTGGAATAAGAAAGGTAAAGGGGCACTTGGGTGGCTCAGTCAATTAAGCCTCTGACTCTTGATTTCCAGCTCTGGGCTCAGGTCATGATCTCATGCATGGATTCAAGCCCCATGTGGGTGGCTTGGGTTTCTCTCTCTCTCCCTCCCTCCCTTGTTCCTCCCTTGTTTGTGCTCTCTCTCAAAAAAAAAAAAAAAAAAAAAACTTTTTTAAAAAAGGTAAAGGGTAAAAACATCAGCTACAACTTCATAGCCATTTACAGAAAAAATATTGTAACAGCTCTATATATCACCTTCTTTGTTTTGTTCCATACATTTACATTTGTATATATTTAATTCCCTTTTTACTCCCTCTTTTCTCTTATTCTTGCATATAAGGATTGTTGGGAGTTATTAATGTTACAATTTATTCTTTAGCTTCTCATATATCCAAGTACGACAGTTACTAAGAAGAGTATTATCATTGCCCAGAGATGGAGACAGAGACTACTGGAATTTTGTGTATGCTTTTTTAGTGAGAGCATCTTTCTTCGTACAAAGGATAGGTAATTCTTGTTAGATATAGCATAAAGTGGTTCAACTGAGTAACTGAGCTGAAGAAGTGAAAAGGTGAGCTGCATCTGTTTTTAAGCTATTGTCTCTGGTCCAAATATAATCTTCTGTCCTCTGCTTTGTGATGCTGGGCTGGGACCAGTGGTGTGCTGGAACCAACAAACACACACCGGCACACAAGAGCCAAATGATAAATATTCATGAGTTTTGAAAGCCAGTTGTTAAATAGTCATTATTTATAATTAAAGTATGCAAATTTTATATGACATAAAGTATACTAAATAGAAAGGACATCTTCAAAACATGTCACCTGACTACCTTTTACTACTTTGAGATCATTTACATCAACTATATCTGTATTATATCTGAATAATATCATCATACTGTCATATCATGTTAATATCTTGAAATTAACTATGATGTAAGTATTTACACCATCAATATGAGCAAGCTCTGGGGCACTTGAGTGCTTCAGTTGATCAAGCATCTGACTCTTGGTTTCAGCTCAGGTCATGATCTCACGGTTTCATGGGTTCAAGCCCCCCATCAGGCTGTGCATGGCAGCACTGAGCCTGCTTGGGATTCTCTCTCTCCTCTCTTTCTCTGTCCATCCCTCACTCACACTGTCTCTGTCTTTCTCAAACTAAACTAAACTAAACTATACTAAAAGTAAGATAAGATAAGGTAAGATAAGATAAGATAAGATAAAAATATAAGCAAGCTCTACAAATACGGGCTTTCTCTTTTCTCCCAGAATCTAGTTGTTAAATATATCAACATACCACTGGTTGGGACTCTGTTAATTACATTTTCATTTGTCAATCAACTACTTTGTAGATTGTGCTAAGAGCACCAGCAGAGGGATATTGAAAGGCAGGAGGAGCAAAGAATTCCTTCCTTCCTGTTTGATCACTGTTACTATCAGCATAGTGCCAATAAAAGCACTTTACCTGGTGACAGTGGCTGGCTTCAATCTTCAGCTTCTTTCAACATCCCTAGTACCAGACTGAATTCCAAAGAGTAACAGTTTGAACTCTTAGAGGTGGGAGGAGAAGATATGCCCAACTCCCATTCAATTTTTCACCTTTGGGCCAACCATTCAAGAAGAGATCCAGCCTACTTCTTACATTTCTTATCTAAACTAGATTATTTTTAATCATAAAATCTGTATTTATTATTCATTGTAATACGATATTTGATATGTGATATCGATGGAAGTTACAGGCTAAATATACTCAAGTCATAACTTTTCCAATGCTTCTTGGTCTTCACATGTTCTTCTCCCCTCTCTTCCTGAGGCTACTTAAAATACACAGAATTATCCTATCTACAGTTAATCACAAATAATAATCACCTTTTGACTTGTTTATTAATGTCCTCATGTTTCAAACAGAGCCCATGGACACCTCTCCTTCCTTTACTTGAATCAATATTTTTAAAGTAATTATAGCAGTTTATCAACACTAAGGGACTTATGTAAATATTTAATAACCATTTTTCCATTAGTGAATATTTTAAATTACTGATAATTGGATCATACCCCCACACAGTGACATAATGACATCATTCTTATTATGAAGTATAATACTAAAAGTCGGGCCCAATGGTTTTGTTTTCTTTTTTTTTTTCAGGCTAAGTTTCATACTTGGAAAGACATTTATGCACTTCTGCATGACCTCATTTATTTGTTAGACAACAATAGAAAGTTAACAATGAACCTTTCTTTTTGTCACATGTAATGCCTTGCTCATATAATACTGATCTAGAATTTATCAATATATTGTCTTTCAGTAACAGTGTGTTCGTATGTATAAAGCCAATGAATATAAGTAGAATTTTCTTGTTTTTTTAATATTGCTAAGATTTATTACATTTATTGATAGTTAGAAGTATGAGTAATAGTTGCTAAATTGTTAAATTACACGTTAAATATAATACAAATAAAGCTTCATGTTTTTAAAAGGACTACTGTTAAACATAATATAAATATATTCTTTACAAATATAAAAACAATTCCAGCTTTCAGCTCTGTGTTGGACTTGTAAACACACAATGGAATTCATTCTTGTTTTCCTCCTACCCAATTTTACAGTATTTTTTCCAGCTTCTCAAATGTACAGCTTTATTAACATGATAGAAGACTCACTGACATTAGAATAATTCAGGCTCCATGACTTTGCTTTCAAAAGGTTTTGAAACAAAACCACACTGTATACACAAACACTAATGTAGCAAGGCAATGAGATTTTAACACTTGAAAAAAAAAAACCGCTTGTTACCTTCAGTTCATGTAGATCAGGACTGGGTTGGTTAAGTGCCTGTAACTGATTTAAGAGGGAAATCTAAAATCAAGAAGTTTTAATAATGTCTTCTCATGTATTATGTAAGAATCATGAGTAGCTGGGACATAGAATTAAATTACACTAATTACATAATCTAATGACCTGCGCTATTTGTATTTAGCCAAGATATCCAGAGATTCCCCAGGTATATCAAGTTAACTTGGTCATACTTAACATTCATCAGTAAAATGATTTATTCGTAGAAGGTTTTTTCTTAAAGATGTTAGAAAAAATTAGAATATTGTGAAGTTGTAGGCCTTTGTGGATTTTTCCTTGATGTTTTTAACATGAAAAACTATCCTAGAGTTTATAAAGTAGCTTGATTTATTATTACTGATGTTCTAATCATTGGCACTTTTTTTGCCTATTGCAAGAATTTTTAAAAGAAAGTTGTATTTTTAAGGTAGATATATATTCTATACTATGCGTATTACCATTCACTATAATTCACCCCTTTTGGTGTAGAGTTCTACAAGTTTCAACAAATATGTGGCTGGGCAACACCACATTCAAGATGTTATGTTTCATCAACCTCTAAAAATCCCCTGTTTCTAGGCAGAGAATCTTCTCCTACTTCAGACTTCAGGTAATGTTTAATCAGTAATCTGTCCTCATAATTTTTCTTCTTTCAGAATGTCACATCAATGGAATAATACATCATGTAAGTATCCAAGACTAGCTTCTTTTACTTAAAATTTTTTAAGACTGATCCATGTTTGTTGCACATATCAATAGTTCATTTCCTTAACTGATAAATAACAGTTTACTGATAAATACAGTTTAAAGTTTGTTTATTCATTTACCAGTTGGAAGAAATCTGTATTCTTTGCAGTTTGGGCTAAGTATGCATAATATATATCTAAACATCTGTGTATAGAACTTTTTGTGTGTACTTAAGTGTTCATTTCAATTGGGATAATACTTAAGAGTAGAATTGTTTATTGAGTGGCAATTATAACGTTAACTTCATAAGAAATTGCCAAACTGATTTTCAAGTAGCTGTGAAATATTATGCTGTCATTGAAATACTGACCTATAATTACTGGCATGAAGAGATAATCCCAGAATTTTTTTCAATGAAACTTTTTTTTTAAGTAACTGTAGATCTGCACGCAGTTACAGTCAATGTTATAGAGAGATCTCACATATCCTTTAATGTCTACCAGGGGTAACATACTGCAAAACTGTAGTCCTATATATTATCCAGAATACTGACATTGATATAGTCAAGATAAAGGTCAGTTTCATCACCACATGGATTCCTGCTGTTGCCCTTTTAAAGCCATTCCTAATTCCTCCTTCCACTTCCAAACTCTGGCAACCACCAATCCAGTCTCCATTTCTCTAATTTTGTTATTTCAAAATAAAGTAATATATAAATGAAATCATACAATATGTAACCTTTGGAATTTTTTACTCAGCATAATTATTTCAGGATTAATCCAACCTGATGTGTGTATTAACAATATTTTTGTATAAAATATCAAGTTATAAAATGCTACTCATAAATGAATCCCATTTTTTATAAACTATAGGTTACCTAAAAATACGTATTCTAGAGCAGAATGATAAAAATGCATAGGAGTAATGACAGCAAATAGGAGTGTTTGTATTCTTTTTATTATACTTCTCATGTTTATGATTATGTGCATGACCTACACAATGCAAAAAACATACATATAAAATGAAGAGGGCAAAGTTTCAAAGTTTTGAAAAGGGGAGTTTCAAGAGAGATGTTTAGCTCCATGTGGTTACTTAATGGTTAACACAGAAGGCTTTATGGTTTTCATTTTCACATAAAAACAAAATAGATTAGTTTTTTTGAAGTGGAACACCTTTATGTCCCTAAATTCTCAAAGGAATATGTCATATAAATCCTGATACAGGGGAAACTAAACTATCAATGCACAACGTGTTTAACAGAGATTTAGCAAAGGATGCAAAATGTTCCTGACACATCTTTTTTTCAATTCTTTAGGAAATCCAAGGGACTAACATTAAATTATAAATTGGCGCAGTCTTAGCTAGATTCTTAGACTTATCTTCTCCCAACTATTACTTGTTTTTTGGATGTTTTCCTAAACTGACCCTTTATTTATAGGAAAGGATGAGAGAAACTGAGTAGTTTAGTCTATGTTTGAAAAATAGGCCAACCGATCTGATCACAAGGTTTCTGTAAAGCAAATCGATTGGCAGCATCCAATTTAAATGACACGTTGCCTTGCTATCCTCCTAATTTAATTTGATAATTGAAATTAAAAATTGGTGTAGCTCTATTTTTTTTATTTCTTAGATACAATATCAGAAAATATTATTGTGATTACACTCTATTCACAAACGTTTTTAAGAAAGAAAATACTGGAATTTCTTGCTGATGGTGATCACATGATTTTTCTGGAAAATTAGAAAAATCATTTCATTTTCTGGCCAGATATTCTTTTTTTCCTGTAATAATTCACTACTGAAACCTAAGAGTGGACATCATAACCATGCTAGCTGCATTTTCAACAGCAAGAAAGCTACGAGATGCCCTTCATAACATCTGAGTGTTGAGGTCCCATTTTTAGTCACTGTCTAAAGAATGAAGCAGTGTTAGGGCTGGATTTAAATTGTCTAAACATCTAGAGTAGCTACCCTTATAATAATAGAAGGCTGCCTAATTATTACATTCTGAGCTAAGCATTCCTAATAAAGGATTATGAAGCCATGTTAGAAAAAATAAGTTATATTTGAAAATGTCACCAAAAATAATTAAAAATATTTTCAGTGAATAATTGCTATGTAGATTTTAGCTATGCAAGCTTAGTAGCACTGTGTAATTAGCTAACTTTATTAGCCACCAAACATCTAAATGCAAAAGAACATGTTAGCTACCAAAACAAAAGAGTGGAAAGTTGGTGAACACATCACATGAACAATCATAAAATTGGTTTTTACAAATGCCACACACAGAGAAATGTAAAGTCATTGTTACCCAATATGCGTTTACGCTAGATTATACAGTCTGCCGCATTCCTAACTCTGTTTAGGACAGTGTTGCTAGGCAGAAATCAAGAACTAGAAACTATACTCAATATAGAAAAATATTTTCCCAGATTTAAAACCATGTCTCTCCCAGATGCAACACAAACTGTCACTCACCGAAAATCATAAAGCAAATCTTGTGTCCTAAAGGAGAAAATCTAGTAACAATAACTTTTGTGCCCAATATAAACAGACATTTCAACCATAACTCTTACAAATGTAAATTTGTACCCAACCCTCCACAGCATGACATTTCCATAAACCTCCTATAATTTGTTGAGAAAGCTGGACCTGCCTTATTCCTGTTCCAGTTTCTGCAGGGAGCAACCTGGAGTTGCTCACTGAAGATGGTTCAAGCTTCATCTCAAATCCCTCTCTCCATTCCAAGTGGAGCAAAATAAAAAGGAAAAGAAAGGAAGAGGATGTCAAGGGTTGAACAGTGTCTCCCCCACGACCCCCACAAAATTCATGTCCATTTGGTACTCAGAATATGATTTTACTTGGAAATAGAGTTTTTGCAGATGTAATTAGCTAAATAAAGATGAGATCATAGCAGGTTAGGGTAGGTCCTAAATCCAGTGACTAGTGTCCTTCTAAGAAGAGGAAAGGACACAGAAAGACACAGGGGGAAGAAAGCCACGTGATGATGGAAGTAGAGATTGGAGTAACACACAGCTGTAAGATAAGAACTCCAAGGGTTGCTGGAAACCATCAGAAGCTGGGAGACAGGCATGGAACAGTTTCTCCTTCATGCCTCCAGAAGGAACGGACCTTGCTCATACCTTGATTTTGGACTTTAGGATTCCTATTCTGAACTATGACAGAGTTGGTGTCTGTTGTTTTAAGCTAGCCAGTCTGGGATAATTTGTTATACTAGCCCTAGGAACCGACACAGAAGATAAAATAATCAATCTGAGAGCAAAAGTGAGTTCATTGGTCAGATGAGTCAAAATTTTCTTTGTTCGCCCAATTCCCATATCTTGACACCACCTACCTTCTACTTCTTAAAAACCTTACCCTGTTATTCTGTCTTTTAGCTGACCGAAGTCTCCTTCTGTGTATCAACAGTGGGTATGTAAAGCTCCTAAATTCCTAAATTAATTCTCTCCTTCCCTCACTGCATCAGAACTATTCCTTCAGTGCAACATATGTGTCTTCTCTTTAAATTATATTTATATTTTATCTATGATCAAAGGGAGGAAAACTCAGAACTTCCAGGGAGACATGAACCTCTCTCTCTCTCTCTCTCTCTCTCACTCTCTCTCTCTCTCTCTCCATATATATATATATACACACACACACACACACACACACACACACACACACACACACAGAGAGGGAAAATATATTTATATATATATAGAGAGAGAGAGAAAGAGAGAACTGGTTAATGACAGTAATATAAAACATAATGACAATAATATAAACTGTGTTCTTAGAATATCAAATTATGTAAGTATGGCTGGTGAATAAGGCCACTAATCACATATTAAATGGCAGAGAGACTGGATTGGAAGTGATTACAGCCTATTTACCAATTGATGACATACCTGAACAAAAAAGATCACCTGTGTTAATTTTACAACTTCTATCCTATCTGGTAAAAAGTATTAATAAATATCTCTCTACCAGGGGATTCTGGTTAGGTGAATATGTCTGAAGCCACCAAGAAAAACTCTAAGTATAAATTTTTTGCACCATACAGGTGCTGTTGCTGCAGAAAATTTAAGGGAATAGTTCTGTTCTATTTCCCCCCCAAAATTCTTCTCATAGGGAATACACTTTGTTCTTAATTTCCAATTCATTTCTCCTAATGGCCCTCAAGGGAAATTAATGTCACTATTTTATTTTTTATAGATGGTGGGAAAAAGAATTGGCCAGATTAACTGATTCTTAAAGGGTCCAGCAATAGATCCAGTGGGAATGGCCGAATGGGAGAAAAAAGGAGCAGTCATCCAGGATGCCTGCCTTTGAAAAGTGCTGAATGAGGCACAAGGGAGGGGCAGAGCAAGAACCATACACAGGTTTTTAGTTCAATCTCGGCATGAGTTCATTTGCTTCATTCCCTTCTATGCCTACAGTCTGTACCTTAACTCTGTTTAGTTCTTCCCAAAGTCCATTTGGGAAGTCAAAGAAGACAGAAAAAAAAATCTAGCAAGGTGACTCAATGTATGAATCGTACTTTGCCAATAGCATGTCTTCATGTAGGAGAGAAAGAAAAAATAAGGTAATAAGAGAGCCACTGAACCTTGAGATCAGCTACTCTCCCTGCAGCTCGAATCTTAGTTCTTCTATTTACAGGCAGGTACTAGAAGCAGTATTTCATCCTTATCTCTAAAATAATACCTACTTCAAAGGTATACAAAAACTTATAATAATTTAAGTATATCTTATCACACAGTTCTCGGAACAGAATACATATCAATAGTCACCTCTATTATTTTGACTTTTAAGGCTGCTAGTCATCTGTACATACATGTAGAATGCCTCTTATCCAAAACACTTGCCTCCAGCTCTCACTGTCAGTTTATGAAACAGGGGGAAATGCATGCTTTTGCATATCACTCCATTTCTCAATGCTGCTCTTTGTCAGGCCCCAAGACTTCAGCGACAACAAGAATCTGGACTGTCTGGACTGTCAGTCTGGACTGTCCCACACCACCACTAACCATCCAACACCTTACCTGAGCCTGGTTGTGTGCTCTGGCTCACCTGTGACTTATAAGAAAGAGTAACCACAATGTAGGACTACCATTTTGTACAGGGTAATTCTGATAATTCACTCCTCTAGGTGATGTCACTTGTGTTCATTGCATTTCTGTGGCTGTTGTATCCAAAGTGCACAGTGTTTCTAGTTTGTGGGGAATGGCAGCTCTAACTTTATTATATTTACCTTCAAATGTATAGGACAGATTCAGTTTGTAATTATGTTCTCAAAAATACATATAATCTCCATAGCACAATGCTAGGATTTTCTGGTTTGGGGAACACTGATGACAGCTCCAGCTTCTGACTCTTTCACACGTGTTCCCTCATTTCAACATGAACATTTGAGATGAATGATAAAAATTTAAAAATGCACATTTAATGTCCTCATAAACTTCCTCATATGCAGAACTGCATCATGAAACAGTAAATAATATCCTTTGATATACAGATGTCTGTTTTCATTCCACACACAGAATGAGAAACAGATGACATAAAACTAAAAGAACAACCCCAAAGACTGAGACATGGGAGCAGATGTTACCAAATGGCCTTCAATCCTAAATCAATTCATTCAAATTTTACCTTCTTTATAGACTTCACCATCCAGGAAAATGACCTGCAAATGCCCAAGTCAGATTTCTCTCTAGAGAATCTCATTTACATCCTTTTTGTTGGCTCTTGGGTACATTTTGATACTTGTGACAGTTTATTTTCTTGTTTTAATTATTTTTTATTAGAGCATTGTGATGTAATGTGCTTTGGGCTGTTTGTATGTTGCAAGATGTTCATTTGCAACATAATTGAACTCATATTTTCCTCCATCCCCTGAGCAAAGGTTAGACTTTGAAATTTTGCATATTATAGCACTTCTCCTGATTGCCTCACAAATTGAATATATACAATTATGTGTATTTCAAAATATGGCAATAAAAATTATATAAATATTTCATGGGATACATTGTGAACTAAAATTTGTAATTTCCTCCTAAACACACATATTCGATGTATACTATGGTGAATCTCTCCCATTCCTAATGGAAGAGAAAACAGGAAAAAAAAAAACATAAAAAAAAAAATTAATTGGAAATGGGCCCTGGAAAGCTGAGAATAAGTTCTGACTCTACAATTTACTAGCTTGTGGTTTAGGGCAAGTTCTTAATCTCACCAAAGCCTAAAGTTCCTCATATGTGTAATAGGAATAATACAACATCATTCTGAGAAATAAAAAAAAAAAAGTCATGCATGTAAAATTCTTCTATATTTTAAAGTATCATTCATGTATGTGTGATTGCTTGTTGGACATCTTCAAAGGTTGTACCCAAATGTGGGTGGTCAAAACAGAAGATTCAAAAATTTTCTTATTACTTTAGTCTGACACTCGTGTAAAAGTGCACTTGAAAATGTCCTCTAAACCTGTAGTTTTCAAAATGTCATTCACATGCACAATATCTTCTGGTTCTGGTTCAGTAGGTCTGGGATGGGCTCATGATTCAGGACTACTCAGCATATGAGCTAGGAGCTATGCCTGACCTTGAACCACTGTCCCCAGTCCATGGCAGAGAGATAAGGAGTTTGTACCCGAGTGTGAATCAACACAATGATTCTTTCATAAAGAAAGCCTAGTTGTGAGAAAATGTCAGCTGTACAAAACAGAGTATTTGGTGATGCAGTTAATTTCCATCTGGCTGAAACTCCTTATCCCGGTGTGAAATGGGAAACAATCCGTTCCGTCAGGCACTTTGACTAGCAGTGTTTTCGATTGATAGAGGAGAAAAACACTTAAAATGTCATTTTATTTTTCATTTGTTGTAAAATTGTTGTCAATCTGAAGTCTCTAAAGCAATGGTGCTGTGGGAAAGAATGCTATTATCTCAATGGTTAATCAGCAAAATGTTGGACTCCAATAGATGTGAGTCAAAACTCCTATTCTGCCATTTATTACCAGTATGATTTTTAGGCAAATTATTTAACTTCTCTAAACCTCAGTTTTCTCCACTACAAAGTGGGGATAATGACACCTATGTCAGAGATATCTTCTCATTAATTTACCCCTTCAACAAATCTGAGGAATTCTAGACAACAGAGTAGTGAAAGAAAGACAAAATTCCTATTTATACCTGATGCCATGGTCAAATGAGACAATAAATATATATTTTTAAAAAAACTTGGCAGTAATTTTTCCTTTCTTATCTTCATTTTCCCCTTTCCCAAATCGTACAGCCAAATTCCCAATTAATTATGACATGGTGAATTATGCTTGATTTTTAATACTATTATGAAAACAAAATTTAAGATAATAAAACATCTGATAGTCCGTATTATATTAACTCACATTTCTTGAAGTCAAGCTGATCAGAATCTAAAACCCAGTTTTCACAGCCTCTAAACTATGCAATGTCAGGCAAGTTCCTTAACCTCCTCCAACTTCAATTTTTGCCTCTAAACACAATGATGGTAAGTTCTATTTCACAGTACTGCTGAGGAAATTCACCGAAATGGAAACACCTAGGTGTATGAGAAGTACTAAAAAAATTGCAGCTCTTTTATTACTAAGGGTCAGCTCTGGATTTGATTGACCATTTAAAGATGATTGGCAAGGAATTGAGCTCATGCTCAAATGAACTCATGCCGAGATTGAACTAAAAACCTGTGCATGGTTCTTGCTCTGCCCCTCCCTTGTGCCTCAATTTCATTGACCATTTAAAGATGATTGGCAAGGACTGTTGCAACCCTGATATTTTGCTCTCCAAATAGAACTATAGATGATTTCCAATATATCTAATGCACACTTCAAACCATGACATTGATAGCTATTCAATATTTGTCAAAGGAAAAGAAGGAAGGAAAACAGAAAAAGATGGAAGGAAGGGACAGGAAGAAAACACAAGATGACAGAGGCCTCAATTCATGGATGTCATCACAAGATACCACAGATGTGATCAGGCTGACATCTGCTCATTGTATGGAAATTAATTTGGTCATACAATACGTACCTCCTTTTCTACTAGCCTATCTTAACATGGGGAATAAGTGATGGACCAGTAAGTAGTACTTGCGTGCCTAGGAACATGGGTTGCTCTATCATTAGCATCATTTTTCTCTGTCATTTATCCTATGGGCAAAGGAGGATTAAAGTTAAGATTAGGGGTGCCTGGGTAGCTCAGTCGGTTGAGCGTCCGACTTCGGCTCAGGTCATAGTCTCACAGTCTGTGAGTTCAAGCCCCGCATCGGGCTCTGTGCTGACAGCTCAGAGCCTGGGGCCTGCTTCGGATTCTGTGTCTCCCTCTCTCTCTGCCCCTCCCCCGCTCATGCTCTGTCTCTCTCTCTGTCAAAAATGAATAAACATTAAAAAATTTTTTTTGTAAAAAGATAAATAAAGTTAAGATCACTTTAAGTCTGTGACCTACCACATAGTGCCTAAATGATTACTGTTAGCTCTGGGCAGTGACTTCCTAAAAGCATAGCCTTCACACACACACACACACACACACACACACACACACACACACACACTCCCATGCACACGCACACACACACACACACACAAACGCACATACATGCACGCGCGCACACACACACACACACACACACAAATACAAAGTGAAAGGAAAAGAAAAGGAAAAGAAATCTTTTATCCTAAGGTTATGACTTTGTTCTTCCTTGTAAAATCAGACAACCAGTAGTATTCTCTATTAAGGAATTTTAAAGACACTAAATAATCCAGAGAATAGTTCATGATTTCTTTCTTAAAAGCATTTGAGTTTAAAATATCAAAACTTCTCCTAATATTTTGATGTGTACTCACACAGAGAAGTTTTTCTTACGACCAACCAACATATCTATGCTTTAAAGTAAGATAAGCCTGTTTTATTATCTGGTCTGGTCTTCTGCAAGCACAAAACACAGGTAAGCCTCCTGGTCATTAGGGCCACTCAGAGCTGAGCTGTAAGGTCAGATTAGAATGATTAGAATGTCCTCCATATCACTTTGTTTCCCCACTTCTTGTCATTTAGGAGCCAACTGCTCTCAAGACCTCTAGGAAGGTCCCTGGTAGTCATGGTGTTCTCCTACCCGACACCTGTATCCACACCTTCTGTCACCTGCTCCCTCCCATGAAAAAGTACCATACACTTTGGGAAAACTTCCCCTTTAAACCCATCCCATTCTCTCTGATTTTGCCACTCAAAATAACAAAAAATAAATCTGGAAATGCCAAAGCTATATGAAATAAGATATTTGTACTTTAACCAAATTATTTTTGAAATCTTCCAAAATCTTTTTTTAAATTATTATTTATCCATTTATTTAAGTAGGCTCCATGCTACACATGGAGCCCAATGTGGGGCTTGAACTCATGACCCTGAGATCAAGCCCCTGAGACTGAGATCCTGAGATCAAGACCTGAGCTGAGATCAAGAGTTGGATGCTTAACAGACTGAGCAATCTAAGTTCCCCCAAATCTTCTAAAATCTTAAGAAGCATGAGCTGCTTTACTATGATGACCATTATTGCCAAATACACAACCAATACAAACTTCCGGTTTGTTTCAAAATCATACCAAAAGACAGAATGTGGTAAATTCCATAAGATAAATCTAAACGTAATACTATGGAAGCTGAACAGAGAAAGAGGTTATTCCTGGCTAGAAAAATCAGGGAAGAATTTTTACAAGAGTTAATATATGCACAGGACATTAAAGAGTGAGTAGGACTCCTATGAACTGAGACATAATCAAGAGGTCATTGCTACACTGCTTTTACCAACATATAATGAAAGCAGTGTTGTGTTTAAAGTTTATGAGATTAGATTTGTGATGAACGAGAACCTGTATAAATATATTTGCCATTGTCCTGTCCCTCAAAGTAAAAATGCAATACTTGAATGAAAAAGATTTAAATGAAATATAGACCTTTTAAGGAACTCAGGTTATTGTACCTATAGGCTCAGATAAGGGGAAAGGGAAAAAAAAGTGGTAGGGAGAAAGATTTAAAATTACTCTAAATAAACCCTAATGCAAAATTTGAGAAAGTGTAGTTTAGCACAACATTTCTTATTTATAAAATTAGATATATTTAGAAGAGGACAGGGAAAACACAGTGGATGCTATTGCTGGGAGCATTGATTGTATCTGTCTTCTAACACTGCAGGCAAATTACAGCTCTTGGAAACCGGATTGTCCTCTGTTAAACACTATAATTTCTAATATAATTGGCCAATAAATAACAACATAAATTAATTGCTGTATTTAAATACTAATGAGATTCATTTCTATTGAGCTTTAGCATATTTCACACATGCATTAATGTGCCTTAAATCAAGGGAATAAACCAAACTACAGCAACCTTGTGGACATTTTTAGCTTGTAAAGAGCACATCTTTGTGGTGATATTTAAATAAGCCTACTTTATATGGAAATTTGGGTGTGTTCAAGCTACTGAGTATATTTTTACTCAGTGAGGTTTTTTTTTTTTTTTATAGTTGGGTTACTCATTAGGCTGTGATTAATGTCATGCTTATTTTTATATGCAGTTAGAAAACTAACATTTACATGGAATAAGAAAAAAGAAGAGCAGCAAGAAAGGAGAAAGAAAAAGCGGCCGACACCAAGCTAACAACCAAATCATCCATACACATTGCTTTAAGCACCTCGGTCAGGAAGGGGGACAGAAAATTATTCAACAATCATATTGGTGACTGAGAAGATAAACAGTCCTGCTAATCCTAAACACTGTGATTCTGGTAAATCTTGGGAGTCTGCATATAGAAGGTAAGTATGAATATAGTTATTTTATGCTGTTATTTCTATAATAATTTTTTGAAGGCTCTTTCCTTTAAAAAATCAGAAAATAGAAACTCATCACCACATGTAACTTGATTTATCGCTCCATTAAATAAGAGCTGTCAAAAGACCACAGCCTACAAAATTTTAAGCCTTCTTTTCCAAAAGAAAGCCAGGGAGAATACATTAAAATGGATTCAGTTATAGTATGAGAAAAACTTTGGTCCAAGTAATGGATTTCCATGCCTTCCATTTCACATTCAACTATATCCCCAATTTGTTGGTATTATAATGTTAAGTATTTGCACACATAGTTTGTTTACAAAATACTTACTGGCAGTATACCATAAGTGTAACCAGAGGCCAAAAATGTATCTTCTCAAAGTCAAACCCTAAGTTAGGAGCTACTGAGGCAAGACAAAATTTCTTTTTATCTAAGTCATCTACTGGAATTTATCCATTGAGTTGTTAGAAATATATTTACAGCAACCATTTAACACTCAGATCTGGTATTTGTAGGGAGGGAATGTTGGTGTTCACTAGTCATTCAAACTCTTCCTTTCTTTTGAATAGAAAGTTTTAGTTATTTTATTCCTTTAATTTTATTCCTTGACTGTATTTCTTTGTTTATTTGCTTATTTATTTGTAGTCTTTTAATAGAAATGATTACTTCTTTGGAATAATTGATAAATTATGACTTATTCAAGACTTGGCTTGAACACTCCCAATGAAAGGAAACTAGAGAGAACTCATAAACCACCAAAGAGCAAATTTCTACCCATTAATCCTAATTTTCATCTTGGGTGGAAAAGGAAGCAAGCATACAAAAAGGAAAAGTTTATTACTTCTAAATAATAAATCTTCAACTATGTAAAGACTCTTGATAAGATCTTAGAGACTAATACAGATTCAACAGAACACTTGTTGAGATTATATATTCAGGTCCTACTGAAGTGTTTACTAAGGTTGGCAATGAAAAGGCATGTGGTCAGTGTGGCTGATTCCAGGCCTTCACACAATCAATCTATTCAGTAAGTGCTAGCCATATACCAGGTATTGCTTAAGACATGAGCACCCAGAATAAATGAAATGTGCCCTTTGTTCTTATGGAGCTTTTGGCAGGAGAGGGAGATATTTAACAAATAATTACACTTGGGATAGGTGCAATCAAGAAATATTATTGCCACTAGCTTTCTCAATGACTCAATAAGATCCAAATGCCTTCCCATTACCGGCCTAGTCTTGTATCATGCTCCACACTTCAGCAGCAGTAACCTCTTTTTATTGCTTGAGTATGCAAAAGCACTTTCCCACTTGAGGAATTTTGTACAAGTCACCTCACCCTCTTAGAATGCTCTGTCTCATGACATTCATATGAAAGGCTGGGTCCTTCTCATGGTTCAAGTCTCAGCTTAAAAGAGGTTCTCTCCAACCACCTGTCTAAAAGTAAATCACTCTTTGGAACATCTGGGTGGTTCAGTCGGTTGAGCATCTGACATCAGCTCAGGTCATAATCTCGCGGTCCATGGGTCCAAGCCCCGTGTGGAGCTCTGTGCTGATAGCTCAGAGCCTGGAGCCTGCTTTGGATTCTGTGTCTCCCTCTCTCTCTGCCCCTCCCCTGCTTGCCTTCTGGACTCTCTCTCTCTCTCTCAAAAACAAATAAACAAAAAAAAATTTTAAGTAAATCACTGCTTAAAGTACTTTTTTTCTGGGGCATTCTGCTATTTCCTACATAATACTTACCTAAAATTTATAACTGTTTTTAAAATTTTGATTCTTGTTTATTTTTCCCAAACTAGGATTTATTTTTTAATTCAAAAATATTTATAAAGTATAGCAGGCATTGTTTTGGCTTTGGGATATAACAATGAACAAAACAGACTTAAGTTTCTTGCATTCTTGGTATCTTTATTTTAGACGGGGAAAACCATAAACAAATGGAAAAATTCAATGTGTAATATGTCAAGAAAGTAGAGAAAGAAAAGTACACAGAAGTGGAGTACCATTCTAGATAGGGTGGCCAGGGAAGAGCTCTTTGGTGAGATGACATTTGCATCCATGAAGTCAATGAGGGCAGAAACCCTGTCCGTATACTCCAACACCCATGCCTGGCACAGTGGCTGCTCCATACAAGTACTCAACAAATATTTGAAAATTGAGTGAGCGAATTAATTTTTAAAACTATGTTCCCAAGCACATATTGGACCATATCCTTATATGAATCTCCCATCAGAGACAACTGGAGGAGACAAGCCTACAGAAAGGAAAACGTGACAAACAGCTGTTGCAGCAATGCAGGCAAAGATGATTATGACATATATTGTGGAATGGCAGTAGGGATGGGAAGTAACAATGGTGGAACACAACGACAGAGCAAATGACAAGAGAAAGGGTGAGAGGAAGGAGAAAGCAATGACACCAGCCTTCTTGCTTAAAAACTTACATGGATGCTAGTACTGTTCACTTATTTGGGGAACATAGAAAAAGTGCATGAAGGGGAAAGCTGGTGAGTTTGTTTTTAGACATATTAATTTTGAAATAATTTAGAATATCTCAGTAAATATATTCATTTTATCATAGGATCAAAACTACAGATAATGAAATTTACACCTCAAAAATCATCAGCATATAAATGATAATAAAGTAATCACCAATCCAGTGATAGAAGAGGATCATAAAAAGAATTGTAGGAGGGGCGCCTGGGTGGCGCAGTCGGTTAAGCGTCCGACTTCAGCCAGGTCACGATCTCGCGGTCTGTGAGTTCGAGCCCCGCGTCAGGCTCTGGGCTGATGGCTCAGAACCTGGAGCCTGTTTCCGATTCTGTGTCTCCCTCTCTCTCTGCCCCTCCCCCGTTCATGCTCTGTCTCTCTCTGTCCCAAAAATAAATAAACGTTGAAAAAAAAAAAAAAAAAAGAATTGTAGGAAACTCCAACATTTAAGAGTTGACTAGAAAAACAATTGGCTTTTAAGGCCTTAAAAAAGAACTGTCAGAGAAGTAATAGGGATTTGGAAGTTTATCATGCCAAGAAATGCAAAAGAAAAATGAATTTCAGGGAGTTAGTAAATAGCATTGTTAAATGTTGCTGGGAGGTCAATTAAAATAAAGATTGAAAGATTGACAGTAGTGACGTGCCAATGTTTGGTGATCTGGTCAACAGAAGTTTCACTGTAGTGCTGAGGTCGGGTATTAGATTGGCATAGAAAGAAGTCAGAGTCAGAGGTGAATAAGTGGAGGCAACCACTACAGACAGTTATACATCTCTAGAATTTTCACTGTGATGGAGAGGGAAAAAGAGGAGGGTATCTTTGAAGCCACGGAGGGAGGGGGTAGGAGGAGGGAGAGTAGAAGGAGAGAGTGGAACATTTACATTTGATATATCAAAAAAGTTGGTAAATGTGACTTCTTTTTTTAATGTTTATTTGTTTATTTTTGAGAGAGAGAGAGAGAGAGAGAGAGCACAGTGCACATGGACAAGTGGGGGAGGGACAGAGAGAGAGAGGGAGAGAAAGAATCCCAAGCAGACTCCATGCTGTCAGCACAGAGCCTGATGCTGGGCTCGATCTCACAAACCTGTGAGATCATGATCTGAGCTGAATCCAAGAGTCAGATGCTTAACTGACTGAGCCATCCAGGCACCCAGTAAATGTGACTTCTATGATGTTGTCTAAACTATCATTAATGTATAAAATCAGTAGAGACTATATCATCTCTTTAGGGATTTCCTTCCTTCCAATCACACAGTAATAATAAAAATACCTCTCTAGACTTTCAGCTTCAACTCTAGGTTATAATGAGCTAAAAGGAAAGTCCCTACTTCTTTTACAAGGAAAAAGAGCTAATTCATGAATTTTTTGTCTCAATTAACCATTTTATTTTGAGGTCATTGTAGAGTCACGTGTAATTGTAAGACATAACACTGAGTTCCCAATATCATGTACCTAGTTTTGCCAAATTATCACATCTTCCAAGTACTGCCCACTATGTGTTTCCTTGCTTCCTCATTTGCCAAAGTTTCTTTCTTTCATTTTTTTTTAATTGTCTCCCTTCTGTTTAGGAAACTTCCTTTAGTCATTTTTTTAGGCTATCTCTGCTGGCACTAAGTTCTCTTAATTTTCCTCTACCTGATAATGTGTTGATTTCTTCTCTATTCCTGAGGATATTTTTGCTGGACAGAGGATTCTTGGTTGCCAGTTGCTTCATTTCAGTACTTGCAAACATTTTATCAGTTCCTTCTGACTTCCATGGTTTCTGATAAGAAATCCTCTGTCCCTTTGATCGCTTTTCCCATGTAAGTAAGGTATCTTTTTTTTCTGTGGCTGCTTTCAAGATGTTTTTAGTCTGTTTTAATCAAAAGTTTAATTATGTTATATTTGCATATGGATCTCTTTGGGTTTATCCTATTTGAGGCTCACTCAATTTCTTGAATATATAGACATATCTCTTGCCAAATTTGGAGGATTTTCAGCCATTATTCCTTCCAGTAGTTTTAAACCCTACCCTCTTTCTCTTCTCTTTCAAGCCTGTGATGACACAATGTTAGATCTTTTGTAAGAGTCTCATAGGACCCTGAAGGTCTACTTACTTGTTTCAATCTATTTTCAAAAGTTGTTCAGATCAGGTTAAAAAAAAAAGGACAATACAAAAGTAAATAGAAAAGGATAAATATGAATCATGAAAATGATCAAATAACCCCAAACTAAGCAGAGAAAAAAGTAAACAAAGAACAAGGAAAAAATGGAAACTTCCAACAAAATGGCAGATCTGATTCAACCATATAAATATTTACATTAAATCTGAATCTACTAAACAGACCAATTAAAAGAGATCATCAGATTGCAAATAAAAGCAAGATCCAACTATATGCTGCTTACAAGAAACCAGCTTTATGTATAAAAAACAGGTAAGTATAAAGTAAAACAATAGATAATAATTTACCAGGTGATTATTAGTGGAGAGAAAGTGGGAACCACTATATTAATAACAGACAAAATAGAACTAAGATTAAGAAATGCTGTTAAGGATAAGAGGAATGTTACATAAGGAAAAAAGATCAATTCTCCAAAAATACATGATTCTAAAATGTATACAGCTAATAACAGAGTTTCAAATACATGCTGCAAAATCTGATAGAACTGAAATGAGAAACAAATTCAAAATTATAGTTAGAATCTGCAACCTATTAATTACTAGAACAAGTAGAAAATAAATAAGAATGTAGAAGACCTGAACAACACTACCAACCAATTAGACCTAATTGATATTTACAGAGCATTTCACCCAATAATAGTAGAACATACCCCTATAGACACCAAAGCCATGGAAGAAATAATGAGGAAATACTAGTTTTATGCCCAAATACTCCACAACTCAGAACAAACAGAACAATTCCTTGACAGACACAAATTACAAAAACTACCAATGACTCAGAATAGATTGAATGATCCTATGTCTATCAAAGTAATTAAATGCAAAATTTTAAATCTTCCAAATACATACACACACACACACACACACACACACGCACACACACGCATGCATGCGCACTGCCACACTCACACGAAACTCCAACGTGATTTTACTGATAACTTCCATCAAACATTTAAGGAAGACATATCATTTCTACATAATCCATTCCATAAAATACAAAGGTAGAGAGTATTTTCCAACTCAGTGTATGAGGACATTTTTTCTTAAAATTAAAATCAGAAAAACGTAAGAGAAGAAAATTATAAGCTAATATGTTTCACGAATATAGACACAAAAACATCCTCAAAAACATATTGATAACCTGGATCCAGCAATATATAGAAAGGGAACACATTACAATCAAGTGGGATTTATTCCAGGCAGGCAAAATTGGTTCAACATTTAAAATCAACCAATGTAACTCATTACATTGACAGAATAAAGGAGAAAATACACATGATGATCTCAAAAGAAAGAAACCAAAATAAACACCTGACAAAATGCAACATCCATCCACAAAAAAGCAGTCTGAAAACTAGGAACAGAAAAAGACGTTCCTTGACCTGATAAAGGGCAACTGCAAAAAAGCCCAGAGCTAGCATCATTCATAATGCCAAAAGACTGAATGCTTTCCTATTGACTATGAAAACAAAGCAAAGATGCCTCTGTCATCATTTCTAGTCAAGATCATACTTAGCTATGGGGCGCCTGGGTGGCGCAGTCGGTTAAGCGTCCGACTTCAGCCAGGTCACGATCTCGCGGTCCGTGAGTTCGAGCCCCGCGTCGGGCTCTGGACTGATGGCTCAGAGCCTGGAGCCTGTTTCCGATTCTGTGTCTCCCTCTCTCTCTGCCCCTCCCCCGTTCATGCTCTGTCTCTCTCTGTCCCAAAAATAAATAAACGTTGGAAAAAAAAAATAAAAAAAAAAAAGATCATACTTAGCTAGCATAACAAAGCAAGAAAAAGTAATACAAAGAATATTTCTTTCTTCAAAATACCATATATTTCTTCAAAATGAAATAAGCCTGCCTCTATTTGCAGATATCATGGTTGCCAAGCATGTAGATAATTTTAAATAATATAGCTCTAAGCACTGATAAATGAGCTCATTAACAAGCATAAGTAACACTCTAATTCTGTGTTTTGAAAGTATGATTCCCAAATGACCGGGACGAAGAGGGAAGATAGGGTCATGGACAGTGTTAGCATGAAGTAATTTCCAGTGGCCAAAGTTAGAAAAATTTAAGCAATACAATAATGAATAACGGTGTCAAATTGTAATTCAAAGACTAAAATAAATACCTATAATCAGTTCAACTGATATGAATATATAACCGAAGGAGTAAGTTAATGTGGAAGTATGAATAATTCTTCCTTACAGAAAACAAGACTAAATCAATAAATACCTCCATAAAATTAAGCTTTTCTCCCTCTCCAGTAAAAAGTAGCTGAACTAGTATCTCCTCTTCAATCCCTATACTTAAAGAATTTTTTAGAGTTTATTTATTTATTTTGAGAGAGAGAAAGCACAAGCAGTGAAGGGGCAGAGAAAGAAACGGAGAGAGACAGAATCCCAAGCAGGCTCTGTGCTGTCAGCAGAAAGCCTGACGTGGGGCTCGAACTCAGGAGCCCCGAGATCATGACCTGAGTCAAAATCAAGAGTCGGACATTTAACCGACTGAACCACCCAGGTGCCCCTATATTTTCATAATCTTATGAACTGAAGCTTCAAGATGCATTCCAAATTTCTTTTGTGTTTTTTTTTTTTTTTGAGATAGAGAGAGACAGAGGGTGAGTGGGGGAGGGGCAGAGAGAGAGGGAGACACAGAATCTGAAACAGGCTCCAGGCTCTGAGCTGTCTGCACAGGGCCCAATGCGGGGCTCAAACCCACGAACTGTGAGATCATGACCTGAGCCGAGTCGGATGCTTAACCGACTGAGCCACGCAGGTGCCCCTCAAGATGCATTCTAAATATTTTCAGAAGGAAACTTAAAATTGCCTTTCTTCCTTATAACATTTTTATTTCTAAAGTTTGTTCACATACTTACTCCTTCACAAAATCTCTTGAGAAAAATTATTCTTCATTTTGACTGTTGAAATGTGACAATGGAGCATATCAATTTCTCAAATCTTAATTTCTATTTGTTTTTCTACTCTTGTTCCCCTCACTACAACTGCAGCATCTACCCTGGAGTAGAATGATGTGAGAATATTTCAGCAGGTATCATCTAAGTATAGTTGCTCTCTTGAAGCACTTGAGTTTGTATACTTCAACTGGTTTCTGGAAACACCCGACCTTCTCTGTAAGGGACTATTTCTTGTACTCCTGCTTCTCAATACTACTACCGGCAAAGTATTAACCTTTTCTTTGGTTCCAACAGACTTTTAACTTGTGGTGGTATTTATACATCTGATATAAACACATGACAAACTGGTTCCAAAACCTTTAATACATCATATGGTTTGTCCTTAGTTGAAGAAGAATGATCAAAGGGTTCCACACTCTTTCTGTTTGCAGTGTGTAAGTCCATTCCATTACATGGTGCTATCATTATTTTCTGAACACACAACTCTAGGATAGAAATAAAATATCATATGCTTGCAATGCATAAATCATTCAAAATCTCCATTTGTCCAATTGTCATGAAATCTCATGACAACTTTCTTAGTCTTCTATAAATATTTCTTCAGTTAAATTCACTATGTTGCTAGCTTTTTGAGACCAAGAAATCTCTTAGCAAGCCAGTCAAAGCAAGATTCAATTCACTGTTACCCACTGAGCTGTCAGATTTAAAGATGAATTCTTATTGTTTTGACATGACCAAATGTGCAACGTACAAGAAACAGAAATAATTAAATTACTAATATCACTAATCTTCAGGTATACAGCAGAATATAATTCAGGAAGAAGTTTTTCAATAAGTTTGCAGATGTAACATTGTACCAAAAATTCATACTGTAAAAACAGATCTCAAAAATCCTTCATGTTTATTTAAAAAGTTAGTAGCTATAGCAATTATTTCAACATGTTTCATTTAAATTTTAGTCACTGTATATGTAAAACCACAGGTATAGTCCTCTTAAAGCATTCTTATCAAATCTATTATCTTGAAGGATGGTTGATGAGAACAAAATTGTTTTGAATACTTCATTTGTCTTCAATAACTATTTTTCTTCATTCTTTAAATCCTTTATTACTCTTGGATATTTTAATATTTAAAAATATTTTAAAATGTGTATTTTCTATACAACTGACCTCTGAGTATTTCTTATTGTTATTTTCAATTTTGTTTAATTTCAATTTCCAATTGTTTGATGCAAATATATAGAATTACAATTGATTTTTGTATATTGAACTAGTATTGTAACACATTGAAAAAATCATTTATTAGTTCTACTAGCTTTTTTGTATTTAAGGTAATTTTCTACCAAGACAACCATTTTGTCCTTGAATAATAACAATTTCCCTTTGCCCCAGACATCAGACCTTAGGAAACCATATCAAGAAAGGAAGTAAAAAGTAAGAAGGAAAAAAAAATTCCCCAATGACTCAGAAATAGGGAACAATACCTCACTTCTCCAACTTCCCTTTATTTCAACTGGCCAGCCCTATTCCTCTGAGAATATGACCTCACTTAGCTCAATGGTATGTTGTAAATTAAGGTCCGCTGAAAGGATGAACTGAGATCAATTGATATAACACATGTGAAACCATTTTTAATGCATAACAAAAGTTACCTACTAATATTATTTAGGATTGAGATTCCTTAGGATTATTGTTTACTTACTGCTTTCATATTTTCATATTTTTCTTAAGTTACAAATTTGGTATATTTTATCTAGAATCTTTACTGATGTTTTACATTATGACCTTCAAAAGGTTACTTATGAAAAGGTGCCACACTAGTTTATTATTTTCATTTCCTTAAAAGAGAGAAAGAGAAATAGAGGAAGATTTTAAGTGAGTTAAAAGTTTAAAGTCATCTTCAATTTCCTTAAGATGGACAGATTTTCAAAAACAAAAATGGGGTTGTGAATGGAAAGAGCCATTCTTGAGAGGTTTTAGTTCTTAAGAATGCCTCACCTGAACCAATGATCTCCAATGCTGACAACCGAAGGAAACTCTCAAGAGAGCAGACCACGTGAGTCCTTTCTCTTGCTCGGACAAGTTTCTCACGACAGGCTTCTGGTAAACAAGGTACAATGTCTCTCACCAAACACAGTTGCATCTTTAATTTAATTTGGCCAGTTCCCAAAGACAGAGTCAAAATTTCTTTAAAGAAATAAAGACAATGGATGGAAGGAGAAGAGGATAGAAAGAGAGACGAGAGAAGCTGAGTTTTATACTGACTTTTGGATGTAGTTGTATCTCTCCCTTCACTAGTTTTGCCTCCTTTAGAATTTCATTTTTATAAAGACAGGAAGTATCTATGACTATAATAAGCATGGCGTTGTCAGTCTTTGCAAAATAATGATCAGTGAAAGACAGGAAGATTTATTACGACTTTTCAGCAAAATACATTCTTCTAAAAATAACACGGATTTCAGTGTGATAGTATAATACATACAAGTTGCCTTTAGGGAAGTTCATTTTATATAGTGATTAAAGATATACAAAGCTCCCTCTTCCCCCTGGCTTTAATAATGTATACCAACGTTTGGTAACTAACATGGATGTTTTGGTTTTTAGCTGTGCTGAAGCAGTTATGTTTCATAGTTAATGAATGAATGGGCAATCCCTACAGAGTTGATGGGCCGGGTGCCTCTCCCTTTGCTGATTGAATTAATTTACTGTTCCAGGCCTCCGATGCCCACTCACTACCACCCCCAAGCACTTTCTAAAGCAATTATGCTTCCATTTAAAGCCTCTATTGAAATAAACTTTGATGATAAAAATAATAATTTCCTTCAGTTCACTATCCTGAATTGTTTTAATGTTTAGCAAACAACTCTCCAGAGCCACTTTCGCTCTCTAATTTGTTCTGTTTCATTCTTATTGGAAAGCACAGGACAGAGGCATTTTGAGAGTTTGTTCTGAAGCTTCTAAGTAAGATCTTCTTTTGATGGGATTGATTTGGAAACCACTCCAACTCACTAGGGAGGCCTTTATTGCATTCACTTGGAACTGTTTCTAAAATGACCTTAAAAATAATTCTTTAAATTTTCCACAGGAGGAAAACAAATATAAATTCTCCAAATATCATTTTTTCCATTTTGGGTAGAGAAAAACTGGCTCTCTATTCAACTCTTCCTCCTTGTTAGAGTTTTTTATATTGTCAACAAAACCATAATTGTGATATAAGTCTATAATTTTAAAAGAAAATTTAAAAATCCACTTTGTATGGAAAGCTTCCAAAAGAAAAAAATGTCCCAAGTTTGGAAAATAGCCAGCAGAGTGTAGTTAAACTCCGAGAAAACACTTTAAGAAGATTTATTTTTTTCAGAAAGTGTTGTATTTGAAAATTGGAATACATGGCCTAATTAATGTTTAATGCTGGCACAAAATGCAAGAGGAAAGCAGCCAAGTTTCAATGGCCACTTCTCTAAAGAGAAATAGAAATTTCACAATCAATCAACATGAAGCATTGATTGTGCAATCAATTATATGTCTATCACTAGTCTATGTGTTGTAGAGAGTACAAAAGAATGAGAAACCAGAGGCTTTGCCTCATTGTAAGACAACATCCAATGATTCAGATAGCTAGCTTATTTTTACCCTAACACTTCCTGACCTCAACTTGCTCTGAACCTAAGATTTTATTAAGAGGTACTTCCATGAAAAGATAGAATTTAAACTGACCTTTGAAGGATGTCTAGGGTCTGAATAGATGGGGGGGCAGGGCAACCTTACGAGAAGATTCAAGGAGGAGGAAACAACAGGCTTACTTTTAGGGCCATTATCTCACCCTGATTACAATGGTGCATGCTTGTCATGAAAGAATGGGAAGTTAGCTTGCGTCTGCTATGATGAATCCAGAAGACATGTAGAGAGATGTGCTACGATTCAAAGGGTTACTGAATGTTTTGAGCAGGGAAATGGGTCAAAAAAATTGACATTTAAGGATAATTGCAAGAAAGAATTACTGTAAACAAAGAAAAATAGAACTTCATAGAAGTCCAGGCGTGAAGAAATATAAGCATAACTAGGGTTCTGGCTTAAAGAACAAAAAACCAAAAAAGATAGAAATGAATGACATTTTGATGAGGGAGATATGGGGAATTAGATAAAAGAATTACATCAAGATGATTTTATAGAATTCAGGCTAGGCAACAGAAGCAAAGGTAGTTCTTGGCAGAATCAGGAGAGTTTGGGCAAAGAGTTGTTTTAACAAGGATGTGTGGAGGAAGGGGGGTGGAGGTGGAGAGTGAAAGAGATGGAATGAAAGTGGTAGAAGAAAGACAATACAATGGTTTTCACCCTGAACCCTGATTTTCTGGTGATGGCCAGACATTCAAACGATGACTTCTAAGTGGCAGTTGTAAAAGATCCAAGATAAGAGCAAGAAACAATGGAACATTCTGGGAAGCCTGAAGCCAAGAAGCCGTCATTCAATGGATTTTCCTGAAAGGAATAACATATATATCCTTGATGCTTTACAAATTATTCTCACCTCTATGATTTCATCCATGCCTACTGTGTAGGACTGATGACTAAGTCACATATAACTAAAGTCACTGTGTTAATCGTCAAGGGTAATATAAATCTATATGCCATCATTACATCCCATGTTACCTTTACATTATTTTTTAAAAAGACACTACATCTTTACTACTTAAGTGTGAGCTACACAAAGTGATTTCCTTATAAAGAATTTGGTATGAAAAAGAAAAGGGGAGTAACTTTATAGTAGAGAAAGACGACTAAAACTACTGGAGTCAGGAGATCAAGGCTAACATCAACAGTGATAAGTCATGCTGACAGTATGTACCCTTGATCTGATGTAATGAAAATGACACTTTACCTCTGATGTCTTCCTCCAAAAAATTCAAAATCTTAAGGAAACACACACACACACACTCACACACACACACACACACACACACACACACACACACACACACAATTCCCAATTGAGGGGCAATCCACTAAATGTTTACCCGGTACTCCTCAATAGTGTCAAGATGAGCAAAATGAAAAAGGTGTAAGAAATTCTCACAGTAAAAAAAGAGCCTAAGAAGCCATGAATACTGAATGCAATGTGGCATCTTGTATAGGATCCAGGAACACAAAAAAGGGACATTCAGTAAAAGCTAATACAGATTTTAGTTAAAAACAATGTTTCAGGGCACCTGGGTGGCTCAGTTGGTTACGCATCCGACTTTGGCTCAGGACGTGATCTCACAGATCATGCGTTTGAGCCCTGCGTCAGGCTCTGTGCTGACAGCACATTAAGCTCATTAAGCTCAGAGCCTAGAGCCTACTTCAGATTCTGCGTGTGTGTGTGTGTGGGTGTGTGTGTGTGTGTGTGTCTGCCCCTCCCGCACTCACTCTCTCTCCCTCTCAAAAATAAACATTAAAAATTTTTTTAATAAAAAAAATGTTTCACTATCAGTTCATTAATTGTGACAAATGTATTAACGTGAGATGCTAATAATAGGGTAAAAGTGAGGGTGGGATACATGGAAACTCTCTACACTATTTTTCCTAAAAGCTATAGGTATTCTAAACTAAAAAGGCTAGCCAGCAAATTGTTTGAACATAAAGAAACCACATAAGGCAGGCCAAAGAACTTTCACTTAGTCATGAAATTTAAGATTTTTAAAAACTTCAAAATAAATTTCCTACCTAAAAAATTCTATTCACACATAGAACATAAATGTTGGAACATAAATGTTGGAAATTAAAGCTAAACAGGATAAATATTTTAGAAATGTGCTCTGAAAAAATGAGTTTCTTTAAGTAAATGTTCTAAAGTAGTTGTTTTAAAATGACAGATTCTAGAATTTGGTTTTATGACTCACTAGATATTTATTAAAATATTATTTACATTTGAAATGCCATTAAAATTATTCTACAATGTTTATAAAATGAGATAGAAAGGCATTTTCAAATCTAACATTTGAATACAGAATTAAAGTTATACCACTTTCTCCCTTCCTGGGGTCAAAAGAATCCATTTGTGCTTTCTCAATTATTCAGAACTAATATTTTTAGTTACTAAAATGATTTACCCGAGACCAACTTCTAGGAGTTAATCCAAATGGTTAGAAATTACTCTAAAAATTACGATTCCTCTTCCAATGACTATTTTATTCCTTTGTTTCAACTTAGAATACATAAGACCCATCCATCTATGATAACTTAATCTTTCATTTCAAATTTCAAGTCTGAATTTTAGATATGAAGTCTCAAGGTCTGGCTAAGAAAATGGAAATAACTGCAAATCTTGGATGGGTATGTTTTAGCCTGTTCAAGTTTGCAACTAGGCCTGGGTGCCTGCAAATTAGGTGTCTATGGCTCCAACCCCAAACCACTATTAGTGGGAGGTTTCATTGAGCTTGAAATGAAAATTAAGCCATATGCAAAGTTTTCATTACAAACAGAACAGAGCTATGACTGTTTGTTGAGTAAGAAGGCTGAGGAGCCATGGCAAATGAGACATTATTAAACTAAAGCCCTATACCCCAGCTCATCAGCAGCACATTGTTTCCAAATCCCTTTGGGAAGCTTCTTAAACTCCTCACATCTTTGATTAATCAAACCGTAAGAGATTTTAGTGATTATTTATTCTGTTTTCTTAACTTCACAGATGTTAAAATTGAAAGGTCAAATGTTCTGCACAAAGGGCACACCGAGCTGGGATGAGAACTACAGTCTCCCAACTCCTAGCTGAGGGTATTCTCTCTCAATATATGTTTTACAACTGGATTTAGAAGATGATCTCCATGACAGATGAACTAGAGATTTAGAAAACATGTTAGCATAGAAAGACTGGGATACGTCTTTTTTGGTTTTTTTTTAAAGCAACTTTGTTTAAAATTGAATTTTCTAAGGTAACTGATATCATGGGACTTTTTTTTTTTTTGAAGTGTTACTTTTACCACTTTGTAGAACACCATTGGGGAAAAATCTGTCCCACATCATTCAAAATCACAAAAAGGATCCAACTAATGAAAATTGTTGCCAAAAAGACAGAAGTACCTAATCGTGCCCTCTTTCAAAACATCTCCCATTCCTTTGACTTTCAGTGGCTACTGCATTTCAAACTGGCTAACTGGGAGTTCAAATATTTTAACATCAATGAATACTTGAAAAGGGTTGAGTATTATTCTCAATGAGACCAGCAGGGACATTAAACACCAAGTCAGTGGGAGAATTAAAAAAAAACAAAACACCTATGATATACAATATATTTTCCACACTCAATTTTTTTTTTAAACTTCCCTAAGTGAAGAACACTGTGACTGAAAGTTAATAAGCCAGCTACTGCTCCTGAAAGAAATTTGAGGAATGCCACATTTTTAGGCAGTCCAAGAACCTAACATATTTAATAAGGCATTTAAACCATTAGTGGAAGCAACAAGCATTATTTAAAAATCAGTAGAATGAGATAAAATAGAACAGACTGGAAAATATTAGAGTGTATCACTGCATAGTAATGGTAAGTATATATGCATATAGTGTCTTAGTGTTGAACTTCTTATTGTACGTTAAGATTTTTAAAAATGGTTGTAAAACACTGATCTAGAACATGACCAGATATGAAACGTAAGTATTTAAAAATCTTTGTGAAGCTGAAGTTACTATCAAAAAGGGTAAGCACTGAACTCTTTCTGTGAAAAATACTATACCATGGACTGAGAAAAAGAATTTGGAGGCTAATGTATATTTTGCAATATTATATCTAGCCAGCTTGTCCACTTGTTATATCACATGCTATAAAACACAAAACAAAAACAAAAGAAACAACATAGGGATAGTAAGCCGAGCATGTTCAAGAGTGTGCAAGAGAAACCAATAGACCAGGGGCACCAGCAATAGACCTGGCTCAGTCAGGTGAGCATCTGACTTGATCTCAGGGTTGTGAGTTCAAGTCCCATGCTGGGCTCCTCCCTGGGCATGAAACCTAAGAAAGAAAGAAAAAGAAAGAAAAGAGAGAAAAGAAAGAAAAAAGAAAAGAAAAGAAGAGAAAAGAGAGAGAAAGAAAGAAAGAAAGAAAGAAAGAAAGAAAGAAAGAAAGAAAGAAAGAAAGAAAGAAAGAAAGAAAGAAAGAAAACAGTAGACCAAAGACCAGGGCCAGCAGTAGGGAATATCTTGAACAACAAATTCTGTAGCTGGAACTAGGCTGGCTGGAAGAAATGTGTTCATTATGACAGAAGTTGGACTGAAGCAGGGAATTCAGAAAGTGTCAGGAGAGGATCTACTTTTCATTGTTTGGACAAGCTCGAGCACAGAATTCAGGTCTATGACTGAAATCTGAATTTAAAGAGAGATATGACAGGGACAAGGCACTGAAATAATAATAATAATAATAATAATAATAATAATAGAAAAAACAGAAGGAACTATGCACTATGTCAGTGTGATTCCAAATGCAAAGAGATGTTACAGAAGCTGAAATTGCAAGGACAATATGTGGAGCTAAAGAGAACTCAAGCCAAAAGATGAAAACTGGGTAAATTAAACAAAGTAGAAGCTTGGTGTCATTAAGTAACTAGAAAGAATGGGACCAGAGGAAGTTAGGAGAGAAGTTGTTTCTGAAAGCAAATAGGGGCAGCTGTAAGAATTTAGTTATTCTTAATACTGTTCATATGTCCATGCATTCATTTTTTAATATGCTGATTAACTCACAAATTAAAGAAAATACTTCTTAAATCACTGGTGTGTGCTAGGCATAACTTAAAGGCCAGGATTCTTAACCAAAACCTCCATTCCTTAGACTAGGTTGTAGGGCCAACCTAGCATGATAGCCTATAGGATTAAAAGCAAAAAAAGAATGAGAGGCTCCTTGACATAGGCATCAAAGAAAGGATATAACCAATACCTTAAAGTGAGGTAGAGAACAAAAGACGTAAGGAACAGATAAATAACTAAGGTCAGAATAATATTTGGGGCTCTTTACGGTAGAGCCAAATAGTCCTGTACACTTCAAAATGGCTCAGTTCAAAAAAGGATATTGGTAGGAGCACCTGGATGCCTCAGTCGGCTGAATGTCCGACTCTACATTTCAGTTGAGGTCATGATCTCGCAGTATTTCAGATGGAGCCCCACATTAGGCTCTGTACTGACAGCACAGAGCCTGCTTGGAATTCTCTTTCCCTCTCTCTCTGCCCCCCCATTCTCTCTCTCTCACTCTCTCCCTCAAAATAAATAAATAAACTTTAAAAAAAAGGATATTGGTAAAGATAGCTCACATTAAAAAATATGACATTATAAGAAGAACTAGCATTTCTTAACTATGTGTCATGCACATTATACAGAGTATCTCGTTGAGTTCTTACTATAAAATTCCTATTCCAAATTTACACTTGTATTATCTTATTTAAAAATAAAATTAAACAAACTGATGTTTAGAGAAGTTAAGTAACTTACCTATGACAACTTTATTATTAAATAGGGGACTTGATATTTGAACCTAAGTTTATTTGACCGAAATGTGGTTACTTAACTGTTTATCTAATTTTAACATAACCAAATTTTAAGGGAGAAAAAGTTATATACTTTAGAAATATTATAGATGGTACTTACCCCCAAAAGGCTTATAGACCTTCTGGGCTAAAGAGGTTTGTATATATAAAACAGAAAGTAATTTTAGAGAATATTTAAAATGCAAAATTAATAGTGCCATGGGCACTGGAAGGGAGGAATCACTCTATGTTTCAGTAACTAAAAGAAAAATGTGGAAAATTTGGGACTTGACTCAGGTTTTGAGGACCTGTTTTAATGAATGGAGAGGAAAAAGAAGTATACTTAGAGTAGAGCATACTTAGATTAAGAGAAATGTGGAGGTGATGTGGAAGTCAAGAAGCAAGAGCAAAGGCTCGCAACGGAAGATAAGCTTCCTGTGCAATGTATTTCCTCAAACCTGATCCAGCGCTCTGACACAATTAACTTGTTCTACTTTAATAGCTACCTGTTTTATGTAAATGTTGTTGATACCTCAGATATCTGAAGTAATCCATTAGCATCTGAGGTCAATAATTATTACCTAAAAAGATGTCATTTGTGCTAAAAATGACACCTAATAGACGTCGTTTGTGCTAAAAATTAAAGTTGGTTCTCTGAAAAGAGAAAAAATTTGATAAATTCTAGGCTAAATATTAAACAAGAAAAAAGAGATGAAACATAAATTTCCACCATCAAGAATAAAAGACATTAAAATTTTATATGGAAGGGCACCTGGGCAGCTCAGCTGGTTCAGCATCTAGCTCTTGGTCTAGGCTCAGATCTTGATCTCAGGGTCATGAGTTCAGGCCCTGCGTTGGGCTCCATATGGAAACACAATGATTAATTTTATGCTAGTATACTCAATTTAGATTAAATGGGCAAATTCTTTAAAAGTATAACCTACCAAGCTACCACACAATGAAATACAAAATACAGATAATCATATATCCATTAAAGAAATTGTATTTGTTGAGAATGTGTCCCAGAAATAACATTCTAGTCCCACATGATTTTCTTGGTGAATTCTTTAAGGAAGAAACTGACCGAAATCTTTCAGAAAACAGAGAGAAGGACCTTTTTGCAACTTGTTTTATTGAGATCAGTAGGACCTTGATATCAAAAGTAACAAAATAATTACAAAAAAAAAGATTATAGACTAATGTATATTGTAAACACAGACACAAAAATCATTAATAAAATGTTACGAACTTGAGTCCAGCAGTTTATAAAAAGGATAATATATCATAAACAAGTGGCATTTGTGCTAGAAATTCAAGGTTTGTTTAATATTCAAAAATTGTTGTAATTTATCATATTAACAGATTAAAGAAGAAAACCATGTGATCATCTCAGTAGATGCAGAAAAAGCACTTGACAAAATGTAACACTTATTCATGATTAATGCTCTATGTAAATTGGGAAAATCAATTTCATAAAAAATATCTATAAAAAACTACAGTTAACATTGAATGGAAATATCAAAACACCTCTTATAGTAGGAACAAGAAAAGGAGGCTTACTCTTACTCTATTCATAATTGTGCTGGAGGTCCTAGTCATTGCAATAAAATAAGAAAAAGAAATAAAATACAGAAAGATTTTTTTAAAGTAAAATTATCTCTACTTGCAAATAATGTGAATATTTATCTAGACAATGCTAAGGAATCTACAGAAATACTACTAGAACTGTGGTAAACTGTGTTTCCAAAAATAGTCACTACACAATTTCTGGTGCCATATATTCTTACAGGATCTTGTCACTCCCCCATCAGAGTCTTCCCCTTTTTCCTTGAAATTGTGCAATTTAGCAACTAATTAAAAAAATACAATGAGGTGGGGCACCTGGGTGGTTCAGTCAGTTAAGCATCCAACTCTTGATTTCAGCTCAGATCATGATCCCACAGTTCATGAGTTTAAGCCCCATAGAGCCTGCTCGGGATTGTCTCTCTCTCCCTCTCTCTCTACCCCTCCACCCCCCTCAAAATAAACTTTATTTAAAAATACAATGGGGTTTCAACATATAAATTGGGGGGGGCATAAACATTTAGTTAACAGCACACCAAAAACTACAAAAGACTGAAGAGAAAATTAAAGATTTATATGCTGTTCAGAGATTAAAAGGCTACTTTAAGATTTTATCAATTCTCCCCAAATTTATCAATGTATTTAATGCAATCTAAATCAAAATATCACCAGCACTTTTTGTAGGAATTGACAATTGGATCCTAAAATTTGAATGAAATTCAAATGACACAGAATAGCAAAATCTATCTTGAAAAAAATAACCAAGTTGGAGGACTTACAACTAACTGGTAATAAGACTTACCAGTATAGTAATCAAAACCATAGTCTAAAGATAGACAAAAAGAACAACAAATGGAATAAAATTAGAGCCCAGAAATAGACCCATGGGATCATTTAATTTCTGACAAATGTGCTAAAGCAATCCAATGTGGAAAACTGAATATCCATATGAAAAACAAAAACAAAAACAAAAACAAATTAGCCTCAACCTCTGCCTCACAACATGCACAAAAAATAAATTTGAAGTGATACACAGGCCTAAACTTAAAAACTAAAACTAAACAATTTTTGGAAGAATACATGAAAGAGTATATTCACTAATTAGAGGTAGGCTAATGTTTCTTAAGCAGATCACACAAAGCAATTTGAACCAAAAAAGAAAAATGTGATTAATTAGACTTCATCAAAATTAAAACTTTCCCCAGAAGCCACCATTAAGAAAATGAATCACCAATGCCATAAAGGCCAAAAATACTCACAAAACACTTATCTGACAAAGAATTCTAATTCAGAATGCATGAAGAACTTCTATAATTCAGTAATTAAAAAACAACAAAATTTTAAAAAATAGTTGAAAGATTTAGACACCTCACAAGTGAAGATATATAAATGATTAATAGTATATGACAAAGTGCTCAACATCATTAATCATTAGGGAAATGCAAGTCAAAATCATAATGAGATAACTGTTACACCCCCCAAGAATGGCTAAAATCAAAGACTGACAAGCCCTAAACTGGCTAGGATGTGGAGTAACTAGAACTCTCATATGTTGCTCATGAGAACATGAAGTATAACCACTTAAAAAAATAATTTAAGTTTATTATAACTTGTACTTATTTCAAAATGCTGACACCATTCTTTTTTTTTTAATATGAAATTTATTGTCAAATTGGTTTCCATACAACACCCAGTGCTCATCCCAACAAGTGCCCTCCCCCGCCCTCCCTCCCCCATCAACCCTCAGTTTATTCTAAGAGTCTCTTATGGTTTGGCTCTCTCCCTCTCTAACTTTTTTTTTCCTTCCCCTCCCCCATGGTCTTCACTCTTATGTGGATCCTGAGATACCATTCTTAAAAATACACCTAACTCTATGACCTGGCAATTCCACTTCTAGGAATTTATGCATGAGAGATTAAAGCATATGTCCACAAAAACACTGTATAAGAATATTCATAGATCCTTTTGTTCACAAAATTCCCAAATTGGGAAAAGCCTGAGTCTGTCATCAGAAAATGATTAGAGACTGCTATCTATTCATATAACGATCATTACTTGACAAATGAAAGGAACAAACAAGTAATACACATAAATAAATCTCAAAATCAATTTACTAAATGAAAAAATAAAAGCCTAGGAAGGGGTATGGGAGTATTTTTTGAGGTGATGATGACGTTCTATGTCATACAGGAGTGTGTGCATTTTTCAAGACTTATTGAATAATATAACTGTGTTTCATCCATTTCATCATGTGTATAGTATACTTAAAATACACAAATATGGGGCACCTGGGTGGCTCAGTCTGTTAAGCAGCTGACTCTTGATTTCTGCTCATATCATGTCATGGTTGGGAGATTGAGCCATGCATCAGGCTCTGTACCCGGCATGGAGCCTGCGTGAGAGTCTGTCTCTCTGCCTCTCTGTCTGTCTGTCTCTCTGTCTCTCTCCCTCTCCCCCTCCCCCATCTGTTAGTGCATGCAAACCTGTGTGTGCACACGCTCTCTCTCTCTCAATAAACAAATAAATAAAATACACAAATATATACTTGTTTTTATACACACATATACATACACATTCAGACACATGCAAATATTGAACTCTAGTTAATGATGGGCATGTTGAAATTATTTAGGGGTTGAATGTACTGATGTCTGCAACTAATCTTGAATTGCATTAAAAAAACAAACTGATGAATAGAGGGATGGATAGATGGACTGACATGTGAAAAAGCAAACGGAGTCAAATGTTAATTGCAGAATCCTGGTTCTGAACATGTGCGCACACACTGTAAAATCGTTTCAACTTTTATGTATGTTTAAAATTTTTCATAAAATTTTGGGAAACATTATAATTATGTAAGGACTTTAAAAGAAGATATAATGTGTTATGAAAGCATATAATTACGAGATTTGATGGAGTCAGGAGGAATTATTTTAAAAGTAGTAAGTTTTCCATTTTTCTTGAGTAATCTGCTGAGGGCTACAGAATGAATAGCTTCTAGAAGTGGTTCTCCTCTAACTTCATTCAAAGATATCTACATCCTAACATCCTTCCACTGTTTGTGAAATAGTACCTCTGTGAACTTCCAATCAGTTCTACCCACTTCCCAGGCATCGGTCTGAATGCTGTGCTCTCAGGGTAGCCCTCTATACAAGATTAGGAATCTCTGGTGTCCTGTTCCACTCTCAGCACTCACCATTATTTGCTCTGTTTCCTTGTTTGATGTTTGCCTTCCTCAACAGCCTAGAAGAGGCATAAAGGCAGTGATCATGTATGTCTTGTTCATCATTATATTCTCGGTTTCTACAACAGTGCTTAGCACATACCAGGCATTAAACCAAGGTATATTGAGTGAATCAATTCTGTTGTGTTAAATATTAAAAGAAAACAGTGGATTACGTGAATTACATAGAAAAGTGCACACTATTCACAGCAAAGTTTTAATTTTAATTTCAATACATTAAGTTCCTGGACTGTTTAAGATAAGATTATGCAAACCAATTGGTATCCTGGTTTTATTAAATTATTGAAAGACTTCTCCCAGAAGAGCTTTTTCCAAATGAAGAAAAGTTAGGTGCTCAAACTGGATAATATCCAACTTAAAAAAACAACAAAACACAAGACTAGTCAATGTTTTCAACTCACTTCCTACTCTTTTCCCAGTTTCTTTTCTGACTTCTCCCTATTACATCAAGGCACATTCCAAACTTTGGACATGAAGTTCAGCATGATGCTAATATAATCGTTTCCAAGGCCAGGGGCAGGGGCGAGGGAAGGCCCAGAGGGAGTAAACAAATAAAGCCAACAATCACTAAGTAGTTAGTAGCTTTTAATATCAGTGAACTAAAAAAAAAAAATCAGCACATGGGATAGAATTATCAGTACCTGGGATATGTATTACTTTGAACATACTCACAGCATGGGGTTGAAAAAGACAACTACAGGATGTCTACTTTGGGAAACTTAAGACCAGAGATGCCTTGCAAGGAGGTGAGACAGTTGTTACAAAACCAAAAAAATTCCTTGCTGCAATAATCACATAGAAAGATTGATGCTGGAAGCAGACATATGGCTCACAGGGGAGAAGTAATGAGATAAAGGCACATGCTGCTGGAGCAGGTGATCTACTAATTAGATTTCAGTGATGTGGTTCATATGATGTTTAGCTGGAAATTATCTTAAAATATACAAAAGAAATAAAACAGAGTAGCAGGGGAAATGACTCAGAACCATGATCATAATGAAATCAGGATGATGGAGCGGACATAAGGTTTTTACAAGACTTTTGTAGACAAATAAGAACAAGTTGTCATGTAATATCAAAATCTTAATAGGATTAAGATTTGAATAGAGCAATTCAAGAACTAGAAATATAAACTCTACAATTATCACTTCATCATATGTTATCTTCATAGATTTACATAAAGGTAGATGAAACTATTGAGACCCTACCATAATAAATATCCATATGTCTAATCTATTTTGTTCTTCCTCACAATTATCTAAGATAATTGTATCCTAAAAAATAGGGCTCAGATAGGCTAAATGATTTGCCCAAGGACATACACCTGTAAGCAGCAGAACCAAGATCCAAACTTAGGGTATCTAATTACAAAGATCCCATCCCTAACCCTATGCAACATGTTTCATCTTATTCCATAGCACCAAAAAGTCATATACAACTCTGAACATGCTCTGTAAGGAAATAAAAATCAATGCATGTATGTGTTTCATAATACATGCTTACTTCTCCACATTACACTATCTGTGACACTATTTGGTGATGGTCTTGACTGTCAAGAAAAGCACTTATTAAGGGCTAGTTACTTAGGATGAGACAATATATCGCACTTTGAACTTAAAACTATTACAATCAAGGAGACTTTTGATATTCCTTTGATATCAATTTTTTTTATGTCCCCATAACTAAATGCTACACACCCACCATAGTTGTTATCATTTTAAACTGAACCATTGATATTGGCTCTTACAACAATGAGATACAATGAGAATATTTGAGGCTTGGGGGGGGGGAAGTGGCAAAACTATCAAATTATTCTTGTATAGCCCTTTGATTTTTAAATGTCAAGGCATTTAGAAAGCATATGAACAGGGTTGCCTGGGTGGCTCAGTCGGTTGAGAATCTGACTCTTGATTTCGGCTCAGGTCATGATCCTAGGGTCATGCATCAAGCTTTGAGCCTTGCATCAAGCCCCTCGTCGGGCACTGCACTGAGCATGGGGCCTGCTTGAGATTCTCTCTCTCTCTCTGCCCTTCTCCCTCCCTCCCTCTCTCTCTCTCTCAATCTCTCTCTATAACAAATAAAATAAAAGGTAAATTTAAAAAAATAAAAAGAAAGAAAGCATATGAACAAGTATTATTTCTAGGGGATTGCTTGAGAATAATTTGGGTGGCTGAAATACATTTATACCTGACTCATTTATTCATAGTTTCTGTCTATTGTAATATTAATAAAACACTCCAATCAAGTGCTCTGAATTATACTTACTATTTCATGTGTTCTGGCAAGTCAATGGATTTGAAATTTTACTTCTAGCTGAGTAAGCATGTATTATGCAAAGTAATATTAATGAATTTATTGAGCAATAAATAAAATTTTTAAAATTACCCCGTTAGTTGAATTAATTGATATGTTACCAAGGATTAGTAAAAGAAACTCAGTTCATTGGCAGTCTGCTTACATGGGAACTTTGACAAGTCTTTTGATAGAAATTATTAATTATAAGTGTGGTAGCAGCATGCCTAAATCAGAAGCATGTGGCAAAGTGAGGATCAGCTCTATGTGCTAGTCTACTAACTCCTAGCAGGGACAAATATTCGTAATAATATTAGTTATCAGTGCCAACAACCAAGAGCTATCTCACTTTTAATGTGATATTTCATAAAAAAAAAAAAAGACTTTACAAAGAATAGTTGGATCCAGGATGAGTTAAATGGGAAAAGGTCTCTGAAGGCAGAGGAATGCATAAAGAGAGTTCAATCTTTAAGCCATCTGTCTGATGAGTGAGAGGAAGCCTGCGGGTAGAGAAAATGGGAAGAGAACTCCTTGAGAATGGTCTCAAGTACAGCTGTGGGGAAGATCTCTGGTTCCTGCTGGGAGGGAAATCATAAAGTCAAGTACTTCTTGTTACAAGGTGAACTTGAGATCCAGAGAGTAATGAACACAATAAAAAATCAGGTTGCCTAGAAATAACAGGTACTCTCGGATTGATACTAAGAATAATTTGCTGGTTAACTTGAAAGATGCGTTGTAAACAAACTTGAATTTTGTAAGAATTGATGAACTGACCCCACACTGAAGTGGAGCTACAGCTAATGGATGGAAACAACCCAGAAAGTAACATATACTTTAAATGTGTGATTGGGTCAAACTCTCTTCTCCTAGGGATGAGGAAAGTTATTCCTACTCTTATTCTAATTCAAACGGAAGTTACCATCTCCACAGTTCCTGTGCTCCCAACACTTGAAAATCACTTTCCTTTTTGATTGAATTAAACTAGACACCTCCTGCCCCTGAGGTGCTGAGTCCTTCTCCTTCTTTGTACCTCATACATGTGTGTTGTTTACCTAATTTACCATATTCATCCAGTAAGAATTTCTTAAAGACCTACAACGCACCAAGCACTGTACTACATGGTGGAAAAAAAACAAGTTTACTTGGCAAATCCCCTTCCAAGTAAGGTTCTACCAGCTCTTTCCCTATTTTCTGAGACTTCAGATACTGGTCCATACCACTAAGAGCTATCTGAAATGGAAAAGATAAATAGAACGGACCTGTGGCAGTAAATCCTTTTAAAAAACCCCAACCATGCAGGGATTTAGTAAGCTAAAAGCCTGTTTGTGAGACTGCTTCAAATCAAGGTCAAGCCAGTTGTCCTTGAGCTAAGGAAAGAAAGTGCCCAAACTAACTGACTTTGACTTTGAGGAAATGTATGTTTCCATTCATGTGGTTATTTCTTGGCAACCATTTACAGAGAACCTACTATGTTCAAGGTACCAATAAAAGTGCTGAGATTAGAGGTGAAAATATAGATAGGCTATGGATCCCTCCCAAGAGGATACAGTGTGTGCCTGCAAATGATTGTGACACAAAGTAGAAAGTGGCAAGTGTCTTAGAGACGAAAATATATAGGATTAACCCGAGTGCATAGACACAAAATTTCAACATGTATATTTCCATGTGGGTATTCTCCCTCTTTTGTTTGTAATTATGCGAAGTCAGCATTTCTCTGTAAGTTATTGTTCTCATTTCAGTAATGGGTTGTAATTTAACCTGACACCTAGAAGTTGATGTAGAGAAGGTAGAGTGTAAATGTAGATGCTGGGTAGGCACAGGTGGAACATAATGAGGAGCTCTGGCATGGTCTGAAATGCAAGCAGCATGGGGGACAGGGAAGGAGACAGTTTGGTGCAGTGAAGAGAGCATCTCTTAGAACTGAGAGTCTACCTCACTATAGGAGCATCAGCTATTCGAAACCTCTGAGTTGTAAGAGTCATCTGTTAATCAGGGCAGGATGGTTTCGACTACAACACATTTAGGTTCCTATTCAGTTTTGGCCTTTCAAACTCCACTAGACAAGTGGGTTCTATAAACTCTATATACCAGGACGCTTAGTTAGCACTGTATGCCCTGAGCTCAGCACATGTTTGGGCTCACAGCAGATGCTCAGAAAGCACTGACTCAGTGAGTGACTAAAAGAATTGCATGTGGGTGGCACAACAATGTCCACTACTTTCTCTCCTTTCTTCTCACTTCTCATCTATGGTGATGAACCATTCTGTTTTGCTGAAGACTTTCCTACTTTTAGCCGTCAAGCTCCACTTCCTGGGAAAACCTTCAGTCCCAGGCAACCAAGGTTGATTGGTCACTTCCTTCTCCCTACATTCCCTGTGCTTCAGGCATGTCCATCATACCTGTGGACCTTACTTAAACCCACTGGGAATATTTAAGACTAAAGACGATATTCTAAAGAGCACTGAAAAGTTTGGGGATTTGTTTCTTTGGTTTATTTCCCACTGGAACAAGTCAGACATTAAAATAGACATAGATTTTCAATGTCTTTCCCTAGTCATATGGCAAGTGAATGGATGATCTGCAAATAGAAAAGTCCTCCTATTTGCCAAAAGCCATCATCTGCCTGAGTACATTATGATATGATAAAAATGCAGAGCATAAGGCTTCAAGTAATACTTGGAACGTCTCTCTTGGATACCAAGCCAAACAGGTGTGATACACAAAACCCAAACTGACAATGAACTCGGATGATCTGGTCACTGCCAGGGCAAAGATACCAGGACAGCTGGGGGGAAAAAAAAAATCAACCTGGCAGTGGGAGACCAAAGCCACACAAGAAATTCAAGAATGCATAGAAATCCAAAGGACGAACCTTTTTTTTTCTTTTTTTCTTTTTTTTTTTTTTTAATTCCCACATGTATCCTGACTTTTAGCTGAACTGGAAGCACTCAGGGCAGTACTATTCCCCAGTGACTGCAAAATAAATGTCATGCCAGTGTCACCCTCCCAGCTCTGAAAAATGCAAAATGGCACTGCCAGCAACTCTCAGACCTCACTCAGAGCTGCAGGCATTCCAGCGGAACATTAAACAATACTGTAGACCGAAAGCTAGATTTTTTAACTAGCCCAGATTTCATGCCTAGCCAGCAAGGATCTTCACTCTACTTCAGTCTGCTGGAGGCAAAGGAATTTTACCATCTGGTATTGATGTCTGGCTGGATTAGGAAAGGGCATCTCTCTTGATGATACTAGTGGGGCATTTATTTCATTTATCTGTGTTCCACTACAGAAATCCTGTGATTACTGTGACTTCAGTCATTAAAGATAAGCATTTTCAATATAATATGGTAACTAAACTTTTAGCAAGGCAAGTCCAATTAAAGAAACATACATCTCTTTCAGTGCCGGGGGGACAACTACCTGTTGGATTTAGTAGGGTACAGCAGGTCTCTCTGTATATGTACTGTACTTTAAAGGGGTTTTCTACCCTAATTTCCCATGAGATGCAACTCCACCATATTTTACCTTTGTGTCCTATTGAGGGATTCATTCATTTATTCATTCAAAAATATACACTGGGTACCAGGCACTAAAACACTGGAGATAGTGCAAGGAACCAGACAAACCCCTATTCCCATGGAATTTACATACTGGAATCAGGAGAAAGACAATAAAATAAGTAAAATACGTGGTCAGTCAGAAAGTGGTAACCACTTTGGATAAAAATAAAACAGAGAAGTGGGTAGGGCAGCAGTTGTGAATCTCCTAGGGCTGGTTTTGAGCCACACTTGAGCAAAAGCCTTTCATCTTTCAGAAGCCCCATGCTATTTCTACTCCCTTATGTTATACAAGTGTTGGAGGAGTTTAAGCAATTAGGTTTGGGTTTTATTTAGATATTGCACAGAGCAAAAGGTATTATCAGAAGGATTTTAATCAAAGAGAAGCAAGGTTAATTATCAAAGCGGTAGATATTTTTTCCAAATCCCAGACAGGTAGTTCACTGCCCAGCCACAATACAGCAGAAAGAGCATGGAATTTGTGGTCAAACAAAACTGGTCTCGAAATTTGATTCAGCCACACCTGCTAGGTGTGACCTTAGGAGCATTATTTTAATTACCATTACTTTTTCTTTACTTTGTACTACCGGTATAATAATTTATTCCATGCTTCTTGGGGTCAATTGTGAAGATTAAATATGCTAATTAATGGAAAGCTTCCAGCACTCAATGATGCTTCTTATGCCACAGTCATTGTGATGCATCACACCCTCCCTTTCATCTTCTGCAATAGACTGACCAAGATTAAGGTAAGAGAAGTGATTACAAAGGGTAAGAATTGACTCGATTAACTGCAACAGTCCTGAAGGTCTCAGAAAAACGGGATGTCTCCACGTATTTCTCTGGACGTAGGACAAATCAGAGGTGACAGTCTAGAATTGTGTCCTTTCTGCATTCTTGCAGAGCAAAGGAAAACACAAGTGAGTTACAGTGCCATTGGGGCTAAGCCTTTCCTAACGTATTTCAGACTTTGTGTGGTGCTGAGACCCTGAACTGAGAAGTGAATGTGTATTCATAACCCAAACTGCTGTGGGTGCTGACAGGATCTGTGTCAACCTAAAATATGTAATGAGACATTTCCATTAAGTCTTTATTTCTAAAGCAGAAACGTATTTAATGAACAAGAAAACTGAGTTTCAATGGCTATAAAAAGAATTTTGATTATTTTCTTTTAAGGAAAAACTAATGTTTCGCATTTCTTTTTTTTTTTTTTTTATTGAAGTGTAGTTGACATGTTTCTCATTTCTTATCTTTTTAGGATTTTTTAAAATTAGTTAAATGCACTCAAGTATCCTAATGCTGAAGTGAGTCCAGGCCAAAGCTCTGATGTAAAGAATCACAGCTTCAGCTAAACTACTGAACTAAGGAGCACAAGGCCAGGTGCTCACAAAGGTCCTGCCTGCTCCTTTCAAGGGGAAGGAGGGCAAGGCACAGTATATGGACAATAGAGAAAATGGAAATGTTTTGGGGAATATAAAAAACACACAGGCCATAGTCAGAAAGGGACTGCCTGTTGACAAATATGATGACCAAGCATCCAGGTTTGCCCGGGACTCAGAGATTTCCTAGGACACAGGATTATCTGTACTAAAATTGGACAAAATAAATAAATAAATAAATAATAAAATTGGACAGTGTCAGGAAAACAGAGATGACTGGTCACACTATGGCAGGTCTCAGTGATCGTATTTGGAGGGTGAGGATGTAACAGGGTGGTAGGGGCAGAACAAGCAGATGCTGAGAGAAGGAGACAGGCCTTAATTTGAGTTTTATTGGGTGGGTATTTTATTTTCACATAGTTTTCTTGATGATGGTGTTTGGGGGGTTTTATTGAGATATAATTGACATATCATAACATCCGCCATTTAAAGCACAGAGTTGAATGGTTTTTAGGAACAGATTATGCAACCATCACTATCTAATTCCAGAACTTTCTCACCAACCCAAAAAGAAACCTGTATCCATTACAAATCACCTCCAATTTCCCCTCTGACTCATCCCCTAGCATCTTAAAAGAAGGTGATTTGAATTTTCTGCATTTAAAAGGATAAGTAATAAGGCACGCACAGAACCCAGAGTATGTTAGGGCTTAACTAGCTGGTGTGTCTGACATAGCCACATTATGAAAGGTTAAAATCAATCTGAATCCTTTAATGAACAATCTCTTTACTTTATTTCCCCAAATCTACTGTTGGTTAGGAAGTAACCTGGTGGGAACTGGTAACTGATGTAATGAAAAGCTTGAGAAAATTACAGTCATGGTTATGTAATCAGCTTTTCTTAGCTCTTCTTTAGATCTTAATATTTTCCAGGATTATATCGTCGCTCTCTATCTCATTTCATTTCCTTGAAATTAGAAACTGGAATTATTAGGTTGATTCGTAACCTTATATTATGTGGCCTCTTTTAAAATTAATTAAGGAGTATGCAATTTATTCACCTTTTCATTAGAAATGATTGCTCATCATTTAGAAAAAATAAATGTAAATATTTTACTCTAAACAAAAGCTATTAGAAAACTGTTTGATCAGCTGTGTCTCCCTCCACATCAATGTCTGGTGTCTATTTGTTCTTGGCTTGAAAGAGCAGTAATTTAAATTTGAATCTGCCTTAACTGAATTTTGCTATTACCAAACTCTTGCCATTCACCATGTTTGCTTGCTGTTCCACAGTGATGGAAGGAAATTTTCTGGATTTCTGGACTCTAGAAGTCACACAGAAACATAAACAGGAGAGGGGTGCCTGGGTGGCTCAGTCGGTTAAGCGGCCAACTTTGGCTCAGGTCATGATCTCACGGTCCGTGAGTTCGAGCCCCACGTCGGGCTCTGTGCTGACAGCTCAGAGCCAGGAACCTGTTTCAGATTCTGTGTCTCCCTCTCTCTGACCCTCCCCCGTTCATGCTCTGTCTCTCTCTGTCTCAAAAATAAATACACGTTAAAAAAATTTTTTTTTAATAAATAATAAAAAAAAAGAAACATAAACAGGAGAACATTATCAAAGAACACGGGACCGCTTAACTGCTTATCATCAACTCTTGGCTTCAAAAGCAAGACACTATTGTTCAGACCATAATTTAAAGTTTGTTACCTGGAGTATGAAATAGTACCATCAAACACCCATTGGCAGGAATTTCAATGGTTCATTACGGCTAGCAGGAATAAATTTTCATTTACTTATGTGAAATAAATGTTCACATCCTACGTTCTCACTAGATCCTGCTTGTGACGCATAGCACACACGTGAAAAACATCTGACCTGGGTTGGTTAGAAGTGCTAAGGCATCTGGACTATATGTGGGTTGAATATGTGATCTCCTCCATTTTATTTTATTCTTTTTTAGTATCTATTTATTTTTGAGAAAGAAAGAGAGAGAAGAGTGCAAGTGGGGGAGGGGCAGAGAGAGAGGGGGACAGAGCATCCAAAGCGGGCTCCATGCTGACAGCAGAGAGCCCGATGATGAGCTCAAACTCATGAACCATGAGACCATGACCTGAGCCAAAGTTGGATGCTTAACTGAGTCCCCCAGGCAACCCTGATCTCATCCATTTTAGAACCACATTCTAAAGAAATGAGCTAACCAGGCACAAACGAAGTTGGCAAGAAACACAATGTGTGCCTTGGTGTAGGATAATAGGTTTTACCCTGGTATTCATAATCCCACAGTGATTTAGGCATCTATTGACCAGTTTTAGGAGATCTGTGAACATACTAAACTAGTACACAAAACATTGTACCTTTTTGTTTTTAAAAAGAAAGAAGTCACCACTTCTCAACAGATTCCCAAAGTGGTCAATTATCCAAGATAGGTTAAAAAATGATTGCTCTTACATGGGCAGAAGAGATGAACAGACATTATTTCAAAGAAGACATAGAGATGGCCAAAAGACACACGAAAAGATGCTCAACATCACTCATCATCACTGAAATGCAAATCAAAACCACAATGAGATATCATCTCACACCTGTCAGAGTAGCTACAATAAAAAACGTAAGAAACAAGTGTTGGCAAGGATATGGAGAAAAAGGAACCTTCGTGCACAGTTGGTGGAAATGCAAAGTGGTGCAGCCACTGTGGAAAACAGTATGGAGGTTCCTCAAAAAATTAAAAATAGAATTACCATATGATCCAGTAATTACCCTATTGGATATTTACCCTAAGAATACAAAAACACTAATTCAAAAATATTTATGTACTTCTATGTTTATTGCAGCATCATTTACAATAGCCAAGACATGGAAGCAGCCCAAGTGTCCACCCATAGAGGAACGGATAAAGAACAGGTGGTATATATGTGCAATGACATAGTACTCAGCTGTAAAAAAGATTAGATCTTGCCATTTGCAACAACACGGATGGATCTAGAGAGTACAATGCTAAGTCAAATAAGTCAGAGAAAGACAAACACCATACGATTTTACTCTGATGTGGAATGTAAGACATAAAACAAACAAAGAAAGAAAAAAAGAAACAAATCCAAAAATAGACCCTTAACCATAGAGAACAAACCTATGGTTACCAGAGGGGAGGTGGGTACGGGGATGGGTGAACTAGGTGAAGGGGATTAATAGTTCTCTTATTGTGATGAGCACCGAATAAGCGTATAAATTTGTTAACTCACTATATCGTACACCTGAAACTAATATAATACTGTATGTTAACTCTACCAGAATTGAAATTGAAAAAAAAAAAAGGATTGCCCCTGAAGAGTTTAATTAACATAGTTGATTCTATTTTCTACCAAACTATCTGCCTTCATAAATAAAGCATATATTTTGCCTGTTCAAAATTATGTGCCAAGTCTGATTCAGTGATAAGTAAATTTCTTTGTTCATAAATTTACATAAAAGTGTATATTTCCATCCTTATTGTACATACATTGTACTAAAATTTGGCCAGAGTAGCAAAAAAAACAAAAAAAAAACAAAAAAAAACAAAACTGTAAGTAATTTGGAATAAGGGACTTATTACGGGGATTAGACTTTTATGTAATTATGGCAACTGGGGGAGAAGTCTATATAAATCTACTGCTTCTGTGTCTGGTATTGAATCTGAAGTTTCTTGGCTGGCAGATGTGAAGAAAATCTAAATGTGAAAGTGTAAAAGAGCTTTAAGCAACTGGAATCCACATCTGTCTCAAGTTCCCTTCACCCTTGATAATGCAGGTGACCACAGGTGACGCTGGCATCCTGTACCACAGCCCGATACACAAATCGCATAGAAGTTGAGGAAGGAAATTCATCAGGAGATCCAGCGCTTTGGAGACGCTCTGAAGAAGACACCATAGAGCCAGAAGGCTTGAAGGCACATATGTTCCTCTAAAGCAACAGAGGGAGCCAGCAAATCAGTAACAATCCTACAACGTGTGGCAGTTCCTGGAACTGTTCCAGGAACACTGACCTTTAGAATGCAGAAATGACTGCTGTTTTACATCTACCCTCCAAACCTCATAAAATTTCTTCTTTGGACAACCCTAACCCAAAGAGAAGAGAATTTTGGGAAACACAGTTCCAGCTAGGTTTAGTTGACACAGTCCAAAGCTATCACAACACACAGTACTTGACTGAATACAGGCATGGGGGGAGAAATGCTTTTACTCCTCAAAGCCATAAAATGAGGGCAATCGTTTATTCATAATCTATTCCCTTGAGTTACTGTAAACTATGAGATGCTTATATTGGCAGATTTATTTATTTGAACTTAAAACTGTAACCAATGTCTTACTAAGCGAAGGCCACTGTAGAACTCCCAAGTACAGCGTATAAATCTGGAAGAATGAGACAGAGCTTGCATCCAAGATTCATAAGTGATATATGAATATATATATGAATATATATATCATGAATATATATATGATATATATATATGAATATATATATCATATATCTATGATATAACTATCTAAGAAATCAAAAAGAGAACAATAAACATAACAGACAAATGGGGAGCGGATGTTAAATGGCAATCCACAGAAGGAAAATGCAAAATGGTTAATACTCAAGTATGAGGAACGCTCAAATACACTGGTAATCAGAGGAATACAGATTAAAACAGTAAGATACTGCTTTCACTTTACAGATTAGCAAATATTAGAATGCCATATGTCGGTGAGGACGTGACGCATAAACACTCACACACTGCTGGGGGGTGGGGGGGAGGGGAGACAATTACAGACAGACTGAAAAGTTCCCTGGAAGTACTTACTGGAGTCAAGATTGCTGACCCAGTAATGATACTACAGGGTTCATATCAAAAAAGAAATCCTCACAAAAATCTAGAATCACCAGATTATCAAGGATATTCATTGTTGTGTCTACTCAAATTATATAGCTGAAGGCAATATATAAACCTCTATATAGGTAAATAAATACAAAACACATGGTGGGCATATACCGTAGAATGCTATCTAGCAGTTAGAAGCAAATAATTACATGTATCCTCTATAACATGGATAGCTATCAAAAAGCCAGTGTTTGATGAGAAAGGTAGAAATACTGCATGTTACATAAATTATAATGTGTATAGGCCAAACTGTACAGGCAAAACTGTAATAATGATTTTAAAAGGACACATAAAAACTCAAAAGCACAAATCAAGCACAGTCACAGGCTATAAAGGGAGGAAAATGGGAGGGAGGAATGGAAATAAAAGTGAATCAATTGATCAGTAAGGCATGGGCTCTGCCAGAAAGGTGACAACAGTGTGCCGGGGAATGATTTAACCCTCTGTCTTTATGGATTGTGAAATAAATAAATAAATAAATAACATTTGTAAATAAATAAATAAGAGGAGGCCTAAGTGTTTTTTAGAGAATATAAGCATAGAGAGAATTTTATCTGCCGCAACTATTCTGCCAGCTCCGGTAGTCCTTTAGCAAACCACAGAACTCAGGAGATTTTTTTTTTTTGGTTTTGTGGTTACTCAGCCTCAAAGACCAACTGAGTTTCCAGGTTAGAGAGAGATACTGGTTAGATTCCAAAACAGGCAGTTTGGAAAATGAAGTATATAAGTTCAATTTTAAAAAGAAAAGTTAGATAAAGTACCATTGATACAGGAAACCTTAATGCTTTATAATCATAATTTTTATTTTAATATTTTATGCTCTATAATTTTAAAAGTCATGGTAAGAAACTATAGGTAAGAAACCCCTAGGAAAGAGAAACTAAGGCAGACAGTAAAGGTGAGAAGAATGGAAACAGCCCCCAGCATCATTCCTCTTAAAACAAAGCTCTTCTGCTGAGTGGGCTAAATGTGATGTCATTTCCTGTTTCATTCTACAGAACAAATCCACTGTGAGGTATGTGAGCTGCTTCACAGAGTGGAGTCACCACAGGGTTTTGTAACCTCTGACACTGGTGGCCCTCTACAGATCTTTATTGTATTAAAAATACTGTAATCAGAAAGGTGGATAATTGGGTGAAATTTCAGATCACAGTTTTATGACATTTATCATTTGAAGGACATTGTGTTAGACTTCATATACTGACTTATCAAATGTTAATTGAACATCTACAGTATGTCACATATTCAACCAGACCTTAGATTTTATTAAAAAAGAAATTGAGGGGCGCCTGGGTGGCGCAGTCGGTTAAGCGTCCGACTTCAGCCAGGTCACGATCTTGCGGTCCGTGAGTTCGAGCCCCGCGTCGGGCTCTGGGCTGATGGCTCAGAGCCTGGAGCCTGTTTCCGATTCTGTGTCTCCCTCTCTCTCTGCCCCTCACCCGTTCATGCTCTGTCTCTCTCTGTCCGAAAAATAAATAAACGTTGAAAAAAAAAAAAAAAAGAAAGAAATTGATGTGGTACTCGTAGCAGTTAGAATAATGGCCTCCTCTTCCAATCCCCATTCCTACCCCCCACTGCCACTTCCCCTGACAAAAATGTCTACATCTGCTATTTATTTCTGTTAAAAGACTTCTTAAGATGTCTTCCCGGAGCACCTTGTCTGGTTCACCGGTGTAATTTCAGCAGCACCCAGTATATCCTCTCAGTGGGACAATAATGGCCATTGGGGTTTTATTGCTACTCTGGTCATTAATTATTGTCCCATTAAAGGTTTTTTTATTCACCTAGTACTAAGAGATAAGATGGCTTCGATAGCAGTTCAGAGGACCAGGAGTTTTGTTTTGTTTTGTCTTGTCTTGTTTTGTTTTGTTTTGTTTTAAGGAGTTTCTCATTAGTTAGAAATAGTTGCATTAGTCAGAACTTCCAATCTTTATGCAGAGGAATATCTTTATGCTGCTGTACCTGGATTTGGCTTTAATTTTTAAAGTCAACAGATAAAGAGTTTCTCTCTCTCATGTCTGAACAATCAGTACCATTAACATCAAACAGAGGTGTCCTTTTGTAGAGCTAGCTGGTATCATTAAGAAGAAAAACCATAATATACTATAGATGAGTCTAGGTAGAGGTATTTTACTTTACACGTTAACCCAGTCATATAAAATGAGAAAAAATGTAAGGAGAAATATTTTATACAAATACTATAAAATATTTTAGAACAAGTAAACCGCTCAGTCTTACCCTCTGCTGCACAATGATGACTCTCAAAGGCATCTGATGCTTTATAAATAATAAACATTGCAATTCTCAAATAACATCCAGGAGTTGCTGAAATTGAATAACTTTCCTACTTGTCATACCCAATCAGAGAATCCATCTGATACAAAAATCTATGTATTTTGAACAACTAGAGCCACTCTCAGCCTGGCAAGATGTTCACACTTAGGCAGAATGGAGACCAAGGGAAGGAAAGCTGGATTCCCCACCCTATAGTCATTCCCAGGGTACACAGATTAAGTAGGCTTGCTTAATATACTGTATATAATTATACTTACATAATTTAACTTATTATTCCCTCTGTGTGTTTTTTGCCCCTTAAGTTAATTTCACTTAAACACCCTGTGATGCAATTGCATTTCTGATTGTCAATATAAATCACTTTATGCACCTTATTCAAGACATAAGAGGCAACTCCCTCTTACACAGGCACCAGGATCTCCTTTGGAAAAAAAAAAAATATATGTATAAGGCATTTGCCTGGAATTGAGGGTATTCTGCAAGATTCTACTAGATCTTCAGAAGGTGAACATTGTCAAGGCAGATCAGTGTAGACACTCTGAACTAGAGGGGGATCATGTACTCCCCTACTAATGGTAAGTCCTTTTATGTCACTGGTGGTGGGGTAAATTCAATCTGTATTACAAATAACGTATTTCACCTCTCATTGCAAAAAGTAGTTTTTGGGAAATCACAAAATTATGTCTTTATCTCCAACTCTGTCATTTCTATCTCTAACTCTAATTACCCCTGAGTTAGAAAAGAAAGGAAAGTATATAATCAGGCTTAGAAGGCATTTCCCTGATAAAGCCGGCAGAGAATTATATTAGAGCAACTTTGCAATATTTGTAATACTGGTTGTTCAGTGTTTCAACGAACTTCTTTCTCCTATCTTATTTTTTAACCTTTTTACTTTATAAAGTTCTCAAAGCCAAGGCCATTAGCCTTGCCTCTATTATAATGTAAAAGCACTATCCATTGCCTTTGCCAATCAAGGGGGTACCTTATCTCCAAAGAACACCCAGCATTTGAGTTTTTATATTTATTTCTAAGGATAAAGACTATTCTCTAAAATAGAGGTCTATAATGGTTAAAAAGTTAAATGAAGAATGAATGATTTTTTTTTCCTTATGAGATATATAGTGAGAGCATCAGCAAGAATGAAGAACGTATATGCCCAGCAGCCCGAAAGACATTGTGGAAGAAGGAATAGATATTCAGAGCATAAGACTCAAATTATGGTAGAAATAATATACCCAACTAACTTCTTTTATAAAGTGAAATGATAAACTGTGCATGGAAATACTTTAGTTGTTGCTGTTGTTGTTGTTCCCTGAGCACTGCATTCCTGGAATGTTTTATTTAGAAGTTGTTTTACTGGGGCCCCAGGGTGGCTTAGTCAGTTAGGCACCCAACTTTGGCTCAGGTCATGATCTCACAGTTTGTGAGTTCCAGCCCTCCACAGGGCTTTGTGCTGACAACTCAGAGCCTGGAGCCTGCTTCGGATTCTGTGTCTCCCACTCCCTCTGCCTCTCGGTCTCTGTCTCTCAAATTTAAATAATGTTAAAAAACGTTTCTGTCTCTCAAATTTGAATGCTAAAAAATTTTTTCTTTGAAACATATGAGCTGAAACTGTAAATTGATGAGTAATTAAGGGCGAAAAGCAAATAAATGCAATCAAAGCCTATTTAGGACTTTTTCAATAAGTTAGAATAATTTTCAGAGAAAAAAATATTGTGACTTTCAAATATTGTGACTTATCCTCATAAGTCATGTCATGATAAAAGAGGATTGACTCAGAATTGCAGTAAGGTTATAGCCACATAGATTCAATTCTGTCCTTTACAAATTTTAGTCCTGATTTTAATGTCCTCCGTATTAATCTCACCATATAACAAAGACATTTACGTGTTAGTAATATCTGAGAAAGACAAGTGCTGCTCTTAAGTTTGTGAAATCGGTGCTATACTTGCTTTTGTTTGGAAATATTAAAATGTAAACCTCTATTTATAATGTTATAAAAACTATAAATCACATTACTGCAGATTAAAATCACAAGCCTATTTCTCTTCAAAGTACTTACATACTTCAAAAGACTTCCATGGAGTTCAAATTTTTGTCCCTGTCTAGTCTCCAGACTTGAAATCATGGGAGTTAGGGAAACATATTTCTGAATCAATCCACCAAGCACCATTTCTTTATAGTCATGCTGCAAACAGATAAAATGCTGACAGAATTCTAAGAAAACCTCCAAGTCAGATTAAATTGAGACATGCTATTGACAAAGGGCAAACAATTCGTAAACCCTAAAATAGGGAAATTTTTTCTTTACAGATCTAATAATCTAGCAACAGTTCAATCTAGAGTTTTGTAGACCAGGCAGTTGTTTCCTACTTGGTCCTTTTTTAAAAGTTTTTGTTCAAAAGATTCTTGACTTTCAGTGTCCTTTCTGAGAACATATAAACTTATAATTGTTTTTTTGGTTTGTTTGTGGGTTTTTTTCCTACGACAGGTTTCCAAATCTTTAGACTCTGGAGTACTGCCACATATTTCTTTACAATAGAAGAGGCAAGAAGTCTCAATATCACAGTTTCTAAAATCTTTGTTTTATAACTGACATAAGGGATATCTCAATTATATACTGTTTATAGACATTGTGTCCATCTGTTAGCTAGTGCAGCAAACTCTGAGAGCCTGCCTCCAGACAATGGACTCCTTAGTAAACTTGACAATGTCAAGACCCTTAGAAGTCATTATTCTAAAATATGTCTTAGATGTAGAGTCACAGATACTGACAAGGCTGTAAGTGCTGTATAGGAATTATTTTATTATGTGCTATTAGTACACAAGATTCAAATCATTTGAGCACACTGATTTGAGTCTTTCATATTCAACTCTTGACTTTACAGGTCAACTCCTATTTCCCTTTTCAGGAAAGTTGTTTTTTAATTTTCCCATCTCTGATCAAGGATTTTCGATCAATATTAAGTTTAAGGTAGTCATGTCTCAATCCTCATCACATTGACAGTCTTTAGGCAAACCTTTATTCCCTTTCTTTGTGCCTGTTCCTCTGAACAAAAAATTAGAATGCTGATGGTAAACAAAAATCTCCTTAAGGTTTGGTAATCCATACCACAAAAATATTAACAGAATAAACAGAATTGTGCGTGCTTTCAGAATTATTCATGTTATGTTCTCTAATGTTTGCCTCTCTTATTCCACAATTACAAGAACAATATTCTGAATGGGTTCACTTTTATTGGTAATAATTTTTAAATAATTTATTGGTATTTGGAGAAAAGAACAGTTTCTGGTGTATTATAAAAACGAAAGCCTCAAGATCAGCAGCCTAAGTACTATCATTGCAATATTTCAGAAGGAAAAGAAATGCCTACGACCTACCTGCTTGAAATATGCTTTTAATGTGAAGGTGCATAATTAGTGCAAATGATAAGTCATGCCACTTTCCTTAGGAAAATGACACCTTTCTTTCAATGAGTGAGGTATTTCTTTTATTCTGTTTATATTCAAACACCAAATAAGGACAACATTTTTACCACAGGTGTGTGCGAATTTGCATAAACTACGGGATGAAATACCAAAATCATTTTAATAAAATGAAAAGTAGGACATACTAGAATTAAGGTTGAGTATATAATTATCATGTTTACCATATTTTTGATGACATGAAGCCAACAACTATGTTTAGATGTACATCTGTTTCAAATAACACAAAATAGTGCTATTGCTAAAAATATTCTCTAAGAGTATACCCAACTCTGAAGAAATAAATGTTTCTTAGATTTCTCCACACAGCCATCTATCTCAGGTGTTTTTGATCTACCATTCCGACTTAAACAACAACAACTCTTAAATCTAATATATCTTTGTTTTTCTTAAAATTAACTTACTCCCACTGGAAAAAACAAATACTCTTTTGGTCTTCAGACTTTCCCAAGCATGATAATTAATGAGTTTTTGTTATATTATTATTATTATTATTACTTCATCTACCAAAAAAAGGAAAAATTCGTTACATTTCCAATTGCTTTATTTCCATCTTAAAGACAGTTCCTATTATGACTCTCTGCTTTAAATGTCCATCAGAAACTTCCCTATGGTTCCTATGCAGAAAAGTAAGTATTGCAGAAAAGTAAGATTATTCCAAATTCTAAGTTACCATATGTAGGATCAGAGCCATTTTGGAGTCAGTCACCATCCTCATTGACCTGGCAGTTTTTACTAATTATTCATATGTAAACTTTGCCCTCTTTTCATTCTCAAAGGTCTGCTCCGGGCATGTATCTTTGCTATTTTCTATATTTCTCAACGTAATTTGGACCTTGTGTCATATTTATTCAAGAGAATGCATGAAAGTTCATAGAATTCTCACCTTTGTTTACAAATGAAATTAACCTACCACTATCGCAAAGAAACTTATTTTGAAACTAGTTTTTGAAAGTTCCCAAAAATTCTTTTTAAGATACCAAGCTTTCCTAATATATTTTTAGGAGCCAGAGAAGCAATAAACCAACCTGTAGATGAAAAGTTCATCCTTAGATAAAAGTAAAGATGGTTAAGCCATTCTTCCATTCATTGGGTGACTTTTCGTATTTGCCATATTCTCTTTTCAAATAGCATTCTTCCTAATTTTCTAAGCATTTTCATGAATGCAACTCTTTTTTTTTTCATTTGTTTATTTTTGAGAGAGACAGAGACGGTGTGAGTGGGGAAGGGGCAGAGAGAGAGAGAGAGAGAGAGAGAGAATCCCAAGCAGGCTCTGTGTCATCAGCACAGAGCCTGATGCAGGATGGAACTCACAAAACCATGAGATCATGACCTGAGCCGAAACCAAGAGTTGTACGCTTAATTGACTGAGCCACCCAGGCGCCCCGAATTGCAACTCTTTAAGGTAAGGAAAGCGTCTACATATCTATTAAGTCATACCATCTACTATATCTGTGGCATAGAGAAGATCAAGGGTTCAGAACAAAAGCCCTCCTTGTATCTGCTTTTCTAAAAATATTAATCAACCTTCTGTAAACTTGATGTAACTATATAAAGGACAGACAAAACAAGAGCTATGGTGTTACAATTAATTATTTCATACAATGGACAGCTCTGTACCCACAACACTTATTTAAATAAAGGGTGTTGCCTTCATTTGAAGAACTCTACATACCCCTCCCCATCATCCATCTCCCCCCTTGCTCAGATGTACCCACTACCTTAAATTAACTTTACCACTCATTTGCTTTTAAAGGGTTTTGCCACAGTTTTTGAAACTCTAAACCAGATACTATTAATTTTTTTAATGTTTCTGTGTATGATTTAATGTTTTATTACATTTTCTGCCACTATATCCTTCAGCATTTTATTTCTAAGAGTTACCCATATGGTTAAAAAATGAAACCCTACCTCATAATTTTCACTACAATATCGTATGCTATTGTACAAATAAACAATTTTTTTATCCATTTCACAACTGATAAATTTTTGAGTTGTCCCCAGCTCTTGCAATCATAAACAGTGCTAGTACAAATTCCTGGTACACGTTTGCCATGACCCTTAAACTATTTCATGTTATGAAGCCCTTTGGTAGTTCATAGAAGCCTCTCTTGCCCTTTTCACAACAATGTTATGAAGAATTAAACAATTTACACATTTTAAATAAGTAAAATAAAATATGTAGAGTTAAAGCCAATTGTTTGAAAATACAATTAATGGGGTGCCCGGGTGGCTCAGTCGGTTAAGCGTCCGACTTCAGCTCAGGTCATGATCTCACGGTTTGTGAGTTTGAGCCTCGTTTTGGGCTCTGGGCTGACAGCTCGGAGCCTGGAGCCTGCTTCGAATTCTGTGTCTCCCTCTCCTTCTCCCCCTCCCCCACTTGTGTGCTGTCTCCCTCTGTCTCTCAAAAATAAATAAATGTTAAAAAAAATACAATTAAGATGGTTTTTAAATAAGTGTTAGAGTAATATATGTTCTTTAGCCTCATTTTAAAAAATCTAACATTTTTGTAATGACTGCTAAAATTTCAAATAAACGATTAGCATAAGTCATATTTGGGAATATTGCAATGACCATAATGTGACATGATTACATCTATAATTTCCATGGTGACAAAACCTAGGTATTCTTAATACTATTGGTAGGTCATTTCTTTCATTCATAATTGAAGGAAATGCTAACTTTCTTTTAAAAGTTAATGAAAATAAAGATGAAATGTTTTTCCCATCTAAGACCATAGACTCTCTGAAATCTATTCACATACCTTTTGAGAGTCCATGGATATCTGTCAAAAATCTCTGATCTGAAAAAAACTTAACTAAATCATTTCAAATTATTTCCCAAAATATTTTCTCCGTTTATGCTCACAATTACTATATGATAAGAGTTTTCATTGTTTCACATCTTTTTAAGACGATATTGTCAGACTTACAATTTTTGTCATTGTTGAAGTAAAATAGCGCCTGTGATGGCTAATCTGCATTTCTGTGATTTTTATGACATTGGAAATCTTATATGGTCATTAACCACTTGTGTTTCTACTTCTGTGAAATAGCTGTTCATGTTTTTGTTCATATGTCTTGTTGAGTTTTGAGAATTCTTTATATTCTCTTGGAAAAAAAAATCTGTTAACATCTCTTGAAAAAAGTTTGTCTTCATTTTTGTGGTGTTTTTGATAACCAAAAGTTGCTCTTTTAACATAATCAGAATTATTAATCTTATATCATTTCTATTTTTAGTCTTAAGCTATCTATCCCAATTTTAAAGACATTAGGTTTTGCGTTGGCTTCTATAAGTCTTTTCCTTCAAATTTAAGCCTTTAATAATCAATGGTATTCTTGAGACAGCTTTACTGGCTTGCAAGAGCCAATTATTACATTTTTAGAAATTTGGGGAGCTCATTGACACCACACTGAGAGCATGAAATTGACCACAATGGTTTCTTACAACACAGAAACTTGAAAACACTAAAAATAGGAGATTCTTTATTGGCTTTTTGGTGTTATTTTTGTTTGTTTGTTTTTTCCTCAGAGAGGACATCTGGTTTTTAAACACTTATCACCACACATTTCTCTTTATTCCACCTAGAATCTATTTTTTAAATATATAATCATCATTGGTTGAAGAATTCACCCTTTCTCTATTCATCTAGAATGCCCACTCTGTCATAAAACATTATTTCAAGCATACATGGTTCTGTTAGTGAACTAACACACTGATATATTTATATATTGATATAGATTTATAGATAAAGATATCAATAACATGCTGACTTAGTTACTATTACCATACAATAATTTCAGATATCTGAGAAGGCAAGTAATCCCAAATTATTTCCTAGGAGCGTTTAGTCTATTTTTATATTTCATCTTCCACATAAAATTGAAAATCAAGTTTCTGAGTTATAACTTTTGTGTTAGAACTTCTAACTGTGTCAGAACTTCTCTTAGAATTATATTAATTCTATAGACCAACTTGGGAATAATTGAACAGTACCATATTACGTTTTTCTGCCATTAGCATAATGCCATTGATATAGATTTTTAAAGAAAGCTTAAAGTTAAGTTTTATCATTTTCTCATAAAGAACTTGTACATATTATATTTATTAGTGGCATTTTATTTGTAATGTTATTGGTATGGTTGGTAAATTTCACTTACTGATCATTTTTCCTAGAATATATAAATGCGGTTAGTTTTTATGCTTTGATTTTGTATTCAAACTTGCCATACCCTCATATTAAATCTAATGCATTTTTTCTGAGTGCACTTTGATGTTTTCTATTTAATAATCATTATCTGAAATAATGAGGTTAGAAATCTTTTCCAATTCTTAATTCTTTTTTTCCTTTTCTTATTATTTAGGAAAAGATTGTGTTGAAAAAAAAAGTGGGAATAGCAGGCACTCTACTTCTTATAAAAACACTGTGGAGTATGATGTTTTCTGTAGGTTTAGAGTAAATATCTTTTTTTAAATTAATTTATTTATTTTTGAGAGAGCAAGGGAGACAGAGAGTCCCGAGCAGACTCCACACTGTCAGCACAGAGCCTGACGCAAAGCTCAAACCTGCAAGCCGTGAGATCATAATCTGAGCTGAAATCAGGAGTCGGATACTCAACCATCTGAGCCACCCAGGTGCCCCTATAGTAAATATCTTGTAACAGATTAAGAAAGGTACCTTTTCTTATTAATCTGTTAAGAAATACATACTCTATTTTATCATATTGAATATATTGAAATTATTGCATGATTTACTCTCCTTTAATTTTTTAAAATTTGGTAAATGGTAATAGATGGTTTTCTGTCAAGCAAATCTTTCATTGCTGAAGATAAATTGATCCTAGTAGTGATATATTAACTTTCCTACATGTGGCTGGGTTTGATTTGCCAATATTTTAATCCAAATTTTTCTCATCTATATATTCAATATGTGTGATTTATAATTTTCTTTCTTCTTCAGTCCTTGGTACATTTTTGTGTCTAAGTTTTGGAAGCATTACAAAATATGTTGGTTAGCGTGATTTTTTTTCTATTGTTTGGAACACTCTGTGAACAACTAAAGTTATTTGCTACTTAAATGACTGAAGAACTGGATATAAAACCATTTGTATATAAAATTAACTTTGTAGGATAGTTTTTAACTACTGATCTAATTCTACCTTTGATTTGGGTATTGTTTGGATTTTTTCTTTTACCTTAACTCGGTTTTGATGGGTTACATTTTTCTAGGGATTTGCCATTTCATCTAAGTTTTTCAAACATGCTGGCATAAAGTCCTTAATATTATTCATATCCTTTTTCTAATTTTTACATGCTCTCCAGTTATGTCTACTTTTTTACTTCTATTTTTTGGGACTTCTGTCTTTTTTTGTAACCAGTGTTGCTGAGACAGACAGTTTGATTGATAGATAAAGGTATCTATCCTGGGTCAGGTCTAATCACGTGAGCTCTTAAAAGTGAAAGACAGGAATGGACAGGAGGGCAGAGGTGAGGGGTTGGGGGGAAGAGGGGCATGGTCAGAAAGATGCAACATGAGAAAACTCACTGACATCTTAATTTTAACTCAGTGAGTCCACAGCACACTTCTGACCTACAGAACTGTAAGATAATCAATTTGCGTTGAAGTCACTAACTTTGCAGCAATTTGTAATGGCCACAATACAAAACTAATACAGCCTCTAATTTGTTTCTAAGTATCACTTTAGCTGCATCACACATATAATTTTAAAGTATTTGGTCTTTTTGTTACTGTTTAGTTACCAAATTTTAATTACAAATTTTAATTTTAGTTACTGTATTTTTAGATTCTTGTCCATGTATACATTATTTAGAAATGTCTCCTAATTTCCAAACATATCAGTTTTATTCTAGTCATCTTCTTGACTGAGTTCTTACACTGTGATCAGAGATTTTTATTGTGAATAACATAATTTTTCATGGTTTAACACATGGCCGTTTTTAAAATATCCTTTGTGTGTTTGAAAATAAACTGTATTCTTACCTTGCTGAGTACAATATTTTATAGCCCTCGCATTAGAAGAAGTTTATTAACTGGGCTTTAAATGTTCTATATCCTATTTTGGGGGGAAGCTTTATCTATAAATTAATAAAGGTGTTTTTAAGAACCCACGATATGGTAGATATGTTTGTTTCTCTCTGAATTGCACTAGCATGTCAAAATTTATATATTTTCAGGTTATCATATTTCTTGGATTCAAATTTAAGTAGCTATATTTTCTTGGTCAATTGAAATTGAGTAGTAACATATTATCTCCAGAATGACTTTTGACTTACAGTCTATCTTACTTCAAATTAAACATCTACAAAACTTTTTTTTTGTATATGTTTCACCTGGCATACATTTTTCTATGTTTTTATCCAAACTTTCTTTATCCTATGCATACCTAGTATCCTAAAGTATTTTGAATATGAAAATGAATTCATATGAATTCTTATGAAAATGAATATCTGAAATGAGTATTTTCATCCAGTTTGTCTTTGCTACAATTAGTCTGTTTACATTTATTTTACTTTCTGATACATTTTCACTTTTCTACTATTTTATTTTGTTTTCTCAAGGTTCTCCCCAGCTTTGTGAAACAGGATTTCCTATTAGACTCACCACTCCTATCTCCTACATACCTTCGTGCACACAAACTGCATCATAACTTTACTTAATTTCACAAATGTTCCTCATAGGAAAGTAGGGCTTTAGTGCTCAGATCACCTCTCTTTGTTCCCCTTTCATTCATTTATTCAGCCGCTGATTATTTGCACATGCCTGACTGCTCTTGATTCATTTAAAAATGTATTCACCCAACATATTGCTTAATCTTTTATTGGAACGATTAGTCTAGGTATCTATCCTGCCTTACTACCAAGCAAAAAATACCATCCTGATTGTTTGTTTGTTTTTTAGCACATAAGCTTACAGATTGTCAAAGTAAAAAATAAAATCCTGTCATTATATCCAAGTAATCTTTATACCTATCTTCAAAAAAAAAATGGTCATGACACTCCCAACAAGTCCACTATTATTAATATCACTACTCTGGTGTAAATGAACCTATGTTTGGTGTCTCTTAGAAAGAATTTCTTCCAAGAACCATAAAAGGCCAAAATCTGTGACCTCTCAAAACGGCAAACTTTCTCACTCAACACTGAAAACATTTCCTGTAATAATGCATGACATGTTGTAAAGAGTTTAACAAATATTTATTGAATAAATTAATGAATGAATGAATAACTACATTATACCTCTACTGATATAAGATGACTACTTTCTGTCCAGCCATTTTCCTATAAATCTCTCGAATTCCTTTTTACATCTAGCCAGTTAGAAACTGTTTTGCTTTCTAAAGGTTACTTTTGCCTAAAAATTTAAGGTACTCCTATATGTTAGTGAGACTTCATTAAATAAGCAATACAAAATTAGTTTAACGTCAATGGTCTCAGAGTGTGCTATTTTTAAAGTGATAGGTAAGCATGCTACATGGTACAGGATATTAGTTATGTAGTATCTAGAATAAAAAATTTCACTGAGCAAGAGCTTACTTCTCAAATATCAACATTTTCCAGTACTGTAACGGCATTTGTTTGTTTTATCCCTGAGAGTTCTTTTTGTCAAATCATTTTCACATTTGTCACTCATCATTACCCCCAAATGTAAAGCATTTTTCCTCCATAGCGATTAGTATGGTAATTTATAAGACTACAGAAAAAAATAGGGTGACCTTAATTACTGCAAATAGTATTGTCACAGACGAAGTCTTGTGATGTCACCACCATATGCTGTACTATTTTACAAGTTCTAAAATGAGCTATTTAGGTTAATGTTGACAGTATTATTCTATACTTAGTATAATCTGCCCTCAAACATTCTCCAGCTATGAAATTTCTGGAGCAATATATTCTTGCTAAAAAAAGCAATGTCCTTGTATAAGGTTAGTAAAGACATTCTGACAGTCTGTATCAGGCAGGATTCTTTTCTTGAACACTATTCCCAGTAGTCTCATTTTGCTTTCTGCAAAATGTAATAAGAAAAGATATCCTTTAAGCAGAACACTTGGGTGGTATCTGAGATGTTTAAAAATTACCTTCAGTACTTGAATTGCATAAAACCTAAGACTTATGAGTTGCTGTATCTGTTCATCACTGTATTTCTTGTTATGTGTTATATTGATTTTCCTCCCCTAAAATAAAAATAAGAAAGTCTTAAGAACACTTCATTTTTCAAAGACAATTGTTGACATCACGTACACTATCAAATGTAGAATTGCCCTCGTTTAAGCCTTTATTTGTGTGCAAGCCTTTGACTGTGCCCATTGGGTCATTTACCTTTGTCAACACCCCTTCATCTTCATGTTTATTAGTAGGAACATGGTGAAATGTGTAGGTTCATTGAGTTCTTGCTTTCCAGGAGTTATCTCATGGAGTACTTGTAAGAGTACTATGAGATAGGCACTATCATTATCTCTCTCTCTCTTTTTTTTTCACAGCTAAATAAAAGAACAATGGTTCAAAACCAGTTTTCTTAGACTCCAGAGTCAGAACACCTAACTACAATCCAACCACTTACTGTGTATATTGCATTAATTTAGAATTTTTATTAGGGCTTTACACAAATGATAAATTTCATCAATCGTACCTACTACTTAAACGCTTTAGCGGGGCGCCTGGGTGGCGCAGTCGGTTAAGCGTCCGACTTCAGCCAGGTCACGATCTCGCGGTCCGTGAGTTCGAGCCCCGCGTCGGGCTCTGGGCTGATGGCTCAGAGCCTGGAGCCTGTTTCCGATTCGGTGTCTCCCTCTCTCTCTGCCCCTCCCCCGTTCATGCTCTGTCTCTCTCTGTCCCAAAAATAAATAAAAACGTTGAAAAGAAAAAAAATAAATAAATAAATAAACGCTTTAGCAAACCTAAAAAAAGAAACCATTGTTATCCGGACCTCACAAATTAAAATATTAACGATAAAAGGAGGTCAGAAATCACACAGGGGAGGAGTCGGAACATAACCCTGTTCTGTCCAGAACTTGTGCTTTCAGTCACTATCCTCCCTGTGCTGTCGGGCTTTCTCAGGATCAATCCTGTTTAACAGATGGTGGCATAATGGGAATGGACCTGAGGGGACAGCACCTAGTCTTCTTAGATGTCAGTTCCCTGTCTGTGAACTAAGAGTGAACTAGAATTCTCTAAGCACCATTCTAACCCTGTTAGTCTCTGCTTCCAGATTTAGATCACGGCAGTAAAAAGTTAAAACATGCCACTAGAGTCTGTTTTCAGTTGCCGTTGTTTTGTAGGAGTTTGTTTCACTTTTCTTTCTTTTGTTCCAGTTATAATGATATTTTTATTTTTCTTAAAAAAATTTTTTGGGGGCGCCTGGGTGGCGCAGTCGGTTAAGCGTCCGACTTCAGCCAGGTCATGATCTCGCGGTCCGGGAGTTCGAGCCCCGCGTCCGGCTCTGGGCTGATGGCTCAGAGCCTGGAGCCTGTTTCTGATTCTGTGTCTCCCTCTCTCTCTGCCCCTCTCCCGTTCATGCTCTGTCTCTCTCTGTTCCAAAAATAAATAAAAAACGTTGAAAAAAAATTTAAAAAAAAAATTTTTTTTTGAGAGAAAGAGAGAGGATGGGGGAGGGGCAGAGAGCAAGAGAGAGAGAAAAGAGAGAATCTCAAGCAGGCTCTGTGCTGATAGCAGGGCTCAAACCTACGAACCGTGAGATCATGACCTGAACTGAAACCCAGAGTCAGACTTTTAATGGACTGAGCCAGCCAGGCACCCCCATCAGCTACAATGATGTTTTTAGAGCACATCGCTAAATTGGAAGTATTTGACTATATTAAAATATTCAGAATTAATCATATCTGGATTATAAAAGGCTAGACAGAAAGTGTAGCAACAGAAGTTATTTCACTATTACAAGCATTACATAGGCCCTTTAAAATGCATACAACTATTCATTTCTCCTTCAGTTTCAGTTTCCAGTTTGAATTTATGTCTAAAAAATATTATTCATATTGTTTAATTATTTAAAACATGAACTGAGGCTTTAGTGCCTTTCTGAGAGAAAGGGAATTTTGGATTAACACCTGTAAGACCCAATGCCATACTTCCTACTCCTATGTTACGAATAACCAGATAAAAATTTCTCTTGTCTTAAGCCATTACGTTTGTGGCAATTTGTTACACAGCCACCCAACTGAAACTGAAATAGCTTAATAAGGCATATTTCCTGTTCTCCATATTTGAAGTTGTATGTATTTCCCCCAAAATACAAATAAGAAGTAAAAGGAAAACAAAAACAAACAAACAAACCTCTGCCCTAAATGCAACATAGCATATCACATCGGTTCCTGGAACAAAAAGGGCATTACTAGAAAAACTGAAAATTTTCAAAAAAAAATCTGTAGTTTAGTAAACAGTAGCATATCACTCTTAATTTTTAGTTTTGACAAATCCAGCATCATTATGTAAGATGCTTAACATTAGGGGGAGCTGAGTGAATAATATATAGGAAATCTCTCTATAATCCTGCAGCTTCTGTATAAATCTAAAATTATACTAAATTAGAAAAAAATTAAACAACTTTGCCACGCTTAGAACAAAGTTGGAACCTTATCTACTTCAATGTCCACTAGACAAAAAATATCTTTATTTTTCCTATGAACCAATCATTCTAAGTTTGAAAAAAAAAATCTTAAAGTGGTGTGAGATTTAGAAAACACAAGTATATCCAAAAAATACAATTATCAACCACAAAACAACATGCCAACAGTTTAGAAATATCACAAAGCTTCTCCACAGTGGCCCCCAAAATGGCATCAGATATGAACTCCACTCCCAAATAGACAATTTTCATTAGGGAACCAGTTGACTTAGTTTTGATATAGCAACGAATTTATTTTTTTTTTTAAACCTCAAGATTGAAGTTAGGAAAATCATGGCATTATTGGTAGTCTTACATCTTTAATAATATCTAACATTTATTGAGAATTTCTTATAAACCTTAATATGTATGGATACAGTGCTACATTTGATCCTCCTAATACCCCTTGTCACCATTTTACCCTTAGAAATTACAGTTATAAGAAGTTTAGTAAGTGTCCAAGATGATATACTTAGTAAGTGACAAGGCCAGGACATGAACTCAAAACTTCTAATTCACCAAAACGTATTGACTTTGCTTCACAGAACAAAAGTGGAGCAGAGATGATCCAGTTATTGTGTTATAGCCAAGGCAGAATTTTTTCCGTCAGTGGTTTGTGTGGCCCCTTTGCCCTTTATACTTTGGCCGTGGTAACTTTAACTTTGCTAACATGCAAACATTGGGTAGCTGCAATATGAAAAAGTTCAATGCACATCCATCTTAGCAAAAGAAAGTGACCCAAGTGTACCAATGCCCTTTTGCCCCTCTAGTCCACTGTCTGCCCTTCTCCACCCATGTGTCTCAGGAGGTGCCCTCAGTGGACTGCATCCCCCAGCTTCTGATTGGTTTCAGCCGATGGAAGGCAAAAGCAGAAGACAGAGATTAGATTATAGTTTTCCGTCTCCTCCCTCTCTGTCAGGCCACTGTTTTGGTCTGACCAGGCTGCACAGTATCTTTGGTCACTGCTCCTACAAGAGTAGCCCCTCTCCTACAATCAGCTTTTACCAAGTTTTAGTAACAGCTTCCTCCTCTGCAAATAGTTACTTCATTACATTATTTTCAGTGCCCTTTGTTTATTGTACTATCTGCTTCATAAAAAGACCCTGACTGATATATCCAACATCAGGTTAATGGATAATCACCCTTTATGTTTTCCCCCAGCATTAAGCTCTCTGCATTTTAAAACTATACTCTTCTTTAATAAGATGAATCTATATTGCCTTTGCAGTTAAGCCCCAAATTAAGTTCCTTTTCTTTCAATTTATGATTTTTTTTCTCATAGATATAATTTCACCTAAATTTAATTTCACTCATTTGGGATAAGAAGGCATAAATAACATTTACCTTCAATATCTTCATTTAACACTGCAAAAAATTGTAATTATATTTGACAACTGATGTGTACTTTGCCTTGACACTGATTATTGCCATTTTTGATCTCAGCAAAAAGCATCCTTAAAAATGGATTGAATGCAATTATTTTCAATATTCTAGGTCCCCCAAAAGGCCTAATTACATCAAAAAATGCATAATTCAAGACATTTGGAAAAACATGTTGCCAAATCAGATAAACACCTCTCTTCCAGATAGTTCCAACAGAGTACTAAATTGGAAATGTTATATCTAGGCAATGATGTAGATTTCTCTTACCTTTTAGAAGATTATAACAGGCCTAAGGATTCTTCCACTGAAGTATATTTTATTGCTTTTTCACAATAAAGAAAAAAATTGTATAGAACCTGAATCAAATTAGGAAATGAAGAAACCTATTGACCCTGAGGATCTGTTATTTTTGAACCAGATGAGGAGGCTCATTTAACAAATGACTATTACTTTTTAGATGTATCTTATTTCCAAATAAGATGGTTAATAAGAGCATTGTCATGGTCATCAAGTAAAGTTCATATTTTGCTGAGAATTATAGTGTAACTACTCTGCTCTAATTAATGATAACATGAAGCCGTTATGATTATCAGTATATTTTAAACGTAAGCATCTAGGCTATAAAGAAAAATCATCATTTTTCCCATCTGTGTTTAAAATAATGTGATGGTTCAGAAATTTATTAAATTTTATATTTCTTCTGAAATTTCTTATTAAAACAAAAGTCACATATCACTGAGAAAACACCTGTTCTTGATGCTACATTAAAATTGGGTGAAATCATAAAGTGGGAAAAATCAGTATCTGAATACCTTCTCTTTCGGGAAATATTCATAGAAGACTCAAATAAATATTGATTAAGAAGAAAAAAGTATTTGGAAAAAAGTTACGCTATTTGGGAGTTTTGTTCTATAGTTACATGAAGGTACCGATATTGTTAACTGGCTTGGTTTATGATGTTTGCTAGATTCTATTTCAATACCAAAATATAGAAAGTATTTTGTTTTGTAAAGTACTGAATAACATATTCATTAGCATTGTGAAAAATCTATTGTTCGTTATATATAACTTATTTAATGAGAACAGTATTTTACTGGGAGAAACAAAAACATGGAAAAACATGAAAGAGAAGTTGTTTACCTAGGACTTAAGAGAATCTAAAATAGGGCTATAGATATAGCATTCAGTGTAAAATTCATTCACTTATCATTCATAGCCAAGTATTACAGCAAGTTGTCTGAAGCCAGGAATACGTAAAACACTAAAGTGTATCACTGATGTGGGTAACATTATAAAAAATAAGATCCTTCAAATAAAGTAGAATATATTGCTGTGTAATATTATGAGAAAAGATTATGAAAAATGTTCGTATCAGACAGATGCACATTATTTATATTATGGCCGAGTACTAAAAGGTCTTGTTAAACTTGAAGAGATATCTGACATTTGATTTTTATGAAAGAGAAAGAATTAGAAATCAGCTCATTTTTCTGTGATTTCAAGGGGCTATGTTATGTTATCCAGAAGGTAAATTAGATATAATAAATAAACTTCATCTGTTCCTTCACCATAACAGAAACATTTTAATCATTACTTCTAAAAAAAAAAAACACCCAATGAAACAAATAAAACAGAACTATTGATCTCACTTATGGTAAAAATGGAGTAAAATCCTACCAGAATAATTCCCCCTCACAAAATGACTATAAAATGTGGATATATAATAAAAAAAAATCAGCAACCTGAAGAAACTGTGTTGGAAAGGAGCATTATATAAGTGAATTCCCATGTTCATGGCTTTTAACCTGAGGTCAATCGCAGCAGGTAAAGCAGGCAAGTGTGCAAATGAAACAGCTGCAGCTGGAGAAATCATGGTCACGGAGGATAGAGGAATCAAACTGAAGACAGGAACGGAGAAGGGATCCCCAGGTTCTGCATACCCACATCTTTTACTGATCCCAGAACCACTCATGTAAGAAACAAATTCAAAGCAGCTCAGCTAAAGACCAAAACAGTCAGACTTAGACTTAGAGCTCCTGCCCAAAACACAGTTTGCAGTTCACGTCCACACATGATAACTGCCTGGTAAAACAAAAGAAATAATACTCATTTGAGGTAAATAACAGAATTTTTCTCCACAACTTAATTTTCTTAGTGTTCAGGCTATGATACAAAATTACCCAACATACCAATAACCAGGAAAATGAAACACATTCTAGAGAGGAGAATTACCTGAGAAAATTATCTGACTAACCTCAAGGTGAATCAGATGCAACTAGGAGACAAAGATTTTAAACTGGCTTGCATAACTCTCCTCAATCAAAAACAAAACAAAAACAACAAAAAAAAACAGTAAATGTATATTTGCAAAGAATAAAAAAATAAGAAACCTTGGCAGAGAAAAATAATGATTAAAAATTCAATGAAATTCTAGAATGAAAAACATAGTATCTGAAATTTCAAATTTCCCCTACATGGACTCAACTTTTTAATGTCAATGATAGATGAAAAAGTAAGTTAGCTTGAATACAGCTCAATAGAAATAATTCAACATAAAAAACAAAGAAGGGGGCACCTGGGTGGCTCAGTCAGTTAAGCGTCTGACTCTTGATTTCGGCTCAGGTCATGACACTCAGTTTGTGAGTTCAAGCCCTGCATCGGGCACTGTGCTGACAGTGCAGAGCCTGCTTGGGATTCTCTCCCTCTCTCTCTTCCCCTGCTCTGTCTCTCTCTCTGTCAAAAATAAATAAACAAAAAATATATGAATAAAAATAAAAATAAAAATAAATAACAATAATAAAAACAAAGAGAGAAAGATAGAAAAATGTAAACAGAACCTCAGGGCCTATTTGATAATACCAAACAGTCCAACATATGTATAACCAAAGCCTTAAAAGGTAAAGAGAGAATGGAACAAAGATATATATATTTCAGAAAATAATATCAAAAATTTGCTAAATTTGAGAAAAGACACAATTTTAGACATCAACTCTCAATAACCATCAAGAAAATAACTAAATAAACCATACTGAGTCACATCATGGTCATACTATTGAAAATGACAGATAAAGAACAAAGTTTAAACGTGGCAAGAAACACATATGTCCATGGCCACACACATACACACACACATTACATACAGGCAAAAATAGGTTTGATTAAAGGTCAAATTCTCATATGAAACTTAGAGGAAAAATGAGAGTGGAACATCTTTAAATTTATGAAAGAATTCAGGGCTGGATGTTGCTTGTTTGGCTTTATAACATATTTAAAGTCCTAAAAAACTATGAAAACATCAGTGCTGGATGTTGCTGTTTGACTTCTGAAATAGAAACACACTGCCTGCCTTTCAATTCTAAGTCTATGTATAAAAAAGCATGTATACAATACACCGGGCCATTTTAGTAAAAAACTGAATTACTAATGCATTGAGAAATTTAGTTAATATTCTTCATGCATACATTGCTAGTGACAGAAGTATAACAGTTGTAGGCAACACTGCACAATCTTAGAATTTTTCCATTATTCTCCACTCATTCTTTCTTTCTCCCAGCCTCGGGAAAGCCCAAAAGACAGATATTTACATGTTGGACTGAATAAATGTGAGAAATTACATAGGCATTCCCAGAGCTACATCTTGAAAACCTGTATTTCTGTGTCTGGAATATCTTATTTTATCTTCTGGGATAGAAATTTCAGTCATCAGCGCCAGACGGAAGAAGTTTGAGAGTAGAAAATGGTCTTTTCTTCGGCCAGTGAAATTAATGCATGCAATCCATTGCATTTTCCACAAATCTAAGAAACTATTATGTTCATAAACATCAAAAGAATGATGTAATACTGAAATACTAGAGTGTATTTTAACAAGCACTTTAATTACTAACATTGTCTATCATTAACTAACCCAGAGCATTAATAGTTTAGTGCCTTACACACAGCCTTACATATACATATTTGTCCTGGAAATGGCAGCAGCTGAAAATCATGCTGATCAAACAAATACATACCCAGGATGAAAAATACACAGGTGAGTGCTGCCAGTATTTACAAAGTAGTTGCATAACAGCCTTTAACTTGTACCAGTTATAACACTAAATACCCATTTCAGTGCTTAAGCTCTTTTTGATTTATCTATTTCCAAATACCCACATGGCCAGAACTATGGGAAAAACCAAGGAGAGCAGAATACCTGTGTCAAAAGGAGACAGAGTATTTTTCATGGATATAAATTTGGAGACTGAATAGATCAGTATAGAACAATCCCTTCTGATTGTCCTTTTTATTTTCTTTCTGCTAATTTGCAAAGGCTCTGTGCTTTATGGTTAAAATGATTTCTAAGACGTCCTCAGCTGCTATGAAATATAAAACAACAACAACAAGGGATTCTGCGCATTGTTCCTCAAAGATGTTTTCTTGTTAAACACAATGCGGCCTACACATAACCATCAGTTTCCAGATCTTCTTCAGAAATTCTTGGATTGTTGGAGGTATCACAATTCCAGACTTCAAGTTACATTACAAAGCTGTAGTAATCAAAACAGTATGGTACTGGCACAAAAATAGACATAGATCAATTGAACATAATAGAAAGCCCAGAAATAAACCCACAATTATATGGCCAATTAATCTTTGACAAAGGAAGCAAGAAGATGCAGTGGGAAAAAGACAGTCTCTTCAACAAATGATGCTGGGAAAATGGGATAGCTATATACAAAAGAATGAAACTGAACCACCTACTTATACCATACATAAAAATAAACTCAAATGGATTAAGGACCTAAATGTGAGACTAAAACCATAAAAATCCTAGAAGAGAGCACAGGCAGTAATCTACCTGATATCAGCCATAACAACATCTTTCTAGATGTGTCTCCTGAGGCAAGGGAAACAAGCCAAATTAAACTTTTGGGACAACATCAAAATAAAAAGCTTCTGCTCAGCAAAGGAAACAACCAACAAAACTAAAAGACTGAATGGGAGAAGATATTTTCAAATGACATATCTAATAAAGGGTTAAGATCCAAAATATATAAAGAATTTATATAACTCAACACCAAAAAAAAAAAAAAATCCAATTAGAACATGGGCAGAAGACAGAAACAGACATTTCTCTGAAGAAGACATACAGATGGCCAAAAGACATACGAAAAGATGTTCAACAACCTCATCATCAGGAAAATGCAAATCAAAACAACCTCACACCTGTCTAAATGGCTCAAATCAAAAATTCAAAAAAACAGTAAGTGTTGGTGAGGATATGGAGAAAAAAGAACCCTCATGCACTGTTGTTTGGAATGCAAACTGGTATAGCTACTGTGGAAAACAGTATGGAGGTTTTCCTCAAAAATTAAAAATAGAACTACCATATGATCTAATAATTCCATTATAGGGTATTTACCCTAAAAATATGAAAACACTAATTCAAAGGGATATATGCACCCCTATGTTTAATGCAGCATTATTTACAATAGCTAAACTATGGAACCAGCCCAAATGTCCATCAAGAGATGAATAAAGAAGAAGTGGTATATATACAAAATGGAATATTATTGAGCCATAAAAAATGAGATCTTGCCATTTGCAACAACATGGATGGGGCAGTAAAATGCTATGTGAAACAAACCAGAGAAAGACAAATACCATAGGATTCCCTCATACGTGGAATTTAAGAAACAAAGAAAAAAATACAGAGAGACAAACCAAAACACAGACTCTTAACTACAGAGAACAAACTGATGGCTACCAGCGGGAAGGAGGTGGGGGATGGGTGAAATATATACAGAGGATTAGGAGTACACTTATCATGATGAGCACTAAGTAATATGTGAAATTGCTGAATCACTACATCATTCACCTGAAACTAATATAACACTGTTTGTTAAGTACACTAGAATTAAAATTTTTTTAAAGAAATCTTTGGGTTGTGATTAGATTTTCTCATTTTTTGAGCTGCAGATATATATTCTGATGTCATTTAGAATGGCTAAGGAACTTGTTCCTGTGATGAGAGGATTCTAAAAAGTTGCTTCCTAAAAAAACCAATTACACTAAATATTGATATTAAGAACTAAAGAGAGGGAGGGAAATTGGAGGAACGTTGTCAAAAGACACGCACTTCCCATTTTAAGATGAACAGCATAATGACTACAGCTAACACCGCTGTATGACAGACAGCAAAGTTGCTAAGAGAGTAAACCTTATGAGTTCTCATCACAAGGAGACTTTTTTTTTTTCCTTTTTTCTGTCTTTTTCTTTTTCTTTTGTCTATATGAGAAGATGGATGTCAGCTGAACCAATTATGGTAATCATTTTACAATATATGTAAATCAAACCAACATGCTGTATGCCTTAAACTTATATAATGATGCATGTCAATTATTTCTTTTTTTAAATATAATCTATGGTCAAATTGGCTAACATACAATGAGTACAGTGTGCTCTTGGTTTTGGGGGTAGATTCCCATGGTTCATCGCTTACCTACAACACCCTGTGCTCATCCCAACAAGTGCCCTCCTCAATGCCCATCACCCATTTTCCCCTCTCCCCACCCCTACCCCCAGTCTACCCTCAGTTTGTCCTCTGTATTTAAAAGCCTCTTATGGGTTGCCTCCCTCCATCTCTGTTTGTAACTATTTTTCCCTCGTCCTTTCCCCCATGGTCTTTACATTTCTCAAGTTCCACATTTCACATGAGTGAAAATATATATCTTTCTCTGACTGACTTATTTCACTTACCATAATACCTTCTAGTTCCAGCTACATTGCTGCAAATGGCAGGATTTCATTCTTTCTCATAGCCAAGTAGTATTCCATTGTACATATAAACCACATCTTCTTTATCCATGCATGTCAATTATTTGTCACTAAAACTGAAAAATATTAAAAAAAAAAAAAAAAAAAAAAAAAAAAGAACTAAAGAGAAGTATACATTTTATGTAGGCCAAAGACTCAAGCAAACATTTTCAGGTCTTGACATTACTGTTTGACTTTTGGGACAGAGCCACACTGCGTCCATTTCAAGCTCTACCTCAAACTCATCCTTGGATGTGGCTAACCATAATTCATGTCAGTCCTCACCTAACAATAAATAGCACATAAAGCAGCCTGAAAATTTCCATAAGAGTACAATATTCAGAAATACCGGGTTGGGAGGTAGGACCTGGAAAATTAGTAATCACATTTCAGATTACCAACATCTAAAAATCAATTCTGGAAAGAAACTTTTCTTCTTACAGTTAATAGCCTGCATACAACATAACTCATTTATATCATTTGTTCTGCTGTGTCCTTGGAACTCTGAAAATACCAGAAGTAGAGTTTTAGAAAAAAATGTCAATTATTATATTTTTGTATATTATTTATGATGACAACATATGTTGGTACACTTCAAGAATTATTCACAAAAGGGCTTTATACTTAAAGAATAAAAGTTTTCACATCTTCTGTCCATTCAGTCTTTATAAAAGTCCTATGATATAAACAAGACAGATACTATTATCTCCATTTCACTGATGAGAAAGCCAACTTGAATACGGGTTCATGGACTAAAGTTCTCTAACCCAATAGGAAGTGGGAAAAGGGGGCGCCTGGGTGGCGCAGTCGGTTAAGCGTCCGACTTCAGCCAGGTCACGATCTCGCGGTCCGTGAGTTCGAGCCCCGCGTCGGGCTCTGGGCTGATGGCTCAGAACCTGGAGCCTGTTTCCGATTCTGTGTCTCCCTCTCTCTCTGCCCCTCCCCCGTTCATGCTCTGTCTCTCTCTGTCCCAAAAATAAATAAACGTTGAAAAAAAAAATTAAAAAAAAAGGAAGTGGGAAAAGAACTAAAACTCATCTCGCTCATTTTGATTCAAATTCCAGGGAATATTAGGAAAACTGGACTGTAAAGTTAGATCTTGTTGGAAACCTAAATCTACTATCTGCTGTTTAAGAATAAATGTACTATTTACCATTTGAAAGAAAGTTACATAATTTCTCTCTGAAATGCAGATTTATCATCTAAAAAAGGAGGATTAAAGGGGCACCTGGGTGGCTCAGTTGGTTAAACCTCAGGTCATGATCTCACAGCTTATGAGTTCAAGCCCCGCATAGGGCTCTATGCTGACAGCTCAAAGCCTGGAGCCTACTTCGGATTCTGTGTCCCTCTCGGTTCCTCCCTCTCCCTCTCCCTCTCTCTCTCTCTGTCTCTCCAAAATAAATAAACATTAAAAAAAATGTTTTTAATAAAAAAGGAGGATTAAAAAGGATTTTCCTTGCAGAATTAAGACGAGCCAATGAGGATTCAATATGCAAATCACCTGAAACAAAATGTTTACTCAACAAGCACAGCTATCATTATTGTCCCCACAGTTGTCATCATGTCACCATCACTGTCACCGTCATCATCAAGATACACTGACCTAACAAATAACCATACCTTTCATTCTTTCTGGCTAGAACTATTCTCTCCCATTAAGCCATGAACCCCAAGATAAAAAGTCTTCTAGCCTTTTCTGAACTCTCTAGCATTTAGCATAACATATAGCAATATTTAATATTATATAAAGGAAGAATAAATCTGAAACATATGATTTGATCAAGCAGTGAGTTTATTATCTATGCTTTTCTCTAACATATTTAATGTTACACCATGATTAAACTTTTAAAGTTGTTAAAGGAACTTTAATTTATCTTATTCACCTTTCTTGGAGTTTTAAATTGACAGTCTTAGGAATAAATATTCTTGAAGTTCAAATGGCCTAATGTCATAACTTACCTCTGTGAAGTCAATATTTAAAGAAAAATCTCTAGACATTTTTCATTACACTTATGACAATGAAGATTTGTCATCTTAATTAGAATTTGTTTTCCTTTAGTATTTCATCACAAATACAAGTACTCAAATGCAAAGTTATTCAAATGTAAACAGTCACTCTTATGGTAAATCCTCTACTCAAGTCCTTCATATTGGCCTTTTCTGTCCCTTTTCAATAAATGCTATGCAATTCAATCATGACAAGTTTTTAAACACTTCAAACCATCTATGCTATCGCTCCCAAATGCGGTATGTTCTTTTTAAAATAAACTTTTCTCTTCAAAATTCAACATGCTTCAAAATCATCTTTTATCACCTATAATGTTCTAAAATATGCTAGATGCTGAGAATAAATAAATAAATAAAACCTCAGCCTTCCCATCAAGAAGCTGGTTGTAATGAGAAGTAAGGAAGTTAATATACCAAATCAAAGCTGTTAAGGTTAAAGGAGACAGAAAGTACAGTTTATCCACAGTCTTGGGGGCAAGAAGGGAGCGTAGCCCAGGAGGAGAGAAAAACAAGAGGTCTCTCCAGAAGCAATGTCCTGACTTAGTAAGCCTTAGAACAAATGAGTACACCATACAGAAAAAGAAGAAAAAGACTTCACAAAGGGATTCCAGGTACATAGACCCAAAAGCAAGGGAGGGCCTGATGCCATCAAGTAGTACTTCAAAGAAACAGGAAAAACTTCAAGGAGAGGAAGGAATCTGAAATGACCTGACACTATTTATCCTGAACGTGATGTGAAGATGTCACCAGCTAAAACCCAAGACCTGACCTTTACTGCCAACCTGCTTGTACTCACAGACGTTTGTCCCACATTTTTCCTTAAGCTCTTCTCTTAATTCAGGCAAATGGAAAGCACAACCACCCTTTAAGCAATAGCAACTGCCCTAACAAGACCGCCAGCCAGCCCAGACGACCCAGACCAGTTTGAATGTAACTCTCCAACTGGTGCCTGTGCAGATAGACCATGGAGTGACCTCTAGAATGACAGACAAGAGGCATCTGGGTGACTGAGTTAGTTAAGCATCTCTTGATTTCGGCTTAGCTCCTGATCTCACAGTTGTGAGTTTGAGCCCTGCGTGAGGCTCTGGGCTGACAACAGGGAGCCTGTTTGGGATTCTCTGTCTCCCTCTCTGTCTCCCCCTCCCCCTGCTCTGAAAAATAAACAAACACTTAAAAAAAAAAAAACAGAATGACCAACAATTACCTTTACCTCACTATAACACTAAAATCTCAACCCAAGGAGGAGCACAAGCCTCATTTATATAACATAGAATGTATGTACAGGCATGTTTCCTTAAGGTGCATAAGTGAAGGATCCCCTTTTTCAATATTCATCCTAATCCTAAATAAAAGGAACCTACCCATCCTTCCTCAGAGAGTCACAGCTTTGGAAGTTATTCTCCATGATCTCATTCGCTGCAAATAAAGTTTACTTTGTGCGACAACCACCTGGTGTATCTGTGACTCACCAAGGAGCAGATTCACATTGGTTCCATTACAAAGATATTGATGGATTTTTAAACAAATGTCACAATCACATTCATGTTGGGAAAAAATGATTCTGAAAACAGCGCTGAGAATGGATTGGAGGAGAGCATCACTACAAAAAGAGAGAACAGGAAGAAAGCCAGTCAGAGCATGCAATGAGACAAGTTATAGAATATAGAATAGAATATAGAATAAAATATAGAATAGAATATAGAATATATATATATATATATATATATATATATATATATATATATCCATAAAGCCTTGGGTGATGTAGTAAATGTTTAGCAACTGCATCTCCAGAAAGGAAAAAAAACAGCCCTGATTTGTAACATTTGTTTGAGTTTCATTCTATAAATATTCCCACCATGACCAATTTCAAGCTACCAACACATATTTGAATACAGAGTTGGGGGGCGCCTGGGCGGCGCAGTCGGTTGGGCGTCCGACCTCAGCCGGGTCACGATCTCATGGTCCGTGAGTTCGAGCCCCGCGTCAGGCTCTGGGCTGATGGCTCAGAGCCTGGAGCCTGTTTCCGATTCTGTGTCTCCCTCTCTCTCTGCCCCTCCCCCGTTCATGCTCTGTCTCTCTCTGTCCCAAAAATAAATAAACGTTGAATACAGAGTTGGGAAAATATGGGCAGAAGTATGCACGCACACACATAATTTTCACCTTAATGGTGTCATTTGTAGAACAAATGTCTTCAATGTAGATAAAGCCCAATTAATGTGTTCCTTCTTTTGTTGCCTGTGCTTCTGGTATCATATATCAGAAATCATTGCCTAATTGATGTCATTAAGATTTAGGGGCGCCTGGGTGGCGCAGTCGGTTAAGCGTCCGACTTCAGCCAGGTCACGATCTCGCGCTCCGTGCGTTCGAGCCCCGCGTCAGGCTCTGGGCTGATGGCTCAGAGCCTGGAGCCTGTTTCCGATTCTGTGTCTCCCTCTCTCTCTGCCCCTCCCCCGTTCATGCTCTGTCTCTCTCTGTCCCAAAAATAATAAACGTTAAAAAAAAATTTTTTTTTAATTAAAAAAAAAAAAAGATTTATATGTATGTTTTCTTCTAAGAGTTTAATCATTTTAGGTCTTATGTTCCATCCAGTCTTTGGTCCATTTTAACATTTTTAAATGGTGGGAGGTAAGGGTTCAAATTCATTCCTTTGAATATGGAACAAACTGGATATCCAATTTTCCTACCAGTTTCAAAAGCGGGTTTTGGCTTATTTTATAACTATAAGAGAGATCTGCATCATATTTTTATGCTGAAGAAAAATACGCCATGGAGAGTAAGAGGTTAAGAATGCATCCTGATTAATGAAAAGTTATAGAACTGAGCATACAAGTGATGGAATGAGCCACAAAAACACCTCCTCCACAAAAACAGAAGAAAGATGGGCTGAGAGGAAGCAAGAAGCGGGGAGGGTACAATTAATTTTTTAGTAGGTGACCATCTTAAATTTAAGCAAATTCCTACTTGATGGCCTTCTATTTATTCTAGGAGTCTCATCATCTCATCGTAAGCCAGGGTTTTTTTTTTTTTTTTTTTTTTTTTTTAAATTTTTTTTTCCAACGTTTTTATTTATTTTTGGGACAGAGAGAGACAGAGCATGAACGGGGGAGGGGCAGAGAGAGAGGGAGACACAGAATCGGAAACAGGCTCCAGGCTCCGAGCCATCAGCCCAGAGCCTGACGTGGGGCTCGAACTCACGGACCGCGAGATCGTGACCTGGCTGAAGTCGGACGCTTAACCGACTGCGCCACCCAGGCGCCCCAAGCCAGGGTTTTAAACAGTAAAGTTTTGGAATGGCCACTGAGAAGATGATTTGGGAATTCATAGAATTTATGAAATTCTCAGAATTCACAGAAATTATGAGGTAGATCTCAGGACACAAGAAGTTGTAAACTAGATATGTACGTGTATATATGTATGTATGTGTGTATATATGTATGTGTCCCAGTGTCCTTTCACTTTCCCAGCTTAAGATATCACTGACACATAATATTTAAGTTTAAAGCATACAATGCTTACATTTGATACTCTTATATATATTGCAAAGTGATTACTACCATAGCTTTAGTTAATACCTTCATCATGTCACATAATTACCATTTCTTTTTTGTGGTGAGAATATTTAAGATCTACTCTCTTAGCAACTTTAAAGTATACAATATGGTACTATTAACTATAAGCATTGTGCTATACACTAGATCCCAAGAACTTATTCATCTTGTAACTGGAAATTTGTACCCTCTGGCCAACATTGCCCCAATTCCTCTACATCCCAGCCCCTGGCAACCACCATTCAACTATCTCTTTTTTTTTTTTTTAAGTTTTTTAATTTATTTTTGACAAAGACAGAGTGGAGCGTGACCTGGGGAGGGGCAGAGAGAGAGGGACACACAGAATCCGAAGCAGGCTCTAGCTCCAAGCTGTTAGCACAGAGCCTGATGCGGGGCTTGAACTCATGAACTGTGAGATCATGACTTGGGCTGAAGTCAGACACTTAACCAACTGAGACACCCAGGCGCCCCCCCCCCCAATAAGTTATAGGCTGTTTTTCTCTTGCTTTTAAGATGCTTTGCATCTGAGTTTTGACAATTTCATTATAATGTGTCATGGAGTGAATCTCTTTAAGTTGACTTTGTTTAGTGACCTAAGCTTCCTAATTTTGAATATCCAAATCTCTTCCCAGACTGGAGTTCTCAATCATTTCTTTACACATGCTTTCTCTTTTCTCCCTGTTCCCCTTCTGGAAATTAGATGATTCACAAATTGATCCTCTTGATGGCATCCCATAAACCACATGGGCTTTTTCACTCTTTTTCATTGTTTTTTCTTTGTTCTCCTCTAACTGGATAATTGCAAAGTTCCTGTTCAGAAATTTTCTTCTGCTTGATCCAGTCTGCTGTTAATGCTATCTATTGCATTTTTTTTATTTTATTCACTGCATTCTTTAGCTTTAGAATTTGATTCTTTCATTATTATTGCTCTGTTAAAATCTCATTTTTGTTGTGTATTATTTTCTTAATTTAATTTAATTTTCTTTGTTTTCTTGTGGCTCATTGCATTTCCTTAAAACAGTTCTTTTGAATTCTTTATCTGGTAAATCAGACATAGCCATACATTTGGGTTTGGTCACTAGAAGATAACTGTGATCCTTTCATGTCATCTTGTGTCCTTGATTTTTCATGTTTCTTAAAATTTTGTGTTGCTATCTTCACATTGGAAATCGTTGTCCCCTCCTTCAGTCTCTAATAATTTAACCATTCCAAAGTATCCAAATTCACATGTTTTGTTCCTACAGAGTGGACCTTCTCCTCTGGAAATGTGAACTACCACAAAGGCTCTCTCATCTGTGAGTGATTTTCTAAGTCATTGTTTTCCAGGGCCAAGAGGGACCTTGGTCAAGAGGGGCTGAAGCCAGTTCATGGGCCACTGTGAGGTCCACAGCCAGGACTGAGGTTTATCTGCCTGTTACCCAATGCACCAAAGAGACTCTTCCCAAGTCCCCTGGAGTATGGTGCTGGATCCCACAGCCACCTCAAAGACATTCTTAACCATGGATGGATGCCAAATTTTTGTTGTTGAGGATGGGGACCAAAACTAGGGATGTCTTATGCCACTATGATGCTGATGTCACTCCACCAGTGGTCTTGATTAACTAAAAGAGTTACAATGGCCTCCTAAGGATACACAGAATAACTCAGGATATGTATTATAGAATGGCTCTCAAAGCATGGTCCCTGGAGTAGCATCAACAAGCAATGGAACTTGACAGAAATGGAAAATTTCAGGTCCCAAAGCAGACCAACTCTATTGGGCTCTCTGGGAGTACATCCCAGCACTATATTTCACAAGCCCTCCATGTGACTCCAGAATATGGATAGTTGGATTGAAACAAAGTTTGGTTCTCGATGCACCAATATTAAAAGGGCACAAGAAGGTTGGGGGAACAGGCTATTAGACAACCAAGATGGTAAATCTCAACTGTCTTTGCTGGAAAGTGAAGAACAAAGGGATTATAATAATTGGAGAAACTATAGGAGACCAGGAGTCAACATGAGATAGAAACACAGGTCGACTGGAAGTAAAGTAGTGAGATATCACTCACCATTCTCCATTTTTAAGAGTCCAAGCCTACCTTTCTCCTGGTGTCTTACTGAGTCTCAGCATCCATGCTTTAGTTAGAAAGAATTGTTGAGGTTATTTTATAAACAATATCAAAATTCTATAAATGGGAGTAACAGCAAAACTGTCACCCATGATTGCATTCTGTACATCCTTCACAAGATATACAGTAAGATGAACACAACATTTCAGAGACAGTAGATTTACTAGGGGTATCTATAAGGGTATCTATAATTTCGTTTTTATCTAAATGCTGACCTCTGGTTACAATTAACCAACAGCTGTTTGGAAAGTAAATATTTAATAAGAATATTTACAATAGTCATAATGATGAACTGGGCTTTCCCATGATGTTAAATCACATGAGGCACTGGTCCACATCATATGATGATTAAACAGTAGATCAAAAGGGACCACATTATTATTCTGTTTTCTTCAGTTCTACTAAAAAACACATGAATTTCAATGTTTTCATTTCATGTAATTTGTTTTATCAGAAGATATTCACATGTGGGACTAAGGAGTCATTTGATTTCTAACCAATTTAAAGTGGAAATCATTGATCCAGTGACCCTAACCAGTCTGTTCTTAAGCTGAAGGATAAAGTAAACAATTTCACCTGAGAGAAAATAATTTAAAATAAATTTGTAACAGTGTTGACAACTTACATGGAAGAACACAAGAATTATATCCTATCATTGCTTAATTTATTTTTAACTTATTTTCCATAATCATTAGAGATGCTAGACAGATTTTAGTGGCAGAAAATTTAATTTTTGTCTTATTTAAATGTTCTAACATCACATTTCACAGGCCACAGTAATGTGAACCCTATATTAGAAATTATGCCATCTAGCGATTCTGAAAAGATCTAGTCAAACTGAAAGATGTGTTATTTGGAATCCAGTAAGGGAAAATAAACCACTCATCTAAACTATGCCTTGTTGGTAAAAACGGAATTCAAAATATCAAAAAGATACCCACAAGACATTTAAGTGAGCTAAAGGCTGAAAACTGAGGGTTTTGCACTTCTTTATGTAAGCTACTCCTAGAAGGGACTAGATCTCATCAGGAAATAAATAGTAATGATGATAGACGATTTCATCATTACTTGACTTGACTCTGTCTGATACAACCTGGCACAAAACCACTCTTGGGAGTCAGCAATACACAAACACTATCCTATATTTTACAGAAAAACACATTTGTCACATTTCAGGAAATGCAGCCTTAAACTACATTTTGTCATCACTTCATAATCTTAAATTTGTGCTGTATTTTGCTAGTCACACTTGAACTCGGTGAGGTAAAAACTAATTCTTCCCCCTCTCATTGCTTTCACACAAAATCTGACTCTTCCTTTCCCATTCTTAAAAATATTGCTAGTGGGATGCCTGGGTGGCTCAGTCGATTAAGCATCTGACTTCGGCTCAGGTCATGATCTTGCACTTCATGAGTTTCAGCCCCATGTCAGACTCTGTGCTGACAGCTCAGAGCCTGGATCCGGCTTCAGATTCTGTGTCTCCCTCTGTTTCTCTCTTCTCCTCCCCCACTCACACTCTAAAACTTGAAAATAAGGCACCAAAAGGTATACAGTACATTCCTTCAATGTTGTACAGAGACAGAAGTCACTCGGGTACTATCTAAGAGTATGATCTTTGTTCATTTCACTGTTTATGCCTAATTGAAGTTCCAAGAAATAGTAAAGTTACTTGTAAACTTGTAGTTTTTTGTACATGAGCAATATAATTCCTAATGAAACATATAACCTTAAAGATACATGGCCCTGTTAGACATTTATCAGTTTTGTATATAACCCAGCAATCTTATCCTCCTATAAATACACTAGCTTCTAAAATGTTCTTTGAATCAGTTACATTTTACTGGTTCCTTCATTAATCTAGCTATAAAAACAAAAGCTTTGTTTGTAGGCTTATAGGCTTCTGTAACAGTGAGAAGTGAGGTGAAGACATGTATTCCTCTGTGACAGGGTTTATCAAGTTTTTGAGTGTTGGAAGGTATAAAACATTTGCTTTGAGCTTTCATCCCTAGAGATAATTGATTAGATAAGTTTGGAATAAGATTCATTAATCATTATTTTAAATTTTTTTTTCAACGTTTATTTATTTTTGGGACAGAGAGAGACAGAGCATGAACGGGCGAGGGGCAGAGAGAGAGGGAGACACAGAATCGGAAACAGGCTCCAGGCTCTGAGCCATCAGCCCAGAGCCCGACGCGGGGCTCGAACTCAAGGACCGCGAGATCGTGACCTGGCTGAAGTCGGACGCTTAACCGACTGCTCCACCCAGGCGCCCCCATTAATCATTATTTTAAACAAATACCCAAGATAAGCCTGTGACACTTAGCCACAGCTTTTTAGACCAAATTCCTCTCTCTCCCATATTTAGTCTAGCTTGATAGATCCTTTCCTATCATCTTAAACTTGCAGTTAAATTCCCAAAGCTGAAACAGTGGGTGCCACATTCCAAAGAGAGACTAGGGAGCCTGACACACCTCTTTCACACTTTCTAGGGGTTAGGGAATCTTACACCCAGCAGTTCCCCCTCTCTCCCACTACCTATGTAAGCGGAAGACTAGGATTTTGAGAATCTTTGGATACCAGACTGTGAGGATAGGAAGGGAAAAGGAATAGTGGGTTCTTCAAGCCTATTTAAGCTGGAACTGCCATAACAATTTATCACAAACTTACTGGCTTAAAACAACACGTATTTATTATGTTATAGTTCTTTAGTTGGGAAGTCCAAAATGGGCCTCACTGGCTAAGATTAAGATATCAGTAGGGTGGCATTCCTTTCTGGAGGCTTTACAAGAGAATCCATTTCCTTGCCTTTTCCAGCTGCTACAGGCCATCCACATTCCATGTTCCATGGTCTCTTTCCTCATCATCAAAGCCAATAACATGAGTTGAGACTGTCTCACATCATTATACTCTGACTCTGACTCTTCCCTCTTCTATTTTCATAGACCCTTATGATTGCAGATAATCCAGGATGATCTCCCAGTTGTAGGGTCAGCTGATTAGTAACCTCAATTGCATCTTCAGCCTTAATTCCTCTTTGCCGTGTAACATAACATAGTCACAGGTTCTTGGGATTGGGTTGTGGGACATCTTTGGAGGAGGCATGATACTACCTACCACATAAACCGAAGGAAGAAGGTTCTAAAAGAATCAGTTTTCAAGATTGGAGAGTCTGTGGAAGGACAGACTAGCACCTACATCCTGGTTATAGATGTACTTAACCAGTCAGGTCTGCCCTACACCCATCTGGACGATGGAAAGTAGGTTAAGTGGGGTGACCTAGATGCATGAGCTTCCCATGGTTCAAGGGGCGTGAGCCATAATTTTGGTACTCTGCTCAGGGGTACTCTGCATAAGGATAAAGCAGGATATGAATCTGAAGCGTAATGTTCAGGAATGGGATGGGAAGATATCGAGCCAGAGTTTATCTCCCACATGAGGGGCCTGAACCACGAGAGGCCCTACCCGTGACACTTCTCATTGAACTCAAACATGATCCCATTGGGAGGACTAGTATTTGTGTGCTTGCCACATAGCATGCTACCCCTAAGACGATGGTAGAGACCGTTAAGTAGAGGCAAGAGGCCAGCATTTTCCATTCTTTCCTCTCAATTTCTAATATTATTAAGTACAAAACAATATGTTCAGGGAAAAGTAGGAATACTAAAATGCAGACCAACCCCTCTTCCCCCTTTAAGTCTTACACTGTGGCCTGAGTAGTGATGAAGGAGATGAGGGGATTTAAATTAGATGAGAGACTGGAGCACCTGGGTGGCTTAGTCGGTTGAGCATCTGACTTTGGCTCAGGTCATGATCTCACGGTTTGTGAGTTTGAGCCCCGCATCAAGCCCTGGAGCTTGCTTCTGATTCTGGGTCTCCCTCTCTCTCTGCCTCTCCCCCACCTCCGTTCACACGTTGCTTTTCTCTTTCTTTCTTTCTTTCTTTCTTTCTTTCTTTCTTTCTTTCTTTCTTTCTCCCTCTCTCTCTCTCTCTCTCTCTCTCTCAAAAATAAAGATTAAAAATATTAAAAAAATAAATTAGATGAGCGATTATAGTTTTCATCTAGACTAGATTGAAAATGTTCTGAGAGTGACCAGAGAGCTATGAATTCAGCCAAGATGCTGTTAAAGTATAATTTTCAAAAAGGTAAAATCACAGCTCTGTGCAAATTTAGAATGTGAAAGTTTTTATCTAACTTATTGATTTGAAAAATCAAGGACCTGAGACGCAGCCAGGATAAGTGATTTGACTAAAACCACAACACTGGACTAACAAAGTAGGGGCTAGACAACAGATCATTTGACTTCTGCCCCCACACCCTCTACTCTCATTTGATGTCACCTCTCTTGAAATCGAAAGGGAATAGTGCCTTTTAGAAGCAAATGCATTTCCTGTACGCTTGTTTCATTTCCACAGTAGTTTCTTTTTAATTATTGGTGTTTCAGTGAATGTGCCATTATAGTCCCATACCAACTGTGTGATTTGTAAGTGCTTATTCCTCAACATTTCCTAGCCAAACAATTATATGGGCTCTCTTCCCTCTTTGGCTCTGATGTTTTATTGTTGGGTTAATGGGGAGCATACTGAGCTGTCCTCCGCATAGGATACATGGTAATATTCAACTAATCTCAGATTTCTGTGTCTGCCATGGAGAATGTTTTACATGTCAATAGTCACCACTGAATTTACTGTTAAAAGAAGTTAAAAGGTTTGCTTTGATCCTGGAAGCCTGTCATTAAAACTCCTGCCAATTGGCAAAAACTTGAAAGGTTTGCTTCTCAGCACTGAGCACTAGGAAAGTTTAGTCAATTAGACTTGGCTTGATTTTTTTTTTCCTCAGGATGAGTTTTCCTCTTTGAAAGACTCCCCAGAAGAATGAATTAATAAGATGTCAAGGAAAGGAAAATTCAGATCTGAAGTGAAAATGGACAAAAGTATTATTATACACTAAAGGGGCAGAAGGCCTGCCTTAGCTTTGCAGCTCAGCACTCCAGACATCAAGCCTGACTTTTCCAAGAAGAGCGATGTCTTTAGCACTTAAAAACAGACCTAACAGCTAAAACCATCTCAACCCACTTCCTTCCTCTTTGCCCTTTCTTCTCACATGTGGTGTGCAAACCAAGTAAGAGCCATATTTCCACTAACTCTAATATTCATTGAGAAGTACACCATCCCATTATGCCTCCCTGTGGTACTGCCCTCAGAAATCAAACACCCGTCCCAGTTGCCAGTAGCTCTTATGACTCTGCGTTAACCCCAAGCAAGACTGAGATTTGCAGGAAACATCCAGCCTTGGTTTACGGATCATTATGTTTTCACAGTCCCTCTTCCCTGTTAGTCTGGATAAATCATTTTTAAGATTTTCTGTTGTAGAAACTGGAAACCTTTCTCAGCTGTACTATAGAAAGTAAACAGAATCACTGAACAGGAAAATGGAATTAATTGCATATATCACAATGTATTTTATATACGTTTATACATAATACAATCATAAGTTGCATATGTTACAATATGATGATTGGGTCTGAACACGGTTCCATTTTCTTCCAGTTTACTCTAACATGGCTATTTTGGTGAACTCTACAAATAAAGCTAAAGAGGCATTTTCAAAATACAATGCCTTCTCCCCAACATGCTTTATGTTCATATTAGTTCACTTTTGTTCTACCATTACATCTAACTGGTCACCACATCCTCTTGTTTCAACCTTTGAAGACATCCCCAAAATACTTTCTTCCTCTTAGGTTTTGTTCCACAACTGCATACGAACAAGTATGCCTGGATTGCAGCAGACATTTAAATTGTCTCCGTTAGACTATAGATGCTGGAGAGGATGTGGAGAAATAGGAACCCTCTTGCACTGTTGGTGGGAATGCAAACTGGTGCAGCCACTCTGGAAAACAGTGTGGAGGTTCCTCAAAAAATTAAAAATAGACCTACCCTATGACCCAGCAATAGCACTGCTAGGAATTTACCCAAGGGATACAGGAGTGCTGATGCATAGGGGCACTTGTACCCCAATGTTTATAGCAGCACTCTCAACAATAGCCAAATGATGGAAAGAGCCTAAATGTCCATCAACTGATGAATGGATAAAGAAATTGTGGTTTATATACACAATGGAATACTACGTGGCAATGAGAAAGAAGGAAATATGGCCTTTTGTAGCAACGTGGATGGAACTGGAGAGTGTGATGCTAAGTGAAATAAGCCATACAGAGAAAGACAGATATCATATGTTTTCACTCTTATGTGGATCCTGAGAAACTTAACAGAAACCCATGGGGGAGGGGAAGGAAAAAAAAAAAGAGGTTAGAGTGGGAGAGAGCCAAAGCATAAGAGACTCTTAAAAACTGAGAACAAACTGAGGGTTGATGGGGGGTGGGAGGGAGGGGAGGGTGGGTGATGGGTATTGAGGAGGGCACCTTTTGGGATGAGCACTGGGTGTTGTATGGAAACCAATTTGACAATAAATTTCATATATTGAAAAATAAAATAAAATAAAATAAAATAAAATAAAATAAAATAAATTGTCTCCTTTATTTTGAATCTCTATCTTCATTGCCACACCACAGCCAGATGAATAGTTAAGATAACAGATAAAAACAAAAGTCCTTTCTCTGTCAACGTCACAACACAGTGCACCAAGATTTGATATTATCTGGCCCACTGCAGCTAAATATTTCTTCTGTCTCCTTCTACTGGTGCTCAGATCATTCATTCATGCTTCCCCTTGTGCCTCGGATCAAGCTCTTTCCTGCAAACTTTAAATGTTCTTGTCTACTACACAAGTCATCATTAGCCTTAAAATTTAAGAGATTCTATGAAACTTTCCCATTTCCCATCTATATCTCTCTTTTTTGAAATCCAATTTAAGTTGCTATAAATAAGTTCCATTCACAGTGTATTTTCTGATACTTGTGTTATTTATATTTGTTTGGCCCTAATTTCTAAGATTTTTGAGATTCTAAGGATAAGAACTTTGCTTGGGAACTTCACATTTTATTAGATGTATCCTTCCATTTTTAAACAACTAAAAACACTGGGGAAACTACTGGCAACAACAACTCTCAGGCACTGGACAATAAACAGCACAGGACTGTGAGTCCTGAAAAAAGGAAAACAGGGGCGCCTGGGTGGCTCAGTCGGTTAAGCGTTCGACTTCAGCTCAGGTCATGATCTCACGGTTCGTGGGTTCAAGCCCCACGTCGGGCTCTGTGCTGACAGCTCAGAGCCTGGAGCCTTCTTTGGATTCTGTGTCTCCCTCTCTCTCTCTCTCTCTCTCCCTCTGCCCCTCATACTCTGCCTCTTTCTCCCTTTCTCTCAAAAGTAAATAAAACATTAAAAAAAAAAAAAACATTTTAAAAAGGAAAACAATTGAGCTGTGCCCTAAGATTGCCCCAACGTATTGCCTAGAGGAGGTCCCCAGGCTGCAGCATAGGGAGGGGGAAGCCAAACAGAACTTGTCAGTTTCCGAGTTGAGGGAAAGACTAGAGAATTTGTGGAGGCCAAGGTAGCTAGATCAATAGGATAATGTAGCAGACGGAAATGAGCTAAACAGAAAAGCTCTGGAGCTCTTCAGAGTTCTTTTCGAGCCCTCAGCTGAGTACTGATGAGAGCTCATGTTGTGAAAACACTACTTAAAGCCAGAGAAAGGACCACCACATAAGTGGTGTTCAAGGCAGAACATTACCCGGAAAAGTAATTAAAATGCATCAGACCTAACTGTGAGAACTCAAACTGTGAAAGTTCTAGAAAAAAAACTTTAGTAGAAGGCCTAATGTGAGCATAGGAAAGGCAAAGATTGTTTAAATAAAACACAGAAACTACAAACTATATGGGGAAAAGATCAACAAATTACATTTCATCAAATTTATAGACCTTTAAAAAACACTTTAAAAAACACTTTAAAAAACACTACTACAAAACAAAAAGGAGAGCCACGTGCAGAGAGAATATGGTTGGAAAACATTTTATGAAGGGTTTGTGTTCAAAATAGAGAATTCTCACAAATTCCTAAATATTTACAGCAGCTAGATATATAAATGACAAAATCATGAAATAGCCCAAGTGTTCATCAACTGGTGATTGGTTAAACAAGTATGATACATCTTTCAATGGAATAGTCTTAAGAAGTAAAAAAGAAAGAACAACTAACTGACAGGTGCAACAACATGCCAAGTTGACTCCAAAGGCCACCTACCCCTTTCTGGTTTTCCTCTCTTCACATGTTTCCTCCTCCTCACGGATGTTGGAATGTTTGATGTTGTTCCATTGGTCTCTGGGGTTCTTCCATTTTTCTTCAATCTGTTCTCCCTCTTCTTCACAGTGTATAATTTCTATTGACAAATCCTCAAGTTCACTGAGTCACCATTTCATATCTGCTATTGAGCCCATATAATGACCTTTTTTATTTGGTGACTGTACGTTAATTTTTTTTTAAGTTTTTATTCATTTATTTTAAAAGAGCAGGACAGAGCACATGAGCAGTGGAGGGGCAGAGAAAGAAGGGAGCTGTCAGCACAGAGCCCGATGTGGGGCTCAAACTCACAAACTGTGAGACCACGACCTGAACCAAAATTCAATCAGATGCTTAACCAACTGGGCCACCCAGATAACCTGCTGATTATATTTTAAAACTCTAGAATCCTCCTCCCTGTTTTGAATTTCTATTCCTTTACGGAGATGCATTTTTTGTTGAATAATTCTCTTTAAGTTTATTTGAGAGACAGAGAGAGAGCAGGGGATGGACAGAGAGGGAGAGAGAAAGACACACACAGAGAGAGAGAGAGAGAGGGAGAGAGAGAGAGGGAGAGGGAGAGGGAGAGGGAGAGAGAGAGAGAGAGAGAGAGAGAGAGAGAGAGAGAGAGATCCCAAGCAGGCTCCATGCTGCCAGTGTGGAGCCTGACACAGGGCTCGAACCCACAAACCCTGAGATCATGACCTGAGCTGAAATCAAGGGTGGAACACTTAACTGACTGAGCCACCCAGGCACCCACTTTGGGAGTAATTCTTAATTATGTTCCCTTTACATTCTATAAACAAGGCTTTTTCTAAATCTTTGAACACATTTAAAATAGCTACTTGAAAATGTTTCTATAAGAAATCCAACACCTTAGTGGACTCAAAGTCAGTTTCTATTGTCTGGTTATTTTCCTGATTATGTCACACTTCTCTGTTTCTTTACATGTTTTATGTTTGGTTTTTGTTCTTGCTATTGTTAAAACTGAACATTTAGACAATATATTGCAGCTGTTCTAGATTTTTATTTTTCCCCCAAGAGTTTTTATTGCTGTTTTTTTTTTTAATTTATTTAACATGCCTGGACATAATCTACAGAAGCTGTCACCCTCTTGGCATGTGTTTTCTGATGATTCTCATCATTTTTTAAAAAATTCTTGTTTTTTTTTTTTAGCCTTACTTCCTAACGGTCATCTTAACTTAGTGGTCAGTTAATAATTGCTATGAGGTTGTACTCAGAAACTTTGATCTGGTATAAGGCTTCAATGCTTGGCTGGTTAAATTATGTGTGGGGTGGGAAATATATTCAAAGTTCAGGCAGTTTTCAAGTTTGACCCAGCTTTTACTTTCTGCTGGTTTACTCAGATCTCCCCTACGTGTGTTCATAGGCTTCTAGTCACCCAGGGAAGTGCGGAGAAAATTTGTGCTGTGTGTGCAGAATACAAAGCAGGGAGGGATATGTGAAAACCCTGGGTGGTCCCTCTCAGTTCTCCCACTTTGAGGATTTCTTCTGTTGATTTCTGGCTAGTTTGCCATACTTAGGGTTAGCTTACCACTAAGGCTGGCAAAGTGGCAGTCCTCTCTTACCCATTTACTCCAAAGTTTGCTACTTTGCTGACATTGTCACTACATATGTGTTTTTTGCACTCAATTCCAAATCAAGTCAGCCCCTTCCAAGCAGCAAAGTTTCGGTTTTCATGTCCAGCCCTACCTGGCAGAAATACTATGTCGTCCAGGTAGACAGGGGAATGGAAGAGGGAAGCATTTATCCGTTAGCCCTTGCTTTTCACTGATCCAGGTGACTCCACCAATGTTACTTAATTGTTTTTCCCATACTTCCTGGGTGCACATGTAGGCATGCTAGTGTGTTCAATGGGCAAGAAGTGAGAAGCACGTGTTACAAATCCAAGAAAAGTATGGATGCCCCTATGTCAAACCTGTGCAAACTGGTCACCAAGCAACGGCTGGAATAACAGGCAGAACTTGAAAGATTTGAAATGTTAAACAAGAGGCTTCTGATACAAAGACATCATGAAAACTTAGAGTGATATGGAATACTCAATATCATAAAGATGTTAGTTTGTTTTTCCAAATGCATCAATAAATTCAAATAAAATTCCACATTTTATGGAACATAAAACTCACAACATACGTTGACAGCTGAGTTTTTAAAATTTTACAAGAAAAAAATCACCACAGAATTCTGATTCTGAATTCTCTGAAGAATTTTGCAATCTCCTGAAGAAAAATAATAAATTGGAGATACTATTCTATAGATACAAAAAAAAGCCATAGGGAAACTGACAGAAGGAAAGATAAGCTAAATAACAACAAAATTAAGAGCCCCAAAGCAGAACCATCCATATAGAAATTACAATATAATTTACTTACAACATAGTTAATATTGCAGACCAATTGGGAAAACCTTGTGTTCTCAAAAAATGGTGCTGAGACAGTAAATTTTCCATATGGAAGTAATGTGATGAGATTTTTTTTTTTTTTAATTTTTTTTTTTTCAACGTTTATTTATTTTTGGGACAGAGAGAGACAGAGCATGAACGGGGGAGGAGCAGAGAGAGAGGGAGACACAGAATCGAAAACAGGCTCCAGGCTCTGAGCCATCAGCCCAGAGCCCGACGCGGGGCTCGAACTCACGGACCGCGAGATCGTGACCTGGCTGAAGTCGGACGCTTAACCGACTGCGCCACCCAGGCGCCCCTGTGATGAGATTTTATATTACACCATAAACAAATTCCAACTGAATGAGGACTCAAATATTAAAGTAAAATTAAAACTCAGCGATAAGTCATTAAAGAAGATATATGGTTGGTAATGACATAAGGATTGATTAAACTGGATCAAAAAATAACATTAATAACATATACCATGAAAAGATCTATACATTCATTACATGAAAATTAAGGAGTTCTGCTCATTAAGATACTCTATAATGAAAGTGAAAATCCAAGCAACAAACTGGAGGAAACTTAAAAAAACAAAACAAAACATACAAATTGCCAAAAGACTACTATGCTGAATTCTTTATAATGTTCATTTATTTTTGAGAGAGAGAGAGACAGAGAGAGAGAGAGATTGCGAGTGGGGGAGGAAATTGGGGGAGGGGGCAGAGGATCCCAAGCGGACTCCATGCTGACATCAAACAGGACAGCTTAAATTCAGAAACTATGAAGCACGAGATCATGACCTAAGCTGAAGTCTGGCGCTCAACTGGCTGAGCCATCCAGGCGCCCCCTAGTATGCTGGATTCTTAAGGAAGTCCACAGATCAGTAAGAAAAGGACAAACAACCCAACAGAAAAATTGTCGAAAGAGATGAAGGAAGCAGAAGTGATCCATTATGTTGATTTAATCCACTAATAGATTTGGATTCAGAATTTGGAAAACACTACTCTAGACTACATGACTCAGGGATTTGAAGAATTAGCATCAACTGAAATATACTGGCTCCACTCTGTGTATTGTTTACTTGTAGTACCAGAATATATACAGTGTTCCCCAAATAATCATTTTTTTTTAAGTTTCAAGTCACAAAATTGATAAACTGGCATTTAAAAAAATCAAACCAAGTATGTAATAAAATATTCAACCCTTGCTTCATTCTTCCCTGCCTTTACCACCTCCCCAGAAGTAGTTTTGTATATATCTTAGAGTGTGTCTTTGTGTGTTTCTTAAATCTTTTTCTACTCATTTACGAACACTTATGTGTATATTATAAAAATACTGTATCATAATTATCTGTCACCTTTTTTTCACATAATTAAATATTATAAATATTTCAACATTAGCATATCTACTGATTTCATCAAATCTAAGGTGCCTTAGAGTCTTGGTTTTATACCTTATGTGAAAGTGTCAGCACAAGATTTATCCAATCCATCACTTTTTAAAGAAAGTGATTCTTTATTTTATTGTAGTTACATTTCAAAGCTTTAGGCACATCTGTCTAATATCTTTCTCAGGAATGATTTGATGTACACGTTCCATTCAATTCTACAATAGCCCAGAAAGCAGGTTTTCCAAAGCTGGGAAATTTTCAAATGGTACTTTCAGACGAAGAGGGAATTTTCTAGATGAACTTAATTTTATTTTTTAATAGCTATTCAAATGAAATTCAGATACATAACTCCTCAGAGAGCTGCTAAAAAATATATTGCCTAGAGTTAAGCTATGTGAATCAGGAGCTAAGCTATGTGTGAAAACACATTACAGAGGCAACTTGACAAATATCTGAAATTACTGACAACTATGCTGAACTATCAGCTTCATATATATATTCACTTAGCCAATTTTGCCTTCAGATGAATAAAAAGCCATCTTTTTATGCATGCATGTGAAAACAAACTGAAGCAAACTGGGCCATTCCCATAACTCACTTTCTCTTCAGAAGAAACATAAAAGGAGAATCCCACTCCTTCTTTCACCATCATCCGGTAAGAGCACAGCAGTTGAGGTCGGGCTTCTCAGAGTAAACGTCTGCCCTACCTTTTCTATTAGATGTGGGTATTTCACGTCTTGCAACTTTCTGAAAAACAGCATGCCAACTAATCTATCTACGCTGACTTTAACACTGCCTCTTGACACTTCTTGCAGGGTCCAATTCAGTTGATACATAATGAAAGGAATTTAGACCTGGATGAGGTAAAGGATTATAAATGCCTGGCAGGAGAGGGTCAGCTGTCCCTTCCCTTCCTTTCTCTTGACAGATGTGGATTATGGCAGCTGAGTACAGATGCGGCTTCAAATCCTCCCCAACACAGCATTTCAGGAGGCCCCGACGGATCCATCAGAGTTGACACAGAAGATAAATTCTACTGGCCATCCCGGAAGATCTGCTATCAAGTGACATTGTGACTTTAGGCAAGCATCTCTTCTGTGTCTCATTTTTTTTTTTTAAGAGAACGATGTAACTAATTATTTCTATCTCCCCAGGATTGTTGTGAAGGTTACATAAAATAAATGCCAAGGAATAGCCCAATTTGTTAGACAACACTTGATCAACATTTGTTGAGTGGATCCATAGAAACAGAGATAAGTGGTACTTGCGTTAAAAAAAAAATTTAATTTTAACTTAAAACTTTAGGATATGTAGTTTTAGGATCGCTCCCTCAATTTTTAAACTTTTGATTATGGTAAAATACATATAACATAGAATTTACCACCTTTACTATTTAAAAAAAATTTTTTTTAATGTTTTACTTATTTTTGAGAGAAAGAGAGACGGATGCACAAAATCTGAAGCAGGCTCCAGGCTCTGAGCTGTCGGCACAGAGTCCAACACAGGGCTTGAACCCACAAACCATGAGCTCATGACCTGAGCCCAAGTCAAATAAATGCCCCACTGATTGGGCTGCTCAGGCGCCAACCACCTTTATGATTTTCAAGCACACAGCTCAGTAGAGTTAAGTATTTTCACAATGTTGTGCGACTCAATCGCTGGGACTTTTTCACCTTGCAAAACTGAAACTCTATACTCTTTAAACAATAAAACACCATGAGCCCATCTTCCCAGCTCCTGACAACCGCCATTCTACTTTCTGTTTTTATGAATTCAACTACTCTTCGGGCTTCATTTAATTGAACTCATACAGCTTTCGTTTTTTTGTACCTGGCTTATTTTACTTAATATAATCTCCTCAGTTCATTCATGTTGTAGCATGTGGCACAATTTCCTTCGTTTTTAAGGCTGAATAATATTTTACTGTATGTATACAGAATATTTTGTTTATTCATTCATCAGTTGATAAACACTTGGGTTGCTTACACCTCCTGGCTATTGTAAATAATGCTACTATGAACATGCATGTATAAATATCTCTTTGAGATTCCGTTTTCAATTCTTTCGGATATATACCTGAAAGTGGAATTACCGAATCATATGTTAACCCTATTTTTAACTTTTGAGGAACTGACGTGCTGTTTTCTAGAGTGGCTGCAGTATTATAGGTTTCCAGCATCAGTGCACAAGGGTTCAATATTTCCATATCTTTGCCAACATTTATTACTTTCTGTTGTTATTGTTGTTTTATAGTAGCCATACTAATCTTAATGTGTATGAGATGTGATATTGCATTACAGTCTTGATTTGTGTTTCCTGAAGGATTAGGGATGTTAATCATCTTTTTATATACTTGCAGGCAATTCATACCTCCTTTTTGGAGAAATGTCTATTCATGTCCTTTGCCCATTTAAAAGAATATTTCAACTCTTGCAAATGTTAAATTTCTTTAAAGTTTTTTTTTTATTAAGGACTGAATTTTTAGAGCAGTTTTAGGTTCACAAAGAATTAAGATATTTCCCATATACCCTCTGCTCCCACACATGCACAGCTTCCCCAATTATCAGTATTCCCCAGAAGAGTGGTAAGCTTGTTACAACTGATGAACCTACACTGATATATCATTATCACCCAAAGTCCACAGTTCACCTTAGGTTTCACTCTGAGTGTTGTACATTCTATGAGTTTGGAAAAATGTATAATGACATATATCCACCACTACAGGATACAGAGTATTTTTCACTGCCCTAAAAATCCTCTGTACTCTGAGTATTCATCCCTTCACTTGTTCTCAATCCTCGGCAACCACTGATTTTTTGCTGTCTCCGTAGGTTTGCCTTTCCTAACAATGTCACATAGCTGGAATCATATAGTATACAGCCTTTTTAGATTGGCTTCTTTCACCTAGTAACATGTATTTAAGGGTCTTCTATGTCTTTTTAAGCCATGATAGCTCAGCTTGATACTGAATAATACCCCATTGTCTAGAGGTGCCACGGTTTGTTTATCCATTCATCTACCACAGAACCTCTTGAGTGCCTTCAAGTTTTGGCAATTATGAATAAAGATACTATGAACATCCATGTGCAGGTTTACGTGTAGACATAGTTTTCAACTCCTTTAGGTAAATACCAAGGAGCATGATTGCTGGATCATATGGTAAAGTATGTTCAATTTTGTAGGAAACTGCTGAAGTGTCTTCCAAAGTGGCTGTACCCTTTTGCATTGCCACCAGCAGTGAATAAGACTTCCCGCTGCTCTACATCCTTTGCCAACATTTGGTGTTGACTGTGTTCTGGACTGGACCATCTTAAGAGATGTGTAGTGATATCTCATTGTTTTAACTTGTACTTCCCAGAGGACACAGGACATAGAGCATTTGTTCACGTGCTTATTCGCTATCTGTGAATATTCCCTGGTGAAAAATCCAACTTTCTTTGGTGAAAGTTTTTGGCCTATTTTTTATTCAGGTTGTTTCTTTAATGTTGAGTTTAAGAGTTCTTTGTACATTTTAGATAACAATCCTTTATCAGATGTGTTGTTTTTTGGGTTTTTTTTACAAATTTTTTCTCCCAGTCTGGGATTTGTCTTCACATTCTTTTGACGTTGTCTTTTGTAAAGCAAAATTTTTTAATTTGAATAAAGTCCAGGTTATCCATTATTTCTTTCATGGGTCCAACCTTTGGTGTTGAATCTAAAAAGCCATTCCCATACCCAAGTTCATCTAGGTTTTCTCCGATGTCATCTTCTAGAAGTTTTGTAGCTTTGCATTTTATATTTAGGTCTGTGATTTAGGATTTCACTTTGTATCGTAAATTTCAAAAGCAAAATCAAAACAAAAGCAAAGAACATGTGTTCCTTACCTTGGATAAGGAATTAGCTGAGTTTTTCTGAAATTCTAAGGGTAAAAAAATATACACTTGAATTCTTATAATGTCCTTTTTCAAAAAATCAAATATTATATAAAGTTCAGCTATTGTAAAGATTTGTCCTCTTGCCTCAGGTCTCTGACATTTTTCTTATTCCTGTATCTCAGAGCTCTATAATATGACACATTTATATAACTAAAAGCTAGCCGCAGCTTTTCATAAAAAGGAGAGGAAGGAAATGTAGATGTTCTAGAGGTGTTGTCAACTCAGAGAAATCATTTGCCTTGGCAGAAAAATGATATGACAGTATTATATCCTAAAATAGAAGAAATAAGAAAAATAAGGAAACCTCTTTAATAATGAAAATCTAAAAGCCTAACTTCCTCAATGAGGGACACAGTTAAAGTAAAACATTTATGTGTGTTACTATGATGAATTCTGATTTGTTACTAAATGTTGGATTTGATTTTCTTTTGTGCTTTGCCATTGTATATCAGCATTGTTTTCTATGCATTATTTATGGCCAAGACCCAGCTTTGTATCACCTGTGTGATTAAAGTATTAAAAAAGAAGGACATGATAGATCATGGCAATTTACCATTATGCGTAAGTATCAGATTACCAGGGCTGAAAGAATCATACCAAGATTAATTTCCCCAGAACTGTTCTTATCTAATTTGTAAAATAAGTTTTTCAGTCACAAGGAAGTTGGGGAGAGGCAAAGAAAAGGCCAATACTTAGCTCTGGCTCTTTCACCTGCCAGCCAAATCTGATGATTTTATTCTAACACAAAAACATTAATGAAGAGCCTCTCTTTAGAGCTACCACTGCCGACTGTGTCTGCTCCTTTATAGATAACAATGGCAAGAACTACAAGAAGAACCAAGTTTTGGCACTAGAACTAGAAAGAGGCAAAATAGAGCCTTGGAAAGATAAGGGTCTTCACAATTTGAAATCATACATATGGTATCAAGCCCTCATACCTAACTTCATCCAAGGAATAAGAAGGAATGCATGATGAAACAAGTTAAGTTTCCTCTCAGCCTAGAAACTTTCGGAATCGGAATAAAGTACAGATAAACGCTAAGATTTTTGACACTTTGCTGAAAATTATATTTCCCGGGGCTCCCAACTCTTGTGGTGTGCGTGACCATAACACATTAGCACAAGCAGACACGGCACATTCTAACAGAGGAAGAGGACAAAATAACCTCCTCAGAAAAATGCTCTGGTTGATATCGGAAGGGCAAAAAGCCAACAGAATCAGTGAAGATCCCGGGAGTCCCAAATGAGTCATCTCATGGATAGGAGTAGGGGCAACTATAACACTGCCACTTTTTTACTTTATTTTTTTTATTTTTATTTTTTATTTATATATGAAATTTATTGTCAAATTGGTTTCCATACAACACCCAGTGCTCATCCCAAAAGGTGCCCTCCTCAATACCCATCACCCACCCTCTCCTCCCTCCCACCCCCCATCAACCCTTAGTTTGTTCTCAGTTCTCAACAGTCTCTTATGCTTTGGCTCTCTCCCACTCTAACCTCTTTTTTTTTTTTTTTTCCTTCCCCTCCCCCATGGGTTCCTGTTAAGTTTCTCAGGATCCACATAAGAGTGAAACCATATGGTATCTGTCTTTCTCTGTATGGCTTATTTCACTTAGCATCACACTCTCCAGTTCCATCCACGTTGCTACAAAAGGCCATATTTCATTCTTTCTCATTGCCACATGGTGTTCCATTGTGTATATAAACCACAATTTCTTTATCCATTCATCAGTTGATGGACATTTAGGCTCTTTCCATCATTTGGCTATTGTTGAGAGTGCTATGTTGAGTGCTGCTATGAACACTGGGGTACAAGTGCCCCTATGCATCAGCACTCCTGTGTCCCTTGGATAAATTCCTAGCAGTGCTATTGCTGGGTCAAAGGGTAGGTCTATTTTTAATTTTCTGAGGAACCTCCACACTGCTTTCCAGGGCGGCTGCACCAATTTGCATTCCCACCAACAGTGCAAGAGGGTTCCCGTTTCTCCACATCCTCGCCAGCATCTATAGTCTCCTGATTTGTTCATTTTGGCCACTCTGACTGGCGTGAGGTGATACCTGAGTGTGGTTTTGATTTGTATTTCCCTGATAAGGAGCGACGCTGAACATCTTTTCATGTGCCTGTTGGCCATCCGGATGTCTTCTTTAGAGAAGTGTCTATTCATGTTTTCTGCCCATTTCTTCACTGGGTTATTTGCTTTTCGGGTGTGGAGTTTGCTGAGCTCTTTATAGATTTTGGATACTAGCCCTCTGTCCGATATGTCATTTGCAAATATCTTTTCCCATTCCGTTGGTTGCCTTTTAGTTTTGTTGGTTGTTTCCTTTGCTGAACACTGCCACTTTTTTAAATGACCCGAGTGAATTACGTTAACCTCTTCTGGTGGACTCTCACGGTAAAGGCTTGTCTTATCTGATTCCTCCTCTTCAATCTAACCCCATACCAAGGATGGGTGAAGACTGCTCTTCCTTGGCCACGCATCAGCTTTAGTAGAATGTGAGGGCTGGGGAAGAAGTTGGAGACTCTGTATACGCATGGGGGTTGGGGGAGAATAAGAGAAAGACTGGGAAGGCTTAGGGAATTGGAAATACCATTACAATCCTGTTTTCAAAAAGTCTTCTACCCCTAGTTGATCCCTAACTGGATAAAAGGAAAGATAATATGTTTCCTTTTTTCTTTCATATTTTGTTTACTGTTTTGTAGTTTTGTAAACACTTCAATGAATGGGTTGGGCTTAGCCCCCTTCAGCTAGAATGATGCAATTTTAGCCCTACCTGAATTTGTTTTTCCCTTTAAGTGGATATATCAGAACCAGTCACCATTTTTTTTTAACTGCAGTAGTAATAATTCATCAGCCCACACATGACTCAGGCTACCTAGAACCTCCGTCAATGGCACTTCTTAAGCAGATGTTTGGCTGAATATTGAAACTGAATAGCCAGGAGAAGTCACTTGCCTGTCCTTGCAGATCAAATGTGAAAATGTATCCTTTCTTTTCTCTTACCTATAGAGGAAATGCTTTCCAACTCAAGCATGAATGTCCACCATACTGTGGCTGGTACCTGGTACATCTTTTCTATTTCTCGCATCTTGCCACATTCAGAATAGTGCTCAAACATCTCCTGCCCCTTCTCTGACACAGAGTTCTAGAGCTCCAAGGAGGTCATTCCTGGGAATGTTGCTCTCTCCTGGAGACATGTTTCTTTTCCACTCTTTCAGTGTTCTCTAAATGCCACTAACAAACTCAACTTCATTTCTTCAATGCAATAAACCAATGTTGCTATTATTGTTTGAGGTTAGGGTCATCCTTTTGGTAGGTCCACAGTAATTTGATCTTCTTAAGAAGTTTGTAGAGTAACTGGGCTGCTAATATTAACATCTTTTATAGATTTGAAAACTGAAGCATCAGAAGACCAAGTGACCTAGGCAAAGCATATTACATGGTTTACAAAATGAGACAGCAAATGAATGGATGACTAAATGAGTGAATGAATGACTTGCCCAAAGGGGCAGAGACCACTAGAGCTCAGATTCCCTAGCACTTAGCCCATTCACCTCCCTTTAACACACAGAATTAAAATCTCTTGACCAAATGTAAGTTGCATATGATTGTGCAAGAAAAAAAATAAAGAAAAAAAGAATTGTACAGCGCTATTAAGTCAATAAAATGTTTTATCATTATATCCCCTATACCCTTTAATTATTTTTTAGCACCAACCGGAAAGGTGTTAGCTGCATTTTAGGACAAGAAGCTAAGGCCCAGAGAAGGTAGCCTAAGTGAACATAGCTAATGAGTGGTAGAGCCAAAATTTGAACACAGATCTAATTCTAGATCCTGGGTTTTTTTAGTACGTGAAATCAAAGCTCAGGCCTTCTCAACTTGCTCACCTCCAAAACAGAACACTTGTTTTGTGGCTAATAGTCTTGAGATGCTCCAAATGAGTTTGAATCCTTTGGAAAATTAGGCATATATACTTTACCACAATAGTATTATTGATCCCACCATGGTCTTCTGTGCTCCCACCCTACAAGCATGGTTGCTGGATAAGGCAGTTCAGAGAAGTTATCATTAAAATGTAAAATCTAATAGCTAGCAAGACGCCAAATCTCCCCGGGATATAGATTCAGTAGCATTACTGAAGCCTACTGGAAACGTGATACTAATGACAAGAAGGAACTTTATAGCTCCCGTTTTCCTTTGCTGACATTACAAATGTAAAACCTCTCATTTCCCCAAAAGTTCATCCACTTGATCTATGCTACTGAGGCTACATATTTAGTATCTTTCTGGCAGCAGGAAAGATTCTGGCAGAGACCAGTGGGCCTGTTACTCGTACACTGGGAGAACTCATTCCAGGGCACAGAAATCACTCCTGATCGCCCCACCCCTATTCCATCCCACACCTAGTCCGGCATCTATGTACTCACCAGCAAAGACCAAGGACACTGTTAGGCTGTAGATGGATCACTAATCACACCATAAAGAATTAGTCTCCAATGAAACAAAGGGAAATTGGACTGGAACATGGTTATTATGTATGCTAAAACTGAGAAAAACCCAAGGTACTGGAAATAAGTGAAACCATGAAAAGAAATGACTGTAACTCACTAAGACGTAGCTAACATATACAGAGCGTGCTCTCCTTTGTTCCTTTCTTCCTGCTCCATGCTAGCCCAGTGAGATAGTATTTGAACTTGAAGACCTAGTTCAACTCTTATCTCCTGCATGAGGGCTTATCATCCCTCGAGGAAGAACGATTTGTTTGTTATCATTTTCCCTGGTAGGATTGAGACCATATATATCTTCTTTGCTTCTTTATCCTCTACTTAGTAAAGTGGTGGGCACACAGTAGGAGCTGAATAATTATAACTGAATTAATTAAATCATCAGTCCCCGCTCTGTGTTCCCATAACATTTAACATTTAATTCATACCAGAGCAGCCTTTTCTCGTATTTTTGTTCTGGATTTTATTCTTTCTCCCTTACTGGATTACCAGCTTTTTGAATGGTAAGAGGAACTGGGATCTCCTTATTTTGGTAGCCCAATATTTACCAGAACACTTTTATGGAAAACCAATTCTACAGACATTTCTTGGATAAAACGGAAATAAATGACCTTTAGAGTAACTTATTTCTAATATTCTATTATATTAAGAAAACAAGTTCTTACAAAACCTGGTGCTTGAGAAGCTCCATTTGAGAAGCAAGAGGAACACTGATTAAATAATTAGAGATGTTTTGCAATGCAGGCCACTGAACTGTAATTAGGCACTTGTTATTTTGTTCCTTGCCAGATTTAAACAAGTCAGTGAAAAACAAGATTCATTCAGGTAACTATTTTAAATAAATTGGACACAGTATGTGTCCCACCAAGGGGGTTTTTTGATATGGAGTCTGTTTCTTTATGTTCCATTCACCACACTCCCCAGTCTCTGGGTCTGATTAAAAGCCCAAGTACATTTTTACTTTAATTTAGCTGTGAAGTCAACAGAAATTTTTTCACTACTACAGAGGTCACCTGGCAAGCAGCCATCCAAATTAAGAAGTGAGAGCTGTAACTCACAGCTAATAGCAGCTAGTTGCATTGCCTCTGAAAAGGGAACTCAATGATCAGCAAAATTTAAGGGAGTGGAAGGTTTCAAGCCATCAGCAATTCATATGCTTCTCTATATCCAACTTGCTGGGTTGGTGTATCCCTACCTGTCATGAGAATATACTAAGAAGCCAGGCCACAGAGTGATAAACCTTCCCAAATAACTTGGGGTGTGACAACACTGGAAGAGAAGTAGGATGCTTAATTAAAAAGAGGTTCACTGTGGACAACAGTCGATGTAATATCTGTTCTCAGAAGGTAGCTCCCAGAGGGTACTGATGTCACGCAAACCCAAATTCACAGGTGGCCTTGCACTCAGAACCCAGCATTTCTTAATGTACAACCAAGCCACACATGACATCTGCAGAATGTGTAACTTATCAGGACAGGGATAGGGATAGCTGCATGAGCAGTTGCACAGGGTCCCACAGTTGGTTAAGGTTCTACTGTTGCCATTTTGAAGACCTTAATGCATTTTCCACAAGAGTCCCCACGTTTTTGTTTTGCACTGGGCCCCACAAATTATGTTGCTGATCCTAAGCAGGGGAAAAGACAACCATCATTGACTTTTTTTGAAGACTATGCAAGTCCCTTACTGTCTGGTCAGAGAGTTAAAGTTCTTGGTAGCAAATAATGCAGACATCAAAACACTATGCTGGATTTAGAATGAAAATTAGTCACAGTTAAGATCTGGACCAACTGCAGGGGACTTTTATACCCTTTCATCCTGCACTCTGCTCCTAGAAAAACTGTCTTATCAGGATGGCCACTGCTGTAACCTTGCAATGGTTGCTTTCGGTCACCAAGGTTGGTTAGTTCATTATTTCTCTCAAAACAGTTCAAGCAAAATTGTGAAACTGACAGTATATATTTGGATCCCCACTCCTCTTCCTGTGCCCGGCTATCCCACTACTGCTACCAAGTCCCTCTTGTCTCTCTAGCCACCTACTCTAGGTGTCACTGTCCTTGTCTTCTTTAACCATCCATGTCAAAATGTGCTTTCAGTGAAGGGTCTGCTGAATTATTTCACACAGAATTGATAAATAAATAAGCTTATCCATCTAAAGAAAGAACACAGAACAGTGTCTGACATAGAGTCAGCATGTAATAAGTATTGGCTGCCATTTTTATTGTCATTAGTATTTTTCTGGTTACTAAAATGTTAATCCTCTGCTAGACACACATATTTCTTTTTAAAAATTTTTTTAATGTTTATTTATTTTTGAGACAGAGAGAGAGCATGAGCAGGGGAGGGGCGGAGAGAGAGGGAGACACAGAATCCGAAGCAGGCTTCAGGCTCTGAGCTGTCAGCATAGAGCTTGACATGGGGCTCAAACTCATCAACTGTGAGATCGTGACCTGAGCTGAAGTCAGACGCTCAACCGACTGCGCCACCCAGGCGCCCCAGAGATACACATATTTCTTAAGGTGAAATGAGTATGGGGTAGTTGAAAGATGTCAGAAGTCAAGCAGGCCTTGGTTTACATCACGTATCAGTTAATTCATATCTAAGCCTCAGTTTCGTCAACTGTACAGAAGAGGATACCCACCTTGTGAAATTTTCATAAAGTTTAAATGGAGGATATAAAGCAGGCAGCACAGTGTCTGGCTCATGAGACATGCTCAACTAAGGTGAGTTTCCATGCAGAATTGCTCCTGTCTACATAAGCATTAGCATTTCGACAAGGGTCAGAACTATACAATCTGGGAAGACCAGGGTGGAAAGATATCCTGATGGCAGAGAAGGAATTAAAACATTTTTCCCTCATCATTCAAACCTAAGCTTTTGACTTGTACTCATCTTTTAGATCTCAGCTTAGCTGTCACTTCCTCCAAGAAGTCTTCAGTACTAAGGTTCTATGGAGCTGCATCCTCCTCCTGTCATACAAAAATACAGTATCATGGGTGATCATTCACTTGTCTAAAATCCCTGCTTGATAGTAAGCTCCTCGAGGCCAGGAAATGGGTCTGCCTTTGTAGTCTATGTGGCCACAGCGATGCTTCCTATCCCAAATGCTCTTTGTCACTCCCTCATCAAAAAGTGGAGTCTCTGTCCACTCCTCCGCTTAAACTTCAGTGAGCTTTGTGACCACCTCAACCCAAGATGTAAAGTAGAAAATAAATCCATATGCCTTCTGAGGTTAGGTCATAAGAGGTAGTATAGCTTCCACCTGACTTTCTCTTAAAATAATCCACCCTGAAATTCACCCACTAGGGTGAAAGACCAAGTCACATGGAGAGGCACAGAAGGAGGGAAATTGAGGTCCCAGTCATTCAAGAGCCAGCATCAACTTTTCAGTCATGTGGGCGACCCATCTTAGAATCAAAGATGCCAGCCCTAAAGTAAGTCATCTCAGCTAAGGCCATACAAACCAGATGTGCCTTGTCCATCGATTCCAATCTAAATTGCAGATTCATTAACAATGTGAGGCAAGAGGATGGATAGAAGAAAAGGAAGGAAGGAAAGAAGGAAGGAAGGATTTTTCTATTATATTTTTCATTTAATAGATTAAGTTATTAAGTTATAATATTTCTGTGTCAAGAACAATAGACAGAGATTTTTTATCTAATAGCTAAGAGATCAGCATGTAACATGGTCTGTGATAGAGGAAGAAAAGTAACCCTGGAAGCCAGCACTCTAGAGGCAGCTGACTCCCAAGTCAAAGACACAATGGAAGGAGAAACTCTGAGTTAACATGTCAGTAGCTGATGGAACACTTCCTATCTGGAGATTGCCTTTCCACTGTATCGGTCTCTAACTGGGTGTGCCTTTGGTTTTATATTGGCCTACACATCATGAGTGTTCAAAATACCACCTCAATAGCATGAGTCAGGATCTAGGGCAAAAGTAGCAGAGAGTTTGGGGAAAGAGCAAAGGCAGTATTAGAATACTTTGGTGTTCCTTGTAGATGGCTTCTCAGTACCAGCTTCCAGACAACTCAGAAATGTTAAAAAATCAAGTGGAAGCAAATAATGGTCCCCAAATACTTTGCATTCCTGCTCCCCACACTCCCACCTTTCTGATGATATCAGAGACATCAAGCCTTATAAGGAAGTGTTAATTGTCAAGCAACCACGAACTTCTCTGAAGGGTATGATATATTTGATAATGGGATCCTTTCTCTAAGCATATATTTGAAATTCTTGACGGCTCCCATTAAACCCTTTATATGCTGTACTATTTAAAGGCAAAGATAAAGGACCCACCATACTTTTTATTGTTGTTTTTGTTTTTCTCAAAGTTCTGGTATTTTTTAGATGGTGTGTGGGGGTATTCAGTACTCATGCACCTAAACTCCTTAGGTAGAGCTGAGAAATTTAATTAGAAAATGAGTGGGTTGAAAAAAGAAGAAGAAAAGAAAATGAGTAGATTAAATAACCTGTCTCCTAAACAGTGAGCTCTGGATGTTCCTGCAAGGCCCGGAACATTCTTATCCAGCTTTTTATCTCTGCAGGCCTGTACTTTGTAGATACGTTATAAATGTTTAATTATTTTAAAAGGAGACATCCAAAATGATAGCATCAGCTATTGTCACAGGCAAAAAGCATTAATTAAAAAAAAAATATATGGAAAGTTTGTCCATGTGGAATGAGGTGTTATCTCTTTCTCTAAAATTTTACAATTTAATGAAAGGCCATGTTTTCTAGAGAGAACTCAGCTTTCTAGACTGTCAGAGCTATTGTGGCGTAGGTGGTCATAGGGGTATTGGAGGGTCTAGCACAAATTTAAGGATAGAAATCCATCCTCTTTTCTGCCCATCTAAACCTTATCATTGTAGTACTAGAAGCATCAGACTGAAGCTCAATGATTACTGTAATTTTCAGTGCTTTAGTCAGCTTTTAAAATATCTAAGGATCTTAGTTTGCATTTTCACACTAAAAATTAAAATATGAGAAAAATACCCTGCAGATAGTTTTACTTGCTTTTTTGAATTTTAAGAAAATATATATGCAATATAGATACAAATATAGGCGTTAAATATAAATGCATATGTTTTACATATATATTATAAACATATATGCCCTTATATACGTATATAATAAATACATGTGGTCACTGGGTGACACAGAATAGAAAATATAATTTCTCATGTGAAATGCAAACCTGTGTTTCCGGACCTGTCAGTTCCAGAATATGGGGCTACTTCTTGGAACTATTCCAGCTTCTTGGCTAGATATATATTTTTCGAGGTATTTTAAGACTCACCCTTGTTTCAAAAGGAAGCATAATTTCCGACTGACTTTCAGGGTAAACATACTGAATATCAAAACATGCCATTCTGCTTAACGACCAAATAAGTGAAAATTTTGTCTTTCCATATTGAAATCCATCTCCATAATCTGTCTAGCATGGTTAGTTGTAAAAAACTTTGGTGACTTTTTTTTTTCTTAATAAGAAGCTCATTTCATAGGGGGTCTAATACAGCATATTTAGAAATTTTGGAATTAGCAATTACTAAAACACTATGTACCCACAGACTGGGAAGCCAGAACATAGGCTGTTAAGCCAGAGAAAGTCAGTTTGCCAGAGATCAAATACAAGGGAATTTAAACAATTCTGTGGGTTTTTTTGTTTGTTTTTGATTTGGGGAAAGAATATCAAGAATCAACTGTGAAAAGACTATTTGAAGACTTGACACAAGAGAAATGTTCCTCAAGTACTCTTTGAAGAATACAAATTGGTATAACCACTTTTGAAAACAGTTTGAGATTATTTCTTAAAAAGGTAAACATAGCTAGTATATGACCCAACCATTCTACCCCTGGGTATTTATCCAAGATAAATTAAAGCACATGTTCATACAAATACTTATATACTAATATCCACACAAGCTAGATTTTTCCCCAGGCAAATGTGGAAATAACCAATACACTGCACATAATACGAATAATATTTTATTTAAAGGAAGATAATCAAAACTTTAAAGACATCTTGGTAGCTAAAACAATGGGGAAAAGTCAACCAAAGCATCCATATATGGGGAAAATTTAAAACTCTAGAAAGCAAAATAAACAAAGATATAGACAATAGAAGAAAAGAAGACATAAGAATATTAGAACATTTCAAAGAGTCACAAACAATAAAAAAAAAACTGCACATGAAATAATGAAAATACGGAGAATCCAAGTGAAGAACTGGAAGAATTTACCTTTAAAGGTATAAAGACTATTTACCTTTAAAGGTATAAAGACTTCTCAAGAGCGAACCTAAATGCTCAAAAGTCTGTGGAAATGCCTTCAAATCGAAATAAAACATTCTTTGTTCAATTTGGAATTATTTTTTTTTTAACATTTATTCATTTTTGAGAGACAGAGATAAAGCATGACGGGGGGAGGGGCACAGAGAGAGAGGGAGACACAGAATCTGAAGTAGGCTCCAGGCTCCCGAGCTGTCAGCACAGAGCCCGACGGGGGGCTTGGACCCATGAGCTGCAAGATCATGACCTGAGCTGAAGTCAGATGCTTAACCAAATGAGCCACCCGGGTGCCACTGTTCAATTTGGCATAAAATCCAGATAACCATTAAATGGTATAAGATTGGGACAAAGATATTTTCAGACCAGCAATATTCCCTGTGCCCTTTCTCAGTAAGCTACTGAAGATATGCTTCACCAAAGCAAGGGAGAAAGAATGTGTAGGGTCCACATGCAGAGGCTAGCAGGCAGCTAGTCCAGAGTGAGATAGGAATACGGGGTGCTCCAGAAGGGATGTCCCCAGGAAAGAAATTTGAACTAATTGATTACTTACATGACTATACAGAAAATAATACTCTGTTCCAGACACTGGGAAGAATTAGTGATAAGGAAACCAAATAAGAAGGAATCAATTATACAAAACAATTATTATTTCCAGGGAAACCAGAAAATTGTTCAAGAAATAAATATTGTCTTGGTACTTTGTTTGGCTGAAGCCTGAATAAAACTATTATTATCCTTTATATCATTAATTGGATTACTGAAAATTAATATTAAATAGTTTGATGAAAAACTATTGGGAAAAAAATTGAATAAGTAGTTTGGCTGGACAGAAAAATTGCATCAAATCTTTCATATTAGGAACTAAATAATGTCTGCATTTGATAAGACAAAAGAAACATTATCTAGAAATGATTAATAGATTTAGAAATATATTTAATTATCTATTAACTGATTTAGATGTAATTCTTCTGCAATCAATACTGGCTTAACAAATGGGGTGTGGTTTTTGCTCACAAAACAAGAAATACAGAAGCAGTCAGTCCAGGCATGGACAGTGGCTCAATAATAAGGGGCCAAGATTTCTGTGACCCTGTAAGCCTTTCTTTCAGGTCAGTCACAAAGTAACAACAAGCTATAGCCATAGCTTCTGTATGGCAGGCTGGAGGAAGGAGGAAGGACAGAAAGCAAAAGACAGCATTTGAAACAAATTTTAAACCTAATCTGACAATGTGATGACCATCCATTTTTGCAAGAGAAACTGGGAAATGTAGTTTTTTTTAGCTGGACATGATGTCAACTTCAAAACTGAGACTTCATTAGTTAATAAAATAGAGAGAAAATGGATGTTACAGGGGCAGCTTGCAGTCTCTACTGCAGGGCTAAGTATCAAGATAAAAACAGCTAAAATATAGTTGAAAGTGATTTGGAACTGGGTCTCAGGAGGTAAGAGGATAATAGAAGCTGCATTTTTGTTGTAATCCTTATAATCCATCTGAACTTTAACACCATAAACATGTATTATTGTGGAAAAAAATAAAGACTAGAATTGTACTTAATATATAAAATAACACAATGATAAAGAGAAGGAAAAATAACATAATGTACAAAATAAAAGTGTCACAAATGTCAAACAGAACAAAAGAATGACAGAATTGAGCCAATAAAAAACATGTAGGTACTGTGAACAGAAAAGAACATGGGCCTTAGCTGTTGATATCATATTCTTGTTGCAATAGCAACTTGATTTCCACAAAATATAATCGAACACATTATATAGTGCTTCTTAATTGGGTGTTATTGGTTTTTAATTTTGTTAGTACTTAATTTATACATTTGGTTTGGTTTTAAGTGGAATGAGAACCATAAACATAAGGAATTTATACATAGCTTCATCTTTGGGCATTTGTAACATTATCAAAACAGTCTGAGTCAACACTGGAGTTCCAAAAGTAAAATTTTCCTTAAAAAGAAATCTGTATGTTAGTTTGCCTTGATATCCTAGGATTACTGCCTTCATGGGAGGCAGTTTCTTTTCTCATTTAACTTATCATATTATTTCTACTCATGTTGCTTTATATCCATAATCTCTACTTCTTAACATTTAAAGATGGATAGGGTAAGAGAAGCAGGACCAAAGACAGATTTGGGTATGTAAACTTTGTAGTTATTTCACCTTTCACAAAGTACTAACCTGCATTTGTATGTCCTCATTTAGAAATTGGGCATAAGTATGTCTAGCCCAAATCTGAGTGGAGACTAAAACACCAACCTCGGTACTTTGCACAAAGCAGGGGCTTGATAAACAAATTTTTGCTCACAAAAGATAGAATTATTAACCTTACATATAGTGATACATTGAAAAGTCTAGTATGAAATCCATTTATGAGGATGAAAAGCTTATAACCCTTTGGTCAACATGAAAATGGGGTGTTCTCAAATACATTTACATCTCTTCTTTTCATCTCAGTGGGAATTAATGTCAGTTTGAACTAGTTACTTGTAGTTTTCCTCTTCCAATAGTTCTTGGATCTATTAAATTATAATTCTTCCTATTTTGCTCTGTCTTCTAAAAATCAATATAAACTTATTTCACTCTGTCTTATTAAATTGGAAACTTGCTAGATACGAGACATCAAAATTGACCCAGAAACCAGCTGTCCTAAAATTGTATTATCTCCTGCCTTACACTGGTCCCACGAAGAACACATGGATGACATAGCACAAACCAAAAAAAAAAAAAAAAAAAAGGGGGGGGGGAGGGAGCAGCAGGACAGAAGAGCTAAAAGAAAGTCTGAACTGTTCTTCCCAGGAAGCAGACAGCAAAAGTTTCATGTGGAATTTCTCTAGAAAATTTGTTCACTGTATCTATAAATATCCCGGCCCTCAAAATCATCGCTATCATCCTCAATATTATGATCCAGTATCCCTGTACTTCATTTTTATAATTTAATTTTTACAGTCTGTGCAAATAACTTTTACATACATGAATTGCCCCTCGGTTTACAGAAAATAGCACAATTAATATGTGGCAGGCCCAGGATTCAAATCCATTATTCTGCTTCACAGCAACCTAGTGTAGCCTCCACAGTGAAAGAGAGAGGGTGAGAGGTCATTGACCTACCAGGCTGATGAAATCAAATTGTGTGCAGGAGGTGACTCTCAGCTATGGACAAAAAGGCACAGGAAAAGGAGTCCACCGAAGAATAAAAAGGTACAGATATCTCCCACCGGATGGATTCCTAGACTGTTAGCATTTCTTACACCTTTAACAGGAAGAGAAGCCTCAAACTCAATCTTTACAGAGTTGGGCTTGGCATATTTTAATGAGCAGTGGATATGTTCAAATCTGTAAGACACCTTGCTCACAGCAACAGAGGAAAATAAGAGTCAAGCTAAGAAGAAAGACCATATGATCTCTCCAAAGCACGGAAATAAGACCATGTGCTTAAAAGGAATAGAAATTCAGGGTCATGGCTAACTGTTAAAGTGCTGCAGCCTGCTGGGGGGGAGCATGTCTGCTTACTGCCAAGGGAGGAATAGCAGAATTTATTAGTAGAGATCAATAGTGAGACAAAGAAGCCACAAATGACAGTTAAAAAAAAATACACAAAACTACAGACCCACTGAAAGACCATCTGGATAATGCAAATGTATTCTTAGTGTTCAAACCTTGCAGAGTGTCATTTCTTTCTTCTTTAGAATAGACCAACACACAGAATGGTGTTTAAAATTCCATAAATAGGGGCACCTGGGTGGCTCAGTCGGTTAAGCGTCCGACTTCAGCTCAGGTCATGATCTCGCGGTCTGCGGGTTCGAGCCCCGCGTCGGGCTCTGTGCTGACAGCTCAGAGCCTGGAGCCTACTTCAGATTCTGCCTCCCTCTCTCTCTGCCCCTTCCCTGCTCATGCTTTGTCTCTCTTTCTGTCAAAAATAAACATTTAAAAAATTTGAAACATAAAATAAAAAATAAAATTCCGTAAATAAAACTTGGATTCGTATTCAAATACTTACTCAGCTATTACAAAGTGAAGCTGTATTCCTGATTAATCATTTGAAAATATCACTCCCAATAAGGAAAACCTGTCATTTCTTCAGATAAAATATATGGGGAAAAATTACATCTTCATAAGACAGAGTTAATTGGTTTTATGGTATAGCTGATGGGCCAGTTATCGATTTTTATTGTTTCTCATCTTCAAGTGGACCCTTCACTGTACGCTCTGCGATAAACAAGGGAAGTCCTGCAAAACTGTTCCTTTAAAGTGAGCATAATGAAGAACTTTCTCAGCAGGGGGCACCAGAGAGACATCACAAGAGGAAGAAGCTTTCCAAATTTTCCTGTATAGGCCAGGGGGTCAGCCTTGTGAATATGAAAACATTCTGCTGAGCCTGTCCCAGCCACTGGCTGAGAGCACAGTCCCCTCTACAACCTTGCATCCTACAGCTAGCAATAACCTTTCCCCGGTCCTATAGACATAGAAACCAGACCCCTCCCCCCCCACACACACACCCCCACACAACTTTTACTCTGAAGGCCTCTGCCCTCCTAGCTCTGGGACCGTGCTGTGGTCTGCAGGGTCACGCGCCAAGCAGTCCTTCGAGCCCCACCCGCATGGAAGCCTGCATGTCCTAAAGGTCATCTACTTTGGCCGGCACCAGACTCCCTGCACACCCACATCACCAGCCTCTGACCACCTGCTTGCTGGCCTGCCTGCCCAGGAACTGCGGACAGGTGTAGGCCGGGCCAAACCAGTAAACATTTCTGCTGCCCGGTGGGCCGAATGACTTCTCCAACAAGGTCCAAACCTCTTCCAAGTGCGTCCTTCCTTGGTTACTCTCCCTCAACCCTAGGGTAACATATGAAGTTGCTTTATATCCCACAGTGTCTCTTTCATCATAGCTAATAATTCTTTATATTAACTTCACTTGTTTAATTTGTGGCATAGTTTCTGTCTCCCGATCAAATGCAAACTACTGCAGTGTGAAAAATAGGAAAGAAGAAAGCGAAACCTAAAATCAAGAAATATGCTGGGGCACCTGGGTGGCTCAGTGGGTTAAGCATCCAACTTCGGTTCAGGTCACGGTCTCACCGCGCATGAGTTTGAGCCCTACGTCGGGCTCTGTGCTGACAGCTCAGAGCTTGAAGCCTGCTTCCAATTCTGTGTGTGTGTCTCGCTCTCTGCCCCCACCACCACTTGCGCTCTGTCTCTCTCTCTCTCTCTCACTCAAAACTAAATAAAACATTAAAAAAAGAAATATGCATTAATTTATTAGATACTATATGCCAGAAAATGCCAGACAATTTAAATATATCATTTAATCCTCAGAATTCAGCAGAGTTAAGTATCTGAAGTTCAGGGAGATTAAATAACTTGCTAAGGTTTTTATAGCTTAATAAGAGATAAAACAAAAACAAAAAAGAACAAAAGAAAAAGCCCTCTAACTCTTGTCCATCTGAATACAAATAATTTTAACTTATGAACTTAAATGTTTATGAATTAAAAGTAAGTATTTGTGAATTTATATGTTTATATTTGTAAAGTATATTTATATCTCTTTCTATATACCTATTTATCTAAATAACTCTGCATTTCTGCTCTGTAGAGAATGAACTATGTTAGAGAAGAGAAAGTTTGGGAGTAAAATTAGCCAGTCTGGAGGGTTGATTAGGTAAGATACTGGTGAGTATGGAAAGTGGAACTTATTATAAACACTCCTTAAAAAGTGACTGACTTTGGGACACTTGGGTGGCTCAGTTGGTTGAGCATCTGACTCTTGACCTTCAGCTCAGGTCATGATCCCAGGGTTGTGGGACCAAGCCCCACATCAGACTCCACACTGAGCATGGAGCCTGCTTGAGGTTCTCTCTCCTTCTCTCCTCTGCTTGCACTCTCTCTCTCAAGAAAAAAAAAAAAATTGGATGACTTTGGAATCTCATTGGAATCACTGCAGGATTTCTCAGCAAAAACATGACAGAAAAAAAGCAGTATTTACAGCAAATTAGTCATGAAATAATGGGTGCAGAGCATGGATTTGCAATGGAAAAGACAGAAATAGAAAATATTTTTGGATTTTTGTTGCATAAATTGAGGTAGGATGCTGAGGGTCCAGCATAGAACAGCAGCAATGGGTATCTAGGGAATCCACAGGATAGATTTATCACAAAAGGGTCAACACTAGGATTGGGCATCAGACTAAGAAAGAAGAATGAACCAATATCTGACTACTGGGAACATACTATAGAAGAATCTCTGGGAAATGCTTCACAAAGAACATGAGACCCTTGGAAACATCAATATAAAAGTCATCTCCTTGTCCTGGGAAGCATAAATGGTTAACAATATGATAAAGCCTTATCAACTGTTTATAAACCAGGTATACCAAAGCAAGAGAAGATTATTATTTGCTTGTCCCATGCATCCAATGTTTTTTTCTATGAATAAAACAGTAAAACAGTAAAAGGGCCAGAAACGTTTTCTTCTCCAGAGCACAGCTTTCTACAAAGACCTGTCTACAAGGCTCCAGCAACAGTTTTGTTATACACCCCCACTGACTGGACACAAATGTCAGTTCTAGAACCTAGAGCTATTCAGACAACTGAAAAACTCCACTTGTTACTTGGCTTTGTACTTTATAGAGAACTGAGAGACTAAAACCCTTTGACCTGCTTCTTCTCTTAGTATTCTTGAATGTTTGTTTGATTGCCATCATAAATGACCAAAGTACTATGTTGCCCAGAAAGAAGAGATAACCCAAATTTTGTTCATTCCTACAATAAGAACATGGCACCATAGAAAATAACAGAAGAGACGATTTTCCTGATAGACATGTTCAATTTGGGATATGCTAAGCATACTGTAATTTTAGGGAAAATAACCAGCAAGCAGAGAGAAAAATACAACTTGAGCTCAAGTGACAGACTTGAAGGACCATCTGTAGAGAAATTACTGTACTATATGTATGTCCAGAACCACAAGGGAACATGTAGCTGTTATTTTAAGTCTCTCACCATATAGAGAAAACTGAACCACTGAGGCAGTTGTTATTTCTGTTACTTTGGTACTTTTCTTAAGTGTATTAGGGTGCTCCAGGAAGAAAAGAACCAAAAGGAAACATAAATATTATACATACATACACACTTAAGATCCCCTTTGGATTATATAGTATTTTATATATTAGAAAGAGATTTATAAGGGATTGGCCCATGGGTTATCGAAGCTGAAAAGTGTCAAGCTACAGTCAGCAAACTGAAAATCCAGGAGACTTGATGGTGTGGTTCCAGTCCTAAGGCTGGCAAGTTCAAGACCCAGGAAGAGCCTATTTTTCAGTTAAACTGAAAAAAAAAAAAAACTGATGTCCCAGTTCAAGGCTGAAAGGTAAGAGGAGTTCCCTTTTACTCTCAGAAGAGTCAGTCTTTTTGAGCTATTCAGGCCTTTACCTGATTATACAGGGCCCAGCTACGTTAGCTAGGAGGGCAATCTGCTTTACTCAATTTACTAATTCAAATGTGAGTCTCATCCAGAAATACCTTCACAGACATACCCAGAATGATGTTTGATCACATATCTGGGTGCCCTGTGGCCCAGTCAAGTTAACACAAACTTAGCCATCACAACAATAACAGAGATCGTTAGTGGCAGATCCGAGAACAGAATTCAAGCCTTGGGGTTCAGTTCCAAAGCATACATTTGTTCTTCTCTTCAAGATAAGAGGTGGTAGATGTTGTCTGATAAAAATGTTCATTGTGTTTTTTTAGTAGGTCATACATATATGTACAAAATTCAAAAGGCACAAAATGGTACACAGTGAAAAATAAGACTCCATTCACCTCTGATGTTACCCATCCAAATCCCTTTTGGAGATAGAACCACTGTTATTAGTTTCATATATATCTTATATGTCATTCTGCCCCATGTTTTTGTTTTTGGCTTTTTTAACTTAAAATGTCATGGAGATTTTATTAGTACACATAAAATTCTTAGCCGTTCACTGTATGCTGATGAAGCAATTTATTTAACTAATCTCCTCCTACAAAAATATTATTACATAAAAATCATTTTATGCTCATGCCAGCATATCTATATTATATAAATGTGATACATACGGAAGATATAACATCGAAGTGGAATTACCAAGTCAAAAACATTTTATTTCTTTTTGTGAAACATAACGTCTAATTGCTCTCAATACAAATTGAACCAATGTACTTTACCATAAAAAATAGGAAGTGTCTGTTTCCCCAAACACTTGCCAACACAGCTTAAAATCAAGCATTCTGGTCTTTCCTACCCAAATAATTTTTACATGTTATCACTGTAATTTTAATTTACATATATCTTACTGATACCTTGAGCACCATTTCAAATGTTTAAAAGATATTTCTATTTCCCTTGCTATCAATTATCTGATATTGCAATCTGATATTGCAATTACCTGAAATGGGCAATATCACTTGCCCTTTTTTTGGTTAAACATTTATAGTAGTTCTCTATAAGTTAAGGAAACTAACTTTTTGGTGTGCAAAAGAATGTAATCAAATTCTGGTATCTCTTTTAACTCAGTATTGCTAGACTTCCATGTTAGAAGCAGATTTTCTTAATTTTTGTTTTTCAGAGAATGAACCAAAGTGCAGTTCTGGGCACAGGAGGAATCTGGTAAGACTGAGGAATGAGTCCCGTGACCATATTTCTGGGAAAGCAATGCTGCACAGGGTATCCATCCATTCCGCTCCTGTCACCAGAACTCTCATGTCTGGGAAATTCTGTCAAGAAAATTCTGCTTGCTCAGTTCCTACCAACCAAGTGATTAAAGAACACCTCTTCCCAAGGTAAGGACTTAAGGATCCGTATTACAGAGAAATCACTAAGAGCACAGGCTCTGTAACCAGGCTCTTTGAGAAACCCAGGGAGACACCACCTTAAACCCAGAAATCATGGTTGTGATCTCTATTGATAAGTCAGCGCTCTACCATGTACTTCCTGAAGATGAAATAGAATAGCACGTAACCTCTGTACATTCTTCCCCAAAACTCAAAATCCCAATCTAATGAAAAGTACATCAGACAAATCGGAATTGCCAGACATTCTACGAAACACCTGGCCACCACCCTTCAAAAGTGTCAAGGTCATGAGAAATTGGAAAGACTGAGAAAGTGTCACAGATTAGAGGAGCCTAAGCAGACATGATAACTAAATGTAATGTGGTATCCTGTCTATTTTCTGGAAAATAAAAAAGGACAGTACCAGAATATCTGGTGAAATCACAATAAAATCCATAGCTTATTTTAAAAAAACAAAATAAAACCATTTGTATATCCTTCCAGACATTTTTATTAACTCAGACTACTTTTTAACATGCTTTTTCATTAGTCTATGTCAATAAATAACCACATCTGTGATTTTAATATTTAAGTAGAATTTAATCTTGTGCATTGTATGTATATCAGAATTTGTGTAGTCAATCTCTACTACAGGATAGGCAGGTTATTTATATTTGTCAATAATATAAAGAAACTATAGTGAAAAACTTCACACATCTGTATTTCTTTAACAAAAGTCCTAAAATCCTCTAAGAAGCCTTTCTGAGTCCAAAATGAGGCACATTTCTAAAGCTTTTTCTAGGTACTGCGAACTTGCCTTTAAAATGTTTTGAGAGTGCCCATTTCCCTCAACAATGGTGGGTAGCAGTTTTGTTTTTGCTTTTATCAAAATAGGAGGCCCCCAAAAAATGCTGTTTATTTTTACTTATGTGATTACTAATGAGATCATTGTTTTTGATGATGACAGTGACTCTCCCGAAACTTTTTTTTTTTTATTCAGCTATTGTTTTCTTTTCTGAAAATTTCCCATTTCTGGCTTTCAAAGTTATTACAACTTCAGTGTCAGGGTCTATGGAAAGGTTCTTGCAAAGAAATCCTTGCTACAGCTCTAAAAATAACAGGAGGCACATTCCTAAGTTTCCTTAAATAGGGATGTCAGATATTCTATAGAAAACTCTGACAAGACACTTCTACTTTAACAAAGAATACACATCTGCAATCTAACCTCATTCATCATTGAGTACTTGGAAGCACAGGGCACTTATTTTTAAAGATAAATCAAGAATGAAAAAATGAGGAAAAATTATTTTACAGCTCATATTGTAAATGTTTGGGAGAAAAGATATATTTAGGCTGAGAGGTCACCTGTGGTGGGTATATTTGCCCTCTCAAATAGTTCCTCATGGCAAGGTAGGTGTGAGTTGCCCGTTAACTGAATATAACAATACTTAAAGACATGAATTTTAGCTAAAATCCCTTTTTTTATTTTCAAAGCCTAGGAGACTGGCTCTGAGCCCCATACCAGATACTTTGCCAGACCCAAGAACGCTGTAAAACAAACCAAGCTCTCCTCAGCCTCTAACTTGGGATCACTTCCATTCCCATCACCTCTAAAAAGTTTGGTGTTAGGTGGTTAGGCATATAGATGACTGACCTAAATAATGTTCAAACACTTTATTTGAGGCTTTTATCCAGTACTTTTTAAAATGTTAACCAACTGTATATCACATTTCCCTTTTCTTATTGCTCTAATAAAACTTCCTGTTAGAAGCAATTTTTATCCCCACCTATCCTGCAAAAAGCAACCTTATATCAATGGAATGCCATTCAGAAACTTCCCTTCTCATTTCTCTGGATTCAAATGAGAGTGAAACACTTGCTAAATAACACAATTAAAACAAAGTATTTAATGCATACAGTAATAAAAGGAGATTTGATCATGGTTTACATTTATTTTGTGAACAAGTGTGGTCATATTGTGTGCAAAAAAAAAATAAAATTAATAAACTTAATTCCCAAAGAAAGTAGCTGCTGTTGCTTAGACTTAGAATCTAGGAGGTCCCCTGGGTTCAATATCCAGTAAGACTTAGACTGAAGCCAATGATATTTATTGCAGCAGAACCAGTAGGAACTGGTGGCTGCAGGGGTGGAGGATTAACCGACCCCCTCCCTCCCCCCCCCCCCCCGCAATAATCTTCATCACCTTTTCCAATGTCAAGCCATCTCAAATCAGCATAAATTCTAACTTAACAATATTGCTTAAGGGGATGTTCCCTAAATACCCTCAACCAGATTGTTACCCTGAAGCTCCTCCTATCTAGAAGTGTAGAGAGCTTCCTTTGATCATAGCCAGGCAATCCAGTGGGCATCACTAGGGACTCTCCAAGAAGCCAGGGAACATCTTGACAACTGTTATTTATTCAACATGTTTAAGCAACATAGGGAATTTGCATGTTCCCCATCACTCACCATACGAGGACTCAACTGCCAGGATCATGGTTCTTCAGGAAGTCTCTAAAATTAAAGGAGATTTAGTGTTAACAAACTCCGAGGAATCAAATTTAGTTACAATTAGAATGATTAAAGTACATAACCTGATGCATATACCCCTAATTCAACTAGAGAATTCTCAGAACATTTCCAGAATTTTCTAGGGTTCCTTAGCACAAGAGGCAAGGTCAGAAGACTTTATTTGGTGTCATGGGCCAAACACTAGCTAAGTGATCTGGAGACAATCACCACCTTTTATATACCTCAATTTCTCATCCCCCCCAACCAAAAAATTAAAATTAAAAAAACAAAAGCTGAGGTTGATCATTTCTAAGTTCATAGTTCATTTCTGCTCAACATTTCTATGAATATACAAATCTAGAAATCACTTAATTTTCATGTCAACTTTTCCTTCTTAAAAAGACAACAACAGCACTTGCTAAATTTCAGTGGTTTGAATTATTATTAATTTAGAATGTAGTCATCCTCAGGGTGCCTGGGTGGCTCAGTCAGTTGAGCATCCAACTTCGGCTCAGGTCATGATCTCATGGCTCGTGGGTTCAAGCCCCACATCGGGCTCTGTGCTGACAGCTCAGAGCCTGGAGCCTGCTTTGGAGTCTGTGTCTCTGCTCTCTGCCCCTCCCCTGCTCATTCTGTCTCTCTGTCTCTCTCTCTCAAAAATCAATAAACATTAAAAAAAAAAAATTAGAATGTAGTCATCCTCTACTAGGACAATTGTAAAGTGTGAACACCGATTCCTTCATTGAAGAAAACAGACTTTACACAACCCCAGCACTTTCTTGTATAAGTTAACTTTCATCAAAGAATGAGGAAGTGTGTTCCAAAGGTCCCTCATTTCCAATGGACCTGTGAATTAAAATACCATGTTTTGTTGCTTTATGTGGCATGTCAGGGTGACCACAGTATAGAATGCTCATCATGTGATCAAACAGGAAGTCTACCTCAACATTGCAGGCTACTGTGGGTCAAGATACTGAGACCATAGTGGATTGAAATAATCCAATGGATAGCTTCTTCTGTTATCTCAAATAAATATTAATAAGAGGACTTTTTTGGTAAAGAAAGACACCATGTAAAGTTATTTATTTTATCACTAATATTTTACCACTGAATCTCCAAAGATTCACATCTTCACGGTCTCTTTTCTTCTTCCAAATCTCAAAGTTTCTTTTTAATTGAAGTGACTCTATCAAATTAAAAAAAAAATGTACAGGGGCGCCTGGGTGGCTCAGTCGGTTAAGCGTCCGACTTCGGCTCAGGTCATGATCTCGTGGTCCATGGGTTCGAGCCCCGCGTCAGGCTCTGTGCTAACAGCTCAGAGCCTGGAGCCTATTTCAGATTCTGTGTCTCCCTCTTTCTCTGACCCTCCCCTGTTCATGCTCTCTGTCTCAAAAATAAATAAATGTTAAAAAAAAAATTTTTTAAAAAATGTACATAACTTGGAAACATGATTGTTTGCTGGAAGTGTTCAGTCCTGAGAAAAATGACAACTAATAAGCCCGCTTTGTAAGCCCTTCAATCATTTAGTTGAACATAGAAAATGTCTGTGGTTGTTTCAAGCTTGCATATGGTTATAGCTCTTCTTGCAGTATTAGGTTAAGTCAAATGAAACTGTCAATATTCACCTGTCTTTGAAATATAAACTTTTGTCTGTTATCAGATCCTTTTATTGTCCATGAAGAAAAATACAAAAGTCAACTGTGAAACTTCTGAACAGCCAATGCACACAGCTAAGCTAGCATATAAATGAGTAGAAAAACTTGCAGAATCATTATATATTTTGTTATAAATTTATTTTTAAAAAACAAACAGAAAAACAAAAATCACCTTTATAACACCATCAGCTCCGAAATGAGGAGCACAAATGGCAAACAGTTTAAGAAAAGAAGGTCTCACAGAATTGTGTAGTAGCTGATGATGTGTTCAGGGTGAACAATAGCCTTTATCGGTTTTTATTCATATAGTTTTGTTTTTTTTTAATTTTTTAATGTTTATTCATTTTTGAGAGTGAGACAGAGACAAAGCATGAATGGGGTAAGTGCGGAAAGAGAGGGCAACACAGAATCCAAAGCAGGCTCCAAGCTATCAGCAAAGAGCCCGACACGGGGCTCAAACCCACAAACCATGAGATCATGACCTGAGCCGAAGTCGGACACTTAACCGACTGAGCCACCCACGTGCCCCTATTCCTGTAGTTTTAAACATAGGAGGTATGGCTGAAACTGTGTTAATCCCCAAATATCTTTTTTCTTAATCAATAACATTTGTGCTGAAAATTCTTGTATCTTATTGGATAATTCTTTGCAAATTATTTGTATCATCACCAAGGAGGCTGTAAACGAATATGCTTTGCTTTGTATGTGTAAGTAAAATACCAACAAAACAATAATATGACCAGTAGGACAAAAAGCTTTAAGACTGTTTAAACCAAATCTCTCACCCAGTTAAGATATTCAAGTATGAATTTTTCAATATTTTATAATGCAGCAATTAATGGTTTCATAATCAATATATCAGCGATATATGGTTTCCTGTAACTATTAGCTGCCTATTTTCTGATAAAACTGACCTTCCTATACATACAATTCCCAGATATACTTTACTAAATTATCTTCTTTTACAAGAGATTTACTTTCTGAGTTAGTTCTAATAATGACCTTAAAAGGACCACAAACATTTTCTACTTGCTTTTTTTGGTTTCATTGTCTTATTTTTCCTAACGTTTTCTTTTATTGCAATTTCTGTTGAATTTACTTCAAAGTGCACATGCTTGAGATTTAAATGTCACTAAGAGAATTATAATAGTACCTAGCAGTTATGAATAATTTTCTATACACCAGAACTGTGTTAATGACAAAAATACATTATTGCATTTAAACAAATGTTGAATTCATGCTTAGTATTTTCTCATACCAATAATAGAACAGTTTAATTTAAACTCATTTGACTGGAGAATCAAATAAAATTCACATTATAATAAAATTCTAAGCACAAGTATACCCCACACATCTTAGAGTCATTTAAGTTTTTTATTAGAATTGTACTGAATCCATATATTGCTTTAAAAGTAACAAACTTTCGTAATATGAACTCTCTCCACGCATGCCCATTGAATTTATTTATTTAATCATATTAAGTTTTGTAACTTCCTTCTTACACATTTCTTATAAAATTTATCTGGATATCTTACATATATTGCTTATTGGTAAATGCAATGTTTGCTATCAGATTTTCTAATTTATTATTATTAATAAAACCCTACAGTTTTTTTAAGCTCACACACTGTACTAAGGGCCTTGGAATAACCATCTTCTTTTACCTTACAAAAACCAAATGTGGTATGTATTACTATGAGCCTCTCTTTACAGGAAAGAAAACTGAGACTCAGAAAATTCAAATAGCTGTAGGTCATAAAACTAAGACTAGCAGATTCAGTCTCTAGTCCCTCTTAATTTTAGCTTAAATTTTCTGAAATTTAGCTTAGCAATTGCACAAAAGATAATAATCTGAGAAGTTCACAAAAGCCAATAATTTGAGAAGCCTAATACCTATGTCAGAATTTTAGGTATACTCTATCTTTAAGGAAGCAGAGATTGCTTTTGCATTGGTCAGTTTACTTCGGCTACATGGACAAGACAAATACCTGATAATACATACATATCATAAAGCTTATGGTCTAAAGAAGCTGAAATACATCTTAAAGTATTATTTATATCATTAAATACTAGAATTTTCTGGGGCTCCTGGGTAGCTCAGTTGGTTGAGTGTCCAAATCTTGATTTCGACTCAGGTGATGATCCCAGGGTCATGGGATCAAGCCGCGTGTCTGGCTCCACACTGAGTGTAGAACCTGCTTAAGATTCTCTCTCTCCCTCTGCTCCTTGCCCCTGCTTGCACTCTCTCTCTCCCTCAAAAAAAAAAAAAAAAAAAAAAAAAAAGGCAAAAAACAAACTAGAATTTTCTTCTGAAACTGTGGCTTGCTTGCTTATTTATTTTTACCTTATCTGTAAGATTTGTTAGAAAAAAGCCATGACACCACTCACAGTGGCAAACAATGTATGTTCAATGAATATATGTGGACCATGTCTCCATATTTAACAATTTAATTTAAAAAAATACAAATGACCCCAGATATATTTTTATGACTTTTAGTTAAGTTTGAAGTAGAGAGGAATATGCTTTCCTAAAATGTATTTTAGCTTCCTTTGGTTATGAGAAAGAGGAATAGGAAATAAAAGGGTGGTAAGAAAGGATGTTAATATACCAGGATAAGAGGTCAAGGGAGGAACACGTATGTTTAAATATAATGAGAGGATTCCAGGACAGCATCATGGGGTCAGAAAGTAAAGGTGGATGAAGAGAAGAAGCAGTAGGTTCCTAAAAGTAAGGCAAAGAATACAATAAATTAAAATAAGCTGGGAAGGGAAAATAGGATGGTTTTCCCATTTATATCTCTCTTACTGCTATAACAAAGAAAAATATTCAATTTTGTATATTTTATCTTCTACCCAGCCATCTCAGTAAATCTCATATTAATTTTTTTAAACAGACTTTTTTTAGGAGCACTTTTAGGTTCACAGCAAAATTGAGATGATATAGAGGTTTCCCATATACCCCTTCCTCCCATACACACAGCCTCCCCAACTATCAAAATTTGTCACCAGAGTGATACATGTGTTACAACTGATGAACTTTCACTGACACACCGTTATCACCCACATTCCATAGTTTCTCTTAGGTTTCACTCTTGGTACTGTGCATTCTATGCATTTGGACAAACGTACCCACCATGATAGAATCAGAGAGTTTTTCATTGCCCTAAAGACCCTCCACGCACTGCCTATTCATCACTCCCTACCCTCAACCCCTGGCAACCACTGGACACATTTACTGTCTCCATTTTTTTTTTGCCTTTCCACAATGTCATAGAGTTAGAATCCTACAGTACTTAGCTTTCTCAGATTAGCTTCTTTCACTTAGTAACATGCATTTGAGGTTCCTCTGTATCTTCTCTTAACTTGAAAGCTCATTTCTTTTAGCGCTAAATAAAATTCTATTGTCTGGATGAGCCACAGTTTATTTATCTATTCACCTACTTAAGGACATCTTGGTTGTTTCCAAGTTTGGGCAATTATAAATAAAGCTGCTATAAACATCCATGTGCAGGTTTTTGTATTAACATATAAGTTTTCAACTCATTTGGGTAAATTCCAAGGAGTACAATTGCTAGAACATATAGTAAGAGTGTGATTAGTTTTGTTTTAAAAATGGTTAATTTGATTTCCCCCCAGCAATAAATAAGGGTTCCTGCTGCTCTACATCCTTGCCAGCATTTGGTGCTGTTAGTGTTCCAGATTTTGGCAATTCCAACAGGTATGTAGTACTATCTCCTTATTGTCTTAATTTTCAATTCCCTAATGACACATAATGTTAACCATATTATTATATGCCATCTGCATATCATCTTTGATAAAGAATCTCTGCAGGCCCTTGGTGTGACTTCATTTTCAAAGAAAAACTCCAGTTCTTCAAACTCCGCGACTCCAATGAACCTAGAGCATTTGACTATAAGGAAAACAGTCTTCATTGTCATTGGCTCAATTCCTGTCTGTCTGTCCTCTGAACTTCTAAACATTCTGGCATTCAATAGTGTTCTAGATTTTTGTTGTGATCACCAGTTTAGTAAAGAAAATATGCCTTGTCAGAGTAGTATGAAAGCACCATCTTCGAAACCACAAGAGATCTAATGATTTCAGTTCCCAGAGCCTTATCACTCCAAGACCTTGAATTAAAGAAAGGAGCTCAGCAAATCATCACTCTTCCTATATGGATTACTTTTCATTAAAATAATCTCCACACTTTGGTTAAAATTTTTCAAATAACCCTAAACCGACCCTAGCTGAAAAACATAGATAGATAGATCAGATGATGATAGACAGACAGACAGACAGAATAAAGGAAGGAATGAAGGAAGGAACAAAGGAATGAAGGAAAAAAGGGAGGGAGGGAAATTCATATCTGTGATCACTGTTTTATTACATTTTACAAAAAGCCTGATTGAACATTTCATAAGACTTTTTCAGATGAATAATGCAGCAGACACAGAGCTGCACCAGCTTTTCTTTCTAGCTTGAATAAACTCTTGAAGTACTTTTATCCTTCTGTATTTGTTGGTTTGTTTTGTATTGCTACCATATTATACATTATAGTTAAACAATACATTTTTATTAAGTACCAAGAATGCCCTATATATAATTGTCCATGATTACCACATTTGGTCCATATAATTCCCATTTCTGCCTTGTTGATATCGTTGAGTAATACATCACACACATAAACTGCGGTGTGGCACAATCATGAGGTATAGAATAACCCTACGCATTGTTGGGCTGCCCATGCCCTTAGCAGCAACATATACATTCTGCAGACCTGAAACCTACATGCCTTTCCTCTCCTCCATTATATATAATACCAAGGAGCTCATTTTCATCATTCAGAAGAATAATGTTCTTCTCACTTGGAAACTTTTTTCTGATTTATAGCATCTAGCCTTTTTCAGAATAAAAATGACTGCTTTAAATGGCACTTTTTAATAGTTCTTCCTCAGCAGGTCACTGAAGGTGGGAAAATACCACTTTGTTCATATCAGGCTTTGACAAAAACAGAGCTCTCTGGGATACAGTTTCTTCTAAACCCCTTTTTCATCCTCAAAATCCATAAGGAGAATAGCACTTCATACAGCTCCTATTGTTTATATAGTTAATAACCCATGGATTTGTGTTACTTAAGGACCAGAATATAAGAAATGCCAACAATCATAATAATGGGATAATGAAGGGTTAAAATTGAAATAGAACAAGAAACTACTCAGTACTGGTAGCTACAGAAAAGAAGAGGAAATATTTGGAGTAAAATGAGTGAAAGGATGATAAGGATTGTGCTACCTCGCATCTATAGTAAGTTTGGGAAAAAATTTTCAAGTATTACACTATATTGTCACAAAGAAATGAAAAGCAAACCATTATTTTTTCTAGTTAAAGCTTCTACAGTATTAAAATCTTAATTTCCTGCTCTTACCAAAAGGAATCTTTAGTTAAATCCTATGAATGCAAGCTATATGTGCAACACTGACAATCAAAGAAAGAAATAAAACTTACAAAGAATATACTGTAATAAACACTGTGTGGTGACAGATGGTAACTACACCTATCATGGTGAGCAGTGAGTAATGTTTAGAACTGTTGAATCATTATGGTGTACACTTGAAACTAATAGTATGTTAATTATACTTCAATTAAAAACAATTTTAGCCTAAGGGTTAATATTTTTTAAACAAAAAGAATGCCATGATGTTCTCTTTAAACTTTCTGATTAGCCACAAGAAATAAAGAAAAAGAATTAAGAACAGGAAATGCTGAAAAGCAAACAGAAACCCTTTCCTGATTATTTGTAAGCTGGCTATTGACCTGTGTATTCATAGAACTTTAAAGAGCTCATGATAGCAATGTGCCCTTAAACTCTCAAAAATAAGAACCAGAATCTCACAGTCTACAGAAAAGCTTTTGGCTGATTTATGATAGATTTCTTCTGCTCAAGACTAGGAGGAAACTAGGTTAGTTTAAGCATCAAGGTGCTTAACTATGTCATAGATTTATTTCATTATACCCTTGCTCTAAAATGTGTGACTCATTTAAATAGAATGATATTTAATATTTTATTTCCACCTCGGTGCTTTAATAAAGTCCTATGCTTAGATTGAAAAGAATTTAATTGGGGAGAGATATAGGGATAGCATGAATAAAGGGATAAGCAATAAAAGAGGCAAAAACTTCAGACTTAATTAGCATATAAACAAAATGTAAGCAGGTACAACATCTACAGGGAGTTAAGTCAGATCAGTAATTTGAATCAACCAGTGGAAACTAACCTGCAATCTACAGCAAAAGAGACATGAAATTAAAATGAGTAACATCAGATTTAGGTTAGAGGTACGGACACAAGATCCAAGTCAGAGATACAGATTTTGGAAAAAAGAAAAATCACACAGTTGGAAAAGAAAAAAGTAAAAACACTTTGAAAAATGCATGAATACATTAATTGCAAAGGAAATTCTTAAAAACAAGACGGAGTTGGAATTTTGGTGTCCAACAAACCAGGATTCAATTCTTGGCCTAATTTCCTGATGAATCAAATGGCTTCTCTGTTCCTCAGAATATATATCAGGAGATATAAAAGCAGAAACCTAACAGAGCTGTGATGATTAACAAATTACCGCTAGTACCTGGTACAGCATCTAGGTCGGAGCAGTGCTCAGGTTATATTATTATTATTATTATTATTATTATTATTATTATATTTTAAGTTCTAGCTCTTTCTCTAAATTCAGAAACACTTGATGCATAGTCTTGCTAAAGAATATTTCTAAAGATGTTATATAGATAAATATGGTGCTGAAAATCTTACTAGCTTAAATAAATAAATAAATAACTAGCTAGCTAGCTAGCTAGCTAGCTATTGGCAGGCTAGTTAGGTATTCAATTCACCTGCAAGGCTGCACTACAAGATTGGCAAATAGGGTCTGTTGTCTACTGAGATTTTAGATCATAATCACAAAGAAAGCTGTTCATCAACTCATTAAATCAGGCTGAAACTTAAATGTTCTACCTTTCAGATTCACACTGATAACATTCATATAATTTCTGTACTACTTTCAGTAGTTTACTAATGCAGTTCATCACATTTATATATTCTGTATAGCCTAGAGGGATTCCTTTTCCCTATTTCTTCCGAGCATTCTTAAAGGAAACTGGAGACGCAAGAAAAGAGCAGAGCAATTTATCAATCACTGTTAAAAGTGCTTTTCTCTGTCCCTGTTTTTGATAATGGGCAGTTATTAACAAAGTCTAGAATTTCTCTGAGATGCATTTAGTAATCCATCTGGTATTATTTAACACTCATTATGTCTAAAAACTATGCTGTCTACTATGGGTTTATAAACATAAAACAGCAAGAACTTTGTCCTCAAGGAGCTTATAATTCACCCACAGAAAATATATAATCAACATAAATAAATGTGGTGCTGAACATATGGCCACAATAAGAGGAAGAAAATACACTACTCAGATTTTATAGCAGCATTATTTACAATAGTCAAAAGGTGAAAACAACTCAAATGTCCGTCAACAGATAAATGGATAAGTAAAATGTAATATACACATACAATGGAATATTATTCAGCCACAAAAAGGAATGAAATTCTGACACATGGATAAAACTTGAAGACGTTATGTTAAGTGAAATATGTCAGTTGCAAAAAGAAAAATATGGTATAATTCCACTTATATGAGGCACCTACAGTAGTCAAATTCATAGAGACAAAAAGTAAGATTGTGGTTGCCACGGATTGTGGTGAGGGGACAATGAGGAGTGTTTGTTCAATGGATGCAGAATTCAATATGAGATGATGAAAAGTTTTAGAGATGGATAGTGACAGTTGTACAACACTGTAAATGTATTTGATGCTTCTTAACTGTGAACTTCAGAATGGTTAAAATATTGAATTTTATACAATCTATATTTTACCCTAATATAAAAAAGGAAAAAAGAACAGAAACAACAGGTAGTTTGGTATAAATTTAAATTTTGAGATATCCAAGATCTTTCCTTTAGAAACAGGGATAATCCTGCCCTTAACCCAGGTGTTTTGCATACAGAGATATTCAGACAATGCACAGAAAAAGAATAATTGCATCTGTGTGCTTCAGGCCAAAAGCTCTATTAATGTTAAAAGGATGAAAGTGGTATGAAAATAAAACTATATTCAGTCTTTGCATATGCATAAAGGTGATCATGGAAAGACAATTGCTTACTGAAACAAAAAAATATTCAGATTTTCTTACATGATACAAGTTATGTTCCAGGGAGACAATTCTGTCCTGGCTCCACCATGTACATTAATTTTGTTTGCTTATGACATGTCCTAATGGCAGTAGGCCTTTACCATAATTCTTTTTAACAAGCTTTTACATTCGAAAGCTATGTTCTTTATGACAAATGATACAATAAACTAGTCACTTCCTTCCACTATACATGTAAACTTCATCATTGGTGCCTTTCAAACATAGCTTAAATAGAACATTGATTCTCCATTTGACTTGCTCATGGAACTGAGATTCCGGAAGGGAGCACTGTCTTTTATTAAGTTAGTCACAGGGTATTTTTAGCAGTTTGAAAGCTGGTACTGTTTCCAGCAAAATGAATGAAGTTTGGTAAATGGCGGACAGTTGGTTTCTCACTTTGTATGCCCTTGCTATTTGTACATGAGGCAGTGAATCACACTGCTTAAAAAAGCTAACAGTGTATTTATGTATAGGAATAGCATCTAAGATTCTGCTTATATACTGACAGTCTTGTGTTGATGGTAATAAAGCCTACTATTATCCTGCCAGCATATCTGATGCTGAAAAGTCCTTTTGGTGGAGAAAGAGCTTTTTAAAAAATACTAACTGCTCTCAGTAGCATTTAGTACAACCTGCAAGAGGCTGTCAGTTTTTCTGATCCATTTTTTAAAAAAACTTTTAAACGTTTATTTTTATTCATTTTGAGAGACAGAGGGTGTACAAGGTAGTGGGGGTAGAAACAAAGAGAGAGGGAGAGAAAATCCCACGCAGATCATAACCTAAGCCCGAATCAAGAGTAGGGCATTCAATTGAATGAGCCACCCATACGCCCCTTTCTGATCCATTTTTAACTGCTGGGAAATATAATGGTGTCCACTGAAATTGAAACAGAATAGTTAACATACTGGTGAAATTTCTCAACGCAACAATTAATAAGACTTTTATGATGTTGTATGGAGCTCTGACAATATGTTCTTAGAGACGGTGCAAAAGCAGAAATCTGTTTCTTCTTTTAGAAGCCCACAAAACCTTATGTTTCATGGAATTATTAAATAACCATCAGACATACGCATTTTCCGTTCTTTCCCTTTCCCACTATTTCCCTTGGATTGTGCAAATTAAATTTGTTTCTATAATACAGTTACTACCCAAAAATGCATATTGTATGTTGTAAGTCTTTCCACCTAAAAAGATTAAGAACCAGCCCTGAGGAAACTTAAATAATGTTAGTAGTCATCAACACTTCCTTGAATTTGTCTCTGAATTTATTAAACACCCTTCCTGATTTATGATCATGGGCAGTGAGTAAGGTTAACGTATTTAGCTATCCAGAGATGTCTTCCCATGCATCTCTGATACCTAAACCCAATTACCAAGTATGCCTAAAAAGAGGGATCCTAGTAAGATTTTCTATGAAATGAGATGACCTATTAATCTATACATACTGTGTGTTTATGATTAAAAGAAACACCTTAATATACTGAGGATGGAAAAATTTATTCGGACATTTTATATCTTTTTTTAATGTGTCCAAAACCAGTCCTAGAAATAGCCCTAAATAGCATTCACCAGCAGAACAAAAATTCACAGTTCAAGAGGACAATTTTATGCAATCTATTAGCAGTTTCTGCACATAACATTCACATAATGCCTTAGTGACATATTCCACTGTATTCCCATGAGTGATATGAAGAGCCTATCATACCCAAAGAGCTATCCCTGCTGTGTTTATTTATTCAATTATCCATATTTTGTTGCCATTTTTACATTTACCTTTAAAAACTCCTTGAGATCTGCCCTACTCTTATTCTGTCATTTAATGACTTCAGATATTATTTCAGAAAAGCAGCCATTAAAGATGATATTACAGATTATAGATCCACATAAAAGGTATCCCAATTGTGTGAATAAAATTTCATCACTTTCTCTTTTTTCTGCAGAAAATTCTCCCCTTGATTGCAGAATATCTGGACATCTTACGAACTTAAGCTGGCCTGGCAGAGACAGACAATGCAGGTAGATTTGATTTATCTCGGGAAGTTAGAAAACCTCTCTTCGAGGAAGGAGGTTAAAGCTAAATGATTCTTCAAATTAACCCTGATAATGAGGAGCGATCAATGAGCCATTTCTTATGCCAGTTAATGATTTGGGAAGAAATGAAAAAGGCTGCATTGGTCACTTGCTCCTGTGACTCAAACAGATAAACACAACATGCTAAAGAAGCACCTTGTGTCCCTGAATTTCAGAGGAAACGGTGACAATGTTTTTCCAAGGAAAAAAGTTAATCACTGTTCCAAACCCAGTAACTAGTCCTATCCTTTTGTTTTTGTTCCCTGTTTGCCTCCCTTATTTAGAAGCTATATAGCTCAAATTGTTGGTGGGTTTTCCCCCCATATTCAGTATATTTTCGGCAGTATTCCTACAGTATCTGCACAAAAGAGTTTGAACCGATATTCATAAATGGAAAACTAAGGGACTCTGTGAACCTGGATATTGACACCCTCACCCACTGTCCTCAATCCTCACCTGCTGTCCTGCAATTATTGTCCTCTCAATAATAAGCAGTATTAAGAATACTGCTTAATAAATGTTATTATATTTGTGCAATACATGTAAATTGATCATGACCAAAAATGAAAGGTCCCCCGTAGGGTGTCGTTATTTGTAATTGTCTATAACAATAGTTACAACAAACTTTAGTACTCATAGTGCAGATAACACTTGGAAATCTACTATTGTTTTTAATGACTAATAAAGAGAGTCTTCTGTGAAGATGACAAACTAGTAAATACATCCTCCTCCTTCTAAATTGTCTCCTTAGGAAGTACAGGTCTAATGAAACCACACATATCTTCATTTTTTGAAAATAGGTATGCGAGGGGCACCTGGGTGGCTTGGTTGGTTAAGCGTCCGACTTCGGCTCAGGTCATGATCTCACGGTCCATGAGTTCGAGCCCCGCGTCGGGCTCTGTGCTGACAGCTCAGAGTCTGGAGCCTGTTTCAGATTCTGTGTCTCCCTCTCTCTCTGCCCCTCCCCTGTTCATGCTCTGTCTCTCTCTGTCTCAAAAATAAATAAATGTCAAAAAAAAATAAAAAAAAAAAAAAGAAAACAGGAATGTGAACTCTGATAGACAAAAACAATGAGACATCAGGAATATACCTAATGGAATAAACAAATACAACAGAAACCCATACCAACAGATTTATATAATTATTCCTTTATCTGAAATTTAAGGGTTTTTTTAAAGGGAAGATACGGGACAATTTTTCACATAGAAAAAAAATTAATGTATAATTGCCCACCATCTCACAGGATTCTGCAAATTTCCACACTGAAAATCATCATTTAATAAAGATGATGATAGAGTCCAACTAAATTTCTGAATATTCTCTCAGTTTCTGAGATAACATGAGTCAAAACCTTTTATGCACCACTGCTTCATTTATTCTTAACAGGGCACTCAAGAAAGGTAAAGAGCCATAGGGGAACCTGGGTGGCTCAGTCCATTGAGTGTCAGACTCTTGAATTCAACTCAGGTCATTACCCCAGGGTCATGAATTCAAGCCCCACGGCGGGTTCTGTGGGTTCTGTGCTGAGCTGAGCATGGAGCCTGCTTAAGATTCAATCTCTCTCTCCCTCTGCCCCTCCCTGCCACTTGTATGCTCCCTCTAAAATAAATAAATAAATAATAAAATATAAAGAGCTATACATTGTATAAACTATACATGATCTCACGGTTCATGAGTTCAAGCCCTGTGTCAGGCTCTGTGCTGACACCTCAGAGCCTAGGAGCCTACTTCAGATTCTGCGTCTCCCACTCTCTCTGCTCCTCCCCTGATCATGCTCTCTGTCTCTCTCAAATATAAATAAAAACATCTTAAAAATTAATTTTTAATCAATTTATTAACAATTTCACATTTTGCTTTATTCCTTACTCTCATTTTTCCTTCTTAAACAAGAGAAGATATTTCAATTCTCTCCCAATATTTAACAGCCACCTAGTGGAAATTACCTTTTTTTTTCCTTTAAAAATACACAAAAGCAGACTCTTGAAAATCCTTAATTTAAATGGGTGATTTAGGGGCGCCTGGGTGGCGCAGTCGGTTAAGCATCCGACTTCAGCCAGGTCACGATCTCGCGGTCCGTGAGTTCGAGCCCCGCGTCGGGCTCTGGGCTGATGGCTCAGAGCCTGGAGCCTGTTTCCGATTCTGTGTCTCCCTCTCTCTCTGCCCCTCCCCCGTTCATGCTCTGTCTCTCTCTGTCCCAAAAATAAATAAACGTTGAAAAAAAAAAATTTTTTTAAAATGGGTGATTTATCTCACCTGATACTTGGATTTTACTGACACTGTTTCCTTATAATACGGAAAGCCTCTAGCCATTCTAAACATAAGGCTCATGAATCTTTTCAACGCATGTGGCAAAGATTTTCTAGGAGGCACTGACTGAACACACTCAGAAAGCTCATCAATGGCCAATACTTCATTCACCCCTGTTACTATGGCAAGAGGGTTTTAACAAGCATAAGTATATCTAAAATATTGAGTATCACTTATATTTCAAGTCAAATAATGCTATCAACAGAACTCCATTTGTGGGTGAAATATTTAATTTAGCCTTATTCATCAGGCAATATAGTGAATTAAAAAGTAAATACGAATGAAAACAGGTCACCAGGAATAAGAGTCAAAAATAACTACCAACAAGAGGCAGAGTGGGCAGAGCTGAAAAGGAAGGAAATGGCATAGCTGGGTTCACTAGGCTGGATTTTACAGGAAATACAGAGATAGAGGAACAGATCAATTGATTCTGAGAGAAGAATCAACTCCAGAATGTGGAACATTCTATAAGAAAACACCTCAATTTTTCAAAAGGCAGAGGAAATTAGAATAAGTTAACTTGACAGTAAATAAATGGACAAAACTATTGTAACTGAGACAAGAAAGGGAATATAATTTATAGATACATGTGGCCATTCGTTTTGTGGTGTATGAAGAGAAAAGGAATGAACATGGAGCCCATGTTCATTTACTCTCTTTTGCTATGACTTGTAAATTATCCTGGGTTAAGTCACTTTACTTTTTTTCTGTCCCAACTGGAAAAAAAAAAATGAGGGTAACATATCTCCCTGTATCCTCATAAGACAAACAAGTTGATGTGAATATAATAGGTGCCTGTAACAGTTTGTGAGCCCAGATTAAATGGTCTTGGGCCTCTTTTGATTGTTAAAAATAAATAAATAAATAATTACCAACAAGAGGTGTAGATCTTCAAAGATCTAAGATGTTTGAGTTATCAAATATAAAATAAAATAGATAAAAACATTTAAAGAAAAAATGGAATAATAAATTAATTGGCAATATAAAACATTAATGTCAGGAATATATGAAAATGCAAATTTAGAACTGAAAAATATGATTTTGAAATTCAAAGTAACCTGAATGGACACGTTATATAACAGATAAAGCAAAAAAGATAAAGATATAATAGATACAGCTAAAAAGTGATTTAGTGAACATTGTGCTAAAGCCAAATAATTATGTACAACACAGCACAGAGAGGAAACAAAATGAAAGATGTGAAAGAGAAAGTAAGAGACATAGAGGATGAAACAAGAATATATAACATATGCCTAATCCTCGCCTCATCAGGAAAAAATAGAACAAAGAGAAGATATTCAAACATTTAATACTTGAGAATTGTCTAGAACATTGTCTGGATTCACAAATAAAAAGAAGTACAATGTATATAAGCGGGCATACAAAAAGCAAAAATAAAAGCATTACCCATTAAAAAGTTGTGGTAAAATTACAAATCACCAAAGAAAATGACAAAAATTTTAAAAGAAAACAGAGTAAAGACAAATCTACAAAATAGTAAAAAGTAATGAGACTAACAAAAAGCTTTTCAAAAAAAATAATTAGAATAACAGAAGGCTTTTCAAAAGAAACAACGAAGGAAATCTTCAATGGGCTGATGTTATTTATATAATAAATGCACAAGTTAAAGACACAAAAAGGTTAAAAGGAAAAGATGGAAGAATACATTGATAAATTCTAACTATGACAAAGCTAAGACAGTTATATTAATATACAATTAGAACCTAAGACCATTACATTAGTAAGAATGAAGAAAGCCATTATATGTTGAAAATTTTTAATTGATAAGAGAAAAATAATAATAAACTTATATGTAAATAATGTAAATATGCAAAGAAAAAACCTGATAAAATTCAGAAATATACTGCACATAAATTTGTTATTATATGTAAAGAAAAATTGATAGAATTCAGGAATATATTATAAGTAAATTTGCTAGTATAGCAGGAGATTTTATGCTTATGATAAGTGAACACAAAATTGTTAAAGGTTAAAATATTTTGATGACCAAATTTAAAATTTTTATTTAGTTCTGGTTCAAGATGGCTAGTAGGAAGACTCTGAACTCACCTCCATGAACACACTAAACTATACAGTTAACAGAAAAATTCCTCCTGAAGAACTGAGGGCTGACATTGCTACTGAAAAACCAAAGATAGAACAGCAAGAGAACAGCAAGAGAGATGAACACGCAGCAGCAAAGAGCACCCCCACAGCCAATGCTGCAAATGGAAGTGGGGAAGGATAGTATTGAGGGACTGGAAACATATCCTTCTGTCCTGGAGAACAGGAGGAAAAAACCTGTGGTTTAGCATATAAAACAGACAACACTAGAACTCTTCCAAGTGGCAGAGGAGCAGCAGGAAAGCTCTCCAGGTCAGACGGACTAGAGAAAAACACATGGTGTTTATGTTCAGACAACTTAATAGGCAGGTTGGTCATCTTGGTGAGCTCATGGCTTCAGCCAGCCCAAGGATCCACAAGCCCACACCAGCCCTAGTTGTGCTGGGGCACAGAAAAAGAAGCAGTTTAAATGGCCCCTAGGAGCTATGGTGCCTCCACGTTAAAAGCTTGAACCTGAGCAGGACCTGGATGCCAAAAAAGGCATTCAGATGCCATAAGTGACTGGTCCCATGGCATGACAGGTTTAGGGCCATAACTGATAGATTCAGTGCTCACAGGGAGCTTCTAACCTCAGCAAGCCCAGGGCCCTCTAGACACACCAGCCTTAGATGCTCAGGAGCACAGGAAAAAAGCCATGGTGTAAAAGGGCCTGGGAACTAAGAATATTCTTTCCCCCTCCAGTTGGACTGGAGCAGAGTCCAACACACAGTGAGCTTGTGGCCTCAGTAAGCCCAGGGTCCACAAGCCCATACAAGCCACCCTGTGGTGCTGGGGCACAGAAAACATGCCACGGTTTTGTGTTTTCCTTTTTTCTTTTTATCTGTTTGGTTTTGATCGTTTTGTTATTGTTCCTTTTTTCTTTTTTAAAAATAACTCCATTTAAAAAAAAAATCTGTTTTTTCTTTCTCTCTCTTTTTTTTGTTTTTTTCCCTGTCTCTTTTTACTATTTTCCTTTTTTGTTTATTATTATTATTATTATTATTATTATTATTATTATTATTATTTTCTTTATTCTTTCTGTAAAAAATCTTGGTTTAAAAGAGTAACTAGCATATACAGTCACAGCTCCAGCCAGTCAGCAAAAGTCACCAAGCACACACAGTCTGCATTGAGGACACGATACACAAGACCACTCCTTCAACTTTAGGAGAAGTAGCCATTTCACCTAATCCAGAAACAAACACAGAAAGTCAAGCAAAATGGGGAGATGGAGAAATACGCTCCAAAATAAAGAACAAGAAAAAGCCTCAGAAAAAGAACTAAATAAAACAGAGACAAGCAATATACCTAATAAAGAAATTAAATGTTTATATATTTAGACTATAAAGTATTCACTGGGTTGAAGAAAGGAATGGAAAAATGCAGTAAGATTTACCATAAGGAGGTAGAAAATATTGAAAACAACCAACCAGAGTTGAAGAAAAAATATATACTACAGGGAATCAACAGTAGACTAGAGGATGCAGAAGAAAGTGTCAGCAATCTGGAAGACAGGGTAATGGAAAACACACAAGCTGAACAGAAAATAGAGAAAAAATTTTTGAAAATGAGGATAGGTTAAGAGATCTCTTAGACAACATCAAGCAAAAAAAAAAAAAAAAAATTGCAGTATAGGTTCCAGAAGAAAGAGACAAAGGTGTAGAATATTTATTTGACAAAATGATAACTAAAAACTTCCTCGGGGAGCCTGGGTGACTCAGTCGGTTGAGCGTCCAACTTGGGCTCAGGTCATGATCTCGCATTGTGTGAATTCAAGCTCCGCGTTGGGATCTGTGCTGACAGCTCAGAGCCTGGAGCCTGCTTGGGATTCTGTGTCTCCCTCTCTCTTTGCCCCTCCCCCATTCATGCTCTCTCTTTCTGTCAAAAATAAATAACCATTAAAAAAAATTAAAAAAAAAAAAAACCTGGGGAGAGAAACCAAGTCTAAGAAGCACAGAGTTCTAAACAAAATGAGCCCAAAAAGGTCCACATCATGACACAGTAATTAAAATGCCAAAGATAAAGATAAAATCTTAAAAGTTGCAAGAGAAGAAAAAAAGTTACCAATAAGGAAAAATCTGTAAGGCTAGCAGCTGAGTTTTCAGCAGAAACTTTGCAAGCCAGAGGGAGGGGCATGATATATTCAGAGTGCTGAAAGGAAAACACCTATAACCAAGAATACTCAACCCAGCAAGGTTATCATTCAGGTTTGAAGGAGAGATAAAAAGTTTCCCAGAAAAACAAAAGATAAAGGAATTTATCACCACTAAACCAGCTTCACAAGAAATGTTAAAGGTAGTTTTTTACATAGAAAAGAAATGACCACAATTACACATAAGAAAAATATGAATAAGAAGATGTAAAATATGACACCATATAAAGTATGGAGAAGAGAGAAAAAATGGAGAAAGGGAAAAAGAAAAAGAATGAAGTTTTTTTTTTCTTTTTCTTTTTTTTAAGTGTGTTTGAGCTTAAAAGACCATCAAATTAATATAGACTGCTATTTACTTCCTATGTTATATATGAACGTCATGGTAACCACAAACCCAAAACCTATGATAGATACACAAAACATGAAGAGGAAGAAAGCAAACAAAACACTATAGATACTCATTGATCATGAATAAAAAAGGCAAGAGAGGAAGAAAGGAGCAAGGAAGAACTATAAAAACAAATAGAAAGCAAATTTTTAAAATGGCAATAAGTATATACCTATCAATAATTACTTTAAATGTAAATAGCTTAAATGCTCCAATCAGAAGACACAGAGTGGTGAAATGGATAAAAAAAAAAAAAACAAGACTTATCAATATGCTACCTACAAGAGACTTATCTCAGACCTAAAGATGCATACAGACTGAAAGTGAAAGAACAGATAATATTCACCATGCAAATGAAAAAAAAAAAAAAAGCTGGGATAGCAATACTTATATTAGACAAAATTAAAATAAAGACTGCAATAAGAGAGAAAGAACGGCATTACATAATGATAAAGGGATCAATCCAACAAGAAGATATAACAATTGTAAATATCTACACACCCAAAACTGGAGCACCTAAATACATAAAACAAACATGAGTGGATATAAAGAAAAAAATTGGTGGTAATACAATAAAATGGGGAATTTAACGGTTTACTCACATTGGTAGATGGATCATCCAGACGAAAATCAATAAGGAAACAATGTGTTTGAATGAGACACTGGTCCAGATGGACATAATAGATATATACAGAACATTCCATCCAAAAACAACAGCATACGGGCGCCTGGGTGGCTCAGTCGGTTAAGCGTCCGACTTCAGCTCAGGTCACGATCTCGCGGTCCGTGAGTTCGAGCTCCGCGTTGGGCTCTGGGCTGATGGCTCAGAGCCTGGAGCCTGCTTCCGATTCTGTGTCTCCCTCTCTCTCTGCCCCTCCCCCGTTCATGCTCTGTCTCTCTCTGTCTCAAAAATAAATTAAAAAAAAAAAAAAAAAAACAGCATACACATTCTTTTCAAGTGCACATGGAACATTCTCCAGTATAGAACGCATACTAGGACATAAAACAAGCCTCAACAAATTTAAGAAGACTGAAAACATGCCATGAATCATTTCTAACTACACAGTATGAAACTAGAAATAAATCACAAGAAAAAAACTGGAAGAAACACAAAAACATGAAGACTAAACAACATGATATTAAACAACCAATGGGTCAATGAAGCAATCAAAGGAAAAATAAAAAAATACATGGAGATAAATGAAAATGAAAACACAATGGTTCCAAATCTCTTGGGACACAGCACAAGCAGTTCTAAAAGGAAAGTACATAGAGATACAGGCCTGCCTGCCTCAAGAAACAAGAAAAAACTCCAACAATCTACCATTATACCTAAAGGAACTAGAATAAGAAAAACAAAATCCAAGGTGAGTAGAAAAAAAGGAAATAATAAAGATCAGAGCAGAAATAAATGACATAGAAACTAAAAAGACAATTTTAAAAATCTATGAAACAAAAGCTAGTTCTTTGAAAAACTAAACAAAAATGACAAACCCTTAGCCAGACTAATTAGGAAAAAAGAGAAAGGACTTAAATAAATAAAATCAGAAAGGAGGAAGGAGAAGTAAGAACTGATAACACAGAAATACAAAAGAGTTTAAGAGAAGACTATAAAAATTATATGCTGACAAACTAGAAGAAATAGATGAATTCCTAGAAACATGCACTCTTCCAAAATTGAACCAGGAAGAAGTAAAAAATCTGAACAGACCAATTACGGATAACAACATTGAACCAATAAAAATTAAAACAAACAAACAAACAAACAAAAACATAGAGGTCCAGGACCAGATGCATTCACAAGTGAATTCTACCAGACATTTAAAAAAGAGTTAATACCTATTCTCCTCAAACTATTCTAAGAAATAGAAGAGGAAGGAAAACTTCCAAAAACATTAGAGAAGGGCCAGCATTACCCTGATACCAAAACCAAACAGCAACCACACACACACACACACACACACACACACACACACACACACACACATACACACAAACCACAAGCCAAAATTTTTGATGAAAGGGATACAAAATCCTCAATGAAATATTAGCAAACTACATACAACAATACGTTAAAAAGATCATTCACCATGATTGGGTAGAATTTATTCCCAGGATGCAAGAATGGTTCAATATTCACAAATCAATCAACATCATATATATAACAACAAAACGAAGTATGAAAATCACATGATCATCTCAAAAGATGGAGAAAAAACATTTGATAAGATTCAACATCTATTTCTGATTAAATTTTTTTTTAAAAAATCAACAAAATGGAGAGGTAACATACCTCAGCACACTATACACCTTGTGTGAAAAACCCACAGCTAACATCCTCCTCAATGGGGGAAAACTGAGAGCCTTCCCTCTAAGGTCAAGAACCAAATAAGGATGTCCACTCTAACCACTTTCATTATGACATAGTACTAGAAGTCCTAGCCACAGCAATCAGACAAGAAAAAGAAATAGGGGCACATGGGTGGCTCAGTCAGTTGGGTGTCCAACTTCAGCCCAAGTCATGCTCTCATCGAGTTCGAGCCTCATGTTGGGCTTTGTGCTGACAGCTCAGAGCCTGGAGCCTGCTTCAGATTCTGTGTCTCCCTCTCTCTCTGCCCTTCCTGCTCACCTTCTGTCTCTCTCTCTCACTCAAAAATAAATAAACATTAAATTTTCTTTACGTTTAAAAAGAAAATAAAAGAAATAAAAGTCATCCATATTGATAAAGACATTAAACTGTAACTATTCCCAAGTGACATGATACTGTACACAGAAAATCCTAACAATTCCACCAAAAAATGACTAGAAGTAATAAATAAATTCATTAAAGTGGCAGGATAAAAAATTAATATGCAGAAATTGGTAATGTTTCTATATAGTAACTCTGAAGTCACAGAAACAGAAATTAAAAAAACAACACCATCTACAATTGTACCTAAAAGAATAAAATATTTTTTTTTTTAATTTTTTTTTTTTAACGTTTATTTATTTTTTTGGGACAGAGAGAGACAGAGCATGAACGGGGGAGGGGCAGAGAGAGAGGGAGACACAGAATCAGAAACAGGCTCCAGGCTCTGAGCCATCAGCCCAGAGCCCGATGCGGGGCTCGAACTAACGGACCGCGAGATCGTGACCTGGCTGAAGTCGGACGCTTAACCGACTGCGCCACCCAGGCGCCCCAAAAAAAATATTTTTAATAAAAAAATAATAAAAAAAGAAAAAGAAAAATATAAAAACTAATAAAAGAAGTTGAACATGATACAAAAAAATTTAAAGATATTCTATGGTTATGGATTTGAAAAATTAATATTGTCAAAATGTCCATATTACCCAAAGCAATCTACAAATTCAATGCAATTCCTATCAAAATACCAAAATCACTTTTCACAAAACTATAACAAATAATACTAAAATTTACAAGGAACCACAAGAGACCTGGAATAGCCAAAGTAATTCTGAGGAAGAAAAACAAAGCTGGAAGTATCACAATTCCAGATTTCAAGATATACTACAAAGCTATAGTAATCGTAACAATATGATACTGGCACAAAAATAGATACATAGGTCAACAGAACAGATGCCCTAGAAATAAACCGATGTTTATATGGCCAACTAATCTGTGACAAAGAAAGCAAGAATATACAATGGGGAAAAGAGTCATTTTAATAAATGGTACTGGGAAAACTGGACCACTTTCTAATACCATATACAAAAATGAACTCAAAATGGATTAAAGACCTGCAACCCTAAAAATTCTAGAAAATAACACAGGCAGTAATTTATGACATCAGCCATAGCAATATTTTTACAGATATGTCTCCTAAGACAAGGGAAACCAAAGCAAAAATAAGCTATTAGGACTACATCAAAATAAAAAGCTTATGCACAGCAAAGGAAACCATCAACAAAACAAAAACACAATGTAGTGAATGGAAGAAGATACTTGCAAATGACATATCTGACAAGGTGTCAATATCCAAAATATATAAAGAACATATACAACTCAACATCAGAAATAGCAACAATTCAATTTAAAAAAATGGGCAGAAGACATGAAGACATTTCTCCAAAGATATACAGAAGGCCAACAGACACATGAAAAGATGCTCAATGTTACTAATCATCAAAGAAATGAAAATCAAAACTGCAGTGAAATATCTCACACCTGTTAGAATGGCTAAAATCAAGAAGACAAGAAACAACAAGTGTTGGTTAAGATGTGGAGAAAAAGGAACCTTCATGCACTACTAGTCAAAATATAAACTGGTATAGCCACTGTGGAAAAGAGTATGGAGGCTCCTCAAAAAATTAAAAATAGAAAAACCACATTATCCAATAATTACATTACTGGGTATTTACAGGAAAAATTGAAACACTAATTCAAAAAGATATGCACATCCCTATGTTTACTGCAGCATTATTTACAATAGCCAAGACATAGACACATCCTAAGTGTTCATCAATAGACAAATGAATAAGGAAAATGTGAGATAGATAGATAGATAGATAGATAGATAGATAGATAGATGATAGATGGAATGCAATATTACACAGCCATAAACAATGAGATCTCTCTATTTGAGACAACATGGATGACCTTAGAGGGTATTATGCTAAAGTAAATAAGTCCTGATTCCACTCATAAATGGACTCTATAAAATAAACAAAAAGCAAAATCAGAATTATAAATACAGGTAACAGACTAATGACTGCCAAAGGGAAGGGAGATGGGGGTTGGGCAAAATAAGTGAAGGGGAGAAGACAGAGGCCTCCAGTTATGAAATGAGTAAGTCACAAAAATAAAAAGTACAATATAAGGAATACAGTCAGTGATATTGTAATAGCAATGTAATGGGACAGATGGTAGTGATACTCACAAGTGAACACAGCATAATGTATAAACTCATCAAATCATTAAGTTGTACATCTGAAACTAATGTAACATTGTCTGTCAAATACACTAAAGAAAAATTAAAATAAATTAACTTTTTTAATAAATTTTATTTATAAGTCTAATATATGTGTCTCTGCCCCTAACAGAGATTATATGTTCTTCTCACAGGTATATGAAATAGACATTTTTTTAATCGACCATACAGGAAACCACAGAGCAAGTCTCAACAAAATTTGAAAAATCAGTATCATATGACCATAGTCTTCAACCATATTATAATTACATAAGGAATCAGTATAAAAAGGTTTTTTTTAAGTTTTCATATAACAGAATATATAAACACACAAGATAAATAACATTTTGGGAAAAGTAAACCTCAAAAAAACAAAATATTTGGAATTAATGATAATGAAAGCATAAAAGTTTGGAAAGATAACATGAAAATAGTGTTAATAGAAAAAATATTATCCTCAAATTATTATAATATAAAACAAAAGAGATTAAAAATTAATAAAGCACCCAAATTAAGAAATTAAAAAAATAAACCAAATAAAGTAGAAAATAGATTTTTTTTAATGTTGAAATTAATGGACTAGAAAATAGAACAAAGAGAAGATGAATAAAACTAAGTTCTTTGAATAAAACTAATAAACTGGAGAAAGTGATCAAGAAATTGAGAATAGAGACAAAATAAATATGATTAGGAATGTAAAGGAGACATTACAGATCCAAGATAGATTTAAAAGCTATTAAGAAATATTATTAACACCAGTAAATTTGAAGAAACTTTAGATAAAATTCAAAAACCCCTAAAAATACAAAATGTATCAAAGCAAAACCAACCGAATGTAAATAAAAAATCTGAATAATCAAAAAGAAATTCAACTTCAATTAAAAACATTTCCACAAGGAGCATCTCAGTTGTGGATAACTGTAGACATAATTATACATCAAGTTTTCTTGATCATAGGAAAAAAACATAATAACAAAATCATATGACCAATCCAGTAAAGATAATGAAACTTTGAAAGAGATGCACAGGAAAGGGAAACTATAGTTCAATCTCGTAAATGAACATGAATACAAACAGATGCAAATATCCAAAATATACTCGCCAAGGTGCAGAGACGGAAATTTAAAATGACTGATGTTTATGTTTGCATTCATTTTTAAACCTAAAAACAAATCTCCTCATTAGAAATAGTTAAAAGTGATTACATTTGGGAAAGGGACTTGTGGGTTGAGGGGATCAGTGGCAACTTTAACATTTCATTCTGAAATGTGTATAGTCATTTTCTATTATACAAGTTTTACTTTTCCCTTTTTTTTTAAGTCTGGCTTGAAATACTAGGGCCATTTTATAAATTTCATTTTGTTTTTTCTTTGGTATCTCCATGTTAAAAATCAATAAGTACTTTAAAATATAATTTATTATTTCATGCCATTACATTGAAAAAATTTAGATTAAAAATAAATGATGCATTTAGAAGTACAAAATAAAATTAGCTCAAGAAATAACTAGAATAGGCTAGTAACAGAGAAATGGAAGACTGACAAAAAAATATACAAAAAAGGTGCCAGGCTAGACAGTTCCATAGGCAAGTTTTTATCAAGCTTCAAGGGATAATTTCTACCTTTTGTAACTTATGCCAGATCACAGCAAAATATTACAGCTCCCCAAATTACTTACAAAATTAGTATAAGCTGACAAGAATAACACAATGGGAGAAAATTCAAACTAATTTCATCTTCAAGCATTGATGTATTAGTAACGCCAATGAAATAATTCAGGCCAGATGACAGTGGGTTGGACTAAAGGGACGGTGAAAAATGTAAGATCCTGATTTGGTGATGGAGTAGACAGGAAGGAAAGGTGTAAGGATAGAACTGAATAACCTGAAGGCTTTTGGTCTAAGCAACTGGAAAAATTAAATTCATTCACTGAGACTCAGAAGATCACAGAGGGAGCTGGTTTTCAGGGTGGGTATGTGGGTAGGAAACAGCTATTGGACCTACTAAGTTTGATATGCCTTCTGTACATCCCACTGCAGGTGGGATATTTTGAAATGTCATTCTCACTATTATGTGCAATAATATTGCATATATTCTTACTAGTATATACTATTACTAATATTTTCTTGTTTATATGTTCTTATAACAGAAACTAACAGTACTAACAAATGTTCCTGAAATGAAAAACTGTTTTTAATATGATGTCCACCTCTACCATTTGCAAAAAAAATCTTTTCTCAAAAATTTGGAAGATAAGGAATTATAGGGGATAGATTTTAACCTGTTTGTTTGCACCACAAGAAAATTACTCTAAATCTTTATAATGAATTCTAATTTTCTAAATCACTAGAAATGTTTCCCATGGCAGTATAATTTTGTCATTTATTCTGATTAAGAGAAGCAGCATTTAGTTTATCAACATAATTGAAGGCAACGTACTAAAGAATGTGAACCCAACTGTTACTCAAATGCTGGTCACTAGAATGGGCAACTATTCACCTCTTGTCAAGCAAGCCCTAATTTCAGAAGATAATGGTCATATGCTTCCGGTGAAGCTGCTGTTACAACCAGGGTCAGTCTGATTGAGGATAAAGTTAAAAACAGAATATGAAAGAGAGCTATGAGTTTTGGGGATCAGATGAATAGATTCAAGGGAGAATTCACTTTGGGGTAAAGAAGACAGAAACCAAGAATCATGGCTCAGAAACAAATCTGCTCTAAGTTATGTTGGTAATAAGCAAGTCAGGAATACCAACAGTAGAGTCTCACTGACTCATTTTTAAAATTCATTTGTTCATTCAACATTCATTGATTTATTTAATAAGGTGCCAGACACTATGTGCTAAGTCACAAGGTTAAACAAAATAGGCAGAATGTCTGTCTTCAGATATCTCATACTGTAATGGAGGAAATGGAAAATAAAAATAAACAAATTCACATAAACAAATAAAATATAGTAGCACACTGAAGTTAATCCTATGGAAAAAAAAATAAAGCCAGATAAGATGAGAGAGGGTGAGATGAGGTATCATTTTGGATAAGAGAGTTAGTAAAGGCTTATTCGAGAAAGTATTGCTTTTAGAGACAAGCATGCAAATATCTGCGGGAATCCTCCCAGGCTTCAGGAAGAACAAGAACAAAGACCTTGTGGTAGGATATGCCTGGCTTTTGCAAGACAGAAAAAAGGCCAGTGAGAAAGGAAGTAGGATAGTGAGCAAGAAGAGTGGTAGAGTGTAGGGAGGGGGAGTCAAGGTGGAGGCCAGCAGATTCCCCAAGGTGCTGAGGAGTTGATTCTTCAAGAACACTGAGCTGAGAGTCCAGGGAGATCAAAGAAGCTAGGGTTTTGCAGCACAGAGTGTGACTCAAGAGAGAGCTTCACAGAGAGAGCACCTAGGACATGTGCACATGCCTGTGAGGAAACACCTGAGGCCAGAGAAAGGAACATCTTAAGGCATTTAAGGAAAGAATGCCTGGAACTCACAAAGGAGTCGGTTCTGCTACCACGGGCCAGTTTGGAAATAATCTCACAATTTACAGGCACTGGGTGGGGTATTCTGAAAGGATTACAAAGGAACAGGAGAAACATCTGGGGGGATAATGGATAATGTTCATTATCTTGATTGTGGCGATGGTCTCAGGGATGTTTGCAAATGTTAAAACTTATCAAATTGAAACAAAAAAAAACTTATCAAATCATAAAAAGGAAGAGTGGCAGACATGAGATCAGAAAGACAACCAGGAGCCAAATCACACACCAGTTGTGGCAAAAATTTTGGATTTTATTGTAAATTTGGTGGAGCATAATGTTGCCATAAAGACAGACCACCAACACATGGCAGAAACTAAAGGGCAAACACAGACATTTCACTTACCTAGTTGAGAAATACTAATGTGCTCCTCTTGTCATCACTTCTCAAGTTCTGATCAAGCAGAAAAAGTTGGTGTGGATGTAGGGATTGGAAAGCACAAGTTCTGCGATTGTGATTGGAAACCACAAGTTCTGGCACCAGAATTCACTCTGCTGACCTAGCATACCATTAAAAAGATTTGAGGATATGATCTCTGTACAAATAGTTAAGTGCTAAGAGCAAAAGGCATCGGGGAGAGGAAGATCCAAAATCAAGTAAAGTCATCTCCTAACAGATGAGCAGGTACATAGATAGAAATCTAATTAGCTCATTAGCTAATGATTCAGAAAGAGCAGGTACACTGTGGGCACCAGGGAGAACTGCTAGTGCATAACATGGTCATCGTCTCACCTGCTGAGTAGGTTCTACCCGAGACAGGGCTGAAAAAGCTAACCCCAAATCCCATTAGGATCCAAAGCTTCTAGTAACTACTCAGAGGTTAGAACTAAGCCAAAACAGGGAATGTTGTGACAAGAAGGATAATGGCAGCTCTGTGGTTATAAATGTGTATCAGGGTTTTCCAAGAAACAGAACCAATAGGAGATATATAGATATATATTCATTTATATACCTCAGGAGATTTATAAAGGAGATATTACAAAAATTGGCTCATGCAGGGGAACCTAGGTGGCTCAGTCAGTTAAGTGTCTGACTTCAGCTCAGGTCATGATCTCACGGTTTATGACTTTGAACCCCCACATCAGTTCTCTGCTGCCAATAGCAGAGCCCGCTTTGGATCCTCTGTCTCCCTCTCTCTCTACCCTTCACCCCCCACCCAAAATCAATGAACATTTTCAAAAAATTGGCTCCTGCAATTATGAAGGCCAAAAAGTCCCACAATCTGCCATCTGCAAATAAGAGAACCAGGAAAGTCAGTGGTGTAATTTAGTCCATGTCCAAAGTTCCAAGAGCTGGCCAATGGTGTAGGTCGTGGCTGAGTTTGAATGCCCCAGAATCAGGAGTCTCGATGTCTTTTAAACAGAGGGTAAATTCACTCCTCCTCCATCTTTTTGTTCTATTCAGGCCTCAATAAATGGGATAATGCCCACTTGCATTGGTGAAAGTGATCTTCACTCCGTCTGCCACTTCAATGCTCTCTTCTGGAAACATCTTCAGAGACACACCCAGAAAACACACTCAGAAATGTTTGACCATGGGGCGCCTGGGTGGCGCAGTCGGTTAAGCGCCCGACTTCAGCCAGGTCACGATCTCGCGGTCCGGGAGTTCGAGCCCCGCGTCGGGCTCTGGGCTGATGGCTCAGAGCCTGGAGCCTGTTTCCGATTCTGTGTCTCCCTCTCTCTCTGCCCCTCCCCCGTTCATGCTCTGTCTCTCTCTGTCCCAAAAATAAATAAACGTTGAAAAAAAAAAAAAAAATTTTAAAAAAAAGAAATGTTTGACCAGCTGTGTTGGCATCCCTTAGTCCAGTCAAATTGACACATAAACTAACCATTACAAAGTGGACGCCTGTTGTGGCAAGACAAGATGCTAGAGCAAGCCTGAATGGGAGCTGGTTATCCATCTCCTGTGTAGGGCGAGTACTGCTGGAAACTTGAGTTGAGCCTATAGAGGGCAGTCAGCCTTTAATGTGGGGTAAGGAGACAGAAGAATGTCAGGATTCAGGCTGGGCTCACCAGTGTTCTCAACACTGCCTTAAGGACAACACTGAATGGCCCAGCATAACTGGTTCCCTTCCCAGTCCCAAAGTTTACTTTCAAAAATAATTCTAAACCTAAGTTTATTAATTATTTCTATCTCATTATCCAGATGAACCGGTAGGTTAATTTAACTGTTACGGGAAGTTTTTGCTTATCTTTAAAGGTAATTACTGAAAGGAAAGTCTTCAAGACAAGTGGCTAAAGGCATTAGTTAAGCATAAAAGTGTTTCTTCTTGGAGTGCCTGGGTGGCTCAGTCAGTGAAGCATCTGGCTTCTGCTCAGGTCACAATCTTGCGGTTCATGGGTTTGAGCCCCGCATCGGGCTCTGTGCTGACGGCTCAGAGCCTGGAGCCTGCTTCAGATTCTGTGTCTCCCTCTCTCTCTGCCCCTCCCCCACTCGTCCTGTCTCTCTCTCTCTCTCTCCCTCAAAAATAAAATAAACATTAAAAAAAAAAAAACAGTGATTCTTTTCTTCATTGATTGGATTTTCAAATCAAACATGTTTCTCCTACCAAATGAGGGATATTTTCTCACTTAGGATCTCTAGCCAACATTCATCAATTCACGTTGACTGACAAATGATTTAAGCTCCTGGGAGGAGAATAAAGATATAATCAGTCACTTTTACACTTGTGGGTGTATGGCTTTTAAAAAACAGCCCCCACACACAACATGAAATCTATCTTCTTAACAAAATGTTACTGTATGGTGCAGTAGTTACCTCTACGGACACTGTTTCATAGAAGACCACTAACACATTTTCATCTGACATGACTGAAACTCTGTACCTGTTGAACAACTACTGTCCATTTCTGCTTCCTCTCCCTCTCCCTGAGCTCCTGGCAGCTACCATTCTCCTTTCTGCTTCTGTTTCATCAAGTTTGCTGATGAACTCCTCCAAAGAATATTTCAGCTTATTTACTGTACTCTTTGGCTCCAAAAACTCTGTTTGGTTCTATTTATATTTTCTATCTTTTTGCTGAAATTCTCATTTCGTCCATGCAGCATTTTTTTCTGAGTTTACTGATCATCTTTAGGATGAGTGAATTATTTGTCAACTAATTCACATAATTCCTTCTTTAAGGATCAGTATCTGGAGACTTCTTTGGTTCCTTTGATTGGACCATGTTTCCCTGTTTCTTTGTACCCTTGCAACTTTTTGTTGGGATCTCTGCATTTGAAAAAAGCAGACACCTCTCCTAATCTTTAAAGACTGGTTTCATACAGGAAAATCTTCACCCATTAGCCCAGCTAGAGATTGTGGGGACCTTCCAAATCTTTTCTGGAGCTGTATCTTCACTGGACTTGTGCTTATAAATTCCAAACTAGAGGGATTTCCTGTTTGAGGGGCTTCGGGGGGGGGGGGGGGGGGGGGCGTGCAGTAACTCATAATCTCTTGCTCTCTCTGGTGTCAGTCTGCAGTATTGCAAGTTTCTGGAATTGCCTCAGTACACCCAGCTCTCTTTTGTTTTCAGCAGCAGACTTCTAGTGTATGCCAGGTATCAGCACTCTTGAGTCAGGAGAAACAGAAACCAGTCCCTTGAACATATCTCTGAAAAGTCAGTGGACAAATGCTCCTCCCCAAGGAGAAACCACTAGTTGGGGGTTTTCTCCTACTTATTCTCGGGTACCCGGGGCGGGGGGGGGGGGGGGTGGTGGGGAGAGTTTAGCAAGTGAATGCTCCAAGCCATCACCTTTGTTTTCAGTGGTCCCCAACTTGACACCCTTTCCTGGTGGCATTTAGATTCAAGCAAGACTGAAACCCATCCCCTTAGCCCCCCAGAAAAATCTGAATGTCAAAAATTTAATCCAAGCTTCTCTTTCCCTCCCCACTGAGAACCAAGGGGCTGGAAGTTTCCTCCTGATAGTGCTACACTGAGCTAGCAGGAAGGACTACAGTGTCATATAGCTGGTTTGCACTTGCCTAGGGTGCAAGAGCCTCTTACCTGTTTTCTGGATTTCTCACAAAGGAAACTGGTCTGTGTATCATTTTGAGTCAATCTCTCCGTTAGGGGAAGAAGGATCTGGAGCTTCCTATTCTACCATCTTGCTGAAGTCACTCCCTGGGATCATTTTTTAATTAAAAAAAAAAAATCTAAGGATCCCAATCTCCCCTACAAGCCTATAAACAGTTTTAGAGCAACCCCCATCACCTGGCTCAGAGCCCAGCACATAGTGTGTGCCTGTTAAATATTTATTTAACCGACCTAAAGGGTCATACAAGACAATGGTAGAAGTAGGATTTGAACTTACAGGCTTTGACATGGTCACCTTTCATAAATGGCTTTCTTATGGCTCTCTACTCAAACTTACAAGAATGCCTAGGAATTTACCTAGTAATCATCACATAGAGAATTCAGGCTCAGGGAAGCGGCGGGGTATATAAGAAAAAGTAGAGAAGACTTGGTATCAAAGACCTGAGTTTGAATCAAATTCTTTCAAATCCTCCTAGTTATTTCCTAGATATTCTTCAAATTTACCTGTGGAACATTGGAAACATAGATTCTCAGGACTCACCCCATTGAATCAAAGCTTAGAAGAGGGGAGCCTAAACAGATACCATTTAAACAGACTGACAAGGTTGAAAAATGCTGTTCAAACTATTTCATAAAAGGCATGCCCCAATTTTTCAGAAGCTTAGCTAAACTCGACTGTCTGTAAAATGGGTTATTACTTCTTCCATCATTGACCCCATGGGGATATTGTGAAGATCTAAGTCGCTGTGGGAACACATGTGAAAGCAATGTAAACTGTAAACCGTGATAATATTGTAAGATGACTGCATACTATCAGGTAATTTGAATGTCAAATAAGGGTTTAATGGACACAACATCACAATTATCTCCCCTGGACATGGTCTATCTAAAGAATCATATTCTTCTCTTTTTCAAGTGAAAATCACGCTTCCCTCATTGTAGTTGTGCTTCTGTGAAGTTGTTTATAAATCAAATTCTATTTTAAGCACATGAAGAGAACTATCTAAAGTAACTCCCTATTAAACTTCTTATGAAATAAAGAATGCTTCTAAAATGCAAACAGACAATCCCTAAGTAATCAGTTTTTAAACCTTGGACTTTATATATGATGTTGTCTGGAAGTGGGACACAGCTGCACTGCTGTCAGCAACATCTGGCAGTTGACAGATGACAGTTGAAGGGCTCAGGCCCTTCTTGGGTCACACTCACAACCACAATACCACTGTCCCCATAGGGAAGGAGAAGATGCTCAGGGCCTTCCAGGTACCCACCAAATGCTAAGAAACAAACACAGATGCTACCTCTTAGTCACAGCTGGGCTCCCCCCATTTCCCATAATAAAGCCTTAAATCAAACAGAGGACTTCCCATACCAAGTACTCTCAATGAAATATACCTCATAACCCAATGCGCAGGCCTGATTTATTAAACACCTAGGGACTGAACTTCCTCTTGGATAGTCCAAAAATGTCACCTGAGAATTTTCTGTAGAAATTCTATTTCTTGGTTCAGGTATTAGGTTGATAATATCTCAAGTGTTCAAGATAAAAGGCTTTCATACAATCTGGCTTTTCAGAAACTCAGGGGAAAAAAATAAGTTTTTCCATAATGAGTTTCCTTTCAAAAGAAGAAAGTTATGGTAGTTGAAGATCAAGGTTCAAGTCCCTTCTCATCTGAATCAAATCTGTTTCAGAATTCAGTTTTGCTAAGGCCTGATCTCCAATTATGGTGACTGACTGCCAGTGTTCATGGTAGCCATTGAGGGATTGGAAGGGTAAAGGAGAGCTGACTGGAGTGATTCAACCACACATAACTTCTCACGTACTAGATTAGAACTGCCCAAAGACAATCTTCTCAAAGGTGTTGAATATTGTTGACTGGGAACTTACAAGGCTAACCAAGGGACTCAGTGAGCTCTTTCATTATTAATCCAGACGTGTTTCATAATAAATATAGTAGAACAAATCTCAAAGCACTGGTAAGTATAGAAAGACCTCTCAAACCACAAATTAAGAAACTTAGAGCTATAAGGACTGAAGCAAGGCAATGTCATAACGAAGAATACAGTGGGCAAGAGCACGGATTCTGGAGCCAGACTGGGTCAGATGGCAACACTGACACTTAGTAGCGGTGGGATTTTAAGCAAGTTAATTAGCCTTTGTAAAGCTTAGTTTCCTTATCCATAAACAGAGAGATGATAGTATTTACCTATAATAGAAGTTATTATAAAAGGTAAGTAAGTTGGTATGTGTAAAGTTCTTAGGACAGTGCCTAGAACATAATAAATGCTATAAGGTTTTTAAAGATTAAAAATAATGTGGAACAGAGTTTAAAAATCTGGTACTGTAGGGGCGCCTGAGTGGCTCAGGAGGTCAAGCATCCGACTTCGGCTCAGGTCATAATCTCACGGTCCGTGAGTTTGAGCCCCATGTCGGGCTCTGTGCTGACAGCTCAGAGCCTGGACCCTACTTCAGATTCTGTGTCTCCCCATCTCTGATCCTCCCCCGTTCACGCTCTGTCTCTCTCTGTCTCAAAAATAAATAAACATTTAAAAAAATCTGGTACTGTAAGGAATCCTAAAGATGAGAAAGCAAAATTCAGAGAGGTTGCAAGGACCAGACTAAGTGGTCCATCAATAATACACACCTAACAGCTCTGACAACCTGTCTCCATTTCATTACTAGCTTATTGGATGACACTCGGATGGGCACTGAAATAGCTGCTGGCAAACTGGAATGATAATAATACTGAGCTTCTTTGTATTAGAAGTATGAGGGAAAAAGAGGAACAGTAAAAAGCACTTTTAACTGTTTTGCAAGTGGAAAAGCACCAAACATAGAGTTTCAGAGAATATTCTCATTTCCCAGAAGTACATTTCAGTTTTTAATCACACTTTCTGGGGCTAGGGTCTATAAAGAAAATGTAGACTGTAGCCAGAGGGCTTGTTGAAATGGAGGTTTTTATTACCAGAGAAAATGAAGTACTCCTAAAATCACATTTGGCTTTAGAAATGTATGTAGACTGGTTTATTAAATAGTGCTCTAAACAGAGAGTAAAAATTCAAGCACCTTTGTGCTACTCATGCCCTATGCTACCTTGAGAAATTTATAGAATCTTTCTGAACATCACATTCCTCACAGATGAGAGAGAGAGACAGAGACAGAGACAGAGAGAGGAGAGAGGAGAGAGGAGAGAGGAGAGAGAGAGGAATCTTGTTGCATCCCTAATGATGATTAGGTTGATGATGACTGATCTACGGGCAAAGCCCTTCCTGATTTTTCAAAAATGTTTAGGAAGTGCAGGCCACTAAAAATAGAACACTTTACAACTGATAATATTATATTTATCTCCTTTAGCACATGAATTGCACCACACGAATATAAATCAGAATAGAAATATCAGCTCTAGAACTTACTCTTAATAGAAATCAGATTTAGAAATCTGCTGAGCCCCGTTTAGCAAAGGACTAGAATGAAGGTTTATCTGCTCTTCTGTGGCACCACATTAAAAATAGTCTCAAATCCCCTTGTGAAATTCTGTGAGATTTTTAGAGCCTGGGAGAGTTTATCTGTCTTAATAAGGAAACCATGGCTTTGAAAGATTACAGAATAGGTCGACATCTCATACTTTTTTTGGTTCATTATAGACTGACATAGTTTTTTTGTGCTTTCAACAGATCCCACCACCCACCTCATCCCAGGGGGAAAAAAAACGATTGCTGTAACAGATACCCATCAACTCCAAGTGTAGAATAACATATGCCTTGTTAATTAAAGAAATATTCTTTTCTTGCCATAGATTTAAACAGTATTTTTTAATTAAATGTATTCTGTGTTATAGGCTTTCCAATAGGTCAATTCATTCAAGAGCTTTCAAGCCCACAGCTCCCATTGGTGGAATATCTAAGAGCAAAGTCAGGTTGGAGGGTGTATGAAACCAGAAAATGGAAAGAATTGCTGTCACCCAGGCAAAGTCCATGCCACCCCTCAAGCCCTTAGGACATTATAAGGGACAGAAAAAGGACAAGGGTGCAGGGAGTGAGGTCTGCTTTTGTTTAGGATAAGAGATGTCACAGGGAATCCCAGAAAACACAGATGCAAAATTCAGATCAAGAGATCAAGGTTAACCCTGGAAAGATCCACTCTCCTCGTGAAGGTACAATCATTAAACACCTTTCTACAGCTATTCAAAACAATTTTTCAACTTAGCTAGAACTTTAACCTTTCTCCTCTCTGTTTTCATTCCTTTCTGAAAGTACCCCAACTCTTCAGTGAAGATCCTTCAACAGTTTTACATACTAATTTAGAGGAAATTGAAGGTACAACATGGCAAAGAAGAAAGAGAATAATGTGCTACCTCATATTTTCTTAAATTCAGTGGAAACACTCTCTGCCTTTTTTGAATGAACTTAGACTCATGCTTCTAAATGACTGTCAGCAGACCTAAGAGGCATGGTCTCATAGTGACACAGGGATTCTCAAAACCAGAATGTTCTAAAGAATATAACTGCTATTGAGCTTGAATTATCTTCATAGGTTAGAGGAGGTGACATCCCGCAGGAAGAAAGAGACTGGAGAACTTCTGGTTTGCAGTAAAAATCTGCTTGGCTGACTTGGAGAAGGTCACCTCTTGGGGTCCACAAATGGTTTGGAACTTTTTATTGAGAAAGTGCTCATGATAACCTAAATAAAAGTATGTAGTAACTTTGGTAAAAGGTATAAAAAAAAAAAGAGGAGGGAGGAACCTGGAACTCAGCAGAAAGAAGTCTGAAGAAGAACTCTGTGTACAAAGCCTTGCTACTCAAAATGTGGTCCTGGACCAGTAGCATCAGCAGAAATCACAGGCCCCACTCTAAACCTACTGATCAGAATCTGCATTGTAACAAGATCTCCATATGTGCCATGTGCATATTTAGAAGGTTTGAGAAGCATCAGTTTAGAAGGTAGTCCCAGAAGAGCAAGGAAGATGCAGATGGGGATCAGAATCACTGGTCATATTCTGGAGAGGGTTGAGAAATAACCCAGAGGGTGAGATACCACAATGGACAGTTAAGATCAGATCTGACTGGCAATGACATCATGACCACAAGAAGTGACAGCAGAGATAGAAAATGGGGGAAATATCCCTCCTCAGGGTCAAGCCCTCTACCCTAGTTGGCCAAAGCTATTAAGATTATCAGAATACCAGGCATAGAGAGTGGGCCCCAGTTCCTTCAAGGAACAGAAGTGCTCAAAAGCAGAAGCCTGGTTCTAGAGTTTCAGTCAACATGTAGAGGTAAGGAAGTAGCATGACTTGGCGATTACATGGAAAACCAGAGTTCATTGCTAGTGCATCAGTATCTCAACCTCCTAGTGGCAGAATTACTGCCACTCCCACCAGCCACGGACTGAGGTTTGTGTCAATATGGAGGGGCATTTAGGTAGTAAAATCTGAGTTTTCACACTAATGTGTTTTTATTTCCCTCCATAGTCTGGTGGGGCTTTGGGATATTTTGGTGACACAAATTCCAAAGTTTGTTGAAGGCAAACTGCTTTTGTCTGTAACCCAATTCTAAGAGGAGTGCTTTTAACAAGGTTTATAAAGATCAGGAATATAAACACTTTAATTAAATCTGTAAATTCAAACCCACACTACTTTCATAAAATGCATTTGATGTACCAAAATATTTATCTCTCAAATTACTCAGATAAACTGGTTTTCACCAAAATTGCAAAAGGCATGTCAGCTCCCTACACTCCTCAGTCCCAAATAACCAAATCCACTGCTCAGTTTAGTTCATGACGCAACCCAAACAGGGCAGTGATACATTACCCTGTTTGTGTGGCTCTAAGAGGCCATATTCTAGAGAACATTCCTACATATTCCTGCAAGGGCCTGGGAGAAGTCTCACATAGCACTCACATATTCATAGTCTGTGCTCACCAGGCTCTGCCACTTGCCCACCAGGCCTCAGCATGGCACCCAAGGTATACGGTGAGAATCTTCTACACCCACCAGGTATCAAGCTCTCCTCTATGTTCTTCACTGTTCATCAGGGGATTATCACTTTGTCCAGGATATGGACTCCTGAGCTGCATGAATTAAAAAACCCACAGGATACCCAAGACAGGATGATGATCTTTCCGTTTTAACTGTGCTGAAACTAGGATGTATTTGAAGCAGGATTAGAAAGGGTAGGGTGCAGACTTAGCCCAATGCAACTTCCGTGGAAGTAGGGGATGCTCTATTTTTCTCTCTTGCCCTAGATACCCAATGTCTATCCTCATATACTCTTTTTCCCAATCAAATCATTTATGCAAATATATATTGGCAGATGTGGGCATGTACACAGACGAGGCTCATGTGGTCCTTTAGCTCTAAAGGTAAATTTTCACTTAGACCCAGCAAGGACCAGTCTGTTATTTTTGTTGGCATTTACCATATAAAAACAAAATATTTCTCTCCCAGAATATCTACTGGCTACCTGACTGCAGAGGAGATTAAATGTGTCAGATAATTGGATCCTAACACAGGTCTCTACTTTTAGTTTGCACACAGGTGAAAAGAAGAATTTTTAAAGGCATTTGAATGCAATTAGTCTTTCAAGAAGACTCACCAACTACTCTCATCAACGAACAGGAGCTTTCTTTTTAAAATTTCATTTGTGCTGGCACCTAAAATGGTATTTAACTTATTACAAGCGATTGTCAGTCAAAGTGCCCAAGGGAAATACAGCAGTGTTCTCCACGCGGAGCTCACTGCTATGTTGTCAGCCAAACAAGGAAAGAATTCTCTTACCGCCTGATTTAAGTGACAACACAGAGCAGCAGCCTTCTGTGGCATATGTATGTTAAAGCTATCTTTAGTCTTTTTTAATCTAAGATCTATGTTCTTAATGACAAGAAGTAATATGTATCTGCAGGTAAAAAAATAATAATGATAAATTAATCATGTGGTTTGGGAATCCAACAGCAAAAACTCAGGACCTCCTTCAATGAAGAAGTCAGTGTTTTCTGGCAAGGATAAGATGAATATTCACCAAATCAGTACATCCTTTGAGCTCCAAGAATCACAAGATACAGTTCTTGCAAGGCCAACTTAATAACTGCTCTCTTTCCTTTTTGATAATTTGATGTTGAATAAAAATGATGATTTTGAGTTTCAAGTTCAGACTGTATTAAACCAATTGAATTTCTGTGATTGTTTACATTACACAAATAATTATGGGGGTCTTAATGACAAAGTGCACTGCCCTCTCCTTTTTTCCAGACATCTCTCCTAGATTCAGAATCACATTCTTAAATCAGCCACATAAAAATTAGCAAGATTACCACTTACAAAAAAGTCAAGGAATGGGTAAAAACATGTGAAATATACCTGAAAAAATAAGTATCATGAGCCATATTCTCTGCCTATGCAGTTTGGTTTTATTTCTTTATGAGACTCTCAGCTAAAAGGACACTAAGTGTTTTTCAGTAGCCAGACAGTTTTGTTGTTGTTTTGTTTTTTACCTCATTGAGACAAGCTATCTGACCTGGGGAAGACATCCATTTGAAACCCTACTTCACTCAGCTATGTAATGCCTGGGCTTCTCAAGAATCCAAGTATTTAAAACACTAGAAAGTTGATTTAAGCGTTTTAGAGAGAAAATATTCATTCTTCCTCTTTCTTCCTCATCAGAAACCCAGGAAAAGAAATTCTACAACCACCATTGTGAATCCATTACCATAAATAATAGAGTTATCACCAGTCTGTTCCTAGATTCAGCAAATAAAACTTTGCAAGCTTGCTGTTTACCCTTGTCACAAATATGTTTCTCTAAATAAAGCAGAACATTTAATAATCAAGTATGTCTTTCACTTCCAGTGCAGTACCAAATTTTGTTGATACAGATGATAGCTCATCCAGAAAACCTTTGATTCTTATAGAGCTTCTCAATTACAGAAACAAAGACTCCCCTAGGCTACTTGGCCTAAGCCGGTAAAATTAGTGTGCAATGTGATTTACCAGGTGGTACATTACACCACAGGGGGTTAGATTAAATATGAGACAATGGCCTTCAAACCCTCCACAGTAGTCCTATTCCACTGACCTTCTTGCTACCAATGAAGTTCTACTCTATTCTGTCTGATAAATGGAGTCTGCATCCTTCCCTTAACTCCCTTCAGTAGTGATCTATTCCCATCCTCCCACAGATTTTCTCCCTAGGACTGAGATTTCCCATTGTTTTCTGTTGTGTGGGCCTCTCCTCTATGCTATATTTGGCTGTCCTCCATAAAACTCTACTCAGGCATTCTAAACATCATAACTATTTTTATAGCTGTAAATGAAAACATGTTTTTACTTTTTACCTCTTGCTTGTCTATCTATTTACCTATCTTTATATGTTTAAAGCTCCTTCTAAGATTCTTTACAGCTCTGAATACAGCATTCTACAAACAGTTCCTACTCAACAAATGATGTATGCCATGTTCAAAGAACGGAACTCCATAGAGGGGAAGCAGAAACCAATGTCACTGCTTCCCCCTGCTTCCCAGATATGTCGGGCTAATTTTCCATACTAAGATTAAATTGAGGGCAGATCTCATGACTTTTCTGGACAGTTCTCAAAAAATGAAAATTCCTTAGAACCTTTTCATTAAGACAGCATCTAATATGAGTAAAATGGCCTTATAGTAACAAAAGTCCAAATTTCACTTAAAGCTAAGACATATTCTTTCTACAGCTTGTTTCTGCTTTATAGTGTAAACTACAATGGGAAAACAGGTCTGTTTCTCCACATCCCCACCTATACTTTGACTCCTCTCCCGTTCCACCCCTACCTACACTGACTCCTCTGGGCTAAAGTGGGGAGGAAAGGTAGGTAAGGAACAGGCAAGAAATGGCTTATTCTACTGTTATGACTTGTAAGTGGTGGCTACAAACTAGCTACATGAATTGGGCAATTTAGTTAACTTCTCTGAGCTTTCCTTTCCCCATGCAGCGAGAACTTGAGTTAACACATACAAGGCATTCGTAATTTCTGAGACAGATAGATGCTCGTTATGTGTCAGGCATTATTTCTATACAAACCAAGTCTCTCTCATGAGGTACCTTTGTGTCATTTTGGAAAACCAACCATCTTTAGAAATACTAGAGAACCTTCTTTGATGTAGATAATACCTCTCTACATGTAGGACCCCACTGAGAGTTTTTTTTTTTAATTTTTTTTTTAAATTTATTTTTTAACGTTTTATTTATTTTTGAGACAGGGAGAGACAGAGCATGAACAGGGGAGGGTCAGAGAGAGGGAGACACAGAATCTGAAACAGGCTCCAGGCTCCGAGCTGTCAGCACAGAGCCCGACGCGGGGCTCAAACTCACGGACCGCAAGATCATGACCTCAGCCGAAGTCGGCCGCTCAACCGACTGAGCCACCCAGGCGCCCCTACACTGAGAGTTTTTGTATCTAATAATTCACTTCCAAACTCTACCTGAAATTCTCTTACATAATGCCCCCTTTTAGGGTCGCCTGGGTGGCTCAGTCTGGCAAGCCTCAGACTTCAGCTCAGGTCATGATCCCACGATTCACGAGTGCAAGTTTGAAGCTCTCATTGGGCTCCGTGCTAACAGCTCAGAGCCTGGGGCCTGCTTAGGATTCTGTGTCTCCCACTCTCCCTGCCCCTCCCCCACTCACACTCTGTCTCTGTCTCTCTCAAAAATAAATAAACATTCAAACACTGAGGCTGCCTCTTTGTCCAGTGCAGTCTTCATTTGGCCCTCCTGAGCCATACGCTTCTTCCGCCAACATCTACCATCTATTTTTGTCCCTAGTACCACTAGGCAGCTAACCTAACACAGCTTCACACTAAAGTTACAGTCCCTTATGTTCTGCCAAACTTCAGGGGACATTGTCAAGGCCTTTGCATATGTTCTCTTTTTGCTGAGCTTTAGGTGAGGAGAAGTAACTTCCTCATGTCATAACATTCCAACAACGTTTTCCAAAGACTTCTTTTACTTCATCTTCGTATGCCCAACCTGAGGGTGGGTGTTGAGCTAAGGATTTCAGGAGCTATTTACGGCCTTGTTATTTGCAAGATCCTAAAACGGTCCGACTACTCATCCCGGAGTACAGAATGCTCACTTCCTGTTGTTCTGTCTCGGCCTTTTAGAACTCTTATGCCTTTGCTGCAAGCAGCAAGTTTTGAGACTTCACCTTTCTACGGTCATGGTCATTTCCTCCTTATTTCAGATTCACATCTTCTGAACCTTATCAAATGATTAAAACATATCTAGGTAATAGGGAAATTTCAGATGCTGAGAATGGATACACAGTTCAGCCTTGCTGGGGATTTTTCAGTCTGTCTCATGCCTAAATCCATTCTATTCTCAAACACTCTTTACCACTCTCTCTCTGAGCTATTAAATGCCTGTATTCTCTGATTCCACTCAATTTTGTTTTTTGACCTGATTAATTTTTTTTGCAAAAAAAAAAAAAACCTTTTTATTTAAATCCAAGTTAGGTAACATACAGTGTAATAATGATGACAGGAGTGGAATTTCGTGATCCATCACTTACATATGACACCCAACAAGTGCCCTCCCTAATGCCCATCACCCATTTAGCCCATCCCCCCACCCAACAACCCTCCAGCAACCCTGAGTTTGTTTTCTGTATTTAAGAGTCTCCAATGGATTGCCTTAGGAGGAAGATGGCGGCGTAGGAGGACACTGGGCTCACCGCGTCCTGCTGATCACTTAGATTCCACCCACACCTGCCTAAATAACCCAGAAAACTGCCAGAAGACTAGCAGAACGGACTCTTCAGAGCCAAGCGTAGACAAGAGTCCCACGGAAGAGGGTCTGACTCCCTCCCGGTGCCGCAAGGCCCCTCCTGAAGGGGATCACCCAAGGAAAAGAGAGCTGAGCCTGGCCCTCCCGCCCCTGTGCACCTTGCCAATCCACCCCAGCTAATAGGCCAGATCCCCAGCACCACAAGCCTGGCAGTGTGCAAGTAGCCCAGATGGGCCACGCCACCCCACAGTGAATCTTGCCCCTAGGAGAGGGGAAGAGAAGGTACGCACCAGTCTAACTGTGGCCCCAGTGGTGAGCTGGGGGCAGACATCAGGTCTGACTGCGGCCCCGCCCACCAACACAAGTTATTCAAGACAGCACAGGGGAAGTGCCTTGCAGTTCCGTACCACTCCAGGGACTATCCAAAATGACGAAACGGAAGAATTCCCCTCAAAAGAATCTCCAGGAAATAACAACAGCTAATGAACTGATCAAAAAGGATTTAAACAATAAAACAGAAAGTGAATTTAGGATAATAGTCATAAAATTAATCGCTGGGCTTGAAAACAGTATAAAGGACAGCAGAGAATCTATTGCTACAGAGACCAAAGGACTAAGGAACAGCCTGGAGGAGCTAAAAAAAATGCTATAAATGAGCTGCAAAATAAAATGGAGATGACCACAGCTTGGATTGAAGAGGCAGAGGAGAGAATAGGTGAACTAGAAGATAAAATTATGGAAAAAGAGGAAGCTGAGAAAAAGAGAGATAAAAAAAAAATCCAGGAGTATGAGGGGAAAATTAAGAGAACTAAGTGATGCACTAAAGAGAAATAATCTACACATAATTGGTATTCCAGAGGAGGAAGAGAGAGGGAAAGGTGCTGAAGGTGTACTTGAAGAAATAATAGCTGAGAACTTCCCTGATCTGGGGAAGGAAAAAGGCATTGAAATCCAAGAGGCACAGAGAACTCCCTTCAGACGTAACTTGAATCGATCTTCTGCATGACATATCATAGTGAAACTGGCAAAATACAAGGATAAAGAGAAAATTCGGAAAGCAGCTAGGGATAAACGTGCTCTAACATATAAAGGGAGACCGATAAGACTCGTGATGGATCTCTCTACTGAAACTCGGCAGGCTAGAAAAGAATGGCAGAAAATCTTCAATGTGATGAACAGAAAAAATATGCAGCTGAGAATCCTTCATCCAGCACATCTGTCATTTAGAACAGAAGGAGAGATAAAGGTCTTCCCAAACAAACAAAAACTGAAGGAATTCATCACCACTAAACCAGCCCTACAAGAGATCCTAAGGGGGAATCCTGTGAGACAAAGTACCAGAGACATCGCTACAAGCATGAAACCTACAGACATCACAATGACTCTAAACTCATATCTTTCTATAATAACACTGAATGTAAATGGACTAAATGCGCCAACCAAAAGACATAGGGTATCAGAACGGATAAAAAAAAACAAGACCCATCTATTTGCTGTCTACAAGAGACTCATTTTAGACCTGAGGACACCTTCAGATTGAAAGTGAGGGGATGGAGAATTATTTAACATGCTACTTCAAGTCAAAAGAGAGCTGGAGTAGCCATACTTATATCAGACAAACTAGACTTTAAATTAAAGGCTGTAACAAGAGATGAAGAAGGGCATTATATAATAATTACAGGGTCTATCCATCAGGAAGAGCTAACAATTATAAATGTCTATGCGCCAAATACAGGAGCCCCCAAATATATAAAACAATTACTCACAAACTTAAGCAACCTTATTGATAACAATGTGGTAATTGCAGGGGACTTTAACACTCCACTTACAGAAATGGATAGATCATCTAGACACACGGTCAATAAAGAAACAAGGGCCCTGAATGAGACATTGGATCAGATGGACTTGACAGATATATTTAGAACTCTGCATCCCAAAGCAACAGAATATACCTTCTTCTCGAGTGCACATGGAACATTCTCCAAGATAGATCACATACTGGGTCACAAAACAGCCCTTCATAAGTATACAAGAATTGAGATCATACCATGCATACTTTCAGACCACAATGCCATGAACCTTGAAATCAACCACAGGAAAAAGTCTGGAAAACCTCCAAAAGCATGGAGGTTAAAGAACACCCTACTAAAGAATGAGTGGGTCAACCAGGCAATTCGAGAAGAAATGTAAAAATATATGGAAACAAACGAAAATGAAAATACAACAATCCAAACACTTGGGGATGCAGCGAAGGCAGTCCTGAGAGGAAAATACATTGCAACCCAGGCTTATCTCAAGAAACAAGAAAAATCCCAAATACAAAATCTAACAGCACACCTAAGGGAAATAGAAGCAGAACAGCAAAGACAGCCTAAACCCAGCAGAAGAAGAGAAATAATAAAGATCAGAGCAGAAATAAACAATATAGAATCTAAAAAAAAAACTGTAGAGCAGATCAATGAAACCAAGAGTTGGTTCTTTGAAAAAATAAACAAAATTGATAAACCTCTAGTCAGGCTTCTCAAAAAGAAAAGGGAGATGACCCAAATAGATAAAATCATGAATGAAAATGGAATTATTACAACCAATCCCTCAGAGATACAAGCAATTATCAGGGAATACTATGAAAAACTATATGCCAACAAACTGGACAACCTGGAAGAAATGGACAAATTCCTAAACACCCACACTCTTCCAAAACTCAATCAGGAGGAAAGAGAAAGCTTGAACAGACCCATAACCAGCGAAGAAATTGAATCGGTTATCAAAAATCTCCCAACAAATAAGAGTCCGGGACCAGATGGCTTCCCAGGGGAGTTCTACCAGACGTTTAAAGCAGAGATAATACCTATCCTTCTCAAGCTATTCCAAGAAATAGAAAGGGAAGGAAAACTTCCAGACTCATTCTATGAAGCCAGTATTACTTTGATTCCTAAACCAGACAGAGACCCAGTAAAAAAAGAGAACTACAGGCCAATATCCCTGATGAATATGGATGCAAAAATTCTCAATAAGATACTAGCAAATCGAATTCAACAGCATATAAAAAGAATTATTCACCATGATCAAGTGGGATTCATTCCTGGGATGCAGGGCTGGTTCAACATTCGCAAATCAATCAACATGATATATCACATTAATAAAAGAAAAGAACCATACGATCCTGTCAATCGTTGCAGAAAAGGCATTTGACAAAATTCAGCAACTTTTCTTAATAAAAACCCTCGAGAAAGTGGGGGTAGAAGGAACATACTTAAAGATCATAAAAGCCATTTATGAAAAGCCCACAGCTAACATCATCCTCAATGAGGAAAAACTGAGAGCTTTTTCCCTGAGATCAGGAACACAACAGGGATGTCCACTCTTACCGCTGTTGTTTAACATAGTGTTGGAAGTTCTAGCATTAGCAATCAGACAACGAAAGGAAATCAAAGGCATCAAAATTGGCAAAGATGAAGTTAAGCTTTCACTTTTTGCAGGTGACATATTATACATGGAAAACCGGACACACTCCACCAAAAGTCTACTAGAACTGATACACGGATTCAGCAAAGTTGCAGGATACAAAATCAATGTACAGAAATCAGTTGCATTCTTATACACTAATAATGAAGCAACAGAAAGACAAAGAAACTGATCCCATTCACAATTGCACCAGGAAGCATAAAATACCTAGGAATAAATCTAACCAAAGATGTAAAAGATCTGTGTGCTGAAAACTATAGAAGGCTTATGAAGGAAATTGAAGAAGATATAAAGAAATGGAAAAACATTCCGTGCTCATGGGTTGGAAGAATAAATATTGTCAAAATGTCAATACTACCCAAAACTATCTACACATTCAATGCAATCCCAATCAAAATTGCACCAGCATTCTTCTCGAAGCTAGAACAAGCAATCCTAAAATTCATATGGTACCACAAAAGGCCCCGAATAGCCAAAGTAATTTTGAAGAAGAAGACCAAAGCAGGAGGCATCACAATCCCAGACTTTAGCCTCTACTATAAAGCTGCAATCAAGACAGCATGGTCTTGGCACAAAAACAGACACATAGACCAATGGAATAGAATAGAAACCCCAGAACTAGACCCACAAAAGTATGGCCAACTCATCTTTGACAAAGCAGGAAAGAATATCCAATGGAAAAAAGACAGTCTCTTTAACAAATGGTGCTGGGAGAACTGGACAGCAACATACAGAAGGTTGAAACTAGACCACTTTCTCACACCATTCACAAAAATAAACTCAAAATGGATAAAGGACCTGAATGTGAGACAGGAAACCATCAAAACCATAGAGGAGAAAACAGGAAAAGACCTCTGTGACCTCAGCCATAGCAATTTCTTACTTGACACATCCCCAAAGGCAAGGGAATCAAAAGCATAAATGAACTATTGGGACCTCATGAAGATAAAAAGCTTCTGCACAGCAAAGGAAACAACCAACAAAACTAAAAGGCAACCAACAGAATGGGAAAAGATATTTGCAAATGACATATCGGACAAAGGGCTAGTATCCAAAATCTATAAAGAGCTCACCAAACTCCACACCCGAAAAACAAATAATCCAGTGAAGAAATGGGCAGAAAACATGAATAGACACTTCTCTAAAGAAGACATCCAGATGGCCAACAGGCACATGAAAAGATGCTCAACATGGCTCCTCATCAGGGAAATACAAATCAAAACCACACTCAGATATCACCTCACGCCAGTCAGAGTGGCCAAAATGAACAAATCAGGAGACTATAGATGCTGGACAGGATGTGGAGAAACGGGAACCCTTTTGCACTGTTGGTGGGAATGCAAACTGGTGCAGCCACTCTGGAAAACAGTGTGGAGGTTCCTCAAAAAATTAAAAACAGACCTACCCTATGACCCAGCAGTAGCACTGCTAGGAATTTACTCAAGGGATACAGGAGTGCTGATGCATAGGGGCACTTGTACCCCAATGTTTATAGCAGCACTCTCAACAATAGCCAAATGATGGAAAGAGCCTAAATGTCCATCAACTGATGAATGGATAAAGAAATTGTGGTTTATATACACAATGGAATACTACGTGGCAATGAGAAAGAATGAAATATGGCCTTTTGTAGCAATGTGGATGGAACTGGAGAGTGTGATGCTAAGTGAAATAAGCCATACAGAGAAAGACAGATACCATATGTTTTCACTCTTATGTGGATCCTGAGAAACTTAACAGAAACCCATGGGGGAGGGGAAGGAAAAAAAAGAGGTTAGAGTGGGAGAGAGCCAAAGCATAAGAGACTCTTAAAAACTGAGAACAAACTGAGGGTTGATGGGGGATGGGGGGGAGGGGAGGGTGGGTGATGGGTATTGAGGAGGGTACCTTTTGGGATGAGCACTGGGTGTTGTATGGAAACCAATTTGACAATAAATTTCATATATTGAAAAAAAAAAAAAGAAACCCCAAGTTAGGCTTAAAGGGACTATATTTCCTTTCAAACATTCCAAAAGGCTCAATATAAATATTCCTGAAATGTCTGTCTTTATCAGTCTGTTAGTTCACTGCAATTTTGATCTTGGAAGAATAGCCATGTAAACAAAAGAAAAATGATAAGCTAATCCATTATTAAATTATCATGCAAAATGGAATCTTAATTCTCTCTGAGGCCCACAAATCTTAGCAAGGCAGATTGTTGAGTGATTATTGAATAGTTAAGTTAATCTTTCCATTTTGAGTTTAACTATCTACATGTATGAATAAACTATTAAGCTCAAATGTCCCATACGTTATACTAGGGACTATGGGGTACACGTTCCTTGCATGGAGATGATATTCACCTTCTCTCTGAAAACGTACAGTGAGTAAGGGAGAGAAAACTGCTTTTGTTCTTTTTTTTTTTTTTTCCAATCTTGATACCCACGATGCCATGATGGCAACTGACTCATACTAATCCCCCAAAAAATGCTGATTAAACAAATGAATTCATCAATTCCAAGTTCTCTCCCACATTTTCCCCCATTCACTGAGAAAGTCTTTATTAGCACCTTTATTTCATCACCTACAAATGGACCATACCTTTAGTTTGAAAATTTATTTGTATATATGTATGGGGGGAATTAATAACTTAATCCATCTTAAAAAATAGTGTTGGGAAGACAGTAACCTAAGGTTCTGCGAGAGACAAAGACAGCAGGGGATCATTTCTTACATATGATTATCATAAAGGACCTCTGAGGAGGAAATGAAGACCTGAATACTAGCATTTATGTGGTGTATGTGACACACCATTCTGATTGCTTTACATCTAATTACCCCTGTATACCTTATGACAACCTTACCTTACAAGAGAAGTGCTGTTGTTATCCCCATTTATAGTTGTGGAAACTGACACAGTGAAGTTATGAATCTTGTGCCCTAGGTCACAGATATGTTGATGGGTAAAACTGGGATTTGGAGAAATTGTGCCAATGTCTCCAGAGAGTTCATGTTCTTAATTATTATCCAATATCACCTCTAACAGTAGAAATATCAGCTGCATGAAGCTATTGGGAAGAATTTTCTTTGCAGTTAAGCACTTGAGACAAAAATCAACAAGCCCTTACTACGCGGATAGACGTGGCTCCTTTTAAAGATTTTTACCTTTCCATTCCTAAATAACCTTCCAGTTGGTCTCACTGTGACAAGCAGGTGACAGGCAACCCATCACTTTCTCTACCGTTACCCTATTATTTCCTTTGTGTTGAACCAACCTAAATTATCCTTTCATTTTTCCAGATTTGGCCTAGACAAAGTTTTTCTGTAATCAAACTCCAGGTCTCTGTTGGGTCTTAGCCTAGATAAACTGTTGACTCTTGTAATGGAATACAATTCTCTTCTTCTGGAAGGCCTTTCTAAGAACTCACCTTCCCCAGGAAACAGTAAACAGCAGCAAGGAGCTAGGAATGATATCTATTTAAAAGAAAAGCTTTTAGCTCCTAGGCCAGACTCCAAAGCCCCATGACAAAGAACCTTCTTATGTGTAGAGATGGCCCTATTTGTCTTTAACCCAAGCCATATATGCCAAGATGTTTGAGTGGCTAACATTCCCTAAAAGAGCCTAAATCATCTCTTTGTAATGCATGTTGTAGAATCAATAGAGGTGGCTTGCTTTGACTGATAGGCAGTAGTTGCTGCACTCATTAAAAAGCAGTGAACAAAAGATAAGAGGTTAAGAGCAAGATAGGAAGGAAATGATGGATTTGGGATTGTTTCTTTAATGACTATGCCAAAGGGAAATGGAGAATAGCCAGGTTACTCAGCACACGGAAGGCTGCTAGCTGGTGGTGAGTTTAATAGTTCAGGGTGTTCTATACAGAATTCTATGCCTTGGGAACTTTAAAAGAATATACATCATATTTTTAAGGTAGTTTCCCTAGAATATTTTATCATTTAAAATTCAGTATCAGGAAAAAAGGAAATATCTAAGAATAAAGTGATTTTATAAAGCATTAAGTGATCTTATGCTCCAAGGTTGACTCCCAGAAAACCCCAGAACTGGCCCAAAAGGGAAAAAGCGATCTCTGCTATTGCCAGGATGCAGCAGAGTTTTGAAGTAATTGTGCCAACTCCTGGTTCCAGCATCACACAACCTCGGTCACAATCTTGATGTCCAGAAGCTAGTGACAAAACCGCTGACTCTGATGCCATGCTACTCACGTTGGAGCCTATCAGCAAAGGATCCTGCACACCACTGCTTCTCTCCAGTTAATTCAGTTCCAAATTCACAATTCCATGTGTGCATCTGCCTAGTAGAACCTAAATCATACACAGAATATGAGCCACAATGACATCTGAGAAATGATGTTTTTAGCTCAACAACACATGTACTACAGAAAAGAATACTAGAAAGAATTGGAATAGAGATTGAATAATGCAGCCTATTGTATCTGCCACAGATATGTTCATCTGCTATTCAAGAAGGATAGCATTTTTTTTTTAATTTTTTTGCAACGTTTTTTATTTATTTTTTGGGACAGAGAGAGACAGAGCATGAACGGGGGAGGGGCAGAGAGAGAGGGAGACACAGAATCGGAAACAGGCTCCAGGCTCCAAGCCATCAGCCCAGAGCCTGATGCGGGGCTCGAACTCCCGGACCGCGAGATCGTGACCTGGCTGAAGTCGGACGCTTAACCGACTGCGCCACCCAGGCGCCCCAAGGATAGCATTTTTTATTCACTTTTTTTTTTTTAAAGTAGGTTCCATGCCCAATGTGGGACTTGAATCCATGACTCTGGGATCAAGAGCTGCACACTCTACCAACTGAGCCATTCACACACCCCAAAGAACACAGTGTTGTTTTGTTTTTAATATTTGTTTTGAGAGACAGAGAGAGAATGGGTGAGCAGGTGCATAGGGAGGGGAAGGGCAAAGAGAAAGGGAGAGAGGGAATCTGAAGCAGGCTCCACTCTGTCAGCACAAGAGTCCAACGCGGGGGTCGATCCCATGAATCACGAGATCATGAGCTGAGTCCAAATCAAGCGTTTGACACTTAACCGACTGAGCCCCCTAGATGTCCCAAAGAAGGACAGTGGTTTAAAAAAAAAAAAAAAAACGGCTTGACCAGTAGATGTAATAACCCTTTGCTTATTAACAAATTTACCTAAGAAACAATGTCTGCCCAACTCAGATACAGGTATCTCCCATGTAGTGCACGTGTTCTTCAAAACAGCTGTGTCTAAGTACATTTTTGTAGATTGAATACTACATTCTCATTAATTTATAGCCTTTTTAAAGATGACATTTTTAATTGATATTCAAGTTTCAGTGCCCTTAAATATTTACATTTAAATTTCTCTGGTCATCATCTTTAAGCAATTAGTGATTCATTAGTAAATAATTTAATGGACTAATTTGGGGGTGAGAGGAAAATACCCGAAAATTATAAAGTAGCATATCATACACACTCTTAAATGCTTGCACTTTTTTTTTTTTAACTTAAGTTACCCTGGAATTCACTCCAGATCAATGCACAGGAATTTTCCACACTATTCTTAAAGCTGCCCAATATTTCATGCTGTAGACAGCATATCTGTCATGCACAAATTTAGATATTCTTTCTGAACTAATATAAAAATCCCTTCCTTTTAACTCCTTTTAATTGAATTTAGCCCAGTTATTTAATGATATAAGTGAAATGTTTAGTCTCTACCTCATAATGTGTTTTATATTATATTTTTTATTTTTATATTATATTTAATGCTGTCTTATGCATTTCCCGTGCCCTCTTAATGCATTTATTTTTGCATTTAGAAAATTTTATAATTCTAATGGTGACTTTTATGCCTAGATCTTTTATCATGTTCCTAGGCCTCCTTTCCCTTACTTAACATTCTACTATAGCTTTAATTCCTCTTTTACTTACGTGGTGATTAGTGAGCTTATTCTATTTTCCTCTTTCTCACTTATACTTCTTTTTGTTTGAGTTGTATTATTTCAATTTTCTGAGAACATGTAACCTTCACACAGTGCCTCCCAACCCCCCACCATCTTTGTTTTGGTCTTAGATCTACAAGTAAGTATATTAAATACTCAACCTCATTCCTTTTACTGGGTTATTCCCCAGTCATCTCTTGGTTTAATGAAGCATATCTTCAGTAGGTTCCACAGAAAGGTTTTTAAGTTCCATGCTTAGCATTATTTTTCTATAGCATTAATTGTTGAAGAACTTCAATAAATATCAAATCCTTAGATTATATTTCCTTTCCTTGAGTTTTGTGACAATGCTGTTCCACTGTTGCTTTCTACTGTATAGCTATCAAAAATTCTAAGGCCAGCCTGATTTTCTCTGTTTTGTGAATGACTTGATCTTTTGGCCTATTTTTCAAGAATTTTCCTTAAGTCTAATAGTTTTACTAGGATAAGTCTCAGAGGTGACAATGTATGGTCAATTTTCCAGGTACCCAGTAGTCCCTTCCAATATGTACATGTAAGTATATTTTTAAATTTCCATTATTTTTTATTGATTTATAGTTTCAAATATTAGTTTTCTTCTATTATTTTCCTTTTATTCCCTTAGAGACTACAATCACAAGTATTGGATTCTCTTTGCCTTCTACATCTAATCCTTTCCCATCCATTTACCATTTTTATTTGGTCTTCCTGCTCTTGCCTATTTCCATGTCTTTCCTCCATGTTTCCAGTCCATCCATATATTCTCTCTTGAGTAAGTTGTAATTTCATCTTCATCTTCACTTCTGAAATAATTTTTCAATTTTTTTCTTTCTTCCCCAAGTTTATTTGATTAACATTTGTCTCACGTGTTCCTCTTTTTTCTTTTCTGTTTTTGTTGCTGTTCATTTCCATTCTAAGTTTGTTTTGAATTTCTGATTCAAAGTTCTCTTTCATGTGTGAAAATACTTGTTTAGTGATATTTAATGAATCTGAAGACACATTACAGTTGTCCTCTGCTGCATAGTTTTTTTCCTCATGGTGAGGGAGGTAACAAATGCTTTTACCATGTGAAAAACTTTGTTTTTCACTTCTAATTTCCCTCTTAAAGTAGCTTTGTGTGGATGTTACCTGACACTTGCTGTTCAATTTTAAATGTTTTGGGTTTTTCTGAACCATAGATAACAAATGTTTCTCCATGGGAAGAGTTTGAGGTTAAGGTGTTGGGTGAAAGGGCGGGCCTACGCCAGCCGACTCCCTCTTGTTCTGTGTCCTTCACCTTGACCACACCTCCTCCCCTTGAGTAACCCCCCCCCCACCTGCCTAACAGGACTCGACCCTTCCCCAGGACCCTTCCCCAGCCAATCGGCTGAGGCCATAGCCATTACCTCACCAACTGCCCCCAGGCCCCAATAAAACCTTTGTCCTTTTGAAACTCGCTCTCTTTCCCTGGTATCTCACCGCTGCGTCAGTGCGGGTAGGGGATTGAGCTTGAGCTAGCTCGAATAAAGGCTCTTTGCTTTTGCATCGGACTCGGCTCCCTAGTGGTCTTTGGGGATCACGAATTCTGGGCATAACATTGGGTAGATCAATGGTGTCTTAGTTCAAGGTCATGCTCTCCTATTGGTATAGAAAAGTTGAGTTTCTTCAATAGATGTACCTTCTGGGGATGGTTGATATTTCTTGTGACTCACTAATACTCTTTTATTTAATGCACTTAAATTTTAGATCTTCTTGCTCCCTTATTTCCCTTCACCAATCAGCCTTCAAAGAAAACTTCCCTCCTTTCTAAATTGCTTCCTGGTCCCCCAGAATTGGTGCCTTCTCAAGTTGGTGGCCTCTGGTTGTATAAATTTTCAAGCCTCTTTCTTTTGATTCCTCAGTAGTCAATACTCCCCTACATCTCAGTTCCCACGGATTCTAAGTACTTCCATTCTCAGCGTGGAAATCTTTGTTTGGGGGGTGATGTAGTCTGTGTTTCACTCCTGCTAGTACCTGTTTCCCTCTCCTATTTCTGTAGAGTCTCTACCTGACTCTCACCTGGAATGGGGTCCAGAGATGACTCTAATGATTTTAGATATCTGTTTTCCCACTTACAAGTTCAAGTAAGTTTGAAGTACTCTCTATCTCCTAGTTAGGAGATCCGTAGGTGTGAATTATGGATACATTTTTTCTCTCGTTATTAATCTTAATATTTTTAGAGGATACATGGAGAAATTCAGATTTAGGTAGTCACCATAATTCTATAAGAGTCTAGAATTCTTATCTGATATTCTTAACCATTTAAATGGTATCATTCTCTAATTTTATACTCCTAATATATACAAAGTCAGTCCATTTTTTAACATTAATTGGTATTCAGGAAACTTGCTAATCTCTTACTGTAGCAATTTATGTATCGATGGGGGGGGGATTGTCATCTGCGAATACTGACAATTTTATATCTTCCTTTTCAATACTTGTATCTTTTGTATCTTTTCTTCTTGCTGCCTAATGCCTTCAATAAACTGCTTGAAAAGAAGTTTTGATTAGCGACATCTTTTCTTATTCCTAGTAACAAAGAGAAAACTCAATGTGTCACTGTTAAGTAGAATGTTTGTCCTTCGTGGTTTTATCTAGTGTATTCTTAGTGTAACAGGATGGTGTGGATGGTGTGTAATTCTTAGTGAAATATATCCTATTTTCCCAGAGTTCATCATTAAAGCTCATAGTTAAGGATGAAAGATTCCAAGTATCATCAGCTGTTGGGGCTATCCACCTCCTGCAGGGCTCACTGAGCAGAAGTGTAATTCTTGAAACTGAGCAATATCGAGTCATGAGGTATAAATATAAAAATTTTATTTTCATCAATAACTGTAACCAACATGCCGTATTAAGTTCCCATTTTTTCTGGACAGTGAATTGCATTAGTACATATTACTCTCTTTTTTTAAAGAATTTTAGCATGTACTAAAGCAGTCCCATTTTCATTTTTAAGACTCTTCTGCTCATTTACAATATTTAACCTCACAATTAGAGAAAGTTCTTTAAATATATAACAGGTAAGAACATTCTTATACCAGCACTATCTCTAGACTCTGGTCCCTGACACTTTCATTTGGGTTATCTTTGATACTATTGGAGGAAGAAGGTTGTGTTGCCTGTGGCAAACTTGGCCCTCTTTTCTTCTTTTAAGCACCCCCAAGTACTTGCATCAAGTAGCATTATTCTGCACATAAGCATTTGCTCCATGCTATAGCAATCCCCAGCAAACTTGCAATCCAATCTCACACATCCACCATAGCACTCAACTCTGAAGCCTAGTGGCACAGATTAAGTACATTCCCCCTAACTCCAAGGACTTGGAACTTAAGGAGCTGTACCACCATGCCAACTCTCCTCGGAGCTCTTTGCCTGATTCAGCATCATCAGAGCAGATCAGCAAGCTTAATTGCTTGGCAGAGATCTCACAGGATACTAGATGTCACTTCTGCTCTAGCAGATGTGCCCAAACTCTGTGATTCTCTTAGCCCTTTCCCTTGCCATAGGAGAAATCAACCAGTTGAGTAACCCTCTCATCTCCCACAAGACAGAGAAGAAAGGGGTAGCTTCCCTTCAGGAAGAACACACTCCCCGCAGAGGGCATAAGCAGCTCACTTCCAGTCTTTCTCCTACATGAACTGAGTTGGGGGGAGCCAGGTGGAGACAACCCACCTCTGATGAAAAGGCACCTCTTAGCCATCCCTGTAGGGCCATGGTCAGCCCAATGGATGTTGGGTCCTCTACACTAAAACGTAGAGTAGTCTTTTGTTCTCAGTTGTGGGTTTTAATTATCAATTTCTGAAAAACAGAGATGCTCCTACTTGGCATCGCATAACTTCACTATCATCAAGCAATCTTTTTTATCTTTAACTATGGGCTTTGTCTCTGTCCCAGGCTTACCTCAAATCATGAACACATGAAAATGATGGATGCCACTGAATTGTTTTTTTTTCATATCCACTTGACCATCTGACCAAAATTTGTAGTACAGAGAAACTATGCATCAGATGTCTGATAATGTTGAAAAAAATAAACACTAGAGCTGTCACCATGAGGGCCATTTATAAATAATGGTATCATGCCTGGTTCTTTACACAAAAGATGAAGAAGCTAGCTGAAGCAATCACTCAGCTATTTCAGGGCCAGCATACACAATTTGGAAAAAAAAAAGTGAGACCTTCTGGACCGTCCAGTTAGAACAATCAATAATATTCACTTGTATTGTGACTTCATTCTATCTTATGAACACTTTATTAATACAGTTCAAGATAGTAACAACAAATTTCATTAGAGACTATATCCCCCGAGGACAGGAACTACTCTCTTTCTCTCTTCCTCCTTCTTTCTATCTTACCTCTCTTCCTTCCTCGGTCCCTCACTGTTTATTTCTTTATATTATCATTTTGAAAAGAACAGCTTTAAATCCAAATGACAGCCCTGCCTTAGTTTAAAGCTAAAGTTCTCTTTTCTGCTTATTATGGATCTTTGATAAGAAATACAGTTGCTGAGAAGTCTGTTTTGCTTGCTGTTTGCTACGAGCGTTGTGAAACCTTTCCTGAATGTAACCCGCTATATAATAGAGTAAGTTGTAAAACTTCTTAAATGTAGTCTGGTGTGTAATAGAATAAGTGATTGTACATGAACTAACCGGCATTTCTCGCTTCTGTAAACCTGCTTGCTCAACACATTCCTCCCCTTCCCCCTTCCCCCTTTTTCTCCCCCACAAGTAACAGACAAAGCCTTCCCGCCAAAGGACAAAGGACGCCCAATCAGAGAACAACAAATGTCCTTACTTTAAAATCAACTAATCAGGCCCCTCATAATTTGAAACCTCCCCTGTGCTATTTGTCTCTGTCTATAAAAATGCTGTACCAACCCTGATCGAGGCCTCTGCTCGTCACTGGCGACGAGTGCGCAGAGGTCCAGGTTCGAACCTGCAATAAACGACCCTTGCCGCTTGGCTTTGACTTACAACTCTGGTGGACTTTTGTGGGAGGTTTCGGAACTTCAGGCATTACAATTTCTCCCTTTCTTCCTTTCTCTCACTACACTATCCTCAGCATATGACACAGGCCTAGCCCATTCTAAGTGCTCAGTAAATGTGAAATTAAACAAAAAGAGAATATACCGTTTTATTTATTAGAAATGAATATGATGCAACTGATCCCCTGGACATTGAACTGTCCTCAACCTCTTAATAACTGCCTGGGCAGTTGCACCGAAACTTACGGCAGCCACTTTCTAAAGCTATGCTGTCTTTGTGCACTGTTAATCAGGCTTGCTGATTGATTGATTGATCGATTGACTGCTTGATTCTGTTACCATAATCTCTTATCAGATCTACAGGCAAACTAGAGAGGAAATCAATCCACCCCTCAATGTCATTAACCCCCCTCCCTCCTTCATTTTAATCTTCCCTCTCTCACAGCCAGAGAATTAGGCATCTAAAGTCCTTTCACCCCTTCAGTCCTCCACCCTTGCCACGTTCCGTTCCCAGATACAATTCCACTTTATACTCATGTAACCCACATTACATCTCTCTCCAGGGCTTATTGTAAGCCCCTCTCCGCTCTCTACACACACAGCAGGAAGTACTTACTAATGCTACTGCCGAACCTACAGCACTCAGTCTACTGAGTTACTTTGTGGTTTCAGGGCACTTTGGATTTTGAAGGAAGTAGTGTCAAAGGTACAATTCAGTCAAGAAGTAGAAAACCCTTTGTAAAAATAAGATGAATCGTATTTTTAAATTTCTATAGTGACTCTCAGGGCCCTTGAGAAATGACAAGAAAATGAGATCCAGTTCTGTAGGAATTAGGGAAGAAAGTGACAACTATACCGCAAATATATTTAATAACCTGGGCAAAGCTAAAGCCGAGAAGGGACTAGCTGGGATTGAAACTCAGAGACAAAAGGGAATTTTGAAAAGAAGAAGTGATTAAAAATAGAAAATTCTTGGCCAACTGGGATGTGGAATAAGATTGAATGAGAACATGATGGAGAGAAACTGTAGGGGAATGAGACTTGGGGATCCAGGCACAATATCTCCGTATTCCTGGTGAGTCATAATACAGTCACTTCTGCCTGCTGCTGACAAGCTCTGCCATCACAGGCTCTCTGACATTCCACGACCCCAGAATCAATTCCTCTCTTCCACCTGGAGACCTTCAGCTGCCATCTGTCCTTCTGACACTTCTTGCAGCCCTGGTCTGACATCTCTGTGAGGGCAGGTTGGGATAATAGTTGCATTCTGTGGTCATGGAACTGATTGATCCCACCAGTAATTATCAAATATGTGTATTTTACTAATTGCACCCTGAACCATCCATAGGATCTTATTAAGAAAATCAAAACAAAAAATAAAAGTAAAAATCAAGTTGTATACACACTAAAGCACAAATTTAAAAAAAAAATGAAACCAGGTGCCTAAAAAAGCTGAAAAGAATCTGTACTTTGCTGTTGATGTTTTGTGTGCCATGACTTATTATTTTCTTCATGGCAACCATGACTTGTCATTATAACAAACAGCTTCCACTGATGGTTAGTTGCCATTGTTTCCTCAGTCCTAACATTTCGAAAACAGAAAAGAGAAGGAAAAAAAGGAAATGGCTAAAACTCCATGAAAGTAATACTTGGTTTTAAAGCTATAAAATCATTGGGTCAAGTTATTTTTAGTAAAATTAGTTCCATCACACCAAAGGTGCAAACCCAAATTCTGGCACATAAGCAGATGTGTGTGGCTATGTTCCAAATAACAGAGGAAAAAATTATTTCCATACCTAAACGGCCAAGCTCCTCCTAATTCTCTCTACTCTCTATTTCATCATCCTGACTGAAATTGAAGTTTGCATTTCATCTCTGGTTTATCCTCCCTTTTTTCTTATGGACTCCAAATAAGGAATGACTTATTGCAAAAATATCTAATTCTGAAACTTTATGAAATTGACTTGGGATGTTTGTTTCTTAATAATAGGTTCTTGTACTTATTTTTAAGATGTCATAAAAAATAGAAATCATTTACTGAACACCTGTTCACAAATTAGAAGCAGTGTGTACAATTCTTATCTTCAGAGAAATTTCATCTAGTTGGAAATATCAGACAGGTACCTGCAATAAACCAGTTACATTGCTAAACAATGAATTGCATGGTAGGGACTATGTGCATTTTATATGTTCACAAAGAAGGTAGTTAAGGATTGCAGTAATGTTGAAAACATTCACGTACATATGAAACTTAAATTGGATCTCAAAAGTTGGACAGAATTTGTTTCGTGTACATGTGGCTAGGTAGGTCTGGTTACAACATGTTTTTTTACAAAGGAGAAAAGAAAAATTTAGGTTCCCTTGATGAGAGAAAAAAGTAATATAAAGACGATTTGTGTCATTACTGAACAAATCTAGGAGCCAGGGCAAACAGGATATGTTAAGATACTACTTTTTCTTCCCACAATTTAATCTCAGTGACTTTATCTCTAAGGCTCTGTGAAACCACATGCACAACCTACTCTCCACTAGTCAAGAGAGAACCGATCAGAAAGCAAGATTATCTACAAAGCCCTTAAAGAAGAGATTACAATGCCAAGATGGTCCAATGCAGAACTACTATGCCGATCAAAAAATTTTCAGAAATCTCAATGCTTATACAGCTCCAATTCCCAAGGAGTTACCTTCATTTCCTCTGCAAATTTGTCCTTTAATTTTCTGTACGCCATATAGTACAGTCATTGAAAGAAAGCCTAATTCGGACCAGTCCTGAAAGATAAAGCCCCTATAACTTCAGTTAAATGGAAAACTGAAGCAATTTTGAGGATAAGTCAGTTGAGACCGTGAGGTGGAAACTCATTCCAGGCAAGTCTGGGCAGTGATGGGAATGAAGTAGGCAGGAATGCTCACTCTCTCCAAAGGAGATAATCAAGTTGTTAGAACATAATAAATTGCTTTTAGTATGCATTAGGGCCTTATTATCTTTTAATTCCATGCAGAGGATATTTTTATTCTGTACTTAATTCTATTGTAAGTGTCTATAGCAGAGGTCCCAATCAAATCTTTATTCTCACATGCACAGAGAAAAGAGAAAAAACATAACCTGTCTTAGTTACTAATCAACATAAGAGGAGCCTAACCAAGAAGAAAACCTTAAGGAGACATTTTCAAAATGTTTATTTTTGAGAGAGACAGAGTGCAAGCAGGGGAGGGGCAGAGACAGAAAGAGACAGACACAGAACCTGAAGCAGCTCCAGGCTCTGAGCTGTCTGTACAGAGCCCAATGTGGGGCTCAAACCCACGAGCTGTGAGATCATGACCTGAGCTGAAGTTAGACACTTAACCAACTGAGCCACCCGGGCGCCCCAAGAAGACCCTTTCAAAACCAGCCTCAACACTTCTAAGAATTCCAAATCAAGGCAATTTTTTGCAATCCTCACACAAATTTGAACTACCCAAAATGGTGGGGGAGGGGTGGAGAGACATAAATAAGGAAAGTTTAGGATTTTAAAGACTTTAAGAAAAGGAGAGACTTTCCTTCCTGATTGAAAACATCCTCCAGCCTTTTGTAAAAATGCGTATCACCTTCCCTTCCATCCTTGGGGAGGTAGGTTGTCCTTCTCACCTGTGCCCTGACCTCTTCCCACTCACTTCTTCAGGGCAGCATCCCATCAAACTCCTCCTCTTTTTCCCTTCTACCACCCCTTTCCACTCAATATACAAATGGGGGCAAACAACTCAAAAGTTTTCATTTGTTTAATAAACTTATTTAGGGCAGCACCTGGGTGGCTCAGTCAGTTAAGCATCTGCCTCTTGATTTCAGCTCAGGTCATGATCTCATTCATGAGATCAAGCCCTGTGTCAGGCTCCACACTGGGCTTGGAGCCTGTTTAGGATTCTCTCTCCCTCTCCTTCTGCCCCTCCCCCATTCATGCTCACAGTCTCTCTATAAAAAAAAAAAAAGAAAAGAAAAATGTTTAGTAAAGAAGATATACATAGAGAAAAGTGCACAAATCATAAGAGAGAAGTTTTCCTGGGTAAATGCCATCTAAATCAACAAGTAGGATGTTACCTGCACCCTAGAAGTCTCCATAGTCCCCCCGCCAGGCATTCCCTCCGCCAAAGGTAACCACTATTCTGACTTCTAAAACCACTGGTTAATTTTTTCTGTTTGAAAATTTTCTCTAAATATAATTTTCCACATATTCTTTCTTATATCTGGCTTCTTGGATCAGTACTGTTTGTAAAATATACCCATGTTGTTGCATGCATGTGGTTTTGTCCATTCATTCTCATTACCATAGAGTATCCTATTGTATGAATAAACTACAATTTATTCCATGGTTGATAGAGATTTGATTTGTTTCCAATGTACATCTGTTACTAAATATGGATTGTAAAATAGGACTACCATGAACATTCTTAGATGAAAATATATATACATTTCTGTTGGGTATATATACCCAACAAAGTATGGCATTTCTATATCACAGAATATATTCAGCATTATCAGATACTTTCAAACAGTTCTCTAAAGTAGATGGATCTATTTACTCTCCCAGCAGCAATATATGAGAGTTTCAGGTGTTCTACATCCTATCCAAAACTTGGTATTTTCAATTTTGTGGGGGTGGTGATAATCATTCTGGCATAGGTGAAGAGATATCTAATGTGGTTTTAATTTACATTTATCTGAAGAGTAATGATACTGACCACCTTTTCCCATGTTTATTGACCATTTATATGTGAGGGATCTGTTCAAGTGTTTTGCCCATGTTTCTATATGGGGTGTTTCCAGTTTCTCTTTATAATGCTATGGATATGTTATTCTCCCCCTCCCATCTCTACCTCCTGCTCTCTCCCTCTCTCTCTCCATCTCTTATAAATGTAATATACATATATATAATATGTACACATAATATCTATAAATATAACATACAATTATACTTTACATATAAATTCTCATATATGTTTATATAATTTATGATAAAATATGTAAATATATACATATATAGCTAATATACTATATTATACATATATAGAATATCTTCCACCTTGTGGCTTGCCTTTAACTACTTTAAATAGTGTCCTATTTAACAGAAGTGCTTCGTTCTAACGGAGTCCAATTTCTCGTATTTTTCCTTCATGATTAGTGGGGGTTTTTTTTGTGTGTGTTCTACTCAAGACATTTTTGTATACTGCAATGTCAAGAAGGTACTGTCTTCTGTTTTATTCTAGAAACTTTGTTTTAATATAAGTAACTTCCTATTATCCCCTCTAGCTATAACTCCCGCTCCCTCATATAATAGTTGTCCACATTCCCCACCTTTTCTTCAAAAGTAATCTAATTTCTGACCGCTCCTACCTACTACTCACCACCCCCAACTGCTAACCCCCTCTACTCTGATGCAGCCATTCTCTCCAAGCCAATCCATATCTCTTCAGTTGCCAAATGGGAATCTTTCCATTCTTGTTCAGTTGACTAGCATTTGGTGCTGTTAACTAAACACTCCTTCTCTAAACTTTCTCTTTAAAAATGTCAGGATTCCATTTCATCCTTATGTTACAACTACTTCTCAGCTCATTTGTTCTCAATCTTCTTTATGGGCTCCTTCTCTATTTATGTTGTAAACATATAACTACAACATTCATAAAACTCTGCTGTGTACCAGACACTATGCTAGACACTGGAAATATGGTGATGAGCAAAAACACATGGTCCTGATGCCACGGAGCTGAGTATCTGGTGGTAGACACAAACATTAATCAAATAATTACCATGAATATATGATTACAAACTCAGATTAGAGCTCTGAAGGAAATAAAGGTCTATAAAAGGACTCCAGCAACTATTGCCTGTGAGCTAAATATGGCCCACTGACTATGTGTAAGTGAAGTTTTATTGAAACACAGCCATATCTCTTCATTTAGATATTGTCTATGGCTGCTTTCACAGCAACAGAGTTGAGCAGTTATGATAGAGACCACATGGCATGTAGAGCCTAAAATACTTACCATCTGGCCTTTTACAGAAAAACGTTTACCAACTCCTGATCTATAACAAAGCAACATAACCTCAACTGGGCATGTGGTGACCAGGAAAGGCTTTCTTTCCTAAGGCGGTGGTTCTCAGTTCCCAGAAATAGTCAATATTTACTAGACAATGAGCAAAAGGTAAACCTCTAAAGATAGAAACAGCATACACAAAGGTCCTATATGGAAAAGAACATGGTACATTCCGAGGGAATGAGGGAAAGATGAGGCTGAAGAGACAGCCAGGGGAAGCTCATGCACCATCTTGCAACTCACATTAACAATGCTGCAGTTTTTTTTGTTTTTTTTTTTGTTGTTGTTGTTGTTGTTGTTGCTTTTGTTGTTTTTCTAATGGAGCAGTATTAAATACTTTTTAAGCAGAGCTAGATGGGAAGATTTTTATCATGACTATTTCTCTCCATCTCTTGGCTCTGGCTTCTTTGGTGTTTGTTGGTTTTACGCTCAGGCTATTCAGGTGGCCTCCAATAGTTCCTAGCTAACATCCTCCAAATTCAAGTCCAGAAGAAAAGAGAGATTTCCTCCCTACAATAGTTCCAACCTAAGTCCTGTTTCTGGCTGCTAATAGCCTATTTCAGTCACATTCCCACTAGTGAACCAAACACTGAGGCCAAAAGAATGGATTAAGCCAGATGACTTATTCCTAGTTACATAGCTACCCCTAGAGCTGGACATGGGATCAGCCCCAACCACTTGCAGTAAAAGTTAGACAGAAGTAACAACCCAAAGGAAACATGGAGTACTCTTTAAGGAGTAAGATGAATGAACGCTAAACCAAAATATTTACAACACAAGATAATTTCTCTTCTCCCTGTGTATGCTTTCTAAGAACATCTCATCCACACCTGTTTGCAACTACCACCTATATAATAATCTACATGTAAATATCTGTCTGTTTGTTGCCCCAAATACTCTTCTGGTATCCAAATCCTTTAATCCAACTACTTATTTCACAATGCCACTTGAATATGCTACAGATTTAATTTAATGAGAAAAGCCAACTAATTAGCTACCTGTCAGACTCACTTCTTCTGTATTCTCTATCTGGCCCAAATCAGAATCGAAAGAATTATTCTATATTCCTTCCTGAATCTTATCAAACTACCTAATCAGTCATGAAGTGTTACAACAGATCTTTCCTCCACCCTCTCCTTAAAATTCCTAAAAGGATTCTCACCACCTCCAGAATGAAATTCAACCACCCTACCAAGATATTCAGGATGCTTTGTAAGGTCCCTGCTACCTCTAAAATGACATTTCTGCACTCCCCTCCACAGACGTGGATAAATCTTTCATTTTTCTGTCCCTTTGCCTATACTTTCCCTCTTTCTAAACTGGTCCTTCTGATATCCTTCTTCTTCATGTGGTAACCTCCTGCTGTTTATTCAAGAATAAACTTCCTTCAGGAAGTTCCTTCAGGATAAACTTCCTTCAGGAAGCCTAACTAAAATCACTGCGGGCCCAGGCCTCTTATCTGTGCCCTAATAATATCCACACACACCCACGTCTCAAACACTATGACACAGCCGTGGTGCATTCTTCTGTCTCTTGTAGTCTGTAAGATCCCTGAAGGCAAGGGATGTGTCTTTTATCTGTCTATCACCATGACCTAGTACAGTGCCTGGCACAGAATAAAACACACAATAAACACTTGTTGAAAAATTCCACTCAGGTCAACTGGGAAATGAAATTAAATTTCTTGAAGAGAACTGCACTGATAGAAATCAAACATTAAACACAGAAACTACATAGTAGTGGTAAATATAGTTCATCAACACTTTTTAAAAATCCATTCTTGACCCTCTCTGCTCCCCTCTTTTCTAGCAGATGGTGTCCACTCCCAGAGAAGCAGATGTTTAATAAAATATTTCAACCATAAAATACAGTCACAGAGAGCAACTTAATGATAAGTACAGTGTCTTCTCTAGTTTCCATAAAATGCCTCATTTAGTGCCCTGCAGCCCAGAGACACCCATTAATTTAGCAATTAGTGATCACAATCCTTAGGCAAGTACACAATCATAGAACTTATGATAAGCATACTCTAACATCTATTGTTATTGAGTAATATAAGTAAATAATAGAAAACAGTTTTTAGAACCACCTCTAGGTTTAAAAAATTTTGGTTTATGAAATTCCTCTTTAGTCTCAGGACTTCTAGGAGCTAATTCCACCCGTAACAAATACTCTTTGTGTTTTTCACTTCTTTATTTTTATTTTTTTCTCTTCTACAATTTAAATACAATTTCCTTTAGTACATCCCCTTACTTTATTCAATTATCATATTCCTTTAGGAATTTAATATATTTTATTACATACCAATCATCCTTTCCCCTGCAGATACAGTGATAAACAAAATCAACTCAAGCCCTGCCCTTATACTGCTCAGAGGAGAGTTGGGGGGTGGGGGTGGGGGGGGGAACAAAGTCATTAAGCAAATAATCACACGCACAACCTAAAAGAAAAAGAGAACACTGGGACAGTTTTGAAAAAAAAAATACATATATATATATATATATATATATATATATATATATATATATATATCTCAACTGAATTAATACAGAATGTAAGTGAAGCCTTCCCTGAAGAAAAGATGCTGCAATTGGGATCTGAGAATGAAGGCAGTCAATTAGCTAAAGGAAAACGAGGTTGGGAGAAAACAAAACATTCCAAACATGAAAATGTCACATGCTTTGAGATATGAAGGAGCAAGGTACATTCAAAGAACTAATTTTTTTAATTAATCCTAAATTCCTACTAATTACAATTTTTCAAAGACAGGAAACAATAGGATTTAGTAAAAGAAATACTGAACTAGAAATCTATAAAAATGAACTGAATCCCAGTTCTTCCTCTCAATGCATTATATGAATTTAGTAAAGCACAGTCTTTACAGATCTGCTTTTCCAAATCTGTAAAGTGGATTAAACTAATTTTTTCTCCATAATTCTCAGAGTGTATTGTACTTCAAAACTTAATGAGAAACTATCCTGGATCAATGTCAAGTATTATTATTGCATGTTTTGTCATCATTGATTTTCAATTGAAAATAGCTTCACAGAATTTTAACTTTCATATAACCTTCCTCATATCAGCAAATAAAGATTCATAGACCAATCATGAAGATTCAAGGGATCTTTTTACTGATAATCAATGTTTTCCTAGTTTTACTTTATTTAAAAAAATTTTTAATGTTTAGTTTTCAGAGAGACAAAGCACGAGTGGGGGAGGGGCAGAGACAGAGGGAGACAGAATCTGAAGCAGACTCCAGGCTCTGAGCTGTCAGCACAGAGACTGACACGGGGCTCAAACCCACAAACCGTGAGATCACGACCTGAGCCAAAGGTGGACATTTAAATGACTGAGCCAACCAGGCACCCCTTCCTAATTTTATTTTAAATGCCAAATTGTTAACCATGCAACATGAGTAATCAACAATAGAATATAAGCATGAGTTATGAAAAAATTAATCTATTTAAATTAATGACCAAAATTGTAATTTGCTGAGAAACAAGATTGAATAGTGGGCAAATACTGAATTATGATTTGGGGCTTTTTCATTGAAAGAAGCTAGGAAAATAAATTTGCTTAGGTGAAAAATAAATGCAGAAAATCAGGTTTGGGAGAGGAGAAAACAGCGAGTTTACTTTAAAGCAAATGTAGCCGGAGTCCAATGGAGTCCCAAACCGAGTTTTCCAGTAATAAGTTAGATATGTAGAATCAGAGCTGCTGGAGAGGTTGGGCTGGATTTATGAAGTGGGAGACATCAACGCACAGGCCGAAGCTCTAACTTTGGGAGTAAAAATATTGTCCATTCAACTCATTTTAGGTAAAGTATCTTCAAGTAAGTTCTAACTGTTCCTAGTTTACTTTGAATCACAATTTATGCAAGTGGAAAAATAAAATTAGTTAAATGCACTTCAAAAGTAAAGACATAAATAAATGTTTTGAAGAGTCAAAGGAATACATTTTAAAATGCATAAAATGCCCTTGAAGAAACTGGAGAATTTCTAGTTTGGGTGAGACTTCGTTTTGGCGGCAGTCATCACTCTATGTACACAGGATGGGGAGTGTTATGGCAAAGGTAGTATAAGCCATGCAGTTCACTGTCATTGCGCTAATGTCTATGGCCTATAACCCATACAACATTTCTGGGTTAAGAAAGCAAGAGAAGGTGGTCTCAACAGCAATATGGCCCACATGCACTTAAATTGGGGGCTCGGAAAAGTCACTATTCTAGACTTGCTTATTTGTAGACTCTTTAATGCTACTTCTTATTCGAAGTAGCCTCTTCTGAATGAATGTTTCACTTGCCTAAACACAGGCCCATTTATCGGAGAGCCCACAGTCCAGGAAAACTGGTCTGTGTGTCTGGATTTCACTAATATTTCCTGAATGTTGTACAATGGATTCTTCCAGGTGTTGGGTCCAGAGCTAATTTCATGACAGCCCAGGTCCCTGTCTCCATACAGCATATATTCTACTGAGTTAGCTTCGTTTGTGAGTTAATTGAGTTTTAATATTCTGTATCTGAGTAGCATTTCTCTCAGACTTCACAGGGTTTGTTTAAAAGCACAATTTAAAAAAATTTTAAAGTACATACTGATATGGTTAAGTAGAACAATTTTAAAATACTTTGCTTTTTAAGAGCTCTGGGGGTTTAAAAAAATCCATTAATTTTATTTGGGGAAGGAGGAGAAATCTGTAATATTCTGAAGATGAATAAGATTCAATCAATTAACTTTTTCAGCCTTGACTATTCCTATTCCAAGAAACGGTGTTGTCACACATTTTCTCTCCATTATATCTCTTCAACAGAACCTTGAAAAGTTGTCTAACATTTTCTTCTCCTTAGATATCTACTCAAGCTGACCCAAAGAACCTTGGGAAAATTTACACTTGAAAATAAGTTTTAGGGGCGCCTGGGTGGCTCAGTCAGTTAAGCATCCAACTTCGGCTCAGGTCATGATCTCGCGCTCTGTGAGTTCCAGCCCCGCTTCGGGCTCTGTGCTGACAGCTCAGAGCCTGGAGCCTACTTGGGATTCTGTGTCTCCCTCTCTCTCTGGCCCTCCCCCATTCATGCTCTGTCTCCCTCTGTCTCAAAAATAAATAAACGTTAAAAAAATTTTTTTTAAAAAGAAAAAATAAGTTTTATCACTCAATGTCTAAAAAATCTTACTATGATTTTTTTTCTTTTTGCATCTTTGTTCTACATTTTTCTCCCTAAAAAAGACACTAAATGAAAATTCATATACTATCAACAGTATCTTATTTGGCTCCAAAATCAAAGCATTAACTTCTAGGACTCCTTAGTAATTCAAGTCATTTAACATATCCCAGTTGCACAATGTATCACAAAATGAAGAGACACTGTCCTAAATGAAGATTTCTCAGTTACGGTCCTGTTGACCCTTTGGACTGAATAATCTTTGTTGGGGGTGAGGATGGATGGTGCATCTGAAGGTTGTTTAGCAGGTGTCCCTGGCCTCTAGTCACTAGGTACTGATAGCATCACCAAGTTATGACAACCAAAAATGTCTCTAGAATTGTCACATATACTCTGGGAAAAGGGGTCAAAATTGCCTCTGAGAACTGTCCTTCTAGACTAAACGAGTCTAATTTGTTGATAACGGTATTGTTTACAAAGCCCTCCAGTGACTGAAGACCTAAGATTTTAGGGACATACAGAAAGTTTTGCCCCAATTTTAAACTAGTTTGGGTATTAAAACTTATTTACTCGGGGCGCCTGGGTGGCGCAGTCGGTTGAGTGTCCGACTTCAACCAGGTCACGATCTCGCAGTCCGTGAGTTCGAGCCCCGCATCGGGCTCTGGGCTGATGGCTCAGAGCCTGGAGCCTGTTTCCGATTCTGTGTCTCCCTCTCTCTCTGCCCCTCCCCCGTTCATGCTCTGTCTCTCTCTGTCCCAAAAATAAATAAACGTTGAAAAAAAAAAAAAAATTAAAAAAAAAAAAAATATTGTTATAAAACTTATTTACTATCCTACTCATCCAAAGTTATGTTGCATATTAATTATAGACGATAACACTGCAGAGGCAGCTTGAAAACTATTTAATTATAATTTACGGGAACTAATGTTCCATAAGGTATTAGGCTGTGAAAATGGCACGCCAACACAATGTTGAACACAGGCTTTTTTTTTTTTTTTTTCACATCTCCAAGCAAAGAAACATTGGAGTGGAGAACCCAATATGAACAATATGATTGGAGAATTAACATTAGGTGCCTTCATTTGCTAACTAGTTGATTGCATTTTAATGTGTTTTATTGTGAGTGGGAAGTAATATTATATGAATATTAATAAAAACCATTTATATTCCTTCCTGCTTAAGAGCTCTCCTTTTGTTAAACGTAGAAAACATAATGTGTAACTATAGAAACCTGCCATTTCATTACCGGAATTTCTCTCCATTCATTGGACAAAACTGATTAAACTTTTATTCTCTGTAAAGTTTCTCAAAGCCTAGCAAAGCAACCAAATCTTGCTCTCATAAGATTTGTTTTGCCAGCAGAGGACAGATTTACATTTGTGGGAAACTGGGAAAAGAGGATGAGGTAGGCACATCAGGTCGGAAATCTGAAATGTTTGTGCAAATGTTTATAAATTTGCTGATCTCAGGAGTCTCAGCACGTTGCCCCAGCGCTGAGATAACCAGCTCACACTATTGCTAATGATGGGCTAAAATCCAACGTTAGGGACTATAGCAGAGCTGTCACCAAGAAAAGTAGGCAAAACCTAGGGTCAGAATCTAAACACAAGCTTAACAAGGCTCAGACGTTTGTTTTCGTTAGGAACACAATCCAAACCAATCCAAACTGGAACTGGAAAATGGGATCCATTCTCTACAGGGTGTCTGTCTGCAACATCCTCATTTACACCCTAAAGCTCCCTATATAATTCTAAATTCATTGTTAATACTTAATTTATTTATACATTTATCTACCACAATGTTTAGTCCATAACAATAATGACATAGTGTCCAGAAGTAGAAAGAATTCACGTACTAAATTACACACATACACACACATTGCTTTTAATCCATCGGAATAAAAAGGACACCCCAAACCAACTGCAAAACTGTTTCAAACTGGTTAAACTCGCTCATGCTCAAATGGAGCAAGTAAACATTTTGATAATGTAAACCCCAGGCCTGGAGGCTGTGTGTGAGCTCTCTATGGAAAAATCATTTAATAACCGCCCCCCCCAAGTCAACTGAGACTGCATTTATTTGACACCAAGATTGTGAGACATTTGAGGAGACTTATAGTAGGACGTGAGAGAGGGACAGAAATTAAAAACTCAGTTTGCTTGTAAATTTTCTGATAACACTGTACAAAAATAGACAGCATGACCCCTTGCCCCACAATATTACTGACATGACCCTTTCCTAAGGCCATTTCCCTCTCTTACTGCATTGCATTAAGTGTTTTGCCAAGTAATTAATTCTTCCATTATCTAGTTCCCCACATACATTAAACAATGTGGCATTTGTTTTAGAATTATTGAGTGATCCATGCTTCTTTACTTGTTCTCAAAAATGACAACATTTGGCTATTTTCCCTCTTGTCTACAAGAATATGAAAACCGTAAAGCACTTTTTAACTAATAAAAGGATATGATTAGCACATTTTTATCATTGAAATGCCAAAATGTTTTCATTAAAGCAGGCACACTGTTTGGAGAGTTTTCCCCCTTGGACTATTTTATTACTTTGCTAAAACTTGTTTAAGGAGTTGATTAGCTTAAAAGTTTTGGTGATAAGACAAGAGATCTGGAGCAAATTCAAAAAGGAAGCACTGTATGAAGGACACTGAAAGTGCCCTGTTGCACTATATACTTAGGTAGAAAAAAGTAAAATAACTTCCCCAGAGCATCAAGCTTCCCCTTGCCCAGGTTAGTGTGTTCTCCCAACTTCACACAGCAAATCAAAGCCCCTCAAAGATGTTGCAATATCCCCCCCAAATTTTCTTTTTGCTGCCATTTAAAAGGGAATGAGAGAGGGTTTGTCCTAAATCGTTGCATCAGTACCTCCCGTAATACAAAGTTCAATCTATATTTACTCTCTTCAGAGAAAGATCTCAAATTACTGAATTCTCTGCTTCTTATTTCTGTTGCAAAGTCTGTCAAGGTAGCAAAGTGAAGTGAATGGTTATCTGTAGAAACCAACACTCTGTACTCTTTCTCTCACTAATATCTCAGGTGGAAGGATTATGTGTAAGTCCTCTGCCAGTTAAAGGAACACCAAAGAATGTTCTTATTAATATTCCAGTTAGGTGTTCTCCAATGTTTGCAGAATGACATTTTCTAAATCTACTCCAACAGAAATAGTTTTTAAAAGAAGGCATTTTATGCAAATTGGTGCAGCCACTCTGGAAAACAGTGTGGAGGTTCCTCAAAAAATTAAAAATAGACCTACCCTATGACCCAGCAGTAGCACTGCTAGGAATTTACCCAAGGGATACAGGAGTGCTGATGCATAGGGGCACTTGTACCCCAATGTTTATAGCAGCACTCTCAACAATAGCCAAATGATGGAAAGAGCCTAAATGTCCATCAACTGATGAATGGATAAAGAAATTGTGGTTTATATACACAATGGAGTACTACGTGGCAATGAGAAAGAACGAAATATGGCCCTTTGTAGCAACATGGATGGAACTGGAGAGTGTGATGCTAAGTGAAATAAGCCATACAGAGAAAGACAGATAGATACCATATGTTTTCACTCTTATGTGGATCCTGAGAAACTTAACAGAAACCCATGGGGGAGGGGAAGGAAAAAAAAAAAAAAGAGGGTAGAGTGGGAGAGAGCTAAAGCATAAGAGACTCTTAACAACTGAGAACAAACTGAGGGTTGATGGGGGGTGGGTGATGGGTATTGAGGAGGGCACCTTTTGGGATGAGCACTGGGTGTTGTATGGAAACCAATTTGACAATAAATTTCATATATTGGGAAAAAAAATAATTAAAAGGTCATATGGCTAAAAAAAATAAATAAATAAAAGAAGGCATTTTGTATTTTTCAATATAATCTGGAAATACTTTTCTCCAATGTTCAGATCATGAGAAGTCTTTGGGGGGAGGGGTGCAAAACGGTCAATAATAACTTACATAGTCTGTGTAACACAGACTCTCAGATAAAACTGATTTGACCCCAGAACAAGAGATCCCAGCACAAATGTGAAATGGAAAGAGAACATTTTTTAAATGTTTTCTTTTTAATGTTTATTTATTATTGACAGACAGAGAGAGACAGAGCATGAGCCTGGGAGGGGTAGAGAGAGGGGGAGATACAGAATCCAAAGCAGGATCCAGACTCTGAGCTGTCAGCACAGTGCCTGATGTGGGGCTCAAACCCATGAACCGTGAGATCATGACCTGAGCCGAAGTCGGACGCTCAACTGACTGAGCCACCCAGGCACCCCGAGAACGTTTTTTAAAGATCATATTTAGAGTATGGCTTCAGGTAAAGAGATCTCCACCTCTTTTCCCTGACCCCTCATTTCCCCCAGGAATGCCATGTAGTCTGCACACAGGGTCCGTAATGTGACAGGTGAGCCTGTGTAATTGCCCTTCAGTATTGTTCAGAGGGATGGTTATTAAAGAAAGATTAGTTTACATTTCTAAAGCAATCCTAGTGAGGGGAATTTTCAAGCCCTGGAAATACATACTTAAATATTCTGAATTTAATCATACTGGGGTTAATGTTGGCAGCAAATAAAATCAGTCCACACCACTTTCCTTGGAAGGAATTAAAACACTGGCATTGCTAGTCAAACTAATATATCTTTGGTCCTGAGTCACTGATTTGCTTGAAGTCTGGAATATTTACATTGGGTGTATGAACAACATAAGTGAAAAAGCAGCTGCACGTATGGGCCAACAAACATCAATAATTTAATTATTTTCCTCCACAGCAGATAGAGAGAAATAACTTATGGGGCCAGTGGGAACATTAAAATAAGCTTTTCTCTCTTGGCTAATAAATCTGATGAAAATACCTCACCTCTGCCAGGGCAATATTCCTAGAAAAGCTTTCCTAAACCCAAGTAAGTTTAACACTCCTTCAAATTTCATGGTCTAATCATGTGCAAAGACTCCTCTATAATTCCGTAATTTTCCAGTGAAGGACAGGGAAAAGTACTTTTCTTTGGTCTGTAAATGAAGGGAGGTTTAACCCAACTTAGAGGTTGGTCAGAGAGGATAATCTCCCAGTTCTTCCACTTAGCTATTTGTATACCACTATACAAAGTTTGTAATACTATCTCTGTCCTTGGGAACAGCTAAATGACTTTCCAAAGACCATAAATACCAGTTGGAGAAAGCTGTATTCAGAGGAGTTAAAAAAAAAATGGAAATGGATTTGAGAGGCATAATAACATCTGCTAGGTTTGGAAAATATGATTTTCCTCAAGTCATTTTGTGTAATACACATCCAAGCTTAAATAATGTTCCAATTTATTAGTCTATGTTGTGGTTCCAGTTATATTTTATTTTTAAACTATAACCAGTTTTACATATAATTTTACTAATCTATACAAAATTTTCTATCTATTTTAATAAAAGTTAAATAATTTTACTTTGACACTTCCTTATGGAAAAATTCTTTATGGAAAATTTCTAATAGTAAAGGAATAAATAGCTATGAACTAGCACGTATTTACAGTATGACCGAGGATCTCACGTGACTTTAGAGCTGAGCACTAGAGGTCAAGCCTTGACTTTCCCACCAAAAAATACCCAAGAATCTTACACCATCACCAAAAATATATACCATATACATGCTCTTGGTGTAAGTGGGTAATGAATGGTCTGCTCACAAGGTTTCTGCTCTCCCAAACTGTGACCTGATGGATTACATTTGGATCATGGAATAAATTTCATTTTCAAGCTGTTCCAGGACCATGACAAAAGGACAGGGAATGGGGACCATATTGCTGGTTTCCAGTTCTAGCTCATCTACCTAAGGGATCCTGAACAAGTCCCGGTTTCTCTGAGCCCTTAAGTTTCCTCATGTGTGACATGTGAGTGATAGTACCTGACTGAATTGGTGTGAGAATCAAGTATACAAGCTGAAGTCTATTGAAACCAGTAAGTCAGATCAATTATTCACTATTCAAGCGGATTTTTAGAGATAAGAAATAAGCATTATGCCTTAATCCAAAACATTAACAGATATACAGAGAACATTTCAAAGTTTAAGAAGCCATGTATAGTAGATAATCAATTACTGCTCCCTCCCTTTTTTGCCTCATCTATTGTCTACATTAACACCACTGTCAGGCCATTCAAAAATACAAAGAATTTGCAAAACTCAACAGAAAGAAAATAATCAAACCAATTTAAAATGAGTAAAAAAAAAAAAAACCCATGAACATACACTTCAACAAAAAAAATATACAGATATACAAATATACAAATAAATAATGAAAGACTATTTAACATTATTAGCCATTACTGAAATGCAAATTGAACATACACCTACAAGAACTGCTATATTTGTTGAAAAATTGAGATACCTTTGTAATACAGCTTGAAGTCTGGAACTGTCATGCCTCTAGCTTTGGTTTTCTTTTTCAACATTACTTTGGCCATTTGGGGTCTTCTCTGGTTCAAAGCTGTAATCATCAAGATAGTATGGTACTGGCACAAAAACAGATACATATATCAGTGGAACAGAAGAAAGAACTCAGAAATGGACCCACAAATGCATGGCCAACTAATCTTCGACAAAGCAGGAAAGAATATCCAATGGAAAAAAAGACAAGTTTCTTCAGCAAATGGTGCTGGGAAAATTGGACAGCGACATGCAAAAGGATGAACCTGGACCACTTTCTTACGCGATACACAAAAATAAACTCAAAATGGATGAAAAACTTAAATGTGAGACAGGAAATCATCAAAATCCTAGAGGAGAAAACAGGCAGCAACCTCTTTGACCACGGCCTCAGCAACTTCTTACTAGACATGCCTCCAGAGGCAAGGGAAATGAAAACACATGTGAACTATTGGGACTTCAAGATAAAAGGCTTCTGCACAGCAAAGGAAACAATCAACAAAACTAAAGGCAAAACGGGAGAAGATATGGATTAGTATCAAAATCTATAAAGAACTTGTCAAACTCAATACCCAAAACACAAACAATCCAGTGAAGATATGGGCAGAAGACATGAATAGACACGTCTCCAAAGAAGACATCCAGATGGGTAAGAGACACATAAAAAGATGCTCAACATCACTCATCATCAGAGAAATACAAATCAAAACCACAGTGAGATACTATCTCACACCTGTCAGAATAGCTAAAATTAACAACTCAGGAAACAACAGATGTTGGCGAGGATGCGGAAAAAGAGGATCTCTTTTGCACTGCTGGTGGGAATGCAAACTGGTGCAGCCACTCTGGAAAACAGTATGGAGGTTCCTCAAAAAATTAAAAATAGAACTACCCTATGACCCAACAATTGCTCTACTAGGTATTTTACGAAAGGATAAATAAATGCTGATTTGAAGGGGCACATGATGTTTACAGCAGTGCTATCAATAGTAGCCAAATTATGCAAAGAGCCTAAATGTCCATCAACTGGTGAATGCATAAAGATGTGGTATATATATATACAATGGAATACTGGCTATCAAAAAGAATGAAATCTTGCCATTTGCAACAATGTGGATGGAACTAGAGGGTATTATGCTAAGCGAAATAAGTCATTCAGAGAAAGACGAATATCACATGATTTCATTCATATGTGGAGTTTAAGAACCAAAATTGATGAACATAGGGGAATGGAAGGAAAAATAAGATAAAATCAGAAAGGGAGGCAAACCATAAGAGACTCTTAAATACAGAGGACAAACTGAGGGTGGATGGAGGGGAGAGGTAGTAGGCTAAACGGATGATGGGAATTAAGACGGGCACTTGTTGGCATAAGCACTGGGTGTTATATGCAAGTTATGAATCACTGGGTTCAACTCTTGAAACCAATACTACACTATATATAAACTACACTGAATTTAAATTAATTAATTAAATTAATTAATTTAAACATGATGAGATACAACTCACATCTTTCAGAATGGCTAAAATTAACAACACAAGAAACAAAAGATGTTGGCAAGGATGCAGAGAAAGGGGAACCCTCTTACACTGTTAGTGGGAATGCAAACTGGTGCAGCCACTTTGGAAAAACGTATGGAGGTTCCTCAAAAAATTAAAAATAGAATTACACCACCATCTGTCAATTGCACTACTAGGCATTTATCCAAAGGATACAAAAATACAGATTTGAAGGGATACATGCACCCCAATGTTTATACCAGCATTATCAACAATAGACAAACTATGGAGGGAGCCCAAATGTCCATCAACTGGTGAATTTGGTGAATGGATAAACATCTCTCTCTCTCTCTCTCTCTCTCTCTCTCTCACACACACACACACACACACACACACACACACACACGCACACATACATATGCACAATGGAATATTACTCGGCCATCAAAAAGAAAGAAATCTTGCCATTTGCAACAACGTGGGTGCAACCAGAGCGTATTATGCTAAGCAAAATAAATCAGTCAGAGAAAGACAAATACCATATAATTTCACTCATATGTAGAATTTAAGAAACAAAACAGATGAATATATGGGAGGTGGAGAAAGAGAGAGGGGGAAACAAAACATAAGAGACTCTTAAAGGTAGAGAACAAACTGAGGGTTGATGGAAGGAGGTGGGTGGGCTAAATGGTTGATGGACATTATGATGAGCATAGGGTGTTGTATGTGAGTGATGAATCACTGAATCCTACTCCTGAAACCAGTACTGTACTGTGTGTTAACTAACTAGAGTTTAAATAAATTTTTGAAAAAAAAAAAAGTTGAGATACCAAATTTTGGGAGAATGCAGAGCAACTGGAACTCACACCTTGCTGGTGAGAATGGAAAATTGGAAAGCTACTCTGGAAAACAGTTGGCCAGGTTCTTATAATTTTTTTAACTGATATATATCTATATAGAGATATACAGAGATATATATCTATATGTATATATCTCTAGATGTATATATCTATATCTATATATATATCTATATATATATATACATATATGTATATATACATGCACACATATATAGACACACCAATAATCCCACTCCTGGATTTTCCCTAAAGAAATGAAAACTTACATTCACAAAAAAATCTGTACACAAATGTTTATATTAGCTTTATTCATAGTCACCCAAACTGAAAATAACCAAATGTACTTCAGTAGGTAATGAACAATGGCACATCCATACAATGGAACAGTACTCAACAATAATAAGAAACACACTACTGATGCACACACCAAAGGTATTATGCTGAGTTAAAGAAACTTGTCCATAAAGGTTACATGCTGCATGATTCCATTAAGATGACACTTGCAAAAAGAAAAAACTGAGGCGACTAGGTGGCTCAGTCGGTTGAGCGTCCGACTTCAGCTCAGGTTATGATCTTGTGGTTCGTGAGTTTGAGCCCTGCGTCAGGCTCTGTGCTGACACCTCGGAGCCTGGAGCCTGCTTCGGATTCTGTGTCTCCTTCTCTCTCTGCCCCTCCCCTGCTCACGCGTGCTCTCTCTCTTCTCTCAAAAATGAATAAACGTTTTAAAAAAATTTTTTAAATAAAAGGAAAAAACCTATTGCGAATACATTAGTGGTTGCCAAGAGTTAGGTGTGGGTAACATGAGTATAAGGGGGTAGCACAAGGGAGTTTTTGGAGTGATGAAACTGCTCCATAGCCTGACTGTGGTGATAGTTAATTAATCTACACAGGTATTAAGATTAGCAGAATTGTACAAAAGAAAAATCCAATTATACTGTAGGAAATCTTTAAAAATAAGATTTTAAAAGAATACTGGATGGTACTGTACTATTCAAGAAATTTTAAGATTCTTTATTTTATACAAAATTCTAGCTTCAAGGCAACCTTTTCTTCTTCATCTTCTATCACTTCTCTTATCTTCCATAAGCACATAATCATCAGCAGGCAGTTAGTAATTATTCGTGTGACTTAAATGTCAGATTTTACATTTGCATAATAATGATCATATCGAACATGAAAATTCAAACAGATGTCCATACAATTCTAAATATTCAAATATTTGCAAACATCTGGGTGGACAATTATTTTCACTTCCCTGAAATATCTGGCACTTTACCAAACCAAAGTCTTTGTATTTTTCCAATTCCTAAAGGAAAACAGTTCTCGTGTCAAATAAATTACTGCATTTATGCCTCTTAGTGTTGACAAAGCTGGTCAATATTTTCAGTTCAATTTTCATGAATCGTTTATCATTACATTTGAATGTTCAGCTCCAGGAAAGTCACACATTACTAACTTAAATTGAAGGATGACCTCTAACAATTTTCCTCTCTCTTTTTCCTTCCTTCTTTCTCTCCCTTCTCTAACCCCACTTTTCGTCTTTCTCTTACACACCCTAAACTTGAACTACTGAAATCTGTTTTAACATTTGAGGGGATACCTAGCCTGTGTCTCCTCTTCTGTGTAAACTGTCAAACTCACCCATAGGTTTAAGTTTTAGCAGATGGTCATTTTTATATCCTGTGAATGATTTTTTAAGGTTCTGTTGAAGAGATATAACTAAGATGTAATACGGCGATTGGACCCATGAGAGATTACCAACGAACCTGGACTAGAAAAACTGACAACTGAACAGAAATTGAGCCCTCTGTAAATTGAATATAACATATTTATAATAATCTTGCTAAGTGGAGAAGTATATTTTAAAATAATATGACTGGTTCAGGAATCAATTAAGAGTTAAGGGAAAATCTTTAAGCATAATAGCAAAATCCAGCAGGGACTTATGGGGTATGAGCAAGAAGGGAGTTTGCCCTACTGAAATCACACTCACCTGCACCTAACTTTGTTCTGGAGGAATTCTTCAAAAGAACTGGGCAGATAGCCTGAGTCAAAAATATCTATCCCATCAACTTTCCAAGGACTAAAAAAATACCACCTCTATTTACTTGCCACTTTCAGTCTAGAGTCAAGTTTTGTAGTTACTTAACTAGGTAACAAAAAAGCAGGGCCTTGACTGCAATGCATAAATTAGGAAACAAAAACTTGTATATTCGAAACAATTCATGAACAAATAAATACAAGAGTCTACGGGGGAAACAAAATCCATAAGCAGTAGGAAATCAGAGAGATGAGTGGAAGAGCATTCAAGCACTTTCTTGAGGAGCTGAGGCTTAGCTTGAGGCCTGATAACTAACACACAGAAAAGACGGACAGATTAGAAAGACAGATTGAACAAAGGATGCTGGCAGGCCTGATATTAGGGCTGTCGAATTAAGCACATAACCCCGAAGTGCCAGAACAGTGCTACAAACAAACAACTAAATTATCTGTGTCCTTTGGGGCGCCTGGGTGGCTCAGTCGGGTAAGCGTCTGACTTCATCTCAGGTCATGATCTCACAGTCCGTGAGTTCGAGCCCCGCGTCGGGCTCTGTCAGTTCAGTTCAGAGGCTGGAGCCTGCTTCGGATTCTGTCTCCCCCTCTCTCTACCCCTCCCCCACCCATGCTCTCTCAAAATATGAATAAACGTTAAAAAAAAATTTTTTTTTTAATTATCTGTGTCCTTGATCTGAAGTACTGGAATATGATGTTAAATACAAAAATGTAATGAAGGTTAAACAGGCGTCTCACATAAGTTTTAAAAGACTAGAGGACATGGGGCGCCTGGGTGGCGCAGTCGGTTAAGCGTCCGACTTCAGCCAGGTCACGATCTCGCGGTCCGTGAGTTCGAGCCCTGCGTCAGGCTCTGGGCTGATGGCTCAGAGCCTGGAGCCTGTTTCCGATTCTGTGTCTCCCTCTCTCTCTGTCCCTCCCCCGTTCATGCTCTGTCTCTCTCTGTCCCAAAAATAAATAAACGTTGAAAAAAAAAATTTAAAAAAAAAAAAAAAAAAAAAAGACTAGAGGACATAGTTTCTCCTCAAGTCTTAGGATGCTGGAAGGATTGCTGTACTATCTAATGTACATATTCTTGTACACACACACATATGCCTGGACCATATGCCTGGAACCCTTATTAAAAAAAAAGAAAAGAAAAATGTGTTGCCTGCCTGCTCTGAGCAATAGTAATTTTAAATATATATATATATATATATATATATATATATATATATATATATATATATATATATTCATGATATCTAGAGCAAAGGAAATATTTATAGCAGAATTAAAACTGGGAAAATTCCCAGGAGACTCAATCTGGTACTTTTTTTCCCCCAAAAGGACAGTATATTTTAGAACTTTCAAACAGAAAGGTCAAATAAGTATATTAGATTAGGGAAATGGAAAATCTGCTTTCCCTTCACATCTTGTCCCTTTCTTGAATGGTATCAGGGAAAAGGGACTCATAATATTTCTTAAAAATTTTTTAACTGAAACTGCATATTCTAATGATGGGCTATATCCAAAGCATATTTGGGGTTAAAACATGGTAACCCTAATGAAGTTACTGACCTTTAAGGAAAAACAGAATTTCTACTAGTCTAACTTTTGTCATCTAAGAACCTACTAAAATTGCCATCAAACACTTCAAGCAAAGTCACATGCCATCTTGCCTGGCCAAAGGTATTAATTAACATATCTGCTAGATAAGGAAACAGAAGAATAAACTTAAAGTTTCTGAAAGAAATTTGAGAATCCTTAAGAAATAAGCCTTATTAAGCTATTATGTTATTGAATAATTGACTATTACATGAGTACATGAAGCACTTAAATTTGTACCCCCTAATATAATATTGATATAGGTACTAACAGAGAGATGATTTATCTTACCAACACGTGACATAAATTTACAGAATTAATCAATACAGTACAATACTATAAATGTATTTTCTCTTATGGTTTTCTAACTAACCTTTTCTCTAGCTTACTTTATTGTAAGAATCCAATATATAATACACATAACATGAAAAATATGCATTAATTGACTGTTTATGTGATTGGCAAGGCTTCTGGTTAACAATAGGTTATTAGTTAAGTTTTCGGGAAACATAAGTTATAGGAGGATTTTCACCTGAACAGAGGGTTGCCACCCCTAACCCCCACATTATTCAAGGATCACCTTTATACAGAATTTGAGATGGCATATCCCAGTTCTTAGAGACACATGGATGCCCTAGATCACCATGTCTCTGCCTATGAAGTACAAATTGCAAATGAAAATTAACATATATTATTCTTTTCATAACTAATGCTTTTGTTTTAGGCATCATTAATTTTTAATATAAATCACAGGAAATGACAAATGGAATTCACCTCAGCAACCTAAACCTAACTTGTTTAAATAATGTTTCTTTGTTTGAAATGTTGTTTTGTCTCAAACTGAAACTGTCAGTTCTTTAAAATGTTGCAAATTATTAGATCAATATTAACTTTTTAAAATAAAAAATGAAACCTACGTGCTTCATAATTATTTAAAAAATCATTTTTATCTTTCTTTAGATTATATGTTTTGTTCACAGTCCTTTGTTACCTCCTCACCTTTGCCATGCCTCAATGTGGGTGGAGTATTCTTCCCAACTCCACTGACTTTGGAAGTGTCATTGTTTCACCAATGAAATGACAGCATGCCAGCTCTAAGCACAAGTTTTAAGAGGCAGTTCGTGATTCTGGGGCACCTGGGTGGCTCAGTGGGTTGAATGTCTGGCTTCGGCTCAGGTCATGATCTCAAGGTTTGAGAGTTCCAGCCCCGCATAGGGTTCTGTGCTGACAGCTCAGAGCCTGGAGCCTGCTTCTCATTCTGTGTCTCCCTTTCTCTTTGCCCTTCCCCCATTCATGCGCACACTCTCTCTGTATCTCTCTCTCTCTCTCTCTCTCTCTCTCTGCCTCTCAAATAAATCTTAAAAAATTTTTCAAAACAAAAAAAGAGGAAGTTCATGTTTCTGCTTACCTTTGAGTGTCTGCCCTCCACCCTAAAAGCAACATGTTCCATGCTCCTTGAGACTGGGTCACAGAATGAGAACAAATTTGAAGTAGACTAGAAACTGCCTGATGCCTGGAATTAAACCCAGTGGAGGCCAGATAAACACAACCACAAGCAACACTTAGACCGGGGCGCCTGGGTGGCGCAGTCGGTTAAGCATCCGACTTCAGCCAGGTCACGATCTCGCGGTCCGGGAGTTCGAGCCCCGCGTCGGGCTCTGGGCTGATGGCTCGGAGCCTGGAGCCTGTTTCCGATTCTGTGTCTCCCTCTCTCTCTGCCCCTCCCCCGTTCATGTTCTGTCTCTCTCTCTGTCCCAAAAATAAATAAACGTTGAAAAAAAAAAAAACACTTAGACCAATATGCAGGAAATAAATATTTCTTTCTCTCTCTCTCTCTCAATCAATTTAGACATTTTTCAAAAGAAGATATACAGATGGCCAAGAGACACATGAGAAGATGCTCAATATCACTAATTATCAGGGAAATGCATAACAAAACCAAAATGAGAAGGGGATTAAGGAGTGTATTTGTTATGACGAGCACCAGGTGTTGTATGGAAATGCTGAATCACTGTATTGTACACTGAAACTAATATCATAGTGCATGTTAACTAACTGTAATTTAAATAAACACTTAAAAAATGTACAATGAGATACCACCTTACACCTGTCAGAATGACTAGAATCAAAAAGACAAGAAACAAGTGTTGGAAAGGATGTAGAGAAAGAGGGACCTTTGTGCACGTTGACAGGAATGTAAATTGGTGTAGCCACTGTGGAAAACAGTATGGAGGTTCCTCAAAAAATTTAAATATCATATGATTCAATAATCCCACTATTAGGTATTTACCCAAAGAAAATGAAATGAATAATTTGAAAAGATATATGTACCATGATGTTTGTGAAGTATTATTTACAATAACCAAGATATGAAAGGAGCCCAAGCGTCCATCAATAAATGAATGGATTCCATATAATAGAATATTACTCAGCCATACAAAAGGAGAGATCCTGCCATCTGAAAAAACATGGATGGATGGGACCTAAAGGGTACGATGCTAAGTGAAATAAGTCATATATAGAAAAACAAATACCATATAATTTCACTTACATGTAGAATCTAAAACAAACAAAGCAGAAAAAGACCTATAAATCCAGAGAACAAACTGGTGGTTGCCAGTGGCGAGGTCAAGGGCAGATGGGCAAAGTGGGTGATGGGGAGCAGGAGGCACAGGCTTCCACTTATGAGATGAATAAATCATGGGATGGAAGGTACAGCACAGGGAATAGAGCCAATCGTACAGTAATAGTGTTGTATGGAGACAGATGGTAGCTATACTTGTAGTGAGCATAAGTTATAGAGTTGTTGAATCACTATGTTGTACACTTCAAACTAATATAATACTCCATGGCAACTATACTTCAATAAAAAAATAAATAGGGGCACCTGGGTGGCTTAGTTGGTTAAGCATCCAACTCTTGATTTCAGCTCAGGTCATGATTTCATGGTTTCTGGGATGGAGCCCCACATCAGGCTCCACACTCCACATAGCCTGCTTGGGATTCTCTCTCTCCCTCTCCCCCCCCCCACCACTTGCATTCTCTCTCTCTCTCTCTCTCTCTCTCTCTCAAAAGAAATAAACTTAATTTAAAAAATAAATTAAATAAAATAAATAAATTTTATAAACTTACAATTAAAATACACTAAAAGTGGGGCGTCTGGGTGGCTCAGTCGGTTGAGCGTCCGACTTTGGCTCAGATCATGATCTCACAGCTCGTGAGTTCGAGCCCCACGCTGGGTTCTGTGCTGAAAGAACCCTGAGCCTGGAGCCTGCTTGGGATTCTGTGTCTCCCTCTCTCTCTGCCCCTAACCCACTCATTCTGTCTCTGTCTCTCTCAAAAATAAATAAACATTAAAAAAAAATTTTTTTTTAATACACTAAAAGTAAAGGTAACAAATTCTCAAAACTCATCACCTCCTAATTATTTTATTATAAACTTACATTTTAAGATTTCACTATAATCTGTACTCCTTAGATTACTGCATCTACTGTAGCTATATATGAAAATACTATTATGAAATTTTTATATACAATATATAATTTATTCTATAGTATTAATAATATAGTATTATGAAAATACATATAATTATGTATTATTGCACATCTCTTTCCAATCCCATGTACAACATCACATTGGTAGTTTAAAACTGACCACAGAAATCAGCAAATACTACAAACTGGGCTCAACCTACTGTCTTTTTTTTTTTAACATTTATTTATTTTTGAGACAGAGACAGAGCATGAGCAGGGGAGGGTCAGAGAGAGAGGGAGACACAGAATCCGAAACAGGCTCCAGGCTCTGAGCTGTCAGCCCAGAGCCCGATGCGGGGCTCAAACTCACGGACTGCGAGATCATGACCTGAGCCGAAGTCGGACACCCAACTGACTGAGCCACCCAGGCGCCCCAACCTACTGTCTTATTGATTGTCAAGACCTAAAAAAGTAATGGAGAATATGCTAACAACTTTAACACCAATAATGCTAATAACACTTTAACTTAAATGTATGTCAGGTAAGTAGCTATCACATTGTGAGTAGGCAAAAAAAAAAAAAAATGAGGAAATATCCTTTCAGCATTCAAAAACCATCACCCAATTTAACAAAGTTGCTCATGTCATTGACAAATGAGTAAAGTTCCAACACACATCTGTTTCACTTTACCTTAGTCACTAACATAAATGAAAGTATTAACCAACATTTATCTTGGAACTATGCCCATTTCTGAAAACTGGCAGCCATTTTTTTTTGCTGAATCAGATATGAAGCAATTATTCATAGTCTGATTTTGTCAAATCATGGATTTAACCTTAGGGTGGCTATGGATTCAAGTTGGGCAAAAATTAATGAAAGCATTTTGTGAAAATCAATAGGCTGTCAGTAAAATTTATCATAAACTTACTTTTTTTTTTCTTCAGAGAGCTGGTCATTATACCAACTTACCACTGGAAAGGAATACAAAAACTCATCAGGGAAAAATGAGGGTTTTTTTTTTTTTTTTTCAGTGCCATATCTGCTGTCCTTGGTTTGCTGGATGCATAACTAGACAACTCTCCAGAAAACTTGTGAGCACTTGAGACCCTTCCCTCTCTTAGCCAAGAATTCTATTCTGTTAGGTCAAACCTAGCAAGCAAAAGGATTTTATGGGAAGTCTGAAGCAGCAGACAGAAATAGAGGCAAGAGAGCCTAATGAGACACCTCTTTGCCCCCCAAATCAGTGGTTTCACTCTTTCTCCCTAAAGAAGATTAGAGAGAGTGTATTGCGTCAGCTGTCACTTATTTTTCTCTCTCATTCTGCTTCCATGCTTTAATTCTCTCATGCTCTTGTATACATACTATGTTCCCATTAGAGTTTCCTACAGCAAACTATCCCCATTTGTGTAAGTATTTTTTCATATTTTCATATAACTTTTTTTACAATCTTTCTATCTTAGTCACTCATATCACATTATAATGTAAAAGCATTTTACTAGATAAACTCTCAATATAGGCTGACCATCAGAAAACTGGCTTTCTGGCTTTGGAAGCTACATTTCTATAAAAACAGATTAAGACTTTGTCAACTGTGTTAGCAGTCACCCAACACTGTAAGCTAATTGCTAACTTAAGGTTAACTGAACTATTCCACATGACCTATTCAGAAGTTGGCGCTTCTCTATCTTGTACTTTGAGAGCCTAAGATAGAAATGGCAAAGTTGAAATGTGGAAGTAAACTAAGAACATTAGGGACAAACAGCAAACATGAACACCAGATGACAAGACTCAAGAAATATAATGAAAAACAAAGATCCTTTCACACCTAAATAAGATTGAAAAATTATGGCATTACATCTCAGCATATAAACAATGATCATAGTAAAGACCCTGTATAGTCAGTATCTCAAAAGGCAAGAAAATGTGCCATACTTTTTAGAGATCTGTCTAGCAAGGTTATTTTAAAAATTATTTGTGCTAAGCTGATTATTCTTACGAAAGCATTAAATTCCTTTAAAAGTTTTTAGAAGCCACCAGAACCTTCAACCTAATAAATTCTTTTCAAATGTTTGTTAAACAAATTAAAGGAGTGTACATGTAAAATTTGGAAAACTCTGACACAGACAAAAAAACATCAAAATTAGTTATAACCCTCCCTGCATTAGAACTTTTAATATGAGCAATCACTTAACTCTTTCTACAAGGTAGTAAGTTTGCATATGTCATTTCTAATCAATAACAATACTGAAAAAATTAATATTGTTATGCCTATTTTACAAATGAAGAAACTGAGACGTTGCAAATTTATGGAAATTGCCCAAGTTTGCACAACACGTAATTGGCAAAGCCAGGATTCTAACCTAGAGTTGTTTGATCACAAAACTTGGGCATATTCTCGCATTCTATATTCTTCAATTATGAGTGTGCATTATCAATAACTCTGCATTAATTTCAGAATCAGTTTTATCTGATTTTATTTTAATTATAAACATTCATATATTCTTAATCTTTGCAGCATGGTCTAATATTCATATCTTTATAAAAAAGAAACAAAATATGTCTTAAATTCTGTTTCATAGAAGATTACCAATAACTAGAATGGTTTTTATCAGTCAAGCATAAAGAGTAATAAAGCCTGGCATAACACGAGTAATGTTTATAAATTCCACAGAGAAAACTTGTACACATGCATGTACTGAACAGGTTCCTTTGTAGGGTACTGATTCCCCTAACTATCCATTTAGTATCATTGCTGATCTGGGTGCCTAATATCCAAGCATGCAAAAGTGGGATGGGAGAGAAGGATGGCTTTAGCAGGCCCCTACTCTCTTTGAGTGCCTTTTCCTATTTCTAGGATTCTTGGTTTTCCACTCACCTCAGGCTCTGGAGGCCTACTATGCTTTCAAGAAACTGTCTCTTTTCCAATGAATGATGAAAGTTTGAGGAGTTAATCCTGCCTCCAAGAGTATTTGCATGCTATGCAGTATCCAGACATTAATTGGTGGTCTTAGTTTCTTTCCTTTTTAATTCAAGGCATCAATGCTATAATGTTCCACCAAGTTATTAATGATCCAATCCAAAAAAATGATTCCACATATCATCCCAGTAAAAGTTGTCCCCAAGGTATCATAAATGTAGAATGTTTTGGTAACTATAATAAGAGCAGACCAGGAAAGCACTGAGAAAAATGCTAATTAAATTAAATTTAATCTTCTTGAGGTAACTTATATTAATAATTAATTTAAGGGGCACCTGGGTGGCGCAGTCGGTTAAGCGTCCGACTTCAGCCAGGTCACGATCTCGCGGTCCGTGAGTTCAAGCCCCGCGTCAGGCTCTGGGCTGATGGCTCAGAGCCTGGAGCCTGTTTCCGATTCTGTGTCTTCCTCTCTCTCTGCCCCTCCCCCATTCATGCTCTGTCTCTCTCTGTCCCAAAAATAAATAAACGTTGAAAAAAAATTTTTTTTAAATAAATAAATAAATAATTAATTAATTTAAGAACAAAGTATAATTGGGGCACCTGGGTGGCTCAGTTGATTAAGCTTCCAGCTCTTAATTTTCGCTCAGGTCATAATCTCCTGGTTCAGTTCATCAGTACAAATCCCACATTGGGCTCTGCACTGAGTGCATGGATCCTGCTTCAGATTTGGGATTCTCTGTCTCCCTCTTTCCCTGTCCCTCCCCCCATCTCAAAAATAAATAAAATGAAATGAAATGAATGAAATGAAATAAAGTAAAATAAAACATAAAATGTAGCTCTTTAAAAAAAGAACGAAGTATAATTATTCATGTAGACTTTACATTACAAAAATACATGTGTATGTGTGTGAAAGACAGTTTAAGAGCAAATAAACTCATATAAACTGGCTCAGTTTTAATCCAATATCAAATGAGGTTTTTCCCTAAAGTCCTGAAATTGGCAAATAGGGCCAAAACCTGAGGACTAGGAGGCATTAAATGAAGAGCCCACATACAAAAAAGAACCACCAAAGGTTGGAGTCAAACAGCTTCCCGAGGGATTACAAGGAGACCAAGGAAATGGTTTTACTACCATAAGCATCGGAGAAGCTAAGGGGGGATGGGAACAGGAGGAAAAAGCTACTCTCCCAACTGCTATTCCCATCCCAAACAATTCCCTAGCCAAGTAAGAGGGAAGACTCCAAGTGAATCACTGTAGAGATTGGGAATGCCTGCATGAAAGGGTGAACACCATTCCATTCAGTAGTGGGACTGTGACTAAGGAGAGGGAACCCCTGCGCCTATAGAAAAGAAGAGGGAGCTGGAGAGAAATGGCAGGCAGAGGGTAATGAATGACCAGCAGGTTAGCAATCTTCACTTCTACTATTTGGGGTGCTCAACATGGGTCAGTTTCCCATAGATCAAATGGACATCATGGAACGTAGCTGGGCTATAGACAATTTGCTAGTACCCTCCTAAAAAATGCTAACACTGGGGGAAATACACACACACACACACACACACACACACATACTCGTGAGTGCATACATATATACATGCAGGCTCAAGAAGCTGTGAGGTGAATGTCAGTGGCAACCATTTAAATCCAAAGATTGAGTGGAAGTGATAGAGCTGGAGTCATAGCTGCCAAGGGAGTAATCTATGCAGTGAGAAAGCCTCACAGCTCCTCCAAGCCCTGGACCCACCTAAGAACTCACACATGTGCACACAGAGAACAAATATTTGGACATCTGCAGTGCAGGGGGAGTAGATAACTAGTCCTTGTTAACAAACAAAAAAAGCAGTAGTAACTCAAAGAAAGGAGTCTACCATAGGGGTCTCTTGTATAAAGAAGCTTTCTCCTTCCTTGCCATTCTAACACTCTGGGGTCTGGCATGGGGAGAAGGGGAGAAGTAGAACTTGAATGAGATTTAAAGTAGATAAGACCTTTAAAAACTGAACATGACAGGAAGTTACACAATCTGCCCAAGTTCTATTGAGGAACAGAAAAGGGACAGTTGGAGGGTCCTCACAAAGGCCATGACACGAACAAAAAATAGTAATAAGAGTAAGAATGGTTTCATGTTTGTATTGGCAAATAGTTGACAGTACTTATTTACAAATCATTTATTCTAGTTATTCAGTTGAACATTTTTCACCACGAATGATAATCAAGAGCATAATAATTACAATACAGTACAAAAAAAGCCCTCTTCTTTTTTTTTTCTTGATGCCTATTATTTTAAGTTTTCAGGATTACTCTATAATTTTTCCCTTAGTGCCTAACCAACTGGATTCATGAATCAGGTGGAGGGAACAGTCAATTCACTTTTAACCATATCCTTTGTGTTTCCTATTTACATAATCCTGTGCCTAAGACAAATCCATTTTATTTCAAACATATTTAAAACCATGCAAAATACAATTATTCATCAACATCCATGTTACTAGTGCTGTGCTAAGCACCATGGGTATACATAAATAAATACACAAATGCATACATACATTAATTAATTAATTAAAGCAAACACATAAAATAGAGAACAAACCACAACAAAAAAATAATGTAACTCAATGCTAGGAATGAAAGAAGAGAATTTACTGGGGGGTAATGAATTCGGGCATGCTTCAAAGAAAAAATCAAGACTTGCTAAGATAGTTAATACTCTCTTTATTAACTACATATACCTTGATCAATTATTTTAAGAACTAACCTTGGTATATTATACATTTCCATTTTTCTATTTCTGCTAGCCTCAACATTTCTATAAATCATTTAAAATGTAATAGAATGGAGACTTAGCGTACACAACCGGGTGAGAACTTTATGAGGTCATTTCTACTGAAGTAAATCAGCTGGGACTCTAAGCCATGGCATTTAATTACTTTATTTACTAGCTAAGTCTAACCAAGGAAAGCATTTTATTATGCAGCATATTTCACATCGATAAGGCCCTAAGTTTATATAGCGAAGGAGATATGTAACCAACAAATCAGGGGAGTTGTTTACAGCTCTAGTACTAAAGGTATTCTTATTACTTAAATATATCAAGACAGATTACTATTGACTAATAATTTAGAATATTAAGATGTCCTTGAGGGGATATGTCAGATTTCAGTATATCCTGACATTTGTTGCAAGTTGTTCAATTTTGCAAGTTGTTGTGATATAGTAAATCCTCATGAGCAGGTTACTTCTTTTTTGTTTATTATAGAGAAAGGTCTTAAATGTCTTTAATCAAAGAATGCACAATATTGCTTTATGTGTTTTTAAAATTTACACAGATGTTGATGAACTATAAGTATCCTTTTACAACTTTCTTTGGCACTCCATATCATGTTTCTGAGACACATGCCAACTTCTGGGGAAGGAGAAAGAAAAAGAAGGGACAGGGGTGGGTGTAGTTGCATTTGTAATTTGTATTTCTTTGAGATGGGAAGTAGGGAGAGAGAGAGAGAAGGAGGATAGGAGGAGGAGGGGAATGGAGAAGACAGAGGAAGAAAGAGAGAGATTTGAAGCAAATATGGCCAAATAATATTTCTTCAAATTGAGAGATGGATATGTAGACGTCAATGATGTATTTTAAACTGTTCTGTATGTTTGAAATATTATCAATTTTTAAAATAACATCCTTTAAATGAAGCAATGTCACATGTCCCAGAAAAATGTTTTAAGCATGTTATCAGTTCCCAAATCCGTATTAACAAGTTTTAATTAATTTTAATTAATTTTAATTAATTTTCTAATTAAAAGCTCTAGGCTACTGGTTAAATAGGTCTCCTAAAGCTCTGTGGTAGTCAACCTTTACTTATCTAAGACTCATCAAGATATATAAATTTAAAGACAGTAAAACTCTACCCTTTAAAACTTAAGTGCTTCTGGAGATTGCTCATTGACAGACTTAGCTGGAGCACAGTGAATTAGAATGCTCCAATCTTTTCACATTTAACTTGATGGTCCCTATAGAACTAATATCTATGAAACAGCATACTAAGCCAAAAGCCAGGCTTTTCTAGTGAAATATGCCCCGTGCTGAAGCTTTGAGATGTGTGCCAAGACTTTTTACAAGGACAACGACCAATAATCATGAATAATCTTAATGAACTGAAAGGCAAGAACTGGATCATTGCCTTGGGGACCAAGGGAATGGTAGCTACCCATAGCTCCAATCATTGAGAATAGTAACATAAAAGGGCAGTGCTCACTCTTCCTTCAGACTATGACTTAAGAACTGCCAGAGCTTCTAAAGTCCACAAACCAACACCACTAGAAACCATGGCTACTCAACAGCCTTACTTTAGATGCCATATATTGCATTCTTTGTTCTTAGATATTAAAAACCTGTAAACTTCCAATTTGTGGACAGACTCTTGTTTTGAGTTCATTGTTGTTCTACAAATATCACCTCTTTGTCTGTGGAAACTATGGGCTCCTCTGAATATCTTATGCCAATTTCCAGTCTGACCTCAAGGTAGTAGTCATTGGAAACATTTATAGTATTTTGTCATCTGTAAAATGTAGTATTACACAGGCAGCAGAAGAAAGTGTTAAGTGGAGGCTGATTCTACCTTCCTAACTTGCTTCTCTCTATATTATCTTCACCACCATCACATACAGGTGTATGAGAATTCCTACAGAGTATGGAATAGTTCAAGAGAATAACCTAAGACCTAAGGTTATATATTAAACATGACTTTATTCAGTTTGTCATGTGTGGGAGGTGAAGGAAGGATCCAAGGAGTTAAAACATTCTCATGAAGGAGCGCCTGGGTGGCTCAGTCAGTTAAGCATCTGACTCTTGATTTTGGCCCAGGTCATGATCTCACAGTTTGTGGGATCAAACCCCACATCGGTCTCTGTGCTGACAGTGCAGAGCCTGCTTGGGATTCTCTCTCTCCCTCTCTCTCTCTCTCTGCCCCTCCCCTGCTCACTCTCTCTCTCTTTCTCGCTCTCTCCCTCAAAATACATAAATAAACTTTAAAAAAAAAAAAAAACCTATCAGGGAATCCCTGTATGAAAGGCACCACTTGTTTTTAGGTGAGCTCCTTTCTTCCAATCTTTTCCTTACAGTTCCTCAATCTTTCAACTTTCCCCAGGAGAATTTCCTAATCTCACTTCAAGATCCATCCCTCCTTCTCCAGCGGTACATTTCCACAGTGGAATGGGATCTTTCAGTTCAGTGATTTCTTTCAGGTATCACCGGTCATCAGTGATATCTACTAATAAACCCCCAGTACCTGAGGATAGTACACATTTAAAATTATACATGCACACACACACAAAGTTGACAAGCATTAATTCTGAAAGTCAATACTGTCTAAACTCATAAAGAGGATGAAAGATATTTCTATAACTATCTCCAGACTTGTGATATTCCTCTCCATCAAAATAGCCAATATTCAGTTTCTTCTTCCTCATTCAAATTGTGCCTATGTAGAAAGGCACTCTTACCGAGCCATGTACCTACTAACAACTGCTCCCTTAACTACGCAAAGAGAAATCTGAGAAGTTTTTAGAACTGCTTAGTGAAGTGTACTATTACCGATAAGTTGTACTAATATGCTTTGGTCATTATGTATGCACAGCCAGGACAGTACAGGCCTAGATACAGGGTGACTTCTATACAGAGTTGAGGTTGAAGAAATCACTACTTATTTTCTGGATTGTCATTCTCCTGCCGACCGCCCTCCACATCCAGATACATACATACACGTACCTAAGGCTCTTTTACTCTTCAGATATGTATACCCTCCATGCACTAGATTCCAACCGCTCCCCCCATCTCCATTCCAGGCCTTCTTCTCTACCAATTTCTATAACTTACCTCTAGGGAACTGCTCTCAACTTACCACTTCCTGGAAAAGACATAATAAACTCATTTTCATGTAAAAATTAATAATTAATTGAAGTTTAATTTTGTTATCCTCCCCCGTATCACTAGCTCAAAGCCATGCAACATTAATGGCAGAATGTCATGTATCAGTGATATGCTGATAGGAAAGAAATGTTAATACCCTGAAATCTCACTCAATAGAGGATTCCTGCTCATTCCCAACAGAGAAACAACCCTGTCTGGCTCTCTAGGTTGGCAAATCATTTTCATTAGACATGGCTTAATAGCTTGACTAAAGATTAACATCTAAAAATTTATAAAACTAGTCTTGGAAGATTTATGTGCATTCACTGTCTACACATTCTCAACTATCATTTACTTTTCAATCCAGTACAGTGTGGGGCTTTTACATCGCTACTCTACTGAAACTATTCTCACCAAAGTTATCAACTTCTTTATTGCTAAATCACTGGAGAATTTTCTGACTTCAGATTAATGAGCTACAGAGGTAGCTCTTGACACTTTTGATCATTTCTTCCTTCTTAAAACTCCTTCTTTGATTTCTTCGGCTGTCTTCATGTTCCTCCTATTTCTCTGTTCTACATCATACATCATACAACATCTTCATAATGTTAAAAGTATGAATCCTGAAGCCAGACTGACTGGATTCAAATCCCATCTCTGTTTCATTCTTTTTTATGGCTGAGTAATATTGTTCATATGCATGTATGTATACATACACTGTATCTTCCTTATCTATTCATGTATGGATAGGTCTTGGATTGCTTCCATATCTTGCCTATTGAAAATAATTCTGCAATAAATACAGGGGTGAATATACCTTTTCAAATTAGTGTTTTGTTTTCTTTGGGTAAATAACTAGTACTAGCATTACTGACTCAGATGGTAATTCCATTTTAAATTTTTTGAGGAAACTCCATACCATTTTTTCATAGTGGTTGATAAATTTGCAGTCCCACCAGTAGAGCATGAGGGTTCCTTTTTCTCCACATCCTCATCAACATTTGTTATTTGTGTTTTTTTTTTTCTTCTAGCCATTCTGACAGGTGTAAAGTGATAACTCATTGTGGTTTTGATTTGCATTTCCCTGATGATAAGTGATGCTGAGTATCTTTTCATGTGTCTGTTGTGATATCTCATTGCGGTTTTGATTTGCATTTCCCTGATGATGGGTGATATTGAGCATCTTTTCATGTTTCTGTTGGCCACATATATGTCTTCTTTAAAAAATGTCTATTCAGGTCTTCTGCCATTTTTATTTGAATTATTTGTTTTTTTGTTGTTGTTTTTTTGTTTTCTGGGTTTTTTTTTTTTTGGTGTTGAGTTGTATAAATTCTTTATGTATTTTGGATATTAACCCCTTATCAGATGTATCATTTGCAAATATCTTCTCCCATTCAGGAGGTTGCCTTGATGACATTTTGCTGTTGGTGCAGAAGCTATGCAGAAGATTTTTATTTTGGTGCAGTCCCAATAGTTTACTTTTACTTCTGTTTCCCTTGTCTCAGGAAATCTACATAGAAAAATGTTTCTACAGCCAATGTCAAAGAAATTTATGCCTTATTTTCTTCTAGGAATTTCATGGTTTCAGGTATCACATTTAGGTCCTTAATCCATTTTAAGTTTACTTTTGTGCATGGTGTAAGAAAGTGGTCCAATTTCATTCTTTTGCATGTAGCTGCCCAGTTTTCCCAGTGTCATTTGTTGAACAGACTGTCTTTTCCCCAATGTATATTCTTTTCTCCTTTTTCAAAGATTAGTTGACCATAAAAACATGTGTTTGTGTTCTCTCTATTCTGTTCCATTGACATGTGTCTATTTTGTGCCAGTACCACACTGGTACTGGCTTTGTAGTATATTTTGAAATCTAGGATTGTGATACTTCCAACTCTGTTTTTCTTTTTCAAGATAGCTTTAGCTACTCTTTTGTGGTTTCATACACATTTTAGGATTGTTTCTTCTAGTTCTGTGAAAAAATGTTGTTGGTGTTCTGATAGGGATTGCATTAAATCTGTAGATTGCTTCAAGTGCTATGGATATTTTAGCAATCTTGGTTATTCCAATCCATGAGCATGGAATATCTTTCCATTTGTTTATGTCACCTTCAATTTCCTTCATCAATGTTTAATAGTCTTCAGAGTACAAGTTTTACACCTCCTTGGTTAAGTTTATTCACAGATATTTTATTATTTTTGGTACAATACAATTGTAAATGAGGATTGTTTTCTTGATTTCTCTTTCTGCTGCTTCATGATTAGTGTATAGAAATGCAACAGATTTCTGCACACTGATTTCGTATCCTCAGACTTTACTGAATTCACTTATCAGTTTTAGCATTTTTTGGTCTTTCAGTTTTTCTGTATACACTATCATGTCAACTGCAAATAGTGAAAGTTTTATTTCTCTCTTACCAACCTGAACATCTTTTATTTCTTTTTTTTGTAGGACTGCTGGGGCTAAAATTTCCAGTACTGTGTTGGCTAAAAGTGGTAAGAGTGGATATCATTGTCCTGTTCCTGTTCTTAAAGGAAAAGCTCTCAGTTTTCCACCATTGAGGATAATGTTAGCTGTGGGTTTTCATACATGGTCTTTATTATTTTGAGGTGTCTTCCCTCTAAACCTTTGTTAAGGGTTTGTATCATGAATGAATGTTGTGTTCTGTCCAATACTTTTTCTGCATCTATTGAAAGATCATATGGTTTTTGTCCTTTCTCTTATTAATGGGATGTATATCACATGAATTGATTTGTGAATACTGAACCACTCTTGATTCCCAGGAATAAATCCCACTTGATCACGGTGAATGATTTTCTTAATGTATTGTTGGATTCTGTTTGCTAGTATATTGTTGAGGATTTTTGTATCTATGTTCATCAGAGATACTAGCTAATAGTTCTTTTTTGTAAGTGTCTATCTGGTTTTCATTTCAGAGTAATGCTGTTCTCATAGAATGAATTAGGAAGCTTCCTGCCTCTTCTAATATTGGGAATAATTTGAGAAGAATAGGTATTAACTCTTCTTTAAATGTTCGGTAAAATTCATCTGTGAAGCCATCTGATCCTGGACTTTCGTTTGTTGGGAGTTATTTGATAACAGATTAGATTTCACTGCTGGTAATCAGTTTCTTCAAATCTTCTATTTCTTCCTGATTCAGTTTTGGGAGGTCATGAGTTTCTAGGAATGTAACCATTTCTTCTAGGTTGTCCAATTTGTTGGCATATAATTTTTCATAACATCCTCTTCTAATCCTTTATATTTCTGTGGTGTCAGTTTTTGTTTCTCTTTCATTCCTGACTTTATTTGAGTCCTCTCTCTCATTTCCTCTCTCTCTCTCTCCCTCTCTCTCTCTCGTACCGATAAGTCTGGCTAATAGTTTTCAATTTTGTTGAGCTTTTCAAAGAACCAGTGCCTGGTTTTATTTATCTTTTTTTTTTTTTTTTTTTTTTTTTTTTCAGTATCTATTCATTTATTTCTGCTCTAATCTTTGTTATTTCCTTTCTTCTACAGACTTTGGGCTTTGTTTGTTCTTCTTCCTAGCTTCTTTAGTTGTAAGGTTAGGTTGTTTATTTGAGATTTTTCTTGCTTCTTGAGGTAGGCTTATGCCATTATAATCTTCCTTATTAGAACATCTTTGGCTGAATACCAAAGATTTTGGATGTGTTTTCATTTTCACTCATCTAAAGAGGGAGAAATCTTGACAAAGACTTGGAGTTTAACTATCTCTTCATTTCCCCTGAACAAAACAAATACCCAAATAGGTGAAGAAAAGAATATGACTTACAAAAACCATGTCATTCCCCTCTCTAAATTTCTACATAGAAAATGTATCCCCCCCTCAGGCAGCCCAAATTATTTTGAACTTAGAGTATGTACGATTTTAACTTTCTAGACAAATTAATCAAATTTAAGGTAAAAGATACAAAAATTGACTCCACAATAAATCATCCAAAAGCACTGTCCTAACACTGGCATATCCACTCATTCAATCCTAACAACTCATGAGATAGGTTTATAGCCACTACCCCAGTAGAGATGGAGAACTCAACATAATTACCCAGTTTGTAAAGTGGCTGAGCTGACATTTGAACTCAAGATCTCTGTGTATAACACCATGCTATAGAGTGGCAGGCTCTCACTAAGCAATTTTAAGTCTCTTGACTAACATTCTTTTTCAACAAACTGCACTGATCTATTACATGGAGACACAGCAATGAACAGGATAATGGAGGTGCCATCATGGGGAAGGTGACATAATAAGTAACAATAAGAAAGTGTCAAGAGTGTTTTGACCAGGAAGGTTCAGGGACCTGCAGGGGCAAAGCAGAACCCCTCATCTTTCCAGTAATAAGGAAATACTTCTCACAAAAATGAAGATGAAGGTGAACCCAGAAAGAGGAATAGGAATCTGCCTGATAAAGAAGGAGAAGGTGGATTCACCCACGTCAAGACACTAGTAGAAATCTTATAAAACTAGATCACAGAAAGCTACGTAAAATAACAGTCCTAACAGGACTTAGGCTGGAGACAAGGTCAGCCACATTGCAGAGTTTGGACATTATGGAAAAGGCAATGAAAAGCCACTGGAGAGCTTTCCGTAAAGGAAACCTTCTAGAGCTATACTGTAGACACAGATTAGAGACAAACAGGACCAGAAGCACAAGATGCAAATGGAAGGAAACTATCTCAGTACTCCAAATATGATGTGCTAGGATGGAGATAACAGGGACAGAGAGAAGTGGGTATATCTGGGAGACATTTATGAGACAGGATCTACAGGACTTAGTGATGTATAGGATGTGGTGGGCGAGAGAAAGGGAGAAGTCAAGCATGACATTCAGGAGGCAGCATGAAGAAAGCAATGAAGGGCCCAAGACACTGAACCTTTGTCATAACCATGTGATGAAAAATATAAAATGTGTTAAGGTATACCCACCACTACCGCCAATCAACAGAATGTAGAAGAGAACAGACTAATACGCATATCGGGAAAATATTAACATTTGAGATGCAGAATATTAAAAGACAGTAACAGAGGAAAAACGGCTCAAATTATAAGTATATGCATACAGGAAGTATTTCAATATGCAAAGAAAGCGGCACAGAAAACTAAAGCAGAGATCCAGAAATGTAAATGCAGAATGGGAATAAAAGCCAGTAATAATGAGTCTTACAGAAGTATCTCTCTTAGCTTAACAGTGTTTTTAAACTCTGAGAGATGTAGGTGTTAGAATAAATGGGCAAGAAACAGCAACTAACCAGAAGAGAATCAAGGATCCCATCACTTAAAATTCTATAAACAAAGATTCAGATCTACTAGTATTGGCATCATCAAAATGAGTATGCTAAAGAAGCCACTTTTTAAAGAAAACAAATCTAGGATAGAAGGGATTTTTGTTCCTGCGATCAGCTGTTACCCTTAAGAATATGATTCTCTGGGATTTGAAACAGAGGCTATAAATGCCTTCCTGTAACTTTTCCTTACTACAACATCGATTACTTGAAATCATTTCAAATATACTATAAATACAACAGTAAATATTAAGAGTATATTCACCTTCAATATAAAAATAATGTAAAGATTCTCTAGAGGTAAGATACAAGTATGAAGGCAGAGATGTATTATTTTGTGTATGAGATAAAATATAATTTTATCTATCTTATTAATAGACAAAGTTATGATTCCCATGATTCTCATCTACAATATCTTTATTACCTACATTTTGGAGATCACTGTCTAGTAAAAATACTGTATTCATTAAAAATGTATTTATTCTTTTTCCTAGCTTTATTCATCAAAAGCATCTGTCACTGCCAATCAGAACTTCTCATGAGCACAAATAACCACAAGGAATTAATGTGACTCCCTACAAAAGCTAAAAACCAACTTGGCATTTAAATCAGCTTGTACAAGGTTACAGATGCTGAATTTCCATTAGGCTTTCTAAAATACTGAAAGTACCTTACAAATCCTTACTACAGTAGTTTCCTCCTTATCCATAGAGGATACGTTCCAAGACACCCAGTGGATGCCTGAAATTACAGTTAGTACCAAACCCTGTATATACCAGGTTTTTTTCCATACATACATAAATATGATAAAGTCCAATTTATAAATTAGGCACAGTAAGAGATTAACAATATTAAAAATAATAAAATAGAACAATTATAATATATTGTAACAAAGTTATGTGAATGTAGTTTCCCTCTCTCTCTCTCTCTCTCTCTCTCGATACATTACTGTACTGTAGTCATCCTTCTTCTTGTGATGATATGATGTGCCTACATGATAAGATGAAGTGAGGTGAATGATGTAGGCATCATGATGTTGCATCAGATTACTACTGACCTTCTGATAATATATCAGAAAGAGGATCATCAGTGTCCACACCACAGTTGACCAAGTGTAACTGAAACTGTGGAAAGGGAAACCATGAATAAGAGGGGATCACTGCACTAACTTTAGGGACCCCAACTGGAACATACTGCCATAAGGTTGGTACAGACATTAACTGAGTGTGTAATCGTGCAGTGATTGTAAGTGGTGATGAACTTCCCTAGGGACAATGGGGAAGAGTTTTTCTGTAGTTTCCCAAAATGATAATGACATTCTGCAAGAACTAGAGAGAAAATCTGCATCACAATGCACCCAAATGTCACCAGGTAACATGTGAGTTAATATTTTTAATCAGTAATATCTGAATAATCACCGGGCAGAAGAAAGGCGCATTTTCATGAGTAATGAATGCTATATTGCCACTGTTCCACTATTTCAGCAATCTAAAAGAAGAAAGACTAGCATTTAAAAAGGCTACCACATTCATTTGTAAGTTACTATTTCCTACAAGGTCTACATTGCAGAGTGGTAGGATTGAAAATCTTGTTTGAAGTTTGTCTGATACTTCAAAGCAACAGAAATCAATTTACCTGAAATATTCTGAAGATTGCATGGATTTGCCATTACAACAGCCTCATTTTTCTCATTCTCTCTGTAATTAAGTGGTTCTTGACCCAGGATAACTGTATGGCACCATGATAAGGAAGAAGGACCCAGAACACTTGTTTCAAATCCAAGTTCTACTGTCAAACAGTTGTGTCACCTTAAACAAGGCACTTAAAGCCCTGTTGTCTTCATTTTCCTCATCCGTTAAATGTAACATTAACTGATCTCTAAATTCCTTTTAGTTCTGAAGTACTATCTATGCTTATTCTAATAGCAAAAAAAAGTATTCAATGTTTAACAATCAAGCATATTTAAAAGCAAATCACATCCTGAATGTCAACTGAGGAACTGAGGTATTATGTTTTCCTGTCATTCACTGCTTTCTGATCCAGCCCATATTTTGAATACAAGAATTACATTCCATGAGGACAGGCTCATTAGGTGTTTTTGTTGATAAAAATATTAATAACAAGTTACGTCTGAAATTCAGTTAAATAATTGCCTTGCCACTTAGAATACACATACTTCACAGTTTCAGAACCCGTTATATCTTGTACCTAATGTATCTTTACTCTGTCAATTACGACCTTTTGGAAATTTAAAATTTTACTGTTGATGAAACTATAACTGAACTTAGATAATGAAACATTAAAGAAAATGTCTTGAAGAAAGGTCTTGATAGCCTGAAAGAAAGATGACAGTAGTTGTAAAGCCACTGTCCTCTCCAGGCCTGCTCATATTATAATCATAGTCTTTCTTGGTCTCTCTGAGTCTGTCTCTGTCTATTTCTCTCTCGCACTCTCTAAACTGATGTAGAGCAATTACCTCAGGTACCAAAGGACACTGGGCATTGCCTCTTATTCTGATGTCCTAAGGTTAACTGTCTGTTCTAATCTACTCCAGAAGACTCCAATATCATTTAGATAGCCAAGCTGGAAGATCCGCAGCTGCCTTCACAGGAGTCAGTTCCTGAGATGAGAAAAAGTTTGGATCCTACTTTCTGGATGCTACATCTTGGCAAAGTCCTTATCTTTTATTTAGAATTTTCCTTCATTCTGATCCCAGGTACTTAGACTTTGCCTGAGTTGTAACTGCCTGGATCCAAGACCTATGTTTATACACTCCTACTTTCCAAGTGAGTATAGTAACCACTCCTAGGGTATAAAGGTTAAACCAACAAAAAATTATGTGTAACTGTAGGATAAATATGATGCAAGTTCTTAGAGAATGAATCTGTGTCTTGATAACAACATAACACTATTTTATTTAAACAAATGTGGACATATTATGAAGTATAGTACACTGCAAAATATAAGTGAATTTTAAAAATTAAATTTGAGGCTTAATGGTATTTCACTCTTGTATCAGGCAAATTTCTCTGGTTGTATTTATTGATCTACCTCTCTGTACTTTAGTGGAAATTTTTTGAGGGGTGGGGAGAAGATGACTGACTATTAGCAATTCTTTCTCCTCTGTTTCCACAATTCTTTGGGGACATTACTTACATTGCACTCTAATTATCTAATTGGATGCTGAGCCCCTTCACTTTGCTGGCTGAACAAAGATAAAGTCAAAGTCCCTGACAGAAAATGCCCCTAGTGACAAAATGAATTGCTGAGATTCACAAAATGAGATTCAATCTATGCTAATATGAGTGTCATTTTGACTAAATCAGCTCACATTGACATGATGAAGGATTATGCAGTATAATTTACCTTTCAAAAGACTGTAGTGTCATCTTTTTCATGATCTGGTCCTATCAAAAATATATTAAAATATTTCTAAATACTGTGATCTTAAACAGTGTTGACATTATGAAAATTAAAGATTTTTAAAAGTAGAAAATTATTTCAGAAAAACGACCATAAATGTAAAAGCAAAATTTTTTAGTCAAGTACAAGCAGATAACAATGATCAAGTTCACAAAAATCTCTGACATGTTTTCTAGTTCAACTAACCACTCTGGGAAGAAATCTTGAAATTCCTCAGTGAGAGTCGATAAAAAATAAAATATTGGTTTGTATTGTACCACTAGGAAGAAGAAATTTCCATTTTCAAAGTGAAACTTCTTAAAAGAGTGTGCATCACAGTATACAAATCAGAGCTGAGCTCTTCTCTTGATAGTAGAAAAGGAGTAGAAAGCAGGTATTTTACCTTTTCAATTGACTCATTCTTTGCAGATAGACTTAACCAATCCCTCAATTAGAGGAAGGTTTGTTCCATTAGATGTTCTGACCTGCTGCTACTTCTTTCTTAGCACAACTCTACGAAATGGAAGGTAGGTATCAGAAAAAAAACATCTTGAGAATAGCCACTGTTGAGGACTAAAACATATAACTAAGTGGCCTCTCCAAACCATGGGGTTTCAAGTATGACCTGAATACATAGGGGTGGGCTGGACTATGTGGGGTCTCAAGTCCAACCAGGAGCTAGGATTTAGTCATGTTTCACTTTTCCTTATTAGCATTTTCTTAAACTTACATATATTCTCAGCCCATAGAGTGGGTAGGTAGCAGCTGTTTCCATAATATCTCTCTTATAACAATGACACTTTGGCAATAGGGACCAATGAGTATTTATTGTCCAAATACTATGGGTCACGTTCCTGATTACTATTGAACTTTTTTAGTTTCCTGCATTCTGAATTCTTCAAGGCCCAAACTATATTTAGTTCATGGTGAGAGAATTAATACATATTTACTTTCATGGCTACTTCTGGGAATTCAGAAAACCCATCTGGTAATTGTTATTTCAAAAGTGACCTTTAACGACGCTGAATTTATTCCATGCATGTGTCAAGGTAAAAGCTAACAATTAAATAACCCAGGTCATTCTTACTTGCAAAGCTGCAACAGGTATAATACCAACTCTAAATATCACATTCAACAGAAAGGAATTCAGGTTATCCAAACTCAGGATTCCCCAAAGGTGAAACTTTACGTCAAAAGAAATTCTTTCCACACCTATACTGAAAAGGTACAACTGGTGTATCAAGTTCATCAATTTGTCATTACCCATCAGGAATATTCTAGAAAGAACACAGTGATAACATTATCCACTTGTTCACCAGCCTAACTGAGAAACAAGGAGGTGAAAGTGAAGTGAGAAGGACAAGGTAATAACATTCTTATGGAATAAAACTACTAGACAGAGAGCATGTAATTCTTTTCACATGAAAGTTCCCAACAGCTAAAACTTCCAGTTCCTTTGTTCTAGTTGGACTTATTTAAAACAGAAACCCAGTGTTATTAAAGCAGGAAAATGGAAGTCTTAAAAGTAAAATACCAGGAGGCAGTTTAAAAAAAATGGAAACATAAAATGCCAATAGCATTCAGCATAAAGTATACCATGATGGGAATACCTTTGTATAAAGTTTAAACTAAAAATATACTCTTTATAAGTACACACACACACACACACACACACACACCACACACGCTGGGTCACTCAATGAGTAGTTTATCAATCTATAGGAATATTAACAATCTATAAGGAATATTCCATAAATAAAAAAGAGCATGGATTTATCTCTTTTTTCAAGTGCCTTCAGTATTCAAAGTAAATTTATAATGTTAGAAGTATCCCATCGTATCTCTTCAGAAAACAGTGATGCTGGGAACAGTTTATGTCACTAATGCTATAAAATGGAGGACAAGCAGGCTACTTCAAATTCACAATGTATGTTGTGAGAAAAATCATACCAGTTAAGGCAAAGTTAACGAGAATAATTATCAGGATTCCCACAACCTACAAACTTGGCCATTTTGAATAATCATGTTGTCTAATCCAGATAGTTTATTATTTTTTATTTTTATATTTTTTTAATGTTTATTTATTTTTGAGACAGAAAGAGAGAGAGACACAGAGTGTGAATGGGGGAGGGGCAGAGAGAGGGAGACATGGAATCTAAAGCAGGTTCGAGGCTCTGAGCTGTCAGCACAGAGCCTGATGTGGGGCTCAAACTCACGAACCGAACTGTGAGATCATGACCTGAGCCGAAGTTGGACTCTTAATCGACTGAGCCATCCAGGCTTCCCCAATTAATTCATTTTTTAATGAATTTCCCCCCTTACTAGGTCTTTCATATTTTGGCAAGTGTCAGTTTTTTCTTCTCATTATGTAGGTGGTGGTCACAGTTTTATAAGCAGTATGTAGCTGTCTCATTTTTCTGTTCACTAATATAAAAAGATCTGTTGACCAGATGTCTCTGCCTGGGTGACAAAGGTGTATGCTAGTCTTCAGGATGAGCCTAGTAAAATTAAGTTTAAGCAACCAAATCCTCCAACAAGACACTCCCCAAGTTATGGTGGCAGAACCCAGTGTAAAATACATTAAACGTTTCACTGTGTTTATAGCAGGGTGGACAAAGGGTGATAGATTAGGGTAGGAAAGAAAAACAATAGTTATAAATAAAAAAGGTAAATAAATATATAGGGGCACCTGGGTGGCTCAGTTGCTTAAGTATCCAACTTCAGCTCAGGCCATGATCTCACAGTTCTTGAGATCAAGCCCTGCATCAGGATCTCTGCTGTCAGCACAGAGCCTGCTTCAGACCCTCTGTCCTCTTCTCTCTGCCCCTCCCCCACTGGTGTGTGTGTTCTCTCTCTGTCTCTCAAAAATAAACATTTAAAAAATAAAATAAAATAAAGGTAAATATATGTACGTGTGTGGATCTCAAAATGATAAATTACAGAAATGTGTGCAGACATAGGAAACACATAATATTATCTTTGTTCTAAACATAGAGTTTCTGCCTGTGAATAAAGTGATACATTGATCCATTCTATATGGTCAGTCTTTGCACCTTAGCAAGACCCCTGCTGCCCTTGAGTATGTGTTCAGGTTTTGAGAGGTACCTGAGCTCACAAGGATGATCTCTTAAAACGAAAGTCAAAACAGAAATTTGCCTCATAAACAAGTGGACTTCATTGCCTTTGGATGTTTGCCAACCGAGGTCATTAGAATTAGAATGAATATAATTTCCATGGGACAGCTGCAACTCTATCAACCGCAGCAGGAACAAAGAATGGAGGAGTGGTAAAAAGAGAAGGAGGCAATCAAGTATGATTTTTAATTTTGAAAAACCATCACCTGATCAGAGAAGGCAGCTACTACATATATGGAATCCAGTACAAAATAAAAATGCAGAACTTCTTATTCAAAAGTTAAGAACTCAGGACAGCAGAGCAAAGAACTAAAGCAAGTGTGGGACCCTTCTAAGTGCAAGACCCAGTGCAACCATACATGCATGAAGCCTTAGCAGAAAGCATCCTAGGTGAAGAGGAACAGTGTTTGTAAAGGCTCAGAATCCTAAAGGAGTAAATGCCAAAAAAGAAGAAACCCAGTATTGGGGGAGAACCCCAACCTCATAGAGAATGGCAAAACAACAACAGATTCCAAAGGAGATGACTAAGCACAAAAGCAGGTTGGCTTGCCATAACTCTGTAGTTGCCAAAAGTACACAACGAAACAGTGGATCAGAGCAAGACAGTTTATAACTCACAGCACAGCAGACAAGCAGGAGCATCAGTATGTTAGCACTATGCCCTTGCCCCCATGTCCCACAGAATGATATGAAGTCCTATACTGCAGATACACTTGCATTGTGCTAACTCAGGACTAAAGGCTCTGCAACTTTTATAGCAAGTAGTAAACAAGCCAGTCCCCATTCACCAAGGAGAGAGTTGTCATATTATAGCCATGGCATTGAGGATGCCTTAAATGTCTACCCGACTAGCTACAAAATGGCTCAAGATTAGAGCACATTAGGCCTTAGGTATTTTAACATAACACTCTAGCTCCCATCAACATCATTACAAATGGCGAGATTTCATTCTTTTTGATCGACAAGTACTATTCCACTATATATATGCCACATCTTCTTTATCCATTTGCCAGTCAATGGACATTTGGGCTCTTTCCATAATTTAACTATTGTTGATAATGCTGCTATAAACATCAGGGTACATGTGCCCTTTTGAACTTACATTTTTCTATCCTTTGGCCAAATACCTACTAGTGCAATTGCTGGATCATGTAGTAGTCATATTTTTAACTTTTTGAGGAACCTCCAGACCATTTACCACAGTGGCTGCACCAGTTTGCCTTCCCACAGTGTAAAAGCATTCCCCCTTCTCCACATCCTCACCAACATCTATTGTTTCCTGTGTTAATTTTAGCCATTCTGACCAGTGTGAGGTGGTATCTCATCATGGTTTTGATTTGTATTTCCCTGATGATGAGTGATGTTGAGCATCTTTTCGTATGTCAGTTGGCCATCTGTGTATCTTCTTTGGGAAAATGTCTATTTTATGTCTTTTGCCCACTTCTTCACTGAATTATTTGTTTTTGGAGTGTCGAGTCTGATAAGTTCTTTATAGATTTTGGACACTAACCCTTCATCTGATATGTCAGTTGCAAGTATCTTCTCCCATTCCATAGGCTGCCTTTTAGTTTTGTTGATTATTTCCTTCACTGTGCAGAAGCTTTTGATCCTGATGAAGCCCCAATAGTTCATGTTTGCTTTTGTTTCCCTTACCTCCAGAGATGTGTCCAGTAAGAAGTTGCTCAAGCCAAGATCAGAGAAGTTGATGCCAGTTCTCTCCTCTCAGACTTTCATAGTTTCCTAACATTTAGGTATTTCATACATTTTGAATTTATTTTTGTGTCTCGTGTAAGAAAGTGGTCCAGGTTCATTCTTCTGCACGATGCTGTCCAGTTTTACCAGCACCATTTGCTGAAGAGACTATCTTTTTTTTCCACTGGATATCCTTTAATATTCTGTTGAAGATTAGTTGACCATATAGTTGTGGGTCCACTTCTGGGTCCTCTATTCTGTTCCATTGATCTATGTGTCTGTTCTTGTGCCAGTACCATACTGTCTTGACCACTACATCTTTGTAATATAGCTTGAAGTCTAGAATTATGATGCCTCCAGCTTTGTTTTTCTTTTTCAATACTGCTTTGGCTATTCAGGGTCTTTTACGGTTCCATACAAGTTTTAGGATTGTTTGTTCTAGCTCTGTGAAAAATGCAGATAGGGATTGTGTTAAATGTATAGATTGCTTTCGGTAGTGTAGACAGTTTAACAATATTTGTACTTCCAATTCATGAGCATGGAATGTTTTTCCATTTCTTTGTGTCATCCTCAAGTTCTTTCATAAGTGTTCTACGGTTTTCAGAATACAGATCTTTTATCTCTGGTTAGGTTTATTCCTAGGTATCTTATGGTTTTTGGTGCAGTTGTAAATAGGATCGATTCCTTGATTTCTCTTTCTGCTGCTTCATTATTGGTGTATGGAAATGCAACAGATTTCTGTACATTGATTTTATATCCTGCAACTTTGCTGAATTTGTGTATTGGTTCGGCAATTTTCTGGTGGAGTCTTTCAGGTTTTCTACATAGAGTATCATGTTGTTGTAAATAGTGAAAGTTTTACTTCTTTCTTGCTGATCTGGATGCCTTTTATTTTGTTTTATTGTCTAGTTGCTGACTCTAGGACTTCCAGTGCTATGTTCAATAACAATAGTGAGAGTGGACATCCCTGTCTTATTCCTGATCATAGAGGAAAAGCTCTCAGTTTCTCCCCATGGAGGATGATATTAGCTATGGGTCTTTTGCTATGGCCTTTATGATACTGAGGAATGTTCCCTCTATTCCTACTCTGTTGAGGATTTTTATCAAGAATGGATGCTGTATTTTGTCAAATGCTTTTGCTGCATCTATTGAGAGGACCATGTGGTTCTTATCCTTTCTTTTATTAATCTGTTGTATCATATTGATTGACTTGCAAATATTAAACCACTTTTGCAGCCCAGGAATAAATCCCACTTGATTGTGGTGAATAATTCTTTTAATGTACCATCTGATTTGCTTTTCTAGTATCTTATTGAGAATTTTTACATCCATTTTCATCAGGAATACTGGCCTGTAATTCTCCTTTTTAGTGGGGTCTTTGTCTGGTTTTGGAATTAAGGTAACGCTGGCCTCAGAATGAGTTTGGAAGTTTCCCTTCCATTTCTATTGTTTGGAACAGTTTGAGAAGAATAGGTATTAATTCTTTAAATGTTTGGTATAACTCCCCTGGGAAGCCATATGGCCCTGGACTTTTGTTTGTTGGGAGATTTTTGATTACTGATTCAATTTCTTTGCCGGTTATAGGTCTATTCAAATTTTCTATTTCTTTCTGTTTCAATTTTGGTAGTTTACATGTTTCTAAGAATTTATCCATTTCTTCCAGATCACCCAATTTGTTGGCATATAATTTTTCATAATATTCTAATTGGGTGTTTTTTTTCCCTGTGGTGTTGGTTGTAATTTCTCCTCTCTCATTCACCATTTTTTTTTGAGTCATTTCTCTTTTCTTTTTTGATAAGTTTGGCTGGGGTGGAGTAGAACTTGTAAATGATGGTTCAGAAGATTTGGGACTTTTTTAAGTTGATTATATCTGAATGAGATTTTGGAGCTAGAGTTAATAATGGAATGAGTTAAGACTTTGGGGATATAGGAATGAGATGAATATATTTTGCATGTTAGAAGAACATAAATTTGGGGGTAGGGGGTGCCAGAGGATGGACTGTTGTGGGTTGAATGTGTCTCCCCAAAACATATGTTCAGTATGAATGTGACCTTATTTGGAAATAAAGTCTTTGCAGATGTAATCAAGTTAAGATGATGTCATACTCATTAGTATCCCTATAAGAGGGATATTCAGACACAGACATGAAGAGAATGCTATGTGGTGGCAGCGGACAACACTGGTGTGGTGAATCTACAAGCCAAGGAACACCAAGGGTCGCTCACAACTGCCAAAGCTGGGAGAACGGCATGGAACAGGTTCTCCCTCAGTGCCTCCAGAGGGAACCAATCCTACTGACACTTTTATTTCAGACTTCTAACCTTAAGAACAGATACAATAAATTTCTATTGTATTAAGCCACACTGTATGTATCACTTTGTTACTGTAGCCGTAGGAAATACCATTTCCTTTGGTATAATGAGAAAAGACAGTAACAATGCCTCTACTATATTGAGATAGAGAATCTGAAATCAAGCTTCCTAGTTGTGAAATTCTTACAGACCGAACCTGGGTGTTCATTACAATTCAGTTTGCATATTTACTTTGGGATACCCTGGCCTTAATTGGAAGTATCTTTACACCCTATTACTTGAATGTCTGAAGAGAAATTTGAAGCTGTTGCCAACATCACTTCATAGCAAAATGACAGGAGGGTGAAAACAACTGAGCATCCTTGACTTGTTAGGCATACTCTCTAAAGCAAAGGAAACTCAACAGATTAGTGACCTTCTCTGAAATAAATAAGTTAAAATGCACCAAGAATCAGAACACTAAATTGTATTTAAAGTACACACTTCAAGCAGCAAGCCTGTTTATCCTACATTTTCTTTTCAGTAAACCACTACTGACAGCCTCAGATAATAGGGTTGCACCCTGATGCCATGTTGCTATCACATTTTGCCAACCCTGACGACACTGGATGAAGCTAAGGTTCAGACCTCTGGCCTATGGGCTGAGACATATTCTCTCTTTCTCAGGATTTTAAACTAAGACATAAACTGGGAAACAGTTAGAAATGGCCTCTAGATCCAGATGTTCTCGTCAACACAGAAGCTGAGGCAACCATTCTCAAACAATGTATACTGATGACCAACAAGGCTGCATCTGTAGCAAAGGGCAGAGACAAGAGATGTATCAAAGTAGAGGGTTAATGGAAGGGAAGTTTCTTGGGTTTTGCTGAAACTTCTGCTCTCAGGTCTGATTTTTCTTGATGCTCAGTTGTACATCCTTTGTTTCTGTTACACTATTTTGAATGGAATTTCTATTTCTTCTAATCAGATATCTAATCTCCTTGACATGCTCCCTTAATACAACTCAAAAAGTGTTAGGAATGATTTTGTTTTTAAGGAATGATTCCTCAAAAGGAGTGCCATCACAAATAACCTTGTAGTGAGTGGAGAGAACCACTCAGAGCTGGCCAAGAGTAAAGAGACTACAGTACCAGTTAGGAGGCTACCAGGAGACCTACTGCTAAAGGAAAAAGGCTCCATTTAGCTGCTAAGCCCTATGAGAACTACAGTCAACGAGAGATGCCATGAACAACACTGATTCCTTACAGCCTAGAGCTTATCATTAGGTACATCACAGTATTTGTAACTTTTCCACCTCAGGGTAAGGAAGTCTAGAGGGAGAGTGGGGACATACCATTATCAATTTCTCCAAATCAAAGCCATCATCCAAATAACCATCCAAGTAATGGACTAACCAGTCCATTTTAAGGATAAAAAGAGGCTTTAGGAGTAACTTACAAACTTCATATTAAGTATTCAATTTATAAAATTAAAGATAAAAATAAAATTACCTACCAAAAAATACTTTGATTCTTTTAGGATAAAAAAGATGAATTACAGGTAGTAAAGATAGAATATCTGGTCTTTTACATTTTTTTCCTAATGCATCAAATTAATGCATCTTTCAAATTAAGTCTGTGAGTTCCATTCTTTAACTCTTGTTCTGAAAACATAAATCCTGCTGAAATGGAATAAAAGTAGGTTAGAAAATCTCCGTTGTTCACTGATGAAAAAAATAGCAAGGGGATACAAATGAAACTCAACAATCCATTATTCTTAATGCCGCATAACATTTAAAGTTTAATCCCCAAATAGCTTTGAGAGTCACCAGACCTAATTATATTGGAATGATCGCACCTGATCTTAAGTTAAAATGCATTACTAAAACCCTGATAGTTCAAGAAGAAGGAAAAAAAAAAAGGAAGAAGAATTGATGTTTACCCCTTACAGTGCAGACAAAACTCATAATAATCACGTAGGTATGTGAAATTAAAACATCCCTGAAGAATTGTCTTTAGTAGTTTAGTTTGGATTTCAGTGATCTTGATATGCATATATATCAGCCACAAGCAAATGTTATGTTCCATCAAATGCTCATTCCAGATTCTTAATCTATTTTAAGAAGTCAATTTTTAAAAATGCAGTCTCATTTTTGTTAAATTAAACCTTCTAAATGGGAATGGCAACTCTCTATACATATGTCATCTTCTTTATTCTCTGTGAAATCTACAGAATAAAGTTAATTCCATTTCCACAGTGGGTAAACATCAAATGAGACTTTCTGTTGTTCTCTTTTAATAAAGAATTTTAATCTTTCCTGTAGGCCTTTATCATGAAAGAATAGGCCTCTGTTAGGTCTTTTCTGCAGTCAGAAGTAAAGAGACAAGCTAGGAAGACTGAGAACTCAGGAAGTCTATTGCAATGGTATTTCCATTAGGGATACAGCAGCCATCTGCCTACTTCTTTCATTGCTACCCCTGAAGGCTTAGTGACAGCAATCTTGGGAACGAGTTCTTAATTCCCCTCACCCATTTGCAGAATAAATCATGCCAGCAACTTATGCCCAGGATAGTTACTTTTTAAAATTTTTTAAAAATATTTATTTATTTTTTGAAGAGAGAGAGACAGTGTGAGCAGGGGAGGGGCAGAGAGAGAGGGAGACACAGAAGCTGAGGCAGGCTCCAGGCTCTGAGCTGTCCACACAGAGCCCGACACGGGGCTCAAACCCATGAACCATGAGATCATGGCATGAGCTGAAGTCAGCTGCTTAACTGACTGAGCCACCCAGGCGCCCCAGGATAGTTACTTTCACTGAAGAAGCCTATGCCTTACTGAAGGCATACTTAATGTTTAAAATTAGACAACTCCAATTCATACAACAGACTTAAAGCTCACCTTCAAAAAGAGTTCTTACTGACATAACCTAAAGATTTAGAAAATTACTATTGCCATCAGGTCCCGAATATCTTAACAAAGAACTGTGAGTCTTAACAGTAATAAGATCTTTATTTGGGGTCCCTAATTCAAGTGCACTTGCCTGGGATTTTCTGGGAGCGAGTCTAGACCAACATGATATGGATACCAAAAGTGGGATCTAAACCACTTAGAAACTGGGTGTATACATGTACAATCTTACTTTGCGGGAACACTGACCAGTGTTCCTATTCAGGGAGAGGGAAAACAAACTTGAAATCTTCTATTTACATAATCTGTAGGTTGCTCCCATTCACAAATCGTTAATAACTAAGGAAAGAATATGAACTGCTTATCTATGAATATAATGTTAGTTCAAACCTCACTTCTGACTGTTTTCCATTTCTGTGTTTTTATATCCACAACTCATTTATTTAAATATGTATTAAGCACCTCACTATGGGCCAGGCAGCATTATAAGCAGTAGTGATGCAGCAGCAAACAACACAAGACAAGTCCCATACTATCATGGAGCTTACTTTCTGCAAAAGGGACATTTATAATAAACAAGTTAAAACATAGGTAATATCATTTCAGAAAGTACTCAGTGCTGTGAAGTAAATAAAACACAGGGATGTGCTGGAGAGTAGATTAGCCTGGGAGTCAGAAACAGCTCTCAAAGGAAATGACACTGAACTAAGATTGAACAACAGGAAGTAGGAGCTCATGGATTCAATATTGTAGGCAGAGAAAACATGAAGTATCATCCTAAGGTGGAATGAATCGGATACATTCATAGAACAGAAAGACGCTCTGAGTGAGTTGATTTAGTGAGAGAGGAGGAGAACGGTTAGAGATGACAACAGAAGAATAAGCAGGAACAGACTAGGTAGGGTCTTGTAAGCCATCATAAGGAGTTGGATTTTACTCTCCTTGTAAGGAGTCAGGAATACAATGAAAAGCCACTGAAAGAATTTAACCAAGGGAATCACATGAACTGATTTACATTTAAAATTTCCTTCCAGCATCTGAGACCAGACTGCTGGTTCACACCAGGCTATCTGTTCCAGTGGACTGAAAGCTCAGGGGAACTGGAACTTTTCTGGACTGCAGTGACCTAAGACTTCCTGATTCCGAATGGACCAGATGAGGATACTTTATTCAGTACCTATACACTAGCTACAGCTTGCTCTGCAGACATGAGGAGAGGCCTCAGGTCACTCTCCCTGCCACTTAAAGCCATTTTATTTCATGAAATGAAGTACCAACAATACAAGAAAATCCACCACCTGGACAGGCTGTAGCTGGACTACAATTGAAGTTAGACTGCAACAGTCATCTATAAAATGCTAAAGAAACCCAGTGTGCAGACAGCAGGAAGATAATAAATCCTGGTTTGTAGCATTCAGTGATTGCACTAAGAAGTAGCAAGTCTATTTGTACTGAATGTAAATGTAAAACATAACGGATTGTTGCCTAGCAAAGGGGAAAAATGCTTTGTCACATACAATATTTCTGATGGTTGTTTGGTTAGAACATGAAGTGATTGATATTTCCTAATGCATATTGTTTAAAAGGCACATTTTATGGGCTGTGGTCCTGTAAATGATCTTTTTTAATGGTCATGAATTCTCAACAAGCTGAAGCAGTAAAGGAAAAACAAATCTCCAAGGTGAAATAAGCTTACAGAGGCCAACCTCAGAAGGGGAAAAGGAAAACAGTAATCATTACGTGTAAGGCACTTCTGATATATTATTTCACTCATACAAAACCCTACCACTGAAGGGTACTATCCCGTTACTAGATATGGGAAAACTGAAGCTCACATATGTTATAGAGCTTGCCCATCATCATAAAATGAGTAAGCATCAGAGCTGTCTCTGTAGTCACAGCTCTACCTGAGTACAGACGCCGAGTTTCTTCCAAGAAACCAAGAAGGTCAAAGCCAACAATAAAGAAATTAGATGTTACATTCCAAAGGAGTGAAGCAGATGAATCTCTGGAGAACCTATATACAAAATGAGCCCATGTGCCCTTCCAATCAACCTTCCATTTCCACCACTGTTGACCTTTCCTGCTACCAACGTCTCAGGACAGGACTACAATGTAAAGAGGCAATTTATGCATGATCCCTCGCCCTCTTTTTTGGATCCTTTTCCTACCCAGCAATGACTTCATGTTTTCTTCGCTTTCATGTTTCCTTGGCCCATACAATTACCAGCCTCTGCTCTCATATTCTTCATTCATGTTACAATGGAAACAACTTACGCCAAGAAGACAAACCTAAAAGACATTCATTTTATGATAATGAGATTTAAACTATTAAAATTAATCTCCACATTTTTCAGAAATCAGTCCACAGACAGGGGTAACTTATAGAGAACCAGGACATGTCTCAGGTCTTGAAATTAATCTGCACAGATGGTACCTATGGCATGAATTAAAGTAGACGCTGGTGCAGTAATTGCCCCATCAAAGCTTAGCTGCCATGCCTCCCACTTCTCTCCCCTCTGGCCACCCCTTCCGAACATACATTGTCCTTTTCCATTTCTGTATTTTGTCTACTACCATGCGTCCCACCCGAAATTCTCTCCTTTCTCTTCTTTACCCAAATCCTATTCGTCTGCACAGCTCTTGTTCAGGACCAGTATTTTTTTTAAATAATAAATTTTATTAGCATTAAATACATGTTCAGTATTAAAACTTTTAGGGATGCCTGGGTGGCTTAGGCAGTTGAGCATCTGACTTTGGCTCAGGTCATGATCTCACAGTCTGTGAGTTCAAGCCCTGCGTCGGGCTCTGCACTGACAGCTCAGAGCCTGGAGCCTGCTTCAGATTCTGTGTCTCCCTCCCTCCCTCCCTCCCTCTCTCTCTCTCTCTCTCTCTCTCCCTACCTCACTCATGCTCTCTCTCTCAAATATAAATAAACATTAAAAAATTATTTAAAAAACTTTTAAAATACAAACATATATAAAGAAGGAAATTTTTAAATCAATGTTATTCTATTGCCAAAGTAACCATTTTTAATAAGCTTTACCTGTCCTTAAGCCTTTTCTGATCATTCCACTGCTCTCTCAACCTCAATCTCTTTCTCAGCCTCTCTCTCTCTTCTTTGAACTCTTTCAGTTTATTGATACAGTTGCTTATACATTTATTCAATTACTTCTTTAAAAACTGTTACGAGGTCCACCTATTCTATATCAGACATTATTTAGATTCAGGGTGGTAAACAGGACAGATACGGTTTCTGCCTGGATGAAATTTACAATCTAGTGCCTATAATTATGACTTATCACTTAACATATCCAACTTACTAATTTAACAATCTGCATTTTATAAGTGAATATTATCTCCTAAGTCAACTGAAACTCCTTGGGGTCAGAAAGTACATAATGTCATTATGTTCCATGCTTTTTATTATAATGCTCCCACAATACAAAAAGGCAGAAAGCTGGCCTTTTCTTCGTATCAAAATCAGCTTCAATTACATGTGACAAAAGCCCTAACAACGAACACGCTGTTGATTTATAAACATTGTTATATTCTATTCCATCCCACACTAGATCATATTAATTAAAAATATTTAACAGTAAAATCTTAATTGAGGATTACAGTTTAAATCCTGCCCAGGCAGAAATGAAGTCTGCTCTATATTAACATGGTTTCTGAGCAGGATAAATTAAACAACTATTATCTGATCAGACACAATAAAAATATGGGAAATTATAGTGAAACAGGTAACATGTGTTTATTGTGCATGACATAATAACTGTCACTTGGATGGTATCTGGCACAGAATGGATGCTCCAAACTATTTGCTAGATGAAATGGTGTTGAGAGTTTTTGGGTAAGAAGAGCAGGGGCATGATATAAGGAGAATTAGACTCTGGGTTAGGTGACCTGGGTTCTAATCCTGATCTTGCCTCTTCCTGATCTTGCCTCTTCCTGATCTTGCCTCCTTTACCTTCATGGGCCTTAATTTCACATACAAAGAGGGGTCAGGTTACCCACGCTCAGTTCTTTTTTTTTCCATATTCTTTCTTTTCTATTCATTGCCTTATTGCCTGAAACATAAAGAGCAGTAGGAAAAGAAAGGCTATACAGTAGACGTTATTTTCTTGCAGTCAATAGCATTTATTTACTTACTTATTTCTTTTAACTGGAGTATAGTTGACACACAATGTTACATTAGTTTCAGGTGTACATTAGTGACATGACAGCTCTATACGTTATGCTATGTTCACAAGTATAGCTACCATCTGTCACGATACAAAGCTATTACAATACTATTGACTATTGATGTATTCATTCCATAACTAGAAGACTTTTCACCTACTTTGCCCTCACTCCTCTTCGCCCATTTTGCCCAGCCCCCCACCCTCCCCTCCTCTGGCAACCATTAGTTTGTTGTCTGTATATATGGGGCTGCTCCTGCTGTTTTTGTTTGTTCATTTGTTTTGGTTGTTAGATTCCACATATAAATGAATCTACACTCAGTTCTTGAATAGTAAATGCAAAGCAAGTACCACAAGTAATATATTTGGTGTGACATATTTTGCTAAACTTCTCCTAACAACTCAACACAGATGAATTCTTTATGTGCCTTTCAAACACAACTCTTAATTGCAATAGTATACATGAATCAACTCATGTTGTATAGAATACACCACATTCTACAGCACTATTATGCACAAAGTAGAGCAACTTCTGGGGAAATGTTTTATTATATTACAATCTTCTTTGTTAATCTAAAGTTATCAACTTATTTCATAGACTAAAAAATAAATTCTATGCTTCTATCATAGAGAATATTCCTTCCTTATGGTTTTCAGGAGGACCTCCTTTTTCCTTTGATGATCCTTTAGTTTTTATTTTCTCTTTATTTCATCTCCCCCATGATCATCCACTCCCAACCTCCTACAACTCTTTATTATAGACTACCAGGGAGATAGAAATTAAAACTAGGCATACCCTTGCCATTTGGCTTGTCTACATGTACTAGTGAACAAATATTAAGGAGACTTGCCTACAGAAAAGCAGATATCAGGCCACAGAAGAAATCATTCACCTTTTATTCTTTTGTTTTTAAAAAAAAATCAATTCCTCTCAATTAGCAGGCTTACTCCCATCCCAGAGCACACCCAGTCTTGTCTTTTACCACCTCATGTACAGTAAGCTCAAGCCATACTGAACTGCAGTTCTCTGCACTGCCCATGCACATTCTTGTTTCAGTCCCTAGCCCCATGCATAGTAACCCTTCTATAAAAATTCCCTCTCAGGCTGGCCCCTCACATTTATGTTGCTCCTGCTCATTCTTCAAACTCAACTGAAGCATCATGTCCTCTGAGGAATAGTTCTTAACACCGTCTCTCCTCCCACTCCACCTGCCCAAACAGACATTAAGATCTCCTTCTCCTCCCACAGCCCAGATAACAAACTTCTGTTACCTCCTGTCTTCCTTCATACTTTTCACATTAAACTATTAGCTCTTGGGAGAAAGAATCACCTCTTATTCAACTCCCTTATCCCAACAAAAAGGCACACTATAGGTGCATAAGAAATGCTCACTGCTGAGTGAATAATGAGTAAAAAAAAAAAAAAAGTATGTATCAGATATATGAAAAAGGAACTCAAATGAATAAACCAAACACCGGGTTTTAGGACTTTTCTTTCCTCAGAGCATGGTCTCCAAAGAGTCGTGGATTTTCTTCAGCACGTCCATTACACCACATGCTTCCTGAGATCAGAAAACAAATCTTTTGCTTTATAATTTCTTCTGATGGCACACACAGAAGAAAGAGCTTTAAAAGTGTTTTTTTTTTTGATGAAAATTATATGTTCCTTTCTATCTATGGATATTTAAAATTCCTCACAGTTTGAACCAAGAACATAAAGCTACCTAAATGTTAACTTGCCTTAGAGTCCAAGATACTAATTTACCAAATACTTCACGCATTTTTGATGCAAGTGATCCTAGACCACACTTGTAAAAATGCAAACATAGATCTTTAGAATGGATGGACTCTCAAAGAGCTCTGAGTCCAACCTCTTCATTTCACTAACAAGGCCAGTCAGTTATAGGGTTGGAATGTGTTGTTGGAAGCTATGTAGCTAATTACTCGAGGGCTCAAGTGATGGTAGCCCTACAGGATTAGAAGCTTTCTCCACTTTACTTACGAACAGGCCCTTCAAGATATCTCAAGTTAAGAACCTTGATTACCTCTAATTCCCCTATTTGGTATTTATTCAATGATTTCTTAACAAATGCTTGTTTTCCTCCCAATATTTTTCAAGTTAAACATTCAGGAAGGAAGAGGAATTAATAATGATAATTTAGATGAAGATTGGGTCTTAAGTATCAAGACCTTTAGATGGTACTCGAATTGATGAGTTGTTTGGCAATATTACGTGGTATATATGAGAAGTGTTTGCAGAGAGTCTCTAGGAGTACTTGAGGAGGTTTAATAGCACCTGCCATTCTTAGAATGACCACAGAAAACAAAACAAGAGTCAAATGCCTGAAGCTTCTTTAATATGAGAATTAAAGTGATACCAAGGTACTACTGTATTAGTTACTCCTTCAATAATGCTAATTAACAACCCACCCCCAAACTCAGCAGAATATAACAATAAGCATTTGTTCTCATGCTCAGGAGTCTTCAGGTTGGCCACCAATGGACTGATCTTGGCTAGGCACAACTGAGAGGATGCAGTTGGGCTTGAATCTCTAGTGCAGATTGGGTGTCTGGGACCTAAGTTGAAAAGGATGCAGTTACCTGGAGAAAGCTCTTCTCATGACAATGGCAAAAGAACAAGCTCCACCACTAAGCCTTTCTTTTATGTCTACTTTATGTCTACTAACACTGCACTGACCAAAGCTAGTCACATGGCTGAGCCCAAAATCAAAAAAAAGAGTATACTCTACCACAGAAAGATGTGGAGGGAAGTGAATATTTGCTGAAAAGAAAAGAAGCTATACCATCACAACTACAAAGCTGGCTTAAAATTTGAATCCTTCTGACCAAAATTGGGAAAGAAGTGTATTGTTTAACATAAGCCCCATGTGAACATATTTAAATATCACTTGCCTTCTCATTCTGTTCAAAGCTATAAGGGGAGAAAGGAAGGTGACAGCAAAAAGAGCTCATTAGGAACACAAATGATCCATTCAATTAATAATGATAAGATGCCTATTGACACAGAATGACAGGACTTAGCCCAATTCACTCCATACAGGTCATCCTAAAATTTAATCTGGGTAGAGCTTTGGAAGAAATGCTATTTATTACATGTAACAAGGGGATTTGGAGATAGAGATAAGTTTCATCCTAATATGTTCTGGTTCTAGCAAGCCACTAGTAGAAAAGTCTTTCCCTCTTCCTATTTTAGTCCAATCTTATCTCAACCTACCTCTCAGCACTCCACCAGGTCTCCTGCTTCTCACTTTAGACAATGCATATCTCTGACTATGGGAATATATATAGGACTATTGTATGCTATAGACAATGCATATCTCTGACTATGGGAATATATATAGGACTATTGTATGCTATCATTAAAACTGATTCTTCACAAATAAATTTAATACTGAACTATCAACAGTATCACTGATTTTCAGTTGTAATATTTAAGTTATATAATCAAATTAAATGTTTGGGGCAATCCCAATGTATACTTGATGTCCCAACATTAAGTGTTAATAGTGCCACCTTCCATGCTCAAAATTATCCTGATTTGTTTAAAACACCATATGTAAACCCTAATTATAAAAAACCACATGATGATCTATAGACCATCACATTGGCCAATTACCCCCATCTAAGCTTTGGTGAAAATAAACTACCAGTTGATTTCAGAACTACTTGGTAATGTCACCAAAATTTCATTTTGGTAATCATGCTAATTACCATTAATATCTTTCCAATTCTAGTAACTTCTTTCCCAGTATCCTATATACATATTTAATGCTCTTTTGACAGAAGCTTCTATAATATACCATGTTTACTGCAATTGGTTTCTTGGGCAATTGCAAGTTTGTTGAGCTTGTTGAAATGCAGAGTAGGTTAAAATGAAAAACAATAATTTCTCAAGTGGTTTAGACTTCTAATTGGCAAATTAGAGGATAAAATCTTGAAATCAGGATTATTTCTCAAGAGACAGTGCCTTTCTTTGTTAACCATCCTAGTCTTAGAATTTTTTAATGCATAGATTTACTGGTCAGGAATACTTTGACATTGTTTCCTATACTGCAAATTCTATATGCAAAATCTTCTTCAATGTTTCTGGACAAATATAGTGACAGATATTCAGGTCAATTCTATATAAAATTCTCCACCCATCCCCACCACCCAAAGCTGATCTGGTTACTTTGGATAACATGGTCAGTTCATGAGCAATCAATTAATACATCTGGGCTATCAATCAGATCCAGTCAATAATCAGGCAAATCATCTAAACATAATAGATTATATGACAAAGCATAGACTCAACACAGATACTATAGAAACAAGTCAAACTATCTAAGATAAATATTATTTTTAAAATACCTTCTTTTGAAAAATATAACTGTTCAATGAAAACAGTTTTCATCTCTCTGTTGGCCTTTCAACAATAAAGATTGCTTCTATCCATTCTCTGTTGGAATTTCCAGATTTTCTCTTTCATTTCCAAACCATTTTTTATCAGAGGCCACACTTTAGCTTTAAATTTGACCACAGCAAATTGCATTTGGTACTCTTTTTTTTTTTTTTTTTTTTAAAGAGAGACAGAGCATGAGCAGGGGAAGAGCAGAGAGAGGGGGAGACACAGAATCCAAAGCAGGCTCCAGGCTCTGAGCTGTCAGCACAGAGCCTGATGCGGACTCAAACGCATGAACTGTGAGATCATGACCTGCGCCGAAGTTGGATGCTCAACCGGCTGAGCCACCTAGGCACCCTGCATCTCTTAAACCATGTTTTGTCTGGTCACTTGAATTGCTTACGGAACACCAGTTCAACCACTGAAAAAGCAGCTGCTATGGTATCACAGGGGAAACCATGCTAAGTTGTTAATGGCTAAATGACAAAAGATAGCTAAATGGCAAAACAAATTATCTTGTCACTGAATACGTAAACAATCTACCTGTTTGACCAAAGGAAACATCAGTCATACCAATTTGTGGTTGCATGACAGAAAAAAAATTAATTTAACCTTGTCTTTGCAGCTGGTTCTGATGATTAGGAAACTGCTGTAAAAAAAAACTCAATTAGACTCCAGGAGAACTCATTTTCAAATACCGCCTGTCAGGTTAGAAGCTGATGCTTACAATTAACAGACTAGCCCTCCTAATTTCAGTTAAATTCTCAGGTTGCCATAGCACACATGACAGGGTCATGCATATAGTCAATGCTCAACTGGGTATTAATTGAGGACCAAAATTAGGCTACATAGAAACTAGTGGTGCTTACAATGGCCATTTTCCTCCATTCCACAAAATAGTAAGTACCCAGTGTGCTTTGCAGAAGTTTACTAGATTACTCCTTTTCTGAGCAATCATGGTCATAATAAAATATCCCAGAAAAAAAATTCTTTTGTAGCTGTTAAGCTTTTTTATAATATCACATTTAAACAAGACTGTTAGGTCCTACACACTTGTTTGAGTCACAAAGTACTGTAGAGTCCCAGATTGCAGCAGAAAAGGACAAAAACAGTATTCTGTGATGTCATAAAATGAGGAACTTTACATAACCAGCTATTCTGATTAATCAAATGTCATTTATGTATATATACACAAATGTATATGCATATGTATGTATTTTATACTTGAATGTAACACTAAACATATATTGAACATGGTCAATTTTTCTTCCACTATAAAACACATCAAAATCTTCTAAACTCTTAGGATTATCATTGTGAAGGCCAACCTTTCTTGTTTTAATTGTGGAAGATTAACAGATTCACAGAAATGCTAGGTAACGTACAATGGGAGAGCTAGATATGACAGCTTTTACCGTAAGTGGTGCTAAGCGACCTTTGTTTTTATCCTAGCAGTTATCCTCTTACGTGAAAAACTCTCTGCTACTTCTTGGATTAAGTGAAATTTTAGACAGGAAAGAGTCTAAGGGGTACAGGGTTTCTTGTGAAGGGGATGAAAATGTTCCAGAATTAGATCATGGTGACACTTGCACAATCTTGTGGATATACTAAAAACCACTAATTGTATACTTCAAAAGGATGAATTTTATGATATGTGACTTACAGCTCAATAAATTAAAAAACTAGACATTCTTATCCCTTAAGAAACAATCTGACTTCTTTAATATATTAAATAAATGCAACACAACTAATACAATGCTTACAACTTATATATAATTTTATATTATATAACCATATATAATTTTTAATTATATAATCATACATATAATCACATATAATTTTAAAATCTTACTTCAGGGTTAACAGCAAGGAAGCCAGGAATAGGGCAAGGGTTGGGCAAAGGAAATAGGGTTCCCACCAAGTTTAGGGACTAATTTCTTGGAAGTGGGTACGTGTAGGATTCCTCAGCTGAAGAATATATCTAAATCATCATCACTCTAAATATACTAAGAAATCAGGGAAAAAAAATTCACCATGAAACTTCAGCAAAAGTACACTGAGACTACAGGAAATTACTCAAAAGCAGGCTTCAGGAACAGAAAGCAGATAAAATCACATTTTTGTGATGGAAGCTGCAAAACCAATTCAATACTTTCCATTTTAATTTTAGAACCCTGACAGTCTCTGTAAGGGAAACCATTCGGAATGGTAGCTGCACTGGACTTCCTTGAAGATGGTTGGCCCCACATCAGGTAAAATAAGTATTTCAGGAATAGAGAAATCATAAGCAAATGCTACCAATCACTTTATGTCTATTTATCTGCCAATATAACTGAATATCGTCTCCTCTTCCTCGTAACAGTAGGACCTGGACAAACCTCACCGATGTTGTCTGGAGCTTATTCATTTAGTTCATTTATGATTCATTTAATTTTGCCTTGATTTACTTAGAGTGGAGATGTCATTTAAAAATTACAGGATATCTATGTTCTCTAAAATAAAAAGCATTCCAATGTTCTACATAGCTTTCCATTTACTCTGTCAGCATAATATGATCCTCCCTATGGACATTTGAATGGCACATATAACAATAACCGCGATGATTCAGAATGCCCTAGGAAAATGGTTTCTTTATTAATTATGTTTTTCTGGTCAATTTAGAATATTTTAATTCCCAAGCCTTACAGTAAAAATCTTTCTCAAAATGTATGTGTGTACTTACCAGCCTTATCAGATAGAGTCACCATAACTGAATAGTTCTCTCATAATCAGAGGTAATAATAAGCATATACTACATTAGAAATTAAGGTAGAGGCGCCTGGGTGGCTCAGTCGGTTGAGCGTCCGACTTCAGCTCTGGTCATGATCTCACAGTCTGTGAGTTCGAGCCCCATGTCAGGCTCTGTGCTGACAGCTCAGAGCCTGGGAGCCTGCTTTGGATTCTATGTCTCCCTCTCTCTCTGCCTCTCCCCCGTTCATGCTCTGTCTCTCTCTGTGTCAAAAATAAACATTAAAAAAAAAAGAAAGAAATTAAGGTAAATTATAATAAATTCAGAATAATTTTTGAAGTTTTTTTTTTAATTTTTATTCTTTCTTTATTTTTTTGGAGAAGATTTTTTTTAAACAAATGAAACCCAATGGCTTTCTTGATTTATTGTTATTTTAATCTATTTTCAATGTTATATTCCAAAAAAAAAAAAGAAAAATGAAAAGAACTCAATTATAAGGAGTTAAAAGTCATAGAATAAGAAATCAGTTATAAAAAATAAGTATTTTATTTTACTTGTGTTCTAGTTAATAAAAATAAAATAAAAGGACTGGAAACTCCCATCTTTCCTATAATTTAATTCAGTGGTGTTCAACCTTAAATACACAAGAAGATCACCTGAGGAACTTTTTAAAACTTTCTGGAACCCCTCCCGTAGATTGTGTTTTAGGTGGTCTAAAGACAAACCTAGTCATTGATAATTTTTTTAAAGTTCCCCAGGTGATTCTGTTGATTAGAACTGAGAACCACCATTCCTAAATCTTACTCCCCACACAGCTCAAACTTTACCCTCTCTTTTAAGCTTCTCTGTATAGTTCTGCTTAAAGTAAGGTTTTTCTCCCCCAAACTATCTATAATGGAACCTGTGTCTATAACCACCTGGATCTTACCTGTTACAGCTTCTTGATCTACCTGGTACTTATTCCACTTCCATGGATATATCTTTTACTCAACTACATCTGTGACCCTGGAGCTGACATTTGTTTGCACATATTAAGTCCTCAATACCTATTTACTATAAGAATGAATGAATGAATGAATGAATGAACGAACGAAAATAAGTGCAACTGCTTTGCCATATTCCTAATACTTGGTCTCATGCCCCATTCTACTCCCTTACTAATCTGCCACCTTGTTTCCCCTTCGCCACAAACCAATAGTCAGTTTAGGGCCCCAATCTTTTTATGCAGCTGTTCAACTTAAAATACACAAAGAGGACCAGACTTTGGGGAAATATAGAGGGCTATATTCCTAACATACTCAGCAAAATTAGAAACACAAAAAACTAACTTACCTTCAGGTGACTAAGACTGCCACTTCCTGGAGTTTACTCCAAACCTATATATTTTGTCTTTTAATAAACAGGGAGCCACTCGTCACTGGATTGTCTTCCACTTTGCACAGTGTGCACTATTCTGATCCAAGATTTATTTAATGTCTATGTCTTATTTTATATAATGCTGTGACACCACACGGAAGCTAAATTCTAAGTGTCATGTTTCAGTTTTGAAAATGCCACTTTCAATCTAGACAAGTTAATGTTTCAAACTGTAACTATTTAGAATAATGGTAAGCTTCCTTTCATGACAGGTCATTTCTCACTTGTCTAAATTCAGATATTCTTGATTTGTCATTGGATGAAATCAATGCATAACTTTGGTCTCTCTAATGGATAATTAAGTTGGGTGACATCTTTAAAATCCTGTAGGAGAATAAACTAAGGGTTGATGGGGGTGGGAAGGAGGGGAGGATGGGTGATGGGCACTGAGGAGGGCACCTGTTGGGATGAGCACTGGGTGTTGTATGGAAACCAATTTGACAATCAATTTCACATTAAAAATAATAATAAAAGAAAATCCTGCAGGAATACAGAGAGCCATTTCTTGAAGGATGCAAATGAATCAGTTTAAAGAAAGAGCCATCCAATTATTAAGAGCCTTGTAGAATGAATAGTCATTGGTGATCTTGTACCTCTATAAGGACCCTTTGTCAATTACCTTCCTCTTTTCACCCTCAATGTCTATTCCCCAAAACTTCTAGTCCCACTGTTCATCTCTTCCCCTTCTACAGACTCTCCCCCAAAGAGATCGACTTTTTTCCCACTGACAAACATTCCAAAATATGAATCTAATCATTCTTGATGCTGAGTGTCTGATATGTAATCCAACCAGACGTCAAACATGACATGACCAGATAAACTTGTTATCTCATTCCTAATCAAAACCCTTTCCCTCCATCCCCTCTCTCAGTGAACAGCAAGCTGTCTGCCCACACGTAGCTCCAGAGAGGAATTTGGGGGAATCTTCACACGTCTCCACCTCTTCACTCACTGCCTTCCATCAGGCAATATATGTAGGCAATAAATTCTCTCCTTAGTGTCCCTACAACCTGACTGATTCTTCCTCCATCCTTCTTACTGCTACTCTCATCACTTTTCCCCTAGTCACTACTGAATTGTCTATTGACAAAAAGATCTAATCACATCATTCCCTGCTTAAAATCCCTCCCAGGCCAACTATTTTTTTTTTATGACAAGTAAACATAATACGGCATACAAATATCTCTGCCTCCTTGTCACAATCATCTCAAGCATTAACTACCTTCTCAGGAAGTTTCCCCTGACTCATCAATCTGGATTAAGAACCCTGCCTGGGATCCTAAAAAATGCTGTGCTTTGGGGATCAGACCATGTATTACCATGTATTATGTAATTAATGGTTTACTTGACTATCCTGCTGTCTAAAGAGTGAACTCCTTAAGGGCAGGGACTATATCCTCATTAAATTTTAAATTCCCAGCACTTAGTAAAATAACTGGTGGAGAGTAAGCAACTAAGAAATGTTTGGTGAACAGAGGAAGTGAAGAAATGAAAATGACATGGCATTTTTCTTACGTAAAGCAAACAAGTATTGGGGATGCGGGTACAAGGAAAATATAATAGGAAAAGCAAAAGAGAGACTTCTAAAATGAAGAGAACTAAAGGACTGGAAAAAGACCAACTTTCTCTTCCAGTCTACAGATGGCTTCCATTGCCACAGTGGTTAGTAGGAAACCTTTACGTTCATAATCCCTTTTGTCCTTTCTCCTGAATCTCAGATGGTTGAGCACAGCACAGCATTCTCTTTAAATCCTGAGCCTGGTAGCAGAATGAATTAGAAGTATGAAATCTTTTTTCTCTCCTTCAACACTGAGAATTGTTTGCATTATGCTGAAAAAAGAGCTATCTTGCAGCTCTATTCTTCATCAATATGTTCCTTACAGACTTGCTGAACACAACAAAATTAAAACATCTCTTTTTCACTGGATTTCTCCAAAGAAGAAAGAAAGCAAAATTTAAAAAGCATTTTTAATAATCACAGAAATCCTTGGCATGAAAAAAAAAAAAAGCAATGTATCAGAAAGTATGCATGAAACTAAATTCAGTCCAAGGCCTGAGATTAAAAAGTTGTCAGGGCTACCCTTCTCATAGGCATATAAGTGATAAATTAGGACATCTTATGAACTTTGAGCCAAGAGATCTCGATTTCAAGTCTTTGTTTTGGATAAGTCAAATTCGCTTGGCTCCAGATCCACATTGTAAAACAGGACTACCTCTCCAGCCTGCCTTATAAGACTATTTTAAGAATCAAATTCATGCATTCTAAAATGTATTTTAACAAACACTTTTTGAATGTCAGTGTTCTAGACATCATTTGTACAGCCCTCCTAGAACTCACATTCTAGTAAGAAAGACAGATAAGGGCACCTGGGTGGCTCAGTCAGTTGAGCATCTAACGGTTGATTTTGGTTCATGTCATGATCTCAAGGTTCATGAGATCGAGCCCAAACAGGCTCCATGTGCTAACAGTGCAGAGCCTGCCTGGGATTCTCCCTCTCCCTCTCTCTCTCTCTCTGCTCCTCCCCTACTCACTCATCCTCTCTCTCAAAACAAATAAACAAACATTTAAAAAAGAAAGAGCGAAAGACAGAAATCAAATAACTAGATGGATGTATACCTTCCTGGAATAACGAGTGCTCTATAAGGAAAGTATACCAGAGTAAGGGGACACAGAATGACAGGGCAGGGACACGTTGGTTGGGGGAAGGGAGGCTAGTTCTCTCTGAGGAACTGGTTTCTGAGAAGAGATCTGAGTGAAGTGAGAGAGTAAACTGTGTTAACATCTATAAGAAGAACATTCCAGGCAGAGGTGTTGCAAGAGAAAGGCCTTGAGGTAGGCACATGCCTAGGATTCACCCCAAATGGCATAAAAGGGTGGCATCATTCTTCATAAATTTTAAATGGTTTGTATTTATCACTTTGGACCTTGAAAGAGCGTCACTCTTTGATGGATTACTTTATCAACTGAGCTAACTTTGCCACACACGTGCACACACGCACAGTGCACAGCTTGTCTCCACCCTCTATGTCCTGTGATTCAACAGTCCGGGATTTCTCATTTTCCTTAGACATTAACAGTGAAGCGGTAAGAGCAAACAGTACCACAGAGACCTCCAAAGTCATGACTTTTGTTGATTTTAAAGCACTAGCCAGGCCCTTGTTAAAACTGTAGCCTAACCTTGGTTCTACCATTAGAAAAGAAGACAGAAAACTTAGAGATGAGTAAACACAAAAATGACAAACGTCAATCAAAGGATTTATACAGGAAAACTAAAGAAACAAATAAATGAGTTAGGACACACATGGAGATTATAAAGACAAACCATAAAGAGAAAGAGGACAGACCAAGTTTTATTTGTTAAATGACAGCTGAGGTTGGACCACTAGAGTAGACAATGATATAACCAGATCCCTAGAGAACATTTGGTTCTATAGGGATCTCAAAAATATTCAGCCCACAGAGAGCTTAAAAATAACAGGAACTTCAACATAGTGAAATCCGCAGCTACAGTTTTAGAATTCCTTTTCCCTGACCCTCTCCTTTGCTACTTACATCTGCCCCTCAAGCAGACTCATCTGCCACCTCAAACCCGGTCCTTCCATAGTCTGTTTCTTATCTCTCAAACATTGCTCCCAATGCTTGCTCTCTCCTATGTTTAATGCCCACCTGTTTTTTTGTTAGACATCTCTCGTGGTATGTCTTTCCGTGCTAGTTTCTCAATGTATCCGTGAACAAACTAATCTTCCCTCTCCCCCGAATTAGTTTTCCTTCATGACTCCACATTTTCAGTTCTGCGCACCAAAATTCTTGGTAACTCAGGCTCGAATCCTCAGAGACATCTTTGAGGCCTCTCCTCTCACCTCCTCCAAAGTTCAATCAATTATTAAGCTCCAATAATTCCCCCCTGAATGTCACTTGTCCCCTTCCCTCTGTTGGCCCTACCCCTCTCTTGTCTACAGAATATCGAGTGTCTCTGCAGCATACCTCTTCCTCTGGCATCTCTCCTTTTAACATATTTAATACAATGCCACCAGGGGATCTTCCAAAGTATACCCCCAATCAGGCCACTGCCCTCCTCAAAAAATCTTTGAAGGTTCTCCATAACTCAGAAACTAAAACACATGCCCCTATGCCTCGAGTTCAAGGTTCTCCATAGTGAAATCTAAGCCCATCTTTCCAGCCCTTTTTATCGTCCCCTTCTTACCCTCTCCCACATACTCACTCCAGCCTGTGAAGTGGCCCACTGTCCTCTAAACAGCTCCCAGTATTTTTCCTACTACTCTTGATTTGCACAATATTCTAACCCAGACTTCCTTCCCTATCCGCCTTCTAATATCCTATTTCTATTTTCAAAGCTGACCCAAAACACCACCCCAAGAATTGGTTCCCCAAAATAGATGTGATCTCTCTGGCTTCTGATTCCTGGTGGTACACTAATCATGCATGCATCAGTTCACTCCTCCAGCGAGTATTTGGTAAGTACCTACTATGCATTTTACCTCACATTATGGTTAATTATGTCTCCTTCTGTTCCTTCACTTCCCACTTTCCTCTCACCCTACTAAACTGAAAGCTCACAATCATAAGCGCACACAGTTGGAAGCTCACCAAAGATACCTGAATACAAGTATCTTTCAGTTTTATATTCCCTTTAGAACCTACCACAATGGCAGACATCTAGAAAACTAAATGCATTTGATCTGAATGGAGAAGTGTTGGACTGTTGTGCCCTAAAGGGGAGGCAGTATCTCAGCTCTCGTGAAAAAGAGAGAAATGGAGTGCACTCATCCCACACCTCACCCCCATCTTAGAATTCTCTTCCCTTGAAATCCCATAGCCTATAGAAAGTTTGCGGGCTCCATCACATTGGTTCTTGCTCCCTTCCACTGGGGTCTATTACAGTGTGGTTAGACAAGAACATGGGCCTATAATGCTCTTATATCCAGTCTGCAGGTCTTGTCTTAGAACGAAGCCAAGCTAAGGGGACACAGAACACATTCCAGGCACCTAGTAGACTTAGACGTCACAAGGCAAGCTGAATGAAAATCTCTGGCTTTGAGCTCATCAGCAGTAGAGGCTCATCCACTTTAAGGTCAATGAGGTCCTGGGGAAGCCATGCCTGAAAACCCAAGTCCTGGCTCTATTTGACTTCGGACTCCTGACAAGATATATGAGATCTGTCAGAACAAGAGAAAACACACTGAGAGAGAGAGAGACAATATAAAAATAAAATAAGGAGATGTTAAACAAAACAAAACAAGGTTCACCTGGGGGTTGAAGAAGTTATATGACCATTTTGAGAAAATGTCAATTTGTTCTATCAGTGCCTCTAAAACTACCCCAATCACATATCCAAGGGGATTAGTTATAAAAATACCAAAAGATAAGTTTGTAAAGGAATGTGGTCAAAATTAGAAATCAGTACCTGTATAAGTTTGAAGAGTAGATCATACATCACTCTAATACTCTACCACCTAAATTCTATGAAAAACCCAAATTTGAATAATTCTTGGTCTCCAGATTTAGGAAAATTTGATCTTGAAGAATACACAAATATTTTCCTTCTACAATTCAACATGTTCCAAATACTCTGCATTGACAGTTCCTGCTATAACAGAAGGTTATTTCTGTTTTTGTTGATGTTCTCTGACTTTAGGTAAGAAGTATAATGGCATTTCATTTAGAATTTCATGTGCATTCCACTGATGTCAGTAGACTGGCATTAATTATCCTGGAAAGGAATATTTGATGTATCTAAAAAAAAATCAGTCATGTGGAACAGTACACAGCCTCAGGTTTTAGGTATGAATTCTGAATCTTAATTCAGAAAGCCTGATACTCATATAACCCCCACTGTGTAAACTCTCTGACCTTCAGATAAAGCCTCGGTAATGTTTTACATTTATTCCATAAAGCACTAGAATGAGAGACAGTGTATGCTTTCTTCCCTGAAGCTTTCATCATTCTCCAGTGTTTTATGGCAAAATTTGTTTCAATTTCTGAGCTGCAGAGTCACAATGCTATGACCAAAATCTATGGGTCATATTTTCTTTATATTACAGAAGATCTGGATTGATCATCTTTTTGTGTGCAGTATATATCCGAGTAGCAAGGCATGTTTCTCCATTGTATAAAACTTCTCTCAACAAACACCCCCAGCAATATATTTTTTAACACCTAACCCAAATGCAACTCCCACAGATAATTTCTTTCAGCGTCTAACAATCCATAAAGCTCAAAGTGTTCTAGAACTTTTCAGAACTATAGTCTGATACTATAATTCATGCTGCATGCCTACACATGCATGCAGGCACACACACATTTTAAGCAGTCTTTCAGCCACTTCACCAAGGTATCTCACGGGTACATTCTAAGAACCAAGATGGACAAGTGGAGGCAGGATAAATTTGTTTGTGAAATGAGGAGCAAAGGAGACCCACAGAGACCATTCTAGAATAGCAGTAATCTGTGAACCAAAGAAGCTATTCAAAGAAACATCCAAGACAAGGGAGACCAGGTAAAAAACCATGTCCCCAGAAAAGACCTTCAACTGGGTTAAGCAAGTCTGGGAGGGTGAACAGAAGTCTCAGGCTTGAATTCCCTGAAGCACCAATATGTAAAGCAGGACCACACTGCACAGAAGATTGGGCTTTGCTTGTAGGTAAAGAGGGTACTCTTATAGCCAGGATGGCTATTCACATACATGGTGTTTTTTTTTTTTTCAGGCTAAATGTCCACTCTGAAAAATATGGTTATGAAATTGTCATATACTCAAAAGACTGGTATGCAATTATTAAACATGATGTTAGTAAAAAGGTTCTGATTACATGGGGGAAAGCATATATTTTAATAATAAATAAAAAGAAGATAGCAAACTAAGGAGATGCAATAGAACTGCTAAAAACCAAATTATGTATAAAAAAGAAGGCTGATAGAACTGGTGCAGCCACTCTGGAGAACAGTATGGAGAGTCCTCAAGAAGCTAAAAGTAGAACTACCCTACCAACCAGCAAATGCACCACTAGGTACTTACCCAAAGGATACAAAAATATAGGTTTGAAGGGGTACATGCACCACAATGTTTATAGCAGCTTTATCAACAACAGCCAAACCACAGAGAGACCCCACATGTCCATCGACTGATGAATGAAGATGTAATGTGTGTGTATGCATGTATGTGTGTGCGTGTGTGTGTGTATATATACACATACACATATGTACATATATACATATGTATACATATGTATATATGTACATATATATCATGGAATATTACTCAGCCATCAAAAAGAATGAATTCTTGCCATTTGCAATGATGTGGGTGGAGCTAGAATGTATTATGCTAAGCTAAATAAGTCAATCAGAGAAAGACAAATACCATATGATTTCACTCATATGTGGAATTTAAGAAACAAAACAGATGAACATAGGGGATGGGAGTGGAGAGAAGAGAGGGAAACAAACCACAAGAGACCCTTAATGACAGAGAACAAACTGTGGGTTGACAAGGGGAAGTGCGTGGGAGATGGGCTAGATGGGTGATGGGTATTAGGGAGGGTACTTTTGATGAGCACTGGATGTTGTATGTAAGTGACGAATTCCTGAACTCTACTCCTGAAGCAAATATCTCACTGTATGTTAACTAAAATTTAAATTTAAAAAAAAGAGAAAAAAAAGAGGGCTGACAGATTGCACCAAAATGTTAATTAAGATGTTATAAATGATTGTAATGTTTTTCTTTTTCATCATTATTTTGTTTTATTGTTGCTCCATTTTCTGCATCTGTGCATTTTTTAAATTTTTTTTTTACTGCACATGAATTATTTTAGTAATAAGAAAAGTACTAATAAGTCTTGTTTATTTTTTAGGTCAAAACACCCAGAATTGTGCTGTCACAAAAAGAGCTCAGAAGTGGGAATCAGAGGTCCTGAGTTTGAGAACAAACCTGATGCTGTCTGATGGTGTGGATTTAAACAAGCCACCTAATCTCTGTAATAATAACCATCATCTTCTGACCTAGTGAACATGTACTCTTTGCCATGGCATCTCATGAAATATTCACATCAGTGAAGTAGAGAGGTCTTGTTCCACCATCACATACATGATGAAACTGAGACATGGAGGATTCAAATAACTGCCCAAGATCAAAGACCTAGCAAATGGCAGAACTAGGAACAGAACTCAGAACTGCCTGTCTCTTGACCTTTTCAACTGTAAAATAAGGATATGCTGTGAGTCTCGAACTTGTCTACTTCTGCGTTCCCATGAAGGCAGGACTCCCTTAGTTTTGCTCACTGATATATCTCAAGCACTTAGACCACTGTTTAGCACATAGTAGGTACTCAGTAAACATTTGTTAAAATATCTGCAAAGGATATTGAAAGCATGGTTTTAAGAGCTCTGGAACGGCTCTCAAAAGTCACCTTCTACAAGCTGAAACTTCTTCCAAGTTTCATAGTTTAACTTAAAACTTTATGTGGACTTTGTGTTCTACTTCATAATATTGCATACGTGGTTTAATAACAACATCACAGTATGTAGTTTAACCTAAATATCATTTTTTCAAACTATTCAACTCATAAGTAACTTTAACCCCCTTTCCCTCACCAAATAAGTAATCCTGGTACTCCTGGAAGATTCAATATATTTATCATACGGTTTCTAGTATGCCTGGCACAACTCACATACCACCATAGTTGGGCTAAGGGGCTTGGACCTAAGTGGCCTCAAATGTTCTCACCAGCTCAAAAATGCTATGCCTTTGGAACAGAGTACAATCCACCAGAGAAAAGTGACCTGGTGACACATACAGCGGAACATTGTTGTTCTGGACGTAAAGATGTTATGTATCCCATCTAAGGCTACATTAGGTTTTCTTGGAGAGCTGAAATTAAAATTAGTGCATGTTAAGCTTACAATGAACCAAACCCCTAGATCTTTCTTATAGGGACTGTTGGAAGTCAGCTACTCCTCTTATACTGGCACATTTTTATTTTTGGGGCATGTGTGCAAGATTGTACATTTTCTCCCTAATGAGATTAGCCATTAGGTTCAGGTCATCATTCCAGTTGTGAGCTTTATTGGACCCAGTGGTGTCATCTATGACAGTATTCACCGGACAGAAAATTGTCAGATATGCCTTTCACATCTTCATCCAAAGCATTCACAAAATAAATACATAAATAAAAATTAGGGCTTGCCACTAGACACCTTCACCTAGGTCAAAGATAAGTCATGACCAAGAGGAAACACACGCCTTACAAGGACATATCAAAATCCTAGTGTGGGCATGAGATATTTTTATATTTTTCAAAAGAACAAGAATTTGCTTTAAAGGAGTAGGCAAACTGAACTAGGATGACAAAGAATAATTCATCAACGTTCTAGGTACTGTTGATCAATTACCTGTGACTCTGCCCATCTGCACTTTCATCTGTTTATGTCTACAGGATATAAAAAAAAAAAAAAAAAAAAAGTTGACCGCATGCGCTTCCAAATCAGGATCTCTGATGATCCATTCTAGTAGTATGTTTTTTAATGAGGCTAATTTGGCATTATTTAGTTTCATTGCTTTTTCTCTGAGAGTTCAAAAACAGTAGGCATTTTCTTCTGGAAGTTAAGATACATTTTGCTGGTATAAAGATTCTGGAATTTTCCTTTTATCCATCACTTTTAACATCACTTTTATCTATCCGGAGCAGATGTTTACAGAGCGCCACTTACACCCCCTCAGTCTTCCCTGAAGGTCACCACGCACTTTCTTCCTCCATTCTCTGCCAATGGAGCCTGCTGAATCCATGAGCAGGGCGGCTGCATCCCCCTGGGAGAGACAGTTCTGAGGCATGTCTCACAGTCAGTCTCTCAGAAGGACCTAAGACAGCACAAGTGAAATTCCCAACCGGAATAATTCGCTACAATGTACCTCTGCTTGCTTTCCTCCCTTCCTCTCACTTTCCCAATCCCATTCTGTTTCCTGGGATCACTTCCCAAAAACCTACTTGTACCCAAATCCTTATCTCTGAGTATGCTCTGGGGAAAATCAAAACTAAGGCACAATCTCCAACCTCACACTGTTCCATCTGTGTGATTTTTCTAAAATTACTGAAAGTGTTTTCCCAATCACATCAAATGTTGTTTCACTACCCACAGCTACAGTGTGCATTTGTGCATACAGACTAGAAATCACTGAAAACCTATGTATGGGTGCTTTCCTTCCACTGTTCCATCCTTTTGTGCCTCAGTGGCCCTTAGTCATGTTTATTTTACATTTTACAACATAAAAGTCATTCTTCTTGCTAGAGAAGAGGAAAACAAAATAGCAGTTAAGCAGTATTGTCTCGCGCGCGCGCAAGACACCTCAAGGTCATATTGAAAGTCTTCAAAAAAAAGAACCCAAGGTTAAATATATAAATATATTTCTAAAACTAAGCAATACCCAAATATTCATTTGAAAAGTTAAACTAACCATTTATAAAATAGTTAGCACCTATCTGTAAGTTACTACGAGACTAAGCAGTTTGGCAAGTGGGAATATTGTTTTTGTTATCTAAGGGTCTAAATCCCAAACTAGGGTTCTATTATTCTTTGAACAAACACTTCTTTAGTTCCCAAGATGTCAGGCACTGTGCTAGAAAATGGGGAGCTACATCTAGGAACAAGATATGCCCCCTGACAATAAGGACTTTACACTTGAGTGGACAGTGTTGACGGTGGGTATGGAGAGAAGCAATTCATTTGACCATTCCACATCAATTCCTACAGCCATTCAAGTAGAACCCTGAATTTCTATGCTAAATTGATACTTAATTCATACCCTAAAGCTTCTGAGTCCTTTTTAAAAAACTGGCATATTCTTCCTCCTTCACCTTTTTACCCAGATGATAACACAGAATATTCCTCACAGCTCCCAAAATTCTTTGTGATGTTCTATTCCCTCTTAATTCTCTTCCACTGGGACGTTTCATTCGGCTGAAAGTAAACGGCACCTTATTAAAGGTCCGAGAAGATGATGCCATAGGCAGAGGCACTGAGGGGAATATGCTGAGTCTATGGAAGATGATTGGCATGGGAAGCCTGCCAAATTAGCACATTATGTCCAAAATGACCACCTTGTGGTCAAGAACATCAGCCTTAAAAAACAGAACACCAAGGGTGCCTTCTCTGAAACTGCCACAAAGCAGATCTATTCCAAATGTGCCTTGCACTGAACTGCATTAAATCCTGGTAAGAAACTGAGGTCCCACAACACTGGTTTCATGCAGTAACTCAGCAGATTTAGGAATATGTCACTTCAGATACTGCCTGTCTTTGCAAGAAGCCTTTTCAGGCTGAACACAAAAAGTTCACTACAGACATACTGCATGTGATTTTGTACACCGTTTATAATGACCTTTTTCAGAAAATGCACTGTTGACATGATTCATTCTTTTTTTAGACTAGCATAGCAGTCGCTTTTAGAAAACTCAGCTATTGAAATACCTGAGTTTAAAAGAAGAAAATCCGCTTCCTATTATGTTTCTTTCATTAAAGTGAGTCAGATGTATCATTGCTATTTAAGTAGAATTATTCAACAGATTTGTTCTGGAAGAAAAACACTTCAGGAAACACAGTAACAGGTTTTCAAGCCCTTGCTATGGAAAAAGTATCTTAACTAATGTCCTATTTCCCTTCCTCCAACTGAATAAGCCTGATATCCACTGGCTAATGAGATGATACATTACAGAGACAGAGACATTTTGGTTTTCTGCTCCTTTAACTAGTTTTGTGGCCTTAAGAGAGTCACTTAATCTTCCTGAAACTCAGTTTCCTCTTTTTCAAAATAGACTCCTTAAGGATTAAAAGAGATGATATACTTACAATACCTGGCATAGAACTGGTACTCAGTAGACTGACTGATGGCAATGGAGTTAATAATTGCAGTAGAAGCAGCTATTCCCTAAGACAACTTGCAACTCAGGCCACTGCTCTGGTGCTCGTACAAGCTGCAAGCTCCCTGGTTCTGGGAGTCCACAGCTTTGGGAGATTTCCTATTAATTTTCACTCCTAGTATCTTAGACAACTGAAGTTTTCATGCACACCCAGTGAATCAGGATCAAGGACAATACCAACTTAATCCAGTTCGTGAGGCTGTCATCCCAATGACTCCAGCATGCCTACATGCAATTTATCATTCATAGAGATTTTTCACTCCTTATGATAGAGGGTAAGGAGAAGTCCTCATCCATCCCAGAATGGTCTCTTTTAGGAGATGCACCTGTCCAGCAAATACTGTTTACATAAATCAACTCTTACTTATTAAATCTTACTATTTAATCATATTCTTATTTAAATGTGAGTTACTCTGAATGTTAACTCCTCTGATACGGGTATTTTCTAACAACATTAAATGCTAAAGAATAAAAAACTATCCTGTCCAACAGACAAAATGTTTGATATACATACAGGTCAATGCCAAGACATGTGACACTTCTAGACTAAACACTCAGTGTTTGTCAGATTGTTTTACTCGTCAGCCATATTACTGTATAGTAAAATATAGTGTCAAAAAGCATTTATTTGAAAGGGCATTTGTTGGTTTGCCTGCCTCTGCTGTAAGACTAATTAGCCATGACAATTAGCATAGTTGCAGATCTGAAAAGAAATACGATTAACTGAAACGAAACCATGCTACAGGCAAGTCATTGTAAGAAAAATGAAGCATGAGACCTAACACAGGCAAAAATGCTGTACTTCCTCAGGCTCACAGGCACCAAATACATCCTTTTTGACACTTGGTGGAATGATAAACATTTTACAGTCTGGTAGGTACTTCTTAAAATTTTTTTTTTCAACGTTTATTTATTTTTGGGACAGAGAGAGACAGAGCATGAACGGGGGAGGGGCAGAGAGAGAGGGAGACACAGAATCGGAAACAGGCTCCAGGCTCTGAGCCATCAGCCCAGAGCCTGACACGGGGCTCGAACTCACGGACCGCGAGATCGTGACCTGGCTGAAGTCGGACGCTTAACTGACTGCGCCACCCAGGCGCCCCTGGTAGGTACTTTTTAAAGAGAGCTTGCACAAATGGCATTTTAATACCGAAGATAATCCAAATGTATAAATGTTATACATTTCAAGGAAAACATTCAGACAATATGAAAGAATTCAGAGACAAAAAAAACTCTACGTAAAATTCAAAATTTACAAGAAAATCAATATGAAATCTTATTTTTGGACATGTGGGTATTGCTGTCCCACATTTAAAACAGGTCAGAATTCTTCATTGATAGTTCCAAAATATGAACTCTAAACAGAGTTTGGAAGCAGAAGCTTTTTTGTAGCAGAAGCATTTCCACACACCGGTTTCTATGGTTTATTCTATGCATAGGTATTCCAATAGACGAGTAAAGCACATGAAATAAGTTAACAATTTGTCATCTGGTGGCACCTTGGACCTCTGCAATTCTTTAAAGGGCTTTCATTGTTTCGGTTTGGGGGCTCATTGGGACCTATAGTTTCCTCAGATTATGGATTTCTTTTCAGAACAGTAAATAAGCACACTGTATTTTTTAAAGGGAATAAACAGCAAAGATGAAATTTCACTTGCTGTGAAGGTCATGACCACCACCATGAGAATAAGTTTCTTCTTTTTAGGTGAGAATTGGAATGAGTTTATGATGACCTCAGTGTAGAATGTCATATCTCACAGATGAGGTTAAGCCAGAGAAAGATATTAATGCTCAAGGTAGGGCCATTTTACCAATTCTCCACAACCCACCTTGGTATTTTATACTCAGGTAAATTATTTTCCTCTTGGTTAAAAAAAAAAATCTATTGCTCTGTGCTCTATGGGTTTTTTTAAAGCTACATAAAAATAAGAAATTTAGTCTTGCTGTTTGCCTCTGAAGCAGGACAGATGTTTAAAAAATTACACTTAGCTTCAATATATGCAAATCTTATTTTTCCTAAAGGGAAAAAATTGCTAATGATGTTCTTGCAACTACAAAGTTCTCTTCACCTGAGGAGGTCATTTTAAGAGTTATTTGTTATGCAAAGTGAATACAGAATTAATGCAGAACCGTCGAAATTGTTTCTTGGGCATGTTATTCTAATGATGGCTAAATCTGAGGAAAATTATCTAGAAATGTTCATTCCAGGGATTCCAATCATCAGTTTTACTGAGTCATCAATTCCTTAATTACTCAATAATATACTTGCTACTTTACCCCATTTCTATTGGGAATAATCTCTGTCACCAACTGGGTGAGTGCTTTCATCATTTTTAAACAGCGAAAAATAGGAACATTTATAGAAACTATTACAGTTCAGAGAGACTTATATCAGTTTCAAAGAGAGAAGACACAGTTTAGGGAGAAAAAAAAACAATCTACGGAATAGGCATAAATTTAAGACCACCAGTTCATTCCTTTCATTGTCTGTATGTTTGAAAAATTTGAATGATACTTGAAAGACTTGAAGAGTGCTTTGTTTTTTGATTCAATAGTCAGTTGAGAAAAACCTTGTCCATTAAGTGAAGAAAATCTCTTCACTTCAATCTCTCTCTTCTAGGCCCAAAGGAGCCTAGATGAGACGGAGACCTCATCTTACTCTTTATTTCCTCCCAAATTCTTTTTTTTTTAAATATATGAAATTTATTGTCAAATTGGTTTCCATACAACACCCAGTGCTCATCCCAAAAGGTGCCCTCCTCAATACCCATCACCCACCCTCCCCTCCCTCCCACCCCCCATCAACCCTCAGTTTGTTCTCAGTTTTTAAGGGTCTCTTATGCTTTGGCTCTCTCCCACTCTAACCTCTTCCTCCCAAATTCTTAGCACAATGCCTGGCATTGGGAAGTGACTCTGTGTATTTTATCCCTGGAACACACCGTGATGAAATCTGACACCTGACAAACTCGAGATTTTTTTTTTTATGCCATTGAAAATATAAGGAGAAAGAAAAAGTAAAATCCTACTGCATACTATAAACGTAAGCACCTTATGGAAAGTAACAATTTGGGCTAATGTCAGTGGAAGTATGTTAACAAATAAGGAGCTAGTTCTTTAGGGCTGGTTTGCCTGGGCTTCCCAGATAGACTCGGATTCATTGACAATCATCTAAAGGTGCTCTATCATCTAAATTTTTAAATTTTTTTTTCAACGTTTATTTATTTTTGGGACAGAGAGAGACAGAGCATGAACGGGGGAGGGGCAGAGAGAGAGGGAGACACAGAATCGGAAACAGGCTCCAGGCTCTGAGCCATCAGCCCAGAGCCTGACACGGGGCTCGAACTCACGGACCGCGAGATCGTGACCTGGCTGAAGTCGGACGCTTAACCGACTGCGCCACCCAGGCGCCCCTCATCTAAATTTTTAAAGAGAATTTTCTAATCTAAAATTCTGCAGTAACGGGAATTAAACTTAAGGAAAATGGTGAAGTGTTGGGCTGGGTGAAAATACTATGAATCAGAATTGTGAACTGTGTCTCTCTGTACATGACTGCCAAGGTTAGCATCAACAAGCAGGCCACTTCTGAGACCCAAGAGTGAATCAAAGAGGCAGCTGATTTGTCACTTTAGTTATCTAAGCTTAATTTCCTTATTTATAAAATAACATATCACATGCCTGACTATAGGATTACTGAAAAGATTAAATGCCCTAGTGTGTATAAAACCAATGCATAAGCTATTTATTGTATATGGCTATGGAATACAATTGTTCGTTATAGGGATTGCTTCAATAATTCTTCTAATCTGGCCTCCATGGTTTGGGTGGAAGTTCATGGTGGAGTGGGAATATACCAACGCATGGAAACCAGACGCCTTCTAGCAGTCCTTGTTCCTACCCTTTCTAACTGGGTAGCTTCAGTCAGTATCTTAACCTCCCTGCTTTGGTTTCCCACTGGGGAAGAAAAAAAAAAGAACTATACTATGTTTACATAGCTGAGGCATTTAAAATAATCAAATGGAAAAACGGTTGTGAAATGCTATGCAAAACCAAGAGCTTTCAGCTAAGAGGAGCACATTTGTGTCTTGAAAAGTGAGTGACAGAAAGGTAAAATGACTCATGCCAGGATGTTCAGCTGACTGTTGTATATGGGAAGAAACTAGGCTACAGACTAGTTTCAAGCTCCTTCTACTCTACTACTTATTTGAATCAGTAATCAGGTACATAAAATACTGGTCAAGAAATATATAACACTATATGAATTTTCTAATATAAAAGAAGAAAGCAAAAACTATATGCATAAATAGGTTAAAGTAATATTCAGACACCGAGGCATTACTGTTCAGTTACATTTTTTATAAAGCAAAACACATTTACTGTATATATTTGACCATGACTTCACAGACTAGTTCTCTAGTTACTACTGGTTTCCAGCCTCTCATCTACTTTCCATCAAAATTAAAAGCTCTTTATTTCCAAGTCTGTTTGGGTATAGCTGCTGTTTGTCCTGCTTGTACAACAAAGGATTGATTTAAAAATTGATCTCAGTCTTGCCCAAAATGTTCTTGAGCATTAACTAACTGGAAAAACAACCTGACTTTCTTGCAATCAAAGTTTCTAATGAACTTGATCTATTAAGGAATAATGAGTTGCAATTGCTTGTTTATTTTTTGTTTTGATGTGTTTTATTTTTTAAATTATACCAACTTACTACATACAGAACACCTTTCCTGGTGTTGTTGCAAGTTTCTACCGAGTTCAGGTTAAAAAAAGAAAGATTTTTTTAAAATTCTGTTAATACTTTGAGAGAACAATGCGAAAATGACTTTTTCACATGCTGGTTGACTGCAAAATGTTATATTCTGCCTCTTTTGTATTCACTTCTCTCACAAGGGATAATCTTTATGACTTATTCAAATTTACTATTACGACACCAAAAAATGGCTCCAAACAAAATTGCTGATGCTTGTTTGCACACACAAAGGGATTTGAAATATATGAATCTTCACATTAGCATAGTTTGCGAAATGTCATTCCATTATGTGATACCTTCCTGTTCCATAACTTGGGTCGACATCTGAAAGAAATCACTCTATTATTATAAAATACTACAAAAGTACCCTCTTTCCAACAAAAATTTACCTTTTACCAGATTTGAGACAAAAATCTCAGAAACTCTGCCTTGCTCCTTCCTTTAAAGCTCTTAACTACTGCCCTACTAAGCTGTAGCTATTTGTTCACATTTTCCTCCGACACTGGGTCATAAACTCCCTTGGCAGGGCCCATGCATAAACCATCTTTATAATCCAAAGAGCTTAGCACCCAGGAGGTGTACCAAAAGTGTTGGCAGAGTTGAGTTTACATAACAAGTGATGTAAGCTACACTTTTATAACTTCATCCTCTGTTTTTTAACCTCCTGTGGAGACAGAGAAGATAGCCCAAAGAGCATGCCCTTCACCAGCCATAAACACCTGCTTAGCCTGACTCCTTCTGGAGACCAGGATATACCTGCTATTCCTTATCCTCACACCAGCACAACTATCTAAAGACACGGCAGTGGGGCGCCTGGGTGGCGCAGTCGGTTGGGCGTCCGACTTCAGCCAGGTCACGATCTCGCGGTCCGTGAGTTCGAGCCCCGCGTCAGGCTCTGGGCTGATGGCTCGGAGCCTGGAGCCTGTTTCCGATTCTGTGTCTCCCTCTCTCTCTGCCCCTCCCCCGTTCATGCTCTGTCTCTCTCTGTCTCAAAAATAAAAATAAAAAACGTTGAAAAAAAAATTTAAAAAAAAAAAATAAAGACACGGCAGAAAGAACCAACACATTCAAGGGATCAGTAGCTACCATGACCATATATCCCAATTTTCCAAGGATAGGCCCTCTTAACGTGCATTGTCCTGGCATCCAGTTTGGCCTAGTGAATCCCTTTTGCCCTCAAAAACGTTGTCTTTGGGCTGATTACTTATATGGTCCTCTTATTAACAGTCATGCTTCAACTGTGCCCTTTTTTTCCTCTACTTGTACACCTTGAAGGGAGGTTCTGGAAACACCAATGATAGGCTAAATTGTGCAGGGATCAAAGGGTAACTGGAGGTTGAGTGGGACATTTTCTGTTGCCCCTTAATTACCTAAAACCCAAAACTGATAGTAAACAGACATAGAGGAAGTCGCGTTTGAAACAGAATGGCCATTATCAAGAGTTAGAAGCCTATGTCAAAGCTCATTAGGAAGAGACAAACCTGCCCCAATATTGTCAAATCACCAATCCAGCCCCATCCAAATCCCTGGCCCTAGCACTCCGTTTAGCATATAAACTGAAGTGGACAGAAGAAAGAAACACGGGAGTCCTGAGTTACTGGCCTAGAGGGGGGACCAGAAACCTAAGTGGAATTTAAACACATCCCCAGTGATGGGGGAAGCTCCCAGGGGATCATTCAGAGAGAAGAGGGCAATCTGAGAAGAGACCATGATCTCATTTCCTGAAGGATGTCTGCTTATTCAGAAAACTTTGAGATCCTCCCCACTGCACCTTCAGAACCAGGAGAAGAAAAGTGGCAAGAGAAAGAAGGACAGAGAGAAGAGGAAACTGTGGAGGGCCTAAACATGCTCTACTTGGAATGGCAAAAAGTGTGTCTTCCTCCAGGGTCATATGGACACAATAGAGAGAAGCTAGGCTTAAGCTGTCTTGCCAGTACAAGACCCAGAGAGGCTGGCTGCCAGGAAAGGTGCATTCAAACCTAAGTCTAAACCAGAGCCAGATTTTCTCCAACTGTGTGGTAAGGAGATACCATGCCCTTCACACACACTCTCCAGAAAGGATCATCCCAAATACACATGAACTTCCAGAGAGTCAGCCTTTGGACATCTGTCACACAGAGGCCATCAGTAGCTATTCAATGTTGTCCAGACTGGCAGTAACAATGAAGAAGCCACGCGGGGCAAGTTAAGGAAAAGACACTAGTAACTTTCTCCTCCCCACTTACCAGTATTAGTATGTAAGAGGAACTAGAAAAAGGAGAAAGACACTGACGACGAACCTCAGGGACAACACAACCCTTCTCACTCCAGGTCATCTAGAGCTATAAGATGTAAGTTAGGCAGGAGTGGAATTCTAAACAGGATGGATTTTTGTTTGTTTGTTTGTTAACCTAGAAGTGACTGGGAGACTTCACATGTTTCCCAATATGTCACTTAGGAAGCCATTCAGAGATAAAAGTTGCAATCAAGAGTTGAAGGAAATAATGAGAGTGAAGTAAAATTTCAAATTTGTACTTTACCAAGATGAGGCTAGCTACAAGAACTCAAAATCAAGATTTTTTTTTTTGTTTTACGTTTGAGCTCTGCAAATTAATCAAGTGCTCAGAGACAAGTGTTCAGGGTTTTTATGAGCCTGGAAAGGTACCCTGGCTTAGCGTCCAAGCAAGGACTGACTTCTAGTCTGCAGCCTATGTTTATGTCCTTGCATTAAATGGCTGCTCAGCTATTCACAAATTCATATCAATGATTTAATTTAACAGCATCTGACCCATCGATCAGAACCTGGCTGTGGCCTCAAAGCCTTCCCTGTTTGTTTTCCCAACCACTTTCCAAGGTCATGTTTTTTCTGCTCCAAACCCCTGCCTAAGGCTTCAGAGGATTCCCAGCAAGGACACAGTAGAGGGTGTCTTCTGCCTGGTAGTCTGACTCCCAGGTAGCAATGCTTTCTGTCTTGATCTTCTGCATCTGTTTCCCCTATATTTCGGTGACTCAAGATTTGAGAAAAGGAGAACCTTCCTCAGAAAAATGCTGAGAACTCCTCGGGAAAGGTAGTCTAAGGGCCATATTTGCTGCACTTTCAAAGGGTATTCTTTCGAAAACACTCTGAAATACTGTATTAGGTCTACAGGTTTCAGAAACTGCTCTGATAAAAATGGTTTAATCTTAGCGTGAGTAATTTCAGTTAACAGTTTAATCTTAGCATTAATAAGTCTCCAACCCAGGCTCACTCAGGATCAGCTCCCACTAAGCCAGAGGAGTATAAAGACAGCTGAGCTCAGTCAAAAACTGGTTAAGTATTAACACTGTACCTATCTTACATGTGAGTGTCATGAACCCTTTTTTTTTTTTCCCTGTCTTCCCCGTAGCCTTGTCGCTGATGAGTTTCGTAGGAAGGTCTTCATATGATGGAAGTCAAATTAACGGTTGGCTAGGGTCACAGATCTCTTGGCTCCTGACTTTAAAAGGAACTTGGAACTAACCCCAATGTTTCCATGCCTTTCTTGGCTTTTGACTCAGCAACATTCAATTTAATGTACATCACTGTGCCAATCTTTTTGGTCCATGGCTACCCACAACTCCCATTCTGGGAGAAAGATTAACAATAACAAATCCCCACAAGTACTATAGTCTAAGTTTCAAGGAACACAAATTCTCTTCCCTACACTTTCAATACCTCTCAAATTACATGGGTGGCCCTAAACTCTACTTAGATGTACTGCCAACCCTTTAAGTTTCAGAAGATACGCTGTAACCTCAACCAGGTGTGTGCATGCACGCCCCCCCCCCCCCACCGACACAAACACACACATTTCACCATCACTATGACCACCACTACCACTGAGCCAAGTGTAAAATTTGGAAAACAAAGTACCAAACTCTGTTGCTCACCAGACAGCTGAGAAATAGACTGGAAAGAAACTCATTGAGCAGAATAAACCACAATGAGCAAAACACATCTTAAAATATTTGAATAGGACTTTAACGATACAATCTGAACTAATACACTTAATTTTGGTTTTTGCAGTTGTATCTGTTCTATCTAAAACTCTGTGTTTTCTCATGCGTTGTTGGTGAGAAGGCAAACTGGCACAGCCACTGTGGAAAACAGTACGGACGTTGCTCAAAAAATTAAAAATAGAATTGCCATAAGATCCACTAATTCTACTACTAAAATACTAACTCACAGTACTCTGGTTTCTCTTCAAATCGTATAAATCATTCGCCTTTTAATTTTTTTTTTTTCAACGTTTTTTTATTTATTTTTGGGACAGAGAGAAACAGAGCATGAACGGGGGAGGGGCAGAGAGAGAGGGAGACACAGCATCGGAAACAGGCTCCAGGCTCCGAGCCATCAGCCCAGAGCCTGACGCGGGGCTCGAACTCACGGACCGCGAGATCGTGACCTGGCTGAAGTCGGACGCTTAACCGACTGCGCCACCCAGGCGCCCCCTCATTCGCCTTTTAAAATACTAATTCACAGGGATTCATGCACCCCTATGTTTACTGCAACATTATTTACAACAGCCAAACTATGGAAGCAGCCCAAGTGTCCATCCATAGATGAATGGATAAAGAGGTGGTGGTGGGTATACACTGGAACACTACTGGGCCATAAAAAAAGGAATGAAACCTTGCCATCTGCAACAACACAGATGGACCTAGAGGGTATAATGCTATGTGAGATCAGTCAGAGACAGACAAATACCATACGATTTCACTCATGTGGAATTTAAGAAACAAAACAAAGAACAAAAGAAACAACCCAAGAAACAGACTCTGAACCATAGAGAACAAACTAATGGCTACCAGAGGGAGGTGGGTGGGGAGATGGGGGAAATAGGTGACGGGGATTAAGAGTGCACCTATCATGATGAGCACTGAATAATGTATAGAATTGCTGAATCACTATATTGTCCACCTAAAACTAATATAACACTATATGCTAACTATACTAGAATTGAAATTAAAAAAAGAACACTGAAAAAAATCTATGGTGTTTTACGAGGCAGGAAAGAAAGCTACCAGTATTAGACTGCCCCACACGTACCCCCAATCTGGAATATTTAGAACAGAACCAACCTTCTTGCTAGCCCTCTTCCCGGTCTTTAGCATGGTTTCACCACCCCACAGTCATATTCTCAAGAGGTTTTTCAGGAAGCCTCTAATATTCTTAGAAAAATCACAGCATCCATCTGATGTGAAGGGAAACATGCTTACTGAAAGACAGGTTGCTTCATGTCCTGAAAAGAGCATGAGCTTTGCAGTAAAGGCAGACGTGGGGTTAGCTCCTGCCCTGAGCTATGACCATTTGGTCCTATTACTTCCCTAAGCCTCAGTTACTTTATCTGTAAGATACGGTAATGTGATCCCACCTCGGAGTGTTATACTGACTCTAAGTAATATATGTGAAAGAGCGAGCACACAACACTTTTTTGATAAATGCTTTGCATATGAATTTGTAGCTCTTAAACTGAAACTGAGAAGCAGTTTCTGGACATTTTAATTATATAATACTCAATATCATTCAAATCTGCTATAAAAGTGCTTTGGTTCAGGAGATCTCATAAAATAGCTCTGTGAAACATCATCAGCTTTCTTTCAATTCACAGATTGTTATTTGCCCTCTAAAATCACCTGAGGAAGCCACAAGAAGATTTGTTTGTACACAGTTCAAAACATAATCAAGAATCTGATAATCTGCTGTGCTGCAACCCAAAGAGAACATAAGGGGGAAAGATGATGAATAAGGCATCGCTTCTTTGATCACATTTTCAACACAAGAGCAAAATTCAGTACTGTTTAGCAGCTTACAATGTTTAACATCTATGCTCGTAATAGAAACAGAAAACTATTTCCAAGACCTCTTTTTTACTTTGTTTACACAAATTCTGCATTTCTAACCCCACCTCCATGGAAACAACATTTAGGCAAGGAGCAGTCAAAAAGGTTTAAAATCCCAAGTGGCTGCGATCACTGTGGCAGGGAGGAGGGCAGGAGAAAAATCTTTTTCAATTCCCCTCCTTGCATTCCTGCCCCCATTCTAGAGACAAACCTCTTACAGGCCAATTATAAATATAGACAGATACAAGCCTGGTTAAGACAAAGGCCCGTAAAGGAATGGATGAGCGTTATCTGCGTTTCACCACCCAAATAACGACTGCAAAGATCTGCTGACTTAGAAACTGAACTCTGATGACCCTCTAGTCTAGCCTCTCACACCATGCAGAAATTTCTACTGTAACATACCTAAACCCTCCCAGTGAGAGAACTGCATTAACTTCCTGCCAGGAAACCCATCCTATCCTGCTATAGCTTTGAAACTCAGGTCAAGCTCGGGAAAACTAGGAACTACAGACCTACTTCACTTCATAGACAGGGTCTTGAGACGAGCTGCCAGAGCACAAACAAGGAGGAAGCCAACTTCTGGAGCTCCACTGATTCCCAATTAGGTGTCTATTTGACAGGCCTAACATTGCAGCAATTGTAACATAAGCAAAAAGTGGTTCTCCAAAGATGATGTTCTCAGCAGACAAGCATGCCAAGGGTGAAGAAAAGTAAAGACTTCCATCAGCTCCAAGGGCTCTAAAGGGTGACTCAGCCTGGTGTTTGAGCCTGAACTTCAATGGAAAAGAAAGATCCCGACCCCCTTTGTTTTATCTTCCTTGGCCTAGTCAATACCCAATTACCAGATTGGCACCTAAAGTGTGTGGAGCCCAATCCTAGACCAACAGGGTGTGATCCCCCTCGATTACCCCTCTTTCCTCTGTCGAAGGAAGACCTACTCAGGTGACTTCTTCCTCTCTGACAGAGGACTAATTGGGGAAGCCTGTAGAGTGAAACTGGCTTTATTGCCTGCTGGCTTGGTAATTAAGATGACTGGATGTTAAACAGAATTACTGGGATCACTTTGCAAAATATACAAATATAAAATGATTACACTGTCCACCTGCAACTAACATAATGTTATATATGTCAATTATATATCAATAAAAAGAAAATGGCCTTACATTTTGACTTCTCACGTGAATTCATGAATTTTCTAACGCAAAATTTACCTCCAACATCCAAAACACCAAGAAAACTGGGCTTTACCAACAAGTTACAGTGCCCGTGTCTAATTTATCTTTGTACCCACAATGTCCAGAGCAGTGCCAAGCACACAGCATGCGCTTGGCAAACATTAGCTGCCCTAAGCAAAGGACTGAAATGTGTTCAAATACTAACCTTCAAAAGCATTTCTTCTTGCTGGAGATGACTAGAATCATAGGGTTCTCCGTACAGTTTCTCCATATCCGCAAATAAGGTTTTCGTACTCAACAATTTGCAGAAGGAAAACCTGAAGAGAGTCCTGACCTAAGAAATTCAAAAATAGGGGTGCCTTGGTCGGTTCTACTTCAGCTCAGGTCATGATCTCACGGTTCGTGGGTTCGAGCCCTGCATCAGGCTCTGTGCTGACAGCTCAGAGCCTGAAGCCTGCTTCTGATTCTGTGTCTCCCTCTCCTTCTCTCTCTCTCTCTCTCTCTCTCTCTGCCCCCCCCCCACTCGTGCTCTCTGTCTCTCAAAAATAAATAAATGTTAAAAACAAAACAAAAAATTCTTTGGCATTTGTTCACTTGATCTATGTGCAATAGAACTTTTTCTTATTTATATATTCAGGACATTGCTCAAATAGGATCTTACTAAAGCTCCACGTGGACAGTTGTTGAAGTTGGCTAAAACTTACCTCTCATTTTGGACTTTTCTTAAGCCAAGTTGCAACAGCATGGCTTAAAAAAATGAGGGAGCTCTTTATGCAGGTGACTCTGACAGTAAGATGTAGAAAGCAGAATGACAGCTTCTTAGAGATCATTCTGCCACCCGCCAAAGGGGGTATATCAGAAATATCTCAAAAGCATGTGAGAGAGAGAGACAGAGACAGAGAAAGAAATAGCCCTCGGGGATTCTTTTAAAATAAAACATAAAACTCTATGCCTATAGGTGGTGTTAGACCACATCTCCAAGGCCTTCCTCATGCTAACAACTGAAGAGATTTGGCACCTGTAATAACGATGACATCTATTTTAATGTGATCTTTCTAAACTTAGATATGAGGTCACTCCCCTGCTCAGGGAGAGGGATGCGAAAGATTCAACCCTTCAGGACGCTGAGCTGAGATGCCCTGTTGGCTGAATTGCCTGCTGTACACACTCTGTCAGACGGCACAAATGTCAGCAACTTCCCCCAGTTTACAGGGAAGGCCCCCATCCTAAGCCCACCCTGGGACGTGTGGCCTGTCATCGACACAGAGGAGCAGGTGGCCTTCGGGGACTTCGACGTTGGCAGGGGGAACTGCTAGCCCTCTCCCCCACCCCTGCCCTGACTGTTTTGTGGGTTTTTAAAAGGCCTTTAGGGTTTGCCCCATCCAGGCAAAAATAAATGAATAAAATTTTGTAGGGTTTCTCACCAGCATGAGCTCAGCAGGTGGCTCCTAAGGGACGTAGGATTACTAAACACTTTCCCACATGCTTTACATTCATTGCGTTTCTCTCTTGTGGAATTTCTCTTGGGCATAATATGGTTAGATTCGCTTCAGATGGCTTGTCCACATCGGTAACATGCATAGGGTTTCTCTCCAGGTTGAGTAGATGCCTGCCGATTAAGGGATACGTGGTAATTGGAGGCTACGTGGTAATTGAAGGCTTTCTCGCTTTCATTGCGCTCAAAGGGATTCTCCCCCATAGAAAACCTGCGCCTTTTCCTGCCAGTAGATGGTTTTTCCCAAATTTCATTCTGCTTTGCGGTGGTCTCTGGGGTTCTTGATTGAGCCTTCTGGTCTGCACACGTGTCCTTGAGAAGTTTCTCCCGGGTCCGCAGCTCTTCCTGCTCCTCCAGCGCCAGCAGGCTTGGGCTTTCAGAGATGAGACCGCACTGAAGCCAGCCAGGTTCCTAAACTTCTATGGTGTTGCGTCTCTGTACAGGATTTTCCGAGCAGACTCCAGCAATGCCCGCTCTTCCTGGGATAAGTGCACCGCCACTTCCTCGAGGGTCCCCGTGTCCTGTGACCAGGCGGTCGTCAACCTTGGAGCCATGGCTTCCCGCTCCACGTTCCCCTCCTGCAGGCAGGTGGGGTCTTGCACAGACACCGTGACAAAAAAGCGGGCAGTCTCTCCTTTTTAAAAGACAAGGACAGCAGCTATCACACCTCAAGTGGCGGTGGCGCTGGAGGTCCCCACCAGTCCAGGAAAGCCAGACTTGCTCGCGGTCACGCGTGGGTGGGGGCGGCCCTGGCGGCGGCGGTGCTTCCACTCCCTTCCGGTCTGGGGGCGGGGAGCTGAGGAAGGCCCTGTGGGCGGGCCCAGAAGCGCCTGAGGCGGTGGAGGGTGGAGGGTGGAGGATGGAGGCTGGAGACTGGAGGGTGGAGGCTGGAGGGTGGAGGGAGGCGGGCGGGAGGGGAGGGGGGTCCCATCGCTTAAACGATAAACCGGTCATTCCCGTACCAGAGCCTAAAGTCCTTCTGCCTAGTCACTGCTTTCCCTTCTGGCCCTCGTTCCATTTACCCACCACCACCCTGCGCTCAGCATGCCATTCGCCAGCTTCACCCAGGCCACACTGAGCCTCAGTTTCCACAATTTTGCAGTACTGAGCCTCTCACGTACAGGTGAACTGACAGCACATTCCTCTGGAGGACCACCTCCAACAAGGGATAACGATGCATTAAGTTTTGTCAACCAGCTCATTTCTAAAACAATCAAAAGGCATTACTCTTCACATCTCTTGAGGACAGATGGATAGAGCATGCTTCAAAATAGGAGACCAGAATAGGTGAACCTAGATCTCATTTTTTTCCTTCCATGTGCAAATAGAGGTTCATTATTAAGGGGCTATATAACACAAGGACCTATCCAGTAAGTATCGGTGACAATGACCTCTTTGAGGAGACAGAGGAAATATAACCCTGTTATATTTATGAGATTTATTATATATATGGTCACTGTCTTTTAAAATTCTAATTTACTCATAATCCATTTCAGCATCCAGTTAAACTAAATTAACGTGAGTCCTGGATAAGCCTCATGTATTTTGCCATTACACAGCAGTTTCAAAATTTGGTGTGCTTGTTTGTTGTGTTATTGTTTGCTTGCTTGCTTGCTTGCTTGCTTGCTTATATGGGGCTTCATTAAGGAAAATGTGCATATTAAACAATTTTTAAAGTTCTCTAGAGGTCAAACTTTATCATAATCAATGTTTACATCTCTTGAGAGCTAACCGAGCGTCCAGGAACTCTTCCAACGGGAGCTGACTCCTGATATTGACAAGTGTGCAAATTGCCATAAAGATGAGGATCTTGTGATGGGTGGTTTTCCATTTTCTTGCTGTAAGACGCTTTTCTGCATTTTTGTGCATAGTACTCAATGTCTCCCAATGTAAGATCTGGGCAAGAAGAGTTGTGGGACAAAGAGGAAGCGATAGATTCTCCCCTACAGCATTTTTAGACAGCAGCAATTAATTTCCTTCATAGTTTTCATGCCATACTCTGATTCAGTCACAATATTGCTATTGGACTTATTGATCCAAGGGGCATTCAATTTTAGCTGTGGAATGAAGAAAACAGCTGTAACGTATTTTTTTTGTTAACCTAAATGATACTTAGTGATTGTCTGAATGAGACACTTATTTTTAAGAGTCTTTAAACTCTGTGATGTTAATCATTTGTCCAAAATTCTTAGGCACTAACTAGCAGGTAATCTCTGACTTTTTTTGCAAAGAAAAGAATGTGGCCAAAGTAGTTCTCCACATCTCTGAGTTGTGCAGGTATGCATACTCTATTTTATGTACTCATTTTAAATGGTGACCTGTTTTTTAATCCTTTTCTTGACTCGAGAGCTGGGAATCGATAAGTGTGTAATTAGAAAACATTAAAGATACAGGTACTAGAGCTGAAATGGCTGCTATCAGGAAATCCAAAAATAATCAAACTATTTGGTCTTGGTTCTTTAATTCATACGCAACCTTTACTCACTGCTCTTTGATTAAAATGCTCCTTTGAAACTTAATTTATTTTTGCCCTCTTTGCAAGATGATTGATGATTAGGATTTTATCTGCAGTCTGCCAAAATTATCCATTTACATACCACTGACCACCCTCTGCGACAGTGACACTTTTATTGATGAAGTTCAATTTTCTATTAAGAACTAAGAGTGAAATATTATGTGTATGTAAGTCCGTAAATAAAAGAAATAAGTGACTTTGATGGAATATTCTAAAGCAAAAACAATATTTTAAAAGATGAAGCAGGAAGATAGAGCATCCGCTTCTCAGTCCTGTATGATGAAGCCAGCTCCCAGCCACCAAACAGGACAAGGAGTTCATAAAAACCTATCACATTTGCCTTTTGTTCCCCAAATTTATGCAGGTTAGTTGCCACTTCCCTGTGTAACTACCTCTTACTCTGAGCTTTTCTAGCACCTCAGTTCCCCCAAGGTCTCCCATCCCTACACACACTCTTATATATCTCCCACTTTTTTGACTCCACACCTCGGGCTTAATTTCCCACCCAAACCTTTTCAGCAACTATCCAGTTGAGGCTCATTGCTTGGACTCTTAGAGGATACAACTTTCATCTCTTCTGGGGCCTGGAGTCTTGCCACAAGTAAAAGAGTGTTTGTTTCCCTGGCCCCAGAAAATGCACAGGCTGCATCATCCCACCCTACTCACTCAAGTTAGTGAGGAGTTGAGTTAGGGGGAGTTGAGTTAGGAGAAGTTGAGTTAGGGGGAGTTGATAGTTGCCTATTTACACATTTAAGGGGCCAAAATCACAAAAACCAGGATGACCCAAGAAAGAAGAAATATGAGCTTAGGAAAAGGAAAAATAATTTATCAACACGTACTATTTGGTACTGAAAAACCCATAATGATAGGTCTAATTTTTACTACAAACAAAAAAGACATTAAGAACTTAGAGAAGATGCAAAGCCCCAGATGTTTAAAATTTTTTAACACTTTGAGTATTATATTTGGAAAAAGAGACATTATCTGATTAATATATCTGATTTTTTTATTCCATAACTTCCCAGACCCTCTCCAGGCAAAATCATCTAAGGATTCTGAAAGTCCTATTTCTCTTTGTTCAATCTTATTTATATCATTTTATGTCATATTATATGGTTTATAGTGATTATTGAATAAGTACAAAAGAATACTTACATGCAGAATTTATAATGAATACTTATGCTGCCAGCTGACCTAGCTTAAAAGATAAAACACTTTTATCTTTTATCATCAAAAACGATCTTGATGTTCCTGTGTGCTCCCACATGATGTCCCCCTCTGCTGTGGTCTACGCAACCTGGCTCCCAATAATTCTGTGTGTGTTAATCCCATACTTCTCTTTGTGGTTTTATCACCTATGGTTGTATCTCAACAATGCAGTATTTAGTTTTGCATTATTTGAACTTTATACAAATGGCATAATTCTTCTGAAAATTATCTACTTGTTTCAAACCTGGTTCATGCAGGTTGATTCATAGAGCTGAAATTCATTAATTCTCAGTCTTGCATTTTGTTCTACTGTATGAATATACCCACTTTCAGTTCAGTTGGACTTTTTGGTTGCTTAAAATTTTTGCAACTACAATCATTGCAGATACAAACATTCTTGGCTCATATATACAAGTTTTCTACTAAACATGTGCCTAGGAGAGGAAGTTCTCCTAGGTATACGATTAGCACAAATATTTAAATTTACAAAATAATGTTAAATAGTTTTCCAAAGTGATTTTATCAACATATTCTATCTCTGAATTACTGTGACAGGTATCTGTTAAAATATTCTGCTATGTTGGTAAATTTGATAAATTCTACTTATAGTTTTGGAGGGTGTTTATGGCCTTGTGATTAAGTTCATAGAAGTTCTAAACTATTACAACTTTCTAGTGGATTGAAACTCATTGCTAAGTAGTAATTTTTTATGTCTCTAGCAGTGCATTATTTGAATTTTATGTCTGAAAGTTGATTTGGTGTGATATTAATATAGCTTCTTTATCATTCTTGTAGTATTAGCCTCCTCTATCATTTTTTTCAAACTTTTACTTCTAACGTTTCATGCCCTTATGTTTCAGGTGTGTGTCTTGTAAATATCCTGCATCTATATGCTTTTATATAATCTGAAATATTTTCTTTTCAACTTTAGTCAATGTATAATTACCATTATTTCCTCCTTTCCAATCTTTATTCCTTTAGTTTATTTTATTTATTTTTTTTTAATTTTTTTTTCAACGTTTATTTATTTTTGGGACAGAGAGAGACAGAGCATGAACGGGGGGAGGGGCAGAGAGAGAGGGAGACACAGAATCGGAAACAGGCTCCAGGCTCTGAGCCATCAGCCCAGAGCCTGACGCGGGGCTCAAACTCACTGACCGCGAGATCGTGACCTGGCTGAAGTCGGACGCTTAACCGACTGCGCCACCCAGGCGCCCCTCCTTTAGTTTATTTTAAAAATATTTTCATATGCTATTTATTTATGCCTTCCCTTTTTTTTTACCTCCCTCAATTTTGCCAAATGTTTTTCTTATTTTCAATTTTATTTCTTGATTATTTCTATTGTGTCTTTGTTTTCTGTGCCATCGATTTTTTTGCTCTTATGTTATTTCCTTCTTCCTATTTTCTTTAGGTTAATATTGTTATCCTTTTGTTAATATCTTGTTGTATACTTAGCTCATTAATTTTCAACTTTTATTTTTCTCTAATGTAAGAATTTAAGGCTAAAAATATTTCTCAAAACATTACTTTTATTGCCTCCTACAAGTTTTGTCTGAACTATTTTCTTTCAGTTCTTAGCACTTTTTAATATTGTGAATTTTTCTGTGATTTTTCAGTAATTTAGAAAATTATTTTAATTTCCAAATATTAAGAAAATTATTTCTCTTTGCTCTTAAGCTCTGATTTAATTGCATTGTGGTTAGGGGTTTTCCCAGAACAGTAACTTCGAAATTTTTTTTTTTAATTTTTTTTTCAACGTTTATTTATTTTTGGGACAGAGAGAGACAGAGCATGAACAGGGGAGGGGCAGAGAGAGAGGGAGACACAGAATCGGAAACAGGCTCCAGGCTCTGAGCCATCAGCCCAGAGCCCGACGCGGGGCTCGAACTCACGGACCGCGAGATCGTGACCTGGCTGAAGTCGGACGCTTAACCGACTGCGCCACCCAGGCGCCCCAGTAACTTCGAAATTTAATGGAAACTTGCTTCATTGCCCAATACATAATCAATTTCATAAATACCCCATTTATAAAAGCTTGACAAGAATGTATTGTCTAATGTTGAACACAAAATTCCATATATGTCCATTAAATCAAGTTTGCATCTATATGTTCTAATTCTGTAAAAAATTGGCTTAATTTTTTTTGCAGTTTTTCCTACCAATAATAGGGAGAAGTACAGAATCTCTCATTATGATGGTGGTGGGTTTGTCAGTTCACATATATTTTGAGGTTATTTTAATTAGTTGCACACATTTTTAGATTTGTTATATTTTCCTCAGGAAACCAATTTTTTCTCATTGCATTACAACTTTCTGCATGCATTAGACTTTTGCCTTACAATCTTTTTTGTGTGTGATATTAATATAGTACACCAGGTTTCCTTCATTAGGAATTTCCCGACAAACCTTTCTCTACCCTTTCACTTTCAACTGTTATGTGTCCTTACACTTCAGATGCATCTTTTGTAAATGACATTTATCTGAGCTATTTATCAATTTGCAATCTCTGTCATTCAACTGGTGAGTTAAGTTTAATTACATTTATTATAATTATCAACATGTGAAATTATTTCTACTATATATTTATTTTGTTTCTCTCACTTCTTTCCTGTTTTCTTGCTTTTTCTTATTGAGTTTTTGTTTCTTTTTTTCATTAACACACTGTTTTTCCCATATGCTGACTTGGAATTTATACTCTTTCTATTTATATAATGATTACCTGTAACATTTTACCATGCTTGTTTAACTTAACAAAGTCTAACATTAAACCATCCCTGAACTTTAAAACAGAGTAGCCTTGATCATCTCCTCCTATCCCAATTTACATACTATTTGACACTAACATCATTATTTTATTCAGACAATGTTTATCTGGATTGTTCAACAGGTTTTTTTCTTTTGTTTTGTGATTGTTTCGGCTTTGTCTTTAAAATAGTCTTTAGATTTTGGAGGTTTCATGAGAATAGATTTCTTGGCAGTAGGCTCCTGTTTCTTGTTTGTTTGTTTTTTAACCTTCAAATGTCTTTTTAGAATATATTTTACACTCAAAAATAAATAAAATGTTAAAAAAATTGTTTTAAAAAGAATATATTTTACATCATTTGCATCATTTTTAACTATAAAACCATTTACATCATTTTTCATTGCTTTCAGCAGAAGTATTATTTAGGGAAACTAGTCTTTAATTTCTGCAGATAGAAGAGCAACTCACAAAAATCTTTAAATATTTATAAAATAGGACCGAAAGAAGTAAATTGGGGGAAAATGACTTTTTTATAGTAAGAATTGCCATCTTTCATGTAAAGAGATAATCCACCATTAGTTGAGCTTGTGTTTTGAATTAGAATGATCTGCACAGCTCTAGCCTTATTGCATGCTCTGTTTCCCAGGTGGCCACTGGCACACATTCCTAAGTTGGCAGAGGAAAATTCTATCCTGGCCTTGAAACAGAGCCTGGATAATTGGTCCATATGAACACTGTAGCCATGGCCTTGGCTCCTTAGCAGCATGTGCTGACCAACTAAGCCATCCCACTAAACTGACCACCCTCTTTGATTACTCCCAACAAAGGAAAAGGGCTCATTTTTATCCTTAACTTCAACTATAATAATGATGCATACACAGAAATATACCTGATAAATGTAGATAAAAGGACTAAACCAGAAAAACATCATTTCCATCACCAATGGAATAGCTGACCCAGACAAGGATCGATCATTACTGGGTGCCAAAGCCACCAAAATTCACACAGTCTCTCAATCATCCTACAGATTACATATCAAATGCAAAGAGGAAACTACATTTTACAATGGGGAGATCTCACATTCAAAAACCCACTGCTGTGGGACAACTGGATGTCAGGTGATACAATAAGAAACACCAACATTATCTGTGTGGTATCTTGCCCCAAACATTTAGCCTGATTCTAATCATGAGGAAAAAAAGTTTTAAGTTCAGAATATAGGCCAGTCTACAAAACAATAAGTCAATGTTCTTCAAGAAAAAGTCAATGTCATTAAAAATAAACAAGTAAGGGGCGCCTGGGTGGCGCAGTCGGTTAAGCGTCCGACTTCAGCCAGGTCACGATCTCGCGGTCCGGGAGTTCGAGCCCCGCGTCAGGCTCTGGGCTGATGGCTCGGAGCCTGGAGCCTGTTTCCGATTCTGTGTCTTCCTCTCTCTCTGCCCCTCCCCCGTTCATGCTCTGTCTCTCTCTGTCCCCCAAAAAATAAATAAACGTTAAAAAAAAATAAATAAATAAATAAATAAAAAAAATAAAAAAAAAATAAACAAGTAAAAGGCAAGCAGAATGCTCTGGATTAAGAGACTAAAGTCACATAACAACCAAATGTAATGCAAGAACTTTGACTGGATCTTGGATTCTTAAAAGACATTTCCTCAGTTGAATATGGACAGCACATCAGGCAATGTTACTGAATTAACATTTTAGGTGGGAGACTGGCATTGTAGTTATGCAAGAGAATGTCCTTGTTCTTAGGTTTTACAAGCTGAAGTGGTTAAGTGTGAAGTGTCAGGATGATTGAAACTTAGAAGAAGATAAAGAGGGAGAGGGGTGCCTGGATGGCTCAGTCAGTTGTGTGTCTGACTCTTGCTTTCAGCTCAGGTCATGATCTCACAGGTGAGACGGCACCCTGTGTGGAGCCCCCCCATCAGGCTCTGTGCTGATAGTGTGGAGCCTGCTTAGGATTCTTTCTCTCCCTCTCTCTCTGCCCCTCCCTCATGCTGGTGCTCTCTCTCTCTTTCTCTCACTCTCTCTCTCAAAATAAATAAACATTTTTTTTTAGAAAAGATAGAGAGAGAGATAGATTAGGGGAGTCAGAGAGAAAGAAAGAAAAAGGGGCAAATGTTTACAATTGAATGAGGGATATATAAGTGCCCATTTTCTTAAGTAGACGGATATCTTAAGATAGATATCTTCTTCAAGTTCTTTAAAATAAAAAGTTGGGGAAATAATGTGTGATGACCCATTCGCTTCCCTTACCTCACTAAACAAGAAATCTAATCGTGAAATGGAGCCTAAGAGATTCAGGTAGATAGAATACATTTCAGAGTGAAGGTTGATAAACGGGGAAACAAATGTCTAAACAAGTTATGGCACCTCCTTATGGATCTTAAGACGTTGGGTGCATGATTGTGGGTGACTTGATATTACAATCACTCAAGCTAAATGTCTGGTTAAAGCTGATACCTCAATGTTCCCTCCTGCTGAGGAATTTCTGATTAATTCCTAATTAATTTACATTAAAGCCATTATCTTATAATTAGTTAAGAATTCAAAAGAACAATACAACAGAATAATGCATTATGGAGGTCTTTGAAACTATATTGAGGCTTCAAAATGTGGGTCAGCACACTGATGCAATAGACTCCCAGTAGTTAGCTTGTGTTAATATTCAGTATCTCCCAGCATAGTTTAAAATAGAATCCAATTCTAACACCAATGGATTAGGGAAATAAAATTTTCCCCTCAAGCCTAAATTCTGGCCAGTCTGCACTGTTGAACTATTTTATCCTAAAGCCATTATTAACTAAGAATGTATATTTTAGGGGCACCTAGCTGGCTCCTTTGGTAGAGTATGCATGCTACTCTTGATGGCAGGGTCACGAGTTTGAGTCCCACTTTGGGAATAGAGATTATTACTTACAAGAAAAGAAAAACTAAATAAAAAATAAAAAGAATGGGTGTTTTAGTTTGTACATTGTGCCCTCTTAGAAGAACTTGAGAATGTTAAGATTGATGTTGGCAATATGTTAGGGACAATAAAAGCCACTGGAGCAAATATATATTTTACAAGAATACCATACTGTGAAAAAGTAAAGCAATTACAAGGTAAATTATGAAACATAATGCAAATTTAAATAAATGTCAATTTCTAATTCTATAAATTCTTTCTTATTTGCACTAAATACCAATGTTAATAAATCATTCCTATAACTACCAAAAATGGCTGTACTGGTTAAAACAGTTAAAGCTTTGGGCACCTGGCTGGCTCAGTCAGTTAAGCGGCTGACTTCAGCTCAGGTCAAGATCTCATGGTTTGTGAGTCCTAGCCCCGTGTCAGGCTCTGGGTTGACAGCTCAGAGCCTGGAGCCTGCTTCGGATTCTTTTTCTCCCTCTCTCTCTGCCCCTCCCCTGCTTGTGTTCTGTTTCTCTCTCGAAAAAATAAGTAAACATTAGAAAAAAATTTTTGAACAGTTAATGCTTTAAACAAAATATCTACAAAAAGCATACCACTAGGGTATACAGCTTGAAAATATGAAATCTTAAACATCTTGCCTAGATATTGAATCACTTACATGATAAAGAAAATAATTATTTTACCAAGTGACAATTTATCTGTGACACTTCTTAAATAGTCTACGGAGACTCAAGACTCAAAAAGAGCTTTTTATCCAGAAAATGCCTAAATCACCTAAGGAACTTCTGATTTTGTTTTTAGAGATTTCCAGGGTTGAAGATTTGTCTTGTTCATGAAGATTTTTATCATCAAGAGCTTCTTCCTTCTCTTACCACAAGTTATCCCTTGTAATGTTTGTTTAAGCTAAGCTGGTCAAAGTTATGCGCTGATATGGTATAGTCATAGCAATCAACTGAAAGTTATTTCAACTTGCTCTAAAAGGACTCTCTTGGATTCTGTTTTCCTGCTTCTCTGTATCTCTCTTGCAATGGAATGACTGACTGGTAGAGCTGGAAGGAACTTTTAGACTATATTGTTCAGTGGTTTTCAATATGGGCGCTGAGAAGTCTTCATGGTTTTCACAGATAGATCTTCTCTGTCTGTCTCCCAACCAGCAACCAGAGTTTCCCAGAAAGCTGACATTTATAGTGAAAACTTGAGGTCTACATTTGAGACTCCTGTTCTTGGTTTTTCACTTTTACTTAGTTCTTAATCTTTTCAATTTTTTTTTCTTCTGTGGACCATGCCAAATTTCTGAAAAACCCATCAATTTTAAAGACTGTAAAATTGGACATACGGAGAGTCCAAAAAAAACTTATAGTTTTCAAGTGAAGTGCCGACCAAAAAGTAATTACAGTAAAATTTATTTGTAATTTACATCCCAGATGTTATACTTTGGTCATTTAGAATGCCTTGAGTAAAAAGAACAAGAATAAAAAGAAAGAGTATTAAAAACAAGAAAATTACAGCTATATTGCTTATGAAAAAGATTTCACAAGAGTAATAATTCATTTTTAAATATAAAAAAAGTCTAATTGTCTTTATTTTTTAATTAGTTTTGAAGAAATAACATAGTCACAAATTTCAAAAATTAAAAAAAAAAAAAAAATTCTGAACATGTCCACAGTGACAGCATCCTTCCTAGCCTGGTCCTCTGTCCATCAAGTCCTCCTCCCCTTCCTCAACTTCAAACAGGGTAACTGTCATTATTGTGTCTGTGTATTCTTCCAAAAACATGTATACACAAAAATATCAAATACAATATGTATTTATCTATCCCCCTCAATTTTGCATGAATGTAAATATTCTATACATGCTACTCAGAAACTTTCTTTTTTCAATTAATATACCTTGAAATATTTATTGAACCTGGCATCTGTTATGTGCCTGGCACCCTTACAGGAAGCTATAAGAGAATTACACAAATATGCTACTTCTAATTCTCATCACAGTATTCTCCTAGAAGTCGTCATAAACTAAGTTGTCATTAATTGTACCATATTTCTTCATGTGAACATTATAATTGGGGGATTGCATCCATAACCCAACAACCAAATCAAATAAATTATAGTTAGGACCCAAAATATATTAAATCAAAAGTAGAAAAGAAATCTTTAAATTATTGTTAGACAGTTAATATAATTATTTCTCAAATACCACAATTATATACATATAAATACAAATTTCCAAATGATTATATATCAATGCCCCAATGCCTGCAAACAAACTTCTAACATAAATTTTACCTATCTAAAAATATATTCACCACACACACATTTGATGATATTTTTCTTGACTTCTTAGAATTTTTAAGGTTTTGTTTTTTGGTTTTGGGGTTTTTTTTTTGCATGATTCTAAGGCCTCAAATCTCCTTTTTTGCAGTCACATGCTTTCTTCTCTTGGTAAATAAATGTTTTATGCAGAAGATTGAAAATCATTTCACTGATACCATTCTTTTGAAACATAATCATTTTGAACATATACATATTTGAAGTCTTTTCAATGAGGGCTTGTTTTAAGAGTTTATTTTAAAACTCTATTAAGTTGATCCTTTTGTTATTTTCCTTTGTCTTAACCTTATAAATAGTATCAATGAGAGCTTTAAAGGGAAAACAGAATTACATGAGAGTCTTTTGGGCAGAAGATGTGAAAGCTGTAGGGCGAGGCTCATGATCACTCACTTTGGCCAAGAGTAGAGAGAGGGGAGCAAGTGGAAGGGGAGCTTTGATCTCCATGGTGGAAGATGGTGTTCAACTTTTTTTTAACTGCCTAAATCACTATGTAGCATATTGACCTAGGAGGAAACCCTCAAATAAATGGACAAATATGGATGAGCGATAAAGAAAAGTCTGACGGCAAAATGGAATCAGTGAGTTGTAATCAGCAGGAATTGCCTGTTTTAAATCTGATTCTCAGCAACAAATTACTTATGGTTCTTAATTTTTTATGTCATTTCTGCTTTTAAAAACCCAAAATACAATCTCTAATCTAAAGACGTGGCAACATGAATTTTCACCCAAGGATAACTATTTTGATTTAATGATTTTAAATGTGCCATGAGGTGACTGTTAGTGCGGTGTAGATGTTCATCACAACAGGTGTCTTAAGAAAATGTTTTCTTTTGATGTTCTCCTATCTCCCTTTCTGCTCCTCTTACTCATCAGCCCTCAGACTCTGTTTCCCCAAAAGGCTGAGTATCTTCACACTGCTTCAGGCCCTCTCTAGCTCTTTACTCAGGACCACTCTCTTCCTGAAAGTTAAGAGCCTCCAAAATGGCCAACCCATTCCCCAATATCCAATCATATACCCCCTTCTCCTGGGAAAGCTCATGATTTGGGAGCAATGAGTATTGATTGGAGAACTCAGAGCTGCTGGAAATGCAGAACATGAAGAACAAGTGGATGAGCCAAAAGAAAGAATACCAATAGGATTACACCTGTATTATTTCTACAATTATATGCTACCACTGATTGTAAAACATACTGGTGAACTTGGTGGTAAGGTTGAGTTCCTGACACAGAAGTTGAATGAGTGTCGATGGCCACAATCATGGCAGTAAACTTGAGTTCCTGGCACTTCATATTTATTGGGACAGAACAAAAGCATTCTCTTCAATATGAAGGTTCTACAGGTAAATGTTGAATATTGTTTCTATATGCATAGCCTTGAATGTGATCCTCAGCCCCCTCAAAGATTTGAATACCTTTTTATATGTCTGTGGTTTTAGTCAACTATCCAAGGTGAATTCTGTTGTTTGCAACTAAAAGCTCTAATAAACTCTACTTCACAGAGTTGTGAGGCTCCAATGAGATACTGTAAATTAATTAATGTAGGTTGGTAGTATGATAAGTTTTTAAATTTGTGTTCAAAAGAAAGGATAACATTCAGTTGTGCTAAACACAGTTGACTCTGTAGTTTATTTTCCTTGTATTGTATGTCCTTTCTCAACAGCCCCTTATATAATTTGGACCATTTGGGAATAGTGAACAGCAGTTAAATATATATTAACAATATTGGTTTTACTATAATGATCCTTACTTAAAATTTATTTAAAACTCTTCACTAAAGTAATTTTTTAATGTTTATTTATTTTGAGAGAGAGTAAGAGAGAGAGAGAGAGAGATAGCAAGTGAAGGAGGGGCACAGAGAGAGGGAGAGAGAGAGAATCCCAAGCAGGCTCTATGCTGTCAGCACAGAGCCTGATGCAAGGCTTGGTCCCACGAACTGTGAGATCCTGACCTGAACCAATATTAAGAGTCGGACACTTAACCCACTGAGCCACCCAGGCACCTCACTAAAGCAAATTTTTAATCAAAGTAATTTTCATTATAGATTTATTTATACTCAGCAATTCTTGCATTGTTACCCATCTGAGTCTCTGAGACACAAGACTATGAGGACTTTATGGGCAAGCACAATGCATCATTCATGATTATACCAGCACTGGGCCTGACACATAATAGATATTCAATAAATGTTCATTCAAGTAAACTAAATTATAACCAGAAGGGCAATAACCTGAACACTCTATCAATTTCATTTGCTTTTAGTAGAGGCATTCCATGCATGCGTGGAAAAGTTTGCACTAGTCAGTTGGTGCTTCACTCTACTTCCTTGTAGATATTTTTATTAAAAAATTTTTAAATATTTATTTATTTTTAAGAGAGAGACAGAATGTGAGTGGGGGAGGGGCAGAGAGAGGGAGACACAGAACTGAAGTAGGCTCCAGGCTCGGAGCTGTCAGCACAGAGCCCGACACAAGGCTCGGACTCACAAACCGCGAGATTATAACCTGAGCCAAAGTCGGACGCTTAACAGACTGAGCCACCCAGGCGCCCCTATTGTAGACATTTTTTAAGTTCCAAATTGATGAGTAACCTCTTGAATTTCTATATAAGTGATAAATAAAATAGCTGTATTATTTTACTGAAAAACAATTATTTTAAGCCAAACAAAGCCTAAACTCTCATCTCTCTCCCTTTGGGCTAATTAAGAGGTAATTATACACATGTAAAATGTGCAGCAACTAAAAAACAAGGTCTTCAGTGTGGACCTTATTGTTTGCATCTACCTGGACAGACCAACAAGAAGCAGAAATGCCCTTGAGATCGTTGCTGAGAAATCAAGTTTATTTCTCCTGGGTTGTTTCATGGTGAATCAAGGGACAAATCTGACAAAGGAGGAGGAGAGAGAGGAATGCTGATTCATCTGTGAAATGACCGTCCCTTACATAATCATTCTTGTTCCAAGGGCCCTTCTGTACAAATTTTACAGAAGTGCATTTGGATGAAATTCTAACGAGATGTTCCCTGATGATCTCAACCATGAAACCACCAAGTCATTCCGTTGGAATGTATTATGATTCTCTCTTCCTTGATGCTCTCATTTCATTATAGAAACTGATGCAAAAGTAATGAGCCATCCTACATAGATTTTGGTTAAATGCCTTACTTTAAAGATTATTTGGTCTGATCATAAAAAAAAGAAAGCTTAACTTTATTCCAAACTATTAACTTTGCAATTTTTTTCCAAGCAGAATTATAGTTACTAGCTTGCATCTAGTACTGTATACGTAAACACTCAACTATCTTTAACATCTCAAATAACAGGAGACTTCTGGTGTTTACTTCCATAAGGTAGCCATCAGGATGCAGAATACTTCTGACTAAACTCATTAAAGAATGGAATACTTTATACAGAGTACAGATTAAAGATTAGGAACTTTCCCTTTGAAAAGACAAAGGCTAAAAGGAGGCTTGTTTGAAATTAATAAAATCATGTATGTGAACATAGGTCAGGTTTCCAAACAATACTAACTGCTGTAAATTCAGTGTGTCCCTCCTAAAGTTCACTTGTTGAAACTTAACCCCCACTGTAATAGTATCTGGAGGTGGGGCCTCTGGGAGGTCAGTGGATAAGGAAGACAGAGCTCTCAAGAATGACCCCAGAGAGCTCCTTGTTCCTTCCTGTAGTCATGCGAGGAAACAGGAGAAAGAAGGTCATCTGTGAAGCAGGAAACAGGCCCTTATCAGACACAGAGTCTGCCAGCACCTTGATCTTGGACTTCCCAGCCTCCAGAACTTCTATCTTGATAAATCACCCAATCTATGGTATTTTGTCATAGCAGCCCCAAATGACTAAGATACCTCTCTAGTGTCTTTTCCTTATAAATTCAAATTTGGGGGGACAAATAGAGGGATACCTAACTTTAACATAGTTAAGAGATGAACAAAATCTCTGGTGAGAACGCCTTCCTTAATTATCACTCCTTTACCTATTCTATTAAAAACTGATTGGAGTTGGCAGGCTTCTTTTTAAAACCAGAGCCAGTCCCAGAAAAGGATCAAAACCACTAAACATTCACACTATAGTGCAAGCTACCATATTTTCTTTATCCTAAACATTTATAACTTATACATTCTTTTAGTAAGTAGTATCTCCTCCAATAACCAGATGCTTCAACTGCCAGCCCCACCAGCTAAATAAAATCAAGCACCAAACTCTTCCTTACCATTGCTCATAACTAAAATATAGGCTCCCATGATACCTTTGACTTGTGAAGCCCAGGTATATCCTAGGTGCAAGGGAGGTTGGTAGGAATTTCAGTTCTGACTTCTATAACAATAAAACTATCCTCATAAGTTGGTGATTTCCTTCAATATAGAAAGACTTAAAAAATATGATGGGTTGGGGCGCCTGGGTGGCGCAGTCGGTTGAGCGTCCGACTTCAGCCAGGTCACGATCTCGCGGTCCGTGAGTTCGAGCCCCGCGTCGGGCTCTGGGCTGACGGCTCAGAGCCTGGAGCCTGTTTCCGATTCTGTGTCTCCCTCTCTCTCTGCCCCTCCCCCGTTCATGCTCTGTCTCTCTCTGTCCCAAAAAGAAATAAACGTTGAAAAAAAAAAAAAAAATTTAAAAAAAAAAAAAAAAAAAATATGATGGGTAAGCACAAATATAAGTGTCCAATAAAAAGCAATAAGATAGGACCCACTGTCCTCATTGTTCAGAGAGACTATGCATAGTAACTAAAATCACAACCCGGATATGGCAGACTTCCACTGATATTCTTTTCCTGACTGAATGTCAAAGTATCCCAAATCAATACTTCTGTTAGCAACAAACGCACCTCGGATAAACCTCATCAGCTATGATACTGCCCTTGTGCAAAGCTCCAAATTAATACTTATAAAAAAAAATAACCACACACTAGATTACCAATGGACAGATTTTAACACCTATAGGCAAATTGTTTTCAGATCCAGTAACTATGCGTTAACCCAAAGACAGAAAAATATGTCTGAAGATGCTGTCACAATTACATGTCGACATCAATCGAATAGACATCTGCCTCTATTGAAACCTCCAAAACAGGGAGTCTAAGGAGTTGGATAAAGAAGTTGAACTGCAGTCCTTCGGATGTTTCAGAAAGCTTGCAGCATAATTGTAGACAACCAGAACCTTGTTATTCATGTGTGTGGGAATTTTATGTGCTGTATTTAAGACGTGAGTTGCAAATGAAGAGAAATCCCATGTTCACACCACTCCAGTGGGTGCTGGCTACAATTTTGCCTTGGCAGAGAAGAAAAAAGAAAGCCTCGCTCAGCTGCCATTGATTCTACTCTCTGTCCTTTTTTCTCTATGTCCCAGTTTGCAGGTGTGTTTTTGCAAAAATATTTTTAAAACTGACAACAACAACAAAGCATGCCAATGACTGATATGCCGAAACAGGATTTCCATACGGCTGGAGGCTTTGTTTATGCCCTGACACATGCAGGACAGACACCTTTTGTGTATGAGCGCTGAATCATAGGATCTCAGAGGTAAAACAGCCCTCAAAGCAATGGAAATCAGTTATATTCGGTCATGAGTAAGGCTGAGAAAATATTAAAGTAGATTTTGAGTCTCTACTTTTCATTAAATGTGGCTACCATTATTTTCTAAATGACTTGAATAGCAAATGCATCTTTTATCCACACCAGGGACCTAGAATACAAAATACAAATTAAATCTTTAAAATTTATGTCCAATAAATATTGGTAAAACTAGGAAAGCATACTTTGGCTCAGTCGGTTAAGCATTCGACTTTGGCTCAGGTCATGATTGCATTCGTGAGTTTGAGCCCAGCGTCAGGCTCTGTGCTGACAGCTCAGAGCCTGGAGTCTGTCTTGGATTCTGTGTCTCCCTCTCTCTCTGCCCCTCCCCTGCTCATGTTCCGTCTGTCTCTGTCTCTCAAAAATAAATGAACATTAAAAATAATTGTAAAAAAATAATTGTAAAAAATAATTGTAAAAAATTGTAAAAATAATTGTAAAAAAATTGTAAAAATATATACTTTGGGGCATATATTAGGGGGCACAGTGACTTTAAAGGACTTTAACACTGTAGTTCTAAATACAGATATGGATATCTAAGTCAAAATCCTTCTTCATACTATAATGGAGAGAATGGTCCATATTATGTAGAATAGCTGTTTTGTTCTATATGTGCTATGCTTTATTGCAGTACAATTATAAAGAAACTAAACTGGGGTCTAAGAAACAATCATTCAGATAACTATGTGTGACTATCAATGTCAAATCCCCTGCAAAAGTTACTCCTCTTTGTATTAGCAGGTGCATCTAAAAGTATAAAACTTGTGGAGTGAGCAAACACTAAAAATCCTAAGAAAGAAAAGCATCCAATTATCTGTGATTTAAGTGACTAGTAGTTACCTTAAACACTATTAGTTTTTTTTTTAATCTAACAGACTTTTTTTTTAAAAAAAACACAAAACTAATAGAATTCAAAATGTTTCGTATCAATTTAAAAACTAAATTGAATTTGCATCAAGGCAAATTAAATTTGACCTCTTTATTCTGACTCCATGAAAAACAGTTCTGGGTTAAACTAGAATATTAAATTTGCCACTAAGAAGTTAGCGTTCTTAGACATCACTCTGTATCTTGAAAAGTCTGTTTCCTTTTTGCCCTCCAATTCTGTCATTTTTTACTCTACCTTAGATTTCTGTTTCATTATAGGCACCCTACCCAGAAGTGGCAAGGATTTACTGAAAATTATATGAAGTTCCAACTTGAAGTAAAAAAGTAGATGAGAAAGGAAAGTGCTATCCCTTCTACCAATTGGTAATTTAACTTCTGTTTTATTTTTCTGTTTATTCATTTGTTTGTTTGTTTTCCAACAGAAAGGGTGCTAGATGCCTGAGCAAAGTCCATAAAATGTCTTTAAAATCTGTGAGTGGAATTCACCAGTAATCCATTGCAGCCTTTCCATGACTCCTAAAATCTGAGGTGGCACAAACTGATCTTTTGCTATTACTGCCTTTAAATTCACTGGCAAATGAGTGAATTGTAAATGCCTTGAGGTTAAGGAACCCTTTTTATTATCATTTTTTTCTTCTGGTTAAAAAAAATAATCCCACACAAAGAATTCAAGGATAGGGACTTGGGCTGGAGAAAGAGCATAGATTATGTCCATTATTACCGACTTATTAAAGTGGAATAACATTGAGGGCAAAGCCAACAATGCAAAGAATTCCCAACCACCCCTGATTTTTCTTTTTCCAAGAGAGTTTCTAATATTCTTACTTTTCATTTTTGTGTCCTTATTTTACTTTTTGGTCATTAAAAATATTGGGCTAAACCCCACTGGTAAACCACAGTCTAGGCTTTGTGCCACTTAATGATTAAATGGAAAGAAAATGTCTTGGGGCGACTGGTTGGCTCAGCCAGCTAAGTGTCTGACTCTTGATATCGGCTCAGGTCCTAATCTTGCAATCCTGAGACCCAACCCCAAGTCGGGCTCTATGCTCAGCCAGTCTCTCTCTCCCTCTCTCTCTGCCTCTCCCCCACTCATGCACACACTCACACTCTCTCTCAAAATAAATAAATAAACGTTTTTTAAAAGGAAAAAAAAAGAAAATACCTTACTCATCGTAGAAAAGAAAACCCTTATTTATTTATTTCTATGGAAATATTGCAATGAGTTGTAAACATTTTATAACCAAAGAAAAACAAATAATTGCACTAGATGGAATTGAGAACACAAATAGCAGAAGAACATACAACCAAAGAGTTAAGTGTGATTATCTCTGGATGGAAAGAATATGTAATTTTACTCCTTTTTTTTTAGTAGTAATTTCTAATATTTCAACAAAAGGCATATATTGCTTTTGTAAAAAGAATAAACGATAAAAGTCATGTTTGATTTTAAAAATACACAGCCAGAGGGGCGCCTGGGTGGCGCAGTCGGTTAAGCGTCCGACTTCGGCCAGGTCACGATCTCGCGGTCCGGGAGTTCGAGCCCCGCGTCAGGCTCTGGGCTGATGGCTCAGAGCCTGGAGCCTGTTTCCGATTCTGTGTTTCCCTCTCTCTCTGCCCCTCCCCTGTTCATGCTCTGTCTCTCTCTGTCCCAAAAATAAATAAATGTTGAAAAAAAAAAAATTTAAAAAAAAAAAAAAAAAATACACAGCCAGAACTTAGTCCACAACACAATTGCAGAGGCCTCTATTCTATTCAATCCTATGGCCTTGCAGGATGATAAGGATGAAGGAGAGATTCTTCACAAATCTGGAAGCAAATACAGTGCAGTGGTTAAAGCCACGGGTTTTGAAGTCAGACAGACTTATTTTGGAACTGTAGCCCTTCCTCTTGCTCTGTGTGTTTAGCCAAGCTTCCTAAGCTCTCTCAACCTTGGTCTCCGCCATTGTAAAACAGGACTAAGGATACCCAAGTACAAAGTTCAAACTCACTGTGAGGATTAAGAAAGGATTAAGTCTTTTAAGTCTACCATTTTTGCTAGTAGCCTTTTGTTAGTAGAATGATAATAATTTGTTTTACTGATGTGTTCATAAGAATTATTTTGGATAACATGTATAGTATTTTAGAAGCTCAGAAGGTTAGAAATCTTCTGGCTCTAAATTTTATGTTAATTGAAACATACTTCAAAGGCTATCAATGAGGGGTAATAAAAGGGAAGTTAATTGAAAAGCCTGAAGCTGTGATTGATCCCCTAGAGCGTTTGTTGTTTCGAAAGCATTCGGGACTGGGGTTTGTCCTAATTAAGGAAACGAGCATTCTAGGAGCTTTTCCGTGGCCCCTCCATATGGCATGGTGGGAGACCAGCATTATTTTAGCCTTGGTCCCCTAAACAATGTTTTCTTCTGTCTGGAGTCCCAGAATGCTTCGACAGCCTTCATGGTGGTTCCTCTTATAAGAGACATAACAAACAAGATGGATAACAAGCCCTCCAGAAAAATCTGTTTTTCTTGAGGATAAATGACAATGTTCTACTGTCCTTAAAATTTTCACTTTCCCTTTTCTAAGAACAAATAACCGTAAGTGTAATATTCTAAATCACCATCACTCAAATTCTTGTGAAACATTAAGGAAAACTATCCTATCACACTAAGAAAAACCTAAGTGAAGGGCGCCTGGTTGGCTCTGTCAGTAAGTGTCTGACTTCAGCTCAGGTCATGGTCTCGTGGTTTGTGGGTTCGAGCCCCACGCTGGGCTCTGTGCTGACAGCTTAAAGACTGGAGCCTGCTTCAGACTCTGTGTCTCCCTCTCTCTCTCTCCCCTTCCCTCGCTCATGCTCTCTCTCTCTCTCAAAAATGAATAAACATTAAAAAAAGTGTTTAAGTAAAAATTAAAAAAAAGAAAAACCCAAGTGAGATACTTTATACTTTGATACAGAAAGTTGGCTTATTTTCCTTGTTCCATAAGGACAATAGTCATCCTTTGTATCAAGTGGGTGCATTTATCTACTACTGCTTCTCCCTATAACACAGAGCCTAATTTCAAGTTTTCTGGGAGTATATATAATTTATTTACAAGAGCCTCAAGACTGCTTGTATCCACATCAGAGAGCAGCATAATGATGATAACCACTTATGGCGAGAGGTTCTTTTTTAAATTGCAAAACATTAATGATTTAATTTACTCTCTCAGAATCTAGATGGGGACTGAAACCATAAGCTTACTCTATCCTCTGGGTAAACTTCATGCTGATTTATAAGGTGTGGAACTTTTCGTCAGTTCTGTTCTTTAGGATGTTATTAATCAAACTCTAGAAGGAGATGGCTTTTAGACTGAGGCCAGAATGCCTGGATTCTAGCTGTAAGCCTGCCACTTCCAAGGTCATTAGCCTTGGATAAGTTTACATTTCTGAGCCTCAGTTTTCTCAACTGCAAAATAAAAAGTTGAAACAGATGATTTTCCATGGGCCATTTCCAGTTCTAAAATTCTAGGGTTTCTAAGAGATGCTTAGTTTTATGTACTGTAGTTCATAAAATGAGAACATTGGAAAGACACCCTGACTCATCAAAGGCATGTAAACTTTAAATTTTAACTGTTTAAAACACATTATCGCACATTATCGGTAATGATTATTTATTTTCTTCGTGCCTATTTCCCGATGAACATTGCCTAGAAAATATTTCCTGTACATTTAAAATGTATTATTCAGATGGACACACATCAACACTTGTAGTTACGGTGTATAAATTGTAAAAGGAAACCATTCTTAGCCTCTGCTTTCACCAGTCTTTCCTTTTTAATTAATCAGGAACTCGTTCATTCAATAAACATCCAATAAGCATGTTTGGAGCATGTATGTACCAAGTGATATAAACAGACATTCCACTGTTTACATTATTCATTTAGTTTTTCCAGAAATCCTGAGGGTTAGAGAACAGGGTATTAGAGAAGTTACATACGACAAAGAATTGATAAGTAATGGGGCAAGAATTTGACCCCGGATTTGTTGGATCTGTCCCAAATATTTTTGTTTGCTTTTCAGACCCATTCATCCTCCATTCATTTCCACTCTGCCTCCAACCAGGATGGCTGACCTGTATGATTACATCAGTGTGCCAATAGGGACACCCAGAAAGAGATACTAGGGAAAATAGGGAGTGAGGACAGATGGGAAGTTTATGTCCTTGCCTCCTTCCCTGCTGGCTGAGTCCCTTCACTAGAGCTCAGGGTTCCACTGAAGTTGGCCTGCGCTACAACAGTTCTCCCTTCCGAGTTATGCTCACATTTTTTAGGCTAGCGGGTCTAGTCATGGTAACAGGTCTGCAGTGCTACACTTGACATGATTTCCTAAATTCTGCCCTGCCTTGAGAAATAGTCCCTTTTGAAGCCCTTCTCAGATTATCTTAATTAGAATATACTTCTCTTTCTTGTAGGGACCCTGACTAACATAGTCACCAAATTTCTTTCTACCACGCCATGCCATTTCACAAGGTAGCGAATATATATATTTGCTATATATATATATATATATATATATATATATATATATGTATATATATATATATATATATATATATATATAGCAACCTTATATAATATAGTGACGAACTGATTTGATCAAGTATTTGAGAACAGATATCTTCCAATAGTGACAACAAATGCTAATAGTTGAAAGACATTATCATTGTTCTGCTCCTATATTTCTCTCAATTAAAACTAAATTTCTCCCAATTAAATCAGCAAAGTATAGGATTCAAGCATGATCAAAATTCTGTTATTGCCTCAGTATGTTTTGTATCAGAACAATTCAAACAAATCTAACCCACAGTGGTACTGAGTAAATGACCTATTATCAGCTCCTTCCATTACAGGGAAACACCCATGACATGCTATCCCTTCAACTACCCATACTTCAAGACAGGGCCTAGGGTTAAGTTTGAAAGAGATTTCCAATATAGGAAGGTTTATGTGACATCACAAAAGAAGTACACCAACTCTTCATGTTGTTATTTCTATTGCCTGGAGTCTGACATAAACTCTAATCTTTTTGTCTCCTCTATTTGAACAAAAAGTAGTGGTAGGACTTTCTGCTGATTCTACCAAATGGGCAGAATTCTAGGACTACTGGTGTTCTCATATCCTAGCTGAGGAAGATATCTAAACACCAACCTCTTTGAGTCAATTAGATAATGAGGCATGAAGGACGAGAATTTCTTGGCCTAAAGCAAGCAAGGACTGATTAATCTAAATGTTGTTGGAGTAATGGAAAAGACACGTTTGCTTGTTTGTTTGTTTGTTTGTTTGTTTGTTTGTTTTTGAGAGACAGTGAGTGAGGGTGGGTGAGGGGCAGCAAGAAAGGGAGAGAGAATCTTAAGCAGGCTCCATACCAGTGGGAAGCCCATGCAGGGCTTAATCTAACAACCATGAGATCATGACCTGAGCCCAAATCAAGAGTTGGATGCTTAATGGACTGTGCCACCCAGGCACCCCAGGAGAAAACATGTTTTAAGCATTGAAAAAGAAGTCTCTAAACCATGCATCCTTAGCCTGGGGACTTTTAACCTGGGATTTTAAGTCTTGGGTTTGGGGGAGTCTTTGAAACTACTGAAATATATGAGGGGCACCTGGGTGGCTCAGTCAGTTAAGCGTCCGACTTTGGCTCAGGTCATGATCTTGTGGTTCGTGAGTTCAAGCCCCACATCGGGCTCTGTGCTGACAGTTCAGAGCCTGGAGCCTGCTTCCGATTCTGTGACTCCCTCTCTCTGCCCCTCCCATGCTCGCATTCTGTCTCTCTCTCTCTCTCAAAAATAAAATAAATTAAACATTAAAAAAAATTTTTTTAAAGAAATATATGAAAAGGCTTGTGTGCATGTGCTTTTGACTGGTAAGAGATTCCATAGCATTAATTAGAGTCTCAAAGAGGCCTAAAAACCAAAGTTAATAGGGGGAAATGGGCAATATGTCTCTTTGTTGGCAAGACCAGAGAACACAGATTAGTAGAAAAGATTACTTAGATATTATTCTGATTCCATATACTCATCAGGCAACCTTTTTGTTTTATGTCCCATGTAGAGTTAGGATATATATCTTAACTTCAATTATTGCTTTAGCTAAAAATCAGTTTCATGAATTTGAAATAGGCCCTTTATGTCCTTTTTCTCAGGGCTTGAATTTCTCTGAATAAGTTAATTGCTGAATTTCCAGACATATTGAACTGGAGAACTGGACCCAGGAACAACAACCAAATAAGTCCCTGATGTCTTTGAGATCTTTTCTGACAACCAGCCATAAGCCCAAACCACACAGCCCCTCACTACCACAGGTTTAACCTGGAGTTTTAATATGCCAATATTGAATATCAAAAAAGCTCACATGTTCTAGTACTTTCCTTCCCTTATATGTTTATTACTTTTTTCTCACCAGGGAACCAGCAGTGAGCAATTTAGTGACTGAAAATAATTTTTTTTCATTTGAAAAATAGACATCCTGAGGATATAATAAAGAATAACATTTGTTTAGAGGGAATAAGGTAATAATTGTTCCTTTCTATCCAGATCAGTAGACTTCACTTTTTGTGCTATGTGGTAAGAGGTAATAATGTGTTTGGTCAGCTTTGTCCTCAAAGAGTTATTGACATGATTTTTAAGAAGTTACATTTTTCTGTCATTATGTTCACATAAAGGAGTGCTCTCTTCAAAGGAAATATGCTAGAAAGAAATCCATTATGAGGCTGTAATGAGTGTCCTTCACCAAATTCAGGATAGAGAGTTAAAGCCATAACTTCCATGTTCTTATTCATGCTGGAAAAGATTTTGAATCTCCAGTTCAGATCACAGAATGCTCAGAAGAACTATCTTTTAGCACCATTATATCCAAAAGAGGCACTGCTCCTGTAATTCCCTCTGTAGCCCCCAAAGTTTCTTTCAAACTCTCTCAAAATCATCACCCATGTCTCCCAAGGCATTGATCATTTATCTCTATCATGCTCAACTCAATGCCTTCTTGAGGCTATTCAGGAATGAACATCCTTTATCATTTGACACTAATCACTCCCTTCTTCAAAAACTCTATCTCCTTAGTCACTGTGTTTAACTGCTTGAGAATAGTTTTTCTTGGTCTCCTCATAGGTCTCCACTCATTCTCCCTCATCTCCATTACTGACCATTCAGTGCCTCAGCCCTCCTCTTAAATGCTGTGTTCTCCAGGATTCCACCCTTGATAATTTTCTCATTGAGAAATCTTATCCACCATTTCTATGTGGCAACACCTACATATGTATCTTCATGCCAGGTCACTCTGCTGAATATCTAGATCCATTGCATCTAAATACCAACCAGGCATCCCTATCCAGGTACTTCAGACTTGCCTGCCCCAAATGGAATCCATTATCTTCCCCAGCCACTCTCTAGGCAAACTAGTTCTCCCTTCTATAATCCTTTTTTAGCTTAATTTTGTCCCTTTTCACCCAGGCATTCAAGTCAGAGGTTATTAATACTCTGAGACCTTCATACAAGTGATAACATCTGAGCTTCGTCCTCATAAATAAATAGAAATGTGCCAGTTTGGCAAGAACACAGAAGAGCATTCCAAGAATGAAACAAGAATTTCAAGAAGGCATTGAGTTGAGCATTTTTCCTTATGTGTTCTTTCAAGCTCATAATAAAAGGAAAGGACAAAGATGGGGGGAAAGTTTGAGTCATAAACAGCATGATGTATTTAGAGAATGATAAGAAACTATATTGGACTGGATTATAGAGGGTTCAGTAGAAATTGGCAGGAGATGAAATAGAAGTAGATTGGGGTCAGATTGTAAAAGATCTTACGCCTCAAGCTAAGGCTCTGTACTTTATTCTATCAGCAATAGGAGGTCTCCTACAATCCTTTTTTTAGCAACACTTTGTGCCCTTCACACTGACTCTAGTCTCTTCCAAATTCTCATCAGATCTGTCCTGAGTCATTTTGGGGAAACGTATAACTCTCAGAGAGGCATTCGCGATTTGTTGCTCAAGGCTCATGGGAACTACAATAGCATAATCTTCTTAATAAAGACATTGTAGTGAACATTTATTATGTTAGATAACCATCATCCACTTCCCCATCTTTTGGAAACAGAAACTCAGTTTTCTCTTCCACTTAAGTTTGTGTGCTTCAAGTGGAGGTGACTCTTTGTCTCGCTCCTGCACCCTTTCCTCCACCAACTGGACCATTTCATCACTCTGACCACAGAAATTAATTGAGCATACCCAAGACTCCATTAAAGCAAATGATAGTCGGGTACAGATATTTAGTTTGGACTGTTTAGGGAGACGCTTTCTGGAATATGAATGTGGGGAGATGTTAAGAGTGCAGCAACTAGAAACCAGCTTATCCCCACCAAGAGTCTGAGGATAAAGACAGCATGGAATAAAATATAGGCAAGAGATATCCATAGCTGTGTTTTGAGTGCCCTGGGGGATACAGTGTAGTAATTGCAAAGCCTCCACCTTCAAAGCTTAAAACACATCTGCGAAAACATAATAACTATAAGAGTAATACTTAAGAAAAAGAAGGAAATTGGGAAACAACCCTCTTCTAGTTATACCACAAGGAGTCAAGGAAATAAAACAAGAGTGTTCATCTCTTCTCTACTGAGATACACCGGAGAGTCTGCCAATCCACTCAAACTTGAGAAAAGCGAATTTGAAGGAGTATTAAATTAGGCATGTAGGTTTTCATTTGTCTCTCAATCTTTTCTTCATTTCTTTCTCCCCGTCAGCTCACATTCTTAAATATTAATGGGTAAAAATATTCTTACCCCTTACCCTGTGCTGGCTTTATTGTGAACCGTCTTATAACCATGTTTTTCTGTAGAAAAGGAGAGGTGTTGGCACACTAATTTTAAACCAGATTGACAGGCAACAGAAAGTTAGACTGAGAAATGCTCACGTGATTCGAGTGCAATCTAGGGATGGTGATGGAAGAAAGATGCTTCCGAAAACTGCAAAATCAGGAGACAGGATGACTGAGTGAGACTGAAGAATGGAGAAAGAACCTATGGGAATTTGGGCAGATCAGAGCAAAAAACACCAGTACGTAAAACTATCCAGGCATAAAGAAAGCTCCTAGAGAAGAGATTTATTAATATATTTTTTATCATGCTGAGCAGAATCTAAATGAGGGAAAGAAATATAAAATGGAAAAGTTCCAAAGAGAGTTGTTTTGAACTGAAACTAAGGAGTAGACCTGAGAGCAAAGTACAGAGCTTAAGATCGGAGGACCATAACCACCTCATCCTGTAAAAGCCCAGCGCTGTTTCTATCTGGCTCATGCTGGATCTAGTAATGAGGCCATCTGCTTGTAATGTTTGCTCTGTGTGTGGCTTATGCCCAGAAATCTCCACGCCTTCCAGCAAAGTCATTTTTACACTGTACTTGACAGACAGAGCATGTGTTTGTGCTAAAAACACTGCAGGAAAGGGGTACTGGGAGGAATCAGAAAAGCCTTGACCTTGGAAGAAGACAGTCATGAGTTCCAAGGAGGTAGTACCAAAAAGCTAGGCGCAGGGGAATGCTGAAGAACCTACCAGAAGTAATTCCTGAGACTCGTATCACACCATGGTAGGCAAGAACATCTGTTTGCAGTTGCTTTGGGGGAAGACAAAGCATTCTTTGATTTTAAATAACTTTACTTTCTTCAGTTTTTAGCTAAAAGAAGTAAAGCCAAAAATGACTTTGAAAATCTTAGTGGAGACCCCACTGCCAACTGGAAAAAGCCCAAATTACTTATCATGATCTTTTACAACCTGACCCCAACTTACTTTGCCACCAACCCCATCTCATGCATTTACTACCAAACCCACTCAAAAGTTTGACAATCCACAAATGTGGCAAACCCTTTAATGCCTCCATACCATTGAAAGTGTCGTCTGCACTGCCTGAAATATAATTTTCACCCTTTTCCAAACGGATTATAATCCTGATGAGAAAACATATTTCTCTCTAGCATGCTTCTTCCAAATAATAGGCACTGTGATTAAACGACATTTTTTATATGCCTCTTCTATTCAGCATCTTTCAGCAACTATTTTCTATCACACCAAACCAGATGTCTTTTCTTGTCCATCTCAGACCTAACGATTCTCTCACTTTTACCTCACAACCCTGGTTGATTTTAGTAATGCTTTCTTAATTGCAAATTAAGAAATAAAATAATAAAATAAATAAAAGCAAATTGCTTTTGGTTACACACACACACACACACACACACACACACACATTTGCCCCCTGGTTGTCGTGCATGGAGGGTACTGGGCAGTGAGCATGGGAAGGGATCTGGCAAGTCTGAGGTGTGTATGAGGTCTAAGAAGCAACAACCCCAATGTAGCTGACAGAAACGAGAACCAGACCCCTGAGCAGTAGCCATCAACAGAGACTAGGAATGAGTATGCTTGGAAGGGATAAAACCTTCTAAGGTGTCTACTTATGTAAGAGAGGATGCCATGGAGTCTACCCTGTTTTCAACGTTTATTTATTTTGGGACAGAGAGAGACAGAGCATGAACGGGGGAGGAGCAGAGAGAGAGGGAGACACAGAACCGGAAACAGGCTCCAGGCTCTGAGCCATCAGCCCAGAGCCTGATGCGGGGCTCAAACTCACGGACCGCGAGATCGTGACCTGGCTGAAGTCGGACGCTTAACCGACTGCGCCACCCAGGCGCCCCATACCCTGTTTTCAAATAGGGAATACTGCCTCTGCATCCCTCTAGACTCCTAGTTCTTTTTTTTTAATTCCAGTGTACTTAACATACAGTGTTATATTTGTTTCAGGTGTGCAAGACAGTGATTCGACAATTCTATACATTACACAGTACTCATCACGATAAGTGTACCTTTTATTTTTAATGTTTGTTTACTTTTGAGAAAGAGGGAGAGAGAGAGTGACAGAGAGAGAGAGCAGGGGAGCAGCAGAGAGAGAGGGAGACACAGAATCTGAAGCAGGCTCCGAGCCGTCAGCACACAGCCTGGCGTGGGGCTCGAACTCACAAACCATGAGATCATGACCTGAGCTGAAGTCAGCTGCTTAACTGACTGAGCCACCCAGCCGCCCCACGATAAGTGTACCTTAATCCTCTTCACCTATTTTCCCCATTCCCCACCCATCTCCCCTCTGATAACTGTCAGTTTGTTCTCTGTAGTTGAGTGGTTTTTTGGGGGGTTTGTCTTTTATTTTTTTCTTTGTTCGTTTGTTTTGTTTCTTAAATTCCACATGTGAGTGAAATCATATGGTATTTGTCTTTCTCGGGCTTATTTCACTTAGCATAATACCCTCGACATCCATACATGTTGTTGCAAACGGCAAGATTTAATTCTTTTTTACGGTTGAATAATATTCCATTATATATATATAAATATATATATATATATATATATATATATATATATATATATATATATATCTCCCACCTCTTCTTTATCCATTCATCTATTGATGGACACTTGGGCTGCTTCCATAATTTGGCTATTATAAATAATGCTGCTATAAACATAGCGGTGCATGTATCTTTCTGAGTTAGTGTCTTTGTTTTCCTTGGGTAAATACCCAGGACTGCGATCATTGGATCCTATGTAATTCTGTTTTTAATTTTTTGGCGAACATCCATACTGTTTTCCACAGTGGCTTCACCAGTTTGCATTCCCACCAACCGTGCAAAAGTGTTCCTTTTTCTAGATTCCTTGTTCTCATTCTCCCTGTCATTCCATGTGATGCCCAGAACTCACCTCCAGGATACCCCAACTCCACTCTGATATTCTGCTATGTCCCTGGCACCTATATCTTTGTCAGCTACTTTGAAGATGTACATGTCTATCTCCACAATGAGACTGTAGGCAACCAGAGAGCAATGGCATTGTCCTACATAAGTTTTTGACATGTACTCCAACATATAGGACAGTTTGTGCTGAAACAGTGCCTTTTTGAATGTATGAATTAGAGGCATTTTAGCCCTACCACCCATGTCATAATTGTTCTGTATATGAATAGATAACACTTTCTTTACCTCTTTTGCTGTTGAGATATGTGATTTTTTTTTTTAATTTTTTCTCAACATTTATTTATTTTTGGGACAGAGCGAGACAGAGCATGAATGGGGAAGGGGCAGAGAGGGAGGGAGACACAGAATCGGAAACAGGGTCCAGGCTCTGAGCCATCAGCTCAGAGCCTGACGCGGGGCTCGAACTCACAGACCGCGAGATCGTGACCTGGCTGAAGTCGGACGCTTAACCTACTGCGCCACCCAGGCGCCCCGAGATATGTGATTTTTTTTACAGCCTAACATCATTCGTGTTCTGTAAAGTTGAATGAAGTTCGCCTTTGTTCACTAGCACCTTGATGTATTTCACGTGAAGAACATTAGCCATGGGTTAAACAACTTCTATTTTGTGAGTAGCTGCTTCTTGGCTATTTGTCCAGTTTCATCACGGTGATGACATGAGGAAGCACTTGGGAAGAGAAAAACTGTTCCTGACTGTACATATTTCACACGTTCTGATTTTATACGCTTTGTAATACAGTGATCGCATACTCAATTATAGCTTTCAAGGAACTTTTTCTTAATGAAATTTGCATTTTATTAATTCCAAATCCACAATAAGTGGGACAAAGAGAGGGTTGAATTGTGACTTTATTCGGGAATATCATTCTTCATGGTCAGATTATGTGTTCAGAGCTCCTCAAATCATCTACTCTACAAATGGATATGTAAAATGCTGTACAGACACTCTCTGTCATTGCCAAAGACAGTCACCGCTCTGCCCTCCAAGAGAAAATATTGCGTTAACTTAGGTTAAGATACTTTATGCCAGGAATGTTCATTTCAAAATACCTTACAATGCAGATTTTTTATTAGAGCAGGTTCGTATTTTTAACCTGTAAATCTTCCTAAAGTGAACAGCTTTTACTGCACAGTTAAATGTCATTTTGGTTGAAGATTTTTAGGTTTTTTTCTTTTGTACTTTAAGAGGTGCATTATTTTTAGTGGCTTTTTCAAAATCTAATTTTTTTGAAACCAGAGTTGGAGTCTCTAATTCCGTTAGACATCTCATAATTGTGTGCTCTTCAATGCATTACATAGAAACAGTCAGACTTTAGTGTTGCTCCCATCTGCACCTCATGTAACTAGAATCTTATTCTATAAAAGAAAATATATTAAGTAATTATGATGATGACCATTTTGTTTTTGTTTTCTTCTTTTTCCCATTTGAAATCCTACAATGAATGTGTTTTAATTTTATGTTTTTTCCTAATCTGAACAAGTTAAAAAAAAAAAAAAGAAAAAACTATCATTTTTCTTTTTGTTGATTTTATTATATGGTACTGCCATCTATGGGTCCTACTCAAAGACTAATTTTGGTGTGGGGGAAGGAAATTTATAATTTGGAACCTAAAAAACCATTGAGTCATTACCTCTTACTTACAAATAAGAAATTCAAAACTCTAAGAGGCTAAATAACTTCAATATAGGCACATGACTAGTCAATACTAGAGGCTGAATTATCACGTATACTTAACGTTTTATACCTGTACAAGTGATTTTTAATTTATATTTATTTGCCTCTTTTATAACTGAAACAAGCAGAAGTATCTGGTTCCTAACATTTGAAGATGTATTGCTTTTTAAAGTGAGGTAAAGATGAGCTATATTAAATATACAACCATCTACCATCTAAGGATCCCTATGTTAAGTAATTAACTTGCATATTTGTTTTGACGAATCTTTAAAGAATAAGGCAAGATCTCTGTGTTTCAGGAAGTTTTAAATCGCATCATATTAAGAATATATTTGCTTAAAAAGAAAGAAGAGGGGTGCCTGGGTGGCTCAGTGGGTTAAGCGTCCGACTTCAGCTCAGGTCACGATCTCACAGTCTGTGAGTTCGAGCCCCGCGTCGGGCTCTGGGCTGATGGCTCAGAGCCTGGAGCCTGCTTCTGATTCTGTGTCTCCCTCTCTCTCTGCCCCTGCCCCATTCATGCTCTGTCTCTCTCTGTCTCAAAAATAAATAAACGTTAAAAAAAAAAATTAAAAAAAAAAAGAAAGAAAGAAGATACTTGCATACAAATCTTAGGTAAGTTATTTAAAGGTAGGAGGAAGAAGAATTCAATGTAATTTTTAATTCTTTGAAATAATCTCCAGACACCAGGGCGTCAAAGGAAGAAAACGAAAGTGTGATTATTACCTCTGAGAGTAACCACAAAAATATTTTGAAAGCTTAATGGCAAGAAATTCCAATGAGAAATTCACACATTTTATATTTCTTTCTCCAAAAGTTCAAATTTAATTTTAAAAAACACATTGGACATAATACTTTTCAATTCTTCTTTTTTTGGTGTATTCAATTTAATACTGCCAACATCTTAATAATTTTTGCAACAATCATACGAATGAAATTGATCTTTGATTTCCTTTTTATTCAGCCTTGGAAGGTTCTGGAGTTAAGTTATACTGGTTTCTTAAAATGAATTGGGAAGCTTATCTAGTTTTATGCTGCACAACAGGTATTATGGTATTGGAAGTACACTTAATGTTATTCCAAAACCTACCCTCATTTTAGGTTATCATGGTCCTTTTCCTTCATCAGCTTCTCGGGGACTTCTGGAAACTGTTACTATACCCTGAATATGTGTTGGGTTCTATGCAAAATATTTTTGTTTTGTTTTGTTTTACAGCAAAGTAAACTTGAGGTATAACTGATATACAGAAAGCTGAGCATATTTATGTATCCAGTTTGATGATTATGGGACATATGCATACACCTATGAAAGCATTTCCACTATCAAGGTAATAAATACATTCATCACCTCCATAAGTTTGTGTCCTTTTGGAGTTATTTATTTTTGTTTGTTTTCATTTTTTGCTTCTTTCTGTGGGTAAGTAAGCATGCTTTGCATGAGATCCACTCTCTTAAATGTTTAAGTGAACATTCACTTCTTTCTTGACCTCAGTACTATTTTGCTATTTCCCAGTTGTGTTAACTTAGTGTGAGGACTCTGAGATATTAGCATTTCCTAAAACCATGTCATATAATTGTTAGGATGTCCTTGGAACCACAGTAGAGGGGACGGCCATCTTGCCAGCGCAACCCAATGAAAAGCCCCTAGCGGTGCACCAGAACACTTGAAGGTCAACCAATCACCAAGCGCCAGCGCAACCCAACGGAAAGCCCCAAGTAGCGTGCCAGAATGAATTGGAGGTCAACCAATCACCCAGCGACAGCACGACCTGCAGCTTACCCCATCCCACCACACCCGGGCGCGACTCCTCTCTCTCTCTCTCTCTCTCTCTCTCTCTCTGTCTCTCTCTCTCTGTCACGGAACCTCGCCCGAGACCTTAGTTCCCAATAAAGCCTTTGACTGCTAAAATTTTTTAGCTTCTGACTGTTATCTTTACCCTGCCTTACGCCTGACCCTAACAATAATCACTACAGAGTAACAAACAAGAGACATTCATTAAAGTCTATCTGCTAAAAACTGAAGTTGTTAGTGGATCAGCCCACACTCTCCCACCCATGTACTGATTCTCCCTGGCCTATTCTTGAATAACACCCGAAGTTCACGGTGAAACAAGGCAATTATGTGGAAGGTAACTATTTATTCAGGGAGAATAATAACAGTCACAGTAAAAAGTACATGATTTCTTTTTGTATTTATTTTCTAAGGAACTTCACAGTTATTTTAATGATCTTTTGCAGGATGCAGAGAGAATTTATTTCAAGAAATTTCTTTGCTGTATAGGTTAGCCTAACCACCTAAATTAACTTCATGCAAAGAACAGGCCTTACTAACTTCCCAAAAAAGGCTTATAATGAATGTCCATTGTAAACAGGAAAATAAATGATTTCTCAATTCTCCCTGCATAGACCATGCTTGTTTTCTCATTTACTAATCACTTCATAAAATTTTTTTTAACGTTTATTTATTTTTGAGACAGAGAGAGACAGAGCATGAACGGGGGAGGGTCAGAGAGAGGGAGACACAGAATCTGAAACAGGCTCCAGGCTCTGAGCAGTCAGCACAGAGCCCAACACGGGGCTCGAACTCACGGACCGCGAGATCATGATCTGAGCCGAAGTTGGACGCCCAACTGACTGAGCCACCCAGGCGCCCCTCTCATTTGCTAATCACTTTATAAACAAGGTAGGAAATAATGTGAAAACTGTTTCGAATAAATGTAACCACATTCTGCCAGCGCTTACTGAAGATTTAATAACAAAAATAATTATAATCAACATTTAGAATGTGCTTACTATGTGCCAGAGAGTTTAATTCCTGAGTTCATGCTCTCAAAACAATATTATAAATTTACTGTATAGAGAGTTCTGGGTTAGATGCTATGGGAATTATAAGTATGAGCAATATCCAGTCATGGTTCCCCCAAATATTGTAGTCTCATGAAGAAATAATTTTACAAATCACTGGAACACACACACACACACAAATCTATGTATAAGAAAGGTGCAAATCAAGTGCTATTTGACAAAATTCTTGGAAGAGATATCCTTTGAGACTAAACTTGAAAAGCACAGGTAGAATTTGAACAAAAGTTGAGGCCAAAGTATACCCCAGAAAGAAAAAAAATAGCAGATAAAAGACAAGTGGGAAATCTTAGATGTGTTCAAGTAATATCAAGTTACCTATTTTGGCAGGAGCTTCAGTTAATATTAACTTTTAGGGGTGCCTGGGTGGCTCAGTCATCAAGCATCCAACTCTTGACTTCACCTCAGGTCATGATCTCACAGTTCATGAGTTCAAGCGCCACATCGGGCTCCATGCTGTCAGTGCAGAGCCTGCTTGGGATTCTCTCTCTCTCCCCCTGTCTCTCTGTCCTTCTGAGTGAGTCCTACTCACTCAACTCTCTGTCTCTCTAATTACATACATACATACATACATACATACATACACACATAAAACAGTAAAGTAAAAAAATCAACTTTTAGAAATGATCGCAAAAAGTTGAATCAGAAATAGACTGTGGAAAGTCTTCTCAACCACAGTAAGTATGTGATGGATTTAGGCACAGAAGGTAACTAGAAAGTACTACGAGCTCTGATCCATTCCATTCATTGGAATGGTGACAAACAAGAAGCTAGAGGATGTAGAACAATGAAGAAAACTATTCACAACTTTAAAAGTGGTTCGGATGGAATGAGGATATAAACCAGAATGGTGGTGGTAGGAAAAACATAAGGGGACAGTTATGAGAAACATGATAATGGAATATATCCTGTGGCTTAGCATTCACTAACTAGATGTGAGAATGACAGAGGAGTCTAAGACACCTTACAGGTCTGAGTCAAAATGATCTGGAAAATGATGCTGCTATCAGGCATAGGGGAATCAGAAGGGATACATCTAGATGGGGGAAATGACAAGTTTCTGGTGAGAATATGAAATTCAAATTGCCAGAAGGCATTCAAACAGAATTCCCGGGAGGGCAGGTGGAAGTGCAAGTCTGGAAATCGGTGCTGGAGTGGGTCATCTGAATTCTTTCCACATTGAAGAGATCATTGAATTCATAGGAGTAGTTGAAATTTGAATTGCTTAGCAATAAGAGGGCCAATGAAAGCCATCAGGAAATCCTTATTCCCAGTATGACAGAAGATCGATAACTAAAGAAGGACATACAGAGGACTTCAGATAGGTAAGAAGAGAACCAGGAAAAAATGCTACAGAACCCAAAAGAGGAACCAGTTTCTTCTTTTTTTTTTTTTTTTAATTTTTTTTTCAACGTTTTTTATTTATTTTTGGGACAGAGAGAGACAGAGCATGAACGGGGGAGGGGCAGAGAGAGAGGGAGACACAGAATCGGAAACAGGCTCCAGGCTCCGAGCCATCAGCCCAGAGCCCGACGCGGGGCTCGAACTCACGGACCGCGAGATCGTGACCTGGCTGAAGTCGGACGCTTAACCGACTGCGCCACCCAGGCGCCCCTAGAGGAACCAGTTTCAAGGAGGAAACTGTCGAATGTTTCAGGCCAGGGGAAGATGATAAGGACTTAGAATACATTTCAGATTATACTAGGGGAGACTATCAGTGATCTTTGACATAAGATTTTTATTAATGACCTTCCCCAAAATATTAATTACCACAAACAGTGCCTTTTACCAACAGTGTCAGCCTGCATTATTTGCTCTCAGTAACTGTTTTACTCCCCATTTTCACTGTTCTTTTCAGTAAGAGGGATACACTTCCAACCGCATGATTTTGGGCTTGGCCTTGTGACTTGTTTTGGCCGAAAGAATGTGAGCAAACTTATGCCGTCTTCCCACGGAGGCAGAGACTGTGCTCGTGCGGTTAAGTTCTGCCCGTCTTGGGTTCTGCCTTCTGCCACGAAGAACAGCACGAGGGTCGGGGCTGCTCCTTCAGCCTGGGTCCTGGAATGGGAAGATCGATGGAGCAAATCCCAGCCGAGCCCAGCCAAGACGGCTCCGCCAACTTTCAGCCCTCTTGCAGTATAGGTTAAAAGTAAATGCTTGTGCTCGTAAGCCATCGAGTTATCACAGTCTTTTGTTACCACGGCAAAAGCTAATACACCACGGTTAGAAAGCAGATAGGACTGTTTAAAACATTAGAAGCTTTGGAAATGTTGCTGTTTGAAGTTGCCTGAGGCATACAAATTAAAAATAATTTACATTAATCATTGTCATAAACCTGAATCAATGTCTGAAAAACATTGCCTATTAGCCCTTGGCCATTCACTTAAGTAATTTGTAGACACATGCGAGCCTTTGTAAAGCCCCTCTAATAATGTGATATACAAGATATAAAGCATGTTTTCTTTTCATTTGTCTCCATGGGCTCTTTAATAGCCCTATAGCCACACTCTCCCAGTACTTGGATTTACCAGGGAAAGTCCTTTTCTTCCCTGTTATTGTTGGCAAAAGCTGCATCATTCTGGTCTGTTCAGAACTCAACAATCTGTATTGCCAATTGTGCTATTACAGTGTCTCTTAAGAGTTCTACCACTGTTCCTTTATTCTTGGTACTTCTTTGTGATTTATGAGTTGTTTTACGGCAGTGTAATGTGGCTCTTGACATATAGTTGCAACACACTAAATTGTCCTGATTTAAATAAACAGCTTAACATGTGAATGTATTCAAGCATTTTTAAATGTGGGATTTTTCCCCTTGATTTGGCCTGAGAAACCAATGGCATAAAAATTAAAACACAGTGCCTCAGCTTATCACGTGTACAATGTTTCCTTTGCTGCTTCTATTTGTGATGTTGCTGGCAACTAAAACTGTGTGTCTTTGAAGAAAGATAGTATATTGCTTTACAACATGAAGATTTCTTTCATTTATCATCACGATATTTCCAAAATCACATGGATAGTTACTTGCATAAAAACAGAGATAGTTCTGTTTTTAATTATGTTTCGTATCAAATCAGGAAGATGCAAATGTGTGTAAATAATGAATAACTGTACAGTATTTTCCTTGTAAATATTACCAGCACCACCCTGTGTGGTCAGAAGCATGTTGCTGATACTAACCTGTTACACCTGGGAAAAAATGAGGTTGAAGACATGCCCCCAAATGTGCAACTATCCTGAATGCAAAAGCTGCATCTGTAACCACTGCTGACTCGAGGAGGAGGCAGCAAATGGCACAATGGGGGCAGATGTAAAGTCCAGGAAGGTACAAAGAGGCTGGCATGGAACCGTTAGTGAAAAGATGAAAGGGATTTTTTTAAAAATGAAAACCCAACAGCTTTCAAGAGAAGGCAAACTGGGGAGTGAAAGTTCTCAGTGGGAAATACATCAGCATTGCTTCAAGAAATATTTTTAAATTAAAGGAAATCTGGATTCTTAGAAAACGGTACCTGTCCAAATGTTCTTTTCCCTGCTTTTATTACTTTAAGTGTTTAGTTCTCATTCCTCATTAAATAATAGTACTCCCTACCTAATTATGTTCTCAAGAGTATATTTAATTACAGTTCCTACGTTCTGTGAGTTGGTCGTTAAATCAATACACCATGACATCATGTTTCTCCTGGAGCGCACTCAAAAAGCATAACCTACTCAGCCCTTGGATTTTCCTTTTTTTCTCCTGAGAATTTTCCCTTTCTTTCTTTTTTGTTATTTTTATTTTTTGAAGAGAGAGAATGTGTGCATGCACATAAGCAGGGGAGGGGCAGGGGGAGAGGGAGAGAGAGAATCTTAAGTGGGCTCCATGCTGTCAGCTCAGAGCCTGATGCCTGGCTCATCTCACGAACCCCGAGAGCATGACCTGACTGAAATCAAGAGTCAGACACTCAACCGACCGAGCCACCCAGGTACCCCAAGAGTATTGCCTTTCTATACATATGGGAAAATATGGCATTTCAGTTCCACTGTAATTTCTTCCTCCAGCAACGAAGCATTTGTAAGATTGCCTTGAACTATGAGCCTACTCACTCTTTGAGCCTTCCTGGAGAGTTAGCCCTGAGCTCTGCATCCCATATGATTGAGTGGGAGCCATACCTGAACATCTGTCTCAATTCAACCTCCAAATTCAGTTCTTAGTTCCACTATGGAAGCTGAGGAAAATAAAAAATTTTGACCTTAGAAGTTCATTTTCTCAAATATCTCCACACATCAGTAAAGCTAATGATTTATTTCTCCCTAGTTTTTGCTTTTTTCTTTTTCCCTTCAGGAAGCCGTATAGTGCAGAAATCATAAGAGACCAAAAATTAAATTTCTTAATAGGAACTATCAAATGTTCCAATGCAATTTATCTTCTCGCATAGTTCTTCAACAAAATTTTGGAAACCACTAACAATAACAACACTACAGTATTTATCTTGTAAGATTCTTTAAAGGACCTACTTCAGGGGCGCCTGGGTGGCGCAGTCGGTTAAGCGTCCGACTTCAGCCAGGTCACGATCTCGCGGTCCGTGAGTTCGAGCCCCGCGTCGGGCTCTGGGCTGATGGCTCAGAGCCTGGAGCCTGTTTCCGATTCTGTGTCTCCCTATCTCTCTGCCCCTCCCCCGTTCATGCTCTGTCTCTCTCTGTGCCAAAAATAAATTTAAAAAAAACGTTGAAAAAAAAAAAATTTAAAAAAAAAAAATAAAGGACCTACCTCAGGAATTAGTGAGGTAAAAAGAACAGGTTAAAGATGCCAACCCATATCCCGAGGTTAGGTAACATTGTATTCATTAATTTCAGCACACCATCCTTAGTGATAATGTGTACTAATAGACAAAATGTACATTTTCCCCTCTCCTTAAAGAGTTTGGATGTTTAAGCTCTGTATTAAGTTTAGTCAGATTTAAATAATCAAATTATCAGCACATAAAAATCAAATTGAAAAGATTTTATTTCTTTAACTGTCAGAATTAGAGCAGCTTACATGACAGCTTACATTCTCATTTTTTTTTAACTTTTTTTTTTTTTTTTGAGAAAGAGAGAGAGAGAGAGAGAGAGAGAACAGGCAGGGCAAGGGCAGAGAGAGAGAGGGAGAAAGAGAATCCCAAGCAGGCTCTGTGCTGTCGGCATGGAGCCCGACGCGGGGCTCAATCTCACAAACCATGAGATCAGACCTTAGCTGAAATCAAGCGTCAGAGACTTAACCGACAGAGACACCCAAGCACCCCTACATTCTCATATTTTGCTTCTATTTCTTCTGCTTTCTATTATTTCCTAAGATCCACAATTTTCTTTCTTGCAGCCATAGCTTCAGTATTTATAAGATTTTATATAAAGCAAAATATTGCTTCTGAATAAAGACTTAGATTTTCAAATTTATATAAAGCAAAATATTGCTTCTGAATAAAGACTTAGATTTTCAAATTCTAATTTGAATAAAGACTTAGATTTTTCAAATTCAAATTTTTCAAAGATACGGGTAGGTTCTGGATTTATTTAACATCAATATTTAATAAGTGTACAAGCAAAGGACACACTTCAGCTTAGTTAAAAGTCAACAAGGTAGCTTGTGTGTTAGGTGCTGTCATTGCCATGTGACAGATGAGAAGCTGTGATTCAGCAAATTTTTTTTTAAATCTTGCTTTAGGTTAGAATTTGTAGGTGAAAACACCCAGGTTTGGCTCTTTTTGCCACCTCAACCTTCCTTCCAGATCTGTTGTGTCTAAAGATGCAGTGTCATCCCCTGATGCTCCCTCTCACTGCCTACCTCACCCCTACCTTCCAGACACATGATGCTCCCTCTCACTGCCTACCTCACCCCTACCCTCCAGACGCACGACTATTAGGCCATATTAAACTGCTTTGCGCCTCTGAGCCTTTTCTCTCACTCTTCTGGAATGTCTTACTCTGCTTATGCCTGCCTGAAAACTAAATAATTTGGGGGGGAGGGGAGGAATGACAGCTCAGAAGTCACCATCTCTTAGGAGAGCTTCGTGAACTTCTTACAGTTTGCACCCACCACACCACTTTGTAGCCTTCCTCCCCTATCTCTTTATCCCTGGTCCTCCTTGCCCTGAATCTCCTCCCAGATTGTGAGCAATTTGAGAACAGGGACTAAGCTCATCCATCTCTGAATCCAAATCCACAATACTTAACTGCTGAACAACACGTCACTGGCCCCAGTTAAAATTTGTCAAATTAGGCCCTCAACTTGAACAACAATCATTATATAAACAGCAGGTGGATATGACAGAAGATGATGTTTCCAGAAGTAAAAGGGCCTTGTATGTTGTATCCTGGTGATTTGATAACATTTTTGAATGAGCTGTTCTCCATTCATAAAGAAGAGAAAAACTTCCATCCCCTTAAACGTTTCTAGTCTCACAAGATAAAAATGGTATGAACAGATGAGTGGTCAGACTATGTAAGGACTGTCAGAAAGCATTACAGATCGATTATTCCAAACAAAGATCATTTTAGTCAGTTCACAGCAGATACTTTCATATGGCAAGGAATCTCATCTGTTTATCTATGTATTCATATTTGTATTAATTCTCTATTGTTGCATAACAAATTACCCAAACTCTAGCGGCTTAAAACAAAGTTTCTGAGGGTCAAGAATCTAGGAACAGCCGACTTGGGTTGACGTGATCTCTCCTTAGTTAGTAGTCAAGCCATTGACTGGGTTTGTAGTCATCTCAAGTCTCAACTGGCACTGGAGGATTAATTTCCAAACTCATGTACAGGGTTGTTGGCAAGCCTCAGTTCCTCACTGGCAGCTGGCTGGGGGCTCCAGTTCCTTGCCATGTGCACCTCTCCATAGGGCTCAGGACAGCTTCTTCCCCCTCAGAACAAGAAAAATGAGAAGGACAGAGGGAGAAAGGGAGAGAAGGAAAGGGAGAAGGAGAGGAAGAGAGAGAAAAAAAGAGAGAAAAGAGCATACTCAAGCTGGAAGCCACAGTCTTGTTTACAACCTAATCTTGAAAGTGACATCGATAATTTCCACCACTTCCAGTGTGTTAGAACTGAGTTAGTAACTCCAGTACATACCCAGCAGGGAGGAAGTAAACAAAGATATGAATACATGCAGACAGGGGATCTCTGGGAGCCATCCTAGAGGTTAAAATGTTACAAGTTTATCCTAGAGTATATTCACTTGGAGGATACATTGCTTAAAGCCAGTTGTATTTTGGAGGTATACAAGATTTCTATGGCCAAGCTGGACTTCCAGTTATACCTATCTTAATTTTGTTTAACCTAACATTATTGCAGTCATGCTTTATATTATTGAAAATTGAGTTCTAAATTATTAGTTGTTGCATGTTTTAGACTAAGTCCTAAATTAGTTTGTTTAAAAAGACTCTTAGTACTGACTCTCAGGGCTTTGATTTAAATATAATTTTGGTTCATATTGTCTTCTAAATATTAAAGAACTTCTTTTGCCACCAGCTTGGCTAGATTATTAACTATATGACTCCATAATTAATTAGCAATATAGACCAGCTAGTCATACTCCAAGTATTGGCCAGAAAATACCATCTCAAATTATCTGCACACCATATTTAACTCAGCTGAGAGAAACCAAATTTTTGGATGACTGATTGAAGTCTATGGAGTCCACTATTTCCTCTAAAGACTCTAAAAAAGTATTTCTCAAGTGTGGTTCATAGACCTCTTGTACCATCAAAGACTCCCAAGGTGATTACCCAAACTCAGACTCTAGCAATCCACTTCCAAATTACTGAGTCAGAATCTCCTAGGGGCGATAAGGATGGGAGAGATTCATGAAGCTACACTTAAATGAATTACCCACAACCTTTGCTACATTAAGCCAGATCATTAAAGAATGATCATATTGGTCCCCTAGAAAACAGATTCTACTGAATTATATTCTAGTATCAGTGCTTTTTCCCAACATTGATGAACCTTATGAGAAATTATGAGACTCAATATTGTGTATATTTAAGAATCCATAGGAAAATTTTCTCACTGGTCTTAGTAGACTTAATTCCCAAATGAATGACTTAATTCTATGCTATGCTCATTATGAATCTTATCACCAATCCATTTTCTCTCTCTGACTGATCACTAGAAAGGTCAAAGTCAATCTGTAGCCCACATTTGGCCTGCACATAAAATTTCATAGCTTGAACCTGAGGTACCATTTTCATTCCTGCCTTCATTTTACTTAGCTGGCTTTATTTTCCTTCACCTTGTTTTTTGTTCTAAACTAATTTTAATTTAGTTAAACTTTCTATATTTTATGTTTCATTGTAAGTTTATTTATAGACTCACTGGAACAAGGAAGATGAAATGATTTAAAGGTATGACTATTTTGAATTAATGAATGAGAAAAGCATACATAATTTTTTTAATTTACCTTTCTAAACTCATTGTTCTATTTGTTTGTTTGTTTGCTTGCTTGCTTTTTACCAAGTCCCTGAGCCAAAGTCTAAGTTACTTATTTATCCTGAGCCTTTCCTGAGAAATGTTAGCTTGGAAGTACACATACCATATGGTTTCCCATCTGTATTAGTTCCCTTTAAATTTGTACTGCTTTTCCTTATAATAACTTTACCAAATTACAGGAGACACAGGAATTATTTATGTTTTAACCTTAAAGATCTAATTGGCTTTATTAAATGATTCATGAATCAGGCAGCATCCCATCTAGCAAACAGGGGAGCTACCAAGGAATTGTTTTTAAGTCACCCAAGACCCTATCATCTGAACACATCTGTTGTCTTTGTTTTGGTGCATTTCCTTCTAGTCACATTTTGTTAACCTACAGCACTTTTCAATTTTACTCAGCAAACATTTTCTGAGTGCTGATGGTGTGCCAGTCAGTGTGTTACATACTGGGTTGCAAAGATAAAGACACAGACAGCTCTGTCTAGCAAATTATGTCAACATGTAAATAAGTAATGCAATACAATGTGACAAGTGTGTGGAGATCTCTAGCCCTTCACAAGCCGAAAACCCTTCAGTCAGGACCTCAAAAATGAAGAAGAGGTCTGTTCGTAACCATTGGAAAGAAAGCATTCCGCACTGCCACACAGCGATGGCTTGAGAATGAGGCCCGAAAGGTAGGCAGTCAGGGACCAGGATTGTGAAAGGTATTACATGCCGGGAAAGGGAACTGTGATATTCTAGAGACCTATTACAAAACCAGAAAGAGTTTTAAGTGGAAGAGTAACATGAACAGATTTGCATTTCAGAAATCATTTTGGTAGCATTAGGAAGGACTATTTGGAAGAAGGGCTGCCATTAAGACAGATAAGCCATCTGAGAAACCATGACAATGGTGGTAAGACACAGTCTTAACTGGACCATAATAGTAAAAATTAAGAGTCAAGGGACAAAACAGAAATGTTTAAAGAGAATCAACATGACTCAGTGACTACACAGTAGTGAGCATACCATAGGGGCCAGGTGGGAGCGGAGGGGGTGGGGGTAGGAAAAAAATCTTGAGTGACTTCAAAGTTTCCGGTTTAGGCTGCTGGAATGACAATGTTGCCATTAACAAAGAAAGGAAACAGTTCCAAAAAAAAAAAAAAAAAGGTTGCAAACGGGATTGTGGGGGAAGGTTGGAGACTACAGAAGAGATGAGAGTTAGCTAGAGGTCATCCTGTTTAAAATGCTGGTGGGGCTCGGAGAGACTCCCTTTGTGGCTCTTGCATATATACAGTCAGAAGAGATTTGGGAGCATTCCCTAACTGGCTGGTAGTTAAAACTCGCTAAACCTTTGTTAGGACTGATTTAACGTGTGCTGAGGGAGGAGGGATGGAGGCAGTAAAAAACTGATGGAAATGAGTGTAGCAATTAATGAGGGACAAAGAAACAGAGAATCAGCACAGATCAGAGCCAAGATTTGGTTGTAATGGCACAGACACAGAGCCATGCGAGAGACTTCTTTAGTTCAAGATGAGAGAAGCCTGGAGGAGACTTCACTTCTATGTGGGAAAAAAATGCCTTAGTAATAGCAAGGAAGCATTAAGAGAAGGCATTCATTTCCTCCCTTCCCTGTTATCGCTGGACCGAAAAGAATCAGCAACTTTCACTCAGGGCCTTCAAATGTGAAAGCTCCACTCTTCCATACTGCCTTCCTAAACCGTCCAGAATAAAAACAGAATGATGTTGAAGTGGTAAAGGACCATGGACATCTTTCCAAGTCATGTTCCTATACAGACACCAAGTTATACTCCTATATAGTGCATCCTCTCTAAAGAAGTCTCTGAGAAGAAGCCAGAGAAGACCTCCAACACAGACACCTGTTTAATTTGCATTAACCACAAGTTTCCTAATGATGTGATTGAAGAGTTGCCCAAGGTTATTAGTGAGCTAGGAATAAAACCCAGGTCCTTCCAAGCATCTAGCAGTGTTTTACATATATTCCTTGGAGTCAGGTGCTGATAAGATACCTCAGAAGCCACCAGATAAGATTAAGAGGAGACTGGGTAGGTGGGCCTCCAGGTATACCCCACCATTTCAATCAAAACAGCTTTGCTTTTATCTGTTTTATATATCAGTATTCCATTTAAAGTTTGGAATTTTTTAGTGTTTTAAACTAGTCTACTAGACACATGCAAGTTTAAAATAGAAAATGGTGGGGTGCCTGGGTGGCTCAGTCAGTTAAGCACCCAACTCTTAATTTCAGCTAAGGTCATGATCTCTCAGCTCACGGGATCAAGCCCCGAGTCAGGCTCCACACTGATAGCACAGAGCCTGCTGAGGATTCTCTCTCTCTCCCTGTCTGTCCCTTCCTGCTTGCACGCACACCCACTCTCACAAAGTAAACATTTTTAAAAAGCAGAAAACAGTATTTTGATATAGCTAGTTGGGTGATTTTGTTTGGACCAAAAGCTCTAACCACTCAAATAAATTACAGGCTCCTTGAAGGTCAGAATTTTGTCTTAAACTTCTTTGAATCTCCTGCTTCCTACCAATGGGCCTTACACAAAATAGATGAACAAAAAAATATATATTTATGGAAGACAGATTTGACCCCAGGACACTTTATTACTTAGTGGCCTTTCCCTAAATATCTCTATTAATAGGCAGAAGACATAGGGAAAAGTCTTGTACTAACAAAGAATCTTCATTTCCTCTAAAGCTTGAGTGTAAGCTGGGGCCCTTGAGAACAAACCAAGTCTTGTTAATCGGTCAATGTGTTCCAACACCTGAGTAAGACAGGAAGTGTGAGATGGGAACTCTGGTTGGAAAGTCAGAGCTCAGCCCCTTCAGTGGCCCAGGAACTAGACCCTCTGAATGTAAACAGAGAAAAACTAGTTCAGAGTGGCGAGGAATTTCTCATTTATTTTTATAAGAATCAATATCACAGGGGCGCCTGGGTGGCGCAGTCGGTTAAGCGTCCGACTTCAGCCAGGTCACGATCTCGCGGTCCGTGAGTTCGAGCCCCGCGTCGGGCTCTGGGCTGATGGCTCAGAGCCTGGAGCCTGTTTCCGATTCTGTGTCTCCCTCTCTCTCTGCCCCTCACCCGTTCATGCTCTGTCTCTCTCTGTCCCAAAAATAAAATAAACGTTGAAAAAAAATTAAAAAAAAAAAAAAAAAGAATCAATATCACATGTTAGAAGGGAATGAGGCAGACATTGATATAAACCCTGTTCCATGATTTTTTTTTTTAATTTTTTTTCAACGTTTATTTATTTTTGGGACAGAGAGAGACAGAGCATGAACGGGGGAGGGGCAGAGAGAGAGGGAGACACAGAAACGGAAACAGGCTCCAGGCTCCGAGCCATCAGCCCAGAGCCCAACGTGGGGCTCGAACTCACGGACCGCGAGATCGTGACCTGGCTGAAGTCGCACGCTTAACCGACTGCGCCACCCAGTCCATGATTTAATAGCTGTTTCATGATTTAATAGCTATGTGACTTGGTTTTAAGTTCCATGATTTAATAGCTATGTGACTTGGTTTTAAGTTCCTTGTTCCATGATTTAATAGCTATGTGACTACCCTGTTCCATGATTTAATAGCTATGTGACTACCCTGTTCCATGATTTAATAGCTATGTGACTTGGTTTTAAGTTCCTTAAACTATCATATCCTCAGTTTACTCATCTGTAAAATGGGGTGAACATTACATGCCTCACAAAGATTAAATAAGATAATGTGTTTAACATGCATTTCACTGTGCCTGGCATGTAGTAATCTCTCAGTAAGTCGTAATCATTATTACGTAGGAAACAGCACAGGTTTAGTAGAAAAGGTTGGGCTTTGATGCCAGGGGTGGGTGGGGACACCGAATTTAATCTCCGTCCTTGGCTCTACAACCTTGATGAGTCACTTAACATCTCTGGGTCCCATATTCTTTATATGTACAATAAGTTAATGACACCTAATTCCTTCATCAAGTGATAGCTCCCCGAGAAGGAGTAGAGATCTGGGATCTTTTCTTTCATTTCTTTTTCAGCTTCCCACAACAATGTGATGCTCATAAATCCATAACCCATGTGGTCTAGGGTTGTAAATCATGCATCATTCAACAAAGCAATCCCCAAAGTTAATTTCAAGCTTTATTTTCTTCTTTCCAAATTATCCATCATTTCATATTTTCTGGCTGCCCATCATCCCTGAGAGCCTCCTATTCTTCCCTGTGAACATATTCTGTCTCATATATACTTTCAGGACCCTGCCATCTTGCCTCCTCCATCACATCTCCCCTGTCCTCTCACCCTCTACTGCACACCGTCCCCAAGGTGGACAATTGTGCCCTTCGAATTTCCTCAAAGCTGGAAAGGAAGAAGCCAAGTGGTACTGCTTAAGGTTTTTCTGTTCTTGTCACATGGGGTATGGGAAAGGCTGTTTTACCCCCACATGGTAATGATTTTGTACTATCACCCTGACATGATATTATCTTGTCTTCTCTACCCTGTGACTATGAATTAGGTAATTTTGTGACTGTGTGAACTCAAAGCATAACAACGCTTGGCTTAAGCCCTTAAGAGCTTAAGGGCTCACACGCTGCTCCCTAAAACTATGCCATTGCATGGGCTGAGAAACAGATGTGTTTTTACTAATTCTTCTACTTATTGGGTATTTTTTTTTTTTAATTCTCAGAGACACAGCTTGTGTTAGGAACAGCTCTGGCATTGCTGAAGAGTTCATTCAAGGGCAGTGGTTCTCAAACTTTAATTCACTTTAAAATCACCCAGTGAACCTTTAAAAACTTGGAATACCTAGACTGAACCACATGCCAATCAAATCAGAATCTCTAGAGGTAAGACTCAGGCATCAGCATTTAAAAAGCGAAACTAGAAAAACTCCCAGGTGATTACACTGCACGCCCAAGTTTTCATCTCACCACAGTGCATCTCACAGTGGAACTACATAAGAATCCCCTAAAGAGGTTTCTTAAAAATTCCAAGTCCCAGTGTCTATGATAATTATATCATAATCAGTGGGCCGAAGCACTGAGTATCTTTTAAGATATTCTGGGTGATTCCATGTGGCCCATTTAAGAAGTACCATTGTGTCAAGAGAATAACAAGACAAGCCACAGACTGAGAAAATACTTGTAAAGCATATATCTAATAAAGGACAACTACCCCAAATATACAAAGAACTCATAAATCAACAACCAATTAGAAAATGAACAACCCAATTAAAAATTGGACAAAAATCTTGGGGCGCCTGGGTGGCGCAGTCGGTTGAGCGTCCGACTTCAGCCAGGTCACGATCTCGCGGTCCGGGAGTTCGAGCCCCGCGTCGGGCTCTGGGCTGATGGCTCAGAGCCTGGAGCCTGTTTCCGATTCTGTGTCTCCCTCTCTCTCTGCCCCTCCCCCGTTCATGCTCTGTCTCTCTCTGTCGCAAAAATAAATAAATGTTGAAAAAAAAAATTTAAAAAAAAAAAAAAATTGGACAAAAATCTAAACAGACACCCCAACAAAGAAGATATACAGATGGAAAATAAGCATAGGAAAAGATGTTCGACATCACATGTCAAAACATCTCAGTTCTTTTTAAGTTTCTTTATGTTGAAAGAGAGAGAGAGAGTGTGTGGGCAAACACAGGGAGAGAGAGAGAATCCCAAGTAGGCTCCATGCCATCAGGGCAGAGCCCGATATGGGGCTCAAACTAACAAACTGTGAGGTCATGACCTGAGCTGAAATCAAGAGTTGGATGTTTAACCAACTGAGCCACCCAGGCACCCCAATACATCACAGTTCTAGCCAGACATAATTCTCTATCCAGCTCTGAAACCAACAATTATTTATACTGTATAGAACTGTAGAAAGAGAAGGAGGAAGCTGAAAAGGCAGAAAACAAAGAGGAAAAACATCCTATAAAGACTTTGCTTGAAGTATAGATGTGCTACCCTTAAAGGATCAATTGGCCAGTACCCCTTCCAGGAAAAGATGATTCCAGCATTTCTCAACGTACATCTCCTCACACCTACATCAGATGCAGATTCCTGGGCCATACCTAGACTTGGTGAATCCAAATCAATAAACATAAGGTAGAAAACTGTGAATTACTAACAAGCATCCCAGAAGATTCACATGCCTAAAATACATTTGTGAAATACTGATTTAGAGGAAAGCTGAGTTCTAGTAAGTCTCATGATTGCAAGTCACATAGCTCTCTTTTCAACTACTTTTCAACTCTTTTAAGTCTCTGATGGCTGAATGGAACTCAACATACCATTATCCTTCCCAGGACTGAAGGATAAGGATTCACATCATTCAGACCTCTTACTAAATTGCATCAAGGTGAGACCCAACCAGCTTGCAGTGAGATATGCCATGAGAAACAGGAATTTGTTGTTCTGTCTCCTGCAATGAAGGCTTTGAAGATGTTGCTGATTTAGAAAATGTGTTCTCTTCACAAGATGCTCAGGAGACATTTCTTTCTTGTGTTGTAAATAGCAGTGCACCTTCTGAACAATTAGATGGTGGGTTTTTTTTTCATCTTTGGAGGAACTAAATGGCTTAACTAATCAGATTTCTTTCTATACATTGACCAGTCTAATCTGAGGCTTATGTCTATCAAATACCTAGGATTTAAAAATGTGCATCACTGAGGTGCCTGGGCTCAGGTCATGATCTCGCGGTTCATGGGTTTGAGCCCCCACATCGGGTTCTGTGCTGACAGCTCAGAGCCTGGAACCTGCTTCGGATTCTGTGTCTCCCTCTCTCTCTGCCCCTCCCCTGCTCGTGCTCTGTCTGTCTCTCTCTCTCTCTCTCTCTCTGTCTCTCTCAAAATTGAATAAACATTAAAAAAAAATTTTTTTAATGTGCATTTCTGAGTTAATTTCAGTCCTAACTCTTCTTATGGTCTTCCTCTTTATTTCCCCTTGCCTTTTTCACCTTCAATTTGTTATCTTTTTATCTTTTACATATTCTTACAAACCACTGTAAAGTACTTTCTGGAACAAAGCATGTTCTAGACAGATAGATGGGTAGACAGAAAGATAAATCCTTCTGGGCCTCATTTTCCTCAGTTATAAAATGAGGGATTCAGACCAGGTGATCACTGAGGTATTTTCCAGATCCAAAGCCCAGAATTCTCACATAAATTTTGGTACAACAATGAAATCTTGTTTTAAATATACCATATTTTTAATGTGTTATTGCAACATTTTGCTAAGAGCTTAGACAGAAAAGTGAAGAAATACCAATTTCAGAAAGGATTTTATATCTACAGAATGCAATTGTCTTTCACTCCATCTGATTTTACGATAGTGCTTTATAACTTTATGAAACCAATAGAAAAAAGAAAAACACCACTGTCAGTCAAAAAAAAATTCATTTGGGGCGCCTGGTGGCTCAGACGGTTAGGCATCCGACTTCAGCTCAGGTCATGATCTCGCCGTTGGTGGCTTCGAGTCCCGCATCGGGCTCTGTGCTGACAGTTCAGAGCCTGGAACCTGCTTAGTGTTCTGTGTCTCCCTCTCTCTCTGTTCCTCCCCAGCTCGCACTCTGTCTCTCTCTCAAAAATAAAGATCAAATTTTTTTTAAATTTCATTTTAGTCGACTTGCTTATTCCTCCATCTTCCACACATTTTTTTAATCTTGTCTTTCCATTTTTCTTTAGACCAGTAGATAGACACATGATATTTTGATATGGAGACAACAAAATTTGATTTTCAAAATGTAACATCAAACATTGTGAATATATTCACACTGAATTATATACGTACAAATGGTTAAAGAGATACACATTATGTATATTTCGCCACAATTTTTTAAAAACAAAACAATATTGGGGCGCTTGGGTGGCTCAGTCGGTTGAGCGTCCGACTTTGGCTCAGATCATGATCTCGCGGTCTATGAGTTTGAGCCCCGGGTCAGGCTCTGTGCTAACTGCTCAGAGCCTGCAGCCTCCTTCAGATTTTGTGTCTCCTCCTCTCTCTGCCCCTCCCATGCTCATTCTCTGTCTCTCTCTGTCTCTCAATAACATATAAGCGTTAAAAATTTTTTTTTAAAACAAAACAATATTTATCACAAGAAGTTGTTACCTTTAAACCTTATCTTTAAACTATTACCCTTACAAAATAGTTTTTGCACTATTCGTTTCTAATTTAGATGTTTGAATATTGCATATATTCAGAAAACTATAAAATGGCAGAATTAATTTGTAAATTACAATCTCCTTTAAAAAATATTCCTATTTAAAGATACATGAACAGCAGTTCACAGAATGCAGTTGCCACAGAATTACCAGGGAGATACTGTTTTCTCCTAAATAATTTATACACTTTTTACATTTATTATCATTGACTGATTTGGATAATGCTCTAGAATGTTTCCTAGGATACACGTTCACCCCAAAATACATTTGTGATACTTCCATAAATCATCATCCATGCCTAACTAACATACTAGGTCTATTTTCAGCCCTTCTGTCCAAACATTCCCTAAACAAAAGTCTCCTCTGTTTTACTTCAAAAACCAAAAAGGGTTAAGGTCATATATGTAGAGATATAAACGCGGCTACAGATATAGACATAGAGGTAACTTACTGCCACGTGCACAGGAAACACGGAAAAGAAGACAGTAGGAGAGAGACAGTAGGAGAGAATTTCACCTGGTCTTTATCAAGACCTTTTGTGTTTTACAAGGTGTTTTAAATAGAAGGTCTCCTTGAATTTTTGTCTTTCAGCCTCAAAACAACAACAACTACTACTACTGGTACTTGAGACACTTTCACATCTTCTACCCCCCTCCTACCTACTTTAATATTGTTGTCCTAGTTCTAAACTCTTGGTTCTGTGGCATTGCTTCAGGCCCCACACTTGACCTCTCCAGATATGGTGTTTGGGCCTTCCCTGTAACACAGAGAGAAACCAGCACAGTGCAGCCTCATTAGCTGCTTCCTGCTGACTCTAAAAAGGCTGAATGTACTTCCAGGTCCACCACTATGCCTGCCTCTGAGGCAGGCTTATTTTTTCACGTGTGTATGCCGATAGAAAGTACCACCCTGCCAAAACAATAATCTATCCTAGAGGCAAAAGGAGAACCAGCCCTTTTCTGTACTTGCAACAAACCCTAGCCTGATGGGATATGCTGGAAACCCATAGAACTAGAAATAGAAGACCAGCCACTGGTTTCCCAATCACATCACAGTCAATTCAAGAATATTGTGGAGTTTTATGGACTTGACTTTTATGGACTTTTTGGTGCAGCCCAAAATGGTCCTGTGTAAGTGCACAAAGTGCAAAGGAGCAAAGAAGCTCCTTCTTAGGGGTCAGCCACACAGGAAACCCTTTACACACGTTACCAAACTCTTCCCTTGGCCTTCTGCCTCTCATGGTTAGACCCCCATGCACTACTATTGATCAAACAGTCTTGCCCTTTATTTTATACTTAAGTTCTCTTACTAGCCCAGATCTGAGCTGTGAAGAATGTGGACCTGTTTAGTACTCCCAATCTATAGTTTGAATAAATTTAACTGGCTGTCAAACCTTACTTTATCAAGTTATCACTGTTAGAGCCTTAATTTCATATAACTCATGGTTATTTGTAAGACTTTCTATTAAAGCAAACACCCAAAACAGGAAAAAGAAAGAGCAGTAAACAGATTTTAAATATATAAAGTCTGTAAGAATAGCCTGTTTTAAAATCCTTTTGAAGTCTTAGATTGAAACAATCATCAATCAATACAATTTAATTCACTAGCAAAATGACAATTAAAAGTTGTTACAAATAAGAAAAATGAGCAAGGCACACTGTTACAAATATTGTTGCTACCCTTTTACAGATTTGTGAAATACAAGGTTGAACACAGTAATTTAATGCCTTTTAAACTGTCACCTAAATATCATGTTCCTTTTAAAATTACAACCTCTCTTAGTCTTAATGAGTCATAAATCCATTACTGTTAAACTCATGACTGATTCTCGGCTAAAGAGCACCCCATAGTTGGCTTATATGTTATTATACCCCATTAAATTGCTTTTGCTACGTTCTTTTAGGTTCTTCAAAGTGTGTCTTTCATTTAATAAGCAGTGATTTCATATAGTTAGAAAACGGAGGCAATTTTTTTAAACAAAAACCTTAAGTTTTACTTCGGAATGTGCAGGCTTCATCTTAATCATCTTGTAAGACTGGTGCTTCATATAGAGCCTGGCATATTACTGGCATCTAATAAATGCTAACTGATATAAGAAAACAAAAATGTCTTTTATGCAATTTTGTACACAATCAATTCCTGCTATATCTAAGCTAAAGTAGTCCTCTGACACTATTCTCTTAAGCCTGCCCATGCAAGACTCGAAACTTCTAAGAGCACTATTTTGCTCTTTTGCTTTTTTCTGGCCTGGTTGCCTCTTAGTGTGTTTAAGATGACATATTTCTTTAATTCTAAGGTGATATGGATTAGAAAGGAAACATCAATTTAATAATAGCTTTTCAGGTGAAAAAAGAAAAAAAGGAACTACCCAAGTGAACGTACACATCGATTTTATGATGTATCCCAATCTTACAAATGTGAAACATAAAAAACGTAATGTCTTGGAACCAAGTAGACGGAGTATAATGGCAGTGACTTGTCATGTTATTATGACCTGTCCTTGTTCTAGTTTCCAGCCCGTCAAATGAACTTACAATGGCATGTGTACCCATGCTGCTGTTCAGGGGAAGTCTATGGGCAGTGTTAGATCAAGAGCTATATCTTCCTATGTAGCCTTTTGTTCAGTGTCCTAACAAATATGAAATAGCAAGCATCTCATGTAACAAGGGAAATGGTAATACTTTTCAACCATCATAGGCACCAAGAGTACCTTGAAAGAGAACTTTGAAATTGTAAATGGAAATACGTAAAGGAGATGTTTGCACCTAAGTAATTAGGAGAGGAATTAAAGTTTAAGTTGTTCAGATTTCTCCTTTCTAGTCTAAATTATTCTATTTTGAAAACTTGAAGTTCAAACAATTACCAGGTTTGCAGAGGCAGGTAATAAATAACCTGCAGAAGCAGTAAAAATAACCTGGGAGAATAATTAAGAAGGAATGGAGAGAAGAAGAAAAGAAGAGAGAATCAAAGGTAAAATATAGATTTAAAATTTTCTTAGGAGGGCGCCTGGGTGGCTCAGTCAGTTAAGCATCCTCTTTGTGATTTCGGCTCCAGTCATGATCTCACGGTGTGAGATGAGCCCTGTGTCATAATGGGCTCTGTGCTGGGCACCGGGCCTATTTAAGATTCTCTCTCCCTCAGCCGCAACTCCTGCTCATGTGCACTCTCTCTTGCAAAAAGTAAAAATTAAATTTAAAATATTTAAAAAATAAAGGCAAACTTAAAAAAAAATTCTTGGGAGCTCTAGGACATTCTAATCCAAATTACTGATCGTTACTTGTCCAACACAAAATGCCCGTCCTGCATTTATTTCTGGAATTGTAAATGGCCTGAAATTAACATCCTAACAAGGCACATGAAATAAAACATTAAAATCCTGTCACTGAGTCTCTGAAACAAGATGCTTAATTATGCCCAGATGATTTTTAATTCAACTTTTAATTATTCCCTGACTTTGAGCATGCTTCTGAGTTGTTTCTCCCTAATAAGAGTTTTTGTATATCCTGTAGATGCAAACTAATTTTAATTCTCATTTAAGCAAATCAAAGAGGAAGATAAGCATGATCCTGCAAAAAAAAAAAAAAATAATTTAATGTTCCCAAATTCTCATCTAAATGATAGAAGGCTGTCACTATTCATATTTGTGAATGTGAATAAGTAAAAGTTGATTATACAACAGTTGGAAAGAGTAGATTTTTTTAATTCATCTATTTAATACCATTCTTTATATTACACAGTAACCAATTAGATGATTTTGCTTGTATAAATTGTAACAAAAATAATTCTCAAATGCTTACCTTCTCTAACTAGAGAGCAACTATGTTTGAATAATGATCATAGTCCCATTGGGACAATGTCTAATTTTTTACTCCAATTAATGATTATTGGAATACAAAGGTGATGGGTTTTTTTTTTATAAGCAGAGCTCTCTGATTTAGTTAATGAAAATAAACACTCAGCCTATCAATGTAGAAATTACATATTCATGTCAGTATAAACCATCTGAAGATCATTTAATTCATTACCCAGGTTTCTATGTAAACAATGAAAAATAAATTATAGTTGATGCTGTTCTTAAACAAACGTAGTGAAGATTCTACCTTTTTGAACAATAATTCTGACAATTTCTGAGAACTCTTAAAGGAACCTACCACTGGTTAATCTAAATCCCGTCTGAAACGTTAATCCTGTTGTTTCTCTAGTGTCAAGAACAGCCCAAACGGTAAAACTCTTTAAAAATGCATTTATCTTCTTCAACATGCACCCAACAAGATTGTGATACGAGTCAGGAAAGTACTTTTGGTTTGGTTTGGTTTCTTGTTTTTGGTTTTGGATGTAATTACATCTTTCCCATATTTCTAGGTGAACCTATGGGTATATAGGCGTGCATATTTATATACAACACCTACAGGATTGAGTGTTTCTTTCACGGATTCTTCACTTGAAAAATCCTTTTCTGAGTGGCTGGAGGGTAGTTGCTGGGTAAATAGGAAAAGAGCTACAAAACACTACTCTCAGTTATTGTCCCTCAAATAAGTCAAACATTGGAGGGTTTAACGTGTATCACTCTCGGGCACCTGGGTGACTGGCAGTGCAGAGCCTGCTTGGGATTCTCTCTCCCTGTCTCTCTCTGTCGCTCTGTCTCTCTCTGCCCCTCCTGCTTACACTGTCTCTGTCTCTCTCAAATAATAAAGTGTATCACTCCCAGAGTTCCTGCTCCGCCTCAATTATTCTCAGAGCTTAAAAAAATTACATCTATAACTGGAAAGAGTTTGACCATGAGGGTTTTTTTTTTTATCTCCAGGAATTGAATATATTATAACTTCTTTGAAATCAGTAAGGCAGATTATTACCTAAAGTTAAGCAAACAAATATCCAGAACTGAGCACTGAAGGAATAGCTACCTGGGATTTGAGGCCAATTTAGGATTAGAAGAGAATAGAGGAGAAAATAAAGCTTTTAATATGTAGAGTAAAAAGAAAGGAGGAGAGAAAGAATGTTAAATGTTACATGAGGAAGAACACACACACACACACACACACACGTATATATCAGAAATTTTGTTCTGACTCAACGGGTTCCTCCACAATACTTTAAAGTTCTGGAATGTATTTAATACTTAAATTTTAACAATCTTAAGAAAGTTGATATATTTTTTTCAGTAATCTCTACACCCAATGTGGGGCTCAAACCCATGACTCAGAGATCAAGAGTCACATTCTCTACTGACTGAGCCAGCCAGGGATCCATGTAGACTTTTATTATTTTTTTAATATGAAATGTATTGTCAAATTTGTTTCCATACAACACCCAGTGCTCATCCCAACAGGTGCCCTCCTCAATGCCCATCACCCACTTTCCCCTCCCTCCCACCCCCATCAACCCTCAGTCTATTCTCAGTTTTTAAGAGTCTCTTATGGTTTGGCTCTCTCCTCTAACTTTTTTTTTTCCTTCCCCTCCCCCATGGTCTTCTGTTAAGTTTCTCAGGATCCACATAAGGGTGAAAACATATGGTACCTGTCTTTCTCTGACTGACTTATTTCACTTAGCATAACATGTATATTTTTAATTGTAAGTAGTTTGTGGCTAATTTTTCTTCACATTTTCTCCAGTAAGAATGAGCAATTAAACTACCCTGTCACCATCATCACAACTGATGATGTACTACGATAACAGCTCTAGTGAAGAGAAACTTGACCGCTAAAATATAGAAACTGCAAAAACTGAGAAAAGCACTTCAGAATTGGAATAAACTTCAGGATTTGTTTTCTATTTCTGTAAAAAATGTCATTGGGATTTTGATATGAATTGCATTGAATCTGTAGATTGTGTTTGAATCCATGAAAACAACATGTCTTCGCATTTCTTTGTGTCTTTTTAGATTTCTTTAATCTATGTTTTATAAGTTTCAGTATACAAGTCTTTCATCTTCTTTGGTAAGTTTATTCCTAAGTACTTTATTCTTTTTGGTACTGTTATACATGGGATTGTCTCTCAATTTCCTTTTCGAATGGTTCATTGTCAATGTATAGAAACACAACTGATTTTTGCGTTGGTTTTGTATCCTGCAACTTCAATGAATTCACTTATTAGTTCTAATAAATAAGTTCTAAATTTTTTGTGCAGTTTTAGGGTTTTCAACATATATAATCTAAAATCCATATGGGAACCATAAAGAACCCCAAAGAGCCAAAATAATCTTGAGAAATAAAACTGAAGCTGGAAGTATTATACTTCCTGATTTTAAAATATATTGAAAAGCTATAGTAATTAGAGCAGTATAGTGCTACCATAAAGATAGACACATAGACCATTTGCACAGAACAGAGAAGTAATCAAACATACTCTGTCAACTGATCTTCAACAGGGTGCCACGAATACATAATAAGGTAAGGATAGTCTCTCAAACAAATGATGTGCGAAAAACTGTATATCCACATGCAAAAGAATGAAATTGGACCCCTATCTTATACCTGAAGGGGAGGAAAACTTTCTCCTTCTTCCCTTCTAGGTTTTTTGGCTGGCCTGATAATTAAATTGATATAAGACAGAGAAACAGTAAAAAACAAATTTAATTTTGTATGTTTTGGAGCTCATAAAAAAATGTCACTCAAAGAAGTGACTAAAGCAGACAGCTTTCATACCTTTTAGACAAGGAAACAATGAATTTGTGAAACATTGACAAAACAAAGAATTTGGGGGTTGGGGTAGTAAATTAGCAAAGAAATAACAAGCTTCGGTTATACAGCCTCTCAGCCCTAAATTCCCTATCTTTGGTAATGAAAATACCTTTCTTTCCCCTGGTACAAGGAGGGTACCTACCAGAGAAGAAATTTATTTTCCACTTTCAGGAGGACAAAGAAGGGTCAGTATGTCCTTCTTGCACCAGCTGTTTCTTAAGTAACTTTAACTCAAAATAATCAATATGCCAAAGTGCTATATTTTGGAGTAGCTCACCCTGAACCACATAGCACCATATGCAAAAATCAACCCAAAAATGAGTTAAACGCTTAAACGTAAGACCTGAAACTGTGAAATTCCCAGAATAAAACATAGGGGAAAAGATTCAGGACATTGGTCTTGACAATGACTTCTTAAATATGACACTAAAAACATAGGCAATGAAAGCAAAAAAAGGCAAGTGGGGCTATATCAAAGTACAGAGTTTCTGTACAGCAAATGAAACAATCAACAGAGTAAAAAAGGCAACCTACCAAATAGAAGAAAATATTTACAAACCATATATCTGATAAGGGGTGATTATCCACAAATGTAAGGAACTCATATAACTCAATAGCAAACAAAAACCAAATAACTAGATGGGAAAAAAAATGGGCAAAGGACTTGAATGGACATTTCTCCAAAGAAGACATACATATGACTAACAGTTATATAAAAAATGTTCAATATCACTAATTATCACAGAAATACAAATCAAAACCATAAGCAGATATCACCTCACACCTGTTAGAATGGCTATTATTAAAAAATTTTTTAAAAAGATAGCAAGTGTTGGCAAGAATGTGAAGAAACTGGGACCCTTGTACACTATTGGTGGAAATGTAAAAAGGTTTAGCTACTATGGAAGTTCCTCAAAGGTTTTTAAATGCCATACAATGTAGCAATAATACCTTAAAAGAATTGCAATCAAGATCCTGAAAAGATATTTGCACTCCCATTCAATGCAACATCATTCACAATAGCCAAGATGTAGAAACAAGCTAAATGTCCATTAGCAGATGACTGGATAAAGAAAATGTTGTGTATACACGGAATGGAATATTAATTGCTTTTAAGAAAAAGGAAATCTTACCATATGTAATTACAGAAATGAACCTTAAGGACATTATGTTAAATAAAATAATCCAGTCACAAAAGGACAAATACTGCATGATCCCAGTTACATGAGATACCTATATCTCATAATCAAATTCATAGTAGCAGAGAGTAGAATGATGGTTTCCAGGAGCTGGAGGTGAAGGAAGTGGAGAGTTGCTATTCAGCAAGTATAAAGTTTCAGTTATGCAAGATGAATAAGTTCTAGAGATCTGTACAACATTGTGTCTCTAGTTAACAATACTATATTGCACAGTTTAAATTTTTTTTAACAGGGCACATTTCATGCCAAGTTTTTACCACACACACATGCACACACACACACAACTGTAATAAAACCCATTTACAGCAAACCTAATTGTTATAAGAAGATATGTGTGTGTATATATATACATATATATATATATATGTGTGTGTGTGTGTGTGTGTGTGTGTATGTGTATATTGTGTATGTAGTATATAGATATATATCTTTCCATATATGTGTGGATACACATACATGTGTTAATACATGTGTTATATACAGAGCTAGAGTTCTCAATGTCTGTTTCTTTTATGTTTCTTAGGAATGAAAACTGAGTAGTAGTTTTTGAAAATTACAACAGACTTAAGCACTGACTTTAGACATATGATTGGTAGTTCTTTATATATATTTTGTGTGTGTGTGTGTTTTATTTATTTTTGAGAGAGAGAGAGAGAGAGAGAGAATGAGCAAGGGAGGGGCAGAGAGAGAGGGAGACACAGAATCTGAAGTAGGCTCCAGGCTCTGAGCTGTCAGCACAGAACCTGATGCGGGGCTTGAACTCGTGAACCATGAGATCATGACCTGAGACAGAGTCAGATGCTTAACTGACTGAGCCACCCAGGCGCCCCTCTTTATAAATATTTCTAAAAGAACTTATGAAAGAAACAGACATTCAGAACTCTATTTCTATACATAACACACGTATATATACATAAGCATATATGGAAAGATATACAGGCACATAAACATACATACATGTATGTATAAGTACACATATATGCATATGCATCTACATATATAAATATACATACCACAAGTTAAATCAAGCTAAATTAAACAACTACCACATCATAATATGGCATTAAAAATGAAATAAATATCCCCTTCCCCATGTTCTATCCTACTAATAGGGGCAATTTTTTTCAAGTTTTTATTTTAATACCAGTTAGTTAACCTACAGTGTTTTATTAGTTTCAGGTGTTCAACACAGTAATTCAACACCTCCATACATCACCCTGTACTCATCAGGACAAGTGCACTCCTTAATCCCCATCACCTATTTAACCTATCTCCCTACCAACCTCCCCTAAGATAACCATCAGTTTGTTCTCTGTGATTAAGAGTCTGGCTTTTCGGGGCGCCTGGGTGGCGCAGTCGGTTAAGCGTCCGACTTCAGCCAGGTCACGATCTCGCGCTCCGTGAGTTCGAGCCCCGCGTCAGGCTCTGGGCTGATGGCTCAGAGCCTGGAGCCTGTTTCCGATTCTGTGTCTCCCTCTCTCTCTGCCCCTCCCCCGTTCATGCTCTGTCTCTCTCTGTCCCAAAAATAAATAAAACGTTAAAAAAAAAAAAAAAAAAAAAAAAAAGAGTCTGGCTTTTCATTTGTCTCTCTCTTTCTCTCACTCTCTCTTATTTTTTTTTTGCCTTTCTTTGTTGGTTTTGTTTCCTAAATTCCACATATGAGCGAAACCATATAGTATTTGTTTCTCTGACTCATTTGGGCATTATACTCGCTAGCTCCACCCATGTCCTTGCAAACAGCAAGATTTAATTATTTTTTTATGGCTGAATAATTTTCCTCTGTGTGTGTGTGTGTGTGTGTGTGTGCGTGTGTGTGTGTGTTCACACCACATGTTCTTTACCCATTCATCAATAAATCGAAGGGGTTTGGCTCAGTTGGTTAAGCATCCAACTCTAGATTTCGGCTCAGGTCATGATCTCACAGTTGTGAGATTGAGCCCCATGTAGGGCTCTGCAAGAACATGGAGCTTGCTTGGGATTCTCTCTCTCTCCTCTCTCTCTGCCCCTACCCCACTTGTTCCACCCCCCCCCCCCACACACACACACAAATAAATAAACTTTTGTAGAAATTTAAAAAATATCAATTGATGGATACTTGAACTACTTCCCTATCTTGGCTATTATAAATAGCACTGCTATAAACACGGGTGCATGTATCCCTTTGAATTAGTGTTTTCATATTCTTTGGGTAAATACCCAGTAGTACAATTGCTGGATCAGAGGGTACTTCTATTTTTAATTTTTTTAAGAACCTCCATACTCTTTTACACAGCAACTGCACCAGTTTGCATTTCTGCCAACAGTACATGAGGGTTCCTTTTTCACCACATCCTTGCCAACACCTGTTGTTTCTTGTGCTGTTGATATTAGCCACTCTTACAGGCGTGAGGTGATATCTCATCATAGTTTTGATTTGCATGTCCCTGATGATAAGTGACAGTGAGAATATTTTCATGTGTCTGTTGGCCATCTGTAGGTCTTCTTTGGAGAAATGTCTGTTCATGTCTTCTGCCCATTTTTCAATTGGATTATTTGTTTTCTGGGTATTGAGCTACTGTATACATTCTTTATATATTTTGGATATTAACCCTTTATTAGTTATGTATTTTGCAAGTATCTTCTCCCATTCCATAGGTTGCCTTTTAGTTTTGTTGATTGTTTCCTTTGCTGTGCAGAAGCTTTTTTGATGTAATCCCAAAAGTTTATTTTTGTTTTTGTTTCCCTTGCCTCAGGAAAAATATGTAGACAGAAGTTGCTAGGATTGATTTCAGAGAAGTTACTGCCTGTATTCTCCTCTAGGATTTTGATGGTTTCAGGTCTCACATTTAGGTCTTTAATACATTTTGAACTTATTTTTGTGTATGGTGTAAAAAAAAGTGGTCAAGTTTCTTACTTTTGTATGTTTCTGTCCAGTTTTCCAAACACTATTTGTTGAAGAGACTCTTTTTCCCATTGGATATTCTTTGATGCTTTGTCCAAGGTTAATTGGCCATATAATTGTAGGTGTACTTCTGGATTTTCTATTCTGTTCTATTGATTTATGTGTCTCTTTTCATGCCAGCACCATACTGTTTTGATTACCGCAGCCTTGTAATATAATGTGAACTCCAGAATTATGATGCCTCCAGCTTTGCTTTTCTTTTTCAAGAGTGTTTTGGCTATTCGGGGTCTTTTTTGTTTCCATACAAATTTTAGGATTATTTGCTATAGTTCTGTAAAAAAAAAAATTCTGCTGTATTTTGATAGGGATTGCATTAAATGTGTAGATTTCCTTGGGTAGTATAGGCATTTTAATGATATTTGTTCTTCCAATCCATGAACATAGAATGTCTTTCCATTTCTTTGTGTTGTCTTCAACTGCTTCCACCAGCATTTTATAGTTTTCAGAGTATAGGTCTTTTACCTCTTTGGTAGTTTATTCCTAGGTATCTTATTATTTCTGGTGTGACTGTAAATGGAATTATTTTCTTAATTTCCCTTTCTGCTGTTTCATTATTACTGTATGGAAATGTCACTGATTTTTGTATATTTTGTATCCTCAGACCTCACTGAATTAATTTTTCAGTTCTAGCAGTTTTTTGGTGGAGTCTTTCAGATTTTCTATATATAGTATTATGTCATCTGCAAATAGTGACAGTTTTACTTCCTTACCATTCTGGATGTTTTTATTTCTTTTTCTTGTCTGATTGATGTGGCTAGGACTTCTAGAACTATGTTGAATAAAAGTGGTAAGACTGGATATCCTTATCTTGTTCCTAACCTTAGGGAAAAGCTCTCAGTTTTCCCCCATTTAAGGATAATGTTAGCTGTGGGTTTTTTATATGTGGTCTTTTTTATGTTGAGGTACGTTCTCTCTAAACCTACTTTGTTGAAGGTTTTTATCATGAATTGATGTTCTACTTTGTCAAATGCTTTTTCTGCACCTATTGAAATGGTCATATGGTTCTTATCTTCTCTCTTATTGATGTGCTGTATCATGTTTATTGGTTTGCAAATATTGAACAACGCTTGCAATCCAGGAATAAATCCCACATGATCATGGTGAATAACTGTCTTAATGTATTGTTGAATTCAGTTTGCTAGCATTTTGTTGAGAATTTTTGCATCTATGTTCATCAGGGATATTGGCCTTTTGTTCTCTTTTTTTAGTTATGTCTTCATCTGGTTTTAGTATCAGGCTAAATGCTGGCCTCAGAATGAATTTGGAAATTTTCCTTCCATTTCCATTTTTTGTAATAATTTGAGAAGAAAAGGTGTTAACTCTACTAAAATGTTGGTAGAATTCACCTGAACCATCTGGTCCCAGACTTTTGTTTGTTGGGAGTTTTGATTACTGATTCAATCTCCTTGCTGGTTATTGGTCTGTTCAAATTTTCTATTTCTTCCTGTTTCAGTTTTGGTAGTTTATACATTTCTAGGAAATTATCCATTTCTTCTGGGTTGTCCAATTTGTTGGTATATAGCTTTTCATAATATTCTCTTAGGATTGTTTGTATTTCTGTGATGTTATTTCTCCTCTCTTGTTTGTGATTTTATTTGAGGTCTTTCTCTTTTTTTCTTGATAAGTCTGACTACAGTCTTACCAATTTTATTGATTTTTTTCAAAAAACTAGCTCCTAGTTTCATTGATCTATTCTATGGGTTTTTTAGTCCCCATGGCATTTATTTCTGCTCTAATCTTTATTATTATTGTCCTTCTGCTGATTTTAGATTTTCTTGTTCTTTTTCTAGATCTTTTAGTTGTAAGGTTAGGTTGTTTATTTGAGATTTTGCTTGCTTCTTGAGGTAGACCACCATTGCTTTAAACTTTCCTCTTATAACTGACAACTGCTTTTGCTGTAGCCTACAAGTTTTGGACTATTGTATTTTCATTTTCATTTATTTCCTTGTATTTTTTAATTATTTCTTTTATTTCCTGGTTGACCCATTCATTAGTTAGTAGTATGCTATTTAACTTCCATGTATTTGTGGTCTTTCCAGATTATTTCTTGTGGTTGACTTCTAGTTTCATAGGCATTATGGTCAGAAAATATGCATGGTATGATTTCAATCTTGAATTTGTTGATGTTTGTGGGCTAATATGTGATCTATTCTCAAGAATGTTTCATGTGCCCTTGAAAAGAATGTGTATTCTGCTGTTTTAGGATGGAATATTCTGAATGTGTCTGTTAAATCCATCTGTTCCAGGGTGCCATTCAGAGCCATTGTTTCCTTGTTTTATTTCTGTTTAGATGATCTATCCATTGATGTAAGTGGGGTGTTAAAGTCCCCTACTATTATTGTATTATTATTGATTAGTTCCTTTATGTTTGTTATTAACTTTTATGTATTTGAGTGTTCCTATTTTGGGTGCATAAATATTTATAACTGTTACATCTTCTTGTTGGATTTTCCTTTTTACTATTATACAGTGTCCTTTGTTTCTTCTTACAGTCTTTGTTTTAAAGTCTATTTGTCTGATGTAACTATTGCTATTTCAGCTTTCTTTTGACACCCATTTGGATAATAGATGTTTCTCCAACCTCTCACTTTCACTGTGCAGATGTCTTTAGAACTAAAATGAGTCTCTTGTAGGAAACATATAGATAGGTCTTAGATTTTTTATCCATTCTGTCACCCTATGTCTTTTGATTGGAGTGTTTGGTTCATTTACATTCAAAGTAATTACTAATAGGTATGTATTTACTTGTTTCATGGTTGTTCCTGAAGATTTTCTCTGATCCTTTCTTGTCTAACTTTCATATTTTGCTGATTTTCTTTAGTGATATATTTGATTTCTTTCTCTTTATTCTTTTCATGTTTATTAGTGGCTTCTGATATACGGTTACCATTATGTTTGTACATAACCTCTTCTTCCAATAGCAATTTATATTAAGTTTATAGTCATTTAAGTTTGAACCCATTCTGTTCTCCTCTCCTGTGCACATTTTGGGTATATATTATTATATTTTATATCTTTTTTTAAAATGTTTATCTATTTTTAGAGACAGAGAGCATGAGTTAAGGAGAGGCAGACAGAGAGGGAGAGAAAGAATCCCAAGCAGGTCCACACTGTCAGCACAGAGCCCGACACAGGGCTCAATCTCTTGAATCGTGAGATTATGACCTGAGCCAAAATCAAGAATCGGATGCTTAACCAACTGAGCCAGCCAAGTGCCCTTATTTTATATCCTTTTTTGTGAGTTCCTTGACTGATTTTTTTACAGAAATATTCATTTTTACTGTTTCTGCATTTCCCACATCTATACTGTTGTTTCTAGTCTCTCTTCCACCCAAAGAGTCCTCTTTCACATTCCTTGCAGAGATGGCTTAGTGATCATGAACTCCTTTGGCTTTTGTCAGGGGAACTATTTTTTTTTTTTAACTCCACCATTTTATTTTATTTTATTTTATTTTATTTTTTAATTTTATTTATTTATTTGTTTGTTTTTATTTTTTTAATTGAATATAATTTATTGTCAGATTGGGGAAAACTCTTTATCTCTCTTTCCATTCTGAATGATAGCCTTGCTGGATAGAGTATTTTTGGCCACAGATTTTTCCCATTCAACATTTTGGGACATTCAACATTTTGCCACTCCCTTTCAGCTTGCAAAGTTTCTGTTGAAAAATCACCTGCCAGCCCTATAGGTTTGTGTCTTATAAGTTACTGACTTCTTTTGTCTTGCTGCTTTTAAATTTTTTTCTTTATCAATATATTTTGCCAATTTATTTACAATATGCCTTGGCTGGCCTCCTTTTGTTGATTTTGATCCAAGTTCTCTGTGCCTCTTCCATCTGGATATCTGTTTCCTTACCCACATTAGGGAAGCTTGCAGCTCTTATTTTTTTCGAATAAATTTTCTGCCCCATTTTCTCTCTTTTCTTCTTCCAGGACTCCCATAATCGAATGCCATTACATTTGATGGAGTTGCTTCTTTCTCATGTGAGCTCCCTGGTGTGAGGCCCCATTTCTCTGCCCTCTCCCTCTGCCCTGCTCTCTCCCTCTTATGGACAGCCTCCCTACACTTCCTGACCTTCCTAATCTTGCAAATGCAGCTTCTTCTTTATATTTAGTTGTTTAGTTTGCTATCTCACTCTTCAGTTTATTGACTCGGATGTGTATGATATCTAGTTGTAAATGTGGGATGGGGTGAGCTCAGGGTCTTCCTACTCCACCATCATCCCAAGTTCCCTTCTAATAGGGGCGTTTTTTTAAACATTCACAAAAGCATAACAAAAAATTGCCTGAAAAACTTTATGACAATTAAAGTGACATTCTTTTTAGTCATATATTTTGGCTGATGTTGAATTTTATGCTTATCTAAGCATCTAAGCTCCCAGTTCTTATGGGGGTTTTTTTGTTATCATCTATTTCTATATTTGATTCTGCTATAAAACCATGTTTTCTCCTGGTATGGGAATTTACTTTTTTTAATGTTTGTAGCCTTCACGTATTCTTTCAGATAACAAATTTATGTATTCGCTTCATTTTCTTTCAAATATATTCTGTCTAATTTCATCAAAAATCTCAAGAACATCTTGGAGGAAAAGTAAACCATTTATGAAAATGAGAACACATGCAAATATTTTTCTTGAGGTCATAAAATAGTCTAGCGTAAACCATAAATATGTTGCTGATCATTTTTTAAATCTTTCACTTACCCACACAACTTATTTAAGGAGCTTCTCAGTATCATTACACATGACATAGATGCAAATTCCCAGGATAAAAATTTATGAAGTTTGTTAAGAATGATGTTCGAGCTTTCCTCTGATTAGACCAGCCACCTCAAAACTTTGATAGGTTTCTGTGGGTAAAATACTCTGAAATTTCTCATGTGTTCTGAAAGCAGGATGCTGAGCTACAGACAAATTGTTAAAGAGCTCATTTGTCATATACTTGAATACATAATAAGGACAGACCTAGGAAATCATATGTACCTTGTGTCACCTTTGAAATATTGTTATTAACTCTTTATTTTAACCATCTCCTTAAAAATAACTATTAAATGAAGCCACGTGGTATGCCAACTGGTTAAGTATTACTACAAGCATATTCCCCAGTAGGCATGCCCTCCCAGGGGTCCTGGGCTAAAGTAGACAGCAGTGCTTGGTCCAGTAGTATGATAAAGTCCAAGAGGTGCTGGCTGTGTGCAGGTTAAGTACTTATCATATTTCACAATCCCAATCCCCAGTCCACTAAACCTAAGAGATGAAGGTGGGGGAGGGAGCTGTGCTAAAGACTGCACTCACAATCTTTGCCCCAGTTCAGAAATGCATCTCCTCTGGGACCTCTTCTAATGATCTTACTTTCTTCTTGTGAGACTTAGAAATCCTGTGATAGGCTACATGCTCCAGTTAGCACTGAAAAAGTTCCCCAGTGGCTTTTGGAACTTCCAAGATTTTGGTGTGCAAAGATTATTGTTAAGATTCAAGTATTTCTCCCCAACATCCAGCCAACACCAAGACTGTGTGAATTCTCAAACACACAGCTTGATCTATATAAATGTAATTCAATCACAAAAGGAGACTATACATTGCTCTGGCATAAAAGAGAATGAAAGATTATATAAAGCATCACAATCCATCACAAAGGCACCATCTCCCACAAGGGAAAAGCAAAGGAAAATTGTGCTTTCAAATCTGTCTACTATAATCATCACATTTCATTTCCCAAACACATTGGGCCTCCAACATTTTAGTCCATTTAGCATAGTAAGAAGGGTTCCATTCTTCACCAGGCACTCATCAGTCCATCCATATCTCCATACTCACAAGGCCTTTCGTTCCACACATACACATACTACACCCGTGTGCTCCTACATCTACTCCAGCAACTCATTCTCTTCTCTCTGCCCCAGTTATACCATATCAACTTTCAAAGTCATACAGAAGACCACAAAGAAATCAAAATGCTCCAGTGAATGATAACAAACTTGATAGAGAACATGTTTACCCTGTTAGAAGCCAGACTTAAAATAATCCTCTTCTTGGTTCTCCTTCTAATTTAGACAATGCATTTAACATTTGTTTCCTTTTTTTAAATGTGATTTCCAATAGAGATGTGTGTTAGGGTCAGCTAGCTCTCTGCCTCCTTCACTGTTGCCCTACTTCACCCAAGGCAGTAACGTAACAGCTAAATGACAGTGTTCCCAGATTCCCAAACACTCATTATCATGAAGGGACTTAGAGAAGAAGAGGATTGCTGTATGGAATTCCATGGAGGTTTCTTAAGGGGCTCTGACTGAGCTGGTAATTGCCCCCCTTTTGTCCTTCTCCATTCTTCTGTGTTGCTTAGAACACGAACATGATGACCGGCATATCTGCAGTCATCTTAAAACATGCAATGAAAGTGGAAGCCATATTCCAAGGTGGTGGAGCCAAAACACAGAAGTTGCTGGCTCACTGATGATGGAAGAGTGGCCATCATACCTCCAGCTATCTTTCACTGGAGAAAGAAAGAAATTTCTATTTTATTTAAACCTCTGCTGCTTTGGATTTTCTGTTATATATAACTGAATTTGATCCTATCTGAAATGTTATGTTTTTTCTGACTTGAAATTATATTGAGGCCCTAAAAGCTGACTTATTGACATAACTATTGTCCAGAAAAATCATATTCACTATAGAAATATAAAATTATTGAATAAAAGATTGAGTGGTACTTTCTGCAAAATCATAATAGAAAGCACTGACCTTAGAGATATGATTGATAGCTCTTTATAAACATTTCTAAGAGATATTACAAAAGATTCAGAACTCTAGCTCTACATACAACATAGTTTAAAAGAGGCTCACAGCAGAAGACCTCTGATAAAATATGAGGTTAATTCATTTGTTAATAAATTGTCAGCAATCTTTCTCATTATTTTGGTACATTTTCTATACTTTTTAATGGTTAAGTTTTAAGATTTTGATCTCAATATCCTTTATCTATAGTTTCTTTCTAGATGCCATTTCTGCTAAAATTCTGAAGTTATATACGAGTCATGTAGATTAACTCTGTTAATTCAACTATGCCAAAAAGCAGGGAACATACAGCTTACATACCATTAGTTTTCCTGTGTTAAAGCTCTAAGCCTTGCTCTGTAACATTCTTCCCTCTGGAAGATGCACATTGAGATGTCTCTCTGTAAAAGAAATGTGATCAAAGACTGGGACCTGGAAAGAAAGCAGGAGGCTAGAGAAAGGAAACATTTTGTTGAGAAAGGCTTTGACAATTAGGACTAAATAATATTAATGTTTCACAGATGCACTTCTTGTATTCGAAATGAGACCTCTGGGGTAAGGGTAGTGAAATTCACCAATCTCTACAGCTGATCTCTCAAATGTGTAATTCCTTGACATTTTGTCCTTGACATCCAGAACTGGAAAATGAGCTTGAAGTTAAGGAACTTCAGTTGTGGAAGCCTAAAAACTATAATATCTACATCATTCTGTATAGTTGGTACATAAGACATGCTTATCACCCTATCAAATTTTATTTGAATATCACTAGTCAGTATGAACCACTTCCTCCAAATTAGAAACATTTCACTGATTTTATAAAAGCCTATGAACTCAGATTTGGCATCTAAACATGTTCATATTTCCCACCCCAGTACTCAGCTCTAGCATCTTCAAGGTGCCAATGCTATACACAGAACAAAACCCTTCAGATACCTCTCTTTCCCTACTTTGTCAGGGTTCAAGCAGTGAAACAGACCAGTAGGAGACATATAAGGAGACAGTTATCCCAAGAAGTTGGCTCACACAATTGTAGGTACTGTCTGGAAAAGTGGGAAACCCAAACAGCAGGCCATCAGGAAAGACAGGCTGGAACTCTCAGGAAAGACTGAAGTTGCTATCCATAGGGAAATTTTGTCTTATTAGGAAAGAGTCAGCTCTCTTCTTAAGGCCTTTCAACTGATTGAATCAGACCTACACAAATTATCTATGATAATTTCCCTTACTTAAAGCCAAGTGATTATGGACTTTCATCATATCTATAAAACACCCTCACAGCAATACCTAGATTAGTGTTTGAATAACTGATAAAGACCATCATACCCTCCTTCACAAATTCTTGGTAAGCTAGAGAAGTCAACTTTGCCCTGGATTTTGAGCCTTGTTAACAAATTCTGACTTAATACAAACGGGCTACAACTATTAGAAGTCTGATCTTCACCTTCACACAGTGTTAATGTAAGAGGCTTTCAAGAACCTGTCATTGCACACATCACTTTTCATCTTTTTATCCTCTCATATGCCTCAGTCACCCTAACTAAGATGGTGGTGTACTAAGTACCCAGTTTAATACTATCCCAACTGAGACCCATGACAAGAAAAAGAAAACACTCCAGGTCCTATGGAATAATTTTCTCAACTGTTATCTCAAAAAGAAAACAGGAGTGGGAAGCAAAGATGTGACCTGGTTTCAATCCAAGAAACTGGTTTGACTTTCCTAGAGGCAAAGGCCACCCAGAGTCATGCAGATCCTCTTACCACCTCTTTTTCTCTCCTCTTTTGTCATTTATCACAGCAAAAACACACCCAGCTGTCCCTGGGGCTCTTAGTCTGCTGTGCCCATAGTATCCAAGCATTTTTAGACAAAACTGTTGCATCGGGGGCAAAAGACAGAACCCTAAACATGATGATTTTACCCTAAATAAAATCTACCATAACAAGGGTTCAGTGATTGTTAGATTTTCAGGGTTGAGGAAGAAGAGATAAGGGGCTTTTAAAAAATATTAACAAGGGGGTACAAGTAGTAAAGTTTATCTTCAAAGACATGGGCTTGGGTATAATTTGTTTCATTTATTAATTACATGATCTTTGAAAACTCTCAACCTTCTTATATTTCATCATTCTTTCCTCTACATAAGGTGAAGAGATTGAATTATCTTTCAGTTCTATTTTTCTTTGATCCTATAGATATAGAGCAGCAGAACATGGAGAAGAGCTGACCAGGAAAAGGATAGAAGAGTATCTTAAAAAATAATGGAAAATGAAATGAACAGTCTGGAAGGAAGGAAGGAAGGAAGGAAGGAAGGAAGGAAGGAAGGAAAAGAATAAGGAATGAGAGAAGAAAAAGATGGGGCACAAAGGTAAAGTATAAGAACATACAGGTACAGGGGCATCTGGGTGACTCAGTCAGTTAAGCGTCTGACGCTTGATTTCGGCTCAGGTCATGACACCACGGTCATGGGATCAAGCCCCACATGTGCCTTCGTGCTCACAGAGTAGAGTCTTGGGATTCCATCTCTCTCCCTCTCTCTCTGCCCTTCCCCCACTCACGCTGTCTCTCTCTCTCTTTCTCTCTCTCTCTCCCTCTCTCCATCCCTCCCTCTCTATCTCAAAATAAATAAACTTAAAAGAAAAAAAAAAGAACATACAGATACAAACAGGAGAGAAAGGTGGGAACTGTGGCCCACTGGAGAGTTCCTGACCCCTCTGCAGAAAGTAGCTACTATTTATTCTTCTCTGACTGCTGGTGAAGGAAATACAGATCGAGTGGTGCCAGGTTTTAGAATCTTTCCAAAAAAGCCATAAATCTGGATGCTTATCTGATAACTCTTCATTTTTAAATGTGGGCACACTAATTCAAATTTTAAAGAACAATATGCAAAATAAACACAATATATCTGCAGGTAGAGCATCATTTCAGCACCAAGAGTAGGGTGAGGCAAGAGAAGCACTCACCTCATGCACATTTAAAGAGGCACCAAAACTTCAATAATCAACATAAATAATACTTAATGCAATGATTTTTAAGTAAAATTTATTGCCAAAAAATGCATCAACAAGAAAGTAGCAAAAATTCCTTTTTTATACACGTTAAACAGCTTTATGAGGTATAATTTACATACCATAAAATTCACCTCCTTTATTTATTTATTTATTTATTTATTTATTTATTTATTTATTATTTTAATTCCAGTGTAGTCAACATATAGTGCTATATTAGTTTCAGGTGTACAATATAGTGATTCAGCAATTCTATACATTACTCTATGCTCGTCCCAATAAGTGTAGTCTTAATCCCTTTCACCTATTTCCCCCATCTCCCCACCCACATCCTCTCTGGTAACCATCCATTTGTTCTTAACAGTTAAGAGTCTATTTTTTGGTTTGTCCCATTTTTCCTTTGTCTGTTTGTTTTATTTCTTAAATTCTGTATATAAGCGAAATCATATGGTATTTGTCTTTCTCTGACTGATTTCCCTTAGCATTATATCCTCTGCATCCATACACATTCTTTCTTTTATATGGCTGAGTAATATTCATTCTTTTTTATGCCTGAGTAGTATTCCATTGTGTATACCCACCACCTCTCCTTTATCTATTCATCTGTGGATGGACACTTGGGCTGCTTCCATAATTTGGCGATTGTAAATAATGCTGCAATAAACAGGGGTGCCTATTATCTTTTTGAATTCATGTTGTTTTTATTCTTTAGGTAAACACCCAGTAGTAGAATTACTGGATCATATAATAATTCTATTTTTAATTTTTTGAGGAACCTCCCTACTGTTTTCCACAGTGGCTGTGCCAGAAAATATCAAAAATTTCAATAAAGACCAGCTCCAACCTTGCTGTTGCACAATTCACATCCCTAACCTCACCCCAATCCTGGGTCTGTATCCTTTATAGCCTCTGGGTTAAAGGCTTACAATGGGAGCATGGTAGTGCTATAAATGCAAATAGGAAAGAGAAAGAAAAGCAGGCTTGGGAGTGGAGATAATGAATTCAACAGCAGGCATTTTATCTGAGGTGCTGTGCGGGCATCCAGTGAAGGAGACTCTAAGCATTTGAGAATAAGAAAGTTGTGTCAGTAAGTGGGAGAAAAATTAATACTTACTTTGTGTTATACACTGGAGAGTCTACATATATTACCTCCTCTACCAACAACTGTCAACATGACTCTTTAGTTATGAGATTTAATCTCCATTTAAGAGACGTTTCAATGGATATTAAGGTTAATGTCCCAAGATCATCCAAGGAGCCGATAATGTAACTGAGCCTGTCTGAATTCCAGGTCGGTCTGACTTCAAACTCCGTTCTTTCCAATAAACTGTGCTGCCATGAGCAAGTCCCATACATGTGCATGTCATCAATAAACCCTGAGATTGGATGAGATTCCCAGAGAGCATAAATGACCTTTGCTGCTCCTCAAGCCTGTGTCATTATCCTGGTGATGCTATCAAGGATGGGGGCCCTTCCTTCTTGCTACTGTCAAGACTGGAGCCATTCTTTGGACTGGAGCCTTTCCATCCCTAAGAAATTTTCCGTGCAGCCTTCTGGTCTTCAAGTATCACAGCCTCTAAGCTCTACTCACACTTAAAGATCTCTGGCTTCCTTCCATATTTATCCACACCACCGCAGCCTTGTTAAACAACAATCAGTTTCCACACTCTTTGGAACCTTGTGACCTGACCACCAGTTTCTCTGGGACTTGTATTGAGTTCCTATGTACTGGTAACCTTTAGTTCCAAGTCCTAACTTTTCCTAAGTGTCCTGTTAATCACGGCAAACTGAGCCATGTCTCAAGATATAACACCCCGAAACTTCTGGTTCAGTCTCATTTCCCTAGCACTTCTTACATAAATGATTGACTAAGGAAATGAATTATCTATTTCTCAAATAAAAGTTTTATCCTCCTCCTCCACTCTTACACTCGTGTCTTTCCTTTAGACTATCATCCTCCTCCATTACCCCATTACTCCATTACCCTCCATTATCCTATCCATACTTCTAAGTGTAGCTTACATTTTGCACTCTCATGAAATGCTCTTTCACCAGCCCAGTCTGAATCAATCACTCTACCTATGAATTATGGCAGTGTTGATTCATTGAACGCTCACATGCCATTTTTAATCAACAACACATCAATTTTATCTGCCTAACTAGAAGGACAGGGGCCAATGTCTTATTCTTTGTTAATATTCTCAAAACTTCACACACAATGTAGGAGTGCTGATAAACAGCACTGAATGATGTGTTTCTAAAGCAGGGAAAAACCTAAGTTTCAGGCTTGTATAGTCCTGACTGTCCTTAATTTCTCTTAATTTCTCTTTTTATTTCTCAAATAAAGATAGCATTATACAAAATTCCAGGGGTATTATGAAGAATAATATAATGAGGATATTTTAAAATATCTACAAATATATTTTCCCTTTTGGTTTCTTTCTTCGCAATCTTTAACCATTTTCTGCCCCCCCCCCCCATTAGGAGGGCAAATCCAGCTAAGAAAATAGAAGGCTTTGACTGAAAGAAATCTTGATGAGAAAAGAAGAGAAAGAATAAAGCACTTTTCTGACCAAGGGAAAAGAAGCCAAATAGAGAGAGAAAAAGAAAAGAGGCTACTCATGAGTGACCTCCCATGTCCTGATTTGTTCCCAAGGTACCCTCAGCACCAGGGCTAAATCAAAGGAAAAGTGATACAAAAAGTCCAAAAATGCCAGAGAAATTAAAAAAAGGTTTGTGCCATCATTTACATTTGGGACTCTAGAAGGAGACCACCTTGAAGAAGGCTGTGGAAATATAGGAGAGGAAATATAGGAGAGTCAGGATCCTGTGTTTTGATCTATAGAGATCTATAGAGATCCTGTGTTCTGCCCTATAGAGAATTCTGTAGAGAATGCAGAACTCCCAGCAGGTTCTAGAGAAGATGTGAAGAGTAGCTGAGGATTCCAGCTGGTGAGCTCACTAATAAGATTATTGCAGGAAGAAAACAAGGGATTCTGCAGTAGAATGTTTATAGGAGAGACTATCTAAGAAAATGAGCAAATTGGAGTCTCAACCAGAATCAAGGAAACTATTGCCAGCAAGACTTGAGACAAGAAAGGGGCTACCATTGTATCTTGACCATACCAAAACAAAACAAACAAAAACAAAAAATAAAAAACAAAAATCACACCAGACATGAGCAGATGAAAGATAGCAATGACAAGAGACTTTGTTGCCCAGACACCATTAAGATAAATGCCTCAATGGAAGAACAATAAATGTGCATCGGGCTCTCATTCAACACCATGTGGGAATGGGTTCTTCTCCATTTCCCGAAATAAGAACAGAAAAGACTTGAAGTATTTGTCAATTTCCTTTTTAAAAAATTAGTTTCAGGACAGCAGGGTGGCTCAGTCAGTTAAGCATCTGACTCTTGATTTCAGCTCAGGTCATGATCTCATGGTTCATGGGACTGAGCCTTGCATCAGGTTCTGTTACAGCACAGAGCCTACTTGGGATTCTCTCTCTCTCTGTCTCTCTCTCTCTCTCTGTCTCTCTCTCTCTCTGTCTCTCTCTGTCTCTCTCTCAAAATAAATAAACAAACATTTAAAAAATAAAATAAAGTACATTTTAAAAAAATTAACTTTGGGGAATAATGGAATTACTTTAATTGACAAATTCAGTTTTCCTTTCCCTTTGTGAGATGAAGGGCTTGAGGACAAATGAGATCAGTTATAAAATAAAAGAAGATATATGGTTTTCTTCACACATTTGAGTTATGGTGTGCCATCTTCATACATATCTCCCCTCACAATGAGTTTACAATGAATATTTTGCATTAAGAAAGCAACTTATGCTACAAAACTAAGGACACTGCATCATGAGATGTGCTTTAATCATTTATTTTCCTGACTGCTTTAAAGTAGGTTAAGAAAAAAATCTTCCCCAAGTAAGAGAAGAAGAGAAATCATTATAACATGAGACTTTACTGAAATTCTGCCCTATTCGGTTTTGCTAAGGAGAGAAAAGTGCCAGACGAGGGGATTTCAGGGATGAGTTATTATATTTGCAAATTGGTATAATGAAAATTACCTAGGCAGTACCATGAATTTAAATGAACTGTGTAATTTTTTCTTAAGTTTTAATATAAAGTAATTGTTCATTTCTTCCAAGAAATAGTTAAGGTTGCCGATTCTTTTTCATAAATCAATATGCTCTGAACAATAAAGCTAATAGCCCAGTACAGTCTATAAAATGTAGCTATGTAGCTGTCTGTTTCCAGGGCTTTATTCCAGGGGCTAAACAGCAGTTTCTATTTCTAGTTGACTGCTGTCTTTATCAAATTACTTCCTTGACTTGGTGACAGCTTTTTAAGACATTTTCTAAAGGAAAGCTTTAATTTCTCATCTTTGTTCTTTAAGAATGTAGCTTTTAAAGTAATAGGATTGACTCTTGTTATATTTTGTTATAATAGGATTGACTACTATATTATATATTATATATAAATATTTATATACATGTATGTGTAAAATTACTTGTACAAAACATATTGACTTTGTCATTCATCATAGAAAGATCATGGTCTAATTTCACTAAGATTATGTTGTCGTATATCATAGTTATCTAAAGTGTTAAATTCTAATATAAGCAAACAAAAGTATTTTAGCCCAATAACAAATAATTTGTCCTTAAACCTTGTGTTCTTAGTTATGTAGCTTTTCCAAAAAAAAGATCCAAAGAAACAAATGTAAGAAAGCACAATCAAAGAAAATTCTTCTACTGAAATGAGGGATAACAGTCTCACAATTTTAGATTTTTATGTTACATGTATCTTATTAGTAATAAGATTGTAATGCTAATGGATGTTCATCCCTCAGCTTTCTCTGTGTAGCAAAATTACAAAATGTGTTTTTAATGCATAGAGCACACTGACATCTACTTGAAATTAAAATGGCTTAAAATATTATGTAGAAAGTTTTAACTAATAATCCAAAAATACTTTAATCTGAAAATATTTTATATCTAATTAAAGTACATTGTTGCTTATTTTTATTGTAACTTTTTAAGTAGTTAGAACACATTGGGGCGCCTGGGTGTCTCAGTCAGTTAAGCGTCAGACTTCGGCTCAGGTCACGATCTCACGATTCGTAGTTTGAGCTCCACATTGGGCTCTCAGTTGTCAGCACAGAGCCCACTTTGGATCTTCTGTCACCTTCTTTCTCTCTGCCCCCGTCCTTCTCTCTCTCTCTCTCTCTCTCAAAAATAAATAAACTTTGAAAAGAAATAGAACAACTGTTGATGATGAATTCTGATGCCACAATAATTTAATGTTGTATAAAACTTAAACCAGATTTGCTTTCTGTTCTGTATATAAGGAAAAAGAATTAGATGATATCTATGATTTCCAAGATTATCTATTGTTTTACCTAGTTTTTCATGCTAGAATTCAGTCATAAGGCATATCATTTACCTCAAAAATTTATTAAAATGCAGAGCATTATGGCAGACACACAGATTGTATGAGCTCAGAGTGACCTGAGACTTGAACTGTCCCTCCTGCATTTTCCAATTCTAAGTATGGAGTGTCTTGACAAACCCTTCAGTTTCTAGATTGAGGTTGATCTGAGAGAGGCCTAACTTAATTCCTACCTTCAGGTATAGCCTCAGAGCAATCTCTCAGGAAGAGAGCATCAGTCCTAACCCAGACCCAGGACATCTGATCCATCTCCAAATTTGTCTAGGGATCTCAAGACACTTACAGGGAAGCCACCAAACCCCAGCTCCAGCAGGGTATGACTAATATTTTTTTAACAATTTAAGAAAAGGTATATGTGTGTGTATACACATACATATACACACATACATACAACTTAGGATAAGTTGTCCACTATGTTTGAGTATTCAATTTTTTATCTGTAGAATGACAGGGACACACTAATGATCTCTAAAGCCCTTGCCAGTTCAAAAATTCTGATTCCTCAAGTTAGATCTCTTTCTCCCCACCTCCCTTCAAAATGGTGATGGATGAGACAAAAGTTTTCAGTAAGAAGAGAGTACTGAAAGCTGAAGCAACAAGCCAAAAATCTAAAAGGCACGTTATAAAGAAAATAAAGTTTATATTAGGCATAGAGTTTAAATGACTTAATAACACTAGTTGGTAAAAGAAAAAAAAATCAATGTGAACCCAAGGACTTAAGGACAATTTTTTTTTTTTTTTTGCATTTCTGCCATTAGAAGTAACTCAACTCAAAATGTTTGCTCATCAACATTCATACACACTTCCTTACAGCAAAAAGACAAGGAAACTTGGAAGGTAACCAATTCCAAGTAAATTTTCATGAAGGAAATGCAACACCTTGTTGTGGTTAAAAAGTAAGAGTACTTTCAAAATGTATGTGATTTGGGGAGACTAAAGAGACAGCTCACGGGAACTCTCATTGGCCAACTGCAATCATTCAAATATCCAAAAGTGAAGAATAACTAGTCAGTTGACACAAATTGAATGATTAAATGTCCATTATATTTTTTTAAGAAAATTAATGTAAAACAACAGAAGAAAAGTGATCCTAACAGAACAGAATCACTTTGTATCAATTGTAATTTGGAGCGATATGCTAACAAAGGTAAGTATCCTGTTTATTAAATATATATCATATGCAGACATACTATCCTCATCCTGTGTAAATAGGAGAGATTGAAAAAATTGGAGTAAATCAAAGTCTCCAATTAACAGCAGAAACTACTCCAAGAGCAGGAAAGATTCCCCACTAGTGGGCATTTCCAGTGACTAAGTAGAAAGATGACCCAAAGTTACTCAACATCACTGGTCATATACAGCCTAACTGTGTTCCAAGATGATGGATTAGCCAAATATCCTAAAAAAGAGATGCTTTTATGCAGGTTTCATCCCTTGTCTCCTGGGAGATGCAACCTTGATGGCCTTACTAATTAAAATAAGGTGTTAACATGTATTATGCATAATTTTCCAGTGATACTTGCAAAGGAGGTCAAAATATAACAATTTCAGGACAATATGTAAAATTTGTGTATATAACATTGTCTAAAGGGAACATAAAGGACATACCATTTGGATAAAAATATCAAGTTCCAAACAACTAAAGCCTACCAAAAAAAGGCATATAACAAGTTTTTAAAGTCCCCCTTGATATAATAGCTTTATTCCTGTTAAAAAGGGGCCCAGCCCAAAGCATGTCACCTCAGATTGGGAAACTGCAGCTGGACTCAAATAGCTAATAAATCAGTGTCAGATGCTTGGTAATTCAAAAACCTATAACCTTGGAAAGTTCAAGGCAGGATTCTAACCCCAGGAAGGAAGACCTGACAACTATAATATGTTCTAAGCTAATAAAGCAGTAAACTGAACTTCATAAAAATCAATGCCTCTGTAATTCATTAAGTCTTAGATTTTTGGCAATGTTTATGTCTTCTTCCTGATCTTTAAGGTATTCAAATGTTTTAAGAACATGATATATAAGCTTTTAATTTTAGTTACTAGGAGAACTTGATTAAATAGTTTTTTAATCAATGCGGTTTTTTCTGCAAACTTTTAACCTGATAAATGTATAAGTTGTTTTAAGTTTATTTATTTATTTTGGGAGAAAGAGGTGGGGCAGAGACAGCGGAAGAGAGAGAATCCTAAGTAGGCTCCACATTGCCAGCGTGGAGCCCAAAGTGGGGCTTGAGCCCATGAACTGTGAGATCATGACCTGAGACGAAATCAAGAGTCAGATGCTTAACTGACTGAGCCATCCAGGCGCCCCTTAATGTGTATATAATGTCTAAAAGCTTAGAGCTGTGTTGTCCATTATGGTACCCAATAGCTACATGTGTTATTTAAGTGTAAACAAATTAAAATTAAATACAACTAAAAATTCAGTTGTTCATTCACACTAGGCACATTTAATGTGCTCAGTGGCTATAGGGCAGATGGCTAGCACAGATATGGAAATTGTATTAGCTTCTTTTTAGATGTGTTAGTTAGGATAGAGACGAACCAGCTATATTTATAAGAATGTCAAAAGTATAGTGGCTCACTCAGCTCTGTTAAAGAAAGAAGTTCCTTTCTTTCTTAAGTCTAGATTTGTGGGTGGTCCCAGCACAGGACTGGTAGGTAGAAGGCAAATTCAGCCCATGAGGTCTCCACGAACCTACGTCCTTCTTTCCTCTTTTGTTGTCCTTTAGGATGCTACCCCATTCAGCATGACTGGAACTGGGTCTACAACATCTTATTTGCATGTTCCAGAGTGTCAGAAGAGAAAGAAGAGAATATGAAGGGCAGTAAATTTTCTTTACAGAGAATAGGACAGAATGTTGCACACATAACTTCCATTTACACTTCTGTGGCTAAAAGATGACTGTACCCACATCTGGTTGTTACAGAGGCTGGGAAAGATGGTCTAGTTGTGTGGCTGTATGCACATCTACAACTTGGGCCAGGAAGGTGTTATTTCTAAAAAAAAAAAAAAGGGCGAATGGTTACTGGAAAACTATTATGCCACAAGGGAATGCTGTTTAATGGATTTATAGGGGGAGAGAAGTAGAGATTAAACAACATTTAAACAGTAGATGTTCTCCTCGCTCAATAGTCTGTGGAAAGTAAAATGCCAATCAACACCCCTTCCACCAGTTATATAAATTCTACTTCTAAAACATTTTGTTCTGGATGAAGTAATATAAACTAGTATTAGAAAACTTACGGTTTCATTTAAAAACTCACTAAAGAGAAAGTTTTACTGTCTTGGCTATTATAAAATAAATATTAGCATTCACTTTTAACTCAACTTCTTAATAGGGAAAAAAATTCTTTAAAGAACAGTACTACCCATAAAATCTATAAAATAATGTACTCAAGTCAACACTGCATAATTATTTGGTCATAGAACACTCCAGCCAAAAACAATAGTTACAGTACATATATAAATAAATTTAACAATACTATAGGCATGTTTTACAGATTAAACTTAAATTACAATGTAAATGTTATAATATTTGATTTTGTGCATGAGGAACTGAAAAGGGTATTATTAAAATACACCAAAATAAAATTCATTCTTCTTTCATAAAAGATTATTTGCTATTAAGCTTCAAACCTAATCACTTTTAACCTGCCAGTGAAAGTAGAATTATGTAATAGTGGTTTATATACTAACCTTCCACTTGTGAAAAATTGTTTCTTAAAATCACATATATTGCATGCTAGATATCTAAATTATATATTTTAGGGGAGCCTGGGTGTCTCAGTCAGTTTGGGCACCCGACTTCAGCTCAGGTCATGATCTCTCACTCTGTGGGTTCGAGCCCGGCATCGGGCTCTGTGCTGGCAGCTCAGAGCCTGGAGCCTGCTTCCGATTCTGTGTCTCCCTCTCTCTCTGCCCCTCCCCTGCTTGCTCTCTGTCTCTTTCTCAAATAATAAACATTAAAAAAAATTTAATTATATATTTTAGACAATAGAAATTAGTAAAAAGAAAATTAAAATTACAATGTCATAACCATCTTTCAGCAATTGCATCTAGAAATTCAAAAACGTGCTTCATAATTGTTGACAATAATCTCTTCTGATATCATTTTGCTCAGATTAAAAAATGTGTAAAGAATTTTACTTATAAGCATTTTTTAAAAATAAGAATAAATTTCAACTGCTGGCTGAAAACATCTCAAAAATCAAAACTGGTAATTTTGCATCAAGAATAAAAGTTTCTGAGACCAATGATTGCAATGTGGTGTTAAATTATATTGATTGGTGACCCCTAGTACCCCAAGTCAATATTTATGTTAGTCAACAGTGTCTGTAGGACAATTTTGTACATTTTATTATTTGTTACATTGACCTTAAATAATATGTTAAACGCACTATTTCTAAAGAAAATGAATTCTATCTTAATTTCTTCATCATTGGATTTAAACAGGCAGTTTGAGAAATCAGTGTCAATAGCAATTCCCTTCTTAGTTCCTCTTATCAACATTTAAGAGGAAACAGTGCAATACAAGGGCATCCTCTCTAGCAGTTTTCCCCATTGTCTTTTATTAGTTTTCAAATATTTTCCCTTCTTACCCATATGGCCCACTCATGCACATTTCTAATCTGTTAGGATTAACACCAACAGTTCCCAAACCATTCAAAACAAAACATGAAACAAGGGAGAGTATCATTTGATAATGATATCTGTTCTATGGCTTATTTAAGAAAAAGAAGATACTTCACTTCTTATTCCACCATATAAGTCATAAGATATCATGCAAAATCTTTATAGAAGAGAATGCTTTAAAAAGCTGGATTCAGTGGAGGGGGGGAGGGGGGGAATGGCAGAAAAAAAGTCTCTGTAACTGCATAAAAGAACTGACAAGATATTGAGAGCAATCCTGAGAGGCCAGAAATGACGAGCAGAATCCAGAGAGAGAACAAAACGCTGATGTCAGTGTCTGTCATGGGAACATCTGCTGATCCCGAGAGGCGTACAGCTTCATGCTTACCAGGCTGTGTGACTAAAGAACAGGGATAAACCTAGGGACTAAACCAAATGGGAAGTTGGATCAGACTCTCAGAAAACAAATTAAATCCCTGAGAGCTGACATCTTAGTGGAATAATGAACTGAAATTTTTAAAAGATTCCATAATGCACAGGGAGAAGATACAGACACCTGCCTATTCTATTTCTGTTAGCTCTGGGATGAGGAGGAATGACCATCTCTTCTGAAAATTCTTAACCAGAAGCCTAATCTCAATTGAAATGGAACTGAAATCATACTACTTGCTTCTGTGGCTCCCCCTAAGCCTTAGCCAATAATTTAAAGTGTTCTTGAATTAGGCCTTGACAACAACCAGAGGCAAATTTGAGTACTCTGGAAGAAAACACCTTAAAACCAAAACTGGAAACAATGTTCACAGATGAACTCCCAAGGAACATGAATTCACAATCCAAAAAACTGAAAACACACAAGGAATCAACCCACCATAAGCAAGAGTCAGTAGAAATAACAAGAGCAGATCCACTTAGATGCAGATATTAGAAATGTCAAGTAAAGATTTACATGTATATGTTTACTGTTTAAATATTTAAGAAAAGTCACATAGAAGATATATGTAGAAAGGATTTTAAATTGTCTTAAAAGTGCTAGAAATCAATAAAAAAGACAATCTAGTTAAAAAAAAAAAGAAGAGGAAGAAAAAGAAAAAGAAAGAAACACAAATAGCCAATTAACACATCAAAAGGTGTTCACTCAGGAAAGTAAAAAGTAAAATCAGAGGAAAAACTGCATTACACATTAAAATACACTGGAAAATTTTCAAAAGTCTGACAATGTCAAGTTTGGCAAGTAGGTAGAGCAAGGGGAATCTCTTTTTTTCAATATATGAAGTTAATTGTCAAATTGGTTTCCATACAACACCCAGTGCTCATCCCAAAAGGTACCCTCCTCAATACCCATCACTCACCCTCCCCTCCCTCCCACCCCCCATCAACCCTCAGTTTGTTCTCAGTTTTTAAGAGTCTCTTATGCTTTGGCTCTCTCCCACTCTAACCTCTTTTTTTTTTTCCTTCCCTTCCTCCATGGGTTTCTGTTAAGTTTCTCAGGATCCACATAAGAGTGAAAACATATGGTATCTGTCTTTCTCTGTATGGCTTATTTCACTTAGCATCACACTCTCCAGTTCCATCCACGTTGCTACAAAGGGCCATATTTCATTCTTTCTCATTGCCACGTAGTACTCCATTGTGTATATAAACCACAATTTCTTTATCCATTCATCAGTTGATGGACATTTAGGCTCTTTCCATAATTTGGCTATTGTTGAGAGTGCTGCTATAAACATTGGGGTACAAGTGCCCCTATGCATCAGCACCCCTGTATCCCTTGGATAAATTCCTAGCAGTGTTATTGCTGGGTCATAGGGTAGGTCTCTTTTTAATTTTTTGAGGAACCTCCACACTGTTTTCCAGAGTGGCTGCACCAATTTGCATTCCCACCAGCAGTGCAAGAGGGTTCCCATTTCTCCACATCCTGTCCAGCACCTATAGTCTCCTGATTTGTTCATTTTGGCCACTCTGACTGGTGTGAGGTGATATCTGAGTGTGGTTTTGATTTGTATTTCCCTGATGAGGAGCGACATTGAGCATCTTTTCATGTGCCTGTTGGCCATCCGGATGTCTTCTTTAGAGAAGTGTCTGTTCATGTTTTCTGCCCATTTCTTCACTGGGTTATTTGTTTTTCGGGTGTGGAGTTTGGTGAGCTCTTTATAGATTTTGGATACTAGCCCTTTGTGCGATATGTCATTTGCAAATATTTTTTCCCATTCCGTTGGTTGCCTTTTAGTTTTGTTGGTTGTTTCCTTTGCTGTGCAGAAGCTTTTTATCTTCATAAGGTCCCAGTAGTTCATTTTTGCTTTTAATTCCCTGAGCAAGGGGAATCTCAATCTTACATATAACTGGTGAGAGAATAAACTGATACACAATGTTGGAAAAGTTTGGCATTATCTATTAGAATGGAAAATACCCCCTACCTTATTTAATCCCATTAATGTATGAATACTGAAGAAAGAGTATTCTTTGTATTCATGTATATAATACATGCTATACAATAATGGTTATAGCAGCATTATTTAAAATACAAAAAAAACCCTGAAGACTAAATGTCCATCTGTAGCTGACAAATGGAATGAACAAATTACAAATATATGCAAGAACACAGATGAATCTCATGACATAAATACACACACACACACACACCCACACACACACAGTATATATGAAGTCCCAAACAAGCAAAAACAAACTAAATTATCTAAGGATGCACTTATAAATGGAAAGCCGTAAAGAATAATAAGGAAATGGTTATTATATAAGTCAGGATAGTAGTTATCTTTGGGGGTAGAAATATTGTGATGAAGAGAGGCAAATGGTATGCTTTGGAGTGCTGATAAGGTTTTTAATCAGGGTGGTGGTTATATTGAAGAATTTCTTATCATTTATTAAGCTGTACATATAGCTTTTGCTAATATGTTTATATGGCAAAAAGCACTGTAAGTTAATGCAGAAATAGAAATCTAAAACTTAGAGTTTTGCAGAGATCATTATTATTCACTGATTATTCCATGTGTTCCTTTACATTTTCCAGTCTCTGAAATTCAGTTGTAGCCAATGTGACTATTTCTGGTTAATGAGCTAGCAGCAGAAGTCATATGTGTCCCTTCCGGTCTGAAGCACTTAAAAATAGGCATAAGTTCTCCACACTCTCTCTTCCCCTGCCATGGCAAGCTTTGAAACCCCATTTTGAAATAGTAAAGCCACAAAATGTAAGCAGACTGGATTCCTGGATCCTAGTGTGGAAGGGAGCTGTTTTTTAGAAACACTGGACCCTCAGAGCAATTTGTATGAATGTGAAATAAACTTCATATTACAGCCATTAAGAGTTGAAGAGTTAAGTGTTTCTGCCGCATAACCTAGCCTACGTGATCAACACAAATGAAGTGAGAGCAAGTAAGATAACGATAGAACTAAACATATTAACAGTACTGTCCTCAAGAAATTTCTTCATGGAAAATGTGAAATAGAGGTAAAGTGATATGGAGAATAAGATGAGTATTACGGCTCCAGAAAATTTTCCACAGAGAAGAGAGAAAGAGGTAAACTTCACAGAAATATTGGCTCTCATCTTCTGAATTACTTAAAGAGAGCATCCCTCAAGTTCTAGAAACACTATAATGTCAAGTTGAAGACAAAGAAATCCATGCCTACCCATGACATGTGAAACTGCATAACATCAAGGACAAAAAAGAGAAATAGAACATAACCAAAGAGCTAGAATCAAAACACAAGAAACGACAAGTGTTGGTGAGGATGTGGAGAAAAAGGAACCTCGTGCACTGCTGGTGGGAATAAAATTGGTGCAGACACTGTGGAAAACAGTATGGAGGTTCCTCAAAAACTAAAACTAAAAATATCATATGATACAGAAATTCCACTACTGGGTATTTACCTAAGGAAAATGAAAACACTAATTCCAAAAGATATATGCACCCCTATGCTTATTGCAGCATTAATTATAATAGCCATGACATGGAAGCAAACCGTGCCCATTTATATATAGATAAATGGATAAAGAAGATACACACACACACACACACACACACACACACACCCAATGTAATATTACTCAGCCATAAAAAAGGATACGATCTTGCCATTTGCGACAACATGGATGGACCTAGAGGGTATTATCCTAAATAAAACAAGTCAGATAAAGACAAATGCCATATGACTTCACTTACATGTGGAATATAAAAAAAAAATGAAAAAACAAACAGAAAGCATAAACAGATCCATAAATACAGAGAACAAACTGATGGTTGCCAAAATGGGAAGGGGGTGGGGAATTGCCAAAATGAGTGAAGGGGAGTGGAAGCTATAGGCTTCCAGTTATGGGGTGAGTAAGTCACAGGAATAAAAGACACATATTAGGGGGGCACTTGGGTGGCTCAGTGAGTTAAGCATCTGACTCTTGGTTTCAGCTCATGTCATGATTAAGCCCCATGTCAGTCTATGTGCTGAAAGCACAGAACCTGCTTAGAATTCTGTCTCTCTCCCTCTCTCTCTTCCCCTCCCCTGCTCACACTCCCTCTCAAAATAAATAAATAAACTGTAAAAAAAAAAAGGCACATATTAAGGAATATAGTCAACAGTATTGTAATAGCATCGTACTATGACAGATAGTACGTACACTTGCTGTGAGCACAGCATAACATGCTGTGTCTCATCACTATATTGAACACCTAAAACTGATGTAACATTGTGTGTCAACTATACTTCAATTAAAGAAAAAAAGTAGCCAAAAAGTCACATCATCTATAAAGGAACAACAATTTAGTCTATCAGCTGACTTCTACAAACTACGATGACATCCAAAAGACAGCTGGATAATGCTCTTAAAATACTAAGAGAAACTAATTGCCAAAGTATAATTCTATACTCAGTGAAACTAAATTCAAGAGCAAGGGTAAAATAAACAAATTTTCAGATCTTCAAAAATAGAATAGTTACTGCCAGAAGGTTTTTGGTAGGCCTTTGATCTGTCACAGATGGGACTACCGAAGGGAACAACCTGGCAATACCTTCAAAATATCAATCACCTTACTCCTGACCAACAATCCCATTTCCAGGAAATGTATATCTTAGTGGATGGTTACAGCCAATCTCCGGACTCATCTTTGACCCCTTTTTTCATCTCACATCCCATATTCAGTCATCTGGAAATCTTTTTGTCTCCACCATCAGAATATTTACAGAAGTGGCCATTGACCACCATCTTCACTGACCCTACTCTCAAGTAAGCCACTTCATATATCATCTGAATTATGGAAGTGGCCTCTAAAACATATCTCCCTGATCTGCCTAGGGCTCCCTAGAGACCATTTCCACCCGTGGCAGCCCCACCACTCTTTGTAAAACTTGCAGCCAATCAGGTCACTCCTCTTCACAAAACCCTCCTGTGGCTCCCCATTTCACTCAAAGTAAAAACCAAAATGCACATAATGGCCTAATGTGAATTGGTTCCACTACCCTTTAAACCACTTCTACTACTGATTTCCATGTGGCTTGTCCAGCCATGCTGTGGTCTCTGCTGTTCCTCAAACATACCAGGCACATTCTCCCCGAGTCTACAGGCAGACTGGTACCTCCAGCTGGAATGCTCCTCCCCCAGACAACCATATGGTTAAATTTGTCACTTCCTTAGTCTTTATTCAAATGCCACTTCTCAATGAAGCCCACCCAGACTGCCCAATATGAAATTGCAAATCCACACCTATTGTTCCAAATACTCTTTACCTTGCTCTTTTCTCCCTCCATAGCACTTACCATCTTGAAATTACTGCATTATTTCCCTTTTTATCTATTATTAATATCTTCCCCACCAGACTGTAACCTTAGTTTGTTTCAAGCAGACCCTGAAATAAAGATGTGGCTGCGAGTAGTTCATTTGAAAGGCAATGCCAGAAAGCACTGTGATAACTGATAATGAAAAAGGAAAAAGAAGGAAGCCAATACAGTGTACGATACTAAGCAGGATACCACTGGAGGGACAAGTGCCACCCTACAGGGGACCCTCAGAAAGACTGGGTAGGTGTGCTTCAGAATCATTCCATACTTCGCTGGTTGAAGATCACTCCTGGGCTCTAACTCTACAGCATGTCTGGATTACCCACATCCAAGCTTGCTTCGGTGGCTAGAGAATATCCTCTGGCAGATAGATGCAGGAAGACATTAGCATAATGAGCATTGCCTCTGAGACTCCAAAGATAAGCCAAAGAAATATGGGTACCAACAGCTTCACTACCATAAAGATCTTTGTGTATTTGTTTTAATTGATATATCCCAAAGGTCTGGCACATAGTGGGTACACAAAAAAAATCTGTGTTAAATGTCGCTGAATAGTTGAATAACAGGACCTAGAACAACATCCTTCAGACTTGTCTTAACCAGAAGTATGTTCTGTAGGGACGCAATATATTACACAGACACATCAAAAGATATTTATAGTTTTTTTTTACCCTGAATTTGAATTAAAATTTAAGTCTATTTGGAATAATACATCAATTAAATTAAGTGTATTTTTAAAACTCATATCAGAAGCTATTAAGAAAAAATGCTACATCAAAGTCTGGCTGTTCAATGCAGCTACACAGTTCTCATGTTATTACAGAATAAAAAGTCATTAAAGGAGTGCTTGGGTGGCTCAGTGGGTTAAGCATCCAACTTCAGCTCAGGTCACGATCTCGTGGTTTGTGAGTTTGAGCCCCACATCAGTCTCTTAGCTGTCAGTACAGAGCCCACTTCAGATCCTCTGTGCCCCTCACCCCTCTCAAAAATAAATAAAACATTTGCTAAAAGGCATTAGGTTTGTCAGTTTATTTTAAAGTTAAGTTTAGCAGTTGCTTATAGAGCTAAGTATTCACCTACTTTACAATAGCAGTTCCGCATCTATGTATTTACCTAAGAGAAATGAAAAACTATGTCCACAAAAAAAGATGTGCATATGTCCACAAAAAGACTTGTTCAAACAGCTCTGTACATATAACCAAAAACTGAAACAATCCAAATGTCCATCAACAGGAGACTAGATAAACAAATGGTGGTATATTTATATGATGAAATACTAATCAAATTTTTTAAATTAGCTCCTGACTCACATAAAAATGTAAGTGAATCTTAAAACTTTATATTCAGCAAGAGAAGCCAGACATAGAGTATGCTTTATATAATTCCATTTACATGCAGTTCAAAAGAATTCAGAGCAGTGGTTGCCTATGGGTATAGGAATTAACTGGAAATGAGAACAAGGGAATTTTCTGGAGTGACAAATATTTAGCACCTTGATTTTCATGGTGGTCACATTGGCATATACATTTATCAGAATGAATCATACACTGAAGTTCTGTTCATTTCTCTGTATTTAAATTTTACCTCAAAAAGACATTAAGCTTTGAATGTTACATACTAAATGTAAAAGAAATGAAATATTTTATTTTGGTAAATGAACATCGTTCAGTCTGTAATCTCAAGTGAAAAAAAATTTTTCTGCTGTATTTGGCTCATTACAAAGGTATTTTTCAGGCAGCCTTTTAAGAGAGAAGGCACCTGGGGAAATTATATATTGAGCATGATGGCTTATTTGAAAAAGCAGACAACAGTTTTGTAGATACATTAAAATTTATAGTAAATAACAGGTTCAAGAGTGTTTCACTGTTGGCATAAATCATCACAAATGATCCACTGTCATCAAAGTTCTCAACTAGTCATGAAACTGAATGCAAAGGCGAACTATACTCTATACGTGTTTACTCAACAGTGAAAGCTAAAAGGAACACAGAATAAAATCAGCACAAGAGAGAAGAGACTAAGGCCTAAAACCTCGAGTTTCATAATGTAGTTGAAAAAAATATTCTCCATGTGGAAAATAATTAGTAAAATATAATAAAGACAATATACTAGGTAGAATCCATTGTAAGCATTCTCTTCAAGTTAATAAGCTGCACCATTAAGATAAAAGCACAATCTAAAAGCAAAATACAAGATACTGGGGAGGTCAACATGTGACCCTGTGTGTTATATGAAGGAAGCCACTCTCAAATTGGAATTTGGCTTATTCCCACACCTTCAATTGTGCACATAAATACACACACACACGCACACATGCATAGCTTATTAGGCCTTTCCAGATCTAGGCAGGAAATTCAGTGACTTCTTATTGAAAAATGAAAATGAGTATAAAAGGCCCCAACTTTTTAGCAAGAGAAATAAAATTAAGCCCCACAGTGTACTTTGAAACTGACATTTTGCTGCAGTCAAAAAGCACTTTGAAGATTGTTAGTGATGATTTGTGTCTGTTGCTAAGCACTAGGTTGATGTTATTTTTTCCAGCTTCATCCCTCTGTGCCACTCTGGACATTGACAATGGATAAGGAAAAGACAAAGTCCCCATAGAGACAATTAGGGCCAGTGGACAGAGGTTAAGGGCCACCAACATCAGTGCAAGATGTGGAAGACAATTCTCACACTCAAAGAGAGAATGAGCTGCCCTAGACTGCCATGAAGTCACGAGTCAAGCCTGACCTATATGACAACTTTCAGGATTGTTGTAGAAGCAAGAAGTATAGTGGCTGAAGAGCACATTCTTTGGAGTGATGGGGTCCTCTATTTTTTTTTCTAATTTTTTTAATGTTTATTTTTTCCATTTTTAAAAATTTTAATCGAAAAAGAGGTTGCATGTATTATATTAGTTTCAATTGTACAACATAGTGATTCAACAATTACATACATTATGATATGCTCACCACGGTAAGTGTAGTTACCATCTGTCCCCATACAAAATTATTATAATATTATTGACTGTATTTTGTGTTGTACTTTTCATCCCTGTGGTTTATTTTATAATTGGAAGTGTATACCTCTTACCAGATAAAAGGGATTAAGAGGTACAAATCCATGTATTTATTTTTCATTCAAATAGAGACACATTTCATGGAAGTATGTACTTCATTTCTCACACTCTAGTCCTCTTAATACATTTTAAAGTTAAATTTTCAACTGGCTGGTATTATGATAATAAGCAGAAGTTAGGAAATTGTAAGAATAATCAATATAGTCAAATGGTCCACTGAAAATTGAATTTTACAATATAGTATTTAAAGACTTAATTCCACCATCTACTAGCTGTTTCAATTTGGCTAAGAAATGAATTTACAACTCCCAGTGCTGTTGTCCTCATACCTGTACAATTCTGGGATGGATTAAATGAGATGGTATGTGTCGACGGTCTTACCACAATGCGTGACACTCAGTAAGCAGCCAGTAGTGTCATGATCAGAGGGAATGAATTCCTTACCTGTAAGGGGACTAGCAGGTGAGGAGATAAGGCTACACACCTGATAAAATCCAGCCCAGTACCAAGAAAAACAAGTCTGTGAAACAATGCCTCATAGATGAAGTACATATTTTGAAGAGTGATGACAAAGAAGGCTTTTTATCGCTTATTAATAACATTTTATACGTCAAAAAATAAAGAGAGATACGGTCATTTTATTTAGAAAGAGAATTGGGGGATCGCGGTCATTGTTTTACTGTAAGAACTAATCTTCTTGTCTTCAATTTACTGAAAACAGAAGTTTGCCCAAGGTCATGTTGGACAGAGGTTAAATAGCTAAAGAATTTTAAATGTGCAATTTTCATATAGTCAAACCTAAGCATCCAGTGGCAGAGACCAGTACGGCCAGAGGGCTAAGTCGCATAAGAAAAGGACTACAAAGAGGCCAAGGGAAGCAGAAGAGATTCATGAGGAGCCAACTTGGCCTCGAGGAGATTTCTGCAGAGCTTGACTTCAGCTTCCGGATGCTCTCAGCATAGCCTCTCCTGGAACACAAGGGCAAGTGATTTGCCTGTTCTAGGCTTTGCATTCTCCATGAGAAAATTGACTTGACAAGGCCACTTCAGTTGCCTAAGGATGTATTTCATAAAACACAAGCTAATGTTGCTAGATTTTATCTTCTTCTCTATTATAAGATTTTTTTTTGGAAGCAAACATGTTAGTATGTCTTAGCAAAACTAGTATTGTCTTTTTTGCAAAATGGCGGTCTCTGGTACTACCAGGGAGACAGAATTGGCAAGATCAGATTGCTTTTACATTCTTGACTGTAATTTTCCTTCAGAGCAACAGAAATGTTAATGGGGATCCTCTGTAGATTAACATGCAGACCCTAGGCAAACTCTATGTCTGGACAATCCTTTCTACTCCTTTTCCCTTAAAAAAAGCCTATGCATGTTTATGCTCTGAGTCAAGATCCTTCACTCTCTTGTGTCAACTTGCCCAGACCTACTTTCATTTTAAATATTTTATGGAATACATTGTGGACTAAAGGGCTTTGTTTTTGGTAAGGGAATATGAAGCACTTGGCAAAGATGCTACTCTGTGTGTTGGGGCAATTGCATCATAGGTGGGAAAAGGGAAATTTATATTCCTCAGTTTTCCTTACACACACACACACACACACACACACACACACACACACACACACTATCCCTAGGCTGGCTCTGAAAGATATTGCGTTGGTCACTGGCAAGAAGTTACAGGGCCCAAATCAAAAGGAAAAAAATGTTTAGTTATTTTCTCCATGCCCCTCTCCCTCCCTCATGGGACCACATTCCTTTTTCCTATGAAGAATTATAAGCTTCTGTTGGCTTCTTCTGCCAGGTATTTTTTTTAATGTTTGAGAAGCAAGATATTCTTGCAAAAGTGCTTTCTCTGGTCCCTGTTTCTCCCCTGCTTAATTGATGGCATTGCTCATTAACCCTAAGATCTCAGATGCTGGGGACATGTTGTCAGTCCTCTGTCCCTTATTCCAATTCTCTCAGGCTGAATCTCTCCCTGTACTCTCCAGTCCTATTGCCACATGATAACAAAGCATTGACCCTGAAGCAAATGGCCCAAAGCTTCACACCCCAAATTTCAGCTGACTGAATTCTTTCAAGGCGCTAGAAAACCAGAAACAACAGGCGTGCTGCTAAGAGAAAAGGGAGGGACCCAAGGTTACTTCATCCTAAAATAAGAATAAGCCCTAGCCCTGTCCATAGTGACTTATGACTTTTGAAAGAAAGCATTCATTCTAATCATGTCTTTTTCTTTTTGTGAATATTAAGAGTTTTATTCTGCCATGTGCAACCAAAGTTAATAGTATTTCTTCCCTAGAGACTGGATTAATTTTTGAACCATCTGCACCAATCAAGCCTATGAAAATTATGCTCACCATCACTCATCATCAGGGAAATACAAATCAAAACCACATTGAGGGGGCGCCTGGGTGGCGCAGTCGGTTAAGCGTCCGACTTCAGCCAGGTCACGATCTCGCGGTCCGTGAGTTCGAGCCCCGCGTCGGGCTCTGGGCTGATGGCTCAGAGCCTGGAGCCTGTTTCCGATTCTGTGTCTCCCCCTCTCTCTGCCCCTCCCCCGTTCATGCTCTGTCTCTCTCTGTCCCAAAAATAAAATAAAAAAAAAAAAAAAAAAAAAAAACGTTGAAAAAAAAAAACCACATTGAGATACTACCTCACACCAGTCAGAGTGGCTAAAATTGACAACTCAGGAAACTACAGATGCTGGCGAGGATGTGGAGAAATGGGAACCCTCTTGCACTGTTGGTAGGATTGCAAACTGGTGCAGCCACTCTGGAAAATAGTGTGGAGGTTCCTCAAAAAATTAAAAATAGAACTACCCTATGACCCAGAAATAGTGCTGCTAGGAATTTACCCAAGGGATACAGGAGTGCTGATGCATAGGGGCACATGTACCCAATGTTTACAGCAGTGTTTTCAACAATAGCCAAATTATGGAAAGAGGCTAAATGTCCATCAACTGATGAATGGATGAATGAAAGAAGATGTGGTTTATATATAATGGAATACTACTTGGCAATGAGAAAGAATGAAATCCTGCCATTTGCAGCAATGTGGATGGAACTGGAAGGTATTATGCTGAGTGAAATAAATCAGTCAGAGAAGGACAGATATCATATGTTTTCACTCATACGTGGATCTTGAGAAACTTAACAGAAGACCATGGGAGAAGGGAAGGGGAACAAAATAGTTACAAACAGAGAGGGAGGGAGGCAAACCATAAGAGACTCTTCAGTACAGAGAACAAACGGAGGGTGGATGGGAGTGTGGGGGAGAGGGGAAAATGGGTGATGGGCATTGAGGAGGGCACTTGTTGGGATGAACACTGGGTGTTGTATGTAAGCGATGGACCACTGGGAATCTACCCCAAAAACCAAGAGCACACTTTACACACTGTATGTTAGCCAATTTGACAAATTATATTTAAAATAAATAAATAAAATAAAAATATTAATAAATTATTAATAGAAGATCAACTCACAGATGGACATCAGCTTGTCAATCCTGTTAAATAATAGATTTGTATTTATTGCATTGAAGTAAAATCATAGAATAAGTAAATCATAATAATAATTAAGAAGAAAACTCATAAGAACTTATAACTGCTTTCTTAGAAAATAGTACCTTCTTATAAATACTAAATCATTACTAATATGTCAGTTATAGCTCAATTTTAGAAAAAGAAAAGAAAATAGTACCTTCAGGTGAATTAAACTGGAAATAGAATTCTCCTCATGTCAAGTGAACATAGACCAGACTCCAAGTTATTATGGTATTTGTGCAGCAAGAGGACAGTACAAATTTGTATAGTTCTTTAGTATCTCCTTTGAATCTGAAATTCACCAGTGACATTTAGGAAGGAGATTACCTATTTAAAACATTTCAAAATATTTAATTTGAAGAAATTTAAAGAAAAAATGTAGCCATCTTACCAGTGGGATTTTCTATTTAGACAGTATAGGATATCGGGCACCTGGATGGTTCAGTCAGTTAAATGTCCAACTTCTGCTCAGGTTATGACATCACAGTTCATGAGTTTGAGCCCCGCATCTGTCAGCACAGAATCCGCTTTGGATCCTTTGTTCCCCACACCACCACCCCCCTCAACACTCTGTCCCTCCCAGCTCATTTGCTATCTCTCTCTTTCTCTCTCTCTCTCCCAAAATAAGTAAATAAACTTATTTTAAAAACCATAGAGGATAATAGGGAATTCAACCTAATTTTTAAATTCTCCAGTCACTATTCAGGCCCACGAAGGTCAGATGTGTCCTATATTGAGAGACATACTCATTTGCAAATGGATTGAAATGGTCCAGCTTACAGTGTCTTACACAGAGACCAACATTAGAAAGAAGTAGGTTCTGTGACTTCTCAAAGAGAAGGTTGTGATATTGTGTTGACATAAAATTCTTTAGACAATCATACTTCATTTCAAACACTCCGTGTTCCAATGCTGTTTCAGTGTTTCTATGTTAGGGATCAAATCTCAGTACCATCTAATTTCACTTTTATCAAGGAACATGGAACATCAAGCTGAATTGACATGAGGAACCTGAAGTGATAACTAGAAGAGGTAACAGAACTCACACAAGGGCACACAGAAACTCCTGTGCCAAAGTTAAGAATAAGGGAGAAAGAAAGAGAAATTTAAAGAATTACACATATGGGATCAGTTCATTCATTTATTCAAAAAATATTTGTTGAATGTCTACGTACTATTAAACCAAGTATTCTTCTGTAGATAGTACATTCTGTAGAATGTAGTTTACATTCTAGCTGACGACAATAGATGATAATAAGAAACATAAATAAACCACAGAGAATGTAATGTAATTAGGTGCTCTGCACCTAGAATAGGGTGACGGAGACTGGGACTGTCAGATTTGGGTGGGAATAAGAATGGTGGTCAGGGCAGCACCCACTGAGAAGACAACATTAAACAAAGACCTGATCAAAGTTTCAGTCCTCAGTAATCAATAATCACTGAATAGCCAAAAATAGATGAAAATTGTAAGATCACTGTTCTGTCATAAGAATTGTGCCTATACATACATATCTACATATATTTTTCCTCTGAATAAAACAAAGCTTTTGATGTAATCATTTTAAAGCTTTTTTTAAGTTTTATTTAATTAAGTAATCTCTACATCCAACGTGGGGCTTAAACTCATGACCCAGAGATCAAGAGTCACATGTTCTACCAACTGAGCCAGCCAGGCGCCCCTGCTGTAAGCATTTTGATCTAAATGCTCTTTTATAGGTTATATTTTTAACCTGATGTTTTCAACCTGACCTTTTATTAACAGATACTTGTTACATCACAATGTGATCTAAAAATATGAAGTTCTGGTATCCATTCACATTTGATTTCTAGAAAACCTGCTATGCAGAAGTAGGTGATATGAACATCCAATCTACACTCTACTGTGTGCCATGCTAGATACTGTGGATACAGCAATTTGAAACATACAGTCAATGATCTCAAAGAGTTGACACTCTAGTACTTTGAACTGTCTATACTTACTAAAGCACCAGGCACTGATCCAAGTGTTTTATCCATATTACCTCACCTAGCCTTCGTGACAAGATTGCGAGGTTGTTCCTATCATTAGCCCCCTTATTTAGATAAGAAAACTGAGGCCCAGCATCGTTCAGTGACTTGCTCAAGGCAAAAAAGCTAGTTAGCGGAAGAGCCAGGCGGTGTTAATCTTAGAGCTTGCTCTCCTCCACTCCTCTAAAAAGATAATAGATACGTTGAACATGATGACGCCTACTTAGATGTGCCTAAAACGAGGCAGGCCTCAGCTTCTTCTTCCAGGTTCATGTGCCAGTTTTCACGCCAGCATTTTATTCAGCACCGGTCCGGCAGCAGACCGGCAGGGGACAGAAAGAACTTCAGGCAACCTAACGCAGAAGTAAGGAGTGAGGCTCGGGATGGCATCAAGACCTACAGGATCTGCTATGCCACCTCGCCAGGCTCGCGCACCTCTACGCGCTCAGTTCCACCACAGGCCAAGTCCCCAGAAATGCTCTGCCAGGGACCGTGTTTAAGTTATGACACTACATCTTGTTGAGTGATAGCACTTTGCTTTCCTCCACACATTTACATGGCTTCGATTGTCCTTTTAAAAAATGTTTTCAATTAAAATTCTCCCGGATGGTGTGAGCACTTTATGTATCTAATGAGCTATATCATACAAAGTTAAGAAACCTTCCCCCCATCCCCCCACACTGTACTATTGCTTCAATTTTTTAATGAGAACTCGTAAGGTGCCTAACAGCTTGTTCTAAGATTAACATATAAACACTATTGATCTGCTCACCAAATAACAAATTAGTACTTTTTTTATAATGACAGAGCAAAACATAATTAGAGATTAGTAAGACTTGAGGCACCTGGGTGGCTCAGTCAGTTAATCGTCCAACTCTTGGTTTCAGCTCAGGTCATGATCTCACAGTCCTGGGACCAAGCCCCCCATCGGGATCCACATGCTGAGCATGGAGCCTGCGTGGGATTCTCTCTCTCCCTCTCTCTCTCTCTGCCCCTCCCCCACACAGGCAAGCTTTATCTCTCCCTCTCGCTCTCTCTTCCTCTCAAAATAAATAAATAAACTTAAAAAAAAAAAAGATTATTAAGCCTGGAATAAGAATTTACAAAAATAACAAATTAAAACAATTTTTTATTAAGCTGACGTTCTTATTCCTTGTTGCAATCTGCTATTTAAACCGTGCTACTTGATGGGGCGCCTGGGTGGCGCAGTCGGTTAAGCGTCCGACTTCAGCCAGGTCACGATCTCGCGGTCCGTGAGTTCGAGCCCCGCGTCGGGCTCTGGGCTGATGGCTCGGAGCCTGGGGCCTGTTTCTGATTCTGTGTCTCCCTCTCTCTCCGCCCCTCCCCCGTTCATGCTCTGTCTCTCTCTGTCCCAAAAATAAATAAAAACGTTGAAAAAAAAAAAAATTTTAAACCGTGCTACTTGGTTGCTGCTCCACAGAAGAAAATCTCATAAGAGAACAAATTCCAAGTTGCCACATTTGTCATATATATTTGCGTGTTATTCAACACTTGTCATCAGATTGATAAGAGATAAAACTGGAAGCAATATTTTTAAAATAAGCTTCACAGACTTTTTTTAAAGCGTGCATTACTTATATTTCCATAGTAATATCCAATGTGTTCAGCAGTCAGATTTCTGACGCCGCAAACCATCCAGAATATATCAAATATCAAATTCAAGAGAGGAGGCTGTTTAAAGACCAAGCACTTTGCTCCACAGGTGAGGTGTGTCCCCCAAGCAACTTTCTATATGGAGGAAACAAGGAAGTATTAAAAGCCAGTGTATACTGAGGAGGCAAAAACAAAGAGAAAGGACAATAAAATAAACTTTAAAAGCCTGGTAGTGTAGAATCACATTGCAAAAGCATCAACGGCTAAAATTTCCTATGAACCTCACAATACAATAATTAACATTCATAATAATACACACTAACCACAAAGAAGTGGTTAAATTGTATCCATTAGCCATTGTTTATCAAGAGATAAAGGAATGCTTGGAAACGTATAACAACTGGGAGCTCTAATGTATCAGTGCTACTAAACTCATGGAAGTCGTTTTCCCAAAAGCCATCACACAAAAATGGAGCTTTTAAAGCTATCAGGGGTAATTGGTGAAGGTGCTAATTAAGAAGCAGATACCTTGGGTTCTAGTTTCTGGCCCTCGCTTTGGACAGACCTAGTGACCTCTCATCTGCAAGAGTTCGAGATACATGTAAGAATTTAAAAATATTTTTAACATTAGAACACTGTCAAAATTATAGAGTTTCGTCAGTACACGACATTATTATTACTGAATAAATGGCATTAATAATTTATCCTTGATATTATTCATTAGATCAACCCAATGATGTCCTTCATAATAAAAATGATGATGTTTCATTTCTATTTGAAGACCATATGGCAGCAGTGTACTTGAGAAACACAGATCTACTCAACAGAGACACAACACAAAGAAGCTTACATCCACATAGCACTGCCCACACATTTCCAGAATTAAAAGCTATTTGCTTGGCTCCATATTTCAGGTTGGACAAATGAAGCCAATGTCCTTTGTTGTGATAAACCCAGAGTGAATTAATCAACTTTCCATCATTTAATACCAGCAACTACGAGATGATCCATCTGCTTTAGCATTTTTAAATGAAAACTAAAAAGTAAAAGGAACTTCTCCCCCACCTCATTCTCTTCCTCAAATTTCCACAACTTAATTCTACATCCCTTTTTGGCAACGGAAGATCTCAGATTGAATGGGCCTGAACTGCTAGTCACTCGTACAGGAATCAGCCAAGGAGGGTACTGGACATCCAGAACGGGAACCAGACACACAGCAGCCAGCAGAAAGGAGCAGAGGCCTCCGTGGGGAAGCCTTGGGACAGTAAGGACTGCTGAGGGCACTTAAACCCACATGTCATGTCAACACTCTGAAGAGGTCTGGGAGGAGGGAGGAATGAAGCCAGGTTTAAGAGATTACAAACTTGTCTCAGTTTTCTATTGCTGCCATAACAAATTAGCACAAAGGCAGTGGCTTAAAAAAAGACACATTCAGGGGCACCTGGGTGGCTCAGTCAGTTGAGCATCCAACTCTTGATTTCGGCTCAGGTCGTGATCCCAGGGTCGTGAGCTCGAGCCCGGGCGCTTGGCTCCATACTGAGCATGGAGTCTGCTTGGGATTCTCTCTCTCCCCCTCTGCCCCTCTCTCTGACTCACACACACACACACACACACACACACACACACACACACACTCTCTCTCTCTCTCTCTCTCTCTCTCTCTCAAATAAAACTTTTAATTAAAAAAATAAATAACTTCAAGAAATATAAATAAAAGTTTGTTAAAAAAAAAAAAGACACATTTATAACCTTATGGTTCTGCAGGCCACGAGTCTGACACAGATCTCACTGGGCTAAAATCAAGGTGTCACGTTTCTTTCTATAAGCTGTAGGATCCACTTCATTGCCTTTTCCAGCTTTTAGAGGCTGCCCATATGCATTGACTCATGCCCCTTCCTCCACCTTCAAAGCCAGCAATGGCAGGTCAAATGCTTCCCACATGCCATCACTTTGACCCCCTCTCCTGTCTCCCTCTTCCAAGTGTAAGGACTCCTGTGATTACAGTGTGTCCACCCAGATAATCCACAATACTCTCCCCATCTCAACCTCACATCTCATCAAATTTTTATTTATTTATTTATTTATTTATTTATTTATTTATTTATTTATTATTTATTTATTTATTTATGATCACATCTGCAAAGTTCCATTTGCCACAGTACCTAACATGTTCACAGATTCCAGGAATTAGGACCTGGACATCTTTGTGGGTAAGGGAAGCATTGTTCTGCCCACCACAGTGCCATAGGTAACAGGTAAATTGGCAAGATATCACCACTACATTCTTTCAGTCTTGCTCCCCTCAGTCAGCTTCCCACACAGTCAAAGCACTTGAAAACAGTGATCACATTATGTCTCTCTTGTACTCAGATTCCTTCCGCGGCTTCTTCACATTCTGAATAAAACCCACACTCCTTATCACAACCTACAAGGGTCTACATAATTTAGCCCAGGGTATTTGGAACTTTTTACACCAGTACCCATAATAACCCTTTAAATCATAACCCAGCATGTGTGTTTGTACAGTTCCACAAAACAGTACCTCTCCTTACTGTATACTCTGGAAATTCTGATCCATCCTTCATTTATTTTTTTTTAAATGTTTTTTAATGTTTATTTATTTTTGAGAGAGAGAGAGAGAGAGCAGGGGAAGGGCAGAGAGAGAGGAAGACTCAGAATTCAAAGCAGGCTCCAGGCTCTGAGCCGTCAGCACAGAGATCGATGCTGGGCTCAAACCCATGTACCGTGAGATCATGACTTGAGCTGAAGTTGGACACTCAACCGACTGAGCCATGCAGGTGCCCATAATAACTGAGGCACCTCAGTTGCCTCACCTCAGTTGGGTTTCTGCTCGACTGTCCCTTCTCAAAGAGGCCTCCCCCGACCACCCTGTCTCCAACAACCCTTCCTCCACCCCCCGCATCATTTTCTTTTATCTTGCTTTAGTTTTCTTACTGCTTTGTGTGTTATTTCTGTTTCCTCTCTCCCACTAGAAGGAAAGGTCCACTGGGACTATCTTGTTTACAATACCAGTGCTTGAATAGTGCTGCCTAATACACAGGAAAAACTCAAACATTAGTTGTAGAGTGAATGAATAAAACATGAGTGAATGAATAAATGGATTGGTAGACCTAAGACTATATGGGTTATTGTATGAAATTATAAGTATTATTACATTACAATTTATATAATTAACTACAAACATTGGTAATTATCATTTCTTAATTATCTATGCCACGCCAGATACTATGCAGTCCTCTTAAGTTATTTCTAGTTGTCGCAACAGCTCTGTGAGGTAATTATTTTTATGAATGGGGAAACTGAAGTTCGGAGAAGTTAGGTTTCTGGTCCAGGGTTAATATGGTCTGTAATAATAGCCAATTTTTATAATACTTGACATATGTTGTCAGGCATTGTTCTAAATATTTGACATGGGGACACTTTTATTATTCCTGTTTTACAGATTGGGAAATTCAGGCATTGGACTTGCTCAAAGTCAAACAGCTAGTAAGTTGTGGCACCAGAAATCCAACCTAGGCAGTCTGGGATCTGAGTCAGTTCATGGCCTACACACTCTTGCTGCTCATAGTAAGTTCCAAGCACCAGCACCAACACCAGCACCAGCAGCAACACCTGGGACCTTACTAGAAATGCAGAACGTCATGCCTCATCCCAGGCCTGCATTCCACTAAGATCCCCAGGTGATTCATAGACACAATGAGGTTGAAAATCCTTGCTCCAGGGGCGCCTGGGTGGCTCAGTTGGTTAAGCATCCTACTCTTGATTTTGGCCCAGGTCATGATCTCATGATTCGTGAGATCGAGCCCAGCATTGGGCTCTGTGTTGAGTGTGGAGCCTACTTGGGATTCTCTCTCTCCCTCTCTCTCTGCCCCGCCCTCTCTCTCTCTCTCTCAAAGTTATATAAAGATTTTTTTTAAAAGAAAAGCTTTGCTCTAAACCAAACTATTTCATAGGTAAACAAGCATAAAAGAACAGAAATAATTTTATGACAGTAGGACAACCATACAAATAATATTTAATTTGATATATTAAATGTTATTTCACATGAATTTAATATAAGTAAAATAATCTGAAATAAAACTAAAGGAAATTGCAGAACTCCAGATAAATGACTACTCATCCCCCAAAATGTTATATTCCTTTAGGTAAGAAAAAAACATTATGAAGTACATCAAAAGATTAGAACCATTATATTTTCCTTGTTCTTAACCTCATGGTTCAGCTTTAGATCATATCAACTGACTCCCTGCTATGAACAATAAGTAGTCAACATTTCTCCCTTTTCCTCTCCTACCTCCACTTTATCTGGGTCCCTTACTATTTTTCTTCACTAAGATGTGAAACATTTCCATTCTATTGCACCACCATAATCCTCTAGTTACTCAGCCTTACTTCAGTACTTCTTTGGATTTAGTGATCCTACATGCACCTTTACCTCATATTCCTCATCTCTGAGTACAATGTTGACTCACCCTTTGTTGGCTAGGTCATTGTGTTTTGTTTTGGTTTTTTGTCAAGTAGTGCTTTCTTAAGGAATCATGGGCAACATATTCTATACATTCTTTCATCTTTAAAATTTTTTACTTACTGCCTTTATAAATGGATGAAAACTTGGCCAACTATATTACTTGGAGGTGGCACATTCCTTCAGAACTCTGTAGATGCTGCCTCTAGGCACTGAATGCTGGGAAGAAGTATGAAACCATTCCCAGTATTGACCTCTTGTACGTGCACTACTACTCTCCCAGAAGTACTTCTTTTTAATCTTTGACATCATTCATAACTTAAGAAGAATATGGCTTGATCTAGATAGCTATATACATTTTTCCCTGGTATACAATGTCTTTTCAACATGCTCATTCAGTTCTTTTTTTTTTAAGAGAGAGAGAGCACGAGTAGGGGAGAGGGGCAGAGGGAGAGAGAGAAAACGAGAGAGAGAGAGAATCCCAAGCAGGGTCCACTCTCAGTGCAGAGCCCAGTGTGGGGCTCCATCCCATGACCCTGGGATCATGACTTGAGCCAAAATTAAGAGTCGGATGCTCTACTGACTGAGCCACCCAGGTGCCCCAGTTCTTTTTTTATTTCAGGAGAATCCTCTTGAATTATTTTTCAGGGCATCTTTTCTCTTCCATTTGATGGTTTCTTTATTTTAGGGGGCATAATCTCCTGGGAGGAATCCTTTGTCCACAATATAGAGCACTTTCTCTCTAATTGCTTTAGTTTCTTTTCTTTTTTTTAAATCTTCAATGCCACTGCACCCCAAGCTTCTCCTTCATGCTAGTGATTTGATTTTAAGCTTTGTCTATTCTGTCACTTCCTATCTGGGGTTTATTTGTTACCTGTAATGGAATTGTGTCGGCACTACAATCCCTCCTTCTTTCTAATTCTATTGTTTCACCATAATACCTTGGGGCTCCTATTTTATCAAATTCATATCCTTTAGATTTTTCCAGAGCATGAAGCACACTTATATAGCATATTCTTTTCCTTATATTATGCTTAATTTCAGACTCTCTTCAGCTCTCTTTTGCATGTTATGTTGTGGTTTGTTTCCTTTCGACTATTTGGTAAAGGCATCATTGTCCTGCCATTTCTTTTCCTCTGCCTAGAGCTCTAATGATTCAGTATAGAAATGTCTTTGACACCCATCCCATCACATCTAGAAACTGCTTAACTCTATCGCACCTCTGGTATTTCTAAGCTACAATTTGAGGATTAGGAGTTTATTATATTTATTTTTCTATTGGATGAGCAGGATTGAGGAGTGGAAGAACGAACCCAAGCTAAGTGTAGTCTTTAACGTAACTAGCACTGAACTCTTGAGAATGCCTTTACAAGAGTGACTGAAGGATGAGTCCATAAAACTTTAATTATTATCCATGCACACATCCACCTTCCAATGGATGTAGCCTCAATTCCCCACCTGATTATTGTTTTGATGGTTCCCATACCATACTTTATTATAAAATAGCCAGCTTCCCTAGATGTACTGGATTGGACTGGATTGGACTGGATTGGATTGGATACCAGGGAATTAGAAGCCCATTTATCTTTGAGGCATTTTCAAAGAAAATTGCCAATAGGCATGCATACAGATGATCACGCAATCTTGTAATCTCTCTGAAGTATACAAGTGGTTCCTTGAACTCGGATTATTTTTCTCAGTAATGCCTATCAATTTGTCTCCTTCTCTCTGAAGCCCATGACATATCCCAGTGTTAACTGTGGACACTATGACATGTTTCCTTGTATCCTTATACTCAATCTCTATTAAGAACAAGGACTTTAGAGTCATAATTTCCGGGGTTCCAATCTCAGTTTAACTGCTTACTCTCTGTGTCACTACAAGCAAGGTAAAGCCCTCCTAAGTCTCAGTTCTCTTGTCTACAATCTGGGGTTGATGATATCTATTATGGAAAGTATATGAAATAGCATATAAAAAGTACTTTGCATATGCCTGACATATTGTAAGCACTTAATAATTTATATACTTATCATTCCTACACATGTTGAAAGTATCATGGAGGTACTAAAGAGGAACATCTTATATGGATTCTGTTGAGGACACCCTGTAACTAGGAAAGCTTTCTGGAAAAGGTAGCATTTAGCTACATATTACTGGTTAGAGAAGAGTGAGCCCAGAAGGAGAAAGGAATGTCAGACAGAGGGGACAGACTCCAGTCATTCATTTATTCATTCAGTTTAAGTATTTATTAAACACGCTCTGCATTCCAGGCCCTATTCTATTTGAGGGGGTGGGGGTGGATATAGCAGTGAGCAAGGCAGACAAAACACATATTCTACTGGTGGAAATAAATAATAAATAAATAAATGCACACTGTAATGGCAGATTCTGGGAAGCATCAAGAACATATAAGGTAAAGGGAGAGGATAAAGGAAAGAAAGGGATATTTTAGACAGTGTGGTTAGGGATGAGTTCCCTCAGGAAGCAACATTGAAGTAGAGGTCAAAATGAGGAATTAGTAAAGCTTTCAGGTAAGATACATCACGAGAAAAAAAAACCAAAAACTCAGTATTCCAGGACACCACAATCATTCAGTGTTGCTGGGTTGTGAGAGGAAGCTGGGCAGGTGCAGGTATCAGTTATGCTAAGCTAATTGATCTTTAGCCTGTGCTGACCAGGAGCCACTGAAAGGTTTTAAGCAGAGGAATGGCACAATTCTACCTGTGCTGTAAAAAGATTACTCCAGAAATGGTTTGCAGGATAGGTCTGTGACAGTCAAACTGTTGGGGGGGGGGGGGCGGGGAAGACTTATTTGGAGGCTGGAGAAGAAATAAAGAATTTAAAAGTTATTTAGAGGTAAAACAAGGATGAGTGTAAGTAGATGGATTAGCTCAGCATATCAGGTTCTTAGGTCTAAGAACCAGTAGTTAGGCTGAGATCTGGCAGTTCCCAAGGTAGAGAACTGGGGGAACATGTAGGTCCCAGGAGCTCATTCTAGGTCTGATTGATAGGAGGAAAGCAACATAGGGGCCAAACAGTAATAAGTAGACCACGAGACTGCAAGTCAAGAAAAATTTAATTCCAAACCCTGCCAGAAGACAAATCAAAACTATTAATATGAAATCTGCTCTCTAGTTCTGTCCAGGACTGGAGTAAATCTGAGTTTGTTTCTAAGGACTGTTATTTGATTTTGTTTACAGAAAATGAGAAAGGAACAGGTGAGGAGCAAACCAAAAGAAACAAAAAAACAAAAACAAAAAAACAAAAAAAAACCAGAAAATGATAAAAAAAAAAAACTTCCTCAGGATCTCTAAAAATACACCCCTTATTGACATCTAATTTTTACATGCGCCATGACATCATTTTGTCATTTACCTTGGTGATCCAATGACAGATTTTATATTCTTCCCCAAGATGTTCTCCAACTTCTTCCCTGACAACACACTAGTGGAAAGAACATAGGCTCTGGGGTTCAGAAGACCTGACTTCTAATCCTGGCTATGCCATAGATTAGCCATGTGACCTAGAAGCCAAGCCACTTCTCCTGTCTATATCCCTGTATCTTCACTAGGAAAATGCAAATTCAGAGTGGTTTCTGAGGATTAATTAAGGTAATGAACATTACAGTACCTGGTACAAAGCCTGGCACATAGTAGGTGCTCTATGAATGTTTGTTCAATTTAGCTCAAGCTTGAGATGCATGAGGAATAGGGGAGGGATGGGAGATGAGGAAGAATCACAAAAAAATGTATATGTCAAATTAAGGCATTAATGGGGAGTCATCTAAGAACTTTAAGAAGGAAAGAAACAGATTTTCTTGCAGAGGTCAAGCTACAGCATAGAAATCAATTAGGAAATATGATAATCCAAGTAAGAAATAATGAACTCAGGCAGCGCAACAGTAATAAGACTGAAAATAAAGAACAATTTCTTTAGATATTTAGAAGATGATTAATAAACAATGGAAGTGAAGGAGAAAGAAGAGACTAGGAGATTCCCAATTTCTGGCCTGAAGGACTAAATCCATGGTCCTATTCAAAATGTAAGGAATGCAGGAGGAGTAGCAAGTCTAAAAAAGAACATAAGGAAATCACTCACTGGGCATTCACTCACTGAATGACTGCAGTCACTCAACAAATATTTGTGGAATGCCTACAATATAAGATCATGGGCAGAGAGCAATGAACATACGAACATGGTCCTTCCTTTCACAGAGCTAACATTGCAGTGAAGAGTGAACTAGATAAAAAGGATTCAAGGAAAATGATCAGGGAGAGAGAACAGCATATGTGAAAGTCTTGAGACTGAAAAAAATATGACCTTCACAGATGGAAAGGAGTCTTAGGCTCAAGTGAGGAGAGTGAAGCGCAAGATGAGGATAGACGCATTTTCTAAATCATATAGGACCTGGCAGGCCATTTTAAGGAGGTAAGTTTTACCTTTACAATTGGTGAAACCACTGATGCATTTTGAACAGTAAACTGAGATACGGTCAGATTCACTTTTGGAAATTTCACTCTTACTGCAGTGTAGAGAATGCTTTAAGGATATACACTTATCAGACTAGAAGTTCTGGAAAGCCTACTTGCCACAGTACATCCACATATTGGAAAAAAATAATGCAAACATACATTTAATGCATTGCTGGGCTAACAGGAAAGAAAGAGAAATCCCCAAATCCCATGGAAAATAACAATGTGCTGAAACCAATAGTAAGCAAACTCTGAAGCCAGAGCTGCCCTGGGAATAAATGTTAATAACACAAAACTAGAGCTCTGGAGACTAATGGTTGCATGGGAGAACAGGAGCTTAAACCTTGGGTCCATTGAAAGCCCATTGGAACTTGGGTCCAAACTGTAATTTTGGGGGTGTCTTTTCTACCAGACAGAAATCATTTGCATCTCTATCAAGCAGTTCTTTTTTATATAGCCAATTTTCTACAAATAAACATGAAAGGGAAGCATTAAGTTTAAAAGAACCACACCCAGTGAAAAAGTGAGCTAGAAGAAAATCCATCTGCTTCCAAAGGAAAAGAGAAGGATACCTGTTTATCTCAGCTACAGCTCCTGATGGGGTAAAAATATAAATTTCAAAACTGGTAAAAATCCATGACTCTCTACAAATATAGATTTCACATGCATCAAAGATTTACTTAATTGATTAATAAAAAGGTCAGCTGGATGAGCCCAGGTGAAATATGAGTGCTATGTTAGTCCTGGTTAATATCCTAGAAAGCATTAAAACTGTAACTCTGGAGTTATATTTTCTACCAGACAGAAATCATTAGCATCTCTAACAAATAACTCTTTTTTATATAGCCAGTTTTCTACAAATAAACAGGTAACTTAACAGAGTCTGAGCCCTAATCAGTAGTAAACAGTATGGCAAACAAAGGTAGGTTCCCCTTTGCAGGAGCTATTACACATATGTGGCTATATAAATTTAAATTGAAATTAATTGAAATTAAATAAAATTTAAAAATAAAATTAAAATTCAGCATCTCAGTTTCATTTGTCACATTTCAAGTGTTCAGTAGCCATAGGTGACTGCCGGCTACTATACGCACACCGCAGATTCATCACCACAAGAAGTTCTGGGTTGTGCTCCCCTAGAGAACTAAATCATCCTTGGGTAGGCTTCTTAGACAATGCTCCAGTATGACACTGAAAGGACATGCCGTCATCCTTTTGTCTTATTTCCAAGTTTTGGATAATTTTTCTTAACAGTGGAAATATTAATAATGATAACTATAGAGACCCTGAGAATTTGTAATCTTATATTTGTTTCTGCTTTCTTTCAGGCCTCATTCCCACACCACCCTCACTGCAGGTGATACCCTAAACTGAAAAAATGAAAGTACCTCGGCTTGGTAGTACACAGCGGGTCTGACAGAAACCACATAATTCTGTTTGGAATTTCAGTTCTTAAGCCACTTTATTGAGGTATGATTAACATACAAAAAGCTGTACCTATTTAATGTATATAATTTGGTGAGTTTGGGAGAAAACATATATACCTGTGAAAACATCACCACAATCCATTCCATAAACACATCCGGCCCCTCCAAACAGTTTCCCTCCAGTCTCTTTACTTATTGCTGTTATTTTTGGGTATGTGACAAAAACACTGAACATAAGACGTAAGATCTTAGCAAATTTTAAATGAACAATTTTTACAATATGCAATACAGTACTGTTATCTCACTGTAAAGTTTCACATGCACCACCTCATTTTATTTTCTAGTCCAGGGACATACTGCAAATCTCCTAATAAAGTTCTTGTGTCACTCTTTTGGCACACATTACGTTACCTGAAAATTTATTGATCAAATAATATTAATTTTTTCCATAAAGTTTCCAGGAAGCACAATGACTTCTGGGCAACATATAAAATTAATGATAATACCTAACATTTGTTACATGACTTATAATTTATAAAATGTGTTTAGGAACGAGACAGAGAGCTAGTCTCTCTTCTGGGAAAGCTTGATTATCTAACATCAACTCTTTAGAGAGGTCACATGTGGCCTCCTCTACCTGTTGCCTCCCAGAAGAAGTGGCCAAGGAATGACTAAACCAACAACACCTCTTTTCCTTGGATTTCTGGTATAGATCAGCCATTCTATCTTTTCTCTTTAGAGGTCATTTCCTTTTCAACATGTATATGTCTATTCCAGTAGGAAAGGAAATAGATGTGAATTCGCCTTCCATAACTTGTAAGTTGTAGGACTCTGTGCAAGTTCCTGACCCTCAGTTTCTTCACCTGGAAAAATGGGAATAGAAACTTCTACCTCAGAATTGCTCTGAGGGCCAAATAACATAAAGATTTGTTTGTTCTCACATGGATTTCATTATTTTTTTTTTTTTGCCCTCCTTACCATCCTCAAACTTATCCGTTATTCAAAAACAGAAAAGGCCTTCCATGGGATCACCATTTTAGGTGTAGGTATGTTATTTTTTCAGTTTACATATAGAGTTGTTGCTTTTGAGGATTTTTAAATTATAATTTTGATATCTTTTTTGTTATCGGTACCTAATATTATTATTATTATATTAAAGTTGTAGAACATGATCTCTATAATAGGCATTCTTTGGAATACTGACTTCACTTTTGACTAGGTATGTGGTTAGTATCTATGAATATTTCATCTGTGCTTAGAGAGAATATAAATGTTTTTCTACTTATAGATTTCAGAAGTCTATTAAATCACCCACTACGTGAACTTTATCAATTTACAGTTGTATTTCTGCCAGTTTTCAGTTTCTATATTTATATAAAATATATGTGTTGTGAAGGGTACTGTACCTAATAATTCAGTGTATTTGCTATGCCACTATATTGGGATAGCCGCCTGGTAAACACTCTCTTTTATCCATAATTCTTGCTTTCATTCCTAATATTGTTCTAGGAGTTAGAATCTATTTAGTCTGATATTAATATGTTAATAATGTTATACCAGGTTTCTCTCAATTCCTGTTTGCCTGATATGTGCTTTTCCATCTCTTTACTTTCTGTCAGGTGTGAGCTGTGTCTCTTAAAATGAGGAAAAAAAGTTTTCTCTTCAATCTGAGATTTTGTCTTTTAGCAGATTGAATCTATTTACATTTATTATGATTACTGATATTCTTGAATTTATTTATTTCGTCTGATTTTGCCTACACCACAAAGTTTGAGTTGGATCTCAAGTGCAAAGAATTGAGTTAATTACATTTTTCATTTTATAGCAAATTATCACTAGTAGTACACATTTCATTTTTGTTTTTTGGTTTTTTTCTCATTTCCCTCCTTCATATATCACCGTCTCATGTGATGGGAATACATCATTAATCTGCCTAATGTGATTATAAAATGTGTACCTGTTTTGAGTAGGTATTTTTTCAACTTACATAAATACACTAACTCTCATTCTCTTTCTTGCTTGTTTGACTCAATATTGTTTTTAAGATTTATCTATGTGGCTGTAGGTACATCTAGTTTGTTTATTCTAAATACTCTATTATTTCATAATATGCAACCATTACATTTTAGGCGTTCAAGATTGGGGACCCCAGGTCCTTCACTTTCCACTTCCACAAACAACACACAAAGAGCATTTCATTTTTATCTGTGTCCTCTTGTAAACTAGAGGAAGAATTTCTCTGAGGCTGGCATTACTGGGTAATACAAAAGCTTTGTGTGTAATTTCACTAAGAACTGACTGTGAATTATTTTCCAGAATGGCTGGAAACATTGAACTTGCATGAGAGCTTCTGTCTCTCCACATGCTTGTTAACACTGTATGTTAGCCACCTGTGTAGCGTTTACAATTTGATCAGTGTAAAATAATATATTATTGTCTTCTCATAATTCTCTAATTCCTAGTGACTTTGAGCATTCTCTCTTTGTATATTTATAGTCATTCAGAATTCTTCTGTGAGTCGCCTATTCATGTATGTTGCCTATTTTTCTCATTGATTTGGATTTTTTATACACTCCAGATATTAACATCTTGTCAATTTAGACATTACAAATAATTTTTTTCCTGTCTTTCAGCTGTATGTATAACTTTGTCTATACTGTCCTTGGTAGAACAATCCATCAATCTATTTTACAGTTTTTGCTTTCAGGAGCTTTCCTAAAAGGTCTTTTTAACCCTAAACTAATAGAAATATTCCCTTACATTTTCATCTATTAGTTTATAGTTCTACCTTTTCCACTGAGTTCTTTAAGCCATCCAGTATGCAAGGATTCAGCTTTATCTTTTTCATGTGGTGTACTAGAATAATTTTCTCACATCTACAAAACAAATGAAAACTTCACTGGAATCCTGACTGGGACCACGTATAGAATACTTTTAGGAAATTTGACATCTTTGCTACATTAGGTTCAACTCTCCTTCAATATGCTATCTCTCTTCATTTATTAAGGTCTCCTTTTATGTCTTTTAATATAACCTGAACGTTTTCTCTATAAAAGTCTTGTGCATATTTTTATAAGCTGTTAGGTACTTGATCAACTTAGTTGCTATGGCAAATAGTGTATTTTCTCTTATATTTTATTTTATACTTACCACTGCTGTAATATAAGAATACTGCTGATATTTGTAAGTTGGCATTATATATAGTTCAAGCCCAACGACTGGCTCCATGCTTCCAATGTGGAGCCTGCTTGGGATTCTCTCTCTCTCTCCCTCTCTCTCTGCCCACCCGCCCCCCACTCTCACTCTCTCTCTCTCTCTCTCTCTCTCTCAAAATAAATAAAGTTAAAAAAAGAAATTTCTTTCTATTCCAGGTTACCTGAAAGTTTTAATTACAAATAGAAGCTGAACTTTTTCAAAAATGCTATTGTTTGTCTATTGAGACAATCATATGATTTTATTCTATCAGTACATAAGAGGATAAAGTTGCATTAATTGATTTTCTGAGCTTGGACCATCTTATACTCCTCAGATAAATTCTACTAATCACATATTAATTCTAATTCATTGTTAGATTCAGGTAAAAAGTATTTTATTAGGATTTGTGCACTATCAATCATAAGTAAAACAGACATTACTTGCTTTATTGCATAATTATTTCCCAATCTTAAGATGAAAGTTTTACCAGATCCAAGAAATGTGGTAAGTAGCTTTTCTTCTTTTCCTAGCTATATTGTAATTTGAATAAGCTAGGATTATCAACTCTTTGAAAGTCTAGAAAAATTCATCCAGGTAACCATATGATCCCTTTGTTTTGATTTTTTTCTTCTTTCTTTCCTATCATTGTCTGACAGAATTTCTTAATTCCCTTTTCTCCTGCTACTGCTTTGTTGACTTGATTTCTTTCTACTTTTTTTTTAGTTATTACCTTTATATTTTGAACATGCATGTATGACTTAACATAGTCTGAAATTAATAGTTATGTCATCCTCCTAAATAATATAGACTCCAATCTTCCTTGGAGAGGAATCTTGTCCACAATATTGCTGTGGAATGTTTTGCTTCCATGTTGACTGTCACTCAAATCAATTTTATTTTTACAGTCAGTGGTTATTCAAATTTACAAATATGCTCAGCAGTATCTTAGCTCTCCAATGTTTTTTATTCTAACTTCTTTCATAGCTCAATTTCCTCCCTAATGAAGTACATTCTTTTGTGGATCTTAGAGCAAAAATCTTTAAATGTTTTGTTTTTGTCCAACTGAAGATGTCTGTATTTTGCCTTCACTCTTGAATTATAGTTTAACTTGGTATAGAATTCTAAGTAAACAAATTTTCTAACATTTTTTTAGTGTTTATTTATTTTTGAGAGAGAGAGAGAGAGCGCACGAGCTGGGGAGGGGAAGAGAGAGGAGGAAACAGAGGATCTGAAGGGGGCTCTGTGCTAACAGATTTTCTTTCAAAACTTTCAAACTATTGTTCCATTTTCCTATGCAGTGTACTGCTGATGAGATATCCATCAGCAGGCAATTAGCCTTTGCTTTCCGGTTGCTTTTACAGTTTTGTCTATGCCTTAAATGATTCGGCACTGTTCACCATAGGAGGCCTATAAGCAAATATATTTCATATTCTTTAGAACCCCAGTACGTCTTCAATGTGGGATTGATATATTTCTTCAGTTGTGGAAAGAAAGAAAGAAAGAAAGAAAGAAAGAAAGAAAGAAAGAAAGAAAGAAAGAAAGAAAGAAAGAAAGAAAGAAAGAAAGAAAGAAAGAAAGAAAGAAAGAAAGAAAAAAGAAAAAGAAGGAAGAAAAAGAGAAAAAGTCAGGTATTATAGCTTCAGTTATTAAAAAGCCCCTATTTTTTTTTTTTTTATTTATTTTTGTAGGCTTCACGCCCAGCATGGAGCCTGACGGAGGGCTTAAATTCACAACTCTGAGATCAAGACCTGAGCTGAGATCAAGAGTCAGACGCTTAACTGACTGAGCTACCCAGTTGCCCCAAAAAAGCCCTATCTTCTTATCTTCACTATTAGGTTTATGTTGGTCCATCTCATTCTCTCATATTTCTTAACCATTCTTCCATACTTTCTATCTACTGTTGAGTCAGCACATTAGGTGACTTCCTCAGATCCATCTTCTACTTCATTAATTATCTCTTTGTTGTACTTAACATGCCATTTAAGGCATGTATTAAGTTTATAATTTTAAAAAATACTTTTTATGTTCAGAAGTTCCACTTGACTTTTCAAATCTACACGTTCTATTTCTATACCATCAGTTCATTTATTATGGTTTCTATTCCTTCATTAAGCTTTATAAGCTCTTTAAATACACTTCCTGTATAAAATCTTTCAGATCATTCTATTCCTCTACTTAATGGAGTACTAATTCTCCTATATCTTGCATCAGTTAATTTTCTTTCATGATGCATAATTTTCTCACGTAATTTATAATTTTCATTATGAGCTCATTTTCAGTGAAGATAGTATTTTCTAAGATGTCTCAAGGCTCTGATTTATGGAATTATCCATACAGAGTGGTTTAACATTTGCTTCTCTGAGGACTTCAAAAGTATCAGAACCAGTTTTATTAATAATTTAATAATTTATTAAAAATTTAATAAAACTGCAATCCCAATACTAAATAGTAAAATGAGTTAAATTCTGCGATTTGATTTCTTGTAACTGACTGTTACCTCACTTACAGTCCCCAGCACCCAGAAAACTTCCTTGCTTCTTCCTTAGTTTTCCCCAGTTTCCCTCCATGGATGAGGCAGCCATCCAGTCTTCCATGTTTTATGCAAGAGCCCCCCTCAAATTTTCTGCAGCCTAACTCCATATTTCCTGCTCTTCCATGGCTCTAGCTTTGAGTTCCCTCTTTATTTTGCACTTACTTATTTCATTTTTTTAAGCTCAGCATTTATTATTACATTGTTGTTGTTGCTGTTGTTATCTAGCATGTGTCTGTGTTTGTAGTATTAGGGATACCAGTCTATACCAGTTTCATCCACTTTGCTTCTAGAAGTTTCCATTTGGGTGTCTTGTTATATGCAGGAGTTCAGATTCTTTCCTAATTCTCTTGTCCTGACTCTTAGTTCTCAAACTCAGTCTTGATTTGAAATCTCTCACTCACTCATTCCCAGCATTCACTCATCCAACTTAAAGGCTCATGCTTGGAGAACAGCAAAGCCAAGTAGTTCAGGTACTCTTTGAATTCTTTCAATCTGAATTTCTATGTACTCTTCGTACTCTAAGTTTTTCCATTCTTTTAAGAAAATAATGTCATACAAAGGAACTGACTGCTCTTTTTTATGCAGAAATACATCTTCCTTGGCTCATCTAGTAATACCTTCATTAGGTCACATGCACAATTATTGAATATTTCCGTTTCTCTTTCATGAGGTTGCCTACCTAATTAAGAGCACTTCGATACCTAGAACACAGGTGATGGGCTTTACAGAGGGGCCAATTAAATGACTATCTTTGCTTTTCATTACAAACACCATCAGAAATAAAAATGAGGATCTAATCTTACATGCAAAGGAAGTTCTGTTGTTTTCAATATTCCTCTAAAGTATGATACCCTTTGGTCAATGGTAGGTAATGTCCCATGCAAAATCATCTACAGTAGTCCCCACTTAGCTACAGGGGATATGTTCCAAGACTCCTAGCAGATGACTGAAACCACAGAGAGTACCAAACACTATATATACTATATTTTCCTTATACATACATATGATAAACTTTAATTTTAAAAGTAGGCACAGTAAGAGACCAATAAAACAGAACAATTATAATCATACACTGGAATAATGGTCCTTCTAATGCATCAGGAGGATCATCTGTTTCCAGACCATGTCCAATTACAGAAAGTGAAACTGTGGATAAAGGGAACCACTGTATTTAAAGTATTTGCCACTCAACATAGGCCCATTTTGGGAAGTGGGAGAAGACCTTTGTTAGAGAAATAATTTTATATTACATATATTATATATTTCATATGCATACATATATATGTATAATACCTCATTTTGAAAGTTGTATTCTATCCAAGTACAAAAGTAAGTTGCATTGTAAACAAATAAGATTGGTAAGAAAAAGCATGAAATAAACAGATTACTCCATAAAATCAAGTCTATTTTTCTTTAGGATGGTGGTGGAAGACTGCATTTCAGTAAAACATCCAGTGTTTTCATCTGTTATTTAATTGTTTGTTCATCTTTAGCCTCCCACTATTTTAGCAAGGTCATTTTTTAGCAAATGATATGAATAAAGCAGGTTCATCTTTTCCAAATAAATAATTACTATGTATTGTGGTAAGAATACTATACTCATGAATAAGCTCTTTTCTTTAAAAAAAAAAATCAGATGTCTTTTTTGTATTCTTTAGCATTCTTTACCCTCCTACTTTTACTAATCAATATAGACAGTGCAAGTTGCCCAGGAATTCTCCAGCTTCCTTACTTTGTAAGTGATTAGCGCATCACATAAGGACTGCCCCCACTCACATATCCTTCTACCTGCCTATCTTTTAATAAGAATGTCAAGTGCCCAAATTTACTACTGCCAACAAAGACTTCTAACATCAGCCCTTGGCCTGTGCTTTGTCCCAACCAAAGAAGAAAAGGTATTACATTCAAAGGCATATTCAGATTCGTTCTGTGGGGTGGGATGGAAAAAGAAGAAAACTGGATACATCTCTATTTCTCCACTCTGCACAGTTGCCTCTCTCCATTCCATCCCTATATGCCTTCTCTTCTCTTCTGCAATTGCAGGTCTATTAATAGTGACTGGAAGGATTAAAGATGGATTGGCTTTTGGCTCCCTACATGTCCCTCATTTACAAACTTTTAATGTTTACAAAGAAAAAGCAGATTCTTTAACTAAACACAGCAGAAATTATACTGCTCCAATAAAACCCTGCCATTCAATTATTCAAACTTTATGATCTTTCCAGAAGAGTAGCTCCTCATATATATTTTCTAGTGGCAAAGAAATTCTCACTGTTGATTTGGCAGGCAAAAAGGATGACAGCTATTATAAATAACAGAGGAATCTTATATCCTGGATCAACATACAAGATAATAGAAACTCTTCATTTGAGCAACATGCCAGAATTCAACACTCAAATGATTTTTTATCTCCTTCAAAGCAGTCAGCTCAGACTGTATCTTCACTACTCTCACAAGCAATGCTGTCCTTGCTCAGAACATTCTACAGCCTCTCTTTCAGAATTGTCTTCAGGGTTTGGTACATGTTGCTTCGAAAAGCCTCTGGGGTAGCAAATCAGCATCACGCAAGAGTTGTTCTTAATTCATTTAGCTTTCAAGATATAAACATTACTTGGAGCCAACTGAAATAGGTGTTAAAGTTGGATAACACAATTGGGTTTGCTCAAATACCAGGGTAGTGAGACTGTGAGGTAATGGAGGTCTTTTCCCAATGTACCTTATAAACTGATCCTGAAGCTATGATGAATTTCAAAATTAGTTGAGAAAACAACAGCCTCATAGCAACAAAACCAAATTCTTTCATAGCAACCCCTCTGAAGGGCAACAGTCCTCCCATTTAACAGGTTAAGTACTATTGTGTTTCTTGTGTGAAATTGCTTTTTGTTTATGACTCATATTCATTCTCTTTAAAAATATTTAAAGAAATTTGCTGAAGATATTTTTATGTTCAAGTTGTATCTTTTTTTTTAATTTGTTTTCAAAATATGCTTGGACACTATTCAAAGAAGCAAACATTTTCTGGGGGAAATGCTTAAGATGTAATCATGGGAGTTTTGTTCACTTCACACTAGGATTCCTCGGTCACATTAAACATGCAAACATTTGTGCAATGTTCCCTTTCTTGCGGCACACAGATGGAGTGAAATAACAGGACACGCCATGGACTTGGAATTAAGGGGTGTCACTTCTAGTCTTGGCTGATCTTTTGGGTAAGTGACTCAAATACCAGTCTATTTTTCCATCAGTGATACTTATCAACCTCTGAGGATTCGGGGAATCCAGTGAAGTGACTTTTGAAGGCCCTATGGAATCAAATTGTAGCAGGAGACAAATCCCTAGAGCTCTGAATGGGGAAATCCAAAAATACTGTTGTGAACCAGTCTTTAGAGTTTAGCTCCCTTTTAGCCTCTACCTTGTGGAAAACACTGAAATGCTAAATGAGCACAAGGATGGCTGGAGCATCAGACTCAAAGGATCACAATGGAAAGCGAGAAGCACAAAGGTTTTTTGGAACTGTGATTATGATCAGTGACCATAGTAAACATGGCCACAAGAGACACCAGCTACTAAGTGGGGAAAATATACATAGGACATAGTACATTGCTTAATTTATCTACATGTGCATTTTTTTAAAATCTGGAAATATATATATATATATATATATATCATACATATGTGTGTGTGTGTCTATATATATATATATATACACACATCATGAGGAAAAGAGGCCATCTGTGAGGTGGAATTTTTTTCCTCTCTTTTGCTTATCTGTATTTTCTAATTTTTCTAAAATGCACACATAGGAATATGAATAACTTCAATTCTCATAAAAATAAAGCAGTGTAAGTAGGACCACTGTGCAGAAGTGACACCAGAGCACAGGCGTGTTACTCACTATCTACACTACAGCACAAAACTGTCGAGCACATGGGGTCCCAGGCAGCAAACTACAGATTATCTCACTTAGCAAAATTTTCCAATCAGTCATTGTCCATATAAAAACTGATTAAAAGTCTCATCCATTATACTGATGTCAAGGTCATTTCTCTCTGTGCAACTGGAAAAACAACACAAATAAAACATATAGTCTGCATTGCTTTTATTGTTTATATCTGTCTGAGCTAATTAAAAGTAGGTTTTTCCCATTGTTTTATACCCAGAAAAAGTAAGGTTCTTGCTTGTTCTCTTTGAACTACCAAGAAGTGGCAGGCATATAACAGTTGCCAACCTTAAAATATGGTGCATTTATTTCTTAGAAACTGGAACTACATTTAGTTTCTCATTTTTCCATCTTTTTTATCATTCTTCAATGCCAAAATGTTCTTTGGAGAGTACATAGAATGAAAGACCACCTTCATTGTCAATAGCTTACAAGAGAGGGTGACTTTCAGTGAGCTTTTGCAAAGGGCACAGTGGAAGAGAAATACTTTTGAGTGAATTACTATGAAAAAAATTGCCATATGTGAGAACTTCTGTTTGACAGTTTTTGACTAAAAAATTATAAGGTATCCATGTTATTTCTCAAGGTACTCATTTCCTGCAAATTAGACTTTGGTTCAAAGACTCATTAAATGGCATTGCTTGTAAGTATGCTTTTTCTGGGGGGAAACCACCACTGAAGTATAATCTGGCATTATCATTGGCTTCATCATGTCCATTAGCTTTACACTCCAGAATTTAATGAAAAGGATTTTAGAAAACTTTCAAATCAGCATGGTGAGTGAGGAGGTGGGAGGGTGGGTGGAGGATGTGGTTGATAAATGATGCATGCTGCTTCTGGATACTATTTTAGCATATTTTCCAAAAGAAGTTATTTTAGCTTATTCTTAGCTTTAAAGTCATCATTGGGAAAATATATGCTGCCTTTGAATGGAACACAGAATTTCAGAGTAATATGTAATTCCCTCCATAAAAAAAAAAAAATCTTGGTTTCTGCAAATATCACATATCTATAAAACTGGTGTTTTTAGGCCACTAAGTCCAAGAGCTCTTGCCCAAGGTCACTGTGGTAGGTAGACTTTTGGCCCCATGATCTTTGCTCCCTGGTCTTACTCCTGTGAATATGCCATCTGTATTGTTACATCATCACATGACACATGTACTTAAGGTTACTAATCAGTTGACCTTAAACTAGGAAGATTATCCTGGAGTATCCACAATGAGTCTAAGCTAATCAAACGAGCCTTTAAAAAGCAGGATCTTTCTCTGGCTAGTAGCAGAGGTAGTCAATGATTCAAAGAATGAGAAAGATTTGATAGGCCCTTTTTTATTTGAAAATTAAAGGAGCCACATGTTTAGTAAATAAGAACCTTAGGCTTGCAATGGCAACTGAATTGAACTGAATACAGCTAACATCCTAAATGAGCTCAGAAGTGGAATCTTCCCCAGAGCCTATAGATAAGAATGCAGCCAACATCTGGATTTTAGTCTTGTGAGTCCCTGAGTGGAGGATGCTTCTAAGCCACACTTTACATAAACTTCTGACCCACACAACTGTGAGATAATAAATGGGTGTTATTCTAAACTGCTATTCATAGGAACCTGCTGCAGCATCAACAGAGAAGGAACACAGACACACAGTGAACAAGGGGTCGAGTCAGTCATACGGGTCAGCCCGAGGCTATCTGACTCTCAATCCCACATTCTTAGACATCATACTACACCATTAACCACTCCCCCTGCCAAGTGGGTCAGCACACACTACCAACCCCTCACTGCCCCCGGTGCCTCTCTCAGCCAAGGCTTCTGTCCTCTCTTATGTGGCCAAGGGCATCATTGCAGCTAACTGCCCAGGGAGCCCACAGTGTCCCACACCTGAGGGACAGCCACATGCTCATGAGCCTCCACACCACTGCCTTCAACCACGATGGCAGCTTTAGTGTGCTGGGTGTTGAGGTGCACCAACAGGGCCTTCTTTAGGCGGTGGCTTCCATTGCGAGGGAGAATTCTAGGCTCTCCCTGAACCGCCATGTTGGGCATTATAGCTTCTCCAGGACTGGGCAATGTTTCAGTCTGTGTAACATAGCAGAAAGAATATAAGCTCTGTCATCATGCCACCAGGGTTCAAATCTGGACTCCATCCTTTATACCTATGTGACTTTGGCAAGTGCTTAACATCTCTGAACCTGTGTTCCTAGGTGTAAAAGAGAAGTAAAAATGGTTCTGCCTTAAAGACTTAAAGACTGTGGGGAGCTTTAAATGAAATATTCATATGATGTTTAGTGCAGTTACTGGCATGCAATACATGCACAATTATGTTACTGATTGTTAATTTATTTCTATCACTCATCAGGAATATTATGCTCCTCTGTCTTTTCCAAGCTAGTCAATTAGTTAACCTAGTGAAAATGCACACCCTCTTATTACCTTAGAATGTGTTTCACCTGTCCCTTGATTCAATGATACCCAAACTTACCTGATTTCAAGAAACACCTAAAGTACTTATTAAAACTACAAATTCACAGGTCCTGTCTCCAAATCTTCTGTTTTAGGATGTCTGGGATAGGAAGCCAGAAAAGCTCCAGAAATCTACATTTTTATCAAGGGCCTCAGATAATTATGAACTGTCCTAGTTAGAGTGTAGGATCTATGTAATCCTGGGTGGTTGTAGTCACTGATACTGGTTGTTGATGAGCGAGGGGACCCTTGCACCAGGAAATCCAAGAAAGCCAGGAACCTTCTGGGGCTACCATGGTCACTGTCACAGGATACCAAGATCTCATAAAGAAAAAAATCATCCCCCAGCTAATGGCAAAGGTTGCAACAGCAAATGCATAGCCCCTTGAGAAAGTGTTCTCCCCACTCTACTCTCTGTCATTCAAAGTGGCTGGCTAAAAACAATCTTGAAAAAGACTGAACAAAATGGGAGCTATTATTATCCTAGATTTCAAGGTATACCTCAAAGCTGTAGTAATCAAAACAGTATGGTACTGGCATAAAAATAGACACATAAATCAATAGAGCAGAATAGAGAGCCCAGAAATAAACTTACAATTAATCTACAACAAAGAAAGCAATAGTATTCATTGGGAGAAAAGACAGTTTCTTCAATAAATGGTATTAGAGAGGCACCCGGGTGGCTCAGTCAGTTGGGCGACTGACTTCAGCCAGGTAGTGATCTCATGGTCTGTGGGTTCAAGCCCCGCATCAGGCTCTGTGCTGACAGCTCAGAGCCTGGAGCCTGCTTCGGATTCTGTGTCTCCCTCTTTCTCTTCCCCCCCCCCCTTTGTGTTCTATCAAAAATAAACATTAAAGGGGCGCTTGGGTGGCTCAGTCGGTTAAGCGGCCGACTTCGGCTCAGGTCACGATCTCACACTCCGTGAGTTCGAGCCCCGCGTCGGGCTCTGTGCTGACCGCTCAGAGCCTGGAGCCTGTTTCAGATTCCGTGTCTCCCTCTCTCTGACCCTCCCCCGCTCACGCTCTGTCTCTCTCTGTCTCAAAAATAAATAAACGTTAAAAAAAAATTTAAAAATAAAAAATAAAAAAAAATTAAAAAAAAAATAAACATTAAAAATTTTTTTAATAAATTGTATTAGAAAAACTAGACAGCTACATGCAAAAGAAAGAAATCAGACCACTTTCTTACAACATACATAAAAATAAACTCAAAATGGGTTAAAGACATAAATGTGAGACCTGAAACCATAAAATTCCTAGAAGGAAACATAGGCAGGAATCCCTTTGACATCTATTGTAGAAACATTTTTCTAGCTACGTCTCCTCAGGCAAGGAAAATAAAAGCAAATTAAACTATTGGGACTGTAACAAAATAAAAAGCTTTCACACAGCAAAGGAAACCATCAACAAAACAAAAAGTCAACCTACCAAATGGAAGAGGATATTTGCAAATGACATAGCCAGTGAGAGGTTGGTATCCAAAATATATAAAGAACTCATATAACTCAACACACAAAAAATAATCCAATTAAAAATGGACAGAGGGGGGGCGCCTGGGTGGCGCAGTCGGTTAAGCATCCGACTTCAGCCAGGTCACGATCTCGCGGTCCGTGAGTTCGAGCCCCGCGTCGGGCTCTGGGCTGATGGCTCAGAGCCTGGAGCCTGTTTCCGATTCTGTGTCTCCCTCTCTGCCCCTCCCCCATTCATGCTCTGTCTCTCTCTGTCCCAAAAATAAATAAACGTTGAAAAAAAAAATTAAAAAAAAAAAAAAAAATGGACAGAGGCACTTGTGAGGAAAGATGATGAAGCAAGCCAAGGGGCCCAAACATATATTATTTGAAGTCTCTTAAAAATATTACCTAGAGGGGCGCCTGGCTATCTCAACTGGTGGTGTGTGCAACTCTTAATCTTGGGGTTATGAGTCAAGCCCCATGTTGGTATGCAGATTACTTAAAAATAAAATCTGTTTTTAAAAAATCTTAGAAGAAAAATAGGCAGAGGACCTGAACAGACATTTTTCCAAAGAAGATGCACAGATGGCCAACAGACCCATGAAAGGATGCTCAATATCACTTGCCATCAAGGAAATGCAAATCAAAACTACAATGAGATATCACCTCACCCTTGTCAGAATGGTGAAAATCAGAAATATAAGAAACAACAAGTATTGGTGAGGATGTTGAGAAAAAGGAACATGCACTGTTGGTGGGAATGCAAGCTGGTGCCACCACTGTGGAATACAGTATGGACAGTCTGCACTAAATTGAAAATAGAATTACCGTATAACCCAGTAATTCCACTACTGGATATTTACCCAAAGAAAATGAAAATACTGATTCGAAAAGGTATATGCTCCCCTGTGTTTATTGCAGCATTATTTACAATAGCCAAGATATGGAAGCAACCCAAGCATCCATTAATAGATGAATAGATAAAGAAGATGTGGGGTGTGTGTGTGTGTGTGTGTGTGTGTGTGTGTGTATGTGTATGTGTGTGTGTGTATAGATAGATAGATAAATATAGACATAGATATAGACATAGATATAGATATAGATATAGATATAGATGGAATAAATATAGAATATTATTTGGCCATAAAAAAGAATGAGATCTTGCCATTTGCAAAAACATGGATAGATCTAGAAGGTATAACATTAAGCATAATAAGTCAGAGGAAGACAAATATCATATGATTTCACTTATATGTGGAATTTAAGAAACAAAACAAAGCCAAAAGGACAAGCAAAAACAGACTCTTAAATACAGAGAACAAACTGGTAGTTGCCAGGGGGGAAGTGGGTGGGGGGTGGGGGAAATAGATGAAGGGGATTAAGAGTACACTATCATGATAAGCACTGAGTAATGTATAGAATTGTTGAATCAGTATGTTGTACTCCTGAAACTAATATAACCCTATGTTAATTACACTTGATTTTTAAAAATTAATTAGTTTTAAGAAAAACAAAGTGGCTGGCTCAGGTTAGCATTATTCTGGAAATGGACAGAATGAAAGATTATGCCAGTCTGTGCTAGACCATCCAGCAACAAAGCACCAGCAGTGCTAACAGTGCCCGGCACGAAGTAAACACTCAATCAATGACGGCTGATTTATGTAAATCTTGACCAAATGTGTATAACTTAGTGAGTGACAGGCTAGAGATGCCGCTTTACCTTCCTGCCACAGCATTTTCTGGCTGCACGTGGTTCATAAAAATCTTACAGTCAGTACACATCTTACAAGTGTGTAGACCCCGAAGGTTGATGATTGATGAAGGTGGATTTGTGTGAAACTAACTTAACAAGTCCTAGCAAGGTGTTCACATGCCATATATTTTTATAAAATTTGCAAAAATAAAATATTTTCAAGCTCATTTCTTTGGGGGGGAGGTTCCCAAAATTCTTTAAGCTTCAGGCTCCATAAAACCTGGATTTGCCACGCAGGGTTCAGAAACGCTGAGAGCACAGGGAAATAGAATGCTTCCTGGCAGCCTGGATCCCTCAACACCTATGGGTTGTGGTCTGAGTTTAAAAAAAAATAAAAAACTGCAGTCCCCTGCCTCAGGCATGGCTGATACCCTCTTCTCTCCACCTGGCCAAGAGTACAGAGCTCCCCTCCTTTGCCTGATACCAGAAGCTGTGAGGAACCAAGGAAAACCCTCTATGGCCCTGCAAATCACTCAGGCTCCTTTTCATTATCCCAGGACTTAGAGTTTCTCACTCCCAGTCCCTCCCACATGTGCCAATTCCATTTTGGCCCCAGCCAATGGGTCCCCCACTCCATCCCCAACTCAGCGACCAGGCTACCTAACCATAAACAGTAAGGTAGCAATAAAAAAAATGTTGATGCCTTATGGACAAGCAGTGCTTTACAAACACTCCATGATTTAATTTGAAATATTTGCTTTTATATAATTTGTAGATTTTAGCTATTGGACTAAGATCATTCACAGAAATAGATTATAATTTACTGCTGTTTCTCTGTTTTTTTATTACTGCATAATTAAACCCTACTGTTCGCTAGCACTGTGGGGAAATGCTGGTGTTACGCAGTATGCATTTTAATTGTCTACATAACCACCATCCCTTCTTCCAGCAGCCCTGCTTCTCTACAGCTTGTGTGCATAATTCTCAGATCCCATTAGGTGCCTGTGATCCATATCCTTTCAGGAAACCTATGTTCTGGTTCTCCAATCCTCAGCCCTGCAAACGCTTTCAGAGTGAAAGATGTCAAAGTGAGGGTACATGGGCTCGGGGAAGTGGGGCATAAGTGTAAGCAGGACGTCTGGAGGAGGCTCGGCAGGGAGCATGGGTTTTGTTCCTCGGGTTGTATTCCCTGCAGCCGCTGGGGTTGATTACAAAGATGGGAAGAGTTGGGCCATTCAACTGGGCAAAGAATGAAAGACTTCAGATTTTTTTTTCAGTAGGGCTGACACACAATGCCACATTAGTTTTAGGTGTACAACACAGTGATTCGACTTCTCTGTACTTTATGCTGTGCTCACAACTGCAGCTACCATCTGTCACCATACAACACTACCACTGACTATATTCCCTATGCTGTACCTTTTGAATAAAACTCCTCCAGTGAAAAGGACTTCAGATTCTTAGTAAATAATAAACCTCCATCCACTCTACAGGGTCTTTTAGTCAACAAACATATATCTATTCTGTGACAGCCACTGTGCTTGGCACTGGGGGTGTAGCAATAAATAATACACAGTCCTTGTCCTTGGTAAACTCACATTCAAGGAGGACAGGGAAAATATTCATATAAATAACTGCATTGCATCGTTAGATTTTACTAGAGATATGAGAAACTATTTGAGGTAATGGGAAGAACATGTTCTTTGGAATCAGAGAAACTAGGGTTCAAATCCCACTTCTGCAATGTGTTCAGCTCTATCACCTTTAGAAAATCTACTTCATTAAAGAACTCTGATGTCCTGGTAGTAAAGGAACACTACCCTGCAGAGTGCTGACAGGCTTCAGGGCTGCAAGGATGGTGTGGCTGGTAAAAGCTTCCTGCCCCCCACCCCCACCCCGTGCTCTTCCCAGTTGCAATCCCCCTTGGGGGCAGGAGAGTGTCCTGTAACAAAGATTAGAAATGACAAATGGCAGGGGCGCCTGGGTGGCTCAGTCAGTTAAGCATCCGACTTCAGTTCAGGTCATGATCTTGCAGTCCAGGGGTTCCAGCCCCGCATTGGGCTCTGTGTTGACAGCTCTGAGCCTGGAGCCTGCTTCAGATTCTGTGTCTCCCTCTCTCTCTCTGCCCCTCCCCTGCTTGCGCTCTCATTCTCTTCTTTCTCTCTCTCTCTCTCTCTCTCTCTCTCTCTCTCTCTCTCTCTCTCAAAAATAAATATTAAAAAGAATTTAAAAAAAAGAAATGACAGACGACAGGTACTGGGTACAGTGGTAGCCATCACCAGCATCTGATAAATGGCAGTGATCATTGCTGGCAACTCTTTGGGCAATGCTATTTCTTCATGCCCCTGGACTATTTTGGTAAGCACGAGACTCCACCTTCTGTACCCCCTGAGCCTCCTGATAGTGTCCCAGGAGGGCTCCTTCTGCCATGCAAAGCTGATCTGTTAGAACCTGTTCTGAATGCTTAGTAGTTCCACCCGTCAGGGAAAAATTCTATCTTCTTGGCTTAGACTGTGGGCACAGCAATGTTCCCTCCCTTCCTTTCCAGCTCACCACCCAGCTCTCCTCCCCTGTTCCTCCCTCTGCCTCTTACAGAGCCAGTTTCCCTGGCATGGTCTGCTTCCTCCTGATTTCGGACATTCTGTTCCCATCATTGTCCTTCTGGTCCAGCCATGTCTGCCCTTTGAGAAACCACACTCCAGCCACCCAATGTCTCACACAACTACTAACAGAATCCCCCTCCCTGCTCACTCCATTTCCCTATTTGCCTCTCTCCAACCCACTCTCCAAAATTCCCATACATAAATCCCATCATGGCGCTGGCCTTCTGTTGTATGGTGACAGATGGCGACCAACTATCAAGGGAGCACTGAGTAATGTACAGAATTGTTGAATCACTACGTTGTACACCTGAAACTACTATAACATTGTATGTCAGCTATACTTTAATTAAAAAAAAAAAACTTCAGTTGTTCTCCTCCCATTACACATGAGTGAAATCTTTCTCCTGACCATGACCTGCAAGGTCCTGCCTGATCTGAACCCCATGAGTTCCCACTTGTTCCCTGTGTCCAGCCACACTGACCAGTCTGCAGTTCCTTGAACCCCAAGCCCTTCCCACCTTCACGTGCACACCAGCCTCTGCTTTGAGAATGCTGGCACCCTGTCCATCCTGGCAGACCCTACCTCCCTCTCAGCCCCAGGGTCACTCCCTCTGGGAGCTCTTTCCTGCCTCCACAAACTGAATCATGACCCTGTTACTCTCTTTCATCATACCCTGCTCTTCTTCATAGGCATTATCTCCATGTGCATTGATGCATTTATATACTTAATGCCCTTCTTTCCTTCTATATTGTAATTTCACAAGGACAGGGTCTTAGCTCTAAGCAGGAGGCTCAGAACCCACACAAACGTCTGTCAAGCAAGATGTCTGTCTGAAGGTTTCCTGCAGTCCCCCCGCCCCCCCACATTTCAGTCCTGCACTCACCTCTACGACACATTGCTTTATAGTATTTTGCTTATATGTCAATCTCTTTCCACAAGAAGTGAGCTTCTTGACACCAGGGCTATTCCGTGTATCCCCAGCATAGCAAAGCATATTCCCTCCACTCCGTGCCCAGCATAAAGACTAACTCACAAAAGGTCAGGATTCCAACACCTGCATATAAAAATAGAAAAGTCCTGACTTCAGATAACACTGTGACAAAATCCAAAAAAGAAAAGAAGAAAGAAAGAAAGAAAGAAAGAAAGAAAGAAAGAAAGAAAGAAAGAAAGAAAGAAGAGAAAAGAATTTCCTGGACTGTACTGAAAATGTCTACAATCATGATATGGTCAAATTGAGTATTTAAGTAAAGTAATATTGGTACTAAATAGCAATCTCCCACCTTACTTTTGAGAGGGGTTGGCTAGGATTTCAATTCTTACTGAAGCCTCTGATACCCTGAAGAATAGAGGACCTTGTTTGAGAACTTAGAAGACACGAACAAAAAATGTTAGGAGAAGCATAAGGAAAGGCAGGTTGAAAGAACAAGAGACCACACAGAGGCACGCAAAGACCTTGAGCTCTGAAGTCAATGTACATTTACACCCACTGGGTACTCCCCCTCCTCAGCCCTGGCTTCAGGCAGGTCCCCAGACCTCTATAGACCTTCATTTCCTCAGGTAAAAAATGAAGATAAAATTGTCTGGGTTGTCATGAGAATCAGATTATGTAAAACATGTCTAGCATAAATGTGAAAGCACCTAACAGTCAACGTTCACAGCCTCCGTTCATCTGTATTTGCTCATCCTAGTATTTATTAAACTTCTACTGCGTACCAACCAAAAACTATATTAAGCTGCTCCGGTTACAAGGGAGAGCAAAACAATCATGTTTTCATGCTTACAGAGCTTACAGACTCTTCAGGGATATGAACATTCAAATAAACACAAACAGGCACCTATAGTTGGTGCCATAGAGAAGATTATACTGTGAGCACAGGTAACCATGGGGAAGGCAGTGACCCAGCTGTAGCCAGCTGGCCTGGGTTTGCTTTCTAACACTACCACTTATCAGGCAGGACCTTGGGCAAATCAAAGTACTTCCTTCCTTATGTTTCTGTTTACTTACCTGTAAGAGAGGGGTACCAGTAGTGTTTAACATATAGGGTTGTTAGGAAGATTAAATGAGTTAGTTAATATAGAGAGGTCTGGTACTTGATAACTGCTGTATAAGGATTTGCTCTTTCATTATTATTACTTTGCCTAATTGGGGCAAAGGATTCCTAGGAAGTAACATTTGAGCTGAGGTAGTCAAAAATCAGTAGTGCTATCTAGATGAAATGAGAAAGGGAAGGGCAGAGGCAGGTGCCTAGAGGTGGGAAGGATGGTAGCAAATCCAAGGAACGAAACGGAGGCCACTAACACAGCAGTTGAGAAATGAAGTCAGACCAGGCAGGACTTTGTAAGTAGAGTCAGGAGTGTTATTTTCAACCTACAGGCAATCAGACAGAGCCTGTAAGGAGACCACCACTCTACCTTCAGAGTAGAGCAGAGAGCTGTGAAGGGACAGTGAATGAACATATGCCAGCTAGAAGTTTACTGTAGACATCCAGAAGAAGTTAGGATAAATGGACAAGAGGGGTTGTAATCCAGGTGACGACACATGGCACAGATTTGATAAAACTGACAAAAGTTGGTGATGGGGCAAGAGGCAGAGAGAGACATCAAGAATAGCTCCTGGATATCCAGCTTACAAAACTGGATGGATAGTGAAGCTGTGCACTGAGATGAAGAAGCACGACGTAGGTCCGTGTAGCAGCAGCGTGCAATGCAACGGAAGGTAGAGAGCCGTCTATAACATAACAATGTATGTGAGTTATCACAGGGCGAGAAATCTGGGTGCTCTTCCCTTGAAGAAGTCACATGACCTGTGTATCTCATATTCTTTGAATAGTTCTACCAACCGGGAAAACAACTGATCATCCAAAGGTCATTCATATTTAGCTGTGGGATGCAGTGATGTGAGAACAGTGTATACTTAACCTTTCTAGCCCAGGCAGTCCTCCACATCAGGCCCCTCCCAGCAGCCTGAGACCAGGACAGGATGGAGAATGTTCTAACTAGAGCAAAGAGTTAACTGAAGCAAAGAGCAGAAGGACAAAACCATGTTCTCTTTGATGTACAAAAAATCCAGGTAAATTGTCACAGGAAGAGTCCATGGATTTTTAGCATCATTATTATTTGTAGCTACCCTTGACAGAGCACTTACAGTGTGCCATGCATTTCACCTACACTGGCTAACATCTTCACACAGCACCTACAGAGACAGGAAGAAATATTCAGAGAGAGTTAACTTACCTGAATCACACAGCCACTGAGTGAAAGAGCAGGGATTTGGACCCAAGTCTGCATGACTCAGACCAATCTTCTTTTTTTAACCCAAGTGAATTTCTTTGACTGAGCAAACACTTCAGCATTGACCCCCATATGTACAACAGGCACTTCCAGGTGGTTAAACACATTTAAGGTTAAGTTCTTGGCCACACAATAGAACAAAGCTAATTGGCCTCTGCAGAGATCAAAACCAAGACCTTGTCCTCATTGTATCACTATAACAATGGGGTGCTTAAGGCAGAAAAACACTTGCTGTCAAATGGCTATCAAGCCATTTGTTTCCCTTCATATTGTATAGGTTGCTCATTTGTTAAAAGAGCTCAGCCTTTCAAAATAAGCCACTGGATAGAAGAGAGACAAGTGATGCTTCCATAAATTATCAAATGGAAAGTCTTTTACACAATTTCCCAATAACTTAAAAGGTCGGAGGTAGGGGACTGGAACCATACCTTCAGAGAGATGCAGAACCAGCTCCCAGCATTGCCTTGCCACGTGCTCACACTGCCACCTGCTGGACATGGCACGCATCTCCCCTTTCCCTAATGGTCCACCTGGAGACTGGCACAGCTGGTCAAGTGGATTACTCACACTGTATCACCTCCTTTTCGCATTTTAAGGTGTCATACTCAAGAGGAATTTTTCGTTTCAGATCAAAAATCCTTTTCAGACTGATAGCAAAGAAATGTAGGTGGGAATCCAAGCATATGTTGGTGGTGGAGAGGAGCCAAGAGCACAAGGGAACATTCCAGAGACAGGGGAGGGCAGTGGGGGAGGGGGGAGGCTGTGTGGGCTTGTGACAGCAGCCACGAGAACCCGCTGCATCTGTGAATCCAGTTGCCTATTTGCAGAGCCCTCAAGGCTTTTTTGCCACTCTCGAACAACAAAATCCCTCCAAATCCCTTTTAAACATAATAAGGTCCATTCTTCCCCGCATATTTGCTTTTCCTACAAGCACAGCTTGTATATCTAAGGGCAGTGTGGGCTTCCAGCTTCCGAACATAGTGCTATTATTTTACGAGACCACAGGCAGCAAGCTTTCTTTTTAAAAGAATTTCAATCTTCCCCTTTCAGTCACTCACAGCATGAAAATAAATCACTGTGCTCAAGCATTTTAAAAATTAAAGGCTTAAATGGCACATGCTGATTAAAAGCTGATCTTCAAATACCTATTTCCATCGGCTATTACTTTTTTATAAAGGTTTTTTTTTTTCATTTTTCTTTTATTTACTTCACGTGGCATTATAGAGATGCAGCAGACTGAAATGGGTCTCTCTCATTGCAAACAAGATAGAATGCTAAACCCCATTCCTTCTGGATAAGTGTGGAACAGAAAGATAGGTCGGAGAGAATTGGAGGTTAAAGTCAGGGACCTGTCTAGTGACTTTTCTGTCTTATATTTAAGGTTCAACAACTCAATAAAAAATAAATTAGAATCATTCCCTGAATTCACTTTTCAAAGGAAGATATTCAAAGATTCTCATTTGTCCAGATTTCCAGAACTTCTCGATAATAGAAGAGGACCTGGAATTTCTTAGCCAGTTTTCAGGTCTTCTGCATTGTTCAGCGAACACCACTACTATCTTCCAAAATCTCATGCAGAACTGAAACCATACAGCCAGTCTCTCCCCAAGGGTCTCACTTATTCCCATGGCCTCAAGCACACTTGAGTGTCAATGACTCCCAAGTCTCGTCTCCAGTTTCAAACACTCACCTCAGTCTAGACCCATCTCTCTAAGTGCCCACTAAATATTTCACCCTAGATGTCCTATAGGCACCTTAAGCTCATTGTGTCTATTCTCAAGTCCTGGTCACCCCGGCCCCATCTCTCAAACCTACTCTTCCCTCATGTAATCATCCCAGTTAATGGCAAAACTATCCACTCAACTGTGTAAACCCAAATCCCAAACATCATCTGATACTCCCACCCTCTATGTATGTATGTTTGATCATGAAGTCCTATTACATTTACTACCAACAGAACTATTATCCTCTTCTCTCTTGCTATACTGACTCTGCCTTTTCATCCGGGCTATTGAATCAGCCTTGCAACAATCTACTTTTCCCCATGTTTAATGCTCTTCTTTTCATCCTCCCCATTGAAAATACAAAACTGATCACATCATTGACATCACAATCATAATACATAAAAGGAAAAATTGATAAATTGGACTGCATTTAAAAAAATCCTATTAAGAGGGTAAAAAGAGAAAGTATAGACTGGAAGAAAGCATTCACAATCACATATCCAACAAAGGACTTGTATCGAGAATGTATAAACAACTCTCAAAACTTAACATTTGAAAAACAAATAATCCAACTCAAAAATGGTCAAAAGGCATGCAGAGACACGGAAAAAAAGAATATATACAGATAGCAAATAAGCACATGAAAATTAGATAAATGTAAATTAAGCATACGATGAGATACAACTACACCTATCGGAATGTCTAAAATAAAAACCAGTGATAACACCAAATTCAGGGAAGGATGTGGAGATGTTGAATCACTAGTGAGAATGTAAAATGGTAGAGCCACACTGGAACATAGTTTAACATTTCCTTTTATTTTTTTATTAATAAAAAATTTATTTATTTATTTATTTATTTAGGCACATGTGTGCTCAAGTGGGGGAGGAGAAGAGAAAAGGGGAGAGAGAGATCCTAAGCAGGCTCCTTACTGTCATCACTGAGCCCACGCAGGGCTTGATCTCACAAACCATGACATCATGACCTGAGCCAAAATCAAGAGTCAGATATTTAACCAACTGAGCCACCCAGGTGCCCGTAACATTTCCTTTTAAAACTAAAAATGGACTGCACCATACAAACCAGCAAATGCACTGCTGGGCATATATCCCAGAGAAAAGAAAATTATTTTCACGAAGAAATTCATGCACAAATGTCACAGTAGCTTCACTTGCAATAGCCAAAAAACTACCCAGATGTCCTTCAAGGGGTGGATGGCTGAACAAACTATAGTATAGATATGCCATGGAATATTAGTCAGCAATAAAAAGGAATGAACTACTGATACAAGTAACATCTTGGATGAACCCCACAGAATTTATGTTGATTGAAAAAAGCCAATGTTGGAAGGATGTATTTTGCATGATTTGATGCATGTGAAATTTATGAAATGACATAATTATAGAAATGAAGAACAAGTCAGTGTTTGCCAGGGGTTAGGAATGTGTAGGGGAGAAGGCTATAAAAGGCTAACATGAGAGAGTCTTACAGTAATGGTACAGTTAAGAATGTTTATTGTAATACTGGATATATGTGCTATGCATATAATAAAATCGCATAGCACTATGCACACATGCACACACAAATGAGATAAGTCAGTGCTTATATTAACCAGTAAATCTGAATAAGCACATTACACCAATGTCAACTTCCCAGTTTTCATATTATACTATAGTTATACCAGATGTTCACATTAAGAGGCTGGGGAAAGGGTGCATGGGGCCTACCTATACATTTCTTTACATCTTCCAGTGAATCTACAATTATTTCAAAATAAAGGTTTAAATAATTGATTATTTCACTCCCTTCTGAAGTTATTTGTAGCTCTCATTATTCATAGAATACAATGAATTAATCTTAGCTTACATATAAAATCCTCCACTCCAAGTTCATTACCTACTAAGTGTTACAGTTAATTGCGGCTCTGCTCTTTCGTCTCCTTATTGGGTGTGCTATAATGTCTACCATTCTTTTAGACATTTGCCTTTACTTCTAAGATTATAGAAAATGTACACAGGCAACCGGAAAATTCTCACATTTGCTAGAGATGGACATTCTAAACACATTCCATGGCCGTTTAGTAAATCTCTGCATGCCTTAACCAAATTAATCTATCAAATAGCCATCCGTTCTGGATACTACAGGCTTTGTGCAGTTTCTCTAAAGAGAAAGGAAAGATGAGATACAGGGATAAAAGCAATAGATGAGTGATGGTTATTACAGCACATGAAGCATGGGAAATGGTGAAAGGAGTCCACAAAGCTGCAAAATATTCCTTCTTGGAGATCTCACCCATTTCACAAACACAGTGAATTCATCTCCCAGGGCTACAGTAACAAAGTACCACAAACTAGATGGCTTAAACAACAGGAGTTTATTGTCTCACAGTTCTAGAGGCTAAAAGTCTGAAATCAAGGTGTTGTCAGGGTCAGTTCCTTTTGTGGGTTGTGAGGAAGAATCTACTCCGTGCCCCTCCTCCAGCTTCTGGAGATTTTCCGGCAATCCCTGGCATTCCTTGGCTTGTAGAAGCATCACCTTTGCCTTCTTCGTCTTCACCTCAACATGATATTCTTTGTCTTCAACATAACATGCTCTTCTCCCCATGTGTATATTTGTGTCCAGATTCCCCCTTTTCATAAGGATACCAGTCATATGGGATGAGGGGCCCACCCTCCTCCAGTACAACAACCTCATCTTAGCTAATTACATCCCCAATAACCCTATTTCCAAACAAGGTCACATTCTGAAGCACGAGGGGTTAGGATGTCACTGTAAATTTGGGGGAAAACAATCATACCCAGCTAGCATTAGTATCCGAAAAAAAAAAAAAAAACCCATGTTCCTTCTGTTTGAATGAATTGAAGTCTACATGTCAATAATGTGCCTGGTACCAGAGCGTACACAGAATTTGATGTGGACACTAACTGGGGCTTATTGTGAAGATCGCTATGCTCATCACGTAAGAAGACACTTAACAACCACGTGAGAGTGTCTGACACTCTATTAGCAGATATTTGATGGCTTGCTAAGTATGCAGGCTGAATCATTCTACAATCAAGCTGCGAATCACATGATCATCACATTCCAGTGTATATAGTTGACTCTCCTTATGAGCTGGTTTAGAGTCATCAATTATCTATAAAATTCTGTGGAAAAAAAATCATTTACTGGAAACAAACCCTAGTTGGTGGATAATTCATTTAATTTTTATAAGACTCAAACTGCTTAATCAAGCTTAATCAAAGTATCGTAACCAATTGTGACGAGGCACTGTGAGAAGAAAGTGGATGTGGCCATTCTAAACACTGCCTAGGAATTGTTTTCTGGCTTTTGTGGGATGAAACACACTCTGTCCAAGGAAATCCTCTGTGCCATCATCCTTCATCTCCAACAACCCAATCCTTTCATATATGTTTAGTGCATGCAGTTAAGTGAATCTAACCAGTTCCTGTCACCAAATCTGAAGTTGTTGTCTGATAACTTCTGGTATCTCCTATCTTTTGGACCTTAGCACCTTAATCTAAATTTCTAATATAACATCCTATTTTTATGTCTATTTTCTTCTGCATGTGATATAAGATTATATGTGCTCTTTAGAAACATCCATCACCTACTCAGGAGATTAAATTTGTATCAAGATGTCACATGAGACATCCATTCAGGGAAAATTTAGAACATAGTGAAGTTTTGTGGGAAGGTGACATGTGAGATAGAACTCAGCTGATATACAGGAAACAGACTCATAGAGCTTATGGCAAATGACATGCCAAGGAAAGCAAAGAGTAAAGTCATTATTTCATAAATGGTACAGCTCAAGCATGGAGCCCACAGCTCAGTGAGAGCTCCCTGAGCAAAGAAGAAAACAAGGAGGCCCAAGTGGGATAGAGAGTGAAAAATCAATCAGAAATGAAGGGGCTGGAGCCCAAATATTAAATCTGCAGAAAAGAAATCCAGGCTGGCACCAATACCCAAGAGAGCCGATCTGAGGGAAGTAACTTAGCCTTTTGGCACAAGGTAGATATCCAAGTCCCAGACCAGAATGCCCTAAGTCTGTGAAAAAGATGCTGACTAGGAACAGTTTTGTGTGTTAGTGCTGGAGACTCTATACATTCCAGATTATAAGGAACAGGAAGTTTCCCTCCTCTGAGCTGGAGGAGGATGGATGGACCCAAGTTGCTCAAGCTGCCTGAGATGGAACTGAGAGTAACCTTGGGAAAGAAACATGACAACACAAGTATGTCCCAATTTTCATCCAAGTACATGTGAAAAGCCAACAACTATCATCATTATCACCATCACCATTATCATAGGCATTGTCACTAATGCTTATAGAGCATTTACCACTTGCCAGGCACTGTTTTAAACACTTTATACAATTCATTTAAACCTCACAACAACTCTATTAATATCTTTTTTTAAAAAAGGAGGAAAGTGAGGCAAAGAGAGGTTAAGTAACTTACCCAAATCACCACCTGAAAAGTAGCAGAGCCAGGGTTCAAACCTGGGCAGTCTTGCTCCACAGTCCGTGAGAAACCACCCTAGCCTGCCCCGTTTCCCTCACAGACCTTTGCCTTGACTTCAGTGTGCCATCCTCCCTCTCATTTCTCTGCCTCCATCCCCTGAATTCCTGCCGCCTCCTGCTACTACCTATGCTAACCAACCCTGCACTTGGTAACAAAGCCAGATAACTTGTTCTCTGCAGCCAGAAAGATAAGAAGAGGGGCACCTGGGGGACTCAGTCACCTGAGCATCCAACTTCAGCTGAGGTCATGATCTCACGGTTCATGAGTTCAAGCCCCACATCAGGCTCACTGCTGTGAGCACAGAGCCTGCTTCAAATCCTCTGTCTCCCTCTCTCTGCCCCTCCCCCACTTGCACTCTCTCAAAAATAAATAAACATTAAAAAAAAAAAGATAAGAAGAGGACTAGGGCAGGGCTGTGAAGGGGATTGTGGGCTAGAATTAAGGCCCAACCGGGTGACCAGCACAAGCCCATTTCTCCTTCCTCCTTGCTATAAAAGCAATCAAATTATAATGATGACGGCAAAAAGGTCTACAAGCAAATGAATGAATGTTTCACCTTTGTACTGAACACAGCACAGCACATTCTCTCCAAGACTGTCAAACAAGTCTCCTCCCTGCTGGACGTTACTAGTCTGCTTGGGCTGCCATAAAAGAATACGACAGAGCAAGTGGCTTGAATGACAGAAGTGTATTTCTCACAGTTCTGGAGACTGGAAGTCCAAGATCAAGATATCAGCAGATTTAGATTTCTCAATGAATATACATCTGTGGTATCTCTTCCTTTTCTTGTAAGGTCACCAGTCCTAACAGGTTAGGGCCCCACCTTTATGACCTCATTACACCTTAATTTCCTTTTTAAAGACCCTATTGCTAAATATAGACACATTAGGAGTTAGGGCTTCAACATAAGGATCTGGGCAGGTGGGGGTGGAAGGCACAGTTCAGGCCATGACACTGGCATTAAGTCATGTGACTACAGAGCTTATCAATGGAAGGCTGCCTTCCAGCCTGGCTGAAGGCCCCTCCAGAGGGAGAGATTATGAACTATCATAAACTTTATGAAGGTAGGAACTACAAATCTTTACTATATTTTTCCTCTACATTCATGTACCATGTGATGAAATCAGTCATCGATCAATGTGTATTAAATTAAAGAATTAAAAGTCCTATACAATTAAAAGTCCTTTCTCTACGTGAATGTAGTTCATTGGGAACATAGACATAGCCCTTCTCTAGTACCTCTCCTTTGCAACCAGCAGCAGAAAAAAAGTACACACCATCTAGTCCTTAATATTAAGCAATCCAAAAACATCATATTGTTTGCAGATACAAAGTACATTTTTTAATTTCACGCAATAAAAGCGAACTTTTCTCCTGAATAGTCTTCCATTTTTACAAGCCTAGAGAGAGAGCAGCAATTTTTAAACGCCACTTAATTGATTTAAATGGCATACTACCTGGGCTTCACGGCTTTCCCGCCTTTGCTGATTCCCACAGGGTGCCTTAAAAGCGAGTGGTGAGGCACAGTGACTGCACACATGAAGGATAGCTAAGAGTGCACGTGAGGTATGCTACAAAGCCAAGCTTGCAATACAAACAAGCTTCTTATCTGTGAGGAATATGGAGCTTGCTCTCAATTTCCATTCATCCTCAGATCAATCACTGAGCCCACAAAGGGCACTGAAGGTAAGTGGTGTCAACCGCTGTGGCCACATTTCCTTTTGAGTAGCAAATTGAAACAAGCAAAATGTCTTTTAGATTCAAGAGTAGATCTGAAGCACAAAAAGCCCCTTAGGGCTAATGACAAATAGCTTAACCGTGGGGTAAAAATTGGTAATAAATTATACATGGAGTCAAATGTAAATTTAAGGTTAAAAAGTAAACTCAGAATTATCAGGGAACTCCCAACTTTATGCTACATATTAGTTTAGCAATTTGACTGACCAACCCGCAGAAACTGTTTAGCAATATAGGTAACTTTATAAATGTAAATAATCCTAACTAATTTAATTTTTCTGGGTGGAATCTTTTTAAGGGACCTGCCCAATGCTTGCCTCTGCCATTCCAAACTATCTGACACGTGCTGATGCCCGAGTAGTTTTCTAAAAGAGCCTGTCCAATCAAATTAGTTCAGAACTACCACTAACATCTTTGAGCAGATTAGAAATATGACACCCCCTTAAGTTAAAAGGAGAAAAAGGATGCAGGTTTGTATGTGTAAATTAGTGTATGAACGCACAACCTGAACAACTTGCCATAGCCATATAGTTCACCTACTCACATGTCCCCATAATGCCAAGAAGTAAATGTTACTGGCAGTAGATACCCAATGTGCATGTCCACATACACAAGCACACACACTCCAATCCCAAAGTGAGAGGCTATGACAGGTTTGGAGTTTGGCGGGCAGGGTTTGAAATCCGGCCACCAAGATCAGCAGGTGAAAGAACACCACATGCTGTCACACTGGACACAGGGCATGCCAGTGGGCACGTAAGGGCTTCTGCTGGAAGTCTGTCCTGCAGCTTCTTACGCTCAAGGGGAGACTGAATCTCCACCCCTGCCCACCTGCTCTCAAGTCAGCTACTACAGTGGTTCTCAAGGTGTGGTAAGGGGCCTTGGAGATCCTCTGGGTGCTTTCAAGGGACCAGGAGGTCACAAGTACTTTCATGATAATGTTAAGACATGTTTTTCACTCTTTCATGAGTGTACAGTGGAGATTTCCAGAGGCTATCCTACATGTGATAACCTCATTGCTCTGAGGGCTAATGGAATGTATGCTACTGGGTTATAAGATTTTCACAGTTAATTTCCAATACAGTAAAATACTGAAAGATAATCCACACAAACAAACACTCTTTGGAATCCTCAGTCATTTTAAGAACATAAGGGGGCCTTGAGACCAAAAATGTTGGGAACGAGTGGGTTACATGCCTACAGTGTGACAGGTACTCCCTAAGAAGTAGCAGCCACATGCGGTGGTCATGACCACTCCCTGGCTCCAAATCTGCAGTGGTTCAGGAGCAGTGAAGCAGCGTGGAATGCATCCCCGTCTTGGAGACAGACCTATGTTCAAACCTTAGTTTGACCACTTATTAGATTATGTGACCTAGGCAAGTTACTTAATCTATCTGAATATGAAGACCTGAGGGGCTTTAGAGTGGCGTTTTAAATCCTCCCCATTCTCCATCTATCACTCTGGGATTCTCAACCAAAAGAAACATGCCCACAAGAACCAATAGCTAAATGAGAAACAAATACCAATTTAACCAATAGGTGGACAAGTATCCCAAACCCCAACTCTACTAACAGGTGGATGGAAGAACGAGGTAAGGAGTTCACGCAAGGCTTCCTCCTCCCTGTTCTCTAAACTTTAGAACGATGGCCCATCTGAGAAGATTCCTAGTCTACTTACCAAGCTGCCTGGACAGCATGCCTGGCCCACTTTACCCACATAGGTGCAGGGGAGAAGCCCATGGAGTCAGAATGCAGGAAGGGAGGGGCCAAATGAGAGCAGAAAGCACCTCAAAGTCCTGTAATTCAGTTCCCCAAGGAAGGGTCACCCAAGGAGTATTTCAGACTCTGACCCATGAGATTAGCTATTTTCCCTTTAGTAGGGAATAGTGAGTAATAGATCAGAGGTAAAAATATTAAGATACCAATGGAAGGATCGCCTGTTCTCATTAGAGATTAGAACACCTCATGACCTGGCACGTATCAGTCACTCAAGAAGTAGTAATAGCAGTATAAGCTGGAGTTAATAGGGAAAGAGTCTGAAAAATAAGAGCCCTAAAACTTTTATAGCCTCTGTTTTTCACCCTAATATATGGAAGCATAAGGGACACTGGAAGCTATAAAGTTCTACATTCCCCCAAAGCCAGTGTCCCTTTCTAGAGTTCCTCCAGCCTCTGATTCAACATGTTTTGAAGCTTCCAGTTTAGTTGGAAGTTCTACTGTAGAAGTGGTTGGGTGGGGGGATAGGTCAAATGGGTGGCAGGCATTAAGGAAGGCACCTGTGATGAGCACTGGGTGTTATATGTAAATGATCAATCACTGGGTTCTACTCCTGAAACCAATACTATACTGTATGTTAACTAACTTGAAAAGAACGAAGGAAGGAAGGAAGGAAGGAAGGAAGGAAGGAAGGAAGGAAGGAAGGAAAAGAAAGAAAGATAGGAAAGAAAAAGAAAGAAAAAGAAAGAAAGAAAGAAAGAAAGAAAGAAAGAAAGAAAGAAAACAAAAGAAAAGAAAGAAAGAAAGAAAAGGGGAGGAAGGGAAGAGGGAGGGAGGGAGGAAAGGAGGAAGGAAGGAAGGAAGGAAGGAAGGAAGGAAGGAAGGAAGGAAGGAAAGGAGGGAGGGAGGGAAGGAGGGAAGGAGAGAAAGAGGAAGGGAGGAAGGGAGGAAGGGAGGAATTTCATTCGTTCATTTGTTCTACTGCAAGGTTCAACACAGTGGCCATTTTCATGACATACAAAGAAAATCATGACTTCCCAATTATTTGCCAAAAACAAAACAAAACAAAACAGTGGCTACTATCCCCTCTTAATAGCATGGCCTTAGTGTGGTAACTGAAAAGCCATGAAAAGATGTGAAACCTATAGAATCCACTAAAATACCTATGAGTCCTGGCCTTGCCAGTTAGAGGGGGATGAAGAAAAAACATAATTATAGACTCAAACTTCAAATTGGTCAACTGATTCCCATCTAATGATAAAGCCATCTAGATAGGAGTTCTAGAATTTCATCTACCCAAATCAAACAATAAAGTTCATATGTCACATAACAATTAAGGTCTTAACTTAGCCTCCAGGGACTTAGGCTGCAAAACAAATGGCATTTTATAGATCAGGGTCTTGAGCAAGACTCAACACAGTCATAAGGAAAACTGCCCCAGTTTTGCCCCAGCCCCAAATCTCTGGTTAATTAGCCTTCTCAGCCACTGAGAAGTAGCCCCAATCTGCTCAGGGTGATGACCCTATCTTCAGTGGGTAAATTTTTTAATGGACAGAAGACTGAGAGACAAATAGAGATAACAAAGTAAACAAATCCAAGGTATCAATATTTTTAAATTGCTTAATCTGGGGTGCCTGGGTGGCTCAGTTGGTTAAGCTTCTGACTTCAGCTCAGGTCATGATCTCACAGTTCGAAAATTCAAGCCCCATATTGGGCTCTGTGCTGACAGCTCAGAGCCTGGAGCCTGCTTCAGATTCTCTGTGTTTCCCCCTCTCTCTCTGCCCCTCCCCCATTCATGCTCTGTCTCTCTCTCTCTCTTTCTCTCTCTCTCAAAAATAAATAAACATATTTAAAAAATTTTAATTGCTTAATCTGGTATATCAAAGCATCTGACAAATTAAAGTATGTAATTGAATAATTGATTTTTAGACTTACGGTTTATTTTTTTTTATATGAAATTTATTGTCAAATTGGTTTCCATACAACACCCAGTGCTCATCCCAAAAGGTACCCTCCTCAATACCCATCACCCACCCTCTCCTCCCTCCCACCCCCCATCAACCCTCAGTTTGCTCTCAGTTCTCAACAGTCTCTTATGCTTTGGCTCTCTCCCACTCTAACCTCTTTTTTTTCCTTCCCCTCCCCCATGGGTACCTGTTAAGTTTCTCAGGATCCACATAAGAGTGAAACCATATGGTATCTGTCTTTCTCTGTATGGCTTATTTCACTTAGCATCACACTCTCCAGTTCCATCCACGTTGCTACAAAAGGCCATATTTCATTTTTTCTCATTGCCACGTAGTATTCCATAGTGTATATAAACCACAATTTCGTTATCCATTCATCAGTTGATGGACATTTAGGCTCTTTCCATCATTTGGCTATTGTTGAGAGTGCTGCTATGAACATTGGGGTACAAGTGCCCCTATGCATCAGTACTCCTGTGTCCCTTGGATAAATTCCTAACAGTGCTATTGCTGGGTCATAGGGTAGGTCTATTTTTAATTTTCTGAGGAACCTCCACACTGCTTTCCAGAGCGGCTGCACCAATTTGCATTCCCACCAACAGTGCAAGAGGGTTCCCGTTTCTCCACCTCCTCTCCAGCATCTATAGTCTCCTGATTTGTTCATTTTGGCCACTCTGACTGGCGTGAGGTGATACCTGAGTGTGGTTTTGATTTGTATTTCCCTGATGAGGATTGACGTTGAGCATCTTTTCATGTGCCTGTTGGCCATCCGGATGTCTTCTTTAGATAAGTGTCTATTCATGTTTTCTGCCCATTTCTTCACTGGGTTATTTGCTTTTCGGGTGTGGAGTTTGGTGAGCTCTTTATAGATTTTGGATACTAGCCCTTTGTCCGATATGTCATTTGCAAATATCTTTTCCCATTCCGTTGGTTGCCTTTTAGTTTTGTTGGTTGTTTCCTTTGCTGTGCAGAAGCTTTTTATCTTCATAAGGTCCCAGGAATTCACTTTTGCTTTTAATTCCCTTGCCTTTGGGGATGTGTCGAGTAAGAGATTGCTACGGCTGAGGTCAGAGAGGTCTTTTCCTGCTTTCTCCTCTAAGGTTTTGATGGTTTCCTGTCTCACATTCAGGTCCTTTATCCATTTTGAGTTTATTTTTGTGAATGGTGTGAGAAAGTGGTCTAGTTTCAACCTTCTGCATGTTGCTGTCCAGTTCTCCCAGCACCATTTGTTAAAGAGACTGTCTTTTTTCCATTGGATGTTCTTTCCCGCTTTGTCAAAGATGAGTTGGCCACACGTTTGTGGGTCTAGTTCTGGGGTTTCTATTCTATTCCATTGGTCTATGTGTCTGTTTTTGTGCCATAGACTTACGGTTTAAAAGACATAAATGCACTTGCCTACATTTATATATATTAGAATATATAAAAGAATGTGATACTTACAATACTTACAAATTTTATTCATTAAATTAACTAGAGCATTTTAAGTACTTAGAAGTGATTTAGTGATTTACTTGTTATAGGCATTCACTTCTTAAGAAAAGCAAGTCCGTTAAAGTTTAAAATATTTAAAAGACTACAATTAATCAGGTAATTAATGTGTTTTTTTATTATTTATTTTTGGAAAGAGTGTGAGAGAGACAGAGTGCAAGCAAGGGAGGGACAGAGAGAGAGGGAGGCACAGAATTCAAAGTAGGCTACAGGCTCCAAGCTGTCAGCACAGAGCCCAATGTGGGGCTCACACTCCCAAACCACGAGATCATAACCTCAGCCAAAGTCAGATGCTTACTGACTAAGCCACCCAGGCACCCCTAATCAGGTAATTAATAAACTTTTTAAAGTGTTTGGTAACACTTACTAGATTTATAAATAGAATAATAATAATCAGGAATTGAATCTAGCAGTGAGATTAAAAATATTTTTTAGTTTGTGATTTTAATACATCAAATTCTAATTTTTTAAAAACAAAAGTTACTGAAAATGCTCTTTCCTGTGAATAATATGAGCCCCCAATACCACTAAAACACAACATGACACTTCTGATTCTGTGTTTCTTTGATTCCAGGCTCTCAGCATTTTGTCTTTTGCAGAACATAACCCTGATCCATAAAGAATCAACTTTTCAGAAGGAGAAAAAATCATTTACATATCAAATGTGAATCTATTTCCTTACTATATTTAATCTTCAGGAATGGTCTCATAAAATAATAAAAGTCCCAGTTCAAATTAGTATCTGCTACTTCATTCCATTATCAAAAACCATTACTACATAATTTATTGGCTGGCAGAAAGGAAACTCCTTTTCTCTTTGGTCTCCAGCTCCAGGTAGATCAAATTCTGGTTGTCTGTATGCCCATCAATATTAATCAAAATTACACAGAGACTCACTTCCTGTCTATATAATTTTGTAGCAAGATTAAAACACATGAGTGCAGTTGTAAATATTTACAACCTGGGCTTTACAGAAGCGTGGCTGCCAAAACAAGGAACAGAAAATGAGGGAGGAAATGTACAGAAAGAATGGGGTAGAAATGGTAACATCGTAAAGTGAGGGGTCAAGAGAAATAACTGAGATATTACTGAAGCTGAAGAATCAGAAGTAGAGCATTAGGTATATTATTTCATTAAACTTATAAAAGTGACCTGTAAAAGAACTGAAAGCATAAGTACATATGTGTGTCTGTGTGTGTAAACACAGATATACATTTTTGTGTGTGTATAGATCTAAAATCATGAGGAAGAGGAGAGAGTAGGGTATAAGCAATCTTATCTTTCATACCAAGGAGAAATTATATATATTATATATTATATTTGATAAATGTATAGTACATACTATAAATTTTAAAATATGATCTGGCACACATTGCCTGGAGCATCACTTTCCAATGTAGAAGCCACCAGCCACATGTGACTATTGAGCACTTAAAACATGTCTAATCCAAACTGAAATGTGCTGTAAGCATAAAATACACAACGGATTTTGAAAACAATATAAAAATGTAAACTATCTCATTAATAAGCTCTATTTGATAATATGTTGAAATGATAATATTTTAGATACCTTGGGTTAATTAAAATGTATTGTTAAAATAAGTTTTATATGTGTACTTTTACTTTTTCATGTAGCTACTAGATAATTTGAAATTATAGGGGCGACTCGGTGACTCAATCAGTTGAGCACCTGACTTCGGCTCAGATCATGATCTCACAGTTTACGAGTTCGAGCCCCACATCAGGCTTGCTAGTGTCAGCACAAAGTCCACTTTGGATCTTCTGTCGCCCTCCCTCACTGCCCCTCCCCCTCTTTTGCTCTCTCGCAAACATAAATAAAACATTAAAAAAATTTTAACAAAAAAATCTACAAATTATACATGTGGCTCACATTAAATCTATTAGGACTAGTCTAAAGTTTTGGCATTGAACATCAAGACTAAAAAGACAAATAAAGGAACTGGCCTCAGGGAAACAGAACTGAGGGAGACACAAGGGGCAGGGGCCACTTGCTTTTTTTTCCAGAAACTCTTCTATACTGCTTGAATTATCCTAGGCATACGTTACTTTGCAGAAAAATTGAAATGTTTAAACAAATTTAAAATGGAAGAATAAAGTCGGATAGAGGGAGGGAGTAAATGAGGCCATAGATAAAGGTTACAAAACTAAAGGTGGAAGGAGACCAGAGAGAGCAGGGGGGAATGTAGCTGAACAATGCCCACGTGCAGGACACAACCGCAAGGACGCTCTGTGGGTCAGGATGACCCTTCAGGGATTACCGTCGGCAGGTCTCTATCAACAGCGTTCGCAAACAAAACACATTCACCTCATCTCATTTCAGCTCACCTCCATCTCCAGTCCTCACCCTTCTAATGTCTAGTGAGACTGCTTTCTCTGCCCTAGCGCCTGGTAGTCACAGCGCCTTCAGCACGGCCATGGGAATCACAATGCTTTTTCTGATTTCCTGAGGGCTCCTGGCACTCAGAGTGTTCGTGAGTTCCCAAGTCAACGTCTTCCTCCCGTCACCTCCCCCTCTTTACCAACAGAACATTCAGTATCTCGAAAAGTATCTGCCTTCAGCAAGCTCTCCATTGTAGATGGCTAAGTGTGGCTACCTCTGAACACATAGCATTTGGACCTTTTGACATCTTCCCACACGGTAAACATAGTATCCCAGTGCCTGAGACGACCAGAGAGGTGATCTACACAGTAAACACGTCCATGCAACAAGGATTTTGGAGTGTGTGCTTGTGTTGAGTGCTGTTCTAGGTTCGAGGGACAGCAGTAAGTCAAACAACATCCTCTGCTCTCTTGGAACTTCCATTTTAGTGGGAGAGACAAATAAGAAACAAGTAAACAAATATGTACATAACATAATTTTAAGTAACTAAAAGTGCTGTTTTATATTTTTATAACTATATAAGAAAAATGTGCAGATGAATGGGACAGAGGAGCAGGGGTGACTATTTAAGAGATTTCTTACTGAAGAAATGGTATTAGAGGGGACATCTAGGTGGCAGAAAGGGCCCAGGTATGGGGGGGAATCTGGGAGAAAGGGGAAAGATGCTCCCTGAAGGAAAGAGCTTCAGTTAGAGCTTCAGTCAGAGTGTTTTAAAAACAGCAAGAGGCACCTAAGTGGCTCAGTCAGTTGAGAGTCTGACTCTTGATTTCGGCTCAGGTCATGATTCCACAATTGTAGGATCAAGCCCCACATCTGGCTCTGTGCTGAGCAGCAGCCTGCTTGGGATTTTCTCTCTCACTCTCTCTCTCTCTCTCTCTCTCTCTCTCTCTCTTTCTCTCCCCCCCCCCCACAGCCCCTCTCCCCCACTCATCCACAAGCTCTCTCTATATATAAAATAATAATACATACATACATATATACACCAAGAAGGTGTGTGGGGCTGGAGAAAAGTGTGGAGGAGGAGATGAAGGATGAAGTACAGAGGCAACCTGCCTCCTACCTTGTAGGGCCCTTGGGCCCTGGTAAGGACTTTAATTTTATTCCAAATATGATGGACTCCATAAGTTTTGGAGCACAGAATGACAGACAGGAGTTTTAGCCTTATTGATTGATTTTCTTATGGAATTATAAGTAAATGGTCAAAAGATTCTTGCCCTTTCTTTCTCCACTCTCAAGGTTAGTGACATAAGAATTAAATCAGAATTCTTTATTCAGCATGAATTTGTTTGTGTTTCTGTTTTTTATCTGGTAATACTAGACTCAATTTTTGTCTTTTTTTTTTTTTTTAAGTAAACTTCACACCCAACATGGGGCTCGAACTCATGATTCTGAGATCAAGAGTCACATGCTTTACCAACTGATCCAGCCAGTTGAATGTAATCAACAAACAGGTAACTATTTACAGGGCAGTGTCACTCTCCTCTGCTCTAGGCCTCTTGCAAGAGAATTTAGGTTTCGTACCTAACTTCTCCAGAGTTAACAAATATTTATTGAGCCCTTTCTATAGATCAGCACTGTGCTGGGCACTTGTCTGCATGATCTCATGTCAACCTCAAAACAACCCTGTGATAGTGGTAAGATTATCCCATTCCATATTTGAAGAAGCAGGCCTAGAGATTAAATGACTTGTCTAAGATCTTAAGCCAATAAATGACAGAGCCTGGATTCACACCCCGCTTTCCTGATGCAAAGCTCCACACCACATTGTCTTTTTTATAGCTCTCTTATCAGCCATAACGGTTTTTTCTGGCATTTTAAAAGACAAATATCAAAAGGAATAATCTACTTGGAGGTAAATAGTGGTAATTGCTGTCAGTTCCTGACAGTAAAACAGAGATTCAGCAAAGCAGAATAATTTGCTTGCAATTATGCAACCTGGTAGTGGCCAAGCTGGGATAATCATTAGATTTTCCCAAATGCTTCCACTGTTATCTAACCCCATCTTTGAAAATTCAAAAGCAGAAAGACATAAATTGAAACTAAGAATAAATATGGGTTTCAAAGTAATAAAGGTTAATTAAGCTTTATATATGCTCACCAAAAAAAAGTGCATAGCATCCACAAGACTGAGAATATTCCAAGAATGCTTCCAAAGTAGAAATGTGGGAGAGTACATTATGAACTAGAAGCAGCAACTGGGTGGGTGGGTGGACGTGGATGAGCAGGAAACCTGGTACCTGCTACCATCGCATATGCCAGTACATCGATTCTATTGAGTAATGAAGTTTCCTACAGATTAGTCATTACAAACTGTTTACCAGGACAACCTGTACTTTAAATTGAAAGTGTGGGGCACCTGGGTGGTGCAGTCGGTTGAGCGTCCGACTTCAGCCAGGTCACGATCTCGCGGTCTGTGAGTTCAAGCCCCGCGTCGGGCTCTGGGCTGACGGCTCAGAGCCTGGAGCCTGCTTCCGATTCTGTGTCTCCCTCTCTCTCTGCCCCTCCCCCGTTCATGCTCTCTCTCTGTCCCAAAAAAAATAAATAAACGTTGAAAAAAAAAATTTTTTTAAATAAATAAATAAATAAAAATAAATTGAAAGTGTGTTTCTCTTGTGTTTTGCCTGTGATTTCTCAATAAGAGTTGTGTCATATTGATTGGGGTGTATCAATCTTGAAAAGGCTAGTAGGGGCGTCTGGGTGGCTCAGTCGGTTAAGGGTCCAACTCTTGGTTTTCAGCTCAGATCATATCACAGTTTGTGAGTTTCAGCCCCACACTGAGCTGACAGTGTAGAGCCCACTTGGGATGCTCTCTCTCTCCCTCTCTCTGCCCCTCCCCCACTCTCTCTCTCTCAAAAACAAACTTAAAAAAATGTTTTTAAAGCTGCTAAAAATGCATATTTTTATTAAGATTTTAAAAAATAATATGTTGTACATGGCGACCCACACCATTACCACTGCGGCAATGGCACTACAGTAAACGGAGGGGAAAATTCTATTGCAGTAGTCCATGCTTTACTGCACTAATATTTTCCTTTTGATTTTAAGCGGTATTGTAAAACAAACTGCACCCGTCAGGAATCATTTGTCTTAGCATTGGAAGAAAGCATCGATTTTAACACTGCAGCATATAATCAAGTTTTAAAAACATTCACATTGAAATGATCTTTGAAAGGCAATTTGTCAGTGTTCCATTGGTCCAACCTCTGAATATTAAGGTTTTAAAGTCTTTTTCCCTGCTCCTCTATCTCATGTATAAAGCAATTCCCTTTAGAATTATGTCATTATTTTTAAATTGCCAACTTATCATGTTTTTTATTTATCTCACTTATAAAATTAATCTATAGAATAAGGTAAAAAAATAGGGAAGGGTTTTTTTTCCTTTTACTTGCATAATTGAAATAATAATGGCTCTGATGTCAAAAATAATTATGGAATAATTAAGAAGTTAATTAGGGGCACCTGGGTGGGTCAGTCAGTTAAGTGTCCAGCTTCAGTTCAGGTCATGATCTCATGGTTCGTGAGTTTGAGTCCCGCGTCGGGCTCTGTGCTAACAGCTCAGAGCCTGGAGCCTGCTTCAGATTCTGTGTCTCCTATCTCTCTCTCTCTCTCTCGCTCGCTCTCTCAAAAATAAACATTAAAAATTAAATAAAAATTAAAAAATAGGAACTTAATTAAATGACTCAAGGATTAAATCTCCTTATCTTTTGATATTGTCATCCCCAACACATAGCCTTTCCCATAAGGAGAAAGAGAATGGGGAAAATTGCACAGTGGGTTTAATGACCAGCCTACAAGTAGCATACATTAATTTCAACCATATTTCACCGGATAAAATCTAACATATGGTCCCAACCCATCTGCAAGGGATAGCAGGAAACATAGTCTTTCTGTTTGCACAGGAAAAGAAAATGGAATTTATTGATATAGAGCAAGTAACACAAAGAAAAAAAAATAAACTACACAATGACAAGGTACTCAGATTTCCTTTTAAACTTCTAAAAGTAGTTCAAAGCTTCACCCCAGAATTCATTTATATGTATATATCCTTTTTACCCGTACGAAGAAAACTCATGAGCAGTTGGCATGAAAGAAGGGCCTTTACCACTGACATTCTTAGAGAAAAATAAACCTCTGAATTTACGATTCAACTCATCTCAAGAAGCAGGTTTTTTAAAAGCTGATGAAGATATATTTCTGGATACACCAAATTTGTTTAGTGCCAAGTCAAGCCCAACCACAGACAGACATCCCCACCCCACTGTCCACTCCTATTCTATGGTTAAATTGAAAGAATAACATCCTCAATGTCCATCTATGCTGCTGCAGCCGAGTTCAGGGCCAAGAGGAACACTGTAGAAAAAACTAAAATATATCCTGATGCTATGACGTCCCTCAAATCACTTAGCAGAAAGGTAAAAAAAAGTATCAGATGAAGGCACTGCAACCCGGTACCATCCAGACTGTGCATGGTGAACATAAAGGAGCATTTAATTTCCACCCTTGGGCCTACTTTCAGATTCTGAATTATTTCGGTGCCTTTGCCCCAACTGGTAAGATTGCTTTGTGGAGCATGGAACTGGAAGCTAATTACAACTTTTATAACAAAATGTATGGTGCCATAATGGATACTCTGCCTCTTCTCCTCCCAACAATGAGAGCAAGACCATCTGATGGGATGCTGAAAAGGGCTTCATTATTGAGTGTGAAGCCTGAATGACAGCCACATACCACCCAATGCTCAGGTTTCAAGATTCTATGCACTTGGGGCGCCTGGGTGGCGCAGTCGGTTAAGCGTCCGACTTCAGCCAGGTCACGATCTCGCGGTCCGTGAGTTCGAGCCCCGCGTCGGGCTCTGGGCTGATGGCTCAGAGCCTGGAGCCTGTTTCCGATTCTGTGTCTCTCTCTCTCTCTGCCCCTCCCCCGTTCATGCTCTGTCTCTCTCTGTCCCAAAAATAAATAAACGTTGAAAAAAAAAAATTTAAAAAAAAAAAAAAAAAAAGATTCTATGCACTTAAATCTGTCAGCTATTTAAAAAAAAAAAAAAAAAAAAAAAAAAAAAACAAAGTGACCATTTACCAAGCCACAACTCCAGCTCTGGCTATCAGTGTCCTTGGTTCAACAATGATGTAGGAAGGGCAAAAAACAATCAAAACCAAAAAAATCTGATCTGAATTGACAACCTAAATGAGTGTTTTGTTTCTCTTTTCTCAAATAGATTGTTCTATAACTACTACTTATAAACAAATCCAGAACATTCCACTCAAGTCATTTTCAACTTAAAATAACACCCAGTTTTGCTACCTGAGGGGATATCAAAGGTAATTTACATATAGAAATGAATACAGGAAATGAAAATACAAGTGTGGCGAGCCAGACTTCTGGAGGCATGGCTTTCAAAAATTATCTTAAAGATCCGCAATTACCGATTTTTTAAAATTTGTGTATGTAATTATACCCAGAGTACCATAGATTGAATCATCAGGGCTTTAATGGTTTAACCAACTTAAACCTAGAAATATAGAAAATCTTGATCTAAAATAAATAGACCAGCAATCTCAGAAGGCTAGGGATTAGTTCTTGTTAGCATCATTGGAGTTAATAATTCCAAGGGAAAAATGGAGTCGTGACCGTAAATTAAACTTGGTGTTTCTTGCTGACTAAACTCTGCATGTTGCTGTTAAAAATGCTTGTTTCTTATCTAGCAAAACATCTGCTTTTTGATGCTAAAAGCAGGGTCCTAAGGGAAGTAGTGATCTTTCCCAAGGCAACTTGATTAATAGTAGGCTTCCAAATTTTAGCTAAACGACATTTTGATGAAACCAGCAGTACCGAATAATTGTTTCTACAAATAATCTTGATGTGTATTTCCTTTCTCTCCACAATTTCAGACAGTGGGACTCTGAGATGTACTGGTTTTCTTCCACACAACTCTTGCTCTGGGCAGTGCACTGCAAAATGTCCTTGCTTGCTGACTCTTAGGAGTCTGTGAAGAGAAATCCTCTGACTGTGGAGAAACAATAAACAAATAATAAACAAAATAAACATAAGGCTTAAAACAAGGACTGAAATATTTATTCCAAGGAGTTCACTTCATTGCAATGAAGTGGAAATCAAGAATAAAATTGTATTCTCAACTGCAAAGAGGTGGACAATTCTTATATCTGGGTAAGATACAACATTATACTGGAAGGTGAATAATCTTTATGCAAAGTAAGTAGAAGATACTTCAAGGAAAAATCAAGGTTTTTAAAAGGCAGGTAGAACCAATAATGGCTGGAAAACACAAAATAAGTCCTTAGAACACACTACAGGAGGACAGAAAGATGGAAAGAAGAGGGGAAAGGAAATAGGCCGGGAAAGGGAAAAAGAAGAAACAAAAAGTTTGCTGAATTACAAGGAATTACAAGATCTGCTTTCATATCCCTGACCCATCCTAGCCACGTAATCTTGAACCATTGTCATCACCATCAACAGCTATAACTGATAGATAACTTACAATGAACTGGGCCCTTCACACAGGTTGCCTCCTTCAATCCTCACAGCGACTTTACAAGCATGTCCTGTTAACCCCACTTTATGAATGAAGAAACAGATTCAGAAAACTGAAATATCATCCCAATGTTTTACAACTAGTAGATATCAGAACCAAAGGTGTCCCTTTGGTTTGAAACCAAACCCTTTGGTTTGAAAGCATGTGTATAATTTGAAAACACCCACCCTTTCCACAATGCTGAGATAACCTCCTAAATGTAACTTCTCTGAACCTCGGTCTCTTCATCTAGAAAGGATTATAACTCCTTCTATTGTCACATGAGGATGTGTATCTATTGTCTTTTGCCACAGTAATTTAATTTGCTATTTCTCTTGGGTTCATGAGAAAGCTAGGTCGCTGATCTTGGCTGGATTTGATGGGATAGTTTTAATGGCCTGCCCAGGAGTCTGGTGGTCAGCTGGTTGTTGGCTGACCTAGCATGGCCTCACTAGGATAATGAGCTCTGCTCCATGTGACCTCTCCTCTCCAATAGGCAAGCCCAGGCTTGTTCCCATTATAGTGGCAGAGAAAGCATGTAAGTCCTCTTGAGTCCTAGGTCAGAACTGGCATAACATTACTTACATCACATTGTCAGCTAAGTAAATAACAAGACCAGCCTAGGTTCAAAGGCTGAAAATAGATTCCAAAATCATATTTCAAAAGGCCTGTATACATGGGAGAGTGGAGAATTAGGGCCATTTTGCAATCACTCTGTGATAGAATTATGTAAATATGCTTTTAAAATGTAAAATGCCGTACTATCAGGTCCCTATCTAAAATGCACTTGTCTTGGGTGCTGGGTGGCCCAGTGGTTAAGTGTCTGACTTCAGCTCAGGTCACGAACCCACAGTTTGTGGGTTCAAGCCCTCCATCGGGCTCTATGCTGACAGCTCAGAGTCTGGAGCCTGCTTTAGATTCTGTGTGTGTGTCTCTCTCTCTGCCCATCCCCTCTCCTGCTCTCTCTCTCTCTCAAAAATAAACATTAAAAAATTTAAAAAAAATTTTTAAACCCACTTGTTTCAAAAAGCACCAGCGGGGCGCCTTGGTGGCGCAGTCGGTTAAGCGTCCGACTTCAGCCAGGTCACGATCTCGCGGTCTGTGAGTTCGAGCCCCGCGTCAGGCTCTGGGCTGATGGCTCGGAGCCTGGAGCCTGTTTCCGATTCTGTGTCTCCCTCCCTCTCTGCCCCTCCCCCGTTCATGCTCTGTCTCTCTCTGTCCCAAAAATAAATAAACGTTGAAAAAAAAAAAAAAAAAAAGCACCAGCTACTGCCACCAATCCAAGGACAGCTTGTTTTCATAGCTGTCATCTCTCCCAGCTGAGCTTGTAGACAAGAGCTAGACAAAACCATGTAATGAGAATCAGTGTATTAGGCTTTCCTTATGTTCCCTGAATTCAGATGACGTTTTTCTCTATGCTTTACTCTGAGACTCCATCCACATTACATTCTATTAAGTTAGAAATTTCCTCCAGAATTAAAAATCAAGGAGAATAATTTCCAGGCTTGGTGTCATTTATTCTTGGCCTTTCTGAAATTGTACATTCCATCATTTTTTGTTATTCAAGTATCATACCTTCTTTCTAAAGCAAAATCCCAAATATTAAATCTCAAAATCATAGTTATTATGCTTTAAAATCACGTTCCATATGTCCCTAAGAGACACAGTCTGAGAGGGTATCAAACCAGCACTGGGATTCACGTTAAGCCATGAAATTGACTGCGGTTTGGACAAAAAGCCGCTGTAACCAGAAACTTCAGAGATTATCTCTTTTCTCTCTCAGAAATACTTATCTATATTTTTAAGTCTCCCATGAAACACGTCCAGATGAGCTACAAGAGGATGTCAACCCTTATCATGTCATATAATAATCTCTCCAAGCCAGTGGTTCTCAGCCCTGGCTGGCTGCACATTAGAATCACCTGAGGAGCTTGTAAAAAAACCCCCACACCCAAGTCACGCTCCAGGACAATCAAATCAGAATCACTGGGATGAGACACAAGCTTAGGCATTTTTTTGAACTCCCCAAATGATTCCAGTGTGTCCTCAAAGTTGAGAAGCACTGCAAGGGCCCTTATCTTCCCTGCCTATGAGTGGAAGGCTTTGCACTAAATTCCAATTTGTACTAGAGTGCAATTCTATTTCTCTTTTTGAACTGCTAGCAAAATAGCTTGACTGTTTCTCATTAAACTATTTTGAAGCAATGTAGAGTAGAACAAGGCTTTGGAACCCAAGCTGCAGTTAAATCCCTGGTCAGTTACTTATTAGGTACATGACTTGGAGCAGCTTACTTAACCTCCTTAGCCTCTCTGAGCCTTGATTTCATCCTAAAGCAAATGGTATAATAATCCCTCCCACATAAGGTATTACAAAGATTAAGTGAGATAAAGTATATTAAATGCCCCCAAAGAAGGCAATCAGTAAATATCCATTTCTTTCCCCCTTTGCCTAGGGATTCTTGAACAGGCTGCTCAGCCTCTTCAGGTGGCCTGCTGTTGACTGCTGAAGCAACAGGAAAAAATGACACTCAGTTGTAACATATGGGTCTGTACATAGTGAAGGGGTCCAGTTGTCTGCCTTTCACATTCATCAGAAAATCCTGCTGCTAATTCCCTTGGAGTGAAGTATCACTATATATCTGTTTGGTGGGGCCTACTCCACCGGGGGGGAGGGGGTCTAAATGTCACTTGCTCTTTGTCCAGGCACATCATTGACAGGGTCTTTTTTTTTTTCCTCCATCAGCCCCACAGGCCTGATGCAGACCAGGTTTGAGGGGAAAGGCACATACGGAAGCATGGCCAAGGACCTGGCCAGCCTTCCTCTGCATCACATCAGTTCACCACAGAAACAAAGAACTAAAAATGACTGCAGAGTAAGGCAAAATCACCATCACAGCTATAGAGCAGCAAAATCATCTCTGCATAGTAGACTTGGGCGTTTCTTTTTTTTTCCTAATCGTAAGTCTCCTAGACAGGTCTGCAAATGTACTTCTGCAAAGAGGAGTATCATTAAATTGCTGTCGTTTTTAAAGAAGCCCGGCACCACAGAGCAAGTGAAATTTTTTTTTTGGCCTCTACATTGGTAACAAAGAAGAAATGCATATAGATTCCCACCCCCCAAGTTTTATTAAGGTAAATTGGTATACAATATTATATAAGTTTCAGGTGTACATTATCATTTAATATCTGTATTCACTACAAAGTGATCATCTCAATTCTATTTACCACCTATCACCAGGCAATTTACACGCTTCATCCATTTCACTCACCTAACCCCATTCCCCTCTGATAACCATCAATCTGAGTTTGTATGAGTTTATACAAACAATGAGTTTATATTTGTATTGTTTTGTTTGTGCACTTGTTTTGATGTTTTAGATTCTACGTATGAGTGAAATCATATGGTATTTGTCTTTCTCCATCTTACTTATTTCACTTAGCATATAACCCTCTCGGTCCAACCATGTTGTTGCAAATGGCAAGATTTCATTCTTTTTTATGGCTTAGTATTCTGGATGGTATGTGTGTGTGTATCCACACATACCTCATCCTCTTTATCCACTCGTCTGTCAGTGAACATGTAGGCTGTTTCTATATCTTGGCTATCGTACATAAGGCTGCAATGAACAAAGGACTGCATATATCTTTTCAAATTAGTGTTTTTGTATTCTTCAGATAGATACCTAGAAGTGGAATAGCTAGATCATATGGTACATCTACTCTTAATTTTTTGAGGAACGTCCATACAATTTTCAGTAGTGGCTGCACCAATTTACATTCCCAACAACAGTGTATGAGTTCCTTTTTCTCCACATCATCTTCAACCTTTGTTATTTTTTACCTTTTTGATAACAGCCATTCTAAAAGGTGTGAGATGCTATCTCAGTGTAGTTTTTATCTGCATTTCTCTGATGTTGAGCATCTTTTTGTGTGCCTATTAGCCATCTGTATGTCTTCTTTGGGAAAATGTCTGTTCAGATCCTCTGCCCATTTTTTTATTGGGCTGTTTGTTTTTTTTTCTGTTGAACTGTATGAGTTCTTTATATATTTTGAATATTAATCCCTTAACAAATACATGATTTGCAAATATCTTCTCCCATTTTGTAAGTTGCCTTTTCATTTTGATGATGGTTTCCTTTGCTGTGCAGCTTTTTTATTCAATGTAGTGTCACTTTTTTAGTTTTGCTTTGTTTCCCTAGGCTTTAGAGTCAGATCCACAAACATAACACTAAAACTGATGTCAAGGAGCTTAGTATCTTTTCTTCTAGTAATTTTATGGTTTCAGGACTGACATTTAAGTATTTAATCCATTTTGAGTTAGTTTTTATGTATGGTGTAAGATAGTGGTCTAGTTTCATTCTTTTGCATATGGCTATCCAGTTTTCCCAGCACCATTTATTGAAGAAATTGTCGTTTCTCCATTGTACATTCTTGGCTCCTTTACCATAAATTAATTGCTTGTATATATGTGGGTTTATTTCTGGGATCTCAATTCTGTTCCATTGATCTATGTATGATTTTTTATTCCCATAGTATACTGTTTTGATTACTATAGATTTGTACTATATCTTGAAATCAGGGAGCATGATATCTCTAGCTTTGTTCTTCTTAAGATTGTTTTGACTATTTGGGATCTTTTGTGATTTCATACAAATTTTAGAATGATTTGTTCTAGTTCTATGAAAAATGAAAAATACCATTTGAATTTTGATAGAAATTATACTGAATCTGTAAATTTCTTTGGGTGGTATAGACACTTTTAACAATATCAATTCTCCTAATCTATGAGCATGGAATATCTTTCCATTAACTTATATCTTCTTCAATTACTTTTATCAACGTCTTACAGTTGTCAGTGTATAGGTCTTTCACCTCCACAGTTAAATTTAGTCCTAAGTATTTAATTCTTTCTGATGCAATTGCAAATGGGATTGCTTTCTTAATTTCTCTTTCTGATAGTTCATGATTAGTGTATAGAAACACCACAGGTTACTACATGTTGCTTTTGTATCCTGCAACTTTACTAAATTCATTTATTAGTTCCAACGGTCTTTTGTTGACCATTTTAGGGTTTTCTATATATAATATCATGTCATCTTCAAATAGTAACAGTCTTCCTTTTTAATTTGGATGCCTTTTACTTTTTTTTTCTTGCCTTATTGCTATGGCCAGGACTTCCAATACTATGTTGAAGAAAAGAGTGCCAAATGTGGGCCTCCTTGTCTTGTTCTTGACCCTGGAAGAAGAGTTTTCAAGTTTTTACCATTGAGTATGATGTTAGTTGTAGGTTTGTTATCTGTGGCCTTTATTATATAGGGGTACATTCTTTCCATACCCACTTTACTGACAGTTTTTTTTATCATAAGTGGATGTTGAGCTTTGTCAAATGCTTTTTCTGTACCTACTGAGATAATCATATGCTTTTTATCCTTCATTTTGTTGATATGATATATCACTTTGATTGACTTGCAAATGTTGAACCATCCTTGAATCCCTGGGATAAATCCTGCTTGATTGTGCTGTGTGATCCTTTAAATGCATTGTTGAATTCATCATGCTAACACTTTGTTGAGGATTTTTGCATGTATGTTCATCAAGGATATAGGATATTGGCCAATAATTTTCCTTTCTTTGTGGTGTACTTGTCAGTTTTGGTATGAAGGCAATGCGGGCCTTATAAAATGAGTTTGGAAGCATTCTCTCCACTTCAGTTTTTTTGGAAGAGTTTGAGGATAGGTATTAAGTCTTCTTTGAATATTTGATAGAATTCACCAGTGAGACCATCTGGCCCTTGGCTTTTGTTAGGAGGCTTTAGATTACTGATTCAATCTCCTGACTAGAAATTGGTCTACTCAAATTTTTATTTCTTCATGATTTAGTCTTGGAAGATTGTCTTTATAGGAATTCACCCATTTATAATAAGGTGTCCAATTTGTTGGTGTATAATTGTTTGCGGTAGTTTCTTATGTTACTTCGTATGTCTGTGGTGCCAGTTGTAACTTCTCTTTCCATTCTGATTTTATTTATTTGAGTACTCTCCTTTTTTCTTGGTTAGTATAGCTATAAGTTTGTTGATTTTGTTTCTCTTTTCAAAGAACCATCTCCTAGTCTCGTTGATCGTTCCACTGTCTTTTTAGTCTCTATTTCATTTTTCACACTCTGATCTTTATTATTTCCTTCCACTAACTTTAACCTTCAGTTGTTCTTCTTTTTCTAGTTCTTTAAGGTGTAAAGTTAGATTGTTTGAGATTTTTCTTGTTTCTTGAGGTAAGCCTGTATTGCTAAGAATTTCCCTCTAGAACCACTTTTGCTGTGTCTTAAAGATGTTGGTGTGTCATATTTCTGTTTCCATTTGTCTCTAGGTATTTTTTGCTTTTGCCTATAATTGCTTCAATGACTCACTGATTGTTCAGTAGCATGTTGCCTTATCTCCACATTTTGTGGCTTTTCCAGCTTTCTTCTTGTAATTGATTTCTAGTTCATGCTATTATGGTTAGAAAAGACACTTGATATGATTTCAATCATATTTACTGAGAGTTTGTATCCTAACATGTGATCTATCCTGGAGAATGTTCTATGTGTACTTGAGAAGAATGTTCATTGTGCTGCTTTTGGGTGGAATGTTCTCTATATACCCATTAAGTCCATAGGGTCTAATGTGTTGTTTAACGCTGATGTTTCCTTAATTTTCTGTTTGAGTGATCTACCCATTGAAGTGGGTAGGGTATTAAAATCCCCTATCATTATTATACTACTCTCATTTTCTCTCTTTAAGTCCATTAATATTTGCATTTTATATATTTTTGTGCTCCTATGTTGGCTGCATACATAATTATAAGTGTTATACCTTCTTGCTGGATTGACCCATTATTCAATATGCCCTTTTTTTGTCTCTTGGTAGAGCCTTTGTTTTAAAGTCTATTTTGTCTGATAAAAGTATTGCTTCCCCAGCTTTCTTTCCATTTGCATGGATTATCGTTTCTATCCCTTCCCTTTGTTTGTGTGTGTGTCTTTACATCTGAAGTGAGTCTCTTATAAGTACCATATAGATGAGTCTTTTTTGTGGACCCATTCACTCACCTTATGTCTTTTTATTTAGTTCATTTACATTTAATCATTTATAGGTATGTTTTTATTGACATTTTATTAATTACTTATCATTTATTAATTTATTATTAATTTATTAATAATTAATTACTTATAATTTATGCCCCCTTCCAATGTTGTATATATTTTATTTCATATTTTTAATCTTTTTATTTTATACATCCCTTAACTAATTACTGTAGTTTTAGTTGCTTTCAGTACTTATTGTCTTTTAACCTTTACACTTGCTTTATAAGTGATTGATCCACTATTTTACTATATATTTCCCTTTCCAGTGAGATTTTTACACTCAGATGGTTTCTTGCTATTAATTAGTGTCATCCATTTTCAGCTTAAATAAGTTCCTTTAACATTTCTAGTATGACCAGATTAGTAGTGATGAACTCCTTTAGTTTTTGCTTGTCCTGAAAACTCTTAATCTCCCCTTCAATTCTGAATGATAGCCTTGCTCAGTAGAGAATTCTTGGCTGGAAGTTTTTTTTTTTCCTTTCAGCATTTTGAATATGTCATGCTACTATCTTCTGGCCTGCACAGTCACAGTTTCTGTGGAGAAATCTGATGATAATCTTATGGAATTTCCTTTGCATGTAACATGTTGATTTTCTCTTGCTGTTTTTAATATTTTCTTTATCTTTATTTTTTTAATATAATTTATTGTCAAGTTGGCTACCATGCAGTGTATACAGTGTGCTCTTCGTTTTGGGGGTAGATTCCCATGATTCATCACTTACATACAACACCCAGTGCTCATGCAAACAAGTGCCCTCCTCAATGCCCATCACCCATTTTCCCCTCTCTCCCACCCCCCCCCATCAACCCTCAGATGTATTTAAGAATCTCTTATGGTTGCCTCCCTCTCCCTCCGTTTATAACTACTTTTTCCCCTTCCCTTCCCCCCATGGTCTTCTGTTAACTTTCTCAAGTTCCACATATGAGTGAAAACATATGATATCTGTCGTTCTCTGACTGACTTATATCACTTAGCATAATACCCTTCACGTTGCTGCAAATGGCAGGATTACATTCTTTCTCATTACCAAGTAGTATTCCTTCATATATATAAACTACATCTTCTTTATCCAGTCATCAGTTGATGGACATTTGGGCTCTTTCCATTATTTGGCTTTTGTTGAAAGTACTGCTATAAACAGTAGGATACATGTGCCCCTATGAATCAGCACTCCTGTATCCTTTCGATAAATTCCTAGTAGTGCTATTTCTGGGTCATAGGGTAATTCTTATTTTTAATTTTTTATCTCTCTTTATCTTCAAATGTACCATTTTAATTGTAATGTGTTTTGGTGTAGATCTCCTTTGGTTCATCTTATTTGGAATTCTCTGGGTTTTCTTGACCTGGATGTCTGTTTCCTTCTCCAGATTAGGTAAGTTTTCAGCCATTATTTCTTCAAATAAGTTTTCTGGCCATTTTGCTCTTCTCCCTCTCAGACCCCTATAATGGGAATATTATTCTGCTTAATGTGTCCCAACGATTCCTTATGTTACCTCAACTTTTTAAAAATCCTTTCTCCTTTTGCTGGTTTGTCTAGGTAAGTTACATTGTTTTGTCTTCTAGCTCACTGATCTGTCCTTCTGCTATTGAACCTCTCTATAGAGTTTTTTTTTTCAGTTCAGTTATTGTATTCTTCAGCTTTGTAATTTCTTTTGATAATTCCTATATTTTCTTTTAGTTGAAGTTCTCACTGTCTTCATCCTTTCTTCTCCCAAGTTCAGTAAGTATCCTGATGACCGTTACATTGAACTCTCTATTGCTTATCTCTGCTTCATTAGGGTCTTTTTCTGAGATTTTGTCTTATTTTTTTGTTTGTTTGTTTGTTTGAAACATATTTCTCTGTCTCTTCATTTTTCCCGATTCTCTTGTTTTTATGTATTAGGCAAATTATCTACCTCTCCCAACCTTAAAGGAGTGGCCTTGTGTAGGAGATGTCCCGTGGGGCTCATAAGCACTATTCCCCCTACCCACCTGCACCAGGCACGCAAGGGGCATCCCCTGTGTGCCCACACTGTGGTGGGCCGTGGTTGCAGCACAGAGGTGAGCAGAGCTCTCATTCAGCCCAGCTGTGACACATAGGTACAACATGGGGATGGGTGGGGGCCTTCAGTGGGGCACCCATCAGCACCAACACCATTAAGTTAGAATGATATCACAACAAAGAGCACCTGCTGGTGTCTCCATCCACAGAGAGAATGTCAGTAAATTCCTGCCTGTCCAACAAATGCTTCAAGATTAGTAAGTATGCATCCTTCACATATGGTCTAGGCACTCTTCAAACTGGTGTTTTTATACACGGTTCCAGAGCAAGTGAATCTGTGCACAAGTCCTTTAAGAGTATGTTCTTTATTTTCTACAGGGTTTTTTTGTTGTTTTTTTGTTTGTTTTTTTTTTGTTTGTTTTTTTGTTTTTGTTTTTTTTTTTTTTTTACTCTCTACAGTTCTATAATTTCCCTGGACATAGTCCAATTTGGATTCCAAAGCCAAGCATTTTGGGTGCTCATCTCTCCTATGTAGTATCTAGGGGTTGGGGTGCCTGATGTGAAACACAAACCCCTCACTTTTCAGGGAAAAGTTGTATATTTTTGAGATCCCTCCTGAATGTGGATCTCACACCTAGGACAGGTTTGTCTGTTTGTTTGTTTGGGAAGACCATGTCTCTGCCTCTCCTACTGTTTTTTTTCTTTTAAGTTTTTTTTTTTTTTTTTAATATCAGTTAACATACAGTGTAATATTAGTTTCAAGTGTATAATATAGTGATTCAACAATTTCATACAACACCAGGTGCTCATCACAACAAGTGCACTACTTAATCTCCATCACCTATTTAACCTATCCCCCTGCCCCCCGCCCCTCTGGTAAACATAAGTTTGTCCTCTCTCTCTCTCTCTCTCTCTCTCTTTCCTATGCTTGTTTGTTTTGATTCTTAAATCCCATGTATGAGTGAGATCATACAGTATATATCTTTCTCTCACTGACTTACGTCACTTAGCATAATACTCTCTAGTTCCATCCACATCATTGCAAATGGCAAGATTTCATCATATTTTGTGGCTAAGTAATATTCCATTGTGTACATATGTCACATCTTTATTTATTCATCAGTCAATAGACACTTGGGCTGTTTCCATAATTTGGCTATTGTAGATAATGCTGCTGTAAACGTCAGGGTGTATGTGTCCCTTTGAATTAGAATTTTTGTAGTCTTTGGGTAAATACCTGGTAGTGCAATTGCTGGACTGTAGGTCTCCTATCTGTTCTGATGCTACCCTTTTATCTTTTGTTGTAGAGGTTCTGTTCATCCAGTTTTTAGGTCTTTTTTCAGAGGAAAGTATTCTATACACAGTGGCAAAATTTGTTGTGTCCATGGGCGGAGGTGAATTCAGGATCTTCCTATGCCACCATCTTGAATCCCTACCCCAAAATACATTTTTACACACTTTTTTTTTTCTTGGAGAGAGAGGACATGAGCAGGGGAGGGACAAAGGAACAGAGAGAGAGAATCAAAAGTAGGCTCCACATTCAGTGTGGAGCCCGATGCAGGGTTCAATCCCATGACCCTGGGATCATGACCTGAGCCCAAATCAAGAGCCAGATGCTCAACCAGCTGAGCCATCCAGGCGCCCCCCCCCCCCCCGCAAAAGACATATTTTTTTAATGATTAAACCTTTTTTATTGGTTCTAAATCATTTTTAAATTATAGAAAATCTTTTATTAAGACTGATTGAACAGAAGCAAAGCAGAAATTGCAGCATTATTGATTAATTATATGTAACCAAATCCCATAATAGTAACTTCAAAATGACCAATCTCTGTGGAAATCTATCTGCCTTCAGCAGCTCTTCACCCTGCAATTTTTTTAAATTTTTTTTAATGTTTATTTATTTATTTATTTATTTATTTATTTATTTATTTATTTTTGAGAAGAGAGAGACAGAGCATGAGTGGGGGAGGAGAGAGAAAGAAGGAGACACAGAATCTGAAACAGGCTCCAGGCTCTGAGCTGTCAGCACAGAGCCCGACACGGGGCTTGAACTCATGGACCGTGAGATCATGACCTGAGCGGAAGTCGGATGCTCAACCAACTGAGCCACCCAGGCGCCCCTTCACCCTGCAATTTAGGACAAGTCACGGCTGTTCCCATCCTCAACTTATGCAGATAAACTTCTCTAAATGGCCCTAAATTCTATCATGGCAAAGCCATGCCACAGGGAATATCTAGCCGATACTGAAGCCTGTGCAAAAATGAGAGGTTGTTTGGATCACAAACACTAAGTTGTTGGTGAATGTGGTATCTCTTGTTAATCTTGTATCTCTGTGAAATTGACACTTACCACTTACATATCATATATCTATCTGTTTATATATTCTCTAAATGTCTCTACATTCTAGGTCAGTAATCTACAAACTATAGCCCATGAGCCAAATCAGGCCACACCCACTTGCTTACATATTGCCCGTGGCTGCTTTCCCATTACAAAAGCAAAAGTTGAGTAGTTGTGACAGAGACTGTCCCAAAAATATTTACTATCTAGCCCTTTATAGAAAGAAATTGTCAACCCCTCTTCTAGACTCTAGGCTTCCTAAACAAGGACTTTGCTATCAACTCAGTGACCTGCACATAATAAGTATTCAAATAAACATTCCTTGCATGAATAAATAAGTTTATCATTTCAGCCACAAAGCTACTTTTCAGGTGCAGGTCTTTGGAAAAAGGAAAAGCAGACATTTGTGCCTTATTTACAGATTTAAAAAGCTGAAGAGATCCTGAAAATGAACAAACTCTTAACTTTTCAGCTGAGAAAACTGAGTCTCAAAAAGCTGAAGTGATTCTCCCAAGTTTAGCCCAAGGAGAGGAAAGAGCTACTCCCGCAGCACATTTGTTTTTGCTTTAATTAATAAGACACTGTGAAGTCAGCCTATTCCTGGGAGGGCCAAGGGCCTGAAAACAACATGCATGCAATAATAATTACACTTGTTTGGAACTTTCAATTCTGACTTATTCCCTGAAGTTCACCATCCCAAAACATTTTCATAAATTTGGTTAGGAAATGATATGCATGCATTAAAGAACACCAAGTACAGCTCTGTGACAAACTTTGTTAATTAAACCAACGCCCAGAGAAAGTTTCAATGCACACTGAATGATTACTCCATCCACCTATCTGTTTTGACAAAAGCGTCTCTAGATCTGATATCCCAAACAAGGTACTGGATTAAATTTTAAGGCATCCACCCACACCCTCAACTGCAAGAGAGAATAATTTAATTCTGCCAAGTCACACTAAAAAGATGATAAGGATCACCCAGCACAGCTCAGTTTCTCTGTCTCATGCCAGCCTTGGCGAAGGAAGAAATGCTGGGTGGCTTGGTGTCTCCAATGCACTAAGGCAATTTTTCATATATCATTATTTTTTTTCCCCAAAAGTTCTTTGTAATTCAGTTTCATAAAGGAAGTGTCAGAGACCGAAATAAATCAGGGAACAGAGACACATTAGCACTGCAAGGCCTGGAACCCACAGGTGCAGCTCCTTTCACTCATTTAGCAACCATCAATTAGGCACCTAGTCTGTGCCAGGCACTGTGATGGGCACTAAGGGAAACAAAGAGGCATTCAACATAGTCCCTGGGCCCCAGAACAAGTTGCATTTCATATGGGAAACAATCGAAGGGAGGGTTACAGACAGCACCATGAAGTGGGTCCAATGTGTCTACAAAACAAGCCCAGAGTGCAGTGGAGGACACTGAGGGACACCCCAGACCAGACTGCCCTGACAGTCAAGGTAAGACTTAACCAAATGAAAAGAGGAGAAGAGCAAACTCCATGAACCAGAAGTTATATATTCAAAGACAAGGAAGGAAGAACAGGATATGTTTACAGGGATGAAAATAATCCAGTATGTCCAGAGCCTCAAGTGAAAAGTGAGCCTGGAATAAAAGGCTTGGGCCTTTAAGCTTTGACAATATATGCCCTACAACAAGCATTTGCTCTAAGCCCTGTCTGTCCTTGGTGCTGGGATAGAAGCACCAAGATATGTCTTTAAGGTTGAAAAAAAAAAAAAAAAAAGTATCCTTGAGGTTAATCTTCTGTGTAGTGGGGATTCTAGGGGCTCTCTTCTTCCATCCAATCCAGAAATCTTATTCCAACATCCTAAACAGAAGATTATCTACTTATAGTTTGAATACTTCCAGTGACAGGTAACTTAATGCCACAGAAAGCAGCTTATTAGCAAGTTCTTTATGTTGAGTTGGAAACTGCCTTCCTCTAACATCTTCCTGACTTCAATATGACATTGGCCAACAAATTTTCCCTAGAGAAAAACTCAAACAAAGTAATCAGAGTCCAAAGATCAGGTTTAGAAATGTATATAGTCTTAACCTGATCAACACAGTATAATATCCCACCAACCACATTCCAAAATGCAGTTTATTTCTATCTCCCCAACAAACCCAAATTATGCCAGGACTAAAGAAAGATCTTCTGAATTATAAGATACATCTCCCTAGAGAAATTAAGCATCTGAACCCTGAATTTCTAGACCCAAGAAACAAAGTAGGGCAGGGGGAAGGAAAAAAAAAAAAAAGAAAACAGACCATGAAAAAAGCAAAATGAAGAAGTAAAAGCACATAGTTCCATGGGTAAGAGCTAAAGAGAGAAAACTGGAATCAGACAGACAAGTTCTAGAAGGAGCACAGACATGTTGCAGTGGTTCAGCTGCATGGCTCAGATTCACAGAGTGTAAGGGAAGCCTTGTACAACATGACAGAGACAACCATAAAGGCACATTTAGTTACGTACAAAAAGAGAATGAGTACAATCCCCAAGTCAGAAAATATGATGTTACTCAGTTGCAGAGAGAAGGCAGAATTACTCAAATCCTATTTTGCTTTTCCTCTTTGCTACTAAGAAAAATGATTGCTGACTCTGCAGAGTAGAACATGCATGTCAATAAAGAATGGAAGGCAGGGATGGATGAGAAGATAGTAAGATCCCATAATGGCTGCTTTACATTTTTTCAAGGCTCTGACACAGATTAATCAATTCCAAGACACTGAAAGAACCTGCAGATGTTATCAGAGCCCCAGGGCCACAAATCTGGGAAATCATGAACAATGAAGGCAAAGTCAGAGACTAAAGCTAGGCTAATAGGATCTCCGTTAACAAAAAGATAAGTAGCTGGATTCTGTGAAAATGTGAAATAGACTGAGAAGCTGTACTACTAATTAGTAAACAACAGAAGCTTAGAACCAAGTAGTGAGAGAGAAACAGGCAAGGAGCCATGACTCACACATATCAATAAGCAATTAACCATGAGAGAGGTAAATGCAAAACTGATGATAGCAAACTGTGCTCACCATGCCAGGCACTTCCCGGCAATTAATCTTTAGACCAACCCTAAGAAGAGATGCTATTATTACCCTATTTATAGATGAGAAAACCAAGCCACAAACTTTATATAACATGCCCAAGATTGCACAGCTAGTAACTGGCAGAACCAAGATTTGTACAACCATACAGTGCTGCATCCCTGAGGAATACAGAGTTTGGTATGGAGGTGACCTTTGAGGGGGAAGTAGAAAGTAGACAAAGTTGAAAGATGAATAAAAATTGGGGGATGAGACTGAAATGGGAAATGGCGAGGCAGGTGGAGGCCATGAAAAAGAGGATCCTTGCTGGAGCTCAGGGAGCATGATGGGGACAGAGAATATGGTGGGAAACCTGAGGACAGACTCAGAGCACCCTAAATGGGATGAAAAGGAGGTTGGCTTTCTTTCCACTCTCAGATGCTTTACCATTTATGGTAAGTCTTCCACATATGCTCCCTGCTCCCAAGATTGCTCTTCTTTTCTTATTAAAGGTACTTTTGGTTGCAAGTAATATAAATTTCTTCAATTAAGCACATGTAAAAATGCTTGAAGAAGGGAACTTTATTAGGGAAATCCAAGGTCAGGAAGAGCAGTTGAGCTTCACCAGGGTTTTGAATCCAAGATTCTGGGTCAACAGACTAAGCCCCAGTGCACTTTCATTTGGCATTGCTGATGTAACCAGTTACTTATAAAAGGTTGAGACCTAGGAAAGTTCCCATTACATGAATATATATCTTGTCTCTCCATCTAGACAAATATTTTCTAACTTCTTTGACCATAACCCAAAGTAAGAAATACGTTCTGTATCATGACCTGGTCTACACACATATACAATCATAAGCAGCATATTATCCCTCAGGATAATACATACAGCCCAGGATTCTTATTCAAATATACTTGTTGGTTGACTGGTTGATATGTTGATTGATGGCTACATTGCTTTCTTACCATCCTAGAATAAAATAAACATAAAGATTAAGAGACAATAAACCACAGAGATTATCTTGTCCAGTGACTTTCAACATTTTAGTAAGTGATCCTTTCTCCAAGTGAAACCTTAGTTGAAGGACAATATATTAGGTACAGGGTCATAAATTTATTTACATTATACTCAGTGCAAAGAAGACATGGGTTTTTATGAAAACTATTTATTTTATTTTAAGAGAGAGAGAGAGTCGGGGGGAGGGACAGAGAGAGAGAGAGAGAGAGAGAATCTCAAGCAGGCTCCAAGCTCAGTGTGGAGGCCGATGTATCAATCCCATGACCCTGGGATCATGACCTGACCCAAAATCAAGAGACAGAAGCTCAACCAACTGAGTTGCCCAGGCACCTCAAATACATTCTTTTTTAATTTTCTATAATAGATTGGATTTTTAAAAGCCCCCAAACCACCAAACTTACTCCTCAAAACCCAGTTACCACACTGGGTAGATGGGGAAGAGAAATGGAGAAATACATTTCAATTTAGTAAACAGTCTCATTTTGACTGACCCAGCCTTTCTGGTTTTCTCCCTGTCCCCAGTTCCTCTCCAAGATGATATCCAGGTGTAAAGGGAGCGTATGTGGCCTTATGGCATTGGGGGTTGGGATGAAGAGAGAAGGCCCCATCCTCCACCACCTTGTGCTAGTTCTTGGGTATATGCCAGCCTGGATCCACATGAGCGACATGTTTGATCAACCCCACAACCCCACCCCAAGGCATTCCACTGGTTTCCACTGCTGACACTTATGGAATTTACAGACTCTTCTTTGTTGGCCTGATTATGCCCAGGGTACCCCATTCTCTCTTGGCCCCACCTCAGCTCCCTCCCACCCTGCAGTGGCCCTAAAGTTTGTCTGTGACTCTTCTACAGTCCTAACCCCAACATTCTACCCTGCAGCCCTGGCAACATGACCACCCACACTGCCCCACCCACTTCCACTTCTAGCAAACTTCCCAGCCAGGTTCCCTAAAGAAAGGCTCCTTCTGCTCTGTTGGGAACTGAGGTCAGGCTTTTACTCTGCCTAATCAAATGGCCATTCCACCTTGCGGTGGGTACATCTCAAGATAGTCTTCCAGGGCCTTGAATAGGAAGCAGTACAAATACCCAGCTTCCCTCAATCTGCAAACTTAGTCCCCCTTCTCAGCTTCAGCTGAGCAGAAACAGAACACATGTGTCTTCCCTCCCATTCCTGGATCTCCCCTCTTCTTCCCACAGCTCCTCGGGCTGTAAGGAACAGGTTTTCTTCTTTCCTCTTTCTCTTCGATTAGAACATTCTTCTATTCTTCACTCACCCCCTTCCTTCTAGAGTTATAATGGTGAATAGGGAATGGGGATGGGGGGGATCTAGTTTTAGGTTCATAAGGTATTCAAAGGTATTCAAAATTACAATACCTATGTTATTTAAAATAAATAAAAATGAAGCCAGGGTGGGGGACTCAGAGGCCCACTTGCTTGTTGAGCTCTCCCTCACTCTTCTTAGAGCCCCTAAGGAATTTCTAAGGAATTCTGGAAATCCACTGAAACACATTTGGAGAACCACTAATAGGTCTAGCCTAGGGCTCTCCAGTAGAACTTTCTGCAATGATAGAAATGTGTTACATCTACACTGTCCATTATGGCACCACTAGCCACATGTGGCTACCAAGCACTTGAAACATGGCTAGTGCAATTAAGGAACTGAATTTTTTATTTTATTTCATTTTAATTGATTTAAATAGCTACCATAGGAACTGAATTTTTTATTTCATTGTAATTGATTTAAATAGCTACCATACTGGACAATACAGCTTAGCCCATCCATTTTACAAATAGATAGGACCTTGAGACCCAGTATCACCCAGCAAATTTATGACCAGAGTTAGAATGAAGACCCAGGCCCCACATTCTCTGACCCTCTCTTCGCACCCTCCTCAGCTGTCATGCCCAGGTCATTGTCTCACTGGAGGCTTCCTAGCTGCTTCCAACTTTAACGCAGTGTGCTGGGGCTTTGTTGCAACATGCACTATTGTACCGTGAAACTTAGCATCGATCCAAACATTGCTTTTTTAAAGAAAGGTGTGTGATCCCTCCAGAACTGTAACCATTGGGAAAAGACCTGAAGAATGCTGACATAAAAGTTTCAAAATAGTGTGATCTCAGCTATAATGACATCTGAAGAAATGGCTCCCACAGATGTAGTATTTTGAGATTCTGTAAGTGCAAGTGTAATTTTCCATTACAAAAGGGGACTTCCCTGAGCTATCTTGATGACCACAGAAAAGCAGCACAGCCTGGTAAAAGGACATAGGTGAGGAGACAAGGGAGCAGGGAAAAGGCTTTTTACTGACCAGCTGCACATTCTTGAGCAAGGCCTTTACCTGTCCTGGGCCCCAATTCTGTTTTCTATAAAACATACACTGCAATACCTCCCCCTCCTTTCTCTCAAGGATGCTGTGAAGACAAATCAGTAATATACATGAAATGCTTCTTGTTGCATTCTGCAAATCTTTACATTTTCCATCATTAAACGCCAAAGTCAAGTTACCCTGAATATAAGACAGTTAAAATCAAACATGCTGTATCACTTTATGCCAAAAATTATTGCACCATTAACCAGGGGGGCTACACTGGTGTCCATTTTAACTAGAAACTTCATGTTGGAGTCATCATTTAACTGTCATTTAAAAGGAGAATGAGGATTCAAAATGACAGAAGCCAAATTTCTTTGCTATCTCCTGTTGCAGGGAATAAGTTAAAGCACTGGATTTTAAAAGGACACATTTATCACGGGTGTACATACTGCTCTGCCTACTAATACACTGAAAAGCTCAAGAAGTAAGTTAGTGGTGGATTTCAGGAAAACTCAATGTAAAATCAAATCATTCTTGTTATCTTTATTTTTTGTCTTGAACAGAACAATAATAATACTAATGTCATCGTAGCCTGTTACATCCAAAAACAAAACCACAAAAAGGCAGCTTTGAAGCATCTTGGTCCCACCCTAAATAATACCCCGTTGGGCTATAGACATATCTGCATGAGCCAGTGGGCTGGGGAGCAGGGTGCCATTGGCCTATGGAGCAGAATAGTAGTAGATCAACTGCTTCCTGCTCTGCCCTCCCACATCATTCTGCTTATGCTTCTGTTACAGAACTTACCATATTGTGTTTAGCAATTAATTACTATTCCATGACCAGTGGAAGCCAGTGTGCTTCTAACGGGTAGAGTCATGTGTTATTTGTATTTGGATCCCAAGCACGAGATGAGAAATTGGGAAGTTATGGCTGTATTAGGTGATCACCAGTCCACTGGGAACCAACAGTTTGAACTCCAAGTGCCCAAAGACCACCAGTGCCACCCGACCTCTGTGCACACAGTTTATGTTGCCTTGGCAACCTTTTATTCCTATTTATAAATAGACTTGATTCCAGAGTTACAACCAAGGCTTCAACCCCTCTAGTGGGGAAATACTACACGTTAGCAAAAACAGAAAATCCAAGCCCACTTCCTCCCCGGCCATGAAATGTAGGATAGTTGCTTTGGGTCTTTGATTCATAACATCAACAAGAGCAGCACCTGCTCACTCTATCACCCCAACATTTATTAGCATCATCTACCTCCACATCTCACATTTGATCCAGAGTATTATGAACATTTTTATCCACTTTGGACTTTGAAACCTTTATGTGACCCTTCAGGACAAACTGGATACTAGTTTCTCAGAAAAAAAGAAAAACCCCAAAGTAAAGACACACAAGGTAAATTCCAATAATAAGCTGCCTCTTAAGCATAAAGTTGTTCCTGTCAACATTAACAGGGACTTTCAGGATTATATGATCCACCCCATCATCCTCTTAACAAGTGACTTGCCCAATGTCACATGCCAATGTAGTGGCAAAGCAAGGACTAGAACTTGGGCCTCTACACTCCCAGTCCAGTTAGGATGACCAACTGCTGTAGTTTAGCCAAGGTTCCCAGGAAATGAAATGTCCTGTTTTGAAAGCAGGAGAAGCCCAGGCAAACTGTCTCTGCCTGACACTGAAAGGTTTCCCAAGATACAAGACTTTCAGTGCAAAAACAGGAAAAGTCCCAGACACATTGGTACCAGTTGGTCACTCTAAGTCCAGTGCTCGAGTCCCTACATAAATCTTCCCCTTTCACCAGTTTGATGAAATGTTACTGGTTCTGCCTAAAATAAGAAAGCCCAGGAAGATCCCACAGATAAGAGATACAGTTTTGACAGTTGCCCCACAGCTGTGTCCCCTCTAAGAGGGATAAAATTCTCTCCACTAATTATAACACATAAATGATCAAAACTAGAGCCTCAAGATTCTCCATTAATTTTTTAAAAGATTGTTCAGGACTTTAAATAATTAAAAGTTAAAAAAACTCAAGGGGAAGAAAATGAGTATCATGAAAATGAGCATCACGAAGCCAGTCCTGTTTAAGTACCAAACTATTATTATATGTCTAAACTAATCAAGTTGTCACTGCTGAGAAAAGAAGGCCATGGAAGGCTTGCAAAATTACACTGATTAATTATCCCAAGAGCCAATTCAGAATGCAACCATTAGTCATGAAGCACTACTCTGACACTGTAATTAGCCTACAATTCCTTGATTCCAGGGAAGACTTTGGAGCCTGTGTTTAAGAATCTTACCGCACTTCCCACAAAAGGGAGCAGGAATTGGTATTTCAAGCTCTCTGAGGGGACTTGGAATTCTGGGTGCAAGATATCTCTATTCATAATAGAATTACTTGTCTTCCCTCCAACTTCAATCTTCAGTTTCACAAAACCAGGTTCTGGGGTGGAAGTTGGAGGCAGAGGGCAGATTCAGCAGAAAAGTGTTGGATTGAGCCAATCCTATATTCATGAAGTCATACCAACCAGTCAGACAATATGTTGCACTCTTCATGGATGCACACTCTCCACCTCACAAACATTCTTCAAAGCCAATGCCATTATTCCAAGTATATAAGTGGGAAGGTGAATCTCCAAGCACTCACTGGCTTCGACCAGTAGTAAGTGGCAGTGCCAGTATGAGTCTGGGGCTCTCCAGCACCTAACTCTAAGCCTTTCCCTAAGTAGGTCTCCTCCCTGACCTACCCTCACTGCCAGAGAAGCTGCTTTGCTCCATGTTCTAAGAAGATTGGGTTTGTAAAGGACAAAGTGTATCACACCATACATATAGAGAGACAAGTCTCATCGGAAAAGGGAAATATCTAATAGCCTTACTAAATGGAAAGAAATTTCCACTTTACAATTAAAAAAGCAAACATATTTGCCAAACCCCCATATGTTAGTTACCAAGCCAATTAAGGCATTTTTCAATACAGCCACAGTGGACAAGGTATGAAGCACAACAGTCTCAAATTTGATCAGCCATAGGGGAATCTCTTCTGTGATTACAGGGTGGTTAATATCCCTAAACAAATCCCTACAGACCATATTCCACATAGGAACAAAATCTCTTATTCCACTGAAAGTGGGTCTCTGGACCTGTACGCTTTTAGGGGACATAGACAATAAGTTATAACTCACCAAGTGACAAAAATGGAAACCTGGAATATACACTTTGCCGAAAAAAAGAAAAAAGAAAAACTTCTTACCTTTGGCTTTCCTCCTCTTTTATTATCTCTCTTAAAAGAGAAAGAAAGAAAGAAAGAAAGAAAGAAAGAAAGAGAAAAGAAGAAAGAAATTCCCAGTAATTTCACCTAAAAAATTAACATTCCAGATTGCTCTCCTTCCCAAGAATGATGATAATCTGATTTACTGCCTCCTTGCCTGGTTTAAATCAGTAAAGAACATTAAGTACGAGTTCTAGGTATTTTAAAAGACAAATTTACTATTGAAAAGGGCAATGCTGCATGCAGCCAAAGGTTTCAATGCCCTAACTATTAATAAATCCCTTGAGTCTTTGAAACTTTTACAGCAAGATCATCCAAATAGCAAGTTCCCAGCCCCTTGGGATTGAGCACTCTGAGTTTCTAACCCAAGGTTCTTGTCCTATTAACTTTTTTGTGTGCACTTGGCAGGTATTTCTGTTTCCTTTGCTCCTGCAGAGCTCTGGGGATGGCCCTCTCTATCATCATGCAGGGCTTCACTCTGCACTGGGTCCCCTGGTGAAGAAATACCTTTTGGGAAAGCCAAGAAGCACATCAAGAATTCCTGCAAATTCTATTATTCTGTAGAGAAATTACATGACTATTTTTAAAAACAAGTTTTGAGAATACAAATTTGGAGTTCTCAGAATTACCTAAAGGACTAACTTAGAAGTGGGGGGAGGGGGGAGAACAGAGGGAGATTTCGCACACTCTGAATAATTGGAAATGCAGAGCTTTACAAAAAGATAATCCAAAACTGATTTCCCTACTTCTAAAAGGGCTCCAAAAAAAGCTCTGAAAAGGCAATTCTCCCCAGTCCACTCCAAACACAGTTCCTGTTATGACGCAGTTAAAGCAGGACACTTCAGGAATTTGAGTTGTACAGTGGAATATCGTGTTTCTACAATCCTCAAAATGTTTACACCAAGCGTAAAAGGCCTTTGTGTACAGAAACACATGTGACCCAAGTAACCAGGAAGAAGTGAACCTGTGTACCCCTGGGGACAGGCAGGAGGTGTATTGAGCTGCTCCCAGCCCTCTGTGTGGCACACCTCCTCCACCAACTCGAACCCCAGGGCCCAGGCCACTAGCTCCTCCCTCCTGGTTTGCCAGTTCATCTTTAAGCTCATTCCCCTGGTTTATCTGCAGTTCCCCTCAAGGTGGGCAGAGAAAATGGAACACAATAAAATCAAAGCAATCATTGCTGCTGCTTCTGAACAGCTCTGAAGAAAGACCTACTACATAAGAGAGGAGGTGGTTACTACTATCAATAATGAGAATTGAGGAATACATATGAATTTTAGTTATCCATACTGAACCTATCTCTCTCTAGCCTGACTGCTGTTAAGTCTCCAAAAAAAGATTACCTGCTCCCTTCAGAGTCATGATCTCTGCCATTCTCAGCCCTTCTCCTTCTGCTGACTTGAGAAAATTGCTGAATCATTGGCTTGCTTTCCCAGCAAACAAACTAGCTTCAAATTTCTTAAGTCTTATCAGCTTATCCCTTCTATCTCAGCTCAACCTAATGATGGTTCTTACCTCTTTTTTGTCCAAAAAGAAGGGGCACTTTTTCTTACAAGCACCTTATTAATTTTCCCATCACTCTTTGTCCCTAATACACCCTAGTGCTAACTCTTCTCCAAAATAGTCTGAGCTAAGAAAAGCTGAGGCTGCCTGGAGCCATGCAGAACCAGCATTCTTCTGCTAAGAGACTGGGCTGAATGACCATCAATTACTCACACACTCTCCCCCCTACAAAGATAATCAAGCCTTTATTCAGATCCAACAGTGTACAATGGTCTGCACCCAAGTTGCTGGCTAGGTCCACGTCTGCCAACATGAAAAGATGTGGAGACAGAGCCCAGAGAAATGCCAAGAGCACTAGGCTAGGAGTCAGACACTAAAACTGACATTGGTTAAGCAGTGAGGCAAAAATCTGAACTCCAGTCTGTTTGTTTAAAAATTCCATGAACTTAACCACAATTACCCTCATTCTTATATTAATAATAGACTAAGGGTTATTGCACACAAACTATGCTGGGTGCTTCACTGGGCAGTGCTAAACCCAATTTTTGAAGTTAAGGAAATCAACCCCAGTAAAATAAGTGTAGTACCAATATTTGAGCCCAATTCTGTCTGACTTCAAAGCCGGCTGTGATATCATCCAAATGCCCAATGTACAGAGGCAGATTGGAATGAGAAAACGGAGCAAGACTGCAAACAGCACCTATGACTACGGAGGCTTAGTGGTGGCTGAGCCAGGGCAGGACTGGCTATGTTAGGAAGAGGAAGGAGACAATGGCAGCATCAGCTGGAGGCAGCATGGGTTGGGAATGCATGAGCAGTTATTCTATGCACTGGGAGGAGCCCTAGGAACACACACACACACACACACACACACACACACACACACACACACAAAGGGACATTCTATACCCTCAAGGAAAGCAGCAGGAAGGAACTAGAACAGATCCAATTGGAGTCAGTCTCAGGAGACTATGATTAGGCCAGGAGGAAAGTCAGAGCAAAGCCTAAGATCCAGTTCTGAAGCACAAAGGGCAGGAAGCTGATGAGGAGATTGGTAAGACACCAGACAGCTACCAGGCAGTGGCCCATAAACTCTATGGTATTCAAAGATCTCCAACAAAACATAAACCAGTGAATCAGGTTAAAAGCAGAGATTACAGGAAAAAAAAAATGTCAAGACCCAGGGTATCTGAGTAGGAGCTCAAGCTAAGAAGGCTCTGGAAAAGAACATAACCCCAAACTCCTGGACAAAAAAAAAAAAAAAAGGCTCTCTGGTCCCAGATCAGCCGCATGTAGTTTCCAACAGGGCAAGACTGCCAGTGAGTTGGATCTTAGAATCAGATGTGTTACCAGGAAGCTCCCAAAGAGGGCAGGCCTTTACTCAGCCATTAATTTCCATAAAGGTCATTATCTTGGCTATAATCAGGAGAATTTAAATACCAAATTATACATAAAAGGCTGCCTACACTGCAAATGAGAATAGTGTGGAAGGTTCATCTCAGTCCTTTTGCTAAAGCTCACATTACTAATGGTCATGTGTGTAAAGTACTATGATGTATGATCTTGGGTTTGGGAGAACCACACAATTTGGGGACAAGCCATGGAGAAAACCTGTGCTTTCTTCTTCTGAATTCAGCCCTCAGATGGCTTCAGTCTGAGATTCAACCCACCCTCCATTCTATTGCCTACTCTCCTCCAACCCCCAACCTCAGTCTCTCCTACTTCTGATTAACCATCATCATTTGAGTGCAGCAGTGTGTAAAGCAAATATTATGGGAGCCCATGGGTTAGGAAACCAGAAAAGAGAGAGAAGGTAATGACCTGGAAGGCAATGGGAATGATGTAGGTAAAAAAAAACATCACCCTCAAAGCAAGAGATCATGTACACTGGCCCAGTTATAGGCTGATAGTCACACTTCTTCACTAGATAGAATGGGATTTTTGAATCAAAAATCAGCATTTATCGTGGCCCTCTGGGTATCTGGGAGATTTTTTGGAGAAAAAGAGAGAAAAGATACTATCACTGCACTTGAGAAACTGCAGTCTTATAAGCATTTATAAGACTTATGAGTCTTATAAACCTTTACAGCCTCAAAGACTTGTGTTAGAACCAGGGTCCAATGTCAGGGCAAGAGAGAAGAGGATTGGTCATTCTTGGGAATGAAAGAGAGCCTCAAGAAACTCTCTATTCCCCCTGGCCTCACACAAATGGTACAAGAAAATTTAGAGGCTGAGAAGAAGGCCTTACCTAGAGCTCATAATCGTAACTAGGACACTACCTAGCACAGCATAGGTTACAGACTCTATCCATGTCATGGTCCCTTAAAAACACTGAAGGCCAATCATACTATATTATGAAGAAGAGCAATCATACTATATTATCACCAAATCTAAAGTATCACCAACTGTCAAATGCATTATGGTTTCAGAGGTAAAATTTGAAAGAATGGCTTTGGTGATTATAAAAAGATATTGATTGTTCAATGTATCCCAATTTCAGAGATACTAGAATGGTACCCAAAAAACACATCATAGAATCAGTGAAATACAACAATACCATCTATGATGGGCATTATTAAAGTTCAGGAAGTTTTTGTGGAATGATCACTTCTTCCCCTCTAAAGTTAGAGAAGACCATCTACTGGTTTGGACCAATAAAACATGAGCAGAAGTAGATGTCACTTCTAGGCCAATGTATATATAAAATTGTCAACATTTGAGTCTCCACTGTTCTCCTCCCCTGATGCAATAATCATGGAAGCACATAGTGGTTGCACATAGAGAGGGCTGCATCATGAGAAAATGGAATTTTTGTCAGCTTGGGTCTCTGAGAAACGTCAGTGAGAAGAATCCCCCCGCCAACCCATCCAACCAATTTTAGACATGTACTGTGAAACAAAAAAAAAAAATTTTTTTTGTTGCTTTAAGCAACTGAAATTCTGGAATTGTCTGTTACTAAAACATAACCTCTCCTGACTGAAACACAATCTTATATTGGCATAGGGAATTACCTCATTTGGTCTTCATACCTATACCATAGGGCAGGCAAGGCATACACTATTCCCATTTTAAAGATGAAAGAAATTGGGGTTCCTGGGTGGCTCAGTTGGTTAAGCATTTGACTTTGGCTCAGGTCATGATCTCATGGTTTGTGGGTTCGAGCCCCGCGTCGGGCTCTGTGCTGACAGCTGGCTCAGAACCTGGAGCCTGCTTTGGACTCTGTCTCCTTCTCTCTCTGCCCCTCCCCCACTCATGCTCTGTCTCTCTCTGCCTCTCAAATAAATAAATAAATAAGAATTTTAAAGATGAAAGAAATTGAGGCTCAAAAAGATTAACAGAGGGACTTCTGGGGAAGATAGCAGAGTAGGAGAACCGTAATCTCATCTCGTCCAACAGATACAACTAGATAACACTCATATCAGTATAAATAACTCAGAAAATAACCCAAAGACTGGCAGAACAGACTCCCCACCGCTAAATGTAGAGAAGAGGCCACATCATAAAGGGTAGCAAGGGCAAAAACACAGTCAGGAGATAAATGCCCTGGAAACTGTCCACAGGAGGTATGGATGCCATGGGTGCAGAGAGGAGAGAGAAACAGACCCTCACTCTAGAAGCCCCAGACACAGGGAAGATGAATCCGCATAACATTTGGCTTTGAAATCCAGTGCAGCCTAATTTTACAAGTCCTTACAATCAGTGAGGCTTACCACCTGGAACTTAAAAACCAGCAGGCTCAGCTCTGGGAGAGCCTATAGGACATAGGAAACGGAGTCCCTGCCCTTAAAGGGAACAAAATAACCGGCCCTGTGAGTTAGAGCACAGAAGCAACAGTTTGAAAAATGCCTGAAGTATCGGGAAGGAAATTTGTTTACTAATCTCAGAGCATTTGCTGAAGGAGTTAGGATCTTCAGGAGACTTCAAGGACAAAGGAGTTAGTGGCCACCATTTCCCTCTGCTGCCTCCTCAGCCTAGGTATACCTATACCTACAGGAACCAGCACAGCTCCAACACTCTCCACCTAGCTAGCCACTGGTGCATCCCACCCTCTTGCACTTCTGTGGAGATCCACCCCCTCCAAGGCAGGTCGGCAGTTCTCCTGAGGGGCTGCAGGTCCCCTCCCCCTGCACTTCCAGCCCTCTACCTTCCCCACAGTGGACCTCTGCAGACTTTACTGGCACTGCACACCCACCCCCAACCTCTCCTACCGACTCACCCCCTCCAGCCCTACAGCAGGAGTTTTCTAAAGTGGCTCCAAATCCCCTCCCACAGCAGACCCATACAAACTTTGCTAACACCAGATACCCTGCCCCCACGTTCTCCTACAGACCTGCCCCTCCAATATGACCATGGCCAGAGCTCATCCAAAGTGGTGTCACAGGCCTGGCCGTGTGCATGCAGCCCCAACAGGGGCCAGCATTACTACAAAGTGATTCTTGCTGCAGGAAGAGGGGAAGATAACCACATATATCAGTCCCACTGCAGCTCCAGCAGTGGACTTGGGGCAGACATCTGGTCTGACTGCAAGCCCCACCCACCAATGAAAGCTTCTCAGGGGACAAGACAAGGAAAGCACCCTGCAGTGTGGTGCTACTGCATCTCTGGCAAACGCCTGGTCTGACTCAACTCAAGCCCAAGGCAGCCCGAGACTGGCCCACTAACAGCACAGAAATCACAATAGGCAAAGAGATCCATTGCAGAAAACTAGCTGAAGGCAAAAGGGGCTTAGCCACAATAGAGTACACATAACACACATAGAAGACACCCTGAAGTGCCAGATTCTGGTAAACAAGGGACACTGCACTTCAGAGCACAGCAGGATCTCTTCTTCCTAAGGCCACTACTTGCAAGATCAAGAGACATAGATGACTTTCCTAACACATGGCAACAGAAAGAGGTAGACAAAATGAGGATACAGAGGAATACATCCCAATGAAAATACATGACAAAATCACAGCAAGAGAACTAAATGAAACAGAGATAAGTAATATGTCTGATAGAGAATTTAAAATAATAGTCATAAAGGCACTCAGTGGACCTGAGAAAAGAGTGGAAAACCTCAGTGTGACCCTCAACAAAGAGACAGAAAACATAAAAAAGAACAAATCAGAGATGAAGAACTAAATAACTGAAATTACAAATACACTAGATGGAATAAATAGTAGACAAGTGGAAGCAGAAGACTACCTGGAGGACAGAGTAACGAAAAGCAATCAAGTTGAACAGGAGAGAGAAAAAATAAAAATAAAAATAAAAATAGATTTAGGGAACTCAGCAACACCATTAAACACAATAACACTCCTATTATAGGGATCCCAGAAGGAGAAGAGAAAGAAAAAGGAGCAGAAAATTTATTCCTGCCCCCCGAATCTGGAAAAGGAAACAGAAATCCAAATACAAGAGGCACAGAAAGCCTACAACAAAATCAACCTAAGAAAGTCCACACCAAGACACATAGTAATTAAAATGGCAAAATGGTGATAAAGAATTTTAAAAGCAGCAAGAGAAAACAGTTACACACAAAGGAAACCACCATAATTCTGTCAGCGTATTTTTCAGCAGAAACTTTACAGGCCAGAAGAGAGTAGCACTATATATTCAAAGTGTTGAAAGAAAAGAACCTGCAACCAAGAATACTCTATCCAATAAGGCTATCATTCATAATAAAAGGAGAGATAAAGAGTTTCCTAGACAGACAAAAGTTAAAAGAATTCATGACAATTAAACCAACCCTAAAAGAAATGTTAAAGGGGACCCCTTGAGTGGAAAGGAAAGACAATAAGTAGGAGTAAGAAAAGTAAGAAGCACAAAAGCAGTAAAATTAAGTATATCTATAAAAATTTAGTCAAGGGATCCAAAATAAAAGACTGTAAAGTATGACATCATATACCTAAAACAGAGTGGGAAGAGAAGAATGGGTTGAAACTTAAGCAACATCAACAATATAGACTGCTATATGCATAAGATATTATATACAAGCCTAATGGTAACCACAAATCAAAAACTGGTAATAGACGTGCAAAAAAAGAAAGAAAGAAAGAAAAGGGAATCCAAGTATATCACTGAAGAAAGCCAGCAAACCATGAAAGAAAAGAGCAAGAGAAGAAAAAAACACAGAAGAACTACAGAAACAAACATAAAACAAGTAACAAAATGGCAGTAAGTGTATATCTATCAATAATCACTTTAAATATAAATGGACTAAACACTCCGATCAAAAGATATAGGGTGACAGAATGGATAAAAAAGCAAGACTCATCCATTTGCTGCCTACAAGAAACTCATTTCAGGGGTGCCTGGGTGGCTCAGTAGGTTGAACATCTGACTCTTGATTTCATTCAGGTCATGATCCCAGGGTCAGAGGATCAAGCGCTACATTGGGTTCTGAGCTGAGCATGAACCCTGCTTAGGATTCTCTCTCTTTCTCTCTCTGTCCCTCCCCACCACTCTCTCTCTCTCTCTCTCTCTCTCTCTCTCTTTCTCTCCCTCTCTCTCTCTCATGTGCGCGTGCTAAAATAAAAATAAAAAAATTTAAGAAGAGAGAGAGAGACAGAGAGACTCATTCCAGACATACAGTATTCTGTATAGAAGCTGTTTGTTTGACTTGCATGCATTTCTGCCCAGAGTCACACATACACAATCATGGGGGCTTAGTTGGCTCGTACTCCATATCTGACCACAGGAGCAGAACTGGCCCTTCTGTTCCTGATGCTAATAAGGATTAATGTGCCACACCTCCTTGAGCCAGACCAGGCTGTCCCCCTGGAATGGATCAGGGAGGGAAGAGGAATATGCAAATGCCCAGGCTCCTAAGATTGTGAGATATGATAAAAGAAACAGAGAAAAAACCAGCTCACTCAGTACTGCACTTAGGCAAACATAATGACTAACCATTAATCACAAACACAGTATATATATTGCCCTAATGGGAAAAGCTAGTTGGAAGCCTCAACTGAGGGGAGGGCACTGGACCCAGTACCCTCAATCAGGACTCTAACTGGGCTGTTCACCACAGGGCTTCCCCAGCCAGAAAGCTGGATGTTGTATGCACCCAATTTGATGTATTAAGCTTTCTTTGTATACTCTTCTCCCCTTTATGTTTACTATAATTGTTTAATTCCTTATATTCTCTTTCCTTAAAATTAATAAAGTTATCCACAAAACTGAAGGTGTAGCTATCATGAATTATTCTTATTATTCAGAACATAAAGACACATGCATATTGAAAGTGAAAGAATGGTTGGGACATCTAGGTGGCTTAGCCCGTTGAGCATCCGACTTCACCTCAGGTCATAATCTTGCCGTTTACAAGTTCAAGCCCCACATCAGGCTCTATGCTGACAGCTCAGAGCCTGGAGCCTGCTTTGGATTCTGCATCTCCCTCTCTCTGCACCACCCCCCACCTCACTTGTGCTCGCTCTCTCTTGCTCTCTCTCTCTCAAAAATAAACATTTTTTTTTAATTTTAAAAAGAAAGTGAAGGAATGGAAAAGAATTTCTCATGAAATGGAAGTGAAAAAAAAGCTAGAGTAGCAATACTTACATCAGACAAAATATACTTTAAAACAAAGACTGTAATAAGAGACAAAGAAGGACACTATATAATCATAAAGGGAACAATCCAACAAGAAGACATAACAATTGTAATATTTGTACCCCCAACATGAAAGCACTCAAATACATAAAGCAGCTAATACCTTTATTAGCAATCAATATTAATACAATACTAGTAGGGGACATTAACAACCCATTTACATGAATGAATAGATCATCCAAACAGAAAATCAACAAGGAAACAGTGGCTTTGAATGACACATTTGATCAGATGGATTTAACAGATATATTCAGAACATTCCATCCCAAAACAGTAGAATACATATTTTATTCAAGTACACATGAAACACTGTCCAGAATAGATCACATGTTAAGCCACAAAACAAGTCTCAACAAATTCAATAATATCAAAGTGATACCATGCATCTTTTCTGACCACAATAGTATGAAACTAAAAATCAATCACAAGAAAAAATCTGGAAAGAACACAAATAATGGAGGTTAAATAACATGCTACTAAACAATGAATGGGTCAACCAGAAATCAGAAGAATAAAAAAAATACATGGAGTCAAATGAAAATGAAAACACAGTGATCCAAAATCTTTTGGATGCAGCAAAAGCAGTTCTAAGAGAGAAGTTTAGAGAAGAAGGGAAATAATAAAGATTAGAAGAAATGAAATAGAAACTAAAAATAAACAACAAAACATATCAGTGAAGACAGGAGCTGGTGCTTTGAAAAGATCAACAAAATTGACAAACATTTAGCCAGATCATCAACAGAAAAAAAGAGAGAGAGAGAGAGAGAAGTGGGTGGGGGAACTCAAATAAACAAAATCAGAAATGAAAAAGGAGAAATAACAACTGACACCACAGAAACACAAAGGATTATAAGAGAATGTTATAAAAAGTTATATGCTAACAAACTGACAACCTAAAAGAAAAGGACAAATTCCTAGAAACATACAACCTCCCAAAACTGAATCAGGAATAGAAAACTTGAACAGACTGATTACCAGCAATGAAATTGAATCCATAATCAAAAATCTCTGAACAAACAAAAGTCCAGACCGGATGGCTTCACGGGAGAATTTTACCAAACATTTAAAGAAGAGTTAAAATCTATTCTTTGCAAACAATTCCAAAAAATAGAAGAGGAGGGAAAGCTTCTAAATTCATTCCATGAGGCCAGCATTACCCATATAACAAAACCAGATAAAGATACTACAAAAAAAAGAGAACTACAGGCCAATATCTCTGATGAACATAGATGCAAATATCTTCAACAGAATATTAGCAAACTAAATCCAACAATACATTAAAAAATACATTCATCACAAGCAAGTGGGATTTATTCCTGGGATGTTAGGGTAGTTCAATATTTGCAAATCAATCGGGGCACCTGGGTGGCTCAGTTGGTTAAGCGGCCAACTTCAGCTCAAGGTCATAATCTCAGCAGTCGGTGAGTTCAACCCCTGCATCGGGCCCTGTGCTGACAGCTCGGAGCCTGGAGCCTGCTTCGGATTCTGTGTCTCCCTCTCTCTCTGCCCCTCCCCCGCTCACGCTCTGTCTTTCTCACTCTCAAAAATGAATAAATGTTAAAAAAAATATTTGCAAATCAATCAACGTGAGACATCATATCAATAAGAGAAAGGATAAAAACCATACAATCATTTCAATAGATGCAGAAAAAGCATCAAAGTGCAACATCCATCCATAACAAAAACCCTCAACAAGGTAGGTTTAGAGGGAACATACCTCAACATAATAAAGGCCATATATGAAAAACCCACAGTGAACATCATACTCGATGGTAAAAAAAAAAACTGAAAGCTTGTCTTCTGAGATCAGGAAGAAGACAAGGATGCCCACATTTGCCATTTTCTTATTCAACATAGTACTACAAGTCCTAGCCATAGTAATAAGTCAAAAAATAAAATAAAATAAAAAAGGCATCCAAATTAAAAAAGAAGTAAGACTGTAACTATTTGCAGATGACATGATACTATATGTAGAAACCCCTAAAGACTCCACCAGTAAACCACAGAACTAATAAATGAATTCAGGAAGGTCACAGGACACAAAATCAATGTGCAGAAGAACACTGAATTTCTATAGACTAAAAATGGAGCAGCAGAAAGAGAAATCAAGGGAAAAAATCCCATTTACAACTGCACCAAAAGTAATAAAATACCTAGGAATAAACCTAACCAAGGAGGTAAAAGATCTATACTCTGAAAACTATAAAACACTGATGAAAGAAATTAAAGATGACACAAACAGAAAGATGTTCCATGCTCATGTATTAGAAGAACAAATATTGTTAACATGTCCATATGACTCAAAGCAATCTACTATCAATTTACTAGATCTAATGCAATCCCTATCAAAATATCAATAACATTTTTCACAAAACTAGTACAAAATATCCTAAAATTCGTTAGAAACCACAAAAGATTGCAAATAGCCAAAGCAATCTTGAAAAAGAAGAACAAAACTAGAGCTATCACAATCCTAGATAACAAGATACACTACAAAGCTGAAGTAATCAAAAAAGTATGGTACTGGCACAAAAACAGACACAGAGAACAATGGACCACTTTCTTAATACCCAAAAATAAACTAAAAATGGATTAAGGACCTAATGTGAGACCTTAAACCATAAAAATCCTAGAAGAGAGCACAGGTATTAACTTCCCTGCCATCAGCCATAGCAACCTTTTTCTAGGTATGTCTCCTAAGGTAAGAGAAACAAAAACAAAATAAACTATTGAGACGACATCAAAATAAAAAGCTTCTGCACAGCAAAGAAAACAATCAAAACTAAAAGACAACCTACTATGTGGGAGAAGATATTTGCAAATGACACATCTAATCAAGGGTTAGTAACGAAAATGTGTAAAGAACTTATACAACTCAACACCAAAACCCAAATAATCCAATTAAAAGTGGACAGAAGACATGAACAGACATTTCTCCAAAGATCTACAAATGGCCAACAGACACATGAAATATGCTCAACATCATTCACCATCAGGGAAATGTAAATCAAAACCACAATGTTAGAATGAATAAAATCAACAACACAAGAAACAAGTACTGGCAAGGATGTGGAGAAAAAGGAACACTTACACACTGCTGGTGGGAATGCAAATGGTGCAATCACTGTGGAAAACAGTTTAAATGTTTCTCAAAATTTGAAATAGAATTACCATATGATTTAGTAATTCCACTACTGGGTATTTACCCAAAAGATACGAAAGCACTAATTTTAAAAGATATATGTAGCCCTATGTTTATAGCAGCATGATTTACAATAGCCAAGTTATGGAAGCAGCCCAAGTGTCCATCCATAGAGGAATAGATAAAGAAAATGTGGTAGACACACACAATGGAATATTACTCAGCCATAAAAAAAAATGGAATCTTGGGGTGCCTGTGGGGTTCGGTTGGTTAAGCTTCTAACTCTTGATCTCAGCTCAGGTCTTAATCTCAGGGTTGTGAATTCAAGCCCCATGTTGAGCTCCGTGCTAGGTGTAAGCCTAATTTAAGAAAACAAAGAATGGAATCTTACCACTTGCAACAACATGATAGATCTAGAGAGTACAAGGCTAAGTTAAATCAGCCAGAGAAAGACAAATACCATATAATTTCCCTCATATGTGGAATTTAAGAAACAAAACAAATGAACAAAGAAAAACAGAGACAAACCAAAAAACACTCTTAACTACAGAGAACAAACTAATGGTTACCAGAGGGGAGGTGGATGGGGGGATGGGTAAAATAGGTGACGGGGATTTCTTAAGAGCACACTTACTGTGATGAGCACTGAGTAATGTTGTTGAGTCACTAAATTGTACACCTGAAACAAACATAACACTGTATGTAAACTATACGGGAATTAAAATAAAATAAAATAAATCTGGCTGCCAGTAAAAAAACAAAAGGTTATCTGGATTGCCCATAGTTCATGTAGCTAGCATGCTGTACAGAGGACTAGATTTCATATCCTCTAACTAAAGAATGAGCTCAAAAGATAGTATCCTTCTCTATCTCTATCCTGTCTCCAAATTCTTGTTCTATTGCTCATAGGAATACTCATACATAGTACATACATACATACATACATACATACATACATACCTTCAGTGGGCAAGTGCAATTTGAATCCACCTCTTTCCTTTAAACAGCAGAAAAAATTCAAGAACCTGCCCAACAGACCTTAGGACTTAGAATATGATAAGAACTCAGGCCTGGTTGCAATGCCACAGTAATGTTTTGCAGCTAAAAACATGAGTTGACAAGCTCTAGAAAGGCGAAGAGATGAACGTTGAGATAAATAGTAATTTCACAATCAGTGGGTAAAGAGTGAAGAGAGAGAGCATATAAAGAAGATACATTCTTCATGTTTTGCATTTCATTTCAGTTTCTTATACATACTTTACATCCTGAGTGGAAAATTAGTCCCACTCACTGCTCACTCTAAAGTTGCCAGCAATCATGGGATGACTTCTAAAAAATTCTGATTTCTTACAAAAACATGTAGATTAGAGACTTTTTCACCAAGAACAGGAAGCCTCTTGGGGCTCCTGACCCTATCACTGCCACTCTGATTACTTCTGTTCTCAGAAGTACCCCAAATTGTACAAACCAAAATTATTTCCTTGAATCAACACTGTGCTGAGAATTCAGCGACTTCATTCCTAAGCTAGGAAAAACAGCTTCCCAGAGTTAACTCCTAAAGCCAAAATAGAAAACAACCAGCAACTGGCTTGAGGGTTTGCCCTTGGTGCCCCAAGGAGGACTTAATATTTAATTTCAACAAAATGAAATAAACTTGATCATTTCCCCCATTTCAGTGCAATTTGCAGGGCTATTCCTCTTTCCATTACACTCCCTCCCTCAGTTGACCCCTAGTCCCGACCACAGTGCCCTCCCAGGGTGATGGTTTCATTCACGGTCCATGCTTGGTTAAGCACTGGTTCTGAAAATGTCAGTGTATAACTGTCCCTAAGACAGGTATGTTCAGAGCCGGAGTTGTAAGTATGACCTTGTCAACCCCTCTGAAATTCTAATGCCTACAAAATAACCGTCTAAGTCTCTATTTCCCTTATCTGATGCCACAGCACCTATGGCTGCTTTCAGTAACTCTAAACTAACTCTTCCACTGTATAGATATTGGTGTCCAAGATAAAAGCTTTCTGAGTTTCATTCAGCTTACCTGGAATGGAAACACGGGATTTTGTTAAGGCTAAGCATTTTCTTCTTCGAATGTCAAGCTTGTCTTTATTATTTTTTGGCAAAATATAAATCTGATCACCATGGAGCCAGATGAATTTTCTGGGATTATATGATTGGATATTCATATTGTTTTGTGTAGTAAAATAAATATCCATAAGGCAGAAATCCTGCCTAAGACTCTGTGTCCCGTTCCTCTTATACAAAAGTACTATTTTCCCACAGCAGGGCTTTGGATATTAGTTCCTTAGGTCGTGCCCAAGACAATCTGCAGCTACAGAACACTTTAACAATGGCTCTTAATCACTTGGGGGTGTCTATCTATCTCCTTCAAAAACTGGTTGAAGGCTGTGGGCTTTCTCTCTAAGAAAATGCACACAGGCACACATAAAGGCTGTTAATAATTTCAAGATGTTCACATCCCCCTAAAGCCCAACCATTTTGCCCATACTTTGACCCCAATCCTGTCCTTCTCTGCCAGTGGAAGGGGATGCTCATGCAGGAAATGCCAGCTTACCCCATCTGTTGATGGTACCCCCCTTTCTCCCACAGAAGCTTGTTACTTAACCCAGAGAGGGTACTCTCCTTAATTCCTCTGAGTCCCAGTTTCCCCACAAAATAAGAACTATAATATGTGCCAAACCACTACAAGGTATGATATTGTGAAAATAAAATACAGGAAGAAACATAAATATATTCTGAATTATGGATGAAACATTGCACATTTGTGCAATTTTGTTGGTGAAGAGTGCATGTGTCAGCAGTAATGGGCTCTGTCCATTCTGCTTCCAATCTCTTCTGTCTATGTTTGCTGATCACACCAGATCATTGGTTTGATTTGATTTTTCACTGAGCGCTTCTGGGGTCCACGGTGCTTACACACGCCTTTGCAAATGAGGGTGTGTGTGAGAGGAACTGCAAGCCTGCTGATTCTTTAATGACAGTGTATTGGCACCTGGGGAACAGCCAAATGTTGCTGCAATCCCAATAATTCAGAGGCCTCCATAAATCACCCAGATGAGAACGAAATGCTAAAGCAGGGATATTGCTTTCTGCTGCCAAGAAGAGAGAATGAATGGTTTAAGGGTTCCTTTAGGGGTGACCTAGTTGTCCAATAACCCATTCCTCAAGTTGTCATGTGTAACCAAGGACCTCAAAGACAGCATGCAGGGAAAAAAATAAAGATGATAATGAAAATGTTATACTAGGCTTTTTTGCATGTTAACTGCTTTAATAGATTTACAGTACTTATTTAGACAAGTTTACTTGTTACGATAGCCTAACCGCTGTTAACAAATACATCCAAAGATGCGTAACAGACTTGTGCAAGTGGAGTCTCTCTCTCCCTCACATGAAGAGTCTAAGGCATTTCCTGTTTGGTTCTGCAAAACTATACAGGGCCCCAGACTGACAGAGGTTCTGTCAGCCTCAATACATGCAATGTTGTCCTGTCACAGACACGTTAAACACAAGAGGGTAAAGACTAGAGAGAATTAGGTTTGGTGCGTTTAATGGAGCATACCTGTGAGACAGACATAATGCTTCTGCTCATGTGGCATTAGCTATACTGAACTGCAGGCAAACTCTGGGAAATAACTATAATTTCGCTGTGTACCTCGGGAAAAAAAAAGGAAATGGATTTTCATGAGTGTCTAGCTCTCTCTTCCCAGAAATTATTATAAAAATAATGATTTTGAAATGAATTTTTGGCCAGTATTTGGGGGAACAAACTCACCTGGTTAATTTATTCATGTACACTTTCACTTAGCATGCATTTATCAAGCATCTAGTCTGTGCTAATCACTCTTTAGGCACAGGAAACACAGCTTTTTTAAAAGTTGACAAGGTCTTTGTAAGCATAGAGCTTACATTTTTGTGTGGTCAGACACCAAACAAGAAAAATAAGTGACCTACATGAGATATTAGTGTTGAGTAGTAAGAAGAAGAAGAAAGTAGGGAAGCAAATAGGGAATGTTGACCACAGGTGGTTTGCAACTTTAGACTGGGCAGTCAGGTTAAGTTGCCTGAGTTTGGTTAAAAAAAAAAAAAAAAAAAAAAGAGGTTTAGATTTTCCTCCTTTTTAAAAAATGCATTATAAAATAATTCAGACACAAAAGGGTATAGTATGCTTTTAACTGTGAAATATAAGCTTCCTAAAACTCTCCAGAAATATCATCTCTGCTTTGTTTAACAATCCATAATATTGGGAGTCAGCCCTGGAAATCATATTTTTAAACACATAAACCAAACAGAATATATTCCAAAGGAAGCAACCAGGATAGCAAAGGAAGTTGAAACCACATTCATATTCAATTCTCCATTTATACATTCAACAACAAATGTATTCTGAGCCCTGACTCTGTGCCAGGCTCTCTTCTCTTGAGAGCGGTGAAAGAACTGACAATAAATAGGTAACAATTAAATAAGAGAGCTGAGCAGTGCAGGGCCCTAAAACAAGATTGAGTTTGGCAGGTCTGAGTAACAGAAGAGGAGTACAATTCAAGCACCCTGGACAAGGGAGGGCTCTTGTCCAAGGGTTAGCAAAATAGGGTACAGACTTGCAGGCCACAGTAAGGAGCTTGGATTTTCTTTCCTTTGAATATTTGAAAGCCATTTGGAAGGTTTGAGTAGGCAGTGACGTGGCGAGCATATTACTTTCCTATGATGCTGTAACAAATTACCACAAACTTAGCTGCTTAAACCAACACAAATGTAGTTCCTTATCATCTTAGGGACCAGAAGTCTGAAATCATTCTTACTAGGCTAAAGGAAACAGTGTTGGCATGACTGGTTCCTTCTGGAAGCTCTTGGAGAGAATCCATTTCCTTGCCTTTCCCAGATCCTAGAATCCTACTTGCTACATTCCTTTCTCCTTCTCTCATTCAGTCCAACCTTTTGTCCATTGTGACATCCCCTACTTGTATCTAACGTTGAATCTCCCTTTGCCTCCTTCTTACAAAGATACCTGTGATTACATTTCAGGCCCATCAAGGACTCCAGGACAATCTCCCCATCTCAAGATCCCTATCTTGATCATATCTGCAAAGTCCATCTTGCCATATAGATAACATTTATGGATTTCAGGGATTAGAACCTGGATATTTTCAGGAGCCATTATTCAGTCTGTCACAAACACCTGAAGCAATTTCAGCCAAGAGTCATATTTCCCAAAATATGTTCTTCAAATCTTGAAGATGTTACTAATCGTTACACAAGTTAAAAATTTTTCCTGAACAAATTAGTTTGGGGAAAATGGATTAAGTGAAAATAAGCAATTGTTCTTATTTCTCAGAGCCTCAAATCAAACTTTCCAAGACAAAACATAGATGCAGTTTATGTGAGCACTGAACCACCTGTTTCCACAGGACAGTTTATAAAACTGACATCCCCTGAAGTTCTAGGAGATACTGGCTTGGAACATCCTCAGGTAGGACAAGCTGCTTTGAGATATTTGAAGAACTGTCATTTGAAAATGAAGTAGACTTGTATAAGGCCCTGGAGGTGAAACTAGGAACAAATGGGAAATGACAGAAGGTCAAATTTGGGCTCAGTATCAGCCTTCTAAGAATCTGCTAAGATGAAATGGGCCTCTCCAAAATGCAGTTGAGTTTCACCTCACCAAGAGTGTTCATGATGGTCCATATGGGTGCTTCTCAGATTTTACTGTGACATTTGCATCATTGGAGATTTTGACTAGTAAGTCTGGAGTTGAGCCTGTGATTCTCCCTTTCTTCCACGAGGCAATACTGATGCTGCTAGATGATGAAGAGAGATTCAAGAACTGGGTAAGTGGTTAGACCCAACAGTCTTGATATATGTTGAGTTCTATGCACCGCTGGCATTACCAGGAACTTCCTGTTGTTGAGGGTTTATCCTCAACAATGAACATAAAATAATAAAACACTTAAAACTATGGGATGATTGATACTGCAACATAGAAAATATAACCAAGTCAATAAGTTTTGTGTGGAGGAGAGATTTCTTTCCAACTTTGTATTAAATTTAGGAAGTACAGTATCTTTCAGACAGACATAGATATAAATATACAATTTCTATATGAATCCTACTTTTGATCACTTATGAGCTTGGAAACAAGGTAAATAAGCTTATGAGAATTGTGTATAGAATAAGAATAAATCCATTCTGAATTGCAGTATAAAACTGGCCTGATTTTATTGGGTTAACTCAATGACAAGCTAAGCTTGACTCATTCAACAAATAATTTAGTATCTATTATGTACCAGATATTTCACTAGGCACCGGGGAGCCAGCAGTGGGCAAAACAGACATGATCTCAGCCTTCATGGAGCTTAGCAGACCCTAAATAAGTAATTACCCAATTAAGCAATAAAACCTATGATAAATGCTATTACACTTATCAGGGAGCCGTAAGAGAGTATTGGAAGTATGGGAATAAGAAACTAAGCTGAGTCATATTAGACAGGTAGGTTTCTGAGAACAAGCTTGGAACACCTCAATTCTGTCTGCCTTCCAGAAGTTTCTCCACAAAAAAAAAGGCAAAATATAAACTCCTGTTATCTCAGTGAGCAGATGTCAATGATTAGAAAAAAAAAGTCCCCAAAAATAAAAGGCAATGCCTCTGCCTAATTAGTGGATCCTTTCCACAACCTTAAGAGAGGGAAAATCTCCACTTTTACTTTCAAAATCTTGTGAACACAAAGAGACATAAAAAAGTTATAATGATGATGATGATGATGACGATGATGAAGAACCATCTCTGTTTTTTAGCACCTCCTACTTCCTGAACCATAGGGATGAAATTGGCAGTGAACACAAGGCTCTGTTCTAGTTCCTTCTTGTTGTCCCAAGGTTATTTTTTGTGGTGCTATTGTTTTATGGGTATATGAAATGTTTCCTGGTAAACTACTAACTCACTAATAAACAGTAGAGATTCGGAAACCTGTGATTGGTCCTGTTGATTTTAGGTTGGAAAGATGAAAAAGTGATCTGTTTATTTTTATTAGTGCATAGTGTTATGTATCACAATTTATTTATTCATTCTACAACTGACAGATATTTGGCTTGTTTCTGGTTTGATGCTGTTAAGAATGATGAAGAATAAAATTGCTCTGAACATTCTTTGACATATAGTACACATTTATATACATTTCAGTTGTGCATATATACCTTGGAGTAGAACTGCTAGGTCAGAGGGTATACATGTATGTTGAGCTTTTACAGACACTATCAATTTTCCAGGGTAGTTGTAACAACTTATACCTTGCACCAGCAGCATATAAAAGTCCCAGCTGTGGGCCACCTGGGCGGCTCAGTCAATTAAGCATTTGACTCTTGATTTCAGCTTAGGTCATGATCTTAAGGTTACTGAGATTGAGACCCTCATCTGGCTCTGTACTGACAATGCAAAGGCTGCTTGGGAATCTCTCTCTGCTCCTCCCATGTTCATTCGCTCGTGCTCTCTCTCTCTCCCTCTCTCCCAAAATAAAATAAAAACTTTTTTTAAAAGTCCCAGTTCTTACACCTTCTTGCTAAGAGTTAGTATGGTCAGTCCTTTTCATTTTAGTCATTCTGGCAGATGTGTAGAAATAATCACATTATGTAGTATCACAATAATACTTAGAGAAATGAGAGAAAAATGAATCACTCTCATGAGTAATTTTATTTAAAAGACTCTGTGTTACTTATTAAATGCTCACCTAGAGCCCATAGGAAATTTAAATGACTTAAAAAAGTAAAGAAATACCCCCTTATGGTTTTTGTTTCCATTTCCCAGTTTACTGAGGTTGAGCAACTTTCTTTTTTTTTTTTTAATTTTTTAACATTTATTCATTTTTGAGAGACAGAGCATGAGCAGGGGAGGTGCAGAATTTGAAGCAGACTCCAGGCTCTGAGCTGTCAGCACAGAACCTGTTGTGGGGCTTGAACTCATGAACCATGAGATCATGACCTGAGCTGCCATCAGACGCTTAATCGACTGAGCCCCGCAGGCACCCCACAACTTTCTTTCTTTGTTGGACACTAAGTATGCTTTTTCCTGGAAAAGATCTATGCAAGTCTTATGCCCACTTTCTATTGGGTTGTCTGTCTTTTTCCTTCCTTGATTTGCAGGAATATCTTACGACAATGAGTTTTTTGTCAGTGATACATATTGCAAATATATTTTGTGAATGAACGGCTGTCTTTTTCATATTCTTAATGGTTTCTTTAAATGAATAAGGAATCCTAATTTTTCTTTGATTGGTGCTCTCTTTCTTCCCAAGGTCATATTCACATTCCCCTTTGATATCTTCCAGGAGTTTTAGTGCTTTACCTTTCACATTTAAAACTTCAATCTATTTCTTTGTGTCTTCTTCAATTTCCTTCATAAGTTTTCCATAGTTTTCAACATACAGATCTTTTACATCTTTCATTAGATTTATTCCTAGGTATTTTATGGTTCAGTTCTTGGTGAAACTGTAAATGGGAATTCATGTATCAGTTCTAGCAGCTTTTTGGTGGCATCTTTCAGGCTTTCCATATAGAGTATCATGTCATCTGCAAAAAGTGGAAGTTTGACATCTTCTTTGTCAATTTAGGTGCCTTTTATTTCATTTTGTTGTCTGATGGCCAAGGCTAGGACTTCCAACACTATGTTAAACAACAGTGGTGAGAGTGGACATCCCTGTTGTGTTCCTGATCTCAGCTATCTCAGGGAAAAAGCTCTCAGTTTTTCCCCATCGAGGATGATATTAGCTGTGGGCTTCTCATATATGGTTTTTATGATGTTAAGGTATGTTCCTTCTATCCCGACTTTCTTGAGGGTTTTTATTAAGAAAGATTAGTATATTTTGTCAAATGCTTTTCCTGCATCTATTGACAGGATCATTTTGTTCTTATCCTTTCTTTTATTAATGTGATGTATCACATTGATTGATTTGTGAATCAATATAATGTGAGACAGAAAACCATCAAAACCCTAGAGGAGAAAACAAGCAACAACCTCTTTGACCTCAACTACAGCAATTTCTTGCTCAACACGTCTCCCAAGGCAAGGGAAATAAAAGCAAAAATGAACTATTGGGACCTCATCAAGATGAAAAGCTTCTGCACTGCAAAGGAATCACTCAACAAAACTAAAAGGCAACTGATGGAATGGGAAAAGATATTTGCAAATAACATCGGATAAAGGGTTAGTATCCAAAATCTATAAAGAACTTACCAAACTCAACACCTGAAAAACAAATAATCCCATGAAGAAATGGGCAGAAGACAGAATAAACACTTTTCTAAAGAAGACATCCAGATGACCAACAGGCACGTGAAAAGATGCTCAACATCACTCATCATCAGGGAAATACAAATCAAAACCACACTGAGATACCACCTCACACTCAGGAAACAACAGATGTTGACCAAGATGTGAAGAAACGGGAACCCTCTTGCACTGTTGGTAGGAATGCAAACTAATGCAGCCACTCTGGAAAACAGTGTGGAGGTTCCTCAAAAAATTAAAAATAGAGCTTCCCTACAACTCAGCAATAGCACTACTAGGAATTTATCCAAAGGATACAGGAATGCTGATTCATAGGGGCACATGTACCCAAATGTTTATAGCAGTGCTTTCAACAAAAGCCAAATTACGGAAAGGGCCTAAATGTCCATCAACTGATGAATGAATAAGGAAGATGTAGTTTATATGCAGGACGGAATACTACTTGGCAATGAGAAAGAATGAAATCCTGCCATTTGCAGCAATGTGGATGGAACTGAAAGGTATTATGCTAAATGAAATAAGTCAGTCAGAGGAAGACAGATATCATATGTTTTCACTCATATGTGGAACTTGAGAAAGTTAACAGAAGACCATGGGAGAAGGGAAGGGAAAAATAGTTATAAACACAGAGAGAGAGGGAGGCAAACCATAAGAGACTCTTAAATACAGAGAACAAACTGAGGGTTGATGGGGTGCGGGGCAGAGGAGAGGGGAAAATGGGTGATGGGTATTGAGAAGGGCACTTGTTGGTTTGAGCACTGGGTGTTGTATACAAGTGATGAATCACGGGAATCTACCCCCAAAACGAAGAGCACACTATATACACTGTGTGTTAGCCAACTTGACAATAAATTATATTTAAAAAAAATAATAATAATAAATAAAACTTCAATCTACCTGGAATTGACTTTCATGTACATGATTGTGGAAAATCTCAAACTTATGCAAAATTAAAAAGAATAATATAATAAATCCAATGGTATCTTTTACCCAGCTTCAATAATTGTCAACTGATAGCCAACCTTGTTCTATTTATAACCACATCATGAACACATGGTTTTTAACACTGTATATGTTTGAAACCAATCTCATCTGGTCCTATCTTTGGCCCGTGGGAGACTGTTCATTGTTCATCTCCAACCGTGAGTCGATGCTATTGGTGCCCCATCTAGATCTCTTTCATAGGGCTATGTAGCTATCCCTCAGCTGCTGGAACACAGCACTGAATGCTTCTGTCCCCCCAAATTCATATATTGAATTATTACTCTCCAATGTGACAGTATTAAGTGGTGCTTTGGGGCGGTAATTAGAATTAGATAAGATAATGAGGGTGAAGCCCTGGTGAATGGGATTAATGCCCTTATAAAAAGAATGAGAGAGTTTCTTCCTCTCTCTGCTCTCCACCACGAAAGAATACAATAAGAAGTTGGCAATCTGCAACCAGGAAGAAGACTCTCAACAAACTCAACCATGCTGGCACCCTGATCTTGCACATCCAGCCTCCAGAACTGTGAGAATAAATTTCAGATGAATATAAACCACGCAATCCATGGTACTTTGCTATAGCAGCCTGAGTTTACTAAGACAGCGGCTAATGGCTAACACTTTGTCCTACTTCACGAGAGAACTGCTCTTGAATAATAGGAGCCACTTACCATAGGAAATTATGCTCCCTCCCACACACAGACCTAGGGCAACTCATTACCAGAAACTGACTGATTCAGGGGTATCAGAGGGATTGGCACTACATGTCATTTATGCTCCAGAGTTCTTTCCCCCATGCACACACATGGATCAGGCCAGTGCTAGACTTTACATGAAACTTTCAACTCATTCCCCTTCCCTATCCTGACTCACTCTTTCCCTTATAGATTAAATCACAAGCACCAGAATCCCCTTCTCAGGGTCTGCTTCTAAAGAACTCAGTATGAATTGCTGACCCCAAAGTTATTCACTTATTCAGGAGTTTCTTTTAATAGAAACTGGCACTTCAAGTGGCACCTGGGTGGCTCAGTTAGTTAAGCATCTGACTTCAGGTCATGATCTTGCAGTTCATGAGTTCCAGCCCTGAGTCGGGCTCTGTGCTGACAGCTCAGAACCTGGAGCCTGTCTCTCTCTCTCTCTGCCCTTCCCCCACTCGTGCTCTGTCTCTCTCTCTCTCAAAAATAAATAAACATTTTTAAAAAATTGTTTAAGGGGTGCCTGGGTGGCTCAGTCGGTTAAGTGGTTGACTTCGGCTCGGGTCGTGATCTCGCGGTTTGTGAGTTCGAGCCCCGTGTCGGGCTCTGTGCTGACAGCTCGGAGCCTGGATCCTGCTTCGGATTCTGTGTCTCCCTCTCTCTGACCCTCCCCCGTTCATGCTCTGTCTCCCTCTGTCTCAAAAATAAATAAACATTAAAAAAAAATTTTTTTAATTGTTTAAGAAACTGGCACTTCAAGATTATTCTGGGTTTTAGGAGGTTCCACGAGGATATGGGCACCTGAGAAGTACAAGAGCACCAAGACGAGAGATACAGGGAAAAAAAGGTACCTGGATTAAAGAAAAACCTCAACTACTTGTTTTCCATTTAAACTTTTCTCCCTGGGTATTTCTCAATTCATAATATTTTCTGCAAAATGCTCTGAAACTTCCTTAAGGCACAATCCTGATTTCCTGTGGGCTAAAAACCTGTGCCTACATTGAACAGGTCTTAATAAAGAATGTGTGTCAGAGGTTATATGAGCAACTCCCTGGTAAATGGGATTTATATTATATCTTTAAAACAAACTATTAAGCACTAGCTGAGGTCAGGTCCTGTTAAACCTCCCTGAGGGCATTCCAGGATTGTCCAGAAATTTTGATACTGAAATCTGCTTGAAGAGAAACTGCTTATTTTCCACTTGAGAAGATATCTAGCCTATCTTATAAAATATAATTTCAATTTTGTTTCATCTTCTTCCATAAGCCCCACAAAATCATCAATAAATGCCTACTAATTTTTAAGTTTGGAAAGGTAACTCACAAGCAAACATTCCCAAAGTGGGGTTAGTAAGAGTTTTTTTCTCCCTGAGGGATCTAACAAATGCCCCAATCTTCCCACGGTGAGAACTTTTTAAGAACAGGATCTAAGATGTTCCCAGAAGATTGAGAACACTTTGGATCATACTTCTGGCTCCCACAGGCCCAGAAAATTCTGTTGTTCCTCTAAGCACCCACCCTTAGAACTCTACTAGTCAAGATCCCATTCATAATTCTCATAGGACTTTGCGGGGATTAATCTAGAACTCTGGCTGTATCGATGCTGTTTGGAACTTAGCATGATAAAACAATAAGAAAACTATATTAGAATAGCGACTTAGTCTGTTCACAGCTACAACCATGTCTGACATATGTGCTCAGTAAACAATTATTGAATGAACTGGGGGAATTCTACTATTAACAATGTTAATAAAAACTTTCAAGCCTCTTCCATAGCAAATCACAAAGCTGAGTTGTGAAGCCAAGTCTGTCTTGCTCCAAAGTTACTCCACGGTGCCCAAATATATGACTGGCACTGTGTAAAATTCCTTCAGTGAGTCATGGGCAAGAACATGAGTCATGTTCTCAGGAAGCTAGGATTTGGGAATGGTGGTAGAAGCTAGTTCTAGTTAAAAATAACTTTGATAGGCTTCCAGTTTTAGCTCCAACATGTAGAGGTCGATAGTCATCACTTCTATCCTTACAACAATGCAGGGAAAAAACTAAACAAACTGAAAACCAATGACTTTTCTTAGATCCAAGAGAACTCAAGTCTTAGAGCCAACCACTATCCTGAAATCTGGAAAGACAGATGAATAATTGATATCACAATCATGATCATCATGACCTGGAGCAGGTATGGAATCATGACCTGGAGCAGAGACTACTGGAGCCATAAACTAGTAGAGTTTAAGTGGTCATGTTCATAAATCCCTGGTGGCTGGGTTTCCTATCTTGGGAATGAAAAATTCCTAGGGGCTACAGTCTTAGAGGGGAGCCCAGACTTTCATGGATTTACCACCAGGAACTCTATACATTTCTCACTGTAAAGGGCCAAGAAAGTTCCTTCATGGATCTGTCAGGGGAGTAGGGAAAGTAACCATAGTAAAACATACCAGAGAATTCTCCATGACAAAGGACCATTCTGCAGAGGAAAACTCTTTACCTCCTCTGAAGGGAAGGATAAGGATAAAGGATAAGGATAAAGGAGAAAACTCTTTATCTCCTCTGAAGGGAAGGACATTTCCTCAACTCCATTCTTCTCTAGCCTTCCTGTCTCACCAAAGATAGAAAAAGTAAAAGCTAAGAAACTGTTGTGAAGATTACAGACCAGGAACACAGAATTACTAAAAGACTGAGATTTGTTCATAAAAATATAGAACACCTAACCACCAGTACACTTGACTACCATACCAACAGGGCTCCAGTATATTAACAGTGGATTACATCTTAAAGTGTTGCAGCAGACTAATGAGGAGTTCTTAGGAAAGCCCAAAAGATAAGAGGGGCAACTAGGACACTAGAGGAATTTAAAGGCTCTGGAACCAAGGGGATGCCTGGGTGGCTCAGTTGGTTCAGCGTCAGACTTCAGCTCAGGTCATGATCTCACTGTCTGTGAGCCTGAGCCCCTTGTTGGGGCTCTGTGCTGACAGCTCAGAGCCTAGACCCTGCTTCGTATTCTGTGTCTTCCTCTCTCTGCCCCTTCCCTGCTCATGCCTCTGTCTCTCTCTCAAAAGTAAATAAACATTAAAAAAAAAAAATTAAAGCCTCTGGCACCCAGAAATAAAGGAAACAAACAACTCCTGGCTAGGTTAATTAAAAAAAACCTCACACTAAAGGTCTATTTATCTCAGTTCCTATTACCAAATACACCTATCAAATACATCATACCTATCCTGCCTAGATTTAAGAAAAAATTACAAGGAATTAAAAAACTACAAAGAATACTAAAAGGCAAGAAAAAATATAATCTGAAGATAAAAAGCAAGCATCAGAATCAGGCTCAAATACAACACAGATTTTGGAACCATCAGACAGAAGATTTAAATCAACAATGACTAATATATTAATGGCACATAACACACAAGAACAGATGGGAAGTCTAAGCAGAAAGATGGAAATTCTAAGAAAGCATCAAAGGTAAATGCTAGAAATCAAAAACACTATAACATAAAAATAATGGCTTTGATGGGCTCAGCAGTGGACAAGACAGAACTGAAGAGTCAATGAGCTTGAAATAAGTCTATAAAACTTACTCAAACTAAAATCTAAAGATAAAAAAGAATGAAAAAAACACAACATCCAAGATCTGAAGGACAATTTTGAAACTTATAACCTATGTGCAATTGAATTACCAGAAAAAGAAAAAAAAAAAAAAAAACAGAAGAAAATTTTGAAGTAATGGCTGAGAATTTTCCAAAGTTAATGGCAGACACTAAATCACAGATATAGGAAGCCTAGGAACAACCAAAGGAGATAAATACCAAAAACTCTACAATAGTTATATCATAATCATACTGAAAAGGAAAGAAAAACTCTTGAAAGAAGTCAGAGGAAAAAACTTTACCTATAGAGGTATAAGCATAAGAATTACAGTGGACTTATCAGAAACCATACAAGCAAAAACAGAGTAGATAAAATAGCAATAATCACTTTAAATGAGAACGGTCTAAACACACCAATTTAAAAGACGAAGAATGTCAGAGAAGTGTTTTTTTTAAATAGGGAATATATATATATATATATATATATATATATATATATATATATTTATATATATATATATATTTATACACAAATATACATATATATGAATATGTGTACATATACATATCCATAATATATGTATTATAATATATATGTACATAAATAATACAATATTGGACTCAATGTATATATATTGGGAAGAAAGGGGAAAAATGCCTTTGTTCTCAAATGACTGATAGTCCAAGTAGGAAATCCCAAAGAATAGACTAAAAATTCCTGGAATAATAAGCAAGCATAGAAAGTCCAGGATATAAAGTTGATATCCAAAAGTCAATTACTTTCCTATATATCAGAAATTAATAACTGAAATATGAAATTAAAAACACAATACCATTTACAATAGCACCCAAAAAATGAAATACTTAGATATAAATATAATGGAATTTTATTCCACACAATGGAATATTATTCAGCCTTTAAAAAGAAGAAAATCCTGATATCTGCAACAATATGGAAGAACCTAGAGGGCATTACACTAAGTGAAATAAGCCAGAGAAAGACAAATCTCATATAATACTACTTGTATGTGGAATCTAATAAATAAATAAATAAATAAATAAATAAATAAATAAAGTCATAGCACCAGACAGTAGAATGGCGGTTATCAGAGGTTGGGGGTGGGGGACAAGGGAAGATATTGATCAAAGGGTACATACTTTCAGTTATAAGATGAATAAGTCCTGGGAACCTAATGTACAGTATAGTGACTATAGTTAATGATAATGTATTATATACTTGAAATTTGCTGAGACCTCTCAAGTGTTCTTGCTACAAAAAAAAAAAAAAGATAGCTATGGGAGGTGATAGATGTTAATTACTTTGACTATGATAATCATTTCATAATTTATACATATATTAAAACATCGCATTGTATGTCTTAAATACATATAATTTTTATTTGTCAAATATATTTTTAAAATAAAACAAAATTTGTGTTACTACCCTTTGACTCCTCTGCCAAAAAAAAAAAAAAAGATTCTATACGAGGATATTTTTGTGATATATTCTGGGGTTTTCAGCTTCAGAGACAAGGGAATTTCAAAAGACACATGCTGGAAAACATGAGTTCCAAACCCAATTTTGACACAATCTAGTTGTGTCGTCTTTGAAGTCATTTGACCTCATCTCTGAGCTCAAGTCTGTAAAATACGGGAGTTAGACTAGATTTATAAAGACTGCAAGCTCTAACCAAAAATAATGCTGATGATCAACTGAGCTAAAGAGCAAGCCACTCTAAAACCCAGTGCTAACTCTCCCTGGGCAGTTCTTTTTCTGTTAACAGACAGAAAAGCATATTAGGCAACACAAAGTTCCTCAACATCTAATCATACTATAAGAAGTACTCTCCCATGCACATACTGGGCATTCAAGAACTTCTTGTTGAAGGATTAGATAATGATAGTAAATGAAACCAAAGAAAAGGGCAGAAAAGAGTAACAATCAAAACAATTACTTCTTTAGGTTCTATATGCCAATTCCTAAACATATGTGTGCCTGCTCCCTGATGTTGGTGGCTGGACCAGGGCTGGGACTCTGGGGCTGGCAGTGAAGTAGAATTCCCAAAAAAGCATCCTCACCTCAGCTATCGGGGCTAACTCCCTCAGACAGCTGAAGGTTGGGCAAAGCCTCGGTCTTCAGGCAGTCTGCTGGAGAGGAACAGAAAGAGTAGACAGGGTGAGAGCTTGATTCCTCCAATGGCTGCACATGAGAACACTGGAAATTCAGGCTTCATCTCCCAGAGTACCTGGATAAAGTGAGTGCTGTGACTCTATCCCGAGCCAGAGTTACAGATCCAGGGGCCTTGAATGGAGCCTGTGGTGATTTTCAGTTTTGCGTAGTTTCCCCTACCCTTGCTTGTGACTGATGGGGAAGTGATCCTAATTAGTCATTCAGCAACCACAGGTACCTAGCCTGTCTACCTTCCCCGTTGTCAAGCCTTCCAAGCAACATTGGGTCTCACCTAGGCCTGGCCTGTCTCAGCCTGAGCCATCACATCGGTAAGTTCCCAGATTCTGCATATTCTCCCTCAGCAACATCTCTCACATCCATTTCCCCCCACCTGCATCTAGCCTCCCTGGTTAAGGCCCTCATCATCCCTCCCCTAGAATTTTGCAGTCTCCCTGTCCACCACCCCTAAGACACACTAGAGCCAGAATTATCTTTCTAAAGCACCGACCTGATCATTGTCACTCAACTGCGAAAAAAATAAACAAAATATCCTAGGTCGACAGCTTCCAATGTTTTACAGAATAAAACCCAAACTACTCATCCAGCAGCATTCAATCTCAACCTAATTGGACTCTGGGCTTCTTTTCCAATTCTCTTCCAGCCAGCCTGCTCCTGGAAAGCCATCCTGATAAGGTTACCCTAATATACCCAGGGCTCTCCAGACTTTGGGCCTTGACTTTTGCTCTTCCCTACACCTAGAAAGTCTGTCCACATCCCCACCAGCAATTCTATCCACCCATTCCATCTTCTCCAAAGCACTCCGATTTCTCTTTAGTCAAAGGTCATCTCATTTCCTTGTCTTCCTAATCATTTTTCTTTAAAGAATAATCACTTGCATTGTATTGATATTGTCTATTTACTTTCCTGGCACATCTAGGGGTGAGGGGTGGGAATCGTGTTATGATCTTGTCATGCTCCTCTCAGCCCTTTATGGTCCTGAAAGCATGTAGAGTCAAACAATGTAACTTCAGTCCAATCAGTTTCACATACATTATCTCATTTAACCCTTAACAACCCTGTAAAATATTATCATTATTATCATATTGATCATTTTACAGAGAAGGAAACTGAGGGATAGAGAGATTCAATATCTAGCCCAAGGGCATGCAGCTGGTGCGGTGAAGCTAGCCCATGGTGGTCATGCTTCTCTTATCTTATCCCACCATCGAGGATCACAAAGCCTATCTCCTACCATATTACAATGCTTCGCAGATGACCCAAGCCCCCTAAATAGCTGGTAAGTTAAATTTCTTTTCAAATACTACGTACATGGTAACAATTTTTCAATTGCTAAACACAGTAAGGACCAAGTTGACTTTAAGGTATTTGACAGTGGCTGCCACCTCTCTGTTCATTACATCAGATTTTGATTTTTGTGGTTCACATATCCTGGTCTTCTCTAATTTAAAATAGAGAACTAATGGGACATTAGTCAGAGTTCTGTCTTCAGAGAACTGGCTGTGCCTTACTTCTGTCCAGGACCTCTTCCCTCTTCCTCCTCCTCCCCAAACCTATTGTCCAGCTCCAACCATACAGACAACCCTAGAGAGAGAAAATTTCAAAGGCAGGATTAAAGGATCAGATCTCACATAGGAGCTTTGCAGGGTACCTCAAACACAGGAGTTCAAGGCCCATCAACAAAGTTCTAAGGCACAATCTTTCATCTCCTGAGATCCATCCATTGGCTGAACTCAAACATCTCACCAATTTTTTTTATAAAATCTTTTACAAGGTGACTGAGTAATGACACATTTTCCTCTTCTGTCACAACTTACACTGAAATGATTGTGCTCTGGGCCTAAGGGTGAGTGGATACTCTCTGAGAATCTAACAAGCTGAGCTTCTTTCTCTTGTGTGGAAAGCATTTCAATTAAAGGAGAGAAACAAGCCCCATCAACTTTAAGCACCAAGAAGAATACACAATGAGTGGCATCTCTTTTCCACTGTAACATTAATTAATCAAACAGAGATGACAAGGACTAATAGTATCACAAGGCAGGGAAGCAAGGGTCTTTGCTGTTTTCTAAATTGTCAAAGCAAGTACCCATCCTTGAAGCCTGCTCGGAGGCAGTACTTATAAGCTCTTCGGGTGCTAATTCCCTTTCTGATGCTGCCATAGCAATACATATGTTTGTTTGTTTTTTCAGGTTCCCAGGTGAAACATTTGAAGGAAAAGCACCATGTTATTATTGCAGAGAAAGAATAGCCCTTTTAGTCCTTGGGAACAGAATGACAATATCTTCTATTTGTGCAGCCCCTTTTATAATAAGAGGAGCTTGATGAGCAAGGGTAGGGCTTATCTCCATTTTGCAAATTTTATAAGCAAGAAAACGGGAAAACAGGGGAGAACCATGAGAAATACAGCATAAGGAATAATTGGGAAAAAACATAAATGGCCTTGAGCGCCAAGCTAAGGTCAGTAACCTTCACAATATTATTTAATAATTACTAGTAATATTGATAAAATAACTGCTCTTTTTTTTTTTTTACTACTACATGTATTATCTCAGTTAATCCTTATAACAGTCCTGTACTATAAGGATTATACCCTTCTCCGCTTTTCAAATGAAGAGCCTATGGCTTAGAGGAGTTAAATACCACAGCCAAGATCACAGAAGTAATAGAAATAAAATTAGGCAGGCCATTTTAAGGACATTAAGAGGTGACATGATCTTTCAAAAGTGTTGATCTGACTGCTCGGTTGGAAAAAGACTGTAGAGAAGCAAGAACAGAAGCAAGGAGACCCAGGAGGCTATTACAGGAATCCATGCAAGAGATGATGGTGGATCTGGTGAAAGCAGAAGACGTGGTGAAAAGTGGTCAGATTCTGGATCAATCTTAAAGATAAAGCCAACAAGACTTCCTGACTGTTTACACATGGGTGGTGAGAGAAAGAAAAGAGTCAAGGGTAATTGCAAGTTTGGGGGCTTAAATAATGGAATAAGAGATTGCTATCAACTAAGATGGGGAAGGCTGCAGCTATTGCAAGTTTGGCAAAAATCAGGAGATAGGAATTCAGTTTTGGACAGATTGGGTTTAAGAAGTCGATGGGACATCCAAGTGGAGATGCCAAGCCGACAAACGGAGATAAGAATATGGAGTATAAAAGTCTGGAGTGGACATATCGATTTTGGAGTCACTGACATATAGATCGTATTAATAGCCATGAAACTGAATGAGATCATCAGGGAACTGACTAGAGATAGAAAAGAAGACAAAATCAAGGACTGAGCCCTAGGACACTCCTATGTTAAAAGATTAGGGAGAAGAGAAGGAACCAGCAAAGGAAGCCAAGGAGGAGGGGCCGGGAGGGTATGGCATACTGGAAGCCAAGCAGAGCAAGTATTATCAAAGAACAGGGAATGAACATATATGCCAAATGCTGCTAACAGTTCAAGAAAGATGAAGACTGATAACTAACCATGGGACAACAGCAACATGGAGGTCACAGGTAACCTTGATAAGAGTCATTTCCAAGAAGGACTTGGGGGAAAGCCTGATTAAGCATATTTAAGGGAAATCAGGAAGAAAGAAATTAGACACAGGGAGCATAGATAGTGTTTTCTGGGATTTTTGCTGCATCTGGTGCAAAGAATGGAGTGGGAGCTGGTGGAGAACATGAAATTTTAAGATGGGAGGTATAATAGTACATTCATAAGAATGATTCAGTAAAGAATAAGTAGTCAGTGACGTAAGAGATAAGGGAGAGTGGCTATAGTGATGTCCTGAAACAAGAGAAAGATGGGATCTAGTGAACAAGTGGAGGCACTTGCTGTGAGTTTGAAAGGTACACACTGGCAGGTGAGCAGTCTGTGGAAGCCACATCCAATTGCTTTGATGCCCTCAATAAAGTAGGATGCGTGAACACCAGCCGAAAGCAATGCTGGGAGAGAAGGTGTTGAAAGTTTGAGGAGAGAGGGGGTCTGCAATAACTGTTATTTGGGGGAAGGGAAGGAGGAGGAGTGCTTCATTATCTTTTAGTTAATAAGTACCTGAAATTCAAATGTAATATAATTACTTCTATTCCAAGTGTGGGAAGAAGAGAAACGCACACATAATTTTGTCAAAAGGGGTAGCTATGCCATTAGAAGATATTGTCTCATGCAGCACCTTTTTCAAACATAGGTGTCTATATCCAAGAACAAACTGAAATATTGCCAAGTGAGGAGCTCCCTAACAATTGTCTATGGGTGGTACTAGGAAAGGATAGGATATCAGCCTCAAGGAAGAAAAACACTAAAATCTTTTTCCAGACACTATAATTTAAGGCAAAATCTGGCCTTCTTCCTCCTGTACAATGATGATGGGTGGCTAGAGCCAGGAGAAGAACGGTAAGTGCAACTATCAGTATGGTAAACAATTTTTGTTTAAAAAGTGGTGGTAGCTCAGAAGGCTGGTATCATAAAAATACTTGGTTGGTATCTAGAGTTAATGAAAAGCAGCATGGTTGATTTGCAACAACACGGATGGATCTAGAGGCTATAATGCTAAGTGAAATAAGTCAAAGAAAGACCACTACCATGTGATTTCACTCATGTGGAATTTTAAAAACCAAACAAACAAAGAAAAGAAACCAAAAAACAGACTCTTAAATACAGAGAACAAACTGGTGGTTACCGGAAGGGAGGTGGGTAGGGGGATTGGGTGACATGGGTGATGGGGACTAAGAGTACACTTACCTTGATGAGCACTGAGTAATGTATAGAATTACTGAATCGGTATATTAGACACCTGAAACTAACGTAACACTGTATGTTAACCATAATCCAATTTTTAAAAAAAATAAAGGAACTGACCTAAGTAACTTTAGAAAACAATGTTCGACTGGGAATGTAAAACCAAAAATAAATGAAAATTATACCATAAATAAATAAATAAATAAATAAATAAATAAATAAATAACAAGATGGTTAGTAATTCAGAAAATGAGGGGGGACAGTTTGCTGTGGTGAGGTCAGGAACAGCAGGACATTGTCTGGAAAGTGGAAGGGGATGCTCCACCATCCAGAACAGAGCCCAATCAAAAAGCAGATTCCTATGGAAAAGAGAGTGCCCAGTTGATAAGGCCTTGGCTCTACCCTGGCCTAAAACTTGACCTTAACACCACTACCTAATCTTTCCATTTCCTCAGGGAGTGCTAAGTGTTACTGAACCACATACCAAAGAATTTTCACAACCTTTCCTATCTAGGAACACAAGTAGAGTAATAGGCACCATCAGAAGACACGGAGACTTTAACCTCTCCAGTTTCTTTCGAGAGGTCATCAGTGTCTTGGCAAGGAGGATTATAGACTCAGGAGCCCAACTGACATATGGCCTGGAGTGATTATAAAGCTTTCTTTTCTATCTTTCCAGGAAGAGCCTGTTTTACTCCAAAGGCACAGAAAGTAGTCATGTGGAAATTCAGAGTTGTATTAGTTATCTATTGCTGTGCAATAAGTTACCCCCAAACTTAACATCTTAAACACACATTTTTTTAATGTTTATTTATTTATTGAGAGAGAAAGAGAATGCACAAGCAGAACAAGGGACGGAGAGAGAGAAGAGAAAGAATCCCAAGCAGGCTCTGTGCTGTCAACACAGAGCCTGATGCAGGGCTCGAGCTCACAAATCATGAGATCATGACCTGAGTCAAAATCAAGAGTTGGACACTTAACCGGCAGAGCCACCCAGGCGCCCCAGGGGTCATTTGAGATGCTGCTATCATAATAGTGAACTTAACAACTAACCAAACATAGCCTCTGGAAGTCTTCCCTTCAGATTGTTTTCCTCTATTCCCAGCTCTGAGTAAAATAAAACTCAGAAATGAAAGAAGGCCAGCTCTTGATCTTCTAAAATGTTGGCTTTCCTGGGCATAGTAGCCCCAGGGGGGCTGTTTTTATTTTTTATAACACACAAGCCTCTAGCTGCAGGCTTGGGGTCTGCTTTTGGCTCTGGGCTTCTGGTCTCCACACCACTTATGCTCACAGCTCTCACTGGCTCATGACTCATGTGGTCCCTCAGGATGTTTCTTTCCTTTCTTTTCCCTTTCTTTTCTTTCCTTTCTTTCTCTCTGAGCTTTAGTTCATTCATTGTCAACTGCTACTGTATTTCCCTCTCTGAAGGCCTTTGTCCACTGCCCAGGACACAGGACCATTGCTTCCTGACAGGAGATTTTCCTAGGAAGGCAAGTGAATGAATGACACATACTTTTCTCACTCAAATCGTAGCCTGTCCTGCTTCCACCGAGAAAGAAATGGAAGGTACAATTACATAGGCAAGAGATACTTCAGAATGTTCCCACCTTCAGTTTAAACACAAATTTCCAAGCTTGTGAGAAGAGAACTGAAAAGCCCACTGAGGAGCATTCTCCTAAGAAATGAGTTATGAGGAATTCACATCACACCAGAAACAATCTCATCCCTCATTATTGTCCACACTTCACAGAAGGACACTTGTCCAAGCCTGTTGTGCTTGGGAAGCTGCCCTATGAGGAGCAGAGCAAAGGCTGGTGCTACTTGTCCAAAACCTCTTCAGCAGTGCACTTAACCCCATGTTCAGAACTACCCCAGAGCTCAGTGATGGAACCAATCAGCCGCTTCCTTTCCTGGAACTTTCTACAGCTCCAAGGAAGGTGGTGATGTGGGGCAGTGACTGGTTCATGCACTTCGGTGCCATACAAACCTGAGCCTGATTCCTGGTCCATCTTCTTACTGACAATCCTGGCAACCCTAGGCCCATGTCTGAGCCTTCTGTGCTTATTTCACATCCTTAGGGAAAGGATTAAATGATGCAGTTCTTGGGATGACTGGGTGGCTCGGCTGCTTAAGCGTCTGACTTTGGCTCAGGTCATGATCTCACAGTTCATGGGTTCAAGCCCCGCATCAGACTCTGCGCTGATAGCAAGGGGCCTGGAGCCTGCTTCAGATTCTGTCTCTCTCTCTCTCTCTCTCTCTTTCTCTCTCTCTCTCTCTCTGCCCCTCCCCCACTTGTGTTCTGTCTCTCCAAAATAAATAAATAAATAAACATTTTCTTAAAAACTGATGTAGTTGTTGACATAGATTAGAAGCCCAGGGTCCCTACTACCCCTGATTTCCAAGACTGTCCTAATCCTCTTAGCAGCTCCCATTTTTCCACACTCCTTTCCATGAACACTCTTCTTCAAAAGGTACTACGTCAGGAAAATCTCTGTGAACCTTTTGAGTGAAAGAAAGCTGGTAAGCTCATTTGTGCTGCGCCATTTGGGACCTTGAGGCCTCTCTGTCACTCATCAAGGGGTCTCTGTGGTTAAACAGGGACACATGGAGACACCTTGAAATCCTCTTCCCAGATCTACTCCCAACCTATGATGACTCCAATCATGCCAATCCTCAGCCCTGGGTAAACCCAATCATCCATTTTATCTACTCCTGTTCCTAAGCAACTGAAAATTATAAAAGCCAGCTGACCAGTTCCCATTATTAATCTATGTTATTCCACATCAGTTGTTCACTAATCCTTTTATTCATCCTTATTAACTGTCTATCCTACTCCATATGGCAGCAATTCCAATCTATTCTACTCTTATAATCTTAAAGTACCCAAGACCCTTCTTTTTTTTTTAATGTTTATTTTTTTTTTTTTTTTGAGAGAAACAGACAGAGACAGAGAGTGCAAGCAGGGAAGAGGCAGAGAGAGACAGACAGAAAATCCCAAGCAGGCTTCCTGCTGTCAGCACAGAGCCTGATGTAGGGCTTGAACACATAAACCATGAGATCTATGACCTGAGCTGAGCCTCCTACTTCACTGAAAACTTTAAGGTTCTCCCCCTCACCTCCCCCTTCCTTCACCTCAAAGTAGCTTCAGTGCTTCACCTGCCCCTCTGGCCTCTTCAGTATGCAAAGTAAGGATCTCAACCTGTCTCCAGTGCTAATGGTGATCACTGGGCTTTGGTTCTCCTAGATTCCATCACATTAATCAGCCCATCTCCCTCTCTCAAATGTTCACTAGCTCCCACTAGCTCCCATGGTTCTCCATCACTCATTCACCTCTCAACTGCCCAGAATCAAGCTTCTATGTCAAATACTCCACCAAAAATGCTCTCTCCACTATCCCTGAGACCTTTCTAATTGGAAATCCTATGGCCTCATCTCAGTCCTCCTCCTATGTGACCCCTCCACAACACTCCTGAAACTCTGTTTCCTTCTGTGCTCTCTCCTCCTACGGATCATCCTCATCTCCACTGCCCCTGCCCCTTTCTCCTCCTAGCCCTCAAATGTAAACATTTCAGACGTCCTCCACCGGTGTCTTCTCTCTTCCACACATGCTTCTGTGCAATCATACCTACTCCCCTGGGTCTGGCTATTATCACATCAACACAAAAGACTCAAACTTACTTCACTAGTGCAGACCTCACTTCTAAATCTTCATTCCTTCTGAGATTTCCAGCTTCCTACCAAACATGACTCCAAAACCACCTGCCTTCACTGACAGCTCACCAATGCTACATCCATTTTAGAACAGAACTCACCACTTTTTCCACTAGACCCCAAGCAATCTGCACCTATGTTTCCTCTTCCTACCTTCCCTTTAATTATTTTCTCTTCTTACTGTTTATACAATTAGGTTCTTCCTTAGTTTACCTGAATAGAACTCCAATTCCTCAAATGACTGAAAGCCATCCAGTCACCAACCTTGCTGCTGGTTTTCCATTTCCATTAGCACCATCTTTACAATTCTGTCATTGGGACCTTATTGCTGGTGATGCATCTTAAATCTCTCACATCCCCAAATGATGTTTATGACTCAGCAGTAACAGACCCGAAGCAATGGCCTTAAGGAGCGAGATCAATCCACTAGATCAATCCACTATAGTGAATACAGGGAACTTGAGTGGAGGCAAGATCAGGTTCATGATGGCTGCCACACAGCACAGAGAGATGCCCCCCGTGCGTCTGGTTACAAAGGGAGAGACCAGTGGTGGGTATCACAAGTCACAAACAAATACACTCTTCAGTTATTGCCCCCAGTTACTGGGGCCTGCAGGAATAAAGGTTACATTTAAGGACACTGCAAAATGCCTTGTCCAAAAAAAGAAGGGCCTCTATGCTTTCAGGCAGAAGCACCAGGAGGGAGAACATTTCTGCAAAGCATTATGAGGCTTCCCATAAAACACAACTGCCTTAGTCAGCTTGCCAAGGCCGTAACTATGGAAGTAGACTCAGTGTGCCAAGGGACCCTTCTCATTTGAAAACCAAAGCTGCCTTCCCTCTTCCCCACCCTGTTGGGAAAAAGCATCCCTGGCTTAGTCTTGCCAAGGTGGAACCAGCTTACCACGGCACTCTGATGCAGGACAGGGTGCAGAAGAGATACTTTCTCTAGTCACCTTCAGCTGCTTCTAAGGTTCCTGTGATTTATCAAAACACCAAGCAAGACTGGGACATGGTTCTAAGCGAAGCATGTTTCCCCTACTGGCAACGAACCTGTGAAGCAGATGGGAAAGGGCAGCGACCATCAGACGGCCGTCAGCCAAGCGAGGCCAGCTTTGCTAACCAACAATTCAGACACATTTGTCATTCCCTGCCTTCTGTGTCAGGCACTGCATCTTAAAAACAGGAGTCCTGTTTCAGCAAGACTATGTAGAAATATGCAGCCCATTTCCATTTCCTTCCATGCCGCATGTGTCCGTTTTCTCCACAGTTTCCTGGTGATTTATAGTGATTGCAGGCAGTGAAGAGTCAGCAATGATTAACTGAAGGAGACACCTCTAAGTCACAGATCAATTCACTTCCTTCTTCAGCAATCTGAAGAAGGAATCTCATTTCTTTGTGGTTATTTCAGTACCTTTGCATCTTGGTAATAAATGAGACTTCCAGAGCTCATCTCTCCATCTGATAGTTTAAATCTTGGCAGTTGGTAGGGGAGAAGGGCAGAAGGGAAATTTTGCCAAGGGCATTTCCTACCAGGCCACATATTCCAGAAAGCCTCACTCTGCACCCATCTCATTTTATGGACCATCAAAGACTGTATAGTAGCTCTCAAATGGTAGACAGAGATATAGGTTCAAGATGACATATTTCATCACTTATAGAATAACTTCTTGGGAAGGAGTTCTCAACCCTGAAGTCAACACCCATCAAAGTGGTCTTTGCAGCTGAGGAAGAGAATGATCTGAATTTTAAAAACACTATCAGTAGACTATTCTCCTGGGTCACTTTTCAGTCCCTTCTGCCAGTCCTCTGGAGCAGGTACTAGCAAACCAGACTGATTTAGCTGGATCTTCTTTCCCTGCCACAACAGTGCAGTTAGCAATAAGGTGGTCAAAAAAGCAGGTCAGCAGATCAAGTGGGAGAGGAAGGAGAAAGAGGCAAATGAAGACTGTCCTCATTAATTAGTCCATGAATATTGTAAAGCTGAGTGCAGGGCCATGCCCAAACCACTGAAAGAGAAGGACGCTACGAACCAACAACTTTGACCATTTAATATGTGTGTCTTCATCACTGGACTCACTCCACACCAAAGTCAAACTGTTCTGTTCTCATTAAATACCTTTAGGGGCACCTGGTGGCTCAGTCAGTTAAGCGTCTGACTTTAGCTCAGGTCATGATCTCATGGTTCATGAGTTCGAGCCCAGGATCGGGCTCTGTGCTGACAGCTCAGAGCCTGGAGCCTGCTTCTGATTCTGTGTCTCCCTCTCTTTCTGTCTCTGTCTCTGTCTCTGTCTCTCTCTCTCTCTCTCTCTCTCTCAAAAAATGAATAAACATTTAAATACCTTTAGAACTTTATATCCTAGCCTGAATGGAGATGTGTTTTTGTGTGTGTATGTGTGTGTGGGTGGGTGGGTGTTTGTGCTGAAGAGTATATCCAGTTAAGATGTAGAAAAAAATACGAGTCAAATGCTGAAAAATCTGTAGAAAAATTAAATCCCAAGGGTTGTTTTTCTAGTGCCTGTCTTGGTTTTTTTTTTTTTTTTAATGTTATATTCTACTAAAATGTTTTGTTAAATAATTTTGTAACTTCAATCTCAGTCTCTGATGAAGCATCATAAAGTGCTTCCACTCATACTTCATTGGCCAAAGCAAGTCACATGGTCATGCCTAACTTCAAGGGAGTCAGAAAGTATCCTGTCATTATTCACATCAAAGCAGTCACCAACCCGTGTAGATTCTACTTCCAAGGATCTCCCAGATCATTCCCTTCCTAGCCATCGCTACTATGCGTTGAGCACTCAGGCCTCTGTACTTCTCACCTGCACTGTACCATTTCCCACTGCTGGTCTGGCCTCTCTCCAATCCATTCTGCAAGCAGAGGCCAGAGGTCACTTTTGAAAGCACAGTCTGTGCCCTCAGCAGAGTCCTGCAGATTTCAGGTCAGCATTCAAAACCCTTAGAATGACATGAAGACTCTAGGTGTGGCTAATGCCCACATGCCTGGCCTCATCTCCACCCCTCCCTCACATTCATTTTGCTGAACCCCTTACAACGTTGTCTCTTACTAAAGTTTACACTTCTGTTCCTGGCCCATGCTACTCCCTTGGGCTGAGATACCTTTCCACCACTTCTCTTACCAGCTAACTAAATCAAGCCTTACAAAAATCAAGTCAAGAAATTTCTTTTTTTCTTAAATGTTTATTTATTTTTGACAGAGAGAGAGAGATAGAGCATGAGTGGGGGAGGGGCAGAGAGAGAGACACACACAGAATCGGAAGCAGGCTCCAGGCTCTGAGCTGCCAGCACAGAGCCCGACGTGGGGCTCGAACCCACAGACTGTGAGATCATGACCTGAGCCAAAGTCGGATGCTCAACCCACTGAGTCACCCAGGGGCCCCAAGTCAAGAAATTTCTATTTGAGGAGACCTTCCCTAACTGCCCTCTACCCCAGGTTTGCCTTGCGTGCATTGATGCCCCAGAGCACCCTGCGCATACTTTATTCTAAGCACTCTCCATACTGTGTTTAGCCTTCATTTTACTTACCTTGTTCCTACACGTGACTTTTAGCCTCTTGAAATCAGGAAATAATACCTAGCATTGTGCCAGATATGGATTAGGTATTCCCTAAATGCCAGCTGATTGGATGCATCTATAAAGATATGCCAGGCTTTGCGCTAAGTACTAAAGTCTCAAAGGTGAATCACATACACTATGCAGAGACATATATACCATCAATGGGACTGTTTCTGGAAGAGCCAAACCAGCAGAGCCAAACCAGTGGGACCTAAAAACTGGAGAAAGAAGAAAAGGCCAGTTTCCTACCAACTAGGTAAACAAATGCTGTTTCAATTTCCATTCCTTTCCAGGCCCCAGGCACAGCAGCCCTTCCTTTGTAATAAATGATGTTTTCCTTTTCCTTTATCTTTTCTCTCCACTAAAATCCTCTGACCTCTCTCCTTCCCTAAGAATCCTGAGACGCCTCTAGAACAAATGCAAAAGCCTAATTTAGTTTATCCCTTCCAGATAACACATTTGCACCTTAAACCGCTTTATCACAGTGAGCAACAAGTTACTTCTAGAAGAAATTCAGGTTCACAGCTAGGGATTAGTGTCAGGATTAAGGACCACATCAAAGAGGGAAAAAAAAAAAAACAGAGAATTTTGATCTACTTCTTAAGTCACAGATATAAGTGGTTTCCTTTTCGGACACATAGACGAGCTCTAGTGAGGAAGTACTATTCACCTGTACCGACCTACACAGGTAACAGGTAATGTCTCTGTCATCAGCCCTAAAGAGCACCACACACAATGAAGAAAAATGGACCATGCCTTCTTTTCTCCAAGCTTCCAGAGTCTCCCTGCATTTTTAGTCTGACTCCACTAACAAACTCCTCAGGAAAGAACTGGTTTACTCGTTAAGAATGTTTGTATTGGGGCGCCTGGGTGGCGCAGTCGGTTAAGCGTCCGACTTCAGCCAGGTCACGATCTCGCGGTCTGTGAGTTCGAGCCCCGCGTCGGGCTCTGGGCTGATGGCTCGGAGCCTGGAGCCTGTTTCCGATTCTGTGTCTCCCTCTCTCTCTGCCCCTCCCCCGTTCATGCTCTGTCTCTCTCTCTGTCCCAAATAAATAAATAAACGTTGAAAAAAAAAATTTAAAAAAAAAAAAAAAGAATGTTTGTATTAAGCATAAAATAAAAAATGAAAATAGAATCCCATTTTTGCCTGGTTCCCAGAAAACAATATAACAACCACACATAGTATTTCCTAGGCTACACACATTATAACATCACTAAATAAACAAGGAGGCAAGACAGGTTACCCAATTTTCTAACTTTTCAATTTATCTGTAAAATGGATATGATAATGGCACCTACTTTACAACAGGGAATCTCAACGTCAACATTATCAGCATTTGGGCCTGGATAATTCTGTTGTGGAGAGCTGTCCTGGGCCTCACAGGATGTTAGCAGCATCCCTGGCATCCAACCACTTGATTCTAGTAGCACTTCCCGCCCCCTCAGTTATGAAAATCAAAATGTCTCCCAGATATTATCAAATGTTCCCTGGGGTGCCAAACCATCCTTGGTTTAGCACCAAGGACAGAATAAACAAATCAATACACATCGAATGCTTAGACCTATTCCTGGCACATAGCAAATGCTCCACAACTCCACCCGGAGGATAACAGAGTCTGAAGAACAGGGAGACAGTTTGCCCTGTAACAGAGGATTTCACTATTCTTGTAGAGTTCCTAATAAAGTTACACATTTCTGAATCACCCTCCATCCATCAAAGGCCTTGGTAACGGGACCCAGGTGGCACCAGCCACCTGACAAACTTCTAAATACTACATGATTACCTCTCCCTCTCCCCTCTTGAGTGATACAAGCAATTTGTTGAAAATAGTGTTTATTATCCCCCTCGATACTTGAATGCCTGCTCAGCCAAAGACATTGTACACTATAGAGAATATTTCTATTGGATTTTACAAACAATAAATATAACCCATCTGGCCTCGCTGTTTTTATCTTTGTTTAAAGGCCATTTTGTTAGAGTATTAAAAAATTCAGTCTCCCTACTGCAGAAGGAAATGTTACTGCATTGCAGTGACTCTTTGGTGCCCGACGGCTGTCCTCGTGCTCAGAAGTAACCAAAGCAGCCATTCCACTGGCAGACAATGCTCGCTGAGAGAGTTTACCCTATCCCAGGCCTGACCCCCTTCCTGTAACCTCTCTGCCCATTGTTTAGTCAAGTACAAATTGGGCAGCTGCTGTGCTCAAATGCCATGGCCCTTAAGCCACAGACAAGACCGACTGCCTTTCGTAATAGACAAATGAAGATAAAGACAATCCTCAGTTTGGTCCTCTCTTCCCTGACTAAAGATATACAGCTCAGTTCATGATTCCTCACAGACAATGAATAGTGTCCTGGCCCCTAACCATCTTGGTCTCCCTTCTTGAGATGCACTTTAATTTGTCAATGGACAAACCTTTCAAAATAAGATGTCCATACTGCACACCACACCCCAGGGACAATCTGACCATCAGAGAACCCAGCAGGACTATAACATCACTGATTACACTCAGTCACCTGCAATACAACCCAAGATGTTCATCTCTGTTCACAGGCAAGGCTTCCCAGATGCTTCCTCTTTAAGGCAAAGTAAGACTCAGGTCTTTTCATGTAAATTCCGTTCCAACACTTTACCCTCATCCTATATATTCAAGGTCATATTTTGAACCAAAAATTTGTATTTTCTATTTATCTCTACCATATTTAGTCTTGTTGTCTTTTTCTTTAATGTTAATTCATTTTTTGAGAAAGACAGAGCATGAGTCAGGGAGGGGCAGAGAGAGGGGGAGACACAGAATCCAAAGCAGGCTCCATCCAGGCTGTGAGCTGTCAGCACAGAGCCCGATGCGGGGCTCGAACTCACAAACCATGAGATCATGACCTGAGCCAAAGTTGGACACTTAACCAACTGAGCCACCCAGGCGCTGCTAATCTGGTTGTCTTGAGAAGGAGCCAGAATGCCAAGATAGCTTGGAATGTTCATCCTGTAAACCATGGCTTCAGCTACTTCTTCCTCCTGCAACCTTTCTCAGCAGCTGACTGAATAAACTAAGTCAGGGGTAGGCAAACTATAGCCCATGGGCCAAATCCAAGGCACCACTTGCTTTTGTAAATAAAGTTTTATTGGAACACAGCCATAATCATTTATATGCCTATCGTCTATGGCTGCTTTTCCACTATAATACCAAAGTGAATAGTTGCAACAGAAACCATATAGTCTACAAACCAAAAGTTTTACTATCTGACTCTTTACAGAAAATGTTTACTGATCCCCAAACTAAAGTCTTGAAATATATATATGTATAAAATATACATATATACATACATACATACATATACATATATACATATATATATACACATATATATATGTATATATGTATGTATGTATGTATATCCAGTCAAATCAAGTCAAGACAGGGTGCTATGGGCCTACAGTTTATTACAAATGATTAATCAGGACATTTAGGAACAGCGGTTCATACAGTTTTGAATACATGTAAAAATGCAGTCATTCCTAGGGTCTGTGTAGAATTCAAGATACATTCTGCTCTTGGTGTTGCTTGATCCTAATAATCTCATCAAAGTAAGAATGGGATTAATTAATTAACTGTTTATTAACTAATTCAAAAACTCTTCTGCTCTGATACAGACAGATGAAGGAAAAGAATGAGAACCAGAACAAGTAAATTTTAAAGGAAAGACAGGCTGGGAAGAAAATGTATTGTAAGAAGTAGCCAGAGGCCCAAGAGGGGCCTCTGCAGAGATAGATTTGTTCCAATAGTGGTTAATGCTTCCCACCATGCTGGCTTGGCTTTGTTAGGGTTTGACGTTGCTCCAGAGGCACATAACTTAGAAAATTACCACGGTCCCTGCCTGAGACTGCTATCAGATGGGCTCCCTCACAGTTGCCCCCATAGACAGGTGATTACTTACCAAATCCCAACACTGTATTGGAATCCAACATCTTGCATGGTGGTAAATTCTCACAGCCTTAAGTCTAGGCAACCCAAAGCCATCTGTCTTCTTTTAAAGCCTGTTCCCCTTTCTCTTTCCAACTGACAGTCCCCACAGCAGGTGCCTAGAGCCAGAGCACAGCAGTCTAGACTGTGCAAGGTAAGCCTGACTGCTCAGAGAAAAAAAACAATATTTGCACTTGAAAACACATAGGCACTAAAATACCCAATTGCTAAGAAATGTTCATCCCAATGCACTGAGCCTGAAAATGATCTCAGACTGGGTCATCTCCCAGGGAGGGAGAGAATATTACCAAGGCTAAGGTCATCGGCTCTGGTATCTGGCAGACCCAGAATGGAATCTTCACCTGTGGCTTGAGGCTTCCAAGCCTCAATTTCATCAAGCAATAGTAATGCTTCCTCACAGGGTTAGCGTAAGAATAAATGACATAATGCAGGCACCTGGGTAGCTCAGTTGGTTAAGCATCTGACTTCGACTCAGGTCGTGATCTCACAGTTTGTGGGTATGAGCCCCGCATGGGGCTGTATGGACAGTTCAGAGCCTGGATCCTGTTTCAGATTCCGAGTCTCCCTCTCTCTCTGCCCCTCCCCCGCTCATGCTCTGTCTGTGTCTCTCAAAAATAAACATTTTTTAAAAAGAATAAATGATATAATGCATATAAAGGACATAGTACCAGGTACGCAGTAAGCATTCAGAAAATATTCATTCTAACTTTATCATTATCTTCATGTTTATATTAACAAGCACATAGGAGATATTTGAATGTCCAACGATGTAAGGCAATGCCCCAAGTATCCCTCTTTGAGCAACAACACTGAAATCACATGCCCCATTTAAATGAGAACACAAAGGCCTACAAGTTTCTAGATTTCCCCAAGGCAAGAAAAGAAGCAGTGATTCAAATGTGGAAAGAATGTTTTCAGTCCACTGCCTATTTGAGATACTCTCATAAAAGAAGTCATTATGTTATTCAACAAGTAATCGCCTTTGTTTTATTATTTTTCCAAATAAAAAATCAACCATGTCAAACCTAAGAGCCAGGAGTCCCCAAGTCCTCCAGCCTTTACCAAGTAACCCTTCCCTGTAACATTTGTATCAAGTACGATACAGGTTCAACTACTTAAAATAAATAAATAAATAAAGAGAAAGAGATACAAAAACACTGTGGGTCCAGCAAGACAGAAGTTTACTCCACCTTTATGGTAACAGTCCAGACAGGAGACAACATTGAATGGCTCTGCTCCACAAGAGCATATGGGAACCTAGCCTCCTTCTGCCTTGTTGTGCCAGCTCATGCGGTTCCCTGGACCAGCAGCACCAGCATCACACAAGAACTGGTTAAAAATGCAAATTCTCATGCCCAACCCCATATCTACTGAGTCAAAAACTCTGGGGTACGGCTCTGCAATCTGCACTTGACAAGCCTTCTAGGAGTTGCCCTTATCTTTGAGGTCAAACTGGACTTACTGCTACTTCCATGTTCTTGGCCATGGAAAGGAGGAAAAAAGGAGATAAGGGGCAAGTCATTTCCCATCAAGAAAATAAAATGGAAATTACTCATGTTGCACATTTTATTCACCCTCCCCTGACAAAATGCACGGTCAAAAGGACACATCTAGCTGCAAAGCAAACATAGTCTCTAGCAAGGCAGTCACGTGCCTTGGTGAGTCCTAGATGGAAAAGCAAGAATAGATGTTGGTAGACAATTAGAAGTCACTGCCACACTAATAGAGGAAATGGCTATAGCCTCCCAGTCCCACATGATGGGAAGCCCAACATCCCATCTCATCTCAGGCAGGCTGCATTTTCTTCCTCTAGCTTTGCCTTCTTCCATCCCCTAAATAATGATCTTAGTCAGGTCAGTCCTCTTAAGGCTACCCTCTTCTCTTCCTCTCCCTCATCACCCCAGTCTCTTTCTTTCATTTCTCCCCAAACCCTTACACAACAGCGGTTATGTGGAACATAAGTGTGGGTGTGGGGCATACTAATGCCCAGTGAGTAACTTAAAATCAAAGCCACCCTATTCTAAAGATCCCCTCAATCATTCCTACCAGAACCTCTCCCCGGTCAACTTTCTTGCCTTTCTCCATCTCTGAGTCCCTCATCAATTCATTTCTCAGCTGCCTATGGGACTCTAAAACTGCTCCCAGATTCTTAGAGAAATTCTGCCCTCTCTTGGTCTCTGAACTCAGCCAATGGGGGCAGGAAAACAGAGCAAGAAGAACATCCCCTCATATCTAAAGGAGCTAACAATGAATTGTTCAAAACAAAGGCAAATCTCAGACAGGAATTCTTCTATCAGGTTGAAAACAATACATTTTTTTCCACCCCCAGCATGTGTCGTGGTGCCATCATGAACAGCAGTTCATCTCTGAAACAGTGTTTTCCTAGCAGTGATGCTGTTGGATCACCAGGTAAATTTAACTCAATCAAATCAAAAGGGTGTAGAAGAAGGAAGTATGCAGTAGGTAGCATTGTTTCACATGTTTATTTTTCATTTTCAAAAACAGGCTCAAGACTAAATTCTACTCTGAAATGGCAAAGACCTATTAAAACATCCTTTCTAGAAGAGCATTTCCTTCCATGCTATCAACAGGCTATTTCACTTAATTGCCAGAGAGAAAAAATGTTTACTTAATTAAAATCTTTACATAAAAGAAGTATTGGGGTAAAAAGTTGAAACAGTACAAAGAAGTACAAAAGATGCATCTCCCTCCGTACTATGTTTCCCCTCAAAGTTTACCTTGGTAACAACTGCACATGCCTCCTTCCAGGAAAATAATGTGCATTTTATAATGATGCTTATGGCTAAGCATTAATTGGACATCTACTCTGCACTGGGCACGGCACTAAACATTTTTCACATAAGCTTATAACCCTCATGCCAGCCTTATGAGTAACCCCCATTTTACAGGTGAGGAAACTGAGGCATGGGGAGGGACCTGGGCAACGTAGCCAGGGTCACGCATCAAGTCATACTCCACAAGTAGTGGAGTACTGCCAGCCCAGGCAGGTGGACTCCAGAGTCCAGGCTATACAGCAGCACACTGAGAGGGATCATCTCCACCCAGTGGACCCTTATTTCTCAAAGGAAAGCCATCGAGACACTCACTCCTGGAACCCCAATGCAGCTGCTCAAGAGACGTTCCCTCCCACAACGATGCATAGCATTTTCAGATTATTCTCCACTCAAGAAATAAAACAGTATTTTTAAAATAAAATTGCAAAATAGAGAGAACCTTGTGGGAAAAGAGATTAGACCCAAGGCATAACTAAGAATTGGGGGTAGATGGCCCCTCCCTTCCCTTTCCCTGTGTCCTCTCTCCTAAGGATTGCTGATGTGAGCATTTCCAGGATTACAGATGAAAGAGGGAGGAGCCAGAGGGGTCTTCTTCCAGCCCAGAAGTAAAGGCAGGGGAGGCATCTTCCAGGTGGTTCCATCTGGGGAGAAGACTGCTCCACAGGGGGTGGCATGACCCCCGAGTCTCAGAAAGGGGATTGGGATTGAGCGGTGTCAAAGGAAAATTGCACCACACAGAGAAACTGGCAAAGAAGACTTTATTCAAGACTCTCTCAGTAGAGAGGAGAGACTGAACAAAAGGCAAGGTGGGAGAGCTGTGAAGTGTTGGAGCGAGCTGGTGGAAAAATATTAGAGGAAGTTAGCAGAGAGGCTGGCCAATGTCAGTAGGCCGTGTGTGTTTGCTAATTGGTGCTATGGAAGTTAGACTCCTACCTGCCCAAAGAGAACAGGAGATGGGGTGCTAGCTTTCCTGATGACTGTATTTCAAAGGGACGGCTCCCAGATCCCAGAGAAAGACACTCCTGGCTTTAAAACTGGCAAGAGGCAAGGGGAAGATTGACATCTCAAAGGAGCAGAGAAAGAATTAATAATTGAAGTTCTTCCAAAGTAAGTGCTCTAAGGAAAAGGAGGTCAGAGGCCCAGAGTCAGGAAGGAGCCCTGTTGTAGGATTCACAAGTTGGACCAAGCTGATGGCCAGCTGGGTCAGCGGGCTCCTTCCAAGTGACAGGGTCCTCCACACACTTTGCACACAGGCCCTGAAGCCTAGATCTGAAGCAGTCCGCCTTTGTCCCACTGCAGCAATTCAAAACTGATTTTTCCTCTCATTGTGAAAAGAGCCCCTGTGTTTAGAGAGTGATTTTTTCCCCCTTCAGCTTGGGCTTTCTTCCCTCTCCTTTGGCATCTAAACTGTTAGGAGTTTGAAAATCATTTCATTTAAAGAGAACTGAATAGCGAAGCCTTCTTAATCAGTTCTGAGCACTGCACCAACATAGCTGACGTTGCATTTTTTAAATCTGCCCAGCTCCCTGCAGAGGCAAGATAGCAACCATTTAAACACGGCTGTTGCTAGCGGGCATTTTTTTTTTTTTCCTGCTTAATTCTGGGCAGCTTTTACCTGAGTGGTTCAGGTACAGTTCTACTCGGAGACAAGCCTCTCCAATGGGAGGCCGTTGGCAAGGAAGATGCTGAAACACTGTCAATAGCAATTCATGCAGAAAAGAGAAGAAATTCTATTTAAATAGAATTATTAGTAGCATAACCCATAGCCTTGACTGTAGACCGTGCCTGCGTCTAACTTTGGAAAAGAAAAATGACTCATTTAAGCTTCTTCAAGGGAGACTTTGTCAAAACTTATTTCCCATCCTTTCTGCCATCCCTTCTGCTGGGATGTGAAGGAGTTCTTCCATACCTCCACTGAGCCATCAAATCATCTCTTTCCTTTTCATTGGGAAGCTTGGCATTTACATCATGACAGGAGACATACTTAAAATCCAAAGCCTCAGCTGCTTCCCCCCTCCACCTGCCTGGGAGCAGGAGAAAACCTGTCAAAGCGGCAGTGGTCATTCTGGTTTATCTCACAACAAGCTAAGTACCAGATTGACAGTAATGGGGCTGCTTGGAGGAGTGACTGAAAGGCTGTGCTCTGAGGTCTATTTCTTCATCCTTTCTTCTTAACTGGAAAATTGATCCCTCTGTATCTCAGGAAGCACCATCCAGGTGTCATAAAAACATGGCCCCAGGGAGTCCCTAAGATAATCCCCCTCGAGTGTGTTCCAGGTCCCCACCCTAGGAACCTCCATTAGATTCTCTAGTCACTTCAGGCAGGATATGAACCAAGTGGAGAGACAGTTCTCATTTTGCAGAGAGCAGCAGAGCCAAGAGCCAACAATGCAGGTTGTGACCTCCAACGCAGGTTATATAGCCCCTCTCTCCTCCTGAGTAAAACCACACGGTGACCATAAGGGAGATCCACATCCACAGTGAAAAGAAGAAAAGAGCTATCACTCAGTGAGCAGCACAGAACCAGACAGAGACAAGGGAGGATCTGGCCCCATCTGATGGAGCTTGGTCAGGGGACAGAACAAATCCATCAACCTGCAAAGCCTGTAGCCTGCCCTTAAGACCTGTGCCGCCTGCCATCTAGCTTCCTCCAAAGCCAGCTTTGCATTTCAGGAAAGAGTTTTCTTAACTGTGACAGGAAAGCTACTACTCTCGGTTTTGTTTTGTTTTTAAAATGTTTTTAAGGTCATGTTGTTTTTATGAAACACCATTCAATTAATGTCCAATCAAGCCTCGGAGACTTCAAGATCTTATTTTTAAATATTTTCAAATACATACCTGAAAGTATTTTCTAAAAATGGCCAAATGAAATACAGAGATTGTTATGGAAAACTGAGAGTGTGGCATTTTAAAAATGGTCAGAACCCCTTCCCCACCCATGATACCCCAAAGGGCAGTGCCTGAAGCCCCATGCTTCAGCAAACAATGCAGCCTACCTCCTCATCGCCACCTTTACAGATCCACAATCCACACCATCACAATAATAACCAACTGAAATGGAAGACACTTACCCCAGAAACCCAGGAGAGTGGTTTCAATTCACATTCAATTTGGCTCTGAGCTTTCTGGAAAACAATGCAAAAGAAAAGCATTGTGAGCTTCCTGGCTTATGTATCTTCTCACTAGTATAAGCTCTAATGGGGTCCAAACTCACTTTCTGGCTTTACAGCCTGGGGATAGGGGACATAAGCATTTTGCACAAGTTTTACGAGCTGAGATGAATTTGAACTTGAACCCCTGGTCAATTGAACCTTTCTGAGTTCCTGTGCCACTTTGCACAAGGGTCTTTCCCTCCTGCCCTCAAATACAGCTCAAGGCAGCAAATACAGCTGGATAGCAGCAAGGCACACAGTGGCCAGGCAAGGCTTTGGCAACAGCAGGATTCGTACTTATGTGTCACTGGGCCAGTAAGCTAGAGTTTGCATGTGATTATGCGTGTACACAGGTACTCACATCTTTCAAAGCTTCCTCAGAGGCACAGGATGGAGAGAACTGTGCTCTTGCACTGATCAGTTGAGTGAATGTGGCAAAGACTGATAGGAAAGGAAATTAACACTTATGGTCAGGCCAGCTGAGCTAGGAGAATTTGCATCTATTCATCCTATTTAGTACACCTGAACAGTTTGCAAGATGAGGGAAATGAGGCTAAGATGAGCACTAAATAATGGAGTCTTTGGAACTTCACACCATAGGCTTTTCCCATAACACAATATTGGGCTCCAAACCCCATACTGTGTCTTTCTTCACTTATAATATGAGGAGATTTGTGGATGTTTGTTGAGAAGCACATACGTGTACATATGCGTATGTGTATACATGCAGGGGAAGTACCTTAAAGAAATACCCTAAAGGGTTAACAACAGGTTTTTTCTAGGAGTGGGGAATGGACACAGCAGAGGAAAAGTGAGCAGATGGGGAAGAGGGACATAAACTTTTACAATTAAAATGTACTTATGTGGGGCCCTGGGTGGCTCAGTCGGTTGTGTCTCCAACTCTTGATTTCTGCTCAAGTCACGATCTCATGGTTCACAAGATTAAGCCCCATATCAATGTCAGTGCAGAGCCTGCTTAAAATTCTCTCTCTCTCCCTCTCTCTCTGCTCCTCCCCTGCCTAGGTGTGTGCACTCTCTCTCTCTCTCTCCCCCAAAAAATTAAAAAGTAAATTAAATAAATTTTTAAACAAAATGTATTTATGTATTACTTGTGCAATTAAAACAAAATAAAGTAAAATAAAATAAAAAATAAAATAAAATGGATTGAACCAGACAATTCCAGAAGTCCCTTCCAGCTATAGCATCCTGTATTCCCACTGAGCAGCAGGTTCAGCAACCTCCTGCAGACCCACTTTACCTAAAAATGCAGGGTTGTTTTGACTAACAGTGTGGAGCAATTGTGCCATCTAGCTGTCACATCAAAAATTACAAAGGACCTTTCCCTTTAACAGGAATTTGGCATTAGCTAAGTGTTCAGCATTCAGCCTTGAGGGAAAACAACAGCTTCATTTTTATTTAGCAATGATAAGTAATTAAGTTAATAGGATAAAAGTAATTTTATCTATGATAAAATTTTGCCATTATTCCACCAAGCCAACTAGTGCTGTGTTCTCTATTATCCCCAAGCTGACATTTTCACTTTCAGATTCATAGATTCACACAATGTTATCGCCAGAAAGAACTTTAGGCATCCATTGAACCTGCCTGCATCATTTTACAGAGGAGGAAATCTGTCTCTGTGTTGAGCATCCCTCTTTTCATCAACAGTGCCATTCACCCCCAAGTCAGCTACTGAAGGAATGAATGCTGGGAGGAAATCTCCTACCTAGAAATGTCCCACCTACAGGTTCTGAAACTGCCACCCGGCACTGGATTAAGAGGCAAATCAAACCAAGCAGTATTTGAGGTCATAATCTCCAAGACACAACTTTGGATCCATACTAGGTCAACATGAGTTAAAGAAAGAAGGTAGATAAGGATAAATATATACATTAATTTCCCAATAAGTTATCAGGGAGGAAAAAAATATGACTTCTAGGAAATTCCAAATAAGTTTAAGAAGTCACCAAATGATTGGCTTGTCTGGGACACCCATGATAGTGTCCTACCAGATCTGCTGCAGCGTGTGTGAGGCCTGTACTTGTGGGAGAATTAGCAGAGCACCCCATATTTATTTTACATGCAAACATACACCTACAAACACAAACACAGATGCACACATTCATACCTGTGACAGTAGCTGTGAGGGCAAATCACTAAGCCTCAGTTCAACCACCTGTGAAATGAAAATAGTATCACCAATTCCACAGAGTCATTTTAAGAATTAAATGAGACCATTTAAATGCATTTAATTTCATTAAATGAGATGCATTTAAAGTGCGTGGCACAGTCCCCAGCATACAGTAAGCACTCAATAAATGAAATTAGTGGTGGTACTGATACTATTTCATTATTGTTAAGAAAATGTTGTGCTCTGTAGGATCTTAAGTGTTCCATCGGTGGCATGTCAAGCAGAGGCCAAATGACCAGCTGTCACCCAAGTTATGTAGGAGAGTCCTTCCTTAGGTAGGAGGTTGAATCTCATGGACTCCAATGTGCCTTCTAACTCCATGTCTCTGTGACTTAGTCTTTCTATGGTTTAACACATACAAAGGGTCAGCAAGGTCTTTAATCTTCCAATCCCACCTTACCTCAACTGTGTCCGCCAAGAACAAACCTGTCTGTCAAAACAAAGCAAGAATGTAAGGCAAGATCTAATATTTGGACAGAGAAAAGGAGGGGTAACTATATAGCTACAGCCCCTCCCTTTTTTTGTCACTTACTACAATGCCTAATATTTATGTAATAAACATTTCTTGATGAACTATTCCTCGGCATGCTTGCTTTCTTTCGTCTCTACTTGACGAAAGCATTGCCTTTTCCTTGCCCATTTAGAACAGTGAAACTGGGCATCACATGGATTGCCTCTTCTGCCCTATATAAGGGATGTGTGATTTCAAATCATATTCTCACTAAAACTAAAGTCCTCTATGACTAACCAATGTTGAATTCTTTGTCACATACATGTTCTTAACCTTTTGCATAGTGGGATGGATGTCTATATCAGTCAGTAAAATCTATAAATGCACAAGTAAAGTACATTGTATCACAAACGGACCAATCATATTGAAACACAGTTTTGTCCATGGATCTCCAAGGCCCCATGAATGCCAAGTAAGAACCCATGAGAAGGGACCCAGTAAGGGATACACTTACCAAAGACACAGGTTGGGATGGACATGCTAACCAATGATAACCAGTGAGTTGCCTTTGGTCCCCAGCTCCCCATCTTTGCAAACAGGTCATTATCGGCCCCATGCTCTCCTCTGATCCAGAGAAGACAACTTCCTTGAGCTAGCCACCTCTTCCCTATTTTTTCATTTTTTATTGCAAGAAAGAATGTTCACATAAGACAACACAGAAGCTCTATTGTGCTTTGTCTATTGTTTGTCTCCCTGGGCACAAGACAGAACACAGAGTACTAGGGTCATTATGGTGTGATGCACAGAATAACAACTTTGAGATGAGCCAGTACAAACTGTGAATCCCACTTCCAGCCTAGGGTAAGTCATCGAGTGCTTCTTCCTCTGAGGGATAGGAACAAGGAGTGTTATAGGAATGATATAAGTGTCTGGCACAGAGCCTAGAGAATGGTTACTGTTCCATAGAAGGTAATTCCCTTCCTCCATACAAGAAGGTAAACCAGCAATGTGCTGGCTATTTCCCTTTCACCCTTTCAAATCTGCTCTCTACCCATCTTCCTCAACTCTTTGCTGTCAGAGGTGGACAAGTTCAGACTGCATCAGTGCATTCACCTGCCCTTGGCATTAGTTAGATCCCAGGCATTCAGAAATACCAGCTGGGTACTGGAAGAGAAGAAGAAAGTAAAATCAAGTTTTAAAATCATCTATCTCCCTCCCCATCAGGTCAGCTGAGCTAGGTGCACACATCTAACAAAGGCAGCCCTCTCTATAAAGCCATTCTCGGGGCGCCTGGGTGGCGCAGTCGGTTAAGCGTCCGACTTCAGCCAGGTCACGATCTCACGGTCCGTGAGTTCGAGCCCCGCGTCGGGCTCTGGGCTGATGGCTCGGAGCCTGGAGCCTGTTTCTGAATCTGTGTCTCCCTCTCTCCCTGCCCCTCCCCCGTTCATGCTCTGTCTCTGTCTGTCCCATAAATAAAATAAAAACGTTGAAAAAAAAAAATTAAAAAAAAAAAAAAAGCCATTCTCTCTGGACTCCCATTACCACTCTCCCCTTGCTGCTCAGGCCTAGGGATGGGCTCCTGACATGCTAGCCCAGAATGATGCACCACCCTTTACTGTTCTCCCTTAATCCTTCCCACACCATTATAAATAGTCCTTTCACTAAAATCTCCATGGTTACGCCATTGGTATAGTATCTGCTTCCTACTGGAACCCCAAGTGACATAGACAATAGCAGATAAAATGAAGAAGCCACCTAGAGTAGTCTAGAAGGCATGTGTCAAATCATTCAGGCACAATCATGCTCACACACACACACACACACACACACACACACACACACACCAGCTTGGTATTTCCTGTATTGATGTAATCTGGATAATACATCCTTTTCCTTGTTCTGGTATGAATGGCTCTTTTTGATATTTGAAAGAAAGAAAGAAAGAAAGAAAGAAAGAAAGAAAGAAAGAAAGAAAGAAAGAAAGAAAGAAAGAAGGCAGGGAGGAAGAAAGGGAGGGAGAAAGGAAGGAAGGAAGGAAGGAAGGAAGGAAGGAAGGAAGGAGAAGGGAAAGAAAGAAAGAAAGAAAGAAAGAAAGAAAGAAAGAAAGAAAGGGAGAAAGAAAGAAAGAAAGAAAGAAAGAAAGAAAGAGGGAGGTTGGAAGGAAGAAAGAAACATACACTTGAGGGATAAAGCAAACTTCTTCATGGTTACTCACAGCAAAAGGTAAAAAGCAGAATGGAAGGTACAGAATTAAAAGCTAGATTCCTGCAATTATATCTTGCTTTATAGATCTGACTTTGGAACCATGTCCATATTTCATATAATTATAAAATTGAATTTTAAAGCAAAGCTAAGATTCAAAAGTAAAATTAACCAAATGGATCTAAGTATGTATCAGCTTGACGATATAACCACACAAAAAGGAAATGTTTCAAAAAACTTTATAATACAGTAACTTGACAATTTATCCTTAGTGGGGTATACCTTAAGGCACTGGTTCTCAACTATTGTCAATTTCGACCCCCAGAGACATATGGCAATGTCTGGAGACATTTTTGATTACCACAACAGGCAGGAATTGATACTGGTATCTAAGAAGTAATCAGAGGCCAGAAATGCTGGTAAACATTGTGTAATACACAGGCCAGCTCCCCATGGCAAAAACTGTCTGGTCCAAATATCAATATTACTGTTGAGCAGTACTGAGAAATCCTGTTTAGGGCAGGGATCAGCAAATTCTTCTTAATAGAACAAACACTAAATATTTTAGGTTTGTGAATCATACAGTTTCTCTTGCATCTATCTACTCAACTCTGCTGATACAGTGAAAAAGGAGCTATGGACAATATCTAACGGAATGAGCATGGCTGTGTTCCAATAAAACTTTATTGACTAAAACAGCCTGCCAACTCATAGCTATAATTTGCTGACCTCTAACTCAGTACAAAAGGAACTTAAAAGGTGCTCAAACTAATTTCATAATTGGTTATAGTTTTGGTATTTGTGTTTTGAGACTTTTGTGAGATAATGCAAATGAAAAATTATGTTGGAACCATTAGGGACTAGATTATTCTATGTACAACAGCAAAGAATTATAACATAAAAATGTTTTAATGTTCAAAGCAGTAGCAACATTATACACTTTGAAATAAATCTAGTGAAATATATGCAAGATCCCTCCACTGAAAACTGTTAAGACATTTCTGAGAAATTTTAAAAGATCTAAATAAATGGAGAAATGTGTGAGCCTCGTGGAATGAAAGGATCAATATTGTTAAGATGTCCAGGCTCCTTAAATTGATAAATAAGCTAAACGTTATGTCAAAAAATGCTAACAAGGTACATTGAAAAAAAATAGACACCATGATTCTAAAATATACAAGGAAATTCAATGAATCTGTAATATTCAAATAATCTCGAAAAAGAATAAAGTAGGTTTTGCACTATCTGGTTTCAAGACTTACTATAAAGCTGTATTAATCAATAGTAGGGTAATGAATAAGGACAAATAGATAAAATGGAACAGAATAGGGTGTCCAGAAATAGGCACACAACATAAAACAAACTGACTTCAACAAATTGATTTTACCAAGTCAATTTAAAGGGTAAAAATGATCTTTTTTCACAAACATTGCTGGAACAAATAGATATCTAGGTAGGAAAACATGAACATCAACTCAATCTCACCTCACACACACAAAATTAACCTCAGATGGATCAAAGTTCTAAGAACAAAGCACAGAACCCTGATACTTCTAGATTTCATAGAAAAATATCTTCATGATTTCAGAGTTGGCAAAATTGTCTTGTACCAGACACAAAAATCACATGCCATAAAAGAAAGAAATGGACAGATTAGACCTCATCAAAATTAAAAATTTCTGTTCATCACAAGATACCAGTAAGAAAAAGAAGTCAAGTCACCAACTGGGAAAAATTATTTTCAGCAAACATACGTAACCAACAAACAGAAACAAAAACAAAAACCCAAAAAAACATGTACTCGGTATATGCAAAAACAGTAAAAAGATGAAAGACTGACTTAACGTACATGGAGACACTTCTAAATGCAGAAAGATACACACACACACACACACACACACACACACACACACACACACACAACAGCCAATAAACACATGAAAAGGTAATCAACATCATTAGACATCAGGGAAGTGAAAATTTAAACCACACTATCACTCCATTCCAACGAGAACAACAAAAATTAAAGACTGACGACACCATATATTGGTAAGGATGTAGAGCCACCAGAACACTCCATGTGTTGCTGGTCAGTGTATAAAAGTGTACAACTACATCAGACGGGCCATGAGTTGGTAACTGTTGAATCTGAGTGATGGGTACCTGCATAATCATTAGTCTACTCTCTCCACTTTTGGGTATATATGAAATTTTGATCATAAAACCTTTAAAAGAAATAAAAACAGTGGGTCTCTGTAACCAAGGAAATGACCCTGATTCTCAGAAAAAAAGATGTATTTTCCCCAGCCCCAACAATTAATACCAATCAGTGGTAGTGTCTGTTTCAAATTCAGGCTGCAAATTAGAGACTTTTTTAAAATATAAATCCCAGGCACCACTCTGGACTGATTAAATCGTTATCTCCAGGGATAGGGACCGAGTACAGTATTTGTTTAAACTCTCCAGGAAATTCTAATGTTCAGTCATGATTGAAAACCACAGATAAATATAATCTTAACTGCTGGTTGCTTTGTGTGTCCTGACAAGGAACAGAATTGACCCCACATGAGACCGTTTGTAGAAACGTGGGTAGGATTAAGGGAACAAATGTACCCTGCAGAAAGTTCTTAATACTTAAGTTCTTAATACTTAATACTAAGGGAAAAGCAACAGAGTAGCATTACCAGAGGCCAGTGTGGGCCGGGGCTGTGGGAGAGCCATCGTCATAGAAGTGAACTGATGCCATACACAGGTACACTGACCTCCCTTCCTTCCACCTTCCAGGCTGGCAAGGAAGCCTGGAGTGACACTCCTGGAGGGCACACAGAGCATGCCAGAATTGGAAGTATACCAAGGGAGTGATGTCAGACCAATAATTCCAATTCTCTGTGCCAATCTGGCCTTTCCACCCAACACCTGACTTCCCCTCCTCCTCCTTGCCCACTGGAGATTGGAGGAACAACTGAATCACTTTCTTGAACCTACCAATGAGAAAGGGGCTAGAGGCCAGTCTAGTGGGGGGAGCATGGGGTGGGGTCTTTGAGATTTGCAGAAATTACCTATCAGTCACAAAGAATTTAAGTCACCAATCTACAGGAACTGTGAAATCACATGTTATCTCACCAGCAGAGAATTAGCCTCTTTCCTGGCCAGAAAGAAAGTAAGAAAGAGAGAAAGAGGAGGAGGGAGGGAGGAAGGGAGAGAGGAAGGAAGGAAGGAAGGAAGGAAGGAAGGAAGGAAGGAAGGAAGGAAGGAAGGAAGGAAGGAAGGAAGGAAAGGGAAGAGACTAGTAAGTATTGCTTTTCAATGACTGTATCTGAAAATGCCATGTCAAATCTCATTTGATGTAGAAAAATCTAGGGACATCATCCAAACCATCCCCCTCATTTCACAAATAAGGGAATTGAGACCAAAAAGGTGAAGTGATTTGCCCAAAGTCACCATCTGGTTAGGAGCAGAGTCCAAGTACTGTGACTCCCAGCCCAGGGTGCAATTCATTTCCACACAGCTTCTCAAATTGTTGCCCTCTTTGCCAGCCATAATGGGCCATTAGACCCCCTGGGTAGCAAGATCATGAAAACTCCTGCCACTTATTTTACCCTTCACCTCTAGATGTGACTGCCCAGTTCTATTTCATGGAAGTTACTTGCTCTATCTCAGAGAGCAGAGTTGTTTTGTTTTTTTTAAAGCTGGGAAAGGAAAAAAATGCCAACAAGCTTCTGACTCCCTGGAGAACACCTGATCCAGAAGACAGGTACTGAGTGAGCCGCCTGAGGAAGTGCCAAGTTCTCGCAGGGAGGCATGCATGAGAAGAAAGAAGGCTCCATTAGCTTCCTGCTAAAAGCCTAGTCAGCTCCCCAAATGACTGCTGCTGGTATTCACTTAGCCCGCAGGCTTGGGAGCTGGCATCGCAGACACTGGCCTGGTTGCTACAGGTGAAGGCTTAGGCAAGGGCTCTTCCCTGGTAGATCAGGAGTCTCTGTCCTCCGCTGAGGGTGAGGAGACACTGAGGTGGCAGATCCCAGGGCCCAGACCCAGGGAGGGGGCAAAAGTAGTGGCATGTTATCCCCAAAGCAGGGCAGAAGGCAAGTGTCAAGGAACCAGTGACTGAGGGCAGCTCTTCTAAAAGAAGATTAGCTTTCCTGAGTCTGGGATACTTAAGTAGAGTTCCAACCAAGGACAAGAGGAAAGACTGGTGACGTCTCAGGGTTCCTCCCAGCTCAGAGAGCCACATCCTAGGAGGGTCCACAGAGGGCAGCTCCCTCCACTCCACATTCCAGAATTCTCCACCACAGCCCTAACAGTTCCCTTCACAGCATATCATAACTGGGAATTATAAATTTAATTGTGTGTTTACTTGTTTATCTTCTGTGCCCCTCCCCATGTGACTAAGTTCCACGAGGCCAGGGATCATTATGCCCAGTGCCCAAGATACTACCTTATACTTCATAGGCACACAAAAAATATGCTAGAATTGTTAAAGAAACAGATTAACTCTTATGAAACATCCTCATTCCTAAAGAGGGGCAGATTCCTTGCAGAGGCAAACAAACTCTCTAGCACTTGTAAGCAGGATCAACTGTGGTGAATTCCTCTATCTCCACTTGCCTGGCAAACTGGAAGCCCATTCTGCCTCGAAGATAATGACATTTGTAAGGAGCTTTATGGACACTGAAGCATTTTTGTATGCATTCTTTGATCCTTGCAAATACCCTTTTAGCTTGTTTTTTAATTATCACCTATTTTTTAAAATGCAGTAGCCAGTTTAAAGAAAGTAAATGGCTTACTCAAAATAACTGCCTTGATAAGTAGGAAACACATACTCTACCTTGAAATCCAATGTTCTTCCCTCCATCCCTAGCATGATACGAGTCCTAGTTCTGACCATACACCAAGGACGGGCACTACTGTTCCATTTTTGCAGAAGAAAAACAGATGCCTGAGAACATACTGGCTTTGCTAGTCAGTCAGGCCTACAGCAAAGGTCCAAACCTCCTGAAAGGATTTGAAAGGGGGGAAGAAAAGGAAACTGAGGAGTAAAGGGGCATGGTAGGGAGGGCGGAGAAAAAGGAAACAGAAAAAGGAAGTGTTTCTGGCCCGTGATTAAGCAGTGAGAGTGGCTAAGTGGCCGCAGGTGTCGGTCCACCAGGAAAGGGCAGCCACTCCACTGGGAACTCGTGCACGTCATCCCTACTTGGCCTTGTGTTCATAACACCCCTGTCTTTTGAAGAGCAAAGTGCTTGACATATCTTAAAACTATTTTCATTAATAATGCCCACACTTCAGGGTGCCTGGATGGCTCAGTCCGTTAAGCATCTGACCCTTGGTTTCGGCTGAGGTCACCATCTCACGGTTTGGTGAGTTCAAGCCCTGCATCGGGCTGGCAGCACAGAGCCTGCTCAGGATTCTCTCTCTCTCTCTCTCTCTCTCTCTCTCTCTCTGCCTCTCCCTCGCTTGCCCTGTCTCTCTCTCTCAAAATAAATAAATAAACTTAAAAATTTTTTAAATAATGCGCACACTTCAAATTTGAATAGTGTCCAACCTCCTAAGAGTTGAAAGCCTTTCACAGGTATTGTCTAATTCCGTCTCAGAATTTATATTAGAAAAACATTCCCACATTGCTATGTAAATACATTTAAAAGTTCCTTAAAACATTTCAACATACTTCAGCCTCATCTATACCCTATTCCCCTGTCCATTACCATTTTGATTATCTGTCTTTGAAACACCAATTATCAAAACAGAAACATTAAAGAGCAACTGTGAACCTCCAATCTTTAGTCAAACTCTCACTTCCTTTCCATACCTCTGGTATACGGTAGGAAGAAGAGGCTTCTTTCCTGAAGGTTTCAAAAACAGAACAGGATTCACCTCTGTCCCCACTGCCACACCCTCCTCCCTTTGCCAGATGGTGACTGGTCCAAGGTTCCTCACCAAGCCTGCACTGAAAAAAGAACCAAGTGGTCTTCATTCTACCAGTTCCAGACTCTATCTACAGCAACCTGATCCAGAGAACTGATGGAACTCCAGGTATGAAGAAGAGATGAGTGTAGTTTTAAATAGTGAGTCCCTCGATCCTAGAGAAAACCCACTCATGAAAGTTTAGAAGAACCCATGAATTAGAGAGAGAGAACAGAGCCTTGGACTGAGCTCTACCTTCACCAGCTCATCAGGAGACAGACTGTGAACAAAGTAGTACACAATCTGTGTGACCTAGAACAAGTCCTTTCCCTTCCCTGGAGGGTGCTTTCATCCTCAGCATCAGTATCCACTGGAACCAGGCACTCAGATGCTCAAAAGCTGCAACAGCACTGAAAGGCATCCTCTTCAGATGGAGTTGGAGAAGCAGGGGGCTCTCGTATTTTATGTTACTCAACCAAGTTTTGTGAATTCAGGGGAAGTGGAGAGAGGTAAATAAGTCACTACTGAGTAAGGCCAGGTATCTTAGCTGTCTTTGCACCCCCCCCCCGTTTTTACCACCCACAGAATGTCCTAAAAATTTGATTAATAAAAGAAGAAAAGGAATGAAATGGGAGTGAGCCTAGGAAGTCAACCAGACATCCCCTATTCGGTAAGATGGTTCTGTATTCAGTTGTGATACTTCTGGGTCTACATCTTAGATGCCTGAGAGGCTGAAACTGGAGAATAGCAGATTTTCCAATTTATTCAACATGGTTTCATACACTCATTTTTAAAGTGCATTCATATATATTATCCAAGTTACTGTAATATCAAAGAATAACCAAGAGAAAGTTTTATTATCACAGTTGTATCACAAAGAACCTGAAACTCAGAGATCTTCAAATGACGGTTTCTATATCCAGAAAGGGGAGAATCTAGGTATTTCAATCCCAACCTGTTTTTGTTCCAGGATTAGGTACTCAAGAAGCTGAACACTGTAGGGTAATCACCCACAAAGAGAGGGACTGAACCTGACATTATATAGTAAAGAGGTATGTATCACATCAGCAATTTCACCTTTCGGCAAGGACTGACTAGACACATAACCCTCATTGTAGGCCCCCTGGATGGCCCAAGGAAGCCCAGCAGAATAGCCCCAAAAAGGAAGAATTGCAAATGAGTATTTCTAAGAACTGACCAAAATGGATGGGGACAGGGAGTCAATAGGCAGTTATGGCCTATTGGCCAGGATGGGGGAGCGGGGGGGAGAGGTCAAAGAAAACTAACATCCCTGAGTACTTACATGTGCCCAGTTCTATGATAAATATTTCACATACATTATATCTTTAATGCCCACAATAATGTTCCATAGTCAGTAGCATTAAGCTATTTAACAGCTAAGAAAATAGAAGCTTAGGAAGATTAGCTTACTTGTCTGAAGTCAGACAGAAGACAACAAAGCCATGACTCAAATTTAGTCCACAGGACTCCAATACCCATCCTCTTTACACTCTTCATACTGCCAGCATGTAAGGATATTAGCAAAGCTCCTGAAAGGCCCTCACAGGGATAGAGAAATGGCATAAAATGGAATTGTCTGTGTAGGAGACTCTGTCAGTTGGCTACTCAGCATCCATTCCCTTCTTCCTCCTTCCTAAAGGAATCCCAATTCTGTTCAACTACCCATCCATCTTTCATGTGACTCAGAGAAGCTCACTTGGGGCATAGACTCTGATTAGTCTATGCCAAACCAATGGATGGCATTCTCCTAGTGACTCTACTGATCACCGAGTGGGTATATGACCTAAAGGCCCAATCTGATTAAATGAATTTGCATTCCATATTTGAGAAAGTCATCCTTCCCTCACTTAATCCTTTCCTCTCCCAATCTCTCTATCTTCTTCTCCCTCTCTCTTTCTTCTAAAGTGTGAAATCAAGGGCACAGGTTTTCCCAGTTTCTATTGGTAGCCATCTTGCAACAAGGAGGAGAACTATTTTAAAGACAAAACAGTGTATGGATTACATATCATAGATATGGAGACAATCTGGTTTCTTGATGTTTCTGAGCCACTGAATCAATCAACTCTGAAGCTTACCTTACTTATGGATTTACTGTTACTGTTACAAGATGATTTTCTATTTGTTTAGGCCAGTTTGAATCAGAATTATGTAACTTGCAGCGAAAATCCTTCTAAATGATAGCTTGTTTTTCATCTGCTGTTTTTACAAAAGATGTAAGAATGACCCACGTTACGGTGAGAGTGGCTAATGGGGAAATGAGAGTTTGGGTCACTGATGGCCCTGTAATTCAGTACTTTGAAACACATCAGTGCTCATCAACTGATGCAGCATATGACAGCACCCTTGACCTCCTGCCACCTGCCCAGATGGTTTTCTGGTAACTCTGGATTTGATGGATAAAGGCCCAGACCTCTGCTATACAACCATAGGAGCTAGGAACAGCCTAAGCTGATTTTAATTAAGCAGTTGGAGCCTAAAAGGAAATTCTTGGTCAGGTTGGAAAATCTTTCCACTTCACAGTCATGTAAGACAGTGGCTTGGCTGAGCAGAAAAGAAGCCTCTGAATGAGTGGGAGAGATGACCAAGACCATACTCTCTCCATGGTGCAGGCTGGTGTTGTATAAAGGAGTTTTGATTCTCCATTTTGGAGGGGCAGAAACACCTGAAAATAAGTTGGCAAAGGCTGGGCGGGGTGGGGGTGGGAGGCGGGGAGAGAAAAGGATAATAGAAGAAAGGGAGCTGGAGGAAACAGGGATTGGAGAAATGAGGAGGGGGCCCAAGAGCAAAAGGACCTTCTGACTTTCTGGGCATTTTGAATAGGCTGAAGGCTTTAGAATCTGGAATCTCCCACAATTGAAAACCATCCTTGGCAAAGCAGCAGAAAGACCAGATCAGGGGGTGTACCAGTATTTTCAAAGGCATTTCCAACATCACTGGCAATAAGGAGGCACTTCTTTAGGCAGCTTGCAGACTGAAGGCCACTGCTGGAAACTGGAAGCGGAAGGAAAGAAAAATGAAAGAGAAAGAGAGAGAAGCCCTTACTTCTGAGCAAATATTAGGCACTGTCTGGAAATTCCTAGAAAAATCTGGGAGATTTTTCAGGTGACTAAGTGTCTGCAGTTATGATGCAGGGATTTAGAATTATTGATTTTTAGGTATTGTTGACTATGTGGCAATATTTGGGTTCACAGGCTGCTGAATCCTGAGACATGTGGATTACAGTAGTATTCCTGGAGTGATCAACTCATTCCAGTTTGCCTGGGACTTCCTAATTTTAGCAAAGGGAGCCCCATGTCCTGGGAAAACACTCAGTCCCAGGCAAACTAAAATGGCTGGTCACTTCCTAAGGACTCCCTAACCACTCAACCCTTATACTGAACATGCCCCACACTGGCCATTTTCTTAGTCTACATCAAAATGGTAATACCAAGCCCAGCAAAAATAAATGCTAATGATTTTCACTATGCGAGCCTCACTTGAGCTCCTAAAGTTACATTATTAGTCCAATAAGAAAGCAAAGAGCATCCTAAGAGAAAGAAACCTGGGCCTAGAGGAAGTGAAGGGGACAGTAGACGACATGAAGGAGATGGCAAAATCCTCAGTGTACTAAGTACCACATACTGGAAGTCAATCTTTGCTTACTTTGGGAAGCTGCCAAGCACCTAACAAGCAAAAGAAAGGCTGGTTCGGATGCCTCTTAAAAAGAAATTAGCCAGGGAACAGTTAAAAGCCTGGAATGAGCAATTAGCCCAACTGGCAAAGACATAAATCCTCCCTCGATCAAAATAGTTAATTGAAATTATCAGCCTTTGGAGGAGAATTACTCCTTTTGAAATTAGTGAATATGTCATTAGGGTGATGAAGAGCTATAAAGGAAAAGGTCAATAAAGCACTTATTCAGAGAGAAGAGGTCCAACCTCTTTATTCAATGCCACAGTAATTAAATCAACAATGTATTTAGCTAACATGGGTATCCTTGAAATATTATGTTGAATATAATGGGGTATACTTTGTTCTAAGCTACCTTGGAGGAGATAGGCTATCCACCAAAACCACGGAAAGGAAAACCAAGCCAAGAAAAAGAGGAAAATGAAAACATATGTAAACCAAAGAGTCCGCTATAGTTATCCAAATTTAGTCATTGGATGAGAATGGAAATGGAGGTCTCCGGATGCCATCAAGTATGGTCTACTTAAACATAACTGACTCTGATTTAAAGGCATCCTTTCTCTCATGTTCATTGTAGAATAGATGTTTAGTAAGACTTAGTCATTTTAACTGCACTGTTTTGGACATTCCAATAACTTAGACAAGTGGTCCTCAAAAAGAATCAAGTTTGTCTCCAGGAGACATTCAGCAATGCCTGCAGACATTTTTATTTGTCACAACTGAAGAGCGGGGGTTTTTGCTACTGGCACCTAGTACGTAGAGGCCAAGGATGCTGCTAAACATCCTGCAATACACAGAGTATCTCCACACAATAAAATATTACCTGGGGCACCTGAGTGCCTCAGTTGGTTAAGCGTCTGACTCTTGATCTCAGGGTTGTGAGTTCAAGCCTGGCATCGGGCTTCATGCTGGGCATGAAGCCTACTTAAAAAAAAATAAAAAAATAAATTACCCAACCCAAATGTTAATGGTTCCACTACTGACAAACTTTAATTCAAACATACTTTAAATGTTTATTTATTTATTTATTTATTTTGAGAGAGAGAGAGAGAGTGTGTGTGTGTGTGTGTGCGCACACACATGCAAACAGTGAAGGGGCACAGAGAGAAGGAGATAGAGAATCCCAAGCAGGTTTCGCACTGCCAGTGTGGAGCCCGACTCAGGGCTCAATCTCACCATTCATGAGATTATGACCTGAGCCGAAATCAGAGTCAGAGGCTTAACTGACTAAGTCACCCAGGCGCCCCCAGACATAATATACTTTGAAATTTGAATTTGGCCCAACTATAAAAAGAAACACTTTCTTGACAGATTAACAGCACTAAAATGATCAATGAAAATATTACTTTAATTCAGTAACCAAATTGCAATATTTGAGAAACTTCCTTGCATATCAACACTGAGTGTAGCAATGACAATTTTTTTATCTTTTCCTTAAAACCAATGTATCAGGATTTTTCTAAGATTTTATTTTTAAGTAATCTCTATCCCAAACATGGGGCTCAAATCCAGAACCCCAAAATCAAAAGTCACAGGCTCCACCAACTGAACCAGCTAGGCACCCCTGTATCAGGATTTTTATTTGGCAATATTTCATTGATTATTAATTCTTAGAAGTATTAACAGTATACATCCATCCAAATATTCCATACTTTAAACATTTTTACTTATTAAGACAGGGCTTCTATAAATCTTGGAGATGTAGCACAGAGCCTGGTGACTATAGTTAACAATACTATATTATACACTTGAAAGTTAGTAAGAGAATAGATCTTAAAAGTTCTCATCACACACACACACACAACACACACAAACAAATTTGTAATTCTGTGGTCATGGATGCTAACTAAACTTATTATGGCAATCATTTTGCAATAAATACATATATCAAATCATTATGCTGTACACCTAAAACTAATACAACGTTATATGTCAATTATATTTTAATAAAAATAAATAAATAAATAAACTGGTTTCTCCAAAGCCCTGAGCCAATTACAGTATTCAAAAATACTAAGGTTTTTTCCCCTTACTGAAATATATTTACATATATATGATAACGATACACATGGTTATACTAAAATGAGCTAATGTATTCATTGTTATTTTTAATCAAACTTCTCTTTAATGAGAACTCAACTAAAAAGGATTATATCATTTTTATGTTTCTTTATCTAGTTAACTAATTCATCCGGAGTTTAAAAAAAAAAAAAAATAGCAAAACAACCGCTTTGTCTCTTTGCCCAAATCTTGGCTTCAGGAGCTAAATTTTTGGCTGGGGTTTTAGTCTATATTCTATTCCCAGGCATTCAACATTTATTACCTGGGAGACTTCTTTGTCAACAGAGCACATATTAAACCAGTTAGTGGAAGTATGTTAAGATTACATATGTTAATTTACATTTGACAAACTTGCCTCTCCAGTTCCTGCTGGGACATCAGCTAAATGTGCAGCCTGGTTGTATTTATCAAAACTCACATAAACAGAAAAGCCAAATCTCCACACAGGGCATAAAAACATGAGTTACATGCTCCAGTAAGGGTTCCTGAGGGAAATGGCAGTTTCCAAGAAAAAAAAAAAAATATTTCAGGGTAAGTCACAATATTTGATGAGTCATATATTTTTCACCTTGTTGTCTTTCTCCAGAGGGGTGAAGGAATACTGTTAGAAAGAACATAATAAGCAAAAATATAAGTCACTACCATAGACTTTCCTTCTCCTCTTGAGTATTAGAAATTATGCTTGATAGTTAAGACAAAAATTATAATACTTGCTGACACAGTTCTGAATGTATGTAGAGGAAATGGTTAAAACATCTTTATTATAAATAAGGAAGATAAAGAGACATAAAGGGAGGTAAGATTTTTACACTCCATGAAAAACTGGTAAAATGATGACAAGAGTTGACTGATAAGATATGAGCATGTGTGCATGTGTGTGCCTGTGTGAGTGTAACTGTGTGTGGCATAATACTTAAAGCAACTACTAGAAACACTCTATAGAGAGAAACATTCAAAAACACTATAGGTCTGGGCGCCTGGGTGGCTCAGTCAGTTAAGCGTCTGACTTTGGCTCAGGTCATGATCTCACAGTTCTTGAGTTCAAGCCCCACGTCAGGCTTTGTGTTGACACCTCAGAGCCTGAAGCCAGCTCCAGATTCTGTGCCTCCCTCTCTCTCTGCACCTCCTCTGCTCATGCTCTATCTCTTTCTCAAAAATAAATGAACATTTAAAAAAAACACTACAGGTTTGGTGTTAACATCAAAATGGAATTCTATAAAATGTTTAGGTAAACCACAGGAAGGCAGCAAAAAGAAAAAATTTTAAACAGAGGACAAGTAGAAAGCACAAAGATAAATTGTATATTTAAACCTTAAATATAACAATAATAACATTAAATGTAAACAGTAGGATAGAAAGTTAAAGGTTGAAAGCAAAAAGATGGGAAAAGATATGCCACACAAACATTAATCAAAAGAAAGTAGGAAGGACTATATTAATATCAGATAAAGTTGACTTCAGGGCAAAGAAAAGTATCAGAGACAGAGAGGGACATTACACAATGACAAATGGATCAGTCCACCAATTAAACACAGCAATCCTGAATGTAAATGCACCAAACAACAGAGCTGCAAAGTATGTACAGCAAAAACTGATAGAATTGAAAGGGGAAACGGACAATTCCAAAAGTGCAGTTGCAGACTGCAACACTCCTCAATCACTAATTGGTATTACAGCAAGATCAGCAAGGACATAAAAGAACTCAACAATACCATTAGCCAATAGCACCTAACCAACATTTATAGAACACCCTACCTAATGAGAGCAGAATACATACTCAAGTGTTCACAGAACATATACCAAGATAGACCACATCCTAGCCCATAAAACAAACCTCACAAATTTAAAAGAATTAAAATAATACAGAATATATTATGTGGCTAATATATATATATTTCTGAATATGTTATGTGACTAAAATGGAATTGAACCAGAAATCAATAACAAAGATAACAGGACAATTTCCAAACACTCAGAAACTAAACAACACACTTCTTTAAAACTCATAGGTTGGGGCACCTGGGTGGTTGAGTTCAGTTGAGCGTCTGACTTCGGCTCAGGTCATGATCTCACAGTTCGTGAGTTCAAGCCCCACGTCAGGCTCTGTGCTGCCAGCTCAGAAACTGGAGCCTGCTTTGGATTCTGTGTCTCCCTCTCCCTCTGTCCCTCCCCCACTCATGCTGTCTCTCTCTCAATCTCAAAAATAAACATTGAAAATTTTTTATAATAAATAAAAAAATAAAACTCATAGGTCAAAGAGGAAGGCTCAGACAATGCCACTTCCTGACCTGCATTTGATGCCCTTGTTCTGTTCTCCTAGCACCCTTCCCATACTTTCTCTATCATGACACTTATCCTACCTTTCCATAATTGCTCATCTAACTGTGTTTTCCCCATTAAGCTGTAAATCACTTGAGGACACTGGTCTGTCTTGCTAACCTTTGTATCATAATGTTAGCACATTGCATAGAACACACCATCAATAAAGTTTTAACAGAATATATTAAAGAATATATGAAGTATCAAGAAATTCAAGTCCATATGGCCACTCTCCTAGGAGTGTGGCTTCATATTCTGCTTCATATTCTGGTTTACACAACCTTCTGGCAAGCCCTGTGTGCACCATCACTTACATTCCCAACCTCTGCAATTGTTCACCAGTCACATCAGCGTGGAGAAAACAGTGCCCATATTGCATGACCTGCTGGACCAGCTTCAGGAAGCACTTCTGTACCTCAGGATTTCAAAACCCAAGGGAAAAGTCACTCCCCGTGCCAACACAAAAAAAGTACTTTTCCTTGAATGATGCTCAAAATTCCTTTATGTGGGGATCAAAGCTATTGTTTCTCAACTAGAGACAAGTCAAAATGCAAATATATTTTCAATTTACACTACAGAAATAAAAATTATAAACCAAAACTCTTTAATTAACCATTGATTAAAATTAAAGTTCTAAGGATCTAATGTATAGCCCAGTGACTACGATTAACAATATTGTATTATATACTTAAAAGCTGCTAACAGAGTAGCTCTTAAATGTTCTCACAACACACAAACACACACACACACAAATGGTAATTATGCGGCATGATAGAAGTGTTAACTAGCTTTATTATGGTAATCATTTCACAATATGTACCTTTACCAAACCATCGCATTTACATCTTACACTTACACAATCTTGTATGTCAATTATATTTCAATAAACGTGGGGAAAAGATAAAAATAATTTTTAAAAAATCCAAAAGCCACAAGTTTTTTGATAGACTTTTGAGAGATTAAGAAGCTTTGAACTAGTCACATGAGACTTTGACAATATTCTGCACAGGACTAACAATTAAACCTTGTTATACAGATAAGGGAGGAACTGGAAAATATTTGCCAGTTAAGTTAAAGCCACAAAGAATATAAACAGAAGATAAGCTGGAAAGGTACAATCCTTTTTTTTGGTCAGATTTGTACTTTTTCTGTATTTTGTCATCATAAAATTTAGTAGTTTCACACAAAAGTCTCTTGAGGATTTTGCTATAATGGTTAATTTTTGCACAACCTCTAGCCTTGAGACGATAAGAATCACCTAAGTATCTGCTGTAGGAAATTGCATTCACCAATCACTGTTTATCTGTTACAGGAAATTGCATTTTATAATATTAAACCCACACCACTTCACTGAGCTTGTTATAGTAATTCAACCAGAACTGTTCAGATCCTCTTGGAGTCACTGAAAATCACCTGTCTTTTTCCTGGTACTAATTATTTTATAAGTAAATATAAACAATGACTACAGTAGAGACAACTGACACAACACAAAAGATCTCAACTTTTTCCTCTGCAGCCCTGAAATATGTAACTAAAATCAAGTACCTTCCGCAGGATCATAAATGAGGAGCAGAGCTGGAGCCAGAGAGCACTAGAGTCCGGCGATCATTCAGTGAGGAAGAGGGTCCAACATTCAGAACAAGAAAGGAATGTGGGTGATTCAGGGTGGAAGAAGAGAGCACTGGACAGAGAGAATTGTTCTAGAAAGGCACAACAGGATAGTGATTCTGCACAAACACCTTTGGAGCTCCATTTACCTGGCTTCAAGTCCTGGCTCTGCCTGCCACTCACGCATTTCATAATCAACTTGCTTAATCTTCCTGAGCTTTTGTTTCCTCAACTGCAAAATAATGATACTTGTGAAGGAATAAGGATTAAAAGAGAGGTTTATAAAGTGTTTCGCTCAGCTCTTAACATGAAATAATGTTGGAAAAATTCTAGGTGCTCCGTTTGTTGTTTTATTGTCATCACTATTTTCCCATTTCACTGTTTCACTTAGATCCAGTCTTGATGACAATGTGCCCAGAAATGTAACTCAGTGGGGGCATCCTCCACTGCCCCCATCCTGGAGCAGCGACAGAGCGACCAGAGCACCTCAATGACATAAAGGTTCTGCCTCAGCTTGTCCCGACTCATCCTTCTCTCTGGACATCTCACCTCAGGGCTCTGACATGGCAGCTTCCCGGGGACAGCCACACCTTCTGGGCATCTGGTCGAGCATGGTCAAAAGGCCCTTCCATAACATCTCCTGCCATCATGTTATGATAGAGTGGAGAGAGCATAAGATCTGGAATCAGGAATATTTGAATACCACTTGCTGAGTTTGGCAAATTAGTTTTCCAAATTCATCTTAAACTGGGTTTACTGCCATCCACCCCTCAGATTCGTTGCAAATGTAAAGTAATCATCACGATGCCCGGCACAACGTAGGTGATTCAACAAATGCTCAGTACCACTATTATTTCATTTGTGAGAGTTGGTTTAATTCTCCCTCAGATTCTGAGAAATACTGAAGATTAGAACTGGAATCGAGTTCAAAGTCCATTTCTCCAACCACATCCTCTTACTTGGAAGCTGAATATTTCAATCTACCTAAATCTTAAAGGCTCTAAGCCTTTATCTTTCTGTTGGCAGAAAGTCTTATCTTTTACATGTTACCATTCTCTGCTTTCCTTGTAGCCCTGGGGATGCTTATATGTATTCATGACTTGGATTGATGGTCATGGCCACTGCCATGGTTCCCATCCCATGATGGTGTCATGGAGGTAAAAGTTGGCCCTGCCCATAAGAACAAGCCCTTCTTTCAAAATGAGAAGGGCACTGTTCCTTCTACATCATCATCAGCAATGGGAGGAAGGATCCTCAGCAAGTTTATTGATACAGCACCTTAAATTCTCAAACAAAACCTTTGTCCTAGGATAACTATATGAGTTCAAGATTCTGCCACTATATTGCACCCAGGCACTTATGCCTTTTTTTTTTAATTCGTTTAATGTTTATTTATTTATTTTGAGAGAGGGATTGTGAGCAGGGGAGGGGAAGAGAGAAAGAATCCCAAGCAGGTTCTGCACTATCAGCACAGAGACTGACGTGGGGCTCGAACTCACAAACCATTAGATCATTACCTGAGCTGAAACCAAGAGTTAGGCACTTAGCCAACTGAGCCACCCGGGTGCCCCATATGTCTTATTTTTAAATCAGGTTCTCCCTGCCCAACTCCTTCTTCCTTCTGTTGAGTTCTCTCTCCGTGGTTTCTATCACTCCCCTAGAATAGGACTTTAGTCGGAGACATTACACATGCACCAACCCATCAGATATGTCTATAAATGTTTGAAACCCAATGGTGGACAGCGATGAAGTCCTTTTCTCCTGGGCAAATAAGTGATTGTAAACTTGGGTTTAGCGAGTAACTCTATTCACCAAGAGTCCCCGCTTAGTCCCACCAAGACCCACTCTGTTGTACCAGGTGAGGAAAACTCAAGGTTAAAGTGATTGGGCCACGATACACAAGCAGCTGGTGGCAGGGTGGGAAGCAGAACCCCAGCTCAGGACTCATTCTCCCATACTGCATGCCCCCCCCCCCATTGCACAAGCTCCCTCTTCTACGCTGATGCCTTTGATGTAGCCAGATGGTTGACATCGTTTTTTTGTTTTTTGCCAAAAGTATGATTTGCGTTCCAAAACATCTCAAATTAAGCAGCTCATGACTGCTTCTTAAGATAAAGAGAACTGAGTTCTAACAAGGCCTTGTGGAAAGCTACTTGACAGGACCATGTTGCTTCTGTTTCCTATCTCTGGATGCCAGATGCCTGCTTTCTCCTGTCCACCCACAGGGGATTTGTGACTGGGTTTGAATTCTCCACCACTGTTTCCTGGAAAAGGCCCCAGAGCCACTGGTGTGTCTGCAAGAAAGGAGAAACATTTTGCCAACCCAGCATTGGCATGCCCTAAGGTACTTTAGAGTCCCAAACTCGGCTTTGGGTGCTAAAAAAATATTTTGGCAATTGCTGAGTTTCAGAAGCAAATGAGAACTAAGACTTGAGTGTCTGTCTTCTTAGCAAAAAAAAAAAAAAGAAAAAAGGCAGCCCAGGCTCCATGCTGACTGTGCTAACCACAGAACCACCTTTCAAATAAAAACTTAAAACTGAGCCATCCCGATATGTATTGGTAGCTAGGTATTTGATACAGTTTAGGGAAATCAGCTTTTGATTAATATTTAGCTAGAATTTTTATCTTCCACGTGTTAAAGCCTTTTGCAGGAATCTTCCATTCACACAGTGTAACTTAAGATAAACCAGTGGAGGGGCGCCTGGGTGGCTAGGTCGGTTAAGCGTCCGACTTCGGCTCAGGTCATGATCTCGCGGTCCGTGAGTTCAAGCCCCGCGTCGGGCTCTGTGCTGACGGCTCAGAGCCTGGAGCCTGTTTCAGATTCTGTGTCTCCCTCTCTCTCTGCCCCTCCCCTGTTCATGCTCTGTCTCTCTCTGTCTCAAAAATAAATAAACGTTAAAAAAAAATTAAAAAAAAAAGATAAACGGGTGGAAAGAAACACAAATAGAGACAAGCACCAATTTACCTGATCACCACTTAGGGGTGCTCACTGTGAGCTGACAGTGCAGATTCACTATTCAGGAGAACACCTCACAGAGTACACCCTGGGCACCCATTCGCCCTCAGTTATTAGCCTTTTCCACTAACCTGTGATTCTTTGACAGTCAGGACTCCTTGCTCCCAACCGTTCTCATAGCCCCCTCTCATACCTAAAAATACTGATCCATATACAAAATGGGAGAACCCGTGTATTCACCTGCTCAGACTGCCATAACCAAACCACAACAGTCTGAGTAACAAAATGTAATTTCTCACAGGTCTGCAGGCCAGAAGTCCAAGATGGAGGGGGTGGCATGTTGGGTTTCTTCTGAGGCCTCTCCTTCTTGGCTTGCAGGCGGCTGGCCTCTTGCTGTGTCCTCACATGGTCATGCCTCTGTGCACATGCCGTGTGTGTCCTAATCTCCTCTTTTTTGAGGCCACCAGTCTGATTGAATTAGGGCCAACATGAATGGCCTCATTTTAACTCAGTCACCTCTTTAAAGGCCCTATCTCTAAATATAGCCACATTCTGAGGCACTGGAGGTTAGGGCCTCAACAGAAGAATTTTAGGGGGACACAATTTAGTCCATAAAAGCCTGTCTTTATGGAAAGTTTCCAAATTATGTGAAACAATAAAGAAATCCATTCTTAAGAGCCCTGTGGTTGTTTGGGGCTGTGTAGAAAGACAGAGCCAGATCTAACATGTGGTTTAATTTTAGGGACTGCATGCTTCTTGTTCCATCCAAATACTTTGCATGCTTTCAAATTCTCTTATTAGAGCTTCATATTTTTTTATTTATATCAAATGAGGTTTTCTTCTGTTCAAATGCAAGCAGCCCTAGATTGAGCCTCGTTTGTCACTGAGACTTCAATACAGCCATGGCTTCCTTCCTGAGAGCAGTTTCTGATGAAGGACAGATGACTGGGTACCTCTAGGGTGAGAGAGGAGGTGAAGGGTGGGTCATGGAGCAGGGCAAAAGAAAAAGAAACAAGACGCTGGGGGCATGAGAATTCAGACCTCACTGGCTTCACCATTTAGCCCGAACGGCGACAGAGATTGAACATTCCTGCTCCAGTCCACGGTGCTACATCTGTTGCTAGGAAGCAGCCACTCAGGCAAAGACCATATTCTCTAGCTAGCTTCCCTTTGTCTCTAGTTGTGGCCACACGACAGCCTCTTGGACAGTGGATTGTGGGCCATGATGTACTCCAGTTCAAGTCTAGCCTATAAAAATCTTCTACACATTTTTTGTCTTCTCTCTTTTCTATCTACCATCTACCATCCGGAGCAAAGGATTCTGAAGCCCTTAGAAATGGTAGAGCCACAAAATGGAAGAAGCCTGGGTCTCTGAATCACTACACGGAAGGCCTCCCACTAAACACCTGATCACTGAGGAGCACTGGGTGGCTCAATCAGTTAAGCGTCCGACTTCAGCTCAGGTTATGATCTCACAGTTTGTGAATTCGAACCCCATGTCAGGCTCTGTGCTGACAGTTCAGAGCCTGGAGCCTGCTTCAGATTGTGTCTGCCCCTCTCCCACTCACGCTCTGTCTCTGTCTCTCTGTCTCTCTCTCTCTCTCTCTCTCTAAGATAAATAAACATTAAAAAACAAGCAGCCACTCTCAAATGTTATTATATGAATAATTCCTATTGGTTCAACCACAGAAATTTCAGAGATTGTCCCTTTTAGCACTGAGTGATTTCATAATTAATAAGCTAACACAGTCAATGTGCGGATAGGTTTGGCAGGAAATTAATAATCCCTTCAAAACTGGATGGTTTATGCTAGTTTATGCCAAGAGGAAATACAGATAAGAAGAAGGGTATCATTTTAATTTTAATGTAAAATGACTTTTATTCAAATATTACTATTCAGTTCAGGTTGACCTGTAGTAATAATAATCACAGAAAGCTGCAGTTTGTAAGTATCATCGCATTTGAAAATAACTGGTAGAGTGAGAAGCACACAATGAAATGACGAAACATTAGAAAGGTGAAAAGAAATTTTGGACTGGAAGTCAAGTGTCCTGAATTCTAGTTCCACCTCAACACTATCAGCTATGACCAGGAGCCTTCATCCTTCTAGTCACTACCAGCTCTACATGCAAGACTGGAGATGTTCACTTAGGGAAGATGGTGCCTCCTAGGAGAAAAAAAGCACACCTAAGGAGAACTGGTCACACTGCTTTATGCAAAGAAGGTGCTCAAAAAATACGTATTTAATAAATTAATGTTTCAAAAGGGACTCCCTACCTTATAAAGCAATTCAAACTAAAACCAAGATGGCAGAGGGTGAACACAGGTGGAACTTTCACCCCAACCCCCTCCTACACTGGAAGAAATGTCTCTATGTGTTCAGGTATATAAAGGATTCAGCTCCCTTTCTGAATCATGAGAAAAGGGCAGAAGTATGAATAAATCTGGGGATGATGTACAATCAAAAGTATAATCCTCTGTTTAAGTCCTGCATTTAAGTTTCAAAAGTAAAAGAAGAAGATGAAGACGAAGACAAAGAAGAAGAAGAAAAAAAACCATCTATCTTGAAACACTGAAATAAAACCCAAGGCTATATAATTGAAATAATAGTGTAATACAGACTTTTGTTTAGCCACAAGCAGAAAGCTTTGCCTAGGTAGCTATATTAAGGGCCTAGACCAGTTCTTGGAACATGGACACCTAAGTGCTGAATGACAGCATTAATAAGTGAGCATTTGTGGAGTGTAAAGCACTGTGGTAGGCATAGCGAGTGAAGCCTCTACAGAGGCTGGAAGGCTAGTAAAAGAGATCCACATGCCATCAATCCACTCAAACCCAAGGCAGAATGAAATACATGGTGAACAGAGGTATAAAATCATGCTATGGGGAAAAAGGAAGTTAATCCCAATGGGGAGGAAGAAGAGGTAAGGTATTAAAGAATATGTGGAATTTAGGATGAGCCCAAAGTGGAAGAATGGCTGAGGGAACAGCATGTTGAAACAGAAGAGCCTGGCTGGCCTGGGAAGGCTGGGCACACACACGGCACTTGAGGAGATGGCCTTGGAAAAGAGAGGTAGAGCCACATATCGGGGTCTGATTGTGACTAGGGAGCAAAATCTTCACCTCAAAATTTGACCCTCATGAAAAGAAGTGGATTTCCTTTCTTTGTCTTCTTCCAAATTTTATAAAGCATTTACTTCCTTTAAACAGTATGAAACATGGGGCGCCTGGGTGGCGCAGTCGGTTAAGCGTCCAACTTCAGCCAGGTCATGATCTCGCGGTCCGTGAGTTCGAGCCCCGCGTCAGGCTCTGGGCTGATGGCTCAGAGCCTGGAGCCTGTTTCCGATTCTGTGTCTCCCTCTCTCTCTCTGCCCCTCCCCCGTTCATGCTCTGTCTCTCTCTGTCCCAAAAATAAATAAACGTTGAAAAAAAAATTAAAAAAAAATGAACAGTATGAAACAGCATATTAATAAATCATTTCAATCTAAGACGAATGTCATGCCCAAATCATATAATGCAATAGAAGTTAAAATAACGTCAAGAAAATATGTTATATAAAAAAACATAGAAATACTTTAGTTCTATCTTTTTGAATCATATTAACTTTTGGATAACAAAACCCCATTTTGTTTCAGTTCTTACCATTAGAAGGGACCTTCTTAAGGTCTGTGTTAGCCATCCAGCTGCCTCCCCTGGTAACTGTGCTTCAGAAAAGGAACTGAATTCAGTCTTTATTTATATGGCTGAGTCTAAAGAGAGGATCTGCTAAGAGCTTCTCATAGGTCAACACAATTCAGTTGGTAATCCATGGTTACTCAAATCATTTCAAGGGGTATAGAAATAGGAAGATATGAGCAGACAGAAGTCGTAGCTTCAACAGAAGCTCAGAAAAATGCCAAAGCCTTTATTCTGTTCATTCAACAAATATTAATGAATTAATCATTATAAATTGTTTAATTAACAAACATTTACTTTGTACAAGCACTGTTTTAAGTCCCAGAAATTCATAAATAAACAAGATCATGAAGATCTTTACTCACATGGAGATTATGTTCTGGGAGGAAAAGAGGTCATACACAAGATGTGGTGGAGGAGGAATATTCTGAAACCTTCACTGAGGCTTCCATTTCCACAGCCAACCTCATTCCGCCCTCACATTCCCTATACCCTTTAAGAAGCAAGGGTCCTTTAACATTGGCTCAACTCTTGGTGGCTTTGAGTGCATACACAGATTTTTTTTTTAACTCATAGAAGAAACAACAGTATTGCAAATCGAGATGTTTGGAGAGGAAACGTTTTGCTTTATTTTTGCCTTGTTTTTTTAAATTTCACACACAAAAAAAAAAACCTTGGCTTTGAATAAGTTTTGTCAAGAAGACAAAGCCCGGAAGAGGACACAGAGTTTATCCATAAACACAGCTTGCAAAAGAGTATAGATGAGATGACAGTTTCCTCACCACATAAAGAGGAGATCAAAGATCTTTCTGAGTTGAAGGAAAGAGCTTCAAAACTGGGAGATAAAAGCAAGAGAGAAAATTATTGGTGGTGGTTCCTTAAATAGAGTCCCTTCCTCCTGGCCCACCTCAGAAAAGAAACTTGAGTTGGGTGAAGATACAGCCCCCAAATAGGTTCAGGAATCTGACAGCAGAGAATTTCTTACAACCTCACATTATGTCCCACATGGCAGGGAGTGTTCCCAGCAGAGCAGAATGGAGGCTGGCATGTTCCAGCAGAAAGAAAACCCAGCATAGCTGTCCTACAACACCCTACCCCAGTATTCATCAGCACAGAATGGTAGGGGAGAGCGTCAAAAAGCTTCCCCTAATCCCGATGGACAATACCGGTGGAACAGGTGAGGCAACTTGCCTTAGACAAAAAGGATGCTGGATGACTGGCAAAGACCCAAATAGAAGGGAGGGCAGCATGAGGTGACCGACGGCAGCAGAGGCAAAAGTCTTCAACCACTCAAAAGAGATCAGAGTGGACAAGAAGTCGAAATAGGTCAGACCCTCCTTCTCTAGCCCTTATTCCTGTAATCTATCCCACTCTGACATGTATAAGAGACTTTATTGTGTCAAGCCAATGAAATCTGAGGCTGTTTGTGACAGTAGTTTAGCTTACTGTGGTTATTATTAAAAACAAGGAAATTACCATTTCTTTTTTTTTTTTTTTTAATGTTTATTTATTTGAGAGGCAGAAAGAGACAGAGAGACAGAGCATGAGTTGGGGAGGGGCAGAGAGAGAGGGAGTCACAGAATGAAAGCAGGCTCCAGGCTCTGAGCTGTCAGCCTAAAGACCAGCATGGGGCTCGAACTCATGAACCGCAAGATCATGACCTGCATCGATGTCAGACACTTCACCAACTGAGCCACCCAGGCACCCCTCCATTTCTTTTTTTTAACGTTTATTTATTTTTGAAAGAGAAAGAGAATGTGCAAGTGGGGGAGGGGGTACAAAGGGGGACAGAGGATCCAAACAGGGTTCTGCACTAGCAGCAATGAGCCCAATGTGGGGCTCAAACTCACAAACCATGAGATCATGACCTGAGCCGAAGTTGGACGCTCAACCAACTGAGCCACGCAGGTGCCCCAAAACTTCCATTTCTTTTGTTTGTTTGAATATGTGACATTTAAAATTTGTACCCAGTAAGTGATAAATACAAAGAAAACAAAGCAAGGTGACATGGGAAATAGAGACTAACAGAGAAATAAATGAATGATTTCTCTGTCAGGAATAAATTATCTCTATGAAAATAATCTTTGAGCTGAAACCTAAATATTGAGAAGAAGCTGGCCACATGAAGTTCTTCAATATGAAAGTTCCAGGCAGAAGAGAAAGTGCAAAAGCTCTGAGGTGGGGATAAACTCAGTGTGTTTATGGAACTCAAGGAAGGCCAATGTGTTGAGAACACAGAAAGCAAGAAAGCAGTAGGTGAGTCAGAGAAATAAGCATGACCATATCATTTAGGGTTTAAAAGTCATAAAAAGATAATCTGGGGACGCCTGGCTGGCTCATTCAGAAGAACATGGGACTATTGATGTCAAAGTCATGACTTCGAGCCCCAGGCTGAGTATAGAGATCACATACATATATACATAGAAAGTAGACTGAATTTTACACTAAATTCCATGAGAAACCATTGGTAAGGGTTAAGAAGGGAGATTATATGACCTGACTTATAATTATTTTGGCTGCTGTTTGGAGAAAGGATTAGAGCGAGACAAAAATGGAAGCTGAGGGAAGACTTAAGAGACCATTAAAATAGTCCAGATGAGCGTATTTGATTGTTTAACCCAAAAGTGATGGTTGTAGAAATGGAAAGAAGTGAATATATTGGAGATATATTTCAGAGATGGAAATGATTAGCTGGATGTGACACCCAATGAAAAGAATAGAATATTCCCAAGCTTTCATATTAAGAAACTGGGAAAAGGTGATGCCATTGAGGAGAGACTGGGAGAAGAACAGTTTGGGGAGAGGGGACAATAGAGAACAGAGCTCTGTTTGGGGTCCGTTACAAAGAAGATGCCTATTAGACATTCAAGTCAGGGAGGCAGTTTGACATCAGGTAGGCAGTTTGATTTATGAGCCTGCAGCACAAGGACAAGTCAAGACTGGAGTCTTACATTCAGGAGTCATCTGCATATAGATGGTATTAACATTACAGGACTAAATGAAATCCACCAGGGAGAGAGTGTAGCTAGAGAAGAGAACCCTGGAAAGAGTCTGGAGGTCAAGCAAAAATGGAGCAAGTCAAGAGACTGACAGGGAACATCCAGTGAAATTGGAGATCAAATAAGAGAAGCTGGCATCACAGAAGCCAAGAAAAGAAACTACCTGGGTTATCTATACTCTGAAGTTAGCACAGATAGTTCAAAAGGTTTGCCAAGTTGCTTAGGACCTTGAGTCAATAATTTCTATCTCACCATTCCTCACAGAAAGAAAAATGTCAGGGTCATGGATACAAATTGCCTCCCAAATGCATGCCCTTAGCCTCTTGGGGAGGATGAACATATTAATAGCTCTGATCCCTCCTCTCTACCACTGGCGTAGCTCCTCTTGTTTGTACTGACTCAAGAAAGTCTTCTCCATAGTCAAAAACAACATCTTTCAAGAGAGATAATTCAAATCCACTAGGCCTGTGAGAATGACTTTCTTTTTACATATATTATGTATATGAGAATATCAAGCTACAGATTATCATCAGACAGACTACATATAATGAATATAGGATGGTTTGCTTACTATTAATTGGTTTGCCTTTGGGACTGTATTTTAAATAAAATATTGTTAATAGCCATCACTTTGTCTATAGGAATAGTTTGACCTGCTGCAAATATTAGCTAACCCAGCACTTCATAACCACTGACTTCTCTTTGGTTAGACTATCAAAGATAACATTTAAAGATCAAATGATATATGAAAGAAAATGCCTTAATCACCCTAATAAGCTCATTTCCCACATTAATGGTGACTTATGATAAGACGGTTTCCAGATTAGCCAACATGAGATATATCCAATTCTGTACCAACTTTAAGGAACCTACATCACAACACTTGAGATTTCTTCAAGTTACAGCTTAAGATGTCAGAGTATTCAACTCTGCTTGTTTGCTTGTTTGCTTGTTTTTATTGATGTTGTCCTAGTTGAAGTGATGCTGATAGTTATTAGTACTTAAATACCAAGGAGAAATTTAAATAAAACTCTCTAGTCTCCCACACAAATCTTAAAAGGTCTAGCAACATATGTAAATTGTACAGAAAAGTATACAAATTAATTGATCCAGAAAATTTCCATCCTCAAATAGAGAAAAAGTTAACCTCCCCATCCACCAAAATATAAGTATATAATCTACCTCACAACTTTGCACACAAGTTCAAGAGGGTCTCAGATCCTCTGAAGACTACCTGTTCCCCCACTGCCCCAGAGTTTTCAAATATTCTGGACTTATTTTCTCTTACAGCGTATACCTTCTCCTTTGTCATCAGAAACCAGAAATTTGAGTTTCCCAAAGTGTGGTCTTAACAGATGTTGGGTTGTTGTTTTTTTTTATTCTCTAGGGAAATGGGCAAGACCCTTTGACGGTTTTCCACAGGAAGAGGCTAGAGATGCTGGGAGCTATCCTGTGTCCTGAAAATCTTGGTACCAGGAGCTGTCCAAGGTACCTAATGTCTTAGATGAGAACTTCTCAAAAGTATGGTCTACAGACTACCTGTATCAAAAATCAACTGGGTATGAGTATTAAAACACAGATTCCTAGCCCATCCCAGAACCACCAAGTCAGAATCTTTATAGGTAAGCATCACAAATCTACATTTTGACAAGCTTCTGAGGAGTTCTTACGTCTGTAACAAATGTCTCCCAAACACTAGTACCACTTTGTTAGGACTGGAGACTTTATTTTGATCTGACTTCACTGACCACTATAAATACACCTTTAATATTATCTGTATTAGCAGTCATGATGAGTTATTTTATTCCTGAAAAGTACATTAACCAAATTTCTTCCAGATAGTTTCTGTCACAATTTGTTGCCAGAGACCAAAATTCAACCCCATCAAGAAATCTCAAGAAAGGCAAAGCCTTTTGAAAATCAACTTCGTTGGCATTTTAGCAAGTCTTTCCTGCCCATACAATATAGTAATAAAAATAATTCTTAATTACAACCAATATTCACTGATCAGTCACTTGATGCCATCTGTCAAATCTATGATAATGATAATGCAGGGGCACCTGGATGATTCAGTCAGTTGAGCGTCTGGCTTTGGCACAGGTCATGATCTTGTAGTTCATGAGTCTGAGCCTCACGTCAAGCTCTGTGCTGACAGCTCAGAGCCTGGAGCCTGCTTCAGATTCTGTGTCTCCTTCTCTCTCTGCCCCTCCACTGCTTGCTCGCTCTCTCGCTCTCTCTCAAATAAATATTAAATAAATAAATAAATAAATAAATAAATAAATAAATAAATAATAAAATAATGATAATACAGACAGTCCCCAACTTACGATAGGTCAACTTACAATTTTTTTGACTTTACAATGGTGCAAGAGCAATCTGCATCTGATAGAAACCTCACTTCAAATTCTGAATTTTTACCTTTTCTTTGCCTAGTGATAGGCTGTATGATTCTCAAAGATGCTAGGCAACATCAGCAAGCTTCAGCTTCCAGTCACCCATACAATCATGAGGCATACAACCGATACACTTACAACTATTGTGTTTTTCACTTTTAGTAGAGTATTCAATAAATTACATAAGATATTCAATACTTTATTATACAATGGCTTTGTGTTAGATGATTTTGTCCAACTGCAGGCAACTGTACATGTTCTGAACACATATGAGGTAGGGCAGGCTAAATTACGACTTTCAGTAGGTCAGATAAATTAAATATGTGCTTGACCTATGATATTTTCAACTTATGACGGTTTTATCAGCATGTCTTCCCATCATAAGTCAAGGAAGATCTGTAGTTATCAAAACAACAAAAATATTGTGTTCGCTACATACCTAGCACTACTGAAAGTTCCTCACATGATTGTCTCATTTAATTCTTATAATATGTGTACCTATGATCCGAAAGAAAGCAGGAAAAATTGTACCCTGTGTTACCCATGTAAGGTGTCGGTACCCACTTACATGCCTTGTCATATAAATGTATGAAAATAAAGCTAATGCTTTGCTACTATTTTTTAAAATATATGCAAGTGGGGGAGAATAGAAATGCCCTTTATTGCTTGCTGTTACTGTTCTGGTCACTTTAACATGTTTTTCTTCATTACAAAAATTACAGCTATTTAAGAAAAAGGTTTTATTATCCCTGTTTTAACAGGTTTATTGTGGCATTGACATACAATCATCCGCACGTATTTAAAGTGTGCAACTTAAGGGGCGCCTGGGTGGCGCAGTCGGTTAAGCGTCCGACTTCAGCCAGGTCACGATCTCGCGGTCCGTGAGTTCGAGCCCCGCGTCGGGCTCTGGGCTGATGGCTCAGAGCCTGGAGCCTGTTTCTGATTCTGTGTCTCCCTCTCTCTCTGCCCCTCCCCTGTTCATGCTCTGTCTCTCTCTGTCCCAAAAATAAATAAACGTTGAAAAAAAAAATTAAAGTGTGCAACTTAATAGGTTTTGATATATGAATACACTTGTGAAACCATCACTCCCAAAAGTTTCCTTGTGTCCTCCCTTCTAACCTTCTCCAGTTGCTTGTTCCAAGATAACCACTGGTCTGCTTACTGATGCTATAGACTAGTGTGTATTTTCTAGAATTTTATATAAATGAAATCATGCAGTATGTACTCTTTTTTTTCTGCCATATTACATTCAGCATAATTATTTTAAAATTCATCCACATTGTTTCATTTATCAGTAATTCATTCTTTTTTACTGCTGATAAGTATTCCATTTATTGCCCTTTTATAGATAAGAAAACTGAAAATAAGCAACTTGTCTAAGACCATGGTAAAGGACTAGATTCAAATGTAAGTCTGTCCAACACGAAAGCCCCAGATTTTCTCACTAAAAATTCTGTCTCTATTTCTTTTTTTCTTTTTAGAGAGATAGAGAGAGAACAAGCAAGGTAGTAGAGGGTCAGAGGGACAGAGAGAGAATCTTAAGAGAGAGAATCGACACGGGGTTCAATCCCAAACCCTGGTATCATGAACTGAGCCAAAATCAAGAGTAGGACACTCAACCAACTGAGTCACCCAGGTGCCTCATGTGTCTATTTTTTTTTAACTGAGAAACAGCTCTATATACATCTTGAGAATGGAACACATATAACCCCAAGAGTGGGCAAAATATAGTAATCATGCAAAAAAAATAGCTGTTGAATGACTGGAGAGGATGTCAACTACCCTCCCCATCCCCACTATACTGCTTAATCAGTACCACCTCAACCCTTGGGCTTTCCATTACTAAGTCAGTCACCCTAAGAAGAATGCCAAAATCCTGGGGCTGCCAAGGTACATGGAGATCACTGTGCACAGGGCCTAAGCTGTAGCTAGAATCCCATCTCATAGGCCAAAAAGGAAGGAAGAATGTGGGGCAAATGATCGGAGGTGAGCAGATTTATATCAGGGTAGGGAAGAATCCAAGGAATTATAAAGACCTCATTAAACTAGGTCACTTGTGTGTCTTCCCCTAATGGATAGACCAGGGACAGAAGAGGAAATAACAAGTATAAAGTGGAAAAGAAAGGAAATGTGGACTACCCTCACCAAACTCCCAACTGCTTATTTGGTGATCTCAAGCACCCACAACTCTTGGAGTATAAAAACTTAAAAGACTGCATTTGCTCCCTCCCCAGTGCTCAACATATTTTAAGGGAGGAACTAAAAACAATAATAGTAACAATAACTAGTATTTATAGAGTGCTTATTATGAGCCAGACACCATATAAGAGAATCTTATTCCATTTCCATTTTACTAACAAGGAAACTAATTCTCAGAAAATACAAGTGACTGGTCCAAAGTCATATATCCAGAATTCCAATCTGAGTTTTAGTCCAGACTCTTCCCATGCCTCACAAGGATTCCCAGCTGCCTCGCACCCAACCACCCCCACATGCTTCACCATGACTGGTCCCACCCCAGGCTCACTTCAGAGTATATGTATACTTAGGTCCTTCACTTTCAAATCCCAGACACCTTATCTTACCCTATCACAATATATCATTCTGTGTGCCCTGTCCTCGCAATACTGAAACACTACACTCAATATAAAAGATACTCTGATAGGGGCACCTGGGTGGCTCAGTCAGTTAAGGGCCCAACTTCGACTCAGGTCATGATCTCACAGTTCATGAGTTCCAGATCTGCATCGAGCCCTGCATCAGGCTCTACGCTGACATCCTCTGCTTAGGATTCTCTCTCCCTCTCTCTCTGCCCCTCCCCTGCACGCACACGCACTCTTCCTCTCTCTTTCTCAAAATAAGTAAATTTTCCAAAAAAAAAAAAAAAAAAGGTACTCTGATAAACTGTGCATCAAAATGTTAATGATTATGTTATGCTCTTCTCAGGCACCCACTGGAGCTTAAGAAGACAGTCCATAAAAGAATAATGGAAATGGCGGGCAGGACCGTGATACAGAGATTTTCCAAGCCTGGTCTTCACACAAGTGAATGGTCATTGATTTACAGACTGTAATTCCAGGCAAAGTAAACTACTATTCCTCTTTTGGAGGCGCCAACTTGGGCTGAAGTGGCCTTTTGCCTGGAGGAAGAAGAACGGAAATAGTAATCGTACCAGTTAACAGTGATAGGAGCCACCATTTACCGATTGCTATTGGCTATTGGGTATTGGGTATGTTTTACCAGTAGTATTTCAATTAATCCCCAATTCCACGAAGTAGGTGCTATTGTTAGTCTCACATACAGGAGAGGAAACAGGAAGAGGCTAAGAAACCTGGGAATCAATGGCTGGTCATGCATTCTTAACCAGTTTACAGATCTCCACCAGTTATCGTTTATTATGCACCTGTCATGTGCCTGACACTGTGAGAACCTTAAGCATATTAATTAATTGAAACTTCATAGGGACCCTCTGAGGTAGACATTATTATCCCCATTGTACAGATAGGGCTCAGCCAGGAAATAAAGGAGACGGAGTTAATGTAAAAGCTGGAATCGACCAAGGGCCGTCAAAAGGCTTTCGGTCCCGAGAGCCAAGTACACCAAGCGCCGACTGCGCGGGACAACAGCGCCAGGCGTTCGTCACTCCTGCAAACCACCAGGGGGCGCCGCCCGCCCAAGGCTGGAGAAACAGCGGGGAGCCGGGCTCCCTCCCCGGGCGGCGCGAGCTCCCCTCTAGCCCGCCCCATCCACAGCAGCCAATCAAAAACTTCGCTGACGGCGCCGCGCTCCCCGCGGGAACAGCCGTAGAGGATGACTAGATAATTCTCTTATTGGATACTTGGTTTTTTACAAAAAAGATGTAAAGTGATGCACCTATGACGGAAAGTCCCCACAAGAGTCTGTAGCGGGAAGACAGGGCTTATTTTTTACCTGAAAAATTCTCTGGGTGAGGCGTCTCCGCCCGGCCCTCCTACGGCGGTGAAGGCGGCAACCAATCCCGATAGTCCCTTTACGCGTCTATCGCTCCCACCAATCATCGCTCAGCCTTCAGGGGCGGTCCCTTACCATCTCAGCCTATCAGGAGCGCAGTTTGCCCCTTGCTGGTCACGCACGGCGAGACTGGGCTCCTCCCGGCGGGAGCCGAGCGCGGGCCCCGCCCCGCGGGGATGTAAGGGTTGTGGAGGTGCGGGGTCTGCAGAGGGCTTGCACCTCAGACAGCGGCTGCCACCTCTCTTTGGCTGGCGCTGCGGTTGGCATGGGGCTCTGTTGTGACCCGCAAGCTCAGGTTGGGGCCGCACTCCTTCATCCCAGGCCTTGCACGTGCAATGCCCCCTGACTTAATCGCGTGCAATGCCCCCTGACTTAATCGCGTGCACCTCCGCTTCACAGGACCCCACACAAAATGTCAACCAGCCCCTTCCCTTGCAGGTCTTCTCTGAGCACCTTGGGAACTTTGTAAATATGACACTGCAGCATTCACTGCATTATTTTATTTATTACTCTGTTACATGCTTAACTGAGGGCGGAGACCACATCTTAAATATGTTTGCATTGGGCATGCGACTTTGACATTGCATGTAAACTCCGCACAGCACTTTTCTCAACTGCAAAGGGGGGATAATGGCTAACCCCTGCGCAAAAGGCGTGCATTAAATCAATGCTTGTAAAGCAGTCAGAAGAGTGTCTCGGACACAGCAAGCGCTCCAAAAAATGTTAACCCACTGTTACTCCTGTGCCTGGCAGAAGTGTGCAGTATTTGAAATCAGTTTCACATACTCATTTTCAGATGCAAATCTTTATTCATACGTAAGACTATGAATGTGTCCAGGGTGCTGCAACGTGTTCCTGCAATTGAGAGCAACACTCTGGGTTCAAGTTCCAACTGCAGCTTGCCAGCTGAATGACCATAGCAATTACCTTGAAAGTGCTTTAGTTCCTCAACTGTGAAATGGAGATGATGATGATAATACCTACTTCACAGGGTTGTGGCATATGCAAGTAATGCATGAGAAGTGCTTAGAACAGTGTCTGTCCTACAATCAGCTCTCCATTTTTTCCTTCCTTTCTTATCCCAGTTTCCCCTTGAGAGCAAGGACAAGAATGTAATGGCACAGGATAGTTTCATAGCCTCTACCTTACACTTGTCTTCCACTTTTAACTTTTGCAAAGCATATTCATATATTCTCTCATTTAAGATTCACAGCAACCAAGTGAGGCTCAGAGAAGCTACTGTTTTGCTGGAATCCTAAAACATCATTTTGGTACAGTTTCATACATGTGCATTTGGAAGACAGTTGGTATTTTTATTTTTATTGTATTTTATTTTTATTTTTTTATTTTTTTATTTTTATTTTTATTTTTTATTTTTATTTTATTGTATTTTTAAATTTGTTCTACAAGCTGCTTCCTTCACTTAACAATACATCTCAGAGAGCTTTTTATGCCTATTCCCTATTACTTTTTAATTACGGCATAGTCTTTCATGCCTGAACTTATTTAACCATTCCCCTATTGTTATACATTCAAATGTTTAAAGCCAAATTCTGTTGAGTCTCCCTCAGGGCCCACAGCTTTGATTACTCAGACTCTGAGCAGTCTCAGGCCTATCAAGTCACTGGGAAATGAAGTCCCGATGGTCAAGAGTTTCCACTTGGCTCCAAGTTTCTCCAAACCACAAGCCCAAGGCTCCAGCAAGCTGTGGAGGGTCCCCTACTGCTGTGAGCAAAGGGCTGGGAGAATGTCCACATAGGGCTGGAAAGGGCTGCTGATGACTTTACCCTTCAGTGCTATTGGAGTCAGAGGGCCTCTCTCAGACAGCATCTCCCCAAAACTGGGAGTTTCTCGGCACCTCTGCCCTTGTATCTACCCCATCCAGGTCCCTCACACACTCTGCCCCCTAATAACTTATTTAACTGTAACCTCTCCCCTCCACAAATAGGCACACTTTTCTGTTGTCAAATGCACCCTATTTCATTAAAACACCCAAGAAACCCTAGCAGAGTTCCCAGCCCATCCCTCTCAGGCTCAGCTAGGAGATAGAAGGAGTGCAAGGAGGTCATGGACACCCATCATGACATAGGGGACCCTCAGACATCCGATTCCAAAATGTAGCTCTGCAACCAGAAAGTTGCTTACCTCTCCTGAGCCTCAGTTTCTCCATTTTCCAAATGAAAATGGAGGAACTGGAGTGAGAATCCAGGAGACATAAATGGAGGAAGGGGGAACACATTATGGGCACAGCTATCAGAGAATGAGGAGAGGAAGCAGGGAACCAGGGGAAAGCCCTGAATTCTCCTCCTTGGGATGGATGGAGCTGCTCCTGGAGCAAGGCTCAGCATGAGACCTCCCTATATCTGCTGGGAAAAGCAGAGAAACAAGGTTGTGTCTCAGGACATCATCTCGACGCTTTTGCTTGAGGCTGTCACCACATCTCAGCCCTTACAAAGTGCTCTTTCCCCAGTCCCTTGAAGATGCTGTACATCCCCAGAATCAGTCTCACATAGGACACGGGTTATTATCTGCTTACCCCCACTATCCAGCCCTCTTTCTTCCTTGGTAACAGAACCCTGATTTTCAGCTGGGATCATTGCCTTTCAGGATGGGACTACATTTCCCAGACTCCTTTGCGGCCAGTTTTCTGGCCAAAAAACAGTTCTGTACCAGGCTTCCCAGGGAGGCATGGTGAAAGCAGCCCCAGCCTTTTCCTTCCTGTCTCCCTCTTCCTTCTCTTCCCTTATCCCCTTCTTCAGCCCTGCTTTCTGGAAATGAGGTGACCTTCACTGAGGATGGCAGTCACAAGCTAGGACAATGCGACGGAAATATAAAAGGAGCCTGAATCTTGGTAACCATTGCCCATGAACTACCTAACTGCAGATTTCTTTGCTGTGAGATAATAAAACTCTTATTTTATTCACATGTGTAAGTCACTGCTATTTTCGGTTTCCTGTTATATGTAACCTGGCCTAATCCTTAACTAACCAATCTCTTCTCCCCAAGGTTTAGAAATCAGTGGAAGGGGGGCGCCTGGGTGGCGCAGTCGGTTAAGCGTCCGACTTCAGCCAGGTCACGATCTCACAGTCCGTGAGTTCGAGCCCCGCGTCAGGCTCTGGGCTGATGGCTCGGAGCCTGGAGCCTGTTTCCGATTCTGTGTCTCCCTCTCTCTCTGCCCCTCCCCCATTCATGCTCTGTCTCTGTCTGTCCCATAAATAAATAAAAACGTTGAAAAAAAATTAAAAAAAAAAAAATCAGTGGAAGGAAAGCTGCTTAAATTCCACTGTTTTCTTTTTCTTTTAAGAACCAAGCAGAGGATGGGGCACCTGGGTGGCTTAGTCAGTTGAGCGTCTGACTTTGGCTCAGGTCATGATTTCACAGTTCCTCAGTTGGAGCCCCACATCGGGCTCTGTGCTGATAGCTCAGAGCCTGAAGCCTGCTTCGGATTATGTGTCTCCCTCTCTCTCTCTGCTTGCTCGCTCTCTCTCTCCCTCTCTCTCTCAAAAAATAAAAGCACATTAAAAATTTAAAAAGAAAAAGAACCAATCAGAGGAATTAAAGTCTATCATCGGCTCAACTACCTTCACTTTAGAATGATACATTTGTAAATTACCAGAACATTCTTCGGACTGGATCAGGTTGGCCAGCACAAAATTAACCTTGGACTCATGAGACATTTCGGGCCAAAACATACAATGTACTCTCTAACTAAGCCACACGTTGGCATGACCTTGACCTTCTGTTTTCACATAGAAAGAAAACATAATGTTCTGGGGAGGAAGTCCCTCAGCACACAGGCAAACTCCTATATGTTTTTGTTGGTGGTTGGGTTCAGTTGAGGCATCAAACTGACCTCTAAGTAACAGTTTCTTTGGAGCAGAATCCAGCTACATTAAAGGTCTCTAAGAAATGTTCAGGGGGCGCCTGGGTGGCGCAGTCGGTTAAGCGTCCGACTTCAGCCAGGTCACGATCTCGCGGTCCGTGAGTTCGAGCCCCGCGTCGGGCTCTGGGCTGATGGCTCAGAGCCTGGAGCCTGTTTCCGATTCTGTGTCTCCCTCTCTCTCTGCCCCTCCCCCGTTCATGCTCTGTCTCTCTCTGTCCCAAAAAGAAATAAAGGTTGAAAAAAAAATTTTTTTAATAAAAAAAAAAAAAAAAAAAAAAAAAAAAGAAATGTTCAGGCATTCACAGTTGACTTCTGGTCCAAAACCTTCTAAATTTCCAACCCCTGCTTCTCCTTAGGAGAGGATTCAGCTGGCCCCTCTCTTTTTTTTTTTAATTTTTTTTTTCAACGTTTATTTATTTTTGGGACAGAGAGAGACAGAGCATGCACGGGGGAGGGGCAGAGAGAGAGGGAGACACAGAATCGGAAACAGGCTCCAGGCTCTGAGCCATCAGCCCAGAGCCCGACGCGGGGCTCGAACTCACGGACCGCGAGATCGTGACCTGGCTGAAATCGGACGCTTAACCGACTGCACCACCCAGGCGCCCCCAGCTGGCCCCTCTCTTAGCACAACTTTTGCCATCCTGCCCGCCACAGGACATCATGAGAGGGAATACTTGTCCCTGAACAGTGGTTCTCAAGTGCGAAAGTACCTCAGAATCATCTGGAGAGCTCGTAAAAATACAATTCACTGGGCTCCAGCCCCAGAGTTTCTGATTCAGAAGATCTGGAGTGAGGCCCAAATAAATTGCAGTTTTAATAAATTCTCAAGTGATGCTGATGCTGCTGGTCCAGAGACCACATTTTGCCAATCACTGTCCTAGAGGAAGATAAAGAAAGGACTTCAGGCTACTGTTCTCAGACCTCTGGGGAATTTCCCCCACCGTGTTCCAAGGTAGCTAGACCCTGTGATGGCCTTTGCGTAGCTGCCCTGAGAACTGTCCTTGAAGGACCTCTGTCTGCTTCCCCAGCCCCAGGGCTCCCATAAGGCCCCTCAGAGACAGCTCCCTCTCACTAGGCCAGCAAGCCAGGCACCTTAGCAGGCTTTTCATTCCTCTGGGGTCTCCCTTACAACATTGAGGATTGGGTCTAGAGAGGAAGAAAGGGTGGAGTTCGATAACTTCTTTTTCTTTAATGTCCAGTATATTAAAGCATGTATGTGTTGTTCTTACAACAAAATAATAAAAGAAAAGTGTTAAGAAATACAGACTATCTTGGAAATGTTTATGAATCACTAACATTTATTGAGCAGTTACTGTGTTCCAGGCACTGTAGTAATTGCTCATTTAATTACTGTCACCATATCACCATATGTCAGCCTAAAACAGGCTTAGAGAGGTGAAATAACTTTCCAGTGTGACACAGAGTGAGTGACAGAGCAGGGATTCCATCTCAGGACTCCCCAGTTCCAAAGCTGGATCCTTTAATGCTTAGGCAATGCTGTGGTTTGAAAATGCTAATTTTCTAATACCACTAGACACACATTCTCAGCGAGGTTGATATGGCCCTGAAGAGGAAGGAAAAATTAATTCTCGGGGTAGGGGGATAAATAATCTTTACTCTTTTTGTGAATAAAGCACTGATATACATATAGTACATAAGAGGTAGATCTGTATTAAATTTTACAAGGGGAGAGGAATTAGGAAAATATAGCTAAAAAGTCTCTTTATAGGGACATAACAAAAACAAGATTGAGAAACAATATGCTAGGACATTTTCGCAAAGAGCCTATTTGCTGAAAAAGTGGTGCCGTCTTACACAACTTCCAAGGTTTTCTCATGAAGCAGAGGAGAAACAAAACATTTGACGTTTATTGTTTAAAGCTTTTAGTTGTTAAGCCATATGGTCCTCCTACGAACCTGCCGATGAAGTCACCAAGGACGATATTTAATATCCATATCTAATAGATGAAGAACTTGAACTTTAGAGATAATTACCATCCACCTAGATTTAATGCCAAACAAAACTGTTCTTCAAGAATAAAGTGATATAAAGATATAAAGTGGATATAAAGTGATATAAAATGATATAAAGATACAAAGTGATATAAAGTGATATAAAGAACCGATAGACAAAGCAAAGCAGAGCTTCCTATACACAGATCCTCAGTGAGAAAACTAATGTCTGAATTGCAAGAAGGAATGAAGAAAGCAAGCAAGATTGTTAACATGCAAACGATCTATACAAACACTGATGTATAAAATAATAGTCGTCATGTCTAATTTGGGGGCTTCCAGACATAAGACAGAACTAAAATCTTGGACAACAATGACACATAAGTCAGTAGGGGATAGTTAGAGTTAAAGCATGCTTACATCTGAGTTGGTTTGGGAGAAGAGCAAAGATTCTGACTTGTCAATTTAAGTTAAATATGCATGTTAAATGTCCAAGTTAACATATAAAATAATAGACATCGAGCCTATAACTGCCCAGTGAAAAGAATGAAAAGTGGAAAGAGCAAATCTCATGCTGTCTCACCACCACCATGATGAATCATTTAAAAAACATCAAATTGAGTCTTTAAATTTACTTAAAATCAACACCTTTGAATATAGTTTTTTTAATGTTGCTTAAAATCAATTGCATGAATAAAGTTTTTTGTACTAAAAATAAGTCTTTTTTTATGACTTAACAAATGTTTAGAACTTAAACATTGTTTCTGAAAGGGTGGTCCATACAAGTTTGGCTTCCCAAGATGCTAAGTACCAAGGAAAAGGATCCACGACCTAGTGGTTTGAGAAACACTGCACACCACAGTCTAGCCTGGAAACTCACAAAGCTCTAAGGCCCTAAGACGTATACGTAGTAAAGGAACTTCCTTGACTTGGTCAACCCCAGTCTTTTCCAAACATTTTCCCACTCTGAAATATAGTAACACTCCATGGAACTCACTCTGCACAACTTTAGATTAAGCCTTCTTATTTAAGCTTGGTGGCTCAGATTGAAAAGACACCAAAACTCAAAATGTGGACTTGGGACACCTGGGTGGCTCAGTTGGTTAAGCACCTGACTCTTGATTTCAACTCAGGTGTTGATCTCATGGTTCATGGGTTCGATCCCCGCATGTGCTGACAGTGCAGAGCCTACTTGGGATTCTCTCTTTCCCTCTCCCACTAATGCTCTCTCTCTTTCTCTCTCTCTCTCTCTCTCTCTCTCTCTCAAGAATAAATAAATAAATAAATGTGGACTCAATTCTTCTGAGGAGTTGACAAAACCATTTTAAAAGTCTGGAACCGTGACCTCAAACAATTTGAAACACAGCAATATCAGCCACTCGCACAACCTCACAACTCCACTCCTTGGTGCCCACGCATGACGAACACATGTCCCGACACACACACGCTCATAGAGTTTCTCCCTATAGTCTCCTACCACACAGACGCCTGCCCACACTCAGCCCAGCCCCAAAATGACCACTGTTGGTTTTCTCACCTCATGTGTTCTCATTCGCGCATTGCTTCCTCACCATCTTCTTCCCCTTCAGTTTGGTTTTGGAGGTCTGAAAAGGGATGCAACTAAGAAAGATGTCTGAGGAGACAGTCTCCTGGCTCCGTGTGGGAGACCCCATGAATAAAAGTGTCCCAGGACAAGTCCCTCCCAAACTTGCAGGATTTAATTTTAACCTTCCTCTGCTTTCATCCCCTCTGCAGCTCCTCTCTAGCCATTCCACTCAGCACTTCCTGAGCCAGCCTCTCTCCTCTCACGGTCCAGGAGAACACGGTTCCCTCCGTGGCCGTTCCTGCAAGTCTTCCTGCTTTGATTGACTCTCCACACCTCCTGATCACCTTTTTTAAACTGCCTTGCACTGACTCCTAGTCACCAGCTCAAAAGATCACACAGATCCGACTCCTCTTTCCATTTTCCATCTATGCTGACATCCGCATCTCTAAAGCCCACTTACACTTCCATTGTCTTCTCCACTGAAGTAGAGAGTGAAGTTCATATATGCCTTAAATGCACTGTGGGGGATGTCTGGGGGTCCGATAGAAAGAGAGAGAACACAAATGTTGGGAATCGTCACTAGCTGATCTGTTGCAATATGAAGAGGGAATGTTGAGTATCTTCAAATTCTTGTTTTCTTTTTTTAAAATTAATTAATTTATTTATTTTGAGAGTGAGAGAGAGAGAGAGAGAGAGAGAGAGAACCCCAGGCAGGCTCTGCACCAATGCAGGGCTCAAACCCACGAATCGTAAGTCTGACGCTTAACAAACTGAACCACCGAGGCGCTCCTCAAATTCTTATTTTCAAAGTCAGTCTGATCTTTCCAGAAATGTCACTCCCGGCCATGGGAAGAAAGTTCAGGGGCACAGGTCACATTAGCTCCTTTCCCATCACCTCAGTGGATAGATTGTGCCTGTTGCACCTCCCCTCCCCGGGAAGACTTCCTTCTAGGCTCCTTAGCACCAGCACCATGCCCATAATCAGACCTGCCACCATCCAAACCCCAGCAGAAGGTCCAACTTAGCCCCTGAGTCTGTGGCCCAAGGCAAAGAGGCTGGAGTGAGTCATCTCCCAGGATCCCGTGGGAGGTGGGAGGTGATTTGGTTGAGGAGGTTCTTTGGGGGACTCAGTAGCACTGCTCTGAGTCTGTTGGTTTGGAAGAGAGGCTTTACAACATATGGATGGAGAGTGCAAATTCACAAAGGAGAGAGACTGGAGGGCTGGGCTCCCATGGGCTTCAAACCCGGCCACCCCCCAACTGACTCCATGAGAAACTTGTAAATAATTTAAATGTGCTGAGTGCACCCCAGACCAATGAAATTGAAACTCCAGATGTGAAGCCCAAGAATCTGTATTGAGAAAAAAGCTCTTCAGGTGATTCAGATGCACAGGGCCATTAAAAGGCAGTGATATAATCTGACATCGGTAGCATCCTGATGTGATACAACAAGAAGCATACGATGTCACCGATGAAGGATTCCCGCCACAAATGGCGAACCTGAATCCAGACGTGAGTAAACAATCTGATAAATCCAGTTGTGGGACATTCTATAACACAACAGCCCCAGACTCTTGAAAAAATCCACTATGAAAAAACATTGAAGGCAATGAAGGTGGGCTATTCTACACTAAAAACGCTATAAAGACATAACAACCAATACAATGCAGAAACCTTGATTAGCGCTCAAATTTAAAACACACAAATACACACACACACACACACACACACACACACACACACACACACACAAAAGACATTTTGGGGACAATTGGAGAAACTTGAAACTTGGAATATAGAATATAAGTTAGGTGTAGTATGAAATTGTTAAATTTTTTTATTGTGATAAGAATGTCATAACTGTGTAAGAAGTTCCTCACTTGTACAAAATGCCTGCTAAATATTTGAGAGTAAAGTGCTATGATTTCTGCAGCTTTCTTTCAAATGGCTCAGCACACAAAAAACATTGGAGCAGGATTTGAAGAAAGTGTGGCAAAACGGTAACAACTGGCAAATCTAGTGACGAATACATGGGTATTCATTCATTCTATCATTCTTTCAAACTTTCCACAGTTAACATATTTAAAAGAAAACAAAAGATTTTTAATGTTGATATTGATTATCTATGAGATTACAGTTCGTTTTGAGTTTCTTGTCCCCGCCTTCCACTCTTAGCTTTTCCAAAATTTTGGCAATAAAATATAAGACCCTTGTAATTGGGCAAGGACTAGCAGATGTTCGTCCGTGGGATGAAAAATAAATTACACAGTGGCAGAAAGGCTGAATGTATCCCCTCTGGGCCTACAAGGAGCTCAATAACGTAGGAGCTCCTGGATCCCAAAACAGCACCTACCAGATGTCTCTTCTTCCAGCAGAAAAATACCATAGCCGTGAGATGTTTGGAGGGCGGCAGCTGGACCCTCCAGGACCCTTTGAGCTGCAGGTGGCATGGCAGTGTGGCCACAAGACTCCCAGCCACCTGACAAGCGGCAAGCTCCTCTGCAAGGGTAGAAGTTCGTCTCCTCTTTGCCCCAAATGTGCTGAGGCTCCAGCCCCAAAAGCGGCTGCGCAATTTCAGATATCAGGGGCAGGAGTGCGTTGTTTTGGTAGATGTCCCCAGCCAAAACACCTCATCTTTTCCAGGAAAATTTGTTGCAATGTGGCGATGACACCCACCAGGGGGCAGCAGACTCTCATGAAAAGCAACTTTCCTTCAAAGGAAGGAATGGACTGAACCCTCAGAGCCCCTTGTGGGTCTCAGACATCCTGCAGAGGATTCAGGTGGTTGAGGAAACATGGGTCAGAGTATAATAATACTTTTTTTTTTCAGAGTATAATAATTCTTCATATCTGTTAGGGCTTCATGAATGTCAAACTTTCCCATACATCACTTTCTCGGAACCATACAGCAGTCCGGAGGCCACGAAGCTTTAACATCTCTATGTGACAGATGAGAAAACAAAGCTCAGAAAGTTAAGTTTAGATGACCGGTCCAAGATCAGAGAGCTGGTACTTTATCAGATCGGGGACTTGGGGGCGGACCACCCGACTCCACGTTCAGTACTGTTTCTCTCACGTCTACCTACAGTCATCACTGTGGTGATTTCTCCATTGCTCACCACACATGCATTTCCTCCCTTAATCTCCACAACAAACAAGGCATGCTGTCTAACTGGGACAAGGAAAGTGAGATGGAGGAAATGAAGGGACTCACGCAATTAACAAAGAGGGAGGCTAGGATTTGAACTTGGGTTTGGCTGACGCACTAACACCTACCACTTCCCTCCGGCCACTTATAGTCCACAACCATTTGTTGAGCAGCAGCGTGGTAAGTGCAATTCTATGCTAGTCACTGGTGATGCAAGGTCCTGGCCCTCAAGCAGCATCCCATCTAGGAAAACCTAAGATGAAGGTGCCAATACCGGGTTCCACAGGAAACCCACCGAAGTGAGTACTAGTACGCCCATTTTACAGTTGAGGCATCAGGGCCTGGAGAGAGTAATGAGTTTGCCTGAGGCTACAAGAGTAGGCAAGGGATCAGGGATTTGCGCTCTGACCATTTGCTACGCCTGCAACTTTCTTATACCTCTCAGCACCGAATTTTCTGAGCCAAAATATCAGAAATAGGAAATGTCCCAAAACATGTAGGAAATTCAGTTGCATCCCTTCTGATCTCTGTGGCTCAGGCAGCAGCCCAGATTCCCGCCAGGCAAGGCCCTTCTCACCCACAGAGCCCCTTCCCCTTCCCATCACCAAATCAGGCTTTTCTCCTTCCGAGATGGACGAGAAAAATAAAGGCAGAATTTTTGCATAGGGAGGATCCTTGATGAATAGCTGCTGTGGAGAATCAAATGGGCTTCTCCATGACTCTCTCCTGTCAGCACTCCTACCATCAAGAGGCACAGAGGAAAGGCAGCACCTGGCATCAGATTATGGGGCCAAGGGCATACAGGTGTTTTCTTACGTGTGCCTGGGAGTTCCCTTACCCAAGTAGGGCCCACTCTCTAGGTATCCCTTTTGTTCTTCCAGCAGATTCCAGTCATCAGTCTGCTGGGAAACTCCCCCATCCTCATAGCTGCCTTTTCCTACTGAGTATACCTGGAGAGTCTCTATGTATGTCCCTTCAAGGCTCTCACTAGAATATGTCCCCTGGCGTACTGCCCCCTAAAGCAAGCTCATATGCCTGCTACAAGAACAAAGGTGTAGTGTTTGAAAAGAATCTTGGATTTGAAAATCTGAGTTTAAAGATATGGATATAAAACTGAGTTTTAGCGCTCGCTAATGGAGGACGAGGACAAATCCCATGATTTCTCTAGGCTGGGCATCATTTTTCTGTCCTTACCATAGGAATGATGGCTTTAGGGGTACAATGACATTAAACAAATTAATGTATAATAGAAGGCACTTTGCAAACTGTTAGTTGTTGCACAAACATTAGCTTGGCTTACTGCTTAATATAAAGAAGGAAAGAGAAAGATTTAAAGTGTAAATAAAGTACAAATATTCGGGAAATCACCAAGGATGCACTCCTGACATCAAAAGAAATAATAATGCAGCTAAATTGAGCCTGTACCCTCACATTCTTCCTCTCTCTTCCATTGAAGTTGACCTATCATTCCCCCTGTGTCCCTTCCCACCCTAAGTATTTGCAAACAATGCAACTGATACATAGTAATTCATGGGTTAAAGTGAACTTAAGGATAATTAGGAAATATCTTGAATGGAGTGAAAATAAAAAGCTAGCTTCTCAGAATTTGCAGGTTGCAGCTTAGGTAATGCTTAGAGGGAAATTTAAAGAATTTAAAACATATTAGAAAAGGGGTGCCTGAGTGGCTCAGTCAGTCAAGCAACCGACCTCGGCTCAGGTCATGATCTCACAGTTTGTGAGTTCGAGTCCTGCATCCTCTCTGTGCCGACAGCTCAGAGCCTGGAGCCTGCTTCGGATTCTGTTTCCCTCTCTCTCTGCCCATCCCCAGCTCACACTCTGTCTCTCTCTTTCAAAATAAACATTAAAAAAAAAAAAGGCTGCTCTTTAAAAAAGAAAGAAAAAAAGAAAATAGGAGTCTCAAATCAATTATCTAAGCTTCCACCTTACAAAACTAGTAAAGAAAGAGAATATTGAAACCCAAAGCAAGAAGGAAGTAGCAAAAATAAGAACAGAATCTAAAGAGACTGAAAATAGACAAATAGAAAAAAATTGATAAACAAAAGCTGATTCTTTGAGAACATCAACAAAATCGAAAAATGGCTAGCCACACTGATCAAGATAGATGAAAAGGACCATTGTCAAAAATGAAAGAGGAAATGTCATTGCAGCACTACAACATTAAAAGGATAATAAGGAAATACTCTGAATAATTTTATGCCCATAAATTCACCAACTTAGATGACATGGACCAATTCCTTGAAAAACATAAACTACTTACACTTACTCAATAAAAAAATAATGGATGGCCTGAATAATCCTATTTCTAGTAAAGAAATTGAATTTTTAGTTTAAAAGCTTCTATCAAAGCACTCTCTGGGATCAAATAGTTTTACTGATTGATGACACCGAACATTTAAGGAAAAAAATAATGCCAATTCTACACAAGCTCTTTAAGAGAAAATAAGAAAATGGAACAATTGCCAACTCATTTTGTGGGTCTCCAATACCCAAATCACACAAAGATGGTAAGTACAAAAAAGAAAGCTACAGATCAATATTTCTTATAAATGTATACATAAAAATTCTCCAAAAATTTTAGAAGGGGAATAATACATCATGACCAAGCGAGGTTTATCCCAGGAGTGTGGGGCTGGTTCAACATTCAAAAATCTATCCACATAGTTCACCATATCAACAGATTAAAAAAGAAAAATATAATCAGAAAAGTCATTGGACAAAACTCAACATTCATTCTGATAAAACCTCTCAGCAGAGTAGGAATAGAATGGGACTTTCATTTTTTTTGAATTTTTTTGTAATGTTTATTTATTTTGAGAGAGAGAGAGAGGGAGACACAGAAGCTGAAGCAGGCTTTAAGCTCTGCACTGTCAGCACAGAGCCTGATCTGGGGTTGGAACTTATGGACCGTGAGATCATGACCCAAGCCGAAGTCGGTCGCTCAACTGACTGAGCCACCCAGGTGCCCCAGAATGGAATTTTCTTTCTTTTTTTTTTTTTATTTTTTTTTAACATTTATTTATTATTGAGAGACAGAGAAAGACAGAGCATGAGCATGGGAGGGGCAGAGAGAAGGGGAAACACAGAATCCGAAGCAGGCTCCAGGCTCTGAGCTGTCAGCACAGAGCCCAACGCGGGGCTCCAACTCACAAACCATGAGACCATGACCTGAACCGAAGTCAGATGCCAAACCGACTGAGCTACCCAGGTGCCCCAGAATGGAACTTTCTTAACCAGCTAAAGGGCATTCACAAAAAACCCTACACCTAGTGTCATACTTAATCATACTGAAGGTGAATGCTGTCTCCTTAAGATCAGGAGAGTATGACGGGGACGACCACTCTCAACACTCCTATTCAGTGCTCTATCAGAAGTCCTTGTTTCTACAATAGGGCAAGTAAAAGAAATAAAAGGCATACAGATTAGAAAGATGAAAATACAAGTCCTTCTATTCACAGATGACACGATCATCTACGTAGAAAATTCCACACAATCTACTAAAATACTCCTAGAGCTGGTAAATGAGTTTAGCGAGGTCCCAGGTTACACAATCAATATGCTTCCATAGATCAGCAATGAACACTTAAACATTAAAATTTTTTAAAATACCATTTCCAATAACAGAATACGTGGATACAAGTCTAACAAAATGTGTGCCATCCCCATATCCTGAAAACAATAAAAGACAAGGGGTATCAAGTAAGACCCGGTATACATGAAGACACAAGAGGTATACAGTGTTCATGAGTTGGAAGACAACATTCTTAAGATGTTAATTCTTCTCACATTGATCTACGGAGTCAACACAATCCCACGCAAAGGATCTATGTCCAGGATACGTTAAAAAAAACAAACTCTTAAAACTCAGCAATAAAAAACCAAACAACCCAATTAAAAATTGGGCCAGGCCTTGAACAGACATTTCGCTAAAAATACATGGGTGTCAAGTAATCACACAAAAAGATCCTCAACAAGTAAATGCAAATTAAAACCACAATGACATGCTACTAGAGACTTACCAGAATTAAAATTGAAAAAAGAAAAAAACACATTGCTGGTGGGAATGCAAAATAGTACAGCCACTTTGGAAAGCAATTTGGTAGTTTCTGAAATACATATTTTTCATATAAAGCAACCATCCTCTTCTTAGTATTCAACCAAGAGGAATGAAAAGCTATGTCTACGGAGGCTAACTCTTAACAATCCAAACTGAGAACAACCCTGATGTTCTGTAGCGAGTGGATCGGCAAACTGTGGCACATCATATGATCAAATACAACTTGGTAATAAAAAGAAATGAATAATTAGTACACACTACAGCATGATGAATCCCCAGCGCACTGTGTTAAATGAAAGAAGTCAGACATGAAAGGACACATACTGTACGAGCCCATTTGTATGACATTCTGGAAAAGGCAAAACTATAGTGACTTGCAACTAGTCACAATCAGTAGTTGTGGGGGGTGGGGGGGAGAGGGGGGAGGAGTTTAGCAGAAGGGTTATCTACAGATGGGCAAAGGAAGGAAAGGGGAGGCAGTGATGGGGCACGCTCTGTATTTTTATTGTGGTGGGGATTGCATGACTCTATGCATTTAACAAAACTCTTAAAACAGCACACTAAAATAATTAATTTTACTCTATACAATTATAAAATAATTTTTAATTACATTAGCAACCTAGTGTTTAACAGACAAATTTTTTGTCATTCTTTTTTCTGCTTGAACTTGTATTTCCATTACTTCTCCCACAGGATTTTGCCCCTAATGGAATATTTTTATAGTTGAAAGTCTTACTCATCACCATTTCATACTTCTCACACCAAATATGTAACTTAAATTTAATTCTTTAAAAAAATTTCTTGGGGTGCCTGGGTGGCTCAGTCAGTTAAGCATCCAGCTTCGACTCAGGTCATGATCTCACGGTTCATGAGTTCAAGCCCCACATCAGGCTCTCTGATGTCAGCACAAGAGCCTGCTTCAGATCTTCTGTCCCTCTCTCTTTGGCCCTCCCCTGCTGGTTCTCTTTCTCTCTCTCTCTCTCTAAAAAATAAATCAATAAACTTAAAAAAAATTTCTTGTGACCTTAAGTAAGGCTAAATGGTAAAAATATTTCTCAAGTGAACTGTCATTGTATTATTATTTAGTACACAATTGATCAAAACATTAAACATAAAAACATTTACGTAAACATAAAAACATTCACATAAAAAGTAAAATGTCATTAGAAATGCATTTCTTTTTTTTTTTTAAGTTTATTTCAGCAATCTCTATGCCCAAAGCGGGGCTCGAACTCACAACCCTGAGATCAAGAGTCACATGCTCTTTTGACTGAGCCAGCCAGGCACTTGCCCCCAAATAAAAAGAAATGCATGTCTTAAGAACTAGTCTTAATTTTCCAATTAATTCATGTGCCCATTGCCAGAAAGATAGAATTTTGGAACAATTCTGTTCTGTTTTTCATTGCAATAGTAGTAAGCACTAAGAAACTTGTCTGTAGGAGGGGTGGCTAGAAGTAGGAATTTTGTTATTAGGAATGTTACTTCTTCCAACTACTCCTGAGTTACATGCCAAGGATCACAGTGATATTCTTCCAAAGCATTTTTTAAGTTTATTTATTTATTTTTGATAGAGAGACAGAGATAGCAAGTGGGGGAGGGCCAGAGAGAGAGAATTCCAAGCTGGCTCTGCACTGTCAGCACAGAGCCTGATGCGGGGCTCAATCTCACAAACCATGAGATCACGACCTGAGCCAAAACCAAGAGTCAGAGACTCAGCCGACTGAGCCACCCAGGCGCCCCATCTTCCAAAGCATTTTTAATGAGCAATAGGTGACAGACGACTCAAACTTTTTCTTCAAAGTAGTTGAAAGTAATGAATTAGAAAGCTGCCATCTTGCAAGTCATTTGCTTTTTTTTTTTCTGAAAAGTATAGCAAAAATGCTTTTCCAAGACTTGTCAAGTGACTAACAAGTATACCTTTTACTCAGTCACTTAGAACCACCTGTTTAAACCAATATACTAAAAAAGGTTTAGGAAAAATGGAACTCGTGATAATCTGAATATATTTTTACCCATGCAATAGTTTCTGATAAAAGAATTTAATATCATTGTGTTTCTTTTATGTTTATGCTAAAACTTTGGACCCTAGATGAGCTCATTCTATTTATGGGAAATAACAGCCAAATCAATATTAGAGTGATATAAACCTGTATAATTAATTATCCCTGGTTTTAAAAGTTATAAAATAACAGGGCGCCTGGCTGGCTCAGTTGGAAGAGCATGTGACTCCTGACCTCAGGGTTGTGATTTCAAGCCCCACATTGGGTATAGATATTACTTTAATAAATATGTAAAAACTTGTTTAAAATTTTTAAAAATGAAAGTTGGAGAACAAGATGATTAATCAATGTGCTGTTTCTGTTTCCTTAATTTGTAATAGCAGAAAGTAATAAGTAGCGAAAATTGTAATTTTTTTACGAAGCAAGAAGTATGATCAAAATAATAATATTCTTTCAGTGTGTGCGTGTGTTCTCAAACTCTGGGGTTCAGGTTTTGGGAAAAAATAAATAAAATTCCACATTTAAAAAGCAGAAATAGGGGCGCCTGGGTGGCGCAGTCGGTTAAGCGTCCGACTTCAGCCAGGTCACGATCTCGCGGTCCGTGAGTTCGAGCCCCGCGTCAGGCTCTAGGCTGATGGCTCAGAGCCTGGAGCCTGTTTCCGATTCTGTGTCTCCCTCTCTCTGCCCCTCCCCCGTTCATGCGCTGTCTCTCTCTGTCCCAAAAATAAATAAACGTTGGAAAAAAAAAATTAAAAAAAAAAAAAGCAGAAATAATTTATTAAACATTGTAATCAAACTTTTCCTATCCAGTGACAGAGAAAGATATATACTACTAAAGAAAACAAACTAATCAGTTCATCATATAACTTTGCATTTTTATTAGTAGGTAACAGAAAATATTAAATATTTAATAAGATGAAGTAAGATAAGCAATAGATTTAATCAATCCATGATTTGATTTGATTTGATTTGATAATATGCATTTAAGTCTTTTATTGACCCAGAGCAATTGAAAATAAATCACACATGTTTTATCCATATATTTGTTAAATGTATCTTGAATAACTTGGTAATCTCAAAAAAGATGAAAAGAATCAGCATCACTAATTGGTTCCACTAGTTAAATGTGCGTTTTTTGTAGCTAATGAGGCACCCTAGAATGAGTGTGAGAATGGTTGAAAGGAACTGCTTATGTTAAACCTTCGAAAATAGCCATTTTAGCATTCAGGATTTCTTTCATGCTCTCTTTGTTTCTTTCTTCTGGAATTTTCTTCCAAGAGGGATTCATTAGTCTGGGGACAGAAGAAGCAAGATCGATGATTAAAGTAATGTTGCCTTCACTCCAACTTCCTCACTGTGCAATATTTTAGGATTCAAAACATCACCAAATGGGCCAAAAATACCCTTGTCTAACACTGTGTTTTACCTTTAAGAGAAATGTGTTTAAGATACAAAACCAGAAGGCAGGTTTATGGTTCTTTGATTAATCATTAAAGGAGCTCCCTGGAACTGATGTTTCAAAGAATCCCTTTATTTGGTGCCTCTGAGGTTACATCACAGGGAGATTTGAAAGAGCAAGGAGTCACTGTTTGCCTGTGGAAAGCATGGAAGGTGATTGTGGGAGAGGAGAAACAGCTTGAAGCTGCTGGGAGAATGGTTCAATCACCTGCTTTTTAGCAGGGAAGCCAGGAAAAATACATATGGAAGTTAAGGATCTGGAACTGGATTCCTTTCCCATTCCATTGGAGCTCTTGGAAAGCGCTCCTAAAACCCCAGTTTGAACATGCTTTAAGATATTGCTCAGAAAATGCATCCAGGCTCTGTTAAAAGTGGTTCCAGAACAAAAAGCAGTCAGCCGGTCATCCCCTCAAAGCCTCCATTCCTGTTTCCCCCACTTGGCTGTGCCCAGAGGTCTGTTCCTGCTTTCAATACACCTGGGGTTCCCATCCTGCCCAATTCAAGAAGTTTGTAGGGATACAAACTCCTGGTCATCAACTGCAACAGCCCGGTGATGACCCCATGTCTTTCAAGACTCAATTAAGACCCCCGTCATCTATCCTTCCTTTGTATATGGAAGTGTATCCTTCCTGTACTCCATATACACTTTTACTATAATATTTGTAACACTGTATTGATTTTGTTTACATATCTGTTCCCCTTATTCCTTTATCCTTATTCCCTAAACTTAGTTCCTAAAATATTGTAGAAACAAAATAAATACCCGTCGAATGAATGAACCTGAGGCTCATTTGCTGGTTCTCCATTAATGACAGTCTCTTGTTCCAGCCCTGTCCAACCTGAGTATGACTCAGGCCTGACATAATGTAACCAAAATGTGGCCATAGTATATAACCTGGCTGCAAAGCTCATTCAACCTGTCAGGATGTTGTTTGCTAGCTAAGCTACTGATAACTCTTCTCAGCCCTGACTGCACATTAGAATCACCTGGAGAGCTTTTTTAAGAAATGCTGATGCTTATAAATAAACATTAAAAAAAATATTTTTTTTTTAATTTTTTTTTTCAACGTTTATTTATTTTTGGGACAGAGAGAGACAGAGCATGAACGGGGGAGGGGCAGAGAGAGAGGGAGACACAGAATCGGAAACAGGCTCCAGGCTCCGAGCCATCAGCCCAGAGCCTGACGCGGGGCTCGAACTCACGGACTGCGAGATCGTGACCTGGCTGAAGTCGGACGCTTAACCGACTGCGCCACCCAGGCGCCCCAAAAAAAATATTTTTTAAGAGGCACCTGAGTGGCTCAGTCGCTTAAGCATCTGACTTCAGCTCAGGTCATGATCTCGTGGTTCATGAATTTGAGCCCCATGTTGGGCTCTGTGCTGACAGCTCAGAGCCTGGAGCCTGCTTCATGGATTCTGTGTCTCCCTCTCTCTCTCCCCCTCCCCTGCTCTCTCTCTCTCTCTCTCTCTCTCTCTCTCTCTCTCAAAAATAAATAAATATTTTTTTAAATTTTAAATGCTGATGCCTAGGTCTCAACCAAGACGGCTAAATCAGAAGCTCTTGACAGTGGGGCCTGGGCATAGGCATTTTTAATGCTTCCCAGATTATTTTCATAGGCAACCAAGTTTGAGAACTGCTATCTTAGCAGACAGGAGTGCTGGGTTGACACTACCTTCAGATGTGAAGAATTCTTAGTTTAACCCCAAATTCATTTCCTAATCTTCCCTCCAGGTGTGGGCTCCCAAGCCTTTTCCTCCAAGCCATGTGCCCATTCATCTGGAAGTCAGCCCAGCATTCAAGCCCACCCAAGATACCATATGTCTAAATATTTAAAAGTTATAAATCAAGCTAAAAACTAATAAATATAGCATGTCCTATCCTCCTTTCTTGACAAATAAGACATTTGTAGCATCAAAATTGAAAAATGTGCTCAAAGCTCTGGTTTTTAATGACTAAAAGTTGGCAAAACATCACAGACAACTGATGGTACATGTCTGGCTGCATATCTTGATGAACCGATCACATTCAGGTGGATAATACAGTAAAGACACCTCATCATTATTTATCATAAATTTAATCCATAAAAATCCATATTTCTTGTCCTTCATTTCAACAAATAGTTAATTATGTAGCTATAATCAAAATTGTTCACGGTGATGCCAAATTTGGCTATTTCAATTTAGGGAAACATCCTGCTAAGGTAGTAACCATCGAAATCACCAGTGAAATACTTTTTTTTTTTTTATTTTTTTTTTTAATGTTTATTTTTGAGACAGAGAGAGACAGAGCATGAATGGGGGAGGGGCAGAGAGAGAGGGAGACACAGAATCGGAAGCAGGCTCCAGGCTCTGAGCCATCAGCCCAGAGCCTGACGCGGGGCTCGAACTCACGAACCATGAGATCGTGACCTGAGCTGAAGTCGGACGCTCAACCGACTGAGCCACCCAGGCGCCCCCCCCCGTGAAATTCTTAAGGCAATACTTGGCTTGGAAACAAACCATGGATTTTACCTACCAAGCTGAAAATTGTAATGAGGTCACATATAGTAAATTAGTGTTGTCATATATGGTAAATTAGCTGGAAACACAAAATATTTTAATTATATAACTTGCTATCACTTATATAGTGACTTTTAGTTTCCCTTAAAACAATATCTGGATCTATGCACTATTTCATAAATTCATCGTCTTGAAAATTTTTCTGGAATGGTTTATTAATAAAGAAAACTGAGAAAAGAGAAATATTTTGATATCTTTGTTCAAATTTGCCTCTAAACAAGATGATACATTAGTATAGAGTGGCCAGAAAAGTCTATAGAAACCAGGTTTCAGATTATACATATGCAAATCTTCATAGTCATGCAAACATTTTTGTTCCATTATTCAAATTTCCTTGTATTTTACTGGAATTATACTTTTGTTGGATATTTATCACACAGTTTTTTTTTTTCTATTTCACCATAAAAATTTTCTCTAAATTTTTAAATACGTCTTTAGAATCCCTTTCAAAGTGAAATAACCACTTAGAAGAGTTCAGGGATTTGGTCATTTTGTTTCCGTTTTTGTAAACCTTTGCTAACATCATTTATGGTAAGCAACAAAGATCAAGATTTGCTCTTTATTTGAGGATCTCTGGTTTTTTTCTTAGCTGTACTGATATTTCGTAACTTGCCAAAATTAAATCTAATTGCCTTAACAGCATTTCATTGCAATTCCCATGCTCTAGCTGAGGGTTTGTAAAATCAGATTTGGTATGTTTTTCATCAAGACGTCCCACCTTCAGGCAGTAATAATACAATATATTTAAAACAATGCATATAATCTTTGGGTTGTTCCAAAGATTATAGCATATAGCTATATGCTATATAGCATATAGCTTCACCATGACTGAAGCTATATGTGTCCTTGTTAAAATTAAAACTACTGTTTACAAAATGCACCTGTATTTTCAGCTAAATTTCTGAATTGTACACCTTTTTATTTTTTTTAATGTTTATTTTATATTTGAAAGAGAGAGAGACAGAGACAGAGTGAGAGCAGGGGTGGGGCAGAGAGAGGGAGACACAGAATCCACAGCAGGCTCCGGGCTCTGAGCTGTCAACACAGAGCCCGACTCAGGGCTTGAACTCATGAGCCGTGAGATCATAACCTGAGCTGATGTTGGACCCTTAACCGACTGAGCCACCCAGGCACCCTGAAAAACTATATAAAATTTTAAATAATGGTAACATTTTAATTTGATTTTCTGAAAAAGTAATTTGATTCTATTTAGCATATTTATAAAAATAAAGCATCCTTTAGATTTAAATTACAGGAAAGCATTGCAATTCTAGCATTCAAAGTTCGCTTGCTAATGTAAAGAATGGGCCACCTGAAAACCCCACCTATTTCCAGCCTGATGCTCTCTACCCTTTGGAGAATATTCACTCTTCGGTATTGGTCAAGATAGTGTCATTGCACCAAGGATTTCCTTAGGCATTTCTGCCTGATGGCACCCGCCCAAGCAACACACACAGACTGACACCGGACAAGATAACAATGTGGAAGCTCCTCAAGCCAACTTAAATATATATATATGTATATATATATAGAAGCAGTATAGCAGAGGGGTTAATTGCTGGAAATCTGTAGCGATATAACCTGGGTTGACATTTCAGCTCTAACACTTACAAGCTGTGTGACCTGAAGTCAGGTTACTTATCCTTTCTGAAATTTCATATTCCCTTCTGTAGTATGGGAATAATAATACCTACATCACAGCATTCTCATAGGTCATATATGCAATGACATATGCAAAGTACCTGCCACACAGTAAACGCTCCATAGCTATTCTTTTCATTATGTGTTTAGCATTTGGTTACATGTTTAGGAAGAACCTTATTTTACATTAATAAAAAGATAACTCCTTTCTTTAGCCTTAAGATATGATGTACATCAATGACAGGTAATTCCAAACCAAAGAATTTATTGGGGGAGCATATTAAAGCATTTTAAATTTGCACAATAAAGTCAATCATGTATACCTAGCAACTGTATTGGGCCAACTTGTCTCAGAATTAGAGCAACTGTAAAAGTCAGCATCGGAGCACCTGGGTGGCTCAGTTGATTGAGTGTCTGACTCTTGGTTTCAGTTCACGTCATGATCCCAGGGTCTTGGGATCAAGACCTGCCTTGGGCTTGTCACTGAGCATCGAGCCTACTTAAGATTCTCTCTCTCTCTCTCTCTCTCTCTCTCTCCCTCTGTCCCTCTCTCCTATGCACACACACTCTCTCGCTCTCTAAAATAATAGTAATAATAAAGTCAGCATCAAGCAGCTGTTCATGCTAGACTCAGGGTTAAAAGTACCATGCAAATAGGGGCTCCTGGGTGGCTCAATTGGTTGGGCATCTGACCGGACTTTGGCTCAGATCATGATCTTACGGTTCATGAGTTCAAGCCCCATGTTGGGCTCTGTGCTGGCAGCTCAGAGCCTGGAGCCTCCTTCGGATTCTGGGACTCCCTCTCAATCTCTGCCTCTCCCCTGCTCACACTCTGTCTCTCAAAAGACAAATATTAAAAAAAAATTTTTTTAAGTACCATGCAAATAAAATATTACATTTGCATGTATAGGAGCCTAAGTGTGATACTGTGATTTATAATAAGAACTATATATTTGCTCTTTGTCCCAGTTCCTGGCACAGAGATCTTAAAACCCTTGGAATTTCCTAAGTGGTAAGGGCAATAAAAGTGTGTTGATATTAATATAACAAACCCCTTTCAGTCACACCAGACTTTATGTTAATGAGGTGACTTTTAAAAAGCACCTAAAGGGGGCACTTGGATGGCTCAGTCAGTTGAGGGTCCAACCTGACTTCGGCTCAGGTCATGATCTCATGGTTCCTGGGTTCGAGCCCCATATTGGGCTCTGTGCTTACAGCTCAGAGCCTGGAGCCTGCTTCTGATTCTGTGTCTCCCTCTCTCTCTGCCCCTCCCCCGCTCACACTCTATCTCTCTCTCAAAAATAAATACACATTAAAAAAAATAAAGATAAAATAAAAAATAAATAAAAAGCACCGAAGGGAACCAACCATGTGATTGGACCTTTCAGTCCCACCTCCTAACTTCTGGGGAGGAGAACAGGGGCTGGAGGTTGAGTTCAATCACCAATGGCTAATCGTTTCATCAACCTCACCTGTGTAATGAGGCCCCCCATAAAAACTCAAAAGGACAGGATTCGGAGGGCTTCCGGGTTGGTGACCATGTGGTGGTTCTGGCATTCTTGCGAGGGTGTGAAAGCTCTGGGCCCCCTCCCACATACCTCGCCCTGTGCATCTCTTCCAACTGGGTGTTCCCAAGTTATATCCTTCTATAATAAGCCACAGCTCTAGGAAGTAAAATGCTTCTCTGGGTTCTATGAGCCACTCCAGGGAATTCATCAAACCCAAGGAGAGGTCATTGGAATCTATATCTATAGCCAGTAGGTCAGAAGCAGAGATGACAACCTGTCACAACCTGCAACTGGTGTCAAGTGGGAGAGGGGAATAGTCCGTAGGACTGAGCCCTTAACTTGTGGGATCTCCCACTATCTCCAGGTAGATAGGGTCAGAATTGAGTTGAATGGTAGAATAGCCAACTGGCCTTGGAGAATTGGTGGTGTAGGTGAAAAAATCCACACATTGGAGTTGGGAACAGAATTACACTGGGGAAAGTGGCACCATATTTCTGATGTGGTCCACCAATGTCTGGATGCCCACTATGGACTGGCACTCAAGCTAGCCCAGATGCCGGACCCTTACCCCACCCTTGCACCTGGTTTGTCTTATGGTCCCTACCATCTGCAGCCACTGTCCACAACCCTGTGGTTGGCATGGATTACGTCAGCATCCTCCAACAGTCCATGCCCTTCTGGGACCCATCACTAAACCACTGTTTCTAGTGCCTCCCATCTGGGTGTGGTGTGGTTGGTTGTTGGTTTTTCCAGACCCACTCTGAAACCACTGAGAACATATCCTTACGGCTCTGCCATATCAAAATACCTCAGACTTGCCTCCATGAAAAGGGAGCCTTGTTCCCTCAGCAAGCCATGTGACCCAGAGCTGAGATCTGCCTCCACAAGGCACCAAATAGATTAGTCTCATCCATTCAGTGAAACAAAAACCAGTCAAACCAGTTGTTAGGCATCATGTGGGCCAAGTACAAATAAACTAGAAAACAGATGGTGAGCAGAAGAAAGGGAATCTGCACATTTGCGTAAGCCATGGGTACTGGTCTATGCCTATCGTCTGTGAGAGGCCCCAGGGCAGGTTAAAGGTTGTGGGCAGTCTGACCAGTTTCCCCCCTCAAGGTTGTCATGGTTTTCAGCTGAAGAAGTCCTTCAATGGGGCACCTGGGTGGCTCAGTCGGTTATGCATCTGACTTCGGCTCAGATCATGATCTCGAGGTTCATGAGTTCAAGCCCTGCGTCGGGCTCTGTGCTGACAGCTCAGAGACTAGAGCTGCTTCAGATTCTGTGTCTCCCTTTTGCTCTCTGCCCCTCCCCTGCTCACACTCTGTCTCCCTCTCTCAAATAAATAAATAAATAAATAAATAAATAAATAAACAAACAAACAAACAAACAAACATTTAAAGAAAAAAGAAGCCCTTCAAAATCATGAGAATGCTCATAGGGTAAGAAAAGATTCTCTCTGTGTGATCACGTAAGAAACAATGGTCAAGTTCTCCATTTTTGTCTGGGATTTAACTGTAAGGATATTTTTGTTTGATATTTTATGATGAAAGGATACTAGATTAAAAAAAACAACAACAAAAAGCATGTTTTCTGATATGCTAATATGCAAACCCTGAGCAGCCAAGAGCATTATCTCAGACAAACTTTCCCCCCACCTTTTAACTACTGAAAGGGAGTCCTAATTCCTATGGTCTTATCATCCATCAGTGGCCTTTGACCTTTGTCTCCTTTCTCCTTCTTTCTGCTTCTGCTACTTGGTACCAGACATCGCTCCTCCAAATGATAGATGTGGTTGATAAATTTTCATGTTATTTCTTTGAAAAATAATTATGTTTCCCTTTTGTGTGTGTGTGTGTGTGTGTGTGTGTGTGTGTGTGAAGATTTGAGTACAACTTATCAATATTTCCCACTTAATGGCCATTCCTGTGTACTGTTTTTTTTAATAGTTATCTTATTCCAAGAGTAAATACTATCCCTAATCATAAACTTGCCTTACACTCAATTTATTCCTCCCATTTTTATATTACAGGATTTTGAACAAGTGACTAGTAATTTTCCTCCTTAAAAAAATTGAGTATTGGGGCACCTGGGTGGCTCAGTCGGTTAAGCGTCCAACTTCAGCTCAGGTCACGATCTCGCGGTCCGTGAGTTCGAGCCCCGCGTCAGGCTCTGGGCTGATGGCTCAGAGCCTGGAGCCTGCTTCCAATTCTGTGCCTCCCTCTCTTTCTGCCCCTCCCCCGTTCATGCTCTGTCTCTCTCTGTCTCAAAAATAAATAAACGTTAAAAAAGATTGAGTATTGTCTTGTAAATCTCTATATTCTAAACCTGCATCCAAATACCTGCAATGAACATTATATATATTCCCTCTCTCATTTTTGAGTGTCTCTTTCATAAAGAAAATCTTGCCAGAAATACAAAGTAATATGACCACAATGTTTAAATCTACTGATTTTGAACTAGCATGAAATTCAAGCAGACTGTGCAGATTAGGCCTCAATCTTCTCATACTTACAGTGGTCAGATTCATTACAATTTAGAGATAGTCTCTAAGGTCCTTTCCCAATCAAACTTTCATTTCTTCTTAGTCACTCTCACCGGACAAAGGCAGCAGGAATCTGCCTACCAGTGGGAAGAACTGGAGACCACAGAGGTCACTGAACTAAGTGAGGGAAATAGAAACGTAGCAGAAAGGAAGCTGTCTGGCCCAGGGTGATAACCAGCTAGAGAGAGGAGCTGACCTCTGTCCACTCTTCACAGCCAGAAATACCACCACGTGTGTACAAACCACACACACACACACACACACACACACACACACACACACACACACACTATAGACAACACACACACACACACACACACTATAGACAACACACACACACACACTATAGACAACACACACACACACACACACACACTATAGACAACACACACACACACACACACACACTATAGACAACACACACACACACACACACACACACACACACACTATAGACAACACACACACACACACACACACACACACACACACACACACACCCTAAGTACCCACACAGAGTTGGCTGTGACCCTTCCCCCTTAGTTTCCATTCTCGAGCCTGGATTTGGAACTTGCTGAATGAATAAGAAAACAGAAATGGGCTTTGTATGGGGGTCCCACAGGATCTCACCAGATGTCTTTTTTAGGCCCAGACCGGTTTTCCACTGTGTGTGGGGTGGGAGAGCTGGGTGGCACCTAGGGATGGAGGCCTCAAAGAGGAAGGGACTAAGGTCGACAGAAACCAAGGATGGGGAGTCAATGTGGGGAGGACAGCACAGGGCGGAGAGCCAGCAATTACACCCAGGACCCCAGGGGCAGGAAGATCTGCTGGGTTTTGCTCTCGACTGGAGCGCCCTTTACCTAAACTCAGAGAGCCACCCTGAACCCAAAGGGAAGTCACTGCCTGGACCGGCCGAAGCTGACCGTGGCTGTGTAGGTGAGTAAGGGCTCTGTGTGCAGGGATAGAAGGAGCTAGTTGAGCCCCAGCCCGGCAGCCACAGCCACAGACATCCCACAAATGACCGTTTCAATGAGAGCTTTTTAACACTTGGGCTCTCAAACCTTAAGAAATCCTCCACCCTGCAATTTCTAAAAGTAGATCTCATTCGGGCATTTTATAGAAGGTCAAGAAGCTCTGCCACCTACATCAGAGACATTCAGCTTTTCTTCTCTCCTCTTCCTTTTGAAATGATATCCAAACCCCAGTGGTTTCATCGCCTGGGAGAAGGCTCTGCCACACGCAACATCTGTAAGCAGTTAATTTTCCAAATGGGAGACGGTCACCACAGATGCAGACCTTTTAAAAATAAACACCAGAAAACTATGACTCTGGCAAAAATGAAAGCCCAGAATCCATGTGAGTGGGTGGGAGGTAGCCGAAGCCAGGACAGGATTCAGTCTGTGTAGATCAAAGCCACATCCTAGCCTGCCTGGCTGCACAAAAGCAGAAGAATTGGAAGGAGAGAACTGCAGCGCAGAGAGGGGACTTTGGGGGGGTATTCCGGCCCTTGTGCAGATCAGGAAATTAAAGCCTGAGGCAGGAGGCAAGTGCTTATCTGTGTCAGGACTGGAACCCAGGCCAGGAGCTTTCTCTCTATTATAAGCCTCATTTAAAAAGAATTTTTTTTTTAGCGTTTATTTATTATTGAGAGACAGAGAGAGACAGAGCCTGAGCATGGGCGGGGTATAGAGAGGAGGAGACACAGAATTCGAAGGAGGCTCCAGGCTCTGAGCTATCAGCACAGAGCCCAATGCAGGGCTCGAACTCACAACCCGTGAGATCATGACCTGAGCCAAAGTCAGACGGTTCACCGACTGAGCCACCCAGGCGCCCCTAAAAGCCTCATTTTTATCTGAATATTTCAGCGTTTTCTGTTTTTGGGAAAATAAAAGGTCTCGAACTTTGAACAACTGCCTTTAACCCCTACTTGGGGCCCATGTGAGATGTTGGAAAACTCTCGTTCTGGACTCCTAAGAGTGGGTGCTTTTGAATCTGGTGGTACCAAGATAAAAAAAAAAAAAAAAAGCCAGGTTGTTGTGACCAGTAACTGGTGAGGAGGAATTTGGGGCAGGGCAGGCTGGAGATCCAACTGTACGCACATCCTACCCCTCATCTTCCCCAACAGGAAGATCATGCCCCTGACCAAAGTAAAAGGCGGCACAGAGTAGATTCCCAACACGGAGATTGGCACAGGCGAGGCACCAGGACATCGCAGTTGTTTACGACTGGAGTTGAATGTAGGAAGTTTGAGAGACAAATGGCGCATTGAAAGAGATGTATTTGCTCCAGCCCCAGTAACGGCTGGCACAGTGCTAACTTGTCACGCTTTATCAGTGGCTAAAGCCATATTACTAGTTTATCCATCCATCTTGTCCCTACAGGATGGTTTTCGGCAGCGATGTTTCAAAAGATAAAAATTGAGTTCAAAAGAAAAAGTGGAGGGAATAGGTAAAAGAAAAGGATAGAAGGAAAGAATCATGGGCAGTGGTGGCCCTGGGAGAAGAGTTCCCCACCAGGGGAAAAAATCAGAAGCCCCTGAAGTGGAGACAGTGGAGGGGAGGCCAGACATGGTGGCCACCAGGAGGCGCTGCTGCCCCATCAAAGGCAGAGGGGTGGGTGAGAGCCGGCAGAGACTGTAAGGGGAGGTTTTTCAGAACCTAAAGTGGGCTTCACTCCCTCTCCAACTCCACTCTAACCCCCAGATCCTTCCTTAAGGATTTGAGTCTCCCCTCTTGGTCCCCTGAGAGTTGTCTCAGAGGACTCGGGAGGGACCCCTCCCTGTCAGCATTTCCAGGTGAACAACAATAGCCTGGCCAGGTGGCCATGGGACTGATGGAAGAAGCACTTGGGAGTGAAGAGACCTCCCGGATTTGCACCCCAATTTTGTTCCCCATATTTGAGGCCAGGCTCCCATACGAGGGGAGATCAGGAAGGCACCCCTGCCCACAGCTGCTGACGGGCTTAGCACAGGCGGAAGACCTGGCTGGCAGCTGAGATCCTCCTTGCATGCTCTGGACCTCTGTTCTCCCAGCATATCCAGGAAGGAAGTGCTCACCTGGGCTCTGCTTGTCAAACAGCAAATTCAGAGAAGACTGTAAGAAGCCAGAGTGTCAGGCATTCACCTACAGTAAACCCTGGCAGAGAGGCTGAAGGGACACCCTGTGGCCGGCAGTGGCTGGATTCACTACGGAGCACAGAATCAAGCCTGGGCGTTGCATGGCCCTAGGGCCATTTGCAGCAACCCCTGTTCCCCTCTGTCTGAGGCCCAACACCTGTTGTCTAGAATCAGCACTTACTTGCCTCTGGGCAGACACCCTGACGAATTCTATAGCCCCCCTTGGCTTCTCCATTTTCAGTTCTGCTCCTTAAACACCAAAAACTTCCATCACTACAACGTTCCTCAAGTTACCTTTTCCAGGATTATGGCTTAGTAGATATTAGTTACAGCTCAGGCCCAACGATATCTCTCAAGAAGATTTTAGGGAGACCTGTGTCTTCCAAGCCTAAATCGCATCCCAGAATGCTTTCTCCCCAAACTCGGACAATCTTTCAATTTATTGGTCTGCTCTTGCTATTGTAGGGACGTGTGAAACGCAGACATAAGGAACTGAGTGTGTTGAGACCCTGAGCTGCTCGTCCCAGCCTTGGAGGACAACTCTAGTGAGGGCACTAAGCCATGCAAGTCAAGCTCAGGTATGATTCTTGAAGGTGACAGCAGAGGGTCTGGCCCTACTGAGACGAGAGAAGACACCAGCAGAGTCCAGGCACCGGTGGGACCCCGGGCTGTCCATCCCCAGCAGGACCCTGCCCAGCAGGCTGCTGAGCCCTGGGGAGGCCCCAAGCACAAGGAAGAGGGGGCAGGGTCTAGAACACTAGACAAGAGTCTGATCATATTGTGGATTTGGGAGTCTGCTGCTGACGCCACTGGGGGATGGGGATGCCTAGGAAATTCTGGAAGCTGCAGGCTGCCCGGCTGACTCTGACACACCCAATCCTCATTTGGATTTGAGCAAAGGAGACTAAGAGCAGGAGGAAGGCACCCAGGAGCCTGCAAGTCGTGCCTAAGCCTCCGGATCCCACATCTGAAGAACACCACTTACTATCAGCTTTGAGCAGTGGTAGCACCGTCGCCTCTGAGGTTTAACCGAGGCACGATTATTACTGATTGAAACCATGAGACCAAATTCCAGCCCTCTCATCCCTCCAGTGGCAGGCTGAGGCTCCACATCCATTTCCTGCCTTGGTCAGAATTGGCTACAGAATGGGCCATGCCTGCCGGTGGCTCCTGCCGGGAGAGGCTGAGGAGGATAAAGGCAGAGAAAGAAAGGGATGCCAAGGGGAACAGAGCAAGGACTTGAGGAGCCCATCCAGGCCCTCCTAGAACCCGAGGCGAGGGAGGCCTAGGAGCTCACTGGCATAAGCCCACCTTGTGGCCGTGATGCTCTGGGGATACCCCAGCTACTCAGCCGCTCCCCACAGGAAGATGGGCTGTCCCTTGTACAGCCATTCCCCTGGCTCCTGAAGAGGGTTGGCTCCGAAGCTCACAGAAAATCAAAGACACGCAAGGTACAATTAGAGGCATCCTAGCAAATGTCGGGTTCAACCAAGGCCCTCATATTATGTAATCCAGGCTCAGAGAGGTTAAGCAACCTCACAGAGCTAGATCTAGACCGCAACTCTTGACCCCTGACTCCTAGTCAAGTGCTCCTTTCCTGACGCCAGAATCTCCCAGAAGGTCTCTCAAAGAGGTCCAGAAACAAGTAGCTCTGATCAAAGTATTAAAAACTCAGCTTCAAAATGATGACAGGTGAGCAATCAATGCGGCCGTTTGCAAGTAAACACATCATCTTACCATTGTATTCAGTGTGGTCCTGACAGCCATGCCCTATGGAAGGCCATTACTCCCGCTTTTCTGTTTCCTCCTCAGTCGTCTCCTCTGGGAAATAAAGCCACATCCCTGCTTCAGAGGGATGCCATGAGGCTGGAGCAATGTCTCACCGAATCCGTACAGCTTATAATCAAGAACAAAGAAGTAGAGTAGACCCCCAAACAGCCAGTATAGACCCCACAAAGTCCAGCTTCCAAAGTGCACGTGCTCACTGAAAGTCCCCTCAGACTCATTCTGATCCTATCAACTCTTGCTTTTTAAATTGTCCTAACAGGCGTACCTTCCAGGATTTTGTTTGTTTGGGTTTGGTTTTGTCATTATTACTTTTGGTTTTTTTTTTCTTAATCCATGAGATATTGGAAACAGCCAACAAATTAGAAGGAAGGTGCTGAACTGCTAGCAATAAGCACGCTGAGGGTTGCAGAAGTGGTTATCTGTGAGACAGAAAGAAGGTACAGAAAACACACAATTAGGAGTCCCAAAAGCATAAGTCATTTTAGTGTGGGACTACATAGCCACAAATATTCCAGAAGATTGAAGGTATTACTGTCTGCCTGAATCATTAAAAAAAAAAAAAGAAGAGGAATTTCTTGCACCCATCTTCTGATTCTAAGAATAATGGCCCAGCCTCACCAGCTCAAGGGATTTTTACTCCTCTCAGTCCATACATCATTTCAATGTCAAGAACGAGACCCCATTTCTCAGGAGCAAGGCACCCCCGCCGGTGTGAGCGTTTCCTCTTCAGACGCACTCCCACACACCCAACAGATGCACTCAGCATTTCCACTAATGACTGCGAATTAGCACAAGGATTCTTCGGAGATGGTACACAGAAGCAGTACATGCAGGATATTGGAGGAGTGTCTAAAACACTTGAGAACAAACCGTTTCCAAGCTCCCAAGAGCAGTTTGGAAGCCTCTATTTATCTACAAATAACTGACATGCTCCAGATAATCTTCCTTCCCTGTTTATTAAAAGAGGCCCTAAGAGCCCCTCTAGGCCACTGTTGAATGATTGAATGAATGGATGGATGGGTGGCGAATAAATAAACCTGGTGACACAGCTGAAGTTATTTGAAAATAACAAATCCCCTTTCTTTAAATACAGCCCAATGCAGACTCCCACTGGTTCACACATTTCTCCCAAAGAATCTGCATCCGTAAGACCTGAGTGCATTCATATTTTTATGTTTTGGATCATTTTTGCTGCTTATATTCTGGAATAACATCCAACAAGCAGATGAAAAGTCAAGAATCCATCCATTTAGGTTTCTAAGTATCCAGATGGCTGGCATCAGTAGATGTAAGCATTGTGTATCCATTCATTCAACAAATATTTATTAAGTGTCTGCTCCATGCCTGGCTTTCTGCTAGGCCCTGAAAACCTCAAACTGAGCAAGATTGATTATTCACCCAACTTCACAAAACCACATCATCTTGAAGCAGAGGGAAGAAAGCAACCATGCGTATAAGCTGCTCCGTGCCCGGCACTGTTTTAGGCGCCTTCATATGATACCAACTTTTGTTTTAGGACAATCCTCGAAAGTAGGTATAACCATAAACAGGTGAAGAGAGATCAAGTAACTTGTTCAAGCCACACAGCGACCAACAGTCAGAGCAAGAACTGTAGCCCGTTGCTCTGCACGGCACAGAGTGCGGGCCTGTGATGGGAGGCAGAAAGCAGAGTAGACAGACTCTGCCTCCCTTTGCTGCACCCACCACCCCCAGGAAAGCGGCAAGCTCTTCTAAGCTTTAGTTTCCTCGTCTGTCTAATGGGACCACATTGCCTCTCTCAGAACTCAGCTGTGGGAATCAAAGGAAATAATACGTGTTGGGGTCTCCTGGCTTTGGAACCAACACACGTAGGTAGTCAGTGAATGTTTATCATGTCAGTGGGTCCAGCCTCCAAACCCTCTTGCACTCTCACCTCCCACCCCAGGAGGCCCTCTATGCCGGTGTCCACGGAGAGCAAGCACCCCCAAACACTTCTGGGAGCAGGCCGCTCATGACTTCCTGAAGCAGTCTGTTCTGGACTTGGAAGGCCTCCCTCACCTGGCATTCCCATGTGCCTTTTCCTGGGAAAGACAGGAGAAGCCACAGGCCTCCCCCAACAGGTGACAGTTTGGCTTTGAGATGAGGTCCGTGTACAGGAAGCCTTAGAGAAGGCTCAACATGCATCCTATTCAGGAACAGGAATGGGAGGTGATGGAGGTGAAGCAGGCTCTCTCTTCCCTCCTAGCCTCCACTCTGTCCATCCCAAGGAGATGCTGAGCTGACGCCCAGGGCAAACATCCTGGACGAGGATGGCCCATCCCCCTCGGTCCTGATGCTCCCAGAATCTCCTCTTTGTTTTCTGCATCTTCCTCCCCTACCTGCTCAGTCCTCTTTTGAGCTGTTTTCCCACATGACTCCTAAGCCAGCCAGGTTATCTCCCGGCCTTGTGAGAGACCAGCCTTGCTCTAATGTTTTGAATCTAAACCACCATGAAAAAAAATAATAATTAAAAAGACAATTTTGTGACCATGTTAAATCAGAGTTAGAGAGACCAAAGTACCACATAGCCCACCACTCCAATTATTCCTTCTGGAAGTGTTAGGTGTTAAAGTTCAAGCTCTGGAATCTGGCCTTTTGGGTTATATTCGGGCTCAACTGCTTGTAACTGGTAAACTTGGACAAGTTAGCTAACCTCTTTAAGACTTTTTCTCATCTGTAAAATAGTCCTCCCCCTCCCTTAAAGCATTGTAGTAAAGAACAGAGATCAGTAAAGTATGGCCCATAGGCCAAATCTGGCTCACTGCCTGTTTTTGTGAAGGCCTACGAGCTAGGAATGGTTTTTACATTTTAAATGGTTGGGAAAAAATCAAAAGAAGAATATTTTGTGATACGTGAAAATTACATGAGGTTCACATTTCGGGGTCCACAAATAAAGTTTTATTGGAACATAGCCACAAACATTTGTTTACATGTTGCCTATGGTTGCTTTTCTGCTATAACAGCAAAGTTGAATCATTTCAAAGGAGAGGTGATAGCCCATAAGCCTAAAATATTTACTCTCTGGTTCTTACAGAAAACGTCTATCAATCCCTAGTAAAGAGAAAATGAAGGAACCCCTGGAAATGCCTGCAATAGTAAATACCCAAAAAAATGTCAGCTATCTTTTTCTCTTATTACCTTCGAGCTCCCACTTACCTTTGGTAATACATTCCCAAGTGATTCCAAAGGTTTTCTACATTATTTTTTAAATCGTTGCATAATATACATTCCCCTATGGAACATATATGGTGGTATCCAGCATTGTCAACACAGAAGACATTGTCCTGACCTCACACAGAGACAATGGGAGAGAGGTCCCACCCATCCTCCCAAATGTCATCCTCTGGACTTACTCTTATTGGAACACACAGCAAAAGGGCTTGGAATAGAAGCAAAATAACAACAAAGTCTCCGTATTTCCATATATCAGAGAACATTGAATGGAGAAAGTGCATTAGAAATTCTCTGATCCAATTGCCCCTGTTTTGTAAATAAGAATCTGAGCCCAAATGAAATTCAGGGACTTAGCCTAGCGCAATCAATTTTCTTTGACCACCCCCAAGCCAATCTCGGTGCCTTTCCGCATATGCTGTTCTCTGCCCTTGTTCCTGATGTGTGTGCTTCCTTTCCCTTTGACTTTATTTATTCTTGGCTCAGATGACACGTCCTGACTGTCATATGATGCAACCTTGAAAAACAGTTCATGTGTAGGTCCTAGTTTATTGGATGTTAATAATCTTAAAAGCAAATCAAATCCATTTTTAAATCTTTTTATTTTTTTAATTGAAATATAATTGCTATATGACATTATATAGTTTCAGGTGTACAACATAATGATTTGAAATTTGTATGTATTGCGAAATGACCATCGCAATAAGTCGGGTTAACACCCATCACTCTATGTAGTTACAATTTCTTTTTTTATTGTGAGAACTTTGAAGATTTACTCTCAGCAAATTTCAAACATGCGATACAGTATTATTAACAGTATTATAACTGCTGTTATAGCAGTTAACAGTATTAGTCACCATGCTGTACATTACATCGCAGGATTTATTTATTTTATAACAGGAAGTCTGTACCTTTTGAACCTCATCACCCATTTTGTCTACCCCAGAATCCCCCTCAAATCCATTTTTAAAACAAAGGCTCTTCTACCCAGCCCAGGCTTGACATTTGTTCCCAAGCTAATATAACTCCTTAATGACCCTAATCAAGATTTGTCCATGTTTAGCCAACCTCTTCACAGGGTCCTGGCATCAGCTGCCCATCCAGTTTCCAGAACAGGTGAGAAAAATGAGAAGGCGCTTCCCGGAGCGGCAGATTTGGCCCTCACAGGCACAGGCTGCCATTCACACAGCAGGACAGAAAAGGCATTCACTTTCCTCCTCCATGTCATGATACCAACCGAAATTACCTTTAAATGAGGAAGAAAGTCATTATTTAATCAATAGGATTGCGTCAATTGAGGAAAATTTGTCTCCAGTGTAAACAAGCGGAACGTCTTTGCGCTCTATGAAAACAAGGTTAAATTACTTGCAGATCCGGCGACGAGAGACATGTAGGAAGTGAACCTGAAGCCGGACACATTCAGGGTCTGGGAACCGAAAATAATAGGAATTGTTCTGATTTTTCCAATGGAATCGAGCAAGAGACAGGGCCCGCCTCTTTGCAGAACCAAGGATTCCTATGCTTTACCCTTTCTTATGAGAAGGGCGAGAAGAGGAAAAATAATGACAAAGACAGATGAGAACAAACAAAGGTTAAATGAACGGTGGGCAGCTGATCCCTCCGGAGCTGGCCAATGTCACCGACCGGTGTTGGGAAAGAGTGGCATTAAAATGAAGCATGATCACACCCGACCAGTGCTTCCTGTTCACGGCCTTTCCTTTGCTCCATCAATATCATTCAGCAGATCATATTGAGAATAAATTATTATAATGGTGGCTAATGTGTATTGAGGGTCCATGCCAAGTACGCTGATCCCTCGATGTGCACTGTGTTATTCAATATTCACAATAGCCTTAGAAAGTAGCTACCGTGATCATGCCCATTTCACAGATGAGCAAAGTCACTGAGTGAAAGTCACTGACATTCTTCCTTCAGAACACAGTGAACCCTAACCAAATAAATGTTAGCTCTGGGCTTTTCGAAGGCCAGACTCCATCACTTTTGTGATAAATTCTGGCTCGTGTTTATTCCCCATGTCTCCTCCCATCCTCCTACCCACCCCTCACTCAGCTCCAATTCTGAAGTGTCCCAATATGTGGTTCATAACTGACCTTCCCTCCATAACTATATCCCTTACACGTCCATCAGGAAAATACAGTCACCGCACGCCTAGGCCCTGGGTCACCCTAACAGGGATCTGACATGGCTGAGGCCAAGGGGCCCTCTTGGCCTCCTCTGGTGAGACTGTGGCATGCTGGCCTGGCTGCGTGACATGGTAGCCTAGCCAAGAGAGCAAGAGGCTGGCCTGCTGAGAAGGGGTTCACATTAGGAACCATTTATAAAAAAAAAAAAAAAAAAAAAAAAAAGTGAAATGAAACATATTTGACCTGGGAAGAAATAGAAGACCTCTCAAGTTGCCAAAGTGACGAATTAGACAGGGAGGCAGAGCAAATGTGAACTCCTGGGGAGTCCGTCAGAGCAGCCCAGATGGAATAGACCAGGCCGACGTGGTGGGAGGAACGGAGGCAGGATGATTTATCCAGGTTGGATTGGGAGACCCGTCAGAGCACTCTCCACAGAGCTAGACACAGTCCACCCTTTGTACCCTATTTCTCTAACTCGTCAATTTTATAGCCACATTACCTTCCGAGTGGGCAGGAAAGCAGATATTGGTGCCATCACAGGCCTGGCTGTGGTTTGCACAGCATAATGACAGATGCCAAAAACAAAGGGGAGGGGAGAGGGCACTTGAGAGACCACAAAAGAGCCTTTATAATTATGCCTCTTCCTCCTTCGGGAGCCTGCCTCTCTCTCGCTCTCTCTCTCCCTCTCCCTCCCCGCGGAGGTGCCAGGCTGGCTGCAGCGGTGCTGTCCTCCCGGATGCGGATGCGCGCTGGGCAGCTGCCTAGCACGCGTCTATTAATAACCGTGCATGGACTTGAAGGCAGCTATTCCGTCCCGCCTCTCTTCTCCAGGCTAAAGAGCGGCAATCCCTTTAACCTTTCTTCATGGGCCCGATTTTCCATCCCTTTAATCATCCCTGTCACTTTCTGCTGGATGGCCTCCACTCTCACCACATCCCTCCCCGGGGTGGAGACTCTGAGCCAGCTGGGATAATGGGCCTCCCGCCTCAAGAGCTGTTCCTTTCCCACCGCACTGCAGCCCCCCAGGCTGAGTTACTGCCCTTCAGGACACAACTGGAGCGCGGCCCGCCCCGTGTGGATGTTCCCCTCGACCAGAAAGTCACTAACATCCAACCGTCTGCTCCGAGGGGATTCCCACTGTTCACTGCCCCACCCCGCCGCCTATCCTGTGGACCCTGAGAACAGCCCCCCAGCCAGATGCCCTGTGGCCACTTGCACCCCCAACCCACCCCGCCAAAACAGTAAAAAAACAGCTTTAGAAACAACTTTTAAAATCAAATGTCATTTTTATCACGCCCCTCCTCTACTCAAGAGCCCTTAGTAGCTAGCTCACTGTTGCTTTCTGATTCAGTGAATGGAAACATTTGCCAGATTCTGGGTCCAGATTCCTCTCCCCACCCCCACCCCCCCCACCCCCCCACCCCCCCCACCGCCCCCACCCCCCCCACCCCTCCGCCTATATCCAGATCCTCATTCAAAAAGATTTCCCTAGTTAATTTTCTCATTCTGGCTACACCTTTACCAGCCACCCCCATCCCCACAATGTCTTGTTAGATACTGTTTTGGGTGGGGTAAATTATATGTATATATATACATATTTACATACACACATATATGTATATAGAATATATGTAATTTTATTTATCATTATTATCTATAATATATATGGATTAGGCTTCTTTGACAGGAAACAAACTCTTACAGGTTTAAGGAACAGAAAGGGCTAGATTGGTAATTAAAGGCATAGTTCACAGAATTAAAGATGGGGTTGAACCACAGGCCTAGGAAAGGGCAGAACAGGGCAGCTCTGAGGTCTTTCTAGAAGACCGTCATCAGGTAATCAGCTCCAACTCTCTTCCATCCTTACTTAACTTTGCTTAACATTCAGTTTCAGGACCCAGAATCTACAAAAGATTGTGAGGGGGTGGGGAATCCTGTGATTGGCCACACCCCCTCCCCACCCCCCCACCCCCAAAACACACAGGGTGGGGGAGAGTTGCCAGGTTTAGCAAGTAGAAATGTAAAATGCCCAGCTCAGGGCTCCTGGGTGGCTTGGCTGGTTAAGCTTCTGGACTTCGGCTCAGAACCTGATCTCATGGGTCTGTGAGTTCGAGCCCTGCATCGGGCTCTGGGCTGACAGCTCAGAGCCTGGAGCCTGCTTCAGATTCTGTGTCTCCCTCTCTCTCTGCTCCTCCCCTGCTCGCTCTCTCTCTCTCTCTCTCTCTCTCTTGCTCTCTCTCTCTCTCTCTCTCAAAAAAATGAAATAAACATTAAAAATATTAAAATGCCCAGCTTGATTTGAATTCCAGATAAACAAGGCCTAATTGTTATAAATCTATGCCAAGCAGTACTTCCTGAATTTGTCTTCCCATTCTTGCCCTCCCCCAGTCCTACTCCACAGCCCCTAGGTGGGCGTTCCCTCAGACCAGGGCCTGCATCCCCTCTAACTGGCCACAATACTTGGCGGTATCTCACACCTAACAAATTTCTTTCGTCCATCCTCAAGGTGACTGTGGCTGTTAGTTCTTTCTCTTTAATTTTAATAACCCAGCTTACCTCACCTCAAAACTATATATTAACTGACACAGATAAAAAGGCTAATGTGCCCTTGGCAATCATTATTATTTATTTCCTCTTTACCTCTCTTGAGGAAAACCCAACTTCCTTTGCCTTCTCTCTTTTGCCGAATACTTTGAAAATAGCCCTGGCGACATTGAGCATCTGTATAACTTTTTACAGCTTAACGTGCATTTACACATTCATCGTTTTATTCAGCGTCATAAATTAGCATAATTAGTGACTTAAGTGGTCAGTTGGCACGGGTAATACGGTCTCCCATTTCGTGGATGAGAAATTAAACCTTTGAAAGGGAGATTATAAAAACTAGTGTGGATACAAAGTTGTTTGTTCCAAAGCTTAGAACGATGTGTTCTTTCCTCTACATCGGGGGTTAGCAAACTTTGTCTGTAAAGGAGACACAGTAAATATGTCAAGCTTTGTACACCATATGAACTCTGTCACAACTACTCAAGTCTGCCACTGTAACACGAACGCAGCCATAGTTAATACATAAATGAATGGATGTATGTTCCAATAAACTGTATTCACGGAAAAGGTCACCGGCCATATGTAGCCCACAAGCTGTATTTGCTAACTATCCTCTCCTCTGCACAACACAGTAAGTGAGCACTCTTTAATCTTTATGAATCTATCAAAGTTTGCCTCCCGTTGGGATGCCATGATTTTGATCTGTTCAATATTAGATCATTCTACTACTTTTCTTTCTCCTTACTTCTTATGTGTCAGTATTGTTTGGACAATAACTGACTTGACTTCCCACAACCCCCTGATCTCTCTCCTCCACCGTGGCAAAGTTTTCTCTTGCACTATGAACATGTCCCGTTAAGCTCATCCTTCCTCCCCTGGATCCTTCTTTACCTGCGTGTGAGATCAGTTCTGACAGGCCTTGTGAGGAGGCACCTTTCTGAGACAGAGCTTCCCCTGAGGCCCCCAGGATCAACCAGGATAAATCTGCCACCCCGCTTCCCCTCACTCTGGGTTTGGTGGGCCTCATCCTTTGGGCCTTTTCCAAGTTTGTCCCCAGAAAACTCATGTACTGGAAAGGTAAGTTCACTGTCAGGTTTGCCTACAGCCCTCTTCAGCTCTGGTCCACGGAAGACAGAGACTATTCAGTCCATCGTCTGCCAGCAGAGTGAGAAGACTGGCTTAAATGCTCCTTCCAGGGAGAGCAGGAACTCCCTACAGCACACCAGCTAGTTTGGTTTATACCCTTCACTGTTGATAGATCTGGGACAGTGAGGGGTGGGAACTGTGTGTAAACAGCATTCTCCTGGGCTTAGGTGACTGGGGTTACAAATCCTCAGGCATGGTGATTGACCACCTGGACCAGATTCTACATCGTAGGAACCAGTGGGAAGTGACTGGTACCTCACTAAGGTCGTCCAGGTCTTTAAGTGGGTTTCTAGACGCATGTGTGTGTACACACCGGGCATAAAGTCGAAAAAGATTCTAGAGATCATGTTACTCAAACCCGTCATTTACGAATAAGGAAACCAAAATCCCTGAGAAATCACCTCAGTCTTATCGTGATGGCAAGAGATAAGGATCCACATCGTCTTTACAAATCATATCCATAAAGATGGTGATGAACTCGATCAATGAAACTAAAATTTATAACCATAAAGCTTTCCTTGAAGGTCAGTACATTTTATTTTAAATGTGAAGCAGAGAACATGTTCAGCCAAGCACACCCAAAAAAACTATGATGACAGCAACTTTTTCAGAAGTAATTGAGATTTGGCCTCTCAAAGCTTCCGTGTGTTCCGAAGGTGGGGTTCCCTGGGAACACCAACAATCCCCTCCAACTTTCTTCATAAAATCTCCAAAAGGGTCAAGAGAGGCCACAAAGAGGAGAGAGTTCAAGTAACGCTTGGGATCTGAATGCCCTGATTCCACCATTTAGAAGCTGTGTAACCTTGAGCAGATAACTTATTTTTCTAAACCTGGTTTCTCATCTGTAAAAGAAGGGTAATATTAGTACTTATCTTGAAGAGGTGACGTAATAATCAAATGAGATAATGTATACAGAGTGTCTGATATAGTCTGACTTAATAGTAACCATTCAACATTCACTATTGTTCTAACATTGACACTTGTAGGCTTTTTGCTTAAAGCCCAACTCTAATTTTGAGTTGACCATTCTGTCTACTTTTTACACCGTGAAACAGGGATAGTAATTTAGCAGGAGAGTGGGATAATTACAAGTTAGTTATGACCTGGGGAAACAGATCTGGCTCCTTGCCCAGACTACAATCTGGCCTGAATGACCTCCAGGCAAAGAGACGAGGTACTGTTCTGAGCTGAGTCCCCTCGGAGGGCGTGGCCTCCAAGCCAGGACTCAGGACCCCTGGAAGAAGTAAGGCAGAAGTTCAGAGAATTAGGGACATGTGAAAAAGGCTAATGCACAGTTTTCTTGGCGGGTTATGTTTCTGGCATTACGATTTTTGAGTTAAATTTTGTCCGCCTTTGAAAGTCCCGCAAGGTGAGGGCAAGGGAATTCCTATAACAAAAAGACAAAGGGGTCAAGATAGCTCCTTGATAAGGGTCATACCTCAGGGATACCTCAGGAGACCAGATTGTAGTATTTGCAGCATCTCCAAACCATTAAAAAGAAATAAAGAAAGACAAAGAAAAAAAAAAAAAAAAAAAACGGACTGCCTACAGCTTCATCTTCTGGTGATGGAAGAAATGTGCTAGACAAAACAACTCTTTCTCCTTTTCCCTGGGTTACTTGGTAGCAGCATAAAACACTTGACCAAAAGTTCCAGGAGGGCTTGATATCGGCTTTGAAAAGTACAAATTCCCACAACAATCAGGGACTAAAGTAGCAATATTTTAGCCTTTCACAGGAATCTGGTTATTATTACCATTAATGCCAAGTATCTTGTTTCTATTCTTTTTGACTTAAGGTAATTTTCTTTGTAAAAGGCCCGCTTTGTTAAGCTCTCCACGATTATGTTGGCTTTGGGAGAAAAAGAACTAGGCATGGGAGGAAAGTATCGTGTTGTACCGAAACTTTAGAGGACCTGGTTGTGAACAGCCCCTCTGTTTTGGCTCTGAAACTGATGCGGTTCTCCAGTCTTCGTCTTCTAATTCAGGGCGCTAATTTAAGCATCGTCCACTCTGATGGTGGTGTCTTTACTTGGACATGACAGTTTCCAAGGAAGGTCCCCAGAAGATCGCACCTACCTGGTCAGGCCTGGCGATGATGCCAGAGGAGACCCAAGTCAATGTTCACATCTAGAAAGAGACCCCATGACTCAGGGTCCATCTTGTAGACAATGAAGAAGGACAGATGTTAAAAAGTGAAATATTGGGGCCCCTGGGTGGCTCAGTCAGTTAAGTGTCTGACTCTTGATTTCAGCTCAGGTCATGAGCTCGTGGTTCGTGAGTCCGAGCCCCATGTCTGCACTCTTAGTGCAGAGCCTGCTTGGGGTTCTCTCTCTCCCTCTCTCTCTGTGCTCCCCCCCCCCAACCAAACATTTGCATGCTTGCTCTTTCTCTCTCAAAATAAATAAATAAAGTTGTTGGTTTTTTTTTTTTTAAGTGAAATATCTAGCTCAGTGGTTTTCAACTGGGGGCAATTTTGCCCCCCCAGGGGACATTCAACAGTGTATGAAGACATTTATGGTTATCAAAACTTTGGGGGATGGATGGGTCCTACTGGCACCTAGTGGGTAGAAGCCAGAGACGCTGCTAAACATCTTACGAAACACAGGATGGGACCGCTGGGAAAGGCTTCTCCAGCCCCAAATGTCAATAGTGCTGAGGCTGAGGAATGCTGAGCCCTGCATGGGCTGGGCCCTGCCCACCTCCCTCTCCATATTTTGCCCCATTCCCACCCACTCCCTTAACTCCAGCCACACAAACAAACTTCCTGTTCTTGACTGCAGTGTTCCCTCAGCACATTCTGATCCCTCTGCCTGCCAGGACCTACCCTCTCATCCCCCAGATTTCACCCAACAGATACCCTCTTGGGAAGCCCTGCGAGCAAGACTAAGTCAAGTCCCCCATTCCTTGCTCTCTCCTCTTTATTCCTTTTTTTTTTTTTCCCAAGGGTTTTCAAAGCATCTTCATGGCTTTTTCAGAACTCTCCAAGCTCCCTGCCTCTTGGCTGCTAAGCTCATGGGTTACCAGCACCAACTGCAGCCGAATAGCTAGTGTTGGAGTCCCCACTCGGGCGTATTCTGGTTGTGGGACCTTGGACAAATCAGCTGACTTCTCTGTGTCAGTTTTCTTACCTCCAACATGAAGGTAATAACTGTAGCTAGCCTCTAGGGAAGCCGTGAGGATTAAATGAGAGATTAGAACAGTCAGGCCCATCGTGAGTATCACATAGAAGTTCACTATAATTATTATTTCAGGAATTAAAACTGCTCTTCTGAGATGTTGAGCTCCATGATAAGAAAGATACACAGTATTTTCTCTTCCCAGCAGCATGGCCCTCATGCTGTCTTTTCTCTACCAGAGAAATCAAAGCTCAAATCATTTAAGGCAGGGGAGTCAAAATCAATGCCTCGTGTTTACAGATAAAGAAATGGAGACCCAGAGAGGTTAAGGGACTTGGAAAAATCACATGGCAGATTCCTTTCTACCTGATCAATCTCTCTCTCTCTCTCTCTCTCTCTCTCTCTCTCTCTCTCTCCCCACCCTCAGTCTTTCCCTCCCTACCTCCCACAACCATCTCTCCTCCCCAGCCCCCTTTTGAGGTGATAACTGGTACAATTCCTGATCTACACTAAACGAATATCCCATAGCAACTATCTCCGTCTGAATAGAGGTCCCTGCTCCCCAGCCTTTCTACAAAAGACCTGGGGGTTATAAAAATCCAAGCTTATCAGAACAAAGCACACCAAACAGAACACAGTAAGGTTTCCAACTAGAGATTTAAGGTGCTTATACAACAACCTAAAAGAGAAAATCTAGACCTGACCAAAAAAAAAAAAAAAAAGTAGACCAAAGGCAAATAATAACCTAAATAAATTAAGAAAACACTGAGGCAGTCTCCAGAAGTTTTTTTGCCATTACGCCACTGATCCTGAGACAGGGCTGTGGAATGTCTCCCCAGGCTTTCACGGGCAGGGCCACATCTCATTTGTTTTAACTCCCTCAAAGCCTATTTGACTCTTTGACACCCTCCCAGCCTCTTGTGACTGTTCTTATTCTTCTTCCAGTCCCTGCAGGTTTCTGTAAGCTTGCTTTTTGCCAACACCGGGGTGTTTTAGCCCAAATTGATGCTGAGGTCTTAGATCTCATGGAGAGGAATGTGGTGTCCACACTGTGGAATGACAATGGTCTCTGACCTCTTGGTCTGGCCACACTTGAGGAACCCAGCTCTGTCAGGGGTCCTACTCTTTCAGAAGGACATGAACAAACTGGAACAGCACGAAAGAAAAACAATTAAGATAAGACACTTCAGGGGCGCCTGGGTGGCGCAGTCGGTTAAGCGTCCGACTTCAGCCAGGTCACGATCTCGCGGTCTGTGAGTTCGAGCCCCGCATCAGGCTCTGGGCTGATGGCTCGGAGCCTGGAGCCTGTTTCCGATTCTGTGTCTCCCTCTCTCGCTGCCCCTCCCCAATTCATGCTCTGTCTCTCTCTGTCCCAAAAATAAATAAAAAACGTTGAAAAAAAATTAAGATAAGACACTTCATCATGTGAAGGACAAGAGGGCAGAGAAGACTTAGGAAGGGGCATAAGAGCTTAGGCAAACTGAAGGGCATTTCAGAGTGAGCTAATGTGAATTTCTGATTCCTCTACCAATCCATAAAAATACTAGTAAAATATAGCAAAAAAAATTTATAAATATAGCTAAGCTCATAAATATAAAGTAAAATCTCTAGGTACCAGGAAAGGCAAAAAGACAAATAGAGGAAGGGAAGGGGAGGGGAGGAGGGGGAGGGGGAGGGGAGGAGGGGGAGGGGAGGAGGGGGAGGGGAGGAGGGGGAGGGGAGGGGGGGAAGCAAGGGAGAGGAGGGGAGGGGAGGGGAGGAGGGGGGGGAAAGGAGGAACTTACAGTCAGAGTGGCAAGCTTCAGCTGATGCCTCAGTGATCCAGGAAGATATTGGCCCAAATATAGGCCCCATATGGCTAGAGGTTGGGGTTTTAGCATACACAAAAGAACAAAATCTTCTAGAATTTGAGAATCTAGAAGAATGAAGTAGAGCCCCAGGAGGATAGTTGCTTCCTTGAGGCATTACTGCCAGGCCCAGAGAAACCCCAGTGATGTGTGCCTCTTTCCAGAGTTGCAAGTAGAGAAACAAAATTACCCCCAAGAAACAAATCTTCAAATCAGCACCAAACACAAGCGTGTTCTCTAAATTGATATTCTTTACTGGTAGATTAATCAAGGTTCTCCAGAGAAACAAAAATAATAGGATGTGTATATCCAGAGAGATTGGTTTATTTTAAGGAATTCGCTCAGGGAACGGTAAGGATGCGCAAATCTGAAATTTGCAGGGCAGGCCAACAGGCTAGAGGCCCAGGGAAATATTTACAGAGCAGCTTGAGGCTAAGGCAGTCTGGAAGCAGAATTTCTTCTTCCTCAGAGGACTTCAGTTTTTGTTTGTTTGTTTGTTTGTTTTTTCTCTTAAGGCCTTCAACTGATTGGGTGAGGCCCACTCACATTATGGAGAGTAATCTGCTTAACTCAAAGTCTACTTTATTTTAATGTTAATCTCACTTAAAAATCACCGCAACATTTAGACTGCTATTTGAGGAAAAACTGGGTACTATGGCCTAGCCAAGTTGGCACGTAAAATTTGGTATGTGAATTGCAAACCAAAAAGTTTATAAAAGAAATTGGTCCCGGACTGCTCGCTGGAGTAGAACAATGGAAAACTCTGCAGAGACTCCTCCTTATTCCAAAGGGAAAACAACAGCTAAAGATGTACTCACAACCAAAAATTATAAACCACCATAAGGAAGATTGGATTATCACCTCAAGAATTTAAAAGAAAAGAACAGGGGTGTTTGGGTGGCTCAGTCAGTTAAGCATCCGACTTCAGCTCAGGTCATGATCTCATAGCTTGAGCCCTGTGTTGAGCTCTCTGCTGACAGCTCAGCCTGGAGCCTGCTTCAAATTCTGTGTCTGCCTCTCTCTGCCCCTTCCCCACTCGTTCCCTCTCTCTCTCTCTCTCTCTCTCTCTCTCTAATAAAAAAACGTTAAAAGTTTTTAAAAAATAAAATAACAATTGGAAAGAAACCATAACATGTTTAAAATGTTAAATAAAAGAATGACTAGAAACTATAAGGAACATTAAACACTGTTTTTAAAAAAAGGAACTAGAAACAAAAACTTCTAGAACTTCTAGAAATAAAAGGTAAGGAAGGATTGAGTAAACCACGTATTAGACAAAAGGGAAGAGAGACTCAATCAAGAAAGGGATCTTAGAAAATTATCCATATCGCCTCATTAACATAACAAAAGACCGTTTCCCCGCTCTCATTACTTAGGAAAGTCCATGGGTTTTAGGAGCTCTGTGCCAAAAATGGGGACAAAAACCAAATATATACTTCTTCTTATAAATCCCATATCACAGCAGCCAAATGCAATCCTAAATTACACACATGTTAAAAGTTTAAGGATAACCACTAAAAGAAAAGAATCTGAATGTATGTAACTTTTAAAACAGCAAAAGAGGAAAAGGGAAAGTAAGAAAACTCAGTCAATATAATCGAAGGCAGAAAAGAAGTGTTAAAAACAGGACAACAGGCTCAAAATGGAGATGCTTATGCCAAGCCCCACATCACCAAACCAAGACTCAATTACAGTTTCAGCTCTCCCAGAAACAGAATCTTAAACTGCTCAATGAGGAATCATCTGATCAGCACTAATTAAGTAATCTGCCTGATAGATCCCTGCCATCCACTAAAAGAAAGTAACTTGGCAATAAGTAACCAACCCACTTTCTTGCCTAGTATAACTTCCTTATCCCCATTCCCTCTGACTATAATTCCTCAGAGCTCCTTTGTCTGTGCTAGGTTGGATGCTGCCTGGCTTGTATAGGTTTTGCTCAAATAAATTCATAACATTGTTAATATGCTTCAGGTTATCTTTTAACTTAAATAGACAAAGAAACTAATTGATTATATATCAATATATAATACCAGTAATAAGTGGATTCCAATAATGAACATAAGTGAAAAGGATTCAAACCACTGATTAAGATATAGAAATGCTAAGATTAAATATGAAATTCAGCTTTTTGCTTTTTCTGGTAGACACACAGCTTTTTGCTTTTTCTGTGTTTCTTCTAGAACACAGAAAGATTGAAAGCAATGAGATTGGGAGAAAAAAATCCACCTAGAAATCATTCTCCAAAAGAATGAGTGATGAAGCAATATTAAAGTCAGAAAACATAAAGGAGATGATTACAAAATAAGAAAGGAAAGTTCTGGGGTGGTTGGGTGGCTTAGTCGGTTAAACATTGGACTTCAGTTCAGGTCATGATCTTGCAATTCGTGAGTTGGAGCCCCACGTCAGGCTCTCTGCTGTTGGCACAGATCCCTTGCCTCCCTCTTTCTCTGTCCCTCCCCCTCTTGTTCTCTCTCTTTCTTTCCCTCTCTCTCTTAAAATAAATAAATAAACTTAAAAAAAAAAAAAAAGAAGAATTCTCCAGGAAAATACAACAGTTTTAAACTTGGATATACCTAATCACATAGCCTAAAAATGGAAGGAAGGAATGAAGGAACCAACGAAGGAAGCGGGGGGAAAGAGGAAAGAAGGGAGGGAGGGAGGGAAGAAGGAAGGAGGGGAGAAAGAAAGAAAGAGTTGCCAAATCCACCGTCATAGTGAGACATTTTATCCAAAAACAGGCTGAGACAAATGAGTGAAAGTTACAGGAAGGAAGGACATTGACTCAACCTACACAGGAGTTTTTTTTTGATTTTCAGAGATGTCCAAAATTGAAATGGGCTGCCTTGGGAGGGAGAGCTCCAAAAACATGGAGGTTTGGCAGAATCTGCATGATAGTGAACGAAGCTATTGGTGGAATTTGCCAGCGTCAGTTGCCTCATGAGGGTAGAAACCGTGTCTGTTTTGTTCACTGCTATATACCCAACGACTACAGCAAAGCTTGGCAGAGAACAGGCACCAGTAGAGGTCTACTAAACGAATGAATGATCTAGATAAGACAATGGATCAAATAACCTCTAGAGTGGTTTCCAATGCTAAGATTCAGTGATTCGTACATACCCATTTCTCTGTTCTTTGCCCCAACTGCACTCTGAGGCCCAGGGTCACCCCAACCCAGGAGACTTGAGGCTGGCCCTGAGAGGCAAGGGCGGGTGAGGAATGGACAGAAGAGTAACACAGAAGCCCAGAGAATGGAAGCCAGCTTTGCAAAGAGCTTCCAAGAGTCTTCCTGCCACAGAAATTCCACTTGGCCACAGTAATTGCCCTGGCCCTGGGCCTGGAGGAAGGCGGCGGCTGGCCTGCCCAGGGCAGGGCCTTCCAGTCAGCACATCTTGTCTGTGCTGCTGACAAGGGTGAAAAAGCAAGACAGTGAGTAGGTCACTGGGTCGGTCAGTTCCATAAAGCAAACCTGTCCCGCACACTACGTTCTGGGACACACAGAAGAAAGGGGATGAGGTCCCCAGGTGTGATGATATTCAGAGGTGGGGACTCTGAGTGTGATCAGGTCATGAGGGTGGAAACCTCACGAATGGGTTAGTGCCCTTGTAAAAGAGATCTCAGAGGGCCCCCTTGCCCCTTCCACAGAAGACAGCCACCTATGAGACAGGAAATGGTCCCTCACTGGGCACCAAACCCTCCAGCACCTTGATCTTGGACTCCCAGCTCTGAAACTGTGAGAAATACCTATCTGTTGTTTCTAAGCCCCCCTGTTCATGGTACTTCGCGATAGCAGCCAGAATAGAGTAAGACAGAGCCACTCGAATGAATGCTACGTGGAGTCCCTCTCTTCAGGAAGAAAATCAAATCTAATGGAGGACACATGGCCTCAGCCCCAGTCAGAGCCTGCTGTATCTCTTGCCCCACCACTCATGCAAGACCAGAAAATGGCAGGCCCAGGGACGGGCCCATTTCTGTGATGAATGGAGACTGTGAGTGCGTGGTGCCTACAGACTCTCAGGGGACGTTCCCACAGCCCTGCCTGCAGGGCACCCCCTTCCCTCCTTCTTCCCCACCATGATGTCTGACCCGCTGGAATAAATCCCGAGCCCTGGACCCATTCCTAACACAGGAGTATCGGCCCCTTTGTCACGTCCTGCTTGCCCTCTCTCTGTTTTCTTGTTCTTTTTCCCACCCTGTCTGCCCTTCTCCCGCCCCCGTTTCCCAAACTTGCTCCTGAGAGACCAGACCCAGCAGCCCACTGGTGATCTTGTTTTACATGAGACATTTCCAAAAAAGACCAAAAAATCCTTTCCAGGAAAATGCCATTTTTAAAATTCAGCTCCAGACACCGCGGCAACATTAGGAAAACAAAGGACTTGGCAGAAAGGTTTTCTGAATCGGGACTTTCTCTCTAAAATACCTTTTCCAAATTGCCTCCAGTGGGAACAACTCTGAGGGTCAGCTCTGGAGCACCCAATCAATTTCAGATAGACTGTGGCTCCTGGTTTTTATACCATCCCAGCCTTTCCTGACCTGGGATCCCCCTGGAACCTTCTCCCAGGCTCAAGCAGGGAGCCCCTCTCCCAAAGGGTCGCCAAAGGAAGTAGCTATCTCTGCAGAGTCAGGCAATACTGATGCTGCTCCCTGCCGGGGACACTCCTCAGCCCCTGTCGTGCCCCCATCACCAGGCTGGAGGGGCCAGGCTGGGGGTCTGAGAGACAAACTGTGCTTAGTAGGAGCTGTCTTCTCTTATCATCCAAGTGAGGGGGACATACGATTTCCCCTGGGGCAGACATGGCGATCTGCATGTTTCTTTTGCATGAATCCGGTATAATCGTGTTGATGTCATATATATAATAGGAATGGCCATTATTTATTAAGCACTTACTATCGTGTCCATCACGAACCCATTTGTTTGTATTTAGTCACCTCATTTTATCCTTGTAACAACTATTATGTGTTGAATTACATCCCCACTCAAAAACGTCCTATGTTGAAGCCCTAACCCCCCAGTGCATCAGAATGTGACTACATTTGGAGAGAGGGCCTTTAAAGAAATAATTAAGTTAAAATGAGTTCTTTGGGGTGGGCCCTAACCCAATACAACTGGTGTCCTTGTAAGAAGAGGAAATGTAGACACAGACAGGCATGCTCACAGAGGAAACACCATGTGAGGACACAGAGAGAAGGCAGCCATCTGCAGAGGAAAGACGTCTTAGAAGAAACCAACCCAACTAACACCCTCTGATCTTGGACTCCTAGCTTCCAGAACTGTAAGAAAATTAGTTTCTGGGTTTTTTTAAAGCCACCCATAAAATTAATATGTTTGGGGAGGCTGAGTGGCTGAATTGGCTGAGCATCGACTCCTGATTTCAGCTCAGCTCAGGTCATGATCTCACGGTTCATGGGACGGTTCAGTGTGGTTCATGGCTCCACACTGTTAGCTTAGGGCCTGCTTGGAATTCTCCCTCTCTCTCTCTGCCCCTCCCCTCTCTCTTGTGCATGCTCTCTCTCTCTCTCTCTCAAAATAAATAAATAAACATTTTAAAAAAATGAATATGTTTTTTATCACCATGTTACAGGGGGCGAAACAGTCTCAAGATGTTATGAAACTTACCCAGCAAGCAAATAACAGAACTAAATTTTGAGGGTCAACTGTCTGATTCCAGAATACACACTCTTTTTAAAAATACTTATTTACTTATTTTGAGAAAGGGGGTGGTCAGAGAGAGAGGCAGAGAATCCCAAACAGGCTGTGCTGACAGGGCTCGATTGAGATCATGACCACGCTGAAATCGAGAGTTGGATACTTAACTGACTGAGCCACCCAGACACCCCCAGAATGCTCTTAAGCACTATGTCCAACTGCCCCCTTTCCATGTTCCACTGTGTACGTGCATGTCCCATTTGCTTCTTGGTGCGTAACAAATAAGCTTACAATGTGATGGCTTAAAGTGGTGACATTTCTTTTTTCTCATTTACCAGTAATTTGGGCAGCCCTTGGTGGGGACAGCTCATCCTTGCTTTGCTTGGTGTTGGCTGAAATGGCTCCAAGGCTAGACCAAATCATCTGAAGTCAAGCTCACTCACTTATCTGGTGACTAATACTGGCTGAGAGCTGGGACCTTAGCTGGGGCTGTTGGTCCAAACACGTCATGTGGCTTCTCCACAGGACCTGACCTTCTTAACATAGCAGCTGCTTCCAAGAGGGAGCATCCCAAGAGACAGAGCCAGACAGAGGCTGTATCACCTTTTGTAACCCAGGCTTGGAAGACACACAGCATCACTTTGACCACATTCTCTTCCTTAGAAGTCAGTCACTAAGAATTCAGGGGCACCTGCTGGCTCAATCAGTTAAGCATTTAACTCTTGGTTTCCACTCAGGTCATGATCTCACAGTTCCTGGGTTTGAGCCCCAAGTCGGATTCTGTGCTGACAGTGGAAGCCTGCATGGGATTCTCTCCCTCTCTCTCTCTGCCCTTCCCCACCCAGAGTAAATAAATAAACATTAAAAAAAAAATTTTTAACATTTATTTATTATTGAGACACAGAGAGACACAGAGTGTGAGCAGGGGAGGTGGCAGAGAGAGGGGGAGACACAGAATCCAAAGCAGGATCCAGGCTCTGAGCTGTCAGCACAGAGCCCGATGTGGGGCTCGAACTCACGAACCATGAGATCATGACCTGAGCCGAAGTCGGACGCTTAACTGACTAAGCCACACAGGCGCCCCAATAAATAAACATTTTTAAAAAAGATTTAAGAAAAGAGGAATTCAGTGTTAGTTTCTGATGGGAGGAATGACAAAGAATTTGCAGACATGTTTTAAAACCACTACAATGAGGGGCGCCTGGGTGGCGCAGTCGGTTAAGCGTCCGACTTCAGCCAGGTCACGATCTCGCGGTCCGGGAGTTTGAGCCCCGCGTCGGGCTCTGGGCTGATGGCTCAGAGCCTGGAGCCTGTTTCCGATTCTGTGTCTCCCTCTCTCTCTGCCCCTCGCCCGTTCATGCTCTGTCTCTCTCTGTCCCAAAAATAAATAAACGTTGAAAAAAAAAATAAAAAAAAAAATAAAACCACTACAATGAATGTACCATTGACATGGTTGTCAATATTTTATGTCAGGTGTTTATTTGCCAATAACACCGTATCATTGAAAGAGCACTGCGCTGGGAGTCCAAAGCCCTGAGAAAGAACCATGCAGCTATAAGGGACCGGGATTCTAAAACCCACGTATGAAAAGGTTCAGCCACTCCCCTCTGTATGGGACTGAGGTCACTTAACTCCACTGCAGTCTCTAAAACACAGGTCTCCGTCAGAAGGAATTTTAGGATGCTGTTCTTCTGATGCTTCAGTTATGATAACCCGAGTCTTGCCTTGTCCCTGTGCCTGAGTCACTGTCTTAGAAACATAGCCATCCGTGTATGGAGCGCTTCCTCGGTGCAGGGCACTACCACTGTTGCCTTATGTTGTTTATTTCATTGAGTTATCATGTCAACCCTAAGAAGGAGGTCATGTTATTATCTCCATTTTACAGATGAAGCGACTGAATCTCAAGGGATGTGAGTAATTTGCCTGAAAGTTAGTAAAGGGCAGAGCCAGAACTATATAGGCTGTGCCCTGGCCAGCCCCTATTCCTCCAGGACCTGGTGCCCTGGCCATGGACACCTGCCCAGCATTCAGGGTCTGCTCCCTGTTGGCAGGCTCCCGCACAGCTCAGTTGCCTCCCAGGACATCTGACATTCTGGACTGTGCATCTCCCTGCTCCACTCACCTGTTGGAACCTTGCCGTGCTTCCTGTTGGATTTTGTCCCTGTCCCTATTATGAGCTACGCGCCAGACTCTTACCTGGGGATGGCCACCACGCTGTGTTCACCCTCCTGACCTATAATTGACCCAGCCCTTCATGTCTGCCTCAGCCCATCTTGGTAACTGGATGGCACCCTGGCATAGCTAGACAGCAAGACCAAGCAGGACAGCATCGTGAGTGAAAAAAAGCGGAGGCCCCCGAGTCAGACCAATCTAGATCCAAATCCTGCCTCCACCATGTATTACTCATGTGTAAAAATAATGAGGCCCACGTTGCCTCATTGAGAAGATTCTCGATGAGTTAATACATGTACAGGGCTTGGCACCATGCCCAGTACATAGTAAATGCTTAATAAATATTAGCTATCTTCACTGTTGTTATTATCAATAATATTTGTAAAAGATCCACTAGAGAGCCCAGCATATGGTAGGCATTCAAAAATGATAGCTGTTAATCTCATTGTGTAAGTCCTGGAAAAGCTACAGGAATTCAGAGAAGGGCCAGATAACAAGGTAGTGAAGACAGAAAACAGGCTGCCCCAGCAACTGTGCAGATCTGTAGATCTCTGCCTAATCCTGGAGCTTGGCTCTGACTGGCCTTGATTAAGTGGAAACGCCTCCCTACAGAACTGCCATCTTCATCTGCCTCAATTAGGAGATGACAAGGGCTTCCTGAGTTTGCGAGTGCCTGGGAAAAAGAATTTCGAGAAAGAAAACCAGCAACACCCTGTCTTTGCTCCTGCCCAGCATCCCCTGCTGTGGCAATGGAAGCCACTGGCCACCAGATCCTGATGTGCTTATGTGGTTGTCCTACTGGTCTACGGCTTCACAGGCTTCATCCAACGCTGTTAAGTTCCCAGAGAGCTGGTGAACACAGAACCTATGTAATTGGTCCCCAGCCTCAAGCCCACTCCAGGTTGAGCTGTTAATAAGAATGGAAAGCAGGTGGACAGAAAGTAACTATCAGGTTTGTAACGGATGAGCCATCACACACACACACACACACACACACACACACACACACACACACACACACACACCTTTCGGCATTAGGGAGCTGCAGTACTGTGATCATCTTCTCCCATCGTATTTTTCCTGCTGCTACTTTTCCAGAATCCTCACAGCCAGATCCACCAATGCTCACAGCTCCTGAGTCAGTCTGACCAAGTTTGGGGGCGGGGGGCTGTGGGCGGAGCGTATCGAGGTTGAGCAGACCTGATGGCTTAGAATAATGTCACCAGCTCAGTTATAACTACTTGGCTCCTGTGTTCCTCCTGATTTTCCTTCAAGCCAAATGATCAATGAGGTGACAGCTATTTCCCCCAGACCACTCTCATTTCCCTCTTCCAATCAGACAAGGATCTGGTGCCCTCTCAAATGACCTCTAAGAGCTGACATTCCTGCTCATGTTGCCTGTGAGTCTGAGCTCTTCCTTCTCTGCTCCAGGCTTAGCCCAGTCTGGTACAACTAGACTTCTTCTGCCTTGATTCATAGCTCCTAATTTTGACAGAATCCGGTTCTCCTCCGTATTAGTCAGCTATCGTTGCGAAAATACTATGTAATAAACAACCCCCCACATTTTAGTGTCTTATAAAAACAGTTATTTTTTTTTTCACCCATAGTGTGTGGACTGGGTGGGATGCTTCTGATACTTCATAGGTCAGGTATAGTTCAGTCCCATATGTCATTCATTCTGGGACCAGCAGATACCTGGGGCAGGCTCTTTTCATCATGGGTGGAAGAAGCATGAGGAAAGGCTAATGAAAATTGTCTACGACTCTTAAGGCCTCAACCCAGAACTAGCCATTGTTAAGTCTACCCCTTCCATTTACCAAACCAAGTCAACTGGCCAAGCCCCAAATCAAAGGGATGGGAATATATGTGCCACCTATCCTAGTAGTGTGTATGCAAAGTCATACGGCACAGGGCCTGGGTGTATAATTCTATTATAGTAGGAGAATGAAGACCTGGGAATGCTAATCCAATCTCCAACATCTCTTAAACATTTATGTCACCTGCATCTCTTGCTGTGGTGTACTCACCTGATTATTCCTCCTGGATTCTTAGAGAAGCCTACCAGCCTACTTAGCTCCTCAATCCCGACTATCTCTTGGCTTCAGAGGGGCTCGAACCAAGAGTTTGGAAGCTAGAAAGCTACTGGCGAACTGGGGGAAGACAGCTTCTCCCCTCGTTCACACTCCTTTCCTATACGCTTTCTCTTCGTTCTCTCTGCACATGTGCTTCATTTTTCTCTCTGGGCACAAACTGTCTCTGCTGCCCCAGTGACGTGGGGGAACAGAGTCTGCACCAGCCCTGGGGCTACAGAAGCTCCCATCTTGAGCATCATTACCCAGCTGAAAAGTATTCCAGTGTCCCACTTCCAAAATCCCAGAGAAAGACCCCCATCAATCACGACTGAGGTCATGTAGCACAAACATAGTTGCCCAGTCTTCTAGATGGAAGAAAAGAGTGGTGTGGACCGCCACACACACACACACACACATATACACACACACACACAACCCCAAGACTCCAAACTGGAGTCCTCTGGTCTGACTCTGGTGAGAATATGTGTTTAGTTTGGCCACAGGGTTTTTAAATGTTTTGAATGACTTGACAAAATGTAGAAATTGAGAGTGCACATGTGAATTCAGATTTTTTTTTTTCTTAAAAAAGTAAAGGATCTCAACTGACAGGGAGTGTGAGGATGCCCCGTGGGGCCTGATAGTGTTCCGTTTCTTAATCTCGCTGCAGGATATACCACCCCCATGTTCCATTAGTGAAAAGTTCATCCAGCTTTACATTTAAAACACATCCACTTTTTCACGTGTGTGTTACATCTTTTCAAATTCTTAAAAATTTAGAAGATTTGGCAACACTGGAGCCACATTCCAGCAAAAGATGAGTCTGCTGGAACTGAGCAGTTTTCCATATTGTCCTACTTCTTGCCTCTCCGTATTCTCTTCCTATCCCTGAGACTGAGGGGCAGTGGTATTTTATCATCTTGAACTGTTTTTCTCACCATAGAGTTAAGAAGAAAGTAACCTCATTTCTCTTGTATCCATAACTCTCAAAAGCAGGGAAACAAAAGAGACCAGAGAGGGCCGTGTGTCTGCAGAAAGATGGAAAACAGCTTTGTTCGTTTGTTCGCAGAAGTTAAAAATATTCTTCCAAGTTTGAACTACAAATAAAACATGCTGTTATCAAAAGAATCCAATCAAAGAGGCCGTAACTACTATATGGAAACATAATGATCTAAAAACAAAGGACTGATGTTTCCACACGTTTTATTTTTCAATGCAAATAAAATAAGTGATCCAACTGTGAAATGAAATCATGGAGTAAAATAGGTGAGAATATGGCTTACGCACCAAAAAGCTATCAATAGTAGGTTTGTAAAACAGTATCTACTGAGGACAAAGGAAATTCATGCCTGGAACAAAAAAACAAGTATTTGCAAATGGAAGACTAAACAGAAATGCTGTTGCTCAGCAAGATGACGACATGGCTGAGAACTTACAGGACAGGTTGTGTGAAAAAGTTCAATCATCTGTGGCATTTCCTAGAGAGGCTTATGAGAGCCCAGTTAAAATAATACCACCCAGTCAGCTATATTTATTTATGGTTCCAAAGAGACTTCGGTGTGATTGGAGAACTTCTGGGCATGGTGTCCATCACAGGCACAACTTCAGGAAATGGCTTAGCTTTGTTTGTTGAGAAGTCTCAAAAAATTTAAAGCAGACAGGTCAAAATTAGTAAGACTGGCTGTGAAACAGAGCTCCTGAAATGGTCAGCATTAGCAGGGACCTTGCTATCAAACTTAAATCCAAAGTGACAAATTTTGCACGGAGTACCTAAATGAGTCACCAGGAACTGTCTTGTGCTAATAAACAATAAACAAAACGGAACATATGGGCTTCCGTACATGGATTTATACCCATGACCGACAGCATAGAATTCAATGCTTTGCGTGATGCATTAGATACATTCATCGGTTCTGATAAATTAAGGGTAATCAGTGTATAATGTTGGCGTCTTTTATTTGCAGATGGGAATAAGTTGTAAAATTGCCCATGTCAACCAACAAAAAATACTTACCCCGCCTCACCAGCAAAGATTGAATGAAAGAAAATATTATAATAGGCCATCTAACCCATTTGAGTACAGCTCTACAAGAATCTTCACAATAATGCAAATGGGTTATCGAATTTGTTCATTCTCAGTGAAATTATATCTTCAGGAAACTCATTTGGCAAAGAGTAATCTGGCCTACTTTCCTATGCTGAAATCAATTTTCAGAAATGAAAGCAATCACTTAAATTGCTCTCCCAAATTTGTTGGGTTGAACACAGGATTCCCAAAAAGATTCTAATTTTATGAAAATAAACTTTCATTATTCAACTCACTTTTTTTTTAAGTATATTTATTTTTTAGTAATCTCTACACCCAACATGGGGCTCGAACTCATGACCCCGAGATCAAGAGTCACATGCTCCACCGACTGAGCTAGCCAGGCGCCCCTCAACTCACCTTTCTTTATTAAAATTGTGGCAAATGGAACTTTTGAACCACAATTGAGTCCTCAAAACTAAATTTTGCCACATTAGAATGCCAAAATTCGACAAATATCACAGGAGTAGTTACCCTAAATATAAAAACCATCATACAAAGATTCTACCCATGTTCAGCCATGAACAGCTGGTTTTCATTATGAAACTAAATAAAACTATTGCTCTCAGTTAAAGGATTCAAGGCTGAATTCTATACAGCACATCACAACACAAAATGCAAGACCCAACACTGACATGTTGGGGCAAAAGAAAAAGTGTCACATTTCTGATTATAAAGCAAAGTAATGAGTTATGAAATAACAATAATAATAATTAAATATTTCCATTTTTTACATGGTATATTTTTCAGTTTTGAACTTAACACATAATCTCCAATATCATACATGTTTGTGTTATGTGCTTATGCAACAGTCAAGTAAAAATGCAACAGTCAAGTAAAGTTAGATTACATTCCTAGCAGTTGATTTTTTCTACACCCATCCCACTTTACTCACTTTTGTTGCATTTCTGGATTCTGTAGAAATCCAAGGTTGCAACCTCTAGTCTACACTATATACTTTTTTCTATGCTTTCACCACTGAGCAAGAGAGCATGTATTATTTTATTTCAATACATGCTCACTTGCTCAATGGTGAAAATGTAGGAAGCCTAAAATAGAGAAACAAGCCCACTTATCGTCTTGAGAGTGCTTACAAAACCCAAACCCAAACCATGCATTTATGGGAAATAAATTTCCCATAAATTTAAATTACATTTTAAAATTAAATTTTTAATTACAAATAGAATCATACCGCACATAACATTTCATCAATCTTCCATATGTTAAGTGTTCTGCAAGCAAGACTTTAATGGCTGCATGTTGTTCTGTATTACATTTGTAATATAACTATCTTAACATATTTGCTATTGTTGCATATTTAAATTATTTCCCATTTAAAAAGCATTGGTCTTGATACCAGTTCTGGTTCCATCTTTTTCTTCAACGTAGCCATGTTTCAACTCATCATGTCTTAAACCCACTACTTAAGTTTCCATTTGTAGTTGCCAAAAAAGGCTAGAATTGCATCAGATTCGAATTTTGTAATCCTCTGAGGAGGCTAAAAGTATAGCTCAGACTGTGATCTCGTTTTGAGCCCAACAACCTCTGGTTCCATGGATCCTGAGCTGCAGTTTTCTGCTTGCTATCATTATCATTATCATTATTATTATTTGCTCAGAGGGCAACAGTTTTGTGTGATGAGATTTGCTTATATAGACTCCCTTGAAGAGAGCCAGAGCTTTCCCAGAAAGATTCAATCCAAGCTTTTCAAGGCAGGGATGCCTAAATATGGTGAGAGACAGCACCTCTCTGAGGTTAGGACCAGCAGCAGGCTGCCGGCCAGCCAACCCAGATACCATTGCTATTTTTACCTTAGGCTTGTGTCACCTGACTGCCCTTGCCCCTGGCCCCACTTTCACCGCTACTTGTATTCACCACAAACGTCCCAAAATCTCACACCTCTTAGTCCTAGAAGAGATACAGGAGTAAATAGGGTGCCTCCAATCTAATCGGGGAGGCAGTCCTGTCAATAAGGAAGCCCTGCTTCATTATGAAATCATCATCACATCCTCGGAAATCCCTCGTTTGACAAGGTGACTTCATCATCAGGAAGCCTCTGGTTTGATGAGAGAAACCCAGTTTGCTGCTATGATCAAAGGTTCCCCAGGGTGCCTGGCTGGCTCACTTGGTGGGGCATATGACTCCTGATCTCAGAGTCATGAGTTTGAGCCCCATTTGGGTGTAGAGCTTACTTAAAAAAAAAAATTCCCCAAACATGTCCTGATGGCATTGTGTGGGCAGTGAAAATAAGCAAGAACTTGCAAAGTTGGGGAAAAGCCCTTCAGATCACCTGCTTGGGCTGGAGCTCCAGGACTGTGGAGTAGAGACCAGCAAAGAAGTGTACCTTATTGCAGCTGGACAAAGGACATCATGAGCTGACCAGGGAAACAGTCTATTGAGTAATTATCTTTAACAGAAATGATGAAGGGGCACCTGGGTGGCTCAGCCAGTTGAGTGTCCGTCCAACTCTTGCTTTCAGCTCAGATCATGATCCCAAGGTCATGGGATCAACTCTCCATCCTCAGCACAGAGCCTGCTTGAGATTCATTCTCTCTCTCTCTCTCTCTCTCCCCCTCTCCCTCTCTCTCTCTCCCTCTGCCCCTCTCCCCTGCTTACATTCTCTCTCTCTCTAAAAAACAAAAAGTATTTTTTAAGTGTTAAAAGAAATGATGAAGATACAAATTGAACAGCCTAAGAGTAAGTTTTTAAGTAAAAGAAGAGTCAAGATTTTCTGGCAAAAGATCACAGATGAGCACATGCATTCACTTTCTCTCCTCTGTGAGACTCCATGAAAAATAATTCTTTAAAGATACAAACTCTTAATAAAGAAAAAAAAATGGGAGGAATCCTTCAACAGAGGAAGAATCTCAGCCCATTTCTGGAAATGTTAATGCCAATAGAAAAGAATTAGCTGATGAAGCAAAGTAGATGCCAGAGTAGGAGTCCTGATCGCCCAGAACCTTTCTGGCCACAACCTAGGAAGGGCCAAGACTTGGAGACATCAGACAAGGCGGGTGATAAAAGTGAAAAGTGAGACATTAACTCACAATCTGTATACAGAATGGTGACTGACACTTTAACCCCTTCCCCCACCTCACCCGACCCAATGAGCTGCAACCAAGGCCAGAGAGAGGAGAAAGGGACGGGTGTGTGTGTGCATGTGTGTGTGTGAGTGTGTGTGTGTGTGTGTGTGTGTGTGTGTGTGTGTGTGTGTGTAGGGTTGGGGGTTGAGGACAGAGGAGAGAACAGTTGAGGAGAGCCCTTCTCTAGGGAAATTTCAGTGTCTAGAACAGGAGTAGTAAGGGCTGTTGCTGGTACCTCAGAGTAAAGAAAGCCCCACCATCCTAGCACCTCAGGAACCCACAGCACGATGGCCAGTGCCCACCCCAGCCCCCATTCTCACTCTAACCAAAGCCTTCCAGTGGCACCAGGCATACTGCTTAATCCCTCATTCTCATAAATGAATGACAACCAGGATCCACAGATAACTGAGGAAAGCCTGCAATATGAAAGAGTTATAGAGAGCTGCATCCCCATCCATCATAACCAGAAGTCAAAAGATAATGTCTGAAGTGGATAAATCAAGGAAGAATGGGATAAGCATAATATTTAGATACACTTTGGAACTAAAAACAGAAACAGATAAAAGCAGAGTTCTGTCAGTAGCAGGACAGGAGTCAGGGGAGTAGGGTAGGAAGGGTAGGCATCTGTTGTTTTTTATCATCAGCTCTTTGAAAATAGTTGGTTTGATTTTTTTTTAACTTCTAAAATATTTGTGAGAAAAGGTCACATTGTGAAGCTATTGCCATAAAAGGAATCATTAAAATAATCCATTGCTGTGTAACATAACTTTTTGTTCCTGAAGCTTTAGTTTTTGTTCCCGAATTTATTTTAAGCAACCAATGCAAATGGAGATTCTCTAGCAGTTACTTCATGCATGTCCATATCAGGTCGTAAGTACTTTATATATTTCAGGGAATTGTTATAGAAAAGGAACCAGATTCTATTACCCCTAAGTAATTTCATGGAAGGTTTTTCTTTTTGTTTGTTTGCCAATTAAATCAAGGAAAAAGAAGAAATTAAGACCTAATGGATCAAGTCAGAGTCCTCCACCACCCCCAATATTTTTTTCTTCCAAGATTTTATTTCTTTCTAATTTTGTTAGTTTTTTTTTTTACATTTACATCCAAATTAGTTAGCATATAGTGCAACAATGATGTCAGTAGATTCCTTAGTGCCCCTTACCCATTTAGCCCATCTCCCCTCCCACAACCCCTCCCGTAACCCTCAGTTTGTTCTCCATATTTATGAGTCTCTTCTGCTTTGTCCCCCTCCCTGTTTTTATATTATTTTTGTTTCCCTTCCCTTATGTTCATCTGTTCTGTCTCTTAAAGTCCTCATAGGAGTGAAGGCATACGATTTTGTCTTTCTCTGACTAATTTCACTTAGCATAATACCCTCCAGTTCCATCCACGTAGTTGCAAATGGCAAGATTTCATTCTTTTTGATTGCCAAGTAATACTCCATTGTATATATATACCACATCTTCTTTATCCATTCATCCACTGATGGACATTTGGGCTCTTTCCATACATTAGCTATTGTTGATAGTACTGCTATAAACATGGGGGTGCATGTGTCCCTTCGAAACAGCACATCTGTATCCTGTGGATAAATGCCTAGTAGTGCAATTGCTGGGCTGTAGGGTAGCTCTATCTTTAACTTTCTGAGGAACCTCCACACTGTTTTCCAGAATGGCTACACCATTTTTCATTCCCACCAACAGTGTAAGAGGGTTCCCCTTTCCCGGCATCCTTGCCAACATCTATTGTTTCCTGAGTTGTTAATTTTTGCCATTCTGACAGGTATGAGGTGGTATCTCATTGTGGTTTTGATTTGTATTTCCCTGATGATGAATGACGTTGAGCATTTTTCGTGTGTGTTAGCCATTTGTATGTCTTTTTTGGAAAAAATGTCTGTTCGTGTCTTCTGCCATTTCTTAAGTGGATTGTTCATTTTGGGGGTGCTGAGTTTGATAAGTTCTTTATAGAATTTGGATACTAACCCTTTATCGGATATCATTTGCAAATATCTTCTCCCATTCCGTATGTTGCCTTTTAGTTTTGTTGATTGTTTTCTTCACTGTGTAGAAGCTTTTTATCTTGATGAAGTCCCAACAGTTCATGGTTGCTTTTGTTTCCCTTGCCTCTGAAAACATCTCTAATAAGAAGTCGCTACAGCCAAGGCCAAAGAGGTTTTCACCTCTAGGATTTTGATGGTTCCATCCCCAATATTTCTTGAGCACATACTATGTGCCAGGAAATGTTCTAGATGATGGCTATGCCATAGTGACTGTACAGACAAGGTACTAGGTACTATCCTAGAACTTTCTAGTAGGAGACAGGAGACAAACTATAAAGAAACAAACAAATAAATGGAGGCATCATTAGATAGTGTCAAGAACCATGCAGAGAATTCAAATCGTTTGATGATAGAAAGAAGTTCAGTAGCTACCTCAGTGTAGATCATCAGGATGATATGATCTCTATTTGAGGGATGACATTTATACTGAAATCTAAATTAAGCCTTGTAAAGACTGGGGGTGGGGAGGGTGGGAGAGAGGGGAACAACACCCCAAGTAGAAAAGCTCTCAGTAGGAAAGGGATAGAGCTTACATGACCTATATATATGTTCTAAGAACAGAGAGAAGGCCATTCTGGCTGAACTTAGTAGGTAAGAGGATGAGAAAAAATTAACAGGATGGTGTAGGAAATGCAGGGACCAGATCATATTGGGTTTGTAAGTCACAGTAAGGAATTTGGATGTTATTATAATCATAACATTGGATAAGGAGAGCCTTAAGCAAAAGAGAGAGACTTGATCTGATCTAGGTTTTCAAACCACTTTCTTACCCAATCTCCCAGTCTACCCACAGAATAGTGAGAAAGAATACTTTGTTATTTTTAAGTCAGTACACTTTGGGAGTGGTTTGTTAGACAGCAAAGGCTACCTGATACAAAAATAACCAATTTACCTCTCACAAGGAGAAGATTCTCAAACCACATACTTCAGCCTCAGGGCTGTCTCCTTCTTATTGATGACTTCTGAAAAGTATTCACCTTTGTCTGCCTAACTTCTACTGATTCTCCCTTTGGACACTCACTTATCCTGAGGGAAGAAAAATGAATGGCCCTGGCCAAGATAAGAGCTGGTCCTGTCTGAGGTGTGTACAAAGGGATCTGAGCACGTAACAACAGAATTCAAGTTAAACATGTAGTCACGAAGTCAGAGTAGCTGCATTGCAAAAACAGGGTAACTCGATAGACCCCAGGGAAGAAATCGCCCTGAGCAGCACTGCTCTAAACTCTGCCCTACCCAAGAACTCTTCACCCAGCCAAGAGATCTGCAACCTAGTGGAGAGTCCACGGGCTCAGTAAGAAAGAGTTTACAGCTTCCTTCCTCAAAAGGCTCCAAGATAAACAGAATAAACACCAGTTGGTCTCAGCTGGTCGCACGTTGGCCTGCCTGGAGGAGGGGGATGCCAGAGATAGCTTCTTGAGGTGGCTTCCAGCCCTGCATTTCTAGGAAATAGACAATTATGAACAACATGGATTTTATTATCGTGACATCTCTAAGGTCTCTGCATAAAGCCTATATTTAAAAATATAAACATGTAAGTGAAAAAAAATGTCAGGGGAATAAATATTTGTCTTAAAAGAGACCATCTGTTTCAAATTTTTATTTAAAAAAAATGCAACATGTGTTTTATTTTAAATTTGTATGTGTGTTGTTATCCTTGGGTTAAGTATTAGGTAAATAGACAGAAGCATTGAGAATCCATTTTCCAGCAAATTTTGGTTAGAAATCCTTGCACACGTGATGCAGGAGATAATTTGGGGGCTAATTGGAGCTTGTGGGTAGCCAAGCCCTCTCAGCCCTCTCCCCCACTCGGCCCCCGTGTGATGGGGATGACGGTTTCTCTGGCACTGCTGTTTGTTTTGGACAAGATGACATTTTACACCTCAGACAACACAACACGTTGCAGGCTGCTCCCAGGACAGCCTGCTTCCAAATGTGGGTGCGGCCAGCATGGCAGAACCACAGAGCTCACTTTTGTTTGGACCTCAGATGCAGCCTCAGAGCTCAATTTGGATGCGAATCCTTTTCAGTGGCTGTAACCAGACTGGCTGGTGTGAAGGCAGGGTGTCAAGAAAAAAAACTGGTCTTGATGGGCAAATGCGGGGAAAGCATGAGAAAGGTCATTTCAGACATGGGGTGCACCATGGAATCGTGAAGGGGTCTGGTATACTTGGGGAAGTGGCACCAATTTGGGGAGGCTGCGGGGTAGGGACTTCCTGGAGACGAAGCTGGAGTGGTGGCTGGTAACAGGGAAAAATTTTCACTTTTTGTCCATGCTGCATCCCTCCTTGTTAGGAACTGCCCTTTCCCCCATTCATTCCAGGTGATTCTGGTGGGGCTGTTGAGCTCTCCACTCGGAACATGCCATCTCTGCCCTGAACACAGCCATTGGCCGAAGAGTGCTCACAAGACCCGGTTAGGGCCAAACAGAGACCTTTTCAGTGGGGACTGATAGAGGTCCGTGAGAAAGAGCTTTGTCTTTCCTTCTAAGATGATGCACTGAGAGGAAGCAAAGCATCTTTCTCCTTTGCATCGTGAGGAGAGTTCCTGTCCCTGAATTAAGACCAGCGTAGTGAAGAGCAAAGAGGAGAGAGAGAAAAATGATAGACATTATTTCAGCTCCTGGATCCAAGCAAACCTAACAAGGGTGTTTCCACTTTTACTAAAACTGGTCAGACTTGGGTCTCTGTCTCCTGCAACTGTGAAATGATTGGCTGATGCAGTTGGAATCAGTTGGAATTAAACTTGCAGCAGGAAGCAGACAACCTTCCCTGATATAGGCAAGAGTCCAGTGGTTTCCTACAGTGGAGAGAGCTAGCTGCCCACCAAAGCATATGCTCCCACTCCCTCATGTAGGGTTGTCACTGGGAACTGGATGCCCATCTAAGGTTGCATTTCCCAGCTCCTGTTCCCGCCTTGCAGAGAGGCGCTGGGGGACGATGGCACCACAACATAGCAGGAGGGGTGTCCCTGACATAACACACTGAGAACAGCCACCGCCAAAAAGGAGCACCTGCTCTGCACAGCTAATGTCAGCGAGAAATAAGTTTCTTCTGAGTTTGAACCATTAAGTCACTCGGGATCTTGTTGTTACAGCAGCTCGGGTTCCCCTAATTAATACATCCCCTTCAACATTCTGGAAGTTGCTTGCAGTCCCAAACTCTGCACCTTACTGCTTTACTCTCCAGTGCCAGAATTACTCCAATCAGTGACTGCTGCTGGTAAAATCTGTCACCACGACATCTGTTAATGTCATGCCTTTACGGAGCGCCTACTATGTGCCAGGCCATGTACTAGCTGTTTAGGGTTACAAAGGTCAATTAGATAATGTCATGTTTTATTGACTCTAAGTCACCATCAGTTGTAAGACGTATCATTATTTTGCGTACCACTAAAAAAATTACGGACCACAGAGAAAATGTATTGCCGATGAAACTATCACATCACCAAAAGCTATTCTGATTTCAGGTATGTAAACATGGGGCTGTGTGTCTTAAAACTGATGAAATGCAGTATTTCTCACCTTGGGGAAGCTGAAGATCTTGTGGGGGAGACAGATAAGCAAATAAACATGTACCATGTAATACAAATGCATTAACAGGTATGTAGACCATTGAGCTGTAATCCAGAGAAGCAGTTGACATGGCCATAGAAATGGAGAGACCTTCACAAAGATGACATTTGAGCAGAATCTTGAAAGAAGGGAAGCAAATGCCAGGAGAGATTCTCCCCTAGACCAGCAGGGCGAGTGGGTCTTCTGGATGCCTTCTCCAAGCCTTCAGAGAGGCTTTCATGGTTCTCCAGGGGCTACAATGGTTTCGCAGAGTCTCAAAATACTATAACAGTAAATTCCAATCTAACAGCTTTATTTTCTGGATAAATGGAGGCTAATCCTGTAGGTGCCAAGGCGTAATTTTAACTGGATATTTTTTAGGGGAAATCTTTCCAAAATGTACCACAGTAAACCCTTGGCATTGGCAAGGGGTACCTCAGGGGGTCTTGGTGAATCTCCAAATTCACAAATACAATGAAGCCTGGACAGATTCCTGGCTTGCTCGAGAATCGCATTTACATGAAAAGCCACAGGTATCCTGTGTACCACACAACACCCCTCCATTTGCACTGACCCTACAGTCTTCCTCTTGCTTGATGAGCAATTATATGTAACCGGTACATTGACCACGCATGACTTATGATGCAATCAAAGCACAATTTTATTTTCGTCTCCCATTATCCCTTTAAACCTGATTCCACGTGGGTAGTCTTCCTCTGCCACTGAATAAAAACTCCTGTAGGTCCAAGACTTTTTGGTTCAGTCTTGGGTGGTTGACACAGAAAGTCACTTGAAATGACAGACACAGTCCTAATGCAGTAACTTGAACGCCCATTTCAGTGTACTAATTAAACTTGATTTAAAAACGTGCCTTTCTCCCTCCCCCCAGCTCCACTTGGCTTTAGGCTGGAAGCTGTCTTGGGAAGGGAGGGAGTGGTCCATGTCTCTCTCTGCTTTGTGTGTCTTTTACACACAGACACACACACATGCGCACACAAAGAGTAGGGAGGGAGTCAGAGTACTATGACAGCTCTCTCCAGAGAAGTCTGTTATCTGATCCATTCTCCCTCTTCACTGCCTCAACCATTTTATGTTCTCAAGATACAAGAGTTGGTGTCAACAGTTTAGTTTTCCTTTGTACGTTCTGCAGGTGAGGAGCTAACCGTGTGATTTCACTTCCACTGTTCCTTGATGTCTCTGTCAAAGTTTTATTATTCACACCCTATGGGATATATTGTTGTCATGGACTGAATGTTTGTGTTTCTCCTCCAAAATTCATAGCGTGAAGTCCTAACCTCCAACACACTGGTGTTTGGAGACGGGGCTTTGAGAGGTCATTCAGGTTAGATGAAGTCATGGGGGACCCATTTTCATGAGATTATAAGAAGAGGAAGATCTCTCCCTCCCCCTCTCCCTCTCTCTCTCTCTCCCCCCTCCTCCCCTTCCCTCCTCCGCAACGCCACTCTGCTATGAGAGGACACAGCCAGAAAGTGGCTGTCTGCAAGCCTGGAAGAGACTTCTCACCAGAACCCAACCAGGCCGGCTCCCTGATCTCAGGTTCCAGCCTCCAGAGCTGTGAGAAAATAAATTTCTGTTGTTGAAGCCACCCAGTCTCTAGTATTCTGTTATGGCCGCCCAAGCTGACTGATGCAATTGCTAACCAGAGGTCCCACGGCATTCGTTTCACGGACAGCTTTCTCTAGTTTCTGCGCCAGGAATATAGTAGGCACGCAAAAATATTTACAAATGAATGGTGAATGAATGTGTAGAAGAAGGACAGAATCGCTCACTTCAGATGTCTGAGCCACTGTGGAATGTCATATTCCATTCTTTGTGTGTGTGCTGTTCTTTGTTTTTTCAAATATATAAGTAGTGCATGAACATACACCTGTGTGTGTGTGTGTGTGTGTATGTGTGTGTTAAATAACATACAAGTAAGTAGAGGAGAATGTAGATATTCCCCTTCGGCAACCTCCTCCCCAGCCCATCGGACCTCCCCAGTAACACAGCACACGCACACAATTAGCGTGACCTGTTCCTTACAGACCTGCAAGCACGGAGACCTGAATTACGTAGTCTCACGCCACACATGTGGTGCTCCAACTTGCATTTTCTCGTGTATCCAGCAGACCTCCCTATGCCAGCGCATTCCTCATCCTTTTAAAGTGCTGCATCATGTTCCACAGCAGAGATTTACATATCTATGAAAGGTCATTTCAGGTGTCTAAATCTTTCCTCATGTGAGGTTGCAAACTACATCCTTCAACATGCCTCTCTGGGCGCACGTGCAAGTGCTTCCCTGGCTCACATGGAAGTTTGGATTGTCTCTGCCACGTTGCTGTCCTAGGGGCAAGGTCGACACTCCTGCTCCACCAAAAACTTCCCCCTCTCCCCCAACCTGGAATATTTTAAGCCTTCCCAAGTTTTTATCAATCTGATATTAGAAAAACATCTCGTTGTTAACTTTTTACTGTAAATTGCCTATTCCTATTCTGTGTCTATTTTTCCATGGGGCTGTTTGCCTTTAATGTTTATTTATTTTTGAGAGACAGAGAGAGACAGCATGTGAGCAGGAGAGGGGCAGAGAGAGAGGCAGACACAGAATCTAAAGCCGGCTCTGGGCTCTGAGCTGTCAGCACAGAGCCCTACATGGGGCTCGAACTCACCAACTGCGAGATCATGACCTGAGCCGAAGTCAGAAGCTTAACTGACTGAGTCACCCAGGCACCAGGCTCTTTGTCTTTTAATTGTCCTGTTATAGAAACTCCATTTTGTGGTTACTAACCCTTTGTCTGTCATTTATCCTTTAATTTTGTTTATAGTGTTTTACTTTTTTAGACAAAATCTTTTATTTTTATATAGTCAAATATAACAAATGTCTCCTTTCTGGCTTCCATTGCTATTTCCAAGATAAATAAAATATTCACCTATATTTTCTTCAGGTATTTTGAAGGTGGTGGTTGTTACTGTTGGTGGTGGTGGTTTTATTTTGTTTAGCTCTTTATCACATCCAGAATGAATTTTTATATATGATGGGGAAAGGGAGCTAATTTTTTTTCCAACTTTTCAGTGGTCCCAATCTCATTCACTCACTAATTCGTCCATTCTACCATTATCGGCAATGTCACACGTGTACTAAATGTCATCGTGGCAATGTCATCGTGTACTAAATCACTACCCGGGTGTATGTATGTGTGTGTGCATGGGTAGCATCACATCTTAACTTTTCCAAAATATCTGCTTTCTTAAGCCTCTTCAATTATTTCACTAGCATTAGGGGTTGGCTTTGGGGGAGAAGCTATTTCTCATGTATACATAAGCACAGAAGATTCTTTTCTCTCTATGATGGAAAACAGGATCCAAATGGTTGAGACCATTAGTAAGAGGCCCCTTCCCTTGCTCCAGGTTTGTACTGTCAGCAAATGAAATGCATATTTCAGCAAACGCCAAATTCTTACACATTAGGAGGCACACAAGCTTCAGGAGCACTCTTCCATCCCAGACCACTGTCATACTCCGTCCCTAGAGCAGATTAGATTATGTGAAACTGCTGTTGATCTGGAGTGGACCTTGGCCTAGGCTGCTACTCAGGACTTGACCTGTTCATGCCAATCTAGATAGAACACCTCTGAACAATGGGAACAGCCATCCGTGTCAGTGGGATGCTACTTCTGGATGTAAATAGGGTGCAGACAAGTCTTAGAGGGATGTATTCTGGAATCATCTCTTTCTCGCTTGTTTCACAGTGATCTTCTGGATGTCTGAGATGCCAATCCCAACCTCCCCCGCACCCACACAGAGCTATAAGAGGCATTCTTGTAACGTAGATCACGTTTCGTTGCCTCAAATTAGAGGTGACCTGAAAATTAATTTCCCATGCTAGGCAATTATTTCCAGAAGGCCCTCAGATCAACTGTCCTAAAACTAAAATATGTTATCTCTGAGAAGCATTCCACATCTTAACCAATTCATAAATAACAACCGAGTATAAGTTACTTCATTTAGTTACCTTGGCACTAACGTAGCATTTGTCTTGGATGGGGTCCTGACAGTAGCATTGCCCAAAGCCAGGCATTCTCTGGTGCTTTGCCAACATTTTATTTGGCTGTGGCAAGAGTCTGGTTATACCAGTCTTAAACATTCTTATCCATGGACACTATACCAGCCATAGCTTTGGGGGCCCAGTTTGCTCATCCATTTACACACCGGAATGAGCTGAAGGCAACTTCAAATCAGAGTCCTGGTCTTGCTGGTGGACAGCGATAGGAGGGCTCAGTTTTCCAAAGAGATGCCAGCCTCCCCCCATATTCAACTGTCAGTTAAGACATGTGGATGGGCAGGGGCGCCTGGGTGGCGCAGTCGGTTAAGCGACCGACTTCAGCCAGGTCACGATCTCGCGGTCCGTGAGTTCGAGCCCCGCGTCAGGCTCTGGGCTGATGGCTCAGAGCCTGGAGCCTGTTTCCGATTCTGTGTCTCCCTCTCTCTCTCTGCCCGTCCCCCGTTCATGCTCTGTCTCTCTCTGTCCCAAAAATAAATAAACGTTGGAAAAAAAAAAAAAAATTAAAAAAAAAAAAAAAAAAAAAAAAAAAAAAAGACATGTGGATGGGCTCAGAGGACAACAAAGAGGGCTGCCCTTTATGTCCAGCTAGGAAGTACAGTTTGAACGCCCCGCCACTGAATATTTATTTACAAAGCCCTGCTGAGAAAAAACACTATACGGAGAGGATCGCTTGAAGGATAGGCAATTCATCCACTCTTCCAGATTTTCTAACACCAATCCCTGGATCCCTCCAGAGCAACTGAAACACGGATACCTGGAGTCCATCACATTGGCCCCAGCAGAATTGCTTTGCTGAACTGTTCTTGGTGTGATGCCATCAGCATTTTTTAATGTAATTACAAGAAACAGTCCCATGAAAAGCACCATTATATCTGGGGTAACATGGCTGCTGAAGACATCGTTCATTACATCACACGGTGTTTTCATTCTTAAGGATCCTCAGGGGCAATTCTGTCTGGATTTAGTACTAAAAATAGTGTTTCTCTGTCTCCCAAGCAATTGGTTCACTTATATGTGGCATGATTTTCTAGAGGGTGCTGTGAGGGCCACTAGGGCAAGAGGCAATTAACTGGCGTTCCATGAGAAGGGGTCTCCATAGTTAAAAAAAAAAAAAAAAGTACAAATCTCCAGGCCAAAACTAGTTGTTTTGTTTTTACCGCAGAATGTCTGTGAGTCCCTAATATGCTAATGGGCATTATATAATGTTACAAAGCATAACATTTACTTGGTGACTGGAGATGATCATAATAACAGGCCACGGTCTTTGGGTCAGGCTCTGACCATAGAAGCCGAGGTGGATATTTATATGCCAAAATTACCTTCCCTTCCCCACTCTGACACTTCTGACACACTGCCCAGCCTGGTTAGAGGTTTTGAAGGGTGACATGATGACTCTTGGGTCTCCTCTCCTGCTCTCTCTCCCTCCACCCATCCCCACGCCTGACTTCAGGCACCCACACTCAGGAGAAACGTCTGGATCTTCAGACGCTCCATGGCTGACCTGGGGGGCTGCTGTTCCTTGCATACTCACAGACTGGCTTGGCTCTCATCTCAAAGGATGTCTGTTTCTGCCCCCAGTCTCCACTGCTCTGGTTTCTCAGGGTCTCTCCATTTCTTTCTTTTCTCTTGTGTCCCCTGGTGATTTCTGGCAGATTTGGCAAGACTTTGAGGGGAAATGCTGACATTTTTTTTTAAATGATTATTTATTTATTTTGAGAGAGAGGAAAAAAAGAAAGAGCAGGGAAGGGGCAGGGGGAATCCCAAGCAGGCTCCGTGCTGTAAGCTCAGAGCCTGACACGGGGCTCAATTCCACAAACCGTGAGATCATGACCTGAGCCGAAATTAAGGGTCCGGTGCTTAACCGACTGAGCCACCCAGGCGCCCCCGGATGCTGACATTTTATAGACATCACTAGGTAGTTAAGATTCTGCTTTCCTTCTGTGCAAGAAATAGACTCATCAGAGGGCATAGTTTCCTCTAGGAACATTTATCTTTTTCAAAAATTTGTGGGCATGGCTGCTGGAGCTCCAAGACTGCCACGTTGCAAAGAGGTTTATCTGTTCCCATCTCCACTACTACCTACTACCCACCCTGCTTCTGGATTTGAGGCTAAACGAATGCCCTAAGATTCTAGAAAACTACATTCTGATTTTGGCATACTATTGCTTACCATTTCCCTTTTCCTCAGCAATAGAAGCCTCAATTTTTAGCTAGTATCTGGCCACCTAGAATAAATAATACATTTCCCAGCCACCTTTGCAACTAGAAGTGAACAGCTAGCAAAATGTAAATGGCACTGACATTTGTAACTTTTAGGAAGCATCCTTAAAGGCTTGCCTTTCTTATTCTATCTCTTCTTTTTGGTAGTTGGACTGTGAATGTGATGGGGGGAGCTCTTGCAGCCATTTTAAACCTTGAGGTGGCACGCCAAGGAAAACAAAGCAGCAAAATGCAGAGATCTTGGGTCCCTGATAATTTTGGACCCGCCATGTAGCCCTATACTCCCTAACTCGGGACCCTTCGATGTGAGTGACAAACAAGTATTCACCTAGTTTAAGCCTCAGTTATTTCTGTGTCTTACAGCCATACTTTGTCCTAATTAAAACACTGGGTACATGAGTTTGACTGGAACAGGAAAGAGCCTGGGATTCATAGTCTAAGGGTGAAAAGACTCTCAGGAGGAACTTCCCAGTTTGCAAAAAAAAAAAAAAAAAGAGAGAGAGAGAGAGCATGAGAATAGAGAGCGAGAGGTAAAGCCACTAGGTCCACAGAGGTAACTAACCAGCGTCATGCTGGGGCCTCTGTTATTTCAAACACAGTTTCTGAATCAGCACCATCAGTATCTCCCAGGAATTTATTAGAAATGCAGAATCTCAGGCCCACCCCAGACCTACTAAATCAGAATCTTCCTTTTGGAGAAGCTCTTCAGGTAATTCATATGCACGCTGGAGCAGGAGATGCACTGCCTTAGGGGGGCTTGGACATCACCTGGAGACAAAATTACCAGAAATAACCAACGGCAACCAAATGAAGTTAAACTGGTCTAGAAAAGAGAACTCTGTAACGCAAAAACAACACCAGAGGGATATCTCCAAGCCCTAGAGAATATACACAATCTGCAGAAGATAATTCCTGCTGGGGATGAGCCAAAAGTTTCCAAACACGAGGAGACGCAAATATTAAAAGTGAGAAAAACTGGAGTGCCTGGGTGGCTTGGTCAGTTAAGTGTCAGACTCTTGACTTCGGCCCAAGTCATGATCTCACACTTTGTGGGATGGAGCTCCTTTTCATGATGACAGCACGGAGCCTGCCTGGGACTCTCTCTCTCTCTCTCTCTGCCCCTCCCCGAATTGCATGTGCTCACACTCTTTCTGCCTCTCTATCTCTCTCTCTCTCTCTCTCTCAAAATGAATACATAAACTTAAAAAAAAAGCAAGAAAAAACAATCCAAAAGAATTCCCGAATACAGAGCACTCGGAAAAGGAGTTTAAAATAAGTTTGTCTAAAACATGCTAAAACTAGAAGAACATACCCTACGGAGCAAGCACAGAGCAGTATGAGAAAAGAATAGTTGACTTGAAAAAGAACTAAAATGCAGTTCTTATTATGAAAACCATAATCATTCAAATTTAAAAACCAACAATTTCTATGGGCCGGTTAAAACCGTCCATTGGTTCAGCTATGGAAAAAAAAAAAAAAACGGGGACTTGAAATACAGATCCAAGAAAATCATCCAGAATACCACGCAAACACAATAAGGATGTTTTTTAAATATGAAAAGGAAAAAAATAGATGAAAAAAGAAACTGAGGAACCTGGAGAATGTCTTTCAATATTCCGTATGGACCTGTTGACTGGTGCTACAGAAAAAGACAACACAGAAGAGAGAGGGAACATTTAAGGAGATGATAGCTAAGGATCTTCCAGATTTGAAGAAGGATGCTTAGCCTTGGGTTGCAAAAGCACACAGGATAAGTAAAAACAAATACACACTTGGACACATGTTTGCGAAACCACGGAACATTCAAGGGAAAAGATAATATTTGTAAGGATACTACAGAGTGGAGCGATATTATCTTCAAAGAAATGTCTATCAGATTGATGTCATTCTTCCTATTGGCAACAATAGCTGCCAGAGATGAGGGAATAATATCTTAAAAGTGCTAAGGGGCAAAAAAAAAAAAAAAAAAAAAAAAGTCCATCTGCCGGTCTGTATTCAGCTGACACATCTGAGATGAGGGACAAAGGAAAGACACTTTCAGAAAAAGATGAAGAGTTGGGGCGCCTGTGTAGCTCAGTTGGTTAGGCGACCACCTTCAGCTCAGGTTACGATCTCACAGCTCGTGAGTTCGAGCCCCGCATTGGGCTCTGTGCTGACAGCTCAGAGCCTGGAGCCTGCTTCGGATTCTGTGTCTCCCTCTCTCTCTGCCCCTAACCCACTCGCATTCTGTCTCTATCTCTGCCAAAAATAAATAAACATTAAAAAAAAGTTTTTAAAGAAAAAGATGAAGAGTTAACCAAACACAGATCTTCACAGAATAACTATTAAAGGAAGACTTCAGAAAAATGAAAAGTGAGATGAGATCGTAAGAAGCAACTGTGTGCAAAAGAAATTATAAACACATTGGTAAATCTAAATAGGTACAGATTCTAAAAATAATAGTAATGACAAATGGTGGGTTAAAACATGGTAAAACAAAATACTAGAGAGAAATTAGAGCATTCTAAGTTCTATGTCTTATTTAGGAAGAGAATAGGGATATCAATTAACTTAAAATTTGTTCAAAAAATATGAAGTAAGCAGGGGTGTCAAGAACGTTAGAGAAACAACGAAAATAATAGAAACACAACGTGTCATTCCCGAGTGGAATAAATGCACAGTCTTGCTGTGGATACATACTCACAAAGTGAGTGTAAAAATCATGGATTGAAGGGATGCATATCAATTTCATGATAGAAATTGTCTTCAGATGAGATTAGAAAGCAGTTCAATAAAGATTTTAGCATAATCAGTACTTTTTCTTCTTTGTTGAAAAATGAAATATAAGCAAGTATCCAAAACAAAATGTTAAGATTCATTTAAACTTAGCAGGGAGAGGGGTACCTGGGTGGCTCAGTTGGTTAAGCGTCTAACTTCAGCTCAGGTCATGATCTCACGGTTCATGGGTGTGAGCCCCACAGCGGACGCTGTGCTGATAGCTCAGAGCCTGGAGCCTGCTTCAAATTCTCTCTCTCTCTCTCAAAAATAAACATAAAAAAAAATTGTTTAAATAAACTTAGTGAGATGCTGTTGTGTCATTTTCCTGTACCTCTCTATAATTTAAATTTATCTTTTCAATTAAAAAAATGTTTAAACTGGGGTGCCTGGGTGGCTCAGTCGGTTAAATGTCTGACTTCAGCCCAGGTCATGATCTCACGGTTCATGAGTTCGAGCCCCACATCAGGCTCTGTGCTGACAGCTCAGAACCTGGAGCCTGCTTCAGATGCTGTGTCTCCCTCTCTCTCTCTGCCCCACCCCTGCTCACACTCTGTCTCTCTCTCTCTCAAAAAATAAACATTAAAACAAATTTTTTTTTAGTGTTTAAACTAAGGAGATACAAATCCAAAAGGGTTTCTTGTGTTTGCTTAAAAGATGCCAGAGGAGGGACTAGAGAGCCCACCACTGTGCTAGAAGGATGATGCCCACTGGGAAGCATCCAGACGTTGCAGGGTGGGGAGAGGCTTGAAGGCCAGGGCTGCTGTGGGGTTCCTAGGCCCTGTCCCCACCATGTCTTGGTCTTTGCTTTTATACACAACTTTCTACAACAGCTTGTGCTCACCCTGCAGGAAACCATCCAGTCCAAGATGGCTTACCTCAGGCACCTGCAGATGATATTCAGGGACCCCGTGAGATGCAGCAACCTCATTAGGGGGGAAGGATTTTTTTTGTGTCAGTAGAAGACAGGGTCAGGGAAAGCAGCCTACACTGTTTCAATTATCCCGCTTCATTAGCAAACAGCTTTTTAAGATGTGTATTATTGTCTTCACAGAATCACTATTCTGCCTATGGCCTCTCTCCTCCATGAACTACAGAGCTGGATCTGCAAATCACAATAATAATAAATAATAACAACCACAAAGTAGTATCACATCCTCTCACTAAGGCCCCCAACGCTGCTGTTAAACCTGGCCCACATTCCCTCTGCCCCCCAATACCCCCAGCCTCTACTTCTGACTCTGAGAGACTTCCTGCCACCCGCACCCATCTGGCTCGCTGGCCTGGTCTTCACAATTGGACAGCGTACCTCTGCCCTGGCTGGGCCGCTGGCCCTTCGCCAGCTGGATTCAACTACAGCCACCGAGTTGCCAGTGTCATCTTGCCATTTGCCCAGGCCAAGAGTAGAGCCGGAGAGGATGAAAGGAGGAGGCCCCAGGTTTATCTCTTCAGTGTGAAAGCAAGTATCCATGGGACAGAGACCGGGTCTAACACCTGTGGCATGCATGTATGATCTGGCTGCTTCTCAAATATTTGCTCATCCAATCTCCCCAACAAGCCCACAAAGTACTATTAGCCCTATTTCAGACGTGGGAAGTGTGATTCATAGAGGGTAAGGGACTTCCCAGAATTTATGAGTTGTTTTTCTGGCGGAAGGAGATGGAGAGACATAGACTCCAGGATCCTGAACACATGACTCCTAGCCTTCCATAGGTACCCCTGGGAAATCCTACAAGGGTTACAGATGCCCCAGGATGATGATGATGGTGGTGGTGGTGGTGATGAAGATAACGATGATGATGACAGGAGTAACAACAACATAACAGAAATACTTATTGCGTACTGAAACACATATCATGCACTTTATATACATTATATCATGTTAATACCTATAACAGATCTGTATGCAGGAAACATATTCTTGCAACAGATCATAAGTGATAACACCTATAACTTATCAGATAAGTACCATAATGGTACCCACTTCACAGGCAAGAAAACCGGAAGCTGATAAGGATTAAGATATTTGCCCACATTGAAGCCTATAAAATTTCAACCCAGGTTATCTGACTCTAAAAATCAAACGTATGACCACTGGATTAGTTAGGGTTGGGTCCTATGTGACAGACAACTCCAATATAACTATGACTTAAACAAGACAGTTTCTTTCTGAGTTAAAAGAATGTTAGGGGAGCCTGGGTGGCTCAGTGGGTCGAGCATCTAACTTCAGCCCAGGTCATGGTCTCCCAGTCTGTGAGTTCGAGCCCCACGTTGGGCTCTGGGCTGACAGCTGGCTGGAGCCTGCTTCGGATTCTGTGTCGCCTTCTCTCTCTGCTCCTCCCCCATTCGCCCACGCTCTGTCTCTCTCGCTCTCTCTCAAAAGTAAATAAACATTAAAAAAAATTTTTAATAAAAAAAAAAAAAACAGAGAATGCTAGAAGCTGATGATCCAAGGCTATTTGGCACTTCCTAAATCTTCTGGATCTAGCTTATCACTCTGCCATGCTATAGTATGTCTCTCATGTCCTCATATTATAAGGGTGGCTGCTAGCATTCCAGCCATCACATCTGTATTAGCAAGATAGAGGGAAAAAAGCAAAGGTCAAATATCACCTGTCTTTTAAGGATGTTTCCTATAAACCAACCATACTAGGCTTAGGAAAACTTTACACTAGCTGAGCCCCTAGCCCAACATTTATTTTGGTGAGCTGGGCTGGACCAAGTATAAGCCTAGCACAGACAGGATTAATGCCTAGATTAGGACAAAAAAGTCCAGTGGCCTCCCTGTGTCCTTTCCACAAGGTTTATCTTGCCACAGCTGCTACAGACAAAACGGAGAGAAAAACACACCCGTAAATACCCTTGTTTGTATCCTGCCCTTGGGGGAAGAATAAAGAACAATGTTTAAAAGTGTCTTTGAGCAAAGGTCGTAGCCTTTTGGATGTGAACAAAGATTGACTGATTTCAAATTCCATGTTCTTTCCGCTCTACCACACCTCTTATGTTTTTAAACCAACTATCCCCCAGTAGTCATTCAAATAAATAAGTTATTCAAGTCATAAACCCATAAGGTTAAGTGGCACAGGTGCTTCTAAAGCTAGGGAATTCCTCCAAGGGTCTCTGCCAGCCAAGCCAGGAGCCACCCCAGTACTATAGGGAGAGTTAAGTGCTCTAAGTCACTCGATGACGGAGGGCAGTCTACAGGATGTGACAGACAGGGATGACTTCATGATGCATTGTTCTAGGGTCTCACTGGGGTGATGAGAAGAAGGAGACTGCTCACAGGGGTTTTCAAGTTCATGAATGTCTGCATTTTCCTGTCAACTGTGTTCATCCCGGTAAAGGCACACCTACCCATGGGATGGTGGCAGTTTCTTTTCACTCTTTAAGGGGCTTGCTTCCTCCTACCCCAGGACCCGGCAAAGACACTGAAACACTGAAACAGGATATTTCCACCTCACTGCTTGACCCCATTTGTCCCCCAAGGACATTGGAACTCACTCTCAGTAAAGGTGCCTTTCAGATTGTGTCTCTCTTCTCCCTCTGTCTGTCCCTCTACATTCACTGTATTATCATAGACACCACAGGAAATCCCATATGGCAGGAACAGTAACTGATTGTTCCGTAGTGAGAAAAAAAAGAAACCGATTGGTGAACCAATTCTTCCTGTAATACGTACACAAAACTGACTTGATCCAGGTAGGAACCATTTCGATAAAATGAAAATGGAACAAATTAGAAACGCTTTAATGGTGTCATGTATAGCACAATGATTGTAGAATGAGAAAACATACCAGTTCCTTCAGAGCAAGGAAAACGTGTCCTAGCGTTTAGCTCTACAATACATTTCTCACATGGAAGTGTCATGTTCACCCCCAGGGCTTCTTAGACCATTTGAAGTCACCGATTCTCAGTGAATCTGATTACATCTGTGAGCCCACTCCCCAGAAGAAAAGCACAGACAACAATACAATCACATTTTTCATTCAATTTCTGGAAAGTCACAGGCTCCAGAAGCTCCCCCATGAATTCCAGCTTGGGAACCCCAGTCTAAGTGGGGCATGACTGGGACACTTGCCTCAAACCCTTTCCAGGTGAGAAGAGGACAGAGAAGGGGGAGGGAGGAAGGATTTCCTACAGCTAACATGGAGCCATGTTGGAAGATCCCCACGACGTGGCCGGGTGGAAATACAGCACCGTCTGCCTTTACGCCTTACCAAACATTAAGAATTTGAAATTTATAAATTCTTTCAACGGTTTCTTTTTGTACTTCTCTCCCTTCCTCTACCTTTTTTTTTTTAATTTTTTTAATGTTTATTCATTTTTGAAAGACAGAGAGAGACAGAGTACAGCAGGGGTGGGGCGGAGAGAGAGGGGGAGCACAGAATCAGAAGTAGGCTCAAGGCTCTGAGCTGTCAGCACAGAGCCCGACGCGGGGCTCGAACTCACGGACCGCGAGATCATGACCTGAGCCGAAGTCGGACGCTCAACCGACTGAGCCACCCAGGCGCCCCTTCCTCTACCTTTTTAAATTAAAGGCCCATTTTAATATAGTTAACTAAAACCCGGGGGGGGGGGGGGTGTTGACAAAGGAAATTTTGCTTTGATTTAGCTCATAGCATGGGCATTCCTATAGGCTTCGAGCTGGGGAATGAGATGAGACCAGATGTAAGAGGCTGGGGGCAGGGCAACATACCTAGAACCAAAGCACCCTACTCCCTTCTCTTCCTGAGTTCCTGAACCCCTCATGCCGAGGAATGAGGAAGGGCTTTGAAAGCAGACAGACATGTCACTTATGGCTTACATGGCTTGGGCAAGGCATTGTATCCAAGCCACATAGTCAGTGCCTGGCACACTGTAGATCCCACATAAGCAAGGGTTCTTCGAGAGAACTTAGATTTTAGAGGTGCGTCTTACTCCACTTGGGCTGCTACAACAAAAACACCACAGGCTATGTGGTTTAAAAACAAACACGATGGGGCGCCTGGGTGGCGCAGTCGGTTAAGCGTCCGACTTCAACCAGGTCACGATCTCACGGTCCGTGAGTTCGAGCCCCGCGTCGGGCTCTGGGCTGATGGCTCAGAGCCTGGAGCCTGTTTCCGATTCTGTGTCTCCCTCTCTCTCTGCCCCTCGCCCGTTCATGCTCTGTCTCTCTCTGTCCCAAAAATAAATAAACGTTGAAAAAAAAAAAAAAATTTAAAAAAAAAAAAAAAAAAAAAAAAAAAAAAAAAAATAAAAACAAACACGCATTTCTCATAATTCCGAAGGCTAGGGGTGGGTGCCTGGGTGACTCAGTTGGTTAAGCGTCCCACTCTTGGTTTCGGCTCAGGTCATGATGTCACAGTTTATGGGTTTGAGCCCCGCATCGGTCTCCGCACTGACGGTGCAGAGCTTGCTTGGGATTTTTTCTCTCCCCCTCTCTCTCTGTCCCTCCCCTGCTTGCATGTGCGCACGCACACATGCTCTCGCTCTCGCTCTCTCTCAAAATAAATAAATCAACTTAAAAAGAAAAACAATTCTGAAGGCTAGAATTCCAATATGAGGCTTCAGTAGATCTGGTGTCTGGGGAGAGCCCACTTTCTGGTTCCTAGATGGCTGTCTTCTTGACCTAATCACCTCCCAGAGGCCCCACCTCTTAATACCATCACAAGAGGGTTAGATTTCAATAAATGCTTTGGGGGAGGGGTGCACAAACATTCAGCCCATAGCAGGGGATAATGGGCAGTAAGGCCTCCGAGTCCTGGGCAGTAAGAAGGCAGAATGCCCATCTGCGGGGTCCTCTAGGATGCGCTCTGAGATTCGTTCAGGATGCTGGGGCCCGAGTAGAAATCTTGACTTGCTCACAAAGACCCAGAACCCAGCAGCACAGCCCAGAACCATTCTCTGGGGAAAGACTCGAGACTGGCATGGAGGCCACGCTCTTGTGGAAATGAATGAAAGGAAAGATTTTTAAATAGCAGTGAAAGATGAAGCAAAGAACACCAAAGATGGTGCCCAGAGCTTGGGGTGGAGGGGCGCACATGGGTGCTGCTATCGGCATTTACCAAAGAACAACCTCTGAGTCCCATCTCCACTGTCAAGAGGCAAACCAGCTCCTGCCTGGGGTGCCGGCTGCGCCTTTCCTGCCGGCCCATGCCTCGGCTGACCATCCAGGAGCAGCGTTGGCTAGGTCTATATACCCAGTGATGATAACAGCTGCCACCCCAGGTGAAAAGAGACCAGCCCAGGCTTTTCCCCAGATGAGATTATTTCCAGAAAGGAAATCTGCCAAGAGGCAAGAGCTACCAACGGTGGGGAGGAGGCAATGACATATTGGGCCTATGTGGGAAAAGTTGATTTCTGGTGCTGCCCACACCTAAAGATAGAAATCAAATGCACCAGGAAGGGGCATCTTCCTTCACAGCCCCCACCCCCAGGCGTCTATTTGGAGAGAGCATATCTGTGTCTTCTGGAGCCCAGAGGCGCTGTACTAGTCTGCGCCCATCTCCCTGTGAGGACCCATTCAGAGACGAGGCTAGCCCCAGGCCCACCCTACTCCTCTGGGCACCCTTCTCCCTGCACATCAAATCAGCCTCAGTGTCCCATCTCAAATGAAAGGAAAGGGCACACAAGCAAGGATTCCCAGAGCCTCTCCACGCTGACTCCCAGCCCTCATCTCAGGCTGGCCCTCTCCTTGGCAGAGCTCAAAGCAGACTTATTTCCCCCAAGGTTGTCACAGACCAATTTTCTAAACTGCATGAAAACAGAAAAACAAACAGAAAACCAAACCCCCAAAGCTTGAGTCTCGAGAGCAGCTTGGCAGGCAGGAGCAACGTGCTAACAATTTCATGCCGTTTTAAGAGTTTCTAACTAAGCAACATGCACCAACAACCAGATGTGTGCCCTGATACCAGAAGGGGACACAGGCTTCTAGAGACAGACAACGATTCCTAAAGCAGGAAGACACTCATCAGGACACGTAGCTTCCGAGCATGCTGAGCTGGGGTGGCTGGTGGGGAGGCTCTCTCAGGCAGTCTGCCCTGTGAACTCGTTCACACAACCGTTCGCTCCGTTCTGCCCAAGAATGTTGGTCGGCATCTTCGTTGTGCCAGTTGCCAGGCCGGGTACCTGAGATACTGAGTGATAATCTCATAGCCCGTGCAGAGCAAAGGCAAGGAAACAGACATAATTACAGCATCATACGCTATGTCTGAAATGGAAGAAAGAAGCCCAGACAAAGGGGTCTGACTCCCTCTGTGTGCGAATCAGGGCACTTCTCACAGAAGACTTGATTCTTGACTCAACGTGCTTTCAACGTCATCTGTGGAGCCCTTATACAATGAGGATGCAGGAGGGGAAAAGTCAAATATCATTTCTGTTTTCATGGTACTTACCCTCGAATGGGGAAAGCAGCGGTCCTCCGAGAAGTGAAGGAAGCACGTTGACTGTGCCCACAGCAGATGACTCTCGGGCATTCGCTTGGCCCCTACGACACGCAGGGTATCAGAGCCAGCACGGCACGAACGTACACTGGCAAACGAGTTACACTGCCCTGGAAGGAGGCTGGCCCTGCCTCTGTGGCTTGTGACTGGGCCTTAGTTTCCCAGCGGAATGACATCATCTCTGAGTCTCTGTCACCAGAGCCCAACCCTGAGATGCCCACAGGGCCCACATTGGCCAGGGCCCAGGGCTCCGAGCTTCCCCACAGGACCTCCCCTTGGAGTGTGGTGAGTGAGGGCTGACCCAGGACAGACAGACGTCCATCATGCTACTCCTGATTTCTACCTCATTAGCTTAGCTTACCACCTGCCTACTTGCGGGACACAATGATTGATATTTTTGTCACCGAAATTATGGTGAAATAGCAGTTGTATTGCATTTGGGGTTTAAGCTTATTCATTGGAGAAATGTAAACATGTAAGTTATGAAATGATGTTGTAATAATGTTCCATGACATTTCTTCTTCATTAAAAAACAAAGCAAACAAACAAACAAAAAAAAAAACCATCCTTTTTCTCAAAAAGTAGCTGCCGGACCTATCCTCCCCTGGCCTGAGAGGTCAGTCCAGGTCAGAAGTCCTCCTGCGCCTCAGGGAGTCCCTGCTCACTGGCAAAGTCCATTAGCTCAGGCTTAATGCGGTCCTAAAGCCAGTGGCCCTCTTTATTAGGGCTGGGCGTCACCTGGTAACTTGTTTATGGCACTAGCCCTTGGGTGGGGGAGGGGAGGGTGGGCGCGAAGGTCACAAGTAGGTGGGAAGTGCACACCTCAGGCCAGAGCCTCCCCTTGGTCATTACCCCACCCCCACCCCCAATGACCCCTGGGGGAGGGGGCGACCCAGCCCTCCTTGAGCTAACACGAGACAAGCCAGCACAAAAGAACTGCAAACAGGCCCCTAATTAATGGGTTTGCTTAGAGCTGTTCCCCTGTTTAGGGACTTCATCCCAATAATTGCAGGCTCTATAATCATTAATCAGTCACTACTACTTTTCTGGGTGCCGACCACAAGCCCAGCGCTGTTCCCACAACTGTGAGGAGAGAGGAGGAGAGAACAGAAACGCGGGCCTGTGCCTGGTGTTTCGTGTGCACGAGCTCTCAGGAACCTCACGGTGATCCTGAGACAGAGGCATCCTTATCCCTCTTTTCAGATGGGGAAACTGAGTCGCAAAGACATTAACGAGCTCAAGGTTATCGGCTCGCAAGCAAGAGAGTGAAAAGTTGAACCCGGGTCAGGCTGACTCCAAACCCTGGGCTCTGGGAGGTAACAGATTAACTGTTCAAAACTGCTCCGAGGCTGAAGAGCTCCTGGTTGGCTTGTGCCAGGCACACTCATTGGAGCCAAAAGGAAAGGGGGCCGCAGGGCTGAGGTCCCAGGAGAAGACTTTCCAAAGGAGCGGCCTGAAGGATGTTTAATAAATTGCACTCGGGCACTTTCTCCAACCACTAAGTCCAGGGTTGGAAAGGACTGTGGAATCTGTGCCTCAGTCGAGGCCGGTAAACAATTAGCCAAATGCCCAAGGAGGACGTGTAGACATACACACACATGCGCACACATGCAGACCCACCTCAGCAGCTCCAAATAGCACCTACAAAGGGCACAAGAAAAGAGGACCTCAGTGGGCAGCAAGATATTGGCACCGGGCACTCGTGGGGATTAGGGTGAGGGCCAAGCCGAGAGGAGCCAGTGAGTCCTGTGACCATCCTGGACCTGGAAGGTTGGCAGCTCCCAAACGTCTCAATTTAGACCTTGTCCCAGAACGCGAGAAGTGCCAGGGGCAGAGGAGAGGGGCCAGGAGATGAAGAAGAACAGGGCCTAACCAGGAGTTGGGCCCTTTCTCCTTTATCAGTCGTCCCAGCCATGCCCCCACCTCCGAACTCTCCCTACCTGACCCTGGAAACAAACACTAGCTAGGGGTTCGGGCCTCCCAGCTCCACGGGAAGAAATGCACATCACAATCCCATACGCATTCACCCACGCATCCCCTCACGCCCACCCCCGGGGCCCTAGCACTTTCCACGTTGATGTCTCCACCAGGCAGAGTCAGAGCTTCCAGGCCATGCCTGGGTCTGTCACAGATGAACAAATGAGAGGCCAGCTGGGATCTGACCAGCCCATCCCCTCAATGTGGTATACTGCCAGCCCCAGAGGAACCCCCTGGGACAAACTGTTCCTCCCTACAGCTGAGATAAGAAGGCGAGCCTGGTCCCAGTGGTCATCCAAGCCCATCATCCAGGGCTCCTGGAACCCGACACACAGCCCCACAGTCCAGAACACATAGGACTTTACCAACAGTCTGTGTTTCTGAGTTAGATTCAGAGTGATCTGCTGGCCCAGAGGAGCAGGCCACTTCTTCCTCCAGTGGCCAGGTGCTCAGTCTCCAAGGAAAGTGCACTCTGGTCCTGGAAAACAGGCTTGGAGTTAGTGGCCAGACACTGGCCAAGATTTGATAAGCCCAACCCCAAATAGTCAGGAAGGCCCGGCCCAGCTCCACCTATCAGTTAGTACAGTTCATCCAGAAACCTCCTTCTTGCTCAGACGCCCAGCACTCAGCCAAATCTGAACTAGGACCAATCCTCTGTGAGTAGAGGTCCCTGCATGCGTGAGCTGAGGAGACCCGTCCTGTTCCGAGGCAGCTCCTTCCTCCTTCCCTCCCTTCCCTTGGCTTCTCTCCCAATCTTCCACAGAGCCTCTGGCTGTTCTGTCCTCAACCAAGTGGCCAGAGAGGCAAAAAAAAAAAAAAAAGCATTTATCATTTTAATCTGCCACTAGCTACTGAGGTTTCTCTGGAGAGCCTTCCCCGTGCCACGTCTACGGTGCCAGTGGGAGAAGATGTTGGAAAGCCCAGCCCTTCACACTGCAGCCCATCAGGAAGGAGACAAAGACCAGCCCAGAATTCCCATGCCTTGAATCCCAGAAGAAACACAAAGCCAAGTCTGTGACCTTCATTTATACTGCGGTTATTTATTATTCTAGGAAGAAGGTGGCGTCAAGGAGGGAGACGGAGAGGATTTCCAACAGTAGCTATCCTACATGAGCATTCCTAGGGGCCCTGTCAGCTTGCCAGCCTCAACAATGCAGGGTCTGAGTAGCGTGTGAGCCTCACGAAGGGGCACCCACCTCCTGGAGCGCCCAGGCCTGCAGGAGCCCTCCCGGGCTTTTCTCTCTCAAGCTAACAAATTGAGAGACTGCTTCAGGGAAGAGATCAGCACCAGTTTAGGTCTGCGGTGAAACAGGCTACCGGAATGAGCGGAGGGTGCCCTTCCCCATCATCCTGCGTCTTGCTGCCCTTCCCCAGCTAACTAGCCACTTCTGTCCCTCCATACATCCCTTCCTCTCCTCTCTCTCTAGCCCGCCCCCCTCCCCCACTCTCTCCCCCATCTCTCTCCCCCTCTCCCCCTCCAGCTCTCTCTCTCATCCTGCACTTCTCTCGCCTGTGTGTGTCTCTTGCTGGCAACTGGCTCATTCCCAGTCTCTGTTCCTCTTTCAGCCCCAGCCAAGCCCCCACATGCTCCGAAGCCAGCGGAGATGAGTTGTTTCAGAGCTGAAAGGAACAGAAAACTCTACTTTGGACTCTAAATGTGTTTCAGTGGAGCAGCCGCTGCTGAAAGCCAGCCACAGTGGGCTCAGACGTGGCAGAGCAGCTTCAGGGACGAGCGACGGCTGGATTGTGAAGCGTGCTGTTTGTCCTTTTCAACCCCTCTCGCCCTGCGTGGGTCTGAGTCACCTTCACTCCACACTTCACCTCCAGCCCCAAACGCCTTTCGACCCGCTTTCTCTTCGGCGTCTGTAGCCTACTCGGGCAAGTGACTGGGAGAAGAGGATATACCTCTGAGAAACTCCCAGGAACCACCTCAACACTGAAAACTGCAGAGAAGCAGTACAAAGAAGTGAAGTTCAAGGACACTGTCCACAGATCCAGGTCATCCGCACACATGCCTGCCAGTGCTAGCTTCGGGGCATTGAACTGGCCCTGTAAAACCCAGGAGGGTGGACCTAGGGACAGGGTTCAAACAAACACACATGGACATCACCTCAGATGGCAAGAACCCCTCACCAGGGCAGATTTTCCAACACTGGATCGTCTATCAAGTCAGATAAAATACATGATACCCAATTAAAACTGAATTTCAGATAAACAACAAATAATGTTCTAGTACAAATATTGTCAATATCGCATGGGACATATTTATATTCAAAAATAATTCATTGTTTAGGGCACCTGCGTGGCTCAGTCGGTTGAGTGAGTGATCAGCTCAGGTCATGATCTCAAGCCCTGCATCAGGCTCTCTGCTGTCAGTGCAGAGCCTGCTTCAGATCTTCTGTCCACCCCCTTTGCCCTTCCTGCTTGTGTGCTCTCTCTCTCTCAAAAATAAACACATCTTTAAAAAAATAAATAAATATGGGGCGCCTGGATGGCTCAGTCAGTTAAGTGTCTGACTTCAGCTCAGGGCATGATCTCACAGTTGGTGGGTTCGAGCCCCACGTCAGGCTCTGGGCTGGCAGCTCGGAGCCTGGAGCCTGCTTTGGATTCTGTATCTTCCTCTCTCTCTCTGCCCCCTCCCCTGCTCACGATCTCTCTCTCTCTCTCTCAAAAATAAATAAACATTAAAAAAATAATAAATAAACAAACAAACAAATAAATAAATAAATCATTGTTTATCTGAAGTTCAAATTTAACTGGCCATCCTGTTTTTACTTGCTAAATCTGGCAACCCTACTAAGAGAACGACCTGACTCCACAGTCATGTTGGAAATGGAGACAAGAAATCACAATCAGCTCACCTCTTCCTTGTCTCCAAGGGTATTTCTTCATTCTTCAGCTGGGCCCGGGCTGTGTCTAGTTCTCCATGTTGACCTCACTTGCCCCCAACCCACCTCAGTTGCTCCTAGCTCCAGTGGCCCAGAGGTAGACCAATGCTTTTGTCCCTTAATTTGGCTGAATAGAGGTTGAATTTTTCAAAACACACTTTATTAGAAAACTAAAGGAGCCCCATACAAATATTTGAATTCATAAAATCAGTATAGTAGTTGTCGCACGGAAGATCAAATATCAATGCCCTGAGATCAGATAAGTCTAGACATGGTCTGGCCGTTCTTTTCCTTCAACTGCTCTTGGATCCACTGACTGGTCGCAAGGTTTTCTACCTGGCAGGCCCTTCAGTGAAGCTGGCAGAACATTCTGGAACAGAGGCTCTTATTGGCCACATATTAGAATCACCTAGGAAGCTTTTTGCAGCCTCTCCCGGACCAATTAAATCAGAATTTCTGAAAATCAGGCTCAAGTATCTGGATATTTAAAAGCTCCCCAGGTGATTCTAATATGTAGCCAGCGCTGGGAACCCATGCACATCGGAATCACCTGAGAACCAATAAAAAACTACTGATGCCTGCATCCCACCCTCTGATTGCCTTCTGATTTAATTGGTACAAGGGGCAGCCTGGGCACAGGGATTTTTTAAAGCTCCCGGGGTGATTTTAATGTGCAGCCAAGTTCGAGAACTACAGCTCCTCACACTTTAATAGACTTCAGATCTCCCTGGGACCTTGCTAACATGCAGATGCTGACTCAGCAGGCCTGGGGTGGGACCTGAGATTCTGCATGTCTAACAAGTCCCGGGTGACACCAATGCTGCTGGTCCCCAGGCCATACTTGGATTAGCAAAGTCCTAGATAGATGGCCCTCAAGCCTGGTTGTACACTGAAGTTATCTGGGGCACCTTGACAACTACCTCGGCCTGGGTCCCAACGCCGGGGATTCTGATGTAATTGGTACGAGACGGGACCTGGACCCCGGGATTGTAAAAGCCTCCCAGGTGATTCTGATGTGCAGCCAAGGCTGAGAACCTTGGATGTGGACCAACATCTAGACGTCATTTTACAAGTGGCCCTGTGACCCCAAGAGGGAAATACCACTCTCCACAAGCTGTTCTGACTCACCTCTGTTCCCTGTCCCAGCTGGCAGAAGATACTTTCTTCCCTTGCCTCGAAGGCCATGCCCTCTAGTAAAAATTCCCTTTCTCCCACTTCGGCCCAAATAAAGCGTCCGATTCCCAGCTCAGTTGCAAAAGAGAAATGATTGACATGGTACCTTGAAACCAATGGCTGGTCAGAGCCCGCCAACCCGCCTTGTTTTATCACCCATTGTGGCATTTGCTCTGGGGGTCTTGCACAAAGATGCCTCTGCCGGAGGAACCAGGGGCCTCGGAAGAGTGCGCTTCGGCCTTACAGTAACACGAAAAGGAGAGGAAGAACTCTGCTTTGACCGGATGCAATCAATCAAAGGTGCTGAGCAGTTTTCATTACTTGGTAGTTCCCAAGCCGGGTTACCGCACAGCCTCTCCCCTGTCCTGCCTCATCCTTTAGAGTGAGCTGTGGTGACTTGTGGGAATAAGAGTGGCCCACAGAGAACCAAAGCACAACGTGGAATTGAGAAAATTGTTACTCTCTTCTTGGTGTGACTTCCATGAAATTTTTCATGAATCATTTTTGTTTTCCTAGGGGGGATGACCATAAATATCATCTGCAATGCATCTTCATCAAGACCTTTCATCCTCTGACAGGGTCTATGTCCTTGACTGGGATTGGATGTTGCCGAGAGGGACTCAAGTCCACGTCTCGGGCATACGGCATTTGTGTAAAATAGGAACTCTGATGTGTAGAATTTGCAGGTCGCTGAAGTGTCACACTCTACTGAAATGGGTCTGGAACCAATAAGGTACACATCAAACTCAATTGTGTTTAATTTTCATTGCTACCTAGAGGAAAGCCTCGCATAGCCCTACACGAATGAAATTAAACATGAAAGCCCGTCTGAAGTGTAGAAGCAATGCTTAAAATGACCTGTAAATAGGGTAAAACATGGCAGCCCGGCCCATCACAACATTATCGTTCATTTTTCTTTCCATAGTGGAGGTGACGGCCGCCATAAGAAAATCAGAAGAGACATGAGCACATTGCAGATCTAAAGGAGAACAAAGTGTTTTCAGTTACACACCAGCAGGACTTCCCTCTTTGCACACCCCTGGAGTCTCTTCCAAGTGGAAAATCACACTCTGTCCTTCAACTGAGAGCAAAGAAGGAAGGCAAGTAAAACAAGGCCCTCCTGAACTTGGCCAGCTCCCGGCCCCATGCCGCCCCAGCTGAGTTCCTTGGCCAGTGAGATAATGGAAGTTTCAGCTCTCCCAGCTGACATGGGTGGGGGGCAGACACCCATACTGGGCACTTCCAGCTGACATTGACCTTTCAGTCATGGAAACATTCCCCAGACCGACACTAATCGGGGGCACATCTGGCGTTTGGACTGAGTCCAGGTGGGGGTTGTGTTAGTTGAGTCAGCATGATAACCCGCTGGGGAGGCAGGGGAGGGGAGAGTGTAACCCTGCTGAGAGCAATCAACATCTTTGGCTGTGTGTGTGAGACGTGGTCAGGCCTCAGCCAGTGAGTCATAGAATGGAGACCACCTCATCCCTGCCCACCAGCTCTCCCCACCCCGACCAATAGAGGAGAAAACTGGGGAGACCCCAGGAGCCGAAACAACTTCCCCAGCCTTCCACCACCACCAGTCAGGGGCAATCTAAAATCCCAGGATCCCAACTGCCACTATCATAGCTTCCCATATTTCTACACTCTCTCAAAGTGTAGTGTAACACACACTATCTCAAGATAATATGCAGGCTAAGGTACTGAAAAGAATCCAGCTGGGTTTTGTATTTTTTTTTCTGCAAACTTCCTGTGACTTGCAAATGTCCAGGACAATTTTCCGAGGCAGTGACAAATGCCATTGGTCTCCATCCTCTGTGCCCTGCCTTCCACCCCACTTCTTCCATTGTAGCTTCTTCTTTGGATTTGGAAGGAGGGGCTGCCCTTCCTGACTGGTTTCTGGACTTTTATCAGAAACAAACAACATACCCTATCTCTCATCCCCAGGACAAGGGGCTGCAATGGGGGACAAGACCTCATGGTATCGAAGGTCCAGCCCTACAGGTCCTACAGCCCTACAGCCCTACAGGAATGACCAAAGATTTGGGCCAGATCTCAGCGTCTGCCCTACAAAGCCTGACACCTGTTGCAGCCATGAACAGCACTGCTAAAGAGGTAATTAAGCAAACCAAAGCCAGGATAAAAGGGATTATGTCCCCACCCAACCACACAGAAGTCTGTCTCCAGCTGTCAGACGGAAGTTTTTTCCATGGCCCCTGGAGTACACTCTCCACTCATGGACACCATGTTTCAAGTCTACACCAATGATCCTTTCCTGTCTAAACCTCCAGGCACAGATAATTATGGAAATTAGGAATCTCACCCACCTCCTCAAATCACAAAGAGATTAACAGGACTTTTCCAGTATAAAAACTGCAGAGATCAGTTTATCCTTCTCCCCTTGTTTGTTATAAATGCCTAAAGACAGGGAAACAACGCAGGTAAAAACAAGACCCATATCAACCACCAGCTTCCCAAAGTAAATTTCAGCTCATCACGTAACTAATCAGCTTACAGAACTCTCCAGCACTGTTCTTTTCCTTCTACATCCAGCCTCCATACAAGGGCAGCTATCACCCACCATCCAGTCAGTTTTGTCCTCTTCTGGAATAACCAGAAAGTAAATTTTTCTTCACTCCAATTGAAATCATACCCCCCCAACCTGAAGATCACCTCCCCACTCCCAGACCCTTTACTTCTATTTTCCTAACTGAGAAATAGGCTTTGTCCACAGGTCATTGAGATAGTAAAATGACCCTCCTTCGCCTCTATGGGACAGCTTATCAATTCCCCTGTCCTCAGGAGGATTCTGTAAGACTACAAGAGCAATCCAGGTCTCCTTCTCAGAGAAGGAGCTCACAACACTACCACTCTACCTAAGCCAGTGGGGGACCCTGCTGATGCCAGCCCTTTTCTCCCCGCCAATGATTTGGCACACAGCCATTTCATGTCCGATGCCAAACCAGTAATTCACAACACTCATCAAAATCTGCCTCCATCAACTGACTCAGCATTCCTGCTTTCCAAGCATAGCCAACATCCCTAACACCCTGACATCCTAGCCTTCAGCTTCACTATTTACATCACATGAGAGCTTTGGGCTTAGAAAGCCCAATTCCCTTTGGATAAAGTATGCAGATGATTCATCCTCTCATCCTGAGCCTTGATATCCATGCCAAAAAGCTTGTGAGATGGGGCTCAGAGAGGACAGAGTGTGGGCGGGGGTGGGGGGAGTCCTGTTGCTATGGAAATCAGTGTGCCAGTTTCCAAAGGAGAGACACTAGCTGTTCTTGGGGTCCTGTTTTGCCAGGCTGTCCTGTAGAACTTGAAGAAGCTTCTGGCCTGAAGTGGCGGTGCGTTACCGTGGAGCCCCAGACCACACTGACACTTGCCTGTCCCCTCCATCTCACCTCCTCTCACACTGAGAGATCCAACCACCAAAGACATCCCATCTGGCCTCCTTGGCACTTTCTTTAGCAGCTTTCCAGCCAAGTGAAAGGTCCACTCTATGTCTGTAGACAAAAGGGGTATTGACTCAATTCTGTGTTTCAGGGAATGAGTTAAATTCCATTAATGGGGGGAGGGGGGTGAGAGGGATGACAAATAACAACTTGTCTGAACTTGTTACATTTCTCCTCAGTGCCTCAGTAAGGTTCTCAATGGCAATAAGGTCATCAATGATAGAGGGAGAGACCTCCCAGCCAGACTGTCACTCAGCCCCAAAAGGACACTCCACGGTGAGAAGCTGACAGGACCTAGAGATTGATTCACATGCTAAGAGGAGCATGGAGTAGGGTTGCAGGGAGAGGGGGGGGTCAAGGTCTCAGAGACAGAATGTCCAGGAGGGAGATTGATGTAAGGGTCACCAGATGCCCAACACACAAGGGAGGTGGGCAGAAAGAAGACAGTCCCCATCAGGTAAGATGAATAACAGGCATGATAAGCTCTGAAAATGGGGGCTTCAACTGCTAGAAGGTCCTGGGGGCCAAGATAGCAAAACTAAAAAAAGACTTTAAGAGCTTATTATGTACCAGGCACTCTATGTTATACATACTATTGCATTTATTACTTTGCATGATCTTCATATCAGCCCTATGAGAATCAAACCATCATATGCCATTTTACAGAGGTCAAAACTGGGACTTTGAAAAGATAGCTAAGGTCACAGAGCTAGTAAATGACGGGATTCAAATCAAGGCCCAATGGACCAGAGTGCACACTCTTGACCACTACACTAGAGCAACAGGTCCTAGAAATGGCAACCATGTCTATTAACCAATTAGAAACTAGAGTGTGGGGGCCCCTGGGTGGCGCCGTCGGTTGAGCGTCCGACTTCAGCCAGGTCACGATCTCGCGGTCCGTGAGTTCGAGCCCCGCGTCAGGCTCTGGGCTGATGGCTCGGAGCCTGGAGCCTGTTTCCGATTCTGTGTCTCCCTCTTTCTCTGCCCCTCCCCCGTTCATGCTCTGTCTCTCTCTGTCCCAAAAATAAATAAATGTTGAAAAAAAAATTAAAAAAAAAAAAAAAGAAACTAGAGTGTGAGTGGTGCTAGAAGGACTTTTAAGATCCCAGAAGACAGATGTTGGCTGCATTCTGACCAGGACATTAGCCATCCCCTCCACGTAGCACCATTTTCAGATAAGGCATAGTATGACACTTCTCGTAAGTATTTATATCCTATGGCCAGATAGCCCTGTGTATAACCACTGTCTTGCCAACAAAAATACAATAGAACATGGTAGGCTGAGCTGAGGCTGTTAAACAGAAGCCCTTAATGTCCCATCTGTCAAGCAGAATACCAGTCCTTGATTTCTCCACCTTCAGGAGGTCTCTGGGGAGATAGTAGGCCCTTGAGACAGGTAGGGATACAAATCCAGAAGGGCATGAAGAGGTTCCACCCACCTCATTCTTGCTCATGAATTTCCTCCATCTCTCCATATTCTGCCCTCCCCCATTACCCACCAGAATGAGGCTAAAGACCTCAGGAGTCAGCCTCCTGACTGGATCAGGGCAGGGGTCAGATTTTCTCTTTCAGTTGATCGTTTTCTGCTTACTCTTGGCCTGGTCTAGTCAAGCTGAATCCATCACTCTCAGTGGGTGGTGGCTGGGGAGAAGTACGACCTTAGAAGTATATCTAGGACATTTAAAACCTTGATACGAAAAGAAAGGTGTGAGAAGCTAAACCAAAGAAGGAGACACAATTGCGCAAAGTGAGGGGATCTAAAGAGCCCCCTAGGTACCAGAAGGACCGACACGGTAAGAATTTTAAGAGGTGATAAAGGTAACTTGCTGTCAAAGGAGGCAGATATGGCTAAAGAAACAAGTGAAATTAATTCCTTTCTCAAGCCATCATAAAGGTGAATGGCTACCAGATGGTCAGACAAAAATACCTGTCCACAAGCTGCTGGAGAAAAAAAAAAATATATATATATATATATGTGCAAGAAGAAATCAGATCCTCCACTGAGCAGGTGAGCAGGAAATTAAAATATCTGTACACTGACCACAATGTAAGACCACACACAGTCACAAAAAGGCTGTTAGGAAGACAGTGTGAGTGTGGGATAGCATCTATCCTCTGTCTGCCAGCTCACACCCAGAGAGACAGTCACAACCCTCACAGTTCTAGAGGAAAAGTCTCCAGAGAAAACCCAGCCATTCCAAGAGGGATGATGATGGAACAGCGGAGGCCTGGGCCACTGAAGGCCAGGTAGCCCACTTCACAGACCACATCACTAGACGTGGTAACGTCTTTTCCTGAGCACTTACTATGTACCTGGCACTAAGTGTCCCAACAAGCTTCTGAAATGGCTCTCATTGATTCTGGCCTCTTGCGTAAGTCCTTCCACTTAAGTGTGGACTGGACCCGAAGGCTTGCTTCTAACAGAACACAGCAAAAGGGATAGGATGTCACTTACATCAAAAAAGGACCTCCCTGAATTGGCTGTCAGTGACTTAATCCCCATCGCTCCTTCAATCATCCTCTCTGTGCCCTTGTTGCTACATTCCCGCTAGTAGTAGATACACACACACACACACACACACACACACACACACACACACACACACACACACACACACACACCAAAGGCTCCAGAAGTTGGAGGGAGCTCAGCCTCCTCTTGCCATTGTTCAGCTTCTTCCCAATCAATCTCCTGCCAACCACAAATTAGCATTACACAGGCATTTACAGTGCAGGGCCCCCAGGGATAGATGGAAGCTGCTAATCCTTAAGAAGGTGCACTGGTACAATAGCAGGAGGCCCAAAGCCTCACCCCCACTCATGGGGTGCTCCTTTGCAGCACTTCCAGCTCTTTTGTGAGCTGTCCAAGTCAACCACAGATGGGGCCTTGAACAAACAGGAGACAGTTGGAGCCCGGGGAGCACATTCCTGAGACCAATCCCAGCAGAAGACTACCCTGGAATGGATTCTCGCCCACAGCTTCCAGGTTGGTCCTTGTGGGTGCACTCTTCCACTTTCCATTTTTACTGGTAAATATTAATGAATGGCTCCAGCTGGGACCAACCCAAAGCATGAAATGTCCTGGGGCCAGAGTAGACATGCCCTGCCTTCTGGGCAACTTGGATTAACAAAACCCAGGGGTTTTGTTTTCTTTTCTTTTGCTTAAGGGATTGATTTGGACTTATGAAGTATGATTGAGCTTCCTGATCCCCAAAGAAGGCAGCCCTGGCTGGGTTCCCAGGATCGTTTTTATCCCCAAGTGCTGCCTTTTTTCAGGCCCTGGGGAACCCCAGCAAATGCAGCCCTTCTTCCAGCAGTCCCAAAGGCTGGCTCTTGCAGCCGCCTCTGACGGCTCCTTGCCCTTATTCCACAGCTGGGTCTGGATAAGCGGAGCTTGCAAGAAGGAAGCCTCTTATCACAAACATTTCCTGCCTATTTGCTCCTGACCCTGCATACCACAGTCCTTCCCCCATCTGGCTGGGCCACCAATGATGGCCACAGCAATGTGTTCACAAAGGACCTGCAGCACAGGGTCCCCAGACCTGTCTCTAGTCCAGATTCTTCTCTATCCATCCACACCTGTCTCCCTTCTCTGGGGAGCTCATAGGTTCTTATAGGCCACCCAAAATGGCTCAGTCACTGAAGAAACGAAAGGAAGTCAGGTGGAACCAGAAAGAAAGAAAGAAAAAAGACAAAGGCAGATAAGGATTTTTAGCTCAAATAGAAAATGTGACTCACAGCTGGAGTTCTGCCCACCTCTTCTAGGACTGCTGTCTGTCTCCGACAAGGAGAGAAACAGAGACAGAGGCAGGCACTTGTGAGGGTCTGTGTGCCTATCTGTGCCGTCCTCATCCCTACATTGACCGTACTTGTGTGTACCTGCGGAGTTAAGGCCATATGGACTATTGCAGGTTTATATGCCAAAGGGTTAGGAGCTGAGGGCCAGTGGGTCTAGGACCAGCCCAGCCCAGCTGTGCTCAGCAGAGCACTGAATTCCTAGGTCCCTATCCCCTCCAAACACCTGGGGCACCCTAGTCCCACCCCTCCCTGTGGCCTTCTCCCTGCCTCCTGCCCCCAGCTTGCTGTGTGGTCCGAGCCCTCTGCCATGAAAGAAGGGGAGGAAGGGAGGGAGGGAGGGAGGGAGGGATGGGCCAGCATGTTTACAGTCAAGCATAACAACCTTTATTTTAAATAAATAAAAGTTTTAGTCAGTTTTTACTTCCCTTTTCTTCCAAAATATTTTCTCCCTCCTCCTCTTCCTCCTCCTCCTCCTCCTTCTCATCATGCCTGAGCCTTTATCTGTGAGGCCACCCAGGGAGGGGCTGTGGGAGTGGGAACGAACAGACCCTGGTGCTTAAAGTCTTCCCAGGTCATGTGACACCCCCCTCTCAAATGCCCACGGAGCCCCTGGGGTTCTTGTGAATTCAGGGATGTCCTGGCCTGAGAAATAGAGACTAAACAGGAAGCCTGGGCCCCATCATCAGCATGAGTCCATCTGTTCTCCCTAGTCATAAGGTTGCCCACCCCTTCCCCCATTCTACTATGGAATTGCCATCCATCTGTCTTCCACTTTGGCCTGTCATCTCTCTGTCTCCCCCATTGGACCCTCATCCATCTGTCCTTCCCACAGGACCACCATCTCTCAGTGTCTCCTTTGGGCTGTCATAAATCTGCATCCCCCATGAGATGTTCCATCTGTCCATCACCCTATTGGCCTGTCATTCCATCCGATACCCTTGATCATCCTTTTCGTCCATCTGTCTCCCCTCATTGGATATATTTTTGCCCATCTGTCTCCCTGAATGGGGCCAGCAATGGTGGGTCTCTAAGATATGAGAACAGTGGGCATTCTACTCTGATTTTGAGTCCAGCAACAATAGTAGCAATTAATCAAGTGTCTACTATGTGCCATAGTCTCTATGCATATTATCTCCTTTAACCCTCCAACAGCCCTATGAGTATGTGTTTGTTTCTCCATTTTACCAGTAAGGAAACTGAGGCTTGAAAGAGTTAAATGCCTTACCCAAGGTCACACAGATCCTAGTGGCAAACACAGAATCCAGAAACAGCTCTGCCCATACTGAGTGGGAATGAAGACATGGTCTCTTTAATCCTCCACCCCCAGGATGTAAGAGTTCCCCTCTCCTGGCCTCTCTGCGCATTTAATTTACACTTTGCTGCTGGATGTTTTCAGACTGATGAAGTTTCCTCCCTGCCCTGGCTTTGCACAAAAAAAGTGAAGGGGGAAAAGAAGCCAGATGTGAGAGTGATTCGAAGGTCTTTGGGGGTGGGGGTGGGGGGTGCAGAGTGATGTTAAATAAACATCCAATGATATTCTTTCTGCAAAATGATCCATTTTTCATGGCACCCAGGAGTTCGTCCAGGGGTCTCTGGGTCACTGGGGAAAAGTGTTTCGTGTGTTTTGGCTCCATATTCTTCCATTGGCCACAAAGAGCTAATTCTTCCAATTAATGAAATCAGCGCTGCTGATGGAGATGTACTGACAAATTATTTTCAAGACAAATACATTCACACGGATGGTGGGGCTGATAGGCCTGAAGGATTTGGAGGATACAGAGTGAAGTTCCCCCCACCAGCCAGAGACACTGAGGTCATTCACGATGCACGGGATATTGGCCACCACCTCAAGGGACACCTTTTTCCACCCGGAGCCATGGAGGCTGGACTGGATTGTCTGTGTTGAGGGGCTGCCTATCAATGGGCTTCTGTATGGCCCTGGCAGGTTCCCGCACCCCTCCCCTCTTCCCCAGTGCCCCAGCCAAGTCCCCTTCAGGGCCCGGGCTGAAGGGCCTATTCAGCATTTAGGATTCCCTGATGGGAAGTGAAAAGGAGACAGACAGATGCTTCCTTGGAGCTAAGGAAAAGCTGGAGGCCTAGAGACAGGAAGGGCAGGCTGAAGCCACAAAGGAGGAGCTCAGTGAGAAGAAAGGAGGAGGCTAGAGGTCCTGTGGGATGAGAAAGAAAGAAGGAAAGGAAGGAGAAGAGGCTGGGGGAAGGGAGACAGAGGGTAGGAGGGCCAGATAGGGAGGGGAGGAGGCCGGAAGAAGGCCCCCAGGCAGAGGGAGAGATCCCCGATGGGAGACCCAGCAGCGCCAGAAAGCAGTGTGGGAGTTTTTAAAGCCACAGACTTAATTTCCTGATGATGTTTTTTTCAGGCCGATATTAGCAGCATTTTTCATTCCCTGAGCAGATCTGCTGATTGTGGAAAAGCGATCCAGAGTGTGCTGGGTGACGGGGCCCAGCCTTTACCTGGATGGGCCCACAGAATGGCCCAAGACCAAGCTAATATTTCATCTCCTTCTTGAACCCACAGAGAATAGGAAAGATTTTGCTTCGGGCCGGTCCTGGAGGAGGGAGGGGAACAGTTTCTAAGCAGTTCTGGCAAATCAGTGACAATCAGAAGCCAGGGTGAAATTATCTCCATTAAACTAACTAGGGTGATTTCTCTTTTCCTGCCTGAACCCTGACTGAAATGGGGTGGTGAGTTTTGAGGGTTACAAGTTAGGGGCTAAAGGAGCCAAAGCCCAGAGGACTCTGCAGAACCATGGAACATCTTCCTAAAGCCTCATTTCCCCGCTCAGAATCCATCTGTGCAGTCGTGGGTTTGCCAAACAAGTCCACACCCCTAAGCCAGGAAAGCAAGGCCCTCAAGAGGCCAGATGTTCAGTGTGGTCCAAGCCCAGCCACCTTGGCATCCCAGGGGGGCCAGCATCACAGGCTGCTAAAGCAGAAGCTGCATTTAACCAGACCCACAGGTTGCCCATGTGCTCGTGATGGTGTGAGAAACTCTGCTCCCTGACGACTTCCAACCCTCTCCAGCTAATATGCTGCCACCATGGAGAATGGCTTCCCCAACAAACTGGAATTGTAAAATTCTCCAAACATACCTTTGGCTTTTCCAGTTCTGAATGCTGGTTCATGTTACCTCTTTCATCTTAAAGATGCTTTCCTTTACGCCCACTTAAGGAAATCCTGCCCACATTTTAAGACCCAACTCAAATGCTACCCGTACTCCAGGGAGCCCTTCTCTGCCTTTGCCTGAGGTTAGAACTTCACTGTAGCTTGTTTGGATCACCTATGGAGTGCTTTTCACTTTCTGTCTTGCATTTTGGTTACTTGTGTACTTATCAAGGGGCAGTTCTGTATGGTAGTTTTCAGGACGTTCTAAGTTTAAATCTTTGTCCCACTGCTTCCTAACTTTGACACTCAGCAAGTGGGTGATTTCTTTGGACCTCAGTTTCCTCTGTAAAACGAGGGTAACAATTATATTCAATCATAGAGTTGTCATAAGGATTTAAAAAATATATTTAGGACTTTGCCAAACAACGTGACATATAGTATGTGCTCAACAAATGATCGTCAACTGAATGTAATGATCCAAAGAACAGTGTTCTTAATCACACAGGAAATGAGATACTATCCATAAAACTCATGGCTTGTCCAACATGGTATGGTCTTCCCAAGACTGAATGATTTGTGTCCCTTATCCTAGAACCATAATTTGTTCTTCGAAACAATCAGTAACTGTTGTGTTGTTTTTCTAATAATCATTGGTTAAAAGTCCTGCTTCCTTGGGGTGCCTTGGTGGCTCAGTCGGTTAAGCGTCTGACTGGCTCAGGTCACGATCTCACCATTCATGAGTCTGAGTCTCGCGGTAGGCTGTGTGCTGACAGCTCAGAGCCTGAGCCTGCTTCAGACTCTGTGTCTCCTTCTCTCTCTCTGCCCCTCCCTCACTCGCTCTCTCTCGCTCTCAAAAATAAATAAAAACATTTAAAAAAATATTTTTAAAAAAGTCCTGCTTCCTCAGTTTGGTTCCACATTGTCCCCTTATTGAGTTCTTTCTGCCCCATCCCTGCTTCCCCTCTGAAATCTCAATATTTTCTTTTTTTTTTTCAAACTTGTCAACTGGTCATAAGTATTTATTTTATTTTCAACTTCTTTGTATCAACTGTCTCATTAACATTCTTTTGACTCCCCCCAAAAAATGTTTCTTAACTCTTATTTTGTGTTTTTATCTCCAAGGGAATACTTTGGCTGGATTTTCTACCAGGAATGACACAATTCTTTCCACAGATATGCAGAGGGAGAATTTGAAAACCAACAGAGTCACATCGCCTTGATCCTACACCCAAAGAATTCCTCAGATACACAAGTCCCCAGCTCTTGAACTGGCCATGTTTCCCAATGCTATCTCTACTAAAAATGTTCTTTCTCGTTAAATACTAATGGAAAGTGAAATAAATACTGTAAAAGAAGCTCACTCAAGAAGGGGGGACATTCCAGAGTCCAGTTGCTTTGGATTACAATGAGCCTTGATAAATAATATCAGATTCAAGTATGTTATTTTTTTTTTAATCTCAATCAATAAGCATTTTTAATTTCCTTTCAAAGTCCTATATGGTGACCTGATTTGGTTTAAGATACAATTCAGATATCATCTCTCTTCCATGGTATGTTCCATCTACAATTTTCATGTCCTGATCTATTATTAGTATTATTATTATTATTATTACCAAAAGGCAAAATATTGATCAGTGCAACCAAGCTCTTTCCATTCCAATAGAAACACATTTTCCCTCTTCTTGCCATACTCTCCTTAACCAAAAGAAAGAGAGAAAGAACCAATTAAAGCCACTCGTCTGAGAGTTCAAGGAACTGGGGAGAAATGGGACCTCTGACAAGTTGGAATGTGATCCACATGGGAAATCTCTGAGAGGACACCTGCTCATTCACAGGTCATTGTCTCTGAGCTCCTGAAGGTGCAGCCCCATGGGAATGGCTTCTTGTTGGGAAAATGGGCAAATAAGCATAGCACCGGCAGGGACAGAGGGCTCCGTCTGTGGGAAAGAGACAATCAGTGAACTTTCAAGCCGAGGCAGTAGGGGCAAGGCTTACAATTTCAGCTGGATGTCTGGAAACTCAATATTGCCCAGAGTATCGATTACCTGGTAGAGTTAGATCCTCTCCTGCTCCAGAGGGCAGGAGTAGCCAGGCAGGTCTCTGACATGAAACTCTCTGTGCACCTTTTAATTAACTCTAATAAATGTGCATCAGAGTCTTCTAGAAAGGGAGATTGTTCAGCCTGGTAGAGGGACACAGGAGTCATCAAGATAGGAATTTGAGTATGACAAATGTATTAAGAGGTTGCCATGTGTGACTCAGTCTGGGGAATTAAACAGCAGTAGGTTCACTCTTTAAATCAGCGGGGTTGGGACCATTGCTCCACACCAAATTCCTGCTTGGAGTGTCTTTTCCAAAGGGAATCATAAGAGTATCACCTGTCCTGCCTGCTCTTTAAGTACCAAACGTCTTTGGTACTCAAACAGCTAAAAATGGAAGGAACTATCAGTTATTATTAATTCTATACATGTTGGTAATTCCAGATACGCGACTGAGTTACAGAATTCTACTTAACATCCGGGTGTAACTTCCAATCACTCTGAACTTGCCGCTAGACCCACCCTCTCCAAGCCTTTATTCAGGTATTCTCCATCAACATTTAGTATGTCCCTACCAATATGCTTGACACTAGGCACTTGGGATACAAATAGCCAAGACAGAGTCACTATCCTCAAGGGGTTAACTTTCTAGTAGAGAATACAGAGTGTGAGTAATAGCAGCTACTATTTATCGAGCCCTTCTAATATGGCTTTTAAAAATATTGTTTATTTTTTGACAAATAAAAATTGAATATATTTATTTTTTAATTTTTTTTTTTTACATTTATTTATTTTTTGAGAGACATAGAGACGCACAGCACAAGTTGGGGAGGGGCAGAGAGAGAAGGAGGCACAGAATCCAAAGCAGGCTCCAGGCTCCGAACTGTCAGCAAAGAGCCTGACACGGGGCTCGAACTCATAAACCGTGAGATCATGACCTGAGCCGAAGTCGGGCGCCCAACTGACTGAGCCACCCAGGAGCCCCCAAAATTGAATATATTTAAAGTATACAATGTGGGGACACCTGAATGGCTCAGTCCGCTAAGCATCTGACTTAGTCCGGAGGTCATAATCTCATGGTACGTGAGTTCGAGCCCCACATTGGGCTCCGCCCTGACAGTGCAGATCCTGCTTGGGATTCTCTCTCTCTCCCGCTCTCTCTGCCCCTCCCCTGCTTGCTTGCATGCTCCCTCCCTCTCAAAATAAATAAACTTTCTTGGGGTGCCTGGGTGGCTCATTCGGTTAAGCATCTGACTTCGGCTCAGGTCATGATCTCACAGTTGGTGAGTTTGAGCCCCATGTCCTGCTCTAAGCTGACAGCTTGGAGCCTGGAGCCTGCTTCCGATTCTGTGTCTCCCTTTCTCTCTGCCCCTCCCCCGCTCATGCTCTGTCTGTCTCCCTCAAAAATAAATAAACACTAAAAAAAAATGTTTTAAGTCTTTTAAAAAAATAAACTTTAAAAATAGTTAATTAAAAAATAAAGTGTACAATGTGATATTTTGACATATGTATACATTGTGAAGTGATTACCACAAACTAGTTAATATATCCATCACCTCCCATAGTTACCATAGTTACCATTTTTTATAGTGAGAACACTTAGATTTACTCTTAGCAAATGTCAAGTATATAATGCATTATTATTAACTATAAGTCACCGTGCTCTACCTTAGGTTTCCAGAACTTATTCATCTTGTACCTGAAAGTTGTACCCATTGATCAATATCCCCTCTTTTCCCTTACCCCCCTCCTCCAGCCTCTGGTAACCAGCATTCTACTTTCTGTTACTATGCAGTTGACTTTTTCCTTTTTCAGGTTTTATGTATAAGTGAGATCGTGCAATATTTGTCTATGCCTGGCTTATTTCACTTAGCATGGTGTCCTCCAGGCTCATCCATGTTGTTGCAAATAGCAAGATTTTCCTTTTTTTTTTTTAGCTTAAGGCTGAATACTATTCTATTGTATATACCACATTTTCTTTATCCATTCATCTGTCAGTGGACACTTGGTTTGCTTCCACCTTATGATACGATATGCTTTTTTTTTTTAATGTTTCTTTATTTATTTATTTTTGGGGGGGGGGCAGAGAGAGAGAGGGAGGTAGAGAATCCCAAGCAGGCTCTGTGCTATCAGCACAGAGCTTGATGCGGGGATCGAACTTGTGAGCTGTGAGATCATGACCGGAGCCGAAACCAAGAGTCGGACACAACCGACTGAGCCACCCAGGTGCCCCAGGATAGGATACACTTTTGATAAACATTGGGCTAATAGCCTCCAAGATGTTCCCCGATGATCCTCACCTCTTGGTGTTCATGTACTTATGTAGTCCCCTTCAACATTGCTTAGGACTGATACTAATAGAATTTGTGGGGAAAATGGTGTGTGACTTCTGAAGCTAGGCCATAAATGATATTGCAGCTTCCACCTCGCTCTCTCTTGAATCAATCTCCTTAAGGATCCCCAGCTGCCATGTAGCGAAGACACTCAGGAAGCCCTATGGTGAGGTCCACGTGGAGAAGAACTGAGGCCTCCCACCGATAACCAGTGAGGAACTGAGACCTTTTGCCAACAGCTGTGTGATTCAGCCATCCAAGAAGCAGAGCCCCCAGTTTCAGACAAGCCTTCAGATTACCGTAACCTCATGAAAAAACCTCCAGCCAGAACCACTCAGCTAAACCATTCATAAATTCCTGACCCACAGAAACCTCGAGAGACAATGTTTACTGTTGGTTTAAGCCACTAAATTTGGCATCATTGGTTATGCAGCAACAGATACCTAATCCAGTCCTTTGTGTTCACGATCTACTGATGCTGAGGATGCCATTCCTACTGAGTATTCTTGTCTCAACATTACAGATGAGGAAACTGGGACTTCGAGAGGTGAAAATAAGAAGCCACGTCAGAACTGAAGTATGACTCCACTGGACTTCAGAGTCTGCGTTCTTAACTGTGCACAATACATCTAGACAGAGGACAAATGGTCACAGTGGGAAAGGTAGTGAGTTCTACCTAGAAAGTCTGGAATTAGAGGTGAAGAGGTGGCAGGCAAGGCTAGTTAGAAGATGTAAGACTTACAGCGGAAATGAAGGACGAGTAGATGTTCACCAGGCGGTGTCAGAAGAGGAATTCCAGAGGGAACAGCACTGGTAGCAGCCATGGAGGCTCAAACAGCCTGGGGTGTTCAGAACCTTCCTGGAGTTTCTAGATCCAGAAAAACAAAGGCCTTTGTGACTAGTTTTCCAGGGGGAAATCTTGGTTCTAGCCCAAGATCTATTCTTGCAGTCCAGGACCCCCCAAATCACAGGAACTGCTACCCTAGTCACTGCTTGTGATCAACTCAAATTCCCTTTAGACGCCACCCCCCACCCCCCCCATTTCTTCCCTGGGTCAGTTCTCTTTTACAGGCTCTGCTCCCTGGCATGTCTGAAGCACATACCAGTTCTTCCTGACAAGCAACTCTTGCTCCTTATGAAACTGTATTTATGCTGCTTACAGATGCATTCACAACATATCTCCTGTCCTACTGCAAAATATCACACAAACCTGACTTCCTTCATTAGCAGGGACGCTAGAACGGCAAATCGGGCTAATTTGGGGGCCCAAGTACATTGGATTTCAGAAAGGCACGCATCTTTTCTCATGGCAGTCTTCTGGATGCATTGGTGGATTACAAATCGGAGAAGCACAATATGGGATATTAGTAGCTGGTTTAATAGCCACGCCCAAAGGTTACTGACTACGGGTTGATGTCCAGTTCTAGAGGACAATCTATCCCGGCGTGACCAAGGGTTCTGCCCTCAGCCCTCTCTCAGGCAGCATCTTTCAATATCTTCAGTGAAGATGCAGAAATCAGGCTCGTGCAATTTTTTTAACGGCTGAAATGGGGACAATTAGTAAATAGTTAAGATGGCAACAAGGAAAAGCTGTACCCCTCTCCAAAGGCTAGCAGAGGTCAAATCTGCCAAGATGAATTTTACCCAAAATGAGAGCTCCTCTACTTAAATTCCAAAAGTCACTCCATAAATATACAATGGAGATTTCTGAGTCGGTGGTAACTGCAAACGGGAAAACCACTGAAGGGTTTTAGCCAAATGGTGAGTTAAATAGGAGTAAAGACAGCCTGCACTAATCTGGCTTTAAGTTGGGGGGGGGGGGGGGAAGGGAGAGGCAGCTTGACTGGGAAGGTTTACTGCTGAGATTCTGCAGCCCCCCGCCACCCCAGCGCTGTATTTAGTAACTCACACTCTACTCCATTAAATGTGTTTGGGTTCCCAGCCTCCACCCACTGTGCTCCCCCTGGACTGAGCGGGGGAGCCCGTAGAAGGTAGTAAGAATGCTGAGAGCTTGGAGTCTGGGAAGAGCTTGGAAAGCTCTCCGGAGCCTCTCCCTGCACAGCCCTATCCCTGCTGATAAGGATGAGAGCTGAGCTGGCTGACAAGTGATTGGAAACAGGAGCTCCCAAACCCCTTAACCCTTCCCTAGCCTGCCCCAGTGTCTGGAGTCTCTAAATGCTGGGGCCCATCTCCCTGTGGCTTCCTGCTCTCAGTATTAGGGCTCTCTGACTTCCCTTCCCACACCCCCAAACCTTTCCATCTTCCTCTCCCTTTGTCCTGACTGCTCACTGAAAGAGTCTGGAAAGAGACCACCACCACCAAATGCTAAGACGTGGCCCCTCCACCTTCCGGCCGCCCTGACAAGTTAGCTAGGGAGTCTCCCTCTGGTCCAGACCCAAGCCCACCCCCGCCCGACCCAGCACTCTTAGCCACCACATATCTGCCAGCCTAGGGTTGCTGTTTAGGAGCGGGAGTCTACCAGGTGGTTGTTCGGGGGTTCTAGGAGCAGAAATCCCAGGCCCAGGTCCAGCAGTCTGATCCCAGACCCATTCTCTGCCACCCTGGCTGGCTGTGGAGCCCGATGGGGACGCTTGCGGGTCACCCCAGAACCAGACCTGACTTTGCTGAGTCATCCCAAAGGCCCTCCACCCACCTAGGTACTGCGAGGTGCATGGACAGGCCTCACACTGGGACAGATGACACGTGATGAGAGATCTGTCCCTGGCAGTGGCCAGCAGGGCTGAAGCTGAGAGGGAAGGCGTCCAGCTTACCCTGGGGAGGGGCATTAAGGAGAAGCCAGGTTTACCGGCCACAGTAATTAAGTGTAAAAGAGCTTCCTTCTGTAGAATGGAATTCAGATAAACTGCCATTATCATGCAAAGCAGCTTTGCACCTAAAAGTCCTTACCCAAACAGGCAGTTTAATTAAATCCCTAATCTCCCCTGGCCTCTTCTGACCCTTTCCCTACCCACATCCCCCCCACCCTCCCAATAACTTGGCATTTTCAAGATTCCATTTAAAACACTTAACCTGTAAGCAAGCAAAACATACCTAAAAATAGTGGGTCCGAGTGTGGGGTCCTCTTTGAGGCTCTTTGTGTCTTAAGGTGTTAGTTCCCTGAGGCTCAGATGGTCCTGATTGGGGTGCTGGGTGCCCATGGCCAGGGTGAGCATGACGGTGAAGATACTGGCAAGGACGGTGGTCACAGTGAAGTGACGGGAGTGGGCACGGCCTCGAATAGGAGGGTGTGCATCACACGGTCCTACGAGCCCCTGCTCACCCCCAGGAGGCTGGTTGCCCATTTAGGATCCAGTCTCTGCCATGAAAATCTCACCACCCATAGCAGGTGCGCGTAGCAGACCTATAGACTTGAATATAAGGACCCTGGTGTTAAGCCAGAAGAGGCAGGAATGGACACATCGGCCTGACCGTGGGTGTCCCCATTTGTGATGCTACAGTGGCCTCTGCTGTGAACCACGGGGGAGGGAGGAGGGGGGATGCCAAGCCTGTCCATGAGAACCAAATCCTCTGGGGAAAGCCTGAAGCCATAGTTGAGAGTTCAGGCTCTAGGTGGAAGGAGAGATCAGGATAAAGGAAGAATGAAATGGGGTGGGTGGGGGGTAAAGGGTACGAGAAAGGGTTGGCCCAAGAGCATTGATAGACAACAACCCAATAGCACCTTCTAACATCTGCAGAATGCTTTAGAAGTTTGTGCCTTCCTGTGGGGAGAAAAAGAAAGGAAATCACGGATCAAACCCAGGCACAGGTGGCATGTTACCTCTTCAATTTCAACCTAGAAGGTAAATCTTACTCTCCCCCACCCCCCCCTCACCCCCACCCCCAGAGGAGAAAACAAATACCCGGTGGTAAAATGACTGGCTTAATGTCACACAGCTCATGACTGGCAGCACCAGGATTCAAACACCGGCCTGCCATACTGAAGAGTTGACCCTCTTCTGCCAAACCACATGTCAACTGCAGGGATTATAAAGTTGGAGAGGGGATTAACCACCCAAGGACACTGGGGTCTCCCCTCCCTCCTGCAGCAACAACGTTTCCTTCCTGAAACAATCCATTTCCCCTGAGGCCTGAAGGCCTCAGCAGAGATGAGGGAATCAACTCTCAGCCCTGAGGATGTAGCACAAGGGAGCCGGGTTTGCCGGGGGCTTCTTGGGACTCAAACTCGGGGAACAGGAGCCCCCAGAGGAGAGTTTTCTTCACAGGAAAGAAGCGTCAGAGGCTGTGGTGGGGGAAGGGGCATCTGTAAGTCATATAACAAACACCAGACCTCTCCATTTATACCTCATTCCTTTGGTGGGGGTGAGCAGAGGAGTCGTCTCTATTTGGGAAACAGTGAAACTCAAATCACCCTGAACCCTGCACTTTTTCTGTTAATTGCATAGACTTCATTGTGCCTGGAGAACGCATGGACCTTCTTTCGAGGAAGTTATATTTCTGGAAATAAGACTGGGGATTTTCCTACTTCTTCGTATCGTGGGTTTTCTTCGCAAAGAGCGGGAGCCCTTTGAGGGCGGTTCCAATAAATCTTATGAATAAATGAGTGAAGCTGGGGGAGGGGCCCAGCGCAATAGCCAGCCTCGAGGGAGGGCCCAAGCCCAGGCGGGTTCTGCCCAGCCTTCTGGTACTGGCCACCTTGCCTCAAAGCCAGGTGTCTCTAAAGGTCACCCACTTGAAGGAACAGGTGCTGCTGTTTTGACATCTGCAAGACAGCTCAGGACACAGGAAGCGTCCTTGGCTCCAGGGCTGATGTGGGTGGGTTAAGAAAGTGGGATTTGGACAAGATCTGTTACAGCGTCCTTTGTCTCTCTTGCAGCAAACACAACAGAGAAGAATTTTAAAAGGCTGTCTAGGTCTGCAGAACCCCTCTGGAAGCAGATGGCTTGTCAACAGGTTCCAGGGCAGGCCCCGGAGGCCTGGGAGCCTTATTGGAATGCAATTACCCTAAGTGCTGGCTGTTAGGGTGAGAAGGCAGGAATGCAATTATGGAAGGAGCGTGTAGGGGGCTTTCATTGATTAACCTGTCCTGCCTGCCTCCATTCCCCACCAGGGTGATTTCAGGGCCCTGAGGGTTGCCCTATGCCCTGGGGGTTTTGAGGGAAAAAAAGTCACTGCAGCAAGCCAATGCCAAAAGCAGGGTTCCTGAGCTTCAGGAGGGCCCGTGGACGCCTGAAATTGTCTGGGAAATATACTTGTGCAAAATGCAAAACGACGGTTTTCGAGGACGACTTTCTCCACTCCTCACGCGCTTAGAGGGCTCTGCAGCCCTTAAAGGGTTAAGAACCAGGGGGCCAGGGGAGTGAAAGATCAGCAGGATTGTTGGAAGGGGCCTCCAGGAAACAACTCTTCAGTTTTCAATTCCCGGTGGCCGTGATCCATCTGGGTGCAATTCTGGCTCCCCGCTTACCAGCAAGTTCTTTAGCCTTTCTCTAGGCCTCAGTTTCCTCTGTAAAATGAGAGTAAACATACTTACATGCTGAAGTTGATGAGAGAATTAAATGACATAATACAAAGCTTTTCGCCTGACATCTAACCCTTAGTAAGCTTTCAATAAATGGGAGTCATTTTTATTATGACTATCTATTAAAGTTCAGAAAGTAAAGTGGGGCGTACACCTGTACTCTTTTGAGTGGTCTTTTGACCCCAAACGCACAGTCCAGATTCCATGGGAATCCCTGGGCAAGTCCCTTCTCCAAAATTGAGTGGGCCTGTAAGACCCAGGGTCTCCACGCACTGCTTCCTTGAATAGGGCCCTTCTGCCCTCAGGGCAGCAGGATCTCGCCACACGGGGAGACAAAACCTTCTGGAAGTGGGGGCACATCCAGTGTCCTTGATGCCAGTGCAGGGGAGGAGATTTCTGGGCCTGAGCTGAAGTTATCATTGGCCTGCCTCATTGAGAGAAGTTTCTGGAAATCTCAGTCACTGAACTCTTTCTGCCTGTTGAGCTGATACAGTCACACGCTCAGTTGAAATGGACTTCTCTAGCCTCACAGGCCCTAGAACGAATGAGACTAATCCAAGGCCCGGCATCTGCATAATGCTAGTCTGGTGTGGGACTAGGAAAGGAAAAAAACAAATCTGTCCTCTTCCCCCCGTATTAAGCCTTTTCATTTGCTGTATTTCTGGTGCTTTGACGTGGCCTTGCTGGCACTGGAAAGACCTCCCCTGCCAGAGTTAACCGTTCCCAGAGACAGTAAAAAACGCACCTTCCAGCACACCGCTCATACACAAACCAACCAATCCCGAGCCCATAGCCCCAACCACCTCCTTTCTTGAGCCCTCACACTCCAAACCAATATCCCCCCCGCCCTAATCTCCCAGGGCCAGGGACTGGGTAGGGCCCCTATGCCCCAGAACCTGCTGACATTATTCAAAGGAGCCATTCCTAAGTCTGCTTACCCTGCCTGCCTGTTCCCTCCTGTGGAAACCACAACGATGGCTCTTGACCACATTTCCCCTTACTCCCTCTGCCTCCTGACCAACCTCGTGGTCTGCCTCGTGCTTCCCTGCGTGGCCCCTGCCATGGCAGGTCCCCTTCCCTTCGGATCCACGTGTATAACAAACTGTCTTTTCAATGGCAATCATCTGCTGATCTGTCGGCCTCACCATACCTGAAATAATAAAACCTACATTTCAAAATAACTTCTTCCCCCTCCACCTTCCCCTTGTCTGAGATCCTCAGAGCTCTCCTCGCTCAGAACCTACAGGCTGCCCACCCCTGCAGCCACAGGCCTCTACTCCTAAGCCAAAGCTACTTCCGCCTCTGGGGTCAAAAGCAGTGGGGTCCCGACTCCAGTGGGGAATCCTAGGGTTGAGGGCCACGGGAGGATCTGTACTCTGTGGTTCCCAGGAGACAACACAGCAAAAGAGCAGAGTGGTGGAGCTGGCCATACACTTGGGTCTGTTCATCAATCATTCATTTACTCATTCATCATTCACCCCCACCCCCACCCCCATCAATCATTCATCTGCTTATTTATTCATTCGGTTTGTTTGTACTTCTTCCTTGCTTTGGTTCCCGCAGATGTGGGTCCTCTCCTGCTTTGATCTGTCCCCTGTTCCTGTGGCAGCTGCACAGTAGAGGCCTTCTGATGTCACTTTGTCAGTTACCTGGCTGAGAGGGTGTCTCCCTCTCCGAGGAGCCTGAGACAACCAAAGGGACAAGGTAGGGCTGTCTCCTGCCTAAAAGTCCCCTTTCTTGTGGGCTTTTTGACCCAAGGATCAGTGGGAGGGCTGGGGAGAGGCTGTAGAGGGGTCTCCTGGGGCCGGAGAGGTATGATGCCCCTGAACATGCCTCACAGCTGCTTGAAAACCACTTCTTCGGGGAGGCAGGAGTTTCCACAGACTCTAAACCTCCAGGGCTGGCAGTGAAGCCTGGGCTCGGCACTTCGGGGGCGACTGGAGAACCTGAGGCTAGAGTTTTAGAGGCCTAAGCTGTTAGCTTCCTGAAAGCTCTCCCAGCTTCTATCCACCTCACCCACCTCAGGCCAGAAAATCTTTTATCAGCCAGCAGTCAGAGATCGTTTTATGTAAATTGGACCATATACTACTTCCGCTCAAATCCCTGCCGTGACTACCCATTCATTCAGAGAAGAAGCCAAGGCCCTGGAGGATCTTGTCCCCCTCACTGCCCTGAGTCTTTCTCTTTTCAGGCCCTTTTGGCCTTGCCCTTCCTCAACTCACCATCCACACTCCTACCTGTATCCCAAGGGTGTATCCATGGATGCCTGATACATAGCAGGAGCTCAGTAAAACATTCCTTGAATGAATGAATGAATGAATGGGCTCTGGGAAGTTCTGAGGATGAAGCTTGAGAAGCTACAAGCTGTAGAATTTGGGGCTTCCTGGGGTAGAACTGAGGGGGTGCACGGCGGCCTCTTATAAGCTGTGCTGCGGAGCCAGGAGCCAGGAGCCAGGAGCCAGGAGCCAGGCAAAGTCACCAGCTGCCAGGCTTCTCGTGGAGGGAAGGTAGGCAGCAGTGTTGGTGGGGATCGCGCTAACTCCAGATGCCAGCTCCGTGCCGCTCTGGGGCTGGCCAGCGCTCTGGATGTCATTAGCTGATTTGTTCTGCTCTGCAGAATGTACTTTTCATATTTAGGCAGAAAAAACAGCTTTCGGTCCTCGTGCCCTTTCTTCTGTGAGCTGTAGCACATGGCCTGCTCATTATGAATTAATCCTCTAAAGAGCATGTTCATTATTCTAATTTAATTGTGCTTCGTTTCAGAAAATAACTAAACCCAGCGCGGAATAAACTCCAACGCTGATCAGTTTTCAAGAAGTTAACCTACGACAAAATACTGCTAGAGGGGCAGCAGCAATTTGGAATCATTAAAGGGAACCCATGTAAATAATAAAAACAAAACTAAAATGCAGAATTAAATTAAGGAATAGGAAATTAAATTTGTGAATCTGATCTGAAATTGAGGCCCTCTATGCACAGGCTTACCCTGCCTTGGCTCTTTGCTCAGGAGTGCTGGGGCGGGAAGGTTCTGCAGAGGTTCCCATTCCCGGGAAGTAGCTGGCAGGAGGAAGCTTCCAGGCCTCCCCTCCCAGGCAGCCGGCAACAACGTATGGCCCTGGGAAGGGGGATGTGGGCTGGAGGGAAAGAAAGGGGCTTCCCTCCCACAGGGTCTCCTCTGAGGAACATGAAAGCTGCATTGTCGTTGTTGTCACTGCTACCTCCGGAGGACTCTTGCCGAGCCCTGGTGACTGACAGGCAAAGGAGAGGGGATCGCTGCAGCCAAGGGTCTGAGCTGCCGTCTTCCTGGAGGATGCACAGGAAGCGAGGCAGATGGGCACGGGGCAGCTGTAGAGCTGCTGGGCGCAGTCAGCCCCAGGCAGAACAGACCCTCCTGCCCTGCTCACCCCTTGTCCCTGACACCCTCCCCCTGGTGACCCAGCTCAGGACACAGACTGACCGGCTTGCTCAGGACCTCTCTACCAACACCATGGCAGCCCCATTCCAGATGCAGAAGACCCCGGATTCCAGCATCAAGGTGGGCAGGCCTCCATCAGGCAACAAGAGGAAGGCTGGCTGGCTTTGAGGTGCCTGAGAGTTAGGGGCACTGGGGTCAAGGTTAGACCATGGCTCAGACCTCATTCTGTAGTTTTGCAGGATGTATAAACCCTGTGCCCGGGGCACCTTCTCTCTGATAAACGCCCACCCTCCCCGGGCTCTCCACTTGCCTTTCCTCCCCCATCAAGAGAAAAGAGCTCTGCCTGCACCATTCTTTCTCTTACCCGGTACTGAGGCTTGGGCTGACTCTCTCGCCTTCCCAGCCTCATCCCCACACATGTGATAACAGTAATAATACCTGCCTCGGGGCGCCTGGGTGGCTCAGTCTGTTGAACGTCCGAGTTCGGCTCGGGTCATGATCTCGCGGTTCATGGGTTCAAGCCTCACATCGGGTTCTGTGCTGACAGCTCAGAGCCTGGAGCCTGCTCCGGATTCTGTGTCCCCCTCTCCCTCTGCCCCATCCCTGCTCAGGCTCTGCCTGTTTCTCTCTCTCTCTCTCTCTCTCTCTCTCTCTCTCTCTCAAAATAAATGTTAAAAAAAAAAAATAATACCTGCCTCTGTTACGAGGAGTAAATGAAATAAAGCACCTGGCAAGGGGCAGCCGGTCGGGCACCGCTGTGATTTCACTTTTCTGCTTCATCAGCCCGTGCTCTCGCACATTCTCTACGTACAGATACACACCCCTACACATACAGGCTCCATTCTCAATGAAGGCCTTAGGCTGTGTTTCCGGAGCACCACAATTAGTTGCAAAAGAAAAATCCAGTCGATCGACAGCTTGCCTCGATTCATAAAGGCAAACACTGAAATGCATGTCCATATCCCAATATCTGAGTAAAGCTTTCCATTTTTATCTTCACTTTGGGTTCTACCTAGACAAATGAACTACCTTACACCCTTGTTAGGAACAAAGAGGGAGCGTGAGCAAGCAAAAGCAAAACAAACAGAACAAAGAAACAAAAAAAGTTACCTTTTTCTCTTTCAATTTCTCTTTTAATCCTGAAGTCCCAATTAAGGAAATGATGCAGATAATTTAGGCCACAGTGTTGTTGATGGGTCCGTTAATTAGTGATTGCGCCTAAAAATATCAACCATGGAGATAACAAAGACAAAGAGTGCTAAGAGAGTTCTCTGGAACTGCCTGGCCACTTCCCCTGATCTCACCTGACTGACTGCCCCAGGGAGTTTGTACCGTGACATACAGCCAATCTCAGCTCTCCCAGAGTAAATCCTGAAGCCCCTATTGAAGAAAAGTTATTCATGACACTAGTTAAAGACAGTAAAGTCCAGTTCATTCAGAGAGGGCTGCTACAATGGGGTTTTGTAGTCTTGGAGAGAGATGGTGTTCCACTCTGAATACAGCAAGGAAACACAGCCAAGGAGCAGGGTAGGGGGTCAGTGGATGGAAAATGACAAAGAGGAAGCCTCAGGGGCCAGGGGAATTCTGGCTAAACCAACCTGACAGGATTCTTGCTGAGGGCAGGCCTGGGTGATCAGACATCACCCTGGGGGCTGGTGGAGGTTGAGGCACCAGGTCAGATTATCCCGAGTGATCAGATATCAAGAGTGGGGGATTCTGAAGGAACTGACTTAGCAGGATTCTTGCTAAAATTGGAGAGGCGAACATAGAAGCCCCAAAAGTCAAGGCCTGGTCAAGAAGAGTTCCAAAGGAGGCTGAGTAGCATTTGGTCAAGGAGAGACTCTTTCGCCACCCTAGAGCAGTTACATGGCCCCAGTTCAAGACTGGCTGAAGATCCACTGTTAGTGTCAATGACAAGGTAAGGACGAGGGGCAGGAAGTTCACAGCGGTGGCCTCCACCTAGATCCAGGGGTAAATGTTTTAAAATGACTCCTTGATCTTTTAGAGTTAGTTTAAGAAAAAGCCACCCAAATCTCTTAGGCACACAAAATGCATCATATGAGAAAGTTTTCAAAGGGGCCTCGTCCCACAGCACCCCGCTGACGGGGTTAATTTCTCGAAGGCTGGAGTTAGCTTGGTCAGTTTTAAATGGTTTCCGTGTTTTTGATCCTGGATGAAAATCTCTGTATCCAGAGAATGGACTTGTCTGCACAGGAGGGCATCTGTGTGGGGACAGCATCACCATTTGACCACAAGAGCTCAAATCGTGTGTATTTAGCACAAGAGCTTCCAAAGTGGTTACACCTTACAGTGCAAGAATGCTTTCTCTCAACCAACCAACTCTTCCATATAGAGTCTATATTGTTCAGGTGTGCAGGACCCACACACACATAAAATCACCCGTTGATCCCTTTCCCCACTGAAAAAAAATTAATACCACTGCAATAATAGTATTATTATTAGCAATAATAGTCAACAGTCATTGAGAAATTACTCATTGTCAAACATTTGTTCTAAGGGCTTTTGTAAGAATTAGCTCATTTATTACTCACAACAACCATGTGAGATAGGTATCATTATCTCCATTCTACAGGTGAGGAAACTGAGGTGCAGAGAAAGGGTGTCAGACCTGAGAGCCTCTTAACCACGATATGGCACTTCCTGTTGGTCATCAGCTCCCCTGTCTTTGCAAATCTATCCAGTGACCCTAAATCTAGGGAATGAGAGTTCACCAGGCCTTCGGTGACTGACATCTGGAAATCAGGCCCATGTTTTCAAAATGCCTTCACACCTCTTTCTCCCCAGGTCCTTAGGGCTGGGTCTTCATGACCATCCTTGCCTTTTGGCAACTGTTGTGGCCTGGGTTCTGTGGGATACGTGCTTTAGAGACAAGACCACTTTATAGACAAGACCAGGATTTATTTCGTTTTGTGAGTTGGCTTCCCCAGGCCTGTGAGGGCATCACAGGCATGGCATCTGAGAGAACGTTCCTGGAGGAAACAGCCTTGTCAGTGTGCAGGTACCGGTTTAAATTCCAGACCCTGGTTTTTAAGACACACATCTGCAGTGGGCATATGCATGGTGATAGATGAAAACAGAAATGGTTTTTCCGTTGTATCTGTATTATTAGATTTGACCCACCATCGGAACAGCAAAGAAAGAGTGGAAAATTAAAGGTGATTTGATATTAGCCTCCTATTCATATTAGAAAAAGTAACTGCTCTTGCGGTTTCCCTCACAGAGGTGTCTTTATTCATTTGACATGCCTTTAATAACTAATTCTAGCTGTCTGTTTGCCAAGAAAGATTTCCTACGGGCAGACTTGAAAGTGACTCGGAACTCTTTGCATGCCCGGCTTCAAATGATCCCAGAACAGCAAACATTCAGCTTCCCTCCAGACTTCTGAAGTGTGGGAATAACATGAAAGAATGGACAAGAATCATTCTTCAGCCCGCGTGTGCGAGGAGCGCAGCTGTCTGGCAGAGGTTGCGGCTAGGTCTACGTGGACCAGGCATAGAGAGATTTGGAAATAATCTCATGAATCCGACCCACGGAGTCAGCCAAACCAAACGATTTATTTCAAGAAAATAAATCGACTTTGGGGCCAACAGGATCCGGGTCAGTCGGAGACAGACTGGGGTTTCCTCCGTCTGCGTAGACCTGGAGTGGGCAGAGAAAGACAAGGAAAACCACCACGACAGCGTTCAGAGGGTCACAAGCAAAAAGCCCACACTGTGCATGTGTATAAGTATTCACAGGAGTGGTTATTTATTCATCTACATAAGTCAGGCTGACAATGATCCTACCTAGGAGGTGATGACTCCCATTTTACAGTTGTAAAAACTGAGCCTCTGAGATGTTAAATGAATTGTCCAGGACACACAGTTTGGGGGGCAGAATGTTCGCTAGTCCTTTACCAAGCACTTCCCTTTTCCTCCTGGGCACACAGCTAGATGCTGTTTCCAGGTTCCCTTGCAATTAATTAGATGCAACCATATGACTTAGCTCTGACCAATAGAAAGCAGGTAGAAGTGACATAAGTCCTTTCCAGTTCTGGCCCACAAAACCTTGCGTATAGGCAGTTGTGCCTACACACAATTGTCTCTTTTCCTATTCAGGGGCTGAATGGGGAGGATGCTGAGCATCTAGAGGAGGATAGAATCTGAATATGGAAGAACGTAGAATCCTCCATTAACTGCTTTGAGCAGAGCCCCTTCCTCACACTGTTCCCGCAGTGGATGTCGATATGAGCTGGAAATAATCTATTGGGTTAAACCCTGAAATTTGGCAATGGTTGGTTCCACCAGAAAGCTGAAACTGACTAATACAATTCATAAGCTGCTCTAAACCCAAAGACTCCAAAGACGGTGCTCTCACCCCCTTTCTTGTCTGAAACTGCACTGAGTCTGATCAACCCTCTAGCTTTTTTTTGAGTCTTATGCTTTGTCCTGCCCTACCTAGCCTAAGGTGGTGATTTCTTAGCTTTCTGCTTTCCTATCTATGCAGACACGTTCCTGGTTTTCAAGAATCTGATCAAAGCTACTCCTTCTATCTCTTGGTTAATCCTTCCCCATGTGGGGCTCTGGGCCTCTGATTGCCTTTGATTTCTCCTCTCCCATATGGACACATCTAATCAGTTACTAGTGTCTTTTCCACGCTCCCCCTTCCCTCCCTTTCCTCAGCCAGCACTCTGTTCTGGCCCTCATCATGTTTCACCTGCTGTAATCATAACACCCTCCACACTTGTCTCCTCCCTCCTTCCCATCATCCTAGCACCTCCAAAAGGATCTTCCTAAAACAGATCTGGTCCCAGCATCCCCCGCGTTAAATTTTCCCATGTGAAGTCTATCAATATCAAAAACACAAATGGCCTTCGAGGAAGCAACTCCATGTCTATGAATTTATAGACACGTGTACAAAGTGACTTACATACTAGGATATTCACTGCATCGTTGTTTGAAGTAAAAAAGGAAGTGGAAACACCAAATGTCCATCAGTTAGAGTCTTATTAAATAAACTACGGGACACAGTATGCTTCACCTAAAACTCTCCCAAGATCTATGGTTAAGTATAATCAGCAAGGTACAAGTAAGTGTATATACACGTGAATATTTGCACTTAAAAAGCATTGGGAAGATAGATTCACATACGTGTTCGCAACGACATGGAATATCTCTGAAAGAATGCACGAGATACTAGAGTAATTGTAGTTGCTTCCGGAAAGACAACGGAGGGACTGCCAATCGGGGATGGGATGGAGACTTACATTTCACTGAATATATGTTTGTATTGTCTGAGGATTTTACTCTACATGTGTATTACTTTAAAACATTAAAATAAAATGTGACTTTCTAGTGCTTATTTGACAAGGTGAAATCTCTTAGTATGACAGGAAAGGTTCTCCAAGTTCTGGCTCCAACATGCTTTCCTGCTCGCTGCTCTCTCACCCTTGTGCACCTTCTCTGAACATTCCTGTACTCCCCCCCCCCCCCCATCTGTGCCTTTGTTTAGGTCTCTCTCCCGGAAAGTCCCATCCCTGCTCGGCAGGAATTCATCTCATCGGCTATCTCCTTGTTTTCTTTATAACTCTGTAGTCTGGTGCTTTACCCTAGTTCGCTGCGTGTTAGAGGTAGGTGTCTTTCTTTCTTACAAGATGGTATGACGTCTTACACAAAGAAAGTGTTCGAAATATGCCAGTTCTTTCCACCAGATTTATACTTCTGTGTCTCAGCTACAGCTTCTGAGAAAGGCTGGAAAGGGGGCAAGGGATGGCTTGCCCTTCCCCCCATGCAAGGAGCATGATCTGGAATCCACCCCATCAAGCTGGGGGCTGCACAAGGTCAGCAACACATCTCAGCCTGGGACACTTTATAAGAATACACCTCCTTCCTCTGGTTCACTCTCAAGGTCACTTCCCTCCCCATCAATGCCCAAAACCCCACAAAGTCAGTGGTGCTGCTGTGCTCAGGACTGAGTATTGGGTCTGTAGAATCAGGCCTGGTTGAGAGGGAGAGAGAGGGAAAGAGAGAGAGAGAGAGAGGCATCCATTGCCCTGGACCTGGGGTTTAAACTCAGTTGTCACAATTATTTGAAGCCTATTAAGTTTATTTATGTTCCAGAGCAGGTCCACTAGAGAAGGACCATCATAGTCGTAAATATCAAGACTGCTGTTCTCCAGACACAGCTGGGGCCATGGGCCCCTCCCCTTCTCAGCTCTGCAGGCGCTGCCTATAGGCATAAACCACGCACTGGGATTCAGTGCACTGGGATTCACTGACACCGTGACCAATTCTGTCAGTCCAGCCAGCACAGCACATGCTTCTACACATTATGTGTGGCAGGAATGTGTTTGAGAAAGATGCTCTGTGGAAGAGATGGTGTCTTCCAGTCCTAGTCCAATCAAATACGAGGTTTCGGAGACTAGCAGTCCAGGCTTTCGCCTCAAAGAACCATGGGGATCTCAGGATGGGCATTGAGCCGTGGGCACATCCATCTGGAGATCCTTCTAACCCAATCTAGAAGTCTTTAAGAGAACAAAGGACTGCTGGAGATACCCTCTGAGTTCCCGGCTGTGTGAGGGTTTTTTCATTTCACTCATCAGTGTGGGTTAGGAGACCATTTAGTCCTAAGGCCCAGTGTTTTCCAAAACACATCCCACTATACACTGGTCCTGAAAGATTCTCCATGAAAAAGTAAAGGAGATTCTGTGATCAAAAAAGTTTAAGAAACACTGAAAACTAAACCTTCCTCTGGTGAGATTAACAATGCACATCTGCATATTAAAGGCCCTAAGAAGTCCGGCAATAAAGAAATTTGTTTAACACAGTGTGCTGTAAATATATTTGACAAAAGAATCCTCTTTTTGGTGATACCTATGAACATCCCTTGATAGGAGTGTTACCAAGAGTACATTTTGGGAAAAACTGCTTTTAGAGATGTGTATGTCCCCTCCCCACCCCCCCAGTCCCTCCAGTGAGTGTTTCATAAGCTTTAGCATAGTCTGGAGTGGCGAGGTGGGGGGAGTCAGGGAGGAAAAGAGGAAAACTTCTGTAACTTTCCCCTTCCTGCCTTGGAGCTGTCAAGTCTGGCTGACGCACCTGCCCAAGACACATGCTTTTTCTCTCTCTGCTGGTTCTCTCCTCTGTCCCAGTCTGGGATGCTGGGGGAAGGAAGGCAAGTGTCAATTTCAACTTCAGCCAACTGAGCCGTTCCCTGCCTATCTGTAGTTTGGCCCTCCATCTGTGCCCACTGGCTGATTTAATTTTCACCGCTCTTGTTTCTAAAGAGTAAAATTGAAAATTTACCATCTGTTCTTTTTCTTACTTTTCTACAAGTTTACCTTTTCCAGGAAGCCGCACCTGATCAAGGAGAGCACGTGGTTGTCCAAGTTGGTCCCTCGATTAGCAGTACCTGGGAACTTGCTAGAATTGCAAATTCTTCAACCTCAACTGACTTGGACACTGAGGGTGAGGTCCAGCAATCTGCGTTTCACCAAGCCCCCCAGGTAATTCAGATGCAAGTCATTAGTCTAGGGGTCTTAGAAATCTCTTCTCTGAGCAGGTCTGTTCTACCTCATGCATTTTCTGTACGTGTTTTTATTTATACCACACCCAAGTCCAAAAAGGAAAGAATAGATGACAGCCGGTATTAAAATTGTACTAGCACCGTTAAAACACATTTACAGATAAACACTCTTCTCGCCAATAAATGTGCTCACCTCTTCCAGGGCTCAGGAGGCCGTCCCTGACCCATTCCAAAATGTCCGTCTCCTCCCCCTGTTCCTCCTCCTCCCTTTCCTCCCCTACTTTATTTTTTTTTCTTTGCCTTTATTTTTTTTTTAACTTTTGTAAGCTTTATTTATTTTTTTTTTAATTTTTTTTTTCAACGTTTATTTATTTTTGGGGCAGAGAGAGACAGAGCATGAACGGGGGAGGGGCAGAGAGAGAGGGAGACACAGAATCGGAAACAGGCTCCAGGCTCTGAGCCATCAGCCCAGAGCCTGATGCGGGGCTCGAACTCACGGACCGCGAGATCGTGACCTGGCTGAAGTCGGACGCTCAACCGACTGTGCCACCCAGGCGCCCCTAAACTTTATTTATTTTTGAGAGAGAGAGAGACAGAGTGTGAGCAGGAGAGGGACAGAGGAGGGGGGGGACACAGAATCCGAGGCAGGCTCCAGGCTCTGAGCTATCTGTCAGCACAGAGCCCCACACGGGGCTCGAACTCACGAACCGTGAAATCATGACCCGAGCCAAAGTTGGGATGCTTAAACAACTGAGCCACCCAGGCGCCCCTTTCCTTTGCCCTTATTATCATGTAATATGTTATATAATTTATAGTTGGGGGGCAGTTAATACTTTCTCACTCCCTCTTAGAATATGAGCTCCCTGGGGGCAGGGCTTTTCATCTGTTCTGTACCCCTGCTTTATCCCCAGCACTAGAGCGGCTCCCGCCTTAACGTGTATTTGTTCAATAAATAAACCTTATAAGGATGCAGGGGAGGGCTGGTGCCCGTGATTAAACAGAGTTTCACTCAGAGCTTCCGGAGTTACAAAGATCTCTTTATCTAATAAAAGGAGATCAGACACTTCTGGAAAGGACAGAATCAGCAAAGAGACCCTCCTTTTGCCCTGAGGACTCCTCGGGTGGGTAACAGCAATTCCTGATAACAAGTCCCTGGAGGCTCGTCCGCTGAGGGCTGGTGCTGGAGACCAGCTTCCACCCCAGTCACAGGGAAATTTCTCTTTTCTCTCTCTGGTGAGAAATGGGCAGACTCCTGCCCACAGATGTCTGTGCTGAACTCGTCTCCTGGCAGGAGAGGCAAAAGAGCACGAATTACAGGAAAATGTGTGCTGTTTCATCACTTTTGTAGGTTAAATGTGGAGGGACAAAGGGAAGGAGGGGAGAGCATGTGACCATATTGAGTTCTTTTCACTAACCGGCTGGAAGGGGGTAGCCCCCACCTCGGAAGAATGTATCCAGCACTGATAAATTTATAAAGTATTTGACCTTTAATCAATCCTAATATTTTCAATCCACAGAGCCTTCTTAAACGCCTGCAGCCCTGCCCCTGGACCCCTATTCATCACAATTACCGCTCCGACTGTCGGAGGCAGTGCATGAAACGACACACGCTGACGTCCAATATTTTATCACTAATAAAGAGAAACATCCCAAGTATTTGCACAGTTCTGATACTTTCCAGCCCGAGCCCAGGCAAAGGGGGAGCTTGGTGATTTATGCTCACCGCCCGGCATTGTTAATTGGCCTTCTCGGCTGGAGCCTCTGGGACCACTGCTTGCCTTTGCTTCACAGCCTGGGACATGGGTGTGGGGAGAGTGGGCAGGGCTCACCGAGCACACAGTAGGCTCTCACTCGGCATCTGGGAAGTGGTGTGAAGCGCTCTAAAGGGCGATTTTTGAAAATCACGATTTGGCAAGTGCTTGCCTACACTGGTGGCTTTGTAAACAGATCCGATGTTTACGAGGAATCTTGTTCCAGTTGTTGCCAGGGCCGTGATCCGCCTCCAGTTCCATGTCTCGCCTTCCTGCCTTCCTCCCATCCCCAGGCAGTGTCTGCCATCCAGCCCCGTCCCTCCTCAGCTGGAAGGCCCTCCCTCCCGGCCTCCCAGCTCCAAAAGAGGGAAGCTCGGTTTCCAGCCGCAGCGTTTAGACGGCCCACAGGCTGCGTCTACATGGCACCCAAACATCTGGATGAAATGTAAATAAAACAAGCAGATGTTTCTCCTTCATTCCAGCAGGTGCCTTGGCAGAACCCCCAGCCTTGAGCTATAGGGGAAGGGCTCTCTGGGTCCGGGGCCCAGATGGGGGTGGAGGGGCTGTGCACCACTGCCCTTGTCAGGGGCCTCACAGACAGGAGTGAGCAAAGAAAGCCAGACACCCCTAGAAATGGATGATAGCATCTGTGTGGACAAGATGAAAGGTTTGGGAGCTGGGGTGCAGGAGGAGGGCTCGAGGGAGAGGGGTCTGAAGGCAGATCAGTGGGGAAAAGAGCTGGTGCCACATCCCTCTTTCATTTCATCGTGACAAAGGGTTTTCTGAACCTCCACATTCCATACCACTGCCTTCCAGGAAAAGGGACTGTCCTGAAGAAACAAGAAATGGCTTCCTTCTTACCCCCAGGGGCTAATGTGCAAGGGGTGTTGGACTCTAGGGACAGAGGGTACCCTGGGGCTTAGAAATGGCACAAAACTCCCCCTTCTCACCCCATCTTCTATGTAACAGAAGACCAAGGGACAGCCACATTAGACTAATAAGGGGGGCTGAGAGGGGCGCCTGGGTGGCTCAGTCGGTGAAGCTTCCTGACTTCAGCTCAGGTCATGATCTCACGGTTCGTGGGTTCGAGCCCCACGTCGAGTTCTGGGCTGACAGCTCAGAGCCCGGAGCCTGCTTTGGATTCTGTCTCCTTCTCTCTCTGCCCCTCCCCTGCTGGCACTCTGTCTCTTTCCTCTCTTAAAAAATAAATCACTATTAAAAAAAAATTTTTTTTAAGTAAGGAGGTTTGGGATACTCGTGAAAGGATCATCGAGGAAGGACAGGGCTTCAGAGGACCAGAGACAAAAGGAGATTCGCTGGTTACTACTTGCCTTTCCTCCTTCCATCCTCTGTACCCTGACTCTGTGTGTCACATAACGCCCTCCCCCAGTCCTGTCTTCCATTCCCCTGGGCTTGTGTGTGACACTGAACACGCTCCCCGGTCCTGCCCCCCACTTCCCCAGACTCTGCGGGTAGCACTAAACACACTCTCATCCCTCAGGTGAACCGTAGCCGGTGCCCTCCCTTGGCACCCCCCATAGCCCTGGGGTGTCCAACCAAACACGTTCCCCAGAACCACCTGCCTTGGGAGGAGCTTTTTTACCTCCCTGTCTCCAGAGACACCTTCAGGACCCTACAGGGATCCTTTGCCCCACCCCCAGCCCGGCACAAGCAAGCATTGTGCGGAGCGCGAGCGCGTGTACGAATGTGTGAGTGGGCGTGTGTCAGAGGTGGCAGCCATCAGAAAGAAGCCTCCCCCATCCATCCACTGATTATTGCATTTTGCGCCCAAAACAAATATCTTCCTTTGGCCTCACTGTTCCTATCTGTGAAACTGAGCCACAGCTGGACCTCAAGCTATTCGGGACCCATGGGAAAGGGTCCAGTTCCCGGCAGGGGTTGAGAATTCAACCACCGGACCGTGGTCAGGACCGAGTGAGGCCTAGTTTGGGGGAAGGAGATTGTGCTTTGATAAAGAAGTAACGTTTTAGTTTTGTTTTTCTTGGGGTTTGTTTTTGTTTTCTTTTCAATGTTTTTTTTATTTATTTTTGGGACAGAGAGAGACAGAGCTTGAACGGGCGAGGGGCAGAGAGAGAGGGAGACACAGAATCGGAAACAGGCTCCAGGCTCTGAGCCATCAGCCCAGAGCCCGACGCGGGGCTCGAACTCATGGACCGTGAGATCGTGACCTGGCTGAAGTCGGACGCTTAACCGACTGCGCCACCCAGGCGCCCCTTTGTTTTTGTTTTTAATGAAACAGGAAGCGCCAAGCAATGCCCCAAGCCTCCGGGTTTTCCAGGCAAAGACTCTCACCCCTGATAACTACAGCAACCCCTGAAAGACGCAGAGGGCTTCCTTTCCCATTTTGAGGGGAGGGAGGTAAGAATCAGACACAAAGAAAACCGGAGTACATGGGTGATCCGGCTCCCCTTTCCCCAAGTAGCCTCGCTTTTTAGCATCATGGGTTAGAAGTTTATAGGAATTCTGGATCCATGGTTTCCTATGGTCGCCTTTACAGATCTTGTTAATTTATTACCCGTGGTTACGCTTTTAATGGAAATCATGAAGAAATGGCAAAGGAAACATGAGCTAATTTTTTTCCAGTGACACATTTCACTGCTATTTAAATAGCCGTTTTGCCAAACCAAACACAGCGCTTACAGCCAGCGGGGACACATGAAGGAGATCACTGTGGCCGATCCTGCCTGCGGCATCCAGAACAGGCGAGACTTTCTCTCAGCTTCCCTAAGGGCCGGAGGCCAAGGAGGGTGGACTGGGGTGGGGTGGGGGAGGCGGGTAGAGCTGGAGCCTGGGGCACAGCTGGAGCCCCAGAGCCCTGGTGACGTGCAGCTCCCACCCTCTCCCAGGCAAGGCCATTTCACTCCTGCCCGGAGCCTCCTCCCCGCACCCCCCTGAGGGGCCCTGGGGTGACTGTTGCCCCCAACAGCATAGGAGGCCCCCCAGAGCGGGCCACAACCAGGCCACTGGCAAGGACTGCCCGACTCTCCCTGCTGGATGACATGTTCAAGCCTCTAACTGGGAACACTATCGGGTTGTGTAAAACCAGAGACGGACTTTCTGGGGGAAGCCTGGCCAGCTTTGTTCCAGTTCTGTGGTGGCAGTGGCCGTTACCGTGACCACGCTTGCACAGGGCGCCTTTGTTGGGCAAACCCAGAGCCCCTGACTTCTCCTCAGAAACAGCCTCTGACGTTTTCTTGCTCCCTGGCTCTGGGGCTGTGATGTCACCAAGCATTTATTAACTTTTCAAGAAGCCAATTGAGAGCTGTGGCACTTGGCAAGAAAGAAGCCAGGGCCCGGGATATTGGAGGCAGGGGAGGGGGAGGGGGAAATCTTCATAACGCTCTGGTCAGAACCTCCCCCAGATTCAAAACCGCAGTGGGATTGAGAGAAGCATAGCTCTCAGGGGCCCACGTCCAGCCCTCGGACCCCTTGGATGAGTTGTCAACCTCAGGGGCCCTGTGAGAACCCCGTGGCCAACGTGCCCATGGTGAGCTCCTCTGACGAACATCAGGGTGGATCATTCCAGAAGGGGGCACGAAATGGGGAGAGAACATCCTGGAGGGAGGAGACCGAGCCAGCAGGAGCTGGGGACTAGGCCCCACCCAGGCCACCAGCAGATCTTGAACGAGTCTGGCTGTGTTTCTATTCCCCTCAGTGCGATGCTCTGTGGCCCCCGGGGCCCCCTGTGAGTGTCAAGGTGGGCAGAGCAGAGGGGCTATGACAGAATTCGGGCAGCAGGCCTGCTGGCATACTGGGAGAAACCACTCTCCCTCCTCCACTTTCCAGGGAGAAAACCCACTTTAGCGAGGCTCTGGAGAGAAGTTAACTGTCGTCTTCCCTTTGCCAAAAAGTATATTAAATTCACTGACCACATTTTTCCAAACCCAAGTGCAGAGGACATTAGATGCAATGCACACTGGCTGGGCTCTGGTGCGCTGGGCACCCCACACATTTCATTTTGCATTATTAATATTTAAACCAAAGCAGCTGTTCTCGGCACACAGAGCCCAGAGCCTGCCCAAGGCTCCAATGGAGACTTCTCCCTGGGGCCAGATGCACCAGCTCAGAAGCCCTTTGTTGACCCTCAGGCCTTGGGCCACCTGGGGCAAAATTCCCCAAGCAGCCGTTCAGTAATCTGCGATGACATTTCTGGGACATTTCTGGGCAAGGGGGCTTGGTGGTTTGTTGGCAAAAGCAGATTCTCTTGATCTGGCTTAGTGGAGATTCAGCGGGGTCCGCCCTGAGATTTTTCAGAGTGGGGAAAGTATCTCTTGAAAACACCAACCTCCTCTTCTAAGCCCTCTGCCTCAGGGCTGGGTGCTCCCCCAACTCTTTTCTCCTTCAAAACCACAACTCTCATACGAAGATTTTGTGCCTTGGAGCCCGGGGTCCTCCTCCTGGGCATTTGCACGTTAAAGCCTCACCTTTTAAGCCTGGGCGGGGAGACTCTTGCCTAAGTCTGGGGGCCTGCTTGGCCAACAATACGCTACAACCAAATATAGAAAACTCCTTCCCAGCCTGCCTTCACTCCTTCACCGTCAGGACCCCGTCCTCCAGCCACCTGGGGCCGCTCTGTCTCCCTGACACTAAACACTGTCCTTCCATAGACCATCTGCTCCTCCTACTTGCCTTTGAAGTCCCAGACCAAAAGTCACCTCCTCTCTGCTACCACCTCCCACCCCCAACCCCAGGATGAACTTACTTACTCCTCTCTCCTGCCATAAGGCTTTATGTCCCCACCCCCATATTTTGTCATATATCTCATTATATTGCAAAATTTTCTTAATAAAAGTTAATATTTGTTGAGCACTTTCTACATACAAGATGCTTTAAGTAGAATTATATACTGTATACTTTTCACAATAACCCTCTGAGATGGGTTCTCTAATTATCCCCATTTCACAGATGGCATAACTGAGGCTTAGAGGTGGCGAGCAGCCTGCCCAAGGTATCTGTTTCCCCCAGAGACTATGAGCTCCCCAATAAGGGGTTCTGTGTCTTGTGCATCCAGGTCTTACCTAACACACAGTCCCATTTTAGGCGCTCAGTCTCTGCTTGTTGAAATGCAAGTAAAATTAAATGAAGCCAGCAGTGGGGCGCCTGGCTGGCTCAGTCAGTGGAGCCTGTGACTCTTGATCTCAGGGTCATGAGTTCAAGCCCCACATTGGGTGCAGAGATTACTTTAAAAAATTTTTAAGATTATGGGGCCCCTGGGTAGCTCAGTCGTTAAGCTTCCGAGTTCGGCTCAGGTCATGATCTCGCGATTTGTGGGTTCAAGCCCCGTGTCAGGCTCTGTGCTGACAGCTCAGAGCCTGGAGCCTGCTTCAGATTCAGTGCCTCCCTCTCTCTCTGCCCCTCCCTCGCTCATGCTCTGTCTCTCTCTGTCTCTCAAAAACAAACAAAACATTTAAAAAACTTTTTTTTAATTTTAAGATTAAAAAAAATTTAAATAAATCCAACAGAAGGATTTTCCCAGGTCAGGATCTGCTGAGATATCCTAGTGTCCCCATTTTCTTGAGGGGACTGCCCACCTCTAGCTCCTAGGGAAAGAGGAGTACCAACCTGGCAGTTAACCAGACCTGGATTCAAATTCCAGTTCCTCCTGAACTTAAACTAGCTGTGTCTCTGTTTGCCCGTTTGCAAATTGGTGAAAATAATAACGCCAGCCTAATTTAGCCGTTACAATGACCAATTCAGACCTGCTGGAGCTAGTCTGGAGAGGTGAGGTGGCTGTAAGGACTACAGGAAGGGATATGCGGAAGCATCTAACCCAGCTCTTGCCACATTATAGACACTGACATCCAAGACAGGGCAGTGCTTGAACAGCAGTGATGCACACAGTGTGCTACACTTATACAGGGCTCCATAAGGCACTGCCAAGTGCATCTCTTCATCTAAGCCTCACATTACATTATGATCCTGCATGCAGACATCCAGTGCCGTATGACAAACCACCCCCAAACTCGGTGAGTGACTTAAAACGATAGCGTTACTTTTGTTCGCAAATTTGCAAGGTGGGCAGGGCTCAGCAGAGAAGCCCTTCCTTGCTACTTCATTCACTACCACCTGGGTGGGGCAGCTTGAAGGCTGAGGGTCGGAATCACTCTCGCTCCCACGTCCGCCTGTGCTGTTGGCTGAGACCTTGGCTAGGACTCTCAGCCGGAATCGACAGACGAGTGCCCTCTCCATGTGGCCTGCGCTTCCTCACGGCATGGCAGCCAAGCTCCAGTGCAAGAAACAGACAGAGACAGAGAAACGGACAGAGAGAGAAACAGCCAGCCAGTGGAAGCCACATGCCTCTTATGACCCAGCCTAGGAAGCCACACAATGTCATTTCTGAGACATCCTATTTGTTGCGGCGGCCCCAGAGACCTGCCTAGGTTCAAGGCAAAAGGACACAGACCCTGTCTCTTAATGGAAAGTGGTAAGGTTGTGGAAGAGCATGTGGCACTAGAAATACTGCTATGGCCCTTTTGGAAAATACACAGAGCCCCAGTTTATAAAGGAGAGCACCGAGGCAGGAAGCTACATGGCCAGTGCAAGAGCACAGAACCCTTGAGTAGCAGAATCAGAACTGGAAGCTGGGTCTTCTGACTCCAAACCCCAGGTTTTTCCCACTGAACAGTGTGCCTTCCAACCCCATCTAGCGGGGCTTCAGAAAGGCCCAGGCCATTCCTGTATAACAAGGCCTTTCAGAGCCAGCCAGCCAGCTCCCTCATACACACACACACACACACACACACACACACACACACAGCTTCTCCCAGTAGTCTGTTTATCCCACTGGACCTGGTGAGGGGAAAAGCTCCTCACTGGGTCAGACCCCATTCTGCTTCACTGCCAGGCCGGGCTGAGCCAGGGGACCCAGGACTCCCCAGTGCTGGCGAGTCCTGATGCTCTGGGGTGAGGGTGGAGGGATTGACAGGGTGCAGTCTGGGATGTGTAATTCCAGACGACAGCGGGAGCTAAGAAGACTATGGGTAATTTGGGGAATTTTTGGAAAATGTGAGTGTGATGTCAGCGTCAGTGAAAGAAAGAAAGCTGGGGGGATGAGGGGGAGTCCTGGAGGGGCTGGCCAGGAAAGGCGAGGGCAGTCAAGTTGTAATGGGAGAAACAGTTTATTAGTCTAGAAAAGTTTAACTTGAAGCTCCCAGCCTACCTCCACGCCTCTGCTCAGCATGGGCAAATAGCACAGTTGTGATTATAATCCATGCTGGTTGAATCCAGGGGAAGAGGTGGGAATGTATTGATTTCTTCACAGATTATTAAACAACTAAGCATAAAGCCAGCTCTTCGCCAGACCAGGGCATCAGCAGTAGCTGGGAAATCTTGGCCTGGGTCATTGCATGTGGGAGGAGGCTGCAGAGGTCAAGGGTGGGGCAGCCCACCCCTCAAGAGTCTCTGGGGAATTTGGCTGATGCTTCTAGGAACGCTTTGATTGACTTGTTAAGGCTGCATCCCCAGAACTGGGTGCTCCTCTAACACCCTTCCCAGAAGTGACCTCAGGCCCGAAGTTCTCATTGAATCCCAGCCTTCATGCACAGAGCCAGGAAGCATTCAGCACACATTAGGGCAGCATTGTCCTGATGGCAATGCGTCATCCATCCACAGCCAGACACAGCTAGCTGGCCTCACGGTCTCCCACCCACTGCTACGATCCCTGTGGCCTTGGGCAAGTCACTGAACTTCAGGAAGACTGGGTGAAAGCGAAGCAAGAAGATCTACGCCAAAGAGCTGTTATGAGCCCTAACTAGGAACATAGGCTCCTACCCCAGAGTCTGACCTATACGATTAGATACACGGGCATTCTCATCCCCATCTGTTTTCCTCTTCCATTCTTTTCCACAAACCCCAAACTACGATTCATCCAAAACTTATCTAATTCAGACAAGCAGAGCCAGAGAGAGACAAAGCTGATAAAGTGTTGGGGGTGGTGGGGAGAAGAGATCCAAGGAGGCACTTTCTGCCTTCAGGAGGCACTGGTGTAGGAGGCCTTGTAGGACACTGGGCCAGAGCGGGGGTGCCAGCCCCCACTGTGGGGAGGGTTCCTCTTATCATCTTGTGCTGCTTGTCCTTAAGGTCCAGACAGTCCCAAAGCCACCCACTCCATCAGACCCCAGCAAGGTGCCAGCAAGAACAAACAAAAGCATAGGCACCAGGAGAGAGGCTGCTTCGTCGCTGTCTTGGAGACGTGGTCCCAAGCTTCTCTCTGCCTCTATTTTCTCACCCAGAAGATAGAGTTGGACTGATGGTGTCCTATTGGCTTCCTGGGTTTCATCCTCTTTCTCCTCCTGGCCCCTCCCACTGCTTGGCCCCTCCCACTCCTTCCCCTCAGGCCTCAGCCAGACAAACCAGGCTTATCAAAAGGGAGGAACTGGGCTGTAGGTTGTTCTCTAAAGTCCTTTCTGTGGCTGCAACTTCGGAGCCCCCTCACGCCGCCCCCACCCCGGCCCAGATTCCACTTTTCTGAGCCAGGACTGGGGTTTCGGTAGGGGGACCACAGCCCTTGACTTTCCTGGAGGACCCTGATGCTATTCTCACCCTTGTCCCTCATGGGTTTCTGTCCCTCTGGGGTGCTTGAAAGGTCTTAGGCCACCTCTCAAGGTTCCAAGTTAAAAATATTTTCTCTAGAACCTTAGGAATGGGACTGAAAAATAAACAGACTCCAATCTTGTCTTCAGGCTTTCTTTCGAGACTATTAACAGCCTGAAACAATCCTCCCCTCCCCTTTCTCCTCTCCTGGCAGATCCAGCATCCTCCAACTCAGTCCTGCCTGGGCCGGATTAGGGATGGGAGGAGGTTATGGTCCATGGAAGAGTCATACCATGAACTTTATGGGGTTTGCAGTGGCCAGGTGCAGAGCTGGGTCCCTCCTTTTCTCAGCAACAGCCAGAGAAACGAAATGCAGGCTCCAGAGAACATCCAGTTCTGTGGAGGGGCAAGTAGAAAGGCAAGGGGATGGGAAAACAAACAGGTTTATGAAGATAAAGGGGAGTTTTTGTACAGGCACAGGGGACAGCCTTCGGGTGAGGAGGAATAAGAGAGTTATGGGGAGATTGGTCATGTCATAATCAACAAGTGACAAGGGGTAGGATGTTTTTGTGGGTTGTTAGGAGGTTACCCACGATGGCAGTAATTTTCAGGCAGGTATTGGGAGCTGGGTTGAATCTGAGAAGAGCCCATGGCCACCTTTCACCACTGCTCACAATCCCCAGAGGACCCTGGCCATGATACTCCCTCCGGAACCAACTCCTGTCTCCCCTAACCTCAGACCTTCTGCTCCAGGGAGGAGCCTTAGGGCAGCTGGAGCCTAACATTCCCTGGGCTCTTCCAGCCCCAACATTTATCTTAGGGTTATTTTCACTCCCAAGAACAAAGAAGCTTTCTATTCAGCAAGTGGCGAGAACCCACACCTCTGACAAGCCATAGATCACCCTTGGGGAGAGCGGGAGGGACGGGTGGCCAGCACGTGGGGCTGCTTCTCCCTCCCACCCAGACCCTCAGAGGGGGCGTCTGGCTCGTGGCTTGCTGTAGGGTCCTGGGCAGAAGACAGAAATGGTGCAGGACAGACTGGTTCTGTGAGCCAGAGGCCAAGCTGTGTGGGAAGAGAGGGAAGTGAGGGTGGGGGCATGACTGACTCTCAGGAAGCAGTTCTGAGCAATCCGTGCTTGGACCCAAACTCCCTGGGCCCAGTCTCCTTACATGAGACATATGATGATCATCCAAATCGCCGGGATCGGGGAAGGGGGGAGGGGCCTCTAAAAATATAAAAGTAACACATGCCCACGGTCTATAAAGGCCAATACACAGAAAAGGTATATATCGGATTCAACACCCACAGTGCCTGCCACTGTGGCTGAATTTTTTTTTTAATATTTGAAGAGGAGTTTTAATTTTTATTTTTGTAGCTGAATTTCTTGTTTCCTTCAATAAATATATTTGAATACACTAGCATGTATAGGTATGGGCACACACCTATACATACATATGCTTATAAACTATCCGTTTTCAAACACTCGGTAAGAAATTAAACACATTGTTCTACAACGTCCTTTTTACATTTAACTATATAGCTTGTAAGTCACTCCACTTACTTTTGTACGTATAGAACTATCTCCTTTTTACTGACTGGTTAGTATTCCATTGCATGGCTCTTGATGGATATTTAGGTCATTTCCCGTCTTTTCCTATTACAAATAACACTGCACCAAATATCCACGTAACCTATTTCTTTGTACACATTTCTGAGTACCAGTAAGGTATGTTCCTAGAAGCAGAATCACCAGGCAGACCAAAGGGCATGTGCATTCATTCGATTCCAATGGATATTGCTAAACTGCTCTTTATAAACGCTGTTCTTATTTACACAGATGCCGACAATGCATGAGAGTGCCTCCCATCTTAGGCGAACACTGTGTGTTATACAACTTTTTGATTTACATTAATGTGATAGATGAGAAAAATGGCATTACGGTGTGGTTATACCTCGCATTTCACTCATTGCAAATAAGGTTAGAAAACTTAATGTGTTTAAAAGCCATGTGCACTTAAGGGAGCTTTAAAATATACAGATCCTTGCATCCCATGCTCAAAAAACTAATTCACTGAACCCCAAAACTGTATTTTTTAAAAGTGACTGGGGTAAGGATTTCTTACAGAGAACATAAAAAACACTTATCCATGAAAGAGAAGCTGATACACCGTCCTTTAAACTATAAATGTCGGGGCGCCTGGGTGGCGCAGTCGATTAAGCGTCCGACTTCAGCCAGGTCATGATCTCGCGGTCCGTGAGTTCGAGCCCCGCGTCGGGCTCTGGGCTGATGGCTCAGAGGCTGGAGCCTGTTTCAGATTCTGTGTCTCCCTCTCTCTCTGCCCCTCCCCCGTTCATGCTCTGTCTCTCTCTGTCCCAAAAATAAATAAACGTTGAAAAAAAAAAAAAACTATAAATGTCCATTCATTAAAAGAGAATGGAAAGTCAACCAACAGACTGGGAGAAGATATTTTCAATATATATATTCTACAAAGATCTAGGACCAGCATATATGAAGACAGTCCTACAAATCAACAAGAACAATTAAAAATCAACAACCGATTTTTTTTTTTTTTAGGTAAAAAAAGACACAGACACTTCACCAATGAAGATAAATGAACGACCATATACATATGAAAAGCTTGACTCATAACTCATCAGGGAAAGGTAAATTAAAACCACAGCGACATATGATCACCAGTAGCACTCTGTCTGGTATTCAACAAGCAACTTTCCAGGAATTAAAGCTTTTCTTTGGCGTCAATACTCCCATGAGGGCTGATGTTAAGCCGCCAAGGTGACTTCGCTGATCGCATAATGAGGAAGCGATGTAGACAATGGACGTTTACAAGCCACACAGGCTGGTTCCAGCACATCACTGAGACCACTACACAACTGCCGTGAAGGCTAAAATGAAAAAGTCTGACCATACCAAGTGCTGGTAAGATTGTAGAGGAAGTAGAACACTAACAGCTTGCTCGTGGGAAGTTGTTACTGGAAAAAAAAAAAAAAAAAGGTACAGTGTAAATTGGTACCATCAGAGCGGAAAACTGTCTCTTAAAGCTAAACATATTCTGATTCTATGAATATGTACACCCCCACAAAAATGAGTGCATATGTAGTGGCTATTTTATGTGTCAACTTCACCGGGCCAAGGGATGCCCAAACATTTGGTCAAATATTTTTCTGGGTGTGTCTGTGAGGGTGTTTCTGGCTCAGATTAACTTTTGAATCAGTAGGCTGAGTAAAGCAGATTGCCTCCCCTGATATGGGTGAGCCTCAGCCAATCAACTGAAGACCTGACTAGAATAAAAAGGCTGAGTAACAAGGAACCCCTCCTGTCTGACTGCACTGAACCAGAGGGCATCGATTCTTTGGGGCGTCTGGATTCAAACTGAAACATCAGTTCTTTCTGGGTCTTGAGCCCGCCAGCATTCAGCTCTCCTGGTTCTCAGTCCTCCGGTCTCTGAACTCACCATTGGTTCGGTTCTCCTGGGTCTCCAGCTTGCAAAACACAGATCCTGGGACTTGTCATGTGAGTCGATTCCTTATAATAAGTCTCTCCTTCTCTACACACACACACACACACACACACACACACACTACTGGCTCTGTTTCTCCAGAGAACTCTGAATAATATAGCATATGTCCACCACAAAAATGTATAAGAATGTTCATAGCAGTTTTATTCGTAAGAGTCAAAAACTGGAAATGATCCCAATGTCCACCGATACAGTAGCATGGATAAATATATGGTGCTAGACTTGTACCATGGAATACTATCCCACAATAAAAAGAATAAACTACAGATCTACACAACAGCATGCATGTATGTATATATATATATGTATATATATATATATATATGTATATGTATATCTCAACTTGGAGCATCCATGAAAATGTATTCTGAATATTCGAGATGCTCCATATTCTGATATGGGTGGTACCTACAAGGGTACGAAAATTTATCCAGCTGCACACTTAAGCTTTGTACCCTCTACTGTTCATATGATATACCCAATATAATTTTTAAATAAAAATGGTGTTTTAAAGCTAGCAGGTATTTCCGATGATCAGTCTAGTATAGGAAACACTGGACTTGGAATCAAAATTTCTCTTAGAGCCAGTGTTCTGTGAATGTGAGAAGAAACAGGCAGAATGGCACCAGGGCAAAAGCAAGAAGAAGGATGCTGGAGCACCTGCCTGGCTCAGTCAATAGAGTGGGCGGCTCTTGATCTTGTGGTCATGAGTTCAAGCCCTACATTGGACGCAGAGTTTACTTTAAAAAGAAAAAGAGGGGCGCCTGGGTGGCTCAGTTGGTTAAGCATCCGACTCTTGATTTCAGCTCAGGTCCTGGCTTCACAGTTCATGGGATCGAGTCCCACACTGGGCTCTGCACTGACAGTGCAGTGGATTCTCTTGACGCTGCTTGGGATTCTCTCTCCCTCTTTCCCTCCCTGTCTCTCTCTCTCTCAAAATAAATAAATAAACTTTTAAAAAGAGAGAAAAAAAAGAAAGAAAAAGGAGCAGCGAGTAGAGGCAAGGATGGAAAATGGAAAGACAGGGAGAGCAACTGAAAATACATTTAATTCAGCCAACATCTATTTAACAGCTGTTACGAGCAAGGCACTGTGCTAGGTAGCCAGAAGGTTAAAAATAAGCAGAGTGCAGCCCCTGCCCTCAAGAAGTTTGCCAGCTTGTGGAAGACATAATTGTACATTGCGAGGCAAAGCATGGTACATGCCCCACCCCCCAAAGGGGGCACCAAGAGAAAGCTCTGCAAGTGGAAAATGGCATTCGGTTGGGCATGAAGTTCATCTGGAAAGACTTCACAATGGGCCAGGCACTTGAACGAGGCCTCAAAGGATAGGGAGAATTCTGCTAGAGAGAGATGGTTGGAGGAAGATATTTATTCAGGATCCTTTCGAATGAGCCAGTGCACAGGGCCAGTGTAACCCTTGAGCACTGAAGCTCACCAGACTCCCCATGAGATGGATGAAGAAATAATCCACAGAAGTGGCTAGTGGATGTCTACTGACAAAGCCAGAAGGAGTTCCAGGTCTCATCCAGGGGCTAGAGATTTCCCAAGGAACCATAAAAGAGACAAATGTGCTCAGCCCTTCTCAGCACAGAGGATGAAGTTATTATTTGTTATGGATTCCTTAAAGAGCAGGGGGAGTAGGGGCTGCATGGGGACCAGAGTCAGTAAGAACAGGCTAGAGGCAATGGCCATAGTCCAGGGCTGGACCAGCCAGGACCTGAAGCAGGAAAATGGCAATGACAAGGCAAAGGTTGAAACACAGGAAAGCTGGAATCAACAAATTAAGACTACGGCATATGCTCCCTGAGGTAGGGGCTCTGTCTATCTTGAACAAGTGAATTTCCAGTGAATTTCTAGCACCTAGTGCGGTGACGGGTACATAGGAAATACATAATAATGTTTGTTGGACAGACTAAAAGGAGTGAGGGACAGGAAAAAGACAAAGATGACAGCCTTCCCCTGGGTGAAAATTTACGTGAGTAGGAAGAAGGGAACTCAAGAGAAGATGGTTTGGAAAGGAAAGAAGAAGATGATGGTTAACTGAGATAGAAATCCTAGCAGAACCCTCTTCTGGTGCAATCTAGTAGAAACAAGACCGTGGCTGGGACCAGACAACGAACTAACAATTTTATATGTGATGTCGTCCTCGAGAAGTGACTGTTGCAGCTGCATGGCCAGATGACATGGGCAAGAGAGAGAGCAGAGAGAAGATGAGTGAGGACAGAACTCAAGGGTAAGACGCTGGGGAGGGCAGCAGGAAAGGAGACAGAGAAGAATCGGGACAGTGGAGTATCGCCACAGTCCATGGAAGACAGAACTTCAAGAGGAAGACCCTCTCAGTTCAGTTCTATATGAGAAATAATTGTGTCCCCCTGCTCCACAGTAACCCAGAAACAGAAGAGTTTAGTAGACAGTGTGGACTTGAAATAGAAACAGACAAGCCTTGACTAAATATAGCTTTAGTGCCAGTTAATAGTGAAATCTTGAGCAAGTTCCTAAAACATCTATTTCCCAACTGATTGGATTCTGATTGGTTATAAGAGTGCAATTGATATAATCTATAATTCCAGGTTGCTGTAAGGATTAAGTAAAGGTATATGATAATAAATGAAATGTATAAAAATACCCAACAGAGGGACTATAACGTAGTTGGCATTCAATGCCTACTCACTACCCTTCTCTGGCCCTCCTGCGTACTAGGACCAGGAGTACTAGGACCTCCTGCGTACTAGGACCATTTGGGGAAATGACGCTCAACATAGACTACTTGAGGTATATGTAAGAGATCTAAGCACACTCCAGAACCACTTGCTAGGACCGGGGGGAGCCACTGCATGCTGGTCAAGCCACTGAACCTGATCAAGCTGCCCAGAATACTGCAGTCAGTAAGGAGATGTTGGTGACCCTGAAAAGATGGTGGCAGCAGCATCGAGGATACAAGAGCAGAGTCATCAACCATCTCCTTGGCAGCAAGAGGAAAGAGGCAGAAGTGCCACTGAAAGACTAACCACAGAGACACAAGTGTCCTTGGGTTGAGAGCAATCTGAACAAGTATGTGGGCCAGGGGAGAAGGCAAGCTAGGAGATACAAGAAAGACAAAGGCCTGGGGCTCCTGGGTGGCTCAGTCGGTTAAGCATCGGACTCTTAATTTCAGCTCAGGTCATGATCTCACAGTTTGTGGGATCAAGCCCCATGTAGGGCTCCACACTGACGGCCCAGAGTCTGCTTGGGATTCTTTCTTTCCCTCTCTCTCTCTTTCTCTCTCTCTCTCTCTCTGCCTCTACCCCACTGGTGCTCATGCTCTATCTCTCACCCTCTCAAAATAACTAAATAAGCATTAAAAAAAGGAAAGACAAAGGCTACTCAAGACACTCAAAGTGAAGGGCTCAAACCAAGGGGGGTGAACCAGGTTCCATGACATGATCCTAAGACTGGTATAACTTGAGGAGCCATGACCCTTTAAGAAGGCAAATTTATAAATTTATGATTACAAATTAGATACAAAACTGTATGTTTATTTAAAATGAGAAAATCATTCACACTAAAATTTTGAAAAAATTTTATGCTGATAAACACCACAATCACAAAACCCAGAAAAATAACATACATTTATTAATTAATTGCTCGATACACCCCTAGAATACTTTTAGGAAAAGTATTTTAGGTTTTGTGTGTGTGTGTGTGTGTGTGTGTGTGTGTGTGTGTATTTTTTGATTGCTTCCTCTTACATCAAAGGTTTTGTGGCATTATCTCCTATAGAGAGCACAGAAAAGTAACTCAGTCTTTCCCCCAGCATGGCTAATCAAAATTTGTTTTTTATTATTGATGGTTTAGAAAAAAATTCAGCTTCATAACTCGATATTGGTAATGTCACATAAATTTTTAGGATTGTTGTCATATTCGGGAAAACCACTATCAAGATCCTTTCGTCTAGAAGCTATGGTATTTCGCGGCATGTCAAGTTCTCTTGTACAGAGACTCATTCTAAACGTCCTTTGACTTGATAGTATCAATGAGCCAGGTTGTTGATTTTCTTACTATAGTGGTTAATCATGAGTGTTGTAGCAACTCACTGATGTCAGTATTAAACAAGACATTTAAATAATGATTCAGTGATGAGAATCACAAACCTACGACTCTACAGACGAGCATTCTAGCTATTTGGAGCACTGCTGCAAATGTGTGCTCTGTACACACAGGAATTCTGATTAAGTCACATTTCTCAGAAAAAAGAAAAGAAAAATGTGTGGTGCATTTACTATTGAGTGTATTCCTGGCAGGAGAGAATTTTCCCTGTGACTTGGCACTGATGATGAGAACCAAATTCTCACAGCTTTACCTTTCTGAAGAATGCAAAATTATTTGCTAGACTAGCCTCTGGGTCTGCAGCAAGTTGCCTGGTGACTCCTAAAAAGATATGTCCTTGTGCTAACCCCCTGAACCTGTGAATTTGACCTTATTTAAAGGAAATGTCTTTGCAGGTGTTAAATTAAAGATCTTGAGGGGCGCCTGGGTGGCTCAGTCGGTTGAGCCTCCAACTCTTGGTTTCGGTTCAGGTCATGATCTCATGGTTCATGGGTTCGAGCCCCACATCAAGCTCTGTGCTGACAGTGTGTGGAGCCTGTTTAGGATTCTCTCTCTCTCTCTCTCTCTCTCTCTCTCTCTCTCTCTCTCCATCTCTCTCAGCCCCTCCTCCCCACTCGCACTGCCTCTGTCTCTCTCAAAATAAATAAATAAACTTAAAAATTTTTGTTTTAAATCTTGAGATCATCCTGGATTATCCTGATGGGCCCTAAATCCAATGACAAGTGTCCTTATAAAGCAACAGGAAAGGAAAAGGCAGGGACACAGAGGAGGCCATGTGAAGAGAGAGGCAGAAAATGGAGCAACGCAGCCACATGCCAAGGAGCACCAAGAGCTGAAAGAGACACAGAAGTCCAAGAAGAATTCTTCCCTAGAGTATCTGGAGGGACGGTCAGCCCCCTGGCCCCCAGAGCTGAGAGAATACATTTCTGCTGTTTCAAGCCATCCAGCGTGCGGCCCTTTGTTAGAGCAGCTAGAAAACTAATACAGGTTCCATACATTCCAAACTTTGTTTCTCCTCTACTCCCCAAACATTTCCTGTGGGGCTGCCATAAGACACGTTCACGGTCTCCAGCCATGCACCTCAAGGTGCCGGTTAAGTCAGCACAGTGTGCTGCAGAGAAGCCCCCGGAAGCCCTTCCCCCTGTGGATGGCTGACAATAATTTAACTACACATGCGAGTGACCGGAAGCCTCATACACACATCTCACTAAACCCAGACTCAACACGTGCTGGACTCAGCTTCCCATTAGCTGGGTCTCAACAAACCTTCTCACCCCTCCAAGGCCATTCAACACAAGCAAAAATGTGAAGGCAAGGCAATCAGAGCGGAAGGAGGCAGACTTCTTAGCAACCATGGTTAAAATACATGATGCTTGTAACTTTACTGGAACATATCATCCCATGGATGCACTAGTAGAGTTCCCGCCCCTGGGTCCCTAGAAGGAGTTGTACAAGAAGGGGGCTCTGAGCTCAACTTCTGAGCTTCCTGGTAATCACCTCGAGGTCAGCCTCCAGCAAGAAGGACTTTCCCTGAGATCTAAAAATGCACAGCCAACCAGCTTTCCAGTGGGCTCAGTTTCTAGAAGGAAAGCAACTCTGACAAATTTGAAGAGTTCTAGGAAGGCAAGAGCACAGAAAGTATTAAGACAAGGAAGAAAAAAAAATCCTAGGAGCTCACAAAGGGCCCCTTTAATTATACCAAGAACAGGAAGGAAAGTGTGGACCCACTCTTGAGGATATACTTAGGGCAGAGCAGTGATGTCAATGGCCATGGAAGAGAAGTGAGTATGGCAAATCCAAACTTACTTTCATATTCTAGGCAAGATTTATCAAATAAGAAAGAATAAATATTTGTAAACTGAGTTAAAAGCTGAAGTTACATGAAGAGGTCCTGAAAGTCTGAGGCTTCTCTAAATGGAGATCTGTCAGCTCACCTGTAACATCCAGGGACTCATAAGAACCTATGGATGAAATAGTCCTGTAACTTCAGTGTATCATGCAGGTTGGGAGAGATGCTGCATTTCTGTAGCTGAGCAGATATAGTTAGGACTTTTGAAAACAGAAGAGGTCAATACTGGTAACTGGATTATCCATCTCGGGCAAGATTCTGGCACAGACTTTGAGCACATATGTGTGTATTTGTGTGTGTGTGTGTGTGTGTGTGTGTGTGTGTGTGTGCGCGCATGTGTGTGTGTGTGTGTGTGTAAATTTCCAGGACAAGTTTCCACGTGCCATCAGGTTCCCAGAGAAGTTGGTGACCCCTAAAATGGTTAAAAGCTACTGACCAAAGATTTTCTTTCAGGAAAAATTGCTTAACCCTTGGACTCTTCCAATCCCCTCTGTCGACAGGTGGGGAAACTGAGGACATGGGAAAAGGGGTCTGTTCAAGGTCTGTTCCTTCCTCAAGTTCTCACTGCCCCACCCCCACCCCCACCCTTTACATTGCTTTTTCCAAAATGCTTCTCTCTCCATCAGAAGGTATAAAGAGATGCCCAGAGCTTGGCTGTGGGAACAGGGTGTGATTTATGAGCTCTTTGTATCCCTTCCTGGGAAGGGACGGACAGTTTCTGAGCATAACACTCAAACCAAAAGGAATCCCTTTGGATTTGGAAATCCCCAGACATTCTTTGAGAAATGATGAATAGGGCTTGAATGTAATGGGAAAATCACGGGAGACAGACTGGAGATGGGACGTCTTTCAAAGAGCAGTTGGGGTTCTTGGAAAGGAAGGCCAGGATCTCTGGGAGCAGGGTGGGTTCCCTAAGGCTCCTCTGTCCTGCCAAGTTAATTTCACTCTTTTTTAAAATTTTATTTTAGAGAAGACAGAGAGAGCACAAGCTGGGGAGAGGGGCAGAGGGAGAGAGAGAGAACTAAGCAGGCTCCTACTCCATGCAGAGCCTGACACAGGGCTCGATCCCACAACCCTGGGATGATGACCTGAGCAGAAATCAAGAGTCAGATGCTCAACTGACTGAGCCACCCAGGCGCCCATATTTCACTCTTTTTCATAGACTTTCCACTCTTGCCAGATTAGGAGAAGGAATTTGACATTATTTATCTATATTGCTTCAAGCTCTTGGTGAAATTGCTCATTATAGACAAGAAGAAATGGTATGGATAGTTTGAAGATATAAACAGCTTCAGGATTCACCCTTGTTTCCCTCTGTTCAAACTTTTTATTTATTTTTTTATTTTTTAAGATTTATTTATTTATTTAAGTAATCTCTACACCCAGTGTAGGGCTCGAACTCATCACTCCAAGATCAAGAGTCACATGCTCCACCAACTGAGCCAGCCAGGTGCCCTTGTTCAAACTTTTTATTAGTGATGTGCATGAGAATATTGCTGGCATGCTTACTAAATTTGCAAGCATTATCAAGCTAGAATTATTAACTTTTCAATCAACAAACTTTTATCAAAAACTTCTAAATGAAGAAACCGAGGGGATGAAAGACACTGTTTCCTGCAAAACTCAGGAACCAGAAGCAAAAGAAACAAGTACACAGTTACAGTGCACTGTGACTGTGCTGCCACAGAGAGGGAGGCATGGGGGGGGGGTGGTTACAGGAGCCCAGAAAAAGGGCCCCAACCCAGATTGTGATTTCCATGAGGAGGTGATGGTTGAGGAGTCTTGAGAACAAGGCAGCAGTTAGCAGAGCAAACCTGGGAAGGAGATGACCCACTGGAGGGAAAACATATACACAGGCCCAAGTGCAGGTAAGCCCTGGTCTGTTCAGGAAGCTGCATGTGGTTCTGGATAGCAGGTGTTCATGGAGGTCATTCAGTGGCATCAGCCAACAGATGGTCTGGTCTGGTCTGAAGGGTCCAAGATGGCTTTGCCCACATTTCTGATTATTTGCTGGCTGGGACTGGATTCAGCTGAGACTATTGATCTAGTGGCTTCACCAGCATGTTCTAAGAGTGACTGGACTTTTTACATGGTGGCTCAGAGAGAGTGTCCCAATAGACCAAAATGGGAGCTTTGGGAAATTTATGACCTACCTTGGAAATTCCAGACATTGACTCCCAATGCATGCTGTTGGCCAAACAAGTCACCAGAGCCAGCCCAGAGTCAAGGGAGGGGGATGGGACCCCATTTCTCAATGGGACAAATGTCAAAGGATTTGCATCATCTCTAAGCCACCACAATGGAGAGAAGGTCAGGGAAGTGACGCTTGTATTTTCAGAACGATAAAGTTATGGTGTCCAGGAAGGAAAAAGACGGATGGAATTCAGCTAGGGAGGAGTTGAGGGTGCTCTATAAAATAGCCTAAGTCTTAATAAAACCAGTATAACTCATCAGCCTGATGGCCTGGTCTTCCCTGCTCTTCATTCTTTCAACAAGCACTGATTTTGTGTCCACTCTTTTCCAGCCCCTGGACAAGGTGCTGGGAAGACTGTGAATAAGACACTGTTCCTGTATTTAATCCATAAACCCATAAGTGCAACAGAATGTCACAAGGGTTGCATCTTGGAAGATGAGGGGACTCTCTAGGTACCTGGAGAGAAGAGTGGGGAAGAGGGCATTCCAGGCCAATAAGCAGCAGGAACAAAGCTGTAGAGGCATGTGGTGGTTGGTTTTAGGGCCATGTCAGCATGCTAGAATACGGGATATGGTGGCCTCGGCAAGAGCAGAAACAAAAGGGACAGCATTCAGACCCAGATGATGTCTGCCGATGGCTCGGCAGTGTGTGTGGGGGCATGTGGGCTCTTTACCTGTTTGCCTGGTACCCTTTCACAGAAATAGCCCATAAAGGCACTAGAATGATGTCTGCTTATTGCCTTGTGGGGGCAGAGGAACAGAACCAAATGATTGCCATTCCCAGGTACTTCTTCAAAGTGATCAAAATGGGAGAAAACTGGTCAGCTGGACACCAGGTGCCAGAGCAGGTAGGATGTGTTTCTGGCCACAGGGGCCCCTAGAACTCAGCCAGCTGACTCTGTGCCTCAGGTCCTAAGCCAGAGTTCCACGGTCCTACCCCAGCTACCTGGGGTAGACAAGAAGACAAACAAACATCAGGGCCCCCTGCCTCTACCTGCCCTCCTGCCTTCACAAGAGCCAAAAGAGATACACCCCGACATTGGGTTTTACCAGGTTTCAGTGGAGGCTACTGTGGAGTTCATATGTGACATCTCTCAACACCAAACACTCTAGGCAGGGGGGAGGGGTTGGTGGGGAAGGCCTTATCTTATTCAGCCCAAAATTTCATAGCAGGACCAAGGGTTTGGTCCCAATGAGCATGGAAATTCAGGTGTGGCATAATCCTCAGCCCCACCGATGAGCTTCCAAGAGTTCAACAAAGCAACTGACCCAGCCCTAATCCCAAATACCAACAGCAAACCACATCCTAACCCAAACCCTTTCAGACCCTTATCCTCTTTGCTAACTCCACAACCATCTGAATTCCAGCCCAGTACTCATCTAACCCTATGCTAATACCAAATAAAATAACAAAATAACCTATACATTTACCTCCAATCAATCCTGTACTGCCTTCAGCCCTAACTTTGAGTCCAATTCCAACCTCACCCTAGGTCAAAGCAAAGGAAGGGTCTCTGGGGAGAAAATCACCACTGCTCCACAATCTGGAGGCCTTGACCGACAGCTGTCTACAATTTGTAACTTGAAATGTGTCTTGAACAACTGTCCTCCGGGTTTAAAACCTGATAGGAGACTATTGCCATTATTAAAGGATTTAATGCCCAGAAATCTATTTGGAAAGAATCAGACCTTAGAAATCCATAGCTGAGAAATAGAGGCATTTTAGTTATTTCCTCTGCAAACAGCAGACTGGGATGAAAATTCTTCTATCCCAAACCTTGGGCTGCCAGGAGTCATCGGGAAATGGGATTATCTTCAATTTATAAATGTTGAATAACTGCCAGCTTCTAAGGAGAGATGAGATAAGTAGAAGAGTCCAAAGGAGAAACTAGATTTTTTTTAAAGAGACCCCAGCATGTTTCGTTCTGACTTAGTGTCTGGCCTTCTCCCCACCCTGGAAGGCTGGTTAGGGGTGCCCAGCCCATGGCCCAGAGGCTAAGAGCCTGAATGAGGGGCAGGGAAGGTGGGGTTTCAGAGCATGAGGCCCGAGCTAAGTCCCAGAGTTGTGTTCTGTAGGAGAAGGCAGAGGTCAGTCTGGAAATGTGATTCCAAAGTGGGCTGTCAATCAGGGAAATAAGACAAATAACTGAGGCTGAGACACAAAGCCCAGGGGCGGGATGGCTGGAGCGGGGAAGGCCAGAAAGAGAAACTGCAGGTTGGGGCAGGCCAGTTGGGGGATGGGGGAGGCAGTCTGGAGAAATTCCAGGATCCAGGTGCCAGTACCCCACCCAAGCAGGTTTTACACCCTAACAGCACAAGTTTGCATGGAAAAGCCAGATTCCTTTTTTAATCACACTTTTTCCCCCCCGCCAACAAAATTGGAGAATATTTAGCAAGTCTAAAAAAGTTTCTAGAAGCGAATTAAAATTAACTACAACCCCTAGGGGCGCCTGGGTGGCTCAGTTGGTTAAGCGTCCGACTTCAGCTCAAGTCACTATCGCGCCGTCTGTGGGTTCGAGCCCCGTGTCGGGCTCTGGGCTGATGGCTCGGAGCCTGGAGCCTGCTTCTGATTCTGTGTCTCCCTCTCTCTCTGCCCCTCCCCCATTCATGCTCTGTCTCTCTCTGTCTCAAAAATAAATAAACGTTAAAAAATTTTTTTTAACTACAACCCCTTGACTTGGGTTACGGTCATTTAAAGGGGGCAATGTGACTAGCACTTCATCATTTCAAGAATTTGTCCTCTTACCTTCCAGGCTTAGTTGCTAACATCTAGAAGAAAACAGCTTCTGCTCTCTTTCTTCGTCCAAGAGGACAAGACCTCCTGACCAGAAATCAAGGCACAGCTGAGGCTGACTGAGCAGATGCTATTCCCTGCACTGGAAGGGAGGTGTGGGTCCGTTCAGAAGATGCGTGCTGGTTGTCTCCCGCGTGGCGGCGCTGTGCTGGCCCCGGGGTTACAGCCTGGCACATACCACCCCTCCTCTGGGCACTTCCACCTCCCGCAAAGGCTACCGATGGTCCCCAGGCCAGCTTCCTCCGTGTATCACTGACACACCCCCGTGTGCACCCACTCCCATACTCCCACACCACAGCATCACACAGGTGCCTGCACCCTCGCAAATACATTCGCGGACGCACACAATCACTCACGCCGATGTCCTCGCTTGCACGCTCACATCACAGCGACATACACTTACACGCTCAAAGACCACACACGCACACGCATGCCCTCGGACACACTCTCACACATGCCGTCACTGATGAGCACACACTAGGCAGTCACCTGCTCTTTCTTTTGTGCTCCCTTGTCCCCTGGAGAAAAGTCAGCAGGTGGCATTTAATATAATTAATTATATAATGTCACTCACCCACCTCTCTCAGCCTGGATGCTTCCTAAGTTCACTCCGGTAAAGCCCACCTTCCTGCACAGTGCCTGGCACATGGTAGGTGTTGACGGTGTTCACTGCATGAGCCATGACCCGCTCCTAGACACCCCCTCTCTCTCAGGCTGGAGTTACAGCTGGGAAAACAAAATCCGAGGGAGCTCGTCAGAAAACTGGCAGGTGCTACAGCAAGTGTCTCCCAGCTCAGCTCTCCCCTGTGCCCCGTCTGGGGTAGACACAGGCAGACAGCACCCAGCCGGCGAGCCTTCCCTGCTCCTGCCACCCCTCTAGGTGACATCACCACAGGTCCCACCCTCGGCCTCAAGGAGCCAGAAATGGGGTTCCTCGGCCCTCAGAAAGTTGACCAATGCCGGGAAAGAGGGATGTACTCACCAGTTGCATGCAGGACTCTGGATAAACCTGAATGGCTGAGAAACTCAGAAGTGACGAGAGCTGGGGCAGGACAGGATGAGACGGGACAGGGTGGGTCCTGGAGCACTGCAGGGTGGGTCCTGCAATATTTGGGAGAGCAGACAGAAAAGGCGCCTCAGGAGAGGCAGACCAAAGCCTCCCACAGTCACCTTGCCCTTTCTCTTGCTCAGTCAGCAACAGACCACAACCAGGGCCCAGACTGGATACCAAACTAACAGCACAGGCTCCCATCCCTATCCCTATCATGATGGCCATACCATACTAGCAGTAGGATAGTCCGTTCTACACACACACACACACACACACACACACACAGCCTGCAGAGCTAAGGCAGGTCCAGGATACGGACCTTGGCCTGGCAGTGGGGGATCAGGGCTCAGAGCGGGGGAGAAGGTGGGCTGGGGTAGGGCTGTGGCCGCTTTCTGTGGTCAGAGCTGCAACTCTGAGCTCCTAAAAAGAGCCTCAGGTTTGGGGAAGGAGAGAAGACTTGGGGGATGGGGAGAGGGCATCTCTGATCAGATTTGGCCATTATCACACATCCCTGATGTTGTGCCCCATCGTGGGACTCCCCCCACCCCTCCCGGGGCCCCCATCGCACAAGCACAACCCTGGAGAGCAAGCTCCAAACACCCCTCGGTGAGGGGCTCAAGGATGGGGGGAACCAGGACACGCTCTCCTCCTCACCCCACAAATACCGAATCTCCCTTTTGCCGTCTACAGGGCCAGCGTCAGGCATGACCTTTGCTCCTTGGTGCCACTTCCTTCACCACCCACCGCCAGCCTGCTCCCCACCTTGGGGCCATTAGCATTTTTAAGGTTCTTATTCCCATACACATCCTGCCCTGGGATTGTCTCTTCCTCGAGGTATTAGCACCTTCCACTTGCCTTTTATCACCCCAGCCCCGCCTGCCTGGGGTCAGCCTTCAATCCACAAGCGTCTGGGGAAGAGCCAGGAAGCCTGCTCACACTCCTTTCACAGTTCATCCCTTTCCATCGGAGGCATGTCCTGAGGTCCCGAGCCCCCTCCCACCTTTTCTCCCTTCCCCCCCACGAGAGGTGTTCCCATAATCAGTAGGCATCAGTCGGCTCTAATCAACCCCCTGTTTTGACTATTTTAGCAGCAATAAAAGGGCCATAAAGAGAAAGTCAGTGGGCCCTCTAGGAGCATGGATCTCCTTTGCTGTGATATAATGAAAAACACCAAGTGCTTCCTCAGAGCCCTAAGTGACAGCGTGGCAAGCAAAGCTATTGGAGGAAGCCTAATTATGCTATAAATTAAAGGCCTTTTTTTTTTTACCCAACATTATGACCTTTAATAAGATTGTTTTTACAACCGGCTGTCAATAAATCATGCAGGAGCACCAGTAAGAAGCATTCTCTGAGAACTTCTGCGAATTTCATTAGCTGCAGTTTATTTGGTTTTGGCGAGCTATGATGTTTTTTAAATCTCAAATTAAAGGCTCTGAACCATAAAAGCTAATTCAGAAAAGTTCCTGTTTCAGCCTCTGAAAACAAGCTTCCCTAATTGCAGAAATTAGCTGAGATGTGGCCAGGCCAGGAGGTCATTAGCTGGGAAGCAATGACAAGTGGCTGGGACTTCACCAGGCCCAGCAGCCACGAGCCCCCTAAAAACCTAAAGGTGCCAGTCCCAGGGGACAGCTGGCCCTACAGTGGCTGGCTCTGGGAGGTCCTCGTCCTGAGGACTACTGATGTCAAAAGGGACAGGCCAGCTCAGCTACTGGGGCAGGAACGGCCCCAGCCAGTGTCCTTAGGCCAACAGATTGGGAATCCACAAAGCCGTTTAACCCGCCGCTCAGAACTCCCCACCCGAGCTTTCTTGACTTCAGTTCTTGTCCTCCTCAGAACACTAACATTGGCCGTATCAGTGTTATAAGCTTCCTGAAAGATATATAAGGAGAATATATAAAGAATAGGACATATAGGTGGCAAATTCAGAGGCATCGCCATGACAAAGGAGTGCACACAGTGAGCAGAAACATGGCCAATGGTGTGAGGTCTGCTGCCCACCTCTTAAGAAAGCAGGTGAACCTGCTATATGCCACATGCAGCTGGTGCCTGAGTACAGACTTACATCAGAAAGCCTGCGTTTAAATTCCAGCCCTGCTATGAATTATGGAAGCTTGTGTGGCATGTACAATTAAGATTGTGAAGCCAGACAGACCTTGTTCAAATACTGGCTTCAGGAGTTGCCAGCCAAGTGACCTTAGGCAAAGTATGTCATCTTTCTGGGCCTCAGTTTCCTCCTCTGTAAAATGGGGATAGTCTCAGTAGTCTCCCCAGAGCATTGTTTTGAGCAAGAGGAAGCAGAGGCAGAGACAGGGCTGCTGTCTATCGGCTCTCGATAAACACCAGCTGGTGACAATGGTAGTAAGAAGGACAACAGCATTTCTTCCTGGGTCTCAGCTTCACCCCCTACAAAAAGGGGGCTGGATCTGAAGGATTTCTAAGGCCACTTCCATCATGGAGTGGAAGTGACTCGAAGAGATGTAAACTCTCCTGCTTAAACCCTTCAAAGACTTCCCATTACCCACAGAATGAAGTCAAAGCTCCTCAGAAAGAGCCCGTATGCTTGGATCCCTGCTGCCCACTCCACCCCTCCCCCACTGTCCAGAGCTCAAGAGAATTTGATGCGCAATAGCCCCTGCCTCTGGGCTCAGGTACACAGTCTCCTCTCTGCCTAGAATCCCCCCTGGAGCCTCTTCACCTGGCTAAGACCTTCTCCCAGACCCCCAAAGTCACTTCTCCCAGGAAGCTCCCTACCCTCAGCCCTCCCCCCCCATTCCCACAGGATCTACTTGTAACACCTGCTACTTCTATCAGAGACATCATCACCCCACACTGATGGTTTTGTCCAACCCGCACCCTCACCTAAGTAGGCAGCAAAGACCATATTGATTTGGGTCCCCAAATCCCAAAACCATCCTTGGCACATGATATGCCCTTAAAATATTTGTCAAAGGAACGTTCATGAAATAGCATTCAGGGACAGAAATCTAGCAAAAATGGTATGCAGAAATAGATGAAGTTATTTTGTCAACAGACATTTGAGTTGTAACTAGGAGTTAGGTTTTTTTTAATCTCAACGAAGTAAGTATACTGAAGATCGTCAGAAAACGAAACTTTAATACCTCTTCCCGTAGTCTTACCATCTGTTCATCATCTCTCTTTTCTCAGAGAACGAGGAGGGGAGACAGAGTCGAGATGAGACCTCATAGGGTGAGGCTGGGTCAGAAAGGATCGCCTTTGAGAACCAGGAGACACAGAGGCATGCCCTGGGTGGGTTCCATTCTCCTCGCCCCCAACTCTTTCCCTCCACGCTCCCCAACCTGCCCAACTTCCACAGCCCAGGATTCCTTTCTCCTAGGGGAGAAACATCAGCGGTTCTAAAATTTCCGAATGAAAACCATCCGTGAAGTCGTGCGTGGGAAATGAAATGCCAGCACAAGGGCGTCAGTGACTGTGGAGAAATCATGGCATCTACACTCACCTGGGCTTCCTTTGGTCTGCCTCATTAATCAGCTCCCCAGGTCATCGGGGTGTCTCGCCTCAGGCTCACAGGTCTGGTTTTTGTATAATACACATTTCCCCCAGTTTTTATTTCATCTGCTTTTTTCAAGCAGCCTTTCCATTATTTCTGAACATTTGAGTTAAAAAAATGTAAATTACAGACGCCTGTGGATTGACGTAATGTGAAAAGAAGGCGGCTGTTTCCCCTCCCTCCAAACAGGGACCATGGTTTTTAAAACTAATAAACCCCTTAAACCTCATGAAGCCCACTTCAACCTTTTTAAATGGCTATTTTCAGAAAGAAAAAGGGAAAAAGAAGAAGCCAGGAAACATGTTTGGGGCAATGCCTTGGCAGGAGGGGGAATGACCCCTGCCAGGGCAGATGGCATCTGCGCCTCCCTCAGGTCCAAGGTGGCAGCCCATGAAGAATCTGGGAGGGGAAAGCCTCCCACTCGTGGAAGAGCCTTGGAAGTCCTCATAGAAAGGAGAGACTGAACGGACAGGCGCAGGAGACAGGAACTTCATGGTACAGAGAGGCTCTGGAGAAGGTGGGAGCAGAGGGATTGAGAGGGACATAGGAGGGATCAGTTTTGATACCCAAGTTGGGATAGTGAGTGGGAGGACACTGGGAGGAGAAAAGGGTGAGGAAGGTGGCCTGGCCGGGAAGGAAAGTCAACAGGATCTGCCTTTTCTAGAAACAGGAATTGAATGTGGAGGAGACTATGAAGCTGGGAATCATGGGTGGAGCAGAGATGAGAAATAGCTCTAGGGAGACAACAAAAGCCACCTTTAAAAACTGATCCCACCTCTAATGTGTGCAAGACTCTCCTATTTTTGCCACTCAGTGCGGGTCCCACTCAGTAACCACTAGAGACAGAGTCAAGGGTCACTTACCTTACCCCAGAGGACTCTGGCTGACTGTCTACTCAGGCATTGGGTCCTGCTCTGCCCGTAGCCCTGAATCAAATGCTTGGCAGAGAAACACACAGAAGGCATCCAGCAACATTCATAGAATGAATGAATGAGCTAACACACGAATGGATCAATGAATGGGTGAAATGACCATCTTCGAAGCAACTGTAATCCTTCTGGAAAGAAGTACAGATGCCTCTCTTCCAAGCGTACCAGAAGTATGCCCCAGAACAAGCCTACCATGTACAGCTGCACAGGTACTAGGGATCCAAATCAAAAATTTCCCTCCCAAAGTGACCTCTCATTCAGAAAGCAAAAGTTCCTAGGAACAGCTGAGAAGTTTCTCTCTTGCTTTTTCTGTCTCTTCTAGGTTCAACAGGTTGGAATTTCAAAATCAGAGAAGGACCAGCAAAGTTGATTTGGAAGTGCCCCAGGGAGAGGCTGGTGTGAGCCACTCTGCATTTGCCACATGGGCTGATGATCCTCCCCAGCTTCCTGAGGGGATGGCATCAGCTCTTACAATTTCTGAGGGTGAAACGGGTCTTTGGAGTTTCTGGATTTGCCTCCCGGACACAAGGAGATTCCCAGCAAATCCGCTATTTACACTTGTAAATGGAAGTGTTTCGCTTCTATTCTGGTTTGGTTTGGAAAGAATTTCTCTAATGCTTCCACCTCCCGAACCATCGAACCATCGAGTAAGCTTTAAAAGTATCACGCTTAGCCCTTCCCTACCACACCCACACCAGAGGGCACGGCTAGGGTCCTCCAGGGGGAAATGCTTCTGCACCCTAGGTCCCTGGGATTCGTGCCTCCTTCTCAGCAGTTGCAATGGAGGGGCTAGATGAAGGGGAGATCACCCTTCGAATCAGCCAATGTCCCTTCCTCAGCTGAAGTCAAGGAGATGTGAATGGGTTGCCAGTCGAAAGGCAAATATAAGTGTCCCCCACGATTTGAGCTGGATGAGGGAAGCACACGCTTCATCACTGTCATTCTACTCTGGCTTATAATTTAGGGAGCAGAGGATACGTTCTCATGGAGCTCAAAATCTTGAGCTACAACTCTTCAAGCTAAAAGTACGATCACTTAAAAAAAAAAATACGACTGCTTATCAACTTTATGCACCTCCTATTTAGATGTGAAAAATGCTCCAGAGGGAAGTTTCATGAGCAAAGGCCAGAATTTACTGCGTATTTCCCACAAATAGGGCTCACTGGTTTGTTCTGCGAGAAAGAAAACCCAGAGGACCCACCCAGCAGGCCTCTCGGGCAAAACAGAATCTAAGCCAGATTAAAAAATCCACTTCAGGACTTTTTTATTGCTGGGGTGGGTTGGAGAACTGTCAATGGGAAGGGAAATAGCACATCTGGAATGTGGCTCTGTCCCCTTGATGGCTGGTATAACTCAACTTGTATGTCAGATCTTTTTTTGTTTTTTCTTTCTTTCTTTCTTTCTTTTTTTTTTTTTAATGGCCAAGATTTATCTGGCTTCTATTCATTTTTTAAGTCCAGGGTGAATACGATGGTTGAATTCTATACGTTTACATTTGTGTAAATTAAAAGTCGTATTTCACTACCGGGCTGGTCTCTTGCTTGTCTTCAAGGTGAAAATGGCAAAACTAAGCACTATGATCCAAGGCACTGATTACCCTTCTCACCCAGAAGATACTAAAAGAGAAAGATCTTGTGATTTTCTTCACTGAAGCTATATCCCCTTTGTGCCTTTATACAATCTGGTTCTGGAAAAGTTGGCGCCAAGATGCTCAAACTGAAAGTAGAATTTTGGATTAATTTAGTCAGTCATGTTCTGACTGTGGCAACAAGAGGCTATTATAGGCCTTTTTTTGCAGCAAGCAAATTGGTTTGTAAAGTTGATAGAGCCATTTTAACTCCTAAAGGGATTTGAGAGGAAAGTGAGCGGACCCTTCTGGAGACAGTGGTCTATTGCTTTTTCGTCCAGGGGCTGATATCAGTTTTGACCATAAGGGAATGCCTTTTTCATGGAAGTCCACACTTGGCATTTGCTCTTAAGTTAAAAGCAAGAGCAATGTAATAAACGTTTGGTAACAACCCCCCACATACTTAGATTTATTGGCTAGTTAAATCTTTAATGGTTAAAGTTAAAAACCTTTTATTTCAATGGCCTGGGGATTTGCACAGCTGGAAAGTTGCATTTTAATATATTCAAATTGGAATAGAAAAGCCAAAATTGACCAGGACATTGACTGTGTTTCTTGGATACTCCCAAACTCGTAGTAAGCAGATGGCAGCCATGGCCTTGCTGTAGGTCTACCCTCCTCACCCCAAGCCAAGCCTGAAGGGGAAAGAAGAGAGGGGAGAAGGAGGCATGCGCTGCAGGGACCCGTGGGGCGGGCTCCCTTCCTACCTTCACTCACCTGCTTCACTCACCTTGTTCTCCACCCAAGTAGTTGAGAAATCACAGAGCATCTATTCTCTGGCTCTGCCACCCAAGTGGCCCATATTGGTTGGGTCATGCCCTACCAGTTTTGCCCTTCTGGAAACTCAGCTGGTGGCATGCGAAAGCAGTGGCAAAGGGACTGGGGCACCTGAGTTGATGGGGGTTGATAACATGATAAAGGGAGATGGGGGAGAATGGACTATCAAGGCATAAGGACAGTACAGCGTGAGAGGTGAAAGTGACGGCAGGGACAGGGGGTGGTGCTGGTGACAATTAACCAAAGGAGGGAATTTCAAATTGCTTTCCATGAATTATCTCATGGATTCTGCAATTTGGTACTATTTTACTCTCCTTTTACAGATAAGGAAACTGAGGTATACAGAGGCTGTCCGAGGGAGGGGCGCCTGGCTGGCTCAGTCAGTAGAACACGCAACTCTTGATCTCAAGGCTGTGAGTTCAAGCCTTGAACTCTCTTGAGTGTAGAGAGTACTTAAAAATAAATAAAATCGTAAAAAAAAGAGGTTGTCCAAGTTCATGTTGTTAGAAAAAGGTGGAGCCAGGATTCAACACCAGGCAGTCTCACTCGAGAGCCTGCAACCCTAAAAGCCTGCAACCCTCAAAGAGTGAAGGACGGGGACGCCCAACGTCTTGGAAACTAAGGAGCATGAGTGTTACAATCACCAGTAAAGCAGAACCAGTAAGGATTATCTCTGCTGCTTTCGGGACACATGAAAATGAAGAAATCGTCATCCTCACGCACAACTCACAAATGCACACTGTCACTTCACCCGTCAGCTCTTCAGGTACCTTAACCCAGAGACAAAGACGTTCTGACAAAGAGGTTATGCGCTCATCTACTGACTTCTTGGGCACTTGCTGCAGAGACACAGAGACATCATGGGACCAATGCTCTCACACAGGTGCACCACCAATCAGACTTACGTCTTCTGGCATCACATACTCACACACGTTTGTGCATGCCACAGGGTATTCCTGGATGATCCATTGGGACTCAGCGCTGCCATTATTTCTCAGATGACAGACTACCGTCTGTCCTGCTGACAGTGATCCACCTGGCCCACGGTGGATCCTGAAGGACGAAGGATAAAGCATGAGGATCGCACTTCCAGGAATATAAGATGATCCAAAGGCCCCCAGGACAAAGTAGAAATAAATAGGACCATCTACCCACCACTTCCAATCCCCATCCCAAGAGCCCTGAGCTGTCACCTAGAGAAGGGTCAACCCAGCCTTTGCTAGTGACCTTTGTCAGGAGGAGGTTAAAGCTCGAACCCGGGACTTTAGTCACCAATAGTTATCTCAGCATCCAGGATGAAGGCTGAAGGCACGGGGGTCGGATCACTCTTCTTAAGTATACTTGATTGCTGGGTCCCAAGGAGAGAAGATTCTTGATGGAAAATGCCAGGCTCCCAGTGAATTTTCTAGTCCTGAAACACTAATATTTCTCATATGGAGGCTCACAGACGTTCACAGGGTTTTCAATTTCAAGGCCATTTTGGTTTTTTATGGGGTTTGATGTTCTCTGCACAAACATAGGTTTAATAATTGACAGAGTGCCAGGCTGCCCATTTTGGCACTTACAGGCCTGCCGTTCAGGACAGTGAAGCCACTCAGTTCATATGGCCCACAAAGCCACGACAGTCTACTGCCTGGCACAGAGACCTTGCCAATTGCAGGAAGTTGGGAAATAAAAGAAACGTTTCAAATAAAAAGATGTCAATTTAACAGCCAGGGACCTGGAAACAGATGTTCCTTGCATAGTCGGAGAGCCGCCCACCCGCCCGCCCATCCGTCCTCCGGGTTTTCAAAGTCACTTCTTGTCAGGTGCCCTGGTTAAGAGGGAGAATTAATGAGCTGTGCTCCATTTTACGGCTGCCGTCTGATGTGGGAGCCGTGTGCGGAGTGCTCCGCGGACAGGCCAGCCCGGCCCCCAGCCCTTCCTCCAGCAGCTCAGCTTGGATCAAAGCGGAGAGCAGCTCAGCTTTTATAGCAAAATGATTAAAACCACGTGGGGCTTGTTTCCTCACACGTGACCTCCCGTCAAAGTGCAGAGTGGGGAGCGGAGGAAAGGTGAACCCAGGGGTCTCCAGGCCGAAGGAAGGGTAGGACCCGGGAGGCAGACACCACAGAAAATGAGCACGGCCGTCTATATGCATGTGCACACACTCACAAATAATGCCTTTTCCCTGCAAGTTGAAACCTGGCCCCAGAATGAGCAGCCAGAGGACCTAATTAGCCCAGTTAGCTGGGAGCACTTAGCACCATAGATAGATAGATAGATAGATAGATAGATAGATAGATAGATAGATGATAGATAGATAGATGATAGATAGATTCCTAGCTATCCAATTACTCCTAATCCTTGTTAGAAAGTACAACTGGATTGCACTGACAAAGTAAGTCTCAAATGTCCCTGCTGTATCTAGACAAAAAATTTCTCATCCATCCTTGGATGGATGCTTGTCTTTGGCAATTCCACTGCACCTGAACATCAGAACTCCCCTGTGGTAGGTAGCCCCCCTTCTTATAGCTCAGTTGATTCCCCCACCCTGGTATTCATGTGTAATCTCCTCTTCAAGTGAGCAAGGACCGGATTTAGTGACTTGTCTCTAGCAAGCAGAATGAAGCCGAGGTAATGAGATGTCCCTTCCAAGATTATGTTATTAAAAGACGGTGGCTTCCTTCTTGGGCTCATTTACTCTGAAGGAAGCCAGCTGTCATGGTGTGAGCTGGGCTAGGAGGGGGCCCACATGGCAAAGCACTGAGAGAGACCTCTTACCAGCAGCCAGAGAGGAACTGAACCTTGCCAGCAGCCGCAAGAGTGAGGTTAGAGGCAGACCCTCTCCCAGTCTTGAGACTATGGCCCCGGTCACCTTGATGGCAGCCATCTGAGACACCCTCAGCTGCACCTGAATCCTTGGCCCACAGAAACTAAGCGATAATAAATGACTATTGTTTTAAGCTGCTAAGTTTGGGCTAATTTGTTAGGCGCCTTAAATGACTAATTCCCCCAACTTGGCTCCTCCTCCACACCTGAAAATCACACGTCCTTCAATCTTGGCTCCTCCCTGAGATAATCCTGTGCAGCCAGGCATAATTTACAGCAATCTTTACATGGGGCTTCTACACCATCAGCCCCACTGCGGCCTTTAGCTCTCTGAGCTCATCTCAGTCACCCTGGCCTCCTTGTTGTGACTTGAACGCACCAGATATGCATCCACTTCAGGGCCTTTGCACTTCCCCAGGGCTTACCTTCCCTCCTCCTTAGAGTCTTTGTTCAAACATCACCTTCTCAGGTAGGCCTTTCTTGACTAATCTGCTTAAAAAGGAAATCTCTTCCACCCCACCCCCAGAGCTTCCTACCCACCCTCTTCCTGCTGAATTTTTGCCATAGTCTTTGCCATCATCTAGCATACTACATCTTACTAATTTTATTTCTTGTTCGACCCCTCTCTCCCCTAGACCAAAGGCAGGGATTTTTGGAATTGTTGTCTGTTTCGTTCGCCCCTTCATTCCCAGTGTCTAGAACCCTGCCTGGAACATTTTATAGGCATTCGATAAAGACTCACTGAATAAATGAGTGAATGGGATAGTTCTCCCATGTTCTTTAAGTTTATTTGTTTTGAGAGAGTGTGTGTGTGCAAGCACGGAGAAGGGGCAGAGAGAGGGGGGGAGAGAGAATCCCAAGCAGGTTCTGTGCTGTCATCTCAGAGCCCAACACAGGGCTTTAGCCCACGAACTGAACCATGAGATCATGGCCTGAGCTGAAATCAAGTGTCAGGTGCTTAAGTGACTGAGCCACCCAGGCGCCCCCAGTTCTCCCATTTTCTAACCACCTACTACTGTCTCCTAAATACGTATTGTCATTAGTCCTCCTAACAACTCCACAAGGTTGACATTATTGTTTTTCATTTTACAGAACGTAAAACCTGAGGCCAGAGGATGCTGCATTATTCAAGGTCCCTAGTACGTGGGAGTACTAGGATTTGACCCTCCTACATTAACTTCTCTACACTTCTTCCATGGCACTGGCTAACTGTTTACAGTTAACCAAGTGCTTTCCAAAGCAATGATCTCATCTAACCTTCACGATAACCCTGCGAAAAAGGCATTATTATCTCCATGTTGACAGAGAAGGAAATCGAAGCTCAGAGAGGTTAAGGCATCTGCCTTAACAGAGCAGAGCCAGCACAGAATTTCTCTGGCTCATAAAAAAGACATTGACTGAGCCGCTTCTGGGTGCCAGACACCATGAATAATAGCACCGGGTCCCCCTCAAGGCCTCTGGCTCTCCACTCTCCCCAGTCCTGTGGGGCTCTGTGTTGGCCACTGCAGTGTGGTGAGTACGCACTCAGGGTGACCACAGATAGAAGATTTTTCTAAATGTCAATTTGTGTCGTTCAGACACGGCCTGAAGGCGGCTGATCTGAAGGGAGACTGACAGGTGAACACTGAGGTCTTGGGGAAGGGAACCAGGAGAGATGACAGAGTAGGGGATTTTTCAAGATGGAGCCAGAAGATGCATTAAGCCAAAGGAGGTTGAGGTAGCTGAGCTTTTTAAAAATCCTCTTTTATCCTTATTCCTCATTCCCACCCCCCCGCAGGGAGCCATGTTAAGGCATTTGTTGTGTATGGATCTCTTGGTTCATGCCTTTGCAAAATGCTTAGCTTTCTTTTTGGGCATTCAGTCTTCTCCACCTAACGCAAATGTTGTACAGCTCCCTCTGCCTTTGACTCATCCGCTCAGCACTGTTTAAAGATCCATGCATGTTAGTGAGCGTACATCTAACCCGTTGCTTCTCACTGCGAGGTAATACTCCATGGCGTGTAGCTACCACCTCTTACTATCCACCTCCGCGAGGATGACCCCCACCACGTCGCGCACGTCCCTGCCACACCCCGCCCGGGCCTGTGTGAGTGGACTGCTGGCACGTAGGGTAGAACCATCTTCATTCAGTAGCGCCCGCGTGCTGTCCTGATACACTCCTACCAGCATGGCACGCACGTTCTTGTACCTCATACCCCTCCCAGCACTTGGTGTCATCCAGCCTTCCAATTTCCACCAGCCCGATAGCTATAAAGTTTATATCTCATTATTTCTTTAATGCGCCTTTCTCTGATTATTAATGAGTTCGAGCAACCCTTCATTTGCTTGTTGGCCTTTTAGGTTCTCTTGAGTGGACTAATCGGATCTTAAGTGGAAGGAGGGAGATTAGTCCACAAAACTGACCTGGATTCCTGGAAAAGGGGGAAGGGATGGGAGGTCTCCAGGCATAGGAACCACAGATGCTCAGGCAACACTTCGAACTGGAAAAGGCTTCCAGGTGAACAGTATGGGCCTCAGCCGTGGGGTTTTCCTTGAAAACCATCTTTTTTTTTAATTTTTTTTTAACGTTTTTTATTTATTTTTGAGACAGGGAGAGACAGAGCATGAACAGGGGAGGGTCAGAGAGAGGGAGACACAGAATCCGAAACAGGCTCCAGGCTCTGAGCTGTCAGCACAGAGCCCGACGTGGGGCTCGAACTCACGGACCGCGAGATCGTGACCTGAGCCGAAGTCGGCCGCCTAACCAACTGAGCCAGCCAGGCGCCCCGAAAACCATCTTTTTACTTTCTCCAAAATACAGGACAGAACGTAGAAAACAGGCTGGCTCAGAAGGGGAGAATGGAGTTGGCCAGGAAGATAGAAGCTGAATTCAGTCAAAGCATATGTCCTGGAAACTTAAATTGGATTCTGCTAAAAGGAAGCATTTCTGTTATTTTAAAAGACAGAATCAAGAGACTGAGAGGCAATCTGTGATGTGAGAAAAGATTTTTTCAGAATAAATATATGACAAAAGACTCAGATCCAGAATATATAAAGAACCTCTACAAACCAGTAAGAAAAAGACAAACCGCTCAATAGAAATATGGGCAAAAGACTTGAACAAGCTCTTCACAAAAGAGGCTATACAAATGGCCAACAACCATATGAAAATGTGCTCTGACTTCTTCAGGAATCAGAAATACAAAATGGAACATCGATTTGAGTTACCACTATTACACCCACTAGTGTGGCTAAAGTGAAAAAGAGAAGCCAAATGTTGGATGGAACACAAATTGGCATATCCTCTTGGAAAGCTAGTCAACAATATCTTCTAAAGCTGCTCCTTGAGCATGTATAAACCCTTTGCTCAAAAACTCCATCCTAGATACATATCCAACAGAAATGCATTCTCCAAAATACACACACAATAGTGCTCATAGAGTCACTATCCATAACATACAACAACTGGAAACTACCCAAAGACCCCTCAACCATTGAAAAGATAAGTAATTGTAGTATATTCACATAATGAAATAATACACAGCAACAAAAATTTAAACAATCAGGGCACTTGGGTGGCTCAGTTGGTTGAGCGTCCTACTCTTGATTTCAACTTGGGTCATGATCTCATGGTTTGTGAGTTTGAGCCCCACACCGGACTCTGCACTGACAACAAGGAGTCTGCTTGGGATTCTCTTTCTCCACCCCACTCTTCCCCCGCTTGCTTGCTCTCTCTCTCAAAATAAATAAACATTTTTTTAAGTTTAAAAAAATCTTTCATGGGTACCTGTTGCCTCGCTCTGGCACCATACTGACAAATCAGGCATAGGAGACGCACAGGAGGGGGGAACTGGCAACAGGCTATGGAAACATCACATATAAGAACAGATGCTGGGGTGTCTGGGGCTTAGTCAGTTGGGCGTCAGACTTCAGCTCAGGTCATGATCTCACAGTCCATGAGTTCGAGCCCCGCATCAGACTCTCTGCTGACAGCTCAGAGCCTGGAGCCTGCTTCGGATTCTGAGTCTCCTCTCTCTCTGCCTCTCCCTGGCTCATGCTTGGTCTGTCTCTCTCTCAAAAATAAATAAAGATTAAAAAGATTCAAAAAAAAAAAAAAAAGAACAGATGTTCACCCTGCCTTGCTTTGTGAGCAGAGTACAAGTGAGTACACAGTCAGTGCGTACCTCGTGAGATTTCAGAGAACAAGATAGGAGTGTCCTAAACGTGGGGAGGGCTCTACCAAGAACCAAGCGCTTTGTGTATTTTATCCCACTCGTGCCCCTCTGCAGCTGAGTGAACTGAGATCCTTATAGGCAACATGAGTTGCCTGAGGCCATACTGCCTGTAAGCCCCAGAGCTAGATCTGGTCCTCGGGTCTCCTAGCTTAAGTTTCCTTCTCTCAGACCACATTACCAGCTTGATCTGAGCCACAGCAATCAGGGGAGCACCCCCCTCCCCGCCCCAGGGAGGAACAAATTACACAGACGTTGAAGGATGGAGATGATTCATGAGAGCAGACAATGGAGGAAGCCAGAGCGTATGCTATGGCAGGGAAATGCCAAGTCCAGGAGCTTGCAACCTTATCTGGAATTCAGCTTCCTACAGAGGAGCTGCTGGTGGTTCTCTCAGGAGACAGGCAGAAAGAATGACCAGGGGAGTGCAGCTGACCTACCCCCGCCCCAGCCCTCGCTGTCTTGCCCCTTCTGTAAAGCCCTAGAAGTCTCTCCTCCCAAAGGCTCTCTGTGCCCCCAGATTTATTTTGCTTTCTTTCGCTAAATCAAACTTTATCAGACAGTTTTACTATCAGCCGTTAAACCAAAATGTGTTTGTGCAACAGTAAACACCTTGTTACTGCAGGGAAGGATTACATAAACAACAGTGGAGACGAGGCCTGACTCACTGTACCCAGGAGCCCGTGGCCCTCAGTGGGGATGGAGGAGGGCAGACTGGAGGGCACTGCGGGGCACCTCGGAAACTGAGGGCAAGGGGAAGGGTCCACACTCTGCTCTGGGGCATCTGCTTTCACCAGAATGGAATGGCTGGCAACCATGTCTCCAGTCAGAGGCTGACAGGCATGTCCTCTAGAGATCCCAGAAGGTACACGGACCCTCCCCAGAGCGCTGGGGGAGTAAGCAGACAGGGAGGGATGGCAGAAATGCTAGGCAGGAGGTGGGGGTGGTTGGTTTTGGATTAGAATCTCATGAGATGGGTCAGGTTGGGGGCTGGATCGGGGTGGAAATAGATGAAGGCCGGAAGGAGTCAAGAGAGGAGAGGGGGGAGGGCATGTTGTGGAGACAAGAGGGTAAGGAAGACCAGGGTAGTGGGGCCACCTGCTTGGGACTGAATTGTTGGCCAAGGAGTGGAGAGACAGGGGCCTCTTTTGGCGTGATGGAGGCACAGGTGTTTAGACCAGCCCTGGCTGAGTGGCAGACAGAGACACTGGGGTGTGTGCCCAGAGGCAGGGACCTGTGGGCAGAATAACCAGTGAGGCTGCCCCTCTCACTGGGTCTGCCCAAGGCCTTCCCTCCAGGTGCCCTTCTCCCTCCCCTCTGCACACTCAAGACCCTCTCTTCATGGCTGCTCGCCCAGCCAGAGTCATGTGGCATAGGCTGTCTAAGGGATGTTAAGACTGGATTTAAGGAGGCCCCAAGTGCTGGATGGAACCCAAGGGAAAGTTGGAGAGAAGATGAACAAACAGTTTACAGGGTTTTTTTGACCCTACTAGACACCAGGCACCATTCTGGGAGCTTCTACACCACAGACACTACTTTGAGTCTTACACTCACATTCTGGAACAGAAATTATCTCCATATACCACATTGCCTGTTCACATTAATGACCTTATTCTTCTTATGCCACTACTATGAACAGTTATCATTTTATTGAGCACTCGCGATGTGGCCAGCATCCTGACCATATTTTTCCATTTAATCCTCCTATGTAGTTTATGAGACAGGCACCTTCATTATTCTTTTTTATAAATGGGGAAACCAAGACTCAAAAAGGTTGAGTTACTTGGCTGGGGTCACACACCTAGTAAATAGCCAAGTCAGAATCGGAGCCCAGAACTCTCTAATGCCAAAACCTGCGCTCTTCTTACCCGAATACGTGCTAAGGAAAGAGTCTGGAGGAAGGGGTAGAATGATGGGGGGCGGGGGTGGGGGGGAGTGCAAGAGGTGGCATACATGCAGAAGGGTTGGCCTGAGACACGAGGCACGTAGAAGCCTCTACTGAAGAAGAGAGAACAGTCATCCGCTTCACTCATAGCCCAAAGCAGTGGGGTGCTCCTGGGCTGGCATGACTCTAAGCTCCTTCCTCAGAGACTAGGATGTACTCTCAGGAGCCCTGGAAGCCTCTGGCCACTGCAGGCTCAGAGTCCTAAGCACCGTACCAGCTTCCTGAAGTCCTGGTCCGAGCTATTTGAACCATAGAGGCTGTATCTCCCACTTCCCTCCAAGGTCCAGATCTCAAGCATCCCCTCATCCCTTTCTTTTGGCCTTCTTCTTTTTTTTTTTTTTTTTTTAAGTTTATTTATTTATTTTGAGAGAGAGAGAGAGAGAGAGAGATCCAGGGAGTGGCAAGGAGAGAGGGAGAGAGAATCGCAAGCAGACTCCAAGCTGTCAGTGTAGAACTTGCCTGACTCGGGGCTCAAACCCATGAACCATGAGATCATGACCTGAGCTGAAACCAAGAGCCGGATGCTTAACGGACTGACTCACCCAGGCGCCCCTTTCCTTTGGCCTTCAAAGCTATTCCACAGGTCCTTCATCTCCCCACCACCATCCTACCTCATCCCTCTACGCCCTACCACACACCGACCTATCTGCCAGGCCACAATCCTACAGCCTGAGGCCACACAACAGAGACCTAACCCCTGAGGTTGGTGTCACTTCAGAGCCCTGGATCACTGGGGCTGTAAGTCTTCAAGTCACCACAGTCTTTCTGCCCAGGTCCTGAGTACACACAGGCCACTGACCTCACTGACAATCCTGTCCCTTCTGAGGAGACCAGGGAATCCAACAAGCTTGGATCCTGGGGTCTGGACCCATGTCTAAGGCCACAAATCTCAGGACTCCACTTAGCAGAATCATAAGGTAGCATTCAAGGGGACAGGGCCAAGGTCCCATGCTTAGTTTAATGCCTTGGTATCACTGTCTTGAAATTCTTAATGTTTTGATTTTTTTTTTTTTTAAACAAGGAGCTCTGGATGTTGATTTTGCACTCAGCTCTGCAAATTGTAGAGCGAGTCCTGCCCAGCAGCATTAGTATTCCTATGGCTTGGACCCTCTTCTTGGGTTCCTTGGGCCAATTTCAGATGTAGGAAGCCTGGTGTGGGCAGGAGCCCCCCAAGCTGGACACTGCTAGCCTGGAAGGCAAATCAGGGCTAGCCCAGGAAAGGGCACAGATTGTTCTGTGGAGCTCTGGCATCTGGGGCTCCAGAGACAGCAGGAGGGTAGGAGAGAAGTTGTCATTTAGGGAAGAAGGTAAAAGAGAAGACAGACGGGCTTCCAGAAGCTGCAGCCACGGGAGCCAGGAAAATGAAATAGTCAGAGGTCGGGGAGCTCATCTCCAGGAGTCCTGGAACCACAGCAGCATGGCCAGCTGCAGGCACAGGGTTCCAGGCAGCATAGCAGAGAGTTTAGGCACTTCGGCTCAGGGCTGGTGGTCAGGGTCCAAATCCTACTCCGCCACTCATTAGGTGGGATCCTGCTACATGCAAGCTGGGTTTCCTCATTTGTAAGATAAAAATAATACCTATTGTGCAGAGTAAAAATTAGAGACAATGTAAGTACAGAACAATTTCTCAAATGTCTGCCACATGTCGGGCATTGTAACAGACATATGTCCCTTGGGAAGCCTCATTTAATTCTCAGTGTCAACCCATTAGGTGGATATTAAGGCTTCGAGAACAGGTCAGTGTCCAGGGTGGCAAAGCAGGTGAGAAGCAGAGATGAGGTTTAAAGCCAGTTCTGTGGTTCTGTGAGCCTGTGCTATCACCCCTCTCTGTCAGGCAGCATGGCACTGAGCTGGGGGAGTTGTGTGTGGGATCTGTCAGTAGGAAAAGTATTCCAAGAGTAGATGACATAAAGGAGGTTCTTCCACCAACTATCATTTAAAGTCCCTCTTTTGGAAAAAAAAAAAAATTCCTTTTTCTAAAAGGAAAAGTATAATTAGAGATCGTCTATGCTGTCTCCATGGAGCCCGCCCCACCTCCCCACCATCCGCCACCCTGTCTGAGACAGAACTGAATAGAGGCCGCCATCATGTCTGCAGTGAAGCATGCTGGGATGCCTGCCAGCGACCCAGTCTCTCCCATAATCCCATTGCACTTACTGGCTTTTTTTCTAATGCTTTATGGAAGCATAACTTACATAGTGAAAGTGCAAACTTTGTTAAGTACGTAGTGTGATGGGCATGATGAATTTTCACAAATCAAACACACCCAGGTAAACAACATCAAGAAACAAAATGTTCCCAGCATCCCAGAAACCCTTCTGCTGTGCCTTTGGAATACCTACCCCACCCCATCCCCCAAAGGCTAACTTTCAACATCACTGGTTAGTTTTACCTATTTTAAAACTTTATATAAACGGAATCAAACATCCTTTGTGCTGTCTGGCCTTTTTGCTCACTGTTATGTGTGTGTGAGTCACTTATTTTTTTCCAGGGACCTGATGGCAGTTCATTCATTCACATTGCTGTATAATATTCTTTGGTACAAACATGTCCTAGTCTACCTCTTCTCGCCATTTAAGTAGTTTTCAATCACTTATAGGTTTTAAATGTCTTATGATTGAGTGGCTTTTAAAGGTCAGGCTCTCCAAAAAACTCTAAAAAGTAAGGTTATGTTTCATTACGGATGAATTTTGTTAAACAAGGATGGTGAAGATTTCTCTGGTGCGAAAACATCACAATCGGTTTGTGTGATATTTTCACCTCCAGTAGGAGTCCTAGAGAAATAATCATTTAAAACATCACTTGGAACAAATAGATGGGTGAATTCTACAGACATTCTCTTGAATCTTCTCTTAGAACCATTTACAGTTTGAAGAAAAGTGTAGAGATTCATGTTAGTAAATTATTTTTTGAGAGAGGGGGACGAAAGAGCCTGATAACAGAAAAGTTTTGCATGAAATGTCCCTCACACAAAACAAGGACTGGGCAGACTCTTTCCATTGGCAAATGCTCGTCATTTCCGCCCCCCCCCCCCCCCCGCCAAATTAGGAGACACAAATGTGACTTGATAGCTGAAACAATTTCCCTCTCTTCTATTGCAATCATGAGAAGAGGAGGAGAGAGTGACATATATAAATGTAGTAAATTAGTAATTTCCCTTGCCATGAATTCCCCCACAAAGTTCTCAGTTGCCATAAATGAAGGTATTTATATTACTGAAAATGCCTGAGAACTCATTTGGCCCTATAATATCACTGAAATTGTAATGGCTACTCCAGATTTGTTTTTAACTAACTTTCCATTACAGGGGCTGACATTTTTAATTGCTAAAGAGCTGCACTGAGAATACTGAAAACAACGAGGAGTATTTGAAGATAAGGCTGGACTCATGCGCCCAGATGACACCAGGCTATGAGCAGGAGGAACCTGATTATCCAATTACCTATGACTGTGAGCCAACTTTGACATTTCAAAAAAAAAAAAGAAGAAGAAAGAAAGAACATTTTAAAATACATTTTAAACTTCTTCAATTTATTAGGCAAAAAGATATTTTCCCCTCGTTTAAATCTTCAGTCTTCTGAGTGCTTGCCATTGGAAGGGCCTGAGATACTTTTTAATTTTCTTTATTTAATTAAAAATATCCAAGGGGCACCTGGGTGGCTCAGTCGGTTAAGTGTCCGACTTCGGCTCAGGTCATGATCTCGTGGTTCATGAGTTCGAGTCCCACGTCAGGCTCTGTGCTGACAGCTCAGAACCTGGAGCCTGCTTCAGATTCTGTATCTCCTTCTCTCTCTGCCTTTCCCCCGCTCACACCCTGCCTCTCTCTCTCTCTCTCTGTCAAATAAACATTAAAAATTTTTTAAATAATAATAATATCCAAGATGTTACCATTGAGGGAAACTGGGTAAAAAGTACATGAGCCCTTGGATATTTTTCTGCAACTTCTTGTGACTCTATAATGATTTCAAAATTAAAGATTGAAATAATAATAATAGCATTAAAATAGTAAATGGCCCTGTTGGCTTGGAGTTGGATCCCTTTAAGCCTGCCTTTCAGGCATCATCTGAGTGCTCACAGGACATTTTGAAGCCATTGAGCTGGAAACCTTTCCTTTCCACAAGTTTGTTATCATTCCAGTGGGCAATATAGAAATATAGCCTCCAAAAAATGACTCCGAATTACAGACATTTGCAGCCATTCGAGGCTTCAAGTTTGTAAAACGTCTAGTTTCCTTCCATTTGAACATTTCTGAAGGGGGAAACAACCTTTTGGAAATTTTTCTCTCCAAAAGTGATTACACTAAAAGCCCTGGTACACTTTGGTTCAATTTACATCTGGGAGTAGATATTTCTTTCCTTCCATAACTATGTTTATAACACAAGTTTGGAGTTTTGTTAACAAATGTTCACTTAGGCAGTCTGAGTTTGCAACTGACAGGACAAAAACATTTCTGAATATTGAAAATTTGCTAAAAACTGTTGAAAACCAGTGCCATCTTTTTATTTGGGGGCCAATTAGCAGGGGATAGCCAGGAGACCCCTCAGAGGCCCCCAGGTGACCCCTTCACTTCGTTTGGTTCTACAGGAAAAGATTCTCAAGTGCCATCCATGCACGAGGTGCTGGACCCACAGCCAGGAGCAGCAATTAGGTTGAGGGGCCATGTTTCGCTTCTGGCCCCCACCCTTCAGGCCAGAAGTCAGATGGTCTTCTGTCAGTCTCCCAACAGCAGATGCAGATCAGCAAAATTCACACAGGCAGCTATAAAAACAAGAGTTTCAATCTATAAGATGAACTTGGGATTGATGCCTCACACCCCCATCAGGGACCAGAAGACTTTACCCCCCATCCCACACCACCACGTGGGTGTGCAAATGCAAGGAAGTGGCTAAGAGGAAGGCATCTGAAAGAGATCCCAGCTTCCTGGGAGCAAAGCCTGGCTGTCACTACCTATGTGACGTTGGGCCAGTGCATTAACTTCTGTGGCCTCATTCTATCATCTGTAAGGCCCAGATAATAACAGTTACCTGCATCATTAGTTGTTGGAAACATTAAATGAGATAATGCATATAAGGGCTCACAGGAACGTTCTCTGTTATTGTTCTCTGAGTGCTTAGGAAGTGTTCTCTATTAAGTCAAATTACTCCCCAGGAGGCTGCTTGCAGGGCCCAGAATCAGAACAAAGGGCAGTTGAGGCAATAGCTCCCCTTCACTCAGAAGATATCAGTGAAACACCCCTCGCCCCCAAAATAATGGACATTCTCTGGTCACAAGGCTGCTCTGCTCTTTACATTCTATGTGTATCTCCCATGGGCCAGGCTGGAGAAGCTTGACACGTCTTGCTTTTCCAAACCCCGCTTTCTCCGTGAACGACCTCTTGTCTGCTGGCCCATTTTTTCCCTTCTGTTTAAAATGCGCTGAGATTGTTCTTCCCACAGTCCTGGCGGACATTATATCTCCACCCCACCCCCACCCAGCCCAGTGTTGATTCAATTAGAACCACTCTCCAAACTCCGGCTGGGGCGCCCAAGGTCAGAGCCCATGTGCAGAAATCACATTACCTTCCCTATGAATCACAACCCATCATTTCATATTGGTGTCAGCAAGATTTAAATCTTTCAATAACAACTACCCATGCATTTTACAGTTGTATAGTTCCTGCTTTCTTTTTTTTTTTTTTTTATAAGCATAATTAAGTTTAGGGCACATGTAATTTTATTTTAGGTTCCATTACTTTATTTGCCTCTCACAATGGAAACTGTATATGTTTGCGTATTTTTTAAATATGACAGATAAACATGCTGAGGTAGCCCATGTTCACTTCTTTGATCTCAGTCTTCTTGCTTAGCTTAAAGTCAACAACTCCCATTTTGAACATGATGTTTTCAGATGACTGGCTTTGGAAACCTCCTGGCCTGGGCATGTAACTATTGACTTGACATTTCCCCTCCGGTTGCCAAAAGCACCTTACATTCAATATATCTAAGACTAAACTCATAATCTTACCTCCCACACTAGGCCTTCTTCCAGGGTCCCTCATCTGAATAACAGCACCTCCATCTACGTATCTGGACAGGCCTGGAACCTAGAATCCATTCTTGACACCTCCTCTCCTTGTCTGCCATATGCAATTTATCTCAAGAGTTCAGCTCCTGAACATCTCCTGAATCCATCCACTTCTCTCCATCTCAGCTGCCTCAACCTGAACCAAAGCCACCTTTGCCTATGAGTTAGAGTATAACAATAGCCTCTGGACTGGTCTCTCTGTGTTCCTTCCTGATTCTCTTATTGATGAAGGAAGCACATTCCGTTTTCCAGATTGTCTAGCCGTGATTTCCAACCGTGGTGCACATCCAAGCACCAAGCGCCCTTGCTAAAATGCAGCATCCAACTGTGGAGATTCTAATTCATCAGGTGTGAGTGTAATTCCAGAATCTGTATATGTAACAAGTACCCTCAAATGATTTTGATGTAGCTAGCCTGTCTGTGAATCGACATTTGGGGATCATTAGCTACAGCTCACCAGTGCCATACCTGACCCATTTTAGAGATGACCAAATATGTCTCCGGCATAAGTCAGGGAATGGGTACCTCTCTGACAAGCATTTCTTGAGCCCCTGCTGTGTGCCAAGCTGCTCAAGCACTAGGGATACAGGAGTGAATAACACGGACAAAAATTCCTGTCTTCACGGAGCTTACCTTTTGGTAGTAGTAGACCAACAAAAAGAAACGAATGAACAAAATATATGGAATGTTAGATAGCAGTAAGTGCTATAGAGGAAAATAAAGGAAGTTGAAGGATGCGGGGGGAGTAGGGCTGTGGAGGGGGGTGCAGGTTGTCATTCAGAATAGGCTACTCAGGGATGGCCTCCCTGGGAAGGTGGCAACTGAGTAAATACCTGAAGGAGAAGAGGCAGATAAGCCACTCAGATAAGAGAAGAAGGGCTTTCCTAGATGAAGTCTAAAAGGAGCAAGCAAGGCTTGCTGTTCTAGCATCCCTCAGAGGAAGGATATTCTCTGCAGAGTACATATTCAGCTTCTAGTCCTCAGCTCCAAACTGGGGAAGATATTCCCAATAAAATGTGGCATTCTTCACCTCACTGTCATTGCTCAAGTATCCCCTCTGCCTGAAAACCTCTCCGGACCCCTCAGCTTTGAAGGCTTACCAGTTCAGCCCTTTTATGCTCCACTATATCTGAACATCCTTCTGTCACGGGACCTAAGATACAGCACTGCCTTTGCTGGTTTACATGCTTGTCTCCCCCATCTCCACGACCAGACTTCAGGCTGTGGAGCTTTTTCTGTGACGGTATCTTCAGTGCCTCGCAAAGAATCGGGCCAGAGTAGGTTCTTGACGAGTGTCAAGTGCAGAAAACAAAGAGGGAGGGGAGGAGGGAGGTGGAAGGAAGCAAGACCTAACTTCAGGTCAAACGCCAGGATGGGTGTTACGCAGCGGGAGACGGACAGACCAGGATTTCTGCCAACCAGTCCTGTGGGGAGTAACGCCCTCATCCTCCTACCATCCCTCAGTAGCCTCTCTGGGATATTCCTTCAGGTGCGGATGAGTGATCGTAAGATGTGGTAATCATATTAATAGCTGTCACCTGTCAGATGTGTGCTCTGCACCAGGCACGACACTAAGTCCTTTACATGCGTCACCGCATTACGTTGCTTAATCCTCATAACAGTCCTGTGCATTAGATACAGTTATTATCTCTACTTCACACGTAAGGCGTCCAGTGTCTTGCCCAAGGTTTCCCAGCTGGAACGAGTGTTCAAACCCAGGGAGCGAGACACCAGAGCCCATACGCTTAACTTTTGTCCGAGTCAACTGAGCAGTAATTTGAAGGGAACCCAAGTTCTGGGCTGGGAAGCTGGGGAGAGCAAGTGGAAAAGAAGGGAGGAAGGACAGTTTGGGCCAGAAGAGAGGCCTGCGGTTGGAGAGAGAGGGTGGGTCTGCAGAGTAGACAGAGGTCCGGGGCTTCAGAACCCCCAGAGTCCCCTCAGAAGCTGAGGGGCTCTTTGGCAAAGCTCTATCCAGAGCAGAGGAAAGGAGGCTGAGAACCCCGGAGGGAATTTGGGGAGAGGGTGGCTAGACTTGAAACTGGATTGAATGGGGATCTGGAAATCAGGAAGTTCTGAGGGGGGATACGTCTCTTGAGCTGGCCACAAATGAGCCTGCGGTTGTTCAGCCCACTGAAGCCTGCCCTGGGGAAGGTTATCAAGGCTGCCCAGTGGCCGGGGCCACGTTGGTGCACAGTTCCAGGGACATCATTCATACTAGGCTGTAAGAGGAGCGTTTTCCACTGGGTCAGCAGGCCTGAAGGGAAGTGTGTTCAGACCCTGTGTCCACACGGCTCCCTCACCCATCCCACAGAGTTCCATTCTGCACAGCAGCTATCTGTCCCCCTCCATCCCACCCTCATCCTACATGCCCCCTACTCCCAAGAAAACCTTCCTTCCACTGGTTTCTTACGCCACCTGAAAAACAAAATTTCACTACCGGGAGATTGGGGCACAGAGCCCTGGCTGGGTCCAGGGAGAAAAGACGCCCAAGAGGTGACATGGAGAGAGGTGAGGGGTCCAGCTGGAGCCCAGGCAGGGCCTCCGATTCTGGAAGCTCTGTGGAAACTTGACACCAAGGCCAGGTCCTGAGCCAGGGCGGGGGAGGGAGTAAACCATCTTCCCGGAGCAGGAAGTGAGGGAGAGAGTGAGCCGTGAGCTGGGGCAGCGCTCTGTTTTCTTTGGCCTCTGCCAGCCCCGGGAGGGAGAAAGGCAAGGGAGGAGGATGGGGCTGGTGGAAAGATCCAGCCTTTGTGTCCTACCTCCCCCAAGAGGTGGAGGCTGGAGGAAGGTGGGGGTTGGGGTGGGAGATATGCAAGATTGCTGGGGCCAGAGAACCCTGGAATCAGGTGAAAATGTGGGGAGTGGCAAGGGGTGGGAGGGCCCACGAGCTGGGAGCGCTGAGCTTACTGTGTTGGAGGGCTGGAACTAAGCAAGGAAGGTACAGTGAGTTCCCTACATTCTCTCCAGCCTTGACCCCTCTAGGGCTCCCCAAAAGGCCCTGACCTTGTGCACCCCACAGAGCCTTGAGGGGGAAGATGTCATCCTAAGAAAAGTTCTGGGCTTGTGCAGGCCAGGGCAGTCCCCCTCCCCCCCACCAGGAGGCCGGACTTGCAAAGCCCCTGTGTGTCTCCTGCGTCTATGCTGGGATGTAGTCGTTCTATTCTTGATAAAAAGTCTTCCCTTAAGGGCAACTCCATCCCTAACCCAAATTTTCCTGGGACCTCCATCCCAAATGTTGTCCTAATCCCAAACTTAATCCTAACACCCATCCCTAACAGGGACCCCAAACCTCCACCCAAACACTGTCCAAAAATCACTAAATTCAATCCCATACCTGCATCCTCATCCAAAACCTTACTGTAGCCCCAACTCCACACTCTCACCCTGATCTATGGAAATCAAATGCCTGACTCACACAGAGGTGTCTGTGGTGGGGTGGGAATTAACAAACAGCAAGAGTTAGCATGCATTAAGCATTTATGAGGTGTTAGGCACTGTAATAGGCTCTTTCTCTGTATCGCTGTATTTAATTAATACCAACCCTATGAGTTAGGTATTACTGTTACTACCATTTTACAGATAAGAACATTGAGGCTCAGAAAGATCAGGCTAGTTACCTAGTAAAGTGTCACCCGTCACATTTGGGACTGGTGGAATCACTGCTCCCATCAGGAACATTTCACAGGGTGACTTTGGGGCCTTAACAGGATGTCCTCTGTCTGCACGGGGAACACTTTGGCTGCTCTAGAATCCAAACCAGATAAGATCCAAACCAGATCTGCTCTACCAGATAAGATTCAAATGAGGGTCTCTGCTCAGATATTGAGTGAGTTGGCTCTGAAGTCACAGAGCCTAGAAACCCATTGCAGAGTGACAGAAGAATCATAGCAGGGCTGGGAAGTGTCTGATCCAGGAGAACAACCCCACACCTGGTTAACTCCCAGCAAAATCACTGAGGATTCCATCACCACGGCCCCCACCCCACCACTTTGGGGGTGCACTTCCTGATCAGTCAAATCTTAACTTGGGCTCAACTGATACTCTGCTACATCCTGGGGAATGTGCCAGGCAAAATGCCATTCTAAGTCACAAGGTCCCAGAGCCTTCTAGAGCACAGTGAGGGGAACCCTCAATCAGGACAGGGATGACAACCTTCTAAATGGAAGTGGTTTGTCGAACACACACACACACACACACACACACTCATAGATGGGCTTGTTCATACACTGATATACAGTCCCATTCAAGACCTCTCCAGTTCCTCTTCTCTGCATCAAATCCTACATCTTCTCTAGGCCAGGGAGGGAGACCGGAGGGGGCCCACCTCCCTCATCCTAGAGGACCTCACTCAGAGGACACTGACCTGCAAAGTTCCCAGGCCAGCAGGTCTGGGCCAGTCCAGAGGAAAGGTATCAGCTCTCTGGAGTCCTCTATCCCTTCCTGAGTCAGGATTTGTGTCGGAGTTCTTATGAGCAGAGTGTCTGTCCAACCATGAAGGACTACATCAAGAAATGCTCAGTATGCCATACACCCACCCCCACCACTCTCCGACAGTCTTGAAAAGGCGACCCAACCAAGGAACTCTGGACACAAAGAAGCCTGATCGGAGGCCAGCTGGGATGCCCAGCCTATATATCGTCCAAGGTACTCTGGCTTAAAAGCCAGAAGCCCTCTCATGGATCCTCCTGGCCTATAAACACAGAACGTGTTGGCTACAAGAGCCTTGCCCCTAGTGTTCCATGTTGACATTACCTGGAGCCTTTCCAAACCAGTCCCGGGACCCCTGAGATGGCTCAAAGCCACCTACACCCAGTTCCATCTTGGTCTCCCTCCTTCCACACCCCACATTTAGCTCCCTCTCATGTGCAACATGAGTGCTCTTTCTCTTCTGCCACCATCCCATCTGTCATTTGGGAGCCAGAGCCTGGAACCAGTAGCAACAGTAAGTATATTAGCTGGGGAAGGACAAGGGGCTAAAGGCACAGATAGAGTAGAACAAGGGGAGGGAGAGGGCTTGGGGAGTGAGGTGTGAGGCTCTGGTGGGATCACTCCCAACTTTCTCTGCCTGGAACCCAAGAGCCAGGAATCCATGACTTCAGAGAGGTGGGAGCCAACGCCTCCCACTGAAGCCCATCAGAGCACCTCCCCTGGGCCTGGTGACATGGGGACCCTCCCCAGCCCTCCCCTAGAAACTGACAGCATCTGGGGCTAGGAACCCACCATCCACAGATCCCCTCCAGATTCCACAGATGCAGATAAAAGTCAGAATAGAAATAACCAGCTCTGAGAGGGGCGGATGCAGATGTGGCCATCAGAGCCCCAGATGTGGCTCAGCCATGGCTGCTGCCAGGGCTGCTGTGGCTGTGAACAGGAATGTAGACCCAGATGGGGATGGGGATGGGGGCAGGGGTGGGAGGAGGGGACAGTGCACAATTCTGTGCATTCTAGGCTCCAGGAGCGGTGCAGCTCTGAGCAGGAGAGAAGTCTAGCGTCTGACTTCGTGAAAAGGCTCAGCCTGGTCCCGGGGAAACTAGATTCCTACAAAGGAATACTCCACCTTCGTCCACCCAAGACTCATTACACTCTCTGCCAACCTCTGCTGCCTGTCTTCCCTGGGGCCTCCAACCACAGAATCAGCTTCATCATTGGGACCCTTCTCCGCTGGTGGCCCTATGGTTCTCCTTGGGCATCTCCTGCCATAGAAGGAGGGCAGCAACGTGTCTCTGGCTCCGGGAAACAGAGGGAAATGTCAGTGTCAGCCCCGCAGGTCAGCCTCTGTCCTAAAGCCCCGCTAATACCCAGCATTCCGGGCTCCATAAAGATGAAGGGGCCCATGGCCCTGCTCGGGGGCCTCTGCACATAAACACCCCCAATGACAAAGCTTCCTACACCATCACTCATGAGGCCCATTTACTTCCCACTTTGTTCTGAATTTTCATCTCGGGAGGTTTGCAGATCGCTAACAGCAGGAACTTTCCAGAAGTTGCAGAATATAATCGGTGCATTCTCAGCCTTGCCGCTCTCAGAGCACCCCAGGCAGCGGCCTGCCAGTGAGCAGAGGGGGTGGGAGGCTGAAGGCGGCCGGGAGAGTCTAAGTGAGAACAGGCCATGGAGGACCACCTTGCCCAGCCTCTACCTCTGTGTGAGTTTAGCCTGCATCCCAGCCAGCCCCAACCCCGGTCCTATTTGTGAAAATAAGGAGATCAGCCCACACTCAACTACTCTGGGAAGATTAGCTATCACAACACAGAACTTCTCTCCTGGGCAGGAAGTTTGTCTTTAAATATACCCTGAACCCCACCCACTGCAGAATCAACATCGCCTCTGCTCCGGCCTCCTGAGGAGGGGAGGTGGAGGAAGACAGCCTGAGCCACAGAGTCAGGATTGCCAAGTCCCCTGACCATGGCACTTTTCTGGGTGGAAGTCCTAGGACCAGGTTTCCCAGGGTCACTCTGTCCCTTTGATGATCTCTAGGGATGGCCTGCTGCATTCACCACAGGAAACTACATCTCTTTTAGAAAAAAGACTTCTTCCAGTTTCCTCCCAAGAGCCAAACTAATACCTCCTGAGCGCCTACTATGTGCTTCACATGCTCCAGCACGTCTCACTTCATCTTTACAATGCTGCGAGTGTGGAAATACCACCATCCTTTTAAAACAGAAGGCAACAGCCTCAGAGAGGATAACGTCAGAACTTCACCTGAGGTCACACGGCCAACAGACCCCAGGACAAGACCAGAACACAGCCCAGGCGGAGTCTTCAACCTGTGCTTTCTCCTCCATGTCACACTCCGCCAGGGAAGACAGGAAGCCAGACTGACCGGGCAGGGAAAAGTGGCAGAGGAAATGCTCCAGCTGTCACTCACCTGGCTGCCTTCCTGGCAGGTTAAGCGGCAGGACATCACACATCGACTCAGATCTTCCCACAGCCTGGACACAGGGTTCCCAGCAGCTAAGCAAGGCCAACGAGAGGCCAGAACCATTGCCTCTCCCTCTTCCATCAGAGGAGAGTGAACAGCTTCCAGAGTTCTACCCGGAATTACAGATGGATAAGGATTGCCAACATCGCATGAGTTTAAGTCAAGGCGGACTCCTGGGAAGAGAGGCGATCGTAGCCGGTTTTATAAAGAAATGAAATTCTTTGTGCAGCGAGAAGGAAGAAGAAAACCCCAGAGCAGAGAGGAAACCGATCAGAGGTTGGAGAAGTGGACTGGCCACCGTGGGGAAGGGTGGGGGGTCCAGGAACGACACACTTTGTGGGGTTCAGCAGCCCTCTGTAGTTCTCCCATCCAGAGCTCAGAATCCCAGATCCCCAAGGGGGCTGCAGCAGCCCTCCTCATGCAGTCTACTCCACATTCCTCACATTCTTTACGCTCAATTAAGGAGAAATAATCAGGGAAGCAAGCAAGGCCACAGCCGGGCAGTCATGCCCCACGCTGGCGGAATCACGGCATCATGTGTGCGGAAACAGCCCCCCTCGCCCCAGCCAGACCGTACCTCAGACGAAGTGGCTTTGGGGGGGATGAAGGAGGCCAGCAGGCAGGACAAGGGTGTCTGTCTCTCTGTGCTCCACAGAGACAAAAGAGTGTGGGGGAAGTGGGTGGGGGATGGGGAGTGGGATCAGGAAAGAAAAGAAGATGAGAAGGCCAGGTCAGAAGAAAAGGACGGTGGGCAACCAGAAGGCCTCAGCCGTCCATTTCTAAATCACGTCATTGCTCTACTGAAATCACAGCACTGTGTTGCCATTACCATCCGCCATCGTCATCAAACGCCCTTTGAGACCCTCCCAGATGCTTCAAGTGTTCTCCTTCATCAGTTTAGTGGCAGGTGTTGATTAAGGGAGTCATGGGACTAGTACCTCTCTGTGGTGGCCAAAATATACCAGCATAGTCTGCACGGGGATGCCATTCTTCACCCCCGTGGAAGGTGCATGTTATTTCCTCCTCGTGGACCCACCAGGCCCAGTCAGCCAAGCAAGCCCCTACTCCCTCTAGCCTCTATCCAAGGGCTGCCTCCATCCCTAGCCCCAAATTCCACCCCACAAAAGCATTCCCTGACATCCACCAGAAGACTCAGGGTTTCCTCTGGTCTCCCTCTTCACCTGGTACATGTAACCAGGACAGATCTTACGCTGTTTTGTAATTTTAGGTGTATACGTCTGTATCCCCACCCGAACGAGTAATAAGCAAACGAGTGATCATTATTTATTGAGCATATTCTATGTGCCAGGCACTGTGTTAGCACTTGACACATGACCTCCTTTAATCCTTTTAACGTTCCCAAGAGGTCATTATTATTATTATCTCCAATTTACCTATAAGCAAGTTGAGATTTAGAAAGGTTAAGTAACTTGTCCAAAGTGACCCAGCTAGTAAATCAAGGAGGGGGAACTTGAACACAGGATCATGAAATGCAAAAACCCATGCTATTAATCTAACATAGAGATGTTCGAGGACAGGGCCCATATATAGACTTGCTTACCACTCTACTGCAAAGAATAAATGATCAATACACGATGAATGGATGGGTGATGTGGGCTTTGCAGAGTGGAAAACAGTGGAATTGGGCCACAAGCTCTCTCTTCTCACCTCCCTCATCAATGGATCAAATTTGTGAGACTATTTATTAGACCAAAGACTCAATCATGCTTTTTGTTGGGTCTACTGTTAGGCCAAACACCCAAACAGTGGCCACTTTGGGGTCTCAGTCCGTGGTCTGAGGCACGGGCCACTTTATTATCAGGGCGGGACTCAGTCTGGGCCTAATGTAGAGAATCAGTCTGTGACCCGTGTATGTTGGAAGGAGGTGTGCGTCAGGGGAGAATACCTCTCTGCCTAGCTGACTTGCAGCTAAATAGATACGGATGGTTCTCTAGCCAGAGTGCCTTGTGGCCCGGCATTTAGAGGTGGAGACATAATACATTCGACAGGATAGCACAGGCTGAAATGCCCCGGGAACGGGGGTGAGGAGATGTACCCACTAGGCAAGCTCCATGTATGCTCTGTGAGTCCCACATACGTGTGAGTGTGTGGGGTGGCACATGTGTGTGCTGTGTGTGGCGGGGCGACAGGGGCCGGGTAGGGTGTGGGGGAGACAAGCACACACACCTGTAATAACATTGGCTTCAGACGCTAGGAGAGAAGAAATTCCCCCAACTGTTTTATCAGAGCCGAAGTTACTAAATTACGTTGTTGTTTTAAATTTGAGCTTCTCTGCCTGCAAACGGGGGGATCTCAGGTTCACAAGCTTAATGCTTGGCTGGGCCTGGAGCTCCACTTCCCCACCCAACCCGGGTTCCCAGAGCTCCCAGGCCTGAGGAACAAAAGTCTTCTCTCCCAGAGCTTTGAAGTGGAAACACTAACTGCTCCCTTTAATTAGAAAGAAACCCCCTATTGTTCCTGCTTTATTACTGATGGATGAAGACGTTGGAGGGGGAGCTCTGAAGAGCAGGGGGGGTAGCAGAGGGGACAGAAAATCTCTATTTAGAATACAGAATCTCCACGCTCAGCCCCCATGCACTGAAGCAGACCTCTTTGTCCACACAATCAACCAAGATTTCATAGGGCCTCCAGCCTTTGATTAGATGTTATGGGAAACATACAAGACAGGGTCCCAGCCCTCAAAGAGTTTAAAATCTAGGTAGGGGAGGCAGGGCAGGGGGACAAGAAATAAAAGATAATTGGTACTAAATCAGTACTGCCAAGTATATGCAAAAAGAATTCGGGATACATGGAACGGAGAGATAGTCCCATGAGACACCCTCCTAAGAAACGTCTGGTGGGGGTTGAGGGGGGGGCACCTGGGTGGCTCAGTCGGTTAAGCGTCTGACTGTTGGTCTCGGCTCAGGTCCTGATCCCACGGTTTGTGGAATCGAGCCCGGCATTGGGCTCTGTGTCGACAATGCAGAGCCTGCTTAGAATTCTCTCTCTCTTCTCTCTCTCGCTCTGCCCCTCCCCTGACACTGTCTCTCTCAAATTAAAGAAACATTAAAATATTTTTTAAAAAAAGAAATGTCTGGGGGGTGGGGAGTGGCGGCTAGGGACTTGAGCTGGATGCTACAGAATGGAGAGAATTGACAGCGAGAAGGAGAGGGAGGCTACAGGAGAAGAGATTCCCACTCCAAGCAGGGTAAATGGACCCATGCGGAGACATAGAAGCAGAAGCTGGGCTGGCTTCTTTGGAGGACAGGAAGGAATAAGTCTGGTTGTATAGGGGGGCACGTGCAGGGGGCTGTGGGAAATCAGGTGCATAGAGCAGATGTAACAGAGGGGTGGAAGACATTCTCCACAGGGAGAATGGCCTTGATGAGATAATCAGGGAGCCATCGAGCTTCCTTGAGCAGGGGGGTGACCTGATACAAAGTGGCCCTTGGGAAGATTAATCTGGCAGCCCTGTGCAAGAAGGCATGAAGGGGAAGGACAGCAAAGGAGGGAAACGAGTTGGGGAGCTCCCGAGGAAACCCAGGTAATGATGGCTTAGACTAAGGTGATGGCAGTGGGATCAGGAAAGAAAAGGTGAGTCTGGGACAGATTTCAAAGGAAGAAAAGGATGTGTTGACAGAATAGATGTAAGAGGATAAAGGAGTGGGATGAGTCAAAGACACCTCTAAGATCTCCAGTCTGGGAGACTAGGAGGGTGGTGAAGGGGTAAGAGGACAGAAGCCCTCTAGGGGAAGTGTGGGGCCAGAGGAGTTAATAAACAAAACCCCCCAAAGCTTTATGCTCCCTTCCAGAGCTCAGAGATGTCCTGAACCTGGTAGCAGCTCCAGGGCAAGAGAGCCCTGTCCCCTGACAATGGGGACACCATTAATGAAATAACAACTTTTGTACAGTCTTTTCTCAGTGCACTTCAAAGTGATTCACATTTGCACCTCATTTCATCCTCAAAACAACCACCGCGGGTATCATTATCCCCATTTTGCAGATGAAAAAAACTGAGGTACGGAAAGACTAAACAACTTGCTCTAAGTCACGTAACTAGTTAAGGGCAGGGCTAGATGCAGAAGCCTTCTGACTTTCAGCTCAGGACCCCTCCCGGTGCCTGCTGGCAGTCCAGGAGAGGGGTGGGGCCTCGAGCTGCAGGTGCCCCGAGTCACTGGGGGCAAAGAGTCTGGGGCTCAGAGACAGGGTCCACCCCGGACTTCAACAGCACCTCCAGCCTGCTCTTCACACTCACATAGGGCGTAAGTCGGGAGCCCAGGGTTGGAAACGCCAAGTCTAATCAGACCTCACAAGCCCACAGATGGTTTGAATCAATGTGCTACCTTGATAGGAATAATGAGGAGTCCTGAAGACAGTCTTATGCCAGCTCTATCCGCCTGGACAGAGAACCGTATCTTTCACAAGAATTTCCCCATCCAGGGTCCCGTGACCCTCCAAGCCGGGCAATCCTTCATGAGGAAGTCCCCTGGTCCCACGTCACACCCGCTCCCCGGCCCCCGCCCCCCAGCAGAACCACCCACAGATTTTCCGAAAACTTTGGCCTCAGGTTCTGATTTGACAAACTCTGACTTCTTAGGCTTTTCTTGAGGCTGAAAATGGTTCCTAGGGAGAAATACGTGATCACAGGTTACAAGGCCAGCCAGGGGTTGTGGGGCAATATGGTAGGGTGGGCGGGTCTGGATGCAGAGAAATGCAGGAACAGACACATGTCCCACACACTTCGTGTCAGAGTGAGTGTCCCCAGTGTGCATTGTTTCATTCGTTCAACATGACAAATATCATCATGACGTTTCCTTTGCTGGGATACCTGAACTAGGGCACCCAAATCTCATGGAATTAATCAATCTGTAAGGTCGCAACAACTCCCAGCAACAGAACCAGACCTACGATTTAGAAAAACCTCTTACTGTGGGAGCCCATTGAAGACAGCACCCCAGAATGGCAGCAACGGCCCTTCCCCCGGGAAAGCTCAGACCTGGGACCTCAATCCCGCAAGGGTAGTCCTGTGGGCAGGGACCTGCTTTAATGTAATTTGGTCCTGCCCCACCCCTTGCCTAGCAAAGCTTAATTTGAAGCTTAAAAAACAATGAAGTTAATTTTTAAAAACCTTTCATTGAGTTCCATGAGACCCCTATTAATTTTATTGTTTCAATAAAGCATTTATTTAATTGTCTCCAGAAGGGCCCTGTTAAATGTACAGATGTTACCTGAGTCAGAAGGGAGGGAGCTGGGAGCCTTTTTTTCACCCTCTCCCGTTAGCACATTAGCAGGATTCTGTTATTGGATTAACTGATTGTCACCTTAAAAGTCACAAAGCAGAGCCCTGAGGGAATGAGACATGAGGCAGGTAAATTCTGGGGAGTAGTTGTGGTCACAGTTGCACAAAGCAGAAAGCCAGGCATATGATAAAGAGGTTGGGTTTGGTTAAAACAAAAGGAGAGCTTGGGGCGCCTGGGTGGCTCAGTCGGTTAAGCGTCTGACTTCAGCTCAGGTCATGATCTCACAGTTCATGAGTTCAAGCCCTGCGTCGAGCTCTGTGCTGACGGCTCAGAGCCTGGAGCCTGTTTCGGATTCTGTGTCTCCCTCTCTCTCTGACCCTCCCCCGTTCATGCTCTGTCTCTCTCTGTCTCAAAAATAAAGATTAAAAAAACAAAAGGAGAGCATTTTTTTTTTCTGTCAATGAGGAAATATTTGTTATTTAGTCTCTGGCACAAGGCTGATAACCCTGAAAAAAAAAAAAAATCAGAACAAGCACATTACTAGATGTATGTTGTCCAAACCATAGGAGGGGAGGAGCTTGGCTTGAGTTGACAGAAGATCTGAGGAACAACATGTTCAGTCCTTCCACAATTATTTACTGAGTACGTACTATATGTTGCCACTACTTGGAACTCTGAGTGTGCAGCAGTGAACAAAACAAAGCCCCTGCTCTCATGGTGCTTACATTCTAATGAGGGGAGACTGACAACAAAAAAATATACCGGACATATCGAGATAATTTCAGACAAGAAGGGCTCTAAGGACAAAACAGGGTGATTTGCTAGACAGTGGTCAGAGGAGGCCTGTGATATGACATCTGAGCCAAGACTTGAATATATGGAGAAGGAGCCAACCCACAGAAAGGTCTGAGAGATAGAGCTTTCCGGGCAGAGGGAACAGCAAGTGCAAAGATCCTGGGGCCCTAGTGTGAGAGGAGCATTATCAACCAAGTAATCAAAGGAGCGTGCTCTGGGGAGAGAATCAGGAGACCCTCTAACATAAGAATATGTCAGAACAGAGTCCATCATTCATCTTTGTGTCCCTGGTTATTTGTTTGCTGTGTAGCACAGAATAGGTGATCAATAAATGGATGACGGAAGGGGAGAAAGGAATGAGAGGAAGGATACAATTGAACATTTAGAGGGAACTGCATTTAGTCAGATTATTTGCAATTAAAACAGAAAGGGGGGTGGGGAACAGCTGAGTCTGTACAGTAGGTCATTCGTTACCAAGCCAGGAGGTGCCCAGGGGAAGGAAGGTACGGAGGGGGGTATATATCTGCTCCCATCTAGGAGATCAAAATGTAACTGAGGAAGCAGTAATAGTCATCACTCCTAAAATTATTATAGGCCCTGATTTATAGCTTACATGGTGCTTTTGCACACATTTTGTTTCTTTTGTTTTAATATTTATTTACTTTTGAGAGAGAGAGAGAGAGAGAGAGAGACGGAGTGTGAGTGGGGGAGGGGCAGAGAGAGCGAAAGAGAGGGAGACACAGAATCTGAAACAGGCTCCAGGCTCTGAGCTGTCAGCACAGAGCTGGACACAGGGCTCGAACTCGGGAACGGCGAGATCATGACCTAGGCCAAAGTCAGACACTTAACCAACTGAGCCACCCAAGCACCCCACGCATTTCCTGTTTCTAACAGACTCATGAAATAGAAACTAACACTATTAGTCAATATTTAATGAATTGCCTGTAGGCCTAGCATGGCACCATGCTAGGTGATGGGGATATACTGGGAGCAGAAATCAAACAAGGCCCTGCTTTCATGGACTATATAGTCCAGAATAGACAGACTCATTTGTGTCATTGAGAGAAATTATCACCACAGTGAGTGCTTCAATGGATACGTACAAAGGGCTACAAGCACCCATACTGGGGGTGATCGGGAAAGGCTTCCTTGGGGAGGTGTCTTAGCTGAGCTCTAAGGATGAGTGGAGTCGCTGGGTAAAGAGGGGAGACAAGAGTGTTCCAAACAGAGGGACAGTAAGTGAAAGGAGAAGCAAGGGGGGGTCAGCAGGTCCTGAGCAGAGTTCGAGAGACAGGGCACAGTTACGGCAGAAGTAGGAGTGGACAAGGCTCTAGGATGTGGGGCCTCAGAGAACACAGATGAAAGTCTGTCCTTGACCTACAGGGAACTGGAAGCCAATGGAGGTTTTAAGTTATATTTAAATACTTGAAAAGCTGTCCTGAGGAAGATGGTTTCAATCTACTACAATCAAATAATGTCTCGGCCCCCTGTAAGAAAGTGACCTTGTCCATCACAAAAGTGGGGAGTGACTGGCTGTTCAAACGTCAGGGAGGAGTCCTCCTTTGGTCAGGAGACTGGGCAGCATGTACGACTTCAACTTTTTCACCATCAAGGATCCCTTTTATTCATCTTGCTGGCCCACAAACCCCAGATGTTTTAGAGACTACCTACCACGATACATTTACATAACACAATTTTCCTCCATTTTTACAATTTTTTGTTAAAGTTTATTCATTTACCTTAAGAGAGAGACAGAGAGTGAGCGCAAGCAGGTGGGGCAGAGGGAGAGAGAGAATCCCAAGCAGGCTTTGCACTGTCAGCGCAGAGCCTGACGCAGGGCTTGAACCCACCAGCCATGAGGTCATGACCTGACCCAATATCAAGAGTCAGATGCCTAACCAACTGAGGCACCCAGTCACCCTATTTTTTTTTTAATTTGTGTAATGTTTATTTTTGAGAGAGAGACAGACATACAGACAGAGCACAAGCAGGGGAGGGCAGAGAGAGAGGGAGATACAGAATCTGAAGCAGGCTCCAGGCTCCAAGCTGTCAGGATAGAGCCCAATGCAGGGCTCGAACTCATGAACCATGGGATCATGACCTGAGCCAGAATCAGATGCCTAAATGACTGAGACACCCAGGTGTCCCTAAGCATTTTTCTTAATAAACATAGCCAATGTCATTCTTCAGGACAAGAAGCCCAATGCATGATACAATTCTGGCCACAAGTGAAGAAATTCAATGTTTCCTTTGACAGGGTACATTTATCATGAAATATGTATAATTTCCTAGAGGCTTTCTGAAATACTCACAATAGCTCCCCATTCCCCAATATATTTATAGACTCTGGGAGATCTTTTGGCTCCAGGCTGGGAACTACTATTCTTTGGTGACACCCAAGGTCTCTTTCCAACCAGGGTATGCTAAACCACGAGCTATAGCTTCCTTGTGTTCAGGGATTTGGGGAAGGATCAGTAAATGTGAACTAAAACAATCAGGGAAGGCTTGCTGGAAAAAGAAAGCCTTGAGCTGGGCCTTGAAGGACGGGGAAGCTTCGGACAGGTGGGGACAGGGTGTTGTCAGGTGGGAGAAGCAGCGTGTTCCCTAAGATTGGCGAAGCAGCCAGCCAGGCTGCAAATGGAGTCAGGAAGTATTTGCGGGTACAAGAATAGAAAAAGTCAGTTGCAACTGACTTTACATGCCAAGCTAAATTATCCTCCAAATGATGGGGAGTCACCAAAGATTTTAGAACAGGAAAATGATGTGTTGGAAACAGTGTTCTTGGCAGATGAATCTGGTGCCCATACATGCTTTGAGGTGGGAGGGGAACTTTGAGGGGACCCAATCAACAGACCAGATGTGAGAGGAAGAGCCTGGACTGGAGAGGAAGGCAGTGAGGAAAATAAAGGAGCAAATCCAAGAAACTTTTTTTTTTTGTAAAGCACAGGACTTGAATTTGAGTTTAGAAGCATTGACAGACTGTGAGGTGTCTTTGGAGCCTGGGGTACAGCAGTGAGTCACCAAGGGAAGCTCATGGGGGTGGGGGAGATGATGGGTGCATGGGGCATCTTGGGAAGTTTTTACTCACTACATCCTTCCTAGTGGTGACTAACCTCAGCAAGTGGGGTTGGAGGGGCAGCCAAGGTGCTTTCACATCTTATGATACATAATCTCCTTTAATGGAGGGATTTTGTATAATTTTTACTTCCTTTTTTTATGCTTTTTTTGGGATTTTTCAAATAATTATTTTAATTCCATACAGACTCCCAGAGTCTCGTTAACCCTTTGTGAAACATCACTCCTGATTTGTTCCCTCCCCCCTGCAGGGAAGGGGAAGGAAGGAAATGATTTACAGGGTCCTGTTGGGTCTCTGAAAAACACATCATGGGGGTTTAGTCTCTACTCCTGAGTCTGTGGGTTTCCCTATGGGGGAGCGGGGAGGTCTCTTCAGTGTACCTCTTTCTACATCTCCCTCCTTCTCTCCCCACTGTCCCCTGCCCCACAGGGCCTACCTCTGTCCTTTAAAGACTCAAATATCATCAGACAGCCATCTTTGACTTCAGATAGCAAAGCTGGGCTGGGAAAGATGGACCTGGGGATTTTAACAGCTGAAATCAGCCCTGCCTGGCCCACCCCGTGAACTAAATTACAGGCAGCAGGAGAGAACCTGGAAGAGAACAAACTCTGCAGGCAAAGGCATCTGTGTCCAAATCCCAGCTCGGCCACTAGTCACCTAACCTCTCAGTATGTCAATCTTCTCATCTTGAAAATTGGAGATAATAACAGTATTTATTTCCTAGCGGTATTAAGTGGATCAAATCATGATGAAAGGCATTGAATAAGTGTGCTCTATCATTAGTATTAATAAGAACGACAAAATAATACAACTTTACCATCAAGCTCTGTTGCTTGGAGACAAAACACCTTAACGTACTTCCATCTTGGCTCCCACTGGTGGCATTTATTTGCCTCTCTCCATCTCCTTTTGGACTGGAATCTTCTTCTTTTCCCAAACCGACAAAGAGCTGAGAGAAAACCTAAATCAGGGCCTGAGTCGCTGCTTCCTCATCTCATGGTGGTCTGCTCTGCCACAAGATTTGTGTGACGTTCGACAGAATCCTCAATCTCACGAGACTCATTTCCCTCATGTATAAAACAGGTGTAATAATACTGACCTCACAGTATGTGTCAAGAGGCTAGACCGTTCTCCATCAGGGTTCCAGGTAGGGTCAGTTCTTTCCTGCCTGCCCACCCCAGACCCTCCGCGGTCTCCTTTGCATTAGCTTCTGATGGTTTGGGGTGATCTTCCCAATTACACCATAAACTCCTGAGGGCACAAGTAGGGCCAAGATCTCCTTAACTTCAAGGAGCAGACTTCCTCCTGGGCCTCGGTCCAGGCCAGCCTTCTGGGGCAGCCAGGGAAGAGGCAGAGAATTTTCAGCCCTCTAGAGGTCCAGAACCAGATGCACAAACACAACGGCTCCTCTTTCTTCGCCTTTTCTCTCCACTTTCCAAACCACAACCCCAAGGTTGCTTGGGAAGAACTGGTTCTTTCTATTTGACAACAGCCTAGAAGGAAAGTTGCCCCATCGACTCAGGGTGCATTTGGCCTGGTCAGAGAAGGTGTAACGTGTTAGATCCAATCACCCAGTCCCTATGTTCCATTCCGATCGCTCTCCCACACAAAGGCCTCTGGACGAAGGCAAAGGTCTCCTTTTATCACCCCCTGCCACCAGAGTCTATCCATCACCCAGTGATCCAATGACCAACTCTCCATCCATCTACTGGCCTCTCTATCTGCCGCAGGAACAGGAGCCCTGGGGTTCAGCTCTCACAGTCTCAGTTCTTGGCTGGGTCGAAGGAACACCAGCACCCCCTTAGTCTACCCCCTGGTAATGGCTCTAAACAGGGACCTCTCGGCCTTCTCTGTCTTCCCCCCACCTCTACCCACCAGCAACTCCAATGAAAGGAAACAATGTAGGACGACACACATCTCAGCCACCCAGGAAAGGGAGAGAGAGACAAGCTGTCTTAGAACATCTCTCTGGGAGGGTGGGTGAGGCTGAGCAGGAGGGAAGAGGGAGAAAGAGAGAGCCTTGCCCAGGGAGGGAGACTGAGAGGGACACTCTGGACCACAGACCCAGACACACAGACACACACAGAGACCAGCCCAGGCAGTGAGAGCTCTGCGAGCCTATAAACCCTTTTGGTTGCAAGGGTCCTGGAGGGCCTCACCCTGTCACAGGGTCATGGAGCCAAAATGGCTCACATTTGCATCTTGGGACCCACACAGAGGAACTAAGCTCTTTTCCAGAAACAAGTGGAACAATCTCCCCTGGGTCACAGCTTTCTCTTTGTCTGACTACTCTTCTCAGGATTCAGGGCTTTTGTCTCTGTCTCCCTGTCTCTGCATCTTTGTCTATCTTGTCTCTTCTCTCTTTCTCCCTCTGCCCCCATCTCTGTCTCAGATCACTTCTTGGGGACTCTGCCTTGGGGCTCCCGCTCTCCAGTGTGTAGGAAACCTGACCTTCATCATCTGTTTTTTATATTTTGGAAACGTCAGCTTCACTTCCTACCTGAGGGAAGTGGGGGTGGGAGAGCAGGCTGCCTGGCTCCACCTCTTTCCCTCCCCCCTCCATCTGTATCCACCCCATCTGAAATCCCACAGCTTCTTGCCCCAGGGAGGATAGATCCGAGGCCCCTCCTGCTCTCAGTCACTTTGGCAATAGGAGTCAGGCCCTGATTCACAGTCTTCCCTCCACAGCTCGCCGTGGGGTGTGGGAGGTAGTGAGGCCCCTTCGGATCAGCCCACCAGTGGTTTGCTCATTTGGGAAAAAGAGAAAATGCCAGGGACACTGAAAGCCCAAAAGGCTGAGAGATTTCACCAATGAAAACCAGGATGGCAGCAGTCATTTCTGCCTCTAGGCCGAGTTAGAGCCAACCAAGCCATCCTACACATTGTCACAGATATTTGCTTGATACTACTATGAATTCTAGAAATAGATTTCACATACTAAGGGCTTACCCTGTGCCGAGCCCTCTACTTGTCTTCGCATTACACCCACCCCCCCCCCAACTTCATGCGGTAGGTATTATTTTGTTCCACATTTGAATGGGAAAACTAAGTACACAGAGAGGTTAACCACCTCGCCCAAAGTAACTCAGCTAATCAGATGTGAACCCTGATTTCTCTGACTCCAAGTCCCAAGCTCTACATCGAGGTTTCCGAGACCAGGGAAATGTATTGTGTACATTTCCTTTTGAAGGAAATACATCCGCAGTAATCTGAGAATTTACCTTCAAAATCCCAGGGACCCAGGGACCCCGGTTGGGAGAAGCGTTGTAACACACTACTTTCTGTGAGACCTAGAAGAACCAGCTAGAAGAGAGCATTTCAAGGAGGAGGAACTGGGAGGGCAAAAAATGATGGCTGCAAGTCAGGGCACAGTGCAGGCACCAGGCAGGGGAAGTCTGGCTCCGTGCAGGGAAATGAAAAGGGGCAAACAGGACTAGGTGGAGGGCTGGGGCAGCTCAAGGAGGCCCGAAGTCCCAGTTCAGTTTATCCTCCAAGTTTTTGAACAGAAGAGTAATACTTCAAAAGACGTGTTTAAGGCCTGGGCTGGAGGCAAAAGGGAGTCAATAAAGAGCTGCTGAGGGGTTGCTATTACAGTCCTGGCAGCCTAGGACCACCGGACAAAACATGCAGAAAGGAGGTATCTATAAGACATTTCCAGGGGTGCCTGGGTGGCTCAGTCAGTTGAGTGTCTGACTTTGGCTCAGGTCATGATCTCATGGTTTGTGAGTTCGAGCCCCCCGTCGGGGCTCTGTGCTGACAGCTCAGAGCCTGAAGCCTGCTTCAGATTCTGTGTCTCCTCCTCTCTCTGCCCCGCCCATGCTCATGCTTTGTCTCTCTCTGTCTCTCAGTAATAAATAAACGTTAAGAGAAAATAAATAAATAAAAGACATTTCCAAAAAAATCTAGCATTTCGGCGTCTGAGCCATCTGCCTTCTTCCCAAGGACTGCTATCCAAGGAAGCCTCTGGGTTGGGTAGGGGTGTGGCAGGCAGAGGGAGGAGCAGGAAAAGGTGGTGTGTCTGCAGCACTGAGCCTTTACACTCGCAGACACTCTGGTCTGAGGGCTGCTGTGGCCGTGAGTGACAGCGAGAGGAAGGCTCTGTGAAGACGGTCGGTACTCAAGGCTCAGAGCTGGACACTGGCCTAAGGAGGAAACTGGTCCTGCCAGGTCTCTGGCACACGGTGGGTGGGCAGACTATAGATCCTGAGCTTGAAGGAGTATTTTGTGTCTTTTTCAGTTCTTTGAAAGGAGGACTCCTCTCCCTGGGTGGCAAAAAAAAAAAAAAAAAAAAGCAAACAAGCAAAATTTGGTTAAGAACTCAAGAACTGCCAATTCAGAAACTCTGATCTGTCCAAAAGCGCAGTCCCTTTTTTTCAGAGGCCAAAAACCTATTTGCATCAAAGACTGTATATGTCTGTGTGTCTGCGGGCCGGTGAGGGAGACAGAGTGGGTGTGAGGAGAGAGCTGAAATGCCTTTGTTCCTGTGTGCGAAGCTACCGCTCTGTGGGCTTACACATGTGTGTTGTATGTACGTTTGTGCCTATTTCTCAGGCCCCTGTGTGCACCGAACTTTCAAACCATAAATAGAAACACTGCAGCTTGGCAAAGATATCATAGGAATAATTATCTAATTTCAGAACATGTTATTATAATACCTACTTGATGTGTAACAAACTTAACAATGTTCGCGTTATATTCACCAACTCTAAGTTATAGACTCACAATGCCAAGTCCCACCTCAGAGGCTTCTCTGAGACCCTAGTGCAGAGAAGGCCCCAAAGAAAGGTCTTTAAGGAACATCCACCCCCCCACCCCCACCCCCCAGGGCTTGCTTCTGGATGCAGAGTCTGGCTGGGGAGAGAGGAGATTGCCGGAAGTGGGACGCAGCCTAAATTGGGTGGCAACTCTGTTTCCTCCCAGAATCCCCAGTCCTCACCAGCAGAGGAACCCCTGGAACCGGGAAGGGAACGGCCATATTGGGGTCACCGAGGCAGATAAGCTTTCCCTGACTCAGCAGTGGGCTAGGGGGCCTCATGATCTGCAAGCCTCTCCTCTTCCCCAGGGTGGGGGCTGGGTTGGATTGAGGCTGTGTGAGGAGAATGTTTGCTGTTTGCTGCTGCTCCCTGTTGACTTTAGCCAGTAGCTCTGTTTACAAACCCAGGTTGGTTTTCCCAGCACAGTTAATTAGAACAAAGACATCTGGTGTGAGGGCTGGGGAGGGCATCTGCGCAGAGTGTTCCCCCCACACCCAGCAGCCGTAGGCCAGCACAGGGCAGATCAGAGCAGCTAAACAGGACCAGACGGAACTCACCAAACCCAAAGTTCTCAGGAGAATCGTGGCTGTTCTCACTCTGCCTTTCCCATGCTTGCTAAGTTAGACTGGGCCCCCACTTTCGAGACTCGGGGGACCCCCCCCCCCAGGAGTCAGGGATAGATGCCCCTACCTCAGTGGGATCACAGGCTGGAGATCAAAGACTCAGTCCTCTCCTCTGCCCTTCCAAGTCCAAAAGAATCAGGCAGAGATTTCTGTCCCTCTCTCATCACAGTGACTGCATTCTGTAGGAATGTCAGACCTCTTCAGCCCCCCTGCAGGAAAATCTCCCCTCCTGGACACCCCCTCAGAGAGGTGTCCTTCTGACACCTCCCTGACTCGTCTCCAGCCAATTTCTGACACTGCCAGGGAAGAAAGAGATTAACCAATCCAGAACCAGAGGGAGGCAGGAAGGTGCCCAGGAAGGTGAGAGGTTCTGGGTGGACAGTTCCAGGGCTGTGGGGATGTGGAGGGCTGGGATGGGGAGGGGCAGCGGCTTATCTCTCCCAGGAGGGGGGAGCTCACTCCAAACAGCTAATGCACTGGCGTGTGAAAGCCCCTCAATTAGCACTAATGATGCAATCAGGGAGGGAGGAGGAGGGACCAGAAGTTCTGGCAGAGTCAGCACCAACCTACACACAGAGCACACACTCCTTTCCTTTCCCCGGACACAGTGGCCCCTTCAGAGACACCAGTGCACACAGTCCACACACAGCCTGGACCACGCACGTCCGTGGGTACAAACGCATTCTTTGCACAAGCTACTAGCATGCATATGGTTCTGGATCCGCTGATGACCGTGTCTGACTGCGGGGATCCCGGGGAGAGGGGTTCGATTGGGGGCTGCAGGGACGAGGAAAATGAGAAACCAGACTGAGGGGTGGAGGTTCAGTAGGGCATCTTCGAACACCTCATGATTGTTCCTCTGATCCCAGAGTTCCCGTCCCACGCAGACTCGCAGGTGCCAGCCTCTCTGCGTCCACCTCTCCACACCCCCACCCCCTTCTCCCAGAGATCCGAGATTAGGCGAGGAGCCGCCATCCCCAGCCCCACCCGCGGGAGGCCCTGGGTCCCGGGAGGGAGCTCTGAAACCACGCGGACCCCCACCACCCCAGAGCCAGCTGCTCGCCACCCGCCCCCCCCACCCCGCCCAGCCCATTACCCTCCGGCTTCACCCCTTTATCTTCTCCCCCACCCCGCCCGGCCAGCTCCGTTATCCGCCTCCCGGTCCCGTTATCCGGCAGCCCGGCCCCGTTATCCGCCCTTGCGCGGGGCCCGGAGCTCCCGCGCGTCGCGGGGCCGCCGCTGCCCCCTCCCCCTCTCGCGGCCCGAGCTCGGGGGCCCGCGGGCTGGGCAGGGCCGGAGCCGCCTCCGCGCCGCTTCCCAGGCCCGGACGGCCGCGGGAGGAGGTCCCGCTGTCAGTCAGCGGGGAAGGCCGGGCCGGGCGGCCGGAGGGGGCGGCGCCGAGGACGGGCTCGGGCCGGGAGCTGGGAGGCGGAGGCGGAGGGGGCGGGGGCGGGGGCGGCTCCGGGCCTTATAAGCGGCGGGGGCAGGGCGGGAGGGAGGCAAGTGTCAGGCCGATGTGCGGCCCGCGAGGGGCCGGGGTCGGGGCCGCCGGGGCCATGCGCGCGGACTGGGCAGGGGGCCGGCGGGACGCAGAGCGGAGCCGCCTCGGAGCCTGAGCCTCCCGGGGCCGGGGCCGGGGAGCCGCGCGGGGCCGGCCGGCCGGGGGGGAGGGGAGCGATGCGGCGCCGGCGGGCGGCGGTGGCCGCGGGTTTCTGCGCCTCCTTCCTGCTGGGCTCCGTCCTCAACGTGCTCTTCGCACCGGGGTCGGAGCCTCCGCGGCCAGGCCAGTCCCCCGGGCCGTCGCCAGCCCCGGGCCCGGGCCGTCGCGGGGGCCGCGGGGAACTGGCCCGGCAGATCCGAGCGCGCTACGAGGAGGTGCAGCGCTATTCCCGCGGGGGCCCGGGGCCCGGGGCCGGCCGGCCGGAGCGGCGGCGCCTGATGGACCTGGCTCCGGGCGGGCCGGGCCTGCAGCGTCCCCGGCCCCCGCGGGCCCGGCCCCTGCCCGACGGCGCCCCGGGCTGGCCCCCGGCTCCCGGCCCGGGCTCCTCCGGCTCGGGCCCGCGCCTGGGCTGCGCCGCGCTCCGCAACGTGTCCGGCGCACAGTACGTGGGCTCAGGCTACACCAAGGCCGTGTACCGGGTCCGCCTGCCCGGCGGCGCCGCGGTGGCGCTCAAGGCGGTGGACTTCAGCGGCCACGATCTGGGCAGCTGCGTGCGCGAGTTCGGGGCACGGAGGGGCTGCTATCGGCTGGCGGCCCACAAGCTGCTCAAGGAGATGGTGCTGCTGGAGCGGCTGCGGCACCCCAACGTGCTGCAGGTACGACGCGGGGGGGGGGGGTGGTCAGGGGGTGAGGGTGCTGGCTGGACGTGCCCAAGCCCGGTCACTCTGGCTGCAAGAGAACCCTTGGTCTTCTAGGTAAAGAAACGGAGCCCCAGTGACTGTGTCCACGTTAAGCTGGGGGCACAACCCCCCCCCCCCCCCCCGTGGCTGCTTCCCACCACACTACCCTGCCTCTCACTCCTGAGTGGGTGTCTCTTTAAGGAGGGACTCCTGGGTCTCTCAGCTTCCACACCATATCCTTTGAAGACAGAGGCCAGGACAGAGGGTCCCAAAACTAGAGGTAGGGGTGCCGGTCTGTTAGGACTTAGGACCCTGCTTCGGGCTGGAGCTAGGGCGTTGAGTGCCAGGGAAATGACTGCAAAAGCCAAGACACAGAGCAGAGGTCATCCCTGAGTCAGGATTCCAACTGCAATGATAGGGCCCCCTTTCCTGATGGAATCTGAACCCCTCTTCTCTCAACTTCCAGTGACTTGTCTGACTTTGAAAATGGGACGGGACGGCAATGGGTTTGGGAATGGCTAGAAAGAGACCCTGTGTCAGGCTTGATTCCCAGAGACTATCCCCACCCCTTACCCCACCCAGAAGCCACTAGAAGGACTGGAGGGAATTGGGTAGTAGGCCAGAAAATGCAGAGCCCTTCCCAGAAGTGACCCTGCCATTCTCCAGGCCTTAAAGTCAGCCCTTAAATCCTTGAGGAAGCCTTAGGGTCTTAGCTCAGTGCTCAGGGGACAGACTACAGGCCTGAGGGTCTCAGGGTCACATTATCAGAGTAGATGTGGTCAGTAGCTGGAAGACTGAAAAAGCCAGATGCCCAGGTTCCTGCTAAATGGGACTCTGTCCCTCCTGTTCCCTGGGGGACAGAGGGGAAAGATGAGACACCCCCACCCCTTGTCCCCTCCAGCCGAGACTAAGAGCATGAACCTCTCACAGCCCCAGCACTGCCCTAACGCACCCACTTCCTCCTCTCCCCCAGCTCTATGTCCTTGAGTCGGCCCTAGGATTAGACAAACTGTTCCCTTTGCACATGTCTGAGCAGACTGAGAGGGGAATCCCTGACTGGTCTTGGCCCGCGGAACAGAGGGTGTGTGCAGACTCCCCAGCAGAGGAACCTTGCCCACACCTTCCACCTCCTAGCCCACTCAGATTAACCTTTCTGCACCCAGCAGAACTGACCAGAAATCCAGGAGTCCTTCCCTCCTTTGGCGAGGAGGGAGATGGACCCCAGGCCTGGGTGGGTATTCCAGAATGAGAGAGAGAGGCCAGAGAGCTATTTATATTCCCGCTGGCTCCAGGTCTCCCCAGGCTACCCGAACTCTGGTCAGACACTTGTGACCAGGTCCTAGGCCCTGAACCGGCTGCAGGAGGTCAGGCAGAGCCAACAGTTGTGGGTAGTTATGCCTGGTTGCACAGCTGACACTGTGCCTGGAGCTCCGGGGAGCAAGCGGCTGGTTACGTGGCCGTTCTAACTGGGAGGATCTTGTTCTCTTCGCTTCCCAGGGGCTCTTGGGAACTTTTTGGCAACCCTGGGGTGTCGGTCTGATTCTGAAGCAGTGGAGAAGCAGGACATTAAGTGTTAGTTAATTGACTCAAGACGCCCCTCCCTTAGGACAGGTTTGAGGTTTACTGCGCTTCCCTGTCTCTTATGGAATTTCTCCCTCCCTCACTAACCCCAGCCAAGCTTCCTGACCAGCATCTAGCCAACTGCCCCCACACATCACAGAGTGCTCCTCAGCTTTAATGTCAGGCCCCCTGCCCAATTCCGAAGGCGTCAAAATGAAATTATATGAAACAGCCGAATAGTTTTCACCCATCCCCTCACTAGACCAAGACTGGGCTGTCTGAGGTTGGCTGTGTGACTTTTCCAGGGTCAGAGACTGGTGTTAGTCACCCTGGGGCATAAGGGTTATATGGTGGGAAGGGTCCCAATCCTTTCCATCTGGGGAAAGGTAAAAAGCTGCCATTCCAGCAAGGAAAGGCTTCTTTGGTGTGAGTTTAGGAACTGCTTTGGGAGTGATTTCCATTGATCCCCCCGACCCCCAGCCAGGCTCCTTCTGGCTTCCTCAGCAGCATGTTACCTCTGATGCCAGGGAAGCCTGCTGTGGGGTCTTCGTGCTCAGGAGGCTTCAGTGAGGGTGCGCAGGGAACTAGAAATAATGTTTTAATACCTCTTAATCATTTAAAATTTCAAAATCGTTTGATAGATGCCCTGGGGAGGAGCCAAAGAATGTTTCTGACAATTCCGGCTCCCCCAGGCCACCCGAAGCCCCTTCCCCCTCTCTGGCAACCCCAAAGTTGGTTCTGTGGGTTCTAATAGAAAATGGCCAGGTAACATGTCCCACGTGCACCTCCCAGCACTCTCTCTGGTCTCTGGGGACTGCCTGGGTGAGCTCTCTCTTTCTTCCGTCACCCTTCACACACACACACACACACACACACACACACACACACACACACACACACACTCCTCACGTGATAGATGCCTCTATAGCCCAGGGTCAAAGGGCGCAAGGGTCTTCCCTCCCCCCAAACTCCCGTAGTCCCAGGAGCTCAGGCCTCAGATGGGGCCCCAGGCGTTCTTGGGCCCAGAATCTGGCCCTGCTAGGGTATATTTCTTCTCCCAAACGAACAAAAGATGTGCCTGAAATGCTCAGCCTCATGCTTCCTGGGGGGGTTAATGGTGTCTTTTTATTTTTTCCTGAGGGGTGTTGATTAATACCTCGTTAACAGCGCATTTAACGACCTCCGGGTGTTTAATACCCTTCAGAAGTTTCCCACAAAGGCTCAGACTCTGGGCAAGAAAATGAGAACCAGGCCCCAGGGCTGCTCCCCTTACCTTCCTCCCCCCACCCGGCCCCACCAGGATCTGGGGCCTCCCTGGGCTGGTGCGAGGTGGGGGAGCAGACAGAGAGGGAAGAAGAGGGTGCCTGGGACTGTCCCCTGATCCCCCAGTTCACCACCCTGGTGAGCTAATGGCGGACACTGAGTCGTGCTTTCTCTCTCATGCCAGCAGGACTGGGGCCGCTGGCTTCAGGAAGGGGGTGCTGAAAGGGCACTCCTGGGACCGAAGGGGGCATGTGAGGGCCTGGAGTAGATCTGGGCGGGGTGTGAATGATGGTAAGAAGGGTGATGGTATGGTATGTAGGGACATCTAGCCCGTGCTTGGATCCCCCTGTGCCGCACTCCCCCCTCAATCCCCACATTGTGCAGCTCTCCCCTCTGCCTGCTGCGGCCTGGACAACTCGGCCTTTGTGTTCCTACCCCACAGGGTGCTGGTTGTTTTGAGCAGCAGCTGACCCCTAACTGATGTGCAGTGTGGTGGCAGAGGCTGAAGGAAGCAGGGCTCTCTGTGGATGCTGCCTTAGGTGTTAATGACAAAGTGGCTGTGCTTCCCACAAGTCCCTGAGCTGAGCTGTACCAAGCCCAGCCTCAGGCCCTACGGAGTGGGCAGGCCCTTGTGAGCATGCCCCCAAAGAACTGATCTTCCCCAGAAACCTTCCCTTACTACTCTTCCCATTGGTGGGTGTGACCACCGCCTCCCCCTCACCACCAGCATATGAAAAACACGCCAAGGATGTGCCCCTTGGACACTTTGTTCTTACCTACTGCTTGTTCCCAATCCCGAGGGAGCTTGTTTTACCTCCCACAAGACCAGAGCTGAAAAAAGAATGAAGCTGCCCCCAAGTAGAAATGATAAAGAATAGAGAAGGATTGGAGCAGAGGCAGAGGTATAATACCAATTTGCTGGCTTGTTGATTAACGGATGATATTCTTAGAATTCGAGTGACGTAAATTTGAATCCTAGCTCCTGCATTTATCAGCTGTGTGATGTTATGCAAGGAACTTAACCTCTCTGAGTTGGTTTCCTCACCTGTAAATTGGAGACTAATAATAGTACCTACTATGTCTGTGTAAAGTTATTATAAGAATCGAGTTACACATGTAAAACATTTAGCACAGTGCCTGGCACATGGTTGACACATGGTGTCCAGACCTGCCCATTTACCTGGGAGGCGGGAGGTAAGAGGCTGATGTAATCAGCAGGAACTCTGGCTGCAGGGACAGAGGGCAGGCTTCTCAGGCAATGCTGTCGATGCTGGTCTCTTCTGGCCTGAGCTGCAACAACAGCCTAGGGATGGGGGTAGGGGGTCGGTAGTGCACAGGGAGGGGGCATCTGACAGCCCAGCCCTTCTCTGTCCCCACCCCGACCCTGTGACCTAATGACCTGCCCTGGACCTCCCCTAGCTCTATGGCTACTGCTACCAGGACAGCGAGGACATCCCAGACACCCTGACTACCATCACGGAGCTGGGTGCCCCTGTGGAGATGATCCAGCTGCTGCAGACTTCCTGGGAGGACCGTTTCCGAGTAAGCAGGGAGGAGGGCCGGGCCCTGGGTTCCTCACTGGGATGGTTTTCCCTTAGAAGGCCAGCCCTCCAGAGCAGCTTGACTCCTCCTCCATCTAAAAGGAGGGAAAGTTGGAGCAAAGCTGACTCGGCCATCAGCCAAAGGGTTAAAAAAAGAAGCAAGACCTAGAGGATCCTGACGTTTTTGTATTCCTGCCCCCTTACACACACACACACACACACACACACACACACACACACACACACACAGCCTGGCTGCAAAGGACTAGAAAAGACCTTAAGGTCAGCTTGACCCTCCCTCTGTTTTCACACACTGAACTAAAACCACATTCAAGATGCAGCTTCAGGGAGGAGATCCGTTACCCACAAGCTTATGTGCCGCCCATGGCCAGGGTCAGGCCAGCCTGGATTAATAGAAAAATCACTGGCTTGCTCTGTTAGGGCCCTGACCCTCAGCCCTTAGTAAGCACTGGGGCCTTTAAGAGAAAAGCCAACCCCTCCACCCCAAGCTAAGTCCAGAACCCCAAAGGGGTGAGCCCTGGAGCCCCCCAGGCGCTTTCCCAGGAGAGACACGGTGAGCAGCCTTGTGTCTACCCCTCAGATCTGCCTGAGCCTGGGCCGCCTCCTCCACCACCTGGCCCACTCCCCGCTGGGCTCCGTCACTCTGCTGGACTTCCGCCCCCGACAGTTTGTGCTGGTGGATGGGGAGCTGAAGGTAACGGATCTGGATGACGCACGCGTGGAGGAGACACCATGTACAAGCAGCACAGACTGCATACTGGAGTTTCCAGCCAGGAACTTCACCCTGCCCTGCTCAGCCCAGGGCTGGTGCGAGGGCATGAATGAGAAGCGCAACCTCTACAATGCCTACAGGTGACCTCCACTTCCCACTCAGGAAGGCCAGGGAGGGAGAGTAGGCCCCGCAGGGCGTGGTGAGGGGAGAGCCAGCGTGGGCTCCAGGAGGCCAGCCAGGGCAGGGAGGCTCGGCCTTGACCAACAGAGCAGCAGCAGCGGGGAAAGTCTTCCACCCACTCAAGAAGGGAACATTCAGGCTCCTGATGATGATGCTAAAAATAGCTCCAAGGAGAATCTGGGTGGGGGGTGGCAGCTGGAGACTTCTTAAAATAGTGTCTTAAAATAGTGTCACAGTGGAGTCTAGGGCTGGTGGGATCTGTGTTCCCCCTTTCTCCCCTGGTCCTTCACCTCTGGAAGCTCCTCACTGGGCCCCAGCTATGGGGCTGCTCTGACAGCGATCAGCTCATGGGGTAAGATGGGACTGGGTGGTGGGGAAGTCCTGGGGATGGATGATGGAAACAGACCTCAGCTTTCAGTTTCATGTAAAGTCAAATTTTGGCCTTAGCATATGCCCAGATCCCTACCCTGAGTCCAAGCAGATTCCTTGGTACACTCTGGGGTTATGCCTAGGCCTGAGGGATCAGGCTCCCCGGCCTGATTAGAGTTCTGTCCCAAGTTGGGGCAGAGGAAAGATGCGTCCTCCAAGGCTGGACCACTGAGCCCCTTGTTTCTCTCCGTCCCAGGTTTTTCTTCACATACCTCCTGCCCCACAGTGCCCCACCCTCACTACGACCTCTGCTGGACAGCATTGTCAATGCCACAGGTGAGCTCTCCAGGGCCCTTCCGCGTCCCATCACCCTGCCCCTCCCCCAGCAGGCATGGAGACAAGAATGACCCAGGACAGCACATAGTCCAGAAACCATCATTTCCCAAAGTGGCATTCTGTATCAAACCCCCTTACCAGTACGCTGGTCATGTGGGCCCAGGCTTCAGAGGGAGAGAGGGAAAGGCAGCTGGTTGCCACCTCAGGGAGGAGTGGAAGCCCATATACCCTCTCATAGCCACACTGCACTCTGCAGGAGAGCTCACCTGGGGAGTAGACGAGACTCTGGCCCAGCTGGAGAAAGTGCTACACCTGTACCAGAGCGGGCAGTACCTGCAGAATGCCACGGCAGGCAGCAGAGCGGGTGAGTGGCTCCAACAGGGCTCCAGGGGCTGGGGAGGTGGGGAACAGGTGGGAGGGTGAGTGGTCGCCCTCACTGGGCTAAGCGGCTCATCCTTCTAAGGCACACTTGGGGAGACCACTGACTGTTCAGCCTTTACTTGGAGGTGTCCTCTCTGGCTGAGTGGTCATTCTGCCTTGACCTGGGGAGGTGGGCCCTGATACCCCTTCTCCGGGTGGTTCCAGACCCCACTATGTACTGACTGTGTGACTTTGAGCAGATTACCTACACCTCGAGCCCACTTTGCTCATTTGTGAATTGGGTTTATTACGTGCCTCACAAACTACTTCTGGGGAATAAATGCCAGGGGAAGTGTGTGCAAGCAATTAACCTGGTTCCTATAACACAGCTGGAATACAATATATGTTTGCTTCTCTTTCCTTCCTCTACCCTTCTGGGGGTGAGAAAGGTGGCTGGAGGTGGTTGGGGCTCCTTAGCAAAACGAGTCAAGAAGCCCAAGAATTCTGGGCGGAGAATTCTAGCCACTGCTATAGTCCCTCCGCTGAGGCCCTGGGGTTTATCATGGTTGGCAGGGGGGCCAGGAGTGGGCAGCCTCTGTATTCAAGGAGCTCTGGCCAGTCTTAGGGGTGGGGGAGCCCTCGTTAGCCCTGTAAATAAAGTTTAACGAGGTGAACAATGGCTGGCTCTGTCCCTGAGGACGCCGTTTATGGGGCTATAAATCACAGCCAGCCCTGGACTTTGGTCTAGTCCCTGGGAGAAGGAGGCAGGAGGGCGGGGTGGCCAGAGGCCCAGGGCCTCTGCATTATCAGTGCAGAGCTGAGGCTCCCCTAGCAGCAGAAAGGACTCAGGTGAACGGGCGGCCTGCAACTAAGCAGCTTCCTGATTGAGGAGCTCTCAGAGCATTTGGGGGCTCTTTCCGCTAATGGGAAGATTTTTTCCTCCAGCCCCCTCCCAGACACTGAAGTTGTCATTGTTGTGTTCCACGTTCATTTGCATTCCCCTTAAGCTCAGAAACCTCCCCTTAAGCTCAGAAACCTCTAACTGTCCCCTCCCTCAGGAGCTTGCCTAACCTCTCTGCCCAAAGCCAGGAGGAAGTAGGACCAAGGGGTGCTCTAAACTCTCACTACTCCGGGGCGCCTGGGTGGCGCAGTCGGTTAAGCGTCCGACTTCAGCCAGGTCACGATCTCACGGTCCGGGAGTTTGAGCCCTGCGTCGGGCTCTGGGCTGATGGCTCAGAGCCTGGAGCCTGTTTCTGATTCTGTGTCTCCCTCTCTCTCTGCCCCTCCCCCGTTCATGCTCTGTCTCTCTCTGTCCCAAAAATAAATAAACGTTGAAAAAAAAAATTTTTTTTTTAAATAAAAAATAAAAAATAAACTCTCACTACTCCAAAGTGCGGTCTGCAGACCAGCAGCACCAGAAGCTGGTTAGAAGTGCCCAATCCTAAGCCTCGCTCCAGACCTTCTCAGTCAGGATCTGCACTTTAACCAGATTCACTGGAGATTCACAGGCACACTGAAGTTTGAGAAGCTCGGCTCTAAATGTCTAAAATGTCCTGATCTCCAGCTCTGTGTGTGTTTATCCCACGGTGTGCCCGCCATCATGTGCTGTCTGAACCCACTGCTCACTCTTAGATTTGGGAGTTGTGTGTCTCCCAGAAACTGAATCTCACCTTTGCCTTTACTGGGTGGTCAGCCCAGTCCCCCAGTGGTAGCTGCCTTCATCATCTCCACGCTAGGGCTAGATTTCAGCTTTCAGCTTTCCGTTAGGAAATGAGTCTTAGCCCTGTTCATAAAGCGGCCCCAGTGCCCTCATGCCTAGAGACACAGAGTTCTCATCTGAGCTCTGTCCCCAACCCACAGAGTACCAGGGCCTCCCAGGCAGCACCATCCCCCAGGAAGACTACCGCTGCTGGCCCTCCTACCACCACGGAAGCTGCCTCCTTTCAGTGTTCAACGTGGCTGAGGCCGTGGACGTCTGTGAGAGCCATGCCCAGTGCCAGGCCTTTGTGGTCACCAACCAGACCACCTGGACAGGTGAGCCAGTGGGAAAGGACACCCGGAGGGAGGTGACTGGAGCTCCCTGGAAGGAACTGACAGGTAGCGGTCCCCCATCAGAAGCCAGGTTTGATGAGAAGACGAGAAGGCCGAGATGATGAGGGACAAGTATATGTGTCCTCTGGGCAGTCACATTAGGGAGACTGGCCTCGCCTCCAGGGAGAGAAACAGTCCTGTTACGTCTCACCTCTGCCCCCAGGTCGGCAGCTGGTATTTTTCAAGACAGGATGGAGCCACGTGGTCCCCGATCCCAACAAGACCACATATGTGAGGGCCTCGCTGACCTGAGGGCCCAGCTGGCGGCAGAGCAGCCCCGCCAGCTGGGCTCGCCTGTGGAGGGAGGGAGTGACTTTCATATGTCACCTGCAAAGCCCTGCAGACGAGGCTGACACCCCCCAGTGAGGCGACCAGGACAACGTGCAATAATGCCAAATGTTAAAATGTGAGTTTACCGGTCTAGGTATGGGACTGCTGGCCCCAGGCCAGGAATCACGGGGGGCTGACCGGCTCTGCAACCCTCTGAGCTGCCAGCGAGGCTCAGGCTGGTGTCCCCGTGGGGGCCTCTGCCCCTCGCTGGGACAGTTCTGTGGGCAGCCCCATCACTGTGTTCATGGTGTGAGAATGTAGCCAGAGCCCCTGCTGCTGCTGCTGCTGCTGCTGCTGCTGCTGCTGCTGCTGCTGCCCGCCGCAATCTGGCAGGGGCTGCGTGGGGACAATCGGTCACGGGGTGTTCTCTCAGCCGAGCTCCGGATGGCGATGCTCTGGGATGTGGGAAACTCCGTACCTGGGGAGGCCGCCTCCGGCCACTCTACCGGGGGCACCCGCAGGCCAGCGCAGGGGCGGGGACAGAGGAGCACACACATGGTATGAGCCAAGACACGGGGTCAAGGAGCAGGTTGCGGTTTGAGCCAGGACCTGGGGTGGGGGTGGGGCCGGGGCCTTTCTGCCTCATTTGCTTTCAGTGAAAGCCGCCAAGCAGCCAAAACCAGCCTCTCCCCCCTCCTGGAGTTTGTATATCCAGAAGCTTTTGTATTTCTTGTTCGTTAAAATGTTTATTTTTGTAAAAAAAAGAAAAAAAAAGAAAGAAAGAAAAAGGAAAAAAATCAGTCAATTAATAAATCACGTTCCCTGGCAAGGATTCTTCCCAAGCCACAGTTTCTTGGGCTGACTTACTCATTCTCACTTAACGTCTTTGGTGTTTGGGGGAAATGGGGGCAGGAGGTCATGGGGGATGACCTCTGGAGGAGTGAAATCTTTGTGGCAAACACTGCAGTTGGCAAAACGTGTTTTCAGGTCCCTCTCCCATGGTGCCCACCTCCCTCCTTGGCCCTCCATATCCATGTCCGGACAAAAGACATGAGGGACTTCTTCCTACAGGGAGGTTCACGCTTTAATACACACCGGCTTCTTCCATGCAAAGCTTTTACCCAGAGGACTGATGTCCTAATGGCGTGATGTCAGCCATGTCAGGGGACTCCCAAGCAACCTGCCGTCAGGTCACCTTTGCCCCATACAAGGTTTGGCCTCATCATCCTCACCACCGCCCACCACAAGCTAATGGGCAATTTTTTTTTCAGAGCCTTTCCCCAAGCATGAAATATATGGAAAGTGGGAAGAAAGGAAGGTCTATGGAAAGACTAGCCCCCTCTTCCTGGGTTTTAGGCTGGAGGGTCTAGGAGGGGAAGACTCAAGCGTGTGGAAGCCCAGAGGAAAAATGAGGACCTAAGTGTTCAAGATCACACGGAGGCCACAGGGAGCCCAGCACAGATACATATTTTCTAACTTGAAATCCTGCACCTTCCCTCCTACACACCGTTCTGCTTCTAGAATATTTTCAAAGCCCACAAACCTTTGAGGGTTTTGAAAAGAATGACCAAACTTTAACTCAGAACCCAGTTTCTCTTCAACAGATGTCATTGTTGTAAGTTCTCAGGTACAAGACGTCCCTGTATAGTTCTAGGGGATTGAGGAGTCCGTGTTAGTTCTAGAATCCTAACCGTGGGTGCTGCACAGACCCTCAGGGTTGCACCTCACTACCACCATGCCTAACCCACACGGGCCACATCTTGCCTCTGTCTACCTGGACTTGGTGATTGCAGGGAGGGTCAGAGCCACCACAGTATCTCACACCATGTCTCAACCAAGACAGGTCCCAGCCGTGCTTGCCGCCCTCAGGCCCTACCCTTCCACGAAGGACCTCAGCTTTCCTCAGTCTCCACACCCCTTTCCTCAACGGAACTCATGTGCTACAACACATCTATCCTGCCCCTGCCATCCAGTGTTAGATTTACACTTTCTCTGTTATTCTCCAGCTGCCAACCAGTGCATGGAGCTCTGAGGACAGAAGGAACCACGTCGCTAAGCTGGGACCAAGCAGGTGTCATGGGGCTGGGACAGGAAAATCTGCAGGTTCTGTGCAGTCCAGAGAGAAGCAAAGACCTTGATTACAGTCAGCAGAGAGGCCCACAGGGAACTGTGTGGCTCAGTGAGAAAGAACAGGCTGAAGATGAACCAAGAACTGCCTTCTAGACTCTAGAAGTTTCTGGAGGTGGCTGGGGGAGAGGGGCAGGCCTATCCTCAGCAGGGTACGATTATCGTTCCAGTTGGAGGTCCAGAGCACATTAAACTGTTTTAGAAAGAGTGGGGCACAGGCGGCTGAGAGGATGGTGGATTGCTTCTTCCCCAGTGAGCGAGCCTTGCCTCAGAACCTAGATATCTGGGGCAAAAATGGCCAGGCTCAGTCCTGCAGAGCAGAGAAAAGGGCATTTGCAGCTGGGAATGGAGAGGTGATAGAGTGCCCTGAAAGGAAGAGGACAGGGAGTAAAAAGCCTGAGGCAAAATCATCCCTCCCCCACAGATGGCCACTCACATGTAGCCACCTGTCTCCCTGGAAAACGTTCAGTTCCTGGGTACATCTTGTCCCCTTCCTGTGGAAGCCAGAACCACACCCCCTCTCCCAAAGTCTATGCTCTTTCCACTCCGCTGCGCGGCCAAAGATACCCAGGCCTCGTGCGCGGAAGAAATACATTCACCCAACCAAAGCTGCAGGTGGCAGTCCCAGAGTAGGGAAGCCAGAGGTGGGTCCTTTCCAGGGCTGGGGAAGTAGGAAGCAACATGAGAGGGGTCACGTTGCCACTGGTCCCCCGAGAGGCTCTGGAGGAATGTTGGCCAGTCCTGTGTTTTGCTCTTTGTGTGATCTGGGCTGTGACAACTCCCTGAGCCTCCCATCTCCTCACCTACAAATTTCAGATCAATAATATCTGCTTCACAGGAGTGTTCTAGGGACTGAATGAAATTATGCAAGTGAGGGTCTTAGCCAGTGTCAGCAGTTAAGTGTTTAGGAAATACTAACTGACCTGTCACTGCTCTGAGCGAGCTGAGCCCTCGGCATTCATCAATGACCTGGCCTGGAAGAGTATCCGGGTGGACAGGGGAGGACCAAGGCACAGCCAGACTCTCCCCACACCCCACCTCCAGCACCCCCAACAGGGAACCCTGCCATCGCCTGGAGGAGGTGGAGCCGGGCTCTCCGGGTCAGTGCCCTGGGAGTTGAGTGTGTGGCAGACAGGAGGAAAAGGATTAACATGAAAGCAGAAAATGGGATTAGGAGGCCTCAGGATAATGTGCCCACCCGCCCCGCCATCCATGACAACGGCTTCTTGCTTTCACTCTTTGGCTTCTGGAGCCCAAAGCATGTAAAGCCTGGTTGCTCTCTGTTCCAAGGGGCAGAGCCAGCAAAAGACTTGGTAGGCTCAGAGCATGAGACTATTCAGTCCGCTAGGAAGAGGGCCAGGCTGCCTTATATGCGCTTTCTCATTTAATCCCCATGGCAACTCTGAAACGGGTGGTGGCCCAGATGAAGACCCAGGATGCAAGCCTCCGAAAGCCCGTATTCTTTCCCCTCCACCCTCTGTCTCACGGGGGAGCACAGCGTCCCCCTGAACCCAGATCATTGATGCACTCAGACCTGCACTTCCACTGGGAAGGGTTTCCAGACCCACGACTGCCTTTGACAGAAAACCCAAAAGGCAACTTAAGGAGACCAGGTCTGCCTCTCTGGTTCATCCCCAAAGGGTGAGGATGTCCCCAAAGAACCTGACCTTTTTTAAGGACCCCTTTGTGGTCGATCACAGGGACTTTTATTTCCCCTGTTCACTTCTTTGTGAATCCAGGCCAATACTGCACCATCAGGTGGAGAAAGTGCTATCTAAGTCCCATCTATGTGAAGGGGACAGACCACGATATTTCTGAAAATTACCTCTTAAGTTCTAGAGGATCCTTAACGACCATGTGCAAGGAGTTCATTCTCCCACCCCATTCCATAAATCAGAACAAGACCCATCTCAGCCTCCTTTTTTAAGACTGTGATCCCTTGTCCTTCTCCCCCCATCCTATGTAGTCCCTCACCCCCAATCACTCACCTACCCTCTGCTGGTCTCCTTTCAGCTCCAGAGTGTTTCTCCTGAGATGTAGTGACAAGACCTCCCCCCTCTATCATTCAGGGTCCCAACAGGAAATGGAGAACACACTGAACATAAGATATATTGACAAATGTGTGGGTACAGGGGAACCCTAAGGGATAGGGCTGTAAGCTGGGGCTAATAGCAGTAGAGGTGTTACCAACTCTACGCAAGGGAAGGGAGTATTATCTGCTACCAGACCTCAGAGGAGAACCTGGAAGGAGTCAAGTGACCAAAGGACATGGCCAGGCAGGGTGACCTCACAAGGAGGGAGCCAGAAGACCAGGTACGCTCTTGTTACCCTCCTCCCCGCCCCCTCTAAATCCCCATCTCCTGTGATGCTCTCCATCGGTCAAACCCACCTGAAGCCAGAGGGACCTTGGTGTGAGGTCTGTAATTGTCAGGGAGTCCTCTAGAGCGTGCATTGTCCTGAGGGCTGTGATCATCCCCAAGGAGACAAGACTTGGCTCTTGGAACATGAAAAAAAATCTCAGATATCCCAGTGACTGGTGGCCCTCCCAGGTATACACTATGCTATTAAAATCCCATGGGGGTGGTGCAATTAGGATAAAAGTATCCATAAAGAGGAGCACCTGGGTGGCTCAGTGGGTTAAGCATCTGACTTCAGCTTAGGTCACGATCTCACGGTTCGTGTGTTCGAGCCTCGCAACGGGCTCTGTGCTGACAGCCAGAGCCTGGCGCCTGCTTTAGATTCTGTGTCTCTGTCTCTCCCTCTCTGCCCCTCCCCCACTCATGCTCTGTCTCTTCTTGTCTTTCTCTCAAAAATAAACATTAAAAAAAAATTTTTTTTAAGTATCCATAAGAGTACTTGGCAAGGGAGAGGGCAATGATGAAAACTAGGTTAGGAAGCCCTGATTGTAGTGATCCAAAACCCTTTCTTGGGCTGTCACTGAGAGCTTTAAATCTGTCACCCTCAAAAGCACAATTTTTACTATTATTCTCTAAACTGATGTATAATTCAACACACATTTACATGGACTCTCTGTGCCATTTAGAGTAAAAACAGTTACAGTGCAATTTGAATTATTTTTCACTTAATGCTTTACCCAACCGACCCTTGCCCATGGTGAACATCAGACTACGCACGAGTGTCCCGTGTCTCCCTGCAGCTTAACAGTTTTTGGTTGACATCTCCCCACATGGAAGAGCTCAGCATCATTGGCGAGCCCGGCAATTTCAATGCACACTCACTCCTCTCTCAACTGCTCAAGCCACAGAATATTTAAGTGCTAATCATCATAGTGAATACTGAAATATCAGACATGCCCCTGCCTTTCAGGGCCCACAGTGTCACTAGAGATGTCACCAAAACATCACTAGAGATGTCACAAATTCACCACGGTAATATACGAGCTGTGACTACAGGGCAATGAAGCCAATTTCCACATGTCGCTTGTGAAAGCAGAGGGCTGGTGGTCACATCTCAAATCACTAAGAGCCAAGTTAACCTCATCTCCCTCAGGAGCCTCAATTCCCCACCAGGAGCCTCACTGTCAACACGTTTCCATCCAAAGAAAGGCCTATTTATCGTTACTCCGTATTTCTTATCTCTAAGCCGGTTCCCTATTGTCACCAGACATTCCCCCCATTCCCATGGCGACTCAACAGGCTTTGGTATGGAGCCTGTCAGAAGGTCCTTAAAAGTGTAAATAGAGTGTGTCTACTGTTTCCCTCCTTATCCATACACTTATTTGGCCCTTCAAAGAGCTCTAGTAGATTAGGGAGGCACGACTTCTCCTCACCAAAGTCAGGCTGCCTTTCCACAGGAGGTGGAGTTCGCTCAAGTGCTCTGTAATCCTGCCCTGAGAGGTGCTGCCGACATGCCCGGCGTGGAAACAAAACTTGTGGGCCATTTCCCAGAAGCCCCTCTGGCACCCTTCGGTTCTTCGGCAAGGAGGTCCCTCTCTAGAGAAGGCTCTCATTTTGTCCTGCCCTCCCATAACGTCAATCCCCTCATTTATTTGGGGAAAGATGTGTAGGCAAAATGAAAATAAAATACACAGTGTGCTTCCTTTCCATTACTTGGAGATTTCGGGCACTGTTAGTCATCTGAACCCATACAGAAGATAGTGGTAAGATTATCTGTATCACATTTCATTTTATGACATATCACCTTGTTTACGCCCCTCTTTAGGTTGTTTATAGGGTATAAAATACCTTTAAATGCTCTGGTCTTGTTTAGTCATTTTTTTTCTCCCATCAATAAAAAATTTTAAAAGCAGCCCTTGTTCTAAGAAATGACTATTGTACTTAGGGCACAAAGATGCTTTAATGGGGAAAGACAGTTTGTCTTGTATCTTGGCCTCCCATATCTTTTTGAACCAGACTTTGATGCGCTCTCTGTGGAGTATTCTGACTCCCTCATTGAGCTATGCGGAATTTTGCAGTTATTAAGAGCAAATGAGTTTCTTCTTTAAACATAGGCCTCTGCTTAGTACATTTAGTACTATTTGACTTGGGTCTCAAGATAGTGCTATTCCCGGAATGGACTTCACATGCTGAATTTTTTTTTTAAATTACCCACAATCCTATCACATATGCTGAAATGACTTTTTTTTTCCTACAGCCTCTCCAACAATTTGCTGAGATGAAGAGATTTATACAGGGTACTTTGGGGATAGGAATTTACAGGTTAACTCTTTAATATGCAAGTTATTATATAACCCACTCATGCTACTTCTGAAAATATATTCTGAGCAAATACTTCAAAATACAAAAAAAAAAAAAAAAAGACCCAAATTCATGCAGATGTTCCTTGAAACATTATGTAGAATAACAAAAAATGAGGATTATATAGCAATGTGATAAAATATGTACATTACAGTGTTCGGTGCGAAAAGCGGGATGCTAACCCACGTATGCAACTGTGTAAAAAATCATGTGAAAAGACTGGAAGAAATGCACACAGCCAAAAATTTTGTAAGGGTGACAAACTAAACAGCATTTTTTAAATAAACTTCTCTTGCATGTTGTTGTTTAATAAAAAATGATTTTGATTAGATGATTGTTTCAATCAATTAAAGGAGTAGCTCGATCTTGTCACCGAAAGGAAGACCAAAATCTCTCTCCCATTTTGTTATATAAGCTTCATTTAACTTGGACTTTTGGAAAGTCAGCTCTGCTAACCCCCTGATCCAGAAAAAGTACTTGATGGCTTAATACAGGAGTTAGAATCACAAATGACTGTAGAAGCCAGCAGGAAGGAGGCCTGTGGTGCCTGATGCCATCTGGAGAACTCAGGCCTGAGCCCATAGGTATTTCAAGAGAATCAGAGTTTTGTGTGTGTGTGTGTGTGTGTGTGTGTGTGTGTGTGTGAGATTCTCGTGATTTGTGTATTTTGGCCTCTAGTTCAAACTCAAAAATAAAGACATTTGTGGGCCACCTAGTTCATGTCTACAAGCTGGATTCCGCCAGCTGGCAGCCAGTTTGTCACCTCCAGCATAAAACCCATTTCTGAAGTTATAGCCAACTGCCTGATTTCCGAGCATTTAGGCATCCCAACCTTCCCCATGTTCTCCCGCTCACTCTTTCTTCTTCAGTGAGCCCTGCACCACTTCTGGCTGTTTGATGAGGGTGATGAAGGATATTAGTCCTCAGGATTATGAAGTCTTGCAAATCTGTCCCTAGTTGGAAGTGTTTCTCTCGCCCAACCGTGAAAGCTGGTGACATTTTTAATATTAATCTGTTTTTCCGTCTGTCGCTTACACTCAGTGTGCCGTGAGGAGTGGATTTGATGCCCGATTTCATCCCTGAGCCCCTCACAGCTGTCAGATGGTGCCAGCCAGGCCCAGGCTGTTTCCAGCTTGTCGATCAGACTCGAGCAGTCAGTGTGTTTATCGCTGTTTCTTCCAATACCGCTGCCCCAACGCCAGTTACCGGCTTCAGAGGGTTGACCCAAGATGTAGCCCCCTCTTCTGCTCTGTCTCCACTCCCTCTGCTTCCCCCTCCCTCTCAATCCTGGGAGCTCCTCTTGGCACCACAGCTGACCATGGAGGGGTCCTACCTGCTTCCACACTGGCGTCTGCTTCTGACCGCTCATAAAGGGGCCCAGGTGAGCTCCGTTTCTGCAAAATAGCCCTGTTTCCTGCAGTGACCCCACAGGGTTGTGCCACTATTTTCCCACTATTCACAGGTCCTTGGATATTTGACCCTGGACTTGCAGCAAGGGGCAGCTAACGCTTCAGGAAACCACCATTCCCAGCCTTTACTGGACCATCTGGCCTCACGAGGTTTTAATGTGATGTCCTTGCTGCCTTGGGAGCCACAGCAAACAAACTACACCGGCAGGACCTTCTAGGAGCTTGTGCACTGACTGATCAACTCATTAACCACCGGTCAAGAAACAAATGAGTTGAGGCTCCGTAAATAGCCAGCTCTGGCTTTTACATAGTGAACCATCCCTTCCTTCCCTATCCAGGACCTGTTGTGGTTGCAAACGCCTCCTATTAGTTCTTGGTTTATTTTGAGCGCTGCAGATGCTGCCAGATGTTTACTTTTAACATGAGGAGAATTACACTGTTCTTGTGGTTGAGGGGAAAGAAAGGGGAGCCCAGGGCTGTGGGCAAAGCTGGCAAGCCCCTCCACGGCCCAGTAACTGGGGGCTCCTTCCCTCTCCCCTCCAGATGTGGACCAAGCCCCACCTCCATTTTGCCAAGTCAGCAGATCCAGACTATTCCAGGCATGGAGGACCCTGCAGGTTCCAGAGCGGAGGCAGTGGCACACGTGGCCCCACCATGTGAGGCTCACCTGTGTCACTCAGATCATACCTGGGCTCCACTGGCCCTCACGGCACCCTCAGAATGGGACTCCTCACCACAGAGTCCCCTTTGAAACATCTCCCTCTTTGGCAAAACCAAAAGGCAGAATTTCCTTTCGAATGAGTTGGACTATCTGAAAATCACACGTTGGGCAATTGTGATGATGGTAGGACCCCAAGACTAACCTGGGGACCCCACAAAGCCTGATCCATTTTGCAGCTGTAACCCTGTTGCCAATCTCCACCACAGTTTGCAGAGTCCAGTAGGACTCATGGGATCTTGTGTTCCCAATACAAGAAACTGGTGGCAGAAGCCAGCGCAAATATGGGTTTTTCCCACTGGGGGCCAAAGTCTTCCAAAGACGTGGCAAGCAATTACCCACAATCTCTACCCTTTGAAGGAAAGTTCCTGATCCCACATCAGCTTGTGCCACGGTTATCTGGACAAGGAAGGAGAGTCTACTCATTTGTCCATCCTGTCCTATGCATAGACCTGTCCAGTCTATCCCTCTCCCTTCTGCTTTCTTGGGCCTTAGTAACCTAAAGGCTGAAAACACCTTCTCTTCTTCTTCTGTCTTCCTCGTGCCCAGAAAGCAGGACCAAAAAGCAGAAGTGCATAATCCTAGCTCCATAAATCATGCCCTGTGGGACCTTAACATGGAATCATCTATATCATGTAGCATTGGTTTCTTCATTGCGAAAAGGGAATATAATAATACTTATTTTACAGGGTAGTTGTGAGGCATTCATAAAGTTGGTAAATCATTGAGCCTGTCACTTCGTAAGTCCTCAGTAAACATTAGCGGTTATCATCATTACTGTCTTGTGCTATTGGGTTCCAGACCTGATCCTCTCCCAAGAGGTCCTGAGGGACAATGCCCATCTTTCCGGGGGTCAGTGTATCCAGGCCCATCCAGTCTACTCCAGCAATATATTCAGCCAGATGTGGCTCAGTGCATGTAGCACATGAGGCAGACTGGGAGGGCCAGGACTGGACAGGACCACCCATCGGGCTGGGGAAGGTGCTGGCAGGACAGCCTCAGCTGCAGCTGCTGGGCAGACGTCCAGAGTGACAGGCAGAATGCAGTGTGCAAGGGTGTGGAAACAGACAACAGGTGGCCGCTCAGCACCAGTCAGCGGCTGGGGAGGGGATGGCAGATCTTCCAGCATTTGGTAACAGGGTGTCCCTACCAGCAGATGGGCCACAGCAATGGGCAATTCCAGAGGGGTGTTCCAAAATCTGAGCAGGCACGCAGCATCAGGAAGGTCTGTCAGCAGATTCCAGGACCCACCAAAGGCTGATTCTAGTGAGGGAAGAGGCCAGAGTGAACAGAGCAGGGCCCTGGGCCTAGAAGGATGGACAGATTAGCAAGACAAGGCTGCGGGCTGAGAAAAAAAAAAGGTGGGGCGGGGGTGGGGGGAGGGAGTGGCATTGTTAGAACTTGGCCTCCAGCCTGGAGAAGGGGAGAAAGACTGCGTGGAGTAGGTTCTACTGTGGTCTAGCCTGACTCCTGACCCCTGGGCCCAGGCCGGGCTAATCAGCAAAGCAATCAGGGCAGGCCTGAGACTGTGCTGTTCCCATGATGAAGGTGCAGGAGAGAGAAGCTGAAGGTCATCATGGTGTAACTTCTCTCTCTCTCTTCCTCTGTCCAGGTACTACACCGGTTTTCCTGATTCTTACCCCTTTGCCTATTTTTTTTTTAAAGTTTTTTTTTTGTTTTTTTTTTTTAACGTTTATTTATTATTTTTGGGACAGAGAGAGACAGAGCATGAACGGGGGAGGGGCAGAGAGAGAGGGAGACACAGAATCCGAAACAGGCTCCAGGCTCTGAGCCATCAGCCCAGAGCCCGACGCGGGGCTCGAACTCACGGCCCGCGAGATCGTGACCTGGCTGAAGTCGGACGCCCAACCGACTGCGCCACCCAGGCGCCCCTCCCTTTGCCTATTTTTTCTCCCCCAGATCCTACTTGCTGATAAGGAAGAACCAAAATAGATAGGGTCAGGTTTTTTTTTTTAATGAAAAGCCCAGCCCATCAGGGACTAACAGCTCCCCTGACGGCCATCTGGCAAGTGACTTGGCCATAGGCCTCTGCTGTAGGCCCAATGGAGGGACCTGTAGTGGTAAATACATCTGGAGGAAGCTAGACCCCAACAAAGGAAGGAAGGTGAAGGTCCCCATAACCCCTGCCTTGGGTTCGGCTCCCATGTGTCTCTTTCTTAGGCCCAGCTAACAACAGTTTCAAAAACTCTGTTCTGGACCCATGTCTTACCAATGACGCTTAAGACTTGGTCTTGGAGACCAAGTGACCTTGGGAGCCACGCTTGAGGTTCACCTATGCTAGACCCATAATCCTTGCAGATATGGGAACCTAATCCATATTCATCTTTGCAAGCCAGTATAATTCACACTGCACATCCACATTAGCCCCTAAGCCTCACACACACACACACACATATTCATACTGCTTCTCAACCCACACACGTACCCTTAGTTGCTAGCTTCCAAAGCATAAAAGCACAAACAATGAAAGTGAGCACCCCATCAGAGGGCCTCATGAGGGCAGAAAGCAGTCACTGGAGCATCCCCACCCCCACCCCAGCCTCTGTGTACATCAGCCATACTATCCCTTTACCTGCCATGGCTGGGCCTCTTCTTCCTTAGCAAGGTGGTCCAAGGAGTGCTAGTGACCTGAACTCGGTGGGAGCAGGCCAACTGCCTTCTCAGTTTGCTCTCAGGTTTAGAATACAGTTGCCTGTATGCATAACATTTGGTTCTACCTGGAGCTAAGCTCTGCAGACTCCACCCGGAGCCAGGTCACAGGACCCTTCCTCACCTCTGGGACTTCCCGGGTACATAAAAGGCAGATGACCAGTGATATCAGTCAGAGGAAACGTAATAGAGAAAAGAGGTTACACTGGGGATAAAGAGCTAAGAAGCCACATAGGAATGATAAGACAATCCAGACAGGAGCAACAGCAAGAACCCACTTCTGCTCTGGGGCCAGAGGGAGAAAGCAAAGTGAGAAAGTGGGGTTACCAGGGTCAAAGCCAAGGCTGTCCGGAGGGAACTGCAACCACAGAAAGAAGGGTCATTGATGTGAGCTGGAGCCATGCAAAGATTGATTTACATTCTGCCAAAGACACCAAAGGAAGCAGAAAGAAATACCCCACCTTTCCCCCTCCTACCATCTTCTAATCTTCTGCCAGGCCACGCTGCCCCCGTCATTGAATGGGCTTACCTGGAAGCCAAAAGGCAAAGAGACTGGGAAATGCAGTTCTTACGGAACGGCCCACCAAGGTCAAGGAACCAATGTGAGAGTGAACAGGCAATTGACTAGCACCAGCCAAGAACAATGGCCCACTAGGCCTTGGATGGGCCAGCTGTAAGTGTCTCTGTTTTGGGGAAATACTATCACCACCTTCCCAAGAAGCAGCACCATCCTTAGACCTCTCAGCCTCACAAAGATAGAAATGGGTCATTGGCTTCTGATGCCCTGTTAACATGCACAAACAGAAGGTTATTTTGCACATTCATCACAGCAGGAAAATATCCCTGAAGGAAACTGGGCATTGTTTGTAAAGAGGTGGTGCCCTCCCTCAGGGGCTGTCTGGCTTTGTGCTCTAATTAGGGGCTGGGTTCAGTCTATGCCCTAGGGGGGTGCTTTGAGCCATTTCCTACCCTGGAAAAAAGGCATGCCCTGTGCCTTGCCAAATAGTGAGGCATCTGGCTGAGGGAGGCATTGTCCAGGGCACCAGAGAACTCAGCATGCTTCCTCAGGGAGACCAGTGAGCCCCCTCCTCCTATCCTTCCATCTCCTCCCAGAAACCCTGACCACATTTGGCCCAGCTACCTTCAGGCATCTTCCAGTGACTCATTCAAGATCTTCAGCCTGAGCTGGGCATTAGGCTCATGTGCCTCTGAGTCTCCCCTTCCCCCCTACCCCCACCCTAGGAGCCAGTCCTCATGTGGATAGCCCCTCCCTACAAGACCTTCAGCACAAAGGTTCTAAGAATCAGGGTAAGAGAAGAGGTAGGGTGGGGAGAGTAAGAGGACATTTCTAAAATTCCAGGGAGAGAAGGAAGGCTTTGCCCAACATGGGTTGAGAGTCTGAGCGTGAGCCCAAGCCAACATGCAAAATGGAAGGATCCTCTCCACCCCACCTTGGCCCTCCTTGGCAATCACAGCCTAACTTCTGCTGAGACATTGTCATTTACTAGCTTCAGTGTTTTCCATAAGTCTTGTGTCCCCACTTCTAAGTTCTCCATAGGCACAGAGCCCAGCACAAGCCCCACCCCTCACCACACCGCACAAATACTTCACAATGGGTCCTAGACGGCACCAGCTACCTAATTTGCAAGGCCTGCTGCAAAATGAAAATAGGAGGCTCCTGGGGTGCCTGGATGGCTCAGTCTGTTGAGTGTCCAACTCGGTTTCGGCTCAGGTCATATTCTCAGTTCCTGAGTCAAGCCCTGCATCAGGCTCCACACTGACAGATAGCATAGAACCTGCTTGGGATTGTCAATCTGCCTCTCCCCTGCTCAATCTCTCTCTCTCTCTCTGTCTCTCTCTGTCTCTCTGTCTCTCTCTCTCTCTGTCTCTCAAAATAAATAAATTGAAAAAAAACTTAAAAAAAAGAAAATTAGGGGCGCCTGTGTGGCTCAGTCGATTAAGCGTCCAACTGCGGCTCAGGTCATGATCTCACAGTTCATGAGTTTGAGCCCCGCGTTGGGCTCTGTGCTGACAGCTCAGAGCCTGAAACCTGCTTCAGATTCTGTCTCCCTCTCTCTCTGCCCCTCCCCAATCCATGCTCTCTCTCTCTCTCTCTCTCTGTGTCTCTCAAAAATAAATAAACATTAAAAAAAATTTTAAGAAAATTTAAAAAAAGGTTTTTGTTAAGTTTATTCTTAAGTATTTTATTCTATTTGATGCTATTATGAAGAGAATTGTTTTTCTTCACTTTATTTTTGGATTGTTCCTTGCTGGTATATAAAAATGCAAATTGGGGGCGCCTGTGTGGCTCAGTCGGTTAAGCGGCCGACTTCAGCTCAGGTCATGATCTCGCTGTCCGTGAGTTCGAGCCCCACGTCGGGCTCTGTGCTGACAGCTCAGAGCCTGGAGCCTGTTTCAGATTCTGTGTCTCCCTCTCTCTGACCTTCCCCTGTTCATGCTCTGTCTCTCCCTGTCTCAAAAATAAATAAAACGTTAAAAAAAATTAAAAATGCAAATTGATTTATATGTGCAAAAATAAATAAATAAATAAATAAATAAATAAATAAATAAAGCAATAAATAAAAATAGGGGCTCCTTGTTACAAATCACTAAAAATTTCAAAATGACGATGACAGATAATTAAACCAAGCACAGGACTCTTCTGAGTGGTCTTCTGTGGTATGAGCAGTAGCTTGTCTCCAAACATCCCACCATCGATTCCTTACCTCCCTATGCCCATGTGCCATCCTCACATTCAACGGTGGAGTCTAATTCCTTTCCCTTGAACCTGGACTTGACAGTGGAAATGACATTCTTAAACTTTCAAGACGAGGTCATAAGAAGCCTGGCAAATTCTGCTGGGGCCCCTCAAACATTTGCTTTTCAGACACTCCCTCTCAGTAGCCATCAAACTATGAGACACCCAAGTCACATGGAGAAGCCACGCGTAAGTCAACGGCCCCTGGCTGAACCCCAAGTGGACAGCCATTGTCAACAGTGTCAACTGAGTGAACCATCTGGATCACTCAGCCTCACTGACGCACTACAGTGCCAGAGACATCTGACTGAAACCATATGAGAAACCCCAATGAGAACCACCCAACGGAGCCTTAGCCAACTCACAAAAACGTGAAAAATAATCGTAAAGTGTTGCTTCTAAAAGCTAAGTTTTATGGCGGTTTGTCATACAACAATAATAACTGGGACCTGCTCCAGGAAATGGCATTCATTTGGAATACAATGTGAACGACCTATGTTGTGTGCCACAACAGTACAGACTGAGCGCACAGTAGGAGTTCAGTGGCCATCCCTGACCACTGGCATGTTGGCACCAGACAGGTGGACCCCGTGACCCAGGACATGCCCTCTCACTGGCGGATGTCCTTTGTGTTGAAATATTTGCCATCTGGTTTCAACCTGACTTCTCCCCGGCTGATGAGGGCGCGGATACGGCTGTCTCCAGAGATTCATGACCACTTCCTCCCACGCTGTTCCTACCCTTCCTATCTCAGGAAATGAAAAGCAATTTTTCCCCAGGGCTTGTTTACCCATAGCAACATAACAGGATTTCCAAAACCGATCTCACAGCCAGCTCCGATATCTGTCTTCACTGTAATAATAATACAGATGCTGCACCTGCCCCCAGATGCCATTTTCTGCTCTTGTGTTTGTTCATTTGTTTCTTCAGGATCTTTAAACATCTGATTAAATTTCATGCTTCAGATGAAGAGTTGTGAAGGTGGAAGATTATCAGACTTTGTAATTTTCATCAGCCCCCCTCTCTGCTCAGCGGCTTTGCACAGCCCTTATTCTCCCTCTCCTCGCGCTCTGCCTCCCGTGAGTTCCTCTCGTGCCCTGTGAGTGCCTCCCCCAGCTGTGGGTCATACTGTCCTCTCCCCTGAAATCCCTTCAGGGACAGCAGCCCAAGGAGGAAAACAAGTCAGCAGGTGGACCGAGGCTGACACAAGTTGCAGTTTGGCCGGGGATGGGGTTTCCTCTATGTCAACTGGACAAAATGGGTGAGGTCTGGGATCCCAGGCTAACATGACACTCCTTCCCTATGATGCTCCTGATGACATGGTCCTGCTTCTTATGACACCAACTCCCCCCAGATTCATCCCTCCCTGAAGGGGGCAGACAGCGCAGGCAAAACCAAGTGACCAAGACCCAAGGCACTGAGGCCGGGGCGTGTAACCACAGTGGGGTCCTAAGCCTGAGTCTCCCACCGACGGCCGCCACTGCTCCTTGGGAAAACGAAAGCTTGCAGTGGAACCCAGGCCATGCTTAGTCCACACAGCATGATGTCTATTTTCATTTTGCTAATATAAATTGCCACTTTGGAGGTGTTGGTTGCAAGATGGGTCCCCAGGCAATTGTCATTTACTACTTTACTTGCAGGTAGCATCCCGGGCTACCAGGTGTGTGGTGGCCTCAGGACCACCTACTAAAACGCAGCAGGAAATATTCTGGAGATAATGACCAATTCTTTTCCTCTCAGAAACTCCCTGCTGCCTCACCCCAATTCACAATGAAGCGGCTAGACCTCTTCTGCCTCAAGGAAGGATGTGATAGGGAGAAAAGGAAAAATACAAGCTTTGATGCCTGGGCAAGATGAAACTATTTAGGAGAAACATCTTGAATGAGAGCAGGGCTTCTCTCCACCCTTCCTCTACACTCCCCAAAAATAAACAGTGAAGATTCCTCTGAGACAGAGAGGGGAGAAGAAGGAGGGAAGGTAATGGGAACAGAGAGGCTGGTAAACCCCTGGCCTGAAGAGCCCACACAGACCAGATGAAGACCATGTCAGCAAAGGGTCTCTGTAAGGGACACTGCTGGCCCCAGAACCCTGGGCACTGGCCATCAACAGCACCAGGGACCCCATGGCTGTCTTTCCTGATGGCCCACCAATGGCTATTCTTTCCACGGCATCCGGTACCGAGGTCCATACTGTGATCTCTCCACATCCAGATTTCTGCCCCCAGCCCCACCTTGTCCCAGGACACCTGAATCTTCAAGAGAGGGAAGTCAGGGCCTCACCTTCCACTACCATCACCACCCCCCTACAAACCCCCTATGAAGCAGCTTAAAACCCCCCTCACCACTCACGAGCTGGAACCTACCTCAATTACAACACACATGGAGGGGATTGAGCACATGCTAGGTGGCAGGCATCTAAGTAAGGATTTTCACCCACCCTTAAAACTTGGACTCAGACCTGGCCTCCCTGCTAAGCGTTCCCTCAGAGCATGGCTCCACCTCATAGAGTGGTTATTCTTTCTTCGGTGTTACATCTGCAACCTTTGCTTCAATCAGCCCAGTTTCATGCTGCATTGTGATTCTCGACTAACGGGTCGATACCTGCTCTCGGACAGGAGCATCTTGGGATGGGGACCCAAGCCCTACTCATTTTTGCATGCCTTGTAGTTGGCACACCTAGTAGACACTAAATTAATGTTTTTAGAGTTAAATTGAATTGTCCACCCAATTCTCTTTTTAAAATTAAAAACAGGGGCTCAGTCGGTTAGGCGTCCAACTGCGGCTCAGGTCATGATCTCACAGTTCATGGGATCGAGCCCCGCAACGGGCTCCGTGCTGACAGCTCAGAGCCTGGAACCTGCTTCAGATTCTGCATCTCCCTCACTTTCTGCGCCTCCCCGGCTCATGCTCTATCTCACACACACACACACAATGAACATTAAAAAAATTAAAAACAAAAAAATTAAAATTTTTCCCCCAACAGTTGCTCTGAGCCATCTCACTTTGATCCTTCTCACCTCCTCCACTCTCCTTGAGCCCCAGTCTTGCCCCTGAACCCCTCCTTCTGAGCTCGGGCCAGGACCTTGTCTCTTATCTTATTGAGAAGAAGAATGAATGTCTGATATTAACTCCATCAAATTCTCATCCTTCTGCTTCAAAATCTCTCTGAAATGATTGACAAAAGGTGTAGGGACAGAGGGAAACTCATACACTGCCTGGGTGAGATTGATAAAAATCTTGCTGGAGTGCAATCTGTTGATGTGAATTGAAATTTCACATACACATAAACTTTGACCCAGATGGTCCACTTCTACAACTTTATTCTTTTTTTTCCCTACAACTTTATTCTAAAGAAAGAATTGAACAAGTGCACCAAGAAGTCTACAAAGATGTTCTTTGCAGTGTTGCTTATAAAATGCACCTTCCTAGCCTTGTTTTTGTACTGTTTTTGCTTTCTGGGCTTCAGCGACTTGGGCCTTCTTCTCTTTCTCCTCCCCCTTTCTGTAAAATCCCAAAAGTCCCTACATCCCACACTAAAGTGTCCTCCGTGTCTCTTATCCCATCTACTTGCTTCAACCTAGCTCAGACCCCCCATAAGCCCCCTGTAGAGTATCAAACTGGCCACCTTGAAGACAGAGCACCTTGTGAAGGGTGCACAAAGAAGGCTTGTGAAGAACCACTCTGGGAGGTGAGAAAGGAGTGGCTTATGGGTGCTTGCCAACCTCTGGGCCCAGAGTCTCTCTGGTTCCCACTATGGCTGCACCACTCTGCCTAGGCATGAGCAAAATCATTTTCTCCTAAGTTCATCTGGAATAGATTGGAATTTTTCAAAGGGGACTTTAATTCTTTTTGTGTTTTTTTTTTTAAAGAAGAAAGGAGATAAATTCTGATATATGGAACATTAAAAAAGGAGAGAGAGGGGGGTGCCTGGGTGGCTCAGTGGGTTGAGTGTCCGACTTAGGGTCAGGTCATGATCTCGTGGTCTGTGGGTTCGAGCCCCATGTCGGGCTCTGTGCTGACAGCTCAGAGCTTGGAGTCTGCTTTGGATTCTGTGTCTCCCTCTCTCTCTGCCCCTCCCCTGATTGTGCTCTGTCTCTCTCACTCTCAAAATTAAATAAACATAAAAAAATATTTTTTTTAAAAAGGAGAGAGAGAGAATTTACATGTTTCCTATCTTAAAATAATGCCCATCTGGAAAGATATCTTTTCCCTGGTAAAGATCACCAAACTCCCGAGCCCTGGCTCCCCGTCCTTCAGTTCTGTGTGCGACCCTACAGCACAGCCCACTTTTCCTTCCTATTGGAACAAGGCAGGTGACAAGCTGGACAATGAGTGAAATGGAAATCACATCCTCCCTTGTGGTTTTTGTTCCATGCAGTACTATATTTCATTGTAAATTTTCATCTTTGAAAAGATGATCCCTGAACATGTTAAGAAATGTCTTTCAACAATACCAAAACATGTGTAAAGAAAAAACTTGCTCCCTCTTATCCCTATCCGAGACACCCAGCTCCCTTCCCCAGAGGCCAACACTGTTCCTCGGTGAGCATAAATGGAGATGCGTATGCTGTGTGGCATACTCCACACCTTGTTCTCCTCCTTGCCTTTTTCATTGAATATATCTTAGAGAGGGTTCCATAATGTACATATAGATAGGACTTATTATTCTTATCAGCTTTATGGAGGTACCATAACCCATGCGCCAAATTCTCTATTAATGGATATTTAGCTTGTTTCCAGTCTTTTGTTACTATGAACATGGTACAGTAAATATCTCTGTGTTTCCCTTTGGACATCTGTTAGAAGAATGCTAGAAATGCAATTTCTAGGTCAAAGCAAATGTGTGTTTAAAACTTTCACACATATTGCCAAATTGCCTCCAAAATGATTGTTCCTGTTCACACTTCTACCAACAAAACGCAAAAGTGTTGGTTTCCTCCCAGTTTTCCCAATCATCCACCAAACTTTTTTATCTCTGTCAGTCTGGCACAAAGAATGATGTTTTGATATATTTTTAATTTGAATTTCTTTTAGGATAGGTGCTATTGAGCAAGAAGGGTAACATAAAGCTTGAGAAGACAAAATCTGGTCCTTGATTCCTTGGGTTCAAATCCCAACCCAGTCATTTATCAATTGGGTGACTTTGGTAATTTGCTTAACCTATCTTTTTGGTTTCTCATCAAAAAAATAAAAGGGTATCATGATAAGAATACATTTTTCATATAGTTATTTTGAAAATAAAATGCATAAGTGAATATAAAACTCTATGTATGTGTTATTTATCCTTATTATATTTTCATATGTTTAATGACTGCTGTTTTTTCCTATGAAATGTCTATTGATGTCCTTTGTACATTTTTCCATTTTTTGTAATTTTTTTTTTTATTTCTGAAATATAGAAGATCTTTATATATATTTAGGAGATTAACCCTGTGTCATATGTGGCAAATATTTTTTTCCCAGTTTTTCTTCGTCTTGATTTTATGGCACTTTTGAAATTTTAAAGTTTTATGTAGTTAAATATGTCAACCTTCCCTTTAATGACTTTGGGCTTTAAGCTGTGCTCCCGGAATCTCACACTTCTTAGAGTAAGAATGAAATAGCAACTAGAACAACTTCCTGTTTTCACTCCCTGCCTTTCCTCCCTCACTCTCTCCCTGTCCTATGAATGAGTCACGGTGATCTCCTAATACTTCCTCAGTGGCTTTTCCACATTTAGTCTCTCCCTCTCCCATCTATAGTCAAGAGAAAGTCCAATCAGGGCACAGCCCTGCTCAACAGTGCTAAGTAACTCGCCATCACCACATGAACTAAAAACAAGCTTCTCATTAGAGGCATCTGTCTAGATTAACAATTTACTTTGCCAGCTGCTGATTCCCCTAAATGTCTCCTACCTTCCAGTCCAACTCCACTTTTCGATGTTCCCCTAATAGTCTTTCCCCCCTCCCTGATTTTCATCACATTATTTCCTCTTTGTAAAGCCTTCTGCCCATCTCTGCCTACCTAAATTCTCCTCATCTTTCAAAACTCATCCCAAACGCCTTTTCCCCACACAGTCTCCACAGGTCCCCAATTATCAGATGCGAGCTTTTCTTCCTTTGCACAGTCAAAGGCACTTTATTTGTTCTTTTCCTGAGACACACATCTCAATCTGTCCTAAATAAACCAAGGACTCCAGGGGAAATGGGAGCTTCATCCCTGCATCCGCCCATTTCCTTAACCTTTTGTTGAAATAAATTGTAGACACAAGTAATCAGATTGACGGAGGTGGGGAGGGGGGCAGTGGCAGTGGTGGAGTGGTGACCAAGGAGTTACTATTCTCTGGCTAAACCATCACATCCTGGCAGCTGGGCTGGAGGCTGCTGGAGCTGCCTTCCCTAGCTGGTCTCATGATGCTAGGTATTGGTTAATCAGATGATGGGTATGGGTTAATCTTTCAGTTACAAGTGAAAGGATACCGTTAAACAAGAAAGGGGCTCCTGGGGTGGAGAAGCAGGTCTCTCTCCTCGCTCTCCCCTCTTAGCCTCACTTCCTGCGTGTTGGCTCTGTTATCAGAGAGGCTGTCCCCTGTGGAGGCAAGATGGTAGCAACAGCTCTATTGGCCTCTGGTACTTGCACCTCATCTCAAATTCAAGTCCAAAGAAAAAAGGTATCTGCCTCCTTCCTAGCAACCCCAGCAGAGGTCTCATTGCCTTGCTTTTTTTTAGTGGGTTAGATGTCCATATAGAGCCAATCACTATGGCCACGGCAATGTATCACCCTGATAGGCAGGGCCTGACCACATACCCACTCTCAGTGCCGAGGGTTGATTGGATTCTATGAGCACATGGGCGTGGTATACATCCAGAAACAGTTCCGCAAAAGGAAACTGACATGTTACCAAAAGAAGGAAGAACAGACGCTATTGACCAAAACCACCAAATATCCACTGTGCAGAATGCAGAACGCGGCTGCCCTCCTGGAAGAGGGGGATGGGCCTGAAGCCTCAACCCTGAGCCATTTCTCTCCTGCCTGCCACTCTCTCCTGCCCTGTAGGCAATGGGTCTAGCTTCCAAACACAACATGGTCCCCCAAGGTTTGTGGCTTAGCCGCAGGACCAGTGTGAACAGATCCTAACCAAACCCCAGACCAGGCGATGGCTGGCGTGGTCCGGCCAGCTCCAAGTTATTAGAACCAGGAGTCCCAGCTCCGGTCCCAAGAGTTGTACGATTGTTTATCTTTGTTGGGGAAAAACTGCAGCCAGAGCCATAAATCACTGCCCAGCTGGATGGCTTCGCTGAAGTGTTTGTTTAAACAATGAAATCTCCTGACGGACTGAAAATATAGGATGGATCACCCTGTCCTTCTCGGGCCTTGTCTTGCAGGCTGGAGCCTGAGGCCTGCGAGAGGGACTCAACATTGGCTCCCCAGCCCCCACTCTCTATTCCTCCCACCCCCAATATCAGCACTAAAGAACGAAGCCACAGCATAGCTAATCTGAAACAGCAGATAATGCAAAAGCCATGTCTATCAATCTTGAAATGCAATCTCTAGAGTGGTTTGCTTGGGACGTGCCTTCCTAACGGAAGTAGCATTTCTCAGCTAATGCACACAAAGACGCTGCTTAAGGGGTGGTCGTCTCTAGAAGGACACTGCATGCAGTGTGGGGGATCTGGCTGTGCCCCGACCACTGCCCTGACCACTGTGGGCAAATGACTTCTGCTCTCTGGACCTTGGTTTCCTCACTTGTTACATGACATTCAGACTTGGTCTTTCTGTCTTCTCACAGCTCTCACTCGCTAAGTAAGGCAACCGTGTGTTTACATTCCCAAAAGAAAGACTAGATAAACAGGAAGGGGCAGGGAAAGGAGAGGGAGCTTGGGGGAGAGGAGGGGGTTGAACTGGATGGTTCCCCAAGACTACTTTCAGCCCCCCAGATGCTCCCTTCTGTGCTCTCTGGACCTTTAGAGAAGGAGGGAAAGGGAAACCTCAGATTGGGAACATAGTCAGCAGACCCATAATCAGGAGCCCTGTGTGCTCTGAGGAGGAGGTAAAAGGGTGACCATTAATGGGTGTGGGTGCCAAAGACCAAGTCAGACTGCAGGACCCAGCCTGTGCTCAACAGTACCTTCCTTATGGAGGGAGGGGGCCCGTCTGGCCTGATGTGACTTGAGGGGGACAAGGAAGCATCCAGAGATGAACACCTTCCTTCTCAGCCCCCTCCTAAAGGAAGAAGGCAACAGAGGCCTGAGCCTTTCCAGTCTGGGGGCTGAGACCCTGACTCTGTGACAAGAGCCATGACAGGCCTGTGATAGAGTATGTGATATAGGGTATCAAGCCATCTGGTCTTTGGCTTGCCAAGTATTTCCAAGAACATATTACCCGTCTAGTACTGTGGGAGGCAAAGATGAGTAAGACCAGGGTCTTTGGGGGGTTTGTAATGAAGTATTCCAAAGGGGCGAGTGGTGGGATGTACAACAGGGTCATGGTCGAGGCTGGGAAGGAAGTGTGAAGGGATTTGTTCAAGGTTACGTGAGGAAGGTGTAGCGGGTAAATGGCATCTGGAATTGCAGTGGAGTCCATGACGGGATTGTATGAAGAGATGCTTTGGGGGATCCATAAACGATAAAATGGGAATAAAATGGAGTGTGTGATAGTCCATGTGTCAGGGTATGTGAAGGGGTGTGTAAGGATACACAGTGGTTCATTAACAGAGCAGGCTTTCCTGACAGCCCAAATGGGATCAAATTCTTCCTCTGAATATGCTCTCAATAACACCTTATATTTATCATTTATAACACTTGCCAGAGTGGCCAAGCCCCCCTCCCCAAATTCTTCAGGGCAGCTATACGTCCTCAGAAGAAGTAACAATTTTGTGTCAAGAATCCAGCGACTCTGGTTCTGTTTGGAGGGAGGTATCGCCATCTGGTGGCCAAAAGGGAGAAATACACTGAGAAGAGGCCAGCATCCTGCCTAGTTCAACCTCACGGCCTAAGACGGCTGTCCCTCAGCTGGCAGCCCAGCCCCAGCCGGACAGAAATCAGTCTCAGCTTTCCACTCTGCCTCCGAAATAGAGCAAGAAGAGACTAGAAAACAGAGATCATGCAGGCCCTGTGCTGGATTGTGCCTTCATCAGTCCAGTAAGCCTCCATCAAGTCTGAAGCTTTTTCGCATTCATGGTCACCCAGACCGGCCTGCCTCAGGCTGGGCTCAGCCCCACTTCTCCTTAACTTTGAACTCAATTCTTCATCCTGGGAAGCAACTAGTACAGGGAAAGGGGGAATACACAAACATCCCTGATGTTATGGTTTCCATATGAAAATTTCTCATCATCTGAGGTTTCACTTGGAACTTTGACCAAAACAGGTATAGAAATAGGATGGGGGGGGGGGGGGTCTTAATTGAGACTCTCTCACCATTACATAGAGCAAAGATGCTGCCTATTTTTTGGTGAAATTGGATTGACCTTTTCTGGAAAGTGGGTGCTGGCAGGGCTGTTGGGGATACATAACTTATTTCTATGACTTTTCCTTAACAGGTGAGTGCATTCTTCTGCACTTACCCTCTTCCTCCCCTTCCTCTCCTCTATCTTTCCCCCTAAAACCAACATCCCTTGGCTCACGTTACAGGGGTCCAGACTTTTTTCAAAGTCCAACATTAAAACCAAGCTTATGAAACAGAGAAAATGGAACTTCATCTGCAACATAGAGGATTAGTTGCTTTAGAGCGTGAATCACTACAGCTTTGCTCATTCAAGAAATATTTGCTGCACCTGTACTTGCGCTAAGTACTACTATAGACACTAGAGAATTGGCAACAGATAAGCTAGGCAGCTCCCCTAAGGGAGCTTAGATTCTTTAATTACACAGCTTTCACCATGGAGTTCCTCATCCCCAGCTAGGAACTGGGGTAATGATTTTCTCTTTGCTACCTCCCAAGGCACTGTGCGTATGAAATGTTAAGAGAGAGTTGAACATTGAAAGGATTGGTTCACAGGAACACAGTCGCCCTATAAATTGAGTTAATAACAATACTTATATAGGTTTGTACTTGTCTTTTTGCATTTCCGTGTAGTGTGTTTTATTTTCATTATTGCAGTTGGGTGAAGGAAAGTGGGAATGCCTACAAAACTATCTCATATAAGCACGCCAGCCGAGCACACAGTGCATTCGCTAAGCCAACCCAGCCTTATGTCCCTCTGCAACTCCCCACTCTAGCCCCTAAACCATTCTATATGGAAATACTGAAGCTGTGATGGCCAGGGTGTTCCGCTAAGGACACTGGAGTACCTCTGAGCATCAGAACGCTGTTCCCCAGTAGACAGCTCACAGGTAATGAAAGATTTCCTCCTGCTCCCACAATACCACTCTCTGCTGGAGCCCGGGGGACCCAAGATAGCACTGTTCTGATGCTGCAGTTCTTGCCGAGGTGGAGAAAAGTCTCCCTCAGTGTGCTTGGCTCTTTGTGTTAATTTTCCAAAGGGTGGCCTGGTTCTTTCCATTTCACTATAGACCCTTCTGTTCAATAACTTTAAAAATGTTCCCCCAGGGCAAAGTTGAAGGACATAGAATACTACCCTCTAATGCCACCTTATAGCTCCCTTCTGGAGCAGCTCTCTGAACTTGTACCCCACATCTAAATCCTTCCCAGCCTCAAGGTCCATCAGCACCCCACCCCCAGGAGCGATCACTACCAAGACAGAAAGAGAGACTGCCCACTGCCTCGTCCCCTACGTTTTTCATTCAGTTTGGTCCTGACAGTTGATTCCAAATTTTTCCTCACCGTTCTCCCAGGAAGCCCACAGTATTCCATCCACATGTCCTGTAATTCTTACCACAGGGATATAGATTCAGTCTCTCAGGGGATACTTACTGTAAATAGGTAGGCTAGGTAAGTGGAAAGGATCTTAAATTATTAATACAAATAAATAAAACAAGATAAATCAGACTAAAAGAAAGATGGATGAATTAATAAAATAACTCTGCCAGGTTGAACCACACACAGACTCAGAGCTCTTTCTCTAATAAAAACAACTAAAAACAGGGCACCTGGGTGGCTCAGTTGGTTGAGCATCCAACTCTTGATTTTGGCTCAGGTCATGATCTCACATTTTGTGGGATTGAGCCCTGCATTGTCACAGGCTCTGTGCTGGCAGCATGGAGTCTTCTTGGGATTCTCTCTCTCCCTCTCTCTCTCTCTCTCTCTCTCTCTCTCTCTGCCCCTCCTCTGCTTGTACATGCTCTCTCTCTCAAAATAAATAAACAAACCTTAAAAAATTGAATCCTTGACAGGAAAACACTTGAAGGACAAAAACAGAAGGCAAAAACTATATCAAACCATCCTGTATGCTGGGCAATGAACCTTCAGATCTCATCACTGGGTCTACATCACATACGTGTGTAACAGAATGTAAAAAACTGCATTTCTCAGAACTCCTCTCAGGGAGTGTACTAAATATGGTCAGAAAGAATATTCTAGAAGATGTTTGAATGAAGATATAGGCAAGGGTGGCAGGAGTCAGGCCACTATGGGCAACAACAGATGCTCAAGTGACAAAGAATGGGTGTTCAAGTTTGTTCTAAGGAGACAGACTTTTGTTTAACTGGCGGGTGTGCATTTTGGGGGCCAGAGCACAATTGCTCAGGGAAGTGGAGGGAAGGCAGAGACTGCAAGGAAGAGCCACTAAGGAGAGGCAGCTTTGTAAGAAGAGGAACAAAGATAAGAATTGTAGTAGCCCTCTCATCGGAGATCATGAAAGCCAGAAGAGAAAGGACTGACGTATTTAAAATGCTGAAAGAAAAAAAAAGTCATCCCAGAGTTTCATACACAGTGGAACATTTTTCCAAAGTGAAAGAGCAATAAAAATTTTTTCAAACACTACCTAAGAGAATAAAATATAAGTAGGTCTCTCTTATGTGAAATGTTAAAGCAAGTTCTCCAGGAAAAACGATTATGGTATCAAACAGAAATTAGATCTCCAGAAAAAGTTAAAATCAAAGTAAAGACAAAAGATTTTCCTAAATTTCTAATTACTCTAAAAGATAAATGACTGTCGGGGCGCCTGGGTGGCTCAGTTGGTTAAGCGTCTGACTTCAGCTCAGGTCACGATCCCGCGGTCCGTGAGTTCGAGCCCCGCGTCGGGCTCTGGGCTGATGGCTCAGAGCCTGGAGCCTGCTTCCGATTCTGTGTCTCCCTCTCTCTCTGCCCCTCCCCCGTTCATGCTGTGTCTCTCTCTGTCTCAAAAATAAATAAACGTTAAAAAAAAAAAAAGATAGGGGCGCCTGGGTGGCGCAGTCGGTTAAGCGTCCGACTTCAGCCAGGTCACGATCTTGCGGTCCGTGAGTTCGAGCCCCGCGTCGGGCTCTGGGCTGATGGCTCGGAGCCTGGAGCCTGTTTCCGATTCTGTGTCTCCCTCTCTCTCTGCCCCTCCCCTGTTCATGCTCTGTCTCTGTCTCAAAAATAAATAAACGTTGAAAAAAAAAAATTTAAAAAAAAAAAAAAAAAAAAAAAAAAAAAAGATAAATGACTGTCTAAGCCAGAATAGCAGTAAAAAATGTTGCGGGTTTATAGCATAAAAGTGAAATGAATGACAGTAGCTTAGAAGTCGGAAGGAAAGCATAGGGATTAGACCAACGTAAGGTTCTTACATGATAGATGTAGCTATATGATATCACGTGGAGATAGACTGTGAGTAATTAAATATGTTTACTTTAAATCTTAGGACAACCTGAAATTGTGATTCATTAAATACATGCAATTTAAACCAGTGGGCAGCATGAAATTTTTTAAGGTATGAATGATAACAATGATGGAGACAAAATCAAATGGTAACAAACTCAGTCCAAACCAAGCAGAAAAAAGAAAAAAAATCAAAAAGGAACAGACAAAACAAACAGAAAACAACTGGCACGATGTTCAATTTAAATCCACGTGAATGGTCTAAACGGTATAAACAATCAGATTAAAAGACAGTGACTGTCATGTGGGATAAAATAGCAAGATCTAACTATATGTTGTCTACAAGAAACCCGTTTTAATACAAAGACATACATAGGTTAAAAGTAAAAAGATAGTGAAAGTTATACTGTGTAAACACTCATCCAAAAAAGTATGGTGGCTAGGTTAGCATCAGGCAAAGTCAACTTTAATACAACAAATATTACCAAAGATAAAGAAGGATTTTATTTAATGATTAAGGGGTCAGTTCACCAAGAAGGCATAATAATCTTAAATTTGTAAGCACCTAACAACAGGGCTTCCAAATACATGAGGCAAAAACTGACAGAACTGGAAGGAGAAATAGATTAATCCATACATTTGGAGACTGTAATTAAGTTATAAAACAAGTAGACAGAAAATCAGTAAGGATATAAACAATCTAAACATCACTATCAACGAACTTGATCTAACTGAATTTATAGAACACTCCACCCAACAACAGCAAAATCCACATTCCTTTCAAGTGTGCATGAATCATTGACTAAGATAGACCATCAGAGGGACATAAAACAAACCTCAAAAATTTTAGAGACTTGAAATTACACAAAGCATGTTCTCTGGCCAAACTGAAGTTAAACTAGAAATTGATAACGAAAAGATACCTAGAAAACCCCAAAATATTTGGACATTAAGTGTCTGATGGGAATATTTACTAGGTTGTTGCTGTTTGATGTGAGATATACCTCTCTTCTCTACCACCTTACCAAAGTCCTTAGTAAAATCTGTATAGTTTACTAGTGGTTTAGCCCAGTGGGTGGCAGACTGGGGCCCACAGAACTAGTCTGACCCTTGCCAGTTTTTTTTATAGACTGTAAACTAAGAATGGCTTTTACAATTGTAAAGGATTGTGAAAAAGGAAGAGAGGAGGGAGAAGAAGGACACAGAGGACAAAGAGCAGTAGCCTAAAACAGTCTAAAATATTTGTCAACCTCTTCTTTAATCTCATAAAATGAGTTGAGAAATGTTTTCTCTCCTGTTTTCTGAAAATGTCTGTGATACATCGGTATTATTTTTTCTTTACCTGTTCACCAGAAAAACCTGGTGTGGAGGTATTCTTTGTGGAAAGAATTTTTAAATTATAAGTGCAGTTTCTTTCATAGATATAGAGCTATTCATGTTTTTATTTCTTCTTTTGTCAGCTTTGATCATTCATCCCTCTCTGTTAAAGTTTCCATCTGCTATCATTTTCCTTCAATTTGAAGGATTTCCTTTAACATTTCATGTAGTGAATTATGCCACTGTTGAGTTCTCTCAAGTTTGAGGTTTTGGCGGGGGGGGGGGGGGGGAATTCCTTTATTTTCAATTCATTTGAAGGATTTTGAATGATCTTTTCACTTTGGAGGATATTTTTTGCTGGATATGGAATTCTAGGTTGATTTTTTTTTTTTTTTTCTGATAGAACTTTAAAAACATCATTCTTCTCTCTTCTGGCTTTCACTGTTTCTGATGAGAAGTTAGTGTTCATTCCTACCTTTGGTTTCTATATGTAATATGTCTTTTTCTTCTGGCAGCTTTTCCGATTTTTCTTTTCATGATTATATTGTAGCAATGATATGAGGCATCTTGGTATGGTTTTCTTCGTATTTATCCAGGTTGGGTGTTCATTGAGATTCTTGGATATTTTAGTTTATAGCTTCCATCAAATGTGGACATTTTTCAGACCTTTTTTCTAGTATGTTTCTGACACATTCACTCTTTTCTCGCCTTCTGGAACTCTAATCACGTATGTATTAGAATGCTGATATTATCCCACAGGGCAATGGGTTTCTGGGGGCTTCAGCTGGGAGAGTTGCTGTGTTTGCACATTCGTAGACACTTTCTTCTGCAGCTTCTAATCTATGTGCTGTTGGGCCCATTTAGTGCATTTTTCACTCTGGATATTATATTTTTAAGTTCTAGAAAATTTGATACTTTGGTTCATTTTTAGATTTTATATTTCTCTTCTCATTATGTTCTTGTTTTCCTTTAAATCCCTGAACATCTTTATAATAGCTCTTTTAAAGTCCTTGTATGATAATCATTAATTTTCTCTCAGGTAATGGTAATATTTTCCTTCCTTTTAGTACGCTAGTAAATTTTTTTGGATCCTCCTGCACAATGTGAATGTTACATTGTTAAGTGGCTGAATTTTGTTCTTTCTTTGAAGACTAGTGAGACTCGGGGTGGGGGCAGATAGTTGAGTTACTTAAAAATAATCTAAATGCTGGGGTGCCTGTGTGGCTCAGTCAGTTAAGCGTCTGACTTTGGCTCAGGTCACAATATCACAGTTTGTGGGTTCGAGCCCCACATTGGGCTCTGTGCTGACAGTGCAGAGCCTGAAGCCTGCTTCGGATTCTGTGTCTCCCTCTCTCTCTGCCCCTCCCCTGCTCACGCTCTGTCTCTGTCTCAAAAAAATAAACATTAAAAAAAGAAATTTTAAAAAAGGAAGCAAGAAATTACAACAAGAAAATGACAAGGGTGACAATTTTAAGTGAAATGGTTAAGGGAGGCCTCTCTGAACAGGATATATTTAGATTGAGCCTGAAGGATGGAAAAACCAAGGAGACATAGGATGAGCAAGAGAGAGAGCTTTCCGGGCAGAGGGAACAGCATCCACAAAAGTCCTGAAGCCAAAAAGAGTTTGGCTTGTTGGGAGAATTAAAAAAAGACCAACACAGTTAAAGCAGAGGGAGCCATATGTGTGCCTGGCGCTAGGTGAGGGTGGACAAACAGTCAAGGTAAAAATCAGAGGTTCTAAACCCTGACTGTACTTCTGCATCTACTTAGGAATTTGTAAAAATGTCTGTGCCCCAGACCCCATCCCATACATATTAGATCAGAATGTGTAAAAGTGGAGCTCAGCCACTGATCTTTTTTATTTTTAAGCTTATCTTTATTTATTTTGAGAGAGATAGAGAGAAAGCAGAGGAGGGACAGAGAGAAAGGGAGACAAAATTCCAAGCAGGCCCTGTGCCATCAGCACAAAGCCCAATGCGGGCTCAATCTCACGAGCCACAAGATCACCACCTGAGCCAAAAACAAGAGTCAGATGCTTAACTGACTGAGCCACGGAGGCACCCCAACCACTGATCATTTTGAAAATATTCCTAGGTAATTCTAAAATAAAATAAAATAAAATAATAATCCTAAGTAATTTTTTTTTAATTTACATCCAAGTTAGTTAGCATATAGTGCAACAATGATTTCAGGAGTAGGTTCCTTCATGCCCCTTACCCATTTATCCCATCCCCCCTCCCACAACCCCTCCAGTAACCCTCTGTTTGTTCTCTATATTTAAGAGTCTCTTCTGTTTTGTCCCCCTCCCTGTTTTTATATTATTTTTGTTTCCCTTCCCTTATGTTCATCTGTTTTATCTCTTAAAGTCCTCATAGGAGTGAAGTCATATGATTTTTGACTGACTAATTTCACTTAGCATAATACCCTCCAGTTCCATCCACGTAGTTGGAAATGTCAAGATTTCATTCTTTTTGGTTGCCGAGTAATACTCCATTGTATATATATACCACATCTTCTTTAACCATTCATTCATCGATGGACATTTGGGCTCTTTCCATACTTTGTCTATTGTTGATAGTGCTGCTATAAACATGGGGGTGCATGTATCCCTTCAAAACAGCACACCTGTATCCCTTGAATAAATGCCTAGTAGTGCAATTGTTGGGTCGTAGGGTAGTTCTATTTTTAGTTTTTTGAGGAACCTCCATACTGTTTTCCAGAGTGGCTGCACCATTTTTCATTCTTACCAGCGGTGCAAAAGAGATCCTCTGTCTCCGCATCCTTGCCAACATCTGTTGTTGCCTGAGTTGTTAATGTTAGCCATTCTGACAGGTGTGAGGTGGTATCTCACTGTGGTTTTGATTTGCATTTCCCTGATGATGAGTGATGTTGAGCATTTTTTCATGTGTCTGTTAGCCATCTGGATGTCTTCTTTGGAGAAGTGTCTATTCATGTCTTTTGCCCATTTCTTCACTGGATTATTTGCTTTTTGGGTGTTGAGTTTGATAAGTTCTTTATAGATTTTGGATACTAACCCTTTATCTGATATGTCATTTGTAAATATCTTCTTCCATTCCGTTGGTTGCTTTTTAGTTTTGCTGATTGTTTCCTTCACTGTGCAGAAGCTTTTTATTTTGATGAGGGCCCAATAGTTCATTTTTGCGTAGGTAATTCTAATGTGAGTCTGGGGTCAAGGACCACTGATCTGCACCCTGCAGATCCTTGTAGAAGTTTGGGTTTTATTGAAGAGTTTGGGCTTGAGTCAAAGAATAATAAAAAACCACTGAAGGGATTAAAGCATAGAAAAGACATTTGATTTGAATTATTTTAAAAAGATCTCTGGCTGCAGTGAGGAGAATGGATTAGGGGAAATGAATAGCAGGAGCAAGGAGATGAATTGGGAAGTTACTGAAATTGACCAGACAAGAGAGGCTAGAGGCTTAGGCTAGTGTGTAGCCATGGAAAGAATATTGGAAATACTGGAAATTCAGGCTGGATGAGTAGAATGGAGCCAGATCATGAGTACTCTGCCTCAGGACCTTTGTGGATGCTGCACCTTCTGCCTGGAAAGCTCTTTCCTTTGCTCATCCTATGTCTGCTTTTTCTCATCCTGGCTCAGTTGGTGAAGCGTCTGACCTTGGTTCAGGCCATGATCTCGCAGTTTGTGGGTTCCAGCCCCGCGTTCAGCTCTGTGCTAACAGCTCAGAGCCTGGAGCCTGCTTCAGATTCTGGGTCTCCCTCTCTCTCTGCCCATCCCCTGCTTGTTCTCTCTCTCTCTCTCTCTCTCTCTCTCTCTCTCTCCATCTCTCTTTCTTAAAAATAAATAAACATTAAAAAAAATACCAGGTTGGGGCACCTGACTGGCTCACTTGGAAGAATATGTAACTCTGGATCTTGGGGTCATGAGTTCAAGCCCTATGTTGGGCACAGAGATTACTTAAAAAATAAATAAACTTTTAAAAATTTAAAAATTTTTAAAAATTTAAAAATTAAAACTACCAGGTTAAGGAAATCCAGCTTTATCCTGTGGGTATTGAAGGATGGGGGTTATTTAAAAATCATGAATTAGGATTACATCCAGATGAGAATAACAAAAAACATGACTTGCAGTGGCTTAAACAAACGGGTGTTTTGTTTTGTTTTGTTTTCTTCATATAAACAAGGAATCTAGAAACAGTAGCATTTGTTCACCTACTCAGTGGGGTCAGGAGCAACAGCTTGTTTGGTTTTGTTTTGTTTTTTTTCCTCATGGTTGCAAAGTGGCTGCTGCAGCTCCTTTGTAACCACATTCAAAGCAGTAAGGAAGGAGGACAAGTGGCACCAACTACAATTCTCTCTTTTAATAGGTAATGACAAACTGTCCCAGAAACTACTTCCACTCCTTTCTCGCTGGTTATAACTATGACTCCCTTACCTGAAGAGAGAGCAGAAAAGAAAGAACTGAGTTTTTTTCCAGATTTTATCATGCTAGGCAACAGGAACTGCTGGAGTTCTTGAGCTAAAGAATAATATCATCAAAGAGGGGTTTTAGGAAAGTACAGCTTGAGGACCATGGAAAAGTGGAAAGGAAAGAACTAGAAATGGAGAGGATTTAAGAGTTTATTGCTGTCAGGGCTCCTGGATGGCTCAGTCATTAAGCATCTGACCTAGGCTCAGGTCATGATCTCACAGTTCGTGAGTTTGAGCCCAACTTCAGGTGATCCCCACTTCTCTGTCTGTCTGTCTCTCTCTTGCCCCTCCTGGGATTCTCTCTTTCTCTCCCTTGCTCACTTGTGCCCTCTCTCTCTCTTAAAAAAGGAAGGGAGAAAAAGAGAAAGAAAGAAAGAAAAAGAAAGAAAGAAAGAAAGAAAGAAAGAAAGAAAGAAAGAAAGAAAGAAAGAAAGAAAGAAAGAAAGGGAAGAATATGTTGCTGTCAGTCAGTGGGATGGTGGGATGGAGATCTGGATTAGAATGAAGACAGCAGAAATAACAAACAAAGGGCTTAAAGTAAACAGCATGTCTACTCACATATCTGTGTTTTCATGTAAATGTGTATCATTTTTGCAAGGATAAAGAAATTTATGTGACTAGAGCTGCATTTCTGTGTACTACCTTTGTTTTCCTCTGTGTCTGTGACTGTGTCACTCATTCACTCAGCAAACACTTACTGAGCCCCAGCTTTGTGCAAAGCAATGTGCCGGGCACTATGGGGGAAGACAAACATGAGTCAAGCCCAAGTCAAGTACCCTGGAGGAGTTTACAGAGTAGAAAAGGAGAAAACACATGTCCTCATAGCTAAAACGCAAGTCAGTGAAATGATAAATATTATAAAGTTATGGAAATTCAGAAGAGAAAGTCATTATCTTTTTTTTAATATAGGAAATTTATTGTCAAATTGGTTTCCATACAACACCCAGTGCTCATCCCAAAAGATGCCCTCTTCAATGCCTATCACCTATCCTTCTCTCCCTCCCACCCCCCATCAACCTTCAGTTTGTTTTCAGTTTTTAAGAGTCTCTTATGCTTTGGCTCTCTCCCACTCTAACCTCATTTTTTTTTCCTTCCCCTCCCCCATGGGTTTCTGTTAAGTTTCTCAGGATCCACATAAGAGTGAAAACATATGGTATCTGTCTTTCTCTGTATGGCTTATTTCACTTAGCATCACACTCTCCAGTTCCATCCACGTTACTACAAAGGGCCATATTTCATTCTTTCTCACTGCCACGTAGTACTCCATTGTGTATATAAACCACAATTTCTTTATCCATTCATCAGTTGATGGACATTTAGGCTCTTTCCACTATTTGGCTATTGTTGAGAGTGCTTCTATAAACATTGGGGTACAAGTGCCCCTATGCATCAGTACTCCTGTATCCCTTGGGTAAATTCCTAGCAGTGCTATTGCTGGGTCATACAGTAGGTCTATTTTTAATTTTTTGAGGAACCTCCACACTGTTTTCCAGAGTGGCTGCACCAATTTGCATTCCCACCAATAGTACAAGAGGGTTCCCGTTTCTCCACATCCTCTCCAGCATCTATAGTCTCCTGATTTGTTCATTTTGGCCACTCTGACTGGCGTGAGGTGATATCTGAGTGTGGTTTTGATTTGTATTTCCCTGATGAGGAGCGACGTTGAGCATCTTTTCATGTGCCTGTTGGCCATCTGGATGTCTTCTTTAGAGAAGTGTCTATTCATGTTTTCTGCCCATTTCTTCACTGGATTATTTGTTTTTCGGGTGTGGAGTTTGGTGAGCTCTTTCTAGATTTTGGGTACTGGCCCTTTGTCCGATATGTCATTTGCAAATATCTTTTCCCATTCCACTGGTTGCCTTTTAGTTTTGTTGGTTGTTTCCTTTGCTGTGCAGAAGTTTTTTATCTTCATGAGGTCCCAGTAGTTCATTTTTGCTTTTAATTCCCTTGCCTTTGGGGATGTGTCAAGTAAGAAATTGCTATGACTGAGGTCAGAGAGGTCTTTTCCTGCTTTCTCCTCTAGGGTTTGGATGGTTTCCTGTCTCTCACATTCAGGTCCTTTATCCATTTTGAGTTTATTTTTGTGAATGGTGTGAGAAAGTGGTCTAGTTTCATCCTTCTGCATATTGCTGTCCAGTTCTCCCAGCACCATTTGTTAAAGAGACTGTCTTTTTTCCATTGGATATTCTTTCCTGCTTTGTCAAAGATGAGTTGGCCATACTTTTGTGGGTCTAGTTCTGGGGTTTCTCTTCTATTCCATTGCTCTATGTGTCTGTTTTTGTGCCAATACCATGCTGTCTTGATGATTACAGCTTTGTAGTAGAGGCTAAAGTCTGGGATTGTGATGACTCCTGCTTTGGTCTTCTTCTTCAAAATTACTTTGGCTATTCGGGGCCTTTTGTGGTTCCTTATGAATTTTAGGATTGCTTGTTCTAGCTTCGAGAAGAATGCTGGTGCAATTTTGATTGGGATTGCATTGAATGTGTAGATAGCTTTGGGTAGTATTGACATTTTAACAATATTTATTCTTCCAACCCATGAGCACGGAATGTTTTTCCATTTCTTTATATCTTCTTCAATTTCCTTCATAAGCTTTCTATAGTTTTCAGCATACAGATCTTGTACATCTTTGGTTAGATTTATTCCTAGGTATTTTATGCTTCTTGGTGCAATTGTGAATGGGATCAGTTTCTTTATTTGTCTGAGAAAGTCATCATCTTAGCTAGAAAGGTAAGGGGGAAGATGGCATTTGACCTTGGTCTTAACGAATTAATAAGAGGGGGCAGGGAAGGAATATAGGTAGGAGGCAAGTGATGATGGAGCACTCAGCCAATTGGCGAGAAAGGGGAGCAAAGAATAAGCCTGAAAGAAAGCTTAGCTGAAGAATTTGGATTTCATTTTGTAGACTAGCAAATACTGTTGATCCTTGAACAGCACAGGTTTGAACTGTGAGGGTCCACTTACAGGTGGATTTTTTTGCTATAAATACAGTACAGTACTGGGATGCCTGGGTGGCTCAGTCGGTTAAGTGTCCAACTTCGGCTCAGATCATGATCTCACAGCTCGTGAGTTCAAGCCCCGCGTCAGGCTCTGTGCTAACAGTTCAGAGCCTGGAGCCTGCATTTGGATTCTGTGTTTCCTTCTCTCTGCCTCTCTCTCTCTCCCTCTCCTTTCTCAAAAATAAATAGACATTTAAAACAATTTTTTTAAATACAGTACAGTACTGGGCGTCTGAGTGGCTCAGTCAGTTGAGCGATTGACTTCAGCTCAGGTCATGATCTTGTGGTCTGTGAGTTCAAGCCCCACATCAGGCTCTGTGCTGACAGCTCAGATCCTAGAGCCTGCTTCGGATTCTGTATGTGTGTGTCTCCCTCTCTGTCCCTCCCACACTCATGCTCTGTCTCTCTCTCAAAAATAAATAAAACATTTAAAAAAATTTAAATTATAGTACAGTACTGTTAAGTGTATTTTCTCTTCTTCTTTTTTTTTTTTGAAAGACAGAGTACGAGGAGAGTAAAGGGGCAGAGGGAGAGAAAGAGAGAGAGAGAGAGAGAGAGAGAGAATCTTAAGCAGGCTCTACACAGCAGAGAGCCCCACAGGGGACTTGATTTCCCCTCTGCGAGATCATGACCTGAGCTGAAATCAAGAGTAGGACACTTGGGGTGCCTGGGTCGCTCAGTTGGTTAAGCGTCCGACTCTTGATTTCAGCTCAGGTCATGATCTCAGGGTTCGTGAGTTCCAGTCCCAAAAGGGGCTCTGCACTGGCAGTGCGGAGCCTGCCTGGGATTCTCTCTCTCCTTCTCTCTCTCTGCCCATTCTCTGCTCATTCGCTGTCTCTCGAAGTAAATAAATAAACTTAAAAAAAAAAAAAGAGTGGGATGCTTAACTGATTGAGCCACCCGTGTGTTCCTCTTCTCTGATTTTCTTAATAAAATTTTCTTTCTCTAGCTTACTTTATTGTAAGAATATAATATATACACATATACAAAATATGTGTTCATCGACCATTCATGTTAATGGTAAAGCTTCCAGTCAACAGTAGGCTATTAGTAAGGTAAGATTTGGGGGAGTCAAAGGTAATCTGCAGATTTTTCAACTGCACAGGTAGGAACCCCTAACCCTGACTCCCCCCACCCCACCATAGTGTTCAAGGGTCAACTGTACTTATTGGACTCCAAAACTAAAGAACTGTGCTAGATACTGAATTTCTACCTGCGACTACGTGTCTTGTTTATATATATATATTTGTTTGTGAACACGTGTATGTTTTAGGTATGTACGTAGCTGTGTTACATTCTTTATTTTATTTTATTTTTTTTCAATATATGAAATTTATTGTCAGATTGGTTTCCATACAACACCCAGTGCTCATCCCAAAAGGTGCCCTCCTCAATACCCTCTTTAATAGTCTATTTCTTCGGGGGGAGATTTACACCTAACCCTGTCTACGTGTCTACATGTGACCAGCAGATGGCGCCACAAAATCATAACTGGCAAGGACAGTTCTGCCTCTTCCAGCCAAGTAGCATCTCAGACCTCATCGGGCCATGGAGAGATCTCCAGGCCCTTCTAGGGCCTTTATCTGTTTCCACCATTAGCATTGTTCACCATTGTGTTCCCATGTCTAGTACAGAACCTGGCAGGTTGAAATCATAAATATCCATAGAATGAATTGATGAAATGCTAACATGCTCCAAGGGAGAAGTAGGAGATGGTGAGGGGTGGGTTGGGGGAGCCAGGGAAAGGAGAGAAGGTCAGCTCAGGTCATGATTTCATGGTTCATGAGTTCAAGCCCCGCATCAGGCTCTCTGCTATCGGTGTAGAGCTTGCCTTGGACCCTCTGTACCCCCCTCTCTCTGCCTCTCTCTCTCTCTTTCTCTCAAAAATAGATTAAAACGTTTTTAAAAATACACGACCAATACAATTCTCTCTGTCTATTGCTGAGAAAGTTCCTTCTCACCCCATGTGAGAAGTGTTCTGTGAAGGATAGAGCCCAGACCCAGCAGGGGGACCAGCTGGGTCTATTCAGAGAACTTTTGGCCCAGAGACCACCACCCAGTGCCCTCTGGCCCCTAGTACCTCCTTCCAGACCCTTCTCCAACCCAGCTGCTTCAGAAGACTGTCTCTCCCCCAGATCTGGGCTACCCCCAGCGTCTCACCCTTCCCTATGTTAGCACAGGCACTGCTCACTGGCCTGTCCACAAGGAGGAAGCCTCTGATTGCCCACAGTGATTACCACTCTGGCCTTTTCACACAGGAACAGAGAAGCCACCTTCAATACTCAGTTTGCTCTCATAGGAGAACTGAGGCTCCGACTTTTACGGCGCAAACCCGTCCCCAGCAAAGATCTACTCAATGGAACCAATTTCAGGGCAGCCGCACAGATGAGGAGCTGGGAATAGAAAACACTTTAGTGGTCCGGTTGAGTTATCCACGCACGGGGTCTGGCTGCTTCCCCTTCTCTCCCCAGCCCTTCCCACCACCCCACTTCTTTCTGACCTGCCAGCAGAATGATGTCATGCCATTGCCGGTCAAGTCCTCCTCATGGTCCTCTGAGAAATCTCATGGACCTCAGTCTGGCATTCAGGACCCTCTACAAAGTGGACCCCACCTCCTACTCCAGCCACTTCTTCTAATACTCTTTTGTACCCACTTTTGCCTAATGCTCTCAGTGCCTTGGATGCACTAGCACCTGACCTCCCCGTGCCTTTGCTGATGCACTTCCTTCCTGCCCTGGGAGGAACTCCTTCCCCCACCTCTGCATGGCTAATGCCCGTTTTCCTTTCAAGGCCACTCAAATGCTCTCAAATGCCAACTTCTTCTTAAGGTTTTTCGTACTCCACCCCAACCTGGTGCGGCCTCTCCCTTCTCTCTTGGCAATGGTTATTGTCAGCTTCATTCTCTTAATGCTCTCTTATTTGAATGCCAACTCCTTCTACTCAGCTCTAGGTTCTGCAATGGAAAAAGCTGTCTCTTAGTCACTCAGTACCCAGCAACTTGTTTGACATGTAATAGGTCCTCAATCAATGCAGAGGAGGTAATACAGCTAAGGGTGTTTGCTATACTTCAGTGCTGTGAGAATACAGGTCCAAAGAACCATGATCTCTAAGGGACACACAACATGGATGCTCTGTCCATGAGGAGATGAAAAAACACTGAGCACATATGAGGTGCTTTCCGGCCCCAACCCCATCTCTATCAGGCTCCTGGCTTCCTCAGTCCTCAAAGGCACACCGCTTCAAAAATATCTCCCCTTCGGGACACCTGGGGGGCTCTATCAAATGAACATCTGACTTCAGTTCAGGTTATGATCTCACGGTTCATGAGTTTGAGCCCCACATCAGGCTCGCTGCTGTCAGCGCAGAGCCAGGTTTGGATTCACCGCGCTCCTCTCTCTCTGCCCCTCCCCTTCCTCTCTCTCTCTCTCTCTCTCTCTCAAAAATGAATAAATATAAATACAAATAAGTAAATATCTTCCCTTCTTCCCTCCACCATGCCCATCTCCCTTTCCTTTCCCTTCCTCCCGTACTGTCCCATAAAACCCGGGGATTCCTGGTCCACAGAACTCTGGGGAGAAAACAGATGGGCTTAGGGAACCCTTCTGAGCACTGAGATGAGAAGTGATTATCAGAGGTCACTGTCTTGGTCAGTTCCTGTTTCTGGAGCAAAGATGCCAAACTCTGTTCCTTTTTCTTGTGAAAAATGTAGGGGTTTTGACTTCCAAAATTCCCAGAATTGATACTGTCATTGTGAGCTGTCTGTGTTTCTGTCTGCCTGTGTCTATATTAAGGGTCTGCCAAGGCTTCCTGGGCCTGCTCCTCATGGGTGAGTGTCCAGGGGCGGCCTTGGAAATGATACCTCACCCCTTCTCCTCCCCAGTTACAGTGCCACCCACCACACGTGCCTGAAGAGGGGCAGGAGCGTTAGGACAGGCCCACCTCTGGCTCCTACTTCCTTCCAGGACCTTGCAGAAGAGTCCCTCCCCAGATCTCGGTCTGGCTTCTCAGAAGCCCCTTGGAGAGGATAGAAATTAAGCTGGTAACTTGGACTCAGAAGTGATGTGGGTCAGTCTGGGGAACTCTGTCACTGTCCTGCTTCCACACTTGAAGCCATTCCACTCCCGAGGCAAGCAAAGTCACCACCAATCCCTGCTCCCAGCCTTGGGCCAGGGCACCACCTTCTGTGCTCCAAACCTTTGAAAAGGCGGACAGTACCACTTTATGTGGAATCAGACCCTCCTGGGCCCTGGGCAGAGAAATGAGGAGGGCCAGCATGGGAAGTACTGGATGGGGAGATGGAGAAGGGTAGGAGATGGAAACGGGCACATCTGGACAAAGCCAAACCCAGAGGCTAAAGCCAGGGTAAGAGAGTGAGACTGGGCATTAGGATAAAGGTTAGGATCACAGTACGAAGGTCAGAGAGATTTGGGATAAGTAATGGTGTCAGGCCCTCTGGACTGGGCACACCTGAGGAGTGCAGGTGAGAGAGGACAGAACAGGACCTAGATAGTATTCTCTCCATATGCAGGAAGCAAAGATTAGAGCTTTCTAGCAAAATCCTCATCGGGCCCGCTTTTCTTTGATCTCTGCTTCTGTTTGTACTATGCGCACCCAATTCCTTCCTCTTTCTCTCATTCATTCATTCATTCAACAAACATTTAAATAGTGTCTTTACTATAAGGCAAGCACCACACTAGACAGTGAAGTCCACAAAAATACTAAGATTCAATCAGTCATTGACCTTGTGGAGGTGTTATCTAACTGGGGAGATACATTTATAAACAAATTATTCACAAGCCTGTGTGAGAGATGAAATTATGTATGCAGTGGAAGCAATCTGGGGGAATAGAATATAGTGGAGGGTCAAGGAAGTATTCACGGAGAGGGTATGGGAGCTGAAAGCCCAGGTGGGACTCACCAGCCAGAGAAAGGAAGAGAGTAGCCTCAGGGTGATGAAACAGTCTGCTGGCTATAAATACAGAAGTCCTCCATAATGGAGTTTCCAGTAAAGGGCCAGAAACTCTTCAAAAGTTCTTCTACTTTTTTAAAGTTTATTTATTTATTTTGAGAAAGAGAGAACATGCATAAAGCGGGGGAGGGGCAGAGAGGGAGACAGAATCCCAAGCAGGCTCCACACGGTCAGCACAGAGCCTGATGAGGGGTTCAAACTCACTGTGAGATCATGCTCTGAGCTGAAATCAAGAGCTGGATGCTGAGCCCCCTCTTTTTTTTAATTATTACTCATTGAATAATAGAGAGCACGCATGTGTGCAAATAGGGTGCATGTGCTCAGCTGGATGCTGAGCCCCTTCTTTTTTTTAATTATTACTCATTGAATAATAGAGAGCACGCATGTGCGCAAATAGGGGCGGGGCAAGAGAGAGAGGGAGAGAATCCAAGCTGGCTCCCACCGTCAGCGCAAAGCCGTGTGAGATCACGACCCGGTGAGATCATGACCTGAGCCGAAGTCGGATGCTCAACAGACTGAGCCACCCAAGGCGCCCCCAAATGCTATTCTTGACTGGACAGATCCTGAGTCAACCAGCCCCTGTTCAAGCCCCCAGGGGCTACCCTCCTAGCAGAGGTTAACCTGGGCCCCAAACCATGGTCCTCCGTGCAAATCTTCCCCTCCCCCTAGTTATGTTGTGGTCTTGTCCAGGGGTGGAACGGGAGTTTCCCAGGCTAGGCTGACCCCAAGAAGGTTTTCTATCCCCTCATGCCTCCACACTCTGGAAAGCAGCCTCATTACTCAGGCCAATTCACCGCTCAGGCTGTCTCTACCACCCTGCACTCCTCCCCCAGCCCTCATACTAGAGCACCCAGACTCCTGCATTCTCCTGCGGGATCAGCCTCTCCTTCCAAGCCAACTCCTGCCTCGCTCCCAAGGCCTGTAGTAAAGAGAGGCCTCCGCAGCAAGCCACCGAAGGCCAGGCCTAGAACATTTGCAGATATCAGGCCAGGGCTTTCTGAAAAACAGGGTAGGCTGGGACGTGCAGAGGTCTCACTGCGCAGAGCTTCAGCAACCCCCTCCGCAGGGGCCCAGGCGTCTTGTGCGAGCTGTGTGCAGTGTTGCGCGCCACCCCAGAGGCTGGGGGCCCGATGGCCGATCAGCAGGGGTGCAGTACCACTCCCCACAGGGCCTACCCAGACAACCTGAGCCACCGACAGGTCGAGGAGGCAGGAGGCTGGGCTGGCCCGGGGAGTCTCTGGGGAAGCAAGCCCGTGCCCCTTCACGAGCTCCGGGGACGCTCCCGGGGGTGGGGCCCCCGCCGGTGCGGGGGCTGGGAGCCGAGCCGCCCCCTGCCTGCGCCCCGCAGCGCCTGCGCACGCTCCCTCGGGCGCCCTCCCCGCCCCGCCCCGCCCGCCCCAAGCCCGAGCGAGGCGCCGCGGGAGGAATTCCAGCCATTTCCTCTGCGCCGCGCGGTATGTGGCCTGCTCGCTGCCCGACCGCAGCGCGCCCGGGAGGTTGGGGCCGGGCGGCGCGGGCCAGTCACCAGCCGCGTCTGGCAGCTGCCCGGGCCCCGCTGTCCCGCTCAGGATTCCCAGCCAGCCGCCCCTGTCCCGGGCCACCAAACCAGCCGTTCCAACAGCCCGGGCCTGCGCGACGCCCCCGGTTCCGTTCCTCTCCTCTCCTCTCCCCGCCCCGCGGGGCCGCTCTCTCGCCTTCTGTGTTTCCCCGCTGCGCCCCTTCCCAGCCCGCCGCCGGCCCTCTGGAGTCCCCAGAATCTGAGTTTGAAACTGAAGTTGGCACTTGCTGCGTCACCTTCGGGCAAGTCCGTTAGCCTTTCTAAGCCTCGGTTTTTCCATCTGTGAAATGGTGACCCTAACAATAGTGCTTCCTCATTTGTGCTGCCTTTAGGTTAAGGGAGGAAAGTAACTTGCAGGACAAACGTCAAGGAGATTTTTGTTTCTCTGGGTATCGCTACTGCCCTTAGCTTTCCTAGATCTTCCTACTCATCCTGCCTGTGGCCTCTAATTCCAGTCTAGTTTGCAGAAGGAGCAGTCAGGGCTGGCTTTACAGGTAGGCATGTGGATGGCTGCCTGCCAGCCCAGCCTGCTCAAGACTGCTCCCTCGTGCATGTACAGAATGCCTGAAGGTCCCAAAGCAGTCTTCCTATGGATTATTTGCCCTCTGGTTCTTCAAAAGCTTAAAGGACGGCTAGTTTTTTTTTGTTTTTTGTGTTTTGTTTGTTTGTTTTAATTATGTCCTTATAGTCTGAGAGCAGCCAGACACATACTGATTAGGGAAAGTTGAAGGTGCGGGCCTGGATGATGGGTCTTCAGACTTGGACTCTAGTTTTGCTGTTCTGGAACAGAGGATGGGCCACCACGTGTTCTCCAGGCTCCTCTTTCAAAGTGCAGATCCCCAGAGAGAGAACGTTCTTTCAGGCTTTAACCCTTTGGAGGAACAGCCCCAAGCAACTGGGAGGGTGGGATCCGCTTCCCCCGCCGACCACACCTGCCTCACCCACGCCCACAGCTGCCATAAATATAACGCTAGGTGGGTTGGAAAGCCCCGGGTTTCACCAGTCCGACCGCTTTGCAGACGCAGCACGAAAGAGCCACTCTGTCTCGGTGTTCCCCCAGATGGCCCCTTGTTTTGAATTTGTAACTTTCATTCCAGCCAGAGTCCCAAGGCCAAGAACAGCCCTTGCAGCAAGATGTGCGCCCCTCATTCCTCACAAACGCTACAGCCACAGACCACATAAATCCAGGTAGAGACGGGCCCAGAAACAAAGGTGCTATAAATATCCTAGTCCAGCCGGGAGACTGAGCTCTTGGGCAGCCCCTTGCCACCCACCCCTCTCTAAGCCTGACACTTCAGGGCCACTGGGGCGCTGTAGGCGGGTCTCCCGGTGGTGGGAAGGGCAGACTGCATGTGTATCAGAAGCCTGATTGGTTCCCCTCTCTGAGACCCCATGACTGCTCAACCTAAGGGTTTTCCCTCTACCCAGGATACCTCTCCCTAATTCCCAATCCTAGACACTTCCTCCCTCCTCTGGTATTTGTAGAAGGCTTCTCACAAGAACCCCATGCTGGGTCCAGGCTTCAAGAAAGTCTGACTCCTCTTTCAAGATAGACCAGATGGTGCCTTTGGCTGGAAGGCAACCACCTGAATCAGACTTAACAATTTACAACTCGATTCTAAATTTTTGGTAGCACTTTTTGTTGGCGGTGAGGGGGGACAGGCTGGAAGCAGAGTAGATTTAAAAGAGGGGAAAGAAGAAGCAAAGAGGGGATAAAGTCCCACTAGAAAAGGGAATTCTTTTCCGAGCAGGCTGGTTCCCAAGAGCTTAGTGGGACTTTCTAAGCCAGTCTCCTGGGCCTGGGACTTGGTGGGGTGCACCTCACTGAAGCAGAGTCTGTTGGATAGCAAGAGACTTCACTGGAGAAGAGGTTATTAGAGTTCTCACACCTAAGGCTCAGGGACTCAGACACCAAAAATGTCCCCCGGAAATTCAGACACCTGACAGCTTGGAGAGAGGTTAGCAAGAGCAAGGCAGGTTTGAAGATGATGCGTGAAATGGATCTGAACTATCAGTTTTTAAATACGGCTGTAAAAATAACTTTAAATAAATCGCCGCATTAGAACACAGTAGGTAATCCTTCTAAAAATGTAGTCACCATTCCTCTTCCAATGTGGGAGCATACTCTTTAATCCCTATGCTAAGGAAGCTTTGCCAGCTCTATCTCAACAAGAAATCCTACTTAGAAGTCACTATTCATTCTCCATTTTACAAATGAGGAAGCCGGTACCCAGCTGGCAGAAGAGAGGTTTGAACTCAGGGATCTGACTCCACTGGTCATGACTTGAACTTCTGCTGGGGGATAATCAATTCTGATGGCCTTTCTGACCATCAATGGAAACAACTCCACCACAGTCTTTAACTGCCTTTAACAGCAAAGAAGACATTCCTGCAACACTCACCTGCACCTAGCAGATCTGAGTGCAACCTCATTAAACTGAGTGGCCTCAGGGGACCAACTCCAACACCCCAGTGAATGGAGGAACAAACTGTCCATAGAAATAAGATTCTAAATGAACTGGATATAAGTCACCAAGGTCAGGGTCAGCCCTGGACCAGCCCTTCCTGTGTGATTTCAGGACCACATGGAGGCCCAAGTGGCCTTTTTACTAAAAATCAACCGTTAAAGAATCAGATGTGTGTTTAAAAAATTTTTTTTTCAACGTTTATTTTTATTTTTGGGACAGAGAGAGACAGAGCATGAACGGGGGAGGGGCAGAGAGAGAGAGGGAGACACAGAATCGGAAACAGGCTCCAGGTTCTGAGCCATCAGCCCAGAGCCTGACGCGGGGCTCGAACTCACGGACCGCGAGATCGTGACCTGGCTGAAGTCGGACGCTTAACCGACTGCGCCACCCAGGCGCCCCCAGATGTGTGTTTATATAGGTCACTGGTAACTCACTTTGGACCACTGGCCCAAGACCTATTTTGTCTGACTTTCCTAGCTTTTTTTTTTTTTTATTATTTGAGAGAGACAGAGACAGCATGAGTGGGGGAAGGGCAGAGAGAGAGAGAGAGAGAGAGAGAGAGAGAGAGAGAGAGAGAATCCCAAGCAGGCTCCAAACTGCCAGCACAGAGCCCAACTCTGGGCTCAAACTCATGAAACCAAGAGTTGGACACTCAACCAATGGAGCCACCCAGCTGCCCCATCCTAGTATTTTTATTTAACCACCAAACATTTAAAATTGGAAGATTGCACAGAAATATCTAGATTTTTTTTCAGCTTCTCTCCCAAATCTCTCCCTGCACTGGCATGGACTCTGACTTCTCCCACCTTCAGGGCTGTCCTATCCTGTCTTCCCCGCTACAGCCTGGCCCATTGGGGTTTGAATTTGCTGACCCTCATCTCCTTCACTAAAATGCAAATATTCACTAAAGAGGTAACTATTGAACCTCGTTGGTCACATACCAGTATGGACATTTTACCATACTTAAAGTATTAGGGAGATTCATTGTGGTAAATTAAGGTGAGGGTAGGAGAGAAAGTGGGGCTTCCCCAGACAAGGTGTCAGGCCCTCCCAGAGCAGAGCAGAGAAGATTTCTAGGGTCCTAGAAGACCACAAGATGAGAAATTGTTCAAACAGCTGTCATGGATGTGCAAAAGAAACATCACCTATTTCTCAGGAGCTCATCCTTTCTTCTAACTCAGCGAACACCAAGCTTTTTTTAGCATCCTGGGCTGCCTTCCCCAATCCTCCTTCTGTAAGTGCCTTGGGTAACATCCAGAAGCAAACCCTGGAGATGATTAGAGGGCCGCCGACTCAGGCTGTGAGCGAGCCCAAAGGAATGGGTCTGGCTTGTGACCAGGATAGAGCTAAGCCCAGAAGAGGAGCTGAATGAAGACAGGGACCAAGTGATTAACTGGGGCCTGGGCAGCCAGGGACTGAAGCACGATCTCATTCACCAAGATGGTGAGCAGATGTGTTCTCTGAAACGTGGACCACATGAGGGAAAACCATCTTCCCTGAATTTGGAAGCTCTTCCTGCCAAAGCAGTTTATTGTGCAGACAGAGAGGGAAAGAGGTTTTGTATGGAGATGTGGGAATGGATAACATAGCCTTTAGGTGGACTGATAGACCTCGGGGCTGCCTCGTCCTTCCCCAAATGCCCATCTGGGAGGGTTGCATGTCTATGACTGTTTGAACTCATACTTTTTCTGGCAATAGCCCATGTGACAGGTGTCAGCAGAGCCCTGGCTGTGTACTCTTGGACAGGGAGAGGGGTGGATGTGATGAAGTGCTTTTAGGGCTTTTAGAGAAACAGGAAGTTCAGTAACCAGAGACAGGAAAATCTGACTTCTTTCAAAACCAGTGGACAACATGGCAGTCAGAATTGTCGTAACTGCTGGGTGCAGCATTTGGAAAAGGTGAAAAATTACAGAGTGGGGGTGGAGAACTTGCCAGGCTGGGACAGGGGCACAGTCTGTTCAGAGAGCTTCCCTAACCTTCCCCCATTATCAGGAGCCCCAGAAATCCCTCCTGAACCCCAACACTCAGTCTTGCTACCGTCATCTACTTTGTATCCAATGGGACTAACCTCACTGTTTCCTTGTCCCTGTTTATGTCAGTTCTTAAATCTCCCCGGCTCCCAAGTCCCCTTCCCCCTCTTGCTTCCAGACCTCTGATTCCCACCAGGCCCTGTCTTTCCCCAATTCTGTGGCCTTCTCTCACCCTCCCTAACACCCAAAACTCTTCTCTGTGGCCTCTAGATTTTATGATCAATGGCTAGCAAAATCTCCCTTGTCCTCAACCTATTCTCTAATCATTCTTATTGCTTCTTTCCCTACAGGACACCTGGGTCTCCCCTGAGCTCCCTGCTGCCTGGCAGCCTTCCCAAGCGAGGCCTGATCTTTCTGTCACAGCCCTCATCCTAGGCCTGGAGGTGAGATGGGTGTCCCGCTTGGTCCTCATTGTCACTTTTAGGAGTATTCTTTCCCTTCTCTGTAAACCCTTGCACCTCACATTGAATTTTACGTCATCAGACAATATGAATCACGACTGTCTTCTCTTGCCCCCCAGGGGTTATTGTTCAATTATTCTAGATCCCGGTTCACTGTCACTCTTTCCAATAGCATCTTTTTTTTAAATGTTTATTTATTTTTGAGAGACAGAGCATGAGCAGGGGAGGGGCAAAGAGAGAAGAAGACACAGAATCTGAAGCAGGCCCCAGGCTGTGAACGATCAGCACAGAGCCCGATGTGGGGCTCGACCTCACAAACTGTGAGATCATGACCTGAACTGAAGTCGGACGCTTAACCGACTGAGCCACCCAGGCGCCCCTCCAATACCATCTTAACTATTGGCAATTGCTGTAGATACAGATGACCCTTCCAGTACTCAGGCCACTCAGTTTGTTCAACTTCTCTCTCCAATAATTTTTCCCTCCGTTAAACCCAGAGTTATGATTATCCATAACTGCAACACCTCCATAATCTCAATTTCACGCACCCCACTCTCTGACCCCATCCTCCTGTCTTTCTTGCTGATCCCAACCATCCTTTGACCCCACCAGAATCTCAAGTCTGTTGAGCCCACCAGCCTTCACTGTGGTCCATGCCTTTGGTGTTTTTACTCCCCTCCTGACCTAATGTAAATTTGTGGTCAGTCATTATAACTATACCCCCGCCCCCTTCTATACACTCTCAATTCTTTGCTTCTTTGTCATGCTCACCTGGCATGACAGTAGACCTAGTGAAATCAAATTCTGACTACTCCACACCCCCACACCTGCAGCTAAACGTGGCTAGAGAAAAATACACGGCTACACAGCTTGATTTCACTTTAAATCCATGCTGATGGAACTCCATTGGGTCCTTAATGCTGCCCAGTGGTCATACTTATATTTCCCTGATCCATTCACTCACTTATACTCCTAGATGACAGTTCCACACCTTCTTTTCTCAAACCCTTAACGTGTCCTTCCCATCCCCACTCTCAGCTGCTAATTAGATTCTTTTTTCCACTGGAAAAATACAAGCAACCAGAAGAGAACTCTGCAGATTCCCACCATTATATCTCACTTACTCAAGGACATTACTTCAGCAACTCTTCTTTTTCTCTCTTAACCAAATTGTCACTCTCTATTGGACCATTTCCATCAGCACACAAGCATACTATTGTTCCTCCCATCTTAAAAAACAACATCTTTTAATGGCCGTATTTCCCTTGGCAGCCTCTGTCCCATTTATTTGCCTCCCCTTAGATGAAACTCCTCAAAGAATGATCTACTTGTCAAACTCCTCTCCTCTATCCCTGTCTTAAACCAGCCCCAAATCAGGCTCATGTCCCCACCACTCCACAGAGATTGTTCTTGTCAAAGTCACCATGACTTCCGTGTTAGTAAATCCAGTCGCCAATTCTCAGTTCTCATTTTATCCATTAATAGCATCCAGTAAAGTTCGCTACATTCTCCTCCTTGATGCACTTTCTTCACTGGGCTTCCAGGACATCACACTCTCTTGGTTTTCTTCCTACCTTACTACTCCTCCCTTCTCGATCTCTTTTTCTGATTCTACCTCTTTTGCCTGACCTCTAAATGGGGAAGTACCCAGGGCTCAGACCTCAGCTTTCTATTCTTCTTTATCCACCTCTTTTGATCTCATACAGATATGTAGTTTTAAATACTATCAAAACGCCCATGACACACATTTATATCTCCAGCTGAGACCTCCCCTCTGAAGTCCAGACCCATATTTCCAACTGTCTGCTCCATATCTCCAAACTCAAGATGTCCAAAATGGAACTCATGAGACGCTTCCCCAAACATGATCTGTCTGCAGCCTTTCCCATCACAATTGATGGTAACTCTATTCTTATAGGTTCTCAGACACAAAACCAAGTCACTCTTGACTTCCTATTACACACACATCAGATGTGATAGGAATTAATTATCTTCAAAGTATATCCGAATCCAACTACATCTCACCACCTGCTGCCAAATTTGTCCAAGTCACCATTATCTGTCACCTGGATTACTACTGGAGCCTCCTGTCAATGTCCCTGTTTATACAATTATCTTCAACATGGAAGCCAAATGGACCCCTTTAATTTTGTTTTACATTTATTTATTTATTTATTTATTTGTTTGTTTGTTTATTTATTTATTTTTGAGAGAGAGAGAGAGTGAGAGTGAGCACTCATGAGAACACAAGCAGGGAGGGGCAGAGAGAGGGAGAGAAAGAATTCCAAGATACGGGGGCCTGAACTACTAACGGTGAGATCAGGACCTGAGCCAAAGTCAAGAGTTGAATGCTTAGCCAACTGAGCCACGTGGGCGTCCCAGACTGATCCCTTTAAAATATACCTTAGATCATAGCACTTCTCTAATCAAAACCCTTCAGTAGCCACCCCCTCCATTTCTTTAGAGTAACTCTTCAGTGACTCCCCATTTCTCTCAGTGTAAAAACCGAAGTTTCTACAACAGCCAGGAGGGTCTTGCATTATCTACCTAACCCACTCACCCCTTACCTCTCCATCTTTCTCTCCTGATACTCTCACCTTCACTCATCCTGGGAGTCCAGCCTCCTTGCTCTTCCTGTGTCTCAACACACTGGGTAACTCATGTTACCACACTGAGGTCTCTGCTCTAGCTCTACCCTGTACCTGAACACCCTTGCCTCAGAAATCTACCTGATGAACTTTCTCATTCCTTCAATCTTTATATCTTACCTTTCCAATGAGGTACCCTAACTACCATGTTTAATACTGAAACTTGCCCATTCCCCTGTATCCCAACACTCCGGATCACTTAACCTACACAACATTGGGTTTTTGTCCCCATGGCACTTATTACCTTCTAACATATTGTGTAATTTATATCTCCCTCCCCCACCACACAGGAATCTTTGTCTATTTTGTTTACAAATATATCCCAAATGCTTAGAACAGTGCCTGACGTATGATAGGGAGACTATATATATATATATATATATATATATATATATATTTTTTTTTTTTTTTTTTTTTTTTAATGAATGAATGAAAAGAATCCAAACAGAGATGAACTGATTTTCTTGGCCATCAGAAATGGCTAGGCCAAGAGCAAAAAAAGAGAATGGAACTAGCAAGAGCAATTGAACCTGACTATCAATGCATGATTAAGAGCAAAGTCAGGTCCAATTGAAATGAACAACCAAACTGCATGCTTATCATTACAGAGGGAGAGAAAGAAAGAGAGAGAGATATGAGATCTCCCACATGGTAGGTAATAAAGTGACTTTATTTACTTAGCATGTATAGAGTAAGTACAGGCCTAGGCCAATGACACTGACTTACCCAGTTACTATCCATGGACAGTTGCTTTTTAGCTGCTCTCCCAGCCTTACAGGAGCCATTTACACAATTTGACGGAGAGGCATCAGATGGAATAAAGGTAAAAACAGAGGATCCTAGGAGTGAGGTCTTTGGAAAAGAAACTTCTCTCTCTTCTCCTGTTCTCCTAAATGCCTTCTCAGTAGAGGATATTGCAGTACCAGATGTTTCGTGCAGTGTCCGGGCCCATTTCATCAGAATTCTGCAATCATTGGATGCAGGCGGGTTAACAGTTCTGCATGTCTGGCCCCCCACCATGTCCACTGTTAACAGAGGCCTTCTGGAGGCCATGCCTTCCTTTCCCTCAGGGATTGCAGCCTCGAGGCTAACTGCCAACATATCCTTTCTCAAAAGATGCCAGTGTTATGCAAGGAGTCTGTGCACTCAGGATAAACTAAGTTAAATGTGTCTTCTGAGATCCTCCAGGCATTTTGATTACAGACACTGGAGCATCAGCCGTGTTGCTGCCCAGCGGCTTGAGGCCAGAGTAGGGTCAGGGGCAGGAGGCTTTACCTGTCCTAAAGAGAAATAGAATTTCCTTGAGACTTCACCTCAAAACATACCTAAACAACACCCAGGCATCCCTTAGTTTCCAAAAGACTTTGGGCAGAAGCTCCAGAAGATGGCTCTTGACCAGACATAATGACAAGACCCCAATGCACAGGAGGCACTCAAAGGCACGCAGTGCCTTTCCCAAACGGGCTTGCTCGGCTGCACCTTTCATCATGTAGAATATATGTGTGTTGTTGGAGGCTACCTAGTGCTAAGAGAGTGGCCAATAGGCATTGAAATAGGGTAAGCCTGTGTCATTTTCTCCATAGAATTCTTCCATTCATGGGGAAGACATTCGTGTTTGTGTAACCCAAGTACAATAAGGAACCCTGTGTTGTTCAGAGGAAGCACAAAAACACAGGAGAAGAAACTGCACTCCTGTAGAGAAATGCAATTTAAGTCAGTTTAAATATTTACCCAATCTCATTAGAGAAAGTCAAAGCAGGTAAGTATATTCTCAGTATACAAGGTAGCCTCTCTTTTTTCCATTCACAGCTGCCCTGTTTTGTCCTCTTCACTCTCGGCTCATACCCCTCCCCCACCCTCTACGCTTCCATCACACACACACACACACACACACACACAGAGCTCTTGATTCTTTTGCACTTTCCCTGCCTCCCTGACCTTTTTCTTTTCTCCATTTCCAACATAATCATTTCTGGCTTGCTCTGGCTCCTTCCAAGTCTTCCCCCTTTCTGGTTATTATTCTGATCAGCACAGAAACAGAGCAGCTGAACTGGAATCTTAGGCAGTAGATAAAGCTATACTCTTGTGGAGATAATGTGTGATCCTATGCTTCTCCTCCGTGTCTCTTTTTAGCCCCCGGGGAGGTGGTTTAAACATCCGTATCCATCAGCATTTTATTTCCAGGGGAAAAGAGAGTGAGACGGGGAGAAAGGAATAAGAGAAGTCAGAATATGTCTGGGGACAGTATCTGCTCCTTATATTCATCTTGGATGCTGACCCCAGTATCTGCTCCTTTATATTCATCTTGGATGCTGACCCCAAACAGTGCCTAAGGTATCATTGAATTCTGAGACATTCCTATATTAGCCCAATGCATAGTCAAAAAAGAAAGCTGAGGGGCGCCTGGGTGGCTCAGTCGGTTAAACATTCAACTTCGGCTCAGGTCATGATCTCGCGATCTGTGGGTTCGAGCCCCGTATCGGACTCTGTGCTGACAGGTCAGAGCCTGGAGCCTGCTTCTGATTCTGTGTCTCCCTCTCTCTCTGCCCCTCCCTGACTCATGCTCTCTCTTTGTCTCAGAAATAAATAAACATTGAAAAAAAATTAAAAAAAAAAAAAAAAAGAAAGCTGACCACACCCAACAAGGGGTTAAGGCACAAAGTCAAAATAGAAAGGATTCTCTGGACTTCTGGACCTGGCTTGAAATATTCAATGTGAAAGCAAATTCTGGGGAAAGAAAGAAACCATGGAATTGTATTTTGGATGATTTTTTTTCTGATTATGAAAGTAATATATATTGAATGTAGAAAACCAGGAAAATATAGGAAGGGATTTAAAAAAACAATACTTGTGATCTCACCACCCAGATACAACCGATGATGACATGTTAGTTCACCTTTCCAATGCTGTTTCAATGTATAAGTATTATTTTTTAATCAAATTATAAAAAAATAGAATAATGCTTTTTTGGAAATTTTTCTCACTTGACAATATATCATAAAAATCTTCCCAAGTCATTAAATATTCTTCGACAATATGATTTGTTAAAGCTATTTATGGTTTTGTGCTCTATAGATTTAAGCAGTTTTATATGGAAGAGCATTTAGGCTGTTTCTGAGCATGGAATCTTAACTGTGACAGGGTTATCTTGTACAACCCCTGTTTTCAAGCATGCTGACATCCATCCCTTACAAGCAAATAAGGATCCCTTTAAAATACTATGCCAAGGTAGCGCCTGGGTGGCCCAGTTGGTTGAGCGTCCACCTCTTGATTTCGGCTCAGGTCATGATCTCAAGGTTTGTGAGTTCGAACTCTGGGTCGAGCTCTGTGTTGACATCAAGGAGCCTGGTTGGGATTCTCTCTCTCCATCTCTCTGCTCTTGCCCCACTCACATTTCTTCTCTGCCTCTCAAAAATAAATAAACATTTAAAAAAATGAAATAAAATCCTATACCTAAGAGAACCTTGCTATGGCAGATGTAACTCTTCATAAGGAATCAGCCATCCTTGTGTTCTTCGGAGAAAGCCTGGCATTAGGTTTTGAACATCCTTACCATCCTTGCTGTTCTTGAGTAGATGGAGAAAAAAATGTTAGTCACTCTGTCAGGGAGTTAGCCTAAAAAACATTCAGTGCATCATTCTTAAAAATATTTCTTTTTGGGGAATGCAAGCTGGTGCAGCCACTCTGGAAAACAGTATGGAGGTTCCTCAAAAAACTAAACATAGAACTACCCTATGACCCAGCAATTGCACTACTAGGCATTTATCCAAGGGATATAGGTGTGCTGTTTCGAAGGGACACATGCACCCCCATGTTTATAGCAGCACTATCAATAATAGCCAACGTATGGAAAGAGCCCAAATGTCCATTGATGGATGAATGGATAAAGAGAATGTGGTGTATATACACACACACACACACACACACACACACACACACACACACACACACACAATGGAGTATTACTCGGCAATCAAAAAGAATGAAATCTTGCCATTTGCAACTATGTGGATGGAACTAGAGGGTATTATGCTAAGTGAAATTAGTCAGTCAGAGAAAGACAAAAATCATACGACTTCACTCCTATGAGGACTTTAAGAGATAAAACAGATGAACATAAGGGAAGGGAAGCAAAAATAATATAAAACCAGGGAGAGGGACAACACAGAAGAGACTCATAAATATGGATAACAAACTGAGGGTTGCTGGAAGGGTTGTGGGAGGTGGGATGGGCTAAATGGGTAAGGGGCACTAAGGAATCTACTCCTGAAATCATTGTTGCACTATATGCTAACTAATTTGGATGTAAATTTTAAAAAATTAAAAATAAAATTTATTTTTTTTTAATTTTTTTTTCAACGTTTATTTATTTTTTGGGGGACAGAGAGAGACAGAGCATGAACGGGGGAGGGGCAGAGAGAGAGGGAGACACAGAATCGGAAACAGGCTCCAGGCTCCGAGCCATCAGCCCAGAGCCTGACGCGGGGCTCGAACTCACGGACCGCAAGATCGTGACCTGGCTGAAGTCGGACGCTTAACCGACTGCGCCACCCAGGTGCCCCTAAAAATAAAATTTAAAAAGCAAAAGTTCTAGGGACAAACCCCTTACCTGGAAAGCAACCAAGGGTAAGTTCCTTCATTTTTCTAGAATATTCTTAGATGGAGAATTGTTGCCTCACAGGATGGAGTGAGAATCAAAGGAGAAGGCATGAACAAAGTACCTAGCAAAGTACAGAGTACACACTAACAAATGTTAGGCATATCCTTCACAGAAAGATGAAATTCAAGTTCTAAAGTAGTACCTATGTCACACAGACCTTTACATTGGAAAAGGCTACCTTTCACAAGAGTCCTAGGCAAGGGAGTTGGCTTGGTGTCCTACAGTTTTCCTGGTCCTAGCTCTCCTTAAATACTTTTCTGCAGGCTCATGCCTCCCTCTTTCCCTAATGGTACAGACACCGAAATACCTATCCTCTTCGTCATTATTCCCAGTACGTGTCTTAACTGCCCTTCTCAAAATCTACACTTGGCATTCTGGACAGTGCACAACAGTGGGAACAAGCCCTGGGCTCCAAACCAGGAGCCGCCCCCCACCCCAATCTGGTTCCTGCTTCTCCAAGCCTTGCTGCATGCTTGAGCCCCAATTCTTAATCTTTGTTTCCTCATCTGTAAAATCAGAGGACTACCCAAATCCAACCATCTATAGTTCCAATCTAAAATTTATTCTAAGGTTATAATTTGTTGCGAGGCAATGAATGGAACTGGAATATACTAGTATTTTCATATTATATCTATTTTATTTTTATATAAAACATGTTTTATTTTATATTTATATCAATATATCTTTATCAGATGAATCATTGTTTTTGTTCAAAAAAATAAGTTTTGCTGGTCTTCTCCTTAAAATAACGATTAGTGTTAAAATTATTGCCATGTAGGGGTGCCTGGTTGGCTCGCTGTGTAGAGCATGTGACTCTTGATCTTGTGGTTGTGGGTTTGAGCCTCACATTGGGTGCAGAGATTACTTAAAAATAAAATCTTTTTAAAAAATGATTGCCATTTAGTGGTACGCTGAATGCCATGAGTTAAATGGTTTTATAAACGCACCTATACCTGCAACCATTGATGTAATTCACATAAACTGCAATATTTTTCAGTAAGGACAGATATACATATATTTTTTTCAGTAAGGACAAATATATATATTTCTTTTTGTGCTAGTCCTGAGCTGGATATTATAGAAGAAAAGATGTCATCTCTGCCTTTGAGAAAGTTGTAGGCTTCTTGGGTTGATAAATATATAATTTGAAAGAGTTGTACGACTAAATGCTAACTGGTTCAAATCACAAGGCCCTTCAGAGGTGAGGAAAGTATGGGCACAATGTGGAATTGGGTGATTTGAGAAAACTCCATAGAGATGAAGCTTGGAGGTGGAGTGAGCGAGGAGCATTCCACACAGAGGGGACACTGTGCCAGAGGCACAGAGGGGACAAAGCATGGGCGCATCTGGCTGCAGCTGAGGGAGAAATGACCAATCAAATCAGATAATTCATATATGGGGAACATAAGCAGACAGCCAAAAAGAGTCCGTAGATATTTCCCCTTGTACCATCAGTATTACACCAAGAAAGGAAACATTAAATCAAACCAATTCAAGCTGAGTTATGTTTTTGGTTTTGTTTTCGTTTTTTGGTGGTGGTGTAGATGATTTATAAGCAGAGCTTCTCAAAGCCTTTGATATGCTTATGTATGTGTCAAAGTCGAGAGAGGGAAATCAGATATCCCAAGAGTCTTTAGCCACAGAACTGTTTTTATCATGGAACATCTCTGGTGTTTCACGAAGCACAATTAGGCGCTAGTGAGCCCCTGGAGATTTTTGAGCTGGAAAGCAATACATGGGGGAAAACAAATTTTGGAAGATTGATCACATGGTAGAATGTAAGGTAAACAGAGAGAAAAGAGCCTGGATTCAGACAATACAATTAGATAACTGAATTAAGATTCAAGATAAGTGGAGAGGGTTGAAGTACAATGGGGCAAAGAATGGAGAACGAAACATTAATTGTATGCACAGTCTTTTGTTGGACTCTGGGGTGATACAGAAGTGTCAGAATCCCTGGATCTTATAGGAGTTTGAGTAAGTATTAATCAGGATTTTGATTACCAGGGACAGAAACCAACTTGGACCAGCTTAAGTAAAAGGGAAGTATTCTTAGGGAAATCGGGATGCTTCATTAAGAATTGGATCTGAGTACTGGAAAGCTGGCAAAAAGTTCCCTATCTGGTCTCAGCTTCTCTGTGTGTCTGCTTCATGTTCTTTATATTCTATCTCTCTCCTCTCTCCTTCTCTCCTCTTCTCCCACTCCTTCCCTCCTCTCTCCTCTCTCTCATTTGTGGAAGAAAATGGCTTTCCTGAGTTTGCATGTTACACTAGCTTTGCATATAGTGGTTCCAGACCCATAGAAAACTAATTCTCCCTCCTTCCCACTTTCAGATTTCCAATGGAAGGAATCTTGTTGACCCAGCTTGGGACTCATCACTCTGACTCGGGGGACAGGTTTTAAAATAGAAACATAGATGGGGCGCCTGGGTGGCTCAGTCAGTTATGCATTCGACTTCGGCTCAGGTCATGATCTCACAGTTTGTGAGTTCGAGCCCCATGTCGGACTCTGTGCTGACAGCTCAGAGCCTAGAGCCTGCTTCAGATTCTATGTCCCTCTCTCTGCCCCTCCCATGCTCGTGCTCTGTCTCCTTGTCTCTCAATAATAAATAAACTTTAAAAAATAAAATAAAATAAAATAAAATAAAATAAAAATAAAGTAAAATAAAATAAAATAGAAACGTAGCTGCAGGAGACTTATCCAGTGTGGAGGGAATTAGTTAGGAGGTCACTTACCAGGGAAAGGTGTCTGCTATGGAGTGACACTGTGACCTTTAATTGAAAGTATACTTCTGGGGGTCTCTGGGTGGCTTAGTCAATTAAGCCCCTGACTCTTGATTTTGGCTCAGGTCATGATCTCAAGGTTCATGAGCTCAAGCCCCAAGTCAGGCTCTGGGCTGACAGCACAGAGTCTGCTTGGGATGCGCGCTCTCTCTCTCTCTCTCTCTCTCTCTCTGCCCCTCCCCCACTTATGATCTCTCTCTTTCTCTCTCTCTCTCTCTCCCCCCCCTCAAAAATAAATAAAGATTAAAAAAATTAAAAAGTCTACTTCTGGAAGGCTACTGTTGAATGGATGGACGACTATGAAGTTTTAAAGCGGTTTCATCCCTGTCCCTTTCCCAAACTCCTTCAGTTCCTGGGTCCTGAAGGAATCTGCAGATGAGGGAAGCAGGATAGCACAGTGGTTAAGAGCACATGTTCTGGGGTTAAGTTTTCTGTCTTTTGGATTCTGGCCTTGAGGACTTGAACAAATTGGGTAACCTGCCTGAGCCTCAGGTTTCTCATCTGTAGAATGGGTATTGTGAGAATTAAATACTTCATGTATGCAAAGTGCTTAGCATAATAACCTCAATAATGTTAGCAACATAATTTTTTGATGAAAATTAACTGATTGGGGCTGAAATTTGTCATCAGAAGATTCAAATCTCTTTGATAAACTGGGAAAAGGAAGATGAATTGGCACAGAGGGAAGTGGGTCAGCTTGGTTCTCCAGATATCTCCATGAGAACATGGCCTCTGGGATAGAAGGTTTGGGGAGAAAAATATGCCATGGACATCTTGTGGCACCAATGGGGACTTCAGAGATCACAGGTCATTTGGGCCGGTCCCACTTTCTTTTGTTTCTAGGGACTTAATATTTAACTGCCTATTAAATGATCATGATTTGGAGGAGAGAAGACAAGAAGAGGAATTGCTTTCAGCTGGCCCTAGTCTTTAAATAACCCGGGTACAACATCTTTTAAACACAAAGGAGACCATGTGTAAAACATTAGTTAAACTCAGATATAAATCTAGTCTTTGACCAGTCCAGAGCTAATCAATATGCTTTTCTACTCTCTTTGAACTTTGAGTTTTCTGGCAACAACAAAAAATCCCAAACCCCATCCAAAACCATCGTCCAGACAGCCCCGCTTCTCTCCTCCCCTCCCTCGTGTCACATATTGTTGACAGAACTACTCCCGTTACCACATTCATTCCAGTGGTGATTCAAATTCTTCTGCAGAAACGGACTTGAAAGACAGAAAATTGCTCTTGTAATCAGTTAATAAGGAATCCTGGACAAGGAATACAGAGCTATGAATATGGATTTACTCTCAGCTTTTATGGATGCATTTTTCTCAGTTTTTTTTTTTCATTGAAAATCACGATGAACTCATTTAAATAGCAAGGTAAACTGAGATGGAAAATTACCCATAATAAGAATTTTCATGAAAATATAGACTGGCCTGATTTTAAGCACATCAAGGACACTTTGTTTAAATTGCAAGTTCGCATATATTTGAGATGTGTTTGTTTAAATGTGTCAGTTTTAGGCAAAACTAAACTACTCTGTTCCTTTCCAAAAATCAAGAATTTGCTTTGGAAAAAAATCATGCAATTTGATGTACAAAGCAGAGGGGGAAGAAAGTAAGTAGTGGGTGAGAAAGACCCACCCAAGGGCTGCAGCCAGCTTCCCTAGGAAGATTCATGACCATGCCTCAAAACTGTCCTGCAATTCTTTCCAACGGATTTTGCTATAACTCTAAATCATTAGAAGCAACTGCTGCTGTTACCAGAACTGTCTTTGCCTCCAAAAGAGGAAAATTCAGGACATGCAATATAATCCTCTCACTATCTAAGAGCGAAACCAGCCCATTTGTCATAAGAACTAAAAACATCAGCTGTGCAGTATACTAAACGTTCAAGTTTCATACCTCCCTATTATGTATCCTTTGTAAGAAGCGGGGGAGGGGAGCACACACAAGAGGTGATTCGATGCAGAAATGATAAAGTGGCTTATCTTGGGTTAACTAACTATAACCTACAAAAACCATTCATTCTATCTACTGTAATCCATTGCAGGAAAAGGTAAGAAAATTCAATCAACAACATTTTGTAAACCTTCTGAGCTAATCACAACAAATGCATTCTTACTCTTACTGGATGTATAAACATTTAATGCAGGGGTTTCATAACTGGATGAGCGTCATCAAAGGCAATGCTAATACTTTGTTCCTCCTTCTGACTTGAATGACCTCTTCCCTATTAGGATCATTATTGCTCCATAGTGTACCAGGGATGAAAAGACTTCGAAAGGTCATTTGTCTTCCAACCCAACTAGCAGCATTGGCCTTCCCAGGGAGAAGCTGGTTAGAAATGCAGAATCTTGGGTCCAACCCCAATCTTACTGACTCAGAATCTGCATTTTGACAGGCCCCCAGCTGATTCATAATGCACATTGAAGGTCAAAATATGTTACAGTAGGTCATTTCGCTGCCTCTGAGCAAACTGGGCACAGCAGATAGACTAGTCTCATTCAGCCAATTTCAGGTCCTTTATAGTTTGTTCTATCTGAGTCATCGAGAGGAAGGGGAAATATACTCATTTAAGGAAGTCTTGCATAGCATAACAAAGCAACTTCTTCAGTACATTCAAGTACCTATTCTTGGAAGCCCTGCAGATTGGGTCAAAGGAAAGAGAAGCAGAAAATGGAATGGGTTCAAATAACAACCTCTAATAAAGTAAGGGTAGTTCAGTAGCTGAGTCTGTGAGAGATGGGAGGAGCAATTTCATCAAATTACCAGTTCCAAAATCATCTCTGCGCTATGGGTGATTTATAGCCCTGGAAGTTTAAAGGCTTGAGTATCTTGCTATATTTCATTTCAGATTAGTAATTTCTATCTAGTACTTCCTTGTAGCTTAAGCTGAAGCCTCTGGCACTACTAAAATGAATCTATGTGATGACTTGTATGCTCATTCTGTAGCTATCCTACGGTTTTCAGATTTGTAACTGTCTGGAATCTGGAAAACAGAAAATTCTCTGCAGGCTAATGGTAGCCCAACCTCTAAGCCAAAGGCTGAAGACGTAGGATAGTTGTATATGTGTTCCAATGGTCCTCAAACTTAGCTGTACATAAGTCACCTGGATTATATTTTTTTAAACAGCTTTCTTGAGGTTTAAATAACATACAATAATCTGCACATACTTAAAGTGTATAATTGGGTAAATTTTGATATATGTTATATACCTGTGAAGCTGTCACCACAAGCAAGCCAATCACCCCCAAAATTACGTGTGCCCCTTGATAATCCCTCCCCCCATCCTGCAACAACTTACTTTTCTGCCACTATATCTGAGTTTGCATTTTCTAGAATTTTACATAAATGGAACCCTGCCTTTTGAGGTGTTTTGTTTTGTTTTGGTTTTGGGTCTGACTTCTTTCATGCGGCATAATTATTCTGAGATTCATCCATGTTGTTGTGTGTTTCAATAGTTGACCTTTTTATTTCTGAGTAATATTCCGTGCATGGATGTACCACAGATTGTCTAACCATTCACCACTGAAGGACGTTTGGGTTGTTTCCAACTTTAGACAATCATGAATGACACTGCTGTAAGCTTTCATGTACAGGTATGAGTATTTAAGTTTTTACTTCCTTAAAAAAATTTTTAACATTTTTAAAATTTATTTTTGAGAGACAGAGAGAGACAGAGCTCGAGCAGGGGAGGGGCAGAGAGAGAGGGAAACAGAATCTGAAGCAGGCTCCAGGCTCTGAGCTGTCAGCACAGAGCCTGACATGAGGCTTGAACCCACAAGCCCTGAGATCATGACCTAAGCTGAAGTCAGATGCTCAACCGACTGAGTCACCCAGGCACCCCAAGATTTTACTTCTTTAGGTAAATGCCTAGAAGTGGGTGTGGCAAGCATATATTTAACATTAAAAGAAGCTGCTAGGGCATCTGAGTGGCTCAGTTGGTTCCGTGTCCCACTCTTGATTTTGGCTCACATCGTGATCCCAGGGTCATGGGATCAAGCCCCGCAGTGGGCTCTACACTGAGTGCGGAGCCTGCTTGAGATTCTCTCTCTCTTCCTCTCCCTCTGCCCCTCTCCCCAGCTCACATACACTCCCTCTCTAAAATAAATAAATAAATAAATAAATAAATAAATAAATAAATAAATAAAATAAGCTGCCAAACTCTTTCTCAATGTGGTTGTACCATTTTACTTGTCCACTAGAAATGTATAAGAATTCCAGTTATTCCACATCCTCTCCAGCAGCTGGTATGGTCAGTATTTTTTATTTTGGCCATTCTTTTTTTTTTTTTTAATTTTTTTTTCAACGTTTTTTTATTTATTTTTGGGACAGAGAGAGACAGAGCATGAACGGGGGAGGGGCAGAGAGAGAGGGAGACACAGAATCGGAAACAGGCTCCAGGCTCCGAGCCATCAGCCCAGAGCCCGACGCGGGGCTCGAACTCACGGACCGCGAGATCGTGACCTGGCTGAAGTCGGACGCTTAACCGACTGCGCCACCCAGGCGCCCCTATTTTGGCCATTCTAATAGATGTGTAATGGTATCTCCATTATGGTATTAGTTAATAGTATCTCCATTATGGTATTAGCTTACACTTCCAATGACTACTGATGATGAGAATCTTTTCATGTGTGTATTTGTCATCCCTATTTCTTCTTTGGTGGAGTCTTTCAAATCTTTTCCTCATTTTTAATATTACATTTTGTTTTATTTTCTTAACTGTTGAGTTTTCAGAGCTCTTTATATAATTTGTATATAAGTCCTTTGTCAGATATATAACTCACAGATGTTTTCTCCCAATCCTTTTGTTCCCTTAACAATGTCTTTCAAAGAGAAGTTCTTAATTTTGATGAAGTCCAATTTATTAAGTTTCTCTCATGGATTGTGCTTTTGGTGATATAGCTGAGCAATTTTTACCTAACCCAAGATCACAAAGATTTTGTGCTATATTTTTTCCAGAAGTTTTATAATTTAGATTTTATATTAGGTCCATGATCTACTTTGAGTTCATTTTTATATGTGATGCTAGGTTTGGAATGATTTTTCACTTTTTTGCTTATGGATATCCAATAGCTACAGCACCATTTATCGAAAAGATTGGTCTTTCTCTACTGAATTGCCTTTGCATCTTTGTTGAAAGTCAATTAACTCTGTACTTATGGGTCTACTCTAAATTCTCTATTCTGTCCCATTGATCTATCTTCATACTAATATCACATTGTCTTTATTACTGTAGCTTTGTTATTAGTCTTGAAATCTAACTCTATTCTTCTTCAAAGGAAAATAATTTTAGAATAAGTTTATCAATTTCTGTGTTTAAAAAGCCTAATAAGGTTTTGACTGAGATTGCATTGAATCTATAGGCCTCTTTGAGGAGAACTGACACCTTAGCAATATTGACTCTTAAAATCCATGAACACAATAAATCTGTCCATATATTTAGTCTTCTTTTACTTGTCTTAGCAATGTTTTTTCAGTGTACAGGTTTTGCACTCCTTTCGTGAGGTTTGTTTCCAAGTATTTGATTTTTTATGTTCTTATGAATGCTAATATTTATATAATTTCAATTTCTCATGGGTTCTTAAACTATTTAGAAACACAGTTGATTTTTAGTATTGATCTTGTATCCTGCAGGCTCACTAAACTCACTTATTAGTTCTGTAGCTATTTTGTTGATTCCATAGAATTTTCTACATAGATAATTATGTGATCTGAGAATAAAGACAGTTTACTTCTTCTTGTCTAATCTGGATTCCTTTTATTTTTTATCTTGTCTTATTGCACTAGCTAGAAGAAGTACAATGTTGAATAGAAGTAATGACAATGGACAAGCTTGCTTTGTTCCTGTTTTAGAGGAAAAGCAACCAGTCTTTCCCATTAATGTTAACATGATGTTAGCTTTATGTTTTTCATGGATGCCCTTTCCTGAGTTAAGAAGTTCCCCTTTTTGCTGAGAGTTGCTTTTTTTTTTTTTTAATCAGAAATGGATCTTAGATTCTGTCAAATCCTTTTTCTGGTTCTATTAGAATACTCACATGGTTTTTCTTTTAATTATATACAAATATAAGATATTCATATGTTAATATAGTGAATTAAATTGATTTTAAAATATCAAACCAAACTTGCATTCCTGGGGTAACCCCCTCCAATTATTCCTTTTAATATATTGTTAGATTCTATCTGATAAAATTTGCTTAAGAATTTTTGCATCTGGGGGCACCTGGCTGGCTCAGTTAATAGAGCATGTGACTCTTGATCTTGGGGTCATGAGTCTGAGCCTCACAATGGGGGAAGAGATTACTTAAAAAATTAAAAAAAAATTTTTTTAAGAATTTTTGCATCTGTACTAATGAGGAATATTGCTTTCTAGTTTTCTTTTATAATGTTTTTGTTTGGTTTTGGTATCAGAGTAATGCTGGGTCTCCTAGAATGAGATGGGATATATTTCCGTTAAGTGTTTGTGTGTAGAATCAGTATTATTTCTTCCTTAAATATTTGATAGAATTCACTATCTAGAACTGAAATTCTCTATGTGGGGAGATTTTTAACTACTAATACAATTTATCTGGTAGATGTAGAACTATCCAGGTTATCTATCTCTTCATGAAAAAGCTGTGGTAATTTGCATTTCCCAAAGAATTTTTCTGTCTTCTCTAAGTTGATAAAGTTTATTGGCATGAAGTTGTTCTTAATATTCTCTTATAATACTTTTAATATCTGTAGAGTCTGTAATGATATCACCTCTTTCATTCCTAATACAAGTAATTTGTATCCTTTCTCTTCCTGATGTGTCTGGCTACAGGTCTATCAATTTGATTGATCTTCTCAAAGAAACACCTTTGGGTTTTTCATTGATTTTTCTCTATTGTTTTTCTCTGTTCTAATTCTCTGACTTCTTCATGTTTATTATTTACATTCTTCTGCTTAGTTTAGATTTAATTTGTTCTTTTTCTAGTTGCTGAGGGTAGAATCTCAGATCATTGGTTTGAGACCTTCCTTCTTTGCTAATATCAGTGTATAGTGTGATAAATTTTCCTGTAAATACATGCTTAGGCTGAATCTTACACATTTTGACATGTGTTTTCCTTTAGTTGCAGATATCTCCTAATTTCCTTTTTGATTTCTTCCTTGATCCATGGGTTATTAAGAATTATGTAAACTTGTAAATTTATAAATACTTGGATATTTCTCAGATATTTTTTTGTTTTTACTATCTAGCTTAATTCCACTGTGGTCAAAGAACACACTTTGTCTGATTTGAATATTTTAAATTTCCTTATTTTTTTAATGTTTGTTTATTTTTGAGAGAGAGAAAGATACAGAGTGTGAGCGGGGGAGGGGCAGAGAGAGAGGGAGACACAGAATCCAAAGCAGGCTCCAGGCTCTGAGCTGTCAGCACAGAGCCTCCGATGCGGGGCTCAAACTCACGGACTGTGAGATCATGACCTGAGCTGAAGTCAGATGCTCAACCAACTGAGCCACCCAGGCGCCCCTATTTTAAAATTTCTTAAGACTTATCTTACAGCCTAGAATCTGATCTAGAAAAGTTTTCTGTGTGTGTTTGAAGAGAATGTGTATTCTGATGTTGTTAAGTGAAGTGTTCTTAAAATGTCAAGTAAGTCACTTTGGTTTATGGTATTGCTCAAGTCTCTTATATCCTTACTGATTTCCTATCAATTATTGAGACAAGGGTATTAAAATGTTCAATTATAATTGTGGGTTTGTTTCTTTCTCCTCTACACTTCTAAACATCTCACTACCAAATCCACATTTGATACCAATTAATTCAGAATCTCTGAGAGTGTGATTCAGGCATCAGTATTTTTTTTTTTTTTAACTTCTGAGTGATTCCAGTGTGCAGCCAACTTTGAGAACCACTGACTTATGCAGTCCACATTATGGATTTAACAGATTCTCAATGCATTATCTTACTTAATACCTTTGAGGTAGGCATTATTCATTCCCATTTTGAAAATGAAATTAAGTTTCAGACACTTGTCCAGGATGACACAGTTAATCAGAGAGCCTAACTGGGATTTAAACACAGGTTTCCTAACTCAAAGTTGATTGCTTTGAGCTACTTGTATTTTATTCTGTGAGGCATGTTTATTGACTTGAATTCTATTTGTATTTTGATTCTGCCCCTCTAATACACTCTTCTAGGTTGTGGGCAGGAGCCACGTCTAACCCAAAGCTTATAATTTGCACTGGACCTACCACAGTGTCTGTGCCCTGGAGATGATTCTAAGGTTTTTCTTTTTCCTCTTGAAAGATAAAAGTATCTAGGGTCATCTGACCACACAGTAGTCATCAATCTGCCTTTTTCATGGTCCATCCACAAGCTAAGATTTAAACCAGGCTGTAATTAACCCTGACATACAGGCTCTTCTCCAAAAACCTCCTCAGGCTGCGGACTCTCAGCCTGCTTCACTCCCTTAATACATGACATTGACAGCCAGGGACCAGCCTTTGCCCCAAGCCACCCACACAAGTTTGGGGCAAGATTATGAGGGAAGAGCAGTTTGGAGTGGATGCATCTCCTATGTGTAAAGGCTGTTTTGTTTGAGTGCTTCCAAGTGCTGTTACACTATGATTAATTATGTTGGCCAAGGATTAATATTTAAAATCAGGAATGATTTGAATCATTCCTCCAGGTAAGTTTCTTGGCTACCTCCAGGGAAAAGATCAGTCAAAAACAAACAGACAAACAAACAAACAAACATTAATGTTTTAGAGGGTGCATTCCAGAGAGATGAAGAGAAAGACTAATGAGATGCCTCTTTGATGCACACTTGCTCTCTCTCTCTCTCTCTCTCTTTCTCCTTCATAGGTATGTCAGCTTCAGTAGAGACTAATGAATCAATGTGAGTTTGTTCCTTCTCATAAAATATTCAACTATGCAAATCCTTTACCCAAAACTGCCTTCTTGGACCTATTTTCTGTATCTGTTACCTTCAGATCCCCTTACCTGACTCCTGTCATTATCAGTAAGTCACAATCTAAACTCAAGACGTGGTAGTTGCTAATGTGACTTCCTCTATGTTCTGAATGTTTTCTCAGTTATTACCCAAAGTGAAAGACAACCACAACAAGTTAGGGAGCTTGGGTATTTTTTTTTTTTTTTTAAGATTATTTGTTACCAAAACAAGTCTACAACACTAAAGGTATTTAAAAAGAAAAACATCACCCATTTTTCCACCACTTAACCACTTTCTCTTCTCCCAAATTTCCTTCCAGTCTTTGTTCAGATATAGAAGTATTTTACATTATAATATAAAGTTCATATAATTTCTGTGTTCTACTTTCTTGTTTAACATCACCTAACCAACATTTTTCATTGTCCTTGCATAGTCTTTCTAATTAGCATTTTGTATGGCTGCATGGTTTTTCGTAGGCATACCATAATTTGCTTAACCATTCCCCTGCTGCTATACATCAACTTGTTTCCAGTTTTCACCATTCTAAGTGATTATCGCATAAAAACCTAAGTATATATAAAAATTTCCTTTCTTCTTTGTTTTAAAAATTTTTAGGTTTTTTTTTTAATGTTTGTTTATTTATTTTGAAAGAAAGAGAGAGTGCATGAGCAGGGGAAGAGGCAGAGAGAGAGAAGAGAGAGGATCCCAAGCAAGTTCTGTGCCATCAGCAGAGAGCCTGACATGGGGCTTGAACCCACGAACTGTGAGATCATGACCTGAGCTGAAATCAAGAGTCAGTCGCTTAACCGACTGAGCCACCCAGGTGCCCCATCCTCTCTTCTTCTTTTTAATTATTTCCTTTGTAGAAGTTTCTAGGCCTCCTATTGCTATATGAAAGGAGTTGAATGATTTTAAGGGGTGATAAGCCCTTAAAAAAAAGACAGTACCACAAAGTTCATAGCCCATGCCATATCTTGATTTATAAAATTAATTATGACATAGAAGGTCCATGATACTTCTAAAGCATCACTTACGGCAGTCTTATCCCACAGAGTGGTCCAAGTAATACAAGATGAATGTATGTCCATTAGTTTATTCTTTATTCCACTGAAGGCCACTTAAAAAAAAAAATGAACCAACTCTTCCCACAATTTTAAAAAATGTTTATTTATTTTTGAGAGAGAGTGTGAGCAGGGGAGTGGCAGAGAGAGGGACAGAGGATCCAAAGCAGGCTCTGCACTGACAGCAGTGAGCCCCATGTGGGGCTTAAACTCACAAACCGCAAGATCACGGCCTGAGCCAAAGTCAGAGACTCAACCGACTGAGACACCCAGGCGCCTCTCCTCCCACATTTTAAATGACAAGCTTTGGAATAAGTCTTAAGAAACTCCACAACAAAACCATGGGGCAAATATCACCTCCTGAGATAAACCCTGCCTTAGAAATGAAATGAAGGCACACAATGTGTGTGGCAGGAGAGAATTGGGGAAGGGGTGTGGATCAGATATGATTGGAACGCCAGTGTCACAGTTGTGCCCTGCAAACTGGTCTCTGGGAGCTGGGTCGAGGCAGCCGAGTTGAAAGCCAAACACAGACAGCAGCTGTTGAAGATGTGAAGTCTCTGGCCAGAGTGGATAGGGAGCTGGGTGTGGTTGCCCAAAAGCCGATTTCCACCCCACCCTCCAGGCCCAGTGACAGGATGAGAGGAGAGAACTTCCCCGAGTTGCATTCCAGTCCTTTCTGGGCTTAGTGGGAATGTCTACGAGAATGCTGGACACTGGCTGCAAGCTGCCTATTGCACCGCACACACCTCCCTCTACATCACCCCTGGAAGACATCGAAGCTCAGAGAGCCAGGGTAGAGGACTGACCTGCAGCTACCACATGGTCCCAGCTACAGCCCTGGGTATAAAGTATGAGTAAATCCCAATGAGGGACTAACCGAAACTTCATGCACTACGGGGATCTTGCCTCCATTGCACAAGGAAGTGCGGGGCTGCTGCGGCCACACCATCTCCTTCAACAATTTCCCAGAATGTTTGACTGGAGCCCGGCAGCCTGCATCACAGAGCAGAGAATCCTCGTTACCCATTTCAACATCACTTTTCTTGGAAACCCTGACTGCTCCACTCTCCAGAAATAATCCATCACATTTTTTTCTCTTTGTTGAAGTCATGCTGTGAAAACTCCCATAATCAAATTCCCCACATTAGGACCCCTGCTGATATTATGTAACAACATGGTCAAGAGGGGAAACAGTAGGTCAGACAGTGACATCTTTTTTTTCCCTTTTTTAACTTTTTAATCATGAAAACTTTCAGACACCCACAAAGCAAAAGGGAATGGAATAATAAACTCCCATGTCCCCACCACCCAGGTTGAACAATCTCCATATGTGCCAATCTTGCTTCATCTGTCACCCCACCCCACTCCTATACCCCCACAAATATGCACATTTTTCTTCTTTTTTTACAATAATTTTTTTAATTTTTTTTTTACATTTATTTATTTTTGAAAGAGAGAGACAGAGCGTGAGCAGGGGAGGGGCAGAGAGGGAGGGAGACACAGAATCAGAAGCAGGCTCCAGGCTCCTAGCTGTCAGCACAGAGCCCGACGCAGGGCTCAAACCCACGAACCATGAGGTCATGACCTGAGCCAAAGTCAGATGCTTAACCAACTGAGCCACCCAGGCGCCCCTTTACAAGAATTTTTAAAAGCAAATGCCAGACACAGTGTCGTAAATACTTCAACATACATTTCTAACAAGGACTTTGATTTATGACATGACCTCTATGTGCACTGGTATTTATTTAGTAACTACTGATATTTGTTAGGCATTTAGTATTTGGTGCAAGATGCTACAGTAAGATTCTTGACAGTTTATTTCATGAAATCTCAGCTCAGCAGAGAAACACCTTGGAAATTCACAAACTCCTCAGGAGAAACAAATGCCCTGGCCTGAAGAACATTGCTATTTGCATTTTACTCATGAAGAAAACTGCTCAGCCAGCTCAGGGTGAGTTGTGGAGAGGCTGTAGTCCAGGAGATGGCAAAGCTTGGAACAAGAGGCTTGTCAGAGCCTGACTTGCTCCATCCCCCCTGGATATTCAGGGTATTAGAAGGGCATTGCTTCCTCATTTGAAAACTGGCCTTTTTTTTTTTTTTTTTTTTAACTGCCTTACATCTACCATTTGAATTGACATTGTCAGGATAGAAACGCCCAGGCTTTTTGAAAAGGTAACACCTTAGAAAAGAGCAAAACAGGGGCGCCTGGGTGGCTCAGTTGGTTAAGCATCCAACTTCGGCTCAGGTTATGATCTCGAAGTTCAAGCCCCACATTGGGCTCTGTGCTGACAGCTCAGAGCCTGGAGCCTGCTTCAGATTCTGTGTCTCCCTCTCTCTCTGCCCCTCCCCTGCTTGTGCTCTGTTTGTCTGTCTCTCTCTCAAAAATAAATAAACTTAAAAAAGAGCAAAACAGTTATGAAAAATCCACATTACATTTCTACTTCTCATGTATGCATCGGGAATACAGGGGAAATGTTGCTTCACGCAAAAGCCATCTCAGTATAAGTATTTCTGTTTACTATATTCTGTTCCTTTGCAGTCCTGCATCTAATCTATATGTCTATACTCAGGAGGTTTAGGCAGAGTAGCTACATTGGGTTGGCTTACCTCAGTAAAAGTCGGGACTGCCTAGGCATAGACATGGTTGGGGGGGGAGGCGGTCTTTGGCTCAAAGACTGATAAACCCACTCTCAGTCATGAAGATCCCACACTGCTATTTGCTGTTTGCTAATCCCATACTGCTAATTGAAGTCTCCTATACTCAAAACCCCAGGTCAGCCAGCATAGGCAGGCAGCACACTGCTGAGTTCCCCCTTGTTATTGCCCTTCTCCGGCTCTCATCACTTTATATGAGATTGCTACCACAGCATCCGTCTCAGGCTCTGATTGTCCCAGTTTGGGCAGGATGCCCTTTTCAGGTCCGGGCAACTGTGGCTGAAGACTGGGGCAAGTGATACCGAGGAACCGCCAGGAGCTGCAGCTGTGGGGGAGGGGGATCCCGAAGGAGGGGGACAAGCCAGCGCTGTTTATAGTGCCCATTAGAAACGGAGTTGTTCTCACATGGTTTGGTAAATGTTCCTCCTTCTGGGCCACGCTTCAGATGTCTATGTGACTTGCCCCTTTGCCACCTGCACCTCTTTCAGGTCTCTGCACAAGCCCCCATTATCAGAGAGGCCTTCCCTACAACCTATATCAGAAAACACGCATCCACTGCCACTCGCAACCCCTTCACTCTGCCTTGTTTCCCCTTATCACAACCTGATACATATTGATTATTTGTGGTCTATTTTGACCACTACCGTGTCTCCTCAACCTGGGACAGTGCCACGTATACAACAAGAGCTCAACATATCTGTGTTGAATGAACAGTCTCCCCAAGAACAAGATCTTGTCTTCTTCTTTTTTTTTTTTTTTTATTTTTTTGTTGGCCGTGATCTCTACACCCAACACGGTGCTTGAACTCACAACCTCGAGATCAAGAGTCACATGCTCCTCCCACTGAGCCAGCCAGGGGTCCCCAGTCTCATCCCCTTCTGCCACCACACCCAATTCATCAGAGCGGCACTGATCATGAATATTCCATTGCTGAAGAGGAACCCCATAGGAAATCCGTGGGGAGATACAGATGGGCTTTACAGAGTTAAACTCCCCCTAAAACCCTAGCTGTTCTAATAGGAATGTCTATTTCTTAAATCCGTATTCCTTGTGGCTGCCTTCTATAGAGCTTGTGACCACCAGCTCATACTTTGTCCCTGCCCTTCAGAGTCTGCGTGAAGCTTCCCAATGGCCTGACTCTAACAAACTTTCAAGCACGTACACTTTAAGAATAATATATCCCTCTCAGAACTACACCACTGAAAGGTGTTCCTTCAACAACAGAAAGATTTATTACTTTCTTCCCCCACAGAAAAACCACAAAAATATTTCCTTCTTGACTATAGCAATGAGTTCCAAGTTTCATTAAAGAACTGGCCAGATGCTTCCTCCTAGCTCGTGTGGGAAGAAGTTAAGATAAAGAGCAGTTGAAACTCTACGTCTGCACACCTGCCTCATACCTTATTCCCTCCTGATAGGTCTTCTTCCTGTTTCCCCGTGGTCACGGACATAGACCTTCCTCCCCAGGCACCTGGGGCTCTGGAAGTCCCCTGACCCCTCTCCTTCTGGTATTAATAACAGATGGCTCTTACTGATTTGCACACCTGCTAGAAACCAGGCAGTGCACCTTACAAATTGTCTCAAATTCTTAACCCTCAAACTGGAAAAGAGCTGTAACCTGAGTGCTGTCTGAATCTGTCTTTCTGCCTTTGTTACCAAGAATCGCTTTCCTTCCAGTGCATTTGCAGAAGGGGAGTTGGTGTCTCAACTCCAAAGCCAGTCCAGGCTTCAGCCTGTTCCTCTGCTTTCACCTGCTCAGCCAGGGTCTTTGCTCCCTTCAGTGGGGGTCCTGGCCTATGCTCTGAGGCTGCTGCCCTTCTCCCTCAATGTGACACCGACAGTGGCCTCAGGGATGCAGTAGACAAAATAATGGCCCCGAAGAACTCCCGTATCCTGGAACCTGTGAATGCATTACCTTACGTGGCAAAGGACTTTGCAGATGTGATTAAGTTAAGGACTTTGAGATGGGGAGATTATATTGGTGAACACGGTGCAATCACAAGGGTCCTTATAAGGGAAAGAAGAAGGCAGGAGAGGAAGAGTCAGAGAAGGAGATATGGGGATGGAAGCAGAGGTCAGAGGGAAGCGAGGAAGGGGTGAGGGACGCGGGCAATCTTTAGAAGCTGAAAAGGGTAAGAAAATAGATTCTAGCTTAGAGTCTCAAAAAGGAACACAGCCCTACCAACACCTTGACTTTAGGTCTTCTGACATCCAGACCAGTATGATCATAAATTTGTGGGATTTTTAAGCCACTAAGTTTGTGGTAATTTATTACACCAGCAACAGAAAACTGTGCAAGGGATGCTGCAGGCAAACCACACTTGCCTTTGTTATCTTGCCCTTGATTCTCTACCTCTAATACATGTATAGAAACCACTTCATTGTAAGTTTGGAGATAAGTACAAGGGGGGAAAAGCTGGATATTACATGCGATTGTTCCCAGAGCCCAATGGAAGAAAAAAAAAAAAAAAACACTTTAACAAGGTCCCTTCATGGTCATCCCCTATCTCCTTGCACTGCTGACCAGTCCAGGGCCCATCCTCTTTTTCCTCTTTTCCTCTGTAAGCCCACCGTTCTCTTCTCCATGATGAAATTCATTCAATCGGTAAACATTTACTGAGTACCTACTATGTCCCATGAACTGTTCTAGGACAGAATATAATACAAGCTATCACAGGGCTTACATTTTAATGCAACTTCCCTTTCATAATATTCCCACCCAACAAGGTCCACCCACCCCTTACCCCGTACCCCAAATAGGATCATCTGTAAGATACAAATAACCCACAACAATATATTTCTCAAAGTCTGAGTTACTCCATGAAGGATCATGCCATGTAGCTGGATGATTCCCAGAATAATCCACGGAAGGCTTCATTTCCCCAGTTCTTGTTCTCTTCGGGGTCCCTCTGTCAACACAAAGTTAAGATACCCCTCGTCATTCTTCCGCTGGTCTTCTGATCTCCTGCGAGTACTCTTCGAGCACACATACACACCGAAGATAAACCGACAGTCTCAGTCTAAATCCACATTAAGGAGGCTGTCTTCCTAAAGGTAACATATTCTGCCCAACTAATAGAGATAGGCCTTTACTTTCTGTTATACAGAGCAGTGCCAGTTCTCAGCCTCTTCCTATAGACTGTGTCTAGGGCCTACTTGTGCACCAGAAATATACCATCCCTGTGCCTTTCTAAACAGAAAGGCCTCCAATGGCTACCATCATGCCCTGCTACCCAGAGAACTGATAGAAGCTTGTAGATGTGCTTTTTTGATACATTGAGCCACACAAAATTCCTACCCAGGGCTGTGTCTACTAACAGACTCTACTAGAAAGTGAATCTGCGGGGCGCCTGGGTGGCGCAGTCGGTTAAGCGTCCGACTTCAGCCAGGTCACCATCTCGCGGTCCGTGAGTTTGAGCCCCGCATCAGGCTCTGGGCTGATGGCTCAGAGCCTGGAGCCTGTTTCCGATTCTGTGTCTCCCTCTCTCTCTCTGCCCCTCCCCTGTTCATGCTCTGTCTCTCTCTGTCCCAAAAATAAATAAACGTTGAAAAAAAAATTAAAAAAAAAAAAAAAAAAAAAAAGAAAGTGAATCTGCACACTCTGGCCCCCATCCACAGCAAACCCTGAAGAGTTATAAGACTTTTCCTCTTCCAGTTATAGAAGGAACCCCCAAGGGTAAGTACATACTTTTGGTTACTTAAAAGGATCCTCCCCTCCTCTCTTATGGTCTTTTTAAAACAAATAATACACAGGCATCATCAAGCAAATACTTTCGATTAAAGCAGATATTAACGCTCTGGGCATTGAGAATTGCAGAAGGAAGAATTGTAAGCTGTTGATTCCAATTAAGCTTACCGCCATTAGCTATATAGCGCTGGTTGCAGAGTAATTATTGTAATATAAATAATAATATATTATTATGTGTTTACTTGGTGCCGGGGACTTTACTAGGTTGCATTAGCTCATTAGTCCTCACCAATGAGTCACCTCACCTACCCATATTTTACAGATGAGGAAATTGAGATCACAAGGGGTTAAGAAAATTGCTCTAAGGTCACTCTGCTAGTTGGTGGCAGAGCCAGGGCTCAAATGCATGTAGGCTTTCTGGCCGGCAGACCCCAATAACTGTGTTATATTGCTGCATGGTGCTTTAATAACTGGAAGGTTACCCAAGGTGGTACCTTTCCATTAAAGTGGAAAATTTTAAAGTGAAGATAATAGTGGTGCCTGGATGGCTCAGTCAGTTAAGCATCCAACTTTGGCTCAGGTCATGATCTCGCGGTTCGTCGGTTCGAGCCCTGCATTGGGCTCTGTGCTGATAGCTTGGGGCCCAGAGCCTGCTTCAGATTCTGGGTCTCCCTCTCTCTGCCCCTACCCCGCTCATGCTCTGTCTCTCTCTCTCTCTCTCTCTCTCTGTCTCTCAAAAATAAACATTAGAAAATAAATAAATAGGGGTGCCTGGGTGGCTCAGTCGGTTAAGCGTCCAACTTCGACCTAGGTCATGATCTCACCGTTCCAAGTTCGAGCCCCATGTCAGGCTCTGTGCTGACAGCTCAGAGCCTGGAGCCTATTTTGGATTCTGTGTCTCCCTCTCTCTCTCCCTTTCCCCAGCTCACGCTCTGTCTCTTTCTCTCTCAAAACTAAATAAACATTTTTTAAAAATAAAATAAAAAGTAGGGGCATCTGGGTGGCTCAATCGGTTAAGCGTCTGACTTCGGCTCAGGTCATGATCTCACAGTTCGTGAGTCCGAGCCCCGCATGGGGCTCTGTGCTGGCAGCTCAGAGCCTGGATCCTGCTTCGGATTCTGTGTCTCCCTCTCTCTCTGCTCCCCTGCTCATGCTCTCTCTCTCTCTCTCCTTCGAAAATAAATAAAAACATTTTAAAAAATTAAAATAAAAAGTAAAGATAATAGAGGAAAGGAAAGACAGGATTCTTGGGCAAATTTGATCACTCTGAGAATGAAAAGTAGACTAGAAGAAACCTGAAGCCAGGAACAAGAACTACTCTTTAAATTACAGCCAAGTGAACAATGGTAAGTTTGAAAATTTGTGGTTTAGAGTCCACAGTGGTGTAGGGATTGGTGGCAACATTTATTTTCAAAGTGTCAAGGACTTCCACCTCCATTTAGATGCCTTTAATAAATGAGAGTCTAAAATACTCTAAAGAGAATCCCAGCAGAGACTACAAGCCAAAAATCCTTGGCTTCCAAAGTAACGGGGGCTGCCTCTTCCCAAGTTACCATGCACAGAAGCAAAACTTGGCAGAATCTGAAACAAAGGATTTTGGTCTTGTTCCTACCATTGCTTCCACAGAAGGAAGCAAAGCAAACCACTGGGTTATATCTTCCACAGCTCCCGAGCACCCAGATCCTGCCAGGTGCTGCTCCGAAGAAAATCTCCCCCTGCTCTCAGCCCAGGGAAATCAGCCCGGTAGAGGCGCCTTAAGAAGACCTAAATGCAGGGTGGGATTTTTCTACCCCTACTTCGTTCCCGCAGAATTCTGTTTCTTGAGGATATTTTCCACATATAATCGAGCTGCTACTCTGACACCATTTTCATTGAGTAATTCATGGTGATGTCACACCGGCCAGGCACCAGGGGAAGCCCTGCTTTTATGGGTTGGCTCTTAATTTAGGAATTTTTATTTTCTGACTTCCCTCCCTTTTTTGCTGGACTCCACTGCTTTTGAGCAAGATGCCTGAGTGGTGAAGTGTTTGCCTGCTTTTGAGAAAAGGAATTCCTGCTCGTTGAGAGGCAAATGATTGAGTGAAGGCAAAATGTGTGTCCTGTAATGGGACATCTTAATTGGAGAGTTGGCAAGAGAGGAAGGATGTGTGGGCCTGGTGTGGGCTCTGTTGCTCATGACGGGGTTCGGCATGCCGAGCCGGGAAGGTGGGCTGAGGCGTCACAACCCCTCCCTGGTGCCACAATCATGGGTACCTGGGGAGCCAACCGCCTCCTCCCTGGCACCCGGGCAGCCACATCTAACCCACATCCCCACCTTCCTTCTTCACCTCTCGGCTGTTCTGTGCAGCGAGCCGAGCCGGCAAAGGCGAGCTTGGCAAACCTTGCCTGTAAAAGCCTAATCCAAACAGCATGTCCGCTGAGCTCAGCGGGGTGACTCATGTGCAGTGATGTGTGAGGCCAGCAAGCAGAGATTAGGATCTGGCCCGCCCGCCAGCCTACCCTGCACTTCCTTTGATCAACTCTGATGGTTTTTAATTCTGCAGAAGCAGCTTCCTGCCAGCGGCAAGCACCTCTTGGTGGAGGCCGGAGCCATGTCTGTGCTGACCTACTTGTTAAAGGCGAGGCCAGCGTGTGCGATAACACAGGGACTGACAGACACCCTGGGCTCACAGCCCACCAGAACCGAGAGGGGAGCCTCTCTCTCTGAGGTGCCCAATGGTGACGTCAGAAGCTTGCTCCTTATCCAACCCCAGCAAGGGCATGCATGTGAGCAGCCTGGGTTCTAAACCTGATGCTAGTATTGGTCAAATCACTGGGTAGCAAAGAAAAAGGGGACTCTCTCTAGGGGACTTTTTTTTTTTTTTTTTTGCCTTTTTGTAAACTGGGACATCTCTAAGGACAGTGTCTGGCACAAAATGGAGCATTCTCTGGGTTCTTCAAAAGTTCTTTTTCACATCTGTTTTGCTCGAAATGGAACACATTCGGAGTATATTATTTTCTTGAACTTTTTTCCCCCTGGCTTGAGTGGAATATGTTTGTCTCTTGACTCTTCTAAATCCCCTCAGTGACCAATGCCAAGCAGAGCACCTGAAACCAGATCTCATTCTCTCTTTCCCTCTCATCCCCTGTCTTGCGCTTTCCTCTCTCTTTTTTCAGAAAGTAGACAAATGATTCTCAACCTTGGCTGCATGTTAGAACCATGGGAAGTGAGGGGGGTTTTAAAAAATGCCTCTGCCCAAGCTCCACCCTGGAATAATTCACTCAAGAGTCTCTGAGGGTAGGACCAGACATCAGCCGTGTTTAAAGCTCTCCATGGCGCAGGCAAAGTTGGGAGTCACTGAAATTTTAGGGTCCTGTGGCATCAGTTGTAAGCCCTAAGAGTGGTTCTTACCTCCCCATCTGTCCTCCCCACCACCATTCAAGTTGAGGGCCTTCTGGAGTCTGGTGTGTACTTTAACCAGGCTGTGATGTTATCTGGTTGCAAAAAATACGGGATGTAATTTTGAATGATGTGCCTATCATAACTGATTCCAAATACATTTTTGCTCCATAGATTTTTTTTCGTTTAATAAAAATGTGTATGTAATTTTTTTTTAAAAGATGTCATGTGGTTGGGATAACTAGTCTACATATTAAGAATTGGTTCATCTGATTAAAAGTGGACAAATTTGATTTGTCCCCTGAGATTAGAACAGAGAATGAACATGAGGAACTGGAATGCAGAACAGATGGGTCTCACAGGGAAGAAGAAGGGGATGGTTCAGCACACAGAGCACTGATCAACCCAGTTAGAATTTTCCGGAGGCAGGTTTGTATGTGGTGGTGATAGACTGTAAGTAGGGCTTCCAGATAAAATAAGGACCTTCAGTTAAATTTGAATTTCAGGGGTGCCTGGGTGGTTCAGTCAGTTGAGTGTCTGACTCTTGGTTTCCATCAGGTCACAAGGTCACGGTGTAAGAGATATTCTCTCTCCCTCACTCTCTGCCTCTTTCTCTCTCTCTCTCAAAATCAATAAACTTAAAAAATGTTTTGAATCTCAGATAAGTGACAAATAATGCAATATTTGAGACATACGTATGCTAAAAACTTATTTGTTATTTATCTGAAATTCAAATTTAACTGGGAGTTCTCTATTTTATTTGCAAATCTGGAAAGCCTAGCTGTGGATGGCAGGCTAAAAAGAGGAGACTCTTGGGTATCTGAGGGAGTGGTAGGTCTCACGTGGGTGGTTACTGCCCTCCAGGAGGCGTAGGGAAAGTGTGCAGACATTTGGGGCTGTCCCCAGAACTGGGGATGGCTACTGGCATGTAATGGGTGTGAACCAGGATGCCAAACATACTGCAGCAGGCAATTCCAATGAAGAAGTGTCCCATCTAAAATGCCAATAGCACCCAGACCAGTCCCACCCATTTCACCCTTTTACTGAGCATTGACCCCATTACCTTCACATAGTTTCTCCCTAGAAAGCAATGCACTGGTCGCTCAGAGAAGTTCAAAGTGCCCCCCAGACAAAGTCCCAGGTACTTGCACCAATGCCTCCTATAGTCCAACCAAATCATACAGCAGGTCCAATGAAATGAATCCAAGCCTTCAATGCTTACAACAATTATTGCCTCCTTCAGGAGGCCTTTCTCGACTGCTCCGGTCTTCACTGATCTGTCTCCTCAATCCCTAAAACCTTTATTCTTCTAATTTAATACTTGAACATATTCCCATAATAGTTGCATGTGTTCGAGCCTGTGAGTTAGTCTCTCCAACTAGCCTGGGGACATCAGAAAAGTGAGATCAAGTTCTGGGTGACTTTGATCATGTTACTGATTTGTTGGTTGACTTTGCTGTTTGTTATACTTTGCCTCCTTTGAAAACTCTGATGTAGCTGAAATCAAATGCACAAATAGGTGAGGCAGTTAAAGTAAAGATAAAATGGGAGATGAGAAACCACAGAGAGGAAAGAGAAGAACAGGAACCGGAGATAAGATAATTTTGTAAATGGATATTAAATTGAAGTCTGGACTCCCTGACAGTCAAAGCAAAAAGGGAAACGCAATTGGTTACATCACTCTTATTTTCTGAAAAAAAGGAAGCAATATCAGCTCATGAGGAAACATAATGTTTTTCCTCAGGCTAAATTTTAAATTTATTACATGGATCTTTAAAAGACAGATTCTGAGAAACATAATGGATAATGTCTTCCCTTGAGCTTTTTTTTTTTTTCCCCTATCTCTTATGTTCACTTTGTAAGAAATTTAGGACTATGCTATTGAACCTTGGCTCGGTGAAAGCGTTTTCACAAGGAGCTAAGCTAACAGATTCTAAATGTATTGGTTTCCAGTGATCTGATTAATAAAGGGGCACTGGGAAGTTTTCAATTGCCCAGAGCTTTTATGAAGTTTTTACGTGTGGCTCCCCTAGTAGCTTCTGACAGCCTTAAGGAAAAGGTAGGGATGCTGTAGAAACTAGGCTTATCGTAAGGGGTAGAGGAAAAGAGGCCTTCCCACAAGACCTTACTCCCTGCAAACTAGAATCACACAGTTGGAATTACCCACCCTGCCCAGAAGGTACTTCCCAGCCACATCCCCAGGAAAAGGATAAAGGAAAACAGTGTGTCACCATGGGCCCACCCCAGGGCAGGATCCTGGAAATGGCTTTGAGACCCTGCCTGACCACGCATATCATCCTTTAATGACTGCTACATTTGGGGATTCATTTCCCTCTCTTTTAAAGGCAGGGAACAAATAATTAGATGACTCAAAAAAAGAGTTTCCTTTTTTTGGTTTTATTTGGGGCTTTTTTTTTTTTTTTAACCAACTCCCTAATGGGTGGGAGACTAAAACAAACAATAAATAAACCATAGATTAATCTCCCTCCACCCTGGGCTGCACAACATCAGGGAGAGGAAACTGTGGCCTGGAGCTTTGAAGGCTTGCTGATTAGCACACATGTCCCCCCTCCCTACCTACCCGTCCCCATCTCAGATGTACCAGTTCCTGTGCCTGGTGGCTAACGGTGACAAAACCAAAATGAATCACCGTTATGTCAAGATCCACAGATTATCAAAAGACTAAATAACAGGTCTGGGATGAGAAGTCAAAGCCACAGGTAAAACTCTTCTTGACACAGGCTTTGGTCTTTTGCTTTTAATTTTTTTTTTAATGTTTATTTATTTTTGAAAGAGAGACAGAGTGTGAGCACCAGCTGGGGAGGGCCAGAGACAGGGATGGAAGACACAGAATCCGAAGCAGTCTCCAGGCTCGAACCCGCAAACCATGAGATGCTGAGCTGAGCCAAAGTCAGACACTCAACCAACTGAGCCCCCCAGGTGCCCCTGGTCTTTTGTTCTTAGATGGTGGCAGCTGCAATTTCCTTCCTACTGGCACAAACAGGATAGCTAGGGTAGACAGAGCTAATCTAGGTGCAGGTGGAGAGCTGCTTGAGCCAGCAGGAAGCCTCCCCTCCACTCCCTCTCCTCTCCCCACTAAAGCTGAAGGGAGAGAGACAGCCGGGAGAAGTCATTTCCTCCTTCCCTGACAGGAGATCAACTGGTTGTGCTGGCTTTGCTCCCTCCTACGTGGCCTGCCTCTCAGGTCAATGGATACTGCCCTTAGTGCTGGAATGTGTATACTGAATTCATTATCAACTCTCTGGGAGGCCAGCAATATTGATCCCTCCCCTTCACTTGGGATTAGAGGAAGGGGGGCTAGTCGGGTCATTTCTCGCTACCCAGCGTCTGAACTCCTCTCCCAAGCTTAGGACATTTATCACCTTGTGAATCTTGGTACCCTAAGAGCCCCAAGGGCCAGATGCTCTCTTCTCCAGTCTCCTTTGCAGCTAGGACATGGACACAAGGCGGGACCTGGCCAATAAGGTGCACCTGCTTCTGATGGAATCAGAAGTTACTGGTACCAGCAAACAGGGACAGGGAGAATCCTTCCCAGGGAGGCTGCAGGGCAACAAAAATATCGAGGCTCCCAGGGCAATGGTGCTCATGGTGGTATCCAGGGTCCAGGGCTGAAGGTGAGAGCAGCCTGAGCCGTGGTGAATCACCAGGCAGCAGCCACAGTGGTATCCTCATCTTTTTGTGCTGCGACTGCGCCTGTGACCTGGGATGTGTCCCTGAGGTCCCGGTCCCTGTGTTTTCTGAGCCTGTTTCTCTGGCCTTCTCTGTGATTCTGTGAGTTACTCCATAGCCTTCCAACGAATTCCTCTTCCGCTTAGATCAGTCAGTGTTGGTCTCTGTTGCTTGCAACTGAGAGCCCTGACTCTGTCCAACTACAACTGGGTTCAGTCAATCGTTTGCAGATGCTTTTTTTTTTTTTTCTTACTGCCTGCATTCTTCATGTCTCTGCCCTCCTGGCAATTCCACAAGTAATCCAGAAAAGGGGGAATAAGCATGCAGAGAATTTGACCGCAGCTGGGAAGTGAGCCAGCAGAACTCTGAAGAACGTGAATATTAGATCCCTCACTTTGTCAGGTGGGGTGGATGCAGGATTAAAGAGACAGAAGGCTGTGGGCTGTCCATCATGTGTTATTTTTCAACCGAAGTTGGTTCTACAGTGATTACCCATGGCACTTAAAAATCCTGTGAGGGTATGGGCCACGTCTGCCTTGTTTTCCCTAGTACCTAGGACATACTGGATACCGAGAAATAAATAGTAGCAAAAGGGTGTTGAGGGAAGTCTGGGGAAGAGAATTCAGGGAAGAGAAGCTTAATATATCCTTAATGTCTCTTTAAAAAAAGAATTTGTCTCAACTCTGTGAGAGCTGAAGATTCAGGCCTGTGAGTCGAGCCAACACTGCAGATATTTGGTTGTGTTGACTGAAGAGCAGGAGCCCGGACCTTCAGCCATCAGACTGTCAAAGACAGAGAGACGACACACTCCCAGGCAGGCAGAGCCTGACTTGGGTCTAGCCCAGAGAGAATGCCCAGCCTGTTTCTTCTTGGAAGGGGGCCCCAACAGTGCCTGCAAGCTGAACTGACATGGCTCTCCAAAAAGAATTTTGAATCAATTTCAAATGTGTTGACAGTACTTGGTTGAAACCCCAGAACTGGCGGAATGGGGGTGGGGGTGGGGGCGGGTAGAGTTAAGTTTGAATCTAGAAAACTGAGGGCAGGTCTCCCCGTCAGCTACCTTAACCATAGAAAGAACTTCAGGACATCTGTTGTAGTATGCTGGTTTTAAGTGGCACTTAGATCTAGATTTGGATCCACAGGATGCATTTGCTACAAACTGTCTCTGATTCTAATTCTTGTTTGTGGCCTTAACCAATGCAGCCTTATCTTAGGTAAATCTCTTAACTAACTTGGTCTAAGCTTTCATTTCCCAGTTTAAAAGTCCCTGGTTTTAAAATAAAGGGTTTGGACTATCTCGTTCACCAATTTCCTATCTCAAAATGTGACCTCTCTGTGATTTCCCTTAAGGACAAGTATCACGTGTTCTTTTTCAATATGCCCTTCCGTCCAATCACAAAGCTGGACACAGCAGGCACAGACAGCCTGCAGTGTGACCGTGTGCCAGAAAAGCCTAAGTCAGACTCCTCTAAGAACTTTCTCGAGCCAGGACCTAGGGCCAGCAGTGATAAAGTTAGAAGAGGAGGAGCACAGGCATCCTTCCATCTGTAACTGTGATCTGCAACCAGAACCTTCTCAACCGCGTGCAGTGCTCAGGTTTGCTACTGGAGCTGGACTTCCACGGCACCCACTTTCTAGGCCACGCTCATCTTTAAATTCACCTTGAACAGTAGAAGATGGTTAAAGCTAACACTTCCAATACCGTCTGGTGCTAGCGGCAGAGAGAATCGTGAAATATCATGCACGCGTATATACCTTCTAAAGCTCTGTTGTAGAGCTGGGTTTTAACCTGTGGGATCTGTGACCACTGTTCTTGCGCCGTGAGGGTGCTGTGATGCTTTCCAACCTAGGATTAGAATGGTAAGTCATCAGTGACAGCAGACAGGATGGCCACCTTCGTTGCTGTGCTTCTTTCTGGGGAACGGGGAAGAGGACTGCAGGGAAAAGACAGAGGGGAAGGAAAACAAGTAAATCCCAGCAAGGGGAACAGGGAGGAGAAAGAATGGCAACAGACACAGGAGCTCAGCTGCCAGCAAAAATCTGATGCACTACGTTGCTCCGAGGAGAGGAGAGAAGGCATGTCTTCCCAAATCCAGGCGCCCCAACATGATTTCGAAAGCCACACCCATGGGCCCACAGACAGCCAACACTGCTGTAGAACCAGTGAGACACCTTGGGAAGCCGCTCAAGTTTCTGGAGACAACTCTGTAAAAGCTGCCTTCTGTCCCTGGTGGATGCTTTGAATCCCAGGGTGGGGCGACCCCACAACTACCACCCAGAGCTGAAAATCTTTTTTTTTTTTTTTTTTTGAAGGCAAAGTGAATTTCAGAAATTTTGTTCTTAATTTTGTTCTAGGGCTCACAGCCAATTCCTTCTCTCCCACTGGCGGCCAGCAGGGCTGACTGAGCAGACGCGAAGGGCTTTGATGTCAACAGAGGTAGGCAGGGCAGGCCCCGGTGGAGAAGTGTGAAGTCAGCAGTTATCTCCGGCACCCCTCCCTTCCCCCTTGCTTCCCCTTTCTCCACCCATTTCCCCCCTCTCAGGCTTCCAGCTTCTCATTCCCAGGGGACCCTGGAACATATGAAAACTCACCCTCCAAAGATATGAGGGGGCCAGCTCATGGCTCCAGCTATCAAAGTGCTCCTCCCCCCCCACCCCAGTCTAAAACAAACAAAGGCGTGCATTCCATACATTTCCTAAGGAAAGAGAGTGAATACAGAAACCCTGTCCTTTGCTCTCTCTCCGTGAAAGCCCAAGAGCCTGGGGCCTCAAGTTTGAAGCCGGCTTCCTGCCTCCTGGGGATTTAAAAGGAATCAAAAGTGCCTCAAACCAATACATCTGCTTGGTTTACAGCTCACATTTAAACCACAAATTATAAAATGATAAATCGCTGTTCGAATCTCTTCCAGGAAAGACTATGTTGTCAAGATTAAGTTACAACCTCATGGACATATGAGTGAGTTTTGGTGCTGACTAACTCTCACTCATCTTCCTGCTGGAGATGTTTTTTCTTCGTGAACTTTCACTGTTTCTGAATACTTTAAACAGAGAAAATCACCGAAGGCAGGGAAAAACGTCGGGGACTTCTTAACCCATGGAGCCTTTCACGGGCTTGATTATGTAACGGCTGCTTTCGTTTTGTGAGAACCGAAGGAAGTTGAAGAAACATCTTTCTTCTTGAGCACTTAACTGCCAGAGAACAGCGAGAAATGGCTTCACGTGGGCAGCCGCACTCAGAGCTCTGCTTGGAACGTGAAGGGTGTGGTAAATCAAAGCTGCTGTAAGGAATTTGGGTCTTAATGTATCTGTTCAGTGACTTGCGCAGGATTGCAACATGAATTACTGTATTTCGTCCCCATGAAAGTCAATTCCTTGGAATTCTCTCACAGGGCCTAGTCTAGTGGACAGAGGACTGTGACAAGTAATTAGGCCACATGCATGCCTTCCTGTAATGATGCTCCTCTCTGCCAGCGCTTTGGCAGGCAGAGGGAGAGATGAAATACTTGATTGAGGCGCCTACCTGGCCCGGCTGTGGGTCTGTCACACTGACCTCATTTTGATTACCTGAGGCTGCAGCAAGAAAGTCAACCATCCATGGTGTTTCTCAGGCACGGTGCCTTGGTTATACAACTATGACCCGGTTTCTCCAAGGCCACTCAAGTCCTGAGGGCCGTCAGACCGTGAGTCATAAGCCACTTAGCATTTACCCTAAGTTCCTTCTGGTTTATTTCACACCTCAGCCCCTTTGGTCTCTTTCTTGGGGTCCCCGGGCCCTATGTGGCGGTTTCTGTCTCTCTCTTTCTTGGGGTCCCTGGGTCCTCGTGGCAGTTTTTGTTTTCCGACATAATTTTACATTATCGCCCGTGCTGGCCCCCGCAGGCCCTGCCACAACTCCTCTTGTCTCTGCTTTTCCTGAAGTCAGCCTGCTGTCATTACTGCTGCTTTTTCTGGGATACTTCAAGTTGTGGAGAGAGGTTTTTTTCCTGTGATTATAGCTCTTTCTTCCAATTTTGACTAGTCTGGCGTCTCTCTGATTATAGCTCATTAGGACTCCTGAAGTTAGAAGGCACTTTTTTTTGATGCTGTCTTGTTTTTATTGTTTTTATTTTTTATTATTTTTATTATTTTTTAATGTTTATTTATTTTTGAGACACACACAGAGTGCAAGCAGGGGAGAGGCGGAGAGAGAGGGAGACACAGAACCCAAAAAAGGCTCCAGGCTCCTAGCTGTCAGCACAATGCCCGACACAGGGCTCAAACCTACGAACTGTGAGATCATGACTTACGCTGAAGTTGGATGCTTAACCCACTGAGCCACCCAAGCGCCCCTTGTTTTTATTTTTTTAAATAATATGCATGATAACTTATTTTTGCAGGGTAGTATAAAGATGAAAACAATAATGGCCATGAATCCCACAGTCCAGACAACCCCAATAGCATTAAAAAATCATAATAATAGGGGCGCCTGGGTGGCTCAGTCGGTTGAGCATCCAACTTCGGCTCAGGTCATGATCTCACAGCTTGTGGGTTCGAGCCCTGTATGCTGACCGCTTGCTCAGAGCCTGTCTATGCTGACCGCTTGCTCAGAGCCTGGAGCCTGCTTCAGACTCTGTGTCTTCTTCTCTCTCTGCCCCTCCCCCACTCACGCTTTGTCTCACTCTTGTTTCTCAAAAATAAATAAATGTCAAAAAAATAGCTTAAAAAATATAATAAAAGTCATAAATGCAGGGCACCTGGGTGGCTCGGTTGGTTAAGCGACGGACTTCGGCTCAGGTCATGATTTCACACCTGTTGAGTTCGAGCCCCGCATAGGACTCTGTGCTGACAGCTCAAAGCCTGGAACCCGCTTCAGATTCTGTGTCCCTCTCTCACTCTGCCTCTCCCCCACTCATGCTCTGTCTGTCTGTCTCTCTCTCTCAAGAATAAATAAACATTAAAAATATTCAAAAGTCATAAATGCGTGAGCAGAAAATTAAAACAATTTTTAAATTTTTTTTTTTCAACGTTTATTTATTTTTGGGACAGAGAGAGACAGAGCATGAATGGGCGAGGGGCAGAGAGAGAGGGAGACACAGAATCGGAAACAGGCTCCAGGCTCTGAGCCATCAGCCCAGAGCCCGATGCAGGGCTCGAACTCACGGACCGCGAGATCGCAACCTGGCTGAAGTCGGACGCTTAACCGACTGCGCCACCCAGGCGCCCCCTAAAACAATTTTTAAAAGGTATAAAAGGAAGGGGTACCTGGGTGGCTCAGTCGGTTAATCATCTGACTTTTGGATTCAGCTCAGGTCATGATCTCACGGTTTTGTGGATTCGAGCCCTGCTTCGGGCTCCATCCTGACAGTGTGGAGACTGCTTGGGATTCCCTGTCTCCTCTTTCTGCCCTTCCCCACTTGCACTGTCTCTGTCTCTCTCAAAATAACTAATAAAAAACTTTTAAAAAAAAAACCTTCCAAATTAAAAAAAAAAATTGTTTAATAAAAAATAAAATAATTAAAAGGTATAAAAGGAAGAATAAAAACTCCCTATTCTGCCCAAGTCCCTCCCCCAAAATAGAACTATACTATTTTTTGTTATTCTTGTTACTCCATATTTATGTATGCCTTTTAATAAAATTTTACATAAAAGAGGTCTTACTATCCTTATTCTGCATTTTGCTTTTTTCAGCTAAAAGCTGCCTGAGAGCTCTTTCCACATGTGCACTGCAGATCTACTCCCTTTTTTTAATGTCTACAGAGTCTTTGTTAGAATGTGCCTTCCAATGGCGCCCGGGTGGCTCAGTCAGTTAAGCGTCCGACTTCAGCTCAGGTCATGATCTCACGGTTCGTAGGCTCGAACCCCTCTGTGCTGACAGCTCAGACCCTGACACCTGCTTTGGATTCTGTGTCTCCCTCTCTCGCTAGCCCTCCCTCCCTCACGGTCTTTCTCTCTCTCTCAAAAATAAATGAACATAAAATAAACATAAACAAAAAGAATGTGCCTTCCAAATGAGGGGCACTCAATATAATTCCTGCCCCCTTTCTGTCCCTTTAGTTCTTCTACTCCCTGAGACCAGAGTGACTTATCTGACTCATAAGTTTGGAAGAATAACCTAGACATGTTAGGTTCAACTCTGCCCTTTCTTCTGAGCACTGAGTTACCTGTAAAGAGTGTGCCTTTGGCTCCTGTAGAAGTAGGCAGAACTGGGTGAATGGCTGCTCAACTCTGGGTTTCAATGGTATGAAACGTCTGCCACTTAATGTGAGATTACATATGGTCCTACATCCCACTTTGCCTTTTATCAGAGATAGTTAGGCCTTCATCTTCAGGTCCTTTGTTTTATTTTTCAATTTGTTCAGAACCCAAGCAGGGAAGAAGGCTGCTGTTCACCGGGCCTACCTAGGGTCCCCAAATATTGTTCCTTATTTGGATATAGCAAAATGTATTTAACGTTTCCTAATGATGAATGTTTAGGTGGTTCCAGCTGATGCTTAAACAAACCACACCTAAGTGAACATCTGTATACATATACCTGGGTGTACTTTTTTGCAAGCACATTAGTGGGTAAACCCCTTGCCATATAAGGGCTGGATCAAAGGTATGGGCCTTTGTGTCCCAAGTAAAGATGGGAGAAAAAGCCTCCTTGGGAAAGAGGTAGTAAGATAACAAACTAATAATTATAATGGCAACAATTTACATTGAGCTATTTCTTGTCGTGTGCCAGATTCTGCGCTAAGCACTTTATATATGTTAATGTTTTTTGACCTTATGAGATAGTGACTATTATTATCTCCATCTTACAGTTGAAGATACTGAGATCAACATTGTTAAGTAAGTAGCCCAAGGTCACAAAGCCAGTAACTAGTAGCAATGGAATCCAAGGCCCTGTTTGTGTGATTGCAGTCTGACCACCTGACTAAAGGTGTTCCTCATGACATAGAGTGGGTAGTAGCCTGCCTAGCATTTGAAAATGTGCAAAGAAGCATTGGTTCAGGGCTCAGCTCGCACATGTATACATATCTAGTAGAGTGACTAAGAGTACAGAATCTGTAGGCAGACTCCATGGGTTCAAATCCCAACTTGGCCTCTTACTGTGTGAGAAGTACCTAGGTTTCCTCATCTGCAAAATGGAGATTTTTAAGAACTAAGTTATTCAATTTGTAAAGCACTAAGAGCACTGCCTGGTATAGAGTTAAGTCCTTCATAATTGTTTGTTAAATAAAATTAATTCGGGGCGCCTGGGTGGCGCAGTCGGTTAAGCGTCTGACTTCAGCCAGGTCATGATCTCGCAGTCCGTGAGTTCGAGCCCCGCGTTGGGCTCTGGGCTGATGGTTCAGAGCCTGGAGCCTGTTTCCGATTCTGTGTCTCCCTCTCTCTCTGCCCCTCCCCCGTTCATGCTCTGTCTCTCTCTGTCCCAAAAATAAATAAATGTTGAAAAAAAATATTAAAAAAAAAATTAATTCATTTATTTTAATAAATATTTTTAAGTCCAAAAGCAGTAATGAATTCACATTTTAACTACATTAAAAAATTCAAATAAAATACAAGTGTATGTCATAAGAAGTGAAAGTCCCCCTTCTCCTTCGCATCTGCTTCCCTCTGACCCCATTCAACCCTACTCCTCTCCTTAGGAGTTTATGGTTAGTGTCTACACTTCCAGGCCTTGTTTTGTTTTGTTTTTCATATGTATTCATCTTTATATGTATATAGTTTTATTTGCATGCATATGCCATTGGAAGAGTAGTTTAACATGGTGATTAATAAATGGATTCTGGAACAAGACCATCTGAATTCAAATCCCAGTTCATCTATCTACTCGCTGGGTGATCTTAGACAAATTACATAGCCTCTCTGAGGCTCCGTTATCTCATCATCTCCACAATGGGGGGAAAGCCAGTACCTTCCTTGCACAGAAATGAGATGAGTTAATACATACAAAGCTTTTAAAACAGTGTTTGATGCATAGAAAATCTTCAGTAAGTGCTAAATCTCATAATTATTCCCACATGTGTTGTATGGGCACTTCTCTGTCCCTTAACAATACCTCTTAAGGATTATTACGCAGCAGTGTATAGAGATATACTTCATTTTAAAAATGGCTAGTATGTTGTTTCATGGTACAACCACACTGTGACTTATTTATATGTGTCCTAATTTGGGTTGCTTCTAGCATGCAGTCTTTTCTCATCTGAGGATAGACAGTTCTGGTGCTAATCAACACAAGCTTCACCAGCCATCAGTATATTTGACTTCTACTTACCAAACATGTATAGCACTTACTACCTGTTACACAATGCCCTAATCACCTTCCAAATGTTAACTCATTTAATACTCATTATGATGCAACTAAAGTAGGGGCTAACTAACCCCCATATTACAGATTGGGAAATCAAGGCGCAGAGAGGTTAAGTAACTTACCCAAGACCAGGAGTAGGAAAAGAAGGGATAGGATTCCAACCCAGGCTGGCTGGCTCCCAAGTCCATACTCTTGACCTCTCTGTCCACACTCTACACCTCTCTTCTTTGTTCTAAAATCCATGGCATCACTTCAATAAGACCCTGAGCCTCATCTTGTCACATTTTACGGCCATATTGTGAATGGGAACTCGACCTCTTTGGAATATACTTAGGAACATACAAGTGCTCTAAAAGGGCAACATGATTGCTACATCAAGGAGAGTTCTTAAACTACCAAGAGCCAGCCTTACAAAGGATTGTTCTGACAATAACCATCCAGTGTTGAGAAAGCCCTTCAAGGGATGATACCAGCACTTGCCTTTAGAGGCCCCAGGTAGGAGCTCTCGACTCTGCCTCTTTGTGCCACACTGGCCTGCTGAGCAAACTCACAATGCATGTCAGCAGATGGCCTTAAAATAAACAAACATGTTTGTGTTATGCCCTGTTACGGAACAGTACGTATCCAATTAGGTAGTGCAAACCTCATGCAAATAATCTTTTCTTTTTCCGATTCCTGCAGCATATGAGTCTTTCACAACTGACCTGGCCAACCCAAATTCCTAACATGCTGAGGTTCAGAAAGTCTGGTCAAAAGCTTGCTAGTAAAAAATGAAACCCTGCCTCCTGTGTCCTCCGTCCCTGCCCCCATCCCCACCCTCAAGCTACTTTAGCTTTTAGATATGTGTATACTAAATGCCTTTTTCCTTAAAGATATGGGTAAGATATTTCTTTTGGTGCATGTCCAGACAATCTGGCAAACCCATGGAAGCATATTAAAAAAAAATACAGACAAGGAACAATAAATAAAATTAGGACAGACTATGGGCCTACCCTCTTTAGAAATCAGTATATCTTTTTAAATGGAAGACTTCCTAAAACTGAATAGGTTTTTAAATTTTTTGCTTTGTTAAGGAAGAAGTATGTATACATACACTTGTAATTTATATTCTAGAAAGTTCCTGTTTTACTGATAAGAGTTTAAGTTTTCATTTCAGAAGTTATCGCTCATTCTAACATACTAAAACCTGCATTTTCCTTTCATAAATAAACTTCTATCTCCGGATTCTGTCCTTATAGAAAGAAAGTAGTTAAGGCCAGATTTCTACCCATCCCAATGCTTAAGTTTTGACTCAAGGAGCTTCCTGTTCTGTTCCAGCTGTGACATGTTGAGTGTCGACCTGACAGTTGCGGACAACTCGCTATACTCTTTGAGCCTTGGCTGTGGCTCTGGCCCATACCATTTTAGGAAATAGGGTGGAAGATAGAGAATGGGGGGAGCTCTAATGGGAACAGGAAATAGGGACTTCTCAGGGACTCCTTTCTACCCCTTTAGTCTTCACATCAGTCAAGAGGACAGGATGTCTCTATCACCCATGCCTAATCCAACTCCTTCCACAGGGAGGACCTGAGTCTTGGGATGGGTCCATGGACTCATCTTACCCTTAATTACAATGCATAAAGCTGGACATTAGATACAAAGAACTGTATCCTGGCAGAATTGTTAAGACCAAAGGTGGAAGTTTATTGGAAAAGAAGTGATCCATTTTTCATTAAAAATACCAACCACACATAAAAAGATCAATCAATCACCGTGCCCTCCCACACCGGTATCATCTAGTGGAAACTGCCCTAGCCCCTAGTCCCTGCTAAGAAAAAAAAAAAAAAAAAAAAAAAAGGTAGGCCTAACAGTCATGTTCTATACATGTGATCCAGCAGTCTGTTCTCATGGCTGATTGGACAAGAAGTGGGCACCTGATTCAAGGACAGTCCATCCACAGATTGGCTAGATTTCCTTGACCTGTAACTGGTATGAAAAGAGACACTGGGTTGGGACGCTAGGGTGGTTCGGTTGGTTGAGCATCCAGACTCTTGATTTTGGCTCAGGTCATGATCTTATAGGTCATGAGTTCAAGCCCCACATCAGGCTCTGCACTGATGGTGTGGAGTCTGCTTGGGATTCTCTCTCTCTCTCTCTCTCTCTCTCTCTCTCTCTCTCCCACGCTCTCCGCCCCTCCCCGGCTGTCTCTCTCTCCAAATAAATAAATAAACTTTAAAAAAAGAGAGAGTGAGAGATGCTGGGAGAATCAGTCCCTTTCTCAGAGAGGTGGCATGAAAGCAAAGACAGATACTACCAGTTAGTTAGAAAGGAGTATGGTTGAACTATATTTCTAGTTATTAAATGCTGTGAACACTTATATTCTATGGGTGAAGTCTGTACTGCCAGTTGAAATTGAGCACTAGCTTTTACCACTAGTTTCTCTGAAGCCAGCCCATCATGGTTCCTGATCTTGGGTTTCTGAAAACTCCCATTATCTTATCATGTATTTTTCTTAACATTCTTATACTTGAGCTAACTGGAATGAGTGCCTGATACTTGTAGCCAAAAAAAACTAAACTAAAGCATTATCAAAAAGGCAGGCAAAAAGAGAGCCAAAATAAAGGGGATGAGGAATCAGGAAAAGTTTAAACCAGAAGCAACAGGAGTATAAGGCTCTTGAGGTTGCAAATAATATTAACTGCAACTAACTCAAGTTGATTAAAGATGAAGAAGAAAAAAAGAATTCATGTATTCATGCGAAGGACGCTTAAGTAGTTCAAGGGCAGCCAGAGTTTTTTAAAAACTAGTGTCAGTTCCTCAAAGTGTTAATCCATAGGGCTGTTACCATATGACCCAGCAATTCCCCTCCTATGGAAAGGTATGTGCACACAAAAATTTGTACACCAATGTTTATAGCAACATTATCCATAATAGGCAAAAAGTGGGAAGAAGCTTAAATACCCGCCAAATGATGAATGGATAAATAAATTGATACATCCCTGCAATGGAATGTTATTTAGTCATAAAAAACAGTGAGGTTTGATACAAACAACATGGCTGAACCCTGAATAAGTGAAAGAAGCTAGACACAAAAGGTCACATACTGTATGATTCCATTTATAGTAAACGGCTAGAATAGGCAAATCCATAGATGGAAAGTAGTATAGTGGTTGCTAGGGGCTGGGCAGAGTGGGGAATGCTAATGGGCCTGGAGTTTCTTTTTTTTTTTTTTTTTTAAGATTTTATTTTATTTTTATTTTTTTAATTAAAAAAATTTTAATGTTTATTCATTTTTGAGAGAGAGAGAGACAGAGCACAAGTGGGGGAGGAAGAGGCAGGGAGAGAGACCCAGAATCCGAAGCAGGCTCCAGGCTCTGAGCTGTCAGCACAGAGCCTAACGTGGGGCTTGAACCCATGAACCACAAGATCATGACCTGAGCTGAAGTCGAACGCTCAACCAACTCAGCCACCCAGGTGCCCCAAGATTTTTTGTTTTGTTTTGTTTTGTTAATTTTTTTTCAAGTTTTTTATTTATTTTTGGGACAGAGAGAGACAGAGCATGAACGGGGGAGGGGCAGAGAGAGGGAGACACAGAATCGGAAACAGGCTCCAGGCTCTGAGCCATCAGCCCAGAGCCCGACGCGGGGCTCGAACTCCCGGACCGCGAGATCGTGACCTGGCTGAAGTCGGACGCTTAACCGACTGCGCCACCCAGGCGCCCCCCAAGATTTTGTTTTTAAATAGTCTCTGTACCCAGCGTGGGGCTCAAACCCATGACCCTGAGATCAAGAGTTGCATGCTCCACCAAATGACCAAGTCAGGCACGCCTAAAGTTTCTTTTGTAGGGGATAAAAAAGCTCTGGAATTAGATAGTGATGATGGTTGCAGTACTCTGAGTATACTAAAAGCCACCCAATTGTATAATTTAAAAGGCTTAATTTTATGAGTTGTGAATTCTACCTTAATAAAACTATTAGTACAAAGATTATATATATACAAAAACAGAATAAAGTGAAACAAAAAAAGGAGTGTCACAAGGTAGAAAGCCAGAAACCCATATAGTTCCCTCTCTCTCTCTTTCTCTCTCTCCCCCTCACTGTCATCTTCTTCCCTGTGGACATTTGCTTCATTCTTGTCTCTCTACAAATCAGCTTTCTTAGCTTTTTCATGCATATAGCAGACAGACTATGACTTCTGTAGTTCAAAACTTGTATGTCATGACAGAGACTAACTCGACGATCACCTAGGTTTTCTTTCTGGGCATACAACTGGACTACATTTCCCAGTATTCTTTGCACTTAGATGGGATCATGTGATGAGTTATGGCCTTTGGAATGGGGGCAGAAGTGAGTTTTCCAGGCCTGACCAACTAAAAAACCCTACTCTATACCCCCCTCCCTCTTCCTGTGACTAAAGCCTTAGAGAATAGATGAGCCACTAGATGGAAGGAGCCTGTGTGCTTGATAAAATTTGTGGAGCATGCCATTTCCCCATCTCCATCTACCTACATTGAAACTGTGATATTGCAGAGAAACAAACTAAAGCTCCTGAAATTTGGAGATTGTTTGTCATAGCAGTTAACTTATTCTGACTATACATGTCCTCTGTATAAGAGACTATCCCAGATTGACTGGCTGACTCTCAATTCCAATTTCAAATCTGTAGGTAAGATAAGAGTGTTGGTAGTCTCCTACGAGTTCAGTCAACTGAGCATGTCTACCACAATGGCCAAGTAGGAGGGGTCAGTGTGAACTATGGAGATGAAGTTGCAATGCCTACAGTGGCTTTTTGTTTCTGTCCCCAACACATGCATAGATACACATATGGAGATGGATATTGATATGGAAATAAATGATACAGATATATTCTAGTTCCGAATTCTAAAGTTCCTTTCAGACAATTTGGGGGGGAAAAAATCAAGTCACCATTTTCTTTCTTCCTTTACTTTTCATGTCTTCCCTTCCCCTGGCCCTGTGAGGTAATACAATATCGTAGGTGAAAGTGGCTAAATCTCTAGAATGAGCCTCCCTAACTATAGTCTTGCTTCACCACTTTCTGGCTCTGGGATTTGGGGCGAATTTTTTAACTGCTCTCTGTCTTAATGTCTCCACCCACGTGGGGATATTAACGATGGCACTTGCCATAGAGGAGTCTCAGGAAGATTAAGGAGTTCATATATGCTTAGTGCTTGGGGTGGTACCTGACACACAGTGAGAACTTGTTTACTGTTCATTGGTTATTATGCATCTGAAACTGCATTCTAGATTTCTAAAATTTTTTCTTAAATGTGCTAAGGATGGAAGGTGGACTTTGTCTTTAGTGACAACTGTTTTTATGTTCTTATGGTTCCAGAAGAAGTGGCAACTGGTTGTTCCCAGTGGAGTAATGCAAATGCAGATGTTTTAGATGGAGATGCTGAGGCTTCTGTTTAATAACACAGAGTCACTTTTTATTGGGGGCAGGTAGACCTCTGTCCAGATTATTGCAATATCTCATTTCCTCTGTTGATGGTCAGAAATAAGAAGTTGGGGCCCCAGGACTTGGGTCAAGAGTACCAGATGAGAGCCCCATCCAGGAGGGTGGGGCACGTTCCAATGCCACAGTGGCAGGCTGAGAGCTAAAGGGAGGGACTGCTCAGAGGGAGCCCCTGGAAAGGGCTGTGCAGGGAAACTTTAGAAGCAATGATACCTGATATCCACCTTTAAGTTTTATTTTTTTCTGCACTGTAATTCCCTTATGTAATCCTCAAGACTTCACAAAGTTTGTTGAAATTGCAGCCTTATGTTAGCTGTGTCTTGGGAAATAGAAAGATTTTCCCATTTCATGGTAAGGTAGATTAGAGCGTGACAGCCAGCTGGAAAAGCCATTATGAGATATCCAGGGGTGATTGGAGAGCAGGTGACCAGTGGAAACCCACATAGATTGTGGAATATGTAAACACTTGCTGGAGGTTCTCAGAAATACCTGGAGAGAGGATTGGAATTCCTGCAGTCCTAGAAGATGGAGAGTAGAATTATGATATGTGAAAAGAAGGTAAACTAGTAAAATTGGGAAATCTGGAGAATCTCTGTCTCTCTGTCTCTCTCTCTGTATGTATGTGTATATATATATATATGTATATATATATATATATGTATATATATATACACACACACACACATATATATATACACACATATATATATAATAAATGTGTGTTGTGTGTATACAATATGTATCTACGTTGGGTTTATAGTGTATACTTTTCCCACTTTGTATCATGAATCTTTCTTAGTATCCCTAAATATTATTCAAGTACATAATAAGAATATAACAAATAATGGCCTCTTAGTACCCTATGGTGTGATTATGCTGTGATTTATTTAACTAATTCCAATTATTGGACTTCTTTTAGTTTTTCACTTTTGTAAATAATACTGCAGCAAACATTCTTATGTAGTCTTTTTTGCACATTAAAAGATTATTTCTCAGGTAAGTTCTCAGAACTGTATTTTCTGTGGCAAATGGTACAAACAGTTTTAGGTTTTTAATAGAAACTGACAAATTGCCCACTGGAAAGATCATACCCAGAAGGACTCCATAACCACCATGCCCCCATAGTTCCAGAATTATATGAATGTCCATTTCACTACATGTTTGTAGAGTAACTTGCACATTCGGGGGTTTAGCTGTGCTCATTTAAAGATGGTGAACATGACAAACACAAGAAGGCATTTGCTTGTTACCAAGGCATTTCACCAAGAAAATATGTCTCAATGTCCATGTCAAAAGAATTGTCTTTCTTTACCTTCATGATAGTCTTTCTTTAGCAGGGTTGGCTGAGGAAACATCAATATTCCCTACAAGAGAACTCACTAGCTTCCCTTAAAGGGAACTTCTTAATTCTCTCCTTTATACTTTGAAGGCAATGTGAAATAATCCATCTTCTGGTGGCATGATTGAGGGAAAATCTTGTCTCCAATTCTCTCAAGTTTACCCCTATAGGTGGCTCTAGGTAAATGCCTACTTGGTCTTACATAATATACTCATAGTGACCAAGACTTCAAATATCATTGTGGGGAATATTGATGGGAAAATGTGACTGGGCGTGGAGATCACTTACAGGACCAGATTGCCATATCTAATGTTGTCCATGAGAACATGAAGAGTTTCAGGAAGGATTTGATGTCATTGCTTTGAGAGAAACATTACAAATGATGTGTTCCCACCAGCTCTCTCCTGTCTCTTCCTTAAGTGCACCCCTCAATTCAAGGGTCACTATGAGCAGCTGAAGGTTCCTAGCACCCCAGGTAGGCAGGAATGTGTAGAGAGCAGTCCACTAGGAAACATCTACCCTGTTGCTGACCCTGCTCCCAAATAAGGAAGTGTAGATCAAGGAAGACATCTATGCAAGCTGTTCAATTTCTCTGACTTCCTCAATTCATGGGAAGTAGTTCTTTGGAAGTAACTAGAACTCTTGTTCTGCACTTTAAACACTTGACATTACAGTTCCTCCACTGAGCAGATATGAAAACTAAGCAAGAAGTTTAGTTGTATCTCCTGAATTGTTTTTTTTTTTTTATGTTTTATTTTATTTTTGAGAAAGAGAGTACTCAAGCAGCGTAGGGACAAAGAGAGAGAGAGGGCAGAGAGAGAATCCCAAGCAGGCTCCACACCAACAGTGCAGAGCCTGATTCAGGGCTTGAACTCACTAACAGTGAGATCATGACCTGAGCCAAAGTTGGACATTTCATTGAGCCACCCAGGTGCCCCTGTGTCTCCTGAATTATAATTAAATCATAAAAGAACCTGGGCTAGTGCTGGACATTTCCTTTTATTTGTTTTTAATAACACTGCTGCTGACTGCCAAAGTAATCACATGCATTATAGAGATAGAAAAAAGTACAAAGAATAAAATAAAAATCACTCATAATCCCAGAACTCGGAGAGTAACAGTTAACATTCCTTTTTTTTAATGTTTATTTATTTATTTTCTTAAATGTTTTTTAATTTATTTTTGAGACAGAGAGACACAGAGCAGAATCTGAGGCAGGCTCCAGGCTCTGAGCTGTCAGCACAGAGCCCGATGTGGGGCTCGAACTCACAAACCGCGAGATCATGACCTGAGCCGAAGTCAGACGCTCAACCGACTGAGCCATCCAGGTGCTCCTATTTATTTATTTTTGAGAGAGAGAGAGTAAGGGTGCACCCATGAGCAGGGGAAGAGCAGCGAGAGAGAGAGGGAGAGAGAGAATCCCAAGAAGTCTCTGTGCTGTCAGTGCAGAGCCCAACGTGGAGCTTGATCCCCTGAACCGTGAGATCATGACCTGAGCTGAAATCAAGAGTTGAACACTTAACTGACTGAGCGATTCGGGTGCCCCACCACTGTTAACATTCTTGGAGATATTTTTTCAACCTTTTGTCCATACATCTATATACATATAATCATCTCTTTTATGATCCTGAGATCATACAGTATTAGTATTATTTTGTAATCTCCTCTTTTCTCGTTGTAGGTTGTTTTTGATTTTGCAGCATTCAAAAATAAAATTGTGAGGAGACTTCTTGGTAGATACCTCCTCGTACATAGCTCTGATAATTTCCTTTGGACTAATACTTCAAAGGGAAGTTGCTGAGTTAAAGGTAATCACATTTTAGGGCTTTTGATAAATGCTGCTACATGCTTTCCAAAACTGTTGACAGTTTTACACAACTACTAACAGTATATAAGACTACCTGTTTACCTGCCTCTTCATCTACACTAAATAGTATTAGAAAAAAAAAAAAATTGGGGACGCCTGGGTGGCTCAGTTGGTTAAGCGTCCAACTCTTGATTTCAGCTCAGGTCACGATCTCATGGTTTGTGGGTTCAAGTCCTGCATCAGGCTCTGCACTGATAGTGTGGAGCCTGCTTGGGATTCTCTCTCTCTCTCTCTCTCTCTCTCTCTGCCCTTCCCCGGCTTGTGCACATGCATGCTCTCCCTCTCTCTCTCAAAATAAATAAATAAACTTAAAAAAAACTTTTTTCCCAATTTGATTTCTGCCAAATGGTATCCCTTTCATTTGTACTTGTCAAATGTTCTTGTTCTTATATAGAATTATTGGTGATTTGTATTTCTTTGTGCAATGTTTGCTCCTGTCCTTAGTTGTGCCTACATTTCTTGAACTGCAGTTAGGTCAACTTGGTGAGCCTGGTTCTGTGCAAAATCCTGGATGACTGAGACTGGCAATTGCTCCACACTGACGAGGAGATGCTTTTCCCATGCCCCTGGCCCTGGTAAGCTCCCCAGGGGCTCTCCCACAAGAACAGCTTCTTGCTTTGGTAAGAGTGGCCCATCTTACGCCATGGATTGTGTGCTGGGCAGACATTGATGATGACCATCATTGGCCTATGCAACTGGAAATGCTCTGCTCTTACAGACCATTCACACCTTGATCAAGCACCCAGTGAGGCAAAGCCAAGCTTTAGACTAGGAGGAGAGTGAAGAAAGATACAAAAAGCTTCTTGACCACCTACACAGAGGCACACATACCTGCACACACATGCATTCTGTTTGCACGTACATGCACATAAAATTGTCAAGAAACAAAACTAAAGGGTACATGATCAAAAGCAAATTATTCATATTATATTTCTTCCTGTCTTTCTCTAAAAATAATTTCTGACTGCCTAAAGGCAAATTAGTGCAGTAATACCAATCTGTTTACTCCTCTGATGGACCTATAATAGGCACTCAAAGACCTCCTCCCTTAAGTCTGTAGGCAAAAAGGAAACTGCTTCTCAAATGCATTGGAAAACCTTGATGTACTTTAATTATATCCATGAAGGACCATAATCTAGGGGCGGGAAACCTCCAGGTCTTTAATCTTCTTATTATAGTCCAAGTGTTTCATTGTATTTAAGAACCACTTAGACTTCTTACACTTCTAGTTACAATGTATTTTTTTCAATTTTTTTTTTTTATTTTTTAAGATTTTATTTTTGGGATGTGCCTGGGGTGGCTCAATCAGTTGAGCGTCTGACTCTTGATTTCAGCTCAGGTCATGATCACAGGGTCGTGAGATTGAGCCCCACATCAGGCTCCAGTCTGAGTGTGGAGCCTGCTTGGGATTCTCTCTCTCTCCCTCTGTCTCTCCCCAACTTGCCGGTGCTCTCTCTCTCTCAAAAAAAAAAAAAAAAGATTTTATTTTTTTAAGTTAATCTGTACACCCAACATGGGGCTTGAACTTACAACCCTGAGATCAAGAGTTGCAGGCTCCACCGACTGAGCCTGCAATTTATTTTTAAAGTAGCTGTTCTTTACTCATAGACTTCTGACATTTGGAGAGAGAATAATTTAAAATAAAAATTAAAAATAAAAGATTTATTTTATTTTAAATCAGTTTTAAATCAGAGGCCTTTTTACCTTTATGCTTTTATAAGATTTGTTTACAACGTTTTGATATTTTACTTGGTCATTTGGTCCTGGGTTTAAATTTTGGGGTTTTATTTTTATTTTTATTTTTTTTTAATTTTTTAATGTTTATTTTTGAGAGAGACAGAGACAGAATGTGGGGTTGGGGCAGAGAGAGAGGGAGACACAGAATCAGAAGCAGGCTCCAGGCTCTGAGCTGTCAGCACAGAGCCCGATGCAGGGCTCGAACTCACGAGCTGTGAGATCATGACCTGAGCCGAAGTCAGACGCTCAACCGACTGAGCCACCCAGGTGCCCCTAAATTTTGGGGTTTTAAAGAGTAGTGAATATGTAAAAATATGCAATTGCGGTCTCATCTGATGGTATACCTGAAATTAAGTTTCTAGTTACTCAGACTTAGTTGGGTTGTTTTTTTTTTTTAATGTTTATTTATTTTTGAGAGAGACAGACACAGAATGCGAGTGGGATGGGGGGGGGGGGGGCTGGGCACAGAATCGGAAGCAGGCTCCGGGCTCTGAGCTGTCAGCACAGAGCCCAACGCGGGGCTGGAGCTCAACAAACGGTGTGATCATGACCCGAACCGAAGTTGGACGTTCAACCGACTGAGCCACCCAGACGCCCCCAGACTTAGTGTTATCAGGTCATTGTAACAGCTTCTTGAGGTTCTACTGTGGTATGGGAATAAATATGGATAAAGAATATTAGACTTACCTCAGTGGGACATAAATCAGTCAAAGAAATAGTGTTTTCTGAGGACAATAGTAAATTAATGTGGATGAGAAATTGTTTTGTAAGGAATGGTAAGTATATTAGCTTATCATACAAAGAGACTGAGTAGTGGAGTACTGGGGATAGTGGTGTGGGGTGGGGAAGGAGCAGCTAATAGGTAACTAGTGGAGAGTCTAGGAAATCAGGTTCTCCGGCTGAAGGAGGAAGGGGGAGGGAGGACTTGATAACCCTGGCTTGCAAGCAAACTCAGGTACCCGCAATGCTACAAAGGGGCCCCTTTGCCATTCTTCAGTTCAAGTTAATTTTCTGCTTTTGCTCTTCTTTTTTCACCGAACAAATATTTATTGAGCACTTGCCACAGTACCTTTCTAGGAACTGGGACTAACAGCGGTGAAGAAGACAGACAAAATCCTGCCAAACTTCTTTAAACGTTTCATTTATTTTTGAGAGAGAGAGAGCGCACTGGGCTGGGGCAGAAAGAGGGGAGGACAGTTGATCCAAAGTGGGCTCTGCGCTGACAGCAGAGAGCCCGATGCAGGGTTTGAACTCATGAACCTTGAGATCATGACCTGAGCCGAAGTCGGATGCTTCACGGAAGCGGAAGCCCCCGCAGGTACCCCAAACTTCTTTAAACTATAGCCTCTATTTTCTCCTTCTGCTTTCACACTACCCTCTCAGTCTTCACTTCACCCCCCTACAACCTGATATCTTTTCCCAGCATCATGATGAAACAGCTCTCTAAAGACCAGTGACCTTCTAATCACTATAACCAATGACCCTTTCTCAGTTCTCATCTTCCTTGGACTCTGTAGTATTTAGTACCGCCTGATTCCCATCATTTTTTTAAGCCTTGGCTCCTTTGGGTTCTGTGATATGGCACTATTTTTAATTTGTTTCCTACAACTGTTACTGTTTTTTTCTCAGATTCCTTCTCTTGCCTCCTAAGTAAATTTTGGTGGTCCCTCAATCCTACACTCTGCTTATTTCATTTTCTCTCTCTCTCAGATATTTTCCCTTGATGATTCCTCATGGCTTAAATCTCTGGCTCTCTTTAGAAATATCCTGAATCTATATTCCCAGACCCAGCCATCTCCTTAACCCTAACCCCACATTTTGAGCCGTGTGCTGGAGGCTTCCATCTGGGGGTGTGGGCATGATGCTAGCACAGTATATTTAAAAGTGAAGGCAATGTTTGTACCACTCAGGGTTCTCAACTGCAAACAATAGAAACGCACTTTGGCTAAGTCACACAGAAAATGAATTCACCGGGAGGATATCAGGTGGCTCACTGGGCCAACAGGGAAGCCAGAGGACCAAGCATGGAAAACGGGCAGGAACCCAGGCAGTCTAGGGCACAGACAGCACCGCCAAATTCACCCCACAGGAGGAGTCTGTTGAGGACGCTACCTTGGAGCTGGCTGTCCCCCCATTTCCCCTGCCTCCCCCACGATCAGGGCTGGACTTCGATTTCTCAACCTAACTTTCAGTGTGGTGCCTAACTGCTAGCTTTTGTCTTATTCCCCCCAATTTAAAAAGCTGAGCTTGGGCTTCTAGTTGGTCTAAGTCATGCCAAAACTGACTTCTAATTCTCTTCAGCCTCCCATAAAAGGAAAGGGATTCTGACGCAGGCCAAGAAAAAAATGCAATTAACAATCATTTTTTATTTTTTAGAGTCACCTCATTTCTTTAAGTTGCCACTTGCATTTAATGCTGACATCATTCTATCCATCACTGGGAACTGCACCTCAGTAATCTCCTTTACTCCACCTCTCCCTCAGCTTCCGAGGCAGTCATCCAGGTCTGTGAGGGTTTTGTTTATTGTACATTCATTTGTTGTTTTCCTTCACACTCTTTTCTTCTTGGACCTTTCTGCAGCTACCTCTCCACTGCAACAGCCTCCTAATTGCATGCCCCACTTTCAATGCCTCCTCCAATTTATCCACCCACAGGTTAATTTTTCTGTGACAACACTTTGATCATATCGCTTGCTGCTAAAACTACATTGTTGATAGATGTCTCAGCCTGGCATCCAAGGATCTTCACAACAAGAATCCCAAGGAGACCACGAGGCAACTGGGGTGGTGAAAATGCTTGACCTTCAGATGCAGATTGACATGGGTTCAAACCCTGATTTTCTCACATTCTAATTGTATACTCCTGAGGCTCCTTTTTTTGGTCTGAAAAGTGAGGGTAATAAAACATATCTCCTAGGGCATTCAAAAGCTCTTTGAAAGTCAGAATGGTGTTGTTAATAATTTGCATCTAGGTTGCAACATCAACTCACAGATGCTTATGCTGGGCAATATTCAATTACAGACCTGTCTGATTCAAAACCTTAAGTCAGTTGCCATCAATGTGGTTTTAATGCAGGCAGGTTGGGATCAGTATTCTACATGTTTTGGGGGCTGGCAATCTAACCATCATTTATAGCATTGTTCCTGATTTCAAACAGCTGACTTACAAATGACCTTTTGGAAATATTTTACTTGCAAGTAGAGAACTTCCTGTGTTATTAATTTTGAGAGTTGAATTTCCCCGATTGGCTGCTTTCCACTATAACATTGCTCTTTTAAAGTATTTCCCTGCAGAATTTCAATTTTGTGAGAGGCTGCTATGAATTCCTTGTGGGGGAAAAAGTGTACAGTATTGGTGGACAGATGAAAATTATTGGTTGTCATGTCTAAGGTTTGCCCAACATCCGAGAAATGTGGTGAAGCCCTAGCACATAGAAATTTTGAAGCTGGTTCTACAATCTCAAAAAGTTTTAAGCCCCACTTCATGGTATAAATGCTTGGTTGGCACCAGGAAAATTTAACTCCACAGCCCAGGCTGGGTCTCTTCTCTCTGCCAGTTGTGAATGGCACCATCAGAGCAATCAACATTAATGTGTGTCCACGTCCGTTCACTCACTCTTGTATCCACACAGCAAACCCCCTCAGTGAGGCAAGTTTGGCGATCCCCGCAGGATAGATTTCATTCACATAAGCTCTTGCCAAGAATTTACAGGACTGCTAATTGCTTGGTTCTCTTCTGAGGTCAGTAAGTCTGGAAAGTCTTAGGTGAAAGATAGCAATCATGCCAAGATTAGTAAAACAGTTATTTAATAAGCATGATATTTTAAACCAGTCTCTGCAGATACAGTTTGCGGGTGAATGTGTGAATTAATATGCGCTGCAACATATTTTCTTTTTGTTTTTGCATCTTTAATGATTTGTAAAAATGAACGCATTTAGGATATTATTAAAATAATATAGAAGTCAAATCCCTTGTATCTCTCTCTACCTTTGCCTTCCCCCACCCAGTGTTATTTCCTAGAGGCAATTACTTTTTAACAATTTGGGGTATCTCCTCCAACACTCTTTGTTTTTTTTTCCCTTGCAATAATCTTAAAGTTATCCCTGGGCATGCTTTATGGTTAGAACCCGAACAACACTGCCATTTAGCCTCTTACAGATTTTAGAACTCTTTCACACGCTGCTTATGTTAAACATAGAAGCTCGCTCTTTTTTCCAAAAGGAAAACTTTTAAGTTTTTTTTTTTCTCTATAATACTTATGTTCATGTGGGCAATCTATACAATTCCTTGACTATTGGGTTTAGTCTTTAAAATAACATTAGGTGGGCGCCTGGGTGGCGCAGTCGGTTGAGAGTCCGACTTCAGCCAGGTCACGATCTCGCGGTCCGTGAGTTCGAGCCCCGCGTCAGGCTCTGGGCTGATGGCTCAGAGCCTGGAGCCTGTTTCCGATTCTGTGTCTCCCTCTCTCTCTGCCCCTCCCCCCGTTCATGCTCTGTCTCTCTCTGTCCCAAAAATAAATAAAGGTTGAAAAAAAATTTTTTTTTAAATAAAATAAAATAAAATAACATTAGGACAACAAGGGGCGCCTGGGTGGCTCAGTTGGTTAAATGCCCGGCTCTTGATTTCAGCTCAGGCTGTGATCTTGCGGTTTGCAGGAACGAGCACTGACAGTGCAGAGCCTGCTTGGGATTCTCTCTCTTCCTCTGTCTCTGCCCCTCCCCTGCTCGTGCTCTGTCTCCCTCTCTCTCTCTCTCAAAATAAATAAACAGGAAAAAAAATTTTAATAACAAAATAGGGGTGCCAGGGTGGCTCAGCCATTTAAGCTTCCAGCTTTGGCTCAGGTCATGATCTCATGGTTCATGGCTTCAAGCCCCCCCATTGGGGGTGCTGACAGCTCAGAGCCTGGAGCCTGCTTCAGATTCTGTGTCTCCTTCTCTCTCTGTCCCTCCCCAGCTTGTGCGCTCTCTCTCAAAAATAAATAAACATTAAAAAAATAAAATAAAATGAAAATAATAAAATAAAATAACATCAAGACAATGAAATAAATGGAGTGGAAAACCCAACATACTTTTAAAAACTAAAAACAACACAAAAAACACTTCATTATTCTTGACTGACACTTTTTTTCCCCTAAAGGTTGTTTTACTGTAAAACAATAAAGAAAACACTGACATGAAATCATTTAAGTACCTGATCCTGTCCAACCACTAAAAGGATGTCTTTTTGCCTTGGCCTCAACCAACTGGGAAATAGTATTGCAAGAATTCGGGCGTAGGAGGTGTATTCTGGGCTGGGGCTTTTGGCCACTTAAGGAATCAAGTAGAACCTTCCTCTTCCTGGGAATGTCCCACTTTTGAACAAGAACAGATAGGTAAAAACAGCAACATTTAAACTGCTCAGTTTTAAATGTTATTACTTTGTAAAAATATTTTTTCCCTCCATTCCTTTCCTCCATTTGGTATCAGAAAAAGTTTTATAAATATCATGAAACTGATTTGGCTGTAAATGGAGTTAAGGTACCAAAACAAAGTGGACTGAAAAACCCAAGGCACAAACAGAAAACCCTATGTAAACCCTCAAGTGTGGTCTTAGGGGTTTACAGTTCACAGGAACAGTCAACTCAACCCCTGTGCAATGCGACTCCTTGGAGAGCTGTTGGATCCACACCAACGACACAGGGGACCTCAAACAATGTATTCTTAGAATGACACTGAGAAAACAAAAGTCAAGAAGCCTAGAGAGTTTATAGTTACCTTTCAAGGTCATCTGGCTAATTAGAGCAAAACAAACAAATCAATATGTAAATCTTTCATTTTTCTTCAAATCTTTGACAATAGGTGTTGTATGTCTTTAAAAGTATTGTGAAACTGCTTCAGCCATAAACTCTTTTTGACATAGAGGGGAAGGTAACTATGCAGAGTCAAGCTTCTATGTATGAAGAGAATGGTTTTTTTTGTTTGTTTGTTTTTGTTTTTTTCAACGTTTATTTATTTTTGGGACAGAGAGAGACAGAGCATGAATGGGGGAGGGGCAGAGAGAGAGGGAGACACAGAATCGGAAACAGGCTCCAGGCTCTGAGCCATCAGCCCAGAGCCCGACGCGGGGCTCGAACTCACGGACCGCGAGATCGTGACCTGGCTGAAGTCGGACGCTCAACCGACTGCGCCACCCAGGCGCCCCGAAGAGAATGTTTTAAACTTGTATTATTTGATATAGCTATAGTTGGCCTTTTGCAATAATTGGCCTCCTGAAAAATGGCATATATTTTACATTTGCCTGAATTAAATTGCACTTGAGGGGCTGAAAGTGAGGGGGAGGGGAGTTCTGTACTGAAAATAATCTAAAGGGGCACCTGGGTGGCTCAGGCGGTTAAGCATCCAACTTAGGCTCAGGTCATGATCTCACGGTTCATGAGTCTGAGCCCCACATGGGGCTCTCTGCTGTCAGTGTGGAGCCCACTTAAGATCCTCTGTCCCCCTCTTTCTGCCCCTCCCCTGCTCTGTGTGTGTGTGTGTGTGTGTGTGTGTGTGTGTGTCTCAAAAATAAATAAATTAAAAAAAAGAAAATAATCTGAAGATAAATCCTTTGAAGAATCTAAATGCCTATCCAGTAATTGGTAATCATATAGTATATTTGGGTTGTTATGTGTGTTTGATGATAATGTCCAGCTACATTTTCATTTTGAAGGATTTACGTTCAATCTTCCATTTTATTATGGCAGAGTTTGTCAGATCTAATTTGATAAATATAAAACAGAAAAATTAATACTGGCTGCTTTAAAACAGTTGGGCATTGGTTGTTGAAATAATGTATTCAGATTGACTAGTTTTCAGAGTTCTTCTATGTTTGTCCAATATTAATAAATATTTATTGACCAGCTTCTCTGTAATAGGCCCTGAGTATAACAGTTTAAGCAAAAACAGACACAACACAAGCCCACTTATAATAATAACAGCAGCTAATACCATGTACTTACAACATAGTGGGCCCTGTGCTAAGCGCTTTACATGTATTATATAATTGTATCTTCTCAATGACTCTAAGAATTAGAAATGGTATCATCTTCATTTCACAGATGAAAAAACTGAGGCACAGAGAGAGTGTTGCATACCTACCAAGTGGTAGCATTGGGATTTTAGTCTAAGTAGTATGATTCCAGAATCTGTACTCATCACCACGGGGATGCACTACCTCTCCTATATTCTAAAAGCTCTCCTGGGGCGCCTGGGTGGCTCATTCGGTTAAGCGTCCGACTTTGGCTCAGGTCATAATCTTGCGGTTTGTGGGTTTGAGCCCCGCATCGGGCTCTGTGCTGACACCTCAGAGCTGGAGCCTGCTATGGATTCTGTGTCTCCTTCTCTCTCTGTCCTTCCCCCACTTGGGCTCTGTCTCTCTCTGTCTATCAAAAATAAATAAACGTAAAAAAAATAAATAAAAACTCTCCCTGTGCTATATAATATAATGGGTGAGGCATTTATTGAATAATCATGGAAGTAAATGAAAAAGTATAACTCTGATAAGAGCTATGAAGATAAGTATGGCAGGAACTCTTTGGCTAGCTGTCACCAGAATGTTTCTCTTTTCCTTCTGCTTACAAAGTTAGGCTGTACTTCCCAGCCTCCCTTGCAGTTAAGTGTGCTCATGCACCTAAGACGTGGCCCGTGGAATGTGGGTAAAAGTGACAGGCATACTTCCAGGGCTTCCAAGCTTCCTGATTGATCCTCTATGTTGTTCCACTATTACTCCCATTCACTAGCTGGAAAAAGTACAGTCCAAGATAGAAGCCTGGGTCCTTGAGTGACTTCATGGAGCAGAGTCCCCCGATGGTCTGCATTGGATAGTGATAAGAGTGAAAACATTTGATTATATTAAGCTAACAGAAATTTGGGGATTGTTTGTAATAGCAGTTAGCTTATCCTGACTCACACAGAAAAAGAAACCTTGAAGTTGAATGATGCAGAAGGAAAAAAAAAAAATAACTCAAACATGTGACCTTGAATTCATAATTAGCTTGGAGATGGTGTGTAAACAACTAGTGGAGGTAGAATTACCTGACAACTTTGTTATGTCATGGCAAAAGATTTGCTACAACTGTTGCCTGTGCAGCTCAGAAGGTAGCACACTACTTGCCTAGTAAGCCTATAGCTCTAGAGGAAGATTTTTGGAAAGAGCTAGAGTAGTAATGTGTGTTGGCTACTATTTGCTATCGTTAGTGAAGTATCACAAGAAAGAGAAAAACTCAAGCAAGAATTGGCTGATTTGGAAACGGAAATAAAAGAGACTTAGAGAAGTTCAGAAATTTGGAAGCTAGAAGATTAGAAAGCTGACTACTTCTAGATACCCAGATAAGAAACAAAATGTTAAAAACCTTTGAGCAGCAAAGGTCCATTTAGATCCAGTCTACAGCAATGGTTTGATTAAGAGTGTGGTCTTCTCAAGTGCCTGGGTGGCTCAGTCTGTTAAGCGTCTGACTTTGGCTCAGGTCATGATCTCATGGTTTGTGGGTTCGAGCCCCATGTCAGGCTCTGTGCTGACAGCTCAGAGCCCGGAGTTTGCTTCGAATTCTGTGTCTCCCTCTCTCTCTGTCCCTTCCCTGCCCGTGCTCTGTCTCTGTCTCTCTCCCTCTCTCAAAAATAAATAAGCATTAAAAAAAAAAAAAAAAAAAGAGTGTGGTCTTCTCATCCAAGTCTAATGGCTTGAATTAGCCCCCACCCCCATTAAATTCAGAGAGAGAGGAACTGGGAAAGGAAAGGAAAAACATAAATCATACTTAAGAATTATGTGTAGAAAAGAAGTATGGGTGTGGTTATTGGCACATGTTGCTGACTGGAAGAAAACAGATCAGAAGCCTACCAAGTTTTTGAGGGAATCATGTTCTCAAAGAAATCCTTTGATTATTTGAGTCGGAAATAACCTTTGGATCTCATATTTGCACCAGGAAGAAGTGAGCCGAACAGCCTGTGAGGAAGGTGTGTTCCTCAACACCCTGTCACAGAATAGCAAAGCCAGAGGCCATGGAGTATAACGAACAAGGAAATACCTTGGAAAGAAGAGTAAGATTTAAGTGAGGAACTTGCCTTACCCTTCATAATGCTTATCCCAGCATTCTGGTTATGTAAGCATTATGCTTATCCCAGAAATCTGGAATTACTATAGACAAATGGTCACTATATTTCTCCTCCCAGTTGTCCTTTTTCTGAATGAGCATTATTTCATTTTTCCTGTCTTTGCCTATATATATCTATCTATATATATATATAAATATATATAAATATATATAATTATAAATATATATATATTTTGGGGGGTTGCTTCACTAGTTCGGATGAACATGGGCTAATTTTGTAAAAATAAAGGTAACTGAAACAGAGGCTGATTTATCATGAAGTTAACGAAACTTAAGCTCTAGAGGTCTCTCCCAAGGCTTTTCCAAGGCCCTGGGAAAGTGTCTTTCCACTACAATCTCTCCTTTGTCACATCTCCCTTTATGTCAGGTGGTGCTGGAGTGGCCTCGGATAGTTTCGGTATATGGCTAAGAGAAAGCCGAGTTGAAGATACATTTAATGTCAGGCTTAATGAGACATACTTACGTGGGTTACAGTCACATTTAATTAAATTATTGCTGGCTGCCGTTGTTTAGCAATAGATTCCAGGAATATTCCTATGGGCCATTGCACTGATTTGCCCAGCATCCTGTCATGGAGGTGGTAGGACTAGGGATCATAATATACTATGAACATATGACTAGCACTGAAAGTGTGTGGGTCTTGTGGGAGAAATAAGGTTTGAAACATAAAAAGCCAGAAGTTAGCCCAGGGGATATTCTTCTAATCATTATATACATGATATATATTTGGTTCTCACTGATGTCAAATAAAATAGAAGTTCAGTCAGGAATATATACTCAATAATACAGTATGCATAATTTAAAATTCACCATACATTTTATTTATTTTCTTTTTTCTTGTAAATTATTATTTTTTAAATATTTATTCATCTTTGAGAGAGAGACAGAGACAGAGGGAATGAGTGGGAGAGGGGCGGGGTGGGGGGGGGGGGACAAAGGATCCAAAGCAGGTTCTGTGCCGACAGCAGCAAGTCTGATGCGGGGCTCGAACTTACAAACTGTGAGATCATGACCTGAGCCAAAGTCAGACGCTCAACTGACTGAGCCCCCAGGCACTCCTACTTATTTTATTTTTTAAAATGGGAATCGCATGAAATAGAATTCATCAGAATTCCTGCATCAATACTAGAAACAACTTGTACTATGTGTGCAAAGTGGTTTTTTATGCATTCCAACTACATCCCAATAATAAGACAACTTTGACAAACCATGCTAGAGGAAAAACTAAATTATCTTTTTTATCCTCTCTTAAAAAGTTATTTAAAAAGCACTGTCATGTTCATAACACTGATCTCATGGACCTGGTGTAACACTGGAATAGGGTTAGGTGTATACAACATCTGGATATAAAACCTGTTATATAGCAGGATCCCCGTAAAAGATATCTATTAAGAAAAAAGAATCGTTGTCATATGAAGAAATAATCAGAGTATGCAACCGAGAAATTTAGTAAAAAACAAATTGGAGTTAACGTCCAGCAATTAAATGTTATATTTCTTGATTTTATAAGATTTGTAGTATTTGTAGGCTTCTTAAAATGTGTAATCTGTTGTGATTTTTCTCTAAATAAATACTCCATTTAACCTAATTTTATACATTTATGTATACATATATATGAATATATATACATATATATGAATATATATATACATATATATGAATATATATATATATATATTTTTTTTTTTTCTTAGAATGGCCCCACCAATAGTAAAAGCTTCGGGCTGCACAAAAGATGACTCCTTCTCTGAATTAAAAAATATATATCTGTATACTAGTATATCACTGGAAGTTCTTATTCTTTTAATTGACCTAAGGCAGAGAGTGTAGCTTGCGGACACAGAAGACCAGCTGTCAGAACTGGGGCTTCTCAAACATTAAGTGGTTAGGCTTAATAGGAACTTACAGATATAAATATGCCCATAGTAGGTAAATAATTTAATTTTGAAACAGGAGGAAACTCTGGATACCATTTAGTCTGTAACCTCAACTAATCTTGGCTGCCTAATGGCCTGTCTCTACGTGGTATGATATTCAGAAGACATACAGGTCTGATATCCAAAAGGGACATGAAAAGTAATTTAGGGAGGATTTTTAGGGGGGATTTTTAAAGAGGCACCCCCGAGGGCTGGGGGGGAGAAGTATGCTGCAATACAGAAACAAAATGTTTAACGATCCTTTTAACCATCTAATTCTAAGTCCCTCTCATTATGGTAGTTGCTAACCTCCTTTTTCTCATCTCCCTTCTTCAGGCTGTCCCTTTCACCCGCAACCTGTCTAGAATGACTCTAATTCCTCCCTATCTCAGCTCTTAATTACTGTATACATCAATTTAGTTGATGAGCACCTCACAATTCTCTTTATTACTCTGATCCACACAACCAAGTCCCAAGAGGAACTTTGGAAACCACTGGAAGGTCTTTAGAAGGATGAAGAACAGGGTGAGCAGGGGAGACAGAAGGACAATGAAGGTTGTGTACATCATTTGGTTACAAGTCCAGTCCTTCCCTTTGCAAATGAATAAAGTGAATCCCAAATAAGTTTAGAGACTTGACGCTCACCTACTGAGTCTCATGGAATTGGGCTGAGAACTCAGGCTTACTTTACTAAAACCCTTTGTTAGAGTTCATTAGTAGGCAGTCCTATGTTATGCCCTGTAAGGGGTTGCTTTGCAACTCTGGTGCAAAGAACATCAGGGGAAGTAAGGAAGTCTGAGTTCTAGCTCTGCTTCGACCAGGCTCCATGACCTTGGGCAGATCACGTCCTTTCTAAGGCTCAGTGTCCTCCCTGAAAAGGAGGCAAGGGTCTTGTCCAGCACTAACATTCCTTGTCTCCAGTTTGTCTTGAGCCCTAGCATTGGTGGTGGCCTTGAGTTAGGAACACTTGCCCCATATATCCCCTACTGGGACAGAGGGAGAACCCGAGGAAGGGAATCCTCCCGCATCTTGGTTGCCTCCTTGGTGTCCTCGTAGGACCCACGGGGTGACCATCTTTTGTCCAAGGGGTTCTAGACTTGGGCTCCAGGGGTACTCCGCAGGCTCCCTGGGGGCTACGAGAGAGAGTCCCTCGATGCTCCTGAGAATCTCAGGCCTGAGGCCACCCCTTATCTCCACCTATTCGTAACCAGCTTCAAGACCCAAGTCCTACGCCCTCGGCAGGACCACTGCGCAAGCGCAGCCACTATTCCGGCTCCAGGAGGCAGGAAGCCGAGGCCGAAGCAAGGTGAGAGGGAAGGGTCGACAAGTCCCCGCCTCCGTGTTGTCACGTGGGAGGCGGAGTCGGAAGCGTGACGGCGTGCGCGGGGGCGGAGCTACCGCTGCGCGCGGGCGCGGGGGCGGGGCGCGGCGCGGCGTTCACGGCTGCTGCCTGGGAGGGAGGCCGGGCTGGCGGCGGAGCGGTGCGGCTCTCAACCTGACGGAGAAGTGGCCCAGGCGGCCGCGGTTGACTGTCCCGGGGCGGACGGACCGACGGACGACGGAGGCGGGGGCTAGGAGTCGAGCCGGGCGACTTAGAGAGTGAGCGGGTCAGGCTCAGCGTTGGCCAGTCTGTCGGTCCGCTGAATGAAGTGCCCGCCCCGCTGAGCCCCGAGCCCGGCGCTTTCCCCGCAAGATGGACGGTTTCGCCGGCAGCCTCGGTGAGTACGGCTGGGGACTCCTCCGGCTTCTGCGCAGGGTGGGAGCCTTGTTCTGTCCAAACACAGCCCAGGCCCTGCTCTCCACCCTGCCCCTGGGGATGGTAGTAGTTCCACTGCACATGTTCCCCTCGAGGCTGCCGCCCCTCTACTGGCTCTGGTGGACTCAGAACCCCTCCCCTCCCCCATGCCCAGCCCTCCCCAGCAAGACCCTCCCTTCCTCCCAGCGTCCCCTTCAGTGCAGGGCCCTCCTTCCCCAAAGTGGAAACCCCCTCTCTCAGAGAGGCCCCCCCCCCAGTAACTGGTACACCCCTCCCATCCACTCACGGCTCCCCCCACAGACCCATCTTCAGGGTTGGAGCACCCCTTTCTGAAACCCTGACCTCGCTTCAGGGCACAACATTCCTCCCCCTTTCCACATACTGAACTCTCTTTCAGAGTGGAGGCACCCCTCACCCACGCAGAGGGTCCCTTTTTAGGGTACGGACCCCCATTCCCTCTTCAGGAAGAGGGCACCCCCCCTCAGTCTTCACTTTAAATTTGGAGGCTGCTTTTAAGTATCTTTCGGTGTCTGACAACTTCCCTTCTCTCCTTCCACTTCTCTGAACATTTTGCAGTGGTGGAGAGAACTAGAAGCACTGAAGCATCATTTGCTTAATACAGGAAAGGAAGAGGTGCATCTGTGTTGGGGGACCCTCTTTAAAAGAAGAGTGAAAGCAGAAGTATTTTCTGGCTCTGCGAGCATGCTGGGGAGAAGTAATCCTGCCCAGTGAATCCATAGGAAAGGGGGCCTCTGTCAGGGAAAGAAAGGATTCTCCATTTTTGGAATATGTTGTCTTTGTGGAATGGAAGAGGTTATTAAGTAGGCTGCAGTATCCTTCCAGTGTTCCCTTTCACCAGAATAAAGGTAGTAAATTTTGTAACTAAGGGAATCAGAACTAGAGGCTGGTACTCAACTGCCCTATAATCTGTGTCTGGAATTACTATTCTTTGAGGCCATTGGAATCTGGTTACTGTAAAGATTGAGCTCAACTGTTAGGATGGTGAGAGAAACAGTTTCTGCTTTGGCTGATTCTGCAGTTATGTGATACCTGCTGCTGGATTTATATTTTCAGTGTTTTATGTGGAGGTAGCTTGTCTTCAGAAGCCTTTCTTTTGCATTTCTTGATAATAAATCCCTGGTTGGTGAGTGTTCATGGATCAGTGCATGATCTGGCCATAGGCCATACTTTATTCAGCCATGTTGGGATTAGATGAATTTTTTTAAATCTAAAGTAAAAAAGTTAGTCGAAGAGCATTGGACCCATTACTGGTATTAAATAGTAAAAACCCTAATTTTGGCCCTGACCCTCTATGGGAAGAAAAGAAAAACACACACTAGAGTGCTGTGAGAGTGGAAATCCTAAAATAGGAGACAACTGAGTGTTTCTCTTTCTTCCCAAAGGCACCTGTTGCCCATTATCTAACCTTTGATGTCTTATAATTCCTTACATAGTGAGGTTGTTTCATTCTTGACTCCTTTTAAAGAGGCATCAATTTTTCACTGCTTTTTAATTTTTTTTTTTTAAGCCTCATGGGTGCATTTATTCGCTAATCATGACTGAAAGACTTGTCCTATATGTTCACAAAGAAGTGATCGTATACTAGGGCAAAAATTGAGCATAGTGGGAGATGTTGTGGGACTGAGATATCGCTGCATTGTCGGCTCCTCAGCTTTTAGGAATGGTGGGTGACTACTCAGTAGAAATCCGCTTTTATTTCTTTTCTTTTTGATTCCAAGGACTTGTGGAAGGCTTGCCAAGGCTTCATTTTCTCTAAGTGTTTTGAGGGAGTCTTTCTTACTAATTGGGGGCACTTAAGTTTATTTTGAAACAGTAGATACGCCTTGTTAAATAACTTTATCCCTTCTTATCCAATTCATGAGGCAACTGATATGAGAGATTGGACTATGAAGATGAACCGTTGTTGGGGCTTCACTTTTCATAAAGAGTTTTATAGCGGACCCCAACGGTAGATATTTTTTGTATTCATTTGATGCCATCCTTGAGCGGATGAGACTTTTCTTTAGATATGGTGTTGATCAGCTGCAGGGGAGATGCCTCTCTCTAAAGAGAGGAACCTCTGTCAACAGAGAAGGAAAGAAATGGTTCCTGGAAGTATTTCTGAAGCTGCTCCTGATGAAGCTAGTTTTCAACAGGAGCTCTGTGCTTTCTCTTTCTGTCCCCCTTGTAAGAGTAAAACTAGGCCCCATCTTAATTGAAACCTCTAAGGGATGAGGGGTGGGGGAGGGGTAATGCTGGTATATTTTACTGGTAGTCTTTAAACAGAGCTTTGCTTAGCTCTTGCCAAATTGCTTGTTTCTGTTCCCTGCAGTTCATTTAGTCTAGAGCTTACATTGATCTTTATTTTATCATTAAGAGAGCCATGAATGTAAAGGCAAGCACTTGTATTCTAGAAGGTGCTTAAAACTTTTTTTTTTTTTAAACTAAACAATTCAAAACATGTGAAGTTCCTCTGGGGCCACAAGTATTGAAAGCATTTATTTATTCTCAAGGAGGTATACATGTATATCTCCTTTTGTATACCAGATGGGTTCTTGAAAAAAAAATGTGAGCAAACTACACTTATATAAGCAGAAAAGTTAGGTGCTTTATAAACAGAATGATTCCAGAGAAGCTGATTATTTAAGGGAGTCTTCTGCTGAATAATAAGATCCATTTGTAAAGTGGAAATCTTAAAATTCAAACTGTACCCATAATGGTTGAGTGTTTAGATAAGGACAACACTATTATAGGCATTTTATAAGATGTACAATGGCAATTAAAACTGTGTAGTGGTTTTTGAAATTGTTGAGAGCAGTGTTAGGGGATTGGTTATGTTATATGTGTCTCATTGAAATTATATACTGGTGTATTACTTTTTGTTTTACATAAAAAGTAAAGGATGCTTTTAATCTCTGCCGCCGCTGAATTTTAGGCGGTTTGGCTGGCAGGTGCTTGTAGTCTGGAATTTCCCTTAGGCATAGAATCTTTTAGTTCACAGACTATGGTAATTTAAAAAGGCAGCTACTTTGGAAACAATTTAAAAAAAAAATTAGGGTGGGGGGGAAGTACCCTGAACAATCTATCTTGATATCCTGCCTTCAAATTACTACACACACACAGACCCACTTAACCCTCCCACCCCGCGCCCAGACTTACTTAGGTGCATTTCATCCTTAGTCTTTTTTAGCATCTCTTTTTCATAACAAAGGTATTTTTTTTAATATTTAATTCATTTTTGAGAGAGAGACAGAGCATGAGCAGGGGAGGGGCAGAAAGAGAGGGAGACACAGAATCCGAAGCAGGTTCCAGGCTCTCAGCCGTCAGCACAGAGCCCAAAGTGGGGCTTGAACCCACGAACCGTGAGATCATGACCTGAGCCGAAGTCGTATGTTGAACCAACTGAAACACTCAGGCACCCCACAAAGGTTTTAATTTTAAGACTTTTATCTTGGAATTAGCCTAGGGGTTTGTCAGTGCTTATACTTAAAAAAAGAAAAAAAAAAAAAAGGCTGTAGTTAACCATATCAGTTTTAACTTTCTGCTCCAAAGGTTAAAAAACAAAACTCAAAAGTTTTTAAAAATAAAAATGTCAGTAAATGAAATTGTAGGGTTAGTATCTGTAAGAAATGTTACATTTTGGTACAGGGTATATGAACAAACAATAGCAGTGTGCTTCCATTTATTAAATATTTTAAGAAAACAATCTTAACATCACAATATTAGAACTATTTTCATCTCATATATACTCTTAAAGAAACGATGCAGTATGTGATTTTTAAGTATTAATCTAGTCTTAAGCACTGTTTATTCACATAAAAATGTTTCTCATACAATATTACTTGGGGAACTTTTTATTTATTAGTTGTCTCTTGAAGGGCTTAAAATAGGCTTAAGTTATATAAGAAATGAATAGTAACTCTTAGATGGTTACTACAACATCTGTGACATGAGCTTAGAGTATTTCTTAGTGTGCATGTGGGTTAGTACCTGTTTTGTGACCAGTACTGTACTTGGTTGTTCTTATGGGAAGGACAAATATAAGACATGCTTCTTGTCCTTTAGGAGTTTACTCTCTGGTTTTAAATAGATACCCAGAGATGTTTAAGCATGAGGAAGGACCAGAAATGGGACTAGAGAGGAGAAACACCATTTAGAATGCCGTGCTATGTATAAAGCATGTAACTTCCGAGACAGAACATGTGGAGATTGCTGAATGTACCTCTATAGAGCCTGGCTTTTTAAGACAATGAAATAATTTATTTAGCTCTCCAAATACAGGGAGTGGAATTACTAGGTCTTTTCCACCTTATGTTTGAGTAACATGTAGGATAAGTATTGTCTTAATTTTATGTCTATGAGTCTATTTCTATAGCATGTAAAACTTCAGTATTCCTAAGAAATTTGAGAACATTTTTATTTTGAAATGGGTAGGTTCTAAGACTTTTAATAAGTCTAAGGAAGTAATCCACTTCAGCTATAACCTCAGTATGGAAGATTCTCAAATCTGGAGTTTATTTCTGTATCTGTGTATGATCTCTTGTCCTGTAGTTTTAGCTCTCTCAGACTATTATAATGTCTTAACATTGCATATTGCTTTATAATTTACAATTACTTTATCTCACTTAATCTTCACACTAATCTTGGGAGAGAAGAAATTATTCTCCTTTTATAGATGAGGAAACAGGTTCAGAGAGTTTGTGATTTTTTAAAAAAAGACTATTTGAATCCAGGTGTTTCTTTTTCCTTTCTTACTTTTTTTTGGGGGGTGGCTAATTTGTTGAATTTATATCCAGTGAAAACACAATACAAAGAAGAAAGAAAAATAAATGATCTTTCCTTTAGCTCATCTGTATGCAGCCGATGTGAACATGTTGATATACTTGTTTTTAGTCTTTTTCTATGCCTAATTTTTTTTTTAATGTTTATTTATTTTTGAAAGACAGAGAGCAAGAGCGAGCAGGGAGGGTCAGAGAGAGAGGGAGACACAGAATCCGAAGCAGGCTCCAGGATCTGGGCTGTCAGCACAGAGCCAGTGCGGGGCTTGGACTTACGGACCGCAGGATCATGACCTGAGCTGAAGTCGGACGCTTAACTGACTGAGCCACCCAGGCACCCCTCTATGCCTAATTTTTTACACAGTAAAATCATACTATAGATCCAGTTTTGTTGTGTTTTTGTTTTTTTGCTTTTTTTGGATACTGACCATTTTTTTCCACTTGAACTCCGATTTTTCTTTTTCTTTTTTTTAAAGTTTATTTTGAGAGAAAGTGCAAGTGGGGGAGGGTAGAGAGCCGGGAGAGAGAATCCCAATCAGGCTCCACACTCGCAGCATGGAGCCAATCTCAGGGCTCAAACTCACAAATTGTGAGATTATGATCTGAACCTAAACCAAGAATGGGACACTTAACTGACTGAGCCACCCAAGTGCCCTGAACTCTGATTTTTCTGATGGAGTTCAATATTCTTTTCTGTACCCTACTACTAACTCTTTATAACCTACTCCTGCATCTAACATATCCTGAATCTGAACTCCTCTTCCTCTAAATCAGCTTCTTTTCCTTATTATCCATTGTCTGTATCATCCAGCCTTGAAATATCAGAACCATGTTTGATCCCATGCCATTTTTGCCTGCCACATTAAAATGTCTTCTGGGACTTTTCAATTCTTGTCCCCTTTTCTCATCCCTTACTTTCCTTTTCCCCAGCTACAGTTCAAATACTTAATTATTCCATGTTTGGATTATTGCATAGCCTAAAGAATTTCCACCTTGTCCAGTTTATTTTATATGGGGTCGGAGGAGGGGGGCTTCAGGTTAATATTCCTAAGGCAATGCTATGATTGTGCCATTCACTCTCTCCGCTTCATTGCCCTGGTGACCGAATTCAAACAAGTTAGCCTTGTTCTCTAGGTCCTCCATTATCTCCTTGTACAGTCTTAAGCTCTGGCCAAAGATGACCTGTGTCTTGTTCCCCAAATTTTGGTGCTTTTTCATCCCTGTGACTATTTCTCAGTACCCTTCAAGCCCCAACTCAAATACTGTTTCCTTTCTAAATGCCTTTCCTTGTTTGTTCCCTTTCATTCATTCCCAGCCCAAAGTACTGAACTTTTATCCTAAGAGCATTCTTAGGGCACTTATCACGGGATATTTCTTCTTATAAGGTAGAAATAATTATGATGAGTCTTAGAATTATTATTAGTTTCTCCAGCCACATTATAAACCCATTGAAGACTAACACTCTTGTGTGTCTTTGAAAGCTCACAGCACAACATTGGAGATTTTATGATCCAGCAAAATGTGGGGAAAAAATTAGGGGACCAGTATATAATGGACAACTTACAACCTTCACTTTCACCATTGTTTCATAAAAGAAAGAGCTTTTGAAGATGAAAAAATTATATACAATCTCAGAATAGAGTCCTTTAAAAAATCACTCATTATGTTCTTATTTTTCTTGTTTCACCTGAAGTGAGTGAAAACTTTGTCCCAGACTTTGTTGGGAGTCTAATCTGGTAAAGAACTCCATGCCAGGTTCTAGGGTAGTGTTTTTCTTTCTTTAAAAAAAAATTTTTTTTTAATATTTGTTTGTTTTTTGAGAGAGAGAGAGAGAGAGCGTGGGGGGGGGGGGCAGAGAGACACACACACACACACAGAATCTGAAGCTGAGCTGTCAGCACAGAGCCCCGACACCAGCCTTGAACTCACAAACTGCAAGATCATGACCTGAGCCTCAGCCGCTTAACCCACTGAATCACCCAGGCACCCCTAGGGTAGTGTTTTTCAAATGTAGGTCTTGTGCATGACTTATAATTATGGACTTAGAAATTTATTTGGGATCAAGACCAACATTGAGAAGAAAAAGGAGGAGGAGGAAAAAAAAAAAGATTATAAGATATCAATGCTTCACATGATATTGCTTCAAGAAGCTTTTAATTTCGGTTGTGTATGTTTGCCGTAGGTTGCAGTGTAAAATTTATTTCTTACTATGGGTCACAGTCAGATGAAATATATACTTTTAGTGGCTGATCCTGATCTTTGAGAGACTAGGTGAGAAGGTTGACATCCATATGAAAAGTTGGATGAACATCAGAAGTGGTTGTAATGAACTGTGTGCTCTGTTTTCCAAAAGTTTTTAGGATCTGAATACAATGATTGGAATATAGTTAGTATCAATAGCAGTAAAATATATCTATAGTTCTAGAATCAGTGTAATTCAGGCAAACTCAGTATGTAAAAATATGGTTTTATAAAACTGTTAGGCTAGGGTATATTTTTTACTTTGCAGAAGGATTCACCATGTTGTGTTTTTTTAGCTTTCCTAATGAAGTTGTTTGTGTCTTGACTGGTTCTCCACTCAGTAGATATTCGAAATCTATCCAGTCTTTGGTGGCGGGGTGTGCCTAGGCGGCTCAGTCAGTTGAGTGTCTGACTTTTGATTTTAGCTCAGGTCATGATCCCAGGGTTGTGGGATTGAGCCCCATGTCAGGCTCCGCAGGGAGTGAGCATGGAGCCTGCCTTAAGATTCTCTCTCCTTCTCTCTCTCTCTCTCTCTCTCTCTCTCTCTCGTCCTCTTTCTCTGCCCCTCTCCCCAGCTCACTTCTCTCTCTCTCTCTAAAGAAAAAAAAAATGTATATTCGGTCTTTAAGGCATGGCTCAAATACATTTTTTTCCTGGAAGCTCGGCCTAATATTCTAGTCTTGCACTTAAACCATTGTACTGATGCTCCTAAAGTAGAGGAAGTGAGCACTACACCTGAGGGATCTGGGAGTATAGCCAATCATTGATAGATAACTAAATCTAAGGCGATATTTGATGAGGAGCAGGTTGTTTTGCATAGTCTTAAATATCTCCCCATATATTGCTCTTTAATTTCAAAGGGGGAAAAATAGTAACTCTATACTGTGGTGAAATCAGACACTACCTTAAGCATGTGATCAAAATGAATAGCACTAGTGGACATCGTGTGCCTCTGAATGTAATGTCCTGAGAACAAATCGTTTATGTAGTTCTCCATCCACGAATGGATAACCTGAATCTAATCTTGAGTGAACTCTGAATTGGGAAGCATCCTATTTTTTTTAAATGGTGGAAAGGCTGGTTTTGTGGTTTTTTTGTTTGTTTGTTTTTTTAATTATACAAAGAAAGGCTGTGGAATGTTCAGATTAAAGGAGAGTGGAGAGACATGACAGCTATTGCAATATGTGATCCTAGACTGGATCTTACAGTAGAAGGGAAAATGCTATAAAGGGTATCATTGGATCATTTGGCAAAATTGGACTATGGATGGTAGATAAGATAAAATTGGACTGCAGATGGCAGATTAGATAAAAACCTTTACTGCAGGTTTTCACTATCCTAAGGTTATGGAAGGGAGTATTTTTTTTTCCTTAGGAAACACAGAAGTTTTTAAGAATAAAGAGCCATGGTATATGTAAGTTATTCTCAAATGGTTCAGAAAAAGTTATGTAATTTGTATGTGTGTTTTTTATATGTATATCTGTATTTGTAATGCATGTGCATAATCACGTATATGTATATGCAAGGAGAGAGGAGGCTCGTGCAAATAAAGAGGAGTAAAATGTTAACAATAGGTGAAATTGGTAAAAGCTGTATGGCTATTTTTGTGTTATTCTTGTTCTTACAGCTTTTCTGTAAGTTTGAAATTACTAAAAAATCATATGAACTTTGCATTAAATTCCATAATACAGCATTTTAAAAGTATAGAAATGTCTCCTCTCTCTGAAAATTCCAGGCAAACTCATGGGATAAAACTGTGGCTGTAAGAATATGTTCCATGTATATCATGTGGTTTCCTTTTATCCCTAGGTCTCAGTTTGAGAAACATGCCTTTGGGCCTGAGGCAGCTGTGGTTCAAATTTAGCCGACAGACATGTTTTGTTTGGCACTTTTGAGTGTTTTAAAAATTGGGAAATTTCACATAAAAATCTGGGTCTCTGGTTTCTCTTGAAAAAATGGAATGATCTTGCCCCTGTGGGCTTGCATTCCACATGATCTATATATGCACGAAGTGGTATGTCAGATAAGCAGCCTCAGTCCTTACCTTACACCTAGCTTGTTTCAGGTATTTACTTTATTGCCTGACCTCTGTAGGCATGTATTTGCAACATTACTCTAGCCCAAGAGGTGGTGGGGGTGTTGGTCTTCATGCTCATAACATTTTGAGAATTTAGTTGTTGAACTTAATTATATATAACTTTAGGGGCACCTGGGTTGGTTGAGTGTCTGACTTCAGTTCAGGTCATGATTTCATAGCTTGTGGGTTCGAGCCCCATGTTGGGCTCTGTGCTGACAGCTTGGAGCCTCAGCCTACTTCAGATTCTCTCTCTCTCTCTCTCTCTCTCTGTCTCTCTTTGCCCTTCCCCCACTCGCGCACGCTCTCTCACTCTCTCAAAAATGAATAAACATTAAAAAAAATTTTTTATATATAACTTTATATACATACTATAAACAAAGTCATTCTCCTACATAACCATTCTACAGCTAAGAAAAGTAGGAAATTAATATTGATACATTACTACTATCTAATCCTCAGACCCATTCAGATTTTGCTAATTGTCTTAATAATGTCTTTTATAGCAAAAAGATCCAGTTCAGAATCAAATATTGCATTTAGTTGTCATGTCTCTTTAGTCTTCTAGTTGTCTAGTCTTTTCTTGGGTTTTATGATCTTGATACTTTATAAGATTCCAGGCCCGTTGTTTTGTAGAATGTTCCTTAATTTGACGTTTCCTCCTGATTCAATTCAAATTCAATTCAAATTCAATTCAATTCAATTCAATTCAAAGTCTTGTATCCTTGGCACAAATGCCACAAAGGTGAAAAACTGTATTTTGTTTCATTGCATCCTGTCACGTGGTGCATATCTTTGAAATGTACTATTACTGATGGCCACTTTGATCATTTGATTAAGGTGTTCGTTCTCTCTACCTGGCTTCTGCACTGTAAAAGTACTTAAATTTTTTTTTTTGTTATTAGTAAGTATTTTGTAGGAGGTGCTTTGAAACTTTGTAAATATTCTGTTCCTCATTGGACTTTCAGTTTATTGGTTTATTTATCTCTGTATGGACTCAGGTATCCTTTTTTTTTCAATGGGTTCTAATCCATTATTTATTTTGATGCTCACATTGGCCCCATTTTGGCTAGTGGATGCCCATTCATGCTAGCTTCTGCATTCTTTTGATATGTTCCCATCATTCTCTTGAGGACTTTCTTGCTTTTTGACATAATGAGATGATGTGGACATAAAATTCAACCCATAACAACATGCGTATCTATTTTATATAATTTTAAATAGGGTTCAGATGAGAGTTTGAATTGATTCTTTAGTTAGCTAACATTTTTTATGTTTTTTAGTAATTTGTAACTGCATAGTGTTTTATTTTACACCTAAAAATTGTGTCAAACCATAGACTAGGTCATTAATGTAAATTAATTTGAAAATATTTGTTAGTGGGAAGTCAGGATTATATTCATTACTATTCTGTAGTATTACTATTACTGTGTTTCAACAGTCGGCAATTATCTTGGAGCAAACTACTGTTAGGTGCTGTGTATGTTAGGGGGGTTGGGTGAAAGAAAATATATTTAAGCAGCAAAATCAACCATGTTTTTTTCCTTTACAAAATTGTGATCAATCTTTCCTTCTCAGCAGGTATAAATATAAGCTTTAATGCATTGTATTCATTATTTGGACATCTGATCTCCTTAAGCTGTGTGTCTAGAGAATAATTTAACTTATTCTTGATGACTGATGGTGGTTATTATGAGCGTCAGTTGTGGTTCTTTGCTGTAACACAGCGGTGCCTTCAAGAGCTTTTGTGTAGCACTGTTTGTTCCATATCCTAAATGACTCTACATAATTATAACTGTCTTCTTTGCTGTTGCTTATCAGCTAGCATCAATGTGCTTTATTGTATTATTATGAAATCTCACCCATAATATTTGAGTTTGTGACTCTTCTTTCATTATTGGACCTTAAATTTGACAGTAATTTCTTAATATCAGATATCCAGTCACATATCCTGATTGTCTCAGAAGTGTCATTTTACAGTGGTTTTTTTAAATCAGGATTTAAACAAGATCCCTATATTGCATTTGGTTGCTGTGTTTCTTAAGTCTTTTAATATGTATTTCCCTTTCCTTTTTCTTTTTCCTTTGCAATTTGTTAAACTAGACCTTTTGTTCTGTAGAGTTTAATATAAGTGCTGATTGTATATCGTTTGATGTTTTTTAAGCATGTTTCTTTGTGTTCTGTATATTTAAATTGAAAGTTATGGATTTTTACATATTTTATGTGTTTCAGCATGTTGCCATTAATCTTTTTTTATGCTCAGATTTTCCCATGATTGACCTGTAGAAGCATCTTTAGATCGACTCCTGAGTCCTAATTCTAGTGGTCTTTGCTGGTTTCCTTGCTTTCTGATGTGACCGTGTTCAAACTTTCTTTTACACTTCTTGCTCCAATTTCTGCAGTCAGCTATTTCTCTAAACATCATTCCTTTGGACACGAAATGGTACTCTAGGCTCTGGAGGTGCTCATTGTTACCGGATTGGTTACTGTTTCCAGTCTAGCCTTTCTTTTGATTCCCAATTTTAAATTTGCTGTGGTCTAGGAAGCCAGATAACAAAGCTGGTTTGACTTATGTGTAAGGATTGTTTTGAATCTTAAAAAAAGAGGAATCTAAAGATCAAGGCCTATGCCTATTGAAATTGCATGGTATAGCACCTACAGGGATAAGATCATACTTAATAAATATTGCTAATGTTGGTGTTATTTGAATAACAGGATACCACATGTTTTTCAGAGGAAAATAATAGACTTCTGAATGAGGACCTTAATAAAATGCATGAGGTTTTTAGTTCACAAACTTGATTTTATATATATAGGTATATTTAAAACATAGGGTTCAGATAAGTATACATATATGTAAAAAAAATTTTTTAATGTTTGTTTTTGAGAGAGAGAGAGAGAGAGAGGGAGAGAGAGAAATGAATGAGTGGGGGAGGGGCAGACAGAGAGGTAGACACAGAATCTGAAGCAGGCTCCTGGCTCTCAGCTGTCAGCACAGAGCCCTATGCAGGGCTCAAACACATGAACCACAAGATCATGACCTGAGCCGAAGTCGGCTGCTTAATCGACTGAGCCACCCAGGTGCCCCTGTATATATATGTTTTGAATTGTAGACTGTTTATACTTCCAGTATTTTCTTTTGTTAATATTATCTTTTTTTTTTTCTAAGATAAATCTCTGGCTCAGTGAGATATTAGTGTACTATGGAGTCAAATTATGCTGTATTATTTTTGTCATATTCCATGAGAATGCACTTCTTTTTCCTTTTTAATTTTTTTCCAGAGAATGTATTTTTTCTGACTTTCCAAAATTGATGACTTCCTAAAGTTGAGATGACTTCCCTTTTTAAAACAAAACTGTTTAGTGTTGATATCTTACGTTTTTCCTTAAACCATCTTCTGCTCTTGCATGCTGGTCTCGATATCACTACCTTTTGCTGATCTTTAAGTGATGGTGGAATGCTGATGTGTAAGTGACATATTAGAGCAAATGACAAAATTTGTTTGCAGTTTTCTTTGAGCCATTTGTTCCAGAAAAGTGTCATAACTGAATCCTGTTGGTGAGTGAGTAGGTTTTGTTTTTTTTGTTTTTTTTTTAACTTTGAAGGATATCCTGTTTTCAGTTTAGTTGAGGCATAGCCTTTGATTTTCTTTGACTGCTTTGAGTACCTCTTGGCATTCATTTTATTTCTTTAGTCTCTCCAGTTATAATTAGTGTGGATATGTTTTTGACATAAACAACCATTTCTGAAATTTTAGGATCTAGTTTGTGGATTATTTGCAATAAAGGACTGGGGAACAAAGTTTAGAGTAAAGCAAGATGATTGGGAAAGTAATTAATATGTGACTTCCTGAAATTTTTGTGAATAAGATTCAATGATTATATGCATGCTGAAACACACACTGTGAAACTCTTCATTTTGGTTCACTAGTGCATACTATAATGGCTCAGTATGTGGGTTTGTGTCTCATGTAGACTACTTTTTTGTTTTATTTTATTTTTTGTTTTCTGGTCGTAAACACATTCATTAAGTAAATAGAATTTGATTAGCTTCTTTGGATCACACTCTGGGCTAAGTGCATTGGAAAATTGGTGAATGAGACACTTGAAATCCCTGCTCTCATGAAGCTTTTAATTCTGTTGGGGATTCAGGCCATATTTATTCAGGAAATATTTATTGAATGCTTGGTATGTGCTCAGCACTCTTCCAGATATAAACAGAGCCCTATGGAGCTTATAATGTAGGCTTTTAAAATACAAAGTAGTAAGAATTGTGATGATGAAGTATAGGAAGCTTTGGAAACATGGAGGGCTCCTTTAAGCCTCCACCATCCAGCCTTTTTATTGTTTTGTTTTGTTTCGTTTTGTTGTGTTTTGTGTTTAGAAGCATGTCTTTGTTTAGGGTGTAAGCAGAAAAATAGAGGTCAGGACATAGCACTCCAGCTCTTGGAAATTGCTTAAAGGAATGATATTTACTTTTTTTTTTTTTTTTCTTTTGTCCTCCTCCCATATACCTGAGGAAATGACAGGCTACCTACCAATAGAGACCACTTTGGTTGCAATTTTCAACCTATGCCACCGTTATCAACTATGTTCTCCTGGTATCATCCTAATTTAAAGCAGTGAATTCTGTGACTTATATCCTCTCTCTGTCACCTGTGTAAGTAATTTTCTAAGATACTTGCCTTTTCTGTCTTCTTAAAAAAATTTTTAAAGGGGCGCCTGGGTGGCGCAGTCGGTTAAGCGTCCGACTTCAGCCAGGTCACGATCTCGCGGTCTGTGAGTTCGAGCCCCTCGTCAGGCTCTGGGCTAATGGCTCAGAGCCTGGAGCCTGTTTCCGATTCTGTGTCTCCCTCTCTCTCTGCCCCTCCCCCGTTCATGCTCTGTCTCTCTCTGTCCCAAAAATAAATAAACGTTGGAAAAAAAAAAATTAAAAAAAAATTTTTTTAAACATTTAAAACATTTATTTATAGAGAGAAAGCGCAAGTGGGGGAGGTGCAGAGAGAGAGAGAATCTTAAGCAGGCTCCGTGCTGACAGTGCCCTCACAGGGCTCAGACCCATGAACCTCAAGATGATAACCTAAGTCAAAGTCGGTCGTTTAACCGACTGAGACACCCAGGCACCCTGTGTTTTTCTATGTCTTTGTTGGAGTATGAGTCCTGTGATTGTTAGTTAAGTCTACAATCTTCAGTATACTTCCTTTAGGAAACAGTCATTGATGCTATACTCTATAGACTACATTTCAAGATATTTAGTTCAGTTGAATAACTTTTCCAAAGAGGGTAGCAAGGCAAAGACACTAACATTTATTCAGCTGTGATTTAGGAACTCTGTCAGACACTTTACATAAATTAATAACTTTCTAAAGGACACAAACATCTTAATTTAAACTTTAAAAAATACCCTCAAAAAATAAAAAACCTTAAGTGTGACTTTTAAGTAAATCGAACAAAACTGAACCTGTTATTGCAACCTTTACATGGGGATGATGATTATAGTAATATTTGTGAAAGCTTTTTGGTGACTGAAAGCTCCCAAAATGAAAATCTAATAGATCAGCAAATATTTATTCAGCAACTGCTACACACCAGGAATTGTTTTCATACTGGGAATATGTCAGTGAACAAAAGAAACAAAAACCCCTGTTGTATTGAAGCTTATATTATAGTGAAGGGAGATAGACGATAAACAATTTTCATTAAATTATTTACAGTAGGACATCAGTGATCCTGTATAAACATTGATGTCTGCATTGTCAATTATAAACATACTATCCTTTTTTCATAGAATAGATAATGATAGAACCTGTGTGGGGTTTGGTTGTGTCAGATAAGCTTAGAGAAAAGTAATCGTGGGGATACAAATCAGGTAAAACATTGACAACTGTACTGAGGCTACTTTGTTATCATACCTCGGCATCTGATCTTATGATAGGGATTTGGAACATACATACTTTTTTATTTTTATTTATTTATTTTACATATATACTTTTTTAGATGTTCATTCTCAGATTCTTAGTCTTTTTGTTTCATCATTCATATTTAAAATTTTATTGTTTACTATAGTATTTTTTAGTATTTGGACATGTATTTCTTTCAGTTATAACATTTTTTCTTGTGGAAGAATTTTGATTGTATTTCTTTAAAATCTTATATGTAGTTTTTTACCAGTTTAATTACTATAGGTTTGTCTGTTTATCAGCCTAGATTCAGGACTCCTATGTATTTACTCAGGAGAATTCCCAGGATGCAGCAGAGCTCTCCAGACAGCTGTTTGTGGGTGGTGGTGATGGTGGAGGCAAACAGTGGGTTGTGTGATCAGGATGAGGTCACCTCTTTCACCTTCTGGCCCTCTTTCTTTCCGGACTTTAACACCTACTTTGGTACTTAGAGCAGTTTGGGCTGTTTGCTGTGCTCTGAACAGTTGTTTGGTAGTAGCACCTATAAGATGATATTAGATGTTTTTTGGACAGAACTCACAGGGATAGGACTCTGTCATGACAACAACAAAGAAGTCATTTCGGTAGTTTGAAAACCACTGATGTGGTTTTAAATGTTCTGATCCACTTTAGGCAATTGTTTTGATGTCTACAAATGAATGTTTTAGCTTTTGATCTTTTCATACTCTGATTTACCCTGCATATGGCCACCAGATTATTCTTTCAGTATATCAACATTTTGTTATTACCCAGCTTAAAAACTTTTTATCATTTCCAATTTCTATGAGATAAACTTTTAGCTGGGTCTCCAACCTTCCCTGCCACCTGGCTCCAACTTAACTTTTCATCTTCAACCCTTACTCTACTACCTTTTTGGGGGGAATCTTCTGTGGATACTTTCAATATCCCTTTTTTTGCCATAAGATATTGACAGACTTAACCATACACCCTAGGAAAATGAGGGAATTTGAAAACCAACAGATAAGAAAAAGATACATTCCTATGAGTTGTATGAGAAAATGTCTTTAGAGCAAGGTGTTGAGAATTGTCTTCTTACCCTGCTTATTAATCTCTTCCTAACTCTTATCACTGACATTTTGTGTAATCCTAGATAAGCCAGTCTGTTATTTTGTCAAAGTATTGTACTTCTTCAAAACTAAGCGTACTCTGTTCCTTTGGTAATTTGGCATTTTTGTTATCAAATAAAATACATTTTTTAAAGCAATCTCTACACCGATTGTGGAACTTGAACTCACAACCCAGAGGTCAAAAGGCACATGCTCTACCACCTGAGCCAGCCAGGCGACTCTAAGATACATTCTTGACAGCAGATTCTCACAGTTATTTGTTTTGAAACATTACAGAACACCTCATTATCATATCTTGATTTTAATGAAAAAGAATAAAGGGTAGTTTTGAGATTTCATTTTTTAAAAATCAGCTTTATTGAATTATGCTTTACCTGCAATAAACTGTGCTAATTTTAAGTGCACAGTAATTATGCCTTGAAAAATTTGTATAGTTGTGTATCTGTTGTAACAGTCAAGATATAGAACATTGCTGGGGCACTTGGGTGGTTCAGTTGGTCAAGCACCCAACTCTTGAATGTGGCTCAGGTCATGATCCCACGGTTTGTGGAATCGAGCCCCACATTGGCCTCTTCCCTGACAGTGTGGAGCCTGCTTGGCACTCTCCCCCTACTCCTGTCCTGCATTTGCATGCACAGTGTCTCTTAGAAATAAACATTTTTTGGGGGCGCCTGGGTGGCTCAGTTGGTTAAGCGTCTGACTTCGGCTCAGGTCATGATCTTGCGGTTTGTGAGTTCAAGCCCCGTGTCAGGCTCTGTGCTGACAGCTCAGAGCCTGGAGCCTGCTTTGGGTTCTGTCTCTCTCCATCTCTCAGCCCCTCCCCTGCTCATGCTCTGTGTCTCTCTGTCTCTCAATAATAAATAAACGTTTAAAAAAAATTTTTTTAAAGAAATACACATTTTTTTAAAAAGATACAGAACATTTCCATTACCCCAGAACGTTTTCTCATATTTCTTTGCAGTGGTGCCTTCTACCTCCAGTTACTGGCAACCACTGATCTACTTTCTATTGCTATATTTAATTTTTTTTAGAATTTCATATAGCTGTGACCTTACAGTCTGGTCTTTTGTGCTTTTCACCTAGCATAATGCTTTTGAGATTCATCCATGTTATGTGTTTAGTAGTTTGTTCCTTTTTATTGCTGAGTAACACTTTATTATATGAATATACCACCAATTAGTTTCTCCATTCACCAGATGATGGACATTTCAGTTGTTACAGTTTTGGGCTATTATGAATAAAGTTGGTATGAACATTTGAATATGTGTGTCCCCATAGCCCTTGCAACCACTAATCTACTTTCCACCTCTATGGATTTGTATGTATGGTGTTCATTTTTTTAAAGTTTATTTATTATTATTTTTTAATGTTTATTCTTGAGAGAGAGAGAGACAGAACACGAGCAAGGGAGGGGCAGAGAGGGAGAGAGATACAGAATCCAAAGCAGGTCCAGGCTCTGAGTTGTCAACACAGAGCCCCATGTGGGGGCTCAAACTCGTGATCATGACCTGAGCTGAAGTCGGATGCCCAACGAGCTGAGCCACCCAGACGCCCCAAGTTATTTATTTATTTTTAAGATTGAGAAACAGTGAGCAGGGGAGGGGCAGAGAGAGAGGGGGATAGAGGATATGAAGCGGCTCTGTGCTGACAGCAGAGAGCCTGATGCAGGACTCAAACTCACAAACTGTGAGACCATGACCTTGTTCCTAAAGCAGATGCTTAACCAACTAAGCCACCCAGGTGCACCATATGGTGCTCATTTTTTAAAAATTGGATGGTCTCTGCAGATATTTTCTTCCGGATTGTGGCTAAACTTTTCATTTACTTAACAGTGTCTTTTGAAGAGTGAACGGTTATTTTGATAAAATCCAGCTTAGCAATTTATTTTGATGTTCATTTCATTGTTTTTTTTCTTTTATAGTATGTATTTTTTGTCTTATTTCAGAATTTTGGTTAATCCGAGATCACAAAGATTCTAAAAGAAAACTGATTCCTCTACTCAGAACACTTCTGACACTAGATGTATGGGTTTTCCTCACCAGGAAATTCTGACACTACCTAGAGTTAGTGCAGATCCTACAGGTTAAGGCTTCAGTCCCACAAGATTACCTCCCACTTCAGATGCCAGTTACAAGTTTGGGCCTCAAGTACTTCTTTTTAAAGTTTATTTATTTATTTTGAGAGAGAGAGAGAGAGAGAGAGAGAGCGAGTGAGCATGCATGCATAAGTGGGAAGAGTGGCAGAGAGAGAGGGAGAGAGAATGCCAGGCAGGTTCCTCACTCCATGCTGAGCCCAATACAGAGCTTGATCTCAGGACCATGAGCTCATGACCTGAGCCAAAATCAAAAGTTGGACGCTTAACTGACTGAGCCATGCAGGCACCCCGGGTCTCAAATACTTCTGACTGACCAGTTATAAATGGGTAATTCCTGTGGCCCCCTCCTTGGGTTTGACAGTTTGCTAGATTGGCCCACAGAACTCAGGAAAACACCTTATTTACTATTATTGGTTTATTACACAGCTGCACCTCAGAAATATTCAAATGGAAGAGATGTATCAGATAAGGCATGTGGGAAGAGGGGTGGAGCTTCCTTGCCCTCTGAGGGTGTCACCCTCCCAGCAATTTGATGTGTTCATCAACTGGAAGCTCTCTGAATTCCATCATTGAGAGTTCTTAAGGAGATTTATTATATAGGCACAGCTGAGTCAATCATTGACCGTAGGTGACTGAACTCAATCTCCAGTCCTTCTCCCCTCTCCAGAGGTTTAGGGGGAGGGGCTGCAAGTTCCAACTCTCTGATTACCTGGTTGATTCCTCTGGTAACCAGCCCCCATTCTCTAAAAGTTACCTCATTAGCATAAACTCAGTTCCTCTCACCCCTATTACTCAGAAAATCCCAAGGGTTTTAGGAGTTCTGTGCCAGGAACTGGAGGCAGAAATCAAACAAATACATATTTCTTATTATGTCAGTTTTTCTCCTGTTATTTTCTTCTTAAAGTTTATCATTTAAGCTCTTATTTTTAGGTCTGTGATCCCTTTAGAATTAATTTCTGTGTATAGTATGAGGTAAGATTTGCACATTGATACTCCTTTGTTCCAGCACCGTTTATTGAGAAGATTAGCCTTTGTCCACTTGTGTCACTCTATTTCTGGACTCTCTGTTCTGTTCCATAGATTGCTATGTTTATCATTAAGCAAATACCACACTGTCTTGGTTAATATAACTATATGGTAAATATTTCAATAAAATTCTTTTTTACATTTGAAAAATAATGTAGAGGAAATTGAAACTTTGTAGACTGACAGAAAAGGATATATTTCAGTGATTGTTGTTAACATTTTATATTTATATTTTAGAGTTTACTTTTTAAAATTTCAAGAATATGAAGAGTAGGCATTAGTATCTTTATTTTACAAATGAGGAAGCTATAAGATTTAAGAGGGCTAGTTTGAGATCATATAATTAGTACAGTGAAACAAGTGTTACGTCTTCAGAAATCCAGTATGCTTTCCAGTACACCATACTGTTTTCACTTGCTTATGTTCTTTTATGTTGAATATTGGAGAATGAGTATTTTATGAAAAATTCAATCAATAAATTTTTAAAATGAAAGTATAGAGCTATAAAAGAACATTTAATACATTTTCTTGGTCACAAGATACATTAAGAAGTCAAAATTGGGCTTTATTTTTTTTCAGTGCTGTGTTTTACAACTGGAATATTTATTTTTTCATTTTAAATTTAGAAACACAGGAAAGAAGCAACAGGATTTGTTAAATGAAAGCTGAAAGATTCCTTTTAAGAGAACTCTTCCGGGGGTGCCTGGGTGGCTCAGTCGGTTAAGAGTCTGACTTCGGCTCAGGTCACGATCTCCATGGTTCGTGAGTTCAAGACCCGCGTGGGGCTCTGAGCTGACAGCTCAGAGCCTGGAGCCTGCTTCGGATTCTGTGTCTCCCTCTCTCTCTGCCCCTCCCCTGCTCGTGCTTTGGCTCTGTCTCTGTCTCTCTCTCTCTCAAAAATAAATAAACATTAAAAAAAATTTTTTTTAAAGAACTGTTCCTGTTACAGAATGAATAAGTCACAGGGATGAAAGGTACAGCATAGAGGATATAGTCCTAAATAAGTCCTATAAGTAAATAAATAAATGGGGGGGGGGGGTGATGGTGAAGAACTGTTTTAAGATTTGAGATATTCTTCCCAAAATGAGAACAAGAATAATAAAACTTAAATTTTAGACTGTGTGTGAGTTGTTTATATTTTCTTCTGTTGCCAAACCTTACTCCTTAAGTCCCTCCCCGCTCATACCCCTAGAACCTCAGGTCTTAGGTAGGAGGTTCTTGAAGGAGTGCTGGTGAAAGATGCTGACAACTGGGGTGTGGGTGGTAGTGGTGAAAGAAGTGGTAGCATTTGGAATATATTTTCAAGAGCCTATGGGTGTGCTGGTGGGTGGATGGTAAGGGATGAAGAGAAGGAATGAGTCATGGATAACTAACTCCTAGTTTGTTAGCCTGGTCTATTTGGTGGTGCTATTTACTTGGTGTGGGAAAGACTTAGATGAACTGAAGGAACTATACAATGGAGGAAGGGAAATCAGAAGCTATTACAGCCCTTTTCCAGGTTGGTTGTTTTTTTTTTTTTAATTTAAAGTTTTTTATAGAAAGTAATATCACATATCAGCCTGGAAAGGTAGAGGCAATATGAGATTACTTACGATCCTACCTTCCTAACAAGCATTTTAAGGGTTTTGGTGTCTGTGTTTACCATGTTGTATAGGAGTTGGCAAAATTTCTCTAAAGGCAACTACTTAATTCTGTTGTAGCATGAAAGCACCCATGGACAGTCTAACAAATGGGTGTGTTTGTGTTTTGATAAAACTTCATGGACAATGAAACTTGAATTTCATTTAATTTTCACATACTGCAAAATATTCTGTTGTTGATTTTTTACCCCCAAACCTTAAAAAACGTAAAGGGGTGCCTAGGTCGTTCAGTTGGTTAAGTGTCTGGTTTCAGCCCAGGTCATGATCTCACGGTTCATGAGTTTGAGCCCCACATCAGGCTCTGTGTTGACAGCTCAGAGCCTGGAGCCTGCTTCAGATTTTGTGTGTCTCTCTCTCTGCCCCTGTCCCACTTACGCTCTGTCTCTCTCTCTCAAAAATAAAAATGAACATTAAAAAAAAATTAAAACAAAATTAAAAACAACAACAAAACAATTCTTAGTGCACAGGCCCTACAAAAATAGATGAGATTTGGCTGTCCACCCATCGTCTGCCAACCCCCAAACTTACTATGCATTTGTTTCTACTTGATATGTGTATACATATGCACAATTTAAGTTTATTAAAAACTAAAATGATTACATTTGTCAAATCTGAATAAACCCTGATAAAGAGTTTACAAAGTGGCTTTATATTCATTATTTCTTAACAGTAACTGTGTACGTAATTGAGGACAGATATACATTAACATTAGGATTTTCTCTTCCATTTCTCTGTACACATTGGCTTTGTTCTTTGAAATAAGCCTTTTCCAGAGTCAGGAGTCATCCCAGTAGTTCTGGAACAACCTTCTCGGTTTCCTTTTCTTGGCACTAGCTTGAAAAAAATCCAAAGAAAGGATTTTGGTCCTGCTTACATCCAACTTTTTAAAAAATGTTTGCTTATTTTTGAGTGAGAGCTGAGGAGGGGCAGAGAGAGAGAGATGGAGAGAGAATCCCAAGCAGGCTCCTCATGGTCAGCTCAGAGACTGATGCAGGGCTCGATTCACAACCTGGGAGATCATTACCTGAGCTGAAATCAAGGCCTGGACGCTTAACCGACTGAGCCATCTAGGCACCCCTACATCCAGTTTTCAAGCCCACAACTAATCATTGTGTATGGAAAGGTCAAGGTCATCAAGTAGGAAGATAACAGTTTTCAGTTGAGACCAATGTTTACAATGATATGAGGGGGATTGAGTAGTTTCTCAAATGAAGGGAAAGGGTAGAACACATGGCCACTTGGGGGAGTTACGAGTTGGACAAGCAATACCACATCAAGTCTGTTTACAATCATTGTTTAATTTATGGATTTAATTTTATATTATCATTTTATATCATTGCCCCTTGCTTGCTTTATCATCATCTCAAATTGAATTTTAAAAGTCCCTACTTTTGAGCGTCTCCTCCTCAAGAGTCTAGATCTTATACCTCAGTGGAAGTTACTCTCTTCTTCTAAAAAGTCTGTGCTCTTTGCATTGTTTCCTGACCACTTCCAGTCCCTCAAACACTAATGTGCTTTTATGGCAAAGATCTTGGTCCTCTCCTGTCACTTTTATAACATGAAAGCCTGCATGAGAAATACGGGAAGGTCATTTCAAAACTTTGCATATTAAAATGAGTGTGTGTTGCTAGAATAATTGGCTTCCACTAGAATTCAAAAGCCTAGAAAGCAGTTGCTGTTGTCTCAGAGTTTTCAGAATAATTGATTCCACTATCATTGTTTTTAGTTTTCTCTAGTCCTTATCTGGAGACCTTGAAATTCTTGGTACATGTCTAGAAAGCATTCAGGATTTTGCTAATCTAGAGAAGTGATAGGTGAAACCAACAATTGCTTTGTAAGCTCTGAGATGGTGGAGGGTATGGCTGGGAAGCTGTGGGAATTGACACGTTTGGCTGGTTGGATTCATTAGCTAAACATTAGTCTTTAGCTACATCACAGCATGCTTCATAGTAAATACTACATAATGTGCATGCAATTTACTCTGCTGAAGGAAAAACTTCTAAAAGTTTTGGGGATGAAGAATAAAAGGAGGAAAAGTATTTGGAGTTATATCTGTTGTGTAATTGTTTAGACTGAGTGGAAACATTTCTTAGGAAAGAAATTGGTGTTGCAATTTTATTTCTTAGGGCCAAATCCAATCTAATGCTATCATAAAGACTAAAATGATTTAATTTCTTTTAAGTTCTTTCATCTCTGACTTTTTTGGGGGGGGGGGTATTTATTTATTTTGAGCGAGAGAGAGAGAGAATATGAGCGGGAGGGAGGAAGGGAGGGAGAGAGAGAGAGAGAATCAATGAGAATGAATATATCCCAACCAGGCTGTGTGATGTTAGCACCAAACTCTATTCGGGTCTTGAACCTAGGAACCAGGAGATCATGACCTGAGCTGAAATCAAGTGCTTAACCAACTAAACCACCCAGATGCCCCTCATCTCTGAGATTCTTTTCTTTTTTCTCTTCTCTTCTCTTCTCTTCTCTTCTCTTCTCTTCTCTTCTCTTCTCTTCTCTTCTCTTCTCTCTTCGGCAAAGGTGATTGCCATTTTGAGGTTTTTGTTTTTGAGAGAGAGAGTGAGAGCAGGGGAGGGGCAGAGAGAGAGGGAGACAGAGGAACCGAAGCAGACTCCATTCTGACAGAAGCCAGCCTGACCTGGGGCTCAAACTCATAAACTGTGAGATCATGGTCTGTGCTGAAGTTGGATGCTTAACTAATGGAGCCACCCCACGCACCCCACATCTCTGACATTTCTTAAAGGGTCGTTGTTGATATACACTGTTTTTCGTTTTTTTCACGCTTGTTGTTTATCTGTTAAGGGTCATTATATGCATTCTTTTTTTTAATGTTTATTTGAGAAAGAGAAAGGAGCAGACAGAGCCAATGAGAATTCCAAGCAGGCTCCACACTGTCAGCTGTTGGCAAAGAAGTGCAGAGCCCGACTTGGAGCTGGATCTCATGAACTGTGAGATAATGACCTCAGCTGAAATCAGTTGGTCGCTTAACCAACTGAGCCACTCAGGGGCCCTTTGCACTCTTTTTTTTTTTTTTTTTTTTTTAAGATTTTATTTTTAAGTAATCTGTACATCTACCATGGAGCTTGAACTTACAACTCCTGAGATCAAGGGTTGCATGCTCCACCAGCTGAGCCAGCCAGGCTCCCCTATGCATTCTTCTTTTTAATGTGTTGATCTTTATCATCAAATGGTTTTGGAATGTCCCTGTTACCATTTTCAAGGCAATTTATGTCCTCATTTTAAATAATGTTTATAATATCTTTTTTTAATACTCTACATAAATACACACATAAAGATGGTTATCATAGACTTTTCTAATGTGAATGGTTTATTTAAAACTGCAATATCTTATAGTATCTGGTGAAGAAAATCAAGTCCTTTTAAATACAAAATATAAATATATTTGTATTTTTCAGTTATTTTTCACTAAAAATTTTTTATTGGATTATTTATATTTTTATTGTTGATTTGTTGAACTTATGTACTGTGAATACAAATCCTTTGTCAGCTATATGTGCCATTAATATTTTCCTCCAGGTTGCAGCTTGCCCAGTTATTTTCTTAATGCTGTCTTTTGATTAATACTAATTCAAAAATTTTTATTAAGTCTAATTTATCTTTTGTTTCCTGTGGCTAGTGCTTTTACTTTTAAGTATACTGTTTCAAATTAATTTCTGTATGTGGTATGAGATAAGGGTTAAAGTTCTTTTTTTTTTTTTTTTTTAACGTTTATTTATTTTTAAGACAGACAGAGCATGAATGGGGGAGGGTCAGAGAGAGGGAGACACAGAATCTGAAACAGGCTCTGGGCTCCGAGCTGTCAGCACAGAGCCCGACGCGGGGCTCGAACTCATGGACCGTGAGATCATGACCTGAGCTGAAGTCGGCCGCTTAACCGACTGAGCCACCCAGGCGCCCCTCTTTTTTTTTTTTTTTCTTAACAAGCAGCAGTGTTTGTTAAAGACTTTGCTTTACTTCCCAATTAAGTTTTGAATATTACATTATAAAATAATTAGTTCTCCAAGTAGTTACATGGTTGGCTAGCTCATTGGTTATAGAAACTGTGCTTCTGAGGTCAGAATTACAGGTTCAGGATCCAGCTAACTTAGCCTTGTTTTGTGGCCATCCAGTTAATTTACCCAGTTTTTTCTAACCTGTGTTATCTATTTAGTAGATTTGTATTGTTCTCAAGTAAGAGGGCATAGGATAACTCCATTGTGCTACCAAATAAAACATAGAGCATATGGGACGTGATAATTCACCAATTTAATTTTGTGTGAAAGACAGTACATTGTTACATTTTTTAAAGGATACAGTGTTCATAGTAGTATAGGTGCCTAATGTGTCATGCCCAGTTTTTATGACTTCCTAAAATAAGCAGAAATATATTCATTGTAAACATTAGGAAATAATTTTCTGGAGTTTTGTGCAGAGTGGGCAATGTAGCTATGACACCATAAAGCCCGTTTGTTAGGTTTTGTGAGTAAATTATGATAATTATAAAAATTTAAGACAGGAATAATTTAAATGTAGATCTACATAGATTTGTGTTAGTATATAGATATATTACATAGACCTAATCATTGGTTTACATTTTTGAGATACCAGTGTTAAACATGAGTTATCTTTTAAGAGGCTGAGTTTGCATTATATTACTCTGGTAGAATTTGTGCCAGCCTTTGGTTAATCATTATCTTGTTGATTATGTTTGGTTCAAGATGATTCATTTTTCAAAGAGCTTTATTGCAACATCATACATTTACTACAGGAAGCCTGGACGGAAATGGAGCATTAGGTCATTGTAGATTTTTTTCCCTCAATCTTTATTGCACCAAGTGTTATTAAAGTTAATTATTTTTCAGTAACTGAATTCTCTATGGAACCTAGTATTTCATTAACCAGATTTTATAGGATAGGTTATTCCTTTTTTGTGGCAGACAAATGTGTCTTTGAAGACTGTTTAGATATTGGTGATATTTCATACCATACTTTGACTACATTTAGATGGAATATTTTATTTTCATTAAGTCGAGTATTGTAATTGAGAATTTTGGAATCAGATTTGAGATTGAACCTTACTTACAAAATTTGCTAGCTTTGGAAGCTTGGACAAGTTAATTAGTCTTAGTTTTCTCATTAGTAAGTTTGGATAAAAATATTTACATTGCATGATCAGGATTAAAAGGGTATATAACAGAATATTTAGCACTTAATTCAGTGTAGGTTGTTGTAGTGCTGACACTAGCTTATGGTAAACATTTAGGTTAGGGGTGCCAATCATTTAGCTCTCCTCTCTCCAGGTGCTAAGAAATAAGTAAGGGACACAGCATTAAGGCACATACCCCTGTCCCTTTCTAAAATTTAGGCTTTCTGATAATGCTGGTATTTGAGAACATAGCATAGATCTCTGGACTAGTTGGGAGTTGGCTGCTGTCTCTAACAAATCCTAGAATATGGGACTTGCCTGTGGGGAGAGTTCAGTCTGCTGTGCTTATTGTGCATACATTTACCTGGCAGCTGGCTGGAGGATTACAGGCCTGCTTTACACTCCAGGTTATCAGCCTACCTGAAAGCCTGAGGAAGAGCAAGAGTGAGAAAGGGAAAGAAGACTATTTTCTATGCAGTAACTGCATTCCTTGTTAAAAATTTGGTCCAAAGAAGAATTTGGATTCTTAACCCATCAAATTGGAAGCTCCTACTCCTCTCCTCCCCAAGAAGAAGCATAAGTTTGTGGAGTACAGAGAAACTGGAAAAGTTTTCTGTAACTGGCCCTGTGGGAAAGAGAAGGGAAGTCCCATTTTTTATAGAGATTAGTATAAGAGTGCCTGTCTACTTTAAAAAAAATAAATTTCACTTATTATATACACTGTTCTTGTAGGCTGTAGAATAATTCTAGAAAAGAGCTGTGCAAGAATGTAAAGCAGCCATGCTACAAGAATCTAAGTAAATGTTGGCTTAAGAAAGTAAATTGGGTCTTTGTAACTTACTAATAGAAAAATGATTTATGGTGAAGAAAACCCAAAAGAGATAAACATAGGCAATAAAATAATAAGTCCTCTTTTGCCAGTGTTCTGTTTGCAAAGATATATTTAAGACATCTACTTAACAAAATAATGTATTTTTTTAATGAAAATTCCCAGCAGTAAATTAAAAACAGACTTTAGAAAGGAAGGTGTATAGTGTAAATTCAATACAAATTGTAGGTCTTTTCAATAAGTAATTTTAGTATCTAGGAAATATATTTTACCTTAAAAAACAAAGATTTGTAAGTAATAATTTCCTGGCACTTTAGCAGAATCCAGTGAAAATATATCAGAATGGTGAATAAATGTCATTTAAGCCATTAAGTGTATTTTTAGTTATCAACAACATTACATTTCTGGAAATAATTCAAGATGTGCTTATTCCCGACCCCCCCTCTACCCCTTCTACCCAAGATTTGTAAGATTGAATTAGAGGAATAATATATGTTCTTATAATTTGAATATATGTTATATGTACTTATATTAGGATAGTGGTTAAGAATCTGGGCTCTAGAGAGAGTCACAGTGCCTGAGTATAAATCCTGGCTCTCACAATTACTAGTTTATGTCCTCAGGTTACTTGATGTTCTGTGCCTCATTTGTAAAATGAAGATAAAGCTTATATCTAGTTTATAGGGTTGGTGTGAGGATTAAATTAGGCTATTAGTGACTTCAGTGGAATTATAGAGACCATTTTGCTACAAGGTAGGTGGTGAATGGAAAATGAAAATGTCAAAACAACAACTGTAGCTTACTCCTACCAGAGCTTTCTTCTGGGAGCTAGTGGAGGGGTCTGACTTAAAATTGGGCATGAATTCTTTAAGTTGATAGAGATGTGCATATATTTATATGCTGAGAGCAAATAACCAGTAGATAGGTTAGATGTGAGACAGACAGGACATGTATTTAATGGACATAAGGTCCCTACAAGATAGTAGTAGGAGTGTACTACAGAGCACTGGGAGAGGATTAGTATTTAACCAAGGAAATGACTGTTTCATTGAGTTTGGAGAAAAGGATGTAAGGATGCTATATTGAGAGTATTGTTCCTGAAGTCTACTATTTTCTTTTTGAAAGAGGAGATAAGGGCACTTTTTTTTTTTTTTTTAACTTTTTTTTCTTTCTTCTTTTGAGAGAGAGAGAGGAAGCATATGAGCAGGGGAGAGGGGCAGAGGGAGAAAGAGAGAGTCTTAAGCAGACCCCACGCTCAGCATGGAGCCTGATGCAGGGCTTGATCCCATGACCCTGGGATCATGACCTGAGCTGAAATGAAGAGTTGGACGCTCAACCGACTGAGCTACCCAGGTGCCCGAAGTGAGGACACATACCTAAAGTACGAGAAGTGGTGGAGTTGAAAGCTGGAAGGGAATTGTGAAGATCTGAAATACTCACTGAGGTTAATGAGGAGTTTACTTGGGAAATGTAGAGACTCAGATGAGTTTGGTGGCTGTGGATTTTGTGGTGACCTCTGTGAGGTGTACCCCCCATGCCTACTCTCTCTGCAGTATGCTAGTAATGGAAGGACAAAACTTAGGAGAATAGTGTGAAAAGACCTAGGGACCAAAAGCTGAAGGTAATGTGGTGAGAGTGGTTGAAAGGATGTATCCTGGGTGCCTGGGCTAGATAGGGAAACGATTGAAGCCAAGAGAAAGCTTACAGGTAGGGAGAAAATGGAGGAGCATAACGCCAAAGTTCCATGAGGTTAAAAAAAAGTGAAAGAGCTGAAGGATAAGAACTGGTGGTTATAGGCCACAGTAATGAATTTTAAGATTTCAGATGTTTAACTGTTTTGGATGGTAAGGTCCAGAGTGGTCACGGAAGTAGATTATTTGAGTATATTGGATATGAAGACCGTTGTAGTTGGGTCATCTTCTCTTTAAGGAGGAGAGCAGCTATAGGTCGTTCATATGGATGTGAAAGTCACTCAGATTGTTGATGACCAAAAAGGCAAGGGAGGTGTAGTAAAACAGACATTAAAATTCTTTGTAAGTTGGGGAGTGACGGGGAAGTTGGTGGATGATAGTAATGGAAGTTAGTTAGATAGAGCCTAATTACAAGTAAAGGAGGAAAGTTGTAACAGGAGACTTTCAGAGTAATCATATGTGTGCCACAACAGGAAAAAGATAAAATGCTGCTATCTCCTAGTCTGTTGTATGAGAGGTATAGAGAAAGATAAGTAGAGTGAGGTCCTGTAAGGGGTCTAGCAGAGTTTGTTTATAAAAGAAAAGCAGCATTGCAAAGGACATAGTGAAAAGCATCGGAAAGGAAGGTAACCTTTCAGGAGAGAGGAGGGGTGGGAAAGAGGACGAACCAAGCTTATGGGAATCCAAGGTCTGTCATTGACTAGTCACATGGTGAATGTGTTAGGGAAACAAAAGTCATCTGTTGTTGTGGAAGCATGGAAGGAGGCCATTTTCTATAAAATGGTGATAACTATTACATAGAACACCTTTTGTGCCAGTCTCAAACAATTTTGATAGGGTATCATTTCTTAATAGGATGAACAGTGGCTGGGAAAAATGCGGTTGCCAGTATTTAGAATAGAAATATTAATACTGTGTAGACATGAGTAGGGAAGTAAGTATTTCAACGGTAACTGCTTATGACCTTTGCTATACACTTAGCTAGAAATGGTAATCTTTTGTGAATTCAGTGTAAATGCTTATGTGGATAAGTGTTAATTTGTGGTTGTCAAGGCAAATTTAATTTGTTTATTCAAATACGTATTCTTATTTGCTGGTCATATATTTTTTGCTTGAATTCTCTTAGTTGAAAAGGTAGTTTCAGAAATTGTGGCTCTAATTCAGACTCAGACTTTCTTTGTGGAGACAGTAATCCTCAAGTTCATCAGTTTGGCTCTAAATATCACAGCATTTCTAAGTCCATACCTAAAGGATCATTTTAAATCTTTTTTTGGCATTTTTAGTGTTTTTGCAGACACTCATATAACAATATTGGCATGTCTGTTATTCAGTCTTTTGTGGGAGAAAATAGCATATAAAGCAAAAGACTGAAATTTCCAGTGCTTTGCAGGGAAGTGTAGGGGAAACAGGCAGGAAATGGTGGCCCACCCACAAACTACCACTGTGTAGTCTTTTAGTCCAGGTCTTTGCCACCCCTTTTCTCCATGGATTGCCTGGTGTGTTTCCCTAGGGATGGTCCAGATGAAGGAAGTGCATTGCATCCTCTAATTATTGACTGCAACAGCAACATGGCAGTGGTATGTAGTGCTTCCCTAAATTCCCAAGTTTGGAAGACCAGGGTCTTTAGGTTTATGACTTAGTTTAAAATTTGAAGTCCATGTAAATTTCCTTTTAAGTGAAGAATACCTGTATTCTTTTTTTTTTTTTTAATGTTTATCATTTTTTGAGAGAGAGAAAGAGAGAGAGATACAGTGTGAGCAGGGGAGGGGCAGAGAGAGAGGGAGATACAGAATCTGAAGCAGGCTCCAGTCTCTGAGATGTCAGCACAGAGCCCGACGTGGGGCTCGAACTCATGAACTGTGAGATCATGACCTGAGCCAAAGTCAGACGCTTAACTGACTAAGCTACCCAGGTGCCCTGTGGAATACCTGTATTCTAATTTCCATCAGTAGAGTTGAATTTCTGAACATTTTGTGATTTGTGCTAATTTTCAGGTTGTTTTTCTTGGCCACAGGCTAGCTAGGAATTGTAACTTTGAAAGCATTTCCATAAAAATGTAGCAATTTGATTAAATGAATATATAATTGTAGTAACTAACATATATTGAGCACAACTATGTATCAGGTTCTGTTCCAAGTTCTATGTATTGACTCATTTAATTCTCACAGTAAGCTTATGAAGAAGTTAGTATCCCCATTTTACAGATGAGGAAACTAAGTCTTGTGTTAAATAACTTGCTCAGTGACATAAAGCTAGGCTCAGTGTATGTCAGTTTTTAACTTAGTTTTTGAAGTTGAACTTATGGCTATTAAACCTTTAAAAACTTAAAATAGTATGATGTAACACTTTCCATAAGTATCATTTAAAGGTAAGTTTATTTTTCAGGCACCCAGGTGGCTCAGTTGGTTGAGTGTACTGACTTTGGCTCAGGTCATGATCTCATGGTTTGTGGGTTTCAGCCTGGCATTGGGCTCTATGCTGACAGAACAGAGCCTGGAGCCTGCTTCAGATTCTGGGTCTCCCCCTCTTCCCGTCCCCTGCTCACTCACACGCTCTCTTTCTCTCTCTCTCTCAAAAAAGTAAACATTTTTTAAAAATTATAAAATAAAGGTAAGTTTATTTTTTTCTTCATAGCCCAATAGACATAATTTATCTTTCTATGGTAGTCTCTTTTTTGTTTACGATAGGATCTGAATTGAAAACATTTTGAGTATATATTATATACAGTACAGTTTTTCTGAACTTGAATAAATTTGGCTTGTCATTATTAAGCAAACCAAATGTCTTAACATAACTATAATTAAAGTTAATATAACACAGTTCACTTGAACATTATGTAGATTTTATTTGTATTATAATGAATGATATCATTGCCTATAGAAATAGTTGTACAGGGTGGCCATAAAGTCTGGAATCACAGATTAATATTATAAACCACTTTTATGTATATTTATCTGTTTCTGTAGCCACCCTGTATTTTATAAAGGTCTTTTCTGCATGTTTTGGTGTGACTTTTATTTCCTGGAGCTAAGGAGGGAAAAAATTAAAACAAGGATAAGTGCTGTACTTTTATGCTGCATATGTAGTAAGAAGAAGGCCTGGACCCCAACAGTTTGATAAGGAAAGATTCCCCTACAACTTGGTGATGGTGATAATAATAAAAATGTAAGAACATCATCTAATATTTATGTTTACTATATATTAGGTATAGTGCTAAGCACTTCACATGTGTTTATCCTTTTCAATGCTTGTAAGCAGCCTTCTGAGGTAGATACTATTATTGTCTGTCTTTTAAAAAATTAGAAATCTGAGTTTTTAAACCATTTAATGACTGGACAAGCTATGTAACTAGTGGCACATATAGATCTTGAATCTAGGTTGGTCTGATTTCAGTGCCTAAGGCTTAATCTCTTATCTGCTGTGCTGTATGGCAGGTACTGGCAAACCTTTTCTGTAAATGGCCAGATAGTAAATATTTTAGGCTTTGTGGGCCAAATGGTCTCTGGGAGAATTACTCAACTCTTGTTTTAATAAAGCAGCTACACAATACTTAGAAGAATGGGAGGGGCAGTGTTCTGATAAAACTTTATGTATGGACACGGTTTTATATAATTTTCATGTGTCCTGAAATACTCCTTTGAATTTGCTTTTCAGCTATTTAAAAATGTAAAAAATAATTCTTGTTTTTTTGGTCCTACAAAAACAGGTGGTGGGACTGGAATTGGCGTCTGGGCAGTAGTTTGCTGACTCCTGCTGAATGGCTTGCTATAATTGTTCTTTTCCCCACCAAGGATAACAGAAATGGAGAATTCTTCTAACGATCCTTTACAGTAATCTAGTTTTGTTAGGTACAGGTACAAGTTAGCAATGAATCTAGGTAAATGTTCTTTTAGGCAGATAGTCATGAAATGCTAAGATTATGAGAGCTTTTAATATTATAATTCTTCCTATTACCACACCCTATGCTTTTAGAAATCATAAATATTCAACTCTTAGTCATTCCCATTAAATTGCAATTTTGTGTTCTATAATCAAAAAAACTACTTTGATTCTAGGCCTTTTCTTTTGGTGTATTAGGTGCTGAGGTAATTTGATTCTTCTGAGGGAAAGGGTGTTGGAAATATAATGAAGGGTTCTCAAAAAAGATGATTCATGCAGAATTTACAAAATTGGCATCTTAGATTACAATTTGTCATTTATAAACTTGACCCTGTAGTATGAATTCAGTGTAACTTTGGCTTATGTGCAACAAAAAATACTTCCAGATGTGATCACTGATACGTGATTCTGAATTAAAATGCTTTATGAAAACTTTAGTGTTGACAGATCAGCACTAATAAAATAAAAATCTGTCCATATACATAATGAGGTTTATGAGCAAATATTTACATTTTAATATTTCATAAGGAAAAGATATATACTAAATAAAACTAAATTAATTTCTGTTTGACCAGTACCAGTTATAGATGTCAGTGGTGTTGAATTAAATAGTCCTTTATAGGGACTGTATGGTTGGGGCTGAGTCAGCTTCCCTGGCTTGCCTGACCCCAAATAAGCATTTAATAAATGTTTGGTATTAAATTGTGTTTGGTAAGCCCTGAATGAGCTGGCATTCAAATGGAGGAAGCAAAAGTTTCATTAGCACAAAAGGAAAGGTTCTTTTTAGGAATTGTTTAGTTGAGTGAATCAGATTGTAGACAGAAATGTAGAATAATTATTTGTATTAATAATAATATGTCAGAATCATTTAGTGGTTGGCTATTGCCTGTAGTATGAAATGTAATTTTCTTTAGGGTAGGATTCAAAGCTCTCCATGATTCGGCTCCAGCCTTCCTTTCTGGCCCTGACTTTCATTCTCCCGTGTTAACAGACTGTGTAGTCAATCTCTATACTCGTTCATTTATCTACAGATATTCTACTTTGGAATGTTCTTTCTCTTTTCTGTCTAGGCAGGTTTTACTTAGACTTCAAGACCTGAATCTAATGTCTTTTCTTTCAGTGGGACCATTCTTGTCCATTGTGATCTTTTTTTCCTCTAAATTCCTAGCACTTTATTGCTTCTGTCACTCATTTGATAACTACTCTTTTCCTGCTTTATGATGTTCCTTATTAAAAATTGGATATTTGCTTTTGTCACTCCAGCTAAATGGAAACTCCTAGAGAATAGAGACCATATCTTGTACTTGTTTTTGGTAACTTGGGAGAAAAGTAAAAACTTCATGAATTCCATGTTTGTGTGTATGAGAATTTTTTCTAAAATGCACTATTTCTCTTTTTCTCTTTAACTTTTATTTTGCAGCAATGTCAAATATATGGAAAAGAACTGAATATTCTTCAGTCAGATTCACAGTTGTTAACATTGTGCCATGTATGCTTTACCATTCTTTCTCTACGCACATCTTTTTCCTACTGAACCATTTGATAGTAAGTTGCAAATATAATGTCCCTTTATCCCTAAACACTTCAATGAACATTTCTTTTAAAAAAAATTTTTTTTTTTTTATTTTTTTTTTTTAAATTTTTTTTTTTCAACGTTTATTTATTTTTGGGACAGAGAGAGACAGAGCATGAACGGGGGAGGGGCAGAGAGAGAGGGAGACACAGAATGTGAAACAGGCTCCAGGCTCTGAGCCATCAGCCCAGAGCCCGATGCGGGGCTCGAACTCACGGACCGCGAGATCGTGACCTGGCTGAAGTCGGACGCTTAACCGACTGCGCCACCCAGGCGCCCCTAAAAAAAATTTTTTAACGTTTATTTATTTTTGAGACAAAGAGAGACAGAATATGAACAGGGGAGGGGCAGAGAGAGAGGGAGACACAGAATCTGAAACAGGCTCCAGGCTCTGAGCGGTCAGCACAGAGCCTGACGTGGGGCTCGAACTCACGGACCGTAAGAACATAACCTGAGCCTAAGCCGGACGCTTAACGGACTGAGACACCCAGGCGCCCCGAACATTTCTTAATTATAAGGGTATTCACGTACACAACTACAGAACAGTGATCAGAATCAGGAAATAAACATTTGTGCAGTAATATTTTTGAATCTGTGGATATTATCGCCAGTTTGTTCTGTGTGGCTTTTTTTTTTTTTTTTTTTCCTGTTCCAATCCAGGACCATTCATTGTATTTAAATTTTTATGTTTCTTGGGGCGCCTAGGTGGCTCAGTCGGTTAGGCTCAGGTCATGATCTCACAGTTTGTGAGTTGGAGCTGTACCTCAGGCTCTCTGCTGTCAGTGTAGAGCCTGCTTCGGATCCTGTTTCCCTGTCTCTGCCCCTCCCCCCACAGCGGGTACACATGTGCTCCCTCTCTCTCTCTCAAAAATAAATAAACATTAAATTATAATTTTTATGTTTCTTTATTCTTCTCACTTTCTTTAATCTGGAACTGAACCATTCCTGAGTCTTTTTTTTCGTTCTTCTTATGACATTAACATTTTTGAAGATTACCAGCCATTTATTTTGTAGGATGTCTGTCAGTTGGGTTTATCTGATACTTCATCATGATTAGATTTAGGATATGTGTTTTTGGCATGTATACTGAGTGATATTGTGTCCTTAGAGTGCATCATATGAGGGACACATGCTAGGTATTTGTTATATTATTTGTCATGTTTTCTTTGATCATTTGGATAAAGTGGTTTTTTTCTTAACAGAGCCTAAGGGCTCTTCTATGGTGGAGCTATTTAATATAAGAAACATTTGAGGGCATTACCTGCATTAACTTGAGGGATATCAACTTCTGTTTAATTTAGCAAATAATAAAATTTGAATCCTCACAGTGAATTATAATAGTCAACTGGTGAATTTGAACAGAACTGTGATCGAGACAGGCCTGGGCATTTACCCAAACACATACTAACGATTACTATAAAGTTATAGTAATCAAAAAAGTTTGGTGTTGGCAGTTGAATAAACAGGGAAAATATTTTTAAAAGAACAGACTTAAATATATAAAGTATTTGGCATATGATGAAGGTCACATTTCAAATTAATGGGAAGAGGATGGATTAGTTAGTGAATTATGTTTGGGAAAAATAGTTAGAACAATTATGTATCACATTTAGTTGCAGAAACCCAGAATCTTTTCTAGCTAGTTTGAACAGAAAGGAATTTATTACGTGGTACTAAATGGCAAAATCATTAAGAGGACTGGATGGAGGGTGGGGGTTGGGGAGGCTATTCCTACTTCCAGGAATTTAAGGGGGTGAAAAAAAGGCCTGGGTTCAAATTCTGAACCTTCTGTTTATTGGTTATGTAACCAACTTCTCTTTGGTTAATTTCTCCATCTGTAATTATCTGCAGATGATTGAAGTACCTTTTTTGTAGGTCAAAAACAGTTGTGTGTTGGTAGTTTCATATGGTTTTATCTAATATTTCTAAATTTGTGAAGTTTAAGTGAGTTTAAGTGCATGTAGCACTGAATAAACGTTCAATACACGTTAGCAATATATTCATTACCGTTTTTCAATATAGTTATGTAAAAATGTATAAATATGTCAGCATGATTACTGATCACATTCTAAAATGAAATAACTTTTGGAGTCAGATATATAACACTTCCTCTATCTGATAATATCATGTATAGTTTTATATAAGTAGTATTCAAACATGACCAAAACTTTTATAAGTACTATATGTAACTATATATATGTATACAGTACAATCTCCAAATATATGGTAATAAAATAATATCAGGTATACCTAATTTTTGTGTAAGTAATTAAAAAAAATTTTTTTTTTTTTTAGGGGCGCCTGGGTGGCGCAGTCGGTTAAGTGTCCGACTTCAGCCAGGTCACGATCTCACGGTCCGTGAGTTCGAGCCCCGCGTCAGGCTCTGGGCTGATGGCTCGGAGCCTGGAGCCTGTTTCCAATTCTGTGTCTCCCTCTCTCTCTGCCCCTCCCCCGTTCATGCTCTGTCTCTGTCTGTCCCATAAATAAATAAAAACGTTGAAAAAAAAATTTTTTTTAACGTTTATTTATTTTGAGAGAGAGGGAGCAGAGGAGGGGCAGAGAGAGAGAGATAATGAATCCTAAACAGGCTCCTCGCTGCCCGTGCAGAGCCCAAGGCAAGGCTCGATCTCACGAACCATGACATTATGACTTGAGCCAAAATCAAGAGTCAGACGCTTAACCAACTGAGTTGCTCAGGTGCCCCTCACATAAATAATTTTAAGGTGATTGAAATGTCGTCGGGTTGTTTGTCTCTACAGTGAATGATCTTGAACCCTATGCTCTTTGACTTTTTGTCTTTTTAAAAATAGTTGTTTTCTTATTGATGAGTTGTTCTTGCTTACCTTAGCTTCACCTGAATCACTTTTTAATTTATTGCCTTTCATTTTCTGTGAATTGGAAAACCAGATTACTTTGGTTTATTCACAATTCCAATCAAGAGCCAGGGGAAACTTCCTGAAAACAAGTGATTTTTGTACTTAGTACTTCTAACTTTGTGGTTTAAGTTCTGACTGTTAAAAGCTTTTTTTTTTTTTTTTTTTTGGTAGTTATTTTCTGGTTACTGGCTCAGTTCTGGTTGGTTGAAGTTGACATGACTTCTCTAGGTTTGGCATAATATAAATGTGAATTCACCTTTGCTTTCCTGATGACTCATTAGTTTTCCAGTTGTTCTATGTGTTAGACAATCATGTATTATCTTATCTGTAGGAAGCTTTTCCCTAACTTAAATGTTGCACTACAGGGGTGTCTGGATAGCTCAGTTGGTTAAGTGTCTGACTCTTAATTTCGGCTCAGGTCATGATATCAGGGTTGTGAGATCCACCCTGGGCTTGGAGCCTGCTGAAGATTCTGTCTCTCCCTCACTTATCTGCTCCTCCCCTGTTCATGTGCTCTCTCAAAATGTTGCAGTACTGACTTGTAATGGAGAGTCCTCTGAAAATGGCAGTATTTGGAAATGAGCTTTGACACCTTCTGAAGTCAGAGAACAATATGCAGGAGCCTGCTTTGTGATGGCAATTCAGATTTCTGGTTCATCTCTTCTTCAGTGGACAGATACAAATTACATTTGTCTAACATTTTGGTTTTCAACCCATGTTTGTATTTATTCCATTTATTCTTCCCTTTCACCCTGGGAGGGAGGTCTTATTTTATCTTCTGAGTAGAGAGTTAGTGATTTAAGAATATAAGGTTGGCAAATTATAGAGTGGAGATTCAGATTTTGAGGTAAACATTCATTTTCATACCTGTTTCGAAACTTAGGTAGTTTTGTCTCACATCATTTAGAACCAGAATTTTTTGAGGTACTGATTTTTATAATAAAAGAACTAAGGTTTCTCTTTAAGATTTTGTATTTAGATTGCTAAGTGTTCTTTTCACACTGTATTTATTTTGGAATTTCCTTTCTCTCTTTTTTTTTTTTTTTGCCTTTTTATTATAAAACTAAAACAGATTCAGAAAAAACACAAATTTACACATAGTAAATTATTATGAAGTGAACGCCCTTGTAACCTCAGTCCAGAACAAGAAATAGAATTCTGTCAGCCACACCAGAAGCTCCTTCCTAATGCCCACCCCAATCACAGTTTGTTACCTCCAAAATTATCTCTCGACTCTGACTTTGTAGTACTGTAGTCCTTCTTTATCTGCAGGGGATCGGTTCTAAGCATCCCTGGGGATTCCTGAAACCACGAACAGTACCAAAACACATATATACTATGTTTTTTCTAGTATATACATACTTACTATACATGACTAATAGGTGGGTACCATATACAGCATGGATATGCTGGTCAAAGGGATGATTCTCATTCCCGGCTGGTCAAAGTTGGAAGGCCTGATTTTTCATCAGGCTACTCGCATAATTTAAAACTTATGAATTGTTTATTTCTGGAATTTTCCATTAAATATTTCAGACAATATTTGACTGCGGTAACTGAAACCGCAGAAAGCAAAACTGTGGATAAGGTGGAAACTACTGTAATCGCTTCCTTTTTTTCCTTATGGTTTTATCTCCTAAGTGTCTGTTCCTAGGCACTAGAGTTCGGTCTTACTCCTTTTTTTAAGTACTTAGAATACATCTTTATTATGATTTGATTGTAAAGGTGAGAAATTACAATAATAAAAATATAATCACTAAAATATTAAAAGCAGTTATTTGGCAACTCAAGACTACATAGCTAAAAACAGTAATTTTAGACACTTATGCTTAGTTTTTATGTGGCTTTTTTTTACACAGATACCACAAAGCAGAATAGTGCTTTAACTTTCCTTCAACATCCATCTTTTTTTCCAAAAGTATGTGTTATATTCTTTCTTAAAAGGATTTACATTTGTACAGAGCTATACAATTTATAAAGCAGTTATTCATGATCTGATTTAGTCCTCACAACAGTCTTGTGGTGTAGGTATATATTTTCCATTTTATGGATGAGGAAATGCTGTAACTAGTATGATGAGACTTTGTGAAAACCTTGTGTTTTCCAAAATGTTTCCTTGTAAGTGTTCATTTTCCAGACTTTAGTCATTTGAGTACTATGTTCATGATTTTTCCTTTTCTTCCACAACTGGTACTATTTTACTTAATAATCTTGTTTAGAATGACCTTTTTAAATTGGTAGACTATTAGAATAGTTTTAAATTTACAGAAAAATAGAACAGTACAAGAGTTTCCACATTTCCCCACTCTCCCCACAGCTTTTCCTGTTATCAACATTTTATATTAGTAACAGTTGTAACAGTTGTTACAAGGAACAAATCAGTATTGATACATTATTATTAACTAAAGCCCATCAGGTTTCTTTAGTTTTTAATCTAATGTTCTTTTTCTATTCTACATCACACCCAGTTATCATGTCTACTTAGGCTTTTCTTGGCTGTGACAGTTTCTCAGTTTTTCCTTGTTTTTGATGACCTTGACAGTTTTGGGGAGTATTGCTTAGGTATATTATGGGATGTCCTTGTACTAGAATTTGTCTGCTGTTTCTCATGATTAGACCAGGGTTATAGGTTGGGAGAGGAAGACCACAAAGATGTAAGTACCATTTTCATAACATCATACATAGCTGCATATATACGTGGGAACATGTGTACATAGTAGTAATGTAATTTATAACCTGATATTGACCCCAATCACCTGGCTCAGGTAGTGCTTGTCAGATCTCTGCTGTAAAATTATTCCTTTCCACCCTTCCATACTGTACTCTTCGGAAGGAAGTCATTATGTACAACCCACACTTAAGGAATGGGGAGTAATTATGCGCTACCTCCTTGAAGGCAATGTATCTGCATAATTTATTTGGAATTCTTCTGTCTAGGAGATTTGTCCTTTCTCCTGCGTAACTTAGTATAGTTAGTCATTTATATCGGTATGGACTCCTGGGTATTTTATACTTTGGGTTGTAATCCATTACTACTTAATTTTGTTGCTTAGATTATTTCAACTTTGGCCATTGAGAGCTCTTTTAAGTGGCTCTTTTGTCCTTTTGACATACCCCCATCATTTTTTTTTTTTTTTTTGAGAATGTCTTTTCTCTCTACACTATAAAATGACCTAGATTTAGATAAGCTTATTATAAAATAAAATTTTGTATCCCTCAATAGATAGAAAATTATGTTAAGGAAAATTCTTAAATTTATCTTAAAATTGAATTATGTTTAAATATTGGGATGGTGTTAGGTATTAAAAAACAGACTTTCTCCCTGAAGTAATTAAAAGAAGGCCATGTAAAACTCTGTCTTTCATACTCTCATATACTTCATACATTAGAGCAGTGCTGCTTTTTCCCCACAACTACAGTACAACTATTTTTTCGTATTCAACACTTATTAGGATGTCTATAATGTGCTTGGTGTACCTACCATAGTAGGTACTGTGGGAGATTGAAGAGTATGAAATATCATCTATCATGAAGAGACTTACAGTTGTATTTGGTTAACAGTCTGTAAGAACAGTTGAAAAAAGCCCATAATATACCGCCAGATATTAAGTACTAAATGAGAGAGGTGAGGCTTACAAGAGTTAAGGAAGAAAAGGTTCATTGTTGAATGAAAGGAAGAACTTTCTGGAGGTGAGACCTATGGTGGGATCCTAAAGGTGGGTGAAGTCATTTCAGGCAACAAAGTCAGCATTATCTGCAGAACAGTGAGGAAATTGGCTTGGATAGAATCTTACACTGTTATATACTGGAGTAATTGGAAAATATCTGAACCAATGGATAAATTCCTTTTGTCTTTTGTAACAAAGTTGAAAGTCATTGCTTTATGTATGACATGCCTAAAGGGGTTAGTTCTAATTATTAAAGGACTTGGCTATTCAAATTAAATGTTATTAGAGACATTGAAATCTTTATCTTTCCAAGGAGGTTTCTCATTGAAACAATGAAATTTAAGTTGTATAACTTTGTTCCTAATACCTTAGTAATGTGTTGCCAGTGTTCTGACTAGGGTAAGACTTACCCTTTCCCCTGGTGGGTGATATAAACAGACTGGCAGCAAACAGTAATTATTTTCTTCCCAGACATACAGTAACCCACTTAAAAATGGTATGTAAACATACATAATGGCTTTCCTTAGTTATCATGGTACTTGACTACTTTGGGGCTTTTTTGATCATCTATTAAGATTGTAATGTTTTGTTGTGGTTTTAATTTCTTAATGAAAAATTTTAATTTATTGCATATTTTGTTTACAGAGTAATATATGGTGTTTGAAAATTGTAGTAGTATATATTTAAAGTCACTTTTAATGAATTAAATACTATATTTCCAAATTTACCTTTCAATAACCATTTATAATTTTTATATAACTACTTCCAGCATTTTAAAGAGAAGGAAGGGAAATATATTAAAATATAGACTCTGCAGTATATATTAAAATATTTACTATATATTTATGCTCTGTATGTTTTATTACAAGAAATCAGAATATTTTATAAATGTTTGAGACTATTGCGGGGGTGGGGGGCATTTTTAGATCTCCTCCCTAATATCTCCTCCCTATAATAAGTCACTGGTAAAGTTTCATCTTAATTTTCTTTCCATTAGAACTTTTTTTCTAAACAGTAACAGATATAGTGATGTGAAGTTGACAGATACATTTACTGTATTTGTATATACCATAGTAAGACAGATTATTATTTTTTTCATTCATTTCTGTGTCTTCATAACAATTTTCAAGTGTTTCTTTTTGGGCAACATCATACCACTGTACTGTTCAGGGTTTGGAAATAGGACAGTGTATCTGCAAGATAACTTTAAAAGTATCTACTAGAGAAAGAGGAGTTGATAGTATTATGTAGTAGTAAAGCACTGGAATAGGAGTTTGGAGCTCTTTTCTAGTCCTGGTGCTGCCTTGTCTTATGTGACCTTGGAAGGCACGTTCTGCATTCTCATTTGGCTTATGTGATCTTCAAGCCACCTTCTATAAATTGTATCATTTTGTGTCATGGTTGTGCTAACAAATGAGCATATTGGAAAATACCATGACTAAAGTGGTGGAATACCTCTTCTTCAGGTGTAAAAATATTAAAATCTTATTTTCCTTCTCCCATCTTAATGTAAACTTTTTAAAAAGTTTATTTATTTTGAGAGAGGGTACAAGCAGGGGATGAGGCAGAAAGCGGGGGGTGGGGGTGGGGGTGTAGGTAAGAGAATCCCAAGCAGGCTCCATGCTGTTAGCATGGATCCTGATGTGAGGCTTGATCCCACACACCATGAGATGATGACCTGAGCCAAAACCAAGAGTCAGACCGCTCTACTGACCGAGCCACCCAGGCACCCTCCCATTTTAATGTAAACTTTTAATTGAAGTACAGCATACGTAAAGAAAGTATACAGATGAAAACACATCACAGATTACAAAACATTACCAGAATTCTAGAAGCCTTTAGTGACTCTAAGTTATTCCTCCTCCTCCCCTAAGGGAAACCATCTTGACATCTAACACTGTAGATTAATTTTGACTGTTTTTGAAATCATTCCATATGGCTCTTGTGTCTGGCTTCTTTTGCTCAGCATTATATTTGCAAGATTTTTAGAGCTGTAGTTTGTTCATTTCCATTGCTATATGAAATTCCTTTGTATAAATACATAATTGATTTATCTGGTCTCCTGTTAGACTTATCATAAAAGAAAAAAAAAGATAAATTGAACTACATTAAAGTTAAGAAATTGTGGTAGCTTTTTAATCTCCAGGAAATTGAATCTTTCCTATTTATACTTTTATATACAAATGGGTGCTTCAGTTTAGTCAAAGTAGCCTAATGACTCACTTTTCTCTTGCTGCCTTTACTGGAAGAAAGGAATAGTTTGATCATTTTAATAGCATGCAGAAATTCTAGAAACATACATATAAAGGAAATAGAAGATTAATAAGGGCAGTAATTTAATACCTTCTAAATTTTTAGTTCTAGGACAGATGTAAAAATTAGTTTTAATTCTTACAACTAGTTAGAAGGTGTTTTTGCCTTTTCTTAAAACTAGTATATATTTAGGGGTATTGATGACTGTTGTTATTTAGGTGTGCCAATTTAAGGTTGTCTCACACAATTATAATTTATAAGCTGAATACAGGATTTTTTAAATATTTACTCCATCAGCGTTTATCAAGTGTCTATTGTGTGTGTAGTCCTAGAACTTTGGTTTTTTGCCTGTATCAAGTATTGTGTTAAGTGATAGGTAATACCCAAGTTTGTGATCCCTAAAAATTTTCCCACCAAGTAAATGAAAACCAAACTTTAGAGGCTTATAACATTTTCTCATTTAGATTCAGTTCATTCTATACTAACTCTTTAATAAGGCAACAACTTAGGAGGGAGTTGCAGATCATTAACAATGTCAGGCAATAGATTCAGTATGAATTTAAATAGCAAAAATTATATCTAACACTTCTATAAATAGCACACAAAACGTAAAACAGTAATGCTTTAAGAAATGGTCTTAAACTTTAATGGGTGTTTGATATAATGTGTATTACTTGTTGCTTAGCTGAGTTTTTAATATACACTGGAGTTTGTGTATTTGAATAGCTAGGCAGAGATAATTCCTATTTAGCCTTTTCTTTTATCTTTTTAACCTTTCCTCCTAAGCCAGAGTTTAGAGTTCTTTTTTATTTTTCAGTTCATTGAGAATGGATCAGTTTATAAAATGAAGGATTTGGACTAAATAATTATTGTTTAAGGTGCCTTATTTATCTATTCTGGTTTTTTAAAAATCCTCAAAATTTAGTGGCTTAAAACAACAATCATATTATATTTCACATTAATGTGGGTCAGAAATTTGGGCAGAGCTTAATCAGGCAGTTCTTCTCCATTGAGGTCACTTGGTGATACTCAACTGGAAGGTCAGACAGTTTTATTTACATGTCTGGATGGCTGGCAGGCTGGGCTTAGCTAGGACTGTCAAACTAAGCACCTATAGGTGGCCTCTCCAGCATGGTGGTTTAGAGTCATCAGACTTATTAAATGGCATCTCAGTACTTTTAAAGAAAGAAACCACCAGAATTTTAGAATCTGCAAGACTTACTATTTAGTCTTGGAAGTTATGCAGCTGCTCTTGGTCAAAAGCAAGTCACAGAGCCAGCCCAAATTCAAAGGACAGGGCTCCCCAAGGGCATGATTACTGCAGGGGGAGGGGAGTCAACTTTGAAGACTCGCCATGCTACATGATCTAAGAATCTGTAACTTCAAATAGTATATATAAAAATTAATTTTTTTTAACAGAATGGTATTCAAATCATATATTCAAGCTGATTTTCATAAAACTCTGCTACTATAATATTTTTATTTCCCTACAAAACTTCCAGAGTACTCTGCAATTTATGTTTTCCCGTAGAAGTGTCTACCTCAGATAGTTTTTCTGTTTTATTATGAAAAACATTTAATATACAGAAAAGAAGAAAGAATTTACAGTGAACACATATTTATCCACCACTTAGATTCTGTAATTAACATTTTGCTATAATTGGGTTTTCCCATTTGCTATAATTGGGTTTATCCATCATCAGTGTCTTATTTTCTGATAAACTTTAAGTTGCAGGTAATCAGATACAGATTTAAATTAATTTTCTTTCTGATCCTTTTACCTTAAAGGATAGTCAGAAAATGTAAAGAATCCCTATTAGTATATCTTATCTGAGAAGTTCCCTGCATGGACCTTTTCAACTTGCTTTATATAATGTCACCTATCCAGTCACACTTTGGTTTAGTTTTTCACAACTCTTCCTTTTTAAATATTTTTTAATGGTTTATTTTTGAGAGAGAGAGAGACAGAATGTGAGCAGGGGAGGGGCAGAGAGCGAGGAAGACACTGAATCTGAAGTAGGCTCCAGGCTCCAAACTGTCAGCAAAGAGCCCAACGCAGGGCTTGAACCCATGAACCATGAGATCATGACCTGAGCCTAAGTTGGACACTTTACAAGACTGAGCCACTCAGGCGCCCCCCCCCTTTTCTTTAATATTTATTTATTTTTGAGAGAGACAGAGTGTGAGTGGGCTAGGGGCAGAGAGAGAGGGAGACATAGAATCCAAAGCAGGCTCCAGGCTCTGAGCTGTCAGCACAGAGCCACACGTGGGACTCAAACTCACGGACTGCGAGATTATGACCTGAGCCGAAGTCAGATGCCCAACTGACTGAACCACCCAGGTGCCCCAGTTTTCACAACTCTTACTCCTAATAGTCTCACTAAGATCTTCAGAGGAAAAAGAGAATTTTTTTTTTTTTTTTGGTAATTATAAAAACAGTCATCCACAACCCCAGCATAAGCACAACTATTAATATATTTCCTGTTATTTTTTATTTCATATATTTTTGCAATAATTGCTAGTGTATATAGTTTAAAAATCTTTTTTAAAACATGTGAAGTGTTCAGATTATTATATAATAGCCTGATAATTAATGAGTATTTGATATTTAATTGAATGACAGGACCACTGTTTTTAACCATGGGCAAGTAAGTTGCTTCCCAATTGAGGAAAGCTATTGAACCCAGTCACATGTTATTGCTTATTGCCTGAAATTGGTTATGTGTAAAGTTCATTACCCCATCCCTCTGATTCACACAACCTTAAGAGTTAAAACTGCAGAGAAAGAAGTTGAAAGGAATAAAGATTGACTTTAGTTCTGTATCAGGAACAGATTAGGAAGTTAGGGAAAAAGTTACATTCAATTGTGATGAAACATTTTTGTTAAGTAAATTTTCATTTTTTACCAGTATTTTGACAGATATTCTCAGAGTTGAGTTGAGTAAACTTCCTATTTAAAGTTTACCTACAAGTTTAAGCATATTAGAAACCTTTGATGTCGGGGCGCCTGGGTGGCGCAGTCGGTTAAGCATCCGACTTCAGCCAGGTCACGATCTCGCGGTCCGTGAGTTCGAGCCCCGCATCAGGCTCTGGGCTGATGGCTCAGAGCCTGGAGCCTGTTTCTGATTCTGTGTCTCCCTCTCTCTCTGCCCCTCCCCCGTTCATGCTCTGTCTCTCTCTGTCCCAAAAATAAATAAACGTTGAAAAAAAAATTAAAAAAAAAAAAGAAACCTTTGATGTCAAGTAGAAAGACTAGATATGTGTGTTATATATTTACTCTGATTTTTATTCCTCTTTGCTGTGTAACTCCTTTGGATTCTAAAAAGCAGTAGCCAGTGCACTACCACTTGCTAATATAATGTATACTTACATAAGTGGTGGTTGCAAATTTTTCTCTTAGCTGGAGCATAATTAGCTGGTCAAACAAATTGAATTCTCTAATTGTAGGGATACAGAGTCTTACAGAAGATAGTTTTTGAGTCCTACAGTAATAGAGAATTATACTGAATCCATCAAGGCAGTTAGTTGAGTCTCTTGTTTTATTAATAGAGTTTTCAGAGAAAGCAGTTCTTGATTGTCAAGATTCATTCTTCCTAGAATTAACCTTTATTGTAGAAAAAAAAATCCCATCTAGCCTACATTCTTCATGTTGTATAGTGAGTATATTTCATCTTGTTTGGCCTCTGTGGAAACAGATGGTTACTATTTTTCATATAGTAACTTTAGATACCTGAAACCTAACATTTATCTTTTAGGCTTTACTGTGCTTGAATTAAGTTATTTACATAATACAGACCTAAACAGAGCTTTCTGCCCATGAAAAAGATGCACTCTGGGGATTCTTAAAATACGCTTCTGGACATTTGGTCATGTTTGTGTGTGCATATATTCATGGTCTTAATGAGCACTTAGGTAACTTGAACTACATTGCTTGATTGCTACATTGGTGGGAGCATATGTCCAAGTATCAGCTCTATCAACAAATATTATAGCAAAATGAATGCAGAAAAAATGATCTGGGCTTGATCTGACTTTTGAAAATGTAGATTTACTTTGGGGAAGACGTGAGGAATTTGATCTGGGCTCTATTCATCCGATTTTTGGAAAATTCCTAGAATGTTAAGTTGATCCTGGGATGATTTTATGGGTTTGAGCCAGATCTGGGGAGATCCAGATTGTATCATCCTCTTGCAGAGTGGGCTTTAGGATATCCCATGTATTCTACACTTAAGAATTACTACTTGTATCTCTCATTTATGTGGATCCTCCTGAGTTGATCTGAAGAGAATAGAAGGGTACGGGAAAGGAGATTTAAGTTTGTCATATCATATTTACTTGGTGTCAGCCTCTCACACTTGTTTCCTGTCTAAATAGCATAATAAAACTCCATACTAGAAGTATATGGGTGCTCTTTTAAATTTTGAGGATGCTTTACTTTGACAATAAGAATATTTGAGTTTTGGATTTCAACCAGTAGAATGGTAATGGTTTTGCCTTTGTTTTTTTCAGTCAATGAAAACTTAAAAAAAAAAAAACTCAAAAACCTTTAATATAGGTATAATGCAATTGGGTAATGTTTGTATGTATTTTCCTAAAAATTACCTGAGACACAACGTTTAAATGATCAGTGACATCATTTAAACAGTGATGGCTCTTGTCAATAAGGAACTCACAGTGAATTAGGTGAATTCTGAAGCCAAGAAGTTTAGTTGTAGATCTTGAATTGATTAATTACAGCAGCAACCCCATTTGTTGAAGAGATCATTTTCATAAGGAAATAGATGAAAAGCTTTTCAAAAGGCTTCCTTTATAAATTTCCAAGTTCTGCAAATCTTTAACTTAGTTTTTTTTTAAATAATTTTTTTAAATGTTTTTATTTAGTTTAGAGAGAGAGCAGGGGAGGGGGGGAGGATGGGGGTGGGAGTGTGACAGAGGATCCACAGCGCGCTCTGTGCTGACAGCAGAGAGCCGAAATGGGACTCAAACTCACGAGCAGTGATATCATGACCTGAATGAAGTCAGACACTTAACCAACTGAGCCACCCAGGCATCCCTAACTTGCTTTAGTTTTTATCTTTGATTTTTCTTTTAGTTTTCCCAAATTAAAAAATAACAGATTTCATGTAACATAAAGTTTTTTTAAAAATCAAATCTGTGTTTATGTGTTTGGATTTCTGCTGTTTTGGTACAGGAGCATTTTAAACTTCTTTGTGGCCAGGGATAGACTGCTTCGTAATTTCTATTATAAAAAGAGTTTAGAGGTGGCAGTTTGTGTGTATGTGGGCGGGGGGGGGGGGGGGGTGCGGCGGGGCGGTGGTGAGGGATGTCATGAAAATGTTTTGAAGCTTCTTTTGAATAGTCATTTTATTTTCACTCATACTGTATGTTATAGATCATTCAAATCATCAGAGTTCTATAAAAATGACCTTATTTACATATAATGCACATGTCACCCGTATAACTGAAAAAGTATCAGTTGTCCATATCAAATACATAGTTTGCCATATTTATGTTGCCACTGCCTTGTTTACGCTACCATTACCTCTAACCTGAACAGGTCTCACAACTTCTTATCTGTTGCTTCGTTCTAGTCTTATCTTTCAAGCAGTTTCTTTGCCTTAAATCCATCCTCCACGTAACCACCAGGGGATGAGCTGCTTAAATTGCAAATTTGATCTGGCCACTCCCTGGCTGCCCTCCAAGACAGTATTCTTCAGAGTGAAGTGTGTAAAATGATTTATTGCTGATGCGGGGAAAAAAATATTAGAATTTTTGTATTTACTTTTAGACCTAAGATAGAGGAAAGAAATTAAGCCATACCAATATCTGATAGGACGATTCACATGCTTCGTCAGTCTGTCAGTTTGTCCTCTGTCACCTAAGGAGGAGTGGGAGTCCCACGCAGGAATTTACAGTGGAGCTCTCTCCCATTCGCTCTCCGTGTGTTGCATCATATTGCCATTTACTTGTACTTTGTTAAGTATGTTTATGTATTATCTGATTCTCATAAAATAGATAAGTGTCTTAAAAAAGATTTCTTTGAAGAAACGAGAGATTTAAGAGATGTCAATAAGCAGAGGAGAAGAAGAAAATGGCACAGACCATTTTATATTTTTGTTCAAGTTGTTTTTCAGACACATTATAGGTTTAAAATTAGTGATCCAGGGGCGCCTGGGTGGCGCAGTCGGTTAAGCGTCCGACTTCAGCCAGGTCACGATCTCGCGGTCCGTGAGTTCGAGCCCCGCGTCAGGCTCGGGGCTGATGGCTCGGAGCCTGGAGCCTGTTTCCGATTCTGTGTCTCCCTCTCTCTCTGCCCCTCCCCCGTTCATGCTCTGTCTCTCTCTGTCCAAAAATAAATAAATGTTGAAAAAAAAAATTAAAAAAAAAAAATTAGTGATCCAGTCAGGTTTGATAAGAAGTCATCTCTCCAAAGTCAAAATTACTCAGGTGACTTGTTTGAAATATGTTTGATTCTTTCCCTAAATATATATATTGTGCCTTAAAATATTAGCTAATGATAGAAAAAGCAAAAAGTAGTTGGTCAGGTCTTAATATTCACCACTCTAGGCCTGCATAAAATTTAAATATTATAAGCATCTTGGTGATTAAGTCCAACTGGGAAAATAAGGCAATGTTTGTGAAAGTAATAAAAAGTTATAACATCAAGATTAAAATACTTCCTTCACTTGAAAGAAATAAAAATGCTATTTTCCAGCACACATACATACACCAAACTCTAATGAAAGTATGAAACTGATGCTGTAATTAGCAGGACATCTAAGATGCTTATTTTTATCCATACTTTCCAGATTTCTATTTTTTATATGTTTTATAATGTTCATAACATATTAGCAGAGTAATACATGTATAAAGAATTTACATATATTGAGGGTGTGAGCTCCACATTTAAAAACCTTTTATTGACACTTAATACATGTAATCATAATCCAGGTAAAAAGAAAGAGAGCATACCCAATACCCCAGAAGACCCTACACCTTTCCTCTTCTCCCAATTATTACCCCCCCCCCCCCAATATCTCCAAAAATAACTGCTATCTTAATTTTTGACAATATTGTGTAGTTTTACCTGGCTTATGTAAGTGGAATCTTAAAACATACACTCTTTTGTGTTTGGTTTCTTTTGCTCAGTACTGTTTGAGAGTCAGTCATGTTGTGTAGCTGTGGTTCGTTCAGCATCCTTGCTGAATGATACTGTGTTATATGAATATGCCACAGTTTATTTGTCTGTTCTAATATTGATGGATTTGATTTGTTTCCAGTGTCTGACTGTTACAGATAATACTGCTCTGATTCCTGTACATATTTTTTGGTACACATATTTCTGTTGAGTATAATCCTAGGATTGGAATGCTGAGTTGTAGGGAATGTGTTTATCCCACTTTAATAGTGATGCCAAATAGTTTTCCATACTGGCTGTACTAGTATATAGTTCCATCAGCAGTTCTAAGAGTTTGCGTTGTTCTACATCTTCACCAACACTAGGTATTGTTAGTCTTTTTAATTTAAGCCACCCAATGAGTGTGTAGTGGTATTTTATTATGGTTTCAAATTGCGTTTTCTTGAATACCAATAAGGTTGAGCATCTTTTCACATATTTATTGGCCAATTGGATGTCCTCTTTTTTAAAGTTCCTGTTCAACTCTTTTATTCATTTTTGTATCGGACAACTGTCTTTTTCTGGTTGATTTATAAGTATTCCCTGTGTATTCAGGATATGAGCCCTTTGTCAGTTATGTTCCAACTGCTTTCTCCTATTCTGGCGTGCCCTTTCACTTTTAATAGTGTCTTTTTATAATGGACAGTCTCAGTTTTAAGGTTGGTCCCGATATTAATCTTTTCCCTTACCAATAGTGATTTCCGTATCTGTTTAACTGTCTTCTGAAAGCTTTATTGTTTTGTCTTTCACAGTTAGATCTGGAATTGACTTTTGTATATGCTCTGAGGTAAGGGTCAAGTTTTATTCCCTCCCCTCCCCCATATGCAGATCCACCTGACCCAGCATTATTTATTGGCATGGATCTTGTTTCCCTAGCTCTCCAAAGTACTGCCTTTGGTCTGTATATGAGTGTGCTTAATTTTGGAGTCTCTTTTCAGTTCTATGGGTTTATTTGTCTACCTTTGTCTTAATTACTGTAGTTTCATAATAAGTCTTGCTATGTAGTAGAGCAAGTGCCCCTACATTTTTCCTTTTGTTCATGAGGGTTTTACTTATTCTTGACTTTTTGCTTTTCTGTGTAAACTTCAGAATAAGCTTATCAAATTCCATCCACAGGAACACATGCGTGCATGAACACACACAAAGTGTTGAAATTTTTTCCATACTGCATTAAATTTCCAAATCAGGGTAAAAGTGGCATGTTTTCATTGAGTCTTCAATCCATGAATTTGGTATATTTATCCAATTATTTAGGTATTTAATTTCTCTCAACATTTGCTAGTTTTATGTGCAGAAGTCTTGAACGTCATTTTATTATTTTTATTACTAGGTATTTTTTTAGTATTCCTGTAAATGATATTCTTTAAAGCCACTGTTTTTCTGTTTGTTTCTAGGATAGAGGAATATAGTTGATTTTGTGTATTGACCTGTATCCATCAACCTTGCTAAGCTCACTATTAATTCTAATCAGCTGTCTATATATTTTTGGTATTTTTATATACATAATCATGTTGTCTGTGAATGATAGTTTTATTCTTTTCTAATGTCTAATTTATTTCTCTTGTCTTACTGAACTGAGTAGGACTGCAGTATAAAAGAGAAGTGGTGAGAGTAGGTATCCTTGTTTATTTTCCCTATCTCAAAAGGAAAGCTTTCAGTATTTCCAACATTAAATATGATGGTGTCATTTTTTAATTTTTGTTGTTTGCCTGTTGCACTTACTATGGCTGCATAATCAATTAAAAATTTAATGGCATATGGGGTGCCTGGGTGGCTCAGTTGGTTAAGCATCCGACTCTTAATTTCGACTCAGGTCATGATCTCATGGTTCATGAGATGTAGCCCCACATTGGGCTCTGTGCTGATAGCACAGAACCTGCTTGGGATACTCTGTTTCCCTCCCCCCCCCCCCCCCAAATAGATAAACACACATTTAAGAAAAGAAGTTTTAAGTATATTTTGAGAGAGAAAGCACAGGTGGGTGGAGGGGCAGAGAGAGAAGAAGAGAGAGCAAAAGAGAATTCCAAGCAGACACTGCACTGTCAGCATGGAGCCTGACATGGGGCTCAAACCCAGAAACCACGAGATCATGACCTGAGCTGAAGTCCTACACTCAACCAACGGAGCCACCCAGGCACCCCTCATTTAAGAAAATTTTAATGGCCTATGGGGTGTATGGGTGGCTGGGTTGGTTGAGCCCCACAGAGGGCTTGCTACTGTTGGATCCCCTCTCTCTGCCCCTCCCCCGCTTGCACTGTCTCAAAAAATAAACATTAAAAAAAATTTTAATAGCATAGAGCAACCATTTATTATGATCATTGTTTTTGTGGATTAGGAATTTAAGTAGGGCACACCATGGAAGGCTTATCTCTATTCTGTGTTGTCTGAAGCCTTGGCTGCAAGATGCAAAGGCAGAGGGAGAGAGGAACCATCTGAAGACTCATTTACTCATATGTCTGATTGTTGATGCTGGCTCTTTGCAGGGAGCCTCCTTTCCTCTCCACCTGTGGAGAGGTGGTCTCCGCCATGTGGCCTAGTGTGAGCTTCTTCACAGCATGGTGGTTGGTTTCTCCTAAAGCAAACATTCCCAAACAAGAGAAAAGAAGCTGTATCCTTTTTACAGCCTAGTCTCAGAAGTCATATAAGCATTACTTTTGCTATACTCTGATTGGAGCAGTCACAAGCCCCTAACCAGATGCAAGAGAAAGGGAGCACAGACCCTGCTTTTTGCTGAAAGGAATGTCTGTCCGTCATAGTATAAGAACACATCTGTGTTTATGTATGCATGTATCCAGCTAGTGCAAGAGAGAAATGCAGAAAATATGATCTGCTAGAATGCCTTTGTTATCAGACTAAGGATGTTCCCTTCTATTCATAGTATTTAATGTTTTTGTTTTGACAGATTTTAAATTTCATGAAATGCCTTTTGTTTGAAATTAATGATTTTTTTCTGTTAATGTAAGTTTCTTCAATAAAGTCAACTTGGTTGTGATTTATTATCTTTTTTATATGTTACTGCTTTTGGTTTGCTAATTCTTTTTTAGGATTTTTGCATCTTTGAAAGTTCTTTGAGAGGACCACATCTTAATCTACATCACTTTTATATCCTACCATATACCTAATAAAGTGTTGGACATATGGTAAAAGCTTAGAAAATAACTTTTTTTCCTGTCTCTCAGTTCCTTATTCAACAATATCAAATCCTTGGGATACAATGTGTTGGTGATTTTATTAAAAAATATTCTTTATGTGGAAATAGGAGAGGTTTTCTGAAAATGTAAACCTATCTGCCCTCACCTAGAAGTCTGAGTAGTCTTTTCTGTATCATATCTACCAGCTTGAGAACCTTCACTATACATAAGCAAAGATTGTGCAGCAAGAAGGACAATAAAATGCCGGATTCTCTAATTTGGCACTAAACAAAAATTTAAAGTTATTTTGCTTATTGTCTCCTTCTTATTCTCTTTCTGTAGCCATGGAGAAATAAAGTCATAAAATTAATACACTGCCAATTCTGATTATGGAGGCCGGTCTCAGCCTTATTAATAAAATTTACTTTGTCAGTAAAACTGATTCCTGTCTTAGAAGAGATACTTTAAAAATTATGTATTTGTAAATTATAAATATGTACTTGCACATTTTAACAAATCAAACTTTGTACAAGATAACCCTTGTTAATAGTTTAGTTTGTATCCTTCTGTGGTAGAGGTAGACAAAATATGGCCCTCGTGCCAAATCCACTGTATCTGTACATCCTGTGAGCCAAGAGTGTGTTTTTATATTTTTAAATGGTTGAAAAAAATCAAAAGAATATTTCATGACCCATGAAAGTTATATGAGATTCTAACTTCAGTGTCTATTAAGTTTTATTGGAACATAGCCAAGCTCGTTTGTAGACATGTTGCTACAATAGAGTGCAATAGTTGGGACAGAGTTCTTTTGATATTGCAAAGCCTAAAATATTTACTCTTTGGTCCTTTACAGAAAAAGTTTGCTGACCCCTGTTCTACATGAACAGGTTTTGTTGTTTGTTTCAAAAACAGGACATAAAATAACACTGTGTGTACAATGGCTGTGCATTATCTGTTGCTTACTGGCAACTAGCTTTTTTCACTTAATGTATCTCCCATGGATAACCTTCACACCACATTGATAGACATATGATACATTCTTTTAATAGTGTATAATATTTCATATTTAGGAGCCATTTCGTTCACCTGTTCTCATTTTGATAGACCTTTAAGTCTTGTTTATATAGTCCCTTCTCTCCTTACTACATACATTGTTGGATCAAAGAGTATGTGTGTAATTTTAAATAGCTATTACCAGATTACTTTTAAGAAAGTTTGTAGCAGTTCACAAATGTACCAGTACAACTGCCTGTGTCCTAACATCCTAGCTACTGTTTGCTCTCATATTTTTATTTAGCCCATAGGAACAGTAAAAATTGTTTTTAATTTTCTGTCCTGCTGACTGAAGAGGCTAAGTCATTTGTAATTGTAAAGACATGCTTTCAGCAGTGTAAAGTTTAATCATCTCAACAATTTGTTTTCTTTTTGCTTTTGAACAGATCTTAAATGCCAGCAGTCACAACTGAAGATTTTACTCTAGCCAATTATCTTTCCTCTCCTTGCTTATAGGAAGTAACCATTTTTTTTTTTTTTTTAAGTCTGCACCTATTCCTATTACAAGAGTACTATGTGAGAGATTTGGTCCTACTTAGCCCATATCTCTCACAGTATGTGAAAAAATCCTAAAACACATGTAAATAAGATCTTTGGTTACAAAGGTCATTACATTTTTATTCTTTGGACAATTGAGTAAATACAGATTAATAGTTTATTAAGCAATGCTGGCTCTAGGCTACATTATGAAAAAGGTGAAATTGTCCTTACAACTCCACCTTTTCTCTTCTCCCTCATTTGTACCCTTATTTAGGTTATTCTTTTAGGTGATCTGCCCTTTTCAGATACACAGTTATGCCCCAGTTGTCTTCTGCCATCATTTATACTTTTGGGAAAATTTAAATTCTACTTAAGACTTCTAAGTGAATTTACATTTTAAATTATGAAAGTTTTTGTTGCTTATTAAATGAGGAGTTTGCTGTTGTTTTGGCAACAGCTTGTTTGAGATACAATTCATATACCATACAGTTCACACATTTAAAATACTCAATTCAGTTGTTTTTAGTATATTCATAGGGTTGTGTAACTTGTACCACTATCAGTTCTAGACTGCTCTCAACACCCAGAGAAGAAAGTCTGTATTCTTTAGCAGTTGCTCTCCATTCCTCCTGCAGACCCTAGGTAACCACTAATCTACTTTCTGTTACACATTTGCCCCTTGTGGACATCTCCTATAAATGGAATCATATAATAAGTCGTCTTTGTGACTGGCATCTTTCTTTAACTTAGCATGTTTTCCTGATGCATCCATATTGTAATATGTATCAGTACCCCATTCCTTTCTATAGTTGAATAATCCATTGTTTGGATATACCACATGAATGATACCCATTATTTGATGCACATTTGGGTTATTCTGCTTTTTGACTCTCATACATAATGCTGCTGTGAACATTCATGTGTAAGTTTTTACGTAGACATGTTTTCATTTCTCTTAGGTGTATACCTAGGAGAGAATTGCTGGGTCTTATAGTAATCTATGTTTAACTTTTGGAAGAACTGCCAGAATATTTTCCAAAGTGGTTGTACCATTTACATTCTCACCAGCATTGTGTCTGGTTTATTTTATTTAGCATAATATTTTCAAGACTCACCCATATTGTAGCATGTGTCCGCATTTTGTTTTTTAAGGTTGGATCATACTCCATTGTATGTATATACACATTTTGTCCATTCATCTGTGGATAGACATTTGGGTGGTTTCCACCTGTTCACTGTTGTGAATGATGTTACTGTTAAACACTGGGGTACAAGTATATGTTTGAGTCCCTGCTTTCAATTCCTGTAAGTGGAATTGCTGGATCACATGTTTAACTTTTTGAGGAACCACCAGGACGTATTATGCAGTGGCTACATAATTTTGCATTTCCACCAGCAACGCACGAGGATTCTTTCTCCACTTGTGGAGAAAGTACTTTCATGTACTTACTGGCAGTTCGTGTATCTTCTTTGGAGAAATGTCTATTCAAGTCCTTGACCTATTTTTGAGACTAGTGTTGCTGGATTGCTCAGTAAGTAGATCTTAATATTTAGTGAATCTTGCTGGATTATTCCTTCAGTGTAGTTTTTTCTTTTTTTTTTTTTTTTTTAATTTTTTTTTTTTTTCAACGTTTATTTATTTTTGGGACAGAGAGAGACAGAGCATGAACAGGGGAGGGGCAGAGAGAGAGAGGGAGACACAGAATCGGAAACAGGCTCCAGGCTCTGAGCCATCAGCCCAGAGCCCGACGCGGGGCTCGAACTCACGGACCGCGAGATCGTGACCTGGCTGAAGTCGGACGCTTAACCGACTGCGCCACCCAGGCGCCCCTTCAGTGTAGTTTTTTAATGTACACTTCTCTTCAAAACATATGGAAGTTCTGATGCCAACATTTAGTGTTGCCAGAATTTACAACTTTTGTTTATTTAATGGATATGAAATAGTAGCCTGTGATTTTAATTTGTATGTTCCTAATTACTAGTAAGGATGATCCATCTTCCCACCTTCCATATAAACAGAAGTTTACCTATTCATCTCTTTCACATTTTTTGATCAGGTTGACGTCTTTTCTTATTGATATATTTACATATTTCTTGTATGATTCCAAATATTTTTTTCCAAATTGTGCCTTTAAATTTTTTTTTCCTTTTTGAAGTAGGAAGAACTGAATTTGAATTTGGGTCCTTAGGAGTTAACATAGGTGCCTGAGAAACTAGTCACTCAATAAAATTTAGGATGAATAAGTATTTTTCAGAAATCTAAAAATCTGTGTTATTTTTTAAAGCAATAATGCTACTTGTTTTTAAAATAGACAAAAGTGTATACTTACAGCTTATATAACATTTTAATATTTAGTACTTAGAATCATATTGTTTGGGTTATATCTGTAAACTTATTATTTAGACGTTCTATTTTGGGGGGGGGGCACCTGGTTGACTCAGTTGGTCAAGCATCTAACCAGCTCAGGTCGTGATCTCGAGGTTCGTGAGATTGAGCTCCACTTTGGGTTCTGTGCTGACCGTGTGACGCCTGCTTGGGATGTCTTTCTTTCTCTCTTTCTCTTAAAATAAATAAACTTTAAAAAATGCTTTAAAAAAAGTTATATTTTTGCCTGATATTTTATAGGTTTACATAGCTCTCCAGTTGCATTGCTTTTCTAAATTTTTCTGAAAATTCTCATCAATATTTTATTTAAATAACTTGTTCCAGAGACCAAACTTTCATCTTTCCCTCCCATTAAAAATCGACTGATTTTCTTTTTTGAGTCTCACTATTTTCTGTATAAATCTATCAGGGCAAGTGTTGTATTACACTTTGTTTACATTTCTTTCTCCCCCACTCATCCATGCTTTTTAGGTTTGGAGACTATCTTATCCAATGAATGGCATATAATTAGAAGTTCATTAAATGTTAATCTGCTAATTCCAATTTAGCTTTTTTTTTTTAAGTGTTTGTTTATTTTTGAGAGACAGAGTGGGGCAGGGGCAGAGAGAGAGGGAAACAGAGAGCCCAAAGCAGGCTCCACACTGACAGCTGAGAGCCTGATGTGGGGCTTGAACTCCCGAACCAAATGACCCGAGTCAAAGTTGGACACTTAACCGACTAAGCCACCCAGGCATCCCCCAGTTTAACATTCTGATGATGAAATGGAATTTGGTGAATAAGTAATTAGTAAAATAATGTAGCATCTCTTTCTGCTGACTTTTCAGAGACTGTTCCCAGTAAATCTTTACTGCTTAGGTGCCTGACCCTGCAGATCTTACTGAACATTGAGAATTTAGTCAATTTAGGTGTGGGTTTACCAGGCCTTTATTTTAGAATCTTAGTAATTATTTTAGTAATAGCTAACATTCATAAGACTTTCACTATTTTGCTGTCATTTTTAAGTGTTTTTTAATGATTTTTATCTAATTAAATTCTCTTTGATTTTATATGTTAGGTACCCTTAGACTCATTTTAAAGATGAAGAAACAGAGGTGTGGAGAAGTTAAGAAACTTGACCAGAGTTATACAATTAGTAAATGGTGAACCAGTTTTTGAATCCAGGTAGTCTAAATTCAGCACTATATTCTTAACCACTGTATGTATACTAAATAAAATTTTGGTTACACATGAACTTTATATTCTAAGAACAATTTTGTTAATAAAAACATACATGGTAGAATATTTTTCTTAAAGCAAGATAGGTACTATATTTTCTGCCAAGGACTGATGATTCACCAGGAGGGGTGGGGGGGGCAGGGAGAAGAGGGAGAGAGAAAATGTGAATGAGTAAGTTTAGGACTAAATACATAAAGAAAGCATCGAGTTTGTCTAAGGAATCAGTAAGGGGAAGAGAGTGGGTTGTTTGTTTTAATGGAGAGATATAGGCATTTTAGCTTATTTACTCATAACAAAAAAATTAGTGAAATAAGTTGTCTGTAGTCCTGGGTTGAGGCCTTTTAGTGCAAAAATATCTAACCTCTTGATTGGGCTAAATCTCTAAAACTGTGACAGCAATAACAAAAATATACTTAATGGGCATATTGTGACAGAGAGAGGGGAAGAAGGGGAAGAAAGGCAGGGAGAGACAGAATCTCAAAGTCCAGGAACAAAAGAGGAAAAGGGGATATTCAGAGAAAGAAGAAGCCAAAAAAGGAAGAAATATTTAGGGCAATGAGAGATAACCTGTCTTTTCTATCAGTCATCGGCTAAAATTGTTTCTTCCAGATCCTTTCCCCAGCCCCATGAAACCTTTCATGTGGGGGTTCTGTTCTTCTAAAGCGACCCCAGTACTCTTCATGTCACTAAGGTAAAAGGGGTCTCTGTCTCGCCCCTTGTTTAGTCCTGTCTTTGCTGCTGATTCTACAGTGTGTCCACAATAAATCAACCAGTGTTTGGAGAGTTACCAGTGCTGATGGTGTTTTCCAGGTGTAGAGGAAAATAAAACGAAATAGCTTCTCCCCTAGAGGACTTTGCAATCTAGTTAGGAATTTAGAATGTAACTTTATTAAAAGATAATTAACAATATCCTGCAATATGATGTGTCAGATGGTATAGACATTCCACACTCAGCTCTCTTTAACCAGCTCTTTTTAGCAGGCAACCTTGTCTCCTACTTTACAGATTAAAAATTTTGGTATAAAAACAAACATCTGTGCCTGCTTTCATCCTCTTTCTTCTTAGATAAAACAGTGTCCCTTTTCAAGGCTCATTCTTTGGGCTGTATTTTCTTTCTTCCTTTCTTTTTAAGTTTTATTTATTTAAGTAATCTCTACACCACGTGTGGGGCTGGAACTCACACCCCCAAGATCAAGAGTCCCATGGTCTTCTGACTGAGCCAGCCAGGAACCCCTGGGCTGTATTTTCTATTTTAGCCCTTCACATCTTCTTTAACTAGAGTTTTCCTGTATGTCCTTTCATATTAGTACACATCACTCTGTTGTTGATTTTTTTCCCCAGACCCTGAAAATATATTTTCCTTCTATCTGGAGCAAAAACCCCATCATCATCCTTCCGCAACATTGTCTCCACCCCTCACCCATTTATTTCCCCCTTCCATCTTCACTACCTCATGGTCACAGTTCAGTGCATTGTAGACTCTTGATTGGGCTCAGGTCATGATCTCCCAGTTTGTGGGATCAAGGTGCTCACAGCTCAGAGTCTGCTTGGGATTCTCTCTCCTCTGCCCCTCCTCTGCCCATGCTCGCTTGCTTGCTCGCTCTGTCTCAAAATAAATAAGCATTAAAAATTGTTTATTACTCGTGCAGTTGTACTATTTTACAGTAATTTGGGAAATTAAGTGAATTAAGAAAAATGACTATTCTCATTGTACATTCATCTCACTTAAGTATAATGCTTATAATGAATCAGCCATGTTAGTTTTAACACTAAAATTTCAAAAATGATTGAAAAGTGATAATGCTTTTAGTTTCTTTAAAGTAACGGTGGATTTTATTTTATTCAAAACAAAAAGGAAAAAAGGAAATGGGATTTGCCCCTTTGCACACACATTCTTAATTTTTTTATTTCCTAGTAGAGGAAAATACTTTGGGGGCTTTAACTGTGTTACTTATAGAAACTGTTGAGTATATTTTGTGTTTCAGTTTCAAAAGGCAAAAACTGAGTTTTGTATTTGAAGCAGTTGCACCTTATGCTTAATCAATTAAAAGAAGATCAGAAAAGTCTGAGGACAACCAAATTATTGTAATGAATATTCATTCATGTGGTGTATTAATTCATGTGTTTCTGCCTATGCCTGGAGTTTAGCCACTCCCCAAAGCAGCCAAAGTTTTTTGTCTGTATCTTTACCCCCTTTTGGCTGCATGCTCTGTTTGCTCTCTCTCCTTCAGTGTCTTTGTCTCTCTTTATAAATAAGTAGAAAACTTTACTTCAGAGAGCAAAGGGACAGGAGAAGAGCTATCTTAAGAAATTTTTATTTGTGCCAACATAGAAGTGCTTTGTGGTAGGCCATCTGGACCGGGAGGATTTCCTCAGAATGTAAAGTATGTCGTGAGATTTAGAGAGCTGGGATTTGCTCTGGAACTATCTGGGAAGGCAGCAGGAAACGTAGACAGAACTGGTTTATATTGCTTGTAACGTAGGTGGCAAGAATGGAAGACAGCTTGCCTGGTCTCGCTTCAGTGTGTGTTTCCTCTACACTTACGAACTTCTGCACTGGTAATGTATCTTTCCTTTCCCGCGAATTCAAAACCTGTCTCACAGACTTTACTCATGACAAAAGAAGTCTGAGGACTGGGAGTGAACCTAGATCCGTTCTCCCCCCCCCCCGCCCCCCTCCTCTCTTTAAATATATGTGTCAGTAATGGCATAAATATTTACTTACATACTTTTACAAATTATTTAAGACTGAACCCACTATGTAAATAAATATAATCCTTTTGTGAGGGCAGAGTGGGCTTTGCTCAACTTGTTCTTTCCCTGCCCCCCACAAAGGATGGCCATTACACTATTCTTGAGGGAAAAAATTAAAACAGCAGCTTTTAATGGAAAATAATTCAAAAATACCTCTCTAAAATAATAGCAAATCATAAATTATGTAATTAAGCTTGATGTTTGCTTCTATGAAGTCTAACCAGAAAATTTCATCAAAAGCAGAATTATCTGTTTTTAATTCTTTTTTTGTTAAATTAAGTAAGAGTGGGGGGGGAGCCATTTTAATTGTGAATTAATCCTGGTGATAGAATAAGTAAAGAAGTAAAGTCTGTCCCTGGGACCAGCCACCATGCTCAGAGTACCGTAGCAAAAATATTTTTCGGGGTGGGTGGGTGGGTGTGTGTGTGTGTGTGTGTTTTGCTTTGTTTTTCTTTTGTTTTTTTACTTAACACAGTTTCTCTTTTATGCTAGTAGATGAATTTTTAGTAAGACTGTATTACAAGGAAAAACACTTAGTTTTAAAAATGGAAAATAAGCAACATTATTTGTGTTATTTCATTGAAGCCAGGAGCCAGTCTTACTTTCATATAATCATATTGCTAACTGGAGGTAATTGATATTGTCATTTACTAGCAAAATAAAATATCCAAGGTTTTAGCAATTTAAATGCCTTACTTAATTAAAACTTTGAGAGAAAAATGTGACTTTTGAAATAGAATATTATGATAAATAGGAAACCTTAATTCCTGCATAAATATAAATATATCTTCCTATGAGCGGCTGTGTTTTTAGAATGTATTTTCTTTGGTTTATTTCCACAAATAAATTTTAGCCGTTGTAGAACACATAGTGCATTACTTCTTGATATAGTCCTTAAGTATTTCTGTCTTTATGCAATATTTGAAGACAACCAATTCCAATTTAGAACAAAACAAAAAAATCATTTAAGTTGCTAAATTCCTTCTGATATGAATTTACTAACGTGGCAAATCATTTGTAATTGCGTTTTGTGTTATAAACAAATAATTTTTAAGACCAGCTCTTCCTTTGAATGTATTGTATTGATTTTTGCGTCTCTTAGCCTGAGAATATTCTTTTTGAGTCTCATTTATATTCATACTTTTTACAGAAATGCTTTCATTGGCCAAAATTGTTTCTTCCAGATCCTCTTCCCAGCCCCATGAAACTTCTCATGAGGGGGTTCTGTTCTTATAAAGCATAAAAATCTATAAATTAACCAAATTTGCATTGAAAATTCTACATCACAGCTTAAATTAACTTTGCTTTTTTTTCTGAGAAAATAATTTAAATTTTATTTACATAGAATTGTGTGTGTGTGCGTGCACGCACGTGCACACAGAAAATTCATTTAAAAGAGTATAAGGCAGCAAAAATCCTCAGAAATCACACTTCTCTGAGACCTACCTCTAGTGTCTCTATATCTGTATGTACATGTATACCTGTAGATATACAGTTCTACACAAAATACACGGTAATTGTTGCCTTGCAAATTTTTTGTCTATATATTTTTTATTTCATAGTATGTGGTCACTCTTAATAAACTTGTTTATGATTATAAATATACATCATCCTTTTTAAGAGTACATAGTATACCATAGTGCAACCATTTAATCAGTTGCCTATTTATAGTCCTTTAAGCTAGTGCCATATTTTTTTCAGCTGTAAACAATGCATGGTATTGTTACTATTTTCTCATGTTTCTTCATCCTTACTAGCTCCTCTAATCTTCCAATTTGCATTGTCTTTCTACCCAGTAAATCCTGCCAGTGCCTTAACATAAGTGTTTTTAACAAGGGGAGATCATAGACTATTTAAAAACATTTTTTAATATTTGTTCTTTGAATGGTATTGTGTACTGAATAATATACTTCTCTGAAATGAACTATTTTTTCCCCCAGAGATTTATAGGTAATAAGGGTCCTACCATTAGCCTCAAACTGTCATAAAAACCATCTTATTTAGTTGTTTTTATGACATAAAACCTCAGAGTTTTTTGGAAGTACAATTCCACTTTTTATCTGTTTTGGAAAATTTAATGTGCAAAGATGGTTCTCCAAAAAATGAAATGAGGAAACCAACTATAATTTACTCATCTCCAAAATTCTTTTTTTTTTTTTATGATACAGATGTTATGTTATCTGTGGATGCCTCCCTATACTAGCCCTTGCCCTCTGTCACCAGAAGTAACTATTGTCACAAATTTTGTGTATATTATTCTCTTTATAGTTTTATTCTAAATAATATGTTACTTATTTTTGTGTTTTTTGAATTTTTATAAAGTTTATCTGACTTGCCTTTTATGCTTATCAGTATATTCCTTGGACTCATACATGATGTTGCATTACCACTCGGTATTATTCTGTTGAATGTTTGTATCACAGTTTATTTACCCATTTTACAGTTGATGAACATTTAGATTTTTTTCCAGTGTTTCTATTTTGAAAAAAATTTTTTTTCAACGTTTTTTATTTATTTTTGGGACAGAGAGAGACAGAGCATGAACGGGGGAGGGGCAGAGAGAGAGGGAGACACAGAATCGGAAACAGGCTGCAGGCTCCGAGCCATCAGCCCAGAGCCTGACGCGGGGCTCGAACTCACGGACCGCGAGATCGTGACCTGGCTGAAGTCTGATGCTTAACCGACTGCGCCACCCAGGCGCCCCTGGTGTTTCTATTTTGAACTATGCTGTTGTGAACATTCTTGAACATGCCTCTTGGTATATGTGTGCAAGAGCAGAGACTGGGAATACCTGATAGATAACCTGTTTTGTAAAGTTTTATTGGAACATAGCCATACCCAATCATTTACATATTTATATATAGCTGTTTTTTGTATTATAAAGGCAGATCTGAGTAATTGCTACAGGGGCTCTATGGTCTGCAAAGCTAAAATATTTATCTAGCTCTTTAACAGAAAACGCTTGCCAGTCCTGCTGTAGGATAGGGTATATACACCTAGAAGTGAACTTGCTGAGTCATAAGATGTGTGCATCTTCAGTTTTACCAGATGATGCCATGGTTGGGTTCCTCCCCTCCTCCCCACAAAGTCATTGAAACAGTTTATATCTCCTAGCAATAATGTATCCCTGGGAACACTTGATATTGTCACACTTTGAATGTTTTGCCAGTTTGGTGAGTATAAAACAGTATTTTATATGGTTTTAATTTTCCTTTCCAAAATTATTATTTATTTTTATTATTTTAAATGCTTATTTTTGAGAGAGAGAGAAAAAACAGTGTAAGTGGGGGAGGGGCAGAGAGAGAGACAGACAGACAGACAGACAGAATCTGAAGCAGGCTCCACGCTCTGAGCTGTTAGCACAGAGCCCGATGCAGGGCTTGAACTCACAAACTGTGAGATCATGACCTGAGCTGATGTTGGACACTCAACCGATTGAGCCACCCAGGTGCCCCTGCTTTCGAAAATTATTAATGAGGTGCTTGAGCCTCATTTCATATGTTCATTGGCCATTTGTTCTTTTTGTGATGCTTAGTCGAGATTTTTACTAATTTTTCTGTTACCAGTTTGCAGGAATTCTTTATTCAGGATAGTAATTCATTACCAGTTATAGGTGTTAAAACTATCTTCTCCCAGTTTGTAAATTGCTTTTTCTCTTTATCGTGTCTTTTAGTGTGCATACATTCTGAATTCTAATGTAGATAAGTATCAGTCTTTACTTTTATGGGTGGTGCTTTCTGTGTCTCATTTAGGAACCTCTCCTTCACTTCCAAAATATGAAGATATTCTCTCTTACTTACTAAAGGTTTTATAATTTTATCTTTAATCCTTTAATTTACTTGGATTTTATTTTTGTGTGTGGTGGAGATAATAACTTCATTATATACTTAATTTTAATGAATTTGTAAATTTTAATTTAACTTGGGAAGTTTAGTCATTATTTACATATTTTTATCAGCTAGAATCTTTTTCTCTTCCTCTGGGCCTCCAGTGACACTAATATTAGGTCCAAGGCTGCTTTTTTTTCCCTCCCTTTCTGTTTAGATTGTATAAATCATATATATAATGCATGTATATATAATATACATTCTAATATAATTTTTTAAATAGAAGAAGTTCTAATTTTAAAGATTATTTTCTTATAAACAAAAAGCTTGGTTATCCAGTATCCCATAATTTAGGAAGTTAGATTGGGAAAGAATGTTGCTATAGACAGCCATAGTTAATCCTAACTGCAAATAGTGAAGCAGAAAAGGTATCAAGAAAGATTAGAAATTTGAAAATGTAATACTTTGAGTTATTTAATTAGAAATATAATAGCCTCTAGTGCATCATTCTGTCACAGTACTTGTAGCACAAAGTAATTAGTATTCTCAATGAAGATTGAGCCATCGAGAAGTGGCTAAATTAGAATTGTATGTCTTAGTCAAGAAGGCAAGAAAGTATTTTACTTTAGAAAGACTTACACAAAATCATTAGCATTGAAAAGGTACTAGAATATATAGGCATGTCTCATTCTGATGTGTTGCTGGATTGCCAACTTTTGGATATTTAGAATAGAATATGTTTATCTCTGCAAAGGTAATGTATTTCTGAATAACTCAGAAGCCAAATTAACTGATTCATTGTAGTAAAAGCATAATGAACAGCTATCATTGTAGTTTTAACACTATAATATTGAATATTGAAGTCTACTAGTTACATATAAATTTGCTTACACCACTAATAAAAGAGACTTATGCCAACAAATAAGAGTAGACTGATAGATAAGAGGTTTATGGACCTCCGTTCTCTCTCCATTCACCTCCCTCAACCCTTCCCCCCCAATGAGTTTAACAACCCTTGAGGATTCATTTGTAGTAACTTTTAAGGCTAGAAACTATCTTGAAAAGGAGCAAAGAAATGAGAGCTTATTGTGGTATAAGGAAAAGGAGCTAATGTATACTTACATTAGGAAAAGGAAGTGTAAAAAGCTCCCAGAAAGTAGATATATTCTATTTACTGAACAGGTATGTCTTGTGAAGGAGAGAGAGTGTGGTGCATTAGATCATGAGAAAAAAATAAGAACAAAGTTTTCAAAATAGAGAAGAGCGATGGATTTTTTAGAGTCATCTCAGGGAGCAATTCTAACCCCAGTTTGCTGTTTGACCAAGAGTAATACACTTGAGTACCTAGAGTCTTAGTTTATTTGCCTATAAAACGGTAGGAGAGAGGGAGAGGGAGAGAGAGAGAGAGAAAGCAAGTGGGGCAGAGAGAGAATCCCAAGCAGGCTCTGTGCTGTCAGCACAGAGCCCCACGTGGGTCTCAAACTGAGATCATGATCTGAGCTGAAATTGAGAGTCGGACGCTTAACCGACTGAGGCACCCAGGCACCCCATATGTTACTTGATCTTAAGCTAAAATGCATTGCTTCTGGAACTTGATTTCTTTTTTTTTTTTTTTAATTTTTTTTTTTTAACGTTTATTTATTTTTGAGACAGAGAGAGACAGAGCATGAACGGGAGAGGGACAAAGAGAGAGGGAGACACAGAATTGGAAGCAGGCTCCAGGCTCTGAGCCATCAGCCCAGAGCCCGACGCGGGGCTTGAACTCACGGACTGCGATATCGTGACCTGAGCTGAAGTCGGACGCCCAACCGACTGAGCCACCCAGGCGCCCCTGGAGCTTGATTTCTTAAAGCAAGTTTGTTCCATGCACAGTGTTCCAATTTTATTAAAAAACATGCTAGGAGGGGCACCTGGGTGGCTCAGTCAGTTAAGCGTCCAACTTCAGCTCAGGTCACCATCTCACGGTCCGTGAGTTCGAGCCCCTCATCGGGCTCCGGGCTGATGGCTCAGAGCCTGGAGCCTGCTTCCGATTCTGTGTCTCCTTCTCTCTCTACCCCTCCCCCCTTTATGCTCTCTCTCTCTCTCTCTCTCTGTCTCAAAAATAAATGTTAAAAAAAAAAAAAAAAAAAAAAATTTAGGGGCGCCTGGGTGGCGCAGTCGGTTGAGCGTCCGACTTCAGCCAGGTCACGATCTCGCGGTCCGTGAGTTCGAGCCCCGCGTCGGGCTCTGGGCGGATGGCTCGGAGCCTGGAGCCTGTTTCCGACTCTGTGTCTCCCTCTCTCTCTGCCCCTCCCCCGTTCATGCTCTGTCTCTCTCTGTCCCAAAAATAAATAAACGTTGAAAAAAAAAAAAAAAAAAAATTTAAAAAAACATGCTAGAATATAAGGCAATTAATGTAAATTTTTACTCATTGATTACAAAGGCTAGAAAAGAGGCTGTGTTAAAGACAACAACGCTTCCTGCCTCAAAATAAGTAAACTTAAAAAAAGATTAACATATTATACATTTTTATGGTGAATTTCAGGTAATATAGAAATACTTAACACTGAAAAGCGAAAATTACTTTTTACTCCTCTCTTTCCAATCTCATTCTCCTAATCAGAAATAACCCAGTCACCAGTTTGATGTGTATCCCTCTAGACTTTTTTTCTATGTGTACAATATATACATATATAAATATGAAGCTTTGTTTTATTTATGTATTTTTAATTTTTTTAATGTTTATTTCTGAGAGAGAGAGAGAGAGAGACACCAAGTGTGAACGGGGGAGGGTCAGAGAGAGAGGACGACACAGAATCCAAAGCAGGCTCCAGGCTCTGAGCTGTCAGTACAGAGCCTGACACAGGGCTCAGACTCACAAACCACAAGATCATGAACTGAGCGGAAATCAAGAGTTGGATGCTTAAGTGACTGAGCCGCCCAGGCGCCCCCAAAATTACCTTTTTCAAACAAAAACATGATTATATCACTCAGTAGTTATAACTCTTTAGTAGCTTTGTGGGAAAAAAAAATACATTTTTTTGGTCCTCCTGTGATTATTGTTAAGAATGTAGCATGAAATACACTAAAGGGGCACTTAAATTGTGAGCCAAGAGTCCTGTGTTTGAGTCTCAGGTATCAAGACTGATTTGGTGACCTTGGGCAAGGCTATTTAACTTCTTGAGCTATTTCCTCAAATATCAAATATAGATAGTGTGAGGAGGGGGATAAGGTAATAATATGAAAGGTACAATATAAACGCAGGACATTGTTAATAGTTAACCTTGTATTTGTTATGCCCTTTGAAAAATTGTCCTTGTGTCTTATCACAGTATCTAGCAGGTCATGGTAGGATTTTTACAAGCTGAACCACCCTTCATTTCACGTTTCACATAATAAAAACCTCAGTCACTAAGAAAAAAAAAGTTTAGAAAAGTTAAATGACTTGACAAAAATGAAAACTAGTACCATGTCAGTAGTAAAATGCTGTATAACCTTGACCTTATAGTCTGATAGTCTTTCCACCAGGCTCTGCTGCCTTCCCAAAATAATTAAGATTATGTATTTATAAAAATCACATAAATATGTTGTGATTGCAATTTAATTATATAACTCATCCTTCATAAATTGAGAACAGTGTAGAATGGCACATCCATATTATTAACTGTCTTCATCAGGACCTTTGGCTTACAAGAAATGGCTTGCAAAAAGGGAATTTATTAGTAGATATAATTAGCTAGGAGGAATATTAGAGCAACTCTGAGAATGGAAGGTCCTGGATTTCAGAGACTAGAACTGCATCTCAGGGCGGTTAAGACTCTCTGTCACTAATGGCCCTAGGTCTGTGTCCTTAGTTAGCAAACCAGGAAGAAGGATGGACTACAGCTCCGCCTCTGGGAAGCTTGGGAGGATTCCATTTGGCCTAGCCCACATCTCACAACCACTCCTGTAAGTAGTAGTAGATTAAACCATATGAAATTGCCAGTAAATATTTTTTACCAACTTGAAAGGCCATTTTGTATGGTTAACCTATTAATAGTGCAGGGTGGTAGAGGGGAGAATGAGGCATCATTGATTAACAGCCCTAATGGGACTTCAGAAAATGGTAGAGTTCCACAAAAGAGAAGAGGTGCTTTTCTTCCAACCAGAAGAAGGAAAATAGGAAGGCATTCTGGGCAGGCAAAAATCATAGTGACATAATAGAACGCACGAAGCGTGTGGGTCAGCTAGAATTCAGCTGGGCCACTGTGGAAATGAAAGAGGCCTCAAATATTAAAATTTCTAAAGTGAGAGACTGAATTGTTCTTACTAGTCCTTTTCTTAAGCATCTCAGTTTGACAGAACTCCTTTCATGTAACAAATGCACCCAAAGCACTCAAATTACAACTATTGTACTTTTCTGTTGTATCCTAACATTTGTTGGATATCAAACATGTTTAGGCACCTTCTTCATAACCTGTTTAAAGATGAAGAAATTGAGGTTCAGAGAGTTTGCCTAAGATTATACAGCTAATCGTTATTAAAGTCTAAATTGAAGATAAATTTTCATTCTATACTGGTACTTCTCAAAGATTGTGCATGAAATACTTCTAAAAGCAGAAGAGAGTATGGGGTGCCTGGGTGGTTTAGTCCGTTAAGCGTCTGACTTCGGCTCAAGTTATGATCTCACCGTTCATGGGTTCGAGCCCCATGTCGGCCTCTCTGCTGACAGCTCAGAGCCTGGAGCCTGCATCTGATTCTGTGTCTCCCTCTCTCTTTGTCCCTCCCCTTCTTCCTTCTTGCGCTCTGTCTCTTTCTCTCTCTCTCTCTCTTTCACAAAAATAACGTTTAAAAAATTAAAAAAAGAGAGTACATATGTATACCTGAGAGGTCTGTTGGCATATGTGATCTTTTTTTTTTTTTTTTTTTTTTTTTTTTTTTTTTATATTTTTTTTTTAAATTTTTTTTCAATGTTTATTTATTTTTGGGACAGAGAGAGACAGAGCATGAACGGGGGAGGGGCAGAGAGAGAGGGAGACACAGAATCGGAAACAGGCTCCAGGCTCTGAGCCATCAGCCCAGAGCCCGACGCGGGGCTCGAACTCACGGAGCGCGAGATCGTGACCTGGCTGAAGCCGGACGCCCAACCGACTGCGCCACCCAGGCGCCCCTGGCATATGTGATCTTAAACATAAATATTGTTTACGGCTCCATAACAAAGTGGTGATAGCGTTGCTTTTTAAATGCTGAATGTTTTAACTCAAACTTTGAGTTAAATTGTCTTTTTAAGAAGATGGATAACACATTTTCTCAGTAGGAGAAAAATGGCACACTATGCCTTTATTGTGTGAATAACTGTCCCAGTTTATAAAACTCTGTTCCAAACCATACTTCTTGTAAGAATCTGAATTTTCGTGCTTATAGTGCATTAGCCAACAGCTATTGATCTTTCTATACGTTTGGGTTCTGACTGACCCAACTGTTAACAGTGTGCTCTAAAGTTACATAGCTTTGGAAGTAGTTTGTAATTGCTATGTTATAGTTAAACTTTATTTAGTCTTTTTGTTGTTGTTGTTACATACCTAACAAATAAGTATTAGCTGTGTGCTTTATAGAAACCATACTTCCTTTTTCAAGAGTTGGGACATCGGGTAAGAAAAAACAAGAATATATAGCAATATCTTGTGGCATTTGGGGAGTATAATAGCAAAGACAGAAATAAAGAGTGCTTTCTGATCATTGATGCTGAAGGTGAGTGGTTCGCAGTCATACATAAAGCAAAACTGTGAAGTGATTTGTACTCCTTTTTTATTTTCATAGAGAAGTAGGATAATGATGTGATCATTTAAAGGATACTTTGGATACTTGACTATCTTGCAAGTTTCCAGAAGTCTCCAAAGTGATCTATTTAGAGAAAATTTTGATGGAAAAACTAGTTAAGGTTATAGTATAATAATGGGGAAAATTTGATCATGGGGAAAATTTTCATAATTGTAGTTTTACGTCAGATATATTAACTTTTACTATTTTTAATTCATTCAAATAGCTATGGAAAATATTTACAGAAGTTAATCTGTGTAAAAATGATGGGTTTGTTTTTCCCCCCAATTTTTGTCATCTTTTAAAAGACTTACCTGAATAGATCTTCTTTATGTTCCTTTTTTTGTTTGTTTGTTGTTTTTTAAGAGCATGAGAGTGAGTGTGAGCAGAGGTGGGAGGGTGGGGAGAGACGGGGAAAGGGAGAATCTTTTTTGTTTTTTCGTTTTTTTAAATTTTTGTTTGTTTATTTTGAGAGAGAGAATCCCAAACAGGCTCCATGCTGTCAGCACAGAGCCCAATTCAGGGCTTGTACCCATGACTGTGAGATCATGACCTAAGCCAAAATCAGGAGTCAGAAGCTCAACCGTCTGAGCCACCCAGGCACCCCTGAGTAGATCTCTTTATTTGTTGTTAGATTCTTTCTTGAACAGTTTACTTAAAAAAAAAAAAAAAAAAAAAACCATCTTCTTCATTTTATAGATGATAGTATTTCTGCTGCAAGTACTTCCGACGTTCAAGATCGCCTCTCAGCTCTTGAGTTACGAGTTCAACAACAAGAAGATGAAATCACTGTGCTAAAGGCAGCTTTGGCTGATGTTTTGAGGCGTCTTGCAATCTCCGAAGATCATGTAGCCTCAGTGAAAAAATCAGTTCCAAGTAAAGGTAATTGTTTATTAAAGTAGGAAAAGTCTTGCTTTTTGCAGCTTACTTTGCAATAATGTGTAAAACCTGTGTATTTTATCAGTGACATTAAACCAAGAATATAAAACTATAGTTTGTCTTTTGGATTAGCTGTAACTATAGTTTGTTACATTGCCTTTTTTTTTTTCATTCCCAAGAAATTCTGAAAGTTTACTATTTATTATTTTAAGTAGGAATATTTTTGTAATACCACTGATTGTACATACAGCTTTTATGTCATAGTATTTGTGTGAATTTAGTATTTTCCAACTAGATAACAAATTTACTGAGGGCAGGAATTGAATCTTCTTTTTGTGTCTCCCATAGTAATTAATTAGCATTTTATCTTGAACATAGTAGATAGGCACCCATGTACTTTTTGAGTCAGTCCTCTTACCATTACAGAAATGATAAAAGTCATAGTTCAAACAAGCTTATTCTAAGCCTTCTGTGGTCATTAGTGAGAAAAGTTCTGAAGAATTTAAGCTCTGAAACTTATTACCAACCCCAGTACCGTGTTAATTTTAACTTCTAGATATTAAGGGTTTTCACAGGTTGAGAGAAACAGTCGTTAGAATGCTATGATTCTGAGTTTGGAGCAGATCTTGTGTGGCCTTTCCCTTCCTCCAACCACCCAGAAAGAATTTTAAATTCTTTTATGTTAAGCAACTGAATCTGTTATTTCATATATCTTACGATTTTTTTGATAGAGTAGGTGGACATAGGCATAACTGTCCCCCATTTTGGCAATGGGCAAAGTGAGGATATTTATGAATTCAGTTTCTGAATGTTGAGTTTGAAGTTATATGGTGTGGAGGTAGACACATAGATAGCTGAATTATAGGTCTAGTGTTCATGTTAATCTTGGCTAGCAGGAAGAATTTGGGAATATTCAGCTTATGGATAATAGTTGGAGCCATAGAAAGAGGATGTAAAATGAGAACGAGGCTCAGGATAGTTCTCTTGGGAGCTCTAGTATTTCAGCAAAGAAAAAGTGATTCATGTTGCCAGATGCTACAAAGAGATTGAATAAAACAAAGACTGAGAGGTGACCTTTGGATTTGGCATTTATGAGGTTACTAGAAACCTCCACAAGCAATTGTAGTGGAGTGGTAGGATTGCAAATCAAATTACAGTTGACGAGAATTGTGGCATTGGGAGTAGCAACTATAGTCACTCTTCAAAAAATAGGCCTGAGGGAAGAAAGATGGTAGTAACTAGAGGAAGATGTTAAATCGAAGGTCAGCTTTAATTTAATTTTTATTGTTTAAGATGTTGTAGACTTGAGGATAAAGATAAGCTGAGGACAAAAGACAGCATGGAGGAAGATATTAATGCCAACATGAATAGGGGGTGGGAATTGATGAGGCAGGTTTCCTGAGAGTTTGGACAAGAACTGTAGCACAGGTAAGAAACTATTGGTCTTAGAAGACTCCTTCTTCTGGGATAGACTGAAAAGAGCTAAAACTATGTGGGGGTCACTAAATATTCACAGTTGTCAGGGCTGGAACTTCGATTCCTTACCACTTTTCCTCCGGAGACAGTGATGCTCTCTAAGAAGGTAAGACAGTTCCTACCGGTGAAAAAAGGGGTAATTGGAACGACTGGAAATAGGAGACCATAGACATACGAAGGAAGTGCTGAGTCACCTTGAAAACATTGAAGTGGTGCATTCTGATTGTGTGGTTCCCATTCTTTTTTTTTTTTTTTTTAAGTTATTTTTAATTTTTATTATTGAAGTGTATAGTTAACATACAGTGTTACGTTAGTTTCAAGTGTACAGTATCATGATTCAACAATTCTGTTTAGTCAGTGCTCTCCATGATAGTTCCCATACATTATCATACCTTACATTATTATAGTATTAATGACTATATTCCCTTCCCTATGCTGTATTTTAATAAATGAATGGGTAAAGAAGATGTGATATATGTGTGTGTGTGTGTATACACACACACAATGTGATTCCCATTCTTATACTTCCCACCTTCAAACACTCTAGGCCTAGGTAGTTAATAGTGGAGACTTAGACAGGTGGCTGGGTTGATCTGCTCCATTAGTGGTTAGTAAGATAAATGTGTCAGTGACAAGGGATAAGGGACTGGAAAGTTTGGCAAAAGGTTTCATAGAAACCACTTTGGCTAATAATGTTATATTGCAGTCCTTAAATTTTTGTGAGAACCAGCTTTGAGGACTGCCAAAATCAAGCCAGGAAGAACTTTATTTGGTTATAAATTGATTTTAATAAGAGGATTCTGGAGTTGTTAGAGTAGAATGAGGAGCCAGATCAGTTAGTGTGTGTGGGCTTTAAAGGGAAGGTGAACTTGGTGTAGAGAAAGAACACACTTACCATTTATAATTGACATGTAACCTCAGCTTCTGACTGTATAAATATTTTAAATTCTGAAAGAGAAAATGGTACAGTGTTTGGTTATTATCCACAGTATTTTTGAAAGCTTGTTTCAGGGGCGCCTGGGTGGCTCAGTCGGTTTAGCGTCTAACTTCTGCTCAGGTCATGATCTCATGGTTCGTGAGTTTGAGCCCCAGGTGCTCTGTGCTGACAGCTCACAGCCTGGAGCCTGCTTCAGATTCTGTGTCTCCCTTGCTCTGCCCCTCTCCAGCTCACTCCTCTCTCTTTCAAAAATAAATAAACGTTAAAAAGATTTTTTTAAAAAAGAAAGCTTATTTTAAATAGGTCATACTAGTTAAAAAACATTGAGAATTTTTTTATTATGCTAAAACAACAGTACGTTATAATTTTGTGTTGAGAAAAATTCAAACACTTTTTTCTGATTTTTTTATTTCCCAAGATATTTGAGTAAAAAATATTTATGGAAAAATTAAAAAAAATTTTTTTTAATGTTTTTTTATTTATTTTTGAGACAGAGAGAGACAGAGCATGAGCAGGGGAGGGGCAGAGAGAGGGGGAGACACAGAATCTGAAGTGGGCTCCAGGCTCTGAGCTGTCAGCCCAGAGCCCAACGCGGGCTCAAACTCACGGAGTGTGAGATCATGACCTGAGCTGAAGTCGGACGCTCAACCAACTGAAACACCCAGGCACCCATTTATAGAGAAATTTAAAGACTGCTTTTTAAAAATTTGATAGACAGTGGTAAATTTTGTATGATGCATCAGTTACTTCGTACTTACCTGTTCCAATGTCATAAAATACAAATAAAATTAAATAGCTGTAGTTCCTATTCTCCAAGGACATACTTTCTGTAAGTTACTCTTTCTAGTCTTTGTTTAGTTGTCCTTACTCATAATTCCTTTTTTCTCTGAAGTGAATTTAGGATCAGATTTATTTAAGGCTCTTTAGTGACGACTTAACCTAGTTCTGGAGTTACAGAGCCATCTGCAGCTGCTACATTGGAACTTTTTTTCCCCCACATACTATCAACTCCTAATCCTTATTAATAACCTTATTAATTAGATAGGGAGCTCCTTTCCACTAATTGTACTTTATAAGCTTACTATGACTGCTCTTCTTACATTGTGCCAACATGGTTACATTCTGAAATGGGGTCCATTAGTGATTATTCTTTTTTTCTTTTTTTTGACTTTTTAAAAAATTTTTATGTTTATTTTTGAGAGAGAGATACAGAGTGTGAATGGGGGAGGGGCAGAGAGAGAGGGAGACACAGAATCCAAAGTAGGCTCCAGGCTGTCAGCACAAAGCCCAACGCAAGGGTCGAACCATGAGCCGTGAGATCATGACCTGAACCGAAGTCAGAACTCAACCACCTGAGCCACCCAGGTAGCCTACTAGTGATTATTCTTTAAGTTACTTAGTTAGATGCAGGCTTTGAAATGCTGTCTATAAAATAGATTAAAGGGGGAGTTGATTATATAACAATTTGGGGAGATACTATTTTAGAGATGAGCATAATTCATTGTTAAGACTTACTCTGGTTCCTTTTAGTGGAAAAATTTGCTTGACTAATTTTTGTTTGCCAATATTGATACTTAGAGAAATATGTATTTAAAGGTTTTAAATTTATTATTGGAAATTCTAAACAGCTTTATCATGGAGTTTATTATACAATAGAAATTATTGGGAAAATATTAGGTGATTCTTCACTATTGACGTTTGTATATAGCCTAATAAAGATCAACTGTCAGTTTTGATATTAAACAGGATTTATATTATGAATATTTGTAATGATCATTTTAAGCAAAGTATTTTATAATAAATGAAGTTTTTCATAAAATGCTCTTTTTAAAAAATAAAATTATTTTGTGGGAATTTTGTATATATTTTTAATTTTTTTTTAATGTTTGTTTATTTTTGAGAGAGAGAGAGAGACAGAGCCCGAACAGGGGAGGGACAGAGAGAGGGAGACACAGAATACAAAGCAGGTTCTAGGCTCTGAGATGTCAGCATGGACCTGATGGGGCTCGAACTCAACGAACCATGAGATCATGACCTGAGCTGAAGTCTGACACTTAACCCACTGAACCACCCAGGGGCCCCTTGTATATTTTTTCTTTATTGAAAAAGTAATTTCTGATACTGTGGAAAATTTTATCTTCTATGTGAATTGTTTTTTAGTCCTCTGTGAAATTAGAATTTATTGTATTCACTTTCACATAAATTACTGATAGGAGAATACTCACTATCATTTGCTTAGATAGCTACACTTTTTTAGAGGATTTTTCTTTAGAAGTAAGGCTAACCCCCTGTTGGATAAATAAGTGTGAAAGCTCTTTATGAAACTGTGATTAAAAGTATAGGCTAACTTCCTTATTGATAAATTCAACTAATTTTGCTAGATGGTGGTGATACGGGGGGGACATAGCTTTAGGTGTGACTAAAACTAAATGTGTATGCTGCTGGTTTAATGACATTCTACTGTGTCACTTCGTAGTAATATTACCATTCAGTAGATGTCTAAGTCAGAAGCACACCTAACTAGTCATTTCAGTATTTTTAGTACTCTTCTGTTAGTTTATTCCTTCTCATGTGCCAGCGGTATTAAAAGCTAAGCCCCATTTTTTTCTTTGGTATATTATGCTCGACACTTAACTAAGGTAGAAATTTTCCCAGTAGTTTTTTTTTTTTTTTTTAACGTTTATTTATTATTGAGAGACAGAGACAGAACATGAGCATGGGAGGGGCCAGGAGATGGGGAGACACAGAATCTGAAGCAGGCGCCAGGCTCTGAGCCGTCAGCACAGAGCCTGATGCGGGGCTCAAACTCACAAACCAAGAGATCATGACCTGACCCAAAGTCTGACGCTTAACCGACTGAGCCACCCAGGCGTCCCCTCCACCCCCCAGTAGTTTTTAAGGTAGCCAGTCATTTAAGTTTCTCATATACCTTCTCTTCTGTTGGAGAATTTTTTCCTTTTGACGGCATATGTTCATAATATATGTAGCAGTTGTAACGGAGTTCCTGCCAAAAGGAAAAAAAAAAAATTACCTGTATTTTGGAACAAACGGGAAGGCCCAGGGAACACTTTGGCAAGATTAGCTGCCAGGAAGACAAATTATGTCACAGCTGGTGCCTGGGAAACCCATTAAGACCTCTCAGGGTGACCAAATGAATGTAATTTGAGAATACAGTCCAGTGGCATTATGTGAAGACAAGCTGTTAGTATACAATGGTATATAAGCAAAGGAGTCAAATTTATCTGAAGATGAGAATCAGTCATTTTACACCAGGAAACTGCTGGTAAACCAAAAGTATCAAGCATTGCAGATGACATTTGAGAAATGAGAGAGCCCAGAGGCAAAATTGAAATGTAAAGAGTATCTGTTTTCTTAAAAAAAACAATCCTAATTGTGTAGAAACTGGGATAATGTACAGGCACAGGTCTGTATCATTGCCTCTTACTCCAGATAACATTTGGGAAAAGAAAGAAATTGTCATAAGTTTGCTGTAAATGATGTTGATAAGTAAATTATACTAATCTGGTTGGAAAGTGAATTTCCTTGGTGGGCCCTTGGGCCAAAGTGACTGGTGATTGTGGTAGGAGATGGAAGTGTTTCGTTATTTGACAACAGATCAAAGACTTCTAAGATGCACTTTGCATATAGAAGTATATGAGTAGATATTGCCTCAGACCAGGCAACAATTACCGTTTCCAGAAATCTAGAGTTCCATTTCTATATGAAAGTCAAATCTATCTTTGGTCATTTCAACTCAAAATATACTTTCAAAAAACTAGTGGCCATTAGGAGTTGAAAGGACTGAAGTACACCTTCCTGTGAGACAAAAGGAAAGGAGCTTGAAAATATAAAGAGAGTGGAAGAGGTCTGCTGTTGGAGCTGTGGGGCATATGATAGAGAATCTGAGATAAATAAAAAATTTTGAGTGTCAGCTAGAGTTCTTCCTCCATGGATCATCTTTATCCTTCTTCTGATCAAAAATTTTCCCATCTTTTTTTTTTTTTTTTTAATGTTTATTTATTTTGAGAGAGAATCCCAAACAGGCTCTGCCCTGTCAGCGCAGAGCCCAACAAAGGGCTCAATTCCACGTACCGAGAAATCATGACTTGAGTTGAAATCAACAGTTGGACACTTAACCAACTGAGCCATCCAGGTGCCCGCCATATTTTTCCATCTTTTAAGGTTCAAACTATTTCCTGACAATATTTCCATTTCTTTGTCTCTTCTTGGAATCATTTAAAAAGTTTTAAAAGTCTGTTTTGGTATGTATATTTGAGGTTCCTGATAGATTATAATCTATTTGAAGGCAGGGACAGTTTGTTACTAACAGCTAGCCTTGGGATGACTCAGTAAGTACTTGTTAAATTGAATGTGGAGAGTAGAAAGTTTTAGAAGCAGGAAGTTGTGGTTAAAAAAAAAAAAACTGGTTTAGAGAGGGGATTGGGATAGATCCAGGATTAAGAGAATATTAGGGATTAGGGTAGCCAGGATTTTAGATTTTGTGATTTTGAATATGGAACAGTTTCTAGTGATAACTTTACTGTGTGAGTCTAGAGTATAGTATAGTCATTAGTATTTAGGAACTGTCAGGCTAAGTTATCAGAAAGGTCCTAAGCTTGGGTCTGTCATCAAGGAATATAAAACATATGGTTAGTATTCTTATGTCATCATAAAGTATAAAAATTATTGTTGGCCTTCAGCTGGCATTAATGATGGTTTCTACTCTAATTAAAACTAAATACCTTCCTGGTTTATAGACTTTTAGCCTAAATTTCTATTTCAGCCAGGTTCCTGCTCAGAAATAGAACTACTTATACTTTTGTAAAAAAGGAGAGGTTCCTGCTGCTTCCAGTCCCGTAGGCTAATCTTTGAGATCATGGCTCAGACTTTATAATGTCTAAGCCATAGAGGAGAGGGATGTGTGTGTGTGCATACACATATATACATATATGCACACACACGCACAGCACTAATGGTGCATTCCAGTCATGGATCTGTGTAACTTCAATAATCATTTTTATGTTCCATTCTTCCAGTTAAGTTCCTAATATTCTGAATTTCAAAGAATACACTTTAGACTTCTCAACTGAAAAACAAGCATTCACCCACAGTTCCTTTTTGTTTCCTCCCTTTGCTTTACTTAATGCATTGCCTCTACCTTGGGAGATGATTTACTCTTTCATCCAAATGCTAAGGATTCCCAGTACCAAGAGCTATTTCAAATTAAACTGTAGGATTAAAGGCGACCATGAAAACCTTCTTTTGGCCTTTTCTTGCTATTTATTTATTTATATTATTTTTAATGTTTATTTTTGCGAGAGAAAACACTAGCAGTGGAAGGGCAGAGAGAGGGGAACAGAGGATCTGAAGCAGGCTCTGTACTGATAGCAAAGAACCCGATGTGAGGCTTGAACCCACAAACTGTGAGATCATGACCTAAGCTGAAGTTGGATGCTTAACCTACTGAGACACCCAGGCGCCCCTCTTGCTGTTTACATTAGTATCTGGGGTCCTTGATGATTTAGTACTATTGTCTGCTTAGAATTTCCTTTCCCCCTACTCCCTCTGGTAAGTTTCTGTGTGTTATCCTGGCACTGCTTAAAATGTCACTCTACGTTAGGCAGAATTATTTCTTTCTCCTTACTTAACTACTCCTGCCTGGACTCAAATGTTGATTTCACTGCTTACCGCAATAGAACCTTGAGCATGTTAATAATCTCTCCAATTTCTTCATCAGTAAAATTGGGATGATAATAATAAATCCCTTTCAGGATTATGGGTAAGGTTAAAGGATATACCACTTATGAAGTACCTAGGACAATGCCTAGCACCTGGCAAGCACTTGATAATTAATATTACTCCACACCATTTACTGTATTGACAGTGTCTGTTTCCTTCATCTTTTCAGTGAACGAGGCACTGTTTTAGGTGGTGGAGATTAAAGAAATAAAAAACACGGACTTTGCCCCCAAAGGACCTCAGGTAAACTGAGAAGACAGATAGGTCAGTATTACAAAATTATAGGTAATTCGTATTAAAAAGGTAAATTCAGGGTGCTGTGGGAGCACCTAGGATAAATAATTAACTGAAACCAGAGTTGAAGGTTCCTTGCAGGAGGTGACATCAGCACTCATCTACCTTCATGATTTTAATAGCCACTTATTAGTACCAGTTCCCAAATTGTTCCCAGATCTAGGCTTCAGCACTTCAGAATTGTCTATCTTACTAGATTGTTCTGTTTGTGTGTCCTTCAGAATTCGTAAATGTACAATGTCCCCAAATTGAACTCCTTATTCTTTAAGTCTTCTAAACACTTCTTAAAACTGACTCCTCCCCTGCATTCATGCTACCAGGCTCTTATTTCATATCTCCATCATCTATGCTTGGACCACTGCCCTAAAATCTGCTCTTCACGTAGCCACTAGAGGGTTTTCTCTAAAATGTAAATTGAACGAACTCCTTTTTTCCAGCTCAAACCCTTTTAGTGATCTCTATCCTCTGTAGATAGAGTCTCCATAATCTAACTGCTGTTTACCTCTCCCATCTGGACTCTGCTGTCTCTTGTTTCACATTCTCACCACACAAAGAGCTTTTTGTCTGCCTCCTCTCTTCCATGCACTCACACACACCCCACTTTGCTATTATAGTCTGTTTCTTTGCACATACTAGAGTAAGCTCCAAGTATCTTATCACCTATCTTTTACTTGGCTTAACACTTTGTTCTGCATTTCTTCTAGGAAATCTTTTTTCAGTTCTGTGTTCCTAATCATCTTTATAGAGTTATGTGTCTTTCCTTTGTACTTGTTCATACTCTGTTCATATCACTGTTACTGTACTTACCACATATTTTCATTGCCAGTGTGATTCTCTTGCAAGATGTTGAACTCCTTGATGCCAGTAACTGCCTTTTACTCTTTTGTAAAACAAGGCTTTTAAGTCTTTTGTAAACCCATGGGTAGATGGATGATGAATATGTGTTAATTTAGGCAAGCAGGGATGACTAGCATATGCCAGAAAGGACAATCCAGGCGCAAAAGCACAAAGGAGTAAAAGTACTTAGTTAAGGAATTCAGAGGAAACTGAAGCATGAGGTGTGAGGTTGGGAGTGTTAAGAAATGAACCTAGACTGTTAGATAGGGCCCTTGGTGAAAGGTTTTCTTATGCCTTTCTGAGGAATTTAGTTCTTATCCAGAGGGCACTGGAGAACCATTTAGGGATTTTAAACTGAGGAGCGACAGGTTGATTTACAGAAATTCATTAATTCTGAAATCCCTATATTTCTTGCATTTTAACATCTCTGAAATTACAGCACCTGTTTCTTACAATTGATTGTGCCTACAGTTCTCACAAGCAGCACATCCTTATAGGGCATTCGAGATGATGGTGTATGTTACTATTGATGGCATATCAAATTCAAAGACATACAGCATGTTTCAGAAAGAGGATTCTGATGCAGTGTTGACAACGCCTTTAAGAGAAGGGTAATATAGCAAGTAGGGAGAATAGAGCTAAAACTGAACATAATCCAGAACAGAAATTTGAGGCAGTCGTGGTGAAGTTGCATTCATTTAGTCTTCAGATACTGATCAGGTGCTTTCTGTGTGCCAAGCACAGTATAAATCACAGGGATACATACAAGAAGCACAAAACAAGTAAGGTTTCCAAATAGAGTTACAAATAATTATAAATGGGGATAAGGACTGCAAAGGAAATAAAAGGGGGTAGTAAGAGAGTAAGATGATCATAAAAGCCGTCTTTGACGAAGTGCTGTTCAGCTGAAATTTAAAAGGTGAGGATGAGCCTTCCAGGTGAAGAACATTCCAAGTAGCAGAACAAATGTTAAAGATTAGGTGTAAGAAAGGATAGGAGGAAAAACTGAATTCAAGATTTTGGTCATAAGCCAAAACAAAACAAAAAAACAAACCCGCCTTGACTGTTACCTCACACCATACAAAAATGAACAAAATGGATCATAGACCTCAGCATAAGAGCTAAATCCATAAAATTTCTGTAAGAAAATACAGGGGAACCTTTAATGACCTTGGGTTTGGAAAGAATGTCATAAATAGGACACAAACAAGTACAAATAATAAGGGAGAAAGCCATTAATTGAGCATCAAAATTTAAAAATCTTGTTCTTCCAAAGATTTTTGAAAATAAAAAGGCAAGCTACAAAACGGGAAAAAATAGTTTCAACACATATCTCTCAAACTTTTATCTAGAAGACAACCCATTTAAAAAATAGGCAAAATAGGGGCGCCTGGGTGGCGCAGTCGGTTAAGCGTCCGACTTCAGCCAGGTCACGATCTCGCGGTCCGTGAGTTCGAGCCCCGCGTCGGGCTCTGGGCTGATGGCTCGGAGCCTGGAACCTGTTTCCGATTCTGTGTCTCCCTCTCTCTCTGCCCCTCCCCCGTTCATGCTCTGTCTCTCTCTGTCCCAAAAATAAATAAACGTTGAAAAAAAAAAAAGGAAAAAAAAAAAAATAGGCAAAATATATAAACGTGCACATGACTAACAAAGATATATGGATGTCAAGCACATAAAAAGATACTCAGTACCTTTAGACATTAAGGAAATGCAGATGAAAACCACAGTGAGATGCCACTACATGCTTAGCAAGGTGGCTAAAATGCAAAAGACTGGTCGTTCCAAGTATTTGCAAGGATGCAGAACAACTGGAACTTTTATACAGTGCAGGTAGGAATGTAAAATGGTGCAACCACTTTGGAAAACAATTTGGCAATTTCTTAAAAAGCTAAATATTCAGGTACCATACAACCCAGGTATTTACCTTTAAGAAATGAAAGCATGTATCCCACAAAGACTTGTACACTTATGTTCTTTGTAGCTTTATTTGTAATACAAAAATATGAAAACAACCCCACTGTCTACAGGTAAATGACTAAAAGTATTGTGGTATATCCATGTAATGGAATAGTATTGGGTTATAAAAAGGAATAATCTGTTGATACACTTATCAGCTCAGATGAAACTTAGCATAATTATGCTGAATTTAAAACATCAGGCAAGAAAGATATACATTGGAGTCTCAACTTTTGGACTCCAAAGTTGAGGGAGGGAGAGGTGGAGTATAGGACACAAGGACACTTTTGAGGATGATGGCTATGTTCACTGTGTTGATTGTGGTGATTGTTTCACAGACATATATGTATGTCAAAACTTAGTAAATTGTACACTTTATACATGTACAACTTACTGTATACCAGTTATGTCTCAATTAAAACCAGGGAAAAATAAAACAAAAAGAAGTTGTAGAAGCAGCAAAGGACTTAGTCACCTATTAATTGTTGGCTGTATGGAAATGGAAGAATCAAAGCTAATTTCCTGTTTTCTGGTTTATACCATGAGTGGGTGGTAGTAAAATGTAAGCAGGAAAAGAAGATCCAGCAAACGAGAGTGAGAAAAAATGGTCAGAGAGCTAAGACAAAATTCAGGCAAAGGCAGTGTCCTAAAACTAAGGACATTGTTCCTGCCTGAATACCGTCCTTGCCTGAATGGTCAGCAGTATTAGTTGGTGAGGGAAAGCTAAGCAACATAAGGACTGGAAAGCATCCTTTGAATTTAGTGACAAAGAACCGTTGGTGATATTGGCAAGAAAAATTTCTGTGAAGTGGTTAGATGATAGATTGCAGAAGGTTGAGTTGCATTCCTACCAGAAATACACAAGGATTCCAGTTTCTTCACATTCTTTGCAACACTTGCGTTTTTTTGTTTTTGATGTAATAGCTATAGTGTAATCACCTAATGGGTGTGGTTGATCTCCTGATTTCTTTTGTTGTTTTTTTGGTTTCAACAATAATCAAACTTTGATTTGTGCTGTTAACTTTTGAAAAATTTTCATAAATGAGCAACATGAAATCACATTTACATATCATTTTATCATCTCCAGAACCCCTTTATTTATTTATTTTTTAATTTTGTTTGTTATTTTTTTAAAATTTACATCCAAATTAGCATATAGTGCAATAGTGATTTCAGGAGTAGATTCCTTAGTGCCCCTTACCCATTTAGCCCATCCCCCCTCCCACAACCCCTCCAGTAACCCTCAATTTGTTCTCCATATTTATGAGTCTCTTCTGTGTTGTCCCCCTCCCTGTTTTTATATTATTTTTGTTTCCCTTCCCTTATGTTCATCTGTTTTGTCTCTTAAAGTCCACATAGGAGTGAAGTCATATGATTTTTGTCTTTCTCTGACTAATTTCACTTAGCATAATACCCTCCAGTTCCATCCATGTAGTTGCAAATGGCAAGATTTCATTCTTTTTGATTGCCGAGTAATACTCCATTGTATGTATATACCACATTTTCTTTATCCATTCATCCATTGATGGACATTTGGGCTCTTTCCATACTTTGGCTATTGTTGATAGTGCTGCTATAATCATGGGGGTGCATGTGTCCCTTCGAAATAGCACACCTGTATCCCGTGGATAAATGCCTAGTAGAGCAATTGTTGGGTCATAGGGTAGTTCTATTTTTAGTTTTTGGAGGAACCTCCATACTGTTTTCCAGAATGGCTGCACCAGCTTGCATTCCCATGATCTCCTTTTTGAGACGAGGTTTGGGACATTGAAAGAGAGCATAGAAAGTAGATTGCAGACTCTGTGTGTGTGTGTGTGTGTGTGTGTGTGTGTGTGTGTGTGTGTGTGTGTGTGTGTGTGTGTGTGTTATGTAGTGGTTAATGGGGATTTTTTAGTGTGTAACAAAAAACAAAAAATTATATACTAAACCTTGCATTGCGAGTAAGTTGTTCTACGAGTGTTGCGCAAGATGAGTAAACATTTCTTTCTTTTTTTTTTTTTATTTAAAAAAAATTTTGTTGTAATGTTTATTTACCTTTGAGAGAGACAGAGACAGGATGTGAGTGGGTTAGGGGCAGAGAGAGAGGGAGACACAGAATCCGAAGCAGGCTCCAGGCTCCGAGCTGTCAGCACAGAGCCCAACGCAGGGCTCCGAACTCACGAGCTGTGAGATCATGACCTGAGCCGAAGTCGGACACTCAACTGACTGAGCCACCCAGGCGCCCCAGATGAGTAAACATTTCTAATAAATTTTACCTTGAGAAATGAGTCACGTCCTGCAGTACAGGTAGTACGTGACACCGAATACCACATGATCACAACTGAGCCAATGGCACACACACTCACGCACGTGCGCTCTCTCTCTCTCTCTCTCTCTCTCTGTGGGGTTGTGGGTGATTGTGTCCCATGCCTGGTCTCAGGCTGTGGTGTCTCTCAGAAATCAGTGATTTTTCAGAACATTGGAAGGTGCCCACAACTGGCACTAGTGTAGTTTTTGTCCCTTCAACGTGCCTATAGACAGTCCTTTGCTTTTCCATACAAGAGTAAGCTCAGGAATGCTTTGCTTCATTCTAGGTCAGGCTGCCTGCAGATATAGACCCTTTTCCTCTCCTGCCTTATTGCCAGTTACATTAAACACAATGTATGACAAGAGTTTTGTTAATACTGTAGTCAGCATCTGTACGAGCATATACAATGGCCCCCATGTAGAAAAAGGTTCTATTGAGCCAAGAGATAGCACTGGTTACATTGGTGAGAGTGAAAGTCATCCTACACAATAACCCTTCTCTCTCTTGTCTCCCTCACACCAGCCATGAAGATTTTCAAAGGTAAGTGCAGGTTAATTTGTTTATTCTTCTTCATATTTTGTAGTTATTATTTTGTATTATATTACTGTGTTATCATTTTTAAATGAATATTTTGGGGTTGTGGAACAAATCATCTCAGTTTCCATTATTTCTTTGGGGAAATTTGCTTTGATATACAAGTGCTTTGGATTACAAGCATGTCTCCAGAATGAATTATGCTCACAAACCAAGGTTTTACTGCATTTCAAAACCAGCTGTTGATATAGCAAAAGCAGTGCTCAGAGGAAAATTTGTAGTTGTAAATGCCTGTGTTAAAAAAGATTTCAATTTGGGGCACCTGGGTGGCTCAGTCAGTTAAGTGTCCAACTTCGGCGCAGGTCTGATCTCACCATTCGTGAGTTCAAGCCCCACGTCGGGCTCTGTGCTGACAGCTCAGAGCCTGGAGCCCGCTTTGGATTCTGTGTCTCCCTCTCCCTTTGCCCCTCCTCTATTCACACTCTGTGTCTTTCTCTCTCAAAAATAAATAAAACATTAAAAAAAAAGATTTCAATTTAGTAACCTAATTTTAAGGAAACAGAAAAATACCAAACCCAACACTAGCAAAGGGAAAGAAATAATAAAGGTTAAAGATAAATGAAATAGAAAACAGAAAAACAACGAACCAATGCAACCAAAAGTTGGTGTATTAAAAGATCAACAAACTTGGCAAGATTTTAGGTAGACTGAAAAAAAAAAGGGAAGCTTTAAATTGCTAAGTTTGGGGTACTTGGGTGACTCAGTTGGTTAAGTGTCTGACTTTAGCTCATGTCATGATCTCACAGTGCGATTCGTGGTTCGAGCCCCGCATCAGGCTCTGTGCTGACAGCTCAAAGCCTGGACCCTGCTTCAGATTTTGTGTCTCCCTCCCTCTCTCTGCCTCTCCCCGAGTCTGTCTCTGTCTCTCTCTCTCTCTCTCTCTCTCTCTCTCTCTCTCTCTTTCTCTTTCTTTCTCTCAAAAATAAATAAACATTAAAAAAAAAACATTGCTGGGGCGCCTGGGTGGCGCAGTCGGTTAAGCGTCTGACTTCAGCCAGGTCACGATCTCGCGGTCCGTGAGTTCGAGCCCCGCGTCAGGCTCTGGGCTGATGGCTCAGAGCCTGGAGCCTGTTTCCGATTCTGTGTCTCCCTCTCTCTCTCTGCCCCTCCCCCATTCATGCTCTGTCTCTCTCTGTCCCAAAAATAAATAAATGTTGAAAAAAAAAATTAAAAAAAAAAAAAAAAAAAACATTGCTGAAATCAGAGGGGCACCTGGGCGCTTCCACCGGTTAAGCATTCCACTCTTGATTTCAGCTCCGGTCATGATTTCACAGGTTTTTTGAGATCAAGCCCCATGTCAGGCTCTGTGCTGAGTATAGAGCCTGCTTAGGATTCTCTCTTTCCCTCTTTCTCTGACCCTCCCCCACCCAAAAAATTGCTAAAATCAGAAATGAAAGTGGGAACCTTTCAGAAATAAAAGGATTGTAAGAGTGCATTATGAACAATTTACATAATATTGTTCTGTTGAAAAATGGGCAAAGGACTTGAATAGATATTTCTCTAAAGAAACACAAATGGCCAACAAGCTGAAGATATTCTCATCATTAGAGAAATGTAAATCAAAACCACAGTGAAATAGCACTTAATATTAACTGAGATGGCTATAATTTAAAAAAAAAAACTGAAAATAAGTGTTAGCAAGGATGTGGTGAAATAATTCATTGAAATAATACATTGATGGTGGGATTGTAAAATTGTGCATCTGCTGTCTTATTAGTTCCTCATTAAGTTAAAATAACCATGTGACCCAGCAGTTCTACTCCTAAGTTATATACCCGAAAGAATTGAAAATAGATGTTCAAATGAAAACTTGTATAAAAAGGTTTATGGCAATACAATTCACATTAGCCTAAAGATTGAAACTACCCAGTTATCCATCAACAGATGAATGGATAAACAAGACGTGGTATATTCATACGATGGAGTATTACTCATCCATAAAAAACAATAAAGTACTCATACATGCTGCCACATGGATGAACCTTGAACACACTGTGCTAAGTAAAATAAGCCAGACACAAAAGAGCACATATTGTATGGTTCCATGTATATGAAATATTCAGAAGAGGCAGATACAAAGAGATGATGCAAATTAACCTTTGACATGGGCTGAGGGGAGGAAGAAAGGAATGGGAAGTGAATGCTCAGTGAGTACAGGGTTTCTGTTTGGGGTGATCAAAATGTTCTGGAATTGAATATGATTGCACAGTGTAGTAAATATGCTAAATGCCACTGAATTGTACCTTTTTTTAAATGCTTAAAATGGTAAATTTTGTTATATTTTGCCACAATCAAAAAAAATAACGGTCAAATCAACAAGAAGTCGCCAGTTTGGCAGACTAGTGGTAGATTTGATGACCAGTGATATTAGCATAATTTGGGGGTTACTGTACATTATTATATTTGAAACTTTTTCTAGGAAATTGGTCTCCTGTTTACCCATACTCATCACATATTACACTTGATCTTAGCCAAAAGGCCGAGAAGCGATCATACTCATCACATATTTATTCCAATCCTTCTACAATATAAATTAAGAAAGCAGAGGTTGCTTCATACATTTATGCTTTATTTATATGGAATAACATTGTAAGACTTAACATTTATGGTTCTAGAATTTCTGAATAATTTGATTTCAGTAGAACCTGAGCGATTTCTGAAAATCAATGATGTGGAGATTTGTGGTTTACCTGAAGCACAACTTTGAATCGTGTTTTTTAAAGCTGCTGTGTGTGGGGTGCAAACTATTTAGCTAGAGAATAAGTCTAGCTACATTGTAGCAATTTAGCATGGCCTTTTTATAGATCCATTTGATGAGATTAAGTTTTGAGACAAAAATGCTGTATTCTGCTTACCAGAGGAAGCAGTCTGCTTACTTAGTTCTAAACACATTTTAATGGACTTAATTTTTAAGTTCCCAGTTTTTGAGAAATATTTTGAAGTTTAATGTAAATTTTTTCTTAACCACTTTTAGGCCAGCCAGGCCTTCGAGAAGCTATTTCTATGTCCTGTATAACCAACGGGAGTGGTGCAAACAGAAAGCCAAGCCACACCAGCTCTGTCGCAATTGCAAGGAAAGAAACTCTTTCATCTGCTGCTAAAAGGTATCCATTTGTAAGGGAAAGAAAAGCTACCATTGCAAAATTGTCTGAATGTGATAATTCTACTTTTGAAAAAAAAAATGAAATAGGACTGTATGGAATTAAAGTGAGCATGTCCTTTGAATTCTTTAACTCTGAATGTAGACACCCACCCAGCCCACCCAGTTAGTTTACATTCATGTAACCTATCGAGTTGTGTGAGGTAACTTTTGGTTCCTACTAAAGAAAGTGTTTTCATTTCCTGGTTTGGTTTGTTTCTTTTTATTTTTTTTTAATTTATTTATTTTGAGAGAGAGTGTGCAAGCATGCACGCACATGCACACGCACACACACACACACATGCTAGTGGGAGGGGGGCGGGAGGAGCAGAGAGAGAATCACAAACAGGCTCCCTGGAACTCAGGAACCATGAGATTGTGACCTGAGCTGAAATCAAGAATCAGATGCTTAACCAGCTGAGCCATCCAGGCGCCCGTGGTTTTGTTTCTTTTTAACAAGCATTTGTTGATGAGATAAGCATCACTATATTTAATTATATAAGCACATTTTCTGTGCTTATATAAGGAATACATTTGATACAGCAGTTTTTATTTTTTTAATTTTATTTTTTTTTTAATTTTTTTTTTTTAATGTTTATTTATTTTTGAGACAGAGAGAGACAGAGCATGAACAGGGCAGGGTCAGAGAGAGAGGGAGACACAGAATCTGAAACAGGCTCCGGACTCCGAGCTCCGAGTTGTCAGCACAGAGCCCGATGCGGGGGTCGAACCCACGGACTGCGAGATCATGACCTGGGCTGAAGTCGGATGCTCAACCGACTGAGCACCCAGGGGTGCTGAGGCGCCCCTATACAGCAGTTTTTAAACGAGAAATAGAATCTTCTGTATATATACATTTGTGGGAGGTTGAACACTATCATAACTTTTATTCTTTAACCATGCTATTAAAAAAAGGCATAATACTTTGTATTATGTACAAATAGTATATATACTATATAGTACTATGTTGTGTGTGTGTGTGTGTGTGTGTGTCTGTGTTAGGGGATGGTAGGTAGAAGGGCAGTGGAAATATTGCAAAAAAGTTTCAGTGAACTACAGATTTACATTCTATATGTTCTTTTCATCAATGAATTAATCTGTTGTTTCAATAAAATTGCTTACAGAATTTTTGCACTTTTGTGTAATTCCTAGCAGATTATCCCACATAGAGTTTGGAGAGACCATAAGAGATCAACTACATAATCTTACAACTGTTCTCTTCAAGGAATAACTAAGGAAAAACCTTAAGTAATGGAATAATATTTAAAATGTACTGATAGATAATGGTTGCCTTAATGAACTAATGCCAGTGACAAGTTACTCATCAGTGTGGATTTATAGATGCTAACCAAACATTTGGCTACAGGAATAGTAAAGAAATAACAAGATCTTTAGGTTATTTATTTACTTATTTATTAAATATTTTTTACTTTTAAGTAATCTCTGTACCCAGTGTGGGGTTTGAAACTTGATCAAGAGTTGCATGCTGCACTGACTGAGCCAGCCAGGGGCCCTGATCTTTTAGGCCTTTTAAAAGCCCCTTGTAGAATTCAGTCTTTGAAGTCATTGTCATTTTGGAATCCAGACTTTCTCCTCCAGACATGCCAAAATGTATTATCTATGCTTCCCTTTTAGGAGAAAAGGACAAGTTATAAATGCATAGTGGAAATTTTAATATTTTTAATAAACTTCCTTGTTTTTAGTAGTGGTTTGGATTCAGCCCGTTTTCTTATGTAACTGGTCCTGCACAGTGATCAGTACTATGCACAATAGTAACTCGGTAATCTTAAGACTAGCCGAGTTTGTCACTTTATGGTGCAGAGGCTCTGTATTTTGCTTTTAAATACTCAGGAGGAAAATCTCTTTTAGGTTGTATTGGGCCCACATAAGACTAGTGTCCTGTACATTCAGGATTTGAATGTTTGAAGACCAACAAGAAAGAATTTCTAAATCAGTTTTAAATTTCAAAGTTACTCTGATATTTTTGATGCAGAACTGTATTTCTCAGCCCAAACTTTTAAAAACTGAACATGAAATAGAAAGTTGGGGGCCAGTCTGCGGTCAGAAGGTATCAAAACTAAATCAAATTAAATGTCATTTTAAAATTGTATTTTAACATTTTTAACTATTACTCTGTAATAAATTGTATATATTATATATATTTGTTTAATATATTCTTAAACGTACCTCCTTGTGGATTTATGCACCTTATAGTCAAATTCTAAACTGTCTTTTGATTAAGAACTGTAGACAGTTGATGGTTTTCTACCTTTTTAACCATGGAATTCAGATCTTGATTCCATCTGGTTTGTAATATTGTCAAAAATGTGCAATATAAGGACTCTTATCCAGCGATTAGAAATGGAGTGTGCTTCATTAATCAAGAGTCAAAGTGCAGAAACACAAGAATTTATACATAAATATCTTAAATATTTTAACTGTAAATATATTGACATATATTTGTCAATTTTTTTATGAAAGGCCGAGCTTCCCACCCTCTTTCTAATTGCGTGTCTGATTAGAGTCCTTGTTGACTATCTTGCATAAAATACACCCATAAATTATTTTTTGTAATTGTTAGTTTCAATGTTAAGACAGAGTAAGAAATTTAAAACTCTTGCAAAACAACCTTTTTTTTTTTTTTTTTAATGTTAAATCTTTTGAGAGAGAGCCACCGTGTGAGCAGGGGAGGGGCAGAGAGAGAGGGAGACACAGAATCCAAACAAAGCAGGCTCCAGGCTCCGAGCTGTCAGCACAGAGCCTAACACTGGGATCTAACCTATGAACCATGAGATCATGACCTGAGCCGAAGTTGTACACTTAACAGCTTAACCGACTGAGCCACCCAGGCGCTCCCCCCACCTTATGATTTTTTTCCTCAACCTTTTTTTAATTTTCTCACCTACATAAAATTTAATAGCAGTTTCTTTTACTAACTGATTTCTATGGAGTCTTTCCAGAGCATTCAACTTCGTTTTTGTGGAAATTACAGTTTTCTTTTCTATGTATATTTTGTCAGTTTTCTTTGTATTTAATTAATTTACATAATTAAAATAACAAGTTCAACTGGCATAACCAGGCTCTGGATTCGTGGGGGGGATCAACTGGTAAATTCAAAACTCAACTAAGCAGGAGGAGAAATACACAGAAGAAATGGGAATTAGAACATAATCTACTAAACATAGCATTTAGAGTGTCTTGCACATCATTCAGTATGTTTTACAGACGAAATGGAAAGTGTCACTGATGCTCTGATTTGGGTAAGTTGAAGTCAGCTAAGAGAGCTGCTGCTCTTCCCCAAATCTTCCAAGATGGCAAAATGCATTGGGCTATTTTGGTCTCAAGGGACAATCTTCATAGGATTTTCTTAAAATTCTTCACTGAAGACTTTTAATAGCTTCCAGAACTTTCAAGGAAATATTTTCATCATTATATGAAAGGAGTGTAAATTGTATTAGCTGTATGATTTAGCATTTTGAATTATATAATAACCACTTTTTCCATCGCTTGATATATCTTCTATTTGTTTAAATATGTGTTGTTCCATGTTATACTTTATTTTACAGTGGTACAGAAAAAAAGAAAGAAAAACCACAAGGACAGAGAGAAAAAAAAGAGGAATCTCATTCTAATGATCAAAGTCCACAAATTCGAGCATCACCTTCTCCCCAGCCCTCTTCACAGCCTCTCCAAATACACAGACAAACTCAAGAAAGCAAGAATTCTACTCCCACCAAAAGGTTTTAACTGTCCCCGAGTACAGAGCTAGGGAATGGTTGTAATGATACCTGAATTCTGTGACTTGAGAAATGTTGGCTATCCATGGATTCCAATAGAAAAGCCTAGTGGCTCCCCGCCCCCCCCCCCGCCCCTTCTTTGTTGTTAAAATCTGTATTTTAGCTTATTGGGGAGTGAAGATTTAAGGTCAAAATTTCTCAGTTAAAACTGGAAAAAAAAAAAATCTCTAAGTTATAAACAATTTGATGAAAGGAAGGCCACAATAACTTACTTTGAAACCAAACAATATTTTTATAATAAAATTACAAAATGTTAAAAATTTATATAAACTATGCATAAATTTATAACCATGGCAGAAAATTGCCATGTAATTATCCTCATCATATTTTGGCATCATTACAACCTTGAACTTGCAAGGGCCCTTCTCAGCAAATGGCTCTTCATTTTGACTGCATCTCAGTTTCAGTTTTGGGTTTTGGGAGGATAAGTTCTTGCTTGAGTAGAGAAATCATTTCATCTGGTCTTTTCTATGCTAAAGGCTTGCTTGAGGGCTTCTCTCTGTGTCTGTAATAATTAATATTTTAAAGTTATGAGAGGGGGAGAAGGCAGAAACATTCTAACAATGTGTGTGAGCATAAATTGGGGATCTAAACCTGCATGCTGGGAGTTTAGTGCTACAGCTGCCTTGTAATCAAATATTTAGACCAACTTAATGAAGTTTGCCTGTTTTAGAAATGCAGGTTCAAGCTTTATGATTAGGTATAGATATATTTTATCATCATACTTCTGCTTGGAAATCTTAGGAAAATATTACACCATTCCCAGAACTAGCGAGGAAAATATTTTAGTAAGATAAATGACAACCATTCCTAAAAGATTTATAATGTATTTTTATCTGCTCAGTTTAATAATTCTGTCTCAAATCCCTAATGGAAATTTGGGAAAACAAAACAGTCTTCATTTGATTGATGCATGTTTAACTTTTAAAAACTGCTTTGTCTGTGTGTCTCACGCAGATTCTTTTGCTATCTAAATGGTTTGTAATTTTTTTGCCTGGTGTCATGTGGAGTTCTTCTTGGATATAGTTTATTAATGTTACATGACTTTGGATTGTGTGTGATTAAAGGTGGCTTTTTTATAATCAATCTCTTTAAGGTTCTGATTTGACTTGGTATCTTCTTTGTCCCAGATCTTTTTTTCAGCTTCTTAGGTCTCGTGGAAATGTGCTTGCCATTCTAAATTGCTCTTTGGATATACTATCGCCAGAAGTATTGGAGACTGGATGAGTGGTAGGATAGTTAGCAATGCAACCAAAATATCATTTATAATTCAAAAATTTCATTTATAAATACATGGAATCAGTGTTGATGATAACATTTTTTGTGTTAAGTCATGTTTATTTCTGATCATTGTCTATAAAGGATGTCACAAGAGTTTTACCTTTAGTCCTACATTTTACTTACAAATTGTCATTTGTACCATATATAATGAATTACACAATGATATAAAAGATGAAAACAGCAGCCTTGTAATGACTTTGAAAAAGTACAGGTTAGGGGCGCCTGGGTGGCTCAGTTGGTTAAGCATCCAACTTCAGCTCAGGTCACGATCTCGCGGTCCGTGAGTTCGAGCCCCGCGTCGGGCTCTGGGCTGATGGCTCAGAGCCTAGAGCCTGCTTCCGATTCTGTGCCTCCCTCTCTCTCTGCCCCTCCCCTGTTCATGCTCTGTCTCTCTCTGTCTCAAAAATAAATAAACGTTAAAAAAAAATTTTTTTTTAAAAGAAAAAGTACAGGTTATTTTCATAAACTCACACAGTTTCACAAATTATGAGAAATATTTTACTCAGGGATTTAAGCATACAGGTTTTTTTCCTATTCAAAAAAAAGTACAGATTGATTTTTTAATCAAGTAATACTTGTTCTAGCGAGAATTATAAACAGACTTGGTAAATGCCTTGTTTAACTCCTGCACTCATCCAGGCGGAACCTTTCAACTAATCCTTCCTTCTCTTTTCTGGATTAGCTTTAAGGAAATGTTAATTGCTGCTTTTATGTTCTGTTTAAGCTGTCAATTACATGTCATTGCTACTCAAAGAATTTTTCTCTAAGAAATTAATATGTTTCTTCCAGCATAAAACGACCACTGACAACTGAAAAGTCACATAATTCATGGGAAAATTCAGATGAGAGTCGTAATAAATTATTGAGAGCAGTTTCAACATCAAAATTAATATCAAAAGTTATAAAAAATACAGATAAGTAAGTATTATACTTTCTCAGTTATCTGAAAATTAATTATGTGACTGTCATGCTCGCATGTCCAAAAATATGTCTGTTTTGGGATCATATTTTAAAAATCTATATTATAATGTGTATCTTTTTTTCCTCTAAGTGTATTTTTTTCTTTTAAGTGTTTCCAAAAAAGAAAGACAGCTATATCTTCCTGTTTGCGTTCCCTACTCAAATAATTAATCTCTCTAATCCCCTAAGATTTGAATATTTTTTGAAGTTCTTTCTATACTTTCACTGTCTAGATGATCTTATGGAACATTCATTGTCTTGTAAAACAGTGTATATATTAATAGTTGAGACCAATGACAGACTTGTTAAAATAATGTTGTCCGAATTTCATTTCTAAAGATTTATCTTGGGTGTGGCCTAAGCATTGAAACTTTTAACAATTTCTTTAGGTGATTCTAATGGTAAGCCAAGTAAAATTATAACATAAATGTCCTTTGATTGTCTTCTTTTTTTGTAGGCATAAAGATGTCATCATCAACCAAGGTAAATTAAAAATCCTTTTCAAAGAAAGTATTTCTCTTGCTTTTCTACACCAGTTAAGTTTTTGCAATTATTAAGAGTATTGACTTATTTTCATTCAGTGTACCTTATCAGCTCATAATAATCAAAGAGAAGTACGTTTATTATAGTCATTTAAGAAAATGCCCAGTTTTTATTGTAAGATATGTCATTTTTGTCTCAACCAGCAAAAATGTCAACCCGTGAAAAAAGCAACCAAGGTAAGAATAAGCTACACAGTTGGTCGCCTCCTAAGTTAATTTCTTCCTGGATCTCTTATTTGGCTTTTCATTATTTATACTCTCTGACTTTCCTCTTAATGACAGAAGTACGTAATTGGGACTAGTGAATCCAACTGCTTTTCCAAAAATCCATCTTATTTCTGGGAGCTCTGAAGATTCAAGGTCAACAGTAGAAATAAACACATCATTACAAAGAGGCATAAAATACTAAAGAGAATTTTCCCCTTTTTAAAAAAAAAAAAAAGTTGTACTTAGAAAAGCCATTTAAAAGATTGATCAATTTTAACTCAGTTTCCTGTCTTGCCAGCCTCATTGCAAATACTCACTCATTTCTTGAAGCTAAGACTGAATATATAATGAGTCTAGCAAATCCATTTCCTCTTGAATTTTTCTTTTATATTAATTGTAATTTCTGGCTACTTGCTGTTGTTGGCTTGTTCTGACCAAAAAAGGAGAGCAGACTTTCCGTAAATGTGTATTCAATTTAATTGCAAGGTAGGTAAGTTCTGTTACATCAGTTTTACATTCTCCTTAGATTGCCTGCAAATTTAATTGAAGCATGCTGTTCTAAATGAAAGCATGTTCTTTCTGTGCATGCTTTTTACAGCTCATTTCTATGTGTCATAGTTATCTTTATTTTCTGGGCTATTGCATTAACCAGATACAAGGTGGTTAAAATTTTTGTTAGAGATTAACTTGATTGCTATGGATTTTTCCTGTTTTTGATTTTAATCAGAAAAGAAATGTTTATTTGTAATCTTCTTTGGATCATTTGTTTTTGCATAGAAAGTCTAAATGAAGTTGATTTTTGCTGTCATTATTCTATGTTAGGTCATACTTTCTTCCTCTTTAGAAATAAGTATAGCTTAAGTAATGGTTGAAATACTTTAAGGAAAAAAATGAAATTTAATGTATAAAGACAATTCTTACTATATATCAAACATTTTTTTAAAAATAGAGGTAGTGATAACTAGTGGAAAGAGCTGTGAGTGGAGAGTCTCTCTTAAGAATTTGGTCTTGGCTCTTCTGCATAATAGCCTTGTGATCTAGACAAAATGACAATGTCTCTGTGTAGTTTTCTGATCTGAAGATAATACCTATAAGGCTTACTTAACATGACTGCTGAAGAATGAAATAATGTATATGAAAGTGCTTTAAAAACAGAAAACATTGTAACTGTAAAAAGGCGCTATCATTACAATGTTTTGCTAAAAAGCTCAGATTTTATACAATCCTCCTAGAGCTGCCTGCCATTTTCTTACGTTGTAGAATGTTCTTTGGAAGGAAAAAAGAACATAAGATTAGTATATAGGTGATTGGTTTGTGTTGGTGACAATTTTCAAAGCCATTCAGGTAAGCAGGCAAATAAATATACTTAAGAGGGAAGGGAAGGATTTTGCCACAGAAGCATCACTAAGCAGGGTTTTAGCCAGTGTCTAGGAAGAAGGATGGAATGAAAAGCTAGAAAAGGAGATAGAAAAATAAATTCTGTTACAAGAATTTTAGCTCAAAAAGATTGTCCCAGATGTTGGAATTTATTAATGTCAAGCGTTTCTTGCATTTAGCCTTATTTTTGGAATTTGAGTCTATTACTTTTCCACTTCAATCAGTTATATTTTGTCTGGATATAGATTCTATCACTGGAGTGTCCCTTCATAGAAAACTTTTGTGCTGCAGCCTGTGAGGTAGTTGAGGCCTGACTGTGATTGAGACAGAGCCTATAGAAAGAAGTAGATGGAATCTAGATGGTTTAAGAGGTAAGATAGGTAGGGTATAGGAGGTAAGGAACAATGGGAATCTATGAAGGCTAGCTTGAGCAACTAGGTAAGGGGTATCTACTAAAATGAACATTTGAGGAGGAGGAGAAGAAGGAGAGGTGTGGAAAAGAATAAAAGGTTTGGAATTCAGTTTCTGTAAGACAATTTACTTGTAGAGATGCGTAGCTAGCAATGTAGTATCAATGTTAAAACGTGTATTTTGTAGTCCAGAGACTGGTTTCACGTGTGACCTTGAGCACATTTTTTTGCCTTCTTAAGTCTTTGTTTTCTTCTTGTTGAGACCATAATAAACCTTCAAAGAGTTCATACAAACATTAAAGGTAAAGTGTAGTATCTGGCACGTAGTACCAGGTAAATTTCAGTTATATATATATATATATATATATGAGTCTGACAGTTTAAATCTTGCACTTAAATAAATATGTGTAGTGAGATGAAAAGATAACCATTAAATAGATGATCTTCATTTGATATAAGCTCTAGGTATATTTTTAAAGTTTGCATTCATTTTGCATGGCATATTTTACAGCACATTTTCTTGTACTTTAGGTATTAATCCAAAATACCTATCATTTTTGGACAATCTTTTAAAAATGTGATTTATTAATTTCTTTAGCTATGTTTTGACAATGACAAGTGTGACTTGCTCCAAGCCATCTGCTTTGATTTGGGAAGAAGACTATTTACATTTGGTACATTAGGTGAGTGGTAGCAGAGAAAAGCTGGACCTGAAAGACCTGTGTCCTTCAGCCATAGTAGAGTACGAGAAGAGCTATTAAACTGCATATTTCGATCAGCACTCAGGCAGAAGGAAGAGAACTGTAGTTGAAAGGAGTAGGAGATGGAATGGAACGGGATGTACCCAGGATAGTCTGAGGCTAGGTGTGGGAGGTAGGATAGGTTATACCACCAAAAAGAGGCTCTTATTCAGTCATTCACTCAAATCCCTGAAATGTAAGTCACTTTTCTCACTAGTTCTGTTGGATTCTGCTCCACAGACTTAGCACATCAAGTTAGACTGTGACTAAGTTTTCCTATAGGGTTATTCGTTGTTAGGTGTAGCAGATAGGTTCTAATACAGTGCCATTCATTCAGTAAGTTATTGATGAGAAAGTCTTTTGAGCTAACTTAGGGGGCTATAAACACCTTTTATAAATTATTTAGAGATTCTCAGTGACTAGCCTAGTGCCTGGAGCTCCATAAATATTGTTAAATAAATGAGTGACTGGGGCAGAAGTGATGAATATTTTTTCTACCACTGTTTTCTAGGGAAACTCCAATTACTTGGATGGAAATTATTTTGGGGGACTGGAGTCCAAATCTATTTGAAGTGAATTAAGTCTTCATAAGGCCAGGATACCACATAACTTAATGCTGTTTAGAATTAGCACATAGTTAAGTCTGATCATGTTGAGAACTTGAATGACTCAGATCCACTTACTGGGGAGATATCTGCTTAATTGAGGAAAAGGGAACTTACCAGTCACCAGATCACACTCTTAACTTCCTTTCATAGTGCTGCCTCACTGCTCTAAGCTTAGATTCATTCTTGCTTAACTACCAAATCGATGCAGTAGGGTCCTGATACAGGGGTGTTTAGATGGGAGAACAGTTATTACAATATCTTAGAGAATTGAAAAGTAACTATTTCTTGCTAGTTATCTGTCTAAAAATGACTGCAGATGAAAACTACTTTAAAAGTCATTTTGAAATATGTATCTAAAACCCTTCAATAATTTGGTGTAGCAAAAACAGTTATTCAGATAATCTGAAAATAATAAACTCATTTACAAAATTGGGAAAAGGAAGGAAAATGGAGTAATCTTGTCATTTTAACAACTATTATAGTTCTGATACATTTCTTTATCAGATACACATTTTATTTTATTTATTTTTTTTTAATTTTTTTTTAACATTTTTTTTTTTTTTTATTTTTGAGACAGAGAGAGACAGAGCATGAACGGGGGAGGGGCAGAGAGAGAGTGAGACACAGAATCCGAAAAAGGCTCCAGGCTCTGAGCGGTCAGCACAGAGCCCGACACGGGGCTCGAACCCATGGACTGTGAGATCATGACCTGAGCCGAAGTCGGACGCTTAACCGACCAAGCCACCCAGGCGCCCCCAGATACACATTTTAAACATTCACTCATTTAACAAATATTTATTGAGTGCTTATTTTGACAGATCCTATCTTTAGGCACTTGGGGATACAGCAGTTACAGTTTCTGTGCTCTGTGGCACTTACATTCTACATGATAAGAAAAAAATAACGTGTCAGGAGGTAATACATACTGAGATATGTAATGAGCAGATAAGTAGCAAAAGCTTCATTAGGCACCTCACTTAGAAAGGGAAGTGTTACAGCAGAAAAAGTGCAAGAATATTAAACATGAGTCCTGGTTAGGGGTGAAATGACCTGCACCATAAAAAAGGTTAAAGAATTGGGGTGCCTGGGTGGCTCAGTTGGTTGAGCACCCAACTTCAGCTCAGGTCATGATCTCATCGTTCACGGGTTTGAGCCTCATGTCAAGCTGTATACTGACAGCCCAGAGCCTGGGGCCTGCCTGGGATTCTGTGTCCCCCTCTTTCTTCTTCCCACCCCCACTCACACTCTTGTCTCTCTCTCTCTAAAAAATAAATATTAAAAAAAATTTTTTTTAAGTTAAAGAATCCATATACTAAATGACTGAAATTATGAATGTGAGTTAGGAATTTGCCAAAGGAAATTATGGAAAGAAGCGAAACATTATTCATCTGATAATAAATTTTTCCTATGTCTTGGACCTCAGTTTCCTCACATATAGTAAGGCTTAGACTAGATGTTGCCAGTCTTCTTTAATAACTTTTTAAAGCTCTTTCTTGCAACAGAAAATGGAGGACAGCTCCCCGCCCCCAACCTTAACTAACTTGCTTTCAATCTACCCTTTAAAGAGTTTCAGTGTAGGTGGTTTTGTTCATGCCATGTGTTGTTTTCTGACTTGTTGGTTCTGGGCATGGTCTGTCCTAAAACCTTATCACACCTGTGTAAACTGAGCATTGTGTCTGAAAGAATAGCTAAAATGTATCTATACGAATATATAGGATAGCAGTGTTCGGCTGACACTGTCTTATGTTATGTTACCTACTGAGAGGGAGGGAGTGTATTGTCACCTGCTGAGAGGGTGTGCCGTTTGAAACAAACCCAGTAAGCCAAAAGCCCTTAGTTGAGCCACAGATAGAATTTATCCTTGTTAAGGTAGTATCCAAAACTTTGCAATTCCAGAATTTGGGAAGAAGAGTGCTAGCTTTAAGTCTGTTCCAGTGTAAATAGGCACAAAGGGCAGGAAACCAAACATTGCATTTCCAAAAAATATACTCACTTCTGAAATTTAGATACTGGCTTATTTTAAGTAGGCGGCATAAACATTACTTGGAACCCTAGGTCTGAGATTTGTCCAGGTATTCTTGATATTTTAAAAGGAAACCAGACAGGAGAACCTTTTCTTTGTTAAAGATTCCTTGAGTCCTGTGAAGCAGAGATCTTATTTCTTGATGTTGTTGTTAACAGTCTTCTAGATTAAAATGTTTAAAGACTGTCCAGTTATTATTTTTAATATAAACAATCCCAACTTTTTTTTTCTTACATTTATTTATTTTTTGATAGAGACCGAGCACAAGCTGGGGAGGGACAGAGAGAGGAGACAATCTGAATCAAGCTCCAGGCTCCGAGCTGTCATCACAGAGCCTGACACGGGGCTCGAACTCACAAACCACGAGATCATGACCTGAGCCGAAGTCGGACACTTAACCAACTGAGCCACCCAGGCGCCCCTAAACAATCCCAACTTTTAAGAACTGGGTGGCTCAGTCTGTTAAGCGACCGACTTTGGCTCAGGTCATGATCTCACACTCTGTGAGTTCGAGCCCCACGTCGGGCTCTGTGCTGACAGCTCGGAGCCTGGAGCCTGCTTCAGATTTCTGTGTCTTCCTCTCTCTCTGCCCCTCCCCGCTCATGCTCTCTCTTTCTCTCTCAAAAATAAACATTAAAAAAAATAATTAAAAAAAAGAATATTTGTTCTTGACATCCTCTTTCCTTATTTTCAGCTGAGAAAAACATCCCAACCTGCCACTTTTGGAAATGGAGAATAAGACTTTTCGTAACAGAACATAATAGTCTTGTGCATATTTATTTTATTCTGGTTAAAGACTTTTCATCCATATTGTATTTTCACAACCCCCAGGCATAAGCTTTTTAAAGAGTCTAAACTAGGGACGCCTGGGTGGCGTCAGTCAGTCAGTTAAGTGTCCGACTTCAGCTCAGGTCAATCTCATGCATGGTTCCTAGGTTTAAGCACAGTGTCAGGCTCTGTGGTGATAGCTCAGAGCCTGGAGCCTGCTTTGGATTCTGTGTCTTGCTCTCTGTCTGTTCCTCCCCCTTCCCCACCCCCACTGTCTCTCTCTCAAAGATAAATAATGTTAGAATAAATAAATAAATAAATAAATGAATGAATGAATGAATGAATAAATAAATAAAAGTCTAGACTAGAAAATGCGGTTAACCAGAAAAGTCTCCATTCTTCAAGCATGTCGGTGAACTGAGATAGCATGGTTAGAAATCCATTCTGTCAAGAAATGGCAGTTAAGCTCTATATGTGTTTCTTACTCTCTCACTTGTTACTGTTTTCCTGAAGCACTTTGAAAAGAATTCTGAAACTTGTGATTAGGCTTAGCAAGCAAGAGATATAATTTATCAGTGACACATACTGAGATTGCAGGAAGAATCGTAGCAAATCACATGCCATGTTCCTGAACTGTACTTCTAATTGGTTCTCCACAGAACAGTTTTACCAGAAATATTCTGTTGACTATTTCCTTTAATAAAGCTTTTAAAACTTTTTTAAGATGGTGAAATATTTTAATCTTTCTAAAAATACATACAAATACTATAGCAAGCCTCCATATACAAAGGACTCAGATTTCTTAAATCTTTATTTTGCTTTGATTCAGGTATTATTTATTTGTTTGTTTGCTTCAATATTTGTTTATTTTGAGAGAGAGAGAGCACACACACTAGCAAGGTAGGGTCACCTGGAGAATCCCAAGCAGGCTCCTTGCTGACAGTGCAGAGCCTGACAGCCAGGAGATCATGACTTGAGCTGAAATCAGGAGTCTGTTACTTAACCAACTGAGCTCCCCAGGTGCCCCAGCTCAGGTTGTTTTTTAAAGAAATAGAACATTAAGGGTAAAGTTGAAACCTCTCCTTAATTCTGTTTAAGTAGAATTTCATATACAGGTTTTTATTGTTTCCTTGGGGCCTCCTGGTTCGCTTCCTGCTATGGTTAATTGAAAAGGAGTTAGAGGGGTAAATGTTTTGATATCTGAAGTTTCTCTTTTGAATATCTTATTTTTTCTGAATTTCTTATTTTTAAAAAAATTCTAACTTGGTACAGATAAAATGAAAAAAACCTTAATTTCATGCTTAAAATAACTTCCTAAGGATATAAATGAGAGATTTGAGGGAGTTTTTTAAAATACAGTCCTATTTTGCTTAGTTCAGAAAAGCTTTCAGGGTGTCTTGGTGGCTTAGTCCGTTAAGTGCCCAACTCTCACGGTTTGTGAGATCGAGCCCCGCATCAGTCTCTCTGCTTTCAGCACAGAGCCGGCTTCAGATCATCTGCCCACCCCCCCCCCCCCACACGTGCTCGCTGGTGCACTCTCAAAAATAAACATTAAAAAAAAAGTTTTCAGCAATACAGCAACAAGTCTTTTAGAAGTTTTATGTGTCCTATATTGTTGAACTAGACTTCTTTCCCATCTTTTGCCAAAGAATGCCTTTTTCAGATAGTGAAAAATGATCCAAAATGCTTAAGCAAACACCCATATCTGATTATCTTGAAGTGATTTTAATGACAATCACAGTTGGAAACAAAATATCAAAGAGAAATCTGATTAAAGGAGGTTTAGATTCAAGAAACTAATAACTACAAGTGGGCTTATTACTGTAATTAGTATATGAGTTGATTCACAGTTAAATAAGACTTGGTTATGTCTCTGTTGTAAGCTCCTAAAAGGCTGGGTTCACTTCTTCTATATTTTCATTGTGCACTCTCACTTCACCTTGCTACCTCCATGTCATTAAAAATTCCAGGGGCGCAGGGGCGCCTGGGTGGCGCAGTCGGTTAAGCGTCCGACTTCAGCCAGGTCACGATCTCGCGGTCCGTGAGTTCGAGCCCCGCGTCAGGCTCTGGGCTGATGGCTCAGAGCCTGGAGCCTGTTTCTGATTCTGTGTCTCCCTCTCTCTCTGCCCCTCCCCCGTTCATGCTCTGTCTCTCTCTGTCGCAAAAATAAATAAACGTTGAAAAAAAAAAAAAATTAAAAAAAAAAAAAAAAAATTCCAGGGGCGCCTGGGTGGCTCAGTCGGGTGAGCATCCGACTTCAGCTCGGGTCATGATCTCACAGTCTGAGTTCGAGCCCCGCGTCGGGCTCTGTGCTGACAGCTCAGAGCCCGGGGCCTGTTTCAGATTCTGTGTCTCCCTCTCTCTCTGACCCTCCCCCATTCATGCTCTGTCTCTCTCTGTCTCAAAAATAAATAAACGTTAAAAACTAAAAAAAAAAAAAAAAGAATTCCATAAAATTTACTAGCCAGTAAGTCTGAACAAAGAAAATTAAGGTAACATTTTACTACTTGGTCACATTTTTCAAATCTGAGTCCTTGTCCTAGCAAGTAAAACATAACACATAATACAGTAATACATAATACTTGGCAAGCACCCCAACTAAGAATTTTTAAATCTGCGAAATAGGAGGGTTACATTATATCCTTCTAAATCCACACCCCCCTTTTTTATTCAGGAATCTAATTTTATCTATTTTGACAGCTAAACCTTTGAAAAGGTTTAGACTTTATTGTACAAATCAAGTTCCCTATTCAAAGTCCAAAGAGTTTTAAAGATCACACTGTTTCATTGGAATTTTAAAATATTAAGTTTTTACTATAGTGTAACTGAATAATTAACTAGGACTTGATATCTCTAGAGAATAAATACTTTTTAAGGAAAGATTTTAGCCTACCCAAAATGCTCTTTGTCACTTTCTACTATAAAAGTATAGTCAGTATTTCTAGCCTCTTGTTTACCCACCTGTTCTGGAGCTTTATGGTTTTGGGGAATACATCTGTTCTACAGAAAAAGCTCAAACTAAGTAAAGATTTTCCAATTTTCTGTTTGCTGGAATTAGATAGCATCACACTCTCCTACATTATAGTTAAATATGAATTTCAAATTCCAGATTTGGGTTAGTGGGGGGGGCTCTTTGGTTCTAAAGATAGTAAAATACAGGGGCGCCTGGGTGGCGCAGTCGGTTAAGCGTCCGACTTCAGCCAGGTCACGATCTCGCGGTCCATGAGTTCGAGCCCCGCGTCAGGCTCTGGGCTGATGGCTCAGAGCCTGGAGCCTGTTTCCGATTCTGTGTCTCCCTCTCTCTCTGCCCCTCCCCCGTTCATGCTCTCTCTCTGTCCCAAAAATAAATAAACGTTGAAAAAAATAATTTAAAAAAAAAAAAAAAGATAGTAAAATACAAATAAAGGTGAGGGGTGCCTGGGTGGCTCAATCAGTTGAGCATCTGACTTTTGATTTCAGCTCAGGTCATGATCTCACGGTTCATGAGTTTGAGCCCCATGTTGGGCTCTGCACTGACAGCTCAGAGCCTGCTTGGGATTCTCTTCCTCCCTCTCTCTATGCCCCTCCTCAGCTCATGCTCTGTCTCTCTCTCTCTCTCTCTAAATAAGTAAACTATTAAAAAAATAATAAAATACAAATAAAAGTGGATTTCTAAAATGGAAACTTTGGGGAGAAAGATGTGTTAAACTGTAAGCATTCTAGATGTTCAGAGGCTTTCTGTAGGCAGTACTCATTATACAAATAAGTACAGGGGCGCCTGGGTGGCTTGGTCAGTTAAGCGTCCGACTTCGGCTCAGGTCATGATCGCACAGTCCGTGAGTTCGAGCCCTGCGTCGGGCTCTGGGCTGACAGCTCAGAGCCTGGAGCCTGTTTCAGATTCTGTGTCTCCCTCTCTCTCTGCCCCTCCCCTGTTCATGCTCTGTCTCTCTCTGTCTCAAAGATAAATAAACATTAAAAAAATTAAAAAAAACAAAACAAAACAAATAAGTACAGTCATTGTCCAAAGCCCGAAGCTCTTCTGTTGCCTTTGAAAGCCTTTGTGTTGTTTTTTTTTTAATCTCTAAGTCCAAAAAGAGAGCAAGCTGTAGGAAAAAAAAGCACTTAGGGGAACTGATCGAGGAGCAGAGTATGCCACTACTAACTTCCTTGTTCACTTTTGCCTTTTACTATTAGTCAATGAAAGGTTAATAAATTTTAATAAGTATGTTTTAAATAAATGAGTAACTTTGGGGCACCTGGCTAGCTCATTTGGTAGAGCATGCAACTCTTTTGATCTTGAGGTCTTGAGTTCAAGCCCCATGTTGGTGGTAGGGTTTACTTAAATATATAAGTAACTTTAATAACCAGTTATTTGTATCTGTATGAATCATTTCAGCAATACTGCTTTTTCAGAACACCTTAGATAACTATCCCAAAAAGTTTGGATTAAGATCATTTTGCAATTTGGAGCACTTTGCAAGATAGGACAGCTGCAGGATAGGCTAGCCTAGGGGAGATGCTAAAGTAGAAGATTAAATTAACAAGACTTAAGCAGACAGAAGGGGAAGTGCCAGCAGTGAGAAGGACAAAGAAAGGAAGTGTTAACATCCAGTGTTTCAAATTTCTGCCTAGCATTCACTCTTCCCAAAGATAGTAGAGCAGAAACATCTTCCTCTTCTTTTGTAGTCTCTGATTTCCTACTCTTGGGATCCAGAGCTCAAGCTTCTATTATTTGGATTATAAGTAAGCTGTATTCTCAGGTACTTGGACTTCTGTGGACCAACCTGAGGACCTTACTACTGTCTGAAAAGTACCATCCAATAGAAACATAATGTATAACACATATGTAAGTTAAAATGTTCCAGTAGCAGGGGCATCTGAGTGACTCATTTAAGCATCTGACTCTAGATTTCAGCTCAGGTCATGATCTTGAGGTCGTGAGTTCGAACCCCACATTGGACTCTGCACTGAGTGTGGAGTCTGCTTGAGATTCTCTCACCCTCTCTTCTTTGCCCCTCCCCTGCTCATATTCGTTCATTCTCTCTCTCTCTCTCTCTCTCTCTCTCTCTCTCTCTCTCTCTCTCTCTCAAAATAAACATTACAAAAAGGTACATGATAGAATCAGAATTCTAGCTTATTTGCCTATACACACTATTCTGTGGACAGTCATTTTAAGGCTTATGAAGAGGGGCGCCTGGGTGGCGCAGTCGGTTAAGCGTCCGACTTCAGCCAGGTCACGATCTCGCTGTCCGTGAGTTCGAGCCCCGCGTCAGGCTCTGGGCTGATGGCTCGGAGCCTGGAGCCTGCTTCTGATTCTGTGTCTCCCTCTCTCTCTGCCCCTCCCCTGTTCATGCTGTGTCTCCCTCTGTCCCAAAAATAAAATAAAAAACGTTGAAAAAAAAATTAAAAAAAAAAAAAAAGGCTTATGAAGAGATTTTCCAGTGTGTTAAATCATATAAGCAGTTCCTAGACAGTATTCAGAATGGTCTCAAATCCTTCTCAAAGGGAAGGGAATAAATATTTGTTGAGGACCTCATATTATCCTTTACAGTGTGAAGTCTTATTTAATTGATCATAATCACAGGTGGTAAATCATAGTATCATTTTATATAATAAGAAAATGAGGCCAGGGGCACCTGGGTGGCTCAGTTAGTTAAGTGTCCGACTTTGCTCAGGTCATGATCTCACGGTCCGTAAGTTCGAGTCCCGCTTTGGGCTCTGTGCTGACAGCTCAGAGCCTAGAGCCTGCTTCAGATTCTGTGTCTCCTCCTCTCTCTGCCCCTCCCATGCTTATGCTCTGTCTCTCTCTGTCTCTCAATAATAAATAAACGTTAAGAAAAAAAAAACTTTAAAAAAGAAAAAGGAGGGGCGCCTGGGTGGCGCAGTCGGTTAAGCGTCCGACTTCAGCCAGGTCACGATCTCGCGGTCCGTGAGTTCGAGCCCCGCGTCAGGCTCTGGGCTGTTGGCTCAGAGCCTGGAGCCTGTTTCCGATTCTGTGTCTCCCTCTCTCTCCGCCCCTCCCCCATTCATGCTCTGTCTCTCTCTGTCCCAAAAATAAATAAACGTTGAAAAAAAAAAATAAAAAAAAAATAAAAAAATAAAAAAAAAAGGAAAGAAAATGAGGCCGAAGTCACGCAACTAGGAAGTGGTAAAGCTGGAACACAGATCTCAGTCAGTCTTTTTCCAGAGCTCATGTTCTTTCCACTATAATGTATTGTGTCCCTCAGTCTCAGGAATTGTTTATGGTTCCTAGATGACATACTTGGCCTCCAACATATATACTGCCAATTTCCAGAAAGGGAAAGCACTTTCATCCTGACGTGTATTGCCATTTTTATATTAGAAAAGTTGACAAGCACTAGATAGTTCCTTTGCTTTTACTTAGTTGTTTGTGCTGCTAAAGGAATAATTGATAAATAATAACTGACAGAAGAATCAATATGGTGTTCTTAGCTTTCTCTCTTCGCAAAAGAGAGCTTTTATTTTCTTTGATACTATTATCCCTAACCCATTCCCTTCCCTGGGCATGGGATCTCTTCTAGGTGGTGATAGAAGCATCTACTAATTGTTTTGTTTTTTCATTCAGAAAGCATTTATGATATACACCCCTGATCAAAGATCCTAGGGGAAATTCCAAGGAACAGGATATCTACCTCTAAGAATTTGTATTCTTTAAAAAAAAAAAAAAAAAAAAAAAACTTTGAGGGAAAATTATATAACGAATTGATACCTATAAGAAAATAAACTATACAAAAAAGGACAAGGAGACACAGATAAATACGATTGCAGAAGAGAAATAGTTGCAGCTGGTAATCATTTAGTTCTTATCAGAGTCCAGCTGTGCTAAAAATCATCAGGAAGCAGAGCCCACTCTTAGATTCAGAAGTAATAAAGACCTACATCATGTGGTGTGAAAACTGTGGCGTGGGAGGTCTTAGCCTGTTCTTAGATCAATCCATGAGGCCAAGCACAAGTGAGTAATAATAATAAAAATAACTTGAACTTCTCACCCATAACATAGTTGTTTAATCTGACTCTGAAGAAATACTTGCAGACGTTCATCAAGTAATTTATCTTTCCTTCTTCCATGGTTTGCATCATATAAACTATTGAATTATTATGTACTCTTCTACTTAGTAGCTTAGGTCATTATTAGAGGTCCTAGAGTTGTATCAGCCTCAGGTTGATGACCACATGTGCAGTCTGTTTCTAATGCTGTTTTTTCATAGCAAGCCAAACAAGTTGGTAGGTGCTAGACATTTCCTAGGCTTTTATACTGAATCCCTTACTTTCATCTTCCCATTCAGGTTCTCTTGTAGCCATTTCACAATCATTGTCAACATTTATTAAACTTACCTAGATGTAGGTCATTGGAATGCTGGGCCAAGGAGGGGTGTTCATTGTTTTTAAGGAACAAACTCATCTGTTTAGTGAAGTTTTGTTTCCTTTTGTAAAAGATCGCAACAAATATGATTTGATTCTAGACGTGTCTAACATTTTTAGTTTTAGATTGTTGCAGATCTTATAAACAACTATTTGGTCTATGTAAAGATGTTTTAGAACCTATACTGCTAATTAGAAAACTGTTTCGTAGCACTGTCTTTTAAAAATGTTAGCATATTGTAATTGAATTTAAAAATGTTAGCATATTGTAATTGAATTTAATTGTTTAGGCCCAGCCCTGATTGTAGGCACAGTCCTGCAGTGAGGAAAGTTGGTCTTCTTTCCAGCTGTACTCACTGTGAATAGCAGAGCTCTTGTCTTCTCTCTGTATCCTGACTTGGGAGGCTGTGTGACTCCTCTCATTATGGTATATTCTCAGGCCATGTTTTTTGTATGTCATTAAACATCAGTAGGTTGATCAGGTAGTGTGGTAGATACGGTTGTCATCTGCCCTGATAATCTTTTTCTTCTTTTCAACTGTCAGAAAAACTTCCATCATAATTTTTTTTTTTTTTTTTTTTGCATTTTTCTACCTCAACCTTCCTGACCTCCTTGTTTAGTTTAATTGTGAAAATAGGTATTCTCACTTAAGGAAACGACCGGTATTTTTTCCCTACAATGTTTTAGACAAAGTCTTTATATAAAAATGATTACGTATAAGAATAAAACTCTGTACTAGCTATTTTTGTCTTGCTCTTACTATATCACCTTAAAAGTCCACTTTTCTCTGGTTATTCACAAAACTGACTTATTTTTTTTGTCTTATGTTTCAACAGAAGGAGAATATGTTAAAATGTTTATGCGAGGTCGGCCAATTACAATGTTCATTCCTTCTGATGTTGAAAACTATGACGACATCAGAACAGAACTGCCTCCTGAGAAGCTGAAACTGGAGTGGGTGTATCCTCTACTGTGACAGCAAATGTGTTCACTTTGTCTTCAGTTTAAGAAAAATTAGTTTACCTAACCTCTGTCAAAATTGTTGTTGTACGACGGGGGCCCCAGTGACTTACTTGATTGAGTGTTCAACTCTTGATTTCAGCTCAGGTGTTGATCTCATCATTCGTGAGATTAACCCTGCATCAGGCTCTGCGCTGACAGCGCAGCATCTGCTTGGGTTCTCACTCTCTCCCTGCAGCTCCTCCGCTCGTGTTCACAGGCACACACACCTGCTCTCTCGAATAATTAAACTATTAAAAAAATTCTCTTTATACAAGAAAAGTGTGATGAGGATAGCAACCACTTGAGAAAGTAAAAAATTGTTACCTCTCATCCTCCACATATTACGTGTATTTTGCCAATAGCAACTTAAAACCACCCAAATTATAATAATTTTGGATAGGGCAAACAGTGTTCTACGAACATCATGGTAGGTATTTGCGATGTGGTAGAGAAGACATTGGAATGGAATTAGAAGAATCAGCCCCACCAGCCCCAGTGAACCTTACTTCACTTACAAGTTAATAACTCCTACTTCACTGAGCTTTTGTAAGAATTAAATAAGAAAACATCAGTTAAGCATTTTGTAACCTGTGAAATAATGTAAATTATTTTATATAAAGACATCAAATTAACAAGGTGATTCTAATTCCAGAATTAACCTGTCAGCCAGACTTGGTAAAAAATGACTATATAAAAGAGCTCTCTTAATTTCCCTTAGAAATTTTTCTCTCGGAACCTTTGAGAAAGTCCACGAAGCAGAATGGAGTCAGTAGTTTGAACTCAACTTTTTGCCTCCATTCTGTACCCACTTCCCCTGCCCTTTGATTCATTCCCTCCTTTCCACACAAATTAGCTTTGGAAAACTCACCAATCCTGTAATTCTGTACAACTTTTTTTTTTTTTAATGTTTGTTTATTTTTGAGAGAGAGAGACAGAGTGCAAATGGGAGAGGGGCAGAGAGAGAGGGAGACACAGAATCTGAAGCAGGTTCCAGGCTCTGAGCTGTCTGCACAGAGCCTGACGCAGGACTTGAACCCACGAACCATGAGATCATGACCTGAGCTGAAGTCGGATGCTTAACCAACTGAACCACCCAGGCACCATCTGTACAACTTTTTAGTATATGCGCTGCCGAAGTGAGCCCTCTACGACTTTTTAATTTTTTTTTTTTTTTTTTTTTTCCAACGTTTATTTATTTTTGGGACAGAGAGGGACAGAGCATGAACGGGGGAGGGGCAGAGAGAGAGGGAGACACAGAATTGGAAACAGGCTCCAGGCTCTGAGCCATCAGCCCAGAGCCTGACGCGGGGCTCGAACTCACGGACCGCGAGATCGTGACCTGGCTGAAGTCGGACGCTTAACCGACTGCGCCACCCAGGCGCCCCTACGACTTTTTAATAAACACTACCAAACTGTGCCTGGCTGTCTTACTCATTTTTCTTTTAGTTTATTTTTACTTATTTTGAGAGACAGACAGACAGACAGACATAGCAAGCAGGGCAGAGAGAGAGGGAGACAGAATCCCAAGCAGGCTCAGTGCTATCAGCACAGAGTTCGATGCAGGGCTTGAACTCACAAACCGTGAGATCATGATCTGAGCCAAAATCAAGAGTTGGACACTTAACCAACTGAGCCACCCAAGTACCCCTGTCTTACTCATTATTTCAGTCAAGCATAAATGTCATTTTCTCCACCCTTCTTTTGATCCCTCTCTTCACTTTCTCTCCATTTAAATTAGGTGTTCCTTGTTTAGTTTAATTGTGAAAATAGGTATTCTCACTTAAGGAAACGACCACTATTTTTTCCCTTGTCTTTCCACAATTTCTTTTTTTTTTTTTTTTATTTTTTATTTTTTTTTCAATGTTTATTTATTTTTGGGACAGCGAGAGACAGAGCATGAACGGGGGAGGGGCAGAGAGAGAGGGAGACACAGAATCGGAAACAGACTCCAGGCTCTGAGCCATCAGCCCAGAGCCTGACGCGGGGCTCGAACTCACAGACTGCGAGATAGTGACCTGGCTGAAGTCGGACGCTTAACCGACTGCGCCACCCAGGCGCCCCTCCACAATTTCTAATGATATATTTAGTGTTTGTTTTTGTCATCGTTGCCAGAGCTAAGCTCCAGGGACACAGGTGTCCATTCATTTTGTTCAGAAGTGTATGTTCTGCTCTGTGCCTGCCACATGTTAGGAACTCAGTATGTATTTGCAGAATGAGGGAACTAAGTTTTGTGCACATTAAAAACTCAGGGTTGCACCCTGGCTAGTGGCAAGACTTGAGTTTCTTAGTTCTGATGATGCGTTCTGGTTTTCTTTATACTTTCCTGATTCCCTTAGGGATCCATGAAAAACTTTACACCTTAAGAATAATATTTATTAAAAACCTTGACTCCTGTTTAAGATATGGTTACCGAGGAAAGGACTGCCGTGCTAATGTTTACCTTCTTCCTACCGGAGAAATAGTGTATTTCATAGCATCAGTAGTAGTACTGTTTAATTATGAGGAGAGAACTCAGCGACACTACCTGGGTCACACAGACTGTGTGAAATGGTTGGTATCATTTAATACTTGTGTTTTTCTTTGTCATTTTTGCATTTCTTTATAATTTGGGTTTTTCAGAAATGATTTCTTCTGGAGAGCTCAGATCTTAAGGATATTATGGGTATTGTGTAGATATATTTTAAAAAGCACTTTAATATGGGGAAGCGGTAGTGGAATCTTTTCTTAAGACAATTTTAATTGATACTATTCTGGAAAGGAATGAGCAGTACATAACAAGAGCAAAAAATTTACATTCTTAATAAGCTTACCCTTTGGTTGCAAGATATAGAAAGGAGTCTAAATATGGACAGGAAGACATCTTAAAAAAAAAAAAAAAAAACTTTGCTAGTCACTCGTATGTTGATCATGAGGAATGTGGGCATGTATGCTACACAGTTTTCAGTCTTAAAATTTTCATGCCCCAAATCTGACCTAAGGGTTCAGCATTAAGAGCTAATTAAAAGGTTGGAGGTACTATGTGAAGATGTTCATTGTGTTCCTTTGTAGAAAAGTAGAAATGGTAGAAGAGCTGTTAATAAGATGCATACGGATGATGTCACAAAAGGGGAATATGCTGATGTTGACACAGAGTTTGCACAGTGCACGACTGCACCTTCCCCGTAATAAAACCGTCTTGAGTATGCATGCCTATGTGCAGGACTAGAAAGGAGCTGGAACAGATGAAGACATTTTAACTTACCCTGTAATTGTGAATATGTGTTTTCTTCAAATTTAGGGCTCCATTAATTTGTTTAACAAAGAAAGAAAAAGTGCAGCCGAAAACTTAGGAAAAAACATCTTCTAGATGATTGATGTTTATTTGATTTGCTCAAGAAAACAGGTCACAATGAGAATTTTTTTAATGATTAAAAATGTTTGAAAATTGATAAATGTTAATATTATGGCATACTTTCGGCTACTTGAAATGTTTCCCATATTTAAAACTGTTGTTAATACTGCTTTTTAGCCTTGCTATACATCCTGACAAAATTAGGATCGCAACTGGACAGATTGCTGGAGTGGATAAAGATGGAAGGGTGAGTGGCATAGGGTTCTGCATGCTGTATCAGTGACATTGTCATTAGAATGGAGTTGATAGGAATTTTAACCGCAGCTCATTTATTTCATTCTTTTAAAATTTGGCAGCTAAGGGATTTCTAGTATAAGCAGGGAAAAAATAGTAGAATGTAAGAAGATTCCAAAAAACAGAATCATACTACTTAAATATTTTTCTCTAAAAATAAGTGTTCTCCCTAAGGAAACTATTTACTTGTAAAATTGGGAGGACTTGTAAGCTTGTTGATTTTTTTTTCTAACATAGCATAACTTATCATTGTTTGCTAGAAGGTACCGCATTTTCATTATGTTGATGGACCTCTTGACTTTATTTTTTTTTTTTTAATTTTTTTTTAACGTTTATTTATTTTTGAGACAGAGAGAGACAGAGCATGAATGGGGGAGGGTCAGAGAGAGGGAGACACAGAATCTGAAACAGGCTCCAGGCTCTAGGCTCTGAGCTGTCAGCACAGAGCCCGATGCAGGGCTCGAACCCACGGACCGCGAGATCATGACCTGAGCCGAAGTCGGCCCCTCAACCGACTGAGCCACCTAGGCGCCCCCCTCTTGACTTTATATATGACTAGAACTGATAACACTTTAAAAATGTCAGTTCCTATTCAGTATTATTAAATTGGCTTATATAACAAATCTCTTATTTGTAAGGATCAGCAATGAATATTATTGATGATTGATTAACATGTGTATGACTATACCCATGACATTCTCTGGCTTCAGTTTATTTAAAGAAAAGGAGTCAGAATGGTTATAATGGATGACTTCTAAGGCCCCTTCCAGTTCCAAATTCTATTTAAGAACTGTTTGGTTAGCTATGTATTGGACACTTACTAGAAAAAAAGTATTATTTTCCTAGAAATGAAGGTAATGTTAAAAGCAGAGTATCCAGAGCAAATTTGCCTTGGTTAGACTCCTAACTCCACCTTCTAATAGCTGTATAACTTTGGGCAAGTTATTCAGATCTAAGTTTCCTCATCTGTTAAATGGTAATTATAACAGTACATAGTTTATGGGATTAAATGAATCAGTACATGCGATGTACTTAGAATAGTGTATGACATAGTAAATACTGAATCATTTGCTGCTACTGTTATCACTGTTGTTATTTTCTTGTTTTCATGGTATGAGAAGAAAATATCTGCTCAAGATTCTTTGGGGTCATGTCTAAATGTAGTAGCTATTTTATATTAGATGTTTATCCAGACCCACTGCTTTTGAAAGATGGAATGCAGTTCTGTGTGATGGTAGTATTTACTTGCATCCACCTGAATACCAGTTAGTCTTGCTATTGTATTTTTCCCCTTGTTTTTGCAGCCTCTGCAACCCCATGTCAGAGTGTGGGATTCAGTTAGTTTATCCACTCTGCAAATTATTGGACTTGGGACCTTTGAGCGTGGAGTAGGATGCCTGGATTTTTCAAAAGCAGTAAGTAACAATTTTTAAGGAAGTAAGCAAGCTGCAGGAAAGAAGTCAAGCTCAATTTTGTGTCTGTGTCTGTGTTCATAGAAAGTGATAACTCTGAATTGTTAGCTGTTGCTTAGCAGTGGCCAGCATTTTAACCTAGGTACTAAAGTACTCTGGTTTAAGTGGGATACAGGTTGTTATACTTAATTATACTTTTGTTCTATTCTGAACTAGGATTCCAGTGTAATAGGAAATTGTTAGAGGAATATATGTATAGCATGGTCCAGTTGAAATAAGCAGTAAGATATGCTTTTGCTTCAGCTTGAATCATGGAAATCTTATTTTATTTAGAAAATTTACAGACATGAAAGCTGGCCAGTTCTCCTAGAAAAGAAGTTATTTACGTTTTATTTATCCTGTTTATCTGTGTTAATGTAAGTCAGGTATATCATGGAAAGCTAAATTGCTGTTTGAATAATACAAGTAACTATATAGTAAGTGGAAGTTAACCTTGGAAACAAGATTAAAAACAGGAAGTATTTTTAAAAAGAATCTTCATTATATTTCTGAAGAAAATACAGTCAGTAAATAGTATAATCATTTTATTTCAAGTTTATATCCTTTTCAAGTTTAAAGGGTTTGGGATTATATTAATGTTGCCAGTTTTAATAATACGGTATTTCTTCTTAGAAAGTCACCCTTATCTGAAAAGTTTTAAATGCCTTGAATGACTTTTCTTTAGGATTCAGGTGTTCATTTATGTGTTATTGATGACTCCAATGAGCATATGCTTACTGTTTGGGATTGGCAGAAAAAATCAAAGGGAGCAGAAATAAAGGTAAATCAAAATAAATTTTAATTGAGTATTATTTTTTAGAATACATTATTTTTTTTCAGATCCTTGGATGTATACTGCATATCCTTAAGTTGCAAGAGCATACCAGTTGGCCATATTCATTAGATTTATTGATTTGTCGTCATTTTATGGTATTAGGAATACCATTCTTAAAGTATTCTTTTTTTTTTTTAACAACACCTATTTATACTTTCTGTGATAGTTATCTATAGATTCTGAGATCAGTTCTTAAAGTATTCTTTTTTCTTTAATGTTTATTTATTTAGAGAGAGGGAGTGCTCAAGCAGGGGAGGAGCAGAGAGAGAGGGTAAGAGAGAATCCCAAGTAGGCTCCATGTTGTCAGTGCAGAGCCCGACGTGGGGCTCGATCCCACAAACGGTGAGATCATGACCTGAGCCAAAATCAATAGTTGGATGCTCAACCAACTGAGCCACCCAGGCACCCCAGTATTCTTTATTTTGAGAGAAAGAAAGACCAGGGGAGGGGCAGAGAGAGAGGGAGAGAGAGAATCTAAAGCAGGCTCTGCCATGACAGCACAGAGCCCAACGCAGGGCTTGAACTCACGAACCTTGAGATCATGAACCTGAGCCAAAACCAGGAGTCGATACTTAACTGACTGAGCCACCCAGGCACCCCAAAGTATTCTTAAGATAAAATAGTCAAGCAACTTCAACGAAATTTCAGTGATACTTCAGGCATATTGTGCTACTGAAATGCCAAAGTAGATGGATGTCTAATCTCAAAATTAACTCTGATTACACTATCTGGTTTCTCTTTAACAAAATTTGTCATTTATTCAGTCTTTAAAGCATTAAAAATCTAAAGGAAAAATTCATCCTTTGGAATATAACTGACATAACCGAAAAGCATATGTAAGGATAAGTTTTTTGGTTTTAATACATGTATGGGATTATTACATAAACTGCTATAGTATTTATAATTGCTATGGAATAGGGTTGATCCCTTTGTGTGGATCTGGCTATAACTTGTAAGAGAAGAATATAAGGTTAATGCTGCAAATATGGGTCGAAATGGCCTCCTTCTGACAGGCTTTCAGAGGGATTCAGAGTGACAGGATGACTAAAAAAAGCCTATGACATATTTGCTGTACTCTTAAATAACATCACATTCCTTTTTAGTTGAGCACTCTCTCTCTCAGCAGTTTTGTTTGGTATAAGCTAAAGCTTTCAGCTTGTTGGCCAAAAAGAGATTCTTTTAAATAGTGTGAGTTAATCTTTTGAAAAAAATAGAGTAGATTTGATTTTAATTGAAAAGAATATAACATGTCCAGAAACCTCAAACCTTGAAAACCATAAATGAAGATATAGATTGTCTTTCAGCCATAATTTAGAGTAATTTAACATTGAAACATAAGGATGTTATACCGAAGTAAAATGTGTGCGTTTGATCCTTTGTAGTAAAGGCTATCAGATGATGTCTTGTGGTTTTCCTCCTACTGGCCACTCTGTGTTCTCCTTTCCAAGACCTTAAATGTTGGTATTCTTCAGAGTTGTATCCTGTGTCCTCCACTGGTATCATGTATTCTCTCGTGGCCTTAGTTACTGTCTACTGTGTCCCCGATCAGTTAACTCTAGCCCAGATCTCTCTCATTTATTTGAGTGTCCTGTCCTGCAAGTCAAAATCAACATGTCCCAATGTGCACCAGTCATCCCCCTTAGACCCCAAACAGTTTTCGCCTCTCTGTGATTAACACCACATTCCAGCTACTTGTGCAAGCTAGAAACTCTTTCCCCTTGCCTCTCACACTGAAGTTCCCTAAGGTCTGTCCCAGATGTCTGTATTAGAGCTCTTTTCAGTGCACGTGACTGAAAAACAACTAAAGATAACTTAAAGAGAATTTATTCATGTTTAGGGAGAAAAAGAAAACCTCTAATAAAAGTCAGAGGGGAATTTTATCTCAGGAATGACTTGATTCAGGGACCGGATCACTGACTCTCTTGTCTCTCCTCTTTCCCCTGTGTGTTGACCTTATTCTCTTCCACTGTAGGTAAACTCTATTTTTGTTAAGTCACAAAAATTTGGGAACTGGTACATACCTAGTTAATTTATAGACGTTTGAAATTCAATAAGGCAACTTCAAAACCTTATTGACAGAAACTAAGGAAGACCTAAATAAATGGAGGAATATATAATAATCGTGGATAGAATATACAATAATTGTGGATATACAAATTGTTACTTCTCTGCATATTGATCTGTACTTTTTAAAAATTTATTTCTGATCTGTACTTTCCCTTTTTTTAATTTTTTAAACATTTTAACATTTTTTTAACATTTAGTCATTTTTTGAGAGACAGAGAGAAACAGCTCAAGCAGGGGTGGGGCAGAGAGAGAGGGAAACACAGAATCCGAAGCAGGCTCCAGGCTCTGAGCTGTCAGCACAGAGCCCGACACGGAGCTCGAACTCATGAGCTGTGAGATCATGACCTGAGCCGAAGTCAGACCCTTAACCGACTGAGCCACCCAGGTGCCCCGATCTGTACTTTCAACATAGTCAAAATCTCAGCATGATTTTCATGGATGTTGACAAGCTAAGTGTATGTGGAAATATGAAGGGATGAGAGTGGACAAAAAAAACTAAAGTTGATGAGGGTGTAAATTAACCGGAACTCGCATACACTCCTGTATGTTGGACATAGAAATTAACACAGCCATTTTGGAAAACTGTTTGGCATTACCTTCTAAGTTTGAACATACACATGTGCATACCCTCTACCATCCTGTTCCACTCCTTGGTATAAATCCAACAGAAGTATATACATGTGTTGACCAAAAGACAAGTAATCAAAAATAATGGTAGCAAAAAACAAAAAAAAAGGAAGTTACCCAAATGCCAGTTAGTAGGAGGATGGATAAATCAATAACGTGGTCTTTACATATAAAAGAATACAATACAGTAATGAGGAGGAAAAAATTACAATATATGCACCAATATGAAGTAAATCTCATGAATGTAATGTAGATAAAATAGGGCCAGACACAAAGGAGTATATTCTGTGTGATTCCATTTAAATAAAGCAAAGTAATCTGTGCTGCCACAAATCAGGATCATAGCTGCTTGAACAGAGGGAGGGGATAGTGTCCCCTTTTCTAAAGGGATCTAAGGTGTTTGTGCGATGTTAGTAATAATGTTCTTTTTCTTCTATGCAGAGATGTGTTCGATTTGTGAAAATTTATCAAGCTAGGCACTTAGGATTTGTGTACTTTGTGTGTGTGTGTGTGTGTGTGTGTGTGTGTGTGTGTGTGTGTGTGTGTATAAAATATACAACAATAAAAATCCAAGTAAAATATTCTATTATGCTACACTCATACCCAAAGTGATTTAATTTCATAGATTATTTCAAATCATGTCTTGATATCTTACCACTAGCATTATGGGTTTGTATACTGGAAATATTTGTAGTTAGCTTTATAACCATCAGTTAATCCATTTGGCATGAGATTCAACTGTCAAGTAGTTTTTATTTTATCCAAGTGAAAACTAAGGGCTGTTTAATTATTAAAATGCAGGGGCGCCTGGGTGGCTAAGTCAGTTGAGCGCCTGACTTCAGCTCAGGTCATAATCTCAGTTTGTGGGTTTGAGCCCTGTGTCGGGCTCTGTGCTGACAGCTCAGAGCCTAGAGCCTACTTCAGAATCTGTGTCTCCCTCTCTCTCTCTGCTCCTCCCCTGCTCACACTCCCTCTCAAAAAACTAAGTAAAAACATTAAAAAAAGGAAAAAAAAATACATATATATAAAACCTCTGGGCGCCTGGGTGGCCTAGTTGGTTAAGCGTCCAACTTCAGCTCAGATCGTGGTCTCATGGTTTGTGGGTTCAAGCCCCACATCAGGCTCTCTGCTGTCAGCACAGAGCCTGCTTCAGATCTTCTGTTTCCCCCTCTTTCTCTCTCGCTCTCGCTTGCTCGCTCTCTCTCTGCCCCTCCCCCACACTTGTTCACTCGTTCTCTCTCTCAAAAATTAACATTAAAAACAATTTTTTAAGTGTCCTCAATTCAGTAATTTTGTGAAAACACTACATTTGTAATTCCTTTGTGACTCTCATGCCTGTTTTCTTCCTTTTTCACTCCAGTTCTTTTAAATCTTGTCCTTTCTAGAAAGAGCATAAAAATTCTTTCTTTTTTGTTTTTTCATTTCTATAGGAATCTGTAGTGACTATTCTGTGTCTACTTTTTAAGCCTTCAACCTCATGACGAATCTCTAAATCAGTAATATTTTCTTGAATGGTCAATAATAATAGTATAAAGAAAGATAAGACTTTTTTTTTTAATCAGAATGGCAATCTGTCTTTTTTTTTTTTTTTTAATTTTTTTTTTCAACGTTTATTTATTTTTGGGACAGAGAGAGACAGAGCATGAACGGGGGAGGGGCAGAGAGAGAGGGAGACACAGAATCGGAAACAGGCTCCAGGCTCTGAGCCATCAGCCCAGAGCCCGACGCGGGGCTCGAACTCACGGACCGCGAGATCGTGACCTGGCTGAAGTCGGACGCTTAACCGACTGCGCCACCCAGGCGCCCCGGCAATCTGTCTTTAAGATAGAATGTACATGGCTCTTGATTTGCTACTATTATTATACTTTTCCCTGAATGTGCAGGAAATTAAAATAATCTAAAACTAATTCATATGTCTTCCTAATGTAGAGTTATTATATATAAATAGCATAAAAGATGATACACTAGTGTGAGGACATCAAATTTAAATCATTATTCTAAAAATCTATTAAAATTTTTCAGGAAAATTGATCTTAATAGAAAAGGCATTATCTCAAAATGTTTCCTAGTCTTCAATTGTCAGTAGCTATAATTGGTACTTGCTGGAGATAAGGATATACACTTCATCTAAAGCTTTATTTCTTATCCACAGACAACAAATGAAGTTGTTTTGGCTGTGGAATTCCATCCGACAGACGCAAATACCATCATAACATGTGGTAAATCTCATATTTTTTTCTGGACCTGGAGTGGTAATTCACTAACAAGAAAACAGGGAATTTTTGGGGTAAGGATCAGAATGTTAAAATTTCATTATAAAACTTTTAATTTTTATTGTTTAGTAAACATAGTCATCATGCCAAAGGAAAAACTGAAAATTCTCATTGTTTCATTGTAGAAATATGAAAAACCAAAATTTGTGCAGTGTTTAGCATTCTTGGGAAACGGAGATGTTCTTACTGGTGACTCAGGTGGAGTCATACTTATATGGAGCAAAACTACTGTAGAACCGACACCAGGGAAAGGGCCTAAAGGTACAGTATTCTCACACTGAAATCCTCACTTTTAATGTGTACGTCTTGCTGTTGTAGGCCGGCTCTTACTCAAACCAGGAGAGTCATCAACATGCATTTTGTTTTTAACGTTTTTCATGATCTGTTTTTTAAAGTTAAATTGTTTACACAGCTATTCATGACTGTATATAACCTACGTTTGACTATATTGAACCTTTCCTTCTAGGAGGTTAATACAAAGTAATTAGAAATGATAAAGATATATACTAATTTAAAGAGTACAAAGATTGAGAGAGAAATCATCCTGATCTTTAGTGTTTTGTGAAGGCTTCACAGAAGAAATGGTATTTAAGTTAAGCCATAATGATACAAAACTTCAAAAGATATGGAACATTGATCCCAGTTTAGGGAAACAGTGCAAGCAGAGGCAGAAAGATGGATATGAATGTGAGGCATCCAGGATAATGTGAATAAGTTTGTCGTGTACAAGTGTTAACAAAGATGAGAAATAGCCAACTTGAGGGAAATTTGATTTTTTTTAATTGTTTTTTTTACATTTCCTTTTTTTTGAGAGAGAAAGAGCACAAGTGGGGGTGGGGCAGAGAGAGAGGGAGACACAGAATCCATAGCAGGCTCCAGGCTCCAGGCTCCGAGGTGTCAGCACAGAGCCCAACATGGGGCTTGAACTCACAAACCGTGATCATGACCTGAGCCGAAGTTGGATGCTCAACTGACTGAGCCACCCAGGCACCCCGAAGGAAATTTGATTTTAAAAAAGAGTAGTGTTTTATAATTCCTACTATCAGTTTAATTAATACAGTCTGAGTAATTAAAAATTTAAGTAAGGATTAAGGTACAGATTTTTTTGTAACCAAAGAAGAATCCTTAAAACTGGTTGAGTTGACCATGAAAGACGAGTTGTGAGGCTGATGGTCTTTATCCCCCAGTTAGATACCAGAAAAGACCCTGGTGAGAAATAAGATGTAAAAAGAAAAAAGTTGGGGCACGTGGGTGGCTCAGTCAGTTAAGCATCCGACTTCGGCTCAGGTCATTATCTCACAGTTTGTGGGTTTGATCCCTGGCATCGGGTTCTGTGCTGATGGCTTGGAGCTTGGGGCCTGCTTCAGATTCTGTGTCTCCTTCTCTCTCTGCCCCTCCCCGACTTGTGCTATGTCTCTGTCTCTCAAAAATAAATAAATATAAAAAAAAAATTAAAAAAAGAAAAAGTTAACAAGATAGAACTGTTTATTTAGTGCCCCCAAAGAAGGGAGGAGTTTCTAGGAGTATCAGTGCTATCAAGAATCAAAACTAAGAAACAACCATTAGTGGTTTACAGTATCAACAGAACTTAGATTAAGGCCCCAAAACAGCTAAGTATAGAATGGATAGTTTGAAAATGGAGAATTTTGAGAATCCAAGGTGAAAATGGAATGGGAAGTAAAGAGTTACTGAGTCAGTCAGTAGTCTTTTGAAGGGTGCCTAAAACCTGAAGTAAAATGGGAATTGCCAGTGACAAGGAGGAAACTAAAACTCTTAGAGACAGGAGAATACCTGGATTAGGTATAGGAGGAAGAATTATCCTTGAAAAAGAGCAAGAGCTTCCATTCATTCTGAGACTGGAGCTTTAGAAGCTGAGATATTCTATGTGGGTAAATGGGGGGTGGGGGGGGGTCATGCAGGATGACATTGCTCTCAGTAAAGGTGACTTTGTTAAAGACTTGACGTTTTTAAAGGGACAGTGTGAGCAGAGGAGAGGCAGAGAGAGAAGGGGAGAGAGAATCCCAAGCAGGCCCTACATTGTCAGTACATGCCCAGTCCCATGAAGCCACAAGGTCATGACCTGAGTCAGAACCAAGAGTCGGACACTTAACCAGCTGAGCCATCCAGGCACCCCTGAGGTTTCTGTTTTTAATGGATACAAAAAGAACAATAGTAATGTCATGTAAAGTATCAATAGTCAGACTCCATTACTTCAGAGTTCTATTTGTTGGAATTGAGATCCAGCTAAAACCTTTGTCTTTTCTGTGGATAGTAGATTTACTATAACAAATAATAATAAAACCAAAACCCTGTGAACTTAGAGATATTATTTTCTAAACAATTAGTGATTAAAACTATCCTTATCAACTCTTGAAAGGCTGTTTCCAAAGATCTTAACAGCTCATGACTAGCAGCTCTTTATAGTGTAGTAATAAAGAATGATTGTCCCAATTACTACATTTGTGGCACATTTCCTACCTTTCTCCTCTGCTTTTGTCAACATAGCAACAGACTAGAGGGTTCAGTCTCCCTTGCGCTGGGTCCTGTGAGGGTAGTGTGTATGGCCATGTTAATCAAAAAGAATGAAATCTTGCCATTTGCAACTACCTGGATAGAACTAGATGGTATTATGCTAAGCGAAATTAGAGAAAGACAAATATCATATGACTTCACTTATATAAGGACTTTAAGATACAAGACAGATGAACATAAGGGAAGGGAAGCAAAAATAATATAAAAATGGGGACAAAACATAAGACACTCTTAAATATGGAGAACAAACAGGGTTAGTGGTGGAGTTGTGGGAGGAGGAATGGGCTAAATGGGTAAGGAGCATTAAGGGATCTACTCCTGAAATCATTGTTACACTATATGATAACTACTTGAATGTAAATTTTAAAAACTAATAAATTTTTTAAAAACTTGAAAAAAAATTAAAAATACCATAAAAAAAAAAAAAAAACAAAGAAAGAAACAGGGACATCTGGGTGGCTCAGTTGGTTAAGCGTCCAACTTCGGCTCAGGTCATGATCTCACAGCTTGTGAGTTCAAGCCCCACATCAGGCTCTGTGCTGATAGCTTGGAGCCTGGAACCTGCTTTGGATTCTGTGTCTCCCTCTCTCTCTGCCCCTCCCCCTGCTCATGCTCTCTCTCTGTCTCTCAAAAATAAATATAAATGTTTAAAAAAAATTTTTTTTTTAATATACATGGCCATATTATAAAATGGGAGGGGGGGAGAATAAACTCATAGTTTGGTCCCCTTCTTTTTCTCACTACAGCCCCTCTTCCCAGCCCCCATAATGGGCTTTGGCATTTCTTTAGCTTTACCTCAAATTGATTTTTCTCAGAAATAAAGATAAATTTTTAAGCCCCATTTGTACCACGTAAGTCCACTTTGCCCTTTTCTCTGGTAGGTGAAAAAAATTACAAGAGCAACATTGAAAATAACCTTTTTCAACACCCCCCCCCTTTTTTTTTTTACTATTAAGAAAAAGCTGAAAAAATATCCAGACTATCATGCTTCCTTCAGAGTAGAAGTTTATAAGAAAAATTAGAGATGTTGTTCTAAAATCAGTGGGCTGGGAGCAGAGAGAGATTATTTATTAGCAGTAACAGGTGGTAACCGCAGAAAGAAAACTAGCTATACCAATCAGAGTCTGAGAATCCACAAGAAGAGAGGTAGGGGTTGACAGGGAACCAACTTGGGGTGCCTGAGACATTTCCCCTGCGGATTGGGAGAGCAGCATGCCCTGGTTTCTCTTATTCATCCCCCTCACCTTAAACACGCTGAAACAACTTCCCTTTGTCTCTCTGGAGTCTCTGCATCAGACCGTGGAAATCACCACAAATAACGTAGGAATAAGGGGATCCTTGTTTCTCTGCTCAGAAGGAAAGTCCTAATTTACATGTCTGTCTTCCCTAATAAGTCTGACTTTCCCAGGATTCAGATAATGTCTGGCAGCTGTTACTACCTGTTTGAAAAGTATTTGTTAAACATTTTATTAAGGAAATGACTTTACTCTTACCTTTGGGTGTTAGTGTAGGAATAAAAGTTGAGTGGTACAGCTGAAAGCACTGTTTTCATGGAAAAGGGGAATTTGACTATAGCACTGCAGATTTCTATGATTGCGCAGATTTTAAACTATATTTTTTTGGAGATGTACTACAGTAGTGTTCTCCATATTCATTCAACTGAATTTCTAAGTTTGGCAGGTGACTTGGATAGTTGTCAGTCCTTAAATTTTACTACCAGTGATCCAGATCTCAATCATTGGCCATGCATTCTTTAGCTTGTTTTGTCCAATTCAGGTTTAAAACTCACAATAAGGATAGCAGTGGATTACGGATTCTTAAGAAAAAAGAATGGTAGGCGGGGGCACCTGGGCGGTTTCCATAGGTTAAGTGCCCAACTCTTGATTTTGGCTCAGGTCATGATCTCAGGGTTGAGTTCGAGCCCTGTGACCAGCTTCGCACTGACAGCACAGAGTCTGCTTGGGATTCTCTCTCTCTGCCCCTACCCTGCTCACGTGTGCGCAAGCATGCTCTCTCTCGCAAACTTTAAAGAAAAAAAAAGAACAGTGATATTAATCAACTACCTTTCCCACTTATCTCTGATTTCTTTTTCCTGGGCACATTTGTTCAGTATTAGAAATGCAAGGAACAGCAGTGTCTACCAAAACAGTGACATGTTATCCTCTGACACTAAGCAGAATTTGGGTATAAATGTACCCTTCATTAGCCTTAATGTGTGTTGAAGTGGGAGGCAGGGATAGGTTGTTTTTATTTTGGTTTTTGTCTAAAAAACTTGTGGCTTGGGCTTTTTTCCAAAAATCTGCATGTGAACATACAGGAAACAGGAAATCTAATCTTTGTAAATTGCTGGGCATATAAAATGGACTATGTTGTCCTCTGCCATATGACTGATCCCGTTATGGGCAAACTTGTTGAGAATTTTGTTCCTTCCTTTACATTTGAGGGTTTCAGTTCTGTTAGTATGGCTAGGAAGGATTTGATGAGTGCAATGAACACTCAAAGTTTCCATTTTTAAATTCTTGCCAAAAATTTCAGTAGATTGATCCATTTTGCATATTCCCTAATATGACGTTTCTGCATCCGTGGCAGTCTTTTCAACCAGATCTGAGTGTACTATGGTAACGTGTCTGATAAAGAGACATTCATCCCTTTATTTTGGATGGTGGAAGTATAATTCCATAGCTAATTTTTTACTCTACTAATAGCAAACAAACCAAAACTGTATTTATACTTCATAAGCTCTTTGTATATTTTCTTCTTGCTTCCAAACCATTTTTCCTTACCTTAAATTAACAGAAATCTTCAAAGTAATTAGAATTTTCTATTTTTTTCCTGATTTTATTGAGCTATAATTGACATATAACATTGCATTGTTTAAAGTGTACAGCATAATGTATATGCCAAATGATTACCATAAATGTTTAATTAATATCCATCGCTTCGCAGTTTTTTTTCTTGTGATGAGAACTTTTAAGATCTACTCTCAGCATCTTTCAAATGTGCAATATAGTATTGTTAATTATAGTCACCATGCTGTATATTACATCCCCAGAATTTATTTATCTAATAACTAGATATTTCCACCTTTTGACCATTGTCACCCATTTCCCCCGCCACCACCTGTTTCTGTTAGTTCATTTTTTTAGCTTTTATTTGTAAGTGAAATCATATAGTATTTGTCTTTCTGTGTCTAATTTCACTAAGCATAATGCCCTCAGGGTTCATCCATGTTGTTACAAATGGCAGGATTATCTTCTTTTTTTATTCCATTGTATATGTGTATGTGTGTGTACGCTGATCACCAAAGTGCTGATCACCACTTAGGCTATTTCGTTATTTTCTGTTGTTGGGTACAACAACAGAAACATGGGTATATTTCTCATGTTGGGTACAAAGTAATTGTTATTTCCAACGTATATGAAAAAGTTCAGATTTTTCTTCTATGAAATAATTCATAAGTTTTAAGTGGGGGGAGGTGAAGTTGAGACTATCTACAAGGTCATTAAAATGTCCATTCTTCTTAAATCTTCGCCGGATTTCTTTAAGAAACACCATTTTACATGCTCCAAATTATCAACATGGACATATTTGCCCAGTTGCTAAGAATATAACATAAGTTTCAAAGTCTCCCTAACATTTGATTCCATAGTTCTTAAACAGGCACAGAAAGCCCTTGAGACTATCCATATTTGGCAGTCAAGGTAAACTGCTTTTTAAGGAAACTTTGTTTCTGTTAGAGATGACAAGAAAGGGCAGATTTGAAATTAAATACCTGAAGGCACAGTAGGTTTTTAAATTCAAGGATAATTATTTTTCTTGGTAGGTATTTCAAAAATTATTTGGCTTAAATTGGAATGTCAGAAATACAGGCCCATGAGAAAGAAATCTTTGATAATTTGGGCCTTTTTTTTTATGTTTATTATTTATTTATTAGAGAGAGAGAGAGAGAGAGAGAGAGTGTGTGTGTGTGTGTGTGTGTGTGTGTGAGAGAGAGAGAGAGAAAGAGAGAGAGTGCACAGGGGAGGGGCAGAGAGAGAGGGAGAAAGAGAATCCCAGGCAGGCTCTGCCCTGTGAATGCAGAGCCTGATGCAGGGTTCATTCTCACTGACCATGAGATCATGGCCTGAGCCGAAATCAAGAGTCAGACGCTCAACTGACTGAGCCACCCAGGCGCCCTGACTGAAAATTTGTTTTCTCAGTAAATACTGTCTAAAGGGAGCTTTGGTAATTTGTATAAAAAACACAGAAACTTTAGCTCAGCTAATATTAGGTCCTTCTCAGGAAATAACTCTCCTGGGGTAGGAGGTAGAAAGTGAAAATTTCATGGAGTTTATGCTACTTAGATATTTTTATTCTTGATGAAGCATTTGTTCCTCAGGTTTATTTTCTGTTTTCTAACATTCCATCATTCTAGGAAGATCTTAAGTGTTTAATGAGGTTTATGTGGTGTTTGGAAGTATGGAAGACTGAATTAAAAAAAAACTGTTTGCATATTTCTACATTCTGATGGAGATCCATGAAATTCCACATCTCTGTGTTTTTTTGTAATTTCTTGCATGGTACCATGGTACTTTCAGACTACTCTTGTTATTTGACCATGCATGAGAAAATAAGCCCTTTGCCTTTTTTTTTTTTTTTTTTTTTTTTTTTTTTTTGTCTTAATGCCCAAATCCAACAATACTCAAAAAATTTACATCTCTCAGATGTCCTTTCTTTCTTGGTCACATCAGAGCCATGATAAATAATTGGCTGGCTATCCTGCTGGACACAGTTGTAGTGTTCAGTGTTTAAAGTATTTTTAGGTGATGAATGTTGATGTGCACTGAGGCAGTTGACATGAATAAAAGTTTGTTGGAGTTCTGCCCCCAGCACTGCTGATTCAAGCAAGCTCTACTCCAAATCAGGGAAGCCATTTCCTTGCTCCCTGCCAAATACACTTTTCTATTAAGTATCTGTACCACTAGCATCCTCGCACTGAGTAATTTTTAGAGCCAGCTGCAACATTTTTTTAAAGGATACCAAAGCCCTACAAATTTCAGTTAATTTCTTAAATACAGTGGCAGCTCAAATAGATAAGTAAATATGAACAATCTCAATGACAGCTTTATTGAGATTTATTAAGTTCACATACCATAAAACTCACCCTTTTAAAATGTACACTTGATTTTTAGTACACTCATGGAGTCATACAACCATCACCACTATCTAATTTCAGAACATTTCATCACCCCAAAAACAAACACTGGGTCCATTAGCAGTCATTTGCTATTTCTCCCTCCCGACAGCCTGTAGCAACCATTCGTCAGCTTTTGGTCTCTAGGGATTTGCCTCCTTTGGACACTTCACATAAATGGAGTCATACAGTATATGGTCCTTTGTGACTGGCTTCTTTTATTAGAACCTTAATGTTTTCAAGATTCATCTATGTTGTGGCACATATCAATACCTCATTCTTTTTGTGGCTGAATAATATTACATTATAAATGTACATATTGTGTTTATCCATTTTTCAGTTGAACAATTTAGAAAATGAACAATTTTTTTCAGTTTTATTGAGGTATAATTGGGATATGATTTTGTATACATTTAAGATATATAACAATGATTTGATTTGATATATGTTTATATTGCAAAGTGACTATCACAGTAAGTTTTGTTTACGTCCAGCACCTCACATAGTTACAGATTTTTCTCTTTTGATGAGAGCTTTTAAGATCTACTCTCTTAGGGGTGCTTGGGTGACTCACTTGTTTAGGCGTTCGACTCTTGATTTCAGCTCAGGTCATGATCTCGCAGTTCATAAGTTCAAGCCCTGCATTGGGCTCTGCACTTACAGTGTAGAGAGCCTGCATGGGATTCTCTCTTTCACTCTGCTCCTCCCCACCCCCTTTTCTCTCTCTCTCTCTCAAAATAAACTTAAAAAAAAAAAAATACTCTCTTAACAACTTTCAAATATACAATACAGTATTCTTAACTGTAGTCACCATGCTGTGTGTTAACTTCCAAGAACTTCTTTATCTTCTAACTGGAAGTTTGTACCTTTTAACCACCTTCACCCATTTCTCCCACTGAATAATTTTTTTTTAATTTTTTAACGTTTTTTATTAATTTTTGAGACAGAGCGAGATAGAGCATGAATGGGGGAGGGTCAGAGAGAGAGAGAGAGGGACACACAGAATCTGAAACAGGCTCCAGGCTCTGAGCTGTCCGCACAGAGCCCAACGCGGGGCTCGAACTCACAGACCGTGAGATCATGACCTGAGCTGAAGTTGGACGCTTAACTGACTGAGCCACCCAGGCGCCCCCACTGAATAATTTTTAAACTTGTAATTTTTTTCATTTTTCCAAGCGATTTAAGATCTGTTGACTGATTTGGGCCATATTTAAACAAGGCTCTACCTTCCCATTTGTAACCTACTTACTAATTCTACAAGATATCTTCCTAAGAGCTTTACTCTTGCTCTCCTAGCCTCACTAGCCAGATAAAGAGCTTCTCTGAGTTAACATATCATGAATACCAAAGAGAAGGTCTCAGGAAATGAACTGGTTATAGTTTGAATACTAAAATCTTACCCTCACCTTTAAAAAAGAGGATCTGAGGGGCACCAGGCTAACTCACTAGGTGGAGCATGACACTCTTGATCTCGGGTTCATGGGTTCAAGCCCCATGGTAGGCATGGAGCCTATTTAAAATTTAATTAATTAATTTAAAAAGGATCTGATATATATATATATATATATATACACACACACACACACACACACACACACACATACATACATATATGTATACATACATATATATACACATACATATATATCTGATTACATATATATAATACATACATACATAATTGACCCTTGAACAACATGGGTTTTGAATTGCATGGGTCCACTTATGTGCAGATTTTTTTTTTTTAATGTTTATTTTTGAGAGACAGCACGAGCAGGGGAGGGGAAGTAAGAGACAGAGACCTAGAATCTGAAGTAGGCTCCAGGCTCTGAGCTATCAGCACAGAGCCCAACGTGGGGCTTGAACTCAGGAGCTGTGAGATCTTGACCTGAGCCGAAGTTGGACACTCAACTGACTGAGCCACCCAGGCGCCCTGGTATTTTTTTTTTCTTTTAAAGTTTATTTTGAGAGAGAGAGAGAGAGAGAGAGAGCCCTTGGGGGTGGGGGTTGGGGGGTGGCGAGAGAGAGGGTGAAAGAAAATCCCAAGCAGGCTGCGTGCCGTCAGTGCAGAGCCCAACCCGGGGCTGGATCCCACAAACTGTCAGATCATGACCTGAACCTAAATCAAGAGTCGGATGCTTAAGCTACTGAGCCACCCAGGCGCCCCTACACATTTTTACAGTACAGTACTATAAATGTATTTTCTTATGGCTTTAATATTTTTTCTAGCTTACTTTATTGGAAGAGTACAGTATGTAATTTATACAGCATGCAAAATACATGTTAATCAACTGTTGGTATCATCAGCAAGGTTTCTGGTCAGCAATAGGCTATTAGTTAAGTTTTTGGAAGGCCAAAATCTATACACAAGATTTTGAACTGCACAAGGGGTTGGCACACCTAAATCCTTTGTTATTCAGGGGCCAGTTGTATGTATGTACATAATTTGTTTGTTAATCTCCACATGGACTTTACTTAAATATTTTTTTATGGACCTGCCCTCTCCCTCCCTGGGTATATGTAAAGTTCCGTAGAGATACGAGAAAGCTGGGCTATCATTCAGCCATCATATTAGTAAAACTGGACCGGTTTTTAAAATGCTTCTCTAGTTGAGGGCACCTGGATGGCTCAGCCCGTTGAGCATCCAACTCTTGATTTCAGCTCAGGTCATGATTCCAGGGTCGTGGGATCAAGCCCCACATCAGGCTCTGTGTGAGTGTTGAGCCTGCTTAAGATTCTCTCCCTCTGCCCCTTTTCCCTGATGTGTGCTCTCATTCTCTGTAAAATTTTTTTAAAAAAATTTTTAAATACTCCTCGGGGCGCCTGGGTGGCTCAGTTGGTTGAGCATCCAATTCTTGATTTCCGTGCAAGTCATGATCTCATAGTTAATGGGTTGGAACCCCTGCATCAGACTCTGCACTGACAGTGTGGAGTTTGCTTGAGATTTTCTCTCTCCCTCTGCCCCTTCCCTTCTCATGCTCGCTCTTTCATTCTCTCTCTCTCTCTCTCACAAAATAAACTTAAAAAAATATATTAAAAATACTTCTTTAGTTGATCAAAAGCCACAGCTCTAGGCTGCCAGTGCCCACTTCTGCCCCAGTATCTTTCTCAGTCCTCCATTTCATAGCAAGTAAAGTAAAGGCAGAGCAGAAGGCTTCCACATCAACAGTGGTTGTTAAATGTTATGTCTGTTACCTCAGCGGGAAATGAAGACTTTTGGGGAAAGTTAAAGGAACAGTGAGTAAAGACTGGAGTACTTGTCACAGCTTTGTCACTAGCTATGTGGTGTCCTCAGCTCTAAAATCAGAAGAGTAATACCTACCGTAACTACCATACAGAATGATTATAAGACATAGTAAGTTCTGAGGCTAAGATATCCTGTGTTGTCTGTAGAGTTATCACTACTTTAGCTTATCTTTTTGTAAGAATTATTTTGAAATGTTTTCAGAGTAACTAAATACTGACATAAATGCAAAAGTAGGAACTTTTGATTATTCACTCTATAAAGTTTTCTTCCAAAAAGACACTAAATTCTGATGGAAAATGTATCACTAGTGTTTTGTTTTTTTTTTTTTTTTTTTTTTTTACTCTCATCTTACTAGGTGTTTATCAGATCAGCAAACAAATCAAAGCTCATGATGGGAGTGTGTTCACACTTTGTCAGATGAGAAATGGAATGTTATTAACTGGAGGAGGGAAAGACCGAAAAATAATTCTGTGGGATCATGATCTGAATCCTGAAAGAGAAATAGAGGTAAGGATGAAAATGAAACATGAACATTTTAAAATATTAAGCCCTCTAAATGCATGTCTTTCATCCCACATTAAGATAACACACTTTCCTGGGAAATTGGTACACATTCTTGTCATTTCATTGTCTTAAAAAAAAAAAAAGGAAGAAGGAAAAAGGACCATTCATTAATAATTTGAAAAAGTAAAAACAGTATATTGGTCAGAATAACTAGTTGTTTATTTCTGAGATTAGTTTATAGTGATCCAAAAATATAACCATGCATATTTAAAATTCAGACATTCATCTAATAAACTATCCAGTTCCAAGGCATACAAAATAAGCAGTTTGATTTTAAAACTTGAAAGTAATCTTTAGGGGCGCCCTGGTGGCTCAGTCGGTTAAGCGTCTGACTTTGGCTCAGGTCATGATCTCACAATTCATGAGTTCAAGTCCCACATTGGTCTCACTGCTATTGGCACAGAGCCCACTTCAGATCCTCTGTCCCCTTCTCTCTCTGCACCTCCCTCTCTCTGTATCTCAAAAATAAAATAAAACATTTAAAACAAATTGGAAGTAATTTTAAACAGCGGGCTTAATGATAATTGCTAGTTGTCTAAGTTTGTGTCTGCTTCATATCATGGACTAAGTGTATCCACAGATATTATGTGCTCAGTGAAAGTTTGCTAATTAAATTGAGGTCTGTCTCTGGATGTGAAATGGTTAAGAATAGTATTTTATAGGTCAGTGATTCTCAAAGCAAGGGCAAATTTCACTCAGTTTAGTGTTCTATTTTTTTGTGATTTAAATTTTTAATTTAGGCTCAGTGTTTTCAACATGTAACATGTTTTCCAGACAAAATGTTTTCTAAAAAAGAGGATCCTGATAATACTGCTCTTGGTTTTATTTCCAAGAAGATAAGTCGAAAGGTTCCCTTTATCTCAACCTTAAGTTCACCAGGGAAATGTCACTTCCTTTACTATTTCTTTCTTTTTTTTTTTCACAGATAACTTACATTCTTTGTAATCAAAAGCTATACCATCTAGTTCATTCTTCCCCTCGCCATCAGTTTGGATTACCGTTAGAATTCAATTATTCGTGTCCTCCTTTATAAAGAATTGTATTATTTCAGGGTCATTCCTTGGGCTTATTATTAATACACCATTCACTGAGAGTATATACCATGTAACACATATGAGATTGATCTCGCAAGGAGTCCTATAAGGACAGTTATAACACTTCACAATATATTGCTTTTCAGTTAACAAAGAAATTTCACATGGGCTATTTTTACATTTTTATTCTTACAACAATTAAGAATAGGTAGGGCATATATTATTATTTCCCCATATTACAGATAAAGAAATTCGTCTTAGGCTAGCTAAATGATGTACCCAAAATAACATAACTGGTAAATAACAACACCAGACCACACTTTTCATGTGGTCTAATAGAACTTTTTCCTTTTTCCCCTACTTCTAGCCCTTAACTCTTGAGATCATATAAAATATAAATATAAAAATTGACTAAAGCAGGGGTGCCTGGGTGGCTCAGTTAAGTGTCCAACTCTTGATTTCGGCTCAGGTCATGATCGTGGGATTGAGCCCTGTGTCGGAATCTTCACTGACATTGCAGAGCCTGCTTGGAGTTCTCTCTCACACTCTCTCTCTACCCCTCCCCAACTCGTATGCTCATGTGCACGTTTTCTCTGCCTCTCAAAGTAAATATTTTTTTTAAAAATTGACTAAAGCAAAGAATGTTGATAATAATGCATGATAACTTCTGTGTAATAAAATGTAATTGAACAAATAAACTTATTAGTATAATATTACCATATGACTTTCAGTTTTGGAATTTTGTCATTTATTACCCCATAATTGCTTACAGCTATAAATGCAGTCTTCAGGTAGTAATTAATGCATGTTATTATCTATGGTGACTTTACAAATTTATCTTTTAGGTTCCTGATCAGTATGGAACAATCAGAGCTGTAGCAGAAGGAAAGGCAGATCAATTTTTAGTAGGCACATCACGAAACTTCATTTTACGGGGAACATTTAATGATGGCTTCCAAATAGAAGTACAGGTAAGATGTATGATTGTAACCAATTCTTCTAAATGTTTATTTTAGAGAGCGCATTCATGAACAGCAGGGGGCGGGAAGAGGGCAGAGGGTGGGGGACAGAGGATCTGAAGCAGGCTCCACGCTGGCAGCAGAGAGCCCGATGTGGGGCTCAAACTCACTAACCATGAGATCATGACTTGAGCCGAAGTTGGATGTTCAACGAACAGAGCCACCCAGGTGCCCTGATGTATGATTTTAATCATTAACTGAATATTTTTGATGATACCCTTTGTTTCTTATAACAGTGGGTGTATTTCATTTTCAGGGTCATACAGATGAGCTTTGGGGTCTTGCCACACATCCCTTTAAAGATTTGCTCTTGACATGTGCTCAGGACAGACAGGTGTGCATGTGGAACTCAGTAGAACACAGGCTGGAATGGACCAGGCTTGTAGATGTGAGTAAAACAAAATGTGTTATAATCTCCCCACAGAAACTCCCCAAACGGCAGTTGGGAGCAGCAAAGGAAAAAGGACTCAGCATTGGTTAAAACCAAGTATATTTATACAGTTTAGTAAAGGGGATGAAATAAGGATGAAAGTGTAATGTGAACCCACTTTAAAGAAGCAAATTAGGGCAAAAGCTCAATTTTTCTGTCAGTTTCAGAAAAAAAGTCAAAAAAATTTCACATATTTATGGAGCATTAATTGTCACAGAAATGTTTGGGCCTCTGGTGGTGTTGCAGTTGGATTCTATGTAAGCACTGCTCACTAACAGACTCTACTTTCTGCTTTTTGAGTTGATCTCTCACTGTATTTTCTCCCTACCCCACCCAGACATCCACCTTTTCTAGCCTAAGTGTGTATACACGTTCTTTGCAGACTAAGGAACTGTATACATGTTTGTTGTTATTATCCTTATTGTTACACTGCCTAGCCACAAGCTGGCTGTCCTTTTCCCTCACCACTTTGCCCACATACCCTTCCTGCTCTGAAATTCTTTTACCTCATATCCATGTGATATTTTTCATTGGCTACAATAAAGTTGATCAGAATTCTGTGATTATATGAAACCAGTTATTTTCAGATGTCTTTGCCACTATCCCATAGATCTAGGGAGACTTTCTCATGTACTCCCCAACAGCTGTCTGTCTCTCTTCTAGGAACCAGGACACTGTGCAGATTTTCATCCAAGTGGCACAGTGGTGGCCATAGGAACGCACTCAGGCAGGTAGGGTCTTGAAGGGAAATGTGAGCTGAGTAATCTGAAGTGGTGGGATGATTAACTTATTCAGGAATGTTCTCAATCTGATCTAGAGAATTAATCTCTTAAGTGGCATATGAATATGCGTGTTGCTCTTACCTGCTATGTATCCTCATTCAATCATTCCGTAATTATTTCTTGAGCACCTACCATTTGTTGGACACTCCTGTGGGCATTCAGACTACTTCAGTGTGCAAAACAAAAATCCCTGCCCCTTTGGAGCCCATGTTTTACTATGTGTGGGTGGAGGCAGAATAAAAAATAAATATTATAACGAATTAAGTTAGAAAATGTTAAAAGCCATGAAGGTAGGGGTGGGGCACTGAGTATATTAAGAGGGATTGGGAGAGGGTGCAGTGCAAAATGATAGAGTGGTTAGGATAGGCTTCATTGAGAGTGGTAATTCTGCTGACTTGACTCTCCTTGGTGGAACTTTTTATGGTGTCAGAAAATTTGTCATCTCTTTTTTTTTTTTTTGGTTCATTTATTTTTGAGAGAGAGAGAAAATGCAAGTGGGGTAGGAGCAGAGAGAGGGAGACACATAATCCAAAGCAGGGTCCAGGCTCTGAGCTGTCAGAGCCTGACGAGGGGCTCAAACTCACAAACTGAGATAATGACCTGAGCCTAAGTTGGATGCTTAACCGACTGAGCCACCCAGGCACCCCTTTACTCTTTTTTTTTTTTTTAAGGAAAGGGATTTGAAACTGAAATAACCCAATTGAGCTTTTATAAATTGCTCTATAGCTTTTGTCATCCTGTCTTTTTTTTTTAATTTTTTTTTTTAACGTTTATTTATTTTTGAGACAGAGACAGAGCATGAACGGGGGAGGGGCAGAGAGAGAGGGAGACACAGAATCGGAAACAGGCTCCAGGCTGTGAGCCATCAGCCCAGAGCCCGATGCGGGGCTCGAACTCATGGACTGTGAGATCGTGACCCGAGCTGAAGTCGGACACCCAACCGACTGAGCCACCCAGGCGCCCCCATCCTGTCTTTTTTTTAATGTTACACAGATAGATAATAAAGGTTTATTTCCTGAAATTGTTACTAATTACTTGTCTTTACAGACCTTACATAGTACCTGTCATTAATAACCTTAATAAGTAACATGTATTTATTATCTGTATATTCTTGAGTCCTTTTTATTGCTTCTGCTAGTAAGAAGGCCTCATCACAACTAACTTAATTTCTTTATTAAAAAGGCAGAAGAAAAATATGAAGTAAATTTCCAAAAGTTAAACCGATAGGAAATGTGGAATGCTGATTTCTGATGAGGTGAAACTATCTTGAACACACTTATACAAACACTTTTGTTTATATGATAAACATTTCAAATCAGCCAGTTCATTTAATTCTAAAGTTAGTCATCTGGAGTTTTTTTTGTTTTTTTTTTTATAGCAAGTTTTCCCCCTTTGGTTGTTGGATACAAATTAACACCTCTAGAAAGTCAAAACATTAAAGTTTCTTCTCCTTTATAGCACTACAAATCTTTCAGAATCATGGAAAAACAGATCTCCAATGATAAACTGTGAAACATGGATATGTAATAGAGATGCTATTTGACTGATTCTGAAATAATTGTATTTTAGAATTAGGGTGCTAGGGAGGGAGATTAAGTGAAACTTGCAAATATAGACAGCTTTACTATCTCAGATTTCTCCAAAATGCATGTTGGTATTAGATTATTACTTCAACTTAGGTATATGGCAGGTCACTTTGTAGGATTTGACGGAAATTATTTTTTGTTTTACAAAAAAGTCTTAGGCACATAAGAAACAACCTGAGCTAGAAAGTATTAAACTCTTTTTCAGAAAACCACAAAGGAGTTCACTTCAGATTTTTTGGGCAGCTGAACAAATGTCAACAAATGCTGAAGCTAAGACCTTGTACTAAATTATTTTTATATATTTCTTTAAATTTTCACAAGAGTGCAACAAAATATTTATTAATATCTCCATTGCACAGACAGGAAGCCAAGACCCATAGAGCTTATCACTTGAAATTGAGCTAGGATTTGAACTCAGGTTCTATGTGGTTCCAAAGCTGATCTCTTTCCACTACTCCATCAGTGCTCCTTGACACATGCTTATGGTGTTTGTAGCATTACTTAGAAGTATTGTAAGGAAAGTTTACCTTTGAAGGTTAAATCACTGGCTGACAGATTTTAGAAACATTTACTATTTATACAAAGAAATTAAACACTGAATAGAGTGCAAGGGGTAAAGGGATTTGAGTCATTGAGACACAGCACTTCATTCAATGAATGGAGCCGGGGGCAGGGGGGGGGTGGGTGTGTGTGTGTGTGTGTGTGTGTGTGCGCGCGCGCGCACGTGCGTGCGCAATATATACAGAGCCCCAATTTTTAAGGAAAAACTAATCTGATTTAAATACACTAAAGTTATTTTCTAAGATTTATATAGCTGCAAAGTCATCATTAACCAGCTTAAAATGAAAAGTCACTCAATTTAAGTGATGTAAACTAAAGTCAATCATTTCCTCTTGGAGGTGTGAGTAGAAAACACCTTATAAATGAGAGTGATGGGATAACTAAATAAAAACTGGAGATTATTTAGAATCTAAGAGAAATGTCATTATGCATGTTCATTCTGTACGTTATTCCCGTCTTTGGTTTCGCATCTAGTTAGATTCTGTTGATTCCCGGAGAACTTTCTCTTTTATTTTTATTTTTTACCTGGGTCTGTGAATACCTGGCTCTAGTGTCTAAACTGAAAATTCCTCAGTGTAGCCAGATCAGATTATGATCACTGACCCCTCAGCCTGAAAAAAAAAAAAAAAAAAAGTCATACACTTAGGGCAAGGAATTTTTTTTTTTTTTAATATAATGCAACACGTGCATGATCCAGAGAAGGTGACTAGCAAAATCTTTAAAGATCTTTTCGTGTCCAAATCTAGAAATCTACTTCTTGGAATCAAGAAGTAAGCACGAGTATAGATAAATTATTATAGTGATAAATAAAATCATTTAAAGCAATGTATATAACTGGGGTGCCTGGGTGGCTCATTCGGTTAAGCATCCCACTTAGTCTCAGGTCATGGTCTCACGGTTCATGAGTTTGAGCCCCACGTCAGGCTCTGTGCAGACAGCTCAGAGCCTGGAGCCTGCTTCGGATTCTGTGTCTCCCTCTCTCTATGCCCTCCCCCCACTTGTGCTCTCTCTCTCTCTCTCAAAAATAAAACATTAAACAAAATTTTTTTAAATAATGTATTACTGTTACAATTTCTAAGGGAAACAAAAGTGCATACCCCTAAGGCATAGTTCTTCCTTAATGTGCTAATCCTCACATAATAAGGATCCTTTTTAACAGCTTTATTGAGGTATATATAACTCATATATCATAAAAGTCACCCATTTAAAGTATTATTATATTATTTGTGGCCAAGTAATATTCTGTTGTAGGATATACCTTCATCAGGTAGTTGGTAGATATTTAACTTAATTCCACTCTTTGGCTAGTATGAATACTGCTGCTATAAACGTTCATATACAAGTTTCTGTGTGGACATATGTTTTCAACTCTCTTGAGCATATAGTAAGGAGTAGAGTTGCTGGGCCATGTGATAACTCTGTGTTTAACATTTTGATGAACAACCAACTTGTTTTCCACAGTAGCTACGTCATTTTACAATTCCACCAGTAAAGTATGAGGGATCAGTTTCCCCACATGTCCTCCAGCTTTTGTCATTGTATTTTGATTATAGCCATCATAGTGGATGTGAAATGCTTTTTTGTTATGGTTTTGACTTGTATAGCCTCTTTAGAGAAATGTCTATTCACATCCTGTGCCCATCTTTGAATTGGTTTGTCTTTCTATTGTTGAGTTGTAAGGATCCTTCATATATTCTGGATTTAGTACCTTATCAGATATATGATTTGCAAATATTTGCTCTTGTTCCAAGGATTGTCTTTTTACTTTCTTGATGGTAACATTTATGACACAAAAGTTTTAAAGTTTTATATAGTCCAATTCATCTATTCTTTCTCTTGTTTCTTTGTCATAAGGATTTACTCCATTGTTTTATCCTAGGAACTTTATAGTTTTAGCTCTTACCTTTAGGTCTCTTGATTCATCTTGAGTTAATCTTCACGTATGGTGTAAGGCAGATCTCCACCTTCATTCTATTGCATGTGGGTATCCAGTTGTTACAGCAACATTTCCCCACTGAATGGTATTGATGCCCTTGTCGAAAGTCAGTTGAATAAATGTATTTGTTTCCATCTGGATTCCAAATACTATTCCATTGGTCTGTGTGTCCATCCTTGTGGCAGTACCACAGCCTTGATTATTGTAGCTTTGTAGTAAATTTTGAAGTTAGGAAATGTGAGTCCTTCAACCTCCAACTTTGGGGGGGGGGGGGGTTTACTTTTTTGTTTTGTTTTCTTGAGGTTGTTTTGGCTATTCAGGATCCTTTGAATTTCCACATGGATTTTAAGATCAGTTTTGTTTTTTTTTTTTTTTTTTTTTAATTTTTTTTTTCAACATTTATTTATTTTTGGGACAGAGAGAGACACAGCATGAACGGGGGAGGGGCAGAGAGAGAGGGAGACACAGAATTGGAAACAGGCTCCAGGCTCCGAGCCATCAGCCCAGAGCCCGACGCGGGGCTCGAACCCACGGACCGCGAGATCGTGACCTGGCTGAAGTCGGACGCTTAACCGACTGCGCCACCCAGGCGCCCCAAGATCAGTTTTATCCATTTCTACAAAGAAGGTAGCTGGCATTTTGATAGGAATTTTTTTCAGTAGGTCAGTTTGGGGAATGTCAATATCTTAACAATACTAAGTCTTTTAATTTATGAACAGATGTTTTTCCATTTATGGAGATCTTCAGTTTCTTCCAAAAATGTTTGTTTTTATTTTAAATTCCAGTTAGGTAATATACAGTGTAGTATTAGTTTCAGGTGGGGGCGCCTGGGTGGCTCAGTCGGTTAAGTGCCTGACTTCAGCTCAGGTCATCGTCTCGCAGTTTCGTGAGTTCAAGCCCCACGTGCTTGAATAGCTCAGAGCCTGAAGCCTGCTTCGATTCTGTGTCTCCTCCCTCTCTACCCCTCTCCTGCTCATGCTTGCTTTCTCCCTCAAAAAAATAAAATAAAAATTTAAAAAAAATTTAGTTTCAGGTGTAGAACGTATGTAGTGATTCAACACTTCCATGCAACACCCAGTGCTCATCACAACAAGTGCACTCTAATCCCCATCACCTATTTCACCCACCCCCTCACCCACCTCCCCTCTGGTAACCATCAGTTTGCTGTCTGTAGTTAAGAGTCTGTTCTGGGGCGCCTGGGTGGCGCAGTCGGTTAAGCGTCCGACTTCAGCCAGGTCACGATCTCGCGGTCCGTGAGTTCGAGCCCCATGTCGGGCTCTGGGCTGATGGCTCAGAGTCTGGAGCCTGTTTCCGATTCTGTGTCTCCCTCTCTCTCTGCCCCTCGCCCATTCATGCTCTGTCTCTCTCTGTCCCAAAAATAAATAAACGTTGAAAAAAAAAATTAAAAAAAAAAAAAAGAGTCTGTTCTTTGGTTTGCCCCTCTCATTTTTCCCTTTGCTGTTTGCTTCATTTCTTAAATTCAACATGAGTGAATTCATATGGTATTTGTCTTTCATTGATTGACTTAATTCACTCAATGTTATGTCCTCTAGGTCCATCCGTGTTGTTGCAGATGGTAAGGTCTCATTCTTTATGGCAGTTGAATACTCCACTGTGTATTTACCACACTGTCTCATTTTCTCATTTAAGTTCATTTGTTTTTTGAGAGAGAGAGCCAGAAAGCACACATGAGCAGGGCAGGACCAGCAAGAGAGGAAGAGAGAGAATCCCAAGCAGGCTTCAAGCTGTCAGTGCAGAGCCCGACATGGGGCTCAATCTCCCAAACCTGTGAGATCGTGACCTGAGCCCAAACCAAGAATAGGTCATTTAACTGACTGAGCCACCCAGGCACCCCTAAAATTTGGGTTTCTTGATGGGATTTAAAGTTTTTCATAGAACTAACAATAAATGTAAACCTGAACTATTATGAATTTGGAAGTTTATAATCTCTAAATTATTGGTAAAAATACATTCTGCTTGATTTTTCCAAGACCCCAGTTGACTATCCTTCCCCTTCCTGTTTTTTGAAACCAGTTTTTCAAAGACACTTAATCTTTATATCACCTCTGGACCTCAGAGGAACCACAGATACCATCCCATCAGGATGTCAGGTCTATGTCAACTCAGAATTCTCCAAGTAACTTTCACAGAACTTTACTCTGGTCTTGGGTTCTATTTCCAAACCAACATACAGTATTTAAAGAGTGAGTTTTTGCCATAGTCATTTTATAGGCTGGTAAATGGAGGTGAGACCCACAGAATTAGAGAAATCAGTAGACCTGAAGTGATTATAAGGAGAATAAAAAGCAAGGATTAAAGTTGAAAATTGTTTCAAAGAAAGGAATCCACAAAATTGAGTCAGTATATAGAACAAGTATGTTCTATACATAGTAATGTACTATACATAGTAATGTATAACATATACGGATGGAAAGGAGAGTGGACAGACTCAGAGAAATGACTTCAGAGAAGATGCCAGAATTTCTTCTGGTCTACAGTGATAGTGACAGCTTTGACAAGGAAGCAAGCTGGGAAAGTGAGCCTGGTTACTAGGCGGGTAAAGAATTTAGTTGACCTGGAATCATAAAACCTTTGACCTGGAGAGACTTAAGTGATCTGGCTCAGCTCCTCAAATTTGATGGTGACTATAACTTTGGCAAGCTAGCAATGTAGCTAATAACTAAGTTCTTCTTGATACCTAAACAGTGGAATCCAAACTTGTTAGCCTGGCCTTTAAAAAAAATTTCTTTTTAATATTTATTTTTGAGAGAGAGAGAGAATGGAAGAGAATGAGAGAGAGAAATAATATGAGTGGGAAAGGGACAGAGAGAGAGAGAGAGAGAGAGAGACAGAGAGAATGAGTGGGGGAGGGGCAGAGAGAGAGGGAGACACAGAATCTGAAGCAGCTCCAGGCTCTGAGCTGTCCGCACAGAGCCTGACGTGGGGCTCGAACCCACAGACCATGAGATCATGGCCTGAGCTGAAGTCGGGCATTCAACCGACTGAGCCACCTAGGAGCCCCTAAGCTTGTTAGCCTGGCCTTTAAAGCTCATTAAAAATCTTTCCCGCAGCACTCTAGCCAGCATGGTCAAGTTGTTGTCCTTTATAAACGTGCCAGCCCTTTTTGTAGTTTCTTGTCTAGTGCTCTCCACCTGTCTGTTTCTTGCCACATTTGGTACAATGAAATCCTAGACCACCCATCTCCACAGTGACTACACCCTGCTCTGAGACTTCATAAACCTTATAACTTGTATAATTCGTGTTACTTCCAAATATTTACCACTTTATGAACTCATTCTGTCTCCTCAATTAGATTATAAACTATTCTGCCTCCTTTGCTAACTCCTTTTTTCTCTGGATCTCTGAATGTTAGTGTATCTCAAAGACATAGAGCACTTTCCATGAATCATCTCCTTCCCTTGTGTGATATTAGTGAAAAGCCCAAGGGTCAGAGGCTCTGTCACCTGACTGGTTGGTTGATAACTGGTCAGATGTTTTGAAATCAGAGCATGTCATTGTTTTTTATTTGTAAAATAAGAAGGTTGAATTGGGCTTCTCTTCCCCCTGTTTTGTGGCTTTACATTTTTCTGATTATAAAAGCCATATTCCTATTCTTATAAGTAGAAGATCATAAAGAAGGAGGGGGACAGCGCAGGGCATGGGGGGGTGGGTTACAAACCTGCCACCCAGAGGACACACTTTATATGAGCGTGAATATTTTTTTAACTCCTATTAGGAACGTATATATTCATTTAGGGATTTTAAAATACGATACTGTCCATCTCTAAAATCTTGATTCTTTTCTTGCCACTAAAGACATCAATATAGTATCTTTTTAAAAAGATATGATGGTACTACATTTTGGTACTTGACCCCACAAGTCAGATTAAGTGTATGACCAAAGATTTCCAGTCTGTGATACATTTAGAAGGATCCATTAGGTCCTACAGGACGTAAAAGTCCCAATAATGATTCCAAATTATCTTAAAGCAGAAGCTTGGTTCCAGTGTATATATTCCATACTGGAATAAAAATACATACAGTTCAGCACAGTGAAAACGTAAATATTTCTTGAAAATTCCCTTTGCTATAGAATTTCTCGTCTTCTGTGTACATTTATTAGAAACAGAGGTCCTGGGCCCAAAAGTCTTTTCTGAAAGCTAGAATAGAATTCATGTAATGGAAAGGGTAAGAGCTTTAAAATTATTGCTAAGGTCCTATTGGAAGTTGGATTCTTTCTATAGCAAAGTTGTTGAATTACTTGCCTAAAGCAGATTAATTAACTTTTGGTATATAATTAAAGAAATAGAAAACGTAGGCAGGGTTTTTTTATTTTGGATCGCTACCATCTCTAATCAGTAAACAACGCAGAGCTTTAGGTTTCTACATCTTACACCAACAGACATTCTGGGTTTTTGTTTTTGTTTTGTTTTCACTACCTTTTAAGGGAATTCCAAAAAGAGAAAATTATTTGCAGTTTTCCTAGGAAGATTAAACTGACTTGGAAACAGTCTTAAAACAGTAGTTGGGGCTCTCCAAATAAAGAATGGCAATTTTTCAAATGCCTGAGAAAGTATAATAAAGTTCCCATAAACTCATTAAAAACTTGAAACCTGATACCTACAGTGTGGTGTTGTCATCTCATTGTTCTTTAGGTCTGTCTGTTCAGTCTGAGTTGGAATATTTTGTGCCCTTACTCTGAAAAGGCAATTCACTTGGCTTCACCTTTGGCATTTCTTGGCTCAGATGAGTTTCACGGTGGTAGCTATAAAAATTGATTAATGAGGGGGCGCCTGGGTGGCTCAGTCAGTTAAACATCCTACTCTTGATTTCAGCTCAGGCCATGATCTCATGGTTCGTGAGTTCAAGTCCCACATTGGGCTCCTTTCTTGCTGACAGTGTGGAGCCTGCTTGGGATTCTCTCTCTCTCCCTCTCTCTCTCTCTCTCTCTCTCTATGCCCCTCTCCTGCTTGTGCGTAAGCGTGCTCTCTCTCTCTCTCTCTCTCTCTCTCTCTCTCAATAACTAAATCAGTCTTTTTAAAAAATTGATTAATGAATTACATTCTCAGAAGAAACCTAAAATCTGTGGGTACTGTCTAGTTGCAGTAAAGTTACACACCTTTTGAAATGGAAATGATCAGCAAACTTGCAGCATAGAGCTTCAGAGTCAGTTTCCTAATTTTGGCCATAAGTATTCATAAATAGAAGCTATTTCTCTTATCCATGTAGCAGACAGAACTTATAAATTAGGCTAGCTACCTAGAAGCTTGCACCCTTAGTTCACAAGCTACTCAAACGCACTCAAAGTTAGAGAGGGAGAGAGCCAAACCATAAGAGACTCTTAAAAACTGAGAATAAACTGAGGGTTGATGGGGGGTGGGTGATGGGCATTGAGGAGGGCACCTGTTGGGATGAGCCCTGGGTGTTGTATGGAAACCAATTTGACAATAAATTTCATATTTAAAAAAATGTATTTCTTTTATCTGAAGGGGAATGGTCTCTTTCCAGGTTTTAGTTTTAAGACTTCAAAATTGTAAGGAACTGTCATTATGATTTCTGTATTGGCTTATTTTAGTGGTGAATTTTTCCATCTTAAAAACAAAACTTGTTGCTTTTTTCCTTGCTAAAACTTGGCTTTTGTCATGTTCAAGAGTTATGTTATACTTGTTTATTCATTCTCCATATATGTATTTAGTGACTGATATGAGCCAGGCACTGCCCAACTCTAAATTCCTCCAACTAGCTGTGTGTGCTGTCTGTACCCTGCCCTCCTCTCACTTACCCAGTCTCTAGTTGTCTGTCCTTAGTTCCCAGTCTTTGCTTTATACCTCATATCTTGCAATGCTTTTCTGAAACACATCCCCCTCCTTCAAGTGCTCTTATAGAAAGGTTTGATAAGTCATTTATTATATAGTGGAATTTAAGTCATTATTTAACCTCCAAAAAGCTTTTACATTTTGACTTTTCCTGTAAATGTGAATGAAAAACTATTTTTGAAAGAATTGAGCTGTGTGCATGTATGGAGGTATTGGAAGGGCAGAGCGCCCCCTGGTGATTCATTTGAAATCACACCAAATGAATGGCCCTCTGCCTTCCCCTCCCACCTTCATACTGTCTGTGCTCCTTCCCATCTCCATAGCTGTGCAGCTGTCACTCTTCCTGCTTGAACTGCCTGTATCTCTTTCCCGCAGCATTCAGCTCAACCAATCCTACATCCTTCCTAAAGGTTTTTCTGTGTCCTCTATCATTCACTTCCATTCTGTGAGTTCCTCTGTTGTATATGGTCACCATCACTGAGATTGGCACTTAATTGTTCTTTGTTTCAATTGGCTCTTTTCTTCTTCCCCATCTCGAGTATAATCTTGAAAAAAATTAATCCTGTCATCTTAACTTTGTGTTTAGATGGTGCCTAGCAAAGAGACACAGTTGGCATTCAATGAATACCTAAATAGAAATGAGAACATGCCTAGGCCCACATATTTATATTGTATTTAGCAATACTCTGCAAATGAGTTCATCCTTCATTAGAAGGACACATGTCATCATGTCATACTTCAGGGCATTGTTAAAATTCGTTAAAGTTTTTTAAAAGGGAAAAAAGCAATTTTTTTTTCTTTAAGTGCTGACATCTGAAGAAAATTTTGATTTTTACTTCTTAATAGGTGGTTTGTTCTGGATGCAGAAACCAGAGATCTAGTTTCTATCCACACAGATGGGAATGAACAGCTCTCTGTGATGCGCTACTCAGTAGGTAGGCAGATTGACCCCCATCCTGGCATTCACAGCATTTCTCTGAAAGTGCATTTTTTCACTTCCAATAAAACTATTTTTTTTCCTACTCTCTAGACTTGTTAAGTATTGAATATGTTTCCCCCAGTATCAGATTAAATTCTGCAGGAGACTGCAAAAGAACTTCTAAAGTTAAACAACATTATAAATCATCAAGCAAATTTAGAACAAACTGTTACAACTGCTTTTGCAATTGAAAGCAGAATATAGTACAGTCAAATCCCATTGTAGGGGAATTACACACATACATAGAATTTTGGATAGGTATTAGACTGACTGTTACATCTATTTAGCAACCTTTTTTTATATGTAAGAAAATAGAAATTATAGTAATGTTCAAAATACACTGTGATAGAACCTATTCAGGTTCTTTAAAATCTAGTTACATTATTACTGGCTACATAGTAATGATTGGTTTTGTTACTTAGATAAAATACTCAGCTCATTATAAGAATTTGATAAATTCATTTAGCCTTATTTGGATAATTCTTTACACCTTATTCAAAATGTTAATTATGTTCTCACAGTATTCCGATTCCTTTTCCCCATTATTAATATGGTTTTGATTCATATTCTTCCCTGGAGTTAGTGTGAGTGACTTTTGCTTATATTTGAAAATCTATTCCAGTAGTTGTTGGATCAGTGTGGGATCCAAAGGATTTTTTTGATTGCTTCTAAGTTGTTTCAAAGGAACCACAGAATACTGTTCTCTGAGTTGAACGTGGAAGGAAAAGTATTTGCTTCAAGCTATAAGCCTGGCAAGTTATCTTAAGGCAGAAAAGGTATTCTGTTTGGTTTTTTAGTCTCTACTAACAAATTACTGCAAGTGTAGTAGTTAAAAATCCAAAGGTCAGTTAGACTTTATTGACCATCTGTTAAGTGGTAAGAACAATAGAAGAGACCATGAAAGAAGAGAATATAGTCCATTCCCAAGAGACTATAGTTAGAGAAGTCATGTATGCTCCACTGAAATGAGCAATTGTACCCTCGGCTTGTGAGTACTGGGTACCTAGACCCATAAGACAGGTTAACCTTCCTGGGGCCATATTGTAGCTACCTAGAAGAAGATGAGGCTAGGGTCCAAGGCCTGTGAGTTCTCTGAAAAAATGACTGTTGTTCAAGTGCGCTTAGTGATGGAAGGATTTATTCATCAAATACCAAATACCAGTTAAATTCATGAGATTTAGCAACATTTGTAAAATAGCATTTAATACAGGTCAATAAAGTAGCAGCAAATGAATCCATCAGTACATTTCTCTAGTTAACACTTTTTCCTGTCTCATTCTAGATGGCACCCTCCTGGCTGTAGGATCTCATGACAACTTCATTTACCTCTATGTAGTCTCAGAAAATGGAAGAAAATATAGCAGATATGGAAAGTGCACTGTAAGTGGTTGAAGTAAAATAAATTAAGCCGGAAAATTGCTGGAAAATTTTACTTCTGTTAAAAAGTTAAATGTTTACATTGATGTTTCCATTATTTTTTATCTTTCACTGCTTTAAACTTTAATCTCACTCTGTGAAAATGAAGATTACTTGACAGCAAAATACTGCAGTTCCCTGTGTGCTTTAGAAATACTTCTTCTTTTGGGGTTCCTGGGTGGCTCAGTCGGTTAAGCATCCAACTCTTGATTTCATCTCAGGTCATGATCTCAGTAATGAGATCGAGCTCCGTGTTGGGCTCTGTGCTGAGCATGGAACATGCTTAAGATTCTCTCCCTCTGCCCCGTCCTTTGCGCGCATGTTCAATTTCTCTCTCTCTCTCTCCCAGCCCTCCCCGCCCCCCATCTCAAAAAAAAAAAAAAAAAGTTTCTCCTTTTGATGGGAGTTTAATACTTCTTTTTGACTCGATTTAAGGCAATTTCTTAAACCACAGCTGTGTCTATAGGAAACCCTTAGAATAATAACACTTCTTGAAAATGGAGTAAGTCAGAAATGAAAGGGTAATCTCACTTTTAATCCCGGTGTCCCACATTCTTGCCCACCCCCAACACCCTGCAGTTTCCTGTGTCACCTCTCTTACCACTAAAAGTAATTTATTAAGAGAGTTAACAGAAGCATATTTCCTTCAATTTGTTGTCCTGATTGAGTAGGTTATCATTGTAAGGTAAAGATTTGATTTAATTCTGTGGACATACTGAGTACTTACCTTATTGACAGTGTTCTGCTAATTTAAGAAATGTTCTGGACACCAGGAATATGAGATTTTTGTTTCTTCAAAAAGTATACATTTGAGCTGAGGGCAGGATAAGAAAGGCAGGTAGTATACTATAGTGTCAAGGGCACATATTTGGGATCAGACTACCTGAATTTGAATTCTTATTTCACCACTTACAAGCTAGTGTGACCTTGGGCAAGTTACTTAAACCTTCTGTTTCAATTTTCATCTATAAAAATGAGGATAATAGCAGTTTTCTACTTCACTGGATTAAAATAAGTTAATACATATGAAGTATTTCAAATAGTGCTTGGCAAATAATAGGTTACTCAGTATGTGGTAACTATTATTTTTATAGAAAATGAGGTAGCATGGTGTGTGTGTTAGGAAATTAGGGCTAGAAAACTGATGAATTAGTGATTAGTGGCAGCACAGATCCAAAATAGTTTTAGGGAGAGAAATAAAAGAATTTGTTTTTAGAAGCATGTACATGAGCAAAACCCATTTACTAGTCAGAGAAGAGGCTTGTTTATTTATTTTGTGTATGTGCACCTAAAACCAGCCTATAAACAGTCTACAAGCAACCTCAAAGTTTTAGAATTTATCCAAAATTATTTTTTTTGCCTTGACAACAATTATGAATCATTACCCAGTAACCTGTTGAAATCTCTTTTAATTGATTTATTATCTTCGTGATATGGAATAGTACAGTAATGCCTCTTTGCACCACATGAGTAAGTGAAATGCTCCGCTGAAAGGAATTTTCGGTGACTGAGGTTTACCCCACCAGGCACCAAGTTTTTAATTATTTTTTACCTCAACCTTTTAAAAAAGTCCATGTCTTAGTAAACAGAGTATATCAATTATAATTTAAAGGTGGAATCATAAAATTTTCCAGGGAGCCTTGTAGCACACACTTGGCTCAGCCCTCATTTTACTGATAAAGAGACTGAGTTTCAGAAAAGATAAAGGACTTGGCCTTGGTTGCATCTTGACATGGTGGCAAACTTGGGGCCGGAGCCCTCTTCTCTTAGTACGGCAGACTTTCTACTGTAATGATAATGCCTCAGGTTTTTCAGTATTTGTCTCATTGTCCTGAGAATGACCTTGAGAGTGTTGAGAGATGTCTCAATTGCATGAGACTTAGCCTTCTCCAGTTAAGCAGCTTTTATCTTGAAAGCATTTGAAAATATTATTTTGAGATCTCCTTCGGAACTGTTAAAGTTGATAGTGCTGTTTGAGCCTGTAATGAGAGGCTCAGCTACTCTGCTTTTCTAATTATCTTGTGTTTTGTACTTTGCTTCCAGCTGTCACTTCTCCTTGCTGTCTGCTTCCACCAGCTGGTGTTACAGTTTCATGTTGACCGCTTTTATCTGGTGTCTGTTAGGGTAGAGGACAGACAGAACCGAGCTAATGCTGGTTTTGCCGGTAATAGATTTGACTTTAGGCCAGTTAGTTAACTTCTTTAAATCTTGATTTTATTATCTTAAAATTGGACATTTTAATAGTTCCTACTGTATAGGATTGTTGTGAAGATTAGGAACTATTCACGGTTGCAGATACAAATGCTGTTTTCTATTTCAATTCCAATATTTTCCTATTACTAGTCAATATTTTAAGTAACCAGCATAGCTGCAGAAGCCTATTTATTTAGAATTTTTAGAGAATGTCTCTCTAATGAATTAAGCAAGCAGTTGGAGCCTGTCCCTCTTGATGGCATCACTTTTTGTGGAAATGTCAGATGAGAAGATGACTGGTACCAAGAACACCAAGGAGCATGTCTCAGTAAAAGGCAGCTAACTGATGATGTGTGAGTCCCTCATCGGTGGCTTGCTTGACAAGGTTGTGACAGGCCAAGGCCTTGCTCACTGTAATAAGCTAAAAAAACAAAACAAGACCCTTTTAGAGACATGGACTTATATCACACAGGTTCTCCTGTGTAAAATACCGATTTACAAGAGCTATAACTGATAAGGGACTGAATCCTAGTTTCCTCTGGCCAACCAGCTTTCCTCTCCATAAGCAGGCCTCAGGAAACCAACTCGTAATCAGAATGCTAGTTTATTCATTTAAAATAAGATCTATAAATGCCAAGGGAACAGGACATGCACATCCTCCAGCCAGTACTTCCCTTTAGACAAAAATTGCATGTGTAACCAGAGTATCATGAGGAAGTGAGCAAGCCTGGCACCTCGATCCCCAGTAGGTCAGTAGCTTCCCCTGGAAGTGGTCCTGGTTCAGGTCCCTCTACCCTAGACCTTAGGTGGTACTGTCCACATTTGCCTCTGCGGCTCTGTTTACGTGCTGACCACCCTGCCGCCACCACCTGCACAGCACTTGCTGTGGACAGATTCATACGTGCGGTCAGGTTGTACTCTAGACTTGCTGGCCTTGGACCTATTAGGGCTCTTGTTTCTTTGCTCTTTTCTGCCTTGACTTATTTGATGTCAATTCTAAAGTTTAATTCCCACTGTAGTTTCCATAAACACACAAAATTTATTCTTCCATTTCATTGAAATTTACATGCTGTTATGTAGCAGATATTCCCCCTCAAACGCCTCAAGTTTGTTTCTACACATGTGGTCCTGGAACTTCTCTTTGAAGGAACCCTAGTGATCTTCCAAGAAATGATCTTCTCTCCATGAGCCTGACCTCTCTGGGCTGGCTGAGGGATAGAGAGGAAGAGACATAGAATGGAGTCATCCTGGGGCTCCGGGGTGGTTCAGTCAGTTAAGCGTCCCACTTCGGCTCAGGTCTTGATCTCACGGTTCAAGCCCCACACCGGGCTCTCTGCTGTCAGCGTAGGGCCCACTTCGGATCCTCTGTCCCCCCTCTCTCTGCCTCTTCCCCACGCTTGCTCTCTTCCCTGCTCTTTCAAAAATAAACATTAAAAAAAAAAAAAAAAAAAAAAGGAATAGAGTCATCCCTCCATACTGTTTCTGTGTGGCAGCCTTTCATTTTCTCTTCTGTGGCCTGCCATCTCACTTCCTGTGTTTGCTCCTGGGAGCACACCATCTTCCTGCTGCCCTTGGGTTCTCCACATCCCCTCCAGCACACACCCTGGGCCTACTTGACCAGATCTGTGGCATTTTGTGCCTCTCACTCAGATCGTATAAGTTAGAATGACCTTTTGTCTTTCTTTACTTCCCATGAAAGCATCCATCTTCTTAGTGTTTAATACAGACAAGAAAAAGTGGTCTGACTAACCTGTGGGATTCAGGGGTTCATGGTTATATCATATATTCACTGTATAAGCAGTTTGATTTTATAACTGCTGCTATGGAAAAGTTTATAAAAAGGCTTTGGATTCAGAAGCTCTTTTTAACTTCTGCAAAGCCCCAGGGTTTGGGGGTGGGGCTGGGCCCGGCTAGTATGGATCTGATTTTCTTTGCTTTGTATATGGGGCTTCTCTTGATTTTACAGCTTAGAAGAATTTGAAGACTGCTGGTTGGTTATCTGAAATACCTTTGAGGATTGTGAGGTTTTATAGTTTTGTTGCTTTCCATACAATGTTTCTTTACCTCAGCTTTTCCTGTGCTATTTTGAAAATGTACTGAAAAAGTCCTTACTTATAAATTCTTTTTCTGAAATGCTACTTTTAAATTACTTTCTGCTCATCTTCACTGTTAGAGAAATGAGTAAAAGATAAGCATGATTTAAATGCTGTGTTTCATTTGGTCCAGACGTCTCTGACCTGGGCTTAAACTCTGGCTCCACCAATTCTTTTTTATAATAGTGACTTCAGAAAAGTTATGTAACCTCTCTTTGCCTCCTGGACTTGCTCATCTGCTAAGTGGGCGTCCTCCTGTAGGCTCCTGGAAGATTGAGAGTTGACCGTGTATGCCCTGTGCATAGAATGTTCTCTGCTCAGTGTTGGGTGCCATCAGCAGCAGCATTGTTCTCAGTAACTAGATGAGACAACCCCGGGTGTTACATAAGGGTGTCTTTCAGCATTTAATATGAATCTATGAAAGTTCAAAAATAGTTTTCTAATTGTGGATAATTGTGTATTTTCCTTGAAAGAGTTTAAGTGTTCTGACCAACCTAAAGTTTCTACTCTGTTTGCAGTGGGATGCTTTTTTTCATGATGCCTTTTTTTTCTTTTTTTGAAAATTTTCTAAATTTTATTTATGTTTATTTCTATTTGAGAGAGAGAGGCTGGAGAAGGAGCAGAGTGAGGGGGACAGAGGATCTGAAGCAGGCTCTGCATTGACAGCAGAGAGCCTGACATGGGGCTCGCAATCATGAATCGCAAGATCATGACCTGAGCCAAAGACGGGCACTTAACCGACTGAGCCACCCAGGCCCCCAAGGATTAAGATGCTTTTATTCTGCCCCTGAATGCCAGCACACTGGCGTTGTCTTTGACTCCAATTCTTGGTAAAAGGATTTAACACATTCTGATTCCTTAGCGTAGAAAATGTAATATATTGAAGGTGCAATGGTGTACTATTACAAAGTCTGTCCTGATAGGAAAGAAATGCTGGTAAAAGTAAGGTCCTTTTTGCCAGGATTTTGGTAATTGAAAATATACATCAAAAAGAAAAGCATAAAAGGGTCTTTAACAGTCTGCTTAGAAATCTCCAAGAAAACGGGGCACCTGGGTGGCTCAGTTGGTTAAGCATCCTGTTGATTTCAGCTCAGGTCATGATCTCATGGTTCGTGAGATCAAACCACACATCGTGCTCTATGCTGACAGCTCGGACCCTGCTTGGATTTCTGTCTGTCACCCCTCCCCTCTCTCTGCCCCTCCCCCACTCATACTCTCTCCCTCTCTAAATAAATGAACATTAAAAAAAAAATCTCCAAGAAACTAATCCAGTATGGGATTAGGATTCAGTGTTCGTGTAACAGGATATATTGCGGTAAAAAAATGAGGGATGTGTTATCATTTAAACAAAAGTCATCAGGGACATAAGATCTTCCTTTCTTTGTATTCTGCCAGTCTCCAGTCATCAGATCTAGTTCCAGGAGGAGAGGATCAGAGCAAAGGGAAAAGACACTGCTCCTCCTACATCAGTTCTCTTAAAGTTTCCCTAGAAGCCCCACTCAGTGATTTCTGCACCACCTCTAGCTGCAAAAGATATTGGGAAATCCAGTGTTTTAGGTGGGCTCTTAACAAAAGGGTGGCAGAAGTGGATTGTATAGGAGCTAGCAGCCTATTCTATAAAGAATAACTTTCGCTCAGGGCTCCTGGCTGGCTCAGTCAGAAGAGCATGCAACTATTGATCTTGGGGTCTTTGAGTTCAATCCCTATATGGGGTGTAGAGACTAATTAAATAAATAAAACTAAAATAGTAATAATTTTCCCTCAAACCAGCAAAAGCACATCAGAACTTTGATGGGGGAAAAATCCTGTTTGCAGTAGCAACCAGAACTGTAGATGCTTTGAGAATAAACCTAGCAAAGTAAAGCACAGGAAACATGGCTGAAAAAATAGTTATGTTTCTGGATCAAAAGATTTGATAAAAATAGCTGTTCTCTACAAATTATTGTCTAAACTTGATGCAGTCCTAAATATTTTTTTAAGTTTATTTATTTTGAGAGAGAGAAAGCACAAGCTGGGGAAGGTCAGAGAGAGAGGGAGGGGGAGAATCCCAAGCAGGTTCCACGCTCTTAGTGCAGAGCCTGACATGGGGCTCGAACTCCTGAACTGTGAGATCATGACCTGAGCCCAAATCAAGAGTCAGACACTTAACTGACAGAGCCACTCAGGCACCCCCTTATTTAAATTTTCAACATGTTATTTATGAGCTTGATAAAATGGTTTTAAAGTTGATCTGAAATTTTCCACATACCACAAAACTATTAACAGTTGACTGGAGATAGGCAGACTAATGGAACAGAAAAGAAAGTTCAGAAACAGGTATCTGTTTGTATCGAAATTTACTAGATAAGAGATATTTCATATCAGTAGGGTAAGAATGGACTGTTCTCTGCATTTTCCAATATCACAGCTACTAACTACAATTTTCCATTCATGAAATTAAATACAATTCAGTTCCCTGGGAGCACTAGCCATATTTCAAGTACTCAGAAGCCACAGGTGGCTAGTTGCTGCTGCACTGGACTGTGTATGTCCACACATTTTCATTACTACAGAAAGTTCTGTTAGCACTGCTCTAGATGGTAAGGGGGAGTCATGTCTGGTACCTACTTACAAGGAAAAGGTGAGATCCCTAACTCTAGGCCTTGGAACTTTTTTAAAAAACTCCCCATATAATTTTTAATATATAGCCAGGGTTGCAAGCCACTGGTGTAGATGGTCTTCTAGTTGACAAAGATGTAGCTAAAATATCTCTGATTTTTTTCAGAGTAGTCGTCTTGGGTTCCATCGCTTGTGATTATTACTGTGATTATTTAATAGCAGTAATGAAAATTCCGGCTTAGAAAATACTTTACTGTTTCTTTTCAAGGAGGTATAGTAAAAGAAAAAAATTATTTTTTTGAAAGCGAGTAGGGGAGGAGGGATCTTCCTAAGCAGGCTCCATGCAGACTCCAGTGCAGAGTCAGACGCTGAGCCAGCTGAGCCTCCCAGGCACCCCACAAGTGTACTAGATTTGCTCCCAACTGTGTGTGCACCCTTGGGGTGGTATTTGAAGCTACCCTCCCCCAAGCTGTGCCTGTACCTTCCATGGCCTATGAGTTGGGTGGGGCAAGGACACTCTGAGGTGGTGTATGGGAAGGTAACATTACAGATGCCAAACAGTTGCATTTAATCTTTTCTTTATTTATTGGAATCCATATGAGGGAGAAAATACTCACTTTGTTTTTCTGGTATGAACTGATAACTTCCCCAGGGTCTTTCCTTTATTTGGGTACTTTTGCTACTCAGGAGTCCTTTTTGAGAATACTTTGTACTGACCTTCTAAGTATATTATGTGTCCAATACAGATGGAGCTACTTGAATATTATGTATACATACAATGCTTTTTTCTTTTTTTTTTTTTTATGTTAGAGCGTGCGAGCGCAAGTGGTGGGGGCGGGGGGCAGAGAGAGAGGGAGACTGAGAATCTGAAGCAGGCTCTGCACTGCCATCACAAAACCTGACATGGAGCTTGAACCCACAAATTGTGAGATCATGACCTGAGTCGAAGTTGGACCCTCACCCAACTGAGCCACCCAGGCTCTCCTACATATAAGCTTTTGATGCTCTTCTAAATAATGTTATTAAAGCATTTTCACAGAGATGCAGATGATATTTTTAAACACTTCTACGTTAATGTGAATGCTTCTTGGGGGACTGCACTTTGCCTGGGTAATCTAGTGAGATCGGTCCTTCATGTAGTTTTCTTATCTGAGAAGCACGGCTTCTCCTGACACCAGAGCCCAGCGCCATCAGACTCATGTGCGCCAGGAAGAGGATTTGTGTGAACCCCATCCTTCTGCCATATTCAGAAAATATCCAGTAACCACATGGGTCTTTCGGGCTCTGAAAATTGATTTCTTGTTAAGTTGGTAGATCTGCGTTGTGCCTAGCAAGTGATTCCAAACCTGTTTTCCAGTATACCTCCTCGTCTCTGGTGAGTTCAGGAGCTTCACAGTTCTCAAATTCCCATAATTTAAATTCATTTAAATGTATAAATATGTATACTTGCCATACAGCACTGTGAAGGAGATCTTAGCTCCAGGCAGGTGTCGTTAGACTTCAGGAGGATAATGGAGTAATTAGAATGTTTTGTGTGAAACATTAAAAGCTGTGCCTAAGTTATTTTTGATTTTTTAACTTAAAAAATAAAATCATGGGTGCAGAAAGCTAGTAATTCAAAAAGTACAATAGAAATTAAATACGTTTTACCACAGATGGTAGGAGATAGAAGTGCTTTTGAGTCTCCATTGACTTTGGTAAACCATTAAGACCTGTGTGTGATTTATCTTAGAAATCATCAGATGCTTACATAGGAAGCCAACAAAATACAGCATTTAGTGGTTTTTTTGTCTTAATTCCCACAGTGTTAGTAAAACCAGAGCAGAAAAAGATCACGGTCTTGGGGCACCTGGGTGGCTCGGTCAGTTAAGCATCTGACTCTTGATTTTGGCTCAGGTCACGATCTCATGGTTCAGGGGTTCGAGCCCCACATCACACTCTGTGCTGACAGCACAGTACAGAGCTTGCTTGGGATCTTTTCTCTCCTCTCTCTGCCCCTCTTCCCAAGCTCACTTTCTCAGAATGAATAAATTAAAAAAAAAAAAAAATCACTGCTTAAGGAGTTAATTAGATTGGATCCACTTGTTCTGAAGGAGTACATGTTGGGTGAGTTTTCCCCAGAAATACTCTTTGAGAGTTTTTCTAGGAACCCTCCATACGCCCATATACGTGTGCCATATTCCCCAGCCTCTGGGGTGTACCGTGGATACTAAGCAGCAGCTCCTGGAACCATTACTTCATTCTCATAAATGAAGTCCCTCTAAAGGGGACACCAGTGACTTGAAATAAGGCCTGAGGATATGGTTATCTGTGAAGTATCCTTTAAGGCACAAGTTTAAGAGACTCCTCATTCTTGGAAGTCTGACACAAGTAGTCGGTGCTCGTGGCTGCTATCTGCGTGGAAAGGCCAACAGCATATTCCCAAGTTCCAAGTGTTTCCACATGTTTCCACTGTGGTGAGATCTCTGTCTTCCAGAGTTCCGCCACAACTCCTCATGTATCACTGGCATCTTTAAATACCTGCCTCTTGGGGCGCCCGGCTAGCTCAGTCGGTAGAGCATGAGACTCTTAAATACCTGCCTCTTCAGTTGCCAGTGAGAGATGGTGAGAAAGAACTAAAGACCTGTTGTGAGCCCTGTTCAGTTCTAGAGGCTGTGATACTCCTCTCTGTACTTTAGGAATTCCAGATGAATGGCTACGCAGAGAAAGTATTGGCTAACTATTAAACGACTTATTCAAAATACTGCTTTCCTAATCGTCGCTCTGTTTTTCTCTAGGGACATTCCAGCTATATCACACACCTTGACTGGTCCCCAGACAATAAATATATAATGTCTAACTCAGGAGACTATGAGATATTGTACTGTAAGTATGAACAACTAGATAGGGCTGAGATGGGTCTGTCGGGCACAGATGAACAGGCTGTGCAGAGAGTGCGTGCTGGCCTCTCTGATTTGAGAAAGCACATGTTACTCTGAGCTAAGGAATGAGACTCTCAAATGTGGTTCACTTCTCCCAGAAAGTAATGAATTAATTTAAATATGTAGATATGTAGTCTTAAGAAATTACTCAGGGAGATTGCTGCTCTCATACAGTTTTGTATTTAACAACTTTTCCTGGAGACAGGAAAAAGTATAATGGATAGGCATTTACGCTTCTTAAAGAAGCAAGAACAATTTCAGTGGGGAACAAGTTTGTGGTTCTGTGAACGGTAAAGTGAGCACGTTCTTTTCCTTTTTAAATGTGTCTTAATGTTTTTCAGTGTGTGGATTATAAATACAAGTAAACGTGGCTAGTTTGAATCAAGATGCACTTTCAAATACATTTGTACACAGGCACTATGATTATACTTCCTGTTTCTAAATTTAAAGGGGACATTCCAAGTGGCTGCAAACTAATCAGGAATCGATCAGATTGTAAGGACATCGATTGGACGACATATACCTGCGTCCTAGGCTTTCAAGTCTTTGGTAAGAACATGACACCTGATGAGGAAAAGGTAGTTTGTGGGGTTTTTATGTATAATACTTACTTGGTTAAATTGCTAAGTGAAAAGTAGTCTGCATATGTTCTTCAGTGTTGTCGCTACTGATGCCAGACTCAGAGAAATTAAGTGTATTAGGATTGAACCATTGTGAAGTGTGTTCTCTGCAGAGTCCAGCAGACTTTTGGTCCTCAATAAATATGAAAGACAATTAAAAGGAAAAAAAATTTACAATAATAGCACAGATTGTCTTCCCATGTTTTTCCTCCAAGTAAAAACTGAATTTTTTTTAATTTGTAAATTTTTAAAATAGCTTTATTGAGCTATGATTCACGTACTACATAATTCGTCTATTTATACAGTACAGTGGTTTTAGGATATTCAGAGTTGTGTGGCCATCAGCACTGTCTGCTTGTAGAACATTTTCCTCACCCCAAAAAGAAACCCTCTCCCCATTGGCAGTCACTCCCCACCTCTCCCCCTTCCTCTGCCCCCAGCAGCCACTCATCTGCTTTTTCTCTAATGACCTCTGCCTATTCAGTAATTTGTATAAATGCAGTCACACGATATGTGACGCATTGAAACAGGTTTCTTTGCTATAGACCGTTTTCAGGTTTCATCCACATTGTAACCTGTATGAGCACTTCGTTTTATGGCTGAACAATATCCCGTTGCATGCAATATGCATGCACATTTTGCTTGTCCATTTATCAGTTGATGGACTCGAGTTGTTTCTGCTTTTCAGCTGTTATAAATAATACTGCTGCAAACAAGCATGTGCAAGCTTTCGTATCGGCATGTCTTCGTTTCCCTGGAGTATATATCTAGGAGTGGGATTCAAGGGTCAATTGGTAACCTTGTGTTTAACCTTTTGGAGAATGCCAGACTGTTTTCCTGAAGCGGCTGCACCATTTACATTCCCACCAGTGATGTACGAGGGTTCTGTTTCCCCACATCCTTGTTAGCAGTTCTTACTCTTTTGCATATGAATGTCCAGGTGTCCCCCCACCATTTGAAGTATAAAGGCATTTTTAGTAGATATTATTTAAAGATAAAATTTGGAGTGCAGGGGCACCCAGGTGGCTCAGTTGGTTAAGCATCCGCCTCTCAATTTCAGCTCAGGTCATGATCCCAGGGTCATGAGATCAAGCCCCATGTCAGTCTCCGAGCTGGGCATGGAGCCTGCTTGGGATTCTTTCCCCCCATCCCCCTGGTCCCTCCACTTGCATGCTCTCTCTCAAAAAAGTAAACACAACTGCTGTAGAGATGGAGGAGAGTGCCTAGACTAGCAAGAAATTTAAAAAATAATCCGGACTAGTCCACATACAGTTTCATTACTCTGGGTGAAACTGAAGCAGTAGCCAATGGCTGGTAATTTACCTAGTTATTTAAAAAAAATTTTTTTTAATGTTCATTTATTTTTGAGAGAGACAGAGCACAAGTGGGGCAGGGGAAGAGACAGAGTCACAGAATCTGAAGCAGGCTCCAGACCCTGAGCTGTCAGCACAGAGCCCGACGCGGGGCTCAAACTCACGAGCCGCGAGACCATGACCTGAGCTGAAGTCGGTCACTTAACTGACTGAGGCACTCAGGCACCCCCGTACCTTGTTATTTTAATGAAACAATACTCATTTACTTAGTAAGAGGTGTCAGTTAAGAAGTGTTTTAGGGGCACCTGGGTGGCTCAGGTCATGATCTCACGGCTTGTGAGTTCAAGCCCCACGTCGGGCTCTGTGCTGACAGCTCAGAGCCTGGAGCCTGCTTTGGATTCTGTGTCTCCCTCTCTCTCTGCCCCTCCTCCGCTCATGCTCTGTCTCTGTCTCAAAAATAAACATTAAAAAACTTTTTTTTTTTAAATAAAAAAAGTGTTTTGACTCAGCAAATTTACCGAAAACTTATTTGTTCTTTAGAATAGCACTGAACCATAGGAGGCCAGCATCTCAGCCCTTATACATTCCATAAGTTCCATCTAGTCTAATAGAGTTTTGTGCTAATTACATTGACATGATCACCAGTGCCTCATAATGATTCAGAGTAATTAAATTTGTAATGTCTCTGGACATAAATCATAGTTATAGGAAAATTCTGTGGGGCAGCATGGTAGACTTGTAGATGGCCTATGCATTTCTATTGAGAATCTTCGAGGTTCTCTTCAAGTGTCCACCTGAAGGGAACAGCAGAGAAGGAGTGTGTGCATTTTACACAGTTTCCCCAGAGTCTCCTTGGAAGAACTAATGCTATGGCTTTCTTTCCGTACCTCACCACACAGCTGAGAATTTCCCCTCCAACTAGAAACTTTAGAAAGAGCTTATTTGCAGAGGTGAGTTAAACTAAAACAAATGAGTGCCACCTGCTGGTTACTAGTGAGTACTTTTGTGTCTTTAAATTTTCCGTCTTGAGGCTATTTTTGGTTTAATTTTATTATTAGATTTCGGGTAAAACTTCATCCTTTAAAAGAGGTGTTGCACTACTAAGAAATTTGTAAGGAAAATGTTAGCAGCTAAGAGTTTGAACACAGATGAAAGTAAGATTCTAAAATTAAATAAGCCTATGTAGTATCACAGTTATATTTTAGACTAATTTTCCTCCACCACTGTGTTTCCGTATCAAAGGTGTCTGGCCAGAAGGATCCGATGGGACAGATATCAATGCACTGGTGCGATCCCACAATAGGAAGGTGATCGCTGTTGCTGACGACTTCTGCAAAGTCCATCTGTTTCAATATCCCTGCTCCAAAGCAAAGGTAAAATCAATATAATGAAAACTAGTGTTGTAGGGCCTTTTGTTGGGGGCTCATTTTGTGTCAGTGATGAGAAGGTATGTGCAGAGTTACTCATTACTTCCCGTGCTGCTGAGGTGCACAGAGGGACAACAGTGCCCCTTGTAAGTGTCCAGGCAGGCCCTGCTCCTTTTAAGGTCAAGCTGGTGTTTTATTATTGTTTATCATCTGCTTTTTAAATAATTTTTTAACAGGTTTAATGTCTCCTAAACCTACTAACATACTTTGTTACACATATGATCACCATTATAAAGCTACGGGGTCAGGGTGCCTGGGTGGCTTAGTCGGTTGAACATCCCGGCTCATGATTTTTGGCTCAGGTCACAATCCCAGGGTAATGGGATCGAGCCCTGTGTTGGGCTCCATGCTGAGCATGGACCCTGCTTAAGATCTTTCTCTCTCCCTCTGCCCCTCTCCAATAAAAAAATATTAAAAATAAATACATAAGACCAATGGGGCCATTTTCTAAATCAACTACAGTCCTGCCCGCCTAGTAAGTTCTCCCTTAGCCATCTCAGCAGAATAATTGCTAATGTCTGGTAAGTATACCAAACTGATATCCAGAAGAGACAGACTGTTCGTTATTTTTTAAAATATATGGTCTGACGGTATGGATGTGTGTCCAATTATTCTGTTTCTCCCGTATAAGTAGGTATCGAAAGGAAATTGCTGCTAGTTCGGTTCCTCAGATTTGATGACTGTGGCTTTGGTCTGAATTACTGTTTCAGAAACTGAATTACTTCCCTTACCTAGTCACTTTCATTGCTGTAAGGAGGCATGTAAAGAATGAGGCTAATTTTCTGGTCTGATTTGTTTCACACAGGCTCCCAGTCACAAGTACAGCGCCCACAGCAGCCATGTCACCAATGTCAGTTTTACACACAGTGACAGTCACCTGATTTCAACTGGTGGAAAAGACATGAGCATCATCCAGTGGAAACTTGTAGAAAAGTTATCTTTGCCTCAAAATGAGATCGTAGCCGATGGTACTCTAACCAAAGCCCCCATCTCTTCCATTGAAAGTGTCATGCAGTCTGATACTCCCACACCGCCTCCTTCCCAGCCCTTAAATGAGGCAGCTGAAGACGAAAGTAGAATAAGCAATTCTCCCACACTTCTGGAGAACAGCCTGGAACAGACCATGGAGCCCAGCGAAGACCACATCGAGGAACAGAGTGAAGGGGGCAGCGAGGACCTCGGTGAGCCTATTTTTGAGGAGCCATCCAGTGAGATAAGCAAGGAGCAGAGTGAATCTGTTCTTACCGAGGACCGGCAAGGCCCCCCACCCCTGTCTTAACACCAGGGCTTCAGCGCGATGCTCTCTCCTCCTTCAGCTGCATGTGATCTTGTGACAGAGTTCAGATAACAGGCTGGGAAGCGACGCAGATCACTATTGATTGCGATTTGCGTTTCCACACGATCTGTTTTCAGTGGTCTTACCTTCAGTCTCAAATGCAGCCGACCATGACGGTTGTTTGGTGTGTGTTGAAAATTAACCAAACTCTTAATAGCGAGAGAGACTGAAACATTACTGTCTCAGAAATGACCATGTATGTAAGTGGTGTGATGTAAATACTGGAAACAAAAACAGCAGTTGTATGGATTTGAAATCAACCCCTTGTTATCTGAACAAGTCTTCAGGAACAACCAGAGGCATCACAAACACTGTTACTCATCTACTGGCTCAGACTGTGCTACTTTTTTTTCCCTGATGCAGAAAAAGAAATCAGGAAGAAAAAAACGCTCTCTTACTGAGCTATCCTCCCACCCCAATTGTCTAGTGGAAATTTTTTAGTTAAAAACTTCAGTCTTGCCACAAGCGATGGTGTTGCCTTGAGTCCTAGCGCCGTTTGCTTCCACTAGCGGTAGGCGTCCAGATGCTGCCTTTCTAAGTCGTGATGAGGAACAGTCCCTTGATTTCTTGTGTGCAGACCTGTTGTATCTGAAAACTAAGAAAGCAGTGGTTTGTTAAAGAGCTTTTAATGTATATTAAACCATTAATTCTCAGAAATAATGGGTTCCTCCAAGGATTCCTTTACTGGCCGAAACATTTTGTAATGTTTGGCATCCACATGAATGGAAGAAAAAACCGCATGCCTATAAAACTGTAATAATTACTTGGCTAATTTGAACTTAGCCTTCCTCATAATTTGTCTCTTTCATAACAGGAGAAATACAAATACAGTAAGTTTGAATCGGTGCTTGAAATTCATTGGTTTTATTGTAACTTTTATACAGATTACATTGAGGGATAAGACACTCAGCAAATTACAAATTCTTTTTTATAGAAATATAACAGTCACAGTCATTTTTTATAAATTGCATACTTAACAGACTTGCTACATATGCTCATTTTTCTCTGGTAGAGTTGCTGCAAGGCCTTGCAGTTCTGACACGGCTGCCCTCTGCTGTCATGGGCAACGCGTGTGTTATGCATTGGAGAGTAGGGGGGTTTTGTTTTGTTTTTGTTTTGTCAGATAACTATGTTTTTCTTAAGTACATGTTTCCTACTATAAAAATAATTACTGACAAATACGCATTTCCTATATATTTGTTTATACATTGATTATAAAATACTGTTTTGATTTATTTTTTAACTTGCTGAATTGTTCTTTTGTTTTTTGTTGGTTTTTTTTTGTTGTTAGACCATGTTTAGAAACTTTGAATGAGTTCAGAAGTCTTAAGTATAAGTATGCAAGTGTTTACGTGATTGTGCCATTCCAAAGTGCATCAGAACTGTCATTCCCTTCTAGTATCTTCTCAGGAGTAATACAAATCAGGTATTTCATCACCATTTGGTAACTAATATACAAACTCCAGTGAACTCCCAAGGACACTCACAACATTTATATTCACATGCTGTATGTAAGGGTGTGGGTATGTGTGAAGGGGTGAGTGTAGACACTCTGTGTGTATCTATAGAAGATATACACCACATTGAAAATACTCAGTGTATATCTCTATGTGTATAGGTATATGTCCACGTATATCTCTTTCCTTTTGTTTACAGTTCAAAAAAAAACCTCAAAGGAGTTCTCTTCAAAAGAAGAGACCTAGATTCCAAGCAATCCACTTTTCAGTATGTTCTGTACATAATTATCAGAGAGCATCAATAAATGCCAGGCATATATACTTGCCTATTAGCGTAACTGAATCATCAAGATCAGCATGTGCTCCTTCCCTGCAAGAAAAATACTGAGATGAACAAGTAGTTCTAGAAGAAAAAGCATTTCTTTACCTGGGAGATACAGCTCTCTCCGATCAGCAGGGAGTGTGCCTGGGACACCAGTCACCGTTGCGGTTGCTGTGTACAATGAGATTTATGACGGTGATACTCTTGGGTGGTAGTTTCAAAAGACACTACTAATGCGCAGAAGCGTTCCAGCTCTCTCGCTGGCAACTACTGTTTAATGGTCAATTAAATCTGTGATAATGGTTGCAGGTGGGTGGGATTATGAAATTGTAGATGTTTTTAGAAAAACTTGTGAATGAAAATCCAAGTGTTTCATGTGAAGATGTTGAGCCATTTCTATCATGCATTCCTGTCTCATGGCAGAAGATTTTGAAGATTATGAAATAAAATAATCAAAATGTTTCCTGTGTCTTGACTCTTCCTTTGCTTGTGCTGCTCGTCTCCACGCTGTCCAGCCATCAGCTGACCACCGCTTGTGGACACAACCATCCTGGTGGGAACGAACTCCCATCTCGTTATGTTAGAGGAAATTACTTCTCATTTATGCTCCCACTTAACAGGCGAGTAGCTTCATTTTCATTTATTTCACTACGCTTTCTCATATTTAACACCGGATAACCCTGGTGATCCTGGCTACCTGCCGGACAGACTCCCATCACCGCTGTCACCGGCCCCCCTGTGTTGTGCAGGGACCCAGAGCCTCCGTATGCCACAACCATACGCCGGCTGCTACGACTTTTTCGCTCTGAAAAGTCAGATCGGGAGCATTCCATACCGTCCTCCATTTTAAAGGCACGGAGATGATGGGGTTTTCATCGTTTCCTCATTCATCCGCGCTGACCCTGAATCTTGTGTTCGCAACCGCCCACAGACACGAACCCCTGAGGGGCTACCGTGGGGTAGGGATTACTTACCTCACCGATTCAGAGACAGAAGGGCTGACACATCTGAGCAAACTCACTGAACAATGTGATTTTTTCCTCTCAATAACATAAGGGGATCCCAAAGGGGGAAATGATGATGCATTTGATTCTGAGCACACTGAGGTGTTGGTATAACTTCTAGAAGGAATTAGGTTTCCAGCTTAGAGCTGACACTGAAACAGAGTTCAAGAACATGTTTCTGTTCTTGACAGGCCTGAAGAGCAGACATGTAGGACTTGGGGCAAGGCGAGCTGCCGGCGGGGCACCTGTGTGGCCCAGCGAGGTCCCATCACCCTGGCCCTCACGTGCCGGGAGTGTTCCCTGCAGGCGAGGAGAAGAGCTGGGAGACTGGGAAGTGGCCCGTGTTCCCAGACTTCGATACCGGCCAGGACTTCATGTTTTGTAACCTCAAATCTTGCGCCTCTGCTACTCAAACTAGGAGACAGACATGCTTTAGGAACAGGGAGGGAGGAGGAGAGAAGGAGGGTAAATCTTGGGAGAATCGGCCAAGGGGCTAGGGAAACAGGGAGCCTGTGTCCATCTCCGACTTGGCTGCGGGAGTGAGCGGGGGAAGCCGCTGCCCGCAGGCTGCCCGTCTGTCGCCAGCATGGAAGCCTGTCCCTGCTGGAGAAGCCGCCTTGGCCTGGGACGCCCAGGACTGGAGTCCTCAAGGACCACAGAAAGGTCTCAGGCATTTTTCCCAAAAACACAGATGTAACTCTTTGTAAAGAGGCAGCTCCTGCTCTCTTCACGGGGTCATGCACAATGTTACACTTTCTGTGCTAACCGCTTCACCTATTCCAAAGAAAACCTGAATTTCTACTCTACGTGCGTTACTAAATCCCTACGATAACCCTTAATGCTCTGATATAAAGAAGGCAAAAGAATAAAGAGAATCCCAAACGGAAAAAAGTCTCACCGTCTCTGGAAACGTCAGCTTGTTTCACTTCTGCATCCCTGGGTGACACCCTCGGGAGACCGTGGCTTAACTGAACCGAACACGTTTTTGTGGTGGTGGTTTTTAACCAATCCTGAAATATGGCAGAAAAAACTTACTGGTGCTACTTCTGTATCTCAGAGGACGAAAACAGGAAACGGGCAAAAACAAAAAACAAATGCTCCGTGGCTAAAATCCGGTCCCGCCACATACCTAATTGCTGTTCCACGGTAACAGCTGGCACCTCAGATGACACGTGCTTTCCGTGTGTTAACTCATTCAGTTCTTCCAACAATCCTAAACTCCATTCTCTCCATTCTACACACAAGGCAACTTGAGGAACAGAGAAGTCAGGTCACACTACTAGCAGGTGGCTGAGCCAAGGCTGGAAGCCAGGTCCTCCGGCCTCCAGGGTGACCATTTAGTCGCCGTTAATACAAAGGATGAACTAGGTTAAACGAATAGCAAGCATTTCGAGCAGCAGAAGGAAAAACCACAGGAAGCAATCAGACCCGGAGAAGACAGCACAGGGCTGCGAAGAGAGTCACAAAGGTGAAGGGACCCTTCTCATGCACAGGTGCCCTCTCCCGCCGCCCCTATAACCAGAGCGCAGGGCAGAGAAGCTTCCAGGCCCTTACACCATCCTGCAGCTGCACCTGCAGCCGGCAACTGCCTGCTCTTCCTGCCGCCTTTGGTCATAGGCACACGTGTCCTCCGTCCCTAGTGTTCAGTTTAAACCTGTTTGTGTGGCGACGCTGCTCCCTCATTTTCCAACCTTTGGGCAATTTCCATTACACCCAAAAAGGAGCGTAGCAACTTCTGTCATTAGCCAAGTGCATTCTCCACTCTGTCCCCACTCCCCATCCCACGGCAGGCCCCGCTCGGCCACGGGGCTTTGATCTTGCACCTCCTGTCCCTCAGCAATGTAAACATGTGGTCCTGAAACTAGATCTTCCTAGGGAGCCGCCCATCGACACAGAGATGAATACTCGTAATCACGGTGCTGATGGCTAAACATCTTAGTGGGATGACACAAAACCGGCTCCAGAGGCAGATTTCAACTCCTGGCAGAGTTTACTTTCCCCAGATCTCACAACAGGAACGGCAAACACAGAGGGTACCAGAAGAAATGGTCCCAGGTGGGAAAAATAACCTTTCAGTAAAAAGCCAAGCCTTCATACCTGATCTTCCCGCTTCATTCTGGATGTTCACACAGCCACCGGGCCACAGCGCTCGGGAAAGGTCCTCGGAGCCTGCCTCGCACAGTGATGCCCAGTTAGCCAACACCGGGCTGGGCTGACTTGGAAACCTGGTTGGGAGCAGGGAAACCAGAAGCCGGCATTCTCTTACCATGTCAACCGCCGAACACTAGTTCAGTTAACCTGAGTCGGGTGTCTGGACAAGGCGGGTCCTCTTGATTCTATAGACTCGTCTCCCTGCGATAAAAACGTCCTCTGCCGCCAGCACCTTCCAAGTAGTAGCCAGCGGGCTACCTGGGACGTGTGTGTGGCACCACATCCGAAGGAGTCATCCACGCACCAGGTGTTGGTCACCAGCTGCCTCGTGCAAGGAGCTGTGCCGGGATCAGCAGGGAATCCGATGGCCAGACTGACCCGGCCCTGCCCTCGCGGCGCACGTAACCAAGAAAGGTGGGATAGTTTAGGATTCGTATATAGCCAAGTCGGCTTCCCCCCAAGTTAGAAAACTTACCTGCATGCTGTAAACAGTATATGATCTGAAACGTGACGAGTATCCTTCACCAAGGAATCTTGGGTTGGTCATTTACTGCAACCACCCACCCATTGCTTAAATTCTCTAACAACAGCCAAAAGGTGAAATTTTTATGTTTAATAAAAAATGATGTTGGGGCACCCGGACAGCTCAGGCGGTTAAACACCTGACTCTTGATTTCGGCTCAGGTCACCGTCTCGGTTTGTGAGTCTCGGACTCGGTACTGGCAAGGGCGGAGCCTCCTTGGGATTCTCTCCCTCTGCCCCTCCCCCCACACACATGCATTCCCTCTAAATGGACTACTTAATAAATAAAAGAACCGTTGATACATGAAAATTTAGAAGAAGCCTAAGAGTATTCATTATTCATAGTGAAAAAACCAACCTTGAAAGCTTATCAACTGTATTTCCATGTCTATAACATTCTTGAAATGACCAAACTACAGACAACTGGTTAGTAATTGCCAAGGGACAGGCTGCTTGTCAGGGGCGCTTGGCTCCCAGGGTCTGTGGGAGAATTCCTAGCTCGTCTCAGGCAAGGTGGAGACGGCATCTGCCATGGGGTGGGGGGGAGGGGGCAAGAGGCGACCTGGGGGCGCTGGGGATCCACCGGGCGGTGCGCCCCTGGGATGACAGGCACGGAGGGAAGATGGCCCTCCGGTGTCCTCCCGCTTGGCTGGGCCACTCGGTACCCCTCCCTCCTGGTTTCTCACGGACTTCTTCGGATCTGGAAACTCCCTTTCTCGGAAACCCTCTCCTGAAGCGACCCTGCTGCTGCTTCCTGCCCTCGGGGGCCGGAGCTGAATCACCTTCCCTTATTCAGAACTAATGAAATGACAAGAAAAAAAAATTCCACTCCTTAGGCGGCCCTCCAGAAACCGCTGCAGAATTGAGATTAGGTTATCAGGGATTCTCCCTTGAGAGAGACAGAGCCCGGCTTCCCGGGCAAAATCCATTTTCACGTGGCCTACTGTTTGCTGCCCGTGAATACCCCCTCACCAGAATCATTAGCAGGAAGGTTTGCCAGGCTTTGACATTTCCATTTAGAAGATGAATTAATTCGGGGCTGAGCCAAGAGTCCCCTCCCTCCTGGAGGAACTGTGTTAAGACTCAGCCCTCCCAGGACCCTGGAGCATCGGGAAGATCCAATCGGTTCTCTCGGCACCACGGGTCGGCCCCGCCTCTGGGCAAGTGAGGAATCTGACAGAGAAAACAAAGCTGAGATGAGAAAGCCATTTTTCACTGTGGGCTTAGGTAAGTTTAGGTGCCATCAGTGAGGGCCAGACCCACGCACAGCATCCGAGGCACGGGGGAGGCCCATCCGGCGAGCTTCGGGCTCTGCCCCTACCTGCCCGGTGAAGGCCCAGCATCCACAGAACAGGAGAGAAAGAGCCCAGCTGTGCTACTCGCACAGGGAGGGAAGGCCGTCCCCTCCCGAGGCTGGAGCCTCCCACGCAATGAACAGTGTTTGCACTGGAAGCGGGGAACAGCACGACAGATTGTCAGGAAAGCCAGGAAAGCCTGCAGATGGCTCCCTTAATAAAGCCGCCATGGAGGGCCGCCGAAGCTGAAGTGGTTTCTATGGGAAACCCACACATTAAAACAGAAGACGGTTCTTTTAAATTAAATTACAGTCATTAATCACCTTTTTAAATTAAACGTTATCAAATTTAAACACAGGGTATCGGCGGGGAGGGCACGCAGGGAGCCACAGACGTGGCCGTTCGCACTGGTGGGAGCTACGGACAAGAGCACGGGAGACTCCTCGGGTACGGCTGTGACCTGAGGATCGTGCCCCCTCCCTGCTCAGATTCCACGTCAGGGTCTGTTCTATGCCCCCCATTCGACAGCGCGAGGAACACACGCTAGTGAACACGGGAGGGCTGGCAGGGAGGCTTCCGAGGACACGGTCACGTGCACGCCGCCCTACAGAGCCAGCCCGTGGCCGCACCTCTCGGCGTGAGCGACACCGGCCCTCATTCTTCCTTGAATATCCACCCTCTCCCGACACCACAGGCTCCAGGCTTCCTTCTTCCCTCCGTCTTCCTCCCTCCTTCCTCCCTTCCTTCCATCCTCCTTCGAAAGTGTAGCAGAAAACCCGCCACCCAAAAATATGCCACTCTGGTAGAGTGATGCCTTCGGGCTGGAGGCACTTGGAAACCAGCAGATGCAGGGAGAGCCTTTCTCTGAACCCCCTTCCTGCCTCAAGACAGATGCTCCCAAAGGAACTCGACCGTCACAGATCCCCTCCCTGGGAGGGTCTTCAGCCATTACCACAGGAGAGGAGACCAGAAGCGGGGCGCCACATGCTCACAAGCTTTGTCACAAGCTGTTCTTCCAAGGGCCCTTTCACCTTCCTCAAAAACCGTCTTCTTCCCCCTCCGAGGCCTGCCTTCCCCTTTCCCTCCCGAGAGCTATTGAAGCCCGAGCTCTAAGCCACCTCAGGGGATGAGTCACTGCCCCCCGGGCATCTCCCATGATGTACACACGAGGTAAACATGTTATTAAACTCTTTTCTCTTGTTAATCTTTTATGACAGGGGTCTCGGCCAAGAAGTCAGAAGAGGGGAAAGAAAATTATTTTTCCTTCCCTGCACTTCCATCTTTTTTTTTTTTTTTTTTTTTTTTTTTTTGGTAAGACTTGTTGTTTAGGTGTAACTTACAGTAGGGCGCCCAGATCTTAGCGTATCGGTCTATATGCGCACATACGTGTAATCACCCACATGAAAACATGGAATGTTCTTCACAAGGCTGACCTCTATCACCACGGGTTAGTTTCGCCTGGTTTTGACATTTATATACGTGGAATCACATGCTATGTTCTGTGTCTGGCTTCTTCCATATAACGCCTCCATGCTCCCCCTATGAGCCACCACAAGCCCCTCTCCTCCCCACCCACTCAGCAAATAGTGCTGTTTCCCCCATTCTGGCTCCTCACTTACACCACTGCCCCTGAATCCGGCTCTCTCTCCAATTTCTTTTCTTCTCTTTTGAATTTTTTTTAACATTTTCATTCATTTTTTGAGAGCCAGAGAGCAAGCACGAGCTGAGGAGGGGCAGAGAGGGAGACAGAATCCAAAGCAGGCTCCAGGCTCCGAGTCGTCAGCACAGAGCCCAACGTGGGGCTCGAACCCGTGAGATCATGACCTGAGCATAAGTCGGCCACTTAGCCGAGACACCCAGGCGCCCCTCACTCTCCAATTTCTATCTCCAGACCCAACTGCCTATCGGAATTCTTTGCCTAGAGGCCTCACAGACCATCCATTTTTCCCTAACAAAACATGCCTTGCTGTTTACCCGCCATCTTGTACCTCCACCCGCCCAGAAGTCATCAACAGAACCTTTCTCTCGCTCTCACACGCACACATACACGCACCCACACACGCACGCCAGGGTCGTTCATGAGCTGGCCCGAGCCTCCCTCTTCAGTAACGGATTCTAACATTCCTGTCTCCCCACCTCGTCACGCACATGCAAGACGCTCTCACACATCAGCACGTGCTCGTCCCTCAGGCCAACGTCCTTCCCCACCTGCAATGCACTACGCAATTTGCACGGTGGCCCCTCCGTCCCCGCTGCTCCTCCCCGCGCCCTGCGCCCTGACTCCGCCTCCAGATGTTCTGTCGCACGTTGCTTGTGCTCATCATTCCGTGAACTCTGGAGACCAGAGACAGGGTCACCCCTCTCTGGCCTCTCCTGCCCCACACAGAATCTGGCACACAGCCATTAGAGAAGGAACAGTCTGTGCTGAGGGTTAGTGATGGTAAAGATCGGGCTGACAGGGGAGCAGGGTGTCTTATCTATCCTCAAATAAGCCCAGACCTGCTCACGGCAAAGTCTTGTGGGAAAGGACAACAGGGCACCTGATGGCCCGTAAGGTTAAGAACATAAAACTCGTGGGGCGCCTGGGTGGCTCAGTCGGTTAAATGTCCGACTTCGGCTCAGGTCATGATCTCCCGGTCCGTGAGTTCGAGCCCCGCGTCGGGCTCTGTGCTGACAGCTCAGAGCCTGGAGCCTGCTTCGGATTCTGTGTCTCCCTCTTTCTACTCCTCCCCTGCTCACGCTCTGTGTCTGTCTCTCACTAATAAATAAACGTTAAAAACAAAACAAAAAAAAAAACCACATAAAACTCGTGAAGAGCCGGAGACAGCCCAGGGAGCAAGGGAACCAGGAAAGAAAAGAACAAGATTCGCAGAGCCAGCTCAGAAGCCGGGGGTGGGGGGGTGGGGGGAGTGGGATGGTGACCGGTAGCACGAAGACACCCCAGGCCTGAGCGGCTCTTGGGGACAAAGCCTGAGGTATGACTGTCTTCGCAAGTAGAGTCAAGCTGTCTCTTCTGTTTTCAGATTTTATTTTTCAAGTAATCTCCACACCCAACGTGGGATTCGAACTCACAACCCCAAGATGAAGGGTCAACTCACTCTACCAATGGAGCCAGCCAGGCACCCCGCCCTGTTTTTCTTTATTTTTGAGACAGACAGTGAGCAGGGGAGAAACAGAGAGAGAGAGGGAGGGAGGGAGGGAGAGAGAGACAGAATCCCAAGCAAGCTGCACACCGTCAGCGCAGAGCCGGACGCGGGGCTCAATCTCACAAACTGTGAGATCACAACCTGGGCCAAAATCAAGAGTCAGACACACCTAATCAACAGAGCCGCCCAGGAGCCTCCCCCCCTACCCCCCACCCCTTCTGTGTTTAATGGCAGCAAGCGCACGCCCCTCCCAACTCACAAGCCCTCCTGGGCAGACCGACTTCCCAGGCTGGGCAGACTACTTAACCATTCCTCAACCTGGTCTCCCGCAGCCACGGGACACATGTCTGCAAGTCACCTCAACCAGCCACAGCAGTGAAGACTTACCCCAGCCTGCAGCCATGGCCCGCCTCCCCGATTCTTCCAGACGTTCAATGAATAGGTCCTGACTGAAGGAGGGACGGGCAGACACAAAGTTACAAACAATTTTCCAAATGACCGTTTCTTCAAGAGGACGTAATTCCAGAGGAGAAAAGGGAACAGACACCGAGCATAAACAAAGGCTCTTCTGTGCGACTCTACTTTAATTAGAAGGACAACTAATTGAAAGCAATTTAATGTTGGTTCACGAAAGGTTAATGGAATTCATGTTTTGGAGATGCCGAATGCAACACAGACTCAGCCAGAAATACAAATCTAACCTTTATTCTCTTTAATTATTCGGTCAGAATAATTTCCTGGGAGCGGGTTTTGTCTCTGGATGGCTTTAATTAAACACCACTGAACTTTGAAGTTGACATCAACTCATCCAGCTGCAACTCAATTTTCAAATTAATCTGCTGTCTAACACGGAGGTTCTGTGGCCTGAGCAGGGGAGCTGTGGGGGAGCAGGAGACGGGCCTGGAGCCTGGCAGGTAGTAACGGGTTCTGGAACGCCATCTTCTTGCCCACCCTCTCTGGTGGCAAGGCAATTCCGTAACCTCTGCCAGCGCCTGAGGAGAGGGGCTTGCGCTGAGCCAAGCGACCAAGCTGCCTCCTTCCTCAGCTTTTCCCCACAGATGCTGCGGACGGCGGACCCCTGCCCAAGCCCCGCTCTACTCCTCCGCTACCTGCCTTGCTCCCACATCTCCCCGCTCCCGGGGCGGCTGAAGCGCGTGACGGGGCCCTCAGGAACCCCCTCTAAGCCGGCAGCCCGCGCTGCAGCCCAGCCCCAGCCTCGAGCTCTCCGGGTCGGCCTTCCCAGGCCTTCCCGCTGCCGACCAGGAGGGGGCGCCAGCACGTCCCGCAGCCTGGGCCGGCACTTCCACTGGAATGCGCTATTTACGCTTGGCAAATCCGGCCAGTGTGTATGTGTTGGGCGGTGTGAAGCGCCATCGCTTTGGCCCTGAGGTCCACCCATGAGACCATGACAAAGCTCAAGGTCATGGCCAAGGTCAGGACAAGGGAAGGCATGATGTCCCAGGAGGGCTTTGTCAGAACTCAGAGAAAAAGAGAAAAACGCCATTCCCAGCCACTCTGCTGGCCCTTTCCATTAGTTTTTGTAGCAACTCCCTTGGAAAGCGGTTCTAACGGACTCCAGACCCTGAGCAAAAGCAGCATCTGTCCTCAGTCCACGCATCCAGCACCTCCTGAGCCAGCACAGCACCCCCTGCACCCTGGTACCACACAGAGGTCAGGATTCCCAATTGAAGCTTATGCAAGTGACAGCTGCCAATGGCAGAAAAGGCGAATGACCCATCCCACCCCTGTCCCCACCCTGGGAGGCTCCAGAAGGAGCCAAAGATATTCTCTCTACTGAAACTTGAGGCTGGTTTCCGGTGACTGGACAACTAGACATTTCCTACCATGTGCAACAAACGAGAAACAGAGAAATAAGCTACACAGCCAACAGTGACAGAAACATCACGCACCGTGATCCCAGAAGCAAGTCTTTGTGAGGCCCAGCTCCACTGGGGTTCTAGAAAATCCCTCTTTCTGCACCGGCTGGTTTTAATAAATTTCTGGGACTTATGATCAGAAGAGGTTTGGCTCACACAGAAGTCAACAGAGTCTGTTCCAGAGAAGTCAGCCACATGGACCAATGACATTTACAGCATTATCAAAGAGCACCTGGACATATGTGGGCAAAGTATCCGAAAAGATAGTTGACAAAAAAAAGAAAGAAAACAACTTGAAAAATGAAAGGATTTTAGGGGCACCTGGCTGGCTCAGCTGTGGAGCATGCAACTCTTGATCTCAGATTGGTAGTTCAAGCCCCACGTTGTGTATAGACATTACTTAAAAATAAGGGGCACCTGGGTGGCTCAGTCGGTTAAGTATCTGACCCTTGATTGCTGCTCAGGTCATGATCTCATGGTTTGTGAGTTCAAGCCCCACATCGGGCTCTGTGTGGACAGCAAGGAGCCTGCTTAGGATTCTCTCACTCCTCTCTCTGCCCCTCCCCTGGTTTCTCTCTCAAAATAAATAAACTTAAAAAAAAAAAAAGGATTTTAAAAATTAAAAATAAATTTTAAATAAAAGAAAGATATTCAACATCACTCATTATAATAGAAAGACAATGTAAACCAAAGAAACGTTACCACTTACCAAGATGGCAAAGACAAAATTTGATAACAGCATTTTGCTGGCAAAAGGGAGGAGGAACAGGCACCCTCATCACAGCTAAACAGGAACAAACACCAGCACTATTCTGTTGGTAAGGAGTAGCTATCAAAATTGGAAACACACATCCCCTTTGCCTTACAGTCTCACTTTTAGAAATTATCCTACAAATACATTCAACAATATGTAAAATGAGATGGAAAGGTTACATATTAAAGCAGTGTTTATAAAAGCAAAAAACTTAAGACTAAATACCCATCAAAAGGAGACTAGCTAAATAAATTATGGTGTGTTCATAAAATAGAGTATAATTCAGAAAAATGAGGCAGAGAACAAGTTCCAGACTGACTGACTAGTAGGAATGTATAGTACCATTTAGGCAAAAATAAAACAGGCAGAGAAGGAAAATGCATCCATATATAAAAATAGAACATATCTGAAAGTAAACAGAGGAAACTAGGGTAGAGAAAAAAACAAGGTAAGCATAGAAAGCATCTTGTGTGTCAGAACGTACAGAAAACACACAAACACGGATGGGGCATGTCAAAAGGACACAGAAGCAAAGTCTGGGCTGAATTTAAGCACTGGAATGATTAATGACAGGGATGGTTATTATAGTGAATGAGGAAATTACACTAAAGCTTCTTAAAGGAGTGAGGGTAACCCAGCTTCACAGGAAAATGTCAACAGTGTAGAAGGAATGACAGACTACAGAATCACTTTTTTACAACCACCTTAAGGAATAAATGATTCAGTCAAGAATCACCAAGGACTACTATACTGGGTACAACACTGCCGAGGACAGGATATTCCCAGTCTCAACTACCACCCCAAGGATTACTTACTAGTTACAAAGGGAAAGGGTATCTTATAAGGGAGAAATCTGACAACAGCTGAATTAAGTTATCCTAACTTCAAATTGCCAATAATGGGACAAACTGGTATCGAGTGCCACTTGATATAGTAAGAATACATCGTATATGAAGAATTCCTGACAAAAATGTTTTAACTTCAACCCAATCATAAGGAGACAGTAAGACAAATCCAAGTTGAAGGATGTTCTGCAAAACACTGCCCTGAACTCTTCAAACTCTTTGATGAAGGGCACTGGGGGCTACTCTGGATCAAAAAGACTAAAGGGACATGACAATTAAAGACAATGTGTGATCCTTGAATGGATCCTGAAACTAAAAACAAAAGTTAACTAGCAGTGCTGGAAGAAATGTAAAATGATAAAGCTGATTTAGGAAGTCTGGCAATTCTTCAAAAAAATAAACACGGAGTTACCATATGACCCAGCAATTCCACTCCTAGGTATATCCTAGGCATGGACCCAAGAGAAATGAAAACATAGGCCTGTTCAAAAACCTGTATATCAACTTCCATCTAAGCATATTCATAGTAGTCAAAAGTGTAAATAACCCAAATCCATCAACTGATGAACAGATAAACAAAATGTGGGGTGTCTATACAATGAAACATTATTCAGCCATGAAAAGGAACGGAGTTTTGACACATGCCACAACATGGATGAACCTCAAAATCATTACAATGAGAGAAACCAGTCACAGAAGATCACACGTTAAATAAGATTTACGGGGCACCTGGGCGGCCCAGTTGGTTAAGTGTCTGACTTTTGATTTCTGCTCAGGTCATTACTTCACAGGTTTGTGAGACTGAGCCCCACATCGGGCTTGATGCTGACAGTGTGGAGCCTGCTTGGGATTCTCTCTCTCTGCCCCTCTTGTGCACTGGATCTCTCTCAAAGAAAAAAAGAAAAAAGATATTTACATGAAATACCCAGAAAAAAATAATCTATAGAGACAGAAAATAGAGATCAGTGGTTCCCTAAGGCTAGGAGGTGGGGTGGGGAAGATGAACAACTGCTAACAGGCACAGGCAGAGAGCTTCCTCTTAGGGTAATGAAAATATTTTAAAATTGATTGTGGTGATGGTTGCACAACTCTGTAGATGATAAAAACCACTCAACTGTACACTTTAAATGTTTTTGAGAGAGCAAGTGTGTGTGTGCAGAAGCAGAGGGGGAGGGGCAGAAGTGGGGGGGAAAGAGAGAAACCTAAGCAGGCTCCACGCTCAGCGTGCCCCAAAGGGGGCTCAATCCCTAAGACCCTGGGATCATGACCTAAGATGAAATCAAGAGTGGGACTCTTGGGGGCGCTTGGGTGGCGCAGTCGGTTAAGCGGCCGACTTCAGCCAGGTCACGATCTCACGGTCCGTGAGTTCGAGCCCCGCGTCGGGCTCTGGGCTGATGGCTCGGAGCCTGGAGCCTGTTTCCGATTCTGTGTCTCCCTCTCTCTCTGCCCCTCCCCCGTTCATGCTCTGTCTCTCTCTGTCCCAAAAATAAATAAACGTTGAAAAAAAAAATTTAAAAAAAAAAAAAGAGTGGGACTCTTGGGGAGTTTGGGTGGCTCAGTCGGTTGAGCATCCAACTTCCACTCAGGTCATGACCTCACCGTTCATGGGTTCAAACCCCATATTGGGCTCTGTGCTGACAGCTCAGAGCCTGAAGCCTGCTTCTCTCTCCCTCTCCCTCCCTCCCTCTCAAAAATAAGTCAACATTAAAAAAAAAAAAAAGACAACCAACTGAACCACCCCGGCACCCCTGAATTGTACACTTTAAATAGGTAAATTGGGGGCGCCTGGGTGGCTCAGTCGGTTGAGCGTCCGACTTCGGCTCAGGTCATGATCTCATGGTTCATGGGTTAGAGCCCCACATCAGGCTCTGTGCTAACAGCTCAGAGCCTGGAGCCTGTTTCAGATTCTGTGTCTCCCTCTCTCTCTGCCCCTCCACTGCTCAAGCTTTCCCTCTCTCAGAAATAAACAAACAAAAAAATAGGTGAATTGTATGGTATGTGAATTATATCCCAATAAAGTTGTTATTTTTAAAAACACAACTATAAAGGATACATCACTGTGATACCTGGGAAAATTAAATATAGAATATATATTAAATAATATTGTTATCAATGTTAATCTGAGTGTGGCAACTATGTTATGATCATGAAGGAGAATGTCCTTATTCTTAGGAGACACTGCCTAAAGGAATTATGGCTGAACTATTGCAATTGCATGGCTTAATCTTAAATGATTCAGCCAAAAACAAATGTGTTTACGTACATTCATTGTGTGCCCGCCATTTGTCAGAGAGCAAGAAAAGGCAAAGGTGGCAATTATTGCTAAGTGAAGGATATGCTGTGTATATCATACTATTCTTATAATCTTCCTGTAGTCTGAAAGTTTTCAAACTAAAAACTTGGGGGAAATACCAGAGAAGAATACAGTTTAGATTTGTATAGGCAAATAAGGGCTTCCTAGCCAGTGAGGATGCTAGTGTTTATTTTATCCTTAGTAAAAGGTCACTCTTCTTTGCTATGGAAAGATACAGACTACCACTTTCTATAAAATAAAATCCCACCTTTTCTCAGCATTAATATAGAGTATGTGAAATCTACCAATTGTGACAGCACAGGAAATTAATGTCTAAAGAACTGTGTATTACAGGCACATTTCACGAAGGGGCAAGCTGGTTTCTTACAAGGAACCATATGGTAATCATCAATATGCCATTGGCCTATTACTTAACTTTGAGGAACTACTTTGTAAAGATTATCTGGTGCCCAATTAAAAAAGAAAGAAATTAGACTCAGGTTTAAGATGCCTCTGGTTTTCTGAAAGTATTCTGAAAGGTCATTCAAAAGGACTTCAAAATTTATATTTTTCATTCATGTATTTATTCCACATTCAAAATAAATCACAATTTAAAGCCATAACATTTTGAAAAGGTAAAGGAGAATCTGTGTCACAGCTGCATTAATAAAACACACTGCTCTAAAGTGCAACACTAAACAGGTGTTCTCTGTTCCCAAGGTGGAATAAATACATAACAATTACACATAAAATTTCACTAGTGATCGGAGATGAGGCAAATAACCCTTGGAAACAAACTGCCCGATGAACAGAGGCAGGCAACAAATAATTTTTCTTAACATCTTGTCACAAGAAGGAAAAATCCCTAAGGTGTCTACTAACTCAAACTCCTGTTTCATGCTCCTGACCTCGGCTTCTGTCTTCCTTCCTCAGTCACATCCAAATCCAGAAAGGCTTCTGCACCCCATGCTCAAAAACACCACCATAAGTCCCTAAGGGTCTCCGCACAGACTGCTGTTAATGAGCCTGTGTGCAACCTTCATCCAACCTCCAGGGAAATCAGGAGCTCAAAGAGCAGCAGCATTTCTTTAAACAATAGTCTTAACTATCCAATGAGCTCTGATGGACCATGTGCATTTCATAAACAAACCAAAATATGGCCTTAATATCTATTTTTCTGGGAAAATGTTAAGTAAACCATTCAAGTAAAAAAGAAAATGTTTACACAACAATGAAAAATGAAAATTCAAAGGGTTTATGCCAAAAAGCAAACCAGTCCTCTGCAGCCTAACTCATTTGTTTTTGGGCTGCGAAGCCATGTAGAGAGCAATCAGGCAGTAGATGGTCCCTCCCACTGTCAGCGCCATGGTGGTCCGGTACAACATTTGGTCAGGCAGGCCTCGTTTTAGGTGGATGGGCACACCATCGGACTTCTGGAAAGCAAGGATTATCAAGGACATGGTTAATAAGAAGACTTTACAGTTTAGGCTAATAGGTCTTCATAACTAAGCCATCAACACACTGCAGGGGAAAAACCCCCAATCCCTTACAATCCTGACTCAACAGTGGTGTACATTTTCTTAAATACGCAACTAAAGCTTGGAAGGCCAAAGTCATTCTCCAAAATGGGGCCTCAGGAACCTGCATGCAACAAATTTCAAGTTTCTAAGGAATTTATCATATATTGCTTAACTAGGCCAGTCGCACTGGTGAATTTCTTTTAAAGGCAAAAGTTAACCCACAGCTAAATGACTGCAGGCACAAGACACGCTCCACATTTAGTTTGACTTCTGATCATTAGTCAGTGATGTCTGAGCACACCAGGTCAGTTAGTAGGCTCAAGTCCATGTTGTATTCAGTTTCTTTCCATTAAGCTGGTAAACCCTTGTTTAAAAAGAAAAAGACTCTAGGGGCACCTGGCTGGCTCAGCTGGTAGAGCAGGTAACTCTTAATCTCAGGGTTGTGAGTTCAAACCCTGGGCCTGGAGCCTACTTAAAAAGATAACAAAACCTTTAAAAAAGAGAGTCTCCATAAAATGTTTAATCCATTATTTTGCGCAGTCTCCAAACTCCCTCCCCCACTATAACTCAAGACTCCAGATGCCCAATCAAGTCTTATTTATCAGATTAAAAAGGGATTAACCTAAAAAAAAAAAAAAAAAAAAAAAAGGGATTAACCTGACCAAAAGTCCCCAAGCCAGTCCTGAATCTGCACATATTTCTGAGGATATGGGAAGCTACCTTCTAGCAACAGCAATAACAAACACTCGCTCCCACAGCACCAGAGATGCAGCCGGGCCACTGACCTCTCAATTATCTGTATGTAGATTAACATTAATAATATTCTGAAATCCAATTCTGGCTGCTCTCTGTTGATCAGCAAACCCAAGAGAGCCTCTTCTAACAGCTCAGTGATTTTTAATATCAAGCAAGCAAAAACAATTAGAAGAAAACTCATTGCCAAAATAACAAGTCATTCTCTAGTGTCTCCTCTAGTGTTTTCTCTCACCTGGAAAAGCTTCTGCAGCTCAGGAACTTTGTTTTTCCCAGCATAATCATATGCAGTAAAATCAGAACTCAGTTTGGTGGGTGTGGCAAATATGATAGGCGGTGCTTCTGTGGAAACCACAGGCCTTAATCCCTGTAAGAAAAAGGAAAATGTCAAGTTGAAAGCATGTCTGGGCATATGAACAACCTTCAACAAGCAGGCTATCTGGAATCATGGAGGCAGTCATTCAACCACACAAGAGGGAAGGAAAGGCTCTCCAAGTTTGCATTACAAGGCCTTTAATTTTAAGATTTAAAGTCCTTAAACTTTTAACAAAACACTTTCCCACAGCAAACCCCATCAAGAATTCCCTGCCATTAAGATGGGGGTTTGAGGTGAGGGAGAGAGAAGCAAACAATCACAAAAGCCCAATCTGAGCTTCCAGAAAACCTATTATGTCTACCTTCCTATCAAATCAATAAAACATTTTTAAGATTTTTATTTTTGAGAGCGAGAGTGAGTGAGCGAGCGAGAGAGAGAGAGAGAGAGAGAGAGAGAGAGAATGAATGGGGGAGGGGCAGAGGGAAGGAGACACAGAACCCAAAGCTGCCTCCAGGCTCTGAGCTGTCAGCACAGAGCCCAATGTAGGGCTCAAACTCATGAACGGTGAGATCATAACCTGAAATGAAGTCAGATGCTTAACTGACTCTGCCACCCAGGTGCCCCTCAATAAAACATTTTTAACCTGTATGAACTTTTGGCTACATTTCAAAAGGGACTTGGCTGTCCCTTTTCTCCCCCTGGGTGAGCTGATGTACTAACACAGGATTTCTAACCCCAGAGTAGACTTCAGAAACTTTCCAGACACACTGTAAAGAAAAAGCCCAATCTGGAAGAGCCTGCAATGGTAAGAGACTTGTCTTTCAGGACCAGAAAACAAAAAAATTAGAGCAATTGAAATTTCCGGCATTAATAAGCCCATAAGTTAAAAAACAAATAATAAAACTTAAGGAAACTTCAATGTTCTCATCTGTGACATGTATACAAAAGTAATAGTATCTACCACTGAAAAAACAGCATGAGATAATAAATATGTGCTTAACATTGAATATTTACAGTCAATAAATATAAACAGAAGGAGACTTGGGAGTTAACACAGGTTTGCTATTAGCAACTCCCAGAGCCATATGGATAGAAGGACCCACAGGCTTAAAAAGAACTTAAAGGGGAAGAAAAACAAAGTACTGTTACAGGCTATGCCAAGTAAAAGAAGCTCGTCAAAAGACCACAGATTATATGATCCCATTCATATGAAAGTCCAAAGCAAGAAAACCTAGAAAAACGTAAAGTAGATAAGCAGCTGCTTAGGGCTGGGGAATAAGCAATAGGGGGGTGATAACTGCAGGCTATAGGTTTCTTCTCAAGGGCATGAAAATGCTCTAAAATTAATGCGGTAATGGTTGCACATGGTTACACTAAAACACTGAGTTGTACACTTTAAATGAGTGAATGTATGGTATGTGAATTATATTTCAATAAAGCTATTTTAAAAAAAAAGGAACCCAAGGGAAACTCTGGTTTTCTATCTGATGGAGTAAATCTACAGTGGCAAATACAGATAAAGATGGTTCTCCAAAATAACCTGCACATTAAGACAGGAGCTAGAGTTACAAACCAATAAAACACATCCTTTTATATTAAATTCTAACTACAAAAAATAAAAACTTAAAGTTAGGAAGCAGAGTTCAAGCCCACCCTCTTCTATTTTACAGATGAAGGAGGAAAAAAAACCCTTTGCTCAAATTAACATAGTTGTCAGACCCCTGGTTCTTGATCTCTTCAAAGAAATATAAATTTACCTATAACTGACAAGACCTAAAGATCATATTATTGAAAGCCTCAATGATACTCCTACCAGGTAAGCATTAGGATCAACAGGGCAACAAAAAAGCATTAAAGCAAACTTGGGTTTCGGTCCTAGACGGCAGCATAGAAAGACGCTGAACTCACCTCCTCCCAGGAACACACCAGATCTACACCTACATAGAGAGCAATTCCTCCTGAATAAGAACTGAAGGCTGATTCAACAGCTTCCACACAACAAAGGATAGACTGACCACACAGAGAACAGCTGGAGACAGAGATGGGGGGAAGGGGGGTGTTAACAATAGAAATGTAACAACAGGAATCCCACCCTGATAGGAGGAACTGAAGTAGGGAGGGATAGCACAGATAGGCCTGCACAGATTCACCCAACCTGAGCCATGGCAAAAAAAACCCAAAAAAACAAAAAACCACACACACACAACAGTATAAACAGTAAATAGACTGTAAGTGAAGGAAACCCATTTATTAACCCTAGAGCAACTACTAAATGGTAGGGGAACTGTTAGAACTCTCTTTGGTTAGAAGGTGCTAGCAAGCACCATTAGGTTCCCCCCTCTACCTTGATAGTGCAGATGGGAGCAGGCACTCTAGCCAGCCTGTACCCTCTAGCCCCAGGCCCTAGCCCACACACCAGCTGCAGGTGTCCCCCACCACATGCACCTGCCTCACTTCCAACGGTCCCACCAAGGTGCTACCCCAGCCTGCACCAACTACAGCCCTAGCTATCTCACCAAGGTGGCCCAGGCAAGAAGCACCCTGGGACACCCGGGCCTGCATCTGCTTTAGCTCCAGCCAGCCAGGGTACTTCCTATGCAGAGCACCCAAACCCATACCTGCCCTACCAGAGGCTCTTTCAGCCATCCCACTAGGGAGAGGCCCAAGGTGGAGAGCCTGAGGACAACCCAGCTCCTGCTGTCCCAGTAGGGCAGCACTGGAACCAAGCACTCCTGAACCACCTGGTCTGAACTCACCCCAGCTCCCACCATCCCACAGGGAATGTGCCCTGTGAATGTGCCCTCAGCCCATGCTCACTACAGCTCTAGCCAAACAAAGCCACCAGGCACACACAGTCTATAGAAGGCACATTCCTACACAAAGCTACCCCTTTAAGACTGGAGAAGGTAACTGTTTCACCTAATTCATAGAAACAAACATAGACCGTCAAACAAAATGAGAAAAAAGAATACATTCCAAAGAAAAGAACAAAACTTCAGAAAAAGAACCCAAAAAAATGGAGATAAGCAATCTACCTGATAAAGAGTTCAAAGCAATGGTCATAAAGATGCTCACCGGAATTGAGGAAGAGTTTAAGAGAACTCAAAGAAGAACTAGGAAAGAACCAATCAGTGTTGAAAAATACAGTAACTGAAATGAAAAACCACTAGAAGGAATCAGCAGATTAGAAGATACAGATAAACAGATCAACAATCTGGAAGACAAAGTAACAGAAAGCACCCAAGCTGAACGGCAAAAGGAAAGAATAAGAAAAAATGAGGATGGGGCACCTGGGTGGCTCAGTAGGTTGAGCACCTGACTTCAGCTCAGGTCATGATCTCATGGTTCACGAGTTCAAGTCCAACATCTGGCTCTATGCTGACAGCTCAGCCTGGAGCCTGCTTCGGATTCTGTGTTCTCTCTCTCTCTCTCTCTCTCTCTCTCTCTCTCTCTTTCTCTGCCCCTTCCCCTCCCCCGCTCACACTCTCTCTCAAAAATAAAAACATTAAAAAATAAAAGAAAAAAATGTGGATAGGTTAAAGGGACCCATATGATAATGTCAACTGTACTACTATTCACATTATAGGGGTCCTGGAAGGAAAAGAGAGAAAGGGGCAGAAAAGTTATTTAAAGAAATAACAGCTGAAAACTTCTCTAACCTGGGAAAAGCAGACATCTAGGTTCAGGAAGCAGAGAAAGTCCCAAACAAGATGAACCCAGGAAGGTCCGTACCAAGACACAATAACAACAAAATGTCAAAAATTAAAGACAGAATCTTAAAAAGAGCAAGAGATAAGCAACTAATTATGTACAAAGAAAACCCCATAAAGGCTATCAGCTGATTTTCCAGCAAAATCAGTGCAGACCAGAAAGGAGTGGCACAATATATGCAAAGCATTGACTGAAAGGAAAAACCCTATAACCAAGAATGCTCCACCTGACCAGATTATCATTCAGAACTGAAGGACAAATAAGAGTTTCCCAGACAAAAGTTAAAGAAGTTCATCACCACTTAACTAACCTTAGAAGAAATGTTAAAGGGACTTTAAGTGGAAAAGAAAAGGCCATAACTAAAAGAAAAATATGAAAGGAAAAAAACTTCACTGGTAAAAACAAACATAATAAAGGTAGTAAATCAATCACTTATAAAACTGGTATGAAAGTTCAAAGACAAGAGTAGTAAAATCAATTACATCTAAAAATTTTGCTGAGGGGTGCCTGAGGGGCTCAGCGGGTTAAGTGTCCAACTCTTGATTTTGGCTCGGGTCATGATCTCACAACTCGTGGAATCAAGCCCCATGTCAGGCTCTGCGCTGACAGCATGAAGGCTGCTTGGGATTCTCTCTCTACCTCTCTCTGCCCCTCTCCTCCTCCTGCTTGTGTTCTCTCTCAAAATAAATATTAATAAAAAATTTGTTGGGGTGCCTGTGTGGCTCAGTCAGTTAAGCGTCCGACTTCAGCTCAGGTCATGGGTTCAGCTCAATCTCACCGTTCATGGGTTCAAGCCCCACATCAGGCTCTGTGCTGACAGCTCAGAGCCCAGAGCCTGCTTCAGATTCTGTGTCTCCCTCTCTCTCTCTGCCCCTCCCCTGCTCACACTCTGTCTCTATCTCAAAAATAAACATTAAAGAAAAATTTTTTTAATTCACTGATAGTCACAAAATAAAAAGATGTAAAATATGACATTATACACATAAAACATGGGGGAGGGTTTATTATGTAGTGCTTTTAGAATGTGTTTGAACTTAAGCAACCATCAACTTAATATAGACTGCTATATACTTAGGATGTTATATATGAACCTCATGCTAACCATACACCTATAAAAATCCACAAAGAATAAAAAGAAAGGAATCCAAGTAAAACACTAAAGTCATCAATTAAAAGAGAAGCAAGTAGAAGAAACAAAACCTACAAAAACAATAAGAACACAATTGACACAACAGCAATAAGCATAAACCTGTCAATTATTACTTTAAATGTAAATGGTCTAAATACTCCAATCAAAAGACAAGGTGACTCAATGAATAAAAAACAAGACCCATCTATATGCTGCCTACCAGAGGCTCTTTCAGTCCTAAAGATGCATACAAACTGAAAGTTAAGGGACATAAAAAATATATATATTCCCCACATAAATGGAAGCAAAAAGAAAGCTGGGATAGCAAACTTAATGTCAGACAAAGTAGAATTTAAAACAAAGACAGTAAAGGGGCACCTGGGTGGCTCAGGTGGTTAACTGTCTAACTTGAGCTCAGGCTAAGATCGTGTAGTTAGTGAATTCAAGCCTCACATTGGTGTTTGTGCTGACAGCTCAGAACCTGGAGCCTGCTTCAGATTCTGTGTCTCCCTCTCTCTCTGCCCCTTCCCCACCCATGTGAGAGCTCTCACAAAAATAAATTAACATTAAAAAAATTTTAGAACAAAAATTCTAATAAGAGACAAAGAAGGGCATTATATAAAGGGATTAATCCAACAAGATGATATAACAACTGTAAATATCCATGCACCCAACACAGGGGCACCATATACAGAGCAAATAGAAATAGGCACAAAGGGAGAAATTGACAGTAACACAATAACAGCAGGGGACTTTAACAACCCACTTACATCAATGGATAAAGCATCCAGACATAAAAATCAATATGGCTTTGAACAACATTAAACCAGACAGACCTAGCAGATATATATAGAATATTCCATCCCAAAACAGCAGAATATACATTCTTTTCAAGTGTACGTGGAACATTCTCCAGGACAGATTACATATTAGGCCACAAAACAAGTCTCAATTAATTTAACAAGACAGAGCATCTTCTCCAATCACAACAGTATGAAACCAGAAATCAATTACAGGGGAAAAAAATGGAAAAAAACAAAAACACATGGAGGCTAAACAACATGCTCCTAAACAACCCATGGGTCAAAGAAGAAATCAAAAGGGAAATTTAAAAATCCATGGAGAAATGAAAATGGAAACAATGTTCAAAATCTCTGGGATACAACAAAAGCAGTTCTAAGAGGGAAGTTTATAGCAATGAAGGTCCACTTCAAGAAACAAGAAATATCTCAATCTTAACTTTACACCTAAAGGAACCAGAAAAAGAACAAAGACCAAAGTTAGTAGAAAGAAGAAAATAACAATTATAGTAGAACGAAGTTAAACACAGACTAATAGTAGAAATAAGTGAAATGGGGACTAAAAAAAGATCAATGAAACTAAGAGCTAGTTCTGCAAAAAGATAAACGAAATTGATAAACCTTTAGCCAGACTTACCGAGAAAAAGAGACCTCAAACAAAATCACAAATAGAAGTTACAACTGACACCACAGAAATACAAAGGATTATAAGAGACTATTATGAAAATTATATGCCAACAAGTTGGACAACTTAGAAGAAATGGATAAATTCCTACAAACATGCAATTCTTCGAAGACTCAATCAGGAAGAAATAGAAAACCTGACGGGGCGCCTGGGTGGCGCAGTCGGTTAAGCGTCCGACTTCAGCCAGGTCACGATCTCGCGGTCCGTGAGTTCGAGCCCTGCGTCGGGCTCTGGGCTGATGGCTCGGAGCCTGGAGCCTGTTTCCGATTCTGTGTCTCCCTCTCTCTCTGCCCCTCCCCCGTTCATGCTCTGTCTCTCTCTGTCCCAAAAATAAATAAAATAAAATAAATAAATAAATAAATAAATAAATAAATAAATAAACGTTGAAAAAAAAAAGAAAACCTGAGCAGACCAATTATTAGCAGTGAAAGTGAATCTGTAATAAAAAAAAAAAAAACCTCCCAAGAAAGAGAAGCCCAGGACCACAGGCTTCACAAGCAAATTCTACTAAACATTTAAAGAAGAGTTAAGGGGCACCTGGGTGGCTCAGTCGGTTAAGCATCCGACTTTGGCTCAGGTCATGATCTCTCAGTTCGTGAGTTCGAGCCCTACGTCAGGTTCTGTGCTGACAGCTCAGAGCCTGCAGCCTGCTTCAGATTCTGTGTCTCCCTCTCTCTCTCTGCCCCTCCCCTGCTCACACTCTGTTTCTCTCTCTCTCAAAAATAAAATAAACATTAAAAAAAAATAATAAGAGGGGCACCTGGGTGGCTCAGTGAAGCATCTGACTTTAACTCAGGTCTGGTCTTGCGATTCACGAGTTCAAACCCCATGTCAGGCTCTATGCTGACAGCTCAGAGCCTGGATCCTGTTTCAGATTCTATTTCTCCCTCTCTCTATGCCTCTGTCACTGTCTCTTAAAAATAAATGTTAAAAATTTTTTTAAATAAAAAAATAGTAAGAAAAAAGAGAGTTAACACTTATCTTTCTCAAATGGTTCCAAAAAACTCTTCCAAATTCATTCTACAAAGCGAGCATTACCCTGATAACAAAACCAAAGACAATACAAATTTTATGTATATAGATATAGATGTATATAGATATATAGATATATCTAACAGTCCAGTATCTCTGATGAATACAGATGCAAAAAATACTCAACAAAATTAGCAAACTAAATTCAACAATACATTAAAAAGATCATTCACCACGATCAAGTGGGATTTACTCCAGGATGCAAGATTGGTTTCATATCCACAAATCAAAGTGATACACAACATTAACAAAATGAAGGATAAAAATCACATTATCACCTCAACAGATGAGAAAAAACATCGGACCCATTCATGATAAAAACTCTCAACAAAGTGGGTTTAGAGGGAACATACCTCAACATAATAAAGACCATATATAGCAAATCTACAGCTAACATCATACTCAATGGTGGAAAGTGAAAGCTTTTTCTCTAAGATCAGGAACAAGACAAGGATGTCCATTTTCACTTTTATTCAACACAGTATTGGAAGACTTAGCCACAGTAATCAAACAAGAAAAAGAAATAAAACATATCCTAATTGGTAAGAGAAAAGTAAAAACTTTCACTATTTGCAGCTGACATAAGAAAAACCCTAGGGGCACCTGGATGGCTCAGTCAGCTGAGTGTCTGACTCACAATTTCAGCTCAAGTCATGATCCCAGGGTGTGAGATTGAGCCCTGCTTAAGATTCTCTCCCTCTGTCCCTCTCTCCTGTTCATGTTCTCTCTCTAAAAAATAAAAAAATTAAAAAAGAAAAAGAAAAAGGAAAAGAAAACCCTAAAGGCTCAACCAAAAAACTATTACAATACATGTAAAGTTGCAAGATACAAAATTAAAGAAACCTGTGGCATTTTGATATCTACTAACAATGAAGAAGCAGAGAGATTAAGGAAACAATCCCAATTACAACTGCATCAAAAAGAATAAAATATCTAAGGAATAAATTTAACCAAGGAGGTCAAAGACCTGCACTTCAAAAACTATTAAGACAGTAATGAAAGAAATTGAAGACACACATAAATGAAAAAATATACCAGGCTCATTAATTGGAAGAATTCATACTGTTACAATGCCCACATAACCCAAAGCAACCTACATATCCAATGCAATCCCTATCAAAATACCAATAAGATTTTTCACAGACCTAGAATAACCCTAAAATTTGTACGGAATCACAAAAGATCCCAAATAGCCAAAGCAATCTTGAGAAAGAACAAAGCTAAAGTTATCACAATCGCAAATTTCAAGATATACTAAAAGCTACAGTAATCAAAACAGTATGGTACTGGCACTAAAACACAGATCAACAGAACAGAATACAGAGCCCAGAAATACAACACTGACACTTATATGGTCAACCCTACAACAAAGGAGACAAAAATATACAATGGGGAAATGACAGTCTCTTCATTAATAGTGTTATTAAAACTGGACAGCTACATGCAAAAGAATGAAACTGGGGGCACCTGACTGGCTCAGTGGCACAGCATGTGACTCTAGATTCTAGGGTCATGAGTTCAAGCCCTACACTGGGCATAGAGCTTACTTTATTTTATTGTATTTATTTTTTTAATGTTTATTTTTCAGAGAGAGACAGAGCACGAGCAGGGGAGGGGCAAAGAGAGAGGGAGACACAGAACCCAAAGCAAGCTCTGGGCTCTGAGCTGTCAGCACAGAGCACGATGTGCAGCTCAAACCCATGAACTGTGAGATCATGACCTGAGCTGAAGCGGGACACTTAACCAACTGAGCCACCCAGGTGCCCCTAGAGCTTACTTTAAAAAAAAAAAAAAAAAAAAAATGCTTTTGACTTTTGGCGGAGAAGGTGAAGGTGCAACTGTTTTTGGTCATCCCAAATCTGGGTTCATCCAGCCACCTTCACCAGGCCACCTAAGTTCAACCCTAATGAGATCAAAGTCATATATAGAGGTGCACCAATGGGAAAGTTGATGCCATGTGTGCCCTGACCCACAAAATCAGCTGCCTGAGTCTGACTCCAAAAAAGGTTGGTGATGACATAGCCAAGGCAACTGGTGATTGGAAGGATCTAGGGATTACAGCGAAACTGACCATTCCAAATAGATAAACCCAGATTAAAGTGGGACCTTCTTGCCTCTGCTGATTGTCAAAGCCCTCAAGGAACTACCATGAGACAGAAAGAAGCAGAGAACTATTAAGCAGAGTGGAAATATCATTTTTGATAAGTCTGTCAACACTGCCTGACAGATGTGGCACCAATCTTTAGGGGCGCCTGGGTGGCTCAGTCGAGCGTCCAACTTTGGCTCAGGTCATGATCTCGCGGTCTGTGAGTTCGAGCCCCACATCGGGCTCTGTGCTGACAGCTCAGAGCCTGGAGCCTGCTTCGGATTCTGTGTCTCCCTCCCTCTCTGCCCCTCTCCCGCTCATGCTCTATGTGTGTGTGTCTCTATGTCAAAAATAAATAAACATTAAAAAAAAAAAAAGCAAAAATAAATTGGGACTACGTCAAACTAAAAACCTTTTTGCACAGTGAAGGAAACCAACAAAACAAAAAGGCAACCTACTGAAGGGAGAAGATCTGTGCAAATGATACATCCAGTAAGGGGTTAATATCTAAACTACATAAAGAACTTATACAACTCAATACCAAAAAAAGTACAGAAGACCTGGAACACACGTTTTCCAAAGACGACTTACAGACGGCCAACAAGACACATAAAAAGTTGTTCAATATCACTAATTATCAGGGAAATACAAATCAAAACCACAGTGAGGTATCACCTTACACCACTTAGAATGGCAAGTATCAAAAAGACAAGAAACAAGTGCTGGCAAGGATGTAAGGAAAAAACAAACCTCATCCACTGTTGATGGAAATACAGACTGGTACACCCATTATGGAAACAGTAATGCAGGTTCCTCAAAAAATTAAAAATACAAATCCCATACAAACCAGTAATTCTGCTTCTGGGTATTTACTCGAAGAAAACAAAAATGTCAGTTCTAAAAGATAAGCGCACCCCTGTGTTTACTGCAGTATTATTTACAATAGCCAAAATACAAAAACAACTTAAGTGTCCACTAACAGATGAATGGATAAAGAAGATATGGAATAATATTCAGCCATAAAAATGATGTCTTGCCATTGGCCAACAACCTGGATAGGAATGAGGGTACTCTAAATGAAATAAGTCAGGCAGAAAAAAACAAATACCATTATTATTCTACTTAAGTGTGGAATCTAAAAAATAAACAAAAAATATACACAGACCCACAAATACAAAGAACAAACTGGTGGTTGCCAGAGGGGAGGGGGACCGAGAGAATGAAAGAGGTGAAGGAAATAAAGAGGTACAAATATCCAGTTATAAAATACATGCCAGGAAGATGAAAAGTATAGTATAGTCAATAATGCCGTAATCGCTTTGTAAGGTGACAGATAGTAAGTACACTTACTGTAGTAAGCATTTTGTAATGTATATAATTGTGAAATCACTACGTTGTATACACCTAAAACTAATACTGTAAATCAACTACACTTCAATTAAACTCCCTCCTCCAAAAGTAAACTTGGTTTCTATTTCTTTGACATAGTCACACAAATGGGAATTATCTGCACTGCATTCACTCACTCAGCACGTATTACTGAACACTTAGTGAAAATACACGATGAAGAAGACAGATTCGATCTCTGCCATTATGGACATTAATGTTATGGAATAACAGCCACTAATTATCTACTGAGCCCTTGTTATACACCCAGCATCCTGTCAAACATTTCACAGCATCATCTCATTTAATCCTGCCAGCAAACCTACCAAGATGTTACTGTTTCTATTTTATAGAGGAGAAAACTAGATCAGAGAGGGTAACTTGCCTAAGAGCATGTTGCAAAAAAGATGGAGTTTAGTGCCAAAATTCAGGCCTCTCTAAAGTCCAGAGACTTGGTTTGTTTTCTGCTTTTTAATTTTCTTTTTTAACATTTATTTATTTGAGAGAGAGAGAGAGAGACACAGAGTGAGCGAGCACGCACACATGCGTGCGAGTGTGAGTGGAGGAGGGGCAGAGAGAGACAGAGAGAGAGTCAGTGAGTCACAGATTCAGAAGCAGGCTCCAGGCTCTCAGCTGTCAGCACAGAGCCTAATGTGGGGCTCGAACTCATGAACTGTGAGATCATGACCTGAGTTGAAGTTAGATGCTTAACCAACTGTGCCACCCAGGCGCCCCTGAGAGACTTGGGTTTTTAAGTATTCCACTACCTGCCCCCACTGCCCCTCTCAACTACTGCTTAAAAGCAATAATTCATGTAAAGTTTGGTGAGTAAGCCACTAGTCTAAATTTAGTAATATAATACACTCAGACTCACAAGGATTCAGAGATGGGAAGAGAGGCCCTAACGACTGAGATAAGAAGGCAAAAAAGGATCGCTCTTTGAACTGAAAATTTTAACATGTGAGCTCTGTATTTTCTCCTCTAAGGATTTCTCCTTGAATGCAAAAATTGAAAAATCCTTTATACCAAGCATCTCCAAAAATGGTTTGAAATTAAATTCTTGTTTTGACAGGACTAATGTGGAGCATTTTTAGAAAGGATTATACCTAATTGCTCAGTGTTTGTTCACCCATCAAGTGATTCAGAACTACAGCAGCTGTTGAACAATATCTGAAAACAGGAGTATCAACCATCTGAATGGTTTTAAGTAATTCCGTATTTCCATTTAGAATACTGTAAAAGTTTGGAATATAGAATTTTAAAATTACCTATAATCCCATTACCTTATCCCATCAACCATTATGAATTGTATATTCTCCTCCAATCTTTCTTCATATGCATATTTTAACATCATAAAATTCTACATCCTCAGAATCCTACAAAACCTTCATGAATATTCTTCACATCAACCCTGTAAATAAGGTATTATCAGCCCAAGTTACAGATGATTAAAACAAAGCTCAGAGATTCCATTAGGAAGATGGGATTCAAACCTACACAATTTTATTATACCATACAATCAATAATTCAACTGTCCTGGCCCCACCAATAAAAAGAATGGATATTCATCTATCTGTCATTAAACCTCCTAACAATTTAAAAGCAGTCAATGTTTCCAATGTTTCAAGGCAGCTAGACAAGACTGACACTGGGGTTCTCAAGAGTTCTCAAGAGTGGAACCAAGAAGCTGTATTTACAGGAAAGTAAATCCCTTCATGCATGCCTCTTCCAGGGTTGCAGCTGTCCCAATATAGAATTATGAGCCTCCCCATCTGAAAACTGACAACAGCATAGTTACAGGTTTTCTGGCCCAAATCCTTGGAATCATTCTTAATTCTGCACACACACTGTAAATCCTTATGGCTCTACCTTCAAAATCTATTCAGAATCTGACCACCACGTCTCACCCATCTCCACCAATGCATACTCTGGTCCAAGCCCCTGGATTTTTTTTTTTTTTTTTTTAATTTACAGAAAACAAGATCAAGGGAGGAGCAGAGAAAGAGGGAGATTATGACCGGAGCCGGTGTCAAGCCTCGAAGGCTCAACCAATTGAGCCACCCAGGTGCCCCCAAACCCCTGGATCTTTATGACACCCTCTTAACTGCTCACCCTCCTTCCATTTCCACACTTGCTACCCTGCATTCTACTCTTAATGCAGCAACCAGTGATTGGAGAGATCACTACTCAGCTCAAACCTCTCCCAAAGCGTCCTATCTCACTGAGCTAAACCCAAAATTACTACAATGGCTTCCAGGGCCACATGAGATGCACCCTTCAAACCCCACCACCCCGCCACCAACATCATCCCCTCTCCCCACCCCAGCCCACTAGACAAGCCCCTTAAATCTCCCAGGCATCAGGCATTGTTCCCTCTACCTACAATGCTCTTCTCTAGGTATCCACGTGGCTGGCACCCTCACCTCCTTCAGGTCTTTGCCCATGTGTCACCTTCTCAGTGAGACATTCCCTCACCACCCTTTTAAACTGCATGTCCTCCCACTTACCCTCTTTCTCCACAGCACTTATCAGCACCTAGCATATTGTATTTTACTTCATTTACTGTGTCTCTCCGACTGCAATGGAAGCCCCATGAGGGCAGGTTTTGTTCACTGCTCTTACTTTCCTAGACTTAAAAAAGCAAAAAGCACATTCAATAAACATCTGTTGCAAGTATAAATAAGCTATAGCTTCACAACAATGTAGACTTGAGTATTTCAGAACCAAAGTCATGTAAACCAAATCAGCACTTGATGGCAGAGCCTCCCATACCTCCCACGAAGAAGAAAACTAGTGAATGAATGCTGTTCTTAAAATAGTGGACTGTAGACCAAATGGAAATCACAGGTTTTGCTGGGGTTTTTTTGTGTTTTTTTTTTTAATGTTTATTTTTGGAGAGAGAGAGAGAGAGAGAGCACAAGCAGAGGATGGGCAAAGAGAGGGAGACACAGAATCCGAAGCAGGTTCCAGGCTCTGAGCTGTCAGCACAGAGCCCGACGCGGGGCTCGAACTCACGAACCATGAGATCATGACCCAAGCCGAAGTCGGACACTCAACTGACTGAGCCACCCAGGCGCCCCGGTTTTGCTTTTTAATAGCAAATCTCTTAGCTATTTACACAATCACTACCCCTACAGTTAAAACCATTCAACCACAACCATTTAGCAGTTGAATTCTTCTTAGTCTAATTGCTCCAAAATAATTTTAAGATTTTATTTTTAAGTAATCTCTACACTCAACACAGACTGAAACTCACAACCCCAAGATCCAAGAGAGCCAGCTCCACCAAACGAGGCAGCCAAGGGCCCCTACTACTTGCTCCAAATTTTTAGAGACGTACGCTTGATTTTTTTCCCCCTGAAGTTGACTGGCCCAAGTTTCCCTTTTGCTCTACCTTTTAGGTTTGAGAAAGAGAAGAAATAAGAGAATTACCCAATTTTTTTTTTTTTTTTTTTAATTTTTAGGGGCACCTGGGTGGCTCAGTCAGCTAAGCGTCTGACTTCAGCTCAAGTCATGATCTCACAGTCTGAGTTTGAGCCCCGCGTCGGGCTCTGTAATGACAGCTCAGAGCCTGGACCCTGTTTCGGACTCTGTCTCCCTCTCTTTCTGCTCCTCTCCTGCTCGTGCTCTCTCTTTCTCTCAAAAACAAATATTTTAAAAAAAAATTTTTTTTAACTGATAGAAACCAAAAACCTCTTGCACTCTGATTTAGGACTAGAATCAAGTTTCAATCTGCAGTGACTCAAGTTATTCCTAACTGCCAGCTAGATATCACCACCTCCATGTTTCCCAGACACGTCACACTCTGCGAGTCCTAAATTCACCCAGTTTCTCACAAATCTATTCAGGAGCCCCCTGTGTTTAAGGACAGCACCACCCTCCTCTCATTACTGTCATCTCAGAGTCCTCCTTTCTCATTTCCACAATCTCCCTCATCAGTCACTAAGTCCTTATGTCCCAGACGTCTGTTTCTCCTTTCCCCACTCAGAAGACCCTGAACTATTCTATGGGTATAAGAGGCATCCCTGGCACTGGTCTCTCCCAGTAGACTAACTTTTCGAAGCACAGCTCTGGTTATGATACTTGTTCCTCCATCATAAACCTTCATGCAACTAAAGGTAAGAAGTATGTCCTTGTTCCAACCTCTGGATAAGACTCTACCACAACTTTCTGCATCAAGTTGCTTTGCAAATTCCTATTTGTTTCTCACAAAATTAAGTCCTACCATCCTAGACCCTTCATGACCTATCTCCACCTACCACAACTAAACTTACTACTCAGTGATTCCCCTGCAGCAGCCCCCACCCCATCACTCCCACAAGTCCCTTTACCTAGAAGGTCATCCTGCCCTCTTAATTAGAAGAACTGTTGGGTCATAAGGTAAACACGTTTCTTGTTTCTTTTTTTTAATTTTTAACGTTTATTTATTTTTGAGAGAGAGTGTGCACACAAGCGGAGGAGGGGCAGAGAGAGAAAGAGAGAGAGACATAGAATCTGAAGCAGGCTCCAGGCTGAGTTGTCAGCACAGAGCCCGACACGGGGCTCGAACCCATGGACTGCAAGATCATGACCTGAGCCAAAGTCAGACACTTAAATGAATGAACCACCCAGGCACCCCAAAATGTTCACTTTTTAAGAAACTACTGGACTATTTCCAAAGTGGCTGTGTGGTAGGGTCCCCTAAGGAAAGAAAAAAACCTCAAGGCAACCTGACCTATACGCATAAATGACAACATCCCTCACAACCTTGTTAACAGAAGACCACTTAATCAAACTACATGTTTGTGTGTTACCATATAGGGGAGACAAAGAAGTAAAAAACGTCTTAAAAAACTACGCCACGTGGCATTCAGGGCTCAGCGCTTTGTGTACAAACCCAACTGAGCAGTGTCGGCAAGAATAAAGTTGCTTCCTGGAAAGAAAAGCCTTGGTGTCACCACCCCTGTGGGAGAATCCTGCTACAGCTGAATCATTTTACATTCCCACCAGCAATACGGTAGGGGTCCTGTTTCGCCATTCTAACACCTGTTGTCTGTCTTCTGATTTTAGCAGGTGTGAAGTGGTATCTCACTGTAGTTTTGATTTGCATTTCCCTAATGACTAATGATGTTGAGCATCTTTCCGTGTTTATTAGCCTCAATTTATTTTGACATAGGACACAAAAAGGAAAATACTTTTCTATCAACCACTGGAAAATACAATTACTTATCAAACTGATCTACCTGTACCATTGTTAGCAAACTAGCCTTTCTATACCAGGTTATTCAATGCATGTTAGCTTATTCACTTTAGGTAACATTGAGAGTTACAAACATATACATTTTACATTGTTAACGTTTCCAGGAAAGGAAAAACTAAAGTACTCCTAATTACCAAAGCCAGAACACCTGGTTGGGGCTGGGGGTGGGGTGTGTGCCTGTCACAAGCACTCTGAAATCCACAGATAAAGTCTACACAGTATCACTTCTTTCAACATGGTTTAAGAAATCCTTGGGCACATGGGTGGTTCAGTCAAAGAGCTCTTGATTTCGGCTCAGGTCATGTTCCCAGAAACCTGGGATAAGCCCGCAAAGGGCTCCGCAAATAGCGTGGAGCCTGCTTGGGGTATTTTCTCTCTCCCTCTCTCTCCACCTTCTCCCCGCCCTTGCTCGCGCTCTCTTCAATCAATCAATCAATCAATCAATCAATAGGGGGCGCCTGGGTGGCTCAGTCAGTTGAGTGTCCAACTTCGGCTCAGGTCATGATCTCACAATTCTTGAGTTCGGGCCCCCGCATCAGGCTCTGTGCTGACAGCTCATCTTCAGATTCTGTCTCCCTCTTTCTCCGCCCCTCCCCTGTTCGCACTCTGTCGAAAATAAACATCAAAAAAAAAATTTTTAATAAAAACAAATAAAAAATTTAAAAAACTGATTTTAAAAAAAAGGAAATCCTTAAGTGACTAAGAAGCATGAAGCCTGCTTAGGACATTCTCTCTCACTCTCTCCTTCTGCCCCTCTCCTCCACTTGCTCACACTCTAAAAATAAATAAATAAAAACAGATCCAGGGGGGAGAAAAGGAAATCCTTAAGTGACTAAGAAGTTTAAATTCTCAAGAGAAACACAATTTAAGAGGTGCTAAAAATCTGAAGGCCCTATCTGTACCACATGCATTTCAGGGTAAAAATCTCTGCTAATCTCAGGGTAATCTCTGAGAGCTAATTTCAACATATGCTGGGGCACCTGGGTGACTGTTGGTTAAGCATTCAACTTCGGCTCAGGTCATGGTCTCGCGTCATGAGTTCAAGCCCTACATCGGGCTCTGTGCTGACAGCTCAGAGCCTGGAACCTGCTTGGATTCTCAGTCTCCCTCTCTCTGCCCCTCCCCTGCTCGTACTTTATCACTCTCTCAAAAATAAACCAAAAAAAAGTATGGAAGGACAAAAAAACCTTATAAAAGAGTAGCATGTGGTTCCACTTCCCTGAAATTCAGAAACATGCAAAACTATTTATAAAAGTCTGAACAGGGAAGGGAACTTCCTAGGGGTGATGGAATGTCCTATATGTTAACAGGGCTGGAGGTTACAGTGTATGCATTTGTCAAAACTCATTACACTGTAGGGGCGCCTGGGTGGCGCAGTCGGTTAAGCGTCCGACTTCAGCCAGGTCACGATCTCGCGGTCCGTGAGTTGGAGCCCCGCGTCAGGCTCTGGGCTGATGGCTCAGAGCCTGGAGCCTGTTTCCGATTCTGTGTCTTCCTCTTTCTCTGCCCCTCCCCCGTTCATGCTCTGTCTCTCTCTGTCCCAAAAATAAATAAACGTTGAAAAAAAAAATTAAAAAAAAAAAAAAACTCATTACACTGTAACATTTAAGATCAGTGCATGAAAACTACGTCTTTTGAAACAAATATGATAGAAATGGCTATTCCCCTGTAATCTACAAAATAAATAAATCCCTATGGGCAATTCCTTCTTTGACCTCCTTTGATCTTTCTTTGACCCAATTTGGCAGTCAGTGACACCATCAGGATGATTTCCCTTCTAATCTTGGTTTGTTTTTTTTCCAAAATGTTTATTTTTTAGAGAGAGAGCACGAGCAGGGGAGGGGCAGAGAGAGAGGGAGACAGAATCTGAAGCAGGCTCCAGGCTCCCAGCTGTCAGCACAGAGCCCAATGCTGGGCTTGAGCTCTTGAACCTCAAGACTATGATCTGAGCCGAAGTCGGACACTCAACCGACTGAGCCACGCAGGCGACCCACCTGGTTTGTTCTTTTGATAAATTTTCCTCCTCTACCATCCGCTTCGCATTTCTGTAGCCTAATCGTCTTCCCACCTTTCTTCCTTATATGCTCCCTGGATGATCCCCTCCCCACCACAGATTCTACCAATTATGGGCTGAAGACACCCAGCTCTATTAAACTTCATATTCATAAATCCAGCTGGTACCAAACATGACATCATCAAATGGTCAACATTTATAAACCTGGACCCTTCCTCCCGAACCCCACACTCCCCCCAAAACTTGCCCTTTCTTCCCTCTCTACCCTAGTTAACATTAACAGCACATCCAGTCTTAGACTGAAATTACTCTTAAACACGTTCCCCACTTAGACAAGCCGCTGTGTCCCCCAGAAAAAGGAGGAAGTAACATAATAGAGCATTCTTTACACCCCACCTAGGATCCTTACTATTCCAGTCCAGTTTTCCAACTGCGTATTTCACGAACCGTTCCCACACTACTCCACGAGGATAAGGAATATGATGGTATCGAACACTCAACTTCTGGAGAATAGCTACCACTTATCAAGTACCAACCACCTGCCAAAGACTGCCAGTCATTTCACTTAACCTGTAGGAAAGCTGCCCTAGATGAAGCTCACGATAAAGTAACCCTGGGAAAGGCCATAAAATCAAGGCATCAAAGCCACGATGTTAGCTCATATTAAGAGTCTACAACCGAAGGGGGACCTGGGTGGTTCAGTCGGTTAAGCTCTTGATTTCAGCTCAGGTGGTATCTCACACTTGTGAACTGGAGCCCCCATTTGGGCTCTGTGCTGATGGTATGGAGCCTACTTGGGATTCTCTCTCCCTCTGGCTCTCTGCCTGCGCTCTCAAATAAGTAAACTTAAAAAAAAAAAAAAGTCTACCACTGAGACAAACTTCAACTGGCAAAATCTGAATGAAATTGGAATACTTTTTAGACTCAAATAACGGCCATCAACCATTTCACCGTTGAGAAACGTTAAGGTCGTTACACGTAACTGCCCAGGCTCACCTGGACATTTGAAAGAACCCATTAGGTCTCTTAATTCTGATCCTACAGCCTCTCCTGCCCCTATGGCTTCCCTCGGTGCTGTCATCCCAGCTCTCCAATCTCATGCTTTGATGAGGCGTTTGGGCTACACGGGGCGGGGTAAGCAATGGAGCACCGAGGAGACCAAAAGCGAGACCTCCTTAAAAAGGACAAAGCCGAACTTCGGGGTCGCATTCTGGGCCACGCCGACCCCACAAGCCACCCCGAAGACCCAGAAGCAGCGACCTCGGAGGTCACCTTGACCCCAGCTGAGTGCCAGGCCCAACTTCCGCCCCGGGCCAGCCCCGACAGGGAAGCAGCTACAGAATTAGGAGCCTTTATGGCCGCCGCAAGATGTTGAGAGGCGCCGGGAGAGGTGGTGCCGAGCTAAACCGAACCGCAGGCAGAAACCCCACCCGGTTCCGGCGCCACGACTGCCTGGCACAGAGTCTCGGGCAGCCACTTCTGTCAGAGAGGGCCTGGAGCTACCTGTACCTGAGGGCTGTAAGCGTCGGAAGCCCATGTTCCAGTCAACTTCTGCGTGAAGCCACTAAACTTGTAATACATGACGCCCGGTGACCGGCTACCCGCAGCCGGTGCCTGCGCGACTGCCTCAGAGAAGGACCCTGCCTTCCCTGCCGTCTCCTTAAGCTTCAGCCCAAGGACCCTGCGCCAGGAGACGGGCTGCCCGGATATCGCCTAATTTATAACATGCCCGCTTCAGTATAGCAGGGAAGAAGAAGCCGGAGTCTCATGACCAAGAAAGGCAAAAACAAAAAAACAAAAAAACAAGCTCTTGGAGAGTGCAGAAAGCCCCCGGAGGGGGATCTGTAGAAACCACGAAGTTCCCTGCCCCTTACCCACATTTAGATTCGGGCAGTGCCAAGACGCCTTAAAAATGCGCAAGCGCCCCACGAAACCAGGATGGAGGCTACGGGACTCGCCCGGGTTGAGTGGGCAGGCCCTGGGCGGGGTTGAGTGGGGCGGGCCCTGGGCGGGGTGGGGCGGGCCCTGGGCGGGGTGGGGCGGGCCCTGGGCGGGGTGGGGCGGGCCCTGGGCGGGAGGGGCGGGGAGAGCTAGTGTTGAGGGGCTGCCGCTTTGTTCTTGGTTTGAAGGCTTCTCTTCCTTTACCAAACTTAATTTGCTCAGTCTTATTTCTTTCCTTCCTTCCTTTGGTCACCTGGTGAAGCGCCCAGCTCTCACGCAGTCGGAGTATGAACCCGTCCGCCGGGCTTCTCCGGCAGCCTGGGAGTGGGGGAGCAAATAAGAAAATGTGGAATCTTTTGCTGAAAGCTTTTTAGTACAGAGGGCTGGCTGTTAGGGGTTTCGCCCCAATAATATAAAGATAACCTTTTGTGCTTTGTGCAGAAGAAATACCTAGTGACCTAAACTTCAAGCACCAGGATGTATATTTTGCAAAGTTTCTCAGAACTAGTTTTTACTCTTACTTGAGTTTTATGGGAATTGGTTGGTTATTCATCCTTTTTCAGGCCTCTGCCCTTTGAGATGAATGAGGTGGGGAGTAGAGGGAAAGTAGACTAAAAATACTTGAAAATACTTGAAAAATCCTTGAGGGGCATCTGGTGGCTCAGTCAGTTAAGCCTCCAAGTCTTGATTTCAGCTCAGGTCATGATCTCATGGTTCCGGGATGGAGCCGCCCATGCAGCTGTGTGCTGACAGCACAGAGGCTGCTTGGGATTCTCTCTCCCTCCCTCTCTATCTCTCTGCCCGCCCCCCCACTTGCAGTCTCTCTTTCTCTCTCTCCCTCTCTCTCTCTCTCTCAAAAAAAATAAATAAATTTTAAAAAAGAAAAAATTTTGGACCTTGAACTTGGAAGATCTAGGACTACCATTTTAAGTTCCAGTAGTATTCACTTTAGTTCAATATAAGATATTTTTAAATTAAAAATGGAAATACCATACGATTGAATAATTCCACTAGTATTTACCCAAAGAAAATGAAAACACTAATTTGAAAAGATATGTATGCAGCCCCGTTTATTGCAGCATTATTTACAATAGGCAAAATATGGAAGCAACCTATGTGTCCATCAATAGACAAATTAATAAGGAATGTGTGTGTGTAGATAGATAGATTATAATGGAATATTACACAACCATAAAAAAGAAAGATCTTGCCATTTGTGACAACATTGATGGATCTAGAAGGTATTATGCTTAGTGAAATAAGTCAGACTGGAAAAGACAAATACTATATGATTTCACTCATAAGTAGAATGTAAAAAATTTCGAATAAGCAAATAAAAAGCAGAATCAGACCTATAAATAAATACCCGGAGGGGAGAGGGGTGGGAGGTTGGGCTAAATGGGTGAAGGGGAGTGGGAGATATAGGCCTCCAGTTACAGAATAAGTCACAGGAATAAAAGGCATAGCAGAAGGAATAGAGCAATGATATTGTAATAGTGATCTTTTGGAACAGAGAGTGGCTACACCTGCAGTAAACATAGCATAATATATTAACTTGTCCAATCACTATGTTGTACACCTGAAATTAATGTAATATTGTGTCAACTATACTCAATATGTCTTTTAAGCCTCTGCTATGTGCAAGGTACTGTATGAAAGGAGTATACTAGTTTCCTACCTCCAGGGATAGAGCAAGGCTTTTCTTAGCTTTATCGTCTAACTGCAGGTTTTCACAAGCATATTATAATGCATTTATGAAAGCATGTAGAAAACTGATAGATGATACTAACCTTTATATAGCATTTTCCACAAATAAACTCATTTAATCTTTACAACAATCCTATGAGGCAAGTGCTATTATCCTCCTCATCTTACAATACAGGAAAAGGCCCAGAAAAATTAAGTGGCTTGCCCAGGTCAGCTACTAGTTAGTAGCAGACCTAGTCATCTGGCTCCAAACCCGTACTCTGAAGCACTACGTGATAGAGAATAGACATAAATCCATTCTGAAGAGGATGAAGGCTGAGTGCTCCAGATCTAGGGTATACACCAGCATCCTGACTTTGCCAGGTATAAGCCCGAGAACCCCAAGTGTTCAGCACTGCCAGTGCTCTTAAGAGCAAAGGTTTCAGGCACATTCATATGATCAGCTCATCCAAAGTTGCTGCTTTTACAAAGCAACAGTGTGGTATCATGGAAAGAACATGCAACTTGGGTTTGAGTTGCAGTTGCAATTTCTTCAAGGCTGAGTGGTTTGCAACTAGTTATTTCCATTTTCTGAGCTTCCCTTGCCTCTTCTGTAAGGTAGGAATCATCATCATCATCACCATATTTTCCCCTCACTAGTGTTCTGAGAATCAGCAGTTCAGTAAGTTATAAATTTTTTTTAATGTTTATTCATTTTTTTTGATAGAGACAGAGCATGAGTGGGGGAGGGGCAGAGAGAGAGGGAGACACAGAATCCGAAGCAGGCTCCAGGCTCTGAACTGACAGCACAGAGCCCGATGCGGGGCTCAAACTCACGGACCGTGAGATCATGACCTGAGCCGAAGTCGGACGCCCAACCGACTGAGCCACCCAGGCACCCTGAGGGTAGTTTTTTTTTTTTTTAATTTTTTTTTTTTAATGTTTATTTTGAGACAGAGAGAGACAGAGCATGAATGGGGGAGGGTCAGAGAGAGGGAGACACAGAATCTGAAACAGGCTCCAGGCTCTGAGCTGGCAGCACAGAGCCCGACGCGGGGCTCGAACTCACGGACCGTGAGATCATGACCTGAGCCGAAGTCAGACGCCCAAGTGACTGAGCCACCCAGGCGCCCCAACAGGTCAGTAAGTTACAAAGCTTACACAAATGTTAACTTGCTGATCTTACCTTTCACTCATTTTATTTTTCCACAGTTCTTGATGATATGTAGAAGTCTTTTCTTGATTAATGTAATTAATCAATTGATTTTTTAAATGCTGGAATGACTCATAGTAAGAAAGGGGCATAAGCTTGTTAAAAAATACCAGGTGGAAGGAAAGGTGTTTCACAGAGTATGGATTGAAAAGAGAAAATTAAATGATTTAGGACAGCTCTTTGTTTCCATTCTACTGTCTTCTGGACATACATTCAAGAAATAAGTAGAAAACATTCCCCAACTCTTAGTAGCACTCAGGTGTACCAGCTTCTTGAAGTATAAAGGTGCCTGTCAACACTGGTTATTTTGTTAAAGTTCCTGCCATCTGATTTTAGATCCTGCAAGACATAAATTAAGAATCCTGAAAATGTTACAACAGCCGGGCTGTTCAGTGGGAGGTAAAATGTCAGTAGCAGAGTGTGGGTTGGGATGTCACATGGAGTGGCTGATCATAGGAAGATTTTGTCTCATTTCTCAAATAAAACACAGCACTCTGACAGCACTAAAGCCAGCTATTCTCATTCTTATTTGCATATCCCACCCAACATCAAAGCATGATCTTTCTTTATATCGTGATCCCTTCAGGTTGTTCGCTGGATCCTATTCTGAGGGGAAGTGACCACAATTCACCCTGCAGACGGACTTGTCAATCATCAGGCGATCTCGGAGAGCGTGCAAGCGGGCAAGTTCAAACGCCAGTCTGGCTCTGGGGGAATCAGACCACTGCCGCTTCTCCATTTGTGAGGACGGTGCACTAATGGCCTCTGGCAGGCTGCTCTGTGAAAGCACTGGACAGTGGATGGAAGACCGGTATCAATTTTATATTGGTTTGTGCTGGATATAAATAGAAAATGCCTCCATGTGAAATAGTTCTTAATTTTTTTAAATTCTCCGCTTTTCCCAGAAGTGACTTTTTAAAAATGGACGCTTGGTGGGTCGGGCCAAGTTGTAAAGCATGCAGGCCCTGTGGTAGTTGAGGGAGGTCATTGTGGGCTCCTCTCTCCGATTCCTTCGATCTTTCCCTGTCTTCAGAAGGGTTCATATATCACCTGGCCTCGGTGTCACCAGTGGGGAACAGATGTCTGCGTAATGAGCGTTTGTTCTGGGCTGATTTACCCTGGGGAAGGCGTCTCGGGCATGCAGGCCTCCAGGAAGCCCCGCTTTCCCCACTTTTATGGTTCTTCTGCTGCCAAAACTACCAACTGAGTAACTTTCTAAGCTGGGGAGGCATGTCTGTGCCTGTGCATTTCGCCCATTCTAATGCAGTTTCCCCGGTGGGAAATGGACTATAATAGTGTCATGTGTTTTTTATTGTGGCTTCTGTCTATCCTCTCTTTGGCAAAAAGGAAGGCAGAGGAAAAACATTTTCCCAACGTTCAAAACAGCTAGTGATGTCCCCAAGAAAAGCATCCCCCATAAAACACTGGAAAACAAAAGAGAGAGCTACACACATTTTATGATTTTCAGAACGGTGACACCTGCCATGCAATTATTTGGTAATTTTCATGTGGCAGAATAGGCATCTCAGCTGCCATCTCGTAGTCTTTTTGTCAAACAAAGCCCTATGGGGTGTGTGAGTTTGTCTTTGAAACCTGAAATCTAGATTATATCGATATTATCGGAAAACAATGAAACCTGTGTTAAAGCATTGTAATTTCACAGGAGGAAGTAAGGGTCTGAATGGCACATTTCTCAAACCCATAGGAGGGGAAAAGGCAGTTGGGGTTGCAGTTGCTGGGACAGCTTTATTGCAATAGAGGATGAACATATTGACATCAACTCCCTGCTCTGACCTTCTCGTTGTTGAATGTCAATATGGTGTGTGAAGCCACCTCACTTTCGTCTGCCTGCTTCTCGTTATGTGCAAGTCAAAAGCACATCCGCAGAGATTATGGATTTAACTCAATTTTGACACATCACATTTCATCTCTCTCGTTAAGAAAGGCTGAGGTATGACTCATAATTTATTTTAAATCATTTTAAATATACTTAATTATGCATAGAAAAAAAGTGGAAATCCAAAATAAGATTCGTGCAACTTTACATTAACATCATCTATTCAAATTTAGCATATATAACATAATGTCTTGTACAGAGAATGAAAGAAGTGGCCTTCTCCAGTGGGGGTCAGAGGGTGATTCCTAACTCCTGGAGATTCTCACTCTGTGTCCTGTATGCCTGCAGCGTTGCAATATTTTACAACGAGCCTTAGTAACCTTTTTGTAAGTCCATATACACACAGACAAATAATACAAAGTCCCCAAAAGGCATAAAAATTAGAATTTTCGTATGTTTCTGTGTACTTATACCCCAAACTACCAATTAATTTAGAATATTCTTTTTTTCCTTAAACTTAATGTTTTTATTTACTTTTGAGAGAGAGAGAGACACACAGAGTGCAGGTGGGGGAGGGGCAGAGGGAGAGAGGGAGACACAGAATCAGAGGCAGGCTCCAGGCTCTGAGCTGTCAGCACAGAGCCTGATGCAGGGCTCGAACTCACCAACCTTGAGATCGTGATCTGAGCCAGAGTCAGATGCTTAACCGATTGAGCCACCCAGGCACCCCTATAATATTCTTTTATCATCCCTTGCATAGATGTGAGGAGCCAACTGAGTGACAGTCTCCAAGTATTAAGCCACAGGAAAGGTCACCTGAGGGTCCTTCTGCCCCTTAGGGTTAATTATAGTGGCTCTTCACGGGGCTGTTGGAGAAATGAATGAATGAACAAACGAACGAACGAACGAACAAAAGAACAAACATCACCTCCACACATTGCTGTGAGAAATGAGTGACCATCCTGGGTAGTTATTTACATGAGCATTCTGATGGCCATGGAAACTGATGATCAAGTGAAAAGAGAAATGAAAAAAAACTGGGTTTCAAGAAGGTAAATGTTGACGGATCATTTTCTTTTCAGGTAGTAGAAATTTCTGTCTTTAGAAAAACCTATGTAACTTTAACCAATATCAAAACATGGGTGCTCCGTAGCCAATAAAAGTTAATATGTCCAGGTGTCAGCTCTGCACTGGACTTATGTATCCTAGTTCCTCAACCTTTCTCGGCCACAGAATAAAAATTTCAACTTAACAGGGTGACTGCAACAATTAAATAAGATGGTGTGAAAAAAATTAAGAGAAAATATGTAAATATATAGACGTCTCTATGGAAAATATTATTGAGCAAAAATTATAAAACTGAACCTAGTCACTGATATGAACCAAAAATTAATTTAGCATGATATATAAAGCATTAGAATTTTAAGTCCATTGGATTTTGTGCTTGTAGAAAGTTAGCTGGTTTCAATTAAAATTGTAACCTAAAAATCTTTCCATTTCCTCAAACGCCACCCAATCTCCCTGTACCATTTCCCTCTTCCTTTCTCCTTTCCCCAAGAGTGGTAAATATTAGGTAAGGCTGTGGGACAACAGATCAGAACTGTCAGGTAGAACCCAGCATGAAAACAGCCCCCAAAGATGTGGAATCTATCTTGAAATCTCGAAGGCCAAAGAGAGGAGTATCCCACTAAAATAATAGCCAACCTTTTAACATCAGCATGAAAATAAAAACTCACATCATTTTCAAATGCCAAATCCATAATTTTACTTGCCTCTCCTTCCGCCTTAGATTCTCAAACGGTAGAGATGTGACATCTCTCTAGTTTCTGCTACACAGAAACACAGAGTCACAGGTCTAACTTCAGATCACGTTCTAAAAGAGGGTGACAGGTACTTGGCTAGAACATTTGGCCAGAACATAAGACCAGCCTAGGGCTGAATCCCAGTTCTTTCCACTGACAAGTTTAGTTACCTTGGGAAAGTGACTTCCCCACTCATGTCTCAGAGATGAAATGAAGGATATATATCATAGGGTTATCATGTTATCCAGTAGCAAAGGTACCAGCCTGTGTTCACTAGTACATGGGCACAGGATGCCAGGTGATTCTAGATGGCCGACTTGGGGTGGAGGCACAGAGAGGTTAGCCTGGAGGTCTTCTTCCAAGAAATGGTCAGGCTCTGACTATCACTATTACAGTCTGGGAAGCAAGGCCATGGGGGTAGAGAGCGGGGGGAAGGGGAGGAGGAAGTTATACATCTGGGAAAAGTGTCTAATGGAAGGCAGTTCTCCCCCCTTGAAAGAAGGGGAGAGAGTATGACATTCCCCAAATCACAGCTAAGAAACTCGGGAAGCCCAAGTCAAGCACCACTTGCCCTGGGCCTATAACCCCCAGCCACAACCCTGCCCTCCACTGACTCTGACCTAGAAGAAGAATTTGCCAAAGCACCGATCCAAACAACCCAAAGATTTCCAGCTAGAGACTTAGGTGGAAGCCTGGCTTTCTATCAGTGAGGAGAGCTGGAGAAGACGTGGTTCTTAGCACATGATTGCGTGATCATCACATCCCATTCAACTCCCAAGCTCAGGGGTACCCTGTCCTCTTTCCTGGCACCGATTCTTCTATCCTAACAGTCCATGGATCCAGAGTGGAGAACAACTGCATCTCTATTCATGTAAATCATAGTAAAGGTAAAATTCAAATCAAGGTGTTTGTGTTTTCTCCCCCGAGCAGAAGTGAGCGCCCTGCGAACACACAACCGTAGCCTTGTTTCGGCACAGATGTCAGGAACGCAGAGCCTGTAAATCTGCCCAGGCAGTTCTGTTCTTGAGTCATTAAGAACAACTGAGTGGGTGGAACGAGAACATGAAATTACTGTGTGCACTCATGTTTTGTTTATGGAGCAATCATTTCTAGACGTGTTTTCTTTTTTTATGAAGAATCTTTTCTATGTTTGCCTTCTAACACCCCACCTTCCTTCCTGTCCCCAGCTCTCCCACACCCACTAAAAAGAAACATTGAGAGCATTACAAAAATCTCCACAATTTTAAGAATAGATTACATTAAGTGTCTCTCTAAACCAATTCCTTTTCCTTAATCAAAATAAATGACTAATATGAATAACACAGGTAACTACTGAATTTGAACACAGTATATAGGTTAAAAAGCTCGTAACAACTGCTACCAAATCATGAGAAGCACCTTTCTTGCTCCATCGTGTGCCACGAGGACCCTGTTAACCCAGTGAATTGAAATTTCTGTGATGCTAAGTCTCACCAGGGTTTAGTGGTTTGTGTACCTGCCACAGGATTTTTCACTTAACTTCACTGTCACTTACTTTGTCTATAAAATGGGGACAGTATCTACTCTGTGAGGACTGAGTGCCTAGAATATAGTAAGCACTCGTGCAACTGTAGCTGCTATTACCATTGCTGATAGTTCGCAGCAGCAACGGGACAGACAGGATGGCTTTTGCCAGATCCTGTTAACCCTTTTCTCTGATACACCCATCCCCCAGCCTTGGCTGGGGCAGAGATCCAACCAAACGGGGGCTCCCGGACTTACCGTGGTGATCACCCCAGTTAGTGCCCAGTCTTCCGGGACCCCCCGCAGTTTCTGTTCATCTCTAGACTGACCTGCCCGGCTGCTACCCCCCTTCCTCCCACCATAGGAGGGCCGTGTGTGTGTTTGTTGAGCTCTGGTGCTGTGTTTACCATCTGGGTGGATCTCACTTCATCATTTTTCCTTTTGTTGTTTTTGGCTTCTTGGCGTTGTCCTGCCTGGCACACACCCCCGGCCATGTTCTCATCACAGCAATATCCCCTTGTTTTCGGGAGCCAGCCTGCTGCTAGAGGCAGAGTGGTGACATCAGGTGTTTTAAACGAGAGAGCGATTGCATTAAATCTTCTCTCGGGAAAACGAGTTTGGTTTTTAAAAAATATTCCGTGGAATGGATCTAATAACTTAGTTCTGGAATAATTTCTCCTCTGCCTCCTCTAATTGCAAGGATTCTTTCAGAAACAATGGAGTATTACTGCTTTTCAATAGGCTGATGAGACTTCATTTGCAGAGGGTTTTCATCCACAGGAGGGCCTTTCAGACTCTACCCACGACACAAACAGGTACAGGGAAGCCTCCCCGGCCCAGAAATGGACAAGGCAGGCAGCAATCCCAGGGCCAGCCTTGGAGAAGGTCTAGGAGGCCTCTGGAGTGCCACGGGTCCCCACATCATTCCCTCCCTAGGAGGGCCTGATGAGGCTCCACACAGGTACCTGCCTTTGGATCGGAAAACCTGTCCAGCCAATAACGTTTAGTGTCCAGGACAAGGTTTCGAGGCAGGGATACTAACCAGGCCAGGGGCCCGACTTCCTGCAAGCTCTGGGAAGGCTGGGGGCTGATCACATTCAAGAACTGAGAGCGGTGGCCACAGGCTTTTCCAAGAGAGCTGTAATGCTGCCAGTCAAACAGCGCTTAATTTCCGGTGGGTTGTAAAAGTGCCATTTATCCTGCAAGCGTCGGGGCGAGCGGCACGTTAGGATTCTAAGTTAAATGATGCAAGAATAAGTACTCTCCGTAAGGATTCTATGCTTCAGAATTAAAAACGAGGCAAAAAAGACCAAACCTACTTTTACACCAATGGCACATACTGTAGCGAAGAAATCCCTTTCCATTAAATTCCCCTGATAGAGCCATGTGTAACCTGAGTGGATGGCCACCACCACGAGAGGCCCACAGCCATCTAGCAGCACCTCATAGGCACAAAGGCAGTTTTGTCCTTATGGCCTCAGGCCATGTTTTTGCCACATTGACACTGTCCGGCCAATAAGAGGATGTCAGGGGAATGGGTGGAGTCAGGCCAATTAGGATCTGAGGTGGTCCCTGAGGCAGCTGGCAAGGGGACAGCAGCAATGGCCTTGACACAGGCAGTTGGCTGAGGATGCTGGTCTGTTGCCATCAGACGTTTATACCCCTCTCCTGGGCTTGCAGACCTATGATTTAGAAAATTATGGAGAACTTTTCGTTTCTAAGGAGGACCACATAAGAAACAACTTCACGGAGCCTTGTAGCTGGAGCACTGAGTCAGTAGGGTCACTGAGTGTGGTGGGGTCTTGGGAAGATGCAATTTGGGGGGAAACTACTAAGTGTTTCAGTGACTTGTTAATTAAATTACATATAGGCTACAAAAAATGCTGTTTAATAACTACTACCCCAAAATGCACAGTTAGCTTTGATAATAAAGGTAGATTAGCAGTACAATAGAACATTCTGTGGTGAGGGTAATATTGTAGGTCTGTGCCAGCCACGTGTGGCTGTCGATCACTTGAAATGTGGCTGGCAGAGCTGATGAATTTAATTTGTAACTTTACATTATTTTAATATTTCTTTGGATAACCTACAGCTGATGGCTGCGATATTGGACAGCTCAGATTTAAGGGGATCAAAGTGAGAAAGAGCGGCACCTGCGTGGCTCAGTTGGCTAAGCGTCTGACTTCGGCTCAGGTCATGACCTCCAGGTTCGTGGGTTCGAGCCCCGCGTCGGGTTCTGTGCTGACCGCTCACAGCCCGGAGCCTGCTTCGGATTCTGTGCCTCCCTCTCTTTCTGCCCCTCCCCGATTCACACTCTATATCTCTCTGTCTCTCAAAAATAAATAAACATTTAAAAAAAAAGTGGGAAAGAGAAAGGAGACACTTAGAACAACCTTCCTGTTTGTTCAAATCCCGAAAGTAGGAAATCCCACTCATTTGCTGATGAATTCAGGCCACAGGAGTAAAAAAAATAGTAATAATTTCAATTCAGACCCAAAGTGCTTTAATGCCTGTCTAAATGTTGAACCATAATAGCTTCTCTTTTTCACAATTTCTATGGGGAAAAAATACCATTTTATGCTTCTGGAAATTGGAAGGGTCATTCTCAGCATGTGTCCTCCATTAGTATCTCCACCTTGGAGCCACATAGAGCTTTGCCTCTGTAGGCTTCTCCCGTCAGATTATGATTGTTACAGCCAGACGTATAAACAAGTTCTTCTATTCCCTCCCTGTTGTAGACAACCACTCCGTCCAGTAATTCAGCGCGTTTCAACACTTCCACTTGTGAAGTGGCACCTTGTTCCTCTGAGAAATGTTTCACGTGCTGATTGGTCAGCAACCAGCTCGTGCCAGCGGATTCGAGCGCCACTCTTGGGCCTAGGCGAATCCCCTGAAAAGTGGTCTCGGCCCACAGACAACAGGTACAAGGGAAGGGACAGTACACAGGCCTCCCTGCTGCCCACCCAGGCCTAAGACCCCAGCAGCTCCTGTGGAGCAGGCCTTGAAGCCCTGACCTCACTTCCTGCAAGGGACAAAGGTCAAGCAGAGGAGGCCTGAGTAAGGTGAACAAAGACCTCTCAAGCAGTGCGGGCTGGGAAGCAGGGGAAGAAGAGCGGGGTAAGGTTCTTCTGGTTAAAAACGAAAAACTGGGGGCACCTGGGTGGCTCAGCCAGTGAAGCATCTGACTCTTGATTTTGGCTCAGGTCGTGATCTCATGGTTTTCGGGTTTGAGCCCTGTATCGGGCTCTGCACTGGTGGTGCAGGGCCTGCTTGGGATTCTCTCTCCCTCTCTCTGCTCTTCCCCCACTCACGCTCTTTCTCTCTCTCTCTCCCTCTCTCAAAATAAACAAAACAAAACACACAAAAAAACTAAAAGATTCAGGAAGCCAGCAGCTTGGAGTCAGGTGTCTGAGCTAGACAATACACTTTTTAAAATCCATGAAGTGTAAGCATCACACAACAACACTTCCTGATCTCAGAGCTCTGCCCTGATCTTGTGAAAAGCATCAGGGCCCCTAAGCGGTGAGGTGGCCCCTCCTCAGTGGGGAGGGGCCTGGGGTGTCCCAGCCGGCTTGTGGGTGTGAACACAGGCACTCGGGCCCAGGGGGTGCAGGCCTGGACAGGCAGCTCAGCCAGGCCTGCCTAATTGATACAGTCTCCTAATGAACGGGATAAACACCATTTGGGGCCATTTGCTGTGAAATGGACTGGGGTGTACGAGAAGCTGGCCTTGTACGGGCAGAAAACACGCACGTCGGCAGAAAATAATGTGCTGGAAAAGTTCTAAATTAAAGACGTGCCGTTCTGAGGGTGCAGAGGCGTTAATGCTTATGTAATTAATCATTTCATATTTGAAGATTGGGATTTTTTTTCCCTTTTAATTAATTAGCCAGTAGACTCATTATAGTACATTTTTCATGTCAAAAAGGCAGTGGATTCTAAGAGAAGGGAGGGAGGCCACAGGGGAGAAGTGACGGCAGCTGTAGTGATATAGTGTGCTGTGAAAAGTACAGGGAACCTCTGTCATCTCTGCCTAAAACTTCCCTTTGAAGGGCTCAGGAAGGCAAAACTGGTCAAAATGCACGGGATTTATCCACATCCCGTGAATGCAAGACTCCGCTGGTGCTCACCGTTTCAGAACCTGCCTTTAGCCCCTTACCGAGAGTTGTGGCCTACTTGGCCAATGGATTTGTCTTTTACCAGAAAGAGGGTACAGCATGAGGCTAAAGATCGGGCTCTGAAGCCAACCACCCCAAGTTCCAGTCCTGACTGTTCCTGGAGACTGTGGGCAAATCACCTAAACTTCTTCATGCCTGACTTTTCTGCTCTGCACAATGTAGTACCTACCTTAGGGTAGTTGAAAGAAGGAAATAAAATAATGCATATCAATTGTTTACTGCCTGGCACATACTGAAGACTCAAAAAACAGTAGGCTTTATTACTAGAAGAACACACTTTGTGGGACAGAAAACCACCCTTGACTCCTTCACAAAGCCATTGTGTGTGTGTGTGTGTGTGTGTGTGTGTGTGTGTGGTAAAATATACAGAACATAAAACTTAGGGGCGCCTGGGTAGCTCAGTCAGTTGAGCATCTGACTTGATTTCGGTTCAGGTCATGATCTCGCGGTTCGTGCGATCGAGCCCCGCCGCCTCAGACTCTGCGCTGCCAATAGGGAGCCTGCTTGGGATTCTGTCTCTCCCTCTCTCTCTGCCCCTCCCCCCCCGCTCACTCTCTCTCTCTTTTTCTCTCTCTTCCTCAAAATAAATAAACTTTTAAAAAATTTAAATTTAAATTAAAAAAACAGAAAATTTACTGTTTTAACTATTTTTAAGTGCACAGTGCTGTGGCATTAAGTACTTACATTGTTGTGCAAACATCACTACCATCCATCTCCAGGACTTTTTCATCATTCCCAACTGAAATTCTGTACTCCTTAAACACGAACTCCCTATTCCCCCAAGCCCCCAGCCCAGTCCTTGGAACCACCATTCTACTTTCTGTTTCTGAATTTGACTTCTCCAGGAACCTCATATAAGAAGAATTACACAATATTTGTCCTTTGTGACTGGCTTAATTCACTTAGCATTATGCCTTCAAGGCACATCCATGTGCAACATGTCTCAAAACGTCCTTCCTTTTTAAGGCTGCATAATATTCCATCATATGTGCATACCACATTCAGTTTGTCCATTCATCTTTCAATGGACACTTAGGTTGCTTCCATCTCTTGATTACTGTGAATAATGCTGCTGTGAACACGAGTGCACAAATATCTGTTTGAGTTCCTGCTTTCACTTCTTTGGGGTGTGTACCCAAAAGTGGAATTGTTGGATCACATGTAATTCTGTATAATATTTTGACGAATCATCATACCCCTTTCCACAGTGACTGCACTGTTTTACATTCCCACTCGCAACGTACAGGGTTTCAATTTCTCCACATCCTCGCCAGCGCTTGTTATTTTCTGGGGGGTTTTTATTTTTATTTTTTAATGTTTTTATTTATTTTTGAAGGAGAGAGAGAGACAGAGCATGAGCAGGGGAGGAGCAGAGAGAGAGGGAGACACAGGATCCGAAGTAGGCTCCAGGCTGTCAGCACAGAGCCTGATGCGGGGCTCGAACTCACAAACTGTGAGATCATGACCTGAGCTGAAGTCGGATGCTTAACCAGCTGAGCCACCCAGGCGCCCCTTTCTGGGTTTTTTTAAATAGCCAACCTAATCAGAATGAAGTGGTATCCCATGGTTTTGACTTGCACTCCTCTAATGACTAGTGATGTTGAGCATCTTTCCTTTTCTTTTCTTTTTTTTAACTTTAAAATAATGTTTATTATTTTGAGAGAGAGAGAGAGAGAGAGAGAGAGAGAGAGAGGACACGGATGTGAGAGCAGGGGAGGGGCAGAGAGTGAGTGGAAGAGCGAGGATCCCAACTAGGTTCAACACTGTCAGTGCAGACCCCAACACAGGGTTCGATCTCACGAGCTGCAAGATCATGACCTGAGCCAAAATCAAGAGTCAGATGCTTAACTGACTGAGCCACCCAGGCACCCCCTGAGCATCTTTTCATACTTCATAGAGTTTTTTGACAGCAGATACAAAGGAGAGAGCATGGTAGAAACTCCTTGGGCTCTGGACACACGAACTATTGAGAATATGAGAATACAAGCTTCTGTTTCTACCAAGATGATGATGATAGATAGCTATTAATATGGAGAGATATTACATTTAGTGTATGCATAGAAACGAAAGTCTAGCCTGCTTTGTGCCCAGTCATTAATGCACTGGGTTTAACTCTGGGACAGCAAGAGGATCTTTTCTATTCCTATTTTACTTTATATGTTTCATCAAAAGGGAAGATAAGGGGGTAGAATTAAAAGTGTTTTACTTTCATTTTTTAATGTTTTTTTCTGTATTTTTCAATATTTCTACAATGTGTTGCTTTTGTAAAATTATCTTTAACTTCATAGGTTAATAGATTCAAGGAATACAGACCAAGAGATGCAAACCATAAATGTTTACAGGGAAACCTTTCTACTGCTCTTTTGCATCCTATCTGGCAAGGGCACAGTAGAAGTAGCTCTTGACTATGTTTCTGCCTCTCTGTTCAGCAATGGCCAGCACCTGCCCTGGGGTTTGCTAGAAAGCTGAAGGGAAGTCCACAGGAGTGGATCTACACCTGCTTCCAACATATTTGCAGTCTGTTATTGCTTACACAAGACACAGCGAGGGTACCACAGAGGGCTTTACAAAAGTGCATAATTGTGCCTGTGGATGTGATCTAGATGCTTTTGAGACAAGATTGCCCAGAACCTGCAAATTTGGGAACCTCACGGGGAGGAGAGACAGCAGTGGTGGGTGAATAGTGAGCCAATCTTGAAGGAAAAGGACAATTCAATGGGTATCATGAGGGAGGAAGGCAGGCAGCACTCTAGGTCCTGGGGACAGCAGCGTTCCAGGCCCTGAGGCAAACTGAACCAGGGCTGTGCGGTGGGACAAGGACTCTGAAGAATGAGCAGAAGTTCAGAGAGACTCAAATATGGTAATGTTTGGACTTCAAAAATAATACATGTTCATTACAGATTTTGTGATTAGATATAGAGATACAAATGTATAGATAATATAGATAAATATAAGTAGAAAGTATAGCTAAAATAGTATAGATACTTATATATGGACACTTTACCAAAATAAAATGGAATCCTGTTCCACAACTTTCTATTTTCTCAACGATGCTCCTATGTCGTCATGGCCTCTCTTTACATACACACACATGCCTGTGTGCATGCACGCACATACTCACCCTTCCCAATACACCTCATTTGCATGAATGTGACATAATTTATTTTAATAGGCTCCTATTGATGAGCAACTCTGGGTTGATGAGGGTATGCATCTCAATTTTGTTAGGTATTGTTGACTTACCTTACCGAAAGGCTGCAGCCATTTCTCCAGCCCCTCTACCCCAGGGTGTGTGGGAAGGGTGCAGGCTGGGGTGTGGGGCCTCAGCCCTTCTCCCGCCTCATGGCTACGCCACCTGCTTAGCGTCACTAAGCCTCAGTCCCTATCAGCAATGAGAATGACAGAACCAGCAGCAAAGGTTGCTGTGGGTACTACATCAGGGAATCCCTCCCAAAGTGCCCAGCATGACCTAAGCACCCATAAAGTCAGCTGCCCTTACTATCTTTCAAATTTTAGCTAATTTGATAGGCAAAAATGTTTTCTTGTTTAAATTTGTATTTCTTAAACCACAAAGATGATTATGACCATTTCTCCTCACAGATTTGCTGGCTTCTCAATGATGTATTCATTCGGCCAGCAGATTGTGAAAGTCACAAACCAGTCTAGTCCCAGCACTCTGCTGGGAGCGCTATGGGCCTCCTATGGCAGGCAGTGTCTTCTCCCCAGGGCTGCTGCGGGAAGATCCAGAATTTGCCACAGCTCTGGGGGGCCTTGCTTAGCATCCAGACCTCCCTTGCTTCATCCTCAGGACTGGCTCGTGGCTGGGCTTAGAGGACCAGGACACTGGAGGTAGTTGAGGATAAGGAGGGCTCAGTTTTCCAAGGGGTCGGGCACCTGATGGTGGGTCCCAGGAGGCCTGCACACCCAGATCTACCCTCAATGGGGCCACCCCCCAATTCAGCTACTGGTGTGGTGGTCAAGTTTAACAAATAGTAATATGAAACACACTGTTAAATTTGAAGTTCAGATAAATAATAAATAATTTTTCAGTATAAGTACATCCCAAATATTGCATGGGACATACTTACACCAAAAAAATATATTAAAAATTGTATTGAAAAAAACTATTCATTGTTGGGGTGCCTGGGTGGTTCAGTCGGTTGAGTGTCCAACTTTGGCTCAGGTCATGATCTCACGGTCTGTGAGTTCGAGCCCCACGTCAGGCTCTGTGCTGACAGCTCAGAGCCTGGAGCCTGCTTCAGATTCTGTGTCTCCCTCTCTCTCTGACCCTCCCCCGTTCATGCTCTGTCTCTCTCTGTCTCAAAAATAAATAAACATTAAAAAGAATAATAAATAATATATAAATAAATAAATAAATAAATAAATAAATAAATAAATAAAACATTTTAAAAAAAGAAAGTCATGGGGCGCCTGGATGGCTCAGTTGCTTAAGTGTCTGACTTCGGTTCAGGTCATGATCTCGCAGTTCATGAGTTCAAGCCCTGCATTAGGCTCTGTGCTGACAGCTCAGAGCCTAGAGCCTGCTTGGGATTCTGTGTCTCCCTCTCTCTCTGCCCCTTCCCCACTTCCTCTCTCTCTCTCTCTCTCTCTCTCTCTCTCTCTCTCTCTCCCCCAAACAAGTGAACATTAAACAAAGAAAAGTCCTTAAAAAAAAAAAAACTATTCATTATCTGAAATTCAAATTTAGCTGGGTGTTTTTATTTTATCTGGTGACAGTTAACCTGCTGCAGGTTAAACTAATAGTTCAACTAATAGTTCAACTAATTAGTTTCCTATAGTTAGGAAACTAATAGTTTCCTATTAGTGCTATAGCAAATTACCATATATTTAGTGGCTTAAAGCAATACAAATTTACTCATAATTCTGGGGGCCAGAAGTCCAAAATCAGTTCCACTGGACTAACATCATGCTGTTGGCAGGGATGGTTCCTTTTCCAGATTCTCGAGGATGCCTTCATTCTTTGGCTCACGGCCCCTTCTTCTGTCTTAAAAGATAGCAGTGTAACAGCTTTAAATCTTTCTCTCTCTGAATCTGACATTTCTACTCTTACAAGGACTCTTGTGATTACGTTGGGCCCACTTGGATAAACCAAGTTAATCTCCCCTTCTCTAATTGTGTGATTTAATTATGTATGAGGTCTCTTTTACCATGTAAAGTAATATATTCACAGGTTCTGGGAATCTGGATTTGGACATCTTTGGGGTGTCTTTATTCAACCTATTATATCTGCCCGGAAACCAACAAGCATTACATTGTTTCTATTGCATTCTAAATTCCTAACTCCAACTCTCCACCCCAATGTCTATAATAGCACTTGGCGTACTATACTGTACCTATTTCATAAATGTCTGTCTCTGTCTTCCTACTCCCCTGCTATGAGGATAGACACAAGACCTATTCCTCTGGTCTGCCCTGTGCTTGATACGATGAAGATCGACATGTGTGCTTGAGCAAATGATGATTGAATGTGTACATACTGAGCTGTAAATTAAGGTGTGCCTCTACAATATACTTATGTTACCAAAATAAACAAGCAAACATGCTGGGTGTGAATGCGACTCCATGCGCAGAGAGATGGGCTCTGGACCAGAGAGCTGAGCAGCAGAAGGAAGAGAGATGAGGGGCAGGGAGCCTTGGGTAGGAGAGAAAAAAAATGAGGCAGAAAGGCAGGAGTGCCCTAAGCCATGGCCCTTCCCTGGTCAGTGTAAACCTAGGAGGTGGTTATGAATGCAGTAGGGCTCCCCAAGCACACCATGAGGCAAACATTTGAGTGCAAGCACGCTATTTGAGAGAAGGCCTTAGGAAGTACAGAGAGAGTAATGAGATTGGACCAAGGGTGTGTGTTGATGTGCTCTGGGGGCACCCAGGGCTCCACCTCCTGAGGGCCCTCAGAATTACCCCACACAGGGGCGCCTGGGTGGCTCAGTCGGTTAAGTAGTCGACTTCGGCTCAGCTCATGATCTCACGGTTCATGGGTTCGAGCCCCGGGTCACGCTCTGAGCTGACAGCTCGGAGCCTGGAGCCTGTTTCAGATTCTGTGTCTCCCTCTCTGACCCTCCCCCGTTCATGCTCTGTCTCTTTCTGTCTCAAAAAAATAAATAAACGTTAAAAAAAAATTTAAAAAATAATAATACACATTAAAAAAAAAGAATTACTCCACACAAATGGATCTACGGAAGACATTCATCGCCCCTTGCTTGGGTTGTGAATATGAGACCTGTTTTCAGGTGAACTGAGGGGACCCCCAATGGAATATGGCAGGACCAACCAGCATCCACTCAAAGTGGTCTTACAAGGTAAGATTACATAGATATACACCTCCAATTTTATTTACTTTTATAACGTTTAAAGATTTTATGGGGTGCCTGGCTGGCTCAGTCGGTGAAGCATGTGACTCTTGATCTTAGGGTGGTGGGTTCAAGCCCCACATTGGATACAGAGATTACCTAAAAGTTAAAATCTTAAATAAGTAAATAAATAAATAACTACATTTTAGGGGCGCCTGGGTGGCCCAGTCAGTTAAGCGTCTGACTTCGGCTCAGGTCATGATCTCACAGTTTGTGAGTTCGAGCCCCGCACCGGGTTCTGTGCTGACAGCTCAGAGCCTGGAGCCTGCTTCGGATTCTGTGTCTCCTTCTCTCTCTGCCCCTCCCCAACTTGTGCTCTGTCTCTCTATGTCTCTCAAAAAATAAATAAATGGAAAAAAATTTAAGAAAAATAACTACATTTTATAAAGTTTTATAAAAAAAAGAGGAATATTTCCATTTTGAATTTTTTTTCAACGTTTATTTATTTTTGGGACAGAGAGAGACAGAGCATGAACGGGGGAGGGGCAGAGAGAGAGAGAGACACAGAATCGGAAACAGGCTCCAGGCTCTGAGCCATCAGCCCAGAGCCCGACGCGGGGCTCGAACTTACAGATCGCGAGATCGTGACCTGGCTGAAGTCGGACGCTTAACCACTGCGCCACCCAGGCGCCCCGGAATATTGCCATTTTGTAAAAAATATAAATAATTGCAGGAAATATACATTCTCTACCCCTTAAAGTCCGTGTTGGACCCCTTGAGAATGACTGGTTTTCAGCCCCCAAGGCAGCTGTCATCTCGATTCTCCCAGTCTGATTGATGTACAGAAAACATCCCACTGGAATTTCTGACTTTGCTCAACTAAATTCTCCTCTTTCTCCCAACCCCTGGTTGGGCCACAATCACTACGTAGTTATCACTTTCCAGCCTTGATTCATCAGAGTCCATCTCTGATAAGTGGTTCTTCTCAAAGGAAAATATCTGAGTAATTATAAATTCACTGAGTTTCATTCTAACAGAATGAACTTTGTTTCTTTTATTTTCTTGCTTAATTAATTTTGTTTTATCTGTTTTCAAAAAAAAAATTTTTTTTTTAACGTTTATTCATTTTTCAGAGACAGCATGCAAGTCGGGGCGAGGCAGAGAGAGAAGGAGACAAGGAATCCGAAGCAGGCTCCAGTCTCTGAGCTGTCAGCACAGAGCCTGAGGCAGGGCTCGAACTCACGAGCTGTGAGATCATGACCTGAGCCGAAGTCAGATGTTTAACCGACTGAGCCACCCAGGCGCCCCTATCTGACTGGTTTCAGACAGTGACTATCCCACACTGGGACTGGTCTGTGTGAGTATCTGCATTCATTCCTTGGTTCTTGAGTGTGAGCCATGAAGAAAAACGCCATCAAACTAGTTGTCATAAGTGACAGGACCCCTCTGAGTATGAGGAACTCAAGTGAACTGCCAGGCTCTTTGGCAGTGGAATGCCACCTCTTGGGGTCCATGACAACAAGACAGCTGCTCCCAGGTGCAAATGAAGAATAACAACCCTCCCTGAGACTCTGCAAGTTTGGTAGATAAGGGTTTCGTGGATCACACAATAACCATCACAACTCAAAGTCACTGAAGCCACCTCTCCTGTCTAGTTCCTTGAAGAAAGAAAGAAAAACATAGAACAGGTTTTGGTTTTGGTTTTGGCTTTTTCACTTATTCGTGCCACGAATTCTTGTTGAGTATCCATGATGGGCCAAGCACTGTGCAGAGTACTCAATCAGAGAAAATGTGGAGGAAAATGTGTGATACCTGAGATGCTATCCCAAGTCTGCTCTGAAATAAAACAAACAAGGGTGGGAAGGAAACAGAAAAGGGGAGAGGAAACAATCTCCGCCCGGGAGAAACACTAGCGACACAGCCAACTGGTGCCCACACTGAGAGTGGCAGACAAAGTTTAGAAACGCATGGTATTGGGGCACCTGGGTGGCTCAGTCAGTTAACCGTCCAACTTCGGCTCAGGTCATGATCTCACAGTTCGTGGGTTCAAGCCCCGGGTAGGGCTCTGTGCTGACGGCTCAGAGCCTGGAGCCTGCTTCGGATTCTGTCTCTGTCTCTGTCTCTGTCTCTCTGTCTCTCTCTCTCAAAAATAAATAAACATGAAAGAAAGAAAGAAAGAAAGAAAGAAAGAAAGAAAGAAAGAAAGAAAGAAAGAAAGAAAGAAACACATTGTATCGCATACTATCCAAAACCTCAAGGAACAGTTTTTCCATAAGTAAGCACTGCTCACACACACACACACACACATTCCAAATGTCCTACTATCTGTCACATACAGTGGAGTGGGAGGGTTGCATTTTTGTTTACTTTGGCAAATCTAAATTTGGATCTAGGGCCTCATCACAAAGGCTGCCTCACAGACCCTGGTCCCTGTCGTGCACGTGTCCCTCAGGCAGCAGGCCCTGGCAACGTGGAGAATAGGCCAACCCACTAACGCGGGCTAAAGGCCAGGCCTGGGGTCCCCTGCCAGATGCTCCGTGACTGCCCACCATTCTGCCCTTTGACTGAACAATCTGTCTCGCAAAAACAATTGCCATTCAGTGTTCAGGAGATGAGCACCAAGTGCAAAATATTTACCATCCAGAAGTTAAGCTTCGGCACAAAATTGGTTGCCTCCTCAGTGAATTAAATTCAATTAGCTGCCTCCTTATCTCAGCTGTGCGTTGTAATAGCTGGTGACACCCGCCTCTGCCCACGTCTATGTAAGGGAGTTCGGGGAGCGGGGGGCGACGCGGGCACTTGGTGGGGTGTGCCGTCGGCAGACTATTTTGCCGCAAGACGATCACCTCCTTAGCAGCAAAGGAATCGTCGGCTTTTCCTCCACATTTATTTCCGCTGAGGATTTTGCTCCCCCTGCCCTCCCCACATCCACACTCAGCACTCAGAGAGCGGCAGGAGACCACTCTGCTCTGACAACCGTCTCTGCTACTGACATTATCTCCTAATTATCTTCTCAGCAGCGATGGCTGGGTACCAGTCCTCAACTTGTGCAAAATGATTCTCATACCCCATCTGATTGGGAGGAAAGGAAAAGTCTGTCGTTCTTCGAGCTTCTCGGGGCTGTTACCGCTTTTCCAAAGGAGCCTAAATAATGTTCACAACAATCAGAAGGGAGAAAACACACACGTTACTTCAAATGACCATTACTCAGAGCAGGAGAACGTGTTCGCAGCCAGATGAATGTTTCTGTACAGGGTAACTCTTATCCTCAGCAGACCTTCCAAGCACCAGGGCCATTAAGTTAATGGCCTGAAACAGAGCCCAAAGACCCGTGTTTTTTCTAAGACACTCGCTCTGCGTGGTGGGATGTACTGGAAGCTTCAAAACAGGATTGCTATTATTTTTTTTAGAACAGATGACTTTTTTCCAACAGCCTTGAGGGACGCAGCTGCACAGTCCATGGCAAGCTTTGCAAGGGAGAAGCCAGTTTGGCCTGGAAATCAGGTGGCTGTGTTTAAAGGTCAACTTTAACAGGTTTGTCCTTAGAGAAACCAAGGCTGGAAGTCCCTCCCCCTCTCCAAAATCCCTCCCCGACCTCAAGCCCCTTCTCCGGCCTCTAGTCACCTCTTGGTGACTTATGCCAGTGTCTGATTACCTCAGCTTGTTTCTTTTCCCCCTACTGCCAGTGAAGAGCCAGTTGGTCAGATAAATGGAGCCTAAAACGACTGAGCTTTGGGTAACTCCTCTTAGTTTCATAAACCCAGAATCCTGGCCCGCCACGTTGGTGGTTCAAGGGGAACCAGTAAAGGGCTGCGGATGGAAACAGCACCCAAAGTGTTTGCAGGCCTGACACCTTGGGTAAGGACCACTCACAGAGTTCCACTGTGGGTCAGTCAGCCACCCTCCTAAACCATTCCTCCTCAGGGACTCTCAGGGGACAGTCTCGGGGAAGGACAAAGGCCTGAGAGTTTGGCACAAGGCACGCCACGATGTTACTTGCTTCTTGAAGATCTGGTCAACAGCTTTTAGACCTCCAGACCAGAGCAGGCGTGGGAGTTTGCTCTAACTGGGAACTGGAGCTGGAGCTTTGGTTTGACTCTGAGCCTACTGTGTAATTATCTACAAAACACCTACTGGTTTAATAACAACAACAACCGGGCCATTTTCTTTCACTTTGCAAAAATAAAGTTATTAGAGTAACCTCCCAAGCCATCAGATTACTGGTCCTCAAGCCTCAGAATTGCTCAGGTAAAAGGAACTGTCTAAATTTTAAAAAGCAACATTAACGATTCTATTACTGGCTTTTATGAGAGAAAATGTTGGAAGAGGGTGTTGCAAAGCCCAAGCTGAAATATCCTGGCTTCTTTTTTCCAAAAATACAGCAGCCGGTGCTTCCTCAAGCCTCCTTTCCTCCATCCTGTCCCCCTGCCCCCCAGCTCTGCAGGGTGCCGGCTTTGCCTGTCTCTGGAGTGTGGTCATCAGCAAGGCCACCCCCCTGCCACTCTAGGAAGCTGGGACACATGGGTCATCAGCTGGCCTGCCAGCTGATGTTTATAACTTCGGGCCTCTGGTATTTCTTGTAAATAATTGGGGGAATAAATGCCTCCCCAGTGCTAGTCTTTCCTTATTCAGTCCTCAAATCGCACAAAGGTTTGATTTGTTGGCCAGTTACTGCGTGTCCTACAGTGGAGGAGAGAAAAATGTAATCCCGGTGAAGAAGTATTAATCATTGGCGAGGACCTGCAAGGCACTGAGGTGGGCCCGGAGAATGCCAGCATGAACAAGCGCTGCCTTTGGGATGCTGAGCAAAGACCAGTCCTCACTCTTGAGGAGCATAGAGCCCCAGAGACAAACGGCAGGTGCTAGTCTGTGACACGAGGCTGGCCAGGTCAGGCTGTGGCCAAGTGCTCGGAGGCAGCAGAGGGAGCCCTTCCCAAAGCGGGGACGGGGGAAGGCTTCCAGGAGGCTGAGCTGGACTGAGATACACAGGATTTCTGTAGGGAGAGAGAATGACGCGGGGACATAAGGCAGAAAAGTGCTAGTGTCCGCAGAGGGAAGGAAGGTTTCAAGGAAAGCCAGCAGGGGCGTGCAGAGGAGCAGAGAGATGGGCTGTGTCTGCAGGACAGGCCACTAGGGGGGCGTGGAGGCCATGCTGAAGAATCTGAGGCTGAGTCTGCACTCTGCCCATATTGGGCAGCCACGGAGAGTTTAAAAGGGAGGGCCTCTGTCTGATACTCGCGCTCCCTGTGACTGAAGCGTCCCCCTCCTCCTGCTGAGGACCTCTCACCTTCCAGGCATAAGGAGTAAGGCAGGGAGAGGGCCACCACCCGGCCACCAGCTCTCTCCTCACCCCACCAGCGACAGTGCAAGTGCTGGGGGCTCTGACACCTGGGTTGGTCCCAACTCTGATCACACTGCTCTGCTGCGTGACAGCAGGTCAGTCCCGCCCCCCGTCTGAATTTCACTCGGGGATGTAAGTTGACCTCTGAGGTCCTGAACCACTCTAAGAGCATCTTCATGATTTAGGGACAGCCCATGTAGGAACAGGGGCATGGCTATGGGGTGCAGCTCTGCCTCCCCTATTTCCCCCGTGGGAGGAAGGTCAAGGGGGAAAGACCAGAACCATCCCTTTCACCAGTGGCTAACACACCTTTGCACCAAACCGCAGCAATTTACCTGTATCTATGGGCAGCTTTAGGGCTCAGCAACTGGTAGTGGTGGACGCAGAAACCAATAAGCCTGAAGCCACAAACGATAATGACCGCCGTTACCAACGTGTGCTGGGCACCTTACATAAGGTCTCCCTTAAACCTTAAAACAACTTGTGTGCTAGATATTCTGTGGATGGGAAATCCGAGGCTAAGAGAGGTGAAGTAAAGTGAGCAGCAGACTCCACAAGTGGTGGAGCAGGTCGGTCCGGCCCATCCCGTACACTGTTCCCAGATTCATCCTTCCGAAGCAGGTTTGCCGAAGCAGTTTTGCTCTGTGTCCGGTGTATGAACTTCCTTCCGGGGCCTACCCACCAATCGGGAAACAGAGTCCAAACTTCTTAGCATCGCACTTCGAGACCTATTATATGGTTCCAGTCTTCTCTCTACTCCCCAAACCTTGAATTACCTGTCATCCTGAGACTGTGCCCTGCGTGTTCTCACGTCTGGTGTCGGCTCACCTTGCCCCCTCCATCTATGATATCCCGGTGCCATATGTGCCTGTCAAAACACCCCCCCCCACACACACACACCTGTAGACATCAGCTCCGTGTCGTCTCCCTGGAAGCTCCAGCCTCTCCACCCAGCCCTGTGTTTTCCCTGCACCAGATCCTCCTTTAAGACACTCAGCATTTTGAGCCAGACAAGTTTGTGTTGCACGGAACACTTCCCAAGACTGCAGGATGTTCAGTATCCCTGAACCTGCCCAAGCCCTGTGCCAAGAGATGATCCCCAGCGTTTGTGACAGTTAAAATAATATCCCTCGCATTTCCAACCACTCTCCGGATTGAAACCTGACTGCCTTGGGTAACAGTGTATTTACGTGTCTATCTCCCCCAGTGGACTACTCATATCTTGAGTGTAGGTATTATTTTTGGGTTCGGCTTTGCATTTCTTATAAGCCAAGTGCAATGCCCTGCACATTTCAAGCACAGGTATGTCCACTGAATGTACATAGAGGACAGTGGTTTTATTTCCCTACTTTATAAGTACACTGATTTTTTAACTTCCATAGTCAAAGAGAGCAGTAGTAATCCCCATGCCAATACAAACCCTTACTGGTTCTGTCATTTAGTCACCTAAGTTTTTATTTGATTCTCTGAACATTAAGAATCTAGAAAATAGGGGCGCCTGGGTGGCTCAGTCCATTAAGCATCCGACTTCAGCTCGGGGCATGATCCACCAGTTCATGAGTTAGAGCCCTCAGTCAGGCTCTCTGCTGTCAGCATGGAACCTGCTTCAGATCCTCTCTCTCCTCCCTCTGTGCCCCTTCCCCACGCTCTCTCTCTCTCTCTTTCAAAAATAAATAAACATCTGGGGCACCTAGGTGGCTCAGTCAGTTAAGCCTCAAACTCTTGGTTTCAGCTCAAGTCATGATCTCCCAGCTTTGTGGGTTCAAGCCCCGAGTTGGGCTCTGTGCTGACAGAATGCAGCCTGCTTAGGATTCTCTCTCTCTCCATTCTCTCTCTCTCTCTCTCTGCTGTTCCCTCACTTGTGCTATCTCTGTCTTTCTCAAAATAAATACACTTTAAAAATAACTATTTTTACAAAAGTTCCTATATCTGCCATTCACTAATGCATTCATTCACTAATACAAAAACTACAGAATCTCCAAGAGAACATAAAGATATTTATCCAAGCTCCTACTACTGGCCGATGTGGAACAAGTACATAAAGACATCTGAAGCTAGATCCCAACACTGACAGGTCCTGACATTTCCAGCTCAGGCAGGGTCACTTTCAGAAAACACCACCTTGCTTCTGGAGCCTAGCGTCCAGGCTTCACCTTGCAGCCAGGTAGATGCACAGGGTAAATCAAGGCTGCTTGCTTGAACCTCCATCAAAGCTGGCACAGCCTTTGAGTTTCCAGAAATAGGTCATGATTGGCACGGAAGTAGAAGAATGTAATGTCTTTCTGTCTCCAGTATGAAATTTATGAGGACCAGAATTTGCCCGGGGTGGGACTCTGGGAGACTGAGTCAGCTCTCTGAATCCTACACAGGAGATGGCCCAGGACTGCTACAAAAGAAAGAGCTGGAACGGCAGTAACTGGTAGCAGAGATAGGCACTGGTCTTGGGAGTCAAGAGGCCCAGGTCCTGATCCTGGCTCCAGCTCCACTAGGCATGTGACCTTGTCAAGTCAAGTAACCTCCCCGAACTTCACCCATGGGGTGTGATATTACCTGCTTGCTTACCTCTACGGTAGTCAAATGAGTTAATATATACAGATATGCGTTTTATTTATTTATTTTTGAAGGTTTATTTTTGAGAGAGAGTACGTGAGCGGAGGAGGAGCAGGTGGGAGGGTGGGTGACAGAGGATCTGAAGCGGGATTTGTGCTGAGAGCAGCGAGCCTGATGCGGGGCTCAAAGTCATGAACTGTGAGATTCTGACCCGAGCTGAAGTCAGGACCCTTAACTGACTGAGCCACCCAGGCGCCCCTTATTTTTTTTTTTAAGATTTTATTTTTAAGTACTGTCTACACCCAAAGTGGGGCTCCAATTTGACAACCCCAAGATCAAGAGTAGGGCATGACTGCAGGTTGACTCCACGAGGAAAAGACTGCAAAGACTATTCCTGAAGGAGACTCAGGCAGTTGTGTTTCCTTCTGTCAATAGTAAACAAAACACAATTTTCACATTCTTTGTCCTCCAGATAATAAAGCAATTCGTATTCACTACAGAAGAGCAGAGAGCAAAACCAAGAAAACCTAGTATATCCACTGTCTTAGTCAGCTCAGGCCGCCATAACAAAATACCACAGACCGGGTGCCTTTAACAACAGACATTTACTTTCTCACAGTTCTGGGGGCTGAAAGTCTGAGATCAGGGTGTCGGTGTGGTCGGGTTCTGGGGAGACCCTTCTTCTTGGCTTGCAGACAGCTGCCTTCTAGCTTCGTTTTCACCTGATGCACGTGCAAGTGCCCAGAGAGAGACATCTCTCTTCTTCCTATAAGGCCTCATTCTATAGAGAATTAGGACCCCTCCCTTATGACTTCATTTAACCCTGATTGCCTCCAGACAGGCCCTATCTCCAAATACAGTCAGTCACGTTGGGAGTCTAGAGCTGCAACATATGAGTTAAAGGAGACACAATTCAGGCCATAGCACCCACAATCTCACTTGCCTGGAGAAAACCACTCTTTATCCTTAGAGGTGTATCCTTAGTAGGTGTATCTCCTACTATTCTCCTAAGTGCACGGATTAAGAGAGAGAGAAAAACATGACACCATGAGGAATAGTTTGTGGCTGGCTATTTTCACTCAACAGTATATGGTGACAGTCTTTCCACATCATCAAATTTACTTTCCCCACATTGATTTTTAGTAACCCGCCTATTCCTCGGTATGGCCGCATTATTGTTCCTATGGTCCCAATTTTAGCCTTTTAGTTTGCAGCCAACTTTCCCCATTACAGAGAGTGCTGGGATGAACAGCCTTGACTGCTTCCTTAGGACAGATCACTGAGAGTGCAGGTATAGGTCAATAGGCCTGGGCACTTCTAAATACTTTTTTTTTTTTTTAATTAAAAATTTTAAAGTTTATTTATTTATTTTGATAGAGACAGAGACAGCATGAGCGGGGAAAGGGCAGAGAGAGAGGGAGAGGGAGAATCTCAAGCAGGCTCCCAGCTGCCAGCGCAGAGCCCGACGCAAGGCTCGAACTCACAAAACCGTGAGATCGTGACCTGAGCTGAAACCAAGAGTCAGATGCTCAACCGACTGAGCCACCCAGGTCCCCCTCTGAAACCTTTGATGAGCAGTGTCAGAACATCTGCGCTCATTTATACTCCCACCAGTAGCAAATGAAAATGTAGCCTCACTTTTTTCAACATTAACTTTTTATTTGGGGATAAATTTCTACCTACAGAAAAGTTGCAATGACAGTACAGAGAACAGAGTTCCTATATGCCTATTACCCAGTTTCTCCTAGGGCTAAATAACATATTACCAAACCATGGTGCATCTGTCAAATCTGAGAAATTAACACTAATACATTACTGTTCACTCAACTGCAGACCTAGTTCTCACTTCACCAGCTTTTCTGCTAAGGTCCTCCTACTCTCCCAGGATTTAACCCAGGAAACCACGTTGTGGGGTTTTGTTTGTTTGTTTGTCATACTGCATTGTGTATTGCGTGGCATCACGCAGCATTATTTACAATGGCCAAATTATGGAAGCAGCCCAAGTGTCCATGGACAGATGAGCGGGTAAAGACGATGTACACTTTTTAACTCTTACTTTTTATCAGCTACAGGAAAATCCCCTGGTGTTTTGGGGGCCTGCTGTGTCTAATGCTAACTAGTAATTATTGTTCATTGCTTCAGGGTATGTCTTGTTCCAGCCTATGCTTGTGGCATCAGCAAAGTTACTGCGATACAAGGCAGTGAGAGTGATTTAGAGAAATTGACCATTATGGTTTATCTCCCCAAACTCTGTAAAATGCCAAGGGGAAGGCTCTTTGTGTGGGAAAGGTCATGCATGTGTTCCCACAGGGTCTCTCATGTCACTGTTAGGCAGGAATCATAAACAACAGCATCACAATTTGATTCTGCTCTATATTTGGAAAATTTGGCTCCTCATTACAAGGCAAGCTGATGCTATCTTATTTAGTTCATTCTTTTGCTCATCTCCTGTAATCATTAAATTACAGAGCCATATTTCCAAAGCTCTAGGGCGGGGGGCGGGGGGACGGATTAGGAATAAAATCTTTTAAGCTTCTGCAGAAAAGATTTGGATTCGTTTACGAATGGTGGGTGCAGAGCCTGGGGAATGATCTATTCCCAGCCGACCTAGGTGAATGATTTGCTTCATTTTCCGTGGCTCTGTGATGTTCTCTTTTTAATGCAGAACAAGGATGGCACCTTTAATATTCTGTTCCTGAATGTATCCCTGATGGCTCCATGACCCTATCCCCAGAGGTAACAGTGAATGGAGGAACTAGAAGTCATAAAATATAGGAATGATCAGAAGGGAGAAAATGAAAGCTGAGAAAAGGCTGCTGGGTTGTTTATCAAACTACCCTGAATAAGGCCGTTTTGATCCCACGGAGCAGCTCTGTGCCTTTCTCAGCACTGTCTATTTGAAAGTCTTTGTTCTTTCCTTAGAGAGACTGTTTCTCTTAGGTGATTCAAAAACTTAACAAATATTTAGTGAGCCATTAGAACAATTCTCAGGCCAGCATTCATAGGACTTATCTCCCAAGCTCCACATCTATCTGAAACCATGATTGATTTGCTTATATTTTCATTTTCTCTGAGAGTCCAATTTGGACACTTCCAGCAAGTGACGGTGGGGACAACTATTTGTTTCTTCAGGCAGTCTAGCCTCAGCTTAGGATTTCCCCCAGGCCATCGCCACCGGCCCCTATTCAGAGGGGAAGTAATATGGGACCAAGTCTGTGGTTCTCCTGGGGAATCTTCTAGAAGGACTCTACTGGTGAGAGCTGCTACAACTGTCTCCTCCCAGGCAACTCTGCCAGGATGTGGCTCTGCAGGCCAGATTTGCATTCCAAATGCAGGACCCACGTGCCTCATTATATTGCGTGTCTTAATTAAGAATGCGAGAGAAAAATCAGAGCAGAAATACATCTCTAAGATGGTATTACTGATCCCGTAGCCTCCTCATGGAGTCCCCCAAGGACCACCCTCCTCGACTGTCCTTACTTCTGTGACCAGGAGGCAAGCCCCTGAGAGCTGCCTGAGGACCAAGGGCAAACGGACGCACAGCCCCCACAAATCACAGCTAACCAGCATGAGCTCAAAGTCTCAAGCACCTTCTAGCGTGCAAAGGTGTGCTTGAGGTTGGCTTGTTTAAAATCACCTTGGGGACCAAGGACTGGAATTGATGTCCCTAAGTATTGCAAGTTGCGGAGAGCTCAGGCAATAAAAGGAACAGCCAAATTTCTTGCTTATAGCTTCCTTCAGGCTGCACCTCCAGACCTCCTCATTAATCAAAGGAGTTAACATCCAGACACATTCATTTCTCTTATCTATCTTATCTATCTACCTACCTACCTATCTAGAACATGATCAAGAGAGAAGCAGAGGGAGAAAGAGAGAGAGAGAGAGAGAGAGAGAGAGAGAGAGAGAGAGAGAGAATCTTAAGCAGGCTCCATGCTCAGCTTGGAGCCGGACGACGTGAGGCTTCATCTGACAGCCCTGGGATCTAGACCTGAGCCAAAATCAAGAGTTGGATGCTTAACTGACCGAGCTACCTAGGCACCCTCATCTCTCTTTTTAACACTTTATGTCTCGTGTCTTTGATTAATTCAATCAATAAAGACGATTTCATGGTGCCAAGCGCTCTTATTAGTATCTTAAAATTTGGCCTCTAATTTTACCCACCGGGGATATAGCAGAATCTAGGGGGATCTCTTTGTTCCTAATGAGCCAAGCATCTGAAATTGGCAAAAGGATTCTTTCACCAGTTCTATTCAAATGAAGTCAAGATGTACAAAAGCCCATGCCTGGGAATCCGTCCTGAGAAAATGGTTCAAAATGTTGGAAATGCGTTTGGGGAAAGGGGCCTTGTCTGCCATTTGCTCTTTGTCCGTGCTGCTGCCTGCTGCCCGCACCCTGCTCTGCCACGTCACTGGGTCCTTCCCCCCTGCTTCTCAGACCTTTGCCTGCACCACAGCCGCTCACAACCTGTAGCTCTGAAATCCCCTTCATTCCCTTCAGTGTCAGGGGACGGGGGACTCTTGGGGGTCCAGGGGTGGGCGGGAGTGTGCTTACTGCCTGGTATCTTATAAATCATTCACCAGGGATTCTGAAAAGTCACCAATACCGCACGACTGTGGTGGGTGGCAGGTTCTGGGATTGCACTGCACTGCCGTGTTGGTGAGGACTGGGTTTGGCCATGCTGAGGTAACAGACCGGTGCTTACAAGCCCAAACCGCCTAGTTTACTAGCTTTTACTAGCTACGTCACTTCAGGCAAGTTAGGTAACCACATCGTGCTTCACTGCTCATGTGCCAAACAGGGACAGTAATAGTACTGACTTCATAAGTTGGTATAAAAATTAGTATATAAGCCAAGCACTTAGAGCAGTACTTAGCATGTGATAGTGATTATAACGATAAAACAGAGGGGGGGAAAACCCCAAAGAATTTTCTTCTGTACGTTAAAAAAAAGGGGAAAAAAAAGTCCAGACGTAAATAGTGCAGAACTGGTATGGGAGCTTCATGGTATTATTAGAGCCAGACTCCTCTCTTTCTGTTCCTTCTTCAAGGTCACTTCATAACACAAGATAACTGCTGGAGCTCCAGTCATTGCAGAGTTCTCTCAAAATCCTCCTCCTCAGTGCAATGCTGGGCAATTCAGCTTCCTTTTTGTGCTGCCCTCACCTAGATTTGAACACCCAGGGGTCTTCTTTTTTTTTTTTTTTTTTTTAATTTTTTTTTTTCAACGTTTATTTATTTTTGGGACAGAGAGAGACAGAGCATGAACGGGGGAGGGGCAGAGAGAGAGGAAGACACAGAATCGGAAACAGGCTCCAGGCTCTGAGCCATCAGCCCAGAGCCTGACGCGGGGCTCGAACTCACGGACCGCGAGATCGTGACCTGGCTGAAGTCGGACGCTTAACCGACTGCGCCACCCAGGCGCCCCCACCCAGGGGTCTTCTACAACCAAAACGCTCATCAAACCAATCAAGCATTTCTCGAAACCAAAGACTGGATAAGCTGGTGGGTAGATCCATGTATTTCTCCTGCCCCCTCCTCTTACTCCTCCAAAGCATCAGTAAAGGGATTTGGAAAGGATGCAAACCCGCAAGGGCCATGAAGAGACAGAAGAGGGGATGGCAACAACAATATTTTGGAAGCCAAAAAGCAGATGGGGAAGTGCCGAATGATTTAGGCATTTCTGAGAAAGCTGAAATAGAAGCCAACAGGTAGGAAACAAACACACACACAAACAAAACAAACAGGAGTCCCTTTTACAGCCCACCCCCAAAGGCTCAGGGATTGGCCAACAGGTACCATGGGTAATGACGGTGAAGGTGGAGCCCAAAGCAGGATTGGTGAAAAGGCTGTTTCAGAAACAGCTGGAGGGATACCAGGCTGGCTTAGTTGGTAGAGCATATGACTCTTGATCTCAGGGTCGTGAGTTCCAGCCCCATGTTGGATGTAGAGATTAGTTGTTTTTTTGTTTCGTTGTTTTTTTAATTTTAATGTTTATTTATTTTTAAGAAGGAAAGAGAGAGACAGAGTGCGAGCAGGGGAAGGGCAGAGAGGGAGAGGGAGACACAGAATCTGAAGCAGGCTCCAGGCTCTGAACTGTCAGCACAGAGCCCGCCGCAGTGCTCGAATCCACAAGCCATGAGATCACAACCTCAGCTGAAGTCGGACGCTTAACTGACTGAGCTACCCAAGTGCCCCTAGAGATCGCTTAAAAAAAAAAAAAAAGCATTTAGACCCCCAGATCCCCTCTCCTGGGTGGTGGTCTTCCCCTTACCCCAGCTAGAAACTTGAGGTCTATTATCTGGAGACAAGAGAGGGTCTCGGGTCTGAGAAACATGACCCATGTTTTCAGTTGGAACACAGGGTAATTGGAGGATGTTTAAGTGTTGAATATTGAAAGCCCAAACTCCTTCTCCCACTGGCTCCCAGGTGTATACTCTCCAAGGAGGAAACTGGCTGGATGCATCTTCTCAGGGAATGAGACTTCCTGACATCAGGGAGACATCAATAGGACCCAGCCGATAAGGACAAGACCCACAAGGTAAACAATCCACAACTGGCAGAGATTCCAATCAGTCTAGGATCAGCCTCTTGGGAAAGAGATCAAAAAACCCAACAGAAACTACCTGTAATGAACAAAACTTAAAAAAAAAAAAAAGACAAAAAAACATGGCATAAAGAAACAAGGTCAATGACATCATGAATAAACAATCAGACAAATCAAGGGATGTGGGACACATCACAAGACAGTTGGCCAAGTCTCTTGGAGTCAGTTTGATGACAAAAAGGGGTATGAGGGGGAACCCGCTTTAAATAAAAAAGATACAACAACCAAATGCAGTCTGTGGTATTTGATTGGATCCTGGTTTAAAAAACAAATTGTAAAAGATATTTTTGGAACAACCCAGGAAATTTGAATTAATACTAGGTGTCAGAAACTAGGGACCTTCCTTTTTCCAGGTGGCCGGGAAGATGGCGGACATTCAGACTGAGTGTCCTACCAAAAGCAGCCAACCATCTTTCAAAATAAGACGAGGGTCCTGCTAGGAGAAACTGGCTGGAGAAGTTCCTGCGATACTACAGAAACATCGGTCTGGGCTTCAAGATGCCCAAGGAGGCCATTGAGGGCACCTAATATCGACCAAAAATGCCCCTTTACTGAAGTCTCCATCCAAGGGCAGATTCTGTCTGGTGTGATGACCAAAACAAAGATGCAGAAGACCACTGTCACCTCCACCACATCTGAAAGTATAACCACTTTGAGAAACACCATAAGAACATGTCCGTGCACCTGTCCCCGTTTCAGGGATGCCCAGATTGGCGACACTGTCACAGTGGGCAAGTGCTGGCCCTTGATCAAGACTGTGTGCTTCAATGTACTCAAAGTCACAAAGGCCACTGGCACCAAGGAACAATTCCAGTAAGTTCCGAGACTAGAAGTCTGCCCACACCCCCAAAGGAAATAAAGTTATTTTCCCAGTCAAAAGAAAAAAAAAAAAAGAAAAAAGAAAAGAAAGAGAAAAAGAAAAGAAAAAAAAGAAACTAGGAAATTAGTCTACTTTAAAAAAAGTACTGCTTATTATTGAAAGGTATGTGATGAAGTTTATTTTGGAGAATGCCCTTACTTTTTGGATTGCTTCTGTGTCTCCCTTTCTCTCTGCCCCTACCCCACTCATATTGTCTCTCTCAAAAATAAAATAAGCATTACAAAAAAAAAAAATGAGCGACGCGTAACTGACTGAGCCACCCAGGCACCGATGGCTTTGTTAGTAATGGTATAAAACTGAAAAGGACTTAAATGTCCATTGTTTAGAAAACTGGTTGAACGAGCTAAAATATAGCCACACATTGCCATATAAAGCAATGAGGAAAAACTCTAATTATTGACATGGAATGGTCTTCAGGATATACTGTTTAATGAAAAAACTATAGTGTGCTACTTTTCACATGGGAAGGAAGGGAAAATACTAATTATATAAGCACTGGAGGGCGCCTGGGTGGCTCACTCAGTTGAGCGTCTGACTTTGGTCAGGTCATGATATCATGGTCTGTGAGTTCGAGCCCAAAATCGGCTCTGTGCTGACAGCTCAGAGCCTGGAGCCTGCTTCGGATTCTGTGTCTTCCTCACTCTCTGCCCCTCCCCTGCTCATGCTCTGGCTCTCTGTCTCTCAAAAATAAACATTAAAAAACAAAACAAAAAAACACTGGAAAGCAAATCATCAACAAATAAAATGGTTAGAAGCAGGCAACGGGGCAGGGGAGGAAGGGGGTCAGCACTCACTTACACACCGATTATATAGTTTCAGCTTTGGAATCATGGTTTCATAACCAAAAAATTTACTGGTAAAGAGAAAAACCCCTAGGTTTACAAAGACTGAAATAACGTGAGAAAGTCTTGTGATATTAGGTATAAATGTAATACTCAACATCTTATGTTCCACATGTTTACAACAGTGTGAAAAAATAGTCCTAGCCTTGGCATGGAATAATGACTACAAGGGCATGGGATACAGAGTTACAGAGTTCTCCTTGCTTGTGTTCTCAATACTCTCATGCATCTGAACTCATTTAATGATGGGAAAAAAAGAGAATCGACTTTTTTTTTTCTAGAAAAGTACTTTAGTTATGAGCAAAAAAAAAAAAAAGTGAATTAGAAGTAAAGAGAATCGACTTTTAAGAAGCCGCAGCTGGCCGTGCTCTGTACTAGAAGAGCTTGCATTTGTGAGCCCCTACACTCACCCTCACACATATGCATTCCATCATGTAATTCTCATATGACAGCTCCAACCGGCAGATGCGTCTTTAAAATCGAGGCAAGGTAACAACGCTTTGGAGTTGGACTCTGAGACCAGGGCTTCTTGCCACAGATGCCTCCATCATTTTGGTGGGCGGCCCTCATTTTGTTCAGGCCAGAGGTGAGAAGTTGGCCCCTCCAGGAAAAGCCCTGGGAAACGGGATCTAGTTCCAACATCCAGGACACACCGAAGTCCTACCATGAGTTTTTGAGACACACGACATTATGAAAGACTTGGAAAGGTTTCGATAATGATTATGACCTTCCAAATGAAATAAACAAAAATCCTCTAAAGAAGCCAGTCCTTTAGAGACCTAAAAAAAAAAAAAAACACACAGGAAGAGTCCAAGAAATGTAGCAGCTGCTTCCAAAGGAAACCCCATTACAATTTAAAGCTCTGGGTATCTATGACACATGTAACCTGATTATTAATTCTGAAATGGCCTTGGAAGAACACAATTTACAAAAGTAGAAGGTTTATCCCTTCCTCTCTGCAAGTGAGGGGATCCACAAGATGCCAACGAGCTACAGACAGGCACACAGAGATGGAAGATGGAGGGGGAAAGCTTCCCATGGTGTCCTGGGGGCAGCACAGGGGGCTCATTCCAGGGACTCAGGGCCAACAGGAGTCCTACTTGCATCAGGATCCCAGAGCTCCCAGGAGAAATGGGAAAAGAATTTCTGACAGATGGCACCGTGAACAACACTGCCCCAAAGAAGAGAGACAACGGCTGCCCGACCTTCTGGGAGCAGGATGGGAAATGCCTCAGCCTCAGCATCTTTTCAATGTTCATTGCCCTACAATGTTCAGCTTTCTGACTTGCCTGTTCATATCCTTTGCCCATTTTTTAAAATTCTGGGTTGGCGCTTTCTTTTTGATTTGTAGAAGTTCTCTATTCTAGTTCTCTGTGTCACAGGATGTTAAAAGAGGGCTCTTCCTGCTTCAATTCTAATCTTCACTCAGAGGTACTGATATGTTCTATACCAAAATACCAAAGTGGGCATGCGGCTTGCTCTCCATATGCAGAATTTACAAAGGAAATTTCAGAAAACTAGAGTCCTTAGCCAAGTCAAGAATAATGGGGGCGCCTTGGGGGCTCAGTTGGTTAAGCATACAACTCTTGATTCCGGCTCAGGTCTTGATCTCACCATTTTTTGTTTTTTTAATTTTTTTTTAACGTTTATTTTTGAGACAGAGAGAGACAGAGCATGAATGGGGGAGGGGCAGAGAGAGAGGGAGACACAGAATCGGAAGCAGGCTCCAGGCTCCGAGCCATCAGCCCAGAGCCCGACACGGGACTCAAAATCACGGACCGCGAGATCCTGACCTGAGTCGAAGTCGGATGCTTAACCGACTGAGCCACCGAGGCGCCCCTTGATCTCACCGTTTGTGAGTTCGAGGCCCGCATTGGGTTCTGCGCTGAATGCAGAGCCTGCTTGGGATTCTGTCTCTTTCCTCTCTGTCCCTCACTCTCTGTCTCAAAAATAAATAAACAGCAAAAAATAATAGAAGAGTCAGAGTGTGGAGACAGAAGAGAAATTTCTGAAGAGATTTCTTCGGAGGCTTTTTGCCCTAGAATGAATAGTTGCTGGCCCATCTCGGCAGGAGGCACAGGGTTGCTTCCTACTTTGCCTCAATCCTAGAGAGAATGGACGTATCACTGCAACACCACTCATGGAGCTCGCCGTGTGTGTTCCTATAGTTGGGGGTCTCTGTGGATCAGCATCAGACTCTTGTCCAGGAAACCCAGAGAGCAGGCATGAGAACGGATTGCTTAGATGGGAGAGCCAAGAGACTGCTGCTGCTTTGGCTCCCTATTCTGAGTTCATCAAGAAAAAGGATGCAGGAGTGTTTCCATGAATAAAATGAGGGCAGTGTGGAGAGGGCTGGCAATGGTCCTGTCCAATGAGGCTGTGGTCCTGTCCAGTGGGGCTGCTTGAAGAAGCAAAGGGGACCCAGCAGCAAGAAGCTAGAGATGAATCCCGTTCCTAGGGGGCTAGAAGGAGACACAGCAGCCACTCACCACAGAACACATCTGGGAGGGTGGAGGGACCTGCAGGAAAGAGGACCCTGAGAGAATCTCCTAAGAGGGCCATGAAAGTGTCCCCGAGAGAAAAAAAAAAAAAATGCTTTAATCTCTGCCAAACCCATAGCTCAAAGCCATGTTATGAGGGAGCCCTGCTCATTCCTTCCCTTCTACCCCTGGGCCATGGAAAGATAAGAACCAAGGCTAGGGTGTGGGGTCTGGAGAGAGCCCAAGACAATGACCTAGCAAAAACACTAACTGCCCCCTTCTTTCTCACTTCAGGCTGCCCACTCAAAGCAGATCTAAGTTGGAGGAAAGAAAAACTTTCTACATTAAATCAAGTTCAAAGTTTTTTGTTTTTTTTTTTTTAAAGATTTTATTTTTAAGCAATCTCCACACAGGACGTGTGATCAGCCCTGAGGTCAAGAGTTGCACGCTCCACCAATTGAGCCAGCCAGGCGCCCCAAGTTCAAAGTTTTAAGATCTTGAATGGGTAATGTTTATAAACCGAGAATAGGCTTATGCATTAAAGTGACTCTAAGAATGCTATCTAAGAATGAATGGAAAAGTCTCAGACTTGCCAGAGTTTTAAATCTAGGAGTAGGAAAAGATTACACCATTGAAAAAATTTTTTTATTTTTAAGTTTATTTATTTTTGAGAGAGACAGAGAAAACGAGTGTGGGAGGGGCACAGAGAGAGGGAGAGAGAGAATCCCAAGCAGGCTCCGCCCTGTTAGCACGGAGCCCGATGTGGGGCTCGAACTCACAAACCGTGAAATCATTCCCTGAGCCAAAATCAAGAGTCCATCGCTTAACCCACTGAGCCACCCAGGTGCCCCATTAAAGAGAGGTTGGAGCAATGGGGCATCTGGGTGGCTCAGTGGGTTAAGCGTCCAACCCTTGATTTTGGCTCAGGTCATGATCGCACGGTTCATGAATTCGGCTCTGCACTGACAGCACAGAACCTGCTTGGAATTCTCTCTCTCCCTCTCTGCCCCTCCCTGGCTCATACACACCCTTTCTCTCTCTCTCTTTCAAAATAAATAAATAAATTTTAAAAAATACAAATAAAAAATAGGGGTGCCTCAGTCAGTTAAGTGTTCTTGATCTCAGCTCAGATCATGAACTCACGGTTTGTGAGTTCGAGTCCCCCATAGGGCTCCATGCTGACAGCACATAGCCTGCTTGGGATTTTCTCTCTCTTCCTGTCTCTCTACCCCTCCCCGTGCTCTCTCACTCTCGCAATAAGTAAATAAACATTTAAAAAACTAAAAAATTTTTTAAATTTTGAAACATTAAAAACACTTTTAACAGTTTTCAAGTTTTGTTTTCATGCTCAGATTTTCAATTCATCTGGAAGTTGTTTTTGGTGTTAAAAAAGGATCAAGTAAAAAAGGGTGCCTGGGTAGCTCAGTTGGTTAAGCATCTGACTCTGGATTTGATTTTAGCTGGCGTCATGATCCCAGGGCCATGGGATGGAGCCCCATGTCGGGCCCTGCACTGCGCGGGGAGCCTGCTTAAGATTGTCTCTCTCCCTCAGAAAGAAAGAAAGGAAGGAAGGAAGGAAGGAAGGAAGGAAGGAAGGAAGGAAGGAAGACAGAAAAAGAAAGAAAGAAAAAGAAAGAAAGAGGCAAGTCATTAGCGCTATCAACGAGATGTGAATGAAAATGAAGCGTGCCACTTCCAACTAGAAATCTTAAGATCCTGCATGCTTCGCCATCTTCTCTTTTTTCCTCTGGCACGAGAATAGCAACATCTCAAGATGAAGGCAGCTTCTTCACCCTGGCTCCTGGAATGAAAAGGATACGGCCAGAATCACAGCCAATCTGTGAAAGACATGTAATGTGAGCAAAAAATAAACTTTTCTGCTTGTAAGAAATGAAGATTTAGGGGGTTGCTGGTTAGCACTGCATAGCTTCGTCCAAGGTGACTGATACAAACTTCAAGCTGTCAAGTGTAAATACATTTTAAAAATATTTTTATCACATATTTTATATCGTTTCTAAGTGTTTAGAGTAAATGTGAAAATTACATACCCACTGTGCTTTTCTTTTTTTATCACGGTAAAATATACATAAAATTTGCCATTTTAACCATTTCAAGTGTATAATTCAGTGGCATTAAGTACATTCAAAATGCTCTGAATGGCAACCATCACTGCCATTTCCAGATATTTTCATCATTACAAACAGAAACTCTATACCCATTCAACAATTTCTCCAGTCCTTCCACCCCAAGCTCCTGGCAATCCTCTATTCTGCTTTTTGTCTCTACAAACTTGTATATTCTAGCTACCTCACATAAGTGGAACCCTACATTATTTGTCCTTTTGTGTCTGGCTTATTAACTTAGTATAATGTTTTCAAAGTTTATCCATGTAGGAGCATGTATGAGAAACTCATTCGTTTCTAAGGCTGAGTATTGTTCCTTTGTGTGTGTGCATGTGTGTGTGCGTGTATGCATGTGTGTACCCCCAACATCTCGTCTGTCCATTCATCTGTTAATGGACATGAGTTATTTCTACCTTTCTGGCTACTGTTACTATGCATTCTTAATTTAATAGTAGCTAAATACATACATGCTATTATAGAAAAAGGTCTAAAATATTACACAAGAAACACTACCAGTGGGTGTCAATTTATTTATTTAAAAAAAAAATTTTTAATGTCTATTTATTTTAGAGAGAGAGAAAGAGACAGAGCACAAGCGGGGGAGGGGCAGAGAGAGAGAGACACAGAATCCAAAGCAGGCTCCAGGCTCTGAGCTGTCAGCACAGAGACTGACGCGGGGCTTGAACTCATGAACTGTGAGCCGAAGTCGGATGCTCAACTGACTGAGCCACCCAAGCACTCCTGTTGGGTTCAACTTAGAATGGAGAAAACTTTTGGTCTTCATTCTATATATTCTTATATTATTTAAATTTGTTTTAATTTTTATGCAACTTAAAAAATAATAAAGAGTTTTAAAAATAAATGTTTCCTTTTGATGAGAAGCGGGACAAACAAGAGACATAATGAGTCACTGAAAATATGGTTTGGTTTTGTTTTTATTAACTTTTTTTAACACTTACTTATTTTTTGAGAGACAGAGACAGAGCATGAGCTGGGGAGATAACAGAGAGAGAGGGGGAGTCACAGATTCCAAAGCAGGCTCCGGGCTCTGAGCTGTCAGCACAGAGCCCGATGCGGGGCTTGAACTCATGAACCACAAGATCACGACCTGAGCCCAAGTTGGATGCCCAACCAACTGAGCCACCCAGGTGCCCCTGTTTTGTTTTGTTTTTAAATAAACTCTATACTCAACGTGGGGCTTGAACTTACAAACCTGAGATCGAGTCATGTGCTCTACCAACTGAGCCAGTCAGGTTTCCCTGCAAATGTGTTTTTAAAAATTATTTGTAAAAGGGGTGCCTGGGTGGCTCAGTCGGTTGAGTGGCCAGCCCCTGATTTCGGCTCAGGTCATAATCTCATGGGTTCGTGGGTTTGAGCCCTGTATCAGTCTCTATGTTCACATCTCGGAGGCTGCTTCAGATCCTCTGTCTCCCTCTCTCTGTCTCCGTCTCTCTCTCTCTCTCAAAAATAAACATTAAAAAAATAGAAAATCCTTTAAAAAATTATTAGTCAAAGCTCAGGGTGCCTCCACTAGTGGGCCAGCAACAGAACTTCCATAAATGAAGAACATTAATTAAAAATTAAAACTACCCTGCAGGAAGCTGTAAATGACTAAATGACACTCTTCCACATGATACTGTCACTTTTTTTCTCCTTTAATTCTCCTATTCTTCTGTATCAGATTTTATGGGCCATAATGATTAATGATTATTAGTAATAACAGTCCTTTTTGGACAAAGCTGAAGCTCATTACAGTATCATATTCCCTGAGCCTAAATGTGATTAAGAATACACTTCATTTCAGCTACATCATTTGCAGTAAAAACGCTATCTTGTGTAACTGCTCCTGGTTTTTAACTGAAAAAGCTACTGGGATTCCAGCTGTTCACACTGTGGAACACTGTTCCTGGCAGGCCCCAGGGAGCTCTCCTCCGCATCTCCCAGGTGCTTGAGAATGATGTTCCAACCCTGCTTCTTAACATCCTTGGAAGAGGTTACACTCCAGCAAATGGCAACCTGGAATCAAAGATCTGCCAGGCGGCCGGACGGCCTGGAGTGACGCTCAGCTACGTCCACCTTGTATGCAACGTGACCTGAACTTTCTGCTCTCGATTTCACGTTCTGGGCCAGTGGGACACAGCTGCCGCGGTAGAAGCAGCTACTCACAGCGAGCCAACAGTGGTGCTCGGGGCAAAACCCGACCGGGCTTCCAGGCCAGCACCACTCACACGAACCCAGGCTGCTGGTCAGTTTTGACCACAGATTCCCTCTCTTCCACGGGGCAGTCCGCCCAGGGTGAAGATTCAGCCATCGAAGAGCTAGGTTTAAATTTCAGCCGAAATTTAACTAGAGCTCCCAGTGGCTGAGTCCAATGATCGCTTCCCAGTCTTGCGCTCTCCTGACTGTTGGGAGGCACTCGACATTGCAGGGCCCCTCACCCTCCCCTCCTCCTCTGGCCTCATTTGCTAGTCTCCTGGAGGTGAATGCAGGTTGCCTCCTCTATTCCCTCAATACTCCCTTTCAGAGGAATTTCTTTCTTATCCTATTCCAGACTAGCTTCTATTTTCATCTATGTGCCAAGGATTCCCAAATCCTGACCGCTTGGATGACTCTAGATTAGACCTCTCCCCAGGGCTTCAGGCAGAGTCACTAGCATTTGGATGCTGCCCAGCCTCCTCAGATTTCACGTCCAAAATGGAGTTAACTCCCACTCTCTCCCTGTCTCTTGTCTCTGCTACTGGATCCTCTCTTATCTCGCTTCTTCCTATCTGGGTGATGAGTTGGTCCCACTCCACCCTTGACTTAGCTCAAACAGTGACCCTCCTTGGTGCGCCTGGGAGGCTCAGTCCGTTAAGTATCTGACTCTTGATTTCCGCCCAGGTCATGATCTCACAGTCGTGGGATCAAGCCCCAGGTGGGTCCCTGGGCTGGGTGTGGAGCCAGCTTAAGATTCTCTCTCCTTCTGCCTTTGCCCTTCCCCCACTTGTGCTCACTTGCACATGTGTGCGCGCGCTCTCTCTCTCTCTCTCAAAACAAAACACAACAACAACAACAACAACAACAACAACAACAACAACAAAAACAATCTTGAAAAAGAGTGATCCTCCCTAAGGACAAACCTTGCCATGCCATTCTCCTGGTTTATGTCCTTTGGCGGCTCCCTCCCTGCAGGGTCAAGCCCATCTCCTAGGCTGGCACATGTGGCCTTGCCTAATCTGGCCTCTGCCCACTCACTAGCACCCCACCCTCCAACACTCTTCTCTGTGCACTTGCCGGCCAAGTGCAGTTGCCAGAATAAGTCACGTTCTCCTGCTGCATGCTGAACCCTGCACATGTTGCAAATCCTTAAGAGCCTGTCTCCCTGAACTGAATTTCAGAATCACTTCCTCCAGGAAGCCTTCCTTGACTCCTGAGCTGAATGAGGTGACTGTCTTCCGGGATCCACAGCAGTCATTTCATAAACTTTACCCCTAATGCCCTTTCATGTTTTCTTACTGGTCTGTTTATCCACTGGGAGTTCATCAAGAATAGGAAGCGTGTCTTCCACACGCATGCGTAGGGCCCACCACAGACAGATATGAGGCAATAAAAGGTATACATAAAGCCAGGTGAGGACAGTAACTTGTAACACTGATGGGGAAGTATGTAGTTATTTTTTTTTCTCTTCTGGTTTCCTATGTTTTCTAGTGTGTGTATTATACTACTCTCACACACTTATAAAAAATTTTTGTTGTAACGTCTTATTTATTTTTGAGACAGAGAGAGACAAAGCATGAGCAGGGGAGGGTCAGAGAGAGAGGGAGACACAGAATCCGAAGCAGGCTCCAGGCTCTGAGCTGTCAGCACAGAGCCCGACGCGCGGCTTGAACTCACGAACTGCGAGATCATGACCTGAGCCGAAGTCGGACGCTTAACCAACTGAGCCACCCAGGCGGCCCACTACGTTCACACATTTTTGAAAATCAGTTAATTTTTAAGATGTGTCCAATCTCTCCTACATAGCTCCAATAAAAAAAGAATTCGCTGCCTAAGCAGTCAAGCTCCTTTCTCCTCAGATGCCTCTGGCTCCTTAAGACCCCTGCCTCAAGCACCACAAATTCAGAACTGAGCAGCGTGGAAACACTTATTTCAACATTTTCAGCACACAGAAGGACCACCCACACGCACACAAATTCCTTGGCCTTGAAAAGGTTACATTGCTCTACTAGCTGAGTGCCAAAACCCATTTTTGGCCAAATATCCGTCAGAACCTTGCTGTATTCGCAGCCGAACACAGGCAGAGAGGTACATTCACAGAACCTACCTAAGAGTTATACACGATGGAGATGATGGAGCTTCTGAGGGATATCTCTCTTGCCTTGTCAACGCAAGACACTAAGGAGGTGGGGGGGGGGGGTCCTTCCAAAAATGCCCCCCCCTTTTCTTAACCAAAACATTAATTATCTTCTCAGCCACCAAAAATTTCAACCATGCACACTGGCTGGTAATTCTTTTAAATATGTGAAAAATAATCCAACCATACAATGTTCAGTCTGACATTTGCTATTGTTTTTCCCTAAAAGAAAACAAAAACCTGATTAGTTCCAAAAATAAAACATAAAGAAAAACTCAGTTGAGAAGCAAACCCCGTGGCTTAGAAGCCATCATTCTGATTAACAGCACATTAAGTGTTACCTGACGAATGGATTCCTATCGTAAATGCAATTATCACAAATTCCTTGTGGTCCCCACTGTTTTTGTAGCTTTATGCCCAGCTCCTGAAACAATAACTTTCATAGCAATAAACGAAAACCCCACCTCAGCGCTTGGGCCGACTAGACTGTTTTCCCACCTCAGTCAGCAGGGACCCTGGGGGGAACGTGTTGAGCCTGAACTCGACAGCTATCCAGGAAGGTACCTACTTCTCTGTCCTCAGCAGTCCCTGCATCTACTCCTGGAGGGGTGCTTTCCACAATTAAGCCCATTTCCAAGGCCTGCTGAGACAATCAGGACAAGCGGAGCCTCTGCTCTCGGGAAATGCCTGCCTGAGCCATCGCTGGCCTCTGCTGAGGACTCTGCCATGCTGTTGGCCGCCTCAGAGCAAGGGGCTTCTGGCAGTGGGGCTGCCGTACCATCAAATCAAGGGGCTGCTGGAGTACAAGAGTGTCTAATCTAAACTCCCTTTCTCCAGGCGGTCCGGGGAGTGGGGGGTGGGCGTGTGGGCAGGGATCATGCAGAAGAGAGAGACACGCGGGATAAAGGCGGGGAGAGGGTCGTGCAGCCTTTTCACTACGAAAACTGAAAGGGTCTGGCAGGCATCTGTGTCACTGAGAAGATACTACAAATAAGCGTAGCGTCTAGAAGGTACAAACTCCAAAATTTCTGATTCAGCTCCACACATGCTACGTGCCTATGGGCACCTGTCATCACAGCCTGGGAACTTACCTCACGTAGATGATTCGTGTTCTCAGCACAGAGAAGAGGAGTTGTTAAAAGGGAGACAAAGAAAATGTGAAAGCAGGTCAGAGAAAGATCAAAGGATTGATTCAAAGCCACGTGACCGTCAGAGACACTGTCACAGCCAGGAGACATCTTTTGTGCTTCAACCACCATTCGTTTATTGCAAAGTGAAGTTTTGGTTCGGGACAAAAGGGAGATAGTCCACCAAGAATGAATTACACTAGTTACTGAAGTCAACTCGACAGACAGTGACATGTACTTAGCAGCGGTGGGTGGTTCTCAAAGTCAAAATTTATTAACTATTTCAATGTTCAGGCTGTACAGATTATTTTCAGATGTACATACAACATAATGATATCGTAACAAAGCTAATTTTTTTTTTTTATAAAATACTTCCTTAAGGATTAAAGATGCTAAAAAGCTTCAACCATTAATTAATTAAATATTTGATGCACATTTCAGGTACTCTTTAAGATCTAACATAAATACATAAGTTGCACAGCCGAGTAAGAAAAGCTATGACCCATATGGTTGCACATTTTACTAATCCCATATTAAAGTAGAAAACAACAAAATTGGGCCACATAAATTGAGCTGATTTTAGCAATCGTTTTATTAGATAGAAACTATGTCCATTTAAACCATCATTCCTAAGAGAGCTACCAAATAATAAAATGATTACCTGAAATCCAAAACTATATATAATACAGTCTTTACTATCCAAATTACCTTCCCTCTTGTTTGATACAGTACATCTGATTCCTCCATGATTTATGCAATGGCCAATAATAATGACAATCAGCACTAGTCATGAATACACAGTGGAAGTAATAGAACTGGCCATACAAACATTTGAATCACTATTCCCATTGAGAATAAGGTCAATAAGAAATAATGGTTAAAACCAATACATATTTAATCTATTCAACCACTTGCTATCTTTAGCAGTGAATGCTACCCCCCCACACACACACATTAATGTTTCCCATAAAAATCTTGACATGTCAAAATGCTTTTTAATCTAGGTTTAGATTGCTAACAATGAAAAGATGTTCATCTTCTTTCTTACCTCCATGGACTTTATCAGGCCTGCAGTCACCAGGTGCACAGAAAGATGAGTAACTGGAAAGACAATTCGACCACAGCTGTTTGCAAAACAGAAGTGCTCTATTTTAAGGCAAGTATCTTTATCACACACATACACAGCAATTTATCCACTGGTGAACTTTATCATATGACAGTACAAAATTCAACAAAAAACTGAGGTATAACTTTACTTAATTAACATAAATACAAATGTCAGAAAGTGTAAAGACATTCTCAATGTACTTAACATATTTTACCCATAACGAAATACGGAACTCTTTTCAAAGTTCTTGTATGTCCAGAAATACCCAAGATTCTGAATTCTAGAAAAAATACTAGAAATTAAATACTCTAAAATCTTTGCAATAAGGCTCTCCACATAAGGCTACCTTTGATATAAGGCTACTTCAACTTGGTTTCTGAAAATAGCAAAAATGTGCACCAAAATTTAAGCTATTCCGAACTGAAGAGAGGACTTGGTCTCATGTGGGATGGTGAGATGATGAGCTTATTGAGCAAAATTAAACTTAAGCAAAAAGCAAATTTTAAAATACATCCAAGAAAAACTTTTCCTATCATTTTTTAACATAAGACTGAACTACTGCGATATAAAAATGGTTGAATGTATAAGGTACTATTTAGTGCAAAACAGACATATATATACCTTTACTTAAGTAATTTAAATAGAATAGCATTTATAACTCGGTATGTATAATACATTTAAAAAATCTACATTCTGTGACCTTTACAAAAGTAGATATATTCTTTACTTTCAAGTTAGAAATGGCATAACAGTTTTACCTTTGGATATTTCCAGTCAATGGCTGTATACAGTGAAAGATAATATAAATCTAAGTCATAAGCCATTCAGTACACTAACATGTAAGCCATTAGTTTGGGGCCCAAAAGTGAAAAGTGAGGGATACTACGTAAAGTGGAAAAAAATGTACCCTAGATTTCTGCTTGTTCAAAAACGTATAGTCTCCATGTATTTTTAGTTATTGAATAGTCTGATGCAATGACATTCAGTGAAGAAATCTGATTACTAACAGTACTCACATTAAAAATGTTTTCCGTGAAATGAAAGTAGATAGTATTCATTGTGTCTAAAAACAAAGGTAAACTAATGACAGCGTAAATTATTTTAAGTTTGATCATTACTGCACCTGTTTCCTTTGCCAAACTCCCAGTGATATTAAGAGAAAAAAAAATTCTAATTATTTTCACCTATTAATTTAATCAGGTACTCTAGAAAAACACTGTTCTAAGGGGAAAGTTCAACAGGAAATGCTTCTTAAATTTCCAAATTAGATCAAAATAAGGGAAACAAAGAGGGACTCAAAGAATTAGACTATGTAAATGAATAGATAATAGTAACAAAAAGGCTGAATAATATCCCAGATTTGGAGGGGGCTCCTGGCTGGCTCAGCCAGAAGAGCATGTGACTCTTGATCTTGGGGTCATGGGTTCAAGCCCCATGATGGGCGTACAGAATTACGTAAATAAATTTTTAAAGCTTTTTTGGCATATGAACAAAAAGAGTTTAAGACTGTGGACGGATGAACGGAAGTTTCCATTAGGACAGACATACACAGAGTAACCGGAGGATCCACAACCTAAATCCCACTTCCACAGTGGTATCAGGCACCAGCTGGTTGTAGGGGTCTCTGGCTGATTCCTAGAGGGACAGGCACAAAGCACCCTCAAGTTCTCATTGGCACCAAACTCAGATTTCTCCTTTGTAAAAATGTCCTGACGTTGGTTAATAGTAGGGGGCAAAGGAAAGCAGCTCCAAGTGTAAAGGTTAAGTGTTCCTTCATTTGAAGGCATCTCGAAATCTGCTTATTTAGTAATTAACCACACATGCCACTGACTTCAAACACTCGGGACTTCTAGAGACAGCCACAAATCAGCCACAGCTTCTGCCCACAGAATGACTTACTCTTGTAACCGTGGCTAATCGCAACAGCGACTTCAACTCTGGGTAAGATCAGTTTTCTACTCTGACTATACCAGACAAGGCCAATCACTAAGTACTTGCTACTACTACCTGTTTGTCACGTCCAATCGGCAAAATGCCCTAAACATGGTGGCCTGGGTTGGCGTTCTGCGCAATCTCCCAGCAGAACAATTATGGCACTTTCAACATCTCCTCCTCAAGAGAAACTGCCCTGCCCACAGCAATATCCCCACCTCAGAAAGATTGCTCTCCCTGAGCCTGGAGGCCTGGCTTAGAAAACCACTCCCATTCCTTAGTGATGGTAATGCTATTCTGGAATTTGAACCGAGAAAGAAGAAGAATCAACCAGTGTGTACCAGGTAAAGACAACACCGGAAGGGGTGCATTGCTGAGGGATGCCATCTCCGAGCGGCAGAAGAGAAATCAGAACCGCCAGACTCAGGCAGCTGCTACTCGGTCTTTTACAACAAACACCCATTACTTCCGGTGCCCACAGGTTCCCTGTGAAACGTGAACCCATAAATACCGTGAGACTAATGTATTTTTGAGTTACTGCTAGTTACACTTTTTTTCTCTCAATTTTTTTTTAATGTTTATTACTGAGAGAGAGTGTGAGCAGGGGAGGGGCAGAGAGAGAGAGACACACAGAATATGAAGCAGGGTCCAGGCCCTGAGCTGTCAGCACAGAGCCTGATGTGGGGCTCGAACTCATGAACAGTGAGATCATGACCTGAACTGAAGCCGGACGCTTAACCAACTGAGCCACCCAGGTGCCCCAGCAAATTTTGTTTTTTAGGATGACCAACTAGGGTCAGAGATTTACTTTCAGAATACTTAATAAAAGTAGTAAGTAAAAATAAAAGAATGGTTAAGACATTAGTACATTACATTTTATGAAAAAGCTGCCATAATTCTCATTACCCTGTAAATATAAGGAACGATAGTCATTATTAAAGTATTCAGTGACTAGCAATTGGGAATTCTACTATTCCTAAGAATGGTTGCTATGAATAGTACTGAATACATTTGTAGCAAAGAACACCTCTCTTTGAAACTTTTTTTCCTAAACATTTTTAGTAAATAACACTACAAAAGTAGGGTGTCCAAAATCCTGGATCGTAACTCCATCGGGTCTGATGTCCACATTTGTACTGAAGATTATTAACATTCACCCAACATACTCATGAGATTTATTAAAACTGTAGTCAGTAACCAAAGGCCTTTGGGGCATATGTACAAAAGTAGACAGCTGTTAAGTATTCAGTCAAATACCACATTAGCAATATGACTCGTAAAAAAAAAAAAAAAAAATGCCAGTGGAGCTCTACCCATTAAAAGTTAGTCAGACTGCAAAACGCGACCTTGTAAGTGATCTTCCAAACCATTTGGGGAAGCGTTGTTTACAGATAATATTGAGCTTTCCTTCAATTATTTTACTGACATAATTTCCTAGAGGAATTTCATAATGATTATATTCACGGTGAGGGATTACGTTTAAAAAAATCTGGGCTTAGTATTTGTGAAAAGGACCCTCAGGTTAAACCAATAACAAAATGAATCTTTTGCACAGAACGGAATGGGTTTTTCAAAGGGTACCTGCCAGGGTGAGGCCAGCTGACAGTCACCTCTGTGGGCCCCGCAGGGCCCAGCACAGCAGTGATACTTGTTAGGCAAACCCTCCTACTATGTGCACACAAATGATTTAAATAAATAAATAAATAACTTTCCTACAGCAATGCCACAGGTTAATTAACTATCAAGTCTTGTTTTGGAGAGGACTCCCTCCCCGTCCCAGTAATTCAGTGATTCTTGCACTTCCTGTAAGTACTATGAAAGGATGTGGACTTAACACACGCTAGGAAATCCAGTCCCCGGGAGTGCAGAGAGGCTCCTTGCTTCTTGAGCTTTTCTACCAAGGTACCCCCAAGACAGGCGGAAGAGAACTGCACGCAACAGCAAGGACTGTTTATGGGGATGGAGCCCGCCTCTCTCCACCCCCTGGCATCCTGCCACCATTCCTGGACTATCTGAGTATGAGAAGCACAAGGTCAGGTAATAAAAAGGCATTAAAAAAACCCAACCAACAGAAACACATTATCTTTCTTGTGTCTGTGCGTCTCTGTATCTTCAGGCAAGTGAACACAAACTCAAATTAACTTGAGGTAATGAAGAGAATCGGTTTGATAGTCTTAGAAACCATTAAATGTACATCAATTGATGAACCGTAAAAGCATCAACAAGCAATTCTATGGCTTCAACCCGATTAGTTATCTTGTAGAGAGTTGGAAACACACTTCAACAAAACGTATTTCCTGACACTGACAGTACAACTCAACTCACAATAAAATCTACCCATCTCTTCATTAAAACACATTTCTACAATCCAAAAACCTTTCATGATAAAGCACTGAACAAACTAGAAATACAGGAAAGGTTTCTCAACCCGTTCAAGAGCATCTATGAAAAACCCGTAGCGAACATCATACCTAATGGTGAAAGACTGGAAGTTTTCTCCCTAAGATCAGGAATAAGACAAGGATATCCACTCTCACCACATCTATTTGAGACTTCTAGCGAAGTTCTAGCTGGGGTAATTCAGTAAGACAAAGAGATAAAAGGAAGGAAGAAGTAAAATTATCTCTCTTTGCAGATGATATGTAAAAACCTGTGAAGAATCCTCAAAAAACTATTAGAACTATTAAAGCTCAGCAAGGTTCCAGGACACAAGATCAAGATAGAAAAATCAGTTGTGTTTCTATACACTAGCAATGAATAATCTGAAAATGAAATTAAGAAAGCAACTGCATTAACAATAGCATCAAAAAGAATAAATACTAAGAATAAATTAAACCAAAGAAGTGCAAGGCTTCTGTACTGTAAACTATAGAACACTGAAGGAAATTAAACAAGACTTAAGTAAATGGAAAGACATACTGTGTTCATGGATTGGGAAGACTCAATATTGTTAAGAGGGCAGTACTACCTTGATTGATCTACATTCTCAATCAGAATTCAATGCAATTCTCTATCAAATTTCCAACTGCCTTTTTTTGCAGAAGTGGACAAGCTGATACTAAATTCATATGGAAATGCAAGAGATCCATAACAATCCTGTAAAAGAAGAACTCACACTTCCTGATTTCCAAACTTACTCCAAAGTCTTCTCTGTGGTTCTGGAATAACAAACATATAGATCAATGGAAGAGAACTGAGTGTTCAGGAGAAATAAACACATACATCTATGGCAATCTGATTTTTGACAATTATGCCAATACTACTCAATGGTGGAAAAAAGAGTGTTTTCAATGGTAGAGGAACAACAAACAGGATACCACCTCGAAAAAATGAAGTTGGACCCCTACCTCATGCCATATACAAAAATTAACTCAAAATGGATCAGATCCCTGAAAGTAAGACCTAGAACTATAAAATTTTTAGAAGGAAACATAGGAGTAAATCTTCATGACCTTGAGTTTCTTAGATACAACACCAAAAGCAGAAGAGACAAAAAAGATAAACTGGATTACGTTGAAAATTAAAACTTCTTTGCTACAAGGTGTGCCTGGGTGGCTCAGTTAGTTAACCAACTCTTGGTTTCAGCTTGGGTCATGATCTCACGGTTTGTGAGTTTGAGTCCCATGTCAGGCTCTGTGCTGCTGGTGTGGAGCCTGCTTAGGATTCTCTCTCTCTCTCTCTCTCTCTCTCTTTCTCTCTCCCTGCCTCTCCCACTGTCTTTCTCTCTCAAAATAAATAAATAAACTTAAGAAAATTTGCATGCAATGACATATCAGATAAAGGGTTAGTATCCAAAATCTATAAAGAACTTATTAAACTCAACACCCCAAAAACAAATAATCCAGTGAAGAAATGGGCAAAAGACATGAATAGACACTTCTCCAAAGAAGACATCCAGATGGCTAACAGACACATGAAAAAATGCTCAACATCACTCATCATCAGGGAAATACAAATCAAAACCACAATGAGATACCACCTTACACCTGTCAGAATGGCTAACATTAACAAATCAGGCAACAGCAGATGTTGGCGAGGATGCAGAGAAAGAGGATCTCTTTTGCATTGTTGGTGGCAACGCAAGCTGGTGCAGCCACTCTGGAAAACAGTATGGAGGTTCCTCAAAAAACTGAAAATAGAACTACCCTACGACCCAGCAATTGCACTACTAGGCATTTATCCAAGGGATACAGGTGTGCTGTTTCGAAGGGACACGTGCACCCCCATGTTTCAAAGGTACACATGCACCCCCATGTTTATAGCAGCACTGTCGACAATAGCCAAAGTATGGAAAGAGCGCAAATGTCCATCGATGGATGAATGGATAAAGAAGATGAGGTATATATACACAATGGAGTATTACTTGGCAATCAAAAAGAATGAAATCTTGCCATTTGCAACTACGTGGATGGAACTGGAAGGTATTATACTAAGTGAAATTAGTCAGAGAAAGACAAAAATCATATGACTTCACTCCTATGAGGACTTTAAGAGACAAAACAGATGAATATAAGGGAAGGGAAACAAAAATAATATACAAACAGGGAGGGGGACAAAACAGAAGAGACTCATAAATATGGAGAACAAACTGACGGTTGCTGGAGGGGTTGTGGGAGGGGGGATGGGCTAGATGGGTAAGGGGCATTAAGGAATCTACTCCTGAAATCATTGTTTCACTATATGCTAACTAATTTGGATGTACATTTTATTTTATTTTATTTTTTTAATTTTTTTTTTTCAACGTTTATTTATTTTTGGGACAGAGAGAGACAGAGCATGAACGGGGGAGGGGCAGAGAGAGAGGGAGACACAGAATCGGAAACAGGCTCCAGGCTCTGAGCCATCAGCCCAGAGCCCGACGCGGGGCTCGAACTCACGGACCGCGAGATCGTGACCTGGCTGAAGTCGGCCGCTCAACCGACTGCGCCACCCAGGCGCCCCTGGATGTACATTTTAAAAAGCTAAAAAGAAAATTTAAAATAAAGAAAATTAAAAAAAAATTGCATGCTACAAATGATACCCTTAAGCAAGTGAAAAGACAACCCTCAAACTGAGAGAAAAGATTTGTAAATCATGTATCTGTTAAGGATCTGGTATCCAGAATATGTAAAGAAGTCTTATCGTTCAACAATAAAAAGACAACCCATTTTTTAAATGGGAAAATTATTTGAATAGACATTTCTCCCAAAGGTACATAAATCATTACAAGTACATGAAAATATGCTCAATATCATTAGTCATTAGGGAAATGCAAATCAAAATCACAATGAGGGGTGCCTGGCTGGCTTAGTCAGAATCTGAAGCAGGCTCCAGGCTCACAAACCATGAGATCATGACCTGAGCCGAAGTCAGGCACTTAACCGACTGAGCCATCCTGGTGCCCCAATTTAATCTGATTCTGATTCCTATACAGGTATGCCCATCTCATAAGACCTCATTATTATATACATGAAAAGTCAAACCTAAAAAACATATGCTAGGGGATAATAACACAAAAGAAGTTTGACTCACAGGAAGGATTCCCTAATTGAGTTCCTGTACACATCCATTATTGTGTATATGAAATATGATGAAGTTTACCAACCTTTTTTCCATACAAATGTTTGGAAACCTATTTATTACAAAAAGTGGGATGCACCTAATTATTTCTTGCATGCTACAGTCCTCCTATCTCTGCCTTGCACTGCAGCATATAAAGGTGCATAAATTTTAAAAATGTATATAAGGGGCACCTGGGTGGCTCAGTCTGTTGAGTGTCTGACTCTTGATTTTGGCTCAGGTCATGATCCCAGGGTTGTGGGATGGAGCCCCACATCAGGCTCCGTGCTAAACATGGAGCCCGCTTGGGATTCTCTCTCTCTCTCCCTCTGCCCCTCTCCCCCGGTCATGCTCTCTCTCTAAAATAAATAAAATGGGAAAAAAAACTGTAGTAAAAAATTTAAAAATTATTTAAGAAAAAGACAAACATATATGTTGCTCAACTTCCACCTGATCTTTTTAAATTGAGTTAATTGGGAAAGTTAATAAAATGTGATTTCCTTTAAATCATTGTAAGACAAATCTTATCAAGAAAGGGACCATGACCCATTATTCTAATTTTACAACTATGATTTCTACTATTTATAATAGTAAATAGTGGTTTATAATAGTAAACTTCCATATGATAAGAAAAATTGAATAAAAATACAGACAAGAAGCTAGGCAGTTTATCTCAAAGCAAAAAATCTAAACTTTCCAATTCTGTCCTATGAACAAAAACCTTTCACTTGAAACTTACAAACCTTACGTCAATTTCATGATTTTGCATTTTTACCTCCAAGTGTTTCATATAAAAGATTCGCTAGGGCTAAAACAATAAAACAAAATAAATGCACGTATAGCTATGGCCACACACACACCCTGCTTGTATCACAGTTCGGGATTTGTAACTCGAATACTGTTCTCCACTAAAAACGTGGAATTCTCCTGCCTTCTGTACGGCAGAGAAGGAAAACACGGAAACCCACCAGAGCTGTCAGATCAAGCTTGTAGCACACAGCTAAAAAATATGTAAATTGAACAATTCATTGTATATTAATACAACAAAAACACCTGTCATTACTTATGTGTTCTTTCTTTAAAAACAAATCACCCTGGGGCGCCCAGGTGGCTCAGTCGGTCAAGCATCCCACTTCGACTCAGGTCACGATGTCTTGGTTCCTGAGTTCAAGCCCCACACCAGGTTCTCTGCGATCAGTGCGAAGTTCGCTTCAGATCTTCGGTCCCCCTCTCTCTGCCCGCCCCTGCTCTCAGGCGCTCTCTTTCTCTCTCTGCCCCTCTCAAAATAAATAAACTTTAAAAAAAATGAAATAATTAAAGTCTAAGGGGAGGGGAAACTACCTAATACAAAATTGTGTGAAATTTTAGTTTCAGTGTTAATACAATGTTGCATAAATAAAGCAAGATCACTTCTTCAGATATAAATGACATCGCATTACTTAGTTCTGGTAGGTGAAATCCAAATATTTATTCCCTCAGGCTTTCATTCACAAAATGTCATTTATGTTTTCACTATGCTTGGTATAGTGTTAAATCAAAGGATTCTCACCAAAGCTACTTTAATTAATTTGCTTAAATTATAGCATAAATGCAGATTATCAAGTTCAATTCACTAAAACAATAAACTGACAATTAAATTGACACTAATGGCCCAAACTTTAAGTACTTACTGGAGGGCGCCTGGGTGGCTCAGTCTGTGAGGGGCTCTGCCCCTCCCCTGCACGCCAGTGCTCGCTCTCTCGCTCTCTCTCAAAATAAATAAACTTAAAAACTCTACTGAAAGTCTGAGTTCCCTATACACTTGTCCCAAGCCATCCTTCCTGACATCTAGGGTGTCTACAAGCAACATTTGCTCTTTATTTGACCTATAAGAAGGGGTTCCAAGGCCCCAAAGAAAATATTTAAAAAGAAATCCTTCACGCCTTCTGATGTTATAAAATAGAAGTATGTCCAAAGACTACTGAACTAAAAATCTGAAAATCAGGTTTCGGGGGCCTGACCTGATACTAGGGTGACCAACTCTCCCAGGTGACCATCTCTCCTGAGATGAAAGGATCTCCCCGGATGGGGGGACCTTCAGTGGTAAAACGAAGAAAGTCCCAGGTAAATCAGGATGACAGCTAACTCATAAGCCACTGGGAGCACAGTTCCTTGGCCGCTGACATTTGGACAAGATAAAGGGCAAAGGAAGGGGACATGGTAGACCAGAAGGTCTCTAGGGCTCTTTAGTTCTTTTTGTTTTTTAATGTTTATTTATTTTTGAGAGAGAGACAGAGCATGAGCGGGGGAGGGGCAGAGAGAGACGGAGACTCAGAATCCGAAGCAGGCTCCAGGCTCCGAGCTGTCAGCACAGAGCCTGATGTGGGGCTCAAACCCACGAACCATGAGATCATGATCTGAGCTGAAGTCGGATGCTTAACTGACCCCTAGGGCCCTTTAGTTCTAATTTACTGTCACGCTATGAAATATTTACACCATATTTGTTTGAACTGTATATTGCATACTATAAGTGAATGTACATTTATGTAGGATCAGAGAGCTCTGGAAATATTTTGTGAAGCTATGTATTAAGTTTGGGGTTACAGAAGCTTAATAGTGAAGCACAGCTAGGAGGTTTCAGTTTTTTATTTTTCATTTCTATAACAAAGAGGAAAAATAAGCTGCTTTTAGAAAATATCAAGCCAACAAAGGAAATCCTTCCAACACCAATATCCAATGTAACCCCATCTTCCCCACCTCCCAGGTCACAGGAGACCTAAGGAAGACATCTGGACCCAAACTTAAAAACAGAATACTACTTTGACTTACTGACAGCCACTGTGAAAGAACGTATTTCTACATTTTTTAAGAAAGGAAGAACTTACAAATGTGTGGTGACAAGTAACTGCAAAAACCAAGAGCCAAGCAAATGCAAATGCCAGTTTCAACCAGCAACCCACAGTACAAAAGAGCCATAAAAGAAAAAGATAAATAAGGCCTTGGATTGTTAAGAGTATGTTCGCTTTTAAAGGCATTCTGTAATTTGTATCTTTAATCTGGAAAAAAACCCACCATCTTAGAGGATACAAAACAAGATATACCTAAGATTAAGTTACAATCTCACATGTGGTAAAACCAGAACCAACATTCGGGTTTCCTCTTTCCTCACTGAGCATTCCAATAATTTAGGATAACATCTGACTTACTGGTATTAACACAGATCCTAATGAAAGTATCTGTGCTGTGACGATGGAGTTATGAGAAACGTCCAAATGCACAACTAAAAAATCGTCCTACTGAATGGCTTTTTTAAAAGCAGTAACATTCAGGGGAAAGTTTCAGAAAAACGCCTCTGTTCCTCAAAAATTACAATGTCCATGATATAGTCTCTTAACCCATGAAGTATTCTATAATTTCTTATCACCATTCTTAGTAAATGGGTAGCTGGATTAGTCATTAGACGTCCTTGGTCTGTCACCACCAACAGGAGATTTCTTGTTCCTTAAGGGCAGCCTCAAAGTCTGTGTGTGTGTTCACACATGCGGCTCTACATGTGCACTTGTGGGTGTGGGCTTCTCCTTGCCTCTTCACACAGAAATCTCTCCCCCCAAATCAGTCAACGATAGCATGTGCCCAAATCTGTCACAGACGCTGTGGGGCTATGAAAGTGTGTGCCAGAAAGAGGGCCCCAGCCCTCAAGATAATTATAATTTATTTGGGGACATAAGACATACTTCCATGAAGGCTTCCCAGTGCCAGCAAAATGTATGGCTGCCATATTTTTATTAGTAATATGGGGATGCTTTCATCTGCATATTATTCGCATGAACCACAAGGCCTTAATCAAAATAGGTAAGAAAAAATAAATCCATGCCATTTATTTCAAATATATTAAAATACAGTTAGTAGACAATAAATAACAGAATTTATTTTGAGTATATAATAAGCAGCATACCAGTGTGCAATGGTAAAAAAGATGGGGTGAGATTCTTTTCATGGCCAAAATGTCACATAAACTCAGAAATTAGGGAAAAGGAATGGTTTTGCTATTATTACCCCAGCAACGGCAATGGCAAAGAAGTGTGGCTTCTTGAGGCTTTTCTCAAACCCTAAACATGTGTTAAGAATAAGTTGCTGGGCTAAGTAGGTTTTTAGACATCCAGGTTTGGGCCCTCATTCCTCCACAGCCATATCCTCTCTTGCCCTGGTTGTCTACTTGTGCTAGTTGACGTTTGAACTAGATGATAGCTAATATTCTTTTAATGAACACTTCTGTTCTGTAATAAATACATCCAGGCCCCATCTCCTCTCCACCCACCCTCTCCACTCCCACTAAATTGCAGTCTATAACATTAAATTATTTGTGAATCTATGACTTTAATTTTTTGTGTTTATATATTAACTTCTTTACGGCAACTGGTTAACAAAGCAAAATCTTAATTCATATTGCTAAATTTTAGCACTAAACAGTCAACAGTTTTATATTATCTAATCCTAATAATCTACCCAGATTAATGTGGCATATTATTCAATATTGTTACAAGAAGTTTTGGTGTAGCTGCAATTCAACATGGTGAAGCTCAGATCAAACAATTATGTATTCACTGCTTTTAGCTGGCTTAAAACTGGCTTAGCTACATAGCAACCAAGAGTAAGGAAATATTTAATTTCTCTTTTTATGATAATCCCGTGACAACATCTAAATATGACTTTGGTATAAAAAGGCTACATAAACATCCTTTCATCTGCTAAGTCTTATTAAACCCACGGAAAAAAATTAAGAGCAGAAGTAGATAAATATGGGTTGTAATATCAAACTATTTCTATTATCATTCCTATGTTGGAAATATTCTTGTTTGGACATCTGAATGTTAGGACAATTATCACCTACCTAGTAACAGCAGTGAATGAATTCAAGTAAAATGAACTCCAATAAAATGCTAAAACAATACAAGCTCCCCTCATTCTGAAATACTCTGTTGAGTCACTTCAGTAAAAAGATAAAAGAAATCCAAAACGGAAAAAAGAAAACATGCTCAAGCTTCCGTAAAGCTGTATGATAAGGTGAATAACAGAAACAAAAACAAATCAGGGAATTGAGAAATATGCTAGGAAAGTTTTTCAAATACTATCCTTGCTCATATCTAGCTCCATTATACAGTTTAAAATTTGGCCAAATTTTTAAAGTATTTGTTAAACAGTTCCTGCATGTGACATATGTTTCCAGGATACTTCTGACATTGATATGAGAGATTATAAAACATTTAGAAATAAAAATGTTACTCTCCAACAAAAAAAAAACACTGTAACTTCCAAGCTTCTTCTGAATTTCATAAGATGGGAAAACATTTGGAAAATGGTACCTTTTGGCTTTAAAACGTTCAAATACTATACTTTAAAACAAACACAAAAAGTGTAATTGTTCAAGGCAAGAAGAAGACAGGCATAAATAAAGTAAGGTCCTAAAATTTATTCTAGGAGTCATTGTTTTCCCTTCACGGTCTCAATCCTACTTACTCCATTATAAGTACATTTTTTCATCCCTTCAGCTGGGAAGGGTAATTTTTACCCTACCAACAGGATGGTAGTACCACTGCAGCACTCACCCAGCAAGAAGCACATGATGACTAGGAAGGAGAGTCAACTCTTTCTATCAAACGAAGTGTGTGCAAGAATTGATTTGCAATGCATTAATTTAGGAACTCAGCAGAGAGGCTTCTACTATATCTAGCTGATCTAAACTTGAGCTCATGGTAACACTGCACGAAGCTATGGTAGATAAAAGTGATAGGTAATGCCAAGAGAACAATCCCACTGACAACACAAACTCCTCCAAGAATTCTTCCGGGCATGGTGATAGGATACATATCTCCATAGCCAACTGTAGTCATAGAGATAATCACCCACCAGCAGGCAGCAGGGATGCTGGCGAAGTCCTTGTTGGATGTTTCCAGGTCCAACCCATGTTCAAGAAGCTGAGAAAGTGCACTAAAGATTGCCATGGCAACACAAATGAAGACAAGTAACATAACCATCTCTCGATAACATCGTTTGAGAGTCAAACCAAGTGTCTGGAGACCAATGAAGTGACGGGCAAGCTTAATCACCCAAAAAATCCTCATCATTCTAAGCACCCTCAAGGTGACTCCAGCCCTCTGGAGTTGAGAGTTCTCGCCCGTAAATACTGTCATTAACACGGAGATGTAATACGGAGTGATTGCCAGTAAATCAATGATGTTCAGGGGTCTCTTGACAAACTCACACTTGTTTTTGGAGACGATGAACCTCACGATGCACTCTGCAGTGAACCAACCTATGCAGATAGCTTCAATTATCCTGTCAAGAGAACAAAGGGAGAATTGATCATTTTATTTTTAAGCATTTTAACAGCTCTTAGATATCTTCAGATAATACTACATTGACATACTAATTCAGTTACTTTTTCCAGAAAACATAAAGAACAGACAGCATTACCAACATCATCAGACCCACCAGGACACAACAGAACAACAAATATAATTCAAATGAAAATTGAACTTGATAAAGTTTCTATTTATACACTGCATGTAGTACCACTATTATTTTTTTTTTTTTGCTTGTCACCAATTCTTTAAAAAACTTGATCTCTTATTTGTTGTTTTAAAATTACCTTATATGCAGCTAGCCACAATATGAAATGTTACTTACGCTGTGAGGACAGTTGTTCCCAACTGTGACATCACTTATGATGTGGGTCAGAATGCCTTTGTTCCTACAGATGGTGGACATATCCAAGTTTTCATCAATTCATTTCTTGGTAAATAAGAGTGAACTCAAGATCATTTCCTAAAATGTTACTCTACTTTCTTTTCCTATGAGCTTGTGTGGGAAACACTGAAGCCGAGCCAGCTTTTTGGGCTATGCAAAAGTGCCAGTGCCCTCACCAAGATAGCCACCGGGTCATGACCATCCTCATCACAAGGGTCGTGGTGGAAAAAAGGCTAAGGACTCCTGCACTGGAGCAAAACGATCACTAAATTTTTCCCAAAGATCCAGCAAGTTTGTTTGTTTGTTTTCCATAGGTGGTTTTATGCAACACGTATTCTAAAATATAAGGCCACAGTTTACCTAGAGCAGTATTTACCAACCTTTCCACATCACTGCGCACATTGAAAATAATAATATTTACATAGCACACTGTCAGCAACGGGCAGTATTCTCGAAGTAGAAGCCACCAGCCGGGGGGGGGGGGGGGGGGGAGGGGGTGGGCTCTGGCTACCCTGGCCCTCGCCTGCACTCCTCAAGGCTGAGGAAATTAAATCTCAGCACACTGTTTTGGAAGCCTTGATCCAGAAAGGGAGGTAATTCTGAGGTAATTTTTAATCAAATTACCTTTTGAAATTCTAAGCAAAAGTTGTAATTATTACAGCATCATTTATTTTTCTCCACATAATTCTTTCCCACCACTGACTTACTCCCCGAACACCAGAAGAGAGAGAGAAGAAATTGGAGTAGGTGGGATGGGAGGGCCCAGGGGGCAACATTCTGAAAAGAATGACAAGTGCATTCCACAGATCACAAGTTGTGCATTCCACAAGATCACAATAAAATGAACCATGTTCCCTTACTGTAGGGTTGGCAGAACTGTAAAGGTTAATTTTATTTGCTTTCTTTTGAATAGGTAGTAGATTCACATGGTTTAAATTTAAAAGATGAGAAAAGAGAGTAAGGAGGGGCGCCTGGGTAGCTCAGTCGGTTGAGTGACTGACTCTGGACTTCGGTTCAGGTCATGATCTCATGGTTCGTGGGTTCCAGGCCCATGTAAGGCTCTGCACTGACAAGCACAAAGCCTGTTTAGGATTATCTCTCCCCCTCCCAACTCGTGCGTGCTCTCTCTCTCTCTCTCTCAAAAATGAATAAACATTAAAAAAAAAAAAAAAAACTTTTAAAAAAAAGAAAGAAAAAAGAGAGTATGGAAAGAAAATTTTCACTCTTGCCCCATCCCCCAGTTACTGGCCCACAATCCCTTCGGAGGCTCTAGAGGAGAATCCACTCCTTGCCTCTTCCAGCTTCTGATGGCTGTGGGCATTCCTTGGCTTGTAGCCATGTCACTCTAGTCTCTGCCTCCATGGTCCACTGCCTCCTCCTCTTCTGTCAGAGTGTCAAATCCCCCTGCTCCCTTCTCATGAGGATACATGTGACAGCATTCAGGGCCCACTGGGCTAATCCAGGATAACCCCCAACTCAAGATCCTTAATCTAATCAATCTGCGAAACCCCTGATGCCATATAGGTAACACCCACTGGCTCCAGGGATCAGGACCTGCTATCTATGGGGTAAAGAAAGGGGGGAGGATTTTTCAGCCTACCACACAAAGTAACCACACCAAGTCAGCAGAAGTCACAGTTGCCCCCGCCATTTCCCTGTTGTATTATCTGCTGCTCTGCTCATCAATCCCATAACTCTGAGATTGGCAGCAGCTTCCCTGTCCCTACCAGGCCATCAGTAAAAGCTGCTGCCATGGTGGCCTCTTTGAACCTGGAGGCTTAGAAAATTGGGAGATTAAATGAAACTTGGCAGATCTAGAAAATCGGAAGCTGCATTTTTTCAATATGTAGTTTCTTTTTTAATATTCATTTATTTTGGGGAGAGTGAAAGTGCGGGAGGGGCAGGCAGAGAGAGGGGGACAGAGGATCCAAAGCCTGCTCTGAGCCCAACGTGGGGCTTGAACTCACGAACTGTGAGATCATGACCTGAGCCAAAGTCAGATGCTCAACCGACTTAGCCACCCAGGTGCCCCTCAATATATAGTTTTAACACACATAATACCACATATCACCTCTCCTTGGTAATGCTCATGAATATTCCATAGGTTCCCCCATATTTCCAGTCCCCCTGCAGTTAAGCAGAGTCATACGACCAGTATGGACCAATGAACTATGAGCAAAATGACTCTATCACTTCTAGGCAAAAACACTGAAGAGTGAATGCTGATTCTTTTCCCTGCCATGGCAACCTGGAAGTCATGAGCCCCCTAAATGGCTACAAGATGTTTGGGGCCCCTATCAGCCCAAGCCCCTGAGTGTCTGTATAGAGAAAGACAGACATTCTCCACCCTGACTCTGATTGGATATGATATGTGAGCAACAAATAAATCTTGGTTGTGTTAAGCCACTGAGATTGCTAAATTGGCTGCTATTCTAGGTAATAAGCTGGTAAATACAGTAAGTAGGAAGATGCATACTCAAGAGACTGCAGGGGCGCCTGGGTGGCTCAGTCGGTTGAGCGTCTGACCTTGGCTCAGGTCGTGATCTCACAGTTTGTGAGTTCGAGCCCCGCGTCGGGCTCTGTGCTGATAGGTCAGAGCCTGGAGCCCGCTTCTGCTTCTGTGTCTCCCTCTCTCTCTGCCCCTAACCCACTCACATTCTGTCTCTGTCAAAAATAAATAAACATTAAAAAACAATTTTTTTTTTTTTTTAAAAAGAGAGACTGCAGCAGCACACAGTGGTGATAGCGATCATTTTCTCAGGTTGACTGTGGTTACAACGCCCCAGTCCTACAGCTAAAGTACTGTGTCTCTCCTCTAGCCACACAGGAGCAGGAGTGCCCCACCTGTTGCCAAAGGCCTGCCGAAGGGGCCTATCAAGCGGCAGACTCACAGTGGTCTTGCAAGGGCCCTCCCAGCAATAAAACCCTCACATTCCACTAAATTAAGAAAAGCAAAAATGCCAATTGTGCCAAAAAAACCAGCACGTGTTCTAATTATTTCCACCAGGAGCCAAAGTTGTTCGGATTAAAAAGGAGGAAATCGAAATGGTGTAGAATAAACTGTCGGTAAGGGAATTTCAAAGAGGTAAACTCCTTTGTAATGAGGCCCTCTGGGCTCTTCCTGCCCACCCCCCCCCCCCCAAGTCAGATGCAGTTTATCCAGAATTCTCTGCCAAAGGGATGAATCAGTGAGAAACCCCAGGCATCCCTCCTTCACCCAGGACTATGCCAAGGCAGTCTCCAACAACAAACACGACAAAGCCTGCCAAAACTCCCCATGTTTCCAAATGGCATTCTCGCCAAAGCCACCACCACCAACTGCTGGAAAACTGAGTACTGTTTTACTGAGTGCTAGCTACAGCCAACAAGTGGGTACTTCCAAAAGGTTACTTCTATAAAAAACAAACGGGAAAAAAGAACTAAAGAAGACACCGAGGGACACCATATTCCACTGACGCCCATTTTGATTTCTTTTGAGGCCCAAACACAGAAGTTCGTGAATTCATGGCTAATAAAAATATTCACCACCTGTTGGAGCCTTTCAACGCTGGGCACTGTGCTAAGCACTTTACAGACATCACCTCATTGAATCCTTTTCTAGAGGGCTATGAAGTGTGCATTTCCCCTAATATCTCCGTTTTCCAGGTGATGAAACTGAGCCTGAAAATTTAAACATCTTTTCCAAGGTCACACAACTGAGATTATAGTGGCATGCGTAAGGAGACCCAGCTCCCCTGGGCTTTGAAGCTCTAAGAAACATTTAAAGATGCTAACGATTTTGATGGCAACGTTTGCTGTGAACGTGAAATGATGTGTGTCAATCTTTCGGTCTCCATGGTTTATGTGTTAGAGCAGCATTTTTCAAACTGTCAGTTCTTAACCCGTTAATGGATCAAAACTGACCTTTTTTTTTTTTTCTCTTCCAGAAATTGAATAGCAAACATCAGAGTGCAAAGTATAGTTCTATGAAATTTTTGCTTTGGTTACGTATAATTGTACCTTAAGTTACAACGTAAAACATATTCCTTCCTGTAGGTACTGGAGCACCACAGCAATTGCTGGCTAGCATCAGTCATTCAACTGATCCCCCGTGATAGAAGGCACATCTGTCCAGAGGTTCCAAAAGGGAGCAGATGCTTTCAGTACTAACCAGTTCTACCGCTCACCCTCCCACCCTGACAAAACCCATGTGGCCATTAACTATGCTCTGTGGGGTAAAGGTAAGTCTCTGCGTACCACCTGCTCATCTTCTTTCGTCAACATTTTATTATGAAACATGTCAAGCAGGGAGCAAATTCACTTTAAATATACTTGCTTATCACCTATTAACCTCTCTACGCATCTATTACTTTTTGTATTTTGATTGATTTTTAAATGTTTGCTTATTTTTGAGAGAGGGAGAGAGAGAGCACATAAGCAGGGGAGGGATAGAGAAAGAGACAGAGACAGAATCTAAAGCAGGCTCCGGGCTCTGAGCCGTCAGCACAGACCCTGACACTGGGCTCGAACCCAAGAACGGTGAGATCATGACCCGAGCCGAAGTTGGACGCTCAACCAACTGAGCCATCCAGGCGCCACCATAGGCACAGAGTTCCAGATTTGCAGGATGAAAATATTTTTTTTCTTTTTTTTAAAGAGGGAAATGCACTTGTCTCTAAAAACTTCAAAGTGCTTATCATCAACTAGAGTTCAATATTTGTTTCTTTTTTTTATGTAAACTTCACATGCAATGAAATGCATAAACCCTAAGTGTACATTCACGGAGTTTTGACAAATGCGTAGCCTCTATAATCTAAACTCCTATAGAGATGCAGAGGGGTGCCTGGGTGGCTCAGTCGGTTAAGCGTCCGACTTCAGCCAGGTCACGATCTCGCGGTCTGTGAGTTCAAGCCCCGCGTCAGGCTCTGGGTTGATGGCTCAGAGCCTGGAGCCTGTTTCCGATTCTGTGTCTCCCTCTCTCTCTGCCCCTCCCCCGTTCATGCTCTGTCTCTCTCTGTCCCAAAAATAAATAAACGTTGAGATGCAGAGCATTCACATCACCCCAGAGATGTGAATTTTTTATTATTTTATTATCTTTATTCTAGTTGTTATTTTACTGTTTTTGTTTTGTCTCCTTCGCTTATTTCCCAGACCCATCAGACACTTAGCATGTACTCAACAGATGTTTGTCCAGTATGACGTAAATAACTTTGATCGAACTCAAGAGCCTGGGATGGCCACTCCACAGGCACAAGAAGCCTTCTGGTTCTTCTGGACCCTTAAGGGATAATTGAAGCACACCATCAAAAACATCCATTCAATTGGACCCTTGTATTATACCATACACAAAAATGAACTCAAAAATGGACTATAGACCTCAAACTATGAAACTCCTAAAAGAAAACATAGGGAAATAACTTCATGACATTGGACTTGGCCAATGATTTTTTGGATATGACACCAAGAGCAGAGACACCAAAAGACAAATGGGAAGATATCAAACTTAAACACTTTTGTGCATCAGAAGACACAGTCTGTGAGCAGAGTGAAAAGGCAAACTACAGAATGGGGGACGTTATTTCCAAATTATATATCTGATAAAGGGTCAAAATCCAGGATATACGAAGAATTCCTACAACTCAACAACAAAAATCAAATTACCTAATTAAAAAATTAGCAAAGGACATGGAGTGTCTGGGTGGCTCAGTCGGTTAAGTATCTGACTTCAGCATAGGTCATGATCTTGAGGTTCACTGAGTTCAAGCCCTCTCTGCACTAGCAGCACAGAGCCCGCATTGGATTCTGTGTCTCCCTTTCTCTCTGCCCCTCCCCCGCTCATTCTCTGTCTCTGTCAAAAATAAAAATAAACACTAAAAAAAAAAAAAAAAAAAAAAAAAAAAATGAATGGATAGGGGCGCCCAGGTTGCTCAGTTGGTTAAGCAACCGACTTCGGCTCAGGTCATGATCTCACAGTTTGTGAGCTTGAGCCCCGCATCGGGCTCTGTGCTGACAACTCAGAGCCTGGAGCCTGCTTCAGATTCTGTGTCTCTTCTCTCTCTACCCCTCCCCTGCTCACGCTCTGTGTCTCTCTGTCTCTCAATAATGAATAAATGTTAAAGAAATAAAAATTTATAAAAAATAAAAACAATGAATGGATAAACAAAATGTGGTGTATACATACAATGGAGAGTTATTCAGCCTTGCCAAGGAAGGAAACCTGTCACATGCTACAAGATGGATAAACCTTGAGGACATTATATTACGTGAAATAATTCAGCCACAAAAAGACAAACGCTGTATGATTTCCCTTTTATGATATCTAAAGTAGTCAACCTCATAGAAACAGAAAGTAGAACGGTGGGTATCAGGGGCTAGGGGGACAGGAGAAAGAGGAATTATTGTTCCATAGGCACAGAGTTTCAGATTTGCAGGATGAAAATGTTCTGGAGATCTATTTCACAACAACATGAATATACCTAACACTACTGAAATGTACATATAAAAATGATTAAAATGGTAAATTTTACGGGTTTTTTTTTAATCAAAATTTAAAAAAAAAAAAAAAAAAAGGCAGCATTTGATTAGATTAAACCTACCAGAGACTGGAGCCAGAGCCTCAGACCACTGAGCCATGCTGGCAAATGGGGGGAAAATGGTGCTGGCCCTGTCATTAATTAACTAGGTAACTTATTCTGCTTTACCTCAAAAGGATTTAAGGTGATTGCTCTTGTGATGTGCACCAAGAAGAACCTGATTCAAATTCAATACCACAGGGACAATTAAGAAAATAGGGGCACCTCGGCGGCTCAGTTGGTTAAGCATCCGACTTTGGCTCAGGTCATGATCTCACGGTTCATGAGTTCAAGCCACACGTTGGGCTCTGTGCTGACAGCTCAGAGCCTGGAGCCTGCTTCGGATTCTGTGTCTCCTTCTCTCTCTGCCCCTCCCCTGCTCGTGCTCTGTCTCTGTCTCTCAAAAATGAACAGACATTAAAAAAATTAAAATAAAATAGAAAAAGAAAAGAAAAATATAAAGGCACGTGGGTGGCTCAGTCAGTTAAGTGTCCGACTTTGGCTCAGGTCATGATCTCACGGTCCATCAGTTCAGGTCCTGTGTCAGGCTCTGTGCTGACAGCTCAGAGCCTGGAGCCTGCTTCAGATTCTGTCTCTCTCTCTCTGCCCCTCCCCCACTCACACTCTGTCTGTCTGTCTCTCTCTCCCTCTCTCAAAAATAAATAAACATTAAAAAATTTGAAAACAAAAAAAGAGAAAAGAAAAATATATAAACAGCCAACGACTGAATGTTTTTACTGGATAGTTGACTTGATAAAGCTAAATGAACTATACAAACATACAAGAGAACATACAAGAGAACAGAGAACCATCTGAAATAGTTATTACACACACATTATATATTTTACACACTTATATGCATATGCACATCTATACATATGTAATTATAACAAAGCTATATTAAAAATAAGAACAATATCACAATGTATAATATGACATAAGAAAATGTTGTATTAATTCAAATCCCAATAACTCTTTTTCCTATTAAATTATCTTTTAAAAATGTTTTCTATTCTATTTCTTTCCAGTTTTACTGAGACATGACTGATATATAACATTGCATTAGTTTTAGGTGTACAACACAACAATTTGGTCTATGTATATACTGCGAAATGATTGCCACAGTAAGTTTAATTAACATCCATCACCTCACAGTTACAAGTATTTTTTAAGATGAGAACTTTTAAGATCTACTCTCTTTGTAACTTTTCGGTACTGCAGTAACACAGTACCGTTGACTATAGTCACCATGCTGTACGTTACATCCCCAGAACTACTGATCATGTAACTGGAAGTTTGTACCTTTTGACACGTTCACCCACATTTCTCCTACCCCCACGTCCCTCCTCTGGCAACCATCAAACTGTTCTATCTATAAAGTTTGGTCTTTTGGGATTCCATAGATAAGATTATAGAGTATTTTTTTTTAAGTTTACTTATTTATTTTGAGAGAGAACACGAGCATGGGAGAGTCAGAGAGAGAGAGAGCAAGAGAGAATCCCCAGCAGGCTCCTCACCGTCAGCGTGCAGGCGGACCCAGGGCTCCCACCCACAAACCGCAAGATCATGACCTGAGCGCTAACTGAGAGTTAGACACTTAACTGATTGAGCCACCCAGGTGTCCCAAGATATACAGTATTTATCTTTCTTTGTCTGACCTATTTCACTTAGCAAAATGCCCTCAAGGTCCACTCATGTTGTCACAAACGGCAAGACTTCCTTCTTTTTTATGGACGAATAATATTCCATTATATATGCCACATTTTCTTCATTCGTTCATCTGTCAATGGACACACATTGTTTCCAAGTCTTGGCTGTTGTAAATAATGCTGCAACAAACACGGGGGTGCAGGTATATTTCTGACATAATAACTTCAAATTATCTTTAAACTGGAATAGAATTTTAAGGGTTCAATTTATTAAAAAAATTTTTTTTAATATTTCTTTTTGAGAGAGACAGAGACAGAGTGCGAGCAAGAGAGGGGCAGGGAGAGAGGGAGACACAGAATCTGAAGCAGGCTCCAGGCTCCGAGCTGTCAGCACAGTCCAACACTCAAATGACTGAGTCACCCAGGCACCCCAGTTATCGGCAACTTTAGGACTTTATACTGTGTAGGCATGAAAAGGAATAAGGTGCATTACTGAGCTTTGATGTGAAACATCCTTCAAGATGTATAGATGTAGAACAGTACATAATCATGCTATAATTGTGTGAATGTATGTGTATGCACGCATGCATGTTCTGGAAGGCTACTTCAAGAAACTGGTAACACCAGTTTCTGCCTCTAGGAAGAGAGCCTGGGAACCTGATGCAGGATGGAAACCCACTTTTTTACTTTCAATCCCTTTTGTACTGTTAAATGCTTGACTGTGTGCACATATTATTTTTCCAATTTAAAAACACTTTTTTTTTTTTAAGAAAAAGTAAAAAGCATGCCCAAATAGAAGAGCAATCACCATGACGGAGTTGTCAGCAGCTTGAACCAGCCAGCACAACCCCAGGAGCGCCACAAAGGGCACACCCTTCCTATCCCAAGCTTTCAGACTTAAATGTATAACACATTTCCAATCACATTTCTAACAGGCACAGAGAGTGTAATAATACATGGTGTAATAAAAATTTCCAACAAACTGCATATCAATGTTCACCACATTACCTAGAATGTCTTTTATATCCCTACAAGAGTTTTCCCCACAACAATAAGTTAAATGGGAAAAATACCAGAATTTTTAAAACAAATCTTGATTTTTCTTGTGCACTTTAATTACCTTTAAAAAAAATCCATACCAAAAAAAATCCATACCATTCATATCTTTTTATCTTCCAATCTAGATCAATGAGAATAAATAAAAACAGATTATGGGCCCACTCAAGTACCAAGCATCTTTCTCTAAATATACATGTACTAATTAATCCACAACAACTAAATGCAGTAAGTTTTGCTATTTTCACCACTTATAAATGAGGAAACTGAAGCAAAGAGAAGTCATTTGTTCATGCCACACAGCTAATAAATGGTAGATTAATAATATATATTCATAGACCACCTGGGTGGCTCAGTCGGTTGAGCATCTGATTCTTGATTTTGGCTCAAGTCACGACCACAGGGTGGTGGGCTGGAGCCCTGCATCAGGCTCCACATTGAGCATGGACACTGCTTGAAATTCCTTCCCTCTGCCCCCTCCCCTGCCCACACACTCCCTCTCTCTCTCCCTCTCTCTCTCTCTATACACACACACACACACACACACACACACACACACATATATATATAATATTAGTAATAATTATTATAATAATAACTGGGTGGCTCAGTTGGTTAAGCATCCTACTTCAGCTCAGGTCATGATCTCACTGTGAGTTCAAGCCCCGCATCAGACTCGCTGCCGTCAGCACAGAGCTGGCTTCGGACCCTCTGTCCCCCTCTCTCTCTGCCCCTCGCCTGCTCACGCTCATTCTCTGTCAAAAATAAATAAATGTTGGGAAAAAAAATTGTTTAAGTAATATATACTCATTGGTTGTGTACTACGTTGAGTCCTGGCTGGGATCTATGTATTTCCTTATTGCTGTAATCAATGTATACTTGTTACTTTATGTTCCTCCGTTGATAGTACTGTGCTTACTCATGCCTGTGTTTGGATGGCGATTTCTTTAGAATATGTGGCAGGATATGGAATAGTGATAAATAGAAAGGCCCTGGGAGTTGAGGATTGGCTATGCAGGACTGGGCTCTCTCACGGGAGGTTTAAAGAAGCTGCTATTATGCTGCTGGACATCTTCTCCCTATGGCCACAGGCCCTGGGCTGCCCGTGCTCCTTTACTCCCCACTTAGTAGACAGGAGCATGCACTTCTCTCCCTTGCCTGAGTAAAATGGGGCTCTACCTCCTAACTGCACAGCATAGTTTCTCCTCTGTCACTTCTCTGTCCTCTATTTTAACAACAAGGGCACCAGATCCACATTTTCTCTTTACAAATAGGGACGAGTGATCTTCTACAAAGGAACAACCAAATTCTTGACTATACATCCAAGGGTCACAGTACCTGCTCTGCCAGGACAAGGGGCTATTCGCCATATATAAATCCATCAAACATCAGAGTGTGTTTCTGTGAAAATCACAGGCAATTAACAAATAACCCTGACCTTCTCCTTCAGGCATAATAATCAGTCCCATGTTCAACCCAAATACATGAATTAAGTGCACTGTACTAGAACCTGAGTATCTTGCTAGGAACTCTGTCCTGCTAGTGTGACTTAGTAGAGACGGATTCTAAAACCTAAGGAAGAAACGGTTATGGTGCTTTGGCAACGTGGCAGTGTGTGTAGGGGGGACGAGGGGGCTAACTTTCGAGATGAGGAAATCGAGACCCATTCAATATACAAATGAAGACAGAATGGTGTTAGGAACCCCCACGTACCCAGTCCCATCAACCATCAGCTCATAGCTAATTCTTCCATACACACACCCGCATCCACGTCCCTCCGCAGGTATTATTTTGAAATAAATCCCAGGTGTGGGCATGTATCTCAGAACCCTTTCTTGTCCTCCCTGCCTGGTGGGTCAAACAAATGTTCATGAAGAGAGTCAGGAAATGTCCAAGGCCTCGATCTGAGTCTCCTGAGACAGGTCCGTACAAGCCAGGGCAATCCAACGTCCTGTAGTAAGGCTGGGATGACAATCTATTACTTGGCTGTGATTCTAAGTCCATGAGCACATTAATTCATTCATCATGCAATAAGACTTATGAGTGTCTACTGTATGCCAGACTCTATAGAGCCACAGAGAGGTCTAGAAAGAGGAATTACAGATAGAACTATAGTTATATAAGATGTTAACTGGAGAAAGCTCAATGAAGGGTACACTAGGACTTTCTATGCTATTTCCGCAACCTCTTGTGAGCATGAAGTTGTTTCAAAATAAAAAGTTTTTTAAAAAAAGATGCAAGTTTGGGGACGCTTGGCTGGCTCAGTACATACAGCATCTGACTCTTGACCGCAGGATCATGAGTTTGAGCCCCATGCTGGGCACGGAGATCATTTTTTAGAAAAAGATACAATTTCAAGCTTTGAGCTTCTGAGTTTGTGAACACGTGGAGATTTGGCCCTTTCTCCATATATTGCCCTATGTATTTCTTCATCTGGCTGTTGATTTGTATCCTTTATCACATCCTTCAATAAACTGGTAAACCCGAGAAGGAGGAGGAGAAGAAAAAGAAAGACTATAACTTAGTCTAAAAATTTTTTTTAATTTAGTAAAAAGGTAAGACATGCTATCTCCAACAACCTTACCCATATAAACTCAAATATAAAATGTAGAAAGTGGTAAATCCTGTAATCAACTACATGAAGTTCAGCAGAAGAAGGTAAGTTTTCCTTCACCTAGGGGACTATGGAAGGCTTCTTTGAAAAAGTGGCAATTTGTCATGGAAAGACCAGCACAAGCAAAGGCAGGAAAGTACTGGGTAAACCTAGAAACGTAAAAGCAGCTACATTTAAGAAGATGGAAAGGTAAATTGGAGCCTGAAGTTTATGTGATGGCAATGATCATGGGCACCATTTATTAAAGTGACTATGAGGTTGGTGCATTAAATACACCATGTCATGTTACAGGTACATATGTACCCAGGAAAGGAGCCAAGGGATCATATTATTAACAGTGGTGATCCCAAGAGGAAGAGGGAAATTGGCAAGTAGAGGATTGTAAGGGTAGGAATCCATTTTTCACCATAAACATCCATGAATAGTTGAATTTTTCACAACTGGAATGTATTCAAGTATTAACCATGTGATTTTTAAAAAGTTTTTATTTAATTTTTTTCAATGTTTATCTTTTATTTTTATTTTTTTAAGTTTATTTATTTATTTTGAGAGAGACAGGGAGAGCTCAGGGGAGAGGGCAAGGGCAGAGACAGGGAGAGAGAGAGAATCTCAAGCAGATTCTGTCCATGCAGTCAAGTACTCAGAGCCTGATGTGGGGCTCGAACTCATGCAACCATGAGATCATGACCTGAGCTGAGATCGAGAGTCTGATGCTTAACCCACTGAGCCACCCAGGCGCCCCAATGTTTACTTATTTTTGAGGGCGTGATCAGGGGAGGGGCAGAGAGAGAGGGAGAGGGAATCCCAAGCAGGCCCCGCACCATCAGTGCAGAGGGCTCAAACCCATGAAACGTGAGTTCATGACCTAAGCCGAAACCAAGAGGTGGACACTTAACCAACTGAGCCACCCAGGGGCCCCTATTTATTTATTTTGAGAGAGAGAGCAAGCACGAGATGGGGAGGGGCAGAGAGAGGGAGAGACACAATCCCAAGCAGGCTCTGCATTGCCAGCAAAGAGCCTGACACAGGGCTCAAACTCATGAACCGTGATCCAAGAGCCAAGGTCAATAAGTTGGATGCTTAATCAACTGAGCCACCCAAGCCAAGTCAGAAAAAGCACAGAATCAGAAAAGCACCATGGCACTCAGAGAACAGGAGCCTCGCCTGGTTGCAAAGTGAGATGTGTAGTGGGAAGGGCGGGGTGGTGAACGTGGGAATTATGGCTGGGTGTGTACACAGAAGCCTTACAGTGAAGCTGATGGCTTATGATAGACAACTTACAGCCTTTTTTTTTTTTTTTTTTTTTTTTTTTTGAGAGAGAGAGCAAGCACATGAGCAGGGGAGGGGCAGACAGAGGATCCAACACAGGCTCTGAGTTGACAACACAGAGCCCAACGCAGAGCTCAAACTCATGAGCTGAGAAATCATGCCCTGAGCTGAAAGTTGGACACTTAACCTACTGAGCCACCCAGGTGCTCCTCAAGTTACAGCTTTAAAGGCAAAGGGAACCCATTAAAGATTTGGCAACAGGTGGATTCATTCATTCGATAAGCATTTCTTAAGAGGTTACTATGTGCTGGGCATGGTGCCAGAACCGTGAGCTGGGAAGTGGCCTAGCAGGCTGTGGGAATATGCATCAGGCAGGAGTTTATGGGATGGCTGGAGTGTGCAAACAGTCAGGAGGCTATGACACAGGCAAGACACATGGAAGGCCCAAACTAGTAGATGATAGGAGTGAAATGGAATGAAATGAAATGAAATGATAGGAGATAGATGCCAGAAGCCTTCAGCAAGACCCTGCCACTGGCTGGCAGTGAGGGGCAGAGAATCGGGCTACAAGGATGTGAGCAGATGCCCAGCACTCGACAGACATTCATCACTGTCCCAAACCTCCTGGAGAGATGTATGAGGCAGAGGAACCAGGCTGTTCCTAAACTGAAAAATCTCACTATAAGAGATGGCCACTCTGAACCATTCTCTTCATTTTCCTAACAGATGGAAAGACAGAAATCATCTTTTCGGAGTGAAATTATGTAAAGAATTGCATCAACACTTTCTTCAGTGTTCATGTTCATTACCCTCTAATTAAGGACCTCAGCTCTGTTGTGACTGTGAAGAAACCATCTGCATTTTGGTCTGAGCCGAGGCTCTCCAAGTCAGGACCATTGGGCTGGCTTCTCTTCACCAACTGCTAAGGAATATGCTTTTAGAAGATTACCATGTTCAGTGGACATACAATTACAAGTACAGAGACCCACAATCTGTGGTTACAAGTCTCACTACTAAAAAACTTCCAAGGGGGCGCCTGGTGGCTCAGTCGGTTGAGCATCCGACTTCAGCTCAGGTCAGGATCTCGCAGTTCGTGAGTTCGAGCCCCGCGTCAGGCTCTGTGCTGAAAGCTCAGAGCCTGGAGCCTGTTTCAGATTCTGTGTCTCCCTCTCTCTGACCCTTCCCTGCTCTGTCTCTCTCTGTCTCTCAAAAATGAATAAATGTTAAAAAAAATTTTTTTTAATTAAAAATAAAATTAAAAAATAAATAAAAAACTTCCAAGAGATAAGAGCAATAGAAATCCAAACTGATCAGCACCTGCCCTTCCAGGCCACCTGATTGTCCACAGCAGGTGGACCCCCTTCTTCTGCAGGCATAGTGATCTCTCCCAGCACCTTCACCACCGCCTCAAACAACACAAATCCATCTAAATACTGTAAGAAAATCAATCTGTTCTGTTCCCATTCCATATGTAACTCTCTAGATGGGTTCTAGTCCCTTTTTATTTAATTGGCAATTCATTAGTAAAAGAATTAAGAAACAGGAAGTGACATCAGGAGACCATCCTCCTCTTCAGACAAGATCATCTCATAAAAATGGATGTCATTTCTTTTCTGTAATGGCATTTTATCATTTTGATGTCAAAAATGTTTTTGCCTGCAAAGCCACTCAAAATTAATTTCAAAAGAACGATATTTTCAAAAGTGAGGTATTTCATGTTAATATCATTATTTGCTATTTTTTTAAGTTGATTTGAGAGAGGAGAGAAAGTGTGTGTGTGCATGTGCATACTCATAAGTAGTGGAGGGGCAGAGAGAGAAAGAGAATCCCAAAGAGGCTCTGTGCGGTCTGCGCAGAGCCCCACATGGGGCTCGATCCCACAAACTGAGAGATCACGACCTGAACCAAAATCAAGAGAAAGACACTTGGGGAGCCTGGGTGGCTCAATCAGTTAGGCCTCTGGCTTTGGCTCAGGTCACGATCTTGCAGTTCATGAGTTCGAGCCTTGCATCAGGCTCTGTGCTAACAGCTCAGAGTGTGGAGCCTACTTCAGATTCTGTATCTCCCTCTCTCCTCCTCACACTGTCTCTCTCTCTCAAAAATAATTAAAAAAAAAAAAAAAGAGTCAGACACTTAACCAACTAAGCCATCCAGGCTCCCCTTTATTTGCTATTTTCTAACCACAGGTAAACAGTAAGTCCAGAACTTAGGTTGAGTTATTTTTGCTTAATTACTGTGTACCAGGTTCCCATGTGCAAACATCAGGACATAAATGATACTTTTCCCACAAAACTTACAACAACATACACACAAAAGATTTAATCAATCATAGGGCTATTAAAATATGCAGAAGTTAGGTCTTACTGCAACAAGTTAACTGTCTTATTCTACAGTCAAGGATACAAAACATTTGCAGCACTAAAAGCAGCAATGTTCAACTCCCAGTAATGAGTTACTGACTCCCAACTATCATCAGATAGAAGCTGAATACATGATCACACCATACAAGGCTCCAGATCATGTCACTCACCGCCTTGCACCATCTGTTCCAGGCAATGTGAAACATTCTCATGCCTCTTCCTTTGCACATCTAACCCCCCCCCCCCCATCCTGGCTAACAGCAACCAGAGTTTCGAATCTGAGCTCAAGTATCACCACCCTTGGAAAGCCTCACCTTAGGTTCTAAGCATGACTGGGTTTCTCCTATGCCCCTGAAACAGTCAGTGTTTACCTCTAGCATAGCACATACCACACTGTGACATGATTATGTATTTATCTGTTTCCCCAGCTAGGAGGGATTTGGCGGTGGGGGGGGGGGGGGGTGTCTGTCTTTTTAAAAATCACTTTAGTGCCTGATCATGAGGTATTCAATAATGTTTGAATAAATGGTATAATAAATTTCAGCATTAGTGAGTGCACTGTTGTGTTTGTTGTGTTGATTTAAAGGAACAAACAGGGGGTGCCTGGGTGGCTCAGTCGGTTAAGTGATCAACTCTTGATCTCAGCTCAGGTCATGATCTCATGGTTCATGAGTTCGAGCCCCACATCGGGCTCCACGCTGACAGGGTGGAGCCTGCTTGGGATTCTTTCACTCCCTCTCTCTCTCTGCCTCTCCCATGCTCTCTCTCTCTCTTTCACTCTCTCACCATGTTGGGTATAGAGATTACTTAAATTATCTTTTAAAGCTAAATAAATAAAAATTTTTAAAAATAAAGATAATATATTACTATTCTTCATATCACACACAAAAAATTAATGAGATGGAGTATAAAAGCTAACATAATAAAAATTTTCGAAGAAAAATGCAGGAATCATCTTCATGATTTGCGTACAACTTTTGTACACAGGACAAAGTACTTATCATAAAAGAAAATATTGGTAAGTTAGATTTCATCACAATTTAAAACTTTGGTACCTTAGTCCTCCCTTATCCATGGGGGATACATTCCAGACAGACCCCAGTGGATACCTGAAACCACAGATAGTACCCAATCCTATATATGTTTTTTCTTATACATACGTACTTCTGATAAAGTTTAATTTACCAATTAGGCACAATTAGAGATGAACAACAGTAACTAATTATAAAATCAAACAATTTTTACAATATACTGTGATACAAGTTATGTAATTGCGGTTTCTCTCCCCCTTTCTCTCTCAAAATGTTTTACTGCACTGTACTCATCCTTCTCGTGATGATACGAGATGATAAGCCTCACGTGATGAGATGAAATGAGATGCATGATGTAGGCGCTGTGACATAGCGTTAGGCCACTACTGACCTTCTGATGTCAGAAGGAGGCTCATCTACTTCTGGACCGTGGTTGACTATGGGTAACAGAAACTGCGGGAAGCAAAACTGCAGTTGGGAGAGGGACTACTGTATGTACAACAAAAGACACCATTAAGAAACTGAGTAGGCAAGCCAGTCACTAGAGGAAGACACATGCAAAACATTTATCTGACAAAGGACTGGTATCCAGGATGCATAAAGAGCTCCTGTAATTCAGTAATAAAGACCAAAAGCCCAATTTAAAAAAATATGCTCAGTATTTGAACACTTCCCATAATATAAATGGCCAATAAATACATGAAAAACATGATCAATATTCTCATCATCAGGGAAATGAAAATTAAAACCACAATGAGATATTACTATTCACCCAAGATTGGTAACACCAAACATTGGCAAGGATATGAAATAACTGAAACTCTTATATTTCGTGGATGGTGGTACAGCATGGCACGTCCAGTCTGGGAAACAGTGTGGCCATGGCCCCCATGCCCTAGATAGACTTCTGATGGACTAAAACACATGACACAATCAATGAGTTAATGATTTCCTGAAATGAGTTTTCATTAAAGCAAATTTTGTATGACTCGGAAACAGAACTACTAGAGGGCAGAAGGGAAAAGAAAGAGTCAGGAAAGTAATAAAGATCAAAAAACACAAATATAAAAAGGACACAAAGATACAAAAAAGAGAAGAACAAAACCAAAAGCTGTTTCCATTAAAAGATTAATGATATCTTGCCCCTAGTAAGACTCACCAAGGAAAAAAAAAAGGCAACAAAAAGCAATGGGGAGAAGGGTGAACCCAGAAGTCCACATACTCACAGAGATGGGATCCATGGCAGACAAGGCTCTCCACATCAGTGGGATAAATACTGGACTATTCTACAGTGCTGAGGAAACTGTTATCCACATGAAAAAAACAAATTAGGGGTGCCTGGGTGGCTCAGTCAGTTAAGCGTCTGACTCTTGATTTCTGTTCAGGTCATGATCTCATAGTCATGAGATCGAGCCCTGTGTCAGGCTCAGGTGTAACCTGCTTGGGATTCTCTCTCCCTTCCCTTCTCTCTGCCACCCCACCCCCCGCCCCAAAATCAATAAACATTAAAAAAAAAAAAAAAGAAAAAGAAAAAGAAAAAGAAAAAGAAAAAGAAAAAGAAAAAGGAAAAGAAAAAGAAAAAAAAATTAGATCTCTCACACTGTAAATAATTTTAGGTAGATTAAAGGCCAAATTCAAAAAATAAAAGTTACATAAATTTTCTAAATATTTTTTCAGTTTTAGGAAAATATTTAAAAATATACAAGAATCCTTATAATGTTAAAGATAGGAGATGTTTTCTTAATAATAATAAAACACGCAAACCATAAAGGACTATACTGATAAATTTGTCTATGCTAAACTGTATAGCTTCTGTACACCAAAAAAACACTATAAAGTCAAAGGCAAGCCACAGTCAGGAAGAAAATATTTGCAATTTACATAATTGACAGAAATCAGTACCCAGGATGTATAATTAATCATTAAGAAAAAAATAGAAATAGGGGCACCTGGGTGGCTCAGCCGGTTGAGCATCCAACTTCGGCTCAGGTCATGATCTCGAGGTTTGTAGGTTTGAGTCCCGCATCGGGCAGCTCAGAGCCTGGAGCCTGTTACGAATCCTGTGTCTCCCTCTGTCTCTGCCCCTCCCCTGCTCATGCTTTCTCTCTCTCTCTCGGTATCTCCCTCTCTCTCTCTCTCAAAAAATAAATAAATAAAAATAAATTTTAAAAATTAAAAAAAAAAGAAAAAGAAAAAGAAAAAAATAGAAATAGGGGCACCTGGGTGGTTCAGTTGGTTAAGTCCGACCCTTGATTTTGGCTCAGGTCATGATCTCGTGGTTCGTGGGTTCAAGCCCCATGTGGGGCTCCAGGCTGACAGCACGGGACCTGCTTAGGATTCTCTCTCTCCCTTTCTTTCTACCCCTCCCTGGCTCTCTCTCTTTCTCTCTCAAAATAAATAAATAAACTAAAAAAAAAATTTTAATAGAAAAAAAAGCATAGGATATGAACATACAATTCACAAAGAGGAAATGCATATGGCAAAAAATAATATGAAAAGATGTTCAACTTCACTAGTAATCAGGAAAATGCAAATTAACCACAATGACATGCCATACACTCCCACTACAACAGCCAAAATTAGAGACTGACAAGACCTAGCGTTAGTGAGGACACAAAGCAACTGGAACTCTCATACACTGTTGGTGGGAGTATAAAATAGTACAACCACTTTAGAAAACAGTTTGTCAGTATCTTAAAAGTTAAATATACATCTACTCCATGATCCAACAGTTCACTCCTAGGTATTTGTCCAAGAGGAAAAAAAAAATATGTCCATAAAAACTCTTGTACAAGAGTGTCCATAACAGATTTATTTATTACTGAAAAGAAGAAGTGGGGCGCCTGGGTGGCTCGGTTAAGCATCCGACTTCGGCTCAGGTCATGATCTTGCAGTTTGTGAGTTCGGGCCCGCATCAGGCTCTCTGCCATCAGCACAGAGCCCACTTCAGATCCTCTCTCCCTCATTCTCTCTGCCCTCCCCCCGAGCTTGCTCGTGCACTCTCTCTCTCTCTCTCTCCCTCTCAAAAATAAACATTGAAAAAAAAAAAAAAAAGAGGAAGCAGGAGTGCCTGGCTGGCTCAGTGGGTGGAGTGTGGGACCCGGGGCCTTGGGCTTATGAGTTTGAGCCCACGTTGGGTATAGAGATTACTTAAAAATTAAATCTTAGAAGTCGGGGCGCCTGGGTGGCGCAGTCGGTTAAGCGTCCGACTTCAGCCAGGTCACGATCTCGCGGTCCGGGAGTTCGAGCCCCGCGTCAGGCTCTGGGCTGATGGCTCAGAGCCTGGAGCCTGTTTCCGATTCTGTGTTTCCCTCTCTCTCTGCCCCTCCCCTGTTCATGCTCTGTCTCTCTCTGTCCCAAAAATAAATAAATGTTGAAAAAAAAAAATTAAAAAAAAAAAAAATTAAATCTTAAAAAAAATAAAAAATAAAATAAAAACGAGAAATAGTGCAAATGCCTATTAAGTGAGGAACTGATAAACAAAATGTGGTATATTCATACAATGGAATATTACAAAAAAGAATGATCTCTCCTCAAAAAATTACCCAGAATTACCATATGACCAGCAATTCCATTCCTAGATATCTACCCCAAAGAAATGAAAACATGTGTTGACACAAAAACTTGCAATATACGAATGCTCATAGCAGCATTATTCATAAAAGAGTGGAAACAACCCACATGCTCATCAACTGATGAATGGATAAACAAAATGGGGCATAACCATACAACAGACTCTTACTCAGCCATAAAGAGGAATGAGGTACTGATTCATGCTACATACACATTGATGAACCTTGAAATCATTATGCTAAGTGAAAGAAGCCAGACACAAAAGACTCCATTATTGTATAACTGCATTTATATATGTCCAGAACAGGCAAATCCATAGAGACAAAAGTAGATTAATGGCTGTCAGGGGATAGGAGGAGAGGGGAATGAAGAGTGACTGCTATCAGATCGGAGGTTTCTTTCTGGGGTGATGAAATGTTCTGGAACAGTGGTGATGGTTACACAATACAGTGACTATAATAAAAACCATCAAATTATACACTTGAAGAAAATGGTGAGTTTTATGTGAATTACATCTACAATTTTTTTTTAAGTAACAAACTACTGATATAAATAGCACATGGATGAATGTTTAAAAACATTGTAACGATGGGCCACCTTACTAGGTCAGTCAGAAGAGCTTGTGACTCTTGAGTTCAGGGGTCGTGAGTTCGAGCCCCACACTGGGTAGAAAGATTATTTAAATAAATAAACTTTAAAAAACACAAAAAACATTAGGCTGATGAAAAGAAGCCAGACACAAAAGAGTACAACCTATATAATTCTAGTATATTAAATTCTAAGTACAGGGATCCCTGGCTGGCTCAGTCCATGGAGCATGGCAACTCTTGATCTCATGGTCATAGGTTCGAGCCCCACATTGGATGTAGAGATTATAAATAAATGAACTTTAAAAAAATATTTCTAAGTACTGAGCCTGGGTGGCTCAGTCAGTTGAATGTCCAACTTTAGCTCAGGTCATGATCTCACAGCTGTGAGTTCAAGCCCTACGTTGGGCTCTGTGCTGACAGTTCAGAGCCTGGAGCCTGCTTCGGATTCTGTGTCTCCCTCTCTCTCTGTCCTCCCCTGCTCACACTCTTGCCTCTCTCTCTCTCAAAATAAATAAACATTAAATTTAAAAAAATATTTTTTTCATTTCTAAGTACATCCAGTGACAAAAATCAGTAGCTGCCTAAGGCAATAAGACAACTTTTTAGGGTGAAAAAATGTTTGTATTCTGATTAGGATGGTAAGCACACGGATACACACATTTGTCAAATATCAAACTATATACTTAAAAAGGGATGCACTTCATTTCCTGTAAATTATAGTCCAATAAAATTGCTTTAAAAAGAATAAAATGTGAGATATTATTTCATACCAATTAGATTAGCGAAAGTTTTAAAGTCTGACATCTGGTAGCATGTGGATACAGCAAGGACTGAGCAAAAAAGACTCTCATTCCCAACCAGTAGGAGAATAAATCAGTGCAACTACTCTGGAGAGCTATTAGCAACATCTAGGGGAGATGTGCATATCTTACAATATAGCAACTCCAGTCCTAGATAGATACATTACAGCAATTCTCCTATATGTGCACCGAGACATAAACAATACTATTCATTGCAGCACTACAGTAAAAGCAAAATTTCCACTGCAGGAAGAACAAATAAATCAATGCTTACCACATTACAGTTAAAATGAAAGGGCTACAGCTATAGATATCAATATACACAAATCTCAAAAACATATAAAATTGAGCTAAAAAGGCAAGCTGCAGGGGCGCCTGGGTGGCTCAGTCAGTTACACGTCCGACTTCAGCTCAGCACATGATCTTGGGGTTCGTGAGTTCGATCCCTGCATTGGGCTCTGTACTGATAGCTCAGAGCCTGGAGCCTGCTTGGGATTCTGTGGTAGTTGTGGTCCAGGAAAATACATTTCGATTGGCATAAGGAATTCTACATTTTTTTAATGCTTAAGTTTTGTTGTATTTCCCATAGTCTCTTATCTTAAAAAAAAAAAAAAAAAAAAAAATTCCTCAGACCATTACAGCAAATGCTCTTTAAAGCAACAACATTTAGGGGTGCCTGGGTGGCTCAGTCGGTTAAGCGTCCGACTTCAACTCAGGTCACGATCTCACGGTCCGTGAGTACGAGCCCCGCCTCGGGCTCCGGGCTGATGGCTTGGAGCCTGGAGCCTGCTTCCGATTCTGTGTCTCCCTCTCTCTCCACCCCTCCCTCGCTCATGCTCGATCTCTCTCTGTCTCAAAAATAAATAAACGTTAAAAAAATTTAAAAAAAAAAAGCAACATTTAAATAAATTACACAGATTAATTGAGAAAAAAAGAAAAAGCACAATTTGCTTCAAAGCCCATTGTATATTGTACTGTTGTTAGCTAGTAAGACAAGTTTTATCTTTCTAGAGACTGAAAAATTACTTTCATTTACTTAAAACGACATACATAAAAATAACTATCAATTAAATTCAACACGGTCCTTAATGAGGTTCCTGAGACAAGCCAAAGGTCTCCACGCATCGTCTACCTGCCCCAAAGCAGAGCTGCCGTGGCACAGAAAGCAAGAGTTCGGGCGAAGCACTTGAGCTCTGGAACCTGACCCAGGTGATCCCCAATGCCTTCACATTCCTGTGACCTACAGTCGGTTATTCGACTGCCCTATGGCCTAACCTATGACCTATGACCCGACATACCAACAATCTCAGAGTGCCTCGTCGGTGTGGCTGGGCAGATAGTGGGGAGCTCTGGAATATTTATTTCACCTACTCCCACCCTGCACACGCGCAAAGGTGCTCGCGAGATGATGCGCCAACTAGCCCAGACTGCGAAGTTTCCCTTAACGTGACACAAAGAAAGGAAAGGTTTCTATTTCTCTACAGAACGTGTCACATCATATCACACAACCATATCCTTGGGGATTATAAATTAATGCACATCATTAGTAAATGAATCCAAGGGTGGCCAATGTTCGATGAAGAGGCATTTTATAAAATCCAAAAGCTTAATGCTGTCTTCCAATGCTGTATTTCAGTATTGTTATGTAAGGGTTTAAATGCTTCTTTGGCATCCTGTCCCCTTCTCATAAAGGTAAACACTCCGGGAACTTAACGTGTCACTCCGGGAACTGCTGCCCAACCTGACGCCCCGTCTGTGACCACCCTCATCTCCTGACACCTCATGGCGCTCTCCTGACTTACTGACCGGCAGCAATGTTATCCTCCAAAACCATCCCAGCAGCTCTCACCTCCCTCCTCACTCCCTTGAGCAGAGTGGTCCCCAAACCTTTTGCTCATGTGACTCTTGAAACAGTTTAGAAAAACTATGGATCTCCCTAGGACGATTTTATTTTGACCCAACAATTTTTATTAAGTTAGTATAGTTGCAAAGCATGTAAATTCTGGCAGGTTGCAAATATTGATTTTTTAAAAATAAAATGTTACTTCATTTTTAAAAATTATCTAGGGGGGCGCCTGGGTGGCTCAGTCGGTTGAGCGCCCGACTTCAGCTCAGGTCATGATCTCATTAATGTGAGTTCGAGCCCCGAGTCAGGCTCTGTGCTGACAGCTCGGAGCCTGGAGCCTGCTTCGGATTCTGTGTCTCCCTCTCTCTCTGCCCCTCCCCCACTCATGCTCTGTCTCTCTCTCTCTCTCTCTGTCTCTCTGTCAAAAGTAAGTAAAACATTAAAAAAAAAAATCTTTGAAAATTATCTAGGGGCACCTGGGTGGCTCGGTCGGTTAAGCGTCCAACTCTTATTTTCGGCTTAGGGCATGATCTCGCAGTTTGTGGGTTCAAGCCCTGCATCTGCAATGTCAACAAGGAGCCTGCTTGGGATTCTCTCTCTCTCTCTCTCTCTCTCTCTCTCTCTCTGCTGCTCCCATATACTCTCTGTGTCGCTCAAAATAAATAAATATACTTAAAAAAAATTATCTAATGAGTCCAAATACTGTAGTGTTTTGATACAACCCATCAACTTTCATTTAAAAAATACACTAACAAACCCTCCTTTAACAGAAATTTTACACTGTTACTTTTTCTCATAAAACTTCTATTTCCGGGGCGCCTGGGTGGCTCAGTCAGTTAAATGTCCAACTTTGGCTCAGGTCATGATCTCACAGCTTGTGAGTTCAAGCCTAACATCGGGCTGTGTGCTGACAGCTCGGAACCTGAAGCCTGCTTCAGATTCTGTGTTTCCCTCTCTCTTTTTCCCTCCCCCACTCATGCTCTGTCTCTGTCCCTCAAAAATAAACATTAAAAAAAAAAAAAACTTGTATTTCCGTTCCACGTCTCTCACATAATTTTGCTCTGATGTGATATATTTCTAATGCTTTAAAAAATTTAAACATACTATTATACACCTAAATGCTTATATCTTAATTTTCATTGAATCTATAATTTCCTGTAATCTGTGTTAAATATGTTATCATTACAAAATTCAACATGTAATTAAGCATAAAGTAAAATTTTATTTGAACTGCATCTTTTAATGAAATTGATAGGTTTCTTTCCTTTTCAATTAGTTTATGTCCTTTTAGCATTTGATTTTTTTTTAATGTTTATTCATTTTCTGAGAGAGACAGAGCATAACTGGGGGAGGGACAGAGAGAGAAGGAGATAGAATCTGAAGCAGGCTCCAGGCTCTGAGCTGTCAGCACAGAGTTGGACACGGGACTTGAACTCACAAGCCACAAGACCATGACCTGAGCCAAAGTCAGATGCTTAACCGACTGAGCCACCCAGGCGCCCCAGCAGTTGGATATTTTAATTCAAATTAATACAGGAGTATTTCCTCCAATTGGTAGAATGACATAGATCAGCATCATTTCTAATCCTATTTTTGTTTTTACACATAAAATGGCTGAGAATCCTTATTTACTTAAACAAGTAGAGGAAAATGGAAGAAGTTGTATTATAGGAATGTTATGCTTTTACCTCCTTCCAAGTATATGCAAAAAAATCACATTTTGATCCATTATCATCTATCATCAATAATTCTTTTCACAGGGGCACCTGGCTGGCTCTGTCAGAAGAGCATGCGACTCTAGATCTCAAGGTTGTGAGTTCAAGCCCCTCAAGGTTGTGAGTTCAAGCCCCACACTGGGTATAGAGATTACTTAAAAATGAAATCTTTAGGGCCACCTGGGTGGCTCAGTCAGTTAGGTGTCCAACTCTTGATTTCAGCTCAGATCATGATCTCATGGTTTGTGAGTTTGAGCCCTGAGGTGGGCTCTGGGCTGACAGTGTGGAACCTACTTCAGATTCTCTCTCTGCCCTTCCCCTCCCAAAATAAACATGACAAAAATGAAATCTTTTTAAAAAATTCTTTATACATCTATGTAGTATTTCTATCGAGAAGTTTTGACTTGAATATAATTAAGAAAGCATCAGACAAGTTCAAATTCAGGGACCTCTATAAAACAACTGGCCTAGAGTCTCCAAAATCATCACTGTTAAATAATATCCAGGGGCACCTGGGTAGCTCAGTTGGTTGAACATCCATCCGACTCTTGATTTCGAATCAGCTCATGATCCCAGGGTGGTGGGATGGAGCCCTGCTCTGTCTGTCTCTTATCCTGATTGTGATCATTGTTTTGTTAGATGGGAAAATGTTCTTGTTTTTAGAAGGTATGTGCAGAAGTATTTAGGGATGAAGTGTCAAGATGTTTGCAACCAACTCTCAAATTTTCCAGCCAAGTATAATAATTACAGATACAGAGAGGCTGTTCTTTGTATTATTCTTGCAACTTTCCTATAGGCTTGATATTTATAAAATTAAAAATTGGAAAAAATTGTTTTTTTTTGTTTTGTTTTGTTTTAATTTTTTTTTTCAACGTTTATTTATTTTTGGGACAGAGAGAGACAGAGCATGAATGGGGAAGGGGCAGAGAGAGAGGGAGACACAGAATCGGAAACAGGCTCCAGGCTCTGAGCCATCAGCCCAGAGCCTGACGCGGGGCTTGAACTCACGGACCGCGAGATCATGACCTGGCTGAAGTCGGACGCTTAACCCACTGCGCCACCCAGGCGCCCCGGAAAAAATTGTTTTTAATAATCTACTGTAAAGTCAATTATGTTCTTCAAATTTGCTGAAAGCAAAATTGACCATCACCTAATTTGCAAAAGGATTCATTGCACCTCATTAGAATCACTCACTTTCACACTTCCTGGGAGGTACTGCATTAAAAGAAACATTTAGAGGGGAGGGTGGGTGATGGGTATTGAGGAGGGCACCTTTTGGGATGAGCACTGGGGGTTGTATGGAAACCAATTTGACAATAAATTTCATATATTGAAAAAAAAAAAAAAGAAACATTTAGACCAAGATGCATTCAGCGGCTGCCAGATACACCAGTCACTCCTCTGCTTTAAGGCACCAGTTCTAAATCTGATCAATATTACAGAAGGTTGAGATATTAAAATACTTCAATACATCTTTGTCAATACAACATTTTATTTTAAAGTTCATTTGTTTTTTTATTATAAAAGTTTACTTGTTCTGAATCCAACATGGGGCTCAAACTCCCAACCCCTAGATCAAAAGTTGCACGCTCTTCCAAAAGCCAGACAGGCACCCTGTCAATACATCATTTCAAATGAAATATTTATATCTTACTATGTGCTTTAAGTATGTTTTCATCAAAACCTTGCAACTGCACACTTAATTCAGCTTTTGGAACATGCTTGCCATGTAACTGAATCTGCAAAGTCAATCCTCACTGTGAAACCAATCATTCAAATCAGATGTACTTTCTTAAGGAACAGATTTCTTTTTTTCAGTTCAAATGATGTGTAAATGCATTTCCCTATGACAACCCTCTCCACTTTTGAATTCTAAGACAAAAAGAGAGAAAAAGGAAGGGAGAGAGGGAAGGAGGGAAGGAGACAGAAGGAGGGAGAGATAGAAAATTGAAATATATATATAACAGCTGAATTTTTCATATCTGTTCCTGCATTCAGTGTATCATACTATGTTGTTTTATTTATTTAGAGAGAAAGCACATGCACCAGCAAGGGAAAGCCAGAGGGAGATGGAGAGAGAATCTTAAGCAGTCTCAGCACACAGCCTGATGCAGGGCTTGATTCCATGACAGACTCTGAGATCATGACCTGAGCCAAAATCAAGAGTCAGATGCCCAACCGATTGAGCCACCCAGGCGCCCCAAAAGTGGTAGTTTCTTAAAGGTTAGCTACCATGTGGAAGCAAATCTTGTCACTGAACTTTTGATGTTCAGTTACCATAAAACCCATTAGAGTTCCCGGTCACTTGGGGTGGATCTTTTGCATGGTATTGTAACATCAGGTGTTGGATCATTTAGGATGTATTGGTTCCTGAGTTATGCACATCTTCCAAATGTTAACACATTTCGTGCTATAATATTTTAAAAGTCACACTTATTAATATCACTACCAATCTCATCAGAAAAGTTAAGTATTGGGAAGCTGGCAAGTGCACAGTGGCTGGTTCAAGTTTTCCAAGTGTCTAATTTTTACTTGGGAGCTCTCATTTTTTTTATAAATTTTTTTTTTTAACGTTTATTTTTGAGACAGAGAGAGACAGAGCATGAACGGGGGAGGGTCAGAGAGAGAGGGAGACACAGAATCTGAAACAGGCTCCTGGCTCTGAGCTGTCAGCACAGAGCCCGACGCGGGGCTCGAACTCACGGACCACGAGATCATGACTTGAGCCGAAGTCGGACGCTTAACCGACTGAGCCACCAAGGCGCCCCAGGGAGCTCTCATTTTATCACTGGCAACAAACGCTGGCCATCGTTGTCCTTGAAGTGACAGACTCACCTTGTTCATTTATGAGAAAATGTCTGCTAAGGTATTAAGTCTGAATACCACAGTTTGTCAGTCATTCTTGCAAATAACAATGTTTCGTGAAAACAGGTGCTGGTGCAGCTTGCAACTCATCCAACTGTACAAGTTCTTTCCCTCGAGACAGCCACAGGATTTCAGTATGCAGCAGAAGTGCCCGCTGCAACTTCCCGTTTCATCACGTAGATGTTAAAATACATACTTAAGGGTCAGGTGTAATAAAAACAGTAATTTCGACTACATTGCCAAGGGCATTCCTTGTGACACTTTTTTCTAACCACGAGTACACGGTGGTGGAGAACACAACAGCTACTAACACCATCTGGTGCTGCCGTCCCTTCCCCGGAGCTCTTGTGCCCGGCATTCCAGGAATGCCAGGAAGACTTAAATGACACTACACCAGAAGTGACACCCCAGGGAGCACTAGTTCTGCTCCTGCGCCTGTGTTCCCTTCTACAGCAGGACCACCTCACCTTCTCGCCATCAGTGACTCTGGTTCCTCCCCTCCCTACACAGGAAGCTACTGGATGGCAAGGGCTGTCTTGGTTATGTCTCAAGGCCAACTGAGTTACACCATATATTAATAAACAGGACTCCCTTCCTTTTTTGTTTTGTTTTTTTGTTTTTATTTTAGAGGAGAGAGAGAGAGAGCTGGGGAGAGGGACAAAGGGGTAGAGAGAGAAAGAGAGAGAGAGAGAGAATATCTTAAGCAGGCCCCACGCTCAGAGCAGACCTGGACTTAGGGCTCAATCCCATGACCCTGGGATCATGACCTGAGCTGAAATCGAAAGTCAGACGCTCAACCGACTGAGCCAGCCAGACGTCCCAGGACACCTTCCTTTTCTGATATGTACTTCCCATTTTATTTCCCATAAAAATGCAGTCCCTGATTTAATAGGACCTACCTGGTGAATCCCAGTTTTGATCATCCATCCTTTCCCCAACTACCTCTCACATTCACCAGTTCAGAGTAAATTGGTAAGTCTAAATCTGTGATCTGAAATTAATACAGACAGTCCCTAACTTATAAATACTGGATTTCCCACCCCAACCGAAAATGCTAATAAAAGTCCCTACTGTACCAGAACTCTTAGGATCGAATAATGAGCTCTGGTTAGGGGAAGTATCTTAGGAAAACAGAACAATCTGTGAGTCAGGGTGGGCCTCAGTGAGATCCAAGGGCAGCATCTGGCATCAAGCTGGTTAGAAGACAGCAGTTAGTAACCCATCCTCAACCCTCTACCGCTATCCTTACTTTACAAATGAGAACACCGAGGCTTCGAGAAGGAATGTGCCCGAGGACACACAGCCGGACAGGCTGAAACCTACGACAAGACCATTCTAGACCCAGGGTTGACAAGCTTTTCCTGTAAAGAGTCAGCGAGTCAATGTTTCAGGCTTTGCAAGCCAGCTAGCCTCTGTTGCAAATGTTCAAGTGTTCAACTCCACCCAAGTAGCAGGAAGCTGCCATAGACAACATGTAAACAAATGAGCACGGCTGTGCACCAATAAAACTGTATTTATGGACGCTGAAATCTGAATGTCAGATAATTTGCATGAGTCATAAAACAGTCTTCTTTTGATTTTTTTTCCTCACCATTTTAAAAGTGTAAAAACCATTTAGCTCAGGGACTGTACAGAAACAGGCAGCGGGCCCGAGTTGTCTGCAGGCCACAGTCTGCCCACCCTTGCTCCAGATCACCAGTCCTGCAACAGAGTGTGGGGAGGAACAGCAGGGCCCTGGTCATGCAATGATGTCAGAGGCAAACCTGACCAATTACAACAACAGTTTTACCCAGAAAACGAAAAAGGAAACCCTGCCACGGCAACTCAGATCAACACGGCAGCTAGCAGCCTGGACCCAGGGCTCTAGGCAACTCTTTGAGTATTAGGTGAAATGGGGGTCCTAACTGGCCTCACTGGCTCCACCCGTGCCCCCTAGAGTCTGCCCTCCATACCGGGGCCAGAGTCATCTCTTAAAATTTTAAATTAAATCAGGGGCACCTGGCTGGCTCAGTCCATAGACCATCCAACTTTTGACCTCTGGGTCATGAGTTTGAGCCCCCTGTTGGGTGCAGAGATTACTTTAAAATTTTTTTCAATTCAATCAAGTTATGTCTTCTGCTCAAAACCCACATTCCAATACAAATCCAAAGCCCTTACCATTTTATTTTCTCTTTTAAAAATGAGGACTATCGGGGCGCCTGTGTGGCTCAGTCGGTTAAACGTCAGACTTCCGCTCAGGTCACGATCTCACGGTTTGTGAGTTCGAGCCCCGCGTCGGGCTCTGTGCCGACAGCTCGGAGCCTGGAGCCTGCTTCGGATTCTGTGTCTCCCTCTCTCTTGGCCTCTCTCTCTCTCTCTCAAAAATAGACAAAACATTAAAAATGAGGACTATCAAAAGTAAATCCCTTTAGCTGGTGCACCCATACAGCTCTACAAGAACTCCATTCCCCCACTGTCACTGTCACCATCACCCCCAATTCCCAACCCCTACCCCTCTGCTGTACAAAAACAGGCAACGGGCCTAAGTTATCTGCAGGCCGCAGTCTGCCCACCCTTGTTCCAGACCACCAGTCCTGCAACAGAATGTGTGGGGGACAGCAGAGACCCTGGTCACCCCTACCTCTCTGCTTCCTTGCTGTTCCTCCAACAGACCAAGGGCACACCCCCCTCAAAGTCTGTGCTTACATGCTCTCTGCCTGGAACTCTCTTGGCCAGATACCTTCACGGCTGCCACCTGCATCCCTCCCAGTCCTTGTTCAGACATCCACCGCCTGATTAGAGAGGCCTTTCCTGACTATGGTCCACACTCTACAAATCCCTTAATTCTGCTTTGTTTCTTCATAGCATCTATCACTATCATTATATATTTATTTATTAGAACAGATGGTTCTTGAGGGCAAGGACTCTGGTTGGGTTTTTTTTGTTTGTTTTTTGTTTTTTGTTCACTGCTATATCTCCAGCCCCCAGAACAGTCCCAGATATATAGGAGTTGTTCAATAAATGTTTGTCGAACTTCATGAATAAATGAATGGAAAGCCATAAAACCCATTTGCAATTAAGTCCTTAAAATATAACCTACTCATAGGTTGAAGGCAACTTATAAAAACACACACTCTCGTATCAAAAATGAAAATGTGGGGCACCTGGCTGGCTCAGGTGCTGGAGCATGCAGATCTTGATCTCAGGATTGCGAGCTCAAGCCCCATGTTGGGTGCAGAGATTATACTTAATAAAATCTTTAGGGGCGCCTGGGTGGCTCAGTTGGTTAAGCATCCAACTCTTGATTTTGGCTCAGGTCATGATCTCACAATTTATGGGATCAAGTCCTGTGTTTGGCTCCACACTAAGCATGGCACCTGCTTAAGATTCTCTCTCTCTCTCTCTCTCTCTCTCTCTCTCTCTCTCTCTCTCCCTCCCCTTCTCTAGCCCTCTCTTGCTCATGCACACTCTTGGTCTCTCTCTCTCTCTCTCTCTCTCTCAAAATAAATAAACATTTTAAACATAAATAAAGAAAACAAAATAAAAATCTTTTAAAAAATGAAAACACTGTTGTACCTGCATGTTTCTTTCACACGTATATAAAATACACACTGACGCACTACCCATGTGCAAGGTATTGAACTACATGTTGTGAAGAAAGAAATTTCTGTCCTCAAAGAACTCGTAGACGAAAAAGGAGGTAAGACTTTCACAAGCAACTCAAGAAAAGAGAGACAGCGGGAAGAGGCCCAATACAAGGAAAGGTAACGAGCTAAGGAGTTCAGTTTCCTGCTGAGGGCTCAGTCTTCATTCTCTCATTGACCCTTCTGTGTAAAATCCCCACTTAACTGAGGAGGGTACAGGCCCAGAGCAGGGTAATGAATTAACTCCAGGGAGGCTTCCCGACTCGGGAGTCCTGAATTCTTAACACCATCGCCTTTTCCTTTTGACATTTTTTTGGCCTGAGAAAGTCAGATGATTGCCTCAATTACACACTTCTCTTCACCAGTAGAGGAAAAGCTGAGGAGTCCTTGCTACTAGCAGGCAGAGAAAATCACTTAAATACATATAACTCTTCCAAACACTCCAACAGAACCCACCCGTTCATGAATGAATGAATGAATTCAAACACAAATGTTTTGCCTATTGCTTCATCTGATTCATCTGCTCAGTCAAAATGCCTGGGTCCCTTTCTTAGCCATTCATGGGTTCCAGCTTTCTAACACATTTTAATACTCCTTCAAACATATCACCAAAACATAATGCTTCAAGTAGGATGGATGATGATCGATACTTGTACAACTCAGCGAATATAGTAAAATTCACTGAATTGTGTGCTTTACTTAATTTTTTTTTAAGTAGGCTCCATGCCCAGTGTGGGGTTTGAACTCATGAGTCTTCTCAGGATCAAGAGGCTTCTGCTCAACAGAGTGAACCAGCTGGGCACTCCTGCATTGTACATTTTTAAATTTTTTAATTCATTTTTGAGAGAGAGGCAAACAGAGAGAGAGAGAGAGATGGAAAGAGAGAGAGAGAGAGAGACAGAGCATGAGTGGGGGAGGGGCAGAGGGAGACTCAGGCTCCAGGGTCTGAGCTGTCAGCATAAAGCCTGGTGCAGGGCTTGAACCCATGAACCTTGAGATCATGACCTGAGCCGAAGTCAGCCGCTTAACCGACTGAGCCACCCAGGCGCCCCACGAATTGTGCACTTTAAAGGTGAGTTCTACAGTATGTGAGTTATATCTCAATAAAGCAGTTACATATTTGGGGCTCTTGCATGGCTCAGTCGGTTAAGCATCCAACTTCGGCTCAGGTCATGATCTCACAGTCCATGAGCTCGAGCCCCGCGTCAGGCTCTGTGCTGACAGCTCAGAACCTGGAGCCTGCTTTGGATTCTGTGTCTCCCTCTCTCTCTGCCCCTCCCCTGCTCATGCTCTCTCTCTGTCTCAAAAAAAATAAATAAATAAAAACATTTTAAAAAAACTTAAAAAAAAAAGCTGTTACGTATTTTTTAAGACATTCTTTTTTTTTTAAAGTTTATTTATTTATTTTGAGAGAGAGAGAAAGAACAAGTTGGGGAGGGGCAAAGAAAGAGGGGGACAGAGGATCCAAAGCGGGCTCTGTGCTGAGAGGAGCAGACAGCCCAATGTGGGGCTTGAACTTAGGAACTGAGCTCATGACCTGAGCCAAAGTCAGATGTTTAACCAATTGAGTCACTCAGGCTCCCCTTTAAAGCTGTTTTATTTTTTTAAGGTGATTATTTCCAAATGTTTTCTATTAAAATTTTATTAATATTAGCATTCTATTCATTATTAATTGCATTCGTATTGTATGTAACAGTCACTATCGTTAATAAAGAGTAGTGCTAAATTGCACTCAGTTTAGGGGAAATTTGGTAATAGCTGACAAAATTTAAAAAAAAAAATTTTTTTTAATCTTTATTTATTTTTGAGAGAGAGACAGAGATAGAGCACGAGCAGGGGAGGAACAGAGACAGAGGGAGACAGAATCTGAAGCAGGCTCCAGGCTCTGAGCTGTCAGCATAGAGCCCAACACGGGGCTTGACCTTGCGTACCATGAGATCATGACCTGAACTGAAGTCGGACACTTAACTGACTGAGCCACCCAGGCGCCCCGACAAAAAAACTTTTTTTTAAATACAATCCTCGGGGCGCCTGGGTGGCTCAGTCGGTTGAGCATCCGACTTCGGCTCAGGTCATGATCTCACAGTCCGTGGGTTCTAGCCCCGTGTCAGGCTCTGTGCTGACAGCTCAGAGCCTGGAGCCTGCTTTGGATTCTGTGTCTCCCCCTCTCTCTGCCCCTCCCCTGCTCATACTCTGTCTCTGTCTCAAAAATAAATAAAAATATTAACAAAAAAAAAATTTAAACACAATCCTCTTGATCCAGCGATTTCCACTTCAGAATTTATCTAACATATATACTCACACCAATTTGCAAAAAAGATACATGAAAAAGATTGTTCTTTACCACCATTTGCATTTTTGAAAAACTGGAGTCAAAACCAAACATTCCACAGTAGTATGGAGCAGGGACATGGGAATCAAATGCCGGGTCACCATTTACCCACTCTGTGAGCTTACGTGCCGCTTCACCTCTCTAAATCTCACTCATAAAATGAAGATAGTAACGATGCCACCTCACGGGATTGTTACAGGAGACTTAGATGACAAAATACATGTAAAAACTTAACAAGCGGCTAGCATATATGAACTATGAAATAAATATTACTATGACAGCCATCACTATTACTGACAGGACAGAGGCTTGTTGACTGAACTGTGGCCCGGCCATACGATGGAACATTCTACAGGTTTTCATAAGAACGAGGAAGATTTCTATCAACTGATAAGGAAAGAGTTCCAAGATGTGCAGACAAAAAAGCAAATTGTTAAACAACATTATAGAATGATCCCAGTTATAAATTTTTAAAAATATGTACGTATAATTTATATACACATGTGTGTGTGTGCACGCGCGTGTGTACCTACATTTATATGGGCATTTCAGGAAAGAACACCGAGAAACTGGGTAATGGGATTGAGGAGAGAGGGGCATGTTTACGCTTCACTTCACAACACTTAGAACCATACTTCATTCCAGTGAGCAAAATTTCACTTAAAAAAAAAAATAAAATAAAAAGAACAACATTGAAAATTAATTTGCTTACTGAGAAAAAAAGCACCTTGATTAAAAAGAGTATTGACAAAAGAAAGTTTCCACTGCATTCTAAAACTGGCAGCAGATAGAAAAACCCTGTACATATATTAAAAGAAACAGTCCACTGTGCAAGAACAAAATTTAACTGAGATTCAGGGTTATGTTCAATCCTATCAGAGATCTATTAATTACCGGCTTCTGAAAATATCCACCTTATCTGCAAAGTAAAAGCACTGAGACTTTCACCTTCAGTTTCAAATACTGCTTTTTATTTTTAAAGTACTTAAAAACCTACTGAATTTATACAATATTGACCTAATAGGCAATAGAAATAATACAATTGATTTTTAAATTTCCATCACTTGGTGTTTCATTTTGATTATGTATTTCATTTTTAAAACTTGGGTTAAAAATAACACTGCAAAAAAAACTTGAACATCTTTACATCTCCTCAGATTCTCACTACCACACCACAAAGCAATACAAATTAAAGATCAAAATTCCAACATGAAGCAACTTTTAGAAATAATTTCTGAAGGACAGATTAAAATTACAGCAAGACTTTGCACCATAAAGAGATTTAAAATTCAAAAGACAATGCAACAGCTGAGATTGGCTGAGGGGACATAAGTTCAGAGGCAAAGGGGACCAGAAAGTAAAGGTGAGAAGTACTTTATATGTGACCTTTTCCTCAAAGTTCTGACTAGCATAGAGTATCTTTTTATGACACAGGAAGCCATGCTGAGTGATTTTATTTATCTATTTATTTTTGTGAGTGACAGAACACAAGCAGGGGAAGAGAGAGAGGGGGGGGGGCACTGAATTCGAGGCAGCCTCCAGGCTCTGAGCTGTCAGCACAGAGCCCAACGCAGGGATCGAACCCAGGAACTGCGAGATCATAACCTGAGCTGAAGTCGGACCCTTAAGCCACCCAGGCGCCCCATGAGTGGTTTTAAAAGAGTGGGTCAGGTGCCTGGCTGGCTCAGTCATTTGAGTGTCTGACTCTTGATCTTTGCTCAGGTCACGACCTGGGGGTTCATGAGTTAGAGCCCCATGTTAGGCTCTGAGCTGACAGTATGAGCCTGCTTGAGATTCTGTCTCTGCCCCTCCTCCGCTCATACACATGCACTCTCTCTCTCAAAATAAAATAAACTTTAAATATAAAAAATAAAAAAACAGAAAGAAAAAGCATATTTTCCCACACATTGCAGGCAGGAGTATAAAACGATATCATCTTTTTGAAGAGCACTTTGGAATTACCTATGCAAATTACAAATGCACATGCCCTTCGACCCTATGTCTTAACTTTCAGGAGTTTATCCTATGGATAAAAGCAAACTAATGTACATGTACAAGGATATTCATTGCAGCATTCTCTATAGATGAGACAACATAAATGTCCAAAAATTATGAGACAGTCATAGAGTGGAATATTATACAGCTGCATAAAATAATTGGGTAGCTCTGTATAGACTTATACAGAACAATCTCCAAGACATGTTGGTTAGTTTGAAAAGGAAGTTTCAGAAAAGTATTATTGTACTGTTTTTGTTGTGTTGTTTGTAAATATACATGATATGTTTGTAAGTACATAAAATGTCTCTAAAATGACACACAAAATCAAGTAACTTTGGTTACATCTAGGGAAAAGAAGTAAATGCCCAGGAGATGGAGAAAGGCTTGCTTTTATAGCGTCTGGACTTTAAACGATTATTTATATGATTATTAATCATCTAGAACAAATCAATTTAAAAGGAACATATTCATGGGGTACGTAGGTGGCTCAGTCAGTTAAGCGTGGACTCTTGATTTCAGCTTAGGTCATGATCTTACAATTCATGAGTTTAAGCCCCATGTCGGGCTCTGTGCTGACAGTGCAGAGCCTGCTTGGGATTTCCTCTCTCTCTCTCTCTCTCTCAAGATAAATAAATGAACCTTAAAAAAAAAGATCATATTCATACAGAAAAAACTTTCAAATTATTGATTTGGAAAACCTCTCAAGATTTCTTCCAAACTTGAGATTGTATGCTATTCTAATATTTCAAAGATTAATAAAAAGAAATCCTATGCTTATCTTTATTCCTTTTGCAAAATCACTACTTGATAAACAATCATTCCTTGATTTAACAGACTTTTTTTCTCATTCTTAGCACAAGATCCTGTCCTCCTCAACTAAGAGTTCCACCAGCTGAAGCCCACAGCCTTACCCCACACAGCTCTTCAATCTATGCAACAGATGATATCATCCTGGAAGGCTGTATTTTGAATTATAATATAAACAGTAGACATTTATTGTGCCGAAATAATTTTTTTTCTAAAAGATGCTGTCATAATAAATAGTATAGAATTTAGCTGCCTTCTAGGCCTTTTCCTCTCATCTAGTTTAGAAACGAGGACATGTTTATATGAAAAAATAACTACCATGCTAGGAAGGACATTATAGATGGCAAATAAGTAGTACAAATAAGAAACCCCTCAAGAAATTCAAAAGAAAACATCACATCTACTCAGGTAGGCAGAAAAGGCTTCAAAAAAGAAACAGAATCTAAGTTGGGCTTGATGGATGATTCAATTTCGACAGGCAAGGGACTGCACAGTAAGGAACATTCGGGTGGGTTCAGGAACAAGTGAGCAGGCCAGTATGGACAAATGGAGCCGGCAAGTGACAGGGAGTACTCCTAGCTCCTGGAAGTCCAAGTACTCAGTCCCTGATGCCTGTATCCTTCCAATGCCCTGGATTAATTACGAGTCTTTCTAATATTTTCCAGAGAGATCATTTCTTCTCCATTCTTACCACCTCAGAGCAATCCTTCCCTCTGCAAAGATCTCCAAACTCATCCTCCTGTTTCCAATCTTCCCCATCCCCAGTTCGCAGTGCACAATTCATGACCCCCATGATTTAATATACATAACCTACTTACCCCAAACCTGCCAACAGCTAACTACTGCCTACGAAATAAAATCTTTATCCTTCTCCTTTGAGGCTTTCTAACATCTGCTGTGCCTCCACCTCTCACTCAATCATTGGACTCACACTCCCTAAACATAATATGCAAATTTCATGCCTATGCCCCTGCCGTTCTCTTTACCTGGAAAATTCTCCTTATTATGTTCTCAGGTGGAGCATACCTGGTTGTAAAGGTTGTGAATACAGTTTTTATAAATGACAACCACCCCCCCACCACTGTTGGGCAGTGCACAACCTCTGCAACCTTCCAAAGATGACTTGTTTCCATCCCCTTCCACTTTGAAGGCCAGACTGTATCCCAGAACAACTCAATTGTTAATCAATTGTGTCTCTCATTCCGACATCACCAATTTGACACCTCTTCTTTAGAAAACAACCAGGAAAAAAGTTACAATATTTGGAATACGAACAGTGCCTTAAACAGCACATACTCAAAAAAGATGCTTGCAAATGACGACAGGATAAGTCAAGAAAGGCAGATTGTGGGTAACCCATAAAGAGCTTTGAAGGACAAGAAAAATGTTTTGGCTTTATTTGGTAGGTGCCAAATATGGTCAGATGATCAGAATGATGTTTTAAAAAGTCTAATTTCGGCAAACACAAGCAAGCAGGGTTTGAGAGACTATTGTCAAAGCACCAGCGTAGAGGCCCTGTCAGTTGGAGGAGGCCTATGGGAGGCTCCCTCTGTGACTTCCAGCCTCCTCAGCTGCTCACTCGTCCTTCAGCTTACCTGTTTGGGATTACAGAGGTTGATTTTCATACCTACACTTGGAGTGTGAAGCTTAAAACTGGGCCATTAAGCCAAGAAAAAACATGCTTTTGCCTGAAATATCTGGGTATCTAGGAAACAGTTCCGACTTGAATAATTATACACATACGTAAAATACATATACACAAATCAAGAATTCCTCTTCTTCCTTCACTTCTTTTGCAGACTCAGGAAGTCTAACTCAATTCTCCTGTTTCCTTTGCTAATGTAGCTTGAACTTTCACTAACCTTAGAATTCCACAATTACTAGTGAATCATTTCAAGGCTCATTGTCCTATGGTTTCCTAAAAGAATCAAGGGCATTTATGTATTTAGGTATATAAATTAATTTCATTGTACTGATGAGTACCAAATAAGTAATTCTTATCTGTAAATCAAAAACTCAGAACCTAATACATTACACACAATTAGTCTACTAATGAATTTCCTTTTAAAGCATGTATCTTGGATTTCATGCCAAGATATCACTATATCGGTAATGGACTCTGTGGTACTAGGCAATTTTATTTACCTCTTACATTAAAAAACAATCTTCACTCTCCAAAGGAAGACTATTATGTGGAACTAATGCACTGTAACATCAAGGCATATAATACCACCGGAAACATGCACATCTCTATCAGGAAAAGTTTATCAGGCACAACCTAATTTTAAAAATGAATGGAAGGAGAAAAATAAATAAATAAGAAAATAAATATGAATGGACGAGGCATCTTAAAACAGTGTCAAAGGTAAAACAGAATATACAATCTTGTGTTTGTGCCTCCAAGAGACTGTTTCCCTTCAAAGCCAACTTTACTGTTTATTCCTCCAACCAAATATGCAAATTGAACTCACTAGCTCTAAAAACAGAAGTGTGTTATCTCTATTGAAAGGTAAACATGATCTAAGGAAAGATTAAAATATTTTCCTTTTATCCCAATAAAGTGGAAAAAAAAGAAAGATTAACTAGTCCAATAATGTTTCTGGATTTGGGGCAGTTTAAATGTTTCTTCTTATCCAAGGTAGTGATTTTTTCCCTCCCCACACTGAAGACCCTTCTGAAAGCCACAGTGTGTATCTTTGGTACCAAGCAGTGAACAGGTGCTTTGCTAACTACATACTTTGTGGGAAAAGAAGAGAGAAAAGGGCAGACATCCATTATTTAGAGTCTTTTGTCGTTAATCTCTTTGATAATACAATTCCATTAAAGTACATATTATGTAGAGTGTTTAGAATGTGTGGCCAGTGCATAGTAAACCACATTTCACCATAACAATACTTCATCTTTTCAACCACCAAAAATTGGCAAATAATTCAAACTGCTATTAGCCCAAGGTTAAATTGTAATGCTAACAATAAAAGTTTAAAGAAATCTAATTAGTTGCTATTTGCTCAAAAGTAAACTAAAAGATGGGAGGTTTGTTTATCTCTACCTGCCCTTCCCCATGCGTGGCGACTCGCCCTCAAGAAGGGAGTCTAGAGACGCCTAGGTGGCTCAGTCGATTAAGCACCCAACCTCAGCTCGGGTCATGATTTCCCTGTTTGTGAGTTCGAGCCCCACGTCGGGCTCTGTGCTGACAGCCTAGAGGCTGCTTCAGATTCTGTGTCTCCCTTTCTCTGCCTCTCCCCCTCTCTCACTCTTTCAAGGATAAATACATGTTAAAAGATTAAAAAAAAAAAAAAAAAAAAAAAAAGAGGGGAGTCTAGTGTAAGGACCAGAGCCGCTTGGTCCCAGGTAAATAGGGAGTGAGGAGTGAGGACAAACCCATCCCCTGGCTGGCCCCGCCTGGGGCCCCGCTGGGCCGGGAACTTAGCCTGGCTCGGCAGCCCGGAGGAAAATAGGACGGAGACGGGACCGACGGACGGGACAGACAGACGCAACAGGACGGACGGGACGGGCAGAGAAGCAGTGCGTCCTACCCGGAGGGCTCCCTCCCAGGGCCGGCGGAGTACCTGCTCCGGTCATCCAGGCTGCGGTTATCTGCCGCCGCGGCGCGCCAGTCGGGCAGTGTGCTGGCGCACAGCACCACCATGGACACGATCACGAACACTACCGACACGCTGGCCAGGATCTGCGCGGCCAGAGACGACGTGGGCTCCTCGAAGGTCCGCCGCATGCGCTCGAGCCAGCGCCTGGAGGGGGCCGCCTCGGCACCGCCCGGTCGCACCTCGTCGCGGCCCAGGGCGCCGGGCTCGTCGGCCGAGTAGAAGGTGTAGGTGTCGGACATGCGGTCGTCGAGGCGGCGCTGGCAGCAGTACTCTAGGTGCGCGCCCTCCAGGCCCCAGTAGATCATCTCGTTGTAAAATGAGAGCTCGCACATCCGCGGCGCGAAGCGCAGCTTTCCGTGGCCGCGCACGTAGAGCAGGATGAAGCCGAAGGCCTCCGAGTGCCGGTCGAAGAAGTACTCGTTGCGCTCGCGGTCGTAGTCGTCGCACACCTCCAGCACGTCGCGCTCAGAGCGGCAGCCGTGCAGCCGGCTCACGCGGCGCAGCGGGAAGTCCTTCAGCAGCTCCCGGGACAGCGAGTACCGGGCGCCGCCCACGTTCAGCACCACCGAGGCCGCCCCGCTGCGCCCGAAGGTCATGGCTGGCCGCCCCGAGGCCCCGAGGCCCGAGGCCGCCGCCGCCCCCCCCCCCCCCCCGGTCGCCGCGCGGGGCCTGCCTGCCGTTGGCCGACGGGGGAGCGCGCCGTCGGGGCCCGCGGGCTGGCCGGCCGGCTCTCGCTGCGGGCTCCGCTCCTGCCCTTCGCCGACCCGGAGACCCCTCGGCTCTAGCCTCCTCCGCGGCCAGGCGTTGCTGCTAGCGACGCTCCCTCGGCGCGGCGGTACCTGCAGGTGGCCGGGGAGTCCCCTCAGGCGTCAGCGCTGCGCCCCGTTGGCTGGGAATGAGACTGTCAGCGCCTGGGGGGGGTGCCCCCCTGCGAGGCCGGGGTGTCCTTTCAAAGCCGCGGCGCTGTGCCCCCCGTGAGGGGCGCGGGCGGCGGGCGGAGGCACCGGTGCGGGATGGCTCACGGTCCCTGGCGCTCCCTCTGGCCGCGGTTCCGGCAACCGCCCCGCCGCCGTCCAGAGGCGAGAGGCAAAGTGAGCGGGTTCGGAGGCGGCGGAGAGCCGGCTCCGCGAGGCGGGGGCGGGGCCTCCTCGCGGTTCCCCCTCCTCGCCTCCCGGCTCAGCTCGGCTCACCTCCCTCCACGCGCCGCCCTCCTCTGCCCACCCGCGCCCGCACCTCCCGGGCCCGCTCGGCTGGGATTCCCCGGCGCCCCGCCCTGGACCTCGGGCTCCCCGCCTCGTGACGCCGTCCTCCCCCTCCGCTCCCGCCCGCTGCGGCCAGGAGTGGTCCGCGGGGCGGGGAAGGGAGCAACGGGGAGCCCCGGGGGTGGGGGCGGCCAAGCCCCGCGGCCGGGGTGCCTGCTCCCGCGTGCCACCCGGGGCCATCAGGATGACTTGGGCGGCCCCCTTTTAACCGCTCCCCCCCCCCCCCCCCCGCCAAATGGAGGCGGCAGGAGGGTAAGGAGGGGTGAGGACTGGGGTGCAGGATTTGAGGAGCGGGGGCAGACGGCGTTTGGAGAGCTTTTTCCAGAAACTATCCGGAACCCAGCGCAGTTTCTGAGAGCGCCCCAAGGGATTTCTCAAAGAAGGCACCCCAGCAATTGCTTTTCTTGACGACTTGCTTTTCCTCTGGCGGCACGGAGACCCACATACCGCTCTAAAGGCGACCACACACCCCAGCACCCAGGCTCGTTGTCGCCCTCCCGCCTGTCCTCCAGCGGAAGGGAGGGGCCCCACCCCCAGCGTTGTGGGGCGCGGGTCCTAAAAGGGCGCCTACGTGTACCTCTCCTGGACACCCTCCCCCCCCGCCAGGACGCTTTCTGTAGAGTGGGGTGAAAGGAGAATCGCTCTGCCACTGGCAAGAACACAATTTTCCCGTAGCCTTCATCTGCGCCCTCCTTTTCATAATGTCTTGATTTCCCCTGTGCACCCCCGAGCCGGCTGCAGCACTGGCTCTTGGAGCTTGAAGTGCCCTTTAAGGCTCCTCAGAGCGAACTGCCCTGCCTTCTGGTCGAAGCGCAGGGAGTGGATTCCACTTGGCAGGGATTATTTTAAACTGCTACCTGCAATTCACTCGACATCCGACACCGGTAGCCCAGCCCGCGCGGTGCCCGCCAGAGGCGAAACAGGTGAGTTGTAAGGCAAACTGTTCAATGCAAAACAAATACTGGAATTGAAAATAAGAGTGGGGTAGGGGTGGGGTGGGGTGGGATGCGGTCTTCTGACCGCCGAGTAACCCAGCTGGTTACTGGGAAGGGTTTTACTTTGCCCTTTACTTTTCATAATTTTGTAGGATTGTCCCGTGCCCACTAGAGGTCACCATAAAGAGTCATTTTGCCCTGATTCTAGTGTGGATTCAGCTAAAAAGCAAGACACCTACAAATTCAAGTGCCTATATCCCTCCTCACAAAGTAAAATCCCTCTGGGTGGTTTCTTAAAGCATGGAAATCTCTATATGTTGTTTATCCCTTGACTTGGATAATTTATCTTAAAAGCACTTAATGTGATTAAAGGCTCAAAAACAAGAGTTGTTTGTTTGCAAAGTAGCTACTAAACCAGGAAAACATCCTGAAGGAAATGAGTTTCAAGATAGATGGTTTCAAGAGGTGGTGGTCTTGTGCTGGCAGAGAGAAAGAACAGAAAAGCATTCCAAATAGAATCTCAGATGTAAAGGATTAAAGTCTGTAAAGGAAGCTAATGCATTTGCTTGGCTCAAAGGAAGGAGATCTCAACTGCAGAATTTAGATTTCAAACTCGAAGTAATGGGATGCCTGAATGTTTTAATAACAAAAATGGCTTGATGAAAGCTTCATTCAGGAAGGTTCTTTTGCCCTTCAATTTATTCTAAGGAGAAGACCATTTCTGCCACCCAGGAATGGGAACCCCAACCCAAATCTTTGTAGATGAGGAAAAGCCAGTTCTTTCTTTTCTTTTCCCTTTTTTTTTTTTTTTTTTCTTTTTTGAGGCAGTGTCAGTTCTGAAAAACACTGAGACCAAGGACTCAGCAAGGCTTGGAAATGGTTTGTTATAGGATATGAGAATGGAGAAAAGTTTGCGGATGTGAGCAGAGAGAAGAAACTGGCTTCATTCCAGCAAAAGCCAATTCCTCAGGGAGTTGTTGAAAATACCTTCTAGAAGCATCACAGCAACAGAACAACTATTTTGTTGATTATTTTCTCCAACGTTACTATATCTATTTCCTGTGTTCTCTATCTAAAATCCCTTTAAAGTCTGTTGACTGAACCAGTTGGAGAAATATCACATTTTAAATTAAATTTGAGCTTAGAAAACAAATTAATTTGATGATAATATAATTTGTGCCTCCTAGGTATATTTTCATAAAATTTCTTAGAGAGGTAGGTTTAAATAATTTCATTTGTTTCAAGAGTAATATGTTTATTTGATTTTAATATCATCAACCAGTGCTGCCGCAGCAATACCCAAATCATGTTCTTTTTCTCCCCCCTCAAATCACGTTCTTAAACAAAACGGTAAGATGCAGAAATGATGGGCTTGTCTCAATATAATCCAGTTTAGAAAATATTCTTAAAAACTATGTTCTTAGAATTACTAAAAATTCTATTCCTTTGTACTTTCAAAAGACTACTTTGAGAATCATTTCATCTAAATTCTTTTCGGGATTCTGGATGATATTTAGGGCTTTCATAATATAAATCTTTAGAATGCATTAAAATTTAAAGGCACCAGGCAGAATTTTAGAGTTTGAAAGAACCAAGAGATTGTCTCGTCAAAATTTATCAGCCCATTATTTAGGGAGGAGTAACAAGATGTCAGAGATGTGGCTGTAACTTGCCTAATGTTCCCCATAGCAGCATAATGGTAGAGCCCAGGCTGGAACCGAGTTTTCTAGCTCCAAACTCTGGTCACTCGATCTCCAGGGCCTGTCTTCCTGCCACAACCTTCCGTCTGATCTCTCCATGCTCCAGTTCTTTCCTTCCTCTGTGAATCCTGTATTATGCCACCAGACAGCTCTTTCTGTTCATTTTGATCAAGCCATTCCCCAGTTCAGAACCTTAAAGGACTATAGATCTGTGGAATTACAAGTTGTCTAATAACGAGTCTGAACTGGTTATTAAAGCCCTCCCTAGATTGAAATTCTGGCTGCACAATTTATTTGCTAAGTGATCTGGAACAAATTCTTTGAGCCTCGGTTTTGTCATCCATAGAATGGAGAGAATGGTAGCTTTATCATAGGGTGACGTGAGGATTAAGAGATCATATGGGGGTGTCCTACAGCTCAGGGCATGATACTAGAAAATTCACTTTGTGTATGCTTCCACTAGCCCAGTCAAGCCATGCTCACTCTTATTCCTGTATTCTAAATAAAGACAAATGGATTCATCTAAAAATGTGACCAAGCAGGGGCGCCTGGGTGGCTCAGTCGGATAAGCGTCCGACTTCAGCTCAGGTCATGATCTCGCGGTTTATGAGTTTGAGCCCCGCGTTGGGCTCTGTGCTGACGGCTCAGAGCCTGGAGCCTGCTTCAGATTCTGTGTCTCCCTCTCTCTTCTAACCCCTCCCCTGCTCACATTCTGTGTCTCTCTGTCTCTCAATAATAAATAAACATGTAAAAAATTTTATTTAAAAAAAATGTGACCAATCACAATAGTAACCTAAAACATCAAAAATTCAGTGAAACGTGCTGCCCCTCATACTGCTGAGTCTGAGTGGAACACACATTCCTCTATCACTTAGCATTGCACAACTAGTTGTGCTCCGGGACTCTGAACACCCTGCCCCAAAGCTTTATAACTTGAAATACCCTGTGGGCACTATCGGTCTTTGCTGCTTACTTATTGACTGCTTTGAAAAGCTCTCACTCTGCTGTTATTTCTTATTTCCAAGTGTTTATGGTTACACCAGCTTATTTCTCAGCATCTGCAGAATCAGTGGATGCTTTAAAAGGTCAGTTTTTTGGGGCACCTGGGTGGCTCAGTTGGTTGAGCGTCCAACTTCGGCTCAGGTCATGATCTTATGGTTTGTGAGTTTGAGCCCGCGTGGGGTTGGGCTCTGTGCTGACAGCTCAGAGCCTGGAGCCTGCTTCAGATTCTGTCTCCTTTTCTCTCTGCCCCTCCCCACTTGTGCTCTGTCTCTCTGTCTCTCAAAAATAAATAAATGTAAAAAAAATTTTAAAAGAAAAGGTCGGTTTTTTGAACGGAAACATAGCCTTCCAATGTCTTTAATTTTATATAAAAGAAAGACTCTAATGACTTTACCTACTATGCACAGTTACCCAAGTAGAAGATAAAACTGCAATTTTTAATAAGTTGCCCTCAAAACCGTCTCACCACCTGAACCCGTTCTTTTTTTTTTTTTTTTTTAATGTTTATTTATTTTTGAGAGAGACAGAGCATGAGTAGGGGAAGGGTAGAGAGAGAGGGAGACATAGACTCCGAAGCAGGCTCCAGGCTGTGAGCCATCAGCACAGAGCCCAATGCAGGCTTGAACCCATGAATCATGAAATCACAACCTGAACCGAAGCTGGACACTCAGCTGACTGAGCCACCCAGGCTCCCTGACACAAACCCTGTTCTTAACCCTGTTCTTAAACCCTGTGGTGAGAAGCCACCAGAGGGATTTTCACCCTCACCAGTGTCCTGCCTTATTCTCTGCTCCAGGACATTTTATGCTCTTAAAGCATAAAGGAACACTATCTTCCTTAAATCTCCAGCTTTGAGAAGATCACTGTGTAATCATTATAAGGGGAGGCATAATTTTACCTCCAGCATTTTAGGGTTTTTGACTGGGCCTAAGAATTAAGCTGATATAGGACAAATTAATAGAGAAAAGCATACAAATTTAAGTTTTATGTGACCTAGGAGCCCTCGTAAGAAAACAAAGACCCGGGGCACCTGGGTGGCTCACTTGGTTAAGCGGCCGACTTCGGCTCAGGTCATGATCCCATGGTTCGTGAGTTCAAGCCCCGCATCGGGCTCTGTGCTGACAGCTCAGAGCCTGGAGCCTTCTTCAGATTCTGTGTCTCCCTCTCTCTCTCTGCCCCTTCCCTGCTCTTGCTCTGTCTCTCAAAAATAAATAAATGTTTAAGAAAACTTAAAAAAGAAAATGAAGACCCAAGGAAGTAGCAGAACCTAAATGCTTTTTTCTTTTTGAGGGAAAGAGAATCTTAAGCAGACGCCAATGCGTGAAACCCAATGCAGGGCTCGATCTCATGACCACGAAATCATGACCTGAGCAGAAATCAAGAGTTGAATACTTAACTGACTTAATCACCCAGGTGCCCCACTTAAATGCTTTTATATCGGTTGAACAAAGAAAGGCAGTTACGGAAAAGTAACTAAAATATATGGGGAGGCTAAAGGAAGACAAATTGTTTTGACAAAGTCTGCTTGTACAGAACTCTCTCCGCTTCAACTTCTCTCATCCTTGATGATAAAAATGGTACTTAACTCCTAGTATAGGGAAGACATCTTCCATATGGGGGTTTCATCTGCTTTTAGAAAGAAAAGGGGGAAGATCAGAGCACCCTTCTTGTACCTGATGTTTTTGTAAGTGCTTTTAGCTCAAAGTGATCCTTATGCCAAAGTGGCATATTTTAGAGTGGCATATTCTGCTACCCTTCAGCATTAACAGCAAAAACATTGTTGGTGCCTTTTACAGAATGGCCCTTCTCCTTTATCTTCACCCAACCCTCATTCCTATGCTGCTATGTTGGATGGTGGTATAATGGCCCCTTCTCCCCACTACCACTCCTTGCCCCTTGCTGCTTACCGTAACCGAGAGCCCTTACTGTGTGGCACCACAGGCTCAGCTTTCCACAAAAACCTCTTCCTCTAACCCTCACTTTCCAAATAAGGAAATGAGGCTTCAAGAGGTTGGACTTGCTTAAGGACCCACAGCTGCTAGGAAGCACTAGCCCCAGTACGGAAACCCAAAGGCCACGCAGGGTCTCCTGCCTACCATGTTATCTCACCACTGACTCCCCTCTCTACCAAGCATCAAATTCCCCTGGGGAGGGAGGAACGATTTTGGTTGATCCAGAGACAAGAATCTGACAAATCTTGAAGGGGGTCATTCTACAAGATAGCTAATCTTCAAAGAGTCACCTTCAGATCCTGAGATATTTAAGCAGGAGAGGATATAATGTCTGATATTTGCTTCAAAATAATCAAGGGGGGGGGGGCGCCTAGGTGGCTCAGTTGGTTAAGCATCTGACCAGCTCAAGTCATGATCTCGTGGTTCATGAGTTCAAGCCCCACATCGGGCTCCGTGCAGATGGCTCACAGCCTGGAGCCTTCTTATGATTCCGTGTCTCCCCCTCTCTCTGCCCCTTCCCAGCTTGTGCTCTGTCTCTCAAAAATAAATAAACATTAAAAATTTTTTAAGAAAATAAGCAAGAGCAAGTGGATTGAGGACATAGATGAAACAAGATTAACCATGAGTTGATAATTGTTGAAGCTGAGTGATAGAGTTCATGATATTAATCTCTCCCCATTTGTATTTATTTCAAATTGTCCATAATACAAAAATAAAAATAAAAATTTTAAACCTTGAGCTTCATTTAAAAAAAATTTTTTTTTTATGTTCATTCATTCTTGAAAGACAGAGACAGAGCACAAGCAGGGGTGGGGCGGAGAGAGAGGGAGACACAGAATCTGAAGCAGGCTCCAGGCTCTGAGCTGTCAGCACAGAGCCCAACGCGGGGCTCGAACTCACGAACTGCAAGATCATGACCTAAGCCGAAGTCGGATGCTCGACCAACTGAGCCACCCAGGCGCCCCGAGCTTCATTTAAGCTAATTTATGAATGTTGACAATTATTCCTTCACACCAGATCAGAATGTACCTCTTCATGATGTCTATAATGAAGAGTCCCTCTAATTTCTCTAGAGTATAAAAAAGCTGAACACACATTCGACAATGCCTATTAAAATTTTAAATGCACACACCTAATGGTCCAGCAATTTTAACGCTAGGAATTTATCCTATAAGTAAATTCACATATTTCATAGAGACATACATTTAAGGATCATTGCACTGTTTTCAATAGCAAAAGTCTAGAAAGTACCTAAATGTCCATAATTAGGGAACTGTGCTAAGTCCTGTGCTATGGGTTAAATTATGCCTTCTTTATATTAAAGATACATGGATATACTGGGGTGCCTGGGTGTCTCAGTTGGTTGAGCATCCAACTCTTGATTTCAGCTCAGGTCATGACCTCAGGGGTCATGGAATTGAGACCCACATCAGCCTCCACACTGAGCATGGAGCTTGCTTGGGATTCTCTCTCTCTTTCTCCCTCTGCCCCCGTGCTCTGCTAATGCTCTCTCTCTCTCTCAAATAAAAAATAAATTTTTAAAAATACATGGAGGGGCGCCTGGGTGGCTCAGTCAGTTAAGCGTCCGACTTCAGCTCAGGTCATGATCTCGCAGTCCGTGAGTTCGAGCCCTGCGTCAGGCTCTGTGCTGACAGCTCAGAGTCTGGAGCCTGTTTCGGATCCTGTGTCTCCCTCTCTCTCTGACCCTCCCCCATCCAGGCTGTGTCTGTCTCTCTGTCTCAAAAAAAAATAAACGTTTAAAAACAAATACATGGATATGAATATATGATAAGGCTTCTGAAAGGATACATAAAATACAGTTACGGGTAATTGTTTCCTAGTCGAGGGACTGGGAAGATTAGAGTAAATATGAGAACTACTTTTATTGGTTGTAAACCTTCTGTGTGTTTTTTTCTTTTAACTGAGTTCAAAGATTATGTTTTCAGTTTAAAAAAAAAAAAGTTCAAAAAAGAAAAATTCTCAGTACATGTCCTCCTACCAAATTCTCTTTTCCCTTGGGCCAGTTCTTGGTGTATCCTGCTCTGCTCAGTTACATCTGGGACCAGGCACCCACTGCTCCCTCTGCCTGGAACACTCTGACCCAGAGCACTATGTGGCTGCCTCCTTGTTTCTCAAGTCTCAGTTCAAAGGTCACTTCCTTGGAGAGGCCTTCCCTGAACACCCATGCTAGTGTATGAGCCTATTTTTTTTATCCCCTTATCACGATTTTAAAAAGAATCATCTTGTTCATCCACCTGTTACTTGTTTATCATCTGTCTCCCCCATCAGACTCTGCTCACTCCCTTCGAGAATGGGCCTGGGGACTGGTTCACAGCAACGTCCTAGAGCAGCTCCTAGAACAGCACCGGGCTCCTTGCTGAAGCGCAATAACTGTATGTTGAATGAGGGAATAAATGACTATTGTTTTTGATTAAAATAATGTTCTAAATCAAAACAGGAATGCTTAAAATAATGTTCTTTATGGGCGCCTGGGTAGCTCAGTCAGTTAAGCACCTGACTCTTGATCGCAGCTTAGGTCTCGATCAAACTCCACCCTGGGCTCCATAATCGGCATGGAGGCTACTTTAAAATGGTACTTTAAAATAATGGTAATAATAATAATGTTCTCTGCGTGCTGAACTGGCGGCGTCAGTGTATACATAATAGTGAAGTTAGAAATGACCAACTTGAAAAAAACAAGCTCTTTCTGAAAAGCCACTTCAGTTTCGTTAAATGATTGGCATACTGGCAGAGAAGATCTTGGCACTGTTTTCCCCCAGACCTACAGCGTATGCCAGCTCCCTAGCATTAAAAGCACTGCAGAAGCTCTACTCATTTAGCAGGCCCCAACCCTGGGTCAGGCCCCAACCCTGAAGTCCTTACCTAGCAAATGCTTTCATTAGAAAAATTCTTGGAATCAGTTCTATTCGTGTCTGGGTCCCGTCATCCACCTGTACCTGTCCTTGGAGGAAGGACATATTGTGGAAGCAGACTAGAGGCTTCAAGGGAAAAAAACTGGCCATGACTGAATTAAACACTTCAAAGTTATTACCAAAAAAGTAAATAAAACTGTCCAGAAAGTGTTGGATGTGGATCCAGGAGGTTCTGTGTATCTTGGCTCAGGAACTATAGAAAATATGGAAAGTAATCTAAAAGGCTCTTGCCCTGATGGTAGACTGACATCTCAGAGACCCTACTGGCTGATTGGGTGTTCCAGATCAGCAGGAGAAGCTTTCCAGCAAAGCAGGCTTTGAGCCCAGACAGGAAGGAAGTGGGAGAGCCAAGCAGAGAGAGAGGGATTCCCCCACTTTGCCCCTTACCACATCACAGGGCATATTCAAACAGCCCAAGAAAGGATTCTCCACACAAGAAAAATCAAAGACATTTTCAAAATGAATGAAAGTTCCCTGCTGCGTTCTATCCATTCTGCAAAGAAGAGAGCTGCCTTTATCAACATTAATGAACCAAAATTAACTAGTTTAGGAGTCTGCTTTGAAAAACACCTGCTGTTCTTACCCTTCTGTCCCTGTAACAATCTTGTTTCCCTGCCCCACAATCCCAGCCCTCCTCCCCACCCCCCCCAATGCCCACTGCTATTATTTCTGCCTCAGAGGAAAGATTGGGGCTGGAGTTGACTGAAACGAAGCTTATGGTATTCCTGGAAATGATCTTCTCGTAGATGCAACCAAAATAGCATTGGCTCCACACTTAATAATTGATACACTCTTCAACAGCGATTGCATTTTTCGCTAAGGTACGGGATTTAAAATACAGACTGTTTTTCTCCAGTTCTTAACCGGAGATAAAATCATCCAGCTCCGGTTTGTGTGATCCCATACCCTTCTACGGCAAAACCCCAGCCTCTGTTTTCCCTGAGATACATGTCCAACGGGTTAGCAAAAAGTATGCTTTTAGTGGAAAGCTGAGAAATGCAGCAATCTGGAAGATTTACAGTTTTTAAAGGAGGTCTGGAGCAGATGCAATTACGTCGGTATAAGCCTCGCTAAGGCCTGGGTCGGAGAACAGAGCCAATGGCTCAGCAAAAAATGCTCAACTGAGTGCTGGCTGTAATGCCACGTGGCTAAGTGGCATCAGATCCTATCTTCAGCTAGGACCTTCCTATGCCTGAGAGGGACCTTGCCCTCTGCTTAACATTTGTTAGTACTGTCGGGCTTCCAAGGAGGATTTTTTTTCCTTTCCAGAGGAAAGTAATCACAAATAAAAAATCTTTGTAGCAAAGGAACACCGAGAAGCTTTTTATACCCTTTCACTAGCTTCTATTGTGATGGATGAAACTGCAAGAACAATTAGAGTAAATGTCAGTGTAAATCTCCAAAGAAAGAAGAAAATAGGCTTACCAAGTTCCCTTTGCCGATGCCAAGGCATTCTCTTCTCTCGATGTAGTCTGTATTTAACTTAGATGGTGTCAAGGGATCAGCAGCAAACGCTCAATGACTATACCAGTGGGCTATCTCAGTAGCAACAGATACTTCACGGAAAGGGAGAAATTGTGAATATAACTCCCATTGAATCAGCATTAGTCAGGACTTTCCATTTATAGTTCGCTGTGATTTCCCCCTAGTGACCAAGTCAAGAGTGATATTTATATACCGTATAGATTAAACATTGCTAAGACATCCCCTCACTTATAGGACCCTTATGGAAACCAGTTTGAATGCCACTCAATCCATTCTCCCAAACTGTGAAAATGCAAGGTATACAAGTAACCCTGCCACTTCATTTGAGCCCGTCACCATGGGATCCTCTAGAGGAATGTTCACTCTTGTCCTCACTTCTAACCTGCTAAATAATCAACTAGGCACATAGGAGAGGCTGGCATCTCCGGTTACCCCTTCAGGGGGCAGCCCATTTTATCTCTGCCTTAGCAAGTGCCTTGTGGGACGTTTCGGGTATTTTTTAGATGTTGAACTATAGTGATTCATATTGCAAAAAACCAATTAGGGTCAGAAGGACTTTAAGGAACAAAATGAGAACAACTTGGAATACTTGCCATCATTGAGCGTCAGTGGGTCAATCTTCTCAGTTTCACACATATCCTTGGAACTGAACATTTCAGGAGCTAAAAGAAGAACCTGCCTGAGGGCCACGAGGAGGCCTAGAAAGAAAAGACCAGTGACCACACCCAGGAAAAGGGATGGGTTCTAAGTTACAAAGAAAGTGGCCTCCAGAGACCACATTGTCGATGGGAACACTACACTTAAAGCTATCACGGGACATAGCTCCATGGAAGAGTATAAGGAGACCTATCAAGACCTGCTGGAAAGAGATTTGGAAAGTTAGGCCCAGCTGATTTGAAGTCCAGGCAATGAGACCTGGAATCAATAAGCTGGGAATCAAGGAGACTCAGAAGGCCAGAGAAGCACACAGGTCACCAGGCATCCCAGGCTGGTCTGAGAGGCAAATGGAAGCTCATTCTCAGGAAGGCCAGGGAAAGATCTCAGACTCCCATCAGACCAGCAATACTGGCCCTCCTCCTCCCCCTCAGGTTGAGAGATAGAAATGAGGGCTCGAAGAATCCCAGGCCTGTAATAAGGAAAGTTGGGAAGATCATGGTTATCTCAGGACAAGAAACTGTGCTGCTAGCTCACCATTTTTATGCTGTTTGTACAAAATCTATACGTTCATGTTTTTATTTGTGTGCGTATGTGTGTGTGTGTGTTTATTTTAAAAGCTCTTTCTGTAAAAGTTCAGTTTGTGTTTATTAAACCGAAGGGAAAGGGATTTGGGTTTCAGGGCAATAGCCACAGAGATAAATTTTAAAAACACCATAAATATTGCTCCCTTTTCCTTTGATCCAGGCTTTTTATTAAGCAAAAAAAAAAAAAAAAAAAAAAGGACACATCTTCATGAAACTCAGTGGACCCTGGTTTAGGATCCCAACTCAACCAGGTCCCTGGGTGTCCAGCTGACTGCCTTTCTCCTTCCCCACCAATGGGTTTACAAAATTCTCTTACTTTACTTATTTTTTAAACGTTTATTCATTTTTGAGAGACAGAGACAGAGCGTGAGCAGGGGAGGGGCAAAGAGAGAGGGAGACACAGAATCCAAAGCAGGCTCCAGGCTCTGAGCTGTCAGCACAGAGCCCGACGCGGGGCTCAAACTCACAAACCGTGAGATCATGACCTGAGCCGAAGTCAGGCACTCAAGTGACTGAGCCACCCAGGTGCCCCCAGAATTCCAATTTTTGTAGGCTTACAAACTCAAAGCAAATGTTATAGTTTTATTTTGCAAAATGGCAATCAATACCCTTACATTCAGAAGGAGAGAAATGACTATGGGAGCTTAAGTCTAGACATGAAACAGTAAATGTGACTGAGAAATCTAGTGGTGACAACCCACGGACATCAGTCCAGCCAAAGTCCATTTAAGCACCTTTTAATGTAGAGAGAAAGCAGAAGAGAGAATGCATATCAAAGTGTACAAAGAGGGGTGCCTGGGTGGCTCAGTTGGTTAAGCATCCAACTCTTGATTTTGGCTCAGGTCATGATCTCACAGTCATGAGATCAAGCCCCACATTGGGCTCCACAATGGGCATGGAGCCTGCTTTAGATTCTCCTTCTGCTCCTCCCCACCCCTGGAAAAAAGCCCACAAAGTATACAAAGAAATTAAGAACCCATAATGGAAACAAAAGTAAGCCTTTGAAAAAGTATAGCACATTTTATCTTAGGTGAGGAAATAAAGTTTGAAAATACAGTTGAGTTGAACGTACTCAGCACCCAGATCTTGTTTTCTTTTTTTTTTTTTTTTTTTAATTTTTTTTTTAACGCTTATTTATTTTTGAGACAGGGAGAGACAGAGCATGAACGGGGGAGGGTCAGAGAGAGAGGGAGACACAGAATCTGAAACAGGCTCCAGGCTCTGAGCTGTCAGCACAGAGCCCGACGCTGGGCTCAAACTCACAGACCGCGAGATCATGACCTGAGCCGAAGTCGGATACTTAACTGACTGAGCCACCCAGGCACCCCCAGATCTTGGTTTCTAATGCTACTCTCCAAAAAAGGAACTCAAAAACACCGCAATGATGGCAGTATGTCAAAGCAACAGACAAGTCAACAAGAAGGACTTCCAATGGTGAAAGCTAGAACAATTTGAACAAAATGGTCAACATCACCAATGATACCTTGTGAATAGTAAGTACCCCTTGAAATGAGGTGATGAGAATGACACATTATCTCTGGTCTTCTTCCCCAAAACCTTTCCCAAACTGGCTCTTCTTCTGCTTGGCCTTTCTACCCTAATGTCCCAGCTTCCTAGCTCCAACCTCAAGTCCTTGACTTTGATAAATACCTCACTCCTTTGTCCTGACATCTCCTAGAACTGACAAACCTCTATTGGCGTTCTGTCTTTGACACTTCTGTGGTAGGCAGCCTGTAAGATGACCCCCAGTGATTTCTTGGATAGTCTCCTCCTCTAGAGTATGGACTGGACCTAGTAACTCACTTCTAATCAATAAAACACAGCAAAGGTGATACAATGATATTTTCAAGATTAGTTTACAAAAAGACTGCAGCTTCCATCTTGGGTGTTCTCTCTTGTTCTCTCTCATTTGCTCACTCTGAGGAGGGAAGCCAGCTGCCATGTTGTGAGCTGCTCTACAGAGAGGCCCATATGGCAAGGAGACGATGTGCCTGGTCAACAAATAGAGAGGACCCAAAGCCTACCAACAGCCACAGGAGTGAACTTGGAGGCCGATCCTACCCTAGTTGAGCCTCGTGATGACTGCTGCCTCAGCCAGCAAACTGACCGCAACCTTGTGAGAGATCCTGAACCAGAGACACCCAGATAAGCTGTGGCCAGATTCCTGACAACAGAAACTGAGATAATAAATGTTGTTTAATACTGCTACGTTTTGGGGTAATTTGTCACACAGCAATAGATAACCAGTATCCCTCTCAAACCCTTGTACCACCTGCATGGGTAACTCAGACTGGGTGAGCCCAACGTCACACTTAGAAACCAGGTATCATTATGCAGGGCCATGAATGAGAGTTCAAAAGGAATGAGTGGCACCCAAGAGAAGGCAGAACCTGGGGTGCCTGGATGGCTTATTCGGAAGAACGTGCAACTCTTGATCTTGGGGTTGTGAGTTTGAGCCCCATGATGGGTATAGAGATTACTTAAAATAAGGGGCGCTTGGGTGACTCAGTCGGTTAAGCCCAACTTCAGCTCGGGTCATGATATCGCTGTTTGTGAGTTTGAGCCCCTCCATCAGGCTTTCTGCTGTCAGCACAGTGCCCACTTCAGATCATCTGTAGACCTCGCTCTCTGCCCCTCCCCTGCTCGCATGCACACACATGCACTCTGTCTCTCTCTCTCAAAAATAAATACTAAAATATAAAATTAAATTAGAAATGTAGGCAGAACACTTTCCTTTTCATTAATTCAAGCCAGTTTGGGAAGCCTTTTGTCAGACTGGCTAATCTAGGCTGGCTAGTTGCCAGATAATTGTATCTGATTCCTTCTAAGGCAGCTGAGCCAAGCTGTCCAAGTTCCTCATGCAAATAGATAATTTACTAATCTTTCCAGCTGTGTGATAGAGGCTGACTGAGCAGTCTTCCTAATTTTAAACCCGACTGGGGAGACTGAGAGATAGTTAACAACATGCTCCCTTCCTAACTTCGACATGCTGTAGGATCATGAGGTTACTCCCGGCAGAATATAAGATATCTGTGTCTCGAATTTGTGGGAAGCGTATAGTCAGGGCACAGTGGCGTCTCCAGGAAGGTTGGGGCAGATGACTTGTGGCTCTTGGTATGGGGCTTGCTCTGGAATAATGTTATTCCAGTGGTCAGCCCCTCTGGAATAAGACACATAAGCCAACTGCTTAGCAGAACTGGAGGCCCCATGCTTCTAGAAGGCTCAGGGAAGAGCAAGAAGCCAAGGTATAGTCTTAATGGTAGAACAGAGATTAGACTGAGCTTCCATTCATCCCTCAGGTCCAAGCACAGGCAGAAGAAGGCAGAAGATCCATGTCCCTCTGAAACACGTAGACCCACGCTTATGGTGGGAGGTCATCAGACCCTCAAGGTACCTGCCAGAGTCTCCTGGAAAATTTGCAAAGCATGAAAGTAACAAACTGGGACCCTGCCAAGATTACCACTGCCTAGTATGTGTTCCAAGCTCTACACATTTTCAAAACCACCTCCAAGTCTCAGCTACTTTGAATAGCTTGTCCTATTCTTTAGCTGCTGTATCCCCACCTAACAAACTGAAGCTTGTGAGGCTTCCTGAACTAGGGTGTGGTCAGGCATTTGGATAATAATTCATGGGACAATTTTCCCTTCTCTGGAAATGTTCTCAGGCTGGTGACCAGGGTTCTTGTCTGTGTTTTTCCTCCCAGCTCCTGGCTAGAGCTGACTGAGAGGGAATGACAGCTGGCCCAGCCTGGGACAGCCACATTCTCTTGCTGGTGGATCTGGAGCATTCAATGAATCAATAACAACCAAGCCTCCTCAGTGTTGGGAGCTGAATCCAGAATATTGCCCTACAGAAAATGTCCATGAACCAGCTGCCGAGGCCCCTGTAGCTGTGCCATTTCCCGTTCTTTCTGAGACTTTGTACTGAGCTCCTTTTTGTCAATTCTAGGAGTCACCCAGAAAAGCTTTCCACTCACCTCTCAATAATATTTTCTTGCAACTAAAAGAAACTTAACTAACACAAACTTCAACGTATATTTATTAGCAACATCTATGTGTAGTTACTGTGCTAGATTCTGGGAATTTAAGATGCAAAGATGAAATTTTTTAAGGATTTTATTTTTATGTAATCTCCATACCCAACATAGAGCTCAAACTCACAACCCTGAGATCAAGTCACATGCTGTACCGACTGAGCTAGCCAGGCGCCCCATAAAGACGAATTAAAAAAAAATGTTTTTTTAACGTTTATCCATTTTTTGATACAGACAGAGCGTGAGTGGGGGAGGGGTGGAGAGAGAAAGAGAAACAGAATCCGAAGCAAGCTCCAGGCTCTGAACTGACAGCACAGAGCCCGACACAGGGCTCGAACTCACAGACTGAGAGATCATGACCTGAGCTGAAGTCAGACGCTTAACTGACTGAGCCAGCCAGGCGCCCCATAAAGATGAATTTTTTTAATCAATCATCATCCTAAAAGGACTTACAGTTCAATCTACATTTCTTGACCTTGGCCTCAAAGTTCTAAATGTGGGCGGACACAGGGTCTCCTCCCACCTCCCCACTGCTGGAATCTGGACAAAGCAATGGACCAGCCTCAACCAGGGAGATGAGACCATAGCAGATGGAGGAACCATAGGAAGGAACCTGGCCTCTAAATAACCTCAAGAGGCAAAGTTACCTCCTGACCTAGACACTCATCTCAGATGTTATGCGAAAGAGAAATCAGCTTCTTTGTTCTTAAAGTCACTGAATTTTGGGATTCTCTTTGGAGCAGTGACTTAGACACCCTCTCTCTCCACGACTAATACAATCACCTCTTCAGAAACAGGGACGCTGTGGTATGGCCAGAGGTGGCCATCCTGAAGTACCTCTTCAGCCAGGGCATGCCAACTCTAGCAAAGGTGACCGTGGTCAAGTCTTGTTGAAGATGAACCAACAGGCACTTGGTTATACTAATTGTGGGACCCATTAAAACTGCATTGATTAAATAAATGATTGCAGGTGCTTGGATTACAAAAAAAAAAAAAATCTTGGGGCACCTGACTGGCTCAGCTGGCAAAGCATGTGACTCTTGATCTTGGGGTTGTGAGTTCAAGCCCCACATTGAGCACAGAGCTTACTTTAAAAAAAGAAATCATGGGTGAGACCAAGATTCATGGCTCGGCCTATGTCCCACACTTCCCTAGGCCTCCAGGGTCCTGCCAAGATGATTAATGCATTCCTTGGAACTTCTATTGGCCCTGCCAACACTCGCTGTGCTCTGCCATGTGAACCCAGACAAATGACAGGCACCCCGAGGGCAGCTGCATTCACCCTCATCTCTGGGCCCTCTAGAAGATGGCCTGTGTTTCTGAGCCCCCCTCCCCCTATGTCTGGGCCATGATTTATTTTGTTATTCTTCCATTCAACATTTATTGAGAAATCCCTATGTGCCTGGCATTGTTGTATTTTCTGAGAATACAACAATGAACAAAATTCTCTGTAGTTTGGGAGCCTATGTTCTAATGGAGAAATGGAGATGATACAAAAAAAGTAAATATAAACATTCTATAAAGTACCTGAGCAATACTCCTCAAAACTGCGAAATAAAGTTTAATGATACATATTTTTTTAAGTAAGTATATGTTAGGTGCTGATGAATGCTATGAAGAAAAAGCAGGGTTAAGGCTTTTAGATAAGGTAGTCAAGGAAACCCTCTCCATTCAGCAGAAACCTCAGTGAAGGAAAGGGGTTAGGTGTGAGGCTTTGGAGGAGAGGGAAAGAGAGAGGCAAAGTGTAAAGGCCCTGAGGCAGCAATATGCTGAGTGTGTTGCAGGAATACTAAGGAGGCCTGCATGGCTTTGTCTCATGTTAGTCACTCCCTTTCTTCCCTCCCCTCTCTCTCTCCCTCCCTTTCTTCCTTCCTTTCTTTCTTTTTCTTTTTTTTTTTTTTTATGTTTTATTTTGAGAGAGAAAGAGAGAGAGTGCGGGTGTGAGCAGGGGAGGGGCAGAGAGAAAGGGAGAGAGACAATCCCAAGCAGGCTCCATGCTCAGTGCAGACAGAGCCCAATGAGGGGCTCAATCCCATGACCTTGAGATCATGACCTGAACCGAAATCAGGTGTCCGATGCTCAACCGACTCACCCACCCAGGCGCCCCCTACCTTCTCTTTTTTACTGAAAAAGTACGTTGAATGTTCAGTTTGGAAGAACAGCTGGATGTGGCCCTGAGAATATGCTCATATGCAGCTATGAGCCCCTTAAGGCATAAGTCTTGACCTCCAGATATTACAAATAGACAAAGATAATGCAAGTTTGAAGAGCCTAGGGAAGGCATGTTGACTCAAACTTCAGTCTTCTGACATATTTCAAATACTTTTTCTTCTTCATAAAAAAAAAGTTTTTTTTTTTAATGTTTATTTAGAGAGAGAGAGAGAGAGAGTAGGGGAGGGGCAGAGAGAGAAACACAGAATCTGAAGCAGGCTCCAGGCTCTGAGCTGTCAACACAGATCCCGACGCAGGGCTCGAACTCACGAACCGCGAGATCATGACCTGAGCTGAAGTTGGGTGCTTAACCAACTGAGCCGTCCAGACACTCCCTAAAATACTGCTTTTTAATAAGTAAAAATGTTGCACCTGGGTGGCTCAGTCATTTGAGCATCTGACATGATCTCGCAGTTGGTGAGTTCAAGCCCTGCATTGGGTTTTCTGCTGTTAGCATAGAGCCTGCTTTGAATCCTCTGTCTCCCTCTCTATCTTTGCCCCTCCCCCTCTCTCTCTCTCTCTCTCTCTCTCTCTCTCTCTCTCTCTCTCTCTCTCTTTTTCTCTCTTTTTCTCTCTCTCCCTGTGGCTCAGTCGGTTAAGCGTCTGACTTCGGCTCAGGTCATGATCTCGCAGTCTGAGAGTTCGAGCCCTGCATCAGGCTCTGTGCTGACAGCTCGGAGCCTGGAGCCTGCTTCCGATTCTGTGTCTCCCTCTATCTCTGCCCCTCCCCTGCTCACGCTCTGTCTCGCCAATAATAATAAATAAAATGTTAAAATAAATAAATAAATAAAAAATAAAATGAATAAACATTTAAAAAATAAAATAAAAATGTCAAAATTCTTCTGCAGAGCCCTAAGACCTCCTCTCCTTTGCTTGTTAGGGGACATTCTCAGCGGGAGTTCATTATGCCCAGATCCTACCACTACATGTGAAAGCTTCATTCTACCATGAGATCTCTCCTTGGTTTCTGGACTCTCTAAGCACCACATTATCTTTGTAGTGAGCTAAGGAAATTACCTATGTCTCTTGTAAAAGGAGCTTAGCTTTATGAGATAGACCTGGACCTTTGAATTCTGGCTTTACCACTGACTAGCTGTGTAATCTTAGGAAAATCACCTACCCTCTCTGAGCATCAGGGTTTTTGTTTGTTTGTTTGTTTTGTTTTTTTCCTATCTTGCTCATTTTCAGGTTTTTGGGCTTTTTCCTTTTAAGTAGTGGAGGCATTTAAAAAATAAATTACTATGCAAAACCTTAATGTCTGAGTAGATAAAAGAAGCCCTGCTCAGGTTGAGGGAGGGTTTGGAGAGCATAGAGTTCTATCCGCTAGGCATCCCCTTCACTCCCTTTACATCCTATTCCACGTAGCCCCCAGAGGATCTCCACAAACGAGGAGCTTCAGAGAGCACTGTTTGAAAATCACAGTTCTATCCACAGGAATTCATACAACTGCACCAGCCCTGGCCTTGATCCCTCCTACTCCGGGTCCTTGCCTGTCCTTAGGTGCCAAGAGCAATATGATGACCTCATATATCCATTGGGCAACTGAGAGCCAAGAAGGAGCCCTTCTGCACCTGACCTTACCCTGTGTCCCAGTTTTGATTTCCAATCTGAGGACTTGCCAGTTTCCCAAGTGATTAACATCAAGAATAACCTCACTCATCAGGTGATTCTGCCTCCCGAGCTTTCTGTTTCCTTTGCTAGATCTTAACTCTTGGCATTTGGGTAGCAATGGTGTGAGACTGCCAGTGTGAAGGATCAGCCATATAACTGAAAAGCACCAGAGGAACTTCCCTTTTAGACATCAGGTCGTCCAGGTGAGGCACGGAATGGAGATGGGGCTGGTCCATGACTATATGGACCAAGAGGCAAAGAAGATCTAAAAGATCCAAGAACACTGAAAAAAAAAAAAAAAAAAAAAAAAAAAAAAGCATCAGGGCACCTGGGTGGCTCAGTCAGTTAGGTGCCCGACTTTGGTTCAGGTCATGATCTCACAGTTTGTGAGTTAGGGCCCTGCCTCAGGCTCTGTGCTGACAGCTCAGAGCCTGGAGCCTGCTTCAGATTCTGTCTCCCTCTCTCTCTGCCCCTCCCCCGCTCACTCTCTGTGTATGTCTCTCCCTCTCTCTCTCTCTCTCAAAACTAAACATTTAAAAAAAATTTTTTTTTCATGCATCAATCCAAAAGAGTCAGGCAGAGAGGCAAAAACCTCACCATGAGGGGCGCCTGGGTGGCGCAGTCGGTTAAGCGTCCGACTTCAGCCAGGTCACGATCTCGCGGTCCGTGAGTTCGAGCCCCGCATCAGGCTCTGGGCTGATGGCTCGGAGCCTGGAGCCTGTTTCCGATTCTGTGTCTCCCTCTCTCTGCCCCTCCCCCGTTCATGCTCTGTCTCTCTCTGTCCCAAAAATAAATAAACGTTGAAAAAAAAATTAAAAAAAACAAAAAAAACACCTCACTATGAGATTATAAACAGAGGCAAATTACAACCACGTGGAACTATTGAACACTTGAATGTAGCCAGCCCAAATTGAGATGCATTGTAAGTGTAAAATGTACACTGGATTTCAAAGGCTTGGAACAAAAAAAGACATTACATATCTTTTTTTTTTTTTTTTTTTAAGTAAACTCTATACCCAATGTAGAGCTCGAGCTCATAAGCTCGAGCTCAAGAGTCACATACTTGGGGCAGCTGGGTGGCTCAGTTGGTTAAGCACCTGACTCTTGATTTAGGCTCAGGTCATGATCTCTCAGTTCATGAGATCGAGCCCTGCATCAGGCTTCACCCCGAGCCTGTTTAGGACTCTGTCTCTCCCCCTCTCTCTCTGCCCCTCCCCTGCTGGCGTATGCTCTCTCTCAAAATAAATGAACTTTAAAAGAAAGAGTCGCATGGTCTACTGGCTAAATCAGCTAGGCTTCCCAAATGTAAAACATTTTGTTAATAATTTTTCTATTGATTACATATGATCTGATATAGTTTATAATGATTCTGTTTATACTGCTTACCTTGATTATGTTGAAATTGATAGTATTTTGCATATTCTGGCTTAAGTAAGCTGTGTTATTAAAATAAACTTTACCAGGCGTGCCTGGGTGGCTCAGTTGGTTAAGTGCCTGACTTTGGCTCAGGCTGTGATCTTTCAGCGCAGAGCATCCTTGGGAATCTCTCTTTCCTGCTTTCTGCCCCTCCCCCACTCAAGCTCTTTTTCTCTCTCTCTTTCTCTTTTAAAACAAATGAATAAACTTTACCTATCTCTTTTTGCTTTTTCTTAACGTTTATTTATTTTTGAGAGGGAGAGATTGTGAGCGGGCAAGGGGAAGAGAGAGGGGCAGACAGAGGATCCCAAGCAGGGTCTGCACTGTCAGCAGAGAGCCTGATGCGGGGCTCAAACTCACAAACCATGAGATCATGACCTGAGCCAAAGTCGGATGCTTAACCAACTAAGCCACCCAAGTGCCCCTCTTTTTACTTTCTTTTTTTAATGTTTTTTTAAAATGTTTATTTATTTTTGAGAGAGAGAGATAGCATGAGCAGCAGAGGGGCAGAGAGAGAGAGACACACACACACACAGAATCCAAAACAGGCTCCAGGCTCTGAGCTGTCAGCACAGAGCCCGATGCAAGGCTCAAACCCAGGAACTGCGAGATCATGACCTGAGCTGAAGTCGGACGCTTAACCAGCTGAGCCACCCGGGCGCCCCTACTTTTTTTTAATGTGGCTACTAGAAAGTTTTTTGTTTGTTTTTTTTTTATAAAATTTTTTTTTAACCTTTTATTTATTTTTGAGACAGAGAGAGACAGAGCATGAACGGGGGAGGGGCAGAGAGAGAGGGAGACACAGAATCGGAAGCAGGCTCCAGGCTCCGAGCCATCAGCCCAGAGCCCGACACGGGGCTCGAACTCACGGACCGCGAGATCGTGACCTGAGCCGAAGTCGGACGCTCAACCGACTGAGCCACCCAGGCACCCCTACTAGAAAGTTTTAAATTGCATATATGGCTTATGGATATGGATAGTGGCGGTCTAGATTCTAGGTCCTCGAGAGAGGGTGAGGAAACAAAGAAGCAGGGACCATTCCAGATGGAACCTGAAGTCTTACGCTCAATGGGGAGGCAACGTTTAGAGTAACACCCTTTGAGCCTTTCTCTCAGAAGTAGCTCAGGTGGAATCTTTCTACCTAGTTTGCTTGGTGGAAGGCCCTGACAATTTTGTGAAGATTCTGAAGGTGGGGTGCAGATTCCCATGGGACAGTACCCTTACTCACAGTGAGCCTGGAACTGGCCCCATCACTGACTCCTCCAATATACTCCAGTGCCCACTCTAGGTTACTTGATGGATGATTAAGTTCAGTTGCTTGTAATAGACAAAACCCCAAATAACGGTTGTATAAATAAGACAGGACTTTATTTCTCTCTTAACGAAAAAAATTTTTGTTAAGTTTATTTAAGTAATCTCTACACCCAACATGAGGCTCAAACTCACAATCCCTAGATCAAGAGTCACATGCTCTTCTGACTGAGTCAGCCAGGCACCGAGGAAAAAAAATTTTTGAGAGATAAAAACTTCTGTCTTGTTTTGCTACTTTTTGGGGGGACTTAGTCTGTTATATGCAACAGAACCTAGTGAGAAGCATTGCATGGATTTCTAACAGCTATCTTGGACCGTGAGGCAATAAGCTAGATGGGGCAGCAAGATAGGCCCCAGGAACTGAGGTCCTGGGGCATCTGGGTGGCTCAGTCAGTTAAGTGGCCACCTCTTGGTTTCGGCTAAGATCATGATCTCACTGTTCGTGGGTTTGAGCCCTGCATCAGACTCTGCACTGCACTGGCAACTGGGAGCCTGCTTAGGATTCTCTCTCTCTCCTGCTCTGTGCCCCTTCTGTCTCTCAAAATAAATAAATAAACATGGGGTGCCTGGGTGGCTCAGTCGGTTGAGCAGCCGACTTCGGCTCAGGTCATGATCTCGCGGTCCGTGAGTTCGAGCCCCGCGTCGGGCTCTGGGCTGACAGCTTGGAGCCTGGAGCCTGTTTCGGATTCTGTGTCTCCCTCTCTCTGACCCTCCCCCGTTCATGCTCTGTCTCTCTCTGTCTCAAAAATAAATAAACGTTAAAAAAAATTTTTTTTTAATTAAATAAATAAATAAATAAATAAACATTAAAAAAAAAGAAAAAAGGCATTCAGGTCCTGAATAACAATGGAGCTATCCTTGGTTTATTGTCTCATGGTTCAAGAGGTCTATTAGAATTCACATTCCAGGCAGAAGAAAAGTGAAAAGGGAGGGACTAAGATCTTTTCTTTCTTTTTAGGGAGATTCCCCCAAAGTACCCTATAATGCTTCTACCTGCATTTCATTGGTCAGACTTGGTCACATAGTACACCAACTTCAAGAGACACTGGAAATGCCTTTTTTATTTTTATTTATTTTTATTTTTTATTTTTATTTTTTTTTTAAACATTTATTTTTGAGACAGAGAGAGACAGAGCATGAACGGGGGAGGGGCAGAGAGAGAGGGAGACACAGAATCTGAAACAGGCTCCAGGCTCCGAGCGGTCAGCACAGAGCCTGACACGGGGCTCGAACCCACGGACCGTGAGATCGTGACCTGAGCCGAAGTCGGACGCTTAACCGATCTAGCCACCCAGGCGCCCCGGGAAATGCCTTTTTTAAAAAAAAAAAAAAATTTAATGTTTATTTTTGAGAGAGAGAGAGAAAGAGAGCAAGGGAGGGAGAGCAGAGAGAGGGAGACAAAGAATCTGAAGCAGGCTTCAGGCTCTGAGGTGTCAGCCCAGAGCCCAACGTAGGGGTTCAACTCACAAACTGAGAGATCCATGACCTGAGCCGAAGTCGGACACTTAACTGACTGAGCCACCCGAGCTCCCCAAGAAATGCCTTTGAGAAAGATGAGTTACTGCCTTGAGTAAAATCATTGTTGTGTCACTAAGAAGAGGAAAATGAATACTGGAGTAACACATTTGTACCTGTTGATGATCTGCATCATTCTGGAAGGATTCACAGAATTGTCCTGCAGCTTTCAGCATGACCATGTAGATAAAAGATAGGGTATAGAGCATTGACCCTCCAAAGATCTCCCCTTCTGCCTCACGAAGATGGAGAGGGCATACAGCCAATCAAGTCTATGCACACAGAGGCAGGCTGTAGACCATCTCTACGGCAATCCTGCCTCATTGGCAAATTGGGTGATTAGGATAGTGGTTCCCTCATACCTCACGCTTGAGCATGGCACAGGTATGCCTGTCAGTGGCTTTGTTGGGCTCAGCTGGGAATTTGTCAACCAAATCAGCCTCCGAGCCTCACATCTACCACTAGAAAGGAGCTGCGCCTTCCTTACTCTCTGGCTGGAAATTTCAAAATGCCAGAGAAGGACTCTGGATGGTCCAGCGTGCATCACACGTCCTGTCCACTCACAGGGGTTGAGTGGGGTGGAAGAAATAAAAGGGCCCAGCTGTACACAGACAAAATAATGCCCATTACAGCCAATAGTGGGCGTTAGCCTCGTAGAACTTTCGTTAAAATGAGAAGTGAAAATGATGTGAGTAGAACAAGTATTTCCCCTTTATTGTGAATCACCCCCCATTTGATATTTGCCTTTTAGTTTTAGCCATTCAATAAACACTGCAAAGCACCCATTTTGTACTACACTCCTGTACCCTGCAGTATCCTTTTTTCAGTCAAAGTAACAGTTGATTGGTTTATAGCTTTCACCAAATCCGTTTCAGTCCTAAGGATATACTTCAGCCTCTTGATAGGATTTAGGTATTCTCCAAGTCTTCTCCGTAATACCTATTCTAACCACTTCTCCCGTTGAGGCCCCTACCTAGATGGCTACTGTCGATTGCTCCGTGGTTTTAAATAACAGCAGCCCGGGGCGCCTGGGTGGCGCAGTCGGTTAAGCGTCCGACTTCAGCCAGGTCACGATCTCGCGGTCTGTGAGTTCGAGCCCCGCGTCAGGCTCTGGGCTGATGGCTCGGAGCCTGGAGCCTGTTTCCCATTCTGTGTCTCCCTCTCTCTCTGCCCCTCCCCCGTTCATGCTCTGTCTCTCTCTGTCCCAAAAATAAATAAATGTTGAAAAAAAAAAAAAAATTTAAATAACAGCAGCCCGCTCAGATCGGCTTAGGCAAAAATGAAGACAGAAGCCATGAGTCCAAAAAAACCAAGGGCCTTGGGAGGGAAATCTGGAAATGGAGGGCTGTGAGGAGCCAAGGCAGCCATTTTCTCCGTTTTTTTTGTTTTTTGTTTTTTTTTAGCATATGTTCCCTGTCTCTGTCTATCTCTCTCTTTTAGGGGTTACATTGATGTTCCCTGCTTTATTCTGCTTTCTCTGCAGATGAACTTCCTCTGTGCTCACAGAAAGGATAGCTGACCTCCCCCTGCCAAAATTCCAAAATGTATGTACTCCTAGATCAAGTACAGAGACTCACGAGAGTATTTGTCATACTCTCACATTCTTGAGTAACTGACTCCCCTGAGTCAGGGGTCTTTCCCTTGTTCCCCTGTCAATGACAGACATGACCCTGATCCCCTGCTCTGTGCAGGGGGTGGGAGTGTGGGTGAGTTCTCAGAAAATGTAGGTCGGGGCATCTGGGTGGTTCAGTCAGTTACGCGTCTGACTCTTGATTTCAGCTCAGGTCATGATCTCTCGGTCACGAGTTCAAGCCCAGCGTTGAAATTGAGCTCTGCGCTCAGCCAGGAGCCTGCTTGGGATTCTTTCTCTCCCTCTCTACCCATCCCATGCCACGTGCTCTCTCTCTCACTCAAAAATAAACATTAAAAATTTTTATGTTTATTTTTGAGAGAGTGAGAAAGAGTGCGGGGGAGGGGGGAGGGGCAGAGAGACAGAGACAGACAGACAGACAGAACCCAAAACAGGCTCCAGTCTCTGAGCTGTCAGCACAGAGCCCAATGCGGGGCTCGAACCCATGAACCTTGAGATCATGACCTGAGCCGAAGTCGGCACTCAACTGACTGAGCCACCCAGGCACCCCAAAATAAAATAAACACTTACAAGAAAAAAAAGAAAATATAGGTCATGGGCTTATGTTGTTACAATTTTCCTGAGAGCTTTTTTTTTTAATTTAAAAAAATTTTTTTTAACGTTTTATTTATTTTTGAGACAGAGACAGAGCATGAATGGGGGAGGGTCAGAGAGAGGGAGACACAGAATCTGAAACAGGCTCCAGACTCCGAGCTGTCAGCACAGAGCCCGACTCGGGGCTCAAACTCACGGACCGAGAGATCATGACCTGAGCCGAAGTCGGCCGCTTAACTGACTGAGCCACCCAGGCGCCCCTTTCCTGAGAGCTTTCTGTTACAGATCCTCAAATGTGAAGAGGATGGTACAGAACACCAAAGACCACCTGGTCCATTTCTTGCCTGGCTCCTTGGCAATGGCTGGTAGTTGACAACCAACTAGTATCTGACCTTGAACATTCCATCCTTTGATTAACACAATGGTTTGTTCCGGTCTCACAGAATAGAGGCCTCTATTACCCCAGGTCCATGTGATAACAGCTGTGGAAAACAGTCTGGTCATGTGACCATCAAGATTTTTAATCCCAGAAGAGTTATCCTCAAGTGAATTCTCAAGTGGATTAACTAATGTCACTTGATTTATGGATTTGTGACATTGTAACAAGAGACATATATGAAAAAGTGCTAGATTCTTAGTTCATTCTACAATTTTCCCCTCAGCGATCCTCTCCACTTCTGTGGTTTTAACTGTCACCTGTATAGAAAAGACTCATAAATCTTTATCATAGCTCTGCTTTACATTCAGCTCTAGATATATTTCCAACCAAGCTGGATATTGCTATAAATAGTCCAAATTTATCATGACCAAATCAAAACTATCTTCCCCTACAAATCCGTGTTTACCACATAACCAAACAAACACTTGATGGCATTTCCCTCTACTGCCAAGCTTCCCTGTATCTTCTCCTTCTGTCTCCTATCTCCACCCCCACAACTGCCTTCTTTGGTGAAGCACTTTTCTGCACTGTTGCAATGGCCTCCACCCTAACCTCCTTACTTGTTCTCTGCCCTCCAGTTCATTTTCCACAGTAGAATCAGACTATATCTCATTAAAAACATAAATCCACTGTCACTCTCTGCATAGAAACTCCCTGATCACCTACAGGGTAAAACCCAAAGTTTCTTAGCCATCAAGACTCTTAATTTTCTAGTTTTTCTTGTCCAGCTTCATCTGCCATTACGCACCAGTCATTACAACTTCATGCCCTCCTTCCGCCACCTTAATGTCAATTTCTCACTCTTCGCCATGCAAGTGTTTGCCGACCTAGAGGCCAGAACGTACATTCCAGCGCCATGAACAGAAATGTAATGTGCAGTAATGGAGCTATGCGGCCCAGTGCCAAGGGAACACAGAGGAACATCCATCAGCCTATGTGCTTGGGGAAGAGGTGCTTCTAGCTGCCAGTAGGAGTTGCCAGGTAGAGTCAAAGGGGTGAGAATCAGCTAATACAAAGGCTAGGAGATGAAGGAACACAGGGGTAGCTCGGGCGGTGTTTAGCTTCTCAGTGTGGGGTAGCAGAGCAAGTACAGTCAGGGGAGGGAGGTCAGGGATGGTGGTTCCAGCTCAGCCCAACTGTGGGGGGAGCAGTGGAGCATGTTAGGGGAGTGGCTCGAGAGATTTGCAGGACAAAGAGATCCCTCTGGAGGATAGAAAGAACCTAAGAAAATGCAAGGCTTTGTTAGTAATTCAGGAGAGAAATGCTCTGGGGGAACTACCCGGGCAATGAAGGCCATGCTTCTGGGATGGAGGGAAGGGCTGAAGTTTCCCAGATAGACTTGAGGTGTTGGGAGTTAATAATGGGGAGGTAGGGACGTGTGCACACAGGGAGGGATGTCAAGGAGGAATCCGATTTCCTATGCGGAAAATTAGAACAGAATGCCTAACTCATTAGAGAAAACGTGCAAAGCTTTGTGTCTGGTGCATGGCAGGTTTTTGAGAGGGTTTAAAGTTTACAACCCATTTTCAATAGACTGCATTAGGATTGTCAGAAGTTTGGGATACAAGAGCAAATAGCTTATGGATGTGAAGATCGAAGCCCGGAGGTTTCAGCCCCCCAAGTCAGGGGTGGAGTTGAGATTCCAGACCAGGACTTCTGACCTGAGACCCCTGTTTTTACAGTCTCACGGCAGTTGGGAACACTTCCAACCCAAAATTCTATTTATTAAAATTCTTTTAAGCAGAGTATCCTGAATCTGCCTCCCAAGAAAAATTCCAAAAAATGAAGGAAGGGCTCAGGATCACGCTAATCACAATGATAATGGTACTACTTAAATGAAGCTTCCCTGAGCCATTCCTGAAAAGGTGATTGGCGGATTCCAGAATTTTTCTGCAAATAACCTGATGGGGGGAGGGAGGGAGATAGGGAGGACCTTATAGTTTTAAGAAAAGACCATTAAGTTCAGCTAATAGCAATGACAATGGAGGCGCCTGGTGATTGCCGGCACTTAAATCGTAAATGGAAAACAGGAGGGCACCTTGGATGTCTCCATTGTTACATGCTAATGAAGTGGCTCCACTCAAACAAAGGCAGCCAGGAGATTAGTGGAGGGTGTGGCCTGGTCCCACACTGGGTGAGAAGTCTGTGTGGGATGCTGGCAGTCCTGGGCCCTGAATTAGGATGTCTTCCTCTCTCCTACTTGGCTTTGTGAAACCTGAAGCAAGACCCTGCATTTCCCTGGACCTCTATGGGTTTTTGTAGCAAAATGTGTTTAATCAAATCTAGGGGTGGCCACTGACTGCAGTCTAACCTGGCAACCAGATTTTGATCATCTTTTTTCCAAAAAGAGATGTTATAGGTCTAGGGTGGGGTCTGGGAGTCTAGTAAAAAAAAGAAAACCAACGAGAAAACAAATTGCCCCGAGGTCCTGATGATCAGCCAGGTTTGGAGCCCTTTGAAACAGTGGAGGGACAGGCCCAAACAACTGTGGTGTTACAGTAGTTCGGTGAGGGGTTTGTGCCTGGGGAGGAGTTTTTGTATAAACTGAAGAGTTTAGTCCAGTGGAGCAGGAGGGAGGGAAGGCCAGGTTCTGAGAATGTAGATGTGGGAGGTCAAGGCTGAGTCAAGTCCGTGCCCTGCTCAAGGTGCTGGTGGGTCGGGTACGTGAAGAAGGCGTGAGACAGGAGATTGGGAAGGGAAAATTGGGGACAGATTTTTAAATTAATTAACGTATTTATTTTTAAAGTTTTTTTTTCAAAAAAGATTTAATTTGGTGGGCACCTGATGGCTCAGGTGGTTGGGCGTCCGACTTCAGCTCAGGGGTGTGTGAGTTTGAGCCCCATGTGGGCTTGCTGCTGTCGGCACAAAGCCCACTTCAGATCCTCTGTTCCCCCCTTCTCTGCCCCTCTTCTGCTCACGCTCTCTCGAAAAGAAATAAAACATTTTTAAAAAATAAAAAAGACCTAACTTTTAAGTAATCTCTGCACCCAGTGTGGGACTTGAACTCACAGACTCAAGATCAAGAGTCATGTGCTCTACTGGCTGAGCCGGCGAGGCACCCCAGGGACAGATTTTTTATTTATTTATTTATTTATTTATTTATTTATTTATTTATTTATTTATTTATTTTATTTTATTTTATTTTTATTTATTTATTTATTTTCAATATATGAAATTTATTGTCAAATTGGTTTCCATACAACACCCAGTGCTCATCCCAAAAGGTGCCCTCCTCAATACCCACCACCCACCCTCCACTCCCTCCCACCCACCCCCCCATCAACCCTCAGTTTGTTCTCAGTTTTTAAGAGTCTCTCTTTTTTTTTTGTTTGTTTTGGTTTTTTTTTTTTTTTTAATTTTTTTTTTAACGTTTATTTATTTTTGAGACAGAGAGAGACAGAGCATGAATAGGGGAGGGGCAGAGAGAGAGGGAGACACAGAATCTGAAACAGGCTCCAGGCTCTGAGCTGTTAGCACAGAGCCCGACGCGGGGCTCGAACTCACGGACTGTGAGATCATGACCTGAGCCGAAGTCGGACACTTAACCGACTGAGCCACCCAGGCGCCCTTTAAGAGTCTCTTATGCTTTGGCTCTCTCCCACTCTACCCTCTTTTTTTTTTTTTTTCCTTCCCCTCCCCCATGGGTTTCCGCCAGGTTTCTCAGGATCCACATAAGAGTGAAAACATATGGTATCTGTCCCTCACTGTATGGCTTATTTCACTTAGCATAACACTATCCAGTTCCATCCACGTTGCTACAAACGGCCATATTTCGTTCTTTTTCATTGCCATGTAGTACTCCGTTGTGTATATAAACCACAATTTCTTTATCCATTCATCAGTTCATGGACATTTAGGCTCTTTCCATAATTTGGCTATTGTTCAGAGTGCTGCTATAAACATTGGGGTACAAATGCCCCTATGCATCAGTACTCCTGTATCCCTTGGGTAAATTCCTAGCAGTGCTATTGCTGGGTCATAGGGTAGGTCTATTTTTAATTTTCTGAGGAACCTCCACACTGCTTTCCAGAGCGGCTGCACCAATTTGCATTCCCACCAACAGTGCAACAGGGTTCCCGTTTCTCCACATCCTCGCCAGCATCTATAGTCTCCTGATTTGTTCATTTTGGCCACTCCGACTGGCGTGAGGTGATATCTGAGTGTGGTTTTGATTTGTATTTCCCTAATGAGGAGCGATGTTGCATCTTTTCATGTGCCTGTTGGCCATCTGGATGTCTTCTTTAGAGAAGTGTCAATTCATGTTTTCTGCCCATTTCTTCACTGGGTTATTTGTTTTTCGGGTGTGGAGTTTGGTGAGCTCTTTATAGATTTTGGATACTAGCCCTTTCCCAGGGACAGATTTTAAAGGACTAGCCTTGAATAATGTGCTAAGGAATCTAAGTTACAGAGATACTGAAGATTACTTTTTTTATGCACACAATACCTTGTTAGCATAGTGGATGGGAAGGACTTTCTCCAATACAGCTTCAAGTTCGGTTGACTCATTAAATCAGTAAGTATTTCTAGATTATCTTCTGCCTGCCAGGTGCTATTTTGGGCCTTGAGGAGATATCTGTGGATAAAACGGACAGAGAAACATACCTATCCTCAAAGGGATGACATTTTTAGCGGAAGGAACAGATAATAAGTGAAATATGTGGTATGTCAGATAACAATAAAGCAGGAGGAAGCAATATGGAGTGCTGGGGAGTTGGGTAGAAGTTACAATTTTAAATAGTATGGCTGAGAAGGTGGTAATAAGAAAGTAGTGTTTGAGTTAAGATGTTAGCAGGTGAGAGAGGGAGTTTGGGGGCTAAGCAGAATTACAAAGGCCCTGAGACTGGTGTGTGTCTGGTATAGACAGGGAATAACCAGGAGACCAGTGTGGCTGAGCTCTAGGGAGCTGATAGGCAAAAGACCATAGTAGAGAAGAAAGGATAGAGGTATAAATCAGAGGGGTAGAATCTTGTAGCCATTGTAGGGATTCAGTTATTCCTTACTTCTCTCTCTTGGGTAATTAATGAATAATTCAGAATGCAAGTGAATCTAAGTCAATCCACAAGTTAAGAACAGAATATGAAGAAGGCGGTCTCAAAACCATCTCTCACTTGGACTACTGAAAGAGCTTTCTGTGGGACGCCTGGCTGGCTCAGTAGAGCATGGGACTCTTGTTCTTGGGTTTGTGAGTTCAGCCCCACATTGGGTGTACAGATTACTTAAAGATAAAACCCTGGAGCACCTGGGTGGCTCAGTCCGTTTGGCATCGGACTCTTGATTTTGGCTCAGGGCATGATGTGGGCTCAGGTCATGATCTCACAGTCATGAAATCAAGCCCGGTATTGGGCTCTGCACCGGGCGTGGAGCTTGCTTGGGATTCTCTCTCCCTCTCTCTCTGCCTTTCCTCCCCTCAAAATAAGATACAATAAAATCTTTTTTAAAAAAGCTTTCTGCAAAAACTGAACTATTAAAAATGTTTTCTGTAACTGAGCTTAGGCAGGCCAGGTCCAGAGATCCAGAGGGGCCCCCCACAGGACCAGCCAAAAGGGTCTTTGGTTTAGCACAGGATAGAAATCAAACCTGAGCCAGGAAGAAGTAAAAGCAAAGTTTATTGAAGAGGGTGAGTAATAGAGCATAGCAGACAGAGTGTCTGAGAGACTCCAAAAGGAAAGGAGAGGAGAGGAGAGGGAGTCTCATCGTCACTTGGGGTTAAGGGGTTTATACTGGAAAGGGGTCCACGGTATGTGTTCCTTCAGGAATCCAGGTCAGAGTCCAATCAAAAATGGCCGTCAAACGAACAATTGGTGTTATTTCATGAATTACCAAAGGTAGGGGGTATTGATGCCAGTGTCGACTGGGGTTTGTTCGAGGCTAATGTCCTGGAACGTGTTGGGGATCCAGTTCTTTTTAGACATTGTTAGGTATTTGGGGGCCTAGGATGAAACTCAGAGAATGATCAACTTTCTTGTCTCCCCCTTGGAGCGGGAACATAGCTTCTTTGGTTTATTCAGATGCAAGATGAAATATAGAACGTGAGTAAATGGGGGCTAGCAGAAAAGCAACAGAGACAGAGCCTTTCTAAAGATGGAGTCCCTTCAGCTTCCCTATCTTACTTGCATTAATCTTGCCCTTCTCGGATTTGTCCTCCTTGCTGCTCTGGAGAGGTTTTTTTTTTTTTTTTTTCAACGTTTATTTATTTTTGGGACAGAGAGAGACAGAGCATGAACGGGGGAGGGGCAGAGAGAGAGGGAGACACAGAATCGGAAACAGGCTCCAGGCTCTGAGCCATCAGCCCAGAGCCTGACGCGGGGCTCGAACTCACGGACCGCGAGATCGTGACCTGGCTGAAGTCGGACGCTTAACCGACTGCACCACCCAGGCGCCCCTTGGAGAGTTATTTCTGAGATGCTTGTCACATCCTTGCTTAAGACCTTTCAGAGGCTCCCTGTGGTCTCCACACAAAAGTTTCATCTCAGCCTGGAGTCCACAGGCATTTGTGATCTGATATCTTCTTAGCTATATTACTTAAGTTTTGTGTTTTGTTTCGTTTGGTTTTTTTGGTGGTTTTTTTTTTTTTTTTTTTTTTTTTTGGTTTATATAAGCTAACAAAGTTAGTTTAAGGGAAAAAATGTATTATTAAGGAGAAGACTGTGTCATGAACTCAGGGATGGAATAAGGCTATATCTCAGAGAGGAACAGACATCTGGGGTGCACTAGAAGGGTGGGGAGGCGTTCTGTCTTTCCCCTCTGCCTCAGTGTCTTCCCCCACCTCTGTGCCAAGCAGCTGATTGGCACCTGGATGAGTGTAAGGGAAAGGGGTGCAGTCCTAACACCCAAGAGAAGTGATAATTTCTGGACTGATAAACTTGACTTCAGAAAGTTCTACTCTATCATTTTGTGTCTATGTCATTGTTTTTTGTTTTTTTTTTTTCCTCTTAATTAAAAAATGTTTCTGATGGGGCGGCTGGATGGCTCAGTTGGTTAAGCATCCGACTCTTGATTTCTGCTCAGGTCATGATCCTATGGTTGGTGAGTACGAGCCCCACATTCAGATTCTGTGCTGAGGGGCGCCTGGGTGGCTCAGTCCGTTGAGCGTCCGACTTCAGCTCAGGTCACGATCTTGCGGTCCATGAGTTCGAGCCCCGTGTCGGGCTCTGGGCTGATGGCTTGGAGCCTGGAGCCTGCTTCCGATTCTGTGTCTCCCTCTCTCTCTGCCCCTCCCCCGTTCATGCTCTGTCTCTCTCTGTCTCAACAATAAACAGACTCTGTGCTGAGTGTGGAGCCTTCTTGAGATTCTCTCTCTCCCTCTCTCTCTCTCTCTTTCTGCCTCTTCCCTCACTTGTGCTCTCTCTCTCTCAAAATAAATAAATAAACTTTAAAGAAAAAGTAAGTCTTCTGGGGAGCCTGGCCGTTTCATGGGGTGATGATACTTTAGCCCACGCTCAATTGTCAGTTCTGCAGGTCTAGAAACTTCATATATTTATGCTTAACTCACAGGAGACTGTGGCATAAATCAAAATGCCAGTTTATTAAATTTTAGCCACTACTATACTTCTTACTTAAACACAAACATAATCATGTTAGCTCCCCAGTGCCTATAGGCACCATATGATCAAGTCAAGCTCTTTAGCGATCTGGCCTTGAACCAACTTTGCAGTTGGTTCTTATATGCCATGTGTGTACTTTCTTTAAATTTTTTTTTTAATGTTTTTATTTATTATTGAGAGACAGAGTGTGAACAGGGGAGGAGGGGCAGAGAGACAGGGAGACACAGAATTGGAAGCAGGCTCCAGGCTCTGAGCTGTCAGCACAGATCATGACCTGAGCCAAAGTCGAACGCTTAACCCACTGAGCCACCCAGGCGCCCCTCATTGTGTGTACTTTCTATATGCTGCTTCCTTTGACTGGAATGTCCTTTCTGACTGTTTACCAGGCAAAATCCTCATTCTAATTGAAGGTCCATTACCTTCTCTCTCTATTTTTTTAATGTTTATTTATTTTTTGACGGGGGGGGGGGCGGAAGGGGAGGAGACAGAGCACTAGTGGGGGAGGGGCAGAGAGAGAGAGAGCCTGAGACAGAATCCAAAACAGGCTCCAGGCTACGAGAGCTGTCAGCACAGAGCCCGACACGGGGCTCAAACCTATGAACCGCTAGATCATAACCTGAGCTGAAGTCGGATGCTTACCAGACTGAGCCACCCAGGTACCCCAAATATTACCTTCTCTTAAAGCCTTCTCTGGAAGCCCTACCCCTACAGCAGACCATATTAATTGCTCCCAATTCTGGGCTAACATGGCCCTTATCTTATTAGATTATACCTCACCATATATTCATGACTACCTCTTCTATTGGGCAGTGAATTCCTTGAGGACCAGAACACTATTTTAACCATCAAGGTAACTCAGAGTACAGCATATTGGCTAAGCACAAGACTCTCAATAAACGTTGAATTGAATTGAATTTACTCATTTGTATTTTCTGCAATTATTTCCCTTTCTTTCCTAAGTTCTTACAAAAGTTAATTTTGAAAATGTCAACCTGTCTCAGCTGTAATAAGAGGACAGGCGAAGGGAGCATGTTCATGCTGGGACTGAGAAAATCACATCCCTGGGGGCCAGGGATGGTGACTGGTGTGGAAATACAAGTGATGGACCCCACAGGGAGGGAAAAAACACACCGGGAAGAGCCAAACCAAATGACAAGGGCTTCTTCCCACCAGGAAATTTCCTTTTCAAATCTCATCTTTGCTCAAATCTGGAGGTTTCTGGATGTTGTAAATGGAGGGCCCAGACCCCATGTGGACTGTCTGTGCACAGTCTCCAGTATGTTAGTGTGCAAGTGGATGGAGGTTGGCTTCCTGACTGGGACCTGTCTCTGGTGAGATGAGAAGAATTAAGAGAAGGGACGCCTGGGTGGCTCAGTCGGTTAAGTGTCCGACTTCGGCTCAGGTCATGATCTCCTAGTCTGTGAGTTCGAGCCCCATGTCGGGCTCTGTGCTAACAGCTCAGAGCCTGGAGCCTGCTTCAGATTCTGTGTCTCCCTCTCTCTCTCTGCCCCCCCCCCCCCCAATCATGCTCTGTCTCTCTCTCTCTCTCTCTCTCTCTCTCTCTCTCAAGAATAAATAAACATTAAAAGAAATTTTTTAAAAGAAGAAGAATTAAGTGAAGAGTGTTGGTCCATGATTGCCTGACACCCCACCACCCTCCTTCGGACTAATCAAAAGATAAATGTGATAATGTGGGCAAATGCAATGGAACAGATCTTGGGAGACAAGGAAATGGAAGTCTCTGGAGAAAGAAGCAGCAGCTGGAGGCATGAACGCAGTCTGCCTTTTGTCCTGGTGTTTCCTAATCTCATTCCCACAATGTCTCAAACCATTCCCCGATTCCTTCATCTCTCCTCCCCTACTCTGACTCCCAAGTCCCCTGCAAACCCTTGAGATCTGCCCCAGAGAGGGAACAGGGAGCTGACTGTGGAGGACCAGAGGCCTCCAGTCTTCCCTGATGATCAGCATGGTGTTTACTAAGTCCCCAGCCTTGAAGTCATTTGTGGCGCTCTCTGCCTTACTGAAGAAAAATGAATTTTGCCTCAATTCCTGATTCCTGTTTAAATATTTAGTTTAATCAGCCCAGGCCCAAGTGCCTTTTCCATTTCCCCTGGTGCCTGGGAGCCATGCTGACACCAGCATCATAAATAATGCATCTGATCCCAGGAACATGCCACTGGCTGGGAGTCATGCCATCCCTCAAGTCTCAGGGCCTGCCCTCTGCTGCAGTCGCTTTGGGAGAAGTTGGACCAGAACAGAGAAGTCCATCTTGAGCCTAAAGGCTTCTCCTCGAAGCTACTCCTGGATGGAGTCATTGTGCTTCCCCATCGCAGGGCAGATCTGAGAGGCCATGAGGGGGTGCAGGGGTCTCGCTGGTGGGGAGAATGAGAGAAGCAGGAAGAGGCAGGAACACCGATGCCACAGAGTGTTTGGACTCCACCTTCGAGGTTGCTTCAACCTGTTGGAGAGACGTCAGGGCCACTTAGAACAGGTCCAACCTAAATCCTGTGTGAATATAGAGCAGAGAATCAGGATACCAAATAAAAGGAGGCAGTTGAGTTCAAGGGCAGAGGTATTAAGGAGACTCCATGAAATACTGGAACCTTCCATCCTCCTTTCACCTCCAGAATTCTGGCTTGTAACATGGGTTCTGCCTTCTATTCCAAGAACACAGTCTAAATTTCACCCCATTATACCAGGAGCCTGGGGGGAAAGTTAGGACTTCAGGAGATGCACACTTTTTCTCCTCGTACAGAAAGGAACCAATGATGGGATTTGGCTGGACAGGTCCTGGGTGTCCTTTGCCAAAACCTCAAAAAGATTAAACTGCCTCCAGGTGCCCTCTTTTTGGAGCTAACCCCTCAGTGCTCTGATCTATGCAATTAGACGGGGAGCACTGTGTTAGTTGCCATTAATGATATGGTCCTGGCTTTGGCTTTGTAAAAGAAGCTCCTTGGGACAGCTCTGTAATACTTGTGCTTTTTTTCCTCCAAAACTTCGCAGAGATAAAAGGGAACATAAACAACGATTTATTTATCCAGGAGTTCAAAGTATAGCTTTGAGCCCTTCCACATAGTCTGTGCTTTTTGAAATCAAGAGTGCAAATAAACTTCCCTCAGTCTCTTTTATTTTATTTTTTTAAATATATTTTCCCCCCTCAGTCTCTTTCAGAAAGGGCAGCTGCTATAAACCACAGATAAACATAAAAGGAGCTGATGAAAAGAGCAAACTCTAGTCTTCATCCGTCAGTCTGGGGAGTTCAGAAGCCCTACTCTCCGTCCTTGGAGTCATCCACTCTGTAGAATCTCTAGGGCCAAACTCCACTAATCCATTTTGAGCTGCCTAGGTATCTGGAGAGTCAGGAGCCACCAAAGGAAAGATGTTGGCAGAGGAGTTGGTCTCTGATGACCAGCACCTTGTCAAATCCAGGGGTCGATGATCTGTTGCTCTGATTTGTCACAGCTGAGCCCCTCCCTTATTCACTTGGTTTCTGGGACCCGTACTCCTCTGGCTTTTCTCCCTCCGACCTCACTGCTCCCTCAGTCCTCCTCTGTGCCTCTCCTCTTCCTGATCACTACATGAGTAGGTCTCAGTCTTGACTGTATTTCAGAATAACCTGAGAATTTTTTTTTTCTTTTAGCTGAAAATCAGGGTCCACTCTGCACTAACTAAATCGGGATCTCTGGGGGGTGGGACCGGTATGATAAGTAGTTCCTCTGGTGCAGCTGGGGTACAGAACCTGCTAGCAAAATGCTGGCTTGTCCCAGGGTGTAGGCTTCTGCCTGCCTCCCCCATCTACACTCTCTCTCAGCTGAACTGACCAGTCCCCAGCCTCATGGACCGCCTAAACAGATTTGCATTTTTAGCCTGTGTCTCTGTGCTGAGCTCCAGAGCCCACATCTGCTTGTCTGTTTAACACCTCTGAACAGATATCTATAAGCATTTGGAAGTACTAACATCTATGATTTTGTCCTCTCATCTCCTATATCCAATCCTTCAGCAAGAACTGTTGGCTCTGCCTTAAAAATGCATCTCCCACAAAAAACAAAACAAAACAAAACAAAACAAAAAACAACTCCTTGGGCCATGACAGCTACAATTCTATTCCAAACGTTTGTCACCTTCTTCCTCCTTGAACTATGTTAGCCTTCTAACTAGTCTCCCTGTTTCCATTCCCCACAGTCTATCCTCTGCACTGCAGCTCGAGTGATCTTTTTGATTTGTTTTTTTTTTTCTTAACTTTCAAAAGGCTTTATTTCAGACCATATTATCACGCCCAGCATCACTTACAACCAAGAAACATTTTTTAAGATAAAAAAATGCAGTAAGTGGCCTATACCTATGGGATTCATTGATCTTACCACGAAGACACAGTTCATCTGAAAGAATAGGTAAATGGCAATGAAAAGCTATAACAGGGGCGCCTGGGGGGCTCAGTCACTTGAGCATCCGACTTTGGCTCAGGTCATGATCTCACGGTTTGTGGGTTCGAGTCCCACGCCGGGCTTTGTGCTGACAGCTCAGAGCCTGGAGCCTGCTTTGGATTCTGTGTCTCCCTCTCTCTCTGCCCCTCCCCTGCTTGTGCTCTTACTCTCTCTCAAAAACGAATAAAGAAACATTTTTTTAAAAAAGCTATTATAGTACTGGGGTAAGAGGGAACAACAGCCTACATGATTAAGTGTCGTCCTATATAATTTGGTACAAAATTTTTGCCATCTTTGGTTTGAATAGGACTTAGATGAAGTGGTATTGGATTCCTTTCTTTCTGTGTCCCTCTTTTCTTCTGCATCCCTTTGTCTCTGCATGTAGTGTTCAGTGTTTTCTGGATGAATCTATATTTACTTAAAATTGAGTTGTGGATACCACCTGTATTAGTTTTCTAGATCTGCTGTACAAATTACCACAAACTGGGTTTCTTCAAACAACAGAAACATATTTTCACCACAGTTCTGGTAGCCAGAACCCAGGAATCAACATGTCAGCGGGGTTGATTCCTTCTTCAAAAAAAAAAAAAAAAAGTTTATTTTGTTTTGAGAGCAAGAGAGAGAGACAGAGAGAATGAGCAAAGGAGGGGCAGAGAGAGGGAGGGCGAGAGAATCCCAAGCAGGCTCCTTGCTGTCCATGCAGAACCCAATGCAGGGCCTGAACTCAAAAACCATGAGATCATGACCTGAGTAGAAATCAAGAGTCAAAATCAAGAGTCGGACACTTAACTGACTGAGCCACCCAGACACGCTGGGTTGATTCCTTCTGAGGGCTCTGAGGGAGAATTCATTCCATAGTTCTTCTCCAGTATCTGGTGGTTGCTGGCAGTCTTTGGTATTCCTTGGCTTACGATTGAGTAACTCCAGTCGCCGCCTCCACCTTCACATGGACTTCTCCTCTTCACTTTGTGTCTCCCGTCTCCCATAAGAACACTTGTGATTGGATTTAGGGCCCATTCTAATCCAGGATGATTTCATCTCCAGATCCTTAACTTAATTTCATCTGAAAATACCCTTTATCTGAATAAGATCCCATTCACAAGCCGTATCTTTTGGGAGACTCCCATTCAACCCACCGTAGGATCTTAGAGGCAAGAAGGTAAGGTAGAAAGTAGTCAGGTTTGGGGGCGCCTGGGTGGCGCAGTCGGTTAAGCGTCCGACTTCAGCCAGGTCACGATCTCGCGGTCCGTGGGTTCGAGCCCCGCGTCGGGCTCTGGGCTGATGGCTCAGAGCCTGGAGCCTGTTTCCGATTCTGTGTCTCCCTTTCTCTCTGCCCCTCCCCCGTTCATGCTCTGTCTCTCTCTGTCCCAAAAATAAATAAAAAACGTTGAAAAAAAAATTAAAAAAAAAAAAAAGAAAGTAGTCAGGTTTGCTTTTTCAGACTGGATCCCTTTCCTTCTCCTCTTCTTTCTGGCTTTCCTCCTTCCTTCTCCCCAACCCTGGCTGCTTTTCCAGAGCTGGGAGCGGAACTCTCTATCTCAGTCTGAGAATTTTGCTCACTGACCCTTGTGAGATGGGCAGCCCTGGGCATTCCCCTTCATCTTCACTGTCTGTCTTGGTCAGCGACTTGTGTGGCTGTCTGCCCATGCCCTGCCTGTTTGCACATTTGGACCTGGACTCTGATCTCCTGAACCCCGGACCTGCTAAACCTGTTTTTTTCCCAAGCTGAAGGACTCAGGGAACCTGCTTCTTCCCCTGGGGCCAGGGTTTGGTTTACTCCTTAGACAAGACAGGCAGGCTCTGTGTAGATGGTGACACAGAAGAGGCTATTTTCACTGCAGATCTCCCTTTTAAGCTCTAGGCCTATTTGTCCATCTCTTTCCTAAAGAGGAAACATCCACCTGGATGTTTCCAAAAGGAAAACAACACAATTTGTTTAACATTAAACCTGTCAACTATCCCTCCTCCCCCAAATTGCCTACCCTACAGTATTTTTTTTAATTAATTAATTAATTTTTAACAGTTTATTTATTTAGGGGCGCCTGGGTGGCTCAGTCAGTTGAGCATCTGACTTTGGCTCGGGTCATGATCTCATGGTTCATGAGTTGGAACCCCACATCCGGCTTGCTGCTGTCACACAGAGCCCACTTCCGATCCTTTGTCTGTCTGTTGGTCTCTCTCTGCCCCTCCCCCACTCGTGCCCTCCCTCTTTCTCTCTCTCTCTCTCTCTCTCTCTTAAAAATAAACCTTTTAGGGGCGCCTGGGTGGCGCAGTCGGTTAAGCGTCCGACTTCAGCCAGGTCACGATCTCGCGGTCCGTGAGTTCGAGCCCCGCGTCAGGCTCTGGGCTGATGGCTCAGAGCCTGGAGCCTGTTTCCGATTCTGTGTCTCCCTCTCTCTCTGCCCCTCCCCCGTTCATGCTCTGTCTCTCTCTGTCCCAAAAATAAATAAACATTGAAAAAAAATAAATAAATAAATAAAAATAAACCTTTTAAAAAAGTTTAAAGTTCATTTATTTTTTAGTAATCTCTACACCCAATGTAAGGCTTGAACTCACGACCCTGAGATCAAGAGTTGCATGCTCTTCCTACTGAGTCAGCCAGGTGCCCCCCTACTCTAGTGTTTTAAACTCACTGCATCATACCTCTTCCCACCCAGTTACTCATACTCTACCTCTCCAAAGTCATCAGATCCCATAACCCCTACCTCCTAAATCTTTCTCAAATCCCTCTACTTTTCTCCCATCCCCCTGCCTCTACCCTAGGTCAAGCCATCATCCCTTCTCACCAACCTACCAACCTCACCATGTTTCCTCACCAACCTACCAACTGGTCTCCTGCCTAGACCCTTCCATCTTGTCGAATCCTCTTTACTGCAGCCTGTGTCATTCCTATAAACACTCCCTGTTAAATCCCTTAGACATTCCCATTTCCCCTTATAATTCGTTTTCCTAACTCCACACCCTGTACTGCCCAGCCATCTCCCCATCCAAATTTATAGCATTATGCCAGCTAAAAAAGGGAAGCTTTAAGATCAATTAGTTCAACCTTCCAGGGGCTCATGCTTGTCCCCATTGTGATTTCTGGTCCCTTTTCTGCTACCTGGAAGCAATGCTGCCTCTAGAGTAGGAACCTCCTGTGGATGCAACCCAATGGCTGAGCCAGATCCCCTTGGAGGGCATGAGAAAACCATGGACTCCTAAAATGCACATTTCCAAAAACCAAGACCTTCTGAGATTAGCCCTGAGCTTCATGTTTTCAGCACAGGGATGGATGGAAGGCGATGCTCCTTGACTCTAGAAGCTACAAAACGCCTGACTCTCATTTCCTTTCCCTCGGGGGCTCCCTGCTTTGATTCTTGCTGTTATATGCTTAGCTTTCTCCTAGGATACAGCACATGTGCCTTTAAAACCTAGGACCTCCTTAGAATAGCTGAGACAGGCTGGCCTTTTTCCAAAAGAATTTTACTAAATAACAAAACAAGTCAGTGAAAGAAAAGAAAAAAAGACAGAGAGAGAAACAAATCATAGAAAACACAAACAATAAGATATAATCCTTTATCCAAAACCTGGCATCTAATTTCAGATTAATTAGATTCTAGACACCCCCCTCCTACCCAAGTTCCTTTCCTGAATTCAATATCACGAAGCTTCTAGTCTCTGGCCAGCTCTGTAGAACCTATATGAAAACTCTATCCTCAGATTGAGACAAAAATCAACTCTGTCTCATTTACTTCTTCCTTCCCTCCTTTCTTATGAAAGGGGCAGAGGGGCCGAGGGAGAGAAAAAGAGAATCTTAAGCAGGCTCCATATTCAGCTTGGAGCCTGTCCTGAGGCTTGATCCCAAGACCCTGGGATCATGACCTGAGTTGAAATCAAGAGTCGGACACGCAACTGACTGAGTCACCCAGGTGTCCCCATTTACTGCTTTCTTGAGCATCCATTTCTCTTCAGCTAAGTGGTGGGATGCTAGAAACTGACACAGGAACACAATGGGCCTTTAGACAATTTCTTACCATGATTCTCTCTCTTTTTTTTTCAATGTTTATTTATTTATTTTGAGAGAGAGAGAGAGAGAGGAGAGAGAGAGAGAGAGAGAGAGAGAGAGAGAGAGAGAGAGAGAGAGAGAATCCCAAGCAGGCTCCCTGCTCACCATGAGATCATGACCTGAACCAAAATCAAGAGTCAGATGCTTACTATCTGAGCCACCTAGCACCCCCCTCCGACCCCCCCCCCCCCCACAATGATTCTTTAATCACAATAGCCATGCCAGGAAATTTTTCCCACGGAAGGTTGGATTTGCCAGGGGATTTCTGGCAAGGTCTGAGAGACACCTCTTCCTTAGTGGTGAGGGTGGCTGGCATAGAGAGAAAGGACCTAATATATAGGAAACTCTGAACATGTGCCAAACACTTTATGTATTCTTTTAAGCACAAGACTTTGCTATAGGTATCAATCCCTAATCGTATCTTGAAGAACTTGAGGCTCGGTGAGGATAAGTATCTTGCTCAAGGTCTTACAGCTAAATAGCCAAACTAGGAGTGAAGTTTGGGCTGGTTGATGACAAGTTTGTGGTGATCTGAACCACACAGCCTCCGGAGGTAGAGGTACCTTTGCTTCCTTTGAAGGTAAAGGCTTTTCCACCCTTTCTCTGCTTTGAGGGTTTCTTTTAATCTCCAAACATTTGCAAAACTCCATTATGGCAGTACCTCTTTGATATTAGGAGATATGTAAGTTTCATAGACAAAATCCTCGCATTCAAATCAGTACCTAGTTCTCTAACTATACTGAGCCCATCATTGGTATTTATGCTTTCAGATATGGAGCATGTACTATGTAGAAGACACCGGCCCAGGAGCTGGAGGTGGAAGAGGTTGAATATACAAAATCTAGAGGAAGGAAAAGGCCCTGGGTTCTGGCACCATCGTACTTCCTGCTCCTCCCCCCAAGTCTCTGAAACCTTTCAATGGGGGACTTCTGGATAAGACTGTTCCTAAGGAGAGGAGGTGGGTATAGATGGAGGAAGTTTTCTTGGCACCTTTTGCGCATTAAGTATGGTTAGTACAGTCACCACAAATACTTGCTAAGGTGCACAAAGTTGGGGAAATGAGAGAGCAGTACGGAACTAACAGAAATACAGAAATATTTGGAAGGGGGAAAAAGTGTTCATTTATTTAAAAATGATGGCATGGGGGCGCCTGGGTGGCGCAGTCGGTTAAGCGTCCGACTTCAGCCAGGTCACGATCTCGCGGTCCGTGAGTTCGAGCCCCGCGTCAGGCTCTGGGCTGATGGCTCAGAGCCTGGAGCCTGTTTCTGATTCTGTGTCTCCCTCTCTCTCTGCCCCTCCCCCGTTCATGCTCTGTCTCTCTCTGTCCCAAAAATAAATAAACGTTGAAAAAAAAAATAATAATAAAAATAAAAATGATGGAATGGTCAAAGGCTTTAAAGCTTGTGATCTGTTCCTTTGTAGTTTATGGTTTTCAGGTAGCCTTGTCACTTGGAAAAAGGCTTCTGGTTTAGAGAATTGTAGGCCAGAGGAAAGGGCTGAATTATAATCTCAATACTGCTACCAGTTTACTGGATGACTCCAGGTGAATTATTCAACCTATTTATGTGTCAGCACAGAAATGGAGACAGTGATGTCAGATATGTCACAATATGTTTTCCGTGGGATGTCCAGTAAAAGGATTATGATAAACAACAACTATTCAGTGCGCATAACAGAACACTTCTGCTTTTTTCTCTGGTTCAGAAGAGCTGACACAGGCTCACATTGTACCCATGGTATAAAACCCTTGGGAATCTGAAACATTATGGAGTTAATAAAAAGCAACAGACACCTGTTATTTACATAGTGCTCTATGCTGAATGATTTATAAAGCATTTTCATATATCATCACAACTGATTCTCAACTCACCTGTGAAATGAAATTAATGTTCCCATTTTATATCTGAAGAAACTTGGGTCACACATAATCAAGGTGATTCAGGCAAAGGTGCTTTATTTTTATTTTTTACTTTGCCTCAGCTATGTAGAAAATTATTTTTTTCACCTTAGTAATTTGTGATAACGGACCATCACAAATGCCATCACCATACAAACAAAACACAATCTTTTCTTAGGACACTTCCCATCCCTGCACAGACCCCACACCCAGAGTCACCAACATGTAGCTGTAAATCACCAGAAACTCCAAACAGCCCAGGAAGGGGAGGGATCATCTTTATGCTGATTATATGACAATGCCTGGGAGAAGTTTGGAAAGGATTGGCTTTTTAAAGAAAGTTGTTTGCGTTCATTTGGGGGATTGCCCCAGCTAAGATTCATCTCTATTTGTTTTTTGTTAGTTTCCTGTGAGGGAATTAAGGCTGAGGACACAGGGATTGCCTAGAGTATTAGCATGGGAAAATAATAATGATTTAGAAGCTTTAGACACATAACTAGTTAACAGTGCATCAGTGGCAAGGTGATTAAAACTATCTCCTCCTTTGTGGTTGGTGGTGAAAGGTAGGGTCCTGTTCCCCTATGGGCAAAAAGAACCCCCCACTCCCTTCTCTAAGGGCCTCTTTTCCTGGCAGGGCAGCACAGTGTGTAGGGCCTGTCTAGAGGTGAGGCCTCCACGTGGGGGGGGAGTGGGTTCTGTTCAACCCGGTTTTGGGGTGAACGCTGACAGACCTACCAATGCAGTTGGGGTAAACTTGGGAGGGCGTCAGTTTTTTCTACACTTGTCCCCAGTTGGGGCTTTCCCTGAGGATGCTGGAAGCACCTGGAGTCCTCTTGGCCCCAAGGTGTGCGTGACCCAGGACCACTGCATTAACGTCACCACGAGGAAGGTGCTCTGCGGCGTGCACTTAGTTGTACCCAAGTGTTTGCCCTGAGGCTGGTGCCCACGTGCTAGAGGTCTCGCATACAGGGGTCTCCCAGGGACGGAGCAGGGAGGAAGACCTGTCTGGAGGTGGCCAGGTGACAGGGTACACTGGCTGAGGCGGTACCGGCTCGGGAGAGCCTGAGCCCCTGCCCCCGCCCCAATTCTCTAACAGCCCCAGGTCCGCCTTTGCGAGTACAGGCCTCTGCTTCGGCCACGACCCTTGCCCTAGGGTACTCCACTTCCAGCAAGGGCCCCCAAGCTACCGCCCGCCCCAAGTCCTTGCTGGCCCCGCAGCGACCTCCCCCGGCCCGGCCCACTCGGCCTTGCAAGCCCGTCGCTGGGGGCGGTAACCTGCCCCCACCCCGTGGCGTCCCCTCCCCTTCACTTCCCCCTCCCCTCGGTCCCTCCCTCCCCTCCCCCCCGTGGCGAGGCGGCGGCGGCGGCGGCGGCGGCGGCCGAGGCTGAGGCGGCGGCGGCGGCTGCGGCGGCGGCGGCGGCGGGCGGGGCTCGGCTCGGGCTCCGCGGGCGGGCGGGCGGACATGGCGGCCAACATGTACCGGGTCGGAGGTAGGAAAGCTCGGCCCGACCCGGCCCGTCTGGGAGCGGGCTCGGGAGTGGGGGATCGGGGCGAGTTCACCCTAACCGCTGGGAGCCGCGGGCGACCCGGCCGAGGGCGCAGGGAGCGGGGGGCGCCGGGGCCCGCCGAAGGGGCCGGGGTTTCCCACCCCCGCCACCCGCCCCTCCCTCGACTGTGGCCGGCTGGGGGCCGGCGCCCACCCTGCCCCTCGCTCCCACCCCCGCTCAGTTTTCTAGGGCCAGGCCTGTACTTGGGGGTGTGAATCCTCAGACGCCCCCCTCCAGGACACCCGCATTGGGTATGGGCCGTCGAACCCCCTGATAGGGTGGTCTTTCCCCGCGTGGCTTCCAGGCTGTGGGGGTTGGAGAGGATGGGGGGACATCCCCCCCTCCTCTACTCCTTCTCCCCTTTAGTGGGAGTGTGGGGTGGGGGTGGGGGCGATGGGGGTTCAGCCAGGGGCACAGCCAGGGGCCTGTTTGTGGGGACGGGGCCCTGCACCTCTCCTTCCTCACCACCCCCTCCCGTTTCTTGCCCAGCCCCCCAAGATGGGACACAGTGGGGCCAGGGCACCGCAGCCAGAGGTGGGGAGTTGAGCTCTGCCTGGACGTTTGCTCTGGTGTCTGCCTCCTTCCCAGCCTTCTGCAGGAGAGAGAAATAAGGTCAAACAAACTTTCTCCCTACTCACGACGCCCTCCTCCCTCTTTCTTCGTAAAATAATAATTCAGATAAGTGGCGTGTTTGTGTGTGAGACTCGCTCTTCTCTGCTCATTAGTGAGCTCCTGATGGATGGTGGTGGGAATAGCCTGGCCAAATGAGGCCACTTTGCAGAAGAGAGACAGGAAAGAGCCACTGAGATAGACAATAACAACGCAGCCCAACCTTTCAAATAAACACACAGTGGGAAGTTTCCAGTGAGCCTATTAGATGAGAGGAAAAGCCACACTTGAAAATTTCTATCCTTTTTATTGAAAGCCGGTTGTGATTTCTTTACAACACAACCCTGCATGGATCTGGATTAAATATGGTAAAGAGTTTTTTAAAAGCCTGATACCATCTCTAGAGAGCTCTGTCAGAAAGTGAACCCCCTTTCATGTCTGTACACCCCTCTACCCCCCCATCATCTCAGACCTGTGGAAAAGTTTGTCAGTGTGCTTCCTCTTACCTGCTCAGCTCACTTGATTGGTTTTTGTTTTGTTTCGCTTTGTTTTTTTTAGTGATTGAAATGTACTTTGGGCTGCTAAGCTTTTCAAGATGCTCTAAATTTGTCTTAGGTCAATAGTTTTATGTGAGAAGCATACTCCAGGGTAAATTGGATTGAGGGAAAAGATGTGGGAGCAGTTACAGCATAAAAGACATGTTTAGTCAGCTCTGACTACTTAATGATAAGAGGGGTCTGTTTGTTTATTATTTAGTGATGGGTGGTGTGAAAGTTTAGGAGAACTTGATAAAACATGAATTGAGATGAAAATATTAGAGGAAAATAAGGGTCTGTGAGTAGTAGGCATATGAGAAAATATATTAAACTTGTATTACTAAATTTGCTTTTATCAGGGAACGAAGTCTGCACTTCATTTTGAAAGTGAATTTGCCTGATATAGAAAGTCATAGATTGACAAATGTGAACTTTCTGTTGAAAAGATTAAGCTCTTTACTTCCTTTAATTACAGATTATGTCTACTTTGAGAATTCCTCCAGTAACCCGTACCTCATCAGAAGGATAGAAGAACTCAACAAGGTATACACTGAGCTTTCTTGATTCTAATATTAAAAAATAATTGTTTTCCATTGAAGGGTAATTAGGTAAAGGGCATAAGAGGTGATTTTACTTTCAGTCCTAGAGTCTTTGAAAGTAGAGATTGCAGATTAGAGAGTTAGGCAGGATTCTGAATATTCTTTTACTTTTTATAATTACCTGTGATATTAAATTTACTGAGTAACATCTGCATATTTCTTCACATTGCTTGGAGCTTCTCAGAGCAGGTCATTCCTGTAATTCAGTCTCTTTTTATATTTAGAGTCATAATTGTATTTCTCCCTTTTTAGTGAATCATGATTTTCCTCTTCCATCTTTAGAAGGAGGAAGCTATGAAATCTAATATTGAAGGGAATTTGTAAAATTCTGGACTAGACTAATAAGAATACAGTTTTGGTATAATGCAAAGTAGCTTCCTACTTTAGGCCTTAGGTAAATAAAACTTTTATATTAAGGTTTGTCCCTGGTCGCTGGTGTCCAGGACATCAGAAGCATTGTGACTGTTTGCATATGAATGCAATGGTGGCTTATGAAAACAGTCATAAACTATATGAACCATAGATTACTAATGATGCTCTGTTTTCCTCCAAACCAACTGTGAAGCTTATTTGTACAGCTTATGAGAATTCATAGTGTTAAAATGTTGGCACTATCTAGCTGAAACCTTTCCCCCAAAGTACCATCTGGAGGCTGGTCCAGTTCTGAGCCCCAGGAAGTGGGGTGTGGTTTAGGGCATTTCTGGTTTATAAGCCCCGAGATCTTGGTTTGCTTCTGGAGATACCCCGTGGACCTTGCATTTGTAAAACTTTTGTCGTATTTTGAGACCACTACCGCCAAATGAAGAGAATGGTCTCAGGATTAGATCAGTCTGTGGGTGGGAACTGTTGGGGTGTCATTTTAACCTTTTTTACGTTATTGATGTAAAGGTGTAGGCAACTCGAAGCTGTTTATCAGTTTATGTAGACAATTAGGATACAAAAGAGAAATGTTGGCCTGTGAGACTGGTATTCTTTGGCTACTCCCTACCCCTCTGACCTCCACTTTCAGGGTCTCTGCCTTGCTCATATGGCTGCCAGCACAGTAGATTCTTGGCTGTTTTCATGTGCACCCACGTTAGGACCACCGAGTCATTTCTAATCCCCTGTACCTGCTCTGCCTTGCTCTTTTTTCCATATCATTTATCTATCACCTTCAAGTATACTTAATTATTGTGTTTATTTTCATTGCCTGTTTTCTCAGACTAGAATGTAAGCTCTTTGTGTGTAGTGATCTTTTCTGTTCACTAATGCATCCCAAGTGCCTTAGAATAAAGCGATTGGTACATAGTTAAGACATTCAGTGATTATTTGTTGAATTAATGAATTTCTCCAATGTCTGATGTTAATGCTTGCACAAAGCTTTTACTGTTTACAAATTATTTTGATTTGTTCGTTTTACAGATATTTCTGAGGACCTGCTACCTGCCAGGCATTTTTAGATATGCGCTTTTAGGAATTCAGGGGTGCACAAAAATAGGTCCGGTAGTGAGACAATCATCAGCCAAAGTATCCCACAATTAGAAGGAAAATTGCAGCTGTGCTAAATTTGCAAACATCAGGACATGGTGTTCTGGAAGCGTATAATCTTGGGGATTCACATTTGTTACTTTTTCTGAGCCTCAAAATAACCTTAAACCTTTAAGGTAGATGCATCATGGAGTGTTGTTTAGAGGTATGCAGTGGTAATATGACTGGATTGCACCCTCTAGCTTGAACTTGGCTCATTTCACACTCCTTTGTCGTCATAACACTGTTCACTTCAAAAGTATCCCTCAGGGCACCTGAGTGGCTTAGTCGGTTGAGCATCCGACTCCTGATCTCAGCTCAGGTCTTGATCTCAGGGTTGTGAATTCAAGCCCTGTGTTGGGCTCCATGCTGGGTGTGGAGCCTACTTAAAATAGTAATAATAATAATAAATTATATTTGAAAAACAGTGGCGCCTCGGCTTAGTCTGGTAAGCCTCTGACTCTTGATCTTAGCTCAAGTCTTGATCTGAGGGTCGTGAGTTCAAGCCTTACATTGGGCTCTGCGCTGGCATGAAGCCTACTTTAAAAACAAAAAAAAAAAAAAGAGGAACGCCTGGGTGGCTCAGTCGGTTAAGCGTCCGACTTCAGCTTAGGTCATGATCTCCTGGTCTGTGAGTTCGAGCCCTGCGTCGGGCTCTGTGCTGACAGCTCAGAGCCTGGACCCTGATTCGGATTCTGTGTCTCCCTCTCTCTCTGCCCCTCCCCTGCTCACGCTCTATCTCTCTCTGTCTCAAAAATAAGTAAAAACATTAAAAAAAAATTAAAAAAAAAAGAAAGTACCCTTGTCTTCCCATCTATAACTTCTTCCTGGTCCTCTGCTTTCAGCAGAGAGTCCTTATTATAATAATGGTTTTTGGGAGGCTGGGAATGACTGAACTGTGAGAGACTACAGTTTGTAATTTCAGACAGTGGCAATTTATTTATTTATTTATTTATTTATTTATTTATTTATTATTTTTTTTTTCAACTTTTTTCTTTTTATTTATTTTTGGGACAGAGAGAGACAGAGCATGAACAGGGGAGGGGCAGAGAGAGAGGGAGACACAGAATCGGAAACAGGCTCCAGGCTCTGAGCCGTCAGCACAGAGCCCGACGTGGGGCTCGAACTCACGGACCGCGAGATCGTGACCTGGCTGAAGTCGGGCACTTAACTAACTGCGCCACCCAGGCGCCCCCAGACAGTGGCAATTTAAATAGACGGATTATTGGTAAATAAGTGAGATTGACTAGTGTTAAATAGTGAATATTTACATAGGGCCTTTATTTTTGAAGGGATATGGAAAGGGTATCTCATTTATTTTAAAAAAATGTTTTATTTACTTTTGAGAGAGTACAAGTAGAGGAGGGGCAGAGGAGGGGAGAGACAGGGGATCCCAAGTGGGCTTTGGGTTGACAGCAGTGAGCCCAATGTGGGGCTTGAACCCACAAACTGAGATCATGACCTGAGTTGAAGTTGGGCGCTCAACCAACTGAGCCACCCAGTTGCCCCAAGATTTCTCATTTTAAAGAATTCATTAAACAAATATTTATTGAGTACTTGTTGTGTACCAGGCACTAGGCTAGCTGATACACAACAGTGAACAATATGGACCTATTTTCTGCCCCTCCTCATAGTCTCATGAGGGAGACACATGAAAGACAAGTTACCAGACATAAAAAAAAAAAAAAAAATAGTGGGGCGCCTGGGTGGCGCAGTCGGTTAAGCGTCCGACTTCAGCCAGGTCACGATCTCACGGTCCGTGAGTTCGAGCCCCGCGTCGGGCTCTGGGCTGATGGCTCAGAGCCTGGAGCCTGTTTCTGATTCTGTGTCTCCCTCTCTCTCTGCCCCTCCCCCGTTCATGCTCTGTCTCTCTCTGTCCCAAAAATAAATAAACGTTGAAAAAAAAATTAAAAAAAAATAGTGAAAATGATGTTAACTTTTAAGAAGGAAATAAACAAGGATCTTAACATAGAGAATAACAGGGGTCACTCCTTTTGGATAGAAGGGCAAAGGATTTTTTTTTCATTGAAGTTTATTTATTTATTTTTGAGAGAGAGCAAGAGAAAGTGAGAGCGTAAGAGAGACAGAATCCCAAGCAGGCTCTGCACTGTCCACGCAGAGCCCAACAAAGGGCTTGAACTCACGAAGCAAACCATGAGATCATGACCTGAGCTTAAACCAAGAGTTGGATGATTAACCTACAGAGCTACCCAGGTGCCCCAGAAGGGGAAAGAATTTTAAGGACACTGAAGTTGAGTCCTAAAGGATGAGAAAGGTAGCCATGGGAGAGAGCCCACACAAATGTTCCAGATACAGGCCCTGAGAGTAGCATAGGTCAAATTGGCAAAGTGAGGAAAATTAACATGATGGAAAATCCCAGTAATGAATTTAAGAGTACTTGATGTGTTCCAATTGATAAGCCAGGATAAGAAAGGACATTTACCTAGGAGTGCTTGGCTTGCCTCAGTCAGTGGAACATGCGACTCTTGGTCTCAGGGTTGTGAGTGCAAGCCCCATGTTGGGTGTAGAAATTACTAAAAATAAATAAAATTTAGGGTGCCTGGGTGGCACAGTCAGTTAAGTGTCTGACTCTTGATCTCGGCTCAGGTCAGGATCTCACAGTTTAAGTTCCAGCCCCACATTGGGCTCTTCGTTGGTGGCGTGGAGCCTGCTTGGGATTCTCTCTCCCTCTCTCTGCCCCTCATCCGCTCGTTCTCTCTCTCTCTCTCCCTCCAAATAAATAAACTTAAAAAAAATTTTTTAATAAAAAAATAAAACAAAAATAAATAAATTTTAAGAAGATAGTTACTAAAATAGGTTAATGTCCTTTCTTTTTTTCTTTAAAGTTTTTATTTATTTAATTTCTACACCTAACATGGGGCTTGAGTTTATGACCCTGAGATCAAGAATTGCATTTCTTCTAATTGTGCCAGCCAGGCATCTCTAGTAATTATCTTCTTTTTTTTTTTTTAATTTAAAAAAAAAATTTTTTTTTTTTAACCTTTAATTTATTTTTGAGACAGGGAGAGACAGAGCATGAACAGGGGAGGGTCAGAGAGAGGGAGACACAGAATCCAAAACAGGCTCCAGGCTCTGAGCGGTCAGCACAGAGCCCGACGCGGGGCTCTAACTCATGGACCGCGAGATCATGACCTGAGCCGAAGTCGGCCGCTTAACCGACTGAGCCACCCAGGTGCCCCTTTTTAAAATTTTTTTAATGTTTACTTTTATTTTTGACAGACAGAGAGAGACAGAACATGAGTGGGGGAGGGGCAGAGAGAGAGGGAGACACAGAATCCAAAGCAGGCTCCAGGCTCTGGGCTGTCTGCACCAAGGCCGATGCAGGGCTTGAACTCACACTGCGGGATCATGACCTGAGCTGAAGTCGGACGCTCAACCGACTGAGCCACCCAGGCGCCCCCTATTAATTATCTTCTGAATAGAATATGTGTGTGTGTGTGTGTGTGTGTGTGTGTTTAATTATTTTATTTTATTTTATTATTAAAAAAAATCTTTTTTGGTGTTTATTTTTGAGAGAGAGAGAGAGACAGTGCAAGTGAGGGAGGGACAGAGAGAGAAGGCGACACAGAATCTGAAGCAGGCTCCAGGCTCTGAGCTGTCAACATAGAGGCCAACACGGGGCTCAAACCCTCAAACCTAGAGATCATGACCTGAGCCGAAGTCAGACGCTTAACCAATTGAGCCAGCCAGGTGCCCCTTGTGAAGATAATCTTTTGGAGGGTGAATATAAGATTAAAATAGAAACAACTTTTGGTATATTTTATTTAGTCTTTATCTAGGTTGGATGTTGCTCCTACTTCTAAAGATTGCATCTGCTGGCCTCCAGGGTGGTAGGGCAGTGGGGGGGTGGGCTGGGGGAGCTCAGTTGGTTGAGTGGCCAAGTCGTGATTTCAGCTCAAGTCCATGAACCCAGAGTCGTAGGATCGAGTCCTGCATTGGGCTTTGTGTTGAGCATGGAGCCTGTTTAAGATTCTCTCTGTCCCTCTATTCCTCTCCCCTACTCTGGCATTTACTCTCTCTCAAATTAAAAAAATTAAAAAAAAAAAGATTGCACTGCATTCATGTTGAGAGAAAGCTGTGTGCACATAATAGTGTAGTGTCAGGAAGTTTGGGAAGTTAAACTTGTGGAAAAATTTGTTATTTGCTACTAAAATTCTTTTGGTGTGTATGCTGTATTATTTGTGTGTATCTTCATATTCTGTATATTTTATTAGCCCTATGACTTGCTCTGAGATTCATTTTGCTGTTTCTAGTCTTATGGTTTTTTTGGGGGGGGGGGGCGGGGAGAGGGGAATCACTAATTTCTTTGAGAATCTGATGACACCCTCTGCCTCCAACTACGTTTGCACATAATTTCAGGAGAGTCCCTCAAAGCCCTTTCATGAAACCCAGGTTGAGACCTCTCCTACCATTTTAGATCTCTTGGGAAAAAGGACAGAAATTGGGAAAGCACCTTTTCACTTGTTCTTTAGTTTGAGCAAACCACAGACGTTTTGAAATGGAAAGTGTGTGTGTGTGTGTGTGTGTGTTTAATAATGTACCTTCTAAGTCTGGGATAGAAACAGACATGAGTATGACTAAAATGATTTTAGAGCTTAAGAAAAGCCCCTTATTGCTAGAGGATATTTCAGTAAACATGCTTGACGGAACGGGATTTAAGAGGCTGCAATGCACATGGAGAAAAGAATACAGAAGAAAAGTTGACATCCACTGTGGGTTCTTCTTTACACATGTCCCTGCTTTTCCCACCTATGTGGTTTTCCCTGGTCCTTCTTTTTTCTTGGACACTCAGCTTTCCATGCTTCACCTGTTGGACTCCTTTCCTTCTTTCCTAGGACTCTACCCCCTTTCCTCTGCCTTCCCCCAGTGGGTTGCTCTTCCTGCTTCCATGAGTGAGAGAAGTAGAGTCTGGAGGGGAAAGGAAGTTGTAAAGGAAAATATGAGTGGCAATATTGTCAGGCACATTTTACATTTATGCTTTAGTTGCGGGGAACTGGTGAAGGTTTCTAATCAGGTGAGGGACATGATTCCAACTGGGCTTTGGAGGGTTGGAAAGGAGATGATGTGAATAGACATCCTTGCTAGAGTGGAGGCTTCGTGAGGGTGGGCACTATGTATCTGTGGAGCTCAGCTCAGTGCTTGGGCACAGAGGAAGGTCTCAAAAGAAATGTGGTGAGTTGAAAGAATAGCCAGACTTTTATATATACCAAATTTTTTTTCACTTTTTAAAAGTAATCTCTACACCCAATGTGGAGCTCGAACTCACAGCCCTGAGATCAAGAGTCAGATAGATGCTCTACTGACTGAGCCAGCCAGGCACTCCTAACCTAGGTTTTTAGAGCAGTGCTTGGAGAACTATTTGTGGTGAAAGATTTTTTTTTTTTAACGTTTATTTATCTATTTTGAGAGGGAGAGAGAGAGGCAGACAGAGAGGGAGAATGAGAATCCAATCAGGCTCTGCACTCTCAGCACCAAGCCTGACACGGGGCTCCATTCCATGAAACGAGAGATCATGACCTGAGCAGACATCAAAGTTGGATGCCCAACTGATTGAATCCCCCAGGCACCTTGTGGTGAAAGACTTTTAAGAATGTTCACTATCTGGGGCACCTGGGTGGCTCAGTTGGTTAAGCATCCGACTTCGGCTCAGGTCGTGATCTCACGGTTTGTGAATTCAAGCCCCAAGTTGGGCTCTGTGCTGACAGCTCAGAGCCTGGAACCTTCTTCGGATTCTGTGTTTCCCTCTCTCTCTGCCCCTCCCCTGCTCGCACTCTGTCTGTCTGTCTCTCTCAAAATAAATAAACATTAAAAGAATGTTCACTATCTCAGACTGCTTTTATAAAATGAAAATAAATAATAGAAAAATGAAGTTTAAAATAAGCTTATAAAACCACAAGCCTTCATTTTTCATTAGTAGGTTCAACAGATTAAAATTAACTATCAGATGCTCTAATACACACTCTCACTCTCAGTTCTCATTAATTACACAGCAACAGTTGTAGACTGGGTCTTGGACCATCCTTTGAGTAGCTCAACTTTAGAGGAATGCTGGAGGGTGTGTGTGTGTGTGTGTGTGTGTGTGTGTGTGTGTGTGTGTGTGTGTGTGTGTGTTTTGTATGTGTATTTGTGGAGGGGAAGAGGTGTGTGTGTGTGTGTGTGTGTGTGTGTTTTGTATGTGTATTTGTGGAGGGGAAGAGGTGTGTGTGTGTGTGTGTGTGTGTGTGTGTGTGTGTGTGTGTGTGTGTGTGTGTTTTGTATGTGTATTTGTGGAGGGGAAGAGGAACACTGTAGTTGCAAAGTACCTAATGGCCAAGTGTGTACATGGTTCAGAAGAGACTTTATTTTTTTAATTTTTAAAAAACGTTTATTTTAAAAATTTTATTTTTTTAAGTTTATTTATTTCTGTGTGTGAGAGAGAGAGAACACAAGTGGCAGAAGGGCAGAGGGAGAGGGAGATACGGAATCTCAAGCAGGCTCCAGGCTGAGCTGTCAGCACAGAGCCTGATGTGGGCTGGAACCCACGGACTGTGAGGTCGTGACCTGAGCCGAAGTTGGACGCTCAACCGACTGAGTCACCCGGGCACCCCTAAATGTTTTTTAAAAAAAAATTTTTTTGTTTTACATTTTTATTTATTTTTGAGAGACGGACACAGCACAAGTAATCAGGCTCCATGAGCTGTCAGCACAGAGCCTGATGTGGGCCTCGAACTCACAAACTGTGAGATCATTACCTGAGCCCAAGTCAGACGCTTAACCGACTGAGCCACCCAGGTGCCCCGTAATGTTTGTTTTTTATTATATTTGAGAGAGAGAAAAAAGAATGCGTGGGGGAGGGGCAGAGAGCGAGGGAGACAAGAGGATCTGAAGTGGGCTCTGCCCTAATAGAGAGCTCAATGCAATGTGGGGCTGGAACTCACAGACTGTTAGATCATGACCTGAGCCAAAGTCAGGTCCTTAACTGCCTGAGCCACTCAGGTGCCCCAAAACTGTTTATTTTGAACTGTGCCCCTCCACCCCAAGCAGTTTTGAATTCGTTTTTGTAGAGTATTCCTAGTGGAGGAACTCACTAGAAAGGCAGAAAAGATATGCCACTAGACACTTGCTTTGGGTTTTGAATGTGCTTTTGTCTTAAAACAAAACTGATAAAGAGCTTATAATTGTAGTCATTGATAGATTTTATTTACAAGAAGTATTGACCTGTTCATTTATTAGATTGCTGGATCATTACTTCTGGAGGATGTATTTGATCACAATATTGTGAAATATGGAAGCACTTTGGTTAGGATTTAATATGATTTCAATTCAAAGGGCAATATTTCTCCATGACTATTTCTCACTCTAAAATACTGCTGCTGAACTTCATAAAATTGACAAATTTACTGTAGCATAAGTATATTCTTATTTCTTTATGTCTGAATATATCTGTAAGCCCAGAGAAATTCTGAAAATTTGTTCTCATATTTGTTTGAAATTGGAAATCACAATAGCATTTTACTGTAATCTATGTGTTTTTACAAGGAACTTTGTAATGAATGACTGACCTTGAAAGTTCTCAGAATTCATAAGGAATAGGAGGAGAGTAGGAACCTGGGCCCCAGCTGCAGCAAATTACAACCTAACTGAATATTGGCTGTATTCTAGACTGTAGTCAAAAATAAATAAGAACTTCAGCGTTCATAACTCAGAGATTTTAATACTTTCATATGTGAAGGTAAACTAAGTACTGCTGAGAAGATCAACTATTACAGATTCATAGACTTAACCAGGGCTGGAGAATGCTTTTCCAGGTCTTCTGCTCCATTCTGTCTGACGGCTGCCCGAACCTACAGGGCTTCACCATCATGAAACATGGGGGTGTTCTGGAGAGGGCTGGATGATTTTACTTTTAGCCTCTGCTTCTGGGAGTGGGATATGTTTTGCTGTCTCAAGTAAGTTACGTTGTGGCTCTGAAAATTTGGGGGATTAGTTTCTCAGGGCTAAGCAGATTTAAGCATCTGGCTTTAGTCATTAAAGGGGTGTGATCACTTTAGATTAATTGATACTAGTAAGTTATTTAATTTTGACATTTCAGTTTAACTTGGAACCTTTGCAAATGCTGCACATCCTCATTTGAATTTTTTCAGCTCTCTGATTATCCTGCAGTTGTGGTTGGCACAGTGTAAATGAGATTGATCTTGTAATTGTGTTGTATTTAGTTTTGTTTTGTAAACTATTTGAGTCTATTCTTCGGTACAGATAACTTTTATTTTTCTTCTCTCTTAGACTGCGACGGGCAACGTGGAAGCAAAAGTAGTGTGCTTTTATAGACGGCGAGATATTTCCAACACGCTTATAATGCTTGCAGACAAGCATGCTAGTAAGTTAATTGTCTTGTTTTAATTAAAAAATGTTTGAAGTTTTTTGTTTTCCATGATAGGAGGAAAAATACTTTTTGTTACCTGTACTTTTTTGCCTTTCCATTTGTCTTCCTCTTAGTTTAGGTGGGAGTAATTTTTTCAGTGGTACTTGGTTTTAGTATATATTTTCTTTTCTTTTTTTTTTTTTTTAACGTTTATTTATTTTTGAGACAGAGAGAGACAGAGCATGAACGGGGGAGGGTCAGAGAGAGGGAGACACAGAATCCAAAGCAGGCTCCAGGCTCTGAGCTGTCAGCACAGAGCCCGATGCGGGGCTCAGAGCTCACAAGCTGTTGAGATCATGACCTGAGCTGAAGTCAGACGCTCAACCAGCTGAGCCACCCAGGCACCCCTACCCCTTTAATTTTTTAAAACAATAAACACAATGATAAAAAAAAGTGGCTTAAATTTTAAGAAAGAAGACATATGTGAAACATAAGTATAGTACTTTATTTTTAAGTTTATTTATTTATTTTGAGAGAGAGAGACAGCATGCAGGAGGGGCAGAGAGAAGGAGAGTGAGAATCTCAAGCAGGCTCTGCACTGTCAGTGCGGGCTCAAACTCAAGGAACTGTGAGATCATGACCTGAGCCAAAACCAGGAGTCGGACGTTTAACCGACTGAGGCACCCAGGCGCCCCAGTACAATACTTAATTTTGAAAGTAATTTTTGCCCTACAAAATATATGAGACTAGGACCATATGTCTGTGTGTTTTTCAGTTTGACACTGTGATCTGTAATACTCTGGTCTTGGGGATCCTGAAGCTTTTGGAGTGTTGCGGTTACGGGGTAGGAGAGGCTATTGTATACACAGGTTTATTCTGTGCCTGTGTGATAATTATTTACCCACTGTGTTGCTGGTTTAACCTGGAAGATTGATTGTCTCATAAGTTAAATTCCTACTATATTTTCTGCTGTAGTTCATAGTGTTTTTAGATTTCTGTTTATTGTATAAAAAGTGTTTATTATGATATGAGTTGTTCTATAATTACAAATTATATTTTGACAGATTCAGGGCATTCCTGTTTGTCCTTCCTGTATGAGACCAAAGTACTACTTTTTATTATTTTTTAAAATGCTTATTTATTTTGAGAGAGAGAGAATGAGCAGGGGAGGGGCAGAGAGGGTGGGAGAGATAGAGTCCTAAGCAGGCTATTTGTTGTCAGTATAGATCTGACTCAGGGCTCGATCTTACCAACTGCAAGATCATGACCTGAGTCAAAACCAAGAGTCGGGCATTTAAATGAGTGAGACACCCAGGCGCCCTGTCTGCTGACTGTTCTCAGCATGGCCACATTTTGTGCTATTTTAGGCATGTAGATGTAGAAAATCAGAATTGAATAGGCCCTTGGTATTGACCCTTAGAAATCAAATTTAAGAGATTTAGAAAAAAAAGAAAAAGATTTAGAGAGGGGGCGCCTGGGTGGCTCAGCAGGTTAAGCATCCAGCTTTGGCTCAGGTCATGATCTCACGGTTTGTGAGTTCAAGCCCCACATCGGGCTTTCTCCACTCTCAGTGCAGAACCTGTTTTGCATCCTCTGTTTTCCTCTCTCTCTGCCCCTCCTTCCTCTCCCCCCCTCAACAATAAGTAAACATAAAAAAAAAAAAATGTCAGTTGGTTTTTCTTTTTCTTTTTTTAAATGTCTTACTTATTTTTGAGAGAGAACATGAGCTGGGGAGGGGGAAAGAGACAGAGGATCAGAAGTAGGCTCTGCACTGACAGCAGTGAGCCCGATGTGGGGCTCAAACTCCCCAACTGTGGGATCATGACCTAAGCCAAAGTCATCTACTCAACCGACTAAGCCACCCAGGTGCTCCTCAGTTGATTTTTCTACCTTCTGAGCAATTTGTAGATCATTGGGTGGATTACTTCTATCTACATTTGCTTGTTTCTTCTATTATCTATTGAGTTTATTCTCAGAGGTAGCTATATGCTTAGGTATGGTGGAGTCAGAAGTATCTTGTATTTCTGTTGTTATTGACCAAAATTTCAGGTGGGGAGAATAAAACTGCTTGAATAGTTCTTGCTGTATAAAGAGGTTTTATAGGAGGATTAATGGAGAGAGTATCATGTATTTGAAAGATTTCAAAATTGGGCTTAAATTTCCTGAGCCTCAGTTTCTCCGTTTAAAAAAACTTTTCCATTTTCGACTCCTTTAAAACTTTTTATTACAGAAAATTTCAAATATACACAAGTACAGAGAAGTGTGTAATCCACCTGATGTTTCCATTACTTTGCTTTAACAGTTATCAATCAATGACCAATTAATTCATCTGTACCCCTACTTGCCCCTTATTTTGAAGCTCATCAGAGAAATCTTACCATTTCATCTGTAAATACTTCAGTATGTATTTCTAAAAGATATGGCTTCATTCAAACTTACAGAAAGTACCAAGAACATACAAGGAACTCCCATATGGCCTCTACCCAGATTCAGCAATTAACATTTTGCCCTATTGACTTTATTATTCTTATTATATGTATAAACTGAATCACTTGAGAGTAAGTTGGAGACATCAGTGTGTTTTTCCTAAATGCAAGGAAATTATTTTACATAACCACAGTATAGTAAACAATTCAGGAAACCTAATATTCACACAAAACCATTATTCATAGTCCTTAATCAAATTTTATGTACTAATGGTGTTCTTTATAGCTGTGTATGTTTTTTCTTAGTTTATTTATATTTATTTATAAATTTTATTTATTTATTTTGAGAGAGAGAGCACAAGTGGGGAAGGGGCAGAGAGAAAGAGAGAATCCCAAGCAGGCTCTGCCCCACCAGTGGAGAGCCCGATGTGGGGCTTGAACTCATGAACCATGAGATCATTATCTGACCCGCAGTTGGACATTTAATCGACTGAGCCACCCAGGTGCCCTTTATTTACTCATTTTATTTTATTTTATTTATTTTATATTTTATTTTATTTTATTAAAAAAAAATTTTTTTTTTCCAACGTTTATTTATTTTTGGGCATAGAGAGACAGAGCATGAACGGGGGAGGGGCAGAGAGAGAGGGAGACACAGAGTCGGAAACAGGCTCCAGGCTCTGAGCTATCAGCCCAGAGCCTGACGCGGGGTTCGAACTCACGGACCGCGAGATCGTGACCTGGCTGAAGTCGGACGCTTAACCGACTATGCCACCCAGGCGCCCCTATTTACTTATTTTAAATGTTTATTTATTTATTTTGAGAGAAAATGTGTGCCTAAGCAGGGGAGGAGCAGAGAGAGAATCCCAGGCAGGCTCTGCACTGTCATCGTGGAGCCCACAGACTGTGAGATCATGACCTGAGCTGAAAGCAAGAGTCAGACACTTAACCAGCTGAGCCACCCAGGTGTCCCTATTTTTCTTAGTTTAGAATAAAACCCAGACTCACACATTGTATTTTGTTGTCCTGTCTCCTTGATATGGAGCTAGTTCCTCAGTCTTTTTTTGTGTGTTTTTTGACCTTAACATTTTTCAAGAAAACAGGCCTGTTATTTTGTAGAACATGGCTCAATTTATGTTTGTCTAATGTTTCCTCATGATTAGATTTAGGGTATTTTCTTGTTTTTGCAGGCTATGTAATTTTTGTAGGGATGCCATGGAAGTCTTACTGTATCCCTCTCCATGCCTTATATTAGCAGACACATAATTGGGTTTGTCTTAATATTGATTGTGTTTGGTTTGATGACTTGGTCAAGGTGGTGTCCCTTTGTATTTAGTAAGTTATTTGGGGGGAGATTATTAGCAACTATGTGAATACCTTGTTCTTAATCTTTAGCCTACTCATTTTAGCATTCTTTGATCATTTGGGATTCTGTAAACATGCTCATGAAATATCTAGTTAGTTTTCACATTTTTCTTTTATAATTTCTTTTCTTCATTATTTAAAAAAACATTTTTTTTAAATGTTTATTTGTTTTTGAGAGAGAGAGAGAGAGAGAGAGAGAGAGACAGAGCATGAGCAGGGGAGGGGCAGAGAGAGAGGGAGACACAGAATCTGAAGCAGGCTCCAGGCTCCAAGCTGTCAGCACAGAGCACGAAGCGGGGCTCGAACTCAGGAACTGTGAGATCCATGACCTGAGCCAAAGTCAGAAGCTTAACCCACTGAGCTACACAGGCGCCCCTCTTCATTCATTATTTTAAATTGATACATAATTCACATAGCATAAAATCTGTTCTTTTGAAGTGAGCAATTGAGTGGCTTTTAGCATATTCACAAAGCTGAAACTATTACTGCTGTCTAATTTCAGAATGTTTTCATCATCCCCAAAGGAAATCAGTTACTTCCCCTTCCCCCTTCAGCCTCTGGCAGCCATTGATCCACTTTCTATCTCTATAGATTGGCCTTTTCTGGACATATTTCCTTTGATGGAATCATATAATATGTGTGTGGGTAGGTGTTTTTGTTGTTGTTGTTGTTGTTGTTGTTGTTTTTTAGTAAGCTCTACACTCTACCAGGGGTTTGAACTCAGGACCTCAAGATCAAGAACCTTCAGGTGCCTCTAATAATGTGTCTTCTTGTCTGGCTTTTTAAAATTTAGCATAATGTTTTCAAGTTTTTTCCATGTTATTGCCTGAATTCCTATCTATTCCTTCCTTCCTTCCTTCCTTCCTTCCTTCCTTCCTTCCTTCCTTTTTTCCTTGAGAGTGCAAGCAGGGGAGGGGCAGAGAGGGGCACAGAGATTCCAAAGCAGGCTCAGCTCTGATAGCTGACAGCAGTGAACCCGATGTGGGACTTGAACTCAGGAACCACAAGATCATGACCTGGGCTGAAGTCAGATGCTCAACCAACTGAGCCACCCAGGTGCCCCTATAAATATTTATTTTTGAGAGAGAGACAGAGAGAGAACACATGAACACTTGAGCTTGAGTGGGAGAGGGGCAGAGACAGAGGGATACAGAGGATCCGAAGTGGGATCCATGAAGTCATGAAATCATGACCTGAACTGAAGTTGGATGCTTAACTGGCTGAGCCACCCAGGCAACCCCCTTTTTTTCTTTTCTTTTCTTTTCTTTTCTTTTTTTTTTTTTTTTTTTATAGCTGAATGGTATTTCATTGGGTGGATATACATTTTGTTTACTCTTCAGTGGAAGGACAGTTTGGATTGTTTCACTTTCTGGTTATTTTGAATAATGCTGTTGTGAACATTCATATACAAATTTTTGTGTAGATATTCATTCATATATTTTCCCTCTATCCCTCATCGTTCTGTTGAAGATAGCAGGTTGTTCACCTACACAGGAATTTCCTTTGGTCTGGAGTTTGTTTATTGCATCTCTGTTGTGTCCTTTACCACATTTTTTCTGTAGACAGATGGTTAGGTCCAGATTCTAGAGGATCTAAATCCACATGGTTATTTTGGAGGGGAAATGGGGTAAGGGATGCCAGATTACTTCATGAGGTAGTATGTGTGTACTTCTCTCATGATGTCCATAATGTATTGTTTCCTGTGTCTCATTTTTTTTAACACTTTACTTTGAAATAACTTTTACAGAAAAATTATTAAAAACATTACCAAGAAATCCCATATATTCTCCACCCAGATTCCCAAAATGTTAACATTTTACTCTTTGCTCTATTATATCTATATACGTACTAGTTTTTTTGAGCCATTTAAGTTGAAGACATATTTCCCCTAATTCCGAAAGATACTTCAGTGTATATCTTTTAAAAACAAGCAGATTTTCTTACCTAACCAAGCATGATAATACTCTAATCTGTAGTAGACTTAGGTTTTGCAAAATTTCCTACTAATGCCTTTTAAAGCAAAAAATAAAAATAGAATTTTTTTTTAAAGAATTATTTTTTTTGGGGCGCCTGGGTGGCGCAGTCGGTTAAGCGTCCGACTTCAGCCAGGTCACGATCTCGCGGTCCGTGAGTTCGAGCCCCGCGTCGGGCTCTGGGCTGATGGCTCAGAGCCTGGAACCTGTTTCCGATTCTGTGTCTCCCTCTCTCTCTGCCCCTCCCCCGTTCATGCTCTGTCTCTCTCTGTCCCAAAAATAAATAAACGTTGAAAAAAAAAATTATAAAAAAAAAAAAAGAATTATTTTTTTGTAATTTCTTCAACTAGCATGGGGCTTGAATTCAGAACTCTGAGACCAGGAGTCACATGCTGTATTGACTGAGCCTATCAGGCTCAGAATTTTTAAGGTATCTTTTTGTAATGTTATTAATCATTGATTGATGATTGCCTGGATTAATTCATTAAAGTTGTGAAAATTATGCTTTCTATCATAATTCTATCATCCCCTCATTTTTATTTATTTATTTGTTTGTTTGTTTGTTTATAATTTATTTTGAGAAAGAGTACAGAGAGAGACAGGATCCCAAGCAGGCTCCATGCTGTCAGCACAGAGCCTGATGTAGGGCTTTATCCCACAAACCATGAGATCATGACCTGAGCCAAAATCAAGAGTTGGATGCTTAACTGACTGAGCCACCCAGGTGCCCCTTATCCCCTAATTTATTGGCATAGACTATTTCTGTGAAGAGAATTTTCCCTGTGTCAGCTATCATGTTAATCTTCAGGTTCAGATCTTCTAGGAAAGGCAGGTTGAATTAAAGTCTTGATGTGCTTTTTCCTTTTTTCAGTTATTACCAGTTTTCAAAAATAATGAGGTGATTCCTGGTATCCTGCAAAGAGAATGGTTCTTGGATCATTTTGAAATGATCTTTGTAGTCTTTGTTATGTTACTTGCTTTTTTGATATGACAAGATGTTCCAGGCTCATCTTTTAAATTTCTTGCCCCAGACCTCATCTCTGGAGCCCTGGTTCCTTTTACTGGGAAATGGTCTTAGTGACCATAGTCTGAGCATTAAGGGAGAGACTCTTTGAGAGAGGGCGGTGCTATATCTAGATGACCATGTACTTTAAACAGATTGGATATTTGATGATAGTATATTTATAAGGATGAAAAGAAGTCAGACTATAGTCTTATTACCAATTCTTTACTAAGGTAATTTCACTAAAAGCCAGAGTACATACTTTAAAAAGCATTTCTATTAGAAAAGGAATTTTGTTTTAAAAAAATAGTTTCAGATGGACACGGTTCTTAGGACTGTTGGAATTTTCAAATATGAAATTCATTGGTATTCTTGATAACTTTTTTATATTTTATATAGCTTTATATTCGTTATAGTTTTAGATTTTTTTTTTTGATGTATTGTATACTTCTTTTTTAAAGTGTTAGTTTTTTTTTTTTTTTTAATGTTTTATTTTTGAGAGAGAGAGCATGAGCAGGAGAGGGTCAGAGAGAGAGGGGGACCGAGGATCTGAAACAGGTTTTGTGCTGACAGCAGTGAACCGAGGTGGGGCTCAGCTCACAAACCTTGAGATCATGACCTGAGCTGAAGTCAGACGTTCAACCCACTGAGCCACCCCAGTGCCCCAACATATTGTATACTTTTATATTGTGATTCTTAAAATGCAAAGCTTTAGAAAGTTAAATTTTATGTCACCTTTCTTTTTATTTAAACTGTTTGGCAGAAGGTAAAGTGTTTACTGTACTTACCGCTCTGCTCTCTTCCTTCCTTAGAATTTTCTTCCCAGCTTTTCCATTGTTATGTCACTTACTGTGGGCTGAAGTTGGGACACAGGGAAGTGAGTGAAAATAGTTATTTTCTGATGAATGCTCATTCTGTTTACTCCTGTGTTTCCACTACAATAAGCATACACTTGGAGCTCTGTGAAGGCAGAAAAGGAAAGAAGATGGGAATTTATATTTATTCCAACTCAAAATTGTAAAACCAGGATTAGCTCTTGGAGAGAACTGGAAAGAGGCTGATCCTACCTACCTTAAGTCATGTTCATATTGTTACCATGTTGTTAATAATTCTTGGCATTTTTGTGTTACCGTTTTGAGTAGAATCAGAAAGTAGTGTTGACATTCTTTTTCTTTTTTTTTGACATTCTTTTTTTTCTTTTAGGTTTATTACTATTATTTCTTTTAGTAATCTCTATACCCACTGTGGGGTTTGAACTGTGACCCTGAGACCAAGAGTCACATATTCTTCCGACTGAGCCAGCCAGGTGCCCCTTGACATTATTTTTAAAATTTTAAATAATGAGACATTTCAGGATGTGTTAATCTTATTAATCGATAAGGTTATAGATTTGTTACAGGTAAAAGGTGACGTGACTTCTATACCCAGTTCTTATCTCATCCCGGTCTGAGTCATGTTCTCATAAGATGTTTTGGTGTCAAAGGGCGTATGGGGAACTTAATTTTTTTTAAAGATTCTCATAATACATGATTTATAATTATTAAAAAGATATAGAATGTTTATTATATTTTATAGGTATTTTGGACTTAAGTAGGATTTTATAAAAAGAATTGCACCTCTTTTTAAAAGATTTGTAACCAGGGGCGCCTGGGTGGCTCAGTCGGTTAAGCGTCCGACTTCAGCCAGGTCACGATCTCGCGGTCCGTGAGTTCGAGCCCTGCGTCAGGCTCTGGGCTGATGGCTCAGAGTCTGGAGCGTGTTTCCGATTCTGTGTCTCCCTCTCTCTCTGCCCCTCCCCCGTTCGTGCTCTGTCTCTCTCTGTCCCAAAAATAAATAAACGTTGAAAAAAAAAATTTTTTTAAAGATTTGTAACCAGTAATCACAACTGATCGTTAAAATACTGAAACCGATTGTTTTGAATATATCTGCATTGTCCTTTCCAGCTTTCTTTCCTGGTCTTAGCACACAGTTTGTACCTTCTGAGTGCTCAATGTTAAGTTCTTTACTGTTGGGAACCTGGTCTTGATCATTTTTTGAGGCTTCATGTGTCTTATTCATTACATTTGTTGATATAAATATTTGTGGCTTTAAACTCAGCAGCGAGGGGAATAGATCTGAACAGCCAGACTATCAGTCATTTTGTTTTAACATCTTGGTTGGCTGAAAAGAATCTGTGAGGGTTTTCAAATGTGGTCCCCAAATTCTTTGACATTCCTTCCATTGTTAGATGGGGTCTCTGTCATTGTGTGGCGTGACAGTGTGGTGGAAGTAATGCTATGTGACTCCCAAGGCTAAGTTAAGTCATAAAAGGCCGTGCAGCTTCTGCCTGGTTCCCTTGGAATGTTTGCTCTCAGGATACTCCTGTTGGGAAGTCAGCCACCATACTGTGAGAAGGCCAAGCCACATGGAGAGGCTATGGATAAATGCCATGGTTGACAGCCCTAGCTGAGAGCCCAGGTGGTAGACATGTGGCTGAAGGAGCCAGTTGATCTGGCCTCACCCATTTGAGTTCCTGTTCAGGCCCTGGTCATTGTGAAGCAAAAGCAAGACTGTTGTGCTGTGTCCGAATTCCTTACCCACTGAACTTGTGCGCAAAATATAATAGTCGTTGTCTTGTGCCATCAAGTTTTAGGGTGATTCGTAACTCCGCAGTAGTTAACTGGAACAGGATCATAATAGATTTTCTTTTTTTGTGTAATTTCGATGACAGTTTAAGGTCAATATCAAAGTTTATGACTGTTTACTAAAAATATTTAATGAACTATTAGTTTTCTTTAAGTAAACCTTGTTTTCTTTTGATACATTGACTTACACTGAATATTTTCCTCTTACTTAATTTTTGGCCACAGTGAGCACAAGTCGGGAAAAATACCCTCTTTATTATTCTGACGTGAAATCCATCGATAGTATAACTTATAATGTAAACAACAAAACCAACAATATTATGTTCTGATATATAAAGTAAAAAAGTAAACTAATAGACTATAATAATGGAATATGTAATGTAATAAGATCATACATACTGTATTTCAGTCTGTGTAAATAGTGGGGCATGACTATAGTGGAAGACTGTGGAATTATGAAATGTCTGCATGCATGCATGGTATTGCTAGCAATGCAGCACTTATAGATTAGACTGAAATGTTATATTAGGAACTCTGGAGACTTTTCAGAATGGTGCTCTTGGTAAGTTCTGAACACCACAAAATCGTCTCTGTTTTTATATGATGACTGCATTCCTGGAAAATTGAGTTATATTAAAACCGCATCCGAAATACTTCTTTCTCATCCATAAACTGGAGTTCACCCTAGTTTCCAGTAACAGAGTCATGTCTTTCGCCTGTGTAAACGTTCAGAGGGACATTGAAAGTCGTGTGAATCAGTGCTCTGGTACTGGACTGCCTTTTGCAATATACTGCGTATCTATCAGGTGTCTAACGTTCTTGTTGTAATAGTTTCAGATGTACAACATAGTGATTTGACAGTTCTATTATATAGCATCATGCTATGCTTTCCTTGATAAGTGTGGCTCCCATCTGTCACCATATAACACTGTTACAGTATTACTGACTATATGCCCTATGCTGTACTTTTCAGCCTCATGGCTTTTTAATTTTATAACTGGAGAATTGTACCTCTTAATCCCCTTCACCTATTTTGCCCTTCTTCCCCTACTGGCAGCCCACCAGTTCTTGGCATTTATGAGTTTGTTTTTTTGTTTGTTCATTTGTTTGTTTTGTTTTTTAGATTCCACATATGAGTGAAATCGTACGGTATTTATCTCTCACTCAGTATTATACCCTGTAGGGGTTGTGAGTTCAGGCCTCATGATGGGCATAGAGCTTACTTAAAAAAAATATTTAATGGGGCGCCTGGGTGGCTCAGTCGGTTAAGCGTCTGACTTGGGCTCAGGTCACGATCTCACTGTCTGTGAGTTCGAGCCCCGCATCGGGCTCTGTGCTGACTGCTCAGAACCTGGATCCTGTTTCAGATTCTGTGTCTCCCTCTCTCTCTGACCCTCCCCCATTCATGCTCTGTCTCTCCCTGTCTCAAAAATAAATTAAAAAACGTTAAAAAAAATTTTTTTTTAAAATACTTAATTTTTCCTTAATTCCCGAAAATTAGAGATTAAAGTTTCAAGTAATAAAAAAGTTAAAATTATTTATACTATGCTAAGATTGATACTGCCTTGACCTGGAATTTAAGGGAGAATTTGGGAATACCTAGTAAAATTAAAACTCCGTATTTCCATTACTGGATACTAATCATAGGCAAGTACTCAAGGAAATGTGCCTTTGTAATAGCAAAAAGTGAGAGATACCTAAGTGTCCAGCAATAGGGTACTAAACTAAACAAACTTTGTTTACTGCACATATTCTGGAATCCCTTCAGCCATTCAAATGAAAACACACTTACACATGTCAACATAGACAGATGGCACAATATATAGTTGAACTAATAATGATATGAATATGTAAGTTTTAACCCCAGGTTTGAAACATTTGTGAAAAGGCGAAATTTATAGATATTCATGTGTGAATTTCTACATACATATATATTTATGTGTATAAGTGTTGATCCTATGTAACACATACAGTTATAAATGAAGAATCAGAATAAGAACATGTTTTGGGGAAGTTAAAAATGCCTGTTGAAATAAAAGAATGACTAGAAGGACTGAATGATAAAGACACTGATGGATTTAAATAATGAGAATAAACGAAAGGGGGCACCTGAGCAGCTTAGTCTGTTGAACATCCGACTCTTGAGGTCCGTCAGGTTATGATCTCACGGTTTCTGGGATTGAGCCCTACGTCAGTCTCCGTGCTGATAGCACAGAGCCTGCTTGGGGTTCTCTCTCTTCTCTCTCTCCGCCCCTCTTCTTGCATGCACACTCTCTCTCTCTCTTTCTACATAAATAATAAACATTGAAAATCAAAATAAATGAAAGGAAAGAAAATAAATGAAAAGGAGAAATTATTAAAAAGAATTACATTTCCCCAGAATTAAAGGACAGTCTTTAGATTGAATGAAAAAAAAAAGTTGCAGATACTTCATTTCAGAACACCAAAGAAAAACTGAGGATCCTGTAAAGTTTAAGAAGTTAAAAAAAGGTGCCTAACCTTCGTTGCCAAACGGCCAATCTTTTGATTTTGGCTCAGGTCATGATCTCATGGTTTGGGAGATCAAGTCCCACGTTGGGCTCTGCTCTCACAGTACAGAACCTGCTTGGGATTCTTTCTCTCTCTCTGCCCCTTTCCTACACTTGCACATATGTGTGCATGCACTTTCAAAATAAATATTAAAAAAAAGAAAGTTACCAATAAAAGAATGAGGATTATATTTCTTAGTAGAAGAGCAAATTATTTAAAGTTGAGAATTCAATAACAGTATGAGTGATCCAATAAAGGTATTTTTTAGTATACAAATATCTAATTTAGGAACAAAAGTTTATATTTATCAGATCATTAGACACAGAGCAGTGGGGTACAGCCGCATGGGTGGCTCAGTCAGTTGAGTCTTGATTCTTGGTTTTGTTTTTTTTGTTTTTTTTTTTTTTTTTAAATTTTTTTTTTCAACGTTTATTTATTTTTGGGGGGACAGAGAGAGACAGAGCATGAACAGGGGAGGGGCAGAGAGAGAGGGAGACACAGAATCGGAAACAGGCTCCAGGCTCTGAGCCATCCGCCCAGAGCCCGACGCGGGGCTCGAACTCACGGACCGCGAGATCGTGACCTGGCTGAAGTCGGACGCTTAACCGACTGCGCCACCCAGGCGCCCCTGATTCTTGGTTTTGGCTCAGGTCACGATCTCATGGTTCATTAGTTTGAGCCCCACATCAAGCTTTGCACTGACAGTGTGGAGCCTGCTTGGGATTCTCTCTCTCCCTCTCTCTCATCCCCTCCCCTGCTTGCACACTCTCTCTCAAGATAAACAAACATTAAAAAAAAAACAAAACAGGAGGAGGGGGCGCCTGGGTGGTTCAGTCGGTTGGGCATCTGACTCTTGATTTCGGCTCAGGTCATGATCTCACAGCTTGTGAGTTTGAGCACCACATCTGGCTCCACGCTGACAGTGTGGAGCCTGCTTGGCAGTCTGTGTCTCCCCACCCCTGTCTCTGCCCCCTCTCTCTCTGTCCCCCTACTTGCATGCTCGCTCTCTCAAAATAAATAAGTATACTTTAAAAGCATAAATAAAGTAGGGAAATACAAGTCTTTTCTGAGGGAAGGGGAAGATAATAGGTATTCGGTTATATTTCTTTTTTTAAAGTTTATTTTTAATTTTTCTATGTTTATTTTGGGGGGGGTGTGAGTGGGGGAGGGGGAGACACAGAATCCGAAGAGGGAGATGAAGGGAGACACAGAATCCGAAGCAGGCTCCAGGCTCATCTGTCACCACAGAGCCTGATGTGGGGCTTGAACTCACAGACTGTGTGAGATCCTGACCTGAGCTGAAGTCAGATGCTTAACCCACTGAGCCACCCAAGCATCCCTAAGTTTAGTTATTTTGAGAGAAAGAGAAAGTGTGCATGCGTGCGCAAGTTGGGGAGGGGCAGAGAGAGAGAGAGGGAGAGAGGATCCCCACTGTCAGTGCAGACCCCGATGTGGGGCTCAAACTCAAGAACTGCAAGATCATGACCTGAGCTGAAGTCCGAATGCTTAACTGACTGAGCTGTCCAGTTGCCCCTGTTTCTTTTTCTTTCTTTCTTTTCTTTAATGTTTATTTATTTATTTACTTATTTATTTATTTAAATGTTTATTTATTTTTGAGAGAGAGACAGAGCATGAGCGGGTTAGGAGCAGAGAGAGAGGGAGACACAGAATCCAAAGCAAGCTCCAGGCTCTGAGCCATCAGCACAGAGCCCAACGCGGGGCTCGAACTCACAAACCATGAGATCATGACCCGAGCTGAAGTTGGATGCCTAACCAACTGAGCCACCCAGGCGCCCCTTTAATGTTTATTTTTGAGAGAGAGATGAGAGGGAGCACACCAGGAGCAGGGGAGGAGCAGAGAGAGGGGCAGACACAGAATCCAAAGCAGGCTCCACGCTGTCAGTGCAAAGCCCAACATGGGGCTTGAACCCATGAACCAAGACACAAGATCATGACATGAGCCAAAGTCAGACACTCAACCAACCAACTGAGCCACCTAGGTGCCCCTCAGTTATGTTGAATAATAGATTACTGTATTCACTATATCTTGATTTAAGGATAACCAATGGAAAAATACATTGATTTTACTTCACTTGTGTTACTAGATTAATAGATGAATTTAAAATGGTCCCAAATAGACCCCAACTCAAGAGAAGATGGATAAAGAACAATAAGGTAAATAAATACAAGATGGCCAAAATGAGGCCACACATATCAAATGACAAAAAATGTGAGTGGGATAAATTCTCCTGTTAAAAGACAGACTGTTATTCATAACATTCATCTATAAATGAGGCCCAAAGAAAACCTTTTAACAAATACCAAAAATAGGAATGCATAAGTAACATTCTGTCTACAAGGCAATGAAGTAAACAACAATAAAAGGATAACAAGCCATGTGAGTATCCAATTTAGAAATTTAAAAAAATGCTTATAGCCAACTTTTGTGCTAAAGGAGAAATAAAATCTTCAGTAGCAAGTGATTCCAAGATGAATGACAATGAAAGTACTATATCTTAAAAACCTGTAGGATGAGGCCAGAGTGACACTGCAAAGAAAATTTAAAGACTTCAGGGGTGCCTGGGTGACTCACTTGGTTAACGGTCTGACCCTGATTCTGGCTTTGGTCATGATTCCATGGTTTGTGGGATCGAGCCCTGCTTCCAGCTCTGCGCTGACAGTATGGAGCCTGCTTGGGATTTTATCTTTCTCTCTTTCTCTCTCTCTCTCTCTGTCTCTCCCCATCCCTCTCTCCCTCCTGTGCTCACTCTCTTTCTCAAAATTAATAAATTGAAAAAAAGAAAGAAAGAAAGAGAAAGAAAGAAAGAAAAGAAAGAAAGAAAGAAAAAGAAAGAAAGAAAGAAAGGAAGGAAGGAAATTTGAAGACTGAAAGCACACCTTGAAAAAAATGACTGGAAGTAATTATTAAAGCCAGGCATTGAGATAGAAGAGAAAAAGAAAATAAATCCAAAAGAGGGAAGGAATTATTAAATATAAAAGTAACAATTAATGAAACAGGGGAAAATGTAGAAGTTGTGAATTCAGTAGCTTGTTCTTGAAAATAGTATTCAATGTTGTAAATGTTTAAATTTCTCCCAAATATATCTATAAGATTGATGAAATTCAGTCAAAATCCTAATAGAACTTTATATGGACATTGGCAAAGTGATGCTATCATACGCTGGGAAGAAAACAAAGAATGGTGAGGGAAAAAGTCGGATTTGTTTGTTTTCTTTCGTGTTTTATAGTAAATCCTTTTTTAAAAAAAATTGAGGTAATTTATTATTTTTTAAAGTAATCTCTATGCCTACCCAGGGCGCCTGGGTGGCTCAGTTGGCTGAGCATCTGACTTAGGCTCGGGTCATGATCTGGTGGTTTGTGGGGTTCGAGCCCCGCAGAGAGAGAGGGACAGAGAGTCCCAAGTGACTCCGCACTGTCAGCACGGAACCTGATGGGAGGCTCAATCCCACAAATGTGAGATCATGACTTGAGCTGAAGTCAAGAGTCCAACACTTAACTGACTGAGCCACCCTAGTTTATACATTTTTTAATCCTTTTATTTTTAATCTGGAGTGTCATATCTCTTTAATCCACTTACAGCTGGATTAATTTTGTTTTCATTTTTTGGTCTCCTTAAACCCATTCCGAGGGTCTCTAACTTCAGTAAGGATATTTAATTCTTTTGTATTTAATCATATTTTATTTTAAATCATGTGTGTTTTCTCCCTCCTTCCTTTCCTTGTATTGGTTTTATCAGATTTTCTTCTTTTTAGGAAAGCATTCATCTTATTTGTAGTCTTGTAATACTTGCCTTCACATTTTTTTTGTTTCTTCACGTTTTATTTATTTTACTTGTTAAAAATTTGGTTTTTGAAAGGTAATATTTGAATATGGGCTAACATTTAAAGGGTACCAAAGTATAGTGTAAAAACTCCCCACATCAAGTCTCCAAAGCCCTAAATCTCCCCCACAGATCACTGTTACTAGTTTCCGGTGTCTTTTCTAGAGAAAAGTCAATGTATATAGAAGGAAATAGTATATATGTGTATACATGCATTTTCCCAACTTTTTTTTTTAAACAAAAACAATGGCACAGTATAGTGATTTTTATGTTTTTTGCTCTCAAAATTATTTCCCTTAATTATTTAAAAAAACCTTTACTCTCCTATACACTGTAAAGTTGACATCTTTTTTTTTTTTAAGTTTATTTATTTTGAGAGAGAGAGGTAGAGAAAGAGGAACAGAAGGAGAGAGAGAGAGTGAGAGTCCCACGCACTCTCTGCAGCACAGAGCCTGATGGGCTCGAACTCACAAACTGTGAAATCGTGCCTGAGCCAAAATCAAGAGTTGGATGCCCAACTGGCAGAGTCATGCAGGTGTCCCTGTAAAGTTGACATATAATTGTTGTATACTGTTGGTGGGAATGTAAAGTGGTACAGCCACTGTGAAAAACAGTATGGAGATTCCTTAAAAATTTAAAAATAGAAATACCATATAATCCAGTAATACTGCCTACGTCCCCAAGGAAAGCAAAAACACTAATTCAAAAAGATATATGCACCCCAATGTTTATTGCAGCATTATTTATGATAGCCAAGATATGGAAGTAACCCAGTATCCCAATGATGGATGGATAAGGAAGATGTACACACATAACACACAATACATGCGCGCGCACACCCCCCCACGCACACATAGGAATATTATGCAGCCTTAAAAAAGGATGAGACCATGCCATTTGTGACGACATGGATGGAGCTAGTGAGTATTATGCTAAGTGAAATGTTAAAGACAAATACCATGTGATTTCACTCATATGGGAATCTTAAAAACAAAGGAATAAACAAACAAAAAGCAGAACCAGAGCTATAAATATAGAGGAAAAAACTGATGGTTGTCAGAAGTGGGTGGGGGTGGAGAGATGAGTAAAATTAGTGAAGGGGAGTGGGAGATGCAGGCTTCCAGTTATGGAATGAATACATCATGAGAATAAAAGACAGCAGAAGGAATATAGTCAGTGATATTGTAATTGGTTGTATGGTGATGGATGATAACTACATTTGTGGTGAACACAGCCTAATGTAAAACTTGTCAAATCACTCTATTGTACACCTGAAACTAATGTACCATTGTGTGCCAATTTTATTCAAATAAAAAAAAATGAAAAAAATACAAAGTTGATATCTAAAGCTTAAAATAGTTGTGGAGGTGCCTGGCTGGCTCAGTGGCTCAGTAGAGCATGTGACTCTTGATCTCAGGGTTGTGAGTTCAAGCCCCATGATGGGTGTAGAGCTTACTTAAATTAAAATAGTCGCAAAGATGTAATATTTCGTGTGTTGTAAACAGTGATGTTTAAAAATAAATTGTTATATCACACTTTAAAGTATTCTGGTGGAGGGGCACCTGGGTGGCTCAGTTAGTTAAGCGACTGACTTCTGCTAAGGTCATGATCTTGCGGTTCCTGAGCATGAGCCCCACATTGAGCTCTGTGCTGTCAGTGTGGAGCCTGCTTTGGATCCTTCTCTGCCTCTCTTTCTCTCTCTCTCTCTCTCTCTCTCTCTCTCTCTGTCTCACTCACTTACTCTAAAAAAATAAACAATAAATAAAGTATTCCAGTGGAAAAGAAAGAATGTAACAATTTGCCCACCATCACAGGTTAAAAATAGGGAGAACCAGTTCTATTCTAACAGTTTGAAATTTTACGTGATCCTTTTTTTTCCTTGAGCTCCTTTCCATTTTGTTTTCTCCACAGAATTTTAGCCTAATGTATTTTATGCATGAAAGTTTTATTCATCATCATATCCTTCTCTGCAACAAAATGTATAAGTAAAAATTAAAAACATTTATATTTCCTGCGTTCATAAGGCTCAGAGTCTTAAAAATTTCTTTTGGATTTATTACAGTACTAGTATTATTAAAAATATGATAATTATTACACATAAAAATACATTTTTACCGGAAATCATCTCTTAACAAGATAGATGGGGTTTCCTCTCACTCCCAATTAGTTAATGAATGCTTGTGTAAATGTAACTCATTGCTAGAATGAGACAGGGTTTGGCATTTTCTCTTTGTGATTTTTGGGTTTATAGATGTAGCTTTTGACAAAATGTCTTCATGTAAGTTATTAGATGAGAATGGTGGAGTTTGGCTCATTTATTCATTTTTCGAATGTACTTTGAGCTCCTACTATGTTCTGGACCCTTCTAAGCTCCAGGGATAAGCAGTGAACAAAGCAACAGAAATCTCTGCCCTCAGAGCTTACAAGTGTCTCTTTCTTGGTTCTTCTGAGTTGTATGTGAAAAATCATATAGCAGACTTTCATCAAAAGTGATTTTTAATAATGGTTTAGTAGCTGACAATTCAATTAGGTCCTCCTTCAGTTTTGCTGAAAGAAGAGAATTTGAAACCACCAGACTTGGAAGAGGTTTATTAACCAGTGATTAGAGTCCTTCGTGGTCTCATTTTCTGAGAAGCACAGTAACACCAACAACACCTAACAAATGACTGTTAATTGTACTTCTTACTCTTTTATCTGTTGGAAATTATATCAGTTGTAGGTTTTATACGTATATATACAGAGAAACAGAACCAGTTGTAGATTTTATACATATACATATACACATACACACACACACGCATACATACCTCCTGTGTACTTACACACACCTATATAATTTCCAATTTATGTAAATCATAAATAGATTTATTGCAAGTAATTGGCTTTTATGATTGTAGAGGCTGGAAATCCTGACTGGTAGGCTGGTTGGTGGAATCTCTTCCTCAGAGCAATACAGTTTTGCTCATGAGGACTTTCACCTGTTTAGATGAGGCCCACCCAGATTATTGAGGGCACTCTCTTTTGCTTAGATTCAGCTGATGTTAATAATATCTACCAAATATTTTGGGAGCAACACCTAGATTATATTTTGAATGAGAGCAATGGTTAGCCTAGCCAATTTGAGACACAAAATTAACCATCATAGGGACCTCATTTAAGTTTTTAAAAAATGTTTATTTTTAAGAGCTAGAGAGCCAGCAGGGGAGGGGCAGAGAGAGAGGGAGACACAGAATCCGAAGCAAGCTTCAGGCTCTGAGCTGTCAGCACAGAACCCAGTGAGAGGCTCAAACTTAAGGACGGTGAGATCATGAACTGAGCTGAAGTCAGACTTTAGCTGCCCACCCAGGCCCCCCAGGACCTTATTTAAACTAATATATTCAGAAATGTTGGAGGAAGTTGAAATAATGTTCATTTAAATACACATTTACATTTTAGGGGTGCCTGGGTGGCTCAGTTGGTTAAGTGTCTTGACTCTTGATTTCAGCTCAGATCATGATCCTGGAGTTTGTGAAATCGAGCCCCATGTTGGGCTCTGTGATGACAGCATGGAGCCTGCTTGGGATTCTCTCTCTCCCTCTCTGCCCCTCCCCTACTCATGTGCTCTCTCTCAAAAATAAATAAATAAACATTAAAAAAAAACAATAATAAATAAATAAACCTTTACATTTTAAATTTATGTCTGGGAAGATTATGAATTTTATGTATATACTTAAAATATATTTAAATATATGTAAATTGATATTTATTAAATATATTTTCATCAGATTGTTGGAACTACAGATTTCATTTATTCAATCCTGGAAAATGATCACCAGTAAACCTTAATGGTCAAGCCAGTCTTCATTGACAAACTAGGCAGCTAAATCACACTGACTTTTTTGGAGTCTCTTTTTTTGCGGTTTTAGTGAGTACTATGCATATCCAAGGCAGCCATTTCCTTCTGATTTCTAAGATAGACTTTTGAGAATGCTTGGAGTCTTGCTGTGATGGTCTTGTTAGTTTTTACACTCCTTGTTTTCTTCTTTTCTTTCTTTTCTTTTTTGTTCATTTTTAAATAGGCTCTATAACCAACATGGGGCTTGAACTCAGAACTGTGGGATTAAGAGACCCTGGGATTAAGAGTCGATGCTCTACTGACTGAGCTAGCCTGGCACCTGTTTTTTTGTTTTGTTTTGTTTTCTTGGGACTGTTTTCTCAGGTGTGATTTTTTTTTTTTTTTAATGTCTTAAAAAATTATTTTGTAGTGAAGTATAGTGGACATGTTATTTAAAAAAATTTTTTTTAATGTTTATTTATTTTTGAGAGAGAGAGAGAGTGTGAGCGGGAGAAAGCCAGAGAGAGGGGACACACACATTCCGAAGCAGGCTCTAGGCTCTGACCTGTCAGCACAGAGCCCAGTGTGGGGCTCAAACCCACGAACTGTGAGGTTATGACCTGAGCCAAAGTTAGATGCTTAACCGACTGAGCCACCTAGGCACCCCATCTTTTTGAAGTGTATTTATTTTGAGAGAGGGCACTAGAGTGGGAAGGGCAGAGAGAGAGAGAGAGACAGAGAGAGAGAGCAAGAGATAATTCCAAGCAGGCTCCACGATGTCAGTGCAGAACCCGATGCAGAGCTTGAGCTAATGGCCATGAGATTATAACCTGAGCTGAGATCAAGAGTTGGATGCTTAACCTACTGAGGCACCTAGGTGCCCTGGGGTGATGGTATTTTTTGACCACCATTCAGTTGGGGAGGGACAGAGGGAGAGAGAGAATCTCAAGCAGGCTCCATACCCAGTGTGGAGAAATCAAGAGTCAGATGCTTAACTGACCAAGCCACTCAGGCGCCCCCAAAAGTGAAGTCTTTAAATGGAAATTGTTCATTATCAATTTGGTAGGGAGACATGAAATGCCATAGTCTTAAATATTTCTGAATCCATAACATCCCAATACCCAAATACCCCAATGCTTATACCACACTTCTTTTGTAACTGAAACCCACTGTGTGTGTTTCTGATGTTTTGGTTAAAGTGGCTTCTTAGAGATTATATTGTGTGTTTGTTTGGTTTTTACTCTCCGGGGTTGTGTTTCACTGTAAGGTTGAAGGTGGTAGAGAGATAAGAGGGTCGTGCAAATGAGAAAAGAAGGGTCAGCCAGATGCCTCTACCTTGTGCTAGTTCTCAGGCAGAACAGGAACTAGTATCTGAGGAAGTTGATCTAAAAATTGGTCTCCTGGAGGCGCCTGGGTGGCTCAGTCAGTTTTTTTGTGAGACTGAGCCCTTTGTCAGGCTCTGCACTGACAGTGTGGAGACTGCTTGGGATCCTCTCTTGTGCTGTCTCTCTGATCCTCCCCCTGCTTGCATGCATGCAGGCCTGCTCTCTCTCAAAATCAATAAACATTTTAAAAAGTAAATGAAAATTGATCTCCTAAAAATAAAAATAAAAATAAAAATTGATCTCTTTAGGGGGGTGCCTGGTTGGCTCAGTTGGTAGAGCATGTGACTCTTGATCTCAGGGCCACGAGTTCAAGCCCCACATTGGGCCTATAGCTTATTAAAAATATCAGTCAGGGGCGCCTGGGTGGCGCAGTCGGTTAAGCGGCCGACTTCAGCCAGGTCACGATCTCGCGGTCCGTGAGTTCGAGCCCCGCGTCGGGCTCTGGGCTGATGGCTCAGAGCCTGGAGCCTGTTTCCGATTCTGTGTCTCCCTCTCTCTCTGCCCCTCCCCCGTTCATGCTCTGTCTCTCTCTGTCCCAAAAATAAATAAACGTTGAAAAAAAAAAAATTTTTTTTTTAAAAATATCAGTCAGGTTGCATGGGTAGAGTTGGTTAAGTATCTAACTGACTCTTGATTTTGGTTCGGGTCATGATCTCATAGTTCATGGGTTGGAACCCTGTGTTGGGATGTGTGCTGACTGTGGGGAGTCTGCTTGGGATTCTCTAACTCTGTCTCTGCCCCTCCCCTGCTCATGCACACGTTCTTTCTCAAAATAAATAAACTTAAAAAAAAAAAATCTTCATCACTTAAAAAAAAAAAATCAGCTTCCTTAAACCTGTGTTGCTGTGTCCCATGGAATGTCTTCATGTACTCACAGAGGGGTTCAAGTTCACCTTTTGAAGACTTCTGATGCACTGTATTACTTTTCCTGGCCCTTGCTTTTTTTCTCATTTATCTTGGAGATCCTTCCGTATTATTACTTTCTTTTACTGACTGCATTGTATTCCACAGTTTGTACTGTAATTTGACCCCTATATACTGGTGGAGGACTGGGTTTATCATCCTTTACTGTTCCACAGTTCTGCAGAGTGCATATCATTTAGTGCATGTATGAACAGAGTATCTATATTTAGGATAGATTCCTAGAATCACGATTGTGGGGTCTCAAGGTTGTACATTGTAATTTTGATAAACATTGCCAAATTGCCTGCCTCAGATAGGGTACCAGTTTATACCTACCATCAGTGAATGAGTGCCTAATCCCTTTCCAATACGTTTACTATCAGGCCTTTTTTTTAAGTTTATTTATTTACTTTGGTGGGGGGAGGAGGGGCAGAGAGAGGGAGAGATAGAATCCCAAGCAGGCTCCGCACTGTCAGCGCAGAGCCCAATGTGGGGCTCAAACACGAACTGTGAGATCATGACCTGAGCTGAAACCAAGAGTCGTACGCCCAACCGACTGAGCCATCCAGGCGCTCCTACTATCAGGCTTTTGATCCTTACTAATCTAATGGGTAAAAAAAAAAAAAAATGATACCTTGGTATAGTTTTATTTTACATTTCTTACAATAGCGTGGCTTTTTTATAGAGGCCACCTTATATTTCCTTTTCTGTTTAAACCTTTTGCCTGTTTTCTATTAAGTTTTGTTAAAATAATTTGTAATGGGAAAATCTTTAAGTCAATAAAGGAAAAAAACATATCCTTACATTTAAACGGACGCGGTTAACCCTATATATTCCCACCAGTTATTCTCCCCTTAGAATAAGGAAAAACATTGAGCGTACATTGTCTTCCTTGTCCTCTACCTTCCAGTGTTGACATTGTACAGCATTTTGTTCCGGAATTTTAGAGTTAAGTAGTGATGACTTAATAACAGCACATCATACCAGACACTGTTCTCAGTACTTATTACATATAAGTCCATCTTACATTACATAGCTGCTTTTTAAGGTTTATATCTTCGTTTTACTCATTTGTTCTCTTGCTACCGTTTCTTGTATCCAAGTTATCTTTATTTTTGAATTACATTTGTGTTTTGCTTTGCTGAAATGTGTCGCTATCAAAGTTTTTTTCAGCAAGCGTCTGTGGGTGGTGAACTTTCTAAATCTTTGCCTGCCTTAAAATGTCTCTATTTTACCATCACACTTGAATGCTAGTTTGGCTTTTTATAGAATTCTAGGTTCAAAATAGTTTCCTCTCAGAACTTTGGAGCAATTGCCTCATTGTCTTCTGGAATTCAGTGTTGTTGATAAGTCTGATGTCAGTCTGATTCTCACTCTTTTGTAGGTAACATGTTTTGTCCTCTGGAAGCTTTTCTCCTTTAGAATTGGTGTTCTGAAATTTTACCAGACTACGTCTACGTCTACATGTTGGACTTACTTCAGTAACCATTTTGTTTATTTTTGGTAAATATGTTGAAGTGAGGGAGGACCTTTATTTTGTTTTCAGCTCAGGAGTGTTTTCATCTAAGATTACTGTTTCTGTGTTGTTCTTTATTTATTTTAGTAATTTTATTATTTTTAAAACTTTAATTTTTAAAAAAATTTTTTTTATGTTTTATTTATATTTGAGAAAGAGCATGAGTGGGGAAGGGGCAGAGAGAGACGGAGACAGAATCTGAAGCAGGCTCCAGGCTCTGAGCTGTCAGCACAGAGCCCGATGTGGAGCTTGAACTCATGAACCACGAGATCATGACCTGAGCCGAAGTCAGACACTTAACCGACTGAGCCACCCAGGCGCCCCTTAAAATTTTTATTTTTGAGAGAGAGAGCGCAAGCAGGGTAGGGGCAGAGAGAGAGGGAGACAGAGGATCTGAAGCAGGCTCTGCGCTGTCAGCAGAGAGTTTGATGCGGTGCTTGAACTCACGAACCATGAGATCACGACCAGAGTCAAAGTCGGACACTTGACCGACTAAGCCACCCAGGTGTCCCTGTGTTGTCCTTCTGTTCTCTCTGTTCTCTTTATGGAATTCCTAGTAACAGAAGTTGGTGATTTCTGTTCACTTGGTGTCATTCTTTTATTTCTTAGCCCTTTTGTGTGGCTTATTTGGAGAATTCTGTGATATAATACTTTGGTGACTTATTTCATTAGCAGCTGTGTCTATTTCGTGATTCGTTCAGCCCATTTGTCGAATTTGTAGTAGAGTTGACTCTTGAGTTGTGCAGGGGTGTGGGGTGCCAATCCTCTGCACAGTAAAATGTCCGTGTATAACTTTTGACTCTCCAAAAACTCAACTACTAATAGCCTATTGTTGACTGGAAGGTTTACTGATAACATAAACAGTCAATTAACATTTTGTATGCTATACGTATTGTATGTTGTCTCCTTACAATAAAGTAAGCTAGAGAAAAAAAATGTTAGTGTATCATAAGGAACAGAAAATACATTTATATGCTGTTTTTATTGAAACAAATCCATTTATAAGTGGACCCCTGCACATCAAGCCCATGATGTTCAAGAGCCAGCTGTGCTCGGAAGAGGAATACTAAAGAGAGAAGGGAAAATACAATAGAAAGTTACCCTGGCTGGGTGCCTGGGTGGCTCAGTTGGTTGAGTGTCCTACTTCGCTTCAGGTCATGATCTCAGGTTAGTGGGTTCTGTGCTGGCAGTGCAGAGCCTGCTTGGGATTCCCTCTGTTTCCCTCTCTGTCCCTCCCCGACACCTATCACACCCTCTCTCAAAGTAAATAGATAAACTTAAGGAAAAGAAAAAAAAAGATGGGGTACCTGGGGGCTCAGTCGGGTGAGCGTTTGACTTTGGCTCAGGTCACGATCTCATGGTTCATGGGTTCTAGCCCCACATTAGGCTCTGGGCTGACAAGCTCTGAACCTGGAGCTTCGGATTCTGTGTCTCCCTCTTTCTCTGCCCCTCCCCCATGTTCGTTCCCTCTCTCTCTCTCTTTCTCAAAAATAAACATTAAAAAAGAAAAGAAATTACCCTGGCATTTGAAGAACTTTTTCTTCATTCCAGTTTTTGTACTTTGACCACAAATTTTATTAGCAGGGATAAGGCTAAACATATTCGAATTCTAGATGTCTGTTGTATTTTCTTAGGAAGTTTGACATTATGAGAGTATAGCGCATAGGTCTGTTGCTTCTTAGTCTAGTCTGTTACGTGTGTAGGTACGTTGATGTCAGCCTGACATTCTCCTTTTCGGAGTCCAGGGCCAAATATGGCAAATCTGAGACACCGAGCCCTAACTCTGCCCCTGGAGACCCTTCTCAGTCCTTTCCAAGCAGCTACTACCAGTTGATTGGAGTTGGCACAAAAATCTATTTTTTGTTACAGCATTAAAAGTAATAAATGTTCATTTATAAGGACATTTTTCTCTTGCTGTTTAAAATGTTTTTATTTTGTGGAATGACATTTTATAATTAGCAGTTATGGCAAGTTTGTGTCTCATTAACCAGATTATTATCAACTGTAAATATTACCGAGGCTTCTTATTTGACAAGTTAATTATGTTTTATGATACACATTTTCTTATTGATCCATTACTTTGAATGTTAATGGCTGCTATTATCTTTTTACACTTCCCTTTTTAAAAAAAAAAAAAAAAGTTTATTTATTTATTTTGAGAGAGAGGGAGTGCGCATTCAATTACAAGCAGGGAAGGGGCAGAGAGAGAGAGAGTCCCAGACAGGCTCCTTACCCATCGTGGGGCCTGACTCGGGGCTTGAACTCGCCAACCGTGAGATTATGATCTGAGCTAAAATCAGGAGTTGGATGCTCAACTGACTGAGCCACCCAGCTGCCCCTAAACAAAGCTAGTACTTTATTAATAGTTTAAAATTGATGTCACATTGTTTATTGATTATTAAGTGAGGCATTCCAATAATTAGATTTTGTTAAGCTTCTTTAAAGGTTTGTGTTAGCTTCAACTTAATTTGTAGACTCCTGTTTTGTATTTTCATATGACTAATTGAATGAAAATAATTTTTGTAGTCAGTAGCTAATCTAAAATTTTCCACAGATTACTTTTTAAATTGTTTCATTGAGCATTGAGGTATAGTAATAACACACTGAATTCTGTAGCTTCCTATTGCCACCTGTGTTTCTATTAGTGCTTTTGTGTGTGTGTGTGTGTGTGTGTGTGTGTGTGTGCGCGCGCGCGCGCATGCGCGTGTAGCCTGTATTTAGAATTGCTCAAAGTATGTTTTCATTTTGCATTTCAAACTATAGATTTTTAGACCTGGAAGGATCTTATTATACGTAATCTGTTCAAACTGTACTTTGTGGCTAAGTCCTTGACCCAAGGTTACCTAGACAGACCAATATTCTGTCCTCTGATTGCTGCTTTTCTGTTTTATTTATCTCTTTTTTTAAATTTACTTTGGAGAAGGTAAATATGGCTATACCCCATTTTATGTTTGTCCAATTTGGCTGTGTAGAAAAACAAGTTTTGGAGCCAGACATGGATATTAATGTTGATTTTGTCATGTGCCTTGGGCAGATTAATCAATCATTTTGAGCCTTAGTGTCTTCCTCTTTACAAGGGGCTTACTAATACTTTCTACCTTGTTACCTACCCTCCTTGTCTTGAGAGTTATGTGGAATACAATGAATAAAGTACCTGGCAAATCATGAGGTATGCAGAAAACAGTGCTTTTTATATCAGTCGGAATCATTTGAGAGAAACAGAAACCAGCCTACATATGATCTATTACTGGGAATTAGGTGCTTATGAAATAATGGAAAGACTGAAGGTCGTATCCTAGGCTCGGCCCCAGGAGGACTCCCGTAACAGTTCAGAGAACTGACCCATATGGGAAGCTGCTCCCTCTGAAGCTTTCCCTGCAGCTAAGCTGGCAGCATGCTTTTTCAGTTGTCCTGCAGAGCCAGGAAAGTGGAAGTTGGCAGTGGTCACCTGAAGCCTCAGTCCAAGATTGTAGAGGTCATATCCAGAAGCTGTTGACGCTCACTCCTTTCATGACACCTGAGAATGGACGTTGCTGCATCAAAGCTTCACTTTTTCAGCCGCTCCTGGCTAACTGCTAAGGGTCTCAGGAAGGTGACCCCAGCCTCATTGGGCTCATAGCCTCTCAATACCTTTTATGCCAGTTCCTTGCACAACTTTTTGTGTGTGGGAAACTAGGAATTCGTTTTAAGCTTTCAGATCTCTCCAAAGGGAAGGAATGAAGTTGAGAAAATCCAAATATTTACTGTAGTGGCATTTTGATAGATGATCGTGATGGTGGTACATAAGGATTATTATTGCCGTGTTTGGTATACCTTATTCAGGATTATACATCAAGCAAGTGAGTGACATTCTAGAACTAGAATTGGAAATCCCAAATCCATTTCTTTTTAGTGGGCCATGCTCCTTCCAATATCTTGTTCTTACTCCTTCAGTAAATAATCCACTGAGCATCTCTGTATGATCTAGTGTCTGTTCTTGGTGCTAGGTATGTTAACAGTGACCAGACACTGCTCTGTGCTCTGAAAGCCTTTTGTCCTGGGGTCGCAGGCACGTGGTGTTTTAACACCGTGTAGTAAGTGCTGTGGCAGAGGTGAAATACCTAGGAAGGACACCTGACCCCTGTTGGGGGGGGGTTTCTAAAGTGATACCACATGCTTTTAGGAAATGGTCATTCACAAGTTTGAGTACCCTGGTCACCTATACATTTTACAAAAGAGTAAAGAGAATTGTATCATGACAATTTTGGTTAAGAATGGGACGGTATAGATGGGAAACTCTTCTTGCAGAGAGGCGGAGAGAATACTTAGGAAAATCCTCTTGGATCTGGCCAGTTCTGTTGCCGAGCTGAGGTGAGAGGCATCTTTGATGGCAGCTTCTGCCTTCACCCATTTATCATAAGGCTTTCAGGGGCCATATTCCTTCCCTTACGAGCCAAGTAGGCATCGTGGCACAACACAGATCCTAGACCTAGAGTCCAGATAGTCTCTATTCTTTTCCTCTGTTACCTTGTTTTTTTCACCCAAGATATAAGAAGCGTTCTTGGCTTTATTCTATGTGTTTAATAAACAACACTTTAAGGCATTATAGAGAGCTGGTGGGCTTAAAACATTTTCTCTTTTCATACTTAACGTTTCTCCTTTCAGGGCTATAGTGCACAGGTCCCATTATGTCATAAAAAGTATAAGACGAATAGAAGTGTGTGGGTGGGTGTACAGTGAAGAGCAGCAGTGTGCCCCTTGCACGTTTGGGAAGCACAACCCCACAAGACTGGTTGTTGCCATTGCCTAGGGCTTCTCCCTTGTATGGGACAGTGAGTCCTCACTGTGTATCTTTCCTGGAGTATGTTGCTGTTCCCCCACCATCAGCGGCTCCATCACCACCATCCACCCCCCACCACCATCACCATCCACAAGCGGGCAAGGGCAGGGTAAAGAGCTATGAGTTAGCTGGAAGAGGTATTTTACTTAATACGTACAGCACTTATTGGCAGAGGTTAGTATACAGCAACAATGTCTTACATATTTCCTAATGAAGATGCTTACAGTTACAGGGAAGTTGTGGTCATTCAGAAGCCCTCCGGGTGCCCTCTTTCCCTCAGAGAGCTACCCCTCTACACACCTTCTAAACTGATGCTCAGAATAATTGTCCCAGGTCCTGTGCTGCACCCTTTAAAAATTTTTTTTAATGTTTTATTTTATTTTTGAGACAGAGAGAGACAGAGCATGAATGGGGGAGGGTCAGAGAGAGAGGGAGACACAGAATGCAAAGGAGGCTCCAGGCTCTGAGCTGTCAGCACAGAGCCCAATGCGGGTGTCGAACTCAGAGACCGTGAGATCATGACCTGAGCTGAAGTCGGAAGCTCAACCGACTGAGCCACCCAGGCTCAATGCTGCACCCTTTAAAAGGCCCTTCGTAAATTCCCTTGGCATAACATTATCAGTATTTTTTAAAAGTTTACTTATTTAAATAATCCTACACCCAGCGTGGGGCTCGAACTCACAACCCCAAGATTAAGAGCCATATGCTTTGCTGACTGAGCCAGCCAGGTGCCCCTGTTAGTATTTATTAAATTTTAACATTTCTTAGATGTAAACTTGTTTTTGTAGTTTGAGTCTTTTTTGGAGGAGGGAAAGGCAGAAGTACTTAAATTCCAAGAATGCGTATTTTCAAGTTGTTTTTAGGGAAAAGACTTTCTTCTGCCCTACTTTTGTCCTTAAACTAGTAAAAAAGAATGGGGAATAAAATCATTCTTGGTAGAATAGAAATGTTATGTGATGAGCTCTCATTCTGATATAGAAATAGAATGATGAAATACCATTACATGTTTTCTCTAATCAGCAATTGTTTTCAACCCACATTGGAATTTGCATTAATGTTTTAAACTTCCAAAGGATGTATTATATTTCACTGGTGGAAGACCTTGAACTGCTAAGGGCTAGGTTGCTATATGATGTTGAAAGAAGCTTATTTATTTTGTGTTTTCCGTGTACTGTGTTTGATACTGCATATCAGATTAACTCTTGAATTTTTTTTTAATTCCCTTGAGTGAAAGATAGAGGGTAAACTGTATCTTAGGTTAAATAAGAATAGATTAGAGTTCTTACCTCGATTAAAGGGTTACTTTTCCAATCATACCACTTTATGAGCATGATCTCCTCTCCCCACTGCCCATAGTTTAGTGGAAAAATTACATTTCTTCACAGCCAAATTAAACCTTTCTGTTGGCCAGTATTTATAGATCTTGGAATAAAGTATAGCTTTGGACACCATCTGATACAATATCTTGGTTCTATGTAGCTTCGTTGCATAAATAAAGATTTTTTATAAATTCATTCTTTTTAGCACAATTTTTTTTCCACGATCTCTTGCTTTGTCTTGTGTTTTTTCCCCACTCTTGACATTAGTCTTTAAAGCTGCATGAATATTTTCATTCTGTGGGGACTTGTGAGTCTTTGTGGCAAGGTTGTAAAAATAGCTGGTTGGCCGAACTTGCTTTTACATTTAAGAGTATTGGAAATGCGTGTGGGTGAAACTATGCTTCCTGGCAGGAATTAATTTCAGCCTGGTCGAAAAATTATTAAAGGTTAGGATACTGGAAAGACATCTCTAGAGATAGCAAAAATAAAAGATGTTATTTCCGGTTTTTATATAATTTTTTTTGCCTTTCAGGTGTAATATGGTTGACTCCTTTGTTGTGTTTTTCTAGTTTAAGTAGCAAGTCCATTTCCTTTGTTGAGGTGGTTTTCAGATTACTCAGTACTCTGTATAGTTGGGGAAATGTTTTCTTTATTTCCCCTTATTTGAAAAGACTTAAAAAACTTGCTTATGACTGTATATCTTTTCATATAAATGACTATAAATAGGATAGGAAAGGATGACAGGATTATAAGAAATTTTGAGAAATTATGAAGCTCATTAGTGAAAGGCTCCCAGAGGGAAATAAACTGCAGAAAATGTCTGTAAGAAATGTTATTGTAATCCTCTACTCTGTGATTGATTCTTGTTTCCATTTTGTCCATGGTAGACTATAAATTTTCTGGTCCTTGGTTTCCATATGGCTTAAAGCTTTGAAAAAGGTTATATTTTATAGTATGGGATGGCTCATCTTTCTTATATTGGTAATTCATATGTCACATAATTCACAACTGTAAATAGAGTGTACCATTGTAGAATTATTTTTGATTGTTTAGTAGTTTACAGAGAAAAAGGAATCGAAAAAACGCTTCAGTGACTGTCCTAGTAAATAAATGTACCTTTTTTGGGGGATTGTCTTTTTTTTTTCTTTTTGTATGATTCAGAGAGCATGTGTATACAGTTTTTAAGGTTTTTAGTAATACATGTTCCCAAAGAGCCTTCCAGAAAGTATGAATCAATTTTACTTTCATGCTTTGCTGTCATTTAGTCTTCTCCTGTATTGTAGAAGTTTTATAGTTTTAGATTTAACATTTAAGTTACGACCCACTTTCAATTAATTTTTATATGTAGTGCGAGTTATCCATACCTAAGTTCCTTTCTTTGTAGGGCGAGGGGCGTGTGCATATCCGGTTGCTCCAGCACCGTTTGTGGGAAAGGTTTGCACTTTCTCCGTTTGCACTGCTTTTGTGCCTTTGTCAAATCAGTTGGTCGCATATGTGTGGCTCTGTTTCTGGCTTTCCCGTTCTGTTCCACTGATCCATTTGTTGCTCTTCTTGCCAATAACCTGCTTTTGATTATGGTAGCTTTTTAATGCCTGAAATCAAGTAATGTTAGCCCTCCAACTTTGATTTCTCATTTTCAGAGTTCTTTTGGCTGGCTATATTCTAGATCGTTTGCATTTCCATTTGAATTTTAGTATCAGCTTGTCAATTTGTAGAAAAAGCCTGCTGGGATTTTGATTGGGATTGTGTTAAATCCATTACTCAATTTGAGGGGAATTGACATCTTAACAATGTTAGGTCTTCTAATCCATGAAAACAGTATGTCTGTCAGCACTGACGATTTGTTCCTTTTTATTGTTGAGTAGCAGTCCATTGTGTGGATGTACCACCATTTATTTATTCACTCATCTGTTATTGGACAGTTCACTTGTTTCCAGTTTTGGGCTACTACAGACACAGTTGCTGTGGTTATTTGTTTACAACTTTTTGTACAGACATACATTCTCTTGGAGTAGAATGGCTTTATCCATGTAATAGGGGTATTTTTAGCTTTTTAAGAAACCGTGAACTGTTTGCCAACGTGACTGTACCATTTTATATTCCCATAGGTAGTGTAAGAGAGTTTTGGTGTCTTCACTCTGCCTACAGTTGGTATGGGCAGTCTTGAATTTAGGCCTTCTATTAGGTGTGTGGTAGACATGGTAAATTTTACTTTTCTGTGTCCTGGATATTTTCCTATTCCTGTAAATCTTACTGAGTTTTGCTCTGGGATGCACTCAGGTTACTTGGAAACAGTTTGATCCTTTTGGTTATTGTGTTTATGACTTTCATATCTTTGTTAAATGAACATGGAGCAGTCAGAGCTCAATCTAGGGCTTAATTGTTCCCCATTACTTAGGCAAGACTTTTCTGTGTACTCTACCCAATACGCTGTGAATTACGAGTTTTTCCAGTGTAGCTGTTTGGGAACAAATCTGTTCATGGCCCCATGTGATCACTGGGCACTGTTCCTTCTGATTCTTTTCCAATGATTCTTTCCTTGGCTTCTTGTAGTTTCTTCATGTGCTTTGATTGGTATTGAGATCGAGGATCACCCCCTCCAGTGTCAAGTTTTCTTTGTTCTTTGGTACTCTGTCTCTTGCTCTCTAGTTGCTTTGATCTCCCTGGTTGCTCAGCTTTGTCTCCCTAACTCTGGGACTCTGCCAGGCTTCGCCTCAGTTTCTTCTCCTTCTGTTGTTGCCAGGAAATTCTCTCAAGGCAGTTAAGTAATGTTAGGGGGCTCATCTCTTGTTTGCTTCCTGTCTCTCAAGAATTATTCTTCTTCATCACCTGATGCCCAGTGGTCCAGTGTTAAGAAAACTGATGTTTCCTGTATTTTGTCTGCTGTCTGCTGTTTAAATTGTTTATTAATTTTGAATTGTTTTGGTTGTTTCTGACAGGAGGGTAGATCTGGTCCCTGTTAATTTATTTGTCCAGAAGCATAAGTCCTAGTTCTTTAAAAAAATTGTTTTAAGTCAAGATATAAAATACAATGGAATGGGTGAAGTGTGCAGGTCAGTAAATTTTCTAAACGTGTACATTTTTATGTACACATAAAATGTACTCAGCTCTGGGTGTGGCTGGGTGGCTCAGTTGGTTAAGTGTCTGACTTCGGCTCGGGTCACAGTCTCACCATTTGGAATTTGGAGCCCTACACCAGGCTCTCTGCTGTCAGCATGGAGCCCAGTTCGGATCCTCTGTCTCCCTCTCTCTCTGCCCCTCCCCGGTTTGTGCATGCACTCTGTCTCTCTTTCTCTCTCTCAAAAATAAATACACATTAAAAAAAAAAAAAACACAAAACCTCCATATTACTACTACTCAGTTCAAGATAGAGAATCTTTCTAATACCCTATTGGATTTCTTATGCCCATTCCTGGTCCTTACTGCCCTCTGCCTCCCACAGGTAATCACTGTTCAGATGTCTACCCACCATCTGTTAGTTTTGCCAAGTTTTTAACTTCATCCGGATGGAATACCTACAGTATTTGCCCTTTTTTACCTCACTTTTTCCCTCAGCTCCCTGCTTGTGGGATCCATTGGTGCTCTTGCTTGTTATCACTTGTTCCTTTCTCTGGCCCAGTAGTATTCCTTCTTCTGTTGATAGACATCTGAGTGGTTTCCAGTTTTTGGCTCCTATGACAAAGCTGCTAGGAACATCTTGTACGAGTCTTCTGGTGTATTTAAACTCTCATTACTCTTGGGTAAATACCTAGAAGTGGAATTGTTGGTTTATGGGGTGGGTGTAAATTTACTTCGGTAGATATTGCCAAAAAATTTCCCACAGTGGTCCGGCCAGCTTTTACTTTGTTTGTTAATGTATGGGAATTCCAGGTGGTTTATGTTCTTAATGAGATCTGGTATTTTTAGTCTTTTAAATTTTCACCATTATGAGACCGTAAGTTTTCTTTCATTAGGCCAAAGGGTCATACTCAGGTTGAGTAAAATGAGAGCTAGGGTGACCAACCATCCTGACGGGTTCTCTGAACAGGGAACTTTCAGTTTTAAAACCAGGACAGTTCCAGTCACCCTAAATGAGGCTCTCCACTGATTTAGTCAACAAGATGTGAAGGTAGTTGAAGAAGGAAATTCTCATGGTCTAGCCAAGTTCAAGTACAGATAAGGCCTGGGCCAACCTTGTGCAGTCTTGCGTTCTCTAGTTTAAAAATGATGGGGACCCACCCACCCCAACCCCCCCTTTTCCTTCAGGTCTCACTTAAGCTATGCTTCTTCACAGAAGGCTCTGCTGGCCCCTCAGGCTACATTAGTTTCCTCTGTCCTACTTCTGGATCACCCTACAGAAGTTTATAATACCACACTTGAGATAATAAATTTTTATCTGTGATCCTGGGTCAACTATAATCTATCAGGGAAAGACTTTTTTTTTTTTATATAAGTATATTTATTTATTTTGAGAGAGAGAGAGAAGAAAGAGCACGAGTGGGGGAGGGTCAGAGAGAGAAGGAGATAGAGAATCCCAAGCAGGCTTCTCACTGTCAGCTCAGAGCCCTACATGGGGCTTGAACTCTGGAGCCATGAGATCATGACCTGAGCCAAAATTAAGAGTTGGACACTCAACCAACTGAGGCCCGGAGGTGCCCCATATCAGGGCAGGACTTTTATGTCTTCCTCACAGATATCCTCAGAACACATTGGTAGGCACATCAATAAATTTTCTTTCTTTCTTTCTTTTTCTTTCTTTCTTTCTTTCTCTATTCTTTCTTCCTTTCCTCCTTTCCTTTCCTTTCCTTTCCTTTCCTTTCCTTTCCTTTCCTTTCCTTTCCTTTCCTTTCCTTTCCTTTCCTTTCCTTTCCTTTCTTTTCTTTCCCAGGAAAAGGGTAGGGTTGGGAGGGGAATAGGTCCAACATATGGCAGGACTGATCATTGGGAAATTTCTCAGCCATGAAAGTTTAGTTTTGATTCCATTGGTGATTGAAAGTGACTGGGGGTTTTGTGTTTTGTTTTTTGTTCTTTTAATCAAAGCAGAGGAGAAAGGTGAGTTGCGTCGTAGGAAGATGATGGCTTCTGTGTCCGTAATGATTTGGGGAGGATGGTGGTCTGGTGGTGCTGGAAAATTTGGTTACTTCTAATCCTTTTGTTTTGTTACTTAAATTTAAAAATTGATAGCAAGTGGGAAAATGCATGGTGGCATGTTAAGGCTGTATAAAATTCCAGATGGACTTTGAATATATTATAAGATTGGGCAGCCTTTGCCAGATGCAGTGTTCTTTGAATAAATAAATGTAAAGCAGAAATAGCTTAAATTTCTGATGGGATCCTAACTTGCTGTAGAACAACTTATGAGTCATTATATCATACAATGTGAAGATAAAATTTGTAGCAGGCTTCTTAAATTCAATAAAGTAAAAAAGTCTTGCTTCAGGCAGTTTTTATTTTTCTTTTCAGGTTAGACTTCAGTTAGTAATTCTTTTGCAGAGATCAGTCATTCCTGAATACCTTTCGGGTGGTCTGGAGGACAGAACAATTTTCATAATAACTCTAAGTTGTCATTTAATTGTTCCACTAATTCTCTCATGAGTACGTAGCTGAGTTTTTCCAGAGACTATATGACATGCAATGGCATCATCACTCTCATGATAATGTGGACTGTGTGCTTGTAATTTCTTGTGTTTTAAAAATTTCTTCATTTTAGGGGTGCCTGGGTAGCACAATTGATTAAGCATCTAACTTCGGCTCAGTCATGATCTCATGGTTTGTGAGTTTGAGCCCCACATCGGGCTTGCTGCAGTCAGCACAGAGCCCGCTTTGGATCCTCTGACCCCCACTCTCTCTGCACCTCCCCTCCTCTTGCGCAGGCATTCTCCCTGTCTCTGTCTCTCTCAGGAAAAAAAAAATTTCCTCATTTTAATTTCTAATACAGTATTGGTAGATATAACACATTAAACAAACGCTCTTTGAGGTCTTAGGGTTTAAGATATAAGTAGTTCTGAGACTAAAAAGCTTAAAAACAGTAGAGATTACCTACAAATAAAATCTTTTTCAAAAAAAGTGAAAACAGATTTTTAATTTGTTTTTATTTTAATATGACTTGCCTTCTTAACGAAGAGCCATTTTTTTGGTAATTTATTTTTTAAAGCTTATTTTTTTTATTTTGAGAGAGAGAGAACAAGTGGGGAAGGGGCAGGGGGAAATGGGGACAGAGGATCCAGAGCAGGCCCCATGCCCATGAACCATGATTATGACCTGAGCCAAAGTCGGATGCCCAACCAACTGAGCTACCCATGTGCCCCAAGAACCTTATTTTAGAATATAGGAATTGTTTTCCAGATGTCAAAGATCATATTAAATGTCATTTAAGAAATAGTAATATCAGGGATGCCTGAGTGGCTCAGTTGGTTAAGCATCCAACTTCAGCTCAGGTCATGATCTCATAGTTGGTGAGTTTGAGCCCTGCATCAGGCTCTGTGCTGACAGCTCAGAGCCTGGAGCCGGCTTGGGATTCTGTGTCTCCCTCTCTATCTGCCCCTACCCTGCTCTCTCTCTCTCATTCTCTATCTTTCAAAAATAAGTAAACATTAAAAAAACCAAAAAAAACAAAAAAACAGAAATAGTAATAGCAGAGTGCCTGGCTGGCTCAGTGGTCAAGCCTTCAGCTCTTGATTTTGGCTCAGGTCGTGATCTCAGTCATTAGATCAAGCCCTGTGTCAGGCTTCATGCTGGGTATGGAGCCTGCTTAAGATTCTCTCCTCCCTTTCCCTCTGCCTCTCTCTCTCCAAAAAAACAAAAAATAAAAAACAAACAAAAAATAGTAATAACAAAAAATATATAGTAATAGCAGTTTTTAAAATCTAATTCTGTGTTAGACATTGTGCTAAGCAATTTATGTGCATTATCTCAATACTTACAGTAACCTTATGAGGGAGGAAGAATTATGTACACATTTTACAGATAAAGAAACTGAGGATTACAAAGAGTAAATAACTTGCCCAAGGTCACATAACTGGGAGCATTGGGTACTAGACTTTGGATTCAAGTGTGACTCTGAAGCCTGATCTCCCATCCACCTTGTTAGATCTTGAAAGAATTGTGAAAAGTGGAGCCCCTTGAACAGTAACTTTTTGGTAGTTACTCTGTGTAGTGTTTATGTCTTAACTTTGTGCATCTGTCCTTGCAGCCACTGACTTGTGTTACCTGATAATTCTTACCCAGTCTCTTACAAACATTTCTTGAATCCCCATGAGTAAAAGAGCATGAATACAAAGATAAATGGCCCAGCTTTGTTCTCAAGGGACTGTAAATCAGATGGATTGTAGTGCAAGACATTCTGTCACAAGTACGTAAGCTCATGTGGGTTCTGCTTTGTGGCAAAGAGCAGGGGATTCTGCTGCATGGACATTGGCGAAAGTCTGAATAGATCAGGTACCATATCTCAGAGACTTCTTCCAACTTTACATTTGATCTTCTTACTTCTGGTAACTTTTCATCTACTCCAGTATTCTCTCTTGTTTATATCATGTGTTTGTTTCTTTCTTTCTTTCTTTCTTTCTTTCTTTCTTTCTTTCTTTCTTTCTTTCAGTTTCTTTTGAGAGAGAAAGAGCAAACAGGAGAGGGGCAGAGAGAGAGAGAGAGAGAGAGAGAGAGAGAGAGAGAGAGAGAGAGAGAGAGAGGATCTCAAGCAGGCTCCACACTGTCAGCACAGAGCCTGACAAACTGTGAGAGCCTGACCTGAGCCAAAATCCAGAGTCAGACACCTAACCAACTGAGCTACGCAGGGGCCCCTCATGTATTAAAATAAAAAAAAAATTTAATGTTTATTTATTTTTGAGAGAGAGAGAGAGACAGAGAGAGAGACAGAGAGAGAGAGACAGAGAGAGACAAACAGCACGAACAGGGGAGGAGCAGAGAGAGGGGGAGACACAGAATCCAAAGCAGGCTCCAGGCTCAGAGCTGTCAGCACAGAGTCCAACGCAGGGCTCTAACTCCAGAACTGCAAGATCATGACCTGAGCTGAAGCTGGATGCTTAACTGACTGAGCATTTCTTTACAAAAGCATTGGACTCTTAGTTCCTGCCTGATTTTGATCTCCCAAGCCGTCCTACTTTTCTATTTTGGTCTCTTCCTTTTTTAATTTTCAAAACCAAAATTTATTTGTATATTTAATATTTATAAATATGTATATTTATTTGCATATATTTCAGAAATTGGTTAATGCCAGTTGAAATTTACATTTTTGCAAGGTGATAGAAAGAGATGAAGAAAACAAAGATATAGGTTAAAGAAATTATTATCAGGGCACCTGGGTGGCTCCGTTGGTTAAGCGTTGGACTTTGGCTCGGGTCACAATCTCATGGTTCATGAGTTCGAACCCTGAGTTGGGCTCTGTGCTGACAGCTCAGAGCCTGGAGTGTGCTTCAGATTCTGTATCTCCCTCTCTCTCTCTCTCTCTGCCCCTCTCCTGCTTGCTCTCTCTCTCTCTCAAAAATAAATAAACATTAAAAAAAGAAAGACATGATTATCAACTATAGATGTTATTGCCATGAAGGAAAAAAAATAGAGCTTAACCTGGATTAGAGTTTTGGTACAGGGAAAAGGACTGTTACCCTTCTATTGGGTCCTGTTACTTTTTATTTCAAAGTATTTTTAGGAAGCAGAAAAGAGGCAATAATGTAGTGTTAATTATGAATCTACCAGCCAGGTTTGTCTTCTCTTAATATTTTCACAGGTTTGCTTCAGATTCTTATAGTGTCATGTGTATGCCTTCCCAACCCCATTCCGTTCCTAGTTTCTCCATAGGTGAATTGATGTCTTGGTGTGTTTTTTCCATTCATGTTTTTATATTTTTGCTATACATATGTGTATTTTTATAGAGCACTGTTTTTACATTAAAAAAATAAATGTTATTGTACATATGTATCCTTCTACAGATTGCTTTTTTGCTCAACATCAAGTTTTTGAGATCCATGCATGTTCGTACTTGGAATCATTCATGCATTTTTAGCTACTGAATAGAATTTCATTACATGACTGTACTGAAATTTATTCTTTTGGCCTTTTTTGCATTGTGTGTTTGTGTATGTTTTCACAGTCCAGAGGTCTCTCTCTCTCTCTCTTTCTCTCCCTTTTTTTTTAAATAACTATCATGCCATGAATTCATAGGTAATGGGTTCCAGCAGCTCAGGCTCTTTCCACAGGTTCTGACAAAGTGCACTTCTCTGGGTGGGGCAGGCTGGGGCTTCAGTTGAACCCAAGTACCTTTGTCTTTGGCGTCCTCCTTTTTCTGATCATTTTCCTTCACACGGTTCAGGAAGCTGTCTCTACTCTTAGAGTGCTTATTACTATGCTCAATACGTGCATTAATTCACTTGGCAAGAATCTTGCCCCAAACTTGCCGATTTACAACAGTGCCAACAGCATGCTGGCAACACTGTAGGCTCTTCCAGTTTTGCCACGGTAATACTTGTGGGGCACTGCTTTTTGAACAGTGCCCCTTCCCTTGATGTCTGCAACATCACCTTTCTTGTAGATGAGCATGGATGTGGCCACAGGAACAGCTCCATGTTTTCTAAAGGCCTAGGGAACATACAGCAGGTGCTGCCTCTTTCCCTTTGTGCTGGTCCTTCTGATGCATTCCTGGAAGATGGTGGCTCCGCTGACCTTTTGCATTTTATTTGACTTTTTTCTCAAGTTTAGCTCTTTTGCTTTTGGATAAGTTCATATCCCCTATAATTCGTCTTTTAAAAAATGGGGCGCCTGGGTGGCTCAGTCGGTTAAGCGGCCGACTTCGGCTCAGGTCATGATCTCGCGGTCCGCGAGTTCGAGCTCCACATCGGGCTCTGTGCTGACAGCTCAGAGCCTGGAGCCTGTTTCACATTCTGTGTCTCCCTCTCTCTGACCCTCCCCTGTTCATGCTCTGTCTCTCTCTGTCTCAAAAATAAATAAACGTTAAAAAAAATTTTTTTTTTTTAAATAAAAAATGTATACAATTTGGTAACTTTTAGTATAGTCACAAATTTGTGCAACCATAACCATTATTTAATTCCAGGACATTTTTATCACTCGAAAAGAAACCCATCCCTGTTATCAGTCACTCCCCCATTTCGCCTCCACCCAATCCCTAGCAACTACTCATTTACCTCCTGTCTCTGGATTTGCTCATTCTGGACTTTTCATATAAATGGAATCATATAGTATATGGCCCTTTGTGTCTTTCACTTTCATAATGTTTCATTTAGTATAATGTCTCAAAGTTCATCTATGTTGTAGAATAAATCATCAGCACTTCATTCCTTTTTATGGCTGAATAATACTTGGTTTATGGTAACTATGTTTAGCAGTCTGAAGAACTGCCAAACTGTTTAACAATGCAGCTGCACCATTTTACATTCTCACCAATAATGTACAAAGATTCCAATTTTCCACATTCTTGCCAATGCTTGTTATATCTTTTTGATTGTAGTCATCCTAGTTGGTTTGAAATATCTCAGTATATTTTGATTTGCATTTCCCTAGTGACTAATGATGTTGAACATCTTTTCATTTACTTACGGGCCATTTGTATATCTCTTGGAGAAATGTCTGTTGAAATCCTCTGCCCACTATTTAATGGGTTGTTTTTTTTGTTTTTTTTTTTTTAAGTGTTGTAAGAATTCTTTATATATTCTGGATACTAAATTCTTACCAGAAACATGTATGCAAATATTTTCTCCCATTCTGTGGTGTGGATTGTTTCTACTTTATTTTCTTTTTTGTAAGTAAGCTTTGTGCCCAACATGGGGCTTGAACTTACAACCCCAAGATTGAGTCACATGCTCTACTGATTGAGCCAGCCAGGTGCCCCATCTCTAGTTTCTTGATAGTGTCTTTTTAAGTACAAAAATTTTAATATTCCATTCATAAATATTTTTTGGTTGCTTATGCTTTAGGGTGCCATAGTAAAGAAACCATTACCTAGTCTAAAGTCATGAAGGTCTATACCTGTATTTTATCTAAGAGTATTATAATTTTAGCTCTTAAATTTAGGAGGTCGATTCATTTTGCATTCATTTTTGTATATGGTGTGAGAGTGAAACTTCATTCTTTCTTCATTCTTCATAACCAGTTTGATATTTGTAGGAAAAAAATTGTGTCATTTGTAGAAAAAAGATATTTTCCCCCAACAAATTGTCTTTAAAAAAAAAAATGTTTATTTATTTTGAGAGAGATGAGAGGGAGGGGGAGAGAGAGAGAGAGAGAGAGAGAGAGAGAGAGAGAGAATCCCAAGCAGGCTCCACTCCACACTATTAGAGTAGAGCTGTTGTGGGGCTCAATCTCAGGAACCTAAGCTGAAATAGGACACTGACTGAGCCACCCAGGCGTCCCGTGAATGAATTGTCTTGATACTTTTGTCCAAAATCTATTAATCATAAATGTATGAGCTTATTTCTAGACTCTCTTCCTCTGATGTATATGCCTGTCCTTATGCTAATACCACACGGTCTTGCTGTAGCTTTGAAATACGGAAGTGTGTGAGAGTCCTTTTAAATTCTTTTCCAAAATTATTTTGGCTATTATGGGTCACTTATATGTCCGAATGAATTTTAGGGTTTGTTGGTCAATTTTTGTGAAAAGACCGCTGAAATTTTGGTAGAGGTTGCATTGAATCTGTAGATCAGTTTAGGGAGAATTGCCATTTAACCATAGGAAGTCATTCAGTCTGTGAACGTAGTCTTTCCATTTATTGATTGATTTATTTCAACAGTGTTTTGTAGTTTTTAGTATGCAAGTTTTGTCCTTTGTTAAATATTTTTCTAAGTATTGTTTTCCTATTGTGTCATTGTAAATGAAATTGTTTTCTTTTTAAAAAAAATTTTTTTTTAACGTTTATTTATTTTTGAGACAGGGAGAGACAGCATGAATGGGGGAGGGTCAGAGAGAGGGGAGACATAGAATCTGAAACAGGCTCCAGGCTCTGAGCTGTCAGCACAGAGCCTGATGTGGGGCTCGAACTCACGGACCGCGAGATCATGACTTGAGCCGAAGTCGGATGCTTAACCGACTGAGCCACCCAGGTGCCCCGAAATTGTTTTCTTAATTTCAGTTTTGGATTTTTCATTGCTAATGATGGAAATATAACTGATTTTTCTTTACTGATTATTTGTCTCTAAACTGTCAAACTGTTTTTCTTCCTTCAGATAGTTTCCTGAAATCTCAATTGTCACAAAATCCTTCTAATTTTATTCAACTTGCTTATTCCTTTTTTCAGAACTTTTTTTCTTACTAGGCAAACTTGAGTCACATCAATACTGAGCTATTTTCAGTCCCAATAATATGCCTTCAAACATTTGGATATTTGTTAAATGCATCTACAGACAAATTTTTAACCACCTGCTTTTCTGTACGGTCTGTACCAGTAACATCTTATCATTGTGGGCTGCTATTCCATTAAAATAGAGACCTAAGGAAGCTTGGGAAAAGTCTGTGGAGGGCTCTCCTCCTGTCTACTTCCCCCTCCACACCTCCCAACTAACTGGTAGGAATTATTAGAATGCCAGTCTATTCTGAAGAACACCCAGTTTCAAGTCCAGAAGTACCTAGAATCAGTAATGACTGCTCCTTCCTTCCCTTCTGTCCCTTGTTCAGATACCTAAATTCATCACTGGCTGGCTCTGGTCTTGTGTATGTCACATGCCCATTCTTTAGAGCTTTGCCCAAGTTCCTGATTGTAACCTACTGCTGAGAAGACTGATCTCCCAAATCCCATAGCTGGATGTTCTGATACTCTGGACTATTTGGCTAGTTTGATTTGCTCTCTGATCCCCACTTCTTGGACAGTGTTTGTACTCACTTTGTCCCATCCCCTCTCAGCCTGCATGTGTAATTAGCCTTGCTGAGATTTTTGGCCATGGCTTCTTTCTCATCCTGCAGTCTAAAACTTTGAAATTTGTAAGAGCCTTGGTGGGTTGTGTATTATGTGGCCCATACTACTAAAACAGAAGATATTAGTATTTTTTTAAGTTTGTTTATTTATTTTGAGAGAGAAGAGAGCAAGCGGGCGCGAGAGGGGGAGAGGGAGAGAGAGAGAGAGAGAGAATCCCAAGCAGGCTCTGTGCTGTCAGCATGGAGCCTGACACAGGACTCAAAAACCATGAGATCATGACCTGAGCCCAAATCAAGAGCTGGACGCTTAACCTACTGTACCACCCAGGTGTCCCAGAAGGTACCAGTATTAAGGATAGTGATATTTATATTGCTCCTTAAAATTTTATACAATCCCCATTGTTCAGTTTCCTTCTCTACTCTTTCTCCCCTCTATGCTTCCAGACAGTGCCTTATTACTAATAAACTGTATGGAAAGTTTTGCAGCTGTAAAGAAAGTATAGTAACTAATTTGGTATCAATCTCTCTTACCACTGTATAGAGTATGGGACTTATACTTCAGTAACTGTTAGAAGGTAGCAAATTTGATGGTTCATCAGCTTGGTAAAACGGTTTAAGAAAAATTAGGAATATATTACCATGTACTCAATTTCTGATGATAATTATATTAGGTCTTTTTAAATTTTTCATTGCCTAAATGCCTGTTTTGCCATTGTGACCATTTAATGTTTTTAGGATTTAATGGCTTGAGAATCATTCCTATTCAGAAGCCAATGTAAATTTATAAAAATAGGTAAATGAAGTTTAACAAGTACATTTTGAAAGGTGACTTTTAGGTACTGTTGTGATTTCGGTTTTTGTTGTGGTTGCACGTAAGAGATTCTAGGCCTTTTCACCCTGCAGTCAGAGGTTGTATAAGGGAATAAGATTTGCTGCTCTTATTGGTAAAGTTTGTTGTGGTTTCAGCTGTACAGGGTACACATTAGAATTCAGTTAGCTTGTGTTTTACAGAACAACAATTTATCAAATCCTAATTAAGTAAAGGGTATAATTTGATACGTGGTATTTGCTGGTGCTGATATTGCTAATGCAGCAGTAACTTCATTGATTCCACTGGTGAAATGCCTATGCAAGTAAATGGCTCTTTTAGGGCTGTGTTTCTGTTTGAGTAGTTCATTAAAAAGAATATTCAAAGAATTTTAAATCATTTTAGTCTTTTTTTGGAGCTGGGTGAATCTTTCTCTAAGTCAGTTTTTCAGGTTCATTTTCAATTAAAGAGTTTTAAAAATTTGAAAGCACTGTAGAAAAGATCTGATGCTTAGCCCATTCATTATCCTTATGCAGTTCAAAAGCTCTGCTATAACTAGAGAATTATATGTGGTAAAATCCCTTTTGTGGTTCTGGGTCCCCAAATAGGAACTTAGAAGAATAGGGAGAAATATAACACACGTGTATATATTTCTCTGTGTCTCTGTGTGTGTGTTGCCTATCAGTGTCCCAAAATTAAAGTCTCTGAGTCCTAAACTTAAACTCTTCCTGCATGAAGAGCAACCCCCCACCCCCACCGCCACCCCCTTCCAGTAGTATTATTGGCTGAGTCCTCAGTGCCCCTGATGTTCCCACACAGTCTGGTCCAAGTAAGACTGAAGAGGATCTATGAGCCCTGAGAGCTTTTATATTAAGAAATTTTTGTATCTAAAATTATTTTGAATTATATCTGTAAATGACACTGGTCATTTTTTTTCTTTAAAAAGATTTTGTTTTTAATGTATATTTTAGAGAGAGCGAGTGTGAACGGAAGAGGGGCAGCAGAGGAGGGGCAGAGAGAGAGAGAGAGGGAGACAAAGAATCCAAAGCAGGCCCTAGTCTCTGAGCTGTCAGTGCAGACCCCGACATGGGGCTCGAACTTAGAAACTGTGAGCTTATGACCCAAGCTGAAGTCAGACGCCTAACCGACTGAGTCACCCAGACACCCCTTTAATAAGATTAGTAAATTCAGCTTTTAAATTTTTATTACTATTGTAATTAAAAAAATTTTTTTTGACATTTATTTATTTTTGAGAGACAGAGAGAGACCAAGTGTGAGCGGGGGAGGGGGCAGACAGAGAGGGAGACACAGAATCTGAAATAGGCTCAAGGCTCTGAGCTGTCAGTGCAAGGCCCGACTTGGGGCTCAGACTTACTAACCGTGAGATCGTGACCTGAGCTGAAGTCGGAAGCTTAACCAACTGAGCCACCCAGATGCCGCTAATATTAGTTTTTAAATGTTTATTTTTGAGATTGAGAGAGAGAGAGAGAGAGAGAGAGAGAGAGACCAAGAGCAAGTGGAGAAGGGGCAGAGAGACAGGGAGACACAGAATCTGAAGCAGGTTCCAGGCTCTGAGCCGTCAGCACAGAGCCTGACTTGGGGCTTGAATTCACGAGCCATGAAATTATGACCTGAGTCAAAGTTGGATGCTTGACTGAGTCACCCAGGCACCCCTAAATACAGTTTTTTTAAAACTTATGTAAAACTTTGCTGTCTCCTGTCCCTTGCTTCCAACGCTGCTTCTCAATAACTTCTGCTCATGGCTTGTTTCCAACACTTCAACTAGTGCCTGTTTGGGCACTTAATAAATCTTGGTTGAATGAAAGAAAGGTTGTTCTTACTCTGTTTCCAGACTGGTAAATAATTTACAGTTTACAAGCACAGCGTCTAGGTAGCTTAGTCGGTTGAGTGTCTGACTCTTGATTTCAGCTCACGTCATGATCCCAGAGCTGAGCCCCATGTTGGTCTCTGTGCTGAGTTTGGAACCTGCTTGGGATTCTCTCTCCCTCTGCCCCGCTGCTCCTATCCCCTGCTCATGTGTGCACTTTCTCTTTCTCAAATTAAAAACAAAACAAAAAATCAAGTATGGTTCTAGGTTGACTGTCATTTTCCCTCTTGGGTAGCATTGCTTTAGCATCTTAGGATGGAATAGTATTACTATTCGTGTATAATTCCACACTGATTCTAGTTTCTTTGCATGTGACCTATGTTTCTTTTCTGTAAGCGTTCGTGATCTCATGTTAGCACTTAAATAAAGTGTGCCAGAAATTCAGTTTGGATGGTCCTCTTCCTCAGTAAGGGGAAATGTTCTTGAATCATTTCTTTGATAAGTCTTCCTCCACTCCCTCTCCCCACCAAAAGAGATAATGAAATGTGTTTTCCCTATTGTTTCTGTCTGGAACTTTTATTCCTGGGATGTTGGACTTTATAAAGTATCTTTTAATTTTTTAAAATCTGTTGGTTGTCACGTATTTATCTCTATGTCTTAGTGTTGAAATTTCTGGGAGATTTCCTAATTAGTACCTTATAACCCTTCTATTAGCTTTTTTGTTTGTGTTATCAAATTAAAAAGTATTATCTTATTTCTTGTTTTCTGATTGTTCTCTTTTTAAAATAGAGTATTCTGGGATTTAGTTACAGTGTTGTAGATGGACTTGCAACCTTTCCTCCTGGCTTTGTCTCTCGCCTCCTCCTTTCTCACTGTACTTTTTGGTAACTTGAGGGTTAAGGCACCTCAAGCTTTGCGCTTGCGTCTTCCTTGCATCTGTCTATACATATATAGATTGTCACTTCCTTCTCTTGGCTAAGCGTATACTTTCTGTTTTGTTTTCTTTTGTTTTTATCTGCTTTCCATCTTCTAAAACCTTTTTTAGTCAAAAGTTTTTGTCGTTATTGCTTCCATTTTTACTGTCATTGAAATATTGGTACATCTTAATTGTATTTTATTTCAATATTTTAATGTTTATTTTTGAGAGAAAGAGAGAGTGCGTGAGCCTGCGAGCATGATTGGGGGAGGGGCAGAGAGAGAGAGAGAGAGAGAGAGAGAGAGACACACACACACAGAATCCAAAGCAGGCTCCAGGCTCTGAGCTGTCAGCACAGAGCCCGACACGGGGCTCCAGCTCAGGGATTGCAAGATCATGACCTGAACCAAAGTCAGACACTTAACTGATTGAGTCACCCAGATGCCCCCATCTGCCATTTTAAAATTGGAATTCTTCATCTTTGTTTGTGGCCTGGTTAATGTTATTTTATGGTTGTAACTCAAATAACAAATTAAATATGTAAATTTAAAATAAAAAATAATAAAATCAGTTGGTTTGAAGAAAATATTGAATGAAAGGTTGGTCTGTCTTAATTTCCAGATAGATAATGTGCTTTGTAATAATGCATTCTTTGAATTTTATTTGTGTAGAAGAAATTGAGGAAGAATCTGAAACAACAATTGAGGCGGACTTGACTGATAAACAGAAACATCAGTTGAAACATAGAGAGCTCTTTTTGTCACGCCAGTATGAATCTCTGCCTGCAACACATATCAGGTAAGAACTTCTTAGAAGTTGATATGAAGTATTCAATAATGTTGTGACAGAAAAAATACAAAACAGCCTTCTTTGAAGCATTTCCAAACTCTTTCATGATCTTGCTCAAATTAGTTTATTCTAGGTCTCATAATGGAATTTTATCTTGGAAATTTATAGTGTTACTACCATATTAAAGCCCTGTGAGTGTTTTCAAGTAAAGTAACCATTTTAGCTTTATTTTAATCCAGACTTTTCCAATTTATTTGAGTATCCGTTAGCATCCTACAGAACAGTATCCAGCAAACAGTATTTTAGGAAATTCTGGTCTTCACCAGATTTCTAGAACATTATGGAGTTAGTGATTAGAATTCCAGAACTGAAACACAAGATCTGGTTCCCAGGCAGGTGACTCTTGGTTTTGTAGACTGTATTTTCTATTGAGGAACTCTGGGATGAAAAAGTTTCTGTTTTTTATTACTTACTTGCATCTGCTCTATGCATTGACGGTAAGCAAAAGTGAAAACATTTTGTCGTTTTGGGGGCTGTAGATGAATGGTGGTATCTTTTATGATATGCTGGAAGTGGTAAAATTCAAGCATAAACATCTCGGATGTCTAACAAAATATTTGAACTTAGAAGATGTACAATTACTGACCCTCAAGGTCAGGTAAACTTGGCATTTAGTCAACCTTGGAGAGACTGTTTCAAAAATTGGCCCCTCTTCTTTAACCCCCAGTGTGGGTACTGAATCTGTCTTCTTTAGGCTAAGACAGATTTGGAGCCTTAAGCTGTGATTTGGTCCTCGTATCACACACACAGACACACACCCATCTCCCAGGACGTTTGTGCATATTTCCCTTTTCAGAAACGGACACAGATTTTCTAAAGCAGAAAATGTATGACAGATACTGGAATTCCTCGTGCTCTAAATCTTTTCAGAAATAACTTGATCTTAGTAGTTAACATCACAGCATTGCTTTATTAGGTTTTTTAGGGGACACTGTATTTAGATTGGCTAGAGTTAGTGTATTCTGTGTGACTAGGTCCTTTGCTGGAAAAAATAATCTGGATCTGGCCAGGTAATATGGAAACAGTCATTTTACCTACCAGTGGGGTATTTTAAGAAGTAGGAAAGTAAGTTATTTTTGTCCAGATGGAACATGAAAACATATTTCATAATTTTCTTAAAGACATATATAACTAATAATGTTCGAGAGCCATATGCATTTATTACTTAATTGGAAGAAACTAGAATCTACAGATTCATTTTAAGCTCAAGAAGTAATGTGGCTAGTCATAAGAATCCTGCCAGAATGAGAATCTGACAAATGGTTTTAAAAATGTACCCAAAACACGAAAGTACATTTTTAATTTACCGTCCTGATAGCTTAGAATCTGTTTATAAGTAATGTTTCCTTTAACAGATTGCTTGGAATGGAAAAACTAGTAATGTGTTTTTTGTCATCCATAGAACTAAGAGAGTATATTGGAATATAATTAGCAAGACACCCGTGTGTTGAACATAGAAATTATGTAGAATACATGATCATTCATTCAGTCCCTGTTGAACATATTTCCTGAATATATTCTAGAATAAGGCCCTTACTAAGTGCTTGATAAATAAGGTGAGGTCCCCCGTCTTTGAAATTCAAGGGGTTTACTGGGTGCATTTACCAGTAGTTTGTTTTGAATTATTAAACATTTGAGGCTTTATTTTTTTATTTTTTCCAAGTTGAGAGGGAATAGTTCAGAGCCACTCTTTCTCATCTGTTTCTCATCTGCTCTCATTTTCTAACAGCTGAAGTGGTAGGGGTTAGGGATAGTCTCCGGCCAAAGCCTGGAGCCATGCTGACCAGCCCACAGGCTGATGCATGGAACAAGTACACATTGGAGTGATCTTCACATTTTGCTAATGTTGAAGTCATGCCCTATCTATTTCTGCTATAACAGGAGAAAATTACTCAAGTCCCATTGTTCTTTGGCAGCAAAGAGCGGTAATTCGGTGAATACTGGCTTTTTATTCTCCAGGGACATTATCAAGTGCCCAGAATTTCCTCAGTGCCACATGGAATGTAGGAGAAAAACATTCTTGAATGCCTTTGTAGTGTGTGAGCAACAATACTCACTGGATAGTATAAGCTTTTCAAAGTGGTATGGAGACCACTCTTTGTTCCTTCTGATTCCTCTGGCAGAGAGAGAGTAAACCAGGACTGGGACAATTCTGGACACTTAGTGATTCACCTTGTGTTTGTGAGCTAGATAGGACTTGAACAATGAAAGTGTCTTTGGAACACTTCTTTGGGGGGTGGTGTTGGTAAGGAGTGAGGCAGCATGTTTCATGCATGGTGCCTTAAGTCATTAGTAATAGCTTATACGCTACAGACACTCTAAAGCACTGTAAAATTGTTATGCAGCTGCTAGACCTGTTAGGGGTATATAATACTGTATTCAGTCTCACAGATAGACTGTATTTATTGAACTTGGCTTTCAAAAATTCTAACATTCATTGAACCTTTGTGACAGATATTGTTCCAGTTGTTTTATATGTATTTTATTTAATCCCCACAATCACTTTATAAAGTAGGTTCTGTTATTATCCCCATTTTACAGATGAGACTGAAGCACAAAAAGATAAAGTAACTTGTCAGTGTCACAGGTTTAAATGGCAGATTGAGAAATTGAAGCAGACCACCTGGCTGCAGATAGACAGCATTACGATGTATATATGACTGTAAGTGTTAGAAAAGCATCAGAGATTAAAAACAAAGCTGTTGAGTTACTTGTTGGATAGGTAGGTTCTTTGATATTTTATTTTTTCACATAAGTTTTCTATTTATACGTTCAGGTCAAATGGACAGAACTAAACTAAAAACTAAGTTAAGCATATAGACTGTACTATTATACTAAAAGATGATGCTACAATGCTAGATATGTGGTGGCAAGTAGGAACTACTTACTTGATTGGGTGCCTCAGTCATGGATGTGTCTTATATGTGTTCCAGTGTCAGTTTTTCCACATCTTGAACACAAAGAGCTTGGCCTTTTATAAGCTAATTACAAGGTCACGATCTCGCGGTCCGTGAGTTCGAGCCCCGCGTCGGGCTCTGGGCTGATGGCTCGGAGCCTGGAGCCTGTTTCCGATTCTGTGTCTCCCTCTCTCTCTGCCCCTCCCCCGTTCATGCTCTGTCTCTCTCTGTCCCAAAAAAATAAATAAAAACGTTGAAAAAAAAATTATAAGCTAATTACAGTATCGTACGTGTAATGGTTAATGTCTCTTCCAAGCCTCTGGTGCAGGTAGTCAGTCATGTAAAAAGAGCCAGTCCTTACCTGTTTGCCAACCTTGGGATCTGGATCACAGCCTTTGAAGTTACGCTTCATTGTGTCTTAAAAGCATTTTCTTAGATACCTGTTGATTATTGGCCTCAAATTTTTCCTGTAGTAAGGGCTTTTGGACCTGATGATTCGTTCTTTAAGTCTGTCTCGTTATGAAAAGTAAGTGGTGGTAGGTAAACCATTATATCCGTGTTGCAGACCTGGCCCTCTTTCTGAGCATCTGTGGTAAGGATCCTGTCTACCTCATTGCTTAACCCTTGACTATGCTTTTTAAGAAGTCCAGAGAACCTATTCCAGAACCTAAATGTGATGTCAGCTGTAGGATAAGTCTGAAAGACATAGGTGCACATAGTGTTCAAGCAGTCCTTTAATGGCAGGGTGCTTTGGAGAAAGCCTTATATTCTTATCCTTTTAAACAAATTTTAGGTTAGGATTCCAGAATATAAACATCACCACCATCATAATCACCATTATTGCTCTGTGGAAGACTGGCTGTAGCCACAATGTGTAATAAACTTTTCATGGTTTATGTGGTACCCTGTTGCTTCTGCATGGTCTCCTCACGTCCAAAACAAGGAGCTTTCTTAATTCAATTGAAAAAAGTATCTTGAGCAGCTGATAAAAATCTTACGGCTTAGGTATAATTTGTCTAGATTGTCTAGGTTTGTCTAGACATTGTCTTAGAGTGTAAGATTCCTTTTTTGTTTTTTGAAAGTTTATTTGAGAGAGGGAGAGAGAGAAACGCAAGCAGCCCAACACATGGCTCGATCTCATGAATCATGAGATCATGACCTGAGCTGAAATCGAGTCGGATGCTTAACCAACTGAGCCACCCAGGCGCCCCAGAGTGTTAGATTCTGGAAGGTCGGTATCTTTATCTTTTTCCTGCCTACTGCAGAACACAGCACAGCACAAAATAGCCAGTCAGAATTTGAAGCTTGCATAGTTGTCATTTAACTTTGTTATCTTTGAGGAAATGAAAATCATCAACAGATAATAGAATAATGTCTTCTTAATTATTACTGATCATAAATGACATTTTAGATTGCGTGCCTCTCTCCTTTCACAAGAATTAAAGATTGGATGTCTGGAATCACAGGTTGCTCAGGACTCTCAGGGAGAGTGAGGTACTCAGAGTCAACATCAAGCTTTTACCAGGAGGACTAGGCAGAGGAGGATAGGAAATTGTTTTTGTGTATATACTGTCACTGAATAAAGTGAATTTCTGAGCCGTACATAGCAGCCATGAGAAAGGGAGAATGGAAGTTTCTAGCGAACAAGAGTTAAAATTTGAGGCATGGAAGACCATAGTTCTTGTCTCGATGTGCATTGTTTGTGAGGGTAGGGAAACAGATAAATAACTCTCCCGTATTTGAGTGTTAGTATAATTGGAAACACCAGATTGTAATGTGTACATATCCTTTGACCTAACAGTTCTACTTTTTGGATTTTATTTAACCAGAGTTCTCGATGCAAGTTTGTGGAGAGATATATACTGATATGTTTATTGAAGAATTGTTTTATTTTGTTTAGTCAGTGATCTTTACTTTATGAATAAATGAGATCATTTTCATTTAGCAAGCATGTATCTACATCATGAATGTAAATAGGAATTTGGCATTTGAGAGATTTCAGATTTGTTTTAATATCAGAAAATGCAAGCAACTTCTTTATGGTTTTCTACGTTTCCATTTTTTCTGAAATGTGAAAACACATTAGACATATAATGGGTAGAAGTTTATTTTAAACTTTGCGAATTTGGGCATTAGAGAGGGAAAATGCCATTTTGCATTCATCTTCAACATGGCTGGTTCTGATGAAGACAGAGTAGATGGAAATCCACTGAGAGTACTCCTCTTTATCTTCCCTTCTCCAGTAGTAGTAAGTTAGTATCATTAACTATACGTACTGTTTGATAGCAGACCTGTTTCTTTCTTTTTTTTTTTTTTTAAATCTTTTATTTCTTTTTTGAGAGCGAGCGTAAGTGGGAGAGGGGCAGAGAGAAAAAGGGACAGAGTATCTGAAGCAGGCTCTGCGCCTACAGGATGACATTAGTGAGCCCAACGTGGGGACTGAACTCATGAACCATGAGATCATGACCTGAGCCAAAGTCAGACGCTCAATTGACTAAGCCACCCAAGTGCCCCCAGCAGACCTGTTTCTAATTTAGGGGTATATTTTTTCAAATATTTTCTTGCAAAATTCTGTTTTCTTCAAGAATTACTGTCAGTTTGGGGCGCCTGGGTGGCTCAGTCGGTTGAGCGTCCTACTTCAGCTCAGGTCATGATCTCGCGGTCCGTGAGTTCGAGCCCCACGTTGGGCTCTGTGCTGACAGCTCAGAGCCTGGAGCCTGTTTCAGATTCTGTGTCTCCCACTCTCTCTGCCCCTCCCCCATTCATGCTCTGTCTCTCTCTGTCTCAAAAATAAATAAATGTTTAAGAAAGAAAGAAAGGAAAGAAAGAAAGAAAGAAAGAAAGAAAGAAAGAAAGAAAGAAAGAGAAAGGAAGGAAAAAGAAAAAGAAAGAAAGAGAGAAAGAATTACTGTCAGTTTAGGGGTGCCTGGGTGGCTCAGTCAGTTAAGTGTTTGACTTTGGCTCAGGTCATGATCTTATGCTTCGTGGGTTCGAGCCCCATGTGGGTTCTGTGCTGTCCACCCAGAGCCTGGAACCTACTCTTGATTCTGTATCTCCCTCTCTTTCTGCCCCTCCCCTGCTCACGCTCTGGTCTCTCTCTCTCAAAAAGAAACATTTAAAAAATTAAAAAAAAATTATTGTCAGTTTATATTCCCACCACAGTATATTATGAATATTCCCATTTTGTAGTTCCTTCAACATTACTGCATATTAAAATAAAAAAAAACACTTTTGTTGTTTATTTTCTGATAATGAAAGAATTATAACTTATTGTTGAAATGTCAAATACAGAAAAAGATACACACTGTCTCTATCATACACTCATAAACACACGTGTGTAGTTCTCCATTCAGCAGCACCGACATTTTGGTGTATCCTTAGTGCATTTTTCTTTTCTAATCTTCCGTGTAGCCATTGCATTTTGGCTGCGGGTTGCTGGAACGGACGTGGAATGGCAGAGGCGCCGCGTTACTTGTGCGTAGCTTCCTCTCTCATCAGCTTGTGCTTATTCTTCAGCGGCACTGGTGTCATCTTTGCTCTTTCTAGGTTGGTTGGTTTGTTTTTAAATATTTGAGAAATGTGGTTGGAAAGGAACAATGGAACAGCAGGAGGAGGGGAGGATAGTTAAATAAAGGCTGGAAAAATTCCATTCTTGAGAAGCTGACAGACATGCCTGAGAAGTTTGATATACGTGAAGGAGCAGAATGAAACTAGAGTAAGAATACTTTGTCACTCAGGAAGAGTGCTCATTCAAAAACAAGTCGAAGTGTTACCGCAGGCAAATGATTTCCTGTGATCATGAAGGTACTCGCCTATGTTTTCCTGAAGTTTTGCTGTTTCACCTTTTGTATTTTTTTAACCATAAAAAAAATTTTTTTTAATGTTTATACATTTTAGAAAGCAAGAGCGAGAGCGAGAAAGAGAGAGGGAGAGCGAGCAGGGGAGGGGCAAAGAGAGAGGGAGACACAGAATCTGAAGCAGGCTCCAGGCTCCACGCTGTCAGCACAGAGTCCAATGCAGGGCTCGAATTCACGAACCGCGAGATCATGACCTGAGCTGAAGTTGGATGCCTAACTGACTGAGCCACCCAGGGACCCCTAACCATTTTTTTTTAAAGTAAGTTCTGTACCTAACATGGGGCTTGAGCTCATGACCCAAAGATCAAGAGTCATATGCTCCTCTGACTGAGCCAGCCAGTACCTCACTTTTTGTATTTAAGTCTGTTTTTTGTATATGGTGTGAAGAGGGGTCAGTTAGAAAACTAAGTTTTAGAAGATACCATTTACCATTTCATCGAAAAGCACTGAACACGTAGAATAAATCTAAAGAAAGATGTATAAGAAAAGGGGAAAGATCTATAAAAACTCACCATGGAAACTACAAAGGGTTGCTGAAGGAATTTGACTTAAGTAAATATGTCAGTTTTCCCCAAATTGATCTAAAGATTCAGTGCTGTTCCAAGGAAAGGCTCAGCAAGTGTGTTGTGTGTGTGTGTAAATTGAGAATTGAGAAATTGATTCCAGAATTTATGAGAATGGAAAGAACCAAGAATAGTGAAAACAAAGTGTTTTCAAATCATGGTTTGTGGACTCCTGAGTGTCCCTTAGACCCTTTCAGGGGTTTTGTGAAATCAAAACTATTTTATAACAATAGTTAAGATGTTATTCACCTTTTCACTGTTTTAGTCTTGCAAAAGCAGTGGTGGGCAAACTTAGTGTGAATTGCACCAGTGGCACTAAATTGTGCTAGAGTCATCGCTGTATTCTTCACCTCTGTGAATTTGCAATAAAACAAACAATAACCAAAATGACAAGTTCCACTTAAGAATGTTCTTGACAAGGGGCGCATGGGTGGCTCAGTCAGTTAAGCTTCCAAATCTTGATTTCAGTCCAGGTCATGATCTCACAGTTCATGGGATTGAGCTCCGTGTTGGGCTCTGGGCTGACAGTGTGGAACCTACTTGGGGCTCTCTCTCTCCCTCTCTCTATGTTCCTCCCCCACTTGCGTGCTCTCTCCCTCCCTCCCTCTCTCTCTCTCTCTCTCTGTCTCTCTCTCTCAAGATAAGTAAAATAAACATTTAAACAACAACAAAAAGAATGCTCTTGACAAAATGGTACAATTTATTATTTTAATAAATCTGAATCCCTCATGTCCTAAAACAAAACTGAAAAATTAACACATCAGATTAACCATTGTGCAGCGTAGAGGATCTAGTTCACTGCCATTCAGTATAGTGACGATGCTGTGTAACCATCACTGTTTCAATGGTTTAACTACCATTAAATGTCTCTTTAACATTCTGCCTCATGAAATGGGAAATACATGTAAATCACTTCTGTCATGTTTGAAAGTGTGATAGTTATCTTGAGAAAAAAAAAAATCTCATGACAGTCTTTGAAATGTAAGCCAAACTACCTGCTTTTTCCTAGAGTGCCGTTATTACTTGCAGTAACCACTGAAAGACAAACTGTGGTTATTTAGACACAAGTGGTTGATGGATGCCTTTTGAAAATGAAATAAACCTGAAAATCTAGCTGTCTGTTAAGCAACACATTGAAGAGATAGGCAAAAATGAAAAGAGTGCCACTGTTCTTGTGAAAAGTTTTTTGTTTTGGAAAAGACAGTAGTTGGGGGCGCCTGGGTGGCGCAGTCGGTTAAGCGTCCGACTTCAGCCAGGTCACGATCTCACGGTCCGTGGGTTCGAGCCCCGCGTCGGGCTCTGGGCTGATGGCTCAGAGCCTGGAGCCTGTTTCCGATTCTGTGTCTCCCTCTCTCTCTGCCCCTCCCCCGTTCATGCTCTGTCTCTCTCTGTCCCAAACATAAATAAACGTTGAAAAAAAAAAAAAAAATTAAAAAAAAAAAAGAAAAGACAGTAGTTGTTCATAACAAGTATTTGCTAATGTTCATTTTTATTTTAAATAAATTAGTAAATGTTAAATTTTTCTCACTTTGAATTTCTAACATGGTAAATATTGATTGATGTAACTCACAGAGGCAAATGTTCTTTGAGGTCCTCAATGATTTTTAGTAACGTAAAGTGATCTTGAGATCAGAAGGTTTGAGAACCATTGACAAAGTCAGTCTTGAACAAAAACTGTTAGAGATTTATATCAATCGATATTAAGACATTTGTATAGTTACAGTAATTAAAGCAAGATGGTATTAATAAGTGGATTGCGAAATAAGTGGAACAGAATGGAAAAGTCAGAACAGACCCACATACATAATACAACTTGATATTTGATGAAGGAACCACTGCAACGAGAAGTCTTTTCAGGAAATGGTGCCAAGTCATTTGGGTGATTACAGGGGAAAATAAACGAAGACTTCTCTTTTTCTTTCTTTCTCTACTTTTTTTTTTTTTTTTTTTTAGATTTTATATCTTTAACTTTTTGAGAGAGAAAGAGAGCATCCTCACTCTCCAAGCAGGGGAGGGACAGAGGGAGAGAGAGAATCTTAACCAGGCTCCACGCCCAGTGGGGAGCCCTACTTGGAGCTCAATCTCACCACCACGAGATCATGACCCAAGCCAAAATCAAGAGTCGGTTGGAGGCTCAACTGACTGGGCCACCCAGGTGCCCCTGCCCTTGCTATTTTTGTGACCAAATAAGGGTTTTGTTTCTTACCATTTGGATTTGCTGACTATATCCCCATTTTGTTCTTTACCATGTTCCATTCTCCCTCATATTTCTTGTGAATTGATAACTAGATATAGAGATGTGGTTCTATACACATGATGCATAATTGGTTTGGTATTGAATTTGGGGTTGAAATGTATTTTCCATCAAAACTTTGAAGGAATTACCCTACTGTCCTCAAATGTCTATTGTCACCGAACAGTAGTTTTATATCCAAACTTTCATATTACCTATTTTTTCCCTTCTCTTAAATCTTCTTTGAATTCTCTTACCAATAGATGAAAAATGTAATTCTCTCATTGTATCCAGAAGTTTCAGTGATGCCTCAGTATTGAGGATATTTGGTAGACCATTTTAATTGGATGATACTGGTCTTCCTTCATAGCTGGGAAATCTTTATTTTTTTTTTTTTTTTAATGTTTATTTATTTTGAGAGAGAGATAGAGAAAGAGAACGCAAACAGGGAAGGGGCAGAGAGAGGAGGAGGGAGAAACCTAAGCAGGCTCTGTGCCATCAGCAGAGCCCGACTTGGAACTCAGTCTCATGAACAGTGAGCTCATGACCTGAGTCAAAATCACGAGTTGGCTACTAAACTGACTGAGCCACCCAGGTACCCCTGGGAATTGTTTTCCTAACATTTCTTTCAAAACTTTTTTTCTTTCTAGTACTTAAATTGCTTATGTGTTAGCTCTCCTGGAGTTCTTGGTTTACTGTCTTTTCTCATATTTTCTGTTTTTGGTTCTAAGCTAAATCTTTGACTTTCATCTCCTAGCACATCTGACATTTTAATATTGCCAACTATATTTTAAAATTTCAGAGGCTTGGGGCTCCTGGGTGGCTTGGCTGGTTGAACGCCGACTTCAGCTCAGGTCATGATCTCGCAGTCTGTGAGTTGTAGCCCTGTGTCGGGTTCTGTGCTGATAGCTCAGAGCCTGGAGTCTGCTTTGGATCCTGTGTCTCCCCCTCTCTCTGTCTCTCCTCTCTCACTCATTCTCTCTCTCTCTCTCTCAAAAATAAACATAAAAAATGTTTTTTTAATTTCAGAGACTCAAACTATGGAAAGAGCCCAAATGTCCATTTTTCCGATGAATGGATGGGCTTTGCCTGTCATTTAATTCATTATTATTCTGTTGACACTCTAAAAATACTACCTTTCTTCCCCGTTAGAATGTTGGGGTGCCTGGGTGGCTCAGTCGGTTGAGCGTCTGACTCTTGATATCAACTCTTGATATTGGCTCAGGTCAAGATCTCAGGGTCTTGGGATCGAGTCCCACCCATGTCCCACCCACACTGAGCATGGAGCCTGCTTGGGAGTCTCTGCCCCCCTACTCAAAATAAATAAGTAAACTTTTATTTTTTTTTTTTTTAATTTTTTTTTTCAACGTTTATTTATTTTTGGGACAGAGAGAGACAGAGCATGAACGGGGGAGGAGCAGAGAGAGAGGGAGACACAGAATCGGAAACAGGCTCCAGGCTCTGAGCCATCAGCCCAGAGCCTGATGCGGGGCTCGAACTCACGGACCGCGAGATCGTGACCTGGCTGAAGTCGGACGCTTAACCGACTGCGCCACCCAGGCGCCCCAATAAGTAAACTTTTACAAAAAAAAGAATGCTGTTAAACTTTTCTCAATTAGGTCACTGAATAAATAACACTTTATAGTACTGGGATTTGTGCCTTTGTGTCTATTTGTGAAATGGAGTTATCAAACTGGGAAATGCAGAGTGACTCTGATAAGTTTATTCACCATTGAAAAAGACCTTTCCATCCAATTTTTTTTAAGGTTTATTTATTTTTGAGAGAGAGCGAGAGCAAGCACAAGCATGGGAGGGTCAGAGAGAAGGGGACAGAGGATCCAAAGTAGGTTCTGTGCTGACAGCAGCGAGCCTGATGAGAGGCTCAAACTCCCGAACCACAGGATCATGACCTGAGGTGAAGCTGGGCGCTCAACCGACTGAGCCACCCAGGTGCCCCATCCACTTTCAGAAGCTGGAATTTGAATTTTTTTTTTTTTTTTTGATTCATGTTTTACCTAGAACAAATAGTGTTTGAAGGTAGAACTTTTCTTTTAGGTGGTTATACGTATCAGAGACTAATAAATGAACAATAATTGCCTATCTATAAGCAGAGTTGTTTTTATTTTTATTTATTTATTAAAAAAATTTTTTTAACGTTTATTTAAAAAAAAATTTTTTTTAAACGTTTATTTATTTTTGAGACAGAGAGAGACAGAGCATGAACAGGGGAGGGGCAGAGAAAGAGGGAGACACAGAATCTGAAACAGGCTCCAGGCTCTGAGCGGTCAGCACAGAGCCCGACATGGGGCTCGAACTCACGGACCATGAGATCATGACCTGAGCCAAAGTCAGACGCTTAACCGACTGAGCCACCCAGGTGCCCCAACGTTTATTTATTTTTGAGACAGAGAGAGACAGAGCATGAATGGGGGAGGGTCAGAGAGAGAGAGGGAGACACAGAATCCGAAGCAGGCTCCAGGCTCTGAGCTGTCAGCACAGAGCCCGACGCGGGGCTCGAACTCATGGACCGCGAGATCATGACCTGAGCCGAAGTCAGACGCTTAACCGACTGAGCCACCCAGGCGCCCCCAGAGTTGTTTTTTAAACAAAAGAGTATTCCAGGAGTGCAAAGCTATAGTTAATAGATTAGAGTTTATGGGAATAGATGGGTTTAGGAATTGGTATAGTTGGGGATAGTATATCCATATATGGTTTGAAGGAGTGCTGGGAGTAACCTGGTATCCAAAGGTAATGGATAATAGAGCAGATTTTTTTTGTGGTTGTTCTCGGGATCACAAGAAAATTGATCAGCCCCCTCCTTTTGAAGATGTAAACATTGGTTGGAAGAACAAATATTGTTAAAATGTCTGTACTACCCAAAGCAGTGTACAGATTTGATGCAGTCTCTATTAAAATACCAACAATATTTTTCACAGAACTAGAACACACAATCCTAAAATTTGTATGGAACCACAAAAGACTTCTAATAGGCAAAGCAGTCTTAAAAAAGAATAACAAAACTGGAGGTATCATAATTCCAGGCTTCAAGTTATATTACAAAGTGGTCATACTTAAAACAGTATGGTACTGGCATAAAAAGATAGACACAAAGATCAGTGGAACAGAATAGAAAACCCAGAAATAAACCCACAGTTATATGGCCAATTAATCTTTGACAAAGGAGGAGTGAATATACAATGGGAAAAAGACAATCTGTTCAACAAATGCTGTTGGGAAAATTGGGCAGCTAACTATGTGCAAAAGAATGAAACTGGGCCACGTTCTTTCTCCATACACAAAAATAAACTCAAAATGGATTAGAGATCTGAATATGAGACCAGAAACCATAAAAATCCTTGAAGAGAGCATAGGCAGTAATTTCTCTGTCATCAGCTGTACAACATGTTTCTAGATATGTCTCTTGAGGGAAGGGTAATACAAGGCAAAAATAAACTATAGGGCTACATCAAAATAAAAAGCTTCTGTACAGTGAAGGAAAAAATCAACAAACCCAAAAGGCAGCTTACTGAATGGGAGAGGATATTTGCAAATGACATATCTGATAAAGGGTTAGGATCTAAAATATATAAATAACTTATACAGCTCAACACCCAAAAAACAGATAATGCACATTAAAAAATGAGCAGAAGATCTGAGGAGACATTTCTCCAAAGAAGGCATATAGATGGTCAACAGACACATGAAAAGATGCTCAACATCACTCATCATCAGGGAAATGAAAATTGGAACTACAATGAGATAACACCTCACACCTGTCAGAGTGGCTAAAATCAAAAACTCAAGAATCAACAAGTGTAGGTGAGGATGTGGAGACAAAGGAATTCTCTTGCACTGTTGGTGGGAATGCAAACTGGTGCACCAACTCTGGAAAACGGTATGGAAATTTCTCAAACAATTAAAAATAGAATTACACTATGGTCTAGTAATCTCACTACTGGGCATTTTCCCCAAAAAAAAAAAAAAAAAAACTAATTCAAAGGGATATGTGCACTCCTTTGTTTATTGCAGCATTATTATTGTTATTATTTTAGAAAGAGAGAGAGTGGGGGAGAAGGGCAGAGGGAGAGAGAGAATATTAAGCAGGCTCCCTGCTCAGTGTGGAGCATGATATGGGGCTTGATTGCACAACCTTAGCTGAAATCAGAGTTGGACGGACACTCAACTGACTGAGCCACTTAGACGCACCACAGCATTATTTACAATAACCAAACTGGAAGCATCTCAAGTGTCCACTGATAGATGAATGGATAAAAAAGATGTCACTCACTCACACACACACACACACACACACACGAATATGAATCAGCCATGAAAAAGAACGAAACCTTGCCATTTGCGGCAACATGGATAGAGCTAGAGAATATAATGCTAAATGAAATAAGTCAGTCAGAGAAAGACAAATACCATACATGATCTCACTCATAGGTGGAATTTAAGGAACAAAACAAGCAAAAAAAAAAAGAGAGAGAAACCGACAAACAGACTCTTAACTGTAGATAACAAACTGATGGGTACCATAGGAGAGGTGGGTAGGAGAATGAGGGAAATATGTGATGGAGATTAAAGCATACACTTAATCGTAATGAAAAACGTGGGGCACCTGGGTGGCTCAGTCAGTTAGACATCAGACTGTTGATTTTGGCTCAGGTCATGATCTCATGGTCGTGAGATTGAGCCGTATGTCAGGCTCTGTGCTGAGCATGGAGCCTACTTGGGACTCTGTCACTCTCTCTCTCTCTCTCCCCCTCCCTCCCTCTCTCTCTCTCTTTCTCTCTCTCTCTCTCTCTCTGCCTTTCTCTTTCTCTCAAAATACACATTTAAAAAATCATAACGAGGGATGTCTGGGTGACTTAGTTATGTGTCCAACTTCATCTCAGGTCATGATTTCACGTTTGTGGGTTCAAGCCCCGCATCAGGCTCTCTGCTGATAGCTCAGAGCCTGGAGCCTGCTGCAGATTCTGTGTCTCCCTCTCTCTGCCCCTCTCCTACTTAGTGCTCTGTCTCTGTCTTTCAAAAATAAATGTTAATTTTTTTTAAATAATAAAAAATATATTCAAAGTTTAAACATTGAGGAGGGATATGTGATATATTGACATGGTTCAAAATCAAAATCTGGGATACACAATAAAGTGTCTCACTCCTATACAGTCCCCTGGCCCATCACTGTTTCTAGAATCTTACGTATGCTTCCAGAAACAATTCATGCATATAGAAGCAAAGAAGTGTGTATGTTTGTGTCTGTAGTAAATCATGGAATAAATTGTGATGCTATTCTATGTTGTGAGCATGCTATAATGACTCCTGTATGAGTCGTGTCTTTCCATAGTGCAGCTTTATTCAGTCACGGCAAGGTAAACACAATTGTAAAGCAGGTTTAGGATTCCAAACTCAGTGACATTTCACTATGTGTTCAACTTGCCTTAGTACAGGGCACACTGAGCAAAGCACAATACGAAGTCACACAGCAAGCAAGATACAGTTAGGGATAAGTTAACGAACCAAATGCAAAGTCAGTCTGTGAGTGTGTAGTTGAGATCAGACCTCGGTCCCATCCAGGTCAGCTCTTGGTGCTTACTGTGTATTATGTTCATTCAACCAGTGGAGCATCTCTGTTAGGGTCACAGATCAGTCAGGCATAGCCTTCGGGAGTTGCCTTTTTAATGTGGTCAGATCATGGAAGGCTCAGCATCTGGAGAGTCTGACAGCTTGCTGCGAAGTCCTTCCTTTTTAAAGAGTTTTAGTTGGGCACCTGGGTGGTTCAGTCCATTAAGCCTCTGACTTCAGCTCAGGTCATGATTTCGCAGATCAGGAGTTTGAGCCCCCACATCTGGCTGATAGCAGAGAGCCTGCTTGGGATCCTCTGTCTCCCTCGGTGTCCCTCCTCCACTTGCTCTCTCTCTAAAATATAATAAATAAACATTAGGAAAACACAGTTTAGTCAGTCTTGGGCCTTTGCAGGTTTCTTCTTGTTATCAGCTCTTAGTTCTTCCAGACTCTCTTGGCTTTGCTCTGGTTATCAGTTTTGGATGCCATCAGCCTGTGGTGGTTTCAGTGATATCTGGTCTTAGCTGTAACACCCTTGGCTGCTTGTGTCACTGCTTGACATAAGTCACTGTTTATCTTGAGTGACTCCATCTTGCTTTCTACATTGTGCTTTTTTTTTTCAGAGGGAGAGAGAGAGAGAGAGAGGCTTGCAACTGAGTAAGGGGCAGAGGGATAGAGAGAGAGAAGTAGGGCTCACTTGAAACGGGTCTCATGCTCACTGGATTCGGGCCTCAAGCTTACCCGAAGCGGGGCTCTTGCCCCAATGTTGGACTCGAACTCACAAACAGAGAGATCATGACCTGAGCTTAAGTCAGATGCTTAATGACTAAGCGATCCAGGTGCCCTATACATTGTGCTTTTCAAATGAAATATCTTGAGGGGCGCCTGGGTGGCGCAGTCGGTTAAGCGTCCGACTTCAGCCAGGTCACGATCTCGCGGTCCGTGAGTTCGAGCCCCGCGTCAGGCTCTGGGCTGATGGCTCACAGCCTGGAGCCTGTTTCCGATTCTGTGTCTCCCTCTCTCTCTGCCCCTCCCCCGTTCATGCTCTGTCTCTCTCTGTCCCCCCAAAAAATAAATAAACGTTGAAAAAAAAAATTTAATAAATAAATAAATGAATGAATGAATGAATGAATGAAATATCTTGGGCATAATTCCATATCAGATAATAAGGATCTGCTTCACCTTTTCTATAGTTGTTTCATATGTCTAATTTATTTAATCCTAATTAATAGATACTTGGTTCATTTTAGCTTTTTGCTGTTAAAATAATACTGCAAAGAATAAACTTTGGCATAGGTCCCTTCACATGTGCGTGGTTGGGTGAAGATGTACAAAATAAGTCATATCAAGTAAAATAGATTAAAATCTCCCAATTATATTTTCTGGATTTTGTATTCATTCATATTTCTGTGTTGATCAAAACAGGGAGATTCAAGTAAAAGGATTTGTAATTTGTAAATTTAGGTCTGTTGAGGCCTTTTTTGTCATATTCCCGGAAAACAAAAATTTTTTGCGGGGGCGACTGTGTGGCTCAGTTGGTTGAGTGTCCAACTTTTGATGTCAGCTCAGGCCATGAACCCAGGGTCACAGGTTTAAGCCCCGTGTTGGGTTCTGCACTGAGCCTGGAGCCTGCTTGGGATTCTCTCTCCCCCTCTCGCTCTGTCCCTCTGTTGCTCATTCTCTCTTTCAAATTAAAAAAAAATCTTTTTTTCAGTGTTAATTTATTTTTAAGAGATAAGGAGACACAGAATATGAAGCAGGCTCCAGGCTCTGAGTTGTCAGCACAGAGCCCGAGGCAGGGCTTGAATTCATGAACTGTGAATCATGACCTCATCGGAAATGTGATGCTTAATCAACTGAGCCACCCAGGCTCCCCCCGCAACCCCCCCGCAAATTTTTTTAAGTAAGCTCTACACCTGATGTGGGTTTGAACTCATGATCCCACATGCTTTACTGACTAAGCCAGCCAGGCAACTTGAGAAAACAATTATTTTTAAATGTTTATTTGTTTTTGAGATAGAGCAAACGGGAGGGGCAGAGAGAGAGGTTCACAGAGGATCTGAAGCTGACTGCAGAGAGCCTTAAATTTAGTGACTTAAATTCACGAGCACCAACTGCGAGAACTTGACTTGAGTAGGATGCTTAACTGAGCCACCCAGGCACCCCGAGAAAACAATTTTTAAAAGACTTAGGTTTATTGAAAAATAGTAATGCCAACTTTTATTTGTAATTTCTTTTTATTTATTTATTTATTTTTTTTTTGAGAGAGAGGGTGCAAGTGATGGAAGGGCAGGGGAAGAGAGGAGAGAGAAGTGGGTCTCGTTTTTTTACCTGAAGCGGGCTCCAGCTTACTGTCTGTGGGATTTGAGCTCGCAAACTGTGAGATCATGACCTCAGCCGAAGTCAGATGCTTAACAACTGAGCCACCCAAGTACCTGCTAACTTTTAATTATATAATGAAATAGCACTCCACTTGAATTAACAGACTCTTTTCAGTTTAGCTGTTAATGTTAACTCATTCAGAATCTAAAAAAATTTCTAATAAGGAAGTTTTCTTCCTGTACATTTTATTATGCCAGTATTTTAAGATGTTAGATTTTTTGCAATTTTATTGCTATTTGTAAACAATTTGAATTAGTGAAAATGATACTATTGAAGAGTACAAGTAGTGTTGCTTAAGAAACTAACATAAGGAAGTTAATTAGTGTGAGTAAACTCATAGGATTGCTTAGTGGAAGGATGTGAGAAAAAAATACAGTGAAGAGAAAAATCGTATTACAGTTTAACATTCTTTTTAATGTGTATTTATTGGGGAGGTGGGTGGGGAGGTGGAGGGGCAGAGAGAGAGGAAGACACGGAACCCGAAGCAGGCTCCAGGCTCTGAGCTGTCAGCACAGAGCCCAACGCCGGACCTGAGCGGAAGTCAGAAGCTTCACCGGCTAAGTCGCCCCACAGTTTAACATTTTATTTTTATTTTATTTATTTATTTATTTTTTTAAATTTTTTTTTAACGTTTATTTATTTTTGAGACAGAGAGAGACAGAGCATGAACAGGGGAGGGGCAGAGAGAGAGGGAGACAGAGAATCGGAAGCAGGCTCCAGGCTCTGAGCTGTCAGCACAGAGCCCGACGTGAGGCTCGAACTCACAAACCGCGAGATCATGACCTGAGCCAAAGTCGGACGCTTAACCGACCGAGCCACCCAGGCACCCCCACAGTTTAACATTTTAAAGCCCATGTGTTTAGCACACTTTCTCTTGAATGTTGTCTTTGTATGGGAAAATCTTTACTTTGAAAGGATCATTTTATCCTCTGTGGGTTGAAGTGTTTCTTTCTCCGACCAGAGTCCCAGTGCAGAAAAGCATATATTCTACGTGTTATCCTGCATGGTTGTGGAAGGGCCTTGGTAATCAAAACAGTTTGTCATCCTGTCCCAGGGAAGAGGATCTTCCTAATAACTGCTGCCTTCTTTTGGACATTCCACTTTGTCCTAGCTATAAAAGGGAAAAGTGGCACCAAGAGAAGGATTTTTTCACCCTTGAATTCCTTCTTTGTAGTTTGTTTCATATTTGTTATCAAATCTCCAGAATCATGCCAAAGCTTTGTTGCTTTGGCATTCTCTACGTACCACGGACAGAATAGAATGAGTTTTTCAAAACACTGTGTGTCACTTTTCTTTGCAGAATCATCTTTGTTTTTGTTTTTGGCCTTCTTTAGTTTTTATTTCTTAACATCTGTTAAAGAAGTATTAGAAAATGTATCTTTAAATAGAAGTATTTGAAGGATTCCAGATTTCTTTCTCTGTTTTTGTCCTTTTTATAGTCTAAAGATCCATAAAATCATATTCTTTCACTTATATCACTTCTATGACACAGTCCTTATGTGTTTGTTATTAAGGTATAGTTAGCCCATGGTTCATCAGTTCTATAATGCAGACCAGTGATTCTCAACAAGGGACAGTTTTGTCTCCTGGGGACCATTCATTAAAGTCTGGGAAGATTTGGTTGTCTCAGCTACGTGTGGGGGAGCTACTGTTACCCAGTTGGCAGAGGCCAGTGATGCTGCTAACACCGTACGTGCATGGGACAGCCCCCCACAGCAAAGAATTACCTGGCTTCACGTGTTAATAATGCCAAGGTCGAGGGACGCCTGCATGGCTCGTTTGGTTAAGCATCTGACTCTTTGTAGCTCAGGTCATGGTCTCATGGGTCTGGCTCCCTGCTTGGGGTTCTCTGTGCCTCCCCTGTGTGTGCATGCTCTCTCTCTCTCTCTCTCTGTCTCTCAAAACAAATAAATAAACATTAAAAAAAAATAGTGCCAAGGTTTAGAAAACCTAATATAGAGTCATGGTAAATAATCTTTGCTTCCTTGGTATATATATTATGTATATAAATTTATGCACTTCATTTAATTAGGATCCCCCCTGTTACTTTAAATTTAAATAGTATTTTTTTTTTTTTAAGATTTATGTTAGAGTTTTTAAAATGTTTATTCAGTTTTGAGAGAGAGAGTGCAAGCAGGGGTGGGGCAGAGAGAGACTGGGACGGCGCGGGGGGGGGGGGGGTGGTGGGGGGGGTGGACAGAGGATCCAAAGCAGGCTCTACACCAACAGCAGTGTGCCTGACACAGGGCTGGAGCCCACGAACCTCGAGATCATTACCTGAGCCAAAGTCGGACGCTTTACTGAGTGAGCATCCAGGCGCCCCTAAATTGTATTTTTAAAAATCAAACATATGTATATAGCTGTGTAATAATATCCAAAGCAGTTATAAGCAGAGTCCCCCCAACATAGTCATTTTCCTGCATTTATACCTCTCTTACACTGCTTACTCTTACTTTTTCAATTGTAGAAATTTCTGCTTTCTCTTCTCTATTTCCTTTCCCTCATGTTTCCAATGTATCACAATTTTTCTTTAACTTAATAATCAGTCTTTGTATTTTACGAACATGTAAGGATTCCCCACATATTCTTTCTTGTACAGCCTTTTGTTTTCCTTGGACTTAATAATTGTTCTGCCTTTGTTTTCCTTCTTCTTTATTCTTTTAGTAAGATATATACCCAATGTGGGACTCGAACTCATGACTCTGATACCAAGAATCACATGCTCTACTGACTGAGACAGCCGGGTGCCCCTTTTGCCTTTCCTTTCAATTAGTCTTCTAAAATGTAAAAAATTCTTAGTCCTTGCTTATCTTGAAAATGTTTTCTACACTTAGCTGCTGATTTTTTTAGGCATTAAATTTTGATTTGGGAATCCTTTCATTCAGAATTTTGAATCTCCTTTTGTCCTATTTTACAGTATTGCTGTTGTGAAATATCATTTTCTGAAAGCATTTTGGATCTTTGAACTTCATTTTTTAAAAATTTGGATTAAATACTGTTTAAAACTGTCTGTTCGCTGAATTTCCAATCACAGAACTTAGCATTGTTTTCAATATGAGAAAATGTTCAGAATCCAGAACAACTGTAAGACTCATAAGGCCATTGAGAAAATGCCTTTCTATCATGAAAAACTATTGTCTTTCATTGAACAAGGAAAGTTTAGTCAGACTCTGCATCTGTAGTAGGGGTTTTTCAAGTTCATTATGCCTAACAATCACCGGGTGATGCTTGTTTTTCCATGTACTTTCCTTGATCCCTCCCTGAGATCTTTGGATTCAGTAAATCTGACTAAGGATCACCTGGTGATTCTTCCTAACCACGAGGATTTCTCGATCCCTCCCCAAGATGTTCGGCTTCAATAAATCTGGTGTGACACTAAGAAATTTTCATTTTCCTAAGCAGGGACCCTGGTGGTCCTGCACCATTATTCTACAAGCTGGAGTGGTATGGAACCGAAAGTCTTTAGGCACTGGGGAAATGGATGCTAATTTAAACTTCTTCTTTCATGTATACAAATAGGTAGCATCTTTAAATAAATCTGTAACCTGGGTGCGCCTTTTGCATGTGGTTTTTGAATCTGTGGGAGTATACTGAACATCCTCTTAAGCAGATAGGCTGATCAGAACCTGCCATTAAACACAGGATTGCGTTGTGTCATAATTATTTATTCACATGTCTCTCTGTCCCAACACCCTGCCCAGTTTCTGAAGCAAACAGAGTATGTTTTTAAAACCTTTTTCAGTGAAAAATTCTGTGTTACTGTATATAGTTGCTTGTAGAAAAGCAACATAAATAATTATACAGGCCTGGAGTGACTTTTCTTCGTATTAAGGTCTTTGATGTGTTTTATGTTTATATCGTCATGTTTGGGTATCTTTGTTCTTTACGGACTAAAGTATGGTGGAAGAGCACAATTAGGGTCATTGCTTGAGATTCAGCATAAATCAGTTGGGTTATCTATATTCACCGTTTGATAATAGTTCCTTTAGTTTGGGGTTAGCTTAAAATTCATCCTATTTCTTTTTCTGTGAGCCAAGATTTGTTCAGCATAAAGGAAGCCAGCTCTTTACATCTCTTTTTAAGCTACCTTTATCAACAACTCTTGGCGTGGTAGTACATCTGTTAATTACATATTCATATTTACTTCATAAAATAATTCTGACTCAACTTCCTGCTTTGTTAGCTGTTAGTATATGTATTTGAATATTTTAAGTGTCAGATTTTCATTTTCCTTTTAAAAAAAATTTTAATGTTTATTTATTTTTGAGAGAAAGAGACTGAGCGTGAGCAGGGGAGGGGCAGAGAGTGAGGGAGACCCACAGACTCCTAAAGAAGGCTCCGGGCTCTGAGCTGTTGGCACAGAGCCTGAGGTGGGTCTCAAACTCATGAACTACGAGATCATGACCTGAGCCGAAGTTGGATGCTTAACCCACTGAGCCACCCGGGTGCCCCTCAGATTTTCATTTTTAATTTGGGAGAAAAATACATAGCTGCGGTAAAGAAAACTTACAGATGAAAAATCATGCATTATTTTTTTCATCTTTGCATAAAAGCTACATTAACCCAAATAACTTGTATTTTAGGTTGGCTGGGTATCCTCGTGATTTTGCAGTCCTGTTGTATCTCTAAAAGAGTACATAACCAGTGTTTTCTTATCTCCTAATATAAATATGAAAATAGTGGTTTGATGATTCAGTTTAAATCCTCTTGTCATTTCAGACAGTATGGAAGAAACTCTTAAGTAGGCTGTATTGTTTGTGTAAATTCTCAGTGTCTGTTAACCCTTGAAATTCAAGTGACTGTTGAAGAAAGTGGTATCTATTAAGATGACATTCAGCTTTTGCTCCTCTGCACTTAAAAAAAAAAAGTGGCTTTAGAGACCTTTAAAAAACAAGATTTTATTTCTTCTAGGTAATTAAGTATTAAATGTTAGAAATACTGCTTTGTCAGCTGTTGCAGAGGCAAAAAAAAAACCTAGACGAAACCTATTTTTGGAAACCCACTTATGCACATTGCATGTGTTAGGAGCACACCCACAGGTCACAGAAGTTCTTCTGTGACAGCTGTAGATGTGCAAACCTCAGCGGAGCAATTTCCCTGCGCGTTATTCTGTCCTTTCCACGAGCATGTCAGGTAATTGTTGACTGTGAGTGTTGTTATATGCTCCGAAGTAATGTTAATTTTTCTGCTTCAGTAATTTGCATGAATAAAATATAGTAGAAAAACCAAAAACCCTTATAACTCTCGCTAACTAAGTTAGAGATTTGAGAAGATAATATGGAAATAACACATGTTCTCAGAAGTCTTTTGAAGTTATATTAACTATAGATGATTACCAGAAAAAGATGTTTTTATGAGGGTTAAACTTTTTTAAATTTAAGGAATATACATTTGGAAAATGTTTGGTAAACTGTAATTTTTGACCTTTGTGTTAGTGTTTTTTACATTTTATTTTGCTTTTGGTAATCTTTTCCTTTGAATTGTTTTTCACTCTGGTGTTCCAACAGCCTGCTCTTTTAGCTTCCCATTCAATGTATATGTGACGATTTGTTTTTGCTTGTTATTTTGTGGGGAGCAAGAAGTGACTTGTTTACAAAATCAAATAACATTATGGCATTTAAACAATATTTTGTGAGTCCTAACCAATTATCTGCAACTTGAATTGTCTACCAAATTTCTCCTGTTAAATTCGTAGGTCTACAGAATTTTTCAAGATAGTGAGGATAATTGAAAACGAATTTGTAATAAATGCCTCTACTTGGATAACTTCAATTTTTCTCAAGTCTGGACAAGACTGTTTTTTGTTTTTTTAATAGACATTCGTTTTCAAACTCACACCAAGGGCTGTGATCAAAGGTAAATGCCATCAGACTTCAAGGTCTTTGAATCTGTAGGTCTTTATTTTGCCCCCTACTTTATAGCAGTGTATTTAAATTTTAACTAGGCTTTAGAGCAAGGTCAATAAAGGTAAGCTAGTTAATCCTGATGAATGTATATTATTTTTAGGTCCTCATATGCGGTGGCTACTTAAAAAAAAACCCGAAGATTATTTAGGTACTGGTTTGCATGGTGAAGTCTTTGTCTAAAGACTCCTTGTATAAAATCACCTCATAGTAACTTTTTATAGATTCAGAAACTCACTTTTAATACGAAGGTTTCATTGTACTCCTTTTTTTTTTCTGTAATAATTAGAAAATACCCGTGAAGTGTTTTATGTCATAAAATTTACTGCCTAACAACAGTTCCTTCCACAGGTTAGCCTCGCAGTAAATGCCTACAAAAACAGTCTTATTTTTTATGTTCTACGACACCAGGATTGTAAAGCGAGTCTAAGTGTATACATTTACGTATATTTGTAACTGCCATCTAGTTTCTTAATAGTAACTTTACATTCTGAATATTCCTGACTTTGTATATGTCATCGATGTGAAGGTGAGGTGGCCTTTCTGACATTCATTCACTTTTTCCCTTTTTCAACAGGGGAAAATGCAGTGTTGCCCTTCTGAATGAGACAGAGTCAGTATTGTCATATCTTGATAAAGAGGTAATTCACAATTGCACTTATTTTATGTTTTTTTCCCCCTTGATTTCACATGAAGCCTATACCTTTAAATGTATTTCTTCTGTACCAAACTATTGCACCGGGAGAGCAGCATTATATAAAAGTGTAATGACCAGAATACTTTTGGATAATTTTATTTTTCTGGTTAACTGAGAGAAGAGTTGGCAAAAACTTCTGTGCCGTCTTTTTTAAGCTGGTAATGAAAGGCTTTATAAGGTATGATGATGTAGTTGGTAGCAGTAGAAATATTTTTGGCTTTATGAAATAAGTGACTTTTGTGTACTCAATCCTCCTCCCTGTTTTTTGTTTTTGTTGTTGTTTAAATAAAGAGTTTTTATTTTAGGCTTTTTCCAGATGAGATCCTAGCACTGGTGGTCTGCTTTCTTTCCTAGAATCTCAATAAACTTTGTCAACTACAAGTGTTTCCTTCTGTGAACTTCAACAAGAGACATTTTAAACCTATTTTCACAAGTTGGGTGAGAACATATACTTCATTAGAAGGAGGAAATTCCTGTAAACAGAACATTCCACAATGAGAAAATTTTTACTGTTGACATTTTAAGATTTAACCTTTATGTTTTTGTTTTCCCAAATCTTTATGTATGTATGTATGTATGTATGTATGTATGTATGTATGTGTGCGTTTAAAGAATTAAAGGGATATATTAAAAAAATTTTTTAATGTTTTTTCAATATTTATTTTTGAGAGACAGAGCATGAGCGGGGAAGGGGCAGAGAGAGAGGGAGACACAGAATCGGAAGCAGGCTGCAGGCTCTGAGCTGTCAGCACAGAGCCCGACGCGGGGCTCGAACCCACGGACTGTGAGATCATGACCTGAGCCAAAGTTGAACGCTTAACCGACTGAGCCACCCAGGCGCCCCCCCCCCCCAAAATTTTTATTATACTTAAAAGTGTTGTCCCTGAAAGGATTGATGCAGACATGTGGAACTACTGTACGTTAGAAAATTGAACAGAGAAAACTAAGAGGAGGTAAATGTTCAAGGCAGAAAAAAGGTTGATAGTCTTTATAACTTACTCTTGTGAAATTTAGAAAAGAAGGTAATAGTGTTTGTTGTCAGTCAACATGTGGAAAATAATATGGATAAAGAGAATGCTCAGGTGTTACCATTAGTTCATAGAAGCAGGAATAAAAGGAGGAAACATGAGTATGTTTCAGTTTATTTTACTGGTGTATTTGGCTGTTAAGACGGTGTAATTTTTTTAAAAACGTGGTATTTTTGCTGAACTCAGGAACCTGAGATCAAGACCTGAGCTGAGATCAAAAGTCGATACTTAACCAACTGAGCCACCCAGGCACCCCTTAAAGGACAACTTTCTAATCACAATGTTTTCCTTTTAGAAAAATTAACATTACCTTTTACATTTTAAGCGATTTCCCATATTGGCACATGTAAATTTAAGGAGTCTTAAGCAACTTTTGTGGCCCTAAGTAAGAATTTCATTTTATTTTGCTGTATAGTATGGCAAAATCCCATTTTTCTAGAATACTATACTAACCTGTTTTACACAATAAAAGTGACCAGAAGTATGTGTACCTTGAAAGCCCATACTGTGCCAACGGCAGCAGCGTCAGTCACCCTAGTAACATTCTTTGTTGCTCCTGTCTTACAAAACAAACAATTCTGATTACATATTGATCTCCCTCCATCAGCCTATTGAGCAGGTTGGTTTATATATTCTGCAGATTTTTTTTCTTTTCCCCAGGTAGACTTTTTTTTATATGCATAAATTGTCATATTGTTGTGTTTGATTCTTTAGTCTTTTCTTCTGACCGTGACCCATGCAGAAGAATTCTGAATGGATGGTATCGCCTTGTCTGTTTCTCTCCTTTCCCTTTATCACAGTCTGTAAGGAGAAAGCTTTACAATCTGGTAGATTATCTCTTATTTGTAGCTTGCTCGGCACGGTCTTGGTAAAGTGCTGATGGTAGGAGCAGACCCCTCCAGCATATAATGCAGAGAGTTGTATAGTAGATAACCCTCAGAATCATAGCAGGAAGCAGGGACAAGACCTTTTAAGACCTTCAGTAGTGATGCAGAATTCAGCAAAGGCCTGGTAGCCTGGTCATTTTATCCATTAGACACAGTAACTAGGGCCTTTTTGCGTTTTAAAGAACCTTGGAAAGTTGGTGGGTGTGCTGGTGGTGGTAGGTAGTTACGTTTATATGCCTATTTATATATAAATATGAATGTTTCAGGATTCAAAGGAGAACTGCAGAATTGGAATTAATAGATGCTCCATGAAATAATGCAATGTGACATTTTAATTAGGAAACTGTATGTAAGCTCAGCTCTTCTAAACTTTAATGTGAAATGTGTATCCATTTGAGTATGTTGATGAAATGTGGGTGGACACTCCAGAAGTAAGGGCGCCTTGTGTCCTCGTTGTTTGGTGTGGGCTTTAGAGATTTAAATGATTGCTTGATTCAGGTGTCTTACCTTTGACTTAGAGCTTAGCTTTGCTAGCTCAGAATCTGTTTTAGAGCAGTTCATTGGTTTTCTTTTAGACTAAAACAACAAAACTTTATAATCTACCTTTATTGTTTGCTATTTGTTTTTGCTTGATTTAATTTTACACTGTTTTACATGATGACCCTAACATTGTTCTCTTCTTCAAGATTCATGAATTTATTCACCAAAAGGAAATTTTATATACTCTCTGAAGTTTTATGATTTCATTATCATGACATGGGCCTCATTGCTTTATAAAAAGTAGAAGGAGTTGAGCTTACCTAGATATTTTCTGTCATTTTTTCTCAGGATACCTTTTTCTATTCATTGGTCTACGACCCTTCAGTGAAAACACTATTAGCTGACAAAGGTGAAATCAGAGTGGGACCTAGATATCAAGCAGACATTCCAGAAATGCTCTTAGAAGGTATGTTTTCCTTTGGGTTTCAAGTCCTATGAAAACAAATATGTCTTGAAACTCAAATATTCTTTTCCTCATATGGGAGAGGAGTCTTTTGGGCTAAAGTTTAAAAGTTACAAGTTCTTCCCCTTGTAGAAATACAACAAATAACAACAGAAAATAATTTATTTGATCAATTGTTTGATTTTTATTTTACATTTTTGTGAGTTTTCTGGCTGGGTTTTCCTTTTAAATGCAACTTCTAGAATGTTCGTATCGTTGAACTTGTGTCTTCATGTGATATGTACATGCCTTGAAATCCTGAATGCTCCTAAATCATCTAACTGAGGTGCCTGGAATCTAGTGAACAGTTATGTTTTGGTGGGGATTTGGGCTAATCTGGGTAGTTATGTACTGGAGAGATTCAGAGCTTTGCATTTCAAAAATATCTTCCTAACAAGACAAATTTTTCTTTCTCCTGTTAAAACTGTACACTCAAACCTTTATTTTCTGATTTCAAAAGTAAACATTCTTAACATTAAAAAATGAAACACAGAAATGTATAATGTAGGAAATGAACACCATCTGCTCTCCTTCATTCCAAACCCATATTTAATCACTATGGTCGTTTCGGGTGTGTTTATTTGGTTCACGCTGGCTTACCCTCCGTCCAGGAAGGGTCCACATGCAGTGCCATGTTGCATATGTTACTCTGCAACTGCTTTCTTCAGTTAACCGCATAACTTTAGTACTTTTCCCTATGAGTACAGTGACTTTTATTCTTTTCACTAACTGTGCAGGTCTTAAATTTGCATGGATGTACTATAATTCCCTCTTCCAGCCCCCTATTGGTAGACTTTTAGGCATTTATGTTTTCGATGTTACAAATTGATGCTGCTAGAAAAGCTATACCTACATATTTTTTTCAAGCATAACTTCTTGGAAGTGAAATGGTATATACATTTTACATATTGAAAATGCTCCTTTGCTCTTCAAAACAACTATTACTATATTATGAAAGAACCAGGTGCTTTCACCAACAATGATTATGAGGAATTTTTTCACCCTTCATTTTTTAGCCACATTTTGATATATAATTGTCTTAGAGTTTTTTGTTTTGTTTTGTTTTAAAATTGAAATTATGCTTGCCCTAGTTATCTTTAGCCTTTAAATTTCTTGGGCTTTTTCTTTTTTCTTTCTTTTTTTTTATTTTTTTAATGTTTATTTATTTTTGAGAGACAGAGCATGAGTGGGGGAGGGACAGACACACACACACACACACACACACACACACACACACACACACACAGAATCTGAAGCAGGTTCCAGACTCCGAGCTCCGAGCTGTCAGCACGGAGCCTGACACGAGGCTCGAACTCACAGACCATGAGATAATGACCTGAGCTGAAGTTGGATGTCTAGCCGACTGAGCCACCCAGGCACCCCTTTCTTTCTTTCTCTCTCTCTCTTTTTTTTTTTTTTTTTCTTAAACTGTAAAATTTATTTATTTTGAGAGAGAGCTCACATGAGAGCAGGGAAGGGGCAGAAAGAGTAAAGAGAGAATCCCGAGCAGACTCGGTGCTGTCAGCACAGAGCCTGGCTCAAGGCTCGATCACACAGCTATGAGATCATGACGTGAACCAAAATCAAGATCCGGACGCCCCACTGACTGAGCCACCCAGGCACACTCTTTTTCAGAGAGAGAGAGAGAGGGAGAGGGAGAGGGAGAGAACGCACATGCAAGCCGGAGAAGGGCAGAGGGAGGGGGGAGAGAAAATCTTAACCAGGCTCCAAGTTGATCATGGAGCCCACTATGGTGCTCAGTCCCACAACCGTGAGATCATGACCCAAGCTGAAATCAAGAGTCGGACACCGAATGGACTGAGCCACCCAGGTGCCCCATCTTGTGCTTTTTCTACTTGGTTGTTATCTTTTTATGCATTGGCAAGAATTACTTGACTACTAAAGGTAAGCAAACACAGAAGTATTTACCTTGTCTACAAGGATTATAAACCTCTCCCCCACAGACCTAATTATTTGATTAAAAATTTTTAATAGTGACTTTAAATTTAAATATATTTTATTTTTTATCATACAAAAGTTTGGGATTTCTTAGTCTTTTCCTTTAAGGTCTTTACGATTTGCGTTACTCACCAAAAGGCCTTCACTTTTTGTTTTTGCCCACTGATTATTAAAACATACAAGTACTGCCAGGGGTGCCTGGCTGGCTCAGTTGGAGGAGCATATGACTATTGATCTCGGGGTCGTGAGTTCAAGCCCCATGTTGGGTGTAGAGATTACTAAAATAAACTTTTTTTTAAATGTTTATTTTTGAGAGAGAGCAATAGTGCAAGTAGAGGAGGGCCAGAGAGAGGGAGGGACAGAGGATCTGAAGTGGGCCCTGCACTGATAGCAGTGAGCCCGATGCGGGGCTTGAACTCTCGAACGGTGAGATCATGACCTGAGCTGAAGTTGTACACTTACCGGACTGAACCACCCAGGCACCCCAACCTAAACTTTTATAAAAACATAGGAGTTCTTCCATATGTTCTTCTCTCTCTTTACCTTGTCATACTTCTAAGAAAATGTATGCAGAAGAGTTAAATCAATAGATACTCAAGATAGAGTGTGAGAATTGTACACGTTGGTGTCCGTGGTGGCTGTGAATAATGCCAGGCTACAGTCATCTGTGTTTTCCTGAACTTAAGTGCCAGGAAAAGTCAGTCAATAAAGATTAAGCTTGAAGAACAGAACGCCATGTCTGCACTCACCTGTGTTTGGAAATGATTTTGAACAGATTGAGAGTAGTGAATCAGTTTATTATAGGTTGAGAGATTGCATTCATTGATGTTCTCATCTGTGCAAATCAGTTTATCTTCCAGAAGGAATTTTTACATCTTTAGTCCTTAATGTTTGATGTTAGACTTATATCTCTGTACCTAATTGTTCACTAAACATTTTATTCCCCCCCCCCCAAAAACCTTGATGTTTAAAATTAATAAACAGTGCTGTAATGAGTATAATGGATAATTTTGTGCTCTGGATATAACTGGCAAATAAAGTAGAATTGCTGAGTCTTAGGGCATGTATGTCTGAAATTTTATACAGAATGCCTAATTGTCTTCCAGGTAGTCATTGACAGGTGGTGGGTTTTTCCCTTGTTTTAATTAAGGTATGATTTATACATAGTACATCCCACCATTTTTAGTGAGCAGTTCTGTGAGTTTTGGACAAAAGCCTATGTTCCAAGTGAGGTAGTTCGGCAAGTCCATCCGTGCACAGGCCAAAAGCCAGGAAGGTCCTTAGTGCTCATGTGTGCGTAGGCCCCCAGCCCAAGTTCCGCATCCCCTCAGCAGCCTTTGTCACTCCTTCCTGAACCCCAGTCCCTCCCATCTTTGAACTGTGGAGATCAGTCGTTCATGTTATCTTTTATATTATTTTTTATTATTTGACTTCAGAAATTTTAAAATCAACACTCGGGTATTGATTGTGTGGTTCTCCCTTGAGCACTGAGCATACACCCTGATGTATAGAAAGCCTAGAAATTGTGTATTGCTCATGGAGAGATAAATGCTGAACCAAGTCATGAAGTTGGGATGTTTCAAGTAACAGTGGGCAGAAGAATCAGATCATGGAAACTCACAAGTTCCTGTTATCCAGAAAACTATTTAAATATGGTATTTACCCCTGAAAGGCATAAAGTCTGGTTAGTGTGATGTTATTTGGAAAGCATATCTACTTAGATTAGCATTTTTTTAATTTTATTTAAATTTTTTTTTTAAATTTACACCCAAGTTAGTTAGCATATAGTGTAACAATGATTTCAGGAATAGATTCCTTAATGCCCCTTACCCATTTAGCCCATCTCCCCTCCCACAACCCCTCCCGTAACCCTCAGTTTGTTCTCCATATTTATGAGTCTCTTCTGTTTTGTCCCCCTCCCTGTTTGTATTTTTGTTTCCCTTCCCTTATGTTCACCTGTTTTGTCTCTTAAAGTCCTCATAGGAGTGAAGTCATATGATTTTTGTCTTTCTCTGACTGACTAATTTCACTTAGCATAATACCCTCCAGTTCCATCCACGTAGTTGCAAATGGCAAGATTTCATTCTTTTTGATTGCCAAGTAATACTCCATTTTGTGTGTGTGTGTGTGTGTGTGTGTGTGTGTGTGTGTGTGTGTGTGTGTGTGTGTGTGTGTGTACACTACCTCTTCTTTATCCATTCATCCATCGATGGACATTTGGGCTCTTTCCATACTTTGGCTATTGTTGATAGTACTGCTATAAACATGGGGGTGCATGTGTCCCTTCGAAACAGCACACCTGTATCCCTTGGATAAATGCCTAGTAGTGCAATTGCTGGGTCGTAGGGTAGTTCTATTTTGTGGCTGCACCAGCTTGCATTCCCAAGCATTTTTTTTTTTTTTTTTTTTTTTTTTTTTTTTTTAGAAAGAGCATGAGGCAGGCAGAGGGACGGGGTGGGGGGGAGGGGAGAGAGAGAGAGAGAGAATTTAATCAGGCTTCATGCTCAACACGGAGCCCCATGCAGGGCTTGATCCTATGACCCTGGGATCATGACCTGAGCTGAAATCAAGAGTCAGACGCTCAACCAACTAGCCACCCAGGAGTCTCTACCTAGATTAGAATATTTAAAAAAAAAGATTTTAGGAAACAAAATGATACATAAAATGCAATAATGTATTCTATGGTTCTTCTCAAACCAGACTTGAAGTTCTTATTTGTAAGAGGAATGATTCTTAACAGCTTGTAGCATTTGAAGAGTTGTACCAGTTCTCTGACAAAGGCAGACTTTATGTTTAAAAAATGTGACTAAATGTTCATTTATATAATTTATCTTTTATTTAATAGATTTTTTAAATGTTTATATACTTATTTAGAGAGGGAGAGAGCATGTACACATGAGAGAGAGTGAGTGGGGGAGGGAGGGAGGGAGGGAGAGAGAGAGAGAGAGAGAGAGAGAGAGAGAGAATGAGAATTCCAAGCAGATTCCATGCTCAGCATGGAGCCCAACACCAGGCTCCATCTCAGAACTTGAAATCATTACTTGAACTGAAATCAAGAGTCTAATCCTAGGCTTAAGTGAGCCACCCAGGCACCCCTCATCAACAAGTCTTAATTGCCTTTAATATAGTATTTCTCCTGGCAGTCTTTTGGGTGGGTGGTTACAAACTTTATTTAGGTAATGGAATCCTTTGTCCAAATGAAACACCCTACAATATGACCGTAAATAAAATAAGAAAAGCCTGGCTATTAGGGATGAGGTGGGAGAGAAGTCCCCATTGAATCTCTTGAGATACCCCAGTAACTCTCAGGATTGAGAGAATTACATGCTAAAGGCTGCTGTTCAGTGCTTCTTTCTGAGTCATGTCTCTTCATCATATAGTCAGAATCGCCAGATAAACCACACAGTTAGAGGTGTCTTTGACGAAGTCCCTTTGCAACATAGTATAACAATGAGGGCTCCACTGTATTTTCTTTGCTTCTTCCCAGTTTTTAGTTTTTAAAATTACTTTATTGCAAATTGTGCAATAATTTGCAAAGTGAAAGTGAAAGTGCAAGTAACTAAAAACAAAAAGTAGTCCCTTAGATCATCCCTCTTTGCCCATTGTTAAACACTGTTATTAATTTAACATGTTCTCCAGTTTGTTATGTAGCTACTGTATATATAGATCCATGAAATTGTATTCAATGTTTCATTGTGTAATAGGTGATAGATCCAAGTTTATCTATCTCTTATTATAGAACAAGTTTCCCTTCATTGTTCTTTAAAATACCCTCTGTGTGTGTGTCAGTGTGGGGAGGTGTCTCATCTCAGAGATTTTTCCCCCCTGACTGTTGAAGTTTTTCATCAGTTTGTCAAATTCTTCCCTCCAGATTTCATTAGAATTCGGATTGAAATTGTATTAATATTATTTATTCCTTTGGGAGGTGACTGGTCATTTCATAATATTGAGTCTGTTTCTCTGTCTCTACATGGGTCTGTTTCTGAGATTTTTATTCTGTCCCACTGGTCTGTTTGCCTGTTAATGCTCTAATAACTCACTGTTTTAATTATAGTGACTTTGTAGTGTGTGGTAATATCTGGTGAGGCTAATTCTCCTCTTATTTTTCCAAATGAATTTTATTATCAGCTTGAATCTTTCTTAAGTATGTCTATTGGAGTTTCAGTTAATTTAGAGGGAACAGACTTTTGATGGTTTTGAAAAGTCTTAATTAGAAATAAGGGATGTCTTTTTTTCTTTCTTCAAGGCTACTTTTGGGTCTTGTGGTTTTGTTTTTCTTTTTTCTTTTTTCTTTCTCGTTTCAAGTTATTTAACATATATGGTAAAATTGGTTTCAGTTGTAGAATTCAGTGATTCGTCACTTACATATAACACCCAGTATTCATCACAAAAAGTGCCCTTTTTAATACCCATCACCATTTAGCCTGTCTCCCACCCACCTTGTCCATCAACCCTCAGTTTCTTCTCTAGAGTTAAGAGTCTCTTATGGTTCACTTCTCTCTCTCTCTCTCTCTCTGTCCCTCTCCCTCTCTTTCCCTTTCCCTATGTTAATGTTTTTTCTCAATATAGTTTTAGTCATATAGATTCTATACATTTCTCATTAAGTTTATTTTTAAGTTTATAATTTGTTAGCTGTAAGTATTCATCTGTAACAAAGAAAAACACCACATTTTTCATCATAAATGAAGAAGTCACGTTGGATTCTTATTTGAGCCTAAAGCATTTAGCATATCCAAGATGTTTCATCTCACTTGTAATCAGGCAACTAACTAGATGCAAGATATAAAGAGCTTCCTTTTTTGTAAGTAATATATTTTCAGGGAAGAGGGTATAGGGTGACAAATGGGTATACCAACAGTTATAGTTCTTGTAGGGCTCCTGGATGGCTCAGTCGGTTAAGCACCAACTTGGGCTCAGGTCATGATCTCACAGTTCACAGGTTCGAGCCCCACATTGGGCTCTGTCCTGACAGCTCAGAGCCTGGGGCCTGTTTTAGATTCTGTGTCTCCCTTTTTCTCTCTGCCCTTCTCCTACTCGAGCTCTGTCTCTGTCTCTCTCTTTCTCTCTCAAAAATAAATAAAACCTTAAAAAAAAAAAAAAGGAAAATATGACATTACCATCATATACATAGCTAGTGCCTGTTTGCAGGGAAATTAAATACAGAAAATACCACACTCAACAGATGTTTAGGAGTTGCCAGAGTCTGTGTTTACTAACCCTTTTGATACTCTTGAGTGGGTACATTTTGACCAGTGGCCATATTCCAATTTGCATTGGCATGGGATATAGAACCTGAATTAATACCCCCAGTAGGTGGCAGCATCAACACCATGCCAGAATATATAACAGGCTTGCTTTGTTTGTGAATGTCTTGGGATTCTAAGACGTTGTTGTGGCATTTGTCTTGCTAGTGAATAAATCTTTTTGTAGTTTCAGAATTTAAAAATTCGCTTATGGCTACCCACCATCTAACAAACTCTTGAGATCTGGAAAGACCAGTATGTAGTTTGCAAGGGAAGATAAAGGTTTCTTTGAGATTTTAAATCTTCTGTTGCGTTTGAAATAACCACCTGGAGAATTTCCCATTGAAAAAGATGTCATAACGTGGGAAGTTTTAAATTATTATTTCACTGTAATACTGAAAATTTCAACAAAATCTTTTTACATATTCATTAAAATTTGTAACTGCAAAAAAGTATTATAGTAACATTAAATTAATAAACTAAAATGACTGTGGGTTTGTAGGTTTGTGCAAAACCTGGCAATAATATGTTTAGCTGAGTCACCTTGGGAAAACTAAACCCTCTAAGTTCCCATTTCCTCCTGTTTGTTTATTTATTTATTTATTTATTTATTTTTTATGTTTATTTTAGAGAGAGTGAGAGAGAGAGACAGAGCAGGAGTGGGGAGGGGCAGAGAGAGAGAGGGAGACACAGAATCCCAAGCAGGCTCCCTGCTGTCAGCACAGAGCCCAGTGTGGAGTTCGAACTCACTCATGAACCATGAGATCATGACCTGAGCCAAAATTAAGAGTTGGATGCTTAACTGACTAAGCCACCTGGGTGCCCCTAGTTAATTCTTTTATTATTATTCTTGGATTTGTGGTGGTTACTATTCAAATTATTTTATTGGCTTTCAAAGTAAATTTTGTGAAATTTAGCCTGTTGGTATACTTGTACAAAAATGATATCCTTAGGATTTTAAATCTTTCCTCTTTTTTAATCAAGTTATCTTCTTTGAAAGTTTCTTTAAAAGTTTTGTTTTATATAAACATAACTCCAGTTTTGTTTCTTAGTGTTATATTTTCTATTACAGCAACAAAAACATAATTTTTTTTTACATTATATTTTCTTTGGAATGGCACTGGATTTTTTATGTTCTATTTTTATTGTGCCATTCTAGTTACTTTTATATAGATATTTTCTAGTTACTTATTTTTTATAAGATATTTTTCTTGAGATATAACTGACACATAACATTGTGTAAGTTTGTGTACAGAGTGTTGATTTGCTGACTTTATATATTGCAATGCGATTACTACCTATAGCTTAGCTAACACCGCTATCACATCATACAATTATCCTTTCTTTTTTGTTGCAGGAACAATTAAGATCTAGTCTCTTACCAACGTTGAAGTTTATAGTATTATTGACTATAGTCACTATGCTATGCATTGGATCTCCAGGACTTACTTTTCTAGTAGTTGGAATTTGTATCCCAAAACAACATCTTTCCCTTTTCAATTTCCCTACACTCCAGCCCCTGGTAACCACTGTTCCACTCTCTGGTTTTTATGAGTATTGCTTTTTTAGATCCCACACGTAAATGATGTACAGTATTTGTCTCTAGTAACTCATCATTCCTTTGATTGATAACGTAAAACATTGGCCAGAACTTTGAGAACAATATTGAATAAAAATGGTGACTAATGGCATCTTTGTGTGTTTCTGAATTTAATAATAGCATGACAAGTATTGTACTCTGATGATTGGTGCAAAGAAAATGAATTGTGTTTAGAACAAAGAATATTTTCAATTATCCAGGAAAGAGCCTATAAGATGATTTCCATATAGCTTTAGTTCTTCAGAGTCTTTGAACTCTATTATGTACTTTTAGGTGATTATACTGAAGAAGTACTTTGTCTGAATTTTCTTTTTTCTTTTTCTTTTTCTTTTTTTTGTTTCTTTTCTTCTTTCATCCATATTTAATAGAAACCTTAAAATTTGAAGTAGTTGGAGGATTAGGGATACCACATTTAAAATCATTGCTAAATCTACATTTTTTTCAAAATTATGAAAAAATTTATGAAGCAAAAATAAAGGTGCTATATATACATTCATGTAATTAGTTGGTAAATACATTTTTTAAGAATTCAGAGATTAGGAAGATGTACGTAAGCTGGTGTGGGATGAGACTGGGACTGGACTGATTGCCTGGATAATCATAAATGAAAGAGTGAGGTGAGATTATTGCAATGACTAGCGTGAACATGACCAGTAGTCTTGGTCCCATCTCTGGCTCATACCACAGTCACCAAGACCATTCCAAAGATTACTGCACAGAATCTGATGCAGGGCTCAATCTCACAACTGTGATATCATGACCTGAGCCAGAATCAAGAGTTGGACACTTAACCAACTGAGCCACCCAGGCACCCCAAGATATGGAAAATTTCATTTAAATTTTTTTTTATTTTTTTGATGTTTATTTATTTTTGAGACAAAAAGAGAGAGCATGAGTGGGGGAGGGGTAGAGAGAGAGGGAGACACAGAATCCGAAGCCGGCTCCAGGCTGTGAGCTGTCAGCACAGAGCCCGACGTGGGGCTAGAACTCATGGACCGTGAGATCATGACCTGAGCCAAAGTTGGATGCTTAGCCCACTGAGCCACCCAGGCACCCCAGGAACATTTCTTTTTTAATTTTTTTAAATCTTTATTTATTTTTGAGAGAGAGAGAGAGGGAAACAGAGCATGAGAGGGGGAGGGGCAGAGAGAGGGAGACACAGAATCTGAAGCAGGCTCCAGGCTCTGAGCTATCTGCACAGAGCCCCGATGCAGGGCTTGAACTCACGAACTGTGAGATCGTGACCTGAGCCGAAGTCAGGCACTTAACTGACTGAGCCACCCAGGCACCCCAGGAACATTTCTATATTTATTATTTTGTTGTGGTTGTTGCTGCTATATTTTTGTTAATGTTTGTTTATTTTTGAGAGACAGAGAGCACAAACAGAGGAGGAGCAGAGAGAGAATGAGGGAGACACAGAATCTGAAGCAGGCTCCAGGCTCTGAGCTGTTAGCGCAGAGCCCAATATGGGGCTCGAACCCACAAACCGTGAGATCAAGACCTGAACCAAAGTTGTCTAGACACTTAACTGACTGAGCCACCAGGTGCCCCTGTTTAGAATTCTTACACAGAATTCTCTTTCTGCTATATGCTGTAGAATGTATGGGTGGGATTGAAATGTGTCAACTTAATTAACTTATATTTGAAACGTAAATACCAGTTTTATCATTACATTCTGGAGTATATAATGTGACAGGGGCTTAATACTGGATACCATCATCATTTAATCATCCTGTGTTATTTACCATTATTATCTTTCGTACTGTTATTATTTATCTTAAGTTTTATTTTTTGAAGATTACAGGGAAGTGTAATTGTGTGATTCTACTCTCAAGTTTCATACAGTTGGCAAATCTTTTGGCTTTTAACTGTGAGGTGATGTTGAATGTCTTGGCTTAGGTTGCTGAGAATTGTAAGCAACAAACAATGAAAACGAAAGTCCTTTCAAACACTTTAGATCTAGTACTCGCTCTGCTCTGCTTGTGCTTCTTTATGTTGGGGGTGGAGATTGGCTCTGTGGTTACCTGCCTTTGAACAAGGCAGGGCAAGCCCCACCCTGACTGCAGTGGCTGACTTAGGAGACTGCAGGTGGAAAGGCTGGGTCCCTGCCACCCTCCTCCACCCCTTTCTCCTGTTGAGCCTGATTCCTGCTTGCTCCTATGCTAGGACTGAGCACATTAGAGGCTCACAGCCTAGGATTGTCACCAGGGATGTTTAGCTTCAGAGTGTATCAGTCAGTGCAAGGCATTCTGCCTCATAAATCAAAAGCTAAACAAAGCCAAAATCAGTCCCCAGCCTAATAAGAAACCCGTAGCTGTAAATCGGACTTCCAGTTGCCTCCCACATCTCTTTTCCGTTACTATCCTTTGTCTTGACATTGAGTCCCGCCTGACAGTTCTATCTCCTTGTGAGAGATTCCTAAAATAAAGCAAGCATCCTGCGTTATTGTCAGTCTTTTCCTCAGCCCTGCTAGCATTCCTGCTTTCTGTTAATGCCGACGCTATGCATGCAGTTCTCAAGACTTGACATTTACCTGCTACACATGTCTCCTGTCTTTGCTCTCTGTCATCAGCGTCAGCACTATATTTTGTCTTCATCACATACCATTGCTAAGTGTGAGGTATGAAGTTTCCTTCTGGTCTTGCCACTCTCCTACTGAAAAGGCTGGTGCTTTTCATTGCCTCGAAGTAAAATCTGTGTAGAATCTTCAGTACTATGTTCGTAACCTTCTTTTAGTTATCTACTCCCATTCCCTTTAATGTGCTCGTGACAAAATGAGCTGTTTTTCTGTCACATCTTAAAGCCACATGACTTTGCTCACATTCTTATTTCTTACTTTAAGTCCTTCTCCCTGCTGGTGCAATCAGAGCCTTCAGTTCTTAGCAGAAATACCACACCCTTTATGACATCATTCCCTAGCTTGTCTGAAGTGATTCCTCTCATTGTCAGAATTTTACAGCCTTTTCTGTATGTCCTTATGACACGTTTCTTTTCGTTTGTATCATAGTTACTTACTTATGTGTTAGTTTTACCAGTGAAAGCGTCTCATAGCAGGCGTGCTTTTTGTTTTGTTTTTATATCCCTCAGCATGAGGTTTAGTGCCTCACACATGCAAGTACCCAGGAAATACATGTTACTAACTAAATGAAAATCTGCTGTGGTTGGTTTCGTTGTATTATTATCAGTGTTCACTTTACAAAATGTTGTCCATCTGCTGAAAGAATGTACCACATTTTGAACGCGGTAGTGCCCACAGTCCTCGACGGAATGCAATGGTTGCCTTGCTAAGTAACAAGACTCCATTTCCTTTGTTCTCGGACAGGAGAATCCGATGAGAGGGAACAGTCCAAATTGGAAGTTAAAGTCTGGGATCCAAATAGCCCACTTACAGATCGACAGATTGACCAGTTTTTAGTTGTAGCACGGTAAGTATGGCACTGTTGAGTCAAGAAATTTCTTTTTTTAAACATTTTTCTTTTTTTTAAGTTTGTTCATTTTAGTTGACAGCGCGTGCGCACAAACGGGGGCGTGGCAGAGAGAGAAAAAGAGGGAGAGAGAGAGAATCTAAGCAGGGTCAGCACACAGCCCGATGCGAGGCTCAAACTCACGAACTGTGAGATCATGACCTAAGCTGAGATCAAGAGTTGGGCATTTAAACCAACTGTACCACCCCCAACTCCAAGAAATTTCTTTTTGTAAGAATTTATAGGTGTATGTATGTTTCTTTCTTTGTATTCTACCTTTTCCATTGGTTGTATTCTTTTTCTAGTTAAGTAAGAAAGCCGAAATATGTATCATACCACTTCCTAAGTATGATTGTTAGTTTTTGTTTGAAAATATATTTATTAATTTACCGATTAAGAAAATAATAATTTCTTCTGGTAAAACTTTGGGCACTACAGAACAGTATGAAGATGAAATTCATCACCTGAATCCCCATATCTTTAATTAAAGCAGTTATCTCTTTTACGCTAGATGGGGATTGTTCAGGTGTCCATAATGATGTGCATCTTGCCTTCCTCTTACTGCACCCACGTATGAGGAGGGCCTGTTGCTAAGCGTATAACTTTCTTTGAGAGCCTTAAGCCTGGCTGCCTGACTGGCTGGCTCTCCTGCACTTGACCCACCACACACCCTTTGAGAAAATGAATGGGACAAAAATGTATTTTTAGGGGCGCCTGGGTGGCGTAGTCGGTTAAGCGTCCGACTTCAGCCAGGTCACGATCTCGCGGTCCGTGAGTTCGAGCCCCGCGTCAGGCTCTGGGCTGATGGCTCAGAGCCTGGAGCCTGTTTCCGATTCTGTGTCTCCCTCTCTCTCTGCCCCTTCCCCGTTCATGCTCTGTCTCTCTCTGTCCCCAAAATAAATAAACGTTGAAAAAAAAATTTTTTTTTTTTAAAAAATGTATTTTTATTGTTTCAATTATAAAAGTAAATGATATTCATGGCGGAGTTACTGCAAAGCAGCAAGTAAGTGAGTGTATCATAGCAGTGTAAATAGTGGAAAATTGGGGAAAAAAACCCCTAAGAATATGTCAACAAGCACTTGGTAAGTGAATTGAAGTATATTCAATAATGAAAATGAATTCGAGGGATATATAGCAAAGAGATAAATCTCAAAACTAATGTTGAGTGAGGGTACACACAGTATGATCACTTAAAAAGTTATACCATGAACAAACCATGTTTTCATTAATGGCCATATAGATGAATATGTATGTCATGTCTATGTATGATGTGGGAGATGTGTATAGGAGGCTCTAACAACATTTCTAATATTTATTTCCTTAAACAATGAATCAAGTCTGGCAAAATATTAGAACCCAGTAGATACAGATGTGATCACAAGGGTCTTCATTATGTTCTCTAATTTTCTGTTGAACTTTCTTCATGACCCAAAGGATAAAAGGGTCTCACCGCACCCTGACATGACAGCACAGTTGACGTGACAGCATTGTTCATGGTGCCTGGCACCATGGAAGTCACATGTCATGTCAGCAGCCAGGCGTTTGGACTCCAGCACTCAGACACCTAGCCACTGGTGCTCGGATGGAGACCTGATGTACATTGCTGGGGAAGCCAGTCAGTAGATCGAGGAGATTGAAGATTTGAGAGTGGAAATGAATCCTTGTTGGAGCCGCTGGCCTAGACTCCAGGCAGGTTACCCAGATCTGGGATTATTTAGTAGACATTGCAGTTTCAAATTTGGTTTTCTTTGTTTTTTCCTTTTTCCTTCAAGCCGGCATGAAAGACACCAAGGAGATGCACCTGGTGCCTTTTTCATTTTTTTTTTCTTTTTTTAGAGAAAGAGAGAGAATCTTTAATTTTTTTTTCTTTTAACATTTATTCATTTTTGAGAGAGAGAGAAAGAGAAACAGAGTGGAGTCGGGGAAGGGCAGAGAGAGAGAGAGAGGGAGACACAGAATCTGAAGCAGGATCCAGACTCTGAGCTGTCAGCACAGAGCCTGATGCGGGGCTCAAATTCATGGGCCACAAGGTCATGACCTGAGCTGAAGCCAGCCACTCAACTGACTAAGCCACCCCGGTGCCCCTAGAGAGAGAGAATCTTAAGCTGGCTGGATGCTCAGCACAGAGCCCGATGTGGGGCTTGATCCCAGGGCTCTGAGATCATGACCTGAGCTGAAATCAAGAGTCAGATGTTCAACCAATTGAGCCACCCAGGCACCCCCTCAGTTTTTGTTTTTGTTTTTTTAAATGGTCTAAAATACAAATTAAGACCATAATCAAATACCATTGCACATTCCACCAGAATGGTGAAAATTTGAAAGTGCCAAACATTGGTAAAGAGGTAGAGCAACCAGCACCCTGCTATTGTGGTGGTGCGAGTGTAAGTTGGTATAACCACTTTGCTCTCATCTGACCTACACATCCTTTGAGTTTCACTCCTGACTGTATACTCAGCAGAATTGCATACATACACCTGTGCACCAAAAGTTGCATATACAGATGGCATTCATGGCACTACCCAGAGTAGCCCCAAACTGGGCATTGATGTCCATCAACAACAGAGGGGGAGGGGGCATCATAGAAAGGAATGCTCCGTAGCAAGGAAAATGAATGAACGCCTCTATAACCAGTAGTGTGGGTGAGCCCACAGACATAATTTTGAACAGAAGAAGCTGCATGTGAAAAGAGTACATAGTATGTGCTTCTGCTAAGTTTTCAAATGAGCAAAACTAACCCATGATGTTAGAATCCATGATGGTGGTTCTCTTTTGGGACAAAGGAGAGATTACAGATTGGGAAGGAGCAGGAGGAGTCTACTGGGGTGCGGTTGCTGTACCCTGAGCTGGGTGTTAGTGACATGGATGGCTTCACTTTGCAGTTACTGCATAGCTGTGCAATGTGTGTTTTTATGCATGTGTGTTCTATGTTAATCAGAACATTAAAAAATTTTCCTCAGCTAACATGCTTAAAACACAACAAAGGGAGAGAAGAAATTAAAATAAAATAAAATAAAATACAACAAGCAGCAGGTCTAAACGTTTATTTCATGCTTTATGGGAAGGCCTTCTAAATCATCAAGTGAAAAAAAGTGTTGTGGTAATTGTTTTGTTTTTTAAGTGGAAATCTATTACATCTTGAGCCCTATTTATAGGAAGAATTGCTACAATTGATGATACCTCATTTCAAGGTAAAAATGTTCCTGGGATTTCACAATTTAGGCTAAAAAAAAGTGGTCAGAACTTGTTTTGCAGTAATAGTCAAACTCTGCAGCTCACTTACGTCTCATTTTTTGAGCACAGTTGAATACCAAATTGGTTGCTCCATGGCATTTCATGATAGATCTTTCCCTTCTTTATGGCACACAAATCACTTTTTCTCAATTTCATTATAATGACCCATATATAGTTAATTGGCTTGTCAATGCTTAAATCTTAAAGAAAATACTTTTCATTGGATATTTGATTCTCAAACATCTAAGAACTTGTTTGACTTTTCTTTTTTTTTCTTCTTCTTCTTCTCCATAGCACATACCCACCTGACAGCTATATTTGTTATTTACCTGTTTTCCTGTGTAAAGAAAAGTCTTGACCAAGATGAGCCCCAACCATAAAAGGACATGGGAAATAATTCCCCACTGCCTGTTTAGGGGATTACCTCCTCTCTCGGAGGCCATTACACTCAGGAATGACGACTTTCTGAGACTGCTAGATGCTTAAGAGGTTTGGTTTCGTAGTGTGCTGTCCCCCTCTCTCTTAAGTCCCCGAGGCAGATTGCCTAGTGCAGTCCCCTCCGGGGGATCCTCCCTAAATGACCACACCAAGAGCAAGAAGGAAACGAGCTCCCCCCCGCCCCCCACCCCAGAAAAGAACTGTAGCAGAGACAAACGTAGTGCACTTCTTGGCCACCACTGTTCTCTACACAGGAAGAAACTGAGGCATCTTGTCCAAGGCGCCACACGCCCATTGCAGACAAGGCTGAGACACACTCAGACCTCAGCTCGCAGCCCCTGGATCCTTAGCACTGACTTTTACAATTTTCACGCACTACCCAAATGTGTTTTTTTAAGTATAAAAAAATAATGTTGCCTTAATTTTTCTTCTTTGTTTTTGTGGATTATTCAGTGCTGTTGGGACGTTTGCTCGAGCCCTTGATTGCAGCAGTTCTGTGAGGCAGCCTAGTTTGCATATGAGCGCAGCTGCAGCTTCTCGAGACATCACCCTGGTAAGATGCTTTTTGAAATTTAGGGGTTATTATTCCCTCTGCTACTTTAATTTTAAAGCCAGTATAGCAGTGTTATGGATGGGAGAGCTTTCTGTTGAAAGAGCTTTCTGGCTCTTAGCCCTGCTGACTGCTAGGTTGATTTGACTTGGCTGATTGGTTAACTGGGGGTAGAGTGTCTCATCCTAAGTCACCGCTTATGTTTGTGAGCTGCGACGAATATGAATGGCTGCTGATGGAATAGGTGTGAAACAATAAAAAAATATTCTGGGGAAAACATTCTGACCCATCTCGTTTCACTTGTATGCTTTTTTCCTCATATTCTATCTATGTACTTAAATCGTTACGTATCAAATATAGTGCTTTACAGTTTTTAATGTGAGAAGGAACTCTTTTTTTTCTCTAAACGTTTATTTTTGAGAGGAAGTATGAGTGGGAGAGGGGCAGAAAGAGAAGGGGACAGAAGACCCAAAGCAGGCTGTGTGCTGACAGCAGAGAGCCCAGTGTGGGGCTCAAACCCATGAACCACGAGATCATCACCTGAACCTAAGTCGGATGCTTAACCGACTGAGCCACCCAGGCGCCCCAGATGTTTGCCGATTGAAGTTACTTTCTGTATATGATTGCCACAGCCTTTTGAGACAAGCATGATAACGTGCTCATTTTACAGATGAGAAAAGTGAGTTTTGGTGAGGTTATTTGACCGATATTCATTACACGTAATAAAAGTTTCAGTTTTGTTTTTTTCATAATACCATATCTCTTCACAGCTGCTTTATTATAAATAATGTAGATCTTCTTGCCTCTGCAGCTATTTATTTAATGCTGGATACACCATAACTCATGACACTATGTTATCCATCCTGTCTCTTTTGAATACTAGTTTCTAGTTATTCTCTCTTTTTTTTTAATTTAATTTTTTATTTTTTAAAATTTACTTCCAAATTAGCATATAGTGCAACAATGATTTCAGGAGTAGATTCCTTAGTGCTCCTTACCCATTTAGCCCATCCCCCCTCCCACAATCCCTCCCGTAACCCTCAGTTTGTTCTCCATATTTCTGAGTCTCTTCTGTTTTGTCCCCCTCCCTGTTTGTATATTATTTTTGTTTCCCTTCCCTTATGTTCATCTGTTTTGTCTCTTAAAGTCCTCATAGGAGTGAAGTCATGATTTTTGTTTTTCTCTGACTAATTTCACTTAGCATAATACCCTCCAGTTCCATCCACGTAGTTGCAAATGGCAAGATTTCATTCTTTTTGATTGCCGAGTGATACTCCATTGAATATATATACCACATCTCCTTTATCCATTCATCCATCGACAGACACTTGGGCTCTTTCTGTACTTTGGCTATTGTTGATAGTGCTGCTATAAACATGGGGGTGCATGTGTCCCTTCGAAACAACACACCTGTATCCCTTGGATAAATGCCTAGTAGTGCAATTGCTGGGTCGTAGGGTAGTTCTATGTTTAGTATTTGGAGGAATCTCCATACTGTTTTCCAGAGTGGCTGCACCAGCTTGCATTCCCATCTAGGTATTCTCTTTAAAGTCATTACTGTGGGGGTGCCTGCGTGGCTTAGTCAGTTAAGTGTCCGACTCTTGATTTTGGGTTAGGTCATGATCTCATGGTTTGTGAGTTTGAGCTCACATCCAGTCTCTCTCTACCCCTCCCCCGCTTGCGCTCTCTCGCTCTCTCTCTCTCTCTCTCTCTCTTACTCTCTCATTCTGTCTCAAAATAAACCAAAAAAAGGGGCACTTGGGTGGCTCAATCAGTTAAGTGTCCAACTTCAGCTCAGGTCATGATCTCACAGTTCATGAGTTTGAGACCCGTGTCGGGCTCTGTGCTGACAGCTCAGAGCCTGGAGCCTGCTTCAGATTCTGTGTCTCCCTCTCTCTCTCTGTCCCTCCCTCACTCACACTCTGTCTCCCTCTGTCTCTCAAAAAATGAATAAATGTTACAAATAAACTAAAAAAAAGAAGTCATTACTATGCTCTGCTGATGATGACTACAAATGCAGTCTTGCCCAGAGTATGCAGAAAAACGTGAGCAATAATTTTTTTCCTGTTAAATTTATCAGAGTTTTATAGTGTAAAGAAATACATTTTCCAATCATGTTTTCCTTTCACCTCTTCAGGCCATAATCACTGCCAAATAAAATACATCAAAAAGTGCTGGAATTTCTCTCCCCAAAATATATCCAAAATCTGACCACTCTTTTCTGTCTCAGGTACTTCAATGCTAATCCAAATCTTGTTACTTAGGATACCGGCACTCAGTACCTCATGACAGGTTTCCTCAAGTCCACTCCTAAAAGTCTCAATTTTGTTGTTGTTGTTGTTGTTTTTAATTTTTTTTTAACGTTTATTTATTTTTGAGACAGAGACAGAGCATGAATGGAGGAGGGTCAGCGAGAGGGAGACACAGAATCCGAAACAGGCTCCAGGCTCTGAGTGGTCAGCACAGAGCCCAATGCGGGGCTCGAACTCATGGACCACGAGATCATGACCTGAGCTGAAGTCGGAGGCTTAACCGACTGAGCCACCCAGGCGCTCCCTTTTTAAAAATTTTTTAATGTTTATTTTTGAGAGAGAGACAGGCAGACAGAGTGTGAGCAGGGGAGAGGCAGAGAGAAAGATTCCGAATCAGAAGCAGGCTCCAGGCTGTCGGCACAGAGAGACCCATGTGGGGCTCCAACTCACAAACTGTGAGATCATGACCTGAGCTGAAGTTGACACCCAACCGACTGAGCCACCCAGGTGCCCCTCAATTTTGTTTTCTGATGGAGTGGAATACAGTGAGAGGTTTTACTACTTTCTCATTACGTTCCAGTTTGAAATGCTTTCAACGAAATACTGCAGTAATGTAAAAACTCATGCAGAATTCACATCAAATTTGTTTCTTACAGTGCTTTCTTACAGTATAGATAATGGTGAAAGCATGAACAGTCCGTAGCCATCATGGAGCACCTCTCTTTATGCTTTCTTCGAGACTAGAATGTTGTTCATAGAAGCAAGTTCTGTTCTCCATTGGTACATTAATGTTTTCTATAAAAGTTTCAGGGTTTCAAAATAGGTTTATATTTTGGTTGTTTAGAGGTTGTACTTTACCAAAGATGTGAGAGTACAAGTGTCACATTTGTAAAAACCTTCAGAATCCTGTCAACAGATATTTATGCGAACCAAAGTAATGTGGAATCTAATCACCACCTGTATATTTTTCCACATTCAAGATTTTTCTCCCAATTATAAAATTAGTGTATGCTTATTATGAAAAATTGCAAAATTTAGTACAGCAGCAGGCAAAAAAAAAAAAAAAAAAAAGTCTTGTACTCATTATCCAGAGTGGAATATTCTTACCATTTCGTAATATTTCCTTTCAGCCACTCTTCGTGTATTATGAACAGTAATACCCGCAAATTACAGAACGGTACGGAGGATAATGTATTGAGCCACCCAAAACAAATGTTAGTGTTTTAGTTCTTTGGATTAAAAAAAATCTCAACAATTATAATTTCTAATACTCTCTCCCTAGTCCTATTCTGCGTCCTCTATCTGTACCTCTAATGCCCATCACCCTTGCCTCCTGTCAAGAGGCAGCCACTATGACAGATTTGCTGTGTGTCTAGTTTTTCTGGTTCCACTATGTACTTGTGTGTCTGAAAACAACATAAAGTTTGTTTTGCATGTGTTTCAATTTACTCTGTGACATTTTGCTCTTTGCCTCTTACTGCTCTCTAGCCATGTTAATAAACACATACCTAGTTCACTCATTTTATTTTATTTTATTTTATTTTATTTTATTTTATTATTTTTTTTTTTTTTAAGTTTATTTATTTTTGACAGAGACAGAGTACAAGTATGAGCTGGGGAGGGGCAGAGAGAGTGAGAGAGACACAGAATCCAAAGCAGGCTCCAGGCTCTGAGCTGTCAGCACACAGCCTGACTCGGGGCTTGAACTCACGAACTGTGAGATCATGACCTGGGCCGAAGTCAGACTCTTAACCGACTGAACCACCCAGGTGCCCCTAATTTTTTTTTTTTTTTTTACCCCTAGTTCACTCATTTTAACCACTGGGTAGTATTTGTAGTACTCCTTCATAGAATACTACACCACATTACTTATGTATTCTCTTTCCGATGAACATTTGGACTCCTTCAAAACATTTTTCATTTGCTACTACCCATAATGCTGCATTGAAAATCCCAACACATACCCTTTGTGAGTGTGTATGTGAACTCTCTGGCATAACTAGAATGGGAATAGTTATTCATAGTGATTCATAGGGCACTGATCACTTTGGATTTGCCCAAACACAGCCAACTTATTCTACACAAGGCAAAAATAAATTTATGTATTTATTTTTAAAATGTGTGTTTATTTTGAGAGAGACAGAGTGTGTGTGTGCGCGCGCACTAGCATGTGATGGAGAGGGGCAGAGAGAAGGGAGAGAGAGAATCCCAAGCAGGCTCTGCCCTGTTAAGGCAGAACCCTATGCAGGGCTCGATCTCACAAACCGTGAGATCATGACCTGAGCCGAATTCAACAGTCAGACACAACCGACTGAGCCACCCAGGTGCCCTGGTAGAAATTTATAATCCCACAAGCAGTCAATGAGTGTTTTCCTGTCCTCATCCATTTTCTTACATTGGCTTCAACATTGGGTATTTTCAGACTAAGATTTTTACTAACCTGATGCTTCCCTCATTTTAATTTGTATTTCTTAATAAGGTTAAGCAGGTTTTCTTGTTTATTGACTCTTTGTGGTTTTTCTTTGTATTTTAGATTCATATCCTTTGTCCATTCTTCACTTGTGTCATTGTTTTTTTCTAACAGTTTAAAAATAGTATTCATATTCATGATTATAAATATATCTGGAGTTTATTTTTGAGACTTGAATGAGGTATAGGAGTCTTTTTTTCCATATGGAAAATAGTCATCTCAATACCTTTTATTGAATTTCTTGTCCTCATGATTTTGTAATCCTTCCTTCCTCTTTTTTCAAGGTTTTAGATATGCTTAGGCTTGCTTCTGGATTTGTTATCTCTTCTCCTCTGTTTTGTTGATCTGTCCCTGCACAAGTACCACATTATAAAAAGCTGATAAGTCCCACATGAACGTTTTTTTTTCTTTTTCTTTTTTTTTAATGTTTATTCTTGAGAGAGAGAGAGCACAAGTGGGGAAGGGGCAGAGAGACAGGGAGACACAGAATTTGAAGCAGGCTCCAGGCTCCAAACTGTCAGCACAGAGCCCAACATGGGGCTCGAACTCACGAATCGTGAGATCATGACCTGAGCCAAAGTTGGATGCTCAACTGGCTGAGCCACCCAGGTGCCCCCATGTGAACTTTTTTTTAACACATAGTGGAAGTCATTTAAATCAGAGTTTTGTACTTTGCCTCCCCCACCACATATTCCCTAACAATATAAAATAAATACTTTTTCATATCATCATGAGAATCTGGAAAGTTTTTTTTTTTTTTTTTTCCAACGTTTATTTATTTTTGGGACAGAGAGAGACAGAGCATGAACGGGGGAGGGGCAGAGAGAGAGGGAGACACAGAATCGGAAACAGGCTCCAGGCTCTGAGCCATCAGCCCAGAGCCTGACGCGGGGCTCGAACTCACGGACCGCGAGATCGTGACCTGGCTGAAGTCGGACACTTAACCGACTGCGCCACCCAGGCGCCCCAGTTTTTTTTTTTTTTTAATGTTGTGTGATTGTGCCTTGTATAGATATACTGTTACTTACATAGCTACTCTCTTATGGTTTAACACTCATCTTCTGAGATAATGCTTCCCAGATTATAACTGGGGATGCTCACCCTATTGTAGTGCAGCAGATTCCCTCCACCCTCTGAGGAGTGACAAGGGAGAACCTGTTCTTGAGATGGTACAGAGCTCTTTGATAGTTGGGGCTGATTTGCCTGAAGATAGGTGTGAACAGGTGAAGAGCAGGTATGTGAGCTTTTGCTTCGGGCTGCAGCAACTCTCTGCTTCCCACTGGTGGTGACTGGTGGGACAGCGGGTGAATTTCTTTTGGAAGAAGGCAGAGTCTTTATTTTATTTTAAATGTTTATTTATTTTTGAGAGACTGAGCACGAGCTCAGGAGGAGCAGAGAGAGAAAGAGGGAGACAGAATCCGAAGCAGGCTCCAGGCTCTGAGCTGTCAGCACAAAGCCCGATGTGGGGCTCAAACTCCTGAACTGTGAGATCATGACCTGAGCCAAAGTCAAATACTTAACCAGCTGAGCCACCCAGGTGCCCCCTAAGAGGGCAGAGTTTTTAAAGATTCGGTATTTATTTCTGTCAGTGAAGGCGGGTTATAAAAGAAGCATTTTAAAGAGAACACAACCTATGTACCTTAATTAGTTTAAACATCATTTTGTGTTTATCTTTTGCAGCACTTGCCTACATGTTCCTTCTGGCTGGATGCTTTCACACCCTCCAATGTTTGCATTTCTTCTGTTTTTTTTCTTTTAGTATTCAGCACTTAGGAAGACACTTTGTGTTATATCTACCATCTTAAATTGTTTACTACTATAATTGTTGCTTCTTTTTATTTTAGAGAGAGAAAGAGAGTGCGGGAGTGGGCGAGAGAGGCAGAGGGAGAAAGAGAATATTAAGCAGGCTCTGTGCTTAGCGTGGAGCCCGATGTGATGTGGGGCTCGATCCCACAACCCTGGTATCAGACCTGAGCTGAAATCCAGAGTCAGACGCTTAACCAACTGAGCCACCCAGCCACCCCTGTAATTGTTACTTTTTAAAGCAGAAGTGTACTCAGAGGCTCAGGGAATTGTGTTTGTCATGTTTGTACAGCTGGTTTCAGTTTCAGAGACAGGATTTGGATCTGTTCTTGACTCCTACCTGAGATTCTCTCTCCCAGATTACATCTTTTTTGTTTCACTCTCCTTAAAATGGCTTGGGTTTAAAAATCATTGTTATTGTTTGCATCGGATTAGGCAGCGCTGAAGATCTGGTCTTCTGTCTGCAACATTGAAATGCTTTGGTTTCCTGCTCTAACGGACGCTAGGTTCAGCTGTACTTGGACTCTTTCTATATGTTGCTCTTGTGTCTAGATTACTTTCAGTGCCATGAAATTGGTATCTTTCAGAAGTCACAAAAGCAGGAGGAAATTGATGCACTTTGTGATTTCAGATGCCATGTCCTGCACCTTTAGTCCTCTTTGCCTCGTAGCTTCATGCCTTCCTCTTTGATGTTAACATATAAAATCCTGGGGCACCTGTATGGAAATGAGTGGGAGTGGTTAAAAGTTGATTACTTGTACATTGATAATGTGAGTTTTGCAGATTATTTTCCAAAAATCATGAGAAGCTGGTAAGTTGTTTTGTACCATGAAATGAAAATTAGATTTAATTTTTTTTTTTAACGTTTATTTATTTTTGAGACAGAGACAGAGCATGAACGGGGGAGGGTCAGAGAGAGAGGGAGACACAGAATCTGAAACAGGCTCCAGGCTCTGAGTGGTCAGCACAGAGCCCGACGCGGGGCTCGAACTCACAGACCGTGAGATCATGACCCGAGCCGAAGTCGGCCGCTTTACCGACTGAGCCACCCAGGCGCCCCGAAAATTAGATTTAAAAAAATAAATGAAAATTAGATTCATCATTCAGTTGAATTTGGAGAATCAGGTTCTTATTTTTCTTTCAGTGTTTTCAGACCTATACAGATGTGGTTAGTACCTTTCTCCATCAGATGACCAGACTTTCTCTGAAGACTTCTTACTGCAGAGAGGGCACGGTTACAGAACTGTGGGAACTCCAGTGGTCTCTCCTAGGTGATTTTCACTGTGGCTTTTCCTGTAAGGGACTGCAGCTGACTGTCAGCATTCTTAATCTGAAGTATCTGTTTATCCTAGACTCCACATGCTACTTGTCAAATCACCAGTAATGTTTTGGGAGCAGGTAATTAAGATGCCTGCACATTGCTAGGTCTGACTTCCTTATTTTGAGACCTGTTACAATCTTAGCTAGACTGAATTTCAAACAGTGCTAGTCTAAGAAACATGATAAGATTTATAATTGTTACAACACTTAAGTTGTCATGGAGGCTTCCTAGATTTCACCCTCATTTCATTAAGATGTAAAGTGTCCTTTGTACAATATGCAAAGAAAAAAACAATTTACAACCTACATTGACCTCCCTTCGCCCCATTGTGGAAACAAAATTCTTTAGAACACAGTAAACCCCGAAGTGGTCTGTAGGTAGTTGGTGGAGGGCCAGGCCTGTTACGGGGCGGAGGGTGCCATGTGCATTGGTAGGGAGCTATCGCCAGAGCATAGCCTCAGTCTCGGAAAACAGGTAATTAAAGAAGTGCTAGATTTCTCTTTTCCTTGAACTCTGAGGACTAAAGCAAGTTGGAGGAAAAGATCTGAGAAAAAGAGTTTTTTGAGTTGTTTGGGGGCCTCAAAAATCTTCCAGGAGAGATCATATTAGAGATAATGGTGAAGTAACTTCCATAAAGATTCATATTTAATTTCTGACAGACTCAGTACTAGAAACAGGATTTTTGATGCTGAGTCTGGTTCTGAGAAAGGTCAGGCTGTGTTGATTTCCTAGGGAGAAGACTGCATTCTGGAATATCTCTAATTCTATCTGATCTTTTTAAAATGCAATTTTTATTTTGCTGTCTCCTATCTTACATCCTTTTACTGGCCTTTTTTTTTTTTTTTTTTTTTCTTTTTTCCTTTTTTCTCAACGTTTATTTATTTTTGGGACAGAGAGAGACAGAGCATGAACGGGGGAGGGGCAGAGAGAGAGGGAGACACAGAATCGGAAACAGGCTCCAGGCTCTGAGCCATCAGCCCAGAGCCCGACGCGGGGCTCGAACTCACGGACCGCGAGATCGTGACCTGGCCGAAGTCGGACGCTTAACCGACTGCACCACCCAGGCGCCCCTTACTGGCCTTTAATTGCTTTCAGGATAAAAACCCAGATCCTTAAAAGAGTCAAAAAAAACTGTGGGGGTTTGCCTGGCCAGTCTGTCCTGTCCTGTACCCCAGCCTTTCCTCTATGTCTTCTGGGCCCCAGCCAGCCTTCCTTTGATTCTGTGGTCTGTCTCCTGCCACAGGACCTTTGCAACTTTAGTTCCCTTTGGTTGGATGCTCTCACAGCCCCATGTAATTAACTCTTATTTATTTATTTATTTACTTATTTATATATTTATTTATTTATTTTTAAGGGTTTAAAAAAAAAATGTTTGTTTACTTTTGAGAGAGAAACAGAGACAGAGTGTGAGCAGGGGAGGGGCAGAGAAAGAGGGAGACACAGAATCTGAAAAGGCTCCAGGCTCTGAGCTGTCAGCACAGAGCCTGATGTGGCATTTGAACTCATGGACCACAAAATCATGACCTGAATGGAAGTTGGACGTTTAACCAATTGAGCCACCTAGGCTCCCCAAATTTATTTATTTATTTTGAAAGAGAGAGAGAGAGAGAGAGAGAGAGAGAGAGAGAGAGAGAACTAACTAGTGGGGGAGGGGCAGAGAGAGAGGGAGAGAGAGAGAATCCTGAGCAGGCTCTGCCCTGACAGTGTAGAGCCCAGTGCTGGGCTCGAACCCACAAAAGGTGAGATCGTGACCTGATCCAAAACCAAGAGTTGGCCACTTAAACAACTGAGCCACCCAGGTGCCCCACCACCTAATTGACTCTTAATCTGTTTTCAAATTGTGTCTAATCTATCCATCTAGGGCAGGTTACTCTTGTGGTGTGCTCATGGAGAGAGACACAACAACATTCCTCCATGTTAATTATTTGTAATTAAACTCTTGTTTTTGTGATTATTTCATTAACGTGTATCTCTCTCTTCTTCCCCTTCCCTACATATCAGCTTGTAGTATTCATCAATATAGTGACCATACCTGTTTTTCCTCACTGTTGAATTCCCAGTACCAAGCATAGTTCCTGGGATATATTTACTAGGTGTTCAGTAAATCTCTGAGAATGAATAAATTAGTTTCTCTCTCTGGGACATAAGACAATAGGTTCTTATTAAAATAGGTCATTGGAGTATGTTATTTCTATTAAAATGTTATCTAGCATGTTAATAGGTCTTTTTTGAATGCATCTCATCACTACAAGTGATATATATTTGAAAATAATTTCATTGTGTCACCAGAGCTGAACACACACGGTCTAAAGACCAGGAGTTACAGAAAGTTTCTGGCACTGGACATACTTGTTTAAAAACTGTGGTAAAATATACACAACATAAAAATTTGCCATTTTAGCCATTTTTAAGCATATTGTTCTCTCGCATTAAGTATTCACACTCTTGTGCAGCCATCACCAGGATGTTTTCGTCTTCCCGAACTGAAACTCTGTACTCATTAAATAACAACTCCCTATTCCCCAGCCCTTAGCAACCACCGTTCTAATTTCTGTTGCTGTGATTTTGACTACTCTTGGTACTTCATTGGAGGGGGACGACACGGTATTCGCCCTTCTGTGACGTGCTGATTTCACTTAGCATAATGTCTTCAGGTTCATCCATATTGTCCTATGTGTCATCGTTTCCTTCCTTTTCAAGGCTGCGTAGTATTTTATTGTACACATATACCACATTGTGTTTATTCAATAGAAACTTAGGTTCCTTCTACGTTTTGGCTATCATGAATAATACTGCTATGAACATGGGTGTACAAGTGGATATACTTTTATGATTCTCTGGGTTGTTTTTTTTCCCCCTGGACCTATAGCTTATGATCCATTTAGTCTTCTACAAGTTATGTAGCCTTCCCGTGCCTGAGTTTCCTCATCCACAATGGGAATAATACTGTGAAACCTATCTGTACTGCTTCAGGGGGTTATCTGTTGACAAGAAGAGGGTATACAGGCATAACTACAAATTGCCGATGTACCTGTCCCAAGAATATAGAATTTGATGGAACTGCAGTGGGTCCCCAGACCACACCTCATTGTTGTTTTTCCTGGGTCCCTGGGTTTTCTGAGGGCATAAAACTCTCCGTGAAATTGACCGCCCAGGTTGTGTAGAAGACAAGTGATTTATTGCTATGCTACAAATCTTTTTGAGCTTCCCTCAACATTCCAGAAGAAATTACGTTTGACAGTTTTTGTGCCTTCGTTTAAGTTAATATTCACAAACACGGGGCTTTGCTGGCACTTGAGACTCTAGCCACACAGGAAGAGAGAGTATGTGATGTCTCTGTGTCCTGAACAAGATCTCTGCCACCCTCTTCCCAGCCTCTGGAAAAGTCTGTCTCTGAGTTACCATGTGGCATCAACTTGAGGATTAAACAAGGTGGTACTTGTAAATCATTTAGAACAGCATGTGGCACAGTGTTGAGAGCTTGGTAATATTGTTTGTTGAGATGGTGATAACAATGATATATTTTCCCCCCAATCTTGTTGAATCTCATTTACTTTCTTCTGATTTTATATCATTATTGGTTTTCTGAAAGGGCTTTTATCATGCCATATTTACTGTCATTGTAGTAGGTTATCAAATTTGAATATGGTCACTAGGTTACGAGTGACCATACATTTTAATACAATTGTTACAAGGAGTTCATTATATGATATAAAGATCTTCCCCTTAAGGGTGCCTCGATGGCTCAGTCGGTTAAGCATCCAACTTCGTCTCAGGTCATGATCTGGTTCAAGTTCAAGTCCCACATCAGGCTTTGGGCTGATGCAGGCCTGGAGCCTACTTAAGATTCTGTGTCTCCTTCTCTCTCTCTGCTCCTTCCCCTGCTTGTGCTCTGTCTCTTTCTCTCTCAAAAATAAACTTTAAAAAAATAATAAAGATCTTCCCCTTAAAACAAGCTATAATTTTTACAATAAAATTTTTTTCAAGAAAAACTTAGAAAAAGTAAGTAACTTATTTTCTTGAAAATAGAAAGTTGACTTAACCAACAGTAATTTTATTCTTCAGATATTAACTCTTTGTAAAATTGCTAGCCATTAATCCTGCATTTCATTCTCTTCATTTGTGAGTCCTGTTGAAATTACGTATTTCATTTAGGGCATTGAGGGTACTGGGAATTTGAGGATAGATTGCAATTCATGGTCATTACAGCATTTAAAGGAATTGTAGTCTGCAGAATATATAAATCTTCAGATTAAAATTTTAGGTTTATCAGCTTACGTTAGAAATCTACTCTTCAAAATGAGTGTAAAATTGATGAACTGAGAATTCATGTAATTTTTTTAAAACACGATTTCTTGGGGCACCTGGGTGGCGCAGTCGGTTAAGCGTCTGACTTCAGCCAGGTCACGATCTCGCGGTCCGTGAGTTCGAGCCCCGCGTCAGGCTCTGGGCTGATGGCTCAGAGCCTGGAGCCTGTTTCCGATTCTGTGTCTCCCTCTCTCTCTGCCCCTCCCCCGTTCATGCTCTCTCTCTGTCCCAAAAATAAATAAACGTTGAAAAAAAAAAAAAATTTAAAACACGATTTCTTAAAATTTAAGAGTACTGTCCATGTTCTCAAGGCTATAAATTAGAATTAAAACTAATAAGACTACCACTGCAGTAAATCATATGAAACATGAAATTTTTCTTCCTTCTAAGTATATCACTGAGGCAGGAAATGAATGTTACTGTAGCACTGTTATCTAATCTAGAGGCTTTAGTGAGATTTTCTAGTTGTTCCAGTTATGTTCATTATAACAAAAGAAAAAAATTTTTTTCTGGTTTAAGATCCCCTTGAAAATCATTTATTGCATTTAGTTGTATCATTTTAATTTCTTTCAGTCCAGAACAGTTCCTCATTCTTTCTGTCTTTCATGACATGGCATTTTCAAAGTACAGGCCATTTATTTTGTAGAACATGCCTTAGTTTGGGTTGTGGTTATAATTTGATTTATAATTAAAATAAGTTTTTATTTTACTTAAGTCCACTTTGGTCAGTTAAGTCAGGAGAATTTCCATTTCACCCTAATTTTTCAAATTTATCAACATAAGTGTTCGGAGTATTCTTTAAGTAGAATGAACTGGTAAGTCTCCAGTTGTAAGTAGCTTTTCATTGTTATTGTTTATGTATGTCATTTCCCATTTTTTTTTTGACAGTTTTGCCAGATATTTCTTTTTTTTTTTATTACCTAAAAGAGTGAGATTTTAATTGAGTTGATTTTTTTGTTTTTTTTTTTAATTAATTTTTTTTAATGTTTATTTTTGACACAGAGAGAGAGGGAGCCACAGAATCTGAAGCAGACTCCAGGCTCTGAGCTGTTAGCACAGAGCCTGACATGGGGCTCGAACTCACAGACCACGAGATCATGACCTGAGCCAAAGTCAGACGCTGAACCAACTGAGCCACTCAGGCTCCCCTTTTTAAAAAAAAATTTTTTTTTAATGTTTATTTTTGAGAGAGACAGAGACAGAATGCAAGTGGGTTGGGGCAGAGAGAGAGGGAGGCACAGAATCCCAAGCAGGCTCCAGGCTCCGATATGTCAGCACAGAGCCCGACGCGGGGCTCGAACCCACGAACTGTGAGATCATGACCTGAGCCGAAGTCGGACACTCAACCGACTGAGCCACCCAGGCACCCCTGTATGTTTTTTTTAATTATTATTATTATATGTTTTCTATTTAGGTTTTTTTTTTTTTTTCCTGTTTATTTTCCTCCTTCTACTTATCTTAGGCTTTACTCTGATATTCCTGATCCAGCTTTTTTTTTTTTTTTTTCTTTTTTTTTGGCGGTGGGAGGCGGGGGGTTGTGTGTGTGGGAGAGAGACAGAATGAGAGAATATGAATCTTAAGCAGGTTCCATGCCCAGTTGGGAGCTTGACGTGGGGTTCAGTCTCCCGACTCTGAGATCATGACCTGAGCCAAAATTAAGAGTGAGACGCTTAACCAACTGAGCCTCTCAGGCACCCCTCCCATTCCAGCTTTTTAAGACTGATTTTTTAGCCCATCAACTTTGTCTAGTTTTACATCATCAATATTTACGATTATAAATGTACCTCTGTATGTCCTAAAGTTTGATATGTAGTATTTTCATTATCATTTGGTTCTAAGTATTTCCTAATTTACTTTATAATTTTGCATTTAATTGTGAGTTAATTTCCAAGGAAAGGAGGTTCATAAGTTTATCTTAATTGCCTTGGGGGTTGTGGTCAGAGAAACATACGCCAATTCTTTTACTATATTTGTGATTTCCTTTAGGGCCTGCAACATAATCCTCCCCAGCATTTTGCTCCATGGGTCTTACTTTTACCATGGCCTAATGCAAAGGAAGCTTTCTGTTTTTGTCTGTTCTGTCTAGAAAATGCATCAAGGTAAAGGTTAAGTCATTGTGGAAGCTCACGTGTCATACATATTCTTCCTGAATTATTTTAGTCTCCCCTTGCTTGCATTGGTTGTTCTTCAGTGTCCTCACATAGATGTTTTACAGTAAACTCTTGGTTTGTGAGCATAATTCATCCAAAGCACTTGTATATCAAAATGAATTTCCCTATAAGAAATAATGGAGGGGCGCCTGGGTGGCGCAGTCGGTTGAGCGTCCGACTTCAGCCAGGTCACGATCTCGCGGTCCGTGAGTTTGAGCCCCGCGTCGGGCTCTGGGCTGACAGCTCAGAGCCTGGAGCCTGTTTCCGATTCTGTGTCTCCCTCTCTCTCTGCCCCTCCCCCGTTCATGCTCTGTCTCTCTCTGTCCCAAAAATAAATAAACGTTGAAAAAAAATTTTTTTTTAAAGAAATAATGGAAACTCAGATGATTCATTCCACAACCCCAAAATATTCATATAAAAATGATTACACTGCTGTAATCATTACAAAATTATAAAGAAAAGATAAAATATAAAGAAGAATAAACAAATTAGCCTATACTTACCTTTGAAAACCTTCGTGGCTGATGAGGAAGACGAGAGGGGAGGTTATTATGTAGGACGACTTTCACTATCACTAACGGATGTTGACTGCAGTACAGTATGAATACTCTCTTGTCATATACTGTATTTAATGTGACTGGCAATAAGGCAGCAGAGGAAAGGGCCTATATCTGCAGGCGGCCTGACCTAGAATGAAGCATGGCATTGCTAAGCTTACTCTTGGATGGAAAAGCAAAGGACTGTCCATAGGTGCTTTGAAGTGACAAAAAATACACTGTTGCCAGCTGTGGGCACCTTCCAGTGTTCTGAAAAATCACTGGTTTCTGCCAAACACCATGGCCTGAGACCCAAGCATCCAAGCATGGGAGACAACCATCCACAATCCTGCAGAGAGAGAGACAGAGTGAGAGAGAGAGAGAGGGAAGAAAGAACCATTGGCTCAGTTGTGATCGTGTGACATTCAGCATCATGTACTACTCATTTTGCAAGACATGTTCATTGATCAAGTTAAAATTTATTAGAAATGTTTTCTTGTCTTGCAGAACACACGTAGAACCAGTTACTCACAATCTAAGGTTTTACTGTATTTGTCTGATTTGTGTCTAGAATCAGAGCCGGGGGGAAGAATTTTCAGTTCTGCTCATGCAAAGGACATTTAGGGCCATGGGGTTACAGTGGCTTACTAGCCCTGTAGCTTTCCTGTGATAATCAAAAGGTCTGAGTACACATGAGGACATGACTCAGGGTGTCTTGGAGATTGATTTGAGTGAATGACAACTAAGTCTTAACAAATTTGATGATGAATGAGGGATTTTGTTTTGAATACTGTGCATTGAAGCAAAACTTGAGAATGCATGGCATACTTCTCTTTTACATATATATAAAATGTTTTGCCTTGATCATGGTTTGTGGTTTACTCCTGAGAGTTTATATTCACCTTCTGCTTGGGAAAAACCATATGCTCATTAATTCTGAAGTAGATTTAGTGTTCTGAATGCTATAATTTGTGCTGGAGGTACACATGCAAAGTTTTTGTAACATTCTGACCAAATCAATAGTTAGGATTGAATATGTATATATATCAGTTAGCTGTTGTCAAAATAATGCTACATGTTACATGCTGGGTTTCTGAGAAACAGGCTAAGATAGAGATTTGTATGTAGGAAATTTATTAGGAATCAAAACCTGTGGGGGGTGCCTGGTGGCTCAGTTGGTTAAACGTCCAACTTTGGCTCAGGTCATGATCTCCTGTTTCGTGAGTTCGAGCCCCACGTCGGACTCTGTGCTGACAGCTCAGAGCCTAGGGTCTGCTTCAGATTCTGTGTCTCCCTCTCCCTCTGCCCCTCCCCTGTTCGTCCTTTCTTTCTCTCTCTCTCTCTGTCTCTCTCTCTCTCTCTCTCTCTCTCAAAAATAAACATTAAAAAATTTAAGAAAAAAAAAAAACTGTGGAAGAGGAGGGATGGAGGCAGGATTGAACAGGGGAAGAAAGTAGGCTATGATACCCGAAGCCTCCGCTGACTCCACGGGACACTTCAAAGAGTTGTCCCAAATCCGGGTGACAGGCTGAGCCTGTATACTCCTGCATCATCGGATAAAGGCTGTGCCAGGAAAAGGGCATGATCTTGGGTGACGATTCTTTCTTGAATTGAAATCATTCCAAAGGTGACAGCTGAGGGTGTCTGCTGATAGCACATCTAGCACGGAGTGAGTAAGTTCTTTACTCTCAGAAGGAAAAACACAGTATCTGTTACACTGCCTAGTATTTCAGTGGCTTATAACAACAAGCATTAATTTCTTATATACTCCTTTGCAGATTGTCTAGGATTCTGCTGAACTAGACTGGGCCAATTTAGGTGCCAAACTACAGTGTGAGTCCAGATCTGCTCCATGTGTATCTCCTCCTCTGGTGACAAAAGCCAGTAGCTCAAGAGGGCAAACCTAGATATGCAAACACATGCCAGGGCTCTGTTCTGTCACGTATCTTGAACATCTTATCTACCAGTCAGGTCACGTGGCCAGGCTCCACATCAGTGGAGTGGAAGACTCCTCTTCTGTGAAGGCCCAGGGGAGGGAGTGAATATTTGCTGAATAATAATCCAGTCTACCGTTGTGTGATTGTACTTAATGAGCGAAGGATGAGAATTTCACTGCCAAGCTTTCATTGTCAGTCTTTCTCCGAAAATACTTCTGTTTGTCATCTCCATCTGTTATGAATGAGATGAAATATGACAACACCTTCACCACTATTTGGCAGAGAGAACAGCTTGTGCTGAGTTCTTATGATTTTTTAAATTTAGATTTGAATGGATCTTGTGTGTATCTGTATCTCTATTGAAGACATGGTATCTTTGTAAAGTATTTATCTGGAGGGAAGACTTTCTGTTGTTTTACATTTACTCCTTAAATTCTTTGTGTTACTTTAAATTGAGGCGTATACACAGTAAAGTGTATTCAGTACACTCAGGTGCATCATTTGCAAACTTGTGTATATGTATACATTCATGTAATCGACCACCCAGATCTAGGTAAAGAACTTTACCAGAATCCCAAAAGATTCCCTCATGCCTCTTCCCAGTCAATGATTGCCCCCTCCTTCTGAGGGAATCATTATTCTGACTTCTCTCACCACTGATTGTTACTTTTCTTTTGTTCATATAAACGGAATCTTCCAGTGTGTTCTCTTACATGTCTAGCTCTTGGAATTGTTGTTATCTTACTGATAAACCGTAAGTCAGATGTCAGACTCCTATGTCTTGTGTTAGCCTATTTCTGAGAGTCTTCACTTGATGTTGTCTGTTATGTTATAGAAGGTAGATTCTGTGTTTTGCTTACAGCTTTTTAGCGTGATGTTGAACTCCGTAAAAGTCCATTCAGAAGGAGCCTCCTATGTGTGTCAGAAAGATGGAGTTAATATGGACTTCTAGCCCATAATGTGGTCCTCTGGTTTCCTTTATGAATTTGGTCATCAATTTAAATAAAATTATTCCCTGGGAATTCCATAGTGCATACGTCTGATGGGATGTAGATTTTTTTCTACACATACTGATCATGACAGCGCTCTCCTCTGGGCTGCGTTTCAAAGTGGACTCTGGGGGTTTCATAGCCTCCATTTGCCTATAAGTTGGACCCATTCTTTCCACTTGATTTGTGACAGTGCAGGGGTTAGTCTTCCGAAAGCCATTGCTGACTTCGGTGTCCAGTAACACACACTCCGTGAGGAACAGAACCATTAAAACAATCTGTTCGCTTCAGATTTGGGTCATAATCACTTATAACGCCTGTGATGTTACTTTGGTTCTTTGAAACTCTATGAGATAATAGCCTATCGTCATTTGTAAAAGTGCCTGTAAGAGAAGCCTTTTCATCACCTCGCATGAACAAAAGACCGAAGATCCTTTTATGCTTTGAGTGGCTGCTATAATATCAGCTGAGAAACACTCATTTAGTCTTGTGACTTTGGGTTTCAGAGCACCTGTTAATTATAAGAACTACTACCTCTTGAGGAATGTCAGCAGCAAAGTTAATTTGTATAATTATTGATTTTGAATACCATTTAATCTTCAGTTTTGTTATCCATTGTAAATTTAGTTTCAAAAATAACTGTTTATAGTAATATATTAGTGATTGAAGGGATCCCTGCATGCTATTGAACTGTGCTTTCATTTTTGTAGATCAGTTATCTAGGAACTAAATAATTTCAGGAATGATGTAAACTTGTTCAACAGTGCACAGTACAGTGAAACTGATGAGTCTGTCAAGTGAGAAGTTTAGCTAGAAAAGTGGGGTTTCGTTGATTATGAAGTTTGCAGAGCACAGGCAAAGAGTAAAGATCCAAAGATCAAAAATTCTAACATTTTTGTAACCGTTGTTGTGGAAAGGTGAGAAGAAATTCACTTAAAAATTGAAGTTATTCCATGATTGTGACACATACAGCAAAAGACTATACGTGATCAGTGGTCCTAGCTGTGATTATGACTAAGGAACAGATAATGAGATTCCTCCTTGCTTTTGTTTTGTGGAATCCAGTGATTTATTTAAGAGAGATGTTAATCCTTATTAAAGCAGTTAGTTACTGTACCTTAAACATGTCTGTATGTCCTGAATCCCACCTTTAGTTCTGTCAACAAATTCATATTCAGTGTCTTAATGTATCACAGTATAAATAGGTCTTTTTAATGCATACTGTAGCCAGTGATTTTTTCTCTTTAATAGGTGTTTGTTGATATTTGAGTTTATTTTATACTCCTGTATGAGTAGTAGGGAACTCACCAGCTAAATTTTAAGAGACATGTTGCCACATGGATGTGATACTATCCCCATTTGTGAAAATTTTAATATCGGTAGATACTGTGTACAAGGTGCGGGACTTGGCTTTCATATGGTAGAAAGTTAAAAAAAAAATTTTTTTTTAATGTTTAGTTTTGAGAGAGAGAGAGAGAGAGAGCGTGAGTGGGCGTAAGGGGCAGAGAGAGGGGGAGACACAGAATCCGAAGCAGGCTGCAGTCTCTGAGCTGTCAGCGCAGAGCCAGATGTGGGGCTTGAACTCACGAACAGTGAGATCATGACCTGAGCCAAAGTCGGACGCTCAACCGACTGAGCCACCCAGGTGCCCCCATATGTTAGAAAGTTTAAATAGAACTAGTCCTCACTTGGTAAGGATTTGGTCACCTTGCCGACCAATTCTGGGCCACACCTACATGCTTATCCAGACACAGCAGAGCCAGTCACCCTGTTCTGCAGTTTTCCTTCCACATATACAAATGTGCGTATATGTTATGAATGAATTTCTGGTTCTCCAGTAGAAATACCATCACAGGCTTTTCAAACTTTAAAGTTTTGGAACCTAAGTTTCTTCACAGCTTCTGATGGGAAGAAGAATGTGTTTTAAATAAGCCAGACCCAAGGTACTTTTGCAAAAAAACAGGTATATTATCCTAATCTATCTTTTCCTCGCTTCAAATTACTCTTTATATCATTCTCTCCTGAAATATGTAGGAAATCCATGCCAGCCTAGCTGATTCAAGCAAGCCTAGTCATCTGTTTTTGGTCTTAGAAGATCTCAACCAGTTACTGTTTTTACATGGATATGTGTTTTGTTTTGTTTGTGTAACATGGATGTGTAGTTCTGTTTTGTCACCCTGATTCTCAATTCCATTGTTTTCTGTAACTCTCGTTCTTAGTGCATCATTGTCTTAATCCAACCTGGGAATATTTTTTCTCTGTCTGATATATAATCTATTATTCCCTTGTCAAGGAAGGCTGTGACAACCCTATATAATAGGTGAAGTGATTCTGGCACTTTTAACTGAAAGGATGGTGAAACTTACTGGCTTTTTAGTTAATACCTGTGCCTGGAGGCCCTGGATTTTCATGGTTAGGTTACTGTAACAAATGAATGCAGTTTTTTAAATACACACCTTATAAATCAACATTTTCTTAAATCAGTAAATGACATTTTAAATAGGTAATCTGTTTTTTAAATTTTTTCTTAATTTTGTTACTTAAAAAATAAACCTAAAAAACCTAAAAAAAAAATAAACCTTATTAAAAAATAAACCTTTGTCGGGGCGCCTGGGTGGCGCAGTCGGTTAAGCGTCCGACTTCAGCCAGGTCACGATCTCGCGCTCCATGAGTTCGAGCCCCGCGTCGGGCTCTGGGCTGATGGCTCAGAGCCTGGAGCCTGTTTCCAATTCTGTGTCTCCCTCTCTCTCTGCCCCTCCCCCGTTCATGCTCTGTCTCTCTCTGTCCCAAAAATAAATAAATGTTGAAAAAAAAAATTAAAAAAAAAAATAAATAAAATAAACCTTTGTTACTTAAAAAATATACCTAAGTATATTAGTGTTAATTCAGTGCATCATGCATTTTAGTATTCCTGTTCTTAAATAATCTGGCAAGTTTGCACTTCTGACTGATCTTTTCTCTCCATTTTGTTTTCTTTAGTTTCATGCTATGGATACATTGTATAGGCACAGCTATGATTTAAGCAGTGCAATTAGTGTCTTAGTACCACTTGGAGGGCCTGTTTTATGCAGAGATGAAATGGAAGAGTGGTCAGCTTCTGAAGCTAGTTTATTTGAAGAGGCACTGGAAAAATATGGCAAAGACTTCAATGACATACGTCAAGACTTTGTAAGTAGAAAACTGCACATAAAATGTTGGATGTGAATATTTTATCTTTGTTAAAAAGCTGGTAAACCTTAAAGTATTCATTTAGCAAGCTTGCAACGTAGTAATGTTTATCTACTCAACATAGAATGAAGGCTAGTCTTACAGAGAGAGAAATTGACATTCGTTCTGGGAAGCAATTATAAGACCTGGTATCAGGAGGCTCTGAGTTCCAAGTTTAAAATATGGATGGCTTTTCTAACCATTTGCACAAAATATTTCTGAGGTCTGCTTTAAGTTTGTTGCTCTCCTTTGGACCTTCTATATTTTTCTAGATATCTTACTAATTGTTGAGCCTGAGTTTGATGTGGCCCTTTAATATGGAAACAACCTGTAGCAAGCAGTATGGAAAATTTGCTTTATGGGTTTTCTGTCCTTGACTCCTCTTAATGATACATAGTTTCTTACTTGCATTTTAAATACTAGATAATCTTGTCTACTTTTATGTACTTCCTTTTGTCCTTGTATGTATGGAATTGCTCTCTTTAATTAAGCTTTTAATCTCTTTGAAATGGAGAAATTTCTATTTGAGAAGTCCATTGATAACTTCCTAGGACAATTATCCTTTCTAGATTATCCAGTTCGTTGGTGTATAATTGTGAATAGCAGTCTCTTATATTCCTTCTTATTTCTGCAGTATCAGGTGCAACGTCTCCTCTGATTCTCCTTTCTGATTTTATTTATTTCAGTCTTCTCTTTTTTTTTTTAGACTCGTTAAAATTTGTCAGTTTGGTTTTATCTTTCCAAAAAAGGAACTCTTAGTTTCATTGATCTTTTGTTTTTCTAGTTTATACTTCATTTATTTCTGCTTTGACCTTTATTGTTTCCTTCCTTCTACTGACTAGATATACTCTTTTTCCTTCATTTTTCTTCTTTTCACTCTGACTGGATAATTTCTGATGACCTGTTTTTGAGTTCACAGATGTTCATTATTGATGTTCCACATTACATTTCTCATTGTATTCTTCAGTTTTAGAACTTGTGTTTGTTTTAGGATTTCTTTCTCTCTGTTGAACTTATTTCGTGTATTGTTTTCCTGGTATTGGGGTCTATCTCCTGATTTCAGTTCTATCTGTATTTTCCTGTAGCTCACTGAGCTTCCTTAAAACCATGATTTTGAAATTATTATCAGGAAATCATAGCTCTCCATTTCTTTGGGGTCAGTTGCTGGAAAATTACTGTTTCTTTGGTGATGTCATGCTTCCTTAACTTCATATTTCTTATAGCTTTGTGCTGATGTTTGTGCATTTGATTGATCAGTCACCTCTACCAGACTTTACAGACTGGTTTTAGTGGGGAGGGAGAGACCTTCGCCTGCTGTGGATACAAGGGTGTGGGAAGCTTGTGTATGATGGTTCCAGCTCTTGGGAAGGCCCATCAGCATAGTGTACATTCAATTCCATCTGCTGAGGTCAGTTGTCAGTTAAGATTTCAGGGGTCCTTGGGGCGCCTGAGTGGCTCAGTCAGTTGAGCGTCCGACTTCAGCTCAGGTCATGATCTCACAGTGCGTGAGTTTGAGCCCCGTGTTGGGCTCTGTGCTGACAGCTCAGAGCCTGGAGACTGCTTCGGATTCTGTGTCTCCCTCTCTCTCTGACCCTCCCCCGTTCATGCTCTGTCTCTCTCTCAAAAATAAATAAAACATTAAAAAAAAAAAAAAAGATTTCAGGGGTCCTCAATGGCCCATTCTCTGGGTGTCTGCAGTGGCAGTGAAGGCCGCTGGGGATCTCCTGATCTCTTTCTCCCCCGTGGGGTGTGTCATTGCCGAAGGGATCCCTCTTGGCAGTGGATACCTTTGCCATGGCAGTGGTGTCTGGATCAGCTTGGGTCAGAACCAGGAGCGGAGCATGTATGCTCCCAGAGTGACAGCAGCCGGGGGTCTGGTGTGCTGGCTAGCCTGCAGTGTCAGTGACCGAGAGGTGAACACATGCAGAACCACCATGGAACCAAGGTCTGAAGTGTGGGTGCATGTGGAGCGGCCAGAGTTCTGGGGTCCCAGATATGCACAGGGTTGGAGATGGGAGCTGGCAGCCCTGTTCCTGGGGTGGGGACACAGCAGCATCTGGGAGGGGTGGAGCAGCATCTCCCTCCCTAGGAGGTCAGTATCTGTTGGTTACCTCAGTGGCAGAAGCCATCAGTTTCCTCTGCAGAGTAGGCTGCTGGAGTCCACGCCAACAAATACTACAGAGTCCTCAGCTGTGCACATGGCAGGGAGTCTGCTGCTGTCATGAAGGCTGTTGAGGTCCTCGAGATCCTCAGTGGCAGTGGCTGCCAGGCTCCTCTGCAGAGCGGGCCACTGCGGACCACACTGGCACCCGCTTACACTGATAGCCTTTACCCTTCTTCTTTGTTTTTAGCCGGTTCCAGGTGTCTCAGCTAAGCCTACCTCCCTGGTGATCCTTTTTGTGTGGTTATTCTTCATCTTTTGCGCCACTGTGTTGCCATAGCTTCTTATTTGACTCTGATCCTCCCAGGGCTGTTTTCATTGTCCATAGCTGTGGGATACAAAGACAGATATCTCCTGTCATAGAATGTTATAAAGTGGTTATTGTTCTAAAGTGGTTCATAATTTCATATTATCCTTCGAAGATCTGTGGGATGGATCTGTAGTGATGCCCCCTCACATTCCTGATACTGGTAGTTTTCCTAATCAGTCCAGCAAGGACTTAATCGATGTTTTTGACCTTTGCAAAGAACCAGTTTTTTGCTTGCTTGATTTTTGTTGTTGTTTGTTTGTTTGTTTGTTTCATTAACTTCCGCTTTTATGTTTGTCATTTCCTTTCTTCAGCTTGCTTTGTGCTGAAGTGCTTTGTCTTTTCCTAGTATCTTTTTAAGGTTGAAACTTTTCTTGTAATCATTTGTTGAGAGTGTACTTAGCTGACAGTGATTTTAGCCTTATCTTAAAATTGTCTTCCTGTCCTCTTTAACAAAAATGTTATTCTTTTTCTTTTTTTTTTTTTATGTTTGTTTATTTTTGAGAGAGAGAGAGAGAGACTGAGTGTGAGCAGGAGAGGGGCAGAGAGAGAGAGGGAGACACAGAATCCAAAGCAGGCTCCAGGCTCTGAGCTATCAGCGGAGCCCGACGTGGGGCTCAAACTCAAAAACTGTGAAATCATGACCTGAGCCAAAGTCGAATGCTTAACCGACTGAGCCACCCAGGCACCCCAAAAATGGTATTCTTTGTAGAATTCATTTTTTTTCTTTTTCTCTTTCAGTGCTCTAAAGGTGTATCTCTATCTGGCTTACATAGTTTCTGATGAGAAGTTCTTATGTATGTGAATGTTTCTTTTTCTTTGTGCTCAAGATTTTGTCTTTACCTTCAGTTTGGGGTTTTGTTTGTTTCTTTGTTAGTTTGTTTGTTTAATAGCAGTTTTATTACTACAATGCACCTGGGTATATTTTTCTTTGTAATTATTTTAATGAATGTCTGAGAACTAAAGTTTACTGTTTGTGTATTAGTTTGTATAGTTTATAATTTAGATTGATCTATTTTTCAGTGCACTAATTTTCTCTGCCATGTCCAGTATACTGATAAACTTCTTAAAGGAATTCTTCAAATATGTTAGCATATTTTGCTAACATTTATGTTTTCTTTTTTATGCTTTTCTCTGTTTAAATCCCTATCTATTCATGTGTGCTGTCTTACCTTTTTAACCCAATCCTTTAATATATTAATCTAATCTGTAGTTGGACCAGGTTTGGATTTGGTTGTTGTTCTGTTTACCTTCAGGGTACTGCTGTATTGGAAGGCCTAACCAAAAATTTCATGTGCTGCCTTGATATCTTTGAGCCTCACTGGGCCACAAAAACTTCACTGTGAGTTCCACTCCTTTTGCCAAATATATCCTTCACCAGCAGGAAAGACTTCCCACCTGCCCAGTTCTAGCTCCCCCGCAGCCTTCAACCTCATGGGTTTCACTTCCCTGCTAGCCTGCAGAATTACTGAGACAGGCCAGTCACATCTTCCCCTGGGAACTCTTTCCAGAACCAGGGCACACCTCACCCTCTTGTTACACAGAACCTCACTTCCACAGCCCCTAGTGACTCGCTGTGGCCCTACATGGTGTCATCTTCCCCTGGGCTGTGAGTATCTGTGACTAATAAACCAGTCAGACTCCTCTGTTTTGTCTTCAGTGTCGTGTGTTGTACGTCCTGGCCGTCTGATACTGTTTTGAGGGGCAGGTTCCTCCCCTCACTGAAGCAATAAATAGGAGGTGATCTGAACATTCACAGACATCAAATTCTTACCTATGGTTAATGTGGGGCCTGGAATGTGGGAGGGTTTCTTCAGTGCTCCTGTGTCAACATCAGCAGGCCCAACTACTACAGGGCCTGTCTCCACGTTTTGATAAGTTGTGTTTTCATTTTCATTGCATCAGTATTTTTTGTTTTTCTTTCTGATTTTCTTCTTTAGCTCATGGATTATTTAGAGGTAAGTTCCACGTATTTGCATCTTTTTCACATATTTTTGTTACTGAAGTCTAGTTTAATTCTGTTGTGATCAGAAAACTTTGTAAAAAAAAGTTTGTAAACTTTGTAAAAAAAATCAAATTTTACATTTTTGAGATGTGATTCTCATCCTGTATATGGTCTTACTATGGTGAATGTTCCATGTGCTCTTGAAAAGAAGAGATATTTTGCTATTTGGTGGAATGTTCTATAAATGCTACTTAGGTCAGATTTATTGATGGTGTTCAAGTCTTCTGGAGCCTTACTGATTTTCTGTCTACCTGTTCTGTTGAGAGAGTAGTATTGAAAGCCTCTAGCTATGATTGTGAATTTTTCTGTTTTTCTTTTCAGTTACAATAGGTTTTTGCTTTAATTATGTTGAATCTCTGTTATTAGGTACATACATTTAGGACTGTTATGTTCTCATAAGGAATTGACCCTTTTGTCTTTACATCATGCCTCTTTATCCATGGTAATATTCCTTATGGTGAGGTCTGTTAATATAACCACTCCAGCTTTATTCTATTGATTACATGGTATATCTTGTTTCCATCACTTTATTTGTGTCTTACTTATGTTCGAAGTGGGCTTTTTGTAGACTGAATACAATAGGATCTTTTTTTTTTTTTTTTAAACCAGTCTAACAGTCTTTACCTTTTACTTGGATTGTTTAGACCATTTACCTTTAATGTAATTATCAATATTACAAGTTTTGGTTTAAACCAGTCATCTTCCCATTAATTTTCCATTTGTCCCATTGTTCTTTGTTCTTTTCCCCTTTTTAAAATTAATTAAAAAAAATTTTTTTTATGTTTGTTTTTGAGAGACAGAACACAGTTGGGGGAAGGACAGAAATAGAGAGAGAGACACAGAATTCGAAGCAGACTCCAGGCTCTGAGCTGTCAGCACAGAGCCTGACACAGGGCTAGAACCCACCAACTGTGAGATCGTGACCTAAGGTGAAGTTGGATGCCTAACCCACTGAGCCACCCTGGTGCCCCTTAAATTAATTTTTTTATTCTAGTTTTATTTCTACTAGTAACCTACCAATTAAGCTTTTATTTTTGTAGTGGTTTACAGTATACATCTTTAATGTCCTACAGTCTATCTTCAATCAAACTCACTTAGGTCACATAGATTATAAGAACCATGTGATTGGGATGCCTGGTTGGTTCCATCCATAGAGCATGTGACTCTTAATCTCTAGGTTGTGAGTTCAAGCCCCAAGACCCATATTGGGTGTAGAGCTTACTTAAAACAAAAAAGAAGAAGAAGAACCATGTGACAATATATTTCCAGTTCCTCCCTCCCATTCTTGTGCTTTTTTTGTCATATATAATTCTGGCTATGTTCTAAATCCCACAGGGAATTATAACTTTTTTGGCTTTAGACAGTGATCTTTTTTTTTTAACGTTTATTTATTTTTGAGACAGAGAGAGACAGAGCATGAACAGGGGAGGAGCAGAGAGAGAGGGAGACACAAAATCTGAAACAGGCTCCAGGCTCTGAGCTGTCAGCACAGAGCCCGACGTGGGGCTTGAACTCACGGACCGTGAGATCATGACTGGAGCCGAAGTCGGACGCTTAACCGACCAAGCCACCCAGGCGCCCCTAGACAGTGATCTTTTTAAAGAGATTTTTAAAAATATTTTCCCCCATGTTTATTTATGTATTGTTATTTATTTTTAAAAATGTTATCACTTCTGCTCCTCTTCATTTATTTGTGTAGATTCAAATTACATCACCACCACCACTTCTCGGCCTTTTAGCTAAGATCAAGTGCAAATTACATCACCACCAACAGGGGCTTTCTCAGGTTTCCTGCTCTGGCCCAGATCTTTCTGATGAACACCTGATGGAGACCCGTGGCAAATGTGGATGGATTCCCCTAGTGTCTAGAGATCCCATAGATGCTACAACAGTTGTGCTAGCTCACTGTTGACCTTTAATAATTTGGTAAATTTTTGGCTGTTTTCTTCTTACTTTGTTTTTATTTGTTATCTTTATTTATTTATTTATTGGTGCTTTGCCAAAGTAAAAGTAGCTCATGAGTCTAGTCTTTGAGTACTGAGTGACTTTGGAATCCAGTTCAGTTGATTGTCTTGTAACATTAGTTCAAGAATCGGTATGGTTTTGTAGGTTATCTGGGTGTTTTCTTCTCATTGTTAAGGTGGGAATGACATTATCTAGCTTAGGGCCTGCTTGGGATTCTCCCTCCCTCTCCCTCTCTCTTCATCCCTCTGCCCCTCATCCCCAACTCGTTCACTCTCTTAAAAAAAAAAAAAAGGAATTGGGTGGCTGAAGGAAAATAATTCTGATAAACAGGGAAGGAAATATAGAAAGCTTCTTTAGTCTTCCTTTCTCTTTTCTGAAACTCATCCTGAGGCCTTCATTGGCATTCAAAATCAAATTCCCCCAATGTTCTCTCCTTAGTACCTTTGATGACCAGAGTTCTCAACTTGGTAGCATAACCCAAACCTTTATTCCTGAGGGTTCTGAGCCCTGAGTTAGAAGCTGTTTTGTGAGAATAAGTCATTCATTAGTCCGTGGTTGGTATTGCTAGCCAATGCATTACAGGCAGAAAAGGCAAATCATATTTAGAATAATTGTCTATTAAACAAGAACAAGATGTCTGTTCATTCCAGGATGCTGAGAGACTAATGTAACTGACATGTTACCAGGAATGGTGCCATGTTGGAAGCCCAGTGTGCATTGTTCCTTGCAGATTGGACACCTGGAGTAATCAGATCAGATTTGGTGAGAGGATGTCCATGTGGGGGTACCCATATGTAATCTGCTTGCCTCTGTGTCCATTTTATTGATGTGTCCTTTGAACAATCATTGTTGTGGCTAGGGAAAGAGGCTGGCTGATAACCCTAGAGATCATCTTGCCCTCTTGATATAAGAGACCCTCCTCTCCAGAAGGAGCCTTTGATAAACATGGGGATATAAAGATCCTCACACTTAGGCCCATCAAGAAGTGTCTGTCCCACAAACCTCTTTCCTAAGCCTCATTGTTACCAACTTTCTAATCTGCTTCCTTTCAAGTCCCTCCCTGATCATTGTGACAGGTAGATAACCACTCTCTCTGAGTGGGTATGGATTAGTACCTCTGGCCAGCTTTCCTTCAACTCAGACTAGGAAACCAGATGGTGACTCTAATGCCCTGCCCTTTTAAAGGATCTTTCTTCTTCACTGTGCTTTAGAGCCACCCCTGCTCGGGGCCAAAATGCTGCAGCAGAATTCTGGCTCATGCCAGTATATCATGCAAAGCCATCTGCCACATTCAGATTTTTTTCCTTCTCACTTGACAGGTCATAGGGAACTTCTGTGGAGCCATGAGGGTTGAGGGAGAAATGATACTGCAACAGGAGTAGACACACTGGGACATGTCATTTGTGCCTTCAGGACTATACTTCTTGATAAGAGAGTGGTGGTGCTGAGCATAGCTGATTAGGACTTGATGGCTCAGATAAAATCTGGCTGATGATGAAGCTCAGGTTACATAGTCACTTGGTTTCCTTTTCTCAGGCTTCCAGGTAAATAAATGAACGCCAGGGGTGTTTCTCAGGTGAAGAATAGTTAGCAGATGAAGATGTCTTAGCTTGCTTGAAGCCCTAGGGGACTGTGCCCGTGACTGTTCTCTGAGGTCTTGCCTTGTGAGGTCTTGCCATGTGAGGTCTTGCCATGGGCTCCTTACCCCATCCCTCAGACACTTTCAACTCCCATTAGATTGCTTGTTGGGTTGTAGAAAACTGTTTGCTTTAGCTGCAACGCACATGCCAGTGGCTGTGCTGATTTGGTCCTTTAAAGAGACCACATTCGTAACTGCTGTTGGAGTTGCTACCTAGTTAAGCTTAAAATAATTTCCTTTCTCAAAACTCCCATCTGTTTTCTTTTCATAGCAAACAGGTGAGTGAAATGTTGAGGTGATTAAAGAATAGTGTGGATATTGTACACATGGATTTCAAGCAGACCTCTAGCTGCAGTGGGGTCTGGGAAGTACTGTTTTGATTCTCTAATCCCGATGGTGCATTAGGGCAAGTTAGCTAGAAGTCAGAGAGAGTGCTGAGTCACCTATCTGTAGAATCTGATGCAACCGCTACAAACTGTGACCGTTGACAGTCATTCGCTTGAAGGTTTGATCTATTCCGATGTGCATCTGGGATGACTGACAGATTTCCCTTTACAGAGGGAATATACTGACATATTCCTGAATATATTCTTTGGTTGTGGGTCTCCTTAGTGGGCGCTCATTTGGCCAGTTTTGAATAATTATGGAAAATAGCAAAGGGTAACCTTCCTGTTTTTCAAATGCAAGACTACATTCAACTGTGTACTCTTTCAGAGGCTTAGGTTTTATTTTATTTATAACAAAATAGGTGAAAATAAAGCAGTTTTGGAAAAGATGAGAACGGTTACTGCAGAGACCAAACGACACCCAGTTGTAGCTGGCATCTTTGGAAGTTAAAGTAACTTGGGCTAAATCTATATAAATGTCATTTCTAAACATTGTACTACTTCAGTGCCACCTGTAGCCTGAGAATAACTTTCCTGAATAGGTCCTGAAATATTATCAGTCATAATGTTTATCATCTGTAACAAAATGGGAGCTGAGAAATAGACTGTGTTGTTTTAGAGTCTCTGACTGAATGTAACTTGTTTGGGGTACACTTTGCTAAGAATTAACTTTAGTTTTCTCAAATACTTCTCCTAGAGTGAATCTTCCGTGTGGATATTTGCCTCATTATTTTTTAAAACGTGACTTAAAAAAGAAAGCCGTTCCTACAGTAATGCCTTGTTTTCATTATCATGTTAAATATTTTTTCAGCTCCCTTGGAAATCATTGACTAGCATCATTGAATATTATTACATGTGGAAAACTACTGACCGATATGTGCAGCAGGTAATTTTCTTCATACTGCTACCAATACTATTGCATTAAAGTGAGCTTTCTTTTTATATCTTAGTATTTCTTAGCAATACACTTAATTTTAAATTTGTTGGCTTTCTCTTTTCTATACTGTTTTTAACATCCTTAAGATGTTGTTTTAAGATTTTAGTTCTAGTATTTTCTGACTTCAAAGTCACTATGATAAATATTTTGGAAGGATGACAAGGGGACATAACCACTAGAGAGGCAGTATTATCCTTGCAGGTGCCTGGTGCTTTGTCTCTTTCTGAGTATAGTTGATAGGAATGGCCTAAGATGTGAGGTCATTTTATGAAGTATTAGAAATTCAGACCAAAGCCATCAACCATATAGTTTGATATATTTAAAAAAAAATTTTTGTGTGTGTTTTTATTTCTTTTTGAGACAGAGAGAGACAGAGCATGAGCTGGGGAAGGGCAGAGAGAGGAGGAGACACAGAATCTGAAGCGGGCTCCAGGCTCTGAGCTGTCAGCACAGAGCCTGATGCGGGGCTCAAACTCACTGTGAGATCATGACCTGAGCTGAAGTCGGATGCTTAACCGACTGAGCCACCCAGGTGCTCCCAGTTTGAGATATTTTAAAAGATCTTCTGAAAACCTCCTTAGTTGACATTTGTGTCATATATACATCTTTGACCTTAACTGTTAGTCTTACTAGTTTGATGGTCTGGTAGTGTGCATAAGTTTTTCTCCAAAATTATTTCTAAAAGCAAGGAATCTTTTAATTTGAGTCTTTCCTTAATGTTCCAAGTTGAGGTAAATCTCTAAATTACTTATTTTGAGTACTATTACTTTGGGGGAAAGGTACATTTTCCTTAGTGACTTCAGTCAATACTTGTTTTTAGATTCTTCTAGTCATAGGTTAGAGGTGGTAAAGAAAGGAGCAAATATATTTAACACAGACATCATTTTCCCTAAGTTATGTGATCACACAGTGACAAGTGTTGGATACTAAATGACCATAGCGAGTTGTCAAGGTCATGAATAATGAAGAGATACCCATGGCTTAATTGAAAAATTTCTGGTGTCAACATCATAATACAAAAGTGCTTATTTTAAACAACATAGGTAGAAGTGAAGACCATGTGCTCTGGAAACTTGAATTTTTCAGGGCAAAAAAAGTCCCTTAAAGGTGGTGGAGATGATGGCATCATGAGTGGTTGAAAAGTGGTTTTTGAATTAAATTATTTCCAAAAATTTCTACTCTGTCTCTAAAAATTTTAAGTTGTCGCCTTAAATGTTTTTTTTTTTTCTCATTGAGAAAGTGGATGAATGCCTTACATTCTGTTTTGTCTTCTTTTTGGATATCTACAACATGTATTTTTTTTCCTTCCTTGCTTATATTCATTTACTGTGTTGATCATTTTCTAGAAATGATTACGTAATCTTTCCCCTGTTCCTTTACCTACATTTGGCTTTTAAAATCTGATGTGAGTTCAGCCAGCTTTAAAGTTTATTGTGTATCTCTTAACATTTGAGGATAAATGTTTATTTAATTGTACTTGGGAGAGTTGTCTCTTTCTTTTGCATGGACCTTGGAAACTAATCATTTTTCAAAAAAAAAAATTTTTTTTAAGCAGAGTGTGTGTGTTTCTCCCAGAAGGGCTGTAAAGAAAGTAGAAACTAAATTTGAAAAGTAAAAATGGTTACTTGTGAGCCCTGTTTACTCACTCAGGGAGCAGTGGAAACTTCACTTGTTTACAGCTTTATTTTTAAAACCTATGTCTCAAATGTTATTAATACTTGCAGTCTGTACCTCAGAATCTAGTCAGTTGTCTTACAGAACACTGCAGTTTAATGTGCACAGGAAGGGAAAGGCCCTTCTTAAAATGGCAATTTGTGCGAATGGTGTTTGAATATTTCATTTGCATGTGAATTTTCTAAGACAATGAAGTGGCAATAATTATTAGCCTTGTACGTAAAATATTTTATCTGTCTTTTGAATTAGAAACGTCTAAAGGCAGCAGAAGCTGAGAGTAAACTGAAACAAGTGTATATCCCAACTTAGTAAGTAATGGAAATCTTTTTAAATATTTGTCATGGTATTAATTCTATCAAAACAAAATATGTAATTGTGGTCAGTTTCAGCTAAATTCGGATTTCTTTGTGTATCTTATTTTCTTCCACTATAAAGCATGAGACTTGCTTTCCATTATACCACGACAGTGATTTTTTCTTTTTTTTAGAAAGAAAATTGGCTGATGGGTGAAACCCCAAGGAGACAAAAGGACTAAAGGGAAAATAAAATACCCACAGTATACTTCTAGGAACGTTGCAGGGAAAGCATCAGAAAACTAACCTGTGAAACTCTATTACTTGAAACAAATGTGTTTCCGAAAGCTAAGCAGCTTTTGAAACTATGTTACGGAACGGAGTTTTGGGGGATGGGTAGTTCACATTGCCTTTTTGAGGTTGTTGATTTGGTGGAGGATTTTACATTGTTTGCTTGGGAGAAGGGTTAGAGAAAGTAGTAAGAACCATACTTTGTTGGATGAGTAATGAATAGATGTCAGCTGTCTCACATGGCTGGTGTTCTATCATCATTATTTTGGGGGCTTAGAAATCCCTATCATATCAAAATGAATGCCAGTTTGCTTTTCATTTGCTACATTTTAAATGAATTGTAATTTTTTTTTTTTTTTTGAGATCTTTAGAGTTTGTTGTTCATTTGTTCAGGAAAATTTGGTTTATCAAGCACCTAGTGCTATACTAGGTTCTTTGGGGTTTAAAATGAAATTTTCTCAAAGTGCTATCTACTGCTCCAAGATTTTTCTCACTCTGTGTTTAGTGTAGTTGTTTTATACATAGCATTTTGTTTATTGAATTTTGATATATTAATACATATTTATATATATATATATATGAGGCCTCATAGACCATGAATTTTGATTTTTTTTAATGATTATTTTTTTATCTCAAGGCAGATAACATGTAATTGACAGGAGTCATAATTTTTATTCAGACAGGTAATGTCCCTTCTGCAGTAGTTTCCAGTGTTTTAGGATATTTTATTTGAGTAATTCGCAAAAGGGCAACTCCCCAAAGAGAACAGTGTTATGATTCATGTGTCAGATTTTCAGAGACAAGCATGGCAGCTTGCTTGTGCGTTGTGGTGCTGTCACAGCAAAGGAAAAGTACGTTTAGCCAGTTTTCACCTACTAACCCAGGTAATTGTTTCTGTTATGTTTTGCATTGACTTTGTCGGAGTCTGAATTTAAGTCAAAGGCCAGCACGCTCTAGTCCGCAGGCCGTATCTGACCCGACGCCTGTTTTTGTAAAGAAAGTGTGGTTGGAACACACCCATACTCATTCATTTATGTGTTGTTTATGTCTGCTTTCGTGCTTCAGTGGCAGCGTTCAGTGGTTTTGACAGAAATTGTAATACCCACGGAACTTAAAATATTTACAGTGCCAACTTGATCTAAGTGAATGGTTTTTGAAGATCAAGACAGTTTCTAGTCATAACTTGAAAAAAAGTTACATAAATCTTTATCTAAATAGAAGGTATGAAGTTACGGTGAGTTGGATAAGAATCTGAGTCCTTTGACGAATTTCACAATTAACTGTGAAATCGAGTATTTTGAAACAAATAATAGATTGAGAATTACATTATGCTATCATTCTTTTGAGCCTGGCAGGCTCCTATATGCAGAGCACTTTGTTCAGTACTAGAGATAGAAAGATTAAGAAGACAGGCTTCATTCTAGTGTGGGGAAGACAGATGCCAAACAGTTGCCTAGTGTGACAAGTACTGTAATGGAGAAGAATAGAATAGCTTTTATGAGAATTTACACCAGGGGACCAGACTCTGTTGATGCTGACAGGAAAGATTCCTTGTGGAAGTGAGTTTGAATGAACTCTGGAGGAGGAAGAAGAATTAACCAGTTGGTACAGGCTTTTCAGGTCAAGGGGATCCTGAGATTGGAAGGGGCAGAACATAGTTTAGGAGCCGAGAGAAAGGCAGTATAGCTTTTATAAAGAGACTGGTGAGGTATGGGAGGCAAGTATGGTCGGCAGGGGCCAGGGTTTACCCATCTGATGAGCAGTGGAAATGGATTTTAAACAGGAAAGTGTCATGACCAAATTTGTACTTTAAGATCACTGGCTATATTTTGGAAAACGGTTTGGGGACGGGGAGTAATAGTGGATGTAAGGAGACCAATTTTGAAGTTCTTAGAGAAGAAAGATGACAGTAGCTTGACCTGGGGTTGTGGCCCTGGAAATGGTCCACCACTTGGAGGTGATTGACTTGTATGGAGGGGCAGAGGGGAAATATCAAGCTAGAGTCCCAGATTTCTGGCCAGCACAACAAGGTGGGTTACTGTGTTCTTCACCAAGCTAAGACGCTGGCAGAGAAGCAAGTTAGGTCATTCTGAATTTGCTCTATCCCAAAAGGAGGTGTTGAATATGATGTCGGATATATTGGTCTTAAGCTCGGGGGAGAGTTTTGTGCTAGAGATAGAAATTTGAGCTCCATCAGCATATAATATTGTGTTTGAAACCATGGATGAGCTTTATTCGGAGGAAGAATAAGACAAAAGGGTCTTGGACCAAACTTGAGGAAATCCAGAATTTCAGTAAAGTAAGACAGCAAGGTGTGTGCATTATCACAAAAGCTGAGAGAGGAGTGTATTTCAAGGAGGGAAAGAGATTAATTATGTCAGATGTTGATGAAAAATAGCCTGGGAATTTAGCAACATGGAGGTAGGTCACTGGTCATCTATAATGTAATGGTGAAGACTGCATATGAACTAAGGAACTGCAGACAGGACTAGCAGCACTCAACGAAACTGGCTGGAAAGGTCAGTTGAGAGAGCTCTTTGAAGGGCTGGTTGGAAAAGAGTAACAGAGGTTTTTTTGATTGTTTTGTTTTTTTAATGTTTATTTTTGAGAGAGAGCAAGGGGGGCAGGGAGGGGCAGAGAGAGAGGGAGGCACAGAATCCAAAGCAGGCTCCAGGCTCTGAGTTGTCAGCCCAGAGCCCGACACAGTGCTTGAACTCATGAACCGTGAGATCATGACCTGAGCTGAAGTTGGATGCTTAACCAACTTAGCCACCCAGGCGCCCCGGGACTTTTTGAAGTAGGAGAATTACATGACCATGAGTAGGGTCCAGGAAAGAGAATTGAATGTACAAAATTCTCAGGAGGGCACTAGGGGTAGAATCTGGAGTACAGATGAGGGAAAAGAGGTTTGGGTATTAGATTAAAGGGCAGTTTCATATAATGCAGCTTTAAAAACTTTTTTGGGGGGCGCCTGGGTGGCGCAGTCGGTTAAGCGTCCGACTTCAGCCAGGTCACGATCTCGCGGTCCGTGAGTTCGAGCCCCGCGTCGGGCTCTGGGCTGATGGCTCAGAGTCTGGAGCCTGTTTCCGATTCTGTGTCTCCCTCTCTCTCTGCCCCTCCCCCGTTCATGCTCTGTCTCTCTCTGTCCCAAAAATAAATAAACGTTGAAAAAAAAAATTAAAAAAAAACAAAAAAACAAAAAAACTTTTTTTGGTATGTTTGTCTTAGAGTAAGTTTATTCAAATGGTCGCATTGACCTCGTTGGTCACCTGAGAATTAACCTGTAGGTACTTGAATTTGCAGAACTAATTTTAAGTGATTCACACATTTATATTCATTGAGTCTTTGCACACTTGTTCTCCTTTTACAGTTATAATGAAGATCAGTGATTTATTGAGTCAAATAACATTCAAAATTCAATTGAACAACTAAAATTGTGTTTGCTTAAGGCGGCTCAATTGTGAATTTGTATTAGCTCTTTTTTAACACATATATTTAGCCTGGGTTTAAATGTCAGAAATTTTCATATTTGGGGGGAAGCCTTCTGATACCAGTCATTTGATTTAAGGGGCCATCACTTCTATCTATATATAGTAGATTTTTAAAAATTGAATATTATTACACACCCTTAGAAATCTTAGTCATTATAAATCACCACTTTTAGTTGTGTATGTTTTCAGCTGCAAACTTTAAGAAGAAAAATGCATTCTGTCTTGTTTAAAATATGTTTTAAAAAACAAATGGTCTTGAAAACACATTGCTGGCACAGGTTAGAAGTGTAAATAATAGCCCTGTTACAGAATAGGGACCTCAGTGCACTCGGAGTTAAATGATTTCTTCTGGGGTGGCGGAGGGGTGTCACCTAAGAGTTACAGTACCAATGCCAGAAAGAAATCGTAATTTGCCGTCAGGCCAAGTTTATACAATAGGCTTTCACTGGTAAATGGAATTGAAGAAACAGAGAACAGCAAAGAGGAAACTCCTGAGCCAATTCTGTGTTGAAACTCCAAGTGTGTTGTTAATTGTGAACTCTCATTATTTCAGTAGCTGTGGGGACATAGACTATAATCTGCATTTAGTCACTCAGCATTCATTGCTGACAAATAGTTGGCCACTTTATTTTGCTTATCTTCTGTCTAGTAAATAGAAGTGGAAGCTCCTCTAGAATGAAAGCTCCTTGAGGTCAGGCACTTTTGTTTACTAGGCACTGAATAAATATGTTTAATGAATTATGAGTTTATTGAGAACATGTCATGTGCACCTGTGTTGTATTCTTAGGCCCAGCTTTATAAGCAGGGGAATTAGCTTACCCTACACGGGGAAAAGTTAGCCGTGTTTGCACAGTAAGTACAAGGTAATCTGGGCTACCCATGTCTAAGGAAGGATGGCCTGGGAAATTTACATGTAGATACTTGATAGGTGTCTCCTTTTTCCTCTTCCTAAAAATTTTTTCTTAAAAGGAAAAACTCAAATTGTGTTGGCTTTCCTAATTTAAAGTGCTATTGTTGTCTTCCTCATAAAAATTGAAATATAGCAGTAGAAATTATTATCATAACTGGTTAAATCTCCTGAAATGCCAACAGCTTCCACTCAAGAGCCAACAATGCACAGAGTCTGCAGCTTTCACACCTGCAGCAGGGATGGCACAGTGGTTTTCTCTAAACACAACACTCTGCTTTGGCTTCATTTATTTGGCCCCAAAAATTATCTTTTATTCTTAGGAGACTTCATGATAATAAAGCTTCATGTAATAAAGCTTAGGAACTTGTATCTTTTATTTATTTATTTATTTTTTCTTTTTTTTTTTTCAAAGTTTTTTATTTATTTTTGGGACAGAGAGAGACAGAGCATGAACGGGGGAGGGGCAGAGAGAGAGGGAGACACAGAATCGGAAACAGGCTCCAGGCTCTGAGCCATCGGCCCAGAGCCCGACGCGGGGCTCGAACTCCCGGACCGCGAGATCGTGACCTGGCTGAAGTCGGACGCTTAACCGACTGCGCCACCCAGGCGCCCCGGAACTTGTATCTTTTAAAAGCAGCAGAAGGTGTTCTAAGGAAATTGTATTTGGATGGAGAAGAGCCAATGGCCCTGTTTATTTTCTATCAGGCATAAGAGATTGGTTTTTACAGGGCCTTGTTTTGCAAAGATGAATGGTTTGAGTTCATTTTAACACCTTATTTTTACCAGCTTATTTCTTATTTACTAAACCTTCAGATGTTTATATGTAGTTAAGTCGACGATGAGATACAGAGACTTTTGCCTTGTTATACAAGTCATTTTTTATCACCTCCCTTTATATTTCATTGAAAGCAGCAAACCAAATCCCAACCAAATATCCGCCAGCAATGGCAAACCTGGTGCCGTGAATGGAGCCGTGGGGACCACATTCCAGCCACAGAACCCCCTCCTAGGGCGAGCCTGTGAGAGCTGCTACGGTAAGACTTCTCCAGCAGGCCTTTCTTCTCTCCTTTGCGGCACATTTGCGATGGCACTGAGGGGTGGGGGGTGTCCTTTCACGGCGCTGCTCAGAGAGCAGCGGAACGAATACATGCCCGTCCACCTGAACACTATATTTCGCTATTGAGTTTCCTTTGCTTTGCTCCTGTGGAGTCCTGTGTTGGTTGAGTATTCCGCAGCCGTGTTTGCTAAGCCGCAGAGTGGTTATTAGCTTTGTGCAAGCCACAGTCCCACAGAATAGAGCAAATCCAATTTTGGAGTTTCTTAGTACACTTTGACAAATTAAAGGCTCCAGAAAATCCTGTCAGAAAGACCTGTGTGTGGATAAACTGCTATTTCTAATCCTCAGACCAGGTTCCCTCAGAATGCACTGGTTTGGGAGATGCTGTTCTAGGGTGTTTGCTTTTTTTGCTTTCAGGGCCCCAGTATATTTATTGGTATTTATCCATGTCAAAACCTGTCAGACACTGACAGACGTTATATTTGACCCGGATGTTAAATTGGTTTGGTGAGATGAAGTAATTGGTACAATTTTGGGTTTTTTTATCTTGCTTTTGTTCTTTGTTTTTTGTTTTGTTTTGTTTTGTTTTTGTTTACTGTGTGTGTGTGTGTGTGTGTGTTTGTGTGTGTGTGTGTGTGTGTGTGTGTGTGTTTTAAGATTTTATTTTTTTTAAGTAATCTCTGCACGCAACATGGAGCTCATACTCACAGCCCTGAGGTAAAGAGTCTCATGCTGTACCAACTGAGCCAGCCAGGCACCCCTCACTTTTTATATTTTTACATTATTTAAAATCTTGACGCGCCTGGATGTCTCAGTTGGTTGGGTGTCTGACTCTTGATTTCAGTTCAGGTCATGATCTGTTCGTGAGATGGACCCTCGAGTCAGGCTCTTCTGCTCTGACAGTGCGGAGCCTGCTTGGGATTCCCTTCTTTCTCTCTGCCTCTCCCCTAAGCACGTGAGCATTCTCTCTCTCTCTCTCTCTCTCTCTCTCTCTCTCTCTCTCTCTCTTTCTCAAAATAAATAAAATTTACAAAATAAAATCTCAAACAACCACGTAATCTCTTAATGGACATTAGTGACATTATAATCTATATTTCCTTACAAAGTGGCCTGGAAGGGAAAGAAACTAATTTTATTGAAAGGCTACTTGGTGCCCAGTTTTTGTCTCTCAGCAGCTCTTTGGAAGGATAAACATAGCTTACTGCCCTAAGGACGTAGGAATGAAGAACACTTGTGCCTCTGCTCCATACTCCATGCCAAGCTTCAGCATTAGAAAAATACTTCTATTTATTTATTTTTTAAGATTTCAAAGTCTAGAAAAGACTTTTAAAACTAGGTCATATAATTATCTTACCTGAAACCAAGGAAAGTGTGAGTCAAATTGCCAACTTCATAGAAATGGTACATGCCTAACCATTTCTCTGTACCACGGAAGCACAAAAGGGAATTGTTTTGGGAATATTAGATTCTTCTGGTCAAAATTTTCTATGTGTTGCATCATGGATGCCTTTGAATTGGAAACTCTTAGATATTGAAGTTTATGTATATTTAAATGAAAATAAAAATCCTACAAACAAATTGGGGCTTAATCTGTGTTTTTGTTTTTGTTTTTTTTTGACAAAGAGAGACAGAGCATGAGCAGGGGAGGGGCAGAGGGAGAGAGAGACGGACACACAGAATCTGAAGTAGGCTCCAGGCTCTGAGCCGTCAGCACAGAACCCTACGCAGGGCTTGAACTTGTGAACCGCGAGATCATGACCTGAGCTGAAGTCGGCCGCTCAACCGACTGAGCCACCCAGGCACCCCTAATCTGTCTTACCCCTTTTAGACTCATGTAGTCTCACATATCCCTTAAAAGAATTATTCTGTCATTTTTATGCATGTATGACAAATAAGCAATTTTTATTTTCTAATATTTTATAGACTCCTTAAGTAATATTTATCATAAAATGTATCTTATACATGTAAAATTTATCTTTATATGGTGTTTTCTTTTTGTCACTTTTTAATTTGAGTTAATTATGCAAGGGGAAAGATGTTTGTTGATAAACATTAAAATGACATGGCATGAGTAAAAATGTATCTTTAAATATGAGTGAAATTTCATATTCAGAATCCAAAATAGGTCCATGCCTAATATTTAGGATTCTTAAAATTCGTGTTAATAAAAAATCAACTTATTTGACTTAAATGTTTTAAATTATAAAAGGGAAGGTCCTGCTATCTGCAAGGAGTCCACCAGAAATAACACGTGATATGTATACAGTATTATTCTCAATAAACTGAGAAGGACTTTGGGGCACCTTTGGTGGCTTAGTTGGTTGAGTGTCTGACTTTTGATTTTAGGCTCAGGTCATGATTCCAGGATCATGGGATCAAGCCTCATGTCAGGCTCTGTGCTGAGTGTAGAGCCTGCTTGAGATATTCTCTCTCTCTCTCTCTCTCTCTGTCTCTCTCCTCTTCCTCCTCTCTCCCTCTCTCTTTCTCCCCTCTCTCCCTCTCCCCCACTTGCACTCTCTCTCTCTGAAATAAAAATTTTAAAAAAACAACAATTAAGAAGCAGTTTGAGTATAATGGTCAGTATATTTTATCTTTTTGATATTGACTTGTGAAGTGTTATTTGACACCTTGATATGCTATTTGAACATTTTGACCTGATGAAGGTAACTTACAAGAGGAAGAGTATTCCAAGGCAGACTTACAGAATTATAATAATTTTTATGTACCTCATTAACTTAATGTTTCAGTGTCAGTGTTTTCTGTCTTAAACTTCACATCCATTGTGAGAATAGAATACTTTAAGTGTCATGTGGCAGTAATTCAGACTGCATAACAAAACCGACACAGGCTTGCAGTGTTTAGCTAAGTGATAAATCAGCCGAGTTATTAGGTCTTAAGCATTCTGTGATCTAGGCTGCTATGCTCACTTGATCTGGACTTAACGGTTTTGAAAGGTATTCTGTTTTGAAAGGGAGAAATATTAAAATAATTATTTTGCTCATCGATTAAAATAATGAAATGGAAAACAGATACCTATTTCATTCTTTTTTTAAGTTTGAGAGAGAGAGAGAGAGAAGGGAGAGAGATAATCCCAAGTAGGCTCCATGCTGTGAGCTCCATCTCATGAACTGTGAAACCATGACCTGAGGCAAAATCAAGAGTTGGACCTTAACCAGCTGAGCCACCCAGTTGCCCCCCATACCCATTTCTGACAGATTCCTGCCCTAATCACTGGGGCCCCTCTGAGCACCTTAAACTCTGAGGTAGTTTCTGAACCATCAATTTGGAAACCTAGATTTAGACTTTAAACATTAATCTAATAATAATGATCTTTCTGGTAACTCATTTCCAGAAATGTACACAGTAGAGAGTATTTTTAATCAACAAAACTCCCTCAGTGATAGCACAGCATATTATATAGGATACTTCATCTAATAGCCTCTTTTAACAGGAGCCACAGACACACATATATATAGAAATAAAAGGTTTAATGAATTCTGAATCTTGAAAACTACATGTGTGTATTAGACTTTATGTTTGGGTGGACTGGGGAAAGAAAAATAACATTGTAAGCTAAATATGGCTTTGGAATATTTTTTAAAATATTTGACGGTAGGTGTATTAATGTTACAAATTATATAGCATTCTTTGTTTTTTCTATTTTTCCTCTATCTTTAGCTACACAGTCTCATCAGTGGTATTCTTGGGGCCCACCTAATATGCAGTGTAGATTGTGTGCAACCTGTTGGCTCTATTGGAAAAAATATGGAGGCCTGAAAATGCCCACCCAGTCAGAAGAAGAGAAGTTATCTCCCAGCCCAACTACAGAGGTATATGAGTAATAGTCTTTTATGTTGAGAAATGTCATTTCAATGGCTGGGTCACTCCTTGGAAACAGAAGTACAGTATAGGATCACTTAAAAACAAACAAAGCTGTTTTTTATAACTAAACATAGCACCACAAGATTTAAGGTGGGCGTAGAGAGAGAGGAAGGGACATATCAGATTTTTTCAGGTATTCAAAATATTGGTCTTGTGTGATTACTCAGGCAAAAGAACAATGTGTGTGGGAGGTGTTAGCATAAGTAGAAAGCTTGCAAATTTAATGTTTTAAGTGCTTTTTTGAAAACAGTTTGCAACCTTTGAATACTGTTGAAACTATGCCTTACTACATAAAGTAATAAATACAAATTGAACCTTTTTTCTGCCCTGGGCTATCATAGAGGGACGAGAAAGTGGTATGGACTCAATCTTGAGTTGAAATACAATTTTGGTAAAATTCTTGTAGGTTGCAGATACCAGGCAATGTCTACGTCTGTAGACCCATGTCTTTCAGAGGGAGACTTCTCTTTAAGGGCTAACAGGATTTCAGGACTCCTTCACTATTAAAAAAATAAGATAATTTAATTAACACCTTTGGCAACTTTTACTGTTGTGAATGTGATTTTGGATTGTTAAGGTCCATTTAAAGACAGAAATACTGGAAAGAATGCATTTGTGATGAGCACAGGGTGATGTATGGAAGTGTGGAATCACTCTGTTGTACACCTGAAACTAATGTAACACTGTGTGTTTAAAATAAAAACTTAAAAAACAAAAATATGATCACACACCCTCCCACCTCCCCGACCCTCTTCCCAAAAGTGCATACTTTTAAATTCTCTCCTGTGGGGGTAGAGTATTAAGTTCAGGGGAAAATTTTAAAATTGCCTTTTCTTTTGAGCCTGATGCAAATAGCATTCTGGTTTTCACATGTCTATTGGTGTCTGATTTTGCAGGACCCTCGTGTCAGGAGTCATGTGTCTCGCCAGGCCATGCAGGGGATGCCAGTTCGAAACACTGGGAGCCCCAAGTCTGCAGTGAAGACCCGCCAAGCTTTCTTCCTTCACACTACATATTTCACAAAATTTGCTCGTCAGGTCTGCAAAAATACCCTTCGGCTGCGGCAGGCAGCAAGACGGCCGTTTGTTCCTATTAATTATGCTGCCATTAGGGCAGAATGTAAGATGCTTTTAAATTCTTAACCTTATGTGTTGTGCTTCTGACCATTTTCTCTCCTTCTCTATCTCTCTTTTTTGTTTTTTTTTTTTTTGTTCGTTTGTTTGTTTGTTTGCAATAAACATAAGTTCTTGTGTACAGCCTTTTATTTGGTTTATTTTTTTAACATTGTTTTTGTCTGCTGCCATTTGTATCATGCCAACCTGAAAAGGAGACACTGAAATCTCTTGCAGTCCCTCTGCAGAGAGAATAGTGCCCGGCAGAGAATTGGTGGGAGGTGCCCTTGCCCAGTGAGGTTTTGTGATGGAAGTGCCTAAGAACCCTTACTGAAGAGACGCTTTCACCTATAAGGTAGTGTCGCCACGTAATCCCTAAGGATGGCGTCACAGCGCAACTCCAGGGTTGAGACATGCAGTCCAGTCTTACCTGGCTTCGTTAGGTTTGAATAAAAGTTGCCAATTTACGCTAATTAGAAATTGCCTGTCTTTGTAAACCTCTCACTTTCCCATGAACCTTTTACAGTTCTACAGTATTATGGAAATTCACAAAGCTGCATTACAAACACTACAATTCTTTGAAGATTTAACAAATTGTAAATGAACTTGAGTGTCTGTGGGTGCATTTTCTGAACATTTGTATTTAGTTTTTATAGGCTAGTGACCATATTTGTGGCTGAGCATTCTTTCTATTCGTCCAATTTGGTTTCCATTTCATAATCATACATATATTACCGTGTAACATTTCCATGACTGTGACTCTCATTTCCAACATGTTCAGTCTTGCTTATGTTTCATTTTTTTGCTTAGAACAAAGGTTTTCTATATAAGTGAATTGTGGGTGGTTCTGTTATTACCATGTACCCCTAAAATGTGTCCATAATTTGTGTGTTAGGCTCTGATTCTAGCCTTGCTACATTTAGTCACATGCCTGGCGGACATGTTAGACCATGCAACTTCTTCCCCTGAAGGATGAGAAAACTTGTTGTCTGGCTTAACATAGAGGAAATCTTATAAACATTGAGTAGATGCTTTTTCTTTGTGAGAAAAGAAATTTATTATGAGATGTTCCATTTTGATTTAAAGAGGATATCCATTTAAGGAGTGATGATTGCAAATCATTTTTTGTTCCTAAAGGTGATTTTCAGCAGAATGGTTGAAAGGCTTTACAACTTACAGGTAAAAGCTTTACAAGGAGAAGAAAAGTGCTGTGTAAAGAGAGTGGAAAATGGTAGTACTCTCTTGAGTCCCATGGAGGGAAATTTAGCTACATTAGACTCATGTATATTTGGAACTTAGGCTGATAGGAAATTTCATGCTAGCATTTCTGAATTCATGAATTTATGCTCTTATCACTTTCTTACCCATCTTAAGAAACTGGGAAATATTTACATTCATCTAAACTGCTTAGCTGATTTAAAACACATTTATATAATTTCTTAACTAAACAGGATAATAAAACATGAGAAGAAATGAATGAAATTCTTCCATTAAAATTGGCCAGGATCCAAAATCCTGTTTGTTCCAATGAATGGAAGAGAATTCATCATCAACTAAATTGGCAGCTGAGGAAGCTTCTATTTCCCATGGCTCTTCCATTAGCCTCTCAGTAAATTTGCAGGTTTCCTTTATTTTGATTATTCTTCAGTGAAATATATTTTTCTGTTACCTCATTTTATGTATTCTCAATTGAAAGGCCATACTGCTAAAAAAAAGTTGGGGGGAGGGGTCCAAGGTTAAATTACATGTGTTTTATTTCTATAAACATATAGCTATAATAATAATAAAATAACAGAGTCATTTTGTGATGAGATTCAAGGAGCATATTTTATTGTGTATTTTGCTTCATTGGTCAAGTTATGTATAGGATCAGATTTTCAGAATAATTTTACCTTGAAATTTAAAATTACAAAGTTTTAGCAGCCATCCATTTTTTTTTTTTTTTTTTCAGACAGGCAACTAATGAACTCTTCTAGCGTCTAATTGATTCTTACACCATCTTCTCCCTTCTTATATGTACCTTGTTAAAACCTCAGCAGGTCCTTGATCTTGGCTTGTTACAGGGAAGATGAGATGTTAATAACCTGATGTCTGGAGGCAACCGTGTCTTTGGTCCAGTGGGAATGTATAGGTGTATTTATGTTTTTAGTAAGCTTTCCTTGGTTTCTCAAGGGCAATGGTGACCCCCCCCCCATCCCTCCTCAAAAAAAGTTAAGAATCCCTATGATGCAGTATGGATGTACTTTCAGATCAGATGAAAGTCTGTAATTCTATAGATATTGATGGATCAAGAGCTCTCGTTGATGCATTTTAGAATAATTCTTCGTAATATTTCGAAGGTAAATCGTTTTCCCTGGGAACTTGAGAGTTCTGAGCACTGTACAAGCTGACCCTTCCCATGGCTTCTGGTTTTGGCAACCCCATCACAGCCAGTGTCCTAGCCAGAGTTCATGGGGTGACAGACTGCATAAGAGTGAAGTGAAGAGCTAATGAGATAAATTCTCAGATGGTGCAGATCATAATCGTAACTTGGTGCTTAACAAGTTGATCCTTTTAGAGAAAATGTTTTTGGTTTTTTTGTTTGTTTTTTGGGTTTTTTTTTTATTATTAAAATAGCACCCTCTGGCCTTTATTTTCATTAAGAAAACTGTATTAAAACAGTAGAGTAAAAAGGGGAATCTTTGTATATCCATAAAGTATCACAGAGAAAATGTAAGAAGTAATAGTATCTGTGGGAAGGGAAACTGGGAGGCTAAGGCAAAGGTGTGGAAAGGAGACTTCCTCCTGTTTATCCTTTTATACGTTTTCACCTTTGAGCCCTGGGAGTACATTTCCTATTTTAAAAAACAATTTTAAAAACGTAAATATATAGTATGATCAACATGTTTAAAAATATATACATATGAGATCTATGGAGAGAGGATGATTTTTTATTTTTATTTTTTAAGTTTATTGATTTTGAAAGACAGAGAGTAAGCAGGGGAGGGGCAGAGAGAGAATCCCAAGCAAGCTCGCACTATCATCACAGAGCCTGATATGGGGTTGGAACTCATGAACTGTGAGATCATGAACAAAATTGGATGCTCAACCAACTGAGCCATCCAGGCACCCCAGAAGGTGATTTTTTAAAAAAAAACAAATTCCCCAAATATCTATTTGTTTAATAATACACTTAAAAAATTTTTTAATATTTATATTTGAGAGGGAGAGAGACCACGTGAGTGGGGGGAGGGGCAGAGAGAGTGACAGAATCCAAAGCAGACTCCAGGTTCTGAGTTGTCAGCACAGAGCGCAACTTGGGGCTCGAACTCACGAGCCATGAGATCATGACCTGAGCCAAAGTCGGGCACTTAACCAACTGAGCCACCCAGGTGCCCCAATGATACACCTTTATATGTAAATATATAGTAAGTCCATGACTTATTACTTACTAACATTTACTATTACTTATTACTAACGTTAATACACTAAATGCCTCAGCCAGTTCTACCACATAGATAGTGCTATTAAACATGGACTGGTAGACCAAAAACCAAAACGTTGCAGAAAGAGAAGTATTGTGTCCTTGACAAGATTTGCAGACCAACAGCATGGGTTGCCAAGTTTCAGACAGCCTGTCTCTTCTCCCCCTTGACACCCCATCCCACCCAGTAAGAAAGCCACAGTGTGATAATGGTGTTCCTCCTTTGTTATTGCCATCAGACATTACCACTGAGCTCCCCGATGATTTTATCAAAGATTCATAAAATCACCCAACACCTGATGAGCACAGGGTTACTACTTGAGATTCAGGATCCTCAGAAACTGAGGTTTCTATGAGCAGCATTCCATAGATAAAGCTAAAGTGCCAAGGGAAGTGGATCCAAGGAGTTGACCTGCCACCTTGGAGCTTGCGTGGGTGACTCACTGGTTTGTGACTTGAATGACCATCATTCCCTAGTATGACGCTCCTCGAGAGACCCCTGGAGCCACTTTTTTGTGTTTGAAGATGTTAATTCAACTTTGGAAGTATCCCAAGGGCCTGTATTCAGAAGCTTTTAATATATATTTTATGAGTTTTTTCCCTAGGGATTTCTCAGCAAAAGTTTATATATATAAAGTTGTGTGAAATTTTCAAATTCCAGTATTAGGAGAGAATAGTTTTGGTATTTGGGGTAGTTTATTTGTAATAAAAATTTATTTCTGAATGGATACTTTAAATTTTTCTAAAGATACAAAAGTGGTTACAGATCTTACTGTCATTCCCGTTTCTACCATCTTCAGAGTGTAAATGTTGTCATAGCATGTAAAGTATCCAGAGATATTCTGTGTATCTATACCAGTCTAAGGAGGTGTATTCTTTTTGTGTTTTAATACAGATGTTAATGTCCACATTGTTCTGCACCTGGCTTTTTTTAATTTTTAATTTTATTTTTAAATTAAAAATAAATTTTTTTATGTTTAAAAATTTAAACATGAGGGGTTCCTGGATGGCTCAGTCAGTTCAGCATCCAGCTTCGGCTCAAGGCATGCTCTCACGGTTCATTATGAGTTTGAGCCCCACATCGGGCTCTCTGCTGTCAGCGCAGAGCCCATTTCAGATCCTCTGTCTCCCTCTGTCTCTGCCTCTCCACTCCCCCATCTCAAAAATAAATAAACATTAAAAAAGAAAACAACTAGCTACAGCAAGCAGGGGAGAGGGGAAGAGGGAGGGGTGGGTAGAGAGAGAATCTCAGGCAGGCTCCATGCTCAGCACAGAGCCCTACAAGGGACTTGATCCCATGACCCTGGGATTGTGACCTGAGCCAAAATCAAGGGTCAACACTCAATAAACATAATCTGTTGTATGTTTATTTTAACCAGTTTTCTATTAAACAGATTTTTAGGTTATTTCCATTTATTTTCTGTTATGTAATGTTGCAACAAATATCCTTATGCAGATAGCATTTCATACTAATGTGTGAAATGTGCATGTAGGTTACAGGACAGACCTCTAAAAGTAGAACATCTGGGTCAAAGAACATGCATTTGAGATTTTAATAGTCACTACCCAGTAACCTTTAGAAAAACTATGATTTGAGCTCCCACCCACGATGTCCAGAGAATGCCTGTTTCTCTAGAACCTTGCCATCAGTGTTACTCATATTTGAAACCCTTGACTAGTTGACAGGTGACACGTAAGTTATATTAGTTTGCATTTCTCATTTTGAATGAGCTAGAAATATTTGCATATATTTGAAAACCATTTGTATTTCCTTTTCTGTCAACTGTTTTTGCCCCTGGCCTGTTTTCTATTAGAAGTCTTACTGACTTGTGAGAACTTTTATATTTTAAGGAAGTTAGCTCTTGATCTGTGATAAATGGTGCAAATATTTTCCTCCATTTTGCCTTTGACTTTGTTTATGATGAATTTGTCAAGCAGATTTTTTTTTTTAAACAGTTGAATTTATCATTTCTTTTAATGGCACCTAGGTTTTACGTCTTCTTTACAAAATGCCTGGGTGGCTCATTTGGTTAAGCATCTGACTCTTGATTTCAGCTCAGGTCATGATCTCACAGTTTGTGGTTTGAACCCCACCTAGGACTCTGCACTGACAGTGCGAGGCCTGCTTGGAATTCTTTCTCCCTCTCTCTCCACTTTCCCTGCTTGCTCACTGTCTCGAAAATAAATAAACATTAAGAAAGAAAGAAAAAGAAAGGAAAGAAAAAGAGAAAGAAAGAAAGAAAGAAAGAAAGAAAGAAAGAAAGAAAGAAAGAAAGAAAGAAAGAAAGAAAGAAAGAAAGAAAGAAAGAAAGAAAAGAAAGGGAAGGAAGGAAGGAAGGAAGGAAGGAAGGAAGGAAGGAAGGAAGGAAAGGAAGGAAGGAAAGGAAGGAAGGAAGGAAGGAAGGAAGGAAGGAAGGAAGGAAGGAAGGAAGGAAGGAAGGAAGGAAGAAAAAAGGAAAGATGCCTTTGCAGGATTGCCTAGGTTGCTCAGTTGGTTGGGTGTCAGACTCTTGATCTCAGCTCAGGTCTTGGTCTCTGGGTCATGAGTTCAAGCCCCATGTTGGGCTCCACACTGGGCAGGAAGCTTTCTTATAAATACATAAAAATAGAAATGCTTTTGCAATTCCTTTAAGAAAATTCTATGAGTGGTTTTATTTTGACAACAGTCTTGGAAGCCCATGTGAGATGTTTTTGTGAAGTTTAATTCAGTGTGTACTTTTTGTAGTTTTTCTGTTTTATTCCCTCCCCCAACCATCTCACTCACTCACACACACACACACACACACACACACACACACACACACACACACACACACACATTTCCAAAACATTATAGAAAAATGACCATGAGTTGCAATAAAAGCAATAGTGTTTTTCTAGGTTTACCTCAAGGAGATGCAACTCTAGGAAGCCAAAGAAATGTGCCTGTGTGCAACCAAGTGATTTGAGTGAGGAGCCCATGTTCTCCCTCTTTCTGGGCAAATTTTTATTCCTTCTGGGTTCTTTGGGCATCTCTCAGGCGGCTTGTTTTATCTGTGCACTTTTAACGCATCCTAATGAATGCTCTGTGTTTCAGTAGAGTTAGGTGAATAATTTGAGAGCCAGGACCAACTGACAAGTGGCACCACCGGCCTGCTCTTGAGTGCAGACCAAGATTCTGTTTAACCAACTCACGTGTGGACCCGATAATCCTATGTTTATGATCATTCCCTTGGGGCAGAAGGTATTTTTCCCATGCATATTCAGAGTGTATCACTGAAATGCGTGCAGTTGTGACGTCAAACAGTAACTAGGTAGTTTTAGCACTTTTGATCCTGATTTCCTCATCGTTGAGACTGAGAATTCTTGCCACCAACTACTTTCTTTTAAAACATACTGGTGATTAGCGATCCTTCTAAAGAGCTTTGATCCCCCACTCAGGTGCTCTGTAAATTGTCACTTGGCACATCACATCATTAATCCTACTGATTTAATGAGAAATTAAAAGCAGATTAGTTTAATTTCAAATGAAATATCTTTAGTACTGTGCTGGTGACCCCTTTGATAGGCTGTCCATTCTGTTGATTCTTGTCAAGGTGATAGTCCTTTGGGAGTCCAGAAGCTGCAGCCACATTGGCAGTTTTCCTTTGGGCCTTATCCACGGGAACAAAGTGTGAAGTTAGTCGTATTACTGGTAATACAACGATTGCCTTTGTCCAAAACACAGAGGAAGTACCAGTCTGATTCATTCAAGCTTTCTTTCCTTAATAAAAAACATAAAATTTTCTCTTGTCCTCATCCCAAGTCTAACTTGAAATTTGCGTGAATTAGCAATATTACGAAGGAATTACTTAGTATTAAATACTAGAGATTTGGCAGGTATTTGATCCCTGCAGGGTTTGTGCTGTTTTTTTTTTTTTTTAAATGTTTATTTATTTGGGGGGGGAGGGGCAGAGAGAGAGAGAGGAGGAGAGATTCTTAAGCAGGCTCCACACTCAGCACAAAGCCTGAAATAAAGCTTGATCCTATGAACCATGAGACCATGACCTGAGCCAAAATCAAGAGTCCAGTGCTTAACCGACTGAGCCACCCAGGCAACCCCCATGCTGCTTTTTAATGTTTATTTAGATTACTCTTCCAAAATATGCTTAGAATTTCTTCTTATCTTTTCACTACTGTTCAACAACAGGTGAAAATTTTCGTATCTTAATAATTTTCCTTCCAAAGGAAATCCACTGAGCCAGAAAAGAAATTGGATCATTTATAGTTATCCATGGTTGTATAATAATTAGCCAGTACTTGGGATACATATTCAGATTCCTATTACTTGAGGCTGTCTGCAATATGTGCTTTGTTTATTATAAATGGGTTTTTTTTTTTAATACTATTTTCCCACCTCTTTCTGTTTAATAGTTAAAATAGTTTCCTTGGTGGGGCACCTGTGTAGCTCAGTCAGTTAAGTGTCCAGCTTTGGCCCAGGTCATGATCTCACAGTTCTTGAGTTCAAGCCCTGCATTGGACTCTCTGCTGTCGGGATGGAGCCCACTTCAGATCCTCTGTCCCCTTCTCTCTCTGTCCTTCCCCTGCTCATGCTCTCTCTATCAAAAATAAATAAAAAACATTAAAAAAAATTGTAGTTTCCTTGGTGAGAGGGCTAGAGCTTATGAAAAAGTTAATTTTTAATTTTAAATGATTTGAGATTCCAGATTGAATTGCACATTTTAACACTAATAGTGCAGAATATTCCTATGGATGTCAAAAGCAATTTTCTGTAGGTACGCCTAAAAATGTGGTCTCAGCCACAGAAAACCTACAGAACATTTTTGTCAAGTATTTGAAGGTGGGGAAAAAGCATAAACGTAGCAAAATAATACTGCTAAAACTACCTTGTTAAGCTTTATGACAATACCTGCAAATTTAAAAAACATTTCAGTACCCTTTTTTTTTTTTTTTTTTTTTTTTGGTCCCTTCAAATTGTATTTTCGTACCTTAACTCTTTGGTGTGAGAGCAGTCATGTTCCACATCTACTCTGCCACCCTAATGACAGCTAATTACAACACAGAGAGTGTTTGTGTTGTATGCTTTATTTTTCTCCGTCAGAAATGTCTTCTGGTAGGGTATGAGGAACGTGATGTGAACTTTTATGAATGCTAATATCCATTCTCAGTATCGTAATGTTCTGACTAATGGATGACATACTCTGTCTACATACAGGGAACCTTTTGAATCTCAGCACTAGTGACATCACAGTAGGATATGAAGGATAAGAAAACCAGCAATAAAGCCAGTGACCCACTTTTACCCGCGTGAGGCTCTTACCTAATGGACTTGAGTTTAATCAAGAGAGATGAAGACTTCTCAGCGGAGCCTCACTCCCATAGGTCAAGGATGGCCAAGTGTGTTGCCTCTGTTAGCTGTCGTTTTTGTTTTCTACGCCAGATTCATCTTACATGAGGACTGGTTTCACATCATACTGCACAGAAGTTTTTCTACTGTATCGAAGCAATGCCATGGCTAGAAAGGAAGCATATTTTTACTATTTTGCCGATAGGCCCACACAGAAACAAAGTACATGTGTAAGATGTGTGTTAGCTATACTCCTGTGAGGCTTTAAAGTGAGGGTTCTCCAGGTAAATCCTTCATTCAGTAATTGGGAACCAGAACTAGAAACAGTTTTCTCAAACCCAAAGGAAACTATGCAGGAATCTGGTGGATATTTTGCATCGTCATCCACTTGCACCTTTTTTTTTTTTTTTTTTCTGCAGTATGTGTAGTATAGGTAGCGAAATCAGCCTCATTGGTTGTCTCCGTGTTTCCTTCTCTCCTCAGATGCAGACAGACATGCCGAACTATCTGGAAGCCCACTGAAAAGCAAAAGCACTAGGAAACCTTTGGCATGTATCATTGGGTACTTAGGTGGGTATTTTCTAACAGAGGGAAAATTTCAAACAACAATTTCGGTATCTTCTCAGTATTTGGCTACTCTAAATTGATGCACTTAAACTAAATCCAAGCCTTTCAAGTAGCTGAAATTGGATACTTTCCTATATATAGTCCATTTATTTTGTTTTAGAAACTTTTCTTTGTATTACCAAAACATATACACACAGCATATGCACACAGTTATGGATATGTTTACTGTTTCCCCAAAAAAATCATTAAATAAAAATGTATATTTATGGATATAAATACAGATGAAGCAAAAAGAGGAAAATAAGAATCACTAAATTTTTAGAGGATGAATATTCTTAATGTTTTGATTTAAATCCTTCCACTTGGCTTATTTTTTTTTAATGAGATAAAAGTGGTTTTAACCCACCTTAAAAAATATTTATGGTTTTAATGTACCAATTAAAGTTACTTTGAAAGGGAAACATTTGTATTGCTTTCTGGTTTTTATCATCTTATTTAACTTGGAAGTTGCCAAAGGTGATGGTTCCATATACATGTTGAAATAGCACAATTAAGAATAGTATTTGTAAAAATCAGTAGGCAGTCACCCTCTTTTTGTTTTTTGCGAGTGTTAAGGTAATTTACAAAATAATGGTTCCTAAAATGGTTCCTGGTATACATAGGAGCTATAATGGCATGTTTTTGTGCTTCTAATATTCTTGCTTTTTTTATTTTCTCAGTAAAAGTGAAAGAGGTACTCAGAGTTGCATTGAACCTTATTGCTCTGTCAGAAAGATACACAGTTATGAAGTGTTCAGACTCTAGACACGCCTTTAAAATTCAAAGTGTAGCCTTGAACTTGGTATATTATCTCGTCCTCATCAGCACATCCAAAAGTCAGAAGCTCACAGCTCCCTCTTTGATTTTACTTGGTCACCTTATTTCTTGTTTTATTTCTCAGAGCCTAAAGAGTTGCTTTGATAGCCCCCGAAAACATCACCTGGTTATCATAGGCAGGACCTAGTCATGGTGATCAAGTCCTCGAAGGTTGCTGTCTGTATTCCCTTGCAGGACGTAAGCCTACAAGCCCCTTCTCCCACCATGCAAGGAAAAGTCTCTGATCATAAGAAATAGAATTATTTCTAATATTTGCATATTTCTAATATGCAGCTAACATTGCATATTAGTTTTTCCACGGGTAATTGTGTGTTCCTCCTATGGGCAAACTGGTCTTTGTGCCTACTACATAAGCCCAAAGCCGTCCTCTTCTTACTAGCTGAAACACATCCCTACCTAACGTATTTCTGAGTTTTTACTACGTACAAGACACTATGCTAATTGATTTGGGGGAACACCAAGATGAGTAAGACTCTGCCCTCCAAAATCTTAGTTTAGTAGGGAAAGCACACAGGTAAGGACAATTAAGCAAATGATTAGCTCCTATAAAGGAATTACAGGCAATATTCATTGGACAGTTAGAAGAAGGAGGAGTGACTTCTGATGATGAGAGTTCCGGCAGCCTACGTGGAGAAAGCAGTATTTGATCTCAGCCTCGAATGATAAAGTAGTATTTAAATAGGTAGAACAGTAGGGAAAGAAAAATTTTTTTTTCCTTTCTGAGGCCAAGGGAACTTCATAAATAAAGGGTTCAGTGAGTCCAAAGGCAAGTTGTCTGGTCTGGAAGGAGTGTAGTGTGGAGGTTGTAATGAAAAGGTTGGCAAGCCTTCAATGCCACGGTGAAAAAAAATCAGCACTCCATTTTGGTTAGCCCTTGATCTGTTCCTGAATTTGGGCGAGTGTAGAGTTTTGACCAGACCAAGATATAGTACTTCTAACAATCCTAACCGTTTTCCTGAGTTTCAGGAAATGAGGCTGATATCCTGGCCCTCCCCTGGGAAGACAGGATGGCTTGTGCACACCTGGTGACTCAGAATCAGTAAGCAGGTTCAGCTTTGGACAAGAGGTGGTCCATATCAGTAACAGACTGAGATCCTCAAATCCAGTTCCTATAGGCTGCAATTTCTGTCCTCCTGCTTTATCCAAAATACGCAAGTAATTCTGGGTTATGTGGCCAACAACAACATACTTGATGTAAACACAGTATGCCACATGCACGTTATCGTTGTGTGATATATCCTCCATCAAAGCTTTTCTTCCACTACGTCTTGACTGTAGAATTTGGAGTTTGGTGTCAGGTTTCAGCTGTATCCACATGTTCTGGACTGGCCGTGATTAACCCTGGTCCTAAACCCTGGTTGCAGAGCCAGATGAGGAATCTTGTTTTTCAGAAATCTCTCACACCCCAGACATGCTGCATGCTATGTTTTTGTTTTGATAGAGCAGAGTTAGTTTTCTCTGTCAGGCTACTTCTCCAGATAATGTTTACATTTCTAAAACCTTGAAGAGTTGGCTGCCTTATTCCCTTAGTAAATCTGTGTTTCAGTGACCTTCTGAAGCGGCAGTGGCTTTCTGTTGGTGGTTTTTGTTGTTGTCGTTGTTGCTTGTACTCCCAACATGAAGCTCAGAGCTCCAGCTAGCAGAGGAAGAGGCAGCTCACTTTTGATAAGGAAAGCCATGGTAACAGCACTTGAAGCTGAATCATTATGGAGGTCCTTGGGAAAACAGGCTGGCTCATAAGGAACTGACTCTCAGCTCATTAAGAAGTAAGATGTGTGCCTATTAGGCAATGTAAGTGCACACAGAGATTTTTAATACCATGCTCTGAGTTGAGAAACCTTTTCTCCCCCTGCCAGAGATCCATCCTTCGAAGAAACCTAATGTCATTCGATCTACACCAAGCCTGCAAACCCCCACTACCAAGCGGATGCTAACCACCCCAAATCACACGTCTCTGAGCATTTTGGGGAAAAGGAACTACAGTCATCACAATGGCCTGGATGGTATGTAAGCCCAGGAATCCTGGGGGGGGGCGCTGGTCTGATAGGCCAGGGCCTCTCTGCCCTTGTCGGCTCTCAGCATGTCCCATGACAAATGCAAGACGTATAGCAAACAGGTTCTTCTACCCTCTAATTGAACTGAATGTGTGGTAAGGGGAGAAGAGGGAAGGCTGCCGCGTGCCACGGTGAGGACATTTTGCCAAGTGATATTCACCTCAGAAGGGGCCCTTTGCTCACATTCCCTGTGAGGAGACTTGTTTGGAGAGGAAGTCTGTATTTATCAGGTTGCCTCTGCTAGGCGATAATGTTCTTGCTGGGATGCATACTCACTGCTCATTTATGTTTTCTTGAGCAGAAGGGACGATTTCACCTTATGTCTGAGGCAGCCGTGCTCTCTGGGGGGAAGGGTTCTTCGGCATTCTGCGGATCATTTTGCATTTGGCATTTGTCCCCTACTTCTTTTACCTTATAAAATTTTTTTTAATTGCTCAAGAGTGCTACAAGTCATGACGGAGATTGCCTGGGTGATGTCTCAAATACAGAAATAATAATTTGTTCGAAATGGAAAAGCTGAGAAATATCACCTCTTATCCAAAGTACTTCTCTTGGGGCTTGGCCCTATAATGACTCTTCAGGTGGAATTGAATTATCCTCCCCATTTGGACCATCAGCACAAGCATAATAAATCATGCAGGCAGTATATACTGTTCATTTCAACAGTCCTGGAATTTGAAGCTGTCTTGATTGTTGAAACGTTGGTATTTATTTACGAGTAAAACTCTCTCCAGGCTTTTCATGTCTTCAGGGCTTCTAAATTCCTTCAATGACAGTAAATTATTTATAATGAGGCCCTAGAGCAGGGATGTGGAATAGACCTTCTAGTAATCGTTTCCTGTGGTTGTTTTCCTTCAGTATGACTTTCCGTGGTCACAGTGATGTCAAAATGAATAAAAAATCGAGGGTGAAGAGTTTAGTTTGCATTTATAGGATATCAATATGTTACAGATATGACTTTCAAGAACTTAGCTACACAGTAGTCTTGCAGGATACTTCTTCACTAACAAGGACACTGGCCATTTCTTCCACGATACGCCTGGTATCTGGATAGCAGAAGACTAAGGACGGGTTGTGTCCAAATGTGGAGATTGGATTTCTTTCCAGCTTTTGCTTGCCCACAGCCTGGGGCTTTTGGATTCAGGTTTAAATGGAATCAGGGATCTTTCTTTTCCACCTCATGACCTCTCTGGCCTCTCTAGGTGTATAGTCCTGTTGTTGAAAGCAGAAATTAAGTTCCAGTTCATTTGATACATACACATGCATGTACATCTACACTTTCTGGTAAGAAGACTCCTGTAATGACTACAGTTGGAATAACAGCTCTCTACTCTCTTTTTCCACTTGGGCCCAATGGTCACACTCACACTGGGCCCCAGTCCTAGCCCCGCATTGCAATTCACGTTGCTCTTTCCTTGTATCACAGCTACCTATATCTTTAGAATTTCTAAAAAATGCCACCTCATAGTGTTCCCTCTCTATGCCTGTTTGCCCCATTTCCTTCTGAAGATTGCTGCTGCAAGGTCATTGCTTCTCTGCTCCGAGCAGGAGGAATGGACAGGACATACAATGAATCCCTGGTGTTATGTTTTCGGAGACCTTCAGCCTTGTTTAGGGAAAGACACTCATCTCATTTTCTGGAAAGACCTAGCTGTTGAGACACCTTTATCCTTCCAGACCCTTTTGTCTTTGCTCTCCCGGCATGGTATGGAGAGGAAGGCTGGATGACATGTGCCGTACCTGTGTTATCTCATTTGATTCACGTGACAGAAGGTTCTATGGGGTCAGGGCATTTAACTGTTTTGCATAACATTGTATTTCTACTGCCTAGCACAGTGCCTGGAACTTAGTATGTGTTTAATCAATGTTGATTGAATAAACGAAAGTGATTGAGAAAAATGAGACCTAGAGAGAAGTAAATTAAATTTTCCAAAGTTACCAGGCACTGCATAAAGGGATTGGGATTCCTATTCAGGTGTGGCTGATTTCAGAGTTTGCTCTTAACCACGGTTATAAAAGAAGTTGTGGCTCTCAAACATTTGTCAGCAAAGTAGAAAACGCAGAAGTCGTTCTCGCTAACTTAACGTAAGAAGTCAATATTGCAGGTCTTGGAGGACAGAATAGGTGACGGAACATGGTGAGGGGCACAGGAAGCAGCCGCCATCCCTAGGGCTGGGAGAGCAAAAGCAAGCAGTTGCGGTTATCACATGCTAGAGGCTCGAGGAGGCCCGAGGAGCTGGAACTGAGGCCCCGAGGAAAGGCGCTGCTCTGCGGGTGCTGGCATCTCTCAAGTGTGATGAGGCTGGTTCTGGGAGCGTGAAGCAAAGCTGGGAACGGAGCAAACTGCACCTGCTACGGGGGGGCGGGGGGGGGGGGGGGGAGGCGGTGAGGCGGGAGCAGGACCCGGCAAGTGCCTTCTGTGGCTGCCAACCTTACAGCCTCCCTCTAGCACCCCCTACTGGTGTATCAGGGAGCCGGATGGCGAAGGAGAAGTATTTGCAGAGTCCCAGGCCCAGCGTCACTAAGCTGAATTTAAATGGATGGGTGTGGAGCTGAGAGACAAGTGTAAGGGAAACACACATTGTAGAAAATGTCCCCATTTTTGTACTCCCAGTGAAGCTTTTCGTTGGGATAAAGGGGTCTATTTCTTATTTCCTTGGGACATAGGATCCAGACTAACCTGAGCTTCCAAAGTGAACTCAAAGTACTAGGGGAAAAAAAAAATTAGGCCAATAGTGAGTTTTCATGAGATAGTCAATACCATCACTTGCTGGAATTGATGGATACAAACTCATGGAAAAGCCTCGCCCTGTGATCCAATAATAAAATCTGTTAGCATTGCTACTTAATTACCAGCATGCCAGACAGATGAGCACACCAAACAGGATGTTGGTGGACAGAACTAATTTAACTGGAAACAAAATCTGACTGTACTGACATATTCAGATATCTCAGCTTTAGGGCTTCCTGTCCCCTTCTCAGGGGCTTGCCCCCCTTTATTCACGCTCCACCTTCAGCTGGAAGTTCATGATGATGGATAAAGAGGCTCTGGATTCCTGCTGGTAGGAAGGATTTTACCTGACATTAAAAAAAAAAAAAAGGTGGGGGTGTGCCTGGATGGCTTAGTTAAGCGTCCAAATTCAGCTCAGGCCATGATTGTTGGGCTCTGTGCTGACAGCTCAGAGCCTGGAGCCTGCTTCAGATTCTATGTCTCCCTCTCTCTCTGCCCCACCCCTGCTTGTGCTCTGTCTCTCTCTGTCTCTCAAAAATGAATAAATGTTAAACAAAAATTTTTTTTATTTTTTTTTTTTATTAAAATTTTTTTTTTCAACGTTTATTTATTTTTGGGACAGGGAGAGACAGAGCATGAACGGGGGAGGGTCAGAGAGAGAGGGAGACAGAGAATCGGAAACAGGCTCCAGGCTCTGAGCCATCAGCCCAGAGCCTGACGCGGGGCTTGAACTCACGGACCGCAAGATCGTGACCTGGCTGAAGTCGGACGCTTAACCGACTGCGCCACCCAGGCGCCCCAACAAAAATTTTTTAAATGATGGGCAGCTTCTTATCATCTTCCTGAAAGTCACTGTCTTTCATCTGGCCCTGGCCTCTTAAAGGCACCGATGGTTGGAAATCAGACCTCTGTGTCTTCTGTTAAGCTTAACCCTTGGCACTGGGCCACACCCAGCCCTCTGTGACTCCCCTACTGGGACTTAAACTCCAAGGGTGAAAACGGAATCTGCATACGTAAGAAGCCTCATTATTTGGGGTCAGTAATGGCAGGAAGAATGAAATTTCAAAACATAGACTTACACGGCTCCTTACCACAGTCCTCTATACTCCAGTCTTTCCCGTCAGGCGGTGGGCCAGTAATGTGCCACCTGCCATCACATGCTTTCCAAATCCTATCTCCTTTGCTGACTTGCAGGTGCTTTGGTGACCTTTTTATTGCCAGCGAGCCAAGTACCTACCACATTTGGCTGACTTGGTTAATTCCACGTAGCTGGGAGTAGAGAAAGCCCTGAGATCAGTGGGGAGAGAAGAGCAATTACTGGAAAAAGCCTTTCCATGTGTGAGAGCCCAAAAGAGAGGGCAACAGGGCAGATGGGATTTCTCTGTGCCATGGAGGAAAACGTACCTCTAAGTGTTTGGAACCATCTAGGATTAACTGCTCACTTCTCTGATTACTTCCTGTGTGGCCTTGGGTGAATCACTCAGATTCTTGAAACCTGTTTTCTCCTCTGTAAAGTACAAATTTCATTTGCCTTAATGGTGTTGTGATAATGATTAAAGATATTGTGTCTACCTTATACCACTTGATCTGCCAAACTCTTTTTTTTTTAAGATTATTTTTTAACGTTTATTTATTTTTGAGACAATGTGAGAGACAGAGTGCAAGCGGCGGAGGGGCAGACAGAGGGAGACACAGAATCTGAAGCAGACTCCAGGCTCTGAGCTGTCAGCACAGAGCCAGGCACGGGGCTCGAACTCACGAACCGTTAGATCATGACCTGAGCCGAAGTCAGATGCTTAACTGATTGAGCCACCCAGGTGCCCCTGATCTTCCAAACTCTTTATGAGATAGTTGTTATAACATGCATTTTAAATTTTTTTTTTCAACGTTTTTTTATTTATTTTTTTTGGGACAGAGAGAGACAGAGCATGAACGGGGGAGGGGCAGAGAGAGAGGGAGACACAGAATCGGAAACAGGCTCCAGGCTCTGAGCCATCAGCCCAGAGCCTGACGCGGGGCTCGAACTCACGGACCGCGAGATCGTGACCTGGCTGAAGTCGGACGCTTAACCGACTGCGCCACCCAGGCGCCCCTAACATGCATTTTAATAATGAAAAACCCCAGGCTCAAAGAGGTTGAGGGATTTCGCTAAAGCCACACTGCTAACAAGTGGCAGAGATGAGATTTAAACTCCAATCTGGGGTTGTTTCCACTTGGTGTATAAGGACCAGGATTTGTGTGCTCAGTGCAACAAGTACCTGGGAGATGTTTATGTTTTCTGCATGTTGGAGATGGGTGTGTGTTTGTGAATATAGAGAGGAACATAGTAGGTGTTTTTCTGTACGTAGACTGTGAGGTATAAGCCATGATTGTCTGATCAAAGCTATCTCTCCATCTCCTGCCTCTGTGAGGCTTTTCTGCCCATAACATACCCCCTACATTTTCTGAAATGTAGGGCATAGGAACTATATTAGTGTCAGAGAGAGGGGAGAAAAAAGAAACAAGAGAAAATTCACAGAATCACCTAAAGGTGAAATGTGTTTAAATTAAATTATAGGGTACACCCAACATTGACTCTGACTCATGGTAGGTATTCATTAAGTGCTCAGATTCTATCCCCCCACCCTTTTTAGAAGAGCTATTTTGAAAATTGTTAAGATATCAACCAAAGTTTTTGTAGTCATATGTGGATTGTATATAAATAAAATGTCAACACATTTATTTACATTTATTTCTGACATAAACATAGGATTTCCAAAAAAATGACTCATGGGTTTGCTTGGAAGTAAATGGGTGTGTTCCAAAGTATATTTGCACATTAGAAGGGCCCAGTATCTATAAAGAGAAATTGCCTTTGATTAAGCTATTTAAAGGAGTATTAAAGACAGGAAATCAGATTGATAAAGAGGGCTCATTTAGCCTCGTGTAGGCTCCTGCAGCTAGAGACCCTACAGCAGAGGGGATGGAATATCACCATCCTGAGACAGTGGAATCTTTTTCAGAATGAGGGCTGAGTCAGAAAACACTCCAGGGAGGAGAGAGAGGGGCTGACCCCTCTCTCCTGACCCCTAAGAAGATGCCCTGGCCCTCCCTGCCCCAGGGAGCAGATCTTTTATTCTGCTGCACAGGGACAGGCTTCTGGCTGCTATGTCTCTGTCTTTATCAAATGGGGACCCTAGAGAACAACTTCTGTTTTGTAGTGATATGACCGAGGGGACATCAATTGGAGGTGTGCTCTTGTCATCTTTTTTCTGAGATGATACAGCTTTTGTCCCAGGGGTACTACTGAAGCCGGATTCAGTGTGTCGGGTATACCAAAGCCAATAGGCTCAGGAGAGAGGTGAGTTATCAGTGGGACGGAGTCAGGGCATCTGAGCCAAGGAAATTGATGAATGGTACAATAAACTCCTCTTTAATCTGCTCTCTTCTGGCTTATTTCCCCTGGGGTCTGTGAATACAGTGCAGATCCAGGTTTTTTTCCTTATTTGTTTTCCACATTGAGTAATGTCATTTCTCTAAGTCCCCTATGAAGAGGGTATCCAGTGTGGATGCCTCTAAGTACAATATTATGATCTAGGGTGTGAAGACTGTCCTTTGGACGACTTGTTTCTGACTCAGTGATTCAACAGCTCCAGCTGTTTGCATCCCAACTCTGGGAAATGGGGGGTGGGAGGTCCACTGTACCAGTGAGAGCAGGGAGAGCACTCTGAGAATGCTTCTGCTGTCTTCACAAATCCCAACAAAAATAGACTGCCAGCAACAGCTGATGGCATTCCTAGGCACACTTGGGCCCAGGCCACCTTCTGTCAACATTTTTATATCATTTCAAGAGACTTCATGTTTTTTTTTTTATTTTCCAAAATAGTGTTTATGGAAGAACATCAAGTGCCCCTGGATTTGCCTCTGATCTCCTTGTCTCAGGATGTAATGTTACAACCTGGTTTAATAGATAAAAGTGACTTTGAATTTTTTTTTTCAGTATTTTCCAATGGATCATTATGGCCCCAGGGTTTATTGAATGTCAAGTAATTATAGCAGAGTACCTAATATATCTAGAGAGTTTCGGGACATGGAAGCATTATCTGAGGGGAGTGGATGCTGTAGGGTGGCATTGTAGAGAAAGACCCAAGTACATTAGGCATGAGTAATTAACAACTTGGTGTTTTGGAATATTCTGGAAGGATGTCAAATCGGCCACCCTGGGACCATTCCTGAGTTTACTAATATTAGTTTCTTCCAGAGAATACTTTTATCCTATTCCTGAGGGAAATACTAGTGTGTGAGCCTGTCGGAAGTCTATACTTGATACCCTCTCAGCAATATGGAGATCTTAGAAGAGTGACAGAAGTCCATGGTAGTTACTCAAGGGTCCTCAGGTCTCAGGGGCAGCTCTGGCCTCCTCAGTCAATCTCTGTTTGCCTGCAAGGGTCATTACAGGAAACCTTTTTTTTTTTTAATTTTTTTTTTTTAACGTTTATTTATTTTTGAGACAGAGAGAGACAGAGCATGAATGGGGGAGGGTCAGAGAGAGAGGGAGACACAGAATCGGAAGCAGCCTCCAGGCTCTGAGCTGTCAGCACAGAGCCCGACGCGGGGCTCGAACTCACAGACCGTGAGATCATGACCTGAGCCGAAGTCGGACGCTTAACCGACTGAGCCACCCAGGCGCCCCAACAGGAAACCTTTTTAACCAACCTGTCCCAGTGTATTCCCATTCTCAATGACATGTAGAGGATGAGTCTCTAAGAAAGGGAACCCCTGACTTGGGAGCTAAGTCCTGGTTTTTTTGTGGGGAAAGGTAGATGCTTGGGAAAGGAAAGTGAGGGAGACAGCAGAAGGGGATTAGGTCCCTGAGAAACAACTCTTCCTTAGAGTAAGTGTGACCCATCCATCAAAAGAGCAGACACAGATGTCTGAGAAAGGCATTAGGACATCAGTATTAGATCTTGATACCCCGAGGAAGTAAATCAACTCCTGAAATCAACTGATTTAGGTATCCTCCTGAGCATTCTCTTTGGGTCCCAGGATGGAAGTGAGGAGTGTTCTGAATCTGCGGGGGGGCCCCCCAGGGCCATGGAAATGGAAGGATTTGTCACAGCCCAGTTGATTTGGAGACCTCCCCCTGGGTTCATTTTAAGCTTCCCAACCTTGCTCTTTATTATTTTCTTTTCCTGTTTCCTGTTTTCCCTTCCAGATGACTGAGTACTCTTTAAGCTCAGAAAACATCTGAGTTATAATTTATGCATTTTTCTCCCTCAACCAAATATTTATTTTTATCAACAATTATTTACATATAAATGAATATGAAAAGCAATTAATGTAAAACTGAGGAGCAAGCTTGAAGGCAACTTTGTTAAACGGAGGTGCCTGAAGAAGATAATCTGAGAAGACTGTTTCCATGACAGTCTAACTACAGCTTCGCTGAGTGACAACAAGGAGCCCCTTTCCAGGGCAGCCGGGGAGCAAGGCCAAGAGTGAGTTCTGGGGAAACAAGGCTGACCACATTTAAGGTATCTGGAACTGTAAAGTCAGCAGAAGAAAGGGTCAAGATATTGGACATTAGACCTGTACTGGTCCTCCGATTTTCCTTTGTCTCTCCAGTTTTCTTTCTCTGTGTCTTTTTGCTCTATTTTCTGGGAGACTTTCTCAAATTTACATTCCAACCAGATTTGTCTATTTCTCCCTTTATTCTGTCAATTTTTGCCTTAGTATTTTGAAATTCTGTTATTGATGATATATATAATTAGAATTTTTGGTCTTTTGTACCTTTTTATCACTGTGAAATGATTCTTATATATATTCTTATAGATATACATATATATGTATATATATATGTACATATATATGTTATAGACTTTTTTTTTTTTTAAAGAGAGAGCATGAGTAGGGAGAGGGGCAGAGGGAGAGAGAGAGAGAGAGAGAGAGAAATCTTAAACAGGCTCCACGCTTAGCACAGAGCCCAGTGCAGGGTTGTATCCCACAATCCTTGGATCATGACCCGAGCTGAAATCAAGAGTGGGACACTTAACTGAGCCAGCTAGGTGCCCCTCAACTGCACATTTACAACTGCACTGTATATTTAAAATATACAACTTGAGGGGTGCCTATGTGACTCAGTCGATTAAGCATCCAACTCTTGATTTCAGCTCAGATCCTGATCTCATGTTTGTGAGACTGAGCCCCACTGACAGCCATAGTGTCAGCATGGAGTCCACTTGGGAGTCTCTCTCTCTCCCCTTCTCTCTTTGCTCCTCCCCTGCTTGCACACACTCTCTCTCTCAAGATAAATAAACAAACTTTAAAAAAATAAATAACGGGGCGCCTGGGTGGCTCAGTCGGTTGAGTGTCCGACTTTGGCTCGGGTCATGATCTTGTGGTTCACGAGTTCGAGCCCCGCATCGGGCTCTGTGCTGACAGCTTGGAGTCTGGAGCCTGCTTCAGATTCTGTGTCTCCCTCTCTCTCTGACCCTCCCCCCATTCATGCTCTGTCTCTCTCTGCCTCAAAAATAAATAAACGTCAAAAAAAATTTTTTTTAAATGAATAACAATAAATGTACAACTTGGTAAGTTTAACATATGTATACCCCAGGAAATACCACAATCCCTTATCCATCCATTATATACTTAATAAACTTATCCATCACCCTCAACAACTTTTTTGTACCCCTTTATAATCTACTCTCCCACCCACCCCATCTCCCCACATCATCTCAGGTGACCACTGATCCACTTTTTGTCACCACAGACTATATTTTTTAGAATTTTATATAAATGGAGTCATACAGTATGTATTGTTTGTCAGTTTCAGTATTTTTTTTTTTTAGAGATCTTCAAATTCATTGATTCTTCTGCAGTATGTTTTTAAATTTTTTTAACGTTTAATTATTATTCAAAGACAGAGAGAGTCAGAACAGGAGCAGGGGAGGGGCAGACACAGAATCTGACACAGGCTCCAGGCTCTGAGCTGTCAGCACGGAGCCCGAAGCGGGCTCGAACTCACAAACTGCAAGATCATGACCTGAGCTGAAGTCAGACGCTTAACCGACTGAGCCACCCAGGTGCCCCTGCAGTATATTTTTTAAAGTAAACTCTATACCCAACATGCAGCTGGAACTCATGACCCAGAGATCAAGTCATATGCTCAACTGACTGAGCCAAGCACACGTCCCTCTTCTACAGTATTGGATCTGCTATTATCCCATCTAACAAATTATTCATTTCAGATTTTGTATTTTTCAGTTTTAGAATTTCCTTTTAGTTTTTTTATATTTCTCCTAAAATACACCATCTTGTTACCCATTACGTTCATCTTTTTTTTAATGTTTATTTATTCATTTATTTATTTATTTTAATTTAATTTTTTAAATTTACATACAAATTAGTTAGCATATAGTGCAACAATGATTTCAGGAGTAGATTCCTTAATGCCCCTTACCCATTTAGCCCATCCCCCCTCCCATAACCCCGCCAGTAACCCTCTGTTTGTTCTCCATATTTAAGAGTCTCTTATGTTTTGTCCCCCTCCCTGTTTTTATATTATTTTTGCTTCCCTTCCTTATATTCATCTGTTCTGTGTCTTAAAGTCCTCATATGAGTGAAGTCATATGATATTTGTCTTTCTCTGACTAATTTCGCTTAGCATAATACCCTCTAGTTCCATCCATGTAGTTGCAAATGGCAAGATTTCATTCTTTTTGATTGCTGAGTAATACTCCATTGTGTGTGTGTGTGTGTGTGTGTGTGTGTGTGTGTGTGTGTGTGTGTGTGTGTATCTTCTTTATCCATTCATCCATCAATGCACATTTGGGCTCTTTCCATACTTTGGCTATTGTTGATAGTGCTGCTATAAACATGGGGGTGCATGTGTCCCTTCAGAACAGCACACCTGTATCCCTTGGATAAATACTTAGTAGTGCCATTGCTGTGTCTAGGGTAGTTCTATTTTTAATTTTTTGAGGAACCTCCATACTGTTTTCCAGAGTGGCTGCACCAGCTTGCATTCCCACCAACAATGCAAAAAAGATCCTCTTTTCCCGCATCCTCACCAACATCTGTTGTTGCCTGAGTTGTTAATGTTAGCCATTGTGACAGGTGTAAGGTGGTTCTCATTGTGGTTTTGATTTGTATTTCCATGATGATGAGTGATGTTGAGCATTTTTTCATGTGTCGGTTGGCCATCTGGATGTCTTCTTTGGAGAAATGTCTATTCATGTCTTTTGCCCACTCATTCACTGGTTTGTTTTTTGGGTGTTGAGTTTGATAAGTTCTTTATAGATTTTGGATACTAACCCTTTATCTGATATGTCGTTTGCAAATATCTTCTCCCATTCTGTTGGTTGCCTTTTAGTTTTGCTGATTGTTTCCTTCGCTGTGCAGAAGCTTTTTATTTTGATGAAGTCCCAGTAGTTCATTTTTGCTTTTGTTTCCCTTGCCTCCGGAGACGTGTTGAGTAAGAAGTTGCTGTGGCCAAGGTCAAAGAGGGGTTTGCCTGCTTTCTCCTTGAGGATTTTGATGGCTTCCTGTCTCACATTTAGGTCTTTCATCCATTTGAGTTTATTTTTGTGTATGGTGTAAGAAATTGGTCCAGGTTCATTCTGCAGGTCGCTGTACATTCATCTTTTTTTTTATAGATTATTTTTCTCTTTGTTTTTGGCTAAAGATTATTTATTTATTTATTTTGAGAGAGAGAGAGAGTGTGCACACACAAACATGAGAGAGAGAGAGGGAGAGAGAGAATCCCAAGCAGGCTCCGTGCTATCAGCACAGAGCTCAATGAGAGGCTCAAACCCACCATGAGATTATGACCTGAACCAAAACTAAGATCCAGACACTTAACCAACCAAGCCACCCAGGTGTCCCTATAGATTCTTTAACAAACTTATAGAGAATATTTTCTTTTTTTATGGTTTTAAATAATTATCTATTAAAATTTTTTTCAATATCTATTTATTTTTGAGAGAGAGAAAGAGTCTGAGCAGGGGTGGGCAGAAGGAGAGGGAGACACAGAATCCAAAGCAGGCTTCAGGCTCTGAGCTGTCTGCACAGAGCCTGATGTGGGGCTCGAACTCACAAACCATGAGATCATGACCTAAGTGGAAGCTGGACACTTAGCCAAATGAGCCACCCAAGTGTCCAACAATCATCTATTTTTTTATGTTTTTTTTTAAAGTTTTAAAAATGTATTTTGAGAGAAAGAGAGAGCAGGGGAAGGGCAGAAAGGGAGAGAGGATCCCAAGCAGACTCCTCCCTGTCAGCTCAGAGCCTGAGGCGGGGCTCAAACTCTTAAACTGTGAGATCATGAACTGAGCTGAAATCCAGAGTCAGATGCTTAACTGACTGAGCCACCCAAGTGCCCCTATAGTGAATATTTTATATCCATATCTGCTAATTCTAACATCTGAATCATTCATTAATCATTTTCTACTAACTGTATTTTCTTTTGGTGGGTTGATCAGGCTATTAGTTTTTAATGAATACTGGTCAGTGTGGATGATAAGTTTTAGAGACTCCGGATTCTGTTATTTTCCACTACAGAGTGTTGCGTTTTGTTCTAGCAAGCAATTAAATTGGCAGGTCACTTTGATTCTATGCAGTCTGGTTTGTTTGTTTGTTTATATTATTATTTTTTTTTAAATATAATTGTCAAATTTGTTTCCATACAACACCCAGTGCTCATCCCAAAAAATGCCCTCCTCAATGCCCATCACCCACTTTCCCCTCTCCCCCACCCCCCATCAACCCTCAGTTTGTTGTCAGTATCCAAGAGTCTCTTCTGGTTTTATGCAGGCTTGGTTTAAAGCTTTAATAGGGGGCGCCTGGGTGGCGCAGTCGGTTAAGCGGCCGACTTCAGCCAGGTCACAATCTCGCGGTCCGTGAGAGTTCGAGCCCCGCGTCAGGCTCTGGGCCGATGGCTCAGAGCCTGGAGCCTGTTTCCGATTCTGTGTCTCCCTCTCTCTCTGCCCCTCCCCCGTTCATGCTCTGTCTCTCTCTGTCCCAAAAATAAATAAATAAACATTGGGGAAAAAAAATTAAAAAAAAAAAAAAGCTTTAATAGGTCTGGTCTATTTCAGTTTTGCTCTGAGTTCCGTGAGATTTCAACGGAAAGACCAAGTTGTTTGCACAGCCCTTCCCACTTGTCAGAACTTGAACTCCAAACTCTGTCTTCCCAGTACTAGACAGCTGCTGAGGTTGCTGCTCAGCCTTTGTTAGCCTTCCAGCTGATGTTTCCATCTGGGCTTCTTAGGGTCCCACCTCATAATTGCATAGTTCCAGAATCAGCTAATGATTTGAGGGGGATTTGTATGTAGATGTGGCAGCTTCCCTTTTCCTTGTCCTCTTCCTTTCCAGGACCTCCTCCTGTATTTCCAGCTGTATTGGCAGCCTCAAACTCTGAACTCTCCCTGATTGTTCAGCCCGCTTAGATTGCAGTTTTCTGCTTGAGCCATTTCCCTTTTGTACTGGAAAATGTGCCCACAAAGGAAAAGCCAGTTAAGGGTGGATCTCCCCTAATCTCACTTTGTTTTTTTCAAGGATCATATGCCCTCCAGTTTTTGCCTGATTTTTGGTTGCTCTCCAGAATCTTCAAGGAGTTTTTTTTTTAAATATTTTATCCAAAGTTTGTTACTATTATTGGCTGGAGGGTTAATCTAATACAAATTAGCCCACCATTATAGAATGCAGAATTCTTCAATCTTTCTGTAGGTTCCCTGCCAGCTCCCCTTGGCTCTCTCATGTTTGTTTGCTTGTTTATTTTTTTGATAGCATACTGTTTGTGTTTCATGGATACTGTATCTTTTTTTACTCCTCTGAGGATATTTATAGCATTTTCTGTTTTTTAAGTTTTCTTCTCCATGAATAGTCTGTTTCTTCCAATTTTAATTCTTCTCTTTGTTCTTTGTTTTGGCCTCTGACGTTTATGTTGCAGGTTTTTCCCTGGTGACCTGTGGTTGTCTACGAATGTTTAAGAGTAGGGGAATAGAATCAGATTGAAAGCTCTGTGCTCTGCTTATGGGGGGAGATTGTAGTACACTTCCCAGTATGGTGATCAGGCTGGACTGTTTGTTCGGTGACTCAAGTGCCACTATCTCATAGGCTGGTCTCATAGGCTGGTCACATTTCCCAGAGAAGATTCTTCCTATCTATCTTAGCCCATTTGGGCTGCTATAACAAAATACTGTGGATGGATCACCTTCAAATAACATAAATGTAGTTCTCACAGTTCTAGAGGCTGGGAAGTCCAAGATCAGGGTGCTGACATGGTTGAGTTCTGATGAAAGCCCTTTTCTAGGTATCAGACTGCTGACTCTTCTCTGTGTCCTCACATGGTAGAAGGGGCTAGGGAGCTCTGTGGGGTCTCTTTTATAAGAGGCTTAATCCCACCCATGAGGATTACGCCCTCTGAGCACTTCCCGAAGGTTACCCCTCCCAATACCATCACATTGGGCATTAGGATTTCAAGATAGGAATTTTGTGGGGGCACAAATGCCATACCATAGAACAGTCTCTCCCCCCAAAGTTGAAGGTTTAGCTGCATGCTTTCTGGGAAGGCTGGAGGTCTCACCACCAGTAGGCGTATGTTCACTTGATTCCTCAGGTTTGGAGTAGCCAGCCCTGCCCTCAACTGTGCTTGTTGCCTACTGTCCCCTAGGACTGAGACCCTCTGTCGGGTCCTCTTCAGAGGATACACACTCAGACTTGTGGGAGGCAGGCAGTTGCGTAGGGGTATGGAGTCAGGAGGGCTTCTCGGGGTCCAGCTGCTTCTCAAACAGCCTTCAACTAATCTCCCTGCTTCAATATCTCTCCCTCACTGCCAGAGGTCTCTAGTGTTAATTCCTGAGCCACTTGTGGGCCCTTCAGACAAATCGGGTTCTTGGCTTTCCACACTGCCAGCTTCAGGTTTGGCTTTCTTGAGTGCATAATCTGTTATCACTCGTTTATCTGCTTTCCAGCCTCCAAAGTTCTGATGGTGGCTTCTCCTCTGGGTTACAGAAGGGATGGAAATGAACTCAGAATCCAGCAGCTGGAAACCTTCAAGAAGGTTGCTTTCATTGCATTGGTTAGAGTGTAGAATCTCCAAGTCCGTGGACATGAAGTACTTCTGAATAGTTTAAACCGAGAGGGAAATGTTTGTAAAAAAACAAGTGCTTATGAATCAGGGTTAGTATAGACAGAAGTAGCAAATGTAGATTAATGCTTCTGAGAATGTATTTATAAGCAAAAAGGGGAAATGATTTGGGCTATATCATCTAGGAAGGAGACCTGAGAAGGAGTGTCCATTTTGTCCTGGAGCTCTGTGCTGTGCTGGGGCCTCTGTGTCTGGGCCCCGCATATGGCTCTTGTTCCTTGCTTCAAGGAAATGCGGTGGGACTCAGGAAGCTCTAAGCGCGGGGCAGTGAAGTGATAGCCTTGCAAGGGCAGATGGTAAGCACTGGGATTCTTCAGCCAGGAATGCAGAGAGGTGACATATCTCAAAACCACGGCCAGCGTGAAGAAGCCAGGTGTGAACCTAGATGCCAGAGGGTTGCTTTTGAAACTGAAGCAGGTAAGTTTGGTACAAATAAAAGAAAGCACAGTTCACCAAGGCAGGTCAGAAACTTGGGAAACTATTACAAGTGGCTCTTCTTGCAGATGGCTTAATTCCACAGGGGCTGGACCAAAAAATGAATGACAGAGCACCCCCCCCTCACCCCTGCAAAAAGAGAGAGAGAAAGAGAGAAAGAGAGACAGAGATTTTTCTAAGAAATATCAGAGGCTCTGACACATACATAACCCTTCACTTAGACACTGAAGAGGACAGTATGCTCTTACTGGGATGGATGGAAAATGGGGCAGCTTGGTGTAGTAGGGAAATCTTGACCTGTATTAAGAAGATCTGGGTTCAAATCCTCAACTTACTCACTGTATGACCTCGAGCAAGTTCCCACCCTTTCTGATGCTCACAAGGTTCTGATGAAAGTTAAATCATGCAGTTATATATCCCATAGTAAGTTCAATAAGGCAAATGTTAGCCTGAGTCCTAAACTCAATTATCTGGGTTTTTATTTAACACATATTTGCCAAGCCCTATCAACTACCAGGCTGTGTACATATATCTCCCCTATTCTAGAAAGGCTCATGAAGTGAAGGCGCAGCTCTGCTCCATCCTGCAGACCTTCCTCAGGATGGCGGGAGGCTGTGAAGGTGAGCGTCCCTTGTCCTCTCCTGGTTGCAGAGTGGCATGTGATGGGAGAGCATGTCTGAGCACTTCCTTGGCTGGGGCACCTGGTCCCATCTCAGCAAACAACCCCCAGTGCCCTCCCAGCCACTTTCCTAATAACCAAGCAAAAGGTTTCACAACCTTGTGAGTGATACCAGATGATGATGATGTGGTTTACAGGCCACTTCTGCTTTTCGTTTACTTGTTTCTGTTGAGAGTCTCTAGATAACCCACCCTGGGAAGGAGAGTTAAAGGTTTTGGGGGGAAGCAGAGGGGGTGGGAAGGAAGGGTCGCTATGACACTGTGGGTGTTTGGGGTTCACTCCCCTCCTGTAGGAAAATGTGTTCCTAGCCTCTGAGTGCCCACATCACCGTGATGAATTATGGTGACTTCAGATCACGCTGTGTCTCCTCCAGGCTAATTGTGCTCCCCACTCCTCAGTATCTGCTCAGAGACGTTCCGCGATGTCGGTTTGATAAGCCCATCAGCACCTGCCTGGTATGCTGTATGCCTTGGCCGTGACCACCAAACCCGCCCATCCAAAACCCAGCTTTTAAGATACTTCAGTGTCATTCACATATTTTCTTGGCCTCAATTGGACTTCCCTCCAGCCTTAAACTACCCTGTGAGCTTTTATGTGAATTAATGCCAGACCGCCTTTCCTTGAAGTCTGTGACACTGTTGGTGGGAAGGCTGATTCTGTCCTTGCTCGCGCCTGGCCTCCTCCATCAGAACTCTTTTAACTTTGACCCTGTCTCTCTCCTTCCCCAGAATTCACATGCTGCGTGTCGGACTGAGCTATCCCTGTTTCATCCTATAAGCCAAGACTCGCTACACTGTCCTGCTGATGTTCACAGTCGTGCCTGGGAAGGAGGCAGCCCCATTTCCAGTACATCTCAGTGGCAGACAGACACATGTGCCCCCTGGAGACTCGGTGGGGCAGGGGAAGAAACTGTGGGAGTACACGTCCCCAAAGCTGCATCTCCATGTGTGAATCCGTGTCACCTCGCTTTCCTCTCAGAGACCTCACTGTCCCACGGCGGGACCTGCCTGAAAATTGAGGGGACGAGGGAGCCCCTGCACCTCCTCCTTCTCTAGCCCTCTGCTCCTAGGCCCAGCGGCTCCTCGGGCAGCGGGGCTGCTGAGAGCTCAGATCTGCAGCTGCCCTGCATGTGTCCGCTCAGCCCTGTTGTAGGCACCACGATGGTGTACAGGAGGGACATGGCATCTTTCTGAATGGATTTTTCTTAAGAAATGTGCCAGTGTTTATGCCGTTCATGATATCCCCCCATCCTTGCCGTTACTGTCACTTGGCTTTCTCTCAATAGGCTTCATCTTTATATTTTTTAACGGGGAAATTTTGCTCCCACCCCTGCATTCTATATTCGGCTCCCCCTCCTCCACCCTTCCTAGGTACAGAATTATGAGATTCTGACAGAAAAATAAGAAAATCGTTTTTGGTAAGCCTGTGAGCTCTTCATATCATGTGTTCTATTGTCAGAGAGAGGCTGGTGTCCTGCTTGGTTCTCCCTGGTCTCAGCTCCAGCAAGAGCAGGTGTTTAAACGGAGTCGAGCGTGTATATCACTGTGACAAGCCATTCGCGTACTGCCCTGTTCCCTTACAGCCCAGCCAGCCTCCAAGGACTTGCAGCCAGGTTGGTCCTTCCACGAGTCACAAATCACCCAGGTTTGTTTTAAGCAGACGGAATCTGTTTGGCCTACGAGGGTGAAGTGAGAGATCTGTGTGTGCAGGTGAGTGTGTATGTATGACCACGAGCCCCCCACCTTTCTGGCCCAGACAGTTCTGTGAACACATGTGCCTAGGCCCCGGGAGATGTGCCTGTGACCCGGTTTTCGCTGGCTTGGGCTCTTCTGTCTGCCCTCAGCACCAGCCCTCGCTGGCACGGCAGGCTGGCCATTCTGCGGCTCTGTGCACACAGCTGCAGGGGCAGGAATAGCTTAGTGCCCCACACCCCCCCAGGCACATGAGTCTGGCCACTCCCTGTCCTCCATTTCAGGGACAGGCTGCAGGGCACAGGCTCACGGCACCGTGAAGGAAAACTGGAGTCTGGCCTTCCAGCTGTCCCTGGGGTCTGCAGCTGGATAAATGGCCAGACAGCCAGGTGGTTGCAGGACAGAATGACTACAATTGAGTTGACACTCTCCCCTACCTCCACCCCCCCGCCCTGACCTCCCAAGCAGAGTGCAGTATCGCTAAAATGACGACACTGTAGACATCCAGATCCTCAGAGGCTGGGTTCAGCTCAGCAAAGAGAACACAGTGGATGACGGCTGAAGGCGATGCCGAGAGATCGAGCTGCCTTTTCCCTCCAGTTCTGCAGCCAGCATGGCTTCTCTTCTAAGGGGCTGCTTCTCACCTTTGGCTTTTGCAAGGGTGACCTGGGGATGTTCTCACCACTACCAACTCTTGGAGCTGTTTTGGGTTGTGGCTTGGGGTCCCGATGGAAGGCCTGTGTCAGAGGTGTCCAGGGAGCAGGGCGGAGGTGATAGGCATCGCCCTCAGGGTTCCCTGCAGAGAAGCCCCCTCCAAAAAGCCCTGGGAGAAGAGGCAACTGGCACTCTGCCTCCCATGCCACATGGTGTGTTCTCTCTAAAGAAAGACATGGGAAGGCTGTCTTGTGTCCCGCCCTGGATTTATTGTCACACACGGACACAGAAGGTGCAATGGCTCCCTGGCCCTTACACGCACCTCTCCTGACCTATGTGATATGTGACTGTTGATTAGAGAAAAGTCTGCTGCCCATGACTCTGCTGCCAGCTTCCTTCTCTCTGCCTGTTGGGAGAGTCCCTCCTCACCCAGGCCCAGGAGATTTGGAGTTGGGGGCCAAGCCTGGTCTGAAAGGAGAACAGAGAAGCCCACCCACCCCAGTTGTAGCTCCCATTTAGCTCTGGGACACATGCAGTTTGCATTGAGCCACATGTACCAAGAAAGCTCTTCACCTTGTAGTAAGAACTCCAGGTTCTGCAGCCCCATCCTCCTACAAAGAGGCCGTTGACGAAGATCTTACATTCCCATTTCATCTCTGGAAAGTTCCCAGCATTCTGATTGAACATTCCAGGGACTGGAGGAACGACACCCAGCAGCCTCTAACCTTTGCCTTGGCCGTTCTGAGCAGTTGGTGCTGAGAGGGTTTCCCAGCCACCCCGTTCCTGGGGCCCGAGCGTCACCATTGTGCGGTGAGCTTGTGGGGTGGACATGCGGGATCCGTCTGCACGGCCACAGCAGACGTGCCCAGTGGCACTCGCTGTGCTGAGCCTGATCTGTGTTCCCTTGGTTGAAGACACAGAAGTTCACAAGCCATCTTCCCCCTCTGCCATCACCACCTGCCCACTCCTAGAGATGGTGTCAAAGAGGGGGACAGACTGGTTTTCAGCCTGCCTCTCACAGCTGTACCTTGCCCACAGCCCCGTTTCTATCAGTCAGCGTCCAACCGGGGAAACGGAAGCCACTCCAAGTATTTAAAACAGAGGAGCTTTAATCCAGAGAACTGTTGAACACAGAAACAAGAAGAGCGGAGAGGCCAAACAGGAGAATGAGGGGCAGCCCAGAGGTGGAGAACGACAGCAGGAAACTGCCACCACCCAAAGCTGGTGGGACATGGGGAGAGGCTATGTTACCAGAGCACGGGGACTAGAGCCACTGGGAGGAACTGGGGCCCACAGAGGCTGATCTCGTGGGAGCTGGGGCCATGGGGAGGCATGGTCCCTGCCGGAAAAGTCCCTGCTCCCCAGGTGTGGGGGACAAATAGCCTGGCTTCTGCTTTCCTCGTGCTCTGTAGTTTCTTCAGGTGCCTCTCGTTAGTTAAACCCCACTGGAAGCCAGATGACCTGGGGTCCCAGGAGAAGCTCGCTGCAGTGGTCAGGCCCACCACTCAGAGCAGAGCGGGGGAGGTAGAGGAGAGGGTCTGAGGGCAAGCAGGCTGGGACGTGTGTGTCCTCCGTCTGCCCTGTGTCATGTCCAGCCTGGTGTTTATGTCCCCACGCTATCCTAAGACCCCAGTGAGGGTAGACAGAGGAGCTGCCCCTGTGGGGGGTTCATAGACTCTCACTCACCTAGAGAGGAGAATGCTTTTGGAAGGGAGGGGGGAAAGCCTTTATTCTTAACAGCTGTCCCTGTTTTCCTTTGGGGGAATTTGCGCATTTAGCAATCCCACCTCACCATTCCCCTCAGGAAAGCCATGTCCTAGTTTTCTGTCCATGCCTCCCCTCCATTCCCTCTGTCCCCAATTTCTGATTTTCCCTGCCAGAGGACACTAGCCTGGACCATGCATCAGTGGTCATGAGTGTTTCCCCAGGATAATTCCTTCAGAGCGTGATATTGCAGTGTGGACTGTCTGTCTGTAAGTAGATGCCGTCTACTGATCACTTTGTATCGTGTTTCCAATAAATTTCTGGAGATTATGCCTGGTTTTATGCTGTCCTTTGCTGGGATGGTGGCTCAGCCGGAAGGCTCAGTGTGCGCTCGCCCCAGCGCTCAGCATCAGGTGCTCCTTGTCTTGGGTTCCCTGGCCCCCTGCCTAGCTCACAGGCCAGGCTGGTTAGGCTGATTTGCCCCCAGCCACACTGAGACTCTCAGAGGCCTTTCCCCAGGGTCTGCATTTTCCTCTACTGTCTCATAAGCCACATCCTGAGGACATGAAGCTAGGTCACTCCAGGAGGTGGCCGTTGACCCCTATGTCCCCTGGGCCTGGAGGTATGAGGAGAAACCTTCCCCATCAACCACTCCTGCACTCCTGCACTGCTGTGCCCAGTGCTGGGTTGTGGGGCTGTGTGCTGGGCCCCCGTGTGAGAAGAAGGCTACCGAGCAGGTGACATGGACCCAGGAGCTGCACGTTACACAGATGGAAGTCCAGCACCTTCTTCTCAGGTCTGTAAGTAGAAGAGAAATGTCTGAGTTTTGTTAAAGGGACAGGGAGCCTGATCCAAATGCCTGGCATTCTCCACTGTTTCCTGAGTGCCGAAACCTGCTTTGTAGAAATGATTCTCTGTTGTGCATTTTATTGCTTCAAACCTGTTTGACTGCAGTGTAGACTGTGTCAGGTGCTGCGCTAGGAGCCACTGTAGATTCACTCAAGGACCCCTTCAGCCCCTGTCTGTGAAGTGCACCTATTCTTTGCCGAGATTTGTGAGAGATTTTTTAAAAAGAGAGAGAGGGACACCGAGTTTCTTTCCAGGGTTTCACGAGAGAAGCAAGACTGACACCTACAAGGTTACCAGAGACCAGAAGCCTGGTAATTAAGGCTGTGTCTATTCTTGCAGGAATTCTGGGATAGAGGGCTCAGTAAGGCAGGACTAGTGGTCAGGGAAGGTTTGTGGGAGCAGGGGGACCCCTCAAGATGGAGCACAGTAGCCCTGAGAAGTTTCTTTTTTCATTTGTCTCAAGTGTGTTCACAATTGCTCACTGCAGTATTTTTATGCTGACTGCCTTAAAATCCTCGTTAGACAATTCTGATACCTGTGGCATCGCAGTGTTAACAGTCCGTTGTCTTTTCTCACTCCAGCTGAGATTTTCCTGGTTCATGGTATGTTCGTTGAGTGGTTTTGATTGAAACCAAGAGGTCTTGGGTATATTCTCTATGAAACTCTAGGGCTTATTTCAGTCTTCTGTTTTAGCAGGCCTTGTGTGAGACTGGGGGACCTGCTTTGTTACCGCTAGAAGAAATGCAGGCCTGGGATCTCCACTGAGCTTTCACAGACCCTGGGGTCAGAGAGAGAGAGGCTAGGTGTTTTGTTTCCTTTGCAAAGTTTTCTTTTTCTTTCTTTTTTTCTTTTTTTTTTTTTAATTGAGACGTAATTAATATATAACACTGTATTCGTTTTAGATGTACAACACAATCATTTCATATATATAATATCAAAATGATTACCACAATAAGTTCAGTTAATAGCCAACACCACACATAGTTACAAGTTTGTTTGTTTGTTTGTTTCTTTATGGGAACTTTTAAGACTTACTCTCTTGGTAAATTTCAAAGTCTGTCTGACTTCTTTCAGTTAGCGTAATGCCCTCAAGGTCCATCCATGTTCTCACAAATGGCAACATGTCCTTCTTTTTTATGGCTAAATAATATTCCTGTATGTGCCTGTGTGTTCACACCCCGCGTTTTCTTTATCCATTCATCTCTCAGTAGAGGCTTCAGTTGTTTCCATGACTTGGATATTGTAAATCGTGCTGCAGTGAACATAGGGGTGCAGATATTCTTTTTGAGATAGTGATTTTGTTTTCTTCAGATAAATATCCAGAAGTGGAATTACTGGATCTTATGGTATTTGTATTTTTCCTTTTAATTGTTTTCATTTTCATGCATCTCTAAGTATTGTCTTATCTTATGATTTCTTCTTTGATCCATTGGTTGCTTAAAAGTGTATTTAATTTCCACAGTTTCATGAATTTTCCAGTTTTGCTTTTGTTATTGATTTATTTTTTAATTATTTGATTGGCTACAGCTTAACAGGCTACTTGGCTGTTTGTGATTCATTGTCCCTAGTGGTTTTTTTTTTCTTTCCTTTTTCCCTTTTTTCTTTCTTTCTTTCTTTCTTTCTTTCTTTCTTTCTTTCTTTCTTTCTCTCTGTCTGTCTGTCTTTCTTTCTTTCTGTCTTTCAGACAGAGAATGAGCAAGCAGGGGAGGGGCAGAGGGAAAGAGAGAGAGAATCTCAAGCAGGAGATTCAGTGTGGAGCCCAACACGGGGCTCAATCTCACGACCCTGTGACCATGACCTGAACCAAAATCAAGAGTCGGATGCTTAACCGACTGAGCAACCCAGGTGCCCCTGTTATTGATTTCTAACTTCATCCTGTTGTAGATAAAGATACTTTTTATGATTTCTGTCTTTTTAAGTTGAGACTTAATCTACGGCCTAACATATGCTCTATCTTGGAAAATGTTCCATGTACTTGAGAAGAACGTGTTTTCTGTTGTTGTTGAGTGGAGTGTTCTGTACGTGTCAGCTAGACCTAGATGGTTTATTGTGGTGAGTTCTGTTTCCTTACTTATTTCTGTGTGGTTGTTCTACCCATTATTGAGAGTGGGGTACTGAAGTCTTTATGGCTATGGAACTGTCTTTCTCACCCTTCAATTCTGTCCAGCTGTGCTTTATATATTGTGATGGTCTGTCATTAAGTGCATGTATGATTGTAATTGTTTTATCATCTTGCTGTATAGAACCTTTTGTCAATATATAGTATCCTTCTTTGTCTTTTTTGATTTAAAAGCTATTTTGTCTGGTATTAATATAGCCCTCTCTTTTGGTTACTATTTGCATGAAATATCTTTTCCCATTCTTCCACTTTCAACCTGTTTGTGACTTTGGATCTCAAGTGAGTCTCTTGTAGATAGCACATAGTTGGATCATATGTTTTTATCCATTCTGCCAATCTCTGTCTTTTAATTGATGAGTTTAATCCATTTACATTTAAAGCAATTACTGATAGGGGGGGACTTCTGTCATTGTGCTATTTGTTTGCTATATGCACTATAGCTTTTTATGTTTCTCATTCCTACATTACTGTCATTTTTTGTCTTTTGTTAATTTTTTGGTAGTGAAGGGTTTAAATTCCTTTTGTGTATATTCTATAGTTATTTTCTTTGTGGTTACCATGGGGATTGCACTTAACATGCTAAAGTTATAACTCTAATTTGAATTTAAACCAGCTTAACTTCAATAACGTACCAAAAACTCTCTTCCTTTATAGCTCTATCCCTACCCCTTTTGGTTGTTGATATCACAGTATTACATTTTTATACATTGTGTGCCCAAAACCATAAATTAATGATTCTTTTAAATGCATTAAATTACGGGGGCGCCTGGGTGGCTCAGTCGGTTAAGCATCCGACTTCGGCTCAGGTCACGATCTCACAGTCCGTGAGTTCGAGCCCCGCGTCGGGCTCTGGGCTGATGGCTCAGAGCCTGGAGCCTGCTTCCGATTCTGTGTCTCCCTCTCTCTCTGCCCCTCCCCGGTTCATGCTCTGTCTCTCTCTGTCTCAAAAACAAATAAACGTTAAAAAAAAAAAAAAAATTTGAATCAAAGAAGTAAAGTTGCAACCAAGTTAACAATTTAAAAACTAACAAATTGGGGCGCCTGGATTCCTCGGTCGGTTGAGTGGCTGACTTTGGCTCAGGCCATGATCTCGCGGTCTGTGGGTTCAAGACCCGTGTCGGGCTCTGTGCTGACATTTCAGAGCCTGGAGCCTGCTTGGGATTCTGTGTCTCCCTCTCTCTCTGCCCCTCCCCCGCTCAAGTTCTGTCTCTCTCTCTCTCTCTCTCTCTCTCTCTCTCTCTGTCAAAAATAAACATTAAAAAATAATAAAAAATAATAAAAATAAAAATAAAAACTAACAAATTATGATTAATAACACTAACCTGTTTTTGTCTAATATCAGGCAAAACAGCACTAGGACTCTGATAAATGGAAACCTGTCATAGACAGTTAGGGCACTGACAGTTCTCTAGAACTTCCTGTACGGCATACAATTTATGAAAATCTTATGTTAATAACATTTTACCTGAATGAAAGCATCTCTTCATTTAACAAACCTTTCTGTGCTACTCATTGATAGTAATGTATCAGATAAGCCTAATTGTAATACCTCTCTTTTTACAAACTTGAAAAATCCTTGGGGTGCCTGGGTGGCTCCATCGGTTGAGTGTCCGACTTCGGCTCAGGTCATGATCTCGCAGCTCATGAGTTCGAGCCCCACATCAGGCTCTGTGCTGACAGCTCAGAGCCTGGAGCCTGCTTCGGATTCTGTGCCTCCCTCTCTGTCTGCCCCAACCCACTTGCATTCTGTCTCTCTCAAAAATAAATAAACAACAACAAAAATTAAAAAAAAAAAAATCCTAAATGATTTTCTGGAGACCCTCTGGGAAATCTCAAAGACAGTTTTAGGTGTGAAAGATAATCTTCAGAATTTGATTTTTTTAATAAAGATTTTATTTATAAAATAAATGACATGTATCCATTATTATGGTATCACAGAGTATTTTCACTGCCCTAAAATTCTTCTGTGCTCTGCCTATTGCTCCCCCACTCTCCACCTCTACCCACACCGCCCTCCCTGCACCCCCCCCCCCAAACCCCGGGGCAACCACTGACATTTTTACTGTCTCCATAGTTGGCCTTTTCTAGAATGTCATTTAGTTGGAAACATACAGTATGTAGCCTTTTCAGATTGGCTTCTTTCACTTATTTATATGCATTTAAGAGAGGATTTGAGGAGGACAAAATATCAAAAGCTTCCGTCAGGAGTTTTGAGCACTTAAGGTAGGATTATGGATTACTGTAAAACAATATTTGGATACCATATTTTTTTTATTTATTATTTTTGAGAGAGTGAGCAGGGAAGGAGCAGAGAGAGAGAGAGAGAGAGGATCCGAAGTGGGCTTTCTGCTGTCAGCACAGGACTCGAAATCACGAACTGTGAGATCATGACCTGGGCCGAAGCCAGACACCCAATGGAGTGAGCCACCCAGGTGCCCCTACCATATATATTTTTTTAAGTTTGTTTATTTTTTTATTTTTAGTCATCTCTACACCCAACATGGGCTTTGAACTCATGACCCTGAGATCAAGAGTTGCATGCTTTTCCAACTGAGCCAGCCAGGTGCCCCTTGACTCCCACAATTAACTAAAATAATAGTAAAACATGGGGACCTGGGTGGCTCAGTTGTTTAAACATCCGACTTCAGGTCAGGTCGTGATCTCATGGTTCATGGGTTCAAGACCTGCATTGGGCTCTGGGCTGACAGCTCAGAGCCTGGAGCCTGCCTCGGATTGTGTCTCCCTCTCTCTCTGCCCCTCCCCTGCTTGCTCTTTCTCTCTCTCTCTCTCTCTCAAAAATAAATAAACATTAAAAATGTTTTTAAATAATAGTAAAACAATTTTTAAAGGAAACATGATCATAAAGAACCTTTGCTCTTTCAAAAGTGAGACTTTATTCTCTTAAATAATCAAGGACATGATATAGTCAACCTAAAGCATAATTTTTTTTTAATGTTTATTTATTTTTGAGAGAGAGAGACAGAGTGCAAGCAGGGGAGGGGCAGAGAGAGAGGGAGACACAGAATCTGAAGCAGGCTCCAGGCCCCGAGCCATCGGCACATAGCCCGACACGGGGCTCAAACTCAGGAGCCGCAACATCATGACCTGAGCCGAAGTCAGATGCTCAACCAACTGAGCCACCCAGGTGCCCCAAGAATTTATTCTTTTAAGACACAGAATCTTTGCCCTCTAAGCAGATAACTAGAAGATAAAGAAAACTTTTAACCAAGTCCTTATTAAGAGGAGACCGATAATCCAAGAAAATTTTGTCATTTTAACAGAGAAAGCCAAATTCTGATTTTGGATCAGTATAATAATTTGATTCTAAAGCTTTTTTTGAATATCATGTCAAAAAACCAATCAGTGCTTAGCCAGCTTTGACCCAAACTCATGTAAATTTCTTTCTGCAAAAGTACAACTTTCTATATCCATACACACCCATTATATTGCAACTTCTCAAGGTAGCAAAAATGAACATGTTTATTAATAGACCTAAATATATATATATATATATATATATATATATATATATATATATCCATCCTTCAGTACCATATAAAGAGGCAAAAATACATAAACTAAAACTTATGCTTGAAATAATGTTTCAGTATTTTATTTTACTAAAAAATTATTTAGGAATTAAATGAATATCCATTATCAAACCCAATTTAGAATCAATCTAAGATTTTTAGGTTACCTAAAGTTATCAGACACTATCTTCTAGTTGACACACAGCAAAATATAATTACTCTTGAAATGAAAGGTTATCAGAATAATGATTCAATTTGATTAAACATAATTTTATTTTTCTTCCTTCCTTCCTTCCTTCCTTCCTTCCTTCCTTCCTTCCTTCCTTCCTTCCTTCCTTCCTTCCTTCCTTTCTTTCTTTCTTTATCTTTTTATATTTGAGAGAGAGACAGAGACAGAATCTGCAGCAGGCTGCAGGCTATGAGCTGTCAGCACAGAGCTCAAAAACCTTGAACTCAAAACCCGTGAGATCATGACCTGACCTGAAGTCAGATGCTTAACCGACTACGCCATCCCGGTGCCCCATAAATGTTTCATATTCTTAAACATTAAATAAAAGCAGTGCTAGCTTATTTGATCAGTAAATCTGTAGGAGTTTAGGAAGAACACACCTAAATAGAATAAAATGTAAGCTTATATTATACTTTTTTTTTTTTTTTTAAACTGACTGCTTGGAGTTTGTTTCCCACCTGGTGCAAGGCACACGATTACAGGGTGTCAGGAAGGCTTGTGTGTGGCTTGGATAGTAAAGAGTGGGATTCTCTCGACTTCCTTTTTGGTGTTTTGTTATTTTGATCTAAAAGAACCCAACTGTTTCCACTTGCTGCAGCCTGCCTAGTCTACGTGGAGAGAGGAGGGGACAGGAGGGGCTCTGATGAGCCTAGCGTCTCCTGAAGAGGGCCAGTGGCCTCTCGGGACTGGGGATGGGTGTTCGGTGTTTGCTTTGCCAGACTGGCCACCAGGCTGCTGCTTCCTCATGGCTTCCAGAGTCAAGTCACAGGCGATCAAGTCGCTGGAGGCCTGGGGAGATTCTGAGCGTGTTGCCATGAACGGGAGGGTGGACTTCCCCAAAAAGAAACTTGCCATCCAGTGACCTGGGCCGGCCTTGGAGGGACCAGGGTGGTGAGGGATGGCTTCCCCAGGATACTCTGCACCTCCACAGGAGCTATTACTGGCAGTGGAACCCAGGCAGCGGTAATAGTCGTGGGTGGCCATGAGCAAACCGCTGGAGGGGATGGCTGCCATGCTGTCGCTTGTGGGCTAGTGGAAACCTCCCATGAGACCCCTCGAGGGCCTTGGCGCTCGATCAAGATCACGGTGGCAGGCACGGGATGCTAAGGACCCATTTGCAGAGACCGCCTAAGGCAGCTCCACCACAAATCCTGCTCTAAGCTTAATGCTGACAATTCAGAGAAGACATAGCTGTTTTTGTTAAAATAATATTAGTGTCACTTGCAAAAAATATATATAAATTATGTGATAGTTAATTCTTTTTTTTTCTTTTAAAGTTTATTTTGAGAGAGTATGTGGGCGCATAAGTGGGGGGGGGGGGTGGCAGAAAAAGGAAGACACAGAATCCCAAGCAGGCCCCCGCACTGGCATGCACTTGCATGGTCAGGGGGGATCCTCATGCCAGGCTGGGACCCACAAAGGGTGAGACCATGACCTGAGCTGAAATCAAGAGTCTGATGCTCAACCGACTGAGCCACCCAGGTGCCCCGTGATGTTGAATTCTTAAAAAACATTTGAGTTGTTTTAAACATAATGTGTATTCCTCCTCCTCTCCCTCCCTCCCACCCCCGCTTGTTGAAAGTATTAGAAGTTCAATTTCCTTAAGTTGGAGGAATTTTAGGAATATTCAGTTTATATAAACCTCCATCTCTAAGATAAATAAGTCTCAATCAGAATAGAGGTCCTGTAAGAGATTTGTGATTTAACTAATTTGATAATCTGAAGGTAAGAAAATACTACACACTCAGACACAAACATACAAATAGGGATTATAGCTTCAGTTCCAAACTTTTAGCCATGGGTCAAGAACACACAGAAAAGGGGCACCTGGGTGGCTCAGTTGGTTGGGCCTCCAACTCTTGATTTCGGCTTTGTCATGATCCTAGGGTTGTGGGATTGAGCCCCACGTTGGGCTCCGTGCTAATGTGTGGAGCCTGCTTAAGATTCCCTCTCTTCTCCCTCTGCCCCTCTCTCCTGCTCACACACTCTGTCTAAAACAAAACAAGAGAAGAAATACACAGAGAAAAACAAAACTCAGTTTTTGAACATTTCCTATCACTGCGCCGTTCTCTTCTCAGTGCTTACCGATTCTTAAATTGATTTGAGTTCAAAATACACAAAACAGGGGCGCCTGGGTGGCTCAGTCGGTTAAGCGGCCGACTTCGGCTCAGGTCATGATCTCGCGGTCCGTGAGTTCGAGCCCCGCGTCGGGCTCTGTGCTGACAGCGCAGAGCCTGGAGCTTGTTTCAGATTCTGTGTCTCCCTCTCTCTGACCCTCCCCTGTTCATGCTCTGTCTCTCTCTTTCTCAAAAAAAAATAAATAAACGTTAAAAAAAAAATTAAAAAAAAAAAATACACAAAACAGGGGCGCCTGGGTGGCGCAGTCGGTTAAGCGTCCGACTTCAGCCAGGTCATGTTCTCGCGGTCCGGGAGTTCGAGCCCCGCGTCAGGCTCTGGGCTGATGGCTCAGAGCCTGGAGCCTGTTTCCGATTCTGTGTCTCCCTCTCTCTCTGACCCTCCCCCGTTCATGCTCTGTCTCTCTCTGTCCCAAAAATAAATAAACGTTGAAAAAAAAAAAACAAAAAACAAAAAACAAAAAACAAAAAAAACAAAATACACAAAACAGAAGAGTAGCAAACTAGATGCTTTGTTGTCTTTCACCAACAAGGACAAGACCTCTATAAACCATTATATCATTTATCAGCACCTTCCCTCATCCCTCCTGCAGGTCACTAGAAGTCTGCCTTCCTATCTACTTCCCCACTCCCCCCTCCCTTCCCATTGCCCTGTCTCTTCCCTCTTTCTCTCTCTGATTTAGACTCCAAATTCCACGGTGTCTGATTTAGCTTTCCTTTGCTTTCTGTACAAGCACCGGTCTGACAAGGCCCAACAGTGGGGCGAAGAAGCTGCAAGGACTGCCTTATAAACTCTAGGCATTGTTTGCATACAACTCATGACTAGGTTTTTCCTAGAAAAGAATAGTCAGGGATCTTCTTGCTCCCAGTTCTCAAACGTAGCTGAACACTGAGCAATGTTTACTGAAAACTCTGGAGTGGTTCAGATTCTCCACTGTCTGGCACGTCTTCCTCCCATTATTACAAACCAGAGGGGCCTGACTTACTGTCTGGACAGAGTCCTTCACTTACTTGTGAACTGGAAGCCCAGGATACTAGGGAACCAGAAGTTCCTTGCCCTCAGGGGTGTGCTTTGGCAAAAGTGATGGAGAAGCAGTTTGGGCCACCAAAGACCAATATCCTTGTCTTGGCCACAGAAGGCTGTTAGGTGGCCCACCTCAGCACAAGCCCCAGGGAGTCTTCTCGGTCATTACTGACTCAGCAAGGGGACAAGGCTCAGCCCAACTCCACTGATGTGGGGCTGCTGGGACCCACGGCTAGAGCCCCTGGACATTCACCATAAAGGAGACCTGGATGGCTGGTGGTGTTCAAGTGGCAAGTAGCAGAAATTGCTTCTGGCCGGTTTATACTCAAAGAGGGATTTATGGGGAGGATTCTGGGAATTCCCTCAGGCTCCAAGAAAGATCTGGGATGCCCCAGGACATGCAGGGTCTCCATGGAGCATAGCCATGACCCTGATTCAGCTCCATTAGTCCAATTAGATATGGCCTGGCCCTGGAAGGGGAGTAGATATGTTTGACCATTCTGGAGATGACCATGGGCTGTCTATTACAACCACACAAATGCTATCAACAAAGTCCAAGATCAAGGTCTAATAGGGTTGGTTTCTGATGAAGCCTCTCCTCCTGTAGTACAGATGCCTGCTTTTTTGCTAAATCCTCACTTGGTCCTTGGGGGCAGGAGCGGGGCAGGGGGCAGTTGGAGCTCTCTTATGTCTCTTCTTATAAGGATACCACTCATATTGGGTTAGTGCCCCACCCTTATGACCTCATTTAACCTTAATGACCTCCCTAAAGGCCCTATCCCCAAACACAGTCATATTAGGACTTAGAGCTTTTTTTTTTTTTTAACGTTTATTTATTTTTGAGACAGAGAGAGACAGAGCATGAACGGGAGAGGGGCAGAGAGAGAGGGAGACACAGAATCGGAAGCAGGCTCCAGGCTCTGAGCCATCAGCCCAGAGCCCGACGCGGGGCTCGAACTCACGGACTGCGAGATGGTGACCTGAGCTGAAGTCGGACGCTTAACTGACTGAGCCACCCAGGCGCCCCAGGACTTAGAGCTTTAACATAAATTTGGTGGGAATACAATTTAGACCCTACCAAATCTCAGTGGTCAGAGCTGGGTGATGGCTCCCAGCTGCCAGGAGGCTAGGGACATGGGGAACAGCATTGTTCTGACTGGCTTACATTAATCATGTCCCATGAATCCTGGGATGATGCCCTGGACCTAGTTGGAATTCTGTTAGCAAGAGCAAATAGGGGATGGTGTTAGGTGGTTAACTGACAGAGTCTGCTGCACTTTGTGTAGGCATGCTTCTGACCAAGCATTTAATCGTGAGCCCAGTAACACAAGAACAGATTCATTCTGGCCACCTCCTCCCACCGCCCCCAGGAGACTCAGCCGGTCTCTGCCTCCAGGCCTCCATGCACCGATCCGGCCCACACTTTCCAGGTCCTGATCGTCTTCTAGTCCTTCAAGTTTGTGAGCCACCGTCTCCTTTTCAGACATTCCTTAAATCACCAAAATGATTCCTGTTGCCTACATTCCAAGAGTTCCACTAAGTAGTCATTTAAACAATATAGTAATTGGGGCTCCTGGGTGGCTCCGTCAGTTGATCATGCGATTGAGCCCCGAGTCAGACTCTGCACTGTGCACGGAGCATGCTTGAGATTCTCTGTCTCCCTCTCTGCTCCCCTCCTGCTTGAGAGTACATGCTCTCTCAAAATAAATAAATAAACATTAAAAAATAATAAAATAAAATAAATGATAGTAATAATATGCACACATATATATTTTTTTCTATTTTGCTACATAGTCTTCCTATTCATAATTTCAATGCCACAGATGCAGACGGTCTTCTCACCAGAGGTATGATTGTCATTTACGAGCCCTTTCTTCTTTATTGCCAAATATCTCCAGTCATTTTCTATAATAAATTCCTAGAACTAGGAGTGCCTGGGTGGCTCAGATGGGTAAGCATCAGACTCTTGATTTCAACTCAGGTCACGATCTCATGGTTTGTGAGTTCAAGCCCCACGTTGGGCTCTGCACTGACAGTGTGGAGCCTGCTTAGAATTCTGTCTCCCCCTCTCTCCACTCCTCCCCCATGCTCCCTTGTGCATGTGCACTCTCCCTCAAAAATAAACGAACATTATAAAAAAAGAAAATTTCTGTCAAACCACATGTCCCAAGTTCTGGTTTGGGAAGTATGGGGATGTGATGAGAAGGGACATGGGGAAATGGGTAATATTTTATTTGCTATGATAGTTACACACACATGTGTACTTCCCTACATGTATACCCACATGCACCTTACACACATGTATGCACGTTCATGCACACAGCAACAGTTTCCTCCTAGGTTTTGTCTTAGTCTGTTTCAGCTACTCGAACAAAATACCACAAACCAGGTGCCTTATAAACAATGGAAATTTATTTCTCATAGTTCTGGAGGCTGGAAAATCCAAGATTAAAGTGCCAGCAAATGCAGTGTTTGGTGAGAGCCTACTTTCTAGGCTGGCTTTTCACTGTCCCTCACAAAGGGGAAGGAGCAAGGGAACTTTCTCGGGCCTCTTTTATGAGGGCACGAATGCCATTTGCAGGGGCTCTGCACACATGACCTAATCGCCTCCCAAAGGCCCCATCTATTAATACCCATCACATGGGACATTAGGTTTTCGACATTCAGACCATAGCAGTTCCCTTGTGGAGTCCCTCGAGGGATAGAATAAAGGAACTGAAGGTGAACAGAAGGGGGTAAATCCTGCCAGCAAATGTAAAGTGGAGGAATGCAGAAGGCTTCAGTGTGGCCAGGAGCGCTTCCAAATCTCTCTCTGGCTTCTTTTATTCCATTATCCCTGACCCAAAGTCCCTGCACCTCCCAGTTTCGAATGTTTTAACCACTGGTCCAGGAGCAGAGGTTGATTCTGGGACTGGATATGAGGATTTAGAGAGAAGAGCCTCAAAAGTGGGTGAAGACCGACAAACCCGTCCTCCTTTCCCTGAGGCAGGAAGTGAGTCTGGCTAATGACCAAGGTATGGCGCTGCCTGGGGCTGCAGAGAGTGGCTGGAGATCTGGCTCCTGACATATAGGCCCAGGCCAGGAGCTGGAATTTTCAAGGAGGGAGATGTTGAGACTTACCTCACTGGTATTGCAGGTTCCCAGTGGAGGTGGGGGTGAGTGGGTGGAAAGTGGCCAAGTCCCTTTTTGTTGCTGGTAAGTGTGCCTCTAGGGGTTGGAGTGTGTATTACAAGCCTAGAAGTAAATGGGATGGTTATAGTGGGCAAAATGCTGTGGTAATTGATGATCTTTTATGGGTGAATTCCTTATGATGAAATGTGAAGAGTAATGGATAGATAGGGGAGCCTGGGTGTTTTAGTCAGTTAAGCGTCCAACTTCAGCTCAGGTCATGATCTCGCAGTTTGAGAGTTCAAGCCCCACATCGGGCTGTGTGTTGACAGCTCAGAGCCTGGAAACTGTTTCAGATTCTATGTCTCCCTCTCTCTCTCTGCCCCTCCCCCGCTTTCACGCATGCGTTGTCTCAAAAATAAACATTAAAAAAAAAAAGAGCTGGGGCACCTGGGCTGTTCAGTCAGTTAAGCATCCAACTTCAGCCTAGGTCATGATCTCACCGTTCCTGAGTTCTAGCCCTACGTTGGGCTCTGTGCTGACAGCTCAGAGCCTGGACCCTGTTTCAGATTCTGTGTCTCCCTCTCTTTCTCTGTGCCTCCCCCACTCGCACTCTGTCTCTCTCAAAACTAAACACTAAAAAAATTTCAAAAAAAAGTACTGGATAGATATCCTCATAAGGTTCCTATTAAGGGTAACTTTGGAACTGGGTGTGGCACCATCTGGGTTAGGTTGAGTAGCAATTTCAGGAAGCAGTTATGGGTTGTGCCTCCCTGCTGTTTTTCCTGAAAGTTTAATGAAATCTTGCTACTATTCTTGCCTAGTCGTGTGTGTGTGTGTGTGTGTGTGTGTGTGTGTGTGTGTGTGTGTCTGTGTGTCTGTGTCTGTGTGTCTGTGTCTGTGTGTGTGTATGTGTATGTAGGGGGGATGAGAAGGGGCTTGGCCCATATTTCTTTTTTTTTTTTTTTTTTAATTTTTTTTTCAACGTTTTTTATTTATTTTTGGGACAGAGAGAGACAGAGCATGAACGGGGAAGGGGCAGAGAGAGAGGGAGACACAGAATGGGAAGCAGGCTCCAGGCTCTGAGCCATCAGCCCAGAGCCCGACGCGGGGCTCGAACCCATGGACCGCGAGATCGTGACCTGGCTGAAGCCGGACGCTTAACCGACTGCGCCACCCAGGCGCCCCTTTGCCCATATTTCTGAAGCAATAGTCAAGGATGGGTTCTACCCCTTCTCCAAAGCCAGGCAAGGAATTGGCTGAGGTCACTTGGGAAGAGCTGCTCCTCTCAAGGGCCACCAGCATTTCAGGCTGATGGAGTGGAGAGTTCTCTAGAAATAACCCGGGGATGACTCCTGAGCAAGTCATTTGGGAACCACTCAGAGGCAGCTGGGGAACACTCTGAAGGGGAGTGTTTCTGAGAATAATTGGGCTAAAAAATGGGTGGGACCAGGACACCTGTCCTATGGGCTAGGTAGAACTGGGGATTGGTGGTGATGGGGGGGAAAACACGGACTTCCCTCAGGGAGCCTATGGTGTGGCAGGAGGGTGCAGACTCTAATAGGTCCAGCAGTGGCAGTATGTGAGCAGTACTAGGTGCTGTGGGGGCACAGGGGATGGGCACCTAACCCAGTAAGGCTCTGGGAGGAAAACTTCTGGGTGAGGCTGGAGTAGCAGGAGCAGCAGAGAAAAGCTTTTCAGGTAGATGTTTTCTGTGCTTCCAGAGCTGAGGTAGTAGCTCAGGGCTTAACCCAGACAGAGGCTGGGAGGACCACGGAGCCAGGAGACTGAGGGAAGAGCCTTCTAAACTAAGACATTTGGGGTTTAACCTGAGGGCAGAGGGCCATGGGCCAAGTTTATGGAAGAGGTGAGCCGACCAGAGTTGGAATTTGGAATTCTTTTAATGGATCATCTACTAATTTCTGCCACAAACCTCCAAAGCACTGCAGTCACTCCACAATGACACTAAAATTGTTCTACTCTACTCTTGGAGTTCATCATCAATTACCTCTCTCCACACAGCTCATGGGGATGGGGCGGGGTGGGGGGGGAGACCTCTTTTGGGAGGGGAGGGAGTAACCTATCTGGATTTCTCCTAAGAAGTTGCCTCCCTGATTACTACCCAGGCAAGTGATGTCCAACTCAGGCTTCTAGGATTAGGATCCCTGGCCCAAGCTCTTCCGTCCCACAACCCTTGCTCGTGAGCACAGGACCTGCAGCTGAGACGTGGCGCTAAGTTGGCCCATGATCACGCTTGAAGAGAGAGAGAGAGAGAGAGATGAGGATGACAACTCTGTGGCAGGTAAGTATCTTCCACTTCCCAGGTGCTTGGCAGACATTACTAATCAATGCATCACTCTCAGACTGAGTCAACCCAAAACTGCAGGCAACCAGGAACAATGAGAGTTGGTACCTGGGGTGAAGCAGATTTATCATTTTTTCCCAATGTTTATTCATTTTGAGTGGGGAGAGGGTCAGAGAGAGAGTGAGAGAGAGAATCCCAAGCAGGCTCCATGCTGTCAGTGTGGAGCCCTACTCAGAGCTCAATCCCATGAACTTTGAGATCATGACCTGAGCCAAAGTCAAGAGTTGGATGCTTAACCGACTGAGCCAACCAGGCACCCCAGATTCACCATTCTTGTCCCAGACCCAGACGGGACACAAAGGTCAGGATGGCTCTAAGTCAGAAGTCAGGCAGGAGAGCAGTCGGCAATAAGCCCAAATTTCAAAAGCCCTGAGGTACATGTGCCCCTATGATCAGCACTCATGTATCCTTTGGATAAATTCCTAGTAGTGCTATTGCTGAGTCATAGGGAAGCTCTTATTTTAAATTTTTGAGGAACCTCCACACTGTTTTCCAGAGCGGCTGCACCAGTTTGCATTCCCACCAACAGTGCAAGAGGGTTCCCATTTCTCCACATCCTCGCCAGCATCTGTAGTTTCCTGATTTGTTCATTTTAGCCGCTCTGACCGGTGTGAGGTGGTATCTCAGTGTGGTTTTGATTTGTATTTCCCTGACGATGAGCGATATGACGGGCATTGAGGAGGGCATTTGTTGGGATGAGCACTGGGTGTTGTATGTAAGTGATGAATCACAGGACTCTACTCCTGAAGCCAAGACTACACTGTATACACTGTATGTTAGCTAACTTGACGATAAATTATTAAAAAAAAAAAAAAAAAAAAAAGCCCTGAGATACAGGGCAGGCAGGGGGTGGTCAGGCTGGGCCAGACAGAACTGCAGAGAAGGAGGTGATGATTCACATGCATCCAGAACTTTAGTTACAAAGCACTTTCGCTAACTGCCCACAACTCTCGAGGTAGAAATTACTCACTTCCATATTATAGACGGGAAAAAGGAAGCCCAGGGGGAGTGTATGCCCCTGACGTCACGTCAACAGTGGCTGCTACTGTTCTGGTCTACCTGGAGGACATACTTCTGAAATGACAGGCTGGTGCCTCAGGAACACAGGTGAGCACAGGACATAAGATCAGATCCTCTCTCCTCAAAATTTATCCTTTAGCTAAGGCCCACCAGGAGGCCTAGCCACTGAAGCTGAACCAGATGGTGGTCGTGTGCCGTTAAATGCTGGAGCCCCAAGCGTGGGGGGGCATGGAGCGACAAGGAAGGGGGATGCTCTGACTCGTACCTACGCTGGTTCCTGGGGGGTGTGAACGCTCTCACTGTGGCCTAGTTCAAGCTACCAGCGTGGCATCGTTGGGAAGAGATGAGCCAGAAGGAGGCGGCCCCAGCTCCCGGAAGGCAGTGCCCCAGAGATGCATGGCTACGGTCCCTGTGTGTGGTTGTTCTGTTTTCCCTGGGGTCTCTGAGCCCCGCAGGCTCTTTCCTGCCTGGGTGGGAGTTCCTTGCTGTTGCTTGCAAGTAAAGGGCCTAAGAACCCTCACTGAATCTGTGGGGGAGTCATCTCATGGCCCGTGTTCTGGTTTCCAGCTTTTTGATCTTTTCCCCGTTGCTCCCTCAAGGGAGGGGTGACAAGGCCAAGCAGGAACCCTGGAGACAGCTGGAAGCCTGGCGGGGGTGGTGGTAGTGGTGCAGCCGTCCTTCTAAGACCCCTGCCTGGAGCCCCTTCTCCCTGTTCCCTCCGGCAGCCCCTCCCCTCCCTGTGGGGGCCTCACAAACAGGCTGGGCAGTGGCTGTCACTTGCTGTGCACAGATGAGAAGTGGCTTTCCGGGAGTGGCCAGGGACCCAGAGAAGCTGGGAAGGTCCTCCAGGACCAGGATTTGGGGGGGTGGGGGGGAGAGGTCACCTGTCCTTCATCAGTCACTAGAGCCTATCTGCATCTTATTCTGAGTCACAGGCAGAACCTAGAAGTGACCATACTCCTTTCACAGACACACAGATGTGGCCCAGGGAGGGGCAAAGGCTTTTGATTCATCAGGATTTGGGCAGGATAGGGACCCATGCCCACGCGCTGGCCAGCCCACCACTGCCTGCCCCTGTCCCCGTACACCAGGGGACACTGCACAGACGACTTGGCAACAACCAGACTCTGCTCTGCCCTCTGGTCTGGAAGCCCTGTTGAGTTTCCCAGCAGTGACATTCTTGCTTAGGAAACTGATCTTGTGGACAACAAAGAACAAAAGCTGCCCCCTAGTGGCCGCGCAGCAGCAGGACTTTGGCTTGAACAGAGGACAGACCAGGTGGCCTGGCTGGAGCTGGGTCCCTTGGGGTTAAGGACAAGGGGCGTAGGGGAGACTGTACTGAATGGGTAGGAATCCCTGTCCAAGGGGCAGCAGCGCTTACTGAGCTCCAGGAAGTGGTCTCATGTGGCCAGAGGTTCTGATTTTTAAAGAGAAGCCCGATATCCAAACTTTTATGGGAAATCTCTTGATTTTTAAACGCTGGCAACTAGTTACAAAAACCTTTTTTATATCACATCGGCTCAAACAAACCAAACACATCTTCAGGCCACTCTCTGCATGCTCTGGTCTTGAGTTTAAATGGAAATCTCTTACCCGTGGGGCTTCCTCTGCCAGCCAACTCTGTGCCCACCTCTAGATGCTCCCCTGCCGCGCCTCCAGTGTGGGACACTTCACACACCCCTGAGGGTGGCTGAGCAAAGCCCTGCTTCCAGACCCCGTGCTCCCCCCTTTGAAGGTCATGCCGGGAGACCCTGACTAGGGTCCTTGCTGTACTCCCTCCTCCCCATCCTCCATTCTTGATCCTCAAAGACTCAGAGGTAGGCCTTGCCCCAAACCACTGCTATGCTATTGTGCTGACTTCAGAGCTTCCCGTACCCGGGCCTCCTCGCCCTCCCTCAGCACATTCATCTCCTCACCCTTCCTCTGAAGCCACCAGGACCTGCCATCCCTTGGTCCCACCCGTCCCGGGTCCTTCACTGCATCCTCCCAGCCTCCTCTCTGCCGCCCCCCGTCATGGTCGCCCTTGCTCGGCCGGCTCTCGGGTGCACTCACGTGGCACCTAGTGCCCCCTCTGCAAGTCCCGGCTCTGCATCCAGCTGGCCCAAGTGGCAGGGAGGCCACCTCACCGCTGCTAGTCCCATGGAAACTCCCGCTGCTAGCCTCTTGGGGTGGGAACTTGGGGCTTTCCAGAAGCCCCCGCACCCTGCTCTGTGTAGCCTTGCCCCCTCTCTTGGAGATCTCTAGTTGCCCTTCTCCCTCCTCAGACCTCCATCCTGCCCCCTCTCCCTGCATGCTCCCTAGGAGAACAAAAGCACTCACCAGAGGTGTGCACGGCCCCCACCCGCTGGGGACGTGCGCCCAAGCCTGCTGCCTGTGTCTCTGTAGATGGGCTCCTGCCACCCCCACCCCCCAGCACCTGGTCCCACCCAGAAACCACAAGCCTTCTTGTGAGAGCTGGAGACCATGACCCTCCTCTGCTCTGGCTCACACTGGAACCCAGAAGGCTCTACACATCCAGCTTCAGCCACCTGTGGAACCCTGTTTCTTCCCCAGCTCACTCTCTTCCAACTCCATAGGCCTTCTAGTTCCTCACGCACGTGCCCACTCCTGCCCAGGGCTTTCGTCCCCACCCCCTTCCCTCTGCCCTCCTCAGGAGCCACACGGTTCCCCCTATCACCTCCTCCAGCCACTGCTCAGATGCCACCTTCTACTGAGAACTCCTGGCCACCCTGTTTAACCTAGACATGGATGGTGGTGATGGCAGCCCAACATTGTACGCTGTGCACTCAAACGCACACTTAAAAATGGGCAGAATGAGGTAAATGTTAGGCTAAGTTACATTTTACCGCAAAAACAAACTGCACACTCCCCTCCCCAGCCCTATTTTTCTCCCTGGGGCTTAACTCCTCCTGACATGCTCTGTATTTGATTCACTTATTTTCTGCCCCCTCTTCGCCTATAGAATGTCCTCTCCATGAGGGCGGGGGCTTGAGTGTTTTGTCCACTGATGTGTCCATCCCAACACCTAAACCAGTGCCTGGAACCCGCTAGGAATGGAAGCTCACTGTCTGTCGAATGCCTGACACACGGCCTTCTGCTTCAACGGTCACCAGGAAAAGGGATGTTCCTTCCCGAGTTGCCTCCACTCATTGCCACGCAGCAAGCCCTCACTGCCACCCTCAACAGCTCGAATGCCACAGACAGTTTGAAAGCGGTCTTTAAAATGGTCCTGAGACATGGCTTATGCCCCAACGGTAGATTCTGGCCAGTCCTGCTGGCCTGTGGGTCCCCAGGGCAGAGGCAAGGGCTGTCAGGACACAGCAGGGATGCATAGGAATAGGGTATGAAAACAGCACAACCTGGAGCACACCTGTGCACGTAGGGCGGCAGTGCCCAGGAAGCACGTGCAGGATGTCCTTCCAGTGAGTCAGGCTTGCCTGTCAGCAGCATCTGAACCTAATAGAGCTCTCGGAGCGGTTTCCTCGTTTGTAAATCAGGACAGTACCTTCCCCAGAATCATGAGGGGCAAGTGAGAAAAATCATGTAAAGCGGCACACTGGAAATGCAGGGCGCAGAAGTTTCCCAGGAAGCATGCCCACATTGAGCGCTGGGTATTTGCTGACCCCCAAGCAAGGGCCACAGCCTCCTTCTCAGGAGCCAACTTCAGGTCGCAGCCTCTCCGCAAGGCGTAGTCCCCCAAACAGCCTGCAGAGGGCACCACCATCACAGCTCTGAACATCCTGTGCCCAAGTTCTGCCTGGTGCACACCTCCCACCTCTGTGCCAGAACGAGGGCACTGTGGCTTTGCAGATAACAAGGACCTCAGTGACCGTGCCCCATCTCAGGCAGGACCCTGCACACAACAGGTGGCCCTCGCCTCCCCCTTACCTAGGGGATCTGACCCTGTGGCCTGTGACCCAGCACCCAGGGCACTCGCAGGGAGGGTGGCAGAATTCAGCCCTCCCGCCCCTCTTTGTTCACCAGAGATTCCAGGAGCCTAGAGACATGGGCAGCATGTGGGAACAGGGGGCTCGAGACTGGAGGTCATGCCGCTACTCAGGCTGGTATCTGGCATCGCCCAGGAGGGAGGTGGTGAATCTAAGGACCCCCAGCAGAGCCAGGAGCAGTGACTACCCCCCTCTGGCTACCCCATCCCTAGGAGGGCAGCTCTCCGGCCTGTGCCCATCTGAGCTCCCCCTCCACAGGCAGCTTCCAGGGGTGGAAGCTGGAGGCAAGGCTGGATGGGATGCCTTCAGCCCTGGTAGCCCACCCCCTGGTGTCAGAAATGCTGTGTGCCCCAGTCTGGATTCTGTCATACTCAGCGGTGGCATTGGGCAAACAGAACCCATGGGGGGCCCTCAGCCTACACATCTGTTAACTAAGTGTGGGGGTGGGGGCGGGGTCGTCACGCTAGATTGCCCCTCTCATGACCTGAGGTCATGAGTATCCCAGAAGGCAGGAAAGTTCCAACCGCGCAGGTCAAAGGCCCCCGTTGGCCAATCTGAGGCTGGAGGCTGGAAGTCGGGGGCCTGGCCCCCACCCCTACCATCCCTGCATTCTGGAGCAGCACTGCCTTTGCAGGAACACGTGAAGCTCAGCAGGTTACTGTGCTGGCGTCTGAGGCCAGGCAGCCTGGGGAGGAGCGGGAAGCCTCTGAACGGGGCCCTCCTGCCCTCCCTCCTACTGACACAGCTCCCCAAACTGAGCCTTTAGCAAGGAGGTTGTTTAGGCTGCAGGGTCTGAGCCCCCAGAACAACCGTATCTAATGAACACAGATGCCCAGGCCAAGATTCTGCCCCCTTCACTCCCTTTCCCCTCTAGGTGCCTACCCAAATCGGGAACCTCCTGGGCCACCCCTGGGCAGGTGAGAGGGCTCACTGGGAGGATTGAGCAGCAGGCTCTGTAAGTCCACCACCAGGACAGACCAATCAGATTCCCTGCTCACACCCTTGACCCCCAGGGCTCTTCCTGCTGTTCATGGTTTGGGGTCCTGTGGTTTAGCTCTGAGTACTCGAATCACACCCAAGTGGCTAGCTCTGCTCAGTCACTACCTGGGGGAACCAGGGCAAGTCACCAGCCCTCTCAGAGCCTCAGACCCCCACCTGACAGGCAGTTGCCCTGAGACTCTACTATGAAAGTGGACAGAAAGCACAGGCCTGCTGAATTATGAACAGGATACTTGACCCCCTGCCCTTCGGCGGGGGATCTGAGTGGATGCAAGGTAGGTCTCTCTCCTTGGCTCCCCCAGCCCTGTCACCAACGCCTCCACCCACGAACACGCCCCAGCCTCACCTGCCCCTGTGAAGGTCCAAACCATGCACACCTCAGGGCTGGGTGGATTCGCATTGGTCTTTTATTGGATTTTCCATGGGCAGCCTGCATACCTCAAACTGCTACCCAGCTCCTTGGCCCTTCACCACGTTCCTGGCTTCTGCTCTGGGGACCTAGCTGGGAGCTGCCAGCCCAGCACCGTCTTCTCCCACGGCCCCGCAGGCTTGGGCTGCTTCCTTGAGACAAACCCAGTTTTCCCGCTGCCTCCCTCTCTGTGCCAGGCTGCCCAGACAGGGGGCACGTTCCTGCATTGGGCACAGCCAAGCTCTCCCGGGGAAGAGGCTCCAGCCCAGACCCCCGGCAGTGCCTCCCCGTCTCGGGCCACTTCAGACCCTGCACAGCACGGCACAGCCCCGTGGGCTCAGACCTAAAGCTTGGTGTTGAGGTGGAAGAAGTGGGGTGCTGCATAGGTTGTGGCAGGTGGCACGTGCCATGCAGACGAGGCTGGGCAAAGTCTGTGGCGAAGGGCACTGTCGAAGGATGCCGGGGGGAAGTGCATCAGACCGGTGGCCATGGGGGAGGGCGCTGTAGTGGCTAGGAAGTGGGCTGGGAAGGTAGGGATGACCAGGGGGCTGAAGGGGAGCGTGGCTTGGCCCTTTAAGTGGTCCGGGGTGCTGGCAAAGTTCAGCGGGCAACGCAGCATGGTGCCCCTGTAGGCCTCGGGGAGGGTGGGCCCCAGCGCTGGGCCCAGCAGGCAGGACACGGCCAAGCCGGACCCCACGGATTTGGCCCCGCACTCCTTGGCGTCCACCTCCTTAAGAAAGGGAGACACTGCCCGAAGTTTTTTGCCACCATGGGCAAAGCCCTCTTCTTCCAGGCTGCGCTTGTTGCTCAGGCCTGGGATGCTAGGGAAGGTAGGTGGGGGTGCAGGGCTCTCGGCAGAGACCTTGGCCATGGGGGACACCCAGCAGGCTTTGGGCTTGGGGTAGGGGCTGCCCTTTCTCGAGCTGCCTTTATGGAATGCAGACGGGCGGTTGGCATCCCCGCCCCACACCAACTGGGGCTCTTTGACCAGCAGGCCCTCCTCTTTGCCAGGGGGCCCTAATAGCGCCCCATCTTTAAGGCTGGGGAAGAAGTCCCGGGGGTGCTGGCTGACGGGCTTCAGCACCTCGGTGGGGTACGCATGGAAACAGCCAGTGAAGATGGGGGCTGGCAGGCGAGGACCGGCCAGAGCCTCCTCCCTGAGGCTGCCCCCAGGTGCCTGTAATCCCTCCTGAGGGGTCAGCCGGTGCCTGGAGTTCTCAGCTGGCTTTCCTGGGCTCTGAGGACTTTCGGAGAGGTGAACAGCTGGGGATGCCTGGGGGTCCCCATTAGGGCTGCCTGCCCCGTGGCGACAGCCCTCCTCCTGGCACTGCAAGGCCTCCGCCTTGCTCACCTGGGCCAGGAGCTTCTTTTTGGCCAGTGGTGACATGATGCCATGCGTTCCTTTGCAGTAGAAGCTGGACAGGAGCCGCTTGTAGGCCTCAGGGCAGCTGCTGGCACCCACGAAGGGCAGAGAGGTGCCCAGGGCTGGGCCTGGCTGTTCTGTGCCATCCCTGGGGGGCTCCTGGCTAGGAAGCTGTGCCAGGTCCGTGGCAGCATCTGTCTTGGTCTTTCCTGGCATCATCTGGAATGAGAAAAGTTCATGCCTCAGGGCTGGGTGTGAGCCACATACCCTGACCTGGGGGCCCTGGGGAGCAGAGTCACAGAGGGGTCCCAAGTGCCTCTGTTCACTCTTCCAGCACCTTTGTGAAAAATTTTCAAACGGTCTCCTGTCCTCTGAACGGGCACAGCATGGTATCAGGACACAGAGCCTGGTGAATGAGGTGCGGACTGGAGTTCAGACCCCACAGGGCCTCTCATTTGAACTGGCACAACCATGACCCTGGAGCCCCCCACGGATCTGCCGTCAGAGTAGGTTCTGGCTATCCTGGGCAAAGTGCTCTGCGGCCATGACGTGGGTGGTAAGAGGGAGGTGTTTGGCAGGGGACCAGGGGACAGGGAGGCCTGGGGACAGCTGGTGGCCCGGGCAGGCTCAGAGCTTACTTGGTCTAACCGCTTCTCCTCCTTGGCCTTCTTCGGCTTCTCAGGGGCCCCGTCATCCCCGCGGGGCTCCTTGGCCATCTTGTATTGCTTCCTGGGCTTGGAAGGGGGCAGCGGCTTGTCGTCCTCCCCCTTCAGGTGCCGCACGTATGGGAGCACCAGCCTGAGCAGGAGCACAGCGTGTCCACCAGGAGGCCAGCCTGGCAGGCACGTGCCACACCTCCCACCTCTCTCCCTCATCTGGCTCAGGAGGCGCTCGGTGTGGCCGAGCTGGGCCTGGGCGGTGATGAATGCGGTGCAGGCAGCTCAGGCTTGTACGTCCAGTGGGAGGTGTGGACGTCCTGCTCGCCACCACCCGCCCCCCCGCCCCCCCCCGCCCCCTGCCCCCAGGTCCTGCTCTGCCCCGCCCCGCCCCGAGGTGAGGGCCAAGGTGTCCTGCAGGCAGTCTCACCCGGGCCCGGGCCCCCGTACCTCTCGTAGTGGCGGCGTGTGCACGTGGCCGCGCTGGTGCTGCCCGGGCTGCCCCCCAGCTCGTCGTACACGTTCTTCCAGAGGCGGCGGCCAGTCACCTAAAAGGGCACCTCATGAGGGCACGACCGGCACACCCTCCCCTGCTGGTGGAGTCCTGGAAGCTCCAGGTCCCCAATGGACAGGGACAGGGACTGCAGTTTTGCAGCTGCTTCTCTCCCAGCAGTGGTGGCGGGGAGCTGGGAAGGGACTCGCCTGGCCGCTAGCCAGCCCTCCCTCCCAGGGGCCACTGCCTGGCTGCTGGCCCCAGCAGCTTTCCAGGCAAGGGGAGCACGAGGAAGACAGAACAGATGGGAAGACAGGAAAACTTGCTTTGAGCAGCAAAGTACAAGCCGGCAAGGCAGGCCCTCTTCCCCCACAGCACACAGCATGCAGGAGAGCTAGGGAAGGGGCGGGATTTGGGACCCTGCCTCTGCCTCCTATCTGGAGGTGGGGACAAGGCCCTTCCTCCCCAGGACCCCACAGGGTGCAGTGGGGAAGGCCTGGGAGATGCAGCATGGCAAGGACCCAGAGGTGCCTCCTTACCATCTCATAGGCCCCCAACTTCTCCACTGCTTTGTAGATCTTCCACAGGTTAACTGGAGAAAAGAGAGGGCAGGGCCCCTGTCAGCCTCTGTAGGGGGAGGGCACAACCAGCAGCCCATTCCCGTGGACCTGTCAGGCAGGCACAGAACCAGCACACACCCAGACAGGGCCACTGCAATGGATGGGTGGACTAGGCCCTGTGCACTGGCAGTCCAGTGGCCAAGGAGGACAGAGATCCGGCCCCACCCACTGCAGCCCTGTGCCTGGAGGGGGGTGCCCTTTCTGTGGGCTGGCATCACCCAGGGGTGTCCAGAGTGGAGGTGCCTGCCCTGACACCCTACCTGGATGGGATCCCCTGCCAGGCTCCCCCTCCCTGCCTGCACCCCAGGGACGCACTCTGCTTGAAGCCGAGATGGGGCACCCTCTCGATGGGCGTGTGTCGCTCCTTCATGAACTTGTAGAGGCTGACCAGGAAGGCCTGCTCCTCCTCCCGCTCCTGGTCCTCCTCCCGCTCCCCGCCTGCCTCGGGGGAGTCCTGGGGAAAGAACAGGAGGCATTGGGATGAGCCCCCAGTTGGTGGGTGGCCGGGGACAGGCGGAGCCACTGGCTGCTGGGGAGGAATGAAGCATGTGGTCCCCAACCGCAGGAATGGCTCCCATAGGAGGGAGCAGGCTCCCAGCATCCAGCTTACGGCTCTGGGCTGGAGTGATTTGTCTCTTGGCATGAGAAAGACGCAGTTGTCAGCTGTTAGTACCCAGGACCCCAAGTCAGGGTCCCCAGAGGCCCAGCTCCAGAGACAGCCATAGGAGCAGCCCTGCAGCTCCCCAGGCCTCTCTCCAGGCACAGAGCACTTCTCTATCTTGCTCTGGATTTGTTCTATCTGTGTCTCAGCTCCTCTACCAGACTGTGAGCTCCTGGTGGCAGGCTCAGAGTCCCCAAGCCGAAGGAGCAAAGGTGCTTGGTGTTTTCTGGCACTGCGGGGTCCTGTGTCCACTGAGCCATTGCTGTGGTGGCCTGCCTCTCTGAGCTGCCAGTCTGCGTGCTGCATTTAGGGTGGTGAAGCCCTATCCTGGGTTCCTGACACACTTCTGTCAGGACGTTCGGTTCCTGCTTCCAGAGGGGCAGTGTCTGCTGATGGTATTCATTTGGCTGGTGGCTCAGGGCAGTGGGGTATGGTTGAGCTGGGGCTCAGGGCTTGGAGAGCAGACAGCTCCCAGGTCCTGGATGGGGAGGCCCCAAACACCAGAAGGATGTAAACCATGAGGGCCTAGAACAGTACAGACAGCTGTGCATTCCCAAAACATTCTATTCAAGTACCGTTTCAGTGTTTCTGACACTGAATGAAGACCTCCGATAATGAATGGCACGCAAACTCATGCGTCACCTATGAAACTGTGACGCACTGGAGACCAAGGCAGCTGGTCTTGTGCAGGCCTCAGAATGAAGGCACTCCCTCGGCAGCTCTTCCGCGCAAGCTGTGAAAAACCGTTACCATTTGCAACTACTCTTCTACGTGAATCAGGATTTTTACTCCAGGCTGTGCCACCAAAGCAAACGGCCAAGATGAATGGACGTTCAGGCCAATGCTCCGCTGGGTCGCCCACGGCTCCCTCTCAGACCCTGCTCACCGAAATGGCCTTAGTGATCTCGCTGAGGGACTCTAATACCCACGCTGTAAACTTGGAGGGATGCACGGATGTACACGTGGTTTTACATCTTAAAACAGTGCTTTTATCGGTTTCATTCATCAGGGCTCCAGGCACATCTTCATTTGATAAGAGGGTTCTGCTAGGAAAACTAAGTCTGAAACCCCTGCCGTGGGTCACGGGAGGATCTTCCTGTCCCTGGCTCCCAGCTCCCCACACCTGAGGGCTGGGCCCGGCTCAGCAGACTGGAGCGTGGGGAACACATCCTCCTGAAAGCTTGGGGAGTCCCGAAGTTCACCTGGGAGGCTGTGCACAGGTGAGGGGGGAAGGGGCAGGGAAGAGGCCCCCAGGGGTCGCCCAACTCACCTCCAGATGGATGGGGCTCTGGCTCCTGCTCTGTTCACCATCGCATTGAGGGGACACAGATGGGTCTAGGGGATCACCCTCCTCTGACTGTTTCCTTTTCCCTTTGACAGGAGGTGCTGCAAAGAGGGGAAGGGGTGGGGGAGGGGGGAGAGAGAGCACTTGAGACACAGGCAAGAAGAAACCGGCAGTGAGGAGAGGTCCTCTGGGAGAGATGGCAGGTCCTCCCATCCCCCATCTGAACCACCAGGTGTGGAGCGAGTCCTCCCCTTCCTTCGGCAAAGTGTCCCCTGCCTCCTGGTCCCTGGCTGCACACAGGCTGGCCCTTTACACACACCTGTGGGCTCACCCCGGTGGCCAACTCTGCTCTCCCTCCTCTCTGCCAGGCTCACCTCCAACTGAGCCCCACACCTGCTGCTGTTCCTTCCTCTGTTCCAGCCAGCTCCCCACATCCTTTGAAGGAAAATTTAAACCACCCTGGGGTCACGTCAGAGGAGAGAAGGTCGGGCCATGATGCTCAGGGAAACCCTGTCTCCAAAACCTGCCCCACATTCAGGCAGAGCGTTTTCACAGCACCTCAGCCCAACTGGGAAAGCTGCAGAGGTTCCCACGTTTGTGAGCCCAAGAGCACCACAGCGGGTGCTTGGATCCTCCAGGAATAATCGAGAAGCCTAGAAGCTCCTGTTTATGAAACATCTGACCTTTCTATGAGCATCGGCAGAGGGCTAACTGTCCCTCATTAGGCCACTTGCTCCTGTCACCTGCAAGGGTCTCACCTGACAAGCCACTTCTTGTGGGTGGCCCTTCCCAGCCCCCAGCCTAGCACAACCATCTTGCTCCGCTGGGCACCCTCGGCCACTCACAGCCATCCGGACTGAACTGCCCACTGCGCATGTGGCTTCCTGACAATTCAGTGAAGCCACACAGTAGGCGCCGGGTTTCAGTGAGAAGGAGCGTGTCTCACAACAACGTGCATGGAGGGCAGGAGGCGCTCGACTTTACCAAGGGCAGCCACAAGCTGATAGTTCCAAGGGCACAACACCCGTGTCCCTGCAAAAAACACTGGAAACCGCCTCCAGCCCTCTGACAAGCTGGCAGTGCACCTCAGACCAGGAGCCCCGGGCTTTGGATCTCCCCTTCTTTCTAACCTTCTCTTCCTTTTTGTTAACCTAGTATGAACGCTCCCATTTTCCCGGTTTGCTCCAGCTCAGGAAATCCTTACCACTGGGCACCTACGAGCTCCCCTTTCTGTCCTGGAGAGAAAAAGAATCGCCGTGACAACAACAAACCCACACCAGCGTGGCCCACGAGGCCAGAACCTCTGGCCACGGGATGGTGTGCCCTTCGGTGGTCGCTCATGGAAGCTTCACCCTGCTTGCAACTACTCGCTTGTGCCGCACGGGTCCCTGGCTCTTCCACGTGTGTTCTCTTATTTAGTCCCAGAAGGGAGCTCATTTTTTTAAAAAGCGTTTATTTTGAGAGACAGAGAGACAGTATGCGTGCACACACGTGAGCGGGGAAGGCACAGAGAAGGGGGAAGAGAGAGAGAATCCCGACGTGGGGCTCGATCTCACCACTGTTGAGACCACGACCTGAGCCCAAATCAAGAGTCAGGCACTTAACTGACTGAGCCACCCAGGTGCCCTCAGGAGGGATCTCATTTAGTTTTGTTTTTTTTTTCTTTTTAATGTTTTTATTTATTTTTGAGAGAGAGAGAGTGTGAACAGAGGAAGGGCAGAGACAGGGAGACATAGAATCCAAAGCAGGCTCCAGGCTGTTGGCACAGAGCCCGATGTGGGACTCAAACTCATGAACGAAGATCATGACCTGAGCAGAAGTCGGATGCTTAACTGACTGAGCCACGGAGGGGCCTCCAGGAGGGATCTCCTTTTATTTTTATTTATTTTTTTTTAATTTTTTTTAACGTTTATTTATTTTTGAGACAGAGAGAGACAGAGCATGAATGGGGGAGGGTCAGAGAGAGGGAGACACAGAATCCGAAACAGGCTCCAGGCTCTGAGCTGTCAGCACAGAGCCCAACGCGGGGCTCGAACTCACGGACCGCGAGATCATGACCTGAGCCAAAGTCGGCCGCTTAACCGACTGAGCCACCCAGGCGCCCCAGGGATCTCCTTTTAAAGAGGGGAAACTGAAGCCAGAGAAGCTAAGTTGCTTGTCTCCCTGGGAGACCAGGGTTCAAAGTAAGTCTGTTGACCACCAATTCAAGTGGCCTGGCCTTGCCACCATCGTGGTTGCTGTTGTCATCACCAGCATTTAAAAAGCCTTGATGAGAAGTCCAAATAAGCCTGGAAGAGAAACCAATCCTAAGGCTTGTCAAAGAGAAAGGCACTCAGGCCTTCTTCTCAGGCTGGCTTCTGACCAATCAAGACATGGTCAATATCCAGAAATAACCAGGTGTTAACAACTGACCTGCCCCCACCTCCCCAACTGATGCCCTTTCCAACCAAGTTCTTGGTGACTCTATGCCTCAGTCTTCCCTTCTGTGAAATGGGAAAGACCCTGGAGTCCTTTGGCCACTCTCCCTGAATTCCTAAAGTCCACGGGCCAGGTCACAGGCACAGCCACTTTCCCCAGCTCTTCTCCCTGCCCTCCTGCCCTCTCCACCTGTCCTTTTTTCTTTTTAACATTTGTTCATTTTTGAAAGACAGAGACAGAGTGCGAATGGGGAAGGGGCAGAGAGAGAGGGAGACACAGAATTTGAAGTAGGCTCCAGGCTCCAAGCTGTCAACGGAGCCCCGATGCAGGGCTCGAACTCACAGACTGCAAGATCGTGACCTGAGCTGAAGTCGGGCCCTTAACCAACTAAGCCACCCAGGCGCCCCTCTCCACCTGTCTTCACACCCTCTCTGCCTTCTTTCCTGCTTGCTCAGCTTCTCAGCATCAAAGGACTCTCTCCACCCGGAGTCCCTACATGCGGTGATCCCGGGGCTTCTCACTGGAGCCTTCCTACAAACTTGGTATGTGACCCTTGTAAGTGGCTGCCCTCAGCTGCAGAAAAATAAAGTGGTAGGATCAGTACCCATTAGAATCAACAGGGAGCGTTTTAAAGACATTGGTGACTGTGTCCCCCACCCCCAGTCTGATTTAAGGTTCTGCAGGGGCATCAGTTTAAAGCTCCCCAAGGGATCTTAAAGGGGGCAGACAATTTGAGAGCCACTGGGCCAGAGGAGCTCTATCCCTTCTGCTTGGTTCCAGAATTGGTGAGCTCTGCCTGGGCCACACTGAGGGGAAAATCTCCTGGAGCCAGGCACTCAAGTTACCTGGAAAGGAGGTCACCAATCTGAGCCGTTTAACCCCAGACAGGAAAAGGATTAGAGCTCTTGCCTAGAGCCACAAAGGGAAACACTCTCTTTATCTCTGTGTCCAGCTGAGTCCCCAAATGAACTCAGCCTCCACTCTCTCCCAACCAGGCTAGCATGCTCTCTGCCTGGCAGGGCCTTCTGGGCCCCACTTCCACAGCCTCAGCTGAGGGAGAGGACAGTCCTCTCCTTCCTTCTCCAGGGTGCCCTCTGTCCTGTCCCTGGCTACCCCAAGTCATGGAACCCCAGGGTTCTAGATCATCTTCATTTGGAAGAGGGTTCTGCTAGGAAAACTAAGTGTGAAACCCCTGCCACAGGTGACAGGCGGGTTCCCCTGCCTGCCAGGTTCCCAGCTCCCATACCTTCCAGTGCTCTGAGGAAGGGCTGGGCTGCTCTCCCGGCTCTGCAGGGGAGGAAAGAGGCTCGGGGACCGGCCATCCCAGTCTCCCAACCACATCCAGCCTGCAGAGGCAGAAGAGTCCCACCTGCTCCTGAGTGACTGCTGCTGCCCAGGAACCTCTGAATTACTGTCCTGCTATCGCCACAAAGCCTCAGATGCCCCACTGTAACGGGAAGGTGGATCCAACTTGCAAGAAGAAAACCACTGCTGGTCAAAGGAATGTCGTTCAGACATGGCTTTTTCCATCCAGGAAGCAATAATGACAATAATGATGATGATGATTTCATTGTTTACTGTGAACACAGCTGGAATCTATAAGGTATGAGATGGGGATCTAATCACATTTCCCCCCAACAGTTACATGTCCCAATATTGACTGAGTGATGCCCTTCCCCCAGTGATTTGAAATGCTACTCTCCCCGTAATCTAAAGGTTTATAAGGAATTTATAGGAGGGGTGCCAGGGTGGTTCAGTCAGCTAAGCGGTCAGACTCTTGATTTTGGCTCAGGTCACGATCTCACCGTTCATGAGATCCAGCCCCACATCGGGCTCTGTGCTGACAGTACAGAGCCTGCTTGGGATTCCCTCTCCCTCTCTCTCTGCCTCTCCCTGATTTGTGTGCTCAAGCTCTCTCTCTCTCTCTCTAAATAACAACGAAAGGAACACACCTGAAACCGTTTCTGGAATTTTCTACCGTTTCCTTCACTGTGGAATGCCAGTACTCATGCATGCTGTTTTAACTGTAAAACAACTGACTATCCAGAGGGCAAGTCCCCCATCATTACTCTTTTTAAATAATTACGTGAACTTCAGGATAATTTGTCACATTCCCTTAAAAAAAAAAAACAAAAAAACAAAAAAAAAAACTGGGGTTTTGGTTGAATTGCATTTAAACTTAGAAATTACTTTGAAGAAAGAGAACACCTTTCTGATTTGGCACCTTCCTTTTTTCAGGACCACATGTCTCCCCAGATTCAGGTCTCCCTTTGCTGTCCTCAGACGTTCCTTCTTAAAGGCCCTGTGTGCTTTCTGTTGAGCTTACTCCTTGTGTTTTGGGCAGCTAGATGACAGTGTGAGAAAAGCTTTGATAATCTACAGCAGGACTTGGCTCCACAGTCTCTGTTGTTTCCTCCTCTCACTGTTGGGAAGAGAACAGGAGGCTGCTGGTTGGGCCAGGAGTTGAGCCCTTGGGCCCTTGTGACTCCGTGCCGCACTGGGGAGTGAACAGGGGTGGCAGGGTGCTTGGGGGTGGCGTGCTGCCCAAAGCCCTTCTGGTATTAGGAATCTGATCTGTTTAACTCCATGGCTTGTGTTAAAGTCCAAGCTTAAACCCCAGCTCCTGAAACCACAGCAGTGAAGAGGTTAGTTTCAGTCACTAACTCCAAAAGAGGACGCTCCCTGGAGTCTACTGGTTCTCAAGAGATTCCTTACTTCCCTTTCCAAATCATACACTCCACCAACTCAGCTCAGTGCTCTGCCAGGCCGTGGACTAGGCATTTTTGTACACCGCTTCACTGAATCTTCCCAGCCACCCAGTGGGTTCTATCTCTCCCCTTTTACAGATACAATACATGAGGATCCGAGAGGTTCATCACTTGCCTGAAGTCACCCAGCTTACTAGTGGCAAAGCTGGGATTCAGAACCAGAGCAGTCTGACCGTCCCAAAACTGAGCTCTGAGATCTGGACTTCTTAATGGAAACAGGGAGACGCCAAGCTCCTTATCTGCCCAAAGGGTGCAAGCTTGCTTCTCTCCCTGAAAGAAGCAATCTCCCATCACACCACTCCTATTAATCTGCTAAAAAGTCTGGCTTCTGCTGACAAGCTGAAATCAGGTAAGAGTGGGAAGGGGCTCTGCTCCACAGAGCTGCATCTTTTATCAAGTCAGCCACTGCTTCTGTACTACGGTATCCCTTTCATGGGTGGGTGTGCTAGACCCCCATGGGCCCGATGTTCTAAGCAGGACAAAGAAACAAGGCTTCCGACACAAACCACAGACAAGTGTGTGTGTACCCACGCCCCTCAGTGGGATCCGAGGTCTGCCTGTGCTGCTCACTCCCCACTGTATCTCACTGTCCAGAGCAGCGTGAGGCCTGGAACAAGTGCTCCATAAACAACCACATGGATGCAGTAAGACCACGTGATCTCAGATGCTCCTGATACCCCAGAGAGGGGCTTGGGCTGTGACTAGTTCAAAGCCATAGAGCCCGTCGGAGACCCAGTGCCAGACCGCACCACTTATATCTCTCTCCTCTCCTCTTCTCTCTCTTTCTCTTGCCCTGCCCCGCCCCACTCACCCTTGGTGTGATGGAAAGGAAGCAACACTTCCTTTCATGAAAAGTCACCCACTGGGAGCACTGCATCAATTGCGTCAATTACGACAATAATGGTAACAGCAGCCCAATAACAACCAGCAGAAACCGCCCCACCTCGCCTAGCCCCACCTCGCCTGAGGTTGTTGGCTTAAGTTTCTCTTAGTTTGAGCCGGAGCTGAAACAAAGACAGCCTTTGAGGCCGCCAGTCCACTCTGTGGCCCAGGAGCCGGCTGCCTGGCAAAGTCTCGGTGCGGAGCTTTCTCCAGTGGGCAGTTTGGGGAGGGAGGACTGCCAAGGGCTGAGGACGCATGAGCCGGACAAGGGAACCCCGAAGGGTGCAGCTTCTGCCCCAGCCCTGCCTCAGTGTCTCAGCTGGGGCACAGGAAAACGGGGTTTGAGAGCAGCTGGGGCCAAGATGACAGTCTTGAGAGAAATATAGAAAGGTAGGTGGCATGGGGGCTCCAAATGTGAGACTACCGTCTCCTAACCGCACTAGGACTCTTGCCCCCTTTAGTCAGCTCTGGTATGTCCTAAAAGACCCTATGCCAGGATAGGCTGAATACCCACTGTCCCCCCCCCCCACCAAGTCTGGGTGGTATTTGATAACAGTAACGGCTCCATGTAAGGACTGTCTCCTAGGTCCCCATGAACTTTAAGTTTGTGTTCCCATTCCACCTAGGGAGAAACTGGGTTCAGTGACTTGTCCAAGACATGACCCACGAGTAGAGACACAGCCAGGACATGAGGAAGGCTGCCTAACTCCTGCCAGGGGGCACTCCATAGCCTTTCAGCGTTTCCACCCTCCTGGTAGAGACCCCAGGGGGCTAAGAGGGAGTGTGGGCAGCCCCTGGCCTACCATCAGGTAACAGGAGGGCAAGGGGGAGGGGAGAGGTCTTGGGAGGTCTGCCTCCCTCTCACTGCCAGAACTCACTCTAAGCCTCAGTTTCTCCACCTGTAAATCAAAGGAAGAGGGACTGATCCCCTGAGGTCCTTTCTACCTCTGCCACTCTATGTTCCACACACCCCAGACGGGTCCCCAGGGCTCCGGCGGAGTATGGAACTCCACTCTGGGCGCTAGACTCTCTAGTCACTATCTCCTACCCCTCCTTTGCCCCAGGGGGCATGTAGGCACAGAGATGCTGACTCCCTCAACAGTGGTGCTCCGGCGGGGGGCGAGAAGCACCTGTTAATCCTCCCCTCGGCCCCGCGAACCCCTCCCTGACAGCGGACCGGCCGAAAACAAAGGGACGCTGGACCCGGCCAGCACAGTGCCCCCGGACCTGCACCCTGAACCCTCAGAGTCCGGCGCTTAGAGAGCCCCGCCACCCTCCACCCACTTCAGCGGGGCTGAACCCCGCCTGAAGGCGCCCGCGGACACTCTGCGAAGGGACCTGCGAAGGGACCAAACTCCGCAGCTCCGGCTGAGCGCGAAGGCAAACATCTCTCTCCTTGCACGGTCGCAGCCTGCGCTTCAACTCTCTCGCTCCCCCCCACCCCCACCCCCACCCCCGCCCCATCACTCCCGGGGCCGCCACCTAGTCCCTTCAGGAGACCCGAGGAAAGAGAAGACACAAGAAAGAGGACGATAGCAAAGAGGGAAGATAGCTCTTTCCTGCCGGGCGGGTGGGGGAGGGCAGAGGAAGGTGGACAGGAGACAAGAATAAGAGAGAACAGAGAAGAAAAGAGAAAAAGGGAAGAGAAAAGAGAAAGAGAAAGGGTAGGGGGTGGGAAGCCGGTAACCGCCGAAGGATCAGAACACCCCTTTGCTGAAAGAGGAACAGTTGATTCTTCAAAGTGCATTGAGCAAGTTCTTCAAAACCCGCGCAGAGTCACTTTCAGGAAACGGCGGCCGCAGTGGAAAGCGCCCCGCGCGCGCCCAGGGACCCCGGTGCCTCTTCTCGGCGGCGCCGGCGGGTTCTGAGAACCGCGGGGATGTGACGGGGCGGGGCTGGGGGGGGGGCAAATGGGGGCTGGGAGGCAGAGAAACTGCTGCGGACAGCCTGTCACAACAAATTAGCTGAGACCAGCTCGAGATTGAAACCACAGCAGGAAGTGGGATGACAGAACCGTACAGGACTTGGTAAATTTCAGCCAAGAGACGACGAAAAGAGTTTCGAGATAAACGTCCGGGAAGCCCCTGGCCGCCAAAACTTTTTGTCTCTCCTTTTTTCGAAGAGTGAGCGCCGACACCCAGCCTCACCCCTCCCGCGTAGGGTGGAGGGCGCTGGCGCCCCAGCGGGGCTAGGGTGCCCGCGCCTTCGCCCCGGAGTCCACCCCCGGCCCCGCTCCGCCCCTCCTGGGGGCCCGGATGGCCACGAGGGCCCGGAGGGCACCTGGCAGGGCAACCTTGCCCTCCCCACGAGGCCGCCAGCCCCGTCCCGGGACAGGCCAAGGAGCTGCTTACCCATGGCCCGGAGAGGTCCCTCGGCGCCCGCCCGAGGCCCTCCGCACGCGCGGCTCTCCAACCCCGCGCTCTCCGCGCAACTGGCCCTTGGCGCAGCAAGCCTGCCTCCTCCCCACAGCCCCGCCCCGCCCCGCCCGGGCACCGCCCCCGCCCCGCTCTGGGCTCCGGTTGGTGGGTCCAATTCATCCGCGCGGGGGCCGGGGCCGCCCCCTGAGCCCGAGGACCTCTGGGAGTTGTAGTGCGCTTTCTCTCTCCCCAGGCCCAGAGACCGAGGTACCTGAGATAGGCAGGACACGCAGGAATCGCTGCTGCCTGTGCCTCTAGGGACAAAACTAATCTTGGAAATAAAATTCCTCGTTGCTCGTCAACGGGACCCTGGGGCTGAGTGGGTTGAGCAAAGTGCATCTGACTTTGACTTGAACTGGGTCCTGGGTATTTTCCAACTCCCACCCTGCCCAACATAGAAGTAGAGGCGGTTGGTGTTAGCTAAACAAGGACCCCAGACCAAACTAGCAAGTCCTTTGGTCAAAATTCTGTGGGGTCCCAGAAACTCTTGGGGCAATGTCTGCAGATGTCACAAGGCCAGGGACTGGCAGCTACAAAGCATTCCAACAAGGGAGCATGACCCCTGCTTGGGGAGCTGAGGGTGAGGCTAGAGTGGAATGGGCACCCGAGGAGCTGCTGAGCCCGCCGAGGCAGCTTCCACCGCAGGGAGGAGTAACTTGGCCAGGTGCGCAGCACAGAAGAGGAAACTGAGGCTCACCTTTGAGAGCCCAACGTCTCACAGCATCATCCACAACAGCCAAAAGGTGGGAACAAGCCAGTGTCCACGGACAGATGAATGGATAAACTGTGGTGTGTCCATATAATGGAGTATCATCATTCAGCCTTAAAAAGAAAGGAAATTCTGACACATGCTACATGGATGAATCTCGAAGACATTATGCTCAGTGAAATATGCCAGTCACGTAAGGACAAATACAGTATATTCCACTTATACGAGGTACTTAGAGTCCAATTCATAGAGACAAATAGTAGAATGGTGGTTGCCAAGGGCTGGGGGAAGGGAGGAAAGGGGAATTGGTGTTTAGTAAGTACAGAGTTTTCGTTTTGCAAGATGAAAAAAGGAGCAAAGGATGGTGGTGATCTATGCACAACAACCTGAATAACCTTAACGCAACTGAAATGCACACTTCAAAATGGTTACAATGGTAAATTTTATATTATGTATATTTTATGGCAGTTTGAAAAAAGAGGTTGAGGTTTCAACATTTGGCTAGCTAGGACTTGAACCCTGTTCCTAACACATAGTAGGCACTCACAGTTTCTTCTGTTGATTATTTTAGTACAACAACTCTAGATATTTCCCATCAAATCGCTGTCCCCATTTTACAGGGTAAAACTGAGGCTCTAGGAGGTTACTCGCCTCAAGTGATACAACTGGCAAATGGCAGAGGCTGAGCAAAACCCAGGCACTGGGGCTCCAGAACAAGCCTCCTTAACCAGTCACCTCAGCCATTTCTCAGCAGTGCCGTTAACAGAGTCAGGGACAACAGCCTGAGGAGAGAGCGGAAGGGAAAGACACAGCGCTGGTGAGGAAGTAGTGGGCCAGCAAGATGCCCACCAGTAGCTTCAACGGAGTCCTGGAATCCAGGAGTGAGGTGTAGTCTTGAAATACCTCAAGGTATTGAGGAACCCTCGTACCCAGGCACCCACCAAACTTTTTGGTACCCATTACTGCCCACCTACCCAAATGGACCAGGGCTGCAGGTTGGCGGCAAGATCTCCCGCAGGCTCACTCCAACATAGATAACACTTTGAGCCCCTTCGTCTCCCTCACGGTGGGTTGGTTCTTAAGAGCCAGCACCTGGAGATTTGGTAACAGACACATCACCGACAGTATTTAGTAACTGCGCACAACAGTCGTTATCATGGTGATGGTAATGATGTGCCCCGCTTACCAGTTTACAAAGTCTCCAGGACAGCTGAGGCTGTGGTGGCCGGCCCTGCAATGGGATGCCATCAGGAAGTTTAATGGCCTTTCTAGTCCCACTTTCACCCATTCTATCAGGATTGATTGCCTGAGCTTCCGTTCAGAAACCTGCGTGCTCCCCTCAGGGTCACAGTCTAGGCCAGATCCTCCCTCCTGAATTGATTAGGCCCTCTGACAAAGAACTCACTACCTTACAAAGTAGCAGCTTATCCCCCCAGGGAATAGGGTTATTCTGCCATCCAGGCCGCGGCACACTTACAGACAGGGGCTGTTGTGCAAAGCCTCAGCAAGTCAACACCTGCCTGTGCCAACCTGAGAACAATATGATCTAAATTTAATTGCCTCCTGAGGCAACTGTTTGCAATAGAACGTAATTTACAATGGCCAATAAATCTTGCAGGGGAACAACATCTCCATTTGCCTCCCTAAAAGCATAAACACTTCCATTGCTCAAGCCTCTATCTCACACACCTCCACCTCTTGCCCACAGCCACTCTGCCCCTTCACCCTCTGTCCATGGGGTCCCGGCCTAAGACAGCCTGAGAGGAGTCTCCTCGCCCCTCAATGTCTTGGTGTCTTTCAGTGTGTCTCAATAAAAACAAACAAGCAAACACATAAACCCCACTAGTAAATGCATTCTTCCTGGAAAACATTACAAACAAATCAGCACTCTCTGACACCACTCCAAATTCAGTGCCCTCCTTGCCCCAGAGATAAGGACTATTATCAGATTGGGTAAAATCTTCCAGAACGTGCCCTTTGCATGTTCATAAATATATGTATCCATGGTATAAAAAATTATTTAGCTTTGTTTTATGTGTTTTTAAACAAATAAAACTTTTTTTTTTTTTTTGAGAGAGAGAGAGAGACAGTGTGCGAGCAGGGGAGAGGCAGAGGGAGAGAGAGAATCCCAAGCAGGCTCCACAACCCACAGAGAGCCTGATTTGGGGCTCGTTCCCAAGATCCCAGGACTGTAGGATCATGACCTGAGCCGAAGTCCACAGTCAATTGCTTAACCAGCCACCCAGAGACCCCAAATGATACATTTCTAATTGTTCCGTTCTTGCTTTTTTGTCCAACAATAGATTTTGGAGATCCCTCCATGTCAGAACACAGACCTGCTTGTCTCATAACTCCTGGGCTGCATGCCTTGGTGTGGCTCTACCACAGTATCTTTAAATAACTCCCTCTTTAATGGCCTTTCATCTTTTTTCGATTACATGAATCCTCTGAGAACATTCAGGACCACCTTAGAACACTTCAGGGCTCAGAAGCTCACAAAGCCTTCCCGGAGCCTGAGCTAAAGCTAAAAGCTGCCTTCTCCTAACTGCAACCTCCGTGTCCCAGCACCCCTTGCTGGCCCAGTTCTAGGAAGAAAATCTGGCCCTGGGGGTGGTTCTTCTCTAGGAGCTCACAGAGCTGGAGAGACCATTCAAGATGTGTCCACCTGGCCTCATTTTAGAAAGGAGGCCACTAGGCCCAGAGACGTTAAGTGTGTTGCAGAAGATCACACAGCAAGTCAGTGTTGCTTCTTCTGGGACCCACACAAGCCCATCCAGCTCACTCAGGAAACAACACACAGCCAGTTTTTGCCCTGGGAAGCTCGGTTCCCAGGCTCAGCAGTTGCAAAAGGCCCCCAGGGCTTTGTTTTCAAAGGAGAAATGAAGCGGGAAGTATTTTTAACCGCTGGCCCCGCCTTGCTCCTGCCTTGCTCCCTCGTGCTAGCTGTCCAGGAAAGGCCGGCTTCACAGTGGCATTGCCACGCATGGAAAACAACAAATGCCCGAAATAGATGATACCCAAGCTCAGGAATGGAAAAAACTGGCTCATGGCTTCAAATGCCTCTTTTAGAAAAAGCCAAGAATAGCTTTCAGCCTTTGGGGACCTGCTGGGGGTGAGGGAGTGAGGAGGTGTGGTGCTGGGGCAGGGATCCAGCCAAGATTGAGTTCGCCAAGGGCCCAACTTCCAGCTGGAAGAGTTTTGGCCACTTTCCCCCAGGGCACGTGAAAACTAGCTTCCCCAAGCTCTGTCCACACTGGAAGCCCTGTCTACACCCAACTGCTTGTTCCCTCTAACCCCACCCCCACCCCCACCCCTTAGCCCTGCCCTCGCTGAATCTGGACCAACTTCCTTTGTTGGGCCAGGCCTTGGTCTGGGAGCTCCTCCACCCCACCACGGTCCTAGCTGGGTGGAAACCTGAGATTCTGCCCTTCCTGAGCCTGAAGGGTGAAAGACAATTCCCCTGTGTATGGGGGAGGGGAATGACGAAGAGAAAAAATTGGGGTTTCCATCCCTAGTCAGACAGCTCAGCTATGTGGCCTTCACCAAGTCACTTGACCTGTTGGATCCTCAGGTTCCTCATCTACAAAGTAGGGGTACTGTCTCATTTATCCAACATTTGTTGTTCGTCCTACTATGTGCCAGCACTGGGCTAGGCCCTGAGGGCCTAGCCACAACTAGAACAAAGGCCTCATCTTTTGGATCAGAAGAGGTAGCCTTGCCAACCTCATAGACTGCAGAGAATTTCTTCTTCACACGGTTACTGAGCCACACCCTGGCCCTAGGAGGGTGCAATGCCTTGGACCATGTTTATCAGACGATATACCAGGCATCTTAGGTCAATTATGTCATTTAGTATCATCTCGACCCTGTGATGTGGACACTATATTTAGCCGCTTATGACAGTTGAGGGCGCTGAGGAGCAGAGAGTAAGTGCTGGACAAGTTCAGAGGCTCATCTGCGAACAGTAAGGAGTAAAGAAAGGCCCACTGTGCGCTAGGTCCCGGTTAAGCCCCAGGGACGGGAATAACTGAAGCCTGGTTCTTTGTGTCACTTTGTGATACAAAGTAGTAAGTAGACTGGAGATCAGTACATATGCACAGGACAAAGACTTCTTAAAACCTGGGGTCTGTGCAGCCAGCCCTTTTACTTAAAATAAGATTTCAGTTGTCTCTTCAACACGATGGTTTACTACTGTCTCCCATTTGACAGAGGAGTAAACCAAGGCACATGCGGGTTAAGTGACTTGCCCAGTTGCCGCGCAACAGGGGTTTCTCCTGTAGGGTTCCCTATCACAGGCAGGTTCCCAGGATGGACGCCGCCGCACGCCTGCCCCCGGCCAAGACGCGGAAAGCTGGGGCGCGGCGCGGCAGACGGGCTACGAGAGAACTACGTCTCCCAGGATGCTGTGCGTGGGGCGTGTAGGGGCGGGGCCGCCGCGAGCACAAGGCTGTAATTTCTTGGTATTAAAAAAAAAAAAAAAAAAGTAGCACAAGCAGAGAAAGAAAGAATCAAAGCCTCAAGCGTCATGTCTAGGAATAGCCTCGGAGCCAGGCCAAGTCATTATAGACGATGAGTAATCCGGTTAAGTCATTTCTCTAAACACCATTCCTTGTAAGAGAATTAAAATATCAGTTTACATCAGAGGGGGAGAGGCAGGCTCCCGAGGCCCGGCCGGGAGCCCAGCCAGGAGGGGGCGCGGCTGGCGCGCCTCTGCTGCTCTGCCCTGCCCCGGGGAGGGGCTGGATGCCAGGGCCTTGACAGCTGGACCCTGGGCTCGGGCAGGCAGTCAGTTATGGGTGGGGGGCGAAGGGGGGGGGGGTTAGGGGGCGAAGGAGGGGAAGGCGGCCGGGGGGGGGGGGGGGGAGTTCGCGTCCCGCCAGGCCTCAGTTTACTACGTTGGTAAGGGCTTCGGGGAAAGTTTGGAGCTGCCCCCTGTCGGAAGAATCGGTGTCCCTCGTTGGCGCAGCCCTGCAAGGTGAATGGTGGGGGGACTAGGCCAGAGGAGCTCTCTTTTCTTTAGTGCCCCCCCGCTTCCTCCCGGATTCCAGAATTCATATCCCGGCAGCTGCAGGCCTACTGTCGGAATGAAGGGTTGGGACTGACTTGGGGATACGGAGCGAGGAAAATGGGGGTCCCCGATCTCCTGGGAGTTCCCTTAAACTTGCAGCAAAGTCGTGGGCGTGGCGATGACCACCAGCGCAGCTTCTGGAGTCCTGAGGGCAGGATTATGATGAATTGGGGAGAGACAGCTGATCAAGAAGCTGCCTCTTCACATCTAGAGCCTGTTGTCTGAGACCCCTCCAGGGCCAACAACATGAGGTGAGTGCCAGACTCCGTGCCAGCTGTGAGCCAGACACAGGTATCCTCCCACTCACGGTGGCCCTAACCTGGATCCTTACCAGGTAAGGCTGCTGGGGCCCAGAGACTGCCCACTGGCTTCCCGAGCTGGCCCCCAAGGCAGCATAGAATAATTGAAGCTTAGAGTGACTGAAAGTATGAGGCAGGCCAGCCCCAGCTCTAAGCTCCTTACACACATTCACTCTTGGCAGTAAGTTAGGCCCTTTTATTATGTATGTATTTTATTATTTATTCATTCACTCATTCATTCATTCAACCAAAGGACAAGGGGATGCACAGACACGTTCACAAGTTCCCAGGAGGCTGCATTCAGTCTCAGCCAGGCTACTGGAACAGGAACTGCCCAGGCTCTGAAGCCAGGCAGACTGTTTTGCCATCCTGGTGCCCCCTTTTGCAGGTGAGCTACACAACTTACTCACTGTCTTTAATCTTCAATTTCCCCACATGTAAACAGGGTTAGCAATACTTACCTTGCAAGATTAACATGAGGGTGGAAATAAAATAGTCCTTCAACAAATGATCATTCTGTTGTGTTGGTGGTGGTCTGTGAAGACAGCCTCTGGACAGGGCAAATTCAGTGTGCTTCTGAGCCTGTGGAAGAAAGTAAAGAAGTAAATACTTAAATAGCCTCCAACCCCCCCCCCCCCCCCCCCCGCCAATCCCAACTATCTCTTAGCACAACAGGCATCTTCCCCAATGGCCCTTCTGCACAGCCCTGCCCTGTGTGCCCCCCAGGGGAGACCTAGGTTGAATTCCCCCCACCCCACCCCCAGGCCTTGTTCTTGGTGATCTGGGCTGGGCCCTGAGACTTCCTACTTGGTCAAGTTTTCTGAGTTTTCAGGTAGTAGCTTCAAAGTCTTGAAGTCTCTGGTGGGGTCTTAGGGTCTAGCCAGGATGCCAGGAGGAATTATGGGCAAGGTAAGTGAGTCATTACCAACCTGAGCAGGCTCCATCAACCCCTTGAGTACTTCAAGCCTGGGCTTTTGGGGGGAGTGGGAGAGGCTGCTTTAGTTCCTGCATTCCCAAAGGAATGCATGGGACCTTGCTAACGTCAAAACTAAAGCTTCCAGGCTTGGAGTTGTCTGGGACCCATTGGCTCCCAGAACTCATGTCCGTTAGAAGTTTCCTGCTCTCTTTATGCCTCTCCTCACATCTAATCCCATGCCTGAAGGCCAGGCCTCTGCATTCATCATCTCACTATTACCCGCCCTGCAAATGCCACTGGTGAGGCCTGTCCTCCCTTCCTGACATCCCAACAATGTTTGAAGCAGTGCCTGGCAGGGAGAACCAAAGGGGAACTCAGATCCAAATGGTCCTGCCTATACCTCAGGCCCTCCTTCCTTCCCACTCTGCCAACCAGAAGCTCAAATTCTCCCTACACCCACCGTACATACTTCCTGCTTCTGTGTACCCAAGAGCATGTGTACAAACCTGTGCATCTGCACACGCATCCTGCATGCAGAGGAGCCCCTAGCTCACACATAGGAACACATACACATATGTACACCCTCACCTGTACTAGAGCCCACACCCCTGGGGCTTCCTTCTCCACATCTGGGGCACCAAGTTGGCCTACCTTGGCCTCCGGAAGGGGAAGATGGTTGTCCAGCCCTCCTGCCTCTCCCTAGCTGTCCATCTGTACCTTGGTTTCTTCAGCCATGGGGCTGGCCTTGTGGGATTTTGCTGTTGCAACTGACTTCCTTCCCTGCCTTGGCCTCAGCAGGCTCTTCCAGACCCGACTACTGGTACTAGCCACAGCTGAAGACACAAGGCTGCACGTAGGTGGCTCCTCTGGGTGTTGGGCCTGCAGTACACCCAGCTCTTGGGCCTGGTGGCAGCTTGACATTCACCCCTCCCTGACCAATCTTGCAATACAGCCAGAGGACTGTATTCCCGGTGCTGTATGCTCTGTTCCTGACCCCAAGTGTTTGTGCTTGCTGTTCCCTCTGTGTCTGAGGGCCCTTCCCTGGCTCAGTAGGTCCCGCCATGCACACCCAGGAACCTCTGCTCATCTTTCAAGGCTCCACATGAAGCAGGAATCCACATCCCCTCTGGGTCCCGGTGCTCCCATCATATACCTCTGCTGTGACATTTGCCACACTGGTGCTCTTGTGGTCAGTCCCATGTCATTGTGTGACTGTCCAGCATCCACTGAGGCTCTATCCCCCGGTTAAGAATGGTCCTTCCCATCGGCCTGCACCATGCTGCTGGCAGGGCTACAGCGCCCAGGCCACTGCTCCTCCAGAGAGACTGATGTTCAGAGATGGAAGGGACTTGTCTGAGGTCCCACACTGGCTCAGGAGATCTCCGTTGGTGAAAAAAGGGGATTGGGAAGGAAGAGGAGCAAGTGAGAGGCCACTGAGGGTGGGCACATAGCTGGTGCATAATGAAGATCCACAGAAGGGGGCTGAAGGAGGGGAAGGAAGGGAGAAAGGGCAGGATGTCCATTTCCACCTCCTCCTACCACCCTCCCCCATCACCACGTACCATCTAGGCCTTCCCCAGGGCAGCACTTCCTAGTTTTTAAGGGCAGATACTCTATATTTTGGCCTTGAGGTCACACACATTCCCTTCTTCCTGGAGTTCCAGGGCTGGGTAACTCTGCAGGTCTGGTGGTCTCTCCATCCTTCTGGCCCCAGGCTGGCGGCTTAGATCAGAGCCCCTACGCTGGGTATCCTTGTTGCTGGTGGACCCTCGGTGGTGACAGTGAGCAAGATCTCGGGCCCTAGATGCCACTCAGGATCCAGGATCCTGGACGTCCCTACAGGATCTCAGAGTCCCCAAGCTCCTAACCCACTGGCCTCTGCGATAGGGAAGTTCCAGACACCCAGGAGCCCCACTCTGGTGAGCGTGGGGCTTGCTGTGGCTGAGCAGGATCTTTCTCCATAAGTCAATGAAGTTCTTCACCCTCAGTTTTCTCATCTGTAAAAGGGGGATGGCACAATAATAGCTCTCGCATCTATAAGAAATAGATGAGCTATTTCTTATAAAGAGCTTCCAACCGTGCACGGCAGGAGGAAGGTCTCCATAAATGCCAGCTCTTCTCCGTAGCCCAGAGCAAAGCAGCAGGCATGGCATGAGCCAGGCCTCCGGGAAGAAAGACAGGAAGCCTGGGCTCCAGGTCTAGCTCTAACAAGCAGGCAGGCCATTTGGTCCTGGAAGGCCCCTGCCCACCCCACCTTCCCTTCTGTTGTATGTGTCATATTTTGTTGGCTCTGGGGGCTTTTCTGAAAAAAATAAACAAGGGCTGCATGAACCCCCTACTATTCTGGTTAAGTTTTGAAACAGCTCAGAAATCCCCTCCTCCACTTGTGAGTCAGTGGCAGGAGCAATAAGCAGAACTGCTAGTGGGCAGCCGCGAGAGAAATTCTGCAAAATAACAGCTGGGCAGCCCTGTGGCCCCAGGGATTTGACCCGCGGACTTGAAAATATTTGACATGGGGTGCTGCTGAGGGCCCCTGGGGACGGGGCGGGGGTAGACATTAAACCCTGAAAAAGATCAGGATGCCCACCCCGTGGCGTAATTTGAAAGAAAAACAACTCTGAACGGTTACATTGGTGTAAAGAAGTCCCACAAGACTGACTTTTCCCGTAAGGCGATTTCGACGCTCGTTTGGAAATATCAAATTCTTTCCAAGTATTTTCTTTTTCTATTTTGGTGCCTTAAGCACGTGCTTGGTGAACCAGGCTCGCGCCCCCGTCCTCCGGTGCCCCAGCGGGCGCCCAGGGGAGGAGGGGCCAGTCGTAGGGGGTAGGGCGGCGCAGGGGAGGGGGGCAGAGGGCGCGGCCTGGGGGTGGGGGTGGGGGCGGGGCGGACCCCAGGCCCCCAACTGGGGGCGGGAGCCCAACTCGGAGCCGCTGCGCTGCGCGCCCCCCCCCCCCCCCCCCCCCCCCCCCCCCCCGCCCCCTCCGTCTGGGCTGGCAGGACGGGGCGGGAGTTTCGGAAAGCGCTTTCCTTGCCCAGCCGGATCTGAGTCAAAAGGGGGAGCTGGTTCAAACCGAAAGAATAATTCGGTTAGCCAAGGCCGCCAATATTTCCCAGGGACCCAAATTACTGCCAGGCAGGGAGCTCCGGGGCCCGAGCCTCGCTGGCCCCTCGGGCTTCGCTGAAAGCCCCGTGCCCCCACATAGTTCTTTTCCCCAGAAAAGGGGCCAGGAAGGGCTCAGGGCAGAAGGGGCTGGTTGGGGAAATGGAGCTTCCTCCAGTCCCACAGGCTCTGTTGGGCGTCTGGGGCCTTCTGGGGATCCTCCTTGGGGCCCAGATGATTGGGGTGCTCTGGCAGAGATGAAGGAGAACTCCATCTGCCCACCCCAGGAAGCCCTGCCCTGAGCCCATCCTTCTCAGGTCATTCAACAAGTCCCTCATGCTTCTGTGTGTTTGCATCCTCTGTTCCCTCTGCTGTTCCCTCGCCAGCAGTTTGCAAATGCCTGTACACCCTCCTGAGGATAGAGGTATGAAGCTCTTCAGAATTTTCCCTGGAAGTTTCACTCCTGGGGGCCTCTACCCCCTCTTCCAATAGGCCTGTCTTCCCATCGTAGAGACCAGCTTAAAACCAATTTGAAAAGAATCACTCAAGTAGGTTCAACATCCTTGACACAGCCCCCTACACTCAATGTCACTTCCAGGCCCCTTAGCTCAGCAGTGCTAGCCCTCTGGCCAGCATCCTAGTGGACACAGGCCCAAATTAACAAGATTTTTTTTTTTTTTTTTGAATTGTCATTAACCAGGAGAGAAACACTGATTCATATGTAGTAGTTCATCATTTTTTTCAGGTTGGACTGCCAGGGTGCGGTGGGCCAGGTGGGGCCTAGGGGGCTGTCTTCATCCAGCTTGTGGATTCTGACCCCTCTGGACCCCGACTCAACTGCCCAGCCTTTGCAGTCACAGAAACTCTCTAGTTCAGGGCCCTTGCTGGATTCAAGTTCATTCTGACCTTAGGACAGGTGTGGAAAGGAGATGCTGATGGTTCATCTTCCTGGCCACCGAGAACACCTGGCCTGGGCCTGCTGCACTGCCCCCTCAGCCCAGCTCACCACCTCAGCACAAAATTCGCCCTGTAAGCAGGACCATCAGGAGCTCCCAGGAAGGGCCAGGAGCACAGCTGCTCTCGAGCAGATGAGCCTACAGACACGAGACGGCGGTGGCATGGAGGGCCTGGCTGATATACACCACGCAAGGACGAGCACAGAACATGGCCAAGGTCAGGGACATGTGGGGTCAGCTGACCAAGTGAGGAGGACACAGGTGCACAGACACACACGCCCATTGGCAGGGCTGGTTGGGGCTGGCAGGGCTGGGCCACTGGTGCCAGGGACACCTGGCATTATCCCCCTGTAGTTGCTAAGTTCCAGGGAGGTCCGGAGGAGGGGGAAGGCACCAAGGAGGGGGCCACTCTAGGGGCTCGGAGTGGCCGCTAACACTGACATGAAATATGTTCATATTATAAATGGTTTAGAGCAGGGGGGTGGGTGACTATTAACTCTGAGGGCTGGAGGGAGACCCTGGCTCCTGGGAGAAAGGTGGGAGCAAAAAGAGAGAGAGCGCACAGGTGGAGGAGAGGCAGACAGAAGGAGAGACAGAATCCCAAGCAGGCTCCACACCATCAGCCCAGAGCCCGATGTGGGGCTTGAACTCACGAACCGTGAGCTCATGACCTGAGCCGCAATCAAAAGTCAGATGCTCAACGGACTGTGCCACCCCAGTGCCCCCGAAGGGTTGTATAAAACAAAACAAAACAAAAAAACAAAACAAAACAAAACGAATGTGTGAGCTCCTGGGTGGCTCAGTGGGTTAAAGGTCCAACTCTTGGTTTCAGCTCAGGTTGTGATCTCATGGTTCATGAGTTCGAGCCTTGCATCAGGCTCTGTGCTGACAGCAAGGAGCCTGCTTGGGATTCTCTCTCTCCCTTTCTCTCTCTGACCCTCCCCCATTCACTGTCTCTGTCTCTCTCTCAAAATCAATAAATAAACTAAAAAAAAAAAAAAAAAAAAAAGAATATGTGGGGCACCTCATTTGGAAGAGCCCGGGGCTCTTGATCTCAGGGGTGGTGAGTTTGAACCCCACGTTGGGTGTAGAGATTAATTAAATTAAAAAAAAAGAAAAACTAAAAAAATATATATGTGGCTGAGACCTTAAACAAAAGTTTGCTGACTCCTGATTTTACAAGTGAAAAAAACAAAGCTCCAGAGAAAGGAAGCTACTTGCTCAACGCCACGCTGCAGATTGGTGGCTGAGTGCTATTCTGTGCCTGCCAGTCTCCTGCTTTTCCCTCAGCGTTGCAAGGAGTGCAGGGTGGTGGCCTGTCAACCCTGGGTCAGCTGCTCTTGAGAGTCAGGGGTTGGAGAGGGGACCCGAATGGATGCCTGTGCCTCCATTGGTGATGGATGCTTCCTACCCGGCCCCTTCCCTGAGGTTGCTCTGAAAGGAGTATGTTTTGCTACCTTTTTCTTGGGGGGGGTCTCCAAGGATACAAGAATACAGTTACTGGTTTGATAAACAGGTCTGGCCTGTTTATCAAGAGCTCTGTTTGCTGGTTTTTTTTTTTTTTTTTTAATGTTTTTTGATTTTTGAGAGAGAAAGAGAGGGAGGGAGAGGGAGGGGAGGAGAGAGAGGGAGACAGAGAATCCGAAGCAGGCTCCAGGCTCTGAGCTGTCAGCACAGAACCTGACGCGGGGCCCGAACTCACGAGCCACGAGATCATGACCTGAGCCGAAGTCGGACATTCAAACGACTGAGCCACCCAGGCGCCCCTGTGAAGAGCTCTGTTAATCAAAATACCCAAGGGCTGGCAGGCACAACGTGCACACATATGTAGGGGCATTCTGGGGAATTGACTTTTCTGGGTAACTGAGGGTTAACTGGAAACCTGCGTTCTTATGCTTTATCGAAAACTTCTGCACAAATGGCGAGCATTTCCCCAACTTAGTATTTTGAAAAGTTCCACCACTTTCTAAATATGTGACCTTGGTCAAGTTACCTAACCTCAGTAACCTCAGTTTCCTTATCTGTAAAATACATACAGCAATACCTCTCTAGGTCATGACAGGCACTAGAAAGAGGAGCCGTGTGTGCTCTAGAAATGGAGCCACTATCTGTGTTGTTGTCATTGCAATCGGAGGAACCACACCGTTGACTGAGGCTCCTTGCTGGGATTTAGCATTGGATGCCGTCGTACATTCTGTCCATGTTGACATGGAGATCATCCAGAATTGGCACCAATGTGCAGTTTCTGTCCCCACGAAGTCCTCCCAAGGAGATGGTCTTCTTATGATTTGCTTTCTCATAAAAGTCTGTGCAGTCAGGGCTGCCTGCAAGGACCCGAGGACTCTTGGTCAGGAGCCTAAACGCTGTCTTCATTTGAATTTGTCACGCCTCCTCTGGGAAGGGGTCAGCAGATGAAGGATAGAGCTTGGGCTCAGGCTTCCTGGCATTCTATCCACGCCCCCCTCCCCCACCGTGTCAGCCTCTCTGCACACAACTCAGGAGCAACCACCATGCCAGAGGACCAGCGGGGAAAGAGACAGGGAAGGGGGAGCCTCTGGGGCCACCGAGAAGGCAGGAGGGCCTGGGGATGAGGGGCACCCTGGTCTGGAGAGAGAGAGCTGGGCAGGCTCCAGATTCCCAGCAAGCGCAGGGGGATTGGGAGGGAGAGGGGGGCTGCAGGTCTCAGTCTGCTGCATTCTGGGGAGCTTTCTCTGATGGCCCCCAGATGGAGGAGTTGAGGATCCTGCCCTGGAGTGGGGAGCCCACGGGAGCCAGCGCTCCATAGAATTGCTCTTGCTGGCTGTGGAGGGGCAGGAGGGAGCCATAGACGGGAGGGTGGCAACCAGGCACCTCACCTCGTAGGGCCTCTTCCCTCTGGTCTGACCCCTGCTGCCTCAGCCACCTGCCACCTCAGGGATGTGCCTTAAGCTGGAGGCACAGCGCCCATCTTCAGGGCTCCGAGTCAAATCAGCTTCCAGTCCTGCCACTTACTGTGCGGGCCCCTAGCGTGCTACTTAGCCTCTGGGCCTCACTCTTCTTATCTGTAAAATGGAAACACCTTAGTCCGGATGTGAAGACAGTGAGATCAATGTGTGAAAAATCAGCCTTGTGTGGCTCACTAGCCTTACAACCTGCATCCTGCTGTCTTCTCAGGGCTGGACAGAATTGCATCTGGCCCAGGGGTGGGCGGGGCCTTACCACCAGCCCCAGGAGGGGGCAATGCAGGCTTTGGTTTCTGGGGGGACAGAGGCCTTCTCTAGTCTTCATCTGTGCTTGGTCCTGCTTCCGTCGCCCCTTGGCTTAGTCTGTCCTGTAGCCTTTCCACTTCACCCTCTCCCTTCCCATAGCACACCCCGTATCCCCGGGCTTCATACAGAGGCCTGCCAGGCTGGGACTGGGGCCTGTGGTGGACATCAGGAAGTGCTGACGTGGGGGGGGAGTCTCACTCCGCTTGGGCTGCTTTTCTCCACTGGAGACGGCATCCCTGGATACCTAGAGGCTGGCCATGATTCTTGAGCTCTTGCACACCCAGCAGAAACTGGAGGGGTAGAGGAGGAGGGAGGGGAAATGCCCATGTGGTGTATTAAACAGTAGAGGAACCATGTGCTGAACACATACGTGTGCAAAGACAGAGCCACTATGGGGAGGGGGGGGATTGTGCAAAATGTATTGATATCGATATCGACAATAAAAATCCCACTTTGTGTATGTATGGCCCAGCAGACTTCACAAGTGCTTTCCTCCAGGAGGTCATTTTCATACTGACTGTAGTCCCTGATTTCAAAAAGCTGACAATTTAGTTTCCAGGGCAAGTTGAGGATAGCTACAATATGATGCAGTGAGGACAATGCGGGTGAGGAAAAAAGTCCTAATCTGGAGGTACCTGGAGTACCTGGAGGTGAGGTGAGGGCTTGAGCTATAGTCCTAGAAACAGTAGGCAATTAACAAATGTTAATGGAGTACATGGCGGAACCCTGATTTGGGGGGAGCTGGCAAAATTAAATAAGTAAATAAATTCCCAGCATCCCTTGCAGCTAGAGGTGGCCTCGAGACCTAGTGCTGGTCAATGAGATGTAAGAAGTCAGCTGGGGGTTTCTAGGAGGGTTTGACTTTCCTGCTCTAGTCTCTGTCCCTTCCTCTTTGTCACTTCCTTTTTCTTCCTGCTTGGAAGGTGCAGCGGGGTAAGGCAGCTATCTTGAAACCATAAGGAAGAAAGCTACTTGCCAAGGAAGCAGAACAGGAGGCTGAAAGGGTGCTGGATCCTTGATGATTTGCTTGAGCAGCTGTACAGACTGGACTTCCCACTCCAGGGCTTCTTGTCCTTTGAACAAGATGAGCCCCCATGTGGTTAAGCCACCATCCTTGGGTTTTTGTGACATGAAATTCAATGCAATTCTGAAGTCAGAAGGCAGGTGCTGGCGCCCCTCCGTCCCCACACTGGCTATAGGGCCCTGGGAAACTCATTTGCTCTGTCTCATTTGCTTATCTGTAAACCAGAGGTCGAATAAGATAATATTGAAGGTTTTTTTAAAGTACTCACTTTTGCTCATTTATAATATGTGAATATGCAATATACCTCTAACCATCTATGTGCTGGGGAATAGGATTTAATTTACAAAAACTCAGATTACTGTAGCCTAGTGTCTTTTTTTTTTAATATGAAGGGTTTCTTTAAAGTTTATTTTGTGTGTGTGTGTGTGTGTGTGTGAGAGAGAGAGAGAGAGAGAGAGAGAGAGAGAGAGGCAGAAAGAGAGCAAGAGAGAGAATCCCAAGCAGGCTCCGCGCTAAAATGCAGAGCCCAGTGGCTTCATCTCAAGAACCATGATGAGATCCTGACTTGAGTCGAAATCAAGAGTCGGGCACTTACCCGACTGAGCCACCCAGGCACCCCTGCAACCCGGTGTCTTAAGGAGCTCATGCACCCTAAGGGCAAAATAGGTGCTCCTCTATGTTAAAAAAATTTTTTTAATGTTTATTTATTATTGAAAGTCAGAGAGAATCAGAGCATGAGCAGGGGAGGGGCAGAGGGAGAGGGAGACACAGAATCCGAAGCAGGCTCCAGGCTCTGAGCCGTTAGCACAGAGCCCCACAAGAGGCTCGAACTCGCAAACCACGAGATCATGACCTGAGCCGAAGTCAGACGCTTAACCGACAGAGCCACCCAGGCGCCCCAAAATAAGGGCTCCTCTAGGTTTAAAGGACATCCTGGGACAGCTGCTGCCCCTTGAGGTCCACGCATTTGTGGCAAGAGGGAAAAAAAAATGACTTTGAATAAAAACATCTGGCTATGTACATTTCTGCTGCCTAGTAAGTGTGCAGTTATTCACACAGGGTAAGGAAAATATGTACCGCCTCCTTCAGTTTACAGATGCTGGCGGGTGAAGGAACTATGTCTAGAGTTAGACTGTGTTAAAGGAAAGACTGTAATCTTAAAGCTTCTGTGATTTGGGCAAGGGAGACCTGGGGTCGATAGCACTTTGTTTAAAATCTGCTACTATTCTGTCTCCCTCGCTCTCTGCCCCTCCCCTGCTCGCTCTCTCTCTCTCTCTCTCTCTCAAAATAAATAAATAAACTTTTTTTAAATAAAAAATAAATAAAATCTGCCACTGTGAGGAAAAAAATAACCTCAAACAGAGAGGGAGGCAAACCATAAGAGACTTTCTTTTTTTTTTTTTTTTTCAGTATTTGAAACATCCAAGGGTTTTGTGGTTTTGTTTTTTTTTTTTTTAACGTTTATTTATTTTTGAGAGAGAGAGAAAGAGAGTCATAGATTCAGAAGGAGGCTCCAGGCTCTGAGCTGTCAGCACAGAGCCCAACTCAGGGCTTGAACCCACAACTGCAAGATTATGACCTGAGCCAAAGTCAGTCGCTTAACCAACTGAGCCACCCAGGCACCCCCAATAAAAGACTCTTAAATGCAGAAAACAAACTGAAGGCTGATGGCAGGAGGGGGGAGTGTGGGGGGGAGGGGAAAATGGGTGATGGGCATTGAGGAGGGCACTTGTTGGGATGAGCACTGGGTGTTGTATGCAAGTGATGAATCATGGGAATCTACTCCTGAAGCTAAGACTATACTGTAAACACAGTTAGCTAACTTGACAATAAATTATATTTAGGAAAAAAAAAAAGTATATAACCACCAGACTCACACAGCAAAAATTACAGCTCTTTCTGCCCAGGAGTCCTGTCCCCATGCTACTTATAAAAACTTATTAAGTTGCACCATAAAAAAAATAATAATACAAAATAAAATAAAATCTGCCACTATGATTGTGGCTTTGCCAGTGTTTCCTTGTAATTTTGTAAATAGTCTGTAATGTATATTCTAATGGTTTTTTTTTTTATTTTATTTATTTTTGAGAGAGAGAGAGAGACAGAGTGTGAGTGGGGGAAGGACAGAGAGAGAGGGAGACGCAGAATCCAAAGCAGGCTCCAGGCTCTGAGCTGTCAGCACAGAGCCCGATGGGGGCTCATGAACCGTGAGATCATGACCTGAGCCACTTAACTGCTTAACCAACTGAGCCACCCAGGTACCCCATTTTCTTGTGTATGTTCTGAAGACATTAGGTGTAGTCAGGTTCAGGATTTAGTCTACTGGTGACTTATTCTTTTCATCATTGTGTAGTGACTCCTTTTTCCCTATTAGTGACTTTTGTCTACTATTAATATTGCTACATTTATCATTCTTTTGATTTGTATCTGCTTAGTACAAAAATACTTCCAATATTTCTGTATCATTATGTTTTAGATATATGTCCTATAAGCAGCATATAGCTAGAGCTGTAAAAATATAGTCCAAGAATTTCTGCTATGTAAGTGGCAACTTTAGTCCTTTTACGTATCTTGTTATTATTGATATGTTTCATAACCTGTTCTTTTATTTATCTTATATTTACCATGTTTTTGCTTTACTTCTGTTCTCCTTCTGCTACCTTCTGTTAGATTGATCAAATTTTCAAATTTTCTTCATGCTCACCCCTTTTCCCTCTACTGGTTCGGATATTGCATACTGGGTTTTTATTCTTTTAAGTGGTCAATTTACATCTCTATTATGCACATCTGACTTAACAAGGGATGAAATTAATCAGTATCTTTATGCTCTTCCCATAACAATGCCAAGGATCTTAAAAGCTTCAATTCCAGGGGCGCCTGGGTGGCTCAGTCGGTTGAGCGTCTGACTTTCGCTCAGGTCATGATCTTATGGTCTGTGAGTTCGAGCCCTGCATCCAGCCCCGTGCTAAAGGCTTGGAGCCAGCTTGGGATTCTGTGTCTTCCTTTCTCTCTGCCCCTCCCTGCTCACGCTCTGTCTCTCTCTGTCAAAAATGAATAAGCATTTTTTAAAAATTAAAAAAAAAAAGGCTTCAACTCCAATTACCCACCTCTCATTTTCCATGCATTGTTATCTAATATTTTATTTCATCTTATTTTTAACATCTCAAATTATTTATTATTGTTGGTGGTGGTATAAGTCAGTGACATTTTTGTTGTATTTTTAATTTTCAAAATATTAATTCCAGTATAACATACAGTGTTATTTTAGGGTCAGGTGTACAATACAGTGATTCAACAATTCTACACATTGCTCACTGCTCATCGTGATAAGTGTGCTCTTAACCCCTTCACCTATTTCCCCCGTCTCCCTACCTACCTCTCCTCTGGTAACCCCCCGTTTGTTCTCTATAGTTAAGAGTCTACTTTTGGGGGGAAAAAAAGTCTGTTTTTTGGTTTGTCTCTTTTTTTTTCCTTTGTTTCGTTTCTTAAATTCCACACATGAGTCCAAACATATGGTATTTGTCTTTCTCTGGCTGACTTGTTTCGCTTAGCGTTACACCCTCTAGAACCATCCATGTTGTTGCAAATGGTGACATTTAATTCTTTTTATGGCTGAGTAATATTCCATTGGCTATAAATACCACATCTTCTTTATCCATTCATCTATAGATGGACACTTGGGCTGCTTCCATCATTTGGCTAATGTAAATAATGCTGCAATAAACATAGCAATGCTAAAATCAATGACTGTTTAGATTTATACACGGATTATCTCATGGCCTCTATTACTGTGGATAAGTTGTCTGCAATCAGTGTAATTATTGGTCCTTTTCAAGTAAGCCGTGTTTCCTCTCTGATTGCTTTTAAGATTATCTTTGGTGCTCTGCCGTGTCTACATGTGGATTTATTTTTATTTATCCCACCCAGGATCCAGTGTGCCTTTTCAGTCTGAAGGTCCGTATCTTTTTTCCATTCGAGCAAAATTTCATCCATTCGATCTGTTCTTTTTCAAAGTATCCTGTTCTTTCACTATCCTTTTTATTCCTTCCTTTATATTTTTAATTAGTTTAACATACTGATTTGACATCTTTTGCAGCTTGTTCTATCATCCCAAATCCTTGGAGATAATGACTTTTCTATTTATTATACTTGCTGACCCTCCTTCACAGTAAATGGTTTCTTCATGTGATTTGTCCCTGGTGTTTGTGAGCTCACCTTCAGTGAGGCTGTTTGTTCTCTGGGAGTCGTATGTCCTGAGTTGGGAAAAAGGGCCTCAGAGATCTGTTTGGTATTTACTTCTACAATGGCCTCAAGGGCTCATCAGGAGATTTTTTTTTTTTTATTTAAGTTTATTTATTTTTTTTTCTTTTTTTTTTTTTTAATTTTTTTTAATGTATATTTATCTTTGAGACAGAGAGAGACAGAGCATGAACAGGGGAGGGGCAGAGGGAGAGGGAGACACAGAATCCGAAACAGGCTCCAGGCTCCGAGCTGTCAGCACAGAGCCCGACGCGGGGCTCGAACTCAGGGACCGCGAGATCATGACCTGAGCCGAAGTCGGCCGCCCCACCGACCAAGCCACCCAGGCGCCCCTATTTATTTATTTTTGAGACAGAGAGAGAGAGCAGGGGGAGAGAGAGAATCCCAAGCAGGCTCCACGCTTAGCACAGAGCCCGACACGGGGCTCAGTCCCACAACTGCAAGATCACGACCCTAGCCAATATCAGGAGTCGGATGCTTAACCAACCTAGCCACCCAGGTGCCCCTTTTTATTGTTTTTTAAGCAGGCTTCACGCCCCGCTCAGAGTCCAACGCAGGACTCGAACTCATGACCCTGAGACTAAGACCTGAGCTGAGATCAAGAGCCGGGATGTTTAACTGACTGAGCCACCCAGGCGCCCCACGGGGAATATTTTTGTGTTAAATTTTCACAAGAAATTAAATGGCACAAGAACTTGGGAATTCTTTGCCCCGTGGACAGCATACATTTAGATGCTACTTGCACAAACAGTTTAGGTTTTAAGTTTTGGTTTTTCCTGGGAATCTTTTCTCCCAGAGCCCTAAGCCAAGACGAGATTCACTGTCAGTTCTCTAGGTTGGTGGGTAGAATCTTTCCTGAGGGGCAGCCCTTCCGGTGTTCTAGCTTATACAGGGGTCTCTGTTCCACGTTTTCTTTTTTTTTTTTTTTTTTATTTTATTAAAAAAAAATTTTTTTTTTCAACATTTTATTTATTTTTGGGACAGAGAGAGACAGAGCATGAACGGGGGAGGGGCAGAGAGAGAGGGAGACACAGACTCGGAAACAGGCTCCAGGCTCTGAGCCATCAGCCCAGAGCCCGACGCGGGGCTCGAACTCACGGACCGCGAGATCGTGACCTGGCTGAAGTCGGAGGCTCAACCAACTGCGCCACCCAGGCGCCCCTGTTCCACGTTTTCTTAAGGCCACGCCCCTTGACCCATGGAGGGCATTGATTCTTCTGGCCCCTGTCATTAGGGCCCACGTATCCAGGGTCAGAGTTCAACTCTGACTACAGATCCGTTCTGCCCACCAGACACCTGGGCGTTTCCCCACCCTTTCTTCAAAGTTCCACTGCGGTTCTATTATCTTTCAGTTAATATTTTACTCTACATTTCTCAGTGTTTTCAAGGGGAGGGGTGTCAGTGTCGGTTGAGTCCAGGATGTTGCCAGAATCTGCAAGCGATGGTCTGGATGGCCGGCAGAATAGCTCAGGGAGTCTTGAGACCTGCAAAGTGAGGCCTGGAGACGGCATGGGTTGCGGGTGGGGAGCTGAACATCTCTGCATAGGAAACAAACAGGAGTTGGAGGGTAAGGAGGTGAGAGCTGGTTCTGAGACACGGGAAGACCACAGGGCCTGGAGGGATAAGGGAAGGGCCTTGGCTCCTAAAGAACAAACAGCAAGAAATCCTGGCAGTGGAGACATCCCGGGACCCGTGAAAATAGCGGTGAAGCTTCATTTAACTTTGTTCTCTGTGTTCAGCTGCTGTGAATCCTCCCTCCTCTCGTGCAGCAGGGGTCTACACCAATGCCTGTGCCCGTGGTAGTTGCGTAAAACCAAGGAAGAGCCCATCTCGGGGTGTGCTGCCTGCAGGGAAGAAAACATCCACAGGGAAGGAGAATTCAGCAGAAGGAAGAAACAGGGCCAAGAGGAGCCTAAAGAAACATGGGGGCCTCTGCTGACCTCTTCCCGGAGACTTTGAGGGGAGGCAGGGGTCTCCCTTCTGGACCTGAAAAAGAAGGCTCAGCTCAGGCCTGTTATTTCAGCTCTAAGAAGGGCTCACCCCACTGTGCAAGGGGGCTGGAAGCTCACTCATGGGCCCTGCTCTCAGTGTGGCTCCTGCAGACACATGGCCCGTGTGCAATTTCACTCAGAGAGGCACCTGCTCACTTATCCAGAAGCCCCGGGTTTGGCCACCTCATCTATCCGGAACACACCTGAGAACAAGGAAATGGGGTTTTAAACAACATACGCTGCCAACTATGTGTAAGTACCTTTTGCACACTTTTCAAATGCCTTTAGTGCTTTCACTCAGGAGCCAATTATCTTTGTTTTAGAATTAGTAAAAGAATGGGGGTGCCTGGGCGGCTCAGTCGGTTAAGCGTCAGAATCCTGGTTTCGGCTCAGGGCGTGATCTCACGGTTTTGTGAGTTCGAGCCCCGCATCGGGCTCTGCGCTGGTGGTGCAGAACCTGCTTGAGATTCTCTCCCTCTTTCTCCTTCCGCCCTTCCCCGGGTCCTGCTTTCCCTCTCTCCCTCTCCCCCCCCCAATCTCTCTTAAAAATAAATAACATTAGAATGAGTAAAAGAATGAAGAACTTTGGAATCAATCTTGGTTTAACCTATACTAGCTACGCAACCTTGAGCCTCAGTTTCCCCATCTGTAACATGCCCAAGTCCCAGAGCCCGTGGGTGACAGAGACCTGACTCTGTGCTGCCACCACACGAAGCTAGTCTGTGGTACTTAGCTGACACGAGCCCCAGGGAATGTTTGCCAACTGTCTGACTGAAAGAATTGAGCTAATGAAGTCCCCAGTGAAGGCACACACCAAGGATGAGACACGTGTCCCCTCACAAAAGGAGAGAATGAAGCATACAGGGGCAAACCGTTTGTGAACTCACAACATGGTGCCCGAAGCACATGCCTGCATCCCGTTGCCAAAAGACCCAGGGGGAAATCAACCCTCCGGACAACTTCGTCCTACTGAGACGGAATTCAAAGACCCTGTCTTCCTTCCCTCCGACATATATTGTCTACACACAATGAGGAGCAGAGAGAGGCAGCAGAAGGCAATAGATGCACAGCCCAGTGAGGACAGAGACACCCCTATTGCTAACCCCTTCATTCCTAGGCGATGGGTCTGTTCTTATCCTGCTTCCTAAAGCTCACCTGGAGAGAGGAGAGGCCCCTAGAGGGACAGAATAGTCTGGAGCCCGCTCTGGCCGTATATTCGTAGTGTCGGCTCTGCCACGGCGGAGGGGTCTGGGAGGGTGGTCACTCCTCCCCCAAGGACTGTGCCCATAGTCCCGGCACTGGACCCAGTGACAATGGCCAAAAGCTCAAAGGAGTGGAAAGAAAATATTTTCTTTCTCTCTATGCTATTTTGGCTTTGGTTTGGGGCCAGAAGGACCTCCAGGGAATCTTGAAAAATTCTGCTGGAAAGGTCGGTGATTTGTCTTCCTAGCCAGTTCTCAGCAACAATAGCTCCCCTCCCCACCCACCTGCAGCGCCTCCACAATGGGGTACAGGCATCATGGCACTCAGGCCAGGCCCCCGCAGGGTGCACACACGTGGCCCTGCCCCCATGTGCTGGCGTTTTCATGCTCAAAGCTTTCCTTCCTTCACCCGCTGCCCTCTGGCTGCCACCCCCTCCCTCTTCCCCTGCACCCTGTGACTGCTCGCTTTTCCTCCTATAGCCATTCTCTCCTTCTCATAGCAACGGCATGCCCCAGTTTCTAGCTGAGCAGAGGACTGTCCAGAATAAAGGCGACATTTCCTAGTCCTTGTCACTGGGTGTGGCCAAGTGACTAAGCTTTGGCCAGTGGGATTCCAGCTGAATTGAGGGGTCCTGGGAACCCTCCTGGCTGTGCCCTTGGAGGGAAGGGGGCACGCCATGTGCTGCCTTGGCCCCCTTCCTCCTGCTGGCGGCACGATGCTGTGGGGCAAGCATTCTGGACCACAGAGAGGACGCCAGTGCCCTAGCGAGGGTAAGCAAGAGTTGGAGTGCCCTGGCCCGTGCTGGCTTTGCGGAGTGGAGCCCCCACCCCCAAACTTGTACTTTGAAGGAAATGAACCTCTATGCTGAGCCACTTCGAACCTCTGTCACCTGCAGCTATACTCACAGCCTATAGGATCCTGTCGCTCACACAACCTTCACTTTCCCAGGAGCTGCCCCCTGGCTTTTGCCACCACCCCTCCAACCACTGACCTCCTCCTGGAAAAACCCAAGGGCCTCTTCCCAGCTCTCATCCCATGCAGTACCTGGCCACCTCCCACTCCTCCTGTTTGGCCCATTCTTAGCTTCTGGGATGCCATGCTTCTGGCACCTCCCATGTCTCTGATGCCCCTCTCCATGATGCTCTCCATGTCCTGGAGAGCCCTTATTCCCAGGCTTGTCCCTGTCATGCTGGCTTCCCCAAAATTCTGTCTGGGATCATTCTAGGGAGAAGGGCTAGACTGTCCTTCTGGATGCAAAGTAGATGAGCCAGGTTTCTGGGCTGAGGTGGGAGTGTCTTCCCAGACTCCAAGCTGGGCCTTTCCCCCCTGGCTGGATGTTGCTTGCCCATCCTGCATGGCTGGGCTCGTGCAGAGGACGTGCCACTTGTCCGCTCCCGATGGCTGGCTGGACGCTTTCCCTCTGCCCTGGCAACTGTTGTCTTCCTTAGTTTCCAAAACCGAGCTGGGTCTACTTAAAATCATCTCTGTGGAGTCTATGGCTGGCCTCACCCTCCTGCTAGACTGCCTCCGAGCAAAATCATAACTCCTCTCCCAATCTACTAGCTTGGGCTGCTGGTGTTCTTGCCCAGAGATTTGGTTGAGCCAGGGGCTACCCTGGCCATACTGGGTCAGAGGTCCTCGGGGCCCTGGAGATGCACACTGCCCGTGATTCAATCCCCAGTGAGCCCACAAAGCACTCCAGGGGACCCATCCTCCAGCAGGAAGACTACAGGGCACACCCATGGCCCCAAGAAAGGCACTGATGTCCCCTCCAATAAAAGGAAGGCTGCCCCTTTTATGGTAAGGACTGGTGTTTACTAATGAGTGCAGTTCCCTTTACAAAACACTTATCCATTGAATCCTATCAGCCCTCAAGGTAGGGCTCCCCGGGGCGTAAGGTAGGGGTCCCAGGGCGCCCGTGGTGGGAGACACAAGGGGCTGGGCTGCCATTGGCTTTCTGTTTCTGTTCCACTACAGTTGTCATGAGCCCTAGGCAAGTGCTAGGCTTTCTCAGCTGTATGGCGGGGATTGAAACAATTTTCCAGCAGCTTCTCAGAGCGCTTGAGGCAACTTAGGAAATGACTTCTGTGAAAGCCTTTTGAAATGATGGGTCCCTGGGCAAACTGAGGGTTGACTGCCAGTGAGGGAAGCCTGGGCAGGGACGGAGGGACTCTGAGGAGCTTCGGGATAGGGAGAGGAGGCGCAGAGGCCTCAGAAGCTCCACCCTCCAACCTCCCTGGCCCTCCTAGCTTTGAGGGCCTCAGCACATCCTGCAGTACTGACTACAGCACCAGGGGACGCTTCAATGACTGTCCGGAGGCCGCCCTCCCTTGTTCCCTTTTGCAGATGAGAAGGTTAAGGCTTAGGGCCATCAGCTGGCCTGGAGGGTTCTGGCTGTTAAGTGGTGAAGTCAGGACTCGAACCCTGCTCTGCCTGGCTCCAGAGCTTATGCACTTGCCCGCTCCATTGTCCTCCTTCCCTTAGTAATTCTGGAGGCTCCATCACATTCCTCTAGTTCAACAGCTGGACACCCTTGCCTACTGACTTCACCCCTCACTGTGACTCCTGACTCCCAGATCTATATGCCCAGCCCTGTCCTCTAGCCGAAGCTTCTGCTTGGATTCTCAGGTGCCATTGAGCCCTCTGACTTGATGGCTTGTAGCCACCTCAGACTCAGATCTCTTCCCAGACTTGTATTCCTCCCAGGTTTGCTGTCAGCAGGTATGTGCCCCTCCCCTGGTACCTGGTATCACCTCCCACTGTCACCCGGGCTTGACTTCAGCTCTCCTATTGTGTTCGCTTCAGCCCTGCATTGCCTCCTCCTCGTGCCTCAACTCATCACTCCTGACACTGCATCTGCACTCACGCTGCTATGTTCTGCCTGATGGATCCTTCCCCAAAGCAGATTGTTCCAAGCCCCCTGACCCAAGGCTCCTGCTCAGAAGCCTTCAGTAATTCCCTATTTTCTACAGAGTCAAGTCCAAGCCCTCCTTAGAGTGGCCCCTGTGATCTAGTTCCTTGCTGCCTCCTCTGTCCACACTCTGGAGGACCAGTGTTCTACCACTGAGCTAGACAGGGCTTGCTGCCTACCTAATGCGTGTTTTCTCCTTCTTCGTTCACAAGAGAACCCTGATTTTTAGCAGCTCCCCCAATAAAGCCACCATTTCTCAGCTTCCCTTACAGCTAGTTGTGGCCACATGACAAAATTCAGGCCAATGAGATGTTAATGAAAATGTTACATATGACTTGCAGTAAATTGGCTTATAGGGAGTTAACTTAGCTGAGAGGAATGCCTTTTTGGGTCTTTCTCCTTCCTGCCGCCTGGAATGCTGATGTGCTGGCTGGAGCTCCAGCAGCCCTTTTGGTCCCTAAAGTGCTCTTGAGTATGGAGGCCAGTGCTAGAATGGTGCAGCAGAAAACTAGAGAGAACCTGGGCTCCTTACAGCCATAGAGCTGTCATGGATACCCTAGACTGCCTCCTTTCAACTAATTTTATGTGAAAAAGAAATGAACAGATCGCCTCTAAGCCACTATTATTTTGGATATTCTGTTCTGTACAAGTAAATCCTGATCTTCATTGATACAGCCAGATGGCAATATGCCAATTACATTTCTATATGCCTTTGCATATGCAATTCCTCCTTCCCCGGGATGCCTTTCTTTCCTTTCTTGCTGTTGAAGGCCTAATCATGTTGTAGGTATCGATTTTAATAGCTATTACTCCACAAAACCTTCATCCATTCTCTGGGCATGACAACCCCCTACTGTAGCCATAGTTTTCCCAGTCCTCAGTTTGGTCTTTTTTTTTTTTTTTTTTTTTTGTTAATGTTGATTTATTTTTGAGAGAGAGAAAGTGAGAGAGTGAGCACAAGTGGGGGGAGGGCAGAGAGAGAGGGAGACGCAAAATCTGAAGCAGGCTCCAGGCTCTGAGCTATCAGCACAGAGCCCGAAGGAGGGCTTGAACTCACAAACCCATGAAATCATGACCTAAGCCGAAGTTGGATGCCTAACCAACTGAGTCACCCAGGCACCCCCTCGGTTTGGTTTTCTTATAGCACTTACCTAAGTACCAGGGCTACTTGAATTGACCAGGGGACAAGAAATTGGGTTTTCTTCAATCTCTGCTTACCCAGAAATTAGTACAGTGCTTGGCACATAGGAGGTAATCAATACATTTTTGTTGAACACCCCCCCCCCCCCACACACACACACAACATCTTCAAGGCAGCTGCCACAGATTCCCAGGACAGACATTCTGACAGATGGGTGTGGGAAGAGGGGGACACAGGGAGAAGGAAGACAGGAAACCAAACTTAAGCCCCTCCCCTTCCCCTTTCTCTTACCTCTGAGCAGCCAGTAGGCCCCCTAGCAGTATCTGCCTCCTCTGGCTCCCCTTGCTGAAAGGCTCCACACTAACACCATGGAGGGTGCTCTGATGCTGGTAGGGCAGGAGCCAGGGGTCCCAGGGCCCGTGGAGGTCCACGGCAGAATCAGGGCCCAGGAATATCTGGACAGGGCAGCAGGATGGAAATAATGGCACAGATCTAACTAGGGGCTGACTACTTTACCGGCACACCCTAGCCTCTGTCTCCTGACTTCTGGCCCCCAAGGCCCAGAGTGGGGGTCCAGCTATTAACCCAAAGGATATGGTAGCCCCCCAACAGAGTTGTTAGATGGCTCATCGGCAGGAATCAAGTGGACGGAAGGAGAACCAGTACCCAAGGATGCAGGTGGGAGCCTGCGTGGTCCCCAACCATTTCCCTCCAGGGTTATCAGACCCACAGTCAGTTCCGTTTCTCTCCACCAGGCGGCAGTGCTAGCCAAGCACTCTGGCTCCTCGGGCAGATTTTCCAAGGGACTGTGGATAATTCATCATTTATCAGCTCACTCAGAATACGAGTTTTAGGTCTGGAAGGGAATTTAACCAATATTTAATTAAGGTACAATTAACATGCAAGTTGAGCGTCCACCTGGATGAATTTTTCCACATGTATACACATCACCCAAACAAGATAGAAGATAGTTCCAGCACCCCAGAGGCTCCCTTGTGCCCCTTCTCAGTCATTAAGTCCCAAAGGTGAGCACTATCCTGATTCCTAACACCATACATTCCTTTAGCCAGTTTTTGAACTTCATATAAATGGAGGCATGCGGTGGGGGCTTTCTGGATCTTCTCTGAGGTCAGCGTCACATCAGCGAGGTTTAACCATGCTGTGGATAACAGTAATTTGTTCGTTTTTGTGGCCACGAGTCTTCCATGGTATGACTGCATGGTAATATTCTTCCGCTCTCCTGTTGATGGGTGGGGGAGGTTGGGTTCCCCAGGGAGCAGCCCCTGAGACAGATTACTGATGGGTTTCTAGTCGGGGGCTGTCATGAATCACGCTGCTCTGAGGATTCATGTCAGTCTTCGTGGACACCTGCACCCAAGTACATTGGATACTCACTACGGGCGGCATCTCTGGGTCATTGGGTAGGCGGACCAGCAATTTTAGAAGAAACTGCCAGGCTGCGCTGTTTGGCATCGACAAATCCTTGCTGACCACCTACTGCGCACCCAGCCCCGATTGTTCCAGGGGCTGGTTTCCGGGCATGGCAGCCCCTTGCCCTCCCGGATTTTGGCCCAGTGGGGAGCAGCTGAACACAGGCAGGGGTCGTAAGGTAGGGGTCCCAGGGCGCCCGTGGTGGGAGACACAAGGGGCTGGGCTGCCATTGGTTTTCCGTTTCTGTTCCACCACAGTTGTCATGAGCCCTAGGCAGGTGCTAGGCTTCCTCAGCTGTATGGTGGGGATTGAAACAGTTTTCCAGCAGCTTCTCAGAGCGCTTGAGGCAACTTAGGAGATGACTTCTGTGAAAGCCCTTTGAAATGATGGATCCCTGGGCAAACTGAGGGTTGACAGCCAGTGAGGGAAGCCTGAGGAGGGACGGAGGGACTCTGAGGAGCTTCGGGATCGGGAGAGGAGGCGCAGAGGCCTCAGAAGCTCCACCCTCCGACCTCCCTGGCCCTCCTAGCTTTGAGGGCCTCAACACATCCTGAAGTACTGACTACAGCCACCAGGGGACGCTTCAATGACTGTCCGGAGGCCGCCCTCCTCCAGAGGGCTAGTCACTCCCTTGGAGCAAAGGTACACAGCAGTCTTGCCTTGCCGTGGAGGTGGCCTGGAGGGGAGGAGAGGGTGCTGTCTCCATCATCTTGAGGCGGCCTCTGCCTCACACTCAGGCAACCCGTTAGCAACAATCCACAAAGCTCCTACTGTGTGTCAGCACAGTTGAACAGAGAGGGTCAATAAATGCTCCGAAAGCTGCTCAGTGGCATAAGTGAGGAGGCATGGAAGGGGCATAGTGAAACCACTGATGCAAGCCCCCACAGACCCCACGAGTCAGACATACAGGCTCCTAGCTGCCTCCGACCAGAGCCCCGTTACTGTTTTATACATCTGCAGAGAAACAGGAAAAAGTTGCCTCCCGAAAAGCCTGTGGGATGCCGTTCTGCCTGAGATACCAAACATAATGTGCCATGTTGGCAAGAAAAAATAACCATACTCGTTTGCAGCTTAGTGACAGTCACAGGATGGAGAATTTCTGCCCTTGTGCTCTAGAGAGGACAACAGTCTGCCATCTGCTGAGAATGTGTCCCAATTCCAGGCCCCCGAAGCGGAACCATCGCCTTACCGCCATTAGTCTGGGAGATGGCCAGATGATCAAGAGAGGAAATATAGCCAACCTCATCCCTAATCATTCGGCATGATCCAAGATCCTGACACCCTTACCCTGGATTTTCATCCTTTAAAAACCCCTGTTTGTAAGCCATCGGGAGCTCGGGACTGGGAGCGCCAGCCCCCCCCCCCCCCCCCCCCCCCCCGTTCTCCCGGCCGGCGCCACACACCAATAAATAGCCTATCTTTCTTCACCGCAAAAGCTCTGTCAGCTTTTATGGGCTTGGTTCGGTGACACTAGCACAGTGGTCAAGGCACCTGCTCTCCAGCCGGAGGGCCAAGGCCGAGGCACTACCTTGTGGCTGTAAACAATTTGCTTCACTGATTTGTGCCTTGTTCTCCCAGTCTGCAAAATGGGAATGATTACAATAAATAGGTATTTTTGAGAAGTTGCTACGAGGGTTATCAAGTTAATACAGTACTGGGCTTAGAACAGCGGTGTTCATTAAGTGAACAAACATGGGCGTGGGTGGTGGAGGTGCTGCTTGGGCACCCCCGCGCCCCGGGTGTCAAGGCCTGAGGTGGGATTGCAGTTCCCAGAAAGGCCTACTCCCACTACGGTCCTGAAGATGGAACCATACCACCTCAGCCTGTCGGCATCGGGTACCCTGAGGTCTAGGACTTGCCGGCTAATTTTCCACCAGGCCTGAGGCCCAGGACCTGATTTCCCTGATAAGCTTCCATAATCACATCTTTTGTAAGAATGTGGCTTATCAACAAGGTGCTCTGGGCTCCAGCAGTCTGGTCACCACCCAAGGCAGCCAGTGATACGCCTGGAGCCAGGGCACGGAGAGAGGGGAGAGAACTCTGGGCCCCGGCACTGATAAGAGATAAGGGGATGCCCTAAGCCTGGATCCCTCAGGTTGGGCCAGCAGGACCATAAAGCGTGGGGCCCTTGCCTCAGACTGGACCAGCTGGAACCAACCTTGGACTCACTGTGATTGCTCTTGACCAGTTTGCCTTTGGCCTTTAGAACACTGCTTCTAGAGGGGGAAACTGAGGGAGCCTGGCCTGGGGTGTGGTATGCAAGAGAAGGTCCAGGGTCCAGGCAGATCTTCTGAGGTGAACTGGGGCCAGACCGCTGTCACCTCTCCATTGCCGAGACTAAAGTCACAGCATGTCTGTGCTAGAAGGGCCCATAGACCAGCTCACCTTGGCTTCCTGCTTTACACATGGGGACACCAGGGCCCAGGAAGGGCAGGGGAGGGGAAGAAAACACAGGAGGCAGAACCTGGGTCTCCAGACCTTTCATCCTTTTCTTTCTTTTTTTTTTTTTTTTAATTTTTTTTAATGTTTATTTATTTTTGAGAGAGACAGAGACAGAATGCGAGTGGGTTGGGGCAGAGAGAGAGGGAGACACAGAATCGGAAGCAGGCTCCAGCCTCTGAGCTGTCAGCACAGAGCCCGACGCGGGGCTTGAACTCATGAGCTGAGCCGAAGCCAGACGCTCAACTGACTGAGCCACCCAGGCGCCCCTCTTTTTTTTTTTTTAATTATTCTTTTTATTTTTATTTATTTTTTTAATGTTTATTTATTTTTGAGACAGAGAGAGACAGAGCATGAGTGGGGGAGGGGCAGAGAGAGAGGGAGACACAGAATCTGAAGCAGGCTCCAGGCTCTGAGCTGTCAGCACAGAGCCCAATGCAGGGCTTGAACTCATGAGCTGTGAGATCATGACCTGAGCCGAAGTCAGACACCCAACCGACTGAGCCACCCAGGCGCCCCGCTTTCATCCTTTTCCACAATCTCCCCAGCCCAGTCACCTGCACCACCGTCCCCAGCTCCTCCTGGGACAGGCATGGGGATATCTATCCTCATAGCTGAGTTCAGAGTAGTCACTGATCATGACCTTGATCTGGGGTCTTGGGGAAGGTCCTAGCCTGGAGGTGGAGGGCCAGGATACTCATAAGTCTCCAAACTAACCCAGAGCCTTGCCACCTAAAGTGGATTCCACAGAACCACCTTGTTAGAAAAGTAAAATTCCAGCCATAGCCCCAGACCTTCTGAACCAATCAGCATTTTAATATGATCTCCAGGAGGTTCATGTGCCTGTTGCAATGTGAGAAGCACCAGGTTAGAACAAGCCATTTTCCCTCTACCAGCCTCAGTTTCCCTATAGGAATGGAGGGGGCAGAAGATCTCTGACTTTTTTTGCTTTTTTTTTAAATAGACTCCATGCCCAATATGGGGCTTGAACTCACCACCCTGAGATCAGGAGTCACTTGCTCTACCGACTGAGCCAGCCAGGAATCCCAGATCTTTGACTTCTTTGCCACAGCTTAACACACTGGGAGCCAGGCCTCTGGCATGACCTGTCCTGTTGGACTATATGCATTTTGTAGTGGATTGTGGAAAGTGGAATTCTGATTCCAGCAAGGTTGGGGAAGCAATCAACACCTCTCCCGTTCGGTCTGACTCACCCCTCTCCTCTCTGCCTGAGACCCAGGTCTGGGGCAACTTCACAGGTCCTGGGATGCAGCCAATTCAATTCAATCCACTTCAGCAACATTGATTAAGCACCTTGTGTGTGTGCCGGGCTCTGTAGCAGTGAATCTCCACCCTGACTGTACATTAGAATCATCCAGGGTGCTTTTATAAACTACTGATGCTGGGCCCCACCCTGTGCCACTGGGATCAGTTTGCAAGTGAGTACTTCTAAATGTGCCTCAAGCCATGATAATGCACAGCCTGGCGGAGAACGACTGGTCAGAAGTAAGGGAGCAGTATATCCTAAATCCTGCCCGGGCCACCTCCCCAGTCGTTGCTTCCTTTTAGGTCAGCCAGCTGCAGCAGTTCTGTGGTGAGCCAGAGGCAATCATCAGGAAATTCCCTGGATATCATAACCCGTGACAGCAACATCTAATTAATCATCAACTATGTAACATGATCCTGACCCATAACGAAGGGACCTGCTGAGCCTTTGGAAACCTGTCTACTGGCCTTCTCCAGACAATTCCTTCCAAATCCAGGTATCCGTGCCCGAGGATCCCAGGCTGATGGGGGCCCAGCTCTCCTCCCAGGCTGGTAAGTGGGAGCCCTAAGTTTGGTCTGCAAGGGATCCAAGAGGCAGAGGGGAGGCTGTGGAACCTTGGGCGAGTCAGTTTTCCCTAGGGCCTCAGTTTCTTCATCTGCAGGGTGGGGCCAATGCGATTCACCTTGCCTGACAGCTTATAGGGCTGTCAGAAGCACAGACCAAAAGGTTGCCAGGCACAATAGTTCTCTGAGAGCCTCACCTGAGACCACAGCGTTCCCTTGGTGTGCAGGGGCAGGAGAGAGAGAATCTGCTTTTACTGCCAGAGATCCAGACTGCATCTCAGAACGCTGCTCCCTCCCAGGCAGAGAGCCTGGAGTCTCAGCCCTTGGCTCCCTAAGGGCACCAAAGGCTCACACACCAGCAGCAGGTACTGCCCCGAGCTTGGGGGGCAGGGAGGTGGTAAGGACGGTGGGGGCCAAGCTTCTGTTGCTGCTGCTGCTGCTGGGGCAACTGTGTCTGGATTCCAGGTCACGGTGGTGCCATGGAGGAGGCAGCAAGGAATGTGGGGGGCAGGAGTGGGGCCCCGGCTCCTCCACTCCTGGCTGTGAAGATGTGCAGAACCACCCCAACTCAGTTCCCTCTGGGTGCTTCCCTGCAGGTTGTGGGAGGAGTGAAAGAAGCTGTAAGGGTTAACAGGTGCCTGGCACCCAAGAGGCTTGGTGACTGGAGGGGTGGTGATGAAGAAGGTGATAGAGATCTGGGGAGGTCCTTGCTGGGCAGGGGGCTGACCCTCAGTTTCTTAGATTCCAAGAGGCTTACTGCCAAGATTTTCTTTGAATCTACCTGGGGGGTGTGGTGGGGGCGGTGGGGGGAGGGGAGGCATGCAAAAGTCACGATGCTTACCCAGGGGGGCAGTCAGCTCCTCATACTCAGGATCTCCAGGCAGGTACCTGGAGACTGCAGGTCTTGGCTGACCATGCATATCGATCCCATTGGTGGATAAGGAGACCTATACCCAGTGGGGCAGTGACCTGCATAGGTGACCAACAGAGCGGGGACTAGAATCTGGGTATCGGACATGGCTGCCCTCCTCAGAGCTCCTGCAGTGACTCTGCAGTAGGCCCAAAGACAAGTCCATCGGATGTCAGGGCCCTCGGCTCTGACTCCTGGTCACCCACCGTCCGTGCCTACTTGGGGACTCCCCTTTGCTTGTGCATAGCCTCCAGGAAAAGGCATCTGGGCAGACTATCAGGAAGGGAGGGAGAGATTAGGGTATTCCAGGAAGGGGTGACATGCAGGGGATGTGGGTGAGGGAGGGGTGAGCTTGGATAGCAGGACCCTGTGAGCGGGTTCAGAGGTCCCCAAGGCCAGAGTGAGTGCTTGTTCTTAATGCCTCAGCGAGGGGAACCATGGAACCATGATATGCTTGCCTCTGGCCTGAATCCATCGGAAACAGATTGACTATGACCTCAAGGGTGTCCCTTGTGCCTGACCAGATTGAGTGTTGCACCTTGTGACCCGTTGGAATCTTGCAGGCTTGTGAGTAATCAGAGGAGCAGAGCTGGAGAAGCTGATGAGATCTGGGAGGGGAGGGGCCTTGCTCTTTTGGGTTGGGTTCAGGCTCAAGTCCGGATTGAATCCCCCCCTTTTTTTTTTTAGTGTTTATTTATTTTTGAGAGAGAGACAGAGCATAAGCAGAGGAGGGGCAGAGAGAGAGGGAGACAGAGAATCTGAAGCAGGCTCCAGGATCTGAGCTATCAGCACAGAGCCGAATGTGGGGCTCAAACTCACAAACTGTGAGATCATGCCCTGAGCTGATGCTCAACCGACTGAGCCACCCAGACTCCTGCTGATTGAATTCGCTATTTTCAGCTTCCCTCCTCTAACCAAGAAAGAACAGGACAAGAGGGGGGTAAGGGAGGAGAGCAGTTCTGGCTCAGGAAGCTCACCAGCTTCCTCCAGGCTCAGGCCTGAGGCTTGAGAGGAAAGGCTGCCCAGTAGGGAACTTCCCCTCCCGACTGCCAAGTGGACTGGGGTCGGGAAGTCCCCGGATTTCAAAGCTCAGCCCTGGCCTTGGCTGGCCCAGCCCACCATTCTGACACCCCGCCCCCGCCACAACCTGGGACTCCCTCTCTAGCCTGTGCCGCCCCACCTGGCTCTGTGGGGGAGCTGTTGGACCCCTTTCTCTCCTAGGAAAAGGAAGTCACCCTCACTGGGGGCCATGGCCTTCACAAATGATGCAGGTTTTCTGTGGGACAATCATAAAGTCAGACAAACAGAGAGGAAAACAGCTGCAATACCAGGACCCGTCTGCTAGAGCTGAGCACCATTAGCAGACCCATCTCCTCTCAGGTTGTTTCTAGATACAGGGAGAATATATGTGTGTATATTAAACATATGTGTCGAACAAAACCTGGATCATATTATGTGTACTATTTCTAACACCTGCTCTTTCTATTTAATGCCAATAACCGTGACTAGGTATTTAGAGCTGGTACATGTAGGCGTGATTTTACAACATCCCTCCGGGAGGGGAACTGAGGTGGGGGAATTCAGATCCCAGACATGCAAAGTGTGCTCCTCACCAGGCTCTAATCAGGTCTCTGGGGGCTCCCTGGATGAGGGCAGGGGCAATGGCCCCGGGGAGATGCGGGGGTGGGGGGCGGAGATAGCTCTGGGGAACAAATGAGTCCGAATCCAGACCACACTGACGTCACCATCCCCCCACCCCCCCCACCCCCATCTCCGCAGACACCAAGGCGCCCCGGGAGACACTGCGCTTCCACCCTGAGGCCAAGGGCGCGCAGGTGCGTCTAGACGCCCAGCGGTGCACTGCGCGCAGGAACGCCACGTTCCACGACGGCATCGTGTTCAGCCAGCGGCCGGTGCTTCCCGGGGAGCGAGTGGCGGTCCGCGTGGTGTGGCACGAGGGCGGCTGGTGCGGCGGGCTCCGCGTGGGCTTCACGCGCCTGGACCCCGCGCGGGTGTCCGCGCCCAGCCTTCCACCCTTCGTGTGCCCGGACCTGGAGCTGCAGAGCCCGACATGGGCTGCCATGCTGCCCGAGGGCTGCGCGCTGGCGGGGGACGTGGTCTGCTTCTGGGTGAACCGCAGGGGCCGGCTCTTCGTCAGGGTCAACTCGGGCCCCCGGCTGCTGCTGCGCAAGGGCGTGCTCTTGGGCGCCCCCCTCTGGGCCGTGATGGACGTGTACGGGACCACCAAGGCCATCAAGCTACTGGGTGAGACAACCCGCGAGGACCCGGGCACCGCCCCTCGGGTGGCTCGGGTGGTACTGCGTCCCCATCCAGAGCCGTGGGGAGAGCCTTTCATCTTTTCCTATACGGTCAGTTTTACGTCACTGGCACTGGAGACGCCAGATGGACAAGACCCCAGTCAAAGGGAGGGCAGCCTTGTCCCTAGGGAATACTAAGAAGCTATGACTAGCACTCCAAACATCTGTCAAAGGGCTGTTTCACAAAAGGAGAGGTCGGGGGCTGGGTTTTGCTGCCTTAGTAGGAGTTCAGGGGAGTCAAGGGTGGCAAGCAAAGGGAACAGAAGTGGAAGCGGTTAGAGGTGCACAGGAAGACTGCCGGTGGGGGCAGAGTGAGCTGTCCAGTCAATGAGTGGGGAAACCGTAACCATCCCTCTAGCCACCTGAAAGGAGAGTGGACTTGAGGGAGAGTGGATACAGGAAACGTCTGTAGAAAGAAATACTGGCATTCCTGTGCTGGTTGTCCACCGGCCTACACAAGCAGTCCATTTCTTCTTCCCCCACCCCTACCGGTTATAAAATCCCTTGTCACAGCGGCTGAAGTCTCGCCCCTGGGACGCCCGGTTGGGTAGGTCTGGTGTAGAGCCAAGCACCTGTTTTCCCCACCTCCTGGGGGATTTTAATGCACATCCGGGTTTAGGAAGGTGGGTAACGCTGAGGGTCTCCAGTCAGGCGGCAGCACCAGGGCAAAGGGGAGATGTTTTTTTTTTAAATTTTTTTTTTCAACGTTTATTTATTTTTGGGACAGAGAGAGACAGAGCATGAACGGGGGAGGGGCAGAGAGAGAGGGAGACACAGAATCAGAAACAGGCTCCAGGCTCTGAGCCATCAGCCCAGAGCCCGACGCGGGGCTCGAACTCACGGACCGCGAGATCGTGACCTGGCTGAAGTCGGATGCTCAACCGACTGCGCCACCCAGGCGCCCCAAAGGGGAGATGTTTAAAGGAAGGGTGGTTTTAGGAAAAAGCGTTGACAGCTTCACAAATTCTCTGCTGGGGCGAATTGGGGAAGGGGTGGCTGGGGCCATAAGATCAGCGGGGAGCTCCAGCACTGCAAGCAAGCAGGTGGAACTCTTTCAAGGGCCTGGTAGGGTGGAAGCACCTGGGCTTTGCTTTCCTGGGTCCTGAGTTTCCCTCTCTCCCTCAGATCCCACAGCCAGTGCCTTCCCCTCAACCGTGCCACGGGCCCTCATCGATGAGTCTCTGCAGCCGGAAGGTGAGTGGCTTCCCCCGAGCCCAGCGAGCCAGGGACAGGCTCCCCAGGACTCTAGCACCAGAGGCCCCACCCCCACCCCAGGGAGGCCCCAGCTCTGGGAACTGGCTAAAATCCTTCCAAGTCCCACGAAGTCTCCCACGGGCTTTAGGCCAAAAGATTTGGCTCTGCCTGCTAGAAACCTAAAAGCAATTTAATAGCTTTGCCTTCTAGAACATTGGCTAACTTTTCAAGTTACAAGAGCACATTCGTGAACAAATAACGTTGTTTTGTCCCCGCTTGAAAAAGCAGTCCGTGTTCGTAATAAAAGTTTTGCCAAACGGAAAGAAAATAAATATTAGAGGATACATAAGGAAGTAAAAAAAATAAATAAATAAATAACCACTGCCTCTTAGGGGGATTTCCTCCTACTATTTTGTAGTCATATATCTATGAGGAATTGTGCTGTTTTCTTTTTTCCAAGTTGGAATTTTATGATATATATGTATGTGCAGTATGGTTTTCTTCCCATCTCTTTTCATTTGGTTATGTTGTGAGCATTTTCTCATTAATAGTCAAAATAGGCCTGCCTGGTTCTCTGTCCTGTGGTTATAGCATGAGTAGGCTGCCCGCGCTTTGCCCCCACGTGCCCCAACTCGTGTTGTCCCCTTTCCCAGCCACGGCAGGAGAGGAATGTGCCATCTGTTTCCACCACGCTGCCAACACCTGCCTGGTTCCCTGCGGCCACACACACTTCTGCAGCTACTGTGCCTTGCGGGTCTTCAGGGACTTGGCCAAATGCCCTGTATGTCGCTGGGAGATCAAGGCGGTGGTCCCATCGTGGGGCCCACCCATTCTGAGGACTGGGGAGGGCCTCCTGATGCAGGTAGCAAATTGAATGTAGCTCTGAGCCAGAGGGAGGAGGTGCAGCCCCACCTCCGTTCTGGAGAAGAGTCCGAAAAGCTGGTCATCAACAAGAGATGGGGGCAGGGAGGCTCTTTCCCCCTCCCCAACAGGTTGGGGTCCGTGGAGCAAGGAGGAGCCCCTTTTTCTGCCCACACCAGAACTCCCTTCCTAGTGGGGTTCCTGTAGAAAGTGGCTCAGCAGTGGGCCAGCAGGCTTCTGGTCCCCCCCTGCTTGGCTCCAAGTTCATTTGTGCCCAGGGCTTGCCAAGGCTTTTGGCTGGCCGCCTGGTCCAGCCACCATAGACCTAGCAATCATGGTACGCGTAGGTCACATCCATGAGAAGGGCCTTTATATAGAGATGAGACAGCCTGATCCCTAGTTTCATAGCTGGGGAAGTTAAGGTAACTGCATGTATCTGGTGAAATCCCAGCCCACCCCTGGGTATTGAGGAGCCTGGACCAGACACACAGAGGCATCTGGGTGGAATGTGTACAGTCCTGTGTGGAAGCTGGGTGACCCCTGACAAATCCTCCAGAAAGTGGATAGGAGAGACCTGCTTGCCTGCCTTGCAGGGTGATTGTGAGGTTCCAGTGAGATCGCGTTTCTGAAGAGGTTTCCGCACGTGAGACTATACTGTCGTTGCTATGCCTTTTTCCTTGCCAAATTCTGAGGTGTCAAAATAAAGTTTGTCTTTTGGGAATGATTTGCAATGAATATGTCCTCTTTGCCACAGTCAGGGGGAGTGGATGGAGCTGTGGCCTGTCGGGATGCTAGGGCATTGGAGAACCCTCTGTCCTCTCCGGATACACCCTACGCTTGCGGTGGACTGGGTGGGGCTTGGGCATTCAGGTCTGTGGACTTTATTCTGCTGAGCACGTGAAGGGGACGGTCCTACACTCCCAGGCCTGAAGTCACAGCCGGGCTTTGCCCCTGCCACCCTTGATTTTGGGGGGACTTCCAGGAGGCTCTGACTCCTGAACGAAGGGAGGAGTTGACCCAAGAGCCCACCTCAGCAGGTGCTTGTGGCGGGGGCAAGCCATACCTGATACTTTGCTGCTGTTCTTGTACCATGACCAGTGGTATCGAGTCCTATCTCCCGAGAGAGAGGACTAAAAAGGCAGGTCCGACTGTTGTGCTCAGACTTGTAATGATGCTTCATCAACTGCCTCCCTACCCACACCATTGCCAGCCAGTGGGTCAGTGCGTTGGGTTTGGTGAGAAGGGTGTAGCTCACACTCTGGAGTCGGATCCCCTCTCCACCACTCGTGAGTGGTCTAATTTTGGTCATGTGCCTTGATTTCTGCGAGCCTCAGTTTCTTCATCTGTAAAGTGGAAATAAGATCATTGTGTTTGCTGGCGTGTCTGAGAATAGTGAGTATGAAACTTGTACCTTAGATGAAATACTCAAAATACAGCATCTCCCTTCTCCTGGAAAAGGCATCTCCCAGGAGAAGCAGCCAAGAGGTCAGTGGGCGAGGCGTCAGGGATCCGGGTGTGAGTCCTGACAGCCTACTGAGTTTTACCAAGGGCCCCCATGTCACCCCGGTTATTTTGGAATGATTCCTGTAGATCCTTTTTTCATCTTTTTAAGTGTCCTTTTGTTGTTAAACCCAGACACCTCCAAGGCAGGGGCATTACTTTAGTCGTATTTCCGGGGAATACCTTCTTCGTAGTTAACCCCTAAGCAAGCCTGGTCTTAGAACGGATCTGTAACCAGAGCAGGGAGACTTCTGCAATGGTGGAGTAAGGAGTTCTGTAAATCCATTCCTCCATAAAGGCAACAAAAATATTGGCAAGATTGTAAAAAATCAACTTTTTCTAGAACTCTAGCTATTCACCAAAGCCTAACAACAATCTGACGAGGGGTTTATCCAAGAGAAACTGCTCAGGTTTGGTAAGAACAGTGGGGTTTGTGGGGTATTGACTTGGCCTACTGCCATCCCTCTAGTCCCAGCTCCATAGTAGCCTTAAAAACCAGCAGCCTGGAAGCTCTTAAGGGGACAGATTGGGTTAGGAACATCTCAGAAAGTTCTATCACCCAAGCATCATCACTATTTGACCTGAATGGCAATTCATTGGAAAAGCTTGATTTATGGGGTGTTGTCATTACTTAATCCAATTTGGAGCTCTCTACTCAGGAAAACCCCTATTCCCAGGGCATTTGTCAAATATAATCAGCTTCAGTTGCTTAACATCACAGCTACCTAAGACTGAGATACCAGTTGGGGCAAACATGAGCCCGGCCAAAAATTTAAAAGGAAGACCTGAGAAGATAGATGTTCACAGGGGACTTTGAAAAACTCTGGTATATTTCTGGGGATCTGAACGACTGCGTGCATGGTCTGGAAAGGCCTGAGAGGGCCCCAGTCTCTCACTTCTGGCTTCCCTTGAGGTGCTGTGCAAGCAGAAAGTAAACAGTAAGACAGAGTTGTAAATTGCCTGAGCATTGAAGGCATGCCTCAACCCACAGAGCTCCTTGGCAAAGAGCGGAAGATTTATAGCTCGAGGCATTTAAGGGAATCTTTGTCCAGTCATTAGCTGACTATTAAGCTAACTGAGTGGAGACATCAGTGGCTGCATGCTACAAGGAATATAGACCTTACAGGAGCACCGGGGTGGCTCAGTCAGTTAAGCGTCCGGCTTCGGCTCAGGTCACGATCTCACGGTTGGTGGGTTCAAGCCCCGCGTCAGGCTCTGTGCTGACAGCTCAGAGCCAGGAGCCTGCTTCAGATTCTGTGTCTCCCTCTCGCTCTGCCCCTACCCCAACTCATGCTCTGTTTCATTCTGTCTCAAAAATAAATACACATTAAAAAAATTTTAAAAAAGTAGACCTTACAGAACTAGTCCCAGAAAGTCATTAAACAAATGGATACACAAACAACAGTAGCAACGAACCCCGGCAGGGGTGGTGGTGGTGGTGGTGTCATATTCAGAGTTGCCAGATGATATCTAGAGGATCTGGTTTTCAAAATAAATTAAAAAAAAAATTTTTTTTTAACATTTATTTGTTTTTGAGACAGAGAGAGAGCATGAACGGGGGAGGATCAGAGAGAGAGGAAGACATAGAATCTGAAACAGGCTCCAGGCTCTGAGCTGTCAGCACAGAGCCCGACGCGGGGCTTGAACTCACGGACCGTGAGATCATGACCTGAGCCGAAGTTGGCCTCTTAACCGACTGAGCCACCCAGGCGCCCCTAGGAGGACCTGGTTTTCAAAAGGAAAAATAAATCTCTCTCTCTCTATCTATATATATATAACCTGAAAAGAAACAGGAAAGTATGGCCCATACACAGGAAAAAAATCAGTCACTAGAAACTGCCCCTGAAGAAGGCTAGATGTTGAACTTCCTAGACAAAGATTTTATTTATTTTTCTTAGTTTAATTTTTCTTTGTCTTTTTTTTCTTCCTTTTTTTTTTTTTTTTAGTTAACACACAGTGTTATATTCGTTTCAGGTGTACAATATAGTGATTCACCAATTCTATACGTTACTCAGTGCTCATCATGATAAATGTGCTCTTCACCCCTTCGCCTGTTTCAGCCATCCCCCTACCCACCTCTCCTCTGGTAACCAGTTTGTTCTCTGTAGTTAAGAGTCTGTTTCTCGCTTTGTCTTTCTCGCCCTCGTTTTTCCTTTGTTGATTAAATTCCACATATGAGTGAAATCATATAGTATTTGTCTTTCCCTGACTTTTTTCCCTTAGCATTATACTCTCCAGCTCCATCTGTGTCATTGCAAATGGGAAGACTTCATTCTTTTTTATGGCTGAACAATATTCCATTGTATATGTAGACCACATCTTCTTTATCTGGTCATCTATCAATGGACACTTGGGCTGCTTCCATAATTTGCCTATTATAAATATTGCTGCGATAAACATAGGGTTGCCTATATCCTTTTGAATTCAGTGTTTTTGTATTCCTTGGTTAAATATTCAGTAGTGTGATTGCTGGATTGTAGTGTAGTTCTCTTTTTTTTTTTAATTTTTTTTAACGTTTATTTATTTTTGAGACAGAGAGAGAGACAGACCATGAATGGGGGAGGGTCAGAGAGAGGGAGACACAGAATCTGAAACAGGCTCCAGGCTCCGAGCTGTCAGCACAGAGCCCGACGCGGGGCTCGAACTCATGGACCGCAAGATCGTGACCTGAGCCAAAGTCGGCCGCTTAACTGACTGAGCCACCCAGGCGCCCCTGTAGTTCTTTTTTTAATTTTTTGAGGAATCTTCATTACTGCCCCACAATGGCAGTGGCTGTGCCAGTTTGCACTCCCCCCTCCAACACTGCACAAGAGTTCCTGTTTCTCCACATCCTTGCCAACACTTGTTTCTTATGGTTTTGATTTTAGCCATTCTGACAGGTGTGAGGTGATATCTCATGATAGGTTTGATTTGCATTCCCCTTATGATGAGTGATGTTGAGCATCTTATCATGTGTCTGTTGGCCACCTGTATTAGAGACTCACATGAGCTATTATAAATCTGTTCAAAAAGGGGCGCCTGGGTGGCTAAGTCGGTTAAGCGTCCAACTTCAGCTCAGGTCATGATCTCGCGGTCTGTGAGTTTGAGCCCCGCGTCGGGCTCTGGGCTGATGGCTCAGAGCCTGGAGCCTGCTTCCGATTCTGTGTCTCCCTCTCTCTCTGCCCCTCCCCCGTTCATGCTCTGTTTCTCTCTGTCTCAAAAATAAATAAAATGTTAAAATAAATAAATAAATAAATAAATAAATAAATAAATAAATAAATCTGTTCAAAGTATTAAAGGAAACTGTCTAAAGAATTAAAGGAAAGTGTGCTATCAGCGTCTCAACAGGTAGAGAACCTCAGTAGGGAGATAGAAATTATAAAAAACAACCATGGGTGCCTGGGTGGCTCAGTTGGTTAAGTGTCTGGTTTTGGCTCAGGTCATGATCTCACCGTTCATGGGTTTGAACCCCACGTCAGGCTCTGTGCTGAATGCTTGCTCAGAGCCTGGAGCCTGTTCCAGATTCTGTGTCTCGTCTCTCTCTGCCCCTCCCCCGCTCGCCCTCTGTCTCACTTTGCCTCTCAAAAATAAATAAATGTAATAAAAAAAATCTTTAAAAACCCAACCAAATAGAAATTCTTTTTAATTAATTAATTAATTATTTTTAAAAATGTACATCCAAGTTAGTTAGCATATAGTGCAACAATGATTTCAGGAGTAGATTCCTTAATGCCCCTTACCCCCGCCTTAGCCCATCCCCCCGTCCCACAACCCCTCCAGCAACCCTCTGTTTGTTCTCTATATTTAAGAATCTCTTATATTCTGTCCCTCTCCCTGTTTATGTATTATTTTTGCTTCCCTTCACTTATGTTCATCTGTTTTGTATCTTATATGAGTGAAGCCATATGATATTTGTCCTTCTCTGACTGACTAATTTCACTTAGCATAATACCCTCCAGTTCCATCCACGTAGTTGCAAATGGCAAGATTTCATTCTTTTTGATTGCCAAGCAATATTCCATTGTGTGTGTGTGTGTGTGTGTGTGTGTGTGTGTGTGTGTGTGTGTATACCACCTCTTCTTTATCCATTCATCCATCGATGGACATTTGGGTTCTTTCCATACTTTGGCTATTGTCAATAGTGCTGCTATAAACATGGGGATGCATGTGTCCCTTAGAAACACCACACCCGTATCCCGTGGATAAATGCCTAGTAGTGCAATTGCTGGGTCGTAAGGTAGTTCTATTTTTAGTTTTTTGAGGAAATTCCTTACTGTTTTCCAGAGTGGCTGCACCAGTTTGCATTCCCATGTAGCAAGTATTTATATAGTATTAATGTCAGCCAGTAAAAATAGTACCTTACATTTAGGGGAAAAGCAATTGTAATGACAATGGATTTCTCATCAGAAACCATGGGGGCCACAAGGAAGTGTCACATTTTTCAAGGGCAGGGGGAAAAAAACTATCAGTTCAGAATTTTATGCCCAGAGAAATGATCCTTCAGGAATGAAGAGGAAATCAAGATCTTCTCAGATGAAGGAAAACTAAGAGAATTCGTTACCAGCAAACCTAAAGGAATGACAAAAGGAAGTTCCCCAAACAGAAAAATCAGTAATTATAGAAGAAGGAATCTTGGAACATGAGAAAGGAAGAAAGAATAAGTGAAGAATACAAACGCAATGAGGTCTAAGAGCACAAAGGAGCATGCAGTAGCATAGGAGATACGCACAATATGCCTGGTGGTCATTCTCAGCTGCTGCATTCATATAGAGCTTCCCTGATGTCCGTGAGCACCGAGCTCCCTTGGACCCATAATCCACGGGTTTTTGGCAAGACTCAAAGCAAGTACAAGTACAAGGTTGTTGCCGGGAAGCAGCTGCCCAGCCTGGGACTACATTCTGAACCTTCACCGAAGGAATGTGAGAGAGCACAGTAGGTGCTATATCTGATCTGAGGCTCCTCTCTTCCCCAATGTACTTCTTGCGTGCAGAGGACACTTGAGATTCTAGGGAACGGTCAAAACATAAGACAGAAGGCGAGCTAACCAGGAATCACCGCATTGGACCGTAATGTGGATGAAAACAGAACCTCCGTTGTGCCAAACCACTGAAATCATGGGCTTTATTTGTTACTGCAATTTGTGTTTCCTTGGAGTTTATACCTTTGCAGAATCACAGCACATGACTTTTCCATTTAATAGACAATATTTAAATCTGAAGTAATTTATTTTTATATCATTTGCTGAGCAAATGTCTCACATATGTCTTTTGATATAATTTATTTAATTGGTAGCTTGATTTTTTTGCCATCATGTTATGTGCTCGTGCATGTTTACCACATTTGATGTGCACAAGGTATTTTAAAGAACAATATGAGAAAATATTTGACCTCAGAGCAGTGGTGGCCTTTTAAAACAAGATACAAAAAAACCAAGGCAACGAAGGGGAGACTGGCAAGTTTGATTACATACAGATTGTTAAAAAGCGCTACTTTGCCAAAAGATACCATAAATAAAACTGAAAGGCAAGTTAACCATCAGGAAATAGGGTATTTCAGCATATGTGACAGAATGGATTGACATCCAAATATATACAGCATTCACTCCTACAATCTACAAGAAAATCACAAATAGCTCTCCATGCAAGTACCTAAGGTCACATACAGGGAAATCAATCCAAGCGTCCAATGAACATGTGATAGACGATCTTGTTCACCAGAGTCTGGGAAATGCAAATGAAGGCAGCAACAAAATGCCAACAGAATGGAAATTGATTGAACAAAAAAATTTGTGACATCGTCTACTGAAATTTAAAGTATTCATAACCTATTGCCCCAGTTTTATTTATTCTAGAATATCACTCACACTGGTGAGATGGAAAGTCACTGGATTAAAGCAAATGGAGGAGTGTGTGGGTGAGCTTATATTAATTAGGGTTTATCGACTTGGGGAACATTGTACCATGGTTACAAAGGACAAGTTATCATGATATTTCTGACATATGGAATGTGACATATAGTAAGCTTAATGTATGTAAAAATATATCAGGTGTGTGTGTGTATTAGTAAATGCATAGTAAAGGATCTAGAAGGATAAGAGAGGTAACCCTGAGGAAAGGAGTGGGGTAGTGCAAACTTGACCGAGAAAAATTTAAATTTAACTGCAATATGAAGCTTTTTTTTTTTTTTTAACAATGGGAATGAGTTTCTATATCAGTTAAAAAAATAAAAATAGTTGCTTTGGTAAATAATCTGGTAGTTCCTCAAAAAGTTGAACATAGTTATACGACTCAGCAATTTCACTCGTAGGTATACACCCTAGAGAATTGAAATCATACGTCCACACAAAAACTTGTATACAAATGTTGATAGCAGGATTATTCACAGTAGCCCCAAAGTGGAAAACAACCCAAATGTCCATCAGCTGATGAATGGATAAACAAAATGTGGTATATCTATACAATGGGATAGTTTTTCACCATAAAAAAGGGCTGAAGTGATGGGGCGCCTGGGTGCCTCCTCCACTTAAGCGTCCAACTTTGGCTCAGGTTATGTTCTCATGGTTCGTGGGTTCAAGCCCTGTGTTGGGCTCTGGGCTGAAAAGGCAGAGCCTGCTTGGGATTGTCTCTCCTCCTCTTTCTCTGCTTGTACCCCACCTGTGCGTTCTCTCTCTCTCTCAAAATAAAAAAACTTAAAAAAAAAGAGAGATAAAATGCTGATGCATGCTACAACATGGATGAATCTTGGAAGCATACTAAGAGCAGGAAGCCACTCATAAAGGCCACATATTGTGTGACAGAAGAGGCAAATCCACAAAGACAGAAAGTAAATTAGCAGGTGCCATGGCTGGGGACAGGGAGGAATGGGGAGTGACAACTAAGGGGTATAAGGTTTCTTTTTGGGGTGAGGAAAATGTTCTAAAATTGATTGTCCTGGTGGTTGCACTCCTTTGTGAATATACTAACAACCACTGAGCTGAGCTGCACACTTTAGAGGTGTGGATAGCATGGAATGTGGATTATACCTCGGCGTAAAAATGTTGCAAAAAAATTGGGGCACCTGGGTGGCTCAGTCGGTTAAGCGTCCGACTTCAGCTCAGGTCATGATCTCACAGTTTATGATTCAAGCCCCACGTCGGGCCCTGGGGTGACGGCTCAGAGCCTGGAGCCTGCTTTGGATTCTGTGTCTCCCTCTCTCTCTGCCCCTGTCCACTTACTCTCTGTCTCTCAAAAAAATAAACATTAAAAAAAATTTTTTTTAAGTGATGCCCCCCCCAAAAAAAAACCCCACCCCACACCCAAATAGACACTAAAACAGATGAATAATGAAGTGCAAGTGGGAGAAGAAGAGGAAGGCAATATTACCCTGGGAGCAGGAAACGCTTCAAAGAGGAAATGACACTTGAACTGTACTTACAGGGCAAATGGCTATTTGGGGACAGGAGGAGAAATTCAGGTAGTCCACATAGTGAGCACAGCTCATGGCAAGGTGGAAAAGTGCAGGCTGTGTCAGAGGAACAATGAGGAGGTCACACTGGCCAAAGCAGAGGGAGCTGGAAGGGGAAGGTGGCTGGAACTGACCATGGAGTGCTCCGATGGCTGTGGGTGGCTGAGGGCAGCCCTTACTGCCCGAGCTGACCCCAGGGAAGCTAATCTGTAGAGGCCACAGGTCACTGGGCCTGTCCCACCACAGCCAAAAAATGCTCTGCTTATAAGGTACTTAGGAGAGGGGTACCTGGGTGGCTCAGTTGGTTGAGCATCCGACTCTTGATTTTGGCTCAGGTCACGATCCCAGGGTCACGGGATCAAGCCCCACGTTGGCCTTTACACTGAGCTTGGAGTCTGCTTGGGACTCTCTTTCTCTCTCCCTCTTCTTCTCTCTCCTGCTCAAGTTCTATAAACAAACAAACAAACAAACTTAGGAGAGAAACAGCCTGCTTCTAAGTTTCACTTTCCTGGAAGTTCGAGATTTATAGTTTTTAGTGATAGGACGCTACTGGATCAAAGCAAAGAGAGTGAGTATATAATGAATCATCATCACGAGGATAATATATCGAGTGAAAGGAAAGTGAAAGTGCAAGCCAAGGATTATCAATGTTTGCGATAAACATAAAGCCAGCTTGGGCTGGGTGCAGGGACCTGCGCTGGGGCTTCAATGGGGCTTTCCTGGAGACTGGAGAAAAATTCCCTTGTTCAGGTGACTTCCAGATAAGGCTCCTGACTCCAGATAAGGAATGTGTGACTTCAGTCTGGGGAATAACAAGCCCTCCCCTAGGGACCAGGTCCATTGTGTCCCCTGTCCAACACACACACACACACACACACACACACACACACACACACGGCCTACTTAATCCCCCTGGATCCCCCACCCCCTGCTCTGCGTGCAGAGGTCTCCTGCCTGCTGATAAGCTATTCAGGAAATTCCACTTGGAAGAAGTCCACAAGCAAAGGCTGGGGAGGGTGGCAGAGGAAAATTCCCGAGCCTAGTGGCAGGGTCCATCCCACTGTGGACCTGCACCAGATCAGTGTCCTGTCTGCCAGCTGTCCTACTCCCCCCCCCCCCCCCATGCCTTCCTTTGAAGGAGGAGGAGGTAGGTGACTAGATGACTAGTCCTAGATGACTCTGGGATCCTCTGGTCTGCATGAAGTAGGTGGGTCACAGCAGATGGCAATATTTCCGTTTTACAGCTAGGAAAGCTGAGGCCTAGACATTGTGTCCAACTTGCCCAAGGCCACTCAGCAGTCCATAGTGTTGTCAGGACTAGACCCCAAACCCCTGGATCCCATCCACTGCCCTGTGCTGTGTCATTTATGGTTTGACACGAATACAGATCACCTGGGAGATACCACCCCTCCCCATCCCCCCCAAAGTTCCCAACAAAAACAAAGGGTCGATTTGGACACAAACAGTGATGGAGATTGGTCAGCTTACCAATCTTCCTTCCGGGCCCAAACCATCTTTCTGGCTTCCTCTCCAGGACCTCTCCCCACTCCCTGTGCTCCTCCTGGGTCCTGCTGGCCGAAAAGAGGATCAAATACATTCAGTTCTTCACTTGTCCCCTCAAAGTGTGTGTGGTCCTGGGGTGGACTACCCCAAGAGCCCCGAGCTTCCTAAAAGAAAGAACCTAAATACTCTACTGGAAAAAATACACTGTCCTTTTCCTTCCCCAAATGGACACTGAAGAGGACACGACCCTTGGCTGGAAGGGGACAAAGACCCTTGGGTTACCCTAAGGTAGAATCCTTTTTTGATGTTTGTGAGGAAGGGGACCCAAGGGTCCCATACCTGTGTAGCAAGTAGGTGTTCTCCCAGCCACAAGGACACGTCAAGACAGTGTGTGTCCTCTTAGGGGGATGAATTGGGGGCTGACCCTGGAGAGGCCTGAGGCTAGCCTTTTCACCTCATGAGGCCCACAAATCTGATTCTGACAGCTCCCAGTGGATGTAGTCACCTCAGCAGGGTGGGCCCAGTCACCACCATAGGTAAAACCCATTGGGATAAATGTGAAACGACCCAAATGCCTATGGCTGCCCACAGAAACGCCCTGCCCAGACCTCTGCTATGGGGACCGTGAGGGACCAAGAGCCCAGCTTCCCATGGCTGCTCCCGGCCTTTGACTAACATGGCGGAGCTCCGGGGTAGGCCCACCCCTGTAGCGTGGAGGTTCCTGTGATGGTGCTGTTTGCTCAATGATTGCCTCATCAGCCCAGCCAGTCTTCCTGGGGGCTGTCCCACAGACCCAGCTCTTCCCCTCCAACCTTCCTTCCTTCCCTTCTCCCTCCACAGGTGTCAGGCCTGCATCACATCTGAACACTCTCACCTCTTCCTGCATTTGTCCCCCTTTATCCTCCACAGGACGTAACCCCCCTCCCCCTCCCCCCATAAATGCCTTGTATGTGTAATTGTCTCTTGGCATCTGCTTCTGGAAGGACCCAACTAGCACAGTGTCCATCAACAGGAGAACGGTTGAAATCAAAGTGTTCACACAACGGATGAGCGAGGGCTATGAGCGTCACCCAGACAGATCTCCAAAATACAATGTTGATCGGAAAAAGCGCGTTGCAGAAGCATGCTTCAAATCAATCCCAGCCCACTAGCGGCTCTAAGCACTTCACAGGAACTTACGTATTTGCCACTCACACCAACATTCTAAAGGAGGACCTATCAGCAGCTCCTTTTCACAGATGACAAAACAGGTGAAAACCTCACTTCTTTGCACCACAGTTTCCTCATCTCATAAAGGGGGTAGAGATAATGCCTCCTCCACAGGACACGGTGAACATAGCAATATATATTTACAGTAAAACCTTGGATTACGAGTAACTTGTTCAGCGAGTGTTCTGCAAGACCAGCAAACATTTCCAACAAATTTTAACCTGTTAAATGAGTGATGTCTAGCAATACAAGCAGTATGTAATGTCGAACATCATATGATCACAACTGAGCCAATGGTTTCCCTCTCTCTCTCTCTCGCTCTCGCTCTCGCTCTGTCTCTCTCTCTGCGGGATTGTGGATGATTGTCTCCCATGCTTGGATGCTTGGTCTCAGGCCACGGTGTTTGGCAGAAACCAGTGATTTTTCAGAACATTGGAAGGTGCCCACAGCTGGCACCAGTGTATTTTTTGTCACTTCAAAGCACCTATGGACAGTCCTTTGCTTTTCCATCCAAGAGTAAGCTTAGCAATGCCATGCTTCATTCTAGGTCAGGCCGCCTGCAGATATAGACCCTTTCCTCTGCTGCCTTATTGCCAGTCACATTAAATACAGTATATGACAAGAGAGTATTCATACTGTATTGTCGTCAACATCCGTGCAAGTATATACAATGGCCCCCATGCAGAAAAAGATTCCATTAGCCAAGAGATAGCAGTGATTCTGTTAGTGTTAGTGAAAGTTGTCCTACATGAAAACCCTCCTCTCTTTTGTCTCCCAGCCACAAAAGCTTTCAAAGGTAAGTGGCAGGTTAATTTGTTTGTTTTTCTTTATATTTTGTATTTTCTTTATTATTTTGTATTATATTGCGGTATTATAATCATTTTTATATGAATACTTTTGGGTTGTGGAATGAATCATCTGCCATTATTTCTTAGGAGGAAATTTGCTTTAATATACAATTGCTTTGGATTACAAGCATGTTTCCAGGATGAATTATGCTCACAAACCAAGGTTTTTCTGCATAGGATTTCTAGATAAGATTCAGATTGCTTTAACAGAAACCCATGGGGGAAGAGAAGGAAAAAAAAAAAAAGAGGTTAGAGTGAGAGAAAGCCAAAACATAAGAGACTGTTGAAAACTGAGAACAAACTGAGGGTTGATGGGGGGGTGGGAGGGAGGGGAGGATGGGTGATGGGTACTGAGGAGGGCACCTTTTGGGATGAGCACTGGGTGTTGTATGGAAACCAATTTGACAATAAATTTCATATATTAAAAAAACAAAACAAAAACAACAAAAACAAACAAACAAAAAAAGATTCAGATTGCTAATATAGACCCATAGTTCCTACTCTGAAAATTTGTAAAGATGTGTTTTGGAATTTGGAAATTTTTGGATTTGAGAAAGGGAAAATACTGAATGTACCATATATCGCATCCCACCAAATCCAGGGAAAGGACTTTGTAATCAAACATGATAAAACTCCTGCCACAAACTTGTGAATATTAAGTGGGATAAATAAGGACTTCACTTCAGGTTCTGCCTCCAAATGCCTTACGGAAAATCTTTTGGTTTCAGAGCTTTTTAGATTTCAGAATCTTGGATAACAGATTATTATCTTTTATCCAAGGACTTATTGTTAGGACTTACTGTCTATGTCCACAAGTGAGTGAGACCTCTAATTGTCTATTTTCATAATGTCCTCACCTGCTTTGAAATCTAAGTAAAAAATAATCTTATCAAGTGGATAAGAAAGTGTTCCTTCTGGGGCCTCTGGATGGCTCAGTCTGTTAACAGCTCAGAGCCTGGAGCCAGCTTCGGATTCTGTGTCTCCCTCTCTCTCTGCTTCTTCTCCGCTCGTGTGTGTGTGTGTGTGTGTGTGTGTGTGTGTGTGTGTGCGCGCGCGCGCGCGCGCACTCTCTCTCTCTCAAAAATAAATAAACATTAAAAAAAAAAGTGTCACTTCCTTTTCTGTTTGTTGTCACAGCTCCAAATTCACCAATAGCTAAAGATGTGCAATGTTACCGGGAACTTCTGGGGTCCTCCCTGACACAACAAATCTGCACGTAGAAACCTGCCCCGGGTAAACTAAATGTGTGACCAGCGCCCTGTCTGCGCAGTTAAGGGGCGGGGGAAAGCTGGCAGATAGCAGCACAGCCTTCTTCACAGAGAGACTGTTCTCTCCCACAGCCACCAGCATTTCAGTGCGTACCTCCAAGGGTGGGTGCTTGCCCCCGAGAGGAGTGCATTTGCCACTCAAGGGAGCTGAGCAGGAGGCTTGGGCAGAAGTGAAACCCCATCTCCTCTCATTCTTGGCTCCCTTTGGTGTCCCTGGTGAGCAGCCACCGCCAATGCCTCAGCTCCTGGTGGGAGTCAAGGCAGAGGTCCTAAAGCAGTCTAAGGGAGAAGTATGAGCCCCTGGGTAAGAGGCAGACAGGGCATGGCATTTTCCTTTCTTACACTGGGTTCCCTCTGCCGCCCTGCCTTAACCACAGGGTCAGACGACGGTTGGTCCTTTCATGGTGGCACTCCTCCTCAGCAAGCTCCTCCTAGAACATGACAGCCCAGGGCCTGTCTCCTGGCGATGTCACCAGGAACACCAGTGGATCAGTGGGGTACTCACGAACCTCCCAGGTACTGCTTAAGAACTTTCCCCAGAGGCTCAAGGGAGGCGTGTGCTTTCTGTGATTCTGATTTCATTCCTTGAGTGCTGTGCTCACAGCCTCGCGTTCACTTAGCATTATGCCCTCAAGTTCCATTCACGTCCTCACAAATGGCAGGATTTCTTTCTTTCTTATGGCTGAATAATATTCCATTGTAGACATACACCACATTTCTCTATCCATTCATCCATTGATGGATACTTAGGTTGTTTCTGTGTCTTGCCTATTGTAAGTAATGCTGCTATGAACACGGGGGTGCTCCTATCTTCTCAAATTCCCAGGTGAAGACCATTTGTTATAGTCTTAGGGGACCCATGAATGGAAGCCGTGCTGGCCACCAGAGCCAGGGGATCAAAGGGTGTCTCCTGAGCAACAGCCACAAAAACTGGGGCAGAAGATTTGTTCGCAAGCTCCTTTTGGGGAGACACTGGCCACGTGTGGAGCGGAGCGAGGCAGAGGGAGAGCACAAAGCTAGCACCTGCCCTCTGAGGTTTCTGGAGAGAAATTACCAGAGGCCCTTAGATGAGTGTTTAATTAAAAGCCTGCCCCTCGGCTGCAGCTGTGAAGATAAGCTAATAGGCCTCTTTCCTGTGGGGACGGACGCCTCAGGCTGTACCTCCCTGCCTTGTGTTGCGGGTAGTGGCTGGGTAAGAACTTCTACTCCGTTGGTGACGGCCCTGGGGGGACCTGGGAGCACAAGCCCTGCTGGCCACCAGAGATAGGCGGGCAAGGGTGGTAACCTAACCGGGAAAACCAGGGTGCCAGACTAGGGTTCTAGCTCCTTTTCTGGAGACCCTGCTGACCTGGAGTGAGGGAGAGGGCGGACCACACAGATGACCCCTGCTGGCCTCCATCTTGGGGCTTAATTCAGTAGGCCCTAGACGTGTGTTAAGTTAGATGCCTGCCCCTCAGGCCAAAGCTGGAGGCCTTTTTCACAGAAAGACTGGTCGCTTTTCAGTTGGCTGTGTCTCTGCTGGCCCCGAGGGCAGCCAGGTGAGTCCACAGGATCCCCCGCCCCAGTAAGAACTGGTGCTTGTTTGCCAAGGCCTTGTGAGTCTCAGGGACGTAAACCCCATTGGCTTTCAAAGCTAGATGGTTTTGGAGGCTCATCTCTCAGGTGTAGGTCTTATAAGTTGGGGTGCCAGATGTCGGGCTCAAATCCTTCACTCCTCAGGGAACTATGGGTTTAGAGTTCCCTCCTGCTTATGGGTTGTCACCCTGGGGGGTGAGGTTTATAGCGAGATCTATGTCTCAGCGTCTCCTACCCATAAGTGTTTTTTCTCATTTTTTAAAACAGATTTTATTTTATTTTATTTTATTTATTTTATTTTATTTTATTTTATGTTATTTTATGTTATGTTATGTTATTTTATGTTATTTTATGTTATTTTATTTTATTTTATTTTATTTTATTTTATTTTATTTTATTTTATTTTATGTAATCTCTAGGGGCACCTGGGTGGCTCAGTCCATTAAGCGTCCGACTTCAGCTCAGGTCATGATCTCACAGTCTGTGAGTTCGAGCCCCACATCAGGCTCTGTGCTGACAGCTCAGAGCCTGGAGCCTGCTTCCGATTCTGTGTCCCCGCTCCCCCCTTCCCTCCCCCTCTCAAACTCGGTCTCTCTCTCTCTCTCTCTCTAAGAAATAAACATTAAAAAAAAAAATCTCTACACCCAGTGTGGGGCTTGAACTCACAATCCTGATATCAAGAGTTATCTGACTAAGCCACGTGTCCCTCATTCTTCTGATATATAGGAATTACTCATCTAGATTGGGGTTTCTTTCAGAGGAAACTGATCCATGGGTAGCTGTAGATTCAGTGTGTCCGTGGGAGACGAGTTCAGGATCTTCCTACCTCATCACCTTGAACCAGAACCAGCTTGGCGTTTTCTTTTTTTCTTTTTTTTTTAATTTTTTTTTTTAATGTTTATGTATTTTTGAGACAGAGCGAGACAGAGCATGAACAGGGGAGGGGCAGAGAGAGAGGGAGACGCAGAATCGGAAGCAGGCTCCAGGCTCCAGCCGTCAGCCCAGAGCCCGACGCGGGGCTCGAACTTACGGACCGCGAGATCGTGACCTGAGCCGAAGTCGGACGCTCAACCGACTGAGCCACCCAGACACCCCTGGCGTTTTCTTTAAAAGTCAGGTGTACACCTACCGTAAGGCCGTGCCGTTCCGTTCCCGGCTCTTTACTCGAGAGAAGGAGAGCAGGTGCCCCCACAACGACTTGCGCGTGAATGTTCAGAGCAGGTTTATTTGTCATTGCCCCACACTGAGAATAAAAAAGCCCACCAACAAGTGACCAGGTAGACAAAGACAGTGTCTCCATGCACGGGAGGCAGTAACACTGGCAGTGACAGAGGGCCACCTCACCTACTGTAGGAAGTCAGAGTGTTACTGCAGTAACATCGAATGGGCTATTATAAAAGCAACGTGGATGCATCTCAAACTAACTATGGTGAGTGAAAGCAGACAGATCCAAATTTCTAGAAAATTCAAATGAGCCTGTGAGGGATGAGGAGGAGCAGGAGGAAACTTCGGGCAGTAATGGCTGTGTTTATGATCGTGATTGCAGTAAGTTTCACAGGTGTGTGCCAAAATTTGGCAAATGGTACAATTTGAATATATGCAGTGAGTCGCATATTAAGTACCTCAGAGCTGTTTTTTAAAAATCCAGCAATGAATTCCTCACCTGAGGGGAAGCTGCAACCTAGGCCTGACCAGGGCAGCCCCTGGCCGGGGACGGAGGTGCAGAACATTTGGTCTCGTGCCGCAAGCCAGCATGCTTTCCACGCGCTGCACTGCCACCTGGTGGCCAGAGCAGGGCATCGGTGCTGGGCCGCCTGACCGAGCAGCCATGGGGCTCTAGAGCCCCCGCTAGGGGGATGCCTCCGCGAGGACCTTGGATGCCGTTGCCCCAACCTGGGCCCCAGATGCCGCAGCAAACTCAGATACCACAAGGACCAGGTGGGCGATGCATCCGAGGATGGCAGTGATGCCAAGTAGGTAGCCAGGCTTGGTGGGGACCATGGGGAGACGGGGAGCAGTCATGACTCAGCTCCACACACTTGTTGCCAGAATCAAGGCCCAATGTTGCCAAGTTTTTTTGTTTTTTGTTTTTTGTTTTTAAGAGCTGAAAATCCAGGTTTATATGGGAAACCTTCCAGTTTTTTAATGGCAAACTTATTTACTGCTTGGGCTAGTGCAGACCTATTAAACCATGCCCGTGGGCCAGAATCGGGGGGGTTGCTAGTTTGCAGCCTCTGAGCAAACACCTTGGATGTTCTTCCCAGGAGCCAGCCATGGAGCGGGAGGCCATGCTTTCTGTCCTTGCACAACATGAAGGAAGAGCCCAGGGCCGAGAGAGCCAGATATCCTTGTGTCTATCCAAAGTGAGAAAACAAGAGGTCCAAGTGAGACCCTGAGGCTGTGACATTCACTAATGCTTAGCTGTTTTCCCTGCATTGGAATTTAAGGCCTCTGGCTTAGAGTTGGAATAGGTTTCCTGCCCTGTTGTCTGGCACTGGGGAGGACTGAGGGAAGGATTAATGAAGGGTAACAAAGGGAAAGTTCTGAACACTCAGCAGGTGCCGAGGCCACAAGCACGTCCCCCAAAGAGAACAGATTCCCGTTTTTTTTCCCTTAGCCTTCCAGCCAGACAAGGAACTTGGAGTGTCCCTGCACATCTGGGGTGGGCCTGCACCAGGAACAGAGCATCTCAAAAGCTAGGACACTTCTTGAACAAGATGCCAGTAGGGGGCCTTTGGTCACCAGGATGGAGGAAAGTGAATACTGAGCCCATCTGCCGGGGCGGGAGGGAAAGCCAGCGACTTTTGTAGAGTGTCGGCCAACCTGCTGAGGGTGGTGTGGAGGGCAGCCCTGGTGTCCCTTTGCTGACCTCAGGGCTTGACCTGGGCGGCCATCACTTGGCAGAGGCCAGAAGCCATTCTGTCGTGGGCTGCCAGGCCTCCGACTTCCTACAGTAGGTGAGGTGGCCATCTGTCCCTGTGAGCTGGGCCTCTTGATGGCCATGAGGTCATGAGGATGTACCCAGAGTGGTCCTGCAACATCAAGAGGCTGCAGAGGCACTGATCTTTCTGTGGGGATCAGTTGGTCAGTGTCCATCAACCCTGCAGGGTGAGAAAGGTCACAAGCATGAGCCTCCCGCTTTCTGCCCCAGGCCTGGTCAGACTCTATGAGCAGTGCCAACCGTATCCCCATTCCGGGCCACTTGTCCATGAGGGCAAAGACCAGGAGATGTGAAGTCAGATGCCCCTCACCTGCCCCAGGGAGCCTGTCTCCCTGCCTACATGCCCCTCCCACAGGCAGACGGGATGACCAACAAAAGTATACACGTGGCCCCTGGTCTGCCTTCACTGCTGTCAGTGAGGGGAGGGCATACCTATGACTCTCACCCTCCAGAAGGCCTGGGACCACTCCCAGGGAAGCAGTCTCAGGGCAAATAGGAGAAGCCCCCAGGGCAAGTGCCCCAGGAGACACCAAGCAATGACCTGGACCTAGCAGCCGGCTCTAACCCGCCCGAAGGGACTCAGGGACAGGAGATAGGACTTGAGAGTATGGACATCTGTCAGGCCGGGCCAGTGTCTCTGAGCCCCTGGGCTCTGGCGTGCTCAGTCCTGCCAGGCTCTCAGCCAGTGCTAGACAGCAGCCTCTAGCAGGGGCTGCATGTAGCACGTGGGGACAGCTGACTGAGGGGCCCAGGGCCTAAAGAAATGTGGCCAGGGCACAGAGAGACACAATGTCCTGGGGCCAGAGCCCAAACACTGGGCGTGTCTCTAGAAGGAGCCCTGGGGACCCACACTGGGAATAAGATAGCAGACAGGGGAACCCTGAGTAGGAGATGATCAGGAGCATATTCCTCAGGCAGGGGCACCTAGGTCCTTCCCAGGAATGGAGGAGGAAGAGCCACAGGGGCTAGGCTCTCTCCCTCAGAGGGAAGGCGGAGTGTGCTAAAGAGAAGATTCTTCATGACACTTGTTAAAGAACAGTAAGGCCAACTTTACTCAAGGGGGGGACCAGGGCAATGGGTATCAGGACCACTGTAATGGGGTCTTGCCCTGGGGGAGACGGAATGGATTCAACTCTGAATGCAGCATGGGCAAGGGGGAGTTTATAGCCAAGGAGCGGGGTAGGGATCAGGGGATGGAAAATAACTAAGAGGAAACAGCAGGGGTCAGTGGGATCCTGGCTGACCTACCTAACAGGACTCTTGCTGAAGGCAGCAGGCCAAGATAATCAGACATCATCTGGGGGTGGTGGAGGCTGAGAAACCTGATCAGCTATTGAGATCAACCAGACACTGGAGATTCTGGCTAAACGGACTTAGGAGAGTGCTTATGAAATTAGACAATGCAAAGATGAACACGGAAGTCCAAAAGTCAAGGCCTTGTTGGAAAGAGCTCAGAGGGGGCTGATTCAAATTTGGTCAGACAGAGACTATTTATCAATCCCCCTCTCGTGCAAGGAAAGGAGTGACATTCTTCTTTCCTCTGAAGAGGAAAGAAGTCCGTGTTCTCACTTGGTTGCCTTTTGCTCATTAAGGATCGGCTCTACCATCTATTTGCAGTTAGGGGTAGAGGGTATGTGCTGGATGGGGTGTGCATTCAGGCATTTACTGAGAGGGATTTCTATAAAAATAAAAGGAAAAAAAGTTAATGGTTGGAAACCCAGTTTCTGAGTTGAGATTTTCCAGATGTTGGGCTTGAGGACAGGACTGGCAATCCAAGAAATTCCCTGATCTTCAGTTTGAATGTCTTTGGTGATGGTACGGGGTGATCTGGTGAAGTTTCTCAGCAGCAGGCACGATGGTGATTTCTTTGACGTTTATGTCAAATTCCCCACCTTTAGCTTGCAGGCTTCTGGAAGAAGGCAGGTTTAGCTTTCAGTGATGCCAAGTCAGGGGAATGGGAGAAAATTTGGAAGCATTAGTTTGGAGACTTGTAGCTAGATATTGGGGGAAACTTAGAAGAACTGAAGTTTTGATAAGGAGTGGCAAAATGCACAAGACGGAACCCACAAGGGTGCGCTCTGGTTTTCCGTTGGAACAAAAATTTTCTCTACAGTCACCTGCTTTTGGTTCTCGTTTACAAATAAACCTGGATTTGGCCTGATTATGCACAGAAGTGCAGCAAGAATGGTAATTGACCATATGGGCCGTGTTGAGTTCACTCTGATGGAACTCTTTATAAGGAAGTCTTAGATTAGGCTTTTAAAATTCTCTCAAGGCTAGGAAGCCAAATCAGGAATTCTCCAGAAGCATTCATGTGTGGTACCTATTTGGATGAATCCCTCTCTTCTGAAATCCCCCAAATAACCCAAGGTTCCTGGGCCTGCCAAGAAGTGACCTTCCTTACTCACCTGAAGACTGGGAACCCTGTAAGCCAGGTATCAGGATGATTTTTCCCAGAACACCTTGTAAGCATTGGCTCTATAAAGTTAAACCTGGTTTCTTAGAACCGAATGGTCCTGATTCTCTGCATCATTCTGAAATATGACATTCTCTCAAAACCTTGGATATTTAACTGATGTTATCCAAATCTAACCAATTATGTCCTGTTACAAGAACAGGTTCTTATTGAACTTATTCAAGTAATTATATTGCCATAGAAATAAGAATATTCAATAAGAGTTTCCAAATTCTCAAGGGATCAGGGAGGGAGAAAAGGTAAGTGCTTTATCTCACAAAAGTATAATCTACTTAACTAGTATAAGTTATAGACAGTTTAAGTGAAAGGGATTCCTTATGTCTGGAAAAGAGAACATTAAAGCATTAGCAGTGTTCTAAAAAATAGCCATAATCATCCTTTAATCTGTTAACTCAGTTCCATTTAATCAATTTATTTTTTTTTTAAGTAGCCTTCACACCCAGCGAGGAGCCCAATTTGGGGCTTGAACTCATGACCCTGAGATCAAGACCTGAGCTGAGGTCAATCAAATGTTTGGGGCACCTGAGTGGCTCAGATGGTTAAGCAAAAAGTCAAATGTTTGGGGCACCTGAGTGGCTCAGATGGTTAAGCATCCGGCTCAGGTCATGATCTCACAGCTCGTGAGTTCGAGCCCCGCATCGGGCTCTGTGCTGACAGCTCAGAGCCTGGAGCCTGCTTCAGATTCTTTGTCTCCCTCTCTCTCTCTGCCCCTTCCCTGCTCATGCTCTGTCTCTCTCTGTCTCAAAAATATATAAACATTAAAAAAAAAAAAAAAGAACTCTCTGCTCTAACCCTTTCTGCCAAAACGCAGAACGTAAATTTCCATTTGTAAAAGTGTTCCCTCTCCCATAACAAGACTGGAGATTGCAGAGAGGAGTCTGCGGAACAGATCTTCCTAAACAACCCTGATCTGCCCACAATTATTTCCTAGTCACTTCCCCACAATTTACAGCCCCTAGGAGCCATCCCCCCTTTCCTTTGTCTTGTCTCTTTTCTGTAACTTATCCCTTTTTTAAAATAGTATATCAAGTGCCAGAATCTAACAGCTTCTTTGGGTTTTTCACTTCTTTTCTGTGAAGCCCCCATGCACATACAATAAAACTTATATACCTTTTCTCCTACTAATCTGTCTTTTGTAAGTTTAATTTGCAGGACTTGGGTACAGAACCTAAGAGTGTAAAAGGAAAAGTTTCTCCTTCCCTATAGAGTGCTAATTCTATCCAAAAGGGACCATTTTAGTCAAAATTAATGGAGTAAGCCCTGCCTTACGTACCCCTTCCCCTACTGAGACGAACTCAAGTTGCCTACAGTAAGTCCTGCCTATTACAACAGTGTCTCCACAAGTAATTAATGGAGGGAGCGCAGGTGCTGACAACACATGAGACCTCTGTCAAAGACCCAGGCCCTAATGGTCCAGTCTTTACCTAGAAGACCCTGTTTGTGTTTCAGTTTACCATTAAGCAAACTGAATTTGGCTCTTTCCAGGGCCATACCTCTCTTCAAAACCCGGCCTAAAGCTGATCTGACATTTCTGTAACCATCAACAGCTGAGCTGTCTGTACTCTGTGAGGATCAGTTGCAGATGGAGACATGCTGGAGTCCGGCAAACATCTACCCTTACGCAGGCTGGCCTGAGAGTGGGACTCTGCCTGGTTCCTGCCCCTCGGACTCATGTGTCCGTCCACACGCATGCTTGGAGACACATAGCTGGACCCAGATATACATGCCGCCAGCTACAAACTTAGATGGGCACCAGGTGTGAGCAGACGGGGGCGGGGGGGGGGGGGGGGAGGAAGGACCAGGTGTACACGTTCACGGACATATCAAGTGCATGTGTGTGGCCGGGTGCCGTGTTTGGTTCCCACAGGCCACCCTGCCTCTCCCCCGTGGCTCTAAAATTGTGCCCAGGGGTGCCTGGGTGGCTCAGTCAGTGGAGCGTCCGACTTTGGCTCAGGTCACAATCCCACAGTCCGTGGGTTCGAGCCCTGCGTCGGGCTGTGTGCTGACAGCTCGGAGCCTGGAGCCTGCTTCGGATTCTGTGTCTCCCTCTCTCTCCGACCCTCCCCTGTTTGTGCTCTGCCTCTCGAAAATGAGTAAATGTTAAAAAAAAATTTTTTTTTTTTTTAATTGTGCCCAGGTTCTGGGCTCTGTCATGCTGGATAGGCCCAGGGTGAGTCAAGCACTCTCCTAGTCACCCTTCCGGTCACTGGCCTGGCCTGGCCATCCCTGCCAGGGCAGATAAGAAGAGCGGAAAGAGGGGCGCCTGGGTGGCACAGTCGGTTAAGCGTCCGGCTTCAGCCAGGTCACGATCTCGCGGTCCGTGGGTTCGAGCCCCGCGTCGGGCTCTGGGCTGATGGCTCAGAGCCTGGAGCCTGTTTCCGATTCTGTGTCTCCCTCTCTCTCTGCCCCTCTCCCGTTCATGCTCTGTCTCTCTGTCCCAAAAATAAATAAACGTTGAAAGAAAAAAAAAATTAAAAAAAAAAAAAAAAGAGCGGAAAGATACAGGAGATACAGGGAGCCCCCAGGATGGAGGTTGTGGCCCTGATGCATACCCCCCCAACTTGTCCCTCTGTCCTTTTGTCTGTCCATCCATCCTTTTCCCCACATGAGCCAAGAAGCAGCTCTGCATCTGACAGGCAGGAAGCAGAATGCACTGGCCCAGGAAGCCAAGCAGAGTGTGCTGGATGCAACATACACAGATCAGCTCCCGGACCCTGCCTAGCCCCTCCTGCTCATCAGGTAGACCTCACTGCACGCTACTGGGCATGAGAGACGACCAGGTGTGGGCTGCCCTGGGTGAGAGAGGCCCTGGCCACCCACCTGCCCACCATCCATTCATTCAGCTCTAATTGGTGCCTGTTTTGTTAGGCAGCAGAGATGGACAGAAAGAGCTTCTCTCAGGGGGCAAGGGAGGGATGGCACATGATGGGGGCACCTAACCCAGTCCTGGGAGAGTCACAGAAGGCCCCCAGAGGCCACGTCCTTCCAGCTGCACCTGGTGGGTAAGCAGGATTTCACCACAGGGAACAGCCTGGTGCTCTCAAGGAACCAAAAGGAACTCAGAGTGGCCCAGGGGTCAGGATGGACTAGGATACATCGCCGGGGCCTGAGTCAGGGTGGGCACCTGGACTTTAGCCAAGAAGCAGTGGGAGCCAAGGTATTAGGCAGGGCTCCTGCCCAAGGTGTGACTGGCGGGTGTTTGCAGGGACAGGAATGTGACTGCCACTTGCTGTGCCGTGTCCTCTGCCCAGGTGTCAGAGCGAAGGCAGGTGTCTACTTATCTCCCTGAGAGGTAGCTCCCATACCTCTTCCCAGTCAGAAGCCATGTACTTTTGTGAGAATTAAACCTCATTTAGCTTCAAATGCTTTAAATGGTGTACAGCAGGAATTCAGAGGTGCAAAAATAAAATCCACTTTAAAAAAATGTCTCCACTTGCATTGAATTCCTGGCTTAAGTTTCCATCCCATTGTGTGGCAGAAATTACCCTGGTCAATTCAGGACAAGCCCAGGCAAGTGTCGGTTGGCTCAGTCAGGACCCCATAAGGCCAGACACAAATTACAAATAAGAGGCTTAATTTTCCTTGTTGATGAGAGACTTCTCCCACTCCCTTTCTTTTCAGAATGTCTTTTTCTGTCCTCTTCAGTGTACATAAATCTTTTTTTTTTTTAATGTTTATTTTTGAGAGAGAGAGCATGAGCAGGGGAGGGGCAGAGAGCAGGGTTGGGGGGGGGCGGACAGAGGATCTGAAGCGGGCTCTGTGCTGACAGCAGAGAGCCTGATGCTGGGCTTGAACTCATGAACCACAAGATCATGACCTGAGCCAAAGGTGGACACTTAACTGAATGAGCCACCCAGGCACCCCTGTACGTAAATCTTTATAATGACCAAGCCACTAGCACTCTGGCCAGTCTCACAGCTCAGGAATGTTTCATCAGGGGCCTGGGAGCTATCTTTATGAAATGCAAACATTGGGACACCTGACTGGCATTCTTGATTGGGGGGTGGGGGTGCGGGTCAGTTGTCTAGTTGAAGCCCTACCCTGGGCATGGAGCCTACTTTATTTATTTATTTTTTAACATTTATTTATTTTTGAGACAGAGAGAGACAGAGCATGAACGGGGGAGGGTCAGAGAGAGAGGGAGACACAGAATCTGAAATAGGCTCCAGGCTCTGAGCGGTCAGCACAGAGCCCGACGCGGGGCTCGAACTCACATACCGCGAGATTGTGACCTGAGCTGAAGTCGGACGCTTAACCGACTGAGCCACCCACGCGCCCCTGGAGCCTACTTAAAAAAAAAAATTCAAACGTCAAGGGAGGTAGCACACATTCTGGGGTAGGGCAGGCAAAATTTTACTTCTACCCATCTTGGAGTTTTCAAATGGGACTCTAACAAAACAAAAAATTTCTTAATTTGTATAGTTGAAGAAACCTACACAAAGAGTAACTCAAAGTGGCGGCTTAGAACTCTAGCTTATGAAGCACCTTCAATAAAGAACAATCAATTTGTGGAGAAATGACAGGACAAAGGAAAGCAGGTTTTTGTTTTGTTTTCAGAGACAGAGAGAAGCAGAGAGAGAGAGAATACCCAGCAGGATCTCCACTGTCAGTGCAGAGCCTGACATGGGGGCTTGATTTCATGAACTGTGAGATCATGACTTGAGCTGAAATCAAGAGTCAGATGCTTAACCAGCTAAGCCACCCAATCGCCCCCAAAGGAAAGCATTTTTAAGCTTCCAAGGGCAGCAAACTGTAGGAAGGTAAATGTACAGGAGGAAACTCATGAAGTGAGGTGTGCTTGCAGGTTCCTCTGGTGCTGTCTCTGGGCTGATAAGTCTGTCCTCAGTAAGGGGGGAGTTTATGTCCTGCCTTTAGTCAGAAAGGGGGAAGTGTAGAGAGAGACTTTCCTGCATTTTTTGCTTCTTAATTGCCTTCAGCTCAACATAATTTTTATGTTAAAAGTATGTTTTGGGGTGACATTCTGATTTCCTTCACTGATTTAATGCTTATTTAATAACAAAACTGGTTTGTTTGTTTTTTGTTTGTTTGTTTTTTTGTCCTAATACCTTTGTGGAGAGGTGTTCTGGGTTGGAGGAAGATTTTGTTTTTTATTATACTTCCCACAACCCCTTTCTCCAAGGCTGCACCCAAGTTCTTGGAAGAAACTCACTCCTTGGCCCTCTGCTCCCATCTGCTGGCTCATGCAGGTCCCGAGTACAGCTCTGGGCTCCAGAGGTCTACCTTTTTGCATGCCCTCTGCCACTTCCACTCCTTTGAGGGCCCGTGGAAGCTTGCTGGAGCAGTCCCCAGGTCTCTTTACACACAGCAGAGATCTTGTGCAGCCCCTCTCCAGCTCTCTTATGTTCAAACTATCAGGATCCCCTTCACTCCATAGAAGACCAGAAAGTACCACCCAAAAATATACGTTAGGATATTTTTGGCATTAGGAAAATTTTGAGCTGATAATTTTGAGAAGTAGCAGGCAAAGGAGAAGCTCTGAAAATAGAGAAGTTTCCCTTTTGTAAGAGAAATCTATATTTATAAAAGAAAACTCCACTTATAAAGGCATCTCCCTCTCTGAACCAGGAGGAGAAGAATGACTTTAAAATATACTTTTGAGGAGGCTGGGTGGCTCAATCAGTTAAGTGTCCGACTTCAGCTCAGGTCATGATCTCACGGTTCATGGGTTTGAGCCCCACGTTGGCCTCTGTGCTGACAGCTTGGAGCCCAGAGCCTGCTTCAGATTCTGTGTCCCCCCCCCTTTCTCTGCCCCTCTCCCCTCTCAAAAATGAATAAAAATTTTAAAAATTGCTTTTAATTAAAATAAACTCTTACTAATGAAGAAGGCACTTAAATGCAGAACAAACCTCACTCTTGTTTTCTGTACTTTTCCTGGTCATCTCTCATAACTGGCCTCCCCCACACCCTTCTTTCTTTTGTCTGATAAGTGGTATTTAAGCCTGAGTTGTTGTTCTTTTTTTAATGTTTATTTTTAAGAGAGTGAGTGAGTGGGGGAGGAGCAGAGAGTGAGAGAGAGAGAGCTTGCAGAGCCTGATGTGGGGCTCGATCCCATGAACTATAAGATCATGACCCGAACTGAAATTAAGAGTTGGATGCTCAACTGACTGAGCCACCCAGGTGCCCCTAAGCCTGAGTTCTAAGCCATCTTGGAGAGTTACTCATTTTTCCCTAAGTGTCTCCTAATGCATACATGATGTATGCATGTGAATACAATTATGTAATTCTTTCTCTTGTTAATCTTATTACAAGGTCCCGCACAGAGAACTTAGGAGGGTAGGGGGGAAATTATTTTTTTTCCCTTTGGCCCCCTCTGGGGGTTTTAGGCAGAGCAATGATGGGCCCCTCCATCAGGACTCACCCTAGCCTCTAACCTTTCTATGTCCCTCTTCCCCCTCTCCTCCTTCTTTCCCAACTCAGATAATTTGTGTCTCCTTCATAGCAAGGAGTGCTATAACAATGCACTTTGAGGACAGAAGCCAAAGGCCTCGCTGGAGTGGAGTGTCTGATGGGGTAAAAATGACAAGAAAGGGACACTGACTGGATTGGGGAGAGTGGTTGTCCAAAGCCATCGATTCATTCCCTAAAACGTGACACCTGCTTGTTTCAAGGGCTGGGTGCTGGGAGACACTCACCGAGGAGACACTTAGACCCAGAAGACAGGAGAGGGAGTTTTTGGGAAGTAAGTGAATAGGGGATGGGGCAAAGTCCAGGGTTTGGGGATCAGCAAGGAATTCCACTGTTGAGATCATAGTCCCGTTGACCATTCACCTGGATTTGCCAGGACAGCCCAACCTTAGTATTCACTTCCTGTGGTCCCATAAAGATTCATATAATTACTATAACATGTGTGTTACAATTTTAGAGTCTGAGAAAATGTCACCAACCAGATATATATTTTTTTTTCAAGGAAATAACCCAAGATGGGAAAAAAATTTTTTTTGCAGATACCTTTTGTAGAGAGAAATTAGAATCTAGCTAGTGCCTAGGTGTAAGGGAATGTCCTTGCAAATGCCATGTGTTAACATTCAGGACCAAGTCAGGCATCAGTCCACAGTCCAGGGCAGAATGGCAGATTGGGAACCAGGGAGAGGAGGGCTCTGATAAGCGGGGCCATCCTTGAGAACAAGAGAAGACAGAGCAGGAGGAGGCCATACTCTGGAAGGCCAAATTGAGGCCAGTTCCAGCCTAGCTAGGAACCTCAGGGACTCTGGGTTGGCTGAGTGAGGAGGAACGCATGTGCTCTGGGAGGCAGATGGGGTGAGGGCAAGGCCTGCTTGGTGGGTGCCAGGCACAAGGTTGATTGCATCATATGTAGGAAAGCAGAGAAGGGACCCTCATCTCAGCCTCTGGTGTCTTTTCAGGCAACCATTTGGTTACAACTTGAGAGAGACTGGGGGCATGGGTCCTTTTAGCCAGTGTGTGGTGCTGACATCACAGATCTGACATCAGTGTCCCCGACCCACCCTGGGGGAACTGGCCCCCGCAGTTCTTGAGGCTGAATGAGTCTGAGGCACGAAAGGCATGCTCTTGCCTGGCTGGTACACTGGGGCCATTGTTTTCAATAGATGAAAACTATGCCAGCTGGAAGAGGTCCATTCAGGCCCAGTGTTTACACATCAGGAGCCCAGGACCAGAGTGACAGGAAGTGACTTGCCCACGTTACAGAACAAGCAGGTGGCAGAGCCAGGGCTTGCCCATGGATCTCTCAGCCCTCCACTCTGGGTCAAGATAATTTTGTATGACTGTTCCAAATGGACACATAGGTTGCTTCTGCCCTTTGGCTATTGAGAACAATGCTATAATGAACATGGATATACAAATATCCCTTCAAGACCTTGCTTTCACTTCTTTGGGGTACCGACCCGGAAGTGGAATTGCTGGATCATCTGGTTGTTCTATTTTTAATTTTTTTGAGGAACTTCCACTGTTTTCCACGGTGGTTGCACCCTTTTACATTCTTGCCAACAGTGTAGAGGGGTTCCAGTTTCTCTACATCCTCACCAACACTTGTAATTCTCTCTCTCTCTCTCTCTCTCTCTCTCTCTCTTGCTACTTATGGTAGCCATCCTAAGGGTGTGAGGTGGTTCCCTTTTTATAAAGACACCAGTCATACTGGATTAGGACCTACCCTGATGACCTCATCTTAACATGATCGTCGATCTGCAAAGATCCTATTTCCAAATAGAGTTGCATTCTGAGATACTGAGGGTTAGGTCTTCAACACAGAGTTTTAGGGGGACACAATTCAGCCTCTCATACCACCCCCATCCAGGGTCTGCCTTTTAATCCATCTATCTGTGTAGACCTATACAGATAGTACATGTCTGTACTGAGTTAAATGGTGTCCCCACCGCCCAGAAGATTCACGTCCACCCGGAACCTAGAAATGAGACCTTATTTGAAAATAGGGTCTTTGCAGGTGTGATTAAGGTAAAGACAAAAATGAGACCATACTGCATTAGGTTGGTGCCTATATCCAAAGACAGCCTCCTTGTAGGAGACAGAGAAGGGCACACAGAAGGAGATATGAAGATGGAGTTGCAGATCAGAATGATCCCACTACAAAGTAAGAAACCCCGAGGCAAGGAAGGCTTCTTCTCTAGACCCTTCAGAGGAAGCATGGCCCTGCCAGTGCCTTCAGTTTGAACTTCTGGCCTCCAGAACTGTGAGTGGATAATTTTTTTTTTTTTCCCGATGTTCATTTATGTTTGAAAAAGAGTGAGAGCAAGAGGGATGGGCAGGGAGAGAGGGAGGCAGAATCCCAAGCACGCTCGGCTGGCTGTCAGGGCTGAGCCCAGTGTGGGGCTCAGACTCAGGAACGGTGAGATCATGACCTGAGCCGAAGTTGTAACCGATTGAGCCACCCCGGTGCCCCAGAGTGGATCATTTTTTTTTATTGTATTATTGTATTAAGCCACCAAAAATGTGTGGCAGCCCCAGGAAACTAAAATACCTTCTTTCCATTTATGGCATCTACCCGCTTATCACCCATCTGCAAGTGACGTGGAGCGAAGTGCTGGCCCAGATCCTCGTTCGTAGGCTCTCCAGGGTCTGGCAACCATGCGCCCGCGTCATTGTGACCCCCAACGTCGCTCGCTCTAACCGATGTGTCGCGGGGGATTGGATGGGGCAGGGGGTGGGGCTGAGAGCCTGGAGAGGGCGGAAAGGCGGCGGGAGCATGGCTGCGCCTAGGCGGCTGCGGGGACAGTTACAGTGGCTGCGGCGCTGTCCCGGTTTGGTGGAGGGCGCTCGTGGCGCCCAGTGAATTGACCGCGCGGAGGAAGCCCCTTGCCGGGTCTCCGGTACCGCGAGGACGCCGCCCGAGCACAAATCGGATCCTGGGTTAAACAAGTCAGCGTGGGAACGCCTGCTTCTTTAGAAACTGCAAGTTGAGCTCTATTCAACTAAGACACGCTAGATCTTTGAGCACAGATCCCATTCATTCATTAACTGGGCACTGTCTGAACGGTATTTTTACAATGTGAAAATACCACCTGTTCGTTGTTATATAGTTCAAAAAAGGCATAGAGAGAGGTAAAAGTCACTTGTAATCAATTTCTCCATCCTCAGAGGATCACTGTAAGTTATTTTGGAATCCACCCTTTGAAACTTTTTCTTAGGCATGTAATACACACGCAAGGGATTAAACCATAGCATGCTTTTGTAACCTGCTTTTTTGTTCACTTACCAGACAATGGTCTATTTCCCACTTTATAAAAAAAATTTTTTTTAATGTTTATTTTTAAGAGAGAGACAGAGAATGAGTAGGGGAAGGGCAGAGAGAGAGGGAGACACAGAATCTGAAGCAGGCTCTAGGCTCTGAGCTGTCAGCACAGAGCACGTTGCTGGGCTCAGACCCATGAACGTGAGATCATGACCTGGGCCAAAGTCAGATGCTCAACTGACTGAGCCACCCAGGCGCCCCTTGTCTATTTCCCACTTTAATGTGGACTTACACATTCTATTTTTTATACATACAGCATATTCCTAAATTTTTATAGGTTTATTGTGTAATGACCAAAACATGAGTCTAAGACTTATATAGTGATTTAATTTTGGTAAAAATATTGAAAACACATGGGTGCATCACAACAATCTTTTCCAAAAACTTTATATCACTTAAAAAGTGTTTTCCCAGATCCATGGCTCAAGTTATGCCAATGATTAACATTTTTTCATGTGTCATCTGCCATTTATACTAGCAGTGGGAGTTCTCTCTGTGTGGCCTCTTCACACCTTTTCTAACATCACCTGAGACAGGTCTGAATGGGCTTCTCAGTTTCTTTTTTTTTTTAATATTTATTTATTTCTGAGACAGAGACAGAGCATGAGCAGGGGAGGGACAGAGAGAGAGGGAGACACAGAATCAGAAGCAGGTTCCAGGCTCTGAGCTGTCAGCACAGAGCCCGACGCGGGGCTCGAACTCACAAACCGTGAGATCATGACCTGAGCCAAAGTCAGATGCTTAATCGACTGAGCCACCCAGGCGCCCCTGGGCTTCTCATTTTCTAACCTCAGCAAGATGTTATAGGCTCACCTGACTTTTTGGATGTCTTGACATGTTGTGTCATTCCCCCTCCAAGGAATTCTGTTTCTTTTTAGAGAACAGCACAGTGGATCTAAATGTGGGATTCAAATGTGTTTGTATGTAACTAAGGCAGCTTCATCTCTGAGTTTGAGCTCACAGACTGGTGCTCATTGGGTTTGGGTACCTTTGACTGTGACATTGTGTATATTCTCTCTTTGCTCCTGCAGACCCCCCTCTTTCTCATTCCTGCTCTGTGCCCCAGGGCATGCACTGACCCAGAAGGATTGAATCAAAAGGCTCCCTTGTTCCCTTGTTCAATTGGTTTTGGCCAACGGGAGGCATCAGCAGGAAATGAGTTTTGAGAGAACTCAGCTCTCTTCCTGTGGTGCCCCACAGGGTTGACTTCGTCCTCTCAACTGAAGACCACATTTTCTTATCAGACATCCTCTCCACATAGTTACCCTCTTAAGTTTTGGTAACAAATCACTCCCCCTCCGCGTCACCCTTACCCAGAGAGAGGCTCCCTGTTTGACTGGCTCCAGGAACCATAATCATCCTTTGCAGTTTTCCCCAAACCCTGAAACTCTTGTTCCCTGATTAAACCCCCCTCAATTACCCAGCATAAGTATGCAATCAAATCCTGCTGGGGATCCTAACTGATACCAAAGGACGAAGGGTGATTAAAAAAAAATTTTTTTTTAACATTTATTCATTTTTGAGAGCCAGAGAGAGCGCACAAGCGGGGATGGGGCAGAGACAGAGGGAGACAAAGAATCCGAAGCAGGCTCCAGGCTCTGAGCTGTCAGCACAGAACCCGATGCAGGGCTGGAACTCACTGACCTTGAGATCGTGACCTGAGCCAAAGTCAGATGCTTAACCGACTGAGCCACCCAGGCTCAGGGTGATTTTACTTTAATGTTTTTTTTTTTTAACTTTTCTGTATTTTCCAAATTTTTCACAATTTTTTTTGTGTTTATGAGTTTTTAAAATGATACTAAGAAACATCATACAAATCTTTTTGATGAGGGTCAACTTGAGCCACTAGTGTTTCAAGGGGCAAATTTTTGGAAATACTGGCACAAATTGTGCCTAGAAGGTACTCCCCAAATCTGTAACACTTACCTCTGAGTAGTGTGGGATGAGAGTAGCTTCTTTTCCTATTCCTCCTATAGAATATGCATGTTTACAATGAACATGTGTCATTTTTACAAAAAGACAAAACTTTAAAAATGAGTTTTTGGGGAAATGTGCACGTTTTGCTACTTAAAAGCAAAGGACAGGGGTACCTGGGTGGCTCAGTCGGTAGAGCATACGACTCTTGGTTTCAGCTCAGGTTATGATCTCAAGGTAGTGGGTTTGAGCCCCATATTAGGCTCTGTGCTGACAGCATGGAGCCTGCTTGGGATTCTCTCTCTCCCTCTCTGCCCCTTCCCTGCTTGCACTCTGCTTGCGCGCTCTCTCTCAAAATGAATCAATAAACATTAAAAAAAAGAGTAAAGGACACTTGACTTTTTCTGTAAAGGGCCATCTAGATAGTAAATGTTTTAGTGTTTACCAGCCAAGAGGCAGAATCATGGATGTTATGCAGGCGTTTACATAACAAGAGAGAAAATACATTTCCACAAAATTCTATTGACAAAATTCAAAGTACAATAATAATTGTTAAGTGCATTTTTTTTTTTTTTGTAATATGGGGCTACTAATGAAAAGAATGGAATTCCTTTATTTTTTGGAAATAACATGTCACTTAATTAGGGCTCAAAGTGTATGTTTCCTATCATCCACATTGATTGCAAATGTTCATCTGTTAATGCTGACATGTAATGAGATATTACATATTGCCTCTTTGAAAATGTTTTTCAATAGTTACTAACAAAAATTGATATATTAATCCACAACATATTAAATATTAATTTGAACATATTCATATTAAACATATTCATATTATGAATTAATATGAATGTATTCATATTAAATTGAAAGCATTCTTATATTAGATTCTTACTTGCCTTTTTATTTATTTATTTATTTTTTTCAACGTTTATTTTTTTTGGGACAGAGAGAGACAGAGCATGAACGGGGGATGGGCAGAGAGAGAGGGAGACACAGAATCGGAAACAGGCTCCAGGCTCCGAGCCATCAGCCCAGAGCCTGACGCGGGGCTCGAACTCACGGACCGCGAGATCGTGACGCGGCTGAAGTCGGACGCTTAACCGACTGCGCCACCCAGGCGCCCCATTACTTGCCTTTTTAGTATGTCATTACACTACAGATTAATCAATTCTTTTTCTTAAATGTTATTTATTTTGAGAGAGAGAGAGAGAGAGAGCATGAGTGGGGTAGGGAAGAGAGAAAGAGGGAAGGTGGGAGAGTGAGAATCCCAAGCAGTCTCCACACTGTTAGTGCAAAGCTGGATCCGGGGCCCAGTCTCATGAACTGTGAGATCATGACCTGAGCCAAGATCAAGAATCAGACACTTAACCAACTGAGCCACCCAGGCACCCCCCCAGTTAATCACTTCTTTAAAAAAATTTTTTTTAATGTTTACTTATTTTTGAGAGAGAGAGACAGTGTGTGATGTGAGTGGGTGAAGAGCAGAGAGAGAGGGAGACATAGAATCTGAAGCAGGCTCCAGGCTCTGAGCTGTCAGCACAGAGCCGGAGGCGGGGTTGAACTCACGAATGGCGAGATCATGACCTGAGCTGAAGTTGGAAGCTTAACCGACTAAGCCACCCAGGTGCCCCCCAGATTAATGACTTCTAATTGAAGATTGTGTGGAAGATCCTCAATTGCAAAGTTAAATGGATTTTGAAATATAGAAGTATTCTTTCCACTTGCACTGATGTCTGACTAACTCTGCTGGAACTGTAGTTTGAGCTCAGAAAATATATCTGCTACAAATTTAGGTAGGAATGGACATCTTGCTTCTTGTTTAATCTTTTGACAGCGCTGGAAGTGTAAAAAGCAGCTTGGTATTACTTGTGACTGTTTGTTAAAATGATTTGGTCCGAGAATAAATTTCATATGTAAATGCCATTTTGACTTGTAAATTTATGTTGACTTCATTAAGAAACAGTCTCAAATCTACAACAAAAAGCTGATTTCCAAAGTCGTTCAGTGTTTGATAAGACTAGCTGAGGGCAGTTCTTGTTTAGAAAAAAATGTGTTTTACATTTTTTTAAGTTTATTTTGAGAGAGAGAGAAAAAAAAAAAAAAAAACATGAGCAGGGGAGGGGCAGAGAGAGAGGGAGAAAGAGAATCCTAAGCAGGCTCTGCACTGTCAGCAGGGAGCCTGATGCAGGGCTTGAACCCACCAACTGTGAGATCATGACCTGAGCCAAAGTTGGATGCTTAAGCCGACTGAGCCACCCAGGTGCCCCTTGTTTAGAAAAATTTTAATCTCATCCCCAAGCTCGAAAAGATTGTAAACTGATAATGATGGTAGGGCAAGTCAAGATACTCAGTATCTATTTCTGATGGAACTTCCCAGAACTGACGATTTTTAAGTCCATGAGAATGAACAAAGTTTACCATTGACACTAGTGGTTCACAAATACATGACAGAGTCAAATATTTTCCACAAAGTACCTGCCAATGAATAATATGACGAATAACCATAGGCTTCAAACACCTGACATTTTCGCAAGCTTTGTAAATTTGCCTATCTAAGCCTTTTTCTGTTCCGTGTTTTTTTATTACCATCGGTTGTAACATATATTAACAGATTCCACGTCAGGTTGTACTGAATTAGTGTTTTCTCAGCTTTGAAATATTCTTGGGGCACCTGGGTGGCTCAGTTGGTTAAGCGTCCAACTTCAGCTCAGGTCATGATCTCACAGTTCATGAGTTTGAGCCAGGCATCGGGCTCTGTGCTGACAGCTCAGAGCCTGGAGCCTGCTTCAGATCCTGTGTCTCCCTCTTTCTCCATTCCTCCCCCAGTCGCACTCTGTCTCTCCTCTCTCTCTCTCAAAAATAAATAGCGATTAAAAAAAATTTTTTTTAAGAAATATTCCTGGTTGTCCCATGCAGACAATTCATAAAGTCTAATTCTTCAGTAATTGCAAACTCTGCATTGGCTTCCTGAATAAACAGCAGCAACTCAGGCGCCTGGGTGCCTCAGCTGTTGAGCATCTGACTTCCGTTCAAGTCATGATCTCATGGTTTGTGAGTTCAAGCCCCGCATCTGGTGAACACGAGTCTGCCTTCAGGTAAAACATGAGCCCCGTTTCAGCTAAGCTCCACTTCTCTCTCTGCCCATCTTGGGACTGCCCCTGCTGGGATTCTCTCTCTCTCTCTCTCAAAAACAAACAAACAACAACAACAACAAAAAACAGCAATAACTGAGCAGTATTAGTAACATTTGCCGATTCATCAAGCCAAAGAAAAATCACTCAGAATCATGTGACCTGTTTTTAAATTGATTTCTTTTTTTTTTAAGTAGGCTTCATGCCCAGCACCATAAATCACTCGGAATCATGTGACCTGTCTTTTAAATTGATTTCTTTTTTTTTTTTTTTTTAAAGTAGGCTTCATGCCCAGCACAGAGCCCAACACGGGGCTCAAACTCATGACCCTGGGATCAAGACCTGAGCTGAGATCACGAGTTGGACGCTTAACTGACTGAACCACCCAGGAGCCCCTAAATTGATTATTGATGTTTCTACCCACATTCTCAATTCTTTGAGCAACTCTTCTCACCAAAACACTAATAGTCTTTATTTTTTACTTTTGTTTATTTAAGTTATCCCTGCACCCAATGTGGGGCTCGAACTCATGACCCTGAGATCAAGAGTCACATACTTCTCCAACTGAGCCAGCCAGGTGCCCCCAAAAACACTAATAGTCTCAAACACATTTTAGGTTTTGCAGGCCAAGAGGCAGAATCGTACATAGGTTATGAAGGTACTTATGTTCTAGGTCTTATTTTCCAATGATAAAAATAAAACTATTTGGGGGGGAAACTACCATGTTTCCTTCCTTGACAAGGGTCAATCCCACCACAGTGGAATTCAATTGTTAAAATGAGTGGCCACTGCCAGTTTCCTCATGTCATTTGTGTACAATCACCAATTAGCATCAATGCCAAGGTGTCCAAGTGACTCGATTTTCTTTTAATCCCACTAAGCTAGCAATCACTTCACATTATGCTGAAGAAGAAAAATCACCAAAAACAGGCCAAGAAATGTTCACTGCTAGAGGGCTTCTTGCTGCTTTAAGTGTGATATTTACATGGATGAATATTTCTCCAGCTTGGAGTTTATCTGCTATAGCAACCAACTTCATGAGCACGAACGAGCAAATGTCTTCTGACATGACAATCACTTTTGAAACAAACCCTTATTTGATCATGACACATTTTTATTAAACATGTGGCTTTAAACACCATTGTTTCGCACACCCTGAAATGTATTTTTTTCATCCCAACGTTGTCATAAAAAAATAATAGAAAATTTCATTGTCACTGCCTGATAGCACTAATGCTTACTGGTAGTAGCCCTCAAGTTCATAAAAATTAACTTTGGAACTTCAGCCATGGTCAGCCAGAAGACAGTCTTTCCTCCTCCACAGGGAAATAAGTGTTTTTGGAAGCACTGTCCAAGTTGTTTGGGGCCACTTCTACATTGCCACTGGATAAGGAGGCCTGAAACTTGACTGACTTCCGGAAGAAGGACTTTGGTTAATAAGCATGGAAAGATATCACTTCCTTTTCTCCTTGGTTAGCTGACGCAGGACAGGAAGGCTGGGGGTTCTTCAGCCTCTCTGGGAAATCCCTTCTGTTGGGATATCTTAGTGTATTATAAATCTTGTCCAGTTTCCACACTTCATGAAGTTTTCCTTTATACGCCATCTCATCAACAGAGCTACCCCGGAGGTTTAGGATTCTTACTCCTACGTAGTGAGTGACAAGTAAGGCCTCAAGCCAGGTCTTTGCGTTCTGTCTGGTCCTTTAATGACAACCACCTCCATAGGAGAAAGCAGGTGGGGAAAGACACCTGAGCCTGGGCGTGGGCTGGGGGTGAGAGGCACCTTATGGACCTTGTCGACACACCTCAGCTCTTGTGCCGTTTTGCGCAGGACGAGCCCGAAGAGGGAATGAGGCGCACTGTCCCCCCCACCCGTCAATTCCTAGTCATGCCACGATCCTCTTCGCTGTACATGTACGGTGCGTTCTAAATTCCCAGTAAGTATATCCTCGGCGAACCGAGCTGCGTGAAGCCGGCAACCGGCACTGCAGTTGCCCCTGGCACCACCCCCAGGGGCGTGTGCGCCCCTTGGCTGTGAGTCCGAGACCGCAACCCCTCCGCTCTGCACACGACCCCGCCGGAGTCGGAGCGGCGGACGGAAGGCGAGCGTACGCGATCAGGGCCACCGGGGCCCCAGGGCGGCGCTCCCGCTGCGCGCTGGGCAGTGGGGTTGGGGTAGGAGGAGCTTGGGAGGGGCGGAGCCTGGACGGCGGGATCCGCGGTGCGGGGCCCGCGCCCACAGAGCGGCGCCCGGCGCTGTGGGGTCTCCCAGGCGGGCCGCGCACTGGCAATCGGGCCCTCGGACAAGATGGTGCGTTCCCCGGGAGAGGAGAGTGGGGCTACTCCCCCGGGCAGCCCCGGCGAGGCACACGGAGCTCCCACCCCGCCGGGAAAAAGGCGGGGGCGGTCAGGCCGCACTGTCTCTTTTAAGACCGTGTTCCCGCTAACACCGACGGTGAGTAACCTAGCCCCAAGTCCTGGGAGAAACCCCCAGAAGGGTGGGCGGATGGGAATAGAGATCTCTGGGCGTGGAATTTGGGGAAGTTATGAATGGGAGGGGGCACCCTGCTTTGAACCACAGCGCAGCCCCGTACCTTGTAAATTTTAACAGAGCTCCTGGAGCGGGCAGTGAGACTAAGCAAGGCCAAGTTCCAAAGGGAGGAGAGTCCCTCCACCTGGCTTCAGCGCCCACACGGCATAGTCCTTCGTAATCTCGTAATCTCGGTAAGCCCAGTAATTTGTGGGGGTGAATGCAAGAAGCTTCCGGCCTCGTGGTGGGTGGGGAGGCAGAGGATCCGATGACTGCTGACTGTCAAGTGGCTTTGGGCAGCTGGTTCTTCATGAACTTTCCTGGGCTGAGAGGTGGAGCCTTCCCTGCCTCTGCGTCTGGCCCATCGAAGAAGGGGCATACAGCATAATAAGCCTTAGGACCTCAGAGAGAGAGCACAGCAGGAATCAGTGGAGAGGAGGATGGCAGGACTGTGCCTCCCTGGTGCCCACTGGCAGTTGCCCCACTGGGCACGAGGGAGGAGAGGCTGAGTGGTCTGATGACACAGGGTGAGCAGAATGAGGATTGTGAAGTCACAGAGGTGGGATGCTACAGCTGGGGGCCTGGGGTTGGCTGCCTGGCAAGAGGAAAGGTGTTGCCCAGGAAGATCAGTACTTTCTGCCAGTGGAAGGCCCTCTGGGATCAGCAGGGCACGGTGCATTCCTGGTGCCCACGGTGGACTGATGAGTCGGGTGAGGCCACCCTACCACAGGGTCCCCCTCCGTATTCTACACAGGAATGAAAACAGTCCTGGGTCCATACTCTGGAAGCCTAAATACCACCCACACCATGTGGAAGGAAAGCAGAAAGACTGAGTGGCACATCTTGCTGACCCCATTTCTCCCACACCACCTCCTGGGCAGACCCTTGCTCTGTCCATGCCCAGCTCTGTGAGCTTTCTGTTTGTCCTGAGTACCTTCCAGGATTTGGGGTTCCAGGGCTCTGGGGAGTACGCACCGGAGAGCAGATGAATCCCGAAGATCACCACTGACTCCCACCCTCCTAACTTCTCCAGATGCAGAGGCCTCCATGGCTGTGATAAGCCTTCTGTTCCTGGCAGTGATGTATGTTGTTCACCACCCCTTGATGGTCAGCGACCGGATGGACCTGGACACACTAGCCAGAAGTCGGCAGCTGGAGAAGCGGATGAGCGAGGAGATGCGCCAGTTGGAGCTAGAGTTTGAAGAGAGAAAGCGGGCAGCTGAGCAGAAGCAGAAGGCAGAGAACTTCTGGAGAGGAGACACATCCAGTGACCAGTTAGTGTTGGGGAAGCAAGACATGGGGTGGCCATTCCAGGCTGATGGCCAGGAGGGGCCACTGGGCTGGCTGCTGGGAAACCTGTGGAATGCTGGCCTCTTCTGCCTTTTTCTCGTCTTTGAGCTCCTGCGACAGAACATGCAGCATGAGCCGGCCTTTGATTCCAGCAGCGATGAGGAGGAGGAGGAAGTCCGTGTTGTGCCCGTCACCTCCTATAACTGGCTTACTGACTTCCCCTCGAGGGAGGCCCTGGAATCCTTTTACAAACACTACGTCCAGAATGTCACCCGTGATCTGTCCTGCACCTGCGAATTCGTAGAGAGCTTTGTGGATGACCTCATTGAGGCCTGTCGGGTGCTCAGCCGCCGGGAGGCTCACCCACAGCTGGAGGACTGCCTGGGCATCGGGGCTGCCTTTGAGAAATGGGGAACCCTTCACGAGACTCAGAAATTTGATATCCTGGTGCCCATTGTCCCTCCGCAGGGCACTATGTTTGTGCTGGAGATGAGGGATCCGACCCTAGGCCGCCGCTGTGGCTCTGTGCTGGTGGAGTCGGAATGTGTGTGCAAGCGTGAGAAGATTCTGGGGGACGTGCTGTGCCTGGTGCACCACCACAGGGATCACTCGGCTCTCCTAAGCAAGTGTAGCAGCACCATCAAGGTGGCTCTCTGCACTGGCTCCCACCTGGACGTGTGCAAGACAGTACAGTGGTTCCGGAACATGATGGGCAATGCCTGGGCCCTTGTGGCCCACAAGTATGACTTTAAGCTCAGCCTCCCACCGTCTACCACCTCCTGCAAGCTCAGGCTGGACTACCGCTCAGGCCGCTTTCTCTCGATCCACTTGGTTCTGGGGGTGCAAAGGGAAGACACGTTGGTCTACTTGGTGAGTCAGGCTCCTGACCAGGAACAGCTCACCAGTGTGGACTGGCCTGAGTCCTTTGCAGCCTGTGAACACTTGTTCCTGAAGCTGGTAGGGCGTTTTGCTCCGGAGAACACCTGCCACCTCAAGTGCCTCCAGATCATTTTAAGTCTCCGGGACCTTCAGAGCTTACCCCAGGGAGCATCTCGTCCTATCCTCACCTCTTACCACTTCAAAACGGCCCTCATGCACCTGTTGCTGCGGCTGCCCCTAACAGACTGGCAGCACAGCATGCTCTCCCAGCGGCTCCAGGACATCCTCTGGTTCTTGGGCCGTGGCCTCCAGCAACGGTCCCTCCATCATTTCCTCATTGGTAACACCTTCCTGCCCCTGACCATCCCGATCCCTAAGACATTTCGGAATGCCGAGCCTGTCAATCTCTTCCAACACCTAGTGCTAAACCCCATGGCACACTCACAGGCAGTGGAAGAATTCCACAACCTTCTGACCCAAGTGAAAACGCTGCCCTGTGCCCCATTGGCTGGGGCACATTAATGTAAAGGCCATTAAAAAAGGGGAGAAGGTATTTCTGATTCCTCAGGCTGCCAAAGAGTTTATTTTTCAGGACACGTCAGTGGTATGTGTGATGTTTACCTTGCCAGTGGGGGGGCTATGATAGGTGAAGACACTTTACGGGGTACCCGAAGTGCTCATAAGGATGGGGTCCAGCCTGTAGGGTCTGATCTACAGTGTGTCTTCTGAGGTTTTCTTCTGCCTTTTAGGATGACCCAAAGAGGGCCCAGGGAAACAGGTGTTATAGGAGGATCTTGCAGCTAGAGTTGAAATCCAGAGGCGGCCTGTGAAGTTGTGTTTTGTATCAACACTGGAAGTGAAAGAGAACCAGAGAATACCTCCGTCGCAGCTTATTCCTTTTTGTGAATGACTCCCAGCAACATTCCTTGCAACCTGGTTTCCTGGTTGAACTGTTAGTTTAATTCACATCCAAGCTGACAGCGCATCATTTTATCCTAAATACCTGTGAAGGCAATTGCTCGTATGTTAGGATCTAATTTTTCAGACCTTCTCTATTTGAAGATATAACCAAGATGTTTGTTTTCCTTTTTCTTAATTTAGCCCTATTTTCATATAATATATGAAGTAGAATATAATACAGCTGTTTTTATGAATCTGAAAGAAAACTCCCACTACTAGCCAAAGAATTCATTAGCACTGATTCACAAATATTAAGTCAATGGTGATCTATTTCATAATTGTGTAAATTTAGTAAATTTAGTGTATTTACTAAAATTAATGACATAGCCAGCATCTAACAAGCCTCTCAAGCCTGGAACCAATGTTATAAAACCCTTACAGAGGACAGTCTTTTTTTTGGCGGGGTGGGGGGCGGGTGGCTCTGAGATGAACAATTAGTGTTTCTAAAGGGAGCCATTTGTTTTGTCAAATGAAAAGGTTTAACCCCCATGTGTAGCCGTGCTTTTTCTCAGTCTGTTAATGCCTTTGTATTCTCTTTTCAAAGATGACAAAGGGAGTTTTTTGAACTATGTTTGCGGTTTTGCAAAGCAGGATCATCACAATCCAGGCCCGTTGCCAGGGTCGGACAGGAAGGGACTGTGGAGCAGTCCAGCTCCAACAAAGTCGTGATTCTGAAGATACGATTGGTGGATTTTTCCCTTCTTTCAAAAACCTGGGCATCCTGATGAGGAGGCTTAAGAAAAGTGACTGTAGTTGTGGGTGTGGTTGTTTTGGAAATAACAATGCTGTTCCTTCCCTGCATGCCAGGAAGATCTGGGGAGAAGAACCTGGCCGCACGTTTAACTCGATCACAGGGGGGTTTAGATGCTGGCCTTGTGGGCTTTTGCTGTATCCACACCCCTCCCATGGCAAAATTAAATTACAAATTTATGTCCCAGAACCTGATGCGAGTCAATATTTGAGGCTCCTACCACACATTAATGGCTGTGCTCCCGTGTTATCTGCTGACACCTGCCAGGTACTGCTTTCAAGCTAAGATGCAGTGATGGTTGGTTCCATGCTCGTTGGGATTTTGATGTTTTAGAAACATCCATATTCTTTTTGTTTAGAAAACAATTTGTTGATGTTTTAGTTCTGAATCAATAAAGGAAGTTATTTTGTGTGTCAGTTGGAATCTACATAATAACACACACAGAAGACCAGTATTCTCACATGCCTGTTCCCAAGATGTTCATGTTCTCCTGATAGCTTCATCCAGTACATCCTGCTATTTCTCAATGCACCTTGAACCAGTCTGCCCTGAGGTTTCCCAGTGGCATGGCCAGTAGCCAGGAAAGAATAATTCAGAATGTGATTCATTTTCATGGTGCCCAGACCAAAATATCAGCCAATTTAAAAGACTACAAACAACATTGAGAAGCTGTAGGAGGCACAAATCTGTCAAGTTGAAAGGTAGTATGATGTTCTAGAGCTCTGTGGTTTCCAGTCTAGTAAGAGGTAAGAAAACAGGAGCGAACAGAAGACAACAAAGGGAACAGTCAGCGAAGCTTGGGTGGGGCAGAGGGTGTTAAGAACAAGTATAGAAAAAACAAGTAGTAATGGAAAGAACAGAGCTGTTGTGCTCTGGGAATACTCTTACAATGAAAGGGGAAACTTCTCTAGATAATTGAGGAAGCTGAGCTTTATTCTAAAACAATTCCTGGCCGGCACCCAGGATACAACAGGAGTTCTAGTAATGGTTATACTTCACGTTCATTGAGCATTGCCAATGGTCCAGGCACTGTTCTTAATGCTAAGTTACCTCTAAGTGAGGTAACTCATTTAGTCCTCACACTATAACACCATGAAGTGAGGGCTTTATCCCTTCCATTTTACCTATGAGGAAACTGAGGCACAGAAATGGTACACACTGGGGCGCCTGGGTGGCTCAGTCGGTTAAGCGTCCGACTCTTGGTTTCGGTTCAGGTCATGATCTCACAGTTCCTGGGTTTGAACTCTGCATTGGGCTCTGTGCTGAGAGTGGGGAGCTTGCTTGGGATTCTCTCTCTGTCCCTCCCCAACTCGCGCTGTCTCTGTCTCTCTCAAAATAAATTTAAAAAAGAAAAAGAAATGGTACACAACTTCCCCAAGGTCACATAGCTAGTAAAAGGCAGAGCCTGGAGGAAAGTGCATGTCCTAGCAACCTTCCAGCATGGTCTTGGGAATATCAAGATGTAGGAGTTAACATGCTTTGAAAAGCTAAAAGCACTACATTAAGATAAAGGGTGGTATGTTGTTTAGAAATTCTAGAAGACAGAAATTGTTGGTCCTTAGCCCAGTCTTTAGGTCAGGAGTTTCGTATCACATACAAAAATTAAAGGCATTTGCTCAGAGGCCAAAATGAATGTAAAGCCATTTGCACTACATGCCTGTTGAGCCCCAGTGACTTGTTTATATCATGAACTACATTATGATACAAGCCAGCTGCAGGATGGAAGGTCAGGGCCAATTTGAAGCCGAAAGATTGTTCAGGTCGCCAACCGATAACAGTATCGTTCCTCACCTAAAGGTTTTTGCCATTCATTTTGGGGAAGTAGATCTTGGTAAGGAGTGAAATGGGGAAGGGGAATGGCCCCAGTACTGCTTTTCTGGCAGACCAGGAGTGGGGGCGGGAGGCACTACTTGGGGTGTGTGCAGAGCAATTGAGTTTTGCATACCACTCAAACCACTGATAAATCATTCAATCTTTTGGCACCCTCCACCCAACTAACCCCTCGAGAAACAAAGACGGCATTCAGATCTGGAGGTGAATGACCCTCCAGGGGGTGGAGCTGGCTCTCCCTCCCAGCACAGGGAGCCCCAAGCAGTCCAGTGAAGGGGTATTATCTTCAATGTTTTATAAACAGAAGAAAATGAGGCCCAGAGAGGTTCACATGCCCAACCGAGGATTTAAGCTTGTCTTCCCACTTCACACATTCAATACATATTCAAGCACTTGCTGTGTCCGGGGCTAGCACCGGGCCCTGGGAAAACAATGGCTTCCATCCTCATGGAACTGACAACCTGTGGAGGAGATAGACATGAAATAGTCACACCAGCGGATGTGAAATTTCAAAGGTGACAAGTTCCACTAAAACTTCCAGTAAGGACACTTGAGCGTATCAAGGAAGGCTTCCCTGAGGAAGTGATGTGAGCTGAAACTTGACAGGTGCCAACTGGGTGAAGATGGGGTTGAGATCCTATGTGGAGGACATGTGCACATGGCACGTGCAGAGGCCTTATGGGAATGGGCATGATGAGGGAAGAGTCTGATGGAAGGCCCAAGTGTCTGGAGGGCAGGAAGTAAGCGGAGGCAAGGTGCAAGATGAAGCTGGAGAGGCTGCAGGGACCAGACCCTGTAGGGCCTTCTAGACCACTTTAGAAGTTCCCAGAGCAATGGAACTTTTGAATGGTTTGAGACTTTGGGAAGTGACAGGTCGGTACTTAGCAACAGGTACTTAGCAACAACCACCCTGGGTGCAATGAGGAGGGTGTCCGAGCAGGTGTGGAGCTGCTGCAGACCAGCAAGAAGGTAATATGGATGAAAAAGAGACGCAGAGTTGAAGAGCTTTTTAGGAAGTAAAAAGAGTTCAACAATAGATTGTGTATAGAGAGTAAGGCATCCAGGATGGCTCCTGGGTGCTGATTTGGGTCCCTGGGTGGCTGGTAGAATCATTCGCTAAAAGACACTGTAAACCTGCGTTCTTCTCTCTATTCCACACTGCCTTGCGCTAAAGATTTGAAGGTGGTCACTATTTGTGCAAAAGCAAATAGGCTTATGAAGAGGTTTTCAACAAAGGGTAGTACTTTTAATGACTGAGGGGCACTGACGGCATTCAGCGGACAAATGGTGTGGAGGTTGCTGAACAGTCCTACAGAGTCCCACGTGTCAAGAATTGTTTCACCCTGAATACCAACAACACCCTTGAGGGGAAACACTGCATAAAATGCCAGATGTGTGTTGTAAGAAATAATGGGGGCAGGGTGGTGCCTGAGTGGCTCGGCCAGTTAGGCTCTTGATTTTGGCTCAGGTCATGACCTCAGAGCTCATGGGATTAAGCCCCAGGTCTGGCTCCGTGTTGACAGTGCAGATCCTGCTTGGGATTCTCTTTCTCTCTCTCAAAATAAATAAAAAACAAAAAAGAAATTATAGGATATTCTAGAGATATTTGGGGAAATTGCCCTGGCCTTTCCTCCCATAATACGATTCTTGGGATCAGATGAAGAATGGATAGGTGCCAATTATACCCATCTCATTTCTGACCTTAACCTTTTCTTTAGTGTGGCAGGGGTAGGAGTGGGGGGGGGGGGGGAAGGTGTAGATATCCATTAAGCTTTTCACAAGAATGTGAGTAAAAATGATGGCCTTCATTCAAAACTGTGTATACAACATTTCGCACCTGTCCTTCGCCTGCCCGATCCGTCCATTGTGTTGTTGGCTCCTTCTCACCTCTGTCCCATAACCCATCCATCGCTTTCTACCTCCTTAGTGTTTTGCTGCCCTCATAAAACAGGTCACTATGAGAAATTAACCTTGTTTCCTAGTAATCTGCCCCCATCGTTAGAAAGTGAATTGCGTGAAAGCAGTGTCTTCGCCCGTCCTGCTCTGCGCTGGAGCCCAGCTAGTGGGCTAGTGCCCAGTTGGGCGTCTAAGCTCGAAAAGAGGGAGTTTTCATGCTATTTCAGGGAGTCCATGGACCCTCTACAGTGCGCTCACAGGAACCGAGCAGGAAACCAGCCATTCCAAGCAGCACACTAGTGCACAGCCCGGCACACCCCCTTTACAGGCGGAGGATGCGGCGGCCTGCGCAGGCCCGCTTCTGGCCCCGCCCACGGCAAACGTCACCGCGGCCGTTACGCCGTTAAAGCGTCTCGGCGCGCGATTTAAAACCAGCTCCAGACAGGGAGAGCGAGATGGGGCCTCCCTGCCCAGGTGAGGTTGAGCGGGTGCGGGGTGCCGCTGGAAGGGGTCGGCGTGAAGCGGTGCTCCGGGCGGGCAGGGTCGGCGGGCGGACTGAGCGGGAGGTGCGGATATTCTCGGCCTAGTTGTTGGTCTTGGGCTCTGCTGGTGGAGGGAGAGGCAGGCGCCGAGAGGAAGAGGCGGGAAGGAAGAGTGGGGGAGGGGTGTGCCCCGCCAATCAGGACACGGCTTCAGTCGGCGTCCGGAGCGCGTGGGCCGATCCCCACTCCTCCGTACGGTCGCTGGGTGTGGGGCGACCTTTCCTGTAGGCTTCTATGCCGTGCGCGGTGTCTCTCCGTTGAAACGGTGGTTTCCCTGGGCCTGCCGTATGCTTCGCGTACGCGTGCATGTATTTTTGCATTCATTCAGTAAGCGCTGAGCGCTCCCTTTGGGCCAAACCCTCTGTCAGGTGCAGAGATACAGTAAAGAACAAAACAGATAAGATCCCAACCTCTTGGAGCTTGTATTCTAGTTGGGGAGCCAGTTAACAAACGAATGAATTGCGCATGAGGCTGAGTGCTGTGATTGAGAATAGCAGAGTAAGGGGAGGGGCCCCTTTCATTTGAGGATGCAAGGAAGGTCTTAGAGCAGAGACTGGGGAACGGGTTCTAGGTAGAAGAAGCAGGTGCGATAAAAGGGCCAGGAGAAAAGAGCCTGGCCTCCACTAGGACTAGCAACATTGTGCCTGAACAGTGAGTGAGGCCCTTGAGGTAGGCAGGGCCTTTGCAGGTCTCGGTAAAAGGTTTGGAAATTTAGAGTTACATTTTGGACGTGGTAAATGACTCATGTGAGAGACTGTTGAACGGGTCAGTAAACATTGGGATAAGAGTTGGACACTCCGGGGAGTGATATGGGCCACTCAGGGAAGTGGCCCGCAGAATCAGGAACAAATTCGGACATCATCATCATATAGATCATAAAACCATGGGAACAGGTGAGAACGCTAGGAAGACCCTGTAAGAAAAGACACTCAGGACCAGCATTTAGAAGCTAGATAGAGAAGGGGGAGCTTGAAAAACCGTCAGAAGAGAGCGGTGACATAGAAACCAGGAGTGTTTCAAGAAGCACTTGAAGGGTTTTCATCTGTTTCACATGCTGCTGAAACCCTACAGAGAGATGAAGCCTGAAAAGTAGCCAGAAGTTGTAGGTGATAGTAACAAGATAGTTTTCATAAAGTGGTGGGGGTGGTAGCCAGACATAGAGGTTTGAAAAACGAATGGGAGGTAAGGAAGTAGATGTAGAAAGTGTCTTTGAGCTCAGTAATCATCTGAATGAGAGAAATCTGAGGAGTATTCCAAGAATTGAAGCGTGCCTCTGATCCCCATCTTGAGTTTCCCTCTTAGGTTCCTCCTTCAGTGCTTCCCTATTTCTGTTAAAGTCTTTTGTCTCAAGGTCCAACTCCCCTTCTTCTCTGGAAGCGCCCTCATCCAGATAGTAACAAGTCCTCTTGATTCATTCTCTAAATATGTCTCTTGCCTCCTTCCTTTTCTATTTTTTCTTTCTGTTCCTTTTGTTTGTTTTGACCTCACCTCAGAGTTAATGTTAAACATACTCTTCAGCTTGTGGGAAGCTATCAGGGGAACATGTGAAGTTCTTCTTGTATTTTATTTATTCCCTTTTATCCCTATACACCACTTTTGAAAAAAATTAATGTTTTTTTTTGAGAGAGAGAGGATGTGAAGGGGGTCGGCACTGACAGCAGAGAGCCCCATGTGGGGCTTGAACTCACGAACAGTTGAGATCATGACCTGAGCTGAAGTCAGACGCTTTAACTAACTGAGCCTACCCAGGCGCCCCAATTAATGTTTTTATTTTTAAGTTTATTTCTTTTGGGAGAGACAGAGTGTGAGCCGGGGAAGGGCAGAGAGAGGAAGAATCCCAAGCAGTCTCTGTGTTGTCAGCGCAGAGCCTTACTCAGGGCTGTAACTCACAGAACTGTGAGATCATGACCTGAGCTGAAATCAAGAGTGGGACGCTTAACTGACTGAGCCACCCAGCGCCGCACCCCCCCCCCTTTGCCACTTATGTTCCCTTCCCCTTACATGGGCAACACTTAGTGTTAATTGTGTATCACTTTTTTTTTTTAATGTTTGTGGTTTTTTTTGTTTTTTTTTTGTTTTTTTTTTTGAGAGAGAGAGAGACAGAGCATGAGCAGGGGAGGGGCAGAGAGAGAGAGAGAGGGAGACACAGAATCCAAAGCAGGCTCTAGGCTCCGAGCTGGCAGCACGGAGTCCGATGCGGGGCTCGAACCCACGAACCATGAGATCATGACCTGAGCTGAAGTTGGACGCTTAACTGACTAAGTCACCCAGGAGCCCCTATATTCTTTACTTTTCACTGTCTGTCCCTCATGTCTCTCATGTCCTTGTTCCCCTCCTTACTTAGCTTACATTCCCTGGTCAATCACTCTGTTTCATACGCTTCTAACCCCTTCTAGCCTTTTGCCCTCTTCTGGCCTCTGTATACTTTCTTGATAAAATCACAATCCTGATTAATTCCAACTCTGCCTACTCTCCCCTTGCCCCTGCTCACTTGATGGTCTCAAGGGGACCCTAAAGCTGCCCAGCAGTCATGCTGTATTCCCTTGTTCATCCACTCTCCTTCTCCTAGATGGCTATTCCATACCTTCCTTTCTCTCCTGAAATCTCCAGTACCTCCTCCCTGGCCCTCACCCTTAGCTACTGCGTTTTGGTTTTTATGTGCTTCTTATTTTACTAAGAAAATTAAAACAGTCCAAAAGGAACATCCACAAATGCACCGTTGTGCTTGCTCCCTTACCTTGTATCTCTGTGTTGTCTGGCTTCCTTTCTCTTGCTGTGGATGGGCTTTCTGTAAGGAAAAGCAATGCTCTTACTTCCTTGAATGCATTGTTCCTTGAATGCATTGTTCAGTGACTTTTACCCTTTATTCTGCATGATCGCTGTGAATAGTGCCCCCCACCACCACCAAAGATACCCGGAACCTTTTTTTTTTTCCCCCCAACGTTTATTTATTTTTGGGACAGAGAGAGACAGAGCATGAATGGGGGAGGGGCAGAGAGAGAGGGAGACACAGAATCAGAAACAGGCTCCAGGCTCTGAGCCATCGGCCCAGAGCCCGACGCGGGGCTCGAACTCACAGACCGTGAGATCGTGACCTGGCTGAAGTAGGACGCTTAACCGACTGTGCCACCCAGGCGCCCCAATACCCGGAACCTTTGAATATGGTATCCTTATGTGGTAAAACGGACTTTGCTGGGGCACCTGCCTGGCTCAGTTGGAAGAGCGTGCAACTCTTGAATTTGGGGCTGTGAGTTGGAGCCCCATGTTGGTTGTAGAGGCTACTATATATATATATATATATATATACACACACACACACACACACACACACACACACTAATACAAGATTATAATTTGAAAAGGACTTTGCAGATATGATTAGGTTAGGGGTCTTGAGATGGGGAGATTATCCCAGATAGTCTGGATGGGCCCAGTGCACTCTCAGTGGTCCTCATAAGAGGGATGCAGGAGGTTCACAGTCAGAAGGCAATGTGATGACAGAAACAAGAGGTTGGAGTGATGGGACGAATGTAGGCAGGCTCTAAAAGTTGAAAAAGATAGGGAAGGAGATTCTTCTCTGAAGCCTCCAGAAAGAACACAGCCCTGCTAACACCTTGATTTTAGACTCTGACTCCAGGACTGCAAGAGAATACGTTTGTATTGGTTTAAACCACTAAGTTTGTAGTAATTTGTTAATAGCAGCAATAGGAAACTAATACAATTTCTTTGCTTCATTCTCTCTACTAAGCTGGAGTTTTCCCATCTTAAAATTAATTTCTCAACCTCACTTCCCTTTCAACTGCTTCCCTCCCATTTTAGTCCTTCCTTATTACAACATAAGTCCTTGAAAACCTTGTCTCCATTTACTGTCTCCCAGTTTCTCTTCTCCTATCTTCCCTGGAATCTATGCCTGTTTGACTTTCTCCTCCCGCTGCTACCCTAGGAAAATGGCTATTGTCGAGGTCACCAATAAACCTCCAGGTAGTTAAATCCACTGATTGATTCTCAGCCCTTCTCGAATTTGACCTCCTTTCAGACCTCATTAATTTGTCAAGGAAGCATCAGAAGGCCGTCATGCCAAGAAAAACGTAAACTATAGAGGTTCTAGCCATGGAATATTCGAGTTGGAAAAGATCTTGGTGGCAAATGTGCAGTGAACTTCCACCCCAGGAGAGTCCCCAAGCCCACTTTAGAATAGGAAATGTGCCGTGGAAGGTTTGTTGAGCAAGTGTTTTGCTCCATCATCGTCAGCCACAATGAATACCTTTTTCTTCAGAAATCCGTGGGCACCCCCACAGTACCTCCTCACCTTCAGAACGCGTGTTCTCGATGCCCCTGCCTCGGAAGGCCCCTCTCAATACTCCTGGCACCCCCGTCCTTGAAGACTTTCCCCAGAATGACGACGAAAAGGAGCGACTGCAGCGGAGGCGCTCCCGAGTCCTGGACCTGCAGTTCAGTGCAGACTCGCCTCATTTGCTAGCCTCCCCATCGAGCAGGTGAGTGCATTCGGGGCTGCCTCCATTGGGTGGCTGTTCTGACGTGGGTTACGTGGGTCTGGCATCTCCACAATACCATGTGGGATTCTGGATCCAGATTTTGAAAAGTTAGGGTATCATGGATCCTTGCCAGAGTTTTTTGTTTTTGTTTTTCGTGTAGGAATATTGACGTTTCAGCCACGATTCCTAAATTTACAAATACACAGATTACAGAACATTACTCCACCTGTATCAAACTATCCACTGAAAATGTGAGTATCTGGGGCGCCTGCGTGGCTTAGTTGGTTGAGTGTCCGGCTCTTGGTTTCGGCTCAGGTCATGATCTTGCTGGTTCATGAATTCGAGCCCCATGTCAGACTCTGCTCTGGCAGCACGGAGCCTGCTTGGGATTCTCTCTCTCTCTCTCTCTCTCTCTCTCTCTCTCTCTCTCTGCCCTTCCCCCCCTTGTGCTGTCTCTTTGTCAAAATAAATTTTTAAAAAAGTATTAAAAAAAAAGAAAAATGTGAGTATCTGCTGGATTATCAGTGAAGATACTGCAACTTGATCACAAGGGAAATCTATCCTTGATTCTGTGGAGAACACGCAATTGATGATAATTACGTGCTTTCATTGTCCAGCGACTCTTCTTAATGCTAATATTTTTCTGTATGCTTTTACTGTTTCTTATGGGCCTTTTATGCTCTTTTTGATAAGGTTGCCTGCCACCTGCAGCGTATCTAGAGAGGCAGCATTGCTTAGGGGTTAATAGTGTGAGTTCTAGAGCTAGCCTCTGTTGGAATCCAGCCCCTGCCATTCACAAACTGTATAGTATCGGCAAGTCGCCTAAGCACTCTGCTGCATTGTCCGCTGTAAAATGAGAATGTGACTAGTACCTGCCTCCTAGAGTTGTTCTGAGGGTGACCGAGTCCCTTCGTGTGCAGTGCTTAGAACAGGGTCTGCGTACAGTGAAAACTCAGGAAGTGTGCTGTCACCCTCTGGGCCTTGAGAATGGGGAGATACATGTATGGATTTAGCCCTGTCATCAAGTGTTTGTGGGAATTGATACCTGTGGTGAGATGTGGGCTGTTACTTTGTAAAAGCGTAGCTTCCTCTATTAGGGTAGCATTATTTACATGAGCCTAGGCTATAAATAACAAACCTACGTTTTTCTGTTTTCAGAAAATTACTACCAAGAATGCTTTTGGTTTGCACTTGATTGATTTCATGTCAGAGATTCTTAAACAGAAAGACACCGAACCGACCAACTTTAAAGTAAGAAGGATGTTCACCTTCTCTTGGATGTGAATTAATGATGATTATTTCTGATATTTAGCACAACCCTGTACTTGAATTCTGCAAATACATGAGAACCTTCCTTGTATAAGACATTTTATTAGCTTCTTTACTTTCTTTCCTAAACTGATGAAATAGAGATCTCTTTCTGTTATATTTTGTTTATTCCCTGTCAGTCTTAGGGGAATCTTTGTCATTTTTTCTTAAGAGCAAGTAAATATTTTACAAAGCTTGCTGTGTTTTTGCTTGTTCAGCAGTTCCTTTTTATGCCTCCAGTGAGTATAGCTCTGCTTGTTTGACTAGGTGGCCGCTGGCACTCTGGATGCCAGCACCAAGATCTACGCTGTGCGGGTGGACGCTGTCCATGCCGATGTATACAGAGTCCTCGGGGGGCTGGGCAAAGATGCGCCATCTCCAGAGGTAGAGAACCATGATGCAGGTATGTGGGTTCGGATCTGGATTTAAGGGGCTTTCTTAAGGATGTAGCAGGTAGTGATTTGAGTAATATGTTGGAATGAAGTCGTAGGAAATCAATAATCTCATTCGACTGAAGACATGAACATTTTCAGAATTGTATATGAGAAGATCGTTAAGCCCTAGAGTTATTTTTCTTCAAAAAAGAGAAGAACCTTATTAAAACTTTTGGCTTTTATTTAGGCAAGATTGAGTAAACATCACCAAGTGGGGGAGCTTCTGATTTGGGGGGGGCTTTAGAAATTGGCTTGTATTAGAAGCCAAATACTTAAGGTTTCTCCCGAAGCTGTGGATTAGTTTTTGAGAGAGAGGCAGAGCATGAGCAGAGGAGGGGTAGAGAGAGAGGGAGACAGAATTTGAAGCGGGCTTCAGGCTCTGAGCTGTCAGCATGGAGCCTGACATGGGACTCAAACTCACGAGCCACGAGATCATGACCTGAGCCCAAGTCAGACGCTTAACTGACTGAACCACCCAGGCGTCCCTGAAGCTGCGGATTAGATGAGCCTGTTGCTTTGAGAGAATGGCACATTCCAATTATGATTGCTCTTTAGAGGTTTGAAGAACATGAGTTAATTAGTTAAGTTACGTGCTCCAGAGCAATCCTTGCAGTACCTAGTCTTATTTCTTCTTTCAGATGGAAGTGCTACTGAGACAGGAACAACCAAGAAGGCTCAAAAGCCAAAGAAGAAGCACTCCTGCAAAACCATCGAACAGAATATAAGCAACCTCAATGTCTCTGAAGCAGATCGGAAGTGTGAGGTGAGGAACTGTGTGCAGTGTGGTCTCTGACTAATTCAGAGCCTCAGTGGCTGAAACTCGGCAGAGCCAAGCCTGCCCGGTATGCGTTTGCTTAGGCCTCAAGGGAGTAAAACATATAAGTGGCATCTGCATTATCATCCCTTAGCTTTATAGTGAAGACTGACAGGTATAAGTCCCTGCTTTCCCCACAATACTTCAGAATGATTGAGTCGAAAGAGATGGCAAATTACCAAGGACTCTAATTGACCATACCATTAATTTTCTTTCCTAGTACATGCAGCAAAGATAATGATGGCTAACTTTTAGTGTGCATTTACTGGGCACCCTGTACTGCCCAAAGCCTGTGAGCTGAGCTGTGTTACCTCGCTTGAGGTACAGGGCGTTAAGTAACTTGCCCAAAATGATACAGCTAGTAAGCAAGCTGGGATTTGAAACTAAGTGGCCTCGCTCCAGAGTCCTTGCTGTAAACAGCCTTACGATCTGGCAAATCCTAAGGAATCTGCTTAAAGGCAGCCAGAGGCTTCATTTATCTTTAGCATAGTTAATTTAAAGCAAAGGTGTTGATACAAGCTTTTTTAAAATTTTGCTATTAAAAACAGTATCTCCGTGAACATCCTTGTACATATTTGTGCTCTTCTGAGGATGTATCTGTAAGAAAATTCTGAGTCATAGAATTTCCATCGGGTTGTACCAATCTACTATGCCACCAACAGTGGACTAGATTACATTCTCCTACTTCCATGACATTTGTAAATGGCAGTTAAGGTCAAGAGACTGGAATTGATCACCAGAATGAGCATATGTAGAAAAAGGACTGAGCCCTGGGATACCCCAATCTTAAGAATTCAAAGAGCCAAAGAAGAAACATTCAGTAGGTAGGAGGAAGACCAGGAGGGTGTGGCACCCAAATGAGAAGGTGTCAGGGAGGAGGGAGTGATCAGCTCTACCAAAGTGGCAACCTGGGGCCACTGGTATTCTTGGAGAAGGAAGGGCCTATGGAGCTGAAACTCAGACCAAGGAAGGGGTGCTGCTTGGCTCAGTGTCCCTGAGTTTGGAAGAGGGGCTTGTGGGACCCAGGACCCAGACCTCTGAGGAAGGCATTCTGGTTGGTGCTGGTGTCTGTGAGGGGCACACAGTGAGGCTGGTTCTGTGAGTGTGAGTAAAAGTGCAAATTGAACTCAGCTAGTGCATCTGGGGCGAAGAAGTCCTGCTGGGTGACAGCAATAGGAAGCCTACAGAAAGAAGAAAGTCCCTTCTTGTAGCCTTGCAAGCTCCCTCTAGTGTCCCCTACTGGTGGAGCCGAACAGGGAGCTGCTGGCAAAGCCCAAATGTGGTCCTAGAGCTAGCATCACAGAGCGGACAATACAAAGTTGGTTTGGGTCTGAGAAGCAATACCTTAATAACTGGCAGAGAGGTAAAGTGTCACAATATCTACTTCCGAAAAGGTTCGGTGGGAGTGGCAAGGAGAGAAAGCAGATATGCAAAATGTTACCCAATGGGGAATCTACATAAAAGTTACACAGAGGTTCTTATTACTATTTCAACATTCTTGTAGGCTTGAAATTTTTTTTAATAAATGGGGGCAAACAAATGGCAAGAGAGGAGTGAAGACACTATAAGCTGTTCTTTTGAAGAGTTTTGCTATAATTTGGAACAGAGTAATGGGTGGCAAGTGGAGAAGAAAGTAAGGTCTAGAGGGTTTTCTTGGTTTTTGCTTTTTTTAATGGGAGAATTAACAGCATGTTTACTTGTTGATGGGAACAGTCTAGTGGAGAATGGAGGAGACTTGCTCAAGTAGAGTCTTTGAGCTCATGAGAAGGGAAGGGAATGGACAGTGTCGACAGAATTTGGCTAAGGAGCACCCATGGCTGGTGAGAGATGGCATGCAAGTGTGCACGTGTGGGAGCATTCCAGGTAGTCCCTTCTGGTTGTGTCCCACCAGCACCCGCCCACCCCCCCCCCCCCACCCCCATTGAAAATAGGAAGCCAGACCATCAACTGACTGTGTGGAAGAGGAAAGGTAAAGGTTTGAGGAGAGAAAAAGGTAGGAGGGTGGGTGAGCAAGTGGACCGGGGAAGTAGAGTTTGCTTGCCAGACAATACTCATGGTTGACTTGAAGGCCGTGGCAGATGGATATAAAGTAAGTTCAGTCAACGTGACTTTGTGTGTTTCTCCGACAGTGGTTAGCTGTGTGGGTGCGAGCGTGAAGCGGGCAGAAAGCTGGATTTAATACAGGATTGTGTTCAGCTGAACCAGTGTGACACAGCTAGAAAGGAGCACTGGAGTGAAGATCATGTGTGAGGGGGTGGTTACGATCGGTGTTTATGGAACTTTGGTGGGGAAAAGAGGGACAGCATAAAGCCGTATGGTCAGTGGTTGTAGGGCCTGGTGGGTCAAAGACTTCTTGGTGTTAGAGACAAGAAGGTGGTGGCTGGAAAGATGTGAGGTGACTGTCAGGGGCACTTAGAGTTGAGCAACAGAGAGGCTGCAGTCATGGTTAGGATTCAATTCAGAGAAGAAGAAAGGGAGTAAAAGACAGGAGGTGTGGGGTTCATGCTGGGATCTCTGGAAGTCCTGGGATTTTCAGGATGAAGCTCAAGACCATTGAAGGAGAGGATATCAAGGAACTGAGAGGCCAGAGTGCTGGATGGATGGATAGATGGATATTGAAACCACCAAAAACTATGACAGCAGTAAAATTGGAGAATAGTAATGAGCCAAGAGTGCATATTAAGATCTCCCAAGAATTGGGTAGACCTGGAGATTAGAAGGCGATTGAAAAACATATGGGCATGGGGCGCCTGGGTGGCGCAGTCGGTTAAGCGTCCGACTTCAGCCAGGTCAGGATCTCGCGGTCCGTGAGTTCGAGCCCCGCGTCGGGCTCTGGGCTGATGGCTCAGAGCCTGGAGCCTGTTTCCGTTTCTGTGTCTCCCTCTCTCTCTGCCCCTCACCTGTTCATGCTCTCTCTCTGTCCCAAAAATAAATAAACATTGAAAAACATATGGGCAGAGGGTGGTGAGGTCTGACCTTATATTATGTTCAAAGCTGAGGGTTTTAGGACTTGGGAAGGAGAGTAATCTGGAAGCAGCGATGAGGAACAAGGAACTTCACCTATCCCACATCTAGGCCAGCGGTCGGTTGGAGAGCTGTGGAAGAGGAAGCAGCCGCACTGGTGAGCCTGCAGGGAAGCAGTGTCCTTGGGCAGACAGCAGGTTTCATTAGAGCAGTGCCCCTCAGCGTTTTGTCATTCTCTTCCTCCTCCAGAGCCTTTAAAAAAAATTTTTTTTTTTTTCAAACGTTTATTTATTTTTGGGACAGAGAGAGACAGAGCATGAACGGGGGAGGGGCAGAGAGAGAGGGAGACACAGAATCGGAAACAGGCTCCAGGCTCTGAGCCATCAGCCCAGAGCCCGACGCGGGGCTCGAACTCACGGACCGCGAGATCGTGACCTGGCTGAAGTAGGACGCTTAACCGACTGCGCCACCCAGGCGCCCCCCAGAGCCTTTTTAGATATTGTCTTCCTACCCCCTGCCCTGAAATGAATTATAAAGGAATAAGATTTTGTCAGGTAAGTTTGAGGCTTAGAACCACAAGTTATTATAACTTCTGAGATTTTTTTTCACCCTCTCCCAGAACCAGTTTTCACTTCCTTTAGAATGATATCACCCCCATTGAAAATGAATGAGTTACAGCTGGTAGGTGAAGAAAGAAGTGGGGGAATGTAGGGAATTTCGGTGATGACTGACCGAGTCTAGAGGGCCCTGGCAGAAATTATCAATTGTTAAGAGAGGAGGGTGGGGCCCAAAAAGGGGATGTCAGAGCTATATAGGGTTTAGAGCCTGGGAAATGTAGAATCCTGGGGGGTCCTGGGTCTTTTATACGTAACTAATAAATAAACTAAATAGAGGGTAATAATGAAATTAGTCCTGGTGGCCTCATGGCAGATGGTAGTGGTAGAGGCTGAGCATGCGGGGGGCTAGGAGAGAGGAGCCTTGCCAGTCTTATTCTGAGTGGTGGGGCAGTTCTTCTCTGGACTTGCCTGGAGGCTCTAGCCTGTGCTAGTGTGAGGACTGTGTGTGAATTGGCAGGATGGGGCCTGAGGAAGGTGGATCCACTGAGGCCAAGGCCAAAGAGGGAGGGGGAAAAACAAGGGTGGCGGGTGCTTTGGGGAGAGAGAGTTGTATTTATCAATGTGTCAGCATTGACCTTGGGTAGTGCCAGATTTCTAGGCAGGTGATGTAAAGTTCAGATCCTAGTTCCACTGTCTTAGCTGTGTGGTTTGGGAAAAGACTCTGAATCTCATTTTGTTAAATTGTGAGAACAGGTGACATTAGTCCCATCCACATATGGGTTTTGTGGTAGTGAATCTGTTCCTAGCAAACTGCTTTTTATCCGTAGTGGTATGTTGCATACATCTGAAGAGAAGCCATATAATTCTTTCCCACCTTCCTGTCCCCTCCCCAGTTCTCCATTTTCCCCCTTCTTACATCCAACTTCAGCTCTTACAGAAAATTCTGTTGCCAATCATCTTTTTTCTGACCAGGTAGACCCAGTTCCAGGGAGCCCGAGGAAGCTTGCACTAACTACCCTTTCCCGTTGTTCTAAAGAGAGAATGAGAGAGCAAGCAGTGCTGCTCCCTCTAAGCCTGTGGTGGTCAGCTACATCTAGGCCAAGTGAAATCATTCGTCTTTCGTTGTTGGGGTTTTTTTTTGTTTTTTTTTTAAGTTTATTTATTTTGAGGGTGGGGACAGGCAAAGAGAGGAGAGAGAAAGAATGTGAAGCTGGTTCTGTGCTGAGAGGAGAGAGCCCAATGCGGGGCTCGAACTCACAAACTGGGATTATGACCCAGGCTGAGTTGGATGACTAACCGACTGAGCCACTCAGGAGCCCCATCATTAGTCTTGAAGAAACACCAAGTACCCCATCCTAGAAAGTATTTTTTTGCTCTGTAATCTGCCGTAATGGCCCAAAGCCCAATTTGGAAGATAAACAAGAGGGAGAGGTTGTCACAAACCTAAAATTTGAAGTTTCAACTGTTTCTTGAACCCACATTCTCTTGGAGATGGCATGGAGATGAGAAAGCAAATGTTCTGTGGGTGTGTCTAGACCAGTTGAGAACTCTTATTTGTGTATGAGCTGATCTGTTTTGGACACAGCTCTCTGTGTGCAAAATGTTTGCTGTCATGAGAGATTCCAACCTGATTATGCTCCAGTTCTTTAAACCAGGAGAGCACAAATAGATACAATGAAAGGAAGTTCAAGGCACATAGTATAGGAAATCAGAGTGGGTGGAGGTCAGAATTGATGGAAGAGGTGAAATTTGAAACTGGGCCTTAAAGGAAAGGTAGGTATTTTCAGATGGAGATTGCCAGGAAGGTGATTCTAGGCAGCTAGGCAGCTGGGTGGTTTATAAGTTTGTCTGGAGCCAAACTAGAGTTTGTCTAGTATTTACTCACACAGCTGAAACCACCTAGGCTTTACCATGCAGTTTGTTGTCTACCAAGGTCTCTTTTTACTCTCTCTTTTCCTTGCTGTGGACCCTTGTTTCAAAAGGTTGATCTACCCAAGGTACCTGGCTATCTCAGTCTTTAGAGCATGTGACTCTTGATCTTGGGGCTGTGAGTTTCGGCCCCATGGTGGATGTAGGGATTACTTAAAAAATAAATAAATACATAAATAAAAGACAAAAGCTTTATCCAAACTATGCAGTTAGCAATAATTCATTTTCCCATCAAATTACTCAAAGATGTTAGTCAAGACCATTGTTCTTACACTAGCATGATGTAATTCTAGACAAAAGTGAGGAAAACTAGTGTTTTTCAGTTTTATTTTAGCATTTACAGTTTCTGCATTGACTCTTTGAAATGCTGAGTTTCATTAACTACCCACACAGGACCTCAAAGGGTGTGGGGCTCCAGGTGGGAAGCCAATGGTCTGGGTAGCATCTTAGGAAGGGAATGGGAATAGCAACACTAGTATTTTTGGAATGGGAAATGAGAAAGACCAGAGGCAAGGGTTAACTTAGGCGTGGGTTGTATTGGTGGCAATAGGGGTGAAGAAGGAAGGGATAGATGGTAGAGATGTGCGGGGAGGAAAACTTGCCAGGCTGTGTGACTGGGTGAGCGGTAGGGAGACAGGAAGAACGTGGAGGTGATATATGTGATACTCGGGCTAGGAGGATGGTGAGACAGGTTTATTGGGAAGGCGAGAGGAGAGTCTTGGTTCTGGTGGGGCCAGGCTCAGAGCTAAGGGGGCCAGGAAAGAGCCAGAGAGCCACATCTGTCATCCCACCTGAGGCCTCTTCTCTCCGTAGTAGCTACACCCTGAGACATAAAACCTGTGAATCCAGTACCCAACCTGTTTCCTGTCGCAGGGCCACCTGTACAATCAGGTGACTTCTAACCTCTTGCCACACGTGCGTGTGCCTTGCTCTGTCCTTGTTCTCGTGCTCTGTGCCCTGTTCTGCCTTTGGGACTGGTGTCATGTGGCCGTGCCACTCCTACTCCTTATCTCAACCTTGGGAGCCTTCTTACAGCCTCTTCCATGTTTTACCCATCCATCTAGTCCTGCTGACTCTGCCTGTCTTTCCCCTCAGTCTCTTTGTGTGTTCCTTCAAATCTGTGAAAATATTTCTGTTCAGAGTAATAATGGGATCTTGTGAACAGATCCCTCATATAGGTTTTCTAAGTCCACAGAATTTGTTGTGATAGCATTCTACTAGAGACAGCTATTTGAAAACAGTGACTTATGGAAAGAGACCAGCAGAGGGATACTGTCTGTGTAGATTATAAACAGATTGACACAGTAGAAGCTTGTTCCCATTTACCGTGTACTTGAGCACTATGCATTTATTCATCTGACCACACACAGGCTTCCTTTTCAATTGGTATCTGCTAGGATGAGATTCTACCTATCAGAAAGCCCTCGACCTGTTTGGATCATGTGCAGAGATACTTCAATCCAGCATATGCAGTTGTGTATAAGTAGGGTCCAGTGAATGAGATTTTATATTTGCTTTGGCTGCATTCCATAATTCTTCGGTTCCCTCTGTTTTTACGTTCAGATTGATCCCATGTTTCAGAAGACAGCAGCCTCGTTCGATGAGTGCAGCACAGCGGGGGTATTTCTCTCAACCCTTCACTGCCATGACTACAGAAGTGAGCTGCTGTTTCCTTCCGATGTCCAGACTCTCTCCACTGAAGAACCCCTGGAGTTGCCAGATTTAGGTTGGGTAGAAATGACAGATTTAAAGGGTGAGTACACATAGTGCGTCTCACCAGAGCATTTCAGTCATCAGAAAAGTTTCCGTACAGCCCTGGAGTGTAATAAGCCTGTCATTATGTTGCTTGGTTAAATTACCAGAAGGTGCCTCTGGAATGCCAAATTGGGCATCCTTTTGGGAGAAACTAACTTCTCTTCCTCTCTGCAGCATGGAGTCTAAGAGTAGTAAGTAGCTGATGCCCACCTGGTCTATATGTGTCGCATCCCTCGTGTGCCCCTGTCAGCAGCCAGCTTGCACAGTCACGTTTTAGAGCCCTGGGCTAAGCCTGGCCTGTCACAGTTTGGACTTGGGAAAGGAGCTTTAAAATAGGCTTTTGGTGAGTCAGGGAGGCCTTGTTCTTTTGTTACCAATTTAGGGGGTCCTGAGGAGAAGAGGGCATTGTGAATTATTTTCAGACTCCACTGTGGTGGTCTGAGAATGGACCTGTCCTTTTGTTAACTCCTTATACTGGCTTGGAAAGGGTTTTATCCCCCCTCCCATCCTACCGTCCATACCTCTCTGAATCATCTGAGAAATTGTGACAGCCGTGAGTGGGGGGATGGCAGGTGCGGGAATGTGGTAGCTACACTTGTGTGCAGTCTTTTTTATGTGTTGCATGAAATTGGTCCTCCCCCCCACCCCCCTGCCCCCAGGGCCACACAGATGTTACGGTGCCCATTTTCATCCTTTCTATTCTTGTATAAAGTTTTTTTTTCTTTTTTTTGTTTTTTGCTTTGAGAGAGAGTGCACACGTGCACATGTGTGAGCAGGGGAGGGGCAGAGGGAGAGAAACTTAAGCAGGCTGCGCGCCCAGCATGGAGCCTGATGCAGGGCTTGATCTCATGAACTGTGAGATCATGACCTGAGCCAAAATCAAGAGTCAGACACTTAACCGACTGAGCCACCCAGGCGCCCCGATTCTCATCTAAAATTTTCTAAGTACAGCTGTTTTGTGCTCATGATCTATTTCCAAGTTTATGCTCCCAACTGGGACTTTAATCTTGTGAGGTAACTAGTTTAGTTTGGGACTAAAATAAGTAGCATTGCATGATTGGTTGTGCAGTTAGTACACTTTTTTTTTTTTTTTTGAGAGAGAGAGAGAGTGAGCACAAGCAGGGGAGGGGCAGAGCGAGCGAGGGAGACAGAAGATCGGAAGTGGACTCTGTGCTGACAGCAAAGAGCCCAACGTAGAGCTCAAACTCCCGAGCTGCAAGGTCATGGCCTGTGCTGAAGTCGGACACTCAACTGACTGAGCCACCCAGGTACCCCCAGTTGGTATACTTTTTGGAAGGGTTTTTGATTTCCCAGCTATAGCATAGGGGCACAGAGTCCATTTCAGAGTCAAATGTCTGTGCTTCAGGTTTCTGCCCTAATGTTTCAGTAATTCTTGGAATGCCAATGTGGAGCCTGCTTCCAGTGTGGGTATGTCTTTGGAGCACCACCCTCTCCCTGGACAGAAGTCTGTGACCTGGAGCTTGGCCTCCAGCCAGCCTCTGCCACAGAACAAGAGGCAACTGAGCCTCCCATCTCCATCGTGCTGCTCTGGTCGTTCTGAGCAGGGAGGAGTGTGCTCCATCCACATTCTTTGCCATCGTCCCTCTTTGCCATCTTCTGTTCTCTCCAGCGCCCTTGCAACAGTGTGTGGAAGATTGCCAGATCTGCCCTTCCCTGGCCGGGTTCCAGTTCACTAAATGGGACAGCGAGGCACATAATGAGGTGAGTTCAATTTTTAGACTTGTAAGGGCTCTAGGCATTTGTCCAACTGCTCATGGTTTCAGTGAGATGGCCCAAGACAAGTCCTGCCCAGTGAGAACCAAAACTGTGGCATCATTTTTATTTGGCCAAGAGTATAGAAAATATTTCCCTTGGCCCTTCTGTAAGGACTAAAACCTGGGGGCTAGGAATGGAGGGTGAGGCAGCCCTGTCATTCCTGGGTGTGCATTTTTTTAATTAGCTTTACCCTCTAACATGGTTAATTCCAGTCCTCTGGTCTCAGGCTGCTGTCAGGCTCGAGGAATTTCCTGCTCTTCAGGGTTGAGTCCCTTGGCACAGAGTTTCCTGAGAAATTGTCATGTGTAGAGCTTTCCTCTGTATATTTTTAGTATGGCCCCCTTTAGCCTACATACTACCACTTCCAGAATAAATGGTCTCCATGGAAAACAGTTTTCTCTAAACATGTAGTTAATGGATACAGATTCCTGTTTCATGTTTTACAAAATGTGCCTGATGACAATACAGCTTCATCCTGTGCTGCACAATATAAACTTCCTCAGCGCTTTACTATCGTGAGAACGTTGGCTCTGGGGAGGTGGGAGGAGAGGCTGGAAACTCGAATTTTGGGATGAGAAAGGAGTCTGTTCCTCCAGCGGTGGCTGGGGTGGCCGTGGGAATGGGGAGTACTAGAGAACCCTCTCTTTGTCCTCTCCAGTCCGTGTCTGCCCTGGTAGACAAGTTCAAGAAAAACGAACAGGTGTTTGACATCAACGCCGAGGTAGAGGAGGATGACTGCGGGGATTTTCCTGATGGGCCCATGGAGGACGACTTTGATGCGAATGACGAGCCTGAGCACAGCATGGCTGGGGACAACGCTGAGTTCAGGAGCTGGAAGGAAACCTGCCACACTCACAGCTGCCCGTAAGGCTCTCAGGGCCACAGATGTTTCCAGCGGAGTTTTCCATTTGTTCTTTCCCTGCTGAGACAGTCGAATTTCATCTCTGAGACTGGCTAGGCTGGCGTGCTGGCCATGTAGTCCACACAGGCTGAGCCGTTCTGACTCACGGAATCACACCTGCCTGTGAATTTGGCTCAGCAACTTAGTGGTTATAAAACTGACACTGTGGGAGTTTGTAAGGATAGAACTAAAATATGTAAAGTGCTGGAAAAAAGTACCCGGGATACAGGAGCTACTTCAGTGGTGTCTCTTGTTACGTGTTTTGGTAGCGCAGAGTGTGCTTTCTTTCTACACATGATGCATAGTCTGGCTTTTGGCTACATCCCTGCATGTCACTTATAGACACAAACAGGCTTATGTGCTGCTTACAGAAACAGTGGCCCCTGCCTCTTCAGGGTCAAGCAAAGAAGGGGGGCTGGGCAGTGTTCAGTTACCAGATAGGCAGATAGGCAGACCAGGGATAAGCAAAGCAGGGGAAACTAAATAAGCAAATAAAACTGAGCATATTGGGCAGGAGGAATTAGCCTGTAGTAATTTAAATTTTTTATTACTCTAGTAGGCATAGGAGAAAATCAGAGCTTTCTGGGCCTTTTTATACGTACTGAAGAGATTAGTATTGTTTTAATTTTGAATATGGTTTGGAAGCATCATAATCACGTAGTACCAAGGGCCTCTAAAGGTCATGAATAGGCTTGGGTGTGGGAGATTCCATAAGACTACAAACGAACAGTCCCTGTGCCTACAGCAGTTTTGTGTGCCTGTGACTGGGGACAGCTAAGCTGGTTTGCTATGGGGTAAAACCTTAGAAGTTGTCCTGTATAATTTGTCTGCTTATGTGGGAAATGATTTTATTGATAATGTCTCTTCAAATCGGAGTAGATAGTGATGGGCTAAACATTTAGCACCTCAAGGCAAAACTACCATCTAAGACCTTTGGCACCGTCCTTTCTTCTCCTGATTTGTACTATTATTATACTTGCAGTCTTGTCCCCGTTCCCATCCTATCCTATCATCTACAAAGTGAGAAATGGTAGGCAGGTTGGTGGGATTAGCTCTTTTAATATCATTTTCAAATGTCAGAGAACAACTGTTACTTTTCCTGGCATCTGAGGAATTGATGGTAACAAAGGGCTTTAGTTACTTCCATTTTGGTATTTTGAATAAATGTCTCCGTTTCTCTCCAGTTTCAAACAGAACGAAATCGTAGAGTCCATCCTACTGAATGCATTGGGGCCAGGGGGCTTAGGTTCTAGCCTAAGGTTTTGTCCATCTTGAAATCCCTATCCTTGGCCTGGTGCTGTTCTTTCCCGAGAGCTCAGTCAATATTTAAACTGCACAGATTTGACTCTGTCATTGATAGATGTGAGATGTGGGGCAGAGGCAAGTGGCATCACCTTTTAGGGTCTTGTGTTCTCATCCAGAAAATGAAGGGTTTGGACTAGATAATAATAACGTCTGAGCTCATGAGTGCTGTATTATTTGGCTTTGTGCCAGACCCATGCCAGGTGCCTTACCTGCATTACCTCACATAATTTACGTAGTGCAGAAAATGTCATTTCTTAAGCCTTACAACAACCTTATCATTAAGTCCTGTTATCCCCACTTCACAGATGGGGGAACAGGCTCAGAGAAGTTAAATACTGGGATGGAGCTGGGTATCACTCAGCACCTTTGGCCAATTCTGGCTGCATGTAATGAACTTTGGATAGTAGGCTCCACCCCAGAGCATTTCACTGAGAGTCCCTGAAGCCAGGCTCTTTGTCACATTTCCCAAACTTTTCCTGGGTGATTGTACTGTGCACCCGTGATGACGACACTGTACTGGACTAAAAGGTCTTTAAGGGCTTCTCTAGCTCAAGGTGGGTTATGGCAGTGCTGAATTAGAAGTTCCAGTGTTCTGTAGGACGCCCCATGTTATTGGTCCCTGGATGGCAACACTTGGACAACTGTGCACATCATCTGTTAACGAGGCCAGGCCTGACAGAAGTGTTGTATGTCCAGCAGCATCTTGGGCACATTCCCTCTTCCTGCAGCAGTGGGCCACGTGTGCTCTAGCCAATCTCTCTGTACAGGTGCTTGCTGTGGTTACAGACTTAGTCTATAGTCCGGGGCCCACCACAGCCCGCTCCATGCATGTAAGAATGAAGCATTTTCCTGAGTGCCGGGTGATGTGCTAGAAGCCAACTGGGAGGAGACCTTTACCCTGCAGGTTAAAGTGTGATGTGCTGAACTGGTGCTGAATTGAAGGAGGAGCCCTGTGGTGGGGGAGCAGGTAAAGGAAGTAGTTCCCCCAGAGGGGATTAGAGAAGCTTGATGGGGGTGGGGGGTAGGCCTTGAAAACTGGATAGATCATGAAGTAGGTTGGTTGTTGAGTCAGGGACTTAGGACCAGTAGGGCGCCTGCCACATAGTATTGTGTATCATAAGATAAAATGGCTAGAGTTCAAGCCTCAAGGGCCTTAGCCCTGCCATGGCCCACAGATTCTCAGGAGATGGGGGCCAAGCTCTTTATAGCTTAGCCTATAAGTTCCCAATAAATTCCCAGCATGACTGCCGAAACAGAACAGTATCTGTGAGAATTGAGCAGAGATTCTACTGAAGGCATCGTCTTTCTCCCTCTGGAGCTCACAGTGTAGTACAGTTGTTATCAGTAACATGGGCGTTCTACAGACTGGAAATGTGAATTTTTTTGAGCATATTCTTATTTTTAAAATTAAGTTTTAATTGCACAATAATTATACAAATCCATTTCCTAGTTTTTAAATAAATATTCTGTAGATACAGGTGAAGTCCCCTGTTAAAACTTTTTAACCTTATTCCATAAGGTTTGATGTAAAGAGGATTTGTGTGTATATGGATCGCACAGTATGGATGAAAAACCCCTTGGTGCCTGAAGTTTCCTTGTTACCTTTACCTTTAGAGGGCAGTATAGCAGCGCTAACATACTTTCTGATGTGTCAGGGGCCTTTAGGAGAAAGCTACCTCGCACATACTAGTACCTTGTAGAAAGGTTGAAAAATCAACCCAAAACTGCCATTCTGGACTGGCCAGTTAGACTTCACACACAGCAAAGAATAAAGCTAAGATGGCTTAACGGATTACAAGTGCCCCTCCCCCACCCCGATCATTTTGGGGGACAAATTAGAATAACATCTTTTCACTCTTGGTAGACATTACACTAGTGTTATTGGAGCCCTCACTTTTGGAAGGATGGTGAAGAAAGAATGAGAGAGAGATTATCATCTTGTGTGGTGGGAAATCTTCCATATGGAAAGATCTTGAAGCTGATTCAGAGAATTGTGTCCAACTCCCAGCTCTGGCATTTTATTAACTGTGCAGTGCAACTTTCTCTCTGCCACTTTTCTTGTCTCTCAAGTGGGTAAACTTGCATTTTATGAAGCACTTTAAAACCTCCTTGTATAGCTATGACCGTATTGTTATAAAATTAAGAGAAGCAAAAGCACTTTGACTAAGTAAAAACTAAAGGATTTTTAACGATGAAGTATTTATATTGAACTAACTCTTAGAAATCCTGCCCATCTGTGAAAACTGAGTAGGTAGTCTTCAGTTGCCTCACATGCTGCTTTACATATAAATGCGTGATTGTGTTATATATATTGACATGTACATGGTTGTACATTAAAAATGTGATTTCATGTGTGTTACAGGGAAGAAATGATTCCCCTTGGGGATGGAGACATTAGGACCATGTGCCCCCTTCTGTCCATGAAACCTGGAGAATATTCCTATTTTAGTCCCCGTACCATGTCGATGTGGGCTGGCCCGGATCACTGGCGCTTTAGACCCCGACTCAAACGTATGTACTTCTAGATGGAACTTGAACACATAGTGTCAGTGACCATCCAGCATATGTGGGGATGACCACAAGCTTACAAGGCAGGACTCTAGAACTCTGAAGGGCTTGCCAGCGTTATATGTTTTGCATTCTATCTTTGAATGGAAGGGATTAATTAGCATATTTTTTATTGTGTTTTGTTAGCAAGACCACAAATTACCAGTTGATGAAATAGGTATGTGGTTTGCCTTTCCTAATGCCATTATGTTGTTCAGATAAAAATGGTATTTTGCCATTGATAAGGATCTTGCAGAATGGGTAAATATTGTCCACAGAGGTGAACGGTATTGATGTCTGTGTTCATTTCTGCAGATGATGCTGCCTCCAAATCAGAAAACAAGAAGAAGAATACAAAGAAAGATTTTGAAATTGACTTTGATGATGATATTGACTTTGACATATATTTTCGAAAAACAAAGGTTTGTGCTAGATTTATTAGCATATGTGCTTTCTTAAATTACTCTTTTTACTCTTCTTTCTTTTCAGATGTGATTTTTTTTTAATTTTTCTTTTTTTTTTTTTTTTTTTAGTATTTATTTATTTTGAGAGAGACAGAAACAGAATGCGAGTGGGTTAGGGGCAGAGAGAGAGGGAGACACAGAATCCAAAGCAGGCTCCAGCTCCAAGCTGTCAGCACAGAGCCCGATGCGGGGCTCAAACTCATGGGCTGTGAGATCATGGCCTGAGCCGAAGTCAGACGCTCAACCGACTGAGCCACCCAGGCACCCCTAGATGTGATTTTTGTTTTAAGTTTATTATTTTGAGAGAGAGAGAGCAAGAGTGTATGTGAGCAAGAGAAGGGCAGAGGGAGGGAGGGAGGGAGAGAGAGAGAGAGAGAGAGAGAGATTGAGAGAATCCCAAGCAGGCTCCGTGCTGTCAGCATGAAGCCCAATGCAGGACTCAAACTCACAAACGGCGACATCCTGCCTTGAGCCGAAATCAAGAGTTGGACGCTTAACCAACAGCCACCCAGATGCCCCACAGATGTGATTTTTTAAACAATTAATTACAAATACAAGTTTTAGAGTAAATAGATGGTTTCATTCTCCCTCAGTCTCTAGAGGAATTGAGAAAAAACCCCGAACTCAGTGGCAGATAGAATCAGGTTTAGAATATGAATAATGTCTAGCAAAATCACTCTTTCACATGGAACTGGGAATTCTGACAGTAGACTAGTGCTGCCCAAATCCTTTCCAAGCTCCTTAAAAAAATATATATATATGTTTTGAACATTCTTATTAAAGATGCCTAAAAACTTTTTTTTTTTTTTTTTAATAGGCTGCTACTATTCTGACCAAATCCACTTTGGAGAATCAGAATTGGAGAGCTACCACTCTTCCTACGGATTTCCTCTATGAGACTGATAATCTTGTCCAGCTGCATCTCAAACCAGGAACCAGGGTAAGACCAGGATAAGACTGTTCTTGGTTCGTTCAGGCTGCTGCTGTTGTCTAACCTGCTGATAGCATCAGAGGTATCGGATGATGGGTAGTGTGACTGTCAGACAGTGCCTTTAAGGAAAAGGAGAGAGCGAGAGGAGAGATGTGTGTTAGCCCAGGGCAGTTACTGGAAGACGCAGTAGGAATAGCAGAGCTAAAGGGAAAGCTTATGGGATAGATGCACACCAAAGATTTGAAATACATCAGTTGGTTAGACCTCTGGATGGACACTGAGCCCTACACGCTGAAATGCTAGGGCGATAAACAATCTTTTGTTGAGGTTCTTACAAGATGTTAGTTATTGCTTGATTCTCTACTTTCTCGTTGAGGTGGTGGATTCACTAGGCAGATGCTGTCCCCAGCCCACGTTGCCTTCCTCATGGTCAGGGTGTGGACGGGGTGTAGACTGTGACATGAGGGGTGATGTAGGTGCCAGTGTCTGACTGTGCAGTCCTCAGGGAGTTCTCCAGTGCTGCGCAACCTTCCTGGCTCCTCTGTTAAGATGAGCACTCCAGACCACTTGGTGCTGTACCTAGTCGCCGTTCGCTTCATCTGCCTGTGGTTCTTCTGGTGATGCTGGTAGCAAGCGCATGTCACTGTTGCCAGGGTAACCAGTCAGTGGTTCAAGCTAGGTTTCATTTATCTAGACCCCCGTTCATTTGCATTCCTGGTGGTTCTAGTCTTGTGGCATCATATACACAAACTGTCTTCAGTTTCCTCTTCCTTATTTTGCCTCTTTCTGTACAAGACCGTAATGATATGTATACAGTTCCCCCAAATCACTGATATCTCACATTGTGTTTTTATAAACCAACAGTAATTTATTTTCCTTTTTAATCAACACTGTTTACTTAATAGAAATACTCTTAAAAGTGCAGAAAGAGATAACAAAACCGCAGTACGAGAGAGTATGGCTATGGTCAGTATTGGTAAGATGCTAGCGCCCTCGTTCTGATCAGAAGTGGAACCCTGTGGCGGAAGAGCAGGATGGTAGGACACTTCTCAAACCTTGCCCAGCCTGGAGCTGCTCTCTGTGGCCACAAGCCACCCCCTTTTCCCTCAAGCCCTTATTGTGAGCATTTGAAGATTGTGGCCTTCGTGGGAATTTGCATATTCAGATGTTAAGGTGGTAGAACAAAGTCATTGAGACCTTGCATTCCAGGGGGTGGTTTTTTGTTTTTTGTTTTATGATTGTCTCTTATAGAAGAAAGAACTTTTGCTTCTGATTGTCCATGGGAACAAATTCACTGTGTGTGGTAGGGCAGCCAGGCAGCAGGAGCTGGAGATCCCTGACCTTCCCAGCAGAGTTACACTGGGAAAATGACTGTTAAGCTCTGGAAACCCTGGAAATTAGATGCTGGATTAATAAGCACTATTTGGTTAGAGACTATACAGATCAACCACCCATCCAGTTTAATATCTTGCAAGGGGATTCTAATAGCAACCGCTGTCATATTCCCTTCCTGAAACACTTTTTGTAGACTGTGGACAATTTAGAGTGTGCCTCGAGGAGAGTATCCTAAATGGAGAGAGATTTAGAAATAGTGTTATAGGAGGAACAGTGGAAGAAAGTAGACAATAAATGCCTATTGTTGAATATTATTTTTGGATTTGTATTATAAAAACATTGTGAAGGGTTTTTTTGGCTGCTTTTGGGTATAGAGTTGTATTAAAATACTCAGTATGCTTTGTAAACTACATACCTTCAGCCTCATGTCCTTCTCCCCAGAGAAACCCCTCAGGCAAAAATCACTGGTCTAATGATCAGCAAATATCTGAAGGGCTGTGGTCACAGGCATTCCCAAAGGAGGAGGCAGACTTGTTCTCTGAGGCTCTGGAAGGCAGAACAAGGACCCTGTGTGTAACAACAGGGAAAAAAGCTGGATGTTTCTTATGATTGTCCCAGAAATGAGACAGGCTGCCTGTGAATTAAAATTGTGAATGGGTTTTCTCAGAATTGCTCGAGCAGCAACCAAGTTGACTTCTTTTCAGATAGCTTTAGGCAGTTTTGTTTTTAATGAAGAAACCCTTTCCAATAAAGTTGTGCACAGACCTAATTGCACACCAGCTCTCTGGTTTATTTGGGTTGGATGGAGTCTCCAAGCCCTGCTACCCCAGGGCTTGCTCTAGAACGGAGCTGTGCAGTTGAAGTTGTCAGGATTAAGATGACTTTTCAGGGCCCTTAGAACTCTAAAATTCTATAATTCTATTTTTTTTTTAATTTTTTTTTTTTTTTTTTTTACATTTTTATTGTTGAGAGACAGAGAGAGACAGAGTATGAGCAGGGAAGGGGAAGAGAGAGAGGGAGACACAGAATCTGAAACAAGTTCCAGGCTCTGGGCTGTCAGCACAGAGCCCGACGTGGGGCTCAAACTCACGAACCGTGAGATCATGACCTGAGATGAAGTCAGACGCTTAACTGGCTAAGCCACCCAGGCACCCCTAAAATTCTATAATTCTAGGAGATTGATCATAAGAACTAAGGTTATTGTCCATCTTAGTTTAGAGATGCTTTCCTAGAAATTGCTTTCTACTGTTATTCTTTCCTTCATTCTAGTTACTTAAGATGGCCCAAGGCCAGAGGGCAGGAACTGAACATTATGAAGAAATTGGAGACTATGATTACAACAACCCTAACGACACCTCCAACTTTTGCCCTGGATTACAGGTAAAGGAGAGAAGGGCTCTGTCCTCTCTTCTAAGTGGAAGAGCCTTCTTTCCTATATGGTAGAAAGCTGCAGGAAATTCTAAATGAGGTGGGGAGTTTGTGGCTGCCTGCCCTGCCCCAGGCATCAGGGAATGAGCAAAGCTGAGGAAACAGCCAACACCTTGGCCTGCTTTGCCGCCAGTCCTACATGCGGAAACGAATGATCATACTCCAATAAACCAGTCAATATCTTTAGCCTGTGCAAAGCACTTATCTTGGCTATTTTGGGATTTCAAAGGAAAATACTCTTCCTGCTCTGAGGAGCTAGTATTTCGGCTAGGGAGACAGAGCACATAGACATGTGAAGATGGTGTGATCTGATAGGCAAAAAGTCTATAGGGTAGATTCAGGAGACCAGGCTTCTACCTCTGATTTTGGTTCTTACATTGCAAACTTATACAAGCTACTCCCCAAATTTAGATCTAGGTTTAGGCTAAATAATCTCAGTATTCCTATTGTGAGTCCACTAATGAGATAGCAAATGTAAATAACAGAAAGGGGGAAAATATTAAGCCTCATCTGTGTCCCTGTAGGGAGAGGGACAAGAACTGCAGAATAGTTTGTTCATCTTACCATCTTACGTGGAGAATTGCGTTGTTACATTTTAGTGAAAATCCAGACCTCTTGAGTGCTTCTCAAACTTTCCGAGTATTTAAGAATCACCCTAAAAAAGAATCACTGCTAAAAACAAGTCCTGGGTCCCAGCCCAGAGATCTGATCCATTCCTGCTGGCCTTGGTCCAAGAATGAATTTTTCATGGCTCCCGGACTGGAATCCTGTGGCCGGCTGGAGACCCCTGGCGACTCTTGTGCTCACATTGGGTGAGGGATGTGGGTCAGATCTCCAGTGTTTCAAGAATGCTTTCTATAAAATGAAATCTTAAGTTGGCCTGAAGCCAAAGGTGATACTGGCAGTTGTGATTATTGAATTCCTTTTAACTTGCTCTAGAGGTCTTAGTTAACAGAAGCTTTCCTCTTAGGGTTTATGTATAACAGGAAGATAAGTAGAGGCACCTAGAAGTCCATCATAGGCTTGACTCACACAATGAACTCTCAGGTGCTCTGCTCTTGATGTGTAAATACAGTCTTTTTCAAGGATACTTCTAAGCCTCTCAGACAGCTTCTGCCAAACTTGAAGAACTGTTTTCTTGCCCAGGCTGCTGACAGTGATTATGAAGAGTCGGATGATTTATTTGTGGGACCAGTTGGGACCTTTGACCTTACATCTTGCCATCCACCTAAAACAACACAAGAGAATGATGATATCCCTGAAGTCCAAGGATTGGACATCACCACTTATGGGGAGTCGAATCTGGTAGCTGAACCTCAGAAGGTAGAGGTGAAAGCTGAGAATTATATTGTTTGCCTGAGATCTATTTAATTTGCCTCCTATATGAGAGTCATATTGGTCTGGGCTTGATTTTTTTTTTTTTTTCCCCTCCATTTTAAGTCGTTGCTCTCTAAGTGGCTGACTCTTAAGTAGGGCTGTGTTGGGAATGAGCTGATGCTAATTAAGTATGTGTAGAACTAGTCATCTCTCCAGAGATTGTGATAAACCATATAACTAGGAGCAAAGTGGTAAAGTATGTGAATGAAGGCTGCAGGCGGGGAAAATCGGTTTCTGTGCTGATTGCGTGAGGCTAGCTATTTGTCTCTGGAAAATCTTGGCCAGATTCAATTTGTATTAAATTATCATGCATTAAGCATCTGTCCCATACCAAGTGACAGGCTTGGTGATTTCATATGTATTTGATTGACCTATGTCTCTTTCCAGGTTAGTCTTAATGTAGATTATACTTGATCAACAAGAAATTAGGTTAAAGGAAGGGACTCTATTTTGGTATATCCAAAGGAAGTTCTAGAACTCCTTGGATTAAACCAAACTAGATTCTTTATTTGAACTCCAGACTTTTGATTTTACAATGGGTTGATGGTAATTTTTTTTTTTTTATTTTACTTAGTTTTACTTGGTTATATATCTATTGCAGGTAAATAAAATTGAAATTCATTATGCCAAGACTGCCAAAAAGATGGACATGAAGAAGTTGAAGCAAAGCATGTGGAGTTTGCTGACAGAGTTCTCCAAGCACGCAGACGCGGAGGTAACATGTTCTGCTTACTCTCTAGGTGCCCGGCATGTGGGAGGGGAATAGCTCATGGTTAAGGCTCTAAGATCAATGGCGTGAATTCAGAAAGCATTCATTCAGAAATACAAAGAAACTTCACACCTTCTGAAAGAGAAATGAACCAAGTATATGAACATGCAAGTCACACGAAAGGCGATGCAGATGGTAAACTAGTGCATGTGACATTATTCAGCCTTGCTGGTAATCAAAAAATACAGATGAAAGCATTTTAGGCTCCTTTAAAATAGCAACTTTAGCAGTTCAACAATTTTTTCAGTACAGAGTTGAGGAAAAGCTTGGAGCACTTACTCACTGCTGGTGCAATTTAAGTTGATAAATGACCCTTTTGGAAAGCAAATTCTAACATCTCAGGTGCCATAAAATGTTTAAGCCCTTTGATCTAATACTTCTTGATTTGGGAAATATAATCAAAGTAGGAAAATAGTTAAAAACAATTTTGTCAAATTGTCTCTTTCTCCTTCAGAACAAGGTGAAACCTTGACTGACTCTTTCCAACTAAATGGAACTCTCAGTTGACCAGAATCCTTCCATCCTCTCTATTGGACCGCTAATGCTCAGACAATGTTCTGAGCTTTCCAAACCCAACCCGTTCTCCTATACCTTCTCCTGTTGGCTGAGAAGTGACAATCATGATTTGACTGAGGACCCTGAGTTGTGTAGTCCTACATATCAGCTAAGGCTTCAATCATATGCCTAAAACTGAATAGGATGCAAATGTAAGGGAAATGCGCTTTTTACAAAGTAGAAAAGGGGTGGGGTGCCTGGGTAGCTCAGTCGGTTAAGTGTCCGACTTTGGCTCAGGTTATGATCTCACAGCTTATGAGTTTGAGCCCCGCGTCAGGCTCTGTGATGACAGCTCAGTGACCGGAGCCTGCTTTGGATTCTGTGTCTCCCTCTTTCTCTGCCCCTCTCCCGCTCACACTCTGTCTCTCTCTCTCAAAAATAAATAATAAAACATCTTGAAAAATTAAAAATAAAAAAAAAAGTAACAAAGGGGTTCTACGTAAACTTTGAGTTTATTTATTTATATATTTATTTTGAAGATTTGTTTATTTTTTAAAGGGTTTTTTTTTTTTTTTTTTTTTTTTTAGCGTTTATTTTTGAAAGAGAGAGACAGAGCACAAGCTGGGAAGGGGCACAGAGAGAGACACACACAGAAGCAGGCTCCAGGCTGTGAACTGTCAGCACAGAGCCTGCTGCGGGGCTGGAACTCACAGAGATCATGACCTGAGCCAAAGTCGGATGCTTAACTGATTGAGCCACCCAGACGCCCCTAAAGATTTATTTTATTTTTAGAGAGACAGCACGCGACCAGGGACGGGGGGTGGGGGGAAGGAGGGAGAATGAGAGAGGGAGGGAGGGAGAGAGGGAGTATCTTAAGCAGGCTTCATGCTCAGCACAGAGCCCGATGTGGGGCTTGATCCCACAACCCTGGGATCATGACCTGAGCCAAAATTGAGTTGGACACTCAACTGACTGCGCCACTCAGGCACCCCAAACTTTGAATTTAAACAACTTAGAATACCCTCTACTCCAAGGATTATGGTTAACTAAGAATTTATTCTTTTTTAAAAAGTCTTTTATCACGAAAATACTCAAACATATTAGTAGAGAGAGAATAGTATAGTGAACACCTACTTCTGATAACTATCACTGTTTTATGTATACTGTCACCCATCCTGTCCTGCCTCCCCATCCCACCCACCATGTACACATTCTGAATTATTGTAACACAAATACGAGACATGATATCCTTTGATAACTGCTTGCCGTATGGATTATGGATTCTGTGCTGCCCTTGGCTGCGTTAGGCCAGTTGAAACTATAAATGATCATGGCTTTTGTTGGTTTGTATTTTTTTTCCTCAGAGAAAACTAGAAGACTTTTTGCAGTTTTTCCTTTACTGGGATTACATTGACATTGACATCAACATTTACCATCACTTGGTAGTCAGTGTCCTGGTGCAGGGCTAAGGAATGGAATCCCCTTATGGGTCCCTTTTCTTTAAGATGTAACTTAGAAAATGTGGTTTCATTCAGATGTAGACTTTTTGGGGATACAATCTTTAGGTTCATGTTGCTTTCTCGAAAGTGAACTGGTCCTACAGATCGGAGTTGTCAATATCCTTCTTCTGTTAGACAAACCACAGTGAAACTGGAAAAGAAGGGGACATGGGAAAGGTGGCTGATGAGAAGATGCTCAGCGGGCTCACAAAGGACCTGCAGAAGAGGTGCGTGCCAGTGACCGCAGGGCTGACAGACCCTTTGCACACGCTCTGCTCTTTTAATACTTGGGGCAGTTTTTCTGTGTCTTCTTTGCATTGTGAAATGAGTTAATATAGACCAACTTTTAAAAAGGCATTTTTCTGCACCATTGGCTGGAATGGGACAAGTGATATTTTATTTCCAAATGAGAAACTAGAAGAACCTGCTTATAAAATGCATCTGAAATATTTCTTTGTTTCTGCTTAGTTTGTTCACTGGACATGTGTATTCATACTTGATGAAAGAGCCTTTGTTCCTAGAACTGCAGTGACCCAGCTAAATACTTGCCTCTTTGTTTTATAGCTTGCCTCCCCTCATGGCTCAGAACCTCTCTATACCTCTGGCCTTTGCCTGTCTCCTACATTTAGCCAATGAAAAGGTAGGTAAATCTGGTAAGCATGGGAGTATTCTTTGTTCATAGCAACCTGTTTGAGCTCTTAATTAGATCTCTCACGGGCAACCTCATAAGACATCTTAAATACAGTGACTTATGCAGTACTTTCAACGCAGAGGATTAACCATGCACTTAGAAGTAACTTAGAAAAAGGCCACTGGGTGTGATTAGCAACGAAAATAATGAGGAGGACCCAACTGGGGAAATTTTTAGGTGCTGAATTGTGATCTGTCAGTTCCCAACTTTAAAACATAAAGTGCTTTTGTATTTTGGGGTGTCGGAGGCTTTAAAGGGCAAATCCTGCCGGTGCCAAAGTCAAGACACATGGAGATGTGGTGGAGGACGGAGGGCCAGGTGAGGATGAAAGGAAAATTGATGCAGGGAGAGGATAGTGAGACATGGAGGCCATGGCCAGCAGGGCTGCACCACCAACAATGCCAGGCTCCGCAGTGTGCCACGCCAGCCAGCAGAACTGAGCAGCTGTGGCACAGTCACCAGAAGAGCGGGCAGGGACCCATCTTCCCAAGAGTGTGGTGGCAGCTACCCAGGAGGCAGCCCGGTGAGGCAGCCAGCAACAAGCCCCAACAAGTGGCACTGCATGAGGCTTTGTACCCTTTGTATCCTTTCGTGTCCTTAGGCAGCTGGTCCCTCACGTAGACTTTGGCTCTTGAAGTAGAGCATCACTAGGGTTGGGCGTGTCTCGCTGCTATTGTGCACCACAGCTGTGGATTCTAACCTCCTCCAAGACCGGAACCCTGCCCCAGAGCCGAGAGTGTGGTGCCTGTCTGAACACTGAAGAGTGGTTTGAGAGGATTGATAAGATTGCACTGGAATGCCAGCAAAAATGGGGTGCTGCAGAAGCACCCAGGATTTCCTGTGTGCCAGTGCCTGACCTCTGGCCTCGTAATTAAAATGACGCGGGGCGCCTGGGTGGCGCAGTCGGTTGAGCGTCCGACTTCAGCCAGGTCACGATCTCGAGGTCCGTGAGTTCGAGCCCCGCGTCAGGCTCTGGGCTGATGGCTCAGAGCCTGGAGCCTGTTTCCGATTCTGTGTCTTCCTCTCTCTCTGCCCCTCCCCCGTTCATGCTCTGTCTCTCTCTGTCCCAAAAATAAAAATAAAAAAAAACGTTGAAAAAAAAAAAAATTAAAATGACGCAATGATGATCGGCTGTTTCGCGGCTCTGGGCTTGCTTGGACCGACTGCTGGGCCCGAAGGCGAGGGGTTCCCTTGCAGGATGACCCGTGTAGGATAGCCTTCAGCCTATCCACGTGGACCTCCCACTGGGAGTCAGGGACCACGTTTTCTCTTTCGGAGGTCATGACCTCACTGAAGAAGAAGAAAGTGTCCATTTGGCAGAAGCTAGTTTTGAGGCTGGGCGGGGAAGAGATGTGGAAGAGCCAGTGAGCCAGGACAGGTGCTGCCTGTGTGCACCTACGGTGCTGACTGTTGGGCCTGGGCGTTCACTACTGAGGCGTGAACAGAGCAACCCAGCTTAGCTTCTGACAGGAAGAGCTTATACATTAGAGCTACTGTGGTTGATTGTTGACCCAGGAACATTGAACTCACATGGCTGCTGGGTGAAAGGTAGTAAGTAGCAGTGGCTGACTGGAGGGGTCATGTGCCCTGTTCAGAACTCCTGAAGACAAGGCTAGGGGACACACAGCCCCATCCGTGGTTGTGGGAGATGGCGGTGAGAATGGCTCCGTGTGATTCTTTTTTTTTTTTTTTTAAATTTTTTTTTTTTTTTCAACGTTTATTTATTTTTGGGACAGAGAGAGACAGAGCATGAACGGGGGAGGGGTAGAGAGAGAGGGAGACACAGAATCGGAAACAGGCTCCAGGCTCTGAGCCATCAGCCCAGAGCCTGACGCGGGGCTCGAACTCACGGACCGCGAGATCGTGACCTGGCTGAAGTCGGACGCTTAACCGACTGCGCCACCCAGGCGCCCCTTTTTTTTTTTTTTTTAAATTTTTTTTTTTTTTTCAACGTTTATTTATTTTTGGGACAGAGAGAGACAGAGCATGAACGGGGGAGGGGTAGAGAGAGAGGGAGACACAGAATCGGAAACAGTACTCCGTGTGATTCTTGACATGTTCCAACTTATCCAATGTCAGAAGCAAACTACATGAAGAAAGAATAACTAGGAGGAAAAAAAAAAACAAAAAGATATTATCATCCTGACAAGAAATCCACAAATGGCTCTGAGGAGGATTCCCCATCTGAAGAGGAGGGCACACAAGCCATCCATCTGTCTGACATTCAGAAGTGTGACTGTAAAGCTGTTCTGGGGGAGGCCTGGAACCTCACACCATCTTTACGGACGTAGGTGCTGGTGAACTCTCCCTCTGGGTGTGTTCTCCTGGTACACACAGGCTCCTAAAGCACAGGGTGCCCCCAAAGCTCAGAAACCCTCATCTTGAGTCCAAATTGAGAATGTTACTGATTTCACTCAATTGCACCAGTCTGAGAATCGGTGGTGCCCTGGGCTGTGTGTCTCTGCAGAAGCCTGCCTCTTCCCTGTGAGAGAGCGGCTGTATGATCTACACTCGGTTCCCAAATAGACCAGGCCGAGGAAACCCTGCTAAAAAGCATCGGTGATTTTGTGGCCTCACTGAGGCACATAATGCTCTGGCTCCAGCACTGCGCTGCTTCCCCCAACAGCAGGGCCGGGATTGTTGTGCTGTGATCGAGTGTGTCTTTAGGGGCCCAGAGCGCTCAGCATTTAAAGGATGGGGAGATGGCACCAGACCAGAAACCCTTGGGCTAAGCGCTGAGGGAGGCCATTGCTGGGTCTTGGCTTTGGGCTGTTTGAGAAGATTTGACTGTGACATTGACCCTGTCAGTTACCATGATAGTCTGCAGGGGTCTGTGGTAACTCAGTTTAGAACCACCAAGAGAAATTTCACAATGCTTAATACCAGAACATGACTCCCTTGTGGCCTTCCTTCTCCCTGTCTTTCACTCCCATCTGGACTCTTCATCAGCCACTCTGGGAATGAGCTCCCCTGAGAAGTGCGACGGGGCTTGGGGTGCAGTGGTGGACGCTGGGTCTCCTCTACCTCTGTGGGCCTGAGTGTCAATATGGTGTGACTGATTAGCCAAACCTGAACCGCTTCTGGAACCTGAGTCGTAGAAGTCACACTTCAGGGGGGTATGATTTCAGCTTTCCATCGTTAGCAGTACAGGAAGGTGCACCAGAAAGGGTGGTGTGGTTGCTGAGTGCCAGCACATCGTGCCTGCCTCCAGTGCCAAGTGAGGGGAGGTATGCTTGTGGTGAGCTTAGGCAAGACAGGCCTCTGGCAATTGTTTGGTCCTAAAGGAAACAAGTGCCTGGGATTGGTGGGGAATTCATGGGGTGGGAGAGTGGGGGTGTTAGGTGGGGGAAGAGCTGAGAGGTAGGGAAAGGCCTGAGCAGATGGAGCGAGGGGGCTGTCACGGCCGTCCTCAAGGATGAGGTTATGGGGCAGGGAGGGGGAGGGCCTGGACAAGGCCACACATGGACAGGGTTAACAAGCATGTGTTGTGTCTCCTGGTGGCTTCCCCATCCGCTTTTCGTTCCTTCCAGAGCAAATAGCTTAGCTCTTGGGCCCGTTACAGAGAGAGGTTGTTGTAGGAACCAGCACCAGGAAGCCTTTCTTTTTGCCTTTTTTCCCCCTGCAGTTGGCAAGGATTTGCAATTAGCTTTATTATGCAAGTGATATTTGCTATAACATAATTTTCTTACAATCATGGGACTAAGTTCATTCTTTGTAGTCACCACCCTGTTACCTTGATTAGAATCTGTTCATGTGTTTGATCTTCCTTCAGAATCTAAAGCTGGAAGGAACTGAGGACCTTTCCGACATTCTTGTGAGGCAAGGGGATTGAGTTTGCCCGAGAAGAGTTGGCAGAAAGGGGCTCATCGCTTCTTCGGTGACCAGGACGTCCCCACTCTGGGTGCTGCGAGTGCGGCAGGCCTGTGGCAAGGCTGTAGCCCACTACCAAAGTGCCGGGTTTTTTATCTGTTGCTCTTCCCTTCTCTTCCTCACGGTCTGGGAACCAGCACCCTGAAGCTCTTTGATTAAAGTTTCCTGCCCTGTAGTGACCACAGGGAGGAGATGGTGAGGGCACTGTTCTTGATTATGAAAACCTATATCCATGTTTTGAATTCATGTCTAGTTTTTGCCTCCTCAGTTGATCTTTGTTTTTTTCCACACTTTTGTAAAAAATTATTTCCCAGTAGGCACTGGTTGTCTTTAAACAGCTGTCTAAGCCACGTACATAAGATACATCGTCTGTGCACTTACAAATGTATATATGTTATGTCTGCTTAAATAAAATCATTCTGAATCATATGCTTGACAAAATATTTGACTATCTTCTAGGTAAGTTTTAGAGCTGGTGCTTTCCCTTAAGGGGGTTGCAGTCTTGTTAGCTTGATGAGGTACCTGTGTGTCAGTAAAGGCAGGAAACACTTAAGGGCTGAGAAGATTGGTCTTGTAACAGTAGAGGAGAAAGAAACCACTGGCTGGAGGTTCAGATTTCCAGATTGGGTCCATTGGGCCTATGAATTCTGCTGGAGGGTGACGGTGGTAAAAATTGCTAACCTTTGTTAAGCAGCTACCTCCCGTGGATTACTTCACTCAGCCTTCTTAGCATCTCTGTGAGGAACATAGTTTCATCACTCACCTCTTACAGAGGAGAAATAGGTACCTGAAGGTAAAGGAACCTGCCTAAGGGCAGACAGCTGTCAGAGACTGATCTTGAACTAATGTGCTTCTTAGAGTCTGTTCTTAGCCACTGGTACTATATGCTGCTCAGATCACAGGCTCTGCCTGTAGACATTGATCCAAGTAATTCTCTCCTTGGCAGGTCCTCCGTCTATCAGAGCACCCTGTCACCACTCACTGGGTAAATAGAGATCTTGGATGTTAGATCAGAAGCAGTGAGGTATTTGATTGGCGATAGCTCTTGATAATAAAGAACTTATTTCTAAGCCAAAAACCACACAAAACACACCCCAGAACGTGCTTCCCAAATCGTGTCCAAAAAATGTTACCTGTTCTGCCACATTGAGAGGGTAGACTTGTGAACATGCATTAGAGGAAAAGGCGGTGATGCTGAGTGAGGATCCCTGTCCTGCTGGGGCTGAAGCCCCCCCATGCCTTTCCCCTGCCAGGTGAGCGCTGCCTCTCCTGCTCTGCTCTTACTTCTGGGAGTGCAACCAGCCAAGCCCGTACACTCCTCTCTAGTCCTGTTTCCCAGGGATGATTCTGTTCAGTAAAGCAAGGAAGAGCCTGTGTTTGTTCGTCTGCACATCAGGTGTACCACATGCACTGCTCAGAGCTGACGAGAGAAGCAAAGTGCTCCTCTGGGCTCCAGTCACCAAGCTGCCTCGGATTCTTCCAACAGTGCTGAGTTCATCACATTTTATTCTTTTTGATAAAAATGATTTATGACATGGGGTGCCTGGGTGGCTCAGCATCCTACTTTGGCTCAGGTCATGATCTTGCGGTTCGTGGGTTCGAGCCCCACATTGGGCTCTGTGCTGGCAGCTCGGAGCCTGGAGCTTGCTTTGGATTCTGTGTCTCCCTCTCTCCTTGCCCCTTCCTCACTCATAGGGCCTCTCTCTCAAAAAAAAAAAAAAAAAAATTCTGAAGGAAAAGGCGATTTCATTTGCATACCTTTGTAAGATTTCCATATGCACAAAGTCTCAAATCAGAGGGAAAAAAAACCTTTGTCAGGTTAAATGGGACGGTGCTGCATTTGTGTCTCTGTCATAGGCCACGTAGTACCTCTCTCAGTGGGTTGATATCTCAACACTGTTCATTCTGGATTAAGTGTCTCTTCTTGCTTATGATGTCCTTGCACCCTCTCTGCAATGATAATTCAGACTACGAGGAGCTGCGGTTGGGGGGGGGGGGTGGGGGTCGCATTTCCAATGAAGATAAACTTCCTCTGTCCTTTGGGGATGCCTGAACGGAAAGTTTCCTTCTGGAGCTCTGCTAAACAAGATATTTTTTTTTTTTTTACTTCCCCAGGAAGGAAATAGAACAGTTTCCCAATTTTCCCTGCTTGTCAGGAGGCTCTGGGAGCAAGCTGTTGCAGATCTTCTGAGTCCGAGTGCAGAGTACTTTTTCATAACAGAAATCATTTCCCTAACATTAGAGGTTGTTTTTCCTGGATAAGCATGAGTGGAGTTCATTTACAACTGGGTTTTCCAAAGTGAGATCTGGTCACAGTTCCTTAGGAATTAAAAATCCTGCAGAATCAGAGGAGGAGGAGGAGGCCATTCCCTGGAAGGAAACACTAAGGCATCAGAATGCCCTCCCTCTTCCTGCTGAAGGTGCGATCAGGACACAAAAACAATGGAGGAGAGTCCCCCTGTGGCAGGAGGAAATGCAGCCAGTGTGGAAAAGACAGATGAAGCCACCGAGGCTGAAATGCTCAGCCTCACCAGTGGGGGTGTCCTGGGCAAAAATACGCGAGAACTACTCCTTTGCCAAAATGGAAGCCCCGTTTGGGAAACCATCCCCTCTTCTTACAGATGAATAGGGGCACTGAATTCAGGATATTGCCTTAAAAGTGTCCCTCTGGGGGGCGCAGTCGGTTAAGCGTCCGACTTCAACCAGGTCACGATCTCACGGTCCGTGAGTTCGAGCCCCGCGTCGGGCTCTGGGCTGATGGCTCAGAGCCTGGAGCCTGTTTCCGATTCTGTGTCTCCCTCTCTCTCTGCCCCTCGCCCGTTCATGCTCTGTCTCTCTCTGTCCCAAAAATAAATAAACGTTGAAAAAAAAAATTAAGAAAAAAAAAAAAAGTGTCCCTCTGGGTTGCAGTTACCTCCTGTAAAATATAGTTCCTGTAAAATAAAGATGGGAGTTGTAACAGGATCTAGTCAGGAGACAGAAACCTAGAACATGAATAAAGAACTTACTATAAAGAACTGTTTGCTAGTATATAGGGCATCTAAAGTAGCAACTGCTAGAAGCAACCAGCGGCCCCAGGGCTGGGAAGACAAAAGGACCAAAGGAAAACTTCGAAGAGGGCTCTGCAGAGCAGAAACTGGCCCCTGAGGAAGGGTGCTGCCCGGCTAACGATGGTGTCTAAGGGGGACATGGCGAAGCTGGTGCTGGGTGCTGGAAGATCGGTGGGCCGCTACTGACGTGAGGAAGCACCGCTGGGTGATGCTCACAGGATCAGGAAGCGGACAGGAAGGAGCGAGTCCTTTTTTCTCCAGCCCTGCAGTCTCGTTCAAGTGCCTCCCGTTGGCATAACCTGGCTGGGAGTGGCTCGCAAAGCAGAAATGGAGCTTGCAGAGTGGCACAGAATAGAGGGTGGGTTGGAGCTGAGGGATTGATGAGGGAGCGTGGGGGGCAGGCTGAGGGCAAAATACAAGCTAACAGCACCCCCATCACAGGTGGAATGTGTGTGATAGTCCTCGGACACGCCCGGTTACCCAAGAACAAAGGAAAGGGGTTTAAGTGCTTGCCATGATGATGTGGGAAACTAAGGCAAATGTAAAATTAAATTCCCTTACTGCCTGTAGCCCATTGACAAGTCCTTAGGACCAGCAGAGTGACCTTCTCTAGGAACTCAGCTGCCTCAATGATGACACTATGCTAGGGGCAAAAGAGAACCTTGGCTTAACATTATCCCAACCTTGAGGATCCTGTTAAGTCTACTTCCTTTATCTCAACTGCCCCAAGATATATGCTGGCAATCATACTCCAAGCTTATGCCCCCCCCCCCATATACATCTGAAGGGTCTTATGCCTGAGGTTTTACTAAAAGGTAATAAATGGTGTTTCCCTAGCAACAGCGAGCCCCTCAAGGTCCTGGAAACCTTGCTTCCCAAATACCTTAGAGACTTACTCTATCCCTGACCCCCTCCCAACCTGAGGGTATATAATGAGTTATCCGTCACAACCCCATGCAGCTCTTCCTGCCCATAGGTCCTGTCCCTGTGCTTTAATAAAGTCACCTCTTTGCACCAAGGATGTCTTCGAGAATTCTTTCTTGGCCGTCGGCTCCGGATCACCCCACTGTCACCCCCAGACTTCATCAGGATGATTACCTCAGACCTGGCACAGGGTAGGTCTCATCTCTAAGGATTCTAGAATCCTTCCTTCATGCTTCTCTTTGAAATAGGCTTTGTTCACCTATTTGTTCACCTATTTCTGTGAGATACTGGTAAATGTTCAACTGACCCTGAAGGTGAAGCCCAGGGAGGCCTTGAGGAAGAGGTGGTGGCCATCTGCCTTGAAGGGTTGAGACCTGCCACAGGTGTTCCAGGCTGACAAGGGACGCAGGGATGTGGAGTGAGGGGTGTGCGGTGTGGCAGGTGCTACTGAGACTGAAGGATAAAACAGAAGCAATGTCCCCGAATTGGAGTAAAAATGTCAACGGCTGGAAAAGAATGGAGAGGACTTAGGAGGGTCGCCAGGTAGGTCCCACATATGACAATTTGGGGGCCCAGAAAGAACAGAGAAAATCTTTTTTTTTTTTTTATAGTTTATTTTTATTTTTTTTGAGCCAGAGAGACAGAGAATGAGCAGGGGAGGGGCAGAGAGAGAGGGAGACACAGAATCCGAAGTGGGCTCCAGGCTCTGAGCTGTCAGCACAGCGCCCGATGCGGGGCTCGAACTCACGAACGGTGAGATCATGACCTGAGCCAAAGTCGGTCGCCCAACCGACGGTGCCACCCAGGCGCCCCATGGGTCATGCGATGTTTAAAAGACAACAGAACAACCCTCACACGTACGCCTTTCCAAGAAGCTGTACTGGTCCACACCAAGACCCTGCTAGGTGCCCAAGTGCCCTGAACCCCATGCTTCCAGGCCTCCTTTGTGGCCTCGCCCACTCACTGCCTGGTGTGGCCCCATAGATGCTCAGGGGAGTCGAGGCCAGCCTCTGATGCAGACATTCTGCTTTGACCTTCTGATGCCTCCATCTATTGGGACCAGATTGCCCTTTCTTTGCACAGTGGGGTATGGTGTTTGCTACTCATTTTCTTAAAACTGAGCAATACGTTGTTTAGAGATCCTACGTAACTAGTAAGACTACGAAGAAAAGCAAGAGAATGGCTAATATAAAAGTCAGGGAAGGGGTTACCTCTGGTGGAGAGAGAGGGAGAGGAGCACGTGGAGAGGAGCCCCAAGCGGCTTCTGAGGTACCAGTGTGATGGGGCACACTGGTATGCTTTCGTTGCCCGTCTCCTCGGCACATGGGTCTCTGGCAGGAATCAGCATTCCAAGCCTTCTTCACTCAGCCTGCCCTCCGCTGCTGGTGTCTGTCCCTGGGAAGAGCTTGCACTTGGCGATCCTCCTCATCCTGGGCCCAGTCACAAACGCCTGGCAAGTACTGCGTCCGTGCTGAAGGCCACGGTGCTTCAGGAAAAAGTGACTGGGGCTTGGGATCTGGCTTTCGTCCCAACCAGCAGTCCGGGGCTTGGAGAGATGAATGGGCACGGACTTAGAGCTGCCAAGATGAAAGAAAATCAGGGCCCAGAGAGGAAGATGGGCAAGAATGCAGCAACATGCAGTGCAGGTATGTTCTGTGTCTCCCTTTATCCCTCTCATTCATTCATTCATTCATTTTTTTCATTCATTCATTTTTAAGTTTATGTAAGTAATCTCTACACCCAGCGTGGGGCTTGGATTCACAACCCTGAGATCAAGAGCTGCATGCTCTTCTGACTGAGCCAGCCAGGCCTCCCCGTGCTTTCTTTTAAAAGAAACTTCTGCTCTGCAATGGGAATTGGAGGGAATGGGATGGTAGGGAAGGGAAACCCTAGCCGAGGTACTGCCCAGTACAAGCAGGAGAGTCAACTTTGCTACACGAGTCTGTCCTCCATCTGTGGCAGAAGCCAGTCCTCAAAACTGCAGGCCACCAGCCGCCTTGTTAGGAATGGATCCATCACAGAACCAGTATGAGCCACGCCTTGACATATGACGACTGCCTATGTTTGTATATAGTTAGGACATCATTTCATTTCTGAACAAGCAACCTGCGCATCACATGAGTTCTCAGGAAGCCCTGCAAATAAGTCACCTGGTGAGGTCACACGCTTGGCCTGACAATGTGGCCCCAAACAGAACATTCTGGCACAGCCACCCAACCTACAACCATGATACTGGATGCACCTGATCCTGGCAAACTGTTATCTTCTTTGTGGGGGGGCTAGAGTCTAGGAAAGAGCCGACAGTCATTCGGAACCAAGTTTGCTGTGTGGCAGGGCCATCAGGTAAGACCATTTATAGTAAAGCAAAGATATGACAAAAAAAAAAAATGAGACCATTCGCCTGTGTTCGAGTCACAAACTGCCTCCAAACACAAAGTACTTCATAAATGCTTTTGAGAAATGCAGCTGTGTTGGACAACACTTGATCCTTTCTACTTCCTGGTGGAGTTCTAGGTGCCCAGCAAGCCTACGGTAGGTAAGACAATCTCTGTTCCACAAGTGATGCCTAAGATTGCACAGCTGGTAAGGGGGGATGCTGGGATTTGAACCCCAGCAGTCCGACACAAGAGTCCATGCTTTTAATCACCACATCAAACTGCCTCTTGGTTAATGAGAGGGCATTGCTTCCTAAGGTGAAGACCTGGAAAGGTAGCTGATCCTGTTGAGAAACATACACCAGATAAATTAATTAGAAAATAAATTATGTCACTACATGGTTAAATCTTACGTGCATCTGCATATAATATCTGTCTTGTTGCTGATACAGCCCTGGAACCTAGCGTGGTGAATGGCACATAGGACACAATAAAATTTTGCTGAATGAAGAAGTGAATGATTGGAGTAGTTCAAAAGTGTGCGTTACTGGGTTACTGTTCTAGGCACATGGGATTTACTGAATCCCTTCTCCACATAGGACACTGTGTTTACTGGAGTCGTTTAATTTAGCCTCACTCAAACCCTATAATGTGAATGTTCAATCCTGGGTCAGGAGGCATTTCACTACCTAATACGCAAGTTACCGGGAGCTTTTGGGCAACCCAGCACTCCTCTTTCCCAACCCAAGAGTTCAGGCAACCTAACAGCCTCCTGGATACACCAAAGACAATCACCAAGTGCCTTTGAATTTCACTCGCATTTCTAACATTTCATTTCCCCTGCTGGTGGAACCCCCATCAGGCACACCTAACCTCTTGCTCTGCCTTCTTCAATGGCCTCCCAGCTCTACTCCCTGTCTCTTGTCTCCCCTACATCCCACTCTCCCACCTACACATTGCCTAGTACTGTGAGAATGACCTTCCTCATACCCAGCTCTGTGAGGAAGCCCCTGTGCAGAGGGTCTGGAATGAGACAGGCTGGCTTTGAGGCAGGTGAGGCCAGGCAAGTCAGTTATCTTCCCTGGGCCTCGATTTCTTCATTGGTAAAATGGGGGAAATAAATATATCTAATAGGGCTGTATGGGGATTAAATGAGACCACGTATGCTAAAGTGGCACTTTATTTTTTATTTAAAAAAAAAATTTTTTTTTCAACGTTTATTTATTTTTGGGACAGAGAGAGACAGAGCATGAACGGGGGAGGGTCAGAGAGAGAGGGAGACACAGAATCGGAAACAGGCTCCAGGCTCTGAGCCATCAGCCCAGAGCCCGACGCGGGGCTTGAACTCACGGACCGCTGAAGTCGGACGCTTAACCGACTGCGCCACCCAGGCGCCCCTAAAGTGGCACTTTATAAGTGCTTACCACATGATACACGGTAGGGGTTTTTTTGCTTTTTTTTTTTTTTTTTTGCTTAATCTAAATGTTAGTCTCTCTAATCAAACACCTGCTATACAGATGCAAAAACAAACATAACCCTCCCAAACCGGAAATCTGTATGGCTTCCTATCGTCTCCAAGAATAAAGAAAAAGCTCTTTACAATGGCATTATTTTTTCAAGAGATTCTGAATTATATCTATCCAAATTATTACACTGTTTCATTCCTCACATTTGGACTTCATTCATCTGAATTGTTCTTAACAGTTCCTAGAATATGTCCCTGTCTTCCTACCTTCCTACTTTTGCTGCTTCTGTATGCCCTTGAAATCTCCCCCACTCCCTGCCGCTACTGAAATCCTAGCCGTCCTTTACAGCTGCAAATTCTTGCTCATTCTCTCCAATCAGAAGGGACTTCTCTGATTTCTCACAATGCCCCCTTGTGACACTGACTGCAGTCAGCTTTTTTTTTTTTTTTTTCTTTTTTTCTTCTGAGATGGAAGTTGATTGGATACACTGCAAGGGAGCAGTGGGCAGGAGAGCAAAGGAGAGACTGTCTGCCAGGAGGCAGTGTAGAGGGGGCTTTAGTTACAAGGGGGAAAGGTGAGGAGGTATGGGAGCATATGGACTTTTCCTTTTCTGGTACTTTACGCTAGGCTTTTTAATTGCAGTTATCGGTACATTTCATTTGTCCTGCAAGACTATGTAACTTCTCAAAGGTTCTAAGTGCATCATTTTTCTCTGAGTCCCTAAAAGTGCTCACAAAGTTTAGCGCACATGTAATATTTGAGAGGTTAACTAAATGAAATAACACATCTTAAGGTACAGAAATGCAGGGCCCAGGAGCCTGGGTAACCCCGTGTCCAGGCCTGGCGCTAGAGGTAGTGAATTCTGAATCTCTGCAGAGAGGCAGCACGGTGGGGCACATATAGACTGGAAGACAGTTAAAGCTGAGCCCAATTTGGTAACGAACATCCCCCACAAGGGTCTGTGCATGTCAGGGTGCTCCTGGGTCCTTCAGCTTCCTGGGGATAATCCTGTTAAAAAATTTTTTTAAAAAACACCTTCACTGAGGGGTGCCTGGGTGGCTCAATTGGTTGAGTGTCTGACTTTGGCTCAGGTCATGATCTCGCAGTAGGTGAGTTTGAGCCCTGCGTTGGGCTCTGTGCTGACAACTCAGAGCCTGGAGTTTGCTTCAGATTCTGTGTCTCTCTCTCTGCCCTTCCCTCCCTCACACACACACACAGACACACACAGACACACACACACACACACACACACTCAAATAAATGTTAAAACAAACAGACAGACACCTTCACTGAGGGGCACCTGGGTGGCTCAGTCCGTTAAGCGTCTAACTCTTGGTTTTGGCTCATGGTTCATGAGTTCAAGCCCCGCATCAGGCTTCTTGAGGATGGTGTGGAACCTGCTTGGGATTCTCTCTCTCCTTCTCTCTCTCTGCCTCTCCCCTGCTCACTCTGTCTCTCAAAATAAATAAAAACTTAAAAAAATGCAAAGCAGAATCCTTGAAATAGCAGCTTCTTTTGTGTCAGGTGGGTGACCCACAGGGTGGCCATAGAACAAAAGTCAGTCTTCAGGATTCAGATTTAAATAACCTTCAGTAAGCCCTCACCTTGATACATTCACTGGTGTTTTTAAACACACTACTTGATTTAATCACAACACTCATATGAGGAAAGTTTAATTGCCTCAATTTTAAGGATGACAAAATGAGGCTCACCCAGACAGACCAGGTAGCTACCTCAAAGTCACAATGCCACTGAGGAGCAGAGCTGCAAGGACTTGACTGTCCCCTGGAAGTTAGACAAACAAAAACGTGGGCAGGGCTGCAAGCTACATGCAGAGCAGGGGGGCGGGGGGCATGCGTACCCTCTAAGGACAGCAAGTTGCTGACTAACACTGGGCATGCAGGCCATGTAGGAATGTGGGTCTCATGTGGCCAGTATTCTGATTTCTCCATAGATGTTAAAAACCCAGATTTTTCATGAACTATCCCAATTTTTAAGTAAGGAGCCAACAGAGAGCCAAACAAAATACCCCTGCAGGGCAAATTTGGCCCAGGAGACTGCTATAGAGGATGAATGCCTTTTGCTTAATACCCATCTTCCCTTTCATTTCTCTTTCAAAAGCAAACAGACTCTAAGTGAGATAACCATTCAGTTATTAGTTGCCATTCCACAGGTGAGAATTGGTTCATTGTGGGTAAGAAGGCAGGAGTGCCTCCTGGCCCTGGAGCTTTGTCCTTGAGGAAGGAATTAAGTCACTGACTTCAAGGAGCTGTTCCTACCAAAAGGGCAGCTACCTTCACAATGTTCCTTGGGCTCTGCAAAAGAATGAGACAAGCATTTAGGAGCAAATAGAAGGCCCCAGCAGATCCAGAAGGAGGGTCTTGTAGGTAAGCATGGGTTTTAGGTGGGATGGGTGGGGGACAATTCTTCCAATCGTTAAAAACATAATTGAAACCCAAAGGGAAGATACCAGTAATGCACACGCGCGCGCACACACACAATTTTTTTTTAACGTTTATTATTGAGTGACAGAGCGTGAGTAGGGGAGGAGCAGAGAGAGAGGGAGACGCATAATGTGAAGCAGGCTCCAGGCTGAGCTGTCAGCACAGAGCCCGACGCGGGGCTTGAACTCAGGAGCTGTGAGATCATGACCTCAGCAGAAGTCAGACTCTTAACCGACTGAGCCACCTAGACGCCACACACACACTCTTAAACCGCTCGCTGGGTGCTTCAGTTTCCTCAACCAGAAAAGGAGCTAATTAGGCCTTTCTTGCCAGTACAGCTTCCAAGAGAGTGGCCAGAGTCAGGAAGAAGTGCGTAGAAAAGTTCTTGGGTTAGGCAGGCGTACGTTTCGCGGTGATGTGAGGAGGCCGAAGGCCGCAGCCCGAGGCGGGAAGCCTACGGTGGGTGGGTGGGGGGGTGCGGTCTTAAGTCCCAAGGGGTGGCTGGAACCGGAGTCTAGGGGTTCCGGGATTCGCCGCCCCGATTGCGCCGGCCACGCCAAGAAGGCCGCGCGGGTAAGCGACACACTCTCTCCGGAGACACGCCCCACCCATACTTCCGGCGCGCGACCCGGAAGCGGAAAGGAGCCCGTCTCCGTGCCTGTCCTGTGCGTCAGTCCTGCGTCGCTGGGGCCGGGCGGGAGACGAGAGCGACTGCGTTTGGCGAAGTGCGGTGAGGGGAGCTGAGCACTGAGACCCCCCGGCAGCCGCGGCCATGGCGGATGTGACCGCCCGTAGCCTGCAGTACGAGTACAAGGCGGTGCGTGTGGGCTCGGGGGAGGGCCCGGGCTAGGGAGCCCAGTGGGGAGCGGGAGGCAAGTCAGAAGGCCTGCAGTTGAACCACGAAAGCGGAGAGGAAATCAGACGCGGGCTGAGGTGGGGGGTACAGGATGACACGAATAGCCCCACTAGGGGGGTCTAGGGCGGGTGTTATGGGCTAAGAATTCTGCTAGGAGTGTTTGTTCCCTGTCCCCTCAGCGCTATACCCGCCCCCGTTTATTTCCCCCACCCAGCGAACCCAACGCTTTTCCCAGAGGTGGATTATTACGGGCAGTGTTAGGCACAAGGGTCGTTCCACTGATTTGATCGCTCTTTCCTCCCCCGCAGTCACATGGCGCTCTTTCATCTTAAGGAAAACCTCTTACTCCCGCTGTGCGTGTCGGCACTCAGTTGCTCCAGTTCTTACTAATTTTGATATCATCAAAATTGTATTCCTGTGATACAACAAGTGGCCTTACTGGTGGCAGAGCTTTGATAGTATTTTGATGTTTTCAGAACTCGAATCTTGTCCTCCAAGCTGACCGCTCTCTCATTGACCGGACCCGGCGGGATGAACCCACAGGAGAGGTGCTGTCCCTGGTTGGGAAGCTGGAGGGCACCCGGATGGGAGATAAAGCTCAACGGACCAAACCACAGATGCAGGAGGAAAGAAGAGCCAAGTGAGTACCAGGGAGAAAATGATTTCTCTTCAGATCCAGAGTCCATCTTTGCTTGAGCATTTGACCAACTTTTTTGCTGAAATGTTTGGTGCAAGATGAGACACGGGGGCAATCAAACAACTTAGTGAAGGTAAAAATGGAACGTGAGACTTAACAGGGTCTTTGGCCTCAATCAGCATACCTAAAGTGAGAAAACTTTTAGATCTTTTTCTAACGTATGTGTTTCTGGTCCATAGAGGGATCTTAATTTTCTCCACGATATTTTCAGGACCCTTGCTATTCTCTGTCTCAGTAACTCCTTTTCTTCCATTATGAACTTCCCACCCTTACTGCTTTCTTTTGCTGTTGACCACTTCCTACTTTTGTTGTTATAGATTAACGCTCAAGCATCCATAGTAAGAAAGACAGGTTTTTTGTTTCGTTTTGGGTTTAGTTGTGTGTGTGGTTTTTTTTTTTTTTTTTTAACTTTCGAGGGGATATATATATATAGAGAGAGAGAGAGAGAGAGAGACAGAGTGAGCATGTGCATGTGTGTGCGCAAGCGGGGGAGGAGCAGAGAGAATGGGAGACAGGATCTGAAGTGGGCTGTCCACTGATAGCATAGAGCCCGACGTGGGGCTCAAACTCACAAACTGCGAGATCATGGTCTGAGCCAAAGTCGGGTGATTAACCCACTGAGTCACCTGGGCACCCTGGGGGATATATTTCAAAACTTAAAAATCATTGAACTTTACCTCATCTTTATGTTTTTTTTGTTTATTTTTTTATTTTTGAGAGAGAGGGAGAGAGAGAGAGACAAAGTGAGCAGGTAAGGGGCAGAGAGAGAGAGGGAGACACAGAATCCGAGGCAGGTTCCAGGCTCTGAGCTGTCAGCACAGAGCCAGACACAAGGCTCGAACTCACAAACCGGAAGATCATGACCTGAGCTAAAATCAGACGCCCAACCACTGAGCTGCCCAGGCGCCCCTCATCCTTGTGTTTTGAAATCTCTGATCATCTCTGTCTCTTTTTCCTCTTCAGTGATGAAACCTCAGTAATTCAGAGGCCCAGTTTTGATTAGTTATGTTTGTTTGTTTGTTTGTTTGTTTTAAGATTTAATTTTTGGGGTGCTTGGGTGGCTCAGTCAGTTAAGCCTCTGACTCTTGATTTCGGCTCAGGTCATGACCTCAAGGTTTTGTGAGTTTGAGCCCCGCATTGGGCTCCATGCTGATGGCATGGAGTCTGCTTGGGATTCTCTCTCTGTCCCTCCCCTGCTCATGTGTGCTCTCTTGCTCTCTTTAAAAAAAAAAAAAAAAAAAAAAAAAAAAATTAAAAAAAATATTTTATTTTTAAGTAATCTTTACACCCAACATGGGGCTCTAACCCACAACCCCATGATCATGAGTTGCGTGCTCTCTACCGACTGAGCCAGCCAGGCACCCCTTGATTATTTACATTTGAAGTGAATAAATACATCATGGTTTCTTTACCTTGCAGAGTGTGGCTTCCTTTACAGATGTGTTATAATTTGTTGAGAATTAATGGTAGTAGATTCCTTTGGATCCTCAGTTTCTCTGGCCAGAGAAAGAAAATGTGTCTGAGGTGTGGCAAGTTGAAATTCGATTGTAGTGTTATGCCAACAACCCAAAAAGGGTTGTCCTTTTTCAAGTGAGTGAGGAGGCTGTCTCATTGCAACATTTAGTGTGTTTAGTGAGAGAATAACAGAGGATTCCCTTCTTGTTACTTTTTCTGCATAAACATGACCAAGTGGGAATCATTTGCTGAGGTATAGATTCATATTTTTAAACATTACCTGTGTGCCATGAAGCTGAGGAGAGGAGGATAGGCTTGATTTAGTTTTGTCTTTGTGGGGAGATTCTACCTTTTTAATATCATGTGTTCATTAGGCGAAGAAAGCGTGATGAGGACCGACATGACATTAACAAGATGAAGGGTTATACTCTGCTCTCGGAGGGCATCGATGAGATGGTGGGCATCATCTATAAACCCAAGACTAAAGAGACCCGGGAGACCTATGAGGTGCTACTCAGCTTCATCCAAGCTGCCCTTGGGGACCAGGTGAGGAAGCCAGAGGGTGAAACCATGTTTTTGGAGAGGGAGAGAATTGCAACTGGGAAGTATCAGAAGAACCTTGACTGTGGATTTTCCTTTGTGGACGATAGCAGTTTGTGGAAGTGGCTAATACTTACTGAGCACTTGGCTTTGTGTGGAATAGCACTTTACGTGTTTTCTCTTTTTCAGTCCTCTATGACATCAGCTCTATGACTAGGCCCTGTTAATATTTATTTTTCATTTTACAGGCGAGAGATAACGAGGCAAAGAATAGTTAAGTAATTTTCCTATGTGATAGAGGTAGTATTTTTGCAGGGCCACCGTAGGAGCCCGGATATTCTATATCTGAAATTTGTGCTCTTGAGCATTATATATGTGTGATTAGTTTAAGGGTCTTTATGCATCTCAGAGGCTCTGGTGAGGATAAAGAATTACCAAAAGTTTGGTGGGCTAGAGGAGCATTGAGGAGTGCCTCTGCCACCTGTAGAAATGTGCCAGACTTGTGGAATCTGGGTCCTACTTCTTAAGACCACCTGCCTAATCTTTTTAAAAACAGATGGGTCTTCCTTTGGTTGTGGCATTTTTTATCAGTAGTGATGAAAGTAGTCAGAATCTGGTAGGCAAGGTTTAAAGAGGCATGGCTGTTCACATCCTGTTGTCACATGAAGCTGGTCGGTGATGTTCTAGATCTTGTTCTAAATTTTTTTTTTTTTTTTTGCCTCTAGCCACGTGATATCCTTTGTGGGGCAGCTGATGAAGTTCTTGCTGTTCTAAAGAATGAAAAGCTTCGGGACAAGGAAAGGAGAAAGGAGATTGACCTGCTGTTGGGTCAGACAGATGATACCAGATACCATGTGCTAGTGAACTTGGGCAAAAAGATCACAGACTACGGTGGAGACAAGGAAATCCAGAATATGGGTAACTGAGTTCTTTATGTCCTTATCTTATTAAATGATTGCTTTTGACTTCTAAACTTGATTTTCTAGCCTTAGTCATTAAAACCTCTGCATATGTCAGTGAGTTCTCGTAACCTCTTTGGTGTTTGAAGAGTTGTGATGTTTGAAGAGTTGTGACTGGTGAATCAGAATCCCTAGATACAGCAGCCATTTCTTACTCTTAAGACCCTTTTGTATAGAACCTGGGGGAAAACTTGGGCAGAGCCTGTGTGGGGGCAGGAGTGGCACGTTTGGGTGGTTGAGCAGGCGATGCAGGGCCATATCCAGAACTAGCAGGCAGTTGGGGAGGAATTAGCTCCAAAGTGCCTCATTACACTAATTCATTATTCTTTTTCTTACTTCTTACCGTTGCAGATGACAACATTGATGAGACGTATGGTGTGAATGTTCAGTTTGAGTCTGATGAGGAGGTGAGTGATAAAGCAAATGGATGCAGTCTGTTTTTATTTTTTGAAATTGTTAAGGTGAGGGGACCACTTCTGGCATAAAGAAGCTTCCTAACTGAAGCCAGATAAATTTTACGGTGTTTGTTTTATGGGTGTCTAACTCAGGCATAAATATTATGTTGCTAAGAATTTGCTGCGGTCTTCTTTAGGGATTTATAAAGCACATTTGAACTTATAAATGTAAGCATATAATAATTTGTTTTTTTTTAATTTTTTATTTTTGTTTTATAAATTTTTTTTTTTAGCGTTTTATTTATTCTTGAGACAGAGACAGAGCATGAGCAGGAGAGGGATAGAGAGAGAGGGAGACACAGAATCTGAAGCAGGCTCCAGGCTCTGAGCTGTCAGCACAGAACCTGATGTGGGGCTCAACTCACAAACTGCGAGATCATGATCTGAACCGAAGTCAGATGCTTAACCGACCGAGCCACCCAGGCGCCCCTGTTTATTTATTTTTGAGAGAGAGAAATGGTGTGAATGGGAGAGGGACAGAGAGAGAGAGAGAGAGGGAGACACAGAATTCGAAGCAGGCTCCAGGCTCTGAGCTGTCGGCACAGAGCCTGATGCGGGGCTCAAACTCACAAACTGTGAGATCATGACCTGAGCCGAAATTGGACACTCAACTGACTGAGCCACCCAGGTGCCCCTAAACATATAATAATTTAAAATAAATTATGTGGATTAGCAAAAAGACAAAAAGTACAGCATGCACCTCCATTGAGGGCATACATCACCATGTTTTAATGCATTTTAATTTATTGTGATAATTTTCCAATTTTCAGTATTGTGTCCTGCCGTTTAAAAAAAAATTTTTTTTAATGCTTATTTATTTTTAAGAGAGAGAAAGAGACGAATGGGGGTGGGGGGCAGAGAAAGAGGGAGACACAGAATCTGAAGCAGGCTCCAGGCTTCGAGCCTCAGCACAGAGCTTGACATGGGGCCTGAATCCATGAGCTGTGAGATCATGACCTGAGCCGAAGTTGGACGCCCAACCGAGCCACCCTGGTGCTCCTGTGCCAATTTTAAAAGAATGCACTTTTGCCCAAGAGCACAGGCATATTTTGTATATGTTTGTTAAAGTAACAATTGCAGCAGCCACTGAGATTTACCACCTAATCAGAATTTCTTGGGGGCGCCTGGGTGGCTCAGTCATTTAAGCGTCCGACTTTGGTTCAGGTCATGATCTCATGGTTCGTGAGTTTGAGCCCTGCATTGGGCTTCTCACTGGTGGTGTGGAGCCTGCTTGGGATTCTCTTTTTTCCTCTCTCTGCCTCTCTGTCTCGCAAAAAATAAATTTAAGGGAGTTTAGTAAACTAAGAGGAGAAGCAGAAGAGAGAGTAGAAGCATCTAATGAATCCATGCCAAGTGGACTTAAGAGTAATGAGGTCATTCAGTTAAATGTACTGTGGAGTAAGACTGACCCTAGCTCCAGTAAGCTATTGGTTACCACCCCCCTCCCCCAACCATTGCTCTAACCATGGATCCAATTTTAAGTGATTGAGGGGAGAAGTTCTGTAGTGATGCCAGAGTCACTTCCAAATCATGAGTTGGGGTTGGGCTGTTTCTGTAGGAAGGTGATGAAGATGTGTATGGGGAAGTTCGAGAAGAGGCATCTGATGATGACATGGAAGGGGATGAGGCTGTGGTGCGCTGCACCCTTTCAGCTAATGTAAGTACGGTTTGTTTTTGCCTGTTCCTGCAAGGTCAGGGGATTTCTGGGTGTAGCATTTGTTTCTCATATGTAGGTCCTGTTATATATTACTTACCAAGCTACCCTTTTATAGGAGCCGTAATAAACATGCAGTGTCTTGATTTTCTTAAGACTTCAGTCACTCATTCTCCTTTCCAAAGGCATGTGTTGGTGAAATCTTAGTTTAGTATGCTCCTGAGCTCAATGTAGCAGAGTTTTTTTTTCCTTCTGGAAAGTCCTCAAAGGATCGTAGGCTATGGGTGGCAGGTAGAACTTTGTTGTAGGATGATGAGAAAGCCGTTGGTGCAGACAGACATGGTGTGAGCTAAGTGCCTGGTTACCTTTGTAGCTTGTAGCGTCGGGGGAACTGATGAGTTCTAAGAAGAAGGATTTGCATCCTCGGGATATTGATGCGTTTTGGCTACAGCGGCAGCTCAGTCGCTTCTATGATGATGCCATTGTGTCACAGAAGAAGGCAGATGAAGTGTTGGAGATTTTGAAGGTACAGCCAAGACGTTGTTTTGTGTTCATTGTATGTATCTTAGCAGGTGGGACGGTGGATGGAGGCAGATGGCTGTGTCCTTAATCGTGGTGTTACCTTCTCTCTGCAGACGGCCAGTGATGATCGGGAATGTGAGAACCAGCTGGTTCTGCTCCTTGGTTTCAACACTTTTGATTTTATTAAAGTGTTGCGACAGCACAGGATGATGAGTGAGTATATAGTGGTCTCTTCTGGAGCATATACACGGTGTGTGTGCATGTGTGATGGAGGCTTTGTTAATTTTCATAGCTTCAGTGCTTCTTTCATTTAGTTTGCTTTCTCCCCCAAGGTTGAAGGTTGATTTTACCTTACCCCTTTCTTCTCACCTTCCCTTTCTTCCTTTTGCTGTTGGCAGTTTTATACTGCACCTTACTGGCCAGTGCACAGAGTGAAGCGGAAAAGGAAAGGATCATGGGAAAGATGGAAGCTGATCCAGAGCTCTCCAAGTTCCTCTACCAGCTCCATGAGACCGAGAAGGAGGATCTGATCCGGGTAAGGGCTGGGTTGGTTTATCGGTCTGATTCCGGAGCTAGACTGTTTGATTTGGAAAGGAGACCTCACTTAGAAGATTGTAGCGTAGAGCTGAATTCCTATTAGAAAAGGGAATTGAAGAAGTAATTTCTCTGAATTCTTTGAGGTTTGTCACTGGTGTAGATTAAAATCTACACATTGACATTGGTGTGGTCAAGAGACTGTTGACTTCCTGTGGTCTTCACCAGCACCATGGACGGTTCACTTGTTTACACAATAAATCATGGTATCTACTGAAAATGCTGGGACAGAACACTTGTGTTGGCTGAACACAGAACCCACACTTCTACCTTTAGGGATAGCCCTTGATGCTGAATTGCTGAATGTCTACTTTCGGAATCCCTGCGCTGTGCATTGTCCCTTTAAAGCTGTTTGCTTTCATCATTCTGGTGGTCCCTGTGGCAAATGTCTGAACATAAAGGGCCATCTTTCTGTTTGGAGACTTACTGGTCAGCACCTGTGAGTCAGGCTTCACTAAGCAGGGGTTGGAAGGGACCAGAACCTACAACGGTGAATAATTGTTACTTTACATCTTTCCCCGTCACAGGAGGAAAGGTCTCGGAGAGAGCGAGTACGACAGTCCCGAATGGACACAGACTTGGAAACCATGGATCTGGACCAGGGTGGAGAGGTAAGTATCGGGTCATTTCTAAGGCTATGCCGGATGGAAAACTTGTTTGTTCACTTTGTTCACTGTGTGTTTTGTTTTTGTTTTTTTACCCCCATCTTCCCAGGCACTGGCTCCGCGTCAGGTTCTGGACTTGGAGGACCTGGTTTTTACCCAGGGGAGCCACTTCATGGCCAATAAACGTTGTCAGCTTCCTGATGGGTCCTTCCGTCGCCAGCGCAAGGGCTATGAAGAGGTGCATGTGCCTGCTCTGAAGCCCAAGCCCTTTGGTTCAGAAGAAGTGAGTGAATTATTTTTCTCAGTTTTCTGCTCAGTTCATCTCCCTTCCAGTTTGGATTTCAACCCATTGGCCAAAATGTGGCCTTGTGTCATAGATAGTTTGTCCCAGAAATGGAAGTTGCTTCAGAGTTTCCCGTTTTGATTTTGAGTCCAGGGGACAATATTGAATTTCTCATCTGGCCTTCAGTGCAGAGTTATTCAGGGAGGGCGCCAGGAAATACAATCCTGGCCATCCCGCAAAAACAGCCTGCTCAAGGGTGCTGCCAGTATGTGACATGCATGGCATTTCTTCCTTCTAGCAACTGCTTCCAGTGGAGAAGCTGCCGAAGTATGCCCAGGCTGGATTTGAGGGCTTCAAAACACTGAATCGGATCCAGAGTAAACTCTACCGTGCTGCTCTGGAAACAGATGAGAATCTGCTGCTCTGCGCCCCTACTGTAAGCACTGCCCTGGCTGCTTTGTTCCTGTGGGAAGTGGTGTATGTTTTTGGTGGCAAGATGGTTCATCTTCACCCAAATCCTCTCCCAGTTCTTTTCTCTTTGATGGAAGAGATGTCCTAGGAGGTGCTCTGGTATCTGTTTTGCTGATAAGCCTGTAGAAGTGAGGACAGGTAAACAGGCCTTCTCATCCTTGACTCTGTCTTAGGGTGCGGGTAAGACCAACGTGGCCCTGATGTGTATGCTCCGAGAGATAGGGAAACACATTAACATGGATGGCACTATCAACGTGGATGACTTCAAGATCATCTACATTGCTCCTATGAGATCTCTGGTGCAGGAGATGGTGGGCAGTTTCGGAAAGGTAAGGGGTAGAAAGGTATTGGGAACAGGTCTAGTGCATCACTACTTGTACTCGGGCATCTCTGGAATGTCTTGTATGGTGTTTTTCTTCCACTTCAAGGTGGAGCTTGACCCAGGGTACGAGTATTTCTGAAGCAAGAGCGTCCTGGGCCTGTCTTGGACTTTTGCGAGGATTTAGCATCTTTCTGTTACTGTCTCTGAGTCAGTTTTCTGCTGTTATCATTTACATTACTGAAGAATTTATGAAATGCTCATAGGATATGGTTGACATTAGACCTAGCGGTGTTATTCCAGGTCCTGTTGTCTACAAGTTTCCATTTCCTCCTCTTTGTGCAGACATCCCAGAAATTCTTTGCTTCATTTGCCTGAGTGTAAACTTGGGTTTATTTTAGAAATACGTGTTTGTGTTCATATGATATTTCCCTGTTGGGTCGATACCTCCTTCCAGTACCCTACATTCAGACTTCCCAGATAAAGTGTTGTGGCAAGGCCCCCTTCAAGCATTCTTGCCTGACATGCCTCTCCTCCACCTAGCGCTTGGCGACGTATGGCATCACTGTTGCAGAACTGACTGGCGACCACCAGCTGTGCAAGGAGGAGATCAGCGCCACTCAGATCATCGTCTGCACCCCCGAGAAGTGGGACATCATTACCCGCAAGGGTGGTGAGCGCACCTACACACAGCTCGTGCGGCTCATCATTCTGGTGAGCAGGGAGTACTTGAGCACGTAGAGACCAGGCCTGGTCGAGGAGGGTTTGCTGAATTTTAACGCTGTTTCTTCAGTACTTTCCTCTAGTCACTAGCCTTTATAATGACAGCTGTTGTCAGTATTGCTGTTACTGTTATTTATTATTTAAAAAAAAAATTTTTTTTTTTTCAACGTTTATTTATTTTTGGGACAGAGAGAGACAGAGCATGAACGGGGGAGGGGCAGAGAGAGAGGGAGACACAGAATCGGAAACAGGCTCCAGGCTCTGAGCCATCAGCCCAGAGCCTGACGCAGGGCTTGAACTCCCGGACCGCGAGATCGTGACCTGGCTGAAGTCGGACGCTTAACCGACTGCACCACCCAGGCGCCCCTGCTGTTACTGTTAAATGAGAATCTGCCCCTAAGTGAAAGATTTCTGAGGAGGTGCATGGTGTTTGCCATGTTGTTCTTTATGTGTTTTTTTGTGTCCGAAATGTTTTGGAATAAATGTAAACAGACAAACTGTGTCCTCCTCCCAGGAGGGCTTTATAAATAAATAATCCATTCTCAAGGGGAACGAGGAAGGAATCAGGATATTGTGTTCCAAATGTACAGAGAGCACCCAGAGAAGAATGACCTTGAGTCTGGTTGTAGTTTCTTTAAGTTGTCTGGGAAAGCAGAAAGGAGACCTCACATGTTGTTTTTCAGCATTCTAGAGCAGGGCTTGGCAGTCTGTGGCTACTGGATTTTGTTTTATCAGAGTACAGCCATACCCATTTATTTACATATTGTTACAGCTGCTTTTGTGCTTTAGTGACAGAATTGAGTACAATTGGCTCTTGAACAACACAGGCTTGAACTGCAGGTCCGCTTTTATGATGATTTTTTTCGGTAAATACTGGACTATAAATGTATTTTTTCTTTATGATTCTAATAACATTTTCTTAATTTAGAATATCGTAAGAATACAGTATAGAAAACATGTACAAGATATGTGTTAATCAACTGTTTATGTTATTGGTAAGGCTTCTGGTAAACAGTAGGCTCTCAGTAGTTAAGTTCTGGGGGAGTCAAAAGTTGTAAGTGGATTCTCGACTGTGTGGAGCATCCATAACCCCTGCACTGTACAAGGGTCAGCTCTGTTTGTAACAGAGACTGTATGGCCCACAAGCTTAAATCCTGATTGGCCCTTTATGAAGTTTGCCAGCCCCTGCTTTAGTGCTACTCAAAGTCTTGTTAGAAGTGCAGTCCCTGACCTCATCCCACATCTACTGAAACATAATCTACATTTTAGTAAGATTCTCTGCTACATGCTGACATTCAAGAGGCACTGCCTTAGGCTATGTGAACTCATCATTTGATGCATATCTTTTGCAAGCACAGAGTAGTAAGAATGACTGCCCAGGGGTGAAGCCTTATTTGATATAAATAAAGTTTGCTGAGAAGCTTCATTTTTAGTAAAGAAATTAATCTTTGAGTGAAGTTATAATGAACTCATTTACCTGAAGTATCAGATTTTCTTGCCATAAAGCATTAGGTTTCAGTAAACTAGCAAAGCAGCTTGGTGGTCAGAGCATGTTATTTTCTGGGGTATTTCGTAGTGAGTATTGTCTCACCCTTTGGGTTTCTCTTGCTTGGGATCCCTTTTCTTCTTTATTTGGCATGGTAGGTATGTACTACAGGATAGGTCTGTTAGGAAAGAGGACTACATTTTTCTAGCCCTAGAGGTAATTGGCCACCCCCTCATTCCTTAGGATGAGATCCATCTTCTCCATGATGACAGAGGTCCTGTCTTGGAAGCTTTGGTGGCCAGGGCCATCCGAAACATTGAGATGACCCAAGAGGATGTCCGACTCATCGGTCTTAGTGCTACCCTCCCCAACTATGAAGATGTGGCTACCTTTCTGCGTGTAGATCCTGCCAAGGGCCTCTTTTACTTTGACAACAGGTACAAGAAAGACTGGGAGAAGATTAGGGTGACCTTCCTGATGCCCTTCCCCTTTTTCAAGGAGCTCTTTTGGATTGGGTATTAGACGGATTTTGGGTTTTGATGTGGTGTGAATCCAGGAAAGAATGTCCTTTCCACTGAAAATAACTGTTTCCTCACTATTTTGTGCCAAAAACCTCATTTATCTAATTTGAATTTCTAGCTTCCGCCCAGTGCCTCTGGAACAGACTTATGTGGGTATCACAGAGAAGAAAGCTATCAAGCGTTTCCAGATCATGAATGAAATAGTCTATGAGAAAATCATGGAACATGCTGGAAAAAATCAGGTCTATCTATGGTTTCCTATTAAACTCTGTTCTTTTGCATTTTTGACTTCTATAAAGAGAAAAGACACAAGACAAATCACCAGTATTAGGAATGAAATTGGATATTAACATAGAACCTGTAGCCATTGAAAGGATAATAAAGGATTATTATGAATAACTTTACATGTACATTTGACAACCTAGAAAAAATAAGGGGCCTGTTCCTCAAAAATTACTAACTACCAAAACTCAGCCTTGATGAAGAAGATAACCTGAATAGTTTCATAGCCATTAAGGAAATTGAATTTGTAATTTAAAAACTCCGAAAAAAGAAATCCCCAGGTGTGGATAATCAGTCTGTCTCTCTACATTATCAAGGGTCCTTCCATAAAAGATTTGGCTGGCTTACAGTGAAAATAAAGTTGAAAACTAAAAACTAGTGAAAGAGGACATTTTATTAGAAAATACATATTTTTTTAATTAAACACCATTTGGTCACGTTAACCAAGACAAAAACCAAGGGAAAGTGGAAGGGTGTGTATATTTTTTTATCTGTTAAAAAAAGCCTATGAATCTAGATGAAGAGACCAATCTTTTCTTTCTTTTTAAGTGAGTTTATTTTAAGAGAGTGGAGAGAGAAAGGATCCCAAGCTGGCTCTGCGCTGCCAGTATGGGGCTTGAACTCACAAAATTGAGTTCATGACCGAGCTGAAATGAAACTGAGTTGGATGCTTAACCGACTAAGCCACTTAGGTGCCCCGAGACAAATCTTTGCTTGGCACTAAATACTTGGAGGACTTTATTTCCTACCAAATGGTACTAGTCTATACTGAGACTTCCTAAGTCCTTTTACAAAGGCTAGTGCCTATCATTGAATACAGTATATGAGCTGTTACTTTGCAGGCACATTCTTCAGGTGACTTAGAATCCTGTCAGGTGCCTGAACACAGATTTATTACTGGGAGTTCTGAATTTGCATCTATATTCTACTTAAATGTGGTTTTAAAGATAGGATGCTAAGAGTTAGCTTAGTTTCCCAGCTACAGGACTCTGCCACTGTACTTTGTACTTTATTCACACAGGGTCTGAGGTGCTTCTGAATCAGTATACCTTCCTGCCATTGCTCTTCTTGGGGTTTCTGGCCTCATAACAGTGTAGCCTCTGCTTCCTGGTGCCGGCGCCATGGGGCCAGAGGAGTGACAGTGGTAGCTGCGTCTCTTGACTGTGGCAAACTGTGGTTTCTCCTTAGGTGCTGGTGTTTGTCCACTCCCGGAAGGAGACTGGGAAGACGGCCAGGGCCATCCGGGACATGTGCCTAGAGAAGGACACTCTGGGTCTGTTTCTGAGAGAGGGCTCAGCCTCCACAGAAGTCCTTCGGACGGAAGCTGAGCAGTGCAAGGTGAGGAGAGACAGGCCCGGTTCTCTTGTTTCCTACCTGGTAACTGGTTCAATCCGAGGTTGTCCAGACAGTCCTCAACTGCATCATGGTGCTGTTGTTTCACACAGGTGAAGGTTGATTGTCTGGGTCTGGTTCTGTGGAATAGGTAAGGGGCAGGGTCTCGAGGGAAGAGATCTACTTAGTCTCTGTGGAGTTCCCACAGTGAGGCTCACCTCCTCACCTGTTTTTTTTCTGTTCCACAGAACCTGGAGCTGAAGGATCTTCTGCCATATGGCTTTGCTATTCATCATGCAGGCATGACCAGAGTTGACCGGACACTTGTAGAGGATCTTTTTGCTGATAAACACATTCAGGTGAGTGCGGGCAAAGTGTAGGCATCAGAAGACCTCAGGTGTCAGATGCCATGTTTGCACCCAGTACCTTATGGTAAACCAGGTTAGAGGGTTGTGGGAGGTACAGTAGATAGAACTTTGGCCACCTCTCCCAGCTCTTCACCTACTGCATCAGGGAAGATGAGTGATTTTAGGAAAGCGTTTGAGAAGCATAACAAAGGAAGCGTGTCAGTGACTCCAGATGTCACCAATCAGGGCCTCGTAAGGTTAGGACCTCGTATGTTCTCTCTCTCAGGGTGTATTGTTAATTGTCTGGTAACTTTAAGTTGATTAATATTAGTCTACAGTTCTACCTCTTAAGTATCTCGAGAACTGTGGAATGTTAATTATTGAATAGACGAGGAACCAAGGGACTCCTTTCCTCTTTATTCCAGTGTTACCTTGACAAGTGTGGGACCCACCTCACTCCTGCTAGAAGCTCTAAGGCCAGTTTCTAAGAGAACTTGGGGATACTAACCCTGTGGTGGTAACGTCTTTTCTTTATTACCTTGGCTTTGCTTCTATAGGTTTTAGTTTCCACAGCAACTCTGGCTTGGGGTGTGAATCTCCCCGCACATACAGTCATCATCAAAGGCACCCAGGTGTACAGTCCAGAGAAGGGGCGTTGGACAGAACTGGGGGCACTGGACATTCTGCAGGTATAGAGCCTTTGAGGTTATTTTCAGTGGGGAAAGGTATCCTGTGTATAAAATTTATGCAAAGAGGCCAAAAAAGTGGCAGATGGAAGGTGGGGTTCTGTAAAGTAGAAGTCTGGGAACAAAACCGTAGGCTCTGTGGCCATAACTCTTTTAAAAGGTTTGCAACCTGTTTCTGACCTAGATGCTGGGACGTGCTGGAAGACCCCAGTATGACACCAAGGGTGAAGGCATACTCATCACGTCTCATGGGGAGCTACAGTACTACCTGTCCCTCCTCAATCAGCAACTTCCTATTGAGAGCCAGATGGTATCAAAGTTGCCTGACATGCTCAATGCGGAAATCGTGCTGGGGAATGTCCAGAATGCCAAGGTAGGGAAGGGCTCTGCCCGTCACGCGTCTTGCCTTCTCCAGAGAAGCCAAGATACCACGGTGGGATGGTCTCCATTGTGGTGTTGTGGACCACCAGTGCGTAGGGACTTCCAACCCTGTGCCCCACATCTTCAATGTAAGCAGTCTCTCTGAAGCTTGGCAACTCTGTGGCTGACAATTCCCCTTGTTACCAAGATCTCAGAAAGAACTCTGTCGTTCTAATAAGATACTAGAAACCTTCAGAAGACAACATACATTCTTCTAGTTGGGAATTAATTTCTCTGTTTTTTTAAAAAATATTTTGAGGGGCGCCTGGGTGTCTCAGTCGGTTGAGCGTCCGACTTCGGCTCGGGTCATGATCTAGTGGTCCATGAGTTCAAGCCCCGCGTCAGGCTCTGTGCTGACCGCTCAGAGCCTGGAGCCTGTTTCAGATTCTGTGTCTCCCTCTCTCTCTGACCTTCCCCCGTTCATGCTCTGTCTCTCTCTGTCTCAAAAATAAATAAACGTTAAAAAAAATTAAAAAAAAAATATTTTGAGAGAGAGTATGTGCATGCGAGCAGGGGAGGGGCCAAGAGAGAGGGAGAGAGAGAATCTGCACTGCGTGGAGACAGCGTGGAGCCCATCTTGGGGCTCCTTCCCACAAACTGTAAGATCATGACCTGAGCCAAAATCAAGAGTCAGACACTTAACCGACTGAGTCGCTCAGGCGTCCTTGGAATTAATTTCTAAGTGATCTCTGGGAGCTTTTCATTTGGACATAATTTCTCCATGCTCAGACCAGCGGGTTTTCTCTTGTAGGATGCGGTGAACTGGCTTGGATATGCCTATCTGTATATCCGAATGCTCCGATCCCCAACCCTCTATGGCATCTCTCATGATGACCTCAAGGGAGATCCCCTGCTGGACCAGCGCCGACTGGATCTGGTTCATACCGCTGCCTTGATGCTGGATAAGAACAATCTGGTCAAGTATGACAAGAAGACAGGCAACTTCCAGGTGAGTGGGTTGAGGGATTGAGCCACAGGTCTCAGTAAAAGTGGTGATCTCAGGCAATTTTTTAAATTGTTTTCTTGATTTGAGCACTGCCTGTGTAATTGCCCATTGTGTAGAAAAACAGGTGGGATTAGACTGTGCCCTTTGAATCTAGGAACCTCTAAGATGGTATAGTAGAACCTGAGGGTGCCTGCTTTCTGTCACTTGAGTCAAAGCAGCTCATTCACCTGTCTTTTCTGTGTGGGCATCAGTTCACCATAGGTCAGTTTGTTGTGCCATCTTTCTTCATGTGCTCGGGCCAGAAACTCTTGTTGCTGTGAGTTCCTCCAGTGGGCACCTGTTGTCTACAGTGAGAGGTTGCCACTTGTTAACGATCACCGTTGGATTGAGTCTTCCTCCTTCATAGGTGACAGAACTGGGCCGTATAGCCAGCCACTACTACATCACCAATGACACAGTACAGACCTACAACCAGCTGCTGAAGCCCACCCTAAGTGAAATTGAGCTTTTCAGAGTCTTCTCGTTGTCTTCAGAGTTCAAGAACATCACTGTGAGAGAGGTGAGTCCACACAGCGTGTTGGGACAGATGGTTGGTACTCACTGCTGAGTCGCTGGGTGGGTTCTCTCCTTAGTCACCTGGCTTTTCCTTGACCAGTTCCCTTCTTGTGGCAGGAGGAGAAGCTGGAGCTGCAGAAGTTGTTGGAGAGGGTGCCCATCCCGGTAAAGGAGAGCATTGAGGAACCCAGTGCAAAGGTGAGCTCACTCCTCTGCTTGGCATAAGGATTGGATGGTTTTGTAAAAAGTGAACCTTGAATCTACGTTCATGTTCGATGACTTGCTCAGTTTTCCTGGGTTTGGCATCCTTTGCACATGTTCTTTATGTGGAGTAGCAGTTATTTAATGCCTATAAAGCGGGAGCTGTGGATCCGATTCGGCATGATCCATGGATCCCAGAGCAGAAGTGTGATTCACTTCTTGCACCATCAATGACTGGCCATCTTCTTGCTGACCTTGCTTTTTTCCAGATCAATGTGCTTCTCCAAGCCTTCATCTCACAGCTGAAATTGGAGGGCTTTGCGCTGATGGCAGACATGGTGTATGTCACGCAGGTGAGAGCGCAGTTGTGCTGCCAGGAGAAGAGGCCTAAACAGTTCCAGTCCCTTGTGCTCTTGTGTGTCTTGGAAAAAACAGGCTGACGCTAGTGAGGAGGGGAGAAGGCCAAGTTTTGTTCTAGTTGGCTCATTGATTATGTGCATATGGCATAGCCACTCTGTGTCACTGATCTTGAGCGTGAGGAGAGGTAGGGCCTTAAGAGAGAGTGCTGGGCAGGTTCCATAGGGAGAGCCACAAGACATAATGTCTGCTTCCCTACAGAGAGTGACTTTCCACTACGGCTAGGCTTATCTGTAAGTCCAGAAATGGCAAAAGGTTCTATTAGCTACAGTTCGTCTTTACCTTTGAGGGCAAGTCATTAGCATCCTTGGCTTTTGCTAGAACCCTGAGTGCTAAATGAGCCGAACCTTAAAATCGCAATGGATATTAGGTTAAGATGCTGTACAGTAAGCTCGAGCTGCCCTTCTCTAACTATTCTGCATTCAGCAAACATCAGCTACCTAAAAGGGGAAAGGCAGGGGCGCCTGGGTGGCCCAGTCAGTTAAGCATCTCAGTCTTGATTTTGGCTTAGGTCATGATCTCATGAGTTCGTGAGTTTGAGCCCTGTGTTGGGCTCTGTGCTGACAGTACAGATGGGGATTCTTTCTCTCTCTCTGCCCCTCCCCTGCTCTCCCTCTTTCTCAAAATAAATAAATAAACTTTAAAAAAGTCTTTAAAAAGGGTGGGGGAGTAATTACAGAGGACTTTATTTTTGAGAAGTGTGACCGATTGCATCAGAGCTTGAGGTAATTAAGCCATGTGTCGAGTGGCTTCATTAGGTTGGGGGTGGTGGGGACTTAACAGAGGGAATGCTTTATCTTTCCCAGTCGGCTGGCAGGTTGATGCGTGCCATCTTTGAAATTGTCCTGAATCGAGGTTGGGCGCAGCTTACAGACAAGACACTGAACCTCTGCAAGATGATTGACAAGCGCATGTAAGGACCTACTGGGCTGGGAGCCGGTCACCATGAGTTAAGGTCCCCAGGCTGAGGATGTCGTGGGGAAGCCTGGGAGTGCTCTTATCTCTGGTCCTCACTCATGAAATGGGACTTGAACTTGGCTAAAAGTTGACAAGAGGGAGGGCCCTTTGAGGTGGAGCCTGGGGGTGGGAGGAGAGTGGTGATGAGTGATGGCTTTCAAGTCTCACTGCTGGTACAGTTCCAGATGCCTTCCTTTAATGACTGTTTTGTGTGGTCACAGCTAATTGAAAGCCATGACAAAGGCAGTTTGTTTCACAGGGCACTGACAGTTAATGTTTCCTTCCTGGCTAGGTGGCAGTCCATGTGTCCTCTGCGCCAGTTCCGGAAACTCCCTGAGGAGGTAGTGAAGAAGATTGAGAAGAAAAACTTCCCCTTCGAGCGTCTGTATGACCTGAATCATAATGAGATTGGTATGTGGGGAGCTATCCTCCTTGTCCTTACTGCTCAGAAATCTTTCTAAGCCTTTTTGCTTTCCATCTCCGGGGCCCGGTGCCCTACTGTCCTGTGTTCACTTCTCCTATTCTGCTGAAGTAACGTGGCTAGCTCTTGGTCCTGGGACTTTGACTCCTCTGGACTGCACTGAGAGTGGAGGGAGGAGGAGTCTGCCCGCCAGAGCGAACTCTGCCACTTGCCCACAAGGCCCGGTTTGCAGCTGTGCTTGGAAGGCTGGGCTGCAGCCCCCGTACCCTCCTGTCCTTCTAGGGGAGCTTATCCGCATGCCGAAGATGGGGAAGACCATCCACAAGTACGTCCACCTCTTCCCTAAGTTGGAGTTGTCGGTGCACCTGCAACCTATCACACGCTCCACCCTAAAAGTGGAGCTGACCATTACACCGGATTTCCAGTGGGATGAAAAGGTAAGGCTTTGCTTGGCGGAGGGACTAATCGCAAATGCCCCTGAGGAGAGCTGGATTGGAGGTGCAAGTCCACGCTGGCTCGTGTTCCTTTTACTTGTGCTTGTGTTGACAGGTCCATGGTTCGTCAGAGGCATTCTGGATTCTGGTGGAGGATGTAGACAGTGAGGTGATACTCCACCACGAGTATTTTCTACTCAAGGCCAAGTATGCTCAGGATGAGCACCTCATTACGTTTTTCGTTCCTGTCTTTGAACCGCTGCCCCCTCAGTACTTCATCCGAGTGGTGTCTGACCGCTGGCTTTGTGAGTGTGTCTCTGTATGGTCCCATAGGGACAGGTCTTCTGGGGGAATCAAGAGTGTCTTTCACTTTGTGCTGGACTGGACTTTGTGGGGTCAGAGTGATACTATCTGCTGCTGCTTTGGGGTTTTCAGTGTGCATGGAGGGGCTCTGAGGGGTCATTAGGTAAAGAGAGGAGTGCTTATGACCTCTCCCGTTTCTGTTCTGGCAGCTTGTGAGACCCAGCTGCCTGTCTCCTTCCGGCACCTGATCCTACCGGAGAAGTACCCACCTCCAACCGAGCTTCTGGACCTTCAGCCTTTGCCCGTGTCTGCCCTGAGAAACAGTGCTTTTGAGAGCCTTTACCAGGATAAATTTCCTTTCTTCAACCCCATCCAGACCCAAGGTAGGTGTTTCCATCCCCACACAGTTTATTCCTCTGGAGGACCTTAAAGGTTCTGTAGAGACAGATATGTTCAGTGGCAAGAAGGGACGTAGGGCGCTCGGGTAGGTGTGGGAGCTCATCAGTGGCAACTGTTGGAGCACACTAGGACTTCTTCCTTTCTCAGTCCTTGGTTACTCTTAGATTTCCTTTGCTTATTTGCCTGGCTCATTGAGGAGGGTCAGAACAAGGTGCATTATGATGCATTGCTGTTTCTCAGACTCAGGAGGCTGGATCTGTGCTCCTGTTGCTCGTGTGTGCAACATGTGCAGTGTTGACTGAAGCCTCCTTTCCCTTCATTTTTTTTTAATGCATTATTTTAAGTTTATTTTTATTTTGAGAGAGCGCACACAGGGGGAGGGGCAGAGAGGGAGAGAGAGAGAGAGTCCTAACTAGGCTCTGCACTGTCAGCGCAGACCCTGACACGGAGCTCGGACCCACAGACTGAGAGATCATGACCTGAGATAAAGCAGAGTCGAATGAATGCTCAACTGACTGAGCCACCCAGGCACTCCCCTGTCTGTCGTTTTAAATAACAGGCATGTTCACAGGGCATGTCCTGTTTCCTAAGTACTTTGGCTGAGTACATCTGGTTATTTTCTCTTTTATTCCTCTCACTGATCCTATGGGGGATTTACTACTTGTGGTACTATTATTAGTGTCTTGCTTTACAGATGAGGAAGCTAGGCAGAGAGGCACCTCAACTGAATCATTTAATAAACAGAACTTGGACTTTAACCAATCTTTTTTTTTTTTTTTTAATGTTTATTTTTTTTTATTTTTATTTTTTTTATGTTTATTTATTTTTCAGACAGAGAGAGACAGAGCATGAATGGGGGAGGGGCAGAGAGAGAGGGAGACACAGAATTAGAAGCAGGCTCCAGGCTCTGAGCCATCAGCCCAGAGCCCGATGCGGGGCTCAAACTCACGGACTGCGAGATCGTGACCTGAGCTGAAGTCGGACCCTTAACCAACTGGGCCACCCAGGCGCCCCCTTAATGTTTATTTTTAAGAGACAGCGTGAGCGGGGGAGGGACAGAGAGAGAGGGAGACACAGAATCCGAAGCAGACTCCAGGCTCTGAGCTGTCAGCACAGAGCCTGATGCAGGGGCCTGAACTCACGAACCGTGAGATCATGACCTGAGCCGAAGTTGGACACTTAACCGACTGAACAACCCAGGTGCCCCCCCAACTGACTTTAACCAGTCTTGATGCCAGGACTGAGGCTTTACCTTCTTTCAAGGAGAGTGTCGGAGGGTAGCCAGATGATGGTAGCCAGTTCCTTTTTGTTCCGTATCCTGGTCCCTGAGAAGACTGGCAGAGAAGCACCGGATACTTGGTCTACTTTCTCTGCCATCTTGCAGGTCTCCCTGCTACTGGACTTCTTGGTCTTGGGCTCTTCGCCTGTTGCTTGTGTGTGAGAGGAAGAGCATGAGGGGAGAGGTGTAGTGTAGTAGGCTGGCTGCAGTTAGAGGCCCTAATGCCTCCCCCTTCGTTGTCGGCACTTGGCAGTCGACTGGCTGAGTTTCTCCGGGTGTCCTGTTCTGAGGAGTGGTCTGAGTGTCTTTTCTCTTTGATGTTCCCACTGCTGCTCTGCCGGCTTCCAGTGTTCAACACCGTCTACAACAGTGATGACAATGTGTTCGTGGGGGCCCCCACGGGCAGCGGCAAGACCATCTGTGCGGAATTTGCCATCCTGCGGATGCTGCTGCAGAACTCAGAGGGACGCTGTGTCTATATCACTCCCATGGAGGCTCTGGCAGAGCAGGTATGTGGCGTGCTGCTGTGTCACGTGTGAATTTTCCCGGAAGCTATTTTTATCTGAGTCCTGATCAAGATTTTCTAAGCCCTTGAAATTTGCAGGGTTAATTGGGGCGAGACCCTTTGCTTTCTTTTGTTCACGTCCCCAGTTTGTGTCCTAAAGAAAAATACTCTTAAAGGTCAGTGTGGGATTATAAGGTAGCTTGAAATCTACAGACCATCAGGTCTCTCTATTTGGCTTCTCAGGCAGTTCTCATTACAAATGAAACGATGCCTGTCATGGCCTGATGTTTGCTGCCCTTCCTCTCCCTGCGTGCCAGGTTTACATGGACTGGTATGAGAAGTTCCAGGACAGGCTCAACAAGAAGGTGGTGCTCCTGACGGGGGAGACTAGCACGGACCTGAAGCTTCTGGGCAAGGGCAATATCATCATCAGCACCCCTGAGAAGTGGGACATTCTTTCTCGGCGGTGGAAGCAGCGCAAGAATGTCCAGAACATCAACCTCTTCGTGGTGGATGAAGTCCACCTTATCGGGGGCGAGAATGGGGTATGGCTTAACCTTGCACACTGGAGGGGCTGCGATTGGCTGAGTGTCCTTAGCTTTGGGGAGTTAGGTTTGGGTCTGAGGCCATAGACTAGGTGCTTCTCCCAGGAGGATTCTGCTTGTCACCCTATTCCAAAAGGACGTTGTGAGCCTTTTTTGTAGTACTCTTGGAAAATAGCATTGCTTAGTGAAGATTGGCTGCTATGGAGGAGGTAACCAAAGATTGGAGAGCCCTTAATTAGAAGGAAGAGTTAGGTGATGGTTTTGAGGTGGTTGAACTAGACAGAAAGCCTAAGTCAGGGTGGAGGATGGGGAAAGAGAGCCTGAGCCCCTAGTGACTCCCCGCCTCTGTCCCAGCCTGTCTTAGAAGTGATCTGCTCCCGGATGCGCTACATCTCCTCCCAGATTGAGCGACCCATTCGCATTGTGGCACTTAGCTCTTCGCTTTCAAATGCCAAGGATGTGGCCCACTGGCTGGGGTGCAGTGCCACCTCGACTTTCAACTTCCACCCTAACGTGCGCCCTGTGCCCTTGGAGCTGCACATCCAGGTAGGGCCCGCTCTCCCCGTTCCTGCGTGGCCTCTTGTTGAAGTACCAGGTATTGTAACTTCTGTCTTTTCGTTTTCCTCGGTCTCCAGGGCTTCAACATTAGCCATACACAAACTCGCCTGCTCTCCATGGCCAAGCCCGTGTACCATGCTATCACCAAACACTCTCCCAAGAAGCCTGTCATTGTTTTTGTTCCGTCTCGAAAGCAGACCCGCCTCACTGCAATTGACATTCTCACCACATGTGCAGCAGATATCCAGCGGCAGAGGTGGGATGGCGGGGCGGGGGAGGGGGGGAAGTTGGGTCAGTGAGGTTGGCTGATCCTGAAGAGTGTTCTGTTTATAAGGGTGAGGGTTAGCCCCATTGGGGCCAGGGGCTGGGCAACCGCACAGTTAGAAGGGTCTTGCAAGGGATTGGAACTGCTCTGAGCTAAATCAGTGCCCGTGCTGCCTAGGTTTTTGCACTGCACGGAGAAGGATCTGATCCCGTACCTGGAGAAACTAAGTGACAGCACGCTTAAGGAAACACTGTTAAATGGAGTGGGCTACCTGCACGAGGGGCTCAGCCCCATGGAGCGACGCTTGGTAGAACAGCTCTTCAGCTCAGGTGAAAAAAAGTGCTGTGGCCTAGAGGGAGATTGTATCTGGGAGTGTCACAGGTGGTAGGAACGGAACTTTAGGATGTGGGTGATACTTCCCTACTGCACACTTAACCACCTTCAAAATACTTTTCTGATTGTTTTACGTATTATCTCATTTGATTTTCCCAGTAACCTTGTGGTATAGGTAGGATATTATCCCTACTGGCTAGCTGAGAAAACAGGCACATACGGTTGTATTACTTCAGAACCTGGTTTTCTAGACCTTTGACCAGTAGACCTGGTTTTCTATGGATACCAGATTCGCCAAGGTTGTTAGACCTTAGAGATGTAGTAAACGGTAGAGTCTCCCTTGGGTGGCCTGTGTGCCACTGTCCCTCGTTGACGTCTGGCATTTCACATAGAGTATTGTCACTCTGACATTCTTTGTTGGGGCTGCAATGGAGTTGCTCCTGCCAGAACCACTTACTGGCACTCTTTGGCCCTTGAATCTATTTGGTTTGATGTACACTCAGCTCAGTTTTGCTGCCGTGTACTGAGCCAGCCTATTAATGAGTTGGTGTTAGCATTTTCTAGTCAACAAGGCCAGTGTGTCAGGCAGATGGCTAAGCCTGGCTTTCTCTGGGCTTCGGATTCGGTTCCAAGATTACCTTGTTTCCTCTAGGATAGGCCCCCAAGCAGGGCAACAGCAGCATAGAGCTCCCTTTTCTAGTACTGTGTTAACCCATCGCCATTATTAGGGCTCATTTCCCAGCACACTTTGCTCTGAGTTCTGAAACTTAGCACAGGATAAGCCCCTATCTGCACAGAAGGAGGCTCCCAGTGAGCCCTGCACTCAGTCTTCTTCTCTCTACTATCTAGGGGCTATCCAGGTGGTGGTAGCTTCCCGGAGTCTCTGCTGGGGCATGAATGTGGCTGCCCACCTGGTGATCATCATGGACACCCAGTACTACAATGGCAAGATTCATGCGTGAGTCTAGCTGTGCTGTGCATTAACGGGAACCTTCCTCCTAAAATGAACATAACATCTGAAGATCTGGAAATTAGCTATTACGAAAAAGAAGTGTTAGGGAACTAAACAGCAGCTGAGGTTCCCCCACAGCCAGGTGTCAGAGAGTTTTTTTAGTCTTAGGACCTAGGTTCACATTTGCTTTTATGATCTTCCTCTCATTTCAGCAAGTTAGAGAACCAGGAAGTTTGAGCTGGAGATTAGGTAGTTAACTCGTGTATTTTATAGACTGGGAAGGTGATATGGTCCAAGTCACATACCTTTGTGGTGACGAGATGTAGAAGGATCCATTTTTCTCCGAAAAAAATTGAATGATTTAACTCTTAATTTTTTTTCTCAAAATGTAGACTTTTTAAAAAAAATTTTTTTTTTTCAACGTTTATTTATTTTTGGGACAGAGAGAGACAGAGCATGAACGGGGGAGGGGCAGAGAGAGAGGGAGACACAGAATCAGAAACAGGCTCCAGGCTCTGAGCCATCAGCCCAGAGCCTGACGTGGGGCTTGAACTCACGGACCGCGAGATCGTGACCTGGCTGAAGTCGGACGCTTAACCGACTGCGCCACCCAGGCGCCCCAAGACTTTTTTTTTTAAGTGACTGTTATTTACGGGCTTATTTTTAATGCCTAAAACTGCGTCTAGGTATGGATTTAAGTCTGGTGACTTGAGAATTCTTGAAGTATACACCTCTTTGGGGAGCTTGACTTACATATTTGATCCTTTAACAGGGAGTCACTTGCTTTTGGCACTCGATGGCTTGGTAGCTTTGGTTCAAGGACCCTGAGCAGCAGAGTCCCAGCTCTTAAACTTGAAAACTGTAATGGTCTCTAAACAAGTGAAGCTAGTACCTGAGCACAAGAAGCCGTAAATACAGAAGTCTGCTGTAATTTGCCACTGTGTCCCATATTTACATTTTATTCTTTGACATTGAGGTAGTCTTAGCCTCCTGAGTATGGCCTCTGTGTTGATGGACCTTTTACCTGACTTCTTCTCTCTGTCACCAGGTATGTGGATTACCCTATCTACGACGTGCTTCAGATGGTGGGCCATGCCAACCGCCCTTTGCAGGATGATGAGGGGCGCTGTGTTATCATGTGCCAGGGCTCCAAAAAGGTCAGTCCTGGCCTTGTGCACCCTCTTGAGATCCTGGGCCTCAGAGTAGATTCTTTAATAGATGCCTTTCATTGTTTACAGTTTTTCTGTCAACTTCTGTTTTTTATTTGTTTTTTTTTTTTAATTTTCCACATTGCTTTGGTAATAAACCTCTTAGCCATGTGGAATTTTGTAGCCCTTTGTTTTTGCTACTGCTGTGAACTCCCATGTGTCAAGGTTTTCACCTTCTGGGTGATTTCTCATGTACTGTTAGGCCTGTGTGACTTGCTGTATCCCTGTTCCCACCATAAAAATACCCAGTGATGCCAGTGGGAACGGACACACACATCCAGCATTCCAGGTCCAGACCTAGTTCACCTTGTCTCTGCAGCTGATTTCTTCCATTATTGTATTAGCTATGTCTGTCACACAAGGGCCGTTCCCTGTTGATTTGCCTTTGGCCCTTCATTGTAACCGTGTTGTCATTGAGTATTACTGTCTGTCCTTTTCCAACCTGTAGGATTTCTTCAAAAAGTTCTTATATGAGCCCTTGCCAGTAGAGTCCCACCTGGACCACTGTATGCATGACCATTTCAATGCTGAAATTGTCACCAAGACCATTGAGAACAAGCAGGATGCTGTGGACTACCTCACCTGGACCTTTCTGTACCGTCGCATGACACAGAACCCCAATTATTACAACCTGCAGGGTCAGTGGACTTTGGAGCACGGTATCCTTTTGTGGCTCATAGACTTTGCCGGCCAGTCTCCCTGTGACTCCCCACTTCTCTCTCACCTTTGCAGGGATCTCCCATCGTCACCTGTCTGACCACTTGTCCGAGCTTGTGGAGCAGACCCTGAGTGACTTAGAGCAGTCCAAGTGCATCAGCATTGAGGATGAAATGGATGTGGCACCTCTGAACCTGGGCATGATTGCTGCTTACTATTACATCAACTACACCACCATTGGTGAGGGGCCGGCAGGGGCTGTGTCTGGGGAGCCCAAGCTAAAGAAGCCTTATGCAGGGGTCTGCAGCCCACTGGGATGAGAGAGCACAGGGCTTCCAGTGCCCTGGAAGCACATTCCAGGGATGTATCATAGGGTCGGGAGGAGTAACCCAGTTAACTCTCCTGCCTGCTCCTTTTCTACCTGCGTTTGACTCCTCCCGTTTCTCCTTCTCTTTGGCTGTCAGAGCTCTTCAGCATGTCCCTGAATGCCAAGACCAAGGTGCGAGGGCTTATTGAAATCATCTCCAATGCGGCGGAGTACGAGAACATTCCCATCCGGCACCATGAAGATAACCTCCTGCGGCAGGTGAGGGCATCTTGGATTCAGGAGGACATCTTTAGAGTTGAAACTTGGCCTGTGTGCCCAGAGCACATGTTGTCCTTGTCACCACAGGAAGATCCTAACACATCACCCACACTTCTGTTTTGAAGGGTTGTGAGCTTGGGGCAGGTGGTACTTTGGGCCTGAGAGCTGTTCTCAGGCAGGGTCACCTGTTCATCACCAGCTATTTTTCTTCCACTCTCCAGTTGGCTCAGAAGGTCCCCCATAAGCTGAATAATCCTAAGTTCAATGACCCACATGTCAAGACCAACCTGCTTCTGCAAGCTCACCTGTCCCGCATGCAGCTGAGTGCCGAGCTGCAGTCGGATACTGAGGAAATTCTTAGCAAGGTATAGTGCAGGTGCGGGTGTGGAGTGGAGGGGCCAGTGGTGGCCTGTGAAGTAGTGATTCCAACCCTACCTTGTCCTGCACTCCTGTCTCGGTTCAGGCAATCCGGCTCATCCAGGCCTGTGTGGATGTCCTTTCCAGCAATGGGTGGCTTAGCCCTGCTCTGGCAGCTATGGAGCTGGCCCAGATGGTCACCCAAGCCATGTGGTCCAAGGACTCATACCTGAAACAGCTGCCACACTTCACCTCAGAGCATATTAAACGTTGTACAGACAAGGTGAGCTGAATCTGGACCCGGATTATTGGGTGGCTGAGCCAAGTTTCTAGGGGAAGGAGGGGACTTGTGGCGGTTGTGGGAGGGGAGTCACAGTACAGGGGGGGTTCTAGTTCTGGTTCCCCTGAGGTTGTTACGTATTGAGGTACTAGGGAGCCTGATGATTGGACAATTGTGGGCTGTGTTCTTTCTGAAATCGTGTATTTAGATGATCTGATAGCATAGGAGTTGAACCAGCAGTTGTTTGGAGCCAGGTTTCATTTGCCATTAGTATGCGTTCTCCTTCCTTGACCTCTGAATACGCACTGCAGGGAGTGGAGAGTGTTTTTGACATCATGGAGATGGAAGATGAAGAACGAAATGCGTTGCTTCAGCTGTCTGATAGCCAGATCGCGGACGTGGCCCGTTTCTGCAACCGCTACCCTAATATTGAGCTGTCTTATGAAGTGGTGGATAAGGACAGCATCCGCAGGTGAGCCATGGTCAGCCAGGTGCCCTGCCCCAGGGTTCCTGCTGGGCACAACATGACAGTGCGCTCTGACCCCACTGCCACGTTGCTGATGTGCTGCCCTGCTCTTCTCCCACAGTGGCGGGCCAGTTGTGGTGCTGGTGCAGCTGGAGCGAGAGGAGGAGGTCACGGGCCCTGTGATAGCACCTCTCTTTCCACAGGTGTGTTTTCATAGCTGGACAAAAACAAAAACCCAATAGAAAGCTTTTTGAAATGTCCCTGTGAAAGACAGTTTGATATAACTAAGATTTTTAAATGGTCAAAAGGAATCTCCAACTCCGTTTTTAAGTAGTGGTATGAGGTGTCTTCTGGAGGCCTTAGCCATTGGCTAGAGTACAGAGTTCAAGGGTGCATTGTCACTGGGGAAGGGAAATTTAGAGTCATGACAAGACACAAAGCTGAGAATTAATCTTGGGGCCATGGGTGGTTTTGTTGATTGTTTTTTGCTTTAAAACAATTTAGTAGGTGACTGATCATTGTTAAAGACATCACTTCTATAATATTGTCATTCTCTATGACTGTTAAGATGCATTTGTTTTTAAAGGCCCTGGGATACTTGGGTTTTTCCAGTCCGTGTTTCTTCTCTCTCCTCTCTCACTACCCCCCACTCTGCTTCCAGTTACTTGGTTCTTTACCACCAGAAAAAAAAGTCTGATTCCTTATATGAGAGAGTAATTGAAGACTGAAAGCAGAAACCAGATACGTTGTATTATTTTACAAACTAGTTGTTTAATAGGCTCTGGGGAAAGTGCTTTAAACGAACACCTGGGCTTTCTGACAGGAATGGCCAGCAGAGAGGCTTTCGATAGAGGCAAGGCCTGCTTTGGATCCTCTCAGTCGGCAGCTTATCTCCATGTTAACATGTTTTGCTTATCTGGCATATGTGTTTACTTAAAAAGGATCTCTGAGAACTCAGCTGCCTGGCCACAAAGGCTAGATCTCTAATAGTGGAATCTTGGATTCAGTGACAAGGACTGAATGGGAGAAGACATTCTGGAACAAATAAGGAAATGAGCCAGAACCCACAATGAGTTCATTTGCTACTTAAAAGTGGAGTTCATTTGAGATACCTTTCGATAGTTTTGAAATCTTAGTTATAACAAATTGAGGAAATTTTAGAAAGCTTTCTGTCTGGGCTTTTTTTTCCTGCTTTTATAATCATTCCTATGGTCTCATGGCCGTCAAGTTTTACATGCCGAAATTCTTGGCTTTTGGTCCCTGCAGAAACGTGAAGAGGGCTGGTGGGTGGTGATCGGCGATGCCAAGTCCAATAGCCTCATCTCCATCAAGAGGCTGACCTTGCAGCAGAAGGCCAAGGTGAGTGTGTGCTGGCCCTGGCATTTGTTCTGAGCTGGGGTCAGGGTGAGAATTCTTCCCCCACTGCATTCATGCTCACCTGGATTTCTTCTGCTCTCTGTAGGTGAAGCTTGACTTTGTGGCCCCAGCCACTGGCGCCCACAACTACACTCTGTATTTCATGAGTGACGCTTACATGGGATGTGACCAGGAATACAAATTCAGCGTGGATGTGAAAGAAGCGGAGACAGACAGTGATTCAGACTGAGTCCAGAGGCACTTAACTCTTGCAAAGAGGAGAGAAGAGTTGCACCTGAATCAGGAAGATGTACAGTCCTGTGGGGACCGGATCTGTTCGTGTGAGGTCTGGCCAGTCAGTGCAGGTACTGTCATGGCCCCCCTCCGCTACTTTGCCCTCTTGTTACCTTGCCATCTAGACTTGGGATCCAGTGTCTGCAGGTGTCCCGTAACTGTCAAGCATAAACTGTGTACAGCATTTTTAGCCATGTTCTGTGTAGTTCCTTTTGTCAAACATTCTAATAAAATAACTTGGAGAAACCACTTGTCTTTGCAGTGTTTCCAAAGAAATGTTTCTTTTGTCTACCTAAGGCCCTGGGCCAAAAAGATGTTTTTTTTTTTTTTAGCCATTGAACTTGCTTATAATGAATACCTCTAGAGGATAAGGCTACTGCTTAGGTGGGCTGTCACCCACAGCCATTTTAGTCAGTGTGAGGGAGGGATCAATGTGAGATAGCTTCTCTTTGGTCAGATTTATGCCCTTGTCTACTACCTCAGTTGTTACCCAGATATCAGCACTACTGTGGGAACTAACGCTGAATGTTAGTCTCTCACAATCTGCAGTTTTCCCTCCCTTAAGGAGGCAGTAGCAGAAAAAGGGGATTAAAATGCACCAGCTCGGTAGGGCCCAGTCTTGGTAAAGCAATTTTGTGATCTTAGATTTACAAATTTTCCTCTTCAAATTCTTGCCTTCCGTTCTTTAGGAATAAATGTGCATAAAATTAGAGATAATTTTCAGTTTCTCTAAACCAGTAGTTTTCAAATAATAGGACTTTAGGACCCCTTTCACACTACAAAAAATTAAGAACCCCAAAGAAATTTTATCATCTGTTGACCTTTACTAAAGATTAAAACAAAACTTAATGCATTTAAAAATAATTTTTTATGAAAAATACCTTCCAAAACAAATCCAGGGAGAAGACTGCATTTTACACTTCTACAATTATTTTTATTTTTTTTTATTTTGAGAGAATGCAAGTGGGAGAGGGACAGAGAGGAAGAGAGGGAATCTCAAGCTGGCTCTGTGTCTGTGCAGAGCGCAATGTGTGTGGGGGGTGGGGGGTGCTCAATCCCACGAACTGTGAAATCATGACCTGAACCAAAATCAAGAGTTGGACAGATGCTTAACTGACAGCCACCGAGGCGCCCCTACAGATCTTTAATGGAAGACATTCTCATAGCTGTTTCTACAATTTTGTATATTGTTTTGAGTTGAAGCGAAATGACGTAAAGCTGATTTTATACAGACATAAAGTCAGAAAAGGGAGGGGCTTTTCAAGCCTTTCAGGCGATCGGCTACTAGATACTACAGCGAGACTCTGCAAGTGATAGTTTTTTTTTTTAACCTTTATTTATTTTTGAGACAGAGGGAGACAGAGCATGAACAGGGGAGGGTCAGAGAGAGGGAGACACAGAATCTGAAACAGGCTCCAGGCTCTGAGCTGTCAGCACAGAGCCCGACACGGGGCTCGAACTCACGGACCATGAGATCATGACCTGAGCCGAAGTCGGATGCTTAACCAACTGAGCCACCCAGGCGCCCCTGCAAGTGATAGTTTTTTAAAGGCAATGTGGAATCTGAAACCTCATCGGTAATAAACTTTTTGTCCTCTATTGTCAAAACCCGCTTCGAATGAATCTCTTACCCACGAATGATTTCATGACATCGCGCCTTACTCATTTGAAAAATGTTGGTTCATGGATTTAGGCAAATCTTCCAAATGACCCGTTTCATCATACAAATCACATCTGTTAGTACCACCAATCTCATCAGAAAAGTCTTAAGTGTTGGGAAGATGTCAAGTTCATGGTGGCAATAAAAGTCTAATTTTTGCTTGAGAGCTCTATTTTTTCACTGGCAACACTGTCAGTTTCCCTTGAAGTGAAAGTCTCATTCCATCTGTTTCCCAGCAAATGTCTGCCAAATAGCCAATTCTAAATAACAGTTTGCTAGTTGAAGTAAAAATGGTATGCCATGAAGATCTAATTCAGCTTGTAACTCAACTGTACAACTTTTTGTCGAGACCACCTTACTTCAGTGTACAGAATGGCTTTATCATGCTTTCCACTGTCAGAATATTAGCTCATTCTTAGGGGTCAAGATTTAACAAACTTTTTATTGGTTCTATCCAGGATATTTCTAAGTGAGGTTACCAGTCAGTATTTTTTTTTACCAGGAGAGCAAGGCGACTGAAGACCATGACCACTGGTATTGGCTGCCACTGCCTTGATTCCTGCCAAGGTGCCAACAGCTGACCTCTCAGATCTCCTGAAAGGCTCTTGGGACCACACTCTGAGAGCTGTTGTGCTAGGTGTTGCCTCAGGTGTGTTTTCAAAGTCTAAGGTCATAATTTTCATGGTGTAAAAAATCAGGCGAAGGCTGTAGCTCTGAGGATGGTCCGCAAGTCAAAACCCATTTGGAAGTGACTTGCAGAAGACAACTTGGGTGACACTGAAGAACTGATTGCCTATGGAGTGATTCTCTACCTTTTTTCATTATGCCTCTAATGAGCCTTATTAGCCAGCTTTTTCCTACTTGCCCCCACCATGAAAATTTAATAACTGGTGGCCCTTTAGAGGGTCACAAACGGTCTCTTAGATTTTTTTTGCTAAAATTTTCAGAAACTAATTTTTAGCCCCACTGAGAATGTACAGCCTAGCCAATAATAACTTTTAGTGTTCATGTCTTCATTTATTTTTCAGCATTTTCAGTTGCCACCACAGCATATGGCACAGAAGATACACGAGGGTTTCTAAGGGAAAGCAGAAGTGTATCTTACTCTAAACCAGCCTACGTTAAAAAGTTTCCTTCAACCTTGATTTGAACGTCTTATCTGTAAGGATTACCCAGAAATCAGGAAGGCAGGACCAATTTCAGAAAAGGACTCACCATGGAATTCTTTTAAATTGTGAATGTCCTTATAAAATTGGACTTGGGACTCAGATGACCTATTTCTACAAAGCTTCCAATTTCTGAAAGGCCTAAGAGGCATCCTTTCTACATAGAGATAAGATGATTATAAATACTATATTCATCCCCCAAAACTTAACACTGCCCTCAAGCAAGCAAGATCTGTGGCATGACCACAATGCACCGGATGTTCTGTAGCTCTTTACCAAGGGTCCCATGTCAAAGGATGGGGAGAGTGAGCAGTTCTGTGACTCTGTACTTCTACCCAAGTGTGAATGGAAGAGAGCCAAGTTAAGCGAAGGTCAAGGATGCTTTTCTAGGTCCTCTGGGGGCTGGGAAAGTCTTATGGCATTTTCTGGGAAGCCATGATTCTGTCCAAGGTCAAGGTAGCTCTCCAAGGTCAAGGTAGCTCAGATGCCTTCTGGTCGCTGATACTTCCAGAAGGCCACCTCCCCGTCGTCACTGCAGGAGGCCAGGAGCCCCTGCTCCTTAGGGTTCCAGGCCACACAATTGACATCCTGGGAGTGGGCCTGAGGCAAGTGGGCTGTCAGGGAGAAGGTGGGCTGCTGTGGATCTGAGCTGGGATCCTCCTCAAACACACGGATGGCATCATCCCCACAAGCTGTGGCCAGGGCCCCTGTCAGCTGACACCTGGGAGGAATATGTGCATCAGTGAGTATGCAAGTGGCTCCTCCATCCCCACCCTGGCAAATTAGGCACAAGAGATTGGTTCTACAGTCCTTGGCCAGCTCTTCCCAAACTGCAGGCCTCAGCTAAACGCCTATTATTGAAAAGCTTCCCTAACTAACCACAGCCACAAATCTGTCCCCCCTGAATTCAAGTGCTGCCATCTAGGTTGGGTTTCCCCGGTCAACCCCAAAACTCCACGATTCTGAGCTGCATTTTCTTCACTTAGCCTAAGCAGTTTCCCTTGTCGTGAGCTATTCTTAACCATTTTTTTTGAACAGTACTAGGCCACTGAACTTCACCATACTTTATTTAAGGTCACGTTCGTTATTCCCAAATGTTTGCTAATATAAATAAAGCTTAGATGCACATCAACTATTTTCATTGCTTAGGATTTTTTCCTACAGACAGATAGTTATGGCCAGAACTGCCCTCTGACGAACTCTCCTAGATGAATGGTATGGCTTTTCTAGACTCCATAAGGGTAGAGTCAGTGTTAACCAACCATAAAAACCCCAGCCATGAGTCCCAATTTCAAGAATAAATATTTCTGGATGGTATGATGCCGTGACCACCCCCCATACCCACCCCTACCACAAGGCTGGTGCTGCCCTCACAGCCTAGATGTTAACATAGGTACAGGCCTGGGTCTGTAAGTCTGTTCCCCGCTCCTGTGAACCTCAGGCCAGCCAGCTCTGAGCTAGACAGTCTGCCCGATTTGAATAAATGAAAGTGGCTGCTCTCCGTTTCCATGTACTCTCAAAGGTGGTAGAGAGACGCACGGGGTCTTGACTTCTCTAAAATCTCTCCAAATGGGCGGACGTGGGGATGGAGGTCTTACCAAGCAACGTCGTAAATGGTCCTGGAGTGGAAGCCTGACAAAGTGCAGATACATTTCCAGCTGGGGTCAGAGCCGCTGCATGCCACCCCTGCACAACAGACTTCTCTTGAGCCTAAGACATGTCTGTGTCCCGGGCATCTCAGGGGAGGAGATCCTAGTCTGCCCTCCCTTACCCCCACCTTCAATCTGAGACCTCATTTTCATTCCTCTGTCCCCATCCTTACTGATCTGCCTTACATACCGTGGCCAGATGGGTTTTTCCAGAATGCTGAGAAGGAAATGTCCTGTTTTTTAAAAACTTTTTGCTACGGACTATGTCTGACTAGTTGGCCTGTCTTTTAAGGCCACCAACCAGCCACCCAACCCGCCTTATTTCTCCCAGAATCCTTTACACCCTATCCTCCAATTAAAGGAATCAGGGTTCCTGACATAAATCTAGGCTTTTACGACTTCGATGCCTTTGCTCATGTTGTTCTGTATTCACCCAGAATTCTCATGCTAAATTCCTCGTGTTAAAATCCTATACACTTTCAAATTCGGATGAAATGGCTCCTCTTCCACAGTCTTCCCTGATTCTGCCCGTACTCACTTGGGAGCCCTCTCGTGGCACATGCCCTTTCTACCCCAATTTGCTGTGACTCATCTGTATGTCTCAGACCCTTAGTAGACTATAAACCGCACAAAAGAGGAGTCTCCTTTAGCTCTCTGGCCCCTCACCTTGCTCATTGTTTGGTAGATACTGGCGCCAGATACGCACAGTACGGTCATCACTGCAAGACGCCAGGCGCTGGCCACTGGGGTCAAAGGCTAAGCTCCACACCGTGGATTCATGGCCTTCAAGGGTGGCATAGCATACCCAATCATCCTCTTCCTCCCGGTAGAGCTTCACTGTGTCATCATAGCTGGCAGAGGCTAACAGCTGGGGGTGTGGGGTAGAGAGGGAACACAGCACTTGTCTCTGTGGCTCAGGAAGTGCCTATTTCAAAGATCTCTCCCAGCTAGGACAGTCCCAGGGATCTGTCTCTATAAAGGGATTAAAAATACTTTTAGCCACAGATAGAGATCCCCCATAAAAGCCAGGTTGAGGCTGAAGAGGAAAGGAAGGCTGGGCATAACACTCCACACCAAAATTTCTTCCCAACAAGATAGCTCATCTCACACTTACCTCTTGGCTTGGGTGCCAAACCACATGCTTGACATCCTGTGTATGAGAGTTGAGGACACTGACACATTCATACTCATCTTCTTCATCAACTGTGGGAGGGGGAAAAAAAAAGGAGCCCACCATCTGACCCTGTCAGGGATATAGAGTCTGTTTACTGGCTTGCAACTGCGTCTGGAAGGACCTAGACTCACCTTCCCAGACCCACACACTCTTATCTCGGCTGCAGGTGGCAAGGAGATTGCCAGAAGGAGCCCAGGCCACTGACTTGACCTCATTTTCATGGCCCTCCAGAGTCGTTACACACTGTGATAAAGGGAAGAGAGACAAGAATCAAACAGCTGAGACCCCTGGGGTTCTTCACATGGGTATAGCCCAGCTAGTCCAGGTTGGCTCAGGTTCCCGAAACAGCCCTAGGGAGCAAAAAGGCAACAATCCTGCTCCCATCCAGCCTGGTTACCTCAAAGTCATCCTGGTTCTTTTTCCAAATGCACGTGGTAGCATCGAAACTGGCAGAGGCTAGGTAATTGCCACAGGGAGACCAGGCCACCTTCCGCACAGTGCGCTGGTGGCCTTCGGAAAGGACAGATTTGCAGATCCAGCTGTCACCTAAAAGCAGAGGACAGGCCAGTCTCTGGAGCTGGGTGCACTAGAACGTGCAGAAGCACTATCAATGCCGTTAGATAATAGGGGCTAGTGCGGGAGCCATGCTGGGCTCAACAGGCATATTTAACAACATGCTTTCAGAAAGCTGTAACTTCCTCTACTTCCTTTGGAGGCATCCTTATAAAACAAATCTGGGGAGTCACCTTCCTGATTTAAAACTGTCAATGGCTCCCAAATGCTCTCAGAATAAAATTTAAACTTCACCCCTGTGTCGCAAATTACTCTGCACGATACATTCCTACCACCCTTCTCTTCTCCCTTTCTGGCCTCAGCAATTATCACAATCCCCTCGACAGTTCCAGCCTACTGACGTTTTTCTTCCAATACTTGCCGACTCCTTTGCCCAAAAAGTCTTTCCCAGAGTGGCCAACTTGAAGGCGGCCTCTCCCTCCTCCCCTTTAGCCTGTAACCCCATTCAGGGTCGGCTTGCCCCCAAGGCTGCGCACTCCCTAAGCCCGGCACCCACACTACGCGCACGCGGAAGCCACGGCAGCAAGGGTCGCGCAGCGAGGCCGGGACAGACCTTCTGTTCCCCAGATGCGGACTCTACGGTCACCACCGCACGACGCCAGCAAGGTTCCCGCGGGGTTCCAGGCCAAGAACCAGCAGCGGGAGTCCGGGTGTGCCGGGACGCGGGCCAGCAGCACCAGCGAGTCCTTCATGACGACCCGGAGCAGGGTGCCGAGGAGGTGGGCAGATGCAGGAGCGCCGATTACGAGTCAGTTGGTGCAAACCCCCGCGACGCCCACTCCGGCCTTCCAAGGCCTTCGGGTCCCGCCACTTCCGCCCGAAGGCCCGGGTCTTCCTGGGAACTGAAGTGCCCGCTGCTGCGGCCGTGCTGCCCTCTGGGAGTTGTAGTCAATTTCCCCCCCACCCCAGGAGGAAAGCACCGCGGGACAGTCTCGAACTACCAGTCCCGTGAGGCCCTGCGCAGGGAGCCGGCGGCGCGCCCGGGCTGTGACGCGCGCGGGGGACGGGGCGGGGAGCCGGAGGAGGCGGAGGCAGAGGTGGAGGAAGCCGGAAGTGGATCGGGCCCGGGTCGGTCCGGGCGTTGCGGGTTTGGGGCCTGAGATCGCTCGGCCCCCGGCAGCTGCGGAGCCCCTGACAGAACTGAGCGGCGCCATACCGGCCCTGAGGCCTGCTGACCGGTGAGGAACAGGAGTCGGTGTAGGGGAGGCTCCTTTCTGGCCACAGGTCGCACCCCGAGAGGACTGTTTCCAGATCCCGGGTCCCCGATCCCCGCGGCCCAGCCCGGTCCTCTACCACTCGGCACTCTCTGGCCGAGACCCCGGATCTTTCTCTCATCAGTAGCAGATACTAGCGCCTCTACTCTGGCCTGCCCAGACCTGGCCGGCCCTCATCCCTCTCCGGGTCCCTATTCCTCACCTCCGCAGCCCAATTCCAGAGACCCTGTCCCCGCCCCCCGACTCCCTGCAGCCCTCCTGTCTATGCTTGGCCCCAGGTCCCACCCCCTATTCTCGAGTGTGGGCCCTGACAGCGCTGCGCCAGCCCCCCCTTCTGTGAACCCAGTGCCTTGCTCTCCTCCCCGGGACAGGCAGGCTCAGCGCGCCCTGCGGAGGTCCGCGGCGAACAGCAGCGACCGCGGAGCGACGGCGGGCGGCCCCGGGCATGTACGCCCCCGGAGGCGCAGGGCTGCCCGGCGGGCGCCGGCGGAGGAGCCCTGGAGGCAGCGCTCTGCCCAAGCAGCCGGAGCGTAGTCTGGCCTCGGCTCTGCCGGGTGCCCTGTCCATCACGGCGCTGTGCACTGCCCTCGCGGAGCCTGCCTGGCTGCACATCCACGGTGGCACCTGTTCTCGTCAGGAGCTGGGGGTCTCCGACGTGCTGGGCTACGTGCACCCGGACCTGCTGAAAGGTGAGGGCGCTGCGCGCCGGCCCTCTTCTTTCTGAGCGATAGGGACCTCCTTGGTGGAGAACAGAATGCGGTGCGGGCTGGAGCAGAGATAGCCAGGGGCAGGCACTTGGCTTTAAGAAAACACCCCCATTCTTGCCTGGTGTACATGCCCACCAGGTGGCTCTGTTTGGGGTCTGGCCCCTCATTAATTCTGATGTTATTCAGCCAGGCACCTACTTCACACGCCGTGCTAATCTGGACTGCTGTTATTTTAGGATTCTGCCTAAGGAAGGGCGCTGTATATCGAGAACTGATAAGGGTGCTAGGCATCACAATTAGCTGCCCCTTTATGAGGAACCTACGGAATATAGGAAGGTTTCTTTGGGGGCAGCCAGATGGAGGGAGGAAGAGGAACTTTTAGTGTGGCCAGATTTCAATAGATATTTTAGAGTTCTATCATAACTGGGTTTTTGCTAGAGAAAAAGGGAGTTTATGGCATTTTCGATAACCAGAAGTCAGTTCTATTGCCCCCTCGGTAAAACGATCGGAATTTGTCTCTTGGAACCTTGACAAGCGGGTGGGCTCGAGTGAAGTAAGATTGCTTTGTTCTTCATCATGCTTCCTAGCCCGGTGGCCAGGAGAGGAGAAAGGGACTGTTCTCTTTACTTGGGCACAGGGGAGACCAAAATTTCCGGAGGTGGGTGTGGGCGTGGGGGGGGGGGGGGGCTGTCCCAGGGAACCTCATAGGTTATCCTGCCCAGCCCTGTCTCCCAGTAATGAAAGTAAAGGCTGTGTGGTGGGAAGCAGGACTGCACTTGCCTGACTTCTACCCCCAAAATGGTCAGAGAATCCCCCAAAGCCCTTAGTAACAGCACAGTTCATTACCTCCAAGGTCTTTTGAACCGTTTATGAAGGTCTTCATATTTTCTCCCTGGGCCACCCCCATCTGTGATGCATTCCAGATGTTTACTTCCCTATGTATCAGAAGCATTAGCTATCTCCACTTTGCCTCTTTAAGGATTCCGGCACTGGGATTTAGTGAAAAGGTCAAATTCTCTCCTGTGCTTTGGATTATATGCCACTTCTGCAGGCCCAGTCTGAAAAACCCTATCCTTAGAGCCTAATGTTGTCTTTCTCTAAGAGTTCTCTTGCAGTTTTGAATCTCTCTGGAGTTTTCGATGTTTTAGGATAGTTTTGTAGAGAACAGGATGGGGGTTTCTTGTTTACTTCTACATTTCACCGTGATGAAATTTGCTGGTTGGGCTCACTGAGACCCAAGTTATACACATGATGGAGGCCTCGTGACGTGCAGCTTTTTCTCTGGCGTGTAGCTGGTGGCAGAAAAGCCATCCAGCTTGAGTAGAGCCTGGATGGTTTTACCCTCAGCACACTACCTACCTTGGAGCACAGCTGCTGCCTTTCCATTACTTCATCTAGATCTTTGCCACTGATCATCTGCTGTTCCAGTGTAACCTGTCCCCTGCAAACTGGGAGAGAGTTCATGGTGCTTCCCCCCTTTCAAATCATTCCTGGAGAGGCTCACAGAATCTGTGTGATGGAGGGAGAGGCACTCTGGTCCCATGTCCTTATTTCAGAGGCCCAGTAAGCTGTGTCTGAGAGAAGTGAAGTGATCTCTCCAGGGTCACACAACTGGGGGCAGAGCTCAGCCTGCTGACATCTGTCGAGTCCAGTATAAAATGATGCTGTCTCCTATGTTTCTTCACCTTTGTTTTACTTGCGTGTCATAGAGAATGATCTCATGAGTGTTCCACGTTGGTGTGCATCCTTGTCAAAGGCATTTAAAAAATAAAAACGAATTCTTGATGCAGGTTCTCTTTTGTTGACGTATATATTTACCCTTTCTAAGTAGTTTTCAAGCCAGATTTGGTCTTTTATAAAGCATGTTGCCTTAATCTTTACATTACATTTATTCATGCATTTAGCGATCTTACCCCATCTACTTTTCCGTGGCCACCTTGTTGGCCATTGCAAGCTAGGAACATGTGGGCGTCCATTAATAAGGAAGGTGCCAGTGGTGCCTCATGAACTCTCAGAGAACAAGGCAAGGAATCAGGAGGTCCCTGATGGCTTCTCTTCTTCCTTTTCTCTGTACCTGTTGGGTTTTTGGTACCCCATGGGCCTTTAGGCATGGGCTTTCCTGTGCAATTATGTTGATCCTTAGGGCCTAACCCACGTCCTAGCATGAAAGCCTGGGATATTCCGTATCTCAGGAGGGAGCAGAGCTGTGGGGCACAGATCTGATGCCTATAGTTGCTACCAGAGGGAGAACAGACCCTACCAGGTCTCTGCAGGTGAAGGGGAGTAGATGGGGCCGGCAGGCTTTGGAGCAGTGCCTTCCTGTTTCTCAGCCCCCTGCTTGAGTGCCAGGCGTTGTGCTAAGCACACTCCATGTCTGGCTTTAGTTTCTTCCGAATATCTTTCTTTGGTAAGTACTGTCCTAACGTCCTAACCTCACTTCACAAAGGTCTCAGGCTCAGGTGGTGGTGGACCTCCACTCTTAGCACCGTACTTTGCGCACTCTAGGTTTCTTTTTCCTTCTATTGGAGCTGTCCAAGGCTTATTATCTCCCCATTCTAGTAGAGTTTTTCTCACAAGCCCAGCCAAAGCTGTGCTGCTTATCCCTCGTGGCCTCAGCATTCCAGCTCAAGTTGGTGATCCTGAGGCAAAGCCACTCACCCTCTTGCTGTCACTTGCAGAGCCCCAGAAGGCTTTGGCAAATGCTGGCTGGCTCAAAAGATTTGGTCCTGAATTCTTCCACTCTCCAGGGGGTGCCTGCTTCTCACACAGCTCTTCACCCTGGGCCCAGGTCCATAGATATGCTCAGACTGCTAGTGGCCCCAGGCAGCAGAGCCCCAGATAATTGTTCCTTCTGAGCCCCAGTCCCTGCTATCAAGTGTGGCCAGCAAAGGGCAGCTCACAGCTTCAGGAAGCATCTTTGGAGAATGAGGAAGTTTGGGATTTGAAGTCAATGAATCACAGTTGACAACAAGCCACGAAGATCAAGGCCCTTCCAGGGAGGGCCAGTGTGCCTGCTGAGTGGTGACTAATGCAGCTGGCACTTTCAATGCCTGCCGGGCCTGTCCCCAGGGGCAGCTCAGCTAGAACCTTTAGTATCTGTGGTAATACCCAGCCAGGCACTAGAGGGCCCTGTTGGAGTCCTGTGTCAGAAGCCTGTCTGGAAGCTAAAAAGTCACAGTGAGCTGTGCAGGTGGGATAGATGAACTCTGAGAAGGATTGGGGCAATGGGGAAGTGCCTCTGACTCGCTGGGACTCCAGTGAGGGGCGAAGGGATGGAGGATGAGACAGAAGAAGGGAACTGTCCAGAAGCCACTTTAACCCTCCTGCCTGCAGGAGGAGGGGGTGAGAGCAATGGGCAGGTAGACAGGAAGAGCCAGGGCCTTCAAAACAAATCCAGCCCAGTGACTCACCAGTGACCTTGGGCAAAGTCAGTTCCTTGGGATCCTATTACACAGCAGCTGCCTTCTTCCCTGGTGACTGGAGGGGACAGTCAGCAATAATTACCAAAATAAACAGCACAACTGGAGAAGAGGATGTGTTCTCTGACTTACTAGAGTGTAGTAGACTGTACCACTGGTTTGAATTTAAAATTAGGACCCTGCCCCATATACCATTTCTCTCCACAAATAAAATAATACTTGGGGCGCCTGGGTGGCTCAGTCGGTTAAGCGTCTGACTTCAGCTCAGGTCACGATCTCACGTTCTGTGAGTTTGAGCCCCGCGTCGGGCTCTGGGCTGATGGCTCAGAGCCTGGAGCCTGCTTCCGGTTCTGTGTCTCCCTCTCTCTCTGACCCTCCCCCGTTCATGCTCTGTCTCTCTCTCTCTCAAAAATAAATAAACGTTAAAAAAAATAATAATAATAATACATACATAACATTTGGGGATTTTTTTTTTTTTTCCCTTTAGCAACCCTCAAAGGAGTGGATATTCGTTGCCCTTCCTGCCATACTGATGTCTGGCAGGGGAGGAGAGAAACAGACATTGAGATCCTGACCCTGGGAGAGTCTGAGCTGAGTTCTAAGCATGTCTGCAATAACTCTGCCTGGCTTTTCTGTGTGCTCGGAGACTCTCTGATGAAAGACTTCTTGGGATATGAGGCAGACTCCTGGGGTATCTGTAAACATCACTCCAAGGGAAGTTTATTTTATTTTTTAAAACACTTTTTAATGTTTATTTACTTCTTTCTTTATTTATTTTTGAGAGAGAGACACACACACAGAGTGCAAGCCGGGGAGGGGCAGAGAACGAGGGAGATACACAAATCCAAAGCAGGCTCCAGGCTCTGAGCTGTCAGCACAGAGCCCAACGCAGGGCTCGAACCCACAAACCATGAGATCATGACCTGAGCCAAAGTCGGACGCCCAACCGACTAAGCCACCCAGGCGCCCCTACAAGGGAAGTTTATATTTCGCTTCCCCACCACGCCTGAGGGTTTACTCACAGGCAGTCATGTTGAAACAAAACTCATTTGAATTTTGGGTCAAAAGCTCTTTCTCTGTACCACATTATCACTCTTGTGGGCAGATTCTCAGTCTGGCTTTAGTCGGCTCTTTCCCTGGCCCACACTGGCTGACGTGTGCAGAGGAGGAAGTACCAGTGGAAGGAGGAAAGGCACGCCGGGGATGACCCAGCTGTGGCCCAGCCATAACAGCCCCAGTGCCGAGAGAGTGGGCCAGTGGCAGTCCGTACAGGCCCATTCCTGGCATGGTGTGAGTTGACTCTTTCAGCACACCCCTTCATAGAGGGAGCAGGTGTTACTGCTTTCATTTGCTAGATGAGAAAGCAGGGCAGTTAAGTGACTTGCTCAAGGTAATACAGAGTCTGTGGTCGGTCTAGGATTCGGTGCCTTTCTGGCGTCCCCACTGCTTTCAAGAGCCAGACCGATGGCTGCAGAAGCCCAGACCACACCGAGCAGGTTTTGCCCAGTAATTCCCACTTCTCATGGCTCAATGACCCAAACCTTTCTTGCCTAGAAGAGCTTTCATGCTTCCAGCTGTTCCGTTAGTGAGCTCAGCAGCCACTGGCTCTGAGGATGGCTCTGACAGCATTCGTATTAACTTCTGACCCTTCGTTCAAATACCGCTCTTTAGGATTTGATTGATTACTTCCATTAGGAAAGAATGAAACGGCCAAGTCTGGTGCTTGGTGATTCCAAGCCTCATGATGCAAGGGAGGCTGATGCGGGTTTGGAGTCTTAACTCTGCTGTGTGACCTGGAGGAAGTCCCTTGACCTCCTGGAGCCTCCGATTCCTCATCTGAGCTGTGTGATGAATCCCCCAGTGTGGAGTGAGGCTTACCTAAAGTAACACTTTTTTTTTTTTTTTTAAAGTAGGCTCTACACCCAATGTGGGGCTTGCATTCACAACCCCAAGATCAAGAGTAACATGCTCTACTGATCAAGCCAGCCAGGTGCCCCAACTAAAATAATATATGACCCATCTGTGCACACAGGCTATTCCTGGAGGGGTACACAAGAACCACCAATAATATTTGTCTCTTGGGTGGGGCAGTTGGGCATTTGGGAGGGGAGGGACATCCTCTCTGAAGCTTTTTATCATGTGCAAGTCTTCGTTATTATTGAAATAAGTGTATTATGAAACATAAGACATATAGGAGTATATATAATAAATGTACATTTTTAAGGATGGTAATAAAACGGACATCCTGTACTCCCTATGCAGCCAAAGAAAGTGTCTGAAGCACTGATGCATTACTTTTTTCAGTTAAAACTAATTGTTAAAATTTAGTTGATTTTTTTTTAAGTTTATTTTTGAGAGAGAGAGAGCACGCGTGCACATGTGCGTGCATGTGTGTGAGTAGGGGAGGGGCAGAGAGAGAGGGAGACAGAATCTCAGGCAGGCTCAGTGCTTTTCGCACAGAGCCTGATGTGGGGCCTGAACTCAGAAACCTCAAGACCTTGACCTGAGCCTAGATCAAGAGTCAGATGTTCAACCAACTGAGCCACCCAGGCACTCCGAAATTTGGTTTGTTTGTTTGTTTGTTTGTTTGTTTATTTATTTATTTATTTATTTATTTTGATAGAAAGTGCAAGTGGGGGGGGGGAGAGAGAGAGAGAGAGAGAAAGAACCCCAAGCAGGCTCCATACTCTCCGTGTGGAGCCCCATGTGGGGCTCAAACACAGGAACCATGAGATCGTGACCTGAGCAGAAGTCAGATGCTTAATCAACCGAGCCACCCAGGTGCCCCTAGTTGATTTTTAAGAACCACAATTAAAGCACCACTCAGAGTGTCTGGCAACATTAAGTAATGCTGCTGAAATCAGAACACAGCCTGCTGCAGCGCCGAGTGTGATGTAAGCCCTTACACCCTGCCGCTCTCAGGTTATTCTTGGAAGCACTAGAAGAACACTTTTGTCCCATCCTGTCCCGTCCCTGCTATGTGCCATGTGGAGCCCAAGAAGAACTGTCTCAGAGAGCTTTTAACAATATTCAAGCAAAGGCAGGAGACAGCCTCCTGCCTCCAGGAGCTTTTCTTTCAGTGAGGCCTGTGGGTTTCTAGACTCCTTCAGGCCATAGCGCTGTCTTAGGTGATGCAGGGCTGGGTTAAGCGAAGGCTGGTCCTGGTTGCTGGCAGAGCTCACTCATAGGCAAGCCTCTTAGCAGCAGACGGTTTCCCAGGCTGGATGATTGGATCCAAAACAGATGGTCAGCTGACAAGAGAGTGGCAGATAGCTCTGGGGCGGCTTAATGAATGATCTGCAGCCAGATGGAGGCATAGGAGTCCTGTGTGAGCTCAGCCAACATCTGCCGGGTGAATTCTGAGCCTGAGGCAGGGAATGCATGCTGTCACAAAGGCCCAGAGCCTCTTGGTCTGGTTCTTCAGGGTGGGAGGCCAGACCCTCTGCCCAAGATCCAGTGATGCCAGTGTCTGTTGGTTTGAGCCTGCCTTGTGGGGTTCAGGTCATCTCTCCAGGTTCCTGGACTATTCTTCAGCAGTCCACTTTCCGTCATAGGTCTGGGGTCAGTGTTTCTTGGAATGTAAGGCCTGGCCCACCTGCCTGGGAATTACCTGGGCTGCTTGCTAAAATCCAGATCCCTAGGCCCTGCTTCAGGCTGAGAGCTCAGAATCTCTGGGGCCTGGGAACATGCTCTCAGCCAGCACCCTTGCGATTTTCATGTGAACTAGATTGATGACCATCATCCCACAGCCTGTCAGCCTCAGCGTCAGATCAAGACTCAGGAAAGAAGCCTATAGTCTAAGTCCTGCCGGCCCTTTCCAAATTGCCCTAAATCAGTTGGTGACCCATGGCCTAAATGAAAGAAGAATTTGCCCATGGTTAGAATAGAAGGGGGAGAGTTAGTGAAGGCCCATTTCTTTCTACCAAAGCCTAAAATGGTTTCTTCTTGGATGGGCCTTTATTCTATGTGATTCTGGGAGCTCTAGTAGTTTGCATAGATATACAATGGAACAGTGTTGTCTAGATGATTTTTTTTTTTTTTTTAAAGAAGTTTCTAAAGCCCTAGAAGTTTGCTGTTTGTGTCTGGTGATGGTTGTCATCCTGGGACCTCCCTTCTCCATGACCCTGGGGACTCTGAGTGTTGGGGCTCTTGTTTCAGCATCTTCCTTTTTCTTGGTTCACTCCCTCGTTTGGGTAGAGCATGCACCCCTCCATGGCTTTGCCCTCATTTTAGAAGGTGTCGGGGGCTGTCAATTTCTGAGTCTGTTAGGCTTTTGTGGCGTAAACGAATTGCTTCTTAGCTTTTCCCCCATCTGGGAAAAGCTTATCTAGTGGGCTACCTGGGCCTACCTGGTGCGTTAAGTCCATTCTGGGTAGTTCTAACTCCCTTTAATTTCCAGAATTTTGTTTTGCCCCTCTCCTCTTTGTGTGGGTTTATGCCTTACATTTTTTTTCTTTTGTTTTAGTAGCGTGCAAGGAGGGAGCAAAAATAAATGTGACATACTAGTCTGCCATCTTTCCTGGTTTATTTAGCACTCTTTTAATTCTCTGTTTTTCTAAACTGCTTCAACTTCTTTTTGAACAAGGGAATGAATGAGTGGCTAGATAGACAACCAACATTAATCGGCCTCTGGCCTTAGCCTCTTTGGCCGTCCCAGCTCAGAAGTCAGTGGGCTTTTCCTGCCAGCCCAAAGCACGCTTTTAGCAGAGTGGGTTACCATGTCAGGCTAATCGTCAAGGTCTTTACAAATGGTTAGCAGAGGGTGGCAAGCACGAGGAAGTGGAGCCCTTCACTCAGGCTGATTTTGTTGGAAAGGGAAGAAGGACCTGAGGCTCATGGGAGCAGTGACCAGGGTTCCTGTCTGCTGTTCCATCTCCTGTGGAGGCCAGCTGGAGCAGGAGCCAGGACTGCTCGGTCCAGTACTCCCCTGGTTCCCCAGGACTGTGGTAGAGGGGGACAAACGCCTCCCAGCGGGAGGCTTTCTGCACCAGGGTGTTGCTTGGGGCCCTGAAGATCTGGTTCTTCCCCTACAGACTTCTGCATGAATCCCCAGACAGTACTGCTCCTGCGGGTCATTGCCGCCTTCTGCTTCCTGGGCATCCTGTGTAGTCTCTCTGCGTTCCTCCTAGATGTCTTTGGGCCCAAGCATCCAGCTCTGAAGATCACCCGTCGCTATGCCTTCGCCCACATCCTTACAGGTAAGCTTGGGCCTGCTCACGGTGGGGAAGGAACTGCCACAGGGCGGAGGCACCCCGTCTGGAGTTGCAGTTGGGGTCCTAGGGGCTTCTGTGAGCAGACACCATTCCAGATTCTTATTTCAGCTTTAGCCTTTCACAAAGCATGGAGTTGTAATAGCAGCTTGTTTCTTTCGTTCGCATTTATGCCTGCCAGGGCCACAAAGCCACTCGGCCCAGCTGTGGAGAGGGAATATTGTTCGTATTCCACAAGAAATCTCTGTGCTCTCTAAGAACTGGAGTCGAAGCTCAGCTGGGGTTCATGGGGCCTGGCACAAGCAGGGAAGGAGACCGGGGTGTCTCACTGTATCTCCCCTGGAGTACCTGGTCTCATCGCATTCTCCTCTTCCTGCTTCCCTGCATGCCACCTTTCTCTATTAGGTGCAGCCTCTGTCCTCCCTCATGACTGGGCTGCTGTGTTGATTTGACTTGTGGTGGTGCCTATTCCACCCCCAAACTGCATGAGCTGGTCTATCCCTTTCAAACACACAGTGACTTATAGCAGCCTGATATCCCAATTCCAAATTCTTGAGACGCAGGGACTGACTGGCCAAGAAGGGGTCGGGCATCTGGGCCCAGCCCCAGCCCGAGAATTTTCCTGGCCAAGAGAGCTCCCCATGGCAGTGTCTGGAGCCGGGCAGGTTCTCTGAGAATGAGGTTTGGGCGGAGAGGCTGCAGTTGGTTCTTTGAGCATCCTGGCTGCAGGGTGCCTACTAATTCCCATGCTGTCGCTCTGTCCCCCAGTCCTGCAGTGTGCCACCGTCATCGGCTTTTCCTACTGGGCTTCTGAACTCATCCTGGCCCAGCAGCAGCAACATAAGAAGTACCATGGCTCCCAGGTCTATGTCACCTTTGCTGTTAGTTTCTACCTGGTGGCAGGAGCCGGTGGAGCCTCGATCCTGGCCACAGCAGCCAACCTCCTGCGCCACTACCCCACAGAGGAGGAGGAGCAGGCCCTAGAGCTGCTCTCCGAGATGGAGGAGAACGAGCCCTACCCAGCAGAGTATGAGGTTATCAACCAATTCCAGCCGCCCCCGGCCTACACACCCTAATGCCGGCCGAGGGCTTTCTGCCACAGCAGCCCCTCCCCACTCTGCGGCGCTTCTCACCCCCAGAGGAGCTCCTGTCCCCAGCAGGCCTCACTGGTAGGATCCTGACCATTTCACCAAACCTTCCCAGGAGAGACTCTGCCTTTAAGGTTGTTCATGTATCCCTGCTCTCGAAACCTGGGATTCGCAGATTTTATATAATGCACTGTTTCCCCTTTTGTCACCTTCCTGTCCCTTCGCGGTCACTAGTCATTACCAACCAGGGATGGTCATACAACTTTTCTCCCCTCATGGGCCGTATCTTCGAAACTGGGACTTTCCTTGGGATGCTGCTGACAGTGGACAGTCCCAGATAGAAGTGTCAGCAGGTGCAAAGGGAAAGGGGGCTATGCCCTGCAGGCTTACTTCATAACAGTCCGTGTTTGTCCCACAGTTGTAACCCTGGACTGACCCCACCCCCCCATTCCTTCTTGGAGGGCCCCAGTACCGGGCCGTCCACTCCACGGAATTCTCTGCACTTTAGTCTTTGGACTTCCCATTACGTGTGTTCTGGTTTTATGGGAAGAAGGAATTGCTGTCGGGAAGCAGAGCCAGTGCTCTCCCCGCCCTGCCCTTGCTTGGGTGACTGGAGCCCAGGCAAAGAGAGCAGCAGCTGGCGTGGGCCTGAGGCCCCCCTGGTGCCCATAAAGGATCAGAGTGAGGGGGGCCAAGTCTCCCTAGCCCCTTCACCTTTTAAAACGTGAGTGGTTTTAGAAGGATCAAGCAAAACCAACCAACAGCAACAATATTGTTTTTAAACTAGCGACCAGACTGTTGTCGTTTTTTCAGACACGTATCCCATTCCTTTTGGCTCCGCAGTGTTTGGGGCCACCACTCCTCCCAGGTAGTTCCTCCCTGAACCTCTCCCAGCAGAATGCAGCCTCTTCCCTTGCTCCCTCCCCTGCAGTGACCCGGCTCCCTGGGCCCTTCCTGTGGAACCCAGAGCCCTGGCAGCCCCCGAGGGGCTGAGGACTGTGGCCTGGCTGGCCGGCCAGCGTGGTGCTCCTCAGGACTGTGGCACTGAGATGTAACCTGGCCTCCGTGCAGGAACAGGGGCCACAGTAGGGCAGGAAACCCGCCACTCTCCACATAGGAACCGCCACCAGTGGGGTCCCATCGCGTGAGGTGTCAACACCACCCTGTCAGACTAACGGACCTGGCTGTGTCCTTCAGGCTCAGTGTGTCCCCTGGACTGTGACTTGGGGCAACGGCTTGCTGAATGCCCCTCTTCTCTTCTCGAATGTACTCTGTCTGGTCTAGGAGTGTGCCGCTGGCTCTTCCTTGCCCAGCCATCACTCTGGCTATCCTGTTTGCCACACACAGCTTTGGGTCTGGCTGGAAACTCTGCCCTGAGATCTGGGGCACAAGTGGGAGAAACGTGAGAGATCTTCAGCGTGGATCCAGATGGCCGGGCTTCTTTGGAATCAGTGTCCAATGCCGAGCTGAAAAGCAGATTGGATCCCAATTTCCTTTCACGGGCAACAGACCAAACAAGACCGGAGAATGGATACCACTGTTGAGTGGGGGCTAGAAAGGGACTGTCTTGTGTCTCGTCCTCCTTCAGCCTGTCGTCCTGGGGACATCTGGACAGATGCCTGCGTGGGAGGTGAAGACCATGTCTGTGCACGAGTGAGCGGCTGCCTGGAGTTCACTGTGGTGCCAACGTGTGTCCCATGGTGACTCTCACACTCTTCCAGACTTTTCGGCAAGAAAGACCGCAGTATGATACCTGAGCACAAAGCCAAGGAGCTAAATTAAGTCTTACGTCTGTCTGTAAAGTCCGAGTTTGCCTTTGGCAGATCTCCAGGGTGTGGCCAGCTCTCTCAGACCGTGGGTGTCCAAGCAGGCAGACCAAGAGACCGGGCACCAAACACGCATGCCAAAGTGACCAGTCATCTCATGAGGACCCAGACATGACCCTGTGGACCGTTCCATGTGATTTGGAACCCACTTTTTATTAGTTCCCCATACCTCTGGCCTTTCTCTTTTTCCCTGCCATCCTGACACTGATAGTTTGTCATATATATCCCCCTGGTTGTGTTTTTTTTTTTTTTTTCTAGAAAAAAAAAATTAAAAAGCAAAACAAAACAAACTACAAATAAGAATGTAAATGCCAGTGGCTCCCTGTCATTTTTCTGTTGCAGTTTCCCTGATTTGGTTTGTTCCCTTCCTCTTAGAGAAGCAGGAGAAATTGATGAAGTGTGTAATCAAATAAAAAGAAAAGAAGGGACTTGCATGTGCTTACTCCATGCAAGGCATTTTCACCCCTAAGAGCCCCCCCTAATCCTGAGACCTTCCACACCAGGGTCCCAAGGGTAGGAGCAATAGACACCTCCAGCCCGGTCCCTGTCTTCAGACCCTGAGCTCTTCTCTGCAGCTGCTGGTTAGCTGCAGAAGAGAAAGCTGCTTCTGAACCCCAGCCATGATGCGGAAAGGAATAGACTTCTTTAGAGCTAGGACTTGGAGAAGTTGCTGCACTTCCTTTTGAAACCACAGGGAATGATTACTTACTTACAGGGAGAGGCATGCGAGTGGAGACAGTTCCAGGAGTGTAACTTGTAGAAGGATCCTGCCTTTAGTGTCCACGCCTCACGTGGCCACCCATCTTCCCTTCGTTCAGCCGACACACTAGGCCAAATGTATATCATGGCAGAAGGGTTTAGGGCTCCCTTTGAGGAGCAGCCTGTTTAGGTGTTCTTTTTTTTTTTCCCCCTTTGGAAGAATACACATCTTTCCTGAAAGCTAGGATGTGCTCTGTCTCATTTCATTTCAGATCTTTACAAATGGCCCGTGTTGTATACGAGGCGCCCTTAGGCACCATGAGAAGCAACAAGATGACCAGTGGCCCCCGTCTCCAAGAATTTTGTATTCTTAGTTCAGGAGATGGTCTTGTTCACAAACAGGCAGTGAAGTAAGTGGTCTAATGGACAGTTGGGGAAAGTGCTGTGTCAAGAGGGGAGGCTGGTTATGACTTGAGCGATTACAAAAGGCTTCACGGAGGAGGGCAGCTTGAACCAGGCTTACCGTGAGAATTTGGAGGTAGGGTGTGGGGAGTTGCCACTGAAGGAATGGCGAGCAGGAGCACAACTGGAGGCCCGGATGTAGTGAGAGAAGAGGTTAGAAAGGTGAGAGGCCCATTGAAGGCACTAAAAGCAGTGGGGAATCCTGGAAAGGTTTTGAGAAGAGACAGGAGGGATCCAGGTTTCTTTTAATGACTGGTGACAGTGTGACGGAGGCCCAACTCCTGTTAAGTGTCAGAGCCTGAGGGTGTGGGAAATGGGAAGTGGTGTGGGGGCCTGGAAGCTTGCGGAAGGGGAAGAGAGCAATCTCATGGCATGGAGGCAGAGTCAGCAGTGTGGGCTTAGAAGGGCTCACAGATGAGAAGATGCAGGATGTGAAGGGCAGCAAGGAGAGAACCTTGGAGAACAGAGGAAGAGGTGGTTGGGTCTTGGGGAAGAGCAGTTTTCTTAAAACAACTAGAGAATCTTCAGCTGACATCTCACCCACAGATGTCTACACCATCAGCCACTAAACTCATAGGTCACAAGGTTCTGTGGGGAGATAAAGGAACTAAAAAACTTTTTGGCCCTTGTTTCCAAAATCTTCTCCCCTGCATTTTTTTCTGGGAGTGGCATTTTAGTTACGTTTGGGAGGCACATGGAGGGGAGAAAATGACTCTTTGAATGGTGTACCTAAAGTGAAGGCACTCTATTAGGTGCCCACTTTGAGAATTAATGTAACAGTTCCTCACTTTGGGGAAAACGCTTGGCTTTGCTGCTGTGGGCAGGGGAAGTTTCCTCAGGAGAGATTTCAGCGGTTTCTTAAAGCTCAAGGATTTATGTTGGCCTGGTCTGCCCACTCAGCTGAGTGGGAAAAAAAAAAAACCCACAGTGAATGGTGAGGGGCTTTGTAACATGAGTTCAAGAAGACATAGAGGCCCCTCAGCCCTTTGGACAACCGTGTCTCTGGAGAGTTTGGTGATGTAAAACTTTCAAAGAGACATCTGTGGTTCCATCTTACTTGAGGGCTTGGAAGGCTCTGAGAATGGGGCTGGAGTTACTGGGCCTGCAGGCAGCCCTGTTTGGAAGCTTCCAGTTCTCTTGGTCTCTGTAGCAAAAATGGCAGCTAGCCTTGTAAAGGACCTTCCCTTAATGGCGAGGTCTGACAAGACCCTGTAACTCGGTTCTCCACCTTGGTGTTACCTTCCTCTTGGGGTTCTCTCACCCAGATTTCTGGTGCCCCAACTATTGGCAGAGAGGTTCCTTGTGGAATAACACTGGGGTGGTGGGTGGGTTTCGTTTTCAAAAGGGAAGGCCATCCCTTATTCATGCTTTCCCACCTGTTTGCTTCCTTGTGCTCTAGTAAGAGTGGTGAGAGAAATTTGTGCATATGTTCACTTGAACACACAGACTATTAGGTTGCACAGGCCTTATGTCTTGTTTTTTTTACATTAGTTAGGGGCAGGGAGGCTTGCTTTCTTATGCAATGTTCACTCACCAAATGAACATAGTGTGCTTTGTGAAGGATGCAAATATATGAATTCATACAATCCTCGTTCTTGAGGGCCTTCTAGTCCAGCTGTCAGGAAAGAGGAAATCTACAAGACCTGCAGAGACCTGACAAAAGCAGTTTGATGCCCCTTGAGACTAATGGTCTCGGAAGGCTTCATGAAGGAGAGACTTAATACAGGCATTGAAGAATGGGCAGGTTCTCATGAGAATAATGTAATCAATGGTGTGACGGTAAGAAAGGGACAGGCTTTTGCGGGGGGGGGAGCAATGAGTCAGTGTTTTGAAGTGATAACCCACAGGAGGAGAGTAATAAGGTGGAGGGACCCAGCCCGTGAGGGCCTGGAAAGCAAAGGTTTTGTCAGAATACTTACAGCTCCGAGATACAGAACTCTTACCACAGAACTATCTTAATTAAATGGAATTTATTGGTTTGCATAACTGAAACAGTGACTTGGCGGGATCCAAGTACTCAAATGATGATGTCAAGACACTATTTCTCTCTCTCTCTCTGTTCTTCTCATGGGCTCAGGTAATTTCTCCCCAAAGGTGGTGAAGATGGTCAAAGCAGCCCTAGGCTGTTACTAATCTCTTGTTTAAGGACCGGGATGTCTCTTTTGTCGAAGGGATTTTGATCTGGTTCTGGAAGACTTGACCTGAAGTGCTTTGGCCTGGCAGCTCAAGCTGTATCCTTGATGACAAGAACACATGTTTTCCTGAATTGTTTTTAGGTTGTGAATTAGGGGAAACTGCCTGCTATGAAAAGATCTCACATACGGGTGGATGAATAAGTGGATAAATATTGTAAATACTTTCCGTTCTAAATAATAGATGAATAGAGCTTTGGGTTACATACCATTTTGAAGCAAGGAGAAGGCAATTACTGCTGCCTCTTAGCCTGACCGTTGGAACCCAGGGTTTGCATCAGTCTTAGACAACTTACTTTCCAAGTACTGGGGAAAAGGGACCAAGGCATGGGCATCAAATCCTAATTAATTTAGAGTGGGCCCATTTAACTCTCTGGGGAGTGCCTGAGAAGTGATTTTTACAAATGCTGCTAAACCAATAAATTGGTGCTTCCTAACTGCCAGATCCCCAAACCAGGAGAGATTATGTCTAGTCTAGGACCTGGAGCCTGCATGAGGAACCTGCCACGAGGAAGGATGGGTCAGAGGGCAAGGGCATCTGCTAAGGGATACCAGAGAAAGACATCTGGAGAGGGGAGTATTCAGGGCCCCTAGCACTTTCTAGGCAAAGAGAGTCCATGAGCCGACTCCCAATACCAGTTCTCTGGACAGACAGACTCTATTGATCTTGAGGACAGAGTTGGGTTCCCTGGGCAGCAGACTGTGAGATAAAGATTAGCATGTGATGTGGTACTGGGGGTGTTCTCTGGTTCAACACCTATGGAGGAAGGGAAGGAAGCAGTCCTGGTCAGAGGGAGAAAGTGGGGTGCAAAGTCATCTCCACAAAGGCCTGACCCCACAGAGTTCTGAAGCTGGGATGATGGCCTTTTGAGTTGTCCTGAATTGGGGTGGGGGGACCAGGCCTTTATATGCTGGCTTCAGCAAGTCACTGGGTGCATGCCCCAGAGAGGAAGGTGTTACCTCGGGCGAGGAAGCTCCATCACATGAGGGCAATTCCTAGAGGACTGATAACTGAGGGCTGTCAGCCAACAACACTCCAAGTACCTAGGAACAAGAAGCTCTTCAGTCATGAAGGTGGACCTGCAATGGCATATCATGGTGTCCACTATTCCTTCTGTTTACTACTCAGATCCACTTCTTGTGTAAGTTTTGGGAGCAGCTTGATTTTTCTGCAGGAAGCTGATGGTTCATGGGATAAGCCACATTTCCCACAACAGCTGGTCTTGAAGCCCCAACTAGATAACATCATCTTCCTCTTCTATGCATTTTCGATGCTTCTCACCCCCAGGAAGCACTTATGCTGAGTGCCTAGTCACCGTGTTCTTTTCTGGCCATAGTTGCTGCACTTCTCTATTTACTCTCAACATTGAGCAATGGTGTAACAAAGACACAGCCAGCTGGACTGTCTGGGTGCTAACAAAGTATCTTCCTCTTTGCTCCCATTGTGTAACTGTAGCCCTGGCTCTTCCTGATAATCAGGGTCAATTACTGCTGCTAGGATGGTGACGCCTGCTCCTTGCCTGCTGGTCCCTTGGCATAAGGAGCTCAAAGTGTCTGGTGGCACCTGAAGGTTAAAGTTCAATAGGATTTTTGTTATAGCCCCTGATGAAAATACTTCCGTTTTGGGAACCAGGGCCTCAAAACCCTCAAAGTTCACAGGTGCAGTGAGCAATACCCAATGGGATCACTGGGCTTAATGGTACGTGAAGCCACTCCTACTTCCACCACTTGCTTCTGGACCTATCTGTTCTTATTGGGACATAGCACCATACTGACTGTTGACAGAGTGTACATGGTGTCATGGAAGGTGGTACCCTATCCTTAGTTGGTATCATCTCTGTGCTGGGACCTCAGCTATGCCTTTACAGTCTACTCCTTCTGTTCATGCTGGCATCTGGATGGTATAGAATGTGATAAGGCCAGTGGATCCCATGGTCACGTGCCACGGTCATGCCTCCTTTGCTGTGCAATGGGTCCTTTGGTCTGATGCACTGTTTTATGGGATCCTATGTCAATAGGTCAGACATTCAGTAACACTCAAAAGATACTGGTGCTGGCTGAGACCCTGCAGGCAGAAAAGAGCAAACACCCAGAATGTAGCAATTTCAGTCAAAATAAATTGTTGCCTTTTCCAGGATGGAGAGTATCCAACGCAGTCACCTTGTCATCCAGCCTGGTTGCTCTCCTTGAGGAATATTGCCATTTGGGGGGGCTCAGCATTGGATTAATTGCTGGTAGTTTGGGCATTCAGCAGTGGCCTCAGCTTTTGTGAGTGGAGCCTATGTTCTTGGATCCATGTATTACTCCCATTCCTGCTACCATGGCTGCTCCATTCACATACCCATTGTGCTGGTACTGAGGTGGCTGATAGCATCTGGGGGCCATCAACTGGCAAGTTATTCTTCCTACTTGTTCTTTAGGGCCTCTTTCCGGGTAGATACTCTCTGCAGGGCATCTGTACACTTCTTGTCTACTCAGAGTCCACCTATATACTCCCCTCTCTCCCAGACCTTTTGTTTTTTTTAAGTTTATTTTTGACAGAGACAAAGACAGCATGAGTGGGGAGGGGCAGAGAGCAGAGACAGAGAATCCCAAGCAGGCTTCATGCTACCAGTGCAGGGCCCAATGCGGGGCTTGACTCACAAAACCGTGAGATCACGACCTGAACAAAAACCAAGAGTCGGACATGTAATCGACTGAGGCACCCAGGCACCCTTCTCCCAGACCTTCTTGTCTTTTTTTTTCATGTGCACTTATTTTTGAGAGAGAGCAAGTGAGCGCATGTGGGGGTGGGGGGGAGGGTAGAGAAAGATGGCGACACAGAATCTGAAGCAGGCTCTAGACTCTGAGCTGTCAGCACATAGCCTGATGCAGGGCTCAAACTCATGAGCTGTGAGATCATGATCGGATGCTCAGCTGACTGTGCCACCCAGGTGCCCCTTTTTGTCCATCTTTCTTTCTCCTGCCAGGTCCCCAGGTCCCCAGTCAACCAGCCAAATCAACTGCCAGTGCTGTGAGTCCATATATATTTTAACTACTGCTACATTTCCACACAAAGTGAATGGCCAGATGCACCACTGAGGATTTATCCTTTGGGAGAATTTTCCTGGCCACTGTCTTTCAGGATCACCTCAGGGTAGGGCTATAGTACAGACACCATTCATTTTCTACTTGTATCCACGTACCATTCAGACCTATCAGCAAATTAAATTTTGCTTTTTTTCCTTGTTAGCTGATCAAAGGGACCTCACTTCCTATGTAACCATAGGTATGAGTTGAGGGCAGAGGCGCTGGTGCAAAAACGGTAAGTGACATGAATGTCTAGGTCATCTGCTGGTAGAGTTTACTTGTGCCCCTGATCCTGTCCATACCCAATTCTGGATGTACTACTTCTGTCCTGCTATGAATCATTGCTGGGCCTATTTAACTTTATGTTTTAGTAGGTCTAAAGGGCAGAACCTAACTTACACAAGAAAAGCTCACGATGAAGAATTTGGGGCCAACAAAAGTATACAAAGGGAATAGTTTTTCAACTTGTTCTGGGGATACACAAGCAAAAAGTTTGTGGATAATGGATTGGAAGGGAGGTCAGGCTAGAGAATACTGTTAGGGCCTCAACATAAAAGTAGAAGAGAGAATGGTGTAGAAGAAATTGATCTATAAAATTCTAAAGTGGAAGAATTGGTAAGTTGGTACAGAAATGGAGACAGCAAGCATATTTATGCCATCCTTTAAAAAAATTTTTTTTTTAACGTTTATTTATTTTTGAGACAGAGAGAGACAGAGCATGAACGGGGGAGGGGCAGAGAGAGAGGGAGACACAGAATCAGAAACAGGCTCCAGGCTCTGAGCCATCAGCCCAGAGCCTGACGCGGGGCTCGAACTCACGGACCGGGAGATTGTGACCTGGCTGAAGTCGGACGCTTAACCGACTGCGCCACCCAGGCGCCCCATATGCCATCCTTTTAAAAAACAAAATCACAGCTGTGAAAGGAAGGAGAGAGGTGGTCTCTGAAAAGAGGATGAGTTAAAGGTCTCTTTTTCTCAAAGCTTTTTTGAAGATGGACTTATGTTTATGTACTGAAGGAAGAAGCAGTAGAGATGGAGAACAATGGCTAGATTTGAGGGTTAGAGGGGCTCAGCTGAAGTTCTTGAGAACTCATTTTGATAAACAAAACAAAAACAGAAAAGAAAAAAAAAAAAAAAAACAACCAAAAAAGCAGAAGTGCTAAGCTTTTAATCAAGGGAGCAAGACAGTAGGAAGAGTCCAACCTCTCTCCACACAGCCCCCTCCTGGCCATCACTGGGAAAATCCTGACTCAAAGTTTCAAATACTATTTTCTGTTATATACCCATTTCTCCTTACCTGCTTTCTGGGGAAAATAAATATCAATACCGATCCCCGGAGTAAAAGCAGACAGTCTGGACAGGGTAGATCTAAACTTCAGCTTCCAGTAAAGTTTGATTTTTTTTCTCTTTTTAGAGAAACATTTTTTATTAATCTCTACAACGGTTCAAATAGCTACCGTAAGAGTAAAATTTCTAAATGCATTGTCTTGGAATGAGCACAACCCCTTTTGTAGCAAGACGTCCTTTTACATATTTTTTCTCGTCCCTAAGGTACCTGTAAGAAAAAAAAAAGGAAATAATTTAGTGTAAGGCTTTCCTACTGGACATCCAACAGTTGTATTAATGAGATGGGTACAGATTAGTAATTTGATGGCTTTCGAGATCGTTTAGCCAGGGTGTTCACGGGTGGTGCAAAGTAGGTTTTAGGAGACCTGTTTACCTTCTCACGCTAACATCTTTGAGTCAAAGAGAGTGGGACAGCTACTACGCGAACTAGGGCATCTGTCCCAAGTAACTCCATTCTGCTGCCCTTTTACCAAAAGGTTTTTCAATTTCCAGACTGTGACAGGCCACCTGCCCACGTAGCTCTCTGGAAAGTGTCCTAGGCTCTAAGGATGCCACATCGGCCCATTCTAGCGACGTGGGGTTCAGAGAGAAGATGAGTGCTACGACTCCGACCCTCGGAGACCATCCCGGTACCTTTGGTTATTAAAAGCGCTTCCGGGAGAGGCCAGCCGGAGAGATCGAAGAAGGTATTGATGGCAGCTGCTTCTAGGCTTCAGCAAGGTCTCCATTCACCAAAGGAGTCTACACCGTCCCGCCCTCTCCCCACCCGAACCTGGACACCCCCAACGTCCCGCAGAGGCAATACCAAGACCCCATTCCACCCAAGATTCAAAGTAGTGAAACAGGAGACGCTCCCCCGCCTCTCAAACCGATTGAGCACTGCGCAGGACTCTGACACCTGGTCGCGCCCCCCCCGCGGGGTGGGGTCTTTTGGTCGGAATATGGCGGCTGCGGCGGGGTCTACGGGTCACTCTCCGAGGCGCCCTTGACTGGCTCTCCGACGCGCCACCTACCTTGCTAGCTAGGGGCCCGGCGCGCTACGCGAAGGGGCGGGAAGGAGCGCTGACGAGCACTGGGCAGCGCCAATCAGCACCGAGGAGTCCGGACCGCGCCCAATCAGGAGCCGGGTGGCCACGAAGGGGGTAGGTTGCAGGCGAGCAGCGCATGTGGCGGACGCCGAGCGCCCGGGACCTCACCTGCTGCTGCGACTGAGCCGCCCACCTCGCTGCTTCCCGAGCGCTGCACATCAGGGCCCCGGTGCTGGCTTGACGACGCCAAGGAAGCAGGGAGCCAACAACGCTGACCGGCTGTTGGCCTGCCGCGTTCGCGGCCTGAGCCCAGGAAGGCCTCTTGCAGAGGTTGCGGGGCCACCCCCGCGACTGTGCCATGACCGATTCTCTCCGCAAAGGGGACTCTTCCTCAACGTTTACTGCAGAGAGAGATGAAAAGCCTGTTAGACCGTGAGACGAGCTCGGGGCCGACCGACTAGGGGCACTCGCGGCAGGCCGCCCGCGCCTTCCCGGACCCGTTCTTTTTGCCCTGAGAGGGAGGCCTAGTTCGCCTCCGGGCGCGCAGCGGGAGCCGAGGGGTGGGGCAAGAGGGTCTGGGCGGGGCGCGCGTCGGCGGCATGTTCCTGCGGAGGCCGCGGGCCCTGGCCGCCTGGCTAGCGGGCGCGGCGGCGGCGGGACGCGCGGGGGCGCGGGGCGGGGGCCTGCTAGCCCTGCTGGCCAATCAGTGCCGCTTCGTGACGGGCCTGCGTGTGCGGCGCGCGCAGCAGATCGCGCAGCTGTACGGCCGCCTCTACTCGGAGACCTCGCGCCGCGTCCTTCTCGGCCGCCTCTGGCGCCGGCTGCGCGGCCGCCCCGGCCATGCCTCTGCCTTGATGGCGGCGCTCGCTGGCGCGTTCGTGTGGGACGAGGAGAGGATCCAGGAGGAGGAGTTGCAGAGGTGAGTCCGGAGACGAGGTCGTTCGGTCCGGTTCGCTGGCGCGGGTCAGATTGGGAGATCGGCACGTCGATCCTCGGGGCCTGCCTTTTCGGTCAGTGTGTCCGGTTTACCCGGTGGTACTTGAAGTGACGATGCAGTAACTCGATCCTGTTTTAGCACACCATGTTTTTCTTATTGTCTTTCTGTGCTAATTTCATTTGTCTGGCTAGAAATAACGAAATGCAGATTGGTGTAGGTGGGAAGACTTTGAATAGGGAGCATCACGCCGGAGAAATAACGTTGTAAAAAACAAATTAGGTCTTGAAGGCATGTAACCCATTGGTTCACGTAATCTTTAATTCTTCCAAAAAGGTGCAAATTCAATGCAGGTTTCAAATTTAACCTAAGGATATGTAATTTACAAAATTACTGCATTCCAAATGGGATTTCGTGAGAAATGCCAGGAGAGCTCTTTTGCTGCTGTGACAGAATTATGAGGCTGGAAAGGCTTTTGGCTTCTCAAACCAGTAGCCCAGCCATTTTAACCTGCAAAAATTAGGTCAGTTTTTTGCTGCTTTAACTACAACTTAGGGAATAGTGTTTCATTAGGCTCTGAAGTTATGCTGTCATCATCATCAAAATTTCTGGGTGAAAAATGCAGTACCATTGGTTGACTTTGATAATCTGTGGTTCTGAATCTTAATCCTTATAGTTTTCAACTAATTTCATGGGAAGCCTTGATTTAGTTCTTGCTTTACAGTATCTTTGTGTTTTCTTTTTTTAGTAAACTTTTTTTTTAAGTTTATTTATTTTGAGAGACAGCATAAGTGGGAGAGGAACAGAAAAAGGGAGAGAGAGGGAGAGAATCCCAAGCAGGATCCGAAGTGTCAGCGCAGAGCCCACAACCGTGAGATAATGACCTGAGCCGAAATCAGAGTCCAGATGCTTAACCAACTGACCCACGCAGGCGCCCCTCTGTATTTTCCTTTTAACAGATATCCCCTCTCTCCCTCCACCCCCTAAATTTTTGTTTCCCTGTAAATCTTTACAAAATTAGGTGGTTGGCCCTAGGCTATGGTTTTTGATCCCTGCATTACTATGATATACATATAGAAAACTTACTAGTTACTAAATACCACCTTGAGGATATAAATGCAATTGAAAATCTTAATCTTATTCACAAAAATGTTAAGATACCAAAGCATGATAGGTTGCTTGCCTAGTTTCTGTTAGTATTCTTGTGCAACTTCTCAGTCTCAGGTATGGGAAATAAAAAGACTTATGGGAGGAAAACCTTTGTATTAAGAAATTATCAATTAACTGTTTGAATTTTCGTTTTCTTTTTGATGATGAAATACCCATGTTCCCCAGTAGTCAAGTTTGAGAGGAAAATTCCCAGTTGGATCTATTTAGGAAAGACAAGAAAACCAGAAAAGGGCTACCTGGTGCAAAAGAGAGGGAGATGTTTTGGGATGGGAATTGAATAGCATTGGGGGCCTGGGTGGTAGATGACGTTCTTTGGCTTATTTCATGTGTTTTTATGGACAGTCTGTCCTGGAGCCTTTGTTTAGTAGGCCTCCCATTAGCAGGAGCTAGAGAGGAAAACAAGATAAAAAATGCATGTGGTAAACATTTGAGTCCGTAGTCACTACCCACTGTAGCAGAAAGAGACCAGTTGATGGCCAGGCCCTGTATTCGTACCATTTCCCTTCTCTTTGAGCTGTCTGTGAAACCCGGGGGCATTTGAAACACTCTTGGTTCTAATCCAGCTCCTGAAGAGGTATTGCCCTCTGTTAACCCACTTGCGCATTTCATAAGCTTAGATGAAGGCCAGTCAGAACACTTAAGGTCCTTTCTGATTCTCCAGAGTTGTTCTAGTAAAGACCTTCATTTAACAATTTGTTTTCTAGTTCATGCTTGAATTCAGTCATATACCTAAAATTTGATGAAGGTGTCCATTTTGAGAACTAAAAAAAAACGTTTGTTACCTTGCTAGGGAGACGAATAGTAATGCTGTTCAACTATATGCCGATTGTACGGTGGTTCTATAGGTTTCTTATGTTTCTAATATCTTGTCATATATTTTATTTAATAAAATATTCTGGGTTCAGGTGAACATTTTTTGTTTGTCGTTTAAGTATTTTATTTGCTTTAAAGGAGGCACTGCTGAGGTTCTTATAGCTAGTTTGGAACATCTTAGATTTTGTTTGTTCTAGTGAAATGATTTTGGGTGGCTTCCATAATGGAGCGCGGTTGAATGTGCCTCAGGACAAGTGCATTTTTTTCATTGTTAATGGAAGAAGAGCATGATTGTCCCATGGCCCCTAAATCACAGCATTTGGTTCTTCTGTGCTGTTTTTGTACCAACTTGTGCTGGTACTCTTTGAATGTATGCTTTAAACATGGCGTGTGTTTTTTCTTATGTTACTTGAGTCTCCGTTCAGAATGAAAAGGAATAACCTGGCTTTCAATTCTTCTATGCTTGAGAACATCTTAACAAATAGAATCTCATTTATTTAGCAACAGCAAGAAAATTTGAGAAATGGAGTAACGTGTACAAAGTGACTCTGGCACACTGATGGGCACCAGGTGTAGAAATCGGGTCTTTTAATGCTTGGCCTAGTATTCTTACCCAGTGGCTTCAATTAAACAAATCAAACAAAATAATTTTCAATCATTGTTTTTGGTACTAGCTGGCATTCTGTGAGCCCAGGACAGATCTTATGGAAAAATACAGTAGTAATTTTTTATTGCTTTGGAACATTAAAAAAAAAATTACAAGAACAAAAGGAGGAAGGAAGTTAAGAAATATGAAAGGCTAGGGGAAAATGTTCTATTAACCCCTCCTCCTGTTAAAAAAGTTACAGTCCATTGCTCCAGAAATTTGAGTAAATAAGTGCCAGTAAAATTTCATAAAGAAATTGTTTAGTTTCCCGCTTTTATCTCAGGGCATTTAGAATAATTGTAACTTTTGTTACATTGTTTTGTGTATCATTAATTAGATAAATGACCAACGAAAGGTCCTTCATCTTTTTTGCCACTGTCACTTGAAGATTTTTTGCTGGCATACCCTTCTTAGATCATCAGAACTACATTAAACCTGACTTGAAATTTTTTACATTGTCTTCATTATTTTACCGTTAACCAGTTGGCCCAGAATTGCAGTGAGCTAGCTGATGTTTTGTTATTTGTAGATGTGTTGTCTCGTAACAGTTGTACTTGAAAGTTTCTAACTTTGACCGTAATTTGTAATTTAAGGAAGGGATTATGTGAATTGAGGCAGTTGTTTTACTGAAATTACTAATTTCGGGATGGCTAATTTCGGGATGGCTTTATTTGAATCATTTTGGGCCCTTATATCAAACCCTATACTGGGGCAGGACTTACGTGGCCAAACCTGGTTGTACTTATTACTCTGTTTTAATAGTTTTATGTCTTCATTTTCTTTCTATACCTCTCAATCCATATTGAAATGACTTTAGTTTTGGAGAAAGGTAAGCATTGGCTGTCTTTTTCTTAATCCTTTTACTAATCTGCTGGTTCTGTTACTATTTTGGGAATAATCTCTTTTGTCCTTTCTTCTTATTACCTGTTTAACTCTCTTAGATAACAAGGTTTAGGCACTCACCCTGTCCAAACAGGATTTGGCACAGCAGGCTAAAGAGATGTATGGCGAGAGGTTTTCCTTCCTCCACATACAGGATAGTGACTGACTTTGAACACCTGTGTGCTGCTAATGATGTCTGTCATGTCAGCATTTAGAAGTTGAGACTCTTCAGGGGCGCCTAGGTGTCTCAGTCCGTTAAGCGACTGACTTTGGCTCAGGTCATGATCTCACAGTTTGTGGGTTTGGGCCCCACATCGAGCTCTGGCTCAGAGCCTGTAGCCTGCTTCTGAGTCTGTGTCTTCCTCTCTCTCTGCCCTTCCCTCTGCTTGCAGTCTGCCTCTCTCTCTCAAAAATAAATAAACATTAAAAAAAAAAAAAGAAGAAGTTGAGACCCTTCACATATTGTTGAATCTGTGGACAAGAATCATTTGCATTTTCATGTCGCAGTCTTGTGCCAGCATTCAGATTGTGCTATTTCAAGTATGAATGTCAGGCCTTCACAAGACACTTCTCTCCCCCTCTGGGGACTTGGTCTCATAATTTTAATCAAGGTCACCTAGTGGCCTTTAATTATATAGGAGAGGTTGATAAAGCAATGGGTCAGAAGCTCTGTACCACCTTAGAAGGCCATTAAAAGTATTGCCTATAGTCATATAATTTTCTTAAAACCTTACTATGTAATTTTATGAGCCTCTGATGAAGTTTTAATAAGACATTCCTCCCCTTCTTCATTATGTGATAAGAATGACATTCAAGGGTGGTGCTTAATTTTTACTGAAGAATGCTTTACTAGTCCTGAAAAGTGTCATAATTGGTGCTGTGTGATGCCTGAATTGTTCTCTGAGCCAGTCTGGTTCTGGTTTTGCTTTTGCTTTTTTCTCTGAAAGATCTTACTGTATAAAGTTCCTTTCCTATTTCTATATGTGTTTGTAGTGGTAGCAGTGAATCCTGTTTTGCAATTTTTAATTCAAATTAAAACTTTTTAAAAATGGTTAAACTTTTTTCATCAGAACATCAGTATAAATTGTCCTGGCTAGGGTTCTTGGTTGCAAACAGAGGTGATATTGGTTAACTTAAGCCAAAGGGATTAATCAGAAAGATGTTAGGTCACTCAGGGCATTGACAAGAAGACCAGAGTACAGGTTGGCCAAGAGAACAGCCAAGACTTGCCGTAGGAATAATCAATCTCCTTAGGGTACTAGTGCTGATTTTGTTTCCCCTAGGTTGGTTGCACTGCTGGACTCTCAACTCCTTCAAGATCACTGAGAATAATCTCCAAAAGATCCCATGCCTTGTATTATTTCCTCAAGATTCACATCCTCTACCAGAAGTCTCTAATTAACCTCCTTTAAGTTAGGTGCTGTACTCCAACTGCTAGGGCTTGAAAGAGGGCTATATCCCACCTATTTTGGGATTCTCATCGAAGCCCAAAGTTTAAAATCCAGAGAAATGGAATTTTAGAGCTAATAGAAACCTTCAAGAAATAATGTCCTAACATTACAGGTAGAAAAAGGGAGGGATTTACAGGTAAAATGACTTGGCATAAGATCACATAGTTGGCAGAGTGAGGACTGGAACACAGGTGTTTACAGTCACCATCACTTTGGGTTGCTCTAAACTTTTAATCTTGGGCCACTAGTATAACTTTGAATTTTTGGCTTTTAAAGTAATGTGTTAATATAATCTTTTAATAAGAATTTGAATCATTGAGGCCTGCTTTCATATATACTCCATTTATTCAGTAAACATTGGAGTGTTTGATGTTTACTAGGTACTTCTAGATGCTGGGAATACAGACATGAAAGACTGATTTGGGGACATTAGGGAATTCATAGTTTAGTAAAGAGGAGGCATGTATAAAGATAGATTAATTATAACATGATATATGGCTGTAGAGGAATAAAAGTAAAAGAATATGGTTACTCTGCCTGGAAGTTGACCTTGAACTGTGTGTTTTTTTGAAGGTTGAAGAAGAGTGGGCATTTCAGACAGTCTATCAGTAGTTGATGTCTTCTTCAGTCTTGAATAACAGAAGAGTTGTATATGATGCAGACAGCCAGCAATCTTTCTTTCCATGGGCTATTTAAACGTTAAGGCGAAAATATAAGCCATGTTTTAAAAAACTATTATAAAATGTTTCAGATGTATAAAAAGACTTTAACATGAATGTTACAAATACAGTTATATTTAAGAAAGAAAATAAGATGCCATTAAAGACTTCTCTGTACTCCTGTCCAGTTGAAATCTCCCCTGTCCTCCAGATTATCTATCTCAGTTTGTTGTATTTCATTCCCATCTGTGTCTTTATACATAGGCATATGTTCCTAAATAATATATAATGGAACATAGAAGGTTATATGGTATTATCTTGGATGTTTTAAAGTTTCATGTAGTTCTGAACAAAATACTAACAAACTGAATCCAACAACATATAAAAAGGGACATGAAGTAGTGGGTTTTATTCCAGGAAAATAAGGTTAGTTCATCAAATAAAAATCAGTTTAATACATCGCGTTAATAAAGGCTAAAAAACCACATGATCATCTCAGTACAGGCAGAAAAGCATTTTGACAGTCCAACCTCCTCTCATGATAAAAAATCATTCAACAACTAGGAATAGAAGGAAGCTTCCTCAACTTGATTAAGGGCATCTACAAAAGACATAGCTAGCAGCATAGTTTAATGGTGAGGGACTGAAAGGTTTTCTCTTAAGATCAGGAATAAGACAAGTATGTCTGCTCTCACCACTTCTGTTCAACATTGTACTGTTCAACAACATTTTTTTTTAAACTGTGAAAGATCATTGCAAGAATTTTTAAAACATAAATGGGCAGATAAGCTGTGTTCATGGAATTGAAGATGATTGTGAAGATAGCAGTACTAGTCAAACTGATCTATAAATTCAATACAATCCTCATCAAAGTCTTAATTAGTACACTATTTTGTGCAATTTGACAAGCTGATCCTGATACTCATATGGAAATGAAAAAGACCCAGAATGGTCAAAACAGTTTTGAAAAAGGAGGACAAAGTTGGAGGACTCTCTCTTCCTGATTTGAAAACTTATTACCAAGCTATAGTAATTCAGATGATATGGGGGGTGCTTGGGTGGCTTAGTCAGTTAAACATTGGACTCTCGGGGCGCCTGGGTGGCTCAGTCGGTTAAGTGTCCGACTTCGGCTCAGGTCAGGATCTCACGGTTTGTGAGTTTGAGCCCCGTGTCGGGCCCTGTGCTGACAGCTCAGAGCCTGGAGCCCGCTTTGGATTCTCCCACTCTCTCTGCCCCTCCCCCACTCGCACTCTGTCTCCGTCTCTCAAAAATGAATAAATGTTAAAAAAAAAAATTAAAACAGGGGCGCCTGGGTGGCTCAGTCGGTTAAGCGGCCGACTTCGGCTCAGGTCATGATCTCGCCGTCCGTGAGTTCGAGCCCCGCGTCGGGCTCTGTGCTGACTGCTCAGAGCCTGGAGCCTGTTTCAGATTCTGTGTCTCCCTCCCTCTCTCTCTGACCCTCCCCCGTTCATGCTCTGTCTCTCTCTGTCTCAAAAATAAATAAATGTAAAAAAAAAAAAATTAAAAAAAAAATTAAAACAAAACATTGGACTCTTGATTTCAGCTCAGATCACCATCTCACAGTTGTGGGAATGAGCGCCGTGTTGGGCTCCACACTGCGTGTGGAGCCACTTGGGATTCTCTCTCTCACTTGCCTTTTCCCTTTGCCTCAAACCCATTTACCCTCTCTCTTAAATAAATAAATATTAAAAAACATATATGGTACTGGCATAAGGATGGATAAATAAATTGTTGGAATAAAATGGAGAGTTTTAGAAATAAACCCTTATATTTATGGCCAGTTGATTTTCAAAAAAAGTGCCAGACAATTCAGTGAGGAAAGAATAGTCTTCAGATGGGTCTGGGACAACTGGAGAGGCACATTCTAAATAATGAATTTAGACCCCCTGCCTCATACCATACACAAAAATTAACTCAAAATGGATCAAAGTGTAAACTAATACTAAAGCTTTTTTTTTAATACTAAAACTCTTAGAGGAAAATATAGGCATGAGTCCTTATGACTTTGGATTAGGCAGTAATGGTTTCTTAGCTGTAACTCCAAAAACACAGGCAATCAAAGAAAAAATAGGTGAATTGGATTTCATCAAAATTAAAAACTTTTGTGCATCAAAGGTCACTATCAAAAAACTGAAAAGATAACCCAAAGCAATGGACAAAATAGAAATTATATCTGATAAGGGACTGTTATTGAGAGTATATAGAAGAACTCTTACATTTCAACAATAAAAAAATGCAATAAAATAACAGTTTAAAAATAGGCAGAGGGGCGCCTGGGTGGCTCAGTTGGTTAAGTGTCTGACTTTTTTTTTTTTAACGTTTATTTTTGAGAGACCGAGTGCAAGCGGGGGAGGGAGACATGGAATCTGAAGCAAGCTCCAGCTCTGAGCTGTCAGCACAGAGCCTGAAGCAGCCTTGAACTCAGGAACTATGAGATCATGACCTGAGCCAAAGTCAGACGCTTAACCAACTGAGTCACCCAGGTGCCCCCAAATGTCTGACTCTTGATTTCGGGTCACGTCATGATCCCAGGGTTCCTGAGATCAAGTCCTATGTAGGGCTGACAGTACGGAGCCTGCTTGGGACTCTCTCTCTCTCTCTCTCTCTCTCTCTCTGCCCCGCCCCCACATGCGGTGCATATGTGCTCTTTCTCTCAAACATTTAAAAATAGGCAAAGAGTTCCATAGCTGTTTCTCCAAAGAAGATACGCAAATGGCCAATAAGCACTTGAAAATATGCTTAGCATCATTAGGCCCTGGGGAAATATAAATCAAAGACCATAATGAGATATGCTTCTCACACCCACTAGGATTGCTAGAACCATGAAGATAGACAATAACAAGTGTTGGCAAGGATGTGAAGCAGTTGGAACCCTCATACGTTGTTGGTATGAATATAAAAATGGTGCAGCTGCTTTGGAAAATAATTGGGCAGTTTCTCAAAAGGTTAAACATAGAGTTGCCATGACCCAGCAAATTCGATCCTAGGAATCTACCCAAGAGAACTGAAAGCTGTGTAGAACTGTGTCTACATGAAAACTTGTACACAACAGTTTATAGCATTATTATTTTAAACAGCCAAAAAGTAGAAACTTACTTAAGTGCCCATCACCTGATGAATGGATAAACAAAATGTGATGTATCATTCAGTGAAATAGAAGTATTCAGCCAAAAAAGAGGGGAACAAAGTACACCATGAATGAACCTTGAAATTATGCTGAGTGGAGGGACGCCTGGGTGGCTCAGTCGGTTAAGCATCCTACTTGAGCTCAGGTCATGATCTCGTGGTTTGTGGGTTTGAGCCCCACATCGGGCTCCATGCTGACAGCTCAGAGCCTGGAGCCTGCTTCAGATTCTGTGTTTCCCCTCTCTCTCTGCCCCTCCCTCCCTCTCTCTGTCAAAAATAAACATTAAAAAATTCATAAGAAAATATGCTGAGTGGAAAAAGCAAGACACAAGGGACTATATATTGTATAGTCTTTATATTAATTGTCCAAAATAGACAAGTTCATAGAAATGGAAAATAGATGAGTGGTTGTGGGAGGTTATGGGAGTAAGTGACTGCCAATGGGTATAGTTTTTTGGGGGGATGATGAAAATATTTTGGAATTAGTGGTAATGGTTACACAACCTTGTGACTATACTAAAAAACATTGAATTATATGCTATAACATGATGATTCTTCTGGAATGTGAATTATATTTTTAAAAGAGGAGGAAAAATATGTAATTATATAAGTTTTTATAATCAACCCTTTGAGGTAGGTGCTGTTATTATCCCCATTTTACAGATTAAGAATACAGACTGGTCAAGTAATTTAATGTTTTGGTGAATGAATGTTGGACTGGGATTCAAACTCAGGAAGTCAGGTTTTTATTCATTTTATACTGCTTTAAACCCACACCTTTTTTTTTTAAATTTATTAACAATTTAAGTTTATTTATTTATTTATTTATTTATTTATTTATTTATTTATTTTTAATATATGAAATTTATTGTCAAATTGGTTTCCATACAACACCCAGTGCTCATCCCAAAAGGTGCCCTCCTCAGTACCCATCACCCACCCTCCCCTCCATCCCACCCCCCATCAACCCTCAGTTCTCAGTTTTTAACAGTCTCTTATGTTTTGGCTCTCTCCCACTCTAACCTCTCTTTTTTTTTTTTTTTCTCCTTCCCTTCCCCCATGGGTTTCTGTTAAGATTCTTAGGATCCACATAAGAGTGAAACCATATGGTATCTGTCTTTCTCTGTATGGCTTATTTCACTTAGCATCACACTCTCCAGTTCCATCCACGTTGCTACAAAAGGCCATATTTCATTCTTTCTCATTGCCACGTAGTATTCCATTGCGTATATAAACCACAATTTCTTTATCCATTCATCAGTTGATGGACATTTAGGCTCTTTCCATAATGTGGCTATTGTTGAGAGTGCTGCTATAAACATTGGGGTACAAGTGCCCCTATGCATCAGTACTCCTGTATCCCTTGGATAAATTCCTAGCAGTGCTACTGCTGGGTCATAGGGTAGGTCTATTTTTAATTTTCTGAGGAACCTCCACACTGCTTTCCAGAGCGGCTGCACCAATTTGCATTCCCACCAACAGTGCAAGAGGGTTCCCGTTTCTCCACATCCTCTCCAGCATCTGTAGTCTCCTGATTTGTTCATTTTGGCCACTCTGACTGGCCTGAGGTGATATCTGAGTGAACCCACACCTTTCTTATGCAAGTCATTGTGTGGACATTTCATTTCACAGGTTAATTACAACCACCTGCACCATTCCTTTTGTTTTTCTTTGCAGATCCATTGATGAGATGAAGCGGTTGGAGGAAATGTCACATGTGTTTCAGCGCTCTGGAGTTGAACGCCACCCTTCAGAACCAAAATCCCAGACAGAAGGGAATGAAGATTTAGGGGGCAAAGAGCAGCCATGGGAAATGGTGATGGATAAGAAACACTTTAAGCTGTGGCGGCGCCCTATTACAGGCACTCACCTTTACCAGTACAGAGGTGAGCCCAGCTTGGCTGCCTTGTGTGTTCCGTGGTTGCCCAGGTGTGCAAGACTTTTGTTCCTTATCCTCTCTAAACTGTTCTTTTCTGATTCTTGATCAGAAAATTTACCATGGTTTCTTGTTTTTGTTTTGCCTCCCCCAGATGACAAGTATCTCAGTGTCTTCATTGCTATACTTTGCTGTAGGTTGTCTTTGTCTTACTTTGCTGTCCCAATATGATAATCTAGTTTTTGAATCTGCCTTTTATTTTTCTATAGCAAATGTTTTTTTGTTGTTGTTGATGTTTATTTATGGGGGGGGAGGGGCAGAGAGGGAGTGAGAGAATCCCAAGCAGGCTCCGCTGTGTCAGCACAGAGCCCCATGTAGGGCGCCATCTCAGGAACCCTGGAGTCATGACCTGAGCTGAAATTAAGAGTCGCCTAACTGACTGAGCCACCCAGGTGCTCCTGAATCTGCCTTTTAAGATCTGTCTGTACTCTATAATTGGAATGCAATTAAGTGATAGGAATAAGGCAAGTGATGGAGATGTGGCATTAATCCCTTATTCTTTGTTATGTCATTCTAGTTTTTGGAACCTACACAGATGTGACACCCCGGCAGTTCTTCAACGTTCAGGTGAGTAAATTTTTCTTCCCAGATTTGGAGCTTCTAAGCCTGGAAATCCACTGCAAACTGTCCACATGAATAATTTTTTTAACTCCGAAGACATTGGCTTCAGTACATCTATTTTTGTATCCTTCTCCTGTCAAATAGCATCTAGGTAGACATTGGACTTACTCTTTGTCCAAGGGGATGAGACTGATTCTATCCTCTTACAGGGCTGTTGGGAAGATCAATTAGAGGAACGAATTGAATGTTTTTAGTATTTTATAAGGCGTTACAGTTATTTTTTCCTAAACAATTTAAGGGTAAGTTACATACGTGTCCCTTTATTCCGAGATCCTTCAGTGTGTATTTCCTAAAACTAGACATATTCTCCTAACTGTGGTGCCATTATGAAAGTCTCTAAATTTAACATTGATGCAGCTCTTATACTCTTTTTTTTTTTTTTTTTGGCAACTCTTCTACTCTTGTTTGTATTCCAGTTTTTATTTATTGACCCGATAATGTTCTTTACAGCATTTTCCTCTTGAGTGCAGATCCAATCAGGATTTAGTAATGTGGAATATTGCCACAGTGAAGCTATTTATTTAGTAAAGATGAAGAGTATTCAAAGACTCCTTTCTTCCTTGGGTGGAAATGTACGAAAAGGGGAGGTGGGATCACCTAGAGTTGTATAAAAAATTTTTTTTCCTTCTTGGATTTTTCACTGTTTTATCAGGCTTTCAGTAACTAATTAATGATTATAATACTCACTAATAATATGCAAGTGCTCACTTCCCCCCAAACACTGAATTTTGTTAATTTATATGGAGTTTTTGTTGAGTTTGGATGTGCATGATCTGTCTTATTTTGAAATTTCCTAGTTACAAGTGGTGCTAGAAATTTAAAAATACGCTGCCTGCATTTCTTTTTGTGAAGTGTTGCTCATACTTTTGGGCTTTTTGTCTGTTTAAATCTTTAAAAATTTGTTTTACCCTTGTACATTTGTATGTCACTACCTATTAAATTTTCCCTAAACATGTCTATCACAATATTTTTTTCTTATATTTTCCTTTGCTTTGCCTTTTTAAAAAAATATTTGAGAGAGAGAGAGCGCGAGCGGGGAGGGGCAGAGAGAGGATCCGAAATAGGCTCCATGCAGTCAGTGCAGAGCCTAACGTGGGGCTCGACCCCATGAACTATGAGATCATGACCTGAGCCAAAATCAAGAGTTGGTTGCTTAACTGACTGAGCCCCCCAGGCGCCCCTGTGCTTTGCCTTTCTTTAGTAAGATTCACTTTCAAGATAATGCTGTTGGCCTATAAGAAAGGATTTTGAAAGACTTGTCTAAAATAAACATAGCTGTGTTTTTCATACTTTGCCACTTTTAGGTCAGGTTTCCATTTCAGAATAAGATCCTTGGGTCAGAGGTCCAAGCATCTGGAGAAGTCTTCTGCAGCTTTGTTTTGAATTTCTTAGGTCTTGACAGTCTCTTTTCTTTCTACAGCTGGATACAGAGTATAGAAAAAAGTGGGATGCCCTGGTAATCAAGCTGGAAGTGATTGAGAGGGATGTGGTTAGTGGTTCTGAGGTTCTTCACTGGGTAACCCATTTTCCTGTGAGTATTTTCGTTACTATTTTTACTTTTATCACATCCATGTGAGGCAGAACACTAATTCTGCCTATTCTTTCCTTTAGTATCCAATGTATTCCCGGGATTATGTTTATGTTCGACGGTATAGCGTGGATCAGGAAAACAACGTGATGGTGTTGGTGTCACGGTATGTGTGGTTACTTGTGGCTCCTCCTGAGATCCTTTAGCTGTGTCCTTCATAGAAGTCTGGTGGGAGTTTGCATGGTCTTGTTAATAGGGGTGCTGCTAGGACCCCATCCATCCCAGCTAGAACACGAGTGGGCTTTGACTGGTGACAGTCTAGGAAGATAGAAGGGATGTAAGCTTTTCATTAAACCATTTCTTTAACCTTAATATTGATAATTAGAAAAATAAGTGCTTTTTTCTTCAACACAAAGGTTACAAAGCCTAGGAATCACCAAGGAAACTCACTTTGTTTTTAGAACTTAGTTTGTATTCATTCATCTTGGTGACTCTCTGTTTTATTTTAAAAATTAGAGTCAGCTTTTTAGATTTTCCCCTTAACTTTAGCTCTTACGCTGTTTTGTATGTAAACATTACTGAGTTTCCTTAACTTTTCTCCTTACCAGTGCTGTGGAGCACCCTAGTGTTCCAGAGTCTCCAGAATTTGTAAGGGTCAGATCATATGAATCCCAGATGGTTATCCGTCCCCACAAGTCATTTGATGAGGTGAGTTTTACATCATCCGAGAGATCATGTGTAGGTGCTATGGGATTTTCTCAAGGAATGCCTTTTGTCTGAACTGGGAAGGGCAATGGTTCTCAAACTTGGCATGCATCAGAGTCCACTGGAGCTTGTTAACATACAGTGCTGGGGTGTGGCCCAAGAATTCTCATTTTTAAGAGGTCCCAATGTGATACTGCTGGTTTGAGAACCATTGCTGTAGGGTGATAACACCTGGAAGATCCTCCAGGACAAAGTTCTGATGACCCACGATTCCTGTTTGTATGAGAGACAGGAGAAGACGACGGCCTGTTAGCGGCATTCTTTGGGAACTGAAGGAGCATCTTTTCCATCAAAATTTCACCACAGTGGGCAAAACATTTGAAACCTTTCTGGATTTCTGTTTCCTTATCTGTAAAATGAGAGGGTTAAAATAATGTTCTCAGCTTTCTTTAAAATTCTGTGACCTTTCTTTGAGAAGAATTTTTTTTTCAATGTAGGGAATTGCTTTTTTTTTTTGTCAAATCTATTGAGTTTACTACGTATTGATTCCAGTGGTTGCTGGTTTTAGTTGTATTTCACTTTACAATTAAAGGCTTTGTTTCTTTCCATTACTTTTATTTTTGAGCTGGATGAACTGTGTGTTAGTATGGTTTTGTTTTCAACAAGTTGTTCTATTTATACTGCCTGACGTGGGACTTTAAATATGACAGAAATGGTGGTTCACTTCAGTTAATGTGGTGATTGACTCTTTTTAACTGGGAGATCTGTGTGTTTACTTGTATACTATTTTTAGAACAGTATTTTTCAAACAGATTGCTACCCATTAGTGGAAGACAAAATTACTTTAGTGCATTATGACCAGCTAAAAAAAAAAAGAAAAGAAAAAATATACGGAGTAGAAATCATCTAAGTGTAAGCATATTTCATGAGACTTGTTTAGGTACATAAGGATGTATGAATGTGTGTGTATGAGGCTGAGAGAGAACTGGTTGCAGTGTAAAAAGTTTATTTACAGTGTGTTGTAGTTAAAAAGTCCTTTAGAACTTTAGAAAATAGAAAAGAAGTAGTAAGGCTACTTAGTGTCCATGGCTAGTTGCCTTTAGGAAGGGGAGCCTGGGTCAGGCTGGAGACCGTGTGGGAGACAGACTTAGGTCTCACTCTTTTCCTTTAAAATTTTAACCTTGCCCCCCCATATATTTCCTATTGGGAAAAAACTGACTTGAGTTCCAGCATTGCTACCTTTAGACACCATGACCATGAAATAGCCAGGGCATCGTTTAGCACCTAGCCGAGTGTGTTGTATCTAGCAGGGGCCCAGTAAATAATTTCTTTCAATTGGGGTGGGGGAACAATAGAGATTATCTATATAATTCTTTTAGTATATTGGTGGCAAGCTCTTATGAAAAAGGTAAGATTTGAGTGGGGTCTCTTGAAAAGGCAGACTGGATAGAGGAAAACAGGAAGCGCCCTGGGAGCAGACACGGCATGATTTATCAAAGACAAAGACAAAAATGAGCCATGAATAGGTTCAGAGACTCACCACTTAGAAAGGAAAGTTGAGATTAGGGAGGAGTGATAAGTTAACATTGACCATGTAGATAGAATACTTGAAAACCAGGCAGCTGCATTTGGACTTGGCAGATGGAAAATAGATCCTTGAGCCAAGGTATGGTGTTTTATTTGTTTTACTTTTATATGTATTTCAGATTTTCCCTAATTAAAAGATAAAGAGGGGCACCTGGGTGGCTTGGTCAGTTAAGCGTCTGACTTCGGCTCAGGTCATGATCTCACGGTCCGTGAGTTCGAGCCCCGCGTCAGGCTCTGTGCTGACAGCTCAGAGCCTGGAGCCTGTTTCAGATTCTGTGTCTCTCTCTCTCTGCCCCTCCCCTGTTCATGCTCTGTCTCTCTCTGTCTCAAAAATAAATAAATGTTAAAAAAAAAATTGAAAGATAAAGAAGTAGAAAGAATCATGTTGATGAACCTTCTGTATCCATTCCCAGCTCCAACAGTGATCAACTCATGGACAAACTTATTTTATCTATATCCTTTCTTGTCCCTTTTCCTGCTCTCCTGATTATTTTGAAACAGTTTCTTGCTTTACTATAGAAGAACCCATAGAAGAATTCTTCTATAGATATTTCAGTATTTATCTCAAAAAGAAAAAACATTTTTGAAAATATAACCTCAGTGTCATAATGATCCCTAATATCAAATAATCTAGTTAGTGTTCATATTTTCCTGATGGTCCATGAATTTTTTTGTAGTTGGTTTATTTGAATCAGGACTCAGTTGGCTCAGGTCATGATCTCCCAGTTGTGAAATGAAGCCCTGCGTCAGACTCCGTGCTGGGCATGGAGCCTGCTTTAAAAAAAAAAAAAAAGTTTGGGCACCTGGGTGGTGGCTCAGTTGGTTAAGTGTTGAGTCTTGGTTTTAGTTTTGGTTGAGTCTTTGGTTTCTGTCTCTGTCTCTCTCAAAATAAAAAAATAAATTAAAAAAAAGTAAATACCTTTTTTTTTTTTCTTATTTATTTTGAGAGAGCACGAGCTGGGAGGGTCAGAGAGGATCCCAAGCAGGCTCTTTGCTGTCAGTGTGGAGCCTGGCACAGGGCTTGAACTCATGAACCGTGAGATCATGACCTGAGCTGAAATCAAGAGTCGATGCTTGAGCCACCCAGGTGTGCCAAAAGATAATTGTTTTTTTTTTTTTTTTTTTAATGTTTATTCGCTTTTTGAGAGACAGAGTGTGAGCAGGGCAGGGGGCAGAGAGAGAGGGAGACATGGAATCAGAAGCAGGCTCCAGGCTCTGAGCTGTCAGCACAGAGCCTGACGTGGGGCTTGAACTCACAGACAAAAAATATGATTCAGACTCTAGACATTTGAAACTTGTTCATATTATCTCTTGAGTCTTTTGAAGTCAGTATGTTTCCCCTCTTTTTTTTTGTTTTTTGTTTTTGTTTTTTTTGTTTCTTCTTGTTGTTGCTGTTTTGCAATTATATTTGTTGAAGAAGCAGGGGTTTTTTGTCCTGGATCTTGATGATTGTATCTCCATAGTATCATTTAATGTGTTCCTCTGTCCCTGTCCCCTGCCTGTATTTCCTGGGTATTGGTAGTTACTGTTCAAACCTCAGGCTTGAACAGATTCAGGCTGGTTGGTTGTTTTGGGCAAGACCACTGTATCAGAAGCCAGTTGATGACTGTTTCTTTCTTTGTGAATTTAGAAATGATTGGTGATCATGGCTCAGATCCGTTATTTCATTAGGGGTATAACAAATTGCTGGTTTTGTAATTCCTTTATTTTTCTTCATTTATTTCCACTTATTAATTGAAACACATTAAGGTATTTTCCTCACCAACTGTTTGGTTTTCTATAGTGCACATAGGAAAGGGAAGTAAGAGAAATAGTTGATTTGTTCCTTTATTTATGAGTTTCAAAATAATGCATTGGTCCTTTCAACCAGGGATCCTCCAAAGGTAAAGTTTTTATTTTTTTCGTTATAGACAAATACCATTAGTCTTTGCTGTAGAAGAACTGATAGAAGACTTCTAATGCTATTTTAGGTTTTTTTTTTGTTTTTTTTTAATTCAAGTTAGTTAACATATAGTGTAATAATGATTTCAGGAATAGAAGTTAATGATTCATCACTTACATATAACACCCAGGGCGCATCCCAGCAAGTGTCCACCTTAATGCCCCTTGCTCATTTAGCCCATACCTCCCACCTAGTAGCACCCCACCAGCAACCCCCAGTTTGTTCTCTGTATTTAAGAGTCTCTTGGATGGTTTGTGTCCCTCTCTGTTTTTATATTATTTTTGCTTCTCTTCCCTTATGTTCATCTGTTTTGTATCTTAAATTCCACATATGAGTAAAATCCTAGGATATTTGGCTTTCTCTGCCTGATTTATTTCAAACAGCATAATACATTCTAGTTCCATCCACATTGTAGCAAATGGTAAGATTTCATTCTTTTTGATTGCCAGGTAATATTCCAGTGTGTGTGTGTGTGTCTGTCTGTCTCTGTGTATCATAGCTTCTTTATTCATTAGTTGATGGACATTTGAGCTCTTTCCATACTTTGGCTATTGTTAATAGTGCTGCTATAAACATTGGGGTGCATGGCCCCCCTTCAAATCAGCACTCCCATATCTTTTGGATAAATACCTAGTAGTGCAATTGCTGGGTTGTAGGGTAGTTCTATTTTAAATTTTTTGAGGACCCTCCACACTTTTCCAGAGTAACTACATCAGTTTGCATTCCTACCAGCAGTGCAAAAGGGTTCCCCTTTCTCCACATCCTTGCCAGCATCTGTTGTTGCCTGAATTTTTAATTTTAGCAATTCTAAATGGTGTGTGGTGGTATCTCCTTGTGGTTTTGATTTGTATTTTCCTGATGATGAGTAATGTTGAGCATTTTTTCATGTGTCTGTTAGCCATCTGGAGGTCTTCTTTGGAGAAGCGTCTATTCATGTCTTTTGCCCATTTCTTCACTGGATTATTTGCTTTTTGGGTGTTGAGTTTGAGAAGTTCTTTATAGATTTTGAATACTAACTGTTTATCTGATCTGTTATTTGCAAATATCTTCTCCCATTCCACTGGTTACCTTTTAGTTTTGCTGATTGTTTCCTTTGCTGTGTAGAAGCTTTTTGTCTTGAGGGTAGTTCTTTCAGTTTTTAAACATGTTTGGTTAGTTTTAACCTATTGCAGTTATTCTTTTTCTTTTTTTCAGTTTGTTTATTTTGAGAGAGAGGTGCGAGCAGGGGGGAGGGGCAGAGAGAGGGAGAGAGAGAATCCGAAGCAGGCTCTAAGCTCTTAGCACAGAACCCAGTGTAGGGCTTGAACCCATGAACTGCAAGATCATGACCGGAGTTGAAATCAAGAGTTGGATGCTTAACTGACTGAGCCACTCAGGTGCCCCTACAATTATTGATACTCAGATTTGTCCCAATTTTGGCCATTAGGGGCCTCATCTTCCTGGCTTGAATCCTTTTGACTTGACCTCAGGGGTTCTTTTGTTTTCTGCTGTTATAAGATATCCTAGGTTCATCTTGTATAGGTTTATCTGTAAACCTGAAATTAGCATTTCTTTAGGGAGTCCTGGTTCCTTTTAAGAAAATGTCATTTATTTTTTTATTTTTTTATTTTTTTCAACGTTTATTTATTTTTGGGACAGAGAGAGACAGAGCATGAGCGGGGGAGGGGCAGAGAGAGAGGGAGACACAGAATCGGAAACAGGCTCCAGGCTCTGAGCCATCAGCCCAGAGCCCGACGCAGGGCTCGAACTCACGGACCGCGAGATCGTGACCTGGCTGAAGTCGGACGCTTAACCGACTGCGCCACCCAGGCGCCCCAAGAAAATGTCATTTAAATACCAGGATTTGGGGGTGATGACTGGCTCAGTCAGTAGAGCATGTGATTCTTGATCTCAGGGTTGTAAGTTCAAGCCCCAGGTTTGGTATAGGGATTACTTGAAAATAAAATCTTTAAAAATAAATAACCAGAATTTGGTTTCTAGGAGTAATAGCTATTGGTTTGCTCATTGTTTTTAGGTCTTTTCAGAAGATAGAACTAAGTAATAAATTTTACTTGTTTGTTTTAAAGATAAATCTTAAATACATGCCAATACTTTTAATTCAAATTTCAGACTGGAGAGTTGTTTATTATTTTGTGTCTTACATCTATCATCTTTTCCCATGATGAGAAATTCAGTTCTTACCACTCCAAACATAACTACTCATTTGCTTTAACCTGAAATATACACAACAGCTTCAGAGTAATACCGCAAAGATCACCAATAATGTGATGATTTTAAATTTGTGTATATATATATTTTTATCCTTAGGGTATGTACACAGGGTACAAAATAATTGAGTTTTAAAGTTACTTGAGAGGCACCTGGGTGGCTCAGTCAGTTAAGCATCCAAATTCGGCTTGGTTCATGATCTTGTGGTTTGTGGGTTTGAGCCCATGTCATCTCTCTGCTGTCAGCGTGAGCCCGATTTGGATCCTCTGTCCCTTTCTCCATCTGCCCCTCCCCCACTCTCTCTCTCTCAAAAAATAAACATTAAAAAAAAGTTTTTTATTACGTTTGTTTATTTTTGAGAGGCAGAGAGAGGGCATGAGTGGGGGAGGGGCAGAGAGAGAGACACACACAGAATCCAAAGCAGGCTCCAGGCTCTGAGCTGTCAGCCCAGAGCCCGACGCGGGGCTCGAACCCATGAACCGTGAGATCATGACCTGACCCAAAGTCGGTCATTCAACCGACTGAGCCACCCAGGCGCCCCCAAAAATAAACACTTAAAGTTATTTGAAATAGGTGTTCTCTTTGTGATTGTTCTTACTGACTCAGTTTGTAGTTGGGTTCCCTGTTTTCTACTTTACTTTTGATTTTTAGATACAGCTTTTTAAACTTAATTTTGTTTTATTAAATTATGAAAAAAATTTGTTTTTCCAAAGTGAAATTTATCAATAACTAGAGTGATTTTGCTTATATCCCTGTACCTTCCACCCAGTTCCTTCCTTCTTCTTATGGGTAATCATTGTTTTTGGTTTCCTTTTAAAACACAAGTAGTGGTGGATGAGAACCTGGGTCTCTTGACTTCTCAGCCCAAGTGTTTTATGGGAAGAATAAAGTCTTTTATATATATTAACTAATTTAGTCTTCTAGCCAACTTTGTGGTGGGTACTCTTACTTTTTCCACCGTACAGGTTTTACCTTTCCCTTCTCTTTACTTCCATAGTATTCATCTGTATCTCTGTTACGGCATCTATTCTGTTAATTGAAAGCTCCTGAGGGCAGGGACTAGCACATTTTTGTTTGCTCTGTCATACCCAGCACAGTGCCAATCACAGCAGACATTCAATATGTATTGAGTAAACGAATAAAAGATTAAACAGTCCATTCAGGAAAAAAAAGAACTTTGGTGTAAAAGCATGGGAATTTAGGGGCACCTGGGTGGTTTAGTCAGCTGAGCATCCCACTTTGGCTCAGGTCATGATTTCATGGTTTGTGAGTTCAAGCCCTGCATCGGGCTCTCTGCTGTTGGAGCAGAGCCTGCTTGGGATCCTTTGTCTCCGTCTCTCTCTTCGCCTCCCCTGCTTGTGCTCGCTCGCTCTCTCTCTCAAAAATAAATACATAAACATTTTAAAAAATTGGTTTAAAAAAAAAAAAAACATGGGAATTTAAAGTTGTAGTTCTGCCACCTGGAGTTGTGGCCACTCTGCTTTAAAAAGTACAGACATAGGAGCACCTGGGTGGCTCAGTGGTTAAGCGTCCGACTTCAGCTCAGGTCATGATCTTACGGTTCCTGAGTTGGAGTCCCATGTCAGGCTCTCTGCTGTCAGCACAAAGCCTGCTTCAGATCCTCTCTGTGCCTCTCTCTCTGCCCCTCTCCTGCTCACGCATGTACTCTCTCTCTAAAAAATAAACATTAAAAAAAAGTGCGACATAAGAACGGTTATCTCTTACCCCTTTGGATGGAGTATGATCGGTTACTTCTCCTAGGATCAGGACACTTGTAAATCTCCTTAATTTCCTGTCCTTCACTGGAGTTAGGCAATGAGAGTGCTGAGCCAAAAAGAGTGGTGGGTGCAAGGGCCCTGCAGTCAGAATTCTGGGTTCATCTTAGCTGTCATTGAGTATGTGGGTAACCTTGGGCAAAGCTCCTTTTTGCTCAGTTTCCCCCCCTATAAAATGGGGTAACAGTATCTACATTATAAGTTGAAATAGTTCCTGGCACACCATTAAGTGGTCTATAAAGGTTTGCTGGTAGTAGTAGCAGCAGCAGCAGCAGCAGTGTGGCACAGTTTATATCATTTTAAAAATAATTTTTAAAAATTAAAAAAAATTTTTTTACATGTATTTATTTTTGAGAGACAGAGCACAAGTGGGCGAGGGGCAGAGAGAGAAGGAGACACAGAATCCAAAGCAGGCTGCAGGCTCTGAGCTGTCAGCACAGAGCCTGATACGGGGCTCGAAAACTGTGAGATCATGACCTGAGCCGAAATTGGATGCTTAACCGACTGAGCCCCCCAAGCACCCCCGGGAGTTTTTTTTTAATGTTTATTCTTGAGAGAGAGAGACAGAGCACAAGTGGGGGAGGGGCAGAGAGAGGGAGACGTGGACTCCGAAGCAGGATCCAGTGTCCGAGCTGTCAGCACAAAGCCCGATGCAGGGCTAGAACCCATGAACCACGAGATTATGACCTGAGCCAAAGTCGGACACTTCACCAACTAAGCCACCCAGGCGCCCCAGAGTTTGTATCCTTTTGATAAAGATTAGGACCTTTAAACATTTTGGGATATGTGTTGGGATTTTCAAAACCACTCCCAAAATTCACAGGAAGGACTCCTAGGACTCAGCATGTAATTGTACTCATGACTAAGATTCATTATATAGTCATGTAGTAAGGATACGCAGCTGGATCATAAGGGAAGAGACAGGCAGAGTCTGAAGGAATCCATGTGGAGGCTTCCTCTTGCTGTCTCCCGTGAAGGAGAGCACATTCTTCTAGCAACAAAAACATAGCAACAGGTATGTGATGTTTCTGCCCAGAGAAGCCCATTAGAGACTCAGCACCCAAGATTTTTATTCAGGGCTGGTCACATAGGGATCCTCTGCATAGCACATACCAAAATTCCAGATGTCCCCAGAAGGAAAACAGGTGTTTAGCGCAAACTGTATGATTGTTTGCACAAACAGACAAGACACACAGGGAGTCACCCTTACACTTAACTGTTGACTGGGAATACTCCGGGAGCCGAGTTCCCGGACACCACCCGAGGGCCAACCTTGTAGGGTGGCCCTTCTACGAATGGCAACCTCTGAGGTCTTCAGTATTAACGCTTTTCTGCGCAGGGTAAAAAATGACACTGTCTGCCCCAGAGTCCGATCATGATCATTCTGGGGTACTGGATATGGAAGCTATGGTGGGTAATTCAGGTATCATTATTTTTGCTGTACTTCTTTTTCAGAATGGCTTTGACTACTTGTTGACCTACAGTGACAATCCCCAGACTGTGTTTCCTCGCTACTGCGTTAGTTGGATGGTTTCCAGTGGTGAGTGGGCACTTGTATACAGGGCCTGGAACCTGGGCTGAGCATTTTGTTTTTCTCTAGCTCTTAATGGCAAGCAAGATTAGTGCTTGTCTCATGGGAGCACTGTTGGAGAAATTAAATATCTTTCCTGGTCCATTCTTGAATACTATGAAGACATTGAAGCCTCCAGCTGGGGTTCAGAGGGATGAGAGTTAGGGAGTCCCTGAAAGCAACATGTGCGTGCCCAGAAGGGAGTTTTAAGAACAGTTGCTTAGCTTTTATTCCTTAAATATGGACTGTGTATGTTAATGTGTTAACAATTTTTTTCTTTTTAGATAGTGTTGGAGGCCATACAATCTGGTGGAAAAAATGTGGTAGTTATAGGACAGTAACCTTGAGAAAGGGGCTACCATGTATCTTGACAAAGGCTACATATCACAGCTGTAACTGTACCTTTTTCTTCCAATTCCTTGTTTTAAAAAGCATCCTCATGTGATTTTCTTTCTTTTGCTTCTCTGTAGGCAGCTTCTAATACCTCAGGGGGAGAATGGAGAGATTAGGTGTTTGTGTTTGATATTTGTCTAAATAAAATTGGCAGATAATTAGGCTATGCTACTGATAAGCGGTGTTTTAATCACCTAAAAGCCTTATGCGGCTTGATCAGTACCCCTTTCCAAAGGATCTCCGAGGTCATGGATTGTTTTCACTCTGTATACATTTTAGGAGGCAGCTGTCACTCACAGGTTGTTGATTAGGCTGTGATCTCTATAAGAAAGGAATTTGGCCCCTACCATGAAAGAAATAGGGCCTTCTAATTTTGAGCCTATTGTCAGTTTGTATTTCAGCCTACCCAGATTTTCCTCTCTCCCACCAGGCATGCCAGATTTCCTGGAGAAGCTGCACATGGCCACTCTGAAAGCCAAGAACATGGAGATCAAAGTAAAGGACTATATCTCATCTAAGCCTCTGGAAACGGGTAGTGAAGCCAAGGCTACCACCCCGTCTTCAGAGCGGAAGAATGAGGGTAGTTGTGGCCCTGCCCGGATCGAGTACGCTTGAAGGGTTTTGGGATAAGAAGGGACAGGCTGCTTTTAGCCCTGTCTCAGTTCCTTATCTGCTACAGAATGGGGACATGTATTAGAAAGCGTCTGCTGTAACCACCAGTGCAGGATGACTCAATAACTGGTGTCCGATTTCATTCAGAGCCCTTATTGCTCTTTATCAAAACAGGAGGAATCATCCATGAGGGCGTTGTCATATTCTCAGGCCCAGCATTTTGAAATTCAGTATTTCATTGAGCTAATCTGGAACAAACCTCTCACCTCAGGCCAGAAGGGGACAACTTCTTTTCGCTTCCTGAGTAGTTTCCTCTGCCAACATTCCAGTTCTCACCATCGGTTCTGCAGCGCTTGGGATTTCCTTCAGTTCTGAAGGTCCAGCTGGAAAGTACAGTTGGCCAGTTGAGTCTTCAATGAGGGGTCATTGGGAGTGCTCTTGGTAACAGTCCTAGTGTTGAATGGATGTGAACTATTGCTTGGCAGTGTAAGTGCCTTGTCCTCACCCTGCTTCTATCTTTAGGGACATCAAGTTTGTACCAAGGAATTTCTGCCTCCCAAATACCACCCCATTGACTCGCCATCCCCCAAAGCAGTTTCCTTTGCATTGACCAGTTCTTCTCTATTCATGCCCTATATTAATTTGGATCATCGCCTCCTTCCTTAGTCCATTTATCAAGAACACTGGGAAATGAATCCTTTCAGATGGTAGCTTTCTGTGTCATCAGTGTTTTGATAGGGTCAATGGTGATGCTCAAAATATCACAGGTTTTGGGGTTTTTTTTTTTTTTTAACCTTTGTGTCAAAACGTAGGAATTGGGAACTTGAGTAGGATTTCTCCATAGTCCTACTGTATAGAAAACACCATTTTGATTCAGGCATTATTTTTCACACTTCAGGTTTGACTGGATGCTGAGGACTTGTCCATCTTGGAAGGCTAAAGGCAGAGGAATGGGGGTTGGGCCACTCCCTTGGAGCTCTCAGAGCTGTAGACAAGCTGTGTGTGAAGAAATAGATGTAATCTTGCCCCAAATACTGATATAATGGGGATGTGGTTTATGTGACCCTTTTGTTCCTCTGCAAAGTTTTTCCTCCTCTTTTCAGAGTTAAAACGAAAGCAAACTACACTGTTTGGGTAAAGTCACAATCAGATGGTATCAGTTTGGCCTGGCTGATTTTGCTTATGGTCCTGCTGCAATCTGACAGAATAGGGATCAAGTTTTAAATACTCCCTTGTCTTTTTTCCGTAGAATTTAAACGGCTGGATTTTCCCCTTTTTTCCTACTTGGCTACCCTTTTGTGTTGTTGAAAAGGGGATCTAAGCCTCACATTGACTCAAACCTCTGGACATTTTTGTTGCCTGTTAAGTTTTGTGCCAAGGAAATAACTGCCCCCGTGTTTCATGTCTTGCCTTCTCTGAGTCATTGGCAGAACAGAGAGATGTGTTGAGTATCTCCAGCTTCTTTTCGTTGATCATTTCTCTCTTCTCATCCCCAGGACTTCACAGAAGCCAGGGAAAAGCTCCCTGGGCTATGTCTGAACTTAGCGCCTGTGATTGTTGGGGCATGGATGGTGGTGTGGGCAAGAGTGTGTGAGTGCACAGGTGTTAAGGAGCTACGTGTTGCTCATGTTCCTATTTTTGGCAACTTGACCCTATACTTGGGGTCAGTCTGTACAGTTACTTATGTCATTGTAATGATTTCACTTCTAACTGTGACATTTTTATCAAATGTGTGAATAAATACATAAAGATTGGTACAAGAGTGTTTGTCTTTGGACATGTGGTGGTGGGAAATCTTGTGTATTGGGCTTATGGTTTCTTCCTGATCAGAAAGTTGGAGTGTTTCTACTTAGGGTTGGCACATGGAAGCAGCAAGGTGTGGTCTGGGTAGGGGCTAACACAGAGCTAACCACCTTGCCTTGATTATGAGCCCTTTCCAGGTAGCCAGTTTGGCAAATGAAAACAAACCACCTGTTTCCACTTCGTTGTCTTGATCTACTCACCATCTCCTTTGCTTTTAAGGAAGGATCAACTTGAGGAAACAGTGTTTGAGCTTTGCTGACAGTGAAACTTGGGAGGGAGCAAGGAAAGGAGGAAAGGATTTGAGGAAGCCAGGTTTAGTGCGGGAGGCAGACCGGGACTTTGGCTGGAGAGGGAGGGTGGTGAGTTCAAACCCCACTTGGCCTGGTGGGAAGTAGGGTCACACAAGCAGTTCTGCTAGAGTGTAAATTTGTTGCAAGGCGATGGATAGATCGGAGACACTTAAGAGCGTAACGTGAACTTTGAGTTTATGTGTGATTCTGCCTGTGGGAAACACTACGTGAACACAAATGTACACCTGAAACATTAAGGCTCTTTTCTCCAAATTGTTCGGAGGTAATCACTGGAAAGCCATGCCTGCTTGTAGACTACTTGTTAGGTGTTGTATGCTTATGGGTGCACATGTGTTTTTATAATCAGTTTGGAGAGTTGGTGACTCTGGCCTCCGCCCTGCTGCAGAGGCCCCTACACGTGGCATCCTTGACATCGTTCTCCAGATTCTGCATTAACACTTCCACTGAGAAGCATTTGAGTTCTTACAGAAAGCAACATTTCCATTGTTGGACAGTTCTAGCTTTCAGGAAGTCCTTTATGTTGAGACTAAACGTGCCACCTCAGCGTCTACCAGAATCAGTGGGTCAAGCCCTGTCTTTGGAACAACACAAGGAAAACATTTCCATGGGATAGTACTTCACATTCTTGAAGACAGTGCTCATGTGACCTTTACCCTTCCCCAGGTTTTCTGTTGCTAGCAGCTTCAAAAATCCTTCCAACTCTTTATTATGAAAATGTTTGAAAAATTGAAAAATAATAAAACTTTGTATGCCCTCCCCCTACCTTTGCTGGTTGTTAACTTATTATGGTGTGTGCTTTGTCTTTATATATAAATACACTTTGCTGTGGACTGAACTGTCTCCCTAAAATTCACGTGCTGAAAGTCCTTATGCCCAATGTGATAGTATTGGAAATGGGGCCTTTGGGAGGTGATTTGAATGAGATGAGGTCATGAGGGTGGAACCCTCCATGAACGGATCTGTCCCCTTATGAGAAGAGACCCCAAAGGTTTGCTTGTTCTCCCCTTCCACCGTTGTGCAGACAACAAGGTAGCCTGGCAAGCTAGGGGAGAGTGTTCTCACCAGGAACAGGATTGGCCAGCATCTTGAGCTTGGACTTTTAACCTGCATAACTGTAAGAAATAAAGTTCTGTTGTTTAAGCTACCCGGTCTATGGTATTTTGTTCTGGTAGTCTGAGTAGTTTTCATGACCATTTGAAAATAAGTTTCAAACATCATATTTCACCCCTAAACACTTGAGTATGCTTTTTTTTTTACAGTGATGTTCTTTGTAACCACACTAACCAGTAGCACAGAGAATGTAATATCTAATAACTCACTCCATATTAAAATTTCCCCAGTTGTCTCCCCCCTCCCCCCCGCCAGTGACTTAACAGTACCTCCCCCAAATCCAGGATCCAGTTAAATATCGAGTGTTGTGTTAGTCAGTAGCCAAGTAGCTAAGTCAACGGTAGCCTGCCCTTTGTAATGTAGCTTTCTGGGTGCTTCAGATGTAGTGCAGTGGTTCTCAAACTCGAGCTTTGAAAACTCCGTGCCAGGATCTCACCCCAGACCAATTACATCAGAATTGCTGAGGGTGTAAGTATGGAATGTTAAAGCAATCAGAAGGATTAAAAATAGGCTGCAATCTCCCTTGATCTGCACACTTCTAATCCAGGCAAAGGTGTCATTAACTTGTCACCAGTCTTGTCACACTGTTGGCTTAGGTTGGGCTTGGGATCAGCTAATAATAGCCACCATTACTGAGCACTCACGGTGCCGGATACCATGCTTCATGCATTCATGCAAGATCTCTAATCCTGCTACAGCCCTGTGAGTATGTAGCTATCCTTGTCGTATAAGGAAGGAAATGGCATCAGAGGTTAAGGAATCTTCTTGCTCAAGGTTACACCGGAAGTGACGGCCAGGATGCAGACCTAGCTTTGACCTCTCCAAAGACCCCTCCAGCAGCATGTCTTCACACTTAGTTTCTCATAAATACTGTCCTGCTTGATTCCTTCCCAGGGTGGCTGACTTCTTTTGGAACCTGGATCATAGGCTTTCTTTTTATCTGTTCTTGTTAACTTTTACATGGCTTAAGCCTCCCCTTTACCCACTAGTTCCACCATCCAATTGCTGATTGTTCGGTGATGCTCTTTCTGGGAGTATCAGAAGCATAAATATTGGAGTGTCTGACTTGATTTCGGCTCAGGTCACGATCTCTCGTTTCATGGGTTTGAGCCCCGCCTTGGGCTCTGCACTGACAGTGTGGAGCCTGCTTGGGATTCTTTCTCTCTCTGCCCTTCCCCTGCGTGTGTGCTTGCATGCTGTCTCTCGCACCCTCTCTCAAAAAGAAGCATAAATGAAATTTCTATCTTGGAAACTTAATATATACCACTACAATGACATATGGGTTAATAAAGGGATAGGGGTGGTATTCTTGGGGGCATCTTAGGGTAGCATTTTCTAAAAATAGTTCCAAAGTAACCAATCTCTGTGCTCAGCATGGGAGCACAGGAGTCTGGAAATTTTCCTTTAACAATGAAAGTACTCTTCATAAAATCTGAGAATTCTGATTTCTCATAAACTTGAAAGAGTTAAAATTTACGGCACGTGGATGGAAGGGATTTTTTTTTTTTTTTAAGATTTTATATGTAAAGTAATCTCTACGCCCAACCTGGGCTCTGGGGCTGGAAGTCACAACCCCAGGATGAAGAGTTGCAGGCTCCACTGACTGAGCCAGCCAGGTGCCCCTGGAAGTGATCTTAGTGTACAATGTATTTGTTCCTACAGACCTCAGTGGATACTTGCAGAGCATCATTCTAAAAGAAACCCCAGGCCACACACTGTCAGTTACTTTTAATAACCTCATGGTTGATTCTGTTCCACAAGTGCACTTAAAATTTTTTTCAGATAACTTAGAAATGACCTAACTTTAGCATCCACTTTTAAGGAGCCCGACCACCCCTAAAAAGGTAGGGTGGGTGTTTGAAAGTACTAATATTGATGTTTTTACGGTTTATGCATTTTTTCGTGATCTTAAGACTCTGCTATGTGTGTGCGTTAGGATTATGTTAAGCCTTCAGGGACAGAAACCCACAATATGGCTGAAACCAAACTAACAACGTTCTCTTGTGAACATAGTCCAGTGCTGGTAGTTCCAGACCCAGGCTCCTGCTGTCTTGTCCCACCTTCAACATGAGAATGGTACACTGTTAACATCTGAATCTCTGAGGGTGAGACCCAAGCATTGTGTTATATTTGTGTGACTGTTTTCCCTAAAATGTGGCGCCCAGGACTGGACCTGACTCTGTTCCCCGGCAGGTGAGCACCCTGAGGACCGGGACTCTGTCTGCTCATTACCTGTTGAGTCACTGCCTGGGAGGGGCCTGCTCTCCCACCAGCCGCCATGTCTGTGTTTTGCTGGTGGGAAGGAGGGGAGGGGGAAAGAGAATGTCCCTTCCCTTGAGGACACTTCCCAGAATGCCACACCATTTCTGCTTATAGACCAGTAACCAGAACTTCATCAAAAGACCATACCCAGCTGTTGAGGAGTAGTCGCTCCTTGGAGCCGCCAAATGTCCCTTTTTGCAAGGAACCAGTCATATCAGATTAGAGGCCTTCTCTGTTCAAGTAAAACCTCATCTCTTTTTTTAACCTGTTTAAAAAAAATGTTTATTGAGGGGACCCCTGGGTGGCTCAGTTGGTTAAGCGTCCGACTTCAGCTCAGGTCATGATCTCACAGCTCGTGGGTTCGAGACCCGGATTGGGCTCTGGGCTGACAGCTCAGAGCCTGGAGCCTGCTTTAGATTCTGTGTGTCCCTCTCTCTCTGCCCCTCCCTCACTCACGTCCTGTCTCTCTCTCTCTCTCTCTCTCCCTCAAAAATAATAAACATTAAAAAAAATTTTTTTTAAATGTTTATTATTTTTGAGGGAGAGAGAGAGCGAGCGCAAGCGTGAACGAGCACACAATAGGGGGAGGGGCAAGGAGAGGGGGACAGAGGATCCAGAACAGGTTCCATGCTGACAGCACAGAGCCTGATGTGGGGCTCGAACTCAGGAACCACAAGATCATGACCTGACCCGAAGTTGGACCTTTAACTGACTGAGCCACCCAGGAGCCCCAACCTTTTTTTTTTTTTCTTTTTCTTTTTAAGTAAACTCTACCCCCAACACGGGGCTCAAACTCACCACCCTGAGATCTAGAGTCACGTGCTGTACCGACTAAGCCGGCCAGGTGCCCCTAGTGTAACCACCTCTTAACCTAATTAATTACATCTGCAATGGCACTGTTTTCAAATATAAGGTCACATTCTGTGGTCTGGGGGCTAGGACTTCAAGATATGAATTCTGAGGGGAAACAATTTAATCTCTAACAAGGGTAAATTACAGAGAACTCAATGTAAGAATGACTTTTCAAAAGAAATGGCCCTGTATGGAGTCCAGAAAGACTCCCCAGCCTGGGCAGGGTCACCTGTCCTGCAGCTTCAGTGTGGCAGCAGCAGGGGGCAGGGCTGCACCGCCTGCTGGGAGCCTCTTCTCTGTTTGCCCTTGGCTGCTGGAAGGATTTTACATCTCATAAAAGCCAACAGTTCAATGTGGGTCTATTTGGGCACCACTCCCCCTCCCTCAAAGCTTTGATGGACATCAAGACCTATGAATAAATGAGAGAGGAAGTAGGTCGGATGACCACAACCTGTGTGGGTGTATATAATAAGTTGGGAAGACGAGGCTGAGGGCCAGTGGGAGATTCATAGGCTCCCTGCCTAGTGACCAAGGGTTTGTGCAAGGGAAAGAGAGAGAGGTGGGGATAAAGAGGCAGTGGCTTTGATTTGCTGCTTCTTCCCTGACAGCCTGTGGCCAGTCCAGCCCCCGCTCTAAGGAGTTAGGTGCTGACTTCGGGCGCCAGCCAGAACCGATGGGCTAAGCAGAGGACCCCGTCCTCCTGTTATAATTCCTGCATTTCCTGTTATAATTCTTTTCTTTAAAAAAAAATTTATTTTTAGTGTATTTATTTATTTTGAGAGAGAGAGAGAGAGAGAGAGAGCGAGCACTAGGGGAGGGGCAAAGAGAAGGAGAGACAGAATCCCAAGCAGGCTCCTTGCTGTCAGCACAGAACCCAATGCAGGGCTTGAACTCACGAACCTTGAGCTCATGACCTGAGCTGAGATCAAGAGTCAGATGCTTAACCGACTGAGCCACCCAGGTGCCCCTTCCCTTCCCTTCCCTTCCCTTCCCTTCCCTTCCCTTCCCTTCCCTTCCCTTCCCTTCCCTCCCCTCCCCTCCCCTCCCCTCCCCTCCCCTCCCCTCCCCTCCCCTCCCCTTCCCTTCCCTTCCCTTCCCTTCTGTTTTTATGTTACAGGCACCTGGGTGGCTCAGTCAGTTAAGTGTCTAACTCTTGACTTTGGCTCAGGTCATGAGCTCACCGTTTGTGAGTTGGAGCCCGGCATCGGGCTCCACGCTGACAGGGCAGAGCCTGCTTGAGATTCTCTGTCTCCTCTCTCTCAGCCCCTCCCCAACTTGTGCTCTCTCTCTCTCTCAAAAATAAATAAACTTAAAAAAAAAAAGTTTTTCTTTTAATTACAGTGAGTTAACATACAATGTTGTATTAGTTTCATCCTGTTATAATTCTTTGTTTGCTGTATTTCTGTGCCTGCGAAAGAAGGCACGGTGTGGTGATATGTAGCAAGGAATTATTGAAGACCCACTATGTGCCTGATGACTTTCAAACGATTTATGAAGCAGCTGGGGAGTCGACATTGAACTAGACAGAATTAAGCAGTCCAACATGGAGGACCAAAGGAGTGTCAGCTCTGTGTGGGGATGAAGCGGAAACTCCATTCCTGAGACCCGCCCACAGTCTGGAACCTACGCTCCAGTGTCGTGCTGATTCACCAGTGAGAAAATTCTTGATTTTGCCTTCATATTCTTTTGTTTCCTGAAGTAATAATTGTGCGGTGAAAAAGTTAAAACATTTATTTTACTCACAAAACTATAAAGAAAATTATTTGTAATCCTCATATCCCAGAGAATCAGTGTCTTTTTTTTTTTAAATGTTTATTTATTTTTGAGAGAGAGAGAGAGAGAGAGAGAGCATGAGTAGGGGTGGGGCAGAGAGAGGGAGACACAGAATCCAAAGCAGGCTCTAGGCTCTGAGCTGTCAGCACAGAGCCCGACATAGGGCTCGAACTCGTGAACTGTGAGATCATGACCTGAGCTGAAGTCAGACACTTAACCAACTGAGCCAACAAGATGCCCCCAGTGTCTTTTTCTCTTTTTTCTATACTTATATCTGTATGTAACATTTTTGGCTTTCTTTCTTTCTTTCTTTCTTTCTTTCTTTCTTTCTTTCTTTCTTTCTTTTAGTTTTATCTAAGCATTTGTGCACATAATTTAAAAAGTCATAATTCTTGGGGCAGCTGGGTAGCTCAGTCAGTTAAGCATCCGACTCTCGATTTTGGCTCAAGTTGCGATATCATGGTGATGAGATCAAGCCCCGAGTTGGCTCTGCACTGGGGCTAGGCGTGGAGTCTGCTTGAGATTCTCTCTCTCCCTCTCCCTCTCTCTCTATTAAAAAAAAAAAAAAAAGGTCACATAATTCTTATTAAGCTTGTTGTGAAACCCTCTACGCTAGCATTTCCCCTCCCAGGACAGCCTCCTCCACCCTTTTCCCTCCTCCACCCTTCCCATCCCTTCATCTCCCAAAGAAATATCGAATTTTAGCTACGGTGGTTTTTTTTTTTTTATTATTATTTATTTTTGAGATAGAGAGAGACAGAGCATGAGCAGGGAAGGGGCAGAAAGAGAGGGAGACACAGAATCCAAAGCAGGCTCCAGGCTCTGAGCCATCAGCACAGAGCCCAACGCGGGGCTGGAACTCAAAAACTGCGAGATCCTGACCTGAGCCGATGTCGGATGCAAAACTGGCTGAGCCACCCAGGCGCCCCTACCTACAGTATTAAATAGCATTTATGTTGTTCTGAGCATGGAAATGGTATTCACAGGTGACAAGACACTATGACCACTTCTTTCTTGCACACCTCTTTATTTTTGCCTGGAGTGAGTACTTGGTTTCTCATTTGCTTTGTTTGTTGTGTTTTGATCACAAATTCACACCCCCGCCCCCCTCTGCCGACTGTGGTCTCTTGATATTCAGCCAGAGCAGGTATTAAGGATTCTCCTCCCAGGAGATGGCTGGGCAGGAGAGATCTCCCAGAGATCTCCCTTCTCCTTCCGCTTGGGAATGTCCATCCCCTGTTATGTGCCTCCCATTTTGACCTTGGTCTTATTTTATTTCCTCCAGGCTGGTCAAAGGAGAGAGGGTACAGAAGACATAAAAGTTTTCAGATCCTCATGGGCTAGATAATTCAGCTGACTACAGAAAGACCAGTTGGAAATAGTCTTCCTTTAGAATTTTGGCGAAGTCTCCAGATGTTTGGATTCCTGACCTTTCATCTGTGATATGTAGCCTCCCTACTGCCTCCAGCCTTCAAGTGTATGAGATCTGATTGTTCCTCGTATTCCCTGACTTGTTTTTATCTGTTGTGCTATCATTGGGCCCTCATTTGCAAATTCACATCTTTCAGTGAATTTGTCTTCTTGCTCTATCTACGGAAAGTTTCCTGCGTCTTTATCTTTCAACCCTGATATTGAGGGTTAAAAAAAAAAATGTTTTTTTAAGTTTATTTATTTTGAGAGAGAGCGAGCAAGTGAGCAGGGAAGGGGCAGAGAGACAGAGGGAGAGAGAGAATCCTAAGCAGGTTCTGTGTTGTCAGCACAGAGCCTGAAGTGGGACTCAGACTCACAAAACGTGAGATCATGTCCTGAGCCGAAATCAACAGTCGGACGCTTAACCAACTGAGCCACCCAGGGGCTCCTGATACTGAGTTTTGAATTTCTGCTTTCTTTTACTACCCAAGAGATCTGTGTTTGGAATGTTTATTTTTTGTAGTAACTGTCCTTGTTTTATGGGTGCGGTATCGTCCCCCTCTGAGGATGTTTTTTAATTTTTTTATGTTTTTATTTTTGAGAGAGACACAGTGAGAGCGGGGGAGGGGCAGAGAGAGACGGAGACAGAATCTGAAGCAGACTCCAGGCTCTGAGCTGTCAGCGCAGAGTGTGACGTGGGGCTTGAACTCACAGACTGCGAGATCATGACCTGAGCCGAAGTCAGGTGCCCAACTGACTGAACCACCCAGGTGCCCCGAGGATTTTTTTTTTTTTTATTATTAACGTTTTTATTAATATTTTCTTCTTCCTACATACTTTTGTTTAAGTTGCTTTTTCCTATTACATCCTTCTCCTGAATAATAGAGACATTCCTTGAGTGGCTAAAAGCCATTGGTTTAAGTTCATATTAAGAAACTCAGTCTGGAGGCGCCTGGGTGGTGCAGTCGGTTAAGCGTCCGACTTCAGCCAGGTCACGATCTCGCGGTCCGTGAGTTCGAGCCCCGCGTCGGGCTCTGGGCTGATGGCTCAGAGCCTGGAGCCTGTTTCCGATTCTGTGTCTCCCTCTCTCTCTGCCCCTCACCCGTTCATGCTCTGTCTCTCTCTGTCCCAAAAAATAAATAAATGTTGAAAAAAAAATTAAAAAAAAAAAGAAACTCAGTCTGGGGGGCTGTGAGCGTGTGAGTGTCGGCAGCTGGCTATGAACTTCATTGTGGGGTGGGCTGGCTGTGTTTCACACGGACCTTCAGCTGCTTCTTATTCTAGGCCCTCGCTTTGCTCCGCTCGGCGTCCTACTTATTCTGAGCCTTTCCTGGATTCTGCTGTGTAAGTGGGTTTGTCACTTGTCCCCACTACTGACTAGGAATTCAATTTTTTGTTTCCCCTAAGCCATGTACCATTTTGTGCACCTGCTTTCCAGTTCCCAAAACATTTTTCCTGTTGTTCCTCTTTCTCCTTGACTGTGTGGGGTTTGCCTTAAATTTTGCTTCCTTTAATTGTTGTTGAAGTGGGGTTTCAGGTGGGCGCAAAAGGTAACGGGCGTTTTCAATCTGACATCTACCTGGGTTTGTTTTTGTTTCTTTATGTAGTTTATTCTCCTAACTTGTTGATGTGTAATCAAAGTACAGTTAATGGCATGTATTTTAAAAAAAATTTTTTTTAACGTTTATTTATTTTTGAGACAGAGAGAGACAGAGCATGAATGGGGGAGGGTCAGAGAGAGGGAGACACAGAATCTGAAACAGGCTCCAGGCTCTGAGCTGTCAGCACAGAGCCCGACGCGGGGCTCGAACTCACGGACCGCGAGATCATGACCTGAGCCGAAGTCGGATGCTTAACCGACTGAGCCACCCAGGCACCCCTAATGGCAGGTATTTAAAATGCACGATCTAATCAATTTTGATGTGTGTGTGTGTGTATACCTGTGACCCCATCATCACAAGTAAAATAATGAATATTTCATCATCATTCCATCGTTTATAAAATTCCTTTGTGCCTCTAGCCCTGTCCCCAGGTAACCACTAATCTGCTTTCTCCATCAAATAGTTCACATATTCTAGGATTTTATATAAATGGTGTCGTACGGTATGTCCTATTTTTTTCCCATGGCTTCTTTCATTCAGCATAATGATCCTTGATTGGTCCACATTGCATTTTTAAAAACATTTTTAAATATTTATTTATTTCTGAGAGAGAGAGACAGAGAGCGAGCAGGGGAGGGGCAGAGAGAGCGAAAAACACAATCCGAAGCAGGGTCCAGGCTCTGCACTGTCAGCACAGGGCCCAGGGCGGGGCTTGAACCCATGAACCGCAAGATCATGACCTGAGCCGAAGTCAGTTGCTTAACCGACTTAATCACCCAGGCGCCCCTCTACATTGCATTTTTTAATAGTTCCTCGCTTTATATTGCTGATTGTTATTCCACAGCATGGATATACCACAGTTTGTTAATTCACTCACCTGTTGAGAGACATTTGGATTGTTCCCAGTTCTGGGTTACTACAAATAGGGCTGCTATAAACATTTATGTACAAGCCTTTGTGTGACTATGTTTTTGAGGTTTGCTTTTGTTTTTTAAGTAAATACCTAGGATGGAATGGCTGAGTCATGTGGTAGCTGTGCGTTCAAATATTTTTAAATAACTGCCAAACTGTGTTCCAAAGTGGTGGTGACATTTTGCATTCCCACCAGCAGTGAATGAGAGTTTCAGTTGCTCCGTCTTACTGCCAAGACATGTTATGGCGTCTTCTTGTACTTTTTGAAAATTGAAGTATAATTGACATACATCCTGTGAGTTTCAGGTGTAGGTCAGAGTGATTTGATGATTTTTATATCTTATAGAATGATCCCCACAGTAAGTCTACCGACCACATAAAGTTATCACAATATTATTGACAATATTCCCTATGCTCTACGTTATATCCCCATGACTTACTTATTTTATAACTGAAAGTTTGTAACTTTTAATACCCATCACTATTTTGCCTGCTTTCCACACCTCCTCATTCTGGTAACTACCAGTTTGTTTCCTGTGTCTATGAGTCTGTTCCTGTTTTGTTTTGTTTGTTCATTTGTGTTGGTTTTTATATTCTACATATAAAAATCATTCGATATTTGTCTTTCTCTATCTGACTTACTTTACTTAGCATAATACCCTGTAAGTCTATCCATGTTCTTGCTCATTAGCCTTTTAATTTGCATGTCCCTAATGACTAATGATGTTTAGCATTTTTGTGTGTTTATTGGCATTCATAAATCTTCTATGAAGTGTCATTTGAAATCTTTTGTTCAATTTTATTAGGTTGTTTGTGTTCTTATTACACTGTAAGAGTTTTTACAGTGTAAGAATCTTATTTTTTTCTCTTTTAAAATATTGAGTTGCATACAATTCATACACCATAAAATTCACCCCATCAAAGAGTACAGTCAGTGGTTTCTAACATATTCACAAAGTTGTGCAACCATTATCACTCTCTAATTCCAAGCACTTTTATTGCCCACCCCACCGAATCCCCAGACCCATCAGCAATCGCCCATCCCTCTCCCTAGTCCCTGGCCGCCCCTAATCTATTTTTTGTCCCTATGGAACATTTGATGTAAATGTATCCATACAGTATGCGGTCTTTTTTTTTTTTTTTTAAGTTTATTTATTTTGAGTGAGAACAGAGAGAGAGAGTGAGTAGGGGAAGGGCAGAGAGAGAGGGGGAGAGAGAATTGCAAGCAGGCTCCATGCTGTCAGCACAGAGCCCCACATGGGGCTCAAACCCATGAACCATGAGATCATGACCTGAGCTGAAAGCAAGAGTCAGACGCTTAACTGACTGAGCCACTCAGGTGCCCTATATGTGGTCCTTTTAACGGGCTTCTTTCACTTAGCATAATGTTTTCAAGGTTCACCCATGCCGTAGCATGTAATCAGTACTTCATTCCTTTATATGATTGAATACTATTCCACGGCATGGATATACCACATTTTGTTTATCCATTTATCATTTGCTTAACGTTTGAGTTTTTTTCCACTTTTTTGGCTGTTATGAATAATTCCATTACGAACATTCATGTTTAAGTTTTTGTAGGGACATATGTTTAAATAATTCTCTTGATTGTGTACCTAGGACTGGAATTGATGGGTCATATGATAACTCTGTTTAGCCTTTTGAGTTACTATCACACTGTTTTCCAAAGCAGCTGCAATTTTTACATTCGCACTAGCAACTTACGAGGATTGCAATTTCTGCACGTCTTCGACGCTTGTTACTGTTTTTTTCATTCTAGCCATCTCAGTGGATGGGAACTGGTATTTTACTGTGGTTTTGATTTGCACTTCCCCTATGAGTAATGCTTTGGGCATCTTTTCATGTGTTTATTGGCCATTTTTTATCTTTTTTTAGAAGAATGTCTATTCAATACCTTTGCTCACTGAAAAATTGGATTATTTATCATTTTATTGTTGAGTTGCATATTTGTATATTTTAGGTACAAGTACTTTGTCTGATACATGTGTTGGGAATATGTTCTCACTGGAGCTTGCCTTTTTTTTTTAATGGTATCTTTCAAAGAGCATACGTTTATAATTTTGATGAAGTCCAACTTATTAATTTTTTTCTTTTATATTTTCTGCTTTTGTGTTCTAAGAAATCTTTGCCCAACTCAAGGATGCAAAGATTTTCTCCTATGTTTTCTTCTAGACACTTTATAATTTTAGGTTTTACATTTAGGTTCATGATCCGTGCAAGTTAATTTTTATATATGGTATGAGGTAAGATTCACATTTAACGTTGAGGATATTTCCAGTTATTCCTTGTTCTATATTATTACATATATCTCTCACTGCAGATTATTTTGTATTTCATATGAGGCAGAATGCGAGTGTCATTCCTCTTCTTCCCTACCTTTTTCCCTCCTTGCCCTATTCTACCCTTTCCCACACTTCTTACAGGGAAGGTTTTTTTGGTTTTTGTCTTTTGTGCTTTTCTTTCTTTAAGAGTGAAGATACAGAGATTTTGCCAATGAAGTATACTGTTTTGACTAAATACTGCCATGTTTCTTTCCCTACATCTTTGCCAGCACTTGATATTATCTGTTTTATTTATTTTTAATTATTTTATCTATTTTATTTTTTGAGAGAGAGAGGGAGAGAGTGTATGTGTGTGCGTGTGCGTGTGTGTGCAAGCAAGGGAAAAGGAGCAGAGGGAGAGAGAGAGAGAGAGAGAGAGAGAGAGAGAGAGAGAGAGAGGGAGAGAGAGAGAGTCTTAAGCAGTCTCCATGCTCAGTGTGGAGCCTGACATGGGGCTCAATTCCATGACCTGAGCTGAAATCAAGAGTTGGATGTTCAACCAACTGAGCCACCCAGGCACCTCTGATTTTTAATTTTATTTTATTTTTAATTTTGCTAATCTGGATGGTGTAAAGGGATATCTCATAGTTTTATTTTTGAATTATCTAATTGCTAGGGAGTTTAAGATTTCTCTATATACTTATTAAACATTTAGATTTCCCTTATATGGATTGCCTATTATAGCTATCTCCATTTCTCTATAAATTCTCTATTTTTCTTCTTGATTTGCAAAATTTCCTTGTATATGCTGAATAAGGATTTTTAAAACATTTTTTTTTTAACGTTTATTTATTTTTGAGACAGGGAGAGACAGAGCATGAACGGGGGAGGGTCAGAGAGAGAGGGAGACACAGAATCCGAAACAGGCTCCAGGCTCTGAGCTGTCAGCACAGAGCCCAATGCGGGGCTCGAACTCATGGACTGCGAGATCATGACCTGAGCCGAAGTCAGATGCTTAACCGACTGAGCCACCCAGGCACCCCGAATTAGGATTTTTAATAGTTTATTTATGAAACAAAAGATAATATATATGCAATAACTGTTGTCAGTTTTAGACACTGCAAACATTTTCTTTTTTTTTTTTTAATTTTTAAATGTTTATTTATTTTTGAGACAGAGAGAGACAGAGCATGAACGGGGGAGGGTCAGAGAGAGAGGGAGACACAGAATCCGAAACAGGCTCCAGGCTCTGAGCAGTCAGCACAGAGCCCCACACGGGGCTCAAACTCACGGACCGCGAGATCATGACCTGAGCCGAAGTTGGACGCTTAACCGACTGAGCCACCCAGGCGCCCGCAAACATTTTCTTCCAATTTATCACTCATCTAGTACTATCTTTGATGTTGTTTATTGAGCTGAGATCTTTACTTTTTATGTAGTCAAACCCACTTTTTCAACTATAATCTGTGCTTTTAAAATCTTTATTCCCTCAAGGTAAAAAAGATGCCCTCCCACATGCTTATCGCTTAGCTTTACAGTTTAACTTTGTATATTTAGATATCTACTCCATTATGTAGGTGGTGTGAGGTAGGGATCAAACCTTGCTTTGTCCATCTGGTTTACCAGTTTTATGTTCTAAGCATAGCTTGCACAGAAGCTAGGCTGCCAAGGAGTGGGAGAGGGGCACAAGGATCAGGGGACCCACGAGTGGGAGAGAGGAGCAGAGAAGGACCCATTATGGTGGTTTTCTCCAGCAGCAGTTAGCTACCAAAGCTGAGAGCTGGACTGAGCCATTAGGTTTTTTTTCCCAGGCGTCAGGTTTGGAAGGACAAAAAAGGAAGGGAGTTCAGGACTTGGCAGGGGGCAGGAAGAGTAGATACAGTAAGCCAGGAAGTGCTGTGGACAGAAGCAAGTGTCTTTGGTTCTTGTGGGTAGGTGCTTGAGACATGGGGACATGCTTAGGTTATAATAAATGAAAAAACGACCAGGATCCTAGCCAAATGTGTGGTCAGTAACAGTGCCCAAATGTGATAGGAGGGGTTTCCTCCACCCCCTCCACCCTTGTTGGAGTTTGCACAGACCAGGGTAGACTGATGGCGGCGGTCAGAGTTAGGGCCTGTAACAGCTGCCCTTCCATGTGGGGCTGTCTCCAAGGTGCTGGCCCTCAGGCCAGATAGGCGAGAACCCCTCACTGTCGAGGATCCCCAGGAGGAGGGCGAACAGGATGTACATGACTAATCGTCTGAAGGCTGAGGAGAAGCTCAGGCCCCAGACGGTGGTGGGTGACAGGAAGCAGAGGGGTTTAATCGATGCGACATGGGAGCTGGGGGGCGGAGGGGCAGGGCCGCAGAGAGTGGGTTTGTCCCAGCAGAAACAAACGTGGGGCTTTCCAGCCAAGGCAGACTGCCGCGCGAAGCCGGAGAGCTGGGTTACGGTACACTGCTGCCCTACCATGCCTACCCACCGGACACGTTAACAAAGGTTCGGGGCTGGCTCACAGATCTCCCTCGTGTTGTTGCACTGCCCGCAGAACAGGACGCCCTCCCCGTTGGAAAGCCGGAGGGAGAGCGCAAGACTGGAAAAGCCCACAGGCCTTTTCAGCGCCCCAGGCCGGAAGTGACATTTCATTGGCTGGAGTGGGTCACGTGGCTCTGCCCTGCTGCTGGATGGCTGAGAAGGGCGGGACTCCGTGCATCGGGTAGGGGAGGTCTGGAGACCAGCCACCACCGGTCGTGTCCACCATAGGGTGTGTGATGCTGTGTTCCCGGTCAGGACTGGCCTCCTCCTCCGCCTGCCTGGCTTCCAGCCCCACTGCTGGACTTGCCCCGGAAGGGGAGATGTTGATGAAAGGGGAGGCTACAGGGGTCCTTGGAGGGCTGCCCGGCTGGTGGGACCAGCGGGTGAGGAGGATGGGGGCGGGGGGTGAGGGGCAGGGTCTCTCTGTGCTGCCAGAGGAGGGGCAGTCTGTCTGGGGTTCCCTGCCAGGCCTTGTGGGGCTAACGGCCTTGCTTTCAGTAATGAACTTCCCTCCCTGCCCTTTCTCACCAAGTGCAAAGGTCTCACACCTAGGGAGCCAGTGACTCCAAAAATGAACCAAGGTGGGTTATGGCCAATGCTTCACGGTCTTCTCCTTTCTTTTCCGTTTGTTCTCAGTTTTCTATAGTGGGGTAGATTTCTGGGACAACTAGGGAACATAGCAACTGTTGTGTGGTAACTGAGTGCAGGGTGGGGTGTGGCAGATGAGGTGCCTGTCCTGGGGGAGGTAGGACTTGGGGTCTCAATGGTATGCGGTGGGTGTCTTTGTTGCTGGCTTTCACCGGTGAGGACACCTGCTTTGGATTCCCATTTGGTAGCCAAGGAAACTGAGGCTCAGGTCATTTAAGGATCTCGCCCAAGGTCATGTAGTGTGTTGGTGAGAGAAATAGGCTTGGAGCCCAGCTTCCTGACCCTGACCTGACCTGACCTGACCCTTGCTCCTTCCCCTCCACCTTGGTGCTGTTCTAAGCTGAGCCTGCCCCATGAGACATTTGACACATTAAGACTGTTCCTTCAGGAGGGCGAAATCAAGTGCAAATTCCTTCAAGCCCCCAGGTGTTGAAAGCAAGAGGCTTGTGCTCCTAGAACGCCCAGGAAAGGCCGTGTGAAAACCCAGCAGGCGGGGGTGGGGGCCCAAGGCTTGGGGCCCAGGGTGTCAGAGGGGTGGAAACAGGATGTGAGCAGAGAGGGGCCGGGCCGTGAGAAGCAAGGTGGCTCCCAGCAAAGGCAGCCACCTGGTGCACTGTGTTCTGAGCCACGGAAAAAGACCCTGGGCTGCGTGGGAGTCATCACATCCTGCTCCCTGACAGGCCTCCCCCGCCCCACCTGGCTCCCAGCCAGGGCAGAAGCGGACCCCTGGGTGAGAGGTCAGGAACGGTGCCTTCTGGAGAGATGGGGATTAAATCTCCCCAGCTACCCCAGGGAGGCCTGGTATCCAAGGGCGAAACCAAACCTGAAGGAAGAACAGAGCAAAAATGTCACTTGTCCATCCCGTAGACCCCGATGGAGGACCTGCTCGGGCCAGGCCTGAGCTAAGATCGGGCAACGTGAAACTGCCAAGGCCCATTCCCTGACATCAGGGAGGCCTGAGTATTGGGAGGGGTGGAGTGCAGTGGTGAGCCTGGGCTCTGGGAGACCCTCGGAGAGGCCCTTGGTTCAGCCTGAGGATCTGGGAAGGCTTCCTGGAGGAAGTGAGGTGTAAGGGAACTCTTGAAGGAGGGGCCTGTGAGGGGTGGGTAAAGGCATCCCAGGCGGGGTCAGCCAGCACAGGGTGCTGGGGCACACCTGGCCTAAGGCGTGTGCGTCAGTGTCACGGGGGGCCTCTCTTTGCGCACCCGGCCAGAGCCGACCCACTTGGCCTGCTCAGGGCCTTCAGTCTCCCCTCTGGCCTGGCCTCCCACCAACACTAACACTGGCACTCTCTTTCCTTGTCAGAGCAACCCCTGCCACACGCCCCCGCAGCGGACCTCAGGGCCCCTTCCCCTGACAGTTCACTTGTGGGAGAATCCTAGACATTCGCTTCCTGGCCTGGCCCAGCCACGGTGTGGCCCCTGCAGCTCTTGCCACACCAGCAGCCACCTCTGGGTGCTTCAGTGCTTGTCCTTGGTTTGTAACCAGACTTTTTCTCCTAAAGCGTCTTCAAAAAACTTTCTTTGTTTTAATGTTCTAATTTATTTTTGAGAGAGAGAGAGAGAGAGAGTCAGAGCATGGCAGGGGAGGGGCAGAGAGAGAGGGAGACACAGAATCAGAAGCAGGCTTTAGGCTCTGAGCTGTCTGCACAGAGCCCCATGTGAGGCTCGAACCCATGAACTGCGAGATCATGACCTGAGCGGAAGTCGGACGCTTAACGACTCAGCCACCCAGGTGCCCCCCTCCTAGAGTGTCTTGATACATATTTACGTTTATATAGAATACAGAGCTTTCTCTTTTTTTTTTTTCAACGTTTATTTATTTTTGGGACAGAGAGAGACAGAGCATGAACGGAGGAGGGGCAGAGAGAGAGGGAGACACAGAATCGGAAACAGGCTCCAGGCTCTGAGCCGTCAGCCCAGAGCCCGACGCGGGGCTCGAACTCACGGACCGCGAGATCGTGACCTGGCTGAAGTCGGACGCTTAACCGACTGCGCCACCCAGGTGCCCCCAGAGCTTTCTCTTTTTTATAAAAATAGTATCATACCATACGACCTTATGGGCAGCTCCCCCTTTTCATATTCTCTTGCAGCTTGTTCTAGATCAGTGCGTGTAGATTTGCGTCATGATTCTTTTACAGGTGCTTGGTAGAACTGTAAAAATTGTGTATTCCATTTCCCCCCCGATACAGACAATGCTGCATCGGAAATCTTTGTACAATTCTCTTTCCAGAGTGATACCCACAAGAGGGGTTGTGGGGTCAAAGGGCATGTGCTTTCAACATTTGGATAGGCCTTGCTGAATTGCACGTACCACCCCCGCCAATGATACCAATTTATACTCCCACCAAAGGGGCGTGCGGTTACTCATTTACCTGACCCTCCCAGTACTGAGCAAATAACCCCATCACATTGTTCCTGTGGGCAGAGTATGTTTGTTGGACATTTGCATTTAAAAAAAAATTTTTTTAAACGTTTATTCATTTTTTGAGCGACAGAGAGAGACAGGGCATGAGCAGGAAAGGGGCAGAGAGAGGGAGACACAGAATGTGAAGCAGGCTCCAGGCTCCGAGCTGTCCGCACAGAGCCCAACGTGGGGCTTGAACTCACAAACCGCAAGATCATGACCTGAGCCGAAGTCGGATGCTCCACCGACTGAGCCACCCAGGCGCCCCGGACATTTGCATTCCTTGACCTGTGAATTCTACGTTGCTCTTCTTTGCCCCTTTTTCTATTGTGTTCTTTGACTTTTTTTTATTCTTGCTTTCCTTCCCCACACTCCCTTTCTCCTCCCTGTTTATTTTTTTCTCTGACCGCCACCTGACACCCAATTTACAGGGGTTCAAATGTATCAATTCTTCCACAGGTGGCTTTGTGTTGTGCATTTTGCTTATGGCTTTTTAACCCCAAAGCTTCCAGCGTATTCTGGTGGATATTTTCTCTAATACTTGCATATTTTGGTCTTATTTTAAGTGATTTATTCTCCATGCAACGTGTTTTTGTGAATTTGAGATATGGATCAAAAATTTTGAAGGAGTGGATAGCCAGCTGTCCTATTGCTGTATGTGGAAGGGTCCAGTCTTTGCTCTGTTGGTTTGAAATGCCGCCTGTGTCACTAAGTGGGCTTTTGGACCTTCTAATCAGTTCCGTTGTTCCATCTGCCTATTTCTGGGACAGAACCACACTTGAAAAATGACCAGACTTTTGGGGCGCCTGGGTGGCTCAGTTGGTTAAGCGTCTGACTTTGGCTCAGGTCATGATCTCAGTCCGTGAGTTCAAGCCCCGCATGGGGCTCTGTGCTGACAGCTCAGAGCCTGAGCCTGCTTCCGATTCTGTGTCTCCTCTCTCTGCCCCTCCCCGGCTTGTGCTCTCTCTCTCTCTCTCTCTCTCTCTCAAAAATAAATAATCATTAAAAACATTTTTTGAATGGTTTATAAAAAAAATCACTAGAGTTTTGTGGCTTATTCTTTTAAAGTTCATTTATTTTGAGAGAGAGAGAGAGAGAGAGAGAGAACATGAACAAGAGAGGGGCAGAGAAAGAGAGGGAGAAAGAGAGAATACCAAGCAGGTTTCCACACTGTCCACACAGAGCCCGACTCAGAGCTCGAATTCACGAACTGTGAGATCAGGACCTGAGCTAAAATCAGCAGTCGGACACTTAACTGACGGAGCCAGCAGTTTATTTTTAGAATAAGTGGGACAAGTCCTCCCTGTGTGTTCTTAATTTTCAAAAATTCCTTTGCTGTTTTTGTAATATTTTCTCTTTTCACATGAATGTAAAAAAAGTTTTGTCAGATCCCATTAGAACATCTCACTGTTTGGGGCGCCCGGGTGGCTCAGTTGGTTGAGTGTCCGAGTTCGGCTCAGGTCATGATCTCGCGGTCTGTGAGTTCGAGCCCCTCATCGGGCTCTGTGCTGAGAGCTCAGAGCCTGGAGCCTGCTTTGGGTTCTGTGTCTCCCTCTCTCTCTGCCCCTCCCCCACTCATGCTCTGTCTCTCTCTCTCTCTCTCTCTCTCTGTCAAAAATAAATAAACATTTAAAAAAAAAAGAACATCTCACGATTCTGATTGGGTTGTAATGCATTTATAGATCAAGCCAGGTAGGACCGCACATCTTCATGTGAAATATTCTTATTATGGGGCCTGACATAGTTCTCTGTATACTTAGCTTTACCACGTCCTTTCAACCAAATTTTACAGCTGTCTTCACACGGGTCTTGCACCTTCCTGTTAGGCTTGTTTCTTGGTTATCTTATAGTTTTTGTTAATATTTTGAACGGCAACATTTTATTATAATTTCCCATTGGGGTGTGTGTGTATGTGTGTGTGTGTGTGTGTGTGTGTGGGTGTGTGTGTGGGTGTGTGTGTAGGGAAGCAAGGATTATTGTGTGATGATCTTGTATCTGGTTACCTTGCTGATTTCCCTTCATAGTGCTAATATTTGTCAGATGATTCTCTTAGATTCTTCTGACAGGGAGTCATATTTCCTACAAATAACAATGGTTTAGGTTCTCCTCCTACATCTCTTTCCTGTCCCGTTGAAAGACCAGGACCCACAGGCCTCTGTCCGGCAGCTGTTCTAGTGGGCTAGCTTGTCTTGTTCTTCCTCCTAGGAGAATGATCCGGAAGCTTCGCTATTAAGTATGATGTTCGCTGGACTTAAGAAGGCTTCTATTTTTTTCTATTCCTCGTCTGCTAAGAATGCTGCTTTTCCGTTATCTTGAATGAGCGTTAAACGGGATCTGTTTTTTGACAAGCTTGCTTGGCGTGGTGGAGCCTGGGATTTTAGCTGGGGACGTGGCTGCCGAGGATAATGGGTCTTCCTTGCAGTTAGGTGTGGGCCCAGGTCTGGCCGCTGGGTCACGAGCCTATTGTTCCATAATCCTTTACATTATTTACACATGCACAGCCCTTCATAGTTTCCAAAATGCCTTTCCGGAAGGCGGCTGATTCAGTTCCCACAACAAGCCAGGCAGGCAGGCAAGGTGGCGCTGCTCTGGGCCCTTCCTCGGGAGGCGTCTGAGGCTGACTCACCAGCCACAGCACAGCACGAGGGGGCTGCCCAGCAGGGCTCACTGGGAAGGGGAAGGTGCCTCCTTGTTGGTATGCAAGCAGTTTCTGTTTCCCTTATTTGACTGGGGCTGTGGGGTCTCTTCCCCCCCCCCCCCCCCCCCCCCCGTCGAGATCGGTCACGGCATAGCACCAGTCTGGGGGAGCTGCCCTGGCCCCCTGAGGGGTGGGGGCATGGGGGAGCCCAGCCTGGCCTCACCTCAAAGATTTCAGGCTGGGGCGCCTGGGTGGCGCAGTCGGTTAAGCGTCCGACTTCAGCCAGGTCACGATCTTACGGTCCGGGAGTTCGAGCCCCGCGTCAGGCTCTGGGCTGATGGCTCGGAGCCTGGAGCCTGTTTCCGATTCTGTGTCTCCCTCTCTCTCTGCCCCTCCCCCTGTTCATGCTGTGTCTCTCTCTGTCCCAAAAATAAATAAACGTTGAAAAAAAAAATTAAAAAAAAAAAAAAGATTTCAGGCTGCTGGACACTGCCTTGCCCCCTGTCCCCCAGACCCACGTGGCCACCCCACGGCTCCAGAGTCTCCAGCAACTTATTCCCTCCCTGGCCAGGATGCAGTAAACTTCTCTTCCAGCCCTGAGCTCTGGATGGGGAAATGGGAGACCACCGAGGACAAGCCCAGTGGCTCCTCTGTGACCTGCCCCTGCCCCTTCCCCCACAGGAACCGCGGCTGTCAGCTGCCCACGGCCTCATTGCTCAGCGTGGCTCTGGCACAGGGCCTCTTGTGACAGTCGGGCAACTGCGGTTGGCCCAGGGGCAGGAGAGTTCTGAAAAGGGGTGGAAGGAAGGGAGTGCGTCTCTAGGAGCTTAGACGGGACAGGTCCTCCCCTCCACCAGCCCCCTGCTCTGGACCTGGCCTCGCAGGTCTCACTTCCAGGTCCTCTCTGGACCTCTTTTGTCACCTGTAGATTAGGGCTAATGAAATTCCCCGGGGTGAGGCCTGGGTGAGGCAAAGCAGGGAAAGGAAGAAAGGATGCACGAGAGTGCTCTGCACCCACCTCCTTGACTCCAGTCCTTTGCTTGGCACCGAGAGACAGACAGACAGAGTGGCATCTGAGAGGGGCAGGCGGCAGCTGAGTGCACAGAGGCTCCGGTACAGCCGCAAGCTCCTGAGGGCTCAACAGTGCTGTGGTGCTCCCGAGAGAGAGTCGAGAGACAGTCGACGCTCCATCAGGGCCGCCAGGGAGGCTTCCTGGAGGTGGAGGCAAAGCGAGCTTATCTCTCAGTCAAGGTGGTGAGGTTCCCTAGCCCCTGGAAGATGGGATCCAGTCCCTCTAATTTGTAGCTACTGTGGGTGGGTGGGGGGTTCGGGGCCCAGGTCCACCTTAGACTTGCTTCCTGTCGTTGGAGAGGCAGGAGCAATGCACTAAGCACAGGGACCTCACGGGGAACGGAAGGGTTGACATCGCAGCTCAACCTTGAACACATTAGGGAAAATCTCTGAACCTCAGTTTTTTCATCTGCAAAGTGGGGAGAAAAAGTAATTCCTGTCAAAGTTAAGGGAATTCCTATCTTTTTTTTTTTTTTTTTAAAGAGAGAGAGAGGTTGCAAGTGAGCAAGGGGCAGAGAGAGAGAGAGAGAGAGAGAGAGAGAGAGAGAATCCCACAAGGGGCTGAGAGAGAGAGCGAAGTGGGGCTCACCCAGGACTTGTGCTCAGCCAAAGCAGGGCTCCAGCTCACGAACTGTGAGATCATTACCTAAGGTGAAGTCCGATGTGTAACAACTAAGCCACCCAGGCACCCCAGTAATTCCTATCTCTTCAAGTGACATAAAGCGAAGAATGAGAAATGCCATAGAGTGTACCTAGCATCTGGTAGGTCCACAAAAAGTGTGAGTTTGAAAACATTGCTGAGTGTTTCTTGCTCTCAGCCAGTGTGAGGCACCACCCAGATGCCTGGGGCTCCTGGAACAGAGCTGAGCAAGCCCGCAGGGTCTGGGGTCTCCAGTGGGGCAGCAGAAGGCAGGCCCCGGCCCCCAGGAGCTGGGGAAGGTTGGCGGCATGTGGAGAGACCCATGGCCAGGCCCCTTAGCCCTAGACGTTCTGGGCTAGAGTCTGCGGCCTGGGCAGAGGGGCCTGGTGGGGGAAGGGTGCAGGGAACTGAAATTCTGGTGTGTGGGGAAGCAACCAAAAATCTTGTTCTACCTGGTGAGCATCCTGTGCTGGAAGGAGCTGTCTAGTTCACGTCTGCCACCCCCCTGCCTCGGCAGGGGCTTCAGTCCCCAGATGGGAAGATGTCCCCAGGCTCTGGGGCACCTGCTCTATTGGGGGGGGGGGCAGTTCTGCAATTCTGACTCAGAGTGCCGGCTTCCTCTCACTCCTTTGGCCTTGATGGACAAGAGCCTCAGGCTGGGGACGGAACTGACCCTCAGGTGGGGACACTCCACCGCTCCGGCACCGTGCAGGGGAGCGTCTCTGGAGCAGCAGCTGTGCCGGGCCTGGGATGGTGTGGGGCTGCAGGGCAGGATGGAGGAGGGCTCCCAGAGACACCGGCCCCTGAGGGGAAATCTTCGGGGCTGCACTAGGGCCTAGCAAGTTTTCCTGGAGACGGTGGCTTCAGCAATGGCGGGGTGTGGGGGGGGGCAGGTGGCCTCCCAGATGTAGGTCTTTCCAGCTGCTGCACCAGACACCTCCCAGGGCACTGCTCTCCTGCCCTCCCGTGGGTCCTCCTATGGGTTCTGGGCAAGGACAGCACACCCTCTGGCCCTCCTGTGTCTCTGGTGTCCCTTCCTCACCCTTAGTACCCAGACCAGCAGTGGGGAGGTCTAACCGCCTGGATTTCTAGCCTAACGACTCTTGTCTTTGGGGCTGCACCCTGGGGCCCATGGCCTCGTTCCAACCTCCTGCTCTTTTGCGCTCAGGCCAGCGTGATCTTGCAGCCTCAGCCAGCCAGCCCCATGATGGCAGGAACACTGGGCATCTGTGCCTACCTGGCCACTGCAGGCTCCAGGAAGGTGGGCCTGCGAAACTACCGGTGACCCGCCTGGCCTAGCCCCCAGGGCCCTTTCCTGTGTCAGACTAAATCGGAGGCCTGCCCCTGCCCCTGGGGAAACTGAGGCCGGCACTCCTTGCCCAGTCCTTGCTATGCATGAGTCAGGCTGGGGAGACAGGACAGCAGCTTCCCCCTGGGAAGAAGCAGGGCACCTTGGTTGGGATGCTCAAAAAAGGACCTGCCGAGAATACAGCCAGGCCTGGCTCCTTGGACATTTCTGCCTGTATCGCCGTCTCCCTGACTTGGGGTAGTGGATGGGCTATAAGGAATTGTGTCACTGGGGATGACAGCAAAGCCCAGCTCATAGTGAAGTGTCCCTGGGGCACCCAGCACAGGGCCTGACACCCAGGGGAGTCTTTGCCACTGTATTTGCAGAGTCCAACACTAATGCGGGCCATCTTGTTTAGCCTCGCGACCTCCCAGGGTGATCTCCCCTCCAAAGAACATGTGCGCGTGTGATTGTGCATGCACGTGTGTGTGGGTGTGTGCATGTGCACGCACGTGCGCATGGCCCTCTCTAGAGGTCCAGGGGCGACTCCATGAACGGTGAGGGCTTCAGCTTTTCTTCAAGGGCAGCATAATCCGATCTGTGGCCCTGATCCGCCTAATCCTCTCCAGACACTTCCTCTCTCAACCCCCAAGCCATCTGTGCTGCTACAGCCAGCCTCAGAGCCAGGGCACTCCTGGGCACCCTGTGTCCTCCAGCCCCCCAGCTCCTCTCTGGCTGTGGCATAGGTGGCCTCCCTTCTCTGCCCTTCTCCTTCACACGTGCTGAGTAAGCGGCCCTCTTCCAGACTGTAAAACCAAGTCCCGGGACGTGGTGAGCACACACAGCAGCTGGCGTCCCCTGGCTGGCTTCTGGGTCCCCTGGCTGGGGGAGCAGGTGCCCAGGCAGAGCTCGGGGTCGGGAAGGAGGAGAGGAAGGCCTGGCCTCATCCTTCCCTTAGACAGCTGTCCAGCCCTCTGCTCAGCCCAAACCCGGGAGCCCTCCTCCAGTGGCTCTGTCCACAGTCCCTGCTCGTTCTCCCCACACCTGATCTGGACACATTCTCCAACTTCTTTACCACCCCAGGTCCAACCAGTTCCCCTGAGCCACTGCAGCGGCCCCCGATGGCTCCCTGCACGGGTTCCGAGGACTTCTCTACTCATATGCTGGCCTGTTTCCTCTCAGGAACCATTCCCTGCGGTGGGGACCTGAGGGCTCCTCTTCTGCTCTGGAGCCGGGAGAAGGTCGGAGTGAGGGGCCTAGCAGGCCCCATCCTGACACTGACCTCTGTTCAACGGCGTGGATTTTCGACTTCCTATGTAATCAACTTCCCGTTTGAGGGCTAGCACAGAGACATGTTAACATATCTACAGAGGTGCGTCGGGCTGTGGCCGTGAGCTGAGCATCGGGCTGTCTGGGGCCCTGTGCACCCCGCATCCTCAAGGGCTTTGTGGCCGAGCCAGGAGATAGCGCTGATGCCCTACAAATAGCAAGGTCCTCCTGGATGGCCGCCTGCGTGCCCAGAGCCCAGCCGAGAGAAGGGCTTTGGGCAAGAGTAGGAGCAGATAAGGGGCGCCTGGGTGGCGCAGTCGGTTAAGCGTCCGACTTCAGCCAGGTCACGATCTCGCGGTCCGGGAGTTCGAGCCCCGCATCAGGCTCTGGGCTGATGGCTCAGAGCCTGGAGCCTGTTTCCGATTCTGTGTCTCCCTCTCTCTCTGCCCCTCCCCCGTTCATGCTCTGTCTCTCTCTGTCTCAAAAATAAATAAACGTTAAAAAAAAAATTAAAAAAAAAAAAAAGAGTAGGAGCAGATAAGAGGAGCCTGGGTGGGTGGGGTGGGGATCTGGATTCCGAGGGCTGGAGGGAGGGACACAAAATTGTGAGCTCCAACTCTGGCTCTACGATCTACCAAGCTACGACAGCTTGGGTAACTTAGTTAGCCTCTTGGTGCCTGAGTTCCCCCATTTGTATTTGAAGTACCAGTCGTTCCTACCTCTTAGGCCTGTCTGAGGTTTGAATGTGACCATTCCCGTACAGGTTTTAGGACAGAGCCAGGCTTCCCAGTTTTCGCATTTACGGGCCGTGTGGCCTTGGTTCCACCACCTGACCCCTTTGGGCCTGGGTTTCCCTGTCTGCAAAGCCTGGGTAATGAGGTCGGCCCCCAAGCCCTGAAGCTTAGATGCAGGAATGCCTAGGAGACCCCCAACGCAGTGCTCTTGTTTCACGAGGGCACAGAGAGGTTAAGTGACTTGTCCAAGGCCACACAGCAAGGAAGCAGCCCAGCTGTGTTTGAGCCAAGGCAATGTGGCTCCAGCGCCCCCAGGGCTCACTGATACACGCTGGGGCCATTGCCCTGCTGCTGGTGGCATCACTCGTCTTCAGGGGAGGGGACCGGCCTGGTCTTTGGTGGTGGTAAAGGTGTCAGGGGTGACAGGTGGGAAGGAACAGTCTCTGGCTCCTCTGGGCCTCCAAGCCCCCTTGCCACCCCTCACACTGCCCCCAGCCCTGGCCGTGAGGCAGCCCTGGGAGTCCTCTTATCACAGAGCCACGCACCCTGAGACCGCAGTGTGGTCACATTTCTGAGAATCCCTCGCCTCTTGCCTAACCGTTCCCACTGGTGACTGAGCTCTTCCTTAGCAACCTCTTCTTCCCTTCTCGGCCACTTCATCCTAAGCCAAGGGCACATCTGGCCAACAGGGTGGGAAGGGACCGTTTCACGGCTGCAAGAGGCACGCGCTGGGGGCCCAGCGTGTGCTGGGGGTGGGTGCCTGCCAAGGGAAGAGTGCCTCCCCTAGCCCCAAGCCTGGGCACATCCAGGGGTGCAGCCCGGGTCCTTTTGATGGATACGCCCGTGGAGCATGGCTCTTGCCCAGGGGAGCTGGCTCTGGCTTTGGCAATGGGACCGGGTCTCCCAGATGCCCTTCGTCATGGCTGTGGCCTGCTCTCGCCCCTGTCCTCCATGCCTCATGCTCCTCTCTTGATGGGGGACCATGGCAGGAGGGAGAACCAGACCCCAGAAACACACAGAAGCTGGAAGGGGCTGTGGGGATTCTCTCCTGGACAGTGAGTCCTGACTCTCCCACCTGTGTCACACTCTTTAACATCTTTGGGTCCCATCTGTACCATCCAACTATATCATTACTCTAGGTGGATAACTAGTCTCACTTGCCATGAATACGACATAATCACAAAAACAAATATTATTGAAACAATGAGGTCAGCACCCTGAGGGCAGTGGTTTGTGATTTACTGCTGTATTCCCAGCACCCAGAAAAGTACCTGACACATCACAGGTCCTCAAAATACATTTTTTGAGTGAGGGGCCGGTAAATGAGCCAATGCACAAGGAAAGAGTGATCTGGATACGGACGCTTGGGGAAGGCGCTAATGTTCGAGAGGTGTCAAAGCCACACCGGCTTCAACAGTGGAGACTTTCTTCTCGACATATCTGTTGTGGGGAGGAGAGCTTTCCCAGCAGACTGCCCGACTGTGCTCCTGCCCACGAATACATGTGACAATGTGCGTGGGGACAGATGCCAGCCCCTTCGGCCACAGGAGGACCCTCTTCCGAGTCGGGCTTTCTGACCCCTGGAGGCTCCCCGTGGTGCTGGACAGGGCCATCTTCGAAGAGCATGCAGTCACCATGCCCGCCTGGCAGGAGCCTGTGGGGGTAGCCGCCGTGCCTCCTAGGCAGAGGCCTGGCACAGGAAACCTGACGTCACCCTGACTCACTCCTCAGATGAGGCTGAGGGTGCCCATCACTCGTCACTCTCACCTTCGTGCCTCCCTGGCATAGAGGATGGTAACCATGCCATTCATTTCTTCCTTCCTTCCTGGGGCACAGGCTTGGGGTGTAGGTTTGGAAGGAGGAGGAAGGAATACGACACACAAGCCCACATCAGCACAGAGCTTCGAGCTTCGCGATTGTAGAAGGGAAACCACTTGGCGTGGGGGCTGGGTAGATGTGCTGGGGGGGGGGGCGGGGGGGGCAGGGAAAGACCAGGAATCCCAAAGGCAGGAGGTGAATGACACTTCACTGTCCGAGCAGGTGGTTACAAAGAAGAACACAGCGTCATCATTTGTTCCAATTAGATATTTTAATTAAAAAGAAAAAAAATGAAGGTGGGTCCCAAACCTACTTCACAGTGCCCGCTCTGTAACTGAGTATGGCACACCCCTGCTGTTGTCCCTTACGGTCTAGTGACGAGCGGGGTCCGCCCTCCAGAACCTGCAGCCTGGGGGGCATCCAGTCGAACTGAGACCCCTCCTCACTCTGTCTTCACCCGTGTGTGCCCGGAGCCCTGCCTCCCCTCTGCCAAGGGGGGACGGTGTTCCTTCAGGAGGTGGCAGAGGAGGGAAGACATCCCCTGCCATGACTCACCAAAGGTCTGGGCTCTTTAGTCAGAGCAGAAGTGGGGGTGGGACGTGGGTTTGCGTCTTCTTCTCCCTTTCTTCTTACCCCAGCCTTGGGCTTTCACCCTGTTGTTGGGGGTGGGGGTTACCCCAGTTTGGGAAGAGGGGGAAGGAGGCAAAAGAGAAGCTCCTCTTTCAGTGGTAAGTCAGGCCTCCTCGAGTCTGTGTTCCAGAGCTGCAAAAGGGACAGCCCCACAGCAGGTGGCTTCGAGGGGGGTGACAACACATATGCAGCCACCTCAGGCAGAGCGCTGGGCAGGGCCCCGGGGACTGTGTCACCAGAGCAAACCTTTGATAATGTACTCCCACTCCCGAGTGGAACTTCGAGTCCCTTTTTCCCAAGGAGGGCAACAGCCCAGCATGGGAGTCCGCGATCTGCAGCCCCTACCATCGAGCTGATTTTCACTCCTGAGCCAGGATCTCAGCGGGCCAGTTCTCTCTCCTCCTCCCCAAGGAGCTGGAAGGCTGTGGTTCCCAGCATGGCAGGTGACGCCAGCCCCACGGGTTAGCAAGACTGGACCTGACTATTCTTTTGCATGCTCTGTAATTTGCCCCTGGAATCAGCCATTAAGTCATTTGCCAGGCTGATGCCAAGGATAAGGGCCCCATATCAGCCTCTGGGATCTGTGGCCCAGACACCCCGGCTCTGTTGTGGGCTTTGCCGCATCAGCCTCCAGACTGGCCTGTAGGGAGGGACAGGACACTGCAGGGGCCCAGGAGGTGGTGTCACCTCATAGCCTTGGAACCGGTGTGGGTGAACAGCTGGTGAACTATGAGCTGCCATCTTACAGATGGGGACACTGAGGCATGAGAGAGTGACTTGGCCCCAAGAATCTCTGGAGTCCGTGGGGCTTCTGTTCCCTGGGTCCTCTCTTCCCCACAGCACACATAAGCTACAAACGGTCTCAAACACTGTGCATACAGACCATGCTCCGACATCTATAGACACGTAGACCCACCATCTCGAGGAGTTTAGAGTTTATAAGCCAAGTAGAGGGCTTGGGGGTTGACACGGGTCCTAGCTGCAGCCCTCCAAGACAGTCTGGACACAGGGAACAGCAAGGGAGCTGGAAGGATCTTACGCAGGGCACTGAGTAGTGGGGGCCTAAGGGTTGGGATCTGAAATCCCACACAGCTAGGGGCAGGAATGGGGGCAGCTCCCAAACATCTCTGCTTTGGAGTTCAGCGGCCAAAATTTCTTGCCCCCAACCCAGGGGCCCAGATCCTCCACCCCACCCCCACCCCCCACCTGGACCTCACCACATCCGGTCCCTGGGCTTGTGGCTGGGGTGGGGGCGGGCAGAGGGATGTAGTTGCTGAGCTCCCCATTCTCAATGCTCGCTGTCTTGCTCTGGTGCCAGTCCAAGGTCCCTGTTGTCCAGGGGGCCTGCTACAGCCTAGGAAGGGTTGACAGGGGGCGTGGTAAGGGGGTGGAGGAGGCAGATTCTGGTAGTTCTTCTCCCTCTTCCCCTCGGTGAGGCTCTTGAAATTCCCACAAGGCCCCAGGGAGAGCCCAGCAACGTCAGCCAGAGTTCCCCTTCCGAGTAGGCCTGTGACTTGGGGAAGTGCTTCGCCCTGGGCCCCTGGGGTTTCCCTGGGCCCCAGGGGAAGCCTTGCCCCACTCATAACTGGAAACTCATCATAGGCCCCCTGCCTTTCCCCTGGAAGGTCCAGGGGTCCTTCTCATGCCAATGTCCAGGGTCTTGGGCCCAGAGGATAATGGTCCGGGCTAGCCTGGCCACTAACCTGCTGTAAGACCCAGAGTGCTGATCTCAGCCATGCAGTGCGGGAGAGGAGGGAGAAGGGGAAATAAAGTTTCTCCTGTGCGAGATTTCTAACTAGAAAAGGGCCATCTCAGCATGGCTTCCCAGTCTTCAGTGTAAAAATCATCACAATGTCAATTTTTTTTGGTAACAAATTCCTAGAGGGAAGATCCTGGAAGAGAAAGGCAGAAGGCAGAGGAAGCTTGGCAAGGGGCACCGCTGGCGCCCAAGTCTCCGGGCACGGGGATGTGCACCTGAGAAGCCAGTTCCCAAGCACTGAGCAGTGTGGAGCAGCTCAAGGGGTGGGAGCGTTCTTCCAGGCTAGGGCGCAGAAGTGGCGGGTGGCATTCGCGCCCCACTGATCCTGGCAAACGCCTTCCCTCCCCAGCTGGTCCCGGCTTCCTCCCCCACCCTCCGCCCGCCCCATCCCCGGGCCCGCCCAGCTCGCGCCAGCTGCGGGCCGCGGGGGCGGGCGCCGGCGCCTTCCTGCTGCCCTTGTATGGTGACCCGGGAGGCCGGCCCAGGGGTACTTAAGCCGGGGCGCCGCCCAGGGCGCCCAGAACCCTCCTTTCGGGCAGCGCGGAGGCCGTGAGAGTCCGGGAGCGCTGCGGATTACAAGAAGAGGAAGCGCGGTTAGAGGGGCCCGAAGAGCCACGGCCGTCGCTATGGGGCTGGAGGCGGCGCGCGAGCTGGACTGCGCGGCGCTGGGCGCGCTGCTGCGGGAGCCGCGGGAGGCCGAGCGCACGCTGCTGCTCGACTGCCGCCCCTTCCTGGCCTTCTGTCGGCACCACGTGCGCCACGCGCGGCCTGTGCCCTGGAACGCGCTGCTGCGGCGCCGAGCGCGGGGCCCGCCCGCCGCCGCCCTCGCCTGCCTGCTGCCCGACCGTGCGCTGCGGGCGCGCCTGGCCCGCGGGGAGCTGGCGCGGGCCGTGGTGCTGGACGAGGGCAGCGCCTCGGTGGCCGCGCTCCCGCCCGACGGCCCGGCACACGCGCTGCTCTCCGCGCTGCTGCCCGAGACCCGCGCGGGGCCCACGGCCGTCTGCTTCCTGCGAGGTGAGCGCAGCCCGCGCCGGCCCCCTCCCGGCCCACGCTCCCAACCCGCCGCCCCCGCCGGGCCCACCCCGCTAACCGGCCCTCTCCCTCCCTGCAGGCGGCTTCGACGGCTTCCAGGCCTGCTGCCCCGATCTGTGCTCCGAGTCCCCCACCCCGGCCATGTCGCCTGTTGGGGCCGAGAACAGCCGTTCTGACGCCAGGGCTCCCTTTTACGACCAGGTGAGTTGAGATCAGGGCTCCGTGCACTGCTCTCCCCGCTACCTCCGTATTTGCCCGATAGGCACCTCTGGGGAAAGAGGCCGCCACTTGTGGATGCCAGGAGTCTCTCCATGTCCGTATTCGTGTGTGTGTGTGTGTGTCCGCAGCAAACGGGAGCACATCTATGTGTGTATGATACGGGCTGCTCACGTGAATCTGTGTGCCTGAAGTGTATTTGGGGCCTTGATGGGGGAGGTGTGTGTTTGTGTGTGTCCCCTTGTGTCGTCGTATTCTTGAGTGTGATCCTGGTCAGGATAGGCTGAGGGCTCCTCTTGTCCAGGCCAGCCTGCCCTGTCTTCCCTCACTGGTGTTCAGGCTCTCCAGGCCTGGGCCGGGAAGACCTCACCATCACCCCCGTCCTCCTCCCCATGCAGGGCGGCCCCGTGGAGATCTTACCCTACCTGTTCCTGGGCAGCTGCAGCCACTCCTCCGACCTGCAGGGGCTGCAGGCTTGTGGCATCACAGCTGTCCTCAACGTCTCCGCCAGCTGCCCCAACCACTTTGAGGGCCTTTTCCGCTACAAGAGCATCCCGGTGGAGGACAACCAGATGGTGGAGATCAGTGCCTGGTTCCAGGAGGCCATAAGCTTCATTGGTAAGAGGGGGGCCCTCAGCCCAGGGACCTGAAGGGGCACCTGTCAGCTCCCCTGCCTGCCTTCTTGTCTGACCCTCCTCCCCTTCCCCACCTCCTTTGCAGACTCGGTGAAGAACGCTGGAGGCCGGGTGCTCGTACACTGCCAGGCGGGCATCTCACGCTCCGCCACCATCTGCCTGGCTTACCTGATCCAGAGCCGCCGCGTGAGGCTGGACGAGGCCTTCGACTTTGTTAAGCAACGCCGGGGAGTCATCTCCCCCAACTTCAGTTTCATGGGGCAGCTGCTACAGTTTGAGACGCAGGTGCTATGTCACTGAGGCAGGGCCGCACCTTGCTGGCTCCCCCAGGGCCACCGGGTCCCTCCGTTCAGGGCAAGCTGCCCCTTCCCTGGAATTCCAAAAGCCCCCAGCTGGTGGTGCTGGGAATGTGGGAATGCTGGACTTTCTCACCTGGTGCTCTTCTGCTAGGTTTGAGGGCTGGCCCTCATCCCGGGGGGACCAGAATGGAGGGCGTGTCTGCTTCCCCTCGCCCCTCTGTCTCCTGGCAGAAACTGACTGGACTCTACACCCATGGATTCCCACTGGTCCCACCACCGTGTTGAAGCCCTTGGCAGCCCGAGAGCTCTAAGGGAACAAGCTGTGACAATCAGGAGCCCCGCCTGCAGGGGCGGGGGGGGGGTTTCCACTACAGGCCTGGAGTCTGAGCCCTGAGCTCCTGGGGAGCTGGGTGTTGGGGAAGTGACGCGTCTGTGGCGTCCGGACCTCTGTGCTTGCGTGTGCGCACGTGTGTATGTGTGTGAGTGTTTCACGCCTGTATTGGCCAGGCGCTGGAAAGTTATTTGTGTTCAGCTGACATTTAACACTCCCTCCCCCACTTCCTCCCGGCCCTGTGGGCGGGGGTTGGAAACTTAGCACTTTATATTTATACAGAACATTGAGGATGCATCAATAAAATATTGTTTTGTTTAAAAAACAACTTCTCGAGCGTCGGTCTCAAGTCAGTGCCTGGGAAAATGCTCGAACGCTGTTTCATCAGACCTCGCCTTTCCTCGTGCCGGCAGTATCCAAGAAGTGGAAGGAAGAAGGTGCTGGTGGGGGGCCTCACCTGCAGGAGGAGCCCCTCGGCTCTGCCCCCCACCTCCGCCCCACCGTGTGGGTGTCCTGGCCCAGTTCTGTCTGTCTCCAGAGCTGAAGGAGGCAGTTTCAGGGAGGCTGTCTCCAACCTTATTCCTGTTACTGGCTTTGGACCCTGTGGGGAAAAGGCCATGTGTCCATGGCTCGGGCCCCACTTCCTTTTTGGAACGTGGGTGCATATGTACGTGTGCGGGTCTATGTATGTGGCTGCTGCCACGGGTGTGGGTGTCTGTGCTCGGCTCGCACACACCTGCATGCCGTGTGTACTTGAACGTATCTGTGTGTGTGCCCATGTGTGTGGCTCTTCCCGTGGCCGTACGCACGTGTGTGTGCTAGGCTGGGCCCCCTTTTCCCTACAGGAGGGCAGCACAGCCTCTCTCACCTCTTCTCGCACACACCCGGGCCGGGCCCCCAAGCCTCGGAATGCCCGTTTGCGCCGGGGCTCCCGGAAGCCCCGTTCCAGAGTTCCTTCTTGTCCCCAGGAGTCATGTGGCCCGGGGTCTGGTGTGGAGAACACGTCACCAGGCATGGGCTTGGTTGTTCTTTCCACCCACTCAAGTAGCATGCCTTGACCGAATATTGGTTACTTGCCTGGTTTGAGACTACGCTGTCTGGGGAGGCATGAGTCGTGGGCCCAGGCCAAGCCAGAAGTGGAGGGGTGCATGCTGGGGCGGCCGGAAACGGGTACTGTGATTTGCCAGAGGGCAGGGGTGCTGAGGCCCTTGAGGACAGCTCTGGGACAGCTCACCCTGTGTCATTCAGCCTCCGCTCTGATGCTCCTGGCCGCTTGGAGTGTCATCTAACTCTGTCTTTCCAAACTCAGCTCAAGGGTCATCCCCGCGGAGGGCTGGCTCTTCCTTAGGAAATTCTGAGCGCCTGGCAGGGTGCACCTGAGGGGTGTAGTTTGATGGTTAGGGAGCCAGCTTTGCTCGCTGTATTTCAGTTCCCTTATGTGTAAAGTGGGGTTTTATTATGAGCCCCTGGCAGTTAGGGTGGTCTTGAGAATGACACAAGTCAATCCGTTTAAGGGGCTTAGCCCAGCACCTGCACATAGTAGGTGCTCAGGACATGTTAGCGGATGGTCGGTGAAGGTTTTCAGGCGTGCGGGTGTGAAGGTATGCGTCTCCACTGGGCTGGATGCTCATGAGGGCAGGGCCTGTGGTCTGCTCTGCCCTCTGTGCCCGGGGTCTGGCACACACGGGCACTCGTTCCACAAGGCCGGTGAAGGACGAACAGCCCGCCCCCAGTGTCTAGCTCTCTCGGCCGTCTAGGGGTGGGTGAGAGCTGGGCAGAGCCGGGCTTACTATCCGGGCTTCCTTAGGTCCTGAGTGGGGCTTCCGTTTGGATCTGCCACCAGCCGCTCAGCTTGGGGTTGGGGGGCGGGGAGAGCATGGGGGGCCCTGAGTCCCGGGAGCCTTCCCACCACACGGTCACATCTCACAAACAGCAGGACTGGTGGCTGCCCACCCCACCCTCACCGCTACCCCATCCCTTCCATCTACCCTCCCCATCCAGCCTCCCTTGCCTGTGTTTTTAAGTTTGTTTTCTAAACAAACGGCATTTCTGTCTCTCCCCCTCCTTCCTTCTTATTTATTTTTTAAATATATATATTTTTTTATTTGAGAGAGAGAGAACATGAGCAGGGGAGACGGGCAGAGGGAGGGAGGCGGGGAGGGGGGAGAGAGAGAGAAAGAATCTTAAGCAGGTTTCACGCTCAGCGCATAGCCTGATGCGGGGGGGGGGGGGGGGGGGGGGGCGGTGCTCAGTCCCACCGACCTGGAACATGACCTGAGCTGAAATCAAGAGTCGGATGCTTAATCGACAGAACCACCCAGGCACCCTTCCTTCCTTCCTTCCTTCCTTCCTTCCTTCCTTCCTTCCTTCCTTCTTTCTTTCTTTCTTTCTTTCTTTCTTTCTTTCAAACTTTTAAATTGTGGTTAAAAATATACGGGGCGGGGGGAGGGGGCGCCTTGCCTCAGTTGGTTAAGCACCCAACTTCAGCTCAGGTCATGATCTCACGGCCTGTGGGTTCAAGCCCCGCATCGGACTCCGTGCTGTTGGCTCAGATCCAGGAGCCTGCTTCAGATTTTGTGTCTCCTCCCCTCCCCTCGACCACCTCTCAAAGATAAGTGTAAAAACAAAACAAAACAGAACACTGCAAATATACAGTCGTCCCTCCTCATCCGAGGTTTTGCTTTCTGTGGTTTTAGTTGCCTCTGGTCAACCGCAATCTGGAAGCAGGCGATCCTCTCCCTGACCTCTCATTGGAAGGTCAATACTACCTAACACTGTGTCACAGCGCCGACACCGTGCGCCTCACCTCATCTCACCACGCAGGCATTTTATCTCCCATCGGCACAAGGAAGGGCAAATGCAGTGCAGCATGACATTTTGAGAGAGACCAAATTCACATAGCTTTAATTACAGCCTCAATTAGTTGTTGGGGCGCCTGGGCGGCTCAGTCAGTTAGGCATGCGACTCTTGATTTTGTTGTGATCTCACAGTTCATGAGTTCGAGCCCCACGTCGGGCTTTGCGATCACGGTGTGGAGCCTGCTTGGGATTCTCTCTCTCCCTCTCTCTCTCTGCTCCTTCCTCACTCTCTCTCTCTAAAATAAATAAATAGACTTAAAAAATAATTACAGTGTTTATTAGTTGTTGTTAATCTCTTACTGTGCCTAACTTGTTTTCTTCCTTCCTTCCTTCCTTCCTTCCTTCCTTCCTTCCTTCCTTCCTTCCTTCCTCCCTCCCTTCCTTTCTCTCTCTCTTCCTCTTCCTTCCTTTTTTCCTTCCTTCCATCCTTCCTTCCTTCCTTCCTTCCTCCCTTCCTTTCTCTCTCTCTTCCTTCCTCCTTCCTTTTTTCCTTCCTTCCTTCCTTCTTCCTTCCTTCCTTCCTTCCTTCCTTCCTTCCTTCCTTCCTTCCTTCCTTCCTTCCTTCCTTCCTTGGCACTATATCCAGCATGGCGCCCAACACAGGGCCTGAAACGACCCTGAGATCAAGACCCGAGCTGAGATCAAGAGTCGGACGCTTAACCAACTGAGCCACCCAGGCGCCCCTACTATGCCTAATTTGTAATTTAAGTGTTTATCATAGGTATGTTTGTATAGGAAAAAATACTATATATAGGGGTTTGTATTATCCACAATTTCAGGCACCCACTGGGGGTCTTGGAATGTATCCCCTGCAGAGACATTATACATTCATGTATAACATAAAATGTATCATCTTTACTATTTAAAAAAAAAATTTTTTTTTAACGTTTATTTATTTTTGAGACAGAGAGAAACAGAGCATGAACGAGGGAGGGTCAGAAAGAGGGAGACACAGAATCTGAAACAGGCTCCAGGCTCTGAGCTCTCAGCACAGAGCCCGACGCGGGGCTCGAACTCACGGACCGCGAGATCATGACCTGAGCCGAAGTCGGCCGCTTCACCGACTGAGCCACCCAGGCGCCCCTCATCTTTACTATTTTTAAGTGTACGGTAATGTTGAGCATATTCAAGGTCTCCAGAACTTTCCCATCTTGCAAGGTTGAAAGTCTGTACCCATTAAACAACCACTCCCCATTTTCTCTTCCCCCAGGCCCTGGCAGCCACCATTCTTTCTGTCTCTGAACCTGACTGTATACTTCATAAGCAGAATCATACCATATTTTCCCTGCGGTGAATGGCTTATTTTGCGTAGCATAATGTCCTCAAGTCAAACTGTATCTCTCAACTGAGAATCTGTTGCTCTGCCCAAGCAGGGCGATTATTATTACGATTATTTTACAAAGCACTCATCCGAAGCGGCCAGCTCATTGCATTTTTACACACATTAATACTGTGTCCGGGCACCAGGGGCAACTGTCTGTTCTCCCTGTGATTCTGACTCCTGTCTTTTGAGAAATGCTGGATTCTAGGCACGGCAGGATGCGGAGAGGCACTTGTGGACGGCGGCTGGTGACCTTGCCTCGTCTCTGTTGCTTCTTTTCACTGGGCACTGGCTGGGGAGGTCCCCAAATCCCTCACCTCCAGGATTTAAATCCAGGTGGGACCCTTGGCGACCAAGCTCTGAGAATGGGCTTCTTCAGAGGCCAAGGAGCAGAGAGGAGGAGGGAGATGGGTAAGGAGCCTTAGTTTCTGGATCTGTGAAATGGGGATAAATGCCAGTCTTGCAAGGCTGTTGTGGGGGATGACAGGGGTAGTGTCCCTGCGAGGGTCCAGGTATGCAAGAGATTCCCCCTTCCACATGGCAGGCTTCTCTGGGGTGCTGGTTACGCCGGGCGTTCAGCGTGTAAACTTTTCCTGATCCCTACGCTTGTGATTGTCCGCTTATAAAAATTAGTGCCCTTTCCCTCTTCCCACAGATAGACTGTGGTGCCTCAGGGTCTCAGGCAGCTTTCCCCATGTCTGCACACAGGGCGGGGGCAGGACCGGGTCTCCACATATTGGAGGATGAGGTCCACGCCAGGGCGCCCACCTCAGCACCCTTCTGTGGTGTTCCTCTGCCCCCTGGTGGTGGGAGGGGACCTCAGAAGAGGCACACTCCCAAGTGGGACCCTCCCTCCCTGCAGGGCGCTTTGTGCCTGGATTCTTGCCTTCTTGCCCACTTCAGCCAGGCTGGGAAGGGTTGACTAGGGTCCAGAAGGCTCGGCCTGGGCTGGGGGTGGGGAACACACGTAGGGGTGGGTAGGGCTGGGGGTGGGGAACACAGGTGTGGGTAGGGCAGCAGGTGGAGTTGGTTGGGGCAAGGCTGCAGGTGGGGGCTGGAGACGCTGCTATTTAAGCGTGGGAGTGGGGGTGGGAGTGGCTGGCTTGTCCCTGCCTGGGAGTCGTGCTCCCACTTGCTGTAGGGCTCGCGGGGGCGGGGGGGGGGGGCACCAGAGCATGAATATGGGAGGCCTCTGGCCTTGGGTGCTGGGTCTGGTCTCTTTGCCAGGTAAGTGGGCTGCTAGCCTGCAGAGTGCTGAGTAGAGGCAAGAAGGGTGTGGCTGGAGCCTGCAGGGATCTGAACGGCGCAGAAAATGGGCTCTCCAGGGATGTTCCCAGAAATCAGTTCCTAGGGGGCACCAAGCGGAGGCATCCTGAAGATCCTGAAAGCAGAGGGCCTGCCTGGCAGGAGGTAGCAGGTGTAGCCCTCAGGCATCCTTGTTTTGCTGGTCATGCCAGGCTTGCTCGATCTGAGTCTGATTTCCAGAGGCCTGGGCTGAGAAGGGAGGCATGGGGCCGGGGCAGCTAGCCCGGGCTCACCCTCACTGTTAGAGCCTGAGGTCTGGTCCCGCCTCTCTCTTTTGCTTCCTCCCCTATCTCATATACACAGCTATTCAGAGCCTGGGGCTGCTTTTTGGAACCCAGTGTTGGGCCCCTTAAAGAAGCTCCTTCCTCCAAGTTGTCTAGGCCTTGCCATCAGCTTGCACTGAGGGGAGGCCAGGCAGTCTCCCAGGACTACTTTCTGGGGGTCTGCCTTCGCGAAGGGCCTGGCTGTTGTGGTCTGATACTACCCAGCCCCCACCCCCCAGGCCTTGTTGTCCTCTCTCGCCAATGAGGGCACTTCGGGCATCATGGGTATGTGCCCGTCTGGGCCAGGTTTGATCCTAGGAGCACCCTCAGCCTCCAGCTGCTCAGAAGCCTATGGAACCAGCTTCTCGGAGGGCCTCAACCCCGAGGGGACCCAGACATCCTGGGACAAGGACATCCCTGAGATTAACCAAGGTGAGGGCGCTCTGTCTTCTTGTGGGGTGGAGGGGCTACGAAATTGTCCACGTAGTGTGGTGAAAACCACGCAGAACACGCGGATGAGCAGAAGGAGCTGGAACTGTGCCAGCTTACTGGGCTCTGGGTGAATAGCAGTTCCTCGGTCTATGGGCAACTCTTGAAAAGTCTATATTTCTGTATCTTTTCCATGAGATTGTTGCTTTCATAAGAAGGGAGGAAAGCCTACGTTTTTAAAAATGGCCTGATAGGGGCGCCTGGGTGGCGCAGTCGGTTAGGCGTCCGACTTCAGCCAGGTCATGATCTCGCGGTCCGGGAGTTCGAGCCCCGCGTCGGGCTCTGGGCTGATGGCTCAGAGCCTGGAGCCTGTTTCCGATTCTGTGTCTCCCTCTCTCTCTGCCCCTCCCCCGTTCATGCTCTGTCTCTCTCTGTCCCAAAAATGAATAAACATTGAAAAAAAAATTAAAAAAAAAATGGCCTGATAAAAACGTGGGTCTTCAGATGCTCCGGCTGGTGTTAAACTAAGTCATCAGCGGATGTTGGAAAAGATGTCAGCCTCCTGGTGCAGGATAGGCTGCAGGTGTGAGGGTATGAGCTGGGCTATAGACACAAAGAGGCATGAGGCCCATGGCCTTCTTGTCTGGGGATCCCTGCTGAAGAAAGGGAACGTCTAGGGGCGCCTGGGTGGCTCAGTTGGTTAAGCCTCCGACTTCAGCTCAGGTCATGATCTCGTGGTTCGTGAGTTCGAGCCCCGTGTCAGCACGGAGCCTGCCTTAGGTTCTGTGTCTCCCTCTTTCTCTGACTGTCCCCCACTTGCACTCTGTATGTGTGTGTGTCTCTCTCAAAAACAAATGAACATTTAAAAAAAAAATTAAAGAGAATGTATAGATAACCTGGAATGAAGCTGCGGGGGTGGGGGGAATACTGGAATTCGGGTGTTGGAGCTGAAGTGTCGGGGGGACGGGGGGGGTGGACTTTGGAGGGATGGGGATCTCCCGAACGTGGCGGCTACCCTGTGGTCTGAACCGACTTGGAGCCCCGGAGCTACGGAGCCTCAGGGCAGTGCGTGACCTTTTGGTAACTGTGACTGGTCTGGAGGTAGCCAGAACCCATCTGAGGCTTCCCTGGCATTGATTTTGAGCTGCCATGGATGCTCTCAGCTCGGGCTGCTGGAGCCCAACTGCTATCCGAGAGGCCCTTTACCGGGAAGCACACCCCAGCCCCAGCTGCCGGGAATGTGGGCCGCTAAGGCCTCGCAGCTGAAGGCCCTCTGCCAGGGATGCTTGGGAAGCCACTCCCTCCCCTGCCCAAGGTGGCCCGCCGTGACTCCTGTGGGCCACGGGTCAGTCCCCTGCCTCAAAGTGGAACAAGTCTGTGGTGCCATTTGGGGTCCAGAGCTCCTGTGGGATCAGACTGGGGCTGCACCCCGGCGGAGTCGGGGTGTTCCCCAGCACCCCTCAGTAAATCGCTTGCAGGTGCCTCCCCAGCCCAGGCTCTGCTTCTAGGGAACCCGACCTAAGGTACCGCCAGGGTGCCAGACCCTCCTCTAAGACTCCTCACGGGGCTGTGGCAGAAACGGAGGCTGGAGACAGAAGCAGAGACTAGCTGAGATGGGGGGGCGGGGGGAGCCAGACTCAACCGGATCCAGACTTCCCTCCCTTCTGTGGTGGCATGAGCTGAAATTTCACTTGTCCCCCCAAGGGTCCTGAATATCCTACCAATCGGTGGGCATTAGAGGGGGGACGAGGTAGGACAGGGGGGTCCAGGGCATGTTCCTAGAGTATGGCCTGTGCTGGAGAGGGGGGTGAAGGAGACAGCTGGAGAAAAAGTCTGCCTCTGATTAGCAGAGAGGTTCAAACGCAGAGGGAGGCGTGTGGGTGGCAGGCGCTCTGGGCTGTGTTTGAGCAAGGGAGAGATGTGACTGGGCCAAGGGGCCATATATATTATGTAGAGGGGAGACTCGGAGGGGCCGTGTGACTAGCCCGAGGCCACACAGCCTCAGGGGCCCCGGGAAGCTCCAGCTTCAGAGTCAGGAAGGACAGACTTTGGGGTTGCTTCTGGGGCCTGTCCTTAGAGTCTGGATTCTGGGGGGCATGGGCTCACACACTCCTTCCCTTCCTTCCCAGGGCTCATCCCAGAGGAAACCCCAGAGAGCAGCTTCCTCCTCGAGGGGGACATCCTCCGGCCGGTGAGCAAGCATACACATCTGTGTAAATAACTTCACGATGTTGTTGGAGGCCTTTGAGCCCAGCCTCTGGTGTCATGGGGGTGTGACGTGTGAAGGACCTGTCTCTGTCGCTCGTAGCTTGATAGACCCCCCCCGCCCCCCTTCTTGCTAAAGTCACAGTGAATGTTCCACAATTAGCCAGACTGAAGGGAAAAGGAGGGAGGGTAACTTCTACAGTGGTAACAGCAATCAGCCTCGGAGGGCTTCCTGAAGGAGGGCATTTGAGTCCTCAAGATCCAGCTTGGTACTGTGCCCAGGGGAGGTGCTCAGAAAGTACTGGAATGAAGGAAGAGATGAGCACAGATCGGCAGAGGGGCTGGTGGGGCTGTAGGACGGTGGTGGTCGTGCACACCGGGGTGGTGGCCACGGTTTGGGGAGGTAAGGCAGGGACCCCATCCCCGTGGGAGGTGAGGGGTGGAGTCAGAAGGCTGGGTGGGAACTGGGGTGACTTTGCCAGAAGACTGGGTGGGAACTGGGGTGGGAACAGGGAGCCGAGAATGCACGGTGTTCAGGGGAACAGAGCCATGTTTTAGGAGACTGGGAGGCAGAGGTGCCCAGACCAGAACCGCGACCTGGTGACAGCAAGACCCTTCTGGGGTTTGGTGACCACCCACTGAGGGCACAGCGTGAGGCTGGGCTGCAGAGTCAAAGGCTGGGGCTGGGGGTGGGGTGAGGCCCCTGTTTCCGGTTATTCAGTGAGGCCGGGCTAAGAGCGGAATCCAGCGAAGCCTGTGGTAGCCAGTGGGGCAGGACCTGCTGGGCTTCCGTGAAGCCCGCACCTCCCAACGGTTTTGGTTGCTGGAAGAGTAGAAAGAGGAGCTGCTGAGGCCAGGGGCGTTGCCTTAGCATGAGCCCTAACATTCAGGAATGTTCGACTGACCGCTGTGTTTCTGGAAGGATGGGGCTGCTGGTGGGCCTTTGAGCTCTTTGGAACTAGGCCCCCCTGGGGAGCTGGGACGCCTCGTCAGCCTCGTTGGGAACAAGTAGTTTTGTTTTTCTGTTGGATACAATCGGTAACAAGTTCTGTTGTGTGGAACAAAGAGTGGGGGTGGTCACCACGGCTCACCCAGCAGGCCCCCACATCTCCCACCGCTCTGTCCTGTTTCTGATGTCCTCCTCACCCTCCTGGACCTGTGTCCTGCTTCTCACACCTTTAGGGTTCTTATGGCCTGAGATTTGGCACCACTGGGGGCAAGACGCTAGGCTAGTCCTACCCCAGGGGTCTAGTCCTACCCCAGGGGGCTAGTCCTACCCCAGGACTCCCCAGGGGTCCCTGAAGTGCCCTCTCTCTTCAGAGTCCCTTGCGGCTGTTCTCAACTACCAGCAACAAGTGGCCCAAGAACGGGGAGGTCGTGGAGGTCCCCTTCCTGATCTCCAGCAGATACGGTGAGTAAGCACGCGCTCTGGGTCCTGGGAGCCGTGGGCCTCCCTCCGGCCCCGGCCCCTTCCTCCCCGTGCAGCCTGGGCTCCTCTCTGGGTTTCTTCCCTCTGCCTCTCCTCACGGATACCACCAAAGAGCCTTTCCACAAGAAGCCCTTTTATTCCCGAGAGCCTCCTGAGCTGGGAGGGCCAAAACCCCAGAAGAGCTGATGGGGGGACAGCCAAGGACTATCTGACCCATTTCAAGACCAGTCCATGGGGCGCCTGGTTGGCGCAGTCGGTTAAGCGTCCGACTTCAGCCAGGTCACGATCTCGCGGTCCGTGAGTTCGAGCCCCGCGTCGGGCTCTGGGCTGATGGCTCAGAGCCTGGAGCCTGTTTCCGATTCTGTGTCTCCCTCTCTCTCTGCCCCTCCCCCGTTCATGCTCTGTCTCTCTCTGTCCCAAAAATAAATAAACGTTGAAAAAAAAAATTTAAAGACCAGTCCAGAGGACAGGGACCTACCTAAGGTCACAGAGCTGGGGCCTGTCTGGGACCCAGCTTTCTCTACCTCCTCCCTGAGCCCCAGGCTACCCCCTTTTTTTTCTTAATTTTTATTTTTGAGAAAACATAAATTTATGTTTTGAGAAAACATAAATTTATGCGGGGGAGGGGCAGAGAGAGAGCGAGAGGGGGGAGACAGAATCCGAAGCAGGCTCCAGGCTCTGAGCTGTCGGCACAGAGCCCGACGCAGGGCTCGAACTTGCAAACTGAGAGATCATGACCTGAGCCGAAGTCGGACGCTTAACCGACTGAGCCACCCAGGCACCCCTACCCTTTCCTGACCTTCCGTTTTGGAAGAGGGATTTGAAGCTCTGTGCTCACCCTGCACACGGACTCCCAAGGGGTCACAGGGGCTCTGGGGTCTTGGTGGGAGGTTCAGCCGGGGTGTTGCCTCCCCAGATAAAGCCAGCCGCGACATCTTCCTAAAGGCATTTGCCGAGTTTGAACGCTTCACATGCGTCAGGTTTGTTGCCTACCAGGGCCAAAGAGACTTCATTTCCATCGTCCCCATGTCTGGGTAAGTACTCCTGGGGGCGTGCGTATCCACGCATAAGCGCGCATGTGCAGGGGGAGTTCCTCGGCTTTCTTCTGCCTTCAGCCTGGCTTTAACTAGGCCATTGTCTAAAACCTATTTGGGGGCCTGTCTTCCCAGATCCAAAGCCCACCCCCCCCCCACCTTGAGTGGTTTGCCCTATGGGAGTTAGACCTACAAATACCCAAGGCAGAAGGTGGAGAAGGAGGGGAATCAGGTGCTTGATGTCCCTTGCAAAACCCTCCTCTGGGGAGACCTCACGGTCTGGTGAATGGGGACAGCTTTCATGGGACACACCTGGCCTTGGATCTGGGTTTCAGAGTGTAGGAACCACCCAACACCAGGCAAGTGCCTTATCTTGCGAGGCTCTCCTGCCTTCTCTGTGGAAGCAGGGATAACGGCAATACCCATTTCCTAGCTTGTTAGAGACCTAAGATCATGTGTGAAAACTTTGACTTGGGGGCCCTGAATGGGGATGCTCATTCAATGAGCCGCTTCCGGTATCTGTGCTCCTATTCATGTCTACATCTTCCTTGTACCTCGGGTTGGTAATGGGTTCCAGTGTACCCATTTCACGGATGCCCAAGTGGTGAAGGGACTTGGGAATTGCAAACCTGGGACTAGAATCCGGGATGGAGACTACCCGTTGACGGTCATTCATCCCAGGACGTGGGAGGAGAGGGAAGGGGCCTGGGTCTGCTCTGGATCTCTGGGCTGGTGTCTACCCAGTGTCCTCTCCTGGCCCTGCAGGTGTTTCTCCAGCGTGGGGCGCAGTGGAGGGATGCAGGTGGTATCCCTGGCACCTACATGTCTCCAGAAGGGCCCAGGCATTGTCCTGCATGAGCTCATGCATGTGCTGGGCTTCTGGCATGAGCACTCACGGGCTGACCGGGACCACTATATCCGTGTCAACTGGAATGAGATCCTTCCAGGTAAGCCAAATCGTGCAGAACCCACGCTGGACCTGGGGGTCTTGGGGTGAGAGGGCAGCAGGCACTGGCCAGGGCCTGAAGAGTTGCCTGCCACTTTAGAAGAGGTTATCAATCTTTCCTACCACCTGCTTGTCCACCATTGGGAAGGTGGGGCTCCTGCTTCTCTTTGAGACCTGGAGGTGGTCCAGCTACTGCTGCTCCGGGCCCCGAGCCTTCCATCTGCCCACCCAGAGTCATGCCTGAGTTAGGGAATCACTATGTTTGTGTCTCATTTTTTTTCCTCATGAACACAACCTGGTGCCTGGGGATGGAGTTGGTGGTATCTTTTGACCCTTGTTCATGGTGCACTCAACTAGCAGTCCTTCATGTTCCAGATGCTGCTGTGTGGGGCGGGGGCAGGGCTTGTGTGCCCGCTGCAGGGGCTGAGCGGAGACCGAAGGCCTGGAAGAAGTGGACTGTGTGTGCCAAGTCCCAGACGCAGGAGGCTCCGCCCTTGTGAGATGGGCACCGATGGGCCTGCGCGATAGAGGAAGCACAGGGGGGCCATGTCCTGACAGGTGGCAGGGGCAAAGCCGAGGCTGGTCTGGGAGTGGGCCACTGACTGTGTCGGATGCTGGTGAGCAGGAGCTGTGTGCTGGCCGTGGTGCTGACCCCCGTGATGGTGGGATCCCACCCTTGTTGGGGGGACAGCCTGATTCAGGGAACAAGAAGAGTAGAGACAATCCCTTCATGAAAGAGGGAAGCAGAGGAGATACATGATAAGGGGTTTGGTCTAGAGGAATGGGTATAAAAGGGGAAGGGTTCAAAGGCTTCCTGTAAGTGGAGAACTTGTGGCATGAGCACTTCCGCTGTTGTGGAGGGAACCAGGTGAAGTAGGCAGGGGGCTGCTGCTCAAGAGATCCGCATTCATGGAGCCCCAGAGAAAGGGTGTTCGGGGGGAGACTTGGGTAGCACCTGATAATGAGAGGAGGGATGAAGCTTGAGATCAGAGCTTAGTCTAAGGAAGGGGGTGATGATAGTGACTGTACCCTGAAAACAGGGACTATAATCCTTCCAAGGGCTCATGGAATACTTGCGAAAACTTACCATATGATAGAAAAATATCAAATTTGAAAAAGTTAATTCCAGTGTTTTGTTGGTGATGTAAAATGCAAAGTAGAAAATAACAAATCAAAACTGAAAACTTCTTATACTTGGAAGTTCAAGTCTAAAAAAACAACAATAAACCTCTCTTTTAGTTCCAAGGTTAAATTGCAGGAGTTCTTTAAAAAAAAAAAAAAATCGTAACACATTAGAACTAATCATTCACAGCTAAGGCAACGTTCAGGGAAATTGTGTAGACTGAAATTCTTATCAATAAAAATAGAAAAAATTTAAAAAAAAGTAGAAAAAATTAAGCATGTAAATCCAATTTAAAAAATAAAGGAAAGCAGGAGGGAATGAAATTAAAGACAGAAGTTAATGAATTAGAAAACCAACGACACTCATAAACTCAGCAGTGGTTTTCTTAACCATAAAACAGGTTAAGACACTAGGTACTCTCGTGGGGAAAAATTGTTTAAGAATGAAGAGAAATGAGGGGTGCCTGGGTAGCTCAGTCAGTTGAGCATTCGACTCTTGATTTCAGCTCAGGTCATGATCCCAGGGTTGTAAGATTGTGCCCCATATAGGACTCCGTGCTGAGCGTGGAGCCTGGTTAAGATTCCCCTCTCGCCACCCCCCCCCCAAAATTAATAAAAAAAAATTCTAAAGGATGAAGAAAAATAGAATACATTTGTATTAGTTGATATGTGTAGAACAAACTAAGATATACAAACTAATAACTGTAATTGGGGGTGGGGAGCTGGGAACTTGGAAGATAGAGGGGGAGGTTTATCACATAGCTCAACATTTTTTTTTGACTTTTATTTTTGTAATCCATTTTATTTTTTTATAATTTACATCCAAGTTAGCACATGGTGCAAAAATGATTTCAGGAGTAGATTCCTTAGTGCCCCTTACCCATTTAGCCCATCCCCCCTCCCAAAACCCCTCCAGCAACCCTCAGTTTGTTCTCCATATTTATGAGTCTCTTCTGTTTTGTCCCCCTCCCTCTTTTTATATTTTTGCTTCCCTTCCCTTATGTCCGTCTGTTTTGTATCTTAGAGTCCTCATATGAGTGAAGTATTATGATATTTGTCTTTCTCTGACTAATTTCGCTTAGCATAATACCCTCCAGTTCCATTCATGTAGCTGCAAATGTCAAGATTTCCTTCTTTGTGATTGCTGAGTAATACTCCATTGTATATATACACCACATCTTTATCCATTCATCCATCGATGGACATTTGGGCTCTTTCCATACTTTGGCTATTGTTGATAGTGCTGCTATAGACATTGGGGTGCATATGTCCCTTCGAAACAGCACACCTGTATCCCTTGGATAAATACCTAGTAGTGCAATTGCTGGGTCGTAGGGTAGCTCTTTTTAATTTTTTGAGGAATCACCATAGTGTTTTCCAGAGTGGCTGCATCAGCTTGCATTTCCACCAACAATGCAAAAGAGATCCTCTTTCTCTGCATCCTCACCAACATCTGTTGTCACCCGAGTTGTTAATGTTAGCCATTCTCACAGGTGTGAAGTGGTATCTCATTGGGGTTTTGATTTGATTGGGGTTTTGATTCCCTGATGATGAGTAATGTTGAGCATTTTTTCATGTGTCGAACATCTGGATGTCTTCTTTGGAGAAGTGTCTATTCATGTCTTTTGCCCATTTCTTCACTGGATTATCTGTTTTTTGGGGTGTTTGATAAGTTCTCTGTAGATTTTGGATACTAACCCTTTATCTGGTATGTCGTTTGCAAATATGTTCTACCATTCCATTAGTTACCTTTTAGTTTTGCTGATTGTTTCCTTTGCTGTGCAGAAGCTTTTTATTTTGACAAGGTCCCAATAGTTCATTTTTGTTTGTTTCCCTTGCCTCCGGAGACGTGTTGAGTAAGAAGTTGCTGCGGCCGAGGTCAAAGGGGTTTTTGCCTGCTTTCTCCTCGAGGATTTTGATGGCCTCCTGTCTTACATTGAGGTCTTTCATCCATTTTCAGTTTATTTTTGTGTATGGTGTAAGAAAGTTGTTCGGGTTCGTTCTTCTGCATGTCGCTGTCCAGTTTTCCCAGCACCACTTGCTGAAGAGACTGTCTTCATTCCATTAGATATTTTTTCCTGCTTTGTCAAAGATGAGTTGGCCATATGTTTGTGGGTGCATTTCTGGGTTCTCTCTTCTGTTCCATTGATCTGAGTATCTGTTTTTGTGTCACTTTTGTTTTTTTGACTTTTACACAAGATGAATACATTGCCAGTTCAAAACTGTTTACTATCTTAAGGGTTTTTAAAAGGAAGAGGTGAGTGTACCCTAGAGGCTGGTATGGCAGGTTGTGGAAGAGGCTGGCGGGGCCTGGGGGGTGTTGGGAGAGCAAATACCCAGGGTATGGCTGTTTTTTCAGAGGCTCACTGTGAAGGGCAGGATAGCGGCTGGGGGAGGGAATCTTGTCCCTCTCAGGCCTGGGGGACCCAACTGATGGGGGAAATGGTGCTCTAGCCAGTGGGGGAGTGTTTCACTTGAACCTGGGGGATGGGTGCTGCTAGCCTGAGGCAGGAAGAACAAGGTGATCTGCTGGGGAGTGGGAGCCCAACAGCAGGTGATGGGCGAGCGGGTCTCTAAAGCTGGGTTGAAGGGTAGGTACTCTATCTCGCGGGTAGGGGGCGTCAGAGACCCTGCGTAGCATTTGACTTAGCGGAAGCTGTTCTGTAAAGGTAGATGCATACTGGTGACCTTGACAGGGGAAAGAAGCAGAGTGAGCTCTAGGAAGCTGTGAGGTCCCTGTGCTTCCACATCAGCTAGTGCTGGTCTGGACCCATCGCGGGGAGGACAGGAGTTGGCAGTGAAAGCACCAAGGAGATGGGGACCAGGGACTGGTTGGTACTGGGAGGGGGGCACATCTGGCTGTAGTTTTAGATCTGTCAGCTCAGGTAGGGTACAAGTACCTCGAAGGCCCCTATCACCCCACCCCTCCCTTCCCTGCCTTCTTCCCTTATCACCAGGTTTTGTTGGTTTTGGCTTCTGTTTTTCCCAGGCTTTGAAATCAACTTCATCAAATCTCGGAGCAGCAACATGCTGGTGCCCTATGACTACTCATCAGTGATGCACTATGGGAGGTGAGGACCCCCTTTCCTTTTCTACGTTCCTTCCTTCTACATTGCCCAGCCAGCCCCCGCTGTGATCTGGATTCAGGTCCCCACCTACTGGGTTTCAGACTTGCCTTCAGCCGGCGTGGGCTGCCCACCATCACACCGCTCTGGGCTCCCAGTGTCCACATTGGCCAGCGATGGAACCTGAGCACCTCGGACATCACACGGGTCCTCAGGCTTTATGACTGCAGCCCAAGTGGCCAAAGTCCCCGTGGGAGAGGTGAGTGACTTGAGAAATTGGAAGGATCCTATATTGAGGTGGTGTCAGTGAGGGTGAAGTGGGGGACTGAGGCTGCAGGACAAAATCACTGGGGTTACCACAAGACATGTAAAACAAAATATGTGAAAATGATCACGCAGGATTAAGAACCCTTAGGAATAGAGGTCCCTTTCTTAACCCTAACATGAGTATCTTCCAAAAACCCAGAGCAAAAATCATTTTTAATGTTAAAGCACTAAACTTAGGACCAAAACAGGTTTTTTTCCACTGTTGTCCCATCTATTCCATACTGTAGTGAAGGTCTTAGCCATTGCAGTATGGCAAGAAAAAAAATTAAAAATCTGAGTATTGGGAAGGAGGCAAAACTGTCACTATTCACAGACGATGATTCTCTACATTGAAAGCAACCAAACCTATTAAATTATTGGAAGCAAAAGGATGTTAAAAGGTAGATGTATAGAAACAGAATTTCTTTTTTTTTTAATGTTTATTTTTGAGACCGCGAGTGCAAGTGGGGGAGGGACAGAGAGAGAGGGAGACACAGAATCCGAAGCAGGCTCCAGGCTCTGAGCTGTCAGCCCAGAGCCTGACGTGGGGCTTGAACTCACGAACCGTGAGATCATGACCTGAGTCGAAGTTGGACGCTTACCTGACTGAGCCCCCCAGGCTCTTAAATGAGACACAAAGCAAACCATAAAACTGCAAAGATTCATAAATCCAACTACATTAGTAACTGTCTATCATATACTCTATGATAACTACTACTTCTGTAATGACATAATTACTTATCAAGACAAAGTGAAAATACAAGTTACAAATCAGAACTCTTGCAACCCATAACTAACTGTATCTAAAATACATGATATATATTACATATTAATATATAATAATATAGATAAACACATGCTGAGCAAAATACAAAGCAGGAAAAAGGGCAAGAGACCTAACGGGGGGAAAAAACCAAATGGGAAATAAACACAAGACCATCAACCTTATTCATAATTGAGGAAATGGCAAGCGAAGACCACAATGTTACCACTTTTTTACCCCTTAAATTGGCAGAAATCTAAAAACTTGATAATACCCGATACTAATAAGAAAATGGAGTAATGTCCTGTCCATACCCTGTGGACAGGAGTATAAATTGCTACAGCCACTTTGGTGAACAGTTTGACTTTTTTTTTTTTTATTCTTTTTTTACTTTTTAGAGGGTTTAATTGACTTGGCCAATGTCCCATAACCAGTAAGTGGCACGTGAACACCCCCCGAGGTAACCATGGCTCTATGCTCTCTCTAGGGTTGCCTAGTCTGGAAATTTTACGTAAATGGAATTATAGGATACGTGATCTTTTGTGACTGGCTTCTTCATGTTTTCAAAGCTCATCCATATTGCAACCTATAGAAGCACTTCATTATTGTCAAATGATACTCCAACTTGGATGGATGAGCTACGTTTTGTCCGTTCATCAGTTGAAGGACGTTTGGGTTACTTCAACTTTCTGGCTATTATGATTCACGTTACCATGAATGTTTGTTTACAGGAACTTATGTGAACCTATGTCTTTTCCTTTGGATATATGCTTACGAGTAGATTGCTGGGTCCTAGGGTAACTCCAGATTGAATTGCTAAATTGTTTTCCGAATTGGTTGTATCATTTTTCACTCTCACAAGCAGCGTGCGAAGGTTCCAACTTCTCCATGCCCTTGCCAACACTAGCTATTATCTATCCTTTTATTTCTGTCCTCGGTATGAAATGGCAGCTCATTGGCGTTTTGATTTGCACTGCATACAGATGATTGGCCATCTGTATATCTTCAAAGAAGTGGGTTTTGATCCTTTTACCTGTTTTTCATTTGAGTTAGCTTTCTATTGCTGAGTTGAAAGTGTTCTTTGTGCATTCTAGATACATGTCCCTTATCAGACCTATCATTTGCAAATATTTTCTCACATTCTCTAGGTTGATGGTGTCCTTTGAATGCAAACATTTTTAATTTTGATGGGGTCCGATTTACCTGTTCTTTTACTGTGGTTTTGGTGTCCTATCTGAGTAGCCTTTGCCTAAGCCAAGTTCATGAAGATTTAATCCTAAATCTTTTGCATGTGACTTTTGCTACCCAGTTCTAGCACTATTTTTTGTTGTTGTTGTTTATTTATTTTTTAGAGAGCATGCAGAAGTCGGTGGGGGTGGGGGAAGAGGGAGACAGAAGTAGGCTCTGTGCTGAGAATGGAGAGTCCGATGTGGGACTCAAACTCACAAATCATGAGATCATGACCTGAGCTGAAGTTGGATGCTTAACCAACTGAGCCACCCAGGTGCCCCTCTAGCACCATTTCTTAGACTATTCTTTCCCATACATAATATCAAATATTACATACTTTTTGAAGTTAATAAGTATAAGATAATGTGGCAAGAGCTTTGTGGGTAACTATTGTTGAGGTTGGACTATTAGGAGAAATGAAATTGGGAAGTGGCTGGAAGGGGCTGTAGGTCTAGGGAAGGTTTACCATGATGGTAGACATTCAAGCATGCTTGGATGCTGAAATAACCCAATGGAGAAAGAGAAAGGTTGGATTCAGAGGGCAGAAGGATGCATATCTAGAACATTTGGGTAGGAGATGCCCTTGGTGGATAGGTCTCCAAGGATATGTCTGAGCTTCGTTGGTCCTAATGAGAAGGAAGACAGGTGCAGACCTAAATTTGCATGTGGGTCTTGAGGTGCAGATTCATGCACTTCTGAGGGCTTTGGTCACAGAGAATGACATGAAGTCACCAGCCTCGAGGCTGGGGAGAAGGGGATGGATGTGAAGGGAAAGGGTGTGATGTTGCCGACTGGGCTGCGGGAGAAGAAACCAGCTAGAGATACCCTGCAGGGCTGTGGGTGGTGCTGGGGCAGCCAGGTGGAGGCATGGCATAGGTTGGTGACTTGGTTCTCCAGGACTGGGGTTTTGTGGGCAGGTGTGACAGAGGGGACGGTGCTTGAGGCGTAATTGCAGTGAAAGTGTGTGGAGCCCAAGTCAGATGAGGAGAACGGTCGGGAAGTGAGGAGCTTGTAAGCAGGAAGACCTCGGCGTCCCTGCGCTCGAGGGGCTAGATCGTTGTGATATTTAAACAAGCGGGCTGGAAATATAGGCGTGGGCTGCCAGGAACCGAGACTTCTGCAGTGGTGGTTTCTGGTACTGACCAGGTCTGATGGGGAGCAGGGAATGAACTGTGAGATCAGTGGGACCAGGGGGGAGAAGAGTCGCCGTTTGAAGCCGATCAGCTCTGATTTGGTCAGTATCTGGTTTTTTTTTATTTTTATTTTTATTTTTTTAACATTTATTTATTTTTGAGAGACCGAGCATGGGTGGGGGAGGGGCAGAGAGAGAGAGAGAGAAGGAGACAGAATCTGAAGCAGGCTGCAGGCTCTGAGCAAGCTGTCAGCACAGAGCCTGATGCGGGGCTCGAACCCACAGACTGTGAGATCATGACCTGGGCCGAGGTCGGATGCTCAACCGACTGAGCCACCCAGGCGCCGCCCCCTCCCCCCCCCGCCACGGTCAGGGTCTGTTGATGGAAGGGTGGGCTCATCATGAAGCCTTCAGCGCCTGGGCAGGGGTGATGGGTGAGAGGCAGCACTGAGAGGGTGGAGGGGCCTGGCCAGATAACTTGGGCTTAAGATGAAGAGGTTTACAAAGCAGTGGGTGGCAGCAGTGGTCCAGGAGAGGCAGCGAAGAGCAAGGAGAGCCTGTCTCACTAAGGACATGGGCCCGACAGGGCTCAGTAATGTCCTCCTGATGCTCTGGGTTTGGCAGGTGGTTGCAAATGCAGGAAAAGTTCTGTAGGAGGCTTCAGACATGGGGTGGTGAGAGCAGGGTGTCCCTCAGTACAGAGGACCCCAGGAGGTGTCGGAATGGCGAGGGCTGCAGTGCTTTCCGCCCTCAGCTATCTGGTGGCTTGACCATCAGCAGCTCGGGGGTATGAGTGGGAGACCATGGAAGAGAGCCCGAGGGCCTTTGTGGTGGTGACTGAGGAGTTCTGTGGTCCTTGTCTTTAAGTGTGGGTTGAGAATTTGGGTCTTGAAAGCGTTAAGCAGGGGCGAGGCACGTTATCTCTGATGAGCTGAGCTATCCGTATGAACGAAACTGAAGGTCACTCTGGCTCTCTACAGCTGGGCCACACGTTTTCCTGCTGTGTTTCCCGGCCATAACCTCCTGTCTTTCCTGCTTCAGGGTTCCAGCCCCACAGCGATGGTAGGAGCCCTACTCCTGCTTCTAGACCATACCTGCAGCAGCTTCTGAAGGCATTGTCGGCAGAATCTGGGCGCCCCGACCCCAGTGGCTCCAAGGCTAGAGCCCAGCGCATTGTTGCAGGGCCTGGAGAGAGCCCACGTAGCTGGAAGCTCCCTGCGCTGAGAAAGTTGGGTGTGGGGGCCTCTGCAAGGCTGCTTCAGACCCCAGCTTCCTCCCTAAACTCCAGGCCTGGAGCAGACTTTCCTGGTTTGGCTCTAGAGAGGTCCTGGCTGGCCCAAGTGCCCTCTGTATCACTCACTGCTTCTCCGGAAGCAGAAGACCAGCCAGGACCCATCCAGGAGGCTTTGGGGAGCAGCTCTCCCAGGAGCACATGTACCTGAAAGTCCTTTCAGGGGGATGTGCAGAAGTTGAGCCTGTGGCTTCTGTCCCCAAGTGCGAAGGGCATCTCTGTCTAGAGTAGCCCCTAGCCCCCTCCGGGCAGTACCCTGTCTTCGAGCCTCAATCTGGCTACCCTGTGTGAGGCCTGGGACTCTCCCTCTGCCCCTTTCTTCTCCATATGTTCTCCTAAGGGCTTCTAGGGACTAGGGGCTTCTAAGGGACTTCTAGGTTTATCCGGGGAAGGTAGGCCAGTCAAGAGCTGCCTGGTTCTGCCTGCTTTCAACTTCTGCCCTAGTCCCGGAGGCTGCTGGGAAGGGGAGGTGACATTCTCTAGGGCTCCAGGGCCAGGGGTCTGGAAAGGGGGGCAGAGGCAGGCTCCAGCCCTGAAGTCCCCTGGGAATCATTCTGTAGGTGAGTCACAGCCTTCCCAGCATGCTAAGGTACTGCCTCTGTCTCTCCCTTGGGCCAGGACTTGCAGGGGAGCCCATGGCTCGTGGGAGAAGTCTCCCATCCCTGATGTCTGGGTGCTAGGAGTGTTGTCCTGCGGCTGTAACCTGCATCCCTATTCCCCAGGAGGCTTTCAGCTTGCTCCCCTGCAGTGCAGGAAGGTTCTAGAGGCAGGGATGCCACTCCATGGGGCGACGAGGAAGGGTTGGAGGCACCCTCTAACACTGCACAATGGGGAAACTCAGCAAGAATGTGAGGCCCCTGAACATAGGACTCAAAGCTCCTTCCCAGCCTGCTCTGCTTTCCAAGAACCCTTCCCTTCCACACAGGGACTTGGCCAGAGGAGGCCCTGGAAGGTGTGAAGGGGCTGTAGGGGAGGGGGCTGGTCACCCTGCTTATCTTCCTTCAGCAAAGCCCTATTCCTGGCTCCTGCTTCCTGTGTGAGGGCTGTTCCAGGAATGAATAAGGTCTCCACATGGGCTGACAGGCCAGGAGCACCGCCCCCCCCCCCCCACCCCCAGAGCTGGAGTGGCACCATCCTTATGAACTGTCAGAAGCCCCAGGAAGCCCTGCCTGGAGGGAAGTAGGGGCCTGTGCCCTGGCCCCGTGGGGCCAAGTTCCTCACATGTTTTGGGGGAAGGCAAAAATAAAATTGGGTACTTGCTCCAGGAGCTAGGTACTGGGCTGTGCCTGAGTGCATTTTAACCCTGCCGACTGACCTGGGAGGGGCCCTCAGGTGGTTACACCCACTTTCTTGGGGTGGAGAGCGGGGAAGCAGAGGGTCAGCAGCGCAGGGCTGAGGCTTGCTGTGCTTGAGTTTGGGGAAGAGCGTGGCCTTTGCCAGCCTCCTGGGCCGAGTCGGGGTAGGGGGGCATCCTTGCAGGAGCCTGGAGCCTCTGCCCTCAGTCTCTCTTGGGTTTCAGTCTTGAGTTCAAGGGATTTTCTCAGACTGAACAGGGGCCTGGTCTCAGGGATTAGCCTTAGGGAAGGACCGTCGGGTGGGGGAAACGCTGTCCCTCTGCTTGCCCCCCGGACACGAGGGGAGGACTGTCTGAGTTTAAAGTGGGTGACGTGCTCCTCGCAGGGTGACAGCTCCCCTGGGAGATTCCCAAGCAAAGATCGAGAATGTAATGTAGTGCCCCAGCCTATCAGAGAAATGAGTGTGGCCGCCTTAGCATCTCTGGGTCTAAGTAGTGGAGCCAGGCCTCTGGTTCTGGGCTGGGGGTTCTCGGTGGTCACCCTACGTCAGAGCAGGTGAAGTGCTGGGTGACCACGAGGAGGCCCTCCCCGTTCTTAGAGGCTGCCCGTGATGAGCCTCCGTTAGGATATGGCTTTCGGTCTCAGAATTTGGGCTCTCCAGAGGGTGGGGCTGGCCGAGCCCGGCAGCTCAAGGGGAAGAGTGTTTTGCCCTCTTCTTTGGGGGTGATCAGGGATGAGGCTGCCCTTGTCGTTCCCCCATGGAGCCACCTATCACTACAGCTCCCCTTTTGCAGGCCTGTTCCACAGGCGCCACCCTGCCCCTGGGGTCCAGCCCCTGGAGCCCTGGCATGAGGGGTGTGCTGTGGCTGGGGCCCTGGGCTGTCACCCTGGTCTGTGGCCTATTCCCCAATCCCCAGGCACATAACTATATGGGCTCACTCATCAATTTGTTCACTCATTCGACAGAATCGGTTGTATTACATGCCAGGCTGGCTCGGCTATAGGCACCAGGAGTAACACGGTGGGCAAGGCAGGGTTTCTATTCTTGTGGAGGTTATTTGGGGGGTGGGAGAGGGATGGGCCGTGATTAGATAAATAAGGACAGTGATTAAGTAAGATTGGTAAATGATTGGGGGGGGGCATTCCTTTAGGTTCGTATTTCAACTGGGACCCAAATGATAGGAGGGACTACCTTATAAAAAAAAAATCCAAAGAAATAGCCAGTGCAAAGGCCCTAAGGCACGAAGAAGGAAGGGGTGATGGGAGGGGTGAAATGAGGTGGGATGGGGGATGTTGGCAGAGCAAGGTGAGTGAGGGATGGTTTTATTCCACGAGCAACAGGGAGCAGCCACTGGAGGGTTCTAAGTAGGGGAGGGGCAAGATCCAAGATTTAAAAAAAATTAAAAAAAAAATCACTCTGGATGCTCCGTGGAAAATAGACCGGAAGCAGGGAGAACAGTTGGAAGCCACTAACTACGGTTGTACAAACCAGAGTGATGGGGACTGTGGAAATGGGCAGAAGTGGATGCTTCTGGAGTATGTTTTGGAGGTTGAGGCAACCACACTTGTGACTGACGCAGGCGTGAGGGCCCCACATACAGCACCGAGACCTCAGGAGAGGAGAGAGTGTGTGGGCCGAATGAGCCTGGAGTTCAGGGCTGGAGATGTAGTTTGGGGAGTCCTCAGCCTCTAGGTGGGAGCTGTGGAGCTAGAGGAAACTACCAAGAGGAGTTTGGGGCCAGAAGAAAAGGGACCCCAGGACTGAACAGCGGTGCTGCGACATTTAGGCCAGGGTCTCTCCGTCTCCGCGTTACTAGTGTTTTGTGTCATAGTTGTCGTGGGGGCCGTCCTGTACGTTGTAAGGTGTTTAGCAGGGCCCTTGGCCACTACCCACGAGATGCCAGTAGCTTCCCCTTCCTCTTGTGACAATCGAGAAATCTCTTCAAGTGCCAGATTGCCAAATGTCCCTGGAGGAGAAGGGGCAAAAACCACTCTCCGTGAGAATCGGTGATTGGGAGTTTTGGGGGAGAAGAGGGGCCTGAGAAGGAAGGGGTGACCCGTGAGGAGGGAGTCAGGCCTGCAGTGTCCCCAGGGTGGGCAAGAGTCTGTCGTCTAAAATGTTGCTGAGAAAATTAAGAGGACACACTCGGGCATGAGTCCCGAATGACCCACCAGCAGTAGATTCAGCCGAGGACAGGGTGCAGGTGCCCCATGGAGGGTCAAGGAGAGAATGTGAGGGGTTAGAGACCGTGCAGCAAAGAGTTTGAGAAGCCAGAAGCTACAGAGGACATAGAGGGCTTTCCAGGGCAGGGCCTGGCCCTGTAGCAGGGGAGGAGTGACCGTGGAGGGTGATAATTGCAGGAGCAGAGTCCTGGGGGATAGGAGAGGGTTCGGGACACACACGAAGGACTTGCCCTCGGAGCAGAGATGGAGCTCGGATGCAGGCGCTTGTGGGGGTGACTTCCTGCCTAATGGCTTTCATCTTCTAAGTCCGAGGCAAAGTCACAGCTTGGAGGGGGGGAGGGCGTGCGGGGCGAGGAGGAGGAGAGGGATGTGGATTCTGAAGAGTGGGAAAGGTGAGCACATTAGAGAAGTCTGGAGATCTGTGGTCCTGACTTTAAAGCGAGGCCAGTGGATGCAATGAATGTTTTGCACCGGAAAGAGCAGCTGTTGGGGTAAAAGCTGGGGGGGAGGGGTGATTTAGGTCTGACCAGGGTTGGGGTTTTGTCGGGTGAGGTGTGATGGAGGAGAGGGTGGTGGCCTTACATTATAGAGGGCGTGGCTCAAGGGCCTGGGAAGGTCAAGGGGTTGGGTCACACAGGGTGGGGGTTCGGGGGATTTGAAAGGTTGCGGCTACTGGGGAAAGCTGGGGTGCGAAGCCCAGTTGGGCGTCGTCCCTGCGGAACCCTGGCACAGGAGAATCTGGGGCCGGTGTCCTCTCTCGGACCCGGAGAAGTGGCTCCAGCGCGATCAGCTAAGGTGGCACATCTCTTGCTGTGCTCTCACAGTTAGGGATGGGACAGCTGTCCCTCTTCTTTGGAAAAGATGGTGCGAGGTCAACTTCCCCCCCACCCCCGGCCCCTCTTCCCAAGGGCACCCCTCGGGGACGCCTTCATTTGGCCCTACCTTCAGAAAGGCTCCTGTGGAGGTCATCCGTGGACGCCAGGCTGCCACTCCCCCTCGTCATTCAGCAATCTTGGCCAGGTACTGGGGACAGAGAAGGGATGTGTGCTCCAGCGGACGGTGGGGGAGGGGTGCGTGATGCAGCAAACCCATCCACCCCCACCTCAGTACCTCTCTGAGCGTGAAAGCGGTACTGTGGACGTAGCATCAAAGAACTTGAAAAGCAGTGTCTCTTTCTCTCTGCGAGGGCAGTGGGTGAAAGGTGAGTGGACCTTGGAGAGTCGGGGAGGGGGGGTGGTGCCAGCCCCTGGGAAGGACTGGAGATGTGGGAGCTCAGGGCTTGCCCAGGGACCAACAGGTAGCCTGGTGGGGCCGGGAAGGCAGGCCAGTGCCCATCACGGCCTTCCTCTCCCACCACAGGTGGCTGGGTGCTCCTGGCTGGGTCCGGGATTGAGTCCTGCCAGCCCTGGTGGAAGTGGTCAGATCCAGTTGGGGAAGAGCTGAAGGAAAGCCCTGCTAAGGCTCTGATTCATGCGGGGCTGGGCAGAGCAGGCAGTACTGGAAGGTGCATGCGGGGGATGTGGAAGCTGCAGAGAAGAGGGGGAATCAAGTCATAGGATGGTCTCCACTGCCCCAAGAGCCAGCTGCACATCTTGGAGGTGGCAGCAGGTGACACCCTGGGGCTGTGTCTCACAGATGCCTGTAGACTCTCCCTGGCTCCCTCCCCCCTCCCCTGCTCCCCGCCCCAGGCTTGTGCCCATTAGGGCGTGACACTTGGTAGATCCAGAGCTGCCCCTTCAGTGAAGACCCAGTGGGGGGGGGGGGGGGGGAAGGAGCAGGGGAGAGAGTCTGAGCAGCCCTGGCTTCAGCTCCTTCAGGGTCCTGGCAGCCTCACCTTTCAAGGAAAACTTGGGCCAGGAGACAAAAGGCTGATGCTGATTGCAGTGTTGGGAGATACCCAGTGCCCCCCCCCCCCAGTCTGAGTATGGTGGGAGAGAATGAAAAAGTGGTCCCTCTTAATGTCCCTATGGGCCACCACAACGCTCAGACTCCTCAGCCCCCTCCGCCCCTGGGACAGGGAGTCTCGGAGACAAGGCAGGAAACTACCTAAGTGGCTGCTTTCCAAGTTCCGGTGGCCACCCCTCAGTCCTCCCTCAGGGAAGGGGCTACCGAGGCTTCTCCATCCCTGGCAACCTCAGGGCCCAGGCCTATCAGCCTAGCCCAGCCGGTGGGAGGGATGTGTCCATAAAAACCTGTCTCTGGAGGAGGTGAGACAGGCTGGCTGCCCTCTCCCACCATCAGGCTGTCGGGCGATCCACCTAAGAAAACAGCTGAGTAGAATGGCAGGAGGCAGGGGCGGACTTGTACGGAGGAACCCCGCCACCCCCTGCCGTGTGAGCCTGGGTAGGGGTGAGATATTGTCTGTGGGCACTGAGCGGTCATTCCCTGGTCCCGTGAAGATGGAACAGTCAGGAAGGGAGGTGCAGTATGCGTGCTGTCTCGAGGCCTGGTCCTCTGGAGGAGGCCCACTTTCAGCAGTGGCTCGAGGCTTATTTATACAGAGGATGTCATGCAGAGCTGTGGGCTATAAATATGGGGCCTGGCTCTAGCCTGGGGTTATAGCGTCAGGGGCTCCAGAAGCGGTGAAAAAATGTGCCCTTGAGGCTGCCCAGCCTGACGCTGGTGGCAGCAGCCACAGGGAGAGTGAGTAGGGTGAGGGTGCCAGACGGGGCTCCTTCCACAGCCACTCCAAGAGGGTGTGCAGCAGATATGTGGGGGGTGCAGGAATGGAGGGGGGTGGTGTCAAAACACAAAGGGATGCTTCTCCCTTCATAGCTTCCCCTGACACCTACTTTTTCTCTGAGCTGTGTTAAGAAGACCCCACCCTTGCCTGAGTCTCCATTGCTGCTGCTGAGAGTGGAGTCCAAGCCAGTTTTCCTCTTACCTCTTTGCCCTTAGTGGAGGAAACCGAGGCAGCTGCGGGGAAACAGAAACACTGAAGTCCTAAATCTTGGAGCACTGGCTTGCCCCACCGACCTTGGGAGCCTTTTCCGTGCGCCCCCCAGAACGCGGCGAGGACGCGGGTCTCCCGGCTGGCCGCGGACTATCGCCACACGCGGGCGGCGGCAGGGGGCGCTCGCAACCTGCCACGCGCGCCTCCCTGGGCTCCGCAAGCCCGACGGAATCCGCTCCGGGAGAGACAGCATTTGGGGAAGGGGTTCCAAGGCAGTCTTCCCGCTCCCCCAACTCCTACTCGGCTTCCTTCGCGGGCACCGGGTAGGAGGGGGTGGTTCATTATGTTCCGGTGGCCCCAATCCACCCACCCACCCACCCACCCTCTCCTTGGGGCTCCTGGGCGGCGCGGGGAGAGATCAGCTGGCGCCCACCGTCCTAGATCCTGGTGCTCGGACCCGGTCTGCAGGAAGAGAGGACCCTCCCGGGTCCCAGCGCCCCGTGCGCACCCATCCTTCCACTTCTGCAAACGTCCTTCCCGGAGTCCCGAAGACCCCAGACGCGGATCTCTGGCCTTCCGTGGCGCGGAGGCCAGGAGGCAAAGGGGTAGGAGCGCCAGGGCGGAGGCCCTCGAGGAGGGCGGGCTGCTGCCGGCCGGTCCTCCCGCTAGGCGCACCTTCCACCCATCCGTGGTCTGCCGCCCGCCCCGCCTCCCTCCCCTCCTCCTACTCCCGCCTCCCGTCTCCTCCCTCCTCCGGCGCGCTCGCTCTCCTCCCATTCCCCTGCGCGGCGGACTGCTTGCAAGCGCGGCTCGCGGCCAGAGCCAGCGAGCGGAACGGGCGCCTCGGCTGCTGCGCCTCCTCCGAGAACCGGTGGCGCGCCCCCCTTCCCCCCAACGCCGGGCCTGCCGGGTCCCGGGTCCCAGCGTGCGTCCAGCAGCTTCGTAGCGGGAGGGCGCAACTTTCCCCCGGTCCCGGGCGGGGCGGGGACGGCAGCGGGACAACTTGGAAAACTTCTCCGGAGAGGACGGCAGGGACGCCGGGTGTCGGTGGAAGAGGATGTAGGAGGGCGGTGGCTGGCCCCAGGCATCCCTCCGTCTCCTTGGCCGGGTTCGGCCTGGCCATGGGGCTCCAGCGCCTTGTGCGCCGCCAGGGGGTCGATCCCCCCTTCTAGACTAGCTGCGTAGGACAGTACCCTCTCCGGCTGAGCACGCTCTGGGCGAGCAGCGACCCCTCTGGCCGCGTCCCGCCCCGTCATGGACCACCAGGAGCCCTACTCGGTGCAGGCCACCGCGGCCATCGCGGCGGTCATCACGTTCCTCATCCTTTTCACCATCTTTGGCAACGCGCTGGTCATCTTGGCTGTGTTGACGAGTCGCTCGCTGCGCGCCCCGCAGAACCTGTTCCTAGTGTCGCTGGCCGCCGCCGACATCCTGGTGGCCACGCTCATCATCCCTTTCTCGCTGGCCAACGAGCTGCTGGGCTACTGGTACTTCCGGCGCACGTGGTGTGAGGTGTACTTGGCGCTCGACGTGCTCTTCTGTACCTCGTCCATCGTGCACCTGTGCGCCATCAGCCTGGACAGGTACTGGGCCGTGAGTCGGGCGCTGGAGTACAACTCCAAGCGCACCCCACGCCGCATCAAGTGCATCATCCTCACCGTGTGGCTCATCGCAGCTGTCATCTCCCTGCCGCCGCTTATCTACAAGGGCGACCAGGGGCCCCAGCCTCGTGGGCGCCCGCAGTGCAAACTTAACCAAGAGGCCTGGTACATCCTGGCCTCTAGCATCGGATCTTTCTTTGCACCCTGCCTCATCATGATCCTGGTCTACCTGCGCATCTACCTGATCGCCAAGCGCAGCCACCGCAGAGGTCCCAGGGCCAAGGGCCGCCCTAGGGAGGGTGAGTCTAAGCAGCCCCGCCCCGTCCCTACTGGAACTTCAACCAAAATGCCAACCCTGGCCTCTCTGGCTGCTTCTGGAGAGGCCAATGGTCACTCCGAGCCCACTGGGGAGAAGGAGGAGGGGGAGACCCCTGAAGATCCTGCGACCCCTGCCTTGCCACCCAGCTGGTCAGCCCTTCCCAACTCAGGCCAGGGTCGGAAGGAAGGCGTTTGTGGGGCATCTCCAGAGGAAGAAGCTGAGGAGGAGGAGGAAGAGTGTGAGCCTCAGGCCTTGCCAGCATCTCCTGCCTCCGCCTGTAGCCCACCCCTGCAGCAGCCACAGGGGTCCCGGGTGCTGGCAACACTACGTGGCCAGGTGCTCCTGGGCAGGGGCGTGGGCACCTCGAGCGGGCAGTGGTGGCGGCGGCGGGCGCAGCTGACTCGGGAGAAGCGGTTCACCTTTGTGCTGGCCGTGGTCATCGGCGTTTTTGTGCTCTGCTGGTTCCCCTTCTTCTTCAGCTACAGCCTGGGTGCCATCTGCCCACAGCACTGCAAGGTGCCCCATGGCCTCTTCCAGTTCTTCTTCTGGATCGGCTACTGCAACAGCTCGCTGAACCCCGTCATCTATACCATCTTTAACCAGGACTTTCGCCGTGCCTTCCGAAGGATCCTTTGCCGCCAGTGGACCCAGACGGCATGGTGAGCCACCTGCCCGCCACCCGTGTGGGGTTGGTGCCAGGCGGCACCAGGGCCACTCTGATTCTTGCCCTATTTTATGTGGCCACCTCCCTGGGGCTTTCTGGTCCCTGCCTGGGTCCTGCAGGCTTCATCTTGGGAGCCCCCTGGGAGGGGCAGGGGCCGGGGTGCTGTTCACAGGGGTCCAGCTGAGGCCTCCGATTGCTGGCTTGGCTGTGGGGGGACATCTTCTCTACCCCCGTGAACACAGGCCCACGGATGAGGCTTGGACCTTCCTGAACATAGCCAAGGCTGGGCCAGATAGAGCACTTCTCTCCCAATGCCCCAGACCCCTGCAAGCCCATGGGTGGGCTTTCCTTCCTTAAGGACCCTTTGTTCCCTGGCTGGTCACTTGCTTGTGGCGTTTTTGTTTCTCATCTTCCCCGGGTAAAGAGCAGGAAGCCAGCCTTCCACTTTTCCCAGGAGGACCCGCTGCTGAGGAGGAAGAGGCAGAAACGAGGGATCCACGTTGGGCGCCCATGGTCCCCATCAGGCACTGGGTGGGGAGTTAACGGCCTGGCCCTGTTTCTGGTCCTTCTTCCCTCTCCCCCTACCTTTAGATTTGTAGCTCCTTTAAAGGCCAGAACCTTCTCTGGAATCGTTTTCCTTACCTGGCAGCCCTCTGGCAGGCGGGTGTGTGCCAGCAGAGGCCTCGCCTTGGTGGGGTGGTCTGGAGGTCTGGCCTCTGCCTCGACGGGAGATCCCTGATCACTAGCATTCACCCCCTGCAAAAACCTGGCGACAATGGCTTGCCGCCTACTTGCTGCAGGGAGATGAAAGGCTTTGCGGAAAGCTTTGAGCTCCGTGGGGGAACGCACTAGAGAACCAGAAAATATGATTATTTGGAGATATAAAAATCCCCTTTCTCTGTCTTTACCACCACCTGTCTTCCTGTAGACTTTTTGTTCTGCGCCTGGGGTGCGGGAATTCTTACCCCAAACTGGAAGTGGGGAATGGTAGAGAGAACCAACTACTTCACTTAAAGGATTTCTTCGAGAACACGTTCTTGTGCCTGCAAGGGTTTAGTTGTTATGCTGCATGACAGCTCCTCGACATTTCACCCGCGACACCGAGAGGGTTTTCGGTGGCCTGGGCCCCCCCCCCCCCCAACGGGGGACAAGTCTTTTGTCATCAAGCAGGCAAATTGTTTCCCCAAGATGGCCCAAAATACCCACCCCATCAGAACAATCTGAGATGAGAGTCTGTGGTGGGTGACAGGGCCCCCAGGCAGGCGCTGGGGCTGGAACGGGCGAGTGAGGGCCCTGTGGACTCCTTCAGGAGCCTTCCACCAGAGCGCCCAGGCGGCTCTCCAAGCCCCACGTGGGTCCCTGTGATGTGTAACTGATCCTACCTTGGGTGGGGGCCGGCTGGCCATCTCTGACCCAGCCATGTTGCTTCACCCCACTGATGAGGCTCCAGGGGCCTCTCCTCTCCTGGTTCTCTCCCCAACCCCAGGACCTAGCACCCAGAAGACTTGGGAGCATTGGAAGGATGTTTTCCAGTCTTCTCCAAGGAGCTCCTGGCTTCAGCATTAAGCCAGCGGGCATCTAGCATGGGGGGTAGGGCTGAGCAGCCAAGGCACTGTTGGCACTCTGAGGGGCCCGGCCGGATTTGGAGAGCTTTCTGGGGTGGAGAGAATGGAGGAGACCAAAGAGAGTCCTTTCTGGGGAGAGGGGCTGTCTAGCTCCTTCTTACAGTCTCATTGTGAGGCCAGGGCATTGCCTTGGGGGGAGGCTGGGGAGGCTGGGCCCAGGGGAGTGGCTGACTTGTGACATCTGCTGACTGGTCTTGCGTGTGTCCCGGGAGACTCCTGCAATTATTGCCTGTGGCCCCCTTGTTGTGATATGCAGGTATTTTTTTTTTTAAGTCTGAGCTATTTTATCAATAAAGGATATTTTGTAATAAGCAAGCTGTGTCCTTGTTGCCCAAGGGCTGCCGGGAGTAATTATTTCTCAGCTACTTGAATAGCATCTGTAAGCATGGGCTCCCTCCCAGGGCCAGTTGCCCTTTCCTCCCCTAGGTACCTGGTACCTATCCACCTGCCTGTCTGCTTTGTCCATTCCGCGTCCCTTATCATTGCCAGTCAGTGGGACGAGAGTGGCCAGAGAAGCCTGAGACTGGCTGCCTGGCAAGGGAAGAAAAGGAGGGCTTCCCGGAGGAGGGGGCCTTGGGGCTGGGTCTTGGGGGAAGAGCAAGGGTACACCAAGAAACAAGACAGGAAAGGTGTTTCGGGCAGAGGACAGCACGCGCCAAGGGTGCGTTTGGGGGATTTGTGATAGTTTGAGAGTCAGTCTAAAGCCAGCCCCGCCTCGCGGTCAGGTGCAGCAGCTGGGGGCCAGAGGAGGTAGTTGGACAGCACCCACGGGAGGCGGGAGGAACACGGGGAGGAAGGCAGGACTGTCACTCTGCAGAATGTTTTCAGCTGCTGTCTTCGGCGAGGGCAAGAGTGGAATAGAACCGCTCTGCTCCAGGCTCTTTGACGCTAAGATTCAGTTACGAATATCAGAGCTGGAGGACCTGTGGACGTCACTCCTATCAATCTCATTTCCCAGAGGAGGCCTCGGAGGCCCCAGAGCCACCATGTGAGTTGGGTAAGGAGTTGAGTCGGGGATCCCATCCCACCTCCGTGAGGGCAGCCTCTGGGGCCCGTATCAGGTTGGCCCGGTTCTGAGGGCCAGGGAGGCCAGCAGGCTGGGGGCAGGGGCAGGACCCAGGGAGGCGCGAGGGCTGGGAGGGAAGGGCAAAGGGAGGAGCAGTGAGGCCCCAGGGTCTGGTGGTGGGTGGCCATCTCCCATAAACAGGATTCACACTTTCCTGGGGCCATGGCTTCCTCCATGGGCAACGGATGGAGACTCCTACATATCTACCATCACTGGTGAACGTTGGGGAGGGACAGTGGGCTTCATCGAGGACTTGGTAAGAAAGCCACACTCGGTGGGGCGCCCGGGTGGCTCAGTCGGTTAAGCGTCGACTTCGGCTCAGGTCATGATCTCGCGGTTTGTGGGTTCGAGCCCCGCGTTGGGCTCTGTGCGGACAGCTCAGAGCCTGGAGCCTGCTTCCGATTCTGTGTCTCCCCTCTCTCTGCCCCTCCCCTGCTCATGCTCTGTCTCTCAATAATAAATAAACATTAAAAATAAATAAATAAATAAACAAACAAACAAACAAACAAGCCACACTCGCCCGGGAGGAGCTGCCAGCAATTCCTACCCGTCTGCGTTCCCAGCGCCAAAGCCGGGAGGCTTGATGGGGTTAGATTAAAGAAGTTCATTTGTTTCCATTGACCGAGCCAATCAGTCTTCTGGCACTTCGTCCGATTACCTTGTTTAATCCTTATGCCCACTGCGTAAAAGAAGGATCTGCCCATTTTTCTCAGGGGAAACAGAGGCTCAGAAAGCTGTGACGGCTTGACAGAGGTCACCAGTTGCAAGCTCTTTCCACTGGGCCACACTGTTTTACCTGAGGGTCTGTGGGAGGCAGGCCCCTGTGGCTGGGGGAAGAGCTCCCTGCCCAGTCTCTGGCGCTGGTGGCAGAAAATGAGCCCTTCTGGAGCTGGACTTCTGGCAGTCCAGTTTGAACACGTTACCTTAATTCTCCCAACCTTGCTGGGTGTGGCCGTTTTTACCAAGGAGGAAACTGAGGCCCCAGGTCACCCGGCTGGGCCCCCCGAACCACAAAGCGTTAAAATGCAGGTGCGGAAGAGTTGTGGTTCCAGCTCTCTCTCGGTGGCGCTGGCCGTTCGGGGATTCCGCAACTGCACCTGGCTGGAATCGACAGGCGGCCGTGCTGCGATGGGCTGCTTGTGCCTGTCACTGCTGCAGACTATGTGAGTGATGGTATGTGTTTCACAGGTTTTCCATTCCTGACAGCTCAGTCTAAACCCCGAATTTTAGTAAAGAAATGACTGAGGCCCAGGGAGCGATGGCTTGCCTTGGACCCCCACCCCCACAGCCACGTGGCGGCAGACGTGGCTGCCCTGTCACCGTGCCTGCCGTTCCAAGCCTTCACACTGAAGGGATAGCATCTAGACTCAAGGAATGACAGCACGGGTTCAGGAAACGTCCCCTGACAGCCGGCTGCGTGCCAGGGCCAGGGCTGGGCTCATCCCCGTTGTGCTACTTTATGCAGTTCTCAGATCCTCAGAGTCTGAGGATCAGAGTCCTGGGTCGCACAGTTAACAGGTGGTGCAGCTGGAGCTCAATCCCAGGACCCCCGGCTCCCAGGCTGCCTTCTCCTCCTCTTACCGCCGCCCCCCCCATTCCTGCTGTTCTGTGTGAACAGCACCTACGTTTGATTTCACCCTGAGCCCATCTGAGGGTTAGTTTGTTGAGGAGGTGGGCTCAGAGCAGCAGAGATGGGGGGGGGGCGGTATAGCACGCCTCCGCCCAGGAATAATCCCCCAAACACCTTGAAGGTGAGGGTGGGGGGACAGAAGGCAGCAGGGAGGCTTGGCAGTTCACCAGGTGGATGTGAGCTGTCTCGCCAGGGCGCGTCTACCTTCTGCGGACCTTTCTAGCTTCTGTCTTAGGACGACCTTGACAAAGGGAGGGACCAACCGAGAAGGCCGTTAAAGAAGCGGCGGAAGACATCTCCCCTCCAGTTTCACTCAGCGTGTAAGAATCTGGGTCCCTGGATCGCAGGGGATACCCTTGAAAGGGAGTTCAATCTCAGCCTCTGCCTCGGGCCAGCTGCTGAGAAATTCAGGTCCGCTGGAAATTCCTCTTTGGAACATTTCTGCGGGAGGGACACCCCCAATCCGCCTGCTCAAAAGGCACCTGTGCCCCTAGGGCCGACTGACCTGCCTCCAAGGCTCAAGGTGGAGCTCAAGGGGGAGGGAGTTTGTGAGGTCATTAGGCCCCTGCAACTCCCATCCTCCGCGTGACCTCCCTTTTCTGTGTGTGGGGGGCGGTGCCGAGAACGGGATGTGAGACCTCGCTCAGCTACGGCCTGCAGATGGGGTTGCTGCTGGCTGGGCCCGAAGAGCCCTCTGTCCAGGTGAAGCTGGTACTCGGCGATCTTCCGCTTCCCCGCTGCTGGCCAGGCGTTCTGCCTGGAGGGCCTGGTCGCTGTGCGCGGCAGGGCTGGTGTGGGACTTCGTGCCCGTGAAAATCGCACTGGGTGGGGGGGTGCTGGGGAGGCCGGGGTCATGCTCTGCCTTTGTCTGCCTTTGTCTGCATTTGTCGGGCTGCCCAAGCAGGGCTTGGTTCTTCTTGGGGCTTCACTGTCCCTGCCTGCCCACGAGGGGTTGACTCCATGGTCAACCATGGGTTGACCTAGCTTGAGGCTCCATCTCTGCCCTGCCCCCAGCTTTCTGGAAAACCCACATTCCGAGGGTGGGGAAGCAGGCCTCGGGCCTTCCCAGCCCGGCAGAGCCCCTGCCCTGTGCTGGCTGGAGGATCTCCCCCCAGCAGAGACCTCACGGCTTTGTGGGGGGTGATCTCCCTGCCTGCGGGTACCTCCGTGAGAGCCGGAGCTGGGCAGGGGTGGGAAGCTCTGCTCACGGTTGTTAGCAGGAGAGGCGGGAGCACTCAGCTAAAATTAGATTCTGGGATTCTTCGTGCTCCTGCATCCGTCCGTCCTTCCGTCCGGCGTGGGGACGGCTGTTGTCAGCACGCCAGGGCTGGAAGGAGCCTGGATGTCAGCTTGCACCCTCCCCAGGGCTTGCCGGCTCTGATCTTCTCACACCCTCGCCTGGCCTTTGGCCAAAGGCTCCTGCCCTTGGTGTGGCCTTGTGGCCATCTATCGATTAGCAGTGATTTAAAAGGAAGAGTGCCCTCCCCCCTTAATACCCACTCCCTCCCCCTGGGATTTTACCCCCCCCCTTCCTTCCTCTCTCCCCTCCTCTCCTGGCCCTTCCCACTTCCGGGTCCTCAGAGGCTTCTCCCCCTTCCCTGAGTGTCCCCTCTGCCTCCTGCTGAACCTCTGACTTCTGCCTCCCCCTTGGGGACGGTCCTGGCTCTTCATGGGACCTGCAGGCTCCATGGACCATTGTGGTTGCAAGGGGACCAGAACATACTAGAGACTAAAAAAGAGCCTCCCTCCCTGGCAGTTTGGGGCTATTTCTGGCCCTGCTGTAGCCCTCTGGGGTCCCTGGCGCTCTGGTGGCTGGGGGGGGGAAGGTGCTGGGCCCCAGCCCCAGGATGCAATGGTCTTAATCTTTGATTTCCCTGGGGAGGGGGCAGGCCCCTTCTGGAGCTGGGGGTGGGCCCTCCAACCTGAGGGCAGCCAAGGCTCAGATGGAATGCCACTACCTCTGCTCCCGTGGGGGCCTGGGCTGCTTTAGGAGGGAAGAGGGCCAGACCATGGTAGTGTGGGTGGCAGTGTGGAGTCCCGGTGTGCCTGTCATCCCCATTCCCACCGCAGGCTGGCTGCAGCTGGGAGACAGGGAGCGTGGGAGGCTGTCTGAGCCTGCTGCTGGGGTCCCTGGACACTGAAGTGGGGGGGGGGGCAAGGGTTAAATCCAGCCCTCCCTCCCAGGCTCCACTAGGTCCCCGGTGCTCTTGGTCAGGTGCCGCTGTGACACTGCTGTCCTGGCTACAAATTTGGACAGGCTATGGCCTCTCCATCCCATGCTGGCCTGGCAGCTGGAGTTATGGTGGGTGCAAGACTGGTGACTGCCGGAAGGATTCCCTCAGCTGTTTCTGAAGCATTGGCCAGGGTCCAGCGGCTTGGGTCATGGTCCCAGTAGGGCCATCAAATTGCTCGGTGACCTTGGGCAAATCCCTTCCCTTCTCTGGGCTTCAAATTCCTCGTTGTCAGATAAAGGAGTCGGTCGGATTGGAGCATGTTCAAGTCATGTCCTGGGTTCTGCCCTAAGAACCGTGGAGCAGGGGCAGGGAGAGAAAGGGGCCCAGTCAGTGGCTTCCTGTCCCCACTTCACCCCTGCTTTTTTCTACCTATCCATTTTTAGGAAGCAACTCCCCCTTCCCGCCCACCAGGCTTCCTCCTCTGGGGGCCCCTATGACCTCCATCCCCTTCCTACCCCAGGCTCACGTAACACACGTCAGCCACCTCCTTTGCAGGGAGGTCCCAGCAAAATCTCACCGGCGTGAACTTCAGAAGGGCCGCCTCGGAAGACATTCCTCCATGGCAGGCTGGGGGCTGGTGGCATGGGGGTGGACACGTGCCTGTGGTGTGGCAGAGGCCAGCCCTTGTTTTATGTTGGGTCTAAAGAAAGGCAGGGAGGGGCACCTGGGTGGCTCAGTCGGTTGAGTGTCTGACTTCGGCTCAGGTCATGGTCTCACCATTCAGTTCATGGGATTGAGCCCCGGGTTGGGCTCTGTGCCGACAGCGTGGAGGCTGCTTGGGATTCTCTCTCTCTCTCTCTCTCTCTCTCTCTCTCCCTCTCTCTCTCTCTCTCTCTCTCTCTCTCTCTGTGTGTCTCTGTCTCTTCCCCTCCCCCAGTTCTCCCTTTCTCTCCAAAATAAATAAACATTAAAAAAAAGGTGGGGAAGGGGAAGGGACGTGGGTGAGGTCCCCTGGGAGAAGGGCTCCTGGAGAAACCATGCTGCCATAGGGTCAGGACCAGAATGACACAGAGAGAGGAAGCCCACGTTAACCCCAGCTGCGGTGCGTGTGCCTTCCGCCTTCGGACGACGGAAGCTGAGGGCAGAGGGGGTGCCTGTGCTCCCCTCACAGCCCGGCACAGAGCGCACCAGGCAACATTGCTGATTGCGTGCGTTTTCCCAGGAAACTGGGGCAGCGTTGGCCTTAGTCACCTAAGGCTGGGGCCCCTGTGCTCTGGGAATGAATCTCTGATGTGGGGGCTTAATCGTTCTGTTTTGTTTTGTGTTCCAGAGTTTCCTAGAGAAATTCTGTTGGAAGGTTCGATGCTGGTCTTGGCTGAGCTAGGCGCGGGAGAACTGTCCTGCGGTGCGGGCGAAGCACCAGGACATCCCAGGAGGTGGTGGCAGGGACCTGTCCAGGAGTGTGGGAGCCTAGACGCGGCCGGTCAGAGAGAGGACAGGTAGAGAGAGCACACCGGTTGGATCATCCCACTGGCAACGTGAAAAGGGTACTGACTTTGTCGTCAAACCTGGCTTTGTTGCCTGTGGGCCACGTGGCCTCAGGCAAACCGCCAAACCTCTCTGAGCCTCAGTTTCCCCCCATTTCAAGTGGTAGGTTAACTACATTAGGATTGGAGAGGTGTGCTGAGAGGTAGACGTGTGTAGAAAAGGTCCTGAAAGAGTGCCCGGGAGTGGCAGGGCCAGTCTGATTATTCCTCTCAAAGTCCAGGTCCTTTTCAAGGTAAGCTAGTAGAACCCCTGGTCCCCGGTGCCCCCTGAGTCACCGCTCAGCAGCCTGATGGAAGGAGGGTGGGCTCTGTGCCCTGGAAGATGGCCCCCTCTGGCATAGGGAGTCTGCTCTTTCTACCTTCCCTCACCCCTTCCTTCCCTGGGCTCCAAAAGCCTCTCCCACCAAGAGCTTCTGCCAAGCTCTTTCCAGGGTATAGCTGGGAAGGGAAGGTCCTCAGGTGAATGTGTTAAATGTAGCATGTGTATACCTACCCCTCTACTGCTGTGTGCATGGCAGACGTCAGCTTTGGAACCCAGAACTCCCTATGCACTGAGACAAGCCCACAGGCAGTGCCAGCCAGGCATCCTCCAACAGCAGCAGCTGCTGTGCGAGATGAAACCCATTTGCCCCTCAGGGTGGGGAGAACCCTTGTTCTGGGCAGGCGTGGGGGAAAGGGCTGCCCGGCCTGATGGCAGGGGAGCCATTGAGGGCGGGAAGGAGGGCCGTTTCTGGAGACCTCTAGGATTTCTGCAGCCGCCACAGCAGCAGGACCCAGGGGTTGAACGTCCGGGCCCGGGAGAACCCCAGAGACTGAGAAGATTGCACAGTTGCCAGCAGAGGGAATGGGGCCAGGCAACATGGCAGAGGTTGGGTGAAAGTGGGGGCTTCTTGGGCCAGCACACCTTGGCCTGGGCCAGAGATGGGCAGGAAGAGTGGGAAAGGGGTGCAGGGGCACTAGGAGGTCTTATTCTCTCGAGAGTGTGTAAAGGAAGGCAAGGATGGTTCAAGAGTCACCCAGCCCCCGCAGTTGAATGGCCTATTCTGCTGCTTGTGAGTTCAATCACCTGGTTGGAGCGGATGGTGTTGCTTCCTGTGTTCCAGACTTTGGGCCCGATTTCCTCCACCTGCAGAGCACGAGGTCACCCTGCAGCCCCCATCCCCCAGTGTGCATCCGTGTGGCCGTGTGCTGAGCCTTCCCTGGCCCCTCCTAACATGTATCCCGTTTTCCCGCTGGAAGTTTCCTCAGCACTTATGACCAGCTAGCATCCTGGATATTTCACTTACCTGTCTGCTCCTTGTCATTGTCCCCTACTGGAATGTAAGCTCCCTGTGGGCTGTGATGGTTAACTCTCCCGTCCGCCGTGGATCCTAGGCCTGACTGTGCCCGACAAACAGTGAAAATGTAAGGACTGGCCTGGTTGGCCAGTTGCCCTTAACGCAGTCTCCAGGGTTATTAAAATATCCTTGGAAATGTGGTGAGGGGAAGAAAACCATATTTATGAGAATTCCTTCCAGGGAGGGAGGAAGAGTGGGCAGGAGGGTGGGAGGTGAGAGCCTCAAGGGATGGTCTCGAACAGTAACGGGTGTTGGTTGTTGGCTGAGCCACTTTTGGGGGCCGGGGGGGGGCGTGAGTCCCCCCACAGCATAGCTTTGGTTTGGCTGGGTGGACTGAACAAGTCTGGGGCCCGGGGGGAACTTCTGGGGCCTGTGGAGGTGGGTAGAGGCTGCCCCCAGTAATGCCCTCCACCCCCCACCCTCTGCCCTATGCCCATCTTGGCTGTAGTCACAGGCTGGACAGCTGGTCCAGGATGAGTAATTTCGAGGACCTGTGTCTAAGAGAGAGACAACACCACACTGCACCCTAGGGGTGAGGTGGGGGGCTCCTGGGGGGACCCAGTGGGCAAGGAAGAGGCCCCCGGCACCAAGGTTACAGAGCACAGAGGGAGGCAGTACAGAATAGGACACTCAGTATTCTAGGAGGGAAGGCGGGGCGGGGGACCTTGGTGAGGGCAGGAAGCCAGGAAGGAGGCCTGCGGGAGGGCTGCGCTCTGCTGAGGACTGATGGCTGGCGTCTCAGGCAGGAGGGGGACGGAAGGGGGAACAGGGGGGCAGAATACTGTCCCCGCTATGGCTTGGGTGTGGGTTTGCTCACGATCTGAGGTGCCTTCTGGCCCTAGGATGCACCCCAGGGGCAGGGGACAGGGCGGGGTGAGGCCCAGGGCCAGCAGCCCTGCTCCAGAGGCAGCTGACTAAAAATAAGTCGGGATGTCAGGGTCTCCTGGCTCCAGGAAGTGGGGAAGAATGATGAGTGTCAGGAGGAGGAGGAGGCAAAGGGGAGGAGACAGTCACAGCTGAAGGCGGCCAACAAACTTGTTTGTTTATTTTCTTCTCTCTGGCCTGAAGTCTCTCAGCTGGCTGCTCCCTGGGTTTGGGTGAGGGGCACTGGCCTCCATGGACCTGCGGGCCTCCCCAGACTCCTGGCTACATGCGGAGGACCCCGTTTCCCATGCATTCCTTTGAGTGCATCAAACCCTGTGCATCCAATTTCATTTCTACCCTTTCATTCTGCAGATGCAGAAACCAGGCCCAGGTAGCTTAGGCTCTTGTCTCAGTCACTTGGGTGGCTTTGCCTGGAGCCACAGCTGAGCCCAGGTCTCCTTGCGGCGGGGTGGGGTGGGGGGAGGGCTTCTGCAGGGGGCTTCAGCCCAGATAGGGCACCAACACCCACACGGCTCTTAGAATGAGGGGCGATGTGAGGGTCTGCGATGAAAAAGGCTGCTCTGCAGGTGTGGTAACAGGCCTGTGGGTATGACACCGGCCGCCCCACAATTCTTCAGGGTTTACACGGCCCCCACCTTAGCCCCCCTGCCAGGCTTGCTGATACCTTGGGGGCATGGTGTGTCTTCCCCTCCACCCTGCGCTCCGGGGGCTGGGAGGGCTTTTCAGATGCCAGGGTAAATGTGGAGGGCCCTCTCCCCTCCTTCCTCTCCTCACGCCAAAGAGCCCCTGTTGTGGCGAACCCTGACCACCCAGAGGTCATGGTCCCCTTGGCTGTCCTTGAGCCTCCGTGCCGGGCCACTCTTGCTCTGCCGAATGCCTGTTGCTTCACCTGTGCCCCTGTGGTCACGGTCGGGCCGGGCAGCGTGAGAGGGCAGCGAGGTCCTCAGGAGGGGGCTGGGCTCAGGTCCTGTGCCACCTGAGGCTGCAGGGACAGGCCTGCATCCCAGGGCTGTTGGAAAGGGCCCAGGGTTGCCAAGCAGCTTGCAGGAGGGACCCCTGTGCAAGGCTGTCAGCCCCCTTTATTCCCTCGCCTTCATTTCTCCTCCTCCTCTTCTTCCTTTGTTTCTCCAGGTCTGTTCATACATTCTCTAGAAGGGCTCAGAATCCTCAGTCTTGCCTCACTGACCACAGCTCCAGCCCATGAGCGCCCCCGTTCCCCTCTCTCACTCACATGCACGTGCAAGCACACCCTCCTTCCCCCTCAACAGCCCCACTCCCTGGTGGCAGGCAGCCCAGAGCCTCTGGAAGCCCGGAGCCCCTTGGCCCTCTCCCCTCCCAGCTGGGTCATGCTCCAGTCCTGGCTAGCCTTTCTAGATTCTGGGGGTTATTTTAGGGAAGCCCTGATCTGGGTCTCATCCTTGAGGAGGCTCCCTTGGGATGGGCCTGGGGGTGTTAAGAGGGCCCCTGCTGTCACCCTGCCGCCAGCCAGGGAGGGCTCTGGGCCCACCGCATGGAGCCCTGAAGGCATGTGAAAGGCCAGAGCCTCATCCTCCCAGAGACTGGGATCACTAACAAACATGCCCTCCTTCCGAGGCCAAGCATGCGCTTCCTGCTGCCCTACGATTGCCTGGCTAGGGCCAGGCCACTCCCTCCCCTGCTCTGGGAGCTGGGATGTCCCACCCCCCCCTCAGCCTGGTAGCCCTGAGGTAGACATCTGTCTGGAGGCTCTCTGGACGTGAGGCTAATGGCCCAGAGGACGCGAACAGAAAGTGCAGCTGTGGACATCACGGCTTCCTGGTGGGGGCTGCTGTGGGCCGCAGGGAGCCTCCTGGGAGCCTTGGCCTCTGAGCTTCCCCAAGCCCCCAGGCTCAGGAGCACGACACACAGAGCCCAGGCCCTGCACTCACCGCGCAAGCAAGCTCCCGAAATTCTCGCAATCCTGGGGTATCCAGCTTGATCAGGCCTGGAGCAGCCCCAGAGCGGATAGCTGCTCGTTAACAGGGCATCTGTTCCCGACCAAAAGGGGTTCTTGGGCAAGTCTCTTCTCTGTGAGCCTGTGTTCTCAGCTACAAGATAGAAGGATCTCAAGACAAAACGGAATGTCTGTAGAGAGCATTTTCTGAACATTTTCTGAAATGCCCCCTCCCCGTCTCGCCCACAAACGCTGTCTCTGACCCTTTCCGGCAGATGCCGGAGGGTGAGATGCTCTGGAATAGCCTGTCTCTAGGCCGACCTAGGACCGGCCTTGGTCCCAGGAATCATCTGGGGAGCGGCTGCGCGGAGGAGCAACGCTGCATTCCGATCCTGGCTTATTTGCTATGTGACCTCATGAAAGTTTCTCAACTTGTCCGAGTCTTGTATTGTCATCTGCAATATGGCGTCCCTGCTGTACCTCACCCAGAGGGTCGTGGGGAAAGTTACGTTGAAATGCTTGTCACAGAGACGGTGCCTGTGTTTGCCGGGAGGACTAGGTAACCTGGGGACGTGGGTGTCGTTCAGAAGGTCAGCTCCGGGGCAGACTTTTGAACTGGAAAGTTCCCGGCTAGGCAGAGAGGTAAGGGTGTGGGCTGGGGCAGGGGCAGATGGGGGCCCAGGGCTGCCTCCAAGACCACCCCCTCCCTCTCTGGGCTGCTGCACCAGCTAGGACTGCTACCTCTTCTCTGTTATTCACCAGTAATTACCCTAAATGCTACATCTGTTGTCATGACAACATATTACCCATCCTTAGGTAAAAGCCCTATTTGCAGGGGAGTCAGGCTCTCTCCAGCTCCCTGGGCTCCATCATCGTCCCTGCAGCACCCCCCCAACCCACCCACCTCAGGGTTCCCCAGCTGTCCCCCTCTCTCCCTCCCTCCCATTTTGTCCTTTCAGAGAGGTCACTCCTGTTTTCGAAATTTCCAGAATTTTCCTGTTACTTTTGTTTTTGGTCTCACTTTGTGACTGTGGGTCTCATCTCTCCTTCCTTCTCCCCTTGTCTTTCCTTTTCCCGGATCCTGAGATTCTTTCTTGGTTTCTGTCTGTCTCCCTCTCTCTGCTTGTCTGTGTGTCTCTCTCCCTCCTTCTCCTCCCCACCCTTGAGTGCAGCAGGGATAGCATGAAGGGGGGGACAGGGGGCCTGCTGGATGGGTCTGCAGGGGCCTCGGGAAGCCTATGGGGCTGTGTGGCCTGGGCATAGGTGAGCCCAGGTTAGGCATGCCCCAAGAACCCCCCAGCCTATAAGGTGTGTGGCCAGAAGGCTTCCAGCTACTTCTGGAAAAGTGTGGGCCAAAGGTGCTGCTTTGGCCCCTTTGCTTACTCCTCCCTGACCTCCACCAACCCCTGCCTTTGGACTGTCCCTCTCTGGAACCCCAGTTCAAATGCTCTCCTGACTGGGGACCTGCACACTTACTGAGTGCCCCCTACACGCTCAGCACCATTGGAAGAATGTCTGTATAAGAAACCTTGCAACAGCTCCAGGAGGTAAGTGGTACTATTGTGTTGTACAGGCCGGGAAGTGAAAGGTCAGAGGAGTCAAGGAAGTTGCTCAAGGCCGCACAGCCGGCCAATGGAGGAGGCTAGACTTGAAATTCCTTTCCATAGCAGTGCTCTTCACCATGGTGCTCCAGTAACACTATTTATGTTCACTACGTGTCAGGTGCTGTGCATTTAGTAACATGTGGAACACATTTAGCCCTCACGGCAACCCTGTAATTTGGGACCGTGAATGTCTATTTTACCAATGAGGGAATCAGGGCACAGAGAGGCTAAGTAACTTTCTCAAGGTCACTCTGTAGTCAGAGGTGTGCCGGCACTTGAACCCAGGTCTTTGTGCCGAGCCTGGGCTCTTAACCCCGAGTGCTGTTGCTACCCTCTTCCTCTCCTAGGGGGAGGGGGCCGCAGAGGAGCAGGACAAGGACATGGGCTTCACATGCATACAAGTCCCTCCTCTCCCCCTCCCCCTGAGCCCCTGTAAAGTTCCCTCCAGGCCCAGCCAGGGATGCTTTGGGGAAGCAGAGGAGGAAGCCGTGTAGGAAGAGGCAGCACCCTCTTTTTTGCTGGGTTCCATGCAAGGGCAGGAGGGAGTTCTAGATGACCAGGAGAGGCCCACAAATCCTATAGGTCCCGTGGGCCTCCCAGGTGACCACAGCACCCCACAGGCACCCCCGGGGCTCTCCCCACTGGACCCAATACCCCAGGACCTTGAGGCGCAGGAAGACTGATGTGGCCGGGAGCCTGAATCAGGCCTGTGAGGCGCCGGCGTCTGCACGCTCTCCTGGCCTGGGCACAGCCCTTCTTGCCCTGTTGTTCCGGTCCCTAGAGAGCGTCTTGGGCCTTGGAACATGCTGTCCCAGAGTGCGGCTGTCGGGATGATGGAAAGGCAGGTTATTTTTAACAGTGGAGACTCACTCCCGGACAGAGCCTCTTCCTCATGGGGGGGAAGAGACCTCGAGGCAGGGTGGGGACCAAAACGTCAGGTGCTTCTGCCTTCTCCTGGCCCTCCCTTCTCTTTCACTCCCCAGCCTGTGAATCTCTGGCTGCCAACCATGAGGGAGGGCCTGGTGGCGGTGGGGCCTCAGAGGTGCCCCCCCCCCACCACTGGAAACCACAGGTCTGGGAGCTGGTCAGAACTGGTGCTAAGCCGGCACTACCCGGAGGCCAGGCCTGCCTCATCCCAGCAGTCCCGGACCCCCTGTCTTTCTGTGCCCCCAAGGGACTTAGCTCATTCTCAAAGTCCCCCAGCTTTCCTCAGCTTGAGCTGGAACCCCTCTATGATGGAGTGTGGGCCCCACGGCGTCCCCGACTTCTTCAGACATCTCAGAGCTCACTCCTACCGGTCCTGACACCCCGTTCATTGGGTCCTACACTGAGCCAGGCGTGTGTTGAACACCTGACCTGGGTTCCTTCTCCCCTGCGAATCATTCATCCGGCTGAGGATGGGTGGAAATGCCTTACTCACTCCCATCTGGCTGCTGAACTTTTCAGTTCTTAGAATGACCCTCTCCCGCCCTCCTGTGTCCCTACTTCGAGGTGTCCTTTTAGGACTTTCAAAGGACATGCCATTACTTCTCACAGAGCATCATATGAGAGCAGCTTGCTGCCTGGAGTGAGTGAGCACCAGGCCAGGGGGCCAGGACTTGGTTTCTGCCCCGCTCTGCCACCACTCCTGTCGGGCGGAATGAGTTCCTCCTCCTGTCTCGGCCTGAGTCTTGTCACTTAGGCCAGGGTGGCGTGGGAGACCCTCCTTACCTGACACCCAGACTGAGTCCACCCTGAGTTCAGGCCCGACCAGCCAGGTCAAGGACATGCTTGCTGGGCGACTGTGACAGTCACAGCGCAACCCCCACTGCCGACCTAGCCCCCTGCAAACCCCTCTCCACTCTGCACTCAGAAGGACCATGGGTACAGCTCAAGGGCCCTTTCTGTGTATGTACATACCACCCAGAGCAAGGTACAGAGCATTCCCTTTACCCCAGAAAGTCTCTTGTCCCCCCTTCCCAGTCAGCGGTCCCCAGGAGAGAACATCATTCTGCTTTACATCACCAGAGATGAGTTTGCCTCCCGGAACTTTCATAGACATGTAACCAAAACACGTGTTCTTTTGTGTCCGGCTTCTCTTGATCAGTATAACATCTGGGCGGGCTGTCCAGGCTGTCTCAATGTTGGTCTAATACTACAGTTTATTGACTCATTCCCTGCCACTGGACATGTGGATGGTTCCCAGTTTTTGGCGACTATGAACAAAGTCAATATAGATGCTCACGGACATGTTTTTGGTGGACACAAAAGACCCATTTCTTTTGGGTGACTACCTAAGAGTAGAACTACTGGGTCATAAGATAGGCGAGGATTTAGCGTTAGTGGGTATACCAATTCCACTTCTCTCAGCCGCGGAAGAGAGTTCCTGCTGCCCCGCGTCCTCGCCAGCACGTTTGGCCAGTCTGTTGGGTGTGTAGTAGTATCTCCTTGTGGTTTTAATTTGCATTTTCCTATTGACTAATGATGTTGAGCATCTTTTCAGGTGCTTGTTGGCTACTTGGATATCTTCTTTTGTTTAAAAAAGAATTTTTTTAACATTTATTTATTTTTGAGAGACAGAGGATGAGCAGGGGAGGGGGAGAGAGAGAGAGAGAGAGAGAGAGAGAGAGAGATACAGACTCCGAAGCAGGCTGCAGTCTCTGAGCTGTCAGCACTGAGCCCAATGCGGGGCTCGAACTCCCGAACTGCAAGACCATGACCTGAGCTGAAGTCGGACGCTCAACCGACTGAGCCACCCAGGCGCCCCTGGATATCTTCTTTGGTGAAGAGTGTGTTCAAGTCTTTTTGCTCATTTAAAAAACTGGGTTGTCTTTTTCTTATCGATTTATAAGGGTTCTTTATGTACTCTGTAAGGATTTTGTCAGAAAATGTATTTTTTTATTGAGATAAAACTCACATAAGATTAACCATCTGAAAGTGTACGATTTAGTGGCGTTAAATACATTGGCAGTGTTGTGTGACCATGCCTCCTGCCACCCCTAGCAACCATGAGTCTACTTTCTGTCTCCATGGATTTACCTATTCTGGATATTTCTTGTATAGGGAATTGTACTATGTGACCCTTTGCATCCGGCATCTTTCGCTTAGCATGTTTTTTCCAGGTTCATCCTTAACTGTAACAGGTATCAGAACTCATTCCTTTTCATGGCTGATTGTTATCCCGTTGAATGGATATACTCCATTTTTTCCTTTATTTTAAAATTTAAATTTTAGTTACCACACGGTGCAATATTGGTTTCAGGAGCAGGATGCAGTGATTCATCACTTACCTACAACCCCCAGTGCTCATCACAAGTGCCCTCCTTAGTACCCATCACCCATCTAGCCCATCTCCCACCCACGTCCCTCTGTCAACCCACAGTTTGTTCTCTATCATTAAGAGTCTCTTGGGTTTTTTTTTTTTCCCCTCTCTTCTCTTGCCTCCTTCCTTCCCATGGGTTCATCTGCTTTGTTTCTTAAATTCCACATATGAGTGAAGTCATATGGCATTTGTCTTTCTCTGATTGACTTAATTCGCTTAGCATAATGCATTCCAGCTCCACTACCCTCATTGCAAATGGCAAGATTTCATTCTTTCTGATGGCTGAGTAATATTCCATCGCGTACCCACCCACCCACACACCACATCTTCTTTATTCAGTCACCAGTCGATGGACCTTTGGGCTCTCTCCATAGTTTGACTATTGTTGACAATGCTGCTATAAACATTGGGGTGCACGTACCCCTTTGAACCTGTATTTTTGTATCTTTTGGGTAAATAGCTCATAATGCGACTGCTGGATCGTAGGGTAGTTCTATTTTTAGTTTCTTGAGGAACCTCCATACTCTTCTCCAGAGCGACTGTACCAGTTTGCGTTCCCACCAGCCGTGCAAGAGGGTTCCCCTTTCTCCACATCCTCGCCCACATCTTTTGTTTCTTGTGTTGTTAGTTTTTGCCACTCTGACAGGTGTGAGGTGGTATCTCATCATGATTTTGACTTGTATTTCCCTGACAAAGAATGGTGTGGAGCATATCACATTTTTTAATCACTCGGCAGGCGAGAGACTTTTGGGTTGTTTCCACCTTTAGACTGTTGTGAATAGTACTCTTATGAACACTTGTGTACCTGTTTTCAGTTCTCCTGGGTATATATCTAGGAGTGGAATTGCTGATTCATATGGTAATTCTATGTTTCTATTTTTGAGGGACTGCCCAACTGTTCTCTAAAGCAGCTTTCCCATGTTACAATCCTACCGGCAGTGTATGAGAGTTCCGTTTCCTCCATATCCTCAACAAGACATTTACTGTTTGTTTTAAAAATTCTGACCACTGTAATGGGTGTAAAGTGGTATCTCGTTGTGGTTTTGATTTGCATTTCCCTGATGATTAGGGACGCTGAACATCTTTACGTGTGCTCATTGGTCATCTATATATCTTTTTTGGAGACATGTCTATTCAGATCTCTTGCCCGTTTTTTTAGTTGGACTATTTATCTTTTTATTATTGATTTGTAAGGTCTCTTTATATATTCTGGAAACTAGATTCTTTTGAAATCTGTAAAGATCTGATTTACAGATACCATTTCTTTTCCTTTTCTTGATGCACAAAAGTTTTTAAAATTTTTTGATGGAGCCCCGTTTGTCTCTACGTGTTCCTTTTGTTGCTTGTGCCTTCGGTGTCGTGTCTAAGAATTCATTGCCAAACCCAAGGTCATGAATATTTTCTTCCAAGAGTTTTATAAGGTTAGCCCTTACATTTACATATTTCGAGTTCATTTTTGTGTATGCTGTGAGGTAGGGGACCACCTTTGTTCTTTGGCAGGTGGATACCTAGTTATCCCCAGGACCATTTGTCAAAAAGATTATTCTTTTCTCATGGAACAATCTTGGCACCCTTGTTGCAGATCAATTAGCTGCAGACATATGGATTTATTTCTGGACTCTCAGTTCTACCCCATTAGTCTATGTGTCTATCCTTATGTCAGTACCACACTGTCTGGATTAGAAAAAGTATTTTTTTTAAGTTTATTTATTTATTTTGAGAGAGAAAGTTCATGCACATAAGCAAAGAGGGGGAGAGAGAGGGAATCCCAAGCAGGCTCTGCACTGCCAGTGCAGAGCCCGATGCGGGACTCAAACCTACCAACTGTGAGATCATGACTCGAGCTGAAATTGAGAGCCAGATGCTTAATTGGCTGAGCCACCCAGGGGTCCCTGTAAAAGTACTTTTGTTCCATCTCCCTTTCTCTCTGTTCCTTCCTCACTCATGCTCTGTCTCTGTCTCAAAAATAAATAAACATTAAAATATATATATATATATATATATATATATATATATATATATATATAAAAGGGGGGGCACCTGGGTGGCTCAGTCGGTTGAGTGTCCAACTTCAGCTCAGGTCATGATCTCGCGTTTGAAGAGTTCGAGCCCCGTGTCGGGCTCTGTACTGACGGCTCAGAGCCTGGAGCCTGCTTCGGATTCTGTATCTCCCTCTCTCTCTGTCCCTTCCTCGCTCATGCTCTGTCTCTCTCTGTCTCAAAAATAAATAAACATTAAAAACAAAAGGTACTTTTGTTCCCTGAAGAAGACAGGCTTGTCTTCTTTGCGCTTGCTGTTCCCTTTGCCTAGAATGTTCTTCCCTTCAGTGTTATGTGCCTCCTTTTTATCATGAAGATCTTCTGGAAATGTTTCCTTAGAGAGGCTTCCCTTTGTCACTCTTCACCACAGGCTGTGTTTTATTTTCCTCATAGTACTTAATTGTGTTTGAATTTGTAAACTCCATGAGAACAGAGTCTTCTCTCCTAGGTATGGGACATAAGGTGCCTGCACACAACAGGCACTTAAAATATTATTGAATGGACAGTTTATGTTCCCTAGCCTGGAACGCCCTTCCCTACCTCTGCCCTGATTTCAGTGCTCCGTATCTTTTAATATCCCATCCGAGTGCCACTTGTAGCTTTCCCAGACTGCCTTTGTTGATGGTGCTGTTGGTGCCTCTTTGTCATGGGGAAGGTTGGGCAAACCAGTCTCCTGCATTGATGGGATGCTCCCTGAGGGTAGGGCCTCACCTCTGCCTCCCCACCCATACCCCATAGCTCATATAGAGGACCCTTGCTGCGGACAGGCTCTTAGTCTCGACCCTGTCTGAGTATAGAGGACTGGAGTGAAGGCAAATTTGGGTGAGGGGCTCTTACCCAAGCTTGGTGACCATGCGTAGAAGGATTTAAGCCAAAAAGCAGAGTCAAAGATGATTTCAGAGCTTTTGGCCCCCGTGTCTAGGATGATCACCATTCTCAGGTCAGAAATGTGGAACTTAAGTGGGGGACCTGGTGTGGAAACCAACAATGAGTTCAGCTTTCCAGAAGTTGACTTGGAGGCAAAGCGGACAGACCGTTCCTGGAGGTTGCCAGGATCGCGGGCAATCGAAGTGGGAGGTGACAGAGCTGGCCCTCGAGGACCATGAGCCCTGGTGTGGTCTGTACTGGAGGCATGGGATCCCCACAACCGTGCAAGATAGGCTACGTTGGTCCATTTACATTACAGGAAGCTAACGTTCAGAGAGGTGAAGCCACCTGCCCAGGGGCACGCCGCATCCAATAAGGGGGCCAGAATGACACCCACGTCTCTGATTCCAAATGCTGCCTGTCCCGGCAAGGCAAGTGCTATGGGGTTACATCTTCCAGAGAATTGCCCTGGACCTCTGTTCCCCGGGTGCATCAGTTAAAGGCAGAGACGAGGTGGGACGAGGCTCAGATACGGAGGAGGTGGTGAGCCATAACTTCAGGCAACTGTAGCTGTCGGTGAAGGAATTCGAATATGAGGAATTTTCATTTGGGCTCAGGCCTGAAGACGAGACCTCCTTATACCAAGCTGCTGAGGTGAGTAGAGATCGTAAGACAGCACTGGGCCTCCCTTTGGCCTTTTCATACTTCTTTCGTGTCCTCTTCTGAAGTCCCACCCAGCTAACCCTTCCACCCTTCCAGGGACAGAGGGCACTCAGGGCCCATCTATAGGTGAGCCTCTCACTGCCAGCTTCCCCTGCTTCCCATCCGAGGTCCTCGCTGGCTGCTTCTGCCAGTGGAAGGCACACATCTGGTTTCCCGGTGTTCCTGGGCCACCAAGGAGGCATGTGGGCGTGGAGGTAATAACATCCTTGGCTCCATGGGGAACTGCCCACTGCGTGCAGCTCCTTTAGGGGCTGTTTTCCTTGAAGTTATTCCTGCCTTCCCTTTGCTTCTGTCCACTGGGATGGAGCCCTAAGGCCACCCATCAGCTGATGTCACCCTCCCAGATCTGAGGGGCAGCTTGCGTCCACAGGACGGATGGGACAGGGCCAGGAGGGGGGTAAACGTAGCACTTCTGGCTCTGGCCCCTGCTGCCGTGTGACCTCCGGCAAGCTCCCTGCCCTCTCTGGGCAGCAGCCCGTCGTCTGTGGATCTGGGAAGGACGGTGCTCACAAGCTGATTCATGGTGAGGTGAGGTGACGCGAGTGGAGTGTGAGAACAGGCCTGCCCGTGGCCAGCACTGGGGAACTGGGATGGTGGTTATGGCCGCCACTGTGGTTAGCTGGGAGGCCGTGAGGGAGGGTGAGGACAAGGGAGGGGAAGAGCCAGTAGCTGTGGTCAGGGGCAGGGGGCCTTCCACCACTCTGTGAGAACGCTGGGGTGGGGGCTGTGGAGAGGAGAGGGTCTAGAGGGGACAAAAAAGGCAAGGTGTTGTCACCAGGCTGCGTAGGGACAAGAAGGGGTCTGAGGAGGTTTACAGGGGCTGGAAACACCTGTCCTCCTCAGGCAATGAAGAGCCAAGATCCAGGGCCCGATGATTTACCTGCCCCACCAAGGCTTCCTCCTGGGGAGGGACACCCCCAGCCTCCCCAGCGGCCCCACCGTACCCACCCCCTTGGGTCTCGCTGCAAGGCCCTGTCCTAATGAGGCTTCTGGGAGATGGTTTCCCCGCAGGGCACACTCGATCTAGGTTAATGGCTCCTCCCTGGGCCTGAGTGATGTGCGGGCGCCTGCAATGAACAAAACGTGGTTATCGGTCCCTCTGTCCTTGCCAGCTCCCAGACACTCACAATAGAATTACAGCCACATGTCCGCCCTCCCAGAGCAAGGGCAGCCTTCCCTTAGCTGTCCTTTGGGGTGGGGCTAGGGCGTCCTGCTTAGGGCTCCTGCAGAGATCCTGTGGCCGGGCTTCCAGAATGGGCTGGGATAGAGGAGGATGAACACCGGAGTGGGGGTCCAGAGACTCAACTGTGGGTCACCATGGATCCTGGGCCGTTCACATGACTTCTTGGACTTGTTTCCTTTACCTCCCACCCCTGCCCCTCCCCTCCTACCCAGGCCGTCTTATCTCTTTAGAATCCAGACTTACCCATGGCACTTTCCTGCCTAAAGCCTGTCAGTGGCTCCTCGCTGCCTGGGGATGAAGTCCAGACACCGTGGCTGGTGCTATAGACCTTCACATTTAGCCTGCAGCCCTCTGAGGGCTAGTCCTTCCCCACCCTTGCATTTGAGCCATGCCAGTTCCTTACCTTGGAGCCAAGGTGCCCGGTTCTTCCAGAATGTGTGGGAGGCAGCAGACTATGGCTAAAGACACAGGTTCAGGGTCAATTGCTCAGGGATCAGTCGTTCAGTATCCCTGATGTCCTTGGGTTTCTCTTCTTCCTGAGCACCCAATAGACCACATTTCCTACCCCCTTTCACCCAGGCATGGATAGGGCCAATGGGAAGGGGGCAGAAGTGACACATGCCACTTCTACTTGGCCCAGAAAAGTCTCCCCTGTGCAGTTGCCAGCTCAGTTTCCACCCCGCAGCAACCTCAAAGGCCAATGGCCTAAACCTAGTGGTCCCAGAGGATGAACGGAGCCTGGGTCTCTGAGTCACAGCTTGGAGGCGGGTGCCTGACTCACACAGGACTATGAGGTGAGCAAGGAAATCAATTTGTGCTAAGCCACAGAGATTTGGGGGTTCTTTGTTATGGCAGTTCACCTACCCTAACGTACAAAAATCTTAGAGGAGTAACTGTGGGCGGGCCATTAGCAAACCACTCGGTTTTCTCATCTGTGAAATGACACAAGAATACCTACCCTGCAAAATTAGGCACTGAGATAGCGGCGGGCACTTAGTAGGGTCTCAGGAATTGAAGCCACTTGACATCATCACTAAGCCTTTGCACGTGCCATTCCTGTTGGCCTTTGCTCCCCAGCCTTCGCCACTCCGGGCCTCGCTGCTCTGGGAGGCTCTCTGAGCCCCTGTCGTGATGGCTCTCATGCCTGGGCTTGGCAGCCAGCCCGAGGACACATTCTGCTGGCCTCCTTCCCCACCGCACTATTCTTGGTTGTCTCTCTGTCTGTCCATCTCCAGACTGGGCATGCCAGCAGCCTGTGCAGAGCCTGTCACAAAGCAGGCCCACAAATGGCTTTTTTGTTTGTAAGATGGGGCTTGTCCTGCCCGTCTCTCAGGCTAGGGGCTGAGTCTGGAAGGTGAACGAGGCCCCGCGTGGCAAACTGCTTCAGAAAACGGAAAAGCCTGTCCAGGACTTTTGGGGGTCGGTTCCTGGGCCCAGAGCACCCCCTGTCTCTTGCCTTGGCCCCACTCCCAGGAGCCCTATCCCCTGAAGTTCCTCTGTTTGCCTTGGCTCGCTCTGTCTCTGAGACCTGAGGACAGCAGTTGCCCAGGTGGCTGGCCCCAACCAGAGCTCAGGTGAGACCTGTACCTGGGACAAGAGCCACGCCCCAGACCCTGACGGCTGCTGGCCAGAGGTGGTTGAGGACAGGTGAGTTTGACCAGAGCCTGGTCAACCATGCCAGCTGCTGGATCCTCCCTCATTTCCTCATCTCCTCTGTCCTTCCTCCCAGGTGCAGGGGGTCAGGAGTGTGGGTTTTTCTTTGGCTCAGGTAAGGTGGTGTGGCCAGCCTCCTTTGTCCCTGTGACATGGATGCGGGGGTAAGGGCCCCGAAGGCCTGCAGGGAGCCACCCACAGGAAGCATGGGGCAGGGGAGGAGGGGGTGGGAAGGCACTGAGGTGAGGAAAGCCTGGGCCCACTGGGCCCACGGAAGGATGGGAAGGGAGCTGTGCTGAGCTCGCTGGGCCAGACCTGGTGCAGCCAGAGGAGAGGCCCAGCCAGCCCCTGCCACCGCTGCCCCAGCTTTCAGAGAAGAAGAGCCCTGCCTCGGGCAGTGGGGCATGGGCTGGACCATGAGGGGACATCTCCCTCCCAGATTTCCTCCTCACTCCTCCACTGATGTTTTGGCCCTAGATAGTGCCAGAGCAGAGGGGCAAGATGCGGAATGAGCCACCAAAGTCTTTGTCCAGGAGACATTTCCAGTTTGGCACGAGGCAATGATTCCCCCCAGAGGGAGCCCCAGTTTCTCCTGGGGGGCTAATCCAGCCAAGTGAGGATGCTCCTCCTGGACCTCCCCACAGTCCCTGGCAGCTGCCCCCCGGGGGACCCCTGCCCATCAGGGACCCCGACTTCGAGGCAGCCTGGGGAGTAGCTGCTTGGCTTCCTTGTCACTGAGTCAGCCTGCCCCATGAGGCAACTGCAGCCTACGGGTCACCTGTGCAACACACACTACACACGGAGAAACTGATTTCCACCTCGTAGGTCATACAGGCACCGTGGTGGTGACGTTTGGTGGGTTTCTCAGTAGAAGTGGGACACGTGCTCTATCTCACGGCTTCTCCCTGATGCTCCAGCTCCAGTCTGTCCCTGTTGCACTCTGGGAACGTTTACGTGGTCCTGGCCTCCTGTCCTCACTCAGCCCTGTCCCCGCTTTGCACCAAATGTCACAGCAGCAGCCTTTCCCATGTTTATTGGGATTTTTAGGCCCCGTTTTAAATGGCACAACTGCTGTTTATGTAACTGTTCTATTGTGGTTGGGAGCTTAGGTGGCTTCTGGTTTTTCAGCTCTACAGAGAATGCTGCACGGAACATTTTTGAGCAATAGTGCTTTCTCCTGCCCGAGGATGGCTCTCCAGGCGAGATTTCCAGAACTGGGGCTGCTGGCTCAAAGGGCTGCCACATTTTGAGTCATTACACATCAGGGGTGAAAAGGCGCTCAGATGTCACCTGGTCCCCCCACTCTGGAGATGAGGAGACAAGCTCCAGAGAGGGGAGATGGCCTGGTTAAGGTGACCGGCACATCTGTGGTGCTGCTGGGGACTAGACCCAGAACCTTCTGCCCCTTCCTCTCCTGGAAAAGGGGACTGAGCTACTGCGGGTGCCCCTCCAAGGAGATCTAAAACGAATCTTTACTGAGATATAGTTCATACACAATTCTCCCTCTTTGTTGAGATAGACTTTATAATGTACCATATAATCCACCCGTTTAAAGTACACACTTCAGTGGCTTTCAGTATATGCATGGGCTATGCAGCCATCACCACCATCAACATTAGAACATTTCTGTCACCCCCCAAAAGAAACCCTGTACCCTTTATCCATCACCTCTCAACCTTTGGCTCTGCTTCCTACCCCCAGTTCCTGGCAACCACCGGTCGCTTTTCTGTCTCTATGGATGTTCCCATTCTAGGGATTTCATGTAGATGGAATCGTACAATATGTGGCCTTTTATGACCGGCGTCTTTCACTTAGCGTAGCGTTTTCAGGGTTCCTCCTGTTGTCGGATGTATCCGTGCTTCATTTCTCTTTAAGGCCAAATGATCCTTGCTGGCATAAATATACAATTTGTTTATCGGCCCATCAGTGGATGAACATTTGGGTTGTTTCAACCGTTTGGCGGCCTGGAGCCTGCCTGGCCCTTGGGGGAGGGCTTCCGCTCCCCAGTGCTGGCCCACTTCCCTCTCCGCTCACGAAGCTCCACCTCCAATGAACCTTTCCCTCGCAGCCTGCAGGGAAGTGCTAGGAAGCCAGCCGCCCTCCTGGGTCCATTTCCCTGGAGTGTGGGTGGAGGGCAGGGGGCGGAAGGAAGTGCCTCCGGGAAAGGTACAGGACCAGTCCGGGACTCACCTGGAGGACCTCAGGCCAGTGATCTGGGGGCAGCTGCCCCATAACATGCAGGATCCAGCACCCAGTATGGATTAATTTGTCCATCCGTTTACTCATTCACTCACTCACTCATTCATTCATTTCCCAGGATGAACATGCCCTGATACCGGGCCCTGTGCCGGAATGAGGCCCTCGAAAAGCCATGGTCTGGTGGGGACAGAGGCCAGTGCCAAACCCTGGTGACACTGGGTGATGCCGCTGGAACCCAGGGTGGCTCAGGGCCATGGCCCAGACAGGAGGGAGACCAAACCACAGGAGGGAAAGAGGATATTGGTCTCTCCTTGGGTATTTATATAGTCGCAATGAATAATCTGACTTCATTGTAAGATTAAAAAAAAAACAATTCCATTTACAATGGTATCAAAGAACAGAACGCTGACGAACAAATGTAACAAAAGAAGTGAAAAACATACTCTGGAAACCACAGAACACTGTTGAAAGAAAGCAAAGCAGATCTAAAGAAATGAAAATAGATATCCATAGATCAGAAGACTTGATACGGTTAATATGGCGATATTCCCCCAACTGAACTACAGACTCAATGTAATCTCTATCAAAATTCCAGCTGGCTTCTCAAAAGAATGGAAAAGTTGACCCTGCTATTCAAACGGAAATGTAAAGAACCCAGAATAGCCAACACAATATTGGAAGAGAACAAAGATAGAGAATTTCTGACTTCAAAACTTACTACCAAGTTACTTTAGCTAAAGACTGTGTGGAACTGGCACAAGGTTACATTCCCATCAATGGAGCAGAACTCAGAATCTAGAAATAAACCCTCGCATTTACATCCAAATTATTTTTTTTCAACTTATTTATTTATTTTGTGTGTGTGTGTGTGTGTGTGTGTGTGTATGTATGTGAAAGAGAGAGAGAGGCTGAGAGAGAGAGAATCCCAAGCAGACTCCACACTGCCTGATGCAGGGCTTGATCCCACGAACTGTGAGATCGTGACCTGAGCCAAAACCAAGTGTCAGACGCTCAACTGACTGAGTCACACAGGCGCTCCTACATCCAATTGATTTTTGACCACGGTACCAAGAGAACCCAGTAGGGGCAAGAATAGGTTTTCCGCCAAATGGTGTTGGGACACTGGATGGCCGCAGGCAAAGAAAGAATTTTGATCCCTGTGTCACAGCACATACAAAAATTAATTCAAAATGGAGCAAAGATTTAAATGGAAGAGCTCAACGACAAAACTGTTACAAGAAAACAGACATAATCTCACGGCATTGGACTGGGCAGTGGCTTCTTAAATGTGACACCAAGAGTACAAGCAACCGAAGGAAAAAAAAAACGGATAAACTGGACTTCTTCGAAAAAACAAAACAAAACAAAAAAACCCCATGCTTCCAAGAACACCGTCAGGAAAGTGAAAAGATGACCCGAGAACCCAGGGAGAGGTGGCCACCCAGGCGCCCCCCTCTAACCCCCCCCCCCCCCCCCCCCCCCCCGTGATAACGGCGGCCTCAGTGGGAAACCTGATTAGAGACCGGATGTACACAGTTCATTAGCTCCGCCCACAGCCAGGCTCAGACGCAGCACAGGTAACTGTGCAGAGGTCGTTTCTCCCCAGGGTCCTCAGCGCCGCGCTCTGCGATGTGGGAAGTGACTTCCTCAACAACGTCCACACCTGCCAGGCGGCATCCTCCGGGTGTCAGGAGCACCTCCCCGCCCTTGGGGTCTAGACGAGATGGCCAAGAACCCCAAACTCCGTGCTCCGGGGCCGGGGGGGGGGTGCCTGAAGCCCTCTAGGAGGAGGTCTGTTACCACCGGGGCTCTATTCTTCCCCGTTTGACCCCCACACTGGTGCCTGCTCCATACCACTGCTCCCCTCCTGGGGCCCCTCAGAAGCCCCCTCATATGAAGCATTGTGGGAAGAGAGCAGATGCCTCGGAGCAGCTGGTAGTTCTGAGGAGGGGGGGGGTCTCACCATATCCCGCAGAGCGAGTAGCTCTAAGGTGACGTTTTAGACAGCTCCGAATCTGCCCATGGGACTCCTCACTTGGCCTCCCCCCTCCCCCCCCCCCCCCGCCCCCGCCACGGCAGCTCCTTCCTTCCTCCTCCCTCCTTCCTCACCTTCTCTTTGGAGACACGTGTCCCCTGCACCCTAAGCTTGCCTTCTTTCAAACATCAGCTCCTGCCTTGTCAGGAAGCAAAGACTTTTCCAAACGAGCACGTCCTCTCTCGTCTCATCATGCCAGCTAGTGGAGCGGGGACAGTCCTGTGGCTCGGGAACAATCCGACAGCACCTAGGATACGAAGTATGCGTAACTCTGTGGCGTCCCACAGGCAGCTCCCACGCAGGTCTACAGGAGCCTTCACGAGGATGGTTCTCGAAGTGTTGTTTATGGCAGGGTAGTGTAGGATTAAATCAGCGGTCCAGCGTCAGGAGGACAGATAGGTGTGAGCCACGTGGCCGTCAGGAGCCAGGAGCAAGGTGACACATCATCCCTGGGAGATCCTAAGAATATGGTGCTGAGTAAAGAGGTATGTGATGGGCAGGGGCTATACTGTGAAAACACTTCTGTGAACTGAGAGCACCGACATCCATGAATCATACTAGATAGTTCTAAGGATACCTGGGTATTGAAGGACATCCCTGGGAGGCTAGAGGGTGCAGAGGGGGAGGAAGGACACTGAAATAAGTCTGCCCGGGCACCTCACAGGGCCTGAGTGGAGGCCTGTGCCTTGGCTCACGCGCCTGGGAAGAAAGAGGCAAGAGTGGGGAAGGGCATCGTGGCTGGAGGGAGAGGGTGAGCCGCCCCAGGGGGTGTGAAGCAGTTGCGGGGGGTGGGGCTTGTGTGTGGGGACCCAGGCAGGGCGACAGCCCTGAGGGTCAGCATTTGATCGTGCAGCCCTGGGAGAGAGCAGGGGCGGGAGGGCTAGGGAGGCATGGCCTTCCGCGTGCCTCTCTGCCGAGGTCGGAGTAGGAGGCTGAGCCAGCCAGAATTCTTGGGCCACCTCTGGCTGAGTGCAGAAGGCGGCTGTCCCCAGTGGAGGGGTGGGAGTCTTGGGCCCTGGAAGCGAGCCAAGGGATGTAGATGCTCAGAAATGTGCGGACGTGAGCAGCTCTGCAGTTCCTGGCCTGTGGCTGGCCAGCCCTGAGCCAGGCCTGTATTCTGCCTCTCTGGTATCCACCACCCTGGAGGCCAATGGCTCCGCACCAGGCTTGAGTGGGAGGGACCCCTAGGGCAGAAGTTCACTGTACATTGACTCCAGGATGTGGAGGACCTGCCAGGGCTGGGGGGAAGAGGCAGGAGGGGCGGGCTTCCTACTCGCGTAGACACAGCCCAGGAGCTGGCCCACGGGTGGGTAGGCTCTGAGAAGCTGGAGACGTGGGTCCCTGCCTCTGCCTGTCCTTTACCAGTGGTGTGACCTTGGGCAGGCTGCTTCCCTCCTCTCCAGGGGTGTTGTGAGGTCAGGTACACTCCTGGAGGTGGAGGAACTTTGTAGCTGTCAGGTGCTGCTCGAGTGGGAGGTGGAGTGAAGGGCTGGCCTTGCAGCCCAATTCAGCGACTTCAGCGGGGCAAACGGAGTGTTCCCGGGGGGCAGGCAAGCATCTGGGCTGCAGGCTGGGTCCTTCTCTTTTGCCTGCCCTCCCAAACTAGCACCTGTGCTGGGGCATGTGTGAGCCTGGGACCGGATCCCTGCCCTGGCCAGGACGCAGGGGTGGAGCCCGCAGAGGCTTCAGCTGGAAAGTACTATGAAAAGGGTTATCACAATGGCAAGATGGGCCTGATATTTTTGAGAAGCGAATCATCTGCTAGAGAACAGGCGTCTCTCTACATACAGCGGGCACCCCGGGGGAGTGCGGCTCACCGGAACTGCCTGCTTGTAGCCCTGAGTATGTCGTGGGAGCCACACTGGACAGCTGGCCAACGCTCTTTCCATGTGGCTCTGGCGGATGCACTCAGAGACCCGGAGGCGCAGGCCAGGCCCATCTGCTTGAGTTACTCGCAAGTGCGCTAGGTCAGTGCCCCCTCCCCTGCAGCTATACCCTTGCCAAGGTCATAGGTGCTCAGTGATAGTCCTGGCCAGCATTCCAGGTCTCAGAGCCCTGGGCAACTGCCCAAGGCTGGAGGTTTCTGCCCTTGTGGTCCCCTCCCAGAAAGCATGCTTGTTTGGAACCCTGGTTATGAAGCAGCCCAGTTGGCAGTCCTGTGAGGGGCAGGTGATGCCAAGAGAGAGAATAGAGGCCCTCCCAGGTGCCCCCTCCCAAGGGTACTTTGGTGGGGGGGTGGGTACACTCTGGTCTGACCTCACCTTTCCCATGCAGGGGTTGCATCCACGGCACTGTCACATGGCCATCTGGGCTCTGCTTACATCCTTCTGAGGACAAGGAGCTCACTGCTTTGTGGGCAGCTCGGCTGAGTATTTTCAGGCAGATAGGGAGGATGGAATACAATATCTTTAAGTGCTGGGCACCATGCAGGGCCCACGGAGGTGCCCAGGTAATTTGTGCCCTCCTTGCTCCCAACTGTTGGGTGGTCTTTGTTAGCAAGTCCTTCCTGGGGCACCTGAGGGGCTCTGTTGGTTGAATGCCGGGCTCTTGGTTTCAGCTCAGGTCATGATCTCATGGTGCATGGGTTCGAGCCCTGTGTCAGCACTGACAGCATGGAGCCTGCTCGGGATTCTCTCTCTTTCTCCTGCTCTCTCTCTGCCCCTCCCCCGCTCACGCGCATGCATTCTCTCTCTCTCAAGATAAATGGATAAACTTTGAAAAAAAGAAAAAGAAAGTGCTTCCTGTGGTGACCAGTCACTCCCAGCCATTGGAAACGTCCTTAGGCTGCCACTGGAGTGGTGCAGAGCAAGTCTCGTCCTGTGTCCTTCAAAGTGTGTAAAGAAAAGCATCATGTCATCCCCCAACCTCTTCTCTCATAGTCCTCTCACCCTTCCCAGACTTCACACATCCTGATGGAATCCTCAGAGTAAAGCAAATCACTGTTGGCCATGGTCTACTGTACCTCTCCCCACAGGAGAACAGGGCATCCGCGTCCAGCTGAACCAAGGAGGAGCCATGTTCCTTGTTTAGGCCGATGATCTGTGAGCAGAAATGTCACATGTCCCTTTCAGGCCAAAGCTGTAAGACCCAGTCTGTGGTTTGCTCTGTCTCTTTTCCCTCTGTCACCGGATAGAATGTCCCAGAGGGGCGCCTGGGTGGCTCAGTCGGTTGAGCATCCGACTTTAGCTCAGGTCACGATCTCACGGTTTGTGAGTTCGAGCCCCGCGTCGGGCTCTGGGCTGATGGCTCAGAGCCTGCAGCCTGCTTCTGATTCTGTGTCTCCCTCTCTCTCTGCCCCTCCCCCAATCATGCTCTGTCTCTCTCTGTCTCAAAAATAAATAAACATTAAAAAAAAATTAAAAAAAATTAAAAAAAAAGAATTTCCCAGATAAAGGCTACTTTATTAGCTTGGGTTCCAGAGCTAAGATGACATGGGTCAGAGCCACCACAAACGTGGACCATGAGCGAGAAGCCATTGAGATTTGGGGATCTTTTGTTACTGCAGTGAAATGCAGCATATCCTGATTGATACACAGTCATTTGCTAATGTCTCTCCCAACAGGATCTCCGGCATCAAGGGGATGTGAGCAGTATGGATGCTTTCTATGAGCAGGGATTGTGGAAGCATCTATTAATTCAGCGTCTTTTACAGGAGCAGCACATGTGCTCGTAACAAACTTATGAGCTGAACGTGAATATGAATGTAAACAGCTGGCGAACCGAGATGTGCTCACTCCTTGCTCAAGCAAAGAAGCACCTCTAGCTGAAGAGACCATTGTCCTTCACTGGCATCCGATTCACCCTACTGATTCTCGGCCATCTCCCTATCCTGGTGGGTTAATTTTTTTTGAACATCTTACTATGAAATTTTCAAACCTGTAAAAACGTTGAATGAATCAGATGGTAAACACCTGTGTACTCACCACCTTGATTCTGTAATTTATATTTTAGTATCCTTTACCACATATCTACCCACCTGGATATCCATCGTACCTTTTGGTAACTTCCAAAGTAAGTTGCAGACATCAGTACTCTTCTCCTGCCGCTCCCCCCAATATTCCAGCGGGCATACGTTGACTAGAGATCAATATCGATTTACGTGTTTTTGATATAAACAACGAAATGTACGAGTCCCAGGTTTTGACCGACGCGAACACCTGTGTAGCCCCAATCGCTCTCAAGATAGAGAACATTACCGTCACCCCAGAAAGCTCTTTCAAGCCTTTCCCTGGTAATGTCCATCTCAACCCTCTAGAGGCAAGCACTGTTTTGATGGGTTTTGCCTATTCGAGAAACTCAGATAAGTGGACTCTTACAGTGTCAGACTTTTTTTTTTTATCAGCAACACGTTCTTGAGAGTCACTGACCTTGCTGCGTATGTCTGTGGCTTGTTCCTTTTTGTTGCAGGGTAGTGTTCTGTTGTATGACTATACCACACTGTGTTTAGGTTCCATCCTACTGATGGACGGCTAGGCCATTTACAATCGTTGGCTGTTACGAACAAACCTGCTAAGAACGTTTGTGTTTGAGCCTTTGTGTGGACATATGTCTTCATTTCTCTTGGGTAAATATTTAATACTGGAATCGCTGGCTCATATGTAGATGTATATTTAATTTTATAAGACACTGACAGATTTTTTCCCCCAAAGTGCCTGTATTCTCTTCACTCCCACCAGCAACGTCTAAGAGTACACCCACTGCTCCACAGTCCTGGGTTAATTCTGAATCTAGATCCTCATTCAACGAGCTCGCCATCCTTTCTAGCCGGTGTGACCTCGGTGTTGGTTAATAGATATACTGTGGTCCATCCAACTCATTGTCAAGCTCTTGGACTAGGATAGAGTCCCATGGCTGTGTCAGAGGCCCAGTCTGTGAATAATTAGTTGCTCCTTCATCTGTGTAAATGCACCGAGCTATAACCTGTGCCCATCGCCACCGAGGGGACCGTGAGACAGTTTGTCAAATCGAGAAATACTATGCTTCTAACATCTTCTTCCTAATGCCAGTCAGGTACCAAAGAGGGGAAGGGGTTTGGGTTGGCATGGCCAGCGGCGGGGCCCTGCATATCAGCCACTATTGCTTCCTTCCAGAAGAGCCTGCAGACGCCATTTCCCGGTGCTTGTGAATCAAGCCACTGAATAGTTTGCGAATCTTGCTGGAGATAAAATTCAAGCTTAACCGTATGTGGGTCTTTAAATGTCTTCTTTGAAAATGGGTACAGAATCCCCCCATGACTTATCTGTTGGCACCCCTCGTGCCTCCCTGATTTTTCAAAGGTCACGTAGTCAAGACAGTGAGTGCTTGGTCGTGTCTGCAGGTTTCTGTAGTTCCTACCTGGGGAGGGGAGGGAAAGGAAGGAGGCAGACAATGGACATTACTGAATACCTGTTTGTGAGCTAGGTGTATGTCGTACACGAGCCATCTCCTCTCAGGTGTCATCATTCTCCTTTCAGATGAGGAAACTGGGTCCCACGGAGGCTAAATAACTGCCCGAGGTCACAGGGGGGATAAACGGCAGAGCTGGTATCTGAACAAGATTTGCATGGGTTCAAAGCTTCCTCCTACAGACTCAGAAGAGCCCTTTGGTGTCCTTGAGCATTGGTTGTGAACCTCAGACCTGTGTTATTTTGGGGGGAGGCTGTTCCAATGGAGTCGTAGGAAAGCTTTCCCACCACTGAGAGCAGTGTTTGGGCCAGCCCACACTTGATGGAGGTCAGCAGAGGACATGGGCCTTGGAAGTGAGCATTCTCTTCGTTCCTGGTACACCTGATGCAGTGCCCTGGCCTGTCCTCACTGGAGGCCAGATAAGTGGAAAGCAAATGGCCAAGTTCAGTCAATAAGTGGGCGACCAGGATCTAAATCCAGGCCTCTCTACTCCAAAGAGTGGAGGGTGAACTCACCCTGCTCATGCCTTCTGCCACGATGTGAGCCCATTAGAGTTATGGCAGGCCCAGGTGTCTGATATTGGGGTCCGCTGTGAGCCCAACGGGCTTGCCCAAAGGATCTATTTCAGCATGCTCCAGGGAAGGGGTGGGGATGATGACCTAGTCCTGGGAGATGAGATTATTCACCGGATTTCAAGGTTGTCAGTCACCACCACCCTGCAAATCAGGGAGCATCTCAAGGCACCATTTACTTCTAAATTTGTGAGAGGGAGGTGGGATTTGGGAGGGCAGGGCTGAACCGTGACAATAATTAATTTTGGGAAAGCGACTGCGCATCCAGAAAGACAGCCTCTCAAGTGCCCCAGAGGGCAAGCAGCCCTTGAAGGTAGCAGGGCCAGGGGACTGGGACAGGGAGAAAGAATGTTTGCAGGCATTTCATATGTTTGCAGGGTTTGGCCAGATTGCCTATGAAGATGAAGGATTATGGCATTATTGCCCAAAGCCTGGCATGCAGCAGGCACTAAATAAGACACTTAAGGTCAAAATTGTACACGTCGTAAACAGAGCCATTTTCTGTGGGCTGTTAATATTTCTTGGAAGGAAAGGTATAGCAGAGGGACCCAGAGGGTTCCTTGGTCCAACAATGATGCCTTTGTGATATTAGCTGTTAGCTGAGCTACTGGCCCTGGGAAACTGGGTTTAGAGGGTTTCATTCAAGTGGCTAGGGATGAAAACGCAGGGCTGTTTGGAGTCTGGATGGAACCAGAGGACAAGTTGTGCATGTGTCTTGGAGCATGAGTAGGGCAAAAGTACAGAGGGTACAGGCAGCCCGTCCCTAGGGCTTTGGAGGTGGGGTGGGGTGTCCTATAGGCTCCTTCAGTCTGGAGGGCCCCCAAGCCTTGCTGGGGTTGCTCGAGCTTCCCTCCACTCTGAGAGAAGGAGTGGACACAGGGACTGAACAGGGCCAGGGAGACCTGAACCCTAGGGTCCAGCTCTGTGCGGTGCCTCATGGCCCACGTGAAGCGGGGTTGACAAGGAGCCTGATCACGTGAGCAGGAGCCCCATGGCAGAGTCCTGCGGGGAAGGGCACTGGGCTGGGGAGATGGGGTTCCAGTTAGGGCTTCATTATGTCTTCTGAGCGTTCACAGACCCTTCTAGTCCTTTGTGCCCTCAGCTGTGAAACAGGGACGATGATGCCAATCCCTGACCTGACCAATTCACAGAGCTGATGGGAGATAATAGGCCCAGCTCTGGTAGGATATGGAAGGTTGTGAAAGACCATTGTTCCTGCCATAGCAACAAGGATCAGGGAACTCAAAGGCAGATTGAAATAAATTATCCAAACTGAAGAGCACAGCAGACAAAAATTTTTAAATGTTTCCTTTAAAGCCATAGGAAAGCTGTGGACACACACACACACACACACACACACAGTCCAAGTGAACTAAATTACAGAGAGGGCAAAGCCTTTCAGGAGAGAAGAGATTGGCAGTTGCTTTCATACTCCCTGGGGCGGGGGGGGGGGGGGGGGGGCGGTGGTTGCCTAAACTGGGTAATGGAGGAGCAGGCCTGACAGGTGGAGGGACTTTCCTGGGAAAGGAGACAATGTCCAAACTTTCAACAACCAGGTGAACTTGTCTGGTATATTAGAGTCTAGAGGAGCCCCCAAAGATAGAGCTATCCTCTGCGAGCTGGCCTGCCAGTTTTTCTCCAGGGAGCTTTGGCTGAATAAGCATCAGCCGGGGCCAGGTCTGGAAAGTATGAGATACATGATAGATTAGATAGATAGATAAGCAGATAGAAACATAGATAGAGGGGCACCTTGGTGGCCCAGTCGGTTAAGCAGTCGACTCTTGATTTCAGCTCAGGTTGTGATCTCTTGGTTCGTGAGTTTGAGCCCCATGTTGGGCTCTGTGCTGAGAGCATGGAGCCTGCTTGTTGTTCTCTCTCTCTCTCTCTCTCTCTCTCTCTCTCTGTCCCACCCCTGCTCATGCTCTCTCTCTCTCTCTCAAAATAAATAAATAAACATTAAAAAAAAAAGAAACATAGGTACACACACACACACACACACACAGATATCTCACGGTGCTTAGATCCAAAGCCCTGATGGAGGGGGATGGGACCTGAACTCACCCTTGAAATATTAAAACCTCAGTGAACTGAAACTAACCCAGCTGCCATCTTGCTCTACTCTTGACAAAGACCAATGAGATAAACCCCTCAGGCTAGCAATCTGACAGGAAATCCAAAGAGAACATCAATGAAAACAAGAGTGGGTTCTTTGAAAAGATCAATAAAATTGATAAACCTTTAGCCAATCAAACTAAGAAAAAAAGAAAGAGGACACAAATTACTAATATCAGAAATGAAGGAGGGTTCATCACTCCAGCTCCTTTATTAAAATGATAATAAGGGAATATTATGAGCTGACCTATGCCCACAAACTTGATAATCTACGCAAAACGGACCAATTCCTTGAAAGATACAATCTGCCAACTCATGCACGGTGAAATAGACAATCTGAATAGGCCTATATCTATTAAAGAAATCGAGTCAATAACTAATAACCTTCTAAAACAGAAAGCACCAGGCCCAGATGGGTTCACTGGTGAATTCTACCCAGCATTTAAGGAAGAATTTATACTAATTTTCTACAATTGCTTGCGGAGGATAGAAGCAGAGGGAATACTTCCTGACTCATTTTGTGAAGCCAACATCACCCTAACACCAAAATCAGAAAAAGAAAACTATGGACCAATATCTTTCACGAACATAGATGCAAATAAAAGCTTGGAGAATCATTGCTAAGAGACTTATACTACAAGAAATATTAAAGGAAGTTCTTCGGGCCAAGGGAAAGAAGCCCAGACTACCAGAAAGAAATGGAGACTCTAGAAATTGTAAACATTTGGACAAATATAACAGATCAGTCCCCCCCCCCCCCCGTTTTTAAAAAGGCTTTTGGCCATTTAAAGCAAAAATAATAAGAATGCAGAAGTAAAATATACAGTAACACAAGCACAAAGGACTGAGAGGGGTAAATAAATTACACCATTGCAAGACTCATTTGTTATCCTGATGTAAGTGATGGCTGCAGGAGTGTACCCATTTCAGAGATTCATTGAGCTGTATACTTAAGATTTGCACACTACATTGCATGTTAATTATACTGTACCGCAATAAAGTACTGTTAGCATGAAAAGAGAGAAATAATGAATATATGGAGCTCTGTAAGCTGTGGAAAACTCACAAATAGAACAGATGTTTATGTTTGTCAGGGAGGGAGTCAGGTCCTGCTCCCCAGAAGAGGCTGTTACAGGCTGAAGGTAGAGACGGGCTGAGAGGTTCAGTCTGCTTCCTGCTGTGCTGACAACGCAGGAATTTCCCTCTGTGATTGACTCCTGCTGGAGCCCATCTTCCTGCCTTCATGGGAGCCCCAACAGGACTTGGCCCATGAGATGAAAGGTCCTGAAGTCTGCCTTCCTGTTCTGGGACCTGGGGTGGGGTTGTGGGGTGGGGGTGGGGAAGCTGGGGAGCTGGAAGACTGCTCACACCCTTTCTGGGACCCTCTCCTTGTGGTGGGGAAAACTAGAATGTCAGCCTGGAGGGGACTTCTGATTCAGTCAATTCACTGCTGCTGTTTTGCAGAGATAGGACGTGGGGCTTAGAGAGAATAAATCTGAGAAATTGGACTTGAAAGCAGACCTCCTCTTTGCACTAGAACAGCTGCCTGGGGTCCATTTAAGCTTGTCTTCCCTGAACAAAGCCAGAGAATCCAGTTATCCCTTTCTCTGCCCTTTAAAAAAAAAAAAAAATTCCCCTTCCACCAATGCCCATGCTTTGTTAGCTCTGGGGAAAGCAGCTGATAAAACTAGTTCATACTAAGGTATGAGTGACTGATACCCATTTAAAGCCTTCCTAAAAAGGGCATGCAGATTAACCACCTCCAAGAAACTGTCTTAATGATGTGATCCCATCCAGTATGGCAGGTTGAGGAGAAATATTTGGGGTCAGGGGCAGGTAAAGGAGGTGAGAAAAGAGTTGTCAGTCTGCGGGCAGCATGGTGTAGGAGAGACGGCAAGGTCTGTCTCCAAGTCACTGGCTCATCTCGGGCACATTATATGACCTCCCTGGGCCTGTTTCTTCCTCTGTAAAATGAAGGCTGGATGCGAGAACAGCTCAGAAGTCCTTCACCTCTGACATCCTGGCCGTTTTCACTTACATCCTTCTAGCACTCACTTTACAAGAGTGGTTTTGCTACTATCTTTGGCTCTTATCACTTTGGAAGGAGACTAGAGCCTTGGGTGTGGGGGGTCTCCAGAAGGAAGGTCACTCAGTGGGATGGACTCTGAGTTTCCCCCTTCCCCCAGGCTGCCTAAAGGGGCTGGAGGGGCCTTCTTTGCACACCAGAACCCCGACTGTTTCCCTGGCCTGCCCAGGGCAGCAGTACTCTCCCTGGATGGGAGTGGGGGTGGGGAGACAGCCCCACTCAGGGGCCCCAGAGGGAAGTAGGGGGCCACCGCCAGAGGGGCTGTTCTCTCTCAGCTTCTCCCCAACATGGGGCCTCACAGCCACCTCCAACGTCTTCACCAATTCCCAAATTCCCCTCACCTGCACCTCTGGGCCTTTGCCCAGGAGCCCCCTCCACCTCGGCTCACGCTCCTTCTATCACTGAAGTGGCTCCCCGTGGCTCCCCATGGCAGGGTGCGGTTCACCATCGAGGATGGACGGCCATTTCCAGCTTCACTGGGGGGTTCCCTTGCTCCCGGCAAACCCCCCCTGTGGGGAGGACCATGTCTCGTCCCTCTTGTCCACCCACTCCCCAATGCACAGTGTCTGCTTCCAGTCAGGGTCCAGGTCATGCGTTCTGATCACCTCAGTGGGATGGCCCAGCACAGTGTCGCTGAGTCCCCTTGCGAGACTGAGGAAGGGACAGACTGAGAAGCCACAGAGGCAGAAGATCCTGGTTTCAAATCCCAGCTCGTAACATAGGAGCAGGTGAACTGGGACACTTGGCCTTATGCCTCTGAGCCTCACCATAAAATGGGGGACTAGCGGGGGGCCTTTGCAGACCACGCTCAGTGAAAGTAAGCGAGACAGTGTATATGGAGCAAAGTGCTCGGTTAATGACAGTTCTCATCCTTACCATTTATACTCCTATTACCATCTGGCAGACCCCGGCCAGGCCACTCAGCATCCTGTTTCCTTGCTTTCAGGATTCAAAACTGTTTGTTTCCAAAATAAAGAGAGCAAAGCCCGTCAAATGGCAGTAGTTATGTAATAATAAAAGGAGACTTCATGGGACTAAGACTAAGGGAATGAGGCATAACACTGAGAGCCACCAGTGCAGACTGACAAAGAATCATCGATGCCACTCCCCAAGGGATCAGGGGGAGGGGATGGGAGGGTGGGGGAGAGCCCAGAGGACATGCGTTCCTGGCCCCTCCCCTTGGGCTGCAGATTCTACTCCAGGAAATGGGATTCCAGGCAAAAGGCTCAAGAGTAGACCCCTGGGGCCACCGGATCTTCATCTGGCCTCCTACAGTGGTCTCGGGGAGCCTGAGGCCTGTTGGCAGGACTTGCTGTCTGGTCAGAGAAGCAATGAACCCGTGCCAGGACTGGACCTTGGAGCACATTCGCACTAGGCTTGGCGGATCCTGGGCCACGTGTAACCCACTCCTGGGCCCATCACGCACCTGTTGCTGCTGAACCTGCAGGAGCCTTGGGGTTTCTCCTAAATCCGCGCTCCAGACTGCCAGGCCCGGCGAGTGGACAACTGAAGAGCGGCAGCCAGATCCGGAGTGGCCCCGAGCCCTTGCATGACTGGATCCATTTTCTCAGCTCCGTTGTCCACAGGGGAAAGCAGTGACTTGGGCCTGGCCGAGGGACCTGGACAGTTCCTTAACATCATCGTTCAGAGCCCTGTTTCCTCTTGCTCAGGCAAGGAGGTTGCGTTGAGCCCTCAGGCCTCCAAAAGCCCACGTAAGTCCTTGTCAGTGCTGCTTGGAGCTCCTGCCTGGTTTTGATGGAACATCTCTTCCCAAGATTCCCCGAGAAAAGGGGCCGATGAGGCAGCTATGTCTGCAAATGTCTTCAGCGTATCGTCACGCTTGATGCGTAGTTGGGCCAATGTATTCATCCAGGTTCTTGTAGCAGATGGCTGGCTCCAGGGAGGATTTGACCCCCTGGCTGGTTGACCCTTTTGGCCCCCAGCTGCTGCTGGGGCAGCTCCCCCTGACCTTGTGCACATGTCCCTCTCTCGACCTCCATTGTAACATCCTGTCACTAACCGCCCTCACCGCCCCCCTCCACCCCCTCCTGGCGATCATTACAAACAAACACAGCAAATAGGCAAGGAAAACACTAACGGGCAGCAACTTTAATTCCCAGCCAGGCACATGGAGATCACATTCCAGGAAAGTATTTTGACAAGACGCACCTCCTGGGCAAAAATGGAAAGCATTAATAAGAAAAAAAAAAAAGAGAGAGAGAGAGAGAGCCCACCCCTGCCTCTCCCAAACTCTGCTCTAGCAGTAGCTGCCTCCTGTTTGAGAAGACCTACATCTCAGGAATATTGTTTTTTATTGGGGTTCCTCCCCCCTTTTTTTCTTTGTTTTGGCAGAGAGGGCGTTTATTTTTTGAATGAGTACAGCAGCAGTCGAGGTAGACATGGGGTAACAGCTAAGCTAGGCTGAGGCCTCCTTTTGCCTTGGCTGGGGGCGGGGGGGAGGTGGTGAGGCGTGGGGCCTTTTGCCGGGCCTCACTGGCCACACAGCCTCCCAGTCTGTGGCATTGTTTCAGGACTCCCGGTATTAGAACGAATGGACAAATAGGACGTCAGGTGGCTCGGTCGGTTGAGCGTCTGACTCTTGGTTCCGGCTCAGGTCGTGATCTCATGGTCCTGGGATGGAGCCCCGGGATTCTCTCTCTCTCTCCCTCTCTCTCTGCCGCTCCCCTGCTCGCTCGCTCTCTCTCTCTCTCCTCTCAAGATAAATAAACTTAAAAAAAAAATTAAGAAAAAAGAAGAAACGGACAAGTAGAGCGCAGGGAGCAGGCACAGTGGTGCCCAGTCTGGGATCCTGGCCGGGGGTTGCTGGTGCAGATCAAACACCGTCAGCAAGCTCATGCTGCTGAACTGGGGCCATCTCCTGGAGAGGCACGGGGAAGATGTGACCCCCTGCTCATTCTTGGGGAGGCAGGAAGGGACTGGACTGACTCCATCACTCTCACTCCGACCTCCCGTGGAGAAACTCAAGGTTGGTGGCGGGCTTGAGGTCACCAGCAGCTAGTCCGGGACCCTCTGAGTGCCCCTCGTGGATGCTCGCCATCCCACTATGCGCACCCGGACTCCTCCTCCAGCTCTGCAGACCCCAGGGAGGGGTCCACTGCAGGGACTGGGCCAGGTTAGTCATAGCTCAGCAGTTGGGAGAAGGGACGCCCCAGCAGCCACCTTCGCGGTCTTTCTGGGTGTGCAAGGAGAAGCCTCTGAGAAGCAGGACCGCCAACAGAACATGACCCCATTTGTGTAGAAAACAAGGACTATGTATTTTGTGAGAAAACAATGAATATCTTACTCCCGTATTTGGATTTTAGAAGGTTCAGAGGAAGACCCCCCAAAATTGTTAATATTGATTACTGGGGAGAAGGAAACGTTTCATCGTAGACATTTGGTACCTGTTTACCATGAACAAGTATATATTTTTGCATGGAGTATTTTTATGAAAAAATAATACCAGCTGAAGTTACTATCTCTAGGGACAGAAACTTGTTTGGGGGAGCAGGAAGTAGTTAAAAGACACATTAGCATTGCCTAGAATATTCAAGTGTGTGGGGTTTTGTTTTTTTTTTCTTACAAAAAGATGTTCTTGAGCAACTTAAAAAAATCTTGAAAACCTAGTAAATAAATAAAAAATAAAACTCTTGGCTGCAGCTCCTGAGCACTGCCCCGCCCCCCCCCATCCCTCCTCCACTGCCACCCCACCTGGGAGGCTCAGGTCTCAGGAAGGCAGATTTGGTCTGCAGCTGAAGGAAGGCCTGCAGAGGCCACACTGGCTGGACTCAGGCAGGAGCCAGGCCCAGAGTGTCTGTGTGCTGTGGCCAGGGCAGCTCGGCGCTCAGGAACCCAGCTCCATGGGCCTCTAGGATGGGGGCTCAGAAGTCACAGCATATATCTAATCCTGCCATTAGCTTCAGGGGAGCAGGGCTGGCCCCAGGAACCCGGTCCACATCCCCAGAAATGGCTGGTGCTCTTGCCACTGAACCCTGCTCCCTCCCCACATGGGCAAAGCACCATTCCAGTCTCCAAAGCCCCTCTAGGCCACTCTTGTTGAGTTCCCAAAGGGGCCCTGGCTGACCCTGAGCCCACCGGCTGCAGGGTCCACACCTTTGCCTGGTGAGAGGCTTGACTCAGCATGGGCTGGGGGAGTGGGTGTGCTTGGGAGAAGAGGTCCCAAGCCCCTTCCGGGCACCAAACTCCCTTCCCCCTCCCCACCCCCCTCTGCTCTTGGGTGGCTGGCGGGCGGCATTGTTCAGCACCTGACAGCTCCCTCTGCTCCCCCAGCTCCTGCCTCCCTCACTGTCACGTCAATTTGGACAGCTGTCATGCCAGCTCTGAAACACACCCAGTTTCCCCCACTCAGTTCTGGAAAGAGCCCTGGACAGGAGCCAGGAAACCCAGCCTGGAGTCCTCACTTTGCGTCAACTAGTCTGGCGACCTTGGCATTCTTTTCCCTGGGTAGTGAGAGGTATACCACCTTCCTGCCCAGCTGGACAAGAACATCAGGAGAGTTGAGGGCTGGAGGAGGGAGGGTTTTTATTTATTCAGCATTCAGCATTTACTAAGAACCTGTAGCATGCCAGATGCAGTGCTAGGGAGACTCTGATAAAGAAGAAGGGGTCTTTAACATCGAGGAGCTCACAGTGCATTGGGGTGAGCAGCTGATGAGTGGACAGAGAATTATCTGGGAATTCTACCGTGAAGGCGTTTGAAGTAACAAAACAGGGCCTTGAGTTCTGCCTGGGGGAGCTTAGAAGTTTGCAGAAGAGGGAGTTTTTGATCTGGGCTTTGAGGGATGGCTAAGAGTTCACCAATTAGAAGAGACCGGAGGAGGCCCATCGGCAGCAGGCAAAACAAAGAAAGCAAAACATGTTTCACCTAGAGATGCATTAGAAAGGTTGTGGTGGAAGATGAGGCTGAAAAGGCAGGTGGGCACCAGATAGTGTTTGGCCTTTGTGTTAGAGTACTTTTGGCTGCAACTGAAGGAGTTTGCCCATCTAAAATGTGTAAATGTACGTGATGCTTTTATTATGTCACATAACAAATAGAGGCAGGGCGCTGCCAGGGCTGGCTAATTTAGCAGCTCAATGATGTAGTCAAGGACCATTTTTCCCGCTTTGGGCTTGTTTCCTCATGGTCACAAGATGGCTGCCACTGCTTAGACAACATGTCCTCACACATCCAAAGACAGCAAATGGGGAGTTTCCCCAGAAGTCTCAGCAGACTCCCCCCCAGGTCCCTTCACACACACACACACACACACACACACACACACACACACACCAGTTCTCACATTATCCCCTAGAGGGAGGAAGGAAGGGTAATTGGCACGGGGTCACCCCGAAGAGCAGAGATCTAACTTGCTCAACGGTTCCCTGAAGGCTGGCTGTCTCTGTGGGGAATGTGCAGATGGCAGTGGAAAAGTCAGGGAACCCGGAGCTCAGGACAGGCTCAGGACACATGGCGGAGTGGCGGACACCGTGCCAAACTCTTCCCCCTCAAGGCTGAAATCTCTCCATTAGAGCTTTGCGCCTTTGGATTAAGCATCACCCTCCTCTGTTTCACAATGTGAACACCAGTAGCAAGGCAGAGACACTCAGGCCACAGTGGGAGGCCTGTCCAGAAAGGCCAAGGGCCCAGGGCGTCTTGTTGGGGAGGAGGCTCTAAGAGAGAAGAAGGGGCCACCCAAGATGATCTCCGCTGATGTCCCTGGATGCCCCCAGTACTTCCTCATAGAGCCCTCACTCTGCCAATGACGCCTGTCATGGTTGTGGCCGCACAGGCCCGGGCTGAGGGTGGGTCAGTCGGGGGGACAGTGCGGCCGGGGGCAGAGTCTTCCCTGAGTGCTCCCTGATGGCAGAGGCACTAGCATTCTGCCTTCTTTCCAGACCAGGCAGCTGAGGCCCAGAGAGCCCTGGCACACAGCTGAGCGTAAGCAGAGGGAAGAAAGGCAAGGCTTCTGTACGTGCTGCCTGGGGGTGAGAGGGCTGTGGGCGGGCTAGAGGTCCCCCCTCCCTCACAGAGCAGTGCCATTAGGTTGGCTCCAGGCTCCCCACAGGCAGGTGTGAGAGAGAAATAAACTTCCCTCTTGTTCACACGCTGTTACTCAGAGCCGAAATGAATCCCAAGGGGCATGAGCCCGTCGCCTTTTAAAGTCCTGCGAGGTGGCCAAGTGGCTTCTGGGAATGAGTTCCTTCGCCACGCACCCCCTCCTCGACCATCCCTGAGCCTCCACCTCCCTTCTCTTCCACTTGGTTCCTTGATACGCGTCATGTCCCCCACTGTCCTGTGAGTCACCCCCATCCCCCCTCACCATCTCTCCCACACAAGTGGGACACATCATCCCCGCCTCCCCAGTCCGCTCTTCCCCTGAACGCTTTCCTGAGGCTGACTGGAGGTGGGGGCGGGCAGGTGGGCAGGGCCCCAAGCACACCCTGCCTCTCACCCTGCCTCTCACCTCCCAGCCTACCCCCTGCAGGGCGCTCTTCGGTCAGATGTGGAGACTGACCCCGTTGGAGGGGCAGTGTTGGGGGAAGGTGTTCAGTTCCCAAGAGCTGACAGAGTGAGCTTTCAGAAAGTGTGACCGGCTGTGGTACCTGGACAGGCTCCTTACCCCTCCAGTCAAGGCCCAACTCTCATTAGCTGGCCGTGGAGCCCACACGCCCAACACTAGGCGTGTACTCCTCTAGGTGATGGCACTGTGTCTCCAAGAGGGCCCCTCTGAGAGGCACAAGCTCCAGTAGGGCCGCTGGGGTTGAGCTTCAATTCTCCGCGGTTGGTTCATTCCTCAGCTGCTCTGGCCAGCCGCCCCCGGCTGGGGACAAAGCCAGAGAAGGCACCGGGCGGGAACTGGCAGGGCTGGCCTTCAGTGCTGTCCGCCCTCCATCCTGCTCTGTGGTCACTTTTCTGGACCTCAGGTCCCCTTTAACAGAATGGGGGTAGATGTTCTTTGAGCTTCCTCCGGGTTCCAACGTTGAAACTGACACCTATTTCCGTTTGTAGCTGTGTGACTTTGGTCACATTGCTTGCGCTTCCTAGGCCTCAATTTGATTCCATGTGAGTGAAATAGACAATGAGAACCCCTGGAGATTAGATCTTTGGGATGGAAGAATTGTAACAACAGTGACCCCATGGCCCTCTAGCATTTGCAAGGTGCTTTTACCCAAAATATCTCATTGGACCCTCCCAACAACCCCGTGAGGCGGTGTTACTTTCACCGCCGGTTCGCAGTTGGAGAAACAAAGGCCCAGCTAGCTATAGGGGAACAGGTGGAGAGATGGGCCTTGCCATTCTGTCCCCTGTCACCAGATGAAAGGCCAGATCCCCAGGGAAAGGCCCGGGCATAGCACGAGGGAATGGTGGCCCAGAATGCCCGCCTCCTCACCTTTCTCTCCTGGGTTGGGATCTCTGGGAAGGCAGATGAGAGGTGGCCCCTCCCCGAGTGCGGGTTCGAGGGGGCAGAGAGATGCTGCTGACAGCTGTGCAGATAATTGTCACTTCTCCGTCGCTGCTAATAGCATGTTTAGCTTGCGACTCCTCTGTTTGCCTGGTGCCTCCCACGGGCCCCGAGCTGGGAGTCTCTTAGCTTCTGCTTGGGCTAGGAGAGTGATGACAGAGAGTGTTCCCCAGCCCTGACCACAGCCAGCAGTCTACTTGGACCCTGGACTTGGTGGGGGTGCCCCGCAATTCCATGCCTGGGCTCTGCCCCACCCTAGGAAGATCCCTCCAGGCTCTGGGAAAATGGAAAAGGCCTCCTGTTCTTGGAAACCCGGCTTCTCCATCCCTCCAAGCCCCACTGCTCTGTGAATCTCTTGCCCCCACGCAGGAGGACCTAGTGAGGGAGGATTCTGCATCTGAATGGAGTGGGCTTCACAGAGTGGGCAGGACTGGGGCCGGGCCACCTCTAGATTACACTTGGACCCCTCCTTCCTACCTGCTTACCTCCACGGGCCACCATGGGACACATCCTACATACAGATCTGGTCCTGCTAGGACAGGTTGGACCCCTAGTCCCCAAGGCACAGTCAATCCTGAGCCCCTACTTGCCAGGTTAGTAGACAACCTAGCTCACACTCCGGGGGGCTGCTTCTCCCCCTGGCTCATCCGCAAACCCAAGCGTTCATGGGCTTTCCAAAAGTGCCCTGCCAGATTTCCCTCCTGAAGACCCTTCAGGCTGGCTGTCTCCATTGCCCTTGGCCTGGTAAGTTATTGTCGCACGGTGGCCCTGTCTTCCTCACTCCGGGGTGTAGCCCTTGCCTGATGAAAGGCTTTTCCCTTGGGAGTCCGTGGTCCTCTGCTGGGCTACATTCTGGTGACCCACTTGCCCAGACAAGATGGACCCCACAGTGAGCAGCAGAGAGCAGCTAGGGCAGGGGAGTGGGGGTTGGGAGAGTCTCTCTGTTCACTGCCTGTCTTAGGGAGGCACTTAACTGATGATGTTATGATTCCTTGTTTACCATATGCATCACTTCTGGAATGTTCCTTCCAGGAGGGTAAGGGCTTGGTCCCATGCATGGCAGTCTCTCCAGTGCCTAGAGCAGTACTAGTCTGGCCTAGACCCAGTACTCAGTTACCATTTGCCGACTGAATAAACGGGTACACGTTTTTGTTCTCTTTTCCCTTAACATTATTTCACGAAGAATTTTCCAAGGTTGCCGTTTTTCCTGGCCGCATCGTAAATATTCTGCCTTATTGACACATCATCCATCCGCTCCACAACTTGCAGAGCATTTTGGCTGATTCCAGTTTTGTACTATTATAAATAATGTTGCTATAAACAGCCGTGCACATATAGCTACTTTCCCCTTGCAATTATGTCTTTGGGAGGAATTCCAAACAGTGGGATTACTGGGTCAAGGAACATGGCATATTTATGGCCCTGGTTATGGTGGGACTGGATGATGATCAGTCCCCAGGATGGCCCTAAGCTTTGTCTCTCAGTGCCGTCCACAAAACCCTTTGGTGCCTGGAGAGGCGCTCTCCCTGGCTCCTGATGGGCTGTGGGGCCAGCTGCAGTGACAAGGGAGTTTGTGGAGGGGTCAGAAGGAGGTGGCTGTGGGAACAGCAGAGATGGGGCGTGTCCCCCAGTTCCCGGGGCCAGGAACCCTGCTCTGGGAGCCTGGGAAGGCCACTTCCTCTCTCAGACCGCCTTCCTTCTCTGGGATCAGCTCCCTCCCATCCTGGAGAACCCACCCCAGTCTCTGAGAGGGGAGCAGTATCCACCTGGGAGCTGCAAGAAGGGGCAGACTCTGGTGCCTCAGCTATTTCTGGCTTCCCTCCTCAAGGGCCTTTGGTAGAAGGCCACATCTGGGGAGAAACAGGAGGCGTGGAAACAGGTTTTGAGCAAAGGTCGGCATTACTGTAGAGAAAGGGTCCGCTGTCTCCAGTCTCCCCCCAAATGCTCCGTCTGCCTCGCACTTCCTTGCTCCCTGAGCTCCCTTAATCCATCATCAGTCCCCAGACCCAGGGTCCTGGATGGTAGAGGGGGAAGGGTCCACATCAGCCCCTTCTGGACCCTGATCTAGAACCTGCCTTCTACTGGAGGGGAGGGTGGCCAGGGTGTGCCCCTCTCCAGGCGTACCTGTCCAGTCCCGAAGAGACTCAGTCACAGTTGGTGAAGCCGGCCTGCTCCTTGGATGCCTGCACTTGATGGGGACCTTGCAGGCTTTATGCCTGATGGAGCCTGGTCCTCGTGATGAATGGTGTGCTGGGAAAAGGGGCTGCTGTTTCCAAGAACGGGCGGAACCAACCCCAGCAGTGCTGGGTGGCAGAGACCTGGGTGCCCCCAGCACGGGGAGGGAGCAGTTGGGGCTCCCAGTGTCCCTTGGCTCTCCTTGAAACTCCTTCCAGGCTCTTCTGGCTTCCAGGCCTCCGGTGGCAAGAAGGTCTGGGAAAGAGTACAGAAAGAGCATGGGACTTCTCATCCTGCCTGTCACTAACTGGCTGTGTGACCCACGCTCCCTGGGTGGGTCAACAGCCGTTGACGCCAGGGCACTGACACTCACTCCTGCCCTGCGTGGTTTCTGCAGTGGCTTGGGTCAAGGCCTCAGCAGGGTGGGCCTCGCAGGGTGACTGACCTGATCCAGACCTAGCTTCGTGGCCGGAACCAGACGGGTGGCAGCCTGGAAGGAGCCCGGTCCCTGCCTCCTGAGGTCAGCCCTTGGCCAGGTGCTAGGAGCCCCTCTAGGTAGGGGTGCCAGCCCTCTTTCCTCAGCCTCCCCTCCTCTTCCCATGCCTCACTCGGCTTCGCAGAGATGGGAAGCTTTTTGCTGGCTGATGAGGGAAACAATGGCTTTGGGAGCGTGTGGGTGCACACGGGGGGGAGCGTGTGGGTTGTGTGATTTTCCCGGACAGGCAGGCGTGAGAGGGAGAAGAAATTATTCTGTCTAAAATCTCAGAGATGAGTTCTTCTCCAGAGCTGGCAGAGTGACTGTTTCATGGCTGGGTGGGGAGGCACGAGAGAAGGTGGGCCATTCCCAGGGGCAGGCGTGAGGCAGGGCAGGGCCAGTCCCTCGTGAGGATCCCCGGCAGGCCATGACGACAAAGATAACCTTTTATATTTGCCCAGGCATCACCCCTTGCAAGGAGCCGTGACACCCATCATAGCAGCCGGTCCTCACCAGAACCCAGAAGGACCATCGGGCAGCCAGACATTGTAATTAACCCAGCTTACAGATGAGAAAACTGAGGCTCCAGGGTATTAACTGACTTGCCCAGGTCAGAGAGCCAGTTAGTGATAGAGCCAGGGCTTGAACCCAGGCCTCTGAACCCTGAAGCTCACCTCTGCCTGGCACCCACTCCTTAATGTCCACATGGTTTCTGAAGATGAAGACGGTGAGGGACCACCAGAGCAAGGAGCTTATGTTGTGGATCCTTAGGTAGAATTTTTCAGAGGTTCCCTCCCATCCCCCACCCTCTCCCCAGACTCGACCTTCAGAAGTATTGTCTTTCATGCTGGAAGGGGGAAAAGGTTGGGTTGAGGAGAAGGCTGTCCTCCTGGGACCCCAAGTTCCGAAGTGTGGGGAGTGGGGGCTTTGGCAACCCTGGGATTCACAGGGAGTCTCCAGCAATCTTTCGGACTTCTAGCTCCCAGCCTTGATGTGTTTTTGTCTTTGTTTTTGCACCACAGAAAAGGAGCAAGCTAACAATGGCAGAAACTGAAGCCTCCCCAAGAATCTCTTCCTCCTTTGCTGGCAGCATTTCATTAGCATAGTGGGACTTCCTGTAGGGATGGGCCAGTGAAAGGAGAGTGGTCATTCTGGTAGTCAGTGGGGCTGTTTCTTCGATTCCAGGCTCATCGTGGTTGACTTCTCCGTCCACTGCAGTTCAGGCCTGCGGCATCTGATTGCTCTGACCAACCAAACGTCACAGGAAGCGATGTGCGTGTGACTTCCAGGAGGAAGCTTTAAGAGCCCATGTTAGTCTCCCCCATCTCTTTCCGTGTTTGTGAGGTCCTGGATGCACCTGTTGAGATGCAGCCTCCATCATACTGGGTCACTGAGTGACGATACCCACGGTGGACATGTTGCATGTGTAAGACATTTTACTGCTTTAAAGCCATTGAGATTTGGGGGCTGTTTGTTACCACAGCATACCCGAACCTGTCCTGACTGATAGTCACCAAGTTGGCCAATAAGAACCTTGCCTAAGACTTTAGAATTAGGACCTAGGCCTTTCTAGTGGGCTAGACCCATGATATGTAAACCTTATTGCTTTGTTTTTTTTCCATGGGGATGTGGAAGCAGAGAAATCATTCTTTAAAGAGAGAGAAGAAAACAGGAACACAGGTAAGGAGAGATGGAGAGATATCCCTAGCATTATTCTTCTTGCCTAACATCTGGATGCATAAAAATCCCTGTGTCCTTTTATGAAAGGCTTCTCCCCACACCTTTTTTAAAAGCTTATTTATTTATTGGGAGAGAGAGAGAGAGAGCACAAACCAGGGAGGGACAGAGAGAGAGGGAGAGAATCCCAAGCAGGTTCCATGCTGTGGAGCCTGTGCGTGGAGCCTGACACGGGGCTTGAACTCACAAACCGTGAGATCATGACCTGAGCCGAAATCAAGAATTGGATGCTTAACTTATAGCCATCCAGGCACCCCGAAAGGCTTCCCCTTTTTATTATACAAGCTTGGGTTGGTTTAGGTTGCTTCCAACCAAGAGCCCTAATACAGAGTAAAAGGGGATTTGAGGACAAGTCTCCCTTTTACGGATGAGGTCGCTGGGGCTCATGGTGGTCAAGTGGTTTGTCCAAGGTCATAGCCATTAAGGACAAATGTTCACGTGCTCCCTTTCTTGGTGAAATAATTCAAACGGTAACAATAAAAATGTTAGTCTTGGGGCGCCTGGGTGGCGCAGTCGGTTAGGCGTCCGACTTCAGCCAGGTCACGATCTCGCAGTCCGTGAGTTCGAGCCCCGCGTCAGGCTCTGGGCTGATGGCTCAGAGACTGGAGCCTGTTTCCGATTCTGTGTCTCCCTCTCTCTCTGCCCCTCCCCCGTTCGTGCTCTGTCTCTCTCTGTCCCAAAAATAAATAAATGTTGAAAAAAAAAATTAAAAAAAAAATGTTAGTCTTCACTTCTCCTTCTCCCAACCCACCCTCCAAAAATTACTGCTCATCAATTTGGTGGGCATTTTACTAGAACTTTAAAAAAATGTGTTACAAACATATATATATATATATATATATATATATATATATATATATATATTTTACCCCACTCAGTTTTATTAGAAAAATGGGATCATATTATCCCCATTTTTCTGAACTTCGCTTTTTTTCACTCATCAGATTGTTGACACTTGCAAATTCTATCTGTGCCTGGCCAATCTGGTGATGTGCCAGGGAGAGAAGGGGTGGATGAGGCCAGGGGCCAGATTCAAAGGACTGAAGGTCAGAAAACCCTCTAGGCAGTGGATGTGGGGATGAGGGGGAGACTCAGAGTGGGAACCTTCCAGGCACCTGCACAGCCCTCTTTGAGGCCCCTGACAACCCTCCCAGGCAGCCAGCTCCTCTGGCCAGCTCTGCAAGGATGGGGAGTTTGGCATTTCGTTTAAGTTAAAATCTGCTTCCCCTGTGAGTCCTCCCACCGGCCTAGGACCTCTCCATGAGTTCCTGGGGCAAACTGCTTTATCTGCCTTCCTGCCCCCCACAGTAGATCAAGAAGGAGTGGGTGCGACTCCCTCATTCTCACACCAGGGCCTCAGCAGCCCCAGTGATCAGCTCTGTAAAAGGCGGTAACAAATGGCCAGGAAGAAATCCAGAACTCAAAGGCAGAGAACCAAAGGCCCAACAGCTTACAGAGAATGGCGAGGAAACCAAAACAGCCAGAAGGCAGGCAGGCAATTAAAGGAGGGGGCTGAGTTTTCAATTAACAGGCTTCACCGCTAGCAGCGGATAATTAACAGATTAGCAGGGCCGGTAGCAAGGACTGGGGCAGGCACTAGCGGTGGAGGAGAACTGGGGCTCCAGCTTCCACAAGAATGAAAAGGAATCTTCCAGCTTAGGAACCTGAGGGCACTGGACTAAACAGGGACATAGTGTGCAGGCTGGAATGCAGGGGAGAGGCCCAGAGGGCAGGGCTAGTGCCCGATTGCCTCCTGGCCGGAGAGGGCCCTTGGTTTGCAGAGCCCTCTCTCCCTGGGGAGGCGCTGAGGAGGAGATTTATGAAACTCTCGGGGAGTCATGGTGTTGACATCCCTTGAACTTGCGCATTGCCGTACAGCTCACAACAAGCATTCAAAGTCACTGGGGGCAAAGCTGTATAATATAGACTTGAGAGCAAGGACTGTGACATTAGACACTCCTGAGTTAAAAACTTGCTCTCACTTCCTGACTGCGTGTGCCTCATTGGACATCCTCGCTGCTCTCTCAGACTTCCCTGCTCCTTTCTAGTTAGGCAGGGCCACACCAAAGCATAGAAGAGCCAGTGTGCAAGCCTCCAGCTGTATCCTCCCCTGCCAGGGGGTTTGGGAAGGCCACTGTTCCAGAGAGCAGAGCCTCAATCAGCCTGAATCCCTGAGTGACCTGGGCGGAGACGATGCTCCTGCCAGCCCCCTAGAGACATATAGTGGGAGCCAGAATGAACTATTGTGTTGGTATGAGATTTCAAAGATGCTGGTTACAACAGCAAACCAAGCCCTGTCCTGACTATTCCACGGAGTCACCCCCACCTCCCCGAGGCTCTGTTTTCTCAGACATGAAATGGCCAAGAATGATCCCCACCTCGAATGACTATGGTGAGAGTAAGGGAGATGATGTGTAAGTTGGCTGAAGGCTATTCTCAGCTCCTAGGTCCCATACCCCCTGTAGAAAACGGCAATGTTGCCACAGGCCAAGGTCAAAGACCAAGGACGTTTTTTGGCCCCAACTAGTGGCTGGAACCTTTAAGTGCTGAGCAGATTTTAATGGTTGAGCTCCATGGGATGCTGGAGGCCTGGGCTGCACCCTCCTGGGGAGGGGGGACGCCAGGTCAGCTCCCCCCGCTTTCTGGCTTCTCCAGCTCTCTTCTGTCTGCAGTGTGGGGAGAGGGGCTGAAGGCTGCTACCATCATTCACGCCTGGGGAGGGCTGGCTGGGCCAGTCGGCCCAGAGCTGCTGGCCCGGCCGACTTCCCTTGGTTCTTTCAGGCCCCAGGGCTATAAGTGACTCCTGTGACCTGTCCACAGGTGGCCCCCCGCCCCAGGCCCTGCCTCTGCTCTTCTCCTGCAGCTGAGCTTTCCTCCCTCTCCTGGCCACCCCTTAAGGCTACCACCGACATCACCTTCAGCCTGTTCCCAGCTGGTCCCACCTTCCCCCAAAGACGAGGAACAGAGTTACAGCCATGGAGGCGGCTTTCTGTTCTCCTCCACTCTGGTTTTGGCCTGTTCCCCACTGTTCCTGTTTGGTCTATAAGATCAAACCCATTTTTTTTTTTTTTTCAGCTGATCTCATTCCTCCTGGAGTTTCTGATGCTCCGCATCCAAAGCCCAAGCAACGGTTTCTGTCTACTTTCCAAATATGAAGCCGTCTCACACTCTCTCTGTAGTTGGCTCCCTGCTCCGAGCTCACCTGATTCTTTAGAGGCAGAATGTTCCAGGCACAGGCTTTTAAAATTTCCTTCTTAGCCTGTGCGTGTTCCCGTGGGACTCTCCACCCTCGATCCAAGGAGCTGTCATTTCCCCCAAGCCGGTAGCCACGCCTGTCTTCTCTGGGGCCTTCCTGTCCACCACGATTGAGCCCACTGACCCCTCTGGACTCTCAGATGCACAAACACAATCGGGGTGCCCCCACGGCCACTGAGGATCCTGATTAGGAAAGAACTTGACTCTCAGATGTCTTACCCATAGCCGCAGATCAGCAGGGGTTGGCAGTTTCCCTTGTGTCTCTCACAAATGAATCCCTGTCCAGGCTACTGCTAGCTGTTGCCATTCGAGCAACCAGAGGTATGGCCACTATGCAGTCCACCACGGTAGCCACTGGCCATGTGTGGCTCATGAGCACTTGAAGTGTGGCCGGAAAAATTGAGATGTCCTGTGAGTGTAAAATGCACACGGGATTCTGAAGACAGGATGAAAACAGAATGTGGAACATCTCATTAATAATATCTAACACATAGATTATCTAATTAATACCATAAATGTCTCATTTATTTGTATCGATTATATGTTGAAATGACAGTATTCAGAACACGTTGCTTTAAAACATTATTGAAACTGATTTTGCCTGTTCTTTAAAAAAATTAAAAAAATTTTTTTTTAATGTTTATTGATTTTTGAGAGACAGAGAGAGACAGAGCACGAGCGGGGAAGGGCAGAGAGAGGGAGACACAGACTCTGAAGCAGGCTCCAGGCTCTGAGCTGTCAGCATAGAGCCCGACGCGGGGCTCGAACTCACGGACTGCGAGATCATGACCTGAGCCGAAGTCGGATGCATAACCGACTGAGTGACCCAGGTGCCCCTTAAAAAAATTTTTTAATGTTTATTTATTTTTGAGAGAGAGAGAGAGAGAGAGCAGGAGCAGGGGAGGGGCAGAGAGAGAGGGAGACGCAGAATCCATGAAGCAGGCTCCAGGCTCTGAGCTGTCAGCACAGAGCCCAACACGGGGCTCGAACTGGTGAACTGTGAGATCGTGACCTGAGCTGAAGTCAGATGCTTAACCCATTGAGCCACCCAGGTGCCCCTGTTGTTCTTATGTGTCATATGTGGCTGCTAGAAATGTAGAAATGCAGACATTTTTAATATTTTATTTCTGTTTTGCAGCGCCCGCCCCGGATGCCTCTCCATCACTCCCACCATGTGGAAGGCTGCTCTTGAAATGCTGTGTATTAACTTCCCATTGCTGCAGGGTAAGCACTTACCACCAACTCAGTGGCTTAACACAATACAAATTTACTATCTTATAATTCTGGAAGTCAGAACCCTGACCCAGGCATCGCTGGGTTAAAATCAGGATGGCTCCAGGGCTGTGTTCCTTTCTCCAGGCTCTATAGGACAATTTATTTTCTGCCTCTTCCAGCTTCTGTGAGCTGCCCGCACTCTTTGGCTTGTGGCCCCTTTCCATCTCCAAAGCCAGCAACTGCTGCTCGAGTCTCAGATCACGTCTCTTCTGCCTCCCTCTCCATGTTTAAAGGACTCTTGTGATGACATTGGGCCCACCTGGATAATCAGGATCATCTCCTTATTTTAAGGGCAGCTGCCCGGTATTCTTCATTCCATCTGCAGCCAGAATTCTGCCTTACCGTATAACCTGTGTCGCATAACTGTTTCCAGGGATCAGGACGTGCATTCATCCAGGTTCATTCTTCCGCCTCCCATCTGCTTTCTTGTCCTGTTCAAACTGGCAAGATCTTGGAGGTGACTGATGTGGGGACATGTTTCATTTCCCCCATTTCCCTCCCCCACGGTCTCCTGGGAGCTGTTTTGGGATCATATGATCCCAAGGAAACGGATTCCATCTTGAAGAGGGGGTGAGGGGAGAGGGAGCATCCGACTTGACTGAAGTGAATGAAACTTTGGACATATAAGAACACGTGAAGTCCGGGGGCACCTGGGTGGCTCAAGTGGTTAAGCGACTTCAGCTCAGGTCACGATCTCGTGCTTCAGTTCCTGAGACGGAGCCCCGCGTTGGGCTCTCCGCTGTCAGGGCAGAGCCTGCTTTGAATCCTGGAGCCCCGCGTTGGGCTCTCCGCTGTCAGGGCAGAGCCTGCTTTGAATCCTGGAGCCCCGCGTTGGGCTCTCCGCTGTCAGGGCAGAGCCTGCTTTGAATCCTGGAGCCCCGCGTTGGGCTCTCCGCTGTCAGGGCAGAGCCTGCTTTGAATCCTCTCTCTGTCTCTCTCTCTTTTTTCCCCCCTCCCCTGCACGCTCTCAAAAAAAAAAAAAAAATGCATAAAGTCGGCCTTCAACCAGCCATCCTTCCCACGGGACCCTGCCTCCCGTAACCCCAAGGAGGACTCTCCTGCCTCTGCGTCACCCCTCCCCTGATGGGCAGTGCTTTGTCTCGGGTGTGCTAGTCAGCCTCAGCTAATCCTACGGCTGGACCGATGGGATAAGAGGTGGACGCAAGTATGAGCTGGACCATCAGACCCTCTTCCCCACAAATCCGCAATAAGAATGCAGACACGCCGGCCGTCCATTGTCCAGGGGAACGTGGGAGCTGTAGGCTGAGGAAGCCTCTCTTCGTCCAGAGGGATAGAAGGTGCAGACAGCATGGGCGAAAAAGCCAAGGCGGGCTTGGAGGCAAGCCCGAGGCCAGGAGAGCCAGAGAGGGCGGCGGCTCCTGTCTCTAAGGGCTCTCCAGCTTGTGGTCCAGTCCCGCCTGAGGTCTGACCGCTCCCCTGGCCCAGCGGGTCTGAGATGTGCCACTCATCCTCAGAATAAATCCCCACCCACCTCTTTTTTTCTCTGTAGAGAAGTTGAGTGAGTTTCTATCACTTAAAATCAAAAGAGCCCGAGTAAGCCACCCTTCCCATTCCCACACCAACCCTGGGTCCCCAAACTAGCACCCCAGCCTTTTGGGGACCCTCGTGCGGATGCCAGACAGATGAGGCTCCTGAGACTCAAGACTTTCACCCAACTGCCAGGGTCACAGAGGCAGCAGCAAAGACAAAGGCACTTGCCGAGGATGACAAGGTAGGAAGCTGAAAGGACCCCAGTCCCTGATAACCTCACCCAAACCCCAGTGGCCTCCTGGACTCTGGACTTCTTATTACTTGAGGTAAAAAAAAAAACCCCAAAGCTTATTTGCTTAAGATGCTATTGTCAGGCTTCTGTGGTTTTATGAGCCTGTGACTGATTCTCACCCGTGTCCTTTTGGTCATGGATGGAGTTTCCCGGCAGGAAAGGAAAGGGCTTCAGGGACTCTCTATGGTCATCATTTGGCACTATCAGGTTTGCAACGACAGACGGAAGATCGGCAGGAACTTGGCGTTCCTTGGTGGTCTAAAGGGGAAATTCTAGGAGGATTCCTTCATCAAAGAGGAGAACCCAAAGGAAGATGGCCACCACGGGAGTCAGTCGTTTCATTTTATTAGTAAAGAAACTGAGCTCCGTGTCAGTTAAGGTATTTTGGCTACCAGTAAAGAGGGCTCAACCAATGGAGGCCTAGTTGAATGGGAGTTTATTTTACCCACGTAACAAATCCATGTTTGTCTCAGGATCGTCTCACAGCCCAGTAACGTGACAATGTGAGGTTAGCAGGTCTGAGATTTTCTTGGCATTTCCCTCATTGCAAAATGGCTGCCACGGCTCCAAAAATCACGTCCTCGCTTACCGGTGAACAAAACTGGAAAGAAGGGAGAAAGGCAGGGGAAAGAAAAGAGGTGAGGGCCTTCCCCATCTTTTCCAGAAATACCGCAGCTGGGTCCCCCTTCTGTGTCATCACCTGGGAATGGGTCACATGGTTACACCTCGTTGCAGTGGAGGCTGCCCAGGCACGTATTTAACAAAGGGCAGAGGTACTGTCACAACTGCTTACACAGTCGTGATCTCTCCTCTGGCTGGGCGCATTGCCACCAAGCTGAATCAGGGGTGTGTTTGCAAGTTGTGAATGCCTGCCACGTGGGTGACTGACAAGGGGATCCGACTTGTCCAGGATCAGACATTGATTGGTGAAGAAAACAGGGCTAGAACCCCAAACCCCTCTCCACTGACTTGTGAAGGGAAGAACCTCTGCGTCTCGGTGTCACAGATGCTGCTGGAGGGTCAGAATCCGGTACTGTTGGGGTAGTCCACACCCTGTAAGCCAGTGCCCTCTGCTGGAGACTGGCCAAGAATGAGTGTGTGATGAAATTCTGGCCAGTGAGATAAGACACAGAAGCTGCTAGGGGGATTCTGGGAAAAGTTCCCTTACTCTTAACAAGATGTAACCAGGAGAAGAAAAAAAAAAAAGAAGAAGAAGAAGAAGAAGAAGAGTAAACCAGGAAGAGGTGGTCTCCTCTGCTGTGTGCAGTCATGTCTGGATGCGATGCCTGGAGCTGTGGCAGCCATGCTGTGATCATGAGAGAAGCTGCCCCAAGAGCAGAGCTGGCCCATTGAGGACAGCACGGGAAGCTGTCTATAAGATCAAACCCATTTTTTTTTTTTCCAGCTGATCTCATTCCTCCTGGAGCTTCTGATGCTCCGCATCCAAAGCCCTGGGTCTCTACTGATGTCACTGTAGCACTGAACTAACCAGCCCTGAGCCGTCCTCCCTCGGGGCTTCCTCGTGCAGGTGACCTCTCTTTTATTGTTGAAGCCCCTTTGAGTTGGGCCTTCTATTTCTTTCAGCTGAAAGCACTCTAATCAATCCGTACATCTCTCTCTGCTGCATTTCCTGCTCCAGAGGCAGGTGCAGACCCGCACCAAGCCTCCCCATTCTGGGGGAAAGCAGCGCTACCTGTTCTTTGCCCACAGTTGGAGCTCAGCCTCTTGTAGCTGGCTGTTCATTAGGCAACATGCTGCCCACTACGGCCATGAAAAAGCCTGAGAACTGCGTTCAAAACCCCAGGCAGCGGGAGATGTGGCTTGAGGGGAGGTGTCGTGGGGGCCACATAAAGAAAGGTCTTCAGATCCCCATGCCTCCCCCCGCCATTGCCCTGCCCAGCGCAGCCCAGCATTGCCCCCAGTGCCCTCAAGAGACAATGCAGCAGTCACCCACCAGGTGCTCGTGGGCCGGGTGGGGCAGAAAGGCTGGTGGTTAAGTGCTGGAGAATCCCCAGACCCTGGGGCTGGCCCAGAATGGGTTTTTGTTGAGGGATTGGGACCATTCTGTCTCTGCAGCTCTCCTGGTGCAGGATGAATACAGGCCAGTTAAGTACTTTTCTGGCAACTGATTATATAGATTTGCTTCCATATGAGCTCTCTTGCAATGACCCAGGACCCCAAGAGGGCCCTCCCCCAACCATTTATGTTGAAAACACTCTGAGCCTGCTAGCCTCTTTGCTTTCTGGGAAAGAGACTCTGGCAGGGAGAATGGCTTAGAGGGGGGCACTTCTGGAGGCATTTTCTTTGTCAGAGGAAATGCGAGAGGGCCTGAATGTCGCCCGCTCCCCCCAGGCCACCCACCTCTAGCTGCCAAGTGGTCTGCAAATTGCAGATCTGATCCTTCTGCTCAGAGACTCTAATGGTGCCTGCCTCCCTGGGACGGCCAGGCCTGAGCCAGGCAGCAAGGAACCTCATATTCTGCTGTTCCGTCTTCATGTTGCTAAGCTCTTGCTTGGGCCATTCTCTCTATCAGGATTCCCAAACGGTCCCAGGTGATTATGCCACCCCGGCGTGGCCATCAGAGCCCTGGGGATTGGTTCAGGTGTGGGCATGTGACTCCGTGACTCAGGGTTAGTTGTGGGACTTTTGTGGGAACCTCTGGACGAGGGACGCCCACACTTCTGGGTTCGTTGGCTGGAGACTGTACAGCTGGCATTGCTAGGGACCATCTTTGTCATCCAATGGGGTCAGCCTAAGAAGGAAGACAACCCAGAGGCAAGCCGATTGGAAGAGCACCCGGGGACATCCTGATGACATTATCTCAGTTCCTGAATCCGTCTATACCTGAAACCTACCTCTAGGTCGTTTGAGCCGATAAATTCCCTTTATTAAAAACAAATAAACAAAATTGAACAATTTTAGGCTCTCTGTCATTCCCATTACAAGTTGTTACGTATATAAAGGCAGGACTCCCTCTGGGGCAGAATTAATGTCTCACTTCATTAGCATCCCCTGTCCTTTCGCTCCCTGCCCAGCTGTCTCCTTCTGCGGGAGTGGACCTTACTGTCGCCTCAGCTGCTGCGGGGCCTCAGGTACAGTTCATTGTACTCTCAAGGGGAGTTAAGTTCCCTGGTGCATTATCATCTTTGGTCAATATAAAACGCCTCTCTTGTTTTCCTTATTCTCTTTTATCTCTACCCCACTTCCATTCCCTTCCTCCGCAGAGGCAACATGCTAATGGAACACGTTCCTCCACCCCCTTGTAGGTGCTTTTGCAAGATGGATATTGTCTTTATGGGGTTTTTTTTTTTCCCTTTTTTTCTGCAAATGGTAGTGTTTTGGTTCTGGTGTCATTTCTCACATTTTACACTCAGCATTAAGGCCCATCCACGTTGCTATGTGTGCATTTAATCTCTCCTGCCTGCTGCATAATTCACGGCGTGAGCCATTCCCATGCTTCTTCCCACTCTCCCCGGGATGGACACCTAGGTTCTCTCTGACAACCCTTGTCCCCAGAACATCATGCTATACATGTCCTACGGACCTGCGCCCACTTCTTTTGCATCTCTACCTGGGAATGGAGTCACGGGGTTGTAGGGCTGTGTGCTCTTCACAGCAATATCTCCACCACGGCTGCTCTGGTCTGTCCTCCACCGCAACACCCTCGCCGACATCCCCACATTTCCACCTGACACTGACATTGGGCTTTATTCAGCTAAGTCTGGCCTGTCTGCAAGATTGCCTTAGTTCTCTGCTGCTGTGCAGCAAGTTACCACAAACGGCGTGGCTTGGAATAATATGCATTTTTTTACCTCCTATTTTCTGTGGACCAGGAGTCTGGGTCTGGCTCAGCCGGGTGTCCTGCTCAGCCCGCAATCAAGGTATTGGGCAGGCTGCATTCTCATCGGCGGCTCAAAGAGACAGAGAACCGCCTCCAAGCTGCCTCAGGCTGTTGGCAGAATTCATCTCCTTGTGGTTGTAGAACTCAAGGTGGCTTGCTTTTTTTGGGGTCAGCAGGAGAGTCTCTGATCTCTATATCCTTTTTTTAAAAAAAAAAATGTTTATTTATTTTGAGAAAGAGAAAGAGAATGAGGGAGAGTGGGGGGAGGGCAGAGAGAGAGAGAGAGAGAGAGAGAGAGAGAGAATCCCAAGCAGGCTCCACAACACCAAAGCCCACCTGGGGGCTCGATCCTATGACCTCGAGATCACAACCTGAGCTGATATCAAGAGTCAGATGCTGGGGCGCCTGGGTGGCTCAGTCAGTTAAGCGTCCGACTTCGGCTCAGGTCATGATCTCGCGGTCTGTGGGTTCAAGCCCCGCGTCGGGCTCTGTGCTGACTGCTCAGAGCCTGGAGCCTGTTTCAGATTCTGTGTCTCCCTCTCTCTCTGACCCTCCCCCATTCATGCTCTGTCTCTCTCTGTCTCAAAAAGAAATAAACGTTAAAAAAAAATTAAAAAAAAAAAAGAGTAAGATGCTTAACCAACTGAGCCACCCAGCACCCCTCCACGTCCTTTTTAAAAAACAACTCGCATGATTAGGTTTGACTCTCCTAGGATAATCTCCCTTCTGAGTAAATTAAAGTCAACTGACCAGGGGCTTTCATTACATCAGCAAATTCTCTTCACCTTTTCCATAATGCATAACCTAATCAGGGGTTGACATCCCATCCCCTTTGTTATATTTCACTGGTTAGAGGCAAGCTTATAAGTTCTGCCCGTAGTCAAGGGCAGAGAATTATACAGCGCTTGGGCAGTGGGGCTCATCTTAGAATTCTGCCTACCACGTAGGTGTAGCATGATATTTTGGGTGGTGGTGGTTTTTAAATTATGGTGAAGAATCCACATCATTAATCTTTCCATCTTAACCACTTTACGTATACAGCTCAGCGTTGTTAATTGCATTCACACCGCTGTGTAGCTGTCACCACCGCCCATCTCAGGAATGCTTTTCATCTTGTAAAACAGAAACTCCGTACCCATTAAACACCGAGTTACCATTTCCTTCTTGCCTCTGCTCCTGGCAACCACCATTCTGCTTTCTATCTCTATGCATTTGAATGCTCTAGGTACCTCATATAAGTGGAATCATACACTTACACCAGTCTCTTTCTGCCTGGCTTATTTCTCTCAGCCTCGAGGTTCATCCGTGTTGTAGCATGTGTCAGAAATTCCTTCCTTCTTAAGGCTGAATAATATTCCATCGTATGTATGTATCACAGCTTGTTTATTCATCTGTTGATGGACACTTGGGTTGCTTCCATTTGTTTGGCTACTGTGAATAATGCTGCTTATGAACATGTGTGCACAAATATCTCTTGGAGATTCTGCTTTCAATTCTCTAGGGTATGTACCCAGAATTAGAATTGCCATATCTTGGAGCTCCTAGGTAGCTCAGATGGTCAAGCTTCCAACTCTCGGTTTTGGCTCAGGTCGTGATCTCCCAGTTTGTGGGATCGAGCCCCGTGCCAGGCTCTGCACTGAGAGCATTGTGCCTGCTTGGGATTCTCTCTCTCCCTCTCTCTCTGCCCCTCCTCTGCTCTCTCTCTCTCAAAATAAACAAACGTTAAAAAAAAAAAGGATTGTTGGATCACGTGGAAGTTCTAGTCTTAATTTCTTGAGGAACTACCGCATCGTTTTTCCTATTTTACATTGTTTACCCATGTTTCCATTTTATACTCCTACCAACAGCTGCAAAGGGTTCCAATTTCTTCATATCCTCACCAACACTTGTTGTTTTCTGTTTTCTTAGTAGCCATCCTAATGGGTGCAAGGTGGTATCTCATTGTTTTGATTTGCATTTCCCTAATGATTAGCAATGTTGAGCATCTTTTCATGTGCTTCTTGGCCATTTGTATGTCTTCTTTAGGGAAAAGTCTGTTTGGATGTCTTATTGTTATCATCTGAATTTCACTGCTAGTGATTTTGACCATATCCACATAGGTTTCTTAGATTTTGGGGGGGTTTCCTCTTCCAACAAGTGCCTGCTCATATCCTTTGTTCATTTATTTTTCTTGCTGATTTGCAGGAGTTCCTTGTACACTAAGGCTGTACTAATCTTGTAAATTTTAGACTTTGCACATATCTTCTCTCATTTTGTCATGTGTCACTTGGGACAGATATCTTTCATTATGATATAGTAAAGTACCCCTCTCCTCCCCCCCCCCTTTTTTTTTTTTTTTTTGCTTTATGGATTGTGCTTTGAAATTTTGTCTATTAAATCCTTTCCTCGCTCTGGGTTTTATAGATATTCCCCTCCATGTGTTTTTTTTTTTTTTTTCCTATCAATGTTATCATTTGGCCATTCACATGGACTCTTTGACCATCTGAGCACTCTCCTTGTAATGGGATAACATCATTTTTCCCTATAAAGTGAGTCAGAATTTTCCCAGTAAGACCAGCAGACTTTGATGCACCTTTTATCATATATTAAGCTTCCTTAGAACTAGGGATCCATTTCTTTTTTTTTTTTTTATTTTTTATTTTTTAACGTTTATTTACCTTTGAGACAGAGAGAGAGACAGAGCATGAATGGGGGAGGGGCAGAGAGAGAGGGAGACACAGAATCAGAAGCAGACTCCAGGCTCTGAGCTGTCAGCCCAGAGCCCGACGTGGGGCTCAAACTCACGGAGTGCGAGATTGTGACCTGAGTTGAAGTCGGACGCTTAACGGACTGAGCCACCCAGGCGCCCCTAGGGATCCATTTCTAAACTCTCCACCATGTCCCCATGGGTTGTCTGTTCTTTCACTAACATCAGACTGTTCTTTTGTTTGTTTTTAAACAACGTCATTGTAGTATGCCTAAATATTTGGGAGAGAGAGATTCCTGTCCATTCCCCTTTTACGTAGGCATCTGTAGAAATTTATTCCTCCTCACACATTTTGGAGTAAGCTTTCATAGCTGGAATTTTTATTGGGATTACAGTGATGTTACAGATTAATTTAGGGAGAGGTAACATCGTCGTATATTAGGCCACCCCTCCCAAGAGCAGGAGATGACTCTACTTGGGGAGTGTCTACACCCACACTTTGCTCCCACCTAACAATTAGCAGGCAATGGATGGAGTTTGCTAAATCAATGCTAGGAGTTGATCTCCAAAAAGGAACAAAGAGTGGCTCTAGAATGTTACTCAGCACCACTTCCTCCGATCCCAGGCAAGTTGGGCAATAGGAAGGGAAACATCCTGTTACAGAACCTATGTTTTCTGGGTAGACGAAATCCAAGTATGATGGATAAAAAGCATATAGTGGGAAGTTGAGCTTCCCACCCAGAAGGGTTGGGTTCCCTTGAAGTGAGAGCAAGGGGCAAGGCGATCACCGAACAACAGAACGATTCCTGGCTTTCCCCAGGGTTGTCCAACCCTCCTGGCCAGCATCACATGGTGGCACTGGCTGGTTCACCATCATCAAGGTTGTTTGGAGGATTGATCATGCTTTTCCAAACCCATCCCCTCCACAGTCTTCCTGAGCCACATTCTAACCATGCGAAGTAAGTAGACAGATTATTATCTTTATTCAATAGAAGAAGAGAACTAAGGTCCACAGAGAAGGAAGTTCACTCATCACTCAACAAATATTTATCAAGAGTCCACAGTGCTGGCCCTGGGACGTAGCAGAGACCAAACAAATGGTCCCAGCCTAGCATTGGTAATAAGTCAGCAGCAGAAACCATGATGGGCATGTTGCTTTTTCAGCCAGCACCCCTTCCATGAGGGAATCAACCTCTCCACATCCCATTCCTGTTGTGGTGGTCAATCAAGGTGTTCCCCTCTCATTTTGCATAGTTAGGGAGAGAGGGCAGTGGTCTGGGCGGAACCAATATGGCACCATACTCCCTAGACACAGTGATTGGGCAGAGGGTGGGCAGACGATCCTAGCAGGACCAATCAGAGTCTTCCCCAGGGTTTTCATATGGATGTTGGGGGACAGACATTTCTTTCTAAGGTTGCTAAAGCAGATGGGTCTTAGGTTGCTGGCAATCATCTTGGTATAGGAGAGAAGTGTCAAGAAGAATAAAACCAATTAGAGACAAGTAGTGTAGACACACAAGAGAGAATCAGAGACTGACAACATCGTTTGATCCCTGGATCCAGTTATGCCTGAAGTTAGCACACCTACACTTTCTAGTTATGTGAGCCAACCCATTATCTTTTGGCTTGGGTTTATTTGAGTTATGATCGGTGGAGAGGAAAAGAGTGCCCCTGGACAGAGACCACAACAACAAGTCCAGCTTTATGCCCACTCCGCTCGACTGTCATTCCTCAGGATCACCACTTTTAGGTCGAGGCTGGTTTTGGTTCTAATTTCCCATTTCGCAGAATCTCTTTGAACCCTAATTCTGCCAGCAAATACCTTTTATTCCTAATGGTTTCATGGCATCTTCTAGAATGCTAAACCCACCTTCTGGGTCAATATTCAAGTTGTGGATAAAGATGTTGGGGTGAAGGACTGAGCCCTGTAACACAAAACACCCTCCTTCCTCAGGCCATCCAGCCTTTAACTTTTCACACTGTTTCTGACATTCCTAGAACCCCGAATTCCAATTATTATACAAGGACTTCATATTCCCACTCCTCATTCCCCACCCCCCACCCCAGCTTCTTGGCTCAAGTGTTCTTCCACAGATCTGCCAACCTCGGCCAGGGAGTGAGATGGTGAGCATCTCTTTGCAGCTTTCGTTTTCCCACTTTCCAGCCTCCAGCACCCGGATTCCACTCCTCCATTCTCAACTGTGCAGTTTATTGCAAAATTTAACAAGACTTTATGGAAGGTTCTGGAACAGTGGAAGGGAAGTGCAACACAGAGCACAACCCAATGGTTACCTCCGAAGGTAACTGGGCTGAGCCCCTAGACCTGGAAAGGGAGGTGGTAATCTGAGAAAGGGACTCTTTCTCTGACACCCCCTGGTGAGTGTCTTTCTCTGTCTGGGGCTCCTGAGTTGCCGTCCAGGTTGGGTGGGTCCAAGCCCAAATGAGCTGCTCTGTTTCTCCCAAGGTCAGGTCAGTCACAGTCATTCTCCGCAGCAGCTGGCCTGCAGGTCTGGCTGCATGGCAGCTCCACATTTTCTGCACCTTCTTGAATCTTCAATTCCCCAACTCAGATCCACGTCTGAGAGGTGAGGTTTCTTTTCAAATGTCCAAATTACAGCAAACAACAAAAACAAAACACATTTTTTTTTTTTCCAAAGAAGCAACATGACTGAGAACATAACTCTGCTCACTGACAGACTTGGTTTCTGCTGTCACAATCCGGGCAACTCTCCAGTCTGAGGCATCTTGGGAATGCTTGGGGCTACGTCTCAACATTGAATCTCCCTCAGGAGGAGAGGTGGGAACCTACCTCAGATAACTGTGAAATTCAACGGCCTATACAGATAGTGTTCCCAGAACAAAGGGGGTGTCAGGTAAACTCAAATCTGTTCTCTTAGGAGTCAACCCACAACTTCTAAATAAAGGTGGTTTTGTTTTTGTTTTGTTTTAGCCTCAGGATCGCAGGATCTAGTTGTGGCCAGTGCACCCAGAAAAGAAAGGTATCATGGAAAACATGGATTTTGCAAGTGCCAAAAGGGCACCGCAAACCTGCGTTAAAGTCAACGGACACAAACATACAGCCTGGGTAGATATTACGCAAAGTGGCACAAAGGAGGCAGAGAGATGGCTACACCCTGGAGGGGTAGGTTGGGGGCAGTCACATCAAGGGCAGTGAGTCGAGGAGGAAGGGATGTGAACCACCTTTTCTCTCTCTCACAGCCAGGCCTCCATGTGGTTTTGCTCATGCTGTGACAACAATATTCTGAAACTGCGTTTCTCTTGTGCATCAAGGGCATTCATTACAGGGGAACAGTGGGGGAACACAGCCGTCATTGTTCCTTCCCTCATTTATTCTATATGGTTTGCCTGCTACTTGCGGGTCCCCTGATGTGTGTTGGGGACAGTCAGAAGATGAATGAGTTAATGCAGTCTTCATTCACCTGAAGCTTAGGGCCGAGACATGAGTTGGGTATCAATCCAAAAACCGCACGAATAAATAAACGGGTCACAGGACCACCTGAAACCCAGGTACCTGGTGACTGCAGCTCGTCCCTGACTATGGTCTAGAGTTCTAACCAAGGAGGGAAATGACACTGGGGAGGACTGACTTGTTTTTCCATGATCCATAACTGGCTTCTGGTGATTCTCTTTTCTAAACGTTCCCAACTTGGAATTTTGCTAGATGCTGAACTCCAGCTTGGGAGGCCATATATACCCCGGGAGAGAAACTCATTTATTAGAAACTGGCTGCCCTGGAGTCCTTGTTCAACCTTCGGGTATCCTCGAGTCTCAAGGACGTCTCCAGGGGTCTCCACGTCCCCACAGGACCTGCCTGGAAGGGCGAACCGGGCGCAGCACAAAAACAGGGGTGCCCCCAGGAGCCTGTGCCCTGCACGCGACTTCCATGCCATCAGAATGCAGCCGCCCCGCCTACAGTCAGCTCGGCCCCCGCCCCCAGGAAGGATCACGTGGCCGAGCAGCGCACGCGTGGCGTGGCGTGGCGTGGGGCGTGGCGTGGCGTGGCGCGGCGTGACGTGGGGCGTGGCGGGGCGCCGCGGGGGCGGGCCTCCGAGACTGGTGCGCGTTCCAATTGGTGAATGGGGCTCCCTTTTAGCCGGCTACGCAGAGGCCGCCAGCCCTTGCCTTCCGGCGTCTTCACGGGCTGCTGTTTTGGCGGGAGTTCGCGGCGGGTGTGAGGTGAGAACCGTGGGTTTGCTCCCGCGCTGGGGCAGGTCAGACCAGGTCTAGGATAGTTACGGGGCCTTCCCATCTTGGGAGCCAGCTCGGCTCGGGCGACTTTTCTAGGGGGTTGGCGAGGGTTGGACGGAGTGCGGACTTTGCAGGGCCTGCCGCGCAGATGAGTCCTACTGTGGCTTCCCGGCAGCCTAGACGCGTCCAGGTCAGACGTTCGACCCCGCCACTGGCGCAGTGGCTTTTTCTTTATCTTGAGACAGCTCGGGGAACGCTTTGCGAGGGGTCTGGTGAGAGGCCCGAGTTACGAGCCCGCTCCTCCCTCCGTTCCCTGGGCACGCCATGTTCAGGCTGCGGCTCTTTGTGGGGAACAGACATTCCACACAGGAGAGCGGGTTTGGATGTTATCCCTTGACCAGGGGCTGCAAACTCAGCTGTGCACACGGGCTGGGTATCAGGTGTGATTGATGTGGCAAATGGTAAGGCAGTGCTTCCGGGCTTCAGCCAGCCCAGGCCAAGCCAGAGACGCCCGCTCTCAGGTTGGGGAGTGTTTTTTTTTTTTTTTTTTTAGTATAACAGCAGTAGTTGGAAACCTGTTGTTTTTAATAGAGCAAGCTCACTAGCTTTAAATTTTGAAGTTAATTAATCAAGTTTTAGAACGTTATGTGGCCAAGTAAAATACGTATATGAACTACATTTGGCCCTTGGGATGTCAGTTTGCCACCTTGCTATAGATGTCCAGGCAGGAGCTACAGAGTGACAGAAGCCCCTATTTTGGGGACTTGAGCACTAGAAAGATCTACCCCAGAACTGACCTCTGGATCTTATGAGCTGAGTAGTTGACTCGGGGTGAATGGGAGTTACCCCTTGCCCGTGTTTTACGCTGCCCCTTTAGGGTTGGCACGGATCTAATGGGGCTAGATTTTAAGAGTGGGGGTGGTCTGAGGCTGGGGAGAAAACATCCTCCTTGCAGAGTAGGCAGAACTCCTCACATTGCAGCCTTGGCTTGGGAGCTCCCTGTGCCAAATGTCTGTGAGAACGTTTTTCAAAGTAGGAAGTACATTTGGAATGAGTCTACCAGAGCTTGTGCACTGAAGGAATTTCCATCCTCCTGCGTCTTGGCTTCATGGTTCTAAACTGTGCTAAGTGGGAAGAGGAGAGACCCAGGGGAATTCTGGGAGAGGAAGTTCCAGTCTGCCATCCAGCACTTCCTGGGTCCCTCCTCTGTGCAGCTGTTGCCCCCAGGAGACTTTCAGATGATGTGGGGAAATGAAACCTTGGCCCTGCAGGAGACTTCTTGCCCAGCAAGCTTGGGCTGGGGGAATCAATGAACAGAGGCAAAAATTAGAGGGTGATCCAGAGGCATCAAGGATGGAGAGCCATGGACAGAATTTGGTGGGATGACGGGGAAGGGAGAAGGCGCTTCCACATGGTTATTTTGTTCATTGTGTGGTGGGGTAACATAAATAATTGGATCAGCCTACCCATCAGCGACATTGTGAGAAATCTGGTCAGAGGGGTTTTTAGCGTCCAGTTTCTAGGCCCGGAGGAGTTCAGAGTCGTTTTGGGGAGGAAAGATGTTTGTTAGTTCAGGGGAGTATTATGGTGGGAAAGAGGGTGCTGAGGAGATACCAGGTGGGAGCGTTTGTGGAGAGTACTATTACGAGGGGATCCACTATGGAAAAGTCTGTCTTGCTCCCAACCAGATGAGCATTCTTTGGGAACAGGTCTGTGTTCTGGCCCCCAACTGTCCCCCACCTAGTACCCATGATTGGATGGATACATTTCTGTCTTCTGGTGCAAAGGGAAGAGCAGCTGAGCAGGACCTGGTAGCCTTGTGATGATGGTCCTGTTCCTCTTTAGCAGTCGGATGCCTCCTTCCTGCCAATCCAGCCTTCTTTCCCTGTGCACAGAAGGGGTCTCAGTTTCCATTGTCACCCCCGTCTGTACTATGAGATGGCAGGGTGCCTGTTGATGGCAAGACAGCTGATCCCTTTCATGTTAGCCTGAGGGAGCCCCTGATCTGGACGTTGTGATATCTTTTGAGGCCAGCTGGCTTCCTTTGTAGGACTTGTCAGGTATAGGGTGGAGCTTTGATCTCAGCCAGTCTCCCTCCATCTTCCATCCTGGCTTCTCACTCCTCCTGGCCCAGGTATTGTCCGTCCGTTCTGGAGGTGGGGGCTGAGGAAGAGTCACTCCAGGAACTTCTGGTTGTGGCCCAAACTACAGTTTCCCCTCCATCCTTCTTCCTCTCCCCAGGTAAGGTTCCTGTGGGGGGGGGAGAGAGGCACAGAAGTGGCTAGTTCCCAGATTTTATAGGCCCCCAATGGATACCATGTTGGAAGCCAGACTCCAGACCAAGCAGAGGAACACCCAGAACAGCCGGGAGGTAGTGTGGCCCTTCCCATTCCCCCAGTACCCTCTGTCCTCTCCCCTCCCCTCCCATCTCCCCTCACTTCTGGAACTTCCTTCCCCTTGCTAAGGACTTTGAGACCTCTCATTTCTTCCTGTGGCCCTTTTCCAGACCAGCTTGTGGTCCTCAGGCTTTGGGATGAAACTGGAGGCTGTTACCCCATTCCTGGGGAAATATCGCCCCTTTGTGGGTCGCTGCTGCCAGACCTGCACTCCTAAGAGCTGGGTGAGTGATGTTGGGGCTGGGCCCCATCCAGGAAGCTTGGGGAAACTTGACTATGAGAGCCATGGCTTTGGGAAGCAGCTTCCTTTATGTCTTTCTGAGTTCGGCCCTCTCCTGCCCATGCCTCTGCTCTTCTCTCCAGGGGATGGATGCACCCGTGTTGGTTGTATTGTCAGCCTGGGGCTGGCTTCCAGGCCTGGGAGAGTTGGGTGGAGAAGTGCAGAGAGAGGAGCTAGGGTGTGGCCAGAGGGCTGGGGTCTGGCCATGCCTGCGTGAGTCTTACTGTTCTGTTCTGGGGACACTAAAGTCACATAATATGCAACACATGCTTGAAGACCTTGTGTCCATGCCATGTGCTGGTGCTGATGAGCCCCAGGGTCCTGGCCGAGATCCAGGCTACATGTTCTCTGATGTTGATAAGAGAACTTCTCAGAGACTTTATATGCTACGCTCCAAGAGGCTGATTCTGTAGAGAGTGCAACACTTCTGTTTTGACCATGGAACTCTTCTTCCTGAGGAAGTCTCCAGATGAGAAATGAAATGCTGTGGTGTAATTGTCTCCTGGTATACTCAATAGTTCATCAGGCAGAGACTACAGAAGATAGAGCAGGAGCTTTCCTTTGTTGGTTTGTGAAGGCCCCCCCCCCCACCAAGGACATGCTGTCCCTGGCCCCTCTCGTGCAGGAGTCCCTCTTTCACAGAAGCATAATGGATCTAGGCTTCTGCAACGTGATTCTGGTGAAGGAGGAGAACACCAGGTAGTCAGAGCTGGGGGATGGGTGGAGGGTGGTGGGCAGGGCCCTTGGGTGCAGGGCTGCTGGGGCCCTGCTTTGTGGTGTCATTATTTTTCCCTTTGGTGGAAAAAGAAGGGCCCCCGTCCTCTGTTCCATACCCGCAGGTGGGGAGAGGCAGCTTGGAACTCTCCTGCAGACTGTTCTGTGAGCATTTATGGATTGCCCACAGTGTGTCAGGCCCCAAACCCGTACCCCACTCAGCAGGGAGAGGGGAGGGATGGGGGCACAGAGGGGCAGGTGCTGCTTCTTCCTGCTCCATGATAAGCCAAGCTCAGGTGTTCTCAGGCCGTGGGACTCAGGTGTGATCCCTTTCTGATGGAGCATGCTCTGTAGACCCTAGTGCAGCGTGGGCCCTCTGAAACATCTTCCCCCTGCTCTGGGGGCTGTGCTCAGGTTTCGGGGCTGGCTGGTTCGGAGGCTCTGCTGTTTTCTGTGGTCACTGGAGCAGCACATACCACCTTGTCGGGACGCCCCGGAGAAGATCATGGAAAGAACTGGGTGAGGAGGCATGGACTGGGGTCTGGATGGCACTTCTGAGACCCTTGAAGGGATGACAAATGCTCTAGGTAGGGGTGGTTGAGAGGGCTGGCTTCTAGAGCATTAGCTTTGCCTGGTGCCCTTCCGTAAAGATGTAGGATAAATACTGGAATCTGTGCTCATCGGGATGCTGTGGTGCTGAGGGAAGTTACCTGAGAGATCTTAGTCCTAACACCACTCCTCCTCACACCACAGGGTGCAGAATGTCATCTCAGGGAGGGACCCAGGAGGGGCTGGAGAAGGCCAGGTGTCAGGCCTTGTGAAGAAAGAGGTACAGCGCATCCTGGGCCATATCCAGGCTCCACCCTGCCCCTTCCTACTCAGGTAACTCTGTGCTGAGGGGCATTCTTTTCTGGGCTGGGGCCTCTGCCCTTCTGGAAAGTGAGTGTTGGTTAAGTTTGGGGAAAGACTAGACTCCCCTCCCGGGAAGTTGGATGGTGTGTTTACCAGAGAGCCCGAGGGAATGCCTGAAGATGCTGTGAGACCTTTTGAGGACAGCTGGCTCCTTGGTGGGGCCAGTCAGGTATGGGATGAGGCTTTGACCTGAGTCAGCTTCCAGCCCAGGTTCTTACCATTGCTGGCCTGGCGTTGTCTCTCTGTCCTGAGGATAGGGGGTTGGGGGTCACCCCAGGAAGCCTTGGTTGTGGTCCAGACTTCAGCTCCTTTTCTGTTCTTCTTTCTCTCCCCAGATCAGGTTCCTGTGGAGGAGGTGAGGTGGCTGGTTTCCTCCATCTTACAGGCTCCCATGCTCTCTCCCACACTCCTGTAACACAGGTCTGAGCTCTTCTGAGATGCAGGGCACTGTTCCTGGAGAGTGGAGGGACGCTTGGGACAGAGTAACACATGGCTGCAAGGACAGAACAAGGGCTAGGATTGAGAATACCTGCAGGGGAGAAAGAGACTTGTAAGCCAGGGACACAAAGGGGAAAAGAGTCAACGTCGAGGGGGCAAGGATGGAGGGAACAGTCCTGGAGGGAATAGCATGAGCTGTGGCCATAGGAAAGGGCCAGGTTTGCTCAAGAAGCTGATGGGGTTGGAAGCTGGTGAGTGAGGGAGAGAGAGAGCTGTTGGAGACGAAATTGAGAGAAGGGACAAGATATGCAGTGCCATTCAAGTTGTTTGAATTTGATTTTTAAGTGCAGTGAAAACCAATGGAAAGGTTTTAGGCAGGAACTGACAAGATTAATTGGAATCAAGAGTAGAGAACAGAAGACTATTTGGGAAGCTTTGTTAGTCCAGGTGAGGTGCCATCCATGGGGCATGGGTGGTGACAATAGGGGTTGGAAAAATGGATTGAGAGACCAGTGTGAAATTAACAGGTCTCCCTGATGGATTGAGGGTGGGGGCAATGAGGGGAAGAGATCTCAATCACGGGAGAGCCAGGTTTTTGGCAGAGCACCTGGTGTTGTGGATGGAGGGGGCAGGCTTGGGGAGGAGTGAGTTTGGCCCACAAAGGATGTTTTGGACATAAAGAGTTTCAGATACCTGACTTGTTGGAGACACTGAAGAGGTAGTTGCTTAGTCTGGAGCTCAGAAGAGATTGGGGCCAGGAGCATAGCTTTGCAAAGCTTTAGCATACGGATGATGTTTAAAGCTGAGAGATGAATGAGTCACTGAGGGAAAGAAGGCACAGGGCTGTGCGTGGTGCTTAGCTGTCTTGAAAGTGCTCAGTGGTCAACTGCTTGGTTAGGACAGGAAGTAGAGGTTGTCAGTAACTTTGACCAGCCTTCCATGTGACAGTTGTTTGACTTTGCTGAGACTTCTGGTCCCTTGACCTGACCATCTTTATACCAGTCATCAGCCCCTCTCTTGTCTTTTCTTCCCTCCTAGACTTGCTTCAGTTCCAGAGCATTGGAATTCATGATGATAATGTCCTGGTGAAGGACTCACTTGGTTCTGTTTGGACTCAGCTACCTGCCTTTTCTGTACCTGCCTTTTCTGTTTCCTTTATGAGATTCTCAAAGAGGCACATAGCATTCGCCCAGACTGATCCAGACTGCTCCTCAGGTTTACCCACTGTCAGCTGATGCCCCCATCTTCTGCTTCATAGAGAAATAGAAGCCACTGGACGAGGGCATGCTGCCTGTCCACCACGTTTCTGTGGTGCTTGCATCTACGCTTCTGTCCTTGTTCCCCACCAGTCCCCCCACTGGGCCTCTGGGGAATGCTGCCTCAGGGACTTGGCCCTTTCAGTTCTCCCCTTTTTGTATCACTAACTCCTTCCTTTATATTTCACCTTTCCCAGCAGTTTTCAAAGACCAGGCTAGGTTATGCCTAGAGAGGGTCTTGGTACTCTAATTTCCTTTGGGGTAAATGGAGGCAGGAGATGCCCTGAAGCTGATTTGAGGCAGTTGCACCATGAAGTCTTGGGAAAGTAACAGCACCTCACAGGCGTGGAGTTTGGTGTCAGGCCTGCCTTCCAGCCTCTGCACCACCACTTAGCTTTCTCTACTGTTCAGCTTCTGTAACCTCCTCAAGGCTCACTTCCTTCTTCCATAAAGTGGGGACAGTAATAGTACTTGCCTTAGAGGAGTGCTGGGCAGCGTTCTGAGGGCCTGTGGGGCCCAGACACAACCTCAGACCGGCTGTCCCTCTCCAGGCTATTCAGCTGGGCGCTGCTGCGGTTCCTGAAATGTGTCTTCCTGAACGTGCAGCTCCACAAGGGCCAGATGAAGATGGTCCACCAGGCCGCCCAGGCGGTAAGGCCCGCCCTCCATTGGGATGGGGATGGCGGGAACAGAGGAGCAGAGGCTAGCCAAGCCCCAAGTTGGGACCAGCCCCATCAGCTGGTGGGAAAAATCCACTGCTCTTTGACGACCTTCTCTTCGTGTCTCACGGTCTTGCTCCCATGGGGCTTCCTCTAACGTCTTTTCATCATGGTCTTAACCATTATGTCAGTGCATTACCTTAAAAGTTGTTGACAGAGCTCCTCTACTTTTGGGAAATGTGCTCAGAGGAAGAACTGCTCAGCTGAACCCTCCCTCCCTCTGGGGCTGCCCTGGGTCCAGAGGTGCTGGGTTTCAGCTTCCTGCATCTTCAGGGTGGGGGCAGATTGGCACTTCCCTCTGGCTGTCCCCAAGCAGGGCTTGCCGCTTGTCCTCCTCTCTACCCACAAGTCCCTCCTGGATGGGATCCTGCTGCCCTTTGTGCTGCTCTCCCAAGGCCTGGGTGTGCTCCGTGTGGCTTGGGACCCCCGCACCTGCTCTCCCACCCTCAGGTAAAAGCTTTGTGCCCCTAGACATACAAGGCAGAAGTCCCCAGCCCAGGGCAGGTGTGTGTGGGGATGTGTATGGGGGTGTTGCAGCTGCCCAGAAGCCTTCTTCATTGTCTCTCTGTTCCCAAGTCTGCCATCTCTGCCAGTGGGGCTCAGATGGAGGGTTTAGCCCTAAGGCCATGCCTGGATTCAGGATATTCAGGCAGGATCCAGGCTGGCCGTGGTGGGCCAAAGCTCTCACTAGCTTATCCTGCCTTGGTCCCATCTCCGGAGCCCCTTCTCTCATCAAGTTTTGCCTTGTGCCCCACAGAGCTCTGCTAAAGAAGCTTGGGGGGCTTTTCCTGCCCCTAGAGGCCAACCTCACCTTGGACAGCTCTGAGGGAGTCCTTACAAGGGCCGTGGTCCATGCCGTAAGTGCCCCCAGTGGTTCCAGTGGGGCCAGCCCAGAGTACAGGGACTTGTTGCTGCTCTGGCCTTGATATCTGCCTCCCCTAATTCTCTTCCAGGCTATAGAGCAGCTGTTGGTCAGCAAGCAGCCCTTGCTTATATTCCTGGAAGAGCCTCCTGGGGTCCTGGGGCCTCGGCTGTCAGCCCTGGGCCAAACCTGGCTGGGACTGGTGGTGGAGGCTGTCCAGGTGGGCGTTGTCCCAGATACTATGCTGGTGCCAGTGGCCATCACCTATGATCTGGTTCCAGATGCACCCTGTGATGCATACCACGTGAGACCCTCCTGCCCTGGGGACCCCAGATGGGTACCATCTCTAGAGAAGATACACATTGTTTTGGTTTTTTAAAATTTTTAAAATTTATTTTCGAGAGACAGATAGTGCAAGCAGCAGGGGAGGGTCAGAGAGAGAGGGACACAATGGAATTGAAAGCAGGCTCCAGACTCTGAGCGGTCAGCACAGAGCCTGATGCAGGGCTCGAACCCATGAGCTATGGGATCATGACCTGAACCGAAGTCGAATACTTAACCGACTAAACCACCCAGGTACCCCATGAGAAGATACACATTATTGTGTCCTGTGGCCAGTTCCCTTTAGGGCTAGGGTTAAGGGGAGAATTCAAAGGACTTCTTCAATCATCATCCTGTGGCACTTGCCAAGGCCCTTATAGTTACTGAGTCATTTCATCCTCACAAGACCCAGTTAGAGGGATTTCTCCTGTTTCATGGTTGAGAAAATAAGCTTGAAGAGGTCATGGTCATGTACCAGTTTGGGCCCAAGATAAAGCAGAGCAGAAAACAGTGACCCCAGGAAATTTGTTCACTCAACCCCTCCCTCCCTGCAGGCCTCGGCCCCACTGGGGTTGTGGACAGGAGCTCTGGCTGTCCTGCGGATCCTGCGAGGCTGGGGCCGCAGCCGCCCAGTCTGTGTCCGTGTTCACCTGGCCCAGCCCTTCTCCCTACAGGTTTGCAGCCTGTTGGGTAAGGCTGGGAGTACCTGGGGTCTGTCCCGTGGCTTCTGGCAGCCTGGCCCTCAAAGCCCTCTGCAGGGATAGCCTTGCCTGCCTCAGGTGGGCTATGTGCAGGTTTCCTGGTGGGCCAGGGTAGGCCACCTAAGAGCCTTGTCCTGGGCAGGAATACACCATCAACGCTAGAAGCTGCTGGGGCAGCAGGCAGACCCTGGAGCAGCTGCTGCAGCCCATCGTGCTGGGCCAATGGTAGGGGCATGGGCATGTGTGGGTCTCAGGGGCAAGGCTGGTGGCCCTGTCAATCCAGCTTGTAAGCTGGCACCCCTTTCCCCCATACCCACAAACACATCACCGTTTCCTCCAGCCTTCCCTCGCCATTTATCCATGGGTCATCTAGAACAGTCCCAGGCCTCCCTCCTTGCCTATAACCTGACTGCGGGACATGGCAGATAGGCCTGGAAGGGGCTAGAGTTACATGGGCCACCTCTTGCCTTGGGAGTGGGGATGGGGAAATATCCTTACCTTTGAGGAAGGTTGGTTTCCCCACAACTGTTTTTAGGTTTGGTCCCTTTATCCTGTGATCTGTGTCTCTATCCCAGCACTACTGTCCCAGACACGGAGAAGGAGCAGGAGTGGACTCCAGCAACTGGGCCCCTTCTGGCGCTCAAGGAAGAGGACCAGCTCCTGGTCAGGAGGCTGAGCCGTCATGTCCTGAATGGTGAGGGGATCTGGGCCTTTCAGGGGAGGCTCCTGAGTAGTGTCTCTACTGGTTCAGCCAGTCATTGGGACCCTCCATTCCAAACGGGTTTCTGCACCTGATGCCCACTCCTGTGTGGCCCACTTGGGACGTGTGAAGAGGAGTGGAAGCTTTCTTGGCTCTGGGGAGCCAGGGCAGCCAGGGAGAACAGGAGGGAGCCACTAAAGGAGTGCACACAGGCCGGCTAAGCCATGGAGGATGCACTGTGCAGGGGGCAGATGCCTGGATGAGCCACGTACCCAAGGCCATACCTGGCCCTGCCTTGGGCTCCTCACTTTACCTTAGCTGTAAATGAGGGTGATGTCAGCTGCACAGAGTTACACATATAAGGGACTTAAGAGCACCCTCTAAAGCAGATACTAGGTTAACCGAATTCTCTTTACTACCTTTCTTGAGCGCCTTCTCTGTGGTGAAGACTATGGGTTGAGTAGGCTTGTGAGGCAGGGATGGTCCCTGAGCTCTCAGCATGTATTTGATAAATGTTGGCTCTCCACAGGAAAGGGTGGCACTCAGGGACCAGGCCTTCTCTCCCCTTGCCTGTGGTGGAGTTGTGTGGGGGGTGTGTGGCTGCTGCTACGGGTTGGGGGAGGAGGGTTCTTGACTAGGAAGACTCGCTGGGTGATGGAAGGAGTGGGCTGCTGGGCCTCAGGCCCCGATCAGCATTCCCACTCCTCTCCCACCGTGGCCCCAGCCAGTGTGATGAGCTCGGCAGTGATGAGCACGGCCATCATGGCGACACTGCTGCTCTTCAAGCACCAGAAGGTAGGGGACAGAGTAGTAGGGGCTGGGGGAGGGGGTGTGGCCCTCCTGCTCGGCTCCTGTACCGTTTCCCCCCCCCACCCCACCGCAGGGTGTGTTCCTGTCACAGCTCCTGGGGGAGTTCTCCTGGCTGACCGAGGAGACGCTACTGCGTGGCTTTGACGTGGGCTTCTCAGGGCAGTTGCGGTGCCTTGTGCAGCACACGCTGAGCCTGCTACAGGCACATGTGACCCTCCTCCGCGTCCATCAGGGGGACTTGCTTGTAGTTCCTCGGCTGGGTCCCGGCCTCACCCACCTGGCACATCTGAGTGCTGAGCTGCTGCCTGCCTTCCTGAGTGAGGCTGTGGGTGGTGCGTCCCCAGGGCCTGGGCTGGGTGGGACGGGTGTAGGGGTGAGGGAGTGGCTTCCTTCTTCATTCGCGGCCCTCTCCTCTCCAAGCCTGTGCTGTCCGGGGACTGTTGGCAGGCAGGGTGCCGCCTGAGGGACCCTGGGAGCTACAGGGCATCGAGCTGCTGAGCCAGAACGAGCTGTACCGCCAGATCCTGCTGCTGCTGCACTTGCTACCACAGGACCTGCTGCTGTTACAGGTCAGCCCTGTCCCGTCAGCCTCCCCCCACGTGGTTGTCGAAAGAGGTCTGGGGCCCATGCCTGCCCAGTCCAACCCCTTAAATCCTCCTACGGCAGGAGGTCTCTGGCCCTGCTCTGGCCAGGCTCCTGCCCATTTCCTGGTTCTCTTGAGGCCATATGGGTGCTTTTTCTCCTCAGCCCTGTCAGTCTTCCTACTGCTACTGTCAGGAAGTGCTGGACCGTCTCATCCAGTGTGGGCTCCTGGTTGCCGAGGAGGTAGGCGGAGCGGAGACAAAGTCCGACTGGGGCCTGGCTGCCTACTCCCCAGAGTGACAGCTGCCCCAGGCTCTTCCTCTGCCCTAGTGTGCTATGGGGGTGGACATGTCCCTGGCCTGGCAGACAGGGAGGCTTGGGTCCCGCCTCTGCTCTTCTTTGCCCTGGATTTGCCACATCTTCCCTATCATGACAGGACTGGACAGCTGTACCTCTGAGGTTCTGTGCATACCTCCTGTTTGCCACCCCCCCCCCCCCCCATTTCTTGTCCACAGAACTATGGTTCTTGAGTCAGTGCTCACTTCCTTTCACCCTGCAAGTTGGCTCAGCAGGTGTCACGGTCTAGTGTGGTCCTGGGTGTCCTCTTGGGCTCCTTGGGTCTCCTTTTCTGGTTTCACCTCCATGTGCCTGGTCTACTATGTACTTGGTCTGGGGAAGTGGGAGGCTTAAGGCTGAACCTGTTAGGGACCAATAACTCCCATGGCCCCCAGACCCCAGGCTCCAGGCCAGCCTGTGACACAGGGCGGCAGCGTTTAAGCGCAAAGCTGCTGTGGAAGCCAAGTGGAGACTTTACTGATAGTGACAGTGATGACTTCGAGGAGGCTGAGGGCCGGTTCTTCAGGGTAAGTTGGGAGAAACCACAGTGGAAGGAGGGGGCAGGCAGGCAGTGGGAGCTGCCCTCATTCTGGTCTGTCCCCCTCCAGCTCAGTCAGCAGTCACGCTGCCCTGACTTCTTCCTCTTCCTGTGCCGCCTGCTTAGCCCGCTGCTCAAGGCCTTTGCACAGGCTGCCACCTTCCTCCACCAGGGACAGCTGCCTGATACAGGTGAGGCCCATGCTTCCCTGGCTCTCCACAGAGGGAGGGGGGAGAGCTCAGGGCAGAGGCTGTGCAGGGGCCCCAGGCCTAGGTTTTTCTCTCCCACAGAGTCGGGCTACGCTGAGCAGCTGTTCCAGTTCTTGCAGGCCACTGCCCAGGAGGAAGGGTTCTTTGGTGAGTCTGCAGCGGCCAGCCCAGACTCCCTGAAGGCAGGGGAGGGTTTGCCGGTGGCTGCTGCCCCCTGCTGGTCAGTGACAACCCCAACTCCAGGAAGGAGGGCTGCAGGGTACAGAGAGGGTCTTCACATCTATTCTGAGCCCTATCTTTTTGGTTAGTTCCTTCTTAACACAAGCCTATTCCCAGTGGTTCCCTGCCACTCCCTATAGCCTTTACTTCTCTCTTCCTTCCAGAGTGCGCAGACCCAAATCTTGCCATCAGTGCTATTTGGACCTTCAGAGACCTGGGGGTAAGAGGGGCCAGTTTTACCATCCTCCTGCCTCCCACCCCTACACCCTGAGAGAGTTGCTCTGGGAAGAATGGGTATGGTGACAGTAGTTGGAGAAGGTAGGATGGTTTTCCTGGCCTTCTTGGTCTCCTAAACCACTCTCCTACCCCTGGGGGACTTAAGAGGCAGCACTTGCACTCAAACACTAAGGCCCAGTGGTCCCCAGGTCTCACGGCAGTTTGCCGAGGGATGGGCACAGCCTCCCGGCTGGGTGCTCACAGCCCTTCTCTATGGTCCAGGTGCTGCAGCAGACGCCCAGCCCTGCAGGCCCCATGCTCTACCTGTCCCCTGCGTTCACCAGCTGGGAAAATCAGGAGAAGCTGGAACAGTTCATCCGGCAGTTCATTTGTAGCTAGAACTGTGGGATGGAGTGCCTGCTGAGATTCTCAGCCCCAGATCACAGCCATGCGCTGGAGCCAGAAGACTGGAAGGGAGGCTGTACACCCTTACCCGAACTGTATATAAAACCTTTTCTTGTTTCATTGTCCCTTGTCGACTCTCTTGCATTCTCCATCCTTTGGTGTGTTAAGTGAGGGGACTGGACTTTTCCCAAGGCCAGTGTCTTTTTTGGGGTATCTTCTCCTTCCCTGTAAGAATGCTCTATCTTGTTCCCTGAAGCCCTAAAAGACGATAAACTATAGCAGAGGCCAAGCTGCTGCTTTGGGCTGAGAATTTTATTGATGAGGAGGGCTCCATCCCTCTCCCTCCACCCAGAAGAGGCAGCTTGAAACAGCTGGGACTGGGCTGCTCCCTGTGATGGACGGCAGTGGATGCTCCCACCTCTTAAGTCCAGGGCTTGTGGTAAGACCCATCACACCACCTTGTTGATGATGACGCCTAGTTCTTCGATTTCACACTGAACTTCATCACCCTTCTGCAACAGCAGGCCATGAGGACATCAGTCCTTTGGTCTCCGAGGCCTGGATTTCTCAAGGCTGCCAGGGATTCTGGGTGTGTGTGCCCTTTCCTCCTTTCAGTCAACCTACCTTGAGAAAGACTGGAGGTTTCCTGAATACACCAACACCTGGGGGCGTCCCAGTCAGGATGACATCCCCTGGGTAAAGAGTCACGAACCTGGGGCAAATGGGACAGGTGAGACCAGGGGCTGAGATGGCCACTGCCAAGACTGGAAGGCTCAGCTCAACCTCAGGTGGGTGTGTGAGGTAGGGCCCCATCCCACTTACTGGGAGACCCAGGCTATCAGCTCTTCTGTCTTAAACACCATCTGGTTGGTGTTGCTGCTCTGGACCACTTCCCCGTTCACCCGGCAGCAGATCTTTAAGTTGTGTGGATCTGAAAAATGCAAAAGCACCATGTTGGGGTTCTTGTTTTCTCTCAAACCCCTTCCTTTACTCAAAGCAAATACAGAGGGAGACTTTATGACTTCCCAAATGAAAGGCCTGTCTGCTGGTCTTGCGTCTACCACCTAGCAGAGTATCTGCCTGGGTGAGTTTAGGAGGGCCTGTCCCAGACCCTCAGTTGGGGGAGAAAAAATGGCTGTTTTTGCCTTAAATGGCCATCTGTCCACAGCAGAGGCTGACAGCTGCAGATACGGAAGTGACTTGGTATCTGTATAGGCAGGGGCACTGAAGTCTCCTGCATCTGACGGCAGGGGACAACTTACCTGTACTAGTGCCCTAATAAGCACTTTTATTTTTTGCCGTATACACTCATGCTCCTTAGAGCAGCTGGAACAGTTTCACTTCACTGATGGCTGGCTACATCAGGTGGTGTAAAGCTGGACCGCATGGACACACCCCCACCTAGATGGCTGTCTGCCCTCCTAATCACGGGCTTTCCTCTTGTTCACTCTGCCCTTGCTGCTTATAACCGGTGCTGCCCTGTTAACACTGGCTGCAGAGGTCCTGATCTTCCTTACTGTGGAAAAGGTGTACAGGCTTTTGACAGCCACTTTCTGATGCTCAATACCTAACTTTTGGTTCTTTCCAACTTAAAGATGCTCCTGGATAGTGGCAGCTAGAGGAAGTCATACCTCTGCAGTGAGGGACGTGAAGGATGCCTGTGAAACTCGTGGCCTAGGCTGACTTGCTCTCTAAGGAGTCAGCAAAAGGCAACTCCATCCTCCCAACTTCCTGAGTGCTGCTTTTCATTTACTCTGATGCATCCATGCAAGAGCAGGAAGAGTCACCACATGGGTTATCTCAAGACCTACCTGCTATACTGTCCTTGGTCACCAAGGCAGGGCCCAGGGGGCAGAAGGTGTCAAAGGTTTTTCCCAGCAGCCACTGCTTTCCATTGCGTCCCATTTGCCAGTCACGAGCACTTACATCATGAGCCACAGTGAAGCCGGCTACGTGAGCCATGGCATCTGTGGCCTTTAGGGGACAGGGGATTTGGCCAGATTGGAAGTTAGATCATCACGGTAACACCAACCCCCATGACCAAACCTTTATCCCATGTTAGTAGCCAGAACTAGCCAAAGATGGGCAAGGAATAAGGCTGGGAGCAGGTAGTTGTCAACCATTTCCCAATGCCACAGACCACTGGCAACTCCTCTTCCACCGTACCTTGATGTGCTTGCCTTTCCTTCCAATGATCACAGCCAGCTCCACCTCCCAGTCCACCTTCTGTAAAGAAAGAAGCAGTGGGCTGCCTGGCTCCATTCCCATGCTGAGGGGTATGCACCACCCTGCCTCAGGCCCTGGGTCTCTAACAGTGGGGAGTGGCTGTGGGCCCACATAGGTGTTCACCATGAGCCAGATGTAGTGAAGGAGGGGGAAGTGTGGCTTGTAGACCCATGATCCTCGAGCACTGGCAGGTAATACCACTCCATGCAGGCACAGCTCTCCGCTGTGACTGCAGAAGGCAAGAGGAGTCTGGACACTGAATTTACAAGTGACTTGATGCCTTCAAAAAAGGGTGAATACCAAGTAATAACAGCTAGCCCTACTGCACGCCAATAGCATTCTATATGCTTTCAGGTATTAACTCATTTAAATGAAAAGAAATGGGCATGGCCACAGAAAAAGGAAAACATGCTCAGCCTTTCCCATAATCTGCAAAGTACAACTATAAAACAGATACAACTTAACCTTTCAAACTGGTTGCTCGTTCTAATGGTAACAACCAGTTGATCTGAGCACCCCGACACCTGATCTTGGTCTCTAGGATTGCTTCCCACTAGACAGAACTAGGTTTCTTAGGGGAAATGGCAAATTCCAGGTCTGAGACAGAATACAAGATAAGCCTGGAATATCTTGGCCAGAAAGCAAGGGAAATACTCAAAAAGTGACAGGGATGGGGCCAACTTGGAGCCCCCCACTGGCCAAATTGAGAGCATTTGAATATCAAGAAGAATGTAAGTGATAGATTACAACATACTGGGTAAAAATAAAAATCAGAAATACACCCTGCTAGGGACAGGAGTATAAAAAGGGAGGCAGCTTTTCTTCACAGGATGCCAGCTAATAAGAGTAGAAGGCGGCATGACAAAAAAATCACCTTTTTCTAACCCCTAATACATACAATAATGGATTCAGGTGAGGATCCCTGAATGAAAAGCTATGTGGCAATAAGAATAGTCACAGGTTCTCAAATTACTACCCTATAGACTGCTTAATTACCACAGTGAAATGCACCTTTCCAACGAAGAGATCGTGAACATCAAGTAAACCAAGTGATCAAACGGCCTCTCAATGGGGTGTGATGCACATCTGTTGGTACAGACTGCATTCATATCATGAACAGGGTTAGTGCCCTTATAAAAGAGATTCTTGCCCTTCTACCATGTGAGGAAACTGCAAAAAGACAGCAGTCCATGAACCAAGCACCAAATGTATCAGCACCTTGATCCTGGACTTCCCAGCCTCCAGAACTGTGAGAAATTCGTTGTTTATAAGCCACCCAGTCTGTGATATTCTGTTACAGCAGTCCAAATGAACTATGTAAAATCCTTGACAAAAACATTTAAATCTAATCATGAGGAAACCGACAAATCCAGAGTGCGGGATATGCTAAGAGAACTTGTCAGGATTCTTCAAAAAATCAGTGTCACGAAAGCTAGAAAATGGCAGGAGGACTGTTTGCTATCAGAAATCACCAAACTATGGCCCACAGGCCGGACCCAGTTCCCTGCCTGCTTTTATAAAGTTTTCCTGGAACACAGCCATATTCACTCATTTATGTATCAGCCACGGCTGCTTTTCCCTGACAGTGGCAAAGCTGAGTTGTTGCAACAGACACTCTATAGCATTCAGAGTCTATTATTTGCTAACTGACCCTCTGAGAAAGTCTGTGGATCCCGGTTTAGATTAAAAGCCCTAAAGAGACATAGCCAAGTACAATGTGTGGCTTTGACTAACCCTGGTTCAACAAAAAATAAAACCGTACCCAAATTAGAAATCCTCTTTGGAGGCAATTGGGAATATTCCCAATTGGACCATATAATGGGTATTATGTTAATTTTCTTAGTGGTGATAGTGGCTATTATGGTCATGCAGGACACTGCTTACTCTTAGAAGATGCATGCTAAATTTTATTATTTTTCTACAATTAAGGTGCACTATTTTTGTAATCAGTAAAAGATATGTTAATTCCTTTTTCTCCTTAGACCAGCCTTCCACTGTATAGTCCCCAGTAGTATCTGCTTAATACACTAAGCAACAGGCGGCTTCTTTAGGCATCCTGAGTGCTGAGCACCCATGCGCTGGGCCCCGGTGACTCGGGAGGACAGTGAGGAAGGAAGCACTGACCTGGCTCAAGGGTGGGAGGATGACCTCGTCGTAGGGCCCCACGATGGAACTGGCAAACTTGCTGAAGATGATGGGCTCCTTGGGCACAGGAACGTTCTGCTCTTTGCAGTGGTCCACATAATTCATTCCCACACACACCACCTTGTCTGGCCGTGTGACAGGGGCCAGAAAGGTCACCTCTGACCGTGGCAGGACTGGCAACTGGGCAGCCAGAGCTCTGCAGAGACAAGAGCAGGAGAGAGGGACTGATTGGGAGCAGGCCAGCAACCCTTGGGCACGCTGGGCAGGTACTGCAGCAGCCACAAGTTTTGCTCTTTAAAGGGGCGCCTGGGTGGCTCAGTTGGTCATGCGTCCAACTCTTTTTCAGCTCAGGTCATGACCTCATGGTTCTCGAGTTCGAGCCCTGCAATGGGCTCCATGCTCACAACTGGAGCCTGCTTGAGTTTCTCTCTCTGCCCCTTCCCTGCTCTTGGGCACAATCTCTCAAATAAACAACCTTACCAATATATACTTCTAGATCTATAAACCATCCCAATCAATGTAGAAATCAAACCCAGCTATTGTCCCTTGGTATCAGAACACTTTATTTTTATCTATGTTGATTTCCTTTCCCCTATTAGGTAATACATGTCATGTAAGGAATTCAAAAGGTGCAAATGGGAAGAATGGAAAGGCCTCCTAGTCACCCTGCTCCAACCTTGGACACAGCTACTGTGTCCTGTGTAGCTCTTCATGGCTGCTCTATGTATACTCTGCTCCTCCTGTCCTTTTTTAAGGCAAATGACACCAAATACATTTTTTAAAATTACATATATTTTTTAGGGGCACCTGGGTCGCTCAGTTAAGCGTACAACTCTTGATTTCAGCTTAGGTCATGATCTCACGGTTCATGAGTTCAAGCCCCACGTTGGGCTCTGTACTGAGAGTGCAGAGCCTGCTTGGGATTCTCTCTCTCTCTCTCTCTCTCTCTCTCTCTCCCTCCCTCCCTCCCTCCCTCTGCCCCTCTACTATTTGCATGCATGCATGCTTGTGCACTCTCTCTCAAACTCAAAAACAAATAAATAAATACATATTTTTGGAGATCTCTCCATAACAGTATATACTTTCCCCTCTTTTTTCATATGGCTGTATATACCTGCACAATACAGATACACCCAATTACCTGATGAGGGATACAGAAGTAGTTTCTTTCTTTTTTAAATTTTTTTAAATGTTTTATTATCTATTTTTTGAGAGGGAGAGAGAAAGAGAGACAGAGTGTAAGCAGGGGAGGGGCAGAGGGAGAGGGAGACACAGAATCCAAAGCAAGCTCCAGGCTCTGAGCTGTCAGCACAGAGCCCGACGTGGGGCTCCAACTCACAAACTGTGAGATCACGACCTCAGCCGAAGTCGGACGCTTAACCGACTGAGCCACCCAGGCGCCCCTGTAGTTTCTAATCTTGCAAGACTATGACAGTATAGGAAGCATACCGTCACCAACGTTGTGTGCTGCCAAACATCTGTATTTTTGCCGGTTTAATATGTAAAAATAAATAATAACTCAAAGTGGTTCTCAATTAATTTCATCAGATTCCACACGGATCCTGGCTTTGGGGAAGTCCCTACCTAATCTAGCCCAAACCCAAGAACTATCTTTAAGAACACCTCTTTGCAGTCCTCTCTCCTTCAAGGAGCCAAGAGTCCAGACCTTCTCTCCCCTCCCTCCCCCACTCCCAGGTCCCAGACTCCTCAGGCAGCCAGGAACTTAATACCCTGGGGAAGGCAAGTGTGATGAAGCAGTTCTGGCTCCACCACCAAATGTGTGGCTTTGGGATAGTTAATCACCATCCCTGGGCCTGAGGATGTTGTCATACAAGATTTCTAAGACTCTTCACTAAGAGAACAGGTGAGAAAGGAAAGGTAGAGTTACCCTGCTCACTTGCAAAAAAGTTACTAGCTGGTTGTTTCCCAGGGCAGGAATGGGTGGAACGAGAAAGAGGGTAGCAGGACAGCCATTGTAGGGCTATGCTGCCTGTTGATTTACCTTCTTGCCACCGAGAGAGTGGCCTCTCCCTGCTCCAGGAACTCCATCATTGTCTTGGGCAGTGTGGGGTCAAAGGCATTGAGGTTAATGACCCCCCCGCCATTCCCTGATTCCAGGCCCAGGTGAGGTCCCATCAGGTGGGGTGCCTGGAACTGCACCAGTCTCATATTTCTGGAGGGTTGAAAGGGCCACTTCTGAGCCTGCAGCAAAGCTGTGAGCAACCTTCTACAAGAGACCAGCATCAGAACCTGTGAAGAAAAAATTAGGTCCTAGGGGACAGAGGGAGCTAAAACCACCATCAAGATCCACAAAGTTCCCTGAGCTGCAGCCCAAGCCCTTTTGCCCACCAGCCATTCCTAGAAGTAGTCTGCATTTATTAGTTATTTCACTGTTACATTTTATAAGGTGACTGTTTTTTTTTTTTCTCAATTCAATGCATGTAATGAAGCATTTCTAGAAGAGTGCCTACTTCATGCCAGGCACTAATCTAGATAGGAGGGATTCCAGTGTTCCTTCAACCAGTGCTTTCTAGAGGTTTACACTGTACCTGGCACATCTCTGAGGCACTGGACAAACAGTATAGATCAGACACATTCATTCCTGCCGTCCTGCTGTCAGGGGAGATGGATATTAACAATGACCTTGTAAGTAAGATCCAGCAATTGGGACCACTGTTGTAAAGACCAAGGGTCCTGCCTTTGTCTGGTTTCTTGAAGTGATACTGAGCTGAGCTGGGCTGGCCTTAAAATAAGCAGGACTAGAAATTAGTTAAGAGTGGGGCACAGCATGGGCAAGTGACCACTGGTAAAACTGGCTTCACAGCTGTCATAGGCAAATTTTTAAATGCCAGTTTGATCCTATTAGCCTCCTAGTGAAAATGCTTTCCACTGCTCACATTACCAAGCTAAACCCCCTACCAGGCTATCCCAGCCTTCTAGAAGCAACTCCCATGAGCCTCTCCAGACAGTAATTATTTAGTTTCTCCTGCTGAAGTACAGGCTACCTGAGGGAAGAGACTGCAGACAAAGGGCAGGGTCAAAGCCTGACAGGCATCATTGGGCTGTCTCCTCTCTGGGTTCTAAGACTACATCTGTCCTTTTCACTGCTTTTTCATAGCATTGTGACTGGCACACAGAAGGCTCTACACTGCTCTCTGTTGAATGAACAAATGCCAGAAGCAGGGGCTTGACTTTTCACTACTTGGGAAAGCTTGGTGATTGTCAATATGGCTATGTCTTCCTTTCTCAAATCACTTAGAAGGTATCAACAGGGCTCAGGTCCTGTTTTGAGTTCCAGGCTTTACTCAGAGGCAAACCCCATTCTCCTGTTTTATTTTTAATCTAAGTCTGGCCTTCATTCCAAACAGTCTCTGCCCTGCATGGGCCCTTGCTTTAAAAAGTAGCCCTTTATGCTCAGTCATGTGGAGGTGGACCCAGACTCCTGGTCCTCACCCTGATGACTCAATTTGCCACCTTCAGTTAAAGATTCATTAGACCTAGGTCACTGATCTGACTACTGTCATGGCCAATAAGTTTGACCAGAAAACAAGGAGCTTTGAAACTTCTGCCCTCCTGTCTTATACAACCATGCTACTGTCAAAAATGTGTTCAAGCCAAAATGCATGCACTCAGATCTCCACACACTGAAAAAACAGTAACCGCTCCCACTGAATGCCAGGTGTTAAGTGCTTTACCTATAATATCTGATTTAATTCTCTTGACAGTTATGGAAGATAGGTACTGTTAGCCCCATTTTACAAATGAAAAAACGAAGGCTTAGTAAGATGAAGGGGTTTTCCCAAGTTCCCAGGGAGAGAAAATAGCTGGGACTTGAATCCAAGTCCAGGTGACATTGAAATTCTTGGCTTGGGCTAAAGTGTCCTAGAGATGGGTGGGGGTTAGATCGCCAACAGATCTCCTAGAGCCCCATGGACACCCTGTCTGCTATCAGCCAGGGAAAACTTGGGTCACATTCTGGCTGCTGCTTCAGGAATAAGGCTGGTCATCTGCTCTCCAAGACAACCCCAGGCCCCACTGACTATGACCTTCCCACATGACAGGCATATTCAGGCTCTCATTCCACCCTACAGCAATCCCCTCAGGCACAAGGTCCCATTTTACAAAAGGGGACACTGAGGCGTAAAGAAATCATCTGCCAAAGTACCAGTTAGAAAGTGGCCCCCGTGCTTCTGCGGTAATCACGGTGCAACAGGGCACGAGCTCAGTTCAACTCTGGAAAAGTGTCCTTAAGCAAAGAGGCAGAGATTCGAGGCAGAAACAGCACACGCATCACAGCCTGAGAGACGCGGGCCCCGTCCCGCCACCCACTCGCTCGGCACCCTGAACCAGTCCCCCAGCTTGGTCCCTGGTACTCAGCGGGCACTCACGACGGCCCACCCCACCCGTGTGGTCAGAGGGATGGGGGGGCCCGGTCCAGTCCTGACCCCAGCGGGAGACCTGGAGGGAGGCTGAGACCGGCCCGCCCCCCACCCCAACCTACCTGGCCGCGGCGGCGGGTCTTGCCGGGCTCCCTGAGTTGTCGGGCTAGGGCTCACCGAGCTGGGGGCCGAGGTCAGCGGGCGCCTAGACACCTGCAGCGCGTTTCGGAAACAGCGACCGGCGGGGAACTGCGGGGACAACACGCCAGGCTGCTTCACTAAGTAAGACTTTTGCACAAGCGGGCGCTGCCTAGTGACGCCAGAGAACAACAGCCAATAGAAGGGCGCCTCATTCCGACCCGGAAGCCAAGCCACGGAGGGGGCGGGCCTAGCGCTAGAGGGCAGCTTGTCTTTCACGGGTTCCTTCAGGCATCTGGGCAGGTCCCGACGACGCAGGTGAGGCCGACCGCCTCCGTTCCGCTCCCCCTCCCCCCACCCCGGGCGGACACTCCTCGTCAGCGCGCCCTGCAACTGCACGAAAACGACAAGGGAGGGTTTCCTGAAATTTTGTGCCCTAGGCGCCTCGCTGGCTTCACCTGCGTCGGGCCCTGCTTCTAGGCCAGGCACCGTTCTGATTGTTGGGCAAAGTGTGGTGGAGACCAAATGATGGCCTGCTGGTTCACAACAACGAATATTTTTGTCTTCTGATTCTGACATATCACAGAGAAGAGGAGGGATGATTGCACCCATTTTACATATAGGAAACCCGAGGCGGAAGTGTTTTGCTCAAGGTGACACAGTGTGAGTAGTGGAACCAGCATTTTTGACCCCAAGTGCAGTCCTTTACTGCCATTCTCAAGCAGCCCTGTCTTCACACGCATTGTGCTGGGCCTAGGGCAGGATAGCGGGAGGCATAACCTCCAGCATCAGAGAACAGGCATTCTCGTGTAGAGCTGTTTTAATTACACAGGCAGTTACAATCCGGCTCTGTAGGCCTCTGGCATATGAAGACATATTAAGTGGTCTGGGCAAGATGCCCAAGACTTAATCAAGGACCAGATCATCAAGGGCTTTACTCGTCCCACGAAGGAGTCTGAGCCTTATCTAAGCACACAGGACATGTCACACACGGTTAGACTTGCATTTGAGAACTTTTGCTCTGGCCACTCCTCCAAGGCAAATGAGTGCAGTGGGGCAGGTGGCTTGGTGTGTGGCAGAGACCGTGAGAATCCAGACATGTTTAGAAGGTAGAACAGACAGCTCCTGATGATGACACGAAGTGGAAGTGAAGGCGGAAGAAGGTCTCAGGCCAACTCCTAGGTTTCTGGCTGGTAAGTGGCAGTGCCATTATGGCGACAGGGGTCCTCCATTCTGGAGGGGCAGCAGGTCTAGGGAGAGGATGATGAGCTCAGTGTTTGGATGGGTTGTATTTAATGTGCCTGTGACACGTTCAAGGAAGCAATGCAGGGTGGACATGGAGACACGGGTCTTAGAACTTGGGGTTCTAGTCTAGCTTGAAGGTAGAGGTCAGCATACAGAGAGAAACAGGACTTGTGAGGGTAAGTGTGATCAGGAGGAATGTGGTAAAGAGAGTCTGATATAACCCCCAGTCAGAAGACCCATCAGGTAAGGATCAGCCAGAAAGACTGAAGGGAAACAGGGAGACGGGAACATATAACTTAGGCAAAATTTGGGGACTGCACCTTCGAAATGCCAAGGAGATGACTTCTGCTTCTGGACAAGATGAAATAGGTGATGTTATTAAAGACCATGATCAAAAAGATGAGAGAATACTATGAACAAAGCTACACACATAAATTTTACAACCTTGATGAAATGGAGCAATTCCTTAAAACAGCCTGTCACAATTCACCCAAAATGAAATAGATAATTTGGATAGCACTGTATCTATTAAGGAAATTGAATTTGTAACTTAAAAAGTCCTGAGGGGCACCTGGGTGGCTCAGTTGGTTAAGCGGCTGACTCTTGATTTGGGCTCAGGTCATGATCTCACTATTCCTGAGTTCAAGCCCCATATTTGGTTCTGCTCTGGGATCCTGGGAGCACAAAGCCTCTCTCGGATTCTCTCTCTCCTTCCCTTTCTCTACGCATGCTCACTCTCTCTCAAAATAAACAACAACAAAACTCCTAAAAAAGAAAGATCTAGTCCCAGATGGTTTCATTGGAGAATTCTACCAAATGTTTAAAGAATGAACAGCAATTCCACATAATCTATTTCAGAAAATTGAATAGGAAGGAACATGTCTCAATTCATTTTATGAAGGTAGTATTACCCTGATACCAGAAAACAAAGACAGTACAAAAAAGGAAACCACAGGGGCGCCTGGGTGGCTCAGTCGGTTATGCGGCCGACTTCGGCTCAGGTCATGATCTCACGGTCCGTGAGTTCGAGCCCCGCGTCAGGCTCTGTGCTGACAGCTCAGAGCCTGGAGCGTGTTTCAGATTCTGTGTCTCCCTCTCTCTCTGACCCTCCCCTGTTCATGCTCTGTCTCTCTCTGTCTCAAAAATAAATAAACGTTAAAAAAAAATTAAAAAAAAAAAGGAAACCACAAAGCAATATATCTCATGAATACAGATGTAAAAGTCCTTAACCAAATATTAGCAAATCTAAGTCAGCAATATATGAAGATAATTTTCTACCATGACCAAATGGTTTATTGCAGGAATACAAGGCACATTCAATATCCAAACACTAAATATAATTCACCAGGTTAATAAGCTAAAGAAAAAAAATCACCAAGTCATATCAATTAATGTAGAAAAATCCAACAAAATCCAACACCCATTCATGAAACATACTCTCAAAACTGAGAAGGGAACTTCTTCAACTTGATAAAGAACATTTACCGAAAAGCCTACAGTTAATATGGTTAATGGTGAAAAATTGAATGCTTTCCCCTCAAGACTGAGAACAAGGAAAGAATGCCGGTTCCTACCCCTCTTATTCATCATAGTACCTCAAATTCTAGCTAGTACAATAAGGCGATTGAAAGGAAATAAAAAACGTATAGATTGGAAGGGAAGAAATAAAATGATCTCTTTTTGCAGATGGTATTGTTGTCTTCATAGAAAATCCACAGTGGGGGAAAAAAACCCTCCTGGAAATAATAAGTGAATCCAGCAAGTTTACAGAGCACAAGATCAACATACAAAAATCAACTGTATTTCGGTACACTATCAATGAAAATGTGTATCCTGAAATTAAAAATATAATACTATTTGCTCAAATAAAAATAAATACTTAGGTGCAAATCTAACTAAACACGTACAGGACTTATGCTGAAAACTATAAAACACTGACAAAAGAAATCAAAGATCAGCATAAGTAATGAGATATATCCTGTCCACAGATTGGAAGACCCAACACAGTAAAGATGTTAATTCTCCACAAACTGAGATACAAATGTAACACAATTCCTACCAAAATCCAATCACAATTTTTTATACATAAAGACAAGACTATTCTAAAATTTACACTGAAAGACAAAGGAACTAGAATAGCTAAAACAAATAGCTAACTTTTCAAAAGAAGAATAAAGTGAGAATAATCAGTCGACCTGATTTCAAGACTTATTATGTGGTTATTGTAATCAAGATTGTGTGATATTGGCAGAGGGATAGACAGATCAATGGACTCACAGAAATATATCCAGCTGGTTTTGAGAAAGATACAAAAGCAATTCAATGGAGGAAAGATAGTCCTTCCAACAAACGGTGCTGGAGCAACTGTACATCCATGATCTTATATAAAATTTAACTCAAGGGGCGCCTGGGTGGCGCAGTCGGTTAAGCGTCCGACTTCAGCCAGGTCACGATCTCGCGGTCCGTGAGTTCGAGCCCCGCATCAGGCTCTGGGCTGATGGCTCAGAGCCTGGAGCCTGTTTCCGATTCTGTGTCTCCCTCTCTCTCTGCCCCTCCCCCGTTCATGCTCTGTCTCTCTCTGTCCCAAAAATAAATAAAAACGTTGAAAAAAAAATTAAAAAAAAAAATTTAACTCAAAATGGATCACAGATTTAAATTTAAAATGTAAAATTATAAAGCTTTTATTATCTTATTTTTTTAATTTTTTTTAACGTTTATTTATTTTTTTGAGACAGAGAGAGACAGAGCATGAACGGGGGAGGGTCAGAGAGAGGGAGACACAGAATCTGAAACAGGCTCCAGACTCCAAGCTGTCAGCACAGAGCCCGACGCCGGGGCTCGAACTCACCGACCGTGAGATCATGACCTGAGCCGAAGTCGGCCGCTTAACCGACCGAGCTACCCAGGCGCCCCTCTTATTTTTTTCAAGTTTATTTTTTATTTTGAGAGAGAGAGGGAAGAGAGAATGAGTGGGGGAGGGGCAGAGAGAAAGAGAGGGTGAGCCCAAGCAGGCTCCAGGCTGTCAGTGTAGATACCGACACAGGACTTGATCCCACGAACCGTGAGATCATGACCTGAGCCAATACCAAGAATTGGATGCTCAACTGACTGATTCATCCAGGTGCCCCTAAGATTATCAAGCTTTTAGAGGAAAATATAGGAGAAAATCTTTGAGACATACGGCTTAGTGAAAGGTTCTTAGACATTACCCCAAAAGCTTAATACAGGAAAAAAAAAAAGTAGTGGACTTCATCATAATTAAAACCTTTTACTCTGCAAAAGGATGTTAAGTGGGTGAAAGAACAAGCTACAGACAGGGTGAAAATATTTGCAAACTACATAGCTGACAAAGAACGCACACTAGGATATATAAAAAACCCACAGACTTGTCGAATCACTATGTTGTATACCTGAAACTAATGTAAAATAGTGTCAACTATACTTCAGTTAAAAAAGAAAAAAGAAAACCCCTCAAAAATCAACAGAAAAAAAACAAGCAATGGATAAAGGACATGAAGAGATGTTTCACTGGAAGCTATACAAATGGCATATGATCACATGAAAAGATGTCCAATATCTCTATAGAAATTAGCGGGATGTAAATTAAGACCATGATGAGATATCACTGCACAATTATTAGAACAGTTGAAAAAATAGTGACAACACCGAATGCTGGGGAGGATGCAGATAACTGGATTTCTTATACATTGCTGACAGGAATGTCAAATGTCATAGCCACTCTAGAAAATAGTTTGGTTGTTTCTTAAAAAAACTAAACATGCACTTACCATATGGCCCAGAAACTGTAGTCCTGGGCATTTATCCCAGAGAAATAAAATTCTATACATGATTGTTCATAGCAGTTTTATTTGTAATAGCTAAAACCATGGAAACAACCAAAATCTTTTACAGTAGGTGAATGGTTAACCAAAATGTGGTACATCCATACTATGAAATACTACTTGTCAATAAAAAGGAAACAACTTTGGATATCCACAATAACTTGGATGGATCTCAAGGGCATTGTGCTGAGTGAAAAAGGCCAATCTCCAAAGGTCACATTCTGTATGACACCATTTATAGAACATCTCAAGATTACAGAGATGGAAAACAGATTAATGGTTGCTAGGGGTTACTGATGGGGGTTTTGGTATTCCGTGCAAGCGAGAGAAAAAAAAATCTTTTTTTTAAGCCACTGTTATTTTGGATCCCTGTTACTTGCAGTCACACACAGTCTGAACTGATAAGTCTCCTGTCACTCTACACTTTTTTGAATTTCCTCCTCCATCTCAGTCCCTTTCAAACTCACCCTCCTCCACACACCCTATAGATGATGGCATCGCTCAAAGCATGATCCTTACTGCTCTTCTCCTCACTCAGTAGGATCCCTAAGCAATCTTTTTCATGCTTGATGGTTTCATTATCACCACAGAAATAAGTCTCACATGAATCCAACTGCCTATTGGACATCTCCATTTTGATGTCTCAAAAGCACCGTAAACAACACGTCCAAGACTGAACTTATGATTTTTCCACGTCAAACATGGTCTTCTTCTCTATTTCAGGGGATGTCATGACAAGCTGTCCAGCTGAACAGCTCCCAAACCAGAATTCAGTCTTTGCCCTTCCCTCACTCTCACTTTCATTTCCAATTCATCTTCATGTCCCAGCAACATTACCTTCCCAAATCTGAGTTGTTAGACTTCTTATCCCAGGTCAAGCCACTATTATATCCTACCTGGCTGCGTTCCTACTATGCCTTTCTGACAGATTTTAAAACATGTTCACAAATTGTTTTGCACTCCTTCCATCAATAAGTGGTATCTAATTTTCATCCATCTAATTTTCTGTGAGCTGAACTTAGTGACTCACTTCTACTAAATACAGTGCAGTGGATGATCCTGCCTGACTGCCAAGGTCAGTGTATTACTCTGCTTGGGCTGCCATAACAGTAGGTGGTTTAAAGAACACACGTTCGTTTTCTCAGTTTTGAAGGCTGGAAATCTGAGATTAAGGTGTTGGCAGGTTGGGTTCTTCTGAGGCCTCTCTCATTGGCCTGCAGATGACCACCTTCTTGCTGGCTCTTCACATGGTCGTCCCTCTGTGTATGCACCCCTAGTGTCTGTGTGACTAAATTTCCTCTTTTTATGAGGACACCAGTCACAATGGATTAGGGCCCACCCTAACAGCCTCATTTTAACTTAATCACCTCTTTAAAAGACTTATCTTCAAATACAGTCACATTCTGAAGTACTAGGGGTTGGGACTTCAACCTATGAATTTTGGGGGGACACAATTCAGCCTATAACAGCTAGGCAATAAAAGGTGGTACAGCCTCTTCTTGGCTCTCTCTCTCAACAGCATATCAGTCTAGGTCCAATCAGGAAAGAAATCACACGGGAATTTGATCAGATTTAAGTTTAGTATAGGAAGTATTAACTAGAACAGGGGATTGGAGTCGTGAGGGATTGCCCAGTAAGACTCTAAAGAATATAAAAGTAATAATGGATATAAGAAGTCAAACCCTTAAGACTCGAGGAAGCACCCTAGGAAGAAACCTGCCAAGGCTGGGATTCCCCCCACTCCCCTTGTTGGAGATGGCAGAGATGTTTAGAGCTGTGCTGGTGAAACCTACTAGAAATCTGGAGCTCACTTGAAATCCAAGCTTTAGGGTACTGGCAACATTTTACTGGAAGCTCTCTGTTACAAAGCCAACTGATGAAGGGAGTGCCAAGGGAGGTTGCTGGCCACCAGAGCTTCTGGGACCAGGTACTGCAGGAGCTGGGCACTGGGGAAGTGGGGAATGCTGTAGGATCCTGCTGCTGAAGAAGTCTGCAGGAGCTGGTCTAGTGAGAATGCTGAAAACAGGAAGCAGAATCCTTTCTTCCTAGAATGTCTCTCCAGTGCCCTCTGTAGACAATGCTTTAGTGTCAGCTGGCAAGGAGAAAATATTTAAAGTGCCTGGATCCATTTTTACAGAATAGGCAAAAAAAAAAAAAAAAAAGGTGAATCTAGAGCTGACAAGCAATAAATAGGTAACTGGCACAGTCCAGCCCTTTGACTACTCTGCTTCCAGATGTACCCCCTGACACATATTTGAATTCTGTACATCAACAAAATAACTTCTCGGTTTCTATCTAATATGAGGTTACTCTTCTTAGGAGTGAAGAAGTTCTCACCCTTTCACCAGGGGTCAAGGTACCCATCACTCACTATGTTAATCATTGCTCAATTTAGTAAAAGTCCCCTGTTAGAATATTCTGTTGCCTAAGTTTCTCACAACTTGTGGATAAAGGAAAACTGGGAAGGAGAAACAAATGGTTAGCATATCCAAACATATTAAATAGAAAATAAGCAAAACTTTTCACAGAATTATAACAAACAATCCTAAAATTTGTATGGAACCACAAAAGATCTTGAATAGCCAAAGCAATTTTGAAAAAGAAAAACTAGAGGTGTCATAATTCCAGATTTGAAGTTATATTACAAAGCTGTAGTAATCAAAACAGTATGGTACTGGCACAAAAACAGATCCATGGATCAATGGGAATAGAACAGAAAACCCAGAAATAAACCCACAATTTTATGGCCAATTAATCTTTGACAAAGGAGGGATGAATATACAATGGGGAAAAACAGTCTCTTCAATAACTGGTGTTGAGAAAACTGGTCAGCCACATGCAAAAGAATGAAACTGACCACTCTTTTACCATCCACAAAAGTAAACTCAAAATGGATTAAAGACCTAAATGTGAGACCTGAAGCCATAAAAATCCTAGAAGAGAGGATAGGCAGTAATGTCTCCTGACATGAGCCATAGCAACACTTAAAAACAAATTTTTTTTATGTTTATTTTTGAGAGGAAGAGAGACAGAGTGTGAGTTGGGGAGAAGCAGAGAGAGGGAGACACAGAATGTGAAGCAGGTTCCAGGCTCTGAGATGTCAGCACAGAGACTGACACATGCGCTCGAACTCATGAACTGTGAGATAGTGACCTGAGCCAAAGTTGGATGCTTAACTGACTGAGCCACTCAGATGCTCTGCAACTTTTTTTTTACATATGTCTCCTGAGGCAAAGGAAACAAAGGCAAATATAAACTACGGGGACTACATCAAAATAAAAAGTTTCTGCACAACAAAGGAAACAATCAACAAAACTAAAAGGCAACATAGTGAATGAGAGAAGACATTTACAAATGATATATCTGATAAAGGGTTAATATCCAAAATATACAAAGAACTGATATAACTCAGTACCCAAAAAACAAATAATCCAATTAAAAAACAGGCAGAAGACATGAACAGACATTTCTCCAAAGAAGACATACAGATGGCCAGTGGACACATCAAAAGATGTTTAACATCACTCATCATGAGGGAAATGCAAACCAAAACCACAATGACCTATATCACCTCACACCTTTCAGAACGGTTAAAATCAAAAACACAAGAAATAACAAGTGTTGGTGAGTATATGGAGAAAAAAGAATCTTCATGCATTGTTGGTGGGAATGCAAACTGGTGCAGCCATTATGGAAAACAGTATGGAGGTTCCCCCCCAAAAATTAAAAATAGAACTACCCTATGATCCAGTAATCACACTATTGAGTATTTATCCAAAAAATACAGAAACACCAATTCAAAGGGATATATGCATCCCTATGTTTACCACATTATTTACAATAGCCAAACTATGGAAATAGCCCAAGTGTCCATTGACAGATGAAAAGATAAAGAAGATGTGGTATATACATGATGAAATATTATTCAGCCATAAGAAAAAATGAAATCTTGCTATTTGCAACAACATGGATAGAGTTAGTCAGCAGTCAGAGAAAGACAAATATCATATGATCTCATTCATATATAGGATTAAATAAAACAAACAAATGAATAAAAGAAAAACAAAAGAGAGCAACAAACCAACAAACAGATTCTTAATTATAAAGAACAGACTTATGGTTACCAAAGGGGAGGTGGATGAGGGGATGGGAGGAATAGAGGATGAAGATTAAAAACTACACTTATGATGAAAAAAAAATTAAAATGATTAAAAAATCAATGAAAACAAACAAAAAAGCAGCCAAACTACTATAGTTCTCCTTTCTGTAATTTGTCACAAGGCTGTAACCGATACTGATAGCTTTCTTCTTTCACTGCACCCTCTGTATTTCCCCTGCCCTCAATGAGAACCTTAACTGCTCGGGGTTCACACCTAGAGGAGTGACTTAAACTCTCATTCCCAAAATGTTTGAGCCCTCAATGGTCCTGCCTTTTTTGGTTTCTGTAGTTTTTCATTAACCTTTACTATTGCTGTATTTTTCATTAAACTTTACTACTAATACATGTCTTGTGAGGGCAAATCTCTGTGCCTTCTGTGATGCAGGAGGTCCAAAGTAATCTCCTTGCCACTAGGTAGCTAGCTGGTGCCCACAAGGAGTGGTGCCATATCAAGGATTAACACTGGTCTCTGCTGTTGGCAGACTGGGCACTTAGCAATAGTGTTAGGTCAGTCTTGGTAAGGGTAAGTGCACATTGCTGAGACCACGCATGAACCCTATTCCTGCCATCCTGTTCATGAGCCCATTGAGCAAGCACTAGGGTGGGGAGAGAGGCTAACTAACATCCAGAGTATGTTAGTAAGTATCCATGTTTCCCACCTATTGTTGTGCTCCTTTGCAATGGATGCCTTTTGGTGGGCATTCACATGTACACTAATATCTTCATAATCTATGTCCTTTCAGAGAGGTCCATCCCCATAACTCTTCTCCAGACTTACCTGTCATCAATTGGGATGGTAATTTTATGTGTCAATTTGGCTTGGCCACGGTGCCCAGAAATTTGGTCAAGCATTATTCTGTATGTTTCTGTGAGAGTGTTCTTTGGATGAAATTAACATTTTAAAAAATGTTTATTTATTTTGAGAGAGAGAGGGCATGAGTGGGGAGAGGGCAGAGAGAGACAGAGACAGAGACAGAGACGGAGAGACACAGAATCCCAAGCAGGCTTTGTGCTTGGAGCCCTACACGGGGCTCAATCTGATGAACTGTGAGATCATGACCTCTCATTTCATGACCTGAGCTGAAATCAAGAGTTGGATGCTTAACCAACTGAGCCACCCAAGCGCCCCAAAATTAACATTTTTTTCAGCAAGATGTATTTTTTTAATTTAAATTTTAGTTAAGATACAGTGAAATATTGGTTTCATAAAATTAGCATTTATATCAGTGGAATTTGAGTAAAGCATATTGCTTTCATAATGTGCATGTGCCATGTCCAATCCATTGAAGGCCTTAACAGAACAAAGACTGACACCTACCCACCCTACGCCAAGCAAGAAAGAATTTTTCCAGCAGATGGCTTTTCAATTCAAACTGCAGCTCCTTCCAGAATCTCCAAACTGCTGGCCTATCCCATTAGATTTTGGACACACAAAGCCTCCACAATCACATAAGCCAATTCCTTAAAATATCTATCTATCTATCTACCTACCTAGGTTCTATTCTTTGGAGAACGCTATTACACCAATTTTTCATTCCTGTTCCTTCCAAGTGCTTGACCATAAAGCCAAACCATTAACAACAGATCATGAACCAATAACCAGTAGATTCATACTTCTGGCCATCTCTCACTCCAGAAAATCAAACACATTGCCCAAAGTTCTAGCCACAGGGGAGATTTTTCTTTACCATTGACCTTCATCCCTGAATGAGGTCAAGGTCACCCCTGAATGAGATGACCATGCTGCCTTGTAACTTTGGGGAATTATCAGCGTCATTTCATGCAAACCCATCTGTAGAGCATGCTTGAATATTTTATTTTTATTTTTATTTTTTTAGTGTTTATTTTTGAGAGAAAGAGAGAGACAGAGTACGAGCAGGGGAAGGGCAGAGAGAGAGGGAGACACAGAATTTGAAGCAACTCCAGGCTCTGAGCTGTCAGCACAGAGCCTGACACGGGGCTCGAACCCACAGACCTAAGCCAAAGTTGGACGCTCAACCAACTGAGCCACCCAGGTGCCCCAGAATTTTTTCATTTTCTGTAAACATATCCTAAAGATCATCCCAGGAAGCCTTGCCTGTGGGTTGAGAAAGAGAGAGAGAGAGAGAGAGAGGAGGCAATGCGACTGGAATTGGTGTGAAAATAATCTGAGTCACCTGCGCATTCAACTTAGTTGTATCTTCCACACCTGCCTGAGCTCGGACTCTTAGCTACCATTTCCATTTTTTTTTTTTTTTTTTTAATTTTTTTTTTCAACGTTTATTTATTTTTGGGACAGAGAGAGACAGAGCATGAACGGGGGAGGGGCAGAGAGAGAGGGAGACACAGAATCGGAAACAGGCTCCAGGCTCTGAGCCATCAGCCCAGAGCCCGACGCGGGGCTCGAACTCACGGACCGCGAGATCGTGACCTGGCTGAAGTCGGACGCTTAACCGACTGCGCCACCCAGGCGCCCCTACCATTTCCATTTGATGACAGACTGATGCTGCACATGCCCAACCTTATAACTGAGGGATCCAACAACACCCAGATTTTTTGGGCAGCTCAGACTGCATGGCCACCTAATATCCCATGGTGGGATATAAAACCCAACAGCAAGCCAGAACTGTTTTTCAAAGTCAGAGTAGATATTTGAGAAGAGGGTATAGACATGCTCTACAGTCCTAGAACCTGAACTGTGATGATTCTCTTATCAGTGCTTTCCAGAAGCTCCAAACAGTGTCCCTATCTGCCATAAGTTTCTATTATCAGATGACTCCTACTCCAGCCACTGTCTAATTGCAAGTGCATGAGAGACCATGAACGAGCATCACTCTGAGATGTAATAATAATCAATGACTGCTATGCTGTCGTAGTTGACCCCAACAGCATCCTCTCTGGTTTCCCTGCATCTTCTCTGGCCCCTCCAATTTGGAGTCCATGTTTCAGCCAGGGGGGCATTTTCAGAACAATGATTTGACAATAATACACTCATCAGTGCCTTCCTGCTGCCCTCAGGCTGAGGCCCAAGCCTTCAGAGGACCTCCCCATTTCACCTCCATCTGCGCTCAGGATTCCGGGCTCCAAGTCCCATCTCTCTAGCCCAGTTCTGGGCAGTGCTGTCTCCCTCCTGTGCCACAACCCTTTCCCTGGCTCCCTCCCACTCATGCTTCAGGTTTAGCTCAAATGCCACTTCCCTCAGGAAGCCTCCTGAGGTCACGTGGCCTGTCCAAAGGTTCTCAGACCTCACCTTTGTAGCTGTGGCACTGGTTGTAAATTTACACCCTTTTGAGTGATTTATCTTTTCAGTGAAGACTTTATCAATGTCTTGTCTTCAAGAAATTATAGGCTCCACCAGGGAGAGGTCTGCAAATATTCTGTGATATTATCCTCAGACTCCCCCAGAGTGCTGGGCGTACAAAGGTTGTTGTTGTTTTTTTTTCCCAATGAATGAATGAATGAATAGTGAAGTAATGGGTTGGGATGGATGGGGGCTGGAGAGTCTCGATGCCTATCCCACAGACACAGGGGATATGGCCTGGGGTGGGGGGGGACACAAGTCAGAGACCAGGGCCACCTCCCTTTGGGCTCCATTCGTTCTGCCCAGGACAAAGTTCCACTCAGGGCTGGGGAAGTTCGTCAACAAAGCAGGGAACTTGAGGATTTCACAATACTGGTTGGGCTGGCAGTTGGCTGTGGGGGACTGACTGATGGCCTGCTCTTTGGGGCTTTATTTTTAGTTTCTGGATGTTTTACTGTATTTGGTAATTTTTCAAAACTGGGAAAAACCATTGCCTGGCTTCATTTGCTGTGCTCCTGGGTCAGGACACAACCAGAATTGCTCAGGAAAGTAGAAAAAAGAGGGGCTGAGCTGGGGGTGAGTGCTCAGACTGTGCTCTACAGTGCAGGCCAGAGGAGATGTTTCAAGAGATGTTTCAAAAAAGACCCTGACCCTGGTGCTGCGGAAAAGCGGGTCCCATGACCCATTAGGCTCAGGGCCCTGACACCTGGCCCCACCCTGGGCTGTCTGCCACGGCCTCCTTCCCTATAACCTTCGGTTCGGCAGCATTACTGACCACTCCCTTCCCAATGTGCCAGCCACAGTGCCAGTCCTGGCCCCAGGAGGGACCACCATGGCTCCCACTTGCAAGACGCCCACAATCTGGCAGAAGAGACAGCACTGGGCACTCTGGCCCCTAACCCCACCCCTCTCCCCCCGCTTCCTTCAGGACCCGCTGGAGTCTGGAGCGCATGTTCACCACCCCACAGCTGAGCCTGACATGCGGGGCCACAGCAGTTGAGAATTTTTCAGGAAAAGTGCCAGTCAACCCAGGTCTAACTGGCTTATGGCGGTGGGGGTGGAGAAGGGAATCCTATTAACCAGTGGCTCATAAGTGAAGAGTCCAGAGAGTGGGAGGGGGCTTGCTTAAGGTGCAGTTTGATTTTGAGCTCAAGAGCTTCCCCTCCCCCACTTGCCTTCCCCGGACCTTGCTTTCTCTCTCTCCATCCTTCAGTCAGGCCATCTTCTGCACCGGCTTCATTCCCGCGGCTCCCTGCAGGTACGAAGCTGCAGCAACAACTCCAGGACTCACACGACCCAGTGTCTGAGAGTAGGGCAGCAGCGCCTTTTCCCAGCATGCCCAGCATATGTCTCCCTGGGCCTCATTGGCTGTAATCGGGTCAGGTGCCCGCCCCCCAACCAATCACTGACGGGGAAAGGCTGTTGCCGCGATTAGCTTCGTCTGGCCTTAGAGGTAGTGTGGCCGCCAGGGCTTCACCAATGGAGCGTGGAGGAGGGCTCCGCAGGCGAGATTGGGAGGCTACTGCCAGGAGCAGGGGGAGGATGCGGGGAAGCGGAAGACTGGTGTCTTTCGTTCCCATGGTGCCCAGGGACCTCAGTGAGAGCGAAGTTCCTGACAGCCGTTTGTTGCCAAGCGAATGGAGGGGCCATCTCAGGCAAAGGGATGGGGTAGACTTAGATACTGCATTTAAAGGAAAGTTCGGTAATGTTCAAAGCCAGCTAAGAGACCTGAACAGAGGGAGCCCTGCGTCCAGATCGAGGTGTGAAAGCAAAGATATATGAGTTAGAGGGAAGCTGGGGTTTCCTAGTGGAGGAATAGACAAAACAAAAAAGTACACAGCAGTTGTTAGGGAGCCCTGTTCTAAGACTGATGGCCCTCAGCAGTCGGGACAGATGTCGGAGGGAAGTTTGTGGGTTGGACTCTTGTTACATTGTTCCTTCTCTGGGACCTCTCAGCTCTGGCCAGGGTCTAATTAAACCTGTATCTTCCCCTTCAAGAGGGGTGTGGTGGGTACAATGGATAGAGTGTTCCTTACAGATCCCTCATCTTGGCCCTGCTTAGGGAAAGGTTTAGTCTGGGCCACATTGTCTCTGGTTCTGGCCTATAGGCACCATTCCCTGTGCAGACTGACCCTCCTATACCCCGCCCTCTTCTCTAATCTCTGAACCCTGCAGACCTCACTTTGCAGGCAGCTAGATTCTGCACATTCTCTTTATAACAAGCTAGTTCAGACAAAGTCCATGTGATTAGAGCTGGCTCCTGTGAAACCACAGATGGCTTGCCTCTGGTATTCCCCTAACCTGAAGGGCTAGGGTTCATGTGAGTGGGTGAGGGGGGCAGGGAGAGGGGGCTTAGCACCGGCTTTGGGCCGGCAACAGTGTCCATGGCCTTGGAAGCTTGTCTGGGATGCAGAAGGTTAATGGACCAATGAAAAGAACAAGGAACCATGTCCAGGATGACAGAACCTGGCTCGAGGAGAGCCTCACAACTAGCTCTCAAAGCCTTACTGACTGCAGCACAGCTCCCCTCTGGAATGTGTCAGGGGAAGGCAGGACGGACAAGGGAAAAAAGGCTCCCAGGCGCTCTAAAATGGACATCGCAAATACTTATACTGAGGCGGGCCCCTCAGTTCCTCACTTTGAGCCTGCTTCCTCTTGTTTTACTCACAGTTCTGTGGGACGTCCAGGTCCTCTGGCGGTCTTTCCCAATGAGCTTTGTCCCCCACCCTGGCATGTGCCTCGTGGTAACTTCTGTCATGGTCCGAATCACTCCCATGGACATTTTGCCTTCTGGGTCCCCGGACTTGAATTTCCCAAAGGCAGAGACAGTGGTTTATCCCCGTGGTCTCACATTGCAGCCCACACATAGTGTATGAGAAGGTATCTAATAAAGGTAGAATGATGCCTCCCTTAGCGTAGACCCAGGAACTTGGAACTTGGCAGGGGCAGGGACGAGGATGAGTGGAGTGTCACTGCCTGGCGTGGAGGAGGAGGCAGAAAACCACCCCGAGTAGACACATAATGATTAGAAGCTCATGAACAGACCGCCTGTGACCTTGGCTGTTGCTGAGGCTCCAGGGCACCGAGCAAAGGTTAGAGACCAGAGAGTGCTGAGAGACTGCAAAAAAAAAATCTCCATCCCCACAAGTGTTTTACGGGACGGTGTGGTTGTTTCAAAGTTTGGTTCTGTTGGGATCACACCCTCAGCTGTTTGACGCGTGCTCTACACACGACTCTTTCCCGTAGGGTCTCTGACAGCCCAGATGTTTCTGCGACAAACTACTGTCTCCTGTCTGGCTTTTTAGACCCTGTAGGTTGTCATTGAGGTTTTCAAGCTTTCTTCAGGATTTTCAAAAGCCTAGTGGGTAAACCTAAGTGGAGAATCCAAACGTTAACTTACTTGCCATGGGCTGGAATGAAATCTGCTCAGTGTGGTAACAGTTACGCAGTCTGATGAGTGCTTATGTGTGTCCTAGTTAATCAAATAGGGACTGACAAGTGTATCTTCTCTCCCAGGACCCAGCTTGGTAGACTTTTGTGGAACTGTTGCTTGATCAATTGAGTTTTCTGGGGGGAAACTATGTGCAGAATGAGGCAGAAATACGAAAATGTCTTTGGGCTGTGAAAAGAAATGACTCCGGAGCCTGTGGAGGGCGGGAAATCTGTGAGGAGGCCAGGTTGCAGCGCAGTCGCCCCCTGGTGGTCAACGGGGGAGCACAGTACTTGTAACCACAAGCAAACGGTGTCTCCAATGAAACCTCCACGTGGGGAGGAAAAGAGAAGCCATTCATCTTCTAAATCGTAGACTGGCCATTGCTTTGGAAAGTCTGGAGCAGAACACGATAGGGAAGGGTACAGGCACCTTACCCAATGTCTCTGGGCCTCACTTTTCCTATTCCTTGCAGTAAAGTCACCAAAGAAGAAGCCTCTTGGATAGGCCGTGTGAGGGAATGAGACAAGCCAGGCCACAGGAACTTCTGCACTTGCTCTGGGCCATGTCTCGTGTCTGGGGCCATGTATCATGTCTCTCGAGAGGAAGAGAGAGAGAGAGAGAGGAGAGGGAGAGGAAGAGCGAGCGAGATCGGTCAACCTGGCCACGAAGTGAGTGGTGGCAGAAGGGTGGGGCATGTGGACTATGGGTTACCCAATATGGCCTCACTGGTACAGATTGCTCCCCGTTAGCCAACTGGTCCCCAAATAGGCTTTGGGGTTTCCAGGGAAACTGGGAACCATAACAGATTGATTTATTTCCAATTCATTCCAATACCTGGAAACTCCTTTTGAAACATCTGTCCTTTCTCTGGTGACTTACTGGTATGAGTCACCCTTATATAGAAGGGGAAAAAAATACATGAAAACTTCTGTGGGGTAAGAAGAAAAGATGTGCATATTTATCAAGAGGCTAGTAAATATTGATATTTAATCATTGTAACAATTCCATCAGAGGATTGTTTTTCTGTTCATTTACAGCGTGGAAACGGAGGATCAGCAAGGTAAACTGATGTGCTTGGGATGAAACAGAAAGTTCCGGAACTGAAGCATGGGCCCTGTGCCCTAAATGTCACAGGGCCTTAGAGGTATCTTCTCTATCTTGGGGCAGGGTAGAGGGGAGGAGGAGATTTAGATAAGAAGCCTCCCTCAATCCCTACCACCCCCTCCACCTTGGGCAGCCCTTCTAGTCCAGACTTCTGATTACTGGGTGGCCAGTCACTTCATCCTGGCCCACACAGCTGACTGGACCAGCCCTGACACCTTTCCCAGGGCAGCTAATCCATAAGCTGCTGATGGCTTAGTATGTGAAAGGCCACATCCTGCAGGAAGGGTGGTCTTCAGACCAATTGGTACCCCTGGGGCCCGTGAGAGTGTGGGGAAAGAGGCTTGGTAGCAGAAGGACACTGCACGCACCAGGGAAGTTTCACAGAGGCAGTGCCCGGAACAGGGAACCGGGCTGAATATTTACTGCTGTCTGTGTTCTTCATGCTTTCGTACCGCGGACTTTGTAGCTGGGGGAGGTGAAGTAAATCTCTCAGGATTTTCTCAAGTGTCTGTTGATGGCAAAGTTGTGTTTGTCTGAAAACATTTTTATGTTGCCCAGTCTAAAATTCCAGGTGGGCAGTTATTTTGAACACATTGAAGATATTCCACTGTCTTTTAGCATCATCGTTACCGATGAGATGTCATTTGTCAGTCTGTCACTCTTTCCTGTCTGTCTGGCTCGGTGATCTTTGTCTTTGGTGTTCTGCAGTTTCACTATCATTTGTCTTAGGTGACAGTTTCCTTCATTTAGCCTGCTTGGGACTTGTTTGAATTTCTTAAATCAGTGTATTTGTTTCTGTAATGGTTAATCTTCTGTGTCAACTCGGCTAAGCTATGGGGCCTAACGCTAATCTAAATGTCTCTGTGAAGGTATCTTGTGATGTGCTCGCTATTTACAATCAGGAGACTTTAAGTAAAGCAGGTTACCCACCAGAATGTGGGTGGGCCTATTCAGTCAGTTGAAGGCGTTAGGAGCCAAAACTTAGGTTTCCTGGAAGAAGAAGGAATCTACCTCAAGACTACCACAGAAATTTTGCCCCAGGTTCTGCTCTGCTGCCCTGCCCTATGAATCTTGGACTCAAGATTGCAAACTCTGGACTTCAATTCTTGCCTGAGTTTCCAGCCTGCCACCCTGCCCTGCATATTTCAGACTTGCCAGTCCCCATGGTCGTGTGAGCCAATCCTCTTCCACCAGAAGAACCATGACTAAAATAGTGTTGGTCAAGTCTAGAACTTCCCGGCTGTTTCCATTTTTTTTTTCTTTAGGGACCCCATTGAGATTTAAGGTTTATTTTCTCACTCTATCTTCTGTTTATTTACCTGTATCATAGTTTCTATTTTTTCGTTTCTCTGAGTTACAATTTGAATAATTTCTTTAGATTTAGAATTCCAAGTCACTGATTCTTTTGTCAGCTGGGCCTGATTTACTGTTAAACCCATTCCTTGAGTTTTAAATGTGATATATATGTGTATTTTTTTTCCCAGAAGTTTTACTTATTTTTTCACATATGCTTAGGCATTCAGTATAGTGTATTTTCTATATGCCTTTTCAAGTATGCCTTTTATTTCTTAAAAAAAATTTTTTTAATGTTTATTTATTTTTGAGAGACAGAGAAACAGAACATGAGCGTGGAAGGAGCAGAGAAAAGGAGACACAGAATCGAAAGCAGGCTCCAGGCTCTGAGCTATCAGCACAGAGCCCGACATGGGGCTCGAACTCACAAGCCATGAGATACTGACCTGAGCCGAAGTCGGAGGCTTAACCGACTGAGCCACCAGGTGCCCCTGCTTTTTATTTCTATAAACATATTAAATAGAGTCATTTTATAGTTGTGTCTGGTAATTCCATTATCTGAAGCCCTCTGGGTCTGTTGATGCAACCTGTTGTTTCTGCTAAATATCAATTACGGTGCCTTGTTTCTTTGAATACTTAGTCATTGTTGACTGAAATCTGTTCATTTTCCTTAACTGTACAAGGATCACTACAAATTAAATTCCCAATCATATTTTCTGTGTGAATTTGGGCTGCAAATTCACATGGGGTTTAGCTCATGATTCCTAATTTTAGGGGTGAGTTTTCCTACTGTTTTATCGAGGGCTTGAGGTAGTCAACTTTTCTTGCGGTCTCCTGGGAGAATGTGGGAACGGCTGGGTTTTCTTCTATTTCACCTTCATTATCTCCAAGGGTGTAACTGGTGGTCCAGTTTTAGGGAGGAAGGATTTCTTGATAGACTCCTCACCTGGGTGGATCCTGGGCTTTATCTCTTATTCCTTGGGCTTTGGCAGGATGTGAAACGGAAGCACAGCCAATCTCACCTGTTTCAAAAAAATCCTTTCAGGGCTCTGCTTACATCTTGAATTTCCACATCCACTCAGTTCCTGGTCCAAGAATGCTTTACCATTTGGGCGTTCAATGATGCTTCTAACAAATTCTTTTATTCTAGATTTTTAGTTGTTTTAGGTGGAAGGAATAATCCAGATACCCAGATACTCCATGTTATTGGAAACTGAAAAGCCTATATTTTTAAGTGTTAAACCTTGCACTTCTGGGGGGTAAACCCCTCTCTGTCATGATATATTGCATATATCATGTACATCTAATATAACATTGTTGAAAGGAGTTTACTGATATTTCTTACATCTTTGTTTCATAGTTGAGAATGTCCTGTAATTTTTTTTCTTATCCTATGATTGATTTTTTTAAAAATCCTGGTAATACCAGTCTTTAAAATGAGTTGGAAAGTGTTCCCTCCTTGTCTTCTACATCAAGACCCAGAGAGACAGAAAGAGAGAGAGGGAGAGAGAGAGAGAATGGGACTTGTCCCAAGTTCAGGCCCAGGTCACGACTAAGGTCTCCTGTCCCTGAACTCAGGGCTCCTTCTGAACCCCTCACTGCCACCCAGCCACACAGGGGGCATAGCCTGGTCACCATCTCTGCACTGGGTGTCCAGGTGAGGAAGGTACTGAGTCAATGAGTGGAAAACAGATGTAGAAATGGATGGATGGAGATAGATGGATGGATGGTGGACTTTCCTGACTCTGAGCTCTGTAGCCCGTCACGAAGTAGGTGATTCAGTGCTTACACCCAGCTTACAGCCACTTCTTGGCCCCGTTTTTAATAGCTGGGAGGACCTAACATCTTTTAGCCCAGCTTCCCCACCTGTGCTCTTTAGGCTGTGACCAGAGTGAACGTGCTCAGCATGGAGGTCAGCCGATGGCAAATGCAGGACATCCCATCCTAGACAGCAAGGTCAGGGCTTCCTTACCTGGATTGTGCCAAGGCCCTGGAGCTCAGGCGGAGTGGAGCCTTTGGTGTGTGTGATGGTAAAAGTGGGTTCCTGTCGTCTCTCCTCCCAACTATTGTTGAGATGCCCACCGGCCAAACCTGATGACTCATGGAGGCGTGGGTCTGTGTTCACTGTGGAGGTGATGTCACGTGGCCTGGGGTCTGGTCGTTGAAGCAGACGACCCCAGAACCTCCTTCCTCCCCATCCTTGAGTGGGGGAAACCCCTTCATCTCTTCCCTGTCAGGTTCTCACTTCTTGCCCCTCCCCTGGCATAATCCAGAGTTTACACTTTTGAAAATAAAACCAGGAAAGGAAGATGCCTTCAGATAGATTCTACTTCTGCCCTGTGACCTGCACCCTCCGGCCAAGGGGACACGGCAGAAATGACTTCCTGGAACTGGAAAAGAAAAATGGTCTGGGAATGAAATACAAGTAGCACCTCAAGAAGTCACCCTGCCCCACTGGCTCTGCATAGGTTGCAGGACTGGAGCTTCTCGTAAAGGCTTCCCAACTGTGGGCCTCTCTTTCTTCCCGACTCCGCCTTCAGTGATACCACAGTGAGAGCCTGAAATCCAGCGAGCGTGGAAATTGGCAAATGCTACAATTCGGGGAATGCAAAAGACATTTACCAGCACAGCACTGGGCAGGAGCCATGGCTAATAGCAGCAGGGATGGGAAGGGCTGTACTGAAATTCAGAGTTGGGATAAAGCCAACAAGAGTCCCTCTTCTTTGTCAAGTTTATTTTATTAAAATATACAGGACTGAATATTTGTGGGCGCTGAGAACAGGAACCACCCTCCCAGGCTGCGCCCAAGGGAGACACTTCTGCCATGCAGACATGCGGCCAGTCCGCATCCCAGCGTGGGAGACAGACCCCTCTTGGTTGGATGTGCAGCCAGTCTGGCCCAAGGCCAAGAGGGGCAGGGGCACGGTGGTGACCCTTTCCTATGGCCTTAGCCCCTTAGAAGCACAGCTACACCGGCTGGGAGGGCTGGGCTGGCGGTGGATGGAGAGGGAGAAGCTCCCTGAGCCAGGGAAAGCTGATGCCCTCCTGGAGGAGGGAAGAAAGACCCCCGAGTCAAACTGGAGACGGGGTGTCAGTGCAACTCCGAGGGAGAGGACCACCTGTGTGTGGGTGCCAAGGGGTGCCCGCGGCCAAATCAGGCCAGTCTCCACAGCCTCCACCATCCCACCTTTCCTTTGAGGGCCCTGCTCACCCTAGGGCCAGGCCTGAGCAGAGACGGGATGGCAGCCGGTGGAATGTATTGTATGGGAATGTTCCTCGGAAAGGCCCATGCTACCTGGAACTGGGTGCCTTCTTGGGGAGCCCTGGATGGGTGGGAGCAGCTAATCTCTCTCTCCTGGAGGTTTCTGTTGGCCTACGATTCAGCCTCAGGCCCCTCAGCCATCATTCCTGGCTCTGTCTTCAGGCTGACATCAGCCTCCATCCCCAGAGCAGAACCCAGTCAAGGAGAGTCCCTGGGGTTTGTGCTTTTGAATGTTGGTGGGCTGGGCTGGGGATGGGCTTTGAGCCCCCACTGCTCTGAGGCACAGAACTGACCCCCATGCTTCTTCCCCAGGGCTGCCTGTACTGGGGCCACTGCAGCCCAGGCCTCAGCTCACTAGCAGGGCCTGATCTTGGAAAAGCAGAGTGTCCCTGGCTCCCCTTGTGGGCTGCAACCTGAGCCACTCTGGGTGCTTGTGCTTTTTGTAGGGGGCTGCGTGAGCCTGTGTATGGAGGCGTGGCCACACTGCTTCAGGACCCTAACCAGGAAGTGGTAGTGGGGATGCTCATCCAAGCTGGGGGCCAAGGGAGACAGAGGCTGACAGGAAAGGAGGGAGAAGCCCCTTCTCAGGCCTGTTCTGCCACCTGGGCTCCTTGGCTCCCAGTCCCTGATCTTTGTGACCTCTTCTCAGGACCTATTAAGACCTTGGGGTTGAACACTCTAGTGCTTGAGGCGAATGGGCAGCCCTACCCACTTCATTCCGACTGAGCTAGGACTGGGGCAAGGGAAAGCTTCTTCCATTTCAGTGGACTCGGCAGACAGTTCCCCTCCGATTCTCCACCGAGAAGCCCAACCCCCGAGCTTGAATATCCCCCTTCCCAGGACGGACAGAAGAGAGTCCATGGGCCCCTTATCCCTGGAGCTTGCCCAGCTCAGTGGAGTGGCAGGCATCTGGGACCCCAGGGCAGCGTTTCGAGGCAACAGCAGGCTGTCTCCATCACCACCTCTTTCCTAATCCCCCCTCCCTTGATCCTGCTGCCCCTTCAAGCGTCCTGTGGGGACAGGCATTCTGGGAGTGTAGTCAGTGGGCAGAGAGTGGCCGGGGGACAGGAAGGCCAGAGTAGCCCCCGGAGCCTGGCCCATGTATGGTGGGAAAGAAGGGTGGTAGGAGGGAGGGGTGAGGGGGCTCATACCAGAAGGGCCTTTGGAGACTGGAGCCTCCTCTGTAGGGGATCTTGAGCACTTCCCTGGCAGCACCCCATGGCCAGCAGCCTGCAGACACTGCTCTTTCAGTGCCCAGTCCAGAGGCAGCCCCACCCCGCTGGCCTGGGACAGGGACTGGCCGGGGTATGTGGTTCTCATCACCTGGATCCAGCTCCCAGCCAGACTCAGCCCCGCCCTGACCTCTGCCCACCCCCCACCAGCCCAGAGGAATGGGCTGTGTGTGTGTGTGTGCGTGTGTGTGTGTTTATGCGTGTGTCCAGAGCAAACTGTTCACTTTTTCAAATATATTAGAAAAAAGTTTCTCATGGAGGCTGCTCCTGGCAGGATTGAGGTGTCTTTGGGGGCAGAGGTGGCAATGGCCACTCGAGTACCCCTCCCCACCGACATGTCCTAGATGACGTTCTCAAATAGCTGCATGGAGCTCATGATGTTCTCATCCTGTGTGGAGAGAGAAGGATGAGAGACCTGGTCAGACCCTGGGTGGGCAGGCCGGGACAGTGCCCAAACTGGTCCTACCTTGAGCAGGTTCTTGCCGGGGACTCGGAACCCTGCGGCGACCACTCTGTCTGTCTCACTGGGTGAAGGGGCGGCTGGTGAGTCATAGCCTGTCTTCAGCCCCACGGCCTGACTGCAAGCCCATCTGGGGGCTGCTGTCTCACTGACGGACAAAGTCCCCTAGCTCTACTCAGATGGAGGCCAGGGGCACCTGAGAGGCCACTCTGGGAGCGACGCAGATGGCTGAGGCCGGTGGAGGCACATGCCACGCTCCCACTCACGCACAAGGCTGCTCTGCAGATGAAGGTCACCTGCAACGCTGGGGGGAGGCTCCAGGCACCTCTCTCACTGCGTGACCCTGTCCGGAGGGCCAACGGCCCAATCATCCTCCTGTTGCCCCACGTCTGTCCCCTCTGGTGTGAGGCACTATAAGGCCGTCCAAGGGATGCTGAGGCCACGGGCTGTGGGTTGTAGGCTGGCATGGAGCAGGTGGCAAAGGGATGGGGCCCAGACAAAAGTGTGAACATGGAGTTTGGAGGTCGGGAGGAGCTCGGGGACTGGCAGGGGCAGGACCCTGGGTGTCCTTAGCTCCGGATGCCACCTACCTTCTGACAGGTCTCCAGGAACTCATCAATGGTCACCACCCCATCCTTATTCCGGTCCATTTTCTGTAATTCAAGCCACGCCCTCAGTGAGTCTGTGGGTCGCCTCCATCCCGGCCTGTCCCATCTATCTCCTACCCTGGATCCAGGCCACATAAAGTGCCCTCCCTAGCTACTTCCGTGGCACAGCTGACCTCTCTGGCATCTCCCCAGTCTGTTCCCCACACCCAGCCACTTCCTAGAAGCTTTCTTGGGCTTACACTTCCCAGAACGCATCCCCATGCTCCTCTGACCCCCTCACCTCCCTGACAGGCAGCCAGGGCAGATGGAGCAACTGAGGCACAGGAGGGGCCACCGGCCAACGGGAGGTGGAAGCTTCAGCCCCTTTAGTCCCCATGGACACAGAACAAAGGCACCACAACCCCACTCCTCTTATGGAGTTTCTCTGGAGGAGCTGGGAGAGCTCTTGGAAGGCACCGGAACACTGGCCTGGTATGTCAGTTGCCCTGGAATCTACAAGCCCTGGCTTGCCCTGTGATGAGGTTCAGGGGCTCAGGGAGTGGGGGATCCTGACAACCAGCCAGGTGGGGGGTGCCGGTTTAACCTCCTTGTGGGGGGAGTGGGGCTCAGAGAGGGGAGTGGCTTGCTCAGGGTTGTCCTATGAGGAGGAGCCCCCTCCCTCCCCTGGCTGCCCTGCCCCTCCCGGCCCAGGGCTGGAGCACTCACCTGGAAGAACCTCTCCACGTGCTCCAGAGGCGCGTCCTCCCTCAGGATCGGATAGGTGTGGCGGCCCATCATGTCATAGATGGACTTCATGATGGCCAGCATCTCCTGGAGCAGGACCAGAGGGCCAGGCATGAGCCTGGCTGCGAGGATGTAGGGGGGTACCAGGGCCCCAGGAGAGGGGCTGCCCCAAAGGGTGAAGGCACTGCCAGAGCAGCAGTGAGTGAGCAGGCGGGGTGTTCAAGCTGGAGACAGATGAGCTCACCCCCATCTAGTCTATTCAGTGCAGGCCTCTGATTCTCCAGAAGTTGGAGATAGATTTTGGTGTGTCGTCTCCAGAATTTGAAATTGTAGCGACGATTTCATATACAAAAAAAAATGTTTGGGCAAAACAAAACCTGACTGTAGACCTGTGTGGTGAGGTCCCCCACCTGCCTTAAGGGTCCACACTGCCCCCTTGACTGGGGGGAGCTGAGGCCCACTCCTCCTCCCCCTGTCCCTAGCTTCTCCAGTTGTGTCTCCCTCAGGACCTCCCTGTGAGAGAGAATGATCTGAGAATACTGGTTGAACCGGTGAGGGGCACACCAGCTCCACAATCCCCTGCACCCCGATGTCCAGGACCAAGAGCCTGGGAGAGGAGGAGAGCCCCCTGGCTGCTGTCCCCTCCAGGATTGAGCTGAGAGCCGTGTCTCTGGACAGGAAAGGGAGACAGGACAGTCAGGGTGGCAGGAGAGTGGAGGAAAGAGGCTGGGAGTGTGGAGCAGTAGAGAGGAAGAGGGGCAGACGGCCACCACCCTCGACCGCCCTGTACCTCTTTGGTGATGTAGCCATCCTTATTAATGTCGTAGAGGTTAAAGGCCCACTTGAGCTTCTCATGAACTGTTCCTCGCAGCAGGATGGAGAGGCCGACCACAAAGTCCTGTGGAGGGAGGGGAGGGTGAGAAGTCCGATGCCCAGATTTTACTTCCGGTTTGCTGTGTGCCTTCACACCTCTATAGGTGAGGAGCCTTCATTACAGAGCAGGCTGATGATGTCCATTAGGTCAACACCTTGTGAGTGTGTGCATGTATGTGTGTGTGTGTGTGTGTGTGTGTGTGTGTGTGTGCATGTGGTGGGAATGGCATGGTGGCTGGTGCTTATCTTCTCAAATAAAGATATTCAAATACATGGTGTCTTAGACCCATTTAATGCACGGCTACTGAAAGAGAAGACCTTGGGTGCTCTTTTAATAAAGGAGAATGTTCTACTTTTAGTTTACCAAGGATCTGCATGTCAAGGTGCTTGAAAACTCATGGCTTAAAAGCTAAACCAATAGTGCTCAGTTTTGGGGTCATGACATACCTGTGTGTTGGAATCACCTCTGAGGTGTGACAGAGAATTTATTACAATGTTATAAGACATAAATGTTCCAGTGGCTTCTGTGTGAAAACTCCAACTGCTCTTAGCAGTTGGTGGAAAAGCAAACCCTCCCTTCCATTTCCCGGAAGGCTTGCAGGTTGAGCCTTCTCTGCCCCACAGGGTCCTCCCAGGTTATTCTGAAAGAAGGCAGCAGAGAAGGGCTGTCCCGGAACAGGAAGTGGAGAACGGCAGATTGGGGGCGGGGGGGGGGAGCAGGGGCAGGGCAGGCCGTGAACCAAGGGTTTTGGTTACCACTCAAACATAAGATCTTCTGGATCTGAAGAGGCCTGTACCACGAGAAAGAGAGACTAAGGGAAAGAGAGGAAAGCAATCTGGAAGAAAGAAAAATTATTCCAGGAGGAAAAAAGACGTAACAAAAATGACCAGAAGTGAAGGTTGGAAATCTGGCATCCCTAAAATAAGAATAGGATGCTACAAAAAGGGAATAATTGACAACGAGAAAGAGCTCCTGGGTATTAAAAATACAAAAGCAAAATGACAGACTCAGAAGAGGGTTTGGGAGAGCAAGTGGAATCTTCCATAAAGTCGTGTGAAAAGGCAAAAGAGCTGGAAAACAGAAAAGAGGACAATGAGAGGTCTCCTATAGAGCACACAATGCCCAAGCACCAGGGGCTCCCAGGAGAACCGAGGAAATGGAGGAAAGCAGGTTAGAGAAGACGAAGGACCCCCCAGGATGGAAGACCGGGGAGCGTCCAGGTCCTGCCGAGGCCAAGCACGTGGAAACACGTGTGCATGGAAACAGCCCACAGTGTTGCCTGTGGGCACAGGTCATGATGGCATTTCAGTAAACCAGGCGCAAAAAAGAGGATCCTACAAGCTTCCAGAGAGAAAAACAGAACCAAATGGACAACACAAAAGCAGGTCCTGTACACAGGGTCAGGACTGGGCAGGTTTTGCAAGAAGTGAGGCCACCACCGCTGGGAAGGAGGACAGCTTCCCACCGTAGCTTTGCTCCCACACAATGTACCGAGCAAGAGGGAGAATAGAACGAAGATGTTTCCAGACATCCACAGGCTCCAAAGTTATCTCCCACATACTCTTTCATAGGAAGCTGCTGGAAGCTGTGCCCCTGAAAAGACAGAATAAAGCAAGGACGAGGGAGATGAAGAATTCCAGAACCAGGAGACCCACCCGGGGGAAAGGGGAGGAGGTGGAGCCAGTCGGAGGCTGAGGAGCGTCCTCAGGGAGATGCCCGTTAGTTCATTCGCTCGTTCGTTCGTTCCGAGACTGGAGAAAGGCCTGGAGGTGAATTCATGACGAGGTCACAGACCCCGGGCAACTGAAAAACCAGGACCACTGTTAACTGGAGGCAAAATAAGAATGCGCGGAAAAGAAAAACATAATCCGCTCACCAGAAGGCTGAGCGGGGCATCAAATTCACGTCATCAGAGTAAAACCACGGTCCTTGTCCCACCTGAATCCTAGCAGTCTGGAAAGCCAGGGGATGGGAAAGGTGTACGCGTATGGGAGACCCAGCTCTCATCCCCACAGCAGAGAGCGGGTGGTCTAAAACTGGGCAGCCAGTGGGGCGCCTGGGTGGCTCAGTCGGTTAAGCTTCCGACTTTGGCTCAGGTCTTGATCTCACAGTTTGTGGGTTTGAGCCCTATGCCGGGCTCTGTGCTGACAGCCCGGAGCTTGGAGCCTGGTTCCAGTCCTTGCAGAAGGATTCTGTGTATCCTTCTCTCTGCCCCTGCCCCACTTGTGCTCTCTCTCTCAAAAACCAATAATAATAGGGGCGCCTGGGTGGCGCAGTCGGTTAAGCATCTGACTTCAGCCAGGTCACGATCTCGCGGTCCGTGAGTTCGAGCCCCGCGTCAGGCTCTGGGCTGATGGCTCAGAGCCTGGAGCCTGTTTCCGATTCTGTGTCTCCCTCTCTCTCTGCCCCTCCCCCGTTCATGCTCTGTCTCTCTCTGTCCCAAAAATAAATAAACGTTGAAAAAAAAAATTAAAAAAAAAAAAAAAAACCAATAATAATAACAAAATTTTAACCGGGCAGCCAGGAAGCAACAACAAGCGTACTATGCGGACACATGGAGACGAATGGTGCAAATCCCCTAAAGCAGCAGAAGGGGGTTGCCTCCGCAGGTGTGTGGGTGGGTGGTTAACAGCTGGTTTTCCAGAGCACATCCTGTAAATCTACTGGACTCTTAAAGCCTGGTGTGTATAAGTGAAGAAATTGAAAACGTTAAAGGAGAAAGGTGATAGTTCTTACGTGCCCAAGTGTGGGGAATAATCACTGAAGCTCGGGCATGATTTAATGAGGAGTTGAAGCGTCCCTGAAATCACGTCACTGGGGTCTGACGGGCTTTCCCGGTGGGAGGCAAGGGCGTGCAGTCCGACCGGAGGCAGCAGGGAATGGCCCGTTCTAGTGCGGGCCGCCGGAGGGTGCTGGCAACACCATCCCCCTGTCTTGTCTGCACACACCCAGGTCTGCCGTGTACAAGCCCTCACGGTCAGCCACAACCGAGGAACGCCTCCGTTCCATGTCCCTAAGAGTGTGGGTATGAGAACAGTGGTGACGGTACCAGGAGGGAGATGTGTGGCAATGTCCTCTGGGAGACCATCCATCCTCCCTAGCACACAGACGCCCTCCTGTCCCGCCAGCACACGTTGGAGTACTTGGCAGTTCCAAACGTCCAGCCCCAGGGTGCCTCGGTGGCTCGGTCGGTTAAGCATCCCACATCTTGATCTCAGCTCAGGTCACGATCTCAACGGTTCGTGATGGAGCCCCGCACGGGGCTGAAAGCACGGAGTCTGCTTGGAATTCTCTCTCCCCTTCTCTCTCTGTCCCTCTCCCGTTTGCGCCCTCTCTCTCTCTCTCTCTCACACACACACACACACACACACTAAATAAATAAGCAAACGTTTATTAATTTCCAGCCCCACACAGCACAATCTCATGTGGAACTGTCACTAGCTGTAACTCCTTGATCTTAACTCCGAGGCATATGACGTCCATCGTGTCCACAGCCCCTGCTCTGCGGCTGTCCCTGAGGCAGAGCACAGGGAGGCTGAGGGTCTCTGCAGTGGCACAGTGACACAGAGAGGCCTCGGTTTCCAGGCTAAGGCACCCCTGGGTGCACATGAGCGGCATCCAGTGGAGCACACAGGAGGGGCTCAGCCAGAGGGGGGAAGCAGAGGTTTGCAGGCATAAGCTAGTAACTATAACTCTGCAGTCGCATGTGGCTTGGCCAGTGAACAGCACAGGGAGTGGGTTACTGCAGGGGGAGGTAAGGGAGAGGCAGCCGCACCTTCCTCCAGACACACAACTGGGCCTAACTCTCCAAAGGAGCAGCAGCGTGCTGGTACAATGAGTGGGTCGAATACAAAAGGCCCTAGAAGGCACAGAGGGTTGTGATGCATCGCAATGTACACATGTGGCCCGTGCCTGGGCTGGGGAGGCCAATGCCTCCCTGTGGGCGAATCCCAGAGGACCCAAGAGGAACAGAGCAGCGGGCAGACCCTGAGGTGGGCCACGGGACCACTGCTCCCGCTTGGTGAAGATGAGGTTTGCTTGTGTGCTGTTTTGTTCACCTTTAATTAATATGTGTCTTGTCTCTCAAAAATAGAAAAAAAAAAAAAAGGATTGGGATCATTGTAACTATCAATAAGCTGACCTGACTTTCTGTTTTCTTAATTAAAAAAAAATTTGTTTTTAATGTTTATTTATTTTTGAGAGACAGAGAGACAGAGCAAGAGTGGGGGAGGGGCAGAGAGAGAGGGAGACACAGAATCCGAAGCAGGCTGCAGGCGCTGAGCTGTCTGCACAGAGCCCGATGCAGGGCTCGAACTCACAAACTGCGAGATCACGACCTGAGCCGAAGCTGGACGCTTAACCGACTGAGCCACCCAGGCGCCCCTCTTAATTTTTTTTTAAGTTTATTCATTTATTTTGAGAGAGAGAGAGAGAGAGAGAGTGCAAGTGGGGGCAGAGAGAGAGACAGAGACAGAGAGACAGAGAGAGACAGAATCCCAAGCAGGCTCTGCACTGTCAGCATGGAGCCCGATGCGGGGCTTGAACTCACAAAACTGTGAGATCGTGACCTGAGCCGAAACCAAGAGTTGGATGCTCAACCGACCGAGCCACCCAGGCGCCCCCTGACTTTCTGTTTTAAGGGCACATTGAAAGATTCAGTCTGAGGCAGTAAGGGCGGGTCAAGAGTCACCCCCACCTCTTGAGGTCCTTCCAGCCATGGGGATCCCAACCCGTGGTGCACCCAGGATTAGGGCCTGCTGATTGAAAGGTCCCTGGGGACATAAGTGCCCTCCTCTCTTTCTGAAAAAGCTTTCCTAGAGCAGAACACTGCAGTCAAGAAGGTTCTTAAGATAAACAAACACACCCATATGAAACCGGAGGAAAGGGTTTCATGGCAGAGAAGCAGGCGGAAGGCCTGGGAGGATGCCACAGATGTAGGACCTTTTGAGAAGGTGCCTAGCAGAGGGGCTTCGGCACCAGTGTCCCTAACCCCGCCACTGACAGCACACCCCACCTGCCTACCACCTTAAAGGGACCACCAGACCCCTCCCTCAGGGGGGCGAGAGCAAAGACCACAGGAGGGTGACAGAGACCTTCCTGGCCCCCACCACGCACTGGGCCCCTGGTGAGCTGTTTGATCATCTGATTTCCGAATGAGAAAAACTGTCTCACAGAGCCCTGGCTGGGTCCATTACACGAGTGCTTCTCACACTTTATTCCCAGAACTCTTCGGTGCCCCTTCAAGGATACACGAGAGACTGGTCACAGGGTAGGACAATCAATTTCTCCTGCGTGCCCTGGTAATGCTGGGGTTTTTACTGTGTGCAGGTATTCCTTTAAAATAAAAAAGATGACGACACTGTAGGTTTACACAGGCACTAGCCCCAAGAGTGTGGCCAGGAGAGGGTGGGGCCCCTGTGGTCACAGGGCAAGGCTGTGGCCTTGGGCCACCCCACCCGGTCTGCCCCTGTGTCAACGTGCCGGCTGGCTGGCGGCATAAAAATAAACTGAGCAGCATTACCGACAGGTTATTATTACACCCCGGCTCGTCCAGGGGCTTTCTGAGCCCGGCCCGCTCGTTCCTCTGCTTTCCTGTCAGCTGCCCTTGGCCCTGGAAGCCGAGCAGGGTGGTTATCGATCAGGCCCAGCTCTCAGCAAGGTTCTCCTCTCCAAAGAGGTTTCAGCTTTTCGCCTGCAGCTATTTTTGGGGCCTGGGCTCCACAGACGGGGCCTCTCTCAAATGGTCCCGTGTGGCCGGCCTAGGTGCCGCCCACGTCTCTGCCCGCCCCACAGAGCCCGGCAGGGCCCTCCCGGGGGGCAGGTGTCACTCACCAAGCTAGCTCAGGCTGGATGCTCCCCCTGTTTTGTGGCAAGGGATAGATTCTGGGGCTGGGCGCCTGCAACCCCCACTATTAGCAGGGACCCCAGAGTTAATCCTTGCCCCCTTTTCAAATGCAAATTCACGTGTGCCTCAGAAGCTCCCTGGGCTTGGCAGCCCTGGAATGGAAACAAAGGCTGAATGAGAATAGAGTGGCCAGACTGTCCCTAACTTCAGCGAGGCCCAGGGCCAACCGGGCACAGTCCACCCATTCTCTGGCTGACACACTGGATCGTTTACACCCAGGATCATGTTTGGGCCACTGAAAGGCCCGAGAGGGTGGCACCCGGGCAGGGAGATCCCCCGCCCCCACTGTGGGCTAGAGGGGCAGGGGGTGTGGGAGGGGGCAACGGGGACCTACCTCAAAGCGGATGGCCCCATTCCCATCGGCGTCGAAGGCGTTGAAGAGGAAGTGTGCATAAGTGGTGGCATCTGGGGAGAGCAAGGGCAAGGGCTGGGGTGTGTTGCCATTCCGGGGCTGGAGTGCCCCACCTTTCCAAGAGGACAGAGGCAGCTCCAGGCTGCAGGCAAAGGGTGGAGGCAAGGATCCCTTCCCCTTTAAAGGTAACACCCACTGTTTGTAGAGGTGCCATGGGGGGCGGGCGGGGACGGTTGGGAAGAGCCAGGGGGACTGGCCTCAGACTCACCTCCCTGAGGGAAGAACTGTGAGTAAATGAGTTTGAAGGTGTCTTCATCCACCAGGCCCGTGGGACACTCCTGCAGCAGGAAGCCACCCCCTCAGTGACCTCAGCCATCCCTAGCGCCCCCCCCCCCCAAACTCCACAGGGTCTGGCCTTGCCCCTCCCTCTGGGGATACCTGCTGTTTGAGATACTGCTGAGCTCTACTGAGGCCCGAGCTGGAAAAAGCCTGGCAGTGGGGCAGGGTGATGCAGGCGGGGGTGAGTGGGAGGGTGGCGGGTTGTCCCTTCATGCCAAGTTGGTCCCTCCCTATGCTCCTCCCCTCTGCCAGCATCAGAGACACACAGCATGGAAGATGATGCCTTCAGAATACTGATTCTGGGACTTGACCCACCCCCAGACAGCTCTCCCACAAAACAAGAGACCCATCAAGGCCCCTGGGGTATTTGCTGTGCCCTGGAGAAGTTTTTAGAAGGTGCCCCTGGGCCAGGGTCTCTCCTGCCTGGAGCTTGGGCCAGGAGGGCTAGGTGGGTCCAGGCCTCTCCCAAGGGGATGGGGAGCACTCACGTTCTTGAAGCCCCTGTAGAGGGACTGTAGCTCCTTCTTGGTGAACTTGGTCTGTGCCTGCAGCTGGTCCAGTCCCTCTGGCTGGTGGCGCACTGTAGATAGCTCCAGCTCACTGTCGCTGCTGTCTGGAAGGAGACACAGACCCCGGAGGGTGGAACAAGTGCCCTTGCTCCTTCTCTTGCTCTATTGTGGGCACCAGGCCATGGGCTAAAGTAGGGGTGGAGGAACTCTCCTTACGTGACTACCAGGTATGGCTCCTCGGGCTGTGCACTGCACAAAAGGTGGGGCTATGGGGGAATGACATTCTCAGGAGTTGTGTCTCATGGCTGCCCTGCTGCTTTGCTCCTCACATAGAGTTAGCTCTCCCCACTTGCCTCACCTCGAGCATGTCCACCCTCTCAGCCACATGTGGGATGGGGGGGGGGGCAGGAACTGGTCTGATCCTAGAGAGACACTGAACAAAGGGAGATGGGAGGAAAAAAAGACAGCAAGACAAGCTCAAAGGACCTTCAGGCTTCAAGACCCAATTCCTGGACCACCTCCTCCATGCTGCCCTCCCTGATTTCCCCCCAGGAATGGGGAGGTCACCCCCTTGGCCCATCTAGCCTAACATGCTGCTCATTGGCTATATTTGGTATGAGGCTGTCATTCACACCTGGGTAGGAGGTCAGATCTCAAGGGCCCATAGGGCAGGGACCAGACCTAGCCTTTAATAATAACACATCAAAATGTGAATTAACCATGGTTACCTTTGGGGGGGGGGGGGTGCGGAGGCAAATTTCAGGTGATCTTTACTTTTTTATTTATGATTTTTTTTTTTTACATTTTTCTAACATCCTTTCATGTGGCGTGCATCACTCTTACAACACAAAATAAAGCTACGGACAAAACAGCACTGAGCACCTACACCTTGCTGAGCAGCATGCTCACATAATTATAGAACTTTTCACCGAAACGAAAAGCAAGATCCCCACCCACTGCACTGTCAGCATCCCTGGCCTCCCCTGGCATCCTGCAAAGCAAAATGGTAAGCCCATGGCGATCTCATAAGCTGCTTGCTTGTCCCCACCGCAGGGTAAGGGCTGCGAGCCTCCCTGAACTGCCCACCCTGTGCCCGCAGAGCCTAGTGCAGTGCCAGACATGGAATACTGCTAACGGGAGCACCCTGAGCCCTGTGCTGGGCTGCCCCATTCTGGGCCTCTCCCATGAGTACTGCTGGCTCCCACTGAGGGCCACCGTGCCCTGCAAAGGTGCCCACCAATCAGGCTGTTGCCTTGGTCCATGCACATGCCTGATCTCCAGGATAACCATTTCATACCTTCCGTCTGTTTAAATTCCCAGTGCCTCCTGCCCCATCCTTACTCTCAGGATGCTTCCTACATCCCTGAGAAAACAGAAGCCACAGAAGAAAATTTCTCCCCACATCTACCGGTCTACTTGTATTGGCCTAAACATCCTCTTTCCCTCCTCCTCTGGGAACCACTGTCCTGGTTCCTGGCCAAGGCAAACCCTTCCGCGTGCACAGTAGGTCCCAGACCCTCTCACTGTCTCAAGCATGTGACTGCAGCAAGTTTCCCCACTGTTTCCTCTTTACCCATCATCTTTTTTTCCTCTCCCTTCTGGATCATCCCCTTCACCATGTGGACATACTATTGAATCTGGCAATCCTTTGTCAAGTTTAGTATCAGTAAATTTTGGAAGCCAGTGATTCTACTCTGAATAAACATCCCAAACAGAATCTCAGCGAGCTAAGGGGACTGTACATTGATGTTCACGGCAATAGTATCTTTGATCGGGGAGTTGGAGGCATCACAGGCAGGACGGGTGGGTACAAAATGGGGGATGCACACACAGCAAGGCGAACCATGCAGTGCGTTAAAGGGACACACAGCAGCATAAATAGATGTTAAAAATTGGTTGCTTACTTCAACTAAGAGGTAGGCATTTCAGAATGGATGAAAAAGCAAGACCTGACTATATGCTACTTACAAAAAGGATACCTTAAATCAAAGCCACAGATGTAAAGTAAAAGAGTGGAAAGGAATAAGAAACCTGGTGTGGCTCTATTAATGACAGACAAAGTAGACTTCAAGGCAAAGGGTACTACTAGAGACAAAGAGGAACGTTTTATAATGATATAAGGATTAATTCATCAAGAAGATAGTGCAATATGAAATATATACATATACCTAGCAACAACTTTAAAATACCTGAAACATTGGGGCGCCTCGGTGGCGCAGTCGGTTAAGCGTCCGACTTCAGCCAGGTCACGATCTCGCGGTCCGTGAGTTCGAGCCCCGCGTCAGGCTCTGGGCTGATGGCTCAGAGCCTGGAGCCTGTTTCTGATTCTGTGTCTCCCTCTCTCTCTGCCCCTCCCCCGTTCATGCTCTGTCTCTCTCTGTCCCAAAAATAAATAAACGTTGAAAAAAAAAATTAAAAAAAAAGATAAATAAAATACCTGAAACAAAAACATTCAAAACTAAAAGGCGATACAGATAAACCACAATTTCAATTGAAGTATTTAACACCCTTTTCCAGTAAATGGTACCATAAGTAAACATACAAAAGACGTGAAAGACATTCTCAACCAATTTGATCAAATTAATATTTATAGAACCTTCTGCCCAACCACTGTAGAATACATATTCTTTTCAGGAGCACATTCTGTGGTTACTAAGACAGACCAGATACTGGAATAAAAAGCAAAATTCTGACCACAATGGTATTAAATCGAGATCCCCCGAAAAAAACAAGAACAATAAAAAAAAATCCCAAACGCTTGGAAATTAAACAACACACTTCTAATGAACTCAAACGTCAGAGAAGGAAAATCACAAGGTGAGTTTTGAAATATTTTGCACTGAATGATAACGAAAATACAGCAAACCAAAAATTTCTGGATGCAGGTAAGTCCGTGTTTAGAGGGAAAGTTATAGTTTTATGTTACTTTATTAGAAAGGAAGATAGGTGTAAAGTCAATGATAGAAACTTCTAGATCTAAGTTTTTCAGAATCCAGGAAAAGAAGAGCAAATTAAGCTCAAGGTCATTAGAAGAAAGGATATAATAAAAATAAGAGTAAAAATCATTGAAAAAAACCAGATAAACATGGAGGAAAAACCAATAAAGTTATTAAGAAACCCAATAAGTGAGTCATAGACTAGGAGTCTTTATGGCCTGGATTTAGGCAAAGAGTTCTTAGACATGACACCAATAGCATGATCCATAAAAGAAAAGTTGATAAACTGTACTTTTTAATAACAACTAAAACTTTTGCTCAACAAGAGATACTGTGAAATAAAAAGGTAAACTCCAGACTGGGAGGAAATATTTACGAAGCATATATCTGATGAAGGATATCCAGATTATGTGAAGAACTCTCGAAACTCAACAGTAAGAAAACAACTCAAGTTGGTAAGTGGGCAAAGACTTGGTCAAACACTTCACCATAGAGGACATACTGATGGCAAATAATCCCATAAAAAGGTGTCGAACACCACTGGCGATTGTGGAAATACAAATTAAAACCACAAGGAAATACTACTCCACGCCTCTTTTTTTTTTTATGTTTATTCATTTTTTTTTTTTTTATTTTTTTTTTTCAACGTTTATTTATTTTTTGGGACAGAGAGAGACAGAGCACGAATGGGGGAGGGGCAGAGAGAGAGGGAGACACAGAATCAGAAACAGGCTCCAGGCTCTGAGCCATCAGCCCAGAGCCCGACGCGGGGCTCGAACTCACGGACCGTGAGATCGTGACCTGGCTGAAGTCGGACGCTTAACCGACTGCGCCACCCAGGCGCCCCATATGTTTATTCATTTTTGAAAGACAGAGAGAGACAGAGCACAATAACTTTTACGCAAACGTTTAGAGCAACTTCATTGACAGTCACCCAAAGCTGGAAATAGCCCAAATGTCCTTCAACCAGGGAGTGGATACATCATCTGTGGTACATTCACCCAGTGGAATATCACTCAGCAATAAAAGTAAACAAGCTATTGATATACGCAGCAGCATGAATGAACCTCGAGTGCATTAGCAAGTGAACTAATCCAGACTCGAGAGTCTGGTTAATGTATGACATCTGGAAAAGACAGAATTATGGAAATCACGGGGAAAGACGATACATCAGCGGCTACTAGGGGCTATGGAGCAAGGGACGTATTGAATGCAAAAAAAAAAAAGGCAGCCTTAGAGAATTTTTTGTGGGGATAGATTTGTTCTATATCTTGATTGTGGTAGTGGTTACATTATTATGCATTTGTCAAAATTCGTAGAACTGGGCACCAATAAAGGGGACCTATATGTAGAGTAGAAACATATTAAATAAAAACTAGATAACTGCCTACAGGAGAAGGACGTGTGATAAAAGGGAAAAAAATAGCAAAATGAAAGATGGGTTCTCTTTTTTTAAAGGAGGTTTCTCACCCAGCGCAGAGCTCAATGCCCAGTACAGACCCCAAAGCAGGGCTCATGACCCTGAGATCAAGACCTGAGCTGAGATCAGGCGGCAGATGCTTAACTGACTGAGAGGGGTTTTAAATGGGTCAAGACTGGGGAGCCTGGGTGGCTCAGTCGGTTAAGCGTCTGACCAGCTCAGGTCATGATCTTGCAGCCCGTGAGTTTGAGCCCCGTGAGGTTCTATGCTGACAGCTCAGAGCCTGCAGCCTGCTTCGAATTCTCTGTCTCCCTCTCTCTCTGCCCCCTCCCCACTCACTCTCTCTCTCTCTCTCTCTCAAAAATAAAGATTAAAAATAAATAAACATTAAAAAAATTTAAATGGGCCAAGACTGGTAATGTCCCATGAACATTACCATGACTGGTAATGGCCCCTATGGGCCAAAAAATAAAAACAAAACAAATATCCTAAACTTGTTGCTATTTCTTCCACTGAATAAAAAGCAAGAAAACAAAACTTCCTCGAACCTTACCATCCCCTCCAGCTATTTCTTTTTTCTCTTCTTCTTTAACTCTCTGTCTTTACTTCCTTTCCTAGTCTCCCCTGAATGAACTTACTCCTAGGGGGCGTTTACCCCACCACTCCATACAAACTGCTTTTCTGAACAATCACCGGAGACCCATGTTACTAGTCCAGTAATCTTCACTCCTCAATCACACAAGGACCGTACAAGAATGAAAATTACAGTGACAATATGGCTGGACCTTGAGGACATTGTGCTAAGTGAAATAAGTTAGGCGTAGAAAGACAAATACTGTATGGTCTCACTTATACGTGGAATGTAAAAAAAAGAAACTACATTTATAGGTACAGAGAGTAGGTTGGTGGTTGCCGGGGCTGAGGGACAGGGGAAATGAAGGGATGTTGGTCAAAGGGTATAAACTTCCAGTTATCAAATGAGTAAGTTCTGGGGATCTGATGTACAGCGTGTAGACTCTAGTTAACAATACTGTGTTGTATACTTGAAAGTTGCTAAGATAACGGATCTTAAATGTTCTACCGCCACCACACATATGCACGCATGCGCACGCGCGCGCGCGCACACACACACACACACACACACACACACACACAAAGGGTAATTATGTGACATGATGGATGCATTAATTAACCTTATTATACCAATCGTCTCCTAAATTTACGCAATGTTATATGTCAATTATATCTCAGTAAAGCTGGAAAACCAAACGAAAATTACATGCCCATTTCACTTTTGAATGTAGATATAAAACCTTACAATTTTTTTTACATTTATTTATTTTTGAGAGACAGAGACAGAGCACAAGTGGGGGAGAGGCAGAGAGAGAATGAGACACAGAATCTGAGGCAGGCTCCAGGCTCTGAACTGTCAGCACAAAGCCTGACATGGGGCTCGAACTCATGAACCCGTGAGATCATGACCTGAGCTGAAGTCAGATGCTTAACTGACAAAGCCACCCAGGCACCCTGAATGTAGATATAAAACCTTAAACAACATGTTGGCTAACTGAATCCAACTGTACTAAAAAAAAAAAGTACACCACGATCAAGAAGGTTTTATCTGGGGGCGCCTGGGTGGCTCATTCGGTTAAGTGCCCAACTTCAGCTCAAATCATGATCTCACAGTTCATGAATTTGAGCCCCACATCAGGCTCTCTGCTGTCAGGGCAGAGCCGGCTTCAGATCCTCTGTCCCGCTTCTCTCTGCCCCTCCCCCACTGTGTTCCCCCTTCCCCTTTCAAAAATAAGTAAACATTAAAAAAATAAGGTTTGGAGTGTCTGGGTGGTTCAGTCAGGTAAGCTTCTGACTTTGGCTCAGGTCATGCATGATCTCACAGTTCGTGAGTTCCAGATCCATGCTGGGCTCTGTGCTGACAGCTGGGAGCCTGGACCTGCTTCAGATTCTGTGTCTCCCTCTCTCTCTGCCCCTCCCCCCACTTGCATTCTGTCTCTCTCTCTCAAAAATAAATAAACATTAAAAAATTTTAAATAAAAAATTTAAAAAGTTAAAAAAAAAGGTTTTATCTGTAAGAGTATACAGAGGGAAAATCATATGATAACCTTAATACAGAAAAGGCATTTGATAAACATCCACATCTATTTATAATTAAACACTTTAAGCAAACTAGGATAGAAGGGAACTTTCTTAACTTGATGTAGCTTATATTTGCAAATAACATATTTATTTACAGAAAATATTAGATTTAATGGCAAAGACTTAGATGAATTCCCTTTAAGATTTGGGACAAGCCAAAGTTGGCCACAATTACCACTAATTGATATCCTGCCAGTGCTCTAAGGAAATTTCAAAAAAGAAAGAAACAATTTAAGAATTGGGAAGTAAAGGATAAAACTAACATTACTTGTAGATGTTCGGTCCCTACAGGGACAAAAAAATCAATATACATGAGAGTTTAGTAAGGTTGCCAGATACAAGATTAATTTACAAAAATCAATAGCAATTTTCTACACCAGTAATAACCACCTAGAAAATATAATTAAAAATATAACATTCATGGGGCACCTGGGTGACTCAGTCAGTTAAGCATTCCACTCTTGATTTCGGCTCAGGTCATGGTCTTATGGTTCGTGAGTTCGAGCCCCACATTGGGCTCTGTGCTAACAGGGTGGGGCCTGCTAGGTGATTCTCTCTCCCTCTCTCTTTGCCCCTCCCTCACACATCCTCTTTCTCTCTCTCTCTCTGAAAAATAAATAATAAAACACTTAAAATATACATATATAACATTCATGACAGCAATAAAAACTCAAAAGTATCTAAGTAGTAACCAAAACTCAAAGGACTTCTACATGGAAAGGTAATCTGAACAAATGAGACATTCCATTTTGGATAGGACCGCATAATATGAAGATACTATTTCTCCCCCAAAGTTACCTACAAATTCAACACAATTCCAATTAAAAATCCAGTTGGACTTTTTGAGGACCCCAACAGACTTACTCTGAAATATACATGGAGGAATAAAAATCCATAAAAATCTAGAAAGGAAGAGTGAAAAGGGAATTTTTCCCATTAAATACTAATATACAGTCACAGTCACTGTAATAAAGCTGTGTGGTTGGTACAAGAACAGACAAACACACCAAAAAAAACCAGACCCAGCGAGCTCAAAAAAGAGACGGAGGTATAGCAGGAACTTCACAGAAGATTTGTGGAAGGGTCACAGAGTTTAGTAGGTGGTTTTAGGAAAACTGGCCCAGCACAGAAATCTGGGTCCCATTATTTTTTTTTTCTTTTTTTAATTTTTTTTTTTTTAACGTTTATTTATTTTTGGGACAGACAGAGACAGAGCATGAACGGGGGAGGGGCAGAGAGAGAGGGAGACACAGAATCGGAAACAGGCTCCAGGCTCTGAGCCATTAGCCCAGAGCCTGACGCGGGGCTCGAACTCACGGACCGCGAGATCGTGACCCGAGCTGAAGTCGGACGCTTAACCGGCTGCGCCACCCAGGCGCCCCTGGATCCCATTCTTATACCACGTGCAAAAATGGGCTCCAGATGAACTAAAGAGCCAAATGTCAGAGATAAGCTATTGAGTTAAAATGTGAAAGAATCTCTTGCTATCTTAAGGATGGGGAAAGACTTCTTAAGACTTCCAAAGTTCAAAAACCAGAAAGGAAAATAAAAAGTGGATGAATTCGATCACATCAAAATGAAAGATTTCTGTTTTAAAAAGGGCACCGTGGCTGGTTAGAGACAACTCAACAGAATGGACGAAGACAGCGTACAGTGTTTAAAAAAAAAAAAAAACAAACAAACAAGGAAAAAAGAATATCTGGAATAGATAATCATCAAAAAAGGAAACTGGAAAGATGAAGAAATACATGAACGATGGCTCAACATTAATAAACAGGAAAATGCAAATTACATTGAGAATGCAACAGCTAGATTGGCAGGAAATAATAACAATGAAATAAGCAAGCTGGCCAATCCTTAAAAGCTGGCTAGGGAGAGAACAGAGGTCAATGGGAATTTTTAAGCATGCTTGTGAGCAGCTAACCTGTACATGCACACACTGGGGGCGGGGGGGGGGGGGGGGGGTGGTATTTGCATTTTCATGCTAAGGCTGCATACATCTGCATACCCTAGGGGGCAGTAACCCTCCCCTAGGTACATGTGCTTGAAAAATAAGAGTGCAGCCACCCCAGTGTTCTACCATAACAATAGCTTGGGGGCACCTGACTGGCTCAGTCAGTTGGGCATCCGACTTCGGTTCGGATCACGATCTCACAGTTCGTGAGTTTGAGCCCCGCATCTGGCTCTGTGTGGACAGCTCAGAGCCTGGAGCCTGCTTCATATTCTGTGTCTTCCTCTCCCTCTGCCCCTCCCCTGCTCTCTCTCTCAAAAATAAATAAACATTAAAAAAAAAAATAGCTTGAATTGACCGCAGGCCCACTGACAATAGAACAGATAAATAGATTGTGGGACATCCACTGGATGAAATGAACTGGAACACATGGCAATGTGGATGAGTTAGAACATACTGTTAGATGAAAAACCAGTCCTACGAGACCAGTATGATTCCATTTCTTATAAAATTCAAAACCAAGAATAGCCAAACAATTTGTAGGGATACGTAAGAGATAAAATGATAAATAAGAATGAAAATCCTGGAACGACAAGTGCAAATCTGGCTGGTGGTAACCCCTGGGGAGGGAGAAGAGAAAGTCAAGAGAGGGGAAGGCTGGTGATGTTCTAGTTCAGACAGTGGAGGTGTGTGTGGGTGGGCAGGATAGGCTCATTGGTGTTTATTATTATTTTAAGGCACATATAAAATACATATTTGAATTTAATAGAGATTAAAGTGTTAAAAGTAAGTAGAGTCCCCAGAACAAGAGAAAACGAGAGAGAGAACACTACAGTGTCCCAACTCTATATGGCAGCCTTACAAAACACCGCTGGTCTAGACCAAACAGGACACTTGGAAGATAAGAAAAAGACAGTAATCCCCAAAGAAATGACCAACGAATACAGACGGGCAAGTTAGAGATGAGCAAACTGAAGAGGCTAATAGGTATGCAAAGAGGTGGTCAAAATCATTAGTATGATGTTGGGATGAGCACTCCGTGTTGTATGGAAACCAATTTGACAATAAATGTCACGTTAAAACAAAAACAAAAACAAAATTAGTATGAAAAATGTGTCTGAGAGCAACGAGGAAACAATGTTACACTCACTAAATCTGCAGAATGGAAGAGCTACTTTAAAAATCAAGACTCAGGGGCGCCTGGGTGGCGCAGTCGGTTAAGCGTCCGACTTCAGCCAGGTCACGATCTCGCGGTCCGTGAGTTCGAGCCCCGCGTCGGGCTCTGGGCTGATGGCTCGGAGCCTGGAGCCTGTTTCCGATTCTGTGTCTCCCTCTCTCTCTGCCCCTCACCCATTCATGCTCTGTCTCTCTCTGTCCCAAAAATAAATAAACGTTGAAAAAAAAAAATTTAAAAATCAAGACTCAGTTGGGGAAGGAGGGCTAACTTTTCCTGGGCCTCCAGACTCCAGTAGCAGGCCGACTCCGGCCTGTCATCTGCACTTGATGTCTAGGAGGTTCTCAGATGGAGCATTTCCAAACTGAGCTCTTGATCTTCCCTCTCCCCAACCTTCAGCCACAGCCTTCCCCAGCTCGGGGGACAGAGACTCCATCCTGTCGAGTGCTTGGGCCAAAACTCTGGGCATAGATCTTCCTCCCAGCACTCAATCCACGTGCATGGCCAGCCAGCTCTAACTCTCAACGTACATCTCGCCTCTGACCCCTTCTCCCGCGTCCGCTGCTCCCACCCCAGTCCAGGGCTCCGGCATCTCTCCAGGCATGTTGCCCTCCTTCGGCCTTGGGTCCATAGGTCTAGTTTTCAAATAGCGCTGAAGGAAGCTGCTGAAAACATATCCTTGTGTATTCCTCTGTTCAGCAACCTCCCCCAAGCTCCGAATATAAAAACCAAAGCCCTTAAATGGCCAATAAATGTGCCCCCGCCCCCAGCTCTGACCTCATCTCCCAGGTCTCTGCCTTTGCTCCCTCTGCTTCAGCCATTCTGGCCCCCTTGTGCCCGTCAAGCCCACCGGGCACACTCCCTCTGCAGGGCCCCCACTTGCTCTTCTCTCTGGCTCTACTGCTTTTCCCTCGGAACCCACACCTGCTTCAGGCATCTCCTCGAATGTTACCTCCTCCGAGATGCCCCCTCCCCATTCCTATCTATCCTTCACCTCTGTTCCACTTTTGTCCATTCGGCCATGATTCCCTGGCAGACACATATTTCTCTGTTTACTAGTGGTCTGGACTGAGTTGCGTCTCCCCCAAATTCATACGTTGAAGTTCAAAGCCAGTGTGACTACATTCGGAGATAGCGCTCCCGGGAGGTAATGAAGGTAAGGATGAGGTCATAGGGGTGGGGCACTAATCCAATAGGACTGGTAGCCATATGAGAAGAGGAAGAGAGATTTCCCCTCCCCCACTTCCTTTCACCCCCTCTACACACATATGCTCCAAGGAAAGGCCACGGAACTGTCTGGAACTGTCTCAGGAGCAGGGAACCTGGTTTCCTCTTGACCCCCACAGCATCCGGCCCCATCCTGGGCACCCCACATGCTCTCAGGGGACACCAGGGGACACCCCTCTCCTGGCGTATCCACGGGAGAAATCCAAGGGGCCATCCCTCTGGTTTGTTTCTTGTTTCGGCCGAGACGCAGCCAGATCTCTTAGGAGCCGCCAGAGGCATCACGTCCACCGTGTGCAATTACGGGGCGTGCTGGCAATTAATGGATCTAAATAGCCATTTTGTACAGCTTCCCTCAAAACACTGAGTAGCCTTGCTCAGCCAAACTGAAGTCGACCTGCGTCCATAGCCTCCCTCCCGCCTCTCCCTGGCCTCAGCCCTTCTCTCACTGCTCCAGAGGCTTGTCCTGGACATTACTCATCCCCCACCCCATCGACTGCACTGATTAGCAGGGGCTCAGCGACAAAAGATTTAACCTCTCCATCAAACAAACATCTTTGTCAAACGAGCCAAGGCACGAGGCTTTAAAAATTTTATTCTAAAAGCTGAATGTTCCAACTCTATACGGCAGCCTGACAAATCACAAACTGGGCTTGCCTCCCAGGGGAGTAAAAGTTCCAGTTCAGGATGCTGACCCCACGCCGCACGGCCCCCTCTGTGCAGGACCCACCTGCACAGAGGGGCTTGTGAAAGGTGGGTCCAAATCTTTAAATCACTGAGCGAAGGCACACCAGGTACCGGGTGAGGGGCGTTTGTTGCCTACCTAGTACGAGAGCCCGGGGAAGCCCCCTGCGGCTGTGCAAGGGTCCCCCGGAGGCAGCTGCAAAACCTTCCCTTGCGCCTACTTTGCTCAGCCAGCACCCATCTTGGCTCCTCTGGCAGCAAAACTCTGTCCACAGTGTGGACCCCACTGTCTGGCACCAATCCCTCTTACCCAGCTGGCAGATCTCAGCCCTCGCCGGGTCCCTGCTGACCAGGTGACCCCTAGACCTGGAGGTCTCACTGAGGGGTCCCTGTGGGGACCACTGTGGGGCAAAACGCCCCTTCTGTCTGTCAGGGGGTCCTGGGCTTCGAGGTAAGACTCCATCTGAGATTGTGGCTAAGGTGCTTTGAAGCCACTAGATATGCAACAGTTGAGGCACTGACCTGGGGAGGGAGGGGGCTTTGCCCAAGTCCCCCATCCTACAGCAACAACAACAGAACTCAGGCTCCTGTCCTGCCTTCCTATCCCACAGAAGCCACCCACAAGGAGCCTGGCTCTCTTCTTCCTTTCCCAGAGCCCCGCCCAGGAGCCTTGGGCCCGTCGGAGGGGAGGACGAGGACTCTACAGAGCACATAAGGAAGGGCGCCTACCGCAATGAAGGGCCTGTTAAGTGCGTTCTCCTCTCCCACTAACTTCTAGTACATCGTTAGTGACGTGTGACGCTGGGGGAAATTTGGGCTAGCACGTTTTTGGCAAGAAATAACAAGAGGTAGGACTTTTAAAGTGCTTACTCTGTGCTGGGCGTTGCTTTACGAGAGTTTACACACAGGCACATATTTAGTCTTTACAGCAGCTCGATGAAGGAGGCTTTGCCCACTTTGGATCTGGACCCAGGCAGCTGCCTCCACTCTGCCTTGCTGGCGCCCTCACTGTAAGAGGCAAGGACGTGTCCGTGGCTCCTTGGCCCTGCGGAGTTAGAGACGCATCCGGGACAGGCGTGCCAGAGTTGGTATAGGTCCTGGCTCTGCCACTCCTTGGCTGGATAACTTCAGTGAAGTTACTTACCCTCCCCAAGCCTCAGTTTCCTCATCTACAGAGTGGGCCTGCTGTTGGGGACAAACTTAGGAGATGCCCAAAGATAGCACTCACTAGATGCGGGCTGCTGTCGTTGTCGTCAGCGTCAGACCTGGAAACTGCCTAGGGGTCCCGAGGAACAGACAATTTACAAAGGGTGGCAGACCCTGCCAAGAAGGACGCCAGCCGGGGTACGGAGAGTGCCGGCTGGCCCCCGGCAAAGGCAACAGAGGGTGCTGGGTGGAGATACAGAGCAAGAGAAAAGTAGGAGTAATGGCCACCCCTCGGGCCTGCTCAGAGCCAAGAGGCAGCTGTGGACCCGGCAAGTTCCCAGGCCGCCTCTGTCAGCCAGGGCTGCGAGGCCACCTCAAAGAGGGAAGAGCCGGGGCAGTGGGTCAGGCCGTGCACACCTCCATCTGGGTGCCCCTGATTCTCCCCTTCACACTTCTGTCTCTTCACACGCCTATACTCCCATGTCACAATTCAGCCTCCCTGTCCCCTCCCCAGCCAGAGGGGTCTCCCGTCAGAGGGCACCTGCCCAGGGATGTCCTAAAGAGAGGGCCAAGCCCCTGCATCACCTGTGCTCCTGGTGGCCTCATACTGCCTGGCATACAAAGAGTGCTCACTAAATGTGTGGTGATCGCGGCATATAATTTATACTTACTCAACACCTGCTGTTTGCCAGGCAGTGCTGGGCAGGCTTTGGGGCCATAAGTGTATAGACGCAAGTCACTGACACCGTTGGAAAGGCCATATGGGGTGGGGACGGGGACACAGAAAATTTCAGAACAGTGCCACCTAACACAACCCCAAGGGCCAGGGGGCCAGAGCGGTCAGGGAAAGTGCCCAGGGGAGATGGTGCCTCTAATCCAACGCCCCACTTATAGACGAGGAAACAGAGCTCACAAAGGAAGAGGGACTTTTCCAAGTTAATGACAGCATGTCAGTGACTAAGTCAGGGCTGAAAAGCAGCTGTTCTAGGCCCTGGCCACCTAGCCCCTACTGCTCCCTCCAGAGAAAGGCTTCTCAACCTCACTACTGACATTTGGGCCTGATCGTTCTTTCTCGTGGGTCCCGTGCTGTTCGTCGCAGGATGTTCAGCAGCACTCCTGGCCTCTACCCACTAGATGCCAGTAGCACTCTCTCCTCAATTGCGACAATCAAAAACGTCTTCAGACATCATCAGATGGCCACTGAGGTGCCACACTGCCTTCAGCTGAGAGCTACGAGTCTAGAACTTAGGAAATCCGGACTGCGAGAAGAGACACAGCAGCCAAAGTCAAGTTTGGGGCACAGATGTGGACAGAAAGGTCTGGTGTTAGGCTTGCAAACAAGCACCAAGGATTACCAGCCCAGGGTCACTTTTTACTGGTGCCCTACCCTTGGAGTCCCTTAGATTTGAATTCTGCTTTTAACTTTTCCAAAGTGCTTTAGTTCACTACACCCCTGGGAAGCGGGTAGGGGAAAACATGCTTTAATCCTAATTCTACAGATGAGGAAATTAAGGCTCAAGAATGTTAAAGGCGCCCAAGTCACCCAGTAAGCTAGTGGCCAGACCAGGCTGGAACTCCCCCCACGGAGTCACCCAGAGACAGACACTGACAGGAGACTCAGGACAGACAGAGGACCTTTCAGCTTCGGCAGCTACTTCTAGAAGGCTGCATCCCTGGAACCCAGATCTATTAGTTCCTAACAATCCCAGGGGCATTGTAACTCTGGTGTCTCACAGATGGGAACTACGGAAGCTCAGGGGGGACAAGAGACACACACACAACGACATGCAGCCCCATCTAACAGTCCCTTAGACACCGCCTGGCCAATGGGCCTTCCAGGCACTTAAAGGACACCACTCCCCATCAACACGGAACATGTGGAACGTCTAACCCTCGCCCTCTGATGCAGGGAGGCCTGTTTCAGTGAGAGAATGTCTTCAACCACGAATCAGTCCTGTTAGTGCCAGTAATCACTCCATTGCTAATCACTGGTGATGCCAACGGCTCACAAAGTTTGCACATTTATTACATGCCAAGAATGGTGCTGGAGGCCTCAGAGCCCCACTGATGAGTTACAAGTCTGCCACGGCCCAATTCGCAGATGATGAAACCGAGGCTCAGAAAGGGTAAGGAAGCTTTACCGCCAGCACGTGTGGGTGGCAGGATCCCAGCTCAGATTTGGCGGACACGGAGGCTCCGCTCCTCCCACCGCCTCAAGACACCACAACTCCAAAGGGCACAGGTGGCTAACTGTACCAGAAAGGAGGCACTCTGTTCGAGCCTGAAGTGGGTTTTTTTGTTTTTTTTTTTTTTAGCAGGTTGAATAAAGCGTCGGTAGTCTCGGGCATACTATCCACCTTGCAAAGAAATCCCTTTTTCCTTAGACGTCACCAAGGCAAATTTCACAGGCCCACACCTGGGAGTTGGGATCAGGTAGGAAGGTTTTGCAGTACCAAGTAGAATGAGGCCACTAGTCCTCCTGGCCCCTGGTGGCCCCACGACGTTCCAGGAAATGGGGAAGATGCATGTAGGGGCTACGGCTTCCCTGAGCACCAACCACCATCCACACCCACCGAAGACTCCAGGTGGGCAAAAGATAGGGTATACAGGATAGGCTAGTGGCCTGTGGGAGGCGCGGGTCCTCAGGGGATGCTCATCCCCCCATCTCACCCCAAGCAAAGGCATTTCCCATTCATAGATTCCCCAGCCAGGGTCACCATCCAGACAAGTGCAGGCCCAGCGTGGGCAATTTTCCTCTCCAAGTAAAATTTAAAGCTCAAGGTGGCACCTCTCAGAACCACCTTGATCACATCCCTTCTCTTTGGGTCCCACGAACTCACCTAGAAAAGGTGTGATGGAGCCTGATGGCTTCTTCGGGGCACATAGCCGTGGACTTCAGGTAAAGAGCCGGCTCTGGGCTCTGAAGGCAAAATGGAGGAAGGGCCTTGCTTCAAGCCCTTGTGCCCTGTCCTGCCCTCAGAGGAGTTTGGGGGCACATCCTCAGGCTGGGGCGGGGGTGGGGGGCTGCCGGGTGGTTCAGAGGCAAGGACAGGTTCTTCCTCCCTCTCCTGCTTGGGTCTCTGAGTTTCAGTCCCAGGAGCTGGAGCCTGGCAAGGTCAGCAGAGTGCTGAGGCAGGCAGAATGCCCGTCCTCCTCTGAGAGGACAGCAAGGGAGTGTAGGTGACAGAACAGGACAGGCTGGCCCCACCGTGCAGAGGTACTGGGCTGCAACTGCCTCTTTGGATCTGGGGGTGGGGGTGGGGGGAAGGGAAAGTTACAGCCCTGGGGGGTCAAGGTCCCCTTCAGAATGGGTGTGCCCTAAAGGGGCTTCTCCTCTTAACCTGCCCAGAAGTCTTAGGGAGGTGCCAAAGGTTGGGAAGCAGCTGGAAGGGCTCCGGTCAGGGGTCCCAGGGTGACTGCCCACTGTCTGATTTAAGAGTAGGTCTGTCTCCTCAATTAATATTTTATTGGGACAGAAATGTGGTGCCGAGGATTTGGTTACCGAGCCCCTGGGCCTGAGCCTAGGGAGGGGGAACTGGATGTGGGCAGGGGGCGGAAGGGGCAACCCCCGTGATGTGGCTGAGGTCTCCTATCATTCGCCATCATAAGGCACCCTGGGCTGAGGATCCTTCCTGTCATCTACACCCCGAGCCACCTCCCCACCAACGGGCGGGCGGCCCAAGCCGGCTGTGCTCACCCGGGGTGGCTCGGACCTGCCGGCCTAGAATGGCTCAGGGTGTCAGCAGGCATCTCGCTCACGCCCACCCTAGCGCCGCAGTCCATCCCCTCCGGTGCTCCTTGGAGCCCCAGGCCTCTCCATCCCCTTAGTTCCAGGCCCAGCCCTCAGGAGTCGGGAGGGGGCGGCGGCTCTGGAGGCCAGAGCCTCTGAGCGCAAAGTGCCCGAGGGCCTCACCTCGCGGGGCCCCGCAGACCCGCGCCCGGGAGCGCGACTGCTGCTCCCTCCCTACACACTGCTGGCCCCGGCGGAGGGGCGGATGGCCACGCGTTACCTTCCATGGACATGGGCTCCAGGATGCCGAACTGCTTGAGGACGGCGATGAACAGCAGCACCACCACGGCCATGGCGCACAGCTCCATGCCCTGGATGCCCATGGCGACCCGGGCTGCCTGGGGCCGGGGCGTGCCCCTCGCCCGCGCGTGCCTCGGGAGGCGCCGGGGCCAGTGCAGCCCGCCCGGCCTCTGGGGGAGGCCGCGGCTCACATCCCCCGGCAGGCGGGGCTGCGGGTGTCGACGGGGCCGAGGCCCCGCGAAGGGCGGCGGCGGCGAACTGGGCAGGCCGGGAGGTTGGACGCGGTGCGGCGGCAGAGCCCAAGCGCAACTTTCCGAGTCAGCCGGCAAACTTCGAGGCGCGGCGGCGACGGCGCGGAGCGCAGCTCGGGCGGCCGGCGCGGGCCAGAGACGCCTCCATGGCCGGCGTGGGCGCCGCGCCTCTTTCGCCCCCTCTCCAGCCCCGCGGGCGCGGGGACACGGGGGCGCGGCGACACGGGGGCGCGGCGGCTGCGGGGGTCCCGGGTGCTCCCGGCCGCCCCAGCCTCCATCGCTCCCCGCGCGCTCATTGGCCTAGGCAAGGCGACCACCCGGGGAGGCGTCCCCGGCGCGCCCCCCCCCTCCCGCGCGAGCCCGGGAAGGGGCGGAGGGAGGTGGCCCCGCCCCTCACAGCCCAGCCCCCTGACCGAACCTGGCGCACAGCCATCGCCACCCGGCCATCCCCCCCGGAGGCCGCGCGGTCGGTGGTTTTACCCAACTGCCCGTACAAGGTGGGGGCTGAGTGGCTGGGGAGGGGGGCCGGAGGCCGGAGAGGAAGGGAGCCGCAGCTTCGCTCTGTGCGGGGAGTTGGAGCTCCAGTCTCCTGGCGGAGGGGTGCAGAGCCTGGCCTCCGCCGCTCACCGCCCCGCGGGCCAGCGCAGAGCGGGCCTTCGGGGGATCGGGGAAGCCCTCTCTCCCTGGGGTATTTCCCACACCATCAGCCCTCGGCTCGAGGTTGCACTTGGCCCTGGTCTGCCGCCCGTTGAAAATAGAAAAGTTGGTATCCAAAGTTATCCAGTTCTGGAAACCCGTGTGCACTCCAGACTTTTGGAGGGAGTGTGGGCTTTGGTATTAGAGACTACAGAACTGAGTTTCACTCTTGGTTTTGCTGCATGACCTTGGTCGAGTCACGGACTTGCGGACTCCTCCACACGGAGGGGCTGGTGCCTGCCTGCCTTTCCGGATGTGGGAAAGAGCTAAGCGGATGCCAAGTGCACGGGAGTGCTAATTCGTTTGTGGATCGCTCTCTTCCTGCCCAGGGGCGATGTGTAGGAAAGGAAGGAGAAAGGAAGGGGAGAGGTGGGGGCGTGGCAGGGCGGAGCCCGGGATCCACCAAGTATCCGAACTCCCGGACCTGAGGGCGGAAGCCGTGGCTCTCTGCTGCCCTCCGGCGGGCGCTGCACTCCCCAGGTGTCCTCACCAACCCCCAGCTGAGACCGCGGGAAGAGCGGGCTGCTGTGAACACCAAGTTCCTCAGTTCGCCCGGTGCTTTAGGAAATCCAGCCCCGCTCCACGCCTGTTTGGACCTAGAGTCTGAAAAATGGTAGCCTCCATTTATGAACCTCTGCCACCCACTCGGTCATTCGTTCGACAAATACTGAACGGGTGATGCTCCCCAGGCACAGAGCTCGGCGCCCGGGTGGGGTGGGAAATCCAGCGTGCACGGCCGGCCGAGGGTCCTTCTGGAGCTGGCGTCCGTGAGCCAAACCTTTAGGTTTACTTGTAATCCTTAAGGGCTCCCCCTGGGCGTTTCTCTTCCCCATTTTACAGTTCAGGAAACCGAGGGCTAGAGGACGGACTGGGGAAGACGCACAGGTGGAGCGCAGGCCTCCCGGATTCTAGCAGATGCTGACGCAGCCTAACGCACGGTTCCAGTGGAAACGGAGGTGAGAGGCTGCCGGGTGTCTTCTGGCCTATGTAGTTCAATCTCACTATTTAACACACCTTAGTTAAAAGTCTGTTATTGCAGACATTTTTAAGGAACTGTAAACGCACAGCTTTCGATTGCATTTATGTGGGCATGCGGTGAGTTTTCACTGACCAAAGAGGCAAGAGTTCCAAGCAGAGATGCTAATGATCGCCCGAGAAACGCGGCGCTGTTGGAGCGCATGAGTTGCTAAAGTGTGTAAGTCTGGAAAGGCTCAAGAGCCTCCTGCACTCTAATTTACACACTTACGTGCTGAGCAAAATCTAGCCTGTGTCCCAGCTAGTTGCCACCAATCCTCAATCAATGGTCTGGTGGAAAGTACATTAACCTCTCTAAGCCTGTTTCCTAAAATGGGGATGATAATCCCACCTCTCCAGGGGCTTGTAGGGGATCAAGTGAGACAAGGGCTGGCCTGTGTCACAGGCTCTGATGGCCCCTTATGATGTGTTCTCGGAGCTGGGTGTGTACAGGGTGCCAGGTGTGAAACAGAGAACTGGGCAAGCAAGTTCATGGAGGGTCCTCCTGAGGCTGGCCCACCCCTGCTCCCCTGCCTCAGTTTCCCCTGGTGTTCCTGAGCATCTTCCCCGTGAAAGCTTCAATGGCTGCTCATAAACACTGAGCTATAAATGAGACATCGATCCCCTGGCTATGCAGTGTAAAATATTAACGATGCCTAAGTGGATACCAGGGATGAGAGCAGAATGTCCGCTCGGCATTAGCAGCCTGGGCCATGGGCCTAATGGATGGGAAACTGACTCCCCTGCTCTCTCACTAGCTTGGGGCCTGCCAGCTCTGGGGCCAACCAGGTCCACTGAGGCTGGGTTGATGGCCCTATCACACTCCCCTCTTCCACAGGACCTGGACAGGGAAGCTGGCAGACAAGCCCCCAGGCCCCATACATCCTCCCCACACCCACGAAGTGCCAGGCCAGGCCTTTCCCAGCTGCCTGTAGCTCCCCTTCTAAAGGGTCATTTGCCCCATCCCTAACATCCCCCAAGTGCCTCCTTCAGCCGGGAGCACACTGGGTGTTGACAGTGTTCCCTGCTGGCTCCCTGCCTTGGGGAATGGGGCAGGCTTAGGGGAGGGGCACATATGGAGAAATCTCTGCAGTGCAGGGTGCTGAGAGCTGCTGTAGAGGTAGGGAAAGATGAGGGGCAATGTGGAGGGAGCAGTCGCTCTACCCCAGATGACAGTAGAAGGCTGGGGAGTCCTGAGCCCTCACTTGAAGACCTCAGGGTGTCTGGGAGGCTCTGAGAGGCCTGGTGTCCTGGTCCAACTTAGCAAGTTTTTAGCAACTCAGCCTCAGCTGTTTTGGGGTGGGCTGGGACATACCCCAAACCAAGCCTTGCATCCTGCACCTAAGGTCATGGTCTTCCTGTGTCTAGAATACTGATACCGCTCCAGCTCTGCCTCCAGGAAGCCTCCCCAGATTATACCAGCCCTGCATCAACCCCCTTCTCCTCAGCAGCCCCCCCCCCCACCCCACCCCGGCCTCTGCTGCCTGAGCCATGCCACTCTGCTGTGTTTGGGCTGTCTGCCCAGACATCTTCCATGCCGTCCCGTGTTTCTCCTTTCTCACCACAGCTGTACTGTCAGCTCCTGTGGGTTGGGACCCTGTCAGTTTGACCAACATTCATTGGTTGCCCCAGCCTACTGACTACCTAGCTGCCTAAGGATCTCAAAAGGTCTTTTGACTTTTAAGGGAGGGATTGGACTTCACACATACTGTTTGAGGGACCCGTTCCCGGCAAACAGCCCAGCAAGTTGTTCCTGTCTCAGCCCTCCCGGAGAGCAGGCCACCCTTGGTTCTAGGACATTCTCCTGGGCAGACCAGACATCACTCAACTTATTTCTCCTTCTCATATTTCATAGGAACCAGACAAGAGTGCCCTTGGAATTCCACATCCCAAAGAAACGCCTCTAGGACTCCTCCCCAAGGGTGTCCCAAGGCTCTTCAGATGCAGCGCTCACAAAGCTGAAGTATCAACCTTCCCCCAAACCTGCCCTTCCTTCAAGCTCCCCGTCCTAGGGGCTCAGTCCAAAACCCTGGTCTAGACCGGAATCTTCCTGGGCCGTTGCTGCGCAGTCTACCAACACACCTTGGCACTGTGCGCCTTTCTCACCCCTCTCTGCTCCACTGCCCCCAGGCTGGCCATGCCATTGTCCCTTTCTCCTGGACTCGTGATGCCAACCATCAATAGAGTGACCATCTCCACTCTGTCCTCCTCCTATCTCTTCCCCCCATTCAGCTACCAGAGTGGTCATCTCAAGATGGACATCAGGGCCTGCTTTTCCCTTGCTCACAACCCCTAGTGGCTCTCTGACTCGACCCTGGTTATGTTTGCCTGGATTCGACGACAGCCGTCCAATTTCCTTTGTGGAACGCCCTGCTCCTGCCAGCCTCAGGCCAGTGATTTCGGAGATTTGGGGATATAACTGGTCAATCACCACCAATTCCTCTTTTCCCACTGCACACCACCCCTCCACTGCCACAGGGATTGGTTCAAGAATGGGTACCAGCTGGGGGCCAAGACAATGACAGACCTCCATGAGTGGCCCTGGGACAAGCAGGAAAGAGGCGCTCTCTTTCACTATGGTAGCTAAATGGCCACCCTGCCACCATGTGGGGACAGCAAGCTGGAGAATGAGGTTATTTCTTTTTTTTTTTTTTAATTTTTCAACATTTATTTATTTTTGGGACAGAGAGAGACAGAGCATGAACAGGGGAGGGGCAAAGAGAGAGGGAGACACAGAATCGGAAACAGGCTCCAGGCTCTGAGCCATCAGCCCAGAGCCCGACGCGGGGCTCGAACTCACGGACTGCGAGATCGTGACCTGGCTGAAGTCGGACGCTCAACCGACTGCGCCACCCAGGCGCCCCTTGAATGAGGTTATTTCTTGAGAAAGCAAGACGAGTAAATAGCCCAAGTCCAGTTGACAATGTTATATGCCTTGACCCAGCTGTGCCTGATGGCACAGCTAAACCCGTATCTTTCAGTTACAGGAGCTAATAAATCCCCCTACTGTTGCTTAAGCCAGTGTGAGTTGGGTTGCTGTTCTTTGCAACCAAAAGGGTCTTGATCAATGTAACCCCCATTGCTCGCAGAACAGAGACCAAAATCCTTAACACGGCCCATGAGGGCAGCTGACATTTACTAAGCACTTACTACGTACCAAGCACTTCAACACCACTCAGCTTCTTCATTTCTCGCAGCTCCCAATAAGGTAGGGATTTGATAAGGGGAAGAGATCGAAGCACGGAGTGGTTCATTCTTTGCTTAAGGGCACACAGCAGATAATACACAGCGTCAGGGTTTGAACCCAAACGATCCAGCTCCACAGCCTCCGATTTTAATTCAATCCTGCCATGCCCCACTAGACCAGTGTGGTTGGGCCCTTCCTCTCCTTCCTGCTCACATGACCCCAGCCATGCTTGCAGCTACCTGAGTGGGCCCCACTCTCCCACCTCTACATCTCTGGGCACGCTCTTCCCTGAGCCATCAATGCTCTTCTTCCTCCTCCTCTTCCTTTTCAGCCAGCTAATTAGTGCCTACTTATCCTTTGGTTCTCGGCTTAAGCATCACTTCTGCCAAGTAGCTTCCTTGACCTGCTCCCCCTTATTAGTCTCCACCACACACCCCCCCCCCATCCTCTTCCCTCTTTATAGTTCTCACTGTGTGAGTTTAGCTATTTCTTTCTGTGTTCATTTATTTGTTTCTGTTCTCCCACTGGATTGTAAACTTCCTGAAGGTATAAGTATTACCTGCCTCAACGAATTTATGAAATAATTAATGGAATATCAGGTGATGCTTTTCCTCCGACTATTTTAGCAGAGGCTATCCTGGTGTCACTAGCAGGAGCACTGGACTGGGAGTCCAAGAGAACCAGGGCCAAGTCCCTAGTTCCAACCCTAACCTGTCAGCAGAGTTGGCTAAGGCACACCACCGCTCTGAGCCTTCTTTTAAAATGTGGCCACTTGGGGCGCCTGGGTGGCGCAGTCGGTTGGGCGTCCGACTTCAGCCGGGTCGCGATCTCGCGGTCCCTGAGTTCGAGCCCCGCGTCGGGCTCTGGGCTGATGGCTCGGAGCCTGGAGCCTGTTTCCGATTCTGTGTCTCCCTCTCTCTCTGCCCCTCCCCCGTTCATGCTCTGTTTCTCTCTGTCCCACAAATAAATAAACGTTGAAAAAAAAAATTAAAAAAAAAAAATGTGGCCACTTGATGACATTTACCTGCCTGTCAGTAAGCTCTGAGAACCTGACAAGCTGATGGATGTGAAAACATCCCAAGACAGGCATGATGGGCCCTGTTCCCGGAGATGCTCCTTCCTCAGAGCCAGGACAACCTAGGAAGTGACACCAAAGGAGCCTACTTCTCTTTGCTTTATGGTATTGCCCAACTCTTCCAATCAAACACACTCCCGGGGGCCACACAGAACCCATCCACACAGTCTCTGCTCTGGCCCAACTTCAGATGAAATGTCGGAGGTTTGTGGCAACAGGTAACAGAAAACCTCCATTCCTTTAGCTTAACCCATAAGGGACTGTACAGTGTCACACACAGAAGTCCAGCAGGAGGGTGGCACCAGGGACAATCAGCTCAGATCCGGTAGTATCATTAAGGACCTGGGCTCATGTATCTACCTACATACACCTCCAGCCTCAAATCATCAACCTTACTCCTGCTCCCCTCATGACCACAAGATGGATGCCTAATTCCAGACATCACATCCTGACATGACAATGTCCTGGGAAAAAAGAAGGGACCATCTCTTCCTATGTTTCCTTTTTTATAGTGAAGAAGACTTACCCATTAACAACTGGGTTAATTCTTCTCATGAACAATTCCTCATGTTTCATGGCCGGAATTATTTCACATGCGATGCCTAAATCTGTTGTCAGTGAGAGGAATGAGACCAACTACAGGAGAGTCTGCTAGCTCTCCACCAAAACTCATTCTCCTCTCTTCTACAGCAAAAAAAGTATTAACTAGACACATGTTTGCCCAGTGGTGACAGCATTTCTCTGACCCCTTTGTAATCAGGTGTGGCCATGTGACTAAATTTTTGCCGGTGGAAGTAATGGGTGCTGCTTTGGGGATGGAGGCCCTAAGTCAGTGAGTGAGTCTCTAACTCATTCTGTCTTCTCTTTTCCTACTGGCTAGAACCCAGACATGTCAATGACCAGCCTCAGCCATGTAGATCACGACAAGTCTGGAAGGGGAGGAGAGAGTGGAGCCATAAGATGGAAGGGACTTGGGTCCCTGAATGACCGCATGGAACAGAACTGCCCACCAGCCTGGAACACTCACCCTGAGATGTTAAGGGAGAAAGAAATAAACTTTAAAAAACTCTCTTAAAGAAAGAGAGAAATGAGCTGAGAGCTGGCTATTTTGAAAATAGAGGTAGAAGGGAAGAGGGAGACGCCATATACAATGTTGGAAAATTACAGTGAGCCACCATATACAATGTTGGCTTCACAATGTTGGAAAAGCAAACACTTTTGGGCCAAACTATAGAAATAAGATTGTTGCAAAAAGCATTTTTCAAAAGTCCTTTGAGATTTATCAGCCAAACAAAGATGGCCTCAAGTGACACACAACAGGTATAACAAGGAATCCAGGAAATAAAGCAGCTATGGGAGAACCATATTCAGAAAAGAACTTTGGTAGTGGTTCCTGAACACAAAACTGACTAGAAGGAAATGGACCAGAAACTGACCAGGTGTTTGAGGGAATTACATTGTGGTAGAAGCCAGAAGTCCGGCTCCCAAAAGCCTGTGAGTAATCGAGACCTACAATAACTCTGGGCCCTTCTAACTTGCACTAGCAGAAAACTTGGAAAGCTCTATGGCCCTAAAGGAGGACACACTTCCCAACACCTAACTTGAAATGTGGCTGAGAGGGAAATGGGCAGGGAATGGAAGGCAAGGCTGGGACCGTGGAGGACAGTAGGCAAGGTGCTGGACCCAAAGAACAGAAGTAAGGTAGCTAATTAAGCTTTCTCATTCCACTGCCAGGGTGGATAGCCCGAGGATCCTCACTATCCAAATCGACACATATCTGAATTCAGATATGAAAGTTATTGTAGTAATGTCAGGTCATGGGCAGTATACTGTATCATCCAAATCTATCAGATTCCTGAGTTTTAGATAACAAGTATGAGAATTCGTGAACGAAATGTATTTCAGAAAATTATCTGAATCTGTTCAGTTCTTCAGTTCAGATATGAAGAAGTTGGCAGAGCCACAAGGTGGAAGGCACCTGGGCCCTGTATATCTGCGTGGAGTAGAGCCATTCACCAACCTGCACACCCACCTCAGGATGGTCACAGGAGAGAGAAATAAACTTCTTTGTCCTTAGGCCATTGAGTTTTGAGAGTCTCATTGCTATAGCACCTGATCTAACCTAATTAATGCAAACGTGATGATTCAGATCAATCAGGACCAAGGCAAGGGAGAAGGCCCAGCTCTACTTGTAGCTAAAGGAGGAAGGGAGACACTTGAACCTGGGGCCAGAACCAGAGCTCTCTAATGAGGGACAAAGTAAGGGGTAGTTTGGGACAGACAAGCTACTATGTCTGTCTCTTTGTAGTATCTAGGCCCAAGGCCCACAGTCTTATCACCCTACCGACTGAGTAAAGTGATATCAAGTCAAGAGAGTCGACTTCCTCCAATGCAGGGCTTTAAAAAGACTTTAGATTGTGTCTTACCAGCCTTTACTGATGCTCTCTCCTTGGGTGGGTCTTAAACAAGTCAATGCCACAAATATTTATTGAGCCCTTACTCTGTGGGTGGTCCTGATGAGCATTCTACATAGTTTTTTGTGAAGATCTTTCTTAGATGGGCTATTAGAAATGTTCCTCAAGGCTGAGAATATTCACTGCCATTGTCTGAGCCAGGTATCTGCTAGATGCTTTAAAAGAATTATCATCCTCATGTCAACCCTAATTATGGAGGAAATGAGACCATTTACCCCTATGGCAGAGAATTCTGGTTGCATAGACTTAGGATCTGTTCTTCCTTTCTTTCTCTCTAGCAGAATCCTCACTTTGTTGGGGGCAACAATGTGTTCTGCTAAAAAAAAGAAAAGCATTTCCCAGCTTCCTTTGTGGCTAGAGATGGCCATATGACACAGTCTGGGCCAATGAGATATAAGCAAAAATCATTGGGTGATTTCTAGGAAACTACCTTAAAGAAAGTAAGACAGACTCAGCTGACATATGCCTTTTTGCCATTTCTCCTCAGTCTTTTCTGGAATGGGTTATGATGGCTGTACCTGAAGCCATGAGAGAAGGACACAGGTTCCTAAATTATGACTTGAGTTGCCAAACTAAACCTAACAACTACCTACCTCTGGATTCTTCATTGCTTGAGAAAACTAAACCCTGGTCTCATTTAAATCACCATTACTTATGAAGGAAAACAATCAGCAAAACTAAAAGGCAACCAACAGAATGGAAGAAGATACTTACAAATGACATATAAGATAAAGGGTTAGTATCCAAAATCTATAAAGAACTTATCGAACTCAACACCCCAAAAATGAATAATCCAGTGAAGAAATGGGCAAAAGACATGAATAGACACTTCTCCAGAGAAGACATCCAGATGGCCAACCGACACATGAAAAAATGCTCAACATCACTCATCATCAGGGAAATACAAATCAAAACCACAAAGAGATACCACCTCACACCCGTCAGAATGGCTAACATTAACAACTCGGGCAACAGCAGATGTTGGAGAGGATGCAGAGAAAGAGGATCTCTTTTGCACTGCTGGTGGGAATGCAAACTGGTGCGGCCACTCTGGAAAACAGTATGGAGGTTCCTCAAAAAATTAAAAATAGAACTACCCTATGACGCAGCAATTGCACTACTAGGTATTTATCCAAGGGATACATGTGTGCTGTTTCGAAGGGGCACATGCACCCCCATGTTTATAGCAGCACTATTGACAATAGCCAAAGTATGGAAAGGGCCCAAATGTCCATTGACAATGAATGGATAAAGAAGATGTATGTATGTATGTATGTATGTATGTATGGTGAGGACTGGGGCCAAGAAAAACAGCCCAATCATTGGGCTGGAGGGTGGAGCAACCTGGAGGTGGGGAGGAGAAGGGCAGAACAAACAGCTGGAGCCCTCAGTTGGGGATTAAACCTTTAGAAGGAAGCTCCCAGTCACAAGACTGGCAACTGGAAAGGAACAGGCAGACATCAGGCAAGGCAGGGACCTCCAAAAGCCAATGTGGTCAGCACAGGAGGTGGATGGGGAGGCAGGGGTTGTGAGGCACACCACCCATCTCTCTGTGACACTGCCTTCAGAGTATATTAAAAAAATAAATAAATCACCATTACTTAGGTTTTCTGTTCCATGAAGCTGAGGAGAAACTGAGGCTTCAGAGACGTACACCAAGTGCTCAACATTGGTAAGAGGCAGAGCTGGGGTTTGAATGTGCTCTGAAGCCTGGAAGCAGAGAAGCCCATGATGATAACAGGGAAGAGCTGGGGTGAAAGATGAAGATAGCCTGCACCCAGGTAGTGGCAGAAAGGAAGGAACCTCCCTGAGAGAAATGAAGGAAGCTGACAGATTCTGTATGTTCCAAATGCAGCCTGGGAGGAAAAACTATAGATTTTAATAGTCTGCTCAAACAATGATTTTGTCATAACTTACATGTTTAACAAAATCTAAAAAAATATTGAGGGGTGCCTGGGTGGCTCAGTCTGTTAAGTATCTGACTCTTGATTTCAACTCAGGTCATGATCTCGTGGTTTGTGAGCTGGAGCCCCACGTCAGGCTCTGTACTGACACTGTGGAGCCTGCTTGGGTCTCTCTCTCTCTCTCTCTCTCTCTCTCTCTCTGCCTCTCTCAAAAGAAATACTGAGATCGTTTTTAAATGGCAGTGTAGCATGGTGGTTAATAGTGCAGGCTTTGGGGCGCCTGGGTAGCTCAGTCCGTTAAGCATCTGACTTCGGCTCAGGTCATGACCTTGCAGTCTGTGGGTTCGAGCCCCGGGTCGGGCTCTGTGCTGACAGCTCAGAGCCTGGAGCCTGTTTCGGATTCTGTGTCTCCCTCTTTCTCTGACCCTCCCCTGTTCATGCTCTGTCTCTCTCTGTCTCAAAAATAAATAAATGTTAAAAAAAATAAATAAAAAAAAATAGTGCAGGCTTTGAAAACAGACTGTCTAGATTCAAATCCTGGTTTTCTACTTATTAGACATGTGACCTTGGGCAAGTAACTTAGCCTCAACAAGACTCAGTTCTGCAACTACAAATGGGAATGATAATACATATATCACAGAGTGAGTATGAGGGTAACATAAATCAGTGCATGTAAAGCACTTAGAACAGTGCCTTTCACCCATTTGAGGTATCCAACAGGGGATGAAGCTTCTGTTGTTATCACAAAGAAAGGATTCATCATACATCCTGTTGACACTCAGAGACCAAGCAGGAACATAGGTGAGTTTAAATACATCTGTGTTTTTATTTTTTTTTTTAATTTTTTTAATGTTTATTTATTTTTGAAGGAGAGAGAGAGAGAGACAGAGTGTGAGCAGGGGAGGGGCAGAGAGAGAGCGAGACACAGAATTGGAAGCAGGCTCCAGGCTCTGAGCTGTCAGCACAGAGCCCGACGTGGGGCTCGAACTCACAAACCGCGAGATCATGACCTGAGCCGAAGTCGGACGCTTAACCGACTGAGCCACCCAGGCGCCCCACATCTGTGTTTTTAACCATACAAATGACATTACCTCTCTCAGCCCCTGTGAATGCAGAAAAGGAAGATTCCAGTTACGATGAGTAGCTGGCATCAGACTTACCTTACCAATGAAAACAACTGTAAAGTCTAGACAAAACATGTAAAGCAACTATATGTAGACACTGGACATCAATTAACATAGGGTGATGATCCTTGAGAATCACACTAAATGATCCCCACATTCATTTCTTCTTTATTTCTGAGCATATTTTCCAAAATGCTGAGCAGCAGAACATCCTAGCACTGGTGGTCACACTGGATTCAGGAGATAGAGATAAGACTTCGAGACTGCCAAGGTGGCCATGATTTGAGAGGGCAGGAGTCTGGAAATGAGGGAGCCACAGAAAAGGAGCAGCCCCCAAAATCTATGAAAATATCCCTCGGGTCAATTGTTAGGCTGTTCATGAGCAGAGAGAGACTCCAGGAGGGCTTACAGAAAATAGCGGTTGGGGGGACTGAAATCTCCTAGAACTGTGAGAAAATATCAAGGGTTGAGCCCAGCCAAACACTGGTGAACAACTTGGGCTTTCTGTTGAGGTCCCAGAAAAGCCATAGTTTAGGATTAAGGTAATTCCTCAAGAGAACAGCTACACTTCATAAATAAGAAAAAAGCTGAAACAGACATATGTTAACAAAGCCTAAAAGCAAGCTTGGACAAGAGGAGTGTGATTTGCCAGGAGGTTAACTCCTGAACAAAACTCAACACTCTTTTGAGGGAGAGAAGGTAACCCAGAGCCTCTACAACTTACCATTCACATGCATAACAAACACATCATTCAGCATGCAATAAAAAATTGCTAGACATATGAAGAAGGAAAAGTGGCTGATCATGAACTTAATAGAAGCCTACAGAGATGACCCAGATTTTGGAGTTAGCAGATAAGGACTTCAAAATAACTACAATTAGTATATTTCCAAAAATATAAAAGGAAATGGACCAAATGAATCCAAAGATGAAGTTTAAATTTTAACAGAGAATTGGGATCTTGCACCATTATGGTTGATCAGGGAAGCAGAACCACTATGAGAGATATAGAATAGAGGCTTTATTATAAGAATGAGACCTTACACAATTGGGGGAGTGGGGTAAGAAGTCTATGGCAGGCTGTTGCCTCCACATATGCCTGAAGTTACTGTAGGTCAGCAAGACCAGAATATAGGGGAAAAGGCTGGATACGAAGGGAGAAAAAGTGAGAACAAACTGGGACCCATATCTATCTCTTACTGCCTTTAACACTGATGACAAAGGTGACGTGCAGGAGAAGCAGACACTGTCCACATGAAGCTGCACATGTGTCTGACCCATTATTCAATAACAAACTTCTTTTTTCTTTTTATTTTTTTAAAATTTTTTTAATGTTTGGGGCCTGGGTGGCGCAGTCGGTTAAGCGTCCGACTTCAGCCAGGTCACGATCTCGCGGTCCGTGAGTTCGAGCCCCGCGTCAGGCTCTGGGCTGATGGCTCGGAGCCTGGAGCCTGCTTCCGATTCTGTGTCTCCCTCTCTCTCTGCCCCTCGCCCGTTCATGCTCTGTCTCTCTCTGTCCCAAAAATAAAATAAAAAACGTTGAAAAAAAAAATTTAAAAAAAAAATTAAAAAAAAAATTTTTTTAATGTTTATTTTTTTTTAGCGTTTATTTATTTTTGAGACAGAGAGAGACAAAGCATGAATGGGGGAGGGCCAGAGAGAGGGAGACACAGAATCTGAAACAGGCTCCAGGCTCTGAGCTGTCAGCACAGAGCCCGACGCGGGGCTCGAACTCACGGACCGCGAGATCATGACCTGAGCCGAAGTCGGCCGCTTAACCGACTGAGCCACCCAGGCGCCCCTAATGTTTATTATTTTTGAGAGAGAGAGAGAGAGAGCAAGCAGGGAAGGGGCAGAGAGAGAGGGAGACACAGAATTGGAAGCAGGCTCCAGGCTCTGAGCTGTCAGCACAGAGCCTGATGCGGGGCTCGAACTCATAGACTACGAGATCATGACCTGAGCTGTATGTAGTTGGCCACCCAACCGACTGAGCTACGCAGGCACTCCTCTTTTTTTTTTTTTTTTTTTTTTTTTTTTTTATGTTGAAAAAATTTATATTTAGAGTTAGCCAGCTGGACTCAGTTTAGATGATCCCAATTTTGTGGGCAACATCCAAAGCATCATAGTCAAGAGCCAGTCGAACATATGCTTTCTTTTCTCCACCGGGCCTGATCAGAGTGTTGACCTTGGCCACGTCAATGTCATAGAGCTTCTTCACAGCCTGTTTGATCTGGTGCATGTTGGCCTTGACATCCACAATGAACACAAGAGTGTTGTTGTCTTCTATTTTCTTCATGGCTGACTTGGTAGTCAGGGGGAACTTGATGATGGCACAGTGGTCAAGCTTGTTTCTCCTGGGGGTGCTCTTTCAAGGATATTTGGGCTGCCTTCAGACACAGTATCTTGGGCCATCGGAATGTAGGTGACATGCGGATCTTTTTTTTATAACTGTGGATGCCTTTCAGCACTGCTTTCTTGGACTTCAAAGCCTTTGCTTTGGCTTTGGCTTTGGCTTTGGGAGGGGCAGAGGCTTCCTTCTTCACCTTCGGCGCCATCTTCGTGAAAGGGTTCAATAAAAAATTTCAAGGCGTGCCACGAAAGAAGAAAATGTGACTCATGCTTAAGGGAAAAAAAAATAGCCAATAGAAGCTATCTCTGAGCATTGCTAGATGTTGAATTTAGCAGATAAAGACTTCAAAGCAGCTATTATGAATATATTCAAAGAACTAAAGAAAGTCATTTAAAAAAATTTTTTTTTCAACATTTATTTATTTTTGGGACAGAGAGAGACAGAGCATGAACGGGGGAGGGGCAGAGAGAGAGGGAGACACAGAATCGGAAACAGGCTCCAGGCTCTGAGCCATCAGCCCAGAGCCCGACGCGGGGCTCGAACTCACGGACCGCGAGATCGTGACCTGGCTGAAGTCAGACGCTTAACCGACTGCGCCACCCAGGCGCCCCAAGAAAGTCATTTTTAAAGACATAAAGGAAAGTGTGACTGATGACTTAGTGGATGAAGTATCTCAATGTAGTGGCAGAAAACATAAAAAAACTGGATGAAAATTCTGAAGATGGAAAATGAAATAACTGAAATTTTAAAATTCATTAGAAGGGGGGTGCCTGGGTTGCTCAGTCGGTTAAATGTCCTACTTCAGCTCAGGTCATGATCTTGCGGTTCATGGGTTTGAGCCCCACATCAGGATCTGTGCTGACAACTCAGAGCCTGGTGCCTGCTTCAGATTCTGTGTCTCTCTCTTTCTCTTCCCCTCCCCCACTTGTGCTCACTCTCTTTCTCTCTCTCTCTCTCTCTCTCTCTCTCTCTCTCGTCTCAAAAATAAACATCAGGCACGCCTGGGTGGCTCAGTCAGTTGAGTGTCCAACTTCAGCTCAGGTCATGATCTCACGGTCCATGAGTTCAAGCCCTGCATTGGGCTCTGTGTGACAGCTCAGAGCCAGGAGCCTGCTTCAGATTCTGTGTCTCCTTCTCTCTCTGCACCTCCCCTGCTCACACTCTGTCTCTCTCTCTCAAAAATAAACATTAAAAAAAATTAAAAAAATAAACATTTAAAAAATTTAAAATTTTTTTTACATTTATTTATTTTTGAGAGACAGAGCACAAGTGGGGGAGGGGCAGAGAGAGAAGGAGACAGAATCCGAAGCAGGCTCCAGGCTCTGAGCTGTCAGCACAGAGCCCGACACAGGGCTCAAACCCACAAACCATGAGATCATGACCTGAGCTGAAGTCGGACACTCAACCGACTGAGACACCCAGGTGCCCCTGCAAAAAATTTTTAAATAAAACTCATTAGAAGGACTCAACAGCAGACTTGAGCTAGCAGAAGAAAGTGTCAGTAAACTTGAAGATAGATGAATAGAAATTATCCAATATGAAGAAAAGAGAAAAAACATTGGAGAAAATTGAAATGAGTCTCAGATACCTTTAGGCCAATATTAAACATACCAATATATATGTGATGAAATTCCCAGAAGAATAGAAGAGAGAGAGAGAAGCAAAAAAAAAAAAAAAAAAAAAAAAAAGACAAAGAAAAAGAAAAAAAATTTTTTTGAAGAAATAATAGCCAAAAATTCCCAAATTTGATGAAAAGCATGAATATTCAGATACAAAAAGCTGAAAGAACTCCAAATATGATAAGCATGAAGATATCCCCACCTATCCACATCACAATCAAACAGTTAAAATAAAAAGACAAAGAGAAAATCTTGAAAGCAGCAAGAGAAAAATGACACAACACATACAGGGAACCATATGATTAATAGCTGTCTTCTCATCAGAAATAATGGAAATAGCTGGAAAGCAGTAGAATAACATACTCAAGGTGCTGAAAGGAAAAAAACCCATCAGCCCAAAATTCTCTTTTTTAATTTATTTTTCTTTTTCTTATCTTTTCTTTTTTTATGTTCATTATCTTTGAGAGAATGACAGAGTACAAGCAGGGGAGGGGCAGAGAGAGAGAGGGAGACACAGAATCTGAAGCAGGCTCCAGGCTCTGAGCTGTCAGCACAGTGCCTGACTCAAGGCTTGAACTTGTGAACTGCGAGATCATGACCTGAGCCAAAGTCGGGCTCTTAACTGACAGCCACCCAGGAGCCCCAGCCAAAAATTCTTTGTTTAGCTGAAACCATCCTTCAAAAATGAAGACAAAATTCCCAGATAAACAAGGAGAATTCATTGCTAGCAGACCTGCCTTACAAGAAATACTAAAGGAAGTCCTTCAGGATGAAATGAAGTAATTCAAATCCATAGAAAAAAAAAGAAGCATGGCAGCAATTTAAATTATTTGGATAAATTTAAAAGACTGAATACAGTTTTTTTCTTATTTCAGCCCTTAATTTCTTTGAAAGATATGTTTGCATAAGCCAATAATTATAGCACTGTATGCTTTGGTTATAACATATATGAATGTAATATATGTGATGATAATAGCATATAGGAGAAGAGAAAAAAGACAATATGGTGGAGGAAATTTTTTATATTTTACTGGAATTAAGTTAATATTACTCTGAAGTAAATTGTTATGAATTAAAGTGTACATTGTAACCCCTAAAGGATCCACTAGGCAAGTAAGTCCAAATAATGCAATGTTAAAAATCAACAGAGGAATTAAAATGGTACCTAAAAATATATATATTTAACACAACAGATATCCGTAAAGGAGGAGCAGAGAACAAAAAAGAGACAAATAGAAAACAAGTAGCAAAATGGCACATGGAAATCCAACCACATCAATAATTACAGTAAATGTGAATGGATTATAAGTGAATATCAAAGGGAAAAAAAAAACAGAAAAGAAGATAAGGAAGATGTGTAAATGAGCCCAACAAAGGTGTAATTGGAGCCCCAGAAGAAGCAAAGAGAGAGCAAGGGACAGAATCAGAATTTGAAGAAGCAATGGCAGAAAAATTTCCAAAACAGATGAAAGATATCAAGCCACATTTTCAACAAGCTCAACAAAACCAAGGTGGGGATAAATACAAAGAAAGCCACAGCTAGGCATATCATGGTCAAACTGCTGAAAACTAATGGTAAAGAGAAAATCTCAAAGGCATCCAGAGGAAAGAGACATTCAGGGACATAATACAAATGATGGTAGACTTTGTGACAAAAGCCATAGAAGCCAGAACACAATGGAATAACATTTTTTCAAAGTGCTGAAAGAGAAATCACTGGCCAACCTATAATTCTATACCCAGCAAAAATGTCTTTCAAAAAAGAAGGGCAAATTGAGGCATTCTGAATTAAACAGAAACTGAGAAAATTTATCATCAGTAGATACATTCCACAAGAAGTACTAAAGAGATGAAGTGTCCGAAGTCAGAATCAACTTCTGGGAATAAGTTTTTGCCCCTTACAGGCGTCATGGGATCTTGCCGCATCTTGAAAATCCTAGAATCAGGACCAGTGAACTCTGGAAGGAAAGGAACTTCATGTGCCTTAATTGAGCAGTTCAGCCTCCCATGGTTCTCATGGTCTGGAAAGATTTGGAAGGCATGAGAAAAGTGAGCTGCATGATATGTGGACAATTCTCCAATTCTTACTGTGGTAGTGGGCCCCTCACTGCCTACTTATGGAAAACTCTCTTTTGTTTGCCCAGTGACCTTGTTTGTTTACACCTTGGTCAGGAAGAGAGGATATCTCTGCATGCCTCCATCTGCACCCAAGGCATATCCAAATCCCCATCTAATTTGGATATTAACTCCAAGGGTTTATAAGAGTCTAGGAATAGTGAACAGGTAATGGAAAGAGGGACACTTGAGGCCACCTTGTCTTCAGAGCCCCTTATCTCACTTCTTAGGTCCCTGTGATAGAAGATTCCTATTCCCTCTCTCATTTGGAGGACTTCTAATCTCTTCCTATGTCTTTTCTTACCCTTATACAGGTCCAGTCCAGAGGAACCAACCAGCCCCAGAATGACAGGACTGAATGAGGCCAACTATAGTTCTTCTCAGCAACTTCCCTGCAGACACTTACAGTTTGTACAATGTCCACCATGTGAGTCTGTGAGTTTCTTTGGGTAAATTTATTTTTCTTGGCTGAACTTGGCTTTCCCACCTCTCTGTGTTGGCAAGAGGACTGGGTAACGGGAAGTCAGGAGATCAAAGGCTCTGTGCCCTAAGCTATGTTGCTTCTCACCTCCTTGGGCCTTGGTTTCCTTATGTCCATAGTGGGGGAAACACTCCTTAACCCTTGGCCTACCCCCTTGTATTGTTGTGATAATCAGGTGTACCCATGTAAGTGAGAGTGTTGTATATGCTAAGGGGCTCCATGCACATGTTAACTAGTACATCATGTTGCATCTAGGCTGGGGCCCTGTGCACAAAATATACACAGGAAGGATTGTTGGCCAACTCAGAGTCTGCTTGTTCTCCCTGGCATTCACCCCAGTCACACAGGGTCATCAATCCTCATGTTTTATGACACTGATGCTAAGTGCTCTGAAGTCACATCCTTGCTGCTGATCTGTAAAGAAGTTTGAACATAAGCATTTCTTTGTTTGAACTCAAGCCCAGGGCCCAAGGGTGTCTTGGGGAATTTCCATTCAGGACACTTTGGTGTTGGTGTCTCAGCTCTTGTGGTAGCCTCTGGCAGCTCAGGGAGGTATGCTTATTACAGATGCCCTGCGTCAGCTAGATGTGGATGAATGGGCTGGGAATTAAAACCTTGGGGTCTGAGATGGGAAGCAGCAGGGGAGAAGCCAAAGCCCTGGGCTTGGGGTTGGAAATCCTAGATCTGAGACCCGCCCTTGCCTCCATCCCTCTCTCCGAGCTCAGTAAAGCAAGGCAATTGAGAGCTAATAATAGTAGCAACTTCTTGAGTGTTTACTATGCAGGTGCCCTCCTAGGCGCTCACATGCATAATATTGTTTAATCCTCGCACCTCTGTTACTATCCCCATTCATGACTACAAACCAAGAAGCAAGGGATTCTAACCTGAGCACGTGTCCCATGACGGCCCTTGGCAACACTCAAACATTTCCCCTTCTCAGAGGACTTGCGAGGCCATCATGGAAGAGGGGTCAGGGGCCAGAGGTTAGCTAGACCCAGGGGAGGAAAAGTGGTTTTTGAACCTTCCTTCAATCCAGAGAGACGTAGGATTTCAGAGTTAGAAGGAAGCTGAGCCTCATTCATGCATTTACTCATTCAACATATATTTTACTGAGTGTCTGCTCTATGCCTGGAAGATACAGCATTAAATGTGGCACACACGGCAACTGGCCTCAAGGAGTGTATGTTCTAGAGGGGGAGACAGACCTTGAGGCGGCTATGATGGGGCAGGCCAACGTTGGTGGTGGAAGACATACTGCAAAGCGCACCATCCCAAACCCAAAGCCCAGAACAGGTTTCCCAGAGAGAGCTTGAACATTTCCAAGACCAGGTCTGAAGGCAAAGAGGGTGTGAAGGGGATTTGACTAAGTAGCTCCAGGATAGGAGAGTGGGACCTGGAGTGAGCAGGTGGGGGCTGGGTGGGGACAGAAGGTGAGCCGGTATAATGGACTCTGGAGAGAGCTGAGCCTTGGCAGGGCCAGGCAGGGGCCAGAAGGTCAAGATAAGGGTTCATTCATTCATTCATTCATTCAAGGCTTTATTCCGAGGACAATGAAGCATTTGTCCTCTCTCCTCTCCTTACCTCTCCCCTCCTGCCCTGCCCTTTTCCTTGTAAAGACCTCTTTAGCTGCTACATGACCAGATTAGGACTGCAGTGCTTTCCTCCCAGTTCCCATTTCACAGAGGAGACAGTGAGGCCCAACCGGGGGCTGTGAAGGCACACAGTGGCATAGTGGGGACAAGCGCCCAGGCCTCTCAACTCCTTGGCCAAGGCTCTTTCCTCAGCCCTCATCCCCCCCAGACTTGAACATATAAAAGACACTGGGCAGCACCCTGAGGGGTGGGAGGCGCACGGAACACCCCCACACAGGAGACACAGACTCTGGCTGTCCTGTGCTATACCCAAGGACCAAGGCTCGAGGACAGCCACACACAGCCTTGGAGTGAGAACCCTGGTCGCCGCTCAACACAAACATTTTTACCAAAAGAGCAGACTCTGGGGTCCAAATTTCCAAATCATATATGAGAAGTTGAGTCTATAGAGCTGCCCATCACAGCCTGAAGCACAAGTAGACAGAGGATTTAGTGATGGGACTCACACGAAACCAGGTATTTCAGATTCATATGACCACACATGCAGTGTCACATCCAATGTTTTCTTTGGCCCCTGAAACCTGGAAGACAGCCAGGGATGGAATTATGATTCCCATTGAACGGATAAGAAAATCAAGGTCTGGAGAGGCAAAAAGTGTTCCCAACTGTCACAAAAACAAAATTTGTTCAACCTCATCTGACTGGTACTTCTCAAACGTATCTGACCACAGAATCGCTTGTCACATGACACGCACTACTATCCCACGGGCCATCCTTGGAGAGACACTGTTCCACCACATAAGCTTTCAGGGAGTAGCCAGTGTGCCTCAGTTAGCATGGCCCCTAGCTCTGGGGTCAGGCTGAACCAGGAGCAGATCTTCCTCGTAGATGCAGGGCCCTGGAGAAGCCCCACTTCGTTCTCCCCAGGCTTCCTCACTGCATTGCTGGGAAGATTAAACGAAATGACTCTCACAATGGTTTCTATTAATGAGTATTTCCTCCTCTCTGTTCTCTCAACGCCTGCTTACTCTTTTTAGTTGCAAGTCTGTAACTGCCCCATGACCCTATTCTTTTTCATATTTTCATCTCTTTCTCTTTCATTATATATGACTTGATAGAAATTCTAGGCTACCGAGTCAAGCTCGTTAATTTGCTTTATTCAGGTAACCATTCTGCTATTCAACCCATCTACGACATGTTCTCTGTTTCAGCAATTATAGTTTCTCTTCCAAGATCGTTGATTCTTTTGTGTGCATATGATGTCCTCTTGGATCTCTGAGAATATTTATTGTACTTTTCCTGTTCTACACTTTTTCTTTTGTTTGTCTTAGTGACTCTATGGATTCGGGTGTTCCTTCTTCATTTCACTGAGCTTTACGCTTCTCTTCGATGTTGGTTTTCCTCAAAAGTTGGGTGGCTCTCAGGTACGGATCCGTGTTTGCGTGTGAAGTGCGTGTAGACCTACCCCTGTAGGGAGGGTATGGCAGAGTAGGATGGCTGACACGTAGGGTGTACCTGTGGTTCGTCTTCTGGGACTAGGCTCCCTGTGCTTTGGCATCAACCGTCAACCCAGGGACTGCTTGGCCTCTTAGGTCCACATGCCCAAACTTAGCTCTGGAATGGGTTGGGGACCTTTGTGCAAAGACAGAGGGTGGGGGTGGCCCTCCCCCAGGTGCTCCTAGTCCCCTACCCCTTCTGCTATCTGTTGCCACTCACCCAAGTCTGAAAGCTGTAGCACTTCCTATGCCCCTTTGAGCTGTGGGTTCCCCAGATTCCTCCTTCAGGGTGATCCCCCTGCCTTCTGCCTTTTGGGGATTCCTCGCAATTTCTGGCTCTCTGAAGGCACCCCTTCCTCATTCTTTTCTGTCCTTCCTGGGAGAACTGGAAGCAGACGTGCACTGTGATCACTTGGCCCAATCTCTCTTACCTAACGTAAATAAAGCACCAGCCGTGGCTCAATCGCTGTAACTCCTTCCTATGCGATAAGTAAGTATGAGGGTAACACTCGCTAAGCCCTGGTGGGCGTCCTGCCCTGAGCAGAGATGCCCACTGGATCCTGCCCCACAGTTGTGCGTAGTCTGGTTTATCCTCTGGCAGGGATGCTATGGGGCACTGAACAAGGGACCTTGTAGAGGCATACAAGGCATACCCAGAATGCAATGGGAAGGGAGAGGCCCTGAACCACAAACCCAAAACCAACCACCTTGGCTGCTGCATACATTCATTGTTTCCCTGAGATTCTTAGTGGAGGAAATCAACAAACAGGGAAACTAACAGTCAAATCTCTGTGGAGAGTCCAAGTGAACCAATATAGGCCTTATATGTAGATATTTAAATGATGATTTAAATATATTTAAATGATGGACTCAGTAGTATCAGCTCCCCAACAGTATCTCAATCAGTACTGACCCCAATCGGTACTGCATCTGGTCCTGGCCTCAGTAATCACTTTGTCACATGCTCCTCGTGGGCCTGGCTTGGGGTAGCCTTTCCAGGGCTTAGGAGAACCAGCGTGTTTCCCTTATGTTCCGAACCTCCCCAGGTTCCCCTGTTGCTGCCTCCTCCCTCCATCTGACTGTTGAGATTAAATTTCTCTTGATCGAACTGGCTCAGGCAAAGGGACTTATCTGCCCTTAAACTAAACCACAGGAAGAGAAGGGGACAAAAATGACCAGAAAATGTGTTCTCAGACCGTTCTCCACCTCTCACACCCAAATGGCTTCTTCTACATGGCTTGGTACTTGGCTACTAGAAGCCGCCAGGCCTCTGTGTCCCTGCATCTCCGCTCCAGACACAAGGCCACTCACTGTCAAAGGATCTGGAAAGGGATCTCATTGGCCTGGATGGGCCAGGTGCCTGCCCCGGCCAGCAGGTACTCCTGCGTGGTTGGTCCAGCAGTGTCAAAGGGACCACGTCTAGACTGAGAAGCATGGACAAGCTGAGAGCCCTTACCCCAACCAATAGTTAGAACAGGACGGAGGTTGCTTTCTGGAACATGGAGAAGTGCTTTTCTTGATAGAATAGACGATAGAAACCTTCTGCAGACATCAAGGCCAACCTCAGGGGATGGGCACAGGAGCCAGAGACCTTTCCATGTGTGTGTGTTTGTGCCTAGCTCGGCCCTGGACCACTTTTGTCCAGTCTTTTGGCTTTAAAGCCTGTGTATGTGCCAAGGACTCCCAACTTTCTCTCTCCAGTCCTCAAGTATCTCATATCCCAACTGCCAGCTGTCTCCTCAACACTTCTACTAGTCCTTAGCCGTCTCAAACTTAACGTGCTACCGCTGAGCTCCCCACCCCCCCCCCCAACACAAGACCCGCTCCTCCGTTTCCCACCACAGTGAACAATCGTTCAGATCTCCAGATGCTCAGGACAAAACCTTTGACCTTGTCGTTATCTTTGACCTCCTCTCTCTTACACCCTGCTACCACCCGTCTGTCAGCAAAGCCTTTCAGCTCCACCTTCAAATGCCTCCGGGACCAGCCTGCTTCTCACCACCTCTGGCACCTGCACCCTGCCCAGCCTGTGTGCCTGATGACCACGAGGACCCCACCGCCCTCCCGGCGCCGGTGGCTTATTCTGTTCCCTTAGCAGCAGCAACAGCAGCGGCAGCAACAGTGGGAAGGGTGGGCTCCAAACAGGAGGCACCGTGACCCCTCACTGCTCTGCTCAAATCCCCGGGCCCCATCTCACTCCCACCAACAACTGAAGCCCCCCACCCCTACCCTGTGACCTCTCTGAGCATCTCCCGGTTCCCAGACACAACAGCTCACCCCTGCCTCTGGGCTTTGGCCTGTGCTGTCCCTCTGCCCGACAAGCTTTCCTGTAGGCTCTTCTCTCCCCACCTCACGTCTCTGTTCAAATGTCACACATTCCCTCCAAGCCCTTCCCTGGGCCCTCTACCCCTCTTCCCTGCTCTGCGTAATTTCTGGAGCCCTGTCACTTTCAAATATAACATTTATATACCAATCTCATGTTATGGCCTATAAACTAAAGGGATTTTGGTCTTAGATCCCTGTTATGTCCCCGGGACCCAGAACAGCGCCCGGCAGACAAGCTTGATGGCTTGTTGAGTGAATGGACAGCTGGATGGTCTCAGCCTCGCCTGGAGCTGGAGGGCAGAGGAGTCCTGGATGTTTACACGGGACCCATATCCCCCGCCCCCCCCCCCCCGGGACCTCACAGGGACTGGGAGCCACAGCCTTGGTGCTCTGGCCCAGAGGCCCTCTGCCATGGCAGCCGCTGGGCCAAGTAGGGCCACCACAGACTGGTTCCTTCCTTGCTGCACCTGCCGTAGTGTCTGCCTCACTGGGCCTGCCCTCCTGGCCACGAGGATTTAACTGGGCAGATGTTGTGCTTCAGGGAGGGTCAGGTGACTCTTCCCTAGGCCCCCCGTGCACCCTGACTGGGCCCGGATGGAGAAGGGAAGTAGAGCCCAGAGTGGTTCTATTAGCAGCCCCCATCATCCTGCCAGGAGGGCGGGCCTTGGACACCATCCATTCCCCCCAGACTCTCCTCCCACTCCCCCCCCCCCCCCACCATATGGAGATGGTCCCCAGGAGAGGCCAGGAAGCACTGCCAGCCAGGAAGCCCAGCACAGGAGACCTGGCACCCAGGAGACACTGTAAATAGCGGTCAGGCTCCACCTCCCACCCCCAGCCCAGGGCAGGAGCAGTTTCTGGCCTCCAGTGTGTACAGAGACCCACTCAGGATTGGCCTTCCCCGTCACCTCAACTGCCCCCAGGCCCTCACCCCTGCCCTCCCCATTCCTCAGCACTGCAGGGCTCCCCGGGGAGCAGCAGCCACACCTTCTTGCTCCTGCTTCCTCCCCACTCAGCCCTGCGACTCAATTACTCCAAGGCTCTCTTCCTCACCGCTGCTGCCAACAGCCGGAGGTGGGGCATACGGGCACCCACCAGGCCCGAGCCCCTCCCGGAAGCGGTCACAGGCAGGGCCTGGAGGCCTGGGAAAAGGGTGAGCCCCTGCCACCCCCGGCCCCCCCAGCAGGGAGGACGGGGAGGTGGACCAGCACAGGGACAAAGGCCCTGAGTTGGCATTTTCGGGTTTGCGTTTGGAGACAATTAGGAGCTGAATTATTAAAGATGTGTGAGAGAAGAGGCTGTTTTTAAGAAAGCATGAGTAAGCAGGGCTCTCTCACAGCAGCACACGGGATCGAAGGCAATCAATTGCCATAATGGCTGTAAATATTTACTCGGCTTAACTGTGAACGTGTGCGCCAGCCACGCACTTAACACAGGGGTCCATGCCCAACAGACCCCAGGCAGGCCAACCAGAGGGGTGCAGCTTCCGTCTCCTCCCCGTGTCCCCTGCGGCAGAGGCTCCCTAAGGGCCGGGGCTTTGGAGTCAGGTACAGCTGGGCTCTCCTAGCTTGGCCTCCCTGGGCAGGCTGCTCAGCTTCCCTGAACCACAGGACTCATCTGTAAAATGGGCTGCTGGAGCCCGCTTCAGTGCATGTGAGAAGTGGCAGCGTGACCCCCAGGGTGGGGGACGCTCAGCCTGCTGGCACAGGCCCAGTGGGTCAGGGGGGACATCCGCATGGGAGCAGATGCCAGGGGCCCCGGCCTTACCTCGGACTCGTACTTAGTTAAAATACAGGACCAGCTTAAGTCTCAGAAGTGGGGTGCTCCCAAATGTAGCCCTATAAGTAGGGCATGACTGGTGGGGGACCACACGAAGGCTCAGCCTTGAGTGGGGAGCCAGCGCATTTACTATGTACTCATCGTGTGCTGGGCACTCCTGAACTGAGTCTGTGTCTTACTTGCTCCTTGCCACGGGCCCAGGGAGGAAAGTTACACATCGCTCTTCGTTTTACAGGTGAGGAAACTGAAGTTCAGAGAAGTGAAGTGACTTGCCCGAGGTCACACAGCTGCTAAGTAGCAAAGCTGGGACCACACTCCTACCCTTTCTAGAAACCTCTAGGCTATGCTGGGACCCCCTCTCTGCCCTCTCCTCCTCCGCTGTGGCACTCCCACCACCAAGCGGTGACCCGGCCCCCAGCCAACAGCCTTCCTGCCTGAGGACATATCTCAATACTGGCAAAGGCCACTCCTCTGCCAGGGCATGCCCTTCCCGGAAGCCCCTCCACCCTGAGAGCTTGGCTCTGAGGGGGCCTGCAGGGGCCAGGCTGTCCCAGGGATCAGGGGTCCTTCTGATGGTGGACTGAGGATGTTGCTTCCAGAACAGCGCCTGGTGTCTTGCCCCAACACACAGGCAGTCTCAAAGCCCACCTTGTTCACAGAGGACGTGCGGATGGGGAGTGTGCACGCTCACGACATGCATACGCGTGCAGCTTAAACAGCACGTTGAGCACAGACCCAACTCAACCACTTCCCGTGTGAGTTCAGTGCTTGGAAATGGCTCAGTCACCCATCGAGTACTCTGCTGCCCAACTCGAGGTGCTGGGACAGAGCCCTTAGCCTCTCTCACTGGGCCCCTCATACTTCTCAAGCTGAGACACTGGAGCTCAGACAGCTGTGGGGAGTAGAGAAAAGAGCACCGACCTGGGAGTTCCCAGACCTTTGGACAGTTCACACTTCCTTTCCAGACCTCAGTTTCCCCATTTGTGCCTTGAGAACTCAGCGGGTCTAAGAGGAATGCCACAGGGGCTGGGGGAGGGGTGGGGTCTGCCATTATATTTCATTCATTTTCCCAGGCCCAGGGAAGATGGGGGGGGGGGGGGCGGGATTTTGAGATCTCCAATGGGGGGGACCGCAAGGATAAACCACACCTAGACCCTTGCCTCTACTCCCATCCCTCCGGAAGGAACCGGGCTCCTGGAGCTCCAGGTTTACCCAGCACAGGCTGGCACCAGGTCCCCAAACACTGCCAGCTCAAGCCTAGCCCTAAAGCCCAACCATGGCAGGTGTGTTTGTGGGGGGGGAGGGGGCTTAGCGAGGACCCTGAAAGGTAGGGGACGGCAGAAAGGAAGGTCACCCAGCAACCATTCCCTCCCAGCCTGTGCCAGGCTTGGCACTTCGTGGATGTGTGTTGAATGGATGGACAGACCGACGCACAGATGGACAGCTTTTCCCTCTCTAAGCCTCGGGTGCTCCTGGAAGGTGGGGTTGACGGTGACACCCACCTAGCAGGATCAGCCTGATCGCTGCGGGGGCCCAGACAGCATGCTCTGCCACCTGCAGTTCCCTCCTCACCTCCCCCAGACCCGTGCTCTGGCCACAGCCCCTGCGTAGGAGCCTTGCAAACAAAGACAATGACCCCTGGCTCCAGGCACATACATTTCCTACGTGTCGCCTCAGAGCCTTCGGAGTGGGATCCCTAAATGCAAGGGGGATGATGGGAGCCTGGGGTGGCAGTCAACGGTGGGCGAATCGATCCCTAGAACTGAACTCGATGGGCAGCCTCCTGTGGTCCTGCTCTACACGTGTGGGAAAGCTCGAGGCTTAGCAGTCAGGCCGGAATCCCCCAAGCAGAGAGCGGTCTGCCCAACACCATTGGGTCCAGCACCTGGTATGTGCCGGCACTGTGGTGATATGACAGGCAAGTCCTCTGGGGAGGTGACGTGTGAACGGAGGCCCGAAAGGGGGGAAAGCCCACCCGAGCGGACGCTCTGGGCGGAGAGGACAGCATGTGCTAACATCCTGCCGAGGCAGAGCGGGGCCCTGAATGTATTTAAGGTTCGAGGGAAACCGCTGAAGGGTTTTGGCAGGGGGACGGCTTATTTGTTTTGCAAAGTTGCTTCTGGCCGCTTGCTGGCTGGAGCCTGCACTCTGGGGGCCACCTCTGGGGAGATACCTCAGCCGGGAGGCAGGAAGGAATGAGAGAAGGAAGCAGGGATGGGCGGTAACGAGGACTACCCTCTGGTGCTCTCCCCCAGGGTTACTGGCTGAGGAGGCGGGGGAGTCTGTGCTCCCAGCGAGTGCACACTCCAGCCCAAGGCCCCGGGCCCTCTCCATCTGCCTGACCTGCCCCCTACCCAGGCTCCTCGCTCCCCACTTGGGGCAGCCCCTCTGTTTAGGGGGCAGGGGACGATGGTGGCCTTGGCCGCATGAGCCTCCCACCTGGGTAGGGACCCTCCGCATACAATCACCCTACCCAGGCTCCGGGCTGCTCACAGCTTACAGGTTTCTGCCAACCCTTCCACTCACTGCTCTCTGTTTTCTTCTAGAAGACTTAGAGGCGGTACGAGGCTTTCTCCTGCTGGACGATGCAGGTCAATACTACTGAACAGTTGCTTCCTCGGTTGCTCCTTTCTTCCTTCCGCTCACTCCCTCACTCATTCACTCATTTTCTGCTCCGGGTTGCACTCTCTTCTGAGGCCTGTGCCGTCTCTGCCACTCCCCACTCCGGTACCAGGATTCTGGTCACCGCTCAGGCTCAGTCTTCAGCTTGTCGTTCTCGGGGAGGGACAGCTCTCGGCCGCCAGAGTGGGAGGGCCCAGGCTTGTGGGGAGAACGTCCTCCCTAGGTCCCAGCCAGGACACCTGCCTTCCCCACCTTGCCCCTGGCCTCTGCCTACCATTCCCACCACTGGAGCCCCCTTTTCAGCGTCCAGCCCAGCCTCAGTCAGGCTTTTATAGACCCTCCCATATCTGCCCCCCAAATGTGGAAGGGGACATACAAGTATCATCTTTTATTTTGCAATGCAAGGGCATTAAAAAAAAACTGTGACTACTCTGTCTCTCGGGCATTATTCCAGGAAAAAAAAAATGAAGATGTAAACCATTAAAAGGGAATACAGTTAGTTTACTAAGTTGGTTCACCACTTTCCTCATTTCACGATGGAAACCCGTATCAGCCTACAGGCTGGTGGTCAAGCGCCTAGTCTGTCCATCTTGGGAAGCATTCGTGTTAGATTACTATAGGTAACCTGCCACCCCGCCGTCAGGCACAAGCCCAGGGTGTGGACATGGCCTCTGTCTGAGCCTCCCCTCATCCACATCTGAGGAGGATGATCAAAGAAGGCCTTCCTATGTAACACTTAGGATTCACCCTGCCCTCCTGAGACCTCTGGGGGTGACCCAAGAAGGAACCATTGTCACCTGAAGGCATACTGAGTCCCAGCAACAGGGACAGGTACATCGTGGGCAGCAGAGAGGAGGGAGGCCTGCTGGGGAGAGGGTCCCAGCCTGTCCTGGGCTTAGCTCAGGACATCAGAAGCCAGGATGTGTCCTGGAAATGAGGCGGAGGAACTCCAGATCCCTGTGTCCCTGTGCTCCAAAGATGTGGTGGTAGGAGGGAAGAGCTGGTGCCGGAAGAAGGCAGAGCTGGTGGTTTGAGATTAAAATGGTCTGGGGGGGCGCCTGAATGGCTCGGTCGGTTAAGTGCCTGACTCTTGATCTTAGTTCAGGTCTTGATCTCAGGGTTGTGAGTTCCAGCCCTGTATTGGGCTCCACGCTGGGTGTGGAGCCTACTTTGGAAAAAAAAAAAAAAAAAAAAAAAAAAAAAAGGAAAAAAGATTCAAGAAGTGGTCCATTGTGGCAGACGTGTTGGTTCCTGCTGCCCCCTGGTGGGCCTATGGGGAAATACCAGCCAAGAGAGACCCTTTGGCAGAGAGGCAAGGAGGGAAGGAAGGAAGGCAGGAAGCTCCCTTCCTTTGGAGCTTCCTTCTGCTTTCCTCCCCACCACCCCAAATGGCCCCCAATCCCCCTTCACCCAAGAGGACGAGGACCTGGACCCCACAGCATCAGGGACACGACACACGCCACGCTGGGAAAGGGTTCTGCACAGGAAAGTGGCGATGGGGCCCAAGACGCCCCTGTATCTGGGCAGGTAGCTACCAAACAGCTTTCGGGGGGACTCCCCTTGTTCACCTTTCTACTTAGTGCCCTTTCCACTGACCCTCCCTTTGCATCCCCGACCACCCTTTCCTGCCTATTCTGATCTGACCATTTGGAGGCAGGCAGTGGGGGAGGCCGGGGAGGCAGAGGCTGGGGCCTGAGCAGTCCATTATACCTGTCTGGAGAATCCTCCCCACTAAAGCATCAAGCTGCTCAATGTTGGCTTTTAATGAACTTGACTTCCTTAGCAAGGCTCTGGGGAGAGGTTTGGGAGTGAGTGGTGGAAGGGCACAGGGTCTCTCAGGACTTGGGGAGGGCATCTAGGCAGAAGCCAGGAGGGGGCAGTGGCTCTAAAGGCAGGCCTTGGACCCCAAAATACACCCCAAGCGGAAGGATCCAGGCCCCCAAAATGCACTTCAAGCCCCCAGGTCTCTGTGTCTGGTTAAAAAGGGGGGGAGGGACCACAGGATTTACAGTTGGCCCCTAACCTTGAAAATTGCCCTCTCCAGCACTCACTGCCCAGATAAGGAAACTGAGGCCCAGAAAAGGGGAAATTCTAGCTCTGAGTCACTGCCCTAGCCCTTTGCATTACAGACTCTGGCAGAACCCTCAAAACCACCCCGTATTCTACCTGTTTAGTGAATGAGGAGACAGGTTCATAGAGACCGAGTAACTTGCCCAAGGTCACACAACCAGTATAAAGCAAGCCAATACGGGAGTCCACACGGTTGCAAAATGAAGAAGGTAAAAGCCCACCTCATGAGTGCAAAGACTCGTGCGCATCTCACCAGAACCTTCTTAATGACCTTGTGATTTGATTCTTAGGACCATTTTACAGGTGAAGAAACCGAGAGGTTAGAAGCAATTTGCTTCATGCAGAACTATGTTAAAGTATTTAAACAAGGAGGCCGTTAGACCGGGATGACTCTGATGCCTTGGTAGCCCATGCAAGTAAACCAAACTATGCCAGAGTCAGTGCACTTGAATCTGAGAAAACAAAGCTTAAGAACAACCAATCGCAAACAGCCAACTAGGCTTGCCCAAATAAGGCAAGCCCTTAAGCTAGGGTCAATCAAATCATTTCCTCGCCTTGCTTCTGCATATTCTTAAAAAAAAAAACAGCTTTCCCCTGGCTCCCATGGGTGCTGTTCCCAACCCTCTTTGGTTTAGCACTACCCAATTCAAGCAGATGTATACGCAAATAAACTTGAAAAAGAAAAATGTTAGTGTGCCTCAGTTTACCTTTTAACAGCTCTGGCGGCAGAAGTGGAATCTGAAGCAGACCCTGATGGTCCCTGGGAGCAACAAGCAACTAGGCGTAGGCACCTGCCCTCCCCACCTTGTCCCCCTACCCCCGACTCTTGGCACTCACTGCGTTCTTGCTGCACCTGAATGAAGGTCATGGAAAGTCCCTCGCAGATAACTGAGCTTCACGGCTTTTGCATTATAAGCTCTCTAATTTTATTTAAGCATTTTTTTAAAAAGTTTATTTATTTATTTTGAGACAGAGAGAGAGAGAGAGAGAGAGAGAATCTGCACTGTCAGTGCAGAGTCCAATGTGGGGCTCAAACTCATGAACCATATCATGACCTGAGCCGAAGTGGGACACTTAACGAGCCACCCAGGCGCCCCAAGCATTTATTTACTTTATCAGACTGGGTCCAACTTAAACATGATGAGCTCTCCAACTTAAACCAGACTGGGTCCAACTTAAACTGGACTGAGCCCAGGGGGAAGCCTCACATAAGTACAATTTTGTTTTAAGGAAAGGAGAGGAGAAAATGGGTTCCTTCAAGTCCAAAAAGTCCTGGACTTCTCCATTTAGGACTCTGCCTAACTGTATGTATGAAAATCATGGGCTCAGAACCCATGTTTGTTTGGGTCTAAGAAGCCAAGCCATGGAGGAATTTCAAAGGCAGGGAATAAAAGGTAGCAAAATATGCCACCCTAAAACATGCCTCGGTGGCCTAGCAATTATCTTAAGCTGATAAAGTCATTTTAGGTAACAGAATTGCTTTGGATTGCTCGTTGACCGAGCAAGGAGGAATCTGTGCCATAGCACGTATCTCCTGCTGCGCCTGGATCAACACCTCTGGGATAGTAGACACTCAAATACAGGAAATGAACAAAAAGGCGCTTGGCTGAAATCGGTTGATGCCTCTTCGGTTACATCCTTTGATTTACGTGATGCCAACCGGCTGGGTTCGTGGGTGCCCTGGTGAAGAAGCATACTTCAATCTCTTGGTAACTTCAATCTCTTGGTTTTATCATCCTCCGGACAGTTATCACCGTACTCTCCCTGGTGCACTGTGTTCTCTCAACGGTCTTAAATATATGTTCACGGCCATCAGAAGTACATCAGATGGTCTCACTATGCACGGAAAAACACACAAGATCAACAACGAGATGAACAGCCAAAACGATTCTTCCACAGCCTGACGTCATAATCCAGTGAGTTTCACAAGATCAGAACTTAACCCTGAGGATGACTGACAAAGCAGCAGTCATGTCAAATTGTCTGTCGATTTGTAGGAAAGGATGACCAAAAGGGGAGAACTGTTAAAGAGATTTAACAAGGAGGCTGCTGGACGGAGGTCTATGCAATCAAATCCAAACTTAAGCCAGAGTCCAGGAAATTAAGAACAACCAATCACAAACAGCCAACTAGGCCTTCCCCAATAAGGCAACCGCTTAAACCACGGCCAATCAAATATTTCCTTGCTTTACTTCGGCACCTTCTTTATAAAACCTCTCCCCTAGTTCCTGTCTGTGGAGCCCTCCTAATCATCTCCTGCCAGGCGCTGCCGTGTCTGAATCGAAGTGTGCTCAAATAAACCCTTGAAATTTTCAATATGCCTCAGTTTACCTTTTATCAGCTACGAGTGCCAGAGATAGTATTCTGTTTAAAAACTGTGGAGGGGCGACTGGGTGGCTCAGTCAGTTGAACGACTGACTTCAGCTCAGGTCATGATCTCATGATTCGTGGGTTCAACCCCCACGTCGGGCTCACGGCTGTCAGCACAGAGCCTGCTTCGGATCCTCTGTCCCCCTCTCTCTCTGCCCCTCCCTTGCTCATGCGTGTTCCCTCTCAAGAATAAATAAACATTTAAAAACATAAGAAAAGGCAGGCCGCCTGGGTGGCTCAGTCGGTTAAGCTTCCAACTTCAGTTCAGGTCATGATCTCACAGTTGGCGGGTTCGAGCCCCACATCCGGCTCTGTGCTCGGAGCCTGGAGCCTTCTTCTGATTCTGTGTCTCCCTCTCTCTCTGCTGCTCCCCCACTTGTGCTTTGTCTCACTCTCTCTCTCTCTCAAAAGTAAATAAACTTTTAAAAAAGTAAAATAAATAAATAATAAATAAATAAATAAATAAATAAATAAATAAATAAATAAAAACTGTGGAGATAAAGCACAGAGAGCATTGCATGGCCTCTCAGGCCTGCGAGGGCATTATGCAACGTCTGCCCAGAGCATCTGACTCTCCAGGGGAGCAGAAGTCAGAGGTACAATTGATGAGGTCCCAGACATTTTACAAGCCTATAAATCTGATAAGATGCGATGATTTCCTCTTCTCTCTGGCAGAGGAGATAACCCTGCCGGTGGCTGTCTCACTGCCCTGGATCTTTCTCAGTTTCAGTCTGAGAGGTCATATCCCAGTGTTCCTTTTATTTCCACCCTCTCTAAAAACCCCTGTGTTTCTCTTTTGAATCAGCTTTGTCATTCTGGTTTCCTCATTAAGTACTTCAATAGAACCTTGATATACGTTCACTGTCTATTTGTGGAAGAATGATATTTTTAACACAGAGAGAATGATGCTTTGACAATACAAGCCAGCTGCACCCAGCTCTGTCTGTAACCTCGAGTCTTTGCTGTCCCAGTCTGAAGCCCAAGCCCTCTTTCCTGGCTCCTGGCCGGCCCCCTGCCTCTGCCTCTGCCCCATGCCTTGTCCCTGGGAGCCCCGCCTGGGCACCTGCTGCAGCGCGGGGCGAGTGGCTCAGAAGACAGGGCTCTCCCTCGTCTTCACGCGGACTCCACGTCTCATATGCAGCTGTTAAACTCGACTTTTCTTGTTGAGTTGGGGCAGAGGCGCCAACAGCCAAGACCAGCTAGACAGGTCACACTGAGGGATTAAGAAACCGGCTCTGTGACTCACCCTTTCTCCCCCCACCAGGGGGCAGAGAAGGAAAAGGTTGGTGAGGCAGAGAAAGGAACATCTTTGGAAAGGTGGTTGGCGTCCGTCTTTCCTCCTCCCACACCCAGGGGGCTTTAGTCCTCTGTCCAGTTGAGAGGCTTCTGAGAAACCCGTTTGGGTCTGGGCATGGGTCCCTGGGGCCACGTGGGTCTGAGCCACCCCTGGAGGAGGTCAGGTGATGGCTGTGGCTACGATGGCCAGAGGCAGCCAAGTGAGGAGAGGGAACCGGACACCCACCCGGTAACGGTCCCTGGAGGTAGGGCGTGTGTTTCTGCAAAGCACCCTTGGACCCCGTGGAAGAGAGCTGGGGAAATGCATCTTCAATGTCCCTCTTCCTCCTGCCTGGGGAGGGGAGTATCAACAGTTGGGAGATGAGGTCAAGGGGCATCCTGAGCAAAGGAAGGGAGCCGGCATTGGTCCGGCCCCCAGAACCAGGCGGGAAGCAAGGTGAAGAAGCAGTGGAGATGCCCAGGACCCCACCTACACTTGGCCTTCCTGCCCTACCTTTACACCTGAGACAAGTCAGCAGGGGGGGTGGGGGGGGAGATCCCAAAGCGAATGAGGAGCCGGAGCTCTGATCAGGGCCAGAAAGGACTCCCTGAGTATTTGCTAACACCTAATCCCATCAGGTCCGCAATTCGGTCCGCAATCCACAGTGCAGACCGAAAGGGTCAGGGGTGACCGAGGAACCCCGCTTCCTCTGGCTCGCTCCTTATGTTGACATTGAGCATTTGTGTTTTAGCAGCATCGCAGCGTTCACACCCAGCCTGCCCTTGGCCTCCTTGCAACCCCACTTACTGTGAATCCCAGAACCAGCACCCAGGGCTGGAAGGAGCCCAGAAGCAGGCCAGAAGGCTAAGCCTTTGTGGGTTTTGTTGCTGTTTTGCCAGATGAGGAACCGCAAGACTAGGGAGGCAGACTGCACCTTTGGGTGACACGGACGTGCAGCATCTCCCTCCTTTCAAGGCAGAGACACACAGAGGGAGTGAGAAACGGCCCCCGTGAGCCTGCGAGTGAATCAGCCTTGAAAAAGGTGCATGAAGCTACCAGGCAATAAAGACTCCCATCGACCGAAACCCAATAAGCAAGGGGCCTTGCTGACTCTCCTGCTGGCCCTGTGTAGCAGACACTCGGACACCTGTCCCCCCGGGGACAGGTGAGGAGCCAAGGCTGAGTGTGGTCGGGGCAGGTACTCACGATCGCTGGCTGCCAGGTAGGATCAACTGATATAAGGAGCTAGTGGGGTCATGGCCGGGGGCTTGGTAACTCTAGGCGCATCCCTCTGCCACCAAGCCTGGCCCCCAGGTGTCTCTCCTCCCAGAGAAGTGGCCCGCCATCTGCCAAGTCCCCTCCTCCTCCACAGTGGCTGCCTGGGGCGGGGAAGGTGAGCGGCTGGCAGACAAGGCTAAGGGGCATCATGAGCACAGAGTTTCCACTTCTTTGGAAAAGCTAGCTCACGACCCAGGGCTCCCATTTCCTGCAGCAACATCGGCCTGAGTCCCACCACCAAAAGGCCCCTGAGGTCGCCACCCCTGCTTTAGACTCGGCCCTCCGTCCCATCCCCTGCTGCAAACCTTCACTACATCAGAGTCCTGTCTTCTTATTCTTACAGATCTGCTATTGCTTTTGAGTATTTAAAACCATTATTGGGGCGTCTGCGTGGCTCAGTCGGTTGAGCGTCTGACTTCGGCTCAGGTCGTGATCTCCTGGTTCACGAGTTCGAGCCCCTCATCGGGCTCTGCGCTGACAGCTGGAGCCTGGAGCCTGCTTCGGATTCTGTGTCTGCCCCTCCTCTGCTCACACTCTCACTTTCAAAGATAAATAGACACTTAAAAAAATTCTTTTTAAACCATTATTATTCGACCGACTTTGAAATGATTGACGTGATTGATTACATGTGCAATTTTGTGTTTTTATTCTTCTTAAAATATTATCCTTGGACAAGGATTTAGCGTACAGACTTTGTACCAGGTGCTCAGGACAAGTTCCCCTGCCCTCAGAGAGGGGACAAGAGTCAGGCTTTTCAGCCCAGTCCAGCCCAGTGTTGACACATTGTCCCTCAGTGTCTATGAGCATCTTTGGGCAGCAGAAGTATTTTTGATCTTTGGCTAAGCTAAAAAAGCCAACATGTCACGTGTCTACAGTGCTACATGTACATGTCTTAGGGATTTAATTTGATATCTCTTCAGAGAATCATGTGATTTCTTTAGCCTAATTCCCTTCATAGCCCTCCAATCACAGGATGAGACAAAAGGGTCCAGAAGCCCCGAGCTGTCAAGGGTCTCTCCTTTCAGCGTCTGGAGCTCCTGACACCACCTTCCCCGGCGCATCTCGCCAAGAAAACGCCAGGTCCCCACGCGCGGAGCCCCTCGCCCTGTGCCTGCCTCTTGGTCCCCAGGGCTGATCCTGGGGGTCCCGCTTAGCCCTTGAGCGCCCACTGTGGGGAAGGGCCGAGCAGAAGTGGCACCTGGCCCGTGGTGCTGTCACTCCCACGTGGGCTCCTCCCCAGGCCTGAGCCTGACAGCCCCCCTGTATCCCTACCAGAAATTCCAGGTTGGTTGGTATTTATAGATTTTGAAAGGTGGCTGTCACTGAGCAAGCCCTTTCTTTAATCCTCACTGCAGATGTCACATGTCTTTGATGGAGGAGGAAGGGGCTCTCGGGTGGGGGAAGGGAGGAGGAGAGAGGCCGGGGTAATGGGGTCAGGGTGTGCAAGGCGGGTGGGCGGGCGCCAGAGCTCCCTGCTCCCTCCCAGCCCAGGCTGGGCCGAGTCCCATGCACCTTGGAAAGGAAGAGCCCTCCCACCTCCTTTCCCTCCCCAGGCCCTGGTTTGGCAGTGGCTGGCTGGAGGTCAGACGGCAGGGTTCCAAGCCAGGGGGTCCCTTCTAGTTCTGCCCTCAGGGCCACTCCCCCTCTGATGGCCCCTGCCTCACTCAATGCAGGAGCAGTAGTCCTGAGTCCCAAACCTGCTTCTTGCCACTCCCTTCACCGGTCCTGCCAAAGCAGCCCTCACCTCGAGCCAGGTTCCCAGAGATGAAGCGGAAGAAGAAGCTGATGATATCTCCCAGGTGCTTCTTGCAGCCGTGGTGGCACTCCTGCAGCCTCAGAGCAGCCCCCCGGGCTGGTCCGGGGGTCTCACCGTGTCCCGCCACCCCTGGGCCTGGCCCCATCCTGGGGGCCCCAGCTCCCGCCCTCGGCTCTGCCTGACCAGCCACAGTGCAAGCTACCCCCAGCCTGCTCTGTTCTTCCTGCCTGCTTCCCCCGACACTCAGAGCCTTCCTGCTAGAATTCTCTCCCTCCCCCCACTCTAGTCTGTCTCTCCAGGTTGATAGCAACCTGACCGTCAGGGTCTTGGCGTCTCTGGCCTAAACTTCCCTTCTCTGTCCTCTGTCTCTGCCTCCTGCTCTCTTAGCCTTTCCCAAGACCTCCTGCCCACTCAGCCTCAGCCCAGAGCCCCCAGGGGCTGGCCAGCACCTGCCAGCCCCACTGCCAGGGTGGGCTTCCTGGAGCAGCTCCTAACCCTACCCCCAGGCCAGGCCCTTCACCTTGTGCCTGGCCCTGGCTCCTCTCGACCCCGCAACTCACTCTTCCTGGAGGCAGAAGGGCTCCTGCAGCTTCCTGGGCTGAGAAGGAGGTGAGAGTGGGGGTGGGCATTGCCCCTGAGCTCCCAGCACCAGTGGAGGAGGTGCCATTGGTGTGATATTTGGCATAGGGTGTGATCTCACTGCAAAGGGGCCTCACCCATATCCCAAGGCTTCTCTGCAGCCAGAAAGGGAGTAGCCTGCTCCCATCCAAGCTTCTGCTTGGTGGGGGGCAAGAGGGAGGGATAGGGGCCCTGGGCAGAGCTGGGGGATGGGTAGAGCCCTGGCCTTTGGCTATTTCTTGACCTCTGATCTCTGCTCACCGACGACGCCAAACCACAGCCCCGTCGGGGTCTCTACAGAGTAGAGAATGGGGAGATGAAAAGGGGTCCCTCTGATGAGGAAAGTAGAGGAAGACAAGTATGACTAGAGCAGAAACTGCTGACCATCCCCCCGCCCTCAGATTCCTCGGGCACCTGCTATGCGCCAGGCACTTTTCTAAGGTCCCTCCGGCCGCCAGCGTATTCAGTCGTCAAAACAACCTTACAAGGTACGTGTGGCCGAGAGTGGCACATGAGTGTTCGTTCTCCTTCGCTTCTCCGCCTACAGAATTCCGATCCTGTTGGAGGTGGGAATGTGCCCACCTTAAAAAAAACTACCACTCCCCCACCTCCCTTGCAGTCAAGGTGGCTCAGTTGTGGCCAGTGAAATACAGGCATGCATCTTCCAGAGATTTCTATGAGAGTGTTGCTTTCCTGATGTAGGCACTACCGTTTCCTCCTTCCACCCAATTTCTCCTTCCTCTTGCCTAGAACGAAGGCCATGATAGCTGGAGCCAAAGCAACTACCTTGTGGCTGTGAGGGAAAGGACAAAAACAAAAACAAACAAACAACCCCCACAAAACACAAAGAGCCCCAGAGACCTTGATTCTGACATCCCCAAGCTGCTAAACTGAGTGCCAGCCACTGCTTGGCCCAGATTTCTCATATCTCTGTCTACATTAAGCCACTGTTATTTGGGGTTTCTGTTATATGCAGGGACAGCCAAGTCAAAACATTCCCTCCAAAGTGAAAGACGAACTTGCACCTTGCCCTCCCAGCGGGTGAAAGGAGGTGCAGTGTTGGATGGGCCTTCCTGGGTACCGCAGGTCAGCGTGCCGCGGCAGACCGTGTGCTTGGCTGACAGTAAGCCATGGCTGCGCAGCGGCTCAGGCTGCCTGATGACCCTGCGCGCTCACTGGCACACGCTGGGTTTAAGGCAAGGTGGCTTGCTCTGCAAGGCCAAGCGCAGGCCCCTGTAGGAGCGTTCCGTGCTCTCCTCGGGGTTTCGAGCAAAGCCCTGTTTTCTTTGGCAAAGATCTTTTGACATGCAGCTGGCGGCTCGCTACTGGGCTCGCATGGACACAGAGGACGTGCCGGAGGGACACCAGGTGGCCGTGGACCTCCGTGCCCATCAGGGGCTGAGAATCGACCTCTCCCCCAGCTCGGAAGGCCTGTGTGCCTGCAGCGTTCCATCACCACGTGCAGGTGCTATGTCGCTATGCCTGAGCGCAGGGTCGGAGGGTCTGGAAGGCCCAGGCAAGTGTGTACGAAGTGACTCAGGCCCCCCTGGGGCCTGCTGCTCGGCCAGCTTCCCCTCAATCCACACCAGTGGCCCCGCGAGGCGTCCCTAAGGCCATCTGAAGAGGAAGAACGTTCACACGTAATTTCTAGACGGAGCTGCGAGAAATGCTGGCCGCAACTCGAGGCTGACCTGGTGGCCCACTCAGCAGGGAAGGGTGACGGGGAAGGGAAATCTTTGTGGCGGGCAGTCTGTTGAATACAACTGCTTGCCCACACTGCCTGGAAGAAGAGATGGCCTGAGCATCATCGCTCATGGGCGGTTGCTAACCATTTGTTCCGGGATCAGGGAGGAGAAGGAAAGGAGATGCCAGGAGGGGTGACTGTTCTCCAAAGGGCGCCCAGACCCGAGAAGGAGCTCAGTAGTCAGGTGGACAAGATGGCCTGTCGGCCCGTATTCCTTGCTGCCTGGCACTGCTCACCAGCAAAGTGCCGTGTGGACTAAGATTACTTACGGGTTCAATACAAGAACTTCTCACCAGGCCGATGTGGCTACAGCCGTTGCCAAGCACCCAGCCTGCCAGCAAGGTGACAAGCCAGCCACCAGCCAGCAGGTCGGCTACATTGCGTCCCCCGCATCCTGGCAGGGACAAACCACTTATCCTCTCTGGAGCGGACACTCATTCTGCGCATGGACCTTCCCTCCTGCCCGCCCTGCTTCTGCCAACACCATCACCCCTCACAGTGTCCCACACACCATCGTCACTGACCAAGGGACTCATCTGACAACAAAGAAGTGTGGCCAAAGGCCAGCGTTTGCATGACCTGCTGATCTTATCCGGTTGCCCAGTCCCCGGAGCCACTGGCCTCACCGAACAGTGGAAGAGGCCACGGCAGACCCGGTCCCGGCACCTGCCACGCGGTTATGCAGATGCTGTCCCGTCAGATGCTGGACGTGCTACCGAATATGCTGCTTCTCCGGCAGAGCTACGGATCCAGAAGCCAAGGGAAATGGTACCAGTGGGTCCTCACGCCCCCTCGCTGCGTTTTTGTTTGTCATCGCCAATACTCTGGGCTCTGGGTTAGAGGTGTTGGATCCCAAATCAAGAATGCTTCCTTAAGGGGCGCCTGGGTGGCGCAGTCGGTTAAACGTCCGACTTCAGCCAGGTCACGATCTCGCGGTCCGTGAGTTCGAGCCCCGCGTCAGGCTCTGGGCTGATGGCTCGGAGCCTGGAGCCTGTTTCCGATTCTGTGTCTCCCTCTCTCTCTGCCCCTCCCCCGTTCATGCTCTGTCTCTCTCTGTCCCAAAAATAAATAAACGTTGAAAAAAAAAAAATTTTAAGAATGCTTCCTTAAAGGGAAACACCAGTGGACCCGCTGGACCGGAGGCTGAGGCTGCCACCTATCTGGAGCTCCCCACACCACTTAGACCAACTGACATAGTGGGTGTTGGGTGGGCAAATGATCCTGATCAGGCAGGGGAGAAGGTTCTACAGCTGCACGAGGTGGGGGAGGGGAGCGCTAGGTCTGAAATCGAGTGAATTCTCCAGGGACTTGATTAATACTGCCAAACACAGGGATAAAAGTTAGTGGGGTGTTATAGGCAGGAAGGCCAGGAGCTCAGGTCGCCTCAGGGATGAGGGTTTGGATCAGTCCACCAAGGACTCTTAACTGAGGCCTCTGTGGTGGTTTACAGACTGTTACAAATTTCCTACAACAACTCCGTGCAGAGGTAGTCTGTTTCCCTTTCCCTCAAATCTGGGCTGAGCTGGGGACTTGTTTTGACCAATAACATTCAGTGGAAATGATGCTATGTGAGTTCTGGAGCCTAGGCCTCAAGAACCTTTCTGTCTTTTCGTATTGGAACAGCCCCATTCAGAAGCCAGCCCCCTTGTACACTGAGACCACCGTGTGGTGAGGAAGCCTCAGCAGCCCTGGAGAGGTGGACGGGCACTGAGGTACCACATGTGAGTGGAACCTTCTTGGCCCAGCCCAACCACCAGCTAAACAAAGGCAAGTGAATCGTCACAATCAATGCCATGTGGAGTAGAAGCACCATCCAGCGGAGGCCCGCCTTCATGCCTCACCCACAGAAATGAGAGAAAACAAAATGGCGGGATTTGGGGCTATTTTGTTGGGTGACAAAAGGGTAACTGAAACATCCCTCTCTCAACTTGGGGTTTGGACTCAACACACTCTCTCCAGAGAAACCCTCTTCGCCAATCATCTCCCCCGCAGACTCCAGCCACTCAACTCAACTTTCCATACCTTTGATGAGGGTGAAGGCTTCAAGAGCCACGTGGCCAGTTTCCAGATAATTCCTGGCATCTCAGTTGGAAACACAATGTTGTGCATATCTTGGTGCTTCAAACGCATTAAAATTCTGTCAGCACATATTTAGATATCCTTATAGATTACAGATAAATCAATTTACTTTTTTTGTCCTCAGGTCTGTCTACCACCACTCCATTTATCAGGGTACCAGTGGTGATGGCAGCTTTATGACTTTACATGGGCTTGACAGAGGCAGAAGTGTGTACCCAGAGATGAACACAATGGCTGAGTTGGGTCTCCACTTTGGAGGAGGGGGCAGGAGTGTGTCCGTTTGCGTGAGGAACGGTTACACGTATCACACAGGCGCATGTGGCTGCCTCTCCAGTGTCCCTACCAGAACGACAAGGGACGTGGGGGCATTCCCCGGAGTGGCAGGCAGGGCCCTGGCCTCGCCACATCCAGGTCTCCTCCTCTGGTCTTCTAGAGTTTCTGTGAACTTCCCACCGGTCTAGAGTAAATGCCTCTCCGGACAAAACGGCCCAGCCTGGACTCGGTGGTCTGTGGCCAAGACCCCAGGTTATTCTGTGGGTGGTATTACTGTGACAGCTTTACAGTTGAAGAATCCCGGTCCTACTGCCCTCATGGGGAGCCACACTTGAGGAACGGGTCTATCCAGTTGGTAGCCTAGCCCAGCTCCTGGAGGGTTGTTCTGGTATCCTGACAGGAAGGATGTTTAGATGCTGTGGAGACATGTAGAGCAGGTCAGAGTCCCAGAGCCCTCTGGTCCCTGAGGACGAGCCCCCCAGTATTGGTGAGGGGCACGCTTTTCAGCTGGGGATGGGGGCTCCTCCATGCTGCCTGCCCTGTGCTCCCGGACTCCCGGGCCCATCTCAGAGGCCACCACTGCAGGCTCCCTCCCGACTCCACACGGGGGCCTCCACAAACCAGGAGGGATGGACGGCCCGGCACAATGGCAGCTGGTCTAGCCCTTGCCCTCTTGACTCCTGGCACCTGAGTGCCACCCCCTCCTTGACATGGTGGCTTAAGCCTCGGGCACATCCCTATGTTTTACTGGGCCTTGGCTTCTCCCCCCAAAGCTGTCCCAGAAATGTGTCTCTGACCTGCTTCTTCTGAGTGGAAAAACCCCTGACAACAAGGGTGCAGTGTCTCGGCCTTGTGGCCGCTTTCCAACGGGCACCCGCTGCCCAGGACACCTCGGCTGGGCCCTGCTGAGCTCAGGGGCCAGGCAACACTGAGCGACACCTATTGTTCTCTGCACCCAGAGCCCGTGAAGTCTCCTGAAGGAGCAGAAGTGTCTCACTTCTGCACGGTTTAGCATTTCACATGCACACGAAACCCTCAGTGTGACCGACCCAGTAGTGGCATCCTGGAGGGACACACAGAGGGCGTATTTGGACTAAGGAGCTCGGGGCAGGGAGCTACGCCTAGTAGAGACAAGGGGTGCACCGGGGTCTCGGCCTCTCAGTCTGTGGGGGTGGTCGCTGCCTCCAGAGATCCCTGACGGTCCCCGAGAGAGAAAAGATATGGAAGACACACATCAGGGTGGGCATCCTGCCTGGAGCACAGGGAAGAAGCTCCAGAACCCTCGCTCAGCCCCTAATATCCTGTGACCTGCGGAGTCACGTGACCTCCCTGAGTTTCAACCGACTTTCGTAAAAAAACGAGGCGTCCGCAGCGCCTTCCTCACACAAGGAAATAGGATCTTGTTTTTGCACGTTTCACATACCCTCGGAGCGCCTGTCGTGGTGTCTGATAAACAGGTTCACGCAGGGGAAGGCACCAGGCTGGGCCTGAGGCATGGGTGGGGCCCCCGCCAGGCTCCACTCCCCTCCACCACCCCCCACACTCCGCCTCCCCATCCTGCCCCCCTGCTCATGGCTATGACAAGTCTTTAGCAAACACATCCTGACAGCTCAGCACAGCAATTAACCTGAAAGACCCTGGCCTCCAGGAACCCGCCCCGAGCTAAAGGTGGGACCTGTGGGTGCGGCCCTCTCAGTCCCTCTCCTTGTGACCTTGAACACACCAAGCCCGCCTCCAAGCTTGCTTTTCTCCATGCCCACCCACACTCATGGGTGCAAAAAGCCTCAGCCGGGAGGTGGCACATCACACTCCAGCCTGATGCTTCATGCCTCCAAATTGCAAGTTGGAGATGGGGCCCAGCAGGCGTGAAGCCCCGGGGCGAGGTGGGGGAGCTGGATGGAGAGGATCAGGGAGGGAGAGACACCGAGGTGCTGGTCTTGTGCTATGCCAAGAAAAGCCTGGAGGGGGCGCCTGGCTGGCTCAGTTGGTAGAACATGCAACTCTTGAACTGGGGTGGGGATCAGGGGTCGTGAGTTTCAGCCCCGCCTTGGGTGTGGAGCCTACTTAAAAAAAAAAAAAAAGAAAAAAGAAAAAAAAAGAGAAGCCCGGGGTGTAAGGCCAGTAGGGCCTTTGAACCTCAAGCAACACAAGCCGTGTCAGTGGGAGCAGACCGACCCCGCGGGTGCACACAGCTGGCCACACGGCAGCGCCCCGGCTCACCTCTGCCCTTGTTTTCCATCCCGACAGAAAATGGAGTTGTTTTTGCCCTGCTGCAGAACAGACAGCACTACAACGATGCGAGCTTCCCAGGTGAGCTGTTTGCATGAACTTTCGGCGACTTCACGTTTCTGCCACGTGCAAAAACCTATCCTCCCATCGTGGCCCCGAGAAGTTGGGGAGCACACGTGGACCCCACCTCTGTATTCACGTGCACTCGTGCTTCTGTGAAAGGCCTGAGCGCGGAAGGGGGGGGGGGGGGAGGGCCGGAGGCAGATGGCAGCAAGCAGCACAGATGGGCAGGGGCTCTGGGGGCAGCGGAAGGGAGGGGCTGGGCCCGTGCCGGGAGCACCCTGAGTGGGGTTGCGGGTAACGGACAGGGGCCTGGTAAGTGGCAGCCTCTTCCCCTCACACACTCCGTGGAGGTGACCGCCAGCCGCTTTGCCTGCTACAGACCTGGGCCATCCCCTCCCCTCTCCTCCCATCAAGCCTGGGAGCCTGAGGCCATGATCGACGCCCATTCTCCCGTCGGAGGGACTGAGGCTCCCCGGAAATCACGGAGAGAGGGCTGTCGGGGCTCAAGTCTGCCCTTTTCCTTAAAGGCAAAGCGGCAGACTCTGCTGCACGCCTCGTGCCTGTGATCACACGCGTGTGGGTGTGCACGCGTGGCTGCGAGGGGTGTGTGTGTGCGCCCACATGTGCATGGGGGGGGGGGGGCGCAGGCTTGTGTGTGGCGGCGGCACAGGTGTGTTGGTCGGTGTGCACCGTGTGGTGGGTGCGCCCGTCCGTGTGAGGGCACGAGCGGCTGCGTGAGGACACCTCCGCATCTCTTGCTCTGTCACGCTCAGCAAACATCAAATATCACCACGGGCAAGCGCCAGGCAGCCATTTGCTGCGTTCCCTCAGGACCACCCGCGGTGCGGCACCCCCCCCCCCCCCCCCCCCCAGTGAAGAGCCGGCCCCAGCCCCTGGGGTGCACTGGGCAGGACCAAAGAGGGGCTGGGGCGGGGCCTCCTCCTCACTGGGCCTCCTCACTCATTGCCGCCCATCCTTTTCACAGAGGACTTAGGAAGGACGCGTGAGCAGCCCAAGGTTACCCGCTGAGGGTGGGCAGGGCGAGCTGGGCCTGTCAGACTCCGACGCCTGGCTCTACCTTCCCAGTGACCTCGGTGGAATACCCCGGCGTGGTCCCGATCCCCTGTCACCCTCTCCACGGGTCCTGCTTTGAGCTCAGTGCCTTGCTTGGATTGACGGGGAAAAAGCACGAATGAACGGAAAGCACCATCTCCCAATCTAGGCAGAGGTTGGGGTCCCAGGGTGGTCTGAGCCCTCGGATAGAACAGAGCGCACAACAGATGCCCCACCCCCGCCCCCGCCCTCCCTCCCAGCCTGCCCCAGCCCCTACCTGAGCCCTGTGGGGCCGCACTGGACAGGATCCACTTGACCAGGCAACACCGCATCAGGGCCTGGCGGGTGAGCCGGGGCCTCTGCCACTTGACGCCCTCCTTCTTGCTTAGCGGTGTGCGCCCGGGATCCCCCAGGAGGCTGCCATCTGACACCTTCATCACTTCCTGCAGCAGGAACAGGCAGAGCAGCCCTGAGCCCTTGCTCACTGAGAGGACCTCTGGGCCAGCCCCAGCCTCCCGGGCAAGGTCGACCTTAACTCCGCCAGCGTCTTGACCTCCAGGCGTGCATGCCCAGAGGTCCCAGCTCAGCTGGAGAGTTCCCAGGGCACTGCTGACCCTGGTACTGGTCGTCCCCTGCCCCCCTCTCTCCAGGAGCTCTCAGCCGCTGCAAGCCAGAGGCAGCTTCAGGCACATACAGTGTCAACGAGAAAAGCAGCCCGGGTGCTCCAGGATGATGGCATGACATCCAAGGCCGCTCTAGGGCTCTGGGCGCTGTGTGCCTCCTATGCACAGTCCCCTTTGGCCACACCCATCTACTCGGGGAAGACACCACTCTTCCCCATGTCGGCACAGCCCAGTGAGCCCCACCCCCACCTCAAGAGCCAGCTACCAAGTCACCTCTCCCAGGCAGCCCCCCAGCTTCTAAAACTCGGGGATCTGGCCCGTCCTTGTAGTCTAGTTCCCTAACAACATGGCTGTGCCGTGACAACTCGCTGAAGGAACTCCCGGACGAGGGCAGGGCTGGGGGTTTCCCTACTCTGCACCCTGGCCTGGCATATAGTGGGGCCCCCAGAAGGAGGGAGGTGAGGGTCCACATTCGCTCACCAAGCCCCCCATCCTGGCACAGGCCTGGTTGCCAGAGACCATCGTCCAAAAGCCCTCAATGGACTAGAGCCCAGAGACGGGAGTGGATCCATGCAAAGTCACACAGCCAAGTCAGGTCTCCTTGCTTGGCTCCTGAGCCCTTCATCTTTTTCACCTCGAGGCAAGCAGAGGTTGAAAGGAGAGCCGGGCGATCTCCCCCGTGAGGGGGCACATCGATGGAGCCCTCTACTCCAAGCTGTGCAGCCGTCGAAAGAAGCAACTCGAACAGGTCTGGAGGAATCCTAGAGCGGGGAGCCATGGAGGGAATGCTGGGAAATGGGCTCCTTGTCGTGTGCGGCAAGGGACGGTGGCCACGGTGGCCCCTCCGGACATCTGCTGGGACTAGTTTGCTGCCTTTGTGAGATGCCCTCCTGCTTGGGATGGCTGTGCCACGGGTGCGGCCTGGCCCATTGGGCCGCTGCCATAGGTAGCCCCCAGGTTCACTCTGCCCATGACGCATGGCCTGAGTGCCAGTTGTGGGAGGAATCGCCCCTGGGTGGGCACTAGTTCTGAGCAGGTGGCCAGGACAATGGCCACTGGGGTGGCGAGTTGGTGATATCCTTCCAGGGTCATGGAATTTCACGCGTGGTACCTTTGGACGGTCCTGAAAGGTATGTGTCTCCCCAAATAAACAGATGTGCAACTGGCCAAGTTCTGCAGACACAGGGCCCCACACGGCCCCTGCATTGGTCAGCTGTCAGGAGTAAGAAGCAGAGACTGACCCAGGCTGATGATAACTGGAAAGGAATCAGCAGTGGGAGGGAGGGGGGAGGGTTCCAGGCCAACCACAGTCCCCCCAGAAAGGACAGAGGGCAAGGCGTGGAAGACAAACCAGAGCAAAGAGCGAGCAAAGGGACAGCCAGACCTCAACCACAGTCACCCCCTGGAAGAGGGCAGCCAGGTCAGCCAGAGCACATCTGCCTCTGCTGTTGAATACACTGGCCCCTGCTGCTGGCCCCCCCAGCCTAGAAGCTCTGGGCCTGGGACCCCCCACTGGCCTCATGGCACTGCTGCCCCTAGGACCTGGAGGCTGCTGTGGGGGGCCTTCTCAGCTAGGTCGCTAGTTCAAGGTCAGGAGTGGGGGAATCTGACTGTCCCAGCCCAGATCGTATGCCTAATCTCTGGCTACGAGAGGAGCCAGGAAAGCAAGCATCTGGACTTTAAGCCTCTCTCATGTCCTCAGCAGGGGCTTTCCTGAACAAGAGGTAGAAGAAAGCCCCCACAAATGTCCCCTAAACTGTGGAGTTTGTGCAAACGCCCAGGTGAGAGGAAGGGGTGTGCTGCATTCTCCAGTTAGGCAGGAGAACCCTCCAGGGGCTGGGTAGGCTCAGAGCTCCAGGAGACCCGTTCATATTTAGGGCTGGACAGTCTGCCTCCCGGCCAGCTTTCGATGAAGTGGCCGCCTAGACAGGGTGACATCCACACCCCTTATCCTGATTTCTGGAGCCTTCCCAGTTGCAGGTGCCGTCTCTTATAGTCACCCTCCAAGCCACCTCCCCAACGCCCATGCTCAGCAATGCCCCCTACATTTCCTTCCCTACTCCAAGGCTTGCCCTGGCAGTGAGAGGGGTCAGTGGTGCCCAGAGCCACAGCAAGGGTGAGCACGCACCGTCCTGGTGGGGCAGAAAGAGGGCGTGACAGAGGTCCCCAGAGGTCTCCCAGTGCCAGGGATGCTGCGGGAGGTCCCCTATATGCACATGCACACGCCCATGTACACACAGGTCCTGCCCAGGCTGTGTCAGAGAAGCATCCTCTCCATTATTAATGATCTTATTCAGGAGAGAAATGGCCTCAATGAATAAAGTCTTTATTTCAGTCCGGGAGCGGGGAGGGGGCAGATTGGCAGCTGGTGTTTGGTTACTTCATGAATTCTTTGCTGTAGGCTCTGCAGCTGGGGTCAGTGGAGAACGTCAGAAGGAAACACTGCAGTGAGAGCATCAGAGCCTCTGTTGGGATCAGGAGCTACCTGCTGGGACCCCCTCTGTCTCAGGACAGTGCTGGTGCTGGCTTCTCATGAGCCCCCCGCTAGTCACGGGGATTCTGTCCTGCAGCCCAGGCCTAACTAATGTGGGAGAGATGCAGCCTGGGGCCCAGGGTTCTGTCCTCCAGGGAAGGCTGGGAGGGCCACAGGCGGGGCTGAGACCTCCCTTTGTGCATTTCATTCTGGGCCTCGGGGTCATGAAAATCCCACGAGGTTGGCAACGCCGCTCCTGTCTTAAAGATGAAGAAACTGGGGCGCCTGGGTGGCTCAGTCTGTCCAGCGTCTGACTTTGGTTCGGGTCGTGATCTCGTGGTTCGTGAGTTCGAGCCCCGCATCGGGCTCTGTGCTGTCAGCACGGTGCCCGCTTGGATCCTCTGTCTCCCTCGCTCTCTGCCTCCCCTGCTTGCACGCTCTCTCTCCTCTCTCTCTCTTTTCTCAAAAAATAAACATTTTTTAAAAACAAAAATAAAGATGAAGAAACTAAGTCCAGCAGAAGTTTGGGGGCATGCCAGGGCCACACTGTCCTTGGGGTATCTTGGTATTGGTCACAGGCTGTACTGCTCAGGCTTCCTGGGGTCGGGCCCTGGAGGGCCTTGGAAGTTGGGGAGGGATTCCCAAGCCACCTCACCATGTCAGACTAAGTCTGTGAATGTCCCGATGCCCTCCTGGACTGAGGAGCCCCAGTGTGTGTGTTCTCCCTGGTGCAGAGAGTTGGGGACAAGAGTGGCAGGAGCCCTGTCCCTTGAGCCTGTGCCCTGAGCCCTGCTTAGGAGGGAGGAGCCCTATGATGGCCTTCCCCTGTGAAGTGGCTGAGGGGTCCTCGCAAGGAAGAGAGGAGGGGCCCACAGTGACTGAGACAGGGTATGGCCACAGGCCGTGGACTGAGCCCATCAGACCTTGGGGGAGGACAGGAGGAGGGACAAATGACCCAAGTGACCGCAGGCCATCCCCATGAATCTTTGACACCTGTCTGGGAGAGGGTCCGACCGGGCTGTCAAGAAAGTTAATGGCCACCCTGGGATCTGGAAGCTCTCAGGCACAGAAGAGAGGGAGCCCTGAGAGGGGACATATTACCACCCTTACCCCCAAGCTGCCTCTGTGCTAAGAGGTGACAGAATTGAGGAGAGCTGAGTCAGTGAGGAAACTCCAACACAAATTCAATCCCCTCCCACCCCTGCTAAGGAACCACCCCCCTCCCCCGTGGCTTCCGCTGCATTTCACACAAAACCCCAGTGCCTTGGGCCTGCCTCCAAAGCCCTACTCAGGCCCGAGCCCTGCCTGCCCCTGGACTTCCTGTCTCATCTGCCCACCGCCAGCCTCACCGTGCTCTGTGCTCTTTACACATACGGGGCAAGTTCGCACACCACCTTCGCACCGCTGGCCCCTCCACCTGCACCTATCCAGGATCTCCCCATATTATGTCTCACAACCACACGTGATTCTTCAGTGACGTCAGTAAAGCTTCAATTGAAAAATATTGCCATATACACAAAAGAGAATACATATATATGTGCGTGTGTGTGTGTGTGTGTGTGCGCGTATATACGAAAAGCTCAAGAAATATTCACAAATGACTGGGGTGAAAGTCCCCTCGTGCTCTTCATAATTCACATGAGAATTTCTCTCTTCCCACTCTTGCTTGATCCTGGCATCATTTCCATAGGGGACAGAGCCATCCCTCCATCCTCCATGGGCCCCAAGGGGTGGCCAGGATTGGGTGACAGGGACCAATGAAGCCAGAAGACCTGTGCCCCGAGGTCACACAGAGTCCCCAGTGGCACATCTAGCACATGTGGGTGTTCTGGGCCACATCCCAGAAATGGCCCTGGGCTGGCCCTAAGCTGACCCTGGGGACCTCAACCTAATTTGAAGTCCACAGGGTCCCTCAAGGGCAGAGACCACAGGTGGGCAGGGTCATTCCCTGACAACTCCGCGCTGAGACTCACAGCTCCTGTCCAGCCAGATGGGTCAGGAGCAGGTCTTAGTTCACTTCCAAGTCCAAGTCTGTGAAGAGCAAGGGAGGGACAGAGAGAACATCAAGCTGGCCATGTACTTGCTACGGGCCAGGCACTGGGTTTGTGTAGAGACTCGTACTTGATGCTCACATCAACCTATTGAGGTTCCTTAGACCCTCCTCCAAATCACCCCGCTGAAGGCCAAGTCCCATAATAGGCTCTTTCTCACACCCTCTTACCAAGCTTGCCTGGCTCCCTGCGGTGTGTGTGTGTTCTCTCGCTCAAGGTCAATGAGGAGTCAACCTAACTGTTCAACTTGTCCTGGTGGCTCTGGCTGGAGGTCCCGGGTTCCAGGGGGTGGGGCTGTGCCATTGGGCACCTGGGAGAGGCTTCCCTCTGGTTTGGGAGATGACTTAGACTCCGGGAACCCAGACCGCCCCTCTACCTTTACCTCCTTTTTTATAGAGATGAGGTGTGGCTCCAGCTCAGAGTCCCAGCAGGCCATGGGGATGGGTGGGGGTGGGGAGTGGAATTCGGTGCTGTTGTTTCATGGCAAGGTTATGGTTACCTTCTACTTCATCAACAGCTACCCTCTTTCCATTTACAATAACTATTTCAAGATCCCCCTCAAGGGGAGCCTGGGTGGCTCTGTGGGTTGAGCATCTGACTTCCGCTCAGGTCATGATCTCGCAGTTCATGAGTCTGAGCCCTGCATCGGGCTCTGCTCTGACAGCACACAGCCTGGTTAGGATTCTCTCTCTCCCTCTCTCTCTGCCTCTTCCCTGCTGGCTTGTGCACGCACACACTCTCTCTCAAAAAATAAACATTTTTAAAATAATCATTTTATATTAACTATATATTGAAATGATAATATTTACACTGGGTTCAATAACATACATTAAAAATAATTGCACTTTTTAAAGAAAACTTTCTTTAATGTGCCGACCTGAACATTTAACACAAACCTGTGGCTCACGCTACGTTCCCATTGGCTAGCACTGTTCTAGATGGTTCTCAGACCTGCCGGTTGGAAGCTTTGGGACAGCCTCCTCCTGCCAGGGCACACCCTGATCCTAACTCCTCTCTCCTTCTCAAGTCCCAGCTAGGGTCAGTCAGATTTGTTCCAGAGAGGTGGCCCAGTGGAGTATGGAGGAAGGCTGGGGGACAACGAAGGAGGAGGCCAACTTGGGGGGCTGCCCGAGTCCGGGGGAGGAAGAGGGGGTGTTGAGCCAGGCCCAGGCAGTGGAATGGGTTGGGGGGGGGTGGATATTAGTGGGTATTTAGGATCTGCTGTAGATGTGGATAGTGGTGGGGGGAGGCGAGGTGACTCCTCAGTAACTATGACATCTATCACCATGGAGACGAAGAAACAGACCGACCCCCTCATGCCTTCCAGCTGCCCCAGAGTGACATCTGGACTTTCCACTAGGAACACCATCACCTGAGAGTTTTCACCACACCACAGAGAGGGGCCAGATCGTTTTAAATAAACTACAAGAACCTGGGCCAGCACATCTCACCTGTGACTCCCCACTCCCTGTGGTCAGCTGCCCTGCTCACTGCCCCGGGCACAGGGGGCACCGTTTCATCCTGTGGGGGCCCAGCCCATCTGGTCAAGCCACTAGGGGTGCACCCAGGTGAGACCTTGAAGCAAGTACTTCTGTCTCCGTGGTTCTCATCAGCTGGGTTCCAGAGAACCCCCGAAGTGAAGCCCAGAGGCGGCTTGGCAGAGGTTGCCTGTGTGCATGGGGAAGCATGTTGGGGAGGGGGGGGTTGCATGGCTGGAGGCAAACCCCAGTTAAAACATCCAGGCTCCTTCCCTCCCAGGTCATGTCATACAAGCAAATGCACGGGCGAAAGGCAGACCCCCAAATATTTACAGATATTTATGGATGAGAAATAGCATGAATGGTCACATAAGGAGCACTGGGACCCACCGGATGCTGGCTTAGAAGGCACGCTCAGCCAGGGAGGGGGATGTCAGGGAGGTTAATGTTATTTCAGCCCACCAAGTACAGTGGGAAGAGGTCTGCAGTCAGCCAGACAGGAACTTGAATCCCAGGTCCTCACCTCCTGGCTGGGCAGCCCTGGACAAAGTACTTGACCGCGCTGAGCCTCAGTTTCCTCATCAGTAAAATAGGGATAATAATATGCCTTTATAGGACCGTGGGGAAGGTTAAATGAGGGAACATACACAAAACCCCGACAGGAGCACGGTTATCGATAGTCTTCATCCTTCTGATGCCGAGTAAGGTCTGCTGCCCAGGGCAAGGGTCAGGGCCAAGCAATGGCCCAGAGAGATCCAACTTGCTCTGGATGTCCAGAGAGATCCAACTTGCTCTGCTCAGCTGCTGCGCATCAGAATCACCTGGTAGCCTCTCCCACATCTGGCGGCCTGGGGGCCACATTATTTGATTCAGTGGGGCCTGGGCTGCTCTATTTTTTTTTTTTTTTTCAGTTTATCTATTTATTTCGAGAGAGACAGAGACAGCGCCAGTGGGGGAGGGGCAGAGAGAGAGGGAGCAAGAGAAAGTCCCAAGCAGACTCAGTGATATCAGTGCAGAGCCGGATGTGGGGCTCGAACCCACGAAGGAACGGGCAGATCATGACCTCAGCTGAAACCAAGAATCTGACGCTTAAGCTTAACCAACTGAGCCATCCAGGCGCCCCTGGGCTGCTCTATTTTTATAAAGCTCCTCAGTAGATTTGACAGTGCAGCCAAGATTTAGAGGGCTCATCGCACCAAATGGGAAGTTCTAGACCTTGTCTGTGGGAGGAAGGGCTCTCAGGTTCTCAATCTCCCTCCCCGCCTCCCTCCTAGAGAGGCTGCCTCAGGGCCAAAGTCTGGGTCAGCTGGGGGGATACGGAGAGTTGCTCAGATGTGGGGCTGATTGCCCCCCACCCCCAGCCCTGTCCTGGGGACAGCAGCGCAGGCGGCTCACTGAGCAACCACTCCTCATTGCTTGCTCTATTTCCATCACTTGAGACAGATGGCAGGAAATGGCGGTGGGCGTCGTGTCGTGCAGGCCCCAGGGATTTGGGGTGGGGAGGCTTTGGGGAGCCTCGATTCTCCACCCACCCCTGGGTACCTACAGATGCAGGCCAGGCAACCAGCCTTGTGAGGGGGGAGCTGAGACTGTCCTGAGTCCCTGCCAACACTTGCACACGCACGCACGCACGCACTGGAGCAGGGGAGGGGAGGGCTGGGTCGTCCCTGCCCTTCCTCTGATGGCTGCCACCTGGGCTAGGACACAAGCTCCCCACCTGACCCTTGCTGTGTAGGCAATGAGGGTGTCCCATTAACTCAGGGTGGACTTGACCTGATCACTGACAGCATTCTCCTGCTGGAGTGCCCTTCCCAGGCTCTGCTTGGGATTCAGAAAATAGTAACATTGACACTCCAACCATTTATGGAGCTCTTGCTATATGCCCGGGCTGTGCTAAACAGGCTGGTGTAGGATCTCATTTATCTAGGAGGTGGATGATATTTCCTGCAAGAAAATGAGGAGACCATGGCACAGAGCAGCTAACTAACTTGTCCAAGGACGCACAGCTAATGCATGAAGGGGCTGGATATGAGCCCAGATCTTCCTGATGCAGAGCCAGGTTAACAGCCGATAAGGTGCAGCCATGTTATCGCCCCAGGCCACCATCGTCTCCTGGCCAGGGCCCTTTGAATACCAAATAGTGGAGACGGGGCTCTGTTCTGTAACAAGCCAGTGGGCATATGTGTGTACATATGGGATGGGGCATGAGATCTGCCTCCTGGCGCTTTTTCTAGTGTCCCCCCCGACCTTTACCCCCAGCCTCCACTGGGCAGCACAAGGTACCGACCTCGGGGGAGGGCCCAGCACAGGCTATGAGTGTATCTAGGCCCAAATGGGGACGGACCCTGCCCAAGCTCACAGGGTCAATTGGGTGGAGTTGGCCATAGAGTGCCCATCTTGAGAGAGGATCTTAAAACAGAGTCAGGGTGGGCTGGGCACAGGGGCATTGGCACCAGCAGCAGGTGGACTCGGGTTTACCCCTTGCTTGCCCTGGAGGTGCGTGCCAAGGGGCGGGGGCAGAGCTGGAGATGAGGCCAGTGAAGACCCGTGTGGGCTTTGCCTGGCTGAGCACGGCACAGGCCCATGCCTTTGGGGTCGGCGGGGGGGAGGGGGGGTGCTGGACAGAGACATGAGGCAGGAGACCAGAGAGGAGAGGCTGGGCCAACTGGGAGGTGGGACAGGCCCCCTCTCGGCTGTCCCGCCAAAGCTCAGCTTAGTTCCCCCTCTCCAACTCTGGCACCTGCCAGCCCCCTTGGTTCTCTCCCTGTCATGTGGCTGCTTTGTGGCACTCTAGGAGGGGGGCTGATCGCAGCTGACAGATGCACCTGTTCAAGGGAAACATCAGTCAGCTGGGGATGGGGAGCTGGGTGGGGGCACAGTACACAGCGACTTACCCCCCACTATGCCCTCCTTCCTGTCCTGTTTCCTTCCTGCCCTTTGTCTGGAGGACCAGCTAAGAGGACTTGCCAAGTTCTCTCTCCTCTTCTTTCTTTGCCTTGGAAACTAAGGTTGCCCTTCTCCCTCACAGAGGCCACATTCAGGGCTCCACAGCTGCTCCTGGGCGTCACCAGAGATGCCTTGGAGTGGGGTAGGGAGAGCAGATGGGCCCCACGCCAGCCTGAATCAGCTGAGCACCTCCCACTCTTGTGGAAGATTTTGATAAGAAAAGGGATCCTGATTTCGAAAGATTGGGATCCTTTCCTTTGCAGTTCTGGATCTGCAGCCCGGAAAGGGACCTAGGGCTGGCTCAAGGTCACATGGCTAAACCAGGGGACGTGGCCAGGGGTGGGGTCTGGCTTGTGTGCTCACTGAAGTTTTCAGAAGTAACAATGGGCCACAAACCCATGGAGCCAGCCCCCAGCTGGGATGGGGCACTCCCCCAGCTTCCTGCTTACAAGAATGCCACTCTCCCTTTGTAGTCTTTTCCCAGGACGTCCCCAGCCCTCCCACCAAGCCCTAGGGAACTAGGCTTTGGAGTAAGAGGGAGCAGGATTCAAATTCCAGCTATAACACATTTCAGCTTGCAATCTAGGGCAGGCCTCAGTTTCCTCATCTATAAAGTGGGTACAATACCAAGAGCTACCTTGTGGGCTGCACGGGGGTCCAGGGAGATAATGCAGGTGCAGGCCCTGCTGGAGAGGCCAGGCAGGGAGAAGCCGCCACCTCAGCGATCCTGCCCCTCAACCCTGCCCTTCTCTCAGACTCCACCTGGGCAACAGGGGCACTTTGCACCCTATCTCAATTCGGGGCTTTGATCTCTATCTTTGAAAGTGGGTGAGCAAATTCGGGCCCACCTCCCGTAAGTGGCCTGCAAGAAGGTTGGAAGCTGGGCAGATAGCTGTTCCTATTGCATAGGCCGAGCCACGAAGACATCACTCCCTGAAAACCTAGGACGGCAGCTCGTGCCTGCCACGGGAGACCCTGTGGTTCTGTTTGTTCCTTTCCCCTAAGAGCTCGTGGGGTTCACACTGCACAGGCTGCTCCCCTCTCTGAGCCTCAGTGTCTGCAGAAGGGGAAGGGGCAGTGCCTGCCCCCCTGGGGCGTCGTAAGGATCCACAAAGGACTGGGTAGTGCATGGAGAGGCTAAGGGACCCATGGGGTGTTATTGGGGGCAGCCACTGACCATGACTGACAGGCAGCTGAGGGCAAAGGAGTCGGGCCAACACCAGCCTGTGCTCTGAACTGCGGTCCCGGCTAGAGAGGAAGATTATTTTCCCCAGTCCCCCTGTTGACCTTGGTGAGGGACTCAGTGGTGGCTTCCCTTGGGACCTCTGTCCCTGCCTGGCACCCGTTCCAGTCTCTGGCCAGGCCATCCACAGGAAGGCCACCGGCAGGCATAAGGCACAGTGAGATCCACAGGGGCCTGGGAGCCTGCCGGACTCTGCTCACCAGGCAGGGGAAGGGAGGGAGTGACCGCCGGCAGGTAGGGCCAGCAGAGGAAAGGAAGGACTGTCTCCCGTTTGGTGGATGGAGCAGGCTTGCGTGCACCTGTGTGCGGCCTGAGTCTAGAAACCCCTCCCGCTGTGTGCGGGCTGGTCGTGCGTGCAGCACAAGCCAGCTATGGGCGCAGTGACAGGGCACGCTTGTGTGGTGCGTACTATGCCTGCACAGGACCAGTGCTGGCTGTGGCGTGTGTGGTGAGTGCAGAGCACATATGCCAGTGACAAGGCACTAAGTTTCTCCGCTTTTGCCCTGGAGGCTGCTGGGGGGATCCGCGATGACAGGAGAGAAAGCATCTTTCAACGCGCCCTGTCACCATGCTTGAAGGGTTTCATGTCATCACCGCTGCTGGTCCTCCTGTCGCCCCTGGGAGCTGGATCAGAGAGGCCAGGGGTGGCCCAGGCTCTGGGGAAGTGTGGCCTGGAACTCTGGGCTGCTTGTCCTCATGGGTGAAAGAGAGGCAGGAATCCACCTCTGGGGGACGGGGCGGTGGGGGGAGGTGAAGGTCGGGGGAGAGCGCAAGATGTCAACCCAATGTCTATCCTTCCTTGCTCACAAGACCCTGATTTTATTTGAGTCATTTTGCCCGTCCTTCTCTCTACTTCCTGCTGCCTACATGTGCTGGCTGGAGCTCCAGCAGCCATGTTGGACTTTAAGGTAACCTCAAGAATGGAAGCCAGTGAGACAGATGGAGCCTGAGTCCCTGCTGGCCGTGGGGTCTCCGTGCCAGCCCTCTGTTGCCTCCCTCTGGACTTGAGCCTGAGAGAGAAACGTGACCAACCCTGTTCAAACCTCTGTTAGTCGGGGTGCTCTGCTATGAGCGGCCAGATCCAAGCCTGACGCCTCTTCCTTCTTCCCAAGCAAGACTGTCCCAAACATGTGAGGAGCTTGTAAGGCATCAGGACAGATTTTTCTGAGTGTGGGATTCTGGGATTCAGCTTGTTTTCCTTTCCCTCCTTCTTCACTTAGTCTTCAGCCTCCCAATACTCTGCGACTAGCTCTTGAGCTCTATCCCAGGCATATTCCTCGCCTGCTCTCTTCCAACCTCCCAGCAGCCCCGCAGAGTGGGAACTATTAGCATGTGTCCCTGTTAGGGGGCTCCTAAGCCCCGCGGGAAGTGGCGTTCATGAATTATTTGAACAATTAAAAGATGTATTCATGCCCCTGCCTTCAAGCCTAGGCCACCCCCTCCCAGCACTCAGCCTTCCCCCACCGGTGGCGAAGGGCTGGGGGCCCAGGCTCAGGGTCAGCGGCCCTGGCACTTGCCCCAGGGACCCAACTGAGCAGGACCAGCCACCTGCCTGACCCCAAGCTCCTCCTCTGTCCAACTTCTATGCCACAATCACCTAAAGCCTCTCCAGTCCACAGGGGGCCCCAGAAGTCTAGCCTCCCAGACAGGACAGCCCAACATTTACTTTTCCAAAAGTGACCCTACAGGGGACAACAGGGCTCGAGGTCAAAGGAGGAAGCACAGCAGGGCTCCCCGGTCCGGGGCCACCCTCGGAAGCCCTCGCTCCCCACCCCTGAGCGAGCCCCCAGCCCCTCCGGCGCCTACCTTCGCCCGCTGCATCCTGGGCGCTGAAGGAAACTGTTGCCGGCCTCCCCTCTTCGCAGCTGAGAACAGGACTGCCGGGCCGGCTGGCAGCTGCCTCATGTTTGCTTGGACCCAGACGTAATTGCTACGGGCGGCTCCTCGCCCGCCCCCTGCCCACCCCTCCCTCCCCGCCTGCTTCTCCCCGCTCCACCCCTTCTGCTCTGCCTCCTGCCTCTCTCAATCCCTCTCCCTCCCTCCCTCTCACTCTCTTTCCCGCCCTCCCCCTCTCTCCCTCTCTCCCTCCCCACCCCTCTCTGATAATTCTCAGTCCCCCTCCCAGGCTCTCTGTCCCACTCTGGGTATAAATGGTTCCTAATCCTTCCCTCTGAGCCTGCTGAAGCCCCTTTTGCCTGGCTCTTGGCTCTCCCCTCTGCTCCTGTTGCGAGGCTGGCGTCTCTCTCTCTCTGCCTCCCCCGCTGTCTATCTCTTTCTCTAACGCACACACCCTCTGCTCCCCTACCTTGGTCACAGGAGGGTGGAGTGGTGGGTGCAGAGAGCCTCCGCTGGGAGCGGAGGGGGGGCGGAAGGAGAGCTCCAGCGCTGACGGGGTGTTGGGCAGGGAGCCTGGAGAGCCTCCCCTAAGGCATTTCCAGAACAGGCCAGCCCCTCCCCTCCCTGCTTCCCCCACACAGAGACAACCTCGGGTCATCTTAGGGGATATGGGCTGCGAAGAGGGATCTGGCTCCACCAAGGCTTGGGGTCTTCCTGGTGCCCCTCCAGCTGCCCTGCAGACATCCTCCGGCCACCCCCTGGTGCTGGGGCATCCTTTCTAGGGACATCATTCTGGGTCGCTGGGTTGGAAGTGGCCGCCCTGATGGGGGCTCATCACTGGAACGGGTGACAGCCACCATGACCACATTATGTGGGTCACACACAGGGGTCCTTCCAGCTCTTTCGTGTGTCCCTCCACTTTCAACTGCCTCCCTTTTACCCCACATGGGGCCTTGCAGTGGGGAGCCCTCCTGAGCTCCTTATATTGCCAAGACAGCCTGTCTCTCCAGGGCCTGTCCTCTGTCCCCAGCTGGGTCCGAGGTTGGGACCACATCAGGGAGGCTGGGGGACCTTGCCAGATCTACTGCGAGATGGCGGAAGTGGAGGAAGGGGGTGAGGGTCCCTGAGTTGGGGAGGGGATCCTTCCTGCCCCTCAGGAGGGCAGAGTCCTGGCCACTTGCTCAGTCCCGGGAAACCACCCAGGAGCCAGGTGCCCAAAACCTCCGCCAAGTTTCCCTTTTCTGCACCCCGAGGAGTCAGCCTGTGCCAGTGGTTCCCATGGAAACAGAGCCTGAGACACCCCCCTCCTTTGCAGCATGCATGGGAGCACTTGCCCTCCCTTCTCTTTTTTTCTTTTCCTTTTTTTTTTTTTTTTTTTAGCCAGCCAATTAGCTCCAACTTTCAGATCCTCTGGGGAGGAAAATAGTCTGGAGCTGTTGACCCACTGAGGCAAGAAAGACTGCTTCCGGCACAGGAGACAGCCCAGGGGTCCTGTCCTGCCGGACAGGCTGGACCTCAGGCCAGGAGCCCCAGGAAGAGGGTGAGAGGCTGTCTGTCAGGGGCCAGGCTCTCTGGGGCCAAGTCCTTGCGCGCTCCACCTGTATTCTGAGAAAGCGCCCACAAGCAGGGACTCACTGAACATTCTGTCTTCACAGTGGCCTTGGGAGGAAGGCCATTATCTCACTTTGCAGATGATGAAAGAGAGACCCAAAAAAGTTACAGGATTGGCCCAGGGTCATAGGCTAGAAAGTGACAGAGCTGGTACACGGAGCCTGTTCCTTTCATCCCAACGTGACCAGGTGGATCCCGCCCCACCTTGTATGTTCCACACATTAGCTAGGAAACACCTACCACGTGGTCCAGGGTAGGCCTGGCCTTACCCGTGGCATCGTGTGAGGAGGCTGGACCAAAGAAGCCCCCTGGCCAGACCAGCACAGCCCTCCGCAGAATCACCCACATGCTACCTGGGACGCCCACTGAACTTTCACTACTCAGGATGCTTTCTTCCAAGGTAAGGAGCTTTGAGCTGCAAGAAAACAGGACAGCTGCCCTCCCCTGCCAGGCCCCCATGCCCACGGGCCTTGGGGACCTCCCACTGCAGCTGCCTGCTGGCAAGGACGCGTCCCTCACACAACACTCATTTGGACCACGTGTGCCCCTTCCTCCCCTCTCCCGCCCCCCATGCCCTGAGGGCTATTCCGGAGCCCCAGGCCCTTCCGGCTGGGTCCCTCCACTGGACCCTTGGGCAATGCAGGAATGAGACAGGGCAGGAGGCAATGGAGCTGGAGGACGTCCAGGAGCAGGGCTCCTCGCTGGGCCTCAGCAGGGCCGAGGCACGGGCTGGCGGGCATGGGGCACCGGCAAATTTTCCCCAGGAGGGAGTCTGGGAGTTTCCAAAGATTCTTTGGCAGTGTATCAGACCCAAAAAAGGTGAAGAAAGGTTGCAAGACAGCCTCACCTTGTGGGCTGCAGACACTTCAGCCTGACAGATTTCAGCTGTGGTTTTCCTCACGTTGGCCCGGAGGAAGGGGAACCCAAGGATGGGGGAATTTGGAAGGGGGAAAGGAAGGGATCATTGTAAGCCCTGGGGAAGGCTGCTTCGTTGGGTTACATTTGAGAGGAGGCAGTGGTGAGCACCTTCAGGTGGCCAGTCCCACCTTGGTAAGGGACTCACCCCACCTCTGCCCGGGAGTCTTGGGGTCTTTTGGACCTTCCTCAGTTGTTGCTCACAATTCTCTCCACTCCAGTCCCAAGTTCAAAGCCCTCATCCCTGGGCGCTCCCAACCTGACTCCATGGAACCCCCAGTCTATATCTTTTTCCCTTGGCCCTTTTTTGGGGGGCCCCTGGTTCTGCCGGCCCCTGGTCAAGGGGTGGTGCAGGGAGAGAGAGAGAGAGAGAGAGAGAGAGAAAGAGATTGAGATCCTCAGTACAGTTTCAGGGTTTGGGCCCTCACCCCACCGAGAGCCTCTGTCTGTGAGCAAGGTCCCCCTGGGTGGAGATGAGTCTCGCCACACCTGTGGAATCCCCACCTTACAGGCGTTCAAGAAATGTCGGCTGCCCCCCTGGTCGCCACAGCACTCAGGGTGTCACCATGACGCTGAGCCAGCACAGCTATGGAATTGCAAAGCTACCGTCACCTTATTTGTGTCTTCCACGGGTCCTTGAAATCTCTTCTGCTGCCCACCCTCCGGCGGTGGGATGGAAACCCGGGGGGCCCAGGAAGCTGCTTGGTGGGGAGATGCCACGGTTCTCCATCACTTCACCTGGCGGTAGGGTGGCGCCCGTGGTTGGCAGGTGGCGGGGGCTGTGACTGGGCAGGAACAGGAGCCGGCCTGGAAACGCGCTCTGGTTTGGGAGGTTTAACGCTGTACCTGTCCTCCTGCAGGCAACTCCACGGGGCCCCAGAGCCAGGCCACCCCCCTGACTGGGCTCTCATGTGGGCCCCAGGGGGCTCTCGGCGGCAGCTCACATTCCTGTCCCTGGTCGGTTCACTCCTCAGGCAGCCTCCTGGGACCTGGCCTGAGAGCCCACACTGACCCCCTCGCACGGTCCGTCACCTGGGCCAGCAGGCCTCTCTTTGGCTCTGCGGGCAAAGCAGCCAGCCTGTCTTCTGCTCTCTAGAGTGTGCAGGTGGAGGTGAGACATCAGTCCACTGGATTTCCCAAATTGCAGGGGACACTGTGAAGCTCTCTCTGAAGCTTGAAGCGAAGGGTGGGCATCCCACACCCTCCTCGGACTTAGTTCACCTCAACATCTCCCTGGTCTAACCTCAGCAATGGACTCTTGGGTGTCCTCAGTGTGGCGAGGGTTCGGGTCACCGAAATTCTGCATCACTCGTGGGCGGAGGTCAGGGCTGGGGTGGGGTCATCTCTGCACACGCCCCACTTTCCTCTCGGGTACAGCAGTGTTTGGTCAGCATTTGCAAGCTGGGGGAGTGTGACTGCTCACTGCTCCAGGAGCGGCACAGTCAGGAAGTTCACGGAAGGATGGGGGACCAGGAGGAAGAGGCTTCAATCCGGTAGCACATGGTATGTGGGCCAGGCTGGCCACCGACCTCCCAGTTCAGTCCGTGGAGTTTAGGCCTGGGCAGACTGAGCACTAGGAGAGAAAAGCAGGTCCTGACTCTGGGAGGGTGGAGAAGAGGGACACTGGCCACGGTCCCCCGGAGCCGGGCCTCAGGTTGACCCCATTCAGATACTGCCTGAAATGCCACCATCAGTTGATGCCTTGGGTTAAGCTGTGCCCCCTCTACTCAGCTCATCCCCAGTCTCCCTGCCTTAGTTTTCTCACCCATAAATAGGTCAATAACTGCCTGCATCTGAGTCGATTCATGTGAAGTGCTTAGCACACTTCCTAGTTCATACTCAGAAACTCAGTACATGTTAACTCTCTTTGTCCCCTCAGGTAGCCTGGGCTGGCCCCTAGCCATGTGGCCCGTCCTTTGCACACTGGAGCCAGCTGAAACTGTCCTGGCCAGCCACCTGGGACCTCAGACGGCCTGGCCCATGTGGCATTTCTTTGGCAGAATCTGGCACTCGTGGCCCACGGGGCCTGTGCTCTGGGATGGCCAGGCTGGAGCATCTGGCAGAACTCCCAGGGCCTCCCATCTGTCATCCCTGCTGCCACAGGGACAGCAAGGACACTTGGATCAAATCTCCTTGGAGACAGGGCCTCCCTCCCACACACACCCTTGGGGAATGGGGACCGGCAGCATGCCCAGAAGGAAACCTCCAGGGCCACCAGGATCAGGGGACCTGAACCCAAAGTCTGGCTTTAACTTGTGAGACCTTGAGTCAGCCACATAGCTTTCCAGAGCTTCATTTGCTCAACAGTGAAACAAGGATGAAAGTCCCCATTGCCTTCAGGGAACATCGTGAAAAGTGAGAATGAGACCACAAAGGGGCTTTGTTTCACACGTAAAGTAGGATTAGCATTTTGGGATCCCAGCATTTTAAAACTGGGAGAATATGTAATATATTGTTCTCTGTGGCTATTTTGGTCTCTCTGTCACCTGCTGAGTGCCACCCCCATCCCCAGTTACCAGAGCCTACAGTGATATTCTCCAAACTAATCTCCTTTGGACAGTCAGTGTTCAATTGGCTGGGCCCAGGTTTCTGGATTCTAAATTCAAATGCAGCCTTTCCCAAGTCGTGGCGGGGGGCGGCGGGAATCCGTTAATTTTGCAGAACTACTACTTCTGATCAGGGTGAACTAGGTCATTTGGCCTGAATTCTCAACTAAAGACAACTTAAAATCTACTCAAAATATATTTTTTCTAAAAAAAAAGTTTGATTGGGGGTATCAGAGAACAAACAAGGGAGTAAAGAATCAGAGACAAGATCTGGGAAAAGAAGGAAACCCAGAGACACGTGGCTTTGGGGCTCCTTCCTCCTTGGGAGGACCACTGACCCCAGAAGACACTCCAAAGGTGCTGAGCAGAGCTGTTAGCCTCTGGGACTAAGGAGGTAAAAACTAGGCCCACCAAGAGGAGGGGGTGCCTGGCAAATCTTTCATGCTTTGGGTTGGGACCCCAGGGGAATTCACCCCCAGAAAACAAATGAGCCGGAACTAGACCAGCACTCCAAGGGACTGCAAATCATCTCAGTCCTGAAAGTAGATTAAAACAACCGTGGTTTGCTAAATCCCAAGCCGTCCGCCAGATGTAAACGTAACCCTCATGGAGGTAGACTAACTTCATTCTATGCCTCAGATTCTTTCTACAGGTTTTCCGATAGAATGGGTGGCGTTCAGTCGAAAATCGCCACGTATGTGAGGAGACAGACAAAACTAACAAAAACCAAGGGAAACAACAGACGCTAGAAATAGACTCAAAGAGGATCCGTATCAGGGAGTTATTAAAATAACTATGTGCAGCATGCCCACATATGTGAAGGACAAGGTAGAGAGCTTTGCTGGAGAACCAGAAATGATTTTTAATCGTCCTCTTTCTATTTTTATCCCATCAACTTCATTCTTAACATGCAGGGTGCCACGGTTCCCCTGCAGAGGCCAACGGATGAGAGACAAGGCAAAGAAGCTTCGGGGAAAAGCCAAAAAGAAGCAACTGTGCTACATTCAAGGATGCCTGTCTGGAGTGTGCTTGCAATAATGACAGCGCGTTGTACATGCACCGTCCTACTTTCTAGTAGCAAATCCATTGCTGCTCTGTAAGATGCAATTGAACATAGACACCCTCCAAAACTCAGCAGACTACAATCTTAAGGGGCTTTGCGCCTTTGAACAGGGACCCATCTCCCTCCTCCCTTGTACCTGCCAAGACCCAGCTCGGCCCCTGGCCCAGAACAGTCATGGCAAAAAAAAAAAAAAAAAAAAAAGCAAAGCAGCATTTGAGCACTTGTTTTGTGGCAGACTCCTGCTAAGGGCTTTCCATGCAATGTCACAGCTCTAGGAGCTGGTTGTGACTACTCTTTCCATTTTGCAAATGGAGAAGCTGAGGTCTAGGGAACACACATAACATGTTCAAGGTGTCCTGGCCAACTAGCGTTAAAGCCAGGATGTGCGCCCAGGTCTGCCTGCTCCCAGAGTGGGTCCCACTCCCCACCTGCTGATTGCTGGGGTGATCCTGGATGTCTATGGTCAGAGGAGGCCTTGGTTTCTCCTCTCCAAAAAAACTCGCCAAACACCAGGCTGTAGCCTGGGAAAGCTGGTGTTAAAGATCCAAGGCCAAGGCTTAGGAAGTGAGAACACTTCCATGGATCCGAGGTTCTGTCCATCTCTTCTCTCTCCTCCTCCCTTTCCCTGTTTCTAGAACTCAGCATCCAGCATGCAGAGAGGGCACAGGGATGGACTAGGGATAACCCTAGGCCACATGCATAGGATAGAAGGAGTAAGGGCCACAGGGAAAAATCCTGTTGTGGTCACCAGATCTCTTCCGGGAAAGCTGGGTGGGGACTGTCGAAGAGGCTGCTTTCTGGGGTCCCAAGTCCCTTCCTAGAAAACCAGTGCTCGGAGAGGAACTGCAGGACAAATAGCACTATTTCCAACCTAGGGTACGGGCAAGGGGCTCAGCCTTCAAACAGACCTCCTTCGCCCCACTGGGGGGCCAGAAATCCAGGTCAGGACCTATGGAGGGTCCAGGTCCCTAGAAGTGGAGGGCTCGAGAGCTGTGAGGCAGAGCCCTGGTGGCCCCTGGCCTACTTGGTGGCTTTACCTGATTAGTTTGGTTGGGCAGGAGGGGGTCCCTGGGTACCAGCAAGGTAGCGGGATAAGGTAGAGAGGGGACAAAGTGGGGAAAAGGGCTTCCCTGGGGAGAGGACATAAGGGCTGGAGCAGAGTGAAGCTGGGACAGGTGGGCGGGTCAGATGAGGAAAAGGAGCAGGAGCTTAGAGAGGAGTGGACAGGGGGCGGGGCAGATGGTGACAGAATGGGGTTGGGCGGGGCCTCGTCGTCTCACCCCGGGGGCTGAGGAAGGGGTTCCAATAGATGGAGAACAGGCTCTTCCTGGTGCTAATATATTGCAGCGAGGAGGGTAAGGGACCGACACCTGGAAGAACCTGTTGGCTCCTGTAGCTCACCAAAAGTCACGTGTACATTTGAGAATGAAAAAAGGGGTCCATGAGCAGCAAGGGGGTGGGAAAGAAATGGGCAAAATGGGGTCAGGTAACTGGAGTTGAGGGACAATCCAGGCCTGATGCCAGTCTGGGCTCAGAGCAAGAGCAACGGCGTCCTCTGGTCCAGTCCGAGTCAAAGGGGAGGGAGGCAGGCGGCATCAGGCATCACCGAGCAGCCAGCAAACATCCCTGTTATGGATTAAGAGCCAAACGGGTGAGGCGGGGGCGGGGGGCAGGGCTCAGGCTGGGTGGGCCAGATCCAACACTCGGACCCTGTCAAGTCCCAGAACATTCCCTCCCTCCTGGGCCCTAGAGACCCCGAGTCCCACACCCTTCCTTTCCCTTCTTCCCCCCACTCCTGGCACTCACCTACTGGGGTCCTACAGCCTCAGGGAGGTGACCCGGGGGATGCGGAAGAGCTGAGTCTCCTCAGAACTGGTGGAGCTGTGACGTCGCAGAAAGAGTGAGTGAGCACCCAGGCACAGACCCTTGGCCCTGACGCAGGGACAAGCCCAGAGCCCCGATTTTCCGGCTGCAGAAGCTCTCCAGGGGGTAGGAAGAGTTCCTAAAAGCAGAGGCTGGGTAGATGTGTTTGCAACAAGAAGGATGTGGGCAGACATACGAAAGAACTTTCTGGACCTGGAGTGCCTCAGAGGGTGTGACTCTTCAGGGCTAGGCATGAGCCTCCTCAGCCTGGGAGGCCTCAGGAGGGGGTGTGCCGGGGCGTAGAACCCAGCAACTAGAAGGACGCCTTCCTGGACCCCTGATGTCCCCTCCTCAGTACCTGGCAGCCTCCTCACCTGAGGCGTTTCCAAATGGGACGAAAGTATTTGGAGGTCTTGACGGCAAAGATGATGCTGGGGATCAGGAAGAAGGTGCACCATGCCAGGCAGAACCAGAAGGCATTCTAGAACAGAGGCTGTGAGGTCAGCTTGCTGTGGCTCGGCAGCAAAGTCTTCCCACCCTGCTCTGTACCCTTAGTCCTCCCATTGACTCCATGAGGGGTGCGGGCTGAGGGGAAGGGCTGGTGGGCAGGCCTGGAGGCAAGAGTCCTGCTTCACCTCGTGCCCTGCTCACGCCGCCCCTCCGATTGGGGCCTCCACGTCCACGAGCCCTGATGAGCTTGAGGCACTCACCCAGGGGTCAGCGATCATGTCACACAGGATCACACGGCCATTGTCCAGGGCTCGGGAGAGAGGCTGGCAGGTGGCAATGTGCTGAGTCACCTGTGGGGTCAACATGAGGCAGGTACATGCAGAGACACTCAGACCCACAGGTATACACCCCATATTCAGAGAAAGAGGTTGACAGGAACAGAGTTAGGTCCAGGGACCCCGTAGGGAGCCACTGCACAGTTTGTACGGACACATGGATGCAGGGACATAGAGATGAGGACACATTGACATAGGCTCATTGCTCCACTCTTATCTTTTCCGTCCCATTCACCAGCCTCTGTTAAGCCCCTACTGTGTGCCCGGCACTGTGCACGCACACACACTCACTGCATACATGTGCACATACACACACACGTACTCAGGGTTGAACAAGACCCCACCTGCCTAGTGTGGGTGCCAGATAGCTTGCAGAGGCTGTGGTCAGCCCAGGCCTGCAGGAGGAGGTGCACTTGGAGAGCTGGACAAAGGGACCGGCATGAGGAAGGGTATGGTGACAAGGTGTGGATGGCATGTTCTAGAGAGCCAGGGCCAGCCCAGCTCACACTCAGGCCTCAGAGAGGGGCTGTGGCAGAGGCTGAGTGAACAGAACCCAGCCAGGAAGCAGGGGTGCAGATCTGGGAGTTTGGGCTCAATGCTGAAGGCCTAGGGCACCCCGAGGGGCTCTCGGGGCAGAGGAGGGATGTAACAGTGTGAAGAGCCGGTGGTGCTGGGAACCTGCTTGAGGCCAGGAGAGCTTGAGCCCCCACTCACCTCCTCTCTTACCCAGGCCACGTACTGGGAGAAGTAACCCATCTCTCGGGTCAGGAAACACTCACTTTCCTGCAGGACAGAGAGGAGTCCAGGACTGGCAGGTATTCCAGGAACCAGCAACCCCGCGCCCCATGCCGGACAGGGCAGGCCGAGCTGGCTTTCCTGGGAGCCACGGTGAGGGGACAGGGATGGAGAAGAAGCTCCATGTGCCTGAGTGCCTCAGCCCATCTCTGACTAGGAAGCAGCCCCCCTGCCTCTGCCCATCTACCACTCACATTCCTCAAGATACTGGTGGCCCAGGTAGGCAGCTGTCCTTTTAGGTAAGTGACATTGTCCAAGACACGAGAGGTCTCTGTCTGGGGGATTGAAGAGAAGAGAGGCTTAACTTAATGCCCTGTTTGTTCAGCGAGATGCTATGCATTCATTCACCCATTCATTCATTCAACGTGTAAAACACACATACTCACCTTAGCGGTGGGGGGTGGGGGGGTGGGGGTGGGGGTGGGTGTTAGGCCCTAAGGACACAGAGGCTAAAGATGGTGGTCTTTAAGGATCTGCTCATCCACCCCCATTTCTTCCCACCCTCTACCCTCAACCTCCAGTGGGACTGGGCAGAGCAGATGACATCCCAAGCCAACAAGGCCCTGACTTCCTCTTTCCCTCTGTTGCCCACCTGCTCTCCCTCCCCCTCCCCCTCCCCCTCCCCCTCCCCAGCAGCCACCTGGAGATTCGGGGCTGAGGATGCCAGGGCCCTGACAGTGAGGTTGAGGTTGGCCTGTGGAGAAGAGAGCAGGGATGGTTAAGGGAAGGGATGGGTAGAAAAGGAGCGTTTCCGGCCCTTCCTTCCTCTTTTACCCCTCCCTGCCTCTCCTCTTCCCCAGGTTCCAGGCTCCCTGGGCCTCCAAGCTTACCACAAGGCTCTGTTGGGGGAGGACCTTCTCCTGATAGAGGTTTTTGAGCCCTTGGGCTTCCTCTTGCAGCTGCTGCCCCAGCACAGAACTGCCCTGAGGGGAGACAGGGATGGGAATGGCACTCTGCCAGGGACAGCCCAGCCTTCGCCAACACATTCTTTACCCAGCTGTTCAGCCAGACATACTGAGAAGATGTGGAGAGTGCTGGGCTCAGAGGCAGAAAACCGAGGCCACCTTAAGCTCCTGGGCCTGATCCAGGTTTGGGGGCACTAAGCCCAAGTTCTAGGTCCACCCAGAGCTGACTAGGTGCTCCTAAGTCAGAGCCACAGAGGTTGTCTGAGCTGCAGTGGCATCTGCTGAGACAGGAATACTCCTTGTCTGCCCATCATGCAGAGTTGGTGTGGGGTCTATGTTTTGAAGAGAACTCTTTAAGCTTTAAATACTTATAAATACAAAATGCTATTTTTTTCCAATAGCGTGTAAGCTCCTCGAGGGCAACTATCGTGATATCTGGTCCGTCGCATTGTCCTCACACCTGTCCCAGCAGATTCCCTGAGCGGTGTGCACTAAGAAACGCTTGCCCAACTGTGTGATGTCAGAGCAGTTACTCCATGTGATCTGAGGTGGAAGATAATCTACTTCGCAGATGAAGAAACCGAGGCCTGGAAATGCTGAATGACCTGCCTACGGCCACACAGCCATTGGTGGTAGGTAGCTTGAGTCAGAACCGACTCTGCCAAGCTCTGAAGCCCAGCCAGGGGATCCAGAGCCTCAAAGGTCACTGGTGGGAGCCCTCAATCCCCTGTCCTTGCCTTCATGCCCTCCAAGCCCTCCCACAATCTCCCTCCTCCCAGGCCTCTCTCTGTCTGACTCCTGCCTGCCCAGTGGGGTCTCGGGTCTTTCTCACTTGGGTCCGGGCCAGTCCTTCCAGCTCCTGAGCCAGCTTCTCCACGTCGGTGTTCACCACAGGCTTCTGGATCTGGAGATAGACAGGAGAAGCCAAGAGGGGATGCACTATGGCTCCTCCAGCCCTGTACTGGGGTACAGTCTATTCAGAAGTACCCCAAACGAGCTGAATCTATTGTGACACGTTGGTCACAGTGGGTTTGACCTGAAACTGTAAAATAAATCAGGCATTTCCCATTAGGATAGAAGGGGAAAAAATGAGGCGCCCTCTGGTGTAACCCATCGAAGAGGCCTCCTCCCACCTGCATACTGTCCACAGCAGTGGGTTCAGGACCATGAACAGCGACACACGCTGCTGGGTGGGAGCACGTTCCTTCCGGCCCAGCCCAGATGGTGGCTCCAGGACAGGCTTGAGGCACATGGTGTGCAGACACCCCCAACAGGAAGAGGCCCCAGGGACGTGTGGAGAGGTGAAGGGAACATGGAGGGCTGTGATGAGACAATACACCACCCCCCACCCCAGCTCCTCTGCAAGCCCCTCTGTTCTTCCATGGTCTGGACTGAGGTGTTTCCTGCTGACCTGATCAAGGAAGGTGGAATAGTGGATGTTCTCCAGCCCACTGCTCTGCAGGGCTTCCAGGTCCCGGTGGGCGGCTGGGCTCAGCAGGTCCAGATTCTTCACGTCTATTTTAAGGTTCTGCAACTCCTGCTGCAGCTTGGCGGTATACTGAGGGGGTGGGGGACAGGGTGAGGGTGTGCCCAGTTGCTGAACCAGGACCCCAGAGCTGCTATCCTAGGTGAGGGGTCCCCAAGCTCTCAGGGCCCTCCTTCTGGATATCCAAGGCCCCCACCTTGGCTACTCCCAGCCCCAGACAGTCTCCCAGGAGGCCTCTGCTTCCCACCTGTCCCTACTCCAACCCACCCCCACCAAGACCTAGCTCTCCTCTGCAACTATCTGGCTCACGGACAGAAACACAGACCCTCTGGCAACCCAATATGAAATAGCTTCCCTGGCCCAACTTTATCACATCACCCTTGTTAAGGTCTTCAAAGTATCTGTTGTTCTGAAATTATTTGTGGGCTTGTTTATTGCCATCAGCTCCAGGAGAGTGGCAACTTGTCTGCCCATTCTGTACCAGCCCCTCAGTGTAGAGCAGAGGCTCACATGTGGCAGGCACAATACAAGTTTGTTGAGTGCGTACAAATGAGTGAATGAGTGGGGAAACACAATCACATTTCCAAGAGAGACCACAGTTTAAGGGGACTCTTGAGGGCACCTGGGTGGTTCAGTCGGTTAAGTGTCTGACTCTTGACTTCAGCTCACAGTTCGTGAGTTTAAGCCCCATGCCAGGCTCACCCTGACGGTGCAGCGCCTGCTTGGGATTCTGTCTCTCCCTCTCTCTCTGGTCCTTCCCTGCTTGCTTGTGTGCGCTCTCTCTCTCTCTCTCTCAAAATAAATAAACATTAAAAAACAAAAGGGGACTCTTGGCATTTTTCAACCATTGCTAGAAGAGACTGGGCATGAAATTCAGCCCCGATGTTTAACAGATGAGAAACTGAGGCTAGAGAGGAACATTCACTGGCCCAAGATTTCATAGCAAGTTAGCTAACAGAACCCAGCCCCGCTCACCCCTCCCTATCCTGCCACACTGCTTCCCTCTAATCCTTGAAGAGGCGGGGGTCCTATGGCAGTGTTTCAGGCACAAGGGTATACCTGACAGGTATAGCATAACAGACAGGTACACAGGAGAGGCTTGAAGGCGAGCAGAGCCCTCCTGGTGCCCTGGAAAGCACACCTTGTCATATTTATTTCTGCATCATCAGCTCGTTCTTATCTCCTTTGAAGACAAGTGCTCTTAAGGTCACATTTGGTGTGTTGCACATGGCCCTGAAGGACTGCCCAGTCCCTTTGAACCTGAAGCTCGTCCACACTATTCTGTGAGCTGGAACCTCCCCTGAGAACCATGACGTCCAGCTAGCAGAGCAGGGGCACCTTCTGCCCGGGTCCCCTGCTGCAGTCCTCCCTGGCCAGCCTTCATCCATGGGGCAGTAGCTCTGGCCTCACATTGGGATGTGGCTGCTCTGTGGACCTTTCGTCTGCCAGGGATGCAGAAAGGGGAGGCAGCTAAGGCAGTGTGCCAAGTACGCAAGATTACACTTTCAGACACGGAGTTGGAACTGAAATCTGAACCATTTGGCTATGCTACGCTGTGGGTTGAGAAGGGCTGGTGGATTTAAGAGGAGTTGGAAGGGTTTCTGGAGAGGAGGAGGGATCAGGAGTTAGCATGGTAGGAGTGTGGGTCAGGGGGAGAGGCAGGGGGGAGACACAGGGGTTTCCCAGGACATGCTTGGGAAAGGCTCCCCAGGGGCCTTGGGAGTCCAGGCGGCTCTCCCCACCTCACTGAAGTGCAGACAGAGGTAAGGAAGGAATATGTTACAGCTTCTGTGCACCCTTAGGAAAACGACATTCTCAAAATACATCCCCTCCGGTGAAGCAGCCATTCCTTCTCTCTGTCCTAGAATTGTCTCTTGCCAGTATGGATATGGTTTCTATACACCAAGCTCTGGCAAAGTCCAGTGGTTAACGGAACAGGCTTGAAGGGCAGGGCTCAAACCCTGCCCACCTACTGGCTGTGTGAGCCTGGCCAAGGGCCTCTGGTGAGCCCTCCCCCAGGGACACCCAACTTCATCACTGTCATTTTCACTGACATACCCCATTCTCAACCACCCCACTACTGACTGCAGTGTCCCAACCAATGCCTGTCCTCAGCCAGGACACGCACACCTTAGCCCTCTCATTCACTCTCCTTATCCTTTCCTACTACAACCTCAGCTGTGTTCACTTCTTCCCCGAGCACAGCACTCAGAGCCGGTCATGGCCTCCAGGACCTCATCCATCCACCCACACACCCTAGAAGCCTCCCTGGGCTCTCGCCCTGGGTCAGGCTCTGAGCTTTCACCTGGGGCCTCTGTCCCTGAGGCACCTCGATTGCTCCTGCAGACTTCTCAAGTTCAATAAGATGGACCTACCACAGAGGCAAGGCCAGAGGAAGGGGTTCTGCAGGAAAGAATCCCCACAACCCTCCAGGAGGTTCCCTCACCTGGCTGATATTCAGGTGCTTATCCAGGTCATAGGAGTCATTGAGCTGCAGGACGCTCCAGAGCGCGGCCCCTTCCTTGCACTGCCTGGGGAAAAGTAATGGGCATCGAAGACAAGAGAAAAGGACAGCAGGTGGGGGCTGACATCACCCACCTCAGCTGCTCCTCACACTCTGTCCCCCAGCCTAAGCATCCCACTCACTGATAGGCCAGGAGGATGCTGATGTTCTTCTTCAGGCCAAGAAGCTGAGACAAGTTCATGGATGGGGGCAAGTTCCCTGGGGTGTCTGCAAACTGGAAAAGGGGCAAAGAGGAATGGGCCTGAAACAGGCTGAGGGCAAGGCCATCCCAGCTCCCCTAGAGCCTGGCCCCATGCCACCTTGGCACAGAAGAGACCACGACCCTGTGACTGCAGCCCAAACCTGCCTCTAACTCAAATCACCCCTGGGCCGTTAACTCCTTGCAGGGAAACTTCTCTGGGCCAGCACCTTGGCTCACCTACTAGAAGCACTGGAGAACCAGGATTTCCAGTTTGCAGACTCAGTATTAGAACAGACAGACTCGGGTCTGGGTGCAGCCCCTGGGATGCCTGCCCTGGGGCCTGGGCATTATTCCAGGGACTCACGGATTTGTTCTCTCACCCCTTTTCCACTTGTCATTTCCTGCCTTTCCTTGGCCATCTCCAGCCATCCTCCTGTCCCTCCCTCCCCTTTCCCCCTCTGGCTCCCACTTCGTTCTAACCCCTTGCTCTGCCCTCATCCCCCTCCACCTCCCTCTGGGCTGCAGAACACGGCAGGCTCACCTTGTAGAGCTCTCTGCTCTCCCAGCTCCGGCACACCAGCGTCTGCACATTGCCGCCCACCAGGAAGGTGGCGAAAACAAGGAGGATGAGGGGTGCGGCAAGGAGGAAGCTGAAGCCCACACCCCTGGGGGAAGGCAGAGGGACAGGGTTGAGATGGGAGAGAGAGGCCAGCTGCACTGGACCACACCCTCTGTCCCGCCACATCCGGGGGCCAGCGTGGTCAGCGAATCGGCCCCAGGGCAGAGCCCTTTGAGGGCTCAGCCTCCTGGGCCAGGGGGGAGAGCTCAGAACTGCTGGCTGTTCCCCTCCCCCTTCCCCCACTCCCCTCATCATGGGTGTCCTGGCTGGCCCTAGCAACCTAGAGGAGAAGGTAGCTGCTTCGCTGGAAGAGACAGGACTGCCCACCCCTGAGACTAAGGCACATGGAGGAGACTGGCTCCAGAGCTCAGCCCTCAACAGAGCCACCTGCAAGGGCCGCAACTTAGAAGGGTTGAACAGGACCAGTGCTGCCCTGTAGGGCTTCTCTGGGGGACAGGCACAGCCCCAAGCCAGGGTTTGAGGCTTGGAGAATAGAACAAAGGCTGCATTTCAGCCTCCACTCGCCCCTTGGGTCAGGCAGATTCTACCTCGGGTGCCACCTCCTATTGGTAGTACTACCTAGATACTGGGTTAAGAAGGACTGTGAGGCTACGTTTGACTCAGTGGGAAAGGGTGCCCGCTGGTTACTATAGTTGCCACTGGTGTGGAAGGGGGAAATGCTTCTTATTTGCCATTCCCGCTCTAGTCCACCCTTGTATACAGATGAGGACACGGAGGCCCAGGTGGGTGAATAATTTGCCCGGAGTCATCCAGTGAATCGGTGCCAGAGGCAGAGGTAGAGCTCAGCCTCTTGATCCCCAGGACTTGCTTCTGTAGCCACACTAGGAGCTGTCCATGGGCATGAGAGGAATCTGGGCCGCCCAGTGGGAAAGACCCTTCCCCTCTCCCCAGCCCTTCTTACATCATGAGGAAGCGGGCTCCAGCCTCGCCCTTGGCTTCCGAGTGGCCGGGGTCCTCCCTGGCAGCCAGCCCCCAGATGCCGAGGTTGAGGCCCAACAGATTACAGACCACCACAAGCAGGACTGCAGAGCACAACACGCAGCCCAAAATCCACCTGCCGCAGAGAGGGTGCGGTGTCACTGACAAGGGAGGCACCAGGATGGGCTGGCATAGGACCTAGGGGCTGGGTGGGGCCCCACTGCTCCTACGGGGTCCCCAGGCTCAGATCCCAAGGGCACACAGCCAAGGTGGAGACAGAGGCCCGAGGAGTAAGGGGTCTTGGCTTAAATGGAGGCAGATGCTTAGTGCAGCCAGGGGTTGATGGGGGCTCAAAATCAGGCCCACAGTGGCTGAGAGGCTGGGCTGCCTATCCCATCCCCACCCCACGGACTCCCAGGCACCTGTATTTCTCATATCTCTGCACCTCCTTCAGGTAGGGGCGGCTACTCTGTTCCACCTCCTCCAGCGCCTGGCTCCAGCGAGAGGCTGCCTCCCAGCCTGGGAACTCTTCGGCCAGTGTCCTCAGCCCTTCAGGCTTCTGGGCTATCACCTTCTTCAGCTCTGCCCAAAGCAGCAGAGACTTGTGGGAGGGGCAGGAAGAACATGTGGGACCCGCGGAGAGGGCCCACTCTCTGACCAGGCCCAGATGGAGGACAGCCTTCCCCTTCCACCCTCCCCCCACTGCCCCCCCTCCTCCTCTCGACAAGTCTCTGGTGGGGGTGGCCCCTGGACAGGGCCTCACCTTTGACCACGTTGGCCGTCTGCAAAGCTGCCAGGAGCGGGAGTGCGTTGAAGGTGCTGTTCTCCTACCAGAACAAAAGGCAACTGTGCCTCCCACTTCCCACCTGCTGTCCCAGCTTCAGGGACCCTTGACATCACCAGGCCCAGAGGCGGGGCATCCCTCTTAGTGCTCCCAGCTCAGGAAATGAGAAAACAGGCTTCCCCTTGTTCTCTTGGTCAATGGCTTCTTCTCTCCTCCTTCAGCCCGGCCTGACTCAGCTCCCCAAAACATTGCTCCTGGAAGACCCCCGCCTTGCCCTCCCCACCTCTCTTGCCGAGACTGCGGCAGCCTCCCAGCCATCCGCTCTTCTCTTCCATCCATCCTACGCATGCCAGGCCTAGGTCCCTACAGTCCAGCCCCAACCTACTCTTCCTAGCCTCAGCTTCCATTTCCTTCCTCCCGGGAACTTCCGCGCCGGCCGCCCAGCACAGGTGACTCACCATTTCCCCAACTCTGGCATTTTCCAGGCCCCGGGTCACAGGTGCTGACTCATGCCGCACCCTCCCCCACAGCCCATCTGCATGACAGGTTGTACCTCCAGGGCTCAGCTTCTGTCCTCTCTCCCTTGCCACCCCAGCCCCCCTCCCCCCCCCCCACCTTGAGGGGCCCAGCTCTTCCTTCTGAGTTCCAGGCCAGCCTCCCCCATCAGAGAGCGTGCACTTGAGAACCGGCATCATGAGCCTCCAGCCCAGGGAGCCATATGGGAGGTAAGGCCCTGATTTGACCCAAGTCTTAGGTTCAGCTGGGTTCCCACCCCAAAGGGGGAAAACGAGATCCCTCACTTGTGAGCTCCCAGGTGATGGGGAAGTCAGGTAGACTGGGCAGGCACTCACCTCCTGGACCATGCTGGAGAAGTTGGCCTCTGGGACACCCTTCAGCCGATGCAGGACATCGTCCACTGGGGACACCTGAAATAGGGTGGTGGTGGTATGACAAAGTCCATAGAGAGGCCTGAGGGGGGGTCCCTGAGGGTGGATGGGAGGAACCCTCAGTGTCCCTGTGTGCAAATGGGGAACACCTCCCCAGGTGGCAGGGAGAACTCAAGGAGCTAATACACACGAAGCTCACAGTACGGCGCGTGGCCCAGGAAAGCTCTTGCCCCCATTGCCAGGATGACCATCGTCAATCCTCGGAGAGGGGAGGAGCCACCGAGGAAAGGGATCAGCAGTCTGCCTCAGGAAGCATCCAGGGATTCCTGGAGCAGCAGGCAGAGCAGCGCCCCCACCCCCGTTTCAAGCGGCCCTGTCCTGGGCCTGCACCTGGTCAAAGTCAGCTCCCAGCTCCAGGGCACGGGCTCGGCTCTGGGCCTCTGTGCAGTCCTGGCAGCCAGGCTCCTGCAGCAGGGTGAGGAGGTGCTCCCGGCGCTCCCGGACAGCTGGCTCCAGGTCCCGCTGGCCCTCCCGCAGCTCCACCAAGGTGGCATTCAGGGCTTGGAGGTGATCCATAGAGAGCTGCAGGGCTGAGAGACACCGCTCTGGACTGAGCAGTCTCCACTGTTATTGGCACAGAACATCTCCCCCCTCCCCCCAGCCAAAGGGATGTGGGTCATTAACTTCCGCAGTTTTAATGGAAACTGCCCTGGGGCACATTTAGCCAGGTTGTGGGCAGGGATGCCAGGAGGGATCCCAGGATACAGCCATCAGAAAGTCAGGGGTCGGGCTTGCTGAGGCGGGGAGAGAAATCCAAGGCTGAGCGAGGATGGGGCCTGCCCCCAAGAGGCAGCCACCCGGGACACTGGGCCCACTCACCCTGGCCCAGGCTGTTCACTGAGGTCAGCACTTCATACACGGTGCTCTTGAGCTGGGTGTAGATCGTGCTCCCAATGCTCTTGCCGACACCTGGGGAGCACAGGGTTGTCTGCAGGGCTGGCCCCCAGAAGCCGAGGGGCCCTCTTCACCCATCCAGCCAGCCTCCCCAGGCCCTGCACTGGGCTCTGCAGGGGAGGTCCTGGCTTCTTGGTCCTGTCACGCGGTGACTACTGTGCTCCCCAGCTGGGCCCAATCCCTGTCTCTTCAAGGGTGTGCCCAGGTGGAGCCCAGGATGAGGGGTGAGAGGGCCCCCAAGGCAGGCCTGAGCAGGGGGACCCAGAGGCTGGCCAGCCTGTCAGCCAGCTATAACCCTCACCATCCAGTTCCTCCAAGACTCGCTTCTGGGGAAGGGAGAACTGCTGTGCCACGGCCTGCAGCTCCTAGGCAAACATAGGGTCATGAGGCTGCTCTTCCCTGTCACCTGACAGCCCCCCTCTTGTCCCTTCCCTAGCCCTCCCCGGGCTCCCCACACAGCTGGGTGGCCATCCTGAGGATGCCCTGGGTGCACTTATGTATTATAACAACTCTCCAGCAGGGGGCAGTCAGGCGCGTGTTGAAAGGGGCACCCTTTCTAATTTGCAGGTCCCACTCTACTCTGCCCCGCCTGGGGCTGGTGCTCAGGCAGGCTCGTGGGGGTGAGGGGTTACTGGGCACTGACCTGGGGGACATCGGAGACCAGGCCCCGGAGGCTGAGCAGAGTCTCAGGCACGGCCTCCACCCCGGGGGCCATCTGCTCATGCATGCGCTGGTTGGTGACAAAGGCACAGACCACACCAATGCTGCAAGGATGGGGGAGGAGGCAGGGGCTTGCTGGATGCCCACGAGCACTTTGGGCCTCAGCCCACACCTCCCACCTGGCCTGGGCGCCCCTCACAGTAGCACGAGGGTGGTCAGCAGCAGGAAGGCCATGAGGGTGCCTCGCTCACAAGCCATGGCCTTGTGCTCCGTCTTCACGCGGCCCCCACAGCGCCGGCGGCAGCGGCAGCAACAGAAACAGAGCCCGGCGATGGGCACCAGGAGGAGGTAGAGGCCCGCGATCACAGCACACACCACGTAGCCAGCCTCATACCGCACCACCTGGGCAAGGGGGCAGGGGTGAGGGGTTGTCCCGACCCTCCCAACGCGACGGCCTCCGGTCTGACTGCACAGGGAAACCAGAAGGCGAGGGGATGTGCCCACAGCGGGCACTTTGCACACGTCTCCTCCAACCCATGCAAAGTGCGTGGTGTCCTTGTTATTTACCATCTCGTAGAGGAGGAAACTGAAGTCCAGGTTTGCTCACTGCAAAACCCCAGGACCAGTTAATGGCAGAGCTGCGGTTGGAAATTAGGCCCGCGGATTACAGCGTGAATGGAAGGGGGGGAGGGGATGCCGGAGACCCCCACCCTGAGGGACACCCAGCAAGGTGGCCTGAGCTGAGGAGGCCTTTCTACTTCTGCCCCTCATGCTCACCCGACACTGCTCTCCGCCTCCCCCCCGCCCCCCCCCCCCCCTCCAGGGCTCACCTCATCCACCTTCACGGAGGACGGCTCATTCAGCAAGGTCTTTACCAACTCTAAGGAAAGAGTCAAACTGGGCGTTTGAGGACAGCAACTGCCCTGCGCCTGTGTCCACCCTCACTGCCAGGCCAAGGTGGGCTCTCTGGAAGGGCTCCTCCCACCGCCATGGCACCCTAGGAGAAGCCCTGTGCATTCTGCCCCGGCCTCCGGAGGAGGGAGGGCTGCCATAGGTGGGAGTGGCTGAGAGGAGGCCCGGCCGACCCCTCCTCCAGAACCCGACAGGTGGGCCCAGCGGTGGAGAAGCCGGAAGCCTGGTTAAAGCAGAGAAGGGGCCCGGCCTAGCAGCCTATCCCTCAAGAGGCGAGGGACAGGCCCTGCAGCCCCTCCTGTCCTCCCAACCCCTAGCACCCCTAGACCCAGAGAAAATCTTAGCCAGGTCTTTGAGAACTTCTAATGTAATTTCTTCTATTTGAGGACAGAGAGACTGAGGCTCAGAGAGGAAAAAGGGCTTGCCCAAGGTCACGCAGCAAGATTTCCAGGTGATGCCGGTGGGCCCCCGGGGACTTCTGGGAAGGAAGGCTGGGGACCCTGCCCTCCAACTGCCCGCTGACGGGGTAGGCGCGCCCCGCGGTCGAGGGGGAACCCACTACCTCCGAGGCCCGCCCGAGGGAGGGGCGCACTCACCGGCGGGGAAGGGGTTGAACTGCACCACGGAGAGGAAGCGGCGCACGGTGCCGTACAGGGGGTTCAGGGGCCCCGGCGGGCGGTCGCGAGGAGCCAGCCAACGGACCCTGGCCGCCGGGGCGAACACCAGGCGCTCTGCGCGGCCGAAGGACCTGCAGTCCGCGGCCCCTGCCCCCAGCGAGCTCAGGATCAGCCCCAGCCCCAGCCCCAGCCCCAGGCCAAGCAGGGGCGCCAGGAGGCCGGGTACGCGCGTCATGGGGTCGGCCGGGGGACTGCGGGGCAGGCAGGACGGGGCTCAGGCGGCCGGGGGTGCTGACGGAGCGCGGGGCAGGCCGTGCATCCTTCACCATCCCGTGTCCCCGCGGCTCTCAAAACCGGCCCGACAGGTTTGGGCTCCCGAGCTACCTGGGCGCCCGCCCGCAGCGCTGGAAGGGCAGGGGCGGAGGCCTTGGGGAGGGGGGCAGGGCCTGGCCCGGACCCGCCCCCAGCGTCCTGGGGTGGGAGCCAGGGCGTCTTCTCCCCTCCCCAAATCCTCGTAGGAGGGCTGCCTCCGAGCTGGGAAGGGGAGACACCTCACTAGCTCTGGATTGTTGGGGGGGTGACCCAATTTCAAAAATTGTATTCCATAACCCAGACCCAAGAGCCCAGGCTGGGGCTGGGAAAACAGCCACCCAGCGAAGCGCTGGCCCAAGGGGTGGCGGAACGGCGGCACAGACCCAGGAACCGGGCTCCTCCCCGCGGCTTCCTCTGGGGCCTGCTCTGTCCCCTGGGGTCATGCTTGCGCTTGCTGCCAGGCCGATCTGGAGCAGAGAGGCCACCAGGCTTTGCCCCCGAGTGGCTCTCAGAGGAGCCACTCGGACAGGCGCAATCCTTCGGGAGGGTGAGTCCCAGCTAAGGTGTGCCCTTTGGCCCAGCAATGCCCCCATCCAGTCAGCAGCCGAAAGAACTAATCAAGGATATGGCCAGAGATGTGTCTACACAGGGCTCTGTTTTGTAAGTGGCTGTATGCCCAATACCCAGAGGGTGCCTGGAGCTGAGCAGGTTGTGGGGAAGTATTGCTAAATGGTTGGGGGATGTTTCTGGCAGTGTTATTCACGATACAGAAACAATCCCGATGGCCGATGGCCACCACCACCAAGGAAATGGTGAACCGAGCATCTCACAAGACACACAGGGCAGTCATTAAAGAAAATGATGTGGAAATGGCTCTTTTGACCTTCAAGATACAATGCATTAAAAAGTGCAAACAGCTGCTTACAAAACAGTATGTAGAGTGAGGGTATGAAACACTGGATCATCTCCGGGTAGAATCTCGGCGATTTTTAATCCTTTTCTGCCCATTTGTACTTCCTAATGTCTGTGCAATCAACATGTGTTCATCGTGTTCAAACAAGCGATAGAAGTTTGTGAGTGCCCATGGCAGCCCTCTTTCCCAGCAGGAGCCCTGGAGGGAGGGGCTGGGGCTGGGGCCGGCACCCCTGTGACCCCTCCCCAAGGTCTCCTGCCCTGCCCTTCCAGCTCTGCCCTCCCGGATTTGCCAGGTGGGTGAGGGGTGTAGAGATTTGGGGCTGTTCATGGTGGGCGGGGCCCACGGTAAAGAAGTGACTTAAATTGGAGTCAGGGCTGGGCCTGCGACAGAACGCTTACCCTTCCTATGGCTGCGCCTATGGTTTTCTCAGAGCAGCAAGAATACACGGTCTAGAAGGAATGGTCCACTTAATAACGGGGTGCAGACAGGAAACGGAACCCCATCAAAGGGTGACTCAGAGATGAGGATCGGGGCTGCAATGAGAAAAGTGGGGGGGGGGGGGGTGGGGGGTGTGTGCTGGCTCCTGGGGTCCAGGGAAGCTCCAGGACCGGTACTGCCCCTGGAGGCCCAACCCCAACCTCTGGAGGGAGTCCCCTGGCCACTCTGCCCCGCGACTGTGCAAGCCAGCTAAATTCGGGCTGTGCCCAGGCCTCACTCTTCCCATCCCACTCATTTGAGCGCAGTACCTGCGCTGGGGGCACCATGGCCCCCCTGGAGGCTGCCTAGAGGAAGGGCTGGTCTCCCCAGAGCCTTCCCCCTCCTCCTCTCCTCCAGCACTGGCCCAGAAATAGCCCTTTCCTAGCTTCCTATAATCCACTACGGTGCCGTGAACTCCACTTAGGGTTTGGTTTTGTTTCTGTTTTTGTTTTTGGTATTCCCTGACTTGAGTGCACTGGTGGCAAAGGAGTTTGGACCCCAGTTTCCCAGGAGGTCAGGGAACCCCAGGGACTTTGGGACATAAACAGCCCCGTCCCTGCCTCGTCCGGTCTCCCCCTCTTTCTCTCTCTTCCCAACTATCGCAGTTAAGCCGTGAGTTTCTACTGCTGTTGTTTTCATTAAGTGCCTGTAATGAAAGCCCTGCACATTGAAGGTGAGATTTCTCCAAGAAAAAAATAAAACATACCAAGCCTCTTTTTTGGCCTAGGGGCAGGAGGGTTGATAAAGATACTGAATCTACCAGTTTGACAGATGGACAAAGTGAGACTCCAAAGAAGGGATTTTCCTGAGTCAGTGACCAAGCCAGGAGTCTCCTTCCTGAGCCGGATCCTGACGGAACAATCTTTCATTGGAGGGACTGGGTCAGCCCCACCTGGAGGGCACCTGGCAGAAACACCAAAAATGCTGCTGTAATTGATTCCTTGGGGGAGGGGGGCAGAGCAAGTGGCTGTGTTGGGGCTGGGCGGGCTGGTTGGACAGCAGGGAGGACTCCGCAGCCGCCTCTAAGAGCTGCTGGGCTTCCAGAAGTGTGGAAAGGGGTTCAAGGGTAGTCCTGCCCCACCCCCTCCTTTTACTCACGCGTTTCTGGCACGCCGGCACGTCCCTTCCTCCTGCTACCCACTGGGACCCTCTGCTCTCCCTGGAAATTCTTTGGTTGATCTGGGATAAGCTGTCCCTAGTTACCTTGGGAATACTTCCTGGGGTCACTTTCCTACCCCTGAGTCACAGTCCTCAGGAGCTTGATGGTCCCCAGGGCCCCACAGCCCTGAGGTTAAGGTGGGGGAGAGCTGGGCAAGGAGAGGGGTTCTGCCCTTCCGAAAGCAGTAGGGCTCATAGAGCCTGAGGACGCTAGGTGCGGCCTGCCGGCTGCCTCATGCGCCACCTGCTGGAAACAGGAGGGGGTGCCCACCTGTCAGGGAAAACAGCCGACTGGTTCCCCTTCTCTCTGGCCTCAGGGGTCCAGAGAATTTCCACCACCACATACCCCAAGCCACAAAACCATCCCTTCTCCCTCATTCCTGCATCCAGCCACTCAAATGCATCCCACCTCCTGAGCATTTCTCCAGAATGGACCATTGAAAACGCGGATCAGACCATGTGACCCCTTGGCTTCAAACCCTCCCATGGCTCCTTCTCCAGCCTCAGGATGAAAGCGAATTCCTTAACTTGTCTCCCCAGGCGCCACCAGAGCCCTCGGTCCCCCCCCCCCCCCCCCGGTGGTTCTCACAGTGCTCTGCTCTCATCTTGCACGTGCTCTCTCCTGTCCCTGCCCACATGGTCCCCCTGCTGTATCTCATCCTCAGCTTTCACCCCATTTCTGTTCATCCTTAAGACTTGGCTCAATGGGGGGGCGCCTGGGTGGCTTAGTCGGTTAAGCATCCCACTTGGCTCAGGCCATGATCTCACGGTTCGTGAGTTCAATCCCCATATTGGTCTCTGTGTTGAGAGCTCAGAGCCTGGAGGCCACTTCAGATTCTGTCCCTTCCCCACTCATGCTCTGCTTCTGTCTCTCTCTCTCAAAAATAAATCAACTTAAAAAAAAAAAAAGACGTGGCTCAATGGTCATCCTCTCTGGGAGGCTCCCGGACTCCTCAGCCAGGCTCAGTTGGGGGTCCCTTCAGGCTGGCCCATATTTCCTGGTCATGAGTCTGTCACCCCAACATAGAAGTTGTATTTTATTCACCCTCATATTCTCCCCCTCCACCCTGGCCCCAGGCTCAAGCACAGAACCCAGGGTACAAAGTATTCTCCATAAATGTTTCCCTAGACTTGAGGAAAGCAGATTTCAAAACATGTAAAGATAAGACATTCTATATCAGCCAGAGAGTCTGCAAGTGAATGTGATTTAAGAATAGATGGAAGAGTCCCCAAGCTGAAATTCTGTGCGTGCATGGAGGTGAGTAAAGCGGGCAAGGAAGGGGTGGGGTGACTGGGAAGGGGAGGGGTCTCTTGGGTGAGTGGCACGTCCCTGGGAACATCTTCGTGAGCCTTGCCGAGCATTAAGGATGGTGTGCAGCCTGAAGAGAGGCCACAGGGAGCATGTGGGGTTTTCAGCAAAGCGTCTAGTGTCCCTGTGATAATGACTGCAGGCCAGGTGCAGCTTTCAGCATGGGCGCCTGGGCACGGCCACACCCCAGAGGCAGCAGGTATTTCAGGACAGGCAGCTTGGTCAGAAGTAGTGGGAGTCAGGACGGCAGGGGCCCGGGCACATGGAGATGGCTGCACTCTGGTCTGCTGTTACAGGGTGAACTTCTAAAGGAAGCAACCCCGTACCGAATAGACTCTCCAGAAGGACTTGCTTAGGAAGGATTCAGGTCAGCTGAAGACTTCAGTCCTTGCAGCCCAGGCCCCCCCCCGGGCAGGCCATGCACTCTCTGCATGGCCAGGTGAGTCCCCTTGAAACGAGAGGGTCACCGTGTTCTCAAGACCCGTTGGTCTCTTTGTCGATTAGGAGGTCTCTTTGTCGATTAGGAGGCTCAGGCCAGACCTCCTCAAGGGTACCCAGCATCCTCTTCCTCATTACTCACAGCCTCCTTGGCTACCTGTTCTCTCCAAGGCCAGGGGCAAGGGCTTATCTCAAGGTCAGGGCCCAGGCCACATCTGGCACTGACATCTGCTCCCTCCTCAACCCATGGCACTTGGGGAGAAGACTGAGTCTGGTTTGCAGAACCTCGGGGCAATCTGGGGTCTCGTGTTGTCCAGGAGTATCATAGAGGCAGGTCATGCCCCTTCTAGAGCCTGACTTAGGAACGAAACAGACATGTGTTGGAAATGAGCTGCTGGCCCTATCGTAACATCCTCTGTAGTCCAGTCTCTTCCGGTCACCACATTAAGTGCAAAGGAAGGTTATTAATGTTCCCTCTTTGAGGGAACATTTGGAGGTGCCATGTGTCCATTTCTTCATCCTGGGTGCTCGTGACAACACCATCAGCCAGACTCTCAGGAGCTCTGTCTGACCCCCAAGTCTCCTTTTTGGCATGTCCTGCCCAGATGCCCAGGAGCACCATGGCAAACGCCTTAAGTAGAGTTTACACTGCAGCTAGAAAAAACTGGCTCCACCCCTTGTCCCCTTGAGAAGGCTCTGGAAGGACAGGAGATGTAGTAGCAGAGGCTCCTCATGAGTGCAGGCCTGGAAGAGGGGGGGCTAGGCCTGAAAGACGAGCCCACCCAACCACAATCAGGAGACTGAACTGCATGGTGTCAGGAGGGTCGATAAACAATATTCTCCTCTGTGGGAGAGTTTCAGGTGGTCTGTCGGGTCAGAACCTGTCCCTCTTGCTCAACGCTGACTACACAAAACCAGGAGGATAGGTGCATGATCCTGTTGATGGAATGAGCTGTCGAAAGAATCTCGATCCACTGGAACGGTGGGTTCTAGCTTGCAGCATGAAATGGAAGCAGGAGAAATGTGGCGGCCAATTCACAAACAGATTCCTAGCTTCATAACTGTTTGTGGAAACAAAAAGACCGTAATGGGTCAGCTGGCCACAAGTTAGCATATGTCAGTAATGAGGCCTGATATCTAAGATGGCTTTGTAAGGCTAGACAGCCTGAGAGGTCAAAGGTCGCGCTGCAGAGGCCCAGGGGCATTGTCCTGTGCTGCTCAGCCCCGCTCTGGAGCTTTAGACAGCCAAGACCAGATGAGGTAGGGCCAGAGCAGCAAGCCGTGAGAAGCCACCTGTGTCCAGGACAGGACCACCTGAGGGTCAGGAGGAGGGCCAGGAAGGGCAGGGGAAAGCCTCCATTGGATTCTGGTCTTTCCCACTGAAAGCAGCTGGGGACTTGCCCTGCCTGTCTCCTCCCACCACTTCTCACCTGCATTCTCTGAGCCTCTACGGACCTGGCCACCAAGCCTCTGTCACAGCCACTGAAGGACGAGAGGAGTCTAGACCAGCCCTCCCGGGGCTCTGTTCCAAACAGAGGGGCTCTGGTTCCCTGTCTCATGCAGCTGGTGCATTCCCAGTCCGAGGATGGGGCAAAATGTGTCCAGGGTCCCCCTAGGCCGTGGGAGAGGACGTAGGAACACCTTGACACCCAGAGGTCACAGGCACGCCTGCATCCCCACAGCCAGCCCCTCAGAAGTATTCTCCCAGGAGGCAGGGTGTTGTATGAAGGAAGCAAATGGACAGTTGCTTTTCTGGGTCTCTTTGAAAGGAAAGGTCTTTGCTCCCTGGGTGACCTACGATAAGAACGCTGCTCTCAGCCCCATTTCATTAGAGAAGGCCAAATCCAAAATGAGAGGCTTGTAGTGACAAGTGTCATGCAATGCCTTTATCCGATGCACAAGTACTGTTAACTGAATCACAGGTGCACAAAACGTTAAATATGCACACTCCCCAGAGCGCGGGGGGGGGGGGGGGGTGTGTGTGAATTATACACCAGTCTGTGTCCCTAAGATGTAAGGAGGCATCATCAGACTGTGGGAGGGGCTTCTGAACCACAAACCCTTACCCAAAGAAAAGCCAGCTTTAAAAAAAATTTTTTTTTCCTAACATTTATTTTTGAGACAGAGAGAGACAGAGCACGAACAGGGGAGGGTCAGAGGGAGGGAGACACAGAATCCGAAACAGGCTCCAGGCTCTGAGCTGTCAGCACAGAGCCCGACGCGGGGCTTGAACTCATGGACCACGAGATCGTGACCTGAGCCGAAGTCGGCCGCTTAACCGACTGAGCCACCCAGGCGCCCCAAGAAGAGCCAGCCTTTGAGGAACAGGGACAAAGGCAAAACTCTTCATTCCCACGGGAGACTTTCTTTTCCCGTTAAGATGCAAGTCCCCAAAACTTCAGTTTGGAAAACAGGTTTCTGGTGGGCTGTAAGGGAGCTGTCATCTGAGCACAAAACTTGCTGCTCAAGCAAGAACAGGGAGAGAGCAGAGATAAAGGCCTTGCACACAGCTAGCAGTTAAGGGAGCCTTGATTCGGCTGCCCACCGAAATCACCTGTTGCACCCCCCTAAATGTGACTCTCCAGGGCCAGGTTTCAGGTATATGCAGCTTTCGTGAGCTCCCCACGGGTTCTGATGGGCCAGGTGGACTGAGAGCCACTGCCATGGGCAGACCTAGCCCCGCTCCAGGAGAGCAGCCCTTATCCTGAAGGGCAGGGGCACCCCCACCTCACGCACTCCTGAAGTTTCCTGCGGGGGCATGGAGTAGGGTGTCAGGATTCCACTCCTGCCTGTGGCCATCTCCAACCCCACCTTTCCCATGCACCATAGGCAGGTCCCTCTGTGTCAGGCTTGGGGGACCAGATCAGTACAGGTCTGGGAGCGATACGTGGGAAGGAGGTGTAGGGAGAGAGCTGGGTCCCTCAGCTATTTCGGGGTATGAGGGGCAGGAAGCAGTGGGTCACGGGGAGGAGCCTGGGCCTCAGAAAGGCCCGAGAAGCTTTGGGGAAGCTTTCAGTTAGTTGCGAGTAGCTGGGATTTGGGGACACACACCTGTCCCCAGAATGTTTGGAGATGTAGAGAGCTCCCCGACAAGGTCCGGGCAGCCTCCGGGGTTGCCTGGGTCCCCAGTGGGGCCACAAGAGAGCTCTTGGGGATGGGCTAACGTGCCAGCAGGAAGACAGACAAGTGACCAGAGCAGTGAGGTCCCCGCCTTGCTTCAGTTGGTTCTTCCAACGTAGAGGACGGTGAGGGAAGGGCTTCAAAATCAACACAATAAGGGGTGCCTGGGTGGCTCAGTCGGTTGGGCGCCCAACTTCAGCTCAGGTCCTATCTCACTGTTCCGTGAGTTGGAGCCCCCTCCGGGCTCTGTGCCGTCAGTCTCTCTGAGACTGAGAACAAAGCCAAGGCTCTGCTTTGGATCCTCCGCCTCCTCCTCTCTCTGCTCCTCCTGTGAGCACTTGCTCGCTCCCTCTCTCCCTCTCTCAAAGATAAACAAACGTGTGAAAATAATGATGACATAACTGGACGATTGGAGCAGTGCCTTTACCTGGGGTCGCCGTTGCTGTGCTGGCTGTCAGCCGGGGCCGCCCTCTGCTTCTCGAAGCTGCTCTCAGCTCCCTGTATGTGGGCCCCTCTGCCCCTCAGCCAGCAACCGTGCATCCGATCCTTCTCACACTTGAAATCCCTCTGACTTCCCTGTTGTTTTTCTCTTGCCTCTTCCACCTTATCTCCCTGCTCTCTGGCCGACTTGTCTGTTTCCTAGACTGTGATTAGGGACCCATTGGGGCCCACCTGGATGTTCCTGGATTGCCTCCTTGAGAGCCAGCTGATTGGTAACCCTAATTACATCTGCAAAGCCCCATCACATCACAGAACAGTATTTGAATAACCAAGGGACAAGAATCTTCAGGGGACATCATTGGAATTTTGCCTCCGATAGGTTTTTTTAATTGTAAAGCTTCTCACTGTCTTTAATTCGCTGATGTGAACTCTGACTCCCCCAGACGGAGGTGTTTTGTTTTGTTTTCTTTCTTTTTTTCCTATGTCAGGTGTATCTGTTAGGATTAGATTCTGTTGAATATTCAGAAAATCTAAAATAACAGTAGGCATTCTCGCATGAAATAAGACTGGAGGTTGGCCATTCAGGGCTAACCCGGCGGTTCCAAGAAGCAACAATAACACAGGCTCCTTCTCTGTTTTGTTTACTTCTACCCTTGGGATTGCTTCATGGTACAGATGGCGGCTGGAGGTCCAGCCATCACATTCACACTCCAGGCTGGGGGATGGCCTGGACGGGTTGATACCCCTTCTGGATGAGGCACCACCTTCCTCTAAGCAGCCTTCCTAGAAGTCACTTCCAGACCTTGAATGTACATTTCATCGCCCAGAGCTTGATCATAAGGCCACACGTAGCTATAGGGAGATTGGGAAACATGCTCTTTGGGCTGGGCAATCTGCTGGAATAAAGCCAGGGTTCTGTGGCTTAGGGAGAAGGGAAGTGGGACACTGGATGGATCCAGCCTTCACTGCCCCCTGAGTATTTCAAGGACATTTGACTACAGATGGCTTTTTTTTTTTCCACTGAGCACACAGTTCAGAAAGTGTGGCTCTTTTCCTTTAACCTGTGGAGAAACGTATTACATCTACCTGCCCCATACATGTACACGTTCTACAGTGGGGAACCCAAAAGTCCCAAAGTGGGGAAAGTATTCTTTCTTTTAAAATTGAGATTATCTATTTATTTAGAGAGAGTGTGTGTGAGAGAGAGAGCGCTCGCACAACCGGGGGAAGTGCAGAGAGAGAGAGAATCCCAAGAAGGCTCTAAGCTGCGAGTACACAGCCCGACGTGGGGCTTGATGTCCCAAGCTGAGAGATCATGACTTGAGCCGAGATCGAGAGTCGGACACTTAACCGACTGAGCCACCCAGACGCCCCAGGAGTGAAAGTATTAAACAGAGAGTCGGAGGATGAAACCCGAGAGACTGAGAACATCAAGGCATTGGTGGAAGGCGTTGGGACATCCCAGCGGGGTGTCCCATGGGATAAATTACTGCCATCTGAGGAAACAGACTCCCCTCGATGGCCAGGCCAGGAGAACACCCGGGTGAAGAAGGCGCTGGGCCCGGATGCAGGTTGGTCCCTTTAGAAGTGTGATACATGGAGGGGCGCCTGGGTGGCGCAGTCGGTTAAGCGTCCGACTTCAGCCAGGTCACGATCTCGCGGTCCGGGAGTTCGAGCCCCGTGTCGGGCTCTGGGCTGATGGCTCGGAGCCTGGAGCCTGCTTCCCATTCTGTGTCTCCCTCTCTCTCTGCCCCTCCCCCGTTCATGCTCTGTCTCTCTCTGTCCCAAAAATAAAATAAACGTTGAAAAAAAAAAAAAAAAAAAAAAAAAGAAGTGTGATACATGGGGATCGTGGGTGTCAGCAGGATGGGATTCCCCGGGAGGGAATAAGCTGGAACCAAGGACCTAGGCTAAACCAGGGACCAGGCAGGAAGCATGGGGTCCAGGTACACACTTAATCCAAGGTCAGTGTGAAGCAACAAGGTGGCCCGTGGCCCACCAGCTTTGGCACCAAGGGGAGGAAGCAGGCTGAGCAAAGCAGGGCTTAGGTGAGTGCAGATACCAAGGCACCCGACAGGGGGCTGCAAGTGTCAGCAGGCAGCGGGAGGTCAAGGGCAGGAAGGCAGAGCAGGGCAGCAGGAAGAAGGACGCCCCAACTCTAGTTTGTTGGGAGCCCCCCGGAAGGAGCAGGATCCGGGCATGCACACTGGAGGCAGACGCTCCAGGGTTGGCTCAAGGACTCCACACTTCTCCACACCGAAGCTCTGATAGGGAGGCTCAAGCAGCTCTTCCTGGGGAGACGTCAGGCAGCTGGGAGCACCCTGGAAACTTTCGGGGAGAGACGGTTTCTGCTTCAGGTCGGTGGGTGGGCACAGCTGGCATCCCCTCTGGCGGAAAATCCTTGGGATTCAGCAGCACGGCCGCATCGTGGAGCAGCCCCGGGCCTCTGCACCTCCGTGTCAGCCGAAGGCCGGGGACGGCCTTCCAGGAGCAGCACCGCCATGAACAGCGGCCCACAGATGGCCCCACTGGATCACAACGCTCCCCCACTTAAAACACCTCAGGGCTACTTGTGCCCCCTAATAAAGTTCTGCCCCCCCCCCCCCCAGTGTTTGTTAAATGCTATGACAGACAGTGTTCCGTGTTCACCCAGCCCCAGTTCAGCCTCCTCTCCCCAAGGCGGAGGAAGACTGCCTTTCCCAGCCTCCCTTGAGGTGGGGTTGGGGCCATGCGATGGATCCCGGTGGACAGGCCGGAAGCAGAGGTGAGGTGAGTTAGCCCCTGGCCAAAGCACAGCAGAGCACGTGTGAGGTCCCACAACTCTCTGCTCCCCTTGCATGGGGATGCTGAAGCCGCACAGCGGGATGGCGAGGTTACAAGATGGTGGGACGTCCATCAGCCTGGATCCCTGGGCCGCTTGGCAGAGACATGGAGACGAGGCACTGAGATCTGTAGTTAATCTCTTCCTGAAACATAACCTAGACTATCCTAGCTAAATACAGCCACCAGATGGACCAGGGGTTCTCCCACGTCTTCACATGAAACCCTCTCACAACCAACTGTTATCTCCAGTGCCACACCCTTCTATCCCCAGACAAGACACAGCCACCCTGAAGATGTCTCGGCCCCAACATGCCCTTCTGTCATGCCTGTATCTCTCTGCCACGGGACATGCCGTGTCATGACCCAAGTGCCCTCTTGTGGTTCTCTGTGGTTAAGCCTCCTGTGGTTCCCTGTGTTAAGCATTTTTAGGCAAGGGGTCTCAGGTTTCACCTCTATGCACAGAAGGAACGGCAACACAGAACCTCTATTTGGGGGGTCCAAAGACCCCCTCAGCACCTTCTCCAGAGCACTTTCCATAATGCCTTCCTCTTCCCATCCAACAAGCTGGGGTCAGAGCCATCTCCCCACCACAGGTCATGATCTCCTCCCCTATCCTGAGACCTCTGCTTGTTTCTATGGTAACAACTTTCCAGACCCGACCCAATGGGAGACTGGGTGACAAGCCAGTGTGTGGGCTCCCTGTCCTGTCCAAGCTGCAGGAGTACAGAGTGCCCACAGGTGTCAGTTAGAAGCAGCCTGTCCCAAGCTGAGTAAATGGGTGTATTGAAAAGGAAGGAAGGGGCCTCGGGGTGGCTCAATTAGTTGAGCATCTGACTTCAGCTCAGGTCATGATCTCGCAGTTCATGAATTCGAGCCCCACATTGGGCTCATTGTTGTCAGCTCAGAGCCTGCTTGGGATCCTCGGTCCCCCTCTCTCTGCCCCTCCCCTACTTGCACTCTTCTAGAAATAAGTATGTTTTTTAAAAAAGGAACAAAATATTTAAAACTTGTGTGTGCGTGTGTGTGTGTGTGTAAGGCTGAAACAAAGAGCTATAATTTGGAATCCTTATAAGAAACCTTGGATAAAGGTGTGCTTCCAAAAACTCAAACCAAAGATTCTGAATGTGACTTGAAGTTGTCCCTGGGGAAAGTGCATCTTTCCAAAACAATTAGTCCAACAGAGAACAGGATATGCCACATAATGAGGCAAACTGAAATTGGAACCAAAAAATAATTTCAGGTGCATTTTTCCAAGAGTTCAAAAGACCGTTCAGTCCACAAACCTTCACTGAGCACCTATTAGACGTCCACCACCATGCTGGGAACACGGCTGAATGGAGGAATATTTCTGCAACTCCGTTCGCTTAAAAATAAAAAAGGAGCAAACCTAAATTAGTAGGAGCTATTGTAGGGATCAGGGTACAAAGATGTGCTAGACAATGACAAGAAAATAGAATCCTTTTTCTTGTTTCTCTGCAGACAAGGCTTCTAAAGAGACAAGCCATCTTATTTTCTTTTGAAGCAGACAAGCTGGACGTCCCGGATCAAATGTCAGCAAAATCCATGGGATGTACTAAGACCGACAAACACTGAACCGGTGAAGTCACTCCGGAGTTATGAAGACATGAAAAGCAAAATACCATCCTGGAAATGTCAGCCAAAACACGTCTCCTGTGGTTTTACTTGGCCGCCAGACCAGGAGAGTCCCAGGTCCCCTTGCCTTGCTTGTAACCCTGGAGTCCCATCGCCAGGGGCTCCCAGCTTCATATTTACTTGCACTGGGATATCACAGAACCCCTTTTAATCCGTTTCTTCGCTTGGAAACTTGGTGTATTCATACCTCCTAAAGAGGAGGTGATGTGATGAATATTCAGCACTTGAAGTCGTTCCTGCCACGTGGCAAATGTTCAACAAATGTTGGTCATTATCATCGGAACCTGGGGCTCATTAATACATCGAAAATCATCGTGGCATGGCTCTGTGAAAGGGGAACCGTCGGAGGGAAATCATTTAGACTTCTCCAAACTCCTCCAAGGGGACTATGCCACAAGTCAGCCACTCTGGGAGATGACATTTCAGTATTTGGGGAACTCTTCTCCAGCCTAGCTTTCAACAGGGCCCTAAGCACATTCTCTTGAATACCTGCTGTGGTGGCACATTTGCACCCTAGATGCTAATTTTTGGAAAAAGATAAAAGTCGTTTTCAGCCAAGGCTGGTGAAGTGAATAGGCGACCGAGGTGACTCATGCCATCTATTCAAAAGTGGATTATGATGATGACATAAGGAAACCAGTTCTCTTTAGCGGCTCCAGAGAGCACTGGGATTTCTAGGGACCCCTCCTGGGCACTCAGATGACTGGTGCAGCACTGCCACCTGGTGAAGCCTAGGGGAACTACAAGGCGGTTATTAAAAGGCCAATAAATCCTTAAAAGCACAAAACTGGAAGGCAGAGCTCCTAGACAGCAGCATACTGGAGTCCAGCAACACTGCAGAGATCTCCTGCCCGCCCCCCCTTCACCAAGTGTTCCCCTGAAGTTAAATTAATGCCATCTACTCAGCTAACTCTAAGCCTTTGCCAGGCAATTAGTATTTCCTTCCTTCCTTTTTATTTCTTTTTAAACCCAGAGACATGAATCACATGCACACGCACGTGCACACACACACACACACACACACACACACTCACATATATTTAGACATTTTATATATACTGGATGGATAAATCTTAACTGTACCATTTTGACAAACAGATACGCACCGTGTAATCTATACCTCCATTGAGATAAGGAACATTTTCACCACCCTAGAAAATTCCCTTGTGCCTCTCCTCTAAGAGGCAGTGACTCTTCTATTGTCTGTCACTAGGGACCAGTTTTATCTTTTCTAGAGTTCCATGTACATAGAATCACAGTCAGCACTCGTTCAGGAACTCGTTCTTTTTATTGTAGAGTAATATAATCCATTGTGTGAATATTGCATAATTTGTCTTTCCATTATACTGCTGATGGGCATCTGGGCTGTTTCTACTGTTGGCTACAAGAACAGCCTACATACGAGGAACATTCTGTGGAAGTCTTTTTTGGAACAAATGTTTTCACATCTTGGGCAAGTACTCAAGAGTCAGCTTTTTGGGTCAGTGGGTAGGTATATATTTATCTTTTTTTTTTTTAATTTTTTTTTTCTTCAACGTTTTTATTTATTTATTTATTTTTTTTTTTGGGACAGAGAGAGACAGAGCATGAACGGGGGAGGGGCAGAGAGAGAGGGAGACACAGAATCGGAAACAGGCTCCAGGCTCCGAACCATCAGCCCAGAGCCTGACGCGGGGCTCGAACTCACGGACCGCGAGATCGTGACCTGGCTGAAGTCGGACGCTTAACCGACTGCGCCACCCAGGCGCCCCGGTATATATTTATCTTTATGAGACACTGCCAAACCATTTTCCAAAGTGGTGGTAGAATTGTTACCTTCCCACCTGCAGTATTTCCTTTTATTTCTAAAGTTCGATTTCTAAAGGAGTCCAATTCTATGGGAGCTGCAAAACAAGGCAGCTCACATAGAATAAGCCTTCATATAAACTATTGCGTCAGCATTAGGTGAAGCAGATGTTCTATAAAACTCACCACACTTTGAAATGGAAACACTTGATTAAAGCATAATATGTCTACTCATAAGAATGTAACAGCTACCTCCAGATGTCAAAACCATAAAATAAAAAAAAAAAATACATCACTTCTCACTAAAAGGAACCAAGGATCCTTGGAGAATGGCTGATTCCAGATTTGGTGCAAGGAAAGAATAAAATGAGGGGCACCTGAGTGGCTCACTCAGTTAAGTGTCTGGCTTTGGCTCAGGTCATGATCTCACGGTCTGTGAGTTTGAGCCCCACGTCGGGGTCTATGCTGACAGCTCGGAGCCTGGAGCCTACTTCGGATCCTGTGTCTCCCTCTCTCTCTGCCCCTCCCCTGCTCATGCTCTGTGTGTCTCTCTCTCAAAAATAAATAAACATTTTTAAAAAAAGAAAGAATAAAATGAGCCGGGAACCTCCTGCTAAGTCAGAAAACAAGGGCATACTCAAAGGAAAGGATAGAGGGGCCAGCCTGAAGGGCTCCCACTTATCTACATTTTGTCATAACAAAATGATGAGAGATAAAATTCTCAGTACAAATATCTTACAAAGGACTTGTGTCAAGAACATACCAAGAACTCCCACAAATGAATCAAAAAGATAGAATTATTTGAGGGGTGCTGGGTGGCTCAGTCAGTTAAGCATCTGACTCTTGGTTTCTGCTCAGGTCACTCTCTCACAGTCTGTGATTTCGAGCCCCATGTCAGGCTCTGAACTGGCAGCGTGGAGCCTGCCTGGGATTCTCTCTCTCTGTCCTTCTCTTTCACTCTCTCTCTCTCTCTCTCTCGCTCAAAATAAATAAATAAATAAATAAATAAATAAATAAACAAACAAAAATTTAGGGAAAAAAAGAATTATTTTAAATGGACAGAAGATTTGAGTAGTCACCTTCTAAAAAGTAGATACCCAACGTGGCAATGAGAAAGAATGAAATATGGCCCTTTGTAGCCACGTGGATAGAACTGGAGAGTGTTATGCTAAGTGAAATAAGCCATACAGAGAAAGACAGATACCATATGTTTTCACTCTTATGTGGATCCTGAGAAACTTAACAGAAGTCTATGGGGGAGGGGAAGAAAAAAGACCAAGAGGTTAGAGAGGGAGAGAGCCAAAGCATAAGAGACTCTTTTTTTAAAAAAAAATATATGAGGGGCGCCTGGGTGGCGCAGTCGGTTAAGCGTCCGACTTCAGCCAGGTCACGATCTCGCGGTCCGTGAGTTCGAGCCCTGCGTCAGGCTCTGGGCTGATGGCTCGGAGCCTGGAGCCTGTTTCCGATTCTGTGTCTCCCTCTCTCTCTGCCCCTCCCCCGTTCATGCTCTGTCTCTCTCTGTCCCAAAAATAAATAAAAAACGTTGAAAAAAAAATAAATAAAAAATAAAAAAAAATATGAAATTTATTGTCAAATTGTTTCCATAAGAGACTCTTAAAAACTGAGAACAAACTGAGGGTTGATGAGGGGTGGGAGGGAGGGGAGGGTGGGTGATGGGTATTGAGGAGGGGACCTTTTGGGATGAGCACTGGGTGTTGTATGGAAACCAATTTGACAATAAATTTCATATTAAAAAATTAAAAAATTAAAAAAACATAAAAAGTAGATATCCAAATGTACAATTAGCATTTGAAAAAGTGATCAATATCATTAGTTCTCAGAACAATGAAAATGAAAACCACCATGAGAGACTACTACCCGTGAACCAGGCAATTAAAATTTAAAAGACTAAAATTATAAAGTGTTGAAAAACTGGAACTCTCATACTTTGCTGATAGAGGTGTTGTAAATTGCTAAAGTCATTTGGGCGCCATTTGACATTATCTTCTAAAGTTAAATATATGCCTTCTCCATGACACAGGAATTCACTCCCAAGTATCTATTTCCAAGAGAAAGACATATGCTTACCACGAATGTCCATAACAGTTGTATTCATAATGGTCCCTAACTGGAAACAAGTCAAATATCCATCAACGGTAGGACAGATAAACAAACTGCCGTATATTCATACAACAGAATTTATACCATTAGTGAAAGACAACAAATTGCTGATACGTGCAAGATGGTTGGATTACACAAAATGTGGAGTGAGGAAGCCAGATTATATGATTTTTTTAAAACGATGATCAAAAACAGGTAAAACTAGTCAAGGATAGTAGAAACCAAAGCAGCAATTACCTCTGGGGACAGGGAGGTGAGACTCTGGGAAGACGAGGTGGGATGGGGTGGATTGACTGGGAAGAGGAGGCAAGAAGGAGCCTTCTGGAATAATGGACATGTTCTGTATGTTGACCTAAAGCTGGCCGGTGGTTACATGGATCTGTGTATTTGCCATCCGCGGATCCTCACCAGAGTAACCTCTAGAAGATGTCATTCAGGAAGAAAGAAAATGCCTCCGGAAGGAAGGTCTTCTGGAATGCAAGAAGGAATAGAGATAAACATGTGGGCAAATCCAAACAAACACTGATTGTATAAAACAGTGATCATGTTAGTACTTGTAAAAACAACACTTAGGATGGGGCGGTCAGTGCGGTATATCGATTGCAAAGACTGACCCAGTTCTTCGCCCCTCCCTGTGTCCACACCCTTTGTAATGTGATTGTTCAGCTCCCTTAATGCAGAGGTCGAGTCTGTTTTCCCCTCCTCTTGAATCCAGGCCAGCCTTGTGACCTGCTTTGGCCAGTAGAATGTGCTGAAAGTTTTGGTGCGCTAAATTTGAGCGGAGGCTTCAAATGGCCTTGCGTGCCTTTATTCTCTTGGACCTCTGCCACTAGGAGAGCATGTCTGAGCTAGCCCCCTGGAATAGGAGGGAGGAGAGCAGAGACATCCCATCCGAGGCCATCCTCCACCAACCAGCCACACAGCCAACCCATCCCTTGACTGTAGACACTGAGATCAGATCAGCAGCACCATCCAGCTGACCTGCAGATTCATGAGGAATCATATGTAGCTGTTGTTTTAAACCACTAAATTTTATTTAAAAAATTTTTTTAATGTTTATTTATTTTTGCCAGAGAGGCAGAGTGGGAGAGGGGAGGGGCAGAGAGAGAGGGAGACACAGAATCCAAAGCAGCCTCCAGGCTCCGAGCTGGCAGCACAGAGCCCGATGCGGGGCTTGAACCCATGAACCATGAGATCATGCGGACGCTTAACCGATCTAGCCACCCAAGTGCCCCGAAGCCACTAAATTTTAGAATGCTTTGCTATGCACCAATAACTAACCGAGACAGGAGTGATTGAAGCTAAAATATCCCAAGGTCCTTACTATCTTTGGAGGAATTACAATGAAATTGAATAAGAGTATGAATTAAGCATGCTTTAATATAATTCAGCTTGTTAAAATGTTAACAATAACCATGAAAAAGAATGGAAAGAGTAGGTACATTTCAAACCTGTAAGGTAAAAACTAAAATTTGTTAATCAATCCGAAAGAAAACAAGAAAGAAGAGGGGAACAGGCAAAAAGAAAGTGCAAGACTGGTATAATATAAAAACATATTAGCGTGACGGTTAATTTTTATAAATACTTCTTTAATGTTTTTATTTTACATCTCAAAATGTATTTATTTTGAGAGAGAGAGAGAGAAAGAGAGAGAGAAGCAGAGAGAGAATCCCAAGCAGGCTCCATGCTCAGCCTGGAGACTAACAAATGTGAGATCACGACCTGAGCTACAATCAAGAGTCAGAAGCTCGACCGACTGAGCCACCCAGGTGTCCCTGTGATGGTTAACTTGACAGGGCCGGGGATGCCCAAATATCTTGTTAAGCATTATTTGTGCATGTCTCTGTGAGAGCGTTTCCAGAAGAGATTAGTGTTCGAATCGAGGGGCTGAGTAAATCAGAGGGCCCTCCGCGGTGTGGGTGGGCATCATCCAATATGTTATCGGACTAAATAGAGCCAAAAGCCAGAGGGTTGAATTGGCTCCCCCTGACTGACTGTTGAGCTGACACACTGGGTCTTCTTCTGTCCTCTGTGCTCTGGGTTCTCAGGCTTGTGGGCTTGGGCTGGAATTTATTCTACCAGCTTTCCTGAGCCCTCAGCTTGCAGACAACAGGTCATGGGACTTCAGTCTCCATAAATGCATGAGCCAATTCCTTGTAATAAATATCACTATTTATCCAATAGATTATATATATATCTTATTGGTTGTGTGTCTCTGGAGAACCCTGACTGATACAGAATTTGGTACCAACAGTGGTTCTGGAAAAAACAGAATTTTAAGGATAAGTTTCCTGAATTTGTTCCAGGGGTTCTGGAATGGGCTCTCAAATCTGATTGTATTTAAAGACTCAGGGTGCCTGGGTTGCTCAGGCGTGAAGCATCTGACTCTTGGTTTCAGCTCAGGTCACAATCTCACGGTTTCATGAGTTTGAGCCCTGCGTCAGGCTCTGCACTGGCAGCACGGATCCTGCTTGGAGTTGTCTCTGTCTCTGTCTCTGTCTCTGTCTGCCCTTTCCCTACTTGCGCTCTCTGTCTCTCTCAAAATAAATAAATAAACTTTAAAAATAAAATTAAAAAGCGGTGCCTGGGTGGCTCAGTCGGTTCAGCGTCCAACTTCGTTCAGCTCAGGTCATGATCTCATGGTCCGTGGATTCAAGCGCCGCATCGGGCTCTGTGCTGACAGCTCGGAGCCTGGAGCCTGCTTTGGATCCTGTGTCTCCTTTGCTCTCTGCCCCCCCCCCCCCCCCCCGCTCATGCTCTGTCTCACTCTGTCTCTAAAAAATAATAAATAAATGTTAAAAAAGATTTTTTTTAAATACAATTAAATTGAAAAGAAAGACACTAATGATTCTATTTCTAGGAGTAAAGAGAGACATGATCCAGCAATAGAGATAAGCAAAATATCCGCATTGGATATTCCTAACCAACCATTTTGTAAGAAGCAAGGAGCTAGAAGGAATATTTTTGGAAAACCAACTGTAGTCTAAGGGTCCGACATTAAGCTTTTGATAGCCAAGCATCCATTGCAGAGACATCCATCTCGAATACACATATTGCCAGCTGTGTGACAGTTACTGGTAAAACAACGGGGTGAGAGATCCATTTTCCCCTTTCAGAAAGCCCTGGGTAACATAACTGACAGCTGGAGTGACCCCACTTTCCCCATCCTGTGCCCTAAGTCCTGCTCTTATGTTTCAAATTCACCAAAGAGTGAACCCGAGAAATCCTAGGCACCCAACCCTCAGACCCCAATAAAGGCAGAACCCCAGGTCAGCATCTTCTCTCCGTCTCTCTGCCCATGACCTATAAAGATTAGACAGAAACAAATGAACTTGAGAATAGGTAAACAATAGAAAAAAATCAATGAAACTAAGAGTTGGGTTATTAAAAAGTCAATGAAATTGGGGCGCCTGGGTGGCGCAGTCGGTTAAGCGTCCGACTTCAGCCAGGTCACGATCTCGCGGTCCGTGAGTTCGAGCCCCGCGTCAGGCTCTGGGCTGATGGCTCGGAGCCTGGAGCCTGTTTCCGATTCTGTGTCTCCCTCTCTCTCTGCCCCTCCCCCGTTTATGCTCTGTCTCTTTCTGTCCCAAAAATAAATAAAAACGTTGAAAAAAAAAATTAAAAAAAAAAAAAGTCAATGAAATTGACGGGGGAGACAGAGAAGGAAGAAACCGTACTATAAACCCACACACACAATTATAGTGGTGGTTAAATGGATATTACATCTGTAAAACTCACCGGACACTTGAAATGGGTGAATTTTATTTATGTAACGGATACTTCTTTATACAGTTAAAATCCCCAAAGTCCCAAAACTAGTCCTTTTAAAAGACTAGTAAAATTGGCAAACCTCTGGAAACACAAGCAAGAGAAAAAGAGACTATGGATAAGCATTTCCAGGAATGAAAAAGAAGACATAGCATAGTAAAACAGGGATTTTAAACAAAATACTGTAAAAATATTTGAACAACTTAATGGCAAAAAAAAAAAAAAAAATTTAGGGTCACCTATGTGGCTTAGCCGGTCAAGTGTCCTACTCTTGGTTTTGGTTCAGGTCATGATCTCACGGTTTTGTGAGTTCGAGCCCCGCATCAGTCTCTGTGCTGACAGTGCGAGGCCTTCTTGAGATTTTCTGTCTCCCTCTTTCTCTGCCCCTCCCCTGCTCACCCTCTGTCTCTCTCTCAAAAATAAATAAACTTAAAAAAATAAATAATTTTTTTTTTTTAGAAAAATGCAATTAAAAAATTTTAGAAATAGTGGGGTGCCTGGGTGACTCAGTAGGTTAAGCGTCCGACTTCAGCTCAGGTCATGATCTCACAGTTTGAGTTCAAGCCTGCATCGGGCTCCATGCTGACAGCTCAGAGCCTGGAGGCTGCTTAGGAGTCTGTCTCCCTCCCTCTCTCCACTCTGCCCTTCCCTTGCTCGCACTCTGTCTCTCTCTTAAAAATAAACATTAAAATTTTTTTTTTAATTTCAGAAATAGAAAAATCTAAATAAGAAAAAAAATAGAAGATCTGAATAGCCCCTAAAACCAACCAAGGTACACACTCCACACGTAATAAATCCAGTTAACTAGGTGAATGCAACTAAACATTCAAGGAACACAAACTCTTCCAGAAGTGGGAAAAATCATGAAATTGGATAATCCCAAGAATGCAAGTATTCTTTGACATTAGAAAATCTATCATTGTAACTTACTACATTGGGGTGCCTGGATGACTCAGTTGGTTGAGTTTAGCTCAGGTCATGATCCCAGAATTGTGGGATCGGGCCCCATGCTGGGCTCCACGCCGCGTCAGAGTCGGCTTGGGATTCTCTCTCTCTCCCTCTGCCCCTTTGCCCCACTAGTGCTCTCTCTCTTTAAAATAAAAAAATAAAAAAAATAATTATTTATTTATTTATTTATTAAAAAAAAATTTTTTTTTAACGTTTATTTATTTTTGGGACAGAGAGAGACAGAGCATGAACTGGGGAGGGGCAGAGAGAGAGGGAGACACAGAATCGGAAGCAGGCTCCAGGCTCTGAGCCATCAGCCCAGAGCCTGACGCGGGTCTCGAACTCACGGACCGTGAGATCGTGACCTGAGCTGAAGTCGGACGCTTAACCGACTGAGCCACCCAGGCGCCCCTAAAAAAAAACATTTTAAATAAAAATTAATTAAATAAGTAAATAAGTCATTTACCACCTTAAGAGATGAAAGGAAACCATATGATCATCTCAAAAGATGCAGACTTTACTACTGTTTAAGAAAACTTATTTTTTAAAAAAGATAAAAAGACACATTCCATCGTCATTTTTGACACATTGACATATTCATCGTCATTTTTATTGGGCTACACCATCATAAAGCATACATGATGGACATGTCACAAATGATTACATCAACAATACCTAATAGTTATGTAGCACTTGATAGCTTGCAAGTCACTTTGCATCCATTATCTATATAATCTAGCCACTCTGAAGGAGGTATTACATTTTTAAAAACATACAAATGAGGAAACAGATTTAAAAGGATGAAGTGATTTGTCCCAAATCCCAATGATTTTCATTCTTTATTTTGTTGGTTCTCTATGATATCCCGTGTTATGTACCAAATAAAAATGAACAGATATCTACAAATAGATAATACATAATAGAAAAACACCACCAAAATTCTTAAGTAAATTCTCCAGTGGTTTTTACATGCTCTTGGAACAAATATAAATAAAAAAATTAACCCTATAGTTTATATTCTTAGTCATATCTATCTTTCCTTCTGAAATTTGTAATCTACAATTAAATACTAGTGTTTCAACTTAAAAACTATAGTTCCCTAAAAGGTAGATGAAGCTTGCAGCCTGGTAGTTTCTACCTACCAACTTGCCAACTTACAGTTGAGGAACAAGTAAGCATTCCTCTTGGTCCTTAATCCTAACTGGTTGCAGATGACCTGTCTATACCACAAGGCTTTGACAACTTGACCTGTGATTTTGGTGTCAAATGAAAGGATGTCATGGGACATGTAGTAGTATTTTCCCCTATTTCTCTAGAGTATGGATATTATGTATAAAACCACATAAGATGATTCTGAAAGGTGGAGAGAGTACAGACTGGTCCTTCTTCAAGACCTGGAGAACAACACAGCACTGAGTTCCTTCGGTTGTGGTTTTTGTTTTGTTTTGTTTTGCTTCATTTATCCCAGATCAGATTCTGACGAAGCTGGCAACTGAGAAATGTCAATGGGCACAGGCCAAAAAGGGCCCAAGAAAAGTCTGTTCTTTCTAGACAAAGGAGGAGGAAAGGAATGGCCTAGCAAGACAGGCAATTTTTAGACCATACCCATCCTACTCCAGCCAAACACTAAAGACCAAATGGGGAGCCTACACTTCTACCCTCTCCGGTCTGTGATAGGCTCCTCACACATACCACATTGGTGTCAGAGAGGGTCAAGTCAGGGACAGAATTTTCAAAACCAACCCCTTCCCCATTCCACCCTGGCAGTGTCATTGGAGACACTGTGGGGAGAGTAGGCCTCCAATTCTACCCAGAGACAAGATATTTCTCCCCTTCTTTACTGGGTTGGTGTCAGTAGAGGCCTAGTGGGGAGTTGTAACTCCCACCCCTACCTAGCAGTAGTGAGGACCCCGATCCAGGTGTCAGTAGAGGCCGATGAACCTGCATTTCCAACACCAACTTATAGTAACAAGGCAGTCTCCCCTCAGCCCTTTCTTCACCAGAGCGGTGTCAGAGGAAGCCTGTCCAAACAGAAGCTTTGAACAGGATACAGAGTCTGGTAACACTCAAAATGTCCAGAGTTCAACTGAAAATCACCATCACCCACAGAACCAGGAAAATCTGCACTTGCAGAAGGTAACTCACAGATGCCAACACTGAAACGATACAGCTGCTAGAATTACCTGATAAATATTTGAAAACAGCCATCATAAAATGCCTCAATGGACAATTACAAACATGCTTGACACGCATTTTAAAAAGCCTCGGGAAAAAACAAAAACAAAAACACAGAATACAGAAAATCAAATGGAACAGAAAAATATACCTGAAATAAAACCCAGTGATGGACTCAACATCAGGCTGCAAGGGGCAGAGAAAGAATCAGTGAAGTTGAAGAGAGAAAATACCCAACCTGAAGAACAGAGAGAAAATTACTATGGGCTGAATTATATGTCAACCACTCCAAAACCACCAATTCATGTTGAAGCTCTAACCGCCCCCCACCCATGGGTGACTAGAGAAAGGGCTTTTAGAAGGTTGAGATTAAATGAGGTCGTAAGTATGGGGTCTTAAGCTGATAGGATTGGTAGCCCTGTGAGAACAGGAAGAGAGGATTCTTTCCACACCACATGCACGCACGGAGGAAAGGCTGTGAGGACATGGCAAAAAGATGGCCATCTACAAGCGAGGAAGAGAACCCTCTTACCAGAAACCAAATCAGCTGGCACCTTGGTCTTGGTCTTCCCAGCCTCTAGAACTATGAGAAATTAATTTCTGTTGAGCCCCCCAGTCTACAGTATTTTGTAATGGCACCCTCAAGCAGATTTGGGTACCTAGGAGAGGGGTGCTGCTCTAACAAATAACCTTAAAATGTGGACGCATCTTTGGAACTGGGTAACAGGTTGAGTCTGACGGTTTTGAGGTGCATACTAGAAATATGGATGTTAAAGCCCATTCTGATGAAATCTCAGAAATGAGGAACACATTACTGGACACTGGAAGGAAGGCAATCCTTGTGGTAAAGTGGCAAAGTACTGGGCTGAGCGGTGTTTTAGTGTTTTGTGGAAGGTACAGCTTGTGAGCAATGAAACTGGACGTTCAACATGGACTTCCAAGCAAAGTACTGAACGTGCAGCCTGGGTCCTCCTTCCTGCTTATCACAAAATATGAGAGGAGAGAGATGAACCGAAGAAGGAACTGTTAAGCAAAAACAAACAAAAAACAAAACCCTAGAACTTGGAGATTTGGAAAATTCTGTCCACCCGTATTGCAAAACTGAGAAAACTGGTTCGGAAGAGAACACTAAGGGTGTGGCTTAAACAACCACTTGAAAAAGAGATCATGGGTGTGACTCATGGGTGTGATTAAGTTCAGCCTTCTTCACAGAAGCCAGGAATAAAAATGGGATTATACCAACAGAAACACTGCCAGCTGGGACTAAAGGGACAGGAAAACTAGACAAATGGAGGAAGACTGGGACTTCTTAGATCCTACAGGACCAGACAATAGGGCTACTCAGCTAGACATGCTCTATGCTTCAAAAAAAGAATGACTCGAAAGCCAATTTCAGGATCATCAGTTTGAAACTACATCCTCAGTTTCAGAGGGTGAGGACATCACCTCCATTTGAACAGGCCAGATGGCCAACAACCAAAGTTTTGGAGGCAGGGATGTTCAGCAGGGCCTTGGTGGTGGGACTGCTGTACCAGTGGGCCCAGAAAGTGGGATCATGGCCTCAGTGGGTCTGGAAGGTGGGCCATCAAGTCAAAGAGCATTGTTCTCAAGACTTAAGACTCCATGGAGTTTGTCTTGCTATGTTTTGGACTTGCTAGAGACCTCTCACTCTTTCCTTCTTTCCTATTTCTCCCTTTTGAAATCACAATATCTATCATATGCCTGTCCCACATTCATATTTTGTAAACACATAACTTATCTGGTTTCACAGGTTCACAGCTGGACAAGAATTTTGCCTCAGGCTAAATTACACCTCAAGCCTCACACAGATCTGATTTACGTGATATTTAGGTAAGACTTCAGACTTGATGCTGGAATGAGTTAAGATCTGAGGGAATGCTGGGATAGAGCAAAGGTATTTTGCATGGTCATGAATTTGGGGGAGCCACGGGCAGAATGCTATGGACTGAATTGTGTGTCCCCCAAATTCATGTTGAAGTGCTCTCAATGTGACTGTATTTGGACACAGAGCTTTTCAGAGGTAATTAAGGTTAAATGAGGTCATAAGGCTGGGGTCCTAACCAGATAGGACTTAAACCTTTACAGGAAGAGAAAGAGAAAGATTTCTCTCACCTGTAAGCACAAAATAAACAGAAGAAGAAGAAGAAGAAGAAGAAGAAGAAGAAGAAGAAGAAGAAGAAGAAGAAGAAGAAAAGAAAGAAAGAAAGAAAGAAAGAAAGAAAGAAAGAAAGAAAAAAAAAAAAGGAAAAAAAGGGAAAAAAAGGCTTGACACGGCAAGAACATGGCCTTCTGCAATCCAGGAAGAGAGCCCTCACCAGAAGCCAAAGCTGACACCTTGATCTTGGACTTCCCAGCCTCCAAAACTGAAAAATTCTGTTGTTTGAGCCACCCAGTCTATGGTGTTTTGTTATGGTAGCCTGAGAAGAGTGAGATAAAACATACTGGGGGGAAAAAGGAAGAAAAACAGAGCCTCAGGAACCTTCGGAACTACAATCAAAGATCTAACATTCATGTCATCAGGGTCCTGGAAGGAGAGAAGGAGTGAGGGCCAAAAAATGTATTCAAATAAATGAGGGCTAAATGTTCCCCAAATATGGCAAAAGACATAAACCTACAGATTGAAGTTCATAAAACAGGATAAACTCAAAGAAATCCACATCAAGACACACAAACTTGTGAAAACTAAAAACACAGTACTCAAAATGTGTGCAATGACAACCTTTGAAGTTTCAATGAAAAAAATATATATACAAAGACATCGTCTGCTTCTACGCAAGAGTAAAATGGTGAAAGGTAAGTATTTTGGAGTCTTTTCAAGTCTTTCACAATCCAATACGCAGTGTCAGTTCAGGTCTACAACTAAATTTTACTATGGTATGAATAAGCCTAAAGTACTAACTACAGACAATTGAGGTAACATCTTTATAAATAAGCACATTCTCAGGGAACTTAGCTTAAAATAGGTAGCTTAAAATAGACTGAAAACATCAAAGGTCCCTGCTGTACTTTCTAGGCTGTCAGTCTTGACCCTTGGAGTTAGCGCGATTCTTAGCAGGCAGCAAATCAACAAGCAAGATCTCAAAGACAGAAAGTGCAGAAGCAGACTGCCAGGCCAGTGTTCCTTGGCTTCAGGGTAGAAACTGCAACTGACCAACTGATGAATATTTCCCCAGTTGGGAGCACTCGTTTGAGCAGTTATCTCAATCAACATTTCTTGAGTTCATTCCCCCGGTTCTCTTTCTCTCTCCTTCCCATCTACCTCCTAAGTGCCCTTGTACTTGAGCCTAAGGACAACTTCCCTTTCACCTCCACTCTCAACCCTGGACAAACTCATTGTGAATTCTCAATCTCTTATTTCTGCCTCTGCAACTTCCCTAAAGAACCACTCATCTCTTTAAAACTCCATCTCCTTAGCATTAAGAGACGACCCAGCCCAGACAAGATGTCTTCTTTCCATCATCGCACACCCTGTTTCTCTCTCAAGGATTTGGAAGCTTACATACACATTAGGGTGCTGGAAATAATCTTCCTCTTTCCCCAGGGAAATTCAAAGTCCTCTGTTGCACTGAAAAAAATGTAAAACTCCTCCTTCACATTCTAAGTAAGCTATGTCCCACGTCAACAATGACTTCTCAATTAATATCTTGTTTGTAACACATTCTTAAACTCCTTTGTAGCGCTCACACCACGTTTAGTAAATGTTCAATAAAAATCTTCCAAATGTACCACATTTACATAGTCTTTATCCAGTATGAATTCTCTTTTGCTGGCCAAAGGCTGAATGCTCACTAAAGGCTTTTCCGTATTCTTTGGTTTTCCCTCCAGCATGAGTTTTCTGATGTTGAGAAAGGGATGAACTCTGGCTGAAAGCTTTTCCACATTCCTTACACTTATAGGGTTTTTCTCCAGTGTGAGTTTTCTGATGCTTTGTAAGAGATGAGCTCTGGCTGAAAGCTTTTCCACAGTCCTTACACTTGTAAGGTTTCTCTCCAGTGTGTGTTCTCTGATGACGAATGAGGGCTGAGCGGTCACTGAAGGCTTTGGCACAATCATTGCATTTATAGGGTTTCTCCCCAGTGTGAGTTCTCTGGTGTTGAGTCAGGGCTGAACAGTAGCCAAAGGCTTTCCCACACTCATTACACTCATAAGGCCTCTCCCCAGTATGAGTTCTCTGGTGCTGAATAAGGCCTGATCGATCGCTAAAGGCTTTCCCACATTCATTACACTTATAGGGTTTCTCTCCAGTGTGAATGACCTGATGCTGGGTAAGGAATGTGCTTTGGCTAAAGGCCTTCCCACATTCATTACACTCATAAGGTTTCTCTCCAGTATGAATTCGCTGATGTTGAGTGAGGTATGAGCTCTGATTAAAGGCCTTCCCACATTCATTGCATTCATAGGGTTTCTCTCCAGTATGAATTATATGATGCCGAATAAGGGCAGAGCGGTGACTGAAGGCTTTCCCACATTCATGACACTCGTAGGGTTTCTCTCCAGTATGAATTCTCTGGTGTAGAGTAAGATGTATACTCTGGCTAAAAGCTTTACCACATTCATTACATTCGTAGGGTTTTTCTCCTGTGTGAATTCTCTGATGCAAGACAAAAGCTGAGTAGTAACTAAAGGCTTTCTCACACTCATTACACTGCCAAGGTTTCTTTTCTGCACAAACTTTCTCGTGCCTCATTAGATCTGAATTTTGTTTTACGTTCTTTTTAAATGAATCACAGTTATGTAGTCTCTCTCCTTGCTGTTGAACAAGTAATGACCTTCGACTAAAACTTCTCCCAAATTCATGACACTGGTAACTTCTCTCCCCAGAAGATTTCTTCTGAGTGACAACCTCCTGTATTAAATGTTTCTCATGGTTTTCCTGCTGACTCTCTGAAGAGTCCTCGTATTCACTGGAACTTTCCTTTGGAAATCTTGCTATTAACACCCCAGGGGCTGATTCTTCTTCAGAAATATCCTGCTCTGGAGTTAGGTCCTTACTCTCTGGTCTTGTCTCCCAGTCTGAAAGAAACAAGAATACACATGTACCATTTCCTACACAGGAAAGAAAAATATTTGATGTGGTAGGAAAATAATGAAAAACAAAGCAATGAAAAAATGCTTACAGGGAACACAGGAACTCGAAAGCTCTCAAAAATAGCTTTGCAATCTTGAGAGAACATGAGAAAACAAAGATGGGGGGGCAAAGAAGTTCAGCTGCACAAAAGGGAGACAGTGAGCAGGTACTCAAAATTCCTCTACCTAGTAGGGTAGGAGATGAGAAAGAATAACAGAGAAGAAGACTAAACAGAGGTGATGTGGGGAAATGGCAGATAAGATTTTAGAAACCGGGTGTGGCAGAGACAGAGAAGACAGTCTTTCAGGGATTGCCCCCTATTACCCCCTCACTGGAGCTTCTGTGCTTCGTGCTTTGAGAATAGCCATCAGTAGCTGATCTCCTTGCCACCAATCCTTCCCCATCCTAGTATTTCCCAATCACTGCTAACAGACTAACCTTCAAAACTGTCGCTGTTAAACAAAAATCTCTGGTGGTTCTGTTGCCTCAAGATGAGACACAGATTCTCTAAGCTAGCATTCAAAGTGGTCCAGATCGACAAATTTACACCATCACAAAGCTTGGTGATTAAGAAGTAACTGATTGGGGTGCCTGGGTGGCTCAGTCAGTTAAGCGTCTGACCTCAGCTCAGGTCATGATCTCACAGTCTGTGGGTTCGAGCCCTGCGTCGGGCTCTGTGCTGACAGCTCAGAGCCTGGAGCCTGCTTGGGATTCTGTATCTCCTCTCTGTTCCTCCCCCGCTTACACACTGTCTCTTTCTCTCTCTCTTTCTCAGAAATAAAGATTAAAAAAAAAGAAGTAACTGATCACCTTTGATTGCCCAATAACAACAAACTATAAACAATTAAATGGAATGAAGTTTAAAAAAAAAAAAATGAGGGGCGCCTGGGTGGCTCAGTCAGTTAAGCGTCCAACTTTTGATTTCAGCTTAGGTCATGATCTCGTGGTTTGTAAGTTCCAGCCCCGCGTCGGGCTCTGCACTGACAGTGCAGAGCCTGCTTGGGATTCTCTCTCCCTCTCTGTCTAACCCTCCCCTGATCACATGCTCTTGCTCTCCCTCTTTCTCTCTCTCTCTCAAAATAAATAAATAAACTTAAAAATATATACGTTTAAAAAAATGAGCAGCATGTAGGGAGGAGAAGGCCAAATCTCTACATGCTCAGATTGGTCCCAACTTGTCAGGATACCCGCTCCAAATCCTAGGCTTCTGAGTAAGAATTTTGGGATTAAAGTTAAAAATGCTAAAAATGTTTACTTTCAGGCTTAAACGGTCTTTAATTTCTATTCCAACCATGACTCTACATAAAATAAATCAATATAGGGGCACCTGAGTGGCTCAGTCGGTTGGGCGTCTGACTTCAGCTCAGGTCATGATCTCGCAGTCTGTGAGTTCTAGCCCCGCGTCGGCCCTGTGCTGACAGCTTGGAGCCTGGAACCTGCTTCGGATTCTGTGTCTCCCTCTCTCTCTCTGCCCCTCCCCCGCTTATGCTCTGTCTCTCTCACTCTCAAAAATAAACAACTGTTAAAAAAATTTTATTAAAGGGGTGCCTGGGTGGCTCAGTCAGTTGAGCTTCTGACTTAGGCTCAGGTCATGATCTCACGGTCTGTGAATTCAAGTCCCGCGTCGGGCTCTGTGCTGACAGCTTGGAGCCTGGAGCCTGCTTCAGATTCTGTGTCTCCCTCTCTCTCTGACCCTCCCCCGTTCATGCTCTGTCTCTCTCTGTCTCAAAAATAAATTTAAAAAAAAGTTAAAAAAAATTAAAAAAAAGATTAAAAAAAAAATAAATAAATAAATAAACATTAAAAAAATAACAATAAAATAACTAAAAAAATAAAGTAAATCAATATAATACAATGTTGTGAGCTACACATCATAATCAGGGAAGTGCCTGGGATTTTAAAAAGCAAGTAGACAGAAATAAGTTAAAGGCAAATGGACTTTCAGCTAAGGGGAGTGGAGGAATTAAATCCCAAATATTTGGAGAACACACAGTTGGCGGAAGAAAATAAGAGACTGCTTGTCTGGTGTTAAGGGTTCGAGTTGGAGAATACAGAAGATAAAACGGTTAGGCAGGTAGTAACAAAAGCTTTAGAAGCAGGTAGAATAATACAGAACTGGCAGAGTGGGGAATCTAGTAGTGATATGCTGCGTCAGTTAGATAAGGATAAGACCAAAGGAAGTAAAACTAGCTGGCAGTCTATTGCAGTATCTAGTTGGATAGAAATGATCAGGTCAAATTCATGGTATCTATCACAAAAAAGTTACCAGGACTTAATAGTTATCATTTACTTAGCATTTAGCTAGGTACTAGCTGAAGCGTTTCTCTTGGATTACTTCATTTGATCCTCACAGCAAATCTAGGAGTTAAGTGCGATCATTATCCCCATTTTATAGCTGGGGAATTTGAGTCACAGAGAGGATAATTCACTTGTTAAAGGTCACAGGGCTAGTAAGTAGTTGAGACCGGCTTTGAACAAATTGGTTTCAAAATCTGCACTCAACCACTGTAATATGCTGTGTCCACTTACATAGAGAGAAAGGCAAGGGGAAACTCAGAGATTGATTTTTAGTCAATCTGTGACAATCTGGTCTGAGACAAAAAGTCACCTTATCCTGCAGAGATAAAAAATATATGAAAAAGCCTAGTTTAGAACCTAACACCCAAACATATAATTAACAAATATTAAAACGTTGATTTCATGGGAATGCAAGCTGGTGCAGCCACTCTGGAAAACAGTGTGGAGGTTCCTCAAAAAACTAAAAACAGAACTACCCTATGACCCAGCAATTGCACTACTAGGTATTTATCCAAGGGATACAGGTGTGCTGTTTCGAAGGGACACATGCACCCCCATGTTTATAGCAGCACTATCAACAATAGCCAAAGTATGGAAAGAGCCCAAATGTCCATCAATGGATGAATAAAGAAGATGTGGTATATATATATATATATATATATATATATATATATATATACACATACATACAATGGAGTATTACTCGACAACCAAAAAGAATGAAATCTTGCCATTTCCAACTACGTGGATGGAACTGGAGGGTATTATGCTAAGTAAAATTAGTCAGTCAGAGAAAGACAAATATCATATGACTTCACTCATAAGAGGACTTTAAGAGACAAAACAGATGAACATAAGGGAAGGGAAGCAAAAATAATATAAAAACAGGGAGGGGGACAAAACAGAAGAGACTCATAAATATGGAGAACAAACAGAGGGTTACTAGAGGAGGTGTGGGAGGGGGGATGGGCTAAATGGGTAAGGGGCACTAAGGAATCTACTCCTGAAATCATTGTTGCACTATATGCTAACTAATTTGGATGTAAATTTAAAAAATAAAATAAAAATAAAAGACCTAAAAAAAAAAAAAAAATCATGCTTAGTGAATTTTCAGGATACAATTATCCCCAGGTAGGAAATAAATATGGTTTCAATGGTGACTCATCAAAAAAAAAAATGGTTGATTTCATTGTACCTTATTTGGGTAAAAGAATTGGTTTGAAAGGGTGGAAAGTATTACTTTCTAAAAAAAAATTTTTTTTTAAATTATGAATTTTAATAGATGACCATCCACAGAGCTGGAATGTGGCATGGGAGAAAGGGACTTCACTTCAACTTTTTCACGGGTCTAATGAAATCTGGAAAGGCTCCTCCACAAGCACTTTGAAGATGCTTTGGTCCATTTGATCCCAATGACCATCTGGGTTTTATGTCCTCACTCACCTGAAAGAGGTGCTTTTGAGACTTCTCTCTCCAGCTCCTTTCCGCACTCCAAAGGAGAGATCGCATCGGGCTTGGAAATTGGAAGCCCTGCTCATGGGAAAAGAAAAATTAGTTTGGTCAAGAGTTCGGTGAGAGACAGCATAAGAGAAAGAAAGAGAGAGGCTGGTTTTGGATTTCTCCCTCAATGGTGCTTAAAAGAAGGGAGGAAGAGGATATGGGGTCTATCTGAGCAGAACAACTGAGTCTCTATTAAAAGAATAGCTCTCTCTATTAAAAGAATAAGCATCCATTTCTTAAGAGGTATCTTCACTAGAATTTCATCTCAACATCCTTGGTCATGGAGTAGAGAAGAAGGATGCTACCACCTAGGCAAATATAATCAAAAGGTGTCCACCTTTAACTGTGGGAGGGTTAAACGTATATCCAGAAACAAAAGTAGACATTGCCTGTCTCAGGACTTACACGACGATGAAGAATCCTTGAATCTAAGAACCTCAGAACTCCTAGGAACTAAGGAAGCAAAGAAACCACACTGGGTAAGTTCAAAGTGGAGGAGGGAGCTGTCCTTACCCAGCAAGACCAGATTCCTGTGCTTCTCAGGCACATCTCCCTGAGGAGGGTTCAGCTGCTTCCACTGGGTGAGAGCCTCGGCCATATCCCTGATTACCAATGACTCCTGAAAAAGCAAACACACCAGTGCTCACCAAGGGATCTTCCAGAAGCCTCTGAGAAGCACTCAGAGCAGAAAGAGAGGATGGACACGAGGGTTAGACAAAATGACGTCTAACATCCCTTCCAACAGTAAGATTCTCTGGTGTATCTGTAGCCACAGACTCACTCCTTGCCTCAATGTATCAGAATTGCATGTAACCGGAAAGAAGGAAGGAACCTTCATTGTAAAATCTGAAGGCACCAAGTCATTAGTTTATGCATTGGTAAATTAATTATAGAACTACAGACATCGTTACCATTTAGACATGGGAAAGTGGAGAAAATATAATTATGAGTTAACTATGTTCTTTGTGATATGGTTTTAAAATATAAGGGGTTCAAGAAATAGGAAATAGTTTTCTCTCTAATTCTCCTTTGAGAACACAATCAGTCCAATACGTATTAAAAATTAAGATGTTTGCTACACGTCACAGAATATGTATTTATTTGTAAAACAGTGTCTCAAGCCCAAAGTATGAAAGTTCCTAACGTGTTCTCACCATTTCTCATAGTGGCCCTGATCAATCTGATAGCCCCGTCCTTTGCTCCATCTACTTTCTAACCTATCTTACACGACTCCCCCCATGTTCCCTGTGTTCCAGTTGGTGGCTGCCTTTCAGCTGCTTGAAATGTGTGCCACGCTCCCTTTTACCCCTTTCTACATGCTGCTTCCTGTTCTTGAATGTTCTCCCCCATCTGATCCTTTCAGCTATTTAAAAAAAAATTTTTTTTAATGCTTATTTATTTTTGAGAGAGACAGAGAGACAGAGCGTGAGCAGGGGAGGTACACAGAGAGAGAGGGAGACACAGAATCCCCAGCAGGCTCCAGGCTCCGAGCTGTAAGCACAGAGCCTGACGTGGGGCCTTTCAGCTATTTTAATCCTACTCACACTTCAGATCTCAGCTCAGGTGTTACCTCCTCAGAGAAGCCTTCCCTGGGCTTGTAGGGTTGTAGCACCAAGTTCACTTCTCTTGGGTTTTGCACACACTGAGGGGAGTTTGTGATTAATGTCTGTCTCTCTCATTAGACAGTGAGCTCCATGAGAACAGAGGCTAACCGGGTCCAATTTTGCTCACTGAAGCAACCCTAGTTATCTGGCACAGCGCAGGAACACTAAGTATGTGTCAAACAGCTGAATGAAGGAAGGAACACAGGAAGTTTGCATGGGATGTTCTATAAAAGTGTGCATGGGAGGGGCACCTGGGTGGCTCGATTAAGCATCTGACTCTTGATTTCAACTCAGGTCATGATCTCACAGTTCATAAGTTTAAGCCCCACATCAGGCTCTGTGCTGATAGTGTGGAGCCTGCTTGGGATTCTCTGTCTCCCTCTCTCTCTCTGCCCCTCCCCCACTCACTCTCGCTCAAAAAAAAAATATGCGTGGGAACAGAGATGGAGAGGGGAACAGAACATATCATACATTGAAAACACTGCAGGAGGGCAAACCTAACCTTGATCTAGATGGCAGGCACACAGTTCAGACTGTCTACTAAAATGTAGGGAAAGGGAACAGAGTGGGTAATGGTCCTCTGAATCTATAGCTGAATCGATTTCCTGATAAGACAGATGTCTAATAATTTTTCTAATTCTACACGAAAAAAACTTTCTGTACAACTTGAACTGTGATACATTAAAACAGACCAGTCTCTGGGATGCTAGCAAATGAAACAGTCTTGTCTTGCTTTGAACCACCACTTTTGCCATAGCTCCCTGAGCACATAAATGAATATACTGGGTGATTTTGCTTGTAGTCAGCATTCTAACGTTTATGACACAGCCCTCTAAAACAACTGGTAAAATAATTCGCATAATAAAATAAAGTTAAAAGAACTACCTACTTGGAAAATCCCCTGCTCGAATTTCCCACATTTCATGACCTGAGCTAAAGTCTGAGGCTTCACAGACTGAGCCACCCAGTTGCCTCTATTTAAGTTTCTGGTCCATTAAGACCGTATGCCTCAGGAGTGATCACACAGCAATACAATTTTTATGGTCTTCTCTCTTTACAAACAATGCTAACAGTAACAGACTAACTGGCATTCCTTTTATTTTTTTAATTTTTTTTTCAACGTTTTTTATTTATTTTTGGGACAGAGAGAGACAGAGCATGAATGGGGGAGGGGCAGAGACAGAGGGAGACACAGAATCGGAAACAGGCTCCAGGCTCCGAGCCATCAGCCCAGAGCCTGACGCGGGGCTCGAACTCACGGACCGCGAGATTGTGACCTGGCTGAAGTCGGACGCTTAACCGACTGCGCCACCCAGGCGCCCCCTGGCATTCCTTTTAGACTTCAGTTCCCTGAGAGAACCGCAGCAGTCAAACTCGTTTATGGAGTTGCTGCCCTGCGCGCATGTGCTGGAGTTGGAAGACACAGGAAGATCAACCGGAAACTGTCCAGCAGATGCTACTTTCTCCCCCCTCCCCTTTTTTTTTTTTAATTTTTTTTTTTCAATGTTTATTTATTTTTGGGACAGAGAGAGACAGAGCATGAACGGGGGAGGGGCAGAGAGAGAGGGAGACACAGAATCAGAAACAGGCTCCAGGCTCTGAGCCATCAGCCCAGAGCCTGACGCGGGCTCGAACTCACGGACCGTGAGATCATGACCTGGCTGAAGTCGGACGCTTAACCGACTGTGCCACCCAGGCGCCCCTCTCTCCCCTTTTTTCTGAAAGAGATCTACAGATTCAGATCAGAGTCCCAAGTATTTCACAGTGCGCTGTGAGGCAGGTCTGAAGTTGTCAAACAGTCCCAGTGCCTTTCCCACAGAGTCTGCCATTGTCTCATCATCCAAGGCCAGATCCAGCAGAAGCATCTTGACTAACTTCCCTTCAATCGGAGGGAGACGTGTTTCATCTTGCCGGGCCTCTACAAACTTTCGTGGGGCTTTATTTACCTTTGGAATGAGACCCAGTGTAGGTTTTCTTGCAGTCTGGCTAGGGACCTAAGCTTCCCTTACCACACTTCAGGTCACTCTACAGTGACACACATAGCCTTCGAAGACCTCCAACTCACTTATAGACTTTTGGCCAAAGCCAAAGCAATACAGAATAATTCTGTATTCTATTCTCTAATTACCTACTCTCATATTTTCCAAAGTGCAGTTTTTATCCCGGTATTTTTTATCCCAAGTTCTCTAGAGGATGGGGGGGGGGGGGGGGGGGGAAGGAAAACCTCTTCCAAGGCCTTTTAGGACTTGTCTGTACCAGTCATTTCTGTATGAAATGACTTTCATTTTTGCTGATTAGCTATCTTTTTTTTTTTTTTTTTAATCTCTATCTTATTTCCTCAGTAAATTTCATGAGGCAGGGAAACTGGCTTTTATCACTTTGCATCTGACCATGAGGCCAATGACAGTACTGAAGAGCTAGTAAGAGTGAATCGAGTACTAAGTGGATCAAGGAGTAATGCTGAAAGGAAAGTTCTGCACAAGTAAGGAGCATTTACTGTCAGGCTCGTCACTCATCATTTTATCAGGATGAACCCAGTGGTTTAGGAATCAGGGCTGAGCGATTCCATAACAATGGCAGAAACTGTATTCCTGTTCTGAGAACAAAAGAAAAAAAAGAAAACTAAACCCACCTGGGATGCAGCGGTCAGCAACACAGTGATCATGCCATTTTCTTTAGGGTTTTCAGCACCGGGAAGGTCTGAGTCCTCAGAAAGTGACCCTACAAGTGGAGATAGGAGCCATGACGATTACTCTTGCCTTGCAGTAAACTTGCAGAAACTTCCATACACGGCTACTTGTCACCTAAGAAAAGTCAACACAGGAAATCAAGGCACAATCCCGCAACATCCCTGAATCAAGACAAACACGACCTCCCATTCCTCCTACCCTCTGCCCTTAAATTCTAGTAGAACTCTGCAGTGAACATCTAGACACATAAATTAAATACATTATTTCTATCTATCATCTGCTGAATGACAAAGTAATACTCAAGAGTCTGTCCATCCGTTCCTCATTTAATGGCTCATTCCTGTCCTATTCCAGAATCACAGGATGAAGGAAGACCAGTTAAATTCCTTTTGAACACTGGGTTTTCAGATATAATACTGGCATTCTTAGAAAAGCGATGAGTCTTATGGGGGGAAAAAAATCCAGTCTTCTAAACAAATCCTGTGACTTCTAGAAACCTCACTTTCTGCATCTGCAAATGGGTACAACAATCTTCTTCCTACCACCTTACAGGGTTCCTGTGAGGACAAAACGAAGTCATTATCAAAAGCCAAATTGTCAGGGTGCCTGGGTGGCTCAGTCGGTTAAGCGGCCGACTTCGGCTCAGGTCATGATCTTGCGGTCCGTGGGTTCGAGCCCCGCGTCGGGCTCTGTGCTGACAGCTCAGAGCCTGGAGCCTGTTTCAGATTCTGTGTCTCCCTCTCTCTGACCCTCCCCCGTTCATGCTCTGTCTCTCTCTGTCTCAAAAATAAATAAACATTTAAAAAAAAAATTAAAAAAAAAAAAGCCAAATTGTCAAATATGGTGAGCTGGGGGACAAGGGAGGCACACATCATCCTAAAGACGCGCAGGGCAATGGGGTAGCGGGCTCTCCCTCAAAACCCTAACGGGAAACCAACCAGTTGGAAAGGGCTGTCGTCTCACAGAGAAGAGGTGATGCTTCTCCTTCCAGAGCCTGCCCCAGCCAGAGGGCAGCCTTTCCCTTCTTTTCTCTCCAGCAGGCTCTGCGGCTGCATCCCTCCGAAAGTCTCACCTCTGCCCCCAGGCTCCATGGAGACTCCCTCCCCTGGCCCGCGCAGGCGACGACGGCCGCGGAAGAAGGGCGCAGCGAACGCGCGAGGGACCCCGGGGGTCCGCCGCTCTGGTGCACTCAGAGGCCCGGGAACGCGCGCGCGACCCTCGCAGGGCAGCCTGGCGCCACCCCGGGGCCCTCCCGCCGCCCTCCTTCCGTCCACTCAGACTTGGAAGGATCCGCGCTTAGGCCTCCTCGACCCCAGGTTCGACCTCCCGCACCACGCAGAAGCAGCCCCGGCCTAGCAACAAAGGCATCTAAGAGCCGGCCGGGCCAAGTTGAGCCGGCCCGATCTCGAGGCTGAACTACGACTCCCAGAATCCTCCGCGGGGCGCGGCCTACGTCACCGGTGGCCGCTTCCCAGAGGACTCTGCGGGATGTTGGCCAGGCGGCCCTCCCCACTCCGGGCCGGCACTGTACCGAAGTCGCGCACTTATTGGGTCGCCGAGAGAGTCAGGCCCCTGAGAAACCCCTCCAAGCGTGTTAGGCTCTCCTTCTTGGATGCGGACGCTGGGCCCAGGCTCAGAAGATGTATTCGGCCGCACTAACTCCCGCCTCGCAGAGGACGTTCACTGCCCCGCAACTGTGACGAGCCAAGGGCGCCACCCCCGACCTACCCTGGATTCCCTCTCTACCGGCGGTGCTCCCTCGGGAGGGGAGGCAGCCGCATCGCTTCCTTTCTGCGCCCATTATCCGCCCATTGTGGCGGGAACAGAGATGATATAAAGTGACCGCAGCCTCTAAACCAGTGGTTCTCAAACTGTACCATGACCACCTGGAAGTCTTGTTAAAACAGTGCTAAACTCAACCCTTATTCAGGAATCTGGAGTGGGACCTGAGCATTTGCATTCCTAACAAGTTCTCAAGGGATGCTGAAGCTGCTCATTTGGAAACCAACTAAATGTTGGAATCCCTGGACCACTCTTCTTTTTCTGTGAACACTTCTCAGTAATCTTGTTCAATCTAGATGTTCTAAATACCATCCAAATGTGATCAACTCCCAATTTATATCTCCAGCATGGGTTTCTCCTCTGACCTTGAGCTGTCTGTCTCCTCAACTCCTTACTTGTTTAATGAATATCTCTAGTATAGGACGTTCAAAACTGAATTTTTGAGATCCTTCCTCCCCCAATGCCGTAACTCTTACTCCCACAGTTTTCCCTACTTCAGTAAATGGCAACTCGTCCTTCTAGTTGCTCAGTTCAAACACCTTGTGGTCATCCTTCTCTTTATCACACAACCCACGTCCAGTTCCTCTGCAAATCCTGTTGGCTGTACTCTCAAAATACATACAGAATCTGACCACTTCTCACCACCTCCAGTGCTGCCACCCTGGTCTAAGCACCCATCATCTGTTGCCTGGATCACTACAAATGCCTGCCAACTGGTCTCACTCCTACTCTTGCCCTGTTTATCCTATTCTCAACACACTTGCTCTCCTATCTCCAAACAAAGCCAAAGTCCTTACAATGGCCCACAGAGCCCTTCAAGATCTCCATCATCCACACTAACTCTCTGATCTCATCTTCTTCCACTTTCCCCTTATTTGTTCCGCTGCAGCCAGACTGGCCTGCCATTCTTCAATTGAGTGAAGCATGCTTCCACTATGGAGCCTTTGTGCTTGTTCCTCTGCCTGGATAGACACCCTGGGTAGATACCCCCAGGTATCCACAGAGCTTGCTCTCTCACCTCCAGACCTTTTCCATAGCACTTTTCTATTTCTAACATGTAATTAATTTTGTTCATTGGGGGTGTCTTCCAACACTACAGATTAAACTCCATGGGAGGAGTATCCCAGAGTATTTACTGCTACTTAGATAAACAGTAACTGAGTATATTCTCTGTACTTGTAGAGAAGGTACAAATGCCCGAAACTAATACTGCCCTTGTTGCTTTTCTTGGCTTTCATTTGGGATGATTTTGGAAAACTTGGACGTCCTTTGTAACCCTCCTTTATTTACAGAGGCCCTACTTTAAAGTTTTGGGGATTTTTTTTTGTTAGAATTGGGGAGGGGCAGAGAGAGCGGGGGGGGGGCGGGGGGAAGAGAGGGAGAATCCCAAACAGGCTCCCTGCTGTCACCATGGAACCCCAACTGGGGCTCAATCTCACGAACCATGAAATCATGACCCGAGCAGAAATCAAGAGTCAGATGCTTTAGTGACTGAGCCACCCAGGTGCCCCCAGAGGCCCTACTTTAGAAATAAGGTAGCCCTAGACACTACCAGCTGGCCCAAGCACATAAATTGGTGTCCCACAGTAGAGTGGAGCTGGAACACTCCACTCTATTTTTTTAAGATAAAAATCCCCAGTGAGTCCCCATTGTCTCTTAAGGGTAGATGGTCCTTGAGTTTTCCTAAATTTACCGAGGGCTTCTGTTTCCCTTTAGTCTGTGTTTGCCACAACATCCCACCAGGAACGTATCTTTGCATTCCTTAAGAAGCTGCCTTTAAAGGCCATTTACTTTGATGTGAAAGTTGATATATAGAGAGATATCAAAGGATATGCAGAGGATATAAAAGGAATCCTTTAGTGACCTTGGAAGAGGGCAAAACCGGAAATGTAAAGGTAGGATCTGGGTGGCAAACAGATGGAGGTTTCAGGGATATGAGATTCAACAGAAGAGAGAGGTGCTAAAGGTCTCGGGTACTGAGAGAGGAAGGCAGATGTGAGACAGGCAATCAAACTTGGGAGTGAAATAGCAAAGGCAATAAATCAGGCCTGAGTCATGTACCTAGTTATGTTACATGTTACCTTTGGGCACATATCCTCAGCTCTTTGCTCCAACTCAGCTGCCAGAACCTATGAACTAACTCGGACATTTGATTGCACCACCTCCAGCTGTACAGTTATCTGCTGGGAGTGCCAGTCTCTCCCCGTTGCTTGCCACAGCCCAGACAACTGCACAGCTCCAGTTTCTGGTTCCTTGCACCACTTCCAGGCTTGCTGAAGTGCCACACAATGGCTTGGGATCTGGCCTCTCTAGGGGTGGCTGGATGATGCAACCTGAAAGTGTGGGGTAAACAGGAGGAATCTGATCAGTTAAATTCCTTCCGCCCGTCAACTTTTAACAGGAATTTCCTTTGGCTGTGAATATAGTGGTTAAATACATAAGGGTTTATTTTCTCTCATTCAAGATTAGGATTAGGCAGTCCAGAGCTGGTATGGAGTCTTCATAAGATCACCAAGGATCAGAAGTCTTTTGCTTTTCTCCCTTCCCATCCTTCAGGCATGGCTTATATCCTCAAAGTCACAAGATGGCTGCTGAAATTCCAGCCACTAAATCCACATTCCAGGTAGAGAAGAAGGAAGAGCAAAAGCAAAAGCTTTTTTTTTTTTTTTTAAGCTGTCCCTCCCTTTGAAGGTGTCCCCAAAAGTCCTGTCCAACAAATTCCAATTATACTAACGTATCATTTGCTTGATATTTGACACATCAATACATTACTGGCCTGACATTTGATATATCAGTATTTCATTGGTCTGACTAGCCATACCTCACTACAAGACAGGCTGAGAAATAAAGCTGAGCACTCTGCTGTGCTCAGAAGAGCCTTGGATTTCCTATTGTTAAGGACGAAAAAAAGTACAACTTAGGCAACTAACGGCTTCTGCCACAGTAAGCATTAGTTAATGCTTATTATCAACACTAGCTATTGCAAGGTTGCTTAATCATGAGGTTCTATAAAGTGGCTCAATAAGTTGATCCTAGTTTATTTGGTCAATTGCCTCTTCTGCAGACTTTGCATAGGTTTTAGACACGTGTGAAGGGAAGGAAAGGAATCCACATCTTTACAGGATACTTATGGCATGTTTAGCAGGTTGGACATGAGATCTTTGATCATCATGGGGACTGATTCTTTTGTGGCCTCTGCTATTGGGCTTCACTATTAACTCCATTTGTCCTTTCTAAGGTTCCAGGTTCCTGCCCATTAACAAGATGAAAGAAGAGAGCGTCATGCTCATTCTCTATCCTTCATCGATTGTAATGACAATATGGTACAAGAAATTAAAATAGGGGTGCCTCGCTGGCTTATTTGGTGTGACTCTTGGAGTATGTGACTCTTTTTAAGTTTATTTATTTGAGAGAGAGAGAGAGAGAGAGAGAGAGAGAGAGAGAGAGAGAGAGAAAGAGAGTGCAATCAGGGGAGGGGCAGAGAGGGGGAAAGAGAGAGAATCCCAAGCAGGCTTTGCACTGCCAGCACAGAGCTTGATGCAGGGCTCAAACTCATGAACTGGGAGATCACGACCTGAGTCAAAACCAAGAGCCAGACGCTTAATTGACTGAGCTACCCAGGCACCCCAAGTGTGCAACTCTCATCTTGGGGTTGTGAGTTCAAGCCTGACATTGGGTGTGGAGCCTACTTAAAAAAAAAGAAAAGAAAAGAACTGGGGGCACCTGGGTGGTTCAGTCTGTTAAGCACCCGACTTCGGCTCAGGTCATGATCTCACGGTTCGTGACTTCGAAACCTGCGTCAGGCTCTGTGCTGACAGCTCAGGGCCTGGAGCCTGCTTTGGATTCTGTGCCTCTGCCCCCGCTTGCACTCTGTCTCTCTAAAAAATAAAATGAGGGGCGCCTGTGTGGCTCAGTCGGTTGAGTGTCCAACTTCGGCTCAGGTCATGACCTCACGGTCTGTGAGTTCGAGCCCCGCATCGGGGTCTGTGCTGACAGCTCAGAGCCTGGAGCCTGCTTCGGATTCTGGGTCTCCCTCTCTCTCTGCCCCTCCCCCACTCATGCTCTGTCTCTCTCTCTTTCTCTCTGTCAAAAATAAATAAACATTAAAAAAAATTTTTTTTAATAAAATGAAAACATTGAAAAAACGTAAAAAAATAAAAAAGAAAAGAAAAGAACTGTGCTTTTTAAAAAACACACCTAGACACGAGGAACCTGTCCTCATCTTGGTGTTCATGTTCTCTCAGCTGCTCCAAGGAATTACTGCTTTATTACTAAGCAGGAATTCTCAAGATGTAGGTGTGAGGAAGCCAATCTCTGCCTCCACTGTGTAGGTGTGGATAGGACAGTCTGCATTTTGGTTTCACAGATACTGATGTTGAGGGCAAGGAGGACATCATGTCTCATAGACCCGGTGGCCCGGCTCTCAGCTACAGCCTCATGTATGCTGCTTTAGTACTAAAGGAGGACTGCTCATGGATGACCTATGCCTGGAGTTAACTTTGCTTTGTGATATTCTTTGAGATTAGACATAGCGCCATCTCCTGGTTCACTGTGGCTGACTTCTTCAGCCTGGAACCCCACCCAGCTGCCATGGCTGTAGCTGGCTTGCAACTGGACTGAGAACTTTCGGCATAAATATTCTTTCCCTTCAGCATTTATACACGAATACATTGTGAGAAAGGGAAGGTGTTATGTCAAAATATGGATGGAATGGCAGAGCTACACTAAGGAATTTTAGTTATCAATGAGACTAAACACATGTAACACAAAAACACAACTGCTAACCTGGAAACAAGGGTGATGGGTTAGTCTACTAGAGACCAAAGGTCAGGTTAGAGGGCAGAAGAGCCAAAGTTCAGGGTCAGATTAGAGGGCAGAAGAGCCAAAGTTCAGAAGAGCCAACTGATGCTGGATGATGTCCCTAGTGAAGAACAGGGCATACCCAAACCAGGACTCCAGGAACCTCAAAGAAGAGTAGATTAAGAGCTAATAGCACAATTATCATGAAGGTATTTACAGTCCTACAGATGTATTAGCTTCATGTTAATTTTCTTACTGAAGTCTCTAGTTCTGGAGAGTGCTTTTGATTGAGGACTCAAGTTCTCGTGACTAGACAGGTATTCATTCATTGAGAAAATATATAATAAGTGGCAGGCATCACAGCAGCTCACAGGTATGAACTAGTTCCTGTTCTTATGGAGTGGTCTAGAAATTAAAAAAATTAATTAATTATACATAAATAAATAAATAAATAAATAAATAAATAAATACAAACATACAATGCTTATCTCTGGGTCCCCTTCGAACACTTACAAAACATATTGATTGGAGAGCTTCTGACCAACTTGGGGATCCTCGGGGTATTATATTAAGTATGAGGCATCCCAGTGGAAGTCTATGGCACGGTCCATTAAGACTATTTATTGAGACTCTAGTACCAAATGGAGACATGAGAATATGCGGTAGTTAGAAGGTGCTCAAACACAAATCTTCATTATCTTGCATAAAAGCATCTTAAGTCTCTGTGGGGGCCCCCTGCCGGGCTGGAGCACCTCTGTGACATTCTGACGGCTGCCTGGCATAACGTCGCTGATGTTGGATGATAGATGACTTACAACTGAACACCTTCCCGCACACGCTGCACTCGTAGGGCTTTTCTCCAGTGTGCACTCTCTGATGCTGAGTAAGTCGTCTTTTCTGAAGGAAGGCTTTCCCACATTCAGTGCACTCATAGGGCTTGTCTCCGCTATGAATTTTCTGATGCTGATTAAGGGACGAGCGGTCAAAGAAAACTTTCCCACACTCATTACATTCAAAAGGGGTCTCTCCAGTGTGTGCTCTCCGGTGGCGAATGAGGGAGGAGCGGTCAAACAGGGCTTTGCCACAGCCCTCGCATTCATAAGGCCGCTCTCCAGTGTGAGTGAGCTTGTGGCGAGCGAGGATGCTCTTCTGGCTAAAGGATTTCCCACATTCTGTGCACTCATAAGGACTTTCTCCAGTATGAATTCTCCGATGGCGAGTAAAAGATGAGCGGACAAAGAAAGCCTTGCCACATTCGTTACATTTAAAGGGCTTCTCTCCGGTATGAGTTCGCTGGTGTTCAGTAAGGGTTAATCGGTCATAGAAAGTTTTCCCACATTCGTTGCATTCAAAGGGGCTCTTCCCAGTGTGAGACATCAGATGTTTCTTAAGACTACTTCTATAGCTGAAGGCTTTCCCGCATTCTTTACAGTTGTAGGGCTTCTCTCCGGTGTGAGTCCTTTGATGGCGAGTGAGGGATAAGTGGTTATATAAGGTCTTCCCACATAGGCTGCATTCAAAGTTTCTCCCCTTACTGTTGGTTTTCTTGGCAGGAGTGGATCTTTGCCTGGAGTCCTCCTTGGGGGAGGATTTCTTCAAAATCTCCCCCGATAGATGTTCTTTCTTTGTGCCCCTGAGGTTTTCTGAGCCAAGTGCAGGACCCAGAGGACCATCTTTTCTGAGTTTTTCCATTAGTGTCTTTTGCAACTTTCCTTTTTTAGAAATATCCTGGCTTTTAGTTGAGTCCCAGCTCTCAAGTCTAGCATTCTGGTCTGAAACAAATAGAAAATATAGATATGACTGGGTCTTAGTGCTAGTGAAAAAGAGAACATTATCTTTGTTCAGAAAAGAATGAATACAAAATACTTCCTGGTTTATTGTAACTCGTCAAAAGCAAAGCATCAGAGAGAGGCTGAAAAATGGCAGAGGAAAACAGAGGAACAGAGATGGAAGTGGAAGGTGGTCATTTCGCCCACTAAACAAGTTTCTGTTATTCATTCGTTATATATTTTCTAGGTGCCTACAAAGTGCGAGGCACAATAGAAGTCACTGGGACTCTAATGAACAAGACCAGACATGGTCCCTGCCCTCATGATGCTTATATTCAACACGACAGGAGACAAAGAAAAAAACAAATAAAACACCACAGATGGTGGTAAGTCCAGTGAAGAAAATAATGAACAGAAGTTGGAGTGGGGTCTTCTTTAGAGGAAAAACTTAAGAACGGTCATCTGGAAGTGACAGTTAAGCTGAGCTCTGAAAGATATGGTAACCATGAGAACAGCCAAAAGAAGAGCATTTCAGGGAGAGATCCATGCAGAAAAGTAGGCTATACACAAAGAAGCATGGAAATGACCAGGCAGTTTATTGCAGGTCAATGAGTTTAAACAGCAGAGAGTAAGTGGAGAGGCCAGCCTGGACCTGAGAAAGTGAACTGTCAATGACTACTGAACGGTTTTTCAAGGAAGAGGAAGGAGATATGGTAAAGGATAAGTAGGAAAGATAAAAAAGTGTTATCAGAGTTCATTATAGATAGGTCTCAACCTTCCCCCAACCCCCTCGCAACCTGTTCATTCATCTGACAAATACCTGAGTGCGGGCGATGTACCAGGTACTATTCAAAACGTTGGGGATACATTAGTGAACGATACAAAACCTCTGATGGATTTTACATTTTAATTAGTGGGCAGGTATGGACAGACAGTAAACAAAATAAAGAAGTAAAAAAATACAGTATGTTAGGAAGACAGACTGGGAAGAGAGCTAGATAGTGCAGGGGCTGGGGAGGGGAAGGTGATGGAGAGATTGCAATTAAAGATAGGGTCATCAGGGCAGGGCTGACTGAGAAGGCAGCACATTTGAGCAAAAACTTGAAACGGGTGACAGGAAAGCCACATGGCTATCTGGGGGATGACTGTTCCACACAAAAGCAGTGAACATCTCCACAGGCCTAAGAGGTCCTGAGGAATGGTCTCTGCAAGTGAACTGTCTATCGAAATCCTATCCGCCTAGTTTACACATACCTAAATAAGTAATTCCTGGGACTTCTCTTTCTTCATCTTCCTGAAAATCAAGTTTCCATGGCTCTTCACCTCTTTTCAACTGGAAAATCACATCAGGTTTAGGAACTAGAAGTCCTGCTCACAAAGGACAAAATGAGAAATGGCTGTTTGGGATGGAAATTCACAACCATCCCAGGGTTTAATAAAATCCCCTTATTCTCTAGATAGGAAAATGGCAGTATCCAAAAATCATATGCTAATTCCTAAAATAAGATGCTAATTCTTCTTCTCTAAAGGGAAGTCGGTACTGACTTTCTAGAAAATCTGAATTAGATCTATTGAAGTAGTTCACTAATTTTTCTCTGATGTAGGAGGCACCACCCCAAGATGGAACTAGTATTAAGAGTTGAGGGAAAATTCTTAGCTTAGAGAAGTGGAATATGGAGAAGGTTCTGCACCTCAAGGAACTAAGGTGAAGAAGCTACCCCATCTTTTTTTGTAGTTTCTTAAAGAATAGATTTGTATCTATACTTCCATGCAATTATACTGAATTTGAAGCAACTAACAAATCAAACTGGAATAGTTTAAGAAATATGACTCAACTTATGTGCAGTTAATACTAAACACTTAAAACTAAAAATATCAGTGAACAATTTTTTAGAAATCCTTAAAAAACGAATTATAATGTCTTTGGTTTTTGATGATTGAAAGTAATGACATTTATAAATGTTATATAATATAAATTTATATGGTGACATACATACATTTTCTATATTTATGTTTTAAAATGCAATACTAGGGGCGCCTGGGTGGCGCAGTCGGTTAAGCATCCGACTTCAGCCAGGTCACGATCTTGCGGTCTGTGAGTTCAAGCCCCGCGTCGGGCTCTGGGCTGATGGCTCAGAGCCTGGAGCCTGTTTCCGATTCTGTGTCTCCCTCTCTCTCTGCCCCTCCCCCGTTCATGCTCTGTCTCTCTCTGTCCCAAAAATAAATAAACGTTGAAAAAAAAAATTTAAAATGCAATACTAAATGTTTAAGACATACAAAAAAGCATAAAGACTAAAACAAAAAGCTACGAACCCACCATCTAACTTGACATTAACACTAAAATTGAAGCCCCTCCTTCATCCCCTCTCCCTTCCCCTACTGAGGTACCCACCATACTAAATATGATGTAAATCACTCTATGCATTTAAAAATGTTTCCTCGGGGCGCCTGGGTGGCTCAGTCGGTTAAGCGTCCGACTTCAGCTCAGGTCATGATCTCACACTCCGTGAGTTTGAGCCCCACGTTGGGCTCTGCACTGACAGCTTGGAGCCTGGAGCCTACTTCAGATTCTGTTTCTCCCTCTTTCTCTGCCCCTTCCCCGCTCATGCTCTGTCTTTTTCTGTCTCTCAAAAATGAATAAATGTTAAAAAAAATTTTTTTTTAATATGTTATGTTCAGGGCACCTGGGTGGCTCAGTTGGTTAAGCGCCTGACTCTTGATTTTGGCTTAGGTCATGATTTTACCATTCATGGGATTGAGCCCATGAGGAGCTATATGCTGACAGCACATAGCCTGCTTGGGATTCTCTCTCTCTCCCTCTCTCTCTGCCCCTCCCCTGCTCATGCTCTCTCTCTCAAAATAAATGAACGTTAAAAAAATATGTAATGTTCATTGTAGACCATTAAGAAATATAAAAAAGAGAAAAAGTCACTTGTAAGTCTACTAGTCAAAGACAATTAGGGGTAAAATTTTGGTGTAGATTCTTCCACTTTTCTATGCATATAGATATATGTTGTGAATGTACTCAAGTTCCAGTCATTTTGTAGCCTGCTTTTATCATTTAACAACATATCATTAATATCTTTCTAACTCTATAAATATCATTCATGGTCAAGGCCCATCCTATACTATAGCCCGTTATGGATGTACAATGGTTTATTTACCTCAATCCCTACTAACAAGTACCTGTGCTGTTTCCATTGTTTCACAATTTTAGCCAAAACAGGGATAAACATTTATCTGATTTTTCCCCCTTAGGACAATTCCCAGAAAAAGGGGTACCCATTTACCATTTTATTTAACACAATTTTTTGCTTAAAGCTAGAGTCTCAGACCAAACTTCACTTATCCTTCAGACTCTATCCAGATCAAAAGGACCATTTACTGATAGTACTGACAGCCATTAGTTAAATACAAGCAAACAACGAAAGGTAAATAAATTCACAAACCACTTGTACCTTTGCTAGGGATCTATCTAAAGATGCACAATTCTGCCCCAGTAAGTAAAGAAGGGCCAGGGACACCTGGGTGGCTCAGTCAGTTAAGCGTCCGACTCTTGATTTTGGTTCAGGTCATGATCTCACAGTAGTGAGATTGAGCCCCATGTTGGGTTCCACACTGAGCATAGAACCTGCTTGGGATTCTCTCTCTCTCCTTCTCTCTCTCTCTCCCTCTCCCTCTCCCCTCTCTCAAAAATAAATAAATACACTTTAAAAAAAGGGGGGGGGGCATATTCTCTACACACACACCCAATGGCAGATTCTGAGTCATTGATGAAAGTCATACTTACCCAAAGAAACAAAACCCTGATAATTCTCCAGCATCACCTCCCTGTAAAGAGCCCTCTGAGTAGGGACCAGCTGCTTCCACTCATCCTTTGAGAACTTCACAGCCACATCCTTAAACTTAAGTGACTTCTGAAAAGACAAACATGTTCTTACTCACCTACGTGCCTTCTTTTACGTCTCACTGAGGAAGAGTAAAGACTACAGCACTGAGGGGCGCCTGGGTGGCGCAGTCGGTTAAGCGTCCGACTTCAGCCAGGTCACGATCTCGCGGTCCGTGAGTTCGAGCCCCGCGTCAGGCTCTGGGCTGATGGCTCCGAGCCTGGAGCCTGTTTCCGATTCTGTGTCTCCCTCTCTCTCTGCCCCTCCCCCGTTCATGCTCTGTCTCTCTCTGTCCCAAAAATAAATAAACGTTGAAAAAAAAATTAAAAAAAAAAAAAAAAAAGACTACAGCACTGGAAGACACATGGAATTAAAAAAGAAACTGTTTTGATGATGTAAGGGCACTGGATATTTTAAGTAAGATGTACAGGTCTGTGACCTGAGGCTTGAAACTCTTGGTGATGGTCTCATGTCATCATATCCGTGACAAAGCCTCCAAACTTCAGGGACACTGTTACTGGCCTCAATTTTTTAAACGATCAATTAAAGAATTAGATTAGATGATCTTTAAATTCCCTTTCAGCCCTAACACTCATGGATCCATGAGATCTCAGTTTGAACAACAGGTTCTCAAGTCAAGGGAAGATCTATGATGAGTGTACAAAGAACAGAGGATACTTGTAAGAGCTAAAACTGAAGAAAAAGGATAAAAAATATGGTGTCCCTTTGAAAGGAAGATAATATTCCAGACTAGAGGATTCAGAAGTTTTAAATTCTCATGAAAGTTCTCTAAGCACTCCCTGAGCCATTGCTAAGGGCAGAACTGCCTCAATTCTCGGCTTCCCCACCATTACAAAACACAGGACGGGGCTGGTCATCAAGGCCTTATGAAGGGCCATCTAGAAGGAAGACCCCGGGGCACCTGGGTGGCTCAGCTGGTTGGGCATCCGACTTCAGCTCAGGTCATGATCTCATGGTCTGTGAGTTCGAGCCCCGCATCGGGCTCTGTGCTGACAGCTCAGAGCCTGGAGCCTGCTTCCGATTCTGTGTCTCTCTCTCTGCCCCTCCGCTGCTCATGCTCTGCCTCTCGCAATCTCAAAAATGAATAAATGTTAAAAAAAAAAAAAAAAGGGGGGCGCCTGGGTGGCGCAGTCGGTTAAGCGTCCGACTTCAGCCAGGTCACGATCTCGCGGTCCGTGAGTTCGAGCCCCGCGTCGGGCTCCGGGCTGATGGCTCAGAGCCTGGAGCCTGTTTCCGATTCTGTGTCTCCCTCTCTCTCTGCCCCTCCCCTGTTCATGCTCTGTCTCTCTCTGTCCCAAAAAATAAATAAATGTTGAAAAAAATTAAAAAAAAAAAAAAAAAAAAACTTTAGAAGGAAGATCCCTACAGCTTTGTTGTATGGTGAGAAGGGAGAGAATCTGAAGCCAGAAAGGGTACTAGTCTTTTCTATAGAGCACCACTTCTACCAAAATGAGACCAATCTCAAGGCTCTGGACTGAAGAAAATCCAACTCACCTGCCATCTGGCTGTTAGAGGTACAGCTGCCATTCTCTCCTCTACTATGTCCTCTTGGAAAAGGCCCAGGTCAGAGTTGGCAGAGCTAGAGAAGGAAACATGAAAAGAGACCACTCCCATTTCATAGTTATCTGACCCAGACTAAAAATCCCTACATATCCGTTAGGTGTGAAACAGTTCTTATGCTCAATACCCCACTAAGAGCAAAGCAAGCCTAGAAGTAAATTTACCCTTTCCCAGGAGATGGAAATTACGGATAGTGCCACAACTCTGTTCCTGAGTTAGCAGCTTCCTGGGAACAGAGCTCTGTTCCCATATCAGAAAACTATTAAAAATCAAATAGTTTACAATGAAGTCAATTTTTACTCCATTTTATAAATCTATAATAAGCATTGTGCTCTGTAGTATTTTGACACAAATAAGCAACTTAATAAATAACTCAATCTGACTTTTAAATTCAAGATGACCAGAAGGAGGCTTATACTAGCATTTTTTTAAAGGCTAATGTGGAGCCTATATGGTCCAGAATAAAAAAGCAAAAGCAAATTCGTGTATTAGTGTTATTAGTCAAGTTTTGTTTAGTTCTGAGGCCAGAAATATGTTCAAGCAAGCTACGGTGTTATTTTTAGGATACAATGGACATTATAAGGATACTGTAATTAAACAGCATCTAGGCCTCATGACATCTGTCCCCTACTGGGATGAAGAGCACTGGCCTCCTGTCCTAATTCTTTCCTGATTGCCAAAGTTCCCAAGTAGAGGTTCAAGAAGTGACTGGGTCCTATCCAATCAAGAAATGGAGTCAGGGGCACCTGGGTGGCTCAGTTGGTTAAACATTCAACCCTCGATTTCAGCTCAGGTCATGATCTCACAGTTCCTGAGATTGAGTCCTGAGTCGGGCTCTGCACTGACAGTGCAGAGCCTGCTTGGGATTCTCTCTCTCTCCCTCTCTCCCTGCCCCTCCCCCACTCACACGCACATGCTTGTGCTCTTTCTCTCTCTCAAAGAGAAACAAACTTAAAAAAAAATTAAACAACAACAGCAACAACAACAACACAAGAAATGGAGTCAAACACCAAATGCTAGAAATTCCAGCCAGTTTCTTTAGGGTCATCTTTTTTTGGTTAGAGTCCATTTTTTTAAGTTTATTATTTAGTAATCTCTATACCCAACGTGGGGCTTGAACGCATGACCCTGAGATCAAGAGTCGCATGCTCCTCTGACTGAGCCAGCCAGAGGCCCCTGTTAGAGTCATTTTTAAAGTTTCCATAGAACTAGGAGGCTATATGCAAAATGATACCCAGCTATTCAATTCAGTCCAGAACTGAATACAATTGCTTCTCCAGCAAAAGGGGCAGCAGGACCAACCGGGATGGACTGACTGACCGCTGCCCCTACAGCACTGGCTGGCATCACAGAAGCCCATGGGAAATACAGGATTAGCTAGAGAGCTAGGGTGTCCAGAGTGCAATGGTCACCTGCAGAGACAGACCCCACGCGAAGTTTGGTTTCAATATTGAGAATGATGATGCCACATGCACAAACACAGACCAAGTATATAAAAAGGTTTATTACTTATGTCATTGAGGTCTCTGGAGAGAGCAGAGCCGGTCTCTCAATAGGTCCAAAATGGCTCTAGAGAGGAGGAGGAAAGGAGAAAAGGAGACCAGCCTGGTCTTTATTGTGGTTAGGGGGCAGGGCCAGGGTGAGCGTGCCCACATGCCCACAGGAAGGGGCTTGTGTGATTGGAATCCCCCACCAATGCCCAAGGAGAGAGCATTCAGACTTCCTTATCAGCTTGTCCAGGTGTGAGACACAAGGGCAAGAAGGAGGGGTGAGTCTTAAAAGCCCAGCAGTCAAGTATCAAGGCAGACCACACAGTGTAACTATATGTCCGAAACAGGAGGAAGAATCTCCATCCTCTTCTCTCCCGGCCTTCTGATCTTTGGGCCTGACATGGAGACAATCTGTGACATAACAGCAACTGGAAGACAGGAGAGGGAATACTATTCTCAAGAAAAAGATTCATTTACCTAACAGAAGCTTTATTCAAAGGATCTGAAAAATCCTTCCAGGAGCAGAGCCGGGAACAACGATCTCCCCAAACTTCCCTGTCCACAGGGAATGCCAGAATAACATTCTCTCAGGGTTTTATTACAAAGACTGTTAAAAATGTAGTCGGTATCCAGTAGGGAGGGCAAAAGACTAGAAAAAGAAAGAGGGTAAAGGGACCCAATAGTACTCATCCAAGGCTGACTCTATGTAATATAATCCATACAAACCAGTAGGATAAGTCACATTTGGCACTATCTTCTGGACTCCAATTATGATGGTGATCCACTACCAATCAGATTTTTTTTTTCATGAATAGACTTGTGTATCCTGCTGGATACTGAAGGATAATGATGGTGCCATACATCTTTATCTCTTGCTCTTGAGATCAAGATAGAGCAACGTATCTTGATAGAGAACCTGGATATACCATCTTGGACATTTAGAATGGCCAACAGCAAGATTACATTGATAATTTCTGTGTACGCAGGCCATCTGACATGTGCCTGGAGGTGACCACAAATGAGAATGGTGCTGGAACCAAGCCACCAAGGGCTACATGGGTCATGCACCTCTTCATCCCCCAAGAGAATGTTCTGAGTTCTCAGAGGAATGTTCTCGGAACATTCTTCTCTGTACGGACAAGGTTCAATAAGGTCTTTAACTCCCAGCCCTCCTGAGTTTATTGCTCTAACACCCACAATTAAGTGGCCATGGTCTCTGTGTCTCCTACTTAGAATTCTCAAGACCTTTGTGGTTGTTAGCCATTGAGAGGCTAATGACCTTAGATCACGTTTCCACCTCTTGCCCACTCAGCCATTGCCAAGGAGCACAATGAAGAGCAGTTCTCAGAGACATGAACTATGGCCAGGACAGGCCTACCACTCTTTACAGAGTGATTTTCTTAGTAGTTGTATTTCAAGGTGAATGACAGGCAACAAGAAGCATCTACTGTTCTGTCTCTGGAGCTCTGCCAATACTTCACACTTTTCAAGGCAATATCTTTATTCACATCCATACATTACTAAAAACGGTCTCTATTTCCTGGCCAAAGCTGACTGGCATCTGAACCAATTAATCCTTCCCCTGGCATTTTGGAAGTGGAACCAAGAAAAAGAGGTCAGCCTCTCATGAGGCTCCCCTTGAGGGCATGAAAACCTGGGAGCACTTGACAGTCACATTTTGTCATGCCATCTGAGAGCAGAAAAAGCCAGTCAGCAGTGACAGGGAAATATAAAACAGAAGTACAAACAGAAGTAAAGGCAAGGGGTTAAGAGAGGGTCCTGAATTTTTTTGTTCTGTCCCCAGTTGCAGTTTACAAGCACACCGCAGTCTTTTTCCTTGGGTTCCGTGACCTAACCAAGCATCCTCAAAATGAATCCCCCTTCTACTAGTTTGAGTGGGGTTTCTGCAGTTTGCAACCCAAAGAGACCTAAGACAGGGAGCAAAACCAATCTTCTACCTTCTTACCTGAGGTTTCATTGTTCACGTTCTGCTACCAGACCTCTCCTCTTAAGAGCTCTTTTGAGTCCTGGGGGTACATAGAGGACACAGCATCCAGTGTGGCTCACAGAACCAAAAGGGTGGCATTAATCTTAAGATGCCTGCCAGTATCATTAAAATAAGCTGTGGATGTTTCTAGCCAAGCCTATAAACTCTTTTCCAATCCATAACCAAATTGATCCACATCACAAAACAAAGACTCAGGGTCATTACCGTCTTTGAACGCTCAGATTTCTGATTCAATCACCTGGTGTATACTATCTTATACTACAGTTATTTGTATCTTTATCTTTCCAAGTAGGCAAATCTTGGGAGTCAAATCTTGCTTTCCTCACACTAAGAAAGCTACTTCCACATACTTAGTACTCCAGAAATCTTTGCAGACTAATTGAAATACCAAGTTTTGCAAGAAAGTCTAGTTGGTGTTGGAAAGCAGCTCTCAAAGAGGGAGCGCCACTGGACAGCTCCAAGAAGCCGGGTGCAAGGGGTTGAAACCCTGGCCCAGGGAACCGAAATGAGTAATTGAGGGGCTTTCCGGGAAGGATGGACCAGCAGGATTCAGCGGAGTCAGTTCAATCCTGGTGTACTGAGCCCCCAGCACTTCCCAAGCAGGGGAAGGACCGCCTCGGGAGGAAATGCGCCATTCTACCCGGCGGATACACACTGCGGAGCGCGGCCCTGCGCACCCCAGCGCACGTCATCTCACACTGCGGGGCCAGGCTACCGACGTCTCACTTCACTTCGCACCCATGTCGTCAACCTGAGTCGCGCCGGGCCTGCAGCTGGCGCCTCCTCCCCTTCCCCGCTGCAGGTCGGATCAAGGTCAGCCTGGGAGCAGCGGCCAAGGATAGTTCCAAACACCCCATTTCGGTTCCACCCTCACGTCACCGCGCCTCGCAGCCCAACTTCCTTCCCGGCCCGTTCTTCAACACCTTCCTCTCGCCGCAGCCACGGCTCCCACCACACCCAACCCCTGGTCCTCACCTTGGGCGCCAACCGGCTCCCGGCGGCCCCACGAGGAGCAGGACCACAGAGCGCCTGCGCAAAGTGCCCTCGGAAAACTACGATTCCCAGAAGGCCTCGGGGCGGGTTTTCGGAGGCCCCGCCTCCTGAGGTACGACAGGGGTAGTCGCGCGCGTCATTCAAAAGGTGGAAGGTGACACTTGTAGTAAAAATGAAGGGAAGAAATGTAGTAAATGTAGTAAAATAGAAAGAAAATGTAGTTAAAAAAAAAAGTGAAGAACCAAGGCTGTCTCTTGGCCCTCCCTGTTCGCTTGCCCCAGGCGGACCCCTACCAAGGATGCCTCTGTTTCTTAGGCAGTTTTCTATCCAGGAGGATATTTGCAACCTCTACTCTCTTCAGGCACCTGCTGCTTCATCTCCCTCGCTTTCCGAGTGGGGGTGGAGCGGAGAAAACTTGAGAGAGAATTCCCATACTCGCCTGTAATCAGAAATACAAATTTGCCTTTCTTCACGTTCATTCTACTGCCCTCTCCAATTAGAACAATAAACAGAGATACATCTGGGCTTTGCAATTATGTTAGTTAATAAAGTCCCTTGTGGCTTAAGCAAGTTGAGGAAGCATTTTCTATCTGCTGTACCCGAAGGCGTCCTGATACATGTTCACATCTCTTACTTTTTTTTTTTTTACATCTCTTACATTTTAAAAGAAATATTCTCTTCGTTTCACATCCCCCTCCAGCTACCAATCTTAACCTCTCCTTTTTATCAAAGCGAAACTACTCAGCATTGAAGATACTTACTATGTTTACCTTCCTCTCCACCCATTCCTTAACCAAATTCATTCCAATATGGCTTTGGCGCCACCATCCAAGTTATCGACAAATCAGGGGGTGGGGGGTGGGTAATGCTTTGGCTTTCTTTTTTTTTTTAATGTTTATTTATTTTTGAGAGAGACAGAGACAGAATGCGAGTGGGTTAGGGGCAGAGAGAGAGGGAGACACAGAATCCGAAGCAGGCTCCAGGCCCTGAGCTGTTAGCACCGAGCCCGACGCGGGGCCCAAACTCACGAGCTGTGAGATCATGACCTGAGCCGAAGTCGGATGCTCAACCGACTGAGCCACCCAGGCGCCCCTAATGCTTTGGTTTTCTTGACCACTTGACAACATTGAACACTTTTTGACTATTCCCTTTCTTGAAAGTCTTTCCTGTTAACCTGCTCTCACCTAGTGTTTCTCTTACCTACCTAGTCTCTTCCATTTACTCTTCTTTTATGGACTCTTCCTCTTTTCATGCCCATTAAATCTGTGTTCTTCAAGGACCTATCCTAGATCCTAGTCTCTTCCAACACTCTACCTTCATAAGCTATTTCCCACCACCTATATGGTTTCAGGTATCATCCATATATATGAAATCACTCTTTTCAGGTTCAGTCTGCCTGCAGAACATTCCTACATATGTCTGGATATTTCACAAACATCTCAAGCTCATTATATTCAAATGGGCTCACTCTCTACCCTTATACCAAACACCTTGGGCACACTACCTCATATTCTCTTGGCCCACATTTTACCCCAGCCATGCTGCAGCAACCACATTTGCACAAACATAATCAGATAACCCCTTGCCTTGGTCGTACCCCACACTTTTCACTTTCCTCCCTGGAGTTACTCTCTGACTCTGCCACAGGGGATGACTACAGCAAGCCTTGATGTTCATGCAGCAACACTTAGCCAATGGGGGACGGGAGCCAGTAGATAAATGCTCCCCACTTCAAGGGCAGATAATCCTGAGGCTCATTCGACATGACTCCCCAGGTCCCAGCGGGACTGAACCTCAGTTGTCCACGGCAGTGACCCACTTAATTACACACTGTTTATTGGCTTTTTCTCCTTCCCTTATTTAACAGATACTGTCATTAGTGTAATGACTAACATCAGTATTTTAATTATTTAAATCTTGCTCTATCAGATTATGGTATAATGCAAAAATAATGAATTATCTCAGTGGCAGGACAATAAAAGCAAATTGCTAGTTTGTTAAGTGAAGTTAAATTTACACCGCTATTAGTGGATCAATTTAATGGGTATAGAAAAGAATGTGTCAACTAGATCAATGGCTACATATCCCTCAAGAGGCAACTGACAGCCATCTTCCAATTTAGAAACAAGGCGAAGCACAAAAGGAGCTACAGTTGACTCTTCTTCATTAGCTTTTCTATTGAGCTATCAGAGATAGTTAACTTCTCGGATCTAGCTTTTTCACCAGACAAGTCAAGGAATCAGAAAGGAAATGGTGGGACAAATCACTCCCAGGTCCTCCAACTTTATTGTCATGCCTTTAATTTTCCTCACTGTTTTATATTGACAGTTTTGGAGTGGTGGGGGAGCTCCAGTAGTTTCCACTGGGCCCATCCATTGCCAGCACCCATTCATGCTTTGCCCATTCTAATAGAATATTTTCCTCCCTCTAGAGTCATAATAAATGGATTCTAATATCCTGCTCAGAAAGAGGTGATGATCACACGAAGGATCGTTTATCTTTCACAACTGGCAACCTTAGATATTTCCTCTTCCATATCCTAATTGGGTTGTTAGAGGTCCATAAGTAACATCTCTTCCCTACCTGAGATAACAAAAGATCCAACTCAGAACAAAGGAGTCAGGCACACAAAGATCCAAGCAGCTGTTTTGAGATCTATTTATAAAAAAAAATGTGCCTGAGGGATGGTAACAACAGGCTTCCCAGGCTTGGACCTCACCCAGACGCTTGACCTACTGGAAGCAAAAGACTTCTTTCTGCAGGTGCAGAGTGCTTACCACAGGACCAGAAACAAGCACCCCTCAAACATCTCCAATGATCAAAATAACTCCTGGAGTGCGTGGGTGGCTCAGTCCGTTAAGCATCCGACTTTGGCTCAGGTCATGATCTCACGGCTGGTGGGTTGAAGCTCTGCATCAGGCTCTGTGATGACAGCTCACATCCAGGAGCCTGCTTCAGATTCTGTGTTTCCCCCTCTCTGTCCCTCCCCCACTCATGCTCAGTCTCTCTCTGTCTCAAAAATAAAGAAACATGAAAAAAAAAAATTCAGAGGCGCCTGGATGGCTCAGTTGGTTGGGCATTTGACTTTGGCTCAGGTCACGATCTCACGGTTCATGGGTTTGAGCCCTGTGTTGGGCTCTGTGCTGACAGCTCAGAGCCTGGAACCTATTTCAGGTTGTCTCTCTCTCTCTCTCTCTCTCTCTCTCTCTCTCTCTCTGCCCCTCCCCCGCTCAAGCTGTGTGTCTCTCTCTCTCAAAAACAAATATTAAAAAAAGTTTAAAAATAAAAAAACCTCAAAATAGTCCCTTTATCTGTTACCTATAAAAGCCCCTGATGGCTATCCAAAACTGTGCTGTACGATATAGTAGCTGCTAGCCACAGGTAGCTCTTGAGCACTTGAAATGTGACTAGTCTGAACTTGAGATGTGCTGTAAATACAAAGAAGTTGAAGATTATTTAAAATTTTTTCTTCTTTAATGTTTGAGAGAGAGAGAGAGACAGCATGAGCGGGAGGAGGGCAGAGAGAGGGAGACACAGAATCAGAAGCAGGCTCCAGGCTCTGAGCTGCCAGCACAGAGCCTGAGGTGGGGCTCCGACCCGTGGAACCACGAGGTCATGACTGGAGCTGAAGTCGAGTGCCCAACCAACTGAGCCACCCAGTCACCTCGAAAATTTAGTTTTTTTCAAAAAGGTTGTAACACATGTCAATAATTTTTGCATTGATTACATGTGGAAATGACATTGAATGAAAAATGTATTCAATTATTTTTAAATTAAAATTTAATTATAAAAATTAATCTCACCAGTTTCATTTTTAATTTTTAAAATATGGTATTTTTGATTTTAAAAATTTGACCAATTTCTGGTTCCAAGATTTGCTACTACTAATGATCATTTGGTGAAGCTAAAACCTCAAAATTTAAGGCCTCCAGTACTGTATGCCCTATTGGGAGATACCAGTTCAAAGGTAAAGTGGCCCTTCCCTCAGAATTTTTAGTAGGTGGAATAGTATTTCACATTAAAAAAAAAAAAAAAAAAGCCCTCCAGATCACTACATTTAAAAAAAGAACAAAGATGGGGTGCCTGGGTGGCTCAGTCAGTTAAACATCTGACTCTTAATTTCAGCTCAGGTCATGATCTCATGGTTTCCTGAGTTCAAGCCCCCTATTGGGCTCTGTGCTGATGGTAGGGAGCCTGCTTGGGATTCTCTCTCCCTCTCTCTCTGCCCTTCCCCTGATCATGCGGTCTCTATTGCTAAATAAAAAAACTTAAAAAAAACCAAAAAGGTAACAAAGGGAAAGTATCAAATTTATATCCCCTTTCTGTTTCACTAACCACTGTAGTCCCAGGTCCATTAGTATTCTGAATTTGTTCTAGTTTTATCTTGCTGACAATAGCAGAATATCTTAGGAAAATACTTGATTCTCAATTTACTTATTTACGTCTTCCTTTTGTGTGTGTGTGTGTGTGTGTGTGTGTGTGTGTGTGTAGAGAGAAAGAGCAGGGGAGAGAGGCAGAGGGAGAGAATCTTAAGCAGGCTCCATGCTCAGTGTGGAGCCTGATGCGGGGCTCAATCCCATGAACTTGAGATCATGACCTGTGCCGAAATCAAGAGCTGGGCCTTCGACTGACTGAGCCACCCAGGCGCCCCGATCCTCACTTTACTTCTAACAAGGGAATAAATTAAAAATTCAGAACTCTCAGATATAGTCATCAGTCCAAAGTCTGTCAATCGTCCCTTTTATTTTCTACTGGACATTAAATAATACCAGCTATTATCCACTCTGATAGATTCTGCACTCTGTGAAGTGTTTTTCCTTAAGTTGCTTCAAGAGTCCACACATGAAAAAGCCTTCCCTGCCACTCGTCTGCTCTAAGAAAGGTGGACAAATAGGGTTGTTAGGAGGTGGGGAGTGGTCTGTTTGGCGATCCATCTTCTTGAATATGACTTTAGCTCCCAGGAGAAATGTTTCTTGGTCCCCTGGGATTCATGCTGGGAGAACTAAGTTCCAGACAGCCTTTCAGAATCAAGTCCTCTTCTGGGCTTCACCTCAAGCAACCCGGAAAGGAATGCAGACACCTGGAGTCAAAGTTGCCTAGCGCCTGATCTTTGATAAAATAAAAATATAGGACTGGGCCCAGGGCATACAGGAGTTTTTTGGGACTCAGCATTTTGGGAGTCAGAAGTTCAGAGAAGTGGAATCACATCAAGGCAGACCTTAAATATTCCGAGATTTCATTAAACAGGGAGCTATTTTAGGTCTTGAATAAGGCATTGATGGGCAGGAGAGAGTCATTTAGAAAGACTAGAAAGACTGGCCTAATAGTAGTGTGCAAAATGTCAGTAATGTGCAAAATGTAATTTGCGACAGAGGCCGTTGATGTTAACCAAATACTGAGGTGCTTTCCTAGCCTCTGGTGCTGGGTTCTGGTTTATGAGATGTGGAGAGAAGGGATGGCCCTTAAAAATGTCCTAAATACCTCCCAGCTTTCTCTTTCATGATAACCCTAGAGGCGACAAGTTCTAAATGATGAGGATGGAGTAAGACAGACTTGACTCACAACAGATTTTACATGAGAAAGAAAACTTTACTTGGGGGGTTACTTACTATGGCACCATAGCATAGCATTCCCCTGTTCAATAGTGAAGAGGGAAGAATTCAAATGAGGAAATGACTACTGCAGTAAGGGAGCTGAGATGAGAAAGGTGTAGGCTAGACCGAAAATTCAGAGAAAGGACGAACCCAAGGATATGTTTTACCCAGAGAGAACTTGGTAGGTAGAAAAGTCATTAATTCGGATAAATATTTATTGAGCACCTATTATGTGCAAGGCACCGTGTGAGATACAAAGACACGTAAGTCACGCCTCCAAGTGCTTACAATCTAGTTGAGGAGAGATTACACGTACATAAATTATGAAACAAACCGTAGAGCATAATGCTTAAAGGAACAGACTTTGAAGGCAGACTTGTATCCAAGACTTGGCTTCACCTTTTCCTAGCTGTGCCACCTTGGGCAAATTATTCGACACCTCTAAATTTCAGTTTGCTCATCTGTAAAATGAGGATAGTAACAGTACCTACTTCTACTTGATAGGGTTGGTGAGAGGACCAAATAATCTACTCTTTGCCGAACTCTCCACTGAGTGCTTACCCCATAATGAGCACTCGGTAAGTGCTAGCTAGCTAGCTAGTCAGAGCAGCAGCAGCAGCAGCAGCAGCAGAAGGGACCTACAAGCTAGGACACAAAGAACAAGTTCAGTGCCCAAAAAAGCTCCCAGGGGAAAGGGACCCAGCTATAAAAAGAACCGTTCTGGAAGCAACAGTGTGGCCCTGACACAATTCTGCCATCCCTCCCATCCTGGCCTCCGGTTATTAAAGTGCAGTGATACCTGGGGCCTCAGACAAGAGGCGTGCCTGCGGATCACCTCCTAACATTTATCCCATTGTCTGATAAGCTTCAGCAAAATGTCGACTCTTTAGAGTCACAGCCTCCTTTCCGGCATCCCACATCAGTTCTATAACACAGTAGGTAGCGAGTGTTTATTCACACCGTGGCAGCAGAGATGGAGAAGGGGAGTAGTGGCCAGAATATGCAGAGTGCTCAAATGAGGGATTTGCCTGCTGTGGGAAAGACCAGTCTTGGGTTTCTACGGTGGTCCGCTGACTGAAGCTTCCACCCAACTCAGTCTATTCCTTGTTTGGCATAACGCCGTTGATGTTGAATGACTGACGATTTCGAACTGAACACTTTGCCACACACACTGCATTCGAAGGGTTTCTCTCCCGTGTGCACTCTCTGATGTCGCGTAAGCCGGCACCTCTGGCTAAAGGCTTTCCCACATTCGGTGCATTCGTATGGCTTGTCTCCAGTGTGAATCTTCTGGTGCTGCGTGAGGGACGAGCGGTCAAAGAAAGCTTTCCCACACTCGCTGCACCGATAGCGAGGCTCTCCAGTGTGAGCTTTCTGATGTCTGTTCAGTGATGAGACGCCATAGAAGGCTTTCCCACACTCATTACATTCATAGGGCTTCCTGCCGGTGTGGATGAGCTGATGTCGAGTAAGAATACTTTTCTGGCTGAAGGCTTTCCCGCACTGATTACATTCATAAGGACTTTCTCCAGTATGAATTCTCTGGTGTCGAGTAAGGGATGAGCGGTCAAAGAAGGCCTTTCCGCACTCGCTGCATTTAAAGGGCTTCTCTCCGGTATGAATTCGCTGATGGACCGTTAGGGACGACCGGTCGAAGAAGGCCTTCCCACACGCGTTGCATTCGTAGGGGCTCTCCCCCGTGTGAGACATCAGATGTCTGCTGAGACTGCTCCTGTGACTGAAGGCCTTCCCGCACTCGTGACAGTCATAGGGCTTCTCTCCAGTGTGAGTCCTCTGGTGGCGGATAAGCGATGAGTGGTCAAAAAAGGTCTTCCCACAGTTGCTGCATTCCTGGTCTCTCTCTTTAGTGAGAATTTTCTTCAGAGGGCTAGACCCTTGCTGCAAATTTTCCTTCTGGGAAAGGGACTTCTTGCAGGTCTGCACCACAGGGCTCCCCTTCCCTGTTTCTAACTCACCCTCCAGGGCATGAGCTTCAAATTTAGGACACAGAGGAACTTTTCTTCCAAGCCTTTCCCTCACTATTCGTCCTGGTTTTTCTTCTTCCGAAGCACCCTGAGGCTCAGGCTTGGTCTCCCAATCTGGAATGGACAGAAAATACAGATGCAGTTTCTTTCCTGGGCTGGGAAATACTACATCAGAAAGAAGAGACACTACGATAAATCGGAAAAGTAGAGTGTGGTGACTGCCTCACTCGCTCGCACAGACAGTTGTCCATGCTGGGGAAAGACTGAGACCTGGGAAGGCAGAAGAAAGTAGGGAATAGAACTGACAGTGGACATCTCAGAAAAGAGAAGACTTTCCATTGGGAGCATGGCCAGGATAACTAGGAGAATACACTGAGTGGAGAGGATGGTGGGGAATAGGAATATCAAAGAGTGAACGGGCAATGTGACAGATCTGAGAGAACAACATTTGGTGAATAAAGATGAGTGACACTTTAAGGTGTACAGAAAAAAAGTCAAAGCTCGTGGGTGATAAAGAGTAAACACTAAAGCAGAAGATTTGAATGTGAGGAAAAACGTGGTACCCAAGCCTCCCTCCCAAACACCCAAATAACAACCACAAAACAAACCCAAACTCTGCCCAGCCCTGTTCATACACAATTACCTAGAGAGACATTCTCTGGACATTCTCTCTCCTCAGATCCATGAAGATCAACTATCCAAGGCTCATCCCCTCTCTTCAACTGAAAAATGACCTCAGGTCGAGGAACTGGGAGTCCTGCTCATGGAGAAAGAAACAAGCCAGGCACATGATGAAAATATGCCACTATTTCAAAGCGTAATCCCAGCCTCAGAGTGCTTCTGAGAGAAAATGCAAAAGTCAGAGGGCACACACCAGGAATACAGAGCGCAAAGTACTGGAAAAGAATGCTCAGAATGGAGGTTCTAAAAGGGACCAAGTAGATGGGGCCCCTGGTGGCTCAATCAGCTAGCGTCTGACTCCAGCTCAGGTCATGATCTCATCACTCTGAGTTTGAGTCCTGATTCGGGCTCTCTGCTGTCAGCACGGAGGTGACTCCGGTTCCTGTCTCCCTCTCTCTCTGCCCTTCCCCATCTCGTGCCTTCTCTCTGTCTCAAAAATAAATAAAAACATCAAAAAAAAATTTTAAGTTAAGGGAAACAAAGTAGCACTTGGTCAAAAAGTTGATACAATTCATTTGAATTATGTGTTTATTCTTCCCACTGAACTGAATGGGATGTCCCAGCTTTAGCACTGGTAGGATGGGGGGAAAGAGTCCTTGGGTCAGGGAAGATGAGAATCAAAACAGATCATCTTGAGTAAAAATATATAATCTTTTTGTTTACCCTTTACTACTAAGCTCTTATTTAAACAAGTGGGTCATGCTCATTGTAGGAAAATTAGGGGTAAGTTGAAGTAAAAAGAAAAATCACCTTTTGTACTTTGTATCTATTTTGAAACTGAAAGATACCTATAGATACATTCTGTTAAAAACTGCGTTGTAGGGGCACCTGGGTGGCTCAGTTGGTTAAGCATCTGACTTCAGCTCAGGTCATGATCTCACAGTTTGCGGGTTCGAGCCCCATGTCGGGTTCTGTGCTCACAGCCCAGAGCCTGGAGCCTGCTTCAAATTCTGTGTCTCCCTCTCTCCCGTCCCCTTTCCCCACCTATGCTCTGTCTGTCTCTCAAAAATAAACAAACATTAAAAAAATTTTTTTAAATGGGTTATAAAATAATCCTGACTTGTAAATTTGATTTTTTCCACATAATGATAAACTTAAATATTATTTTACTTCAATTAACACAGATCTATCTTAGCACTTTAATGGCTACATGAGGTTACGTTGTATGGAATAATCTAATTTATTTAATCTCCTGCTGACAGACATTCAGACTGTTTTTAATGTTTTGCTATTAACAAACAATGATATGGTGAACATTTTTATATACCAGGGGCTGTTAATCCTATTACTTCCTTGGGACAAATTTCTAGAAGTGAATCTGTCCATTTTTGGTTATTTAAAGAAATAGAACCCATCCTAGAAATAGTCTCGAAGTCTAAACTTCTATTGCACCGGGGGCCCCAAACTGGGAGAGACACAGTTTCTTACTGGGCCCACGGATCACCTATCTGGTTGTATGCTGATTCTCGGCTGATAAACTGGCCACATCCATGGCCTGCCTGTGGCTTCCTCTTTCTGACCTTTGCTAGGAATTCTATTTTCCCCAATATTTCATCCCACCAAAGCCTGTGACAAAGGCTCAGCAGTCTCCCTTAATGTTCCCTGAACATTTACCTGTTTTTTCCTATTTGGCCTATTTAAATTCTTGACATGCCTTGCATAAAATCTGTAATGGGACTCCTTTGGCTGCCACCTCCTGCTTACTTTATACTGGTTTCTGAATCTGTACACTCTCCCGGCCTCTTTTTTTTCTCTTTAATTTTTTTTTTCAACGTTTATTTATTTTTGGGACAGAGAGAGACAGAGCATGAACGGGTGAGGGGCAGAGAGAGAGGGAGACACAGAATCGGAAACCGGCTCCAGGCTCTGAGCCATCAGCCCAGAGCCCGACGCGGGGCTCAAACTCAAGGACCGCGAGATCGTGACCTGGCTGAAGTCGGATGCTTAACCGACTGCGCCACCCAGGCGCCCCTCTCCCAGCCTCTTATTCTGGAAGGTCCTGAGAGGTTCTCACTACCTACAGGAGCCTAACTTTACTTCTCACAAATATATTACATCAGCTTTTTTTTTTTTTTTTTAAGTAAGCTCTACACCCAATATGGGGCTTGAACTCAACAACCCTGAGATCGAGAGCTGCAAGATGTACAGACTGAGTGAGCCAGGCAGGTGCCTCCAGGCAGTCATTCTTTTTTTTTTTTTTAATTTTTTTCTCAACATTTATTTATTTTTGGGACAGAGAGAGACAGAGCATGAACGGGGGAGGGGCAGAGAGAGAGGGAGACACAGAATTGGAACCAGGCTCCAGGCTCTGAGCCATCAGCCCAGAGCCTGACGCGGGGCTCGAACTCACGCACCGCGAGATCGCAGGCAGTCATTCTTAATTTTCCCTTTGTCACACAGGTCTCTATAATTGCAAAGTGCCTTCTGTGCGCCTCTAAGATTGTATTTAAGATAAATATTCAAAATCAAACGCAGAGTAGTGACCTACTCTGAGGCACAGCCTTGTATTTCTGTGCCCATACTGCCCTCTTTTTAAAGGGAAACACTTCTTCCTCCCCTTCTCTGCTTCCCTGAAAAGAAAATTTCCCTCAGTAAGATAGCCCTTGCCCCCCACCTCCCCCACCAACCCTTCATCCTCTGGATGGAGCTGAGAAAGTTACCTGCCTGATAAGCTGGGGGAAGGACGGGGCATATGTGACTCGGCTTCTTCTGTCTGCCCCTGCTCTGGGGAGGGGGCCCTCTGTCTTGCAGGGGCAGGCTGCTGAGCAAGGGAGGCTGGGGTTCCCTTGCCTACGGCTCAGGGAACAAGTCTGTCCAGTGCTGCGGTTCACAACTGAGAAGTCCACTGTTGCTGTACATCTTAGCCACAGCCTTCTACCCCTCCATTTTGTCTCTCAGTGCTTCAGAACTCAGGTGGGAGGAGAGGTATCACTTATTAGCCCACGACCCCCCATTAACGCAGTACAGAGTCTAACTTCTTGTGGGAAGCTCTCCTTACCCAGTGAGACAATGCTCTTATAGTTTTCCAGCATCACCTCCTTGTAGAGGTCCTTCTGAATAGGGACTAGATGCCTCCACTCTTCATCTGTGAAAATCACAGCCACATCCTCAAATGTCACTGATTCCTGGAAACACAATAACATTCTCCCTTACTCATAACCCTTCTTTTTACATGGACCAGACAAAACAGTCTATAAAGATGACAGCCCTGAGGTTGTGGGGGGAAGGTTAAGGGACATGGTTCTGATAAAGCAGGGCTTTGAAGCACTCGGGGAAAGTGGCATAATTCCCTGAGGCATGAAGTTCTTGGTCGTAATCCCTATACTCACAGCTCAGCCTGTGAATATCAGGGGCTCTTTTCTCATACTTACAGAAAACTTGCAAGGAAAGAACAAAGAATTCCTATATACCCTTCACCCAGCTTCCCCAAATGTTAACATTTTCCACATTTGCTTTATCTTTCTCTCAGTACACACACATTCTATCTTTCTCCTGAACTTTTTTTTTTTTTTTTTTTTGAGAGAAAGCGTGTGCATGCATGCAGGGAAGGAGCAGAGAGAGAGAGAGAGAGAGAGAGAGAGAGAGATTGAGAATATTAAGCAGGCTCCATGCCTAGTGCAGAGCCTGATGCAGGGCCTGACATGGGGTTCGATCTCATGACCGTGAGATCATGACCTGAGCTGAAATCAAGAGTCAGACACTTAACCAACTGAGCCACCCAGGTGTCCCTTTCCTGAATGTAACTTGCCAACATGATGCTTCTTTACTCATATTTTATAAAAACAAGGATATTCTCTTGCATAATCACAGTATAATTATGAAAGCCAAGAAAACAGCATTGATATTACACTATAATCTACAATCTTATTCAGATTCCACCAATTGTCTTTTTTTTTTTTTTTTTTTACAAATCCATAAAATGATGATGTAGATTAGGTTGTCCTTAGGATCCCCTCATTTCATGCTAATGCTTCGTGATTCTGCAAGACTGCATCTTTACCTCCAGTCCTAAAACTCCAGATGAGTCTCCAGTGTGCATGCAGACGTTCTAAGCCAGAGCACAGAATTCAAGACACTGGGCCCTCGGGCGGGAATGGGGCAAGCCACATGTCTCTACCCACACTCATCTCTCTTTAGAACTCTTACCACCTCACTGAGATGCTCTACAACAGGTGTCATTGGCCTAACCCAACACCTCCTGGAATACTTGGGGTCTGCTCTCAGTCTATACACAGATGCACTAAAGGGAAATAAGGACTAGAACTGTTCCCCCAACCATCCAAGCAGAACTGTACCAACACTTTTTAGTCAAAATCACTCAGCGCAAAGGTCACAGTGTGCCTGGTGACAGGCTACTGGGCACATGTTCAAGGTAAGAAAAGGTCACTGAAGGATACCACAGATCAAATGGGAAAGACACATTCCCTGTGGAGTCCTTCATTCACCTGGTTAGGTTTGATTGAAGAAGCTCCAGGATAGACACAGAAAAGTGGTTACATTCTGGAGACTAACAGAGTATTTCAGAAACACAAAGTCCACCTCACCTGGCATCTGTCAGTTGGAGACACAGCGGCCATTCCCTCCTGTGTGCTCTCCTTGTAGAAAAGGGCAGAGTCCTAATGAGGAAGAGGTACGGGATGAGAACGTCGGTATGAGAAAGACTAGTCTTGTAGTTTTCTGACCCATAAAGCAGGAAATCTCCAAATACCAGTGAGTCATATGCCCATTCTCATTCCTGATACCCTACAAAAAGGGAAGACAAAGCAAAGGAAGGCCAGGAGCAACCCCACCCCACCCCAGAACTGGAGCGAACGACCACAGATATTACTATTCAGGATACAATGTGGGACTTGTTTTACTATGATCCCACGGGAGAAGTTCTGTTCCTGGGAACCAAGAACGTATTAAGCTTATACTGTATTTATAAGGTCACATTCACTATTGCCCTGATAGCTACCAGATAAAAAGTCCAAGAAATTTTATAAATGATTATATGGATAAGATGTGTCAAGTAAACACCCATAGTCTCTTTAAGAGAAAAATAACCCATTCACGACCCCGTGCTCCAGGAGCAGCACTTGGACAGCCATGTTTTGTTCTGCATGATGCTGCGTCTCACTCCGGAAGCCACACTGATTTAGGTCTCAGGTGGGCAATGTGCAGGTTGACCAGTAGACTGAGATGCAATCTAGCTTGAAAAGGTGACATCCTTCCTCAGGAATGTGAACTAAGAAATGTCAGGACAACAGGTGGGTGATGAGCTGAAAGGATATCATGAGGGACGGAAGTAGCCATGAGGATCAGGGGAGGCCAAGTCACCAAGAAGCAGAGCCAGTGAGTACATGGGAGGCACGATATGGTAAGACTAGACATGGGTCAGGGGAAGAAAAGCCTGCTCACATCAGCAGTGGAGCAAAGACCTAAGAGTTTTTTACTGGCTTTGAAGTCCCTCAATTCATGTAGGACCATCTCTGGGCTCCAGTTTGCATATAGACCAGCCTTATTTATTCTTGGATTTCCATAAGACTCTAAACCTCTTAGGCTTTGTGTGAATCCTTATCAGTAAACTCCCTTTACTTGAGTTAGCTCAGTAGGTCTCAGTTTCCCACAGTCAGGAGTCTAATTAAACACAGTTGAATCAAGCATTCTTGGGATTCATGAGTGGTATGGGAAGTGTGGTCCTGGGAAGAAGGAGGAAAAGAGATGGCCCACTGACTATTCTCCTGTAGTCAAGGGAATATATGTTCTGATCTTTGGTATTCATTCATTCGTCTACTAACATTTATTTAGCACCAACTTTTTATACCAAAGACAAAAACTATAGGACAGTGTCTTTGTCCTCCAAAAGCTTATAGTCTAGAACACAGGCCAAAAGAGTAACCCAAATAATGAGTCACTACAGGATGGATACGTACTATAAAGAGATACCTGAAGAGTGTCCATCAGGGGCTTGCCTAATGCCGATAGGAGCTGTAGGTTCCTTGGCAGAAGCAGGATCTAAGATAAGTTTTGATCTGGGTGGGGAGGAGGTGGAACATTCTAGGTAAGAAAAATATCAAGTTTTTAAAAAAAAAAAAAACGAGGAGATGGGTCTTTACACGGAAAAGATGAACAACTGTAAGTAGTTTAGAATGGAAGAAGTCTAGGCTGTGAGTAGTGCTGTAAGGAAAGATGAGACTGGAGAAGTGGGCAGAGGCCAGGTAGATCAAGGACAATGTTGCATGGGCCCATACACAGAGGAAGGACCACAGCCATGGAGACCACTGAGGATTAAACATGGAAGGGTTATCATCAGATTTGTGTTTTAGAAAAATCATTGCGATTGGTATCATAGGCCTTGGAATACACATGCTCTTTGGCTCAGCAACCCTCTCCTAGGAGTTTGTCCTAAAGAAATAAGTGAGAATATATGCAAAGTTTTTCTTAGTCATCATTAACACTAACCTTTACTGAGGTGTTACATGTGGTAACTTTTGAAGCACTTTACATGTAGTATCTCATTTAATCCTTAAAATACAGGAAAAATTTGAAATATCCTAAGTTTCTACAACAGAAGATATGATTAAATAATTTGTGATCCAGCCCATCCATACACTGTAATACCATTTAACATCATAGTAACCAGCATTTATTGAGCATTTGCTATTCACCAGGCACTGTGCTAAGCACTCTTTTTTTTTTTAAGTTTATTTATTTATTTTGAGAGAGAGAAAGCACACGCAAGTGGGGGAGGGGCAGAGAGGGAGAGAGAGCATTCCAAACAGGCTCCGAGCTGTCAGCACTGAGCCCAATGCAGGGCTCGAACCCATGAACTGTGAGATCATGACCTGAGTTGAAATCAAGAGTCAGATGCTTAGGGTGCTCAGTCGATTGAGCGACCGACTTTGGCGCAGGTCATGATGTCAGGGTTCATGAGTTTGAGCCTCACATCGGGCTCTGTGCTGACATCTCAGAGCCTGGAGCCTGCTTCAGATTCTGTGTCTCCCTCTCTTTCTGCCCCTCCTCCACTCACATCCTTTCTCAAAAATAAAATAAACATAAAAAAAAAAAACTGACTGAGCCACCCATGTGGCCCTGCTAAGCACTCTTTCTAAGGATAATTTAATTCCATCCTCATAAATCAATAAGGTAGGTACAATATTACAGATTAGTGAAGTTAAGGCTTTGTAAGAGGCTGAAGTAGAATTTGAACCCAGGTCTGTCAATCAGCTTTCAATCTCTATGCTATGTGATTTTTATTTTCATGAAAAAATAACCACATAGATAACAGACTAATAGACTAGAATGAAAAATCTGCAAACGTATCCAGACATGTAGAGAAGCTTGATATACAACTGAGGTGGCATTACAAATCACCAAGGAGGGCCGCCTGGCTGGCTCAGCCACTAGAGCATGCAACTCTTGATCTCAGGGTTGTGAGTTCAAGCCCCACATTGGGCATGGAGTCTATTTAAAACAAAAAGTCACCAAGGAAAAGATCACTAGTGATAAACTGCAAACGACTTAAATGTTCATCAGTAGGATAAACTGTGATTATATGTGTGTGAGTTTATGTGTATAGGAATATTACACATTGATTAAGATGAATGGAGTAGAGCTGTATGTTGATAGAGATAAATCACAGAATTACTGAGCAAAAAATAAGAAAGCTTTAGAATTACTGTGTAGTATTTATACAAAACTTAAAAACAGGTAAATAATATCTACAAAAATCTATATGGGGGGGGGCACCTGGGTGGTTCAGTTAGTTCAGCATCTGACTTTGGCTCAGGTCATGATCTCATGGTTCATGAGTCTGAGCCCCATGTCAGCCCCTGTGCTGTCAGCACAGAGCTTGGAGCCTGCTTCAGATTCTGTCTCCCTCTCTCTCTCTCTGCCCTTCCCCCCCCTCGTGCATGCTCTCGCTCTCCCTCAAAAATAAATAGACATTAAAAAAGGGAAATAATCCTTAAATATTAAAAAAAAAGTCTATATGAGACAATAAGTACCAAATTGTGAGTTATCCCTGGGGAGGGAGGGATATGGGATTGGTACAGATAACCAGGAGAGTTCAACTTTGTGATGTTTATTTAAAAAAGTTTTTTTTTTTCCTGTGGAAATGTGCAATGAAATTTTTATTTTAATTCATTTTTTAATATATGAAATTTATTGTCAAATTGGTTTCCATACAACACCCAGTGCTCATCCGAAAAGATGCCCTCTTCAATGCTCATCACCTACTCTCCCCTCCCTCCCACCCTAAAAAAGTTTTTCAAACAAATTCACAAATATTAAGAATGCACACTTAGGGGCGCCTTGGTGGCTCAGTCAGTCAAGTGTCTGACTCTTGATTTCTGCTCAGGTCATGATCTCAGTGTTTGTGGAATCGAGCCCTACACTGGGCTCTGCACTGACTGTGCAGAGCCTGCTTTGGATTCTCTCTCTCCCCCCTCTCTCCTCCTCTCTCTCTCTCTCTCTCTGCCCTCCCCCACTTGTGCTCTTGCTCAAATATCAATTAACTTTAAACGAAAAAAAAGAATGCACACTTAAAATTACTTATTTGTGTATGCACATGTGTATAGAAAAAAGACTGAAAGAATGTATACTAAAATGTAAATGGAATTTGACTGGTGGAATTGTAAGTGATTTTATTCTATTTCTTACAATTCTTTACATTCTAATTTTTGTTTTTACAAGAGTACGTATTTACTTTGGTGTACAGGAAAAATAACAGGAAGGAAAGGTGGTGTACAGAAAAGTTACAAAGCAGACCCGAGACTGCTACTCTTAGAAAGGTCTACTTGTGAGACTGACCCTTGGCTGGGGTCTGGGAACTTAGATTTTGGGAGGGTTCCCTAAAAGAGAAGGGTGGTCCATTGCCTAAATGATTTGGGTCCATGCCTAAATGATTTGTGCAAACAATGCGGTTTATGCTGGATGCTTGCTTTCCTGCTAGACGCTCTGGAATTTTGGTAGGTGTTAGGCAGAGGGTGCCTACCTGACCTGCCCTCAATAAAAAATAACTTGGGCTCTGAGTCTCTAATGAGCTCTTTTGGGCTGGAACATCACACACATGTTGTTGCATTTTCATTGCTAGAGAGGATGTGTTCTGTGTGACCCCTCCTGGCAGGGAGAGAACACAAGAAAGCCTGCCTATGAATTCCTCCAGATTCTACCTCTCTTCCCCTTATGACCTAGCTGTGCATCCTTGCAAGATCGGTCATCATCTTAGACATGAGTGCAACTATAGGCTGAGTCCCACATCCTTCCGGCAAATCCTTGAATGTGGGGTGATCTTGGAGACCTCTGACACAGGCAGCCATGCCACTCTGGAAGCTGCAGCAGAATGGGACCAGAGGAGGGCAAAAATGGAGGTAAGGAAGAACCAGTGAGGAATCTCATAATTGAGTAAAAATGAAGAAAAACTGAACAAAAGCAGTGGCAGCAGAAATGGAAAGAAGGGGAACTACTGACAAGACATGAAGAACAGACAACAGACTGACTGGAAGTGGAGGCCGAAGGTGATGGGAGAGGCAAGGATGACTTATGACTTCCAGGTCACTCATTTGCACAACGCTGTGCATAATGCTACCATTCGTGGAGATGTGCGATGGAAAAGGCGGTTTGGGGGGAAAGCTAATGAGTACAGCTTGGAGTATTTCGAATTTGAGCTGTTCCCACATCTTTGGATAGGAAAAATCAGGTGACTCTGGATTCACTGGCCAAGTTGTAAAAATTATTATCGCTAAGTGAAATAGTTCGAATTTTGAAGGACGGTGAGTTAAACGCTCAAAATAGAAAAATTAATATAAAGTATTAAAAACTGGTTGTAATACAAACAGGGCAATGAGTAAGCCTTTAGTTATATAAATAAGTACTTTGTGTTTTTTTCTATTAATTATATGACTACTCACCAAGTACAGATGTATCCTTAGGATATATACTTGCACCCATTCATATAAGCATGAAAAAAGAAATCTAGGGAATGGAGGTAAAACCAAGTAATGCCAGAGAGAGGAACTACAAACCCTAAACAGACTAATCAGTACTGAGGTCAGGAAGAAGGAAGAGCATGTACCTCTAATAATGAATCCACTTTAGATTCTAAAAAGTCAAAGTAACCGTGAAGACTTAATCCCTTCCTTCCCTAGATGAACCCTCCATCTTGCCTTATTAATGATAAGATCCTAATAAGGTACAGTTTTCCAAAACTCTGAAAGACCAGATCAATATACATTTACTAGACAACGGGTTACTGAACACTGGTTAAGCCAGACTTTAAAAGAATATTACCCTGAGGTGAACACCAGTTTGCATAAATGTGTAAAACCTATGCAAAAGGTAAAAACTTAAAAAAAAAAAAAAAAGTACTGGAAAGACAAGTTTAATATAACTCTAAAAAAAAAAAAAGAATTTGACCTGAGGAGAGATTGGGGTTTGAATCTTGTTAGGAGGAGGCAGAGTGATATATACACAAATGGAAACAGATATGATCAGTAGCCTGCAAGTTGCGTTTAGACAGTAGTCTTTTCCTTGTTTGTTAAGATTCCTCCATTTCCAGGAGGATCTTAAAATATTACTCTTGGGCCCTAGTAAGAAGTCAAAATTAGTATTTAGAGATACAGGACAGTTTAGTCATTAGGTGTACGGACTCTGGCAGACTGCCTGAAATAAAATTCCAGCTGTGTCTTACTACCTGTATGACCTTAGGCAAGTTTCTCAACCTGTGTCTCAGTTTACCCATCTGTAAAGTTAGAATAATGAAGGTATCTGTTTAATACAGTTACTGTAATGCTTAAATAATACCTATAAAGCATATAGAATAATGTGCCAAGTGTTAGCATTAGCTAAAAGTCATGTTATAATCCTAGGAAGGTAGAAATAATGAAAAGACTAATTACAACGAAATTATAATTACAATGTTTTTGAGTAGGTTTAAGTATAAGTGTAGTAATAACTTTGGAATCAAAGTATTTGTTTCCAAAGCATTTGAGCTTTTCAAACAAATCAGTTGAACTACATCTGAAATTGTAGTTGAAACTGCTCAGTGTTTAAATGCTTAAAGATAATTTTCAAAGTTTCATTTATTAGATTATGACTTTCATAAAGTGAGCATTGAAAAATTACAAATGATGGGGAGCATAAAAGCTCCCCCAGCCATTAAGCAACCAGTCAATACTCCCCCAGGGTGCTCATTATCTGTGGGCTCCCTGCCAGGCTGACTTCCCTCCTGGGCAGTTGCTTCAGTAGGCTCTCGGTGAAATTCAAGGCTCCCCAAATCCACCAAATTCACGTGGAGTTACTTCTGTTCTCTCTTGTCCTCTTCCCGGCTCTCAGAGTATTTCTGGAGAAAAAACTCCCCAAATTCTTATTCTAGATCTTCAAATAAGCCCTTGCCTGGAAAGCTTTTAGTGTTCCCATCCTTGCTCCATAGCTACCATTCAATTTCAGTAGAACACTCACTCACAAAAGAGTTCCAGAAGAGGCGGGTCTGTGTGGTAAAAAGCATTCCACAGGCCTTTAATTATTATCTGTAAAGGCTTGGGCATATCACTTAAGCTAAAAGTTGACCCCCAGTTGTTTGATACCTACTTCACAAAGTAGTTATAAATATTGAATGAGATAGTTAATGGAAAGCATTTATTTTTCTGTTTGTTCAACAAACGAAAGTTGCTTTCCTTGCTACTGCCCAACACCAACCCATTCACCCACTCATTCATCCTACTATTCAACAAATATGTCCAGGCACCTGCTATGTGCTAGGTAGCATGGGATGGGAGGACAACCAAACAGAAATGTCTGTCTCGGGGACTTTACCTGAGTGTCCCTCTGACTGTGTCCTACTTTCTTTCCACTACTGTTGCCTCTTAGAATCTGCTCCCTGCTCCCAGTCTTTCTTTCTCCACCATCTCCCACCTCACCAATAGCTTCAATTCCCACATCTTCAAACAGTACAACCCTTCATCTATCTGAAACTATCTCCACCAAATCCCATGGCCTCTCTGTAGCAAGGGTTGTCATTTGGGTTTTCCTTTCATGATCAATCTTGGTAACATATACCTATCAATGCCACCTACTCTTCTTGAATCCATTATCCTGCTCTTGCTACCCCTCACATCCTGAAACTGCACGCTCAAAACTTACTAGTGCATTTCTGACCTCTAATTCTGATAGTCCTTTTCTCCTTAACTTTAATTCTTGCAGCTTTTGACTGTCCTGACAAGTTCCTGCTTCTTCAAGTGGTGACTGTAGTTGCTATGATACTGCATTAGCCTGACTTTCTTCCTACCAATAAAACTGCATCTCTGTGTGCCTCTTTTTCCCAGTCTTGCCCTGGAAACAAGGACACTGCCCAATGCTCAGTCTTTGTACAATGCTCTTCTTGCTATCCCTCGGAAAGTCCATCCAGCTGGCATTCCATTTTCCACCTCTACAGAGATGGCTCCCAATCTAGTCCCAATCCCTCTTCCAAACCCAACTTGCGTTTCCAAATGACTCAAATGTTGAATCTGGCATTCTGCCAGCACCTCAAAACCATCTTCCCCTATGCAACTCCCCAATCAGCCCCTCTCTTTCTATTGTGCTATTATTTTCCAGATGCCCCCAATTCAAACTTTTACCTTTCTTTCCTTTCAAATCAAGTTAGTCACCAGATAGATCCCTTGACCCTTCTTCTGCATTGTCATTTTTATCCTTTCCCCGCCACTGACACCATAATTCAGGTCCCTAACAACTTGCATCAGGATTACTTTGCATTCCTAACTGGCTCCCTGCCACTAGTCCCTTCCTCTCTCTAGTCCTAGATATGACCTCTAGAATTGGTGTCCCCAAATAGTTTTATTCCTGTCAGTCTCCGGATCAGAACCATAAAATCCACCCTGCCTACTTGGTTTTGTCCTGATTCTCTAGGTCATCACACCAGTATACTTTTCTCCACCCTTATCTCCCACTATTCTTGACACTTCACTCCAGTTAAAGTCAGTTCCCTCTCAAATCCGACTAATGATTTGCTACTTACTCCTTGTTTGTTTGCTTTTTTGCCACCTCAGATCCTACCTCCTCCATGAAAGGGCCCCTCTTCAAGGCCCCTAGCAACTAAAGAATGATATTAAAGCATTCATTTCGCCATTCATTCCTTTGAACTAAGAAAAGATTGTATGTATAGGATGTTGACAGCTGAAACAGACACATTAGGCATTAAGGTAGCTTTAATTATTGGTTTAATGGATAACCATATATGTCAAACCAAGAGCTTTAAGGACTGCATCTCAGACTCGATTCACTAATATTCTTCTTTTAAATCGAGGATATCTTAGAGGTGTACTTATTTCGAGAATTAAACTTGTCAATGAACTACATAATAACCATAGGTTTCAACAATGGATTCCAACCGCTTAAAAGTTCAACTGCCATGGTTAAAATCAAGTAAAAATGTTCAATGATGTAGTCTAAAAAATGAAGTATCTATCCTTAAATGGGAGCCTCATACGGAGGCCCAAGGCAGGGGGCTAAACGAGACAATCTAAGACTCTTTCTGGGAAAGAGGGAAGGGGCGGAGTGGGCGATTCTATGGATTTAGTGTCAATTTCCACCCGTATTTATTAAACACCCATTATGGGAAGAAGAACGAAAAGAGCGGAGGAAGGCTCCAAACTTCCAACCTGAAAGTTGGGATCTGGCATATGGGATCTATGCTGAAAGACCACTCGTAACAGTGCCCACACTCCACGGAACACATGCACACATAGCGGGCGAGGGGCAACTTTCCGTCCGCCCCTCTCCGAGCCGGGACGTCCACACACAGACACACTCCGCAAGCTGGCTCCGTCCGCGTCACCCCGTTCTATTCCCACAGCACCTCCCCCAAGTTCTCAGTGTTCCCTTCTCTCGGCCGCTGCGCTCACTCCGCATCTCGAAGACAAACACCCCCAGCCCTCACCTCCGGCACAGAGTGCTCGGGACCCAGGAAGACGGCGCCTCTTCAGGTCCGGAAAACAATGCGCCTGCGCAAAGCGTCTGACGTTGGCGCTCCCAATCAATGTTCGGCCTTCTCACAAACTCCATTCCCCAGAAGTCTCAGCGGCCAGCGCGCTTCAATATGACGTATGAAATTCCGCGCAAGCGCGTGTTTTTGAGAAAAAGGCTGATGGCTCTGAAGGTGTTTAGTCCCAGCGTTCCGGGAGCCGTAGTCCGGGTCGGGGGAGAACGGTTGAGGATGTAAAGGAGGCTTATGGTCACCCTGGAAATACTGCCTACGTGTGATGTCACGTCCCTCCAGTCCTCCGATGGAAGGGCCGTCCGAAGAAAATGTGTGGGATCTTTGGGGCCCGTCCCTACCCTTCGTTTTCACTGCCCGGGAAGACCAAGAACGAGTCTCCTGGTGCTTCGAAGAGGCTTGTTTCTGCTTCATCTTGTCCACTTTCAGGGATTTGGTCCTGAAATTTGGGCCGGAGAGATACAGAATTTGGTTCTGAGGACGAGGCTGCGCCTGAGGCAGAGGATGCACATTTTTGCGCCCTAAGTGGAGAGCCCAGGATACACGTCTATACAAACTGGGCACCCTGGCAGACTACCGACAGTTTGAGCGCACACCAGCCTGCCTGCCTTGGTACTGCTAGAGGGCCCTGGGTGGAGACGTCGTAGGGATTCTCAGCCTTGGCTGCATGTCGGAATTACCTGAAAAGCTGTGGACATAGTGATACCTGGAATCCATTCAGGAGCGAGAGTTTACTAATAACTTCAGGTGACTCTACTGTGCAGCTAAAGCTAAGAACGATTGAGCTAGAGCTCCACAGAAGACTGGAGATTACAAGAATATGATAAAATCCTACTTTGGGAACAAGTCTGTACTTTCACTCAAAAAGCCTAAAATGCCAGCTTAGGCAAGACATTGTTACCGATATAAATAAGACACAGTTAACCGCCCCAAACGAACTCATGCTCCAAAGGAAAACCCACAATGTAAAAGCATAACAACACAATGCACTATGTTCTATATGTCATGTCTAAGACACTATGGGAGCACATGGAGGAAGCAATTAACTATGGCTGAGAAAATTAGAAAAGGCTTCCTGTAACTGGTACACTTGAAAAAGAATAATTTATTAAGAAGAAGAAAAAAGTGCAATCTATGCAGAGAGAATAACACCTGTAAAGGTACAGACTAGAGGATAAAAATGTGAAGAATTAGTAGCAAGATGACTGGCGAGTGGGTGTTTAGGGGCTGATAATCGTAATTTGGGGCCAGATTGGGGATGATTTTGTACTGTAGTAAGGGTTTGGACCTTGATTAAAGGTCCTTGATTAAAGTCATGATGTCTAAGACATATTTTCTTGCTCTTCCTTTCTGTGTGGTGTTTGTTTTAATTTAGCCTTATGCAGAGAGTGGAAATTTGGGGGTTCTAGATGAGTTTCCTTCTAGAACTCCCCACCCTTGGGCAGTCCCTAGGCTTTATCTCTCTTTGCTGACCCCGGTTAACTGTCAAAGTGGAAGCTTAAGTTCACTGGGGTTTAGCAGTGAAAAAGTCAGGTTTGCTGCTCCCTTCTCAGAGTTGTAGCTCTCCATTTTTTTTTTTTTTTTTTTTTAAGTCTGCAAATTCCTCACTTTCAGACCTGGTGACCAGTGTGTTTATAAAGATGTTTTATAGCTTTTCAGCATTTTTAGTGTTTTCAGTTAGGAGAGTTGACCAGGGTGTCCAATCTGCCATGTTGCTGGAAAGTTTAAAGAGAATTTCAGCTGAATTTCTTAAAAAAGAAAGGGCATATAGATGCTGAGCAACCAAGAAACAACACCTATCTTGTCTAGGTTAAGACAGATGTCCACTAGGCCCACCAACTCTGAGCTCTGACAAACTTCAGGACGTTATGGCTATCTGCTGCTGTGTAACACACTACTCCAAACTTAGTCACTTAAAACATCTGTATCACGCGAATAGATTGTGTGGGTGAGGAATTTGGACAGGGCACTGTGGCAATGGCTTGCTTCTGCTTCACTGCTTCATAATTTCCGGACCCTCAGATGGGAGGACTCAAACGGCTTCTCCACTTGAGTCTGCTACCTGAACTGGAACCTGTGGCTGGGCTCACGTGGGGCTGTGGGCCAGAATTTCTACTGGCAGCCTCTCTTTGTTCTTGGACTACCTCACAGTAGGTGGTTTCGGGGTAATCAGGCAGGGTATATGGCAGCTCAGGGCTCCAAGAGAGTGTTCCAGTGAGCAAAATAGAAGCTGCATGGCCTTTTATGACCTAGCTCTGAAAATCAGTAGTGTCTGGCACAAAAACAGACACATAGACCAATGGAATAGGATAGAAACCCCAGAACTAGACCCACAAACGTATGGCCAACTCATCTTTGACAAAGCAGGAAAGAACATCCAATGGAAAAAAGACCGTCTCTTTAACAAATGGTGCTGGCAGAACTGGACAGCAACATGCAGAAGATTGAAACTAGACCACTTTCTCACACCATTCACAAAAATAAACTCAAAATGGATAAAGGAACTGAATGTGAGACAGGAAACCATCAAAACCCTAGAGGAGAAAGCAGGAAAAGACCTCTCTGACCTCAGCCGTAGCAATTTCTTACTTGACACATCCCCAAAGCAAGGGAATTAAAAGCAAAAATGAATTACTGGGACCTTATGAAGATAAAAAGCTTCTGCACAGCAAAGGAAACAACCAACAAAACTAAAAGGCAACCAACAAAATGGGAAAAGATATTTGCAAATGACATATCGGACAAAGGGCTAGTATCCAAAATCTATAAAGAGCTCACCAAACTCCACACCCAAAGAACAAATAACCCAGTGAAGAAATGGGCAGAAAACATGAATAGACACTTCTCTAAAGAAGACATCCGGATGGCCAACAGGCATATGAAAAGATGCTCAACGTCGCTCATCAGGGAAATACAAATCAAAACCACACTCAGATATCACCTCACGCCAGTCAGAGTGGCCAAAATGAACAAATCAGGAGACTATAGATGCTGGAGAGGATGTGGAGAAACGGGAACCCTCTTGCACTGTTGGTGGGAATGCAAATTGGTGCAGCCACTCTGGAAAGCAGTGTGGAGGTTCCTCAGAAAATTAAAAATAGACCTACCCTATGACCCAGCAATAGCACTGCTAGGAATTTACCCAAGGGATACAGGAGTACTGATGCATAGGGGCACTTGTACCCCAATGTTTATAGCAGCACTCTCAACAATAGCCAAATTATGGAAAGAGCCTAAATGTCCATCAACTGATGAATGGATAAAGAAATTGTGGTTTATATACACAATGGAGTACTACATGGCAATGAGAAAGAACGAAATATGGCCCTTTGTAGCAACGTGGATGGAACTGGAGAGTGTGATGCTAAGTGAAATAAGCCATACAGAGAAAGACAGATACCATATGGTTTCACTCTTATGTGGACCCTGAGAAACTTAACAGAAACCCATGGGGGAGGGGAAGGAAAAAAAAAAGAGGTTAGAGTGGGAGAGAGCCAAAGCATAAGAGACTCTTAAAAACTGAGAACAAACTGAGGGTTGATGGGGGGTGGGAGGGAGGGGAGGGTGGGGGATGGGTATTGAGGAGGGCACCTTTTGGGATGAGCACTGGGTGTTGTATGGAAACCAATTTGACAATAAATTTCATATATTGAAAAAAAAAAGAAAATCAGTAGTGTCATTTCTATTGCACACTATTGGTTGCAGCCATTATAAGCTTGCCCAGAGTCAAGGGAGGTCTATGAAAGAATCCGTGGCCATGAAAAACAAACTTGTTGTGGTGCCTGGGTGGCTCACTCGGTAAGTGTCCAACTCTTGGTTTTGGCTCAGGTCGCGATCTCATAGTTTGTGGGACTGAACTCTGTGTCAGGGTTCACCCTGGGCTTCACAGGCTCACAGAGCCCACGCTGACAGCATGGAGGCTGCTTGGAATTCCCTTTCTTCCTCTCTCTCTGCCCCTCTCCTGCTCGTGCGCATTCCCCCCCCCCCCTTTCAAAATAAATAAATAGACTTAAGAGAAAACTTCCCAAAAAGGATTTTGGCCTTCCTCTTTTATGGGCGTTTCTCTGTGAGAAGCAGGGGTGGGGGCGGAATGTGGAAGTGTCCCTATTTCAACCAACGTTTTTGCTTTCCCTCACGGTTCTGCTTGTTTGTATTGCCTCCTGAAGTTGCTTCTACCAGCAATCTTTGCTCCTCCTAGGTCACTTCTTGCAGTTCCAAGACCTCTCTTCTTGAACACCTTTTGGCTTTATTTCTCTAAGCATCTCTCCTTAGCTGCTGCTACGTAGTACTCTGTGTCCAGATCTACATCTTACAATATCTATTAATCAATCTATCTACCTCCATATCTGCCTGCCTACCTATCTCTCACAGAAGAAAGCATCATCCCTTTACATCATGGGGCCTTTTTAGAAGTGTTACCTTAAAGGAATAGCACAGGTCCTTAGTGGTATTTTCAGTTTTATCACTCAGTCAATGGGGGAAAGGATGGTTGGTCCCCTAGCAAAGAGGTTTGACTACTTAGTAATAATGTTTATTTTCTACTACCAACTTTCTTTTTTGCAGTGCATGTGTATCATCAGAAGCTGGGTGATGGGGCGGAAAAGAAATATTCAGGCACAGTTTCACACTATACCTGAAAAAAACACTGCTGCTTCTAATACCCAGGTCTGATACCAGATTGGAGTAGTTTTTACTTCTATGTTTTTGGTTTTGTAATACCTTTTCTCAAAACGGCCACCATTGGGGCATCTTTAGTCCACCGTCAATGACCCAAGCCCTAATTGTGAACATGTTGCTGTTTTTACCAGGGGCTGCCAACCCAGGAGAGTTGGAGATTGTGTGATGATGGATGTCTGACCACTCGGAGGACCTGTAGAAAAGTCTGTGCTTTGGGGCACCTGGCTGGCTCAGTTGGTATTGCATGTGACTCTCTGTCACGGTTGTGAGTTCTAGCCCCACGCTGGGTGTAGAGATTACTTAAAAATAAAATCTTAGGAGCGCCTGGGCGGCTCAGTTGGTTAAGCGTCCAACTCTTGGTTTCAGCTCAGGTCATGATCTCATGGTTAGTGAGTTAGAGCCCCACATTGGGCTCTGTGATCTCTGTCTCCCTCTCTTTGCCCCTCCCCCACTCGCACTCTCCCTCTCTCAAAAATAAGCAATTAAAAAAAATAAAATCTTGTGGCGCCTGGATGGCTCAGTCGGTTGGGCATCCGACTTCGGCTCAGGTCATGATCTCACAGTCCATGAGTTTTTTGTTTTTTTGTTTTTTTAAAGAACTTTTTTTTTTCAACGTTTATTTATTTTTGGGACAGAGACAGAGCATGAACGGGGGAGGGTCAGAGAGAGGGAGACACAGAATCCGAAACAGGCTCCAGGCTCTGAGCCGTCAGCACAGAGCCCGACGCGGGGCTCGAACTCACGGACCGCGAGATCGTGACCTGGCTGAAGTCGGACGCTTAACCGACTGCGCCACCCAGGCGCCCCATCACAGTCCATGAGTTTAAGCCCCGCGTTGGACTCTGCACTGACAGCTCAGAGCCTGGAGGCTACTTCAGATTCTGTTTCCCTCTCTCTCTGCCCCTACCCCACTCACACTCTGTCTCTGTCTCAAAAATACAAATAAAAGCATAAAAATTTAAAAATAAAACCTTTAAAAGATTCTGTGCTTCAGTTCTGCCTTACAAAAGCACCTTTCACTTTTTTTTTTTTTTTGTAATTAGTTCTTAAAGTAGGGTAAGCCACCTCCTTCAGGCTGATTTGATTTACAGATGCTCTTGCTCTCTGCTCTTCCTCTGGTAAACTGCAGTTTATCAATACTGTTCCTAAAATCTGATGTTACCCATTATTTTTTTCTCTCCATCTTCCATGGTAATAGAATTCTAGCCAGACACATGTTTAAAGAATACATTTCTCTGCAGCTAGGTGTAGTCAAGTGTCCTGGTAAATAGGATGTAAATGGATGTGCTGTGTAGCTCCTTAAGACAGCTTTCCATATAGGATAGCCAGACTCAAGAGTACAAGGGAATGAATTATTGGTCCCTATGACAACACAGATGGATCTTAAGGGCTTAATGCTGTGATAGAAGTGATAGAGTGTGATAGAGTGATAGAAGCCACTCTCAAAAGGTTACATACTATATAATCCTGTTTATATGACACTCTGGAAAAGGCAAAACTATACGGAAAAAAACAGAGAGCCGTCACAATGGGCTGGAATGGGAGAAACGTTTGACTACAAAGGAGCAGGAAAAGGGAATGTTGGGGGGTGATGCGCAAATATTTCTTTCAGGTCCTTAATGATACTCTTTGTGGAGCAGGAAGGAGTCCATAGTCCTTTCTTCACTGACCCTTCACTGAATTCAAAACTTGGGGCCGTGAGGGAAAGGCGGAGAAACACGGGATGGCCTATAGAATAGCAGTTAGTAGTTAATGAGACATGGGTATCTCCTGGGCGCCCTGTAAGAAATACGCCCAGAGAGCCTCCTGGAAATCCTTACTCCGTAGATTCAGGGTAGGACCCACGTTTCTCTTTTTAACAAAAAAGAGTGGTGGCTTCTGGGTGGAGAGCCCCAAACCCGGCTATCGCGTCTAAGGTGGGAGTTGCTCCCAGGTCCCAGCCGGCGCTGGGAGCCGGCTGGGGGAATCCTCCACTCACGTCAGCGACGCACAGAGAAGCTTCCATGAGACGCCAGCAACCTCACCCCGCTCAATTCTCTCCGGCCTCCAGGGCGCAGGCGCCGGTCGCCCCGCCCCGCCCCGCACGCACGATTGATTCCTCCTTGCGCGGTGGCCCGTCTGCGCAGGCTCGGGACTTATCTTGGGAGGAGGGGCCGGGGAAGGGGTGGGGTTTGTTCTTTGTGGGTTCGGAGACTTCGGGGCCGCCGGCCTGTTGCGAGCGCTGCGCGCCAGCCCGTGACATTGTTGGAAGTGTCCCTCCGCGAGGGGCTGTGGGGCCTGGAGCTAGGAGATCGAGTTGCAGTGTCCCCGTGAGGCTCTCTTTTGAATCCCTGCTAGCTCCGGGCCGCGGAGGCGCACTGGGTACCGAGGTAGCAGGTGTGGCTACGGCCGTATCTCTTGGTGGTGTGGTAGTCATCATGGGTGTGGGTCTGCGGTGAAACTGGGGTCCAGAGTCCGGTCCCGAGGAGCAAGGCGACGGAGCGAAGCCAGGGGGCCCAGGCCCGGCTCGTGAGGGGACTGAGAGCGCGCCTGAAAGCAGGGGAACCGAACCACCCCGGAGTCTGGGTTTGACTGCCCTGTTCTGGGCCTTGCAGGTCGCCTGGGCGTCACTGCGCGGAGTGGGAATGCCCGATGTCACCTAGCTTGCTCCCTGCTCTCTGAGCCATAAGGGAGGACCGCAGGGCTGCGGCTGCAGGACAGACATTTGGACCTAGTGAAAGGACGTCGCCGCTTAGCCCCAGCTATGGACTCCACAGCATCAGGTTTGGCTCTCGAGGGTGGAGAGGGCCAGGAGCCCTTCTGGGGAGTTAGTCGCGGGCCAAGGAGGAGGACGACCCTAGGAAGAGGCCGAGGAATCCAAGGAAGGGGCAGAGCCTGTAACCGCCTTCCCTGTGGCATTTCCTAATTATCCAAGCCCAGGAGCGTGAAGTCTCCGTATCCAGACACCATGGTAGAGGTGGAGGGGATGGCCGCGGAAGACTTCCCAAAAGCCAGAGGAGAGCGGGGAGGGCTATCCTGTGTGGGAGGGAGAGGGTAAAGAATAAACAAACCTGTGAAGGAGTGGCCTTGGCCAGGGATCAGAGGGCAGTGGGGCCATTTAGAGCCTTGCCACCATTTCCTTTATTGCTTCATTAAGTAATAAGATTCCTCCAGCCTTTCTAGCTCAACTGTGTAGAAGATTAGCAGTATACATGGGGGGTACTTCCTGTAGTCACCTCTTCACTAGTGTTGGGGACAAGGCAATCCAGGTGACCCATGAGTTTTTAAGCCATTTCTTTCTATGTTTAAAATCTCCTGTCCTTCACCAAGTGGGCATTTTAACTTTTCGTTCTTCAGTGCACATGCTCAAGGTCACAAGACTGGCCAGTGGCAGAACTGGGCCGAATCTCTGGGACTACCACCCCCTCTGTATTCCTTTATGCCTTGTATTCTGTAGACTAGAGCACAGGAATCATCTCAAACTCTTTAGAAATGCAGACTCTCAGGTCCTACCCCACATACACTGAATCAGAGTCTGTTTAACAAGATCCCCCAGAATCCATACACACATTAACGTTTGAGATGTGCTGACCTATGCCATACCATGCTGCCTGCCATTTCCATGCTTTTGTTGTTGTTAGCTATGATAACTTCTTTGGCATGGTTGCGGCTAGTGTTTTGTTTGTTTTCAGGCTTTGAAAATAGTATGATATAAAAACCCTATTATAGCGGGACTTAAAAAGTATGCTTGCAGAGACCTATGCTTGGGAACTTCTCAGGGAGAACTGACCTTTGAGCTGGGTTCCCAAGGATGAGGGGAAAGGTGTAACTTCTTTCCCTTAAAGTGTATATATTTCTTGGCCTTGCCCTGGGCCTTGTTTTGTGTTCTTAATCTCATACCATAGGCTATATTTAAAGTTCCTTGAAAGTCTTCTCCATGTTGATATTTTTAAAAGGCCTAGTAGAGGAGATGCCCAGTAAGTAACTCTCCAGTGGAGTGGCTGGAATTTGGTGATACTTCAGTTACCTGAAGCCTGCTGTGGCCTTTGGACAGGAGAGGTGGGGGAGGGCTTGTGCAATTCTGTCTCCTGTAGGATAGCTAGAGGCTGCCCGTCAGCTCCCTTTGACCCAGCTCTGTCCCCAGAACCACTGAGGTGACATGCTGACTCTTCAGGGGTTTCTAGCTTGGGGAATCTGGGAGCTGCAAAGGCCATAAGGGTTAGCCTTCCTTATGGCTCCTTTTACCTTCTTAGTTCTCCCTTCTCAGGACCCTGCTCTTTCTCCAGAGAGATACCCAGGAGAAAAGGGAACAGCCAGTTTATTCCTGAAAGCCAGGCCCCAGGTGAGTTGGGGTTCTCTTCATTATTCCTCAAATGATTGAACTATAATGTATTCGCCTCCTTTTCTCTGGAGCCTCTTTGTTCGCTCAAGGGAACTGACCCCAATTCCTGCTCTGCTGGAGGCTGAACCCATCAAGGTGGATGCTGGCCTGCCTGTCCCTTTCTAGGGCCCCCTCCTCTCTGCTCAGTATGTACTCACACAGATCTTTTGGTTTATTTCTGTCATGAGCACTGCAGTGAGTACCAAGTAATGGAGGGAGCCCTGAACTTGAAGGAGTGTCACTACCACAGAAAGGGGCGGGGGGGGGGGAGACTCTGGTACCCAGGACGCAGCCCCAGTCACAGTAAGGTTGTGCATGGTTTGATGACAGATGGACGTGGCACAGATAGGCCTTTCCATCAGGGTGTAGTAAAAGAACAATGAGCCTGGCGAGGTTCGGTAAGGCTCATGGAGAAAAGGGGGCAAGGACATTCGGAGGGTATGGACAGGTGGGGAGGCCATTTGAGGCTATGTGCCTGTTCAGATGTTATCTCCCTGGATTAGTGAGAAGATAGACTTAACTTACCTGGCTGGAACACTCACCTAACTTCTCTATGCATTGGGTTTGCAGTTGTGAAATGAGGATGGTAATCATGTTAATGATAATGGTGGGGCGCCTGGGTGGCTCAGTCGGTCAAGTGTCCAACTTCAGCTCAGGTCATGGTCTCATGGTTTGTGAGTTCGAGCCCCACGTCGGGCTCTGTGCTGACAGCTCAGAGCCTGGAGCCTGTTTCGGATTCTGTGTCTTCCTCTCTGCTCCTCCCCTGCTCACGCTTTGTCTCTCTCAAAAATAAATAAACATTAAAAAAATTTTTTTTAAATCATGTTAATGATCATGGTGAAAATAGTAATAGCCATTATGTACTGAGAACCAAATATGTATCGGGAGCCGTTCTACACAATTTACTTACACTAACTCATTTCATCTTTCAAACATTCTTATTTTGAAGAATGGCAACTGAGGCACAGAGAGGTAACTGAGAAAAGCAAGAGAGATAAAGTCACTTGTTCGTGGTTCTCTAGCACATAAGGAAGGCATCCTAGTTTCAGATCCAGGTTGTCTGGCTCTAAGATCTTAACCACTCAATAACGCAGTTACCTCATATCATTGCTGGAGTCTTCTGGTAAATGGTAATTCCTAGTCAGCTTCGGTTGTGAGGGGGTAAACGGGGTAATGGTGACCGACTCCAGAATTGGATTCAGGTTTGGCTATAGTAGGCTGGATGTGGAGAAAATCAAGTGGAAGGCTGTGGATGCCAGGCTGCCTCATTTCCTAGCAGCCAACATGGTAGTTTCGTGTATTGTAGCCTAATGATAGACATTTGTATTTAATTTTCTAGCCAGTGGGGGAAACCCCCACCAATAGAGGATTCTCACAGATAACTAGTAGGATAATAAATCGAGTTTCAACCTCTTTGGCCTTAATGTACACCATTCAGAGGCATATCAGAGAGCTTAATCTAGGAATGTCGTAGGAACAATGGCCTGTAGATCTCAATGGCTCATAGTAACAAAGGTGTATTTCTTCTTTATGTTACGTATCACTAGTGGGCCAGCTCTGACTCCTCTACACCCTCTTTGCTCTGGGATTCATGCTGAAAGATCAAGTCTGCTCTGGGATGTTGTTATGTGGCAGGGAAAAGTACAGTGTCAGAACCAGGAGGTGGTTCTTCTGGCTTCTGCCCACAACTCATTGGCCGAAGCAAGTCATGTGGCCAAGCCTAATGTCAGTGAGGTGGGAAGTATAAATAGGCCTTCCATAGTGTGGGGCGTCAGGGGAGGGGCAGTGAATACTTTGAACAAATAATTAGTCTGCCACTGTCTGTTTTCTTACAAATATTCACTTCCCTCCCTCCACACACAATCTCTCCCCAAGAGAGATAACCCAAAACCTCTATTTAGTTACCTACTAAGAGCATTAAGATCAAAGTCTTTGATGGTGTGATGGCCTCAACATCAGGTCTGGATGTTTTTCCTCCGGATCTGGAGACCTCTGAACCTATGATGTAAAAGGACAAATTGCCTGAATCCATATATCCAATACAGTGGAATAATGCAGACAAGGTAACCACAAGATAACCACAATTAGGAGTCCGGGAAGGGGAAGCATGGGAGGAGCCCAGCAATCTCAGGTCTGCAGCAGCTATGAAATTCCTCTGGGCAGACTTGGTGAGAAATGCTGACCTTGGGACCGGGAAGTCTTCTGGTTATGCCCTGCTTCTGCTACCTGGATGGAGCTCCTCAGGCCAGTGCTCTCCTTAGCTCTTGGCTCTGCCCCCATGTTCCTTCTGCAGTACCCTCCTTGGTCACCTATGAAATGATATTGGAGAATAAACTCACTTGAGGGCTAAGCAACTTTTTCATCCTCCTTGAATAAATTGATGGCCCAAGGACTTTTTCAAGTCATGAACATTCGCTGTAACTCTTGAAAAGGTCATCAGCTTTTTATGTATTTGTTTTCTGTCACTTCCATGTGTCAGCAATTTTACCCACAGTTCTTTTTTGTGGAACTCTTGGGGGTTTTCTTGAGAAAGCCATTCCTTTAGTCACTAAGCACTTCAGCTGCCCTGAAAGGATTTACTGGGAGCCATCTGAAATTATTCAGAGGTTTAAACCAAAGGTTTGGCGACCACACTCTTTGGTCCTTCCATTAGGTTGTTAACCATCCTTTGTCATGTAAAAGCCTTATCTATATTGTCCTTGACCAACTGGGAACCAGAATTGGTTAAATCTCCAACTCTGTAAGTTTACAATTTCCGGATCCTTTCTTTTGCCTTCCGTTTTTATTTTGCAAACTAGCCAACTCTTGAGCTCATTTCTTTTTCTTGAGATATTTTGTCAACTTCTGCCAATAACAACCACCTCACACTACTGATGTTCCAGCCTCTTCTCACAGCACCACAAATTCATTCTTACATTGTTCGTCTTTCCAGTTATTGCAGACAACTGTTTTAGCACACAGTTCACCACCAAATTACATGGGTTGCCATAGCATCAATAACTTTCTTTACTTCTGGCTCTAAGCCAAAGTCACATATTTTAGGCTTTTTGTGATGGCAGAACCCTGCTTTAAGTACTAGTTTTTTTTTTTTTTTTTAATGAGTCAGTTTAGGCTAGTTATGCTATATTAAGAACAGCAAAACTTCAAAGACTTCTATCATCAAAGGTTTATTTTTTGCCTGTATTACATGTTTCACATTCTGTTTGTGAAAAGCAGATTATTTGACTACACTTAGGTCAGTGGAACAGGAAATTCAGTCCTACAGGGAGAGCCAGTGAATATTTTGAATAAATAATATAATCTATCAAAAGGGGTTATTAGAAGTGAGTTTTCCATATCTGATTATTTTGGACTGACTTATGTTAATGTAAAATTTTTCCTTTGACTTATTCTATGGAATCAATGTCTAAATGGGATTTCTAAACATATTTTGGGAAAAGTATAGGAGTTTATGCTACATTTATCTGCATTTTAGTTCATGGTATGTGAATCATCATACAGTGTAAGTCAAATGGGAGGTTATCTCGTTGCTGTTTAGAGGGTGACAGGATACTTCTGGTTGGGATCCACAGAATGTTTGTCCCTTGTGGAGACCTGGGATCCAGGGTCTGTCAATTTTGCACATTCAGGAATTGAATGAATAGGAATAGAAAAGTGATTAGGCTTTGGGGGAGAGGATTCATGGTAATCAAACTCATAAAAGACTTAACGATTCATTATAAAGCTACTTGGTACACTATCACTGAACTGTGTGCTGGGGTGGGGTGGGGGTAAATTATTATAAATCCCAAATTATTTGATTTGGATTTAGTGAAAATTGTCATTAAAATCATAGGTCACAAGTTTCAAAAATAGAAGAGTATTGATACTAGTGCGTTTGAGAATGCAAAGCGTATAGCCTGTTATTTCTAGTTGATTCGAATTAAGTGCAACTAAGTTGAGAGTAGAACTTGTAGAAAATGAAGGAAATGGATTACATTTGTCTCCCTAAGCAGAATGTCTCTGTAGGGCTGATTTTCTTGAGACCCTGATTATATTTCCCCCTTTTTTTTTTTAACTTGTTTTATTTTTTATTTTTTTTTAAATTTACATCCAAATTAGTTAGCATATGGTGCAACAATGATTTCAGGAGTAGATTCCTTCGTGCCCCTTACCCATTTAGCCCATCCCCCCTCCCACAGCCCCTCCAGTAACCCTCTGTTTGTTCTCCATATTTATGAGTCTCTTCTGTTTTGTCCCCCTCCCTGTTTTTATATTATTTTCGTTTCCCTTCCCTTATGTTCATCTGTTTTGTCTCTTAAAGTCCTCATAGGAGTGAAGTCATATATTTGTCTTTCTCTGACTGACTAATTTCACTTAGCATAATACCCTCCAGTTCCATCCACGTAGTTGCAAATGGCAAGATTTCATTCTTTCTGATTGCCGAGTGATACTCCATTGTATATATATACCACCTCTTTATCCATTCATCCATCGATGGACATTTGGGCTCTTTCCATACTTTGGCTATTGTTGATAGTGCTGCTATAAACATGGGGGTGCATGTGCCCCTTTGAAACAGCACACCTGTATCCCTTGGATAAATGCCTAGCAGTGCAATTGCTGGGTTGTAGGGTAGTTGTATTTTTAGTTTTTTGAGGAACCTTCATACTGTTTTCCAGAGTGGCTGCACCAGCTTGCATTCCCACCAACAATGCAAAAGAGATCCTCTTTCTGACCCTGATTATATTTCTAAGCAGTGTGACTAAAGTATTGACAAGAGTGGACACTTACTACTTCCAAGTAGTAAGGAAGATACGTTTCCTGAAGCAGCTTAAAATATTTTTGAGATGACAAAATCCCAAACTGGGCATTGGGATAGCTAGGAATTCGTGGAATCCCTTCCACATCCTAAGGTTCTACTCAGACGCTCATCCTCTCTTCTTCCTGGGGCTGTTAGTGTGCTCCCTAAGGATACAGCAGTGTCTTCTGTGTTTCAGGACCTGATGACATTCAAGGATGTGGCTGTGGAATTCACCCAGTGGGAATGGGGGCAGCTGGATCCTGCTCAGAAGGACCTGTACAGGGAAGTGATGCTGGAGAACTTCAAGAACTTGGCCTCTCTGGGTGAGCTCAGCTCCTCCAAAGCCTAAAGCCTGCCCATCAGGCCTGCCATCTTTATTTCATTGTTGTTTAAAAGCTTGGGGTTTCTAGGCCTGTTGGCTGAGTTTTGCCCTGGGGTTCTGGAATCAGACATTTACATTTTCTCTGGAGTCCTCATTCTTCATTTGTAGGAAAAGTCTTGCTCGCTATGAAACCATAATAAGAAGTTTCATGATTCTGCTCCTAATATTTTACAATGCCTATTTGTAGGCTTTCCACACCTATTTCTCCCCCAGAAAGACCTAGGGCTAAAGCCTTGGCCTCTAACATACCCAGTCATGATCCTTTTCTTTCTCTACCATCAGGGCTTCCAGTATCTAAACCATATGTGATCTGCCAGTTGGAGGAAGGGGAAGAGCCCTGTGTGGTAGAGGGAGAAATCTCAACAGGTGAGTGAGTGAGACCTAAGCAGCATCACACGTAATAAGGATCAGCCCTGGGTAGGAAGTTGCCCTGAAACCTTGGTTAGGGGACCATCCTCTGAGAGGTGAGGCTACTTGTCAGAAGCCCTCCACCCACTACAGTATTTTGAAAAATTTTTTTAATGTTTATTTATTTTTGAGAGACAGAGTGCAAGTGGGGGAGGGGCAGAGAGAGAGGGAGACACAGAATCTGAAGCAGTCTCCAGGCTCTGAGCCGTCAGCACAGAGCCCGACACAGGGTTTGAACTCATGAGCTGTGAGATCACGACCTGAGCTGAAGTTTGACACTTAACCGACTGAGCCACCAGGCACCCCAACAGTATTTTGAATACTATTAGGCTTTTGTAATTATCTCTAGTGTCAGAAGAAGAGATGTTCATTTTCTTCTCTAGCACTTAAGCTACTTTTGGTACCCATCTCTGCCCGCCCCTTCTGGATTCTTAGTGCCACTCAGTATCGCTAGATGTCACGTGATCAATGTTGGATGGACTCTAAGGGTCAACAGTTGTAAATGGCCAGACTATCTTATATCAGCAGGGTTAAGGGAGTTACTAAGAGACCAAACAGAACAGTTGAGTGGCCTAGAAACTAAAGGGTTACAGGCAGGGGCAGATGGATGATGTCAAGAAGATCAAGGTGAGGACACTGAGCTTCAACAGAGGTGGTTCCAGAAACAAAGACTACTCCTTGCCATCTGTTGATGTCATCTCTTTGAGACCATGTATTCCTAGGTGACTTGAGAGTACCTGATAGGCCTCACCTCTTGGAGCAGAATTCTGGACTCAGAGCTCTTCTTCTTGCCATGTGTAGCCCAAGCACACTGGAGAAAGGTGACAGTCTATGCCAATGTTCATCTCTGAGGCAGAATCACAGCCCTGGGTCAGAGGTAAAGCTCAGGAAAGAAGTCCTCAAATCCCAAGGCACAGGTTGGGACTCATAGGAGCCTAGAATAGAGGACAGAGAGGGAAGTTGCTGATCTCTCCTATATTAGTCTTTTCTTAATCTTTTTTTTTAAAGTTTATTTATTTTGAGAGAGAGAGAGAGAGAGAGAGAGAGAGAGAGAGGGCATGTGCATGTGCAAGTTGGGGAGGGACAGAGAGAGAGAGAGGGAAAGAGAGAATCCCAAGCAGGCTCCCCACCAACAGCACAGATCCCAATGTGGGGCTCAATCTCATGAACCATGAGATCATGACCTGAGCCAAAATCAAGAGTTGGATGGTTAACCGACTGAGCCACCCAGGTGCTCCTTTCTTGTTCTTTTTCTGATTGGGAGCAAGGGTCTGACATCTGGATCTGGTCTCAAGATAAATATCTGTCCATTTACAGTGCTCTACAAATATGGCTGTGCTTCAGAATCTCTCAGGGAACTTGTTGAAACATCTAGATCCCGGGGCGCCTGGGTGGCGCAGTCAGTTAAGCGTCCGACTTCAGCCAGGTCACGATCTCGCGGTCCGTGAGTTCGAGCCCCGCGTCAGGCTCTGGGCTGATGGCTCAGAGCCTGGAGCCTGTTTCCGATTCTGTGTCTCCCTCTCTCTCTGCCCCTCCCCCATTCATGCTCTGTCTCTCTCTGTTCCAAAAAATAAATAAACGTTGAAAAAAAAAATTAAAAAAAAAAAAAGAAACATCTAGATCCCCAGGGGTCACACAAGACCCACTGACTCAGAATCTAGCCTTTGGGAGCACTGGCGTCACTAGTCATTTACCTTTTCAGACACTTTATTATTATTGTATTCATTTTCTATTGTTGCTGAAACAAATTGCCACAAACTTAAAGACTTTAAACTTATTAGTTTAGACTTTAGACTTATTATTTAGTAGTTCATAGGTCAGAAGTCTGGCATGGGTCTCACACAAGATGTCAGCAGAGGTGTTCCTTTCTGGAGTGGCTAGGGTAGAATCTGCTTTCTGGTTATTTGAGTTGTTAGCAGAACCAGTTTCTTGCAGTTGTGAAACCGAGATCCTTGTTTTCTTGCTGGCTATAAACTGAGGAATGGTAACAGCTTCTAGAGACTGCTACATTCCTTGGCTCTTGGTGCCCTTTCTCCACCATCAAAGACAGAAATGGTGGGCTGAATCCTTCTCACACCACATCTCTCTGACCCAGCCATGAAATGCTCTCTGATTTGAAGGATGTGGGTGATTACATTGGTCCTGTCTGAATAATCCAGGATAATCTCCCCATCTAAAGGTTTGGGCCCTTAATCACATCTGCAAAGTCCCTTTAGCCATGTAAGGCATTTTTTTCTTCTTGTGCCATGTAAGGCACATATTTACAAGTTCTTGGGATTAGGGCATGGATGACTTTGAGGGAGAATTAATCTTCCTGTCACAATTATATATAGTAATATAAACTGAAGTGCTGAGGGGACCTTGTGAGGGCATCTTCCTACCCTCTTCTCATCTTTACGATCTTTGGACTTACCTTGTGTACTGGAATCCAAACACTATTTTTTCAGGTTTTCCTAATCTGCATTCACTTGCTTATCACTTATTCTTGGTAACTCCAAAACCTCAGACATATACCATTCTTGAAGGAAACTGTACACGTCTCAGATGATATTATTATTATCATTATTTTGAGGTGAAAGAATTCACCTGAGGCAGACAAAGAGATAGAAGTTTATTGAATACACTGCAAGGAAGCAGTGGGCAGGACAGCAAAGGAGAGGCGACAGCAAAGGAGAGGCTGTCTGCCTCAGATATTATTTTATTTTATTTTATTTTATTTTTTAATTTTTTTTAACGTTTTATTTATTTTTTTGAGACAGAGAGAGACAGAGCATGAATGGGGGAGGGGCAGAGAGAGAGGGAGACACAGAATCGGAAGCAGGCTCCAGGCTCTGAGCCATCAGCCCAGTGCCCGACGCGGGGCTCGAACTCACGGACCGTGAGATCGTGACCTGAGCTGAAGTTGGCCGCTTAACCGACTGAGCCACCCAGGCGTCCCTCAGATATTATTTTAAAGCTTCATGATCTTACATCCATTATAGCATTTTACTTCCTCTTTGCCCATGGAACAGTTAATACAAGCATGTCTCTTTTTTCCCCCACCCAGACTGGGAGAAAAGGCCTAAAGCCAAGGAATCAAGACTAAATCAGGATATTTCCAAAGAGGAATTATTCCCCATAGCATCAGTAGAAAAACACATCAGAGATGAACTCTCCTTCTGCAAACTGAAAGCAATTTGTGGTTGTGATGACCAGTTAGAGATACATCCAAAAAAACTGGAGAGACATCCGAAAGAAATGTCAGTCACTCACAAATCTACTACCACCCTTAGGATAGATCGTGAATGGAGTGATTTTGGGAGAAGTTTAGACTTAAGATCAGTCCTTTTTAACCAACACAATGTTCCCATAGGAGAAGGATCTTATAAATCGGACACAGAATTCAGACAGACTTCAGGAAGAAGTAACTCCCGGAGAACCCATCCAGGGAAGAAGCCTTGTAAATGTAATGAATGTGGGAAGTCTTTCCATTTCCAGTCAGAACTTAGGCGCCATCAGAGATGTCACACTGGAGAAAAGCCCTATGAATGCAGTGAATGTGGGAGAGCCTTTGGTCATATTTCATCCCTTATTAAACATCAGAGAACTCATACTGGAGAAAAGCCCTATGAATGCAGCGAGTGTGGGAGAGCCTTCAGCCAGAGTTCATCTCTTGTTCTACATTATAGATTTCATACTGGAGAGAAACCTTACAAATGTAATGAATGTGGAAGAGCCTTTGGTCATACTTCATCCCTTATTAAACATCAGAGAACTCATACTGGAGAAAAGCCCTATGAATGCAGGGAATGTGGGAGAACCTTCAGCCAGAGTTCATCTCTCATTGTACATTATAGATTTCATACTGGAGAGAAACCTTACAAATGTAATAAATGCGGGAGAGCCTTCAGCCAGAGTTCATCTCTCACTCAACATTATAGATTTCATACTGGAGAGAAACCCTACAAATGTAATGAATGTGGGAGAGCCTTTGCTCATACTGCATCCCTTATTAAACATCAGAAAAGTCATGCTGGAAAAAAGGCTGTATGAATTCAGTGAACGTAGGAAGGCTTTCAGCTGGAGTACATACATGATTCACATTACACACATTGGCGAGAGCTCCTATAAGTGTAACATATGTGCGACGACTTGGAAGACATCTTATTTAACATCAGACAGTACATGCTAAAGAGATGCTCTGTCAATGTTAAGAGAGAAGCTGGGCTTTGAATCACACTATCAAACAGCAGAGAATCCATCCAGTGAGAAACCAAGTATGTGTGATGGATTTGGAAAGGCTTTCGTCAGAGGATACCCATTATTCAACGTCAGACAGTTTCTACTGGCCAGAAGCCTTATCCATGCAATGAATATGGCACAGCTTTCAGTCACATATTGTTCAATCAATCAATCAGCCAACCAGTAAGTAAATAAATATCAGATAACTCATACGGGAGAGCAACTACAAGTGTGGTAAAAGCCATCTGTAATACTTCTTCCTTTACTAAGCACCAAGAACACACATAAAAGGGAAGCCCCCTGAAAGCAGTAAATGTGGGAAGGTCTATCAGAGCTCATCTCTTCAAAAAAATCAGAGAATCATTCTTGAGAAAAACACTATGGAAATGGTGAATGTGGGAGTGCCTTTAGCCAAACCTCTTTCCTTTATAAACATCAGTGAACTCACCCTACTAGTTAGAAATCCTGGGAATGCAATGCATGTGGAAAAGCCTTTGGCAGATTTTCCACCCATTTTGCACATCAGGGAATGTGTACTAGAGTGACTCTTTGAATTTGGTGAAACTAGGAAAACCCACTAGTATAGTTCAGGCCTCAGCATACATTAAGGCTTCACTCTGTAGAGAAACCTGGGAACTTAATGGATGCGGGGAAAATTCCTTTCAGACTTGAGATTCATAAAACAAGAGCTGAAAGGAATCTGAGAAATCACCTAGTCTGGTGATTTTCTACCTGGTAGGGGCTCTTTATAACTGCAATGTGCTTTGCCTCCCCATTCGGAGAGCGGAGGGAGGTGTTACCATGTGGGCGAAGAGAATGGCGGCTGAGCGAGGTGGAGAGCCACCAGTGATTTAGCCCAACCATAGTTCAGAGCTAAGGAAACTGATCTTCTGGAAGTGCCATGCCCTGGGCTGGGCCTCGTTCCTTCTGGTTCACAGCTGTGGTTTTGAGATGGAGAGACTGAAGATCTTCCTGTACAAAACTCCCGTGCACTCATTACGCGTTACCTTTCTCTAAGAGGCAATGGAGTGGTATTTTTAAAGTTTGAGCAAAAAGCAATTTTTGTTAGATCATTATGCTACTAGATTTGGGATTTTCAAAATAAAATAAAAAAATTTTAAACATTAAAATCATTAAATACGGGTATTGTATAAAAAGATCAAAACTTCAAAAACATTATTCCAAGTGAAAGTAGCCAGATGCCAGATACCATGTATTGTATAGTTCCTTTTATAGGAAATGTCCAGAAATGGCAAGTCTTCAGAGGCAAAGTACATTCCTGATTTCCTGGTGCTGGGAGAGGTAATTGGGAGTGAATGCAAATGTTACAAGGAATCTTATTGGAGTGATGCAAATGTCCTAAAACTGGATTATGGTGACGGTCGAACAATTTGGTAAATTTACTAAAAATCATTGAATTGTGCACAGAATATGGGTGAAATTTATGGTATATAAAATACACCTGAATAAAAATTGTTTTTTAAAAATCTCAAATATACAAATACACCAACTATTGCTAAACTACTTTTCCTGTCTTGTCTGTTACTTCGGTGTGTCTGTGTGTGTTTATTTTCTGAAATAGTTACCCCTAAGCTTACTGAGTCTCAAGTTCATATCATGTTGCCTCTGAAATTTATATGGAAAAACCAAAAGCAGGAGCTGGCATAGACCAGAATAGTCTTGACTAAAAGATTAGCTTAAACTAAAAACAGTCCTTTAACCATTTTAAGTCCAGATTAGGAAGCTGAGCCCAGACATCAGGGGATCAGTTCAAAGTGGGTCCATGCAGACAGGCAGGACTAGGGGTCCAACAGGCTGGCTAAGACAGAGGGGTGCAGGCAGATAGGATGAACAGGAGGCATCTGGACAGCTGAGATCAGAATGCCAGTCTAGGAACCTAGAAATCATGGAAATTGCTTCCCAGAGAGCCAGGTTGCACAGGGAAGAGCAAATTTATTATATTAGTAATAGCTTAGTTTGCTCTATCTGTTCTCCCAATGCCCTTCTCTAACCCCAGCCTAAGTCCCTTTATATAACTGGATACCTGCGACTTTATAGCTGGTCTTTGCTTAACGTCTGTCCCTCCTGTGTATCTTTGCCATGTTAACCATTATCAGTGTGCACCCATTGCCTCATCTGAAAACCTTTGTGAAGAGGACATTTAATGCCAAACTGAGTGAGGATCTATCTTCACTCAGTTTGGCATTAAATGTCCTCTTTGCTCTGCCTTAACCTCCTGCTGCTCCTGACAGAACCTCTGGTACAGACAAACTACTTAGCTTGTCATACCTCAGACATGCCTCCACACTCCCCTGCCTGTTCCACCAGGCTGGGATGCCCCTTTCACTTATCTGAAGCCTGATAATTGGTCATAACCCTGTTCAAACACCCCCCTCCTCAGGGAAGAATTATCTTGAACATTGATGTGAAGTCATAGCTTACTGATTTGCAATTGTAAAAGCATTTGTGTTTGCTTAAGGTTTTTAAAAACAAAAAGTATCTTGTCTTGGGATAGTTCTTACTACTGTTTTGATCTATTTAAATTACTGGTTGTTTATCAGTTTCCCACTTTCTTGTCTCCTGAACCAGATTATCAGCTGCTTCAGGTAATTTCTCATACTTCCTCTCAAATGAGCAGACAGTAGGTCATTACTAACCATGTGTTAATTTGAAAAACTTGTATTACCCACTTTTTCTCACTGCTTCTGACTTTTAAAAAGTATTTTACTGTTCAGATATACCACATTAAAAATATTTATTTATTTATTTTAAGTGATCTCTACACCCAACGTGGGGCTTGAACTCACGACCCTGTGATTAAGAGTCGCGTGCTCTTCTGACTGAGTCAGCCAGGTGCCCCTGACTTCGCACTTTTGTACTAGATGAAAAACTCCTAGAAAACTACCAGTTAAATATTTTCTTCGAAAAATACAATGTTGCTTCCTGTAATTATTTTTCAATTCAAGTATAGATTGGCATTGTTCCATCTTTTGGAGGTGGGTTGGTATGTGTGTACAGAAAAACTCATTGCTATTTTGTAGCACTACAGTGATTTAACACACCAACTACCCAGAATCAGGCCAAACAGGTTAAAGACACAGTACTCCACAAGACTGTTCCACTTCAGCCATAAATTTGGGGGTCCCTAGGCTACTCTTCTGACCAGCTGGCTACAAATTTGGGAGTTGCCACACTTTTTAGGCTTGATAATTCTCTAGAGCAAATCTCAGGACTCTGGAAAGGGCTATATTATGATAACTTTATTATAGCAAAAAGATACAAATCAAAAGCACCCTAAGGAAGAGGCACATAGATTGAGGTCTGGGAGCATCTCGATTGTGAGGCTTTCTTCTTCCCCAGGAACACATCACCTGCGGGCATATGTGTAACTATGCAGAGTACTGCCAAGCAGGGAAGCTCGCCTGACCTTCATTGTCCAAAGTCTTCACTGGTGTTTCATTATGTTGTCATGGTTGGTTGACCACGCAGTTGAACTCAAGCTTCAGTGCCCCTTCCCTCCTTGGAGGTCGGGCTGATATCACATGGCTCAAAATTCCAATTCCAACCACAAGGTTGGTCTTTCTGACTTGGTCAGCCCTCACCCCTAATCATCTAATTAGCATAAACTAGGGGTAACTAAGAGTCCTCTCATTAGCATAAACTACCAGGTGTGGTCTCAAGACCCACTATGAATAACAAAGACACATCAGAAAATTCCAAGGATTGAGGGGTTACCTCCCAGGAAGCAGGGACAAAGACCAGCCAAGTTCTTTATGACACAAGCACACACATTCAAGTGGATGTGAAAACGTGAAAATGCTTCAATTCTTTTTTTCTCCCTTCATAAGTGTACTCTTTAATCCCCATCACCTATTTCCCCCATTCCCCCATCTCCCCCTCTAGTAACCACCAGTTTGTTCTCTACAGATAAGAGTCTGTTTTTTGGTTTCTCTTTTTTTCCCCCTTTGCTCATTTGTTTTTGTTTCTTAAATTCTACATGAGTGAGTTCATGTGGTATTTGTCTTTCTCTGACTTCTTTCTCTTAGTATTATATTCTCTAGCTCCATCTATGTTTTTGCAAATGGCAAGGTTTCATTCTTTTTTTATGGCTGAAAAATACATTGCACACACACACACACACACACACCCTGCATCTTCTTTATCCATCTATTGATGGGCTCTTGGGCTGCTTTCATAGTTTGGCTATTGTAAATAATGCTGCAATAAATAATGCATGTATCCCTTTTAATTAGTGTTTTTTTTGGGGGGGGGGCGGTAAATACCCAGTAGCATGATTACTGACTATAGGGTAGTTCTATTTTTTTTTAAGTTTATTTATTTAGTTTGAGACAGAGAGCAAGGGAGAGCGAGTGGGGGGGAAGGGCAGAGAGAGAGAGGGAGACAGAGAATCCCAAGCAGGGTCTGCAGTCGTGTAGAGCTGCAGTCATGTAGAGTTGTGTAGAGCTCGACTTGGGGCTTGATCCCACGTTTCACTGACTGAGCCACCCAGGTGCCCCTATTTTTAACTTGTTTGAGGAACCTCAATACTGTTTTCCACAGTGTCTCTGATATTATTTGGGGTCTAGGAGCAAACAGTCAGGAAAGAATTTTTGAGATGTTTTCACTGCAAAAAGGTGGTTTTACAAAGCATGGGGACAGGACCTGTGGGCAGAAAGAGCTGCACTGGGATTGTGCAGAGTTTTAGTAATGGACCTTCTCTCTTCTTCAATTCCCAAGGACTGTCCCTTGGAATGCCTTTTTTAAAAAAATTTTTTTAATGTTTATTTATTTTTGAGATGGAGAGAGACAGAGCATGAACAGGGGAGGGTCAGAGAGAGGGAGACACAGAATCTGAAACAGGCTCCAGGCTCTGAGCTGTCAGCACAGAGCCCGACGCGGGGCTCAAACTCACAGACTGTGAGATCATGACCTGAGCCGAAGTCGGCCGCTTAACCAACTGAGCCACCCAGGCGCCCCCCCTTGGAATGCCTTTTAACCCACTGGGAACAATTTGTATTGCAAAATTTAAGAAAGGACTCATCCTATGGTGCCTGGGTGGCTCAGGTGGTTATGCATCCCACTCTTGGTTTCAGCTCAAATCATGATCTCACAATTCATGAGTTCAAGCCCCACATCAGGCTCTGTGCTGGCAGTGGGGATCCTGCTTGGGGTTCTCTCTCATCCCCTCTCTCAATCTCTCTGGAAGAAAAAAAAGAAATGACTCATCTTCTGTAACACTGCATGATCTCAGTATGACCTATCAGATCTCTCCTGCAGGAAATAGGCAAATGGATGGAGGTACACTACATCCAGGCCTTCATGGCTCTAAATCAGGACCCAGACCTAAAGACCTCTTGCAGAATGTGTCTGGCCACTTAGCCAGGCCAATAAACTCACTCCTGACATATTGGAAAATTTTCTAAATAGGCCTCCTTCTAAACCCAGGTTGCTGGAGGAAACAGAGGCCATTCCTAATTAAGGGGATGGTAACCCTCTCACTGTTCCCTCCTAATAGATGTGGGGGCTTCTTCTCATTCATTTCCCAGCTCCATGGTGATAATTAGAGCCAACTGTGATTAGTCTGCCTTGGGATGGGGACTTTAAGGAATATTCCTAGGCAGCTGCTGAAACTCCTTTTGTTTTGGGAAAGTACCTTGTATTCTCCAGCCCAACGTGGACTGCATATTTCCACTTTGGTGGAAAAAAGACAACCACAAAAATATGGTATCTGCTCACCTGTCTGAGCTGATGAGGTTTAGAACTGGGAACTCTCTTTCTCTGCCTTCTGGCAGCACATCACTTCTTCTCCCACTCCTCCCGTTTCTGCACCACCTTGGGTGTGGCCTACATAACTGGTTCCTAGAGCATCCTCTGGCCTCCAGCACCAATGGCTCCTCCTCCTCCCCTCGCTGTCCAGGAGCAAAGAGCACCCCTCAGACTTATCATTGCCCACTTTAGATATCCCCCCTGGTGCCCCAAGTAAAACAAACAACAACCAAAAAAAAAACAAAAAAAAAACAAACAAACCCAAAAAACTGACAATGGGGAACAAATCTTAAGTGGACCCGAGTGGAACATAATTCAATATTCAAAGTAATTGAAACTTTTATTCTACCAAGGATTACTGAAGGTTTAATAAGCTTGTGTTATCTCTGTTGCAATTTGTTAACAAAAAGATGACTTAAAATGATGGTTGGGGCACCTGGGTTGTCAGTTAAGTGTCCAACTCTTGATTTGGGCTCAGGTCATGATCCCAGGGTTATGGGATTGAGTCCTGCTTTGGGCTCCGTGCTGAGCATGGAACCTGCTTGGGATTCTCTACCCTCCACTCTTGTGCACGTGCTGTCTCTCTCAAAAAACAATGATGGCTAATTCTATTTCAAAGTTTTCATGGATAATTGTTAACTTTAAAGTTTTGCTTGGATGACAGATTGAATTAAGTTCATTGAACATCCTTCCTTAGAGATTCCTTGGAGATTTATGCTATCTCTAATATATAATTGAAAGTATATAATCAGCCATTCCTCATGACCCTGACGTAGCTCTTTCTGCCCATTGGTCCTGTCCCTGTGCTTTAATAAAATTACCTTTCTGCACCAAAGATGTCTCAATTCTTTCTTGACCTTTCGCTCAGAACGTCTACATTTCCACATCATTTTGGTTCCCAACGTGGGGCCCAAGTCCTCTCATCTGGACTTTGAACCGTGGTGCAAACTTGGTGAGTACTTTCTCTTCTCTTCCTTTAACTTCAGGGGCTTTTCAAGGAGTATGGTTTTATTGGAATACTTTTATGTCAATTTCTCAGGCTGCAATCCTCTAGCCTGTGGCTACTCTATGAGGAGGGGAAAGCCTGTCTTTTGGCTGGAAATTAGTACCTTGGTCAGAATGGTAGTAAGACCCAGAAACTTGATGTCCTCTTTTTCATTGGATTTCTAGGTCTTTTCCAAATAGGAGAAAGGGCTAAAGCACTGACAACTGAACACAGGTTTCTGCTTTTGGCTTCTTACTGCAGAAAAATTAAGGATATTTGAGTCTGTTGGTAATACACTTTATGCTTAATTGATTCATAAATTTGCCATCTAAAGAATTCTGGTATAACAGTTCACAATTTGTTACTACTTAGTTTTCACTGGAGACTAAGGTTTCTAAGAGATCAAAATTCTGCTAAGTGTAATTAAGACTGATGAAAATAAAGGAAGCAACTCTGTATGTAGGAAAGCAGATGTGTAAGAAAGATATAAGGAATGGAAATACATTTTTGTTGAATTAAAAGAAAGTAATTTTGTCCATAACGAGACTAGTTGTTTGGAGAGAAATGGCTTGGGACAAAATCTAAATGCAAAGTAAAGTTGTAGAAGGTTTGTGAAGGAAATCTTTGGAAAGGAATTTTATGTGTGGTCAAGACAGACTAAGGTTGAAATGAATGGATTTTATTTTATTTTTTTATTTTTTGAGAGAGCAAGTGAACATGTAAGTGGGGGAGGGGGCGGAGGGAGACAGAGAGAGAATCTTGAGGAGGCTCCATGCTCATTGCAGAGCCTGATGCTAGGCTTGATCTCACGACCCTGGGATCATGACCGGAGCTGAAATCAAGAGTCAGATGCTCCATCAATCGACTAAGCCACCCGGGTGCCCCTGAAATGAATGGATTTTAAAAATACACTAGTATAAAATTAAAATTCTACTTCCAAAAGTGCCTGCTAGGGCAGGTGTCAAAGTGACTAGAGGTCTCCCTCAAATGAAACTGCTGTTGATCACTGTCCTACCATAAAGGCCCTGTAGGAGGGATGCTAGCTTCCCCCTGCTTCCCTACTGTATCGTACAAATGGGTGCCGGTGAATGGACTGAAATATCATGCCATGCTGTGACAAACATCCCATTTTAAACCCATGGAAAACATTAGAAAAGATTTACAAGAGGAATTTATCCAATTTGGTAATTTAAGTAGTTAATAGAGGACATTGACAGAAAACCCTCAAGATAGAAATCCATCATGGTCTGAGCAGCTTTCCAACACAGGAAGTCTTTTATAGCCAATTTCCCTAGGGAACAGTCCCCAGTTGGGTTTTAATTCAGTTGGGTATGGGTTTTGGTGGGCTCCAAGCAGAGGTCTCACAGCCAGAAGAGGCTAGACCAGAGATGTGAAGGGGATCACATTAGACCAATGAGGAGGAAACCTCACACACGAGTCTTAAGATTGGCAAGCATGCTAGTGACTTAGGTGGCTGTCCCATGCCCAAGACAGACAACTTTGTATAAGGACAGGAATAAGGAGAGGTCTGTCGGCTCCAGACACCCATCACTCTAAAACCTCATCACATAGACTCAGACATGACCAGACAGCTTTAAGGAACTAAGGGTGACTTTACGAAATATGGAGCCATAAAGCCCCTTGGAAATGTTGGCCTTATAGAGGCCAGCATTACATATTATAGAGTGCCCAGCAACTTTATCAGGTGAGTAAAGAAAGCCACTTTCTGGCAGGTGCAGGAACCTCAGGATGTTCCGGGGGGGGGGGGGGGGGTCTTCACGAAGAGGAATTTGCCCAAATCTATAGGTATTGCAGGCTTATCTGATGGCAAGTATGTGGCTTGGCTTCTGGCCTACAGAGGCTACTAATATTAGATTCATTATGAAAAGTTCCAGCAAAGCAGATTTTAAAAGATCTGGATGGTCAATTGCTATTCTTACTGAGCTTATATAAATAATCTGGCTAAATTTGTTAAAATTGGTCTTGTTTTTCAAATGAATTAGTCTTGATTTGGCTATCTCTGGAAATATGGGTGATTTTAGAGAGAAAAATTATGTTTCAATAACACATCTTGGTGGATGTTAAATTCTAGTTGATTTTTGAATGTCTGTTGTTTGCCTAAGCTAGACAGCTTGAGGTAAACTTCAGAGAAATTGCCATCACAGCTCATATATCAACATTCTTCTTGCTTGTTATTCTGTAGGGATAAAGAAGGACCCCAAGAGCACATGATTTTTAAAAAATATTTTGAATGTTTACTTATTTTTGAGAGAGACAGAGACAGAGTGTGAGCGGAGGGAGGGCAGAGAGAGAAGGAGACACAGAACCCGAAGCAGGTTCCAGGTTCTGAGCTATCAGCACAGCTCCAGGCTCTGAGCGTCAGCACAGAGTCTGACATGGGGCTATGACCCACAAACCATGAGATCATGACCTGAGCTGAAGTCAGATGCCTAACCATGACTGAGCCGCCCTGGGCATATGATTATTTAAACAGCTGGAAAATAGGATGGATTCCTCAACAATTGTATAACTCAACTATCACCTTGACCAATTCTGTGTGGCTGGGATGACAAAATTGTTCCTTAAAAGCCAGAGTGTATCCCACTCCATGGGGTTAATTATGGACTTGTGGAGATAATGGGTAACCCCACTTTCCTTATGCTATTAGATTGGATGATGCACTTGGGGCTCTATTTGTCTATTCTAAATCTTTTCTAATGTCTTGTCTACTCCTAGACAAGTCTCGCCTCACTTGTCAGTGATTCCTTGTAATTAAGATATTGTTAGGGCTAGACCTCAAAGAGCACTTCTTGATGGTTTTATCCCTTAGCCATATTTGTCCTAGGAACTACCTCTATTGATGTGAAATTGCAAACAGAGGCTTTAGCCAAGCATACAACAGCCCTCCTGGTGGAAGGAGCCTCAAAACTTACTGTGGGACAGTTCCTGATAGTAATGATTTCACATCAGGTCCGAAGTGTTTTAGAAACTAAAGGCCACCAATGAATGATGGGGGCGGGAGGTTCTTACTAAACGCCAGGCTATGCTTTTAGACACACCTGAAGTGGTCCTTAAGACCCATCAGACCGGAATCCCAGTTACCCTTATGCCTGGACCTGACCATCATACTTCTATAAAGCATAGCTGTTCAGAGGTTATTGATCTTGTTATTCTACCTGATCAGACTTAAAACATTCTCCTATTGATGATGCAGATGATGATTTACTGACCGCAGTAGTTTCATGAAAAGGGGGATATAAAAAGCTAGGGACACAACAGACTGTTGAGGCCAAAGCACTCCCAGTAAATACATCTGCCCAAAAAGCAGAGTTAATAGCACTCACTCGTGCTTTACAATTGGCAAAGAGCCTCAAACCCATGGGGTAATCTGGAGACAGAGAGACAGAGAGAGACAGAGAGAGAGAGAGAGGGCTGTTATCAAATCATAACTCTCCTATTAAATATGGACCTGAAATAATAGCTGTCTTAGAGGCTGTGCATGAACCGAAAGAGGTGGCTGTAATTCACCTGGGAGGCATCAAAAGGGAGGGTCTATAGAATCTAAAGGAAATAACGGACTATGCAGCCAAGCAAGCTGCACAAAGTCTACAAATATTACGTCTCATACCAGTCCTAACACCAATAAAAGATACATCCCCAGTATCTTCAGATCAAGAAATTCACATAGCCCAGGAACGAGGATATTCAAAAAATGCACAGGACTTGATTGTTAATAATGAGGGAGAAAGAACAGGTGAAGCAACCGTGTCAGTCTTAATTTTTGAACTCTAACTTGTCACTATTTTTGTTTTTCTGTGCTTGAAAATTTTTATACTAAATTTGAAAATCAGAGGTCGGCCTGAGCAGGAATACTAGCTTCTTACAAGAAGTCCGTGTCTTCTCTCCGTCTACATACTTGGGTAATGCGGGCAGGCCCAGATGGTATGAAGCCACGAGTGGGGCTCGTGAAAAACCGTAGCATAGGTCTAGGTTACGACCGTGTGACCAAACGTTAGAATCAGAACACACAAATGCGTGTGAAGTCCAAGGTAACAGAAGTGCTTAAATAAATCTAACCAACTTCCAAGCTTTACTGAAGTTGGGTATGAACACTTTATACTGCTGGCCTTATTCACCTATTAGTTCTAAGCCTCCTGGAGACTTCAGCCTTGGACCTTCACGTAGACCCTTTTCGCGTTCACGTGTACCTCGCACTTCTTGCTGCGAACTGCCCACAGCACCAACTCACTGCGCCGGAGCGACCCGCCGCGTTCTCGGTTGCGCCCAGACCGGCAGCCAGCCCAAGCCCCGCCCCCGGGTCTTAATGCGAGGACCCTCAGCGGGGCTGTCCGCGGCGGCGCCGTGCTCATTCTATCCTGTTGCCGGTGCAGACAATCTCCCACCTCGGCGTGCGCTGCGGTGCGGCATTTTGGCCTCGGGAATTCAGCCGCAGGCCGTGGCCAGCCGTTTGGCGAGAAGCAGTCGCGGCAGGCGGTGGAGAAAGCGGCCTGGACAGAGGCTCTCTCAGGGCTCCACCATGGCGGCGGTGGTACGCGCTGCAGGCTGCCTCCCTGCGCTGTGTGGCTTGCCGGCGGGTGAGAGCCGGGACGCCGCGAGAGGGGCTCTGAGCGGGGACGGGAGCGGGGGCTTGCCTGCTGCCTGCAGATGCACGGGCAGAAAGAAGCGGCCTCTGAACCCATCATGCCGGGCTCCGATCCTGCCCGGAGCTGCTGTGTGACCTTGCACGCTTCCGCGCCCTCTCTGGGTCGCAGGGCTTCTGTCTGTAAAGTGAGGGTGGACTGGACGCTGTCCAAGTCTCGTTCCACTTCACCGGACTCCTCCTGCGTGCTTGGCTAACAGGCGCGGGAAACTGGGGAGCAAGCATCGCCTTCCCGGCGGGCGTGACCCACAGGTTCCTTTGGTGAGGTCGATGTGGGGTTCCAAGCCGATGGAGGCAGTCCTGCAGCTTGGGTCGGATAGGATTGGTGTCAGTCATTTTAGATCCCGGGCTGATCAGTGTCATTATTGAAAAGAAGGATGTTTTGAATGTCCTTAGTTTTGCCGTTACTGTTGTTACCCCCCCCCCCCCCCCTTGTTGGTTTGCAGCCTGAGGAGGGTCAGTCTGCTGTATCCTTTAGCATAAGGTCTACCACTGTGCTTCATGACTAGGGCTTTTTTCATCCTTCTATTTTATTGTAAACCCGCAACCCAACATTCGTAATTCCAAATTCTAAAGACCTCTGAAAACGGAAAAGGTCTTGTTTGTTTCTTTTTGGTAACTCATTTTGTTGGGAAACTTAACCTGAAATGATTTGGCAGGAAATCTGACCTGAACATTCTTTACTTTTGTTCATGTTGTGACCACCTCCTCCTCTTTTCAAGGCTCCATTCAAATAACACCTATAGCGTTTGTAGCTTTCCCTCATGAGTTCTTACTGTGTTCCAGGAACTATCTTAAAACTATTTATGCTTTTCCTCACTTCATCTATACAGTGCCTTTGTGAGATAGATGCTTTTACTATTCTTATTTTGCAGACCAAGAATTAAGGCACATAGGTTGAGAAACATGTTCAAAGTTACACTGGGAGGAGGTCAGGTTTTTGCGCCCACACACACCATCTGGCTCCAGAGCCTGGTTGTGTTTTGTTTTGTTTTGTTTTTTCTTCTTCTGGTGCATTATAAACTTTTCTTGTGGTAGCAGCTTTATTGAGATGTAATTTACACACCATACAATTCATCCTCTGAAGGTGTATGATTCAGTGGTTTTTAGTATATCTGCAAATCTATACAACCATCACCATAATAAATTTTTAGAACATTTTCATCTCCCCAAAAACATACCCTTTTGCTCTCATCCCCCCGACTTGCTCATTGCCCCCAGCTCTAGGCAACCACTGATCTTTCTACCTCTATAGTTTGCTGTGTTCTGCATATTTCATATAGACGGAATCATATACTATGTGGTCTTTTGTGATTGGCTTGTTTCACTTAGCATAAGGTTTTCAAGATTCATTCATGTTGTAGCATGTAGCACTACTGCATTCCATTTTATGGCTGAATTTCTGTGGCATGTATCTACTACATTTTGTGTATCCATTTATCAGTTGATGAACATTTGGGTTTTTCCACCTTTTGGCTGTTATGCCTGATGTTGCTATAAATATTTGTATGCAGTATTTTTGTTTCTGTTGTGTATAGACCCGGGAGTGGAATTGCTCAATCAAACGATCAAACGGTAACTCCATGTTTAACTTTGAGGAATAGCTAGACTGTTTTCTAAAGTAGCTGCACAATTTCACACTCCCGCCAGCAGTGCGTGAGAGTTCTTCCTTCTCTACATTCTTGTCAACGTTTGTTATTATTTGTCCTTTTGATTATTGTTATTCTAGTGGGTGTGAAGTGGTATCAGTTTGTGGTTTTGATTTGCATTTCCCTGGTGGCTTATAAACATCTTTTTTGTGTGTGTTTATTTGGCCATTTATGAATGTTCTTTGGAGAGATGTCTATTCAAATATTTACCCATTTCTTTTTTTTTTTAATTTTTTTTTTAACGTTTATTTATTTTTGAGACAGAGAGAGACAGAGCATGAATGGGGGAGGTACAGAGAGAGAGGGAGACACGGAATGGGAAGCAGGCTCCAGGCTCTGAGCCATCAGCCCAGAGCCTGATGCGGGGCTCGAACTCACGGACCGCGAGATTGTGACCTGAGCTGAAGTCAGATGCTTAACTGACTGAGCCACCCAGGTGCCCCTATTTACCCATTTCTAAATTGGGTTGTCTTTTTATTAGTGAATTGTAAGAGTTCTTTGTATACTCTAGAAATAAGTTCCTTGTCAGATAATTTGCAAAAATTTTCTCCATTTGTGTGTTGTCTTTTCTCTCTGAATATAGTTTCCCTTAAAACACAGTTTTAAATTTTAGTGAAGTCTGATTTATCTATTTACTCTTTGTTGCTTATGCTTTTAGTATATCTAAGAAACCATTGCCAGTTTGAAGGTCATGATGATGTACCCTTATGGTTTTTTTCTAAGAGTTTTATAGTTTTTCCTCTTACCTTTAGGTCTTTGACCCATTTTGAGCTGATTTTTATATATGGTATGAAGTAGCACTCTAACTTCATTGTTTTGCAAGAGGATATTCGTTTGTCCTAACACCATTTCTTTTTTCTTTTTTCTTTTTTTTTAATGTTTATTTATTATTGAGACACAGAGAGAGACAGAGTGTGAGCAGGGGAGGGGCTGAGAGAGAGGGAGACACAGAATCCGAAGCAGGTTTCAGGCTCTGAGCTGTCAGCACAGAGCCCAATGTGGGGCTCAATCTCACGAACCGCGAGATCATGTCCTGAGCCGAAGTCGGACGCTTAACCGACTGAGCCACCCAGATGCCCCTGTCCTAGCAACATTTCTTAAAAAGATTGTTCTTTCCCCACTGATTTGTCTTGGTACCCTTTTCAAAAATCACTTACGAATAAATGCTGTCAGAACCTGTTTGGAAGCACTCTGCTATGTGAAGTGGCACATAATACGGTTACAGCCTGAGACTGCGAGAGTTTCAGAGTCTTGAGAGAGGGGGACTCTCTCCCCCAGAGTGCTGGGGGGGCCACTTTGGGAACCAGGAGCCTTCAGATATTTCAGGAGAGTGATATTTCAGGAGAACGTGTCAGAGACACAAAGGGATTGAAGAGCACAGTGTGTTCAAGAATGACTACAAGTTGGAGGTGCCTGGGTGACCAAGTGTCCAACTCTTGATTTCAGCTCAGGTCATGATCCTGGGCTCATGGGACTGAGCCCTGCTTCGGGCTCTGTGCTGAGTGTGGAGCCAGCTTAAGATTCTCTCTCTCTCTCTCTCTCTCTCTCTCTCTCTCTCTCTCTCCCTCTCTCTCTCTCTCTCTCTCTCTCTCTCTCTCCTTCCGCCCTCTGCCCCTCTCCCTAGCTCACACGCTCAACCTCTGTCTTTAAAAAAAAAAAAAAAAAAAAGAATGACTACAAAGTCTGGTGTAGTCAGAGAGGGTGGAGGGGAGAGTGGTGGCAAGTGAGGCTGATATGGGAGGTTGGGTCCTCGTTGCAGTCACGTAGGCTATGTTGAGGAATTTTGAATTGGTGCAGGCAGTAGGGAGCCAAAGAATGAGAAATCAGAGCTGGGAGGTGACCAGACTTGTTATTTTAGGAAGGGCTGCCTGATGGCAGATGGAGAATGAGAGGGGTAGCAGCAGGACCTACTAAGGGACTGTTGTTACTTTGTGGCTGAGGGATGGCACCTGAATAAAGAGGGGGGCAGTGAGACCATAGGGGAGGGCATAGCTGATAGATTTTTGCAGAGAATTAATAGGGCTTGGTAACTGGTTAGACGTGAGCATGAAGGAGAAGGTGATGCTGTCTACTTCACATGGTCATGGAACCTGGAAATTATTCACTTCCTTCTCTTGGTTCTTTTATTCTATAGATGTTAATATTCTTTGGGTGATAAAATGTTCCTTTTAATGCAGAAAGTATCTTAAAAGATTTTTTTTTTTTTTTTTAATTTACAGGTCACATATGGTCCAGGCAGCTTTACCTAAACACCTTTCCAACAGCTTCCATTTTGGCATTGAAGACTGTTCTCAGCAATGGTGAGATTCATTTATCCAACTACTGTTTCTTACAGGATCGAATGCTAGAGTGCTTCGTGTAACTGTAAATGAACAGAGCACATACTTTTTTGGGGGGGGGGCATTCTTTATAATGGAAGTACATAAGGTCTAGAGTATTTTTCAAATTTTTTATGATTACAGTTGTTATAGTTCAAGGCTTTAAAAAATAATAGCTATAGTTTTTGACTAATTCCTATGTGCTAGGCTTGTAACACGTTATATTGGTTAATCGTCACCAGTTTTTATGAGGGGGTTGTCCTTTCCATCTTGCAGACGATGGAGTGAGTCTGTGAGAGGCTAAGTGACTTGCTCAAGATTGCACAGCCAGTAAATGGCAGGACTGGGTCCTGAGCTGTCTGGGGACTGTGATGCATCCTCATAATGCAGGGTCTTTGCAGAGGCCTTTGCTTCTACACTGCCATAGCGCAGGGCCCTCTCTTCAGTCACTCTCCAGAAGGGAAGGAAGCCGACCCTTGCCTGGTCCATGTTGTGCTTATGGTCCGTGGAACCCTGCCTTTCCCTATGGTTAGGGCGGAATTGAAATCTCATTGTTTTCTTGGCCTTTTGGAGCTTTACTTTTAGTCTTCTTCTCTTTCATATTATTAACCCCACTTGTCAAGATGCTGTCATACCTTGCTTGAGGGGTTCAGAAGAGGGTGGTGACCTGAACTCTTCCCTTTATTTGTTCACTGACTAGTTGGGTGACTCATTCATTCGTAAACTACTAACTCTGCCCTCTATTGTGAGCCAGGTAGTGTCCCCAACCTGAGCTGATATGGGGCCTGCAGAAGCCTTCGTGAGGAAGGCCAGAGACTGGCCTAATTTCTCAGAGACTCGAAAATAGCCGCTTTCACTCTTTGGCTTTCTGTTCAAGCCTGTTGCCCTGAAATACACTTTATTCTCTCGAGGGCTGTTTTAATCCTCCTTTTCACTTTTCTCACAGTGACTAAATTCTCCACTGAAATGCAAAGCTGGAGTGTGTACGCGGTTTTTGTAATCAGTATTCCCATTTCCTTGAGTCCACTAATTCCTGTCATCCCTGCCATTGCCCTCACTGGACACCACCATCCATGGGATTGGTCAAATGGCTGCCTCTAAGACATGGTTTTTCATAAAAACTTGATGTGATACATGCATGTAGTTAGAAAAATTCCAAGAAACACAAAAAAGCAAATCTCTCGTTCTAACCCCAAACGCATCAGTTTTCTTCCTCAGAGGCAACCGCTGCTACCAGTTTCCTTTATATGCTTCTGAAATTAGCCTATAAAGTATATTCATATCCCCTCCTGGTTTTTTCAACACGAAGGGCAGGATGTTCTACTGTTCTGCACCTTGCTCTTCTGAACAGGTCATTTATAGGACTTTCCACACGGGTACATGGCCCTGCTCATACAGCAGAGGTCGCCATTTGCCAAGACTAGACTGTTGATTGTGGGCTCCTAAGGGCAAGTAGCAACCCTAGTAAGGACAGATCTCCATCTTTCTTTAGATGGCTACATCCGTCGTGTGGACAGACTGTAACTTCTGTAACTAGGATGGACATTTAAGTTAGCAGAATAAAGTTTTGATTTATGTTTTAAAGAAAGACTGTCCTCAAAATATGATTCTTAAAAGTTCAGGATTTTAGTGACTTACTTTCATTAGTAATGATTAATTCTTTGGTGCTGGCAATATTTTCCCACAGGCGTGGAACATCTAACTCAAAGTTTTATTCCGTCTACCTACAGGCCCTTTGTCATCTCCAGGAACCAGAGGCAGCCGTCATTTTGCCAGCTTGACCCGTGCGCTACAGACACAATGCTGTATTTCTTCTCCCAGTAACTTGATGGGCCAGCAGTATAGATCCTATAGTTTCTTCACTAAATGTACGTAGACTGGCTACAAACTTCCCATTTCGTGAAACAGAAAAATTAAAGGTGCTTTCGTATCTTAATTTTTCTTCTTTTTCTTCTTCCTTTAGTGAATGAACACTTTAGAGACTAGTATATGATGTGCTATTAAAATAAAAATATTCCTTAGAGTACCTCCTGGGATTATGTCGCATATTACCAGCTGTATTTGTACTGTTCTTTGGGGAGCACTCGTTTACTTTTATCCCCTTGGTTGGGTACCTGAGACCTAAGGAGTATTGAATCGTGGCCCAGATCCCTGCTGATGTAGATTCACACCAAGAATATAATCAAAGTCTGTTTTTAGTTGCACTTCAGTTGAGGAGAGAGTACAAATCAGGAAAAGTTAATTTTAAGTAGACATTGTTTTGCTAACACTGCTTTGACTTGCAGTAGTGTTTGAAATAGTCGAGTCTGAACTGAAATTATCTTGATTCGTAATAAATGGAGATTGATTTCAGAATTCAGCATTAGACAAATTAAAAGAAATTAGAATTGGAATGCTTGGCTGGCTTACTCGGTAGAGCATACAACTATTAATCTTGGGGTCGTGAGTTCATGCCTCATGTTGGGTGTAGAGATTACTTAAAAAAAAAAAGAAGAGCTTCTGTTTAAAAAAAAGAAATTGGGATTATAAAGCCAATTCATTTTAGATTATTTGATAAATACAGAAAATCAAAAAGAAGAAAATCACCTATAATTCTACTACCTTAAAATACTGGTCGGCTACTTTTTTCATGCAGCAGTGTATTAGATGTTTTTCCATGTCAATACATAGACTTCTTCAGTGCAGTGTCGTGACTATAGAGTATTTAATTGTCACTTTATCAAAGATCGCTTCACTTTGGAAGTCTCATAGTAGGTAGGTCATTTGTGTAGCAGTGCAGAAATGAGGACCAGGCTGTAGGGGGATTGCAACTAACACAGGCTCAGTTGTATCTGTGGATTTTGGTGCAAAGAGAAAAGAGGAAAAGATCAAAAATCAGAATTCGAAGGACGGTTGCTACTGAATATATGTCATTTTGCACCATAAAGTCAAAAAATTGTAAGTCAAGCCATCATAACCCAGGGACTGTCCGTTGTTTTTCCCCTGCCCTAGAAGTCCTTTTCTCTAACTCTTCTTGTTTTAGAGGTGCCCCTTGCCCTTTGACACCCCTGTCCGTGCACTCTTGTCTCGTATCTGCCTGACTCTCCATTAGCCTACGTTCTTCCCCAGTTACAGGACTCTGAACCCTTATGAGTTTATTGCTCCCAAGTCACACTAAGATTAACTTTAAGAGGATGAACTCAGTTGAAACTAGCATTGAGCTAGCTAGCTTTTGCTGTTTCAGTAGGAAATAGTCTTTGATTTTGTAAATTTCCTCCAGAAAAACCCCCACAAAACCCAAAAACTATAATTTATCAAAACTCATTAAGATTTCCTAAGAGTATTTAACATTGTACTTGTAAATCTATCCCTCTGCTATGGGTGTGTGTGTGTGTGGGGGGGGGAATCTACCATTTAAATACCTTTGATCCAAATTAGCAAGTAGTTTACTTAGCATGATTAAGTCTGAAATAGCTCCATGTATCAAATTGGATGTAATAGTGGATTTTGCATATATGTATGTGTGTGTGTGTGTGTGTGTGTGTATAAAACATGAAATATATTTTACCTAACTATGGTAGTTAACAGGTATATATGTTAATCTACCTAAGCCCTTCCAAAAATGACAGAAAGAGCTGAAATAATAGTAAATCTATTCTAAATAACATCTCAGGTTAATTAGAATCAGACCAGTATGTTCTGATGTTAAAATAGTAAAATCTCTGTCAAATAACTTATTCAACTTAGAGCCATTGAAAAAATTATGTTTGTGAATAATAGTAAGAATATGAGATAAGGCTCACAATGTAATATGTAAAAAAAACCCAGGATGCAAAATTGTACATGTAGCATAATTTTAGTTTTGTCTAAACAAATGAAATATGTATGTACACTTATGTGTATATGCATGAAGGAAGAAAAAATGTATGTTCTGATTTAACAGTGGGATTATTATTAATTTTTGTATGCTTGTCATAGTGTTTATATTTTCCAAATTTCATTTTTTACTTCACTTTATTTTTTTAAATGTTTATTTATTTTTGAGAGAAAGAGACAGAGTGTGAGTGGGGGAGGAGCAGAGAGAGGGAGGGAGCTGTCAGCACACAGCCCAACGTGGGGCTCGAACTCCCAGACTGTGAGAAATGGCCTGAGCCGAAGTTGGATACTTAACTGACTGAGCCACCCAGACACCCCTATATTTTCTAAATTTTAAAAAGTAACTATTTCTGTTATAATCTGAAAAAAGACTAAAACCATTTTTAATAGCATAATGGCATTCAAGAGTTGACATATGACTCACTGTCTTTTCCCGATGTAGTTCGAAATTTTATTTTCCTCTTAGAATATGTAATAAAGAAAATGAACTAAACTTTTTAGTCTTTTACATCTTTGTCTCAATATCAATTTCTTTTTAAAATCAGATCCTTTTTAGTATTTTTTTTTTTTAGAAATAAAGAGTGTACCCTTTTATTAAAAAAAAATTTTTTTTAATGTTTACTTATCTTTGAGAGAGAGAGAGAGAGAGACAGAGTACAAGTGGGGAGAGCTAGAGAGAGAGGGACACAGAATCCGAAGCAGGCTGCAGGTTCTGAGCTGTCAGCACAGAGCCTGATGCGGGGCTCAAACCCACGAACCATGAGATCATGACCTGAGCTGAATTCAGATGCTTAACCAATTGAGCCACCCAGGTGCCCCAGATCCTTTTTAATATTAATGAGTGATTTGCTTATTCTAAGTGAAGAAAAACTAATTGACCTCTTAATATGCCCCCATTAAAAGTGCTTTCATTGTGAACTTTCAAGTTTTTGATGGCATCTATAGGTAGCACCATTTTTAAGCGGTTAGGAAACAAAATCAAATGTTTAGTGAGAATTTAGTTTGGGGTTGGTGATTTTATTTCAAACTTACGTTCTTTTAAGTGAATCAGTGTCAAAGTTTGAGCTCAACTTAAAGCCTTTGCTCTGATCAGGGTGCAAAGCAGCATGTGATGTGGAATCTCAGTTACTTTTCTGAGCTTCAGTTATGAAGATCAACTCTAATATGTATGTGTTTAGATAAATGGGATACCGAACAGATTAAAGCCTTTAAAAATATAAATCCAAAACATTTTTCCCTCTCCATGCTATCTACTCAGAAGATCAAGGGAAGACCTTTCAGGAAGCAAGCAGGTAGAACTTTTAAACCCTAAGGGTAAGAGAATGAAGCTACTCATTTGTTTTCCGGAATATGTTTAGTATTTCCGGCATGTAGATAGATGTATCTTAGAGTTTTGAGTACTACAACATTTGTGTGGCTGTGATTCTTTATTAAATAAATTGGTAATGGGACAGAATCTATGACTGTAAAATCAATTGGTGATACTGTGAAAGGCTGGAAGTCCTTGGGAAGATAGGACTTAAATTGACTACATCAATAGAATTCAGTAGTGTCGAAAGTAATGAATCTGAATATTCCACAAGTACAGAGGGGTAAGTACTGATTGAAATGTATGGTAGAAAAAGATTTGGGGATCCTAGAAATTCACAAATGGAAATAAATCAGCAGTGTAGGGCTCTATACATCAAGTGAAAGGCAAGCATGGTTTGAGAATACACACACTGTATGCAAATATGAACTATCAGACTCCTACCTCCTCATTCCTTCCTATGTATTGTTTAGATTTTAATTAGAGTTGAAGGTGGATGTGGGCATCTTATTTTGAAGGATGCACAGAGGTATTTAAGGCATTCACAGAAGAATAGAGCAAACAGTTCACAGTATTAAGATTTATGAGTTCAGATTGCAATGTTGATTCTTGTTTGGGCTAAGAAACCTGTATTTAAGGATAAGTATTATCTCAGGGGTTATAGTGGTGGCAGGAGGGCAGGGAAGAGACCTGTAACATAGTTGATGAGATGTCTGGGAAATGAACTACCAGCAAATGGGATTTAAACGTTGGCTGTCTTTTGAGGAGGGAGGCCATGCGCTTTGAGAATAGTATAGTCATCTCTTGGGTTGTCCAAATGTAACCATGTGTTTGATATGTATAAAGAATGATATAATTTTATTTTCATCACCACAGTGATACAAGTGAGCTGGACTCTTTGGGCCTTTTTTATTCAGCAGGGGACCACAGATCATTGCTTGGTAATTAAAAAACCAAAAAACCTGTTTCATTACAGTGACAGCAGATGAGCTATGGAAAGGCGCTTTAGCAGAGACTGGTGCAGGAGCAAGAAAAGGAAGAGGCAAAAGAACTAAGAAAAAGAGAAGAAAGGATTTGAACAGGGGTCAGATCATTGGTGAAGGTAAGCTTATTTATAAAAAGTCTAATGTGCTTTTTAAAGTTTCCTTCCCAGTTTTGTAGAGATTTTTATAGTCTAGAAGCCTCATACATTTCTCATGAAGGGCATTAGGTTTGCAGTTTTAGAATTAAGTCAAATGGCTCACTTAATGCCCCATGATTCTGGGGGAAGAAAATCCCATAGAAAGGAATTCATTCGGTTATTCATTCCACAAGCCTAAGTGCCCTTGCGTCACATCTTCTGTGACAGTGCCCTCAAGGATCTTATGATTCGGTGAAAGTTGGCAAACCTCTGCAGAGGGCCAGATGGTCAATATTTTTAGCTTTCTGAGCCACATGGACTCTGTTACTTACAACTCTTCAACTCTGCTAAGGGGGCACAGAAACAGTCCTAGACAATATATGATCTAACCAGGAGAGCTATGTTCCAGTAAAACTTTATAAAAACAAGTGGTGGGCAGGATTTGGCCCCTGAGCCTTAGTCTGCCAACCCCTGGAAACATAACTGTTTATACTTGTGTTTTTTAAAGAGTAAAAATTGTATAGTGTACTTGGATCAACATTTTGTGCTATGGTTATTGACCAATTATCCTTGGTAATAATAGCCTTCAGGCATAAAGAAAACACCTTTCACTGCACTTACGTGTCTACTTGAATCTTTTTCTCTGATGACTCACCTTATATCTTATTTTATTTTTTAACTTTTTAAAAAGTACAGCAATCATATATGTATACTTTCTCAGTAAAAAAATTCAAAGATTGTAGAGAAATCTAAAGTCCCCTTGATGCCCTTTCTCTCTCCCCACCAATCCCAGTTGCTGCCCCCCAAGGAAGGCACTGATCTCATTTTGATGTGTTTCCTTCTAACCTTTTTTATTTTTTATTAAAAAAAAATTTTTTTTTTTTTTTAACATTTGTTTAGTTTTGAGAGACAGAGTACGACCAGGGGAGGGGGAGAGAGACAGGGAGACACAGAATCTGAAGCAGGTTCCAGGCTCTGAGCTGTCAGCACAGAGCCTGACAGGGAGCTCAAACCCACGAACCATGAGATTGTGACCTGAGCTGAAGTTGGACGCTTAACTGACTGAGCCACCCAGGCGCCCCTTCTTCTGACCCTTTATAATGTTTTTATTTTTTTTAAAAATTTTTTTTTCAACGTTTTTATTTATTTATGGGACAGACAGAGACAGAGCATGAACGGGGGAGGGGCAGAGAGAGAGGGAGACACAGAATCGGAAACAGGCTCCAGGCTCCGAGCCATCAGCCCAGAGCCTGACGCGGGGCTCGAACTCACAGACCGTGAGATCGTGACGTGGCTGAAGTCGGACGCTTAACCGACTGCGCCACCCAGGCGCCCCTATGATGTTTTTATATACATAAATACCCTAAAAGAAATACATATTTTCTTTTTAAAAAAGTAAATTCTATCATATGGTACATTCTGTCCTATAATTTACTTTTTTCACTAATATTAGGTCTTAGAAATTGTTCCACGTCAGTATCTCTATAGCAACCTCATTCTTTGAATTTAGTGTAAAATATTTCACGGGTTGAAGATGCCGTAGTCATTTAACCAGTCCACTATTGCTGTACATTTAGATCGCTTCCACTCTTTGCCTTTACAAGTAACACTTCAGTGGACCTCCTTGTCCAAGCACACTTACGCCTCGTAACTGTGTGGGAATGTTTCTGTAGGTAGCATTAAGTGGGATTACTAGTTATTACAGTAGGTACACTTAAAATTTTAATAGACAGTGCCAAGTGGCCTGCCAAGTGATTGTTAGTTTAAGCTCCCTCCGGCAGCATCATTATCTGTACACCCCTTGCCTACCATTTTAGCACGTAAGAAACGAATGATTTTTAAAAATTCTTATTAATGTATGTTTTCAAACCTCCAGGGCGTCATGGCTTCCTATGGCCTGGTCTCAATGTCCCTCTCATGAGAGACGGAGCTGTACAGACCATTGCCCAAAGAAGCAAGGAAGACCAGGAGAAGATAGAGGCGGAGATGGTCCAGCAGAGGGAAGAGTGGGACCGGAAGAGGAAGATGAAGGTTAAACGGGAGCGAGGATGGAGTGGAAACACGTGGGGAGGCGTCAGTCTTGGCCCCCCGGACCCTGGTCCCAATGGAGGTAGCTGAGTCCTGGTGTTGCTTACCTTTGTGATGGAGAGAGTACTTGTAGTTCTAGAATTCCTTAAGTGGATTTTACTTGTCTGTTTAGATTGCCTTTTTCCAAAAAAAGGGATTTGAGCATTATTGAAATAACTTCATGTTAATTACTCAGTTGTATTTTATGGAACACTAGAGGCCCATACGCAAAAGTAGTCCACACACAGGATGCAAAGCATTGGCTTCTGGAATCCTTACTGTGTGGCTTCTCAGAGCCTTGAATGTGGTGGTCTATTTTAGATCTAGACAGAGCTACTTGTCGGGTGCAGTTCCTCAAACACAGGTGCTCATGGGGTACCTGTGGAGCAGTGTGGCTTGGCAGTTCTGTTTTGATAACAGAAGATAAACCAGATAGTTGTCATTCAGTGTCATAAAAGCATACATGAAATAAAAATTGCTAATACTTATCAGGCCAAATTAGAAAATGAAGTCCTCCCCGCACCACCCCATCCCGAATATGTAAAGAAGTAAAACTCATGTGAAAAATTCAATACTGTCAATGAGTAGGAGATGAAGAAATAGACAAGTTTGGCTGCTTTGTTAAATTTGGCTTAAAGAGGAGAGAAGTTGAGATGGAGAGATTCAGGTAAACATGCTTAGAACGGAGCAAAATGCTTCAGTCGAGTGGATGAAGGTATGGGAGGGAGAGAAAAAAAACCCGTAAACTAAAACCCTAATGAGGACCCAGACCCAGGGTGGATAAATGGATTAACTCGTGACTGTGGGTTCAGGTGGAGCCTATGTTGTTGGTAGTGGAAATGTGAGCCTGCTGGGGGTGTGGTGGGTGAGTGGTAGCTGTCTGGTGGCTTCGGTTAGTCTGTGAGGAGGAGATGGGGTCATCTGCTGAAAGTAGGATGAGCATTGATGAGCATGGGCACCAGAATATTTTGATGAAGAGACAGGTGTCTAGGACTGGCTTCAAAATTACCCAATGGCAGCAAAACTAAAAGGCAACCAACCGACAGAATGGGAGAAGATATTTGCAAATGACATGTCAGATAAAGGGTTAGTATCCAAAATCTGTAAAGAACTTACCAAACTCAACACCCAAAAAATGAATACTCCAGTGAAGAAATGGGCAAAAGACGTGAGTAGATACTCTTCCAAAGAAGACATCCAGATGGCTAACACACATGAAAAGATGCTGAACGTCACTCATCATCAGGAAAATACAAATCAAGACCACAATGAGATACCGCCTCACACCTGTCAGAATGGCTAACATTAACAACTCAGGCAACAACAGATGTTGGCGAGGATGCGGAGAGAGAGCCTCTCTTTTGCATTGTTGGCGGCAATGCAAGCTGGTGCAGCCACTCTGGAAAACAGTGTGGAGGTTCCTCAAAAAACTAAAAATAGAACTACCCTACAACCTAGCAATTGCACTGCTAGGTATTTACCGAGGGATACAGGTGTGCTGTTTCGAAGGGGCACATGCACCCCAATGTTTATAGCAGCGCTGTTGACAATAACCAAAGTATGGAAAGAGCCCAAATGTCCATCGATGGATGAATGGATAAAGATGTGGTATGTATATACAATGGGGTATTACTTGGCAATCAAAAAAGAATGAAATCTTACCATTTGCAACTATGTGGATGGAACTGAAGGGTATTGTGCTAAGTGAAATTAGAGAAAGACAAATATCATATGACTTCACTCAGATGAGGAATTTAAGATACTAAACAGATGAACATAGGGAAGGGAAGCAAAAATAATAATGAAGATAGGGAGTGGGACAAAACATAAGAGACTTTAAAAAAAATTTTTTTTAACGTTTATCTGTGAGAGAGAGAGACAGAGCGTGAGCAGGGGAGAGGCAGAGAGAGAGGGAGACACAGAATCCAAAGCAGGCTCCAGGCTCTGAGCTGTCAGCACAGAGCCCGACTCGGGGCTCGAACTCAAGAACCATGAGATCGTGACCTGAGCCAAAGTCAGACGTGTAACCGACTGAGCCACCCAGGTGCCCAAGGGACTTTTAAATATAGAGAACAAACAGAGGGTTGCTGGAGAGGTTATGGGAGGGGGGATGGGCTAAATGGGTAAGGGGCTTTAAGGAGTCTGCTGCTGAAATCATTGTTGCACTATATACTAACTACCTTGGATGTAAATTAAACAATAAATAATTTAAAAAAATTACCCAACGAAGTAGGAATTGGACAGAACTTAGAGGAAAGAAGATTGGCTAGGAGTTGATAATTGTCGAAGCTGGCTAATGGGTGTGTAAGACTTCATTTTGCTGTTCTATCTTATTTTTTATGTGAGTGAAATTTTCTATAGGAAAAAGTTAATAAAAATCAGAGAACCCAGAGTGTTTGAAATGGCTGCTGTGGTGAGTGGAAAGAGACATAAAAGGCCAACAGGCAGCAGGGAGGACTTGACTGAGTTGGAGACCATGACTTTTTCGTGGCTCACGTGTGTACTCTGCTTTGACTTCTCTCTAGCAGCGGCACCCCGTAGGTCAGGTGTGGCCAGGGAGTTGCCTTGATCCTGGCCTAGGTGGTATGGTGGGGAGAGAAGAGGGGGAGGAAGTTGAGGCTATTTGCAACGTCTGGTGGAAGTGATGGCTTATGGTGTCTTGGCTGAGTGGCAGAGGCTGTGAAGACCATAGGGGGTCCGAGGGAAAATAAAGAAGGGGTCAGGAGTCTGGTGGTGCTGGGGAGCTCCAAGAACCACCACCTTGTGAGTTGCTGAGTGAGAGAGCTGCAGGGGTAGGAGGATGCAGTCAGGGAGATGGCCGAGTTTTAGGAATTTAGTGGTGGAGCAGTCTGGTGATCATGGAGGACTAGGGTGTGGCCTTGGGAGTGACACCAAAAGATTTGAGATTCCTTCTCACTTAAAAATCAGTGATGGTGCCTGGTTTATCTACATGCCTTCTTCTTTTCTTTCCACAGAAACATATGATGATTTTGATACCAGAATACTGGAGGTAGGCGTGCTGCATCACATACCCAGTTGAGCCTTTAGAGAAGTTGGTGTGGGTAGAGCGGGAATAGTGCGAGTGGAACCATGAGGAACAGCCTTTGGTGCGTGATTTTTTTCTGAGACACGGAGCTGGTTCGGATAAGGGAATAACGAAACTTTAATTTCAGTTACTTGATCCTGGCTGTCCTGACTGCTGCCCTCTTTTGGGGGCTACCAGTTGCGGTCTCATGACAAGGCAACTTCAGGGGTATGGTCAAGAACAGAATTTGGAGACTACTATTGAAACCCTCCCTTCTAAAGCCAGCATTAGCAATCTGTCCTGGCACTCAGTTCATGGGGCAGGGTAAGAAAGCTTTGAGTTGCTGTGAATGCCCAGCTCTTGACGGGGAAATAATCTTTTGGGCTGTTTGCAGGCCGTTGAAACCGAAGCCTGTGTCAGGGAAATTTCAGTCACTCTTTCCAGGGTGATTGAAAATCACCAAAATAGTCCACTTCCCTTTGAGCTAGTGCTGCATACTTGGCCGGTGTTAACTATCATTTGGAATAACCATTTATTGATTTTGTGATTGAATATGTATATTATTTCATCAATATCGGTACTTTATGTTTACAAGCATTTTATGTCTTTGGGGCCCAGTTTATATCTTTTGGAAGTTAATCCCTTTGAAGAATTCTTGTATGTGGATGATTACCTACAAGATTGTCCACGGGTGTGGACTCGACCTTTTCCTTTAACCTTACTTTTGGGAAGGGACCTGCCATGTAAGCAGTTTAAGGTAACAGTTTCATAGATCCTGGCCTTTTAAATATGCCAAAACAAAACAAACAAACAAAACACAGATTTTCCTGTAGTTTCTAGTAAGCAGGTATTTCTAAATTTTGTATTATCCGGTGAGCCTGTGAGCCTAAACCTTAGCATAGAGATTCAGTCCTGTGCTTATTCTTTCTGTAGACTGCATTTTCATTTCTTTTTTTTTTTTTTTTTTTTAATTTTTTTTTCAACGTTTTTATTTATTTTTGGGACAGAGAGAGACAGAGCATGAACGGGGGAGGGGCAGAGAGAGAGGGAGACACAGAATCCGAAACAGGCTCCAGGCTCTGAGCCATCAGCCCAGAGCCCGACACGGGGCTCGAACCCACGGACCGCGAGATCGTGACCTGGCTGAAGTCGGACACTTAACCGACTGCGCCACCCAGGCGCCCCTGCATTTTCATTTCTAAGATACACATCTTCTTTGTTTTAACATCTCTGATCACCGGGAATATGTCTTATAATAAGTCCGTTACAAATTCTTTCAAAGTTTGGTCAGCAACTTTCTTCCTTTGTGAAATTCACTAAAATAATGTATATTGAGTTGTATGGTTTCTCTCTTTTTTTTAAATTTTTTTATTGTTTATTATTTTTGAGAGAGAGAGACAGAGACAGAGAGCAAGCAGGGAAGGGGCAGAGGGAGAAGGAGACACAGAATCTGAAGCAGGCTCCAGGCTCTGAGCTCTCAGGACAGAGCCCGACGTGGGGCTCGAACTCACAGACCGCGAGATCACGACCTGAGCTGTAGTCGGCCGCCCAACCAACTGAGCCACCCAGGTGCCCCGAGTTGTATGGTTTCTAATCCGTTCAAAAGTTATCTCCGTTCAGCCTTCTAACAACCTTAGGAAATAGGAAGGGAAAGTTCGATTTTACCACTAGAGAAACTGCAGAGAGAGGTTTCCTTTGGAGAGTTTGCTGTTGCTACTCATGACTTAGAGGATGTTGTAGCTACTCAGGTGGCGCTGTGTGTGTGTAAGGGGCTCAGTCCAGTTCCCTACTTCAGAATTTCCTTAAGGTGTAATATATATGCAACATTTTGTGTTTTAGGTAAGAAATGTTTTCAACATGACAGCAAAAGAGGGAAGAAAGAGATCAGTCCGTGTCCTGGTCGCTGTGGGGAATGGCAGAGGAGCCGCAGGTGACTGGGGTGTGATGTGCATGGTGCTGGAGGTGGGGGCAGAGGACAGGTGTGGCCTGGGCTCAGCCCTGGAGTCTGCGGGTTCTTGCCGGTGCCCAGCCCCTTTGTAGAGATTAAGCCTTTTAAGTGGTTTGGGCTCATATACCTTGTGGTAAACACATAAAATTCCTTGGAGGGAAAAGGAACAGAAGTTCCTCTATCTGCCTTTTTCTATGAGAACAATGGATATTTTAAAAGGCTTAAGATACTGTTGTCTTATGTATAATGAAAAATTAGGGAGGGAAAGCCACTAAATGTTCAATAGTAGGGGCGTAGTTACGAAAGGAGTATATCCAGGGCGCCTGGGTAACTTAGTTTAAGTGTCTGACTCTTGATTTCAGTTTAGGTCATGACCTCACAGTCCTGAGATTGAGCCCCATAGGCCCTGTGCTGGGCATAGAACCTGCTTAAAATTCTCTCTCTCTCTCTCTCTCTCTCTCTCTGTCTTTCTCTCTTTGTCTTTCTCTCTCTCTCTCCCCCTTTCCCTCTCCCTCCCTCCCTTCTTCTCCCTCTCCCTCTGCCACCCCTCTCCTGTGTGCATGTGAGCACTCTTTCTCTAAAAAAAAAAAGAAAGTATAGCCACACATTGTAATATGCTGTAGCCATTAAAGAATATATTAGAAAATTATTTATGAAATAATGCTAATTAAAAATAAACAAAAAACTTCATATAAGACTGTATAATACAATCCCAATTTTTTGTTTTGTTTTTTTTAATATAAAGTATGTTTATATGCAAAGACTAGAAGGATATACACTGAAATGGTTAATAATGTTTAATCTGTAGGTTTGCCAGTCATTTAAACTTTCTTCTTTATACTTCTCTGTAAAATTTCCCCAGTGAACATCTGGTTTTGAAATGTATATACGAACGTGTACAGGAGAGAAAATTGGAAAACTGCCTACTGACACTTTTTGTCTTTAAGTTTATTTATTTTGAGAGAGAGAGAGTGCACAAGACGGAAAGGAGCAGAGAGAGAGAGGGAGAGAATCCCCAAGCAGGCTCTGTGCTGTCAGCGTAGAGCCCCACACGAGGCTTGGACTCACAAACTGGGAGATCATGATCTGAGCTGAAATCAAGAGTCAGACGCTCAACTGACTGAGAAACCCAGGCGCCCTGCTTTATATTACTTTCTTATATATAATTTAAAAATAAAATAATTCTTCAAAATAAAGAATTAATGTGATAGCAAATAATGGCAGCATTTCCATTAATTTGTGATAAATTTCATTTTATAGGGTTAAGCATTCACAAACTTAAGAATTGTTGATTTTATTTCCTGGTTAATTGAAATTTGAATTGCATTTGTAAGTTCCAGCGAAGTCATGGTTTTTCTCTATAGCAATGTATATTTTTCCCCAACCTTTCTGGTTATTTTAATCTATTTTTTAAAATGTTCAAAACCATTTATCTTATTAGTTTAGAGCATGATTAGTTTTTGTTTAAGTCTATTTCGTTTTATCTAGAGACTTACAAAAGGTAATGTTATACACCTAACCTTGGATTTCATAGATACTTTCAAATGTAATCTTTCCAAAATGCCCCAAAACAGATAGGCACATCTCAGTAGCCTCATGTTTTATGGTTTGTTTTGGATAGCAGGTTTTCTGTGGGCAGAAGACAAATGAAATGCTACGAAATATTGTAGGAACTGAAACTTAAAATGTAGTGAAAGACAGTATGTGCCAAATTTATGCCCCTTTTTTTATTTGTCATTTTTCTTTTTTAAGGTTTTGCCATTGGGAAAGCCACTGAACGAGCAGATGCTTTCAGAAAAGTACGTACATTTTTCTTTTGTTGATACTAAAAGTTCGGTGTGCTAGGTACCATTAGAACCACACACACACAAAATAATAAAAATAAGAACCCTCCCCGGAGGCTTACTGTCAACAGTTACTTAACTCATACATAGCCTAAGCAGTACCTGTTTTCTTTTGCGTCATTTTTAGCAGACTTGTGATTGCTTCCCAAAAGTATGAGACAGCTGGGAAGGCTTGAACTCTGACAGAATGTTCGAAGATACTAAGGAATTATTGTTAATGTTTTTTAGATATGATAGTGATACTGTGCTTATAAGTTTTTTTTGTTTTGTTTTTTAATTTTTTTAACGTTTATTTATTTTTGAGACAGAGAGAGACAGAGCATGAACGGGGGAGGGGCAGAGAGAGGGAGCCACAGAATCCGAAACAGGCTCCAGGCCCTGAGCTGTCAACACAGAGCCCGACGCGGGGCTTGAACCCACGGACCGTGAGATCATGACCTGAGCCGAAGTCGGCCGCTTAACCGACTGAGCCACCCAGGCGCCCCATAAGTTTTTTAAATTAAGTCTTTTTTTTTTTTTTTTTAATTTTTTTTTTTTTTAACGTTTATTTATTTTTGAGACAGAGAGACACAGAGCATGAACAGGGGAGGGGCAGAGAGAGAGGGAGACACAGAATTGGAAGCAGGCTCCAGGCTCTGAGCCATCAGCCCAGAGCCCGACGCGGGGCTCGAACTCACGAACCGCGAGATCGTGACCTGAGGTGAAGTCGGACACCCAACCGACTGAGCCACCCAGGCACCCCTAAATTAAGTCTTTTTATAAGTATATAATGAAATGTTTAAGTTGGAAATTTTCGGTAATAAAATATTTTCTGCAAGCTATTTTTTAACATCTCCAAGAAAATGTAAATTCCAATAGTAGATTTAAGAATAGTGTTTTCCTTCTTTCTTTCAGGCAAAGAACAGAGCAGTACAATATTTACACTATGTAGAACGGTACGAAGACCATACAAGTGAGTGTTAATCATTTGTAGGATTACACTTGTTTCATTATATGTGACAATATATCTCTAAGGCCATCTTCGCGTTTCTCTGCTTGTTACCATGTTCTGGAACAAATAATTATATAAAATGCATAAACAAATTTTCTTCCCTAGTGATGAGTGAAATCAGAATCTTGTCACTCATCCTTGGCCAATGTGTGCTGGCTGCTTTGGTAGCATTAGTTCTGTGGTGGCATTTGCAAGGGCATTAAAGCTACACACCTAATCCTTATGCTTATGTTTTTATCCTCCAGTATTCCACGATATTTCTTTAACATTTAAAAGGACGCATATCAAGATGAAGAAAAAACCCAGAGGTAACCGAAAACACTCTTATAATTTGTTAAAGATAAAGCAGAGTAATTATCACAATTCCATCCTGTCCTGTATTTTTGATCAGTTGTATTGAACTCATTTTGAAAATACCAAAATGGAAAGGCCTGAGTTTCATTTAAGAAGGCCGAGGCTCCCAGGGAAATAAAATATAGTCAGCGCACTCAGGTTCCTGTGAACACAGGCGTGTACCAGGGGTAATTCTAGGTGGGAAGAGCGTACTCTGAGTAGGAAATAGTAACGGAATGAATCATTGGGTTTGGATAAGTGCGAGCATTCATTTCTCCTTGAGAATTCATCGATGCTGTTAGATGGCCTACTTACAGCTTCTTCAGTTCCAGTCATTTATTCACATCGTCAAATATTGATTGAACATCATCTGTGAGCTGGGTGCTATGCTAAGCTCTGGAAGCAGAGGTAGACTTTCTTCCTGTTGCAAGCAAGGAGGCAGAGTTCAGGGTCACAGAGCTGTGGCAGTCATGCCCAGTGGACTTTGGGTATAGAATTCTTGAGCACTTTGATTTTGTTTAGCTATGGTTGGTTCTACAGTAAAAATGATACTCTTGGTATATCTTTATTTTGTTTTCTTTTATTAAAAATTTTTTTTTAACATTTATTTATTTTTGAGGGAGAGAGAGAGCATGAGCAGGGGAGGGGCAGAGAAAGAGAGGGAGACAGAATCCGAAGCAGGCTTCAGGCTCTGAGCTGTGAGCACAGAGCCTGATGCGGGGCTTGAACTCACGAACCATGAGATCGTGACCTGAGCCAAAGTCGGACACTTACCTGACTGAGCCACCCAGGCACCTCTATCTTTATTTATTTATTATTTTTACAGTTTATTTATTTATTTATTTATTTTGAGAGAGAGAGATAACAAGTAGGAGAGGGGCAGAGAGTGGGAGAGACAGAATCCCAAGCAGGCTTTGCGCCATCAGCCCAGACCTTGATTCAGGGCTCGAACTCAGAGACTGTGAGATCATGACCTGAGTTGAGATCAAGAGTCAGATGCTTAACCGACTGAGCCACCCAGGTGCGTGCCCCTCTAGGCATATCTTTAAAAGTTTGGATCAGGGGCGCCTGGGTGGCTCGGTCGGTTGAGTGACCGACTTCAGCTCAGGTCGTGATCTCACGGTTTGTGAGTTCGAGCCCCGCCTCGGGCTCTGTGCTGACAGCTCAGAGCCTGGAGCCTGCATCGGATTCTGTGTCTCCCTCTCTCTCTGCCCCTTCCCCACTCATGCTCTGTCTCTCTCTGTCTCAGAAGTAAATAAACATTAAAAAAAAAAATTAAAAAAAAAAGTTTGGATCAGAAAAAGAATAAGACACCTAAATTTTTCATGTCAAAGCTAGGATGTGGAAATCACTCTGGAGGAAAAAACATCAAATTCAGTACTAATTGTGCACCAAGAGAACCTGCCTATTTTTAAGTGAACTTACCTTCTGCTCTAAAATCACAGTCATTCATATGCCTAATAAAAACCTTTATTTATTATTAGAAAAAGTATTAAATTGAACACTTAGATGTCAAGCTTATACTTGCACTATTCCTATGATAGCTACTACCCTGAGTGGCTATTGAGCACTTGAAATGTGGCTACTGAGATCTGTGAAGTACAAAGGCTTAGTATGAAAAAAAAAAGAATGTAAAATATCTCAAAATTATTGTGTTGATTTCATGTTGAAATGATAGTGTTTTGGTTATATTAGGTTAATACAATATATTACTAAAAATAATTTTACCTTTTTTTTTGAAATGTATCAGTGAGAAAATTTGAAATTCCATGTATGGCTTGCATATATGGCTTATGTCCTATTTCTGTTGAACAGCGTTGGTTTAGATACATTTATATCCAAATGATTTTTGAAAGATAGCTACAGTTTTCATTAATTGCCGAAGTTACCTTTTTTATCATCCCTGTCCCCTCAAGCTGTATCTTTCAGGTTTCTGTCTAGTTGAACACATTCCCTGTGCATTGAGGTTAAATATACATTTAGACAGCATAAATATACATTTATGTGTATTTATATACATAATTTTAAAATACAAATTAAATACAAATTAAATATAATTTAATTATATTTATAATTAATTATAATTATTTTGTAAATTTTTTATAAATTATATATTTTTTATAAATTATAAATTTTTATAAATTATAACTTTTATATATTATAAATTTTTATAAATTATTTTATAAATTTATAAAATATTTTATAACTATATTATATATTATAATTAGTATAAAAATTAAATGTAAATACAAATTTATAAAACATAAATATACATTATAGACAGCATTTCCTAAACTATGTTCCTGTGCATCACTATTTCTATGAGCAGATACTAATAAGTGTGAACTCCAGAAAGAGTGTCATGTGGGAAAACGATAAAGGAAAGTAAAAAAAAAAAAAATGTTTGTACATCTTTGTGATTGTCACAGTCTTTTTTTTTTAATTTTTTTTTTTTAACGTTTATTTATTTTTGAGACAGAGAGAGACAGAGCATGAACGGGGGAGGGTCAGAGAGAGAGGGAAACACAGAATCTGAAACAGGCTCCAGGCTCTGAGCTGTCAGCACAGAGCCTGACGCGGGGCTCGAACTCATGGACCACGAGATCATGACCCGAGCTGAAGTCGGCCACTTAACCGACTGAGCCACCCAGGCGCCCCTGATTGTTACAGTCTTTAATGCACTACTGTGCAATGTGAATCCCCCAGAGGGGGATAGAGAATGTAGCGTTTTCAAACTTATTTAGTCATGGGACACTTCTTCCTTGGCTGCAGCATGGTGTCTGATTCCTCACACAGCACTGCTAAACATTTCCTATCTTGCATCCGTGTGCATCAGGGAAATTGGTCTATAGTTCTCCTTTTTAGCGGGCTTTCTGTCTGGTTTTGGAATCAAGGTAATGCTGGCCTCATAGAAAGAGTCTGGAAGTTTTCCTTCCATTTTTATTTTTTTGAACAGCTTCAAGAGAATAGGTGTTAACTCTTCCTTAAATGTTTGGTAGAATTCCCCTGGAAAGCCGTCTGGCCCTGGACTCTTGTATTTGGGAGATTTTTGATTACTAATTAGATTTTTTTACTGGTTATGGGTCTGTTCAAATTTTCTATTTCTTCCTGTTTCAGCTTTGGTAGTGTATATGTTTCTAGGAGTTTGTCCATTTCTTCCAGATTGCCCATTTTGTTGGTATATAATTGCTCATAATATTCTCTTATTATTGTTTTTATTTCTGCTGTGTTGGTTGTGATCTCTTCTTTTTCATTCTTGATTTTATTTATTTGGGTCCTTTCCTTTTTGATCCAACTGTCTAGTGGTTTATCAATTTTGTTAATTCTTCCAAAGGACCAGCTTCTGGTTTCATTGATTTCTGCTGTTTTTTTTGGTTTCGATAGCATTAATTTCTGCTCCAATCTTTATTATTTCCTGTCTTCTGCTGGTAAGCATTTCCTATCTTAACACACACACACACACACACACACACACTTTCATTAAACAAGGAGTTTTTGACACAGTGTGTACCTGAAAGACTTCACAGTCAAAGTACATCCAAATAATTCCCATGGGACTATGACCACTATTATATGGGTATTTGTATATGTACACAACTGGCTACCATTTGGGGAGGGCCGTGTATGGTCCAGGTGCTGTGCGGTATTCACACCTTCCCTTGGGAGCTCGCCATCGGCTCTGCCACATAGGTGTGGAGGGCAAGGGAGGTTCTGGCCTAGGATCATTCAGTGAGCGGTAGCAGGTTAGAGTCTGCCTTCTAGGCCCTTCCAAGGATCTGCCTTGCATGGGCACCAGTCTGCAGGTGTGTGTGCATCTATACACATCTACGCGTGCATACATTTGTTCACACGTGGACGCATGTTCTATGTGTATAACTCCGCACACGGAAGAACAGACCACCCCGTTGTTGCCTGTCTTAGCTACCCTCTGAGGTCCCCGGTTCTTATGTGATCTGCCATAGCTATGGGGTCCACTTTAATTGGCTCTTTCAAGTAGAAGGGATGGAACGTTAGTTGCTTGTATCCGAATGTAGTTTTTACACACATATATTGAATTAGCATTGAAAATTGGAAATTAGAGGGGCGCCTGGGTGGCTCAGTCGGTTGAGCATTCGACTTCAGCTCAGGTCATGATCTCGTGGTTCATGAGTTCAAGCCCCGCAAAGGGCTCTGTGCTGACAGCTCAGCCTGGAGCCTGCTTCAGATTCTGTGTCCCTCTCTATCTACCCCTCTCCTGCTCATGCTCTGTCTGTCTCTCTCTCTCTCAAAAATAAACATTAAAAAAAATTGGAAATTAGAAAGACAGTAACATGTAATATCTAGAGTAGATCCTCTGCCTTAAAGCAGGGAGGCATGTGCTAAGTTTCATGTCTGGCTAATCAAAATGTGAGTCTAAATTTGGGGTGTCTTTCTCTCACTGCTGCCTGCATTTGCTGGCTATTGATTTAGGGTCTGGGGATACAGTAGAAACAAACAATATCCTAGCCTTCACAGAGCCCACATTCTAGTGAGGGGAAGCATCAGATAAACAAATTCCACTAAGTGCCTGAAAGCAGCAATTAAGATGCTGTGTTTTGTGGGGAGCGGGGGAAAGGGTGCATTACCAAAGCCAAGAGAGGAGTTTTTCCTGGAAGAGGAAATAGGTATCTCTGCTCAGTGCAAATGAGCAATTGAGGAGGGGGAGAATAGACATGTCCCTCTGTCCTTAGCCAACATGGGCGTGGGGGGCCTAGAACTTTCACACATTTCTGTTCATCTTTATAATATTCCTGTTTTTTTGCCCACATGTTTAAGAAATTTATATATATTGTTTTTTTAGTCTTTATAACATCTCATTTAAATCAGTGTTGTTATGGAAATTAAGGAAGCTGTCCAGGGAAGCGATGAAGTCATAATATGAACCAGGGCCTCCTAAGCCCAGAGTCCAAAGCTGTGTGAAGGCCAGCAGGGTGACTGCGTTTTTCCTTTTCTAGGCTACGGCCTCCGCTGCCATCGGGCCATCATCACCATCTGCCGGCTCATTGGCATTAAAGACATGTATGCCAAGGTCTCTGGGTCCGTCAACATGCTCAACCTCACACGAGGCCTCTTCCGTGGGCTCTCCCACCAGGTAACCCTTCCCTAGGCTCTGAAACAGAAGTTCTAGTTTGTATTTCATATTTGCATTTAGGCCATGATAGCCTGGGGCCACCAGGGGACTTGGGCATTCTTTGTTGCCTGTAGCTGCATCAGTTTAAAGTTAATCCAACTGGAGAATTAGTTCATGAAAATTACCCTTAAAAAATACTTCAGGGGTATTTTGAAGTTTCAAAATTTAGTATTTTTCAAAGCCAATAATTATAATCTGTGTTTTTTTACGAAAAGAATTTATGCTTGTTCTATAGCTCTAACAATATAGACATGTAAAAAGAGGAAGGCTGTTTCCTAATTTAGTTCTTTCAATTGGGACTAGAGTGAAGCCTCTAGGGTACCTCTCCCCTCTAGAGTGCTGTCTTCAGTAGAAGCACAGGCAGTTTTCAAGTTACCTGCGTAGGTCGTTTAGACAGACACCTGCGTTAGTAGGAACCATGAATGTTAATATGCCAAGTTCTTTCTCTGCAGAGCTGAAAGCCCTGGGCTGCCACCCAGCCTGCCCACTCAGCCTGGGCTAGGCTTGCAATCACTCTACTACCCAGTGAAGAGGCCCCTCCTCCTAGGTTGCCCTCTTATCTGCTCCAAGGGATGGCGTGTTCTTGAAGGGATGGACCTTAGCGGAGGGGAAGGGTCCTTAGCTAAGGGTAGACCTTAGCGGAGCTGGATGAGCAGAAAAGACAGCCAGGTTCAAGAGACTCCACTTGCTGACCTATTAAGGACTTTGACAGGTTTCCTGACACTTAAAAGTGTGATGGCCAGGGGTGCCTAGGTGGCTCAGTCAGTTAAGCGTCTGACGTCGGCTCAATTCATGATCTCATGGCTCGTGAATTTGAGCCCCATGTCGGGCTCTGTGCTGACAGCTCAGAGCCTGGAACCTGCTTCGAATTCTCTTGTCTTCCTCTCTCTCTGCCCCTCCCCCATTCACTCTCTGTCTCTCTCTCAAAAATAAATGAACATTAAAAAAAAAAAAGAAAGTCTGATGGCTAGGTTTAAATAAAGTGGTCCCTGGACTAATTATACATGCTCTGTTTAAAATAGGAAAGTTAATTAGAAGAAAAAGCTTTAGAGGTGCCTGGGTGGTTCAGTCAGTTGAGCATCCAACTCTTGACTTCAGCTTAGGTCATGATCCCAGGGTGTGGGATCAAGCCCTGTGCTCTGCACTGAGCATGGAGCCTGCTTGGGATTCTCTCTCTCCTCTCTCTCTCTCTCTCTCTCTCTCTCTCTGTCTCTCCCTCCCTCCCTCCCTCCCTTCCTCCCTCCCCTCTCTCCTTCCCCTCCCCCTTTCCTTCTCCCTCTCCCTCCTTCCTTCTGCCCCTCTTTCCCCACTCTCACTGTCTCTTTGAAATAAATAAAATGAAAAAAAAAGAAAAATTTTAGGTGAAGAGATCCTTTTTGAACGTGTGTGTGTGTGTGTGTGTGTGTGTGTGTGTGTGTGTGTGTGTCTGTGTGTGTCTGTGTGTGTGTGTTGTTACTGTCTAAAATATGCTTCAAAAACACTTCTAGGAGGGTCTGGGTGGCTCAGTCGGTTAAGTATCTGACTTCAGCTCAGGTCATGATCTTGTGTTTTGTGTGTTTGAGCCCCGCCTCCAGCTCTGTGCTGACAGCTCAGAGCCTGGAGCCTGCTTCAGATCCTCTGTCTGCTTCTCTCTCTGCCCCTCTCCTGCTCGAGTTCTGTCTCTCTCTCTCTCTCTCTCTCTCTCAAAAATGAATAAACATTAAAAAAAATTAAAAAATAAAAAGCACTTTCAAATTCAGACTGTTAGACGTTTAATTTTTTGATGTAGCTACAGTATTGGTTTTAGATAGGTCATATTTATGATCAAGTAGACTTGTTCTTTTATATAATATTTTTGTTTTAAGTTAGTACTTTGGATTTTCTGATATGATTACCAGGTATCTCTTCTAAGATGCTGTCAACTGTAAAATGTTGCATTATTTAATGTGCTATTCAAAAAGAAAAAGAATGTCACCAATTTAAGCAACATGCCATTGATTATAAGATCTGCCAATTTAAATTCTTTTGTTTTTATGAAGCAGCTCATCTTTTTTCTAATTTCAAACTTCTGTAGGATTAGAGAGAATAGTACAAGATGGCCATAAAGTCTGGAAACAGGAGATTGGCATATCAGGTATTTTAATGTACTACCAATAAACTAACTGTATTTCCTTTTTCCAGACTTCTGTGGCTACTGTCCATGATGAGTCCCCTTGGCCCTCTTACCCAATGTCAGCAGTGAACAGCTCATGGCCAATCTTTGTGTCTCAGTACCACCCCCATGCAGCCCAGTCATTTTGAACCAGGCCTCAGACATCACTTTATGTCATTTGTAAATATTTCAGTATGTATTTCTAAAAGATAAGGATTAAAAAGTACCCGTTGGTACTATTATACCTAAAAAGTAACAGTATCACAGTATCTCGAGTTACCTAGGTAGTGTTCATAGAAATGTATCCATTTGTTATATTAAAAAGAAGTTTGTTACATAATTTGTTTTCCAGAAAAGGTCTGTAGATTGTAAGTTCTTGCCATGTCTTTTAAATCACTTCTAATCTATAGGTTTCCTTCTTCTTTTTTTCCTCGTGTGTGTGTGTGTATTTATTTTTATTTATATTATATTATATTATATTATATTATATTATATTATATTATATTATATTATATTATATTATATTTTTTAGGAAACTGGGTTGTTTGTCTTGTAGCTTCCCAGTCTGGTGCTGACTACATACCTGTGGTCCTCAGTGCAGGTCTCACCCTGCATGTCCTGTAAAACGTTAGCTAGAGCTAGGGGCTTGATGAGATTCAAGTTCAGTTTTGGGCACAGTGTGACACATAATTGGGAGGGTTTGGAAGGCAAGAGACCAGAGGCCAACTCCCTTCCTCCAGTCCAGTTGGGAGTGGGGAGATGATGCCATGCACCCCAAATCACTGTGGTGTAGCCACAAAACACATTGCCCGGAATCGACTTTGAAATGGTAAGTCCCCCAAGTGGTACGTGGGAAGTTCCCGATCTTTAAGTTACAGATGTATCTCATAGACCTAACCTGGCGTTCTCAATTTGGTCTTGCCCAGGAAACCCACCAACAACTGGCTGATAAGAAGAGTCTCCATGTTGTGGAATTCCGGGAGGAATGTGGCCCTCTACCCATCGTGGTGGCCTCCCCCACGGGGGCCTTGAGAAAGGATCCGGAGCCGGAAGATGACGTTCCAGACATCCAACTGGACTGGGAAGAAGTGAGGGCGGCTCAGGGAATGAAGCGCTCGGCGTGGTCAAATTTAAAGAGAGGTGCTACGTGAGCTTCCCTCTGGCCTTGCACGGTTGCCACGTCTGGTACTGCCTGGCACCGAGAAGAGACTCAGCCCTTCCCATTTTGGAATGTCACTTTCTTTTTAAAGAAAAGGTCAACCTTCTTTATTTACAAATAATAAAGAACTACACCTTCAATTTATTGAGCACGTGGTATATACCAGTCACTGTGAGAGGAGCCGCGCGTACATATTTTAGTTCAAGACTGCTTTAAATATTCATTTAAACTAGCAAAAGCAGGGGTACCTCGGTGGCTCAGTTGGTTAAGTTTCCCACTTTGGCTCAGGTCATGATCTCGCGGTCCGTGAGTTCGAGCCCCGTGTCGGGCTCTGTGCTGACCACTCAGAGCCTGGAGCCTGTTTCAGATTCTGTGTCTCCCTCTCTCTCTGCCCCTCCCCTGTTCATGCTCTGTCTCTCCCTGTCTCAAAAATAAATAAAAATGTTAAAAAAAAAAAATTAAAAAAAATTAAATAAACTAGCAAAAGCAAATGGACTAGGAAGACAGGGCTTATAGCCTGACCTAATAAAAAATAATATGCCAAATAATAATTGCTATAATAATTAAAGCTAATATATATTAACTTTGATTTGTCCAAAATGAGTGTTATTAACTTCACTTTACAGAGCAGTTAAGTACTTGACTAGAGTCACACAGCTAGAAAGTAGAGGAACATGGACAAACCCTGTTCTTTTTGACTCTAGAAATCCTCTTTTTAAACCTTTTTGTATGGTTGTTTTAGTAATTGCTGTATCGGTGTTACGCTGTGCGAATGCCACTCCTCACCAGTCTGCTGGTGTGGACGTTTAATCACTTGCAAGTGTAGAAACTTTCAATCCCTTACCTTCCCTTTCAATCCCTTACCTTCCCCTGTTTCTGTAATTGTGTTTAAATTTACTCCACCTACGTTTAGAACCATAGTATTCTATTTTCTGCTTTAACCATCAAACGTAATATGGAAAACTCAAGAAGAAAAAAAAAAGCCTATTGTATACCCATGTTTTAAAATTTTATTATTTTTTTAAAGTAAACTCTATTCCCAACATGGGGCTCTGACTCATGAACCCAAGATCAAGAGTTACATGCTCTATTGACTTGAGCCAGCCAGGAGACCCTTCCCAAATTTTTATTCTTTCAGTTGTTTCTTCTTTTTTTATTTTTTATTTTAGACACAGAGAAAGCATGAACAGGGGAAGTGGGGGGAGAGAGAGAGAGAGGGAGGGAGGGAAAGAATCTCAAGCAGGTTCCATGCTCAACACTCAGCACCCTGGGTGGGGTGGACTCTACCCCAGGACCCTGGGATCATGACCTGCTCTGCAATCCAGAGTTGGGCGCTTAAACAATTGAGCCACACCCAGGCGCTCCTCGATTGTTTTTTTTTCTTCTTTCCTGAAATTCCAAGAGTCTTTCTGTTACCACTCTGAGGAGGGCAACACCCAGTTCTCCTGTGAATCCCCTTTACTGCCATAGTCGCAACACTTCTGACGCCAGACGTGGGGTTTTCCTTCCCCAGGCAATTCAGGTGTCCTGCAATTTAACACACTCCTGATACGCTTTACCTGAAGATGGGGTCAGAGCTCACAGGTTAGGGGCTCAGGCCCACAAGGCTGCCCTCACTCTACTTTAGATGCCAGTTGCAAGTCAGGTTGTCACCTGTGTTTCTGAGTGATCAGCTATAAATCAAGTTCCTACGATACTGTCACTGAGTGATTAATTTGCTCGAGCAGCTCACAGAACTCAGGAAAAGTTTCCTTACTGTTTACCAGTTTATTGTAAAAGGATATGATAACTGGTGCAGCCACTCTGGAAAACGGTGTGGAGGTTCCACAAAAAGTTAAAGTAGAACTACCCTACGACCCAGCAATTGCACTAGTAGGTATTTATCTAAAGGATACAGGTGTGCTGTTTCGAAGGGGCACATGCACCCCCATGTTTATAGCAGCGCTATTGACAATGGCCAAAGTATGGAAAGAGCCCAAATGTCTATCGATGGATGAATGGACAAAGAAGATGTGGTATATATATACAATGGAGGATTACTTGGCCTTCAAAAAGAATGAAATCTTGGGGCACCTGGGTGGCTCAGTCGGTTAAGCATCCAACTTCAGCTCAGGTCATGATCTCACAGTTTGTGAGTTTGAGCCCCACATCGGGCTCTGTGCTGACGGCTCAGAGCCGGGAGCCTGCTTCGGATTCTGTGTCTCCCTCTCTCTCTGCCCCTCCACAGCTCATGCTCTCTCTCTCTCTCTCTCTCTCTCTCTCTCTCATTCTTTCAAAAATAAATAAACATTAAAAATTTTTTTTAAAAAATGAAATCTTGCCAGGCAACAACATGGATGGAACTAGAGTGTATTATGCTAAAGGAAATTAGAGACTGACAATTATCATACGACTTCACTCACGGAATTTAAGGTGCAAAACAGATGAACATAAGGGAAGGGAAGCAAAAATAATAGAAAAATAGGGACGGGAACAAAACATAAGAGACCTTTAAATATAGGGAGCAAACTGAGGGTTGCTGGAGGGGTGGGGGGTGGGGGTATGGGCTAAATGGGCAAGGGGCATTAGGGAGGACACTTGATGGGATGAGCTCTGGGTGTTATATGTAGGGGATGAATCACTGGATTCTACTCCTGAAATCATTGCACTATATGCTAACTAACATGGGTGTAAATTAAAAAAAAAAAAAAAAAGGATATGATAAAAGATCCAGATGAATGTGCAGATGGAAGAAATGCCTGGGCACGAAACGTGGGAAGGGGCGTGTCATTCTTAGCACCTCCATGTGTTCACCAACCCAGAAGCTCCCAGAAACCTGTACTTTTGGGATTTTTATGGCATCTCTATCACATAGGGATGATGGATCATGAACTCCATTTCCAGCCCCTCTCCCCTCTTTGGAGAATGAAAGGTGGGACTGAAAATCCCAAGCTTCTAATCGTGACTTGGTCTTTTTGGTGGCCAGGCCCCATGCAGGAGCCCACCAAGAGTCACCTCATTAGAATAAAAGACACTTTAAAAAAAAACAAACTTTTTAAAAATATTTATTTATTATTGAGAAGCAGAGAGAGACAAAAAGCACAAGCATGGGAGGGGCCAAGAGCTGGGGAGACATAGAATCCAAAGCAGGTTCCAGGATCTGAGCTGAGCTGTCAGTGCAGAGCCTGACGCGGGGCTCGAACTCACAAACCAAGAGATCATGACCTGAGCTGAAGTCAGACACTTAACCGACTGAGCCACCCAGGTGCCCCTACCATCACCTAGGTAATTCCAAGGGATTTAGGAACTGTCAGCAACGGGAGTCAAAGACCAACTATTAGCACAAAAGATACTGCTTATCACTTAAGCTATTACAATGGTTTTAGGATCTCTGTGCCAGGAACTGGGAGCAGAGAGCAATACGGATTTTTTGTTTTTGTTTTTGTTTTTTCTATTTTCTACTATATATCTGCCTGCTTTCTACAATCAATCAATCAATCAATCAATCAATCATCTCACACATTTCCTTCCTGCTTCAAGAACTTCCTTTAACTAACAAATTCTCTTAGTTTTCCTTCAGTGAGAATGTCTTTATTTTTCTTTCATTCCTAAAGAGTAGTTTCACCAGATAGAGAATTCCAGGCTTGTTAACCAAACCCAAACTTGTCTGTGCACCCCAACGCACAGTGAGCCAATGTCTGAGACACTGGTTTTGAAGCAAAGAAAGCTTTATGATCCGAAGGCAGCCCGACAAGAAGGCAGGGGATCATTTCCAAAGCTGCCTTGCCCTGTTGAGCCCAGGGGCAGCTTACATACACAGGAGAGGAGGGTTAGGGGTTTCTTGAAACCTTGAGGGAGGGGACTTGAAACAATGCGGAGATGAGCCTTCCTCCCCACGATGAGGGGCTATTGGGACCTGGTAAGATCAGATACATCAAGACAAATGTTGCCATCCCGTCCCCATTAGGTTTCTACAATCAGTGGGTAAACGGAGTAGGAGAGGAAAGGGCAAAGTTAATTAGGTAGAGAACAAGACAGAATGTGGAGCGAAGTTAATAATACAGTGAAGACAACGATAGCTCTGCTGATGGCTTTCGGGGTAGATCCAGGAACCAGGTGTCGGACTCAGGCTGAAGTTACTGACTTTAAGCATTTGACAAATGTGCCACTTCCTGCTGGCCTCCGTGGTTTCTGATGACAATGTGCTGTAATTTGAATTGCTTTCCCTTATAGACAAGATACTGTTTTCTCTCTGAGCTTTTAAGAACTTTTCTTTGTCTTTAATTTTCTGAAGTCCGATTATGATGTGTCTTAGTATAGATTTCTTTAAGTTTATTTTATTTGGGGTTTGCTCACCTTGAGTCTGTAGGTTTACCTGTCTTTTTGCCAAGCTTGGAAAATTTTCTCCCATACTTTGTTTATTAAATTTTCTCTACAACCCAGCAGTCGCACTACTAGGTATTTACCCAAAGAGTACAAAAATACTGATTCGAAGGGGTTCACGCACCCGATGTTCTTAGCAGCATTATCAACAATAGCCAAATTATGGAAAGAGCCTAAATGTCCCATTGTCTGATGAATGGATAAAGAGGATGTGGTATGTGTGTGTGTATATATATATATATATATATATATATATATATATATGTATATATATATACGTATATATATTCAGTGGAATATTATTTGGCCATCAAAAAGAATGAAAATTTGGCATTTGCAATGAAGTCGATGGAACTAGAGAGTATTATGCTAAGTGGAGTCAGTCAGAGAAAGACAAATACCATATAATATCACTCATCTGTGGAATTTAAGAAACAAAATAGATGAACCTCTGGGAAGGGGGGGAAAAAGAGGGAAACAAACCATAAGAAACTCATAATGATAGGGGACAAACTGAGGGTTGATGGAAGGAGGGAGGTGTGGGATGGGCTAAATGAGCAGTGGGCATTAAGGAGGGTTTGTTGTGATGAACCCTGGGTATTTTATGTCAGTGATGAATCACTCAATTCTACTCCTGAGACCAATATTATATGTTAACTGATCAGAATGCAAATAGAAAATTGAAAAAGAAAAGAAATGCCTACTAACAGTTTAGCAGATTTTAGTTTACTCACAGAGTTGTGCAACTATTACCACAATCAATTTGAGAACTTTTATCACCCCAATAAGATACTCTATACCCATTCGCAGTACCTTCTCATTACCCGCTCTTTCAGGCCTGTGGCATCCAACAGTCTACTCTCTATGGATTTGCCAATCCTGGACATTTCACATAGGTGGGGTCACAAATTTGTGGTCTTTTGTGACGGGGGTTTTTGAATTAGCATAACGTTGTCAAGATTCACGTAGTAGCTCTTTTGAATAATGCTGCTATGCACATTTTTAAAAAGATTTTATTTTATTTATTTATTTTTTAAGTTTTTTTTTTCAACGTTTATTTATTTTTGGGACAGAGAGAGACAGAGCATGAACGAGGGAGGGGCAGAGAGAGAGGGAGACACAGAATCGGAAACAGGCTCCAGGCTCTGAGCCATCAGCCCAGAGCCCGACGCGGGGCTCGAACTCACGGACCGCGAGATCGTGACCTGGCTGAAGTCGGACGCTTAACCGACTGCGCCACCCAGGCGCCCCAAAAGATTTTATTTTTAAGTAATCTCTGCATCCAACGTGGGACTCAAACTTATAACCCAGAGATCAAGAGTCGCGTGCTGTTCCATCTGAGGCCAGCCAGGCCCCCCAGCTACGGACATTTTTGTACAAGCTTTCGTGTGGACCAGTGTTTTCTTTGGGGTATATACCTAGGAGTGGAGTTGCTGGGTCATGCCATAATTCTATGCTTCACTCTTTGTGGAACTGCTAAACTGTCTTCCACAGCGGCTGCACCATTTTACGTTCCCACCAGTGATGTATGAGGGTTTTTCTACATCCTCGTCAATATTTTTTTCCGTCTTTTGGTGGTAGTTACCTTAGTAGGTATGAAACGGTGTCTCATTGTGGTTTTGATTTGCATTTCCCTAGTGGTTCATGATGTTGAATGGCTTTTCATGAGCCTATTGGCCACTTGTTTACATTCTTTGGAGAAATGTCTACTCATTTCTTTTGGGCATTTGAAAAATTGGGTTGGGGCGCTTGGATGGCTCTGTTGGTTGAGTGCCCAACTCTTGATCTCAGGTCATGATCTCATGATCTCAGGTCATGATCTCAGCTCAGGTCATGATCTCATGGTTGTGAGATCGAGCCCTGTGTAAGGCTCTGAGCTGGTGTGGAGCCTGCTTAAGATTCTCTCTCTCCCTCTGCCCCTTCCCCAGTCACTTGCACTCTCTCTCCTCCTTTCTCTCTCGCTCGTGTGCTCTCTCTCTCTCTCAAAAAAAAATTGGGTTATTTGTGATTTTATTGAGTGTAGCAGTTCTTTATAGATCTATCCCCCATCAGATATATGACTTGCAAAAAGTGTCTCCCGTTCTGTGGGTTGTATTATTATTTTATTATTTTTTTTGAATATTTTTTTCAACTTCACCCACATCCTACTGAGACACTGATGACACAAATGTTAGATCTTTGGTTATAGTCCTACATATCTCTGAGGCTCTGTTTATTTTTTTCTAGTCTGCTTACTCTCTGTTGTTCAGCTTGGGTAATTTCTATTCTTTTTTTTTTTTTCAACGTTTATTTATTTTTGGGACAGAGAGAGACAGAGCATGAACGGGGGAGGGGCAGAGAGAGAGGGAGACACAGAATCGGAAACAGGCTCCAGGCTCTGAGCCATCAGCCCAGAGCCCGACGCGGGGCTCGAACTCACGGACCGCGAGATCGTGACCTGGCTGAAGTCGGACGCTTAACCTACTGCGCCACCCAGGCGCCCCGGTAATTTCTATTCTTTAAGTGCAAACCAACAATAATAGGAGAGGGTAGGGAGGTGTGGGAGGGAAGGGTGACAAAGGGACATAAGGAAAGTTTCGGGGGTAATAGATATGATTGTTAGTTTGGTAGCGGTGATGATTTCGTAGTGGTTTCGTGTACGTGTGTCCAAAGTTACCAAAGTTTTGGTAAATTTAAAACGTATGCGGTTACGTTATTCACACCTCGCTGAAACTATTAAAAAGTTATACTTACAACCACCAGGGGGCAGAGAGAACTCCTCCAAGTAGTCCACGTTCTGTTAATTGAATGAGCGCCTCCAACAATGTAGACATGGATGATTCTAGTAGCAACCCATCTCTGTCCTCTCAAGGAAATATTTTGTAGTTAGAAATGCTTGCTTACCACATAGATACATCATTCCAATCTGCAATGCTAGAGGTGAGATCCCTAGGGGATGGGGGGTATAAACACCTACTAGCAACACGATTCAAGTTAAGCTTTCAGCTTTATGCTATAAATACTCTCTTGAAAGAGTCACATTTGCTGCTCTACCTCTCATGAGGACATTCAGATTTCTTTCAGCTGCAGATCCCTGCATTCAGACTAAGGCTCACATAGGCCAAAGTGTAAGTCGGGGTTGGGGGGCAGCTGCAGGAAGCACAAGCGATCTGGGGACGATAGCCCTTAACCTAAGGTTCATCTTTGGCAATGGTGATTCCTTGAAAAGAAAGCTGCCCCCTTCCTCCTGGGTGTCCGTGCCCACACAGCAGGGCCGCATTTTTTTTTTTTTGTCTCATCATATCCCTGGAAATCAATTCAATTCATGTCTAGTAAACATAAACTGGGAGATTCTCTCTCTTTGTCTCCCTCTCTATTTTTAAATGTTTATTTATTTCTGAGAGAGAGAGAATGCAAACAGAAGAGGGGTAGAGAGAGAGGGACAGAGGATCGGAAGCGGGCTCTGCACCGACAGCCGACAGCCTGACGCAGGGCTCGAACTCACCAACCGTGAGATCATGACCTAAGCCGAAGTCGCGCGCTTAACAGACGGAGCCAACCAGGCGCCCTGGGGGATTCTCTTTTTTCAGAACATTTGCAGATATAACTAAAAAATCAGGATAAGATTTGCATCTTACACGTGAAGCGTGGGCCCTACTTCCATGGGGATTCAACTCACCAAAGCTGATGTTAAACTCTCTTAAAAGTATGTCATCCAGAGCGCCTGGGTGGTTCGGTCAGTTAAGCGTTAGACTCTTGATTTTGGCTCAGGTCACAATCTCAGTTTCGTAGATTTGAGCCCCGCGTCGGGCTCTGGACTGACAGTGTGGGGCCTGCTTAGGCTTCTCCCTCTCTCTCTGTGCCCCTCCCCTGCTGGTGCTCTCTTGGTCTCTCTCAAGAAAATAAATAAATAAACTTAAAAAAAAAAAAAAAAAAAGTATGTCATCTTGGGGCCCAGGACAGAGACCCAGCAAATGTTTTCTCTGCCTCCTGAGGGCAGGCCTGGGAGAAGTCTCTTGGGGAGATGCCAGGGGATACAACAAGGATAGTGGGGATTGTCATCAGCATGGTCAAGGGCATTCTTAGAAGGCAAACTTACAAGCTCATGAGTCACGTTCTCTGTGGCTCTCAGGAACCCCCTTGGGATGCCTCTGTCTTTTAAAAGGGGCGTTTAACCTCTCTCAGACCCTTTGCTGATGCTGGGATCACAGCAGTCTTCAGAGGAGACCCCATAGCTGTATCCGTTCCTCATGTCCTTGGTGACCAGCAATCCTGCCACCTGCAGTCTCTTCCTGCCTGGATGCTGCCCTGCCCTTTCCAGAAGCCCCACAGAGATGGTGGTGGCAATACCTTCTTGGGTTCTAGCCTTCTCCCGGGGAGCAAGGCTTCCCCTCCAACCTCCAGCTGTCCTTACCTGCTGCCCTGGGGGCTTTATCCCTGTTTACCCCAAGCCTTCAGGCTGTGACGAGGCCTCCAGTAGAGGCTCCCTGGCCTCTGCTCCCAGGCTCGGTAGGGCTTCTCTCCTCCTCAGAGCCATTCTGGAAGCCCTCAGACTGCCGCCCCTACCCCAAAGCTGGTAGCCTTCAACAGCAAGAAACTGCTCCCACCACCGGGCCCATCCAGCCCCCTTTTTCCCCCTCTGTTGAAATAAAACCTTGTTGGGGCACCTGGGTGGCTCATTCGGTTAAACATCTGACTTCAGCTCAGGTCATGATCTCACGGTTTGTGAGTTCAAGCCCCGCATTGGTCTCTCTGCAGTCAGCACAGAGCCCGCTTAGGATCCTCTGTCCCTCTCTCTGCTCCCCACCACCACTTGTATGCGCTTTATGTCTCTCTCAACATAAACAAATAAACTTAGAAAAAAAGAAAAGAAATACAACCCGGAGGCATTCCTTGCTATCATGTTGTGCAGGAAGAAGACTGCTTGCAAAGAAACCGCTTCAAAGGACTAGAGCTGGAAAGCATTTTTTTTTTTTTTCAACATTTATTTATTTTTGGGACAGAGAGAGACAGAGCATGAACGGGGGAGGGGCAGAGAGAGAGGGAGACACAGAATCGGAAACAGGCTCCAGGCTCTGAGCCATCAGCCCAGAGCCCGACGCGGGGCTCGAACTCACGGACCGCGAGATCGTGACCTGGCTGAAGTCGGACGCTTAACCGACTGCGCCACCCAGGCGCCCCTAGAGCTGGAAAGCATTTTACAGGGTCTGGGAACAGAGGCCCAGGGAACAAATGGCAACACTTCTAAGAATGGAAAACAAGAGCAAGGTTCTAAGCATTCTGTCCTGAAGGTTTTAGCAAAATAAGTTTACAGGTTTCCCTGCTAACGGAATGGAGAGCATTTCTATGAAAACCTTTCGCAAGCCATCATTTGAAGTGATCACCGTTAATTTATACGGAAACAATTTTGAGCATGCCCATACCCCCAAAATAACTTCTTCTCGGCTATTCTGATACCTTAAGACAGATCTTGCTAATGTATGCACACAATAAGTCGAGGTAAAGTACAGATTCAAAGCTCCGGCGGCTGGACGTGCAGGTGCTGAGCGTAGTTCCGGGGAGAGGAGCTTGGTGGCGCCACTCTAGCCCCGGGCACACACTGCCTCCAGGAGGGCGGGCTGAAAAACAAACACTGAATGCCCTTTGTGCCCTTTGCCTTTTTCTTTTTAAAAAAAATTTTTTTTCTTAATGTTTTTATTTATTTTTGAGACAGAGAGAGACAGAGCATGAACGGGGGAGGGTCAGAGAGAGAGGGAGACACAGAATCTGAAGCAGGCTCCAGGCTCTGAGCTGTCAGCACAGAGCCCGCCACGGGGCTCGAACTCACGGACCGCGAGATCGTGACCTGAGCTGAAGTAGGACGCTTAACTGACTGAGCCACCCAGGCGCCCCGCCCTTTGCCTTTTTCATAAAAGCAAAATCCTCTTTGGGTTTCTTAGAGTTGACGGAAATAGGTACTGATGTATGTCTTTGGTAAAAGCGAAGTGGCCTAATGCAAACTTTCAAAAAGTGGGTACACCTGTCTTGATTGGCAAGGGCAAGAACAAAAGGACCCCTAAAGTTTCCTTGAGAAGGTAGAGGTGCTTATTTCTCAGAAGCTGCATTTACTCGGGACCAAATACAATTCCCCAGCTGGGGTGAATGGGGGGTTTGGGGAAAGTGCTGGAAGGACAGGAGGTTTCAAGACAGTTCAGGAAAATGAAGGCTTTTAATACCCCCCCCCCCCACCCCCACCAGATGTCTTGTGTGTTCTCAAGATGGTGGCATTGTCAGGGCTTTTGTGCCCTTGAGATTCACAGGAACGAAGTCTGATGTCCTCTCAGTAGGAAGCCATGGAGGAGTTTCAGTGACCATCTGATTTAAGGCTGCGAGTGAGTCAGACACACTAGGTCACCCCAGATTTATAACTTTTCCCACGTTAGGAAGGGCCATGAGGTTGGTTAGGTAATGAGAGTTTATTCTTGGTGCCTTTGTGGGTCTTATAGAAGCTTTTGAGACCGTTAATACATAGACTCTTCCACTCAAAGTTGGAAAGGCTGAGAAATCCCCTAAGAGTCAGTCTGAAATGGGGGAGGGAAAGGAGAAGGAATCCACTTGGATGGCAGCCATAGTGCCCTCCCCCTCACCCCTACTACTGTTCTGTAGTCAAATGAACCACTCCATCCCTGGGTCCTGAATCTCCTTTCTAACGGAGCCCTCACTGTCACAGACTGGGATGACTCAAGTCCTGGAGAACACCCGGGCCAGCTGGTCACCCAAGTGGGGCGGGGGTGGCTGGTGACCGCCTGCCCAGTGGACAGAGCAGCAACCTCCCAGCTGCTGTGAACTCAAAGGATACTGCCCGCTCCAGGGGGCCTCTCCCCCAGGACTTCCCAGCCTTTCCGTGGATGGAGATCCCTCCCTAAAATTAAAAAAATAAAACATAACGGGCACCTGGGTGGCTCAGTCAGTTGAGCATCTGACTCTTGATTTTGGCTCCGGTCATGATCTCATGGTTTGTGGGTGTGAGCCCTCTTGGGATTCTCTCTCTCTCTGCCCCTTCCCTGCCCCCGCTCATGTGTTCTCTCTCTCTCTCTCTCTCTCTCTCTCTCTCTCTCAAAATAAATAATAAATAAACTTAAAAAAATAAAAAATAAAAATCACAAATTGGCCCCCTACCCAAGACACATAAAATAGTAGGTGTACTTCTAGTAACTGTTGGTAGAGAAAAGTAAAACCTCGAAAAGGTTGCTCTGAGTTCAGCAGTGGTTTTACATCATGTTGAATTGTAGGTATCACAAACACGTCTACACATACCTGAAAAATAGCACTAAAGAGTATATAGGTGTATCACACAAGGGCACGCAGGTACAGTCTCCAGGTCCTTCCGGGACCACAGGTTTATGAAATCAGAGTCCCTCCATTTCCCAGAGAGAGCTGGATTCAGCAATGTGCACACAGACATACACACTCCTGCTTCACTTTGGCTAGAACTGGCACTAGAAGGTCTGTGTTATCCACATGATCTCTAAGACCCTCCAGGAACTCCTAGATCTCAGTGGTGATGAGGCTGAGGCCAGGACCTTCCACTGTCTTCCTACTCAGTAGTTTCCTAACCTGACTGTCTTTAAGAAGCTTCTAAACAGCTTCTTTAAAAAAAAAACAAACAAAACCAGATTCCTGGGGCACATGGGGGGTTCAGTCGGTTGGTCATCTGACTTCGGCTCAGGTTATGGTTTGAGGGTTCATGAGTTCGAGCCCCGAGTCGGGTTCTCCACTCTCAGCACAGAGCCTGTTTCCATCCTGGGGCAACTGGATCAGAATCTCCAGGGCTTGGACCCTGGGTTGTATTTTTTTTGAAGCTCCCCAAGTCTATGCAGGACATGAAAAGAAAACCGTGTCAATCTCACATATGTATCCGCCAACCAAAATTCTGAATAAATTATGGCATATATAAAGAACATTATACCATTACTATGTTGGGCCCTGCCGAAATGAGGAATTATTCCCTTTGCTGGGTGAATCTTTACTTTGATTCCTTTGATCTCAAGGAGATGAATGAACTTTCTTTTTTTTTTTTTTTCCTTTTTTTTCCTTTTTTTTTAAAAGCTGACTCTTTATTTAAAAAAAAAATTTTTTTTAATGTTTATTTATTTTTGAGACAGAGAGAGAGACAGAGCATGAACGGGGAGGGGCAGAGAGAGAGGGAGACACAGAATCGGAAGCAGGCTCCAGGCTCTGAGCCGTCAGCCCAGAGCCCGACGCGGGGCTCGAACTCATGGACCGCGAGATCGTGACCTGAGCTGAAGTCGGACGCTTAACCAACTGAGCCACCCAGGCGCTCCTGAATGAACTTTCAAGACACCAAGAGATGGAGACCAGCTGAAGTGTGCTTATCCCTAGCCATTTTTCTATCCAGAGTACAATTTCTCCTGAGCCTGAATGTCCTGGACCCTGGAGCTGGTCACTCACTCCTACAGGTGGACACAGCCAGTCACTGAGGGCATGAGCAGGGGTGTGCGGGGGTGTTCTAAATGGCTGCTTATATCCCTTAAAGCAGAAATCACAGGTCTGGATCATAGCCTGGCTTGGTTCCATCCTCCTTCGGGACCTGAAGGGTGCAACTTTTCACTGAACGCTAAGCAAGCCCATCTCCAAAAACTGGTCCGACAAGGAAAATATGCAGATCTACACGATGTTGCTCCCTGAGACTACCTTCCAGTAAGGGGGCGAACAGATATTGGTGAAACTTGCCTGAGAACGTGGGCCCTGGTTTGTTCTGTCTACTCTCCTGAAAAGAAGAAATGATCACATGGTCGGGTTAAGGTGTCCAGAAGGCTGCCAGAACAGTGGCTCCAGAGTTAGCTCAATAATAGTCATACCTGTGTAATTTAGTAGAATAACAGCCTAAAAGGGGAAAACCTTGTGATGTCTCCGAGAGAGGCCAAGGAAACTGATCAAAGTCACACTCACTCTTGATAAAATCTCTCACAAATGGGAAGCAGAAGGGAACTTCCTTAATGTGATACGTAGTACTGACAAGAATAAACCTGGAACTTAATGGTGAAAACTTAAGAAACGTTCCTTCCATTCAAAGATGGGACAGAACTTCCGTGCCTGCTCCTTTACCATTCAGTTCTGTCCTGGAAGTTGACCCACCATAGCAAGACGAGAGAAGGCACAGGAAGGAACAAAACGGTCTTCATTTACAGGGGACACGATTGTCCATCTACGTTATCCAAGAGGATCAGTGGATGGACATTTAGAGCAAATACAAGTGAGGCTCGGGGTGGCCAGATACAGGCAACCCCATAGGAGATTGTTAGGTGGCCAGTGCCCCAGAACAGCCAGTCAGTAAAAGCAACATCAGAGAGATTCCAGCCATGATAGCGACACAAATTATAAAGAACACAGGAACCCATAGAACAGAAAATATGCAATATTTTAAAGAGGAAAACAAATCTCTACTGAAGGACGTAAACGTGTTGATCAAATGGAGACACGTGGTGTTCATGGATGAGAAGACATGGTAGGCAGTTGTGTGCCTGGATCTGGAATTTGGGGGAGAAGCAGGTGATAAATGGACTTGGGAGTCATTGGCCTGGGTCTGCGTGATTTTTCCAAGAAAGAATATGCACATGGGGGTTCGAGAAGATGGCTCCAGTTGGAGTGTTGAAGGTCACCAAGACAGAGAAATAGGTGGGAGACCAGGTCAGTGTGAGGTCACTGAAGCTTGGGAAGGAAGCAGTGCCCAACAGGGAGGCCCAGGGGTAACAAATGCTGTTGAGAGGTCAGGGAAGATAAGGGTTGATCGACGTCCGTTGTACTTGGTGAGGAGGGGTTAATTAGTGAGCTAGGAAGGAGCAGCTTTCTGTGGAGTGGTTGATCAGAAGCCAGATTGCAGTGGATTGGAAATAAAAACAAGTCCTTTGGGGGGTAAATATGGCAGATGAAACATACATATCTACTTAAGTGCTTTCTTGAAACTACACTCAAATGATAGTAAAGGTTGTTTTTAAAGTAAAAGCATAAACCTGGGGTGCCTGGGTGGCTCAGTCGGTTGAGCATCCGACTATGGCTCAGGTCATGAACTCGCAGATCGTGAGTTCAAGCCCCATGTCAGGCTCTGTGCTGACAGCTCAGAGCCTGGAGCCTAGTTTGGATTCTGTGTCTCCCTCTCTCTCTCTCTCTGTTGCTTCCCTGCTTGCTTGCTCTCTCTCTCTCTCTCAAAAATAAATAAAGATTAAAAAAAAAAAAGTAAAGGCATAAACATACAAGGAAAGAACTAATGGGGGGGGGGGGGAACACCAAAATTTGAGAAGCTGGAAATCAGCTGCAACTGGTCTTTCAGACTTAAAAACACCCTGAATCCCGAGGAGGCAGTAGGGAAAGCCTAGAACCAACCCAGTCTATAACATAGAATCCTCAAAAGGCTCAGAACCTGTTGATGCCGTAGAACTCTAGAGGCTGAGCTGAAGAAGGAGTCTAAAATAAGAATGGCTGGAAGATCTGTTTAATAGGGGGAAGATTCCCCGGTTCTGTCCTCCACTCCTATAGCTAGGAGATTTCTCTGGAGAGAGGGAAACCAAGTCCTCTCTATGAGACCCCAACTCTGCCCAGCTCTGAGCTGGGGGACACCTGAGCCTGGACCAAGTGAGGAGGGGCAGGGGCATGCCATGGAACACTGATTGCTGGATGTCCCCTCTCTGGGTTCCCACGGGGCAGACCACCAGCCTAACCCCTTCGGGCTGGAGAGTGGAACAGTCTGCTCTCAGGAATCTGAGAGGCAAGAGGGAAGATTCACAGATAGTGGTATTAAAGATTCCTTTACGGGGCGCCTGGGTGGCGCAGTCAGTTAAGCGTCCGACTTCAGCCAGGTCACGATCTCACGGTCCGGGAGTTCGAGCCCCGCGTCAGGCTCTGGGCTGATGGCTCGGAGCCTGGAGCCTGTTTCCGATTCTGTGTCTCCCTCTCTCTCTGCCCCTCCCCCGTTCATGCTCTGTCTCTCTCTGTCCCAAAAATAAATAAAAAACGTTGAAAAAAAAATTAAAAAAAAAAAAAAAAAGATTCCTTTACTAAACAGCCCATCTGGATCAGCCTCCAGTGATGCTCCAGGAAAGCCCACCCTTGTACTCAGAACTGCCAAGCAGCTTTTAGAACCCGTTTTAAATATGAGCTCTACACTCAAAGAAAACTCCAGATTAATTCGACCAAATACTTAAAGAATAAAATAATGCCAATCCTACACAAATTCAGAACATGAAAAGAGAGGGAAAACTTCCCAACTCATTTTATGGGCCCAGTATTGCTCTAATATGAAAACCAGACAAATATATCACAAGGCAAGAAAACTAAAGACCAATAACCCTTATGAACAAAGACACAAAAATATTCCGTAAAATATTACAAAGTTGAATCTAGTAATATGTATTTTTATATAAAACCATTTAAAAAACACCATGACCGAGTAGAGTTAATCCTAGAAAAGCAAAGTTGGTTTAACATTTGAAAATCAAGTGATGTAATCCACCATATTAACAGAATGAAGAAAACCCATACGATTATCTCAACAGATACAGAAGAAGCATTTGATAAAATTTGGCAAAACAACTTTCATGACACAATCTCTCAGAAAATTAAAAATATAAGGAAATGTCTTCAACCTGATAAAGACCATCTGTGAAAAACCTGCAACAAATATCATATTTAATGGTGAAACACAGTGCTTGCTCTCTCTAAGACTAGAAACAAAACAAGAATGCCCACTCTTACCACAACTAATCAACATTGTGTTGGAGATCCTAGCTAGTGTCCTAGCTAGTGTAATAAGGCAAGAAAAATAAATAAAAGGCATCTAGATTGAAAAGGAAAAAGAAAAACCATATTTGCGGCTGATATGATTGTATAGATATAAAATCCTAAGGAATCTATGAAAAACTTCTAGAACTAATAAGTGTTTAGCAAGATCATACAAGATCAATACATAAAAATCAATATATTTTTATATATACCACCAAATATTTTAAACTTAAAATTAAAAACTGTATCATTTGTAGTAACATTAAATAGGAAGAAAATGATACTACCCAAAGCAATCTACATATTCAATGCAATCCCTATCAAAATAACACCAGCATTCTTCACAGAGCTAGAACAAATAATCCTAAAATTTGTATGGAACCAAAAAAGACTCTGAATAGCCAAAACAATCTTGAAAAAGAAAACCAAAGCAGGACGCATCACAATCCCAGACTTCAAACTATACTACAAAGCTGTAATCATAAAGACAGTATGGTACTGGCACAAGAACAGACAGATCAATGGAACAGAATAGAGAACCCAAAAATGGACCCACAAACGTATGGCCAACTAATCTTTGACAAAGCAGGAAAGAATATCCAATGGAATCAAGAAAGTCTCTTCAGCAAGTGGTGCTGGGAAAACTGGACAGCGACATGCAGAGGAATGAACCTGGACCACTTTCTTATACCACACACAAAAATAAACTCAAAATGGATGAAGGACCTGAATGTGCGACAGGAAGCCATCAAAATCCTCAAGGAGAATGCAGGAAAAAACCTCTTTGATCTTGGCTGCAGCAACTTCTTACTGAACACATCTCCGGAGGCAAGGGAAACAAGCAAAAATGAACTACTGGGATCTCATCAAAATAAAAAGCTTCTGCACGGTGAAGGAAATAATCAGCAAAACTAAAAGGCAACCAACAGAATGGGAGAAGATATTTGCAAACGACATATCAGATAAAGGGTTAGTATCCAAAATCTATAAAGAACTTATCAAACTCAACACCCCAAAAACAAATAACCCAGTGAAGAAATGGGCCAAAGACATGAACAGACACTTCTCCAAAGAAGACATCCAGATGGCCAACCGACACATGAAAAAATGCTCAACATCACTCATCATCAGGGAAATGCAAATCAAAAGGACAATGAGATATCACCTCACACCTGTCAGAACGGCTAACATTAACAACTTGGGCAACAACAGATGTTGGTGAGGATGCGGAGAAAGAGGGTCTCTTTTGCATTGTTGGTGGCAATGCAAGCTGATGCAGCCACTCTGGAAAACGGTATGGAAGTTCCTCAAAAAACTAAAAACAGAACTACCCTATGACCCAGCAATTGCACTACTAGGTATTTATCCAAGGGATACAGGTGTGCTGTTTCGAAGGGACATACGCACCCCAATGTCTATAGCAGCACTATCATCAATAGCCAAAGTATGGAGAGAGCCCAAATGTCCATCGATGGATGAATGGATAAAGAAGATATGGTATATATATATATATATACACACACACAATGGGGTATTACTCCGCAATCAAAAAGAATGAAATCTTGCCATTTGCAACTACGTGGATGGAACTGGAGGGTATTATGCTAAGTAAAATTAGTCAGAGAAAGACAAATATCATATAACTTCACTCATATGAGGACTTTAAGACACAGAACAGATGAACATAGGGAAGCAAAAATAATATAAAAACAGGGAGGGGGACAAAACATGAGAGACTCATAAATTTGGAGAACAAACAGAGGGTTCCTGGAGGGGTTGTGCGAGGGGGATGGGCTAAATGGGTAAGGGGCACTAAGGAATCTACTCCTGAAATCATTGTTGCACTATATGCTAACTAATTTGGATGTAAATTAAAAAAAAAAAAATAAAGTGGATGTCAAAGGTTAAAAAAAAAGGAAGAAAATGAATAACACTGTGTGCAAGATACGTATCTAGAAAACAAAATGTCACCAAGAGACATTAAAGAGATTAAATAAATAGAAAGATGGGCCATGTTTGATGATTAAAAGACTCAGTGCTGTTAAGGTGACAGTTCTCCCCAAACTGAGCTATAGATTCAATGAAATTCCAATCGTAGACCCATCAGGCTAATTTTTGCTGAAATTGACAAAAAAATTTGTATGAAAATGGGAAGGACATAGCAGAGACAAAACAATTTTGAAAAAGAAGGAAAAAAGGGGGCTTTCAATACTGATTTCAAGACTTATTATAAAGGTACAATGATAAAAACTGTGGTATCGGCAAAAGGGTAGACACCCGGACAAATGGTGCACAGAGAATCCAGAAATAAGACCACTAATATTGACAAAGCCTCCAAGGTAATCCAATGAGGAAAAAGATAGTTTTTTCAACATGCAGTGATGGGACCCTTGGATATTCCTATGGGAAAAAAACGGCTAAACACAAAAATTAACTCAAAATGGATCACAAACTTAAATATAACAGATAAATGAAATTTCTAGAAGGTAATATAGGAAAAAAATCTTCAGGGCCGTGGGTTAGACAAACACTAATGTGTCTGAGACACACAAAAAGCAAAAATCATAAAAAGAAACATTGAGAAACCAGTCTTCATAAAATTAAAATCTGCTTTTCAAAAGACATGTTAGGAGCTGGGAGAAAATATTCACACTACATACGTCTGACAAAGGTCTTGGGTCCAACTTGGCTCATGTATTTCTCTGAATATTATAGCTTCTTCTCATTAATTGTGGATCCCACGTTGCAAATTCATCTACTCACTAAAATTTATTTGTGACCCCAAATTCAATGCTTGTGGCGCTTTTTCTGTCACTTGTGACAAAAAAACAAAACAAAACAAAACAAAACAAAAAAAACCAAAACACAAACAAACAACTGAGTTTCTGGATGGGCACATTCTGCTTGGGGCTAAACAAGGTAACACCCTGCTTGGTGTTTCAACCCTCATACTGTAACCAAACGTCCTTTTTGTGGTCTGTGGCATGCCATGTGTTTTGCAGTTGTCTGCTTTTTGTTAGTGATTTTGCTTTTTAAAATGGTGCCATAGTGCTGGCTAGTACAAAAAACAAAAAACCAAAAAAAAACTGTGATGTGCCTTATGGAGAAAATACCTGTGTTAGATAACTTTCATTCAGGAATAAATTATAATGCTGTTGGCTTTGAAGCCAGTCTTAAGGAATCAACAAAATATATAAAATAAAGTGTCTTTAAACAGAAACACACAGGGGCGCCTGGGTGGCGCAGTCGGTTAAGCGTCCGACTTCAGCCAGGTCACGATCTCGCGGTCCGGGAGTTCGAGCCCCGCGTCAGGCTCTGGGCTGATGGCTTGGAGCCTGGAGCCTGTTTCCGATTCTGTGTCTCCCTCTCTCTCTGCCCCTCCCCCGTTCATGCTCTGTCTCTCTCTGTCCCAAAAATAAATAAACGTTGAAAAAAAAATAAACAGAAACACACATTAAAAAAAGTTTATGTATTTGTCAGCTGATGAAAATGTTGTGACAATAGGCTCCTAGAACCTAATCCTTTATTTACGTAGGAGCAGTAGTTAAGTATTCGCTAAGTCAGTGTTTGTTGTGACTTTATAAAACATACCTACTGCAAATGAGAATCAAATATATATCTGATACACACACACACACACACACACACACACACACACACAGAGTGTGCCCAATAGAAAATGTGGAAAAGATTTCAACACACACTTCACAAAAAAAGATATACAAATGGCCAATAAGCACATGAAATATTGTCTGACATCATTGGTTAGTAGGAAAATGCAGATTAAAAATCTCACCTACAAGAATGACTAAGATTTAAAAAGACATATCAAGTGTTGGTAGGATGAGGAGGCCTGGGGCTCTCATACATTTCTGTGGTTGTAAAATAGTACAACCATTTTGGAAACCAAAATGGTTTTCCTAGAAACCTAAATATTCACTGACCGCATGAGCCAGGCTATCCAACAACGAGGTTTTTACCCAAGAATAAAGAAAACGTGTTCACGCAGAGACAAAGCTTTACTGATAATATCTCAAGCTGAACCAACCCAAACGTCCTTTGACAGATGAATCGATAAAGAAATTATGATATAGACATACAATGGGATACTAGAAAAAAAAACAACCATTAAGAGGAATGAATTGCTTCCAACTCAATAATATGGATGGGTTTCATACACATCGTGCTGAGCAAAAGAAGCCAGGTATAAAAGAGTACACTCTGTAAGATTCTGTTGAGATGAAACTCGAGAAATGACAAATGTGATCCATAGAGACAGAAAGCAGATGAGCAGTTGCCTGGGGCTGAGGGGTGGGAGCGGTAGGGGTGGACTGAAAGAGGCCCGAGGGAACTTTGCTGGGGGATCAAAATGGTCTACATTTTGATTGTGGAGGCTGGGCGTGCATATTGGTCACATTCACCAAAATGTGTGCGTAAAATGGGTGCATTTTATTGTACCCAAATGATCCCTCGATAAAGTTGGTCAAATCGCTTTAGTTGTCTCTAAATGCACCCGGGGGCACCTCCTTCAGAAGTGTGGCTGTGAAGTGGAGAAGAGGAGGGTTGATGGACAGGTTTGGTTTAGTTTGGTTTCATTTGTGTTATTAGTAGCTTGTAGTTTAGTTTCGCTTGTTTCTTTGTTCATCCGTTTCGGCTTCCTCTTGGTGTCGGTGGTGTCTTGGGGGAGGCAGATAGGTGAGCAGACCACGTGCTGAGGCAGAAGCCCCAGCAGGGAACAGAGCAGCCATGGAAGGTTAGAGGGGAGGAGCGCTGGGAGGAGGTGTGAGGTCCGGGAGTGTGGGACAGACTGGCCTTGGGCGGTGTATGTGTCCGGGAAGATGGAGGCAGGTTTGTAGAATAGAAGGGCGGACAGGAAGAAGGAGCCCGGGAAGGACAAGGCAATGGGGAAGTTCCTCTGATGGGCTTCTCTTTCTTTTCTTTATTGATTTATTTGGATGTTTATTTCTTTTGAGAGAGAGGGAGAGAACCTGTGCGCACGTGCGAACAAGGAAGGGACAGAAAGAGGGAGAGAGAGCATCCCAAGCAGGTTCTGTGCCGTTGGCACAGAGCCTGACACGGGGCTCAAAACTATGAACCGTGAGACGGTGACCTGAGCCGAAATCAAGAGACGGAAGCTCAACCAACTGAGCCACCCAGGTGCCCCCTTTCTCTTCTCTTTAAATTTTTGGCGGTAGGAGGTAAGGTCACTCACTGTGCTGGAAAGGAGGGACAAATAGGGGTTTGAGGAAAGCTGTGAGGGTCACACTGTTTTGGGCTGCGGAGGGACCTCCATTGCTGGTGGAGGTCCTGCTGAGGTTGGAGGCAGGGAGAGTAGAGGCTGATGCACCAGCTTTGAGAGCCACAGAGTGTCCTCAGCACCCTGGGTAGGAGGACAGAAGAAAGAGAGCCGTTTCTCCTTGACCAGGGAGGAAGGAAGGGTCCCTGGTGCCCACCCCCTGGCCGGGTGGCCGGAGAGTGATCCAGCAGGTGACCTTGGTCCCCGTGCTGAAGTAGAGACCTGGAGGGAACCAAGGCCACATAGAAATCAGAACGCGCCAAACCCACATCTGTTCGTGTGGCCATGCCCAAGAAAGAAGGATCCCCTTACCCAACCTGTGCTGTGCGCCTCTCCCGGCCGCCTGACAGCTTGCAGACCCGGACGGCGTCCGCGGCCATGTCTGTTCTTTCTCTCAGCTGTCTGGGAAATAACTTATTGGGGCCTAAAGAGGACGGAGCGGCTTTGGCAAGTTGGGGCCTTCTTACTGCCCCTCAAGATGGGGGGGTTGGGTTGTGGTCCCACCCCAGCAGGAAGAACATTCTCATGGGTGGAAGAGTTTCGGGACGTGCAAGAGTGGGCTTGTGTGTCTGAAACGGCACCATTAAAGCCTTCCTCTCCGATGCTTGCTAAAAGGCAAGCATCGTCTGGAACAGTAGCCCTTTTAAGCTCCAGGGATGAATGGCGGCAGCTGAGAACCTGTATCCAGCCAGGCCCAGGGGCTGCGGGACAGTGGGTGAGACGAGTGCTGGAGGGAGGCAGGGGGACGTCGGGGACGCATGAGTCCTTACAGTACTTCTGCGGGCATGGCTCCCTCTTTGCCCGAGCTCCAGGTTGGCCTGCCCGGGTTCAAGGCTGGGCTCAGCCTGGGAGTTATTCCATCAGAGAGCCTGCTTCCTCATCTGCACAGTGGGAATGGTCATGACATCTACCTAGTAGATTGTTGTGAGGTGACAGCAAAGAACACGTGGGGCACTCAGTCCCACTGAGAATGCACTCCAGCCACTGGGGACCCACATATGGTAACCCAGGAGGGAACAAAGCTGAGCAGATGGCGAGGGGCAGGCGGGGTGGGACCCAACGATGACACATGGCAGTTTTCTCTATCTCCGTATCACCCCTCTCCCCCCCTCGACCTTCCTGCCTAGTGAGGCCGGAAACCACTGCCCCTTCCGTTACAGCAGGGGGCTCTGCCAGAGTGTGGGGGACACCCTGTGGGGCTACCCCCAAAAGGTCAACATCGTTTGCTTGTTAGCAGCAGGAGCCAGGAAACCGTCTGACTCAGGTAAGTGGGGTGAAGGGCAGGGCGGCCCTAACGGAGCATCTGGCTGTTGAGGCCGGCTCACTGGGCACGCTGTCTCCGCATGCATTCTGGTTATTGTTTACACAAAGGAGGGCACAGGCTGAGACTGGCATCCTCAACCCCACGTCTAGATGTGACAGGTCCGTGGAAATATGCTGTCTGTCCACCTGCGGTTCCCTTGCTGGCCATCACCTCCTGGGAGCTGCATAGGGGCCCCCGGGCCTTCTGGCTTCATTCTATCCTCCTGGGGGGGTGGGTACAGGTGAGTATCCGCAGAGAAACTGGTCAAGGCATCTTGTAGGCTTAAGGAGCGGAGGCTGGGCCGCGGAGAGCCAAGATACCCCAGAACAGGAGCCGGCTGCGTATGGGGACAGTGCACTGGAGGATGCCGCGTGCCAGCTAGGCAGGGTTCAGGCTGGTGGATGCCATCGTGACCACCATCACCACCACCATCGTCATCCCTGACATTCGTAGTACAACATGTATAGACTGTGCCAGGTGCTTTGTGCACGATGTGTGGGGACAGCCACGCCCCTCACTCAGGGCACCGGTGGATGTGTGTCCTGTGAGATGCTCAAGAGTGTCATCAGTTATTTTTTTTTGACATTTATTGATTTATTTTGAGAGAGAGAAAAAGCGAGCATGTGTGCGTGAGCTGGGGGGGAAGGGCGGAGAGAAGGAGAGAGAGAATTTCAAGCAGGCTCTGTGCTCTTAGTGTAGAGCCCAGGGCAGGGCTCGATCCCACGAACCGTGAGATCAAGGATTGTCATTAGTTCTAACCCCAGAAACTAAAGGCCACGCACTCTCCTGGTACTGAGCCTGGGTATTTATCCTCACGCTCACAGGGATGGCTCTTCCCCCACCCCCTTGCCATGTCATCAGTGCCGTTGCTAGGTCAGCTCCTCTCTGTCCACATCAGGGCAAGTGGCAGGAAGCAGTGGGGTGTCTTAAAAGAACAGGGCATCACGCCCTTGAGGTCCAAACATATCGCACATGGCAGGATGCCCTCCTTTTTTTATGGCTGAATAGTTCCCATTGTATCAATACACCACATTTCTTTATCCATTCATACATCAGTGGACACTTAGGTTGTTTCCAGGTCTTGGCTGTTGTAAATAATGCTGCTATGAAGAGGGTGGGGGGGGTGCAGATATCTTTTTGGGATAGTGACTTCCTTATGCTAAATGAAATCAATCAGAGAAACACAAATACTTTGTGATCTCACTTCTGCGTGGAATCTTAAAAAAAACCACAACAAGTGCATAAAAACAGACCAGAATTAGTGGTTGCCAGAGGTAGGGGTGGGGAGGGGTGGGAGAACTGGGTGACCGTGGTCAAAACAGTACAAACTTCCAGTTACAAGGTAAATAAGTTCGAGGATGTAATGCACACCATGTTGACTGTAGCTAACAACAGGGTTCTGTAGAGTTGAGAGTTGCTTAGAGAGTAAGGCTGACAAGATTTCAGCGCAAGGGTAAACAATTTGGAACCATATGAGATATTGGATATGAATTAATTAATTAAACTCACCGTGGTAAGCATTTCACAATATTCACATCTGTTAAATCACTATGCTGTACAACTTAAACTTGTACATATGACAATTACATCTTAGTAAAAGTGAGGGAAAGAGGCAGGGGCAGGAAGATGAGGGGGTGGCTGGCAGACGAGGGTACCCGGGGGCCCAGGGCTGGGTGCCAGCTCCAGCACTAACTTCCTGGGTGCTGGGCGGGCCTCTTGGCCCTTTGGGTCTCCTGTTCTTATCTGCAACTTCTCAAATCCCTCCCAGCTCTGCTGTCCCGCCTCCCTCCTGAGCGGAGCGCTGGGGCCATCAGGCTGCTCATGCCCAGGAAACTGAGAGGATGTGAGCGTCTGGTTAGATGACTCTGACCCTCTGGGGCCCTCGCGGTGTACTTCACGTAGTGGTCAGAAGGGATCTGAAGGAAATGGCCTCCTTCCCAGGGACTGAAGTTTGGTTTTACTCTTGGGGCTATTTTAAACTATGTCATGGCCAATTAAACGTTCAGTTCTGTGGGGAAAAGCAAAATATCAGTCCAGGTTTATGATGTCAGCAACATGGTTAATCAATAAAGACAAAGCGAGACACCATCGTCGTCCCAGGTTAGAAACTTGAGGATCATTCTAGACCTTTCCCTTCTTCATTCCCATGATGGTGACCATAGTTGGCACTTCCTCAGGCAAGGAAACTGAGGTTGAGAAAGAGGACACACACTTGGGCTGGCTCAGGGATCCACGCCTTTGGCCACTACGTTCCACTGGCTCTCAGTCCACCAAAGTCTGGTCAAGTCCATCTCACTTTCCCAGCCCAGCTTGCCTGCCCCACTGCTGCTGTCCAGACCCAAGCTTCCCTCACTTGGACAGCTGCTATGTCCAACAAGGTATTCCCCGACTGGTGTCCCTGGGGTAAAAGCCAGGCTTTAACTTCACCTTCAGGACCACCCCAGATCATCAAAACCTCCCGAGCCCTCTCTCTCCCCACCCTGCCTGGGTTAGATCACCACCCTGGCTCTGCCCAGGAAAGCCCTCCCTGCCTTCTTTGCCTAACAAAGTCCCCATCATCTCAGACATACCTCCTGGGAGGGTTGGGCTTCTGGCTGCGTTTGCTCCACACTCTTTGTGTGCGGGTTGGAATCTTCTTATATCTTCTGTCAGTGTTGTAGGGGTGAAGAATTTGCTTACCATGTCTGTTCTTTCTGCTCCCAGAGGGACACAGACCCCTCTAATGGTGAGATGTGGCACATGACAGGTAACTTTGGGGCTTTGAAGCTAGACCTCTGGAACTGGAATCACATTTACTTGCTGTGTGACCTTGGGTAAGTCATTTAACCTCTCTGTGCCTCAGATGCCTTGTCTAAATGGTATCTACCATATAGGGCTGTCATGAGGATCAAGTGGACAAGTAGCACTTCGGGCAGCACTGGGCACATGGTGTCATTGGCAGGTTTTCTCCCCCTTCGTGTCTCTGGGGGTCTATCCTAGCAGACTTTTGTTGACCATGCATTGGCCAATGGAAACCCTGGAAACTGAGCACCCTACGCGTATCAAATCCCTGAGGGGACCGTCCAGAGAGCCTGGCACAGTGATTGTCCCTGTGTTACCTGAGAGGGAGCTCTGGCACCTGCCTCAGCACTGCAGCACCACGGCCACCATGACCAAGTATGATGGGGATGGAACAAGGCCTTGAATCACGCAGTGAGCAACATCGCTTTAAATCTGTTTCTCCAAATCGTGTTATTTTAAATGCCCTGGGCAGATGCCCATGTGTGCAGGGACACTTGGCCGGGCCAGAGGCTCTTTGTCCCCTGAATGGCACCATTGTGACCCCCGAACCGGCCCCGAGTGATTCCTGGAACAACAGGCCCTTGTGTGGGCCCCGAAGGCCTGCTTGCCCCCACCCTCGGCTGGCAGTGCGAACCCTTGGCTGTCTCTTTAAAGTCGGCATGACGAGGCCTTAAATCCTCCGTTTGGGTGGCGGCCAGGGTTCTGATACGAAGTACTTTTTAGAGTTTGGTTCTAGGATGTCGATGAAGCTGAGTTCCTAGAAACTGTGCCCTCTCTGGGAGAAGGGCAGATCCAGTGGGCACCTGCTATGAGCAGAATGGGGGAGCCAGACATTGGTGTTCAGAGGACGACCATATTCGGATGGGGCCAGCCTGCCCTGCACAGGGAAAGCCACCGCAATTCCCCCAGAACCCCGACAAAGCAAGGGGGCCACGGCCACTGAAGTCTCGGCAAGAGTCTCCGAAATTCCTGGTTGGATTTGCTCCACAGCTGTCTTTGGCTGTTTGCCCTCCCGTGATGCACGCCCTCACCACGTGTTTGTGGTGACCACGGTCTGTTCTGTTCTGCCAGCTTTGGCTCTTGGTCACATCACAGATAGCAGCTTCTTAATCCTTTCTCGGATCCATGGAGGGATTCGGCTCTTTGTTCCGGGACCTTAAAAACACCCAGTTGTTCACCTTTACAAAGGATCAGCTGGACTAGGTGGGCCTTTGGCTCTCTGGAGGCTGCCAAGTGGAACTTGGGAGCCGCCTGGACGGGCATGGTCGTGACTTTGCAGCTCAGAGCAGTCAGTCCCTTTCAATAAGACAACTGAGTCCAGGGCCTGGACTCAGCCACGTGGCCTCCTGCAGACCCTGCCGGTGATCTGGGCTGTCCCAGGTGCCCGCCTCAGCCCCTCGGAAGACCCTTGCGCGCTGGGCTGGTAGCAGGTGCGCCAGAAGGTCTTATGTCACTGTGGCTTCCCCCCAGGTGGGAGGACAGACTTGCATGAGGACGGGTCTGGGCACCCTAGGGCAGTAAGCAAGCACAGGGCTCCAGGGCCAGAAGGAGCTGGCCAGACATCCACCTTCAGTGCTGACTGGCTGAGTGAGCCTGTCTCCTCACCTGTAAAAGACGGTATTAGCCATCTCCTGTGGCCACTGTGGGGATGACAGGAGGCTATTTACATGTAAGGTGTTTATGAAGTGTCTGGGGCGGGGCAAGAGCTCCAAAAATAGAAGGCAAATGGCCACACAGGTGCAAATGCGGGTTCTTTGGGCAGTCATGGTTGGGTGTTGGTGCTACCTTACCTTTGGTCCATCGGGGACGCCAAGCAGGCGGCATCTAAGGAATGTCCCATCTGTCCTTGGGCCGAAACCGAGACATGCCCCAGAGAAGGACCCCTCCTGCTCAACATTCAGAGGCACTGAGGTGAAGCATGCCAGCCACAAGAAGCTTTGGGGAGCAGACACCATCCCACACGTCGAGGGACCAATGGTCCCAGTAGACACTCAGTTGATGCCCATTCTGTGCGGTCGAGTACCATTCGGCCACTGACCAGCAGGCTTCTTAAATGCCCACTTCCGCAGGCATCGTGGGTTTCCAGAGGAGCAGTGCTCTTAGCAGGAAGGCCTGCCCACCAGCCAGCACTTGTCCCTGCAAACACTTCCCAAACAGCAGGATGCAGACCGAACTGAGCAATGTGATGCCTGAGCAAGGAAACTAGACTAGTTTTGGGGAGGGGAGTCGGGGGGTGGGGAGGAGGGTCTGGGTAAGCAGAAAAGCAAGACCAGGAGAAGGCATTTTTGGAGGCTGGCCATCCATTAACATCCGATGAGAACAGGATGCAAGTCAAATGCCAGATGAACTGCAAATTTTAAAAATGACTCAGGATGGGAGGAATGAGGAAGCTATGTCAGGGGATCATCTGCAAAGCCTTGAACTAATAAGGGTCTCATCGTTAGACCAATTGGCAACTGACAAAGAGAAAAGAGAAAGAGCATATCAAGATTCCTTTAGGGGCAGGGGCGCCTGGTTGGCTCAGTCGGTTAAGCGGCTGACTTTGGCCCAGGTCATGATCTCGCGGTCCGTGAGTTCGAGCCCCACGTCGGGCTCTGTGCTGACCGCTCAGAGCCTGGAGCCTGTTTCGGATTCTGTGTCTCCCTCTCTCTGACCCTCCCCTGTTCATGCTCTGTCTCTCTCTGTCTCAAAAATAAATAAACATTAAAAAAAAAAAAAGATTCCTTTAGGGGCACCTGGGTAGCTCAGTCGGTTAAGCCTCTGACTCTTGGTTTCAGCTCAGGTCATGATCTCATGGTTTGTGAGATCGAGCCCCGAGTCAGGCTCTGCGCTGATAGCACGGAGCCTGCTTGGGATTCTCTCTCTCCCTCCCTCTCTGTCCCTTCCTGGCTTGTGTGTGCTTGCTCTCTCTCTCTCTAAAAATAAATAAATAAAATAAAAATAAAAGGGTTCCTTTAAAGGAGTGATTAAAATTCCAAAACACTGAGGAACCTTTGGGAAATTCAACCAAGCCTTTTTTTTTTTTTTTGATGGGGGTCAAAAACACTCCTCTATTGGCATGTTTCTGGCTCATCAGCAAGCAATCAGGCAGTTTTGCTGAACAAATGACACTTCCCTCAATCAACACTTGATTGCAAATTTTGCTAAACACACAACAAACTATCATTTCTTAATGATCCTTAATTTGTGCTTTTTCAGGATAAAGCCTCAATCAAACCTTTTGCTCCTAGGGGTGCCTGGACGGCTCAGTCGGTTGAGTGTCTGACTTCGGCTTGGGTCATGATCTCATGGTTCATGGGTTTGAGCCCTGTGCCCGGCTCTGTGCTGACAGCTCAGAGCCTGGAGCCTGCTTTGGATTCTGTGTCTCCCTCTCGCTCTCCCTTGTGCTCTCTCTCTCTCAAAAATAAATAAATGTTAAAAAAATTTTTTTAAAAACCCTTTTGCTCCTAATTTACTAGGAAATTTTTACTTAAATTTTGTTTTCAGTGGATTAAAAGTGGCCTTTTACTTCCATGGCTGGGAGCTGACCAGTTTCGGAGGCACCTATTTGGTGTTCCAGCTGCGGAAGATCATTGCGTTGTTTGAGCAAAGAGATAACGCAGCATTTGAAAACGGAAACTTGGCTTTCAGGACTCCTGAGTGTCCTCCTTCCTAACTGTCCGCTCTCCTCTCAATCCAGACATCGCATACTTAAAACGTGGCACTCACTGCACTTCCTCTCCCTCAGTAGTCTGGTCCCCTGTCTCTCCTACGGAGTGGCCCAGGGAGAGTCTAAAAACAGTCTATTTGGAACAGAATGCAAAGCACAATGCCCAGGGAATTTCTGCCCAGCTTCACAAAGAGCGAGAGGAAATTTTTGCGCCTTGTTTTCTTTTGGCTGAGGGACTTTCTCATTGAGCGCAGGCCCCTTGGTCTGGTAGGAAGAAGACGGGTTCCCCTGGGTTGGCACCTGGCAAGTTTCCAGAGGGGGCAAAGCCACGTGAGACGCCTGGTAGCTGGGGCGGGTGGAGTACCCAGCGACGGGCTCTCGGACAGTGCGTTGGCTGAGCATACACAGCTGAACTGCCATTTGATGCTGCCTCTAGAGATTCAGTCTCAGCCAAAGGATTCCTCAGAAGGAAAGCTGAAACGGTGGTGTTCCTGATACGGGGAAAAGAAGAACAACCCCCCCTCCCCCCACCAAAAACACCCCACGAAAGTATCGAACATAAAGGCACTTTATAAAGCATTTCAAAGGTTTATCATCTTCCACCGTGGACATCTGCACATATTTGTTGGGTGAGTTTTACTCCCCATGACAGGTAGACTATCCATAAAGACTTGGAAGGATGCCCCGGGGGGGTGGGAACTCAAAGAGGCTTGTGGAAAATTCCAAAAGACAGTTCAAAAGATCCGGTCCGGGAGTCAGCAGGGGATCTTTGTTTTGTGGTCACACTCCCCATTTCCCCACCCCCACATCCCCCTTTCCCAAATAGGAAATGATTCTAGAAAGACAGCTCGTAGTTGGAGGTCAAGCGTGGCAAGCCCCCAACCCTGACATGAAGGCATGTAGGAGAGTAAACATAACACCCACAAGAAACAGAGCGTTGCTTTTGCTTGTTTGTTTGTTTTCTTCTTTCCAGCATCGAGAGTGTTTCTGCGTCGAAAATGTTACGCTGGAAGGCGGGCTGATCAGTTAACACCGTCTGGGGTTTGCGGCAAAAGTTCTGCTTTACGAAGACTTCCATCTGATTAAAGAAAACACCGCATGGACCACGTACAGCAGAGTGGCCACGTAGGAGAACACCTGAAACCAAGATACATGGCCATTAGTGGGAGTGCATGGGGAGAGGACGACGAGTGGGCCATTGACACTGAGCCAGGCGATGACATGGCGCTTGGGAGTGACAGACTGGAAGGGTGCGGGCCGCTGCTGCTTCCTATCATTCCCACAGATATCCTTTCCTGCCGAGCCCAGATGTGGCCCCAGAATGCTTTCAGCACAGGTCTCCAAGTGACCTACCAGCCCACTGGGTTTGGGGCTGCAAGGTCAATTATCTGTCATCACACGTCATCATGCTGGTGCCACCCAACTGGAAATGGGGGCCCTCAGAGACCCCTCAAATGATACCACTCTTCATGGGAAGCTTCCTTCCCCCACACCCGTGAGGCCAGAATCCACCAGCTGACTCCACTGGCCTTGGCTAAGAGAATATGAACACCTGGGTTTGCTGGCTCTGGTTAAGGTTTGGATGCTGTCTGGTCATCCTCAGACTCCTGCGAGAATGTTATTCTAGGAATCTTAATTTCACAAGCATGAGCAAAGGTGCCAGGCTCATAGGAAGTAAGGACCTGGGACGGGGAGGAGGGACTGAGGCTTCTGCAAAAAGGAGGGGGCTTACTGAGAAAGCTTCTGGAAAGATCCAGTCAGTGTTTTGGCACTGGGAACAAAGGCCCTGGAAATGGGGCAAACGGTCACTTTGTCCCTGTCAAGGCCCTGACTTGCGATGTTCACATGGGCCCCACCTATTCCTATCACCCTACTCTGGGTGGCTGGCCTCCCTGAAGGCTTGCCTGCCCCCAAGTCAAATATCTGCACCTGGTTTTGTGACCTTGGGTGTTGGGGTCAAGAGTTTCCAACCCAGGCACAACATTAGGGCAGCTACGGTTCCATGACTCTTGAAAATGCCCATAAACACCAGCGGTCATCATGCCTGCTCTCTCCCTGCCTCCACACATGGGCGAACTCCTCACCCTCATTGGCCAGAGGCAATGAGTAAGCCGAGTTACTTAATAACCAATATAAGGGAACTCATCCGGGAACCTTTAACTACCATCTGAGAGGAGCGGTTGTACCTGAGTGAGCAGCACCCCCAAAAAACACCTCTCCCTGTCAGATGGGAGCAGCTGACGGATGCGAGAGCCCTGAACAGAAGCTGTCCCCAGCAGTGACAGGAAACAGGCACTTATTTTCCAAGTGAGGTCAAGCCATGGCACACTGGGGACACCGAGAGCCAGGGACGTGAAGGCATATACTTAGGCCTTCAGAAACGCCTCTCCCTAAATGGCTGCCATTATTATTCCCGCTTTCTGCAGAAGTTTCTAGCTGCCCTCAGTTAATTCCCACCAATCCCAGGGATCCCTCTGGCACAGACTCTCTGCTGCCTGCAAAGGAAAGAGGGAGAAGCTTAGCTTTCGAGACGGGTCCAAGTAAGTATCACAGAGAGGGGTGAGAGGCAGGCCAGATGCTCTCAAAGGCTAGGAATGTGCAGGAGAAGGTCTTGAGGTGCCTCCCCATTCCCGGGCTGGCTACCCCCAGAAAGGCGTGTTGTGCTTGGGCAGGATCTCCCCTGTGCACTCATACAACTGATATTTTGAATAGAAAGATGTGACCTTACATTGAACCGGGCTTATACATCCCCTTCGGCCCAGTGCATCGGCCGGCTGGCAACATTTTGATTCTTGATTCTGGCACTCTCGACTTTGCCTGGGCATGCCCATGTAGATCTCATTCAACTAACAAAAATGGGAGGGCGGGGGGGAGACACGATTACTTGTGGCGTGGACAAATAGATGCCGGTGTAGCCACCAGTGGAATGATATACAGCAGTGGGAATAAACACTCTAGTCTCCACCCAAAAATGTAGATGAGCTTCACAAATCTGAGGTTGAAAGAAGGAAGCCAGACATAAAAGAATACACACTGTGTAACTCCATTTACGTGAAGTTCAAAGGCAGGCAAAACTGAACTAGGCAGCTAGAAATCAGGATGGCGGTAATCTTTTGTTTGGGTGCACGGTGATAGCAGCGGCAGGACAGGAGGATTCTGGGAGCTTTTTATGATGTCCTATTGCTCAGTTTGGATGCTTGTTACAGAGAAGAGTTCACTTCATGGAGATTCATCACTTGGGACACTTGTATCTTACTCAACTTCTCTGGATGTACGTTGCATTTAGGAAGGAAGAAAAAAAGAAAAGTTGGAATACAGTAGATCACAGTGGTTCTCAACTAGAGATCTGTCCAGTGGGCAGAGGCAGTAATTCACCCTATCTGGGTCGTCCCGTCACGTGCTGACCCACTAGCCATGTTCCATGCACATTTCACTATTATCTGCAATAATTTTATGGAAATTGTCAAACGCCTTGCCGCTGATGTCTGTTTGGAGGGAAGGCCTCTGGGGTTGGGATAGGGGGAGGGATGAGGCTCTCTTAGGTGACAGGAAATGAAAGAGAGTCATTTGAAGGATAACGGAAGAAGCGGGTTACCAGCCTCCCAAGGGAAGGAAAAATAGCCAAGGTGCTTCCTGGCTGTGTTAGTATTTAGAAAGCAGCCATCTTGGGAGATGAGCCAATATGGGAGACATTCCTACACTGGGGGACGGCTGAAAGGGTGCCAGGGACCATACAGTGGCCATGTTTCTGGAACTGGAGAGTAGGCTGGGAGCTTAAGGGGAACATGTGGCTTCCCTGGGACAAGGGACCCGTAGACAAGGTTTTCAGTAACTTTCCTCCAGACCCCACCCTCTGGAAGCAGGAAGAACACCTTCACCAAACCCCTTCCTAGAGCCCAACAGTGCCCGTCCCTGTGGGTTTTCTCTCACCCTCTACTCTACTCTTTCCAAAAAGTGGGGACAGTACAGTTTTGGCACCCGGAGCTGGCATCTTGTGATCTATCATCACATTTGACCTCAGGATTTGTAGGATTCACAGGTCGACCTCTAGAAATCTGAGGAGCGCGACTTCCTGAAGCTTCTTCCCTATTTTTTACACCTCACTCACGGCTAGAAATACACCTGATATCGCGAGTGTGCATGCTGGTGGGAGCCCACACATGCAGAACTCTGGAAAGAGGTTTTATGAATCAAAACATTCTCCTCCTCTCTGTCATTCCGATTCATCCCATTAAGAAGAAAATCCAGTAAGAAGAAAATTGGTGGACCTCGAAGTCCACCAATGGGTCTGGTCCCACAGTTGGAGAACGCTTCTTTTAGAGCTCAGAGGCCCGCGTGCAGCCTGCACCCTGGCCACACACAGCTGGCACCCCCATCTGTTCTGCTGACGGGGTGAATGAGGCTCAAGCCCCCGGGCCACCCATTGCTTGCCGTGAGGCCTTGGAGGAAGGTGTTCGATATGTCTCTAGTCCTGAGGGAGTCGGACAGGAGTTACCGTCTCATTTCACAGATGAGCAAGCTGAGGGACTTGCTCAAGAAAGTGGTGGAGGCCTGAGCTCTGGCCCCTCCTCCTCCAGCAGGTTCTCAGAGCTGCTAGGCAGGAGGCATCATCGGGAAGAGCTGAAGTCCTAACTGAAGTCCCAAACACCCACAGCTGGGGGGTCTGGACACACTGGGCCCAGAAAGGCTTCTCCACAGCCTCAGTTCCAGAGCCAGGGCTTGGGGAGACACTGGCTACTCCATTTTCCATCCCTGACCTCGCTGCTTCCCCGAGCCTGACTGTGCTTTGAGGGAGAGCCAGGAGACCCAAGTTGCCAAACTCACGCTCCAAACAGGTGCTGAGAGTGTGGATGGGGGAGCCTGGGTGGCTCAGTCGGTCAAGCATCCAACTCTTGACTTCAGCTCTGGTCGCGATCTCACGGTTCTTGAGTTTGAGCCCCACACTGGGCTCTGTGCTGACAGTGAGGAGCCTGCTTGGGATTCTCTGTCTCCTCTCTCTCTGCCCCTCACCTGCTCATTCTCTCTCTCTCTCTCTCAAAAATAAATAACAACTTAAAAAAAAAAGTGGTCACCTGCCCTGGACACCAATAATTCCTGGCCACCTTGGAGCAACGTATCCATGTTCTTGGTGTCCCAGTTCTGCATCTGTGAAATGGGTATAATAAGCACACCTACACCCTAGTGTTATCGTGAGAGTTAAATCAGATCATTTATGGAGAGCTCAGACAGTGCCTGGTGCTCACGGTCATGTCCCTTTTGCAAAGGCATGGACTCCCAGGCCAGCCCAGGCCTGGGCAGCGCAGCACTGAGCAGAGAGGGCCAAGGGGAGTCTTGGACACATGCCCTCCCTTCTCCGGGGCTCCGTTTCTTCAGGAATAAGGGGAAGGTTTCATTCCTTCGAAAGTCAGTGAGCTAAGAAACAGAGGGGAGGGCCCAAACAGCCTTCTGCTGACCCTCCATCGGTGGCCGGTGGGAACTGGGAACGGGGGCAAATTGCCTGGGGGACTCACCACAGCAGAGATGTTTTCATGGTAGTGTTTGTAGGTGTAGCCCTCCTGCATCCCGATGGTGGCCAAAGCTTCCAGGACAGAGGCGCTGAGGTAAAACAGGGCAGCAACACAGTGGTAGGCTGCATCCTGCAGGGTCAGGAAAGGCCATCAGAGAGATGGGCAGCTGTGGTCCCAGCAGGGCGTGGCTACCAGCCTTGTCCCCTCCTGGCGCGGCTCAGGTCCCGCCCTCATCTTCTGCTACTTCCTTTGGGAAGGAAGGGCCTGCCCGCCCAGACCCCTGCCCCATCCCTCCATTACCATAGCCCAGCCCCCTCCTCACAGAGCTGGTTTCATCTCACTGGTTTGGGGGCCAGAGTCAGGACTTAAGGGAGAAGGCACGCTGCCTTCCCTTGACTCGGGATCAAGTAAGAGGTGGGGGCAGGGAGGGGCAGCCTGGGATCTAACAGGTAGAAATTGGCTCTGGCCCTGAGAAGTGTCATATGTGGTCCAGTCTCAGTTGAGATGTGGCCTCGGTGACCAGTGCAGGGTGAGAGGCCCAGGCCATTTCCACTGTGGTTTCGTCTTGTTATTGTCAGTTTTTTGGGGGGGAGGGGGGTGGGGAAGCTCCAGGAATGTTTAAAAGCAAGAAAATACAGGGGCGCCTGGGTGGCGCAGTCGGTTAAGCGCCCGACTTCAGCCAGGTCACGATCTCGCGGTCCGGGAGTTCGAGCCCCGCGTCAGGCTCTGGGCTGATGGCTCAGAGCCTGGAGCCTGTTTCCGATTCTGTGTCTCCCTCTCTCTCTGCCCCTCCCCCGTTCATGCTCTGTCTCTCTCTGTCCCCAAAAAAATAGATAAACGTTGAAAAAAAAAATTAAAAAAAAAACAAAAAGCAAGAAAATACAAAGCGGGGGTTTTGAGTAGCTGGCATTTGGAGGTGATTTCGAAAAGTCTCCGTAGGAGGCCTTTGGAGAGTAAAGGCCTGGCCAAGTGGCCCTGCCCTCTTCCATGGTAAGTAATGGCCAGGTGTCCCATGCATACATTTTACCCCCTTCGTGGGCCTTAAGGCAGAATTTACGCAGTATTATGTCCACGGGCCATCCCCTCCCCCCACCCCCCAAGCCCCTCCTTGGGGACCCTGCTTTAGAAGGTCATCACTGGACACTGGCCAGTAAGCCTGGCCTCACACAGGGCAGCCAAGGTCAGCCTCCGGGACCCTGCCCACCCCCAAGATGGAAACCAGCCCTCCTGGACGTTGGGAGATGCCAGCAGGCACCTGGCAGGTGCAGGTGGCATGGGGAGGGGTGGTTGGGCTGCTGGTTATCCATGAAAAAGGCAGTCATGCAGGAGAAAGAGCAGGCCCAGTGGGAATTGGGCAGCGGCAATCCAGCTCTGCCTTCACCTTCTCCTGACCTCCTGGCTGTGGGGAGCCCTCAGAGAGCTGCTGGGGAGAGCTCAGAGCCGAAGGGCTGGCCAGCTGAGCCTTGGAACGTGGCTAGGAGACATCTATGGGCAGCCTCACCTAGCACTGGAAAAGCCAGCTTGCCAGGGGAGAGGGTCCAGCACCCACCCACCCACCCACATCAGCCATTCCGGGCTGGGACTCACCAGGGTGACCCAGGAAGTCTCCCCGCCGTGGGCACCAACTATGTACAGGATGAGCAGGGCTGTGGTGGCCATGAAGCAGAACACAGACACAAACATCACCCAGCCCTGGACCAGGGGGATGGGCACCAGGGACGAAGCAATGAGGATCCACACGAGGCCCCCAAAGACCTGCAGAGGGAGGGAGGACAGGGGTGAATAACAGAGCAGGAGAGCCCATACCCAGGAAGGGCCAGACCTACAGGTCACACTGGGGCATTAGGGGCAGCAGAACAGGAAGGAGGCAGAGAATGGCAGTGGGCATTTCCCTCACCAAAAATGACTCTTTCTTCCCCCTCAAGGCTCTAGCCTGCACTGACCCAGTCTTCCCAAGCCCCTGCTTGCCTGCCTTTGTCGTGCCTGGTTTAAATACAATTTCAATTTTTTATTTAACGAAAACGTCTATCACACTCACATGCCAGGCACTGCCCCAAGCACTTGGCAAATATGAACTCCGTTCATTCTCACAACCCTATGAACGAGGTACCGACCCATTTGTCAGATGGAGAAACTGAGGCACGTGGACGCCAGGTAATTTGTCATCCCAAGAAAGGACTTACCTCATCCAGTATTATCATTATTCTGAGGTGACATCCTAGATTAAATCCTAGTATTTTGACATTGAAATATCGTTTCTTTTACGAAAGGTTAGCGACCAGCAGATTCTGTTGGTCTTTACTTGGCAAAATAGATTGGTCACGCTATGTCATAAGCATAATTTTTTAATTTGTCCCCTTCGATCCCCAAGCCCAGGAAGTGTTCTGATTACTAGGGTCAGGGCTGGAGTGGAGAGTCTCTTCAGGTGGCCTAGGACGGGCATGGGAGAAAACGCTTCCCTGCCGTTATCCGGAAGACGCCCCTGTTGATGTCCGAAGGCTCAGTGAGCCCCATGTTTTCAAAGAGGTTTGTAAGGACAGTGTAGGGGTCCCGGCTCCCTGGGGACAAAGGCGCACAAATCCAAGCTGGGACCTTCCGTACTTCTTTCTTCCCCGGGAAGTCAGCCTCGTCCACCGTCCCTCACCCAGATAAGGCTGGGACGCAGGCGGAGGGGGCTCTGTAGTCAAAGGTCTCCAGGGTACTTCGAGCATCCGGGGCTGTGGACGGGCTGCCCTCCTAGTCCTATGTCCCCTGCCTTGTGAACTCAAACAGTACCTTGATTCCACCTCCTGTACCTGCTGCCCACCTGCTACGTAAGAGACCACTGTCCCTGTAGGTGTTCTCTGAGCCTCTCAGCTGAGAAGCATCAGGAGAGAATCACATTTGAGTAGTCAAGTCAGAGCAATGAAGAATCTGGAGTTATCAAAACCAAGCTGGGCCTAATGAATCAGATATGGGCATCTCTGACCAGAAAACCTCCTCTACTGTGGAATCCGAGGGTGCCTGAAGGCCCCGGCAGAAGCAGTGGCACACATTTTACAACTTGAAGCCATTGGAGCAAACAGAGAAATACAGCAGGTAAATAAAAATCCTTAGACCACTGTAACATAAGATATGTGTGTGTGTGTGTGTGTGTGTGTGTGCAGATTTCATCCAGAGTTGCCTTTAAGATCACACAGATTGCTTGGCCTTTTCCATAATGGGCCCTGACAAAGGGACATGAACATGCCGGTGGCTGAGAACTTGGATGTAGGAGGCCCAATTGTGGCATGGAAAAGTGGGAGAACTCGGCATGCCTGTGTGGAGGGCAGAGGCAAGGGCCTGGGATGCTCCTCTCCTGACCATCCAAGGTGGACCAATCTCAGTTAGTTCCCTGTTCATATGGTCTCAGGGAGCCCTGCCCTTCTCCTTTGCAGTGCCCAGCACAAAACAGGTGCACTTGTGACAATATGGCACTATCCCCGACCATGTGATGGAGGGGGTGAGGTCCCCCTTGCTCACGGCTAACTCCCAGGTGTGGGACACCTTCCCAGCTGTACCTTAGTGTCTGAGTTAGTTAACTTGCCTTCAGGGTCTCCGGTCAGATATATGGGTAAACTGGTACGATTTATGCACCAATCCCAAAGGGACAGTTTGCATTGCATGTGGAGGGGAGAGCGTGGTGTCAGGGAATCCTGTGGGGGACTCGGAGCCTCAGAGGTGCTTATGGGTGGCCAGTGGACATGGCTGTGAGGAACACTGAATGTCACATCAGGAAATGAGTCTTTTTCTTCCTTTCTTTCTTTTTCTTCCTTCCTTCCTTCCTTCCTTCCTTCCTTCCTTCCTTCCTTCCTTCCTTTCTTTTTAATGTTTATTTCTTTTTGACAGAGAGACAGAGAGAGAGACAGAGCTCGAGCAGGGGAGGGGCAGAGACAGAGGGGGACACAGAATCTGAAGCAGGCTCCAGGCTCTGAGCTGTCAGCACAGAGCCCGACACGGGTCTCGAACGCACAAACCGTGAGATCATGACCTGAGCCGAAGGACGCTTAACCGAGCCACCCAGGCGCCCCAGTGATTCTCTTTTTCACTCTCTTTGGTTTTTCTAAGGCAAGAAGGGCTTCGAGTTGAGCCAGGGGTCTGGAGCTCCCCAAGAGCGTGGACTCCAGGAACGGGTAGGCAAAGGTGAACTGGATAATGACGCTGCTTTTATTTTTAAGGTAATGACACAGTTATTTCGGACACAATTAAGTGTAAAAAACATATGAGGTAAGTTGATACACAGGTGGTCCTGGAAATGGCAAAATCTGAGAAAATGACTCTCAGACTGGTCTGTAGGCTCATGAAACTTAACCTCTTTCATCTAGGTGTCTCCCTGTGTGGCTTGGGGGGTGGGGATCGAAGTCAGAGTGAAGCCACCGCATTGAGGGCCTGCCACGGAGTCCTGAGTACGCACCAGGTAGCTTGGATACTGAGCATGCAGAGGGAAGCTTTGAGGTAATCCAGACACTTGACCTGCTTTTGGCTCTCTCTCTCTTCTCTCCCTCTCGCAGGTTCCTGGAGCCCATGGTAAGAATACCTGTCCATAGGAGCAAAGCCCACTCTGGGTTCAATCCCGGCCCCTGCCCCTTGGTAGACCTCGGGACCCTGTCCTGCCTTTGGGTGTACTACCTTGCAAAGATCCTTTTAAAAATTATGCTTTTTCTTTCTTTCTTTTTTTTTAATCTTTATTTATTTTGAGAGAGAGACAGAGTGTGAGCAGGGGAGGAGCCGAGGGGAAGGAGACACAGAATCAGAAGCAGGCTCCAGGCCCCAGCTGTCAGCACAGAGCCCGACGTGGGGCTCAAACTGTGAGATCCTGACCTAAGCCGAAGTTGGTCGCTCAACCGACTGAGCCACCCAGGCACCCCTATGCTTTTTATTTCTTTGTGTGGTTTATCTATAGCAGTAAGTTTCATAGTAACATGGTGGGAAGCAATTCTCTTTTAGACAGCTTTAAGGAGATATAATTCACATAGTATACAATTCACCCATTTAAAGTTACAATTCAATGGTTTGGGGATATACACAGACATGTACAGCCATCATCCCCAGACCAATTTTAGGCCATTTTCATCACCTCAAAAGAAACCCGGTAGGGGTGCCTGGGTGGCTCAGTTGGTTAAGTGTCCAACTTTCGATTTTGGCTCAGGGGATGATCTCACAGTTCATGACATTGAGCCCCACGCGGGGCTCTTGCATTGACAGTGTGGAGCCTGCCTGGGATTCTCTCTCTCTCTCTCTCTGTCCCTTCCCCACTCTCTCTCAAAAATAAATAAACATTAAAAAAAAAAAAAAAGGAAAAAGAAACCCTGTGCCCTTTAGCTATTGTTTCCTTCCCTCTCTCTCATCCCTAAGAGGCCACTAATCTACTTCCTGCCTCTGTAGATTTCCCTATTCTCAACTTTCACATGAGTTGAATCACATAGTAAAAGATGGGCTTTTGCAACTGGCTTCTTTCCTTTAGCATAATGTCTTTCAAGGTGAGCAATGTTCTCTCAAGGGCACCTTTAGAAAATGTCTCCACCATCACAGCACGTCCCACGGTCCCGTTCTGACCCCCACCATTTGGGGGGGGCGGGGGGGGAGACACTGAGTGAATATATTCCATTTCTCTGGAGCCTCCAAGCCGCAAACAGCTGAGGAAGCACTGATTCGCAGGGAGGTTCCTAAAGCAAGCATGCGGCGGTCCTGCCTGTCCCTGGAATGTATTTTAAGTCACACATCATATGAAGGTAAGGTCCTCACAGCACGGATGAAGTGATTAGAACCCGGGGGCGGGGGGGCAGAAGACTGGTAGGGGCCTGTCCTGCACCCCTCACAGCCCTGCCCCTTGGGGTACCCGGGGCGCGGTGGGGGGGGGGGTGGTGAGAAAGGTGCAGCCGCAGCTGCAGGAAGGGGCCGCAGGCTGGGAGGGGTGGGGGGGGGAGGCATAACAATCGCGAGGACAGGAGGGGTAAGTGGAAAAAGATGAGGCTGAGCCGAGGAGGGAGTCTATTCTCAGAGGCACGTCTGTGGAAACGGGCCCTGTTCTCGTGAGAAGTCCATTGCGGGGGCCCGTGGGAAGCCAACAGCTGCGCATGCGTAGAGGTCTCCTCTCTCAGCTGGCCAAGGCCAGCGCCCCGCAGCGCCCGCACCCCGCACCCCGCCGCGTTGGCACCGCCAGCGGCTCGCTCGCGCTGATGGGGCGCTCCTCCCAAGCCACTGGCGGAGGCCGCAGCAGGAGCCAGTCTCTTGGGCCTCGGCTTCCTTGTCTGCAAATGGCAGTTTGCAGCTGTGTCTCCCCACTGCAGGCTGGGGCACACTGGCCGGCACTGCGGGTGTGAGTGCGAAGCTTCTGGCGCTGTGCCCAGCCACAGCGGGGGTGAGACACTGTTCACCCCGGAGGCCAACAGCCCTCAGAGACAGAGGCGGAGGCAGCCAGTTTACAGTGCAGGGTGGCAGCCAGCCCTGAGTGGGCAAAGCGGCTTGGACTGGTGCAGGGCCTCAATCGAGTCTTGAAGGGGGGGGTAGACTAGCTGGTTAACTGGGCCTAAGGGTCAACAAGGAGTGGCTTTCTGGAGGGAGGAAGGATAATAATATAATATAATATAATATAATATAATATAATATAAGTAATAAATATATAATATAAATAATATATAATATAAATATATAATATAAATAATGAATATATAATATAAATAATAAATATATAATATAAATATATAATATAATATAGTATAAATAATAAATATATAATATAATATAATATAATATAATATAATATAATATAATTAATATGCCAAGTCCAGAGAATGCTGAAGCAGCAGTGAGGGCTTCAGAAAACCAGGGAGCTGGGCATAAGGTAGGCAATGAGAGGGGAGAGTGGCTGGAGATGGGGCTCAAGAGGGGGTGAGGCGCAAGACAGAACTGATTGCCAGGCCAGGGTGAAGGCCTTTAAGGCCCCATTGCGTGGAAAGCTGGGGTTCAGTGTGAATCATGGGGCAAAGCCAGTGCCCGCCCCACTTCACCTACTAAGTGTGCAGAGAGCAAACAGAGAGAGCAAGCAGAGCACCCACACCCGGGGAGATAAGGCATCCTGGGCAGGGAGCAGTCCACCCCATCCTGGCCTCAGGACCCCACTGGCCAAATATTTGTCAAGAGAAAGGGGTAGGTGAGGGTTCAAACATTTCCCTTTGTAAAGAAAACTCCAAGCAGCTCCCAGCTCCCAGCTCCCAATGCTGAGAAGCAGTCATTTTGAAACACAAGTGGAGGCATGACCCCAGTTTCCATTCGTCTCTGTCAACAGGCTGGACTTCCCACCACCCTCCGCCTACACCCAGGTCACCGTCTTCCATAACTGAGATGGTGCCGCTGGCTAAGGTGGTGGCAGAAAACGGTCTCTAAATTGGGCGGCCCGGGAGTCATCTGCATTGAGCTCTCTCTGTGGGGTCCCGATCCACATGTTGGAAAATGGGGGTGGGTCTGGGCTAACGCACACGGTTTGCAATCCTCACTGTACACGAGAATTGCCTGGGACAACCTGAAAACACAGTAATGCCCAGGGTTTGACTCTCAAGTGGAGAGAAGGAGAATTATAGCACATGGAACAGACGTCCCAGGCTGTTTGCCAAAAGCCTTAGAACCCATTTCCACAACACGAGCCGTTAGATTATGTTCTGGTAATTCCTATCAGAATACCAGCTGGCTCCTGTCTCCAGTGCCCAGCTCGGCTGTCCCGTGGTGCCAGTTGAGACACCTCTCCAGTTCCTGACTGGGCTCTGGGAGCCCAGGGGCAAAGCTCCCTTACCTCCCCTCTCCTCAAGCTTCAATCCCTGTCTTGCCTTGAATATGAGATTAGCTGGTCCTTGGGTGTCAGGCAGATGTATCTGTGAATGGGAATGCGCTGGAGATCTGAGGCCCCTACCCCTGCTGTTTCTGGACTGGAAACCGCCTGTTTTTAATTCAGTCCAGTTTTAGATGCTGAGCAGGGTCGAGGTTCCCTAAGAACCAGGGGTGATATAAAAAACCAGACCAAAAAATTTCAAAGACTTAAACGACTTTATAAATCGTGGCCTGCCCAATCCAATGATTTTTGTGGAAAAAAATTTCCTCAGGAGACAGTCTTCAGGGGAGCTCTTGTGTAAACTCAGAGAAGCTTCTTAATTTTTCTTTCAGAATTAATCCACAGGATTAGCAGGCTAGCATGGTTAAGGGTGTAGACTTCAGAGACTGAGTTACCAAGTTTCAGTCTCAGCTCTGCCACTTACAACAGGATGGCCTGTTGTCTCTGGGCAAGTTACTTAACCTCTCTGTTCCCTATTTGAAAAATAGCGATAACAACAGCGCCTACCTCATGGGATGGGGGTGAAATGGGGTTATGTCTGTGGAGTGCCTGAAAGATCGTACGCAGTCTGAGCACTCGCTGTCTCAACTGCCATACGATGAGGCAAAACCTCGTCTGTCACCATGTGAAAATTCCAGTAGGTCTAGGATCTCAACATGCACAATTATCCACTCCGAACCCTACGGGACCCAGAATTTAATAATAACTTCAGAGGTGCCTGGGGTAGCTCAGTCAGTTGAGCCTCTGACTCTTGATTTCTGCTCAGGTCATGATCCCAGGGTCGTGGGATCGAGCCCTATGTCGGGCTCGGTGCTGAATGTGGAGCTTGCTTGGGATTCCCCACCCCCCGACCGTCTCTCTTGCCCTCTCTGCCTCTTGTGCGCGCTCTCTCTCTCTCTCTCTCTCGCACAAGTAAAAATAAAATAAAATAACTTCAAAACCATTAAAAAGAGAAAAACTGGTGATCTTCTAGAAATCTGAAGTTGAGAAAAATGTGTCTGCCTTTGTGGAAGGAAACACAAAGGACATTAAAATATGAGAGAGGCTTCCTTCAAACAATGAGCCTTGGTTCCAAAGGGGGGGAAAGGAATCCTCCAGCACATTCTTGAGATTCGTGTGGTGTTTCCATTGCTTGACCAGGGATGAAAGAGTTCTGCATCCACCATTGTGCAGTGTTTCTGCTGCACAACTGGGATAACCGAAGTCAACTCAGAAGAATTGCTCAAGTTCTCTGGATATTTTTCTGGATATTTTGCTTTGTCAGGGTCTTCACAAGCAGACACTTTTCCAGTAACAAGTCAAGGCGTGAACTAAAGAGGACTTCCCATTCAGGGGTTTCCACACACACACATACGCCTTGGAGCCCCGCATCGGAATTCCCAATGGCTCTGAGGGCATGGTGTGTGTGCCCTGAAGGCACATCTGGACAGGAGTTTGTAATTCAAACTCTTGAGGAGGAGAGGAAACTTATTACCGAACACAGACTGTGCATCTAACACTGAGCTGTCTTACCACTTTGGTCAGGCGGTCACAAATCATCTCCCCAGGAAGGCAAAGGAAAGATGGCCACACCAGAGGAGACGGGTCCCAGCTGCTGTGAGCTCCGAGCACTTTGGCCAACAGGCCGGAAAGTAACCTCAGTTTGTGTTTCTGGAAAGGTCCATACTCGACTGGACTATTTCAGTAGTCAGGGGTTATTGCAATGCCAGACAGGCATGTTGTGTAGGTGGTCTGACCAGTACAATAACTGTGCTGGAGGAGAGACTCAACCAGCTCTAGGGTTGGGTGGCTAAAAAGATTCATCATTCTGTGAGTTAGAGCAGAGGGTATTTGTGTGTGTGTGTGTGTGTGCATGCGGGTGTGAGTGTGTGTACAGGCTGGTTATGGATGAGCTGTTGGAGAGCAGGGGAGTGGCAGCAAGGGGAAGTCAAGGGGACAGAAGCACCAGGTGGCAGGAGAGGGCGCAGAGCGAGGCCAGAGGGAAAGACCAAAACCCCAAGACCCTGAAGCCTTTCCCATACTTCCCTTGGCTCCTCAGAAAACAGGTCTGAGAGGAAGACGGGGGGACTCTTTTCCTGTGGAGACAAGATGGCCAGAGGCACACATGTGGGGCTTATGCCAGCTTCTCTGGTTCTTGTGGGAGCCCCACCTGCCTGGTGGAGAGGAACTCGGCTCCCAGCAAGTCGAAGGAAAAGCTCCCTTCGCTTGCTCCCTTGCTCACCCACTCATTTATTTATTCATTCATGCACGTAACAGATGCTGAGTGCCCCTGACCGTGGCCAGTAAGCACCGAGGCAGGTACACCTACGGAGGTAGACCTTATCCAAAGACATGCACTAAAAACAGAGTCCATCCCTCCCTTCCAGTCTTGCTGCCAGGCTCCACTGGAGCGGCTCTGGCCCGCCAGGGGCAGAGTCAGGTCCTGGTAAAAGTATCGGGACCCCAGTGAGGGTGACCAGCTCAACACCTCTGCCTGGGAGAGGGACAGAGCCCAGCAATTTGAACAGATCCCTTATTCTTACCCTATAAGGAGGTGTCTGGGGGGAGGGATCAGAAGGTTTTCCATGTGCAGACCCCTGCCCCCCTGTGTCAACTGACAAGGCAGCTTATGGGGAATCTGACCTTTGAGGCTACTCCCAAGGCAAACACTGGGAGTGGTGTTGAGGCCACCTGACTCAGTTTACTAGTGCAAGTTGCTCTGCCCTCCTGGCCCCTTCATCAGCAGGCTCATCCTTCCAGAGGGACACATCATGCCATTATCCCTCCCAAGGCAGGCTTATATGGTGTCCTTTTGTCTCATCTGGAAGTAAGGCCAGGACTCAGGGGGCCTGGAGTCGGTTTGTGAAGAGGGAGATAGAGACTTGAGATTCAGAGGGATGGGGGTGAGTTCAGGTCTGCCGTCGACATTAACATGGTGGGTGTGAACTGAGAAAAGGCCCCTGTCCAGGCCTTCGATCCCACTTCTCTCAAGTCCCGGGGAGATCTCTTCCACAGTACCCATTACCCCTGTACTTCAGGCACTGGCCACTGCTCACTGATTAATGCTACCTCCTTCCCTATGCGGAGGACAGTCACTCATTCCTGAATGAATGAAAAGTTCTCTCAGGTCCACAAAGCTAGGGGCTTTTCAGATAAGCATGTCCTCGTGTGAATGGAAAAGTTTCCTAACCACACCTACACCCAGGGGCTTTACCCAGCGGGATAAACAGAAACTAGGAGATTCCATGAAAAGTACCAGCAAGGTACCTATAAAAGAGCAGCAAATCCGTGCAACTACTAGACCAGACGGGAGTGGCTTCAGTGCAAGAAAAACAAAAGGTATTAATGGGAATCACCAAGGAGGATAGCAATTTGGTGAGCCACCGAATAAAACAGGTGTGGATTATGCAGTGCAGGGAGAAGGAACCGGCCACCTAGAGGGCCCGGGGCTTCTTTTCAGGGTCCTGGGGGTTCTTTCTTGGGAATCGGTGGTAACTGTCAGTTTCACCTTCCATCTGTCCTTGACTCCTCTTGTGATTCATAAATATTAGCCAGGTGGGAGGCGAGAAGTTAGCCCCTGTCCTACCCATGCAGGCTAACGACAAATGCTTCGGGGTGCACAGTTTGTGCTGGGAACATGGCTGGACTTAGGGTCCAGGCGGGAGACATACCCCAAGCAATGGCCTGCAATACAGGTGCCATGTGGCAGGATCGGGGTGCTCTCAGGGTGGGCACCCCTGGTGGAGGTATGAGGAAAGCCCAGGCCTGAAGGATAGATGACTTAGTCCCACCATGCCATCTGCACTAAAGGAAGACCTCGAATGGAGACCAGTGGAGGACTATGGGCTGGTTCTGGAAAGAGTCCTAGGACACAAAAGCAAGGTGGAATCCTTCCTGCCAGTCCCCTCCACCCAACTGTGCTTGGCTTATCACCAGCCACAGGGCAGGATGGAGGCTTGGGGAGGTGAGGGCACACTTTTGTGCCAGAGGCTGCCCTCTTCCTGAACCAATGCCCTTCCAAATGGTGATACACGGACACTGAAGACAAATCATTTTTGGAAGGCTTAATCCCAGGCTCACTGGTAATTGGTTCCTTCCCCTTGGGCAGACGCAGCAATGTGTGTGGCACTGAGAAGTCACAAAGCTGGCACCAAGCTGGCAGGGTGGTACATGAGAGAGGCTTAAGATGTCCCCCGCCTCTGAGGCAGAAGGCAGGGCAGGACTGCCGGGGCCTCCCGTCCCCCGGGCCACCCCATCAGGCTGGCCAGGGGCAGCTCTGAGCAGGGGAGCCAGAAATAATCAGGCTGCTAGGAGGGCCCTACAGAGGGTGGTGTCTATGCAGTACTTGATGACCCCAGAGACACGGCAAGTGGGCCCTCAACAGCCCCACCCACTTCCAAATCTCACGCACCCTCTGCCTGTACACTGCCCGAGAAGGGCATCGAAGGCACAAGGTGGCGTGGGATGGGTCTTATGGTCCCCACTGTGCAGTTATTTTAGCAGGGATTGGCTAGTTGCTCTCAGAGCAGGTGTTTGAGTCATTAGAAAATTAACAAGAGTTGTACTTAATAGCTACTCAGCAGTTACTACGTGCATCATGTTATCTTAAGAGCTTTGTGCATAATACTCCTCACATCAATCCTTGAGGTAGATGCTATTATATCCCCATTTTACTGATGCAGAAACTGAGGTGCAGTCACAGGCTCACATCCCCACAGCTGCTGAGTACCAGCTCTGACAGGCTGGCTGGGGAGCCTAGGGCAGTTACCCAAGCCCACCCACAAGCAGGTCACCATGAAATCCCGCCCACCCACCATGTCTAGGGTCCCTTTGGAAATGGCCGGGAGAACAGCCACAGAGAATGATAGGACACTAGCCCATTAGCCTTCACCCTGCTCCCTCCCAGCTGCCCTGGGTCCAGAGAGAATTGCAAAGGAGGTGGCTTCTGGAAGCAGGCTTCCCCTCCCCCACTCCTCCGCCTGCTCAATGGGCTCTGTTCTTTCAGAGGAAAAGAATACCAAGGTTTGTGTTTAAGACCAAAAAACAGGCAAAAGGTCAGAACGCTGAAGGACATCACTCTCTTCTGCAGGCACAGGCCCGTGGTTCTCATTCCCGGGTCCATCAACAGGATGTTTGTCATGACCTGCACCCCCCCCCCACTCCCCGACCCCTACTAACAGGTACAACCATGCCAGCTTTCACTTCCTTCCCCATTTGCTCCATTCCTGGACTGTCTACCTGCGCCCCGCCCCCCTCGCCCCTTAAAGCCTGGATTCTGGGTTCTCTTTAGGCCTTCTTCAAAGCTGGATCCAGGAGTTTTAGGGATATCCTTCTCCTCTCTCCCCCCTTCCCCTCTTCCTGCCCTTTCCCTCCCAGCCCAACTGCATTATTCTAACAGGAATCCGGGGCTATGGTGTGGAATTTCAGGTCAGCTGAGCCTGGCCATGCCTCTTCCCACTGCCCGTGCATATCAATGTGTGATGGCTCACGACAAGGCTTTTCTTTTAGCTCCTACATATTTTTCTCAGGCCTTAGGGAGTTGTTTTGCGCCGATGTGGGCAGAACATTAGCTATTAATGAGGTGGGAGTGGTAGAGAGCCTGGGGCTAAGCATGGCGGAAAACCAATGCCCGTACATGACCCTGGAAAATAATCATGCGGCTGGTGTCCAGCAGGAGCCAACTAGGAGCTAAACCTTTCCACCAGAATGTAGAAGGTAAGTCGAGGCCCCACAATGCAGAGAGTACCAGGAACCTGCTCCAGGACCCCAGGAATAATCTGAAGCCTGTGAGGGGTCAGTCTATACTTGTCCATGGCATTAGTGCTTTAGGGTCTAGGGGGCGTCGCTTATTTCACTCACTCACTCACTGTCCTCACATCCATCAGCACCGCAAGAGAACACCCACTGGAATATTTTAGTGCCCCTCTCTGGTGGCCTTTGGTCCAAACCACAATGTCCACTATGTCCAGGGACCGCAACTTGAGAGCCCAGAAGGAAGCCCCAGACAGGCTTGTGTTGGGGGTGGAGGTGGGGCTCAACGATGAGTCCATTAGGACTTAGCCCCCTAGCCCGATGCAGATCTCCACTGGCTGGCCCCATCCCACCTCAAGGCAGGCCCCAGGCCCCGTGTGGTCCAATCCCCAGCCCCCTGCCCCACCCACAGCCCTTCCCTGAGGATGTGCCTAAGCCCAGAGCAAAGCCAAGCCATTCCAAAGGCTGTGCAGAACCGGCTTAGGCTGGCAGCACAAGGCACTCCCCCCGCCCCCCCCCCCCCACAACCTTTGCAGGGCACGGCAGGTGTAGGTGCAAATAGTCAGCCTTTGTCCCTGGCCCACCTTGAGTGACCCGGTGAGAGCTCTCCCTCTCCCCTGCAGTGGCGTCTGGGATCCTCCCACTCTCTCCCGAAAGCACTCAGAGAGAGAGGATGCCTCACATCACTCTGGGTATGACCCCATCTGCATCAAGCTGGGGAATGACCTATGGAAAGCAACCTTTTTCAGCGTAGCGTGGTTGTGATGGCATATGCGTGACCACGTGGGGGCTGAGCCCCATCATCACGCTAGGCAGTTTCCAGAGAACAGCTCAAAGTCACTTTCTCCTGATCAAAGCAGTCCTCTGGTCCTCTGGTTCTTGAAAAACCAGAAAAGTCACTTCTCAACTCCAAGAACAAACCCCTCTACCTATACTTCTTCCCCTCCCTGTAGAGAGGAGGAAAGGAGAAAAGCAATATCCTTACCCACTTCTAAACAGCTACAGAGAGGGGCCCCCAACGCAAAACAAGGACACAGGGCCAGGCTCAGTGGGCACAGCCAGTGAAGGCCACGCTCAGCCGTTGTCCTGAGCTGGCCAGCAGGGTCAGCCCCCACTGCCTGGTGACTATAGAAGAGGTCCCTGCCTGGGGCAGCAGGGAACTTTCCACAGGAGCATAGGGGGTGCCTGCCTTGAACCGAGGAGAATATTTAGGGCACCTGGCTCCCTGCCCCAGCCTCTCACTGAGAACTGTCTCCACTACCCTGTCCTCGACGTGAAAACATCGAGGGGGTGGGCTGGCTTACCAACTGCCCCTCCAAACCTTGCTTAATCAACGGCTTATGAAATGCAGATTCTTGGGCCCAGCCTCGACCTAGTGACCCAGATCCTTCAGGATGTATTTGTGACAAGCAGAGCCAGGGGCTGTGAGCTCCCCAGTGGCTCTGAGCTGCCCCTTCACTCTCTGGGGGAGAGAAGGGAAGAAGGGAACCAGGCCTGCCCAGGGCTGCCAGATGGACAGGGCCGCCCTTTCACGATCCTTTCTGCTGCAGGCAAAACTTCCTCGTGGGTGTTTGGGTGAACGCAGAAACCTGGATGTGACTTGCTGTCACTACAAGAAGTGCCACCCTGGAGACTGAGTTACCAGGGTAAGCTGCGCACCCCCCCCCCCCCCCGCCCCACCTCCCAATCCGGCTCGCCCAGCCTGTCTCCTCCCAGCTCCGACAAATTAGGTTTCTGTGATTCTACATCTCTTATCTCCTGTGAGTTCTCCTGCTGTCTTCTCCACGTAACCAGAAGGTGGACCACCCACCAGAAAACTGCTTTCCCATCCTGCTCCCACCCCACCCGCACCGCCCAATCCCGGCTCTGTAGGGCCGCTGTTCCCAGGCAGGTGAAAATCTAGGGCAGGTCTCGGGACTTGTCTGGTCACTGTCAAATAATGAAAGTCCCCAGTCACTTTGGGTCAGGGAAACGGCCTCATTTTACTGTGTCCGGTTCACTGGGAGAATCACAATGACAAGCCCAACCCGCGTGCCCCACCCCCCGGCCCCCGCCCTGCTCCACCCCACAAGGTGCACCCCAGGAGCGGTGGCTCTCAGCAGTTGACCCTACTTGTCTGCGCTCCCCAAGTCTCTCTTCATTCCCAGCCATTCTGTCAGCAGTTTCTCCTCTTTTATAGGCTGGGGAGGAGGGAGCTGAGTTAATGGTTTCATAACCTGTTTTCTGGCATTTCCTTTACAAGTTCTGAAAGGGCGGGGGGGGGGGTAGCTGTTGTCTCTCCTGGCACTTTGTTTTGTTTTTTTTTTTTAATTTTTTTTTTCAACATTTATTTATTTTTGGGGCAGAGAGAGACAGAGCATGAACGGGGGAGGGGCAGAGAGAGAGGGAGACACAGAATCTGAAACAGGCTCCAGGCTCTGAGCTGTCAGCCCAGAGCCCGACGCGGGGCTCGAACTCACGGACCGCCGGTCCGTGAGATCGTGACCTGGCTGAAGTCGGACGCCCAACCGGCTGCGCCACCCAGGCGCCCCTCTCCTGGCACTTTGTAAGAGAAGTTTCCTCCGGCCCTGGCCAGAGCTGAGACAAAAAGCATCCTATGTTAACCTTTGTTCTGTGAATGGTGGACCAAGTGTCACGAAGGCCCTGGCTTAGAAGAGAAGAGGAGGAAGAGGAAACAGCTTGTGGTCCCCAGAGGAAAAAATCCTCCTTGGGTGGGGACAGGGGAACAGGCCAGAAGCAAAGCCCTGGGTTTGCTCCCGTGTTGGGAGACGGGACGTCCCACCCCGAGCCTGCCCATAAGGGGGACACCAGTGTCCCTGTGGCATACAACAGCCGTACGGCCAGTGTGACTCTGATGGTGCTTGGCGCTCGGACAGGCGGGGTCCCGCCACCTCGCTGGATCTGCCTTCCACTTCCTGCGACGACCCTGCAGCGTTCTGGAATGGGGGCGCTGGGCCAGGGTGAGGTTGCCATACACCCCCACCCGTGCCTCGCCGGAGCCACCACCCTTCCCTGTCCCTGTGGGCAGTTTCCTTGCCTTGGGAGGGGGGTGGGGCTCCACCATGTTCGCTTGGACGCTGGCATCTGTGACTCCCAAGCTATTGGGAGGTCAGGCGTGGGCGTGTGAACTATGACTAATCAATTCAATGGACTACAGATTTTATACATACCCAAGCATTTCACACCCACTGGGTTCGCTGAAAATTACAAATTCTGATGTTATCAAGTGTGGCACGGATGAGGAACAATGGGGGCTTGTTTATCTCCAAACTTGTACAATTTGGGGCCCTTCTTTATTAAAGAATACAAAATGAGGCAGGGTCTTGGAAGGGACCTGAGCTTAATTATGCTTCATCAGCCTCCAGGTCCCTCTGCTTCTGGAGTATGGAAACTGGAATTACCCTTTTTGGACAGGGATGCGGTGACATCTGGGGAAACAAAAGAGGTGCATTCCCCATGAACCAGGAGGTCAAACCCTCCCTTTGGGAAGAAATCCCCAGCAGGTAACTAAAGAGGCACATACAAGAATGTTCTTGGCAATGCAACGGCAGAAAGCAACAATCGAAAATAGCAAAATGTCCATGAACAGCAGACGGGATAAACAGTAGCAACCTGTGTAAGCCTCAAAACAACTTTGTATGAAAAGCCTGCTGCAGTGGGATAGGTAATATGTGTGTGTGTGTGTGTGTGTGTGTGTGTGTGTGTGTGTGTGTTGCGTGTGTATGTGTGTGTGTTCTTATTTCACTTTATGAAAAGTGAAAACTTAAAATAATGCCATGTGTAATCTGCCCATAGTTAGGTATGCAGTGAAGGTCTAAATAAACCCTGCTCCGGGGTAATGAACACTACTACATTTAGCCTCGAGATTGCCCCAAGGACGGAGGGAAGAGAAGATAATGGTGGAGTTTCCAGTGGGCGTGGTGCCATCTGAAAAGCTTTATTTCCCTCATACTAAAAGAAAATAAGGCCAACTATTAAGATTTGACAAACTGGAATGATAATTATATGGGTGCCGTTCCTGTAATATGAAATATTTCTTGACGTTTGTTTCTTAAAAAATTTAAGTCTACATAACATAAAGTCAACCATTTTAATATATATATATATATATATTAATTAATTTATTGTTTTTGACAACGAGAGAGACAGAGCATGAGCAGGGGAGGGGCAGAGAGAGGGGGAGACACAGAATCCGAAGCAGACTCCAGGCTCTGAGCTGTCAGCACAGAGCCCGACGCGGGGCTCAAACCCGTGAACCTCGAAATCAAGACCTGAGCCGAACGAAGTCAGACCCCCAACCGACAGGTGCCCCCAAATTACCCATTTTAAATTGACCAGTTCAGTGGCATTTAATACACTCACGTCGTGCAACCACCCCCTCTAACTTCAAAACATTTTCACCACCACAAAAGGAAACCGGGCCCCTTATCCCTCTCATCTCAGTCCCTGGAAAACCACCAGTTTGTGCTCTGTCTCTATGGGTTTACCTATTCTGGATATTTTATATAAATGGAAGCATACATACGTGACCTTTCTTGTCTGGCTTCTTTTACTTAGCATTGTGTTTTCAAAGTTGATCACCTTTGTAGTATGTATCAGTATTTTTTGTTCCATTCTATGGTTGAATAATACTCTACTGTATGGATATATCACAATTTGTCTCTCCAGCCATTGCACTGGGGCTGTTTCCACCTGTTGGTTATTGTGAACAGTGCCTCTAAGAACATGCGTGTACGTGTACCTGTTCAGGTCCCAGCTTTTAATCACCTTGGTTAAAAACCTAGGCATGGAATTGCTGGGTCAAATGGTAATTTTTTTTTTTTTTTCAGGAACTACCAAACTGTTTTCCAGAAGCAGATGAGCCATGTTACATTTCCATCAGCAATGTGTGAGGGTTCTAATTTCCTCACATCCTGGCCAGCACTTGCTATTTCCTTCTTTCTTTTTTAATAATAATCACCATAATTTCATGTGAAATTGTACCTCATTGTGGTTTTTATCTCATTTTCCTAATAATGAATGATGCTGAGCATCTTTCCATGCGCTCCTTGGCCGTTTGTACAGCTTCTCCGGAGGAATGCCTACTCAAGTTTGTTGCACATTTTCTAACTGGGTTGTGTGTCCTTTTGGATAGAGGTTGAGAGAGACCACTGAGGCACCCTAGGTCTCTCAGGAAGTTGGGGGGAAAGGAGGGAGGTGAGGGAGCAGGGCAAGGGTCGAGGAGAAAAAAAAAATCACTTCTCAGCCGAGAGGAAAGTTCCAAGCAGGAAAGAATTATTTCTTCCTGAAGCCCCTACTATGTCAGGTCACAAAACCGCCCCGGGAGGAGTAAATTTCCACTAATCCATGGTTCTGAGATTTCCCACCTCCAGCCTTCCGCTTTCACTTGGTGGGTTTTAGCAGTGGGGTATCCTCCTGTCCCCACCCAGCAGATCGCCCTGTTTGGCTCTGCCTGGTTGGGCGGTTCCTACCCTCGGGAGCACTCCTTCCCCTAAGCTGTGATACCGAGAGGAGGCATTGGGAGGCTTGTCCCCTCGGTGAGGCCAGCACCCCTCCACCGCCACCTGCCACCCCCTGCGGCCACCTGAGCCCATTCTTGTCAGGGCGGCAGGAGGATGGGGACCCGGTCTTCTGCCTGGAGCTCAAGTAACACACTCTTTCCTGATTCTTGTTTTAGTGTTCCTCGAAGAGCTACAAAAGCAGAATCAGCCACTCATGAGGGCAATGTAAGAGACACTAAGGAGACCTTTTGCTGCTTAAAAATCTCCCTTGCCCCATCACACCTCAGCATCAGCCCTCATCTCTTTTGGTTATGAAACTCCTGCCTTTGTAAAGAGTAGCCTCTGAAGGAACCACCCAATACTTATTCTCAAGCCGCAGGTCTATATGCTCTTCAGAAATCCAGCGTTTGGCAAGCACAGGCTGACTGCTGAGGAGAAGCACTCAGATGAGCCATCTGGAAAAAGAATGTTCCAGGGGATGCAAGCCCCTCCCCTCTGGGCCTATTGTAGGTAGGGCTGGGCTTAGTGGTGTCCAGAGTTCCTTCTAGATGTCACTTCCTTGATTCTGGCCAGCTCCAGGTTTTGAAGTCATTCTGGATACATCCAGGTTTGGGCTCAACCCAAGTCACACAACTGCAAGGATACGGTGCCCCAGGGAACCTCAGCCCCCTTGGCCCCTTCCTCCACCATCTCCACGGAGACCAGAACCTGCTCCCTTTGCTGTTCACACCCTCCTGCCTCCAATCAGACAGAAAGAAGCCGGGGTCCCGTTTATTTTTACACAGTCAGGTGTGGGCAGTTTCTTTTTCGACCGACTTTCCGGGCGGCCACTTCTGAGATTGGGGTGCAGGGAAGGAGTCTCTGTGACCTCAACGCACCACACCCACAGAGTAAACACACCATGCCCTCTCCCAGGTAAGGGGCCGCAGCCCCTGCGGAGGTTAGGCTGAGGGCGGTCGGAACTTCCCCACAGGGTGATCACTTTACCAGAAGCCTAGAGTAGGAAGCGCTCTCCGAAGCCGCCGGCGGCGGAGGCTGTGCGGCTCGGGCTTAAGGAACGGCCAGCCGCGGGTGCAGCGGGGTTCCCGCTGCTCAAGGTCAGCCGAGGCACAGGACCGCTCAAGGCCAGTCCCTCTCTCTTCCCCCCACCCGTCGCGCAGGGCAGAACGACTGCAGCGGAGCAAACCACGCCTGTTTATTTCCCCGATTAAAGTTGTGGCAAGTACGGCCACTCGCCAGAAACTTTCAAAAGCCAGAAGAGAATAATCCAGATTCTGCCCCTCCTACGACACCAACCCAATCTCCAAACCTCGGCTGGTAACACGTACTCGGGTTTCTTTTGATTTTTTTTTTTTTTTGTTTTTAAACGAAATCCTAACCCAGGGAAAAGCTGGACGCTTCTACAAGGACGTCGCCCTCCAGGAAGGGCATACTCGGCGCGGCACCTGTGAAGCGGTTTGGGAGCGCAGCTCTGGAACGGGCGCGCTACAAGTGGACCCGGGGCCTGTTTCCAACATCTGACCCATCCTGGGAATTTGGTTTTTCCACCGAGGTCCTGGGGACTGTTTACCCCATTGCCCTTGGCTAGAGGGGGTCAAACGACTGGAAGGTGGGAGGAGAGAGACTTTTTCCCCACTGTGGCCTCGCTACCCAGGTGCTCCGGGGACCCGCGCAGCCACCACCATTCCGCCCCTTCCCTAGCACAGGCGCGGGCGCGCCGGCGACTCACAAACTCTAAGATGAAGAGCAGGTCCGGGAAGGTGGTGAAGACCGCGAAGCCGCTGGGCAGGGTACTGCCACCCGACGCCGCTGCGGGGGCCATGCCGGCGTGCTGGCGTCGGCCTCGGGTCTGGACGCGCGCGGCTCCGGCTTTGCACTGACCGCTAGCTCGCTCTGCGGAACCCAGTGGCCCGGGCGCCCCCGCGCGCGGGTTAAGAGTAGGGAGCCCGGGGTCGAAAAGGGAGGAGCCCTGGTCACCGCCCGCCCCGTCCCCGCCCAGGTCCCCGGTGCGCGCCGCGGGCGCCGCCCTGCCCCACCTGGAGAGCGCGCCGCGGGCTTGCGGAGCTGGAGGCGGGAGCCTGACTCCTGCGACCCACTCCGGCGCCACCCCCCACCCGGAGGGGGACAGAGCCACTTTGGCGAGGCGCTTTGCACGCTTTGCACGTGGTCACCATCCCTTGAGAAAAACAACCGTCAATAACTAGGCCCCGCAAACTTCCCATTGTGACACCCCTAGGGCCACCTCTGCTTTACCTGTTCTTAAGTTGGTGTCCTTCATCTTACCTCTCGTTCAGGCTCAAGGTGGGAAGAGTAACCCTCGGCTGCAGGCTGGCGGTCTGCAGGGGCGTCGAGACCAGCTCTCCCACCCACCCCTTCTCCCGTCTGAGCGTAGGAGGCTGCTCTCCGCCCGTGTGACCCCTGGGGGAGGGCTGCTGGTGGTGGTGCCGGGGCAAGTCCGCATTGAATTTAAGGACAGAAAGGAGCCCTTTAGAGCAAATTTATCCCCTTCTCTCGGAGCAGGTATCCCGGGGCTCTGTGGGTGGGAGGACTCCTCCTCCCCATGTCCTCTGACTGCCTGGATTGTGTGTGTGTGTGTGTGTGTGTGTGTGTGTGTGTGTGTGTTTCTGGATTATGATTTACTTATTTATTTACTTATTTATTTATTTACTTATTTATTTATTGCCTTTATTTTAAAACAGGTATCAGACTCCAGTAGTTGCCCATTTATTTTAATTTAGATACTGAGTGTTCTTCTCCAAATCCCAAAGCCCAAAATCTGCTGGCAGTTCAGGACGTGGCTCCAGCTCAGACTTCCCGGTGCGTCACCCACAGCAGATAGCAGGGCACAGGGCTCCCTCTTCCCGGTGGGACCTTCCGTCTTTCCCCTCTATACAGCTTTTTCTCCCAGTCCCTACGGGGAGAAGTAAATTCTTGGACACACTTTCCAAAGCAAAAAGCCATGCCCATGAGCTGTTCATTCTGACTATTCATGGAGAGACACCAGGCAATTGAAATGAGAAAATCCCACTGTGCCCCTGTGAGCCTTGGGGCTGCTGACTTTGGTGGCTTGAGTCCCAGGGTGCCATTGTGGGTCCGCCAGGTCCCCCAGGGCCAGGACCTCTCCTGGCCAAGGTCAAGAAGAGGCTTTGACCTCTCTGAACTTCTGACCTCTCTGAACACCTCATCTTACCCGTAGTCCTTTGCTTGATGTTTATTTTCCTGACCACACTCTACCTTCTGCAGGGCGTCCGCCACCCCCATCCCCCATCTGCCTGCTTCCTTCCCTGTTGTATCATATCTTTGGTGCCTAGCCAAGAACCCAGCCCATGGTAAGCGCCCCAAAAATGTTTATCCCATGCCAGGATGGACCCAGCCTTCTCTGTGCTGACTGCCCAAGGAGGAAATGAAATGACTCTGAACATAAAGAGTATCAGTAAGTAGAGACAGGTCTGTCTTCATTTCGCAGCAGAGCTTCTGGAGGGTGCTTTGAGCCGCTTGCTGATGGTTTAGGTGGTTCATATTTATAAGAAGCCCAGGACATACTTTGGTTCCCAGCAGGGTATGAAAAAACAACCTCGGTCACTAATAACTCACTGCAATGTCTGTGGTCGTGGCACAGTGGGTGTGAATGTGGGGGTCAGTCTGGGTAGAACTGGGGCTTCTGTCAAAATAGTAACATGGCCTAGAGTGGGTTTCTGCAAAGTAGAAAATGACAATTGCGACACCATCCTGGGGGCACAGGAGGTTACTTCCAGCCTGTGTGCCAGGGGAAGGAATCGGGAGGAAGGTGAGGGACATTTTTAGGGAAAGATTCATGGGACAGGAATTGCCAGTAAGCAATGTGATTTGCTGTTGAAGACTTAGAATGACTCCTGTTTTACTGATGAAGTATGGAGGCTCAGAGAAGTTAATAGCTGCCCAGGGCCACACGGCTGGTGACTGGTAGAACTCAGCCTTGAACCTGAATGATGCTGTGTCTCCAATGCTGCAAACATTTGATTAAGACAATACTTAAGATGGGCAATTGCCAACCAAATGCCATGCTCCATGCAGGCACCCAAATCCAGTCTTAGTGGTCATCTTGAGTGTGGCAGTGTGCACCTATTCCCTGGGGGATCTCTGCCTGTCTGACAGGGCTCTGGACTTTTCCTCCCTGACTGGATATACAACAATGGAAGTCCTGATCCGGGTTTATGGATAGAAAAGCTGGATGAAGGTTGGAATTCAGAGAGCTCCCCTGGGCCAGCACTTATCTCAAGGGATTTTATTTTCATAGTCACCCCACCGCCCCACATTTCCACCCGTGGCATGAAGCAATGAGGGCAGCTCCTGGGCGGAGGAATTAATGGCAGTCACAGCTGCCTTGGCCCCAGGAGAGCAGAGGGAGCTATCATTGCTGATGGCCTACTAAGCGCCCAGCCCTGCCATGTGCACGTTGCCCACTTGACCTCCATTTGACCCCACCGAGCCCTTCCAGTAGGTGTCATCCCACTATAAAAGCTCAGAGTGGACAGGAAATGTGCCCAGACCACACGGAAGGCAGCTGGACCTCCTGACTCTAGAAGGCAGACTGTCCCCACTACCTCCACGCCTACTGAATAAAATCGACACATTTCGAAACTAGAGGTGGCAGTTGCCCATCAGAGAGCTGTCCTTTGGTGGGCAGATGGGCACCTGTGCTCCGTTGCCTCCAGTGACAACAAACCGCAGCCTGTGATCTCTTTTGTTTGCTCCCAACCTCTTCTAGGTCCATGTTTCCTAGCGCCAGGGAGACGTGGTGGTCCCCCACCACCTGAGAGAGTCATCGCCAGGCTCTGAGATTCTGAGCACAAAGCAGGGGCTGGCATTGTCTAGTTGTCAAGGGTGCAGGCATGGAGGGTGGACTGTCTTTAAAGAGGAGGGATAGAGGGGCGCCTGGGTGGCTCAGTCGGTTGAGCGTCTGACTTTGGCTCAGGTCATGATCTCATGGTTCAGGGATTCGAGCCCCGCGTCGAGCTCTGAGCTGACAGCTCAGAGCCTGGAGCCTGCTTCGGATTCTGTGTCTCCCTCGCTCTCTGCCCTCCCCTTCCGGTGCTCTCTCTCTCTCTCTTTCAAAAATAAACATCAAAAAATTTTTTTAAAAAAGAAGGGAGGTAGAGTCCCTGCTCCCTATGTGACTTCCACCCAAAGGGACCTCATTACATTCAAAGTAATGTAATGGACTGGGCCAGCACTGGGCGCCTTTCCTGTCCCTGCAGGCTCCACCCCGAGAGGTGGCATGCCGGCCAGTTGCCCCACAGCCAGGGTGCGGTGGACACAGCCTCCCCTTTCTGAGCACCTCTTGGGTGTCCTGAAGATGTAACAGTAGAGTGGATAAAGGCCCCTACCCTCGGTCGTCCCATTAATACCAGTTCAGTAAGCACTGGGCAACAGGGATAGCATGGGAGCAGGGCAGCCATGACCCCTGCCCTTTTGAAGCTTCTGTAGCACAGGGGACAGACCAGCCAAACGCCGCATGATAAATGTGTCATGAAGTTTGGGGCTGGAAGGACGGTGCAGGGAGCCCCAAGAGCACGTGCCAGTGCCGCCTGGCTTGGCCTGGGGGTCAGGGGAGCTGGTGAAGGAGTGAGTGAGGTAGGCGGAGGGGAAGAGAGCTTCTCTGCTGAGGAACAGCGGGTGCCAGGCCCCTGGCTGTTTCCTGGAGGGGTCGCAGGCACTCTCTGACACTGACAGGGCTGTAGGTAAAAATAAGGAAATCCGTAAGACGAGTCCAAGGTACTCAGGTAGGCACAGGAGGTAGAATGCGAACAGCCACAGGAGTCCAAGGCAGAGGGAAATCGGCACAGGCAGCAAGTTCTGGAAGAGGAAGGCGGGACGGAAGCCAACAAGGGAGTGAGGAGAGAGCCCCTGCGGAGAAGAAGGGGAAGAGGGCAGGCTAAGGGAGCATCAAGAATGAGTCCTGTGAGGCCCGTTGAGTCCTTTGATTTCCGTGGGGAGCGGGTCGGCGCTTGGGGCAGAGCTGGTAAGGCCAAGGGCAGGCTGGGCATCGGAGAAAAGAGGCAAAATTCAGAGGGTCGAAAGCATACATCAAGCTTCATCATTTCCTCCCGCTCAGCCCAGAGAGTGACTGGGCTCATTGTCTCTGCCCCTTAGTGGGACTGGAGCCTGCACCTCTCCATGAGAGCTCACAATCTGCCTGGGCAGTTGCACCCAGAATTTGGCCCAAGTTGCCTGAAATATCAGTGAACTTCAGGTGCACAGAACAGGGCTGGGCCAGTGGCTCTTTGGAATGTCGTCTCGGCAGGTCCGGGGCTGGCCTGCTCCCAGCTTAGCACTTCCTTCGAGGTTCCACTTACAACACCCCTCCGATAGCCTTTGCCACACAACGTGTTTCTTAGACGGGGAAGCAGTTGTTGAGTAAATATCAGAATTGGGCAGATGCCTCCCAGAACAACCTTGTTCCCCAGGCTTTTTACTCTCAAGCTCACTTCCACCGCGGGTCTTTCTCCAAAGTCCTCCCCATGGGAAATAATCCCCTCCTGCATGACCAGGACCCCACCTTCTAGAGAAGCTGCTTGCCCTCCAGCCTTTGAGACAGTGAAGGAAACCTTTAAGCTCCCCCTGGCTGTGTCAATGGGTCCTGACTTGCTATCTCCCGTTAGCATTTCTGTTTTCCGTTGGGAAAAAAATATGCTTACAGATAGAAAACGCAGAAAAGAGCATTGTACTAATACCCCTTGATTCTTCTAAATCAAGGCAACTATTCTCATTTCCGCATCTTATCTCCTAGAACTCATGAAGAAGCAGACTTTTACCCCTTGGAGTTTCTATTTCCATGTAGCGACTTGTCTATTCGTCCAGCTTCAAACGTACCTTCCCAGTGAGAGGCTCAAGTGTCTGGGCACAGGTAACCAGGCAGGAAAGGGAGGTAGGTGTGGGAGCCTCGGTGGTGGAGGTGAAGCCAATGAACTGCAAGCCATCAAGGCCTTAGTGAAGGCCAGTGTGAATTTTCTTCTGGACAAAGAGAGGGGAGTCCAGCATGTGCTCTTGTTCCTTCAGCCTTTGGAATGCTTGATCAGTACCCACTCCTCAGAACAGAGCCAAAAGAAACAGGGGTCTAGGGACCAGCCCAGAGGTCTCAGAATTGGCTTAGGGACCCTGGAGATCTGGAAGATCATGAGATCACAAAATACAATAAAATCATAAAACGTCAACTGAGCAGAATATGAAACTTGGTGCAGAAGAAGAATGAATATTCTTTTTTTAAGAATTGTTTTTATTAAAAAAATTTTTTAACATTTACCTAATTTTTGAGAGACAGAGAGAGACACAGTATGAGTGAGGGAGGGGCAGAGGGAGGGGGAGACAGAATCCGAAGCAGGTTCCAGGCTTTGAGCTGTCAGCACAGAGCCTGACGCGGGACTCAAACCCACGAACTGCGAGATCATGACCTGAGCGGAAGTTGGATGCTTAACCGACTGAGCCACCCAGGCACCCCAGAAGAATAAATGTTCTTATGGAGAATAGTAGGAACTTGTAAATTCATTTCTGGGTGCCCGGTGCTTAGCCCAGTGCCTGGTGCACGGGAGGGGCAGTGAGTGTTTGTCGGACAGGGAGAGAGGGTGGGGGAAGGGGAGAGAAGGAAAGGGAGAGGGAAAATTTGGCATTCAGGCAAGCTTCTGGAAAGCAGGGGAACCTCAGACCCCACTGAGCTGTTTTGCTTGTTCCCAACTTCTTCTAGGTTCCACTGGTGTTCCATTGGTTTCTTCCACTTGCCATCCTTGACACAAAGTGTGTCCTTTGGGTAAACTGATTCCTATCATGACAAACAGACCAGTTTTTCCAGCTCTTGGCTGCCCTGGGTCTTTATGACTCAGAGCAACCAAGACCTTGGAAGGCAGAGAGGGGATCTGCTGCTTCCTCACCCTGATGACAGACGAGGAGGCTCCAGAGAGGTGCATGCCGGAGGTGTGCAGGAAACAGCCTGGCTGAAACAATGGGCTGCAGCCACGGCTTATGGGGAGGAGGGCTGGACCCTTGTCTGACCAGCCCAACTGGCTTGGGGAGTAGTCGTGACTGTGCGGTGCTCGCCATTACATCCTGGGAGATGGTTCAGACCCCATCATCGCTGCATCACCTCCCTGACTCAGCTCCTCAAAAACCCATCACCGCCCAGACCTCACCATTTCCCCAGACCCCATCGTCTCTCAGATCCATCATCTCCCCTAAACCCCATAAACATCAGGCAGACCAGGATCTAGGTATTATCAGTTTGTCTGAGACACGGCATCCTCTCCCCACCTCGTCTCACCTCTCATCAGTTGCTCAGAGGGGGCAGCTCTATGGGAAAGGATGAGCCAGTCTCAAGATGTCCACTCAGCATAAGACAAGTCACCCAGATACACAAGGTCTGTGTTCCCAATGTAGATAGGATGCCATGCCAGTGCCAGAAAAGAGAGTAGACATCCATGTGCTAACATAGGAAGATGGCCAAGAGAGTCTCTTTTGGAGGTGAAAAGAGGAAATTGCAGGTGATGCATAAAGCATAATTCATGTTGTTCCTTTAAGAACGTATAAATTTGTAAATGCAGAGATAAATAAGTACCTGGAAGGACAGAAGTTACACTTTCCACGGTGGTTCCCTTTGGGGGCAGAATTGGTGGGTAAGGGTGAGATGGGGCTGGGGTAGGAGAGAGACATCACTTTTTTCTTAAATCGTGGACATAGCAAATGAACTTGTAATTGGAAAACCCATTAAAGGAAAGCACGTCTTGGCTCTAGCCTGCTGACCCGTGGAGGTCTCTGTGTGGAGGTCTCTATGTGGAGGTCTCTGCCACATTGGGAACTCCTGCATGCTGCAGAGCCAGATAGCTGGGGGCAGGATCTCAAAGCTCCCCACTTCTAGAAACGTCATTGTTTTCTCCCTACCCTCAAATGGCCGCAACCTCTGACAGGCTGGAGGTGTGGCTGGACAGGGCTGGTTGCACATCTGAGGTCAGGGATGGGGAGGCATGCCCTGGAGGCCCCTGGCCGATGAACACCACACGCTCTCTGCTTGCTTGGGCTGCCAAGGTCAAGGTCTTGGTCAAGGTCAAGGTCTGCTTGCTTGACCTGCCAATGTCTTGCTTGGGCTGACCAGGTCATCTGGTCGTTACAGCCCTCTTGCCTTGGGGTTTCCTTCCCACAAGAAGAAACCGAACATTCCGGCATCTGACCTTCTGAACTTTGGTCTCTGCTTTTCTCTTCTGCAGATTGCCTCCCACAAAGATGGCCATGGCTGGGGTCAAGGCTGTGCCCCTAATGTTATCACAAACGTCATCCTCCCTCTGGTCCCATGTTGAATATACAACATTTAATGAGGGACCTTGGAGAGTCCTCCGATTATGGTTAGTGCACTTGAGACTTGGGTTAAAAATCTCCCTTCTGCTATTTCCTCACTGTTCAACTTCAGACAAGTTACTTGATTTCTGTGCTTTGGTTTCCTTGTCTATAAAATGGCAATAGTGATCCGTCTCTCACAGGGCTGTGTGTGGATTAAGTGAGATGATGTGTGTTGAGTGCTCTCAGCGCCTGTCATGAGATAAACTTCAAGATGGGAAAGCTGGTATTAATCTGTGCTCACACAATCCCCCTGGGTTCATCACCGACCTGTGTGTGCCTTTCACATACCTTCACTCTTAGACGTTTTCTCCCCTACTTAGCTGCAGATGCCATTGGAGAACGTTCTGGCTCTCCTCACACACCTGCCTCACCGCCTCATTTCCTGGCAGTCACCTCCCGGGCCTGAGGCAATTTCTGTTCCTTGTTCTTACAGCAAGTAGAAGTTTCTGTTCTAGTCCCTGCAGGAGCCACCAACCATGAATTCCTCTAACTCAGAAGATGGGAAGGCCACGAGAGCCAATCCCACGGTCAGCAGGTGATGAACAAAAAAACCCAAAGGATGACAATGTGTGAGTGTCACTGCTGCCTAACTTTGAGCTCTTTTAAAAAAATTTTAAGTTATTTTGAGAGAGAGAGAGAGAGAGAGAGCGCGCGCGCGTCAGGGGAGAGGGGCAGAGGGAGAGAGAGAGAGAATCTTAAGCAGGCTCCACGGTCAGGGCAGAGCCCGACTCAGGGCTCCATCCATGACCGTGAGATCATGACCTGAGCCGAATTCAAGAGTCAGATGCTCAACCGACTGAGCCACCCAGGTGACCCCAAGGTTGTGAAGCTTTGTCCTATGTTTTCTTCCAAGAGTTTTATGTCTTACATTTAGATCCTTGATCAGTGTGATATGGTGTCATGTAAGGGTCCACTTACATTCTTTTATACAGAGACATCCAGTTTCCCAAGCACCGTTTGTTGAAAAGACTGTCCTTTCCCCATTGAATGGTCTTGGCATTCTTGTCAAAAGTCATTGGACCACAAATGCAGGGGTTTAAATCTGGGCTCTCGATTTTATCCCATTGGTCTATGTGTCTGCATTTTTGCCAATATCACACTACTTTGATCACTGTAGCTTTGCAGTAAGGTTTGAAATCAGGGAGTGAGTCCTCCAGTTTTGTTTTGTTTTTTTTCAAGATAGCGTTGGCTATTTGGGGATCCTTGAGATTCTATATGAATTTTCGGGTAGGTGTTTCTATATCTAAAAAACAACATTAGGATTTTGATAGGAATTGCATGGAGTCTATAGGTCACTTTGGGTAGTACTGACATTCTAACAATATCAAGTCTTCTAATTTATGAACACAGGACTTGTTTCCATTTATTTATGCCTTTTTCACTTCTTTCAGCCATGTTTTTAGTTTTCATTGTGCAAGACTTTTACCTCCTGGGTTATGTTAATGCCTAAGTATTTTATTCTCCTTGATGCTTTTGTCAACGGAATTGCTTTTGTAATTTCCTTTGCGGATTGTTCGCTGTTCATGTACAGAAATGCAACCGATTTTTGTGTGTTGACTTTGGATCCTGCTACTTTTCTGAATTCACTTTTTGAGTTCTAATAGTTGTTTTTGGTGGAATCTTCAGGGTTTCCTACACATAAGATCATGTGGTCTACAGAGATAGCATTGCTTCTTTTTTTTCCAATTTGAATACTGTGCTGGTGGTTACTATTTTTACAATTCTGAAAAAGGTCACCACATGGCAAGTGTTGTCCTGAGTTTCTCATGCGTTTTAACTGCTACTCCATTTGTGTTGATGGCTATAGGCTTAGAGCAATTTTACTGCTTTCTTTTGTTGATTGCTTTGCTCCTATGTCAGGGCATATTTGCACTTTGTTATGGTCTTTCTGTCACCAAATACTTGCATGGGAAAGCAGGGATAATCAGGTGGCTGGTCACCAAAAACCTTGCAACCCTCGGCTCAAAAGCCCGCAAGTCAGGGCCTTTGCCTTCCCTCCACCTGGAGGGCTCAGTCCCATCATCTCCTCTTAGACCTTCCCTACGGTTCCCCCGATCCCAGGTGCCCCTTCCTCCCCACATCACTTATTATGTCTCCCTGATCATGTCTCATGGAACTTTCTTTAACAGAAAATTGTCCAATAAGCCCTTGTTTAATGAATACTTGCCCTCTGGAATGCCTGCCTTGTTCTCTGAGCCCAGAATAACGCTGGCATGGAGAAAGTCCTCAAAAATAGTTGTTGAGCGAGTAAATGAATCCCATAAGGTGATATAGTGAGATCCTTTGAGAAATAGGAAGCCACTCTAACTCATCAAGCGTTGCTGGTCCTCGTTGTTTCTATGGACGAGAATTAATCTGTGGTGGGCACCTGATGCTGAGGGCTCGGAGCCAGCGCCGTGGCTGTGTCCTGGGATGGAGACCCACAGGTCTGTGGGCAGGGGCAGCAAGCACCACGTCCTGAACTGTCCAAGCTCTGGTTCGTGATCTGCTCTGCCTACATGATGCTGTGCTACTTTCTTAATTCCCCGATCAACACCCTCCTTTTTTCTATCAACGCACAGTGCAAATGTCTTCTCCTTCAAGGAGAATTCCTTCAGTCGGCTCTCATTTTGCCCTCGATGTCTGATGTGGTGCCCACAGGCCTTTGCACGGTGACTAGAACCTTCCTCGCCCTTCTCTGTCTCTGTGCATTTGCCTTTCCCCCTCTCTTCCACTTAATGCATCTCGACTCCAGGTACCACCTGCGTGGCCCCCACTAACTCTCCTTCCTGCACCCCCAAGGGCAGCTCCTTCCCAGAGCTCTCGTGGTGCTTTAGTTACCCAGCCTCTCTCCTACAGTAAGTATTTGTTATCCCATGGGAAGGGCCTGGGAACTTCTCAAGGAAAGAACAATCTTAGTCGTCTTTCTTTCCTTAAGGCCTAGAGCATACATGTTTGGGAAACAAGGGAATGACTGAGTCCGTGAATGAATGAGCGACTGAGTGAATGCATGGTCGGTCCTTCCTGGCTGTCATGGCGAGCATATGGTGGTTCTGACACAGGACTTGCAGGGGATAGATATGGATGGGCAGCAACGTGTGTCCTTTGCGGCTGACCTTGGAAGCAGCCTACTCACTCTCAGCCCCGACTTGCTTTCTTCTTTACTCGAGACGCTGAGTGTAGGGGGGGTCCTGGGTCCCCATAAGCTGCCCGGCATCTTCCCAGGCCCCGTGCTTCCCAGCCTCTCCTGGGTCAGAAAGCATTTGGTGCACTGGTCTCTTAGCAAATTTAAAGATTATTTTGATGGTGAACCCAATACACTCACAGTCGGTTAGATGAAAAGCGGAATCTTTGGTCACTTGCACCTCCAAACTGGAGAAGGCCTACTCACGGCAACTAATGGGACAGAGCATGGAGCTGAGAGGGCAGTTTTTTTGGATCAAAAGCCCACGGGCAGCTTCTGGACAGCAGGGGCCGTCCAGAGAGCCCAGGAGATACAAGGGGAGGTGGCTAAACTTCTCTAATGGGGAATTTCTGAGGGTGGTGTCTGTTGATTTTCATTCGAACGGCTTTTTAGAGCCTTTTGTTGGTGAAAGCCCCCTTTAAGGGGAGCTGATGTCTCGGTAGCAGCGTCAGTGAGATTCGGTAGAACCCGTCAATGAGGAGCATGTTCCCTGCAGAGCTCAGAAAGGACTGCAAGAAGTCGGACTTGGTGTCCTTAGTGAGTGCTAGCAAATCTCCGGGGAGGAGGATGTTATCGGTGCGATGTCACAACTGGCCGAAGGTGGATGCTGGAAAGATCTTGCTTGTGAAGACTGCTGGATGGCAGAGCTGTTGCCGTGCCCCACGGGTGTGGGGCTGTGTCCCCTCGCAGCGTTTTAAAACGTAGATTTTAGGGGCACTTACGTGGCTCAGTCGGTTGGGCGCCCGACTTTGGCTCGGGTCATGATCTCGCGGTCCGTGAGTTCGAGCCCCGCGTCCGGCTCTGTGCTGACAGCTCAGAGCCCGGAGCCTGTTTCAGATTCTGTGTCTCCTTCTGGCTCTTCCCCTCCCCCACTCACGCTCTGTCTCTGTCTCTCTCAAAAATAAATAAACATTAAAAAAATTAAAAAAAAAACAACATAGATGTTATTATTATTCAGGTACAGCGAGGCCAAAAGATCCGTTTTCAGAGTGCCGTTGAAAAGACAGTTTGCTACTCACAGTTCCCAAGAGAAGTTACATAATTTTTTTAAAGTTTATTCTTTTTTTTTTTTTTTTAAGAGAGAGAGACAGGGCGTGAGCAGGGGAGGGGCAGAGAGAGAGGAAGACGCAAAATCTGAAGCAGGCTCCAGGCTCTGAGCTGTGAGCACAGAGCCTGATGCGGGGCTCAAACTCACTAACCACAAGATCATGACCTGAGCTGAAATTGGATGCTTAACCGACTGAGCCACCCAGGCGCCCCTGAAGTTACATAATTTTTTAAAGCAAATTTTGGATTTTCAATTGAGTCAGATTATGGATCATTGTTTCAATTTAATTATACATATGTATATGTCTACGTGTATAATCTATTATTTTTTTAATGTTTATTTTTGAGAGAGAGAGAGACAGAGCATGAGACTGGGAGGGGCAGAGAGGGAGGGAGGCACAGAATCCGAAGCAGGTTCGAGGCTCTGAGCTGTCAGCACAGAGCCCGACGCGGGGCTTAAACCCATGAACTGTGAGATCACGACCTGAACCAAAGTCGGACGCTTAACTGACTGAGCCACCCAGGCGCCCTTAAGTGTATAATTTAATTATATAAATATTAAATGGATCCAGGTTTCTTTCTCTGTCTCTTTCTCTCTCTCTCTCTCTTTTTTGTGGCAGGGTGGGAGGGAAATTTCTAGCAGCCTAAAGTGTGGTTTTTGGTTTTTGTCTCTGATAACTGATCATTTGGACCTTCTAGGAGGTTACAGGGAAAGGAGGGGAAGAGGTGTCCCCTCCCAGAGGTCAGGGTTTGCACTCAGGAGAACTGGTAGCAGCCTCTCCTTGGGGCAGTGCGGTTAGCCGCCATGTCCCAGGAATCAGTCCCTCTTCATGTCAATGGCGGGAGGCGCTTGGGCCCAAGCACACTGGCTAGAGGGCTCGCGTTATTTAAGCAATTCAGTAACTTCTGCAGGAGTTGGGGGTGGGGGGAGAGAGTGTGACCCAGACACCCCTGAGGGTCTGGGAGGCAGGAAGTGTGCAGATGACGACGAGGTATGGAGCAGCAGAGAAGACAGGTAGACTGCACCCCCCACCCCCACCCCGAAACAAACTGATAGTGAGACCCGGCATTGGTTCTTGTTTTTCTTTCATTTTGTGCGAAGTCCAACCAACACCTTCTTCCACAGGGTCACCCGAAACACACAGACAAACCAGGGTTCTACCCCAAATATTAATAATAATAATAATAATAATAATAATAAAGGACATGGAAGAAGTGATAAGTTCCTGGAAAAGGGCCTCCACTAAACCCTGGCTGTTCTGGAAACACACTGGAACCCCCAAGGCGGAAAAGCGTGGCTCAGGTGGCCAATTGCCCTAAAGCGGGCCCCGCCTGAGCTCGTACGCAGTTCCCAGAGTTTGGTCCACTAGCAGCATTCCCATGCTGAGGAAATTCAGGTAAGTAGAGAGCAGCAGGCCACAGGGCTCACGCACAGGCCCGAGTTCTGTCCCAAGCACCCCTTCACCGAGGTCTGGAACCAAATAAGAAACCAAGAGCAGTCTCCCGACAAAACCACCCAAGGGCCAGCGGTCACGGCCACGCCATCCTGCTCAGAGCACCAATTGTTTTCTAAGATGTAAAGGTTCCTTTGATGGTGGACACAACACAAAGACACTCACACAGATGAAAGGCGGACTCTTTGTTACTTACAGCTTCAAACCAGAGCAAGCTGCCAAGCAGGGCCACACAGAGGCTCGCGCCAGGGACGAGGTGAAAAAAGGCAGCGGAGCTGGAGGGTGCACGGGCGGGCGTGTGGCAAGCGGGTCTCTCAGGCACCCTGTGGATTGGCTAATTTGAATAGTGTCTCAGGCTCTGACAAGGACAAGCCGCAGGACAGCTGGAGGGCTGCGTCTGGCCGTCTGATCCGGGCTGGTATGTAGGCTCCAGGGTGCGACAGCCCCATAAAGGAAGTGGTGGGGACTTGGCTGCTCAGGTAGGGCATCTGACCAGCCTCTAGCCCAGGTCAAGACAGCATTAAAAAACCAAATTGGGGGCGCCTGGGTGGCGCAGTTGGTTAAGCGTCCGACTTCAGCCAGGTCACGATCTCGCAGTCCGTGAGTTCGAGCCCCGCGTCGGGCTCTGGGCTGATGGCTCGGAGCCTGGAGCCTGTTTCCGATGCTGTGTCTCCCGCTCTCTCTGCCCCTCCCCCGTTCATGCTCTGTCTCTCTCTGTCCCAAAAATAAATAAACGTTGAAAAAAAAAAAATTAAAAAAAAAAAAAAAAAAAACCAAATTGTAGGGGCGCCGGCGTGGCTCAGTCGGTTGGGCATCCGACTTCGGCTCAGGTGATGATCTCGCGGTCCGTGAGTTCGAGCCCCGCGTCGGGGCTGACTGCTCTGACTGCTCAGAGCCTGGAGCCTGTTTCAGATTCTGTGTCTCCCTCTCTCTCTGACCCTCCCCCGCTCATGCTCTGTCTCTCTCTCTCTGTCTCAAAAATGAATAAACGTTAAAAAAAATTAAAAAACAAACAAACAAACTACATTACACCTGGTGGGGTGGCTGGGGCCTCTTCCAGGGCTGAGGGAGGAATATCTCAGCACCCCTGGGACATGCTTACTGAAACAGACCAGATGGGAATGGTCTATGCTCAGTCATGGTAAAGCTGTTCCCAGTTATGTGTGGAGGTCTGGACATGTACCACAACCCTGGTCAGTTATAAAATTCATTTGTTCTGTTCATTTGTACATGTATTCCACCAATAGCTATCGAACCCCTCTTCTTTCCCAGGCACTGTTGCGGGCGCTAGGAAGTTTGCGCTGGACAGGACAAGGTCCGTTCTTCGCGGAGCTTATGCTCTAGTGGGAGAAGTCTCTTGCGAAGAGGCTGGGTGTTGGAGTCCCTCCACTGATCTTGTTGGAGCCGACACCTGATGCTTGGGGGTGAGCAGGAGCTGGGTCTGGCCCCCTCCTTGGGAGGGTTGTTTGACTCGGAGGCCTTATCTACGGGATTAGAGTGGGGATCGAGCAGATAGGCCACTGAAGTCCCTTCCCAGTTTGACCAGATGCCAAGGTGGCACATGATCTTAGGCCTTAGTTTTAGGCACTAAACTGCAGAAGGATGCTCCTGCGATGTGACCTTTTTATGTCTTTGGACCTTATTATTGAGGATATGAGGCTTGGAGCTGTGGCAGCCTCCCTGAGATGATGAGGGAAAAGCCATGGAAACAACAGAGAGGCTAACCTAGGACCCAGCTATGATTGAGCTATAGAATTAATCAACCCTGAGTTGCCATGGCTCCGGTCTTTTCATTATATGAGGAATAGCACTAAATTCCTTACAATCTGAGCCATTTGGGGTTGGGGATTCTGTTCCTTGCACTCAGAAGGAGCGCGATTCAATGGTCATACTGCACGATTGCGTGCATGTCAGGGGCCCTGACTCTACGGCACCAAGGAACTGCAAGCGGTTATGGGTTCCCTCTGTCTTTGTGTGTTATCTGTTGCACCATTTATGAAAAAAAAAAAAAAATCCAACAAACCCCAATGTCTCACTGGAGGGTACTGGAGGGAAGAAGTCCAGTGAGGGGCTACCCAGCCCTGGAGAGCCCGGGTGTGGTCCTCTAGGAAGGATGTGCCCTGTCGGACAGGACTTGGAGGTCAGCAGGGCTAAGGTGGGTCACGGGCCATCCTGGCAGTACGGAGAGCTCCGATCCGGTGAACCACACTTAACCAGACAAGAGGAAACTGTAGAAGAGGGAATGTCCTTTCTGTTGTTGTCACTAATGACCTGAAGACCCAAGAAGCACCAATGACTTGACCCCTGGGCCACAGGCGTGTGAGGGGTGAGGCCAGCAGCCTGTCCTAGGGCCAGAGAAAACTCACCCGTGGGCTGGTTGGTGTTTGGGGGTGCTCCCTTGCAGCCCATGACTTGCAGGCAAGGTTGTTGGTGCAAGAAGGTGGTGTCTCGAGCCGTCTCCTGCCTCTCCTGCGGAGAATTAAAAGGTGGAAGTGACTCTTTATTGAGCACGTATTAAGCACCAAGGGCTTTTTACCCGTGATGGCGCATCTTCACAACCATCCTATAAACAAAGAAAGGGATGGTCAGAGATGCCGGCGTCTTCCTGAGCCCGGACACAAGGGAAGAAGTGGTGAAGCTTGGTTTAAATCTATGTCTGACCCAGAAAGCAGAGCCTGTCACCCACCTGCCCTCACCCCCTGGCCACCATCCCGGTGTCCAAAGCTTTGGGCAGTGTCCGCAGTGGCCAGCATGGGGCAAGGGCAGGCTCGGCCTTACCTGGCTCCTGAGCCTCAGTCTCCCCCTCTGTAAAGTGGGGATGGATGTGTCTGGTGCCTGACGCAGAGCAACCCTTGACCGCTGCATGACCTACCTCCCGGCGGACTGCCTCTTTTGAATTCCCGTCTATCAGAAGAAAAAGAGGAGGCAGAGCTGATGATGGCATCAGGGAGTCAGGCCCAAGGCCTTCGGGCAAATCGCAGATTTGCATCGTCTTGTTTCCCCCGCTGCAAGGCCCCAACGGAAGGCCTCTGGCCTCCCGGTCCCCGATATGCTGAGAGCTGGAGCGACTATGTGCACACGGGGGTGGGGCTGCCCACAGCCTCCAGGGTTTATAGCCTGGCGACAGACCCTGGAATGTAATCTGAGTTTCCATCGCTCTACAGCTGGAGCAGAACTGGCCATCACCAGCCCACGCCGGCCTGGACCGCTGGTCACTGGGTACCTTTAATGCTCTGTTGGTGCTGGACGGGTAGGCCTGGAGCTCAGGGAACCCACAGCAGGACTGACCAACTCGGGGGAGGGCTGGGTCTCCACCCCTCCAGCTCTGCAGACTCTAGCAGCACCAGATCAAGCGTTCACGTGAGGGCCTTTTCTAGCTCCCAGCCTCCCAGAATGGACAGGGTCTGTGGTGGTTGGGGGGCAGGGACAAAGGGGGCCCTAGGAATTGGTCCTCAGTGGACGCCGCGAGGCCTGCTGGGCGCCAGGTCACAGAGCAGGAGCTCGAGCCCATTTCCGTGGCCCGGAAGCTGCGGCAAGTTAGTCCTCTCCGCTAAACCTCAGTCCCCCAACCTGTGAAGTGGGTACCCCAGTGGTACCTCCCCTCAGGGTTGCTGAGGGATTGGACAAGTCTTCCCGTCTTGTGCCCATACCTTACGAATGGCTGGTAAAGGAGAGCCTCAGGCACTAGCTACGATCCGGAGGGCCTTCCCATCTCTCCCCACTCCGTATAACCAACCCAAGCTGCATTCTCCCGGCCCAGGACAGCTTCCTCTCCACTCCCCAAATCCTGCTTCTCTTGCAAGCTCCTCCGTGAAGCTTCCGGCCTGCAGGAGCCTCGGCGCACAGACTGGAGACGCTCATTTGAGACGTTGTTTAGCCCACCGTGGGAGCCAGACGCAGCAGTCAAAGAGTATGTTTGGTATCTTCCGGGCCGGCTCCCGCTGTCTCTGCTTCGTGCCTCTGCTCAGCAAAGATCTTGCCCCTTGCCACGTACCCTCCCTCCATGCCCACCCTCCATGAAGCCTTTTGCTGCCAAGGTGCTACTGACTGCATTCTCTTCAAGTCCGTATGGTGAAGTCCTGACCCCCCATGCGATGGCATTTGGAGTGGGGACTTTGGGAGTAATGAGGTTTAGCTGAGCTCGTGAGGGTGGGGGCCCACCATGGGCTTAGTATCTTTACAAATCAGGGTTTGCTTTCTCTCTGCCATGTGGAGACGGACAGAGAAGGCAGCTGGCTACGGCAGGGGTGAGAGCCCCCTCCAAGGACTGGAACTGCCAGCACCTTGGTCTTAGACCTTCCAGTCCCCAGAAATGTTGAGAAATAAATGTGTGCTGGCTGAGCCACCCAGTCTATGCTATTTGGTGAGTGGCCCGAGCTGATTAACAGGCAGGGAGAGGACCTCCACCCTTTGTCTTTGGCTGTGAACCAGCAGCAATGTTTAAGCGCTGTCTTGCGGTCTGTGCAGGAACCACTGTGTTAAAGCCCACATCTGCTCTGTCGGGGAAGTGTTGCTGGGATGCTTATCGCCCGCCTGTCGTAAGGATAAGAATCAGAGGCACAGGAAGATGACAGGACAGCTAGAAAACAGCAGAACGAGGATTTGCTCCTGGTTCTCTTGGGCTCCAGGGTCCCTGCCTTAACCACAGAGCTATGTATTCTGCTGCAAAGCAGCAAAGTTGTCCCTGGGTCTCATTAATCAAATTTAAAATAGTTATTTGTATACTCGCAGTTTGCAAAATGTACACAACACTTAGCTATGCGTATTGCCAGAGTTCTCTTCCCAGGGCATGGAAGGGCCTAGAAGCGGAGGCTTCGCAGCTTCGTGGCAAATCCTCTGCTGCTCGTGCTCTAGGCCATCAAGCCTTACAAATAGCTGAAGAGTAGGTTTATTAAATAGGATATTTTGAAATGAAAGCCTTCATAATGCAAATTAAGAGCCATATATAAAAATTGTGACTCCCGGTGAGAAATCAAGCCTTACAAATAGCTGAAGAGTAGGTTTATTAAATAGGATATTTTGAAATGAAAGCCTTCATAATGCAAATTAAGAGTCATATATAAAAATTGTGACTCCCGATGAGAAATCAGTTCTTATCTTGACTAGACTTTCCTTGTTTTAAACATGGCTTTGGGGTCAGTCTGGCTGTCTCTGACCAGCCCCCTGCAGTACCTATAAATATAATATTTTCTTTTTACATATTTTAGTTATTTGGTTTCTATAAAATCTTCCTGAATATTTAAATAACTTTCATAAGCCTAAAACATTAAATTTAGAAATGCTGTGTGTTTTAAGTTCTTTCAAATATATATGTTTTAAAGACTGTATTTATTTATTTATTTAAGTTTTTTTATCTTTTATTTTTTTATTATTTAAAAAACATTTTTTTTAACGTTTATTTATTTTTGAGACAGAGAGAGACAGAGCATGAACAAGGGACGGGCAGAGAGAGAGGGAGACACAGAATCTGAAACAGGCTCCAGGCTCTGAGCTGTCAGCACAGAGCCCGACACGGGGCTCGAACTCGCAGACCACAAGATCATGACCTGAGCTGAAGTCGGATGCTTAACCAACTGAGCCACCCAGGCGCCCCTATTTATTTAAGTTTTAAAGTTTACTTATTTATTTTGAGAGAGACAGAGACAGTGCAAGTGGGGGAGGGGCAGAGAAAGAGGGAGAGAGAGAATCCCAAGCAGGCTCCATGCTGTCAGCACAGAGCCCTTTGTGGGCTGGATCCCATGAACCTTAAGATCAAGAGACGAAACCAAGAGTTGATGCTTAACGGACTGAGCCACCAGGTGCCCCCTCCCCGAAGAGTTTAACCTGCGACCCCACAGTGTGAGGGACATACAGACGGGTCTCAGACTGAAAAATCCAGAGAGGGAATGACAGACTGACCACCTGCTTTCACGTGGGGGCCCAAGTGGGTCATGGCAAAGGATGCCAGAAAGGTTTGCCGTGAACCAGACGGGCTAGGCAGCAAGGAATGGGGCTGAAGTGGTTTTTAGCTCCTGCGGAAGAGGACCACGTTGGAAGGGTTGGGGTTGAGACTGGCGGCCCAGGTTTCCTTAGAAAGCAGCCAATGTGGACAGAGCCACATCCCCCTGGGTCAGGGTCTGCAGGCCAAAGGTGTGCCTGAAGGGCAGGGAGTGGGGGTAGGGCATCTCCATAGAAGTTGTGAAAACACCCGTCTGAGAAAAAGGTGGCTTCCCACTTCTGCCGGTGCGAGATCACACCACAGGGCCTGTCCCCTAAAGTCCTTCCCACGGCTTTCCTGTCAGAAAAGTCGTCTTTCCTGGGTCAGAAAGTGCATTGGTAAGCAGGGGCATGAAGAAAAGGCGAGAAGCCTGCTGGGCCACCCCTCCCAAGGCTGCAGCAGGCTGGGGCAGGGAGTCTGGGGTGGGGGAGGGGTTGGAGCCAGGCTTTATCACCTAAGAATGACCGGGACAACCTGCTGGGGGTTTTCAACCAGGTAAGAACTAGTCCCAAAGAGTGAATGAAAGGGACAGAGGGAAATTAAAACGTGGCTGCTTGTCAATTGCTTTGCTCTTTGCTCAGTGAACATCGGTCTGTAGGAAGAGCTGGGCTTGGTAGGAAAAGTAGGGATAACTTGCTTCCTTCCCCTGTTTGTCCCTCCGAATGCCCACCCAGCCTTTCCTCCCCACTCCTGGGTGAATTCTTGGCTTCTTTCTTCCCAGGAGCACCTCCCCAGAGAAAGAGAACATTCCCGTAGCCACAGGAGGAAAAGTAAAATGAACAAGTAGAATTTATTTTAATAATGTATGCATTCTATTCAACCCAATATATACCTAACTTAACATTTAAACCTGTAATTAATATACAAATTATTGAGCTATCTTACGCTCTTTCCCCCCATTCTAAGTCTTCGAAATGCGGCGTGTCCTTTTCTCTTATTGCACACCCACCTCTATTCCAACCAGCCTCATTTCAACTGCTCCATAGGCAGCATGTGGCTCTGAGATAGCAAGGAATGGTTTAGTTTTCAGGTATTAAAAAAATCCAGTCCGGTCCGGAAGCAAAGCTGCAATCCTTTATCCAATTCAAAACGTCTGCCTCCCCAGCCCAGGCAGGACCTGGAGGTGGAAGCCTGCAGGGTCCGCTGGGTTGGGGGACGAATGTTCTCTCTTCCTCACTTTAGCTGTTCTACCAGATAGCTGTTCTCTCTGCACCTCCCCCCACCAATCCCCACCCCCTTTCGTCCGCCCAAGACTAGTGTGCATGGGAAGCAGAGGACAAAGACAGAATCTCAGGCCACCAGAGTCCTCTCCATCAGGGTACCACCCCGGGGCAGCCGTTCTCTCATGTTGTGCATCTGTGCTGGGAAACTCCACCTGTGGTTCCCCAGTGGAGTTTCCTCTTCTGCTGGTTGTTAGCAAAGCTCAGCTCTGGGCTGCTGGCCGTCCATCCACCCTGGATGACCACCCTGGGGAGGTCATTGTGCCTCTCTGGTCCTCCCCGGCCCCTTGGAGATCTCATTCCTGCCGCTGCCTCTGGTGCCCACCAAAGCCAGGTGTTCCCTGCACTGATCTCTCCTGCCTCTGCTGGAGAGGCAGCTCTGCCCACAGCTCTTCTCTTAGATTTTCCAGGCACAGATCTGGTGTTGCCTGCCTGGTGCCCCCCCCCCCCCCCACTCCAGGAGAAGTTCTGTGGCAACCAAGTTCTGTGGCAAGTCTCTTGATGCCCCCTTTGTTTGGTATGAGAGCACCCTCCTTTCCCCTCTGGCATCAAAGTGGGCAACAGACTAATAATAGCAGCGGAACTCCCCTTTGATGAGACAGGAAGACTGGCTAGACTTCCTGTTGTGCAGATTCTTGACCCCTACTGCTCTCCATGGAGCTGCCAAGACCCCATTGTCTCTCTGTCACATTGACAATACAATCAGGAAGGGCAAGCCAGCACCAAAATATTAACATTGGCTGCCTCTGGGTAGGAGCATTCCAGGTGATGTTTAATTTCACTTTTTGTCTCGGAATTTTCTAAAATATTCTTACAATGCCTACAATTTATTGTTTCTAAATGAGAACTTTTTTTTTTTTGAGAAAACCAGTGACTCCTGGGAGTCAAGTAAGGTAAGAATATGACTATTCTGAATAATTTTTTTAGTGTTTATTTATTTTTGAGAGAGAGAGAGAGAGCAAACACACGTGCGTGAGTCGGGCAGGGGCAGAGAGAGACAGAAAGAGAGAATCTCAAGGAGGCTCTGCACAGAGCCTGACTCGGGGCTCGAGCTCACAACCCTGGGATCATCACCTTAGCTGAAATCAAGAGTCTGACACTTAACCGACGGAGCGCCTCGGGCACCCCAAGAAGATGAATATTCTAGAGAGCAGATACATCCAGAGTGAAGTAAACAGCAGGTATGTGGGGGGGGGGGGTGTCTTTGCACACCCACGTGTGTAAACGAGATGCTGTATATTTGGAGACTACAACTTCTCAAACTGCTCTGCGTTGTCTCTCAGGCTTCGGTGGTGGTAGCCATGGCGGGGAAGCCATTGTTCTTCCCCTCTGTCAGGGAAGTCATTCTGGCTTCCACAGGCAGCTGTGGGCACCAGGGGCTTCTGGTACTTCCCCTGCAGCAGGGTCAGCAGTGATGCCCTCCTGGGCTGCGGGGTCACCACCACCCCCCCCTCCTCTGGCCCCCAGGGCTGTGCCCACCTCCTGCGGCTACTAATCTCTGGGTTACCTCTCCTCCCCACCATTGGTCACAAGTCGCTGAATTCAGTCCTCTCTCTGTGAAATACCTAACGTGGCCTCTGTTTTCCAGCTGGACTCTGGCCAATTCAGTCAAGCACGTTGCCAACGCCGGCATGCGCAGCTACATGGCCACAGCAGCCCTCTTGTCACTCTCCGCTCTGTGGCTCCCGGCTGGCTCTGCCATGGGCCGGGTTCTCTGCCTCACACAGGGAGCAGGCATGCCAACGGCTTGGCCCTAGGCTAGCTTGTCCCTGAGCCCTACAGTAGCAAGCGACTCCCAGGCCAGGACTCCCCCAGCACCTAACATCCTGTGCCTTGCCTGGTCCCGAGACCACCCCTCACCCTTGCGGGGGCAGGGCACACCCCGGGGGGCCTGTCGTGTTCTGTGCAGCCTATCATCTGTGGCCCCAGGGCACAGCATCTCCACGGCTATGAAGGACGCCTTTGGGACACATAAACCTGTATCTTCCACATAAGGAGCCAAAAGGGAAATGCAAGTGAAGAGGTGTCCTGCCCAGGGTCACACAATGACTTAAAGGAACGGCATGGCCAGATCTCAGGTCTCCCGTCTCCTGATGCAAAGCCCTTCAAAAGGAAACCAAAAACTTTAAAATTTTAGATCATCGTAGATTCCCACGCGGTTGTAAGAAATGCTACAGAGAGATCGTGTGTGCCCTTTGCCCAGTTTTCCTCAATCAGGCTCACTGCTGTCAGCACGGAGCCTGCTTTGGATCTTCTGTCCCTCTTTCTCTCTGCCCCTCCCCTGCTTGAGCTCTCTCAAAAATAAAGAAAATTAAAAAAAAAAAAAAAAAAAGAATCAGCAGCTTAACTGACTGAGCCACCCAGGTGCCCCTTTTAATCGTGTCCTCTGAAGCATGAACTTTAAAAATTTTCATCGAGTCTAATTTATTTATTTATTTATTTTTAATTTTTTTTTTTTTTAACGTTTATTTATTTTTGAGACAGAGAGAGACAGAGCATGAACAGGGGAGGGGCAGAGAGAGAGGGAGACACAGAATCTGAAACAGGCTCTGGGCTCTGAGTTGTCAGCACAGAGCCCGACGTGGGGCTCGAACTCACGGACCGTGAGATCATGACCTGAGCTGAAGTCGGATGCTTAACCGACCGAGCCACCCAGGCGCCCCGAGTCTAATTTATTTTTAGTATTATTATTTTTTTGCTTATGCTCTTGGTGCCCCATTGAAGAAACCACTGCTTAGTCCAAGGTCATGAACATTAACTCCTAGGTATTCTCATAAGACTTCGGTAGTTTTCGCTCTCATATTTAGGCTTTTGATCCCTTTGGAGTCAATTTCTGTATCTGGTACGAAGTAGGGCTCCACCTTTATTCTTCTGCATGTGGGTATTTAGTTGTCCCAGCATCTTGTTGAAAAGATGATTTTGCCCCACTGAATTGTCTTGGCACTCTTATCATAAATCAGCTGGCCATAAATGTGAGGTTTTAATTTTGCATTTTCAATTCTATTCCATTCATCTGTATGTCTAACCTTTGCCAGCACCCTCCTTTATTGCTTACTATTGTTTGTTGTAAGTTTTTTTTTTTCTTCAACATTTATTCATTTTTGAGACAGAGAGAGACAGAGCATGAACGGGGGAGGATCAGAGAGAGAGGGAGACACAGAATCGGAAACAGGCTCCAGGCTCTGAGCCATCAGCCCAGAGCCTGATGCGGGGCTCGAACTCACGGACCGCGAGATCGTGACCTGGCTGAAGTCGGACGCTTAACCGACTGCACCACCCAGGCGCCCCTGTTGTAAGTTTTGATATTGGGAAATGCGAGTCCTCCAGCTCCGTTTTTCTTTTTCAAAATTGTGTTGTTTATTCTGCGTCCTTTATGGTTCTATATGAACTGGGGGTCAGCTTGCCAATCTCTGCCGAAACTGCCATTGGGTTTTTATTAGGGATTGCGTGGAATCTGTCAGTTAATTGGGGGGAATATTGTCATCTTAAGAATATTAAATCTTCTGAGGCACCTGGGTGTCTCAGTGGGTTGAGCATCTGACTCTTGATTTTGGTTCAGGTCACGATCCCAGGGTTGTGGGATTGAGCCTCACGTTGGCCTCAGCACTGGGCATGGATCTTGCTTAAAATTCTCTCTCTGTCTCTCTCTGCTCCCCCCCCCAATCTCTTTCTGACCCTCCCCTGCTCTCTCTCTCTCCCTCTCTCAAAAAAAAAAAAAAAAAGAATATTAAATCTTCTGACCCATTAAGCATGGGATGTCTTTCATTTATTAGGTTTTAAAATTTTTCTTTCACTAATGTTTTGTAGTTTTCAGTGTGCAAAATTTGTTCAGATTATTAATTTTGAGAGAGAGAGAGAGAGCGAGAGAGAGAGAGGATAAGTGGGGAGGGGCAGAGAGAGAGAGAATCCCAAGTGGCTCTGTACCATCAATGCAGAACCTGATGTGGGGCTCGAACCTACAAACCGTGAGATCACGACCTGAGCTGAAGTTGGACATTTAACAGACTGAGTCACCAAGGCACCCCTCAGTGTACAAATCTTGTACTTTTTAAACTGAGTTTATTCCTAAGTGTTTTTTTTTTTTTTTGATAATACTGTACATGGAATTATTTTCTTAATTTTACTTTTGGATTATTAGCATTTGGCTTCTATTGAAAACTTAGTTAAGGAAACTTAGTTAATACCTTCCAGTATTTTAAACTGTCTTTCTAAGTTTACTATACATGTTCTCATTTTAAAATATTTCAGGGGCGCCTGGGTGGTTCAGTCGGTTAAGTGGCTGACTTCAGCTCAGGCCATGATCTCATGGCTTGTGGATTCGAGCCCCGCGTCAGGCTCTGTGCTGACAGCTCAGAGCCTGGAGCCTGCTTCGGATTCTGTGTCTCCCTCTCTCTCTGCCCCTCCCCCCGTTCACACTCTATCTCTCTCTCTCAAAAAATAAAAACAAACACTAAAAAAAAAAATAAATAAAAAATAAAATACAATACTTCAATGGTCTCATAAAGTCATTTTGAGCCTTTTAATTTCAAATATTGAATTTGACATACAGTGAATTTTACATTCTCTTGAATGTTCCAACGCTATTTAGAAACTTAGATTTCTGCCTAAAACCTCCGGTCTAAAGCAGTTATGCAATTATACATAAGCGTCTGAGAATCCCAAATCTCGAATACATCACATGCACAAAATTCCACTTATGAGATTCCTTCTGGACACTTAGACCCTAATAACTAAATATTTCTGACCTCGTGTGCAGCCCTTCCGAGATGGACACTTGGGTGCCTACTGGGAAGGTCAGTCACCTGCAGACCTTGGGGACAATTCCATTCACTCAACTGAGGAATGTTCTAAAAGTCTTGGGGAGGAATTGGTGGTAGCCAGTTCAAGCAAACAAACTTCCGCAGAAAAGTATGGACATAAATGCAAGCACCAATTCTTTTGAAAAGACTCTATGTTGATGTTTTATACGAATTCCACATGTAATGTGTCCCCTAATACTTTTAAATTATTTTTATTATAATTAAATGTCTACATAAAGATAATGTCATGAGGTTTTGTTTTGTTTTGTTTTGTTTTTGCTAAGCCCCATGTAGTTTTCCCAGTTTGTCCCAATGTGCAATAAATTGTATTGTTTTCTGTGTGGCCCACGATGGCAAAAACTTGGGGAATACGACGTAACCAGGGTCTGCTATGTGCCAGGCTGCTGACCCACGCTACCTTACTTCATTCTCACAACAGAGGGACCAGAAGGAGAGTCAACTGCCCAGGTTGAAGCCTCTGACCGCTAGCCAACTGGTTCTCAACAAACATTTGCAAAGGAAGGAATGGCCGGTGTTAACCATTTGCACGTTAGCGTGAATTTATTTCTAGAGCATTATTTCACTTCTACTTGTGAAATAAACGCCAAATGTTTCATTTCAACTGCACCAGTCAGAGATCCTGGGAGTCTGGCTGGTTTCAGCCACACAAGTATTTTGACCTGGAGTTGTAGAATATTCTGGCCTAACTGAGCACTGAAAGCACAGAAGGTCCGTCAGGAATTGTGACTGCCCTTTAGGCCTGAGGGGAGCCAGCCACTTCCTGTGGGAAGCCTACTACTTTGCAGACAGGGGTCCCCCCCAGAGCCAGGGGCATTCATACCTCTGCTGGATTGCACGGGAGGTATTACTAGTCTGTTCTCACCCTAGCCAAGCTGGCTGCTGTTGGCTCCCGAAGCTTACACTTCCTTACAGCGTTCCCTATCCCAATTGCCCTCCCCACCTGGCCACATCATATCCTTTAGAAGTCCAGCTAGGTGACCCTAGGCCAGGGCAGGGCATGTGGTTGTCCACTGATCGTCCTGGAAACTTCCTAGGGGTCCCATTTTCTAGGAGACCCCTTGTAAATTCCTCCCCTCTGCTTCCAGTTGGGGTCAGTGCCCTGTCACCAAAGGATATGAGCCCTCTGGCCCCTGCCACACCCCATTCCTGAGTTCTTGAGAGCGAGAGGGCTCAGGCCAGGGCCGGTCATGCAGCAGAGGTACAGCAAACATGCACGTAACGGAACTAAACCTGAATTTTCGCCGAAAGCAGACATCATGGCTGCTCCCAGAAGGCTTGTACCCCGGCAGGGCTCTGCCCAGCTTCTCCACCTCTGTGTCTCCTGAATCCATACCAGAGGAGCCTGGCTTGGCGGGACCTCTGGGCTTGACTTGGGCTTCATGACCTGCCCTCTCTATGCAAAAGTGCCCTGGTCGGTCTCCCTCCTTGATTTTCCCTTCCACCCTCCCTGTCGAAATAGTGGCTCCAGAGGGCCTCTGAGGGCATCTCTGCACGCCCCTCAAGATACGAAGTAGACTGAGGTAGACAGAAGGCACATGCCTGAGACTGTGGGAATCAGTGCATGCTGGGCTGGACACTTTTTGGATTCGGCTACAGAATGTCCGCAACGGGTGTGGCCAAATAGCAAGGTGCGGGCTCTGAACCACTTGCATAAACGTGTCTGTTCAGGAACGCGGCAGGGGGAGGCTGGGGTGCTCATCAGGCTGGGGGTGCCACTGGTAGCTTCTGGAAACCCGGGCATATACCGAATACACAGAAGCTGATTAAAGGAATAGGATAGTTTTTACCCATATTATGACATTGCAATTCTCCTCCTATAAGCCTGTGATCTGACATCCTCCCTGCTCCTGGGAGCTGCCATGGTAGCTCAGCTCCTGCCCAGCATGTGTCCCTCTGTAGTGCAGGTTCACCACCTAGGGGCCCAGGAGGGCTCTGGGCATTCGGTGAACATAGCAGAGCAAAAAAGGGGCACGGGGGGTGGTGATGGCCAAGGAAGGGCATCAGACAGGAGCCCCTCATTCCCCCTTCCAGGCAGAACAGACATTTTCTCATGGCTTGGGCCCAGCCGTCATTCCACCACAGTGACAGTGGAGGGACAGACAGGACCTCTGTGCAATGCCCAGCCTCTTCCCTTGGGCTCTGATTCAACATAAAAACTGCAAAGGCAGTCTGTCCTGGGCCTCGGTTTCCCCATGTGTGAGGCAGTGGGCAGAGTTCTGAAGGCAGGGGACACCTCTGTGTCACTCCCTGTGCAGGAGAAGCCTTCCCTGGCGGGATCTCCAAAGATCCCACACCTGCCACTTCTGGTTCTGACCACCTGCTCTCCCCAGGAACGCCCTCTCCTCATTCGAGTGGAGCCCCCACGCCACCCAGTGGGACACTTGGGTAACTGCACTGAATTCTTTCAACTTGTTTCCCACCTCAGTGGGGCCGGGCTCTTGAATGATAATGCATTAAAAGGAGTCTTAACTCTAAAAGGAGAAATAGTTCTATCATTCTGGTGATGATGAAGTTGTTTTCTATCATTGCAGAAGGAACTGACATGATCTCAGGGGTGCCTCATGGGTTCCTGCCAGATTCCATTACACAAGCCAGGAATGATTACACTTCATAGGCTCCCAAACCTACTGCTGACCCTGCTTTCACCTGTGCCCCACAGCTGCACCTGTCCCCTATGTGCACCTTGACATACCTTGACGTAAATGCACCTTGACGTTACTACACCTTGGTATGATCACACCTTGACCTAACAGGACCTGTACCTAACTTCACCTTGACATGACCTCACCTTGATCTCTATCTTGATGTATTGCACCTAGATATTATAGTGTGGGGAAACACGTGCGTCCCTATTTATGGACAGAACATGTTTCGAAACTGTGGCACGTCTTGCCCGAGTTCACAGAAAGATGTGGACGCAGCATCCTCTGGACTCTCCTCCCTGACCTCCACGATCTCCCAATTCAGGGTCCCGGGCAGGTAGCCTGCCTGGTGGAACTGGCCTTGAGACAATTGTCCCCTGCATTTCCTTCTTCCTAGAGGTCAGAGTGGGTGCCCACGTAAGGCAACAAAGGCACGAGGAAGGAGGCGGCCTGGCTGCCGGCATTCTCCACGCGGAGAATAAAGAGGACCCCTGCCCAGTCATGCTCAAGGCCACAGCTGCCATCCTGGCCCCCAAATCTGGCTAGGTGCCTCTCAAGTTTGGCTCAGGCATTTTGGAGGCAAGATTTTAGTAGCTGCTTCAGAAGAGCTCCCTGTTACAGGGGCCTTAATACTTTTCATTAGCCCGACTCTGTGTTGGGCTCAGAACCAGGAACGGATGGAAAACAAGGCAGCCGCCCCAGGTAGCTCGGGTCATATGTGTGCCGCCTGCAGCAGGGCCCCACAAAGCCACCAGAGCTGGCCTAGGGTTCTAGGATGGCAGGAGCGAAACTGCCACATGGTAGTCTGGGAGTCAGGGCCGAGCAGAGAACAGCCTTCTGCTCAGGATATGGGACTGTGGGTTGGAGGTGAAGACAGGGACGGCTCGGGAGCCAGCTCGGCCTTCAGTCCCTGCCGACCAACTCTGGCCTTTGCAAGTCCCCATCCTTGTCAACAGTGTGGGGCAGAGCGCTCAGCGCTGAGGCTGGTGAGGCCCGGCCAGGGAGGTCCTGGTGATAAAATACCCAAGGGCCAAACCCTTGCCTGTGAAATCTCATGGTCTAGTCAGGGAGACCCCGTAGCACACGGGGTGACTCAGTGGCCAGCGGGACATGCCCCTGGTGCAGGGGGGTTGAGGTTAACTCCGGGGGATGAGAAAGATGTCCTGTAAGATTAACAAGGGTTTTTCATGTAGACAAGAGGGACAGGAGCTTCGTGTTCCCAGGAAGAGGGAACAGAATGTCCAGCACATGCATGGAGGCAGGACTGAGCCGGTCACAGTAGCTCTTCTGACACAGGAGCGCTGGGCTGGGGTAGGGCAGGGGAGCAGCTGGACATGGGGTAAGACACCTGCATTTAGGGCCTAGGCAGCCACTTCTCAAGGGTCTTGGACTTTATTTTTGACAGTAGTAAAGGGATTGGGGGCAGGGAGGGACAGAATTTGATCCATGGCTGGAGGACTGGCCGAATGTTCCTGGAGGCAGTGCCTGGCTCTGGGGACACAGGTCCCGCGATACCCAGTGAAGAGGGACCGGTGGGTCGCTGAGCTTGGGGAGACCCCTCCCAGATAGGAGAGCCGCCCCCTAAGGCTGGAAGGTGGTGGCAAGCTGGGCCCTGCGGCTGCTGCTGGTAAACTTGGGGGAGCGGGGCTCAGGGCCATGTCCAGTGTCTGTCATGGATGGGGTGCTTGGCAGTGTGGCAAGGGGGAAAAGCAGCACTCCATCAGGGAGAGTGGGAACATGAGGCAGAGGGCTGGGCGAGGAGTCCACTCTGCCTATGGAGTCCTCTTCACCGCCCAGGCCGAGCTAGTGCACCCCCAGCTTTGCCCAAGCTGTGCGTCTAGTTTCTGGAACTTGCTCTTGAGCTGTCCTTACAGAAGTTGGAATGACATGAGCCCCAAGCCCTGGAGACGAGCTGGGCCTCCCTTTCAGCGGCCCCAGAAGCAAGGCCGGGTGTGGAATGGATGTGTGCGATGGCGGCCGGTCCCGGCTGCTAACGTCACGAAAGTGACCATCAGTATTTTTTACTGTACAAACAGCTTTTATTTGGATACGGCTACTCAGTAAATATTGAACAGTAATCGTCCCAGGCAACAAAGTGAGAGATAAATGGTGGCTTTTCAAGATATCACCGTGGTGAGAAAGGGAGTGGTCAACGATGCTGGATTTTGCAGCCAGAGAGTTCTCTTTGGTGGCTCCCTGTCCCCACCCCCAGCCCCCAGGGGCAGAAAAAAGTTGGTACAAAACCGTAAGTCCTGGAATTGGCTAAGACTGGTCCCTTTCACGTAATAATTTATTTCATGTCAAAACCATAGCAGACACATGCAGTTATGGGGCTGCGCCCGACTCGCCTGGGTCAGGAAACCCAGTGCAGAGACAGAGGATGGGGCTTGGACCCCTGCGCAGATGAAGATATGTCTGCAAGCACAGCTCTCTTCGGGAAAACACTTTGAAAACAGCACCTTGATTTTATGTGTCTGTGTGCCTAACGCCAGCCTTTTCTTTGAGAATGCCCCCAAATCACCAATGTCTTTGCCGCATGAGGCCCCTGCTGGCACCAGTCAAGGGGACGCAGGGGGAACAGGTGCATGTGGAAGAACAGAGACCCTGGCATGGGGTCCTTTCCTGCCTCCTGAGATGTCCCACGAGGTGGGACAGAAGCCCACAGGAGAATCCTTGCGTGGAATGTTCTGCCTCCTTCCTTGATGGTCTTTCCTGAGGGAGAAGGTGGCTTCTAGTCCTTAGGGGTGGGTTTCTGGATCTCTGGCACAGGTGTCCTGTGGCCTGGAAGTTTTCTGACAGCCTGATTACAGGGAAGTAGAAGCAGGACCCACCCTCCTTCCCCTCTGCAGGTCTTACTGTATAACTGTAGAGTCAGTGACTTATTTCTCCCCACAAATCTACCCTCAACGTTGCTTTTATGAAGATGGGGAGGAAAGGGAAGGGGGAGTGGAGTGGGGGCTCAGTGTGGCTCGTCCCTGTCAGCTTCCCCAGGGGGGGCAAGGAGGGCGGGTTTGGACCACAGCTCGAAAGCAAAGGCAGAGCCATGCAAACTTGCAAGGTCTGTGGATCTTCAGATCTGAAGGCACTGACAGCACCATTTTGATTTTAAGAAAACAAGACTGAACGTCCCCGTGAACCTGCTCGAGGGAACCTCACTCAGTGCTGGGGCGGAGTCCCCAAACAGGCGTGACGATGGCAGATGTGGGATTCTCAATGGCGGCGAGGGCTTCGGATATCAGTTTTCCAATAGAGCGAGGTTCCTTGTCAGATGAAACAGTTACCTTCCCAGGCAAAAGCCAAGCCAAACAGACACACAAGCAAACAACCCCCTCCCCCAGCCTTTGCATATTCACCATAACGAATTACAACGTCCAAACAGACGCGCCAGAGTGCGATCTGGTCACTCAGCCTGAAAAGCTGGCCTGTCCATCCCATCGATGTTTTTGTTGATCTTCCGTTTACCATCCAGATGGTGGATGTTGAAAACTACTTTTGGGAGCCGATCATCCAGGTGTTCAGAGGGCATTTCTCCCTTCGCGACGGCTCCCCGATTCTTCAGTGGTAATAGATGCTGAAGGCATGGAGAATGTAGAGCAGGGTGGTCATAAAGGCGAAGAACTGGCAGAAGACGAGAGGTTCCGTGTTAGCATGGCCAGATGGCCGCCCCCACCCCTCCTGCACCTGGGTCCGGACTGGACTCCTGAGATCTCTGTAGCCTCACGAGCTTCATGGGCTCCAGGACCCTCACCTCCTCCCGCTGCCCAAGCCAGACACCAGCCTGACTCCTCCCTTCTCCCACCGCCACGTCCAAAGCCATCCCCAAACTCATCTGCGCGTACTGCCTGCCTATCTCTTGGTACGCCCACTTCTCCCTTGTCTTGGCTGCCCTCATCCTTCGTGGCCTCAACTTGCCCACTTCTGCTCACTCTTCCCCTCTGATCTGTCCCAAGAGGAAGATGTGATCGTGTTGCTCCCCTCACGTGGTTGAAACTGTGTGGTGAGTCCTTGCTTCTCAAGAGGGAGGCCATTGCCCTTGATAGGCCTTCCAGGCCTGGCTGGCGATTCCAGCTTCGCTTTGCCCCACTGTCCACTCACACCCTGTTCTCGTTCCTTCCTTCACTCATTCCTTTAGCAAATACCTTTCAGGCACCTGCTATACTTCAAAAATGACAGTAGCTATAACAGCGTACAAAACATTCAAAAATTCCTAGCCTCACGGCGCTTACATTTCCGTGGCAGAAGCAGAAAATAAGCAAGATTGGGGCGCCTGGGTGGCTCAGTTGGTTGAGCATCTGACTTCCTCTCGGGTCATGCTCTCGCAGTTCACGAGTTCAAGCCCCGCGTCGAGCTCTGTGCTGACGGCTCAGAGCCTGGAGCCTGCTTTGGGGTCTGTGACTCCCTCTCTCTCTGCCCTTTCCCTGCTCACACTGTCTCTGTTGGTCTCTCAAAAAATAAACAAGTGTTAAAAAATTAAAAAAAAAAAAAAAGAAAGAAAGAAAAGAGGCAAGCTAAACCAGTAGGGTAGCTGGTTTGGTGGGGATAAGTGCCCAGGAGAAAATAAAGCAGAGAAAATAAAGGGCCCGCTGGGGAGGGGGAAAGGCAAGGCCTTCCCGAAAAGGTGATATGTGAGAAAGGAGCAGAAGGAGGTGAGGGATTTGGAGCAAGGGCGTCCCTGTTGGGGTGGAGGTGAGAGCCAGGCTCTGTGTGTTCAGGGAGCAGCGAGGAGGCCAGGTTGCTGGAGCAGCTGACCGAGAGTGAGCAGTGGAGAGAGGTCAGAGGGTGCCGGGCCAGACCGTGGAAGGGTGGTGTGTGGGCGTTGGCGTTAGTTGGGAGTTTAAGGGACTTAAGATTGTTTGAGGAGGAGGGAAAGGAGGCGGACAGGTTGGAAACACCTAGTGCTTGTCGGGCACCCCATTCTTACAATTGGGAATAACACTCCATGGCAACACCCCTTCCTCCAGCCACCGGATCCTTGCAGGAGCCCCCAGACTGACCCAGGCCTGGATCTTTCTGGTCACAGCAACCGGTCGGTGTTGGGCTCTCACCCAGTCTGGGTGTTAGGTCCTTTCCGAGAAGTGTTGGAGGCAGGATTGAGGAAAGTTAGGCCGCCAGAGGAGGAAGCTGCTGGCTGTGAGCAAGCGGCCATGTGAGGGCGCCATTCCACAAAGGGAGAAAGGCAAGCAGCGCTGGCTGAGTCTCTGGTCCTAGTGGACCTAAGGTCTTGGGGGTCCTGCTCTTCCCACGACTGGCCTGGCCACCTGGCCCTGGGTTCTATCAGCCAACGTGTTAGCCCTGTGGACTTGTCCTTGAAATAAAAGGACATTGGGACGGTTCAGCCACGCCGAGGAATTGGGGTTCCTTTCCACAAGCGGTGGAAATTCTTCCCATGGAAGAGAGAAATGTGCTCCAGCTTGGGTTTTAGAGAAAAGAATTCTGAGGGCAAGGCTGGGTGGGGAAGCAGAAGACGTGAGATGGCAGCTGAACTTGGGCTTGGTACCCCTGAGCTCGTGCAGACACACACACACAGCACACACAGAGACACAGACGCACACAGACACATGCACACACACATCTCCTTTCCTCCAAGCCCCCTTCAGTCTGAGGCCCAGGGCCCCCCATTCCACAGTAGACAGAATTAAGCCCCCTTCGATGTGCTCCCCGCCAGTGGCTCCGTGTTCTGCGCGGCACTCACCGAGGCTGCAGTGTTTATGTAGTAGTTCCTCAGGTCTGCGGTCTCAGAAACGATGGTGGCATGTGCTTGTAAGACAGCGGCACTCATGTACAGGATGCCAGTGGTGCCGTGGTACAGGCTGTCCTGGAAAGGAAGAGGAGAGGCCACGGCCACCGTCATGTGGGCACTTACGCAGGTGCACACTTCCCTCTCTGACCACACAGCCGGGCGGAGGGAGCAAAAGAGACAAGCCTGCTCCTCCGACTCCTGCTTTTTTCTTTCGCAGGGTTTCTGGTGAACAATAGCGGATTAATAAACGGCAACGGGGGCACCTGGGTGGCTCAGTCAGTTAAGCGTCCGATTTCGGCTCAGGTCATGATCTCACGGTCCGTGAGTTCGAGCCCCGCCTCGGGCTCTGTGCTGACAGCTCAGAGCCTGGAGCCTGTTTCAGATTCTGTGTCTCCCTCTCTCTCTGACCCTCCCCCATTCATGCTCTGTCTCTCTCTGTCTCAAAAGTAAGAATGAAAAAACGTTAAAAAAAAAAAAAGAAAAAGAAAAAAAATTGTTTTTAAATGGTTATCAGTTCTGGAAGGAATGTTGTCACAGGCGAATTGGCATTTTGCAACCCCTAATGAGATATTCAACTCAGGAAAACTTATTGGAGACGAAAAAAAAGTATCAGGGGAAAAGCTGATGGGTAAGCCTGTCACAGTGGAAGAGGGGCCACCAGTTGCCACATGTGATACGACTGGAACTCACTTAACGGAATGTTGTTTCCAGAAAGGTGTGAACCCATCTTCACTGCAGGGACTTGGAGGACCAAGTCACATCTCACCAGGAAGAAACAAACAGACAAACCCAAAAGGTTGGACCTTCTGTAGGACAGCTGACCCGCTTTCTTCAACAGCGTCCCTGGCAGGGAGAGCCATTGGAGGTTAAAGGTACCCAAGAACCCTCACTACCAAGTGCAACACACGGCCCCTGTGAGGATCCTGATCGAACCGGCCAACTGTAAAAAGACATTTCAGGTGTAATCGGGTGAATCTGCATACGGTCTGGGTCTTAGATGATACTGAGGAATTATTGTTAATAACTTTATGTAAGTGTCGTAACGTAAGGAAGTTTGCATGTTTCTTTGGAGGCAGACTGAAATGTATAGAATGGAATGACATGTTTTGGATTTGCTTTAAAATTCTTCAGGAGAAAAAAAAAAGGCTAGGTGCTGCAAGCGTGTTTAACACTTAGTAGTGTAGGAATCTGGGTTATGGTTACTTGAGGGTCCATAATATAATGGTCCCTACTTTCGTATATGTCCTAAATTGTTCAATACAGAAAATTTTTATTTTATTTTATTTTATTTTATTTTATTTTATTTTAAATGTGTATTTGTTTTTGAGAGACAGAAAGAGACAGAGCACGAGTGAGAGAGGGGCAGAGAGAGAAGGAGACACAGAATCCGAAGCAGGCTCCAGGCTCTGAGCTGTCAGCACAGAGCTTGATGTGGGGCTTGAACTCATGAACTGTGAGATCATGACCTGAGCCAAACTTGGACATTCAGCCGACTGAGCCACCCAGGAGCCCCAAAACAAAAAAAAATTTTAAATGGTTATCAAGATGATGTGACATGAAAACAATGTAATGACATAATATTAATGAAAAAACTGACATCCAAAATTATTGGTTCAATGTGATTATATATACATTTTACATACAATTTGCAAGGAATATAGGAGAATGCACCCAGTGATTGTGAGAGCACCATGGGATTGGGTGATTTTTTTCCTACTATCATTTCCTTTAATGCTGCTCCCATGATTTAACCATAAATAAAATTTAAAGGGAAACGCGTCAGGATGCGCTTTATATAGAATATGTATATTCCTAACAAGGAAGATGATGGAGGGGAATACAATGAAAAATTTGCTGTGGCAGAGAAATGCTTTCATTCTGGCTTAATAGTAAACACAGGAAAGGGCACCGGGTGGCTCCGTCAGTTAAGCATCCAACTCTTGATTTCAGCTCAGGTTATGATCTCACGGTTCATGAGTTCAAGCCCCACATCGGGCTCTCTGCTGTTTGTGTGGAGCCCACTTTGGATCCTCTGTCTCCCCTCTCTGCCCCTCCCCTGCCCTTTCCCTGCTCTCGTATGCGCTCTACCTCTCTCTCAAAAATAAATAAACATTAAAAAAAATAGTAAACCTGTGAAGATGAAAAAGTCTTGGATCCATAGTGACCCAGCCCTGAAAAGGCCTCTGGTCCCTGGTCTCTGCTTTTCAAATGCCATCTGAAATGATTGTAATTAGTCATTCTTCGTGCCTTACTTAGGTACACCGTTTTTGAAGTGGGGGGGGGGATCCCCCTTTTTAGCAGTCCTCACCTTCTCCATGGAGCAACGAAGTCATTTACCTTCTCAGCCTTTCTCCTTCCCCACCCAGAAGGCCCTTTGTCCTCACAATACCCAGGACAGACATCAGGAGGAATCCAAGGGCTTGGGTCACCCTCTCTGGTTCTTACCAGGACTCGCCAGGACTCATATCTTTTGTAAAATCCAAACAAGTAAGACAACAGGAACATCAGGGAGATGAGAAAAGAGGTGAGTGAGACATATATCACCCATCCTTGTAGCAAGGCGTTTGCTACCTGGGTGGCAGCTACCAGCATCCAGACCCAGCACCCAAATACCTGTAAGAAAAAAAAATAAAACAAGAACCTTCATTTGCTTGTGTCGGGCATAGTTCCCTTTGCAGGGCATCCCTCTTCTCCTCTGTCTCCGGTTACGAGCTCTGCAGTTGAAGTTAGGGGGGAAGCAAGAGGGAAATGGGGAAGGAAGGCTGGCCCCGAGCAAGAGTAGACTTTGTTAGAAAACTCAAGTGGTTAACACAGAGGTCACCAGTGGAGGGACTTGGGCAGTTTGGTTTGTGGATGTGTCTTCTTGGCCCAAACAGTGTTGACATATACAGCCGTTATATACATTTCTGAATAAGTTGCCAACATTTAAAACAGGATATTTCACAGGAAAAATTTCGATTTTAGACATCTCTTGAGAAGTCTATAGTTCTAGCCACAGTTGAACACATTCCCAAGCCAGAGTGGGCTGAAATGAGTTGTGACTGTTTCTTTAAAAAGGACCCAGAGTCCTCAGTGGACCGCATCCCCTTCACCCCCAACTCCACGCCCTTGTGTCGCACGTTTTATGTTGCTCACTTTCTCTGTGGAATAGTGCTCTCCTTCTCCTGGTTCCCTTTACTCACTCACCATGCCTGCCTGGCCCTGTGTGCATTTAGTTTGGACCCCTGTGTTATAGTATCTGACACCCTGTGGTCAGATAGCAGTTGGGCAATACTATTCCAGTTTAATCGTCTCTCAGCTCTGTCCAACCTTTTATTATCCTCTTGGTGGAGAAACCAAATCTTTTCTATGGACTCTGCCTTGGTTTGCTTTTAGCCTGGGTTTATACCCATGTTAGTGAGTCCAGGGAAAGAAATAAATGTCCACTAAACAGCATGTTCAGTTAGAGGCCTGAGGGAAAGGGTCAACATGAGCACCAAGTAGTTTTGCTATTGGTTTGTCTCAGAGTTTCTGTGCTCCTCTCCTTCCTGGGTTCTCCTTAGGATATCCTTGTGAGCCTCCTTGGTTCTCCCTCTCCTCACTCCTGTTAAATCTATGCTTCTAAGCACGGTATAGGTTGGCAATTCCAAGTCTTCAGGCCCACACATCCACTTGCCACTGGATGTCTCTACTCAGATGTTCCATAGCAGGGGTCAGCTTTGTACTTGCAGGATCCTGAGAATGAGCGCCTTATTAAATTTTGCACCCTGAGCATCTCATTTGCCCCACCCCAGGCCTGTCTTTGCCCCCTCAAGATCCTCAAATCCAACAGTTACAAAATCTGAACTCATTGCCACATCCTAATTCCCTAAGAACCCACTCATCTCTGCACCTTCTGAGAATGACCCTTCTGAGGGAGAGAGTGATGGGTTTGGGAGTGAGTGTAACAAGTGATAATGTTCTACCTCTCACACTGCATGGTGGGAAATTTTTTCTTTTATAAAGCAATAAAATAATTACAAAAAATGTGTTGGACTATGAGACCACTGGAGATTTGGAGTGATGAAGAGACAGAGCCAAGGATGGCTCCCAGATTTGAGGTATGGAGGAAGCACACCACCAGATTTAAAACTTTGTGTAAAGTTACAGTAATCAAAAAGAGTTATCAGTGCAGGTAGCTCACATTTCTGCTCATCTCAGGAGATAACTCATCCCTTTCCCTAGTTCTGTTGCCTTCCACACAAACTTTAGAAGCAGATTGTCAAAATCTACAGTATCTTCTGGGGCTTTGTGTTAAATTTATGGATCGATTTGGAGGAGAATTGACATCTTTACTATGATGAGTTTTCCAATCCATGAACATGGTATGCCTCTCCAATTATTGATGTTTCTTTGTCTTCTTTTATCAATAGTTTGTAGTTTTTAGCATACAGATACGGTACACACTTCCTTATATTTATGGCTCAGTATTTTATTTGGGGGGAGCTATTGTAAATAGTATTGCTTTTTTAAAAATTTCATTTCCTGGGGCACCTGGGTGGCACAGTAAGTTAGGTGCCTGACTCTTGATTTCAGCTCACATCATGATCTTGTGGTTTGTGGGATCAAGCTCTGTGTTGGGCTCTGCACTGACAGCTGGAGCATGCTTGGGACTCTCTCTCTGTCTCTTTCTCTCTCTCTCTTTCTCTGCTTGCATTCACTCTCTTTCTCTCTCTCTCAAAATAAATAAATAAACTTAAAAAAATAAAAATTTCATTTCCCAGTTGTTCAATGCTAGTAATACAAACATGACTGTTTATTTTGTGTGTTAACATTGTATCCTGCAAGTTGCTAAATTCACTTACTCGAAGAAGTTGTTTGGTAGATTCCTTGGAATCTTCTGTGTATCTCATTAGGTTTTAATTTTTTTGATTGCAAATAAGATTGAGCTTACGCGCATACATTTCATCTTCTGTAAAATTTTTAATTGTTTTTTTATTGGTTCCAAACTTCTTATGGGTTTGTTTTTCTTACTGATTCATAGTAATTCTTTCTAATAGTGTGGATCTTGTTGGCTGTGCGAATTATTGCAAATATATTCCTCGAGCACGTGTTTCACACATTTTTATGATGCCTTTGATGAACAGAGTTCTTAATTTTAATGTAATTGAATATGCTCACCTTTTCCTTTATAGACTGTGCTTCGTTGGTCAAGTTTAACAAATCCTTCCCTACCTTGGGTCATGAAGATAGGCTTTCTGGGACCACTTTCTTCCTGCAGTACAATCATTACTAGTTTCTTTGGGAAAGGTCAGTTGGTAGTAGTCAGTTTGATTTGTCAGAAAATATTCTTATTTTTCACCCTGACAATTATTTCCTCTCCACACTTCTAAGGTATTTTCTCAATGGTTCTACATCTTTCTATATTTTCCATTATATTCCAGCTCCATTGTTGCTGCTGAGAGGGCAGCTGTCCATTGCACTGCTGTTCTCCTGGAGGAATCTGTCTTTGGTATCTGGCGGCTTTGGGAGTCTTCTGTCTTTGAAATTCTGCAGTTTGTGTTGAAGCGGGGGTATCTTTGTACTACTTTTGCTTGGCATTAATTTCATATTCGATACCTGATAATTCCATTTCCTCAGTCTTGGTGCCTGATTCTGCAGTTTGTGGCTTCTGTTAACTTTCATTCCTGTTCATTTTTTCCCTCCTATGTTTGGTGAATTCTGGTTGTGAATGACTGTGGGAGTAGCTCACTTCCGAATGATGCTATTAGAGAACTTCTGGATTAAACAAGTCCAGTTATTTCTGTCTAGGTGAACTGAAAGATATGCAACTTTCAGTTCTCATTTTCATAACATACCCCTGGCTTCCTGGGACGAGCAGTTCTCACCTTACAAGTAAGCAAAACACAGACATGGACATGTCCACTGTCCCTGATGAGGCTTCCACTGCTGTTATTCTGGAGAGGAAAAGCACTTTGGGATTTATAGAGAATTTATGAGCCCTTAAGGAGAGAAAAGGAACAGGAATTGAGAAGCCAAAACAGATTAGGAAGGTGACCACAAACAAGGCTCTCACTGGGCTGGACAACACATTCAGAAGCTTCACCTTCACGTAAAGACCAGCTCTGGGAGCACATTTCCCCAGGTCTCAATAGTCAGTGTCCATGTGAATTTTGCAAGTCTTAGGTTGAGCCTGGGACCACCTGTGAGTAAGATGGCTAGCGTGTCCTGAAGAGGGGGTGTTGAAGGACAAAAGCCGCTGTCCCCCTTGAACTGGGCTCCTGCATGTTGATCTCAGTGACAGGGGCCTGCTGGTGCTTTGGGGCACCTGCTAAGCATCCTCCCCACCGAGACTTGGGAAGTGCATAAAAATGCTGGCACCCTGTCAACACCCAAACGATGTGCTAGCTGCTAGTGGCAATGGTGTTTGGGACTTAGTGACCGCACCGGAGCTCGTCAAATTTTAGACTCATTTTAGACCTCGGAAGGCAGAGCATGCTGTGTGCCATTCACCGCTGTATTCCTCGTGCCCAGCGCAGGTCCTAATACAAGGTGGGTGGGCATGGGGTCAAAGATCATCCTTCAGAATGAGTCAATGATGACACTCCGTGTTCATCAGGTGCTTTACAGCTGATAAGATGCATTTGCTTAGACAGCCTTGGTTAGTCTACACAGCAGTTCGAACTCCTTGGACTTTCTGAGACCAGAGAACTGCCACTTCATACCTGACACTGCTGATTGCCAGTTCGCCTCTGCCAGACCTGGGGGGTGTGCCAGAGTGCCTGAGCCCCACTGAGCCTATCAGTGCCTGCAGAGGGCCCCCCCCCCCCCCGCCTCCCCGCCATCAGAGGCTGCCCTGGGCGGACGCTGCCAGATGCACATTATTTACACGTCACACTAAGTTCTCCCCACAGTGTGTGAGGTGGTGCCGTATTGGAGGGGACTGAGACCTGAGGTCACACAGGACATGGGGTAGGACAGCTCTGGATCTCTTCTGGCAACCAGAGTTTACGCCTGAGGGCAGGGGCCTCTGAGGGCTTGGGTATCTACTCAAATTGCCTGAGAATCTTCTTGAAATGGCTTTAGTGTTGCATAATCAATGTTATGAAGGGGAATGTTATTTTTTATTTCCCCACCCTCTACCTTCTGGACAGAAGAAAGGACCAGGGCCAAGGACAAACTCCGGGCGAATTTAAACCCGGTCTTTCTTACCTCGTTTCTGCCTCAAGCAGTCTAGATTGGATTCTTTATAGGTAAGCCCGTTTCGAGTATTTGTCTTTACTTTTTTTTTTTTTTTTTTTAATCTATATTTAGCTTTCCAAATTTTCTTGGCAGGCTAAACTGCTCTCTTATTTGAACCTTCAGTTTGCATTTTCCCAAGAGCAGGAGATATTTTTAGATGTCTGGGGCTGGCCCTCAAAGTGGAAGAATATTTTATCATAGTAAGATATTGTGATCGAGTGGCTTTCAAGCACGACTTTGTTCAGAGTCTGTTTCTTACGAACGGACACAGATTACTCGTCTATGCATTCTGCAAAGGCTGAACCGAAATCTGAAGAGAGCTTTTAGCGTAGGATGGAGTTTAACAACAAGTTTGGTTGCTTATTCCTCCTTCAAGCATGGAGAATAGCTCCTTCGCGTGCAGAGAGCTGGTGAAAGAACTAGAATACAGAAACCGAGTAGCCTCACCCGGATTGGCGCCTGGGAGAAAAGCTGAGATTCCAGGCCTGCGGAGGCGGAGAAGTTGGGCTCCGAGCATCTCATCACACCACAGAGTGAGAAAACTTTCAAAGGCACCTGGGGTTAGGTCAGGAGGATTCAGAAGGGTCTTGTTGACAATTTGGTAGGACAATCTGAGCTTCAGATAAGGATAACGGCTGTGGGTTGAAATACAGCAACTAAATTGAAGTCCGTGAGTTGAAAAAATACTTTCAGAAAAGCCCCCTTTTGGGGTCATTTTGGGGGGGAGGGTGCTTATTATTTCGGAAGGCAGCTGTGCCCATCGTTATACCCACCCACCCCCCCGATGTTTATTATTGTGGTTGCTGCTTAAAAAAGGAAAAGAAGGAACAAAAAGTATGGTGTAGAGGTAAGGAGATTCTAAAATACGTGGATGCCTGGGGCTTCCCCTCCGAGTCCTGTTACTCCTGGGGTCTTTGAAAGTCCATCTGGGGACTCTGAGAAATCCCCAGGGTCTAGGTCCTGCCCCAGAGATTCTGACTGAGCCCATTGTGAAAAGTTCCCCAGGCGGTGCAGTTAGGACCTGAGAACCCTGGGAGCCTCTCTCTTTGTTTCCCGGCTGACCCACCCTGTTTATGGACGCAGCATCCTTCCTCCTGGGTTCCAATTCAAGCTCTGCCTGCTCGGCAGGTTATTTGACTCATCTGTACTTTCATGCACTTGTCCATCAAACAGAGGAGGTGGGGATCGCCTTTCTCATCGGATTCTCGTGAGAACTAGCTAAGTCTCCCCAGCACACGGTGAGCGTGCGGTAACCACTGTTGGCCATGTTAGCCATAACCATTTGGAATGGCACAGAAGACCGGAGGGAATGTTCCCCGACAAGGAGCCAGAGGAGGGAATGTTCAGGGCCAGTCTTGCTGAGGGAAGGGAAGTTCACTTCTGGGGGAGCCGGGAGAACCACCAGCTGGGTGAGTGAGAGAACATTTAGGGGACACACATCCTTCTGAGGAGTCGATGGAAGTTTCGGTCATTTAGAAAAATGTTACCTATGTACACGCACGACTTTTGTCTACAAATCTGGGGACTCGCAGACCCTCAAAGCCCACCTGCGGCTCCCAGGTTGAAATCCGTTGTCATCTCCAGGTTAAGTAACAGTGCCATCAACTGCTGTATTATTTTGACAGTATCAACCGAAACATTAAATACACATATTGTTTGATCCAATCATTTCACTTTTTCGAGTCTGTCCTATAAATAATGCACAGGAACAAAATGGTGAAAGTACAAAGTTGTTTATTGGGGCCTTGCTGGTTATGGAAAAGATAAGATACATCTTAAATGTGCATCCAGAGAGGACCAATCAAAGCGATTATGCTTGCACAGTGGAACACTCAGCAGCTTTCAAACAGAATGAAAAAATCTTTGTATGCCAAAGGGAACAAGTTCTAAGTACCATAAAAGGCACAGACCAGCGCGCCCAGTGTGCTATGATTTTTGTAGAAAAAGAAGAAAATGTATGTGTGCGTGTATGTGCATTTGTTTGCAGATGCACAGAATGTTTCTGGAACGAGACCCAATAAACCAACCAGTGCCCCAGGCTCCCAGGAGAACTACTTGACAGGGTGTTGAATGTTTAAACTAATTAAAAAAAAAATTATATTTACAAAGCAAGAAAGAAAACCCTGTGCCAGATGATGGAGGCTGGCTTCAAAGGTCAAGACTTTTGAATGGGAGAGACAGGAGAATCACCTGTTCTTTGGGGAGGATGAATCCGTCCACCCAAATAGAGCAGGTGGGACCTGAGGCCCCTGATGGGCAGAGCAGGTGAACTTCATGCATGGAGAGGTTCTGAAGACAGACACCGCCCTGGAGATGACCCCATGTGAAAGGCAAAGGAGGAGTCGAAAGGATGCACGGTCTCAGATTGCCCGGGCTCTGGGATGAGGCGGGAGGTGTGGGCTCGGGCGGGGCAGGTCAGGGGGTGAGAGCCAGGGAGGAGCACTGGGGCGATACCCTGCTGGCAGGTTTTTCTGCATAGCTGGGCAGTAGCTCAGCGTTGTGGGTCTCACCACCAGCACCGCATTCCTTTGCTTACCACTTAATTTTCATGAAGCACTGCCTCTCTTTCCCTTCCCTGGGACTTGGGGGAACGCAGGCTCCACCACAAAGCCTCAGAAACTTCAGGCCGGGAGGACAAGGCCCACATGAAGACAGTGAGGCCCAGGAGGTAACGGTGCCAAGCGAGCTGGGGGCTCCTGGTCCCACTGATGGCCCCGGGAGGGGGGGTGGTGGGGGGAAGGGAACAGACTCCGTGAAGGACAAGCTCTAGCATTGCCCACTGTGGGAACCCAGACTCCCTGGAGGTAATGAGGTAATCCACGGTCCCTCACATTCAGGAACCCCTGGCCCATGAGCTTTAAGTCTGGGGTCTCTTGGCCATTGCAGAAAATTTTTAGAAAATTGTATAGGGGCGCCTGGGTGGCTCAGTTGGTTAAGCGCCTGACTTCGGCTCAGGTCATGATCTCACGGTTCGTGAGCTCGGGCCCCGCGTCAGGCTCCGCGCTGACAGCGCAGAGCCTGGAGCCTGCTTTGGATTCTGTCTCCCTCTCTCTGCCCCTTCCCTGCTCACGCCTTGTCTCTCTCTCTCTCTCTCTCAAAAACAAGTAACATTAAAAAAAAAAAAAAGAAAGTTCTATGAAATACACAGGACACCATTTACCATCTTAACCGTTTTTAAGTGGTACGATTCTACGGTGCTAAGGGCATTCATGGTGTTGCGAAACCATCGCCACCGTCCATGTCGACAATGCTTTTCATCTTGCAAAACTAAAACTCTGTACCCGTTGCCCACTCACTCTCCCCTCCCCCTTCCCCGTCCTAATCTTTTGTCTCTATGAATTTGGCTACTCTAAGGACATCATGTGAGTGGAATCATACAGGATTTGTCTTTCGGCTACTGGCTCATTTCACGGAGCATAATGGCCTCACGGTTAATCCCTGTTGCGGCCTGTGTCAGACTTTCCTTCCTTTTTAAAGACCGAATAATAGGCCATGACACGAACACAGCACATACATAGTTTGCGCATCCATTCCTCCAGTGATGGGACGCTTGGACCGCTTCCTCTTTTTGGCCGTCACGAAAGGTGCCAGTGTGTGCAACTATCTGACGCACGTTCTTTAAAAGGGAAAAAATAAGACGAAACTCATCCTGGGGCTGTGCTTTGGACCCCGTAATTCTGGTGCAAAATGCTCCTTCAGACAGACCCACTGTGTTTGTGCTGGAGCACGTGTCCGTCCCTGGGTGGGGGGGTGATATCAACTCAAAATGCCTTCACTCCAGGGCGATTGTAATGACTCAAACCCAAACCACGTGGCAGGAAGGAGAGCTGTTACTATTTTTCAACCCTAAGACTTTTTTAAATTGATTGTAAAAAATGATGTTAACAGCAAAGGAATTTTTTGGTATATTAGGTCCCCTTCCAGCCCTAGTGCTCGCGCGTACGTATTTTCTATAAAGCTGGAAATCGTGATGGACATGCATTTTGTATTCTCCTTTATATATTTTTGGATTTTGCTACATGCCTTGATACTAAAATTGATTCTTGGTACGCAAGGTCGTTCTATTCAGTTGGCCTGAGCACTGAATCTGTGAACATGGAGTCATTTGCTCCCAGGGGAAGTAGGCATTAGGTTCCTGCAAAATCTCTGGTCACAGTATTTTCATCAACTGATCAACACGTACCTTTATTTGAGGTGCTTCAACGCATAGCTTTATGTTAGGTGTGTGTGTAAAGACACCTTATTTAATATATGCTCTTGAGTCATTAACACTGAACTCTTGGCCAACAGCACCACAAGCCTGTCGAGCACGTATTGTCTATGAAAGGCAACTCACGGGGTTCTCGTGCTGAAGCCCTAAACAGCACTTCAGCACGAACCGAGGGGCTATTTTAAACAGCAAAATCACCAACGAGAAGCACAAAAATGTGAAAGATGTGCCCCCAGACAGACTTTGGAAAGGACTCTTGTTTACAGGATGAGAGCTGAGACAAGAAGGCACAGGGTAGCGTCTTGCTCGGCCTCAGCTGGGAACATGCACCTCAGACAACCCAAACGTTTTGCTGCTCTGCACGGGCCCGCCAATAACCACGAGAGTGCTGTGAGTATTGTTTAGCGACTGCGAATAAATTGTTGCGACTACATACGTTTGCAAAGAGAGAATCCAGTAATGACAACTGACTGCACTTTTCAATGCCACAATTACACTCCATCAGGCTGAAAAATGTCACTTACTCAATGAGGCCCCTGTGCCTGCACATTGGATGTCTCCGGCTTTTCCCGTTACAGACAATGACACAGGAAATAGTGTTACAGAGATGGTTGCCTTCGTTTAACTTGTATCCTTGAATTTCCCAACTGGGCTTACTGGTAGGAGGCGTGGGCAGGGAGGGGTGACTTTCCACCATTCACTAGGCTCATCGCAGGCCCAGGCTGGGACATTTGTGTGACCGAGTCTGGCCCTTCCAGGGGGAAGTCATCAGGGGACTCCCGGGAAAGGGTTCTTCCTGCCTAAGGAGACCAAGATGAGACTGTCTCCGTTCTTGCTCTGGTCATTGCTGTGTCTGGTATCAGGCCTGGAGCTATGAAACGAAGAGGACAGAGGTGGAGGGAAACGGCTTGGGCCCTGGCGATGCAGCTATGCTGCGAAAGAATCAGCCCAGAGGTACAGCTGGCCGAGACTTCCCAGAACGTGACATGGTCCGTTCCCTTCTGCTCAAGCCAGTCTGAGCTGGCGACAGCCCTTGGCACGGCACTGCCGAGGACCAGCTGGGATGCCTGGGACCCTACCCCCCTCTTAGAACACCCTGCTGGCTCCCTGTGACCCGCAGACCAAACTCGGGCCCATGGCCCTGCAAGCCCAGCCTGCCTGACTCCCCCCGCTCTGCGTCAGTCTCGCTGAGCCTCCGTCAGTGCCCCCAGCCCTGGGGCTTCCAAACGTGGGCTGAGATTCATGGTGAAATTAGTTTGTTAGTTCGTCACCAACAACATTAAAAAACTAAGTAGGCTGGACTAGCAAGTAGGAGTACGTTACCCATGGGAAAGGGAAACAGTGTCCTGAATCTGTTTCATTGCACACACACACACCACACCTGCACACCTGCACACACGTGTACCGGGTTGCCACGAAAGCATCTCTCTTCTGTGGGCCCCAGTCGGTGTGGGGGAAACCTTTGCTCTGGAATACCTTTCTTCCTCTAGCCAAGGGCCTCTGCCTGTGCTGGTGTGCACCCCCTTCCATAGTCCTTTCCTCCACAGCACTGTCTGGGGCAGACACTCTTGACATTGGGTCCACAGCACGGCTGCCATAGCAGGAGCCCATCGGGGACCTGAGGGCCACACTGGGGCCCATATGGGCCGCGTGAGCCTGGGAGAGGAAGGGAGCGGGAACGAAACTTGACAGGAGCCCTGGGTGGGACAGGTGGGAGGGGTCCTGGAGTGTCCCACATCTGCAGTGACTAGAACTCAGTGTGGACGAGCCAGGGCAGACACAGCTGGGTGACGCTGGCCTCCTCTGGGCTGCCTCGGGGAGCCGGGCGCTCCTGGGTGGTCCTCACCCAGCTCGGAGACCCCCGTGCCCACGTGGGTGCTGCCTACAGCCCATGGGGCAGCTCCCGTGCCTGAGTCAGTGGCTGCCAGCCTGTGAAGTTTCTGAGCAAGAATCATTACCTCCTTCGTACGGCGGGGGGGAGGAAACCGGTTCTGGGAGGCCAAGCGACTTTCCCAAAGTTACTCATGGGAGCGCGCCAGGCCTGGACTGGAATCCAGGACCCGCACACAGCTAGCTTTGTATGGAAGTTCTACGCTCCATAATTTAACCTAGGACACTTCCAAACACTGAGTCACTACATCCTGATTCACAGAGGGCGAATTTTCTCTGTGGCTTTAAGGTTAGCAGGAAATTGTGGCCCAGGCCCCTTGGCCTCCGGTGAGGGCCCATGTCTTATCCGGTCCACTCCAGGAACAATAGTGCCGGCCAGAGCTCCAGCTACCACCGCTCCTGGCAGAACAAATCATATAAGGAGGCCTTGGTACCCATAAGGCAAAGGAGGGGCTGGCCGCTGGCTGGGGAAAGTCTGTGCCTACCTTGGGGTGTGTGCCTGGGAGGGGCAGGATGCCGCCGCAGGGGGAGGGGCTGGTGAGTCAGCGGGGGGCCTCCTCCGCCTTCCTCCCCTCCCTCCTGGCTTCCTCTCCCAGGGCCACTGCACCCCCCCACTGACCCAGCTTTTTATTGACCGAGCAGTACAGATTTTCATAAAGTAGGGTAATAAAACCATTCTTACCCATCCAAAGTCTAAAGAGCTTTTCCTTCTTGTCTCTTTAAAAAAAAAAAACAAAATGAAAACACTAAGCACTTTTAGGGCAAAAGTGTTTTTTACCCTCCCTTTTTAAAACTTTTTTTAACCTTAGAAAAGTTAGAAAGTACAGAAAAGATGTAAAAGCAGATAAATGCATCCCGCTCCCCAAGGTGGCCTGGTGGACAGGCTTCCTCCAACCTCGGTCTCTTTCCCTTTGGCTCCCACTATGGTTGTCAAGCTCACATCCCTTCGCATGTTACCAGAAAGTCACCAGATGAGCCCAGGAGTCGGGCTCAGGGGAGATTCTCCACCTGAGCCCACAGATGTTTTGTGTCCAAGATGGCCGCGATCCTGTTCTTTGTCAGGCACTGAGGACCCATAGTGATATCACTATTCACTCTAGTCCTGGTTGACTCCTGCTCAGCTCCCCCTCCCCCACCTGTCTATGAGCAGACCTTTGAGGGCAGGGACCAGACCAGGGTCACCTCCTCCAGGAAGCCACTCTTGACTGCCAAGCCCGAGTGCATCATGAGGAGTGACCTCCTCATGGTTATTTTCTCTCTCCACTGCCTCCTCCCCAGGACCCGAGCTCCTGGATACAGGACTCGGCCCTGTGGTTTTTGTGTCCCCAGTGTAGGGCACAGAGACTGGCACAAAGCAGGCTGTACATGCTGCCGAGTTGAGGAGGAGACAGGAGGCGGGTTGCTGGACCCTCCACTCCCTAGCTGCTCAGTCTCATCTCCCTGGGCCTGATTACCATGCAAGTGGCCCCAGCTGACACCTTCTGGGTTTGCCACTCTGGCCCAACCACAGACTGGCATTTCTGCCAGAGCCAGGACAGAATGGGGACAAACACCCATTTGTTTCGTCCCCACCCATTTCCTGCTCCATTACTTCACAGGCCCTAGAAATTCTCCAGGTCGGGAGCATCCTCCCTCAGAGAGCAGAGGGGCTTCCCTGGGATGCTTTCCTACCCCTGCTGCTTTTACACCCCTCCCACGCCCCCCCCCACCCCTGGGCACATAGGAAGGACTATATAAAAATGTGTGTCAGAGAGGGGCGCCTGGGTGGCGCAGTCGGTTAAGCGTCCGACTTCACCCAGGTCACGATCTCACGGTCTGTGAGTTTGAGCCCCGCGTCGGGCTCTGGGCTGATGGCTCAGAGCCTGGAGCCTGTTTCCGATTCTGTGTCTCCCTCTCTCTCTGCCCCTCCCCCATTCATGCTCTGTCTCTCTCTGTCCCAAAAAATAAATAAACATTGAAAAAAAAAAAAAAATGTGTGTCAGAGAGGACGATGTTCAAATAGACGTACCACCCCCCTCCCACATCCATCCAGCATCACCTGGGCAGAGAGAAGGTCCAGATCGGCATGGGGGGTGGGATGGGCTGTGACCAGCTTGGAAAGCAGAAAAGGCAAAGCTCAGAGATTCCCTTCAAGGGGAGGAGCTGAGTTGGGCTTTTTTGATACAGGTTAGAAGACTCTGGGGGCCCCTGTGATATCTGGCCCTCCTCTCAGACCCACCTTGGACCTTCTAGGTATAGCTTGAGGTGGGAGGGTGGGGTCTGTGTCTCAAAGGCTGTGGAACCTGAGTTATGGGCTGGCTCTGTTGCAAGCCCTGCATCGGCCCCAAGCAGACATCTATTCTGGCCAAGATGGGGAAGATCTGACCATGTGGTGACATCTGAGAGGCAGGGCTGGTTGGCAGGTATGGGACGAGGCAAAGGAGGGTCTGGCAGAGATGAGGCCAGGGAAGCCTGGTGTGGGCCCCCTACCCCCCCCCCCCCCACTTGGGCCCACTTCCTGCCACTTGCCAATCTGGACAACATTCCAGAAACCTCTTCTGCCTCCCACAGATCAGCTGTGCCCCAGGGGAAAGTTCTCTAGGCAAAGAGCTCCTGGAAGGGTGCTGGCAGCAGGTGGGGCACTTTTCATTGACGAGACTTCTTATCTGGGGTTCCCTGCGTTCCAGCAGGTCAGAATGTGCCCTGCTACTCTCTGCAAGAGGACCCAGTTATTTCCTTGAAAACACCTACTAGTTAAGGGAAATCGTCCTGGCGGGCTGACCTTCCAGCGGCAGCTTGGAGCCTGTCTTGTCTGAACTGAGACTGGCCACCAGTTCAGGGATGGCCAGGCGGTCGGGGGAAGTCCAGACTTGGGCAGGAGGGCGTGTGCAGACGTGGATCATACCGGTTAGTTCCAAGGGTCTCTCAGCTCAAGCCCGCCCTTGTGTGGTCTGCTCTGTGATGTGGGCTGGAACTCTGCAGGCCACAATTCCCAGCCCCCTTAGAAGTTGGAGTTTTGCTAGGTTCTGGCATTGGTGGGGGCCTGGAGGGGGCCTGGGATGGGAGGAGGGTGGTGGGGGCTTCCTGTTGGCTGGTCTGGGTCCTGTCACTGTCACTCTGGCAGCAGCAGCAGCAGCCGTCGGCTCCGACCCCAAGGTCCCCGTGCCCCTCCTCAGAGGCCTGAGAACCAGCCGGGCAGGTTTTCCTCTGGATGTCCGAGCACTGGCCACCCTCTCCGGACTCCGGCCACTCCGGGTGCTTATTTCTGGCTGCCTCAGCATCTCCTGTCTACTCTTTCAGCTTTTCAACAACGCCATAAACAAGTCCCTGTGTCGAATCCCCTCTGTGTGCAGTACCTACTGTGGTTTCTGCTTCTTCCTGCACCCTGACGGCCGAGCTCCATTTATGGATCTCCTTGGCTAATCTCCCTTTGCCCCATTAGGCACCAAACTCCAGAAGGCAGGGGTCATGTCTGCCTTCGTCATCTTTATATCCCCATGCTTGGCACAGAGTAGGCGCTCAATAAATACTTGTTGAGTGACTACGTGGCATTGAGGTATGGCAGTCCCCTCTTTTCTTACAGCCTGATGGCCTGTATTTGTTAACTGCCTGGTCACAGGAAGTCCTTGCCCGAACAAGCGAACATCTAATCCGTCAGTCCAAACCGTTCAAGAATGCCAAGCCCCTGCCTTGAGTCAGCGTATCCTAAAGCCTACCTAGTTCCTGGAGCCTTTGGCAATGGGGGGGCTGTGCATCCTGGCTTTTCTCTCTTTCCTATCTTGGGAAATACCCTTTGTTAATACCTTCTTAGCAGTGGTAGCATCTCAGTAAATAGCTGTTGGTTCACAGCTGGAAGTTTCTCACAAGAGACCCATACTTTCTATGAAGAGGTCCAGATGACAAACAATAATAAAACACGTGGGCTCACATTTCTGGAGCGGTTGCAACGTGGTATTGTCTTCTGGGAATGTCCTTACTGAGACCCCAGGGCTGTCTTACGAGATCTTTGCTGTTACTTTCTCCATTGTTGAGGCTCAGAGTGGTTAAGTAATCTGCCCAGGGTCTCACAGCAATTAAGTAGCACAGCCAGGCTCTCCACCTTGCTCTGAATGACTCTATTTTACTGAACCTGAACACACTGGGGGCCTCCAGGGTAAGGGTGGGACTGGTGCAGGGAGGCTAAAGCGGGTCTAAACAACTCGGGGAGGTTGACATCGACCACTTCCCACATTGCCCCTCCTGTCCTTCCCTCCCAGGGCCTGGCTCTTTCCCAGCCCCACTCTGTAATCCTCCTTCCCTGTTCCATGTAGTCCCTTGCAGGGCGCCTCCTGGGGCATTATGGTGGGAATCAGTGGCACCCTGGGCATGGAGGTGGTTAGTTCCCTCATCCTGCAGAGGAGCGGGTAGGTGGAGGCCAAATGGGGGTGAGGCGGGGGTGAAGGGAGGGACAGAAGCAACAAGGACGAAATAAAATGGGCAAACTGAGCTTACTTTTGAGTAAACACTCCCCACAGTATGGAGAATTGAAAGGGAAGCACAGAAAAACAAGGGAAAGGATTTCTCCCTTTGAAAACCCAGCTTTAAGGGGATGTCACGACAGAGGGGAGGGCACCTGCCCTGAGCCAGGCCTGATGTGAGCCCTGACTCCTCTCAGCCTCCGCAGTAACTTCAGTAGGCACAGGTGACCAGAAACGGCTTGAGGGCCAGCAGGTTTTCGGACAGGCTTTTACATATAAACAGAGTAAAAGGAGAGGCAGGCTGAAATTACGGTAAAGCTGGGGATTGGGTTCAAGCAAGACATAACGGTGACCTTTCTCAGCTGGAAGACTCTGGAATGAGCTTCTAGGGGCATCACAGTGTTTCCCTCTGGCCACAGTGCAAGCGAATTAAGAAGCTGGACACATCAAACACCAGTGTGTCCGAATTGTTTCATCTTTTAACTGGCTGACTCCAGAAATCTTCTTAGCTGTTTCTTTTTTAATTAAACATCGAATCAATTAAGTTAACTAGTGAAAGGTTTAAAATCAAAAGACTTCCTTGGACTCTGTTTCATAGAACACTCCCTGGGTCACAGTCGCCTGGGTCAGCTCTTGGCATCCCCCTGTCATCTTGTAAAAAAGATGAGTCAACTCACGCCAGGCAGGTAATCAGGTAATCAGCGCCCACCCCACCCCCCCGCCCGCCCCCAACTATGTGCACGCTGAAGAGCTGGGCCTGGGTCATCAGGAGCTGGGGGGTGTGGTGCTGTGAGTCACCCGGTCGCCAGCCTGCCCCGCTTGGGCACCAGCCGGCTCACACACTCTCTGAACGAAAGCCGGATGGAATACACCACGTCTGCTCTCACCTTAAAATACACTGATTCGCCCTCGAAGATCACATTTTGAAATTAACATCGTTTTCACACGGGAAATCTGAATTCAACAGCAAACCGAACAAAACATGAATTTTAAAGTTAAAATCTAAAAAAAAAAAAAAAAAAAAAAGTCTCCTCCGTCGCTGGTGGGGACATAAAATGGTACAGGCACTCTGGAAAAACAGTTTGTCAGTTTCTTAACAGGAAGTAGGCATACACTCATGATACGACCCAACAGTCACACTCGGGCGTTCTCCCAGGGAGGTGAAAACAACATCCACACTAAAGCCTGCATGCGAATGTTCACACAGCTTTATTTAGAATAGCTAAACACTGTAAGTAAGCGACTAAAATGTTTCTCAATGGGCCCATGGTTAAAGAAACCACGGCATGTCCCTGCCCTGGAATACTAGGAGCAATCACAGGAAGGAACTGTTGGCACACCCCCCACAGCTTGGGTGCCCCTCAGGAGGGTTCTGAGGCATGGAAGAGGCCAATCTGTAAAGGCCACATGCTCTATGGCTCCATTTATTTATATAACTAACTTGAAATGACAAAATTATAGCGATGGGATTAGTGGTTTCTGGGGGTTCTGGGGGGGCGGTGAGGGAGGACAGGGTGGGTTGGGGGGACTATAAAAAGCAAGCAGGAGGAAGATCTCTGTGGTGATGGAACAGTTTTGTATCTTGACTGCGGTGCTGACATGAATCTACATGCGTGAGAAGATGGCACAGAAGTGTGGACATATTTTACCAACGTCATTTACCTGGTTTTGATGGGACCAGTGTTATAAAAGATGTAATCACCGGCGGGGGGGGGGTGGCGTAGGGAGCTGGGGGAGACCTCTCTGAGCTATATCTGTAACTGCCTATGAATCTCTAACTACTGCAAAATACATGTTTTTCAAATGTGCATTTTAATGTTAAAGAGTGTAAGATAAAGCAACTTAGGCAAAGACCTGTAAGAGCAGTCTCTGGGTGCAGAGCTGGTAGGGAACATGGAAAATTCTCTTGGAATCTATGCCACCCTAGTTTGTCGTTGTCATGACTGCAAAAGAGCCTGACTGCTTGCTGCTGGCAGCCGGGGTGGCAGGGGGGCCTCAGGGGAGCCGAGGGGAAGAGCTCAGGGCCTCATTGGAGCTCCTCCTTAGTTCTGTTCTCCTTGTATTTTGGGCCCCTCATTCCCATGGAAAGGCCCTGGGCACAGACCCTCCTCTCCAGATGTCACAGTGGGTGTTTAGGAAACCACCACCACCTCCACTCTGGGCCACCCCCACCACGGACTACATCTGCATCTGGGTATGGATTTCACTTGCTCTGCCCCTTTTTGCTGGCCTGAGCTCCTGGTTTTAGAATGCACCCTCTGGACTCATGTCCTTAGAAAAACACATGTGTGTCTATGATGCCTCAAGCCCCCAGACTGAGAATCTGCTGGGACTCCAAGGCCTGGTGCTCTGGTGTCAGCCCCAGTGTGTGGCAGTGGGCAGCATGCCCAGGTGACCAGGGACAGAGGCGTTTCTGCTGGGCTGATCTCGCCCTCCTCTCCAGCCCAGCACGTGTGCTGCTCAATGGGATCAGAACCAACCGACCAACTTGACCTTCTCCGTCCTCTCCCATTTACCTCCCCATCCCTGGCCCAATATGAGGCAAGCACACTTGATTCTGTAGTTCATGCTTGGAATGCTGATTTAAGGAAGAGGCAGGTGCAGAATAGCATGTACAGAATAACCCCATTAAATCCATATTTATGCGTGTATATATATGTAATATAATAATATATATAATTATATATATAATTATATAAAATAATATATATATAATTATATATATAATTATATAAAATAATATATAAATATAATCCATATTTATGCATGTATATATATATTTATACACATAAATATGGATTATATTTATTTCTGCATTTTCTAAGTATTCCCACGATGAATAAGGATCACTTGTGAATTAAAACTAAAGTTGTCATGCAGAAACATCAGACAAGGCCGAATGAAAGGACATTCACAAAGTAACTGATCAGTACTCTTCAAAAATGTCAAGACAAAGACAGAAGGAGACAAAGGAGATCAGATAAGCAAATGCAATGCGGGATTCTGGACTGGATCCTGGACCAGAGAAATGACATGGGTGGGGAAATCAGCACAATTTGAACGAGGTTTATTAGAACAGTTGAGCAACGGAAGTATCGTGCTAATTTCCTGATTTTGATGGTTAAATTAGCTAAGATGTGGACCTTAAGGGAAGCTGAGTAAAGAGTATATGGGAACCCTCTGTACTGTTCACGCAGCTTTGCGGTAAGTCTGAAGTTACTTCAACAGAAAAATAAATGAAAAAAAATCAAGCCAATGACGATATCTCACCCCCTAAGATACTTAAGGCCCCAGAGACCAGCATAAGGAGCCCAGCATCATGGGGTTGGGTCCATGAGAGGCCCCTCTCACTATCACTTCCCCCTGGGTTTCTCCCTAGTTCTGTAAGCCCTGTCCCTCCAGCCTCCTGCCTTGCTGGTCTCTCCTGGACTCCAAGCCTTTTTCCTTTTCTTGGCCGCCAGCCTGGAAATCCAGCCTGTCTTTTGAGATCCAACACCAAAACCGCCTCCTGAGTGGTATGCCCGGACCCTTCCCCGGTTTGACAAGGTCAGATGGTCTCTCATGCTGGTGTCCCAGCCCAGGACAGTCACGGCCTCAAGCATAGTCTGACTGTGGAGAAGTGCTCGTGAATCTCCCTCCTGCAGACAGGGAACCTGGGAAGGCGGGCCCTGTACCAGGGGCTTGTAAGATTGACATAAATCATGCGCTCAGTATGCAGTGGTGGACTAACCAGGATCCTGGCAGTTCATGTGGTTGTTCTGAGGTGAGGAACATGCCTGGGTCCGGGCACAGAGAACTTTCAGGAGCACTAAGATGTCATCAGTCTGGCAGGATGCCCATACGTATGTCCCCCGGGGTTCAGGCCTGGCAGAAACCTGCCTCTTGGGTGGGGCCTCAGCTGGAGCCACCCAAATGCTGGGCCTGCCCTGCCTGCCTTCCCTTTCTTGGTGCCATCAATGGGCGCGCTTTAATGAGTTTGCCACGGGGTCACTCGATCAGGCCCAGCTTTTGGGCAGATGACACGAGAGGGCTGGTCAGGTCCGACTGAAAGCCGGAACCACTTTCTACCTTTCCCTCCCTGGCCTGGGGCCAGCACTGCCAAATTTAGAGCTGGTGAGAAAATATCACCCATAAGCTAGATATTTCACAGGGTGTTTGAAAAAAACGAAACAAACTCCTTTGCCCTGAATTATTCACTAGACTTTAGTGTCCCCACAAGTAGAAAGGGGACGGTGACAGCCGGCTCAGAGAGGACTGGGGTTTGACTGACACTGTGTATGCAGAGTTCTGCAGACTGGAACACGCGACCCCCCCCCCCCCCCCAGCCTGCCCCCCGCAGGGATCAGGGCCACCATTCAGCTGTAGGGCACCTCAGAGAGTAAGTTACGCAGTGACACGTTCTAGTGTGTGACCAGGGCGTCTCACACAACTGTTTTATGGCAGATGTTGTCAAAAGCTACCTCCTGAGCAGAGTCTGCAAGTCAAAGTTCAAAGTCAGCTGACAAGACAATTAAGAAAATACGGGAAGACCTTCTCTCAGAAGGAAACAGTTCCCCCATTTTGAACTTTAGAAAAGCCGAAACAAGCAAGGAATTGGAGAAGAGAAACCATATAAAAATCCATTTCCAACACCTTCCTGAGGACCCAGGATATTTAAGCAGCATCCTCCCCCTGCTCTTCCCCCCACCCCAGCCCCTCCAATCACCAAGTGGCCTGCTTGTCACCCGTGGTGGGTTTGTTTTGGAAGGAGGAAACCCACCCATACTGCAGAAGCCAGAGGAGCAGAGGGAGGGATTAGGGACGTTCGGGCTGAGTCTGAGTCGTGGGGGAGATCGGAGACGACATCAACTCTGGCCCGGGTTCCCTTTCTCCAGGGAGTGCTCTCTAGCCACCGGCCAGCTTCTCCCAGGCCCTCCCCTTCTGCAGGTGGCCCACGAGGCAACACTCACCAGCTCCGGCAAGAAGAAGGCGTAGGGGATGGTGAGGAACAGCGAGACCCCCAGGGGCACGTCGGGCGGGGAGTAGCTGGTGGCGGGCGGCGGGTCCGGGGAGGCCATCTCTCACCCAGTGCCTGGTGCCCTTGGCTCCGCAGCAGCTCGCAGGCTCCGCGGGCCCGTCAAATATCACCTCCTGCCCGACACACCCATCGGACGTCGCCTGGGAGGGAGAAAAAAAAAAAAAAACGTTCCAGCCGAGCAGGTCCTTCCACTCCCTCCGGCCAAAAGACTCCTCGGTGAAATGCGAATGCGGATTCGGATTTGCATCAGATGGGCCTTGGCCCGCTGGGGCACAGCCTCGGGGCACATTGAGGCAAGGAGGGCGGGAGTCTCTTTTCTTCCTAAGGAATTTTTGAATCCTGGAGCATATTACTGCAGGGGGTGCCAGCTACAGCCACCAAGCCTCAACCCTCAATACAGGCCAAGGCAACTCGCCACGACAAAGACTGTTTGTTGAGGACCTACTATGAGCTGAGCTGAGCTAAGCAATCTGTAGGCAACTCTGGCCCTTCCCACAGCCGTGCACAGGGTTATTTCATAGCCTTCCCAAGTAAGGACACTGAGAATCTGTTAGGTCAAGTTAAGGTCACAGAGCTGGTCACTGACAATGCTGGGTCTTATATCCATCTGGCCCTGTTGCCTGGGTCCCTCCCTCCCCACTCCGGGGGGCCACCCTCCATCTCAGACAGAGGGAGAGGAGCCGCACTCACTTCCAGCTGCGGTCCCCAGAGACTTGGCGGTTCCTCACCACCCTCCTGTCTTCTTTGCTCACACAGCGGATGGAAGACTTCTCCCTCTCTAGAAGAAGTCTGCCCCAGCAGGAGAAGGGCTCAGTGGGCTGGGTGCTGCCTCCCTCCTTCCCTGCAGCGGCCCCCAGCCGGTGTCGCCAGGAGCTGGGCTTGGGGCCAGGCAGTTCCTTCCTGCCTTCCGCCCACCCGCTGGCCGATCAGAGGGGCCGTGACCCAGTGGCCAAGCCGCTCCTTTAGCTTTAAAGATAGGTCCTGGGGACTTGAGTCCTTTTCTTCTCCACCTTAGAGTTGACCACCTGCAGGAAGGCCTGCAACCCCAGAGTCTGCTCGGGGTGCTTGGGGTTGGGGTCCTTTCTCCCCGCCCTCCATGGCCTCAACCTCAGCCCTGGGAGGCCAGTCCGTGAGCTGCTCCTTGTGAGGAGGGGATGTGGGAAGGGTAGCCTTGTGTGCTGGGGTAACTGGCATCCTCCACAAGAGGCCAGTGTCTGTTCATTAGCAAGAGCGGTGCATTCCAGGGCCTGCCCTCCTGGGTCAGTGCAACAGCCAGCTGGGCCTTTGCCTGGTCTGGGGATAGCCAGCAGAGAGCCAGGGTTTGGATAAATGAAGTCCAAAGCAAAGCATTGCAAGGAGAGGCAAAGAGCACACCGGTAAACCTTAAGCCAGCCTGCTCATGCCCTTCTCCCAGGCCCGCGGAGACCCAGGGAGAAAGTGAGGCCTTAATCCCACCTGCCACTTGTTTGCAGGTGAACTCAAGCTACACAGGCATCGCCCCAGGAATCCCACCTCTTGCCGCCTCTCCTGAAGGTTGTAAGTCAGCCCTGTGCCTCTCTTATGGCATGTAGGATGCTTTGACTTGACCACTGACAGCACGGCATCATGGGAGCAGCTTAGGGAAAGCAAGAAGGAAAACACGGTCCTCAGGATCCTTTCTCATCTATGAAGCAGAGGTCATAATAGAACCCGGGGCCCCTTAGAGGTTGACAGGGTCTGAGCCGCTTACACCGCCTGAGGCAATTGGGGTATTAAGAAATGAAGCCGTGACAAAACCAGGTGATAAACGCTGTGGCGTAATTTAAAGATTTTACATCTAACCAAGTGATGTCGTATTATATGTGCCAAAGTATAGCACACTCTACTTGGGCTATTTGTACGAAAGCTGCAAGGATTCATGATGCATCCCAGGGAGGGAGAGCCCAGAAGGGGCAGAAGTTCAGAGTTGTTAAGAACAGCTTCGACTGGGAAGAAATGGAGAGGCAGCTCATGCATTCCTGAAATGATGCCGAGCTTTGTATCCGTATTCCTGGAGGAGGCGTCCCAAGACACTCTGTGGTGACAGCTGTTCTAACGCACTTCCGGCAACAGTTGTGCTGAAACTCCGTTTCAGGAGACACTTCCCCAGATGCATCGGGTCCTGTAGGGGATCTTCATGGATGGCTTCAGATAATCGAACCACGTTTGCAGTGTGATGCCCCCGCAGCATCTGCGAAGCTCTTGGAGACTGCTCTTTGGTGGTGTCTTCCCCCTGCTGGGTTTGTTTTTTTTTTTTCCTTTTTTTCTTTTTGGATCCGGGTTCATTTTTTTTACTTTATGTCCCCAGACACTTACTACCAACACAACTGTTACGTATTCTATACAGAAAGTTGTGTTATCTGAAAACGTATCAGGAAATGAGTCTTTACTTTTCACAGAAAATCTCAAAGAAAAATGAGCAAAAGAATGCCTTTGCCATGCTTTCCATCCCGTACAACAAACTTAAGTTTCGTACAGGAAAATGTTTTTGAAGTGAAAGGAAAGTAAAATTTGAAAGCCCAGTCCATGCATCTCTGGGGCTGTGGGTATGAATGCACTTGCAAACAAGGTCAGAAATCTGGTGTGGGGCCGTGGGGGAATGCCAAGCCCAGAAGAGGGGCCTTCCAGACTCTTCTGCGAAGGGTCTGCTGGTTTCCACCTCCTGGGCTGAGAATGAGAGTTAATCCTGAAGGTCTTGCAAGAGTGTCTGATGCTGCTGATTACCATCACCGTTGCCTCCATTTTCTCCTTCGTTCGTCGGGGTGGGTTCAATGGGATAATCCATATGAAAGTATTTAGGACAGTTCTGGCATATGGCGGATGCTTAATAAGTACTTGCGTGTTTATCTAATTCTAACCCTGAAATCTCTTCTGGTCCTCCTTCCTTTCCACAACAACAGAACCTCCTCTGTTAATACGTCCATCTGGATCTTAAAAAATAGTTTCACGCTGGGTGTTGCATGGGAACCAATTTGACAATAAATTTCATATATTGAAAAAAAAAATAGTTTCAAAATTGTTTCCATTGATGCATAGTACACTTACAGAAAGAGTGCACGAAACATCCAGACCATGAAACTTCCGCCCAGAGCACAGAATGTTGCCAGACTCCCGGTACATTTTTCTCGCCCTCCTTCCTAATCCCTGTTCTCATGATGCCCTAACCCCATAGGCCGTGTCTTGCCTGTTTCTGGATGGATTCCTCTGTGTCTGGCGTCTTCCACTCAACATGACGTCTGTGAAACTCGTGCATGTAACTGTGTCTTGTAGCTCACTCCCTGCCGCAGTGTTCCACTATAGGAGTAGAAGACACTTTGTCAATCTATGGTTTCTGCACATTGGAGTCCTTTCAATTGGGGTTAAAATTAAGGAAACTGCTGGGGCGCCTGGGTGGCTCAGTCGGTTGAGCGTCCGACTTCAGCTCAGGTCACGATCTCACGGTTCGTGAGTTTGAGCCCCGCATCAGGCTCTGGGCTGATGGCTCAGAGCCTGGAGCCTGCTTCCGATTCTGTGTCTCCCTCTCTCTCTGCCCCTCCCCCATTCATGCTCTGTCTCTCTCTGTCTCAAAAATAAATAAACATTAAAAAAAAATTAAAAAAAATTAAGGACACTGCTATGAACTTCTAGAACATGGCTTTTGGAGCATCTGCGTATGCACTTCTATCGGGAATGTCTTAGGAGTAGAATTGTGGGTCACGTGGTATGTGGTTTTTAGCAGGGAACGTCAAGCTGTTTGACAAAGTGGTTTAAACTACAGTAAAACCTTGGATTGCAAGCAACTTGTTCTCCGAGTGTTCTGCAAGACGAGCAAACGTTTCTAATAAATTGTAACTTGATACGCAAGGGATGTCTTGCAACATGAGTAGTATGTGACGTGGAACATCACATGACCACAACTGAGCCGGTGCCCCAATGCCCCCCTCCGCCCCCACGTCACTGCGGGCTTGTGGATAATTGTCTCCCATGCTTGGATGCTCGCTCGGTCTCCGACCATGGTGTTTGGCAGAAATGAGTGATTTTTCAGAATGTTGGAAGATGCCCACAGCTGGCACTTTGAACGTTTTTGAACATTGACATCTTTTGTCACTTCAAAGCACCTATGGACAGTTCTTTGCTTTTCCATCCAAGAGTAAGCTTAGGAATGCTTTGCTTCATTCTACGTCAGGCTGCCTGCAGGTATAGACCCTTTCCTCTGCTGCCTTATTGCCAGTTACATTAAATACAGTATACGACAAAAGTTTATTAATACTGTACCGTATTAATCCATGCGAGTGCATACAATGGTCCCCATGCAGAAAAAGGTTGCAAAGAAAGGTGGTAAGAGGAAGATGATTACAGTGGAAGTTAAGAAAGAAATCATCGAGAAGTACGAACGAGGTATGCGAGTGGCTGAAATTGCAAGAGTTTATAAGAAGTCTACATCTGCACCTTGTCTGCAGAGGAGGAGGAGAAAAGGTGGAGGAATCCCTCACTTCAAATGAGATTAGGGAGATGTGTGAAATGTGGGAAACAGTGTAAAATGTAGAAAAGCACCACCTGAATAAGGCTGTAGCAGTATGAGCAGTGAATCTGTTTAACGATGATGCAATATTACATTTCTGTGAAATCCTCGAAAGGAGGCAAAAGCAAGTGTCATTGGATAGCCTCCTTGTTAAAGTTGCATGAAAAGAAAAAGATTCCACTGAGCCAATAGAAATCAGTGATTCCGTTAGTGATTGTGAAAGTCGTCCTGCACAATAACCCTCTTCCTGTCTCCCTCACACCAGCCATGAAGGCTTTCAAAGGTAAGTGCAAGGTAACTTTTTTTCTTTATATTTTCTATTTTCTTTATTATTTTGTATTATATTACAGTATTGTAATCATTTTTATATGAATATTTTTGGGTTGTGGAATGAATCATCTGGGTTTCCATCGTTTCTTATGGGGAAATTCGCTTTGCTATATAAATGCTTTGGATGACGAGCATGTTTCCGGAACAAATTATGCTCGCAAACCAAGGTTTTACTGTATTCATGTTCCCACCACTGATGTGTGCAAGAACTGCTCCTTGTAATTGATGTTTGCATGTATATTATAACACATTTGGGGGTTGCATTTTTCCACCCCTTAATTTTTTTTTTTAATTTGGTTTATTTTTGAGAGAGAGAGGGAGAGAGAGAGAGCAAGGGAGGAGCAGAGAGAGTGGGAGGGAGACACAGAATCTGAAGCAGGCTCCTGGCTCTAAGCCGTCAGCACAGAGGGGCTCAAACTCACAAACCGGGAGATCATGACCTAAGCTGAAGTCGGATGCTTAACTGACTGAGCCACCCAGGCACCCTGCCGCCAGTTTACTTTCAACTTACTTTTATAACTATATTTACATGTTTTTATTCTGTGGTTATGCTTTAGTTGGGTCTTTTTTCTTTTAAAATCCTTCCTGGAGTTTGCTGCCTTTGGTGTGTTTTTGACTATTTCGACTGGATGTAATTGTTGATATGTTTGGATTTAGGCCTACCATTTTATTTTTGTTTTTTGTTTGTTGGCTCTGTGTTTCATTTCTTTGTTTCCTCTGCCCTGCATTCTTTCAGACTTTTGGAATATTTTTAGTGGCCACTTTGGCTCGTGTATTGAGTTTTGACTACGCCTCTTTGTACCCTTTGTTTAGAAGTCTGCTCTAGGAGTTACGACACTCACAGTTAACTTTCTGGTCTACTCAGAATTAATATTTTGTCCCTTCCAGTGGGATGCAGAAACCTTACGACCGTGTAGGCGCCTTTACCCTCTTGTTTTTCCATCACATCGTCATGTGTGTTCTATATACATAAATTCAAACCCCACCAGACAATCCTATGACTTTTGCTTTCAACTATCGCACATATTTTAAAGAACTTAAGAGGAAAAACAATGGAGTCCATTCCATGAATGGTTTCATTTTGGTTATCAGAGTTTTTATTCCCCAAACTTCAATTCCATCCTTTTTGTATCGTCTGTTTCTATGATGAGACTATCTTTCTATTCGTTTCAAGATTTGCCCATATTTCTTGGAGCGTGATTAGGATAGTTGCTTTAAGGTCTCGACTTGAACCCTTGGGTCATCTCAGAGTTGCTCCTTGATGGTCCTTTTGTCTTTTTCCTTGAGAGATGTGGAGATTTTCCTGGGTCTCCAAATATCATGTAATTTTGCATTGTATCTGGACATTGTTAATATTGTTATGAAATTATGGGTCTTGTTTAAATCCTATAAAAATGTTGATTTGTTTGTTTGATCAGGCAAATGCCTGGTTAGGTTCAGGCTGCGAGTTGCTCTCTATCATCTCTGGGCTCTAAGTACTGACCAGTGTCAGTTCCATTTTTAAGGCTTTGCAGTGCTATTCCAATCTGCTCGGTGTGTGTGTGCTAGTCTGGGACTTGGGACCAATCTGGGATCCTGGAGCTCAGTTCTCAACCCTTTGGGATGCTGTGTAGGGTCCATTTTTGGGTGAGCTCAGGCATTCATACACCATTTTAGGGAATCACTTTGAGCTCTTCCCTCTCTGTGAACTCCCCAACACTCTCCAATTTCTAGCAGATCCTGCCCCCTTCCCCTCTCACCTTGGTCCTCTGGCTGCAACGCCAGGATTTTAGTTTCCCTACTCTGCTTTGCCAAAACACACACACACACACACACACACACACACAACGAGAATTAGAGGGACAGAGACAGACAGAGAGAAAGGGAGAAAAAGCATCAGGGATTTTTCCCCCATGCTCTTAGGATTCCTGTGGTCAGAGAGAAGTTCTAGTTACCTGTCTGGCTGCCACTGCCTTTCACCACTACTGTCACAGCTGGGGGCTAGGGCAGGAAAGAATGGGAAAGACAAATATAAACAGAGGTTTTCTACTCTGTCTTGGACCAGGACCTGTAGGGCTCTCTTACCCATTCCTCAGACCAGAAATAGAGGGCTCCTTTGGGGGAGGGGTTGTTTTGTTTTGTTTTTTTTTGTCCGTATCCTGTGCACAGCGCTGGGTTTCGCGTTGTCTCTGGCCCAGGCCTGGAGATATCAGAGAAGAGAAAATGGGAAAGTCACCACTAGTCTCTATTTGATCAGAACCAAAACGACACCAGCCTGTTTTGATTCTCTGCATAGCACTTATCCCCATCTATCTCTTATGCTTATTGATTCATTTGTATACTGTTTGTCTCCTTGCCCACCCTGACCCTCCCTAGGATGTTGGCTTCAGGACAGCAGTGATTTTGTTCATGTTGAATACGGCCCAGAACACAGTAAGCACTCAATAAATGTTTTCGAATGACTGAACCTGCGCTTTCAGTCATAACGACTTTGGAGACAACTGCTCAATTTTTGGGCTCCTCTTCCTCAGCCTTTCTCCCTACCGATAAACTGCCTCATCCGTTTTTTTCAGAAAAGATTTACTGGTTGCCTGACAAATAAAATGCAGGCCAGGAGAAAGCCGGGGATGCCTGGGGAAAGGATAGCCGGTTGTAGCCACTAAGATTCATCCCATTGCAAGGGTTGGGAGAACCCATTCCAACTTTAACAATGGAGGGAATAGGTTACCTCAGGGAAGTGAGAGGTTCAAAGGGAATTCTGCCTTCAGGTGAGGCTGGATCCAGGGTCTCAAGCAATGCTACCGGGGGTCTAGATCCCCTCTGCCTGTGAGCTCCACCTGTCACTGTCACTGCAGTTGGTTTCACTCTTAACCTCAGTCAGTGCTACCCCCATGTAGGCACAGCTCTAGGCTCTCTCTTCCTGGTGGCAATGTCCCTGCAGCACACAGTGGCTTCAGGTCTCATCTGTCCCACTATCCCAGGCAGGGAATGAAAAGTGCTCCGGTGAGTAAATCTCCTGGGATTTGCTCTCTGCAGGTCCATTCCCAGGCTCCTCACTGGAACAGGGCAATGGGACACGCTGATCTGCTGGGGCCAGTCAGGGCCTAGCCCTGGAGCTGGGATAAAAGGGTGTGTGTGTGTAAGAGGTGCTCCTCTACAAGGGGAAGAGGAATAAAGCTACCAGGAGACAAGTAGATGGATTCTGGGCAGCAAAAGTGCCAACGGCCACTGCAACAACTTTCTGCTGCAGAAAAAGGGGCACAAACAGCTCTCCCCCTTGGTGCTACACAGATACACGCGTCCCACTGGCTCTAGCCTCTGGAATCAGACACAGCCAGATTGCAACTACCGCCTCTACAAGTCAAAGCCACCTCGACTCTCAAATCAGGGAGATAGAACGCACACACCGACAGGCCCAGGCTTGGGAGGAGCTTGCGGTTCACTCTGTTCTTGAGGCCGTCAGGCAGAACAGAGTCTGGCTCCCGGTGTCTCCGGCGTCTGGGCAGGCACAGAACATTTCAGGGTTAAAGGGTAACTTTGAGGAAAGAGGAAGGACGCAACGGGATCATGTTTGGGTCACCCGGAGATACCTACCTGGAGGAGAGCTCAGAAAGCTTGGAGCCTTTTTCCGCTATCACCCAAAGTGGCCTCTCCGAAAGGACGAAGTCCTGCGGAGTTAAACTTTGCCGGCAAAGTCAGACACAGGAGAGCAGGGTAAGGTCCAGTCTGTCTCCAGGGCGTGAGAAATGGGCTAAGCAACAGACACGCCATCCTGAATTTGAGCTGTATGCCATGAATGATTTTTGTTTTCTATTCCTGTCTGCAGACGTGCCTGCCCTCGTCTGGTGCGTCATCGAGGAGTCGTAAAGCCCGAGGCCTCCATTTTCCTACGTGAGACGGCATAGCCCTTCACTCGTGCCTCCACCCGCCCTCCCCACCCAAACCTATTTGACTACTGCGTTCACCTATCAGGGGTTCAGATGGCAAGTCTGGATGTTGAGAGATACTAGGTTGTCAAATCCACGTGTTCCTGAGTTTCAGAGCGAAGGGTGGGAGTTCAGACAGTGAGGCATACAACCAAACGTGGATGGGAAGCTAGTCGGTCCCCAAGGGTCCGACAGTGGAGTTGACGGAGAGAGGATGCAGCTAAGGAGAGATCACTACACCCACCCCTTACTTGCACCTGCTGCAGTGCTGTTAACCTTCCGGGCCCCAGTAGGGTTGGAATGCAGGTAGAACAGCAACAACAAAGGCTCTTCTAACAGTCTGTGCTCTTCCTCTGTGGTTCTTGTGTCGATTGCTGTCCACTTCGTGCATAGTAAGTTAGGACAGGGATCATGTGAGGGCTGCTCTCCCCGTGTCCTCCAAGCCGAATGCCGGGCCTGGAGCATAGTAGGTGTTCCGTGAATACGTGCTGAATGAGTAAAGGAACAGATCGTGATAAAACTCAGGCACGGTGCCTTAGGTAGGTGGGGCTGGGTCTCCGATTCTCCGCTTTGAGCAAACAGAACCCAGCGCAGCTAGGTGACAGCTCTCTCTGATCGCCTCCACGCCCCCAGGGAACCTCCCAACTTGGAAGGCTTCGCAGGAGAGGAAGTGGGGCCAGTTCACGCGAAGGATATCCTCTAATGCTGCGAACTGACAAAGCCTTCAGCTGCTGGATGACACTTCCTGCTCCCTCCCTCTACTGATGGGATTCCCAGATGCTACCCGGTTGGCAAGTTAAACCTGCTCTGTTTGCGTGTGGTAGTATATACTTCAAATGGTTCCTCTCGAGTTGCTCTGGCCTCATCCCTTGCACCATAAGAAGCCCCCAGGACTGGGATTGTACCTGCTCTTTGGTACATACCCCAACCCCTCACCATCCAGCCCGTGAGGGAATCACAACCTTCTTCACCTCCAGCGGATCTGATGGATATGACACGCCATCAATTACAAGAGGCTGGGAGGTTGGGGAGGAGAGGGCCATGTAGTTTCCAGTTTCAAATCCCCTCCCTGCGCTCTCCCCCACCATGGTTCTGCTGTGGGGAGTCCCCCTGGCCTCCCAGGCAGGCAGCACATTCGGGGTCACTGGGCAAAGGCCTGTTGCCGTCCCCCCCTCCCCAAGGCGTTCACAATTAACTCAGTGGTGCCAGGTCACACTTCTTGAAACAGACCCCAGGACTCATTTCCAGGATGTTTTTGGCTGCCTGACAACCACTTCCTGTTTTGGAAGTAGAAAGTGACATTAAAAAAGCCAGGGAGGTTTTATTGTTTTTTCTTTTCTTTTTTTTTTTTTTAAGATTCCATTGACTGAAGAGATCATGTGGTGTCTCTCTCGATGGCAGAGATGCGCCCGCTCGCCTGAGGAACTGTCCCCTCCTCATAGACTAACTGGCTTCTTGCCTTACTTTTTTGACCTAATCATTTCTGAAACTACTTTCTCTCAGGTTCCCCCAGTTTCCTCCTGTGTCAGAAACTACGAAGTCTCCCCCATTTGTTAATCGTGACACGTTTCCAATGAACACGGAACACAGCCTGGAAACATCTAGTAAAGAAAGCTTGTGCTCTTTGTGTGTACTTGCGCTGAAAGGAATTCACCAGCAATATTTTCTTTCGTTCAAAATGCCCAACCTCTGGCGTAATGCTGAGTGATTAAGAAAATAAACAAGTAGAATAAGGAATCAAGGATTCTACAAAAAAAAAAAAAAAAAAGAGCTTCACAATGGCAAGTCACATGGTTGTATGTACCTTCAAATAAGACTGCAGGGGCCTAAGAGGAGGCAACTCAGTGACAGAACGGGGAAAAGTCCCTGCACACACTGTCACTACCTCCACTTGGAAAGGCAGGAGCCTCCTTCAAGCAGAAGCTGGGGAGGGCCTTGGTCCCTGAGAGAGGGAGGCGGCGCCTGGGGAAGAGGTTGGGGCAACTGCGTCGGGATGGCCCTAAGAATGGCATCTGGACATTCAGCTGCCCTCATGGCACAAAGGGCAGAGGGAGAGAAGCTCCGGAAAATGGCTCTTGGAGATCCAGTGACATCTCCTTTTCTTTCTTTCTTTCTTTTTTTTTTTCTCAACGTTTTTATTTATTTTTGGGACAGAGAGAGACAGAGCATGAACGGGGGAGGGGCTGAGAGAGAGGGAGACACAGAATCGGAAACAGGCTCCAGGCTCTGAGCCATCAGCCCAGAGCCTGACGCGGGGCTCGAACTCACGGACCGCGAGATCGTGACCTGGCTGAAGTCGGATGCTTAACCGACTGCGCCACCCAGGTGCCCCGACATCTCCTTTTCAAGGCCAAGTTCCCTTGTCAGATTTGTGGCTGGGAACCCTTTCATACCATGTTCGTTTCTGAGATGAAGGCCCAAGCGGAGTTTAGATTAAGGGTTTAGGGCAAGCTAAGATGAAGGTGAGGAGTTTCAGAATACGGCGGATCTCCACAAGTAAGGGCCTCTTGTAAGGCAGCGTGTGGCCTGCAAAAGTACCTCGGTTGGGCCTCTGGCCATGTAGGTGAAACTCTGATTATGTTTTTCTTGAAGCAATCTTCTCATGTTTTATTTGCACATGCGATTCCTCAATGTTTGTTCTGATGAGAGGAGTATCTTGGGTTGCAGAAAATTACACATGATCTTTACTTGGTATATTGTCTGTGCTACTTAGTAGCTCTGTCTTTGGACCAGACGCTTCACCTGCCTGGCCTGTGTCTCCAGCAGTAATACAGGAACAAATCAGTGCCTGCCTCCCACAATGGCTGTGGGCATTAAACCTAGTTAACTGAGGATACGTGTACAAGGCACTCGATAAATGCCGGAAGTACTATGCCTATTAACAGTGAAGGCTTGGGACAATTCACCAGCAGCCACAAGTTTATCTGAAATGCAACAAAACCTTTGTTCTCTGACATAGGGGTAGGTTGTCTCATTCCTCAAAGCCTGAAAGGTTTTTGTTCTTTGTTTTTGAAAGAGCACTAACATGGACTTGAAACGGCAAAACTACATCCTGCTTTTATATCTAATTAGGATAAATCACATTCAAATATTAGACTGAATCAAATGATTCATAGCATAAATTTCTCCAATTCCTCCATTTCACAACGTAGGTTTTATTAGCAATAATCATACATTTATATGTTCTGGATACTAGACTCTTATCAGACATATGATTTGCAATTATCTACTCCCATTCTGTGGACTGTATTTTCATTTTCTTTTTAAAAATAATTTTATTTTTTTCATCATGATAAGTGTACTCTTTAGTCTCCATCCCCTATTTCCCCCATCTTCCCCACTCTGGTACCCATCATTTTGTTTCCTTTAGTTAAGCCTATTTCTTGGTTTGTCTCTTTTTTTTCCTTTCGTTCATTTGTTTTCTTAAATTCCACGAGTGAAATCATATGGTATTTGTTTTCCTCTATTTCCCCCAGCATTATGCTCTCTAGATCCATCCATGTCATTGCAAATGGCAAGATTTTGTTCTTTTTTATGGCTGAATAATATTCTGTGTGTGTGTGTGTGTGTGTATCTTTTTTTAAGTGTTTATTTATTTTTGAGAGAGACACAGCATGAGCAAAGGAGGGGAGGAGAGAGAGAGGGAGACACAGAATCCATAGCAGGCTCCAAGCTCTGAGCTGTCAGCACAGAGCCTGACGTGGGACTTGAACTCATGAACCATGAGATCATGATCTGAGCTGAAGTCAGATGCTTATATGACTGAGACACCCAGGTGCCACCCACATCTTCTTTATCCATTCATCCATCAATGGACACATGGGCGCTTCCATAGTTTCGCTATTGTGAATAATGCTGCAATAAACATGGGGTGCATGTATCCCTTCAAATTAGTGTTTTTGTATTCTTAGGGGAACCCACAGGAGAATTACTGGATCGTAGGGTAGTTATGTTTTTAATTTTTTGAGGAATATGCATACTGTTTTCACAGTGGCTGTGCTAGTTTGCATTCCCACCAACAGTGCATGAGACTTCCTTTTTCTCCACATCTACACCCACACTTGTTTCTTGTGTTTTTGATTTTAGCCATTCTGACAGATGTGAGGTGATATTTCATCACAGTTTTGATTTGTATTTCCCTTATGATCAGTGATGTTGAGCATCTTTTCAAGTGTCTGTTGGCCATCTGTGTGTCCTCTTTGGAGAAATGTCTGTTCATGTCTTCTGCCCATTTTCAAATTGGATTATTTATTTTGGGGGTATTGAGTTGCATCAGTCCTTTATATGTTTAGGATACTAAGCTTTTATTGGATATCATTTGCAAATATCTTCTCCCATTCAGTAGGCTGTCTTTTAGTTTTGTTGCTTCCTTTGCTGTGCAGAAGCCTTTTATTTTGATGTAGTCCCAATAGTTTATTTGTATTTTCACTTTCTTGAATGATCATAAATTTAGCTTTTGATAAAATCTTGCTTTTGTAGAAATCTATGGATATAGTCAACTTAAATTTAAGTTACTTGGTTCTTGAAAACAAATTTCTCTAAATTTCGATAACGCTATTTCTTTATGAAATGTATTTTATTGTATTCACACATATTCAAATTCTCAGGTTAAGTATTTTTTTTATAGAATGTGGTCGTACAAAAAAGAATAGTTGGTTGTGTCCTTTTATTCAGGAGGATCCATCGAGGAGGGTCCATCCATTCAGTGGGAAGCTGAGGGTCAAGGGCCACCACCGTCAGACTGTGTTCTTTCTTAACTCACCCAAGAAGTCATAGGTCTGCTCTGAAATGTCAAAAGGTTCGTGGACTCCATGTGGCGAAAGCAGAGCTTGCAGACCGCCCTCACCATCCTGGTTTTGCTTCAGGAAGTCGGTGATAACCTTCCACCGGGCAGCCTCTGTCTCCTCTTCTGCCCACCTGTATGGGGGCAGGAGTGTGGAGTGCAGAAGAGGTACCATGCAGTTGTGATACACCAGGAGAAACATGGCCTTCAGGAACTCTTTGTCTCTCTGGGAAAACACCACCATCAGAAATAACTGTGAGTGGATCTACATCATTACTTTTTAAGTGTTACATTCTATGAACTCTGTAGACTAAAATCCACCTAAGGGGTGGGACGGAGGGTGCCATTTGTGCCTGCAAGTAATTGGCTCTGAACCAGCTACTCGGTCGGGAAACAGCACTTTCTGAAATGGAAGCAAGCAAGACTCACCGTGGAGGAGAGATAAGCTGTTCTCCCTGAGAGTCTGTGGGTGACTCTTTGAGACCAGGGTGTCTCCTAAGCCCCACAGAGGGTGCCCCACACATGCCATCAAGGACACTGGGGTGCTGAAATCTAATTCTGGTGGTAAGGGTGTGGTTCCAGGTAAACACAACTAAAACACAACGTGAAGGTAGCTGTATACACTTAATTAGATTATAGCATATCAGAGACAGAGTTAAGTTGTTATAAAAGAAGGGCAGCATGAAATCCAGAGAAAGGAGACCCAAGGAGGAAGAATGTGCAGACTCTCCCCAGATAACAAGAGTACTGCAGTCATAACCAGTCAACCCTGACACTGGCAGGCTGGGGTGGGGCTCTTGGGAAGCACAGCAGTCGGAAGGGGGAGATACTATACACAGCAGATCTGCCCATAGATACTGTTCTCAAAGCAACCATGTGTGAGGGCAATTTCTACAGGCCTGAGGCCCAGCACCTTGTCTACTGCTGTCCTAGAAAAGCATTAAATCTGCCAGTTTCAGCAGAGGTCAAGTGTAGATGGTACTGGTCAGATGGTCTTTGCTCAAATAAGGATGCAATACCGTTTATATATATATATATGTATATATATATATATATATATGTGTGTGTGTGTGTATATATATATATATACACACACACACACGCATATACACAGTGTATGTATATATCATACATACAGTATATGTATTATATATATTACACATATATATTGTATAAAACACAGTTTATGTTTTGAAAAATTTTTAAGATTTTTACTTTGTTCTCCCATGTTCCTTGCAGATAGTTAACTCTTTAGACTTGAAGTACAGAAACCATGGACCATGAGCCAAATGCAGCCCACTATCTCTGTTTCTAAATAAAGTCTTATAGAAACCCAGCCCCACTCAGATGTTTACAGTAGTCTGTGGCTGCCTTTGTGCTACAATAGCAGAGTTGGGTATTGTAACAGAGACCTTACAGCCTGAAAAGCCAAAAAGATTTACTATGTGCCTCTTTATAGAAAAAGTTTGTCAACCCTGGATTAGAGCAGTGAAGCCATTACTCACTGATAAATACAAGTTTTATTTGGTAATCACCAAGCCTCTATGGTAATATAAGCATGAGCCGTGCAGTTTTTAAATGTATTATACAGCTTAGGCCAATCTTCTTTTCCCTTCTCCTTACGTGATATAAACTTTGAGAGCTAGAGGAATTTTTTCAAATAAGAGGAATCTGATAGCCAACTGGCAACTTTGTTCAGAAACTTCTCCTCAAATAACACACTCACCGGTCTGAAATGATTGTTTTGATCGAGTGTTTCTTTTCACGTCAGGAATTGCTCACCCAAACCCTTCTTGGAACATGTCTTTGCAACCAGGATGACACAGTTTAACTGGTTAAGAGGGATTATGACTCTGGCTTCTCTGGCTAAGACGGGCATTATTAGCATGTGTAAGCAAGCAGTGAGCACTGCAAATGTTCAGTTCAGCGTGGAAAATGGCATTACCTTCTCTGATCTCTTTAATGTGCTTTCTTTCTCAGCCCACGAACTCTAAAAAGCAAATCAAAATATCATATTAATCTGAGTATTCACAAGCCTTTGCCCCACTTCTACAACTTCATGGTAATTAATCGTATGGACAGGGTTAAAAACGCTGCACGGACCCTACACGTGTAAGAAGTGAATCCGTAGGCACCTACTGCTAATGACCCAGAGCCAGACTGACCAGGCGGTGAAAGATACCTCAGAAACACCATGGTTCTTACAAGTCGAAACTAATTTAAGAATGCAATCAGTGAAACACTAACACATCCTTGCAAAATGCATAAACGCAGCACCTGAACAATAACATACTATGAAGGTTTTAAGTTCAGACAGTAATGGAAATAGAAAGCTCTGCCAAATACCATTCTTCTGGGCAATTCTGTCTGCCATGACGATGACGGGGATCAGAGGGAGATAAAAATGAGGTACAGCTTTGCAAGTAAGTACTCCAATCTGTCCACAAAGCATCACACAAGCTTCCTTAAAGAAGTAAAAAGCCCAGAGTTCAATTAGTCCCACAGACATATGAACTGAAGACTTTCTCAGTGCTAGTTCCGGGCAAACAGTGAGCAAGAGGATGTGCCCATTCTCATGGCTGCTTCTTCCCAGCCACTGTTCCGTGTCTGTTTGTAGGTATTCTCCTGCTGGTGCCCGATTTCATGGATTCCATGAAAGCATCAGCCCTTTTATCAGTAGGGAGGCCCTGGGGTATGGATATGACATATGGGACCAAGAACGAGATGCTCCATGAAATGAAAGAGAAGTTTCCTACCAAGAGACGACAAGCTGTGCCCCTAATGAGCCAGGTCTTGGGATGGTCATATTTACCGTGACCTGTTACCGTGAATGGCCAGTTATTACCACGAAAGAACCACCTTATGAGATTGTGGTCCACCACCCCATCGATGCTGCACCCGTGGGTCCTGGAGAGTTTGAAGAGGACCCTTAGAGAGCCAGGGTGCTTTACTAAACGGGCCAGGTGTTCTCATTATTATTAAACACCAACAGCAAACTAAACTTAGAGAAGGTGACCCTAGGAGGCTCACACGCTTCATAATGTGAACCTTAAAAGGTATCTGGTTTCACATGACTACCACTTAGCAGCTGTCGACTTATTGTCTGGAAAAATGTGCCTGTTGTTTGTTAGTTGTGTCAAGGTCCTCCCTCAGTTTTCACTGAGCCATCAGCAAGCAGTAGGGTGGTTCACTTATAGTAAGTCAGTGGCAAACAGCAAACGGGGGTGTGTGGAGGGTCACGACTGTATACCAAGGTCCACTTCTTCCTTCTGGAGCAAGGAGAAGACTCCATCTCCCAGCTCCCTTGAAGTTAAGTGGGGCCATTAACCACCGAGTGATTGGTGCTGGCCAATGAAACATGAGCAGAGATGGCCCGTGCCTCTTCAGGGCAAAGGAGGTGGAAAGGCCAAGGACAATCCTCTATTCTCTCTTCTCCTGCAGGTGCAACCGGCAACACAGGAAGCTGCTTGTTCCAGACGATGCTGTAAGAAACTGGAGCCTCCGACAGCCTGCACCCTTGGGTGACTACGGAGCGGGGTCTTCCACTGCTCTGTGCTGGCTAGGTACCACGAGTGAGAAACAAACCTGGGTCAGCTACCACCGCACAGCCTGGCTGATTCTAAGTCGTATGGTGTGCCATGGAGACAAGGCTCAAGAGCGTAAGAATAAACCACTCTTTTTTTATTTTTATTATTTAACTCATGATCCAAAGGTAATCATATTCCTTTTCTAGAGTCTATTCTTGCAGATATTTTTACAGGCAGATATATACATGTAAATATATATATTTAAATATGCTTACTACGACTCAAATTTTTTTTTTCCCATTTAACAATGTGTATGAACGACCTTATCTACATGCCTTTCCTTGAGCCTGTGGCCTGTCTGGACACGCCCAAGACTGACCTGAGTGCGCTTCTCTGAGCTATCTGCTCATCAGGGAACGCAGAATTTAGACTAGATCAGCCCTAAGGTTCCATCCTCACTCCAATGCCCGGATTCTGTGACTGTTACACACCTAGAGAAGTATGCCAGCACCTTGCACAGTGCCTCAGCTGCAGTGAGCTCTCGTAAAATATTTGTTGAATGAGTCAACGTCCCTGTGTTCTGTATAATGAATAAATAGTATGACACTGATGACTTTGTGGGGGGAAAAAAGAGAAATTCTGCGTTATCTAATGATAGTGCCAAATGAACTTGTCTGAAGTTACGGATAATCACAGGCCATGAATACTTTCTTAAGTCTTTTTGCTGAAAACTTCATTGTTACTGCGGACACCCCAAAGCCAGACAAACCATCATATGAGATCAGCTTCCAAGTCTAAAAAAATCTCTGGAGGTGACTGCTTCCTCCTTCCATTTCTCTGTCGGGCCCTTACAACCTCTATCCTTTTTGACAGGAATCACCTCCCAGCATAGCTCACCTCTCTCCTGCACGTGTACTTTTCCACCCTGCATGTCAGGAGCTGTCCTACAGCAGAACCTGTACACATTACCTGCTGCCTACCACACACGCTCTTCACTGGCAGTGTGAGACTCAGACCAACCTTGCCCATCCGCAGACACGTTTTACATGCCAAACTGGATCACAAATAGAATATTCTCTATCCCTTTATGCTTCAAAACATTTGCTCATGCTGATCCTTCTACCTGTAATGTCTTCTCCTCCCATCTCAGCATGTCAAAATCCACCTTGGCTCCAGTTATTAGGTCTATCTCACCAAGGACCTCTTCTGGAACAGATTCCTGGTCCTTCTTTGCTGCCCTCTTTAAATCTTCAAGGACTGGGTTATACATGGTCAGTGGCACCTACCGGGTTATCTGAGTACTGCTTTGTAGGCATAAGGGACTCCTAATATTTGTTATTTCTGATATGTTAAATTAAACCTTATGAAACTGCCATTTTTGAAAGCCAAAAAACGGCCGAAAATTGGAGATTTCATGTGGTTCAAACTCACACCCGGTTGCTATTTCACATAGCAGGCAGTAGATGTTGAATTGAAATAAAAATGATACGCATGCCTTGATTCTCTTCTGAAAACTCAGAAGAGTTTATCTAACAAATCATTTCGGATTTTTGCTCTCAGGACATGATCAGTGGCCATCTTAAGTCAAGGAGCAAACAACAGGCAAGAGAGTGCAATAGTGTATACAGCAGGTGCTCCACCTGCTCACTGGGACAGGGAAGGCAGCCCTGGGGAAGCAGCATTCATACTGAGGAAGGATGAGACCAGGTTAGCTAGACAAATGGACAGGGATCGAGAGACATTGTCCAAGTAGGACAAAAACCCCTAGAGCAGGGGTCAGAACTCACTGACATGGTGTGTTTTACTGCTTCTAGAACCCATCGGGTTTCCGTCATGATTCGTGCTACCCACCCTGAGTGCGTCCATCATGTCAGGCTGCTCCAAGAGCTTGGGGAAGGTGGCCAACACTGTGTTACTAATTAGGTCTGAAATATGAAAGAACAGAAAAGATTTTACATAAATTTCATCCAATGTATTTGACTGCCATAGACATAAAAACATTCATTCAGAGGAAAATGATTGTGCCACATGCTTTGTTGATAACATATTCTGCACACTTTAACCTCTCGGAGGTCTCAGAGCTGTCTGCTCAATCTCCATCTGCTGCTATATCCATACGCCAGGGAGTTCTGAAATGAGTCTTGTTTTTTTTTTTTTTAATTTTTTTTTCAACGTTTTTATTTATTTTTGGGACAGAGAGAGACAGAGCATGAACGGGGGAGGGGCAGAGAGAGAGGGAGACACAGAATCGGAGACAGGCTCCAGGCTCCGAGCCATCAGCCCAGAGCCTGACGCGGGGCTCGAACTCACGGACCGCGAGATCGTGACCTGGCTGAAGCCGGACGCTTAACCGACTGCGCCACCCAGGCGCCCCTGAAATGAGTCTTGTACCAAGTAGACAGAGCTTTTAGGGCAAAAGTGTACTTGCACAGAAGAAGACCAGAAAAATTTGTTCTTCTTTCTATGCTGTTTTTCCAACCTCTCTTTCCTTCTTATGATATAACTGTGGCACGGTGAAAGGAACCAGTTAGGGAATTTATACAACTCAACACCAAAAAACCAAATAATCCAACTCAATGATGGGAAGACAAATGGACATTTCTCCATAGGGGACATACAAATGACCAACAGATACATGAAGAGATATTCACTATAACTAATCATCAGGCAAATGCAAATCAAAACTACAATAAGATACCACCTCACACCTGTCAGAATGGCTAAAATCAAATACACAAGAAACAACAAGTACTGGGGAGGACGTGGAGAAAATGGAACCCTCATGCATCGTTGGTGGGAATGTAAACTGGTTCAGACACTGTGGAAAACAGTGTGGAATTTCTTCAAAAAACTAAAAATGGAACTGTCATACGATCCAGCAATTACACCAGTGAGTACTCACCCAAAGAATCCAAAAACACCAATTTGAAAAGATATGTGCCCCCATGTTTATTATAGCATTATCCACAATAGTCAAATTATGAAAGCTGCCCACTGTCCATCGGTAGGTGAATGAAGAGATATACATATATATATATGTATATATGAATATTATTCAGCCATAAAAAAGAATGAAATCTTGCCATTTGCAACAACATGGATGGACCTAAGGGTATAAAGCTAAGTGAAATCAGTGAGAGAAAGACAAATACCATATGATTTCATTCGTATGTGGAATTTAAGAAACAAAACAGACAAAAAAAAAAAAAAAAGACAAACCAAGAAATAGACTCTTAACTATAGATAACAAATGGATGATTACCAGAGGAAAGATGGGTGGGGGTATGAGTGAAATAGGTGAAGGGGATTAAGAATACACTTATGTGATGAGCACTGAGTAATGTATAGAATTGTTGAATCCCTGGGGCGTCTGGGTGGCTCAGTCGGTTAAGTGTCTGACTTCAGATCAGGTCATGATCTTGTGGTCCATGAGTTTGAGCCTTGCATCAGGTTCTGTGCTGACAGCTTGAAGCCTGGAGCCTGCTTCGGATTCTGTGTCTCCCTCTCTCTCTGCCCCTAACCCACTCGCACTCTGTCTCTGTCTCTCTCAATACCATATGCCTGAAACAATATAACACTGTATGTTAACTCTCCTGGGGGAAAAAAAAGGAACCAGTTAGGACGCACCCTGCTCTTGGAAGGCTGAGCAGGAACCAATAAGCATCAGGCTGCTTAGGCCTGACTCCAGTCCACCAGGTCATTCTTGAAATGGCCTGGGCAATGTATTCTACAATCTTGTGTCCTCAGTAAAGGGAAATCCTCCCTCTAGGTCTTATTAGCTTTACTCTGATGGTCAGATTCAAATGATGACAACGGTTCTGACTAACCTCCTTCCCAACAGAAAAGCTAATGAGCTTTATCCTCTCTTAGAAGTCATATCAATCCTCTCTAAAAGTCAGATCATTCAGGAAGTTTTGCTAAAGTCATCGAAATAAACTCACAGTCAAGTGATGACAAGAAAGCTTAAATTGTCCTTCCCTGGAGTTATAATTATTCCTTGAGAAATGGCGGGACTTCCCTAACTTTGAGTTCCATTTCTATCTACCTATCCAGGAGCTAAGTCTCTGGGAAAGGCCTCCTGTCTAACCATGAACTCTACCTGTCCAAGAGAACTAAGCTATCATAGGGTCCTTCGTCTTGCTCACTCCGCTCCAGCCACACTGGCTTTCAACTGCGATCCCTCCAACACACTTGCATTGTCTTGCCTCAGGTCTTTAGACACGCTGGCCCCTCTGCCCAGACATGCAACCTGCCCCACACCTCTAACTCCTCTCTCAGGTCTTATCTTGAATATTACTCACCCAGAGACTTCCCTCAGGTCTTCCCAGTGTATGCTCTTGTTGGCTTTCCTCCTTCCTTTATTTTTATTTTTTATTTTAGAGAGAGAGTGTGAGTAGGGGGGAGGGGGGCAGAGGGAAAGAGAGAAAGAATCCAAAGCAAGCTCCACTTTCACCATGGAGCCCAACGTGGGGCTCAATTCCGTGACCCTGGGATTGTGACCTGAGCCGAAATCAATAGTCAGATGCTAAACCAACTGAGCCACCCAGGCACCCTGGCTTTCTTCCTTTAGAAACTTATTTTAGAAGGTTGAAAAGGATGATTCATGTAATTTTGCGTTTGAAGTCCGTCAGTCCACCAGGGGACGGATGCTCGTGCCTGTCTCATCCATCACTGGGCTCAGCACAGTGCCTGACATAGAGGAGGCCACTCAATACATATCTGCTTACTGATTTACTGAGTTCAAAGACTACTCATTAAAATTAAACTCTTTTTTTAGAGGTAATTCTTATAACATGTATATCTCTTTATAAGTTCAATCATATGTGACAAGTCATTGATTTTTTTAAAATTATTTTTTAACATTTTACTGGGAAAAAGTTTCAAGCTTACAAAGAAGATAAAAGAATAAATAATAGAACATCTGAATACCTCTTTCCTATATTCAATTTTAACTAGTTTGTTGATATTTAAACATTGTGCATTAAGAACCAGTTATTCTGGGTGATTTCAGTCTCTTCCCAAAAAGATGATGCGCATATCAAACATGTGGTAAAAACAGATTATTCAAAACTTTGAGGGGAAATGTGATTGTATCTGAGTTTTAGTATCTCAAATCTCCAGAATTTGTGTATGTGCTGTCGAAGCAAGCACATCAAATCTCCAGAATTGGTAATGTGAAAATATGCATATTGTAAAGAACAGAATATATACTGAACTAACATAGGGTACACACAGGTGCACAGTGGAGAACAATGCTTTGCATGTGAAGTAATTTATTGACATTGATGCTATTCTAAACATTTAATTCTGAATGCACCTTCAGAAGCAGAAGATAAAAGTTGGCATAGGTCACATTTACTCAAAGCATAGGTCACATTTACTCAAAGTACATGAGGAAATTGCAAAGACCTCTTACCAGCACTTTGCATGCTCATCCTGTCTTTCAGGAGTACATCTCCAAGAATTTGGCGATAGAATATCAACAAATGAATGGAACACATACTTCCAATTAATGTTTCTGGCAGTAAGCTGTTAAAGAAGAAAAACAAGCATTCATTAAATAAACCCCTACCATCCAACTTATGGTGTTTTTAAAATATGGATTTACTACTTTAATGGGCAGTTCTAAGATTTGCTTCATTATTGGAAAAAAGATGTTAACAATTTTCAAGAAAATTTCCACTATAAGTTGCCCACAGTAAACTTCAGAAAGCTAATGTTACACTTTCAAGCCTGAACTCGGTCTTGCCACTCTCGTATTTCCATTTTAGCACATATGCCCATGTTAAATGTTAAATAAAAAAGAAAAGTCATAAATTATGTGTTTTGGGAAGAAAGGGACTAGTCAGCTACAAGTTTTGACAAAGCCATGTGGCCACCCCTGCTGATGTGATGAATGAAAAGGAAACATGAGCTCAAACTGTTCATGTTGCTGGGTGGAATGTGGGAGGGTGTGACAGATCTGGACTGAATTCTGACTTTGCCTCTTCCTAGCTATGTGGCTTTGGGTTAATTAATTATTCTCCTTGTGTTTTGGTTTCCTCACTTGTAGAATTCAGATAGTAATACCTCCATTTCTGATTACTCAAAGAATTAACATGAGACAAATGTGATGTGCTTAATGCAATGCCTCGTCCATAGTAAGGGCTCAAAAACAGAAGAAAATTTAAATATTGATGTTACGTTCGTGTCAGTTTAAAATAGATTGTTATAACTTTAAACATGTAATATGTAATCTTCATGGTAACCACAAAGAAAAAAAATCTATAGAATATACACAAAGGAAATGAAAAGGTAATCAAAATGTGTCACTATAAAAAAAATCAATCAAACACAAAGGAAGGTCTTAAAGGAGAAAATGAGGGACAACCCCCACACCCCCAGAGGATGTAAAAAAAAACAAAAACAAATAACAAAATGGCAATACTAAGTCCTTCCCTATCAGTGATTACTTTAAATATAAATGGATTAAACTCCCTAATAAAAAGACACAGATTGGCAGAACGAATAGAAAAACAGGATCTAACTATATTCTATCTATACGAGACTCACTTTAGATCTAGGGATGCTCAGAGGTTGAAAGTGAAAAGGATAGACAAAGATACTCCATGCAAATAGTTAACAAAGGAGAGCAGGGGTGGTTATATTAATATCAGAAAAAATAGACTTTAAGCCGAAAAAACTTAAAAGAGACAAAGAAGGATATTAAAGAATGATAAAAGGGTCAATGCATCAAGAAGATATAACAATTATAAACATATGCAACAAACATTAGAGCTCCTAAACATACAAAGCAAACATCAACAAAATTGAAGAGAGAAATAGATCTATAACCACAGTAGGAGACTTTAATACACCACTTTCAATAAAGAATAAAACAACCAAAGGATCAATACAAAAATAGAAGACTTAACACTGTAGACCAACTGTAATGAAGGCACATATAGAATCCTCTGCTCAGTAATACAGAGTACATATTTTTCTCAAAAGTACATGGGACATTCTCCAGGACAGATCTTATGTTAGGGTACTTATGAATCTTAATAATTTAAAAGACTGAAATCATATAAAGCACCTTTTTTTTTTTAATCACAATGGAATGAAACTAGAAATAGCAGAAGGAAAACTAGAAAATTCGCAAATATGTGGAGATTAACCATCACACTCTTAAGCAATCACTGGCTCAAAGAAGAACTCACAAGGAAAGTTAGAAAATATCTTGAGACAAATAAAATGAAAGCACATCATACCCAAACTCATGGGATGCAGTGGAAGGAGTGCTAAGCTAAGAGGGAAAATATACAGCTATAAATGCTTCCATTAATTAAGAAGAAAGATCTTAAATCAACCACCTACCTTTAAACCTTAAAGAATTAGAAAAGAGAAATAAATCAAACCCAAAGGTAGCAACAGAAAAGAAATAATAAAGATTAGAGCAGGGATGAACAACAAAGAGAAGAGAAAATAACAAAAGTCAATGAAGCAAGAGTTGGTTCTTTGCAACGATCAACAAAATTGACAAACCTTTAGCTAGAGGACTAAGAAAAAAAGAAAAGACTCAAGTCACAAAATCAGAAATGAAAAGAGATCTTACTACTGATTTTATAAAAATAAAAAAAGGATTATAAGACAGTACTATGAATAATTGTATATCCACAAGTCGGATAATCTAGATGAAATGGACAAATTCCTAGAAACACAAAGCCTACCAGGGCTGAATGAGGAATAAATAGAAAATCTGAGATTGAATCAATAATCAAAGACCCCCCAGGACCAGGTGGCTTCACTGGTAAATTTTATCAAATAGTTAAAAAATCAATACCTATCCTTTTCAAAGTCTTCCAAAAAATTGAAAAGGAAGGAATACTTCCACACTCATGATCTGAAGCCAGCGTTATTCAGATACCAAAGCCAAAGATACATGAGAAAACTAGAGACGAAAATCCCTGATAAATATTGATGTGAAAATCCTCAACAAAAAACTAGCGAACAGGATTCAACAGCATGCTGAAAGGTTTATACACTACGAACAAGTGGGGTTTATTCCTGGGATGCAAGGGTGGGTCAACATTAAAGAGTCAGTCAATGTAATACACTACACATTAACAGAATGAAGGAAAAACCCATATGATCTTCTCATTTGATGCTGAAAAAGAATTTGACAAAATTCAATACCTTTTCGTAATAAAAACACTCAACGATTCTAGGAATAGAAGAAAACTACTTCCACATAATAAAGGCCATATACGAAAATCCCACAGTTAACATCATATTCAATGGTGAAAGACCAAAAACTTTTTCTCTAAGATCAGGAACAAGACAAGGATGCCTGCTTTCACCACTTTTATTCAATACAATAGTGGAAGTCCTAGCTAGAGCCCCCGGCAAGAAAAAGGAATAAAAGTTATCCAAATTGGAAAGGAAGAAGTCAAATTATCTCTGTTCACAAACAACAGATATAAGACATATAAGACAACATGGTCTTATATGTAGAAAACCCTAAAGATTCCACAAAACACTGTTTGAATAAACAGATTCAGCAAAGTTATTGGATATAAATTCAGCATACATCAATCAGTCATGTTTCCACACACTAACAGTGAACAATTTGAAAAGAAAAGTAAAACCAATTCCATATACAATAGCACCAAAAAGAAGAAAATACTTAAAAAAATAGAAACAAAATTTCAATATTATTTCAAAATAATAATCTGGAAACACAACAAGTGAGTACTTTATAATCCTGATGCATGACATACACTAAATGCTCACTGGGAATATACTGAGTACAAAGCTAACCTTAGAAGATATTCAAGAAAATGTTTTGAGCCATTCTAAATATACGTGTTCTAAATGTTATTTTTAGAAATACACGAACTCTGTCACTAAGCATAAAGAATGACCGCATAGGAAATCTTGAAAACCTTGCAAACAATGTCCTCTCTCAAGGAGGAAAATATTTTTGGGCTAAGAAGAACCACCCAAAGTCAAAAAAGAGATTTCAACTTTTGTAAATTAGTTCTTTTAGTTTCTAGAGTAAGTCTATTAGAAGGAAGGGCCATCAATCCCAGAGGTAACACTCAGGCTTCCGGCCTGTCGGAAGAGAACAGAATGAATGTAACCCTTATGGTGGTGCTGGAGCAACGGATTCCCCAGGGGTAGCTGCATGGAATTTAACAAATATCCTTGACCACTTCCTAACCCCTGCATTTCTAGAAACATGCAAAAATGTAAGACAGGTTCTCTTACATTCACATACAGCATTTGGTCTATAGAAACTGTTGCTTTCCGACCCTGCTACAATTCTCGTCTTATGTCTGACCTGGATTGCAAAGACTGGCCACAAAGGCACCACATGCCTTCTCAGTGTTCGGCTGTGATTCCTAAGGGTTGTTCCACATCCTGCCCTCTGGTCTGTGGCCCATCTGGGCAGTGTCTCAGCTGCGTGCCCAAACCATGTCTCATGCCGAAGAACAGCCATTGATTTTGCTAGAGGAAGGGGTGGAACCTTCCTTCCATTTTTCCTGCTCCTCTCACGGAGCCGCCTGCTCTGTCTAGCTGGCATCACTTCCAGCCTGCTGTAGACGCCTCCGTTCCTCCCACAGTGTGGGCACTCCTTTCCTTCTGGCACCTCCCCACAACATGAGGCAGTACTGCTGCACTTTATTAGTCCTCTTTAGGAAAATCCTCTGCTTTTCCCAAACCCAAGACAAGCAGGAAGCTCTGAGCTACTAAGGTTGGCTAAGCTATAGAAGTAAAAACGTACTTCTTTCTCATCTCACCCATCCGCCAGCAAACTCTGATGGCAGAAGGGCGATGAACGTAATAATGGGGCCCAGGCTAGTAGCACTATCATCTCATTTATTTTTAGAAACAATACAATGGGAGTAAAGGAGAAAAAAAGATGGGATACATCAAAAAGGCAAAGACAGACAAGTTTCCAGCAAATTTATACACATGCACCCAGCCTACTTCCACAGACGGGTATTTCTTGGCATTCTGAACTCACGCACTGGGGGTCTGGGTCTAAATTCAGGGCTTTCCCTCATCGGGGCCTTTGCCTTTGGCCAAATCACATCAGGTTAAAGTCCATCGAAAAACAGCTCCAAAATTAGAATGGCGAGACTTGGTGAAACTGAAGGATCTATTTGCTCCCTCTTTCATCTCATGCCGAGAGGGTCACGATGATTACAACCGTCCCCACAAAAGGAGTCCCATGGGCAGGATTCTGGTGCTCTTTGGTAAAAGAGATGCGTCTACATTGATTAATTTGCATTTCTGCTGACATCCAAAGGTACACACACGTAAGACTGCTTGCTGGCTGGTGAGAGGGCAGTAGGAAGCCGACTCACAAGGGCACTGGGTAAAACTGGGCAGGAAGGCAAACTCTCACTGGGCTTCCCAACCTTGGGTCTGTGTGCTCTGTAGTATGTCCCTAGGCATACCGTTAAAAGCTTCTGTCTTTTCTCCTTTCAGCAGGGGAGTCTGGCTAAACAAAGGTGGAGTTCTTTAAGCACCAAGGGGGTGGGGACAGAGGTGGAATGTACTTTTGAAGGAGAGGAGGAGGGCTGTTGGCACCGTTACTTGCTTCCTCTCCCATCCACTGAAGATGGCGGTCAGGGGAGGAAAGGGGACTGAGATGGATCGGTCCCGCCTCAGTCTCCACCTCTGTGCAGGCTCAGAGCAGAAACGCCCCAAAGCTCCTATGCTGGTTCCCAGTCTTTCACCACAGACCCCCAGCACAGCTTACACACAGCCCGGTGGGGGCCTCTGGATTCTCTGTGCCCATGGCCCGGTCTCTCCGAGAATCAGCTGAGCCTACGCTGCACCAGCCCACACTTGACACTACTGGGCACACTTATTTCCGGATCATGCGGAGTGGAGTGGCAATTCAAGACGGTGCTCAGGTCCCTCTCCTGAGCTCTGGGAGAACAGAAGAGCACACACGCAGTCAAGGGTGGGGGAGGCTGGGAATAGCGGGAGGCAGAGCAGAGCTCCCGAGAAGTACACTTTTATACTAGCAGGAAGATTTCTACTTTGAAATTCTTTAGCAAACATGTTTTAAGCTCCTACTGGGTGCTGAAATCAAACAAGCATCTTAGTTCCTGGGGCCTGGAGGGCAAGGACTCAGGACCCTTCTTTGAGAACCAGCAAATGAAGAACACTCATTGCTTTGGAAGCATGGGCCTGCTTACCTGACCTCCGCACCGCCCAGTCAGATCTGATCTCTAGATTGTAAAAAGTATCTTGGAACCCGTATTTGGGGCCAAAGCTACACTATTAAGAGCTGTAGTTGAAAGATATGCTTGGGAGTGCTTGGGGACTGTTGGAGGCTTACCAATGAGACGAGAAGAGGAAGGCTGAAGAAGCAGGAAGAATGAAGCCAAACAGGATTTTGGCTTTTCTTTTACAAAGACTGCTACTGTGCTTTTTTTTTTTTTTTTAATCTTGAAAAATAGCAATTTTCCAAGGAAAGATTGGCCAAAAAAAGGGAATCTACAGGCTCCGTAAACATCCAGGGGGGAAAAAAATCAAGAGAATGAATAATGTCCACGAACACATTATTAATGGTTATTGAAAGATTTAACTGTTAATAGTAGAATTATAAAACACATTTCAGGGGCGCCTGGGTGGCTCAGTCGGTTAAGCGTCCGACTTCGGCCCAGATCATGATCTCGCAGTCTGTGGGTTCGAGCCCCGCATCGGGCTCTGTGCTGACAATTCAGAGCCTGGAGCCTGTTTCAGATTCTGTGTCTCCCTCTCTCTCTGATCCTCCCCCGTTCATGCTCTGTCTCTCTCTGTCTCAAAAATGAATAAACGTTAAAAAAAAAATTTAAACACATTTCAGTATCAGATATAAGAACACGGAATATTTAAACTAAGGGCATGATCCAGAATGAGAAAACAACAATTCAGAAGGCTATGCCAACTTTTCATCTATTACTCTGTTTCTTGATAATCAGCAAGTAAGAGGCAAGTCATGGTGGGGCAGGTCAACTTTACCAGCTTCTCTTCCCAGGCCTTGCTGTTCCCTTCCCGCCCTCTTGTGTACCCTGTGCCCTCTGTGTCAAGTTCCCTTTCTCCACCGCTGCATATCTTCACGTGTGCACCTCTCCAGTCCTTCAAAGCCTATTTCAACCCCCGCTCTGATCTTACCAGCTACATAGCACATCTTCATTTGAACAAATTTTATAACACAGTACCATGTACCTGGCATTATATTTGCAGTTACCTATCTGGAAGATAATAACAGTAAATAATTATAGCTAACACTTACTGTGTTTTACTATGTGCCATATATTATGAAAACAATCTAGGCGTTTTATTTACTTTCTTTTCATTAAACCTCATTATAGCTTTATGGAGTTGATACTATTATGCCCATTGAAAAGATGTAGATATGGGGATCCTGAGGGAGATGGTTAAATGACTTGTCCAAGAGGTTACTGAGTTAGAAGGTGATAGATCTGGGAACCTACTAGCATAAAAGCTCCCTGAAATAAGTGAAAAGGATTGAGAGTACACTTGTGATGAGCACTGAGTAATTAATGTATGGAAGTGCTGAATCACTATATTGTATACCTGAAAGTAATATAACACTGTAAGTTAATTACTGGAATAAAAAAAAAATCTAAAAAGGGCTCTATAAGTCAATGAAAGAAAATTAACTAAAAAATAAAACAAATTTAAAAAGCCTACCTAAAGAAAATGCAAATTAAAACCACTATGAGATCCCATTGCTTATTAAAATGGCCAAAATGAAAAAAATTGATTAATACCAAGAATATGAGTAATTGGAACTTTTGTACATTGCTACAGAGAGTGTAAAATGCTATAGTCATTTTGGAAGAGTTTGGAAGTTTCTTGTAAAATTAAAAAGACACCCAGGAATCCTGCACCTAGGTATTTATACCGCTGAGAAACAGTTTATGTCCACACACAAAAGCCTCATCTGCAAATATTTAGAGAAGCTTTATTCATAAATGCCCAAACTTAGAAACAACCCAGATATCTATCAATTAGTGATTGGATAAATGCATTGCGGTATATCTATCAAATGGAATACACTATTTAGAACAAAAAAACAAACCTCTGATACAAACTTCTAATAATATGGATGACACCCTCAAATGCACTATGCTGGGTGAAGGAAGCCAGACTCAGAAGGTTACACACTGTATGACTCCCATTTGTATGACATTCTGGAAAAGGCAAAACTCCCGGGAAAAAAAAAAACAGATGAGTGGCTGCCTGAGGCTGAGGCTAGGGAGCTGACCACAAAGGAGAGAGCTGTTCAGAGAGATGGGAATATTCTCCACCTTGGTTGTGGTGGTAGTTACATGAGAGTATACACTGGTCAAGATTCAAAGAACTGGAAACCAAAAAAGGCGAGTTTTATGGCATATAAATCATACCTCAGCTAACCTGACATAAAAAAAAGTTCCCTGATGATAAGATCAAGGATGGCAAGCCCCATTTAGCCAAGTTTCTATACTATTTCTGACCAAATGTCTCACTTGAGCTACTAGTAAACAAAAAGTGAGATGATTTGAATTTATTACCATTCTATTTCCCTACTGATCTTGGCAGACAAATTAATGAGGGAAAAAATAACCAATGAAAGATGACCAGGAAGGAGGAGAAGCTGAAAGCAAGACGGTCTAGAAACTCTGAAGGACCTCAAGTTACTGGCCAGGTAAGTGGGGACCAACCTTAGTAAGTTTCTCGATCTTCTGTTCGAAGATCTCAGTTTTACTAGGAGTTGAGGCTGCCTTCTCATCATCATCATCTGATGGAAAACATTCCCATGTGCTTTTAAAAAAAATAGAAAATAAATGTCAAAGCTTTAAGTGCTTGGGACAGTAAGTATAATAAAACAAAGTACCTTTTATACTAAAATAAAAATTTAGGGTAATAAATAATAACTGTACGAAGAGCAGGAGTCCCTCACATACCCTAACTGAGCCGATGAAGAGAGAAAGCATGGCATTGAAGCCTACCGACCTCCCTAATGGCACCTGACTGGCGTCTGTAGCTGCCACCCCATCGGGGGCTTGGACAGCATCGTCGCTGCCAGATTACAAAGGGAAAAAGGAAAGTTAAAAAGCATGACTGTCTCTAGGTAGAACCTACTGCATCCCAGGTCTCAAACCCCTTCCGATGCCAAGAAGGTGGGGCTGTGGCACTGTCAGGGCAGCGGCAATGCCGTGTGGTCCGAGTCGTGAAACAAGGACAGAGACGTCTAAGAAGCAAACGGGGAGTTTCAAATCTGTCAGGAGCTGAGCTCCACGAGGCAAGGGCCCTATCTGTCCTACTCTCCATTTTACCATCATCGAGCACGGTGCCTGGTCAATGAATATTTTTAAAAAATGCTCGATATTTTTGGAAGGTGACGTGGCATGTTATGACCACGATTTGAAATATCTGTCTCTTTCAACCTAGCGATAGGCAACCTCCGAATTAGCCTCTTCTGTGAATTCTGTGGCGGTCACCGGCATCAGTCCAGTGTTCAATGAGAAGGCATTGAATTAACAAAGGGTCCTCATGCTTTCTCATTTCCTACATTAGAGTCTCATATGTGCCACCAAGAAAATTAGCAGTTAGGAAAATGATTAGGATCTTACTATCAAATGACTTATTCTTAAAAATGTGAACTCAAGTGAAGAATGCTACGCTTATTAGAATATAGCCCCCCTTGCTGATGCATCTTCTGTTTACTTTGTAAGGAAAGCAGAGAAAGCGACGCCTAAAAGCTGTACCTTTTCTGGATACCGAAGGGTCCACTTCAACACCTTTTTCATAAGGGGTGCCACCATTCAAGAAGAGTTCATACGTTCTACAAAAGAATAGTAAACCACGCGTTTCCATTTTAAAACACTGAAGTTCATTGTGAAATATTTTTTTAGGGCAGATAAATTCACAGACATTTTATTTGTCTCATTGCTAAACGAGAATGACAGTTGTTGATTCCTCTATGAAGTATTATCTCAGTAAATAAAGTTTCTTTTGTTTTCAAATTTAAAAAATAGTTTACTTATTTTTGAGAGAGACAGAGAGAGAGAAAGAGCATGAGTGAGGGAGAGGCAGAGAGAGAGGGAGACACAGAATCCGAAGCAGGATCCAGCAGAGCCTGACGCAGAGCTCAAACCCACAAACCGTGAGATCACAAAGTCAGACGCTTAACTGAACGAGCCACCCAGGTGCCCCAAGCTTTTTTCTTAACTTTGAACTGTAGAAAATACATTTTCCCACATTAACATGAGAAAGATTAATTGATGCCGTTAAAGTGTCTTCACTTTAGTGACTTGTGCTAATGAATGTATCAGTGATATATTTTTGAATGTTATTTTTCAAATGTTTACACGGCATAGAAATGGTAAGTAAAAAAAAACAAAAGAATCCCTCCCTATCCTGTCCCCTCTAGTCTGGTAAGGCCCTTGTCCTACGTTTTTCTATGCAAATGCAAACAAATATATATATATATACACGGTAAAGCTCTAAACTGACACGTTTCTCTTTAAGTTGCATACTACCTAAGTGTAGAAAGTAGAAGATAAAAGCCTTCTTTCATCCCATGGCACTGCCTCCCTAGTCCTGCTCCTCAGAGGCAACCTGCCCACATATCCACACAAACACAGCTTTCCATGAATAAAAGTGGAGCCGCAGCACGCATACTGTTCTGCAACTTGCTTTGTCCATGTAATGATACATATGCGAAATGTTTCTGTATCAGTACATAGGCGTCTACCTCATTTAGAAAAATAGCCGTGACTTCGCTTTAGAAAGATGGAATAGACACACTTCTCTCTCCTAACTAGGTACAACTAAAAACCTTTGACATTCTTAAAGACATTTTTTTTTTTTAAATCACAAGAAGCCTGGGCTCTTACATTCTCTGAGGGGGTGCCCCTCCCCTTACCACTAGGGTGATGTCAGAGAAGTGGAATCTGGACTTTTACCTCTGCCCTGTGGTAAAGAGGCCATGCCCACCCCTGGATGTAAGTAGAAGCCACAGAAGGCAGGGAGCATTATCTGACTTAATCCTCACAATAACCCTCTGGCGTAGGGACTATTATAATCTCCCATTTTATTTTTTTTATTTTTATTATTTTTTTTAATTTTTGTTTAAGGTTTATTTATTTATTTAAAAAAAATTTTTTTAACATTTATTTATTTTTGAGACAGAGAGAGAGAGAGAGAGAGAGAGCATGAACAGGGGAGGGTCAGAGAAAGAGGGAGACACAGAATCTGAACCAGGCTCCAGGCTCTGAGCTGTCAGCACAGAGCCCGATGCGGGGCTCGAACTCACGGACCGCGAGATCATGACCTGAGCCGAAGTCGGATGCTTAACCGACTGAGCCACCCAGGCACCCCAAGGTTTATTTATTTTTGAGACAGAGAGAGACAGAGCATGAACGGGGGAGGGTCAGAGAGAGAGGGAGACACAGAATCCAAAGCAGGCTCCAGGCTCTGAGCTGTCCACACAGAGCCCAACGCGGGGCTCGAACTCCTGGACCGTGAGATCATGACCTGAGCTGAAGTCGGACACTTAACCGACGGAGCCACCCAGGCACCCCTATAATCTCCCATTTTAAAGATAGAGGAAATTGAGGTTTGCACACATTAAAGAGCCTGGAACCTGGCTTACAGTTACACAGACAGAGCCAGGACGAGAGCCCTGAATTTTACAATTCCAAGCCTTGGATCTTAATCACCATCCTGATGACTGCCAATTTGTATCTCCTCTGTGAATTTCTTATTTATATCCTAGACTTAGATTCTTTTGTGCCCATTTAAAAATTTGAATTGTCTTTCCTACTCATTTTTTAGAGCCCTTTTTATATTAGTGATAATAATTTGTTATGTATAATATTGTAAATATTTGTTTTTTTGTTTTTTGTCTTTTGGTCTTAAGTTTTGAATTCGTTTATAGTGATTGCCATTACGCTTTCAACGTATCACCTTTAGAATAAAGGTGGGGGTGCCTGGGTGGCTGAGTCAGTTAAGCGTCTGACTGCAGCTCATATCATGATTTCATGATTCGTGAGTTCGAGCCCCACATCGGACTCTGCATGGACAGTGCCAAGCCTGCTTGGGATTCTCTTTCTCTCTCATTCTCTCTCTGCCCCTCCCCCACTTGCACTATCTCTCAAAATATCTAAATAAACTTAAAAAAAAAAAAAGAAGAAGAAGAAAGGTGGAGTCACAAATACCCTGGGGACCCTGGACTTCGCTTTCCCACTCTTTGGAGAGAATTAGGTTCTGTTTCAGCACTGTGAAATGTGCTAATAGAAAATTACTGAAAATTACTGAAAAAATATTTTCAGCAGAGAGTAAAATCTTTTCGTTTTTATTTTTTACAATTTTTTTTAATGTTTATTTACTTTTGAGAGAGAGTGAGTTTGGGAGGGGCAGCGAGGGGGAGATAAATGATCCAAAGCAGGCTCCACACTGACAGCAAAGAGCCTGATGCGGGGGCTCAAACTCACAAACCGCAAGGTCATGACCTGAGCTGAAGTCAGACACTTAATCCACGGAGCCAGGAGCCCCTCAACATCTTTTAAAATACTTGTTCTGTAAGAGACCTTTCTTCCTGACCCTGCGCATGCTGTTTTCATACACTACTTCAAAGCACATTACAATCAACATTAAAAGCCCTCTCCCCACAAATTTTTGAAATGCTAACAGAATGTACACTCTGCAAACCTAAGGTATGCAGATTCTAAACGATGAATTTCTACAAAATTACTCATTTGGAAGGAATATACAGCCGACTTACTTTGCTGGAATAGGAATTCCACTGGCATCAAAAAGTTTAAGAAACACCCAGCCACAACTTAACTCTCCTCTTTCACCGGTTGACTAGGAAATAAAGAGGCATACAAAACTAAATGTCTGAGCCAGTCAAATTTAAAAGCACATACTAAGTCCTTTACAGGGAACAAAATTAGCATTCACTTTTAGAAATAAACAATTCCTCCCAAGAAAATAACGTGAAACATGGTGGGTCCCATTTTCCTTGTGGGCCAGATGGCAAAGGCAGTTATATAAAGGAAAGATCCTCTCTTGTCAAATCACTTTTGAAAATCCCCAAAGCCTGAAGATGTGGAAAGTGTTGCTGCTGTTTCTTGAGTGATACAAATATTTTGTGGAATGATCTAAATCACAACACTACACCGGATTTGAGCTTTGTCTCAGTGAGAGATGAAATGCACACATTCAGTCATTTTTAATTTTGTAATCATGGGTTAGAACTTTACCTCCACTGTCAGCTGCTGAAGGCCACTGGGGACTTGCTTGGGGGCCCTGCTTCCCTCTCCTGTCCTACCCACCCACAACACATATGGATGAATTTGCCTTAAAGAAACGAAAGCGTGGTGTAATATTATTAATATAGTAACAGTTGGTTCTCCGAGTTACCTTGAGGCCAAGTATATATACTATACCTACCAAGGTACTATTAGAGTGTGGAGACATTTAAATTACTATCACATGAAATCCGTGAAGGGAATTATGGGCACGCTTATCGTGATGAGCACTGAACAATGTACAGAAACTGCTGAATCACTGTATTGTACACCTGAAACTAATATAATACTATATGTGAACTACACTAGAATTAAAATTAAAAACTTAAGAGAAAAGTAAATTACTATCACAGACCCACACCCACTGGTTCAATCGTTTATGTGACATAATCCAAGGTTCTGTCGTTCCCTTTATAAAAATTACCACTCTGGCAGGTCCTTTAATGGGAACTGTCAGCCACAAGGTTAAGTGCCACCCCTGACCCTCTAGGACAAGGTAAAACACTGCTGGAATGCCACTGAACATGTCTTATCACTTTCTGAAAAGTCTCATCCTTTTCAAACCTTGATTCCTTAAAAGCACTGGAGTGCATTTACTCAGGCTATAAATATAAATAAATACAGTTTTATTGTAAATGCTACTGAAAAAGCAGTGGTATATATATATATATATATATATATACGGTATATATATATGTATATATATATATATATATATATACCACCATTGCCATTCCTTGAGAGATTAAAATTCTATTACACATAAACACCTCAACTATTTTACTTGTAAATGCTTTTTTTAAAACTTCTCTTAACATTAGAAAGCTTTATCTTTCAACTGACATACATTGCGAATATAAGAAATTCCAAGTTCAAATAATATTCCAAGATCTGGAGATGAAGAATTGGATCTGATAAAACAATCACCATCAAGCAAGCATGGCAAGATGCCTGTGACCTGAAATAATGAAGAAAACGAAGTTACTACTAAAAATTTAAAATGGGAGGGAGGTTTCAGCTTTACTCATCTGTACACGGTTTACACATTTGCATCACAATAACGGTCTTTTAAAGGAAACAAGAACCAAATGGATTGGACCCATCAAGGATTTCAAGTTTAAAAAATTTAATTGTTGTGTTGAAGGGAAATAACCTTTACCTTCACTTGCTCTTTGCTTAGAGTAGAGGCTATTGTGAAACAAGTACTGTTACCCAGGTCCTCAGACGTGTTATAAAAATAATTTGCATACATAATAAGATATTTATATAGATCATTGTTCTTTGTAAACAGAACTAAAATCGAAGACTTCATGCAAACATTTGCTCAACCTTCCCGAGGTGGGCCTTACATATTTTCCTTGTTTGCTCATTCCTTTCCTTCTCTCTGGACAACCACATCCCTCTGTCTTGCCTATAAAATCCTCTCCATCCCTGAAGGCCTAGTTTCTCTTCTACAAAATCTTCCCTGAGCCTGAGGGCTAGAATTAATGTCACTCTCCTCTGTGTTTCCACAGTACTTGGAGCCCTATAACCATTACATTCTGTCTCTGTGGTAGTTATCAACAGGAATCCCGCCTCCACAGGGTTACTCTAAGGATTAAATGAGATAGTGCCCAGGAGGACCTACCACTGTGCTTGGCACATGGATAGAGCTCCATAAACACAGATTATTGTTATTATACTTGTCTGTATATGTTTCTTCTCTACTAACAGGTAAGTTCCCAAATGCCTGGGAAGAATGTCTGGCACCTAACAGATACTTAATTTCATTCAACAAAGGAACAATTTCATATGATTTACCCTTCCAAACAGTTCATCTTTATATCCAAAAAAATTTAGAAAGTTGTACCTAAATGCTTCATGTACACATGCAACACCAGAATTGTGGAGCATTGTACCAAAATACAAGCGGTGGGACACTTAGAAAATCAAACTGGACTTTTAGGAGATGAGCTATAGCCACGGGTGGATACACACAGCACACAAGCCAGATGGCTGGGCCTCTTCCACAACCTGTGCCCTCTCCTTGAACCCCTCTTGCTGGAAGATCTTTTGATGCAGTAAGAGAAAGGTTGATGAAGGATTTTTAGGATGCGGTGCCCCAAGGCAATTAGTTATGGGAAGTAAATACTAAAGTAATGAGACTTTGGAGGTAGAAAAAAAGTAAAGCAAAATAAACTATAGACAATATTATAACAAGAACATAAAGATATCTTCATGTTCACTAACATCTATGTCATAGGGATTCAGTGGTTTGAAACCACCTAACCTTATTCCAGTCTTTTCTTGTTCCAGTCTTAACAGTGCCAGGGTATAATGTACCAGCCCTGGGTGTCACCTTTGATTTTATCTGATCAAACCACAGCTCTCATTAACACAGTTGATTTTATTTGTTAAAAACACTTCCTAAATTTATCTTTTTGTTTTCATTTTCATCAGGGGGCATTTCCTAGAATTGAACCCTGCAATCCACTGAATGGGATGATTCATAGGAATTGTAACTCTGATGAGTCAGAAACAAAAGTAATTTTCATCAAGTCCCCAAAGAACGTGAGATAATCCAAAGATTCAAATCCGGCCTCATATATTCTGTGCTTAACATAAACACATTATCTCAGAGGTACGTGTGGACAGCTTTGCCTTAGAAATGAACTGCCTATCACTTACCAGGTAAAAGATGTTCACATTTCATTCCATTCACTGAGCAGATTCCTTACCTGGGGAGAAAAAGTCCATGTTTTGGGCTTTTTAGGTTGCCATGTGGCTCTGACTGTATGAATGTTGCTCAGAACCTGAAATGAGATTTTCTTAGATGAGATCATGCTGTAGAGAGCTCTCTCAAACATCACCACTCCTACATCCCAAACAGTGAACAGGGAACAGGCTATACTGCGTGGAGCAGAGGGCCTCGAGGGGGCTCTTACGCTTTTTAGTTTGTGCAACTCTGTAATTTGTTTTTTTATATCAAGTACATACGGAACTTTAAAAACGATTAACAAAAAACAAAAAAATAAAATAAAAAAAATAAAAATAAATAAAAACGATTAACAAAAAACTATTATAGCACTAATTTCTAAAACAATGAAAGAACGGAAAAAATAAATTCAGACTCAGATCTTTGCACTAGTAATAAATTATAGTAAGTGAAATACTTACTGAGACAGGTTTGCCAGAAAAGCAAGTGAAATTTCAGCTACAAATGACCTATTAAGAAATGTGACCCACAGGAGCATTTTATGGTAGCCCATCACCACGCCACTAAGACTGACAATGCTAATAATAGCCCAGATAGACAACCTCAGTTTCCTTCAAGATCTCCAGCCCCGTATATTATACTCTTCCTACAATTCAATCTCTTGTAAAATGCTTCTGCAAGAAGTTAGTCTCACAATGTACATAAGGCAATGAAATACAAAAGAAGCAAAAAACTGCAAAGAAGAGTTCAAATTCTGTAAAGTTATTGCTAAAATTGAAGTCTTCCAAAGAAACGGATAACATAAAACTTTTATTTATTTAATTAATTAATGTAAAAGTTTATTTATTTAAGTAATCTTTACACCCAATGTGGGGCTCAAACTCACGACCCTGAGATCAAGAGTCACATGCTTCTCTCACTGAGCCAGCCAGGTGCCCCTAAAATTTTTATTTTAGATACAAATATTTTAGTACAGCACTTTTAAAACTAAACTTTAAAAAACAATTAGAAACTATCCCAAACATGTCCTAAGAGGTCAGATTCAATTCACTGCCCTCTATGTATGTCCCTATTGGTAGACAACTAGGATTATCTTACGGGCAGCTGAGTTGTTTTCCACATATACAAAGTGCTCATTTCCTTCAACAACTAATACGTAGGAATTTATTTAAAACCTCCTAAAATAATATATATTCTCAGCCTGAACTCTCGGAGTACAAACTTGTTTTCATTATTACCTGGTGTTAAATGTAAGACTGCATTTTATCTATTCTAAGGTTCCTCTTAGTTTTTCAAGAAGCGTTTCTCACTTCTAATACCCAAAAAGTCCTTTGCAGTCATCGAAATTGAGATCTCCTATCATTTCTGCTTTTATCTTTTCAAATTGGACAATCCTGATTTTAATTCGGGAGTAACTTCTTCTGCTTGATAATTTTACACCTTTTTTGGTTTACGGACTCTGAGAGCCAAAAAGGACTTAGTCCAGGGGTGCCTGGGTGGCTCAGTCGGTTAAGCGTCCAACTCTTGATTTCAGCTCAGGTCATGATCTCACGATCCTGGGATGGAGCCCCAGATCAGGCTCTGCTGAGCGAGGAGCCTGCTTGGGATTCTCTCTCTCCCCCTCCGTGCCCCTCCCCCACTCACGCTTGTTCTCTCTCTCTCTCAAAATAAATAAACATTTAAAAAGTACTTAGTCCAAACACCTCATTTTACATTTGCAAAAACTTCAGCAAGAGCGGGTGAACAATTGGCTCAGAACTGCTCTGTTTTCTGCACAAACCCAGAACACAAAGGATGAGGTAATCAAGGAGTCAAAAAGTTTAGAGGCTTCTACTTAGCAAATTGTATTAAGAATACATAAGGACTTCTGCTCAAGATGGCATGTTGAATTTGCACATTAACACGGTGGCTCTGCTCCCGACATAAAGGAGTGATAATTAAAGAGAGAGAGTAGAACTCAAAAGTAAGATGAACAATTCAATGGACCATAGATAGAAGGGGAAAGCTGTGAGGAGGGTGGGAGTAAAATCGGGGATCTCCCGGGCTCTGAGTCTAGAAGCAGGATGTGATGGCAAGAGGCTGGCTTTACCTGTTACAGAGGCTGACAGTACTCAACACATGACAGAACAGACAGCCTTACGGCTTGAAGATAGCAGGATGAAAAAGAAATGGTGGCCAACCTTCCCCCTCATAGGAAGTGGTGAACCTAAGCAGGTGAGAGGAAAGAGATGAAGCCATGATACCAGGCTGGGAACCAAGGCAACAAGCGGGCCCTTTCATGAACCTTAGATTAAGAACGTTAAATTCCACTATAAAATCTGGTTCTAGACTGGAATTGGGGGGGGGGGTGGTGCTGATGGTAGAAACCACAACACTATTAGGTAGGAGGGAAAAGAGAGTCATATCTTTCATGTAAAATGTGTCTCTAAAGGTACGTGAAGAAATCAAATACTGTACTAACAACACAAGAAATAACTCTGAGGATTGAAATTAACAAGATATGTTGATATATGTAATTATATATTAATTGCTTTAAAAAAAAAAAAAAGCCAGGGACACGTGGGCGGCTCAGTCAGTTAAGTGTCTGCTTCAGCTCAGGTCATGATCTCATTGGTTCGTGGGTTCGAGCCCCATGTTGGGCTCTGTGCTGACAGCTCACAGCCTGGAGCCTGCTTCAGATTTTGTGTCTCCTTCTTTCTCTTCCATTCCCTCGCTCTCTGCCCCTCGTCTATTCACACTCTGTCTCTCAAAAATAAATAAACATTAAAAAAAATCTTTTTAAAAGGCCAGATTTACTTCTAGACAACATTAACAAGATGTGGGCAGGGTATTCAATAAAGCATGTTATTAGTATCTTTGATGTGTTAAGAAAAAGACAGAAGTACAGGATAATTTTAGATTTATGAGAATAATTTATAGCTAAGTAGGTATGTTAAAAATTGAAAGGTAACCACTTAATGGAAATATAATCTGTAGATTCCGAATCAAAAGTAGAAAAAAATGGAATGTGGACAACAATATTTCAACAGATGACAGGAATGAAAAAAGGAAAGATAAAAGATGATAAACAGAAAAAGATACACACAAAGAAGGGAAATAAGTCCAAATATATGCATGTTATAGTGAATGAGGTTTGCCTAATATCTGCTCAATCCAGATATAGACAATACAAAAAAAAATCATAAGCCTATTTTGCTTATGAATATTAATGCAAAGATCCCAAACAAATTTTTGTGAACCCAATCAATCGGCAGTATTTCTTTTTAAACAAAATAAAAAGTTTATGATCAAGAAGAGCTTATCCCAGGAATGAAAGGATGTTTCAATATCAGAAGATCTATTATTGTGGTATACCAGCCCAACAAATTAAAGGAATAAAGTCAAATGATCATCTCAATAGATGAAGAAAAGAATTTGCTAAAATTCAACATTTACTTGTAAATATGAAAACTTGGAGCAGAGGAAAATTCACCACAGAAAGAGTACCTATCAACAACTTGTAACAAACATCCCATTGGTGAGTCTTCAGAAACACTGACATACGTATCAGGAAGAAGACAAGGCAGTCTCTCCTGGTAGTCCCTGGTCCAAAGAGTAAGACAGTAAAAAGACATAAGGTATAAAAAGGGGAGAGACAAAACTGTCTTTATTTGCAGGCAATGCAACTATACACATAAGAAATTTGAGACTATAGAAAGTCTAAGTGACACTATATTTTAAAGGTATTAGAAATAATCAGCGATTTCAGGGCGCCTGGGTGGCTCAGTCGGTTGAGCATCCGACTCTTGACTTCGGCTCAGGTCATGATCTCACGGTTCATGAGATCTCTCTCAAAATGAATAAACTTAAAAAAAAAAAGAAATAATAAGCAATTTCAGTAAAGTTTTGGGATATAAGATCAACTTCCAAATGACAATAGCTTTCTATGCATCAATCATAACCACTTAGAAAATATAAGAGGTGGGGCTCCTGGGTGGCTCAGTAGGTTAAGCATCTAGCCCTTGATTTCAGTTTAGGTCATGATCTCACAGTTTGTGAGATCAAGTCCTGCATTGGCTCTGAGCGGACAGGGTGGAGCCTGCTTGGGATTCTCTTTCTCCCTCTCTCTCTGTCCCTCCCATGCTCATGCTCTCTCTCTCAAAAATAAACTTATAAAAAGTTAAACAATTTCAAAAAAAAAAAAAAAAAGAAAAGAAAATATAAGAAGAAGATTCCAATTCATATAGCTACCAAAACTAGCTAATTTTCAGGAAATAATAAGGCAGGGGGAAGGTAAATAGAGAAACAAGTTAATGATAATAAAAGGAAGTAAAAAGAAATCTTCCAGAGCTGTACTATCCAATATAGTAGCCACTGGTCGCATGTAGCTATTTAACTTTAACTTTAAAATTTAAATAGTCATGCTAGCCATGTGTGAAGCCACATTGGGTTAGTGGCTACCATGCTGGATAGCACAGACATAGAATATTTCCATTATCACAGAAAGTTCTATGGGCAGTGCTACTCCAGAAAGTGAGGCATTCTCTGTGATGGCTGACCCAGTTTCTTCAAGTTAATGGCACAAAAATTAAAAGGCAGGATAAAGGAGACTGCTGGATTAAAAGAGACTTAAGATACATGACAACCAAATGCAATGTTTGGACTTTGTATGGATCAGAACAAGTATACAAAGAAAAATTTTATAACAACCAGGAAATCTGAATATGGGCTGGGTATTAGATGGAAAAATGGAATGATTCTTAATATTGCAGAGGGGATAATGGTGGTTATGTAAGAAAAGTGGTTATGTACGAAAAGTGCCTGGGTGGCTCAGTCAGTTAAGGGTCCGACTTCGGCTCAGGTCATGATCTCACAGTTCATGGGTTTGAGCCCTGTGTCCGGCTCTGTGCTGACAGCTCAGAGCCTGGAGACTGCTTCGGATTCTGTGTCTCCCTCTCTCTCTGCCCCTCCTCCACTCGCTCTCTTTCTCTCTCAAAAATGAGTGGACATTAAACAAAGTGGTTATGTAAGAAAATGTTTATATGTTTATACATGCATAAATATTGATTCATATATATATATATAGGAATAAAATGGAATGTCAAAAGTTTTCACTACAATGCTTTTATAAAAAATGAAGAAAAACATTGGGGATAGATTAGCCAGTTGAGCAAAATCTTGATAATTATACTATTCTCTCTACTTTTGTGAATGTTTGAAAAACTTCATGATAAAAATTTGATTTTTAAATGAAAAGGCAAAGGCAGACTGTAAATAACCATGTCAATCAATTGCCAATGTGACTTATGTTTTACCATCTTTTAAAAAAGTCAGAGTTTCAAATGTGTTACTCAGTAACATTCTTGATATAGGGACCCAGTGCTGTCCAATAGAACTCTAATAGAACTTTCTGTGATAATAAATACATTCTGTGTGTGCTATCCAATATGGCAACCATTAGCCACATATGGCTATCAATCACTTGAAATGTAGTTGGTGATACTAAGGAACTAAATTTTAAATGTCATTTAATTTTAATTAAGTTTTAAATTAATATGCATTTGAAGTTATTTTAAATTTAAGTAAATAATTATTTAAATTTAAATAGTAACATTCAGCTAGTGGCTACTATATTTGGATTTGGACAATGATCCAATTTGCAATAAATATGATGATATATTTATCTAAAAATGACAAAAACCCTAAATATTTGTATTTAAACAAAAAATATGCAAGACTTTTATAAAGAAAATTATGAAACATTATGATAAAATAAAAATGAAGATCAGAATACATAGAAAGATCATATCATATGTTTAAGGCTTTATGAGTTAATTCTGTAAAGCTTCTACTAAAATGAATCTAAAAATTCAATGCAATTCTACTAAAAATCCCAACCGGGTTCTAAAATGTAATTTAACAAGTTGATGCTAAAATTCATATGGAGGAGCAAATAGTCTAGATTAGTGAAGAATAATTTATATAGAAAGCAAACTGAGGGGACTTGTCATATTATAAAGGCATAGCAGTTAAGACTATTATTGGTCCAGGGAAAGACAAATACACCAATTGATCAGAACAGACACCGGAACCCAATCCATATAGAGATGAACACTTGTTACATAACAGAGCCGTCTTGCAAGTCATGGGGAACAGATGAACTCTTCAATAAATGTTATTGAGACAACTGGCTATAAATATGGAAAAAATAAAACTAGATCTCTACTTTACAAAATACATAGAAATAAATTCTAGGTAGAGTCAATACCACAGTGAACAGAAATATTTAGAAGAAAATAAAAGAGAGTATCTTTATGATCCTGACATAGGGAAGGATTTCTTTTTTAATTTAATTTAATTTAATTTAATTTAATTTAATTTAATTTTATTTTATTTTATTTTATTAATATGAAATTTATTGTCAGATTGGTTTCCATACAAGGGAAGGATTTCTTAAACAAGACATGAAAAGCATAAACCATAAGTGAAAAGACTGATACAGCTAACATCCATGAACTTTAGAACTTCTGTTCTTGGAAGCGAACTTAAACAACACAAACTTAAATGCCAACCCACAGACCTGGAAGTGATTGGAATGCAAATAACCAGCAAAATGTCCAGTATTTATCAAGAATTATAAATCAATTATATATTTAACATACTTATATTAAGTTATACGAAGCTTGGAAATCCAAATGAAAGATTTAAATTTATAAAAATCCAAAAGAAAAATGAGCAAAAGACACAAAACACAATTCATAATGATGGAAATCTGATTGGTTAATAAACGTAAGAAGAGACATTTAAAAACACACTAGATATCAGGGAAATCAAAACCAAAACCACAATGAGATTCCACTTCATACCCAAAACATTGGTAAGATAATACCGATTGTGAAGATATGGAGAAACTGGGATCACGGCCGTATTACCTGGAAGAACCTCTGTGGAGAATAATTTGGCATTACCTAACACAGTAATCCACCATTCAGCAATCTACTCCCAAGTACACTTATACATATTCTAAAGCTTGTCTCACATGAACGCAAATCAACGTGTATAAGAATGTTCCCTGAAAGACTATAATAGTAGAAATGTTCAAGAGAATAATGGATAAATGGTGGCATGTCCATGTAATGAAATACCACTCAACAGTTAAAAAGAATGACCAAGAGCAAAATCCATCAACTTGGATAAAACATAAAGGGAAAAAAAGAAATTTGCAGAAGGTACAAGGATATGATACCATTTTATAAAGCATGGGACTATTAAAAATTAGGCTGTATAAAGTTAATAAAACAAAATTTAGGATAAGGGTTATCTATATGGAGGGAGGAAACCAGCAGGATGTGGGAGGGATACATTGGGGCTTTCAATCATACTTGCAGTATTTACTTTTATTTTCTTTCTTTCTTTCTTTATTTCTTTCTTTATTTTTAATGTTTATTTTTGAAAGAGGGAGACAGAACACTAGTCAGGGAGGGACAGAGAGAGAGAGGGAGACCCAGAAACCGAAGCAGGCTCCAGGCTCTAAGCTGTCAGCAGAGAGACTGATGTGGGGCTCAAATTCACACACCATTAGGTCATGACCTGAGCTGAAGTCAGATGCTTAACTGACTGAGCCACCCAGACAGCCCTGCAGTATTTATTTTTAAAATAATAGACTACTTTTGGGGCACCTGGGTGGCTCAGTCGGTTAAGCGCCCGACTTCGGCTCAGGTCATGATCTCACAGTTCATGGGTTCGAGCCCTGCGTCGGGCTCTGTGCTGATAGCTGGGAGCCTGAAGCCTGCTTCTGATTCTGTGTCTCCCTCTCTTTCTGCCCCTCCCCTGCTCACGCTCTGTCTCTCAAAAATAAATAAATGTAAAAGAAAAATTTTTTAAATAATAGACTACTTTTAAATTTTTTTTTTTTTCAACGGTTATTTATTTTTGGGACAGAGAGAGACAGAGCATGAACGGGGGAGGGGCAGAGAGAGAGGGAGACACAGAATTGGAAACAGGCTCCAGGCTCCGAGCCATCAGCCCAGAGCCTGACGCGGGGCTCGAACTCCCGGACCGCGAGATCGTGGCCTGGCTGAGGTCAGACGCTTAACCGACTGCGCCACCCAGGCGCCCCATTAATAGACTACTTTTAATGAGAAGTCTTGGGTTTACGGAAAATTGAGCAGAAAGTACTCATTTTTTATTTTAAAAGAAGTTAGAGTACTCATTACAAACTCGGAGGCTTCAATAGAATTAAGTGATAAGGCCATGAGTGTCTGTTACGTTATTCTCTGCACATTACTTTTTTTGTTTGTTTTATTTATTTATTTTGAGAGAGTGTGTGTTGAGTGGGGAAGGGGCAGAGAGAGAGAATCCCACGCAGGCTGAGCACTGCCATCGCAGAGCCTGACAAGCAGTCTGAACTCACAAACCATGAGATCATGACCTGAGTTGAAACCAAGAGTCAAATGCTTAACTGATTGAGCCACCCAGGCACCCCTCTACACATTTCTATGTTTAAAATTGTTCATATTTTTAAAAATATTGCTAATTCCAACAAAAATAAGGTGAGTATAAAATAGATCTAAAAGGAGACAAGTAAACAAATTGGAAAATTATAATGTTCCAAGATCTGAAAGATTCTAAATGTGAGCTACAGGCTTGCTTTCTATTTCTCTCATTGGCAAAACAGATGGGTAATTAGTGGATGTATTATTTCTTAGTGAGTACTTAAGGGTTTTTAATTCATGTTTTAAAAGGGTGAAATATACAATGGTGGTGATTCTGAAATGTGTTAAACATATCAGACAAGTTAAAAGAAACATACAGTGAACGCTCATATACTCATCACCTAGATTTTACCATTAACATCTTACTATCCTTGCTTTATCACATATATCATCTATCTATCCCTCAATTCATCTTTTTTTTTTTTTTTAATTTTTTTTAACGTTTATTTATTTTTGAGACAGAGAGAGACAGAGCATGAATGGGGGAGGGTCAGAGAGAGGGAGACACAGAATCTGAAACAGGCTCCAGGCTCTGAGCTGTCAGCACAGAGCCCGACGCAGGGCTTGAATTCACGGACCGTGAGATCATGACCTGAGCCGAAGTCGGCCGCTTAACCGACTGAGCCACCCAGGCGCCCCTCCATTCATCTTATTTTTTGATGCGCTGCAAGCCTGCAGACATTAGTAACCTCTCTCTAAACTAGCATGCATATCATTAACTAGAGTTCATTTTTTTATTCACAGTTATTTTTTGACGTAAAATTTAATATAATGAAATTTACAAACCTTAGTTTTATTTTATACATAATGTCCAATGTGGAGCCAGGAAAGTGGACTGGCTAGGGATCATAGGTCCTGAGGCACGACACAGTGAGTGCTGTCAGTGGAGGCCTGGTGAGGAGCGTGAACTTCTACCAGGGCCCCAGAGTCAGGAAGCACACTGTCCCCCCAGGGATGTGAATAGAAGCCAAGTGAGGAACCTGGACTTCCATTCTCCCCTGGGGTGGTGAGGTGCCACCTACCTTCCCTTGACAGCATGGTGTCAGGGGCCTGCTAAAACGGAAGTTAAAGTAAGATCCAGAAACCCGTAATACCCAAAATGTCCAAGATACAATTGAAAAATCACTCATCATACCAAGAACCAGGAAAACCTCAGCTTGAATGAGAAAGGACAATCAACAGATGCCAACACTGAGATGACACAAATGTTGGAATTATCTGACGCCTGAAAAGCAGACACCTAAAAATACTTCCATAAGCAACTATGGACATGTTTGAAACTAATTCAAAACACAGAAAGAAATACAAACTCTCAACAAAGATATGGAAGATAAAAATGAACAACCTGGCGGAAATTCTAGAATTGGAAAACACAATAACCAAGGTGTGCACAAACACACACAACTCACTGGACAGACTCAAATGTTGAATAAAAAAAGCAAAGAATCAGGGAACTTGAAGGTAGGAAAATAGAAATTATGCACTATGAGCAACTAAGATAAAGCTGATGGGAAAAAAAAAATAAACAGAGCCTCAGGAACCTGTGGGATTATAACAAAAGATCTCACATTCATGTCATCAGAGTCCCAGAAGACAGTCTGGAGCTAGAGAAGTATTCAAGAAAATTATGGCTGAAATATCCCCAAATTTGGCAAAGGACATAAGCCTATAGTTTAAGAAGCTGAGCAAACCTTAAACAAGATAAACCCAAGAAATCCATGCCCAAGTACATCATAAACATATAAAAACGAAACCCATATGTCTTGAAAGAAATAACACCTAGATTTACCAATAAGGGAACACCAATTCTAGTGACAGTGGATTGCCGTTCAGAAGCCATAGAACGAAGGGGCACAATATTTCTCAAGTGCTGAAAGAAAGAAAGAAAGAAAGAAAGAAAGAAAGAAAGAAAGAAAGAAAGAAAGAAAGAAAGCAAGAAACAAAGAAAGAAAGGAGGAAAGAAAGAAAGGCCAAACCATAATTCCATATCTAGTGAAAATATCCCTCAGGAATAAACGGGAAACAGGCATTTTTGGATAAAGAAAACCAACGAGAATTTGTAGCCAGCAGAAAGAGTGGTTAAAGGAAATTCTCTCAACAGTAAGAACATGTTAAAATCAGGAAACTTTTAACATTAGGAAGGAAGGAAGAACAATGGAAAGAGTAAAAATAAGGATAAATACAACAGATTGTCTTCCAAGTTTTCTAAATTATGCTTGATGGCGGAAGTAAATATAATACTGTGTGATGTGGTTCTTGATGGTTCTAGAGTTCAAACTAGAGTTCCTGTGGTTCTAGAGTTCAAACTAGAGTTCTTATGGTTCTAGAGTTCAAACTCTACATAGAGTTTTAACAATAATGCTTTTATTGTTTTTATTTCCTAGAAGTAGGGAAGCACTCTTAGGTAAATAGCACAAGTATTTATATAACTATTAACTATCATCTCTAATTTGTCAATTGGAACTTTGACATAAATTAGTTACATAAATTCCCTTCTATTATTTTTAATGAATAACTTCTAATATCTTGATATGTTAGATCAATAAAATTCCAGTCTTTAGGTTCTCATTCATGAGCATAGGGAGAGGTAAAGTGAAATATCAAACCAGATCTAAGCAAAGAAGGCAATTCATCTTTTTTTGGTCGCTGATGACACCTACTGGCTTATTAATGGCAGTGTTTTGTGCAGGGTGTGTAGAAATGAGGGAGGATCACTGGAATGACCCAGTTCATTTATTTATTCCCAGTTCCGAAAGAAAGAAAGGCACTGGGAGCTGCAAGTAGACTCAGCATGAGTGAAGCTAAACCCACAAACTCCTCCAAATGTGATCAGCTCTCAGTGCTCCCTATCTCATTGAGTGTCACCACCAACTGCCCGGATGTGGAAGCCAGAGACCTAGTGGCATGTTTGACACTCCGCTCTCCCTCACCCTCCATCTGCAAGCCAGCGTCAAATTGTGGTTTTTACGGTCTACGTATCCCTGTAGCCACGGTTCTCCTCTCCGAGATCTCCACTTCCCCAGACTAAGGTATCTGCTTCATATCTCATCTAGCCACATTTATGTTCTATGTATTTTCTAAGTGCTTTACTATTATATTAACTCATTTCATCCTCACATGGATCCTAAGAGATGTGTACCAGATGAGGAAAGTGAGAGAGAGTAGGGCCAAGTAATTTGGTCAGCATCCCACACCAAGCTGGTGGAGCCGAGGTTCATCTGGGGCAAATGACTGACTCCAAGTTTTGTTTTCTTGGAGGCGCCACGGGCTGCCCTTTGACCACCACACTGTGCCAAAGACCCCAAGTGGTCTACTCATGTCCTTCTGGCCCCCCTTGTAATTCATCTCCAAAGAAGAGCCAGAGATATTCCCAAAGTGTAAATCTAAACTCTGTCACTTCCTCCAATGACTTCACTGTCTTTAGGATAAAGACAAAACTCTCTTACATCATGGCTTACAGTGTCTCATACCGTGTTCCTGATGTCTCTCATGTCACCCATCCCACACTTCCTCTTGCTTCTCTCCACTTGGCCACACTGGCTTTCCCGAGTCCTTCCCCACCAGGGCCTTTGCCTATGATGTTCCTTTGGCCAGGCTCCTCTTCCCTTTTCCCTTCGCCTTCTAAAGGCCTCTTCGTCCATAGATCTCAACCCGAGAACCCCCTCTCAGGAGGGAGCTTAGACTCTCAACATGAGAATTCTTTTCTAACGCAGCTAGTGCTGTAAACTTCTAAGCAATATTTTGTTAACATCCCACAAATTACAAATTCCATCTAAGCACCGTATTTAAGCCGTGTCTCACAAACAAATCAATTAATTTTGCAAGAGTCACGAAAAAGGACACAAGCAAACTTTGTAAGGTGCTGGTGATGATCCATGTCTTGATCTGGATGTTGATTATACAGGTGTACATTTGTAAAAAATAAACTACTCTGTACACTCAAGACCTGAACTATATACGATACTAGAAGACAGGCATCAGTACCTTTTTTTGTAAGTGAGAAATCTAGGGCTCAGAGGAGTTAACTGGGACATATACACCAACATCATACACTTGGCAACTGAAAGAGCCAGGAATTAAACCTATGCCATCAGAGCCTTACAGTTTGCACTCCACCACATATTATTTTATATGTACACATAAACATACAGAGAGAGAGAGAGAGAAATTGAAAGAGAGACAAACAGAAAGACAAACTCAATGCAGTACCTGTTTAATATGCAGCATTAACAAAGTATTCTCCTATCCTGATTGATCTGTTTTACTCCGCAGTAAGCTCACCTTATTTCCATCAAACAGACAGAGGCTAACATGTCTACTGAGCACCTGGATGCTTGTTCCTGGAAGAGGAATCATTTTACAGCTCCAGAGGGTCAGAATGAATGAAACACGACTTGGTATTGACTTAATCTGAGAAAAAAAAATGGTTATAAAAACAAGGCTTACTTTATGACTTATAAGACAAGTTCATTTTCAAAGCATTTTTAATAAATACTTTAAATGCACATAGAATAAAAAAGGATGAAAGAAAAAAATTTACACATAAACATATGCACACAAGGAAGGTTTCAATAGTCCACTCCACTTAAATAAAAACCTTTGGTAAAATTTCCATAAATCTTTCTATTTGAAACATTTGCATTTGGCGGGGGGTAAATGCATAAAAATCATAATGAAAAAATAGTACAACTAGGTAAAACGTATGACCTGATCATGGAATCACTGCATTCCAGGTTCATTCTTACAATTCATTCCTATATAACATAGGTAAGTATAGAAGGTCACCACAGCATAGCAACCAATGACACCTGACATTAATATCCGGCTGGCTCCTCCTTGTTTTAATTCCAAGCATTTACCTACATTGCTTCTTGGCTTCTTATACAGATGCTTTGATAGAATGCACCGACCATTGGATATGATTATTCAGTTCTACTTCACAAGTATAGTTCAGAATGTCAATAAATAAATCGCCACTCTGGTTTCTTATTTAAAGACATCTTTGATTCTTAACATTCTGCTTGATGGTCATGAGCCTTTCCATTTAAGTAACATTTTTTTTTAATGTTTATTTGTTTTAGGGAGAGATAGAGAAACAGAGTGCAAGTGAGGAAGGGGCAGAGAGAGAGAGAGGGAGACACAGAATCTGAAACAGGCTCCAGGCTCTGAGCTGTCAGCACAGAGCTGGACACGGGGCTCGAACTCATGAACTGTGAGATCATGACCTGATGCGAAGTCAGACGCTTAACCGACTGAGCCACCCAGGAGCCCCTCATAACTTATATCATTGAATAACTTATATCATTGAAAAAATAAGGCAATATCTAACAGCTTGTCACATTTTCAATTTAAGAAATAAGAGCTGAAGGGGCACCTGGGTGGTTCAGTTGGTTAGGCGACCGACTTTGGCTCAGGTCATGATCTTGCAGTTGGTGACTTTGAGCCCTGCGTCGGCTCTGTGCTGACAACTCGGAGCCCGAAGCCTGCTTCAGATTCTGTGTCTCCCGCTCTCTCTACCCCTCCCCTGCTCATGCTCTGTGTCTCTCTGTCTCTCAATAATAAATAAACGTTAAAAAAAATTTTTTTTAATAAAAAAAAAAGAAATAAAAGCTGAATATTTAGTTCTCTGGGTACAAGTTCATAAAATTAAATGCCCTTCATGCAGGTTCTAGTACACTAAACAGACCAAATGCAACATTATTATTGACTTGAAATAAAAGACACTTTATATACTAAGGAGGTTCCAGGCAAAGTTCAGGTTGAGAGGAGAAAATTCTACACCACTCTCCCCGCAAAACCTAACCATGCTGGGTCCTCTTATTTTTCCCTTGAGGCTCTGAAAAAGGGAGGGAGAGAGGGCAGAAGGTCAACGGAAAGGGGGGTGATGTGCTCTAATGTGGTTCAACTCTGCTAAAAGGGAGGAGGCTAGAATTAAATATAAAGACTATTTCCCACTTCGAATACTCAGAATACCGGGAATCCTTTACTCCAAGCTCTCCCCAAAACAAGTATAATCATAAAAGACTTTGAACTTCCTCATTCCAAGTTAATCCAACACTTACTGAGTTATCATGTGCCAGGCACTATTCTAAGCCCTTCACACATATAATGTAATTCAGTAACCCTATGTTTGAACTATTATTATTAGCATTCCCTTTTCTAATTGGGAATTTTCTAATTTTCTAATGAAGAAATTGAGGCAAAGAATGATTCAGAGAGATACCTAGTATTATTTCCTTTGTAACAATGGCAGAAGAGAGCAACAGAGAAAATAAATAAAATAAAGTCAAGATAACAAATCCAAGTTTTGTCTTAGCAATGAAGTTATCACTGTTTAAAAATTAAAATACAGAAACAATTTTTTTATTTTCAATAATGCATTAATCAATTTACATGTTATTCATATACTTGCAACCATGATAAAATCTGGAAAGGTGTAATTTTATTGATAGCGACCATACTCACTGTGCCTGCTTTAGCATCCCACATTAGATCTCTGAAGGCCAGCTGTGAAGGAGTGAGCTCTGGCTGTAAGAAGTAACTTGCTTGAAATTGATTCCCTGCAAAACCAAGTTTTCCTTTATTTTCTTACAAAGAAAGGAATGAAATCCTAAGCCAAAAATCTATAATGCTATGCCACAAATTTAGGAAACAGACATCCAAAATGCCAAGCTACCTACTGGAACTTGCTTTCTAAGGCATATATGCCGATGGGGATTTATTTGTGTGTAAAAACAACAGTAGAAAATATAGAAGCACATAAGGGCTGATCTTAAAGCAGTTTTAAGAAAGATCTTAGTGGGTTAGGGGAGATGGGCTAGATAGGTGACGTGTATTAAGAAGGGCACTTGTGGTGAGCACTGGGTGTTTTATGTAAGTGATGAATCACTAAATTCTACTCCTGAAACCAATATTGTACTGCATGTTAACTACAATTTAAATAAATAAAAAAAGAAAAACTCCTGTTACTAGAGTACATCTCTGCAATATAGCTGGTTAAAAAGGAGAGCTTCAGAAAAAAACAAAACAAAACAAAAACTTTTAGGCCAGTAACATGCCCTGTCATGAAGATGATCCATTCAAATGTTTTTGTAAAATGCAGAAAATCTGTGAATACCTTTTAGAAAAATATATGATCATTAATTTCGTTTCTTAAGACAAAATCATTTTTATAGTGTTCTCCCATACATTAGTTGTGAAGAATACTGATTATAAAATCATTTATTCATTTGAGAAATCATTTCTGAGTTCCCACTGTGTGCCAGGCACTCTGCTAAGACCTGCAAATACTCACAGAGTATGTGAGTCACAGAAACACAGCCCCTGCCCTCATTAGTTTACAGTTGAGTGGGGGAAATAATAAACACAAAATAAGTAGAAGAGGTTAAGTAAAATAATTATAAATTAACGTAGGTCCATAAAGCGTGCTCAAGTGGAAGGGTGTAGGGGGCACCGACATTGGTCAAAGGAGACCTCTCCAGGAAGGTGGAGTTGCCCCTGGGATGGATGCAAAGGATGGGAAGGAGTTGCGCATTCAGGGAGGGCTACGAGCCTTGCAGCAGCGGAACTCAAAGCAGCCCTTGCACAGATAACACAACACTTCAGGCTACACAGGAGATCCTCCCCAACGTTATTTCTCTTTACCGAGCTTACGGGCAAATGTTGTCAAGTACAGAGAAATCCAAGAACGAGTAAGAAAATGGAAAGGCAAATGGATAATAGCTCTTCAGAAAAGTCTTTCTGTGAAGAAATGGAGAGAAAGGGAGGCTTTGGCTAGAATGAGGGAGGGTGAGAAGGGCTGGTTTTCTTAAAAGGTGCAGGTATCAGGTGTGTTGGTACTATGACGAGGGAAGAAGCCAGTGTGGGGAAGGGCGGCGGGCTGCAGATACACGAAAGGGCTAACAATTAAGAATCATTGTTTTTGAAATAAAGCGAAGGGACTAAAACCCAGAGCACACAGGCTGGCGGCTGACAGGGTCGGGGATCCTTCCTCCACTGTCACAGGAAAGATGAAGGAAAAGATGAGCACCAAAGAGATGTGATATTCAACATCCTTTTAAACAACTCGTTTTGGCTAAAACCAGAAAATTAATCCCAAAGCCTGACTGCTTAACTACAAATTTGTGGTGGCTCACAGATGCGCGTTACCTTCCTCCAGAAGCTGGAAGAGCATGGAAGGCCTGAACCCTGAAGGAATAGCTCCCATTGTGGTTAGCACATCAATAGTGTTTATCTGCTGGAGACAGTAAAAACCAAAATCAGTTGCTTGTTTTCGTTTGTGTCTCCTCACCTCTATAATACTTTCTCTTATTGCTATAGCAACTACAACCCAAAGTAGGAAAACACAAACATGCAGACTTCAGTAGACAAATACAGCAACTTAGCCCCAAATTCCCGAGGATGCCATCATCGAATCCTGGCCTCTCCCAAGGACCTAAGCCCTACGCAGTGCCCAGCTCTGGGCTCCAGACCAGCTGTTTCCTATACATCTTTCATCAAAATGTCCCTCCTCCTGTCCTGCTCTACAGTGTGCTGCCATGTAACAGGTGAGTTAACGTCATAAACTGATATGCACTGAAGAATTCATGTCTTTTTTTTGTATATGTGTACGCACACACATACGTACACGAGTATGTCCATGGAAGTGATACGTGGTGTAAAAGGTCAGAAAGGATATTTACTAAACTATTAATGGCGATTCCTTCTGGGAGGAAAGGAGTGTATTTTCACTTGGTTATGTAACTTTTTAAAATGATAGGAATGGGCAGGGGGGCACCTGGCTGGATCAGTCAGTTGAGTGTCCGACTCTTGATCTCGGCTCAGGTCATGATCTCGTGGTTTGTGAGTTTGAGCCCTGCATCTGACAGCCTAGAGCCTGTTTGGGATTCTCTCCCCCTCCTCTCTCTCTGCCCCTACCCTGATCATGCTCTCTATCAAAATAAATAAACTTAAAAAAAAACTTTTAAGGGACGCCTGGGTGGCTCAGTTGGTTGAGCCTCCGACTTCGGCTGAGGTCATGATCTCGCCCTCTGGGTTCGAGCCCCGCGTTGAGCTCTGGGCTGACAGCTCAGAGCCTGGAGCCTGCTTCCGATTCTGTGTGTCCCTCTCTCTCTGACCCTCCCCTGCTCATGCTCTGTCTCTCCCTCTCTGTCAAAAAGAAATAAAACATTAAAAAAAAATTTTTTTTAACCCAAACTTTTAAATGATAGGAATATGGATAATTTCTCACTTTTTTGAGCTTTTTAGAATTTTTCATATCTACTGGAATTTAATATCTTTACCCAAATGATAGAAAACTCAGGCAGAATCAATAAGAAATAGTTGCAAGCCCTCAATTCTACTCTTCTTACAGAAGAGGCCTAATGAGAAACATTACATGAACCGTATGTTTTATGCTCTGTACATTTCGTGCCCTGTACCCTGTTTAAGATCCAAAGCTATCTTCCAAAGTCTCCATCCTGTTTTGAATCTGAACTCTATCAGAACTATTAGGTAACAAAACAAGACATCGTTTAACAGGACAGGCAATACCAACCTCCGAGATAGCTTTTCGGACAGCATTCCAACGAGAATCAGTTCTGGGGGAGAAAAAAAAAGCAAGGTGAATGCACAGACAGCCCACGACTATTTACGCAATTAGCATCATTAATCAAAGAACAAAATATTTAATTGTCAGTAAGTTCTAAGAACTTAGAAGTCTCTAAAAGAAACCGAGATAGAAAAATATCATGCACTAAAAAAATCACAAAATTACAGTAGTACTGAACCAAACAATAATATGAAAAGCCCAGTTCTCAAAATGCAAGTTATCTCCATTTCAAGAGATTCTTGAACTATTTACAATAGTAAAAATAAAAAGTTCCTTAAACTCACTTTGATATCCTTTCCCACCTTTTACCTTTGTTTAACTTCTGCCCCTTCTGCTGTTTGGTCCCCCACCTCTGTGTCTTCTTCGCTGCCTTCTTCACTTGAGTCTTGGCCTTCTTCTTTATTATAGGGCTGAAAAATTATTGAAATATCAAGCGCTTTTTATCTAATGCAAAAATCAACCAATAAAAGACTTTCAGAAAGGCTCAACTATTGACAGGAATGTACACGGTGGGTATAATAAGAAATCAGTGGGAAAACTATTTCAACACATTGTTGATAGCTTTGCTAGTTGAAAAAATTACAAGGATAGAGGTAGAGAGCAAGTTTAGTCAAAATAAATTCCAGATGGAAATTATTCCAATGGAAACAAAGAAGATAGAAATAAAAGAACTATAAAAGAAGAAAATAATCTTGAGATGGGGAAGTCCTTTCCAATTACAATACCAACTCCAAAAATCATAAATGACATGGAAATACTGACAGACTTAGCAACATAAAGGATAAACATGGTTGAAGGTCACCAAAGAAAATCTCTACTACAGATTTCCAAGGGTTAATACCCTTATTCTGAACATATTACAAAACTCTTATAAATCATGATTTTTTAAAATCTTAGAAGAACGGCCAAAAGAACTAAAAAAAGGCAATTTACAAAGTAAAAGTAGAGATGGCCAGAAAGCATAGTAAATGATGCTCAACCTCACTGGCAGTACAATGAATGCAAATAAAAACCAACAACGAGCTTCTTTTTGCCTTGCCACCATGGCGTAAAGACTGGGGGCAGGCAGCCATCACAGGCACATGCGTAGGGAAACAAGTACTCTCAGAGGCTGGGGACAGGAGTACAAAGAGGCAGAACTTTTCTGAAGGGCAAACTGGCACATTAAATCAAAATATAAAGGCGTAGACCTTTTGCACCAGCAATGAACACCTAGGAATTTATCTGAAGGGGATAAATCAGATGAACCTACAAAGACGTCTGTGTAGATTGATCACCACATAGGCTGGTACCTACTGTCCACCATTTCTTTTGTAACAGAATCCCTGATTTTAGCAATGAGCCAGCTAGAAGTCTACGTATTCCAAACCCTGCTTGCAGCTGAGTGTTACCAGGAGACTCCATTCTGATCAAGGAGATATCACTGGAAGTTTTTTTGTGTAAATTCCAGGAAATCGTCTTAAAAAGATAGCAGCTCATGCCTTTTGACCTCTTATTCCCCTTTCTTCTTTCGCTTCCTGGAATCATTAAAAGATCTAGCAGCCAACTTAAACTAACGAGATAACCCTTGGAAGGGCTGCCTCCCACTTAAGTACAGAGCGAAACATTAGATGGGGTGTTCAATATCCTTTGATTGCTGGCCTCCACACTTCTTCCACGCGTAAGAGAAATATGCTTCTACCTTATTTAAGCCACTATTTGGGGGGTCTTTTGTATCTCATAGTGGAAGCTAATCACAGCTCCGTGCAACATAGTTCTTATAGGTTGGAAACAACATGTACATCTACCTGAAATTGCAATACTATGCTACCATTGAAAAGATTATTTAACTTGAACCGTGCAATACAGCAGCCATTGCCATGTGGGACTACTGACACTTGAAGTGTGACCAGTTCACACGGAGATGTGCTGTTTAGGTGTAAAACACATACTGGAATTTGAAGACTTGGTATGAAAAAAAAAAAAAGGAAAGATTTTTTAATATTGATTATAGGTTGAAATGATAATATTTTGATATATTGGATAATATAAATATGCTATTAAAAATCACCTGTTTCTTTTTCTTTTTTAATGTTTATTTATTTGAGAGAGAGAGAGAGTGGGGGGAGGGAGAGGCAGGGAGAGAGGGAGAGAGAGGATCCCAATAAGGCTTCTCTGTGCTGTCAGCACAGAGACCAACATGGGGCTCAATCTCACAACCTGAGCTGAAATCAAGAGTCAGAGGCTTAACTGACTGAGCCACCTTTTTTAGGTACTTCCTTTTTTCCTTTTTTTAAATGCATGTCATATAATAAATATACATATATGATATATATACAATGAAATATTAAAAAGAAAAAAAATATATATATATTTGGTCTTTATTCCCAGTTCTTGGCAAGAGTTCCTAAAACTCTTGGAATTTCCTGAGTGACAGGAATGTCTTATGTTATTCCTCATAAGTCCCTTTCAATCAGACTTGAGTTTATTCTTGAGGTAATGCGGTGGGGTGGGTGGGGTGGGGGGCAGGGTGCCAGAAGAACCAATCATGTGATTAGAAGGTTGGAACTTTCAGGGCACCATCCCACCAGCCCTCTCACCGTCGGGGAGGATAAAGGAGCAGGAAACTGAATTCTATCACTAATGGCCATTTAATCAATCATGGCTATATAATAAAACTTCCATAAGAACCCCGAAAAGACAGGGTTTAGGGAGCCTTCCAGGTCGGTGACCACTTTGAAGTGTTGTACTAGTGGGCATGGGAAGTCTGGAGGGGGGTGGTGCCCAGACCAGAGAGGGTACGGGTAGGAAGATCCAGGTCCCACTCTCCCCATGTCCCAATACCTTGCCTATCCGCCCCTTCCATTTGGCTGTTCCTGAGCTGTAGCCTTTATAATAAACTGGTAAACACAAGGAAGGTGTTTTCCTGAGTTCTGTGAGTCCCTCTAGCAAATTATCAAACCTGAGGAAGTGTGTATGGGAACTGAATTTACAGCTGGTCGCTCAGAAGTACAGGCCCCTGGGACTTGTGACTGGCATCTGAATTAGGGCAGCATGTGGGGTGAGCCCTTAACTTGAGGGGTCTGTGCTAACTCCAGGAGTTAGTGTCAGAATTGAATTGAATTGTTTGGACACCTGGTTGGTTTCAGAGAACTAGCGTGGAAAAACAACACATATTTGGTGTTAGAGAAAAATCACACTATTAGTGTTAGAAATGGCGTCAGAAAACAAAGGCATCTCAGTGCGGTCATGAAAAATCTTAAAACTGCATTTCTAGTTTGCATTATTTTTCCATTGGACAGCACTGATCCAAACACATATCTATATATATTGGCAAAGAAAATGACCATGCTATATAGTGAAACATTAAAAAGAAATAGGTTGCGGGGCGCCTGGGTGGCGCAGTCGGTTAAGCGTCCGACTTCAGCCAGGTCACGATCTCGCGGTCTGTGAGTTCGAGCCCCGCGTCAGGCTCTGGGCTGATGGCTCGGAGCCTGGAGCCTGTTTCCGATTCTGTGTCTCCCTCTCTCTCTGCCCCTCCCCCGTTCATGCTCTGTCTCAAAAATAAATAAAAACGTTAAAAAAAAATTAAAAAAAAAAAAGAAAGAAATAGGTTGCAAGCATGCATGTATAGTATGTTTACCTCCTAGTAAGGGATCATATATTAGCGGAAGTTAACCCAAAGTTAACTGTGGTTTCGTTTGACAACAAACAATAAGCTCCTATTAATTTTTATGATCAGCATTAATCCACAAAGCACTTTCATTGTGTCATAACCTAGGCCTTACCTGCACAACGGCACTTCACAGGTCCCGATGACTGTTAAAACAAGATTTTCCCAGTCCCTGTCCCTCTAAAATTAAAGTAAATTCCGTATCAACTCATTCACTGGTCAACTGATCAAAGAATAGAGCTTAACATTTTATTAAAAATGCAAGAAAAGTTTTGAAAAAAGGAAGAATAAACAAAAAAGACTAACCTCCAAGTAGGTTCTGGGAATGAGACCTTTGTTTCCTTTGGTATTCTTAGCTATCCACCAACCATCAGGTTTTTTTTCAATTACAAGGAGAATTTCTCCCTTCTTAAATCAAAACAAGTAAAAAATGCTAAATTAAAATTTACCCCTAACTCAGGAATTATCCACATTGAAACTACTTTCAAAAACAGAATAGCATTTAATTTTACTATTTTGCTACCAAGTAACATTGACAACATAATCTCACATGACTACTGCCTGTAAATCATAAGTTATATTTATTTTATTAAAATAGATTCAGTCTTTAAAAACGATACCAGGAATATGTAATATAGATATATAAAGTTTTCTTATTCTGTTAGGTATGCATAACTATCCTTAGGTTAGGTTCTACTCTTGTTTCTACCTTAAATGTAAGGTCCCCAGCTTGCTGAGCAGTAAAATCTCCAATAGCAATGTATTCTTTGCTTGTGGCCTGTTGCTGGGATTCATGTTCCTGTTTCTCTTCCTCTTCTGTTTCTTCTTCGTCCCCAGTTTCTTCACTTTCTTCTTCTTCATCGTCATCCTCTTCTTCAGCTTCTTCATCTTCTTCAGCAGAATTGTCATCTTCCTCTCTTTCAGGAGGTGCCCCAATTCTGTGAAAAATAATTCAGAGATAGGGATTACTTGAAGTAATGTATAAGAACGGATCAACATAACTTCTACATATAGAAGATCTTGCCCATATTTGGAAATAAGTGCATGTCCCATATCCCTTATACGTTCTATTCTGTTCTTTGCATTTCTTTTTTCTTTTTGTGCATATTTGAAAGTTTTTTTTCTCTTTGGGTTCATTGATCTTTTCCTCTGTTGTATCCAATTTTCTGTTAAACCATTCAGTAATTTTTTTTTCATTTCATATTTTATAAATTTTAGTTTCAGAATTTCCATTTGGTCTCTGTTAGTTGCCATTTCTCTGCTTGATTCCTCCCTATCCATCCAAGCTATCCATCTTTTCTAGCAAATTCTTTAACTAATTGAAAATAGTTGTTTTAGAGTTCTTATTTGTTAATTTTTGCATTTGGGTCATCTGAGCTTCTACTGATTATTTTGTCTCTTTATTATAAGACATTTTCCACCTTTTTGAATCTGTATTTAATCAGACTGAGAAATTTCTCAGCCACTATTTCACTAGACATTTTACAGTTGTATAATGTTCATTTATTTCCTACATTTGAATTTTCTTAAAATACTCTGCCTCTTTCTATTTCATCCTTATTTTCTTCTATTTTTAACATATTAATCATTATTTAGAAGTCCTTATCAGCTAACTATATTATCTAGTCAGATCTAGGTCTGCTTTTGGTTTTGTTTTGTTTCTTATTAGTGGACATTGCGGATGAGACAGTTTGAGACTTCGGATTATGTCATCTTCCTTTATAGAGTGTTGAATTTTGTGCTGTTACACACTTAAATTATCATGTTCCTGTTAAGGTCTGGCTTTCAGCCTCGAGATCTACTTCAGTTTTGTCTTTATTTCAAATCACAGTTCTTAGTATTAGGGCGTTTTCCTTACTCCTAGAGCATGGGCCTTCTGTGATCTCTACTAAATGCCTGAAGCATTCACCAGTATCTCTTTACTCTAGCAAGGTACAAACTCCAACATTTTTCCAAGACCGTTTGACTTCCAGAATCTTTTAAGCTCTCAGTCTCCTAGCAGGTATTTTTTGCCAATGCTTCTGGAATCATGCTCTGTGTAGGCCAGGATTCCATTCAGATTTCTATAGTTGTCTCTTGCAACACCCTCCTCTCTTCCTACAAGTCCCACTGGCCTTGGCAACTCCAAAATTTGACCTCTGCCTCCTGAGCTCAGTGACACTGGTGTTTTCTGTTTAGGCTCTACCTTCCTGCACCACAGCCCATAAGTTTTCTCAGGGAGAGGGTCTGGGTAAATGTAGGACTCACTTCTTGTGCTTCCCTGTATTAAGGACATCAGCTGTTTTTGTAGATTTTGTCCAGATTTTATAGTTGTTTACGGTAGGAAGGTTAAGTCCAAAACCAGCTACTTTGTCATTCTCAGTACTAGAAATCAGTGGAAATTCTAGAATCCTTGTATCTACATCCTTCAGCATTTCCCCCAGGATATAGTGTAAAAGTATGGGAGCGGCACATGAAGAGTCTAAATAGTTAATTGTTTTCCTTCTTCCTTTCCGCAAACTGGGTTGGTTTGTTTATACCATCAATTTTCTTTCTGCTTTGTAAAAGCTGTTATTAACATCTACTAAGGCAGAAAAGCAATGTATGTTTCTACCTCTAATATTTTAAGTTTATGAAGGAAGGAAATATGCAAATAATCCAAATAATTTCTTTTTACATATCAACACTGACATTAAAGCATCATCCTTATTTTCTAACATTTGTTTACTTAGCTCTTCGGATCTCTCTTTTGTCTCCCTAACTAAATTGACTGACTTCTACTTCTTTACATCTTTTATGGGATCTAAGACTTTCTCCTATACACAAGAAATACATGTCAACTGATTATACTTGTTATCACCATTCATTTATATGTATACTCTTTTTTTTTTTTTTCAACGTTTATTTATTTTTGGGACAGAGAGAGACAGAGCATGAACGGGGGAGGGGCAGAGAGAGAGGGAGACACAGAATCGGAAACAGGCTCCAGGCTCTGAGCCATCAGCCCAGAGCCTGACGCGGGGCTCGAACTCCCGGACCGCGAGATCGTGACCTGGCTGAAGTCGGATGCTTAACCGACTGCGCCACCCAGGCGCCCCTATATGTATACTCTTAATAGGTCTTTATTCTGAGTCAGACATTAAAACTGTTGGTGATATAATGCCTGAGAGAAAGAAAGTAAGGAAAGAGGCATACTCAGTTATATTTTCTCTACTTATGGACACAGCAAGCTCCTGCAGTTGGTGGGTAAGCTTATCCAAAAGACTATGTTCATCCTCTTTTTTCTGATTGTAGTTCCCAATAGGTGCAGGTTCATCAGCCTATGAGAGAATATAAGTTTATTTCACTGAAAAATTTCTTTCAATTTCCTATTCTATTTATTTTAGAAGGAAAAAAAACACTCCAGTAAGTTCTAGAAGACAAAGTAAATGTTAACACGAGACTAGGCCTACCTTAGAATAATATTAAAAGAAATGTAGATTATTATGTTGAAATGTAACCCAAATGAAGAAACAAAATGATACTCCTTGGTTTTTTGTTGTTTTCTTGCTAGCTAGAAAGTTTGTTTTTGTTGTTTTCTTGCTTGCTACCCTCTATGGTCAGTAAGAGCTAGGTTCCAGACAGAAGATAGGCTTTGGAGTCAAAAAGACATATGCCAATCCCAAGTTCGGAAACTGACTGGCAGTGAGACACTGAGAAAGCTGCTTCACTTTTGGGAGCCTCAGTTTCCTCACTTGTGAAACAGGATACTTAGATTTTTAAATTTAGGGTCAGCTTGACTTCTAAATTCAAGAGTGTTATGTCACTGGAGAATTTCAGAAGAAATGCTCAGATGCAGTAAAGGAGATTCATACACAAGCAGGGAGATGACTTTTAGATGCCCTCCACTTTATATGCTCTGTGAGACTCTGGCCCTGGACACTAAGCTGAATGAAGCTCAGGCTCATACTAAAAGAAAAAACCCTGAAGGGACTTCCAAGAGTAAATTCTAGTTCCTCCTATTTCTGCAGAGTCACCGACATTAGAGCTGCCGTGTGATGCAAGAAGCTTCTTTAGCACTTACGCTCCGGGCCAGATTATGTACTCTCCCCACAGTGTAATTAAAATTAAAACAACTCTACAAGGGAAGGGAAGCAAAAAGAATATAGAAACAGGGAGGGGGATAAAACATAAGAGACTCTTAAATACGGAGAACAGACAGAGGGTTGCTGGAGGGGTGGCGGGAGGGGGGATGGGCTAAATGGGGAAGGGGCGTTAAGGAATCTACTCCTGAAATCACTGTCGCACGATATGCTAACTAACTTGGATGTAAATTAAAAAAATAAAAAATAAAATAAAACGAAACGAAATGAAGTAAAATAAAATAAACAAAAACAAAAAAACAACTCTAGCCTGTAAAACATAAAACTTACACAATGCAAAAATAAAGATAACTTCTTCCTCGATCTTCTGAGTCCTCAGTGCTGGGTAAGTTCACCAAAGCTGAACTCTCCTCAGCATTTGGAGCCCTGGCTTTTCTGCTCCAAAGCACACCCTCAGCATGCCGGCAGGGCGAGTCAGCACCGGCCGCAGGTAGATTTCACCACCGCTAAAGCAAACCCAGGAACTTAACCACTCTAATGAATTCCCACTTCACGAAAACATCAGGACAAAAACAGGGTTGGGTTTTTTTTTTTTTTTGGTAATATTATAAACCGTAACACTTACTTTGTTCAATTTTTGAAGAGCATCTTTATTTTCATCTATCGCCTGTTTTAATTGGATACACCTAAATTTTCAAAAAGAAAGGAAAGAAGTATGAATTTTTCTATTGTCAGACTAGAAAGTTATTTCATGGAATCATACATAAGTCTTTAAGTGGGCAAGGTGATTAGCTATTATATGAATGATGTTAAAAAATTCACCTGTAACTGCCTTCCTACCCACCGGCTTGGGTGATATGTGCTCTAAGGTACACAGGTGTGACAGCCAAGGCTCAGAAAGCTTATGTGACTCTGAGCTTCGGTTTCCTATCTCTAAAATGAGGAAAGCACTGGACTTCAAACTGCTTCTTCAGCTCTGAAGTCCCATGAACTGAGGGCCTAGCCGAGAAGACATGAGTAATGGCGATAATATCCAAGTTTTACTGCACACCATGCACGGTGCCAGGCACTTCACAAGAGCACCACCTCCTTTGAGCCTCGTACCAGCTCTCACTCCGGCGGAAGGAAGTGAGGTTCTAAGGGGTGGCCACAGCTAGTCAGTGGTAGAGTAACACGCGGGGGCAGAGCTTAGGATTCTAGAGCTGGCCTCGTCCCACCACGGCACATTCCCCTTTTGAGCGTCGCCTATGCAGACGGGTACGCTGTTTTGATTATTTCACAGACGGCTCATGTAATCTGGCTTAAGTCTTAGACCCAAATAAGAAGGATAAAAATGACTGAAAATGGGCTACATCTAATAGCGAGGGTTATCGAAATTCAAATGCTTTCTCAAACAATAACCTACAAGTGCCAATATTTTTTATGTGCTTTGAGTAATTGTTTTTTTCTCACAGAAGCTAATGACATGAAATAAGCAGAAAAAAGGGGACAAATATCCTTTGTGAAGGAGGCAGAAACTAGAAGTGAAAATATCAAACTGCGGTTGACCCTGTTAGTTACTTACCCCATCGGGGTCTACGCTGGCGGGGTCGGTCCCACACTGACACCCAAGTGCTCAGGACCCATCATGGGTGGGGTGGGTGTGTGGCCCAGCGCTGGCCGACAACACATGAAAGAAGTATGTTGGGCGCTGTCTCCCATTTTATCCTCCCTGGTGCAGCACGTAAAGAATCCTTCACCCTTTCTGTTTTTAGATGCTGATGCTTGGGGACTCTGTAAAGGTGAAGGGAGCCATCGCCGACTAGATGAGGATGACAGAGCACAATGAGAGCAAAAGCTGGGCCTTGAGGACCTCACGAGCCACTCATCCACCGTCGGGGAACCTACTTCCAGACTTTTTGTGTAATGAGATTGACAGTAGAGCCCCTAGTTTTAACAGGCACCCTGTTACTCAGACTAAAAGGATCCTGAGACCTAGATTCAAAAATTTCTCTTCACCACCTCCTGAAGCCCCACCAAAACTGATGAAACATTTTAAAAGGTAATAAACCCAGGGCGCCTGGGTGGCTCAGTCGGTTAAGCAGCCGACTTCGGTTCAGGTCATGATCTCGCGGTCCGTGAGTTCAAGCCCCGCGTCGGGCTCTGTGCTGACGGCTCAGAGCCTGGAGCCTGTTTCAGATTCTGTGTCTCCCTCTCTCTGACCCTCCCTCGTTCATGCTCTGCCTCTCTCTGTCTCAAAAATAAATAAACGTTAAAAAAAAATTAAAAAAAAAAGGTAATAAACCCTGAATGTAGGAGAATGAGAGAGAGACCACCTGTCAACAAGACATTTCAACAAATTTCTGCCGCACGGAAAAGAGATGGAAGCACGTTCTCGGAAGAGGTCCCTAAGAGGAAAAAGATCTGCCAGGGAGAGGATGCCACGATTTGGGTCAGCAGGTAGGAAGGATCGGGGAGAGAGGGGTAATTAAAGTGCGTCTAAGGGAATGTATTATGAAGTTGTACAGATGAAGACATCCACAATGGCTGGGATTTGCTTTATATATTAATTATATTATGTCATTTTATATTATGTTATGTCATATTAATCAAATGATATCCATAGCATCTAAGCTATAAAGGCAACCAATCATTTTTTAATGCTTATTTGGGGGTGGGGGGAAGGCAGCGAGAAGGGGAGGGGCAGAGAGAGAGGCAGAGGATCCGAAGCGTGTTCTGTGCTGACAGCAGAGTCTGATGTGGGGCTCAAACTCACGAACCATGAGACGGTGAGATCATAACCGGAGCTGAAGTCAGACACGTAACCCACTGAACCACCCAGGTGCCCCTAAAGGCAATCAGTCTTAAGACAATCTAAGGGCTTTATATTATTTAGGGAGAGAGTAAAGATACTGATTAAGTTTAGATTTAGTTAAGGCCTTTTATAAGAAGTCTGATTTTTTAAAAAGTCTGTTCACAGAAAATCTGAGCCAGCTAGCTTCCCCTCTCTCTTATCTCACCCCCCTCTGCTGTCCCTCCTTACCAGAGGATTCATCTCTAAAAAACAAAATGAATGAATGGCCTGGGGAGAACTACAGCTGCCTAAGAAGTTTCCTGTACGCCAGGGTTAAAGCCCACTCTATTCTGGCACGGACACGCCTCAGCTTAACAGTTAGTTCCCAGCTCCCTGAAATTCTCTGCCCATGTACAAAGAATTTCACTCTCATTCAGGGGATAATACTGCAGGGAAGAGACCCTACATATACAATAGTAGAAGAATCCTGGACTGCCATCTAGAATAATCACACTAGTCCCTCATTTCTTAAATAAAAATGAATAACCCAAGGACCACCAGATACATTAAAGAAAACCAGCAACATGGACGGTCAAATTTAAGACTAACTGAAATTAAATAAATAAATAAGTAGTTGGGAGTCCAGAAGAACCAAAGACAAGAGAAATCCCCGGGTATAAACAAAAAGACAAAGAAATGAAAACTATTAATGGGGAGATAAGAGACCAAGAGGAATAGTCCAGGAGGTTTAATACCTCACTCAAAGGTTTTTCAGGAAGCAACAAACGGAAGTAGAAAAAAAAAAATCTTTTAGTAAAAGAAAATCTCTCAGAGCTTATGAGAGACAAGACGTTTCAAGTTGAAAAGACCCACTAAGTGTTTAGCAGGATAAAAAAACAACGCTTAAATAGGTTGTGATGAATTTCCAAAGCACCAAGGTGGAAGAGAAAAGCCCCACACAGGTCAATCATAAAGGAATATCATCATGGGGCCCCTGGGTGGCTCAGTCAGTTAAGCGTCTGACTCTTGATTTCGGCTCAGGTCATGATTTCATGGTTTGTGAGATCAAGCCCCATGTCTGATAGCACAGAGCCTGCTTGGGATTCCCTCTCTCTCCCTCTCTCTGCCCTTCCCCTGCACCCATGCTAGCGTGCACGCTCTCTCTCTCTGTCAAAATAAATAAATAAACATTAAAAAAAATAAAGGAACTATCATCAAACTTATTCACATCGCTGAATGCAAAGAAAACCAACAATGTCCTCAAAGGTTTAAGAAGAAATGATTTTTATTTTATAACCAGACAATTAATCAAACATAAGGGCTAACTGACGTTCTCAGACATACAAATGTCAATGTGAATTTTTTTTGTTTTCAATATATGAAATTTATTGTCAGATTGGTTTCCATACAACACCCAGTGCTCATCCCAAAAGGTGCCCTCCTCAATACCCATAGCCCACCCTCCCCTCCCTCCCACCCCCCATCAGCCCTCAGTTTGTTCTCAGTTTTTAAGAGTCTCTTATGCTTTGGCTCTCTCCTACTCTAACCTCTTTTTTTTTTTTTTTTCCTTCCCCTCCCCCATGGGTTCCTGTTAAGTTTCTCAGGATCCACATTAAGAGTGAAACCATATGGTATCTGTCTTTCTCTGTATGGCTTATTTCACTTAGCATCACACTCTCCAGTTCCATCCACGTTGCTACAAAGGGCCATATTTCTCAATGTGAATTTTTAAATGATTGTGACAGGGATCTCTTTATACACAAAGAAGACTATTTATAGTTACTTGGGTTTAAAAATAATTATCAGTTGGGGCACGTGGGTGGCTCAGTCAGTTAAGCCTCCGACTTCAGCTCAGGTCATGATCTAGTGGTTCATGAGTTCCAGTCCCACCTTGGGCTCTGTGCTGACAGTTCACAGCCTGGAGCCTGCTTCACATTCTATGTCTCCTTCTTTCTCTGCCCCTCCCCAACTCATGCTGTGTCTCTCTCTCAAAAATAAACATTAAAAAAAATTATTATTATTAGTTTATTAAAATAAAATTAAAAAACCCAGTCTTCCCTGGGACTTCAAATTCAGCCTATAAATCTTATTCTATTTTAAAATCTAGTAGGGGTGTCCAGGTGGCTCAGTTGGTAAGGCGTTCGACTTCAGCTCAGGTCATGATCTCAGGTCACAAACCCATGGCTTGTGGGTTTGAGCCCCGCGTCAGGCTGTGTGCTGAGAGCTCAGAGCCTGGAGCCTGCTTCGGATTCTGTGTCCCTTTCTCGCTCTGCCCCTCCCCTGGTCGTGTTCTGTCTTTCTCTCTCTCTCAAGAATAAATAAATAAATACAAATTTAAAAAAAACATTAAAAAAAAGTAGATACTATATAAGTTTAAAAAAATAAAATAAAATCTAGTAAAGCAAGTATTAACAGCTTCACTTTTTCTTTATTATTTGATTAATTCAATTTGAACTAAACAATCTTAATTAATATAGTTAATTAAATTCCCTTCAACATTTTAAAATTCATTTTATTTTGCTTTTAAGAACTTTGAATGCCTGAATTAAGTAAAACTTTTTCAAATGATTCAATGAATCCTTTAAACTAATAAAATGAACTTCATGTTCTTTTGAATGTTATACACACTTCTAAATACCCAAAATATACACATTATCTTAATGACGTCCTAAAATTGAATACAAAAGTATTAATAGTCTAATTTGATCTAGTTCATCATGTCTTTGTAATGTTAAACTTGATTTAATTTTCAATTCCTCCAGGGTTAAAAGAAAGAGTCAGAATAAAACAAAAAACACCCAAGAGAACAGTTTTCCCATGTCAAGGGAGTTAAGGTCACTATCCTAAGCAAGGTGGGATTCCTTAATAGAATTTTCTGACCAGGTCCGAGGAGGCTACAGGAGGCCAAGGATCTACCATAATTCTGCCTCAGTCACTATCTTGAATCCGAGCAGTTTTTATAGGTGCTGTCACAAACTTAATCCATTACTCAGATTTAGGTTAGTTTTTCTAGATCCAAGTTATACCATGATCTAATTCTTCATTTGGTTGCCTGCATCTCCACTGAGACTGCAGGGAATTTCTCTCTGACTTGAGTGAATTCTGCATTTCTCAGTGGTCTTCAAACATTTTTACGGCCTGCCCACTTTAATGTCTTACAGCAAAGTAATGTCAGACGTATTAACAAAACCCTGTGAACCAAACCCTGTGAACAAAACCCTGTGAACCCTCACCTATATTAATAAGTATCTCATGGTATGATTGTGAAAATTAATCAAGAAAAAGGTTTTAGAGTGTGGACCACACTGCTTGGTCTGTACAGAGTACAGAATAAATGTAAGTTGCTGCTTTTTAACAAGTGTAATTCTCTATTTAATCTTACCATTCCAATATCTACACCTGGGAGATACAGATACTTGCAAGAAATATTTTTAAATACGTTTTGGAAAATTTCATTAGTTATGACCCCAGTAATATTTCCCATTATTATTTTGACTTTTGAGAAATTGTACAATAAAGGAGTGAAAGAACACGTCAAACAACTTCTATGCTATAAATCCTGCCCAGTGAAATGTAAGTGTGGTTTCTAGAAAGCTTATATAATTTAGTGGGTTTTACCTTTGGTAAATATCTTGCCTTTTACTGGCTTCTAGAGCTTCTTTCAACTGACTCTCAGAAAGCAAGCCATCAACCTACAATAAACAGAGACTGTTAGATTATATTGCTCAATACTGTATGACCTCAGGAAATAAAATTTTAATTCTTTGTTCCCAAGATTTCACAATGAACACTTTTAAACATATAATGAAGTTGAAAAAATTTCACAGTGACTCCCCATATACCCCTACCTAGATTCTACCATTAATATTTTACTATACCTTTTGATCAATCCATCTGATTTTTTAATGTATTTGAAAGCAAATTGCAGTCATGAATACACTGCCTCATAAATGATGTACCACAGGTATCGCTAACTAGAGTTCAAGGTTTGGTATAAAACTTACATATAAAATCTTAAATATACATTTGCTGAGTTTTGGCAAACACATACACTCAGGTAACTCTAACCCCTATCAATACACAGAAAATTACCATTACCCCAGAAAGTTCTCAGAAAGGATGTATTCTCTTGTGTCACCCTTTCACACGGCAGGTTTTTGAGATACTGCCATATTGTATCATTAGTTTATTCCTTTGTTGCTCAATAGTATTGTATGAATATGCCACAAGTTTGCTTATCCTCATTCTTCTACCTTACACCTTGTGTACCTTTGCCAATGTACCCACAAAAGAGGCACAGATTTCTTTCGGGTTCTTTTCTAAAGATGACGCGGGGAAGGCAACGTGGATGCAAGAAGAGAACTTCAAATTCACTAGCTTCTTCTCTCCTCCTCCTATTTTGCATTTGAGTGTTAGTTACGAAATGCATAGCTGGTGACAGAGTCAGTGCTAACAGGCATGACCCAGATGGGCTCTTGATTACTTGTCCATGGACATCAAGTTGGAAATCAGTTCACGTTTTGCTTCAGGTGTCCTCTGTGGAGACAGATCTTCCCTATCAAAGAGTCCTTCCCAGACACTCAGGCTCAGAAGACTCCTGAGCTAAGTCTTCTCTAGGGTCACTAATCTTTGTAATTGTTTTGTTTGGTCTTTGTTTTAGTAATAATTTTTTGTAATCTACTTCTGAAACTTTCCTGGTTCTCCCAAGATCTCACTAAATTTAAAATCGGATATAGAAACATAGTAAGCATCTAGCCAGGGCTCAGTTTAGTCAAAGCCTCATCAAGTTTTATTTCCACCAGAAGAGCGTGTTGCTGTTATTGTATGACTGTAAGTCCAAAAGTCACTTATATCCATCAAATCTTTTGTCCTTTTTTAAATTTGTATTTTTTAAAGCTCATTTATTTATTTCGAGAGAGCGAGAGCAGGGGTGGGGCAGAGACAGAAGGAGAGAGAATCCCAAGCAGGCTTCGCACTGTCAGCGCAGAGCCCCATGTGGGGCTTGATCTCACGAAGTGTGAGATCATGACCTGAGCCCCAAACCAAGAGTCAGATGGTTAACTGAGCCACCCAGGCACCCCTCTTTTGTACTTTTTAAATGGGAGTCCACAACTGGACCAAATATGAGCACTCAGTAAATCTCTTATCTGTCAAAGATTAGAAAATAATTATATTCAGTAACAGATCAAATGAAAAAAAAGTAAAATTATCAAAGCAAAATAAGAATTTTAGAAAATAAATTAACAAACCATTAATTACTACTTACTTTTTTTCTTATTTTTTAAAGTTATGCACATTTGGTGTAAAAATTATGAAAATATCAAAAAGTATGAAGAGAAACAAAGACAGGGGAGGGGCAGAAAGAGAGAGAGAATCCCAAGCAGGCTCTGCACTGTCAGCTCAGAGCCCTATGTGAGGCTTGAACTCACAAACCATGAGATCATGACCTGAGCGGAAATCAAGAGTAGGACGCTTAACTGACTGAGCCACCCAGATGGCCTTTCTTCAATCTTTTTTCTATATGTATTATACTTAAAATAATTTTACTGAAATACTGTATATTCAATTTTATATTTGATATTTTTTCTAACTTGACATTTTATCACAAATATTCTAACACACTAAAATCTTTTAACAAAATTTTAATCATACTATTTTATCCCATCATAAGTTATTTACCCATTCCCCTATTACTGATCATTTAAGTGATATCCAGGAACACCATGATGGATACTTTTATACATCAATTTCTGTCCCAATCTTTTTATTATTATGTATGGCAAATCCCTGGAAATGTAATTTCCCAGCCTAGGCGCATGAATATTTGACACATCTTGTCAAATTGCTTTCCAGAAATGTTGTACTTTATACTCTAAAGCAGTGTATATAAGTGCCTATTTCATCACACCCTCCCCAGTACTGACTATTGTGATTTTTAAAAAATGTTTGTGATATTTTATTTACAGTTACGTTATTTTTTTAAGTTAACTTCTCTCATGTTTATGGCTTCCCTGTATTTCTTCTTCAGTTCATGTTCTTCACTCATTTGTCGGAACCTAATATTTTCCTTACATATTAGGTCTATTCTTTAACATCTATTTCGTTTTGAGTTCATGTGACGCAAAAACGGCTTCCACTGGAAAAAGGCTCAAGGTAAAGAGGCATGGAGAGTGGAGGAAAGCGATGGGCGCAGAGATAGTTGGAAATGGTTATTGTTAAGTTTAACTTTGGAAGCGAGGTTGGTGAAGGGAGTTACTATGTTGGAGAGTGGTTAAGGGAGTTATTAGGCTGGAGACTGAGATGTGAGGGGCAGGGGTAAGGCGCTTAGTCGATGGTCAAGATTTTCGGGAGGTTCAGCTTCCGGGGGTTGGACTAGGAGCAAGAGGGGTTAGAATCGGGGTTTCGCTTCAGGATGTTGGGGTGGAGGAGGGAGCGCTACAACTTGGGTTGGGGTAGGCTGCCAGGATTAAGGTACACCCCAGATCTCGCCCGCCACTAGAACCCAGGCTGCCTCGTGATGCCCAGGCCCCCGGCTGGACAGCCAGACGCTACCTGTAGCTTCAGTTCCTGAGTGCGGCGCTGCAGGGCCTGCAGAGGATTACGCGGCCGCCTAGCCAGCATCTCCCTCGCCTCTGCTCCGGGCGCCCTCCCGGTCGCCAGGGAAACCACGGCGGCGGGTGGGCCGGTGACGCAATCACGGCGCGCCCTCCTCTCAGCCCTGGAACCCGCAGGCGAGTGGAGGAGGGAGGTGGAGGTCGTGCCCTGTCGCAGTAGCCACCCCTCCGCGCCGCAGGTCCTGGGCTCTCAGGTCAGGCCCAGTGCCCAGTAGTTCTCTTTTGCCGGCCAGTTCCACAGGACGTGGGTGGAGGTGGGGGAGAATGCGCCACGGCGTCGGAAACTACATGTCCCACAATACCTCAGTGTTACCACGCCAATGCTGTTGGGGGTGTCGGTGTAACGGCATTTGTTCTCTCATAACCAGTTTTGCTGAACTAATCTTAAGGTATAATTTAAGCGTCATAAACTCTTAAATTAACAGCAAGGGTAGCTTTCCTATGTGACCTACACTGTCACATCAAAGGACAGGTTTTATATTCTTCGCCGTTTGGGGCGTTGCTGGTTTCATTTCACTTTAGTGTTGCACGTTATCACGTTGTCCATCCTGAGTTCTGTGAGGATGGTGATTTTGTCTGTCCTACAGCAGGTACGCGAGCGAATATTATGATCTCCATTTTACTCCTCCTCTCAGAGAGATTGTAATAACATTTCCCCAGATGGTTCTGAATCCTTTAAGTCCAGTTCCCAAACTTTGCACTAACTACACCGAGTAAAAATGATGATATGAGCTCACTTTGCAAAGGATGAACTTCACTAATATAAATGAATGCTCTTCTGTACGACGAACAAGTTGTTTCCACAGGTCCAGCTACTATGCTACTTATTTGTGTACTTTTTTCTTCAAATATACCTAGAGAGAAATGACAAGTGCCCACCTCACTGAATTTTCACATTGAACCCACCTTCATGTAACATCACCCATATAAGGATGCAGAACATTACCAGAACCCTGGGTAGTTCTCCCTTCCTAATCCCTACCCACCTCCACTGCCTATGTCCAAACACTATACTGACTTGTAACAAAAACTTGTTTTGCCTCTTTTGAACTGTCCAGTGTAATCATGCATTGTGTACTGGCATCCGGGTGGGCTTTTTTCACTCAACATGGTATTTGTGAGATGCATCTGTATCATCATGTGTAGTTGTAATTTGTTCAGTTCTTTTGCTCTCTGGTATTTTATTGTGTGATACTCTTAAATAAATTTTTTTTTCTTCAACGTTTTTATTTATTTTTGGGACAGAGAGAGACAGAGCATGAACGGGGGAGGGGCAGAGAGAGAGGGAGACACAGAATCGGAAACAGGCTCCAGGCTCCGAGCCATCAGCCCAGAGCCCGACGCGGGCTCGAACTCACGGACCGCGAGATCGTGACCTGGCTGAAGTCGTACGCCCAACCGACTGCGCCACCCAGGCGCCCCTATTGTGTGATACTCTTAATATACTCATTCATTCCACTGTGGCTGGACATGTGGGTAGTTTCCAGTTTAGGGCTATTATAAACAATGCTATTACATACGTATATACATAGTACAAACAAGTATACAGTACTGGGCCACGGGGCATGTTTTATGTTCAGCTTTAGTAGATACTGCCTATTTTTCCAAAGTTGTACTAATTTACTCCGTACCTATATGAGTTGTTGTTCTTCATATCTTTTTTTTTTTTTTAATTTTTTTTTTCAACGTTTATTTATTTTTGGGACAGAGAGAGACAGAGCATGAACGGGGGAGGGGCAGAGAGAGAGGGAGACACAGAATCGGAAACAGGCTCCAGGCTCTGAGCCATCAGCCCAGAGCCTGACACGGGGCTCGAACTCACGGACCGCGAGATCGTGACCTGGCTGAAGTTGGACGCTTAACCGACTGCGCCACCCAGGCGCCCCTGTTGTTCTTCATATCTTGACAATAATTTGGTATGATCTGCTTTTTTGTAGCTCATGTCTTTAGTTTGAGTTAACTTCTGCATTATGGCTCATGATACTTAAAAATTCACATAAATAGCCCAATGTAGTAGCTTCATTAAAAAGATTTGTAACAGTTGGGAATGCAAGCTGGTGCAGCCACTCTGGAAAACAGTATGGAGGGTCCTCAAAAAACTAAAAATGGAACTACCCTACAACCCAGCAATTGCACTACTAGGCATTTATCCACGGGATACAGGTGTGCTGTTTCGCAGGGACACATGCACCCCGTGTTTATAGCAGCACTATCGACAATAGCCAAAGTATGGAAAGAGCCCAAACGTCCATCGATGGATGAATGGATAAAGAAGTGGTATATATATATATATATATATATATATATATATATATATATGTATATATATATATATGTATATATATATATATATATATATACACACACATACACACACACACACACACACACACACACACACACACAATGGAGTATTACTCAGCAATCAAAAAGAATGACATCTTGGGGCGCCTGGGTGGCTCAGTCGGTTGAGCATCTGACTTCGGCTCAGGTCATGATCTCACGGCTGGTGAGTTCGAGCCCCACGTCGGGCTCTGTGCTGACAGCTCAGATCCTGGAGCCTGCTTCGGATTCTGTGTCTCCCTCTCTCTTTGCCCCTAACCCACTCGCATTCTCTGTCTCTCTCAAAAATAAATAAACATTAAAAAAAAAAAAGAAAAGAATGAAATCTTGCCATTTGCAACTACGTGGATGGAACTGGCGGGTATCGTGCTAAGTGAAAGGAGTCAGTCAGAGAAAAAAATCATATGATTCACTCCTATGAGGACTTTAAGAGACAAAACAGATGAACATAAGGGAAGGGAAACAAAAATAATATAAAAACAGGGAGGGGGACAACACAGAAGAGACTCATAAATATGGAGAACAAACAGAGGGTTACTGGAGGGGTTGTGGGAGGGGGGGTGGGCTAAATGGGTAAGGGGCACTAAGGAATCTACTCCTGAAATCATTGTTGCACTATATGCTAACTAATTTGGATGTAAATTAAAAAAAATAAAAAATTAAATTAAAAAAAAGATTTGTAACAGTGCTCACGTGGGCAGCTCGTATACTAAAACTGAAACCGTAAGGAGATTAGTATAGCCTCTGTGCAAGGATGACAGGCAAATTCCTGAAGCGTTCTATATTTAAAAACATTTTTTTTAATGTTTATTTATTTTTGAGAGAGAGAGTGAGAGACTAAGCACAAGCAGGGGAGGGGCAGAGAGAGGGAGGCATAGAATCCGAAGCAGGCTCCAGGATCTGAGCTGTCAGCACAGAGCCAGACGCAGGGCTCAAACCCGAGAACTGTTGAGATCAGGACCTGAGCCAAAGTTAGACGCTTAACCAACTGAGCCACCCAGGTGCCCCCTGAAGCGTTCTGTGTGAAAACAAACAAACAAAAAAACAGGTTTATAAGAACAAATGAGAAAGGAGTGCTATTGTAAGAGGTAAGCAAAATCCATCATTTATGAAATCCTTATTTAAATATGCATGTATAAATTAGAAAAAAAATATTGTAGATCAGATCTATAAGGATTTCCATATTTTAAATGGAAAAGTTGCAGTCATGAATATGGTATAATTCTATGTTGGTAAAAATAAACAAATAAACCCCCTACATGTATGTATATGTATGAGCGATGAGGAAGGATGCAAAAAAGCTGATTACTCTTGTTCATCTCAAGTGGAAAGATGACTGATTTTATCCATTTTGTACTATATTCAGAGTTATAACCATTTATTCCTTTAAGTCCTGGATCAGCATCATCAACATCATCTAGGAGCTTGTTAGAAATGCATATTCTCAAAAAAGAAAAAATGCATGTTCTCGGGCCCCATCACAGACCTACAGAATCAGAACCTATGTTTTAATAATACCTCAGTGTTTCATGTGCGCTTTCAAGGTTGAGAAATACTATTTCAATAGTATTTAGTGTGCTATAAGGGATGAGAGTACTCAGCTGCCTTCTTTTTCCTTAATTTACATTTCTTTTGATTTTTGATGCTCAGCAGTCACATTAACAGTCTTTGCTTTTCTCTTGCCATTATGAAAATCAAGGTAACCTAAAACAAGAAAGGTTGGTAGGAAGGTTGCCAAAAGCAAAGCAAAGCATGATGACTATTTCTCCTGAGAACAAGCTAGTTTGTAAAACTCATTATGATTTCCTTCCAACTCTGTTAAAATGAATGTTAACTTTGTATTGCTACCTTACAGGAGACACTGAAAACGTATTCAATGGCTTTTGAGAGGCTCATTATGTACAGTTAGCAGAACTAAGTAGTTAGGGACCTGCTAATGAGAGATTACAGCAGAGGACAGAGCAAATTGTCTATTTCAGGATCTTAAGACAATCCACCTCAAATAAAAGTGTCAAATATTTATGAGCACCTTGGTGCAAAGCACTGGTTAGACCTGTGGCACAAGATGTTTAAGGCACTGGCCTCAAAGAGCTTATGAGCTAGGGTGGTGGACTAGAATCATGAAGCTGTACCAACTACCAAAGATTGTCATGGAAGTGCCACCTGGCATGCAGAATTCCCTGCCAAGTGAACTGTACACATGGGATTTGAGTTCTCGAGGAAGATCACCAGTGAAAACACCCACTAGACACTTGAAAGGGTGAAGCTGGAAATAAAAGGATCAGGTAGGATAGAAATACCTTAGAGAGGGTTCTGCTTGGATGTGTCCATTAAGCCTGGGGACTGGCTTGGTAATCAAAGGGAAAGGATAGAGCAGAGGCCCAAGGATTGAAATTTCAGGAACTTGGAAAAGGAAGCAGTAGTAAAAGTTTGGAAACGTGGGTAATTTTATGTTATTAGGGAAGTATGGCAAGAATAATTTCCAGGGAGAAACTGGCATTATCAAATACTCTGGAGGTGAAAATTAAAAATTCATAAATGGCCATTCGATAACAATGGCTCTGGAGCATGCAGAGGGCAGACTCCAGGAGTTTTTTTTTTAACGTTTATTTATTTTTGAGACAGAGAGAGACAGAGCATGAATGGGGGAGGGGCAGAGAGAGAGGGAGACACAGAATCCGAAGCAGGCTCTAGGCTCTGAGCCATCAGCCCAGAGCCCGACGCGGGGCTCAAACTCATGGACCGCGAGATCGTGACCTGAGTTGAAGTCAGACGCTTAACCGACTGAGCCACCCAGGCGCCCCAAGACTCCAGGAGTTTAATGGGCAAAGCATTTAGGAAGTGATAGTGGGCCATTTTTTCTAATTAGCAAATGATGGGGCCAACCAAAGATTTTTTTCCAAAGTCAAGATCTGTGCAGGTTTGTAAAAAGAATTTGGAAAGCAGGGAGAGACTGCAGATGCTAGAAATACACTGTGTCCTAGAGAACAAGTAAGGGGGCTGGGAGATGCAGAATCCAACGGAGGCCAAAGAGGAGTCAGCCTTGGAAGGGATGTGTGCATCTTCTCTTGTGAGAAAGGAAAAGCCAATGAGATAAAGCCTCCAAACCAGTGGTTTTGAACCACTGCTGGGCATCACAATCACTTGGCGAGCTTTAAAAATCCTAATGCTCAGGCATACCCCAAACTACATAAATGGAAATCTGTGGCATGCTGATATTTTTAAGGCTTTCTAGATGATTATATTGTGCAGCCCTTTTGAAAACCACTGCCCTTCAACAGAGCTATTGAGAGGAAGAACAATGAGGGAATTCTAGCCTAATGGCCTCTATCTTCTATGTGGTTGAGAAGCAAACTGCAGGCCAGATGGGATAAGCTCTAAGAACCAACATTTTAGTCTTTGTGTTCACAGAAGGAAAATAAGAGTTGGAAGTAATAAAGCATGATGGCTCCAGTAAAATGGAACAAAAAAATAAAAAATAAAAGCTTTGTGTGGAAACTTGTTTGAATTTTCTTATGTTAATGTGCTGAGACACAAAATTAATCTTTGTAAGAATGAGCAAGGACAGTGTTATAGAAAACACCTCTTACAAATTAAAAATAGACAAGGCCTTAGTCACTCTTGATTTTTGGATAACAGTTGGAATTTATCACTAAGCTCTAGTCAAGAGGGGTTTTCCTTTAATGTATATAACATAGTAACACATAAATGAAGTGTTTACCAATAAAAATTGGAGTATGTTGTCACTCTCATAAGTGCAAAAGTCTTACATACATCATCCTTAACTCGGTTATGTTTACACAGTCCCTTGCTTTACTGCACAAAGGGCAAAAGGACTCCTAATGGTCCCTGGGCCAACTCTCCTTTGCAGTTGTACCAAGGAATTGCCATATACTCCTTAAAAAAGATTATCTGCTCAAAACACTAACAGATGAGTTTGGAGAATCCCGATCTTTTGATGCAGTGAACTGCTTGCCAGGCAAGATACTCCTTTTCCTTGTGATAAAAGATTCAAAGAGGTTTAAAATTTTTTTTTATTTTGAAAATAAAATTGACTCATAAAGTGCAAGGAGAAATTAGATCTGTCCAGTGTTCTGTATCCATCTTCGACACACTGCTGGAAACAAGAGAAAAACAATTAGAAATATATAATCGTTAACTTAAAATTGTCTTGTGGAGTTAAACTATGAACTATGAGATCTGATGTTACAGGTAAGAAAATTTGCATAGCTCTGATGAAAAAGCTACCACTAGATGCAAGGCTCCTAACTTCCAGGCCAGTGCTCTTTCCACTTTACCAGGCTGCTAAGAACCAAAGAATTCAGACTGGAGATTACAAAACATGAATGCAAAGATATACCAAGATCTACCAAGGATACTATCGAAAAGAATGACATGGGGGAAAGGAGGTGGCCGGAATACCCCCACGATCCGTTTTCTTTTTTCCTTTCCTTCTTTCCAGTATCTTACTTTCCAGAAGTGTAATGTCAAGGTGCAACGATACTGCACGTGGTAAGGCATGCCCACTAAAGGTACGCAGTGAACTGAACTACGACACCACAGTGTACGTTTTTTGGGGGAAAAGAAAACCTCCTCTCTCTGGTGTCTGTGGGAGAGAGTCACCTCCTGTAAGGTATCCACAGGCGCGCCTGCCCCACGATATCCGCCCGTCCCTGACATCTCCGCTTAGTCTCCGTACCGTCAGTACCGCTCACCGACTCCATCAAGAGCAAGGCGCTGCACAGTGTGTACGGAGACCGTAGGTCACGTGTCGGAGCCCCGCCGGAGGCCCCGCCAGCGCAAGGCGAGGTGGGCGCGCGGGCGCGCGCGGGCGCGCGCGGGGTCTCAGGCCAAGTCCAGCTTCTTCTGAGTCACCGCCAGCTTGTCCTGCAGCCTCCGCTTCCTCCAGTCCAGGTAGCGCCTCCGCAGCCGGTTCGCCTGCCAGCCCACGAGCACTCCAGACGCGAAGGCCACCAGCACAGACAGCTGCAGCGTCCGCTCGGACACATTCGCCATGGCAGCCGGCGGCGTGCAGCCTGACCTACGGCGCGGCGGCGGGGTCAAACGGGCGGAGCGCAGGGTGGTGCGTGCGCAGCGCGCCCTGCGGCGCCTTCGCTCAAAACTCACGACTTCTGGCTCGCCTTCTCTAGTTTGGCCGGCCTGTGGGTGTCCCCTCCTTACCTCCTCGGGCCTTCTACGGTAGTTATTGTTTGGCGTTAGTCAGATAAGTCAGATATTGTCTTGCCTTATTAGCTAACTTTGATGGTGTGTCTTTCCAAACTTATTGTAAGCCCAACACCTCTTTGTATTTTCTCTAGGTGGGGGAATGCGAGCCGCATACGTAACACTCAATTAACTGGTAACGCATTAAAAAAGAAAAAGAAAGAGATGAAAATTATTTTAATAATATGATTTGTTTAGCCCAATATATACAGGATGTTATCATTTCAACCTGTAATCAACATAAAAATTATTAATGAGATATTTTTTGTACTCAGTCTTTGAAATTTGATGTAGATGTTGTAATTAACAGCGCACCTCAATTTGAACGCTAAAGTTTCAGGGGAAATACTTGGTCAGTATCCAGATTTCATAAAAGTTAGTTGAAAAAGATATATATAGTCAGGTTGTTCCAAAGACACATAAAAATTTCTCCAATAACTGAGTTGAGTATCAGTTTTTAAATTTAATTAAAAATTTAAAAAAATGTTTATTTATTTTTGAAAGACAGTGAGCACAAGCTGCGGAAGGATAGAGGGAGAGAGGGAGACACAGAATCTGAAGCAGGCTCCAGGCTCTGAGCTTTTAGCACAGAGCCCATAGTGGAGCTCAAACCCATAAACTATGAGATCATGACCTGAGCCGAAGCCGGATGCTTAACTGACTGAACCACCCAGAGGCCCCTAAATTCATTAAATTTTTAAAGAAGTTCAAAGTTGACTTCTTCTGTCACACTAGTCACATGTGTATTGGACAGCGAGTTCTAGAGGGCCCTGCTATGCCAGAACTAGTAGTGGGTCAGAATTGCTGGCATGGTGAAAAAATTCTAATGATAGAAGTCGTTCTGGTGGACAGACCCTAAGGTGACCCCCAATGCCTTTGTGTAATTTCTTCTCAAGTGTGGCACCTGTGACTTGCTTCTACCTAACAGAATAAAGCAAAGGTGCTGGGATGTCACTCCTGGGATTCCTTTATGGTGTATAACACTTCTTTTTAACAGACCGATGACTCTCCTTACCAGTTTGATGATGAATGTGAACATGTTGAAGAAGCTCATATAGCAAAGGACTGCAGGTGGCCTCTAGGAACAACAGGATCCCCCCAGCCCCTAGCTGGCAAAAAGATGGAGCCTTCAGTTGTACAGCCCAAGGAAATTAACCGCCCTGTCAACCTGAATAAGCTTGGAAGCAGGATCTTCCCCGGTTCTACCCCCAAAGTAAGAACACACCCTGGCTGACATCTTGATTGTAGACTTTTCGAGAACCCAACAGAGGACCCATGTGGCTGGGCTCCTAACCCATGGAAAGTTGATATTATAAATGTGTGTTGTTTTAAGTCGCTAGGTTTGGGGTAATTTGTTACACAGCAATAGAAAACTAACGCGGTCAGGAAAGGGAGACCAGTCTGTGGAGCCTGAACTCGTTAGATTGGGGCTGGACTGACCTCACGTCTCTATTGATAACCAGCAAGTGGACTTTCATACCGGAGGCAGAACACATCTTGGCAGAGAGATGTTAAAGACAGTATTGGGTCCAATGTGAACTCACATCTGCCATGCTTAATGTTCATTTATTTGGCAAATATGTATGGAATGCTGCAGGAGGCATTGGGAATGTGGAAGTGGCTACAGCACGACTTCCCTCAGCTTAGTGCAGGGTGAAAGATGGGGAAAAAATTAAGACACATTATGATGAATTGGAATATTTAGTAAGTATGTAGCTGAGACTTAAAAAAAGAAAACCTTTAGGGGCGCCTGGGTGGCGCAGTCGGTTAAGCGTCCGACTTCAGCCAGGTCACCATCTCGCGGTCCATGAGTTCGAGCCCCGCGTCGGACTTTGGGCTGATGGCTCAGAGCCTGGAGCCTGTTTCCGATTCTGTGTCTCCCTCTCTCTCTGCCCCTCCCCCGTTCATGCTCTGTCTCTCTCTGTCCCAAAAATAAAAAAAAAATAAACGTTGAAAAAAAGAAAACCTTCAGAAAGACTCTTTCTCTTTATAGTCCATCCAATCTGTCAACCAGTTCTGTTGGTCATATTTTCAAAATATGGCCAGAATTCAACCACTTCTCACCACGTCTCCCTTCACTGCTACCATTTGTTTCAAGCTGACGTCATCTCCTACCTAAGTTGCTGCAATAGCTCTCATCAGGTTTCTGTGCTTCTGTTGCTTTCCACCACATTCTATTCTCAGTGAAACAGCCAGAGCGAACCTTGGAGATCAGAAGTCGGATCATCTCCCTCTTCTGCTCAAACTGTGCAGTGGCCAAAGCCCTGGCAGTGGTCCCCAGAGCTCTCTGCATGATCAGTTCCTACCCATCCCTTCCCCATCACCCGTGTGCTCATTGTTTCTTGTGCTCGCCCCGGCATACTCCTACCTAAGAATATTTGCATGGACAGTCCCCCTGCCTGACACGCTCTTCTCCCAGATGCCTGCATAACTAACTTCCTCACCCCTTTTAGGTTCTTGTCAACTGCCACCTTCTCAACAAGGCCTACGTGACTATTTAAAAATCACAATCCAAATCCCCCCCCACCGCCCCAGCCCTCCCGATCTCCTTTTCCCCACTCTATTCTCCACCTCCACAGTATTTATAGCCTTCCACCTACTGTAGGATTTATAGTATCCATTTGTATGTATTATACTTATTGTTTATTGCCTGTCTCCAGCTACAGTGTAAGCTATTCAAGGGGAAGGATTTTTGTCTCAGTTGTATACTGGTGGATCTCAAGTGCCCGCAGTAGGGGCTGGCACCTAACAGTCAGTAAATATTTGGAGTGGATGACAGCAGGGAGTGGTCAGGGGAGTCTTATGGGTGTGTGGCTGAACTGAATCTTGAAAGATGAGTAGGAAAATCAGGAGAAATGAGATTTCTCTGGATCGCAGTTTTCTCGTTGTAAAATAGTTTGGTGTGATTCAGTAGCTCTAAGATATTTTTAAACCAAGTTTTGGCAGCCTGAAGTTGTGTACTTGGGCCACTGGTATTATTGCAAATTTGAACCTCGCTTGGAATTCTTACCTCATCCCTAAGTGGCCTGTGGGCTAAAAATAAACCAGATCATGTGCACATGTATGCTGCAGCAGGCCTTGAATATGGGAAAACCTTAGGTGGATAGAGCTGGGAGAGACCGTAGAAATGCCCTTAATTTTGCAGGAGGAAACACTGGCCAGACGGGAGAATAGAACTGCTGGGAAGAAGGCAGGGGTGTAAGGCTTTAAATCCCTCTTAAAGAGTCAGTGTGTCCCTGGCTTGAGACTGTATTTTTCCCCCAGGGTGCATTATTTCAATGGGGCATTTTTGTAGACTTGATTATGGTCAGCCAGCTTTGAGGTGATGATTACATTTGGATTCACAGGTGGAATAGTCAAGTGTAATGAGTTAATTGATTACATGACTTTTTTTTTAAGTTTGTTTATTATTTGTTTGTTTGTTTGTTTAAGAGCGGACACAAGCAGAGGAGTGGGGAAGAATCTGAGGCAGGCTCCACACTGTCAGCACAGAGCCTGATGCAGGGTTCGATCTCACAACTGTGAGATCATGACCTGAGCTGAAATCAAGAGTCAGACGTGTAACCGACTGAACCACCCAGGTACCCCTGTGTGAGTGTCTTTTGAATGATACATTAACTGCCATTGTTGAGTTTGCTGTTTGAAGTGCTTGGCAAGGGAAAAGATTTTGTCATTTACAGTATTAGACCTTTATTGCTTATAAATTTATTTAAAGTATATAAATGGAATTGATTTCCTCTGCAACTCTAGGACCCTATGCAACAAAGCAGTCATTTTATACCCTAAAGCCTCCATAAAGGGTGGAACTTTGCCATGATTAACATGGCGCATTCATATCAGTAGGTCCTTGAGTTCTGGGCCCGTAGAACTCAGGCTGGGCCTGTTCCCCTGAGCCACAAACACACAGCCCTCTGTGTCAGTTTAAACTTTTTTTTTTTAATTAAAAAAATTTTTTTTATTATTTATTTTTGAGACAGAGGGTGAGTGGGGGAAGGGGCAGAGAGAAAGGGGGACACAGAATCTGAAGCAGGCTCCAGGCCCTGAGATGTCAGCACAGAGCCCGATGTGGGGCTCGAACTCACAAACCGCGAGATCATGACCTGAGCTGAAGTCAGATGCTTAACCCACTAAGCCACCCGTGCGCCCCAACCCCGTGTGTCAGTTTTAACTGCCGGATCCTTTGTGTCCCATTCTCTTCCCTTGAGTTTTGGGAAGTGGGAAGAAAAATTCTTCCTGCCTCCACCAGTATACATTCTAAGAGCCTGGGACTTAGGGGAGGTAGGCATGCAAAGTAAATACACCTGATTGTGTGATTGTCAAGTGTGAACCATTTCCTCCCTGGTGCGTAAGCAAGAATGAAAGCGATGCCGTGGCAAAGGCTGAGCCTTGATCCTTGTCTTTGGCAGGAGCTATAACGCGCTTCTTCAAGTCTGCCTCGGTGGTTTCTAATTCTGGAGACGTGCACAGTAGAATGGTCTCCCACAATCCTTTCAGAAAGAACAGGAAAAACCTTCTGTATTCTTCTTCTGTAAAGAAGACACCAGCCTATCTCCTCATAATTCTGAGGTAAAATGGTCATCTATAATTCACTCATTATTCTACTAAGTATTTGCTCAGTGCATACCATATGCCAGATATTTATTGCTACATATTCCATGCTACATATTCCATTCCAATGTCAAGGACCTACTGTCTAGGAGGAAGAATGACAACAATCAAATCTTCACACAAATAAATATAGCCTTACAAACACTGACGAGTGCTTAGATGAAAAAGTACTGTGCACCATGCTTGCGGGAACACATTAGAGCCTAACTGGGTTTGGGAGGATGGGAGTTGTCAAGAAAGGTTTCCTATGGGCTTTGCAGTTAGGACCTGACGTGAGACACACAAGTAGGAATGGGAGGGAGAGTTCTTCTCTTGACCAGGAGGATGCACTCGTGAGGCTTTTGAGGCTGCAAAAAGCTGACTCAGTGGGAACTGGAGGGGCAGGAGCGGAAGAGAGGTAGGAAAAGTAGATAGGACTTGCAGGCCATGTCAAGGGCTTTGGACTTTATTCAGAGGGAAGTAGGCCACCATTTTTGTGAGCAGGGGAGTTACAGGGCTCTGTTTGCATATTAATAAAAGTAATCTGATTTCTGTTGGAGAATGGATTTGAAAGTGCCACAGATGGACGTAGGGAAACTGGTTAGGAAACTATTCCAGTAGTGTAGACAAGAGACAGTGGCAGTATAGTGTATAGGAGTGGATGTTAGGCATACTTGAGGTTGACACTTTTTTCTTGCAGTACTTTAGAGATGTTCCATTGTCGGTACTGTAATAGCATTGTCTGGGGACCATTGGTAGCCATACTTGTGGGGAGCACAGCATAACAAATACACTAGTCAACTCACTATGTTGTACACCTGAAGCTAATGTAACATTGCGTGTCAACTTCATTAAAAAAAAAAAATGAAAAACAAAATGAATGGGGCACCTGGGTGGGTGACTCAGTCGGTTGAGCCTCAGACTCTTGATTTAGGCTCAGGTCATGATCTCACAGTCGTGAGATCAAGCCTCACGTTAGGCTCTGTGCTGAGCGTGGAGCCTGCTTAAATTCTCTCTCACCCTCTCCCTTTGCCCGGTCCTGCTTGCACACACGTGCACTCACTCAAAAAAAAAAAAAAAGAAAGAAAAGAAAAAGAAGAAAAAAAGATGTTCCATTGCCTTCTGGCTTGCTTAATTTTGGAAACAAAGTCTTTATCTGTATATAATGAGTCTTTTTTCCCCTCTGGCTGCTTTTAAGACTATCAAGAAGTTTTAGCAATTCAGTTATGATGTATTTTGTATAGCTTTAAAAAGTTTATTCTGTTTGGAATGTGTTGAGTCTCTTGAATCTGTGGGATTAATAGTTTTCACCAAATTTAGAAAACTTTTGGCCATTTTTTCTTCAAATAGTTTTATGCCTCCTTTTTTTCTTTTCAATGTTTATTTATTTTTGGGACAGAGAGAGACAGAGCATGAACGGGGGAGGGGCAGAGAGAGAGGGAGACACAGAATCGGAAACAGGCTCCAGGCTCTGAGCCATCAGCCCAGAGCCCGACGCGGGGCTCGAACTCCCGGACCGCGAGATCGTAACCTGGCTGAAGTCGGACGCTTAACCGGCTGCGCCACCCAGGCGCCCCCCCTCCTTTTTTTCTTGGGACACACAGAGTTCAGGGATTGGTGGATTTTCAAAAGCAGTAATGTTTAAGGATTTTTTTTTTTTTTAACTTTTAACTGTGAAAGCAAGTGATTCATTGATGACTGGCTAACTTGCAGATGTTTTTCCATTGAAAGGAGGCTCTTGCCAATTGGCTGTTTTTTCAGAAGTGTAACTGCTGGGATGAAGTTGTTATGGGTTGATCAGGATGAATTTAAAGCCGGTTATAGTAGTTATTCATTGTTGTGGTCAGATAATTTTTTTGTAGGAGGATAGAAATTTTTTTCCCTCAGTCTCTCTTTTTAATCTTCCATCCGGTAGAATTGCAGGAAATACCCTAGGAATTAGGCAGAGTTCTACCAGTGTTATTGATTCTTCTTGAAGATGAGGTTTCATTTCCAGAAGTCTGATGATCAGTTGAGTATCAATCAACATGTTTTCATCTCGTTTTGTCTTTGATTGATGTGCATTTGCGATTCTGGACAACAGACATTGAACAACTATGAGACAAACAAGAATAATTAAGAATATTATGAGATGGGACTGGAAAGCACATAGAAACCATGACCCAGTATTTCTCAGGCCTAAAGACAAATCCAACAACTTCCTGAGTCTACCTTGAGTAGCCAGGTTGCCTTTTTCCTTAAGTTAGGTGATGGATTGTTCCATCCCACCTCTGGAACAAAATCTAGGTAAAGATGGAGTATTAGTAATAGTGCGAACTCCAAGGTTATTCTATTATCCATAACTAACTACTTGAGCTCTAAGGGCTGGACTCATTAATTGTGTCAGCCAAAGCGAGGTTCTAATTGTTGATGGTCACCTCAAGTTGGCCAAATTTTATAGGCAGGATCACAATCCCTAGGAGGCTATTTACAAAATACTATTTATACCTCCAGGAAAAATAATAAATTGCTACTTTAGAGTGTTACAACAAAGAATAGCATTTGAGGAGGAAAAGGTAACAGTATTTCATAATTAGTTAATTAAATAGCAGAAAAATAATAGATGATCTCAGTTAGAAGTAAGCACTGTCCTGCATGTGGTACCATCAGATTTTACAGTTCCAGTATAAGATCTGGAGATGTGTCTATTGGGTTAGCTAAGGCTGAATTTGCTCTGAGACAAATAGGATATGCCTTAACTACTGGGTCAAAAGACAGGTTAATAATAGGCCATGGATCTTTGATATGCGCTGTGTGTTAACAGCTTTAGATGTCAGCTCACCTTTCCTTTCATGTATATATGAAAAGAAAGCTTTATGGTAATCTGGGAGATGCAGTTCAGGTGATTGTAGATGAAAGTTGTGAGACCACAGCAAGTCTTTTCCATCTCTGCTTTTTCCATTCCATGAAGGAGATTCCAAAGGGTTTGATTTAGGCAAATGGTATCAAGTCCTTGCTATTTCAGAAAAGTTTGGTACGCATTGCACACGATACCCAGTTAGTCTCAGAAATCCTTCTTACTGTCTTCTGGTGGTTGGTTGTGGGTAATTTTGATGAATTTGCAATCTTTTCTTAGATACTGTCCTTCCGTCAGCTGATATGTCTTGGCACGTCAGTGGGCAGATACTTAAAGTGAGTCTTAGAGTCATCACATCAGGGGATCTCAAAAGAGCTCATTTACATATAGGGTCAGAGCGATCACCTAGGGAATAGCATCTCCTTTGAGTCTTGGTTTAACTGTGATGAGGCATCAGTGAATTCCTGGGTCCAAGTGAATTATTAATTTTCCTGGGTGAAAGCAAATAATGTTGACTATTTTACTCCCTTGAGACACTGAACAAAGACAAGTACAAATCTATTACAGTGAGGAGAGGATGGTGTTTAGGTTAGGCATTATTAGGAAGTAAGGTATAACTATTTTTCTAATTGCACGCAGATCTCAAACAAATCTATATTCTCGACCACTAGGTATTTTAACAGTGAAGTAGATGTATTACATGAACTGGTACAAGGCAGAATTAGTTGGTTACTGTAATGCCCACCAGCGGCTGGTCTTAGGTTTCACGAGGCAATCCTATTCAGTACCTGGAATAGCCCACGCGTGGCGCTGGGTTCACTGAGACTGATAGAGGTCCGGACCTGGCAGTCAGGTGTGTTTCTTCAGCAGTAGTCTCGCAGCTGTGCACAGAGCAGTCGTAGTGGAAGATTAAATGTGAGAGAATGAGATCACAAAGGTGGGTGTCAGAGCCAAGCTCACGTTCCAACTAGGAGCATGTATCCTGCACGTGGTTCTGCAGGCGGAGCCTCCAGGGCCACAAGTCCCGGTCACATGTCAGGACACTCAGGGAAGCCCAGAGCCACCACCCCCTGCCAGGCACTTACACAGCATTCATGGTCCTTGTAATCCAGAGGCACTTTACCAATCTGGGCTCGTTTTTACCACAAAGAGTGTAGACGCTCCAGCTCTGTGAGGTTTCTAGAAAGTTAACCCAAGGTCAGTTTTGACTGTACAGAGGATTTTTGTTAACCTTTTGCTCACAGGTACAGTTGGCATAAGATCTTTCTCTGCTTCAACTTTTAGAAGATGCCAACATAGAACAGAATAAATTCCAGAAATAAACCCACATAAATACGGTGAATTGATTTTTGACCAGGTTTGGAGGGCAGTTCAATAGGTATAGGATAGTCTTCAACAAATGGTGCTGGATAACTGGACATCCATAAGTAGAATAAGAACCTTGAACCTCAACTCACACTGTATATAAAATTAATTCAAGATGTATCATAGGTCTAAATATAAACCATAAGACTATCAACTTTTGGAAGAAAACAGAGAATCTTTATGAACTTGGGTTAGGCCAAGAATTCTTATTATGATACCAAAAGCACAATTATTAATGGAACTTGATCAAAATTACACAACTCTGCTCTGCCAAAGATACTGTTAAGACAATAAAAACACAAGCCAAAGACTGGGGAAAATATTTAAAAATCACATATCCAATGAAAACGATATGCAGAATACATAAAGAACTCTCAAAACTCAACACTAGAAAACCAACAGACATAAAAGATTGGGAAGGATTTTAACAGGCACTTTACCAGAGAGGATGTACAGGAGACAGGTGCATGAAATAATGTGCAATGTCATTAGGGACATGCAAAGTAAAACCACGATGAGATAACACTGCACACCTGTTAGAACAGCTAAGACATTTTTCAAATGACAACACCAAGCATGTTGGCGGGGACTCTGAGAATGGGAAACTTACACATCATTGCCAGTGGGAATGTAAAATGGTACAGTGACTCTGAGAACAGTTTATTAATCTTTTGTGAAGTCACTGACCAGGTGACCAGCAATTCCATTCCTAGATATTTGCCCTAGAGAAATGAAAATTTATATTTACCCCAAATCTGTGCATTAATGTTTTTAGCACCTTTATTCATAGTAGCCCAAAATTGGAAAAGACCCACATGTCCTCTCATGGGTGAATGGATGAATAAACTATGGGGCATCCGTACGATCCAACAACACCCAACAGTAAAAAGGAATTACTCTTGATGCACGCAGCAACAGGGATGCATCTCTAAAGCATTGGGCTATGTGAAAGAAACCTGACTCAAAGCTATATGATTTTATGTATATGACAGTCTGGAAAAGGCAAAACTATAGGAGAACATATCAGTGGTTGCTGAGGGTTCAGGAAGGAGAAGGGCTTGACCTTTACACAAAGAGGTAGCACAAGGGAGTTTTTTAGGGTCATGGAACTTTCTGTATCCCAGTGGTAGTGGTGGTTACTCAAACCTGTATGTGTGTTAAAACTTATAAAATTACAGACTTTTTAAAGTTAATTTTATATGTTAACTTAAGAGTAAAAAAATGAAAGAGAAACCCAACTGATCTGAAACTATGTCCACGTGAAACTGCCCATGAATGTTTACAGCGGTCTCATTCATTACTGCCAAAACTTGGAAGCAACTGATATGTCATTTAATAAGTGAAAGGATATACAAGCTGTGCTCCACCCATACAATGGAATATCATTTAACAATAAAAAGAAATGAGCTGTCAAGCCATGAAAAGACATGGATTGACCTTAAATGCGTATTGCTAAGTGCAAGACGCTGCTCTGAAAGGCCACATGCTGCATGATTCTAGCTACATAGCATTCTGGGAAAGGGAAAACTATAGAGACGGTAAGAGATCAGTGGTTACCATAAGTTTGGGGGTGGGAGAAGTGTTGAGTAGGTGAAGCACAGTGGATTCTGGGGGGTGATAAAGTACAGTGGATTTTTGGGGGTGATGAAGTTGTTCCATATGATACGGTAATGATGGATGCAAGAAATTTAAGCATTTGTCAAGGCGCATAGAATTTTACAGCACAAAGACTGAACTGTAATGTAGGTAATATTCTTGAAATTTTTTATTGTGGTAAAATGTACATAACATTCAATTTACCATTTTGACCATTTTTAAGTGGCAGTGAGTACATTCGCAATGTTGTGTAGCCATTCTATCCATTTCCAGATCTTTTTCATCATCCCAAATAGAAACTCTGTCCCCATTGAATCACTCTCCCTTCTCCCTTACTCCAACAACTAGTAGCGTCTATTACACTTTCTATCTCTATGAATGTACCTATTCTAGGTACCTCATATAAGTGGAATCATACAGTATTTATCCTTTTGTCTCTGGCTTATTTCATTTAACATGACGTTTTTACAGTTGATCCATATTGTGGCATGTTTCAGAATTTAATTCCTTTTTACAATTAAATAATATTCTATAATATATGTAAATACCACATTTGGTTTGTTCATTCTACCTTTTGGCTATTATGAATACTACTGTTGTGAACATTGGTGTCCAGGTATATGTTAAGAGTCCTGCTTTCAGATCTTTTGGACATATACCTAGAAGTGGAATTGCTGGATCATATGGTCATTCTATGTTTAGCTTTTTGAGGAAACCCCCACCATGTTTTCCACAGAGGTTGCCCCATTTTACATTCCCACTAGCAATACACCATGATTCTAATTTCTCCACATCCTTCCCAACACTTGTTATTTTCTACCTTTCTACCTTTCTTTCTCTTTCTTTCTTTCTTTCTTTCTTTCTTTTTTTCTTTCTTTCTTTCTTTCTTTCTTTCTTTCTTTCTTTCTTTCTTTCTTTCTTTCTTTCCCTCCCTCCTTCCTTCCTTCTTTCCTTTCTTTCTTTTCCTTCCTTCCTTCCTTCCTTCCTTCCTTCCTTCCTTCCTTCCTTCCTTCTTCCTTCCTTCTTCTTCTTTCTTTCTTTCTTTCTTTCTTTCTTTCTTTCTTTCTTTCTTTCTTCCTTCCTTCCTTCCTTCCTTCCTTCCTTCCTTCCTTCCTTCCTTCCTTTCTTTTTTCTAATAGCCATCCTAATGGGTATGAGGTAGTATCTCATTGTGGTTTTAATTTGCATTTCCCTATTAATGATGTTGAACATACTTGCATGTGCTTATTGGCCATTTGTGTATCTTCTTTGAAGAGAAGTCTGTTCAAGGTTTTTTTTGCCCATTTTGTATTGGGTTGTTTTTTTGTTGTTGAATTTAATAGCTCTTTATATATTTTGGATATTAATCCCTTATCAGATATACACTTTGCATATATCTTCTCCTATCCTGGGGGTTGTCTTTTTATAATCTTAATAATATCCTTTGAGGCACAAAAGTTTTACATTTTGTCCAATTTACCTATTTTTGTTGTTGCCTGAGCTTTTGGTGTCATATCCACGAAATCATTGCAAATCCAGTGTCATAAAGATGTTCCCCTATGTTCTTCTCTAAAAATTTTATAGTTTTATCTCTTACATTTAGGTTTTTGATCCATTTTGTGCTAATTTTTATTTATTTATTTTTAAAATTTTTTGTAATGTTTATTTTTGAGAGAAAGAGAGACAGAGTATGAGCAGGGGAGGAGCAGAGAGAGAGGGAGACACAGAGCTGTCAGCACAGAGCCTGACACGGGGCTTGAACTCACAACCCTTTAGGTCATGACCTGAGCCAAAGTCAGATGTTTAACCGACTGAGCTACCCAGGTGCCCCACATTAATTTTTATATATGGTATGAGGTAAGGATCCAACTTCATTCTTTTGCATGTGGATATCCATTTGTTGAGAAGACTGTCATCTCTCGTTGAATGGTCTTGACCCTTGTTGAAAATCAATTGATCCTATATGCAAGACTCTGTTTTCAGACTTTGTATTCTATTCCTTTGATCTATCTGTCTGTCCTTATGCCAGTACCACGCTGATTAATGTAGCTTTGTAGTAATTTTAAAAATCAGGAAATGCGAGTCCTCCAACTTTGTTCTACTTTTTTGTTTTGTTATGGATATCCTCCTGAATGTGAAGTGGTATATCATAGTGATTTTGATTTGCATTTTCCTAATGATGAATAATGTTGAATATTTTCAACTGTTGTGTCCATTTCTTTACCTTCTTTGGAAAAAAAGTCCTTTCTCAAAGCATTTGAAAAAATGGGGTTCCTGTTTGTTTGTTTTTTTAATTGATGAGTTGTAAGAGTTCTCTGTATGTTTTGAATACTAGACCCTTATCAGATACAGATTTTTCCCACTACCCCAAACCAGAATATTCCTATGAAATCTGAAATGGCATAAAGTGAAGAAGCGGTTCCTATTAGTTTATAGTTGACCCTTGAGCAGCATGGGAGTGAGGAGCGTCAACCCCCCATGTAGTCAAAAAATCCATGTATAACTTTTGACTCCCTGAAAACATAAGTACTAAGAGCCTATTGTTGACTGGAAGTCTTAGCGATAACATAAACAGATATTTTGCACGTTATATGTATTATATGCTATATTCTTATAATAAAGTGAGCTAGAAACAAATATTATTAAGAAAAGTCATAAGAGAAAATACATTTACAGTACCATGCTGTATTTATCCCCCCCAAAATCTGTGTATAAGTGGGCCCACACAGTTCATACCCATGTTGTTTAAAAGTCAACTTATATGGAAAAAGTTTTGAGTGTTCTTGGGCCCAAAAATAATCTCTCAGGCTTTTCAGATACTTTAGGACACATCTTGCTAATGGATGTACAAAGTAAGTTGAGATAAAGCACTTATGTTCAAAGAAAGAGTTCATAACTATGGTGGCCGGATGCTGAGATGCTGAGTGCAGTTCCTAGGGAAGGAGTTTGGGAGGGACACCCTCGCTGCTTGGGCTACGTACTGCCTCTACAACAGCTCATTGCAAAACCAATGCTGAATGCTAATTTTGCTTTTCATCTTTTTCATAAAAATGAAAATCCTCTTTGGTTAGTGAAAACAGGTACTAATGTAGGTCTTTCAAAAAGCCTAACTGGCCTGGGGGGGCCTGGATGGCTCAGACGGTTAAGCCGCTGATTTCAGCTCAGGTGGTGATCTCACAGTTCGTGGGTTCGAGCCCCGTGTCGGGCTCTGTGCTGACCGCTCAGAGCCTGCTTCAAATTCTGTGTCTCCGTCTCCCTCCCCCTCTGCGTCTCCCCATCTCACACTCTGTCTCTCAAAAAAGGAATAAATGTTAAAAAAAAAAAAAAAAGCTAAGTGGCCTGATAACATTCAAAAAGCAGAGGATACCTGTATGTGATTTCAGATACAGTATTTGCTTCCATTCTGTGGGTTGCCTTTTCACTCAGTGAATGCTCTTTCATGCACAAAAGTTTTGCATTTTGATGAAGTCTTACCTATCTATTTTTTATTTATCTATTTTTTCTTTGGTTGTTTGTGCTTTTGGTGCCATATTAAAGGACCCATTGCCAAATCCAAGGTCATAAAGATTTGCCCCTGTGTCTTTCTTCTAAGAATTTTATAGTTTTAGCTTTTTAATGTAAGTCTTGGATTCATTTTGAGTTAATATTTATATGTGGAGTGAATTAAGTGTCCACTTTCATTATTTTATTTTATTTTTTATTTTGTTTTATTTATTTTAGAGATAGAGAGAGAGAGAGAGAGAGAGAGAGAGAGAGAGAGAGAGAGAGAACCAGCACATATGCAAGCAGGGGAGAAGGGCAGAGGGAGAGACAGAGAACCTCAAGCAGGCTCTACACTCAGCACGGAGCCCAACACGGGGCTCAATCCCACGACCCTGGGATGATGACCCGAGCTGAAATCAAGAGTGAGATGCTTAACCGACTGAGCCAGCCAGGCCCACTTTCATTCTTTTACATGCAGATATTCACTTGTTCCAGCACCGTTTGTTAAAGTGAGCGGTCTTTCCCCCACCTACTGGTCTTGATACCCTTATTGAAAATCAATCCTCTTTAATTTTTTTCAGTACAGTTTTATTGCTTTCTGTTGCTTACATGTATTTGTTAGATGCGTTTTATTTTAAAATTTTCAATATGGAAAATTTCAAGTATATACAGAAACAGGTAGGTGTACTCATCACTCATCCTCCTCAACTCATGGCCAATCCTGTTATATCTTGTTCTTACACGATGCCCCACCTCCATAGTATCTTTGTAGGTCAAATTTAGTGAAGCATACTTGACACACAGTAAAATTTACCCTTTTTATAATTCAACAAGATGTGACCGATGTATGAGCCAGCACAATCAAGATATAAAATATTTCCAACACCCCGAAAGTTTATGATCCCTTTGCAGCGAAATCCCTTCCTTCCAGTGTTCCTGGGAAACACTGATTAGATTTCTGTCCCTATAGTTTTTTTCTCTTCTAGTACTGGGCCTCCATTTATAAACTTCTCGATTTTTAACAAACCAGCATTTTAGGCTGCAGACTTTATTTTTAGAATCTCTCATGGTTCCAAGGATACATAGCTAGGTTAGACTGGAGCTCTGGCAACGGCCCTTCTATATGAGGGAGAATAAACAAGTGATCATCTCCCCATCAGGGCACAGGCAAGATACAAAATGGGGCTCTGGGCTTCCTAAAGGAGGGGAGGAGGGAGCCTTGAGAAAATAGTGTCCTTTTGGAACCTGAGGCACAGAACAGCCTCATACACCCTTTTTTCTGTGGTTAATTGCAAGGGATTGATTGAAACCATTCCCACCGCTTCTAAAAATTCTCACTCAACTAATACCTATTGAAAACCTTCTATTTTCTAGACACTATTGCAGCAGCTTGGGAAATATTTGTGGACAAAATAAAGATTTCCACCCTTATGGAGATTAAACTCTATCAAGCATAAACAGACACTAAATAAGAAACATAAGAGATTAAAAATAATATGGCATGGCAGAGGTGATAAGGGCAATGCAGGGAAGTAAAAGATCAGGAAAGGAGGGCAGCAGGAGGGCAGGAGTGGATTGAAGAATTAAGTAAGATGGTCAGGGCCCATTTCCCTGAGAAAGTGGGATCTGAACAAACACTAGAAGGGATGGATGGGGAGTTGGGCAGGTGGGTGCTGGGGAGTGAGTAACCCAGGTTCAGGGAATGGTTTGGAGCTAAGCCCTTGTGGAATGTTTGAGAATCAGAAAGGAGGGCAGTGAGGCTGGGACAGAGGGAATGAGAGGAAGGAGAAAGAGAGGGGTCAAAGACAGTGCGGGCCTTGCAGGCGCACTGGCACGTCAATGAGTTGAGAAGATTCACCCTCTACTGTCAACTATGACCCTTATATTCTGATCACTGCACTGCAGTGTTTAAAACATTGTGCCAAATCTCATGGGATTCTAGGAGATAACTGGCAAACAGAATTAGGCAGATCCTTTGGTTAAATATGGACTTACTTTACTTTCTCAATGGAAACTACCTAATAGCTACTCCTATACAGAGCAGAGTGGTAATTCCGAGCCTCTGGGCCAGTAGTTCTGGGTCTGTGACCTCAGTGCCACCACTTTGAAGCTGTGTGGCCTGGGGCACGTTGATTCTCCTCTCTGAGCCTGTTTCTTTGGCTCTAAAGTGGGGATGGTAATCAGTGCCTGTTATTGGCTTAATTGTGCACCCCCCCCCCCCAACCAGATTCATATGTCAAAGTCAAGACTGCTGTCCTTGTATGAAATAGAAATTTGGATGCTGACATGCACAGAGGAAACATTGTGAGGACACAGGCAGAAGACAGCCATCTACAAGCCAAAGAGAGACCTCAGATGAAACCCACCCTCCAACACCTTGATCTTGGACTTCTAGATGCCAGAACTATGAGAAAGCAAATTTCTATTGCTTAAGCCCCCTGGTCCGTGGTATTTTGTTATGACAGCCCCAGGAAAGGTTTACAGTACCTTTAAAGGACTGTTATGGGGTGCGCTTTTAGGGAACTGGTGTCTAAAGGCTGTGCTTTCTAAATCTGATTCATTCTTACCCTGCAGGGCTGCATTCTCTCCACCAGGAGAGATGCTGCCAGGAACAGCCTTTCGCAGGTGCAACTACCAGAATTTTAATTTTTTTCCATTACAGAAAATGTTTTTTTTTCATTAAATAGACAAAATTGCTATTTAAACTATATCTGTACATCCCCGTTGATTTTACTGTATGTTGTCATAAAAGTAAAATAGAAATATAGTTAAAAATGAAACCTTGTAGGAAAATGTAAGAGGAAAAGGCCTCTCTCCATTCAAGTTTCTACTCCCTGCTGTGTGCTCAAAAGTTCAGCCCTGATGACAGTTTACTTATGGATCCTTCTAGGGAAATATTTTATTCATTTATCAGAAAATATAGGTATATGCAACCTTTAAAAATTTATACAAAAGATACCAAAATTTATGGAAGGTACTCCCCCCACCCTCATCTAACATCTTGTAGATTTTTTTTCCTATCAGCCATACAGACCAAGTTCATTCTGTCTCCTGGGCTGTATAATATAGCTCACATAATTCTAAGTTCAAAGGTCAGGTGGTTCTGGGGAGGAAGGTGCCAAAATCTAGTCTTTCCATGAGGCCATCAGAGACCCGGCTGCTTGCACCTGTCTACCGTGCCACCTGTGGCCTCATCCTTACCAGAGGGTGACTGTAAGGTGCTTGCCAGTGGCTGCTGGGAATGCATGTTTTTTATATTACATTCATAGGACAAGGGGAGGGAAGAGAGAGAAAGAAGCCTCTCCTTGGGGGCCATAGCTTCTTTTTAGCCAGGCTGAGCTCACTTGAGTCACATATTTCCCTGAGACCGATAACTGTTGCTAGGAAAACACCCTGTATACATTGGCCTAAACCAAACAGGATCATCCTCTAGTGGGAGATGTGGTGGCGGCCTGACCGAGTCTGGGTTCCTGGGTCGGCAGGGTGTGAATAGTAGGTCGGGGGTCAGCAGTGTCTTCAGGGTAGGAGTACTTTTCATTTGCACAGAGCTGCACACAAGCATGTTCAAGTGTATGCAGGTAAAGCGAGATGTAGAGAAGGAAGATCACCAAAACTGGCGAATGGTGGTTATCTTTGATTAGTTGTTTCAACTCTTTACAATGAATACATTTACATTATACAAAAAAAGATATGCCCTTTTACATGCCATCAGTGATCACTTAGGATAGAAACAGAATAATTGTCTTTTCTCAAGAGCATGCAGAGTTTTATGGTGATCCTCACAATAAACATTCTAAGAACTATTTCAGACATCCTGTAGACATGGGTCGTTGGTGACAAGCTGGTGTGAATTCTGCTTTGGCATTTCACCTACTTACCATCCCCAGGAGGTGGGGATTCAACGATGAAAGTTTTCTGCCCCCTCCTCGGCCAGGTGCTTGTGGCCTAGTGGGGTGGGATAGGATATAAGAATAGAAGAACTGAGGCAGCTTGTGGTTGTTTTCATGAAGAGCATGGGACCACAGAGAGGAAGTGACCCACAGGCTGGGAGAAGTGGAGGAAGAGCTTGCAGGGGATGGGATATTAGAACTGTGTGGGGACAATCAGAGCAGGTGGGTGGTGGCAACCAGTGCCTGGCATGCCCACGAAGGAACAGGGGCCACATGGTGTTCTCACTGCAGGCCAGCCTCACGGCCAGAACTGGACTCTCGCATTGAAATGCAGGCTGGTGTCCTGTATTCATTTTCTACTGTGGTGTAACAAATTGCCACAAATTTAGGAGCTTAAAGCAACATCCTTTTAGTATCTCATATGAGATAATATATGGACATGAGACGATGCCCTGAGTCTCACATGGCTGAAACAAAGGAGTGGGCCTGGCTGTCTTCCTTTCTGGAGGTTGTGGGGGAAGAATTTGCTTCTAGGTTCATTCAGAGTGTTGGCAGAATTCAGTTCCTTGAAGTTCCCCTCTGTCTTCAAGGTATTAGAATCCTGGCCAGGCACATAGAGCCCTTCCTGGGCTTCCTTCCAATCTCTCACCTCCTCTTCTGCTTTTCTCTTATGCTTTTAAGGGCTCATGTGATTTTATTGGGCCAACCTAGATAATCCAGAATAATCTCTGTATTTCAAGGCCAACTGATTAGTGACCTGAATCTCTTCTGAGGAGTAAAGTAACAGTCCCAGGGATTAGGATGTGGAAACTTTTGCCAAGGCCGGGGTGGGGGACATGATTCTGCATGCTTCAGTTCTGGAGCTGGACCTTGGCAGCCATCAATACCTATAGCACAGGGTCCTGATGAACCACCTGGGAGGATACCAGGCTTCCTGCTGGGTGACCAGGGCCAGTCCCAGCCCTGCCAGGCTTCTCCTTCTCTGAGAAGTGTCAGCGGAGTCGGTTGGTACTGGGTCCAAGGCCACCTGCCCTGCTGGCCAAGGCTCATCCAAGAATTGGCCTCAAGTATTTTACATGTACTATCATGATGAATTCATGACAACGTTTAAAAAAATCAGAAACCGTTTCATGAAAATCTGCATTTTTTCTTTCTCTGGAAAGTTCATCAGCTCTGGCAAAGCTGAGTTGCTGGCCAACCTGGAACTGGGGGCACCCTGGGGGAAGGGAGGAGGGTCTGTGCGCGCTCCCTGAAAGTATCTGCCCTGGGAGGCCCCACTGAGTCCACACCCAGTTTTCCCGGGGTCTCCACGAGGACGGGGAGGGAGGGAATCCGCGTTTACTGGGCCCTCGCCAGTGGCAGCCACTGACTCTATATTCACTCCTTGACTTCTCCGAACAACTATTTTGCTGGTGCGCCCACGGCACACGGTTGGGGCCTTATGCCAGGGTGGCCTCTAACCCGCGCCGCCACCAGCCGGAGCTCGTCCCCGGCGCCCCCTCGGCTGCCCGCTCCCGCCCCCGCCGGCTCCGCGTCCCCGCCCCTGGCTCCGGAGCGCGGCCGGGAGGCCGGGCGGGGAAGGGGCCGGAGCCTGGAAGCCCGCCGCGCCCGCCACCCCCGCCACCCCCGGTCCTTCGCCCTCGGGGCCGTCGCGGGCCGTCCCCCTCCGTGGTCACGTGAAGAGCCGAGCGGAGCGCGCCCAGCGCGGGCCTCCGGGGGCCCGAGGACAGAGTCCGCCGCGGCGGTCCCGGCGGTCCCGACGCTCCCGCACCCCGGCCCGCCGCGCCGCCGCCGAGATGCCCGGGGCCGGACGAGCCGCGGGCGTGCGCCGCCTGCGCCCGCAGCCGTCGGAGGAGCCGCCCACGCAGGAGGTAAGGGGGCGACGGCCGCCGCGCTCGCAGGACGCCCCGAGGGCTGGCAGCGTGCGCCGACGGCAGAGTCTGCGGCCCCGAGGTTTCCCTCCCCGCGCGGCCACCCCCGGAGCTCCCGGGTAGAGCGCGACCTCGCGCAAAGCCGGCGCGGGCCGCTGGGAGTGAGGGCCCCGTGTGGGAAGGCGGGCCAGGAGCCCCTCCGCCCCGGGGCTTACTCCGTCCTCTGGGCCGCGGGAGCCCTGGCACCCGGCGCTGCTCCGCTGGAAAGCGCACGGGCGGCCGCGGCTCTCGGGATCCGCGCCCCGGGCCGCAGCCCTGCACGCTGCAGTCGGTAGGGGGGCTGTCAACCCCGCGCCGCCTTAGCCCTCCCGGAGACGCCTTCCCGGGACGGGGCCCGGGCTGGGACCGGCGCCCAGGCTCCGTTTGGGGGTCCAGGGCCAATGAAGCGCGTCCCCGCGCGTCCCCGGGTCTGGGTGGCCCGTGCTCGCCGCACTGTGCTCCATGGCGGCAGGAAAACATCCGAGGGTCCCATTGCAGGGAAACGCCCGGCAAGAAGGCTGCAGGATGTGGGTCTGGGAGTGCTGATGCAGCGCCGGCTCTTCTGATCCCCGCGGGACGAAGCAGATGTGCTCAGCTCTGCACTTCTTTGGAAGACGTGGAGCTTCCAAGCAGTCATTCCTGGACTGTTGCCTTTCTCTGGACAAGCACTCAGAGCAGAGAGGGAGGCAGAGCTCCAGTGATAGGAAGCCCCCGCTTGATTCAGGAAACGCTAACTGTGAATGACAAGATGAGGGGGGCCCATGATCTGGTCGAGCGTCTGTTTTCCCCCTCTGTAAGGTGGGATGATAATTCACACACACCTCAGAGGAGTGTGAAGGCCGTGTCAGGCTCAGGGCACTGTGCCTGGCCCACGGTAATGACAGCCAGGCTTCTCGGGGAACATTCATACGTGCTGCATTTCCTTCTGGTTGTGCAAGTGTGTGGGAGGTGAAGGGTGTTTTAGTCCCTTCTCCTCCTTGAGCTGGCCTCTTCAGCTCTGGGCTGTTCTTAAAGCCACTGCCTCTCCTCAGTGGGCTCCTGTAGCCTGCTGAAGAGGGCCCACGGGGCAGGCTCTGCGGCGTAGGATTTAAAAGACCCGCCTGGTGCATTGGCCTGTGTCTTTGGCCTGCTGGTCTGGCCACGTATAACAGGTGAATTCTGCCACATCTCCTTAAGAGAACAGGTAGAGGAAGGCAGGTCAAGGAGAGAGAGAGGAGGGGAAGGATTGTTGGTTGACCGAACAGGCCCTGCCCCTCTCCTTCTGCACAATGATGGACCTGTGATCACCAGAATTTTCTGTAGCAAGAACTGTAGCCTGGAGACTGTCCATATCCTCCCTGTGTGTATTTAATGTTTCTTTGTCTGAATAAGAGAAGAATGTAAAGACACGAATAATTTGAGACCTCAAGAAATGCAAGGAAGGCTGAAAACAGCCCAGGGGAGCAGGCAGAAAAGGTGAGGAGCCTGGTACCAGCTGGTAATTCTCAGCAGAACCCCTCATTTTCTGAGATAACAGCGATGATGGAGTCATTAAGCCAAGGCTCTGACCTAAGACACTTGGTAGCTCCGATGGCATGATTAGTTTTGGGTCACTGAATAAAAAACTGCCTAGTCATCTGAAATGCCATTTCCACCCTCTCCTTTCAAGCAGTTTTTTAGAACTTTTTTCTGCCTGGTGTTTATTTTGGCAGATTCTAAAATGGCAACCCACTCCTTTGGTGCTTTTCCCAACAGTTCCAGCTGTGAAATTGAAATAATCCAATGCTAGTGATTCTCAGCCTTACTGTTGGTTATAATTACCTGGGGAGTTTTTAGAAGTGTATCTGGGTTCAGGCAGGCCCTACCCCTCGAGATTCTGATGTAATTGGTCTGAGTATGGTCTGGGTAACAGTCACTTTAAAGCTCCCAAGTATTGAAAGCGCAGCCAAGGTTGAGAGCCCATGCCCTGTATGCTGTTACTTTGTGACCTTTGTGATCACCTCTTAGTATCTTATGTGCTTCTCTTCGAATGTTCCCTATTCTTAAACCTTTTCCTTCAAGTCTTAGATTACCGTGTCTTCAGGCTCTGGTCTTCCGGTGTTGCCTTATAGTGATTTGCAGAGAAGTTTTTTTTTGCAGGGGGAAAATGGGAGTAACCGGGAAGGCCTGGGAGACTATTGGTTAAATCAGGGAGTCTTAAACTGAAGTGTCCACAGGGGCCAGAGAGGAATATAGGTGGCCTATAGTGGCCTAGGTGGGAATGACTCAGTTGGGGAGGAGAGTGGGGCTTGTGGTGACACGGAGGACATGTTTTTTGCCCCAGGAAGACCACGGTTATCCACTTGCGGTTGGTTGTGGCTACACGGCCTATCATAGATTGCAACAATGGCCACAAACTCTTCCCATCCTGGACACGGACGGCCCCATTTGCAATGAGCCTTTGCAACTCCTTACATCAGGAGGTGGAGTCAATTTCTCCAGCCCTTGAGACCATTGACCAGGCGACTTGCTTTGGCCAATGCGACATTAGCAGATGTGACACAAGCAGGGATATGAAAAACACTTGAGCATCGGTTCTTGCCCTCCTGATGCTCCTGGGAATCCTTTGACCACCGATGTGTGGAAGAGCCGTGGCCAGCCTGCTGCCTGGCGCACATGCCCGAGACACGTGAGTGCGGCTGTTCTAGGCCATCTCCTCCAGATGGCCATACAGATCAGCTAAGTTGACCTGGACCAGATGGGCTGCCTGGCTGACCCACCGAACTTGGAAAAAATAATGAGTGTTTATTTAGGTGACCTGAGTATCGGGGTGGGTCACAAAAGCATATTGAAATAGAGCCCAGCATTGCCAGATGTTATGACCTTTCAAAGAGAAACCAGAAGTTCAAATTTTTGTGTAAGCTCCAGTTAAAAAAAAAAAAAAATTGAATTAGTAGCCAGCATCCATAAAGCACTCTCTGGGCCAAACAAAACACATCTTTAGACTGCCCTTGGCCTGCAGGTTGTTGGTCTTTCTGCACAGAGGGACGTGAGGTGTTTATACTAACAGCTAATTGCCATCTATTCTCTCACCCATCTTCCCGTGGCTGCTATGCCCCAGCTTACCCTTAGCAGCTAGCTGTTTCTTTATATGAAATGTCCACAACATACTTCACAGCCCGGACTTCTGCTGGCAGTCTTTCCACTTGGAAATGGAAACTTCTGGTATTTCCAGTCTTCGTAGAGGAAGTGAGATTTGAGATGGGCCCGCAAAGAAGGAAAGTTCTAGAAAGGATACTCTTGGTTTTTACGTGAACAAGAGATCAGGCGCGGAAGTGGGGCTGGTGGTGGGGCCGTGGATGGCACACCCACGAGTTGTGGCCAGAGAAGAGGGTTTCTGTAGGGAATTGAGGGTGACAAAGTTGGAGACAAGGGAGATTGTGGAGCCCCTAAATGCCAAGCCAGAGATGTCACATTAGATTCCGTGGGCAATCTATGTAAAGAGAAGTCAGAGGAGGGAGATTGTGGAGCCCCTAAATGCCAAGCCAGAGATTTTACATTTGATTCTGTGGGCACTCTATGCAAAGAGAAGTCACTAGAAGCTTTTGAATGGGAGTTGGATAGGAAAGCACCGATCACCTCTGTTCCAGGCATCCGTGTGCTTGTAACCTGTGGGGGGAAAGAAGGGAGGCCAAGAGAGAGACAGACAGAAAGGACAGTCCTTGTAGTGAGGGAAAAACTGAGATGAGGGAATTTTCCTTAAAATTTATGGCAACTTCTTTTTACCTTAGGTTGTGGTTAGTTAGGTTAATTGTCTTCTATATCTAAATAGGGTAGGGGCGCCTGGGTGGCGCAGTCGGTTAAGCGTCCGACTTCAGCCAGGTCACGATCTCGCGGTCCGTGAGTTCGAGCCCCGCGTCAGGCTCTGGGCTGATGGCTCAGAGCCCGGAGCCTGTTTCCGATTCTGTGTCTCCCTCTCTCTCTGCCCCTCCCCCGTTCATGCTCTGTCTCTCTCTGTCCCAAAAATAAATAAACGCTGAAAAAAAAAATAAAAAAATAAATAGGGCATATCGGCTTTTTTCAAAGCACTTCTGTCAACAACTTCGTCAAGGTTCTTGTTTGACTTAAAGGTGTCTGGAGCTTCCAGTTTATTCCTACACTGGGGGCTTAGGGAAGGAACTTCCCTGCTCTCTACTGAGAGCCTCTGGAAATGATGATTCCCTCCCCCACCTCCCACCCCGCCCTGTGCATTTTCTTCCCTAAGTGATTCCCTAAGTGATTCTAAGTTATTCACCTTTCCTCAGAATGCAAGTTTACAGGGTTGAGAGGGCCAGAGGAGAAAACACAAAAATCTTAAACGCATTTTTAAATCTCGGGGACAGGAGAGGCAATGTCACAGCTTCGAGAAGAGGAGAAAAAGAAAGTCAAGAGAAGTCAGTTATTGCCATAGCGCCATGAAGATGCAAAACATACAAGAAGCAGTAGTAAAATGGCCACGTTTAGACCAGTGATTTTCCATCTTGACTGCATATTGGAACCCCCAGGGAACTTTCCAAATTCATCCTGGGTCTCACCTTCCTGAGATTCTGATGTGGTTGGTCTGGGCAAGGAGAGCTTTACAAGCAAAGCTCTGAAGGTGGTGGTCTGAGCGGTGGGAGTTCTAGAACTGCTCCCCTGGCAGCCACTGGTGCCTTCCCTAGGTGGAGGCTGCTGCTTTGAGGTGCAAAACCATCTATTAGCTGCACGGGGGGGGGGGGGGGGGGGGGTGGGGGGGGTGGGGGGGGGTGGGGGGGGTGGGGGGGGTGGGGGCGTGGGAGGGCATTGCTATTTGGTCTTTGCTGTTTTCATGGTAGATATGGGCAGTGGTTCCCATATAAACTTGAAGTATGCAGTTTTGAAACAGCATGTCTGACACAAGCCCATTCTTGGGTTGGATGAAAATGATTTGTTTTATGGAAAGATACCAATGACCTTAATACCAGTGAGAATGCTCATTATAGTAAGGTTGCCCGTTAAGAGCACTTCTTCCCAAGGAAAAATGGGAAGGACCCTTAGGAGGTGCACGCAAACAGGATGGAGAGAGGGAAGATAGGTAGGAGCAGAAGACAGAGCAGATGAGGTTTTAAAAAGAGACATGTCGGAAATGCAATAGCTAAGGGTGGGAAAACTCTGAAACAATATAAAGGTAAATTTGCTGTTGTGAAAGTGTCAGCATATTTAAACATAGCAGGTATGAATTCAGATGGCAAGGGGGGAGTTGAAAGAGGTGCCATGGTGCTTATTTCATTCATTCAGTGTGGGGAGCCTGGGTGATGACTGATGGAGGTGACCCCCAGGGTCTAGCTGGGTGAGGAGGGATTGCTGGTGAGCATTTTTTTTTTTTTCTGTTTTCTACCTGGAGGCCATGTGGATGATGCATCTCAAATCCACAATTGTCAAACTCCTTTTGTGCGGACAAACTTTCACTGGGACTGAAAGAATGTTAGTAGTATCATTTTTTTTTTTCAGTAATTGTTTTTTTTTTTTTTGAGATAGAGAGAGAGAAGTGCGAGTGGGGGAGGAGCAGAGAGATGGAGACACAGACTCCAAAGCAGGTTCCAGGCTCTGAGCTGTCAGCACAGAGCCTGATATGGGGCTCGAACTCACGAACTGTGAGATCATGACCTGAGTGGAAGTCAGATGCTTAACCGACTGAGCCACCCAGGCGCCCCCCAAAATATTTTTTAATGTTTACTTATTTTTGAGAGAGAGGGAGAGAGAGAGAGAGACAGAGAGACAGAGCACAAGCGGGAGAGGGGCAGAGAGAGAGAGGGAGATACAGAATCTGAAGCAGGTTCCAGGCTCTGAGCTGTCAGCACAGGGGTTTGAACCCACGAATCATGAGATCATGACCTGAGCTGAAGTTGGACGTTTAACTAACTGAGCCACCCAGGTGCCCCCGTAGCATCATCTTTTTAAATTGGGAACAATTAAATTGGCTTTAAGAGATTTTGCTTTAAATATATCTATGTCTGTGTCTATGTCTATATCTGTATCTATAAACACAGGGCTTGATCTCATGACCTGGGCTGGAATTAAGAGTTGGACACTTAACTGACTGAACCGCCCAAGTGACCCTAAATATGTTTTTTACACTTGATCTTAGCCAAAAGGCTGAGAAGTGATCCTAAATATATTTTTTAAAGGAAGGCCTTAATATCTTAATTCTTTGCTGTCCCAGTATGATCGATATGAGGCTTAATGAAACTTTCTTAAAATCTCGGGGACAGAGATTTTATATCTAAAATAGATTTCTGAGCATATCCTGGGGGGACTCTAGTGTTCCTCAGTGTTCATGATGTTCAATGGAAAAATAATTGGCATTAAGAGATTGTCTACTAAAATGTTTTTAATATGTAAAAGAAAAACGTGTGTTAAGTGTTTAACACATTTGTATGGTACTTTTTAGTGTTTAATAACCTGCTTTTAAAAATTTGCTGCACCAGCCCTGAGAATGCACATGACTCAGGAGGTGATGGGTTCTTACAGTGGTTAATTCATCTTTGAGACTTTTGTTCCACATCTATTTTTAATCAAAACATTTATCTTTGTTTTGGGGCAATTTTTAACAGCTTTAGTGAGCCATGATTGATATACATTAAACTACACTTACTTGAAGAGTGTAGTTTGATGAGTCTTGGTGAGCCTTGGTATCACAAGGAAAACACTTGGGATAGTAATACCACATTCAAGGTAATGAATGCATCTATCACCCCTACGGATTTCCTCATGCCTATTTGCAACCCACCCCTCTCTCCATCCCCTCCTTCCCCTGTCCCCAGGCAACTGATCTGGTTTCTGCCACTATAGATTCATTTGCATATTCTAGAGTTTTATATACTCGTGTAGTAGGTGTTCCTTTGGGAGATAGGAGTTAACTTCTTTCACAGAAAACTTATTTTCAGATTCATCCATTATGTTGTGTTTATCAGGAATTCATTCCTTTTTGTTGCTGAGTAGTGTTCCATGGCATACATATATCAAACCATACATGTATGGTTTGTTTACCCATACATGTATCTGTGGACATTTTGGTTGTTTCTAGTTTTCGCCTCTGAAGTTTCTAGTTTTCAACTATTTCAAATATTTGCATACAGCTTCGGAATGGTGTTCTCCCATAGCCACATTCTTGGGTTGGATGTAAAGTCTCTATGTAGACATATGCTTTCTTTCTCTTTGGTAAGTGCTTAGGAATGGAGTGGCCCCAAAACTACCAAATTGTTTGCCAAAGTAAATGAACCATTTTCTATTCCTACCAACACTGTGTGAGAGTTCTAATTGCTTTACATCCATGTCAGCTCTTGGTAGAGTCAGTCTTCAGTGTTAGACATTGTTAGTCTTAGTGGATATGTAGTGGTAGTTCATTGTGGCTTAAATATGTATTTCCCTCATGACTAAAAATGTTGAGCATATTTTTATGTGCTTATTTTCCATGCATATACATACATATATATATATATATATATATATATATATATATATATATATATCTTTTTTGGTGAAATGTCTCTTAAAAGACCTATCTTAGTAACTAATGTTTGTGTTTTTTAATGCAATATGACTTACTTTTTTAAGTGTTGCAATATGAAATAAATTTAGGAAATGCAGTCCTACAGTGTGTACAAATATATACTTTTGTCCAAAGTTTGGAATCTTTTGACCTCTCTGAATACTAGCTGCATTTGCAACATTGGCTTGCTTGACCAATGGTAGATCTCCATTCCAGTCCATACAGGACGATGTCCTGTGTTTTGAGGAGGTAACTCTGGTAATCGAATGGATAATCGGGTTTTTTTTCCTCCTAGAGGACGAAGGAAGGTCTAAATAGCTAGTCTGTTTGTATGTGTTCTTTATCTCATTTATACAGAATCAGAAATGTGAGTCATCGCCCATGGGGCTCAGCTGTACTGGTCATGAGGAGATGTAAAGTCAAATCTCAAGATGCCCCTCTGGCTGGTTGGATATTATCAATCATTTTAAATTATAAGAATGTTGGCGAGAAGCAGGAAACATGGTGCTCATGTACTATTTAGAGGCATATCAAAGGTGTAACTTTGGGGGAAACAATTTGGTGGTATCTATCAAAATAAAAAAATGCAAAGACCTTTCATCCACAAGTTCAACTGTGTCCTACAAGCACACTCATATGGCACAAAGATATGCATGTGTGTCTGTGTGTAATACATATTTAAAAAAATCCAATGTAATTGTGTTTGAAATAGAAAGAAAAGGGAGACACTACTTAAAGGAAGAGGCATTTGTTGAAAAGGACGGGGTAGATGTGTATATATCGTCATGAAAAAAAAATGTCCAGAATATATGGAGTGAGAAAAATAAGCTTTGGACCATATGAAAATAATTTTATTATTTTTAAATTATGTGTATATGTAGAGCGGGGGTCATACCTTGAGAAGGAGTTAGCTTCAAAAGTCATCAAAAAAGGCAATAATTTATTTATTTATTACCCTTGAAAAACACTCTAACCACTCATCAAGTACCCTAAATATAATTTTGTGTTTATCTGTTTGTGTGTATATAGCCCTGTATATGTTGGTATAAACGTACCATTTAAGTACATTTATACGTACTACTCAGTGCTTTCTCGTTTCTTCCTCTGCGAGCACACATTACAGGGCACACAGTTTGAATTCAGGAAGGTTAAGCGTGCCTGTGTCTCAGCCCCACCTCAGGTCCCAATGCCCAGGAAAGCACATACAGTACTCTGAAGGTTGATTACCTCTGGCGAGAGTGAGATGGTGTGGGGAGAGAGGGAGGAGGGTTTCCTTTTGTACATATACATGAAAAAGAGAAGTGCCCTTTCCTCTTCTGATTGTTGTTCTCTCCTTACTTTCTCCCAAGGAGGACCAGAACCTTCTCCTGGCAGCTGCCTATGTCTCTGATGCCCAGTACAACAGAAATGTTCCATTTGAAACGTCTCCTCGGGCCATCAGGTAAATAAAGTATTAAACTGTCTCCTAGAGCAACCTGTCCTTTAGTACTTACCACGTCTTGAAGTTGAACCCAAACTGAAGACATTGTCTCCACAAACATTTTGAGAAGTCTCTAGGATAAGGCATGGAGATTTGGATAAAATCCTAACATCCAATGCTTTTATTTTTTTTAAGTTATAAGAGCATGGTGTCTCACACATAGGGAAGCACTCAATAAATACATTAAGGACAGATAAATGAGTACATGACTAACATATAGAGCAGGAGATAGGGCATCTGAAGTGAATCACATCATCCTTTCCTTGTAGATAAGGTTGTCCTCTTAGAGCCACTTAGGCGAAAAGATTTGTTCTTTTTCTTTCTGGTGCCTTCTGATGCAATCTATATATTTGTTCTTTTCGTAAGAATCATGCCTTTTCTCTCCCACCCCCTGAATGTTGAACTAAGACCAAAGATTTGGCTCAAAATAAGGAGAAAACATCAGGGCTCCGTGCCAGTGCCTCCAAAGCAACGAACAGACTCACGCCTCATTCCTGGAAGCTTCGAGCAGGTTGGGGAGACTGTCCCCCACCCCTAGGAAGAGAACTGTGTGACCACAAGATCTCTCTGAATCTACCATATTGAGATGGGGTGGTGCACATTTAAATTGGTTAGGCTACCATGCCACAGCATAATAGGTCACTTTAACTGAGGGTTTACTGTGCATCAGTCACCGTTCAAAGTCCTCTGAAAGTATTCTTTTTATTACGGTCACAACCACTATGCAGGAGGTACTGATCATAGCTTGAGACACTTAAGAGACTGTGGTTTGAGATGCGATACTATTGTTGCCTTTTTTTTTCTGTTAGTGTTTTCTAATGTGTGCTCAATTCAGTGCTGTCCCTTGCTCCCTAAGATTTAAAGGAAATGTGACCAGAGCCCTATTTTGTATTTTGCCCACCGTTAATCTTTTGGTGGGAAGTGTGAGTTTTGTTTAACTCCTGCTCCTTGTATATAAACACCTTTATTCTTTTCATCTTCAGACTTTACTATTTTTATAACCACTGGACAATGCAAGTAGCCATCTACTTCTCCACTGGACAATGCAAGTAGCCATCTACTTCTTTATTTGTGTCGACCTCTCTCTCGCCCTGTTTGAAGAACCGGCACTGTTTCCCCTGCCTTTCTTGGTAAGGATTAAAAACAAAATGGCTAACCAGACTTTGTCATTGATGAGTTGGGCCCCATGCCTTCTTCCTTTTTTTTTTTTTTCCCCCAAATTTCAATAAATACGAGTGTGGTTTTCTTTTATTATTGTTTTAAAATGTTTGTTTATTTTGAGAGAGAGAGAGAGAAAGAGAGAGAGGGCGCTTGTCCGCACCTGTGTGTGCACAGGGGAGGGGCCAAGAGAGGGAGACAGAGAATCCCAAGCGGGCTCCTTACTGTCAGTGCAGAGCCCGACTCTGGGCTCAAACTCAAACTCGTGAACTGTGGGATCATGACCGGGGCCAAAATCAAGAGTTGGATGTTTGCCTGACCGAGCCACACAGGTGCCCTGGATGAGGTTTTATTTTCATTGCTGGGGTTTGTTTGGAAGAACTCTGCCTACTCGCTGAGCTGATGCTTCCGTGTTAATTATAAGGCATTTTAAATTTTTTTTTTTTCAACGTTTATTTATTTTTGGGACAGAGAGAGACAGAGCATGATGGGGGAGGGGCAGAGAGAGAGGGAGACACAGAATCGGAAACAGGCTCCAGGCTCCGAGCCATCAGCCCAGAGCCCGACGCGGGGCTCGAACTCACGGACCGCGAGATCGTGACCTGGCTGAAGTCGGACGCTTAACCGACTGCGCCACCCAGGCGCCCCATATAAGGCATTTTAAATGGAGTAGAGGTTTTTGTCTTCTGTGTCCGCAGGGATGAATTGGGTAGACAAATGATATTTTCAGAGCGTATCCATGAAAGGGCGAGTAGACAATGTCATAATTTAGTGTGATACGCAACTTGTACGTGCCACGTTTCCAGCTTTTTTTTCATAGTCCTAAATCACTGTTTATTGGCACTTAGCAGCTGGTCACGTACGGTTTTGAGTAATCGCATCAAATTCACCAGCTACTCCGGCTCGGTCCAAGTATGAAATTGATGATCCACTCATGTTAATTTCCCGACTTGATGCTGCCCCTGCAGTTGTCGCAGAGACTGGGTGCCTGGCAAGGCCCAGAATATCTACGGTCTGGTCCTTCAACAGATAAAGTTCACTGACCCCTATCTTTATTACCTCCCCTGATTCTGTGGGTAACTGGGCCCAGGCCGGAAAGATTTCCTGCTCCTGTGTCGTTAGCTGGGGTAACAATATCTGGAAGCTCCGTGGATCTCTGGAGCCTGGCAGGGGCTGCTGGCCGCGCGCTGGGAGCTTGCCTGGCTGGAGCCGTGGACCAAGTGCCCTGCTGTGTTACGAAGCTGCTGCATGTGGTGTAGGTTTCTCCCAGTGGGGGAGGAACAGGGCCAAGCAGGAGCATCCGAGTGTACAAGCCTCCACTTCCGTCAGCTCGTTGATGTCCTCTCGGCCAAAGCCCCTGAGATGCCGGAGCCCCGAGTTAACATGGGAGGACGCTGCATACGGGGCTGAAAACTGGGAGCATGGTTCACCGGGGGCCACCAAAGTGATGGTGTAACACACTTCTGTATGATGAAGAGGCTACAATTAGTGAAGTCTCTGCATAGAAAACTTGTAGCCCAGTGACTATCAAAACAAACCCCAGAGTTGGGAGAAGCAGAGCTGTGCATTCAGAGACCCAGACAGTCAGTCCCTCCCTAGCACGGCCCACTCTGGACGCGATGAGACTTCCCTGGGGTTGTCTGCTCAGCCCCTTGCCTCTCTTCCCGAGTCCTCACCCTTCTGTTTGTTTTTGGTCACGTACAGCTTCAGGTTGGCTGAGTTCAGGGTGCTCCTTCAGCCGGTGTTTGGACGTCTGGTCTCTAGAATCGAATGTGTCATGGGGGGGTTATTTTGAGCAGAGGTGTCCTGGAATTGCCCCAGACCCTGTTGCAAGCCTGGCCTTGACAGGGAGTCTCTAGAGTCCTTCGAGGATGAATAGGCTGAGGGCTAGACGGTTCGGAAGCGGCTGTAGCCCATGTCCACGCCCAGGACCCATGAAGGCTGGGGTGGGGAGGGGAAGACTGTGTCAAGTGCTGCTTTCAGGGCCCAGTCTCCCCATCTCTTCGTACTGTGGCACCCTCCTCACCCCCTGATGAAGGCAAGTGTCCTTGTTGGGGCGGAGTTACCGCCTCAGGGAATCACAGGAAAGCCCGGGCTTCCATCACAGGCTGCCAGTCTAGCTGCCTGTAGGGATTTTGGAGCTGGTGTCCTGTAACCTACAGAGGAGACGGTCAGGACTTGGCACTGGGTCTCAGTGGCCTCCCTTCTTTCCTCTAAACCAGCCACACACGGGCGGAGGGCGGCAGTGGCACTGATGGCTAAGGAATGACCCACATCTCAAAACACGTCTTTGGGAGGTTACTCTCCTGTTAGAGAAACTGAACTTCTAGATGCCTTTTGTAAATATGAACTTGAAATTGGAGAGCACAGAAGATGCCTGTGTCTGCCGTCCCAGACCTCCTGTCTTCTGGGGAAATGCCTTCTGGGTGCCCTGCCTGCTGATCCAGCCCCTCCCAGGAAGCCCTCCCTGCCTGTTGGGTCATGGGATTCGTGACTCAAGGGCAGGTTTCCTCTTAAGAGGAAGAAACCATTCCAACTAGCACAGAATTTGACTGCAATTTGCCGCAGTCAAAAGGGACAGTGCTAATTCTTAGAGGGGGCATCAAGGTGCCTTGGGGGGCTGGGAGGGTTGTGAGAGAGCTAAAGCTGAACCTCCAAGAGGCAGGGCGCTGTGTTTAGTCTCTGTTTTCTCTGTGCAGGCTACCTCGTTAGCAGAAGTACTCTGTCTGACTGCATTCTTTGGGAGACTTGTACATTTTGCAAAAGTCACTCCTCAAATGGTTTTCTGGAAGGATACGAAAAACATCTGCATCATGGTAACCATCGTGGTGAGTGCTCATTATAGTACCCTGAAGATTTTGTGGTCAAAGGCAGAAACTATGAAGACAAAAGCCTGAATAGATTTGATCTGGTTAAAGCAACAATGACAGACGTCGGCACAGCAAACACCCTTAGCACAAATGCAAGCGGACCCCAAATGAAGAACAAACAGGGCAACGTATGACAGTGCGAGTGCTGTGTTTTAACATAGCAAGAGCACTTGTAAATTAAAAGGGGGAAAAAAAAAAGAGGCCCCCCCCAACAGGGCTGAAAATAGGTGAAGGCATCTCTTAAAAGAAAAATATAAATAATGGCAGATAATGAAACAATGTGTAACTTCACTAATTCAGAAATATATATCAAAACAACAATAAAATACCATGTGTGTGCCTATAAAACAGCGTTAGCAAGATGGAGAGGAAACAGAACCCCTGATACCCTCCTGGAGGGACGAGTAAGCTGTCTTTCTCGAAGGCTGTTTGGCAGTTCTTTGAAAAGCCTTAAAGGTGCTTACACTTGCACCCTGGAGTTCTATTCCTGGGACTTCATCGTTAGGAGAGAAGGATGTGTTCAGAGGTTTAGCTACAAGATTGGTCCATGGCTGAACCGTTCCTGATACTGGAAAAACTGATAACAACGTGATTTCCCGACAATAGATATGTGTTAGATGAAACGCGGCACATCCACTCAGCCCTTTAGAAACTAGTGTGAAAGCGACAAATGTCTATTACCAAGGCGAAGTGCTTACCATTCATGAAGCCAAAAGAACCAGTTACCACAGAGCCGGATCACGGTTTTGTTGCAAAGAAAAAAAAGGAAAGAATGGTACGCATTCACAGAGAGATCTGGGAGGATATATGCTAAGCAGTCAGGCCAAGAGGGGCAGGGTAAGGAATTCCGAAAGGCTGCTGTTAGGGGCAGAGAGGCCCCTTCAGTGATTAGCTAAGGGTACTTGATAATTAGCTTCTTACCGACCGCAGCAGCCGGCTCGCCTGAACCCTCATTCTTTCCAGTTCACCCACGGCTCAGTCTGCACGCCCCTAAGCCGTCCATTCTCAGAGCCCTCATGAACACTCCTAGGTAGGGGTCCCCGTGCTGTAGCCGATACTGGTTTCCCCTCTGAGTTTCTTTTGCCTGTGGCCCGCTGCTCGCCAGCCGTTTCTACATCTGTGTGCCAACGCAAACACAGTGGGACGAAACCCACGCCCTTTCACCCCTTGCCTCCCCTGGCTGTTTGCTTGCCGGTGGTGCCTTACGTCCCAACACCCAGTACCACGTCCTCCTAGTCCAGATTCTCCCCCCTCTCGCATCTGGCCTCCCCAGGGCCCCTCAGGACGCCTCTTGCCCTGTTTCATTCTCCGCACTTGGACTATCGCAGTCGTCTCTGATGTGGCCACACGCTGTCTCTTTGTTGCACGCCATTCTGTTCCCACGTCGTGGCACAGGCCCTGGTCACCCCTTTTGGGAACTGTCGTGGTCACCTCCCCCTCAGATGCCCGATACGTGCATTTTAGATGCTGCCGCGGGATTAATTCTCCGGAAGCACGTCTCAGATCACTTCGCTCCCTTGCTGGAAAACGTCTGTCAGCGCCCCAAGACTATTCAGTGCCCTCCAGTCCTGCAAACGTGCTTCACTCTAGCTGGGACCTCTTCACTCTAGCTGGACTGAGTTGCCTGCTGCCCCACGCATGTACCACCCGCTCCTCCCCTGCCTGCAGTGGTTCTTTTTTGGCTGGAACGTCCACTGTCTTTCCTCACCTTGTTCTACATACGTAACTTGACTTCCCTTCCCACATCTGCTGAACCCTCAGAATATGCAGACTACCTCTCTGTACTTTTCTTATTTTTAGAAATATTTTCTGCTACTGAAAAGAAATATAGGCGCACCGTGAGTGTCTAAATATAGGTACCTGTGAGCACAGGCTTGGGTTCAGTCCGTGACACCATGCTGCCTGATGCAGGACGGTGGGGGGACGGGGTGGGAGGGGAAGGAGGAGGCTATTTCTGGAAGAAAGAAATCCAAACAATACAGACTGTATAAAACAGAGGAAGACACTCCTGCTAATCTCCTCCAAGGAGACTGTGTGTGTCTTCCACGACCCTGTCTGCGGCTTGGCCCCTTACTAGGCCCCTTACTTGGCCCCTTACCTCTTCATCTCCTAAAACTCCTAGCACAGTGCCTCAAGTACGTGGGCGTGCAGGCACTCATAAAATTTAAGTCCCATCACGGTGCTCCCCTGCTTCAAATCATCCAATGCTTTCCATCTCCCGTCCCAGAAAAGCTGAAGTCCTTATTGTGGCGGAAGCTCTGTGTTCCCCCTTCATTATTGCCTGCCCCCACCCCCGCCTTGTCCACCCTCCCCGTCTCCTGCTCTCTCCATGCATGCTGGCGCTGCCTTAGGCCTCCCTTGCGTGCCCTTTGCCTCATCCGGGTTTTCTCCAGAGCATGGACCACCACCTGTCGCAGAGCGTCTTTATCATCAGCACCGTTCTTCCCTTCTGGAATGTGTGCTTTGTGAGGGCTGGCACCTTCCGCCTGGCTCTCACTCTGCCTCTAGAGCTACAGTGACACCCTGCACTAAGGGGCATTCTGTGACTGAAAGAGTATGGCGTGAATTGAATGAGGGCGTTCTCTTGCCTTGTCCGGGTCTTTCCTCCATCTGTCGCTGGGGCGATTTCACTCCTTTGCCCTCGTCGCCCTTATTTGAAAGACTTCCGAGGCTCTCCAGGCCCTGGGAATAAGACTCACCTTTTCAGCCTGGTTCTCGAAGCCATTTGCCATTAGTCCTTGTCACTTCCTGCCTCGTCTCCCCCCCACCCTCGGGACCCTTGGCTTCCCAGACATGCCAGGACAGCTCCTCCCTGAGAGTCCCTTTACTATGTCTTCCTGCTGTGGCCCTCGATTTTTCTGAGTTTTATTCTTTTAAAATGTTTATTTCTTTTGGGAGGAGGGTCAGACGGAGAGGAGAGAGAGAATCCCAATGCGGGATCATCACAGCACAGAGCCCAACGCGGGACTCCCATCTCGTGAACCGTGAGGCCATGAACTGCACTGACATCAAGGGTCAGACTGAGCCACCCGGGCGCCCCCTGAGTTTTATTCTTTCAAGACTCTGTCATTGGGGCGCCCGGGTGGCTCAGTCAGTTAAGAGAGGCCGATTCTTGATTTTGGCTCACGTCACGATCTCACCGTTTGTGAGTTCAAGCCCCACATCAGGCTCCGGGCTGACGGTGTGGAGCCTGCTTGGGATTTTCTCTCTCTCCCTCCCTCTCTCTCTTTCTCTCAAAAATAACAATAAATAAACTTAACAACAACAACAAACCTCTATTTTTTTTTTTAATTTTATTTTTCAACGTTTATTTATTTTTGGGACAGAGAGAGACAGAGCATGAACGGGCGAGGGGCAGAGAGAGAGGGAGACACAGAAATGGAAACAGGCTCCAGGCTCCGAGCCCAGAGCCTGACGCGGGGCTCGAACTCACAGACCGCGAGATCGTGACCTGGCTGAAGTTGGACGCTTAACCGACTACGCCACCCAGGCGCCCAACAAACCTCTATCTTTGCTTTAAGATTACATGAGGGAGTGCTTACCCAGGAAGCCTCCTCCAGCACCGTAACCTTTGGTGATCTGCCTGTCCCCACCCTCCCCTGGACAGCCACGATAGTTCCCTCCTGCCAGCGCCCAGGGCACCAGGTTCCTTCCATGGCTGCATCCCATCTCCGCCCCTGTGTCGGATCTCACTGGGTCCTCTGTGGCTTGCTGAATTAACACTTTTGACCATGGAGGTTATTCTTTTTAACTTACATCTCCCTAAAAATACACTGGGTTCTTCTTTTGCCCTGTTCTTAGGTGATCACGAACCTGACAATAAGGATCAGGATTTCCTTACCTCTGTTACCAGGCTAGACAATTTTATACGTCAAATTGAAGAAAAGTTAAAGCTAATTAGGATGTAGTGTGGAAGCATGTAACTGTGCAGGTAACCGCATGGGCTCTGACGTCAGACTGCGTGGGTTCCAGGGTTGGCTCTGCCTCCTACTAGCTGTGTGACCAGGGCCACAGGCTCACCCTCTCTGTGCCCCGAGTGTCTCCATCCAGGAATAGTGGCCACCTTAGGGGTGTGGTCAGGATAACATAGAATAATTACAGAAGGTGCTTTTTGTACTTCACGGCACATAATAAACAGCTACTTTTAATGTTATATCACACAACTAGAATTATCCTGTTTATGGAACTTGCTTTGTGACCCCTCTTCCTGGTCGGTGAGCATGCATCCCCACCATCACTTTCTCTGTCCTGGGGCAGTGTGGCACTGACCTCTCTGTCCCATGTCTCTCACAGCTGACCTTGATTGATCTGATTATCTATGGGTCCCTGGAAGCTGTGAACGTCCACAGCGTCCGATGGTCAAGGGTCTTAAGACCAGTCTTCCTAATTAACTTCCCTGAAAGTCGTCAGGTAAGGAAGGATATACTTTAGGATATGCAAAGGCTTGACTTTTGTTTTTGCAGAAAATTAGCCGATTCTTGTAAACGAAATGAAAATTTTGTCATCACAGATCCGAAGAACTTTCAGAAGCATCCGGAACACTCTGCCCGATATTCTCTACGTCTTCCTCCTGTTTATGTTCAGTGTGCTGATATTCTCCCTTATGGCCTTGAAGCTTTTTGGGGATAGGTGAGCACGCTGCTCTGGAAGTTTCTGCTTGTGAATCCCGCCCCGCCTCCCCCCCGCACCCCCACCCCCCTTCAGGTTCAGCCTGTTGGTGGCAGAATCTGTCACCGGGTGCCATCTTCCTCGTTCAAACACTCCAGGAGTGCTTCTGGAAGGGGAAAAGTGTATCAGAAACCACAACCTCACTTACGTGTGTGTGTTTTTCACTTTGTGTTCTTGGTTCCTCTTTAGGGGTCTTAAAACAGTGGAAGGATTGCCCTACTTCACAAATATCCTGGACATAGTGTTTGAGCTCTACGTGCTGGTCACTACCGCGAACAGCCCCGATGTCATGTACGTCCATCTTGGCCCATGTTCACGGATAGACACCTGTTACCAGGACAGAATTCGCTTTGTTAAAGGCAGCTGTCTCCAAACACCAGCAGGGCTGAGAGGGGGGAAATAGTGATTTTCCGTTTATTCATGTTCGTGTAAAAATTTTTGAAGGATGTAAAATGTTTACGCTAACAATAGCCTACCCTGTCTATCTAAAACTAAGCTTAGATGATTTTTTTTTTTTTTAAAAAGCTGAAAGCAGCAGGAGATATCTCTTGAGATACAACTCTTAAATATGAGAGCCTACTTTCTATTCGGGATTTTTTTGCGTCTTGAATTTAAACAGCTAAGCCATCTTTCGAAAGGAATCGTGGCTCGTTCTCCCAAGCATTGATGCGCCTTTGTGGTTAGGTGAGACAGGAAAGGAATGCAGAGGTTAGTAGTTGTTGCCTTCCCCTTCTCAATGCCAGTTCTCCACACACGTGGACTTCACTTAGGAGGAAAACATCATGTATTTTCTTTCCTAACGTCCTTCATATTATGGATTAAGCTTGTTTGGGGAAGTAAAATTATTAAAGAGTGCCACACTGAGTAGATACCCCTTGGGGTCTAGGGCATGGACAAGGCTCAATGCGAGTGTCAATCCCAGCCAGGCCATACTGCACTTCGGGGCAGGGCGGGTTTTTTTGTCCTCTAGTTCTGTGTGGGATCATCATATCGACTTGCTCTGGCTTGTTGCTCACTCTTGGGCCTGGCTCGGGACAAACATATGCAAGGGAAAGTTCTGGCCCTCCTTGTGTGCTCTTGGATCTTTCTCTCAGACCCTGGCCATGCCAGTGCCTCCAACACCCCCTCCTGTATGAAATCCAATGTCTACTGAAGGTGGAGTGAGCACACACACCTGATTTATGCCTCTCACCCTGGTGCCATTATTAATGGTGCTCCTTTCTTTCTCATTGTCCCAGAGTGGCTAGAAAATTATCTGCCTCCCCTGCCCCCCCCCCCAACAAGGCAGTCTGGTGTCCCCAAAGAGCCTTGAGTATAAACCCAAGCCACGCTTCGATTCCTTCTATAGTCCTGGGCAAGTCGGTCTCCTTTCTTAGGCTTCGATTGTGAAGCCACAGTGAGGCTCCCTCAGTGTGAAGGGAAGGGATGGGATCGGGAGATCGCCAAGGTCCTACTTGCTTTGAAAGCTGCTGCCTCGAAAAGGCACTAAGAAATTCAGAAGGCCAGCTGTTCAGCGCTAGGGGCGGTGATGGCTTTGCGACCCCATCACACGGGACCGCGCCATATGGGGGGGGAGTCTGAGTGAGAGAAGCTTTTGCCGTGCCCCGTGCCCGTGGGTTGTCCATGTGGGATGGCAGCTGACGTCAGCCTTTTATGCACTAAGGACCTAGGCTGTGAAAAACCGTGCAACATAATTCTGTCCTTCTAGGATGCCTGCCTATAACTTCAATTGGTGGTACTGTCTGTACTTCATAACCTACACCATCATCAATACCTACATCTTCATGTCCGTCTTTCTGGCCGTGGTCTACAACAATTATAGGAAGCACTTAAAGGTAAGGTGCATGAGCGGAAGCGGGGTGGGGGCGGGCGAGGATAGGCACGCGGGCTGGGTGCCGTGCCAGGGAGGCCGGCAAACGCATTGGTTCAATATTTGAAAGGGTGCTTTTTCTTTTCGCTTTGGCCAATCTGAAGACTTATTTGGTGTCTTTGCTCTATTCTGCTGGCGTGGGTGGTTCTTTACCATTCTTTGCAATGGGTCTGACAGTGTTTCTGAATTTTATGTACAGTGGCAGGCTATTGCTTTACTCATTGCTTTTAAGGCATTCAATTGCTCATGGTTCCTGGAAAGGTTTTGTTAAGAATGGGGGTTGGGGATGTTCTCCAAGCTTCCACTCCTTTTTGCCTCTCCAGCAAGAGCAGAAACTTCTTAAAGCCAGCGGTTTCTGCCCCGGTGCCTGCCTGTTAGATTTACGTCTGGAGAATTCCTGGAGGCGTTGGGTGGGCGGAGGCTTCTGAGTCCTTGGGGGTGGAGGATGTTTTATTTACAGCCTGGAATCCACCAGGCTGCCTCAGCCACATCACCTGCCCGCCCTCCACTGCACATATCTTTGCTGGGTTGTTTTTTCTTGTAAAACTAGTTGCACAGGGAAGCTTTTCACCAAAGGATGATTTTCCTGAAGGGAAGACATTGGCTTTTGGCTTCTGATCCTTTTGGTTCTGTTCTGAATTTTTCATTGCATAGGGAGGGTCCCACCGGGGAGCAAGGAGAAATTCAGGGAGAACTTGAATGTTTGCAACTATGGAGAAGCAGGTGGCGGGGCTGAGCCTGTTGGTGGCAAAATGGCCTTTGAAGGTGACTGGCTTGTCCACATCCTGAGCAGTCTGTGTACTGCTGGGACTTGAGCTGCTCCTGCCCCAGAGGCCAGGCCTCCCAGAGACCCTCCTATCTCAACTTCCTCCCTCTGGGTGGAAGGAGGTTGTCCCAGAGAGTCTGGTGTGCTTCTCCTCTTTTTTTGCTGCTGGGCAGAACTGCTGCTGTACCTCCCCCAGCCCCAAGGAGGTGTTTCTTTGGGTAATCTTCTGCAACAGGGATCAGTCAGCAAACGTCTTAAATGTGCTTTAGGTGCCCAGCACCACACAAAATTCTGAGGAGTCAAAAATGATTAAGACACAGCCCACACACCCCTCTGGGGTGCCTGGGTGACTCAGTCGGTTAAACGTCGGACTTCGGCTCAGGTCATGATCTCATGGCTCGTGAGTTCGAGCCCCGCGTCAGGCTCTGTGCTGACAGCTCAGAGCCTAGAGCCTGCTTTGGATTCTGTGTCTCCCTCTCTCTCTGCCCCTTCCTGCTTGTGCTCTGTGTCTCTCTCTCAAAAATAAATAAACATCAAAAAAATTAAAAAAAAATTATAGTCTAGCTGTGTAATCAATTAAGTGATGACAGTACTACGGGGAGCAAAAAGTGTGGGCATCAGGTGGCTGATTGTAACCCGAGGAGGGCTGTGCAGCAACCCCCACTCCCACCCCCCAACCCCCGCTTCTGGAAGATTCCCTGTGCTCAGGCCAGATGGCAGCTCCGGGCAGGCCCTGCTGTCTTTCCTGCCCTGGACCTCTTCCTTCCGGACGACTCCTGGCCTAGTTTCACTTCCCTGACTTTTCTCCTCCTCCCTTCTCTTTCTTGATTGACTTAATGGCAGATCTATCTTCTCCCTCTCTGGGGTCTCCCTGTGTCTCAGCAGCACACCCGATTTCCTTCCTTTCTGGAAGCTTCCTTCCTCCTGGGCAGAGTGGAGTTGGGACCAGTCTGCCTCCTGCTGCTCTGTTTCTCACCACACAGATTATCCTTCACGGGCTCCCTCATTTGAACTTGGTAAGATGAGTTCTGTTTATGCAGACGGGTCAGCTGTGTGTACCTGCAGCCGGGGAGGGATTACGTACCCGGCATGTTAAGAGACCCAGCGGGGCCTTCTCTTTGGCTGTTTAATTACCTTGAAATGTTTAGGGTAAAGAAACAAGGCTTTCTTGAATCTTTCTCTAAAAAAACACAATTCTATTTTTTAAAGAATGAGATTCGCAAACTGGCGTACCTGAAACGTCACAAAATGATAGAGGCGTTCAACATTCTGAAAGTCAAGGTGGGCACAGAGTTTGTGGTCATGGAGGCCCAGTGGAGGCGGCTGGCCAAGGTCGTGGCACCACACATCAGCGGTCCCCACCTGGAGCTCCTCTTGAGGATCTCCGACGAGGGACAGAAGGGGCACGTGGGTAAGAAGGTTTGGCCGCCGACATTCCTCTTGGCTGTGTTCAGAGCGGGCAACTCCTGGGGCACCTGGGGGGCTCAGTCGGTTGAGCATCCGACTCTTGATTTCGGCTCAGGTCATGATCCCAGGGTTGTGGGATTGAGCCCCGCGTCAGGCTCTGCACTGAGCGTGGAGCCTGCTTTGAGTTTCTCTCTCTCAACCCCCCACTCGTGCTCTCTCTCCAAATTAAAAATAAATAAATTTTTAAAGAAGTGGGTGGCTCCTAAAAGTGATTCGTAAAACAGCAGTACTGTTTTCTTGTTTTCCTAAATTTGCAAATAAAAATGTGTATTGGCACTCCCCGCTGGCAATAATCCAGTGGAATTCGGGCCCTCAAAGCTGTGTTCGGACAGGGCTGTCCCCGTGGGAGTTGTCACCATGAGCCATCCCAAAGCCTTTACCTTGTAACGGTCATTCCACCACTGACTCTGCTTTAGGGACAGAATCTAAAATCAGAAGAGAGCTGTGGAAAGAAACATCTACATTGCATTCCATATTTGAAAGTAAAACGTTGAAAGTAGCCTAAAATTCATGTATTAATGGTCGGTGACTATTATGAATAACACTTCCTATCTATGGCATGCTTATCGTGTGTGAGCCATTGTCATGATTGTTTCCTGCACGTGGTGTGTACGTGATCCTCCCCCTGACTCACTGAGGGGGGGATTTTTGTGATCCTCATTGGTCAATGTGGAGACTGAGGCTGGGAGAGGTTAAGCAGTTTGCCCAAGGCCATGCAGCTGCAAAGTGGTAGAGGCCATCTGACTCCAAGGCCCATGTTTTGCATCATTGTGCTAAACCGCCCCAGATTCCGATAGTCACATAATGGAAAATTTTGGCGACATTAACAATGACTGTGAAGATAAGACAGCAATTCAGAAAGATGTGAGGTGACTAAAATACATCCCAAACTGTGAAGCACCCTCATTTCACCTGTTTCAAGAGAAGTCTAGATGGAAACCCACCAAAAGGGAGCGGTAAGTGTGACAGGATGTAAATTTACATGAGATGAGGACTCTCAGACTAGTCCCAGAGGAGCCATAGGCTTCCTTAGGGCTCTGTGCACGCGTAAGAAGGAAAGCACAGTGATTCTCTGGAACTTACGTGCAAAAAGGAGAATGAAAAGACGCGTGTAGTAAGATACCGCTAAATGGGTGGTACCCACGTCTTCCAGTGAGAGTTTTGGACCTTGGCTGGAGGAAGGCCTTTGCCCTCTTGAATTAGCAGGATTTGGCTTCCTGCTGAGCCCTGAGCATGTCTCCTCAGCCACCAGCTCGAAGTTGTGGCTCTGAGTGCCTGGTCAGGAGCCAGGCTTCTCAGAGCCTGAATGACTGCCTTGGTGGCCCCCGTTAGGGACCGGTGGTGGTTGCCTGTGCCCTTCAGCATGCCGGGATTAGGGTTCTGCTAATGGTGGCGAAGGGTGACTGGTCCCCGGGCAACCCCTGAGCACAGTGCTTTTTCATGTCCAACCTGCCATGGACTGATAAACAGCAAAAATCAACACTCAGAAAAATGAAGTTACAAAGTGTAAAGTCCAAGTCCCATTTTTTCATCATTAGAGTCCGTGGACAAGATCCTGGCAATTGTTCTACAAGTTTCTGTATTCAGCACTTACCCCACAGAGGGTGGGGAAGACACAGACAGGGCCAGCTGTGGCCCAGGGACATCTGTTTGAGGACTACTACTCTTGACCTTAGAAGAGAGGGTTGGGACTTGGGTCCCCTTGGAGGTCCCACCCCACAACCGGGGTGGAGTGGCTGGTCAGTTCAGTCCAGGTGTTCCCAGACTTCGGCCCCTCTGGTGTTGAGAATTCTTCCCTGATGGTTTAGTAGCTTTGCTGCTTCTCGATGATTGGGACTCTGAACATGTTGATGAATCTTCAGGGCTTTCTCAAATTTCTTTGCAATTCCTTCTGTAAAGTGAGTTCCTGGATTGCCATTGAAAGGTGAGGTGTTCCAAACCTAGGGCTGGGGGCTTTTCGAAGTCTTTGTCTGTCAGGCATGGGGAGGCCTATGCACTTGGGTATCGCCTGCTCATCCAGAAAAGATACACATGGTCACTAGGACATACACGAACGTTTCTTTGTTGATAAAGTCAGTCCAACTATTGGTAGTTGTTTCCCAAGTGGGAGTACGAACTGCTTTTCTTTGTCTTGACAGCTTCTTCCATGTTCTGGGCTATAAATAGGCTGGCTTTTAAACGATACCATTCAGCTGTGGCAGGGTAAATATGGAGCTTACCAAACACATCCAAGTTCTAATGGCACCCCTACTTGTTTGGACGTATCATTCCATGAATTACATGAGGAAGAGGAGGGAGGAGCTCTTTGATGCTCCCGCACAACTTTCTGGAGAGTGCCAGTGAAGATCTGTGTACAAAACACCACCGCCACCACGTGTCCATCGGCAGAGGCTCTCCTCCGAATGTGGGTTGTGATCTGGCACAGGGTGAGGTCTGTAAGAGTTACCAAAGGAGGCCGGTCAGGGACAAAAGGGAGCAGAGGAAGGGAACAGAGGCATGGCCAAAGCCTGCTGTGCTGTAGAATGTTTTCAGGCTGGCCAAGGACAGCCATAGCAAGGGGAATGTGTGGACCACTTGACATTATAACTCTTCCAGAAGTGAGAGGCCTCACGTCTTTCCAGGGGTCCACAGTCATCCTTGAGATAATGGAAGTCAGTAGAAGTGTTGCAGACTTGTGAGAAATAAGAGAATCTCCTCAGGAAAGGGCTCCAAATCCAGCTCCCTGGGGCAGAATATAGAGATGGAAATGACCAACCTTCCCTACCTCATGCGAAGAGTATAATGGGCCTGTTGTGAATTTTATCTATTCATGTTAATGTTCATGGCATACACATATAGTCAATACCAATGAATATGCTTAAATGCCAGTGTGATTTGAAGCTTGAAAACTCTTTTTTATAGAATGATGTAAGACAATTATTATATAACATTTTAATGTGGGTGTTCTGGAGAACAAATATATTTATACATAGGGACATAGCGTTTTAATTTCTTTGGAAGTCTTTAGGTAAATCCAGACTCTTGGCTATTTATCTCAACATTCATTAGTCCAATGCCCCCAATTCAATTAGTGACTTTTTTTTTTTTTTGAGAGAGAGAGAGAGAGAAAGAGCTAGAGAGAGAGAGTGCAAGCTGGGGAGGGGCAGAGAGAGAGGAAGACACAGAATCAATCGGAAGCAGGCTTCAGGCTCTGAGCTGGCAGCACAGAGCCCGATGTGGGGCTCGAGCTCGTGAATCGCAAGATCATGACCTGGGCCGTTGTCAGACGCTCAACCGACTGAGCCACCCAGGCGCCCCTAGAAAATACATTTAAGAAACCATAAGTAGTTGATCCACTACTGCTGATATTAAGGATTTGTCAGAGAAGTAAAAACTCTACATGCTGTGTCCACATAGCTGAAATGAGTTACTCTACAGGGCCTTGTGATTTCTTTATTTATTTGATGTTTATTTTTAAGAGAGAGACAGTGTGAGCAGGGGAGGGGCAGAGAGAGAGGAAGATACAGAATCTGAAACAGGCTCCAGGCTCTGGGCTCGAACCCACGGACTCTGAGATCATGATCTGAGATGAAGTCGGATGCTTAACCGACTGAGCCACCCAGGTGCCCCAGGGCCTTGTGATTTTCAATATTGTGTGAGATTTACACAAGTTGATTGCTGAAGATCCAACCTTTAAAACCACAACAGTTTATATTATGCCACATGGTTCTAACCCATGGTTAGATTTATGAACACCTAGATATTAACTGAGATCATGGCACCCACCGACCTATAAGGAAAGGATGAGGGGTGTGAGAAGTTCCAGCCATTTTAGCCTCTTTGGAGAAAAGAAATTTTACATGAACTAAAATGCCATATTTGCAGTTTTTATTTACACTGAATAAAATCAGGAAAAAGACATGAAGCCACATTTTAAACCCTAAATCATAAAACAACTTAGTCTACTAGTTTTTCTTTATTGGGAGCATTAAGTCAATTTGGATTAAGATTTTAAATTGTTTTAGTTTGATTAATGAAGTAATTTTATAATGTTTTAAGTTTTAGTCAGATGTCTTTAGATTTAAACTTTTTAACCAGATCTTTAAAATGTATCTTTTTTAGGGGCGCCTGGGTGGCGCAGTCGGTTAAGCGTCCGACTTCAGCCAGGTCGCGATCTCGCGGTCCGTGAGTTCGAGCCCCGCGTCGGGCTCTGGGCTGATGGCTCGGAGCCTGGAGCCTGTTTCCGATTCTGTGTCTCCCTCTCTCTCTGCCCCTCCCCCGTTCATGCTCTGTCTCTCTCTGTCCCAAAAAATAAAATAAAAAACGTTGAAAAAAAAAATTAAAAATAAAATAAAATAAAATAAAATGTATCTTTTTTAAATTAAAAAAAACAAATAAATTATAAACCATAAAATGAAATAATAAAAATAAATAAAATGTATCTTTTTACCAAAAAAAAAAAATAATAATAATAATGAAGGTTATTCCCTCCCCACCATGGACTCTCTGCAATTAACTAACTGTGGCTCTATTGTGAATTGCACATCTTTGTAAAAAAAAAAAATTTAACTAGGTGCAGGCACTAAGGACAGTAAATAAAGTGACGGTTTCCATCTGAGTTTCTTAAAAAATTATAGAAATGCTATTTAAATTAATAGTTCATTGTTTTATATATTTTATGATCGTAGGGGCCGGACTTTATAAACCAGTTTGTTAATTGGGGGTTGTATTTGGAAGACACATCTGTCAGGCAGAGAATCATGTTAAGATTGGTTCACATAATATTTAATTTCTCTAGCATTTTTAATATATTTGTGCAAGCTAAGAATTTGTCACAGGTTTTGTTAGAAGAAGAAAAGGCAATCGTGGAGCTTGAAATTCATTCCTGCCCCCCCCCCCCCGAGGGTGTTTTTGTTTGTTAGTTTTGTTTATTTTTTTAAGGGATAGCACATTTCAAGCGTAAAGAATTTTTCACTGATTTCTTTTTTTTTTTTTAATTTTTTTTTTTTTAACCTTTATTTATTTTTGAGACCGAGAGAGACAGAGCATGAACAGGGGAGGGTTCTGAAACAGGCTCCAGGCTCTAAGCCATCAGCACAGAGCCCGACGCGGGGCTCAAACTCACGGACCGCGAGCTCACGACCTGAGCCGAAGTCAGACGCTTAACCGACTGAGCCACCCAGGCGCCCCACTGATTTCTTCATCTTTGGAGGATTCTTAGGCCTCTATTCGGAATTTAAGGAATGACGTGTTTGCCTTAAAACAACGAAATTAACAATCCGTTGGGAAATGTTTCCCTGCGGGGTCGGCAGCACTACCACACGCCGGGCGGCTTAAACCACAGAAATTTATTTCCTCACGATTCTGGAGGCTGGAGGTCCAGGACCGAGTTGCCAGGGGTTGTCCTCTCCCCTTGGCTGGTCAATGATTGCCTTCCTGCGTCTTCATGTGGCCTTCCCTCTGTGTGTCTGGGTCCTAATCATCTCCTCTTGTGAGGACGCCAGTCATACGGGATTAGAACCAACCCAATGGCGTCACTTTAAGTTACCTCTTTAAAAGAGGCCCCTCGCCCAACGTAGTCACTCTCCGAGGCCCTTGGAGCTCAAACTTGAACACGCTAACTTGGAGGGGACACAGGTCAGCTCATAAGACCTGGTTTTCTGCTCCTGGCCGTAGATTGTTATCCTCATTGAGAACTTTCTTCTGTCTAAGGTTAACCTCCCCCAGCCCACCACACAGATAATCTTTCAAACCTCGAGTCCTACTGTCACTTTGTCAAAAGCTTAGACTTGAGAGCATTTGCAGTTCTGGAAGACAGAACTGCAGTGTTTTTATCTCATCTGCTGCAGACTTCCCCGCTCACGCCATGTGACCCCCTAGTCTAAGACTCCAAGGCCACTGGTGGCACCACATTGACACAACTCACCTGAATGTATTTCTCTTCTTCCCTAGTGGCCCTGCAGACATTCAGCGGAAGTGGCTCATGACCTTTTGAGCAGGTTAGAGGCAAGTGAAGGAGGTAGGCATATACCCTCGAGACATACCCACAGGACCCTGCTGTCTACTGACTGGCTCATGATTTGGAGTCAGCGAGAAATCTGGGTCCTCAGCCCTTAGTTCTGAGCACTTCAGAGATGTGGCAAAAAGAAAGTGCCAGTGAGCTTATGGCTCAACAGACTTCCCAGCATTTTACCTTTTACCAAACAGCGGTGTTGATGTAAATATTGTTACCGGGGAGTGGGGGGCACCTGGATGGCTCATTCAGTTAAGCATCTGACTTTGGCTCAGGTCACCATCTCACAGTTCATGGGCTCAAGCCCCACGTCGGGCTCTGTGCTGACAGCTCAGAGCCCGGAGCCTGTTTCAGATTCTGTGTCTCCATCTCTCTCTCTGCCCCTTCCCCGCTCACGCTCTATCTTGCTCTCTCTCTCTCTCTCAAAAATAAATACTAATTTTTAAAAATATAAATATTGTTACCAGGGCAGACACATCTTTACAGAAGACAACCAATAAGATCTGTTGGCTTTTAAGAATCACAGGTTGTATTTTACGGGATATAGCAGTAATTTCTAATGTCTGATTGTCCAAAAGTCTCCTGGGTTCAACTAATACTTTCAAAAGCAGTTTTAATAACAAAAAGTTGACCAGAATTACATGCTTCACAGTGGTCTCCAATACTTCTCTGAACATTCTCCCGCTTCATCAGCAGTTATGAGCATTGTGGTTTCTAAGGCTAAACACTGGAATTTTATTAGTACTCAGTATTAAAACTTAATCCAGTATTAAACTGAGAAGCACAAACTTACAAATATGGGAAGAAAACAAAGAGAATACGGAGAGAATAATGTATCTGCAACAAGGGTTGGCAGACGATGGTCCACAGGCTAAATATGGCCCACCACCTCTTTCTGTAAATAAAGTTTTATTGGAACACAGCTATGCTCATTCATTTATGTATTGTTTATGGCTGCTTTCATGCTGCTCAGCAGAACTGAGTAGTTAAAACAGAGATCACATGACCTACAAAACCTAACCTATTTACTGTCTGACCCTTTACAGAAAAAGTTAGCTGACCTCTGATCTCCGACATAGAATGTCAGATGGATACAAGTGCCTTAACATAAAATTACTATGGTTTTGATTCTCCTTGTTTTTTCTTGTTCCACTGAATCTTCCAGATTAAAAGATGTGAACCCAGTGAGACTAATAGATTCCCTTTTGGTGTAAGTTATTTAGTGAATGATGTTTTGACTGGATTCCCTGTCTGTAGGTCACCCATATACTACCCATGGTTGTCATGTCATCGTCCCCCTAACCACTGATGGTGATCCAGGTCCCTGGATCCAAGATACCCTGGCACCTAATTCTCCAAGGCTACATTTCTGCCTGAGCAGGTGTTACATGCCTTTGGCTTTTGAGACATGTATGTATATTTTCCTTCTAACTCTGAAGACCCAGGAACTTAGATATCCTAAGATATCTATGTGTGTTTTTTCATCTAACTTGATGGACTGCTGTTCTTTCATGTTCTTGGGACCACAAAACTGTTAGGGAAGATAGCAACATGAGTGTGTAACATCACTCAAGTCTGTGTCTGATTCAGGCTCCTCGCTCAGATGAGGCCACACTTCTGACGGGGCTGAAGTCTGGGTTTCGGCTGATGGCAATTCCTCATCGTCTTTCTTGCATAAACCACGCTATGGTGATAAGCGTATAGCCATTGTTCATCATTTACTCCCGAAAACTGGAATGGAGCTGCAGACATCTGCCAGGCTCTCTGAATGAGAAGCCTTCTGGGATTTAAAAGCACCCGGCCCAACCTGGCCCGTTGTCTCAGCTAGACCTGATCTGCACCGGCAATTTCTTTAGCTTTCTTTAAATTTTCCAAACGTTGACTTCGTTTCTAAACTTTGTTTTCAAAGAAAACTTGGAAAGAAGTTGTAGGAGGTTACAAGAAGAAGCAGCAACATTCTTTACGTAGCCTGATTTGATCCGTTGATGTGATATTCTTTAGGTTGTATGGAGCAGGAGGTCATGCATGAACAGGGTTGAGAACCAGCCCAGTTGACTCCTGGCCAGCATCTGACCTGTCTAGCAGGGGGGAGGTACGCGGGGTGGTGGAGAAGAGCCTGCTGGTCCTGGGCATTCGGTGGGTCTGGAGAAGACCAGCTCAGCAGTCATGCGGGTCCAGGTTGGTCAAGAAAGCCCCGGCGAATCTTGGCCTGGCTGGTGAGCCCACTTTTGGAGAAAGCTGTTGGTTTGAGTGAATCCCCGAGAAGGGGAAGAGAAGACGATAGGGGATTGAGGGGAAGGGTGTGGATTACACCTACCTCGGAGGCTTGGTGGAGAGAGAAGGGAAGGAGAGTTGACGCTGGAGAGGCAAGTCAGGCAGAAAGCAGGGATGGCCCACGTGAGGAGGAAGGTGGGTGGAAGGCAGGGAGTGAGGCAGCGGCATCTGTGAACTGGTGAAATCACATGCTTGGGTTGGCTGCCTTGGGTTGATTGCAGGTCTGAGTGAGTACAGGTGGGGGTCTCTGCACTGGCTGGCTCCTTGGCCTTGGGCCTTCCCTTTGAAGCTCCAGATCTTCACCTAGGCAAGACAGATCCAAGAGTCTACGCTGATTTGGTATCACCCTTGGAACCTTAGCGACACAGTGGCTGTGTATTGGGGATCTTTTTTTTTTTTTTTAATTGCAGACAAAGTGAACTTTCTACGCTTGGCCGATCTCCTCAACATTCAGGTGGTCACCATCAACATCAGGAGACACCCACTGGAAGACTGGATGCCTCGGGTATACCGGTCATCTGCAAGCCTCTTGGTCCAGAGGATGGTTCAGCACAGGCAAGTGAGATGGGGCCAGTTTTCTCTCAAGTTACTTTCAAAATGGAGGCGTTTGCAAATGCTGTCTGGACTGAATACATTTCATTCTTGAAATTATAAATCAGCCCCCTGCTTGCTGCTTTTGGTTTCTCAGGGAGGCTTGCAAAGGGTTCTGGATGTGTTTATTCAAAAGGACAGGCTTCTGGATTATGCTTCCTTCTGCCCTATTTCCTAAGATGCCCAAGGGCCACAGACTAGATGTGCTGTCTGAGCCAGAAAAACTGACCGCTCTCTGAAATCAGAAGGTTCTAGCCTCATCTCGAGTGATTAGGAAGTTGATGTCAGATATGGCACTTTGACTTTGTAAAGTCTGTGGTAAGAACTCCTGAATTAGAGTCATTGGAATGGTCATCAAGAAGACCATCAATTCTTTTATTCTCAAGCAAATGGACTCCGGAAAGAGGCATTCATTGTGGTTGCAGATCGTATATTTCATATGCGTGGCACAGAGTAATCCGTATCATCAGAGGCTCGTCCTCTTGCTCTCTGAATTTAGTGTTTCATAGAAGAGAATGGTTCAGAAGTCCTTGAAAGTGTCTCAGCCTGTGACGCAGGCACCCCATATCCCTTTTCGCTGTCCATATTTGGTATTTATCAAAGCCCTTTATGTAGAGACTTCTTCCCATTACTCCCAGCCTTGAATTACTGATGTGTTTCATGTACTGGATGCTTGTGTGTTCACCTGAGGCATCCTGAGCTGGGTCCTGGGTCTAGAGCTTCACAGAGAACAGTGGGGTAGGAGCCCCTCTTGTCTTCCCAAGGGTCATCCTGTGTTCTCTGATGCACAGGGACAGGCACCTAAGCAAAGAGGCCTGCTCTGTAGTTGAAGAATCGGGTCAGAGCCCAGCTATCATACTTTTTCACCCATCTCCCCCCAGACTTGGTGAGGAGGATGGACATATCAGTCCCCTGGAAGGCTATGTGCCTTAGGGGTGAAGAAGCTTTCAGAAGCTTTCTTAGTTAAGGATGTTCATTTTCTAGGGACGAGTAGCAGAGGTGTAATGATCCCGTGCTGAGCCCTAAACCCTCTCCTTGCCCCAGTTCTGCCTAAGCTTTCACCTGATCCAGGGACTGTGCCCCCAGAGGGGAACCTGGAAAAAGCACGCCTCTATACCCCCTGCTTGCTGAGTCTTCATGCTCTCCTTGGCTGGAAGGGCTACACCAAGTATCAGGGTTGGCAGGTGAATTTCAGGACCCTGGCCGTGCCGGAACCTTTACTTACTTGAGTCACAAGTGTGCATGTGTGTGCGCGCGTGCATTGGCGGGACGGGGGTTGGGGGCATCTCGTATTCATCACATTGTTGGGAAACAAAGTAGCCCCTCTAAGGCTCTGAACATGCTCCTTTTATGGAAATGTGTGATGACGGGATCTCTTCTTTTCTTCCCTCGTGGCAGGATTTTTGTCTGGGTTTATGATGTCATCATTCTAATAAATGCCATATTCATTGCTCTGGATGAGAGAAACCCCTTCATTTCCTACGCAGAATGGCTTTTCCTTTCTCTCTACATTATTGAAATTCTCCTGAAACTGTACACATACGAGCCCAGAGCCTATTTTGACAGAAGGCAGTTCTGGAACTGGTGAGCATGTGTATTCTGGCGTGGCAGGGGGTGGAGGGGGCAGAGGCCCTGGGCGACGAAAGGGGGTTTTCTCTCAGTGTGCGGAATATCGTAGTTTTTCAAGCTCCAGCTGCCTGGTTTTGGCGCATCTTATAATGAAATCTTGGGGGGGGGGTGTGTGTGGAAACATCTGGTTCAGGCAAAGCTGTTATTTAGGATGTGAGTTTGAACTGACTCTAGCTAAAATGAGAATTGCAGATCATGACATCCTGGATTTGGAAAGGACCTTAGAACATCATACCCAATGAGGCAGTGCCTTCCATAGCTGCCTCAGCCCACTCCGTGGTCTTTTTATCAGAGAAGTTGGCAGATGTGGCTGGACAGTGAGACCGCCAGCAAGCTTTTTCCCACACTGGGTGTGTCACCTGTGGCCCTTTCTTCTCCAGGCTGTGTACCTCCTGGTCTTGAACTATCACCCACATGCTCTAGACCATCTCAGATGCACCGCGTGCATTGGCGGGGTTGGATCTTGGTGGTCACTGCTCTCGGTGCCAGGAAAGTCACTGGGGATGCACGTGTGGCCAAAGAGGAGCTAGTTATTCTCGTCCAGTGCTTTGGCACGGCTGTCCTTTGATACTTCTGTCAGGAAGAAAAGTGACGATGTGATGAATGTCCCCTTTAATTAAAAAGTTGCAATGTACCCAGTAAAATTAATACCAAGAAAAATTATGCCATGTATTCAGAAAATGTGTCCAAGTATTCTTGCAAGGACACGGTAAAACCTTGGACTGCGGGTAGCTTGTTCTGGAGTGTTCCGCAAGACGAGCAGACATTTCTGATAAATTTTAACTTGATAAACCAGCGACGTCTTGCAGTACGAGTAGTACATGACGCCGAACATCACGTGATCACGACTGAGCCAGTGGTTCTTGAATTTCACTTTGGTATCCAAGGGCTTTGGATTGCAAACATGTTTCCGGAATGAATTATGCTCACAAACCAAGGTTTTACTGTATATCATTATTTTGTAAGACAAAGTGATAGGACTTGGTTGATTGCCATGAATTCCCTTGGGTGGTTCATTGGAGCAGCCAGTGAATGATCATTGGATCATTCAAATGTAGTATTTCTTGTTTCATCTCCACTGTTATAAAAATTATGGAAATCAGTTTCATGGCCGGCTCATTGCTTCGCATGAGACCCGATTTAAAGTTTTCTTGGGATCAGTTGTGTCCTCACAGGCCCTTCCCTTGATCCTTCACCAACTTTGCTTCTGCACCATTAGGTTTGATACGCTGATCATCATCGCGGCCCTGGTGGCCACTGTGGCCAACACCACCATTCAGTCAGGTCAGTGCCACGGGCTCTCGGCTTCACCACCTCCTGGGATCGTGCATTCAATTGGTAGCCTTTGTTGAACATCCACTGTGCACCACTAAGGTGTTTGGGATGAGGCAGCGGAGATACAAGAGAATTCGTGAGAAAACGTTCCATGTTCTGAGAGGGATGGTAGCCTTGTTTGTGTTTCGCTGTAATTAGAGATTTCATTTGTATGCATCCATCATACCAGATAAGGATCTGGTCACCTCCTCTCCAAAACTGCCCTCAGTCTCATGGCTTAACCTCCATGTCCATCTTGGCCCCCTGCCCATCTCGGTCCCCTCCCGTGGTCCAGCTGTAGCCGGAACTCTGCATTGTCCCTTGCCCACTGCCCTCTTGTGTCTGCACACACATTCCACCACCATTGTGCACACTCCTTCCTGTGGACACAGAGGGGTTATTGAGAGATAGTGCAACAACTTCTTCTCCTTCTTCTCCCTCCTCCTTGTCCTCTTCCTCCCCTTCTCCTCCTCCTCCTCCTCCTCTCCCCCCTCCACCTACTCTCCCCCTCCTCCTCCTCTTTCTCCTCCTCTTTCTTCTTCTTCTTCTTCTTCTTCTTCTTCTTCTTCTTCTTCTTCTTCTTCTTCTTCTTCTCCTTCTCCTTCTATTTATTTATTTTAACAGGAGAGAGGGGGCCGAGAGAGAGGAAGACAGAGAATCCCAAGCGGGCTCTGTGCTGAGGGCCTCCCCAACGCAGGGCTCCGTCTAACAAACCGCGAGATTGTGACATGAGCTGAAATCAAGATGCAGACACTTAACCTACTTAACCACCCAGGTGCCCCAAGATAGTGCAGCCTCTTAACATAACTCTATGAAGTGAATATTGGGGAAGGAAGGGCTTGTTGAAATGTGTTCTGTAGAACCTGATCCACAGTCTTTCTTAAAGACGGTCTGACGTCTACACCTCCTCTCATGATTCTCTAGCTCTAGGGGTGGGAGGGCACGCCCGGTGTGGCTTTGGCGGGGGTGAGGGGGGGTGAGTGATTCCAGGAGCACTTACTTCCTCATTGCTCAGAGCCACTGCCCTGGTCTTGAAGCCGCATCTCTTCCCAGTACTTACGGGGTATCAGACCTCACTGAATAAAAGGGACGAGCCAGAGACACCCATAAAATGCAATGTTACGTGATGGTGGGGTTTCTTTTGTTTTTCCTAGCAAGAAAATACAACAGTCAGCAGATACTGGATATTGTGCTGATCTTGAGGATACTCCGGCTCTTAAGGATCATTGTCAGCATTCAGAGGTAAAGATGAGGCGACGTGCACTCTGGTGGTTCCCACACTGGAGCCGGCCGGAAACCCTTCCCGCCTCAGAACTATAGACGCACCCCGTTACGAAGCCGGAACGTAACCTGTACGGAGGACCTGGCGTTCGCTTGGGGCCGGGGGGGCAGTGGGGCAGGGAGGGAAGTCAGGATGGTGAAGAGCACCCACGTGGCAGCTCCCTGAGGGAGCTCTTGTCACCCACTTTCATCCCTGTGACCCCTTCCCTCAACTGAGCAGGCTGCACGGTGACAGAGTAACAGCGGCTCTGGTGGCAGCTAACGCTAACCTGAGTGTGCCCGCCGACAGCCCTCGATGTAGGGGCTTTTATCATCCTTTGTCCACAGGTGATGACGATGGAGCTCAGAGAGGTTGAATGGCTCCCCCAATGGTGCACAGCTAAGAAGGCAAACTCCTGACAGGATTTAAAGAACAGATCCAGGACTGGGGGAAGGGATATTGAACCAAACCCGCCAGCCTGGTGTCAGTTTTACTTTGCGGCTTCCCTTGGGCCACCTCTTGGTTTTATCCTAGGTTCCGGGTCATCGTGACGACCTTAATTAACATTGGGCCCACGATACTGACGTTCGGTGGACTCGTCTTGGTAAGTGGCTTGTCCTTGGTGCTGATCTACGTGAAGTAAGCGGTAAGATGCTCTTTCTTGGCAACTGTCCGTAAGCCTTATTTTAAGTGAGGAAAAGAAAGGGCGATTAAGCACACGAGACCCACTGGTTTCTAGTACTCCTTTTCTAGAATTATCCGCTGCCTGCAGACCCTGGGCATATGCCAGTTAAGGTACACCGGCGACTGGGATAGACACCAGAACTTCCGCAGCCTAACACAGTCACAGTTTCTTTCTCGCCCACGGTCTAGGTGGGTCTTCCTGGCTGGCAGGTGCTTCCCAGGGATGTAGGTTCCTTCCGGCTCATGGCTGTGTCCCCCCCCTCCCCGCCCCCACCCCCGCCCCAGACCTCAGATCCTTCTTCGTCCTGCTTGTGGCCTCAGACCCCACCTCAGGGAGGCCAGGGGGCTGGTGTCTCCCGCTCAGGAGAGATTCCGCACCGCGAAGGACGGAGCTCGGATACTGGTGGACACTCTTCTTTTTCGTTTCTGTTAGCACAGTGAGAAATCCTATTAGTACAGAAGAATGAAAGGTAGACTTCCAGTCATTTCTAGCCCCCACCTGCCTCTTTCCCAGATACGACCGTTATTCAATGTTTCTTGTTCCTCTTCCTAAATATCTCTATGTCTGCAACAAGCATACCACAGACATGCATGTCTGTGTCTAGTTTATTGTTCGGTCAAATGGAATGATCCACAAAAGGGTGCGCACCTTTCTTCCACCTCCTAACCTTGTCCCACGTCCTGGAGTTCACGTGTGTCCGTGTCGGCTCTGGGAGGGTTAAGGGTCCCACCGCAGAGGAGACTCGGGAGCACGTCTGACCAGCCCCTCTACTGACAGACCTCTGAGGTTGGTCTCCCCTTGTTGCCATCACAACTGACGTGGTGAGGGCCATTCTTGTACCTGCCCCTTAGTGTGCTTCTGTGCGCTGATCCGCTAGGTCAAGAGGGAGATGTGTTCAAACTTTGGACGGCTTGGTGGCCGGTTGCCTTCCCAGAGAGTGCTCCCTGTGTACCCCAACGACAGCGCGTGACAGCCTGTTTCTCCGCGCCCTTCGCACCCTAACCAGGGGTTCATCAAGCACTGCCCTGTTTTCCAGTCTGACAGGGGAGAAGATGGCACCGTGTTGCTTTGACGTGCGTGTCTTTCGCGTTTCATGAGGCTGAGCGCCTTCTCCGTGTTCTTTTGGACAGTTTTGCTTATCTTCCCGTGAGCAGCGTGTTCATATCTTTGGTCCATTCTTCTGTTAGTTCTTAAATATGATTTGCAGGAGTGTTTTGCCGATTAAGGAAATTGGCTATTGGCAAGTTGTTTATAGTGTAATTACTTTTCCTTCTCTGTCACTTGTGTTTTGAGTTTTTCTTTCTTACCTAAAAGCTTTTTGGGTTTTTTTTTTTTTTTTTTTTTTTTTTTTTTTGTAGATTTTGTATGTTTTGTTATTTGTCTATTTTGGGGCTGTATAAAAATTGACATTAATTATATAGCCATATTTGTTAGTCTTTTATTTTATAGTATCTCGTTTTTATGTCATGCTTAGTGGGGCCTTTCCCTACACACTTCTTTTCCCCCAGTTCCTTCATGGTTTGTTTTTTACATTTGACCCTTTCGACCCTTTGGAATTTATTTTGGTATAAAAAACAGGGTGAAGACACAACGTTACTATTTTCTTTTCCTGGGGGACCAACCATTATGTATTGAGTATTTAACCCACTAACTTGCTAGAAGCTTTGGTTCTGATGCATAAGCCCATGGGAGAGGTCACGGTGTGGTCCAGCTGGCTGTGTGTCCTCTGTCCCTCCACGGACAGCTCAGGCTTCTCCAGCAGAATAGCCGATCAGTCCGCCCCCTAACCCCCACCTCCACCCCCACCCTGACACTGCCTGGGACTCGGTTGGGGAGGGCAGCCCTTTCTGCTGGGCGCACGGACTAGCAATGTCCCCAGCGGGCCTCTCCAGCGCGCCCCTCGACCCGCGATTCTGCAGCTCGGTGCGCCCCCTGGTGACCAGTGCTGCCGTCCTAGGTGGTCTACTACGTGTTCGCTATCATCGGGATGGAAGCATTCCATGGCAAAGTCCGGTTCTCTGACCCGAATTTCACCAGTCCTGATGCTCTGGTGTGTGGGAACCCAGCCTTGAAAGATTCAGCATTTGCCCGAGACAGGTACTGCAAGAATAACTTCAACGACCTGGCCTCCTCGTTCATCGTGCTGATGGAGCTCACGGTGGTTAACCAGTGGCACAATATCCTTTCTGAGACGGACCCGGCTGCCTCACCGGGGCTTCTTGGGGTGGGGCAGGGGGGTGGCGCCGAAAGTGACTTCCAGGAGCATGGGGGGGGGGGGGCACCTGCCGAGTTCCCTGCAGGTTGACGTCCTTAGCCTCCTACTTCTCGCGGGCGGCTTTGCCCTCGTGACTCACCAGGCGGCAAAGCTGTACTTCATCGGCTTCCACATCGTGGTCGTCATTCTCATCGTTAAGTGAGTCTGCTCCCGCCACGCTGGCCGATTCCACATCTCCTCCCTGAGCACGTGTAACCGCTTTACCTCCCTTCTCCCGTGTTCCGTCCACCTGCTGTACGTTGTGGGTCGGCACTGGAAGGGAGGAGTCTTACTTGTGTCCACATTTGTGCCCTCGTTGCCTGCCAGTGCGGTGCACCTCTGTGCATAACACGCATCTCATAGTCTCAGAGGTTGTTGGGGTCAGAAGGACTCTGGGGTCCTGGCCGGTCCCCCTCCCCTCCCCCGCCCAGACCGAATCCCTTTAGAGCATCCCTGTGAATGCCGATCACCCTCGGCTCCAATCCGTCCTTCTGCTGGCTCCTTCGAGCCTCAGAGTCTGTTCCCTTGTACAGCTACGGTCCCTCCCTGTCCTTGCGCGGGTACAATGGAACTGTGTCCCCCGATACGGTCCCTTCGTTGGTTCCAGTTCTGGTCCTGGCTGCTCTTCCAGGAGGGAACTCGGCTCAGCTACTGTTTGACAGCTGCTGTGACACCCCACCACCACTCCACAGGGTTTCTGTTCCAGCGTCTGTTCATGCGTCACAACCTCTGGGTCTAGCTCCTTGGTTCCTCGTGGGACCCGGAGCTGAGTCCCCTTGATCACGGGAATGCTCTTCCAGAGAGGTTTCCCGACTGCCATACCCCTCGCACGGCGGTGCGCCTGCAGCCCCTGGGGTGACCTCCCGGCACCACACCGTCCTTGTCACATCAGGCCTGCTTTGACCAGCCACCACTTTACTGACTTTGGCTCAGGAACGACTCAAGAATCCTGGCCGAGGAGGGGAGGGGAAGAAACCCCGTGGGTGGCTCCGATCAGGCCTGCTTGTCCTTACACAGCCTGAATGGAACACGTAGTGGGAACAAGAGAGAAATGCCTCCCTGGGTGGCTCTTACAGAGGTTGCTGGAGCGCTGGGACCCGTCAGGGCCAACAGCGTGGAAGGCTGTAGGGACGTTCCTGGTCCTCTCCTCTCAAAAGTATGTGGGCGCCGTGGGCGCCCTGGGCTCCATCATCATCACTGTTAAGGCAGAAAAGGTGAAGGGTCTGAGATTCCTCCCTGCCTGCACGCCAGCAGGTCAATCCGCGCGTATATACCACGCGTACACACAGGTAGAAGGTACGGCACCTTGGGTCAGAGACAAAGACGCTGTATTACTCATGGCGAAAGCAGCGGCAGAGCAATATCCCGTGTCCGTTCCCCGAACCTTCGTCCACAATGAGCAGCGTGGTGAGCACCGCCTGGGGTGGGAATGCAGGAAGGAGCTCCAGAATGAGGAAACTGATCTTAGACAGGGCGGCTGGGGACCTGCCCATCCCCCCCCTCTGGAGAGGGAGAAAGGGACTTTAGTTTCACCTGGAGTGGAAGCAGGCCCCCAGGGAGGGCAAGGTGAGTCTTTGCTGCCCTGGGCTCTCTCTGTAGGGGAGGCGTTGTTGAGCTTTACATCCTGGAATGTCTCGGGGGACAAGCATTCCTGAGTCGGCTCTCCGTGCCTTTGCTCAGACAGCCCAGACTGTGCAGAAACTTGAGATATTCATAGAGAATTGTCTACCAACAAATACTTGGCCCAAGCTTCCCCTAGAAACAAACCCATTTTCTGTTTTAATATTCACTGTTTAAAGAGGTTATAAAAGAAGAATGGTTTTCCAAGTGAATGAAAGTTGTGCCCAATCCTCGAGAGATACTGTTTGTCATTCCTCCCTTCTGTGTTGTATTTTCTTTGCAACAATAGGCTGCCTTTTTATTTAGGCTCACACACTCTTTGGGTCCAGGCTTCCCTGTCACCTGGACCTCGGCTAACGCCCTCTACCTCTTCCTCTTTCCCAGTATTTTCATAGCATTCATCTTGGAGGCATTTTTTGTGGCATATTCCTTAGAGAAAAGTGAAGTAGAAACTGCTATCGAGAAGAAGATTCAAGAGCTCGGAGTGGGAATCCAAGAGTGAGTATTGTGTTCCCCTTCGTGTAGCTCACAGACCTTTAGAAGCAGACTGGCCACGTTTAATCTCTAAGTGTCTCGTGACACCCAGCCTGGTCCTGTGGGTCAGTTCTCCGGGACCTTCACTGTCCGGAGCCCTGGATGTGGTTGGACAGTAACACAGGGCCTCGGCTGGGAGGACACAGGCGGGACTCAGCTGAGGGACCTGACCCTGTTCATGTCTCTTCCTCCTTGAAGAGAAGAAATGCAGGACAGGAAGCTCGTTGATAACGTGGATGCTAAGGACAGTGGCTTTAGTGGGGACGATGGAGACAACAAAAGGAAGGACCTGAAAGGCTTGTACTTCAGAATTGCATCCAAAAGTAAGTTTTAAGGGTGCCTAGGAGGCTCAGTTGGTTAAGCATCTGACTCTTGATTTTGGCTCAGGTCATGATCTCACAGTTTGTGAGTTCGAGCTCCACGTCGGGCTCCACACTGCTATCGCAGATCCTCTCTCTCTGCCCGTCCCCTGCTTGTGCTCTCTTTCTCAAAATAAGTAAACTTGTTTTAAAAAAGTAAGTTTTAACCCAATGCAAAACTTCCTCCGATCCATGCTCCTCACTGCAGCCAGAAGGATGTTTTCCGAATGCAAATCTGACCTTCGGTGTCTTAAGGATAAAGACAAGGGCAAGGGGCGCCTGGGTGGCTCATTCTGCTGGGCGTCCAACTTTGGCTCAGGTCATGATCTCACGGTTCATGGGTTCGAGCCCCGCGACGGGCTCTGTGCTGACAGCTCAGAGCCTGGAGCCTGCTTCAGATTCTGTGTCTCCCTCTCTCTCTGCCCCTCCCCTGCTTGCCCTTTCTCTCTCTCAAGAATAAACATTAAAAAAATTAAAACAAAACCAAAAAGACAAGGTCCCTTGTCGTGGCCGCTGCAGCCCGTATGTATGCCTGGTCTCTCCTTCTCTTTCTCAGCCTTTCTTCCTTCCCTCTGTGACTCGCCATGCTGGCTGCATGCCATTGATCTTTGAGTGACTGTTTGGTCACCGTCTGTCTTCCTTGTAGACTCAAAGCTTCCCGTCGGGTGCAGGGCCATGTCTTCTTGCCCTCCGCTGTATCCCCAGGGCCTCACGATGTGCCCGGGACATGGGGGCCCTCAACACCTATTTCTTTAGCCATTTTATTCTCAGCGAATTAGCGGTTGGCTGAATAACCCACAGCAACCTGCGTGTCAGTTTGGTCTCTGGCCGAGGCGCGACCTCCGAGTGAGCAGCTCAGCATGGCCTGCGGGAGCCGTGGTGTGAGCAGGGCGCCCTTACTAGGCGTCACCCTCCCCCATCCTCCAGGGAGCACCTTCTCCTCGGGCTCTAGAGCTCTGGGTGGCTGAGGAGCGCAGTGGGGTCCGCACCAGCACAGATGAGTGGTTCTTTCCTGACTTTTTTATCCTTTCTTCCAAAGAGCGTTTGGCTAGCCATGCTTAGAGCGTCGTCTTCGACTCAGGGGCCATCCTTCCGGAAAGCCCAGCTCTGCCCGGGCCGAGTTTTCCCCTTCTGGCCCCAACATGTGCCAGTTCCGTGTGCCTTTCTCCCTCCTCCTAGAGTACAGGACCGTGGACGCCTTGCTGCAGCAGATGTTTGAGTCTGAAATTGCCCCAGAGGAGGAAGGCCCTTCGTTGGATGAGATTCTGAACTTTTCACCCGGTGACCTGTATCCCAAGAATCCCAATTTCGAAAACAGTGCGTGATCCTGGACCTTTAAGGGTGCACATGTGGAAACCAAGCTAGGCGGCCATCCCTTCTGGCTTATTCTATCTAGAGGTGATTTTCCCAGCCCAGGTCGCTCTGTGCTGTGACCAGCCTGCGCATCGGCCCCTCCTGCCCTGAGCCACCAGCTGAAAGGTGTGGAAAGGCTGCTTCCGAGTGCCCCGCCTGGGGTTGTTCTGAGGTCTGATCAGGGCAGTAAGGAGGGGGAAATCTTGGAAGAGATTTTGAGGGGCACTGATCATACACATGGACCTACCCGTGTGACATCCCTTCAGTGGGTGTGTAAAAGCTTTTCATTTATTTTTATGTGATATTTTGCGATTCTATTAAATCACATGCTACAGTGTTACGTGAATGAATTTTGAATATTTACATATGGTAAAGGAATATATCTAATATAGTAGCTTTTAGATGTGGTGTTTATTCAAAATGAAGAAAAACATGAATGCGAAAATAAAATTCTGTCACAGTTGCTTCCTTTTCCAGGGAAGGCTCTCAAAGCTTCTTTTTTTTTTTTTTTTTTTTAACGTTTATTTATTTTTGAGACAGAGAGAGACAGAGCATGAACAGGGGAGGGGCAAAGAGAAAGGGAGACACAGAATCTGAAACAGGCTCCAGGCTCTGAGTGGTCAGCACAGAGCCCGACGCGGGGCTCGAACTCTCGGACCGTGAGATCATGACCTGAGCCGAAGTCGTACGCTTAACCGACCGAGCCACCCAGGCGCCCCTCTCAAAGCTTCTTAATGTTTATTTTTAAGAGACAGAGACAGAACGTGAGGGGGGGAAGAGGCAGAGAGAGAGAGGGAAACACAGAAACTGAAGCAGGCTCTAGGCTCCGAGCTGTCAGCACAGAGCCCGACGCGGGGCTTGAACCTGTGAACCTGAGCCGAAGTCGGACGCTTCACTGACTGAGCCACCCAGGCGCCCCCCCTCAAAGCTTCTTTAATTACATTACAATGATAGCTAGCTTTTGAGTAAATCAGTCTCCGAGGTCACTTTCTCCAGCTGGAAGTCTCCCAGTGCGGTGATGTGCTCCTTCCGGGAAATTAAAAAGGATTTATCTTATTTATTAACCGAATTTCTAACTGTGGTAAAATACCCATCACATAAAAGTTACCATCCTAACCAAGTCTAAGCGTATATAGTTCGATAGTTTTAAGCATATTGACGCTGTTGTGCAACGGGTCTCCAGAACTTTTTGTCTTCCCAAATGGAACTGCAACCGGTCAAGGCCAACCCCCTCTTTCCACGCCCCCCTCCCCGCCCCGCCCCTGGAAACCACCATTCTGCCTTCCGTCTCCAGGACTCTGACCGTTGTGCCTTGCAAGTGCATTTGAGCGAGCGTAATCCTTTGTGAGTTGTCAGGGTATGACTCATTCTTCTGTACATTGTCACGGGCCCCACTATAAAGGGGCCCATGACCTGAGGTGCAGTGAGACCTGAGTCATGTGTCACGTCAGGGTGACATCTGACGCTGGCTGGGGAGGGATTTCTTTTCCTTGGTTCTGAGGGTGACCTCTGGTGTAGGAGCAGGGCCAAGGTTTCGGGCACCCACTCTGGGGCCAGGTCGCCCAGTGTCATACCCCGGCTCCCCACTGAGCGGGCTACTTCATCTCTTTGTGCCCCGTTTGCTCACGTGCACTTGGGGTAAATGGTACCTCCGTCCCAGGAGTGTAGGAGTGAAGGAGGATGAGGACCAGTGGCACCCCGACCCAGCCGCTTCAGCGTTTGCTCTTACAGATTGCTGTTCCTGGTTTAAAGCCATGCCTGGGGTCCGGCATTGGTGCTTTAGAATTTTCTTACCATGACGCACCCCAGGAGGTGGGGCATTGCTGACCCCTCTGAGGGGATTTATGGAGCCCTCCCATCCTCCGGATTGCTCCTATTTCTTTGTATACCTAACATTTATTGTGATGTAAAGTATGACACTAAATGTATCGAGTGACAATTTCTTTAACTTGAAAACATGCTGGGCGTTTTTCAATTACAAACTATGCAGTCATTGTAAAAAAAAAAAACCCAAAAAACAACTCAATGCCGAAATACAGTAAAAAGACAAAAGTTGCTCTTTCTTCTTCCTTCTCCTGACACCCACCTCCCCTTCATTCTTGCACTGACAATCGGACACCCCCCTTCCCAGTGGTGGTGCTGGCTGAGTTTGTTGTGTATCCTTCTGGAAACAGATCTACCCATTTACAGTCATGTGTATCATGCATATGAATATAGGGTATACGGCTGACCCTTGAGCAACATGAGGGGGTAGGGTTGCAAGTCTGCATAAACTTTTGACTCCCCGCCCCCCACCCCCCCAGGACCAGACTTTGCTAATAGCCTACTGTTGACCAGAAAAGCCTTACCAATAACATAAACAGTTGATTAACATGCAATTCACATGCTATGTGTATTATATACTATATTCTTACAATAAAGTAAGCTAGAGAAAAGAAAATGTTAAGGAAGTCATAAGGAAGGGGTGCCTGGCTGACTCAGTGGGTGGAGCATGAGACTCTTGATCTCCGGGTCATGAGTTCGAGGCCCACATTGGGTGTAGAGGTTAAGTAAATAAATTAAAAACAAAAGAAAGTCATACGTAAAATACATTTACAGTACTATACTGTAATTATAAAAAAAAATCTGCTTATGTGTGTACCTGCATAGTTCAAACTCATGTTATTCAAGGGCCAAAGGTAATTGCATTTCTTATTCTAAGAGGGATGTCATGACGTTTTTCCTACGTATTATTCAAGAATCTTTTTTTTACTTACCAGTGTTTTTTATTGAGATACGTGTGTGTTTGTATATATGCACACACAAAACGCTATCAAGTGTTCTGTACCATCAGCATTTCGTGATTCATTGAAAGCTTTACTTATTCATAGACCTATACATTGTTCCACGTGTTCAACATTAAACGGTAACAGAGTAAACCTTGTCACGTAATTTTCTTCATGTGTGACTCCCTTGGGCCGGAGAGACTGGATCCCGGTACTATGGACATGCAGCAGCCCCCATGGCCACCAGGGGGCCCCCACGGCCCCCCGCCTCCGTGAACAGTCTCAGAGCAAGGGGAACAGGAAGGAGTTGTGGCTGTGATTGACATCTTTCTCCAGGTCTGTCTTCTGCCTTTCAGTGAACTTGTCACCCCCACGTTTTGTCCCAGCTGTACGCTTCATTCCTGTCTCCTTGGCAGGGGGACGGGACGACATGACTGATCAGACCTGCGGGCCGTGAGCCCAACTGGGGCCTGCACCTCACAGGTCTTGCCCTGGGGAGCAGTCTCTGTGTCTTCTCCACCACTGAGAATGGCAGCAATTCGAACATCCTGGAAGCCTTCTGTGGAGGATGGCAGGGTCAGTGCCCGCATGGGATCGCTTACCCCCAGACTGTAACAGGAGCTTGAAATCACTTGTTTCCTCTAAACTGTGTGTGCGGGTTTTCCGTTACAGCACCTTGGCCTGCCTGTAGCCTACCCAGCCCAGAAATGGGTTTGTCTGAAACATTCTGGAATGGAGCCGACGGACAGGTGGACTGACTTGAGGGATCAGGGAAATGGACGACCAAGGACGCTGACCTCCTGGGATGAATGGCAGAAAAAGGTGTGAGTGATAGCTTTGCAGGTGAACTTACACTGGGCCAAATGCCCGGCTCTTCAGGGGCTCTTACTTCTGATAGGCAGGAGTTATGCTTGTAGTTCCTTCACGTCTTAGGAAAAGTAAATTTTAGAATCGTTGCGTTAGACCACAGATAAAATCCAGAGGGAAAGGGCACTGGTAACAGTAATCTCCGAACTTCCTATGTGAGCAGATTTTTTCTTAGAATGTGGAGCGTGGGGCCAAGAATGAGTAGGAAATGCCTGGACCCAAGATAGATATTAAATTGGAATCTATGCCGAGTCTAGCCAAAGTTTGAGCACTTGGGATTACTTGCACCCCTGCTCAGCTTTTCAGGAGACACAGATATTGAATAAGACCCAGCCCCGTCCTCAGGGAAACTTCGGTCTCATTAGCGGAGTGAGCCCGAAGTTTCCTCCCTCCCAGAGCTGACTTCGGATGCCTCATCCATTTCAGTTGCCCTTTTAGATGCACAGCTTGTTTTCTTGTGCAGGTAAACAGTGCATGTGTGCGTGTGTGTGTGCGCAATCCAGACAACTGATTTATAATTAAATGAAGACGGTTGCTATCGTTTGTACTAGGTAATGGACAAAACAAAACGAAAACTATTTGGCTGAAGTGCTTAAAGTAGCTTACTTGGTACAGATCGAGCCTTTCTCCCTGGAGACAAGGCCATTGCTAGGAAATCAGACTGTGAAGTTTATTTAAGTAAAGCCCTTGGCATAGATCAGACACCAGATGGGCGACAGCAGTGCTGAGATGACACTGTGGTCAGGTCAAGGTTGTTGGTGCAAATAGCATGGACGATATTTGGAGTGTGAGAGAAGCTGACAACCCAGTAACAGCAAATGGGTGGATGGGAACAAAGGACAAGTCAGTAGGGGCTGGACGCCAGCGTGCCTGGGTGGCTCGGTTGAGCGTCCACTTTGGCTCAGGTCATGATTCACAAGTCGTGGTTCACAAGTTCCAGCCCAGCATCAAGCTCTAGGCTGACAGCTCAGAGCCTGGAGCCTGCTTCGGATTCTGTGTCTCCCTCTCTCTCTGCCCCTCCTGCTCACACTCTTGTCAATCTCTCTCTCAAAAACAAACATTAAAAAAAGTTTTCTTTAAATGGGGGCTGGACACCAAGTGTCCTCCCTGCCTAAGACTGAAGGCACCCACAGCGGCCTTTCCCAGATGGACACATTTCACTCTTAGTTTAGTAAACAACACCCTTATCTTTTCTTGTCTTGTTTTCCTTTGAAAACAGCCACTTTTGAAAGAAAAAAAAAAAAAAAAAAAACAAACCACAATCTTGGTTTATCAGTGCTCGGTTATTTTGACACTTTCAGAATAAATGTAATTTTAGTTTGTTTGAGGAGGTCTGTCCCTTTTCAGCTTCCTTCCAGATTGAGTGTGTAATCAGTCATGTAGATTACATTTTTTATTTTCAAAATAAAGCATATTTTGGGATCCCATTCTATTAATTCATCCTGCAGACACATTTGCACATGCACTCAACTTTTTTGTAGCAATAAAATGGTGAAACCAATGATCTGTAAATAGAGGACTGGTTAAATCAATAAATTCACACAGAGGAATGGCAGAGAGCTGGACCAATACAGATGGGAAGATGGGCAAGAAAAAAGTGTCCTAATACATTGTGCGAGAAGAGATGGATGGATACTTCTTCAACGCGACTAAAAACCCCTACCACAGGGCAGCATCGTGAGCTCACTGGATAAACATAAGAGCTCCCGCTAAAGCAGGAGGCCGGGCTGCCCAGCGTCACCACTGTTTCGCCCTTTCCTAGTGGTCCTAGGCCAGCGAGAGAAAAATCACCAGCGAAAAATTGGGAAAGACATAAACATGATTTTCATACGGGGCGCCTGGGTGGCTGAGTTGGTTAAACGTCCGACTTCGGCTCAGGTCGTGATCTTATTGTTTTGTGGGTTCAAGCCCCACGTTGGGCTGTCTGCTGACAGTTCAGAGTCTGGAGCCTGCTTCTAATTCTGTTTCCCTCTCTCTCTGCCCTTCCCCCACTTGCGCACTGTCTCTCAAATATAAATAAACGTTAAAAAATTAAAAAAACCCATGATTTTCATAGTGATGACCAGTTACTGGGAAACTTCAAACGAACCATCTGAAAAGCTTTTTACAGAAACCAATAGGGTTCAGATGCTCAAACTACGACCTAGACAAAAATAGGAAACTAGATCTGATTTAAGCAGCCAAAAGCTTAGTCTTAAGTATTTATTTTAAATATTTTTAAATGTTTATTTATTTATTTATATTGTGAGAGAGCGTGAGCAGGGGAGGGGCAGGAGAGAGAAAGGAGAGACAGAATTCCAAGCAGGCTCCATGCCATCAGTGCAGAGCCTGACGTGGGGCTCGACTCCCTAACCGTGAGATCGGGGCCTGAGCCGAAACCGAGAGTGGGATGCTTAACTGACTGAGCCACCCAGGCGTCCCTAGTCTTAAGTATTTAAATGAGTACTAGTATCGAAAAATGAGAGCACTTTTTTTGTATTTCTCAACTGAGAATGGCATTTTGAGACACAAAAGCCAAAAAAGGCCATTTGAAACTTTATAAATCAGAGTATAAAACAAACATTTCTTAAATTCGTGGAAACAGGGGCGCCTGGGTGGTGGCTCAGCGGGTTGAGCGTCTGACTTCAACTCGGGTCATGATCTCGCGGTCTGTGAGTTCGAGCCCTGCATCGGGCTCTGTGCTGACAGCTCGGAGCCTGGAGCCTGCTTCGGATTCTGTGTCTCCCTCTCTCTCTGCCCCATCCCCACTCATGCTCTGTCCCTCTCTGTCTTAAAGATAAATAAAACATTAAAAAAAAAAACTTAAAAAAAAAATTCATGGAAACAGAAATCTTGAGTTCCGAGACAGATGACAAAGTGGGACAAATATTTGTACCTCACATACAAGGGACTCCTTCAGGTTCACCTGAAAAAGATCAAAATGGAAAGGGGACAAAGACTAGAGAGTTCACAGAAGAAGAACACACATAGCGCTTGAATATATTTGGCCTAATTTCAGAAGAGAATGCAAATGGACAGAGTAAGGAGATACCATTTTTTCCATGTCAGAGCAGCGTATGTGGAGAGCCTGATCCGTGCTTTTAGCGCAGGCGTAGCGGAACAGATGTTCATTCGTGCTGGCGCAGCCTGTATGGGGGCTATTTGCAGATCCTGACACAAAAGTTTAAATGCATTCACCTCTGACCCAGCGATTTCGTTTCTAGGAATTTACAGATACATCATATAACGAAAATATTATACAGTCCTTAACAAAAATGAGACCATCCTCTATGTAGTAAATATTCTATATATTAAATTTAAAAAACCATAATTATGCTAGTTAAATATGAAAAGTGTACAGAAATAGGCTAAGAATCATTTTGGGAAAGATTTAAAAGTGGGTCATGGCTGCTTCTGGAATGGGGTACCTGCTGGGTGGGAGTAAGGGAGGAGGCGGTTCACTGTGCTCCTGAATTGGGAGTTGCCTCAACTTTCTTTACATCATAATGCTAAGGAAAGAAGGAGGAAGGCCTGGAGGAAGGCTGTTCAGTTCAGTTTATAAGACCCTTCCAGCTTTAAATGTCAAAAAATGCTAAGTTGCCTGTTATACAGCTTATGAGACTATTTTCAAGATGGGGGATACTCTTTTGAATGGTACTTTCCAAAAAAAAAAAAAAAAAAAAAAAAAAAGGAAGAAGCTTAAGATTTATAACCGTAATATTTCCTATGGACAGCACTGAAGAACAGGTACAATAAAGAACGGTCAAATTCTATCCATAAAAATTTGAAGTCCTTTGAATATCATTTGAAAAATTTTATCTATTTTATACAAATATAAACCCTCAACTTAGTAAAAAGCTGTCTTGCTTTTTGGCTTTTTGGCTAAAGTGAACAGGTTGGTATTAAAAGTGACTTCAGGGAATGTTCACATCCAACTTATTTTCATGAAGGCTTGCATTTCAAGTGCCACCTGCCCCATCAGCCTGCTATACTTTGTTGAACTATTTGTAATGACTAGGTCACATGGACATATGTTGTAGACTTTATTTTTAAGAAATATTGACATAAACAACAAGTGTGGAAAACATCAAGGGTCAAAGTGAGTACGCGAGCATTTACAAAGTGATTTTTAGGGAATGTCCGAATTTTATTTTCGAGAACGCTTATATTCTAAGAGCAGTACGATCAGCCTGTTACGTAGGGTCTTAATCTTGTTTGTATAGTGTTGTTGAAATATTTTCCTCAGCTTTTGCCTTAACAGATCCAAAGATGGAAGATGATGACAATCTGGAATATTCAACATGATGTGAAAAAATTCACTCCACATATCCAGATGAGGAAGCCTGGAGAGACAACGCATGGATACAAGATAAAATGTAGTGTGCAACACGTGGGGCCACCTCACTCCTGCCTCTGGCTTCTACATGCTCGGACGGCTGAATAGAACTTCATCTAAACACATTATAATGCATCAAGAATTGGAATCTATTATAGGTAAGAGAAACTGAAGATCTAATTAAATGTACACACCTTGCTCCAAAAACATGACTTAAGTAGCTTAGAAATAATAGCTCTTCAGTGGAGAACTGTCTGTCGGTCTGTCTATCTATCTATCTATCTATCTATCTATCTATCTATCTATCTATCTATCTATGAAAATCGATCTGCTTTCCGCTAGCATTATATACCATACTCCCAGAATCTGCCAATCTGGCCGAATGGTTCTGATGGGCCTAACTGCGTATGTGCCGGGACCAGGTAGGCAGGCTGGACTACCCAGAATAGAGTTCAGATTCAGAGTTCCAACTACTGTGATCATTAAAATTAACTGTGAAAACCCCACAGCATGGAGAGAAGGCACTGGGGAAAAAGCAGAATACAACTAGATTTGAGTTTCAGACAGAATATTCAGCCCATTACTATCAGGCCTGCTGAGGGTTAAGATTTTTCTCTACACTGGTGGTCAGAGACAGAAGCCTTCTGAATAACCCTCTGGTCCTTTGATTATGAGCGAGAGAAGGAATAGAGTATTTACTAAATTTGATGACTCATTATGCAGAATAAACCATAGCTATAAGTTTTCCTTCAGGGCCTGGATCTAATCTTACTTATAAACTGGCACTACATTTTGTAAAATTACCACCAACTACTTTTGTATTTTTGGTCGGGCTGTGTGGGTGTGGGTGGGAGGGCTGGGGGAGTCCCAGCTTAAATTTATTCAAGATAAACATGTGAAACTCCATTACACTTTTGCACGCTAAAGGCAAGTGTCCTTTCCTGCGTATGTTTTTATACCTCAAAAAAAGTTAAGAGAAGTTTAACTGATATAGTGAACCTGCATGTACCAAATCCTTGAACATTATTATAGCTTATTCATGTGACACTATTAAGAGAGCCATCCATGTTCCCAGAAAGAGCTCTAGTCTAGTCATTAATTTTCACTATGATTTTATAGATGAGAAAACAATCTTACAAAAACTACAGTCACAGAGAGATAGGACCTAAAAGCCTATCCTGTGACAGACAGCTGCCTCATCATATGACTTCATAATTTACAGAGCACTTTCACGTACATGATTTCCTTTGCTTCTTATGAGAAACATCTTAGGAGGGGCGCCTGGATGGCTCAGTTGGTTAAGTGTCCGACTTGGGCTCAGGTCATGATCTTGCAGTTCGTGTGTTCGAGCTCAGAGCCTGGAGCCTGCTCTTCTGTGTCTCCCCCTCTCTCTCTCTGCCCTTTCCCTGCTTACACTCTGTCTCTCTCCCTCTCAAAAATAAACAAACATTAAAAAAAAGTTAAAAAAAAAACCAACATCTTAGGAAAGTACGCTCGGCATTATTCTCATTTACAAACGCGAGAAAACCAGCAAAAGCTTGAGGCTCAGTGACACCAGGTGGTCTCTCTAAAGGGTAAAGAGGAACATCTGAGGGCGTACAGGATGCTGACCGTGTGGCCAGGAGCTTTCACTGGAGGACATCGGCTGCCCCACACTGTCTGGGATCCAGGAACAGCAGCAGCGGGGCTTTGTACCCTGCTCACTGGGCCCCGCGTCCAGGACTGTGCTGCCTCACCGCACCTCCCAAGGCAGGGCTTTTCCACGCAGCGGCAGAGATCTGTTCTCCACCAGATGAACCCAACATTCCACCATGCGTGGTCTTTCACTGTGGCACCAACGCGAATACTCACCTCCTAAAAAGACCTTCGGGCTTCCAAACTCCTCCTTCGTTTTTCACTTTCATGTAAGTGCCAAAAAGCATGCAGTACACTGTTGCGGCCACTCCAAAGTAATCAAGCTACAAAGGAAACGTAAGGCACGTGTGACTAAAATAGTCACGCGCACAAGAGTACATGAAGAGGTCTCTCTAACTTACGCAGCAAGTAGATAACCACAGGCTTTTACTTTTAAGTAATTTTGGAAGAAATAAATAAATAGCTATTCAAACCCCCACCAAAATGCCCTGGTGAGTAATGCCTGTGTGGGCTTTGCTGGAGGCCTCCCGGCCACCGCCTCTTGAGGCAGCCCCTGGGAAAGCCGTTCTCCTTGAGCCACTGTGTGCTTCTCAAGTCCTCCGTTCTGTCTAGGGGCAAACGCAGTGCTCCAGCCTGTCTTCCACACGGGCAGCCTGGAGTCTTCCCACCTCCCTCCCCTGCGGCTCTGGTGGCTGGTCTCCACCTGCCCTCCGAAGCCTCTCGCCATGGAATATGTGTGCAACTGAAATCACTTGAGCATGGTCTTAACTCCCAGCACAGGAGAGGATGAGACCGGCTCAAACTAACTACAGCCCCAAGTTCATTTGTAAAATATAGTAAGTATGATAAAGGAATCAATTCTCAACTCTCTCACTTCAGATCTGTACCTGGTAGTTCCATGGTTTGTTGCTGAGCATCTCAATACACTGAAAACCAGACGTTTCACACCTTGCTGTAAATGTAGTTCCTTTCGGAAAAAGTTTCATATCTATACTCTGCCCCAGGTCAATCAATGCCAAGCCAGCAGATATATCATCATCGTCACCATCCTGTTCCAAAAATCTATATTAAACACAAACAAGGGCCAGGCGGCATGAGCACAAATAATGGAAGGCTGCCGGGAAACAGAACTGCATTGAAAGTGCAACACTTGCCTGTTTCCAAGTATGAAATTATCTGGCTTAATGTCTCCATGAATAATTTCACAGCTGTGCACTTGTTCGATCATGTAGAGCATTCTGAGCGCAAAAGAGAGGACTAGAGCTTGAGGCATCACCTTTTCAGGGGTATTTTTATAGAGATTGATTGCATTCTAGAAACAACAGAGAGTGGAATCCCGAATTGGTTGCACAGGATTAATGAGATTAATGAAACAATCCCACCTGCCACTCCGACAGAAGCTCCAACCGCAAAAGGTCCGAGCAGGGCACAGGCCAAAAACGTACTTCCAAATCATGTTCACATCAAATTCACTCACCAGCAACGTGCCATAGCTGTAGAGATCGCCTACCAACACACTGCCATTCTGGAATAAGTGGGCGGAATAGAATTTGATGAACATGTGTCGCGTGTTTGGCTTTAGTCGCTCCATCAGCTGGGTCCCGATGTAGAATTCCCAGGGGTTGGCAGGCTTCTGGACCTGCAAGTCAGGTATGTGACATTCACATCCAGTCTCACATTCTGGAAAATGACAGCCAGAAAGCAACGTGTACCCCAACAAACGATGTGGGGTAGAAGGTGATGACAGGCTACGGACTGTTGCCGAAGCATGGGGTCTGCTGTGAGGTCATTTGTGGCAAGGCCCTCCCGAATCCTTGCTGGACAGTTTATGTTTCTTAATTGTGGACTACAGACCCAAACGAAGTCACTGTTGTCTCGAGAGAGAAAAAAGGGGGCTGATGAAATCAAGTCCTAAAATTCATTTGTACACTACACAAAAAACTGCTCAGATTATTTACCTTTAAAATTTTTTTTTTTTTTTTTCAACGTTTATTTATTTTTGGGACAGAGAGAGACAGAGCATGAACGGGGGAGAGGCAGAGAGAGAGGGAGACACAGAATCGGAAACAGGCTCCAGGCTCTGAGCTATCAGCCCAGAGCCCGACGCGGGGCTCAAACTCACGGACCGCGAGATCGTGACCTGGCTGAAGTCGGACGCTTAACCGACTGCGCCACCCAGGCGCCCCCAGATTATTTACCTTTAAAACGAACTTCTGTTTATTTTTGGCATCGTTCATATCTCCATGGGTAACTTCATAGACTTGGGCAAAGGCCCCTTCTCCAAGAAGGTGATCGACGTAGACCAGCAAAGAACCTTAGAAGACAGATGTGTCAAAGTGGGGAAAAAAAAGGTTCAAAACATCATTTTTGGTAAATTGTGTATTTGTAGAATTTTCTTGGCGCTTGTTTGCCTTCATACATAAAAATGGATATAGCTCCCTCAGGAAATGTTTTCCTTGCGTTAAACAAAAGTTAAACACCTGCCACAAAACAGCCTCCCTTTTTACATGGCATGTGGGGGGACCAAAGGCAGCACTGCTGGGCGCCGGGCCTGCCACTTTACGGCAGGAGCGGGCAGACATCCTCTCTTTGCCAATATTCTCAGGTTTAAAGGGGTGATACCTGCACTGCGTCCTTGGCAAGACTGCTGATCCTGTAAAGTGCTGAACAAAGCTCTACGTACACCTTTGAAAAACGCCAAGTGTTTTACACTGGGACACAAAGCGCAGAGTATAACTGTACCAATATTTCTCATAGAATACTTAACATTTTTTTATTAAAGTAAAAATTTTATTTTAGATAGTTTTCAATTTACAGAAAAGCTGCAAAGATAGTACAGTTTGTTTGCTCTGCATCCAGTTTCCTCTATTGTTAACTTTCTTTTCTTTTCTGTATTTTTTTTTAACATTTATTTATTACTGAGAGACAGAGCATGAGCAGGGGAGGGGCAGAGAGAGGAGGAGACACAGAATCCAAAGCAGGCTCCAGGCTCTGAGCTGTTAGCACAGAGCCCGACGTGGGGTTTGAACTCACAAACCACGAGATCATGACCTGAGCCAAAGTTGGACACTTAAAACTGACTGAGCCACCCAGGCGCCCCTATTGTGAACTTTCCTTTTTTTTTTTTGAAAAAATTTTTAAACATTTATTTATTTTTGAGAGACAAAGCATGAGTGAGGAAGGGGCAGAGAGAGAGGGAGAAACAGAATCCGAAGCAGGCTCCAGGCTCCGAGCTGTCAGCACAGAGCCCAACGCGGGGCACAAACCCACGAACTGTGAGACCATGGCCTGAGCCGAAGCCGGACGCTTAACTGACTGAGCCACTCAGGCTCAGTTATTGTTAACATTTGTTACATTGTTAACATTTGTTAACATTGTTAACATTTGTTAACATTGTTAACATTTGTTACAAATACAGAACCCACACTGGTATGTTACTAAGCCCAAGCCTATCCGGATTTCACTAGTTTTTCCTTAATGTTCCAGGACAAATACATCAAATCTCCTCAGCCTCTGACAGGCTGTGACAGCTTCCAACTTTTGGTTTTAGATGACCATGACACTTCCAAGGAGTACTGGTCAGGTGAATTGTAGAATGTCCCTCAAATTGGATCGGTCTTGCTATTTTTCTAACACTGGGGTTACTACTGGTTTGAGGAGAGACTACCAAGGTAAAGTTGCAATAGATTTTCAAAGTAATTTTAAAAAAATCCACATGTTCAAAATCAAATATACAAGAGCAGACTTCCAGTTTCTAATGTGGCACTTTCAGGAACTTGGAAGTCATCACTCCACTCCCCACAATAAAAAAAGAAAAAGCTACACAAACCGAAAATCGACAACTCATGTAAGAGCCATTAAAGAACTGAGGTCACAGGGCACACTGCTGCCCCCACTGGTGGATACATAGAATAACAGCTTGCCAGAGCATAAGCCCAGGAGCAGAAAGCACCCCTGGAGCCAGTAGCTGGGGGATTACAGTACAACTAATGTCTCAGACCTTATTTAAGAACAAGTCTCAGGGTGCCTGGGTGGCTCAGTCGGTTCAGGGTCCAACTTCCGCTCAGGTCCTGATCCAATAATTTGTGAGCTCAAGCCCTCAGTGCTAACAGCACTGAACCTGGAGCCCACTTCAAGTTCTGTGTCTCCCTCTCTCTCTGCCCCTCCCCTGCTCACATTCTGTCTGTCTCTCTCTCTGTCTCTCAGAAACAAACAAAACATTAAAAAAAAAAAAAAAAAAAAAAAAGAACAAGCCTCAGGGGAAACCCAAAGCCAACAGGGGAGACAGAAATAAGGCCACAAATGGGAACTTTAGTCTCTATGGTGGCAACAAACAGTAAAGGCAGCCTCATCTCAAGACAGAGAAGCATAAATCTTACACCAAAGGCCTATTTTATCTCAGTACTTCAGGTCTGGCTGCTAACAAAAATTACAAGCATACACAGCTTGAAGACACAGGGCAAGTATCAGAGCCAGACAAACATACAGCAAAGATTTTGCAATTATAAGAACAGGAACTTTGTTTAAAAATTGTGATTAATATGCTAAGTTGTAATGAAAAAAAGAGATAATATGCAAGAACAGATGGGAAATACAAGCAAATGGAAACTCTGAGAAGGAATCAAAAGGAAGTAAGTGCTAGAAATAAAAAAAAAAATACCCCACTTATAACAGAAATAAAGACTGTTTTTGATGGGCTCATCAATAGGCTGTACATGGCTGGGAAAAGAATCAGTCAGCTTGCAGGTATGTCGACAGAAACTTCCAAACGTGATTTGCAAAGAAAAAAAAAATTAAAAGATAGAAAAGAATGTTCAAGAATTGTGGGACAATTACAATAGGTGTAACAGATGTGTAATGGGAATATTAGCAGGCAGAAGAAAAAGAGGAGGAGACAAAATATTTAGAGTTATAATGGCTGAGAAATTCCCAAAATTAATGACAGACACTAAATTAGGGATCTAGGAATCTCAGAGAACACAAGGCAGGAAAAATACCAAAAAGTCTACACCTAGACAGGTTGTATTCAAACTGCAGAAAATCACATAAGGAGGAAATAGTGAAAGAAGCCAGAGGGACAAAACCATCTACCTACAGAACAGCAAGGATAAGACTTACATGGACTTCTCTTTGGAGAGCACGCAAGCAAGAAGAGAGTGGAGTGAGTGTTGAAAGAAAAACCTCCAAATCAAAAATTCTGTATCCAGTGACATTATCCCTCCAAAAGTGAAGAAATAAAGGCTTGCTTACACTGTGATTAAAGGAATGTGTCACCAGCAAACCTGCCTTGCAAGCAATGTTAAAAGAAGTTTTTCAGACAGAAGGAAGAGGAAATACGTCAGAAACTCAGATCAGAAGAGTGTAGGAAAAGGAGTAAATGAAGATAAAAGAAAATCTTTTATTTTTCTTATTCTTAGTGGGTCTAGCAGGGAACTCTTCAAAATAGTAGTTGCTACAATGTGTGTAATAAGTACAGCTTAGGACAAGTGAAATGAGTGACACTACTGTTCTAAGGGACAGGAGGGAAGAACTGGTAACATTCTGTTATAAAGTACCTGGCACTACCTGTGAACTGGTATAATGTTCACTGAAGGTGGACTTGGGTTAGTTTTAAATGTATAGTGCAAACTCTAGGGCAACCACTAAAAATGAAGTATAACTGATATGCTAACCGAGAAAACAAAATCACATAAATACCCAAATAAAACCAGAGAAGGCAGAAAGAAGACAAAAAAAGGGAACAAAGAACAAGGGCAGTGAATAGAAAATAGCAACAAGCATAGTAGATATTAATCCAGCTCTATCAACAATCTGTCTAAAGATCAACAGACTAAAAATATACCAATGAAAACAGAAACTATGACAGGCGATAAGAATACAAGACCCAGTTATATGTTGTCTATGAGAAAAACACCTTAAATATAAAGACACAGATGGGTTAAAAGTAAAGGGATGGAGGAAGATATGCCATGTTAATTAATAAACAGAAGGCTGGGGCAGCTATTCTAATTTCATACAGAGCAGACTTCAGAGTAAGAAAAGTGATCAGGCATTAAAAGGGGCATCAGATAATGATAAAGGATCAATTTTCCGAGAAGACATAACTCCTTAATGTATATGTCTCAAAATAGTGAGGCAAAAATTGATAGGACTGCAGGGACAACAGATGAATTCACTATTCTAGTTGGAGATTTCTACACCTGTCTTTCAGTAATCGATAGATCCAACAGGCAGTTGGATCCAACGGGCAGAAAATCCAACAGATTTTGGATTCCAACAGTTGGATTGGATCCAACAGATCCAACAGGCAGAAAATCAGTCAAGGCATGACTGACTCGAACAGCAGTACCAATCAACTGGATCTAATTCACATTTATGGAAAACTTCATCTGACAACAGCAGACTATACATTCTTTCCAAGCTCACGTGGAACGCTCTCCAAGACAGACCATTCTGGGCCGTAAAACACACCTTTCCCAAATTAAAACAACAACAACAACAACAACAACAAAGAAATCATACAAAGTAGGTGCTCCAACCACAGTGGAATTAAACTAGTAACCAATAAAGAAAGATAGCTGGAAAGCCCCAAAACACTTGGCGATTAGACAACACATAATTCAAAGAAGAAATTTAAAAATATTTTGAATTAAAAGAAAATGGAAACACAATTTATTAAAATTGTGGGATGCAGCAAAAGCAGTGCTTAGAGGGCAATTTATAGGATTAAATGTGTACGTTAAAAAAGAAAGATCTAAAATCAATAACTTTAGTTTCCACCGTAGGAAACTAGAAAAGAACAAATTAAATCCAAAGCAAGCAGAAGAAAAAAGTAATTATAGCAGGTATCAGTGAAACTGAAAACAGAACATCAACAGAGAATATCAATGAAACAAAAAACTGATTCTTTGAAAAGATCAATAAAACCCATAAGCCCCTACCAGGTTACCTAAGGAAAAAAAGGGGGAAGGACATAAAATACTAATATCAGAAACGAAAGAGGGGACATCACTAAAGATCCCATGAATTAAAAATGTTAATAAAGGAATACTATGAACAACTCTGTGCCCACAAATTTGATCACCTCGATGAAATTTCTTCCTTCACACAGGAAGAAACAGACAAAAAATTGAATTCATAATTAACAGCTTTCCTAAACAGAAAGCACCAGGGTCAGATGGGTCCACTGGTGAATTCTTTTTAAAAAAAAAAATTTTTTTTTAACGTTTATTTATTTTTGGGACAGAGAGAGACAGAGCATGAACGGGGGAGGGGCAGACAGAGAGAGAGACACAGAATCGGAAACAGGCTCCAGGCTCTGAGCCATCAGCCCAGAGCCCGTCGCGGGGCTCGAACTCACGGACCGCGAGATCATGACCTGAGCTGAAGTCGGACGCTTAACCGACTGAGCCACCCAGGCGCCCCTCTACTGGTGAATTCTACCAAACATATAAGGAAAAAATTATAGCAATTCTCTAGTCTCTTTCAGAGGATAGAATACTTCCTAATCCCTTCTATGAGGCCAGCATTACCCTAATACCAGAAACAGACAGTTACAACACAAGAAAATTACAGAACAGTATCTCTTATGAACATAGATATAAAAGTCCTCAACCAAATATTAGCAAATGAAATCCAAAAAAAAGTATAAAAAGAATTATTTACCATGACCAAGTGGGATTTAATCCAGGTATACAAGGCTGGTTCAATATTCAAAAATCAATGAATAAATCTATCATACCAACAGACTAAAAAGAAAAATCACATGATCCTATCATAAAAACAGGAAAAGTGTTTGATAAAATCCAACAACACCCATTCATGATTAACAGCTCTCTGCAAAGTAGGAATAGTGGGAAACTTCCTCAACTTAATAAAGAACATCTACCAAAAAACCTACTGCTAACATCATACTTAATGGTAGAAACAGATAAATGTTTTCCCACTAAGATCAGGAACAAGACAAGAATTTCTCCTCTTATCACTCCTGCTCAACATTATACTGGAAGTCTTAGCTGATGCAATCAAACAAGAAAAGGAAATAAAAGGTATATGGATGGGGAAGGAATAAAACAGTTCTCGTACACAGATGACAGCATTGTCTAGCCAGAAAATCCCAAAGAATCAACAAAAAAAATCTCCTGTAACTAACACATGATTATAGCAAGGTTGCAGGATACAAGGTTAATATATAAGTCAATTGCTTTCCTATGTACTAGAAATTAATAAGTGGAATTTACAATAAAAAAACCCACAATACTTAAGCATCTTCTAAAACGAAGTAACTTAGGTATTAATCTAACAAACTATGTACAAGATCTATATAAGGAAAACCATAAAACTTTGATTTAAAAAAAAAAAAAAGAAGATCCAAATAAACAGAGAGATAGTCCACATACATGGATAGGATTGTCAAGATGTCATTTCTTCCCAACTTGATCTAGAGATTCAAGGCCATACCAATCAAAATCCCTGCAAGTTATTTTGTGGCTACTGACATACTGATTCTAAAGTTTATGTGGGAAGGCAAAAGGCCCAGACAGTGAACACGAAGAACAGTTTGGAGGACTGACACAACATCAAGACTTCCTATAAAAGCTACAGTAATCAGAGCAGTGTGGTCTGGACAAATAGATCATGGAATAGAAGAGAGAGCCCAGAAACACAGCCGAACTAATATACTCTACTGATCACTGACAGAGCAAAGACAATTCAATTAAGAAAAGATAGCCTTTTCAATAAATGGTGATGAAAAACTAGACATCAACATGCAAAAATGAATCTAGACATAGAACTTATACCTTTCATAAAAGTTTACTCAAAATGAATCATACACATAAATGTAAAACATAACACTATAACATTACTAGAAGGTAACACAGGGGAATAGGTAGGCGACTTGGGGTTTGTTGATGACCTCTTAGACACATACCAAAAGCATGATCCATGAAAGAAATCTATTGATAAACTTGACAAAATTTAAAAACTTCTGCTCTGCCCAAGACACAGTTAATAGAATGAAAAGCCAGAGACCGAGAGAATATCTTTGCAAAACACTTATCTGATAACGGTTATCCAAAATACACAACTCTTAAAACTCAATTAAGAAAATGGGGGAAAAGACTCAGTAAGAAAATGAACTGATTTTTAAAAAATGGGCAAAAGATCTGAACATACACATCACCAAAGAAGATATACAGATGGCAAATAAACATATGAAAAAATTGGCGACATCATTATATAATTAGGGAATCACAAATGAAAAATAATGAAATGCCTTTCAATACACATCTATTAGAATGGCCAAAACCCAAACTACTGACACCACCAAATGATGGTGAGGATACGGAGCAACAGAACTCTCATTCATTGCTGGTGGGAATACAAAACAGTACGAACTCCATTTGAAGGCAGTTTGGCAGTTTCTTACAGAAGTAAACATACTCTTACCACCTGTTCTAGCAATCACAACTCATTGGTGTTCACCCAAATGAACTGAAAACTTATGTCCATACAAAAAGTGCCTATGAGTGTTTACAGCGGTTTGTTCATAATTGCCAACACTTGGAAGCAACCAAGATGTCCTTCAGTAGGTGAATAGATAAATAAATTATGGCACATTCACACAATGGAGTATTACTCAGTGATTGTAGAGAAAGAACTGTCAAGTCATGAGAAGACCAAGAGACCTTAAATGCATACTGCTACGTGAAAGAAGCCAACCTGAAAAGCTTGCATACAGTATGATTACAACTCTATGACATTCTGGAAAAGGCAAAACTATGAAGACAGTAGTTAAAAGATTAGTGTTTGCCAGGGTTTCAGGTGGAGGGAAGAGATGATGAATACATAGAGCACAGGACATTTTGGGGGCAGTGAAACTATTCTTTATGATACCATAATGATGGATACACATCATTACGCATTTGTCAAAGCCCATAGATTGTACAACACAAAGAATGAACCCTAATGTAAACTATGGACTTTAGTTAATAATAATCTATTAATACTGGCTCATCAACCTTAACAAATATACCACACTAACACAAGATGTTAACAGGGAAACCTGTGTGTGTGTGTGTGAAGTATATTGTGAAAAGTCTTGCTCCCACTGTTGTCCACATCCACTCTATTAACCATTTGTTAGTTTTGAGTATGTTTCAAGGGTTCTCTGGAAATAGTACCAAATATGAATATATTATCTTCCCCCTTCTTAAGGAATGAAAGACAGCATATAATACAGGTTGGCCCTTCCACTTAACAGCCTATTTTGGACATCATACCTATCAGTACAGAGCAAGCCATATTTTCCTGTAGAGGTCCCATAATTTACTTTAGCAGTCACATAGACACCTGTGTTGTTTCCAATCTGCCATTTTTACACACATACATGTCATTCTGAACGTATGCAAGCGTATCTGCTGAAATTCTTAAAAGCGAATGTCTAAAAGTATATGCATTTTTTACTTTGATAGATATTGCCAAATTGCCCTCTGTAAGTTATAGTCCCAACAGCAATCAAACTCCTACAGTTCTGGCTTAACAAAATGCTCTCAGCTTTATCCTGTAGATAAAACTACTCGAAGTGGGGGTGGGAGTGTAGGGGTGGTACCGGAAGGGAAATCACACATGCATGGGTTACCATCAACTTCCCAGACAAAAACAAGAGTTTAAAAGTTTGTTACCCACATAGTCCTTACCCAGTTGAAACTCAGTCTTGGGCTTGATGGCTGGAAGTTTACATTGCCATTCATAAGTATTTGGATAGGATCTCACTGGCTTAGAAAGCCCAGATAAAAGTTTGAGAATCAACTTATCATCCCATGGATTCTCAACAGTCAAATCTTAGAAGGAATGGGAACAAAAAAAGAGAATGAATTCAGTACCCAAGAATTTCCCCAAAGAAACTATAGATAAAACAAATGGAGACATTCATTAAATAAGCTTTCAAAAGCTTCATCATTAAAAGAGCACTGATTTAAATAATAACCGTTCTCAAATATCAAAATAGCTAGTTCTGCATAGTTCATTATTTGTTATTTTAGGTCTACAAAGTCAGATCAGTATGTAGTTGTGACAAAGGAAATGAACACCAAGGGCACCTGCTCCACTTGCCCAGAACTGCTAGATTCTGCCTTTAACATAATTATGTCTTAAAGGCAGACCTGGATCTTAGTTACTCCTAACATACTCAGATATATATTCTTTAACTTGCTTTCCCACTTGGATTTACAAAACACAATGCCTTTTGATACTTATATTATCTATGAGCAATTTCCATGGATGAGATGTACTTTGGGTTCACAAAAGAAATAATTTCTAAAGGGAAGAATAAAGTTTCTGTCCAATTTATGCTATAAAAATGCTTTTAGTGGTAGTTTCAAAGACTAATCCAGCATGATTACCATGTACTTAGTGCTAAGCCTATGTAGGACACTGTTCTGAGTACTTTATGCTTAGTAATTCACTTGGTCCTTACAAGATTCTGAAGTAGAACCATCACATCCACTTTACAGAAAAGGAAAGAGGGCCACAGAGAATTGAAACGATCTTGGCCAAGATCATGTGACTGCCTAAGAGGAGAAGCTAGGACTAAAACCTAGTCAGTCTTCAGAGTCTGTGCGCTTAGCCACTGTGCAAGACTATACAAGACTGTTTCTGAATAACCAGGGGAAAGGAGTTAAGCACTGAGCCTGTTTACATTTCTGTAAAATAGGGATACCAGTCTTAAATTAAATTCCTGGCACAGAGTAGACCCTCCAATTCTAACTCCCTCTTTCAACAGTATTTGTTTTGATACTTTCTAAAATTAAAGGAGATTCAGTTGCCCTTCAAGTATGCTACCATTGTAGCACACTCCGACATGGTATGCAAGTTTTGTCTGAACTTGTGGTCTACTCAATGACATTCAAGTCCCTGTTCTTTGAGCTTCTTTCATGGAACAGCTTTCACCAGGCTATTGGCCTTATGCAGGGACACAAGTAGGACTGAATATGTGTTCATACTTGCAACATCAGCATTCCCAAGTGAATTAGTCTGCATCCATTCTGCTTGGCGCCCAGCATTGGCATCTGATGCATCTTCTGCAACGGCGAGGTCAGTGTCTATGAGTTTACAAGCCTCAAGGCTCTGCTGTACCTCACTGGTTAGCACACCGTCTGCAGGAGGCTGGCTCACACGGAGCACGGATGCTGAAGATACATCTGTAGGGAACGCTGGTTCTGGGCTTTTCTCTTGAATGGGACTGAATGTGTTAAAGGGATAGACAAGAGGAAACAAAACACCACGTGATTACAAGTCTATTGGATTTGATCACACAAAAAGTCCCACAGAACAGTTTCCTTTCCATTCTGGGAATGACATTTCAAAATTGCTTCACAAAGAGTTGAGTAAAGCATTTTCTTCAGATAAACAAATACTTACAAATACAGCTAGTACAATATGAACAGAAATAAAATCAAAGACATGGAAATATATTCAATAAATAGGTGAGGGAATACACTGGATATTCTTCAGTGATAAACATTGGGCGGGATGGGTTTATTTGCCCAAGCTGTCATCTAAGTATCACTACTATTATCAAGACTGACTATTTAACTTTATCCCCAAATGGCTTTTTTCACAGCATCGAAACAAACAGAAAATGCCATAATCCAACAACCTAACACCAGTGTCTTTCTTTACGCACACACATATACATATATAGTTGATCTGTATTATTCATGGGTTCCATATTTGTGAATTCACCTACATGCTAAAAGTCATTTGCAAACCCCAAATCAATACTCATGGTACTTTTACAGACATGCAAAATGGTGAAAAGTTTTAGTCACCAACACATGCGTTCCCAGGGGAAGTGAAATAAGGCAATGCTCTGCATTCTTGTCTCAGGTCTCACAGTATAAACAAGTGCCATTGCATGGTATACTTAGTAATGTGTTTTTCTGAATTTTTGTTGGTGATTTCGCTGTTTAGGATGTTCCCCAAGTGCAACGCTAAAGTGTTGTCTAGTGTGCCTAAGTGCAAGAAGGCTGTGATGTGTCTTACGGAGAATATGTGTTAGGATAAGCCTTCTTCAGGTATGAGTTACAGTGCTGTGGGCCTGAGTTCAATGTTAACGAATCAACAATGTTTATTAAATAAGGTGTCTGTAAACAAAATGTTGTGAACAGAGGCTCACAGGAACCTGTGTATCTCCCCTATGAATAACAAATGGCTCCGTGTTGGATAATGCAGAGTTTGCAGTGACTTTATACAAAAGAACCAGTGAAAATAATAAGAATTGACTGTGTATGTATTTTTATACACATAATTCTCCTCCACCTTCACATCCACATATGCACAAACATATGTATAAATTTTTACAAAATGTATATTTTGAGAAAAAGGACTTTGTACATATAACTTGATGTTTCATTCTTAATTAAAAAAATTTTTTTTAACGTTTATTTATTATTGAGAGAGAGAGAGAGAGAGAGAGAGAGAGAGAGAGCATGAGCAGGGGAGGGGCAGAGAGAGGGGTAGGCATAGAATCCGAAGCAGGCTCCAGGCTCTGAGCCATCGGCACAGAGCCCGATGCAGGGCTCAAACCCACAAACTGTGAGATCATGACCTGAGCCGAAGTCTGTCGCTCAACCAACTGAGCCACCCAGGCGCCCCTCTTAATTTTTTTTTTTAAGTTTATTTCTTTTGGGAGAGAGAGAGAGAGAACGTGAGCAGGGGAGGGGCAGAGAGAGGGAGAGAGAGAGAATCCCAAGCCGGCTCTGCACTGTCAACGCAGAGCCCAATGTGGAGCTCAAAACTAACGAACTGTGAGATCATAACCTGAGCAGAAATCAAGAGTCGGACCCTTAACCAACTGAGTCACCCAGGTGCCCCTTCATTCTTACTTGACAGGCATTTTTCTTACTATGAATTTTTTAAAAAAAGAAACTAATTTTGGAATAGGAATACTTTTAGATTTAAAGAAACGTTGCAAGGATAATAAAGAATTCCCAAATACTCCTCACCTTTCCTCTACTGTTATCATTTCACATTACAGAGGCTTCCCTGTCAAAACCAATAAACCAACATTTGTTATACAATTAACTAACCTCCAAACTTCATTTGGATGTCGCCAGTTTTTCCACAGGGCCCTTTATTTGCGCCCAGATCTGATCATGGGTACCGTGTTGTATTCAGTTGTCAGGTCTCCTTACTCCCTTCTCATCTGTGACAGTTTCTTAGTGTTTCCTACTCTCCCAAGACCTTGTCCTTTTTTAGGAGTACGGGCCAGGTATTTTGTAGAGTGTCCCCCGATTCAGGTTTCTTGGAGGTTTTCCTCATGACTAGACTGTGAGTATCGGTTTTAGGGAAGAATATTCCAGAGGTAGAGTGCCCTTCTCATTGCATGACTACCATGAGCTATCACTTGTGAAATTAACCTTGATCATTTGGAAAGGTTGTGTCTGCCAGGTTTCTCCACAGTCCTAGCATGGATTTGAATCACCACACTCCACCTAATCCAGTGGGTGTATGCTGGAATAGAATACTTTCCTGGTTTTTAGTAAGTATTGTCAATATTTTATTTTACTTAGTTAATTTTCTGTTCAGCCATTTCATATAGAAGGAGGACACAAATAAATCCTCCCTCTTCAGATCATGGCAATTTTAATCTATCCCATAAGCATAGCCACCAAAATCTATTATTGGGAGAAAATGTGGTAGTCAAATGGGAGTATTTCCAAAATTTTATATCACAACAAAACATAGTAGAGGTACCCATGTACACAGAAAAAGCTGCTTCCAAACGCATATGTATTGCTATTAAGTTATGTGAGTACCCAATTACTGTGGGTGCATAAGTCATCAATAAAACCCTTTTCCCTTCTCCACGAGAATTTGAATTTTGGTAACTTTCTAGCTCTTCTCCCCTGAAAACTGAAAACGTAAGAGTATCACTGTCAACACTGCTTATGGTAAAAAATAACCATTACTGGTAACTGCATTCTAGACTGAGAGAATTAGGAATATATGCTGGGAATCCACAGCTTCAGGCTTCAAGGTATGACGACTCTTGTAATAGGCCTGTCCCTTGCGGGGACTCTGGGATCTAAATCGAGTGTTGCAAGAGCCACTGGCACACTAGCACCCATGGAAATAAGGCTTCTAAGCCAGGGAACTTCTGTTCCCTCGGTCTTAAGTGTTTCCTTGCAACTTAATCATCTCACAGGGTCAAAGACAGTTATTACCCTGGCAACCGATTTTTGTCCTGTATAGGTCTATGTTATGCCAAGGGTGGCTTACGGCAGTCTTGTGATTCAGACGTTTAGTTGCAGGTGGGAAGGTTGCAGGTGGGAAGATTGCTGGTGAGCCTATCGAGCAGCATTTTAAATTAAAAGGCAAGATCTGTTAATTTGCGTGTTTTTTTTTTAATTATTAGTGAGTTGACCATTTTCTACATGTTTATTCATTTTCTTTCTTTTGTAAATTCTGCTCATGTCTTTTGTCCAATTTATTTACCGGAATCTCGCTTTAAGAAGAGGTTTTTAACAACAAGAGGCAGCACAGTAGAGTGGTGAGAGCAAGCAAGGCTTTTGAAACTAGAGAAATGGGTTCAAATTCCAGTGCTGCAATCACAAGTTGTATGACTATAGGTCATCTATTTTTTTTTTTTTTAACTCTCTAGACCTGGTTTCTTCATCTCTAACGATGAAAAGGATAGTTCCTACAATTAATTTACTGTAAGGATTAACCAAAGGGTACAGAGCACAAAAAGTGTCAGCATCATACGGGAATATAATAAATACTCGAAAATTGCAGCTACTCTTAGCGTCTGTTGCGTTTCCCAGACTATTCAAAACAGTGCAACTTTACTTCCGCAAAGCACTAGCGTATGCTGCATCTGCGTTTTGTACCAATACCTAGGAGGCCGAAACATTCTATCTTACTCCTCTTGAAAGAAAGTTATTGCCTTTCTCAGTTAGAACGGATGTAAAGAAAGAGATGCGCATTTGCTCGGTTCCGCAGTAGTTTTCACGCGCCAGGGTCTTTCGCTGGTCAGAGTATGTAAGGCTCTGCTCTCCAAAGGAGTAGAAGTCAGTCACAGGAACTGTTCCCATAGACTCTCTGCTACCCCAGCTGCTTCTCTCACTGCCCTGATGTGGCCAGCGTATGGTACATAGAGAGTACCTTCTGGCTTATCCCTGCGAGTCCATGAAGTCTCTGTTTGCGTCGAAGGGTAGGAATTAGGTATTCCACCACATCCTAAAAGCAAAGCTAGAGTGACAGTGGGTGACAGAGGCACACGTGCCCTCATAGTACCTGAACTTTCTGTCTTTTGAGGGTTCCACCACGTTTTCTTCACGAGAATCCAGAGTCACGTGGGGGCACTGTTTTGCTACCACGTTTTCTGAAATATGGAGAAGATGAGAGAGAGACATTATGCATGCGTGTGTCCATACACACATGACCTCATATGGTTATAAAGTCCAGGATTCCTTCTCATACCAACTTTCGTTGTAATTTCAAAATAGCATTCCATGGTAAAATGTTCCATAATGTTTAAAAATGGGAAAAAAAAAATCACTAAAATTTTTTTTTACCACCACTACCATTTGTGAGCATTTCAACTCCATACAATCCTTCAAGAGAAAAGGGTCGGAAGGTGGCAAGTCAGTTCTGGGCGGGATGAGCAGCCTACGGACTTTACCGGTATGGTGGAGGGCACACCCTGCTTCAGGAGAACCTGAAGACAAGGACGTGGAGAGAAAAACGCTGCAACGCTTCTGGGGGTGGGGGTGGAGATTTGCGGGTCCTTCTGTCTAACTGCTTTATTTAGTCCGTTAGTGTTTAGTTGGTTAAACTGATTTAGAGTGTTTGTATCTGGAAGCTACCTGGCAATACTCACCATCACTCCCTTTAACTAAAAACAAACCAATGAAAAGTGTCTATGGAAAGACAAGCTAGGAAGGCAGAAATGTGGAGTATACCTCTACCAATGACGCTAAGACTACATACAGCCAGGTATTACACCGGACTAAACTATCAGCTAGTGCCTCACCAGACAGCTGCTAATCCTTTTTAGAACTAGAACACCAGCTTCTATTTATCTAACTGACGTGCAAATACTACAAGAACAGGCAATACTGACTCTCTGAAAGACTCTACTGAGTAAACTAGTTTTCCCAAATGGAAAACACTTGGAAAAATTTTTTTTATTAAAGTGACAAGCTTGTGATGGCACTTGGCAGTTGTCCAAGTTTCAACTGAACTCTCCTTCAAAATCCAGAAAAGAAATGTAACATACTGAGCTAGTACTCTAAGAGAAACTTTTTAGTCTTTGGTTAAAAATGTATAGGTCTATAGGCTCAGACTTTATAGTGCAATATACTTCCACGACATGGAGTGCAATTCTTTGAGCGTTCTTTCATTATTGCTTTGGGGAACAATTACTATTTTTAATAAAAGTGTCATCAGTGGGGCACCTGGGTGGCTTAGTTGGTTAAGCGTCCGACTTCAGCTCAGGTCGTGATCTCACAGCTCATGGGTTTGAGCCCTGCATTGGGCTCTGTGCTGACAGCTCAGAGCCTAGAGCCTGCTTTGGATTCTGTCTCCCTCTCTTTCCCTCCCCCACTCGTGCTCTTTCTCTCTCTCAAAAATAAATAAACATTAAAAAAAAAAAAAAGTTTTTTTTAAGGTGTCAGCAGTATTGGAATTTGGCTAGTAAATTTGTAGTCATCAAAATGGTAAAGTGGTCCCAGACCTTATTGTATGTATTTTATTGGTTGGTATTTAATTTTAATAGGTTGGTAATAATTATTTGCACTCAACGCCCATGTCTTATAGTAAGGTTCAATTCAGATAAAGATCTTTGATACAGGAGTGTTATGTCTAGGGGAAATAAGGACTGTGAGTTTTATTATTACTCTCGTGAGGTCAGTCATTAAAAAAAAAAAATACCTGATTTTCCCGAGTGTAGCACTTGGCTATAACTCTAATGTAAGATTTGTAGACATACACCAAGGACTAAAATTTGCTATTTTCTACTCTTAAAATAGACCTGTCCATAGTGGTCATTTTGTTTGCAGTAAGCATAACATAAACCTAAATCCTGTACAAATGGGTTGGACTTTGCATATCTATGTTCAAATGCTTCTATAGGTTTTCCTCCTGTTCCACCTATAATCTAAGGTATTAAATTTCTAAAATACACAGACTTTAAGAAAACAATATACCAAAAGAAAAAAATCATATATGTAATAATACAGTAAATGGACTTGAAGCTTCTTCTTTATAATTTTTCAACTTCCATTTAGGATTTCCAAGAAGAAAGCTAATTGTGCAAGAACTGAAGCTGGCAGAAGACAACATGCTAACGTAGTGCCACACACACCTTTGTCTTCCAGAGCATGCACGGAGTCCCCTGGTGGCTTGTGGAAAGGAGTAGATGCAAGCTGTGCAGCAGAGGTGAAGGCTCCCGGGCTCTTAGGACTGGGCGCCAGGGTTTTGTTGCAGCGGATGCCCCATACGGTTGAATCATCTGAGAACTCTTCAGTGTGAGGTACTTCCTGCAACAAAAGAGGAGCTGAAAAAAAAGCAGCAATCTCCTTCTTTCGTCCACAAAACGTAACACACTCATACTTCTTAAGATTCAAAAAATGAGAAATTAAAGTATTTTTTTAATGTATATTTATTTTTGAGACACAGAGACAGTGTGTGAGCTGGGGAGGGGCAGAGAGACAGGGAGACATAGAATCCCAAGCGGGCTCCAGGCTCTGAGCTGTCAGCACAGAGCCCGATGCGGGGCTTGAACCCACGGACTGTGAGATCGTGACCTGAGTTGAAGTTGGAGGCCCAGGCACCCCCCCCAAAAAATGAGGAATTAAAGAGAAAATACATGTCACCCCTGGCTAACATAGTCAAGGACACTGTGGTTCCATTCTCCCCAGAAGTGGGACACACCCCAGTGGAGTCGCACTGCATTCAAGGGTCACGTTTTATGTTCCAATTTTTATTTATTTTTTAATTTGAAAAGCCTAGATTTATAGAAGAGTTACAAAGATAGTACAGAGTTCCCATGTGCATTTTGTCAAACTCCCTCTGATGTTAGCATCTTATAGAATCCTGGCGCATCTCTAAAAACACTACTCCTATAGATGCTATTTGGATTTCATCATTTTTCCACATGTCCCTTCTCTGTTCCAGGCTCCAGTCCAGGACACATGTGGCATATAGTCTCCTCTAATCTGTGCCAGTGTATTGGTCTGTCTCAGTCTTTCTCACATGGACACTTTTGAATACTGGTTGGGAGCTGTGTACAATGTCCCTCCCATTTGGGTTTAAATTTGGCCTTTCATATGTTTAGACTGGGGTTATATTGATTTCAGGGAAGAATATCAGGGGTAAAGCGCCCTTTCTTGTTACATCCTATTAGGGGATATATGATATCAACACAAATTATTACTGGGGATAACCAGTAATAACCAATAACCAGATCAACCAATCAATCACCTGGTGAAGGTAGTGTCTGCTGGGTTTCTGCTCTGCAAGAAACTATTTCTTCCTTTCCTGACCCTTATTTATTCATAGCAAATCATAGTTAGCCTACACTCTAAAGGAGATGGGGCGCCTGGGTAGCTCAGTCAAACATCCGACTCTTGATTGTGGCTCAGGTCATGACCTCACGGTTCCTGAGATCGAGCCCCGTGTTACGCTCTGTGCTGACAGCGCAGAGCCTGCATGGGATTCTCTGTCTCTGCCTCTTCTCCATGCACGCTCTCTCTCTAAAAATAAATAAACTTTAAAAAAAAAAAAAAAAAAAGGGAAGTAAATGAAGATCCACTTCCTGGAGGGAGGGATATCAAAGAATTTGTGGACAGATGTTAAAACAATCACATTGAAAATGTAAATGAGATACTGCAAGGCTATACAAATACCTTGTTCCTTCTTAAAGTTTCACTCACTAATTTTAATATTCATTTATGGATCTAGCTTGGAACAATGATTACTGTGGTGTTCTAATGGCTTTTTCTATTACCACTCATTCCTTCTCTGTTTATTACTTCTCATTTTTACTTCTACTTATTAATTCTTCTGTAAGGAAGTTTTGTTTTGTCTTGTCCCCCATTTATTTATATCATTGTTGATATTTATTTTATTTCTTGGGTTATAATCCGATACTACCTTATTCTATTTATTTTCTTGTTCAAATTGTGCCTGGTCTGGCCACTGGCTTATTCAGGTTGGCTCCTGAGTTCTTTTGTTATGCCATCTTTTTTTTTTTTTTTTTTTTTTTTTTAAAGCACTTCCTTACTTTCTGGCACTACAAGATGCTCTAAGCTCATCTTGTATTTTTCTTCTTCAGCCTCAGAATTAACTGTTTCTCCAAAAATGCAATGGCCAAGTTTTAGAGTCTATACACAGAGAGAAACTGCTGAGTCAGAATTACACTAGGCAAAGCCCTTTAGTTGCCAATAAAATGCCACCCATGGTTTTAATATGCGGTGCACAGATTTTATATAGCCACCGTATCTCCTCCAATGCTGGAGGAAACACTGGCTGTTGTTTCTTCAGATGAACACAGGATAAAGCAATTGGCTTATGCTTAGGGACAGGATGCAAAAAATTCATCATGGATGTTTTGGCCAAAACACATCTGGTTGAACAGTTCGGTGAAATGCATCTGTGAATTGATGCCACTATATTTGAAATCCAGTCCATTATTTGGAAGTTTTTAAGAAGGCCAAAAAGTTCATCAGAAGGATTAGTGAACTGAGTGATAATTTGTTCAGAGAATCCACTGTGGGGGCGCCTGGGTGGCTCAGTCAGTTAAGCGTCCAACTCTTGATTTTGGCTCAGGTCGTGATCTTACGGGTTCGTGAAATCGAGCCTCGTATTGGGCCTGTGCTGAGAGCATGGAGCCTGCTTGGAATTCCTTCTCTCTGCTCTCTCTGCCCTACTCTCTCTCTCTCTCTCTCTCAAAATAAATACATAAATAAATAAATTAAAAAACAAAAACAAAAACAGAATCCACGGTGGAATTAAAACTACGAACCAGGGTTTAGCACAGCTTTTCAGTGCTAGAGTCTGACCCCTCACGGTCAGAGGGCTGGGCTGGGTGAGTGGAGAAAAGCACAGCACCCACATAACACACTCAGGGCGAGAGCAGAAGCTGCCTATGGGCTGGGCACCCTTGCTGCTCTGACAGAAGAACGCTGACGCTTGTCTGCTGAGTTACACTGATGAAGGACCTTCCAGTTTAATTTAGACTTGGGTTTTCTAACATTCCACTGGAGGCCTCACTTCTTGGGTTTGGAAAAAAATATATCTCCCACTGGTTCCTCCTGCCAAAGGAAAGGCTCTTTGAGGGCAAGGATCATATCATTTTTTAGTTTCTGTATCTATCACCGTGTACGATACACAGTAGATGCTTGAATAATTGTGGAATAACGTTCCGACCCACTCTTCATATTACATTGTACTTTTCAGGACAGTTTAACATACACTAACTCATTTGATTGACATAATAATTTGGTAAAATGAAGGGCAAAGAGATATAAGACTAATTTCATGGATGAAGCAGTGATTCACTCACATTTGGTTTTGAAGGAAATCTGCTCATAGAGCGTTCTCCAAAGGTCCTGGCTCCCGTGGGTTTATTTTTAGGCTGTGGTAATCTAAGGAAAGATTTCTAGAATTATAAATTGTAAAATATGCTACAGGGGATACTACCACATAACTAAGACTGTTAGAAACGTTTTCCATTTATCTTATTTGACTAGTAAGATATTTACTTATTTACACATTTACACATTCCTTACTTTTACAGTAGTTGTAGAAAAACTGAATGCAAGTTGAATTAACTTGACTGTACACATAAAAATAGATCTACAGTAACTTAAGAGAGGATAGAACATATAAAATCTCTACTACACTGAGGTATAAATAGGACAAAAAGAGAGGTGGAGCTATCGCCAATAGAAGGTCATGGGTGCCATACATCGTATTTCTTATCTCTAAGGCTAGGTCTAGCTACGGAACTTCCTTCTGAGCTGATCAGACTGTTTCCTTTCTGCCTCAGTGTGAATCTCTCCAACACCGCGATACTCTTAATTCACACTGACATCTCTCTTTCCATGATTTAAACTGTAAACTGTGAAAATTCCTGGAGCTACCCCATTTTACTCCCACATATGGCTCCCTGGTGATCTTTCAGCTTAAAACATCTCTCTGTAGCATAACCCAATATAAGCCACTTCCGTTTCTACTTTATCAATCCTGCAAATACAAACAGAGCATGTATGGACACGTGTACTGGTAAACTCATTCATACCTAATTCAACTTCAAATCTATAGAATCCTTCAGTTCTCTGATAATTTGTAACCATACTGTTTTCCTGTCAACACATGCTTTTGCTATGGGAGGTCTGCTTTCTCATAACTCTGGTGTCCAATGCAGATCTGGACAACTTTAGCAAGAATCTTCCAGTCATGTGGTTAAAATGCTCACCAGTGGCAGAGCTGGCACTGGTACCCAGACCATCTGATCAGTGAGCCACATTTTCTCACTATACCGAGTCCCAGAGGAACCTCTGCCGGCATCTCATGTCCCTCTGACAACACCCATCTCCTCCAGTCCACCACATCTCTTCCAAACCCGGAGAAAAACCTGGCTGGCTGTTTCCTCAGGTGGACACAAGATAAAGCAATAATTAAATGTGTCTTTACCCGTAATTTTCCTTGTTTCCATCCTCGAACACAGGAAAAGCAGATGACAAAGAAGAGATGATCTTATTGACTCCCCAAGCCCCAGAAGAACTTGCATTTTCTGCATTGGAGTAAAAAGTAGCATTTTATTATTGTATTAGGAAACAACATTTATACTTTATGCTAAACTTCACCTACAAGTAAAATGGAACAACAGCTTAGAGAAAAGAACTGACACAGTTTTCAAATACTAGGTAACAAGATAAGTCACTTTGTAGTGAGATGAAGGGACTTAACTGTGGTCACAGGGTTTAACACTCAAGCCTGTAGGTCTTGAGCTCCTGCTACATGCAAGGCACGGTATTCATCATTCTCCTAAAACATTGCTCTGGTCACCTGACTCACTGAAAAAAGCTCTCTGTGGCTTTTCTTTCCATTTCCTGTAAGAAAGAATTGACCTCTTAACTTTATATTCTGAGGCCTCCCGAGACTAATGATCCTATTTATCTTTATGATGATCTCGGTCTGGCTTCCAGCATAAAACCTGGGACAACAAATGTGGGCTCCAACACTCCACCCAGGCCATTACTCGAGCCAGGCAAGGCTCAAGTCATACCTCAAGTACTCAGCTTTTCCTGGCCATTCCTTACTCACCAGGATTTTGTCCTTCTATTATTTTCTAAGAAATAAAACCAATCTGTGACATATATTTAGTCCCTTTACAAACACTATCACAGTTTTTTATTTCATGCATTGTCTGCCCTTGTGGGACAAGCTAATCAAGGGAAGGGCAATTTCGTGTATATTCCTTGATATTTCCTGTGGCAACCACCCACGATGCCTACACTTAGTAGTGTTTTAACAAATTATTACTTTGAAACTGGGCCTCAAAAGCATCTTCATTTTGATCTAGAGATGGCCATTCATCTTTGTCATCAGAAATATCAGGAAGCGTCGGAGCCTGAAACATATTCATGATGAAACCTTAGAAGAATAAAAAGAGTAACTGTAAACATGATTGCAAAAGAGCTTTCATTAATTTGTCGCCAGATGCTACACACTGAAACAAGAGGCTTTACCTAATGCTTCTTTTGTGTGCACGGTGGGTGATGGCTGTACCCTGGATGGGGTTGCCTGAACCATTCCCAGTGACGTGTTTGGAGTTGTGTGAAAAGAACCTGTGTTAACAACCTTATGTGTTTCAGACCCTATAAAGGAAATGGGACAAAAGGCATTACCAGCAGAGAAATCAGAACAATTTAGAAGGCACAAAATTTAAGGAACATTGCAATGAGAACATTTTATTATTGCTGATAATTACCACTAAGGACTTCTATTATTATAGTGCTCACATATCTTTCACTTTTATTTTTATAATAGTCCCATGAGGTAGGTAAGGCAAGAATTATCCTTTTATGGAAAAGGAAATGACAGTTCAAAGAGATGAAGCGGCTTGGTCTCAGATCAGATCAAATCAGCCGCCTTGTCGTAAGTAGCACCCTTTGCTCCACTGTCCCCTAAGAAATACATGTTAATAGTCACACAGTGAATCTTAAGACTGGCTTTCCATCTTACTCAGCTGGAGCCCGGACAACGGCATAAAAGGCCCCGTAAAGCCTGGGCGGGACCTGCTCACTCAGACCTCATCTTCCTCCTCCTCTTCCTCTGACTCACTCCAGCCACCTCAGTCTCTTCGCTGTGCATACAAACCATCAGGGAGATTTCTCATCTCAGGGCTCTGCATTTGCTGTTCTCTCCGCCTGAAACAAGTTTTCCAAGCTAGCTGCATGGGAAGCTCCCTCCTTTGGGACTTTATCCAAAATATCACTCTGTGAGCATCTTTCCCGGTCACCTCTGACATTTCAATTCCCTCCCCCTGACACTCCCTTTCCCCCTCTGTGCGGGTGGGAGGTTTTGTCTTTTCTGTTTATAACTCCATCCCTAACTACCTGGAACAGTACCTGGCATCTGGCAGGTGCTCAGGAAGTCTTGGTGAAATGCAGGTGTTCCCAGCTGTTTCGAGCAGCTTTGCTCCCCACTGAACCATCACTCGAGAGGATACGTCACATAGGGCAAGTGACTGCACAATCGATGTATCTTGTTTTGTTCACAAAACTTACCTTGTATGCAAATGCCTCTAACAAAGTAGTACCAAATAGAAGTATAATCTTCCTAATTAAACTTATAATTACCTTTCCTACCCCACAATATATTAAAGATAACTCTTGTTTTAGGTAAATCTGCTGAGAAATTTAATAAAAAAGGTTTCACGAAATCAAATTTCCCAAGGATTCTACCTAAAAAGATATGACCAAGAAGCAGATTTCTACCTTTACTTGAGATGGTCTGGGGCTTCTCTAACCCCGAAATTCTAAGAATTGGAAAGTGAACACCCCAGTTCATTAAGGCTTGAAGTCTTCATGAGCCACAGCCACCCAAAAGACCTCTGAGTGACCTCAAGAAGCCTGGGCAAAGAGGTCAGAAACAAATTTAATATAATTAAACATTACCTTCTTTTATCTCTGCCCCACTCTGTGGTTTGAATTCATGAGTACTTTTAGTCACACATCTGAAAGAGAACACTCTTGAGACAAACTGACTCCCCAAAACAAACAATAAACAATGTCAGCAATTACAAGCCTGTTTACTTAAAGTACGGACGGAAGTGCTTAGGTGTAAGTAAATAAAGTGTTTTATTTTTTCTTTCATTTCCTTTTGAAGAAAAGAATTCTTATAGATCAAGGTCAGGTACTACATGTTGCCTTGACACAGTGGGCCTGTATTCTAACATCATGATAATCACTCCTGTATCTGCGAGGGCAGGAAAACTGCCTCTAATTCGAATGACCCCATTTATTACATAGGCTAAAGGGCTCACACCCAGGTCCAGGCCTTGGTGAGCAATGCAGCTGGCCACAGTCATGCTATGGGAAGCACTGGTGTGCTTTAGCTGTGATGCTGAGCCAGTAGCCACATAGCATGGTTCTGCCGACTTTAAGAGTTCTCAAGAAATAAAAAAGATGGCACACAAGACATTTATATCACAGTTTAAGTACAGTCACGATAGTGGACCTCACTTGTCTATTTAACATTGCTAAAATTCCCTTAGCAGGGACCATGTTAGGGTGTAAGTAAAAAGTACAACACACTTAATTTTATAAATCCTCACTAAACTGTCTTAAAAACATGAGCTCTTACATGAGATTCCAGACAAAGGCATCTTTTCTCTGCCACGGTAAGCTGTCCCGGCTAGTGAGAGTACCAAGGGTCCATTCAGTCCCTTGCCTGGGCCGGGGTCAGGGTCAAGCTGAGGTGCTTCTGACTGAGATCTGAATGTTTATTAGGTTAAAGAGTTTCACAGTTTTATAGGGACAGCTCGTCTGGCCCCTCCAGCCTCATGACTCTGTCTCTGCTGGGGCGGATGGGACACGCAACATCTTTTTGAGCCTGTCACTGTTCTCCTGTTTTTATCATTTTATAACTGTGTTAACAGTGAAGAACTAATAAGGTCATAGACTCCAATGACGCAACAGTTCTTTTTTTACATACACTGTGTGACACAGGACACAGGTCTGAATTATTAATCTAATGTGAGTGAAAAAGCATTTTAAATATTATTTCCAGGAGAAATCATTGATAAAAGTTAACCTCAGATATTGAGAAGAACCGGTCCTTATGAGCCATAATCTGTGCTAAGGAGTTTAGCCCAAGGGAAGGGTACAAGTTACACGGTCGCTCTCATTTTTTCTAACGGATCAATAAAATTGCTGTATGTAAAAAGAGAGAAAGAGCGTGCTGAAGTCACGGGAGGTAAAAATTTAAACAAAGTAAGTTATTATTTATAAATTATAATTTATGAAATCTAGGAAAATCCCTCAAAATTTGGGGGAAAAAAATCCCCAAAGCAGTGTACAACAGATGGGTTTTGGCATATCGTGTAACGGATATGAATCCCAAATTACTCCTGGTGGGAAGCTAGAAGGATCAGGAGAACCCATGTGAGGAACACGTGTCTGGACAGTAATAATCACTACATGTATTCAAGGCCAGTAAGAAAGGCCATTTCAGTTTAATCACAGTTTAATAGCTGTACATTCTCCAGTTACAAAAAAAAATGGTGAGTTTCAGGTACTGAATATTCTTAATCGAAGAGAGAAGTATGAAATGAAATGAACACTCTAAAAGAAAAATAGTATAATAAGTCTGAAAGATTTGGGACGATTTCGGTAACTTTTTCAACATGTCCATCTACAGATTACAGTAAAAACAGGAATCATTCATCTTTTATATACTGTTCTTGAAACTGCAGAACATGTAAAGAAGCTGACAAATGCCACTCCCGTCACTATCGTCTCTAGGACGACCTTCGCCTTACCCGTCATCTTTTCTGGCCACTGGAAACATGGAGTCTGTCACTGGCTGGGCTGCCAGAGCAACAGGAAGAGATACACTCTGGCTGATGGCTGGGGACACCGAAGCGGCAGTGACAGCATTTGCCATAGGAGGAGCAACGGGTGTTGCCTCTCTGGGTCTCTCCCCCATGTTCTTTGAGGTCTGCTGATTGATGGCTGGAAGACACAGAGCTCTCGGTTCCTGCTGGGAGCCTGCACTTGGCCCCGAACGTGCCGGATTAACCTTTCAAGTTAAGCAAACAAAAACAAGGCCGTGAAGTCCGGAGTACCACTCATGAGGGACTACAGCTTTTCAAAGAATGGCATCTGTCATCAGTAGCTTCCTCTCCCCTTGTGGCATCCCCACGCCCTTCAGGTACAGCCAACAACAACAAGGACCACTTTACATGATGGATGCTTTTGTAGCTTCTTCACCACAGATAAAACTGGGCAGCACCTATTTCCTGAGATAGGAAATAACGAGTCCCTACAGTTTTATCAGTGTTTAAGAACTGTCTTATTTCTCTTAATTTTGAAAAAGGACCAATAAGTCAATGCCCTCAAATGCTCATAATGGTATTCCCTTCATTAAAATGCACTTGGTAGCCATCTTCTCTCTAATGAGGAGATGTGAATCTAACTTGCAACAATAGCTTCCACAAAAACATGGCTTACAGTGGGAAGGCTGACAAGCTCTGGACTTAAAACCTTTGTTTTTCGACTGATGGGCACTTAGACTGTCACTGCACACTCTTGTGTTAAAAAGCTAAAAGACAGTAGAGTTCATTCCTCACCATATAAAAGTATTCTCACAAATTGTTAAAAAAAAAAAAAAGGCACCAACTTCTATGGCAAGAATAGTTAGTTCACAAACAAATGGATAAAATATAAAAAGTTCATTTTTACTAGTCATCAAAAAAAGTAATCAAAAATGACCTATCCCATTTTCTCACCTACCAAACTAAAAACAGATCAAAATTAATAATAATATTCAATTCTGAAAACATGTTTTGAAAAGGAATAATCAGACTTTCCATACCAGATATCAAAACTTACAACAAAGCTATGGTAAATATACAATATGGAATGATCAAGAAGAAACCTAGTAACCGAAGCAAAGGTACGTTTTAGAAACAGATCTTGTATATTAAAAATTTAGCATGCGATAAAGATATTTTAAATCAAAGGGGAAAGGTCGAGTAGCTCAGTAAATGATTTGGGGGCAACTGACAATCCATTTGGGAAATATATCCTTATGCTATCCCAACACAAAAGCAAGCTCCATAAAGGGAGGCTTCTGGTTAAAGACAGTGGCTTAAATATGTGCTTTATCATCCACTACCTCCAAAACCTCACCAAAAGGTTGGTAAAGTAATTCTAACACCTACAACAACAGTTGGAGGAGGCTGATCAGGAGAAAAGTTCAGACATACAGATACATCTCAGAATGGAAATGAAAGTGGAGCTGAAAGCATGAACTAAGAAAATTCTGAGGGAAAATGATTCCCCTTCGAGAACATAGCATCCAGCCTAATTATCACCCATGTGTGAGGGTACAAGCAAGAGATCTCAAAAAACTAATCGCTCACATATGCTTTTTTAAAAAAAAGCTCCTAGGGACTGTGTACCACCAAAAGGAGGCTGTTAAAAGGAAACAATGCCATAGGAACTAGAAAATAAGCAGGGATACACCACTGGAGAGGAGTCAGGAGAGGACAGCTGCTTGGAGGCCAGTGTGGAAGAGATAGACAGATGGTTCTGGGAGGCATGTGGCCAAGAGAAGTGAAACTAAGAGCGTACCTGATGTACTTGAACATAATGAAAACCTATTTCTAGTTTCTCCCAAGAGTTTAGAGAGAAATAACTGATAAGTATCATAAAAATATAGCACAGGAGAATAATGAAACAATTATTTTAACAATTTCTTGGAATTATCTAGGGAAAACAAATTACACAAAAAAGGAAATCCAACTAAATAAGAAAAATATGTAACAATCCAATAGCAAAATGAACAAAGTCAAATTTAATTTAAAAAATTAATTTTAAGAAAATAAAGACAAATTTAAAAAAATTCTTAAAAGTTTTTTAGAAAAAAAAAACAGCCACTAAATGTATTTTTAAAAGTCCAAATTTACCTGTGATTAGAAATAAACACATCAGATGGTTAAAAATATTTACGATAGGTAATGTTAGCCAAGCATATACAAAAAACACGTACTTTTATTCACTATTATGAGTGTAAAACAGTAAATTTTTGGAGGACAGATGGGCAGTATTTTAGGTACACAAACTTCAGCAGCAATTCTACTTTTCTGTGTCTTTCCTAGAGTAATAATCTCATATGTACAAGAATGCTCACTGCAGCATTGTTTATAATAGTTTCCACATGACACATGCCCTTCCTAAAAGGTATGAGAGTAGACTGTGATGCTATTAAAATCAGTTGGATCTCTATGTAATAACAAGGAAAGATCTGTAAGGTGGGTTAGGTAGAAAAAGCACAAAGTAAGCCTTATACAGGCTAACTGTATAAGCCTGTATATGTCAATTGTATACATATTTATGTGTTCATGCATAGTAAAGTTCTGGAAAAATGCAAACTACATAGTTAGTAACCATTCATTTATATACGTGTAACTACACACACACATGCACATCCACATATATAACATCTTTGCTTTTATAAAATCATAGTCATGCGTTTTTATAATTTTCAAAATATGTAAGAAATTGAAGTGTTACTAGAATGAAACCAGACCACTTTCTTACATCAGCCATAAAAGTAGACTCAAAATGGATTAAAGACCTAAATGTGAGACCTGAAACCATAAAAATCCTAGAATGGAACAGACAGTAATTTCTCTGACACTGGTCATAGCATTATTTCTCTAATACGTCTCCTGAGGCAAGGGAAACAAAAGCAAAAATAAACTATTGGGACAACATTAAAGTAAAAATCTTTCACATCAAAAAAAAAAAAAAAAAAAACCCAAGAAAAAACAAAAACAAAAACCCAAAACTGTAACAAAACAAAAAGGCAACTTACTGGGAGAAGATATTTGCAAATGACATATCCAATAAGGGGTTAGTATCCAAAATAAATAAAGAGCACAACTCAACACCAAAAAAAAAAAAAAAAAAAAAAAAAGAAACCACAACAACCAAACATGGGTATAGGACCTGACTAGACATTTTTTCCAAAAAAGACATTGAGATGGCCAAAAGACAAATGAAAAGATGCTCAACACCACTCATCATCAGGGAAATGCAAATCAAAACCACAATGAGATATCACCCTCACACCTGTCAGAATGGCTAAAATAAAAAAGTGCCTGGGTGACTCAATCAGTTAAATGTCTGACTCTTAATTTCTGCTCAGGTCATGATCTCAGGGTTCATGAGTTCAAGCCCCATGTCGGGCTCTGCACTGCCAGTGTGGAGTCTGCTTGAGATTCTCTCTCTCTGTCCCGCTCTCTCTCTCTCAAAAAAAATGAATGAACTTTAAAAAAAAATAAGTTAAATTACATTAAATTGAAAAATGTCAGGAAATAGCAAGAGTTGGAGAGGATGTGGAACCCTCGTGCACTGCTGGTGGGAATGTAAATGGGTGTAGCCACTGTGGAAACGGTATGGTGGTTCCTCAAAAAATTAAAAATAGAAATACCATATAGTTCAGTAATCTCACTACTGGATATTTATCCAAAGAAAACAAAACAGTAATTTGAAAAGATATATACACCCCTATGTTTACTGCAGCATTATTTATAACAGCCAAGATTTGGAAACAACCTAAGTGTCCCTTGGTAGATGAACAGATAAGGAAGACGTAGCATGTGTGTGTGTATATATGTATGTATATAACATTCCACATATACACACAATGAAATACTATGCCACCACAAAAAAAGGATGAACCTAGAAGGTATTGTACTGAGATAAATCAGACAGAGAAAGGCAAATACCATATGATTTCACTCATATGTAGAAGTAAAAAACCAAAACAAAGGAGTAAACAAACAAAAAGCAGAATCAGACCTATAAATACAGAGAGCAAAACTTATGGCTGCCAAAGGGGAGGGAGGTAAGGGGATAGGCAAAATGAGTGAAGGGGAGTGGGAGGTACAGACTTTCAGTTATGGAATGAATAAGCCACAGGAATAAAAGGTACAGTAGAGGTAATGGCATTTTAACAGCATCCTACGGTGAAAGATAGTAGCTACACTTGTGGTGAACACAGCATAACACACAGAGAAGTTGAATCGCTACGTTGCACACCTGAAACTAATGTAACATTGTGTGTGAACTATATTCAAAACACAACAAAACAAAAAAAAGGAACAAAAAAGAAGAAAGGTTGTATGCCTGGAATACATCAGGAAGCAAGGCAAATGTAGCATGACTTTGTAAGAACAAAGGGGCAAGAAAACTTTTGGTGTGATGTATATGTTCACTATCTTGATTGTGATGATAGTTCTATTGGTGTACATACATGTCAAAACTTAGCAAATTTTACACTTTTAATATGTGTAATATATGATATGTCATTTATACCTCTATAAAGCTCTTAAATAAAAAGAAAAACTCTAAAAAAAAATTCAGGTGTTTATCTTCATTGTATCCTATATCATAGGCAGACATATACTATGTGATCACTTAAGCAGCCATTATGTAGCTTAAATTTATTCTCAATCAACCCCATTCCTTAATAATTTTAAGAAAATCATGTGACTCTAACACACTCATCACCTCTCCCCGCTTCCAACATGAAACAATGGCAAGCAAAATACAACTAGACAATTAATTAATTAAATTATTAAATTCATATTCTCATCATATAATTATGTCACTGTATTAAAAAATCCAAAAAAGACTACATATATGAATGTGTAAACACATAAGTATGTACATACACACATATAAAAGCATAGTCTTTGTAACTTCCTTTTCTCATTTTACATTTTGAATACCTTTCTGTGTCCAATCGTAAAAATTTGGAAAGCTAGTATCTAAATTAACATCAGAATTAACTCTAAAAATATAGCACAGAAAGGAGCAAGTAAAAACAGAAATCAGTGTTACTGGTTGCTGAATGAAAAACATTCAGCAAAGAGCACGCACATACCTCAGACCTTTCCTGAAAAGCAGGCAGGTTCTCCTGGGACGTCTCCACCACCTGATGCAACTTCTTATGAAGTTCATCCATTTTCTGTTTTAATAGTTGTTCTTCAAAAGCATTTGCTTCTTTTCTTTTCATATAATGTCTATCTTCATTTACTTTAGGAAAGAAAAAATGGTTTCCATGCAAGTTTAAATTCAGGTCATCACAGGAATACACAAAAAATGAGTGCAAGGTTATTTTTAAGATGGCAATTTTTTTTTTACTAGTCTTTTCCACGTATATTAGGTTATTAGCACTGAAAGGTGTATTACCTTTTAATTATAATTTTTACCTGCCTTTGGGATGGTTATTTTTCATTTCAGAGCTTGTAAGGTACAAATTTACAATGTTGACTAATAAAAAATATTTGATAATAGCACAATGATAATAATCACTTTTTCTAAAAGTCATGATTCTACATATCATTTGAAAGTGGAGCAGACAAAAGATCTAAATCTCCAGTGCTTTCTGAGGAGGAGGAGTCCGGTACCCTGAAAGTTCAGTGCCTCACATGTACTGCAGTAAGTCTCACTTGCAAAGGCGATTAACATAACCATATCACATTCAAATCAGATCCTTTGGCTAAGCCTTTATGTCATAGTGTGTGAAAGAAAAATGCATCCGTGCGTGGCACAAAACGTGTCCTCCATGAGTGTTAACTGCCTGTTCTCTCAGTTGTTGAACAAATGAGAAATGATAAACAAAAAAGCCAACACAGAGCAGCTCTCGTCCACATGACTTAGATGGTATAAAAGCCCTGAGTAGAACACAGTTCCACTTTCCTCTCTAAAGTTCATGTTGTTACAGCAAAGACAAGCACAAACTTTGGTGTTAACACTCATGGTTTTCTCTGTGAGGAACAAAACTTGACCTACTACGCAGCCATAAATAACATGGCACTTTGATCAGAAGGCTCCTTCTGAATGTCTTCTTTGTTGTTCTTGCAGATTTTAGAAAATCTCTTCTCAATTCCAGTTCCTAACCTAATCCTTTCACAGTACAAATAACTGACCTACAGGTTTAAAATTGCTGTATACAGAAGTTCAAATCCATTCAGATAATATTTAAAAGCTTAAAGTATCACTGAAACGAAGGCAACGTTGGTATATCTATTTAATCTACATTAGTGCTGTATCAACTCTGAGCTTTGCTGTCAAGACATCAGTGTAGTCCCCTGGACAAATGCGGCCGCTACACTTTTCAGGAAAGGTCTGAGGTATGTGCGTGCTCTTTGCTGAATGTTTTTCATTCAGTAATTGCATTTAATAAAGATTTCTAGGCTTCAGATACATGAGCTAGAGACTTCTTTGCAGATTCTTTCAGCATAGTCAATTACCTGTTTAAAAAAGTAATTACTCAAGGTTATTATTTTAAGTGACTAGAGTATCTCAGATCACAAGACTGCAAGTACCCCATTGTTCATGCTTTCTCCGTTGATTGTATTTCTGGGCTCTCAGCTCTTCAAAGGAAAATTCAGATTCTCCACGAATAAGCTTCTCCTTGCAATACATAACAACCTGCTGAACATCAGCTTTGGCTGCTAGAGACGGTTGTGCAGAATATCCTGATTTGGAAATCATGATCACTCTTTGCTCCCTACAATGGGGAAAAATGTATTATTTACGACAGTGTACTAAAACAGCTCTTGAATGACACTAATTAATAGATTATTGCACTGATGATACTTGCATTTTCGACTCTTTATCGCAAGCTGAAGAAATTACCCCAGAAACTTCTGAGCCCTAAAAAGACAGAAAGGGAACATCAGCATTCACTTATCTGAAAAGAAACAGCCATCCAAATTATTTCACAAAACAATAAGAAAGTGTTAGAGGGGTTCTGTAACTAGATTTATATATGTTCTTTAAAATTATACTTAATTCAATCATAATCAATTATTGATTATTAATCTTACAACTTTTATAACTAAGAGTCCAATAGGAAAATGATTTTAAAAAATTCCTACTTGGTAATAGAGAAGGGCACTTATTTCCCTCCAATCAACAGACAAGGAGCCGGACCACAGTGCCTATGTGTTCTGGGATTAATATTCCAAAATCCTATATTAATAGAAACAAAAATCATAAAAATTTCCTTCTGGTACTATTCTATCCTCAGGAGTTCCCAATGCTAGGACTGATTCACCAAACAAATATTTATTGAACATCTTATACATGTCCTGAACTGAGCTAGGTCCTGGAAATGTGACCATAAGTAAGACCTATCTCTGCTGTCTAAAAATTTACATAGTCGGGCGCCTGGGTGGCTCAGTCGGCTAAGCGTCTGACTTCAGCTCAGGTCATGATCTCACAGTTCATGGGTTTGAGTCCCGCATTGGGCTCTGTGCTGACAGCTCAGAACTTGGAACCCGCTTTGGATTCTGTCTCTCCTCTCTCTCTGCCCCTCCCCTGCTCGCTTACTCGTTCTCTCTCAAAAATAAATGAGCATTTAAAAAAATTTTTTTTAAAGTCACATAGTTGGGGCAATAGGAAGCAATGAGGCTGGCAAATGTGTAGAATGTAAAATGAGATAGTTTGAGTATCTACCAAAGTGAGAAATGCATATTCTGCGTCTAAGAATGTGTTATATGAATAAAACTTGTAACATGCACTAAGGACAGAGGCCTTTCTGCTAGAGTCAGCTTAAAGGAGATCCTTAGCAAACTGAAAGAGAAACTGTAGTACAAAGAAGAAAGATACTGGAAAACAGGCTGGGGAAGCAGAGACTTGAGCAGAAGAGATCTCAATAGGGCAAAAATCTCAGCAAAGAACAACAAGCACAAGTGAAAGACCACCTTTCCCAACTGTGATGGCAGGGAGGGATGCAGTTACATTTACTGGTTGGTGGCAGAAAACTGACAGATGTCATCTAATGGCTTTTGTCTCATTAAAATAGTATTTTTGCCAGCTCCCAAAGGAAAGGTTAGAGACAGCCAGGTCCTAAGTTTGAGGAAAGTGAAAAGAAGCTTAACATCATTGTAATGTGGCATTAGACAGTGAAATGGGACACGTAGGAAATACATGAAACATAGTGTCAACCAGGAAACTGGAAACAATTTCTGGGGAGTAGTAAAGCCCTGGTTAAGGTTACAGGTACTATTGTTCCAAGTTCCTGAGTTTTTGTTTTTTTCTTTTAAGTTTATTTTTATCTATTTTGAGACAGAGAGAGAGAGAACATATGTGAGCAAGGGAAGGGCAGAGAGAGGGAGAGAGAATCCCAAGCAGGCTCTGTGCTGTCAGCTCCCCCTGACATGGGGGTTTGATCCCATTAACCATGAAGTCATGGCCTGAGCTGAAGCCAAGACACTTGGACACTTAAATGACTGAGCCACCCAGGTGACCCAACCTCCTGAGTTTTTTTAAGCAGGGATCAGAAATTTCCAGGTGGGTATTATCTAATGTAGGGGCTCATGGGCCCATGTGAGGGAGACCAGTAGAACCAAGGAGAGAAGCTGCTGGGGAGGAAGTAAAGACAGAAGGTGAAAAAGTGGGGGGGTCCTAGGTCAGATAAACAGACAAGTTATTTAAATCTGATATCTGAGGTGAGCAGTGGTAGATGATGACAGGCCACAGGTGCAGGTGGCTGACAGAGAGGTTAGAGTCACAGGAACAAGATCAAACAAATGAGATGTCAAAGTGGATGTAAAAGGGAGCTGGATGACCATTCAATGCCATTCCCAGTTTCCACACAACCCACAAATGTCATTATTACCTGATTCTTAGAAATGCAGGCTGAGTTGTTTCCTGGATTTGATTTTGATGTCACCATCTGATTTAAAATCTGAGCGTTATGGAGAGGTTCCAAGGTTCTAGCTATGGGGGGAAAAAAGGATGAAATAAAGAGAAACAAGGATAAAAACACATTAAGTAAAATTACTACAAATATATTCCCCTGGTCTTTCAATTAGTAGCATAAGAAATAAATCAATTCATTGATCACTGTCTTAGAAAATGTAACTAAAACACTTTTAAGAAGATAAGAGAAATATTCTAGAGATAATTTAAACAACAGGATGGGATAGTTGATGCTTATTTCTGAAACATAATCTTTATTTCCAAGAAAATATATGACTACCATTTCTTTAAAAGTTGCATTAAACACATTTGATTCAATTCAGAACAGATGGACTCCAGAGTAAGCCTTGTCCTCTATTTTGGGCCAATTTTGATTATTTTTTTAAATCCTAAAAATAGAATGAATTCAAGTTTTCTTTTGGGTTTGCTCTTTTAAATTGCTAAGACGGAGCTCTACTCTCCAGGGATATTTGCTAGGCATTATTACCAGAGTGCCTTCCTTATTACCTAAGGCAATACAATCAATAAATACTGGATGAAATATTTTCTTAGGGAAAAAAAGCCAGCACAAGTCAGACTAAATTATTAACAATTTAGACATTTTTAGAAAGCGTTGTTTTACCTTGAGTTGGCAAGTGGGTTTCAGCAAGGCGTGCCTGAAATAACCTAAGTGGCAGAAGTAAAGGCATCAACACAGATTATAAGCTTACAGTGAAAACTAAATCAATCTATTTAGATCAATCTAGATCAATCAAGACAGCTTATCATAAGCTAGTAAAGACTGAGGTTGAGAGAGAATGTAAAGTTGAATTTTAGAATTGCTTCAAAATTAAAAAAAAAAAATTCTGGGATTTCCTTCATACCCAATTACTGTATTAGAAAAATTCCCCCTTCTGTTTAGTTTATGTCCGTATTTCTCAAACTTATATAATAAACGTACCCTCTTTCTCTGTGTATCGTCTGCAAATGTTACAACATGGGGTGTCTGAACTCCTTATCTTAGGCATTCTACACATCTGGACCATAATGAATATAATGTTAAGAAGAAAGAAGTCTAAAACTTAGACCACCACTCCAAATGGCAGATATATTATTGTTCATGCTGTGAGAAGTTTTAAAATATATCATTTCATGGCAACTTTGCACACCAAATCACCTGTTGAGTAAAATGCAACTTCTAAACCTGACATTTTTGGGTGATAACAACAAGAATCTAGAGTATAAAGAGAATAAGAGATGTACAACCAAATGCCAAATCTTGTGACTCTTAATTCAAACAAACCAGTGGTTAACAAAGCAAGCAAGCAAACAAACAAACAAAAAAAACAACTCACAATGTTTTACATTATGAGGAATAACTGAAAATTACGGATATTAAGGAATTAACAGTTAAAATTTGTTAGGTGTGAAAATGGCCTAAGCTTCTGCACAAAAAAATCACTTTCTAGAGATGTTTATGTATTTGGAATAAAATATTTTGCTGTCTTGGATTTGCTTTAAATTCTTCAGCATAGAAAAAACATGATCAAACGTTAATAATTACTAAAAGTACATGACAGACAAAGGGGAGGTTCATTATATTTTTTTTAAATGCATGCTTGAAAATTCTCCTTATAAAGTTTAAAAAGAACATGAGTGCTATAGCAAAGTTGAAAACAATGAGTATATTAAGTCTGGCAAGGAATACAATGAGATAAGTGATCTCAGATGCTTCTGGAGAGGGGCCAGCTGGTATAACCTTTTGAGCAGGGACTGTGCTTATATGTACCACAAATCTTAAAAACTCTTCATTCACCCTTTGACTATATAATTTCAGTTCTGAGACTCTATCAGAAGGAAAGAGATAAAAATAGGCAATCTATTGGGAGCTAACTCTATGATAAAGGAAAAAGACCTTGACACGAAGCTGCAGATATATGTAAAGGCATGCCTGTAAATCCTATAACGAGCAGAGAACAACATGTCAACTAAAATGCCAGGTTTCTTCTGCTTCTTTAGTTTTCTGTATTGTCAGCATTTCTAAATGAGGTATATTTAATCATAGAAAAAAAAAGTTGTGAAAGATAGTTATTCATTAAGATACTCATTATGTTGTTCTTGACAAAAAGCAAAATGTTGAAAACACCTTAAATGTTCATTTGGAGAACAGTTAAATTATGACATAACTCTGGGACAGATTTCACAACTGCTTTATAAGTTGTGCTATAAAAGTCCATAATTTCTTAAGAGCAGTATCAAGGCCAGTATACGTAACAGACATAACAATACGATTTACTGTTAAAATATACAAATACAAGGACACGCACACAGGGGTAGGAAAAGGTACTGGGAGGCAACGCACCAAAGTGTTGCCAGTAATATTTCTGGGCAATTTCCTTTCCTTTATACTATTGTGTATTATCCACATTTTCACAATGAGAAAGATTTCCCTGTACAAACAAAGCAATAAAAATTTTTAAGAGCAAATATTACACTTCAAAGCAGGGGACACTCTGCAGTTTTATTTTCAAACTACCTGTAGTGTTCTTGCAGCTGCTCTCTTGGTTCGGCCTGGTGTTGAAGTCCTCTCCGAAAAATGGCACTGGCATGCTGCAGCTCTCCCTGGCCTTCCAGATGCGCAGCCCAGGCTACGTACAGAGCGGATGACATGGTTCCGATCCCATGGTTGTACAGAAACTCAAAAAACTGATGAAGATCACTGTTGTACTCGGCCTACAGAAACCCAAAGCAAACAGATACAAGAACAAAGGAACTGCCGGTCTAGGTAGGGCCCGGAGCCCGGCTCCCTTCAATGTTCACTCATTATACTCATTTTTAAGAGACAGAGAGAGAGAGAGAGAGAGAGAGAGAGAGAGAGAGAGAGAGAGACAAAGTGTGAGTGGGGGAGGGGCAGAGGGCGAGGGAGACACAGAATCCAAAGCAGGCTCCAGGCTGTCAGTACAGAGCCCGACACGGGGCTCGAACTCCAGACCTGTGAGATCATGACCCGAGCTGAAGTTGGACGCTTAACCCACTGAGCCACCCAGTCGCCCCCAGTGTTTGCTCTTCGTGGAGGGTTCAGGATATGCTGTAGGGGCAGGCTTGTGTGGCTCTCTGATAGCAAACCTAAAAATTAAGCTCCTTCTTTTCCTTACCCACACAATTTCCCAGGAAACTGGGTTCCACGACTCATGATGTATTACAGTTGTCTTAATCTGAGCTTGCCCAAGTGCCACAGGGCGCCTCTAATCCTGGTACCTTGTAATTTAGTGAACAAATCCATCTTAACTCTATCCGTTTATGATTACTAGAACTTGTGCCCCCAAAGTCTTTATTTCAGGACTGTAAAGACACAAACTTTTAAAGCCTAAACTGAGGCAGCCTGTTCCTGGGGCAGTACTAAATTTAGTTACTGAGAGTTAATATTTTCTTAATTATTCACAATGAATTTAATTTATTCCCAGGAACCCTCTGAGTACCTAGCAGTGTCTGCTTATCCTTCTATCCCCAAACACACCTCTCATCCAACACACCTTTTAATTTAGTGGTTTCTATCTACCCACTTGATAGAGGAAGGTTTTAAAATTAAATGACTGACTCCACAATACAAAAGCCAAAAGGTTCTAAAATACACGTCTCTGGCCATACAACTTTTAAAAATTTATGACTGGAAACAGAGGAATTAAAATAAGACAGTCTAAAATGATCTTAAAATCTGGGGGAAAAAGCAAAAACACAGTATGATCACAGATTTGATTATACATCTGAAAGTATACTTACAAATTTTAAACAATAACTGATGAATCTTGGGTCATTGTGGTATTTCTTCTTATCTAAAAATTCTTTCATTAAATGTTCTAATAAAGTTGTCAAGTATTCCTTATTCTCAGGAAAATTCTCTTCTACCCACCGTATGTAACTAGAAAAATATGGATAATATTAATTTTTAGGTCAGCATATAGTTCGTTTATTTGAGAGAAGGAGAGAACATGAGCTGGGAAGAGGGACATTTTTTTTTTTAGAGAGTGCATGTGTGTGTGCAGGGCAGAAGGGAAAGAAAGAGGGGGAGAGAGGGAGAGGGAGAGGGAGAGGGAGAGGGAGAGGGAGAGGGAGAGGGAGAGAGAGGGAGGGGGAGAGGGGGAGAGGGAGAGAGGGAGAGAGGGAGAGAGGGAAAGAGGGAGAGAGGGAGAGAGGGAGGGAGGGAGGGAGAGAGGGAGAGGGAGAGAGGGAGAGGGAGAGAGAGGGAAAGAGGGAGAGAGGGAGAGGGAGAGAGGGAGAGGGAGGGAGAGAGAGAGAGAGGGAGAGGGAGAGGGGGAGAGGGGGAGAGGGAGAGAGGGAGAGAGGGAGAGAGGGAGAGAGGGAGAGAGAGGGAGAGAGAGGGAGAGAGAGGGAGAGAGAGGGAGAGAGAGGGAGAGAGAGGGAGAGAGAGGGAGGGGGAGAGAGAGAGAGAGAGAGAGAGAGAGAGAGAGAGAGAGAGAGAGAATCTCAAGCAGGCACCACACCCAACAAGGAGCCCCATGAGGGGTTCAGTCTCACTACTATGAGATCATGACTTGAGCCGAAATCAAGAGCCAGATACTTAACCAACTGAGCCACTCAGGTGCCCCAGAGAAAGAGGGAATCTTTAAGCAAGCTCTGCACTCAGCACAGAGGCCAATATGGGGCTCAATCAATTGCACGACCCTGGGATCATGACCTGAGCCAAAATCAATAGTCGGTCGCCCCAGCATGTAGTTTGTTTAAAGGAAAAAAATAAACTAAATGCTAACCTTTCCCATTCACCAAGTGGGTCATCACCCTTGTAGCTCTGCATATGGGCTTCAAACATTCTAGAACAGAGAAAAATAGGCACATGAGCTAGTAGGGATAATTCCTAAAAGCAAAAGATAAGATATATTTTATTTTACATGTATCATTTACAAACCTTAAAATTGATATCTGAAATATCAGTTCAAATGCTATATTAAAAATTAAAAGATTATTCACGTGGAAGTTGTCACAAAACTCAGATCCAGTGTTTTTCCAGAAGAAAGCAAAACCCAAGCCCCTGAAGGTAGCCCTTGTGAAAGAGATGGCTGGAAGAGGGTCCCAGACTCTATCCTTAGGCCCTAAAAGTCTCCTTCTCCTGGCACGGATGCCTAATGTCACTACCATCATGAAGAACACATAATGGCAATGTTCATAAATCAGCGACTACAGCTCCCAGAGAACTCAGCTTGCTGCTACTTCTGCATCCCAACCACAAGCTTTAAAAAAAAAAAAAAAAAAAACCCCAAAAAAATCAGCTAGGCAAAGCAATGTTCTCTTCTCTAAGGGCACTTCGGTGCTAGGGGGTAAACAAATAAACACCTAAAATAAAGCCAGGTGACATTAAGCACTTAGGAACAAAATAAAACAAAACAGGACAAGAGGTAAGAGTGTGATAAGAGTTAGAATATTTAGACTGGTCAGGGAAGGCTATTCTCTCTGAGAGAATGACACTAGATCACACAGCCAGAGAGCCAGCCAAGCAGCTATTTAAGAGTGCTGAGCTGGAAGGGTGGGGGTGACAAAATGTAATTTACATTTTAAAATGCCCATTCTGCCCCTCCAGGCCAAGGAGGGGTGGAATGGGAACAGAAGTGGGAAACCAGTTAGGGAGCTACTACAATCCCAGTGGGTGGTGAGCTGGACCAGGGTGGGAACAGTACAAGTGTGGGACTTGGGGTGTTTTGGAGACAGAAACAATGAGACTTGCTGGGTGTGAGAGAGGGTCAAGCTAAGAAAGATCCCAGGTTTTCAATTGGAGAAATTACATGATTTTTTGAAAAAAGGATTTGTAAGCAATACTCTCTTCTAGCTATCATCTCAGTATACCAATGCAATCAATGTTTCTTAGGACTCAACATCTAGAAGCCACAAAAGAAAAGCTAGATAAAGCAAACTATATATAAATAAAAAACTTCTACCTACATGTCAAATAAAACATCAAACAGAATCAAAAGAAAAATGATAAACTGGGGTAACAAAACAAAGCTTCTAGAAACCAGGGGGGGGGGAGGGGGGAACAATAAAAATAAATAAATAAAACACATCCCACAGGAAAATACTCAACCTCCCTCATAAAAGAAATTCACCTCACTCGGATCCAAATTTCTCACCTACCAGATTGGCAAAACTAAAAAAATGTGCAACAGTGAATAGATGAAGCAAGGGGGCTTGCTTGCAGGTGGGAGTGCTCTTCATCCCTGCCAAGGGAACTGGTAATGTCTGCCGAAATTACAGACGGATTTACTTTTGATCTAGCAAATCCACTAACTGGGAATCTAGGAGACAGATACATCTGTGTATGTGCAAAATGCCACGCGTACAAGATTTTTCACTGCAGCACTATTTAGCAAAAGACTGTCAACAACTCAAATCTCCATCAATGAGGGACTTTTTAGGTCAATTATGGTAGATTAAATATGCAATTGTAAAATAGGCTGAGAAAGAGATCTCCAAGGATATTGTTAAAAAAAAAAAAAAAGGAGTGTATACATGGTCTGCTACATTTTATGTGAAATCAAGACTGGAAATGTACATGCATATACATACACACCCACCCACATACACATATGCATATACAGATATACTAATGTATTATTATAATTTAAATGTATCTGCACCAAGAAACATTTGAAAAATAAACTAGGAAAATGGTTACATATGGGGGTGGGAGAGTAGACGGGTATAATACATCTCAATGAATACTTTTCTACATCTTTTTTTGTCTTGTTTTGTTTATTTGTTTATTTTGAGAAAGAGTCAGCTCAAGTGGGGAAGGGGCAGAGAGAGAGGAAGACAGAGAATCCCAAGCAGGCTCTGCACCGTCAGTGCCGAGCCCGATGCGGGGCTCAAACCCACGAAACCGTGAGATGAAGACTTGAGCCTTGGTCAAGAGCCGGATGCTTAACCGACTGAGCCACCCAGGCGCCCCTATAAAAGTATTTTTTTTCCCTGAGGGAGACAGGCTTCTCTTCTTTGTACTTGTTGTTCCCTTTGCCTAGAAAGTTCTTCCCTTAAGTTTCACATACCTCCTTTATCATTAAGGTACACCAAGAGTCGGGCTTAACCAACGGAGACACCCAGGTGCCCTGCTAAATATTTTTTAAAAAATAAATGTATTGCTTATTTTTAAAAATTAAAAATTACTTCTAAATTTTAATCTCCTTCTCACGCCTCCTAGGTGAGCACATTTCTCCCAAAATACATGTTAATAATAGCCTGCTCCAAACAAACATTTCACATTCCAATACCAACCACATTTCCCTAGTAAAATGACCTAAAATACACTGTAAATTAATACTAAAAACATCCAGTTTGCTGGAGCAAATTGGTCTTTGCAAAGGCAAAAAAGGTCAGAAATACCCGATTTCCCTTTTAAAATGGGGAAAACAAGCTTCTAGAAGTGAAAGAGCTTGCTGGCTAGGTTGAAGGCTGAAGAAAACGTCTTAAAGTAGATTTCTGTCCTGGTTTTACTTAATGGTCTGGGCCTTCTGATCCCCAAGAGTAAATTATCCTAGTGCTGATAAAACTAACCAGTTTTACTTCCTGTCACATAGGACTTGACTGTTTTAAAATGCTTTTGAACCAATGTAGATAAATCACCTGAAGTCATAAAGCAAAGGTGGGGGGGATTAAAAAAAAGGGTTAGCTGTTTGACACAAATGACAACAAGCATAGCTTTTTTTTTTTTTTTTAGGTTCACGTTATTCAAAGACTTTTTTCAAATTGATTGTGGGATTATGGGTAAGAGTTATTTTAAGTTCTTCCCCTGCTGTAGAATGTTTTAAATTAGGTGGCTTTGAAAGCTCATGAAACCTACACGCAAGCTTTAGGGTTTTCGTTGGGTCAGACTTTTTTCTCCCACCGCGGCCATCTGCCCAGAGCGGTCACCGAGAACTCCAAGAACAGTCACCGAGAATTCCGAGGGTCTCTCGAGCTGGCCAAATCCCCCCTAAAGTGCCGCCGTGGCCGCAGTTCGGAGGACAGGGACCGGGGTCTCAGCGGACACCTCCAGCTACACCCCCCGGGGTCCTTTCCACGACCACGAGTGGCCCACAGCCTAGCTGGGTGGGAGTGAGGGCGGGGAGGTGACAAACTACAGCCCAGGAAAGGGGCGGGAGGGGCAAAAGGAGGCAGGACTGCGGTCTCCAGGCCGAGGACCTGCAGACACCGAATCCTAGGTTCCGCAGCCCCCTCCTTGGTTCGCAGCCGGGGACTGCGCCCCCGCCTCGCTCCCATGCCACCAGATCGACACTTACTGAAAAACATTTTCCGGGCTATCCATGTCTAGAGGACGCGGACCAGCAGCAGCGCAGCCGCTCCCCCAGCGAGGAACCGCCGACGATTTGAATCTCCCGCGCAGCCGCACTCGGCGCGACAAGCGTTTGCAAGGCGTCTGGCCATTGGCCTAGGCTGCAGAAGGATGGCCAATCGCCGGGGCCGTTGCCGGGAGACCTTTGTCCCGCCTCCCTTTCGCGTGCTGCCTGTTCCTTCCACTTCGCGGCTCTTCCGGTTTGAACCGAAAGCTCCGAGCCCGCTCAGTGCGGTATGAGTTTTGTGGTGCCGCGCAGCCCTAGGATTTTGGCTTAGTAACTGCAATGTGAGGGCGCGTCGGTAGGCACTTCAGGGCTGTTTTTATATGTGGCATATGAAGATGATGGGTTAGTACCCTTGGAGTCCTCTGGGTTTGATTTAACTGATCTGAAAGGCAGTATGGGGTGCCCCAGAGCGTGGGAGGGCTAGGTTGTGCGGGCTGTACCTACATCCAGATGGTAATTATAATAAGAACGGAAGAGTTTGGATAAATTATAGAACGTCAACCAGGAAACTTTCAACATCTGTGGAACTAGGGGCTCCGGAGACTCAAGTTCTCGGGAATTATAAATGAAGAGACCTCTTTGTAAAGGAGTCCAGATGTCTAAGAAGAAACACGTAATGCGCTGATGCATATTACTTCCCATTCTACCTCTCCAGGTTGTTTCAAAAGCCACTTGACAATGCAAGTAAAATATAGAGAGCTATTGATGTGATTACCTTCCTTTCACAGAAGCTCTGCGGGTGTTTGTTCTCTGAGGGCCCTTTAAGAAAAAATAGCATCTTTTGGAAATCCTGATGCTTTCACCATCCAGAATTCCTTCCATGGTTTTGACCAACTTGAGTGTGCACAAGAATCCGACTTGTGGCGCTTAAAACGCAGAGGGTGCTCACTCTAGGGTCTTTAGACCAATGTTAGGTTCTGCTAACCGTCACAGGAATTAACAGATGTTGCACTCATTCAGCTTTTCAAATGGCGTCTGATAGTGGCTCAGTCATCAATTAGGAAATGTTGATTGAGCAGCCATCATATACCGGGTGCCATTGGATTTATACCTAATTGCAACCTTGTCTAACTCAAACAGATCCTTAAGAAAACTTGTGGCTTTGTCTGGGAGATGAGGATGCAGTCATATAAAACCATTTAAAGGTGGCATACACATGTATTAAGTGCCATATTAGTGTTCAGATTATCTGCTAGGGGATCCGGAGGAGAGAGGGGAAATGGACCTGTCTGTCTCAAAAAACTTCATAGGGAAGGTGGAGCTTGAATTGGGCCTTGAAACGGGGTGGATCTCTCCTTCGCTATAGTAGCATTTTTAAAATAAGTGGCTTTGGAAGTTTCTCATGACATCTGCACACAAGGTTTAAGGGTTTTGTTGGGTTAGACTTTTGCCTTCCACAGTGGCAATCTGCTCAGAGCGATTCTATTACAAAGAATAAACGAGCTCTGAGGGCCTCACAAATTGCCCAAATCCCCCTAAACTCCACATTAGCCACAGCCCAGCCAAGGAGGGCTGGGGTGTCCGTGGACAGCACAGGCTACATGGTCAGGGGTCTTTTCCTCCACTCAGGTGTGGCCTATGGCCTAGTTGGGGTGGGGTGAGGGTGAGGTGGGGACAAACTCCAAAGCCAAGGAAAGGGGCAGGAGGGGCAAAAGGGGGCAGGACTGGGGGAGATCCTGGAGGAGGTCATTCTCGGTGTAGACCAGGGTTACTGAAAGATCACCCTTGAGGACTCCTATTTAAGAGTAGTGAAGATTCTTTTTGAAAGACTAGTTTGATAATTTGATATTAAATTTTGAGTGCTAGATTAAGGAGTTTGTACTTGATCATGATAGTAATTGGGCCTTTTGGGAGCAGCAAGTCTGGTTATGTGTAAAGTACACATATCCCACTTCAGGGGCAGAAATGTGCAGTTACAACTTTCTCTTTCTTTAAAATTTTCCTAATAATTTCAACACTAAATTGCTAATATGTAAGTTGACTAATAGAGTCTCTAAATGTTTAGGAAGGCCAATAGGTAAAGTATTTGTGTTTGGGTTTTCAGTGACTTGTTATTTCAATATCATAATCCCCAAGCTTACTGGAGGAGGGATGCCGGGCCACATCAGGGGATGAGCTCCAGCCCCAACTTTCTCAACGAGCAGCAAATGGGCAAATGACTCACATTCTTAATCTGGCTCTCGGTTTCCTGATCTGTAAAATGAAAAAAGAAATCTGCCTCCTTGTCTTTGTGTTTCTCTGACTTCTGCTGTCCTATAACCTCATAAGGTTTTCCACTTAATTCCTGAACTCTTGGGTTGTCACATTATATCAAAGTCAGTGCTCTGTTTAGAAAAGAAAAAGGATTATTTTTCTCTAGGGTTTGCCTCTGACATATGAACACGTCACAGATACACATATATCTTTCTTCCTCTGGGAATCTAGAGCAACTTAGAGTAGTGGTATTAGATGTGTTGCTGAAACATCATGTAAGATTGGAGATTTATAATTAGAATAGTTACAGCAAACTCCTGAGTCTTTTAAGAGACTGTGGAATATTAAGAATAAAGTTGATACCTAGGAACAGAGCTGTAGAACCCTTTCTTGGAAAATGTTTTTTTTCTGAGAGTGGGTTGTGACTTCAGAAGATGCCTCTGTGGTCAAATATGTATATATTTCTCATGTATATTTGGTCTTCTGCAGTGTCTAGCTTTCAGTTCACAAAACCTTTGTGATTTCCTTGAGAAAATGAGGAAGATAGTAAGGGTGTCTTTTGTTCTGTTAATGAGGTGGCTTTTGGAAAGCACCTAAGGATGGGAGCTGGTTTCCACCATCAACTATGTGATTGGAGGGTTTGAACTTTCAGTCCATCCCACCATCACCCATCAGCCCCTACCTCAGGAGAGGGGAGGGGCTGAAGGTTAAAATCAGCCAATGGCTAAAGACTTAGTCAATCATGACTGTGTAATGAAGCCTCCATATAAATCCAAGAGGGCAGCTTTTCGTCTTTTTTTTTTTTTTTCCAGAGAGTGTCCACACTTCAGGAACCAGACTGCTTCCATGTGCAGCCAAATGGCACCAAGCTCCATGAGGACAGAAGCTCCTTTGTTTGGGACCTTGCCCTCTGTATCCCTTCGTCCGGCTGTTGGTTCATATTCTTTATCATAACCTTCAGTAAAGTGGTAAACGTGAGTAAGAGTTTCCCTGAGTTCTGTGAGCTGCTCTAGAAAATTAATCAAACCCAAGGAGGAGGTGGTTGGAACCTCCAATCTGTAGCTGGTTAGTTAGAAGCACAGGTAACAACCTAGGGCTTGTGACTGGTGTCTTGAAGTGGGTGTGGGAAACAGTCTTGTAAGACTGAAACTTTAGCCTGTGGAATCTCATGTCACATCTGGGTAGATAGTGTTAAGAATTAAGTTGACTTTTCTGATACCCTGCTGGTGTCTGGAAATTGTTTGGTGTTGTGGTGGAAGAGGGGGGAGAGGATCCCCCCCTTGCCATGTTGGAATTGGATCCAGAAACCTTAAAAGACTATAAGACTACCTTTACTTCTTTTTTTTTTTTTTTTCCCAACGTTTATTTATTTCTGGGACAGAGAGAGACAGAGCATGAACGGGGGAGGAGCAGAGAGAGAGGGAGACACAGAATGGGAAACAGGCTCCAGGCTCTGAGCCATCAGCCCAGAGCCTGACGCGGGGCTCGAACTCACGGACCGCGAGATCGTGACCTGGCTGAAGTCAGCCGCCCAACCGACTGCGCCACCCAGGCGCCCCAAGACTACCTTTACTTCTGACGCCAGTCTCAAGTGCCAGAGGCTCTCAGCCACCCACACTTCTGACTGATTGGCTACAAATTCAGGGGTTCCCATCACCTTGATAATTCACTAGAATGACAGAACTCAGGAAACTTACAATTACAGTTTTATTATGATTTTTCTGAGAGAGAGAGAGAGAGAGAGAGAGAGAGAGAGAGAGAAAGAGAGAAAGACAGAATCCAAAGCAGATTCCAGGCTCTGAACTGTCAGCACAGAGCCTGATGCGGGGCTCGAACTTGTGAACCATGAGATCATGACCTGAGCCAAAGTCGGACACTTAATTGACTGAGCCACCCAGTTTGCCTCAGTCAGGGGCACCCAGGCATCCCTATGGTTTTATTATAAAATACACATAGGGTGAGGTCTGGGAAAGTCCTGGACATGGCCCTTCCATGCCCTCTCTCCCCAGAGTCAGGTACATTATTTTTGTGGCACAGCAATGTGCTAACCAACGAGGAATCTCCACGGAGCTTCAGTGTTCTGGGTTTTTCCTGGAGTTTCGTTATGTAAGAATGATTGATTAAATCACTGGCCGTATGGGTGAAGTCCATCTCCCAATCACCCTCCTCTCTCCTGAGGTTGGGAGGACTGGCTTCATAACCTGTGACTCAAAGCCCCAAATTTCTAATCAACTGGTTTATCTTTCTGCTGACCAGCCCCCATCCTGAAGCTATCCAGAGACCCATCAAGGGTCACCTCATCAACATAACGAAGATTCCTGTCACTTAGGAGTTTCAAAAGTTTCTGAGGATCTGCCAGGAACCCAGGTTGAGACCAGACAAATTTTTTATTATACCATGGGGTGATCTGCATCTTTGAGCATAAGCTCAGAATTTCATTAGCATTAATAGCCTCTGTTATTTTATAACATCTGCACTTTCGGGACAGCAATTCTGTCCTCTCATGAAATTGGTGACCAGTTGGTATTCTTGCTCAGACTGGGTTTGCTTCCGTCCCTTCAAAGAGCTGGACACTTCCCAAGCTAGAGAAAAGAGCTAAATCAAGGCTCAGACTCGGTGACTTCAAAACATCCGTTTCAGAGACAGTCCTGACAGATGTGTACGCAGCTGAGCACTGACACAATTCTTGTCCGTGTGTCGCCGTCTGAATTGGGTCCCGTAGCTTGTCCTTTCGGAGACAAAGGAATGGCATGAGGAAACGAAAGTGATACCATGAGTTACTTGTCGCCTGGTTTACCAGATGCTCCATTTTCACACGTATGTGGTGTTAAAATGAAGACAGTTTAGACCATCCGGCCTTTATTTAACACTTCATAAAGCAGCCGGTCTCCATTCTCAAGAGTGCAGAGAATGGTGAGGCATGTGAGAAAGTGGCAAGTTTTTATACAAAATGAACAATGAAGAGAAACATTTTTTAAAGGGGAAAAGAGGGGTGCCTGGGTGGCTCAGTCGGTTAAACGTCCGACTCTTGATTTCTGCTCAGATCATGATCTCGCAGTTGGTGAGTCTGAGCCCCCACATTGGGCTCTGTGCTGATAGTGCAGAGCCTGCTTGGGATTCTCTCTCTCTCCCTCTCTCTGCCCCTCCTTTGCTCGTGCTCATGCTCTCTCTCTCTCTTTCTCTCTCTCTGAAAAATAAACCTAAAAAAAAAAAGGGAAAAGGAAAACATTGGAGTTACTTAGGGATCAGGGATTGGTCTCCTGGATGGTGCAGCTTCTGGGCAGATAGAATCCTTATAAGAACATAAGACTTTTTTTTTTCTTTTTTTTTTTTAAGTTTATTCATTTTTTGAGAGTGAGAGAGACAGAACGTGAGGGGGAAGGGGCAGAGAGAGAGGGAGTCACAGAATCCGAAGCAGGCTCCAGGCTCTGAGTTGTCAGCACAGAGCCTAATGTGGGGCTTGAACCGACGAGCCATGAGATCATGACCTGAGCTGAAGTCGGACACTTAACCCACTGAGCCACCCAGGCCTGTCCCAGAACATGAGACTTTGAATGTTAGGTTTGGGTTTGTGGATGTAATCTCCCTGAATTAATAATGCCTGGGCCGGGGCACCTGGGTGGCGCAGTCGGTTAAGCGTCCGACTTCAGCCAGGTCACGATCTCGCGGTCCGTGAGTTCGAGCCCCGCGTCAGGCTCTGGGCTGATGGCTCAGAGCCTGGAGCCTGTTTCCGATTCTGTGTCTCCCTCTCTCTCTGCCCCTCCCCCGTTCATGCTCTGTCTCTCTCTGTCCCCAAAATAAATAAACGTTGAAAAAAAAATTTTTTTTTTAATAATGCCTGGGCTAAGGGGGAAGGTAATGTTACCAGACACACGTCAACCTTAAGAGGCTACTCAGCCTTTGCAGCATTTACCTAAATTGTATTTCTATCATACAAGGCTTTCTGTCTGGGCTGCTACTTTTGTGGTCACTGTCCCTACAGTCACCCTCGTACTGTCATCTTGTATCCTTGTATCTTTGCAGTCCCTTTGCCTTTGCATGTTGATGCACTACATCACTAACCCCTGTGTTGTTCAAGGCTCAACTGTCATTCTTTTGCCTTTATTGGGCTATCTTCCTAGTGGGCTATACAGTCAAAGTAATGAATGTAAGGTTAACTGAAATAATTTTTCTCCTGTGGTTATGCCACAATGGAGTGGAATTGCATAAATTTGTTTCAGTTTGCTTTTGATTTTTAGCGACTTTTTTTTTTCCTGTTAGATTTAGTGTTTTCTTTTAATGGTTATTTATTTATTTTGAGAGAGTAAGAGTATGTGAGTGGAGGACGGGCAGAGAGAGAGGGAGAGAGAGACTCCAAGCAGGCTCCACACTGTCAGTGCAGAGCCCGAGGCGGGACTCTATCTCACCAACCATGAGATGGTGACCTGAGCTGAAATCAAGAGTCGGACACCTAACTGGCTGAGCCACCCAGGCGCCCCTAGATTTTAAAGTTATGTAAATATTTACCAAATTCCAAAGTCAACATTATAAAACAAGGTGTATTCAGAGAAGTTTACTTTCCATCTCTATTCCCTCCCACCTCCTATAGGCAACATCTGCAGCATTTTATTAGCTTTTGGTATCCTTATTTCTTTTGGAAAATATAAATGTACAGTATACACATTCCTCCTATTATACAAACGATGGCAGAATTTACATATTGTTCCTCACTTGCTTTTTAATCCGTAGTACATCTGGCAGTCCCTTGCATGGCAACACACAGAGAAAATCCTCAGTGTGGGGAATCCATGGACTTCACATAGGGCAGCTCTCTCTGCCTTGGACCAGGACTTTGTCTCTTGGAGGAGGGATATGAAAAATCCAGCTGGCCTCGGGGCACCTGGGTGGCTCAGTCAGTTAAGCATCCGACTTTCGCTCGGGTCATGATCTCGCGGTTTGTGAGTTCGAGCCCCGCATCAGGCTCTGTGCTGACAGGGGCAGAGTCTGGAGCTATTCTGTGTCTCTCTGTCTCTCTCTGCTCTCCCTCCCTTGCTCATGCTCTCTCTCTCTCTCTCTCTCTCTCTCAAAAATAAACATTGAAAACAAAATTTTTTTAAATCCAGCTGGCCTCAAAACTGGCTGGTCTCGCTCTGGGGAGCCAGGGAAAGGCACCATGACAGTTCACAGCCTGATTGCTTCCAAAAGTGAGGATCCATGGGAGTCAAGCCCAGAGCCCCTGATGTCAGACTGCCTGCCGTGGGCGTTCCCAGCGTGTGCCACCGTGCTCGGCAAGGTGGTGGAGCCTACAGTAAGCCCATCGAGTCTGTTTGCAGACTTTATCCTGGGGAAAAAGGAGGCAGGCTCATCAGAGGTGAGTCTGTAATGAAGCCATGGGTCTTTAGAAGGGAGGGCACTCCTGAGGACAGTGTGGTGGTGATTTTTGGAATCTGTGTCTTCCCTACTCCTGGACACATGTCTAGCTCCTGAGGCAAGACAGGCAGGAGGTATAAGCTGCCAGTTTCCCCATTGCAGGCTATGCTTGAGGGCCCTGTTCACGAAGTGATCACATAAAGGGAAGCCATGTCACCTGGGTCCCTTCTCCACACACCACCCTGGGGCTCTATGTCGGGTCAGAGAGTGTCCCGTGGGGGAGGTGGCACAGCTGCTCCTGGTCACATGGGAGAGATTCCTCAATGCTCCCAGAAACCTTGGCAAGATAAGAGGGAGGGGCCATGGTTCTGCATAGGCAGGGGAGGCGAGGGCCAGGTAAATCTGAGCTATTACTGTTACTGGATTTCCCAAAGTCGTCAGACCGGGGAGTACCGGGCAGCATGGGGGACACTGTAAATCAGTTTCCCAAGTTGCCTCATTTCCCTCCTCAAACCTTAGCAAAGTGGCCAAGACTCCTCCATTAGAAGCCATGCCCTGCAGTGTCCTCATCTAAAAAGAGAGGACTGTCTGGACAAGATCCAGGGTGCCCCCCGTGCTGACACTTTGTGGTTCCATGATTTCTGCAAAACAAACTGAAGTCCCCTGAGAACAGTCTGTGCCTCACCACAGAACCCTGAGCCCTGGATCGTCAAGTTCTTGCCCTAGGTGTCCATGAAAGCGGCATCCAGAAAATTCACTGAGGCCCTGCGGTGAGTCCTGTTGGCGTAGTGTGATATAGGGTATATCTAAGAGCCCTGGGTCCTCTGCCTCAGAGAGCAGCATGCCCTTGGGCCAGTTGGCTCACATGACAGTCCCTCCTCTGTAGAAGGAGCTAGAGGAGACACAGCCGTGTCAAGATCCAAGGAGCCACCGCATGTGGGAATGCTCTTTACATGTTCTAGCCGAGGGCCCACCTCTCAAACAAGAGCCAAGGGTCTGGGGGCAGCACAGAGTACGCCCAGCAGCAGTGTATGGCCTCCCTCTTGCGTGGAGGGTCTAGGGCTATAGGGTAGCCCCCGGACACAACCCCAGATGCCAACCCCAGTCCACTGTGGACCAGTGCATCTTTCTGCGAGGACTGTGCCGCTGGCTCCCTTCATTTCCCTGGGCCTTCCCTGAGGCCCAGCTGTGGGGACCCTGGCTCTTGCCGCAGCCTTCTGCTGCCTGATAAAGGACTCAGAGCTGCCCTGAGGAGTGGGCTGCTGTGCAGGGGGAGGCGGGGGGTGGGGAAGAGGAAGAAGGAGAAGAGAGCGCTGGTGGACTTGGAGTAGCCGGTCCCAGCTGTTTCTGATACCAGCCATGCTCCTGCCCTTCCCCAGTTAGGGTGTCCAAGCCTTCCTTAAATTTTGTGAACCGATGCACTTCCATTTCGCTGAAGAGAGTTCAAATTGGGTTTTATTATTGATAACTGAGAAAGTCCTGGTTCTTTTAGACAGTCTGAGGGGACCCCATTTTTTTTTCATCCTGATGTGCTCTTTAATCCCCATTCCCCATTCCCTTATCCCTCCACCCACCTCCCCTCTGGAAACCATCAGTTTGTTCTCTATAGTTAAGAGTCTGTTTTTTGATTTCTCTCTCTCTCTTTTTCCTTTGATCATTTGTTTTGTTTCTTAAATTGCACATGAGTGAGATCATACATGACTCTGACTTATTTTGCTTAGTATTATACTTTAGGGGGACAACATTTTATGTCTTCTCCGTCCCTCCCTCCTTTCCCTCCTCTCTTTCTCTCTCTCTCTCTCTTGTGTGTGTGTGTGTGTGTGTGTGTGTGTGTGTGTGTGTGTGTGTGTGTGTATAGTACCTACATATATGCATATGTGTGTTTATATAATATATACACAGTTTTTTCCCTGACATTTAGAGAAAGTTGCCCTTTTACCCCTAAATACTTCAATTTGCATTCCTTTTTTTAAAGTTTATTTATTTTGAGAGAGAGTGTGCAAGCATGGAAGGGGGAGAGAGAGAGAGGGAGAGAGAGAATCCCAAGCAGGCTCCACACCATCAGTGCAGAGCCTAACACAGAGCTCAAAAACTCACAAACTGTGAGATCATGACCTGAGCTGAAATCAAGAGTCAGATGCTTAACCAACTGAGCCACCCAGGGGCTCCCAATGTGCATGCTTAGAAACAAGAACATTCACTTATATATCTACAGTACAATTAGCAAAACCAGGAAATTAACAATGATACAATAATATTATTTCATCCATCTTGTTTAATTTTTCCCAATTGTCCTAACCATGTAACAGTCTGCTGTGCAACAAGGCTGTGAACCACTGGCTTAAGCCAATGGCTTCACATTAGAATCACCTTTGGGGCAGGGGTTTAAAAATACAGACGCCTAGGCTCTGCCTCTAGAAATTGGATTTATTTATTTATTTAGTGCGTCTGCACTACTGAGCAATTTTTAAAAACCCAAGGTCAATTTAAAAAAAAAAAAAATTTGGGGCGCCTGGGTGGCGCAGTCGGTTGAGCCTCCGACTTCAGCCAGGTCACGATCTCGCGGTCCATGAGTTCGAGCCCCGCGTCAGGCTCTGGGCTGATGGCTCAGAGCCTGGAGCCTGTTTCCGATTCTGTGTCTCCCTCTCTCTCTGCCCCTCCCCCGTTCATGCTCTGTCTCTCTCTGTCCCAAAAATAAATAAACGTTGAAAAAAAAAATTTTTTTAAAAAATAAAAAAATAAAAACCCAAGGTTACTCTAATGTGCAGCCAATGTGAAAAACAGTTATTTGAACTGATAGTGGTCATTTCCTTCCATTGCTTTATCATATTTTTAGTGATTGGTTTTGGATGGGGATGCAGGGTTGACTAGTGTTCCTCAAAAGTTCGTGTCCACCAGGAACCTCAGAATGTGACCTTATATGGAAATAGGGTCTTTGCAGATGTAGTCAAGTTAAGATGAAGTCATGCTGGATCAGGGTCGGTCCTAACTGATGTCCTCAATAAGGAGAGGGAGATTTGAAGACTCAGGGAAGAAGGTCATGTGACTGTGGAGGCAGCTATAAGCCAAGGACTGTCAGGAGCCACCAGAATCTAGCAAGAGGCAAGGAAGGATTCTTTCTTGGAGTCTTCAGAAGGAACAGGGCACATTGCTGACACCTTGATTTCCAACTACTGGCTTCCAGGACCATGAAAGAATAAGAAAAAATATCTGTTGTTTTCGGCCACCCAGTTCATGGTAATTTGTTAAGGCAGCCATGGGAAACAATACAGTGGGCATAGGGCCCAGTTAAGACCAGGAGGCCTAAGGGCAATTCTACTGGGTCATTTCTTTGACAACCTTCCCTGTAAAATTCCTTCCCAGATTCAGTTTCCTTGAAAGATTCCTTAGGGCTGGTTTCCAAGTGCTGTTGATTCTCCACACTTTGGGCACCTGAGAGGGTAACCCTTTTCTGTTCCCTGGAGCAGGTGTGCTGTGTGAACAGATTGGTGCTCATCACTTTGGGGCGCCTTATCAAGCCCATGGGCAATTTGACCTACTCTTGTACTCTGATGCCATGCTAGTGATTCTTCAGATGGGGGTTGCTTGGTCCAACAGGCCCCAGAGTGATAGGTGACTTGCTGGGAACCCCAAAAATCCATCCAGAAGTCTTAACAGGGGTATAGGTCAGACTCTTGCCACAAGAGGCTAAAGGGTAGATCTAGAGTTTCCTGAGTTTTAATTGGCCTTTATTGCTCAAAACACTTCTGTTTTATCTTTTACTGATAGAACTTGGAGAGCCATTGCCTTTTCCAACTCTGAACGTCCCTGGATTTGTGGACTCTCTATTCTGTTTCATCGCTGCTTGCAAACTGCTCAGTTCTTTCTAAGTTCATCTCTTTCTTATTATAGCTTGTCAAACACAGCCAACAGCAGCCAGCAAGCAATGCTAACATTGTCTTTTTAGCATCTTCTCCTCCGGGAGCAATGAGGTCGTTGGCTATATTGTCTGTTGGGCACAGTTTTATCAAACGTTTGCCACTTTGTGTGTGACATGAACTTCCTTCTGTTCAGCTTTGGTTAACAGCATCCTCACTGCCCCTCCCAGTCCCTAAGTCAGTGTGTGTGTGTGTGTGTGTGTGTGTGTGTGTGTGTGTGTGTGTGCATGCGTGTGTGTATGTGTGTGTGAATATATATATATACACTATGAGATCATGACCTGAGCTGAAATCAAGTCAGATGCTTAACCAACCAAATATATATATATATATATATATATATATATATATATATTTTTTTTTTTTTTTTTTTTTTAAATTTCAGTAGCAACGTTCTTCCAGTAGCTTTGAGGCTAGACTAGGTTGTAGTGGGGTAGCAAACAATGCTCCAAAAAATCTTAGTGGCTTACAACACTAAGCCAAAACAAACAAACAAACAACAAAGGTTGTGTTTTTTTTTTTTTTTCCCTTACTCAATCTACATGCACTTAGTAACTTGTTTTTAGCTTATAGATCTCTGACTCAAGAGGAATCACACCCTGACTTGAGGGAGAGCCACTGGGCATCCCCCACTGGCTTAGGACTTGATGTTGTGACAGAATGGGAATTTGGTTGCCTCTTTTAAGGAGTGAAGAGTGTGTCTTGCCTGTGGAAGGAAGAGTGAGACAAATATTTAGCTAGGTTTAGTAGTCCCTAGTGGGCAAAGAGGGTAGATTTAGTAGTTATTAGTGCTGCTTGCAGATTATTTTGGGTGTTGGCTTTCTGAGTATGGCCAGAATGGTACTTCTTTCTCCTATACAGTTAGAGTGAACTGCCTTGGCCGGTGGATTGTGAGTGGAAGTTACACGTGTCCTTGAGAGCTGGAAGCTTTAAGAGCCTGTGTGGTCACACGATGGTGGCTGTTGTGTCTGCTGGGATCTGGAAGGAGGGACCGTGGAACAGAACCCTCATGTGGCGTGGGTGAGAAATAACCACTTATCTTTATAAACCCTAACGTTTGGGGGTGGTTTGCAACCATTGCACACCTGGAATGGTTTGGGGGTTGTTTCTTACTACTATCCTATCCTGACTGATATAGAAGGAAATGCCCCTCACCCCCCTGCCAATTTCTGCTTGGCACTATGTGTTGTTTGGAGCTGCTACATCCAAACAATGGATGGAGGAGATAAAATGTGAGGGGAGATAAATTAAAAAAAAAAAAGACAAAGATAACACACTGAAAAAGGATAGTAGAACAGAAAGATGGAAAGAAGACACGGTCCCTGAGTAGAGCTACTGAACTAGCCCTGGGCACTCTCCTACCTCCAGCCCTCGCATTATATGAGAAAAACAATGCCCCTTCTTCATCACATTTGCTTGGGTATTGTTACCTGGGGCTGCACAGATGTTGTGTCGGACGGAATACAGGCCCGCCAGGGGCACCTGGGTGGCTCAGTCGGTTAAGCGTCTGACTCTTGATCTCAGCTCAGGTCATGATCTCGAGGTTTGTGGGATCGAGCCCCGCATCGGGGTCTGCGGTGACAGCACAGAGACTGCTTGGATTCTCTCTCTTCCTCTCTCTCTGCCCCTCCCCTGCTCACACACTCTCTCTCAAAATAAATAAATGAACTTAAAAATTTTAGGGCGCCTGGGTGGCTCAGTTGTTAAGCAGCCGACTTTGGCTCAAGTCATGATCTCACGGTTCATGAGTTCCAGCCCCACATCAGAGTCCGTGCTGACAACTCAGAGCTTGGAGCCTGCTTCAGATTCTACACCTCCCTCTCTCTCTGTCACTCCCCTGCTTGTACTCTCTCTCTCTCTCTGAAAAAGAAAAAAAAAATTAAAAAAAAAATTGTTTTAAAAAGGCCTGCCAAAGATATTCATGTCCTAATCCTCAGAACCTGTGTGCTACCTCACATGGGAAAAGGGATGCTACAGGTGTGATTTTAAGTGTCTGATTTTAAGATAGAGATCATCTTCATGCGATTATTTGGGCGGGCTCAATGCAATCACAAGCGTCCTTGTAAGAGGGAGGCAAGAAAGTCAAATCAGAAGAAGGGAATGAGCAGTAGAAGCAGAGGTTTTTGTGATGCACTTTGAAGATGAAGGAAGGAAGGGAATAGGAGCCAACGGATGAAGAAGGTAGCTTCTAGAAGCTGGAAAAGATGAGGAAAGAGATTTTTCTCTGAAGCAGAGTCAAGCTCTGCTAAGGCCTTGATCGGCCCTGTAAGATCCATTTTTGACTTCTGACCTGCAGAACTGTAAGAAGATACATCTGTGTTGTCTTCAGCCACTCAGTGTGTGGTAATTTGCCACACGGCCACAGGAAGCTGATAGAGATGACCTCCACTCACCTAATGACAGCAGACAGCTTCCTAACTGCTGCACTGCACCCCCAGCAGTTCCCTCCCTTGCAGAGTGATTTTTGGAAGGAAAGGGCTAACATTTCCTTTGTATTCAAAAGAATAGGGGCGCCAGAGTGGCTCAGTCGGTTAAGTGTTGGAGTCTGCACGTGGTGCCTGCTTGGGACTCTCTCTCTCTCTCTCTCTCTCTCTCTCTCTCTCTCTCTGCTCCTCCCCCACTCGCACGTGCTTTCTCTCTGTCTCTCAGAATAAAAAAAATAAAAACAGAATCAATAAGATGAGAGTTATCCAGAGGAAAGGGATGAAAAATCGCCACTTAGGTTGTAACTCCTTTCCTACGCCCCACAACCGCAAGAGGACGGTCCCGGGAGAGGAATTCCGTGTTCCTGTCCCTTGTCTTGCTCTGCCTGCGTCTCCCAGCTGCTCTGGACCGCACCGGCTGCGGGCTGGCTACCTCCAGATTACAGTCATATTAGAGGTCACTATAAAAGGTCCCATTTTGGGGCTGGGGAGGTGGGGCAGGGATTTGAGCCGAGCAGCAGCTGAGTTGGGGCCAGAGGTAGACCCGACCCTTACCGGACCCGGAGAGCCAGGCAAAGAGGCTGGCACGCAAGGCCGGCTGAGTAAAATGCCTCCGCTCGGAGCAGCCGGGACTCCCGTGCCCACGTCCACCTGACCGTTTCCCTTTCTAGGGTTCTAATACTTGCTTCTGGTGCACCCCCAGACCCGGGGTGGGGGGGACAATTGAAATGGCACGGGCGGTAGAAGCTAAAGCCCCAGGGCGAGGCGGTGGACTTTGAGCTTCCTGGAGGGCGAGAGGAGACCACCGTAGGAGCCCCGACTTTCTGGACAGCTCGTCCCTCGTGCCCAGGGAGCAGTGTCCCGGGAAGGCCGGCCGGGAAGGGGTGGGGCTGGGGCAGGGGACAAGAAGCTGCGGAGGGAGGAGACCGCCCCCCGGCGGCGCGGATAAGAGGGCGTGCGCTCCGGGCTGCACGTGCCGGCATCTCGGAGGAGGAGGCGCGGAGGGAAGACGGCCCCCGAGGGTTCCCGCGGCAAAGCCGGAGGCCGGGCGGCGCGATGGAGCCGGCTCCGGACCCGGGGCTCGGGGACTCGTCCCTGCACCGCTACCTGGACGGCGAGTTTTGGAGTCTCAAGAACGAGCCCCGCAGACTCCTGGGAGGCAGCCCGCTCTTCCGCCACAGGTACTGTGCCGCCGCAGGCCGGCTGGCCGTGTGCCCTCGGTTTCCGCGCGTCCCCGGGGGCACCGTCCGGGGTGCTCCGGGCCAGGACGAGGCATCGCCCTCCTACCCTGTGCAGATGGTGGGCTCTCCTCCGCAGAGGTGCGGGCACTGTGGACGGCCGCCGACCTCACAGGCCCGCAGGGAGGGTGGCCTCCGCCTGCCGGCTCCCTCCTACGCGGAGAGTGAAGGGGTGGGCCCGCCGCCGCAGGCGCCGTGATTTCCTGAGAGTTGGGCTGAGGTGGAAGCAGGTGCCTTGCCCTTGGGGAAGAAGCTGGGGTTCCTGTCCTGAAAGGGGGTGGACTTAGGGACAATGAAATGTGAGATGTGTAAAAGGGTGAGTATGTCCTGGAATGTCTTCCCTGCTTTCTCTTTATGTCATGGTTTTCAAAGTGTAGTCTAGGGGTACCCAAGATCATTTCAGGAGATTCAAAGGGAAAACCAATTTGATAATAATGCTAAGATGTTATTAGCGTTTTCACTCTCATTTTTTCACAGTGTTCAGTGGTGGTTTCCAGAGACTACATTAAGTATAATATCCCAACAGATTAAATACAGAAGCAGATATGAGAATCCAGCTATCTTCTTTTTTTTTTTTAATTTTAACTTGCTTTATTTTTTATTTTTTTAAATTTACATTTAGTAAATTAGTATATAGTGCAACAATGATTTCAGGAGTAGATTCCTTAGTGCCCCTTACTCATTTAGTTCATCCCCCCTCCCACAACCCCTCCCGTAACCCTCAGTTTGTTCTCCATATTTATGAGTTTCTTCTGTTTTGTCCCCCTCGCTGTTTTTATATTATTTTTGTTTCCCTTCCCTTATGTTCATCTGTTTTGTCTCTTAAAGTCCTCATAGGAGTGAAGTCATATGATATTTGTCTTTCTCTGACTGACTAATTTCACTTAGCATAATGCCCTCTGGTTCCATCCACGTAGTTGCATATGGCAAGATTTCATTCTTTTTGATTGCCAAGTAATACTCCATTGTGTGTGTGTGTGTGTGTGTGTGTGTGTATACACCACTTTTCTTTATCCATTCATTCATGGATGGACATTTGGGCTCTTTCCATACGTTGGCTATTGTTGATAGTGCTGCTATAAACATGGGGGTGCATGTGTCCCTTCGAAAAGCACACCTGTATCCCTTGGATAAATGCCTGGTAGTGCCATTGCTGGGTTGTAGGGTAGTTCTAGTTTTAGTTTTTTGAGGACCCTGCATACTGTTTTCCAGAGTAATGCAAGCTGCACCAGCCCTTGCATTCCCAAGAGAATCCAGCTATCTTCTATGAGTCCCTTCCATTAAAGGGATTTGTAAAAATGCAAAAAAAGGGGCGCCTGGGTGGCGCAGTCAGTTAAGCGTCCGACTTCAGCCAGGTCACGATCTCACGGTCCGTGAGTTCGAGCCCCGCGTCAGGCTCTGGGCTGATGGCTCGGAGCCTGGAGCCTGTTTCCGATTCTGTGTCTCCCTCTCTCTCTGCCCCTCCCCCGTTCATGCTCTGTCTCTGTCTGTCCCATAAAAAAAAAAAAACAAACAAAAAAACGTTGAAAAAAAAATGCCTCTTATTACTAAATTTTGGGGGGAGGCTAGAAAATATAGTTTTTTCATTAAAAATTTAATGAGTTTAATACTATTACTTTTCTTTTTCTTAAAATTTTTAATGTTTATTTATTTTTGAGAGACAGAGTGAGAGAGAGGCAGAGAGAGAGGGAGACACAGAATCTGAAGCAGGCTCTAGGCTCCGAGCTGTCAGCCCAGAGCCTGATGTGGGCCCAAACCCACAAACCACGAGATCATGACCTGAGCCAAAGTCAGACGCTCAACTGACTGAGCCACCCATTACTTTCAAATGATTTAATATATATTTAAATATTTTTCTGTCATAATTTCTAATGTGGTAAGTATCGATAAATGCTTGAGGGTCTCAATAATTTTTTAAGAGTTTATTTTTCTTCTAGAGCAGTTTTAGGTTTACAACAATATTGGAAGAGAGATACAGAGATTTTCCGTATTTTGCCTGCCTCCACACAGGCATAGTCTCCCCCATTATCAACATCACCCACCAGAATGATACGTTTTTTTAACCAAGATTGAACATCATGATCACCCCAAGTCCATAGTTTATGTTAGGGCTTACTGTTAGCATTGTATATTCTATGGGTTTAGGCAAATATATAATGGTACGCATTTATCATTATGGTTTATTATACAGAGTATTTTCACTGCCTTAAAGATCCTTTGTGCTTTGCCTATTCATCTCTCCCCACAAACCACCCCTGGCAACCACTGAACTTTTTATTCCATAGTTTTGCCTTTTCCAGAATGTCATGTGGCTGGAGTCATACGTCATTAGCTTCTTTCACTTAGTAATGTGCAATGAAGCTTCCTCCATGCCTTTTCATGGCTTGAGAGCTCATTTCCTTTTAGTGCTGAATAATCTTTCATTGTCTGGACGAGCCACAGTTTGTCTATGCATTCACCTACTAACGGGCATCTTGGCTGCTTCCAAGTTTTGGCAGTTAGGAATAAAGCTACTATAAACATCTGCGTGCAGGTTTGTTTACTTGTTTGTTTGTTTATTTATTTATTTATTTATTTATTTATTTATTTATTCATTTAAGAGAGAGAGAGAAAGCATACGTGAGCAGGGGAGAGGGGCAGAGGGAGAGAGAGAGAATCTTAAGCAGACTCCATGCTCAGCGCAGAGCCCTAAACAGGGCTGGATCCCACGACCTTGAGATCATGACCTGAGCCAAAATCAAGAGTCAGACCCTCAACTGACTGAGCCACCTAGGTGGCCTTGTGTGCAGGTTTTTATGTGAAGGCCTCAACCGTTTTTAAGAGTACAAAGAGGTCCTTCAGTCATACTTTGCTCTGCTACAGCCCTGTCTTCACATGTCTACACGTCTCTGTTCCTGTACTCGTCAGTCTTCTCAGTGTCATTCCTAGGCTGTTATCACTTTGCCTTTTTCAGTTTAGGGAACTGCAATTTATTTATTTATTTATTTAAAAAAATGTTTTAATGTTTATTTATTCTTGAGAAGAGAGAGAGAGCAGGGGAGGAGCAGAGAGAGATGGAGACACAGAATCCAAAGCAGGCTCCAGGCTCCGTGCTGTCAGCAAAGAGCCCGATGTGGGGGCTCAAACTCACGAACCATGAAATCGTGACCTGAGCTGAAGTCAGACGCTTAACCGACAGAGCCACCCAGGTGCCCCGGGAACTGCAGTTTAAAATATGGAACAAGGGGTGCCTGAATGGCTCAGTCAGTTGAGCATCCAACTCCAGCTCGGGTTATGATCTCACGGTTCCTGGGTTTGAGCCCTGCGTTGGGCTCTGAGCTGACAGCGAGGAGCCTGGAGCCTGCTTGGAATCCTCTCTCCCTTTCTCTGCCCCTCCTTTGCTTGTGCTCTTTTCCTCTTTCTCTCTCTCACTCTCTTCAAAATAAGTAAATAAACATTAAAAAATAAATAAAATATGGAACAAAATTCTAATATTCAAACTGCTGACTTGAGCCAAGTAGAAATACTTCCCTGAGATTGTACCACTGGCTTAGGGATAGAGGGAAAGGCATACCAGCAGGTCACAAAGCCAGCAGGTGACTTGTTTCCCAGTATGACCATCAACAAGTGATTTCACTTTACTGAGCTGCCATTTGCATATCCACAGAATGGGGATGGTATCTGTGCAGCTAGGTTATTATGTTGCTCAGATGAGAAACTGATGAATAGGTATTCAGTGATGCTGGCTGTGGTGTGATGCCACCCCATTCCCCCCCCCCCCCAAAAAAAAACCCACCAAAAGAGAAACACCAAAAAAGAAAAAGATAAGAACACCATTATGCTGACAAACACTTTTCTCTTCTTTCCAGTTCTCGTTTACTGACTTCATAAGTTTGGAGTTGTGATAACAGCATAGACTAAATTTCATATTGTTTTTCCCAAGTGATTCAAGATTCTGATCTCTATTTGAAAGGTCACGCTGTACTATCAGATTTGATCTTATCACGTGCTAGAAGACAGCGATCCTGATTTCTTGATGTTTTAAACGTTCTGCCAGAATAGAACCCCCCATAGGAGACCAGAAATAAAACTTCCCTCGTCACTGATTCGCTGAGGTGTCTGGTCCTCCTCCTCAGGCTTTTGAAGTTAAAACGGTGTTGGGGTGGGGTGGGGTTTGTGGCCTGTGGCCACAAGGTTCCCTGAGTGCCGTGTGTGTGTGTGTGTGTGTGTGTGTGTGTGTGTGTGTACAGTGGGAGTGGGAAGTTTGTACGGGGTCAGGCACTCCCAGGACATAAGAGGCTGGGAAATAGATTGCCTCTAAAAGACCAGAGGTTGTGTAATTTCCTGTGCACATGATGACTACCCTCGTCAGCACTGGGGTTCGCCTTCTACACTCCGCTCCCAGGGGTGGTGTGGACGCAGCCCAGGCTCCCCTCCTAAGGAATGGCTTGCCCTGTCTCCCAAAGACTGGCTTGTCAGGCTGACTCCCACACTGTCCCACTCCGTTAGAGAGTCCCACCAGCCCCTGGGATACCACGGTTGCTGAGGGCCAGGCTGCCCTGTGACAGCATGCTGTTTATTTTGACAGGGGGAGGATTTGGGGAGACTCGAGGTTCCTCACTGGGGTTTGCGAGGAATGTTTAAGCAACGTGTGAAACGAGATACGCTTTTAACATGTTTTTGAGTGAGTTTCTTGGCCAACGGGAGCTCTTTCCTGAGGGCCGGGCTGGTGAGTGGGTGTGCACGTGTGTAGGTATGGCACAAGTCCCTCAGGACAACAACCTACAAAGCCCCACTAGATGTTGCTGGTCTCTTAAAAGCTTTTACCTGCCCTTCCACAGGGTTCCCCTCCCTGGTGTCAATGTGCTGGCTCCCCTCACCCCTTCTTTCTCTCTACTCCCTTGGCTTCCTCTCCCTAGAGCAATGCATGCATCTCTTCCTAACTGTTGATAATTTTCCCCTTAAGTCTTCTTTACATATGCAAGTATATGTGAAGACGGTCGGTCTCATCGCAAAAGGCCAAATAATTTGGAAAACTTGAAAGGTTCCTAAGCTGTCCCCTCCTCCAACTGCTTTTTTCATTGTAGTCAAATACACATAAAATCAAATTTACCACTTTTTAAAAAATTTATTTATTGGGGTGCTTGGGTGGCTCAGTCGGTTAAGTGTCTGACTTCAGCTCAGGTCACGATCTCACAGTCTGTGAGTTCGAGCCCCCGCATCGGGCCCTGTGCTGACAGCTCAGAGCCTAGAGCCTGCTTCAGATTCTGTGTCTCTTTCTCTCTGCCCCTCCCCAGCTCATGCGTGTGTGTGTGCGCGCGCACTCTCTCTCTTTCTGTCAAAAATAAATAAATATTAAAAAATGTAAAGTGCTCACTTGGGCAGCACATATACTAAAAAATTTTTTTAGAAAGATTTATTTATTTACTTTTGAAAGAGAGAGAGAGAGATCTCAAGTGGTAGAGGGGCAGAGAGAGAGGGAGAGAGAATCCCAAACAGGCTCCGCACTGGCGGTGTGGAGCCCGATGTAGGGCTCGGCACGGGGCTTGAACCCACAAACCATGAGATTGTGAGCTGAGCCGAAGCCCAGTGCTCAGCCCACTGAGCCACCCAGCTGCCCCAAACTTACCACTTTAATAATTTAATTGTTAGGTGTGTAGCTCCATGGCATTAAGTGCATTCATGTTGCTGTGCAACCACCACTACCATCTCCAGAACGCCTTCATCCTCCAGATAGAACTGCTGTACCCATTAAATGATGGGTATTGTTCCTCCCTGGGAATTGTCTTCCCTTCCTCTCTGTCTGCCAGCCTCTGGCAACCACCGACTCTACTGTCTGTCTCTTGACTGTTCCAGGAACCTCGTATAAGTGAAATCACACAATATTTGTCCTTTTGTGTGTGGCTTATTTCGCTTAGGGTAATGTTCTCAAAGTTTATCCATATTGTAGTGTGAGTCAGAATCTCCTTTTTTTTTTTTTTTCAACGTTTATTTATTTTTGGGACAGAGAGAGACAGAGCATGAACGGGGGAGGGGCTGAGAGAGAGGGAGACACAGAATCGGAAACAGGCTCCAGGCTCTGAGCCATCATCCCAGAGCCCGACGCGGGGCTCGAACTCACGGACCGCGAGATCGTGACCTGGCTGAAGTCGGATGCTTAACCGACTGCGCCACCCAGGCGCCCCCAGAATCTCCTTTTTAAAGGCTGGATAACACTGCATTGCATGGATATAACATGTTTTGTTTGTCCGTTCATCCATAGATGGACATCTGATGCCCCAACCACTTCTTTTTTTTTTTTAATTTTTTAAATGTTTTTATTTATTTTTGAGAGAGAGAGAGAGAGAGAGAGAGAGAGAGAGAATGCACAAGTGGGGGATGGGCAGAGAGAGGGAGACACAGAATCCGAAGCAGGCTCCAGCCTCCGAGCTGTCAGCACAGAGCCCAATGCGGGGCTTGAACTCACAAACTATGAGATCATGACCTGAGCCGAAGTCAGATGCCTAACCAACTGAGGCACGCAGGCGCCTCCCCGCCCCGCCCCAAACCACTTCTAATACTTTAGTGTGTGGTAGGGTTTCTTCTGCTTCTCCTTGTTTTTCTATGAGTTCCTATGCACGTGAACAGTATGTTTTTCCATAAGCAAGGTCAGCTATGTGTTTTATTCTACAGCTTTCTCTTTCAGAATTTAAGTCTTATTTTCATTGTGTGATATAGGAACATTCTTTTTTTTTTTTCCAACTAAAACAGTTGACAATTTTATTTTCACATTTCACAATACAAATGAAAATTCCTTTTTTTTTTTTTCTCTCTTCTGGTCCCACTACTTCCCCTACCCAAACTATCCTCTCTTTGATAAGAAGGGGGAGCAAGTCTTTCTTGTCATGCTGTTAGAAAACACCTAGAGTCACAGCACCGTGATCTCCCGGTGAAGTAGAATAAATAATATAAAATGCATATGAAGAGGCTCCTGTCTCTCCTTACCTGTCTGGTTGAGTCATTCCTGGCCAAGTAGGTACCGTCATGGGACAGGTGGGAGGTCTCATCACGGGGGGGTCCAGACATCATTGGCGTGTGGCCTCTGATAGGTGGTCTCATTCCAGGTACAGTTCCCCCTGGCATCCTCCCAGGAGGAGGAAGGAGGGTGCTGGCATCATTCCCGGGCCAGGAGGCCCTGGGAGACGGGGGGTGGGGTGGGGAGGTGGGATCATTGCCCTGCAGGAGGAGGAACAGAGGATGGAGTAAGAGGTATCTTTGCTTGTTGAAATATTGCAGTTGCTCTGTGGGTAAGGCCCTGAGCCTGCTCTCCCATCCATTTCTGATAGGCTTGCACATTCTCTTGTGTTTCCTACCACTGCAATGCGTCTTCCTCACAGATGGAGAGTCACGGGTGAGGCATGTGTCTTAGTAATCACAATAAAACTTAGGTTTGTTGCTCTGCGGGCCAGCAGCCACTCTGTCCGGTGCCGTGTATGAATATTCTTAGTGCAAATAGTACAACAAGGTTTTTAATGAAAAACAACCTCCCTACCCCACCTGCCTCTGTCCCTCATTCCTTTCCTCATTGACAACCACACTGAGTTCTTTCACCAGCTTCTTCTGTTATTGACCTCCATATTCCTAAACAACATAACTTTTTTTTTTGGCATTTTATAACCTCTTTATTAATATTTTAATCATGAAATGCTTTAGACATATGTTAACATTTTAAAAGTCAACATTTTGAAAAATTGCATTGCATAGTTAGCTATTTTTGAGAGGCCCATGGATCTTCTAAGACTTTTTAATGCCAGATAAGCTACAAAGTATCTGAAACCTTCTAAACCTTTTGAAACCTCTTTTTTTTTTTTTTTTGGTACTTTTGAAATTTCTTTTCTTTTCTTTTTTATTTTTTTAAATTTACATCCAGATTAGTTAGCATATAGTGCAACCCATTTAGCCCATCACCCTTCCCACTACCCCTACCGTAACTCTCGGTTTGTTCTCCACATTTATGAGTCTCTTCTGTTTTGTCCCCCTCCCTGTTTTTATATTATTTTTGTTTCCCTTCCCTTATGTTCATCTGTTTTGTCTCTTAAAGTCTTCATAGGAATGAAGTCATATGATTTTTGTCTTTCTCTGACTAATTTCACTTAGCATAATACCTTCCAGTTCCATCCATGTAGTTGCAAATGGCAAGATTTCCTTCTTTGTGATTGCTGAGTAATACTCCATTGTATATATATATACCACCTTCTTTATCTATTCATCCATCGATGGACATTTGGGCTCTTTCCACACTTTGGCTATTGTTGATAGTGCTGCTATAAACATGGGGGTGCATGTGTCCCTTCGAAACAGCACGCCTGTATCCCGTGGATAAATGCCTAGTAGTGCAATTGCTGGGTCGTAGGGTAGTTCTATTTTTAGTTTTTTGAGGACCCTCCATACTGTTTTCCAGAGTGGCTGCACCAACTTGCATTGCCACCAACAATGCAAAAGAGATCCTCTTTCTCCGCATCCTTGCCAACATCTGTCGTTGCCCGAGTTGTTAATGTTAGCCATTCTGATAGGTGTGAGGTGGTATCTCTTTGTGGTTTTGATTTGTATTTCCCTGATGATGAGTGGTGTTGAGCATTTTTTCATGTGTCGGATGGCCATCTGGATGTCTTCTTTGGAGAAGTGTCTATTGATGTCTTTTGCCCATTTCTTCACTGGATTATTTGTTTTTTGGGTGTTGAGTTTGATAAGTCCTTTATAGATTTTGGATACTAACCCTTTATCTGATATGTCGTTTGCAGATATCTTCTCCCATTCTGTCAGTTGTCTTTTAGTTTTGCTGATTGTTTCCTTCTCTGTGCAGAAGCTTTTTATTTTGATGAGGTCCCAGTACTTCATATTTGCTTTCATTTCCCTTGCCTCTGGAGGTGTGTTCAGTAAGAAGTTGCTGCAGCCAAGATCAAGGAGGTTTTTGCCTGCTTTCTCCTCGAGGATTTTGATGGCTTACTGTCTTACATTGAGGTCTTTCATCCATTTTGAGTTTATTTTTGTGTATGGTATAATAAAGTGGTCCAGGCTCATTCTTCTGCATGTCGCTGTCTAGTCTTCCCAGCACCACTTGCTGAAGAGACTCTCTTTATTCCATTGGATATTCTTTCCTGCTTTGTCAAAGATTAGTTGGCCATACGTTTGTGGGTCCATTTCTGGGTTCTCTATTCTGTTCCACTGATCTGAGTGTCTGTTCTTGTACCAGTACCATACTGTCTTGATGATTACAGCTTTGTAGTATAGCTTGAAGCCTGGGATTGTGATGCCTCCTGCTTTGGTTTTCTTTTTTAAGATTGCTTTGGCTATTGGGGGTCTTTTCTGGTTCTATACAAATTTTAGGATTATTTGTTCTAGCTCTGTGAAGAATGCTGGTGTTACTTTGATAGGGATTGCATTGAATATGTAGATTGCTTTGGGTAGTATTGACATTTTAACAATATTTGTTCTTCCTATCCAGGAGTATGGAATCTTTTTCCATTTTTTGTGTCTTCTTCAATTTCTTTCATAAGCTTTCTATAGTTTTCAGTGTATAGATTTTTCACCTCTTTGGTTAGATTTATTCCTAGGTATTTTATGTTTTTTTGTGCAACTGTAAATGGGATCGATTACTTGATTTCTCTTTCTGTTGCTTCATTGTTGGTGTATAGGAATGCAACTGATTTCCTTGCATTGATTTTATATCCTGCAACTTTGCTGAATTCATGAATCAACTCTAGCAGTTTTTTTGGTGGAATCTTTTGGGTTTTCCATATAGAGTATGATGTCATCTGCGAAGAGTGAAAGTTTGACCTCCTCCTGGCTGATTTGGATGCCTTTTATTTCTTTGTGTTGTCTGATTGCAGAGGCTAAGACTTCCAATCCTATGTTGAATAACAGTGGTGAGAGTGGACATCCCTGTCTTGTTCCTGACCTTAGGGGGAAAGCTGTCAGTTTTTCCCCATTGAGGATGATATTAGCGTTGGGTCATTCATATATGGCTTTTATGATCTTGAGGTATGATCCTTCCATCCCTACTTTCTTGAGGGTTTTTATCAAGAAAGGTTGCTGTATTTTGTCAAATGCTTTCTCTGCATCTGTTGAAAGGATCATATGGTTCTTGTCCTTTCTTTTACTGATGTGATGAATCACGTAAATTGTTTTGTGGATATTGAACCAGCCCTGCACCACAGGATAAATCCCACCTGGTCGTGGTGAGTAATTTTTTTAATGTGTTGTTGGATCTGGTTGGCTAATATCCTGTTGAGGATTTTTGCATCCGTGTTCATCAGGGAGATTGGTCTATAGTTCTCCTTTTTCGTGGGGTCTCTGTCTGGTTTTGGAATCAAGGTAATGCTAGCTTCATAGAAAGAGTTTGGAAGTTTTCCTTCCGTTTCTATTTTTTGGAACAGCTTCAAGAGAATAGGTGTTAACTCTTCCTGAAATGTTTGGTAGAATTCCCCTGGAAAGCCATCTGGCCCTGGCCTCTTGTTTTTTGGCAGATTTTTGATTACAAATTTGATTTCCTTACTGGTTATGGGTCTGTTCAAATTTCCTATTTCTTCCTGTTTCAGTTTTGGTAATGTATATGTTTCTAGGAATTTTTCCATTTCTTCCAGATTGCCCATTTTATTGGAATGTAATTGCTCATAATATTCTCTTATTATTGTTTTTATTTCTGCTGTGCTGGTTGTGATCTCTTTTCTTTCATTCTTGATTTATTTGGGTCCTTTCCTTTTTCTTTTTGATCCAACTGGCTAGTGGTTTATCAATTTTGTTAATTCTTTCAAATAACCAGCTTCTGGTTTCATTGATCTGTTCTGTTTTTTGTTTGTTTGTTTGTCTTTTTTTTTTTTTTTTTTTGGTTTCAATAGCATTAATTTCTGTTCTAATCTTTATTATTTCCTGTCTTCTGCTGGTTTGGGGTTTTATTTGCTGTTCTTTTTCCAGCTCTTTAAGGTGTAAGGTTAAGTTATGTATCTGACATCTTTCTTCCTTCTTTAGGAAGGAGTGGATTGCTATATACTTTCCTCTTATGACCGCCTTTGCTGCATCCCAGAGTTTTGGGGTTGTGGTGTTATCATTTTCATTGACTTCCATATACTTTTTAATTTCCTCTTTAACTTCTTGGTTAGCCCATTCATTCTTTAGTATGATGTTTTTCAGTCTCCAAGTATTTGTTACCTTTTCAAATTTTTTCTTGTGGTTGATTTCGAGTTTCATAGTGTTGTGGTCTGAACATATGCACAGTATGATCTCGATCTTTTTTGTACTTACTTAGGGCTGATTTCTGTCCCAGTATATGGTCTATTCTGGAGAGCGTTCCATGTGCACTGGAGAAGAATGTATATTCTGCTGCTTTAGGATGAAATGTTCTGAATATATCTGTTAAATCCATCTGGTCCTGTGTGTCAAAGCCATTGTTTCCTTGTTGATTTTTTGATTAGATGATCTGTCCATTGCTGTGAGCGGGGTGTTGAAGTCTCCTGCTATTATGGTATTACTATCAATGAGTTTCTTTATGTTTGTGATTAATTGATTTATGTATTTGGGTGCTCTCACATTTGGCACATCATTGTTTACAATTGTTAGGTCTTCTTGGTGGATAGACCCCTTGATTATGATATAATGCCCTTCTGCATCTCTTGATACAGTCTTTATTTTAAAGTCTAGGTTGTCTGATATAAGTATGGCTACTCCGACTTTCTTTTGTTGACCATTAGCATGATAGATGGTTCTCCATCCCCTTATTTTCAACCTGAAGGTTTCTTTAGGTCTAACGTGGGTCTTTTGTAAACAGCATATAGATGGGTCTTATTTTCTTATCCATTCTGTTACCCTATGTCTTTTGATTGGAGCATTGAGTCCACTGACATTTTGAGTGAGTACTGAAAGATAGGAATTTATTGTCATTGTGATGCTCGTAGAGTTGGAGTTTCTGGTGGTGTTCTCTGGTCCTTTCTAATCTTTGTTCCTTTTGGTATTTATATATATAAAGGACTGCAGCTTTGACCTGTTCTTCCCCTCTGCAAGAGGGTCTCACCGAGCAATGGGCAAATGTTGGCTGCACCCAGGAATGCTTGCAGGACCCTGCTGCTGCCAGTGCCCCAAGACTGCGGCCAGGTGCCAGCCCACCCCAGAAAAAGTTCACGAGATGGATAGTGTGTGTGTGTGTGTGTGTGTGTGTGTGTGTGTGTGTGTGTGTGTATTTTTCATCTTTTCTCCCCTCAGAGAGTTCCCCCTTAAGATTTCTTGCAGGGCTGGTTTAGTGGTCACAAACTCCTTTAATTTTTTTTTGTCTGGGAAACTTCTTATCTCTCCTTCTATTTTGAATGACAGCCTTGCTGGATAAAGAATTCTTGGTTGCATATTTTTCTGATTCAGCACACTGAATGTATCCTGCCACCCCTTTCTGGCCTGCCAAGTTTCTGTGGATAGGTCTGCTGCAAACCTCATCTGTCTTCCCTTGTAGGTTAGGGACTTTTTTTCCCTTGCTGCTTTCATGGTTCTCTCCTTGCCTGAGTATTTTGTGAATTTGACTATGATATGCCTTGTTGATGGTCGGTTTTTGTTGAATCTAATGGGGGTCCTCCGTGCTTCCTGGATTTTGATGTCTGTGTCTTTCTTTCCCCAGGTTAGGAAAGTTTTCTGCTACGATTTGCTCGCATAACGCTTCTAGCCCTATTTCTCTCTCTTCCTCTTCTGGGACCCCTATGATTCTGATGTTGTTCCTTTTTAATAAGTCACTGGTTTCTCTGATTCTTATATCGTGCTCTTTTGCCTTAATCTTCCTCTTTTTTTCTGCTTCATTATTCTCTATAAGTTTGTCCTCTACATCGCTGATTCTCTGTTCTGCCTCATCCATCCTTGCCACCGCTGCATCCATCCATGATTGCAGCTCAGTTATAGCATTTTTAATTTCATTCTGATTATTTTTTACTTTTTATCTCTGCAGAAAGGGATTCTAATCTATTTTCGACTCCAGCTAGTATTCTTATTATCGTGATTCTAAATTCTGGTTCAGACATCTTGTTTGTATCTGTGTTGGTTGAATCCCTGGCTGTCATTACTTCGTACTCTTTCTTTTGGGGTGAATTCCTTCGTTTTGTCATTTTTGAAGGGAGAAAAGGAATTAATGAGGTAGAAAAATTAAAATTAAAAAATATTAAAATTAAAAAATTAAAAACGCACACACACACACAAATCGAATAAATGATGCTAGATCCTGGGTGTGTTTTGGTCTGGGTGTTGAAAGTGGTTTGACAGAAAAGTGGTTTGACAGAAAGTGGTTTTAGAGAAAAAAAGCGGGGGGGGGGAGGAAATCGTTTGAGAATTTGAAAAAATGAATACACTGAAGTAGACTAAAATGAGATGATGGGAGTAAAATAGAATTTGAAAAAATTTATACAAAAGTAAAGAATATAGTAGAAAAAAATTTTAAGAAAAATATTTTTAATAAAAATTAAAAATGAATTTTTCACTTTCTGAATTCAAGAAAAAGAAAAGAAACGAAAAAGAGAAAAAAAGGAAATCTTTTGAAAATTTGAAAAAGTGAATATACTGTAGTAGACTAAAATAAAATGATGGAAGTAAAATAGAGTTTGAAAAAATTTACATAATAGCAAAAAATGTAGTCAAAAAATTGAAGAAAATGTTTTTAATAGAAACTGAAAGTAAAAATGAAGTTTTTCTGTTTCTGCATTCAAGAAAAAGAAAAGAAATGGAAACGACAAAAAAGAAAAAGAAAAAAAAAGGAAATGGTTTGAAAATTTGAAAAGTTGAATACACTGAAGTAGACTAAAATAAAATGATGGAAGTAAAATAGAATTTGAAAAAACTTACACAAAAGTAGAAAATATAGTAAAAAAATTAAGGAAAAATATTTTTAATAAAAATTGAAAATAAAAATGAATTTTTTCTCTTTCTGTATTCAAGACAAAGAAAAGAAGTGTAAAAGAGAGAAAAAAAAAAGAAAGAAAATTGAATAGATGGACCTGCTAATAGATTGAAATAGGACTGAAATTACTTCGTTTTCCCCTAGAAGTCAGACTATGTAGTGCTTTATAGTCCATAAACTAAGTAGGCGGTGAGACTTGTGTTCTTGAGGAATGAGGTTGGCCCACTTGGGCGGGGCTCAGTGTAAAGGCTCCGGTTCTCCACTAGATGACGCTGCTAGCCTACTGGGGTGGAGTGTTGTGGCACTCGTAGGTGCATAGGTGCATGCGCGGGAGCGGTGAAACTGGTGCCACCCAGCTACCCAGTCCCTAGTATTGGAACTCTGTTCTCCTTGATCAGCTGTCGTGCACCCGTCTTCTGTCTTTAGCTTTTGTCCACTCCCCGCTTTTTCACTGTCTATGACCAGGCCCCAGGCAGTACCTCTCTCCTGAGTTTTGTCTCAGATGCGGCTGTTTTCCCTGACCCCTTACTTCTGAAGGACTGCGTCTTTGACCCATTCCGCCCCTCTATGGGAGGGTCTTACCGAGCAATGGCCGAATGCTGGCTGCAACCAGGAAAACTTGCCGGATCCTGCTGCTGCCAGTGCCCCGAGACTGCGGCCAGGTGCCAGCCCGCCCCAGAAAAAGTTTGCTAGATAGTGTAGCAGCAGCTTTTCAGGGATTACGGAAAATCACAACACACATCTGGCACCAGGCTTCACCCTTAATGACCTTGTTCCAGCACCAGTGAATGTGGCCGTTTTCTGGGGCTGCTGGGGCCAGGTGGTTTCAACAGTCTCTACCAAATGTCCTTCCAGCAGTGGAACCACGTTTCTGCATGTGGCCCAAGAACCTCTCGGACCCCACCCTGTTCCTGGGGATTCACCCTTCCTACCAGAGCACCGCCAGGTATGGAGCTGCGGAGTTGCAGACTTTGTGCTCCCCTTGTTTACAGTCTTAATGGAATTTAAACCCACTCCTTTCTCCTTTCTCCCTTTTTAGTTTAGTCCCTGCGGCTGTTTCCAATTTTCCACTTTCTCTCCAGCTGCTTTTTGGGAGGAGTGCTTTTCCTGTATTCTCTGCCCCCCCAAACCCCCCCCCCCCCGTCTCTGTCCTCTCTCTGCTCGCAAAAGCACCTCCCTTCCCTCGCCTTCTTGCTCCCCAAGTTCACTGATTTCTGTGGTTCAGGTTGTGCAGATTGTTGTGTTAATCCTCCAATCGACCTAAACAACATACTTAAACCACCACTTCTTGACTATATAATGACTATTATAGAAAATGAAGATCTCACTGCTGCATTTTCTTTGTCTATACTCTGAAAATCACCGTGTCACCATTTTTATTTAAATCACTCTCCAGTATTCACATTGCTGTGACTATATAAATATTATTCCCAGCTGTGCCCCATAGTGCACTGTATTTCATTTCCTTTCTTTTATAACTTTTTATCATTTTATCAGTTTCTCCTTTGTTCATTTGCTTAGTTTTCTATAAACTCATCAGTCACTGACACCACAGTTTGGTATAGAATGGTTACACTCCTCTCAACTTAGTAAAACCTGTAAGGTAATTGGCAATTCCACTCCCCCAGCCCCTGTGGACACATCCCTCCTGGAGACCTCCTTCTGGGGCTTCTGTCTGGACTGGCTTTCTATGTGTTTCTTCAGTGTTATCTTAGGAATTGCCTTTGAATCTCCTCTGTTTTCCCAGGCTTTCTCTTTCTTAGTTACCCTTTGTGGAGTATGGCCACAAATTCCTTAATGCTACTCCCACTGAGAAGTGTGGTTGTGTCCCCTCCCCTTGAATCTGGGTGGCTTTGTGACTGCTTTGGCCCACAGAATATGGCTGAAGTGACAGCATGCTAGTTGCCAGGCTCAGGTCCGAAGAGACTGACACCTTTCACTTCCTGTCTTTTGAGGTCCTGAGCGTCCATGTAAAAAGGTCTGCTAGCCTGTGGCTGGTCCATGGAGAGAGGCTGCAGGAAGAGAGGTGAAGAGTTGCTAACCATTCCCAACGGCTCCAGCTCTCAGCTGTTGAAGTCATCTGAGCTGGGGCTCCAGACACTGTGAAGCAGAGACAAGCCATCCCTACTTGTTCCCGTGTGTCCAAATTCCCGATAGGAAGCAGAGAGATAGAAGAATACTGATGCATTGCTCTTTTAAGCCGCTAAGTTTTGGGGTACATGGTTACACAGCTATGGAGAACCAGAACAGTCTTTCATCTAATAGCTTCCTGAGAAAGAATATAAGAGAAGTCACTTTTGGAGATTTTTGAGATTTTTATGTCTGAAGATGTTCACCATCCAATTGACTGAGTGTTCTTCTGGGTATAGAATTCTAGGCTGGAAATAAAATTTCCCCCCGATTTTTAAAGGCTTCATGCCATTCCTTTTGGCTATGTATCCAGCATTGCTATTAACAGATGTTACCTCTTCTGCACCCTGACCTTTTATAAATGGCTTCTTTTTCTTCCTTTTGGAAGCCACAGCATTATGAGCATTCTTCTTTAGCACCGGGTGTTGCATCATTTACAGAGCGATCTGATGTGGGTGTCTTTTGCTTTCAGTGTGTCGGGCATGTAATGGGCTCTTTAATCTGGAAACTCACGCTCTTCAGTTATTTGCACTATTATCTGGAACTCCTTTTGTTTAGATGTTGAAACCCCTGACCTTGTCCTTTGATTTTCTTATCCTTTCTTCCTTATTTTCCATCTCATTCTTTATTTTTTTGTTCTACTTCCTGGGAGATTTTCTCTGCTTATCTTCCAACTCTTCCTGAGTTAAAAATATCTTCTGTCATATATATTTTTTAATGTTTATTTATTTTTGAGAGAGAGAGACAGAGAGAGAGCGAGCGAGCATGGGAGGAACAGAGAGAGAGGGAGACACAGAATCTGAAGCAGGCTTCAGGCTGTCAACCTGTCAGCCTGTCAGCTGTCAGCACAAACGTGGAGCTTGAACTCACGAACCGTGAGATCATGACCTGAGCCAAAGTCAGATGCTTAACTGACTGAGCCTACCAGGCGCCCCTCTTTGTTCCTTTTTGAAATAACACCTGTTCTTGTCTTCTGATTTCAAAATCTCTTACATTTTTAGATGTTCCTTTCTATTCCTCTGCTTTGTCTCTGTTTCCTTTGGTTTTCTTTTTTCCATTTGTACCTTTGACCTCTGATTTTTGTGTTTGAAGCTTTCCTTAAATGTCTAGTCCATCTTGGCTGTTTGCTCACAATAGGAGCAAAATAAAAAATACAAGTAAAATTCTGATTGTAAACAGGCAGGGTTGCTGGCCACAGGCTTTCATCACAGAGTAGCCTCTTTCAGTGACAGATCAGTATTACGTTTTGTTTTGGACAGAGTTCCTTTCTCCAGAAAGGACTCTTTTAGTTTTCTGAGCAATGATGGGTAGAGGATGAAGGACAGACAGGTCATAATTCTGGCTGCCTAAAGTGACCGTGAGCAGGGCTCCTCCCTACGTGACTTTAGGCTAACTAGAAAATGCTCCTCTCCTAAGACATTTGACTTCTGTTTGCTGGAGAATGCATGTTAACTCTGATTTTGTTAGAACAAGTCACTTTATAGCCATCTGCTGGGAAGTTGTCAAAGCTGCCCATGATGTACAGGCCATTCCTGATGTTTGGTTATGTCCTCAATGTTGGTAAGTGGGGCCTCTGGGTGAGGGGTCTCCCCGTGGCCCCACTGTTCTCAGTGTGCGTCTTCTCTGTTGCTCTCTCACGTCTCCTTCTCCTGACAGTGAACCTTCAGGCTGTGATGAGCTGGGGGAGGGGACTTGGAGCTGTCAGAGGTGCCTGGAGCCTCCAATCCCCAAGCCTTAGTGGAGTTCAGTTGTACCAGCTGGTTGACTTCCCGGCCCCATAAACTTGGCATTCTCTGTTCTGCGATGTCTGCTCCCTGTTCACCTGCCTGGTCACTTTTTGGCTACCAATATGTTGTTGCTATCCTTTGTCTGCTGTCAGTTTCTCTTCAGTTCTTGGTTGGCCCATGTGGGTAGTCACTCCTGTTTCGGGTGCAGAGACAGAAACACAGCTCACATTGGCTTCAGGCGCAGAGGCTGGAATTCAAGTGCATGGGTGGTGCTATCAGGAGCCCAAGCATTGGGCTCTGATTACCTGTCAGTCTCTTCGTAACGATGGCTTTATGGAGCACGTGCAAACCTCTGTTTGTTCTGAAACTGTCTGTGGGCTTACTAAGGGCGCTGCAGACTCCTTGGTCCCTGAGTGCTCTCCTCACCTCCTCCTTGGCTGCCATGGGAGAGTATTGACTCAACCTCTTCTTGACCCTTGAAGGATCTCAGGCCTTGAAGTCTGGGTTGTAATTAGCCCCCAAGGGAATTTCCATGTCCATCTTTCCAGTTCCCACTTACTTGCTTTTTTTTTAAAAAAATTTGTCTGTTTTTATTTTATTTTTGAGAGAGAGAGAGAGAGCACGCACAGAAATGGGGAGAGGCAGAGAGAGAGGGAGACACAGAATCCAAAGCAGGCTCCAGGCTCTGAGCTGTCAGCACAGAGCCCAACATGGGGCTCGGACTCGTGAACTGCGAGATCATGACCTGAGCCAAAGTCAGATGCTTAACTGGCTGAGCCACCCGGGGGGGGGGGGGGGTCCCGGTTCCCATTTACTTGTAAATGGACAGGTAGGTGGATAGGTGGCTCTCAAGGTTCAGCAGGGGACCCTGGCTCCTGTGCATGTTGCTTAACCCACTGAGGGTGATTCCTACATAGCTGTCGAATGGGTTGTTGTTGAAGATGAGGGGTTTCCACTTTGGCCCCTGCAGACCACGTGTACCATAACGTTCAACCAAAAGCATCCTTTGTCACCACAGCTGGAAGCACAAAGCCCAACAAGCTAGCAGACTCCACCATTCCATGGGCAGGGCACAGCCCTAGGAGGGCGTCAAGGCCTGCTTATGCCTGTCGACCACAGATCTAGCCATCCTCCAATACACTTAGTTAAGTGGTGCTGCCCGCCCATTTCTGTTTTCTCAACCAACCTCTCTTGTGTCACTTCAGCCTCAGCACCTCTTATTTGCACCCCCCAAAATAATCCTCTTTGTTTGAGATTTCAAGTCCCCTTTCTAAGCCAGATGCCCTCCTGGAGGCTGGGATCACAATGATAGCCTGGAGCTATGAGGAGCCACCCCTCGGGCTGAGCTGGTGTGGCACCCTCAGAGTCCTGGTGGGCAAGGTCGAGCCAGCAGCAGTCTCTGGCATGCATACCTTTACCTAGTGAGGGAGCATGTCTGAGTTTGTTGAAAGTTCCTATCTTTTGTCTTGGGTGATTGTACCTGTTCCTGTCTTCCGCTCATTTGGTCATATATCTCCTTTCACTTCCTTCCTGCTCCCTTCCGACCCTTTCCTCCTTACGTCCCCTTCCTGCTCCCTCCCTCCTGAGGACTTCCTCTCTCAGCCCACACACACCCCACTTCTCAGCGGATCCTGCAGAGAGACCCGGTTCTTGCTCCCCTGCCTTCTCACTGCCCCGGCAGCCCGTCCTGACAGAACCAAGGAAAGGTAAATGCTAAACCGAAAGCTTTCTACTGCAGAAAACAACCCTGCCGTCCCTGGGGAGGCAGGAACGGCTCTCTGGCCACCGGAGGTCTTAATGATAATGTGTGAAAGCTCTCTCAGTGTCACGCTGTTTGGGGACCCTCCTTCTCCTCCGGTGTCTTCCAGTCTAGAGGCTGAGCTCCTTGAGGGTAGGAACAGGCCGGATCCGTTTTGAGTGCCCCGTGTTTGGTGTGGTGCAGACGCTTACCGAAAGCGCGGGAAGGAAGACCGAAAGGAAGGATGGAGAGGGAGCATCTCTTCCCCCTGCAGTCACTGGCCGGCAGGCCAAGGATGCGGGAAGGTGGATTGGCAATGCCTCCCGTCAGGGATTCCCGTCACATTTTTGTCTCTGGCCGGGAGGATCTTTTCTCCCGCCTCGCTCCTTTCTCTCTCTCTCCCTGCCTTCTTTCTGCTACTTTCGTGGAGTTTGCCACTGAGCAAGTGTACTTCTCTGTGGTTGAGCGAACCCCACAGCTACAATTAAACCGCAGTGCTTAGAAAACCCTTCCCGTAGCGTTTTCTGTCACCCTTGTTGGTTCAGGGCCTTAGTCTTTGACACTTACCACAGGATGATTTAACGGTTTCTGTTTCCATTCAGGGTCAGGTCATCCAGGCTGTGCGAGGGCTCACGGGGGTGGGTGGAGGCTCTGGAAGGTGGAAGGTCAAGTTGTGAGGCAGCTGTGGCACTTACTGGAAGACTGAGGGTTTCTCTTCTCGCTGCTTCTGGGGGTCTGTTCTTCACTGCTGCCTTTCATTTGTGCGAAGGCCTGGCAGTGGGTCCCGCCTCATTTCTTAAGGGAGACGGAGCGTTTTGATTTTTGCCATTTTCAACGAGAAGAGAGTGACCGAGGGAGTTTAACCTGAGCCAAGCTGGAGATGTCTCCCGAAGCAAAATGATAAAAGGGACCAGGACAAAAGAACAGGCTAGCGAAGCAGAGGCACCAGAGTTGATTTCCAAGTTCTTGTCAGTATTCACTCCAGAACGTGGGTGCCGCCCGGATAAGGCTCGGCACCAAGGATATTTCTTGTCAGGAGGGCATTCACGCTTGGTATCTGAAAATGTGCTTTCCATTGCCCTAAAACTGATTTTTGATTTAGATTTTGAGAGGAAAAAAATAACACACAACTGCTTTTTTAAAGCGGTTTTCGGTTTGTTGGGTTTTTACAAGGTTTTTCAAAAAATGCACAAAGATCTTTTTTGTTGTTGTTATTGTCGCCTTGTTTCTTGTCTCTTTTCAAAACGGACTTAATTTTGGAATAATTTTCAATTTTTAGAAAAATTGTGAAGAAAATAGAGTTCCCGTATACCCCTCAGCAAGTTTCCACTGTTGTCAACATTTGACACAACCACGGTACGTTTGTCAAAACGAAGAGAGCAGCACTGGTTCATTACTATTACCTAAATTCTAGGCTGCATTAGAATTTTCTCACTTTTTCCACCAGTGTCTTATTTCCGTTCCAGGCTCCCATCCAAGATGCCACATTGTGTTTTGTGGTCATGTCTCTTTAAGGTCCTCTGACCTGTGACAGATCCTCAGTCTTCCTGTGCTTTTCTTGACCTCGACACTTTTGAAAAGCTTTGGTCGTGTATTGTGTTGAATACCCTCAGTTTGGTCTGTCTGATGTTTTTCTCATGTCTAGATGGAGGTTATGGGCTTTTGGGAAGAGTATGAGGGCAAGTACCCTTCTCGTCAGTCATAACAGGGTACGTACTATCAACATCAGTGGCGATGTTAACCTTGAAACCCCGGGCGGGGTAGTGTTTATCAGATCTTTTCATTGTAAAATGACAGTTCCCCTCTGCAAGCAGGTCGTTAAGCACAGCCGACGCTCATGGGACAGTAGTAGTGGTGTGGAGACAGGTGAAGCCCCACCTGCTAGAGGGGGAGGTAGCTACACAAATTATTTCAGGCTATTCATCTCTTTTCCCTATGTATTTATTTATTTTAACTATTTGTATCAGTATGGACTCCTGCAGATTTATTTTATGACTGTGTCACAGTCCAGTAGGACGTCATTCATTTTGTTGTCCTCATCGTTCCAGCGTTGACCCCAGGGGGCTCTTTCAGTCGTCTCCTGTGTCCCCTTGACACGCCTCCATCCTTGGGGACTTTTTTTTGAAGGACTTCTTTACTTTCTAATACCGCAAGATGTTCCGGGCTCATCTTGTATTTTCTCTGCCCGTTTCTCCAGCGAGCCCGTGTTCCTTTTATTTGAGAATAGTTTTTAGAAACCAAGATCTGTCCTTGAAGGTCTCATTTTTACATAAGGAAATGATGCCCTACCATAATTCCCCTTTCCGGTCATCTACTTTCTTCCAGTTTTATATTTAAAAAATTTAAACATATAACGGAATTGAAAGACTTTAACACTGAGTTCCATATACTCACCACCTAGATCCTACCATGAACATATTATTGTATTTGCTATATTACATGTTTGTTCATTTATACCTCCCTCTATCCACCATAATTCACTCTTGGGATGCATTTCAAAGTCCCCCCTCCCCCCAGATAATTCAGTGTGCATATCATGAACGAGACTTCAAAATGTGTTCAGGTGTTTGTTTTGTCGTGTTTTGCTTAAAATGCAATGCAATGCAAAAATCTTAAATGTCCACTCGCAGAGTTTCGACACCTGCATACGCCTATGTAACTCAAACCTCTATCAAAATATTGAACGTTACTATCACCCCAGAAAGTTCCCTCATGCCCTTTCCACTCAATCCTTGCTTTTATCTTCCCAGAGGTAACCACTGTTGTGGATCCCCCCGCCCCTACTATATTTTAATTTTGTCTGTTTTAGAGTTTGATGTAAGTGGAGTCACACGATATGTTCACTCAGCATATTTTTGGTGGTATATTAATTCAACGTAATCCTGTGCAGCAGTGAAAATGAATGAGCCGCAGCTGCGGTAGATACCAAAGATAAATCTCACTAGCCATGTGGAGCAAAAGAAATGAGACACAAAAGAATACATAGAGTCTAATCTCATTTCTGTAATATTCAGAAGCAGTCAAAAATAATTGATGGAGTTACAGGTCAAGAGCGCAGCTAGCAGTGGGCAGGAGAGAGGGAGTAATGACTGAGACGAGATTCTGTGTGCTGGTGACATAGTGTGATTTTCTTTGACGCGGATGAGGATTATATAGGTGCGTTTTCTTTGCGATAATTCATTAGGCTATCATTTTATGACTCATGTCTTATTCTTGGTGTATTACATATTGTTAAAGTGTTTTAAAAATAAGATATTAGTTCCTGCCCGTCAGTTGTGTGTGTGTGTGTGTGTGTGTGTGTGTGTGTGTGTATGACAATGCCATGTGTATTATTTATCTATTGATGTCACAAATGACCTCAAAACTTAGCATCATAAAAGGTAATATGTATTATCTCACCCGGTTCCTGTGGGTGGGGATTTCAGAGCGTCTTAGCTGGGTGGCTCTGGGTCTGTCATGAGGTTGCACGTAGGACTTCAGGTCTGAAGTCCTATGAAGGTTTGACTGGGGCTGGAAGATCCACTCTCAAGATGGTCCACCCACATGACTGTTGGCAGGAGGCCTCAATTTCTCCCCGTGTGGGACTCTCCATAAAGCGACTTGAGTGTCCTCACATCATGGCAGCTGGCTTCCTGCAGAACAAGTGATTCGAGAGAGCTCAGCATAATGTTTTCTAGGTTAATACACGTCATGCATGTGTATCAGTAGTATATTTTTATTGCTAAGCAGTATCCCATTCCATGGGATCACAGTTTATATAATAAATCACAGTTTATAATAAATCACAGTTTATTTCTCTGTTCTCTTAGTGATGGATACTTGGGCTGTTTCCAGTTTGGGACTGTTATGAATAAAGCTGATCTGAACGTTCTTCTACAAGAATTTTGTGAGCATTTTGTTTCTTTTGGGTAAATATCCAGGAGTGTAATTGTTAAGCCATAGGGTAGATACATGTTTAATTTTATGAGAGGTTAACAGGCCTTTTCCCAAAATGATTGTATCATTATATATCTTCACAACAAAGTATGAGTTCAGTGGCCCCACATCCTTGTTAGCATTTTATTTTGCTTTATTATTATTTTTTTCTAGCCATTCAGGCGGATGTATAGTGGTATCTCATTACGGTTTTAATTTCCATTTCCGTGGTGACCAGTGTTGTTGAGCACTTTCTCGTGTGCTTATTGGCCATTTGTATATCTTCTTTTATAATTTGTCCATCTTCTTTTGTAATTTTTCTTTTTTTTCTTAAAAAAATTTTTTTTAACGTTTATTTATTTTTGAGAGAAAGAGACAGAGCCTGATGGGGAGAGGGACAGAGAGGGAGAGGGAGACACAGAATTGGAAGCAGGCTCCAGGCTCTGAGCTGTCAGCACAGAGCCCGACGCGGGGCTCGAACTCACGAACCGTGAGATCATGACCTGGGCTGAAGTCAGACGCTCAACCGACTGAGCCACCCAGGCACCCCCATAATTTTTCTTTTTTAAAAGAATGTTTGGGGCGCCTGGGTGGCGCAGTCGGTTAAGCGTCCGACTTCAGCCAGGTCACGATCTCGCGGTCCGTGAGTTCGAGCCCCGCGTCAGGCTCTGGGCTGATGGCTCAGAGCCTGGAGCCTGTTTCCGATTCTGTGTCTCCCTCTCTCTCTGCCCCTCCCCCGTTCATGCTCTGTCTCTCTCTGTCCCAAAAATAAATAAACGTTGAAAAAAAAAATAAAAGAATGTTTATTTATTTATTTTGAGAGAGAAAGAGCATGAGCAGAGGAAGGGCAGAGAGAGAGAGGGAGAGAGACAATCCCAAGCAGGTTCCACGCTTTCAGTGCAGAGCCCGACCTGGGGCTCCGTCCCACGAACCGTGAGATCATGACCTGAGCCCAAACCAACAGTTGGATGCTTAACCAACTAAGCCACCCAGGCATCCCTCCTTTAATTAAAAAAAAAAAAAAATGTTTGTTTATTTTTGAGAGAGAAAGAGAGAGAGAGAACACAAGTGGGGGCGGGGCAGAGAGAGAAGGGAACAGAGAATCCGAAGTGGGCTCCTCACTGACAGCAGCAAACCCGACGTGGGGCTCACACCCACAAACCCCTCAAGGTCACAACCTGAGTCGAAGTCAGGTGTTCAACCGACTGAGCCACCCAGGCGCCCCCCCCTCTGTTTCTCCTCTAGAGTCAGATTCTCCCTGTAACTCTCTCCCCTGACAGCCACCGATCTATTCTTCAGCACTATAATTTGTCCTTTTGCGAATGTTATAAAATTGGAATCCTATAGTACGTGACATTTTTTTTTTCACTCGACACAATGCCTTTGAGATCCATTCAAGTTGTCGCGTGTACCAGTGGTTCACTCCTTTTTTTGCTCAATACCACATTGTACAGATGTACCACACTTTAGTCCCCCCTTGGGGGACATTTGGACTGTTTCTAGTTTGGGGCAATCGGCAAGTGGCTGCGAACATTCGTGTATAAGTGTTTGTGTAAACAACGGATTTCATTTCTCTTGGGTAAATACCTGCTATGGGATTGCTGAGTTCCATTTAACTTCATGAGACACCGTCAGCCTCTTCCAGAGTGGCTGTACCATTTCTTATTCCCACCGCCAGCAAAGGAGAGGTCCAGATGCTCGACATCCTCCTCAACACTCGATACAGTCAGTGTTATTTATTTTAGCCATTCTAATAGGCGTTTATGCTTATTTCTGTATTTCTGTATTTATTTATTTACTTTGTACCTTGTAGTTTGCTCTTGATTGCACACGTGAGACTTCCTAGACAGGTATCTGACTTCTGCTGGGTGTCTAAACCCCCCGCCTCTCCGAGGGAAGATGACATTAGTACCTCGTTTCAGTTCTTGCTGGTGGCACATGCTGGGGCAGAGGTTTTCAAGCTTGTTCTTAGTAATGGCACCGTCTTCCTTCCAAGCGAAATCCTACACAGAACACCAGTAGATAAGTCAGGTGATGGTGGAACTGCCAGGGGCAGAGCTGGGCCCTCTGTGTACCCCCACAGCTGTCCTCATGGTGTCCCACGGCTCCTAATCCTGACACCCACACCATCCACAGGGCCTGCCAAGGCTCTTAATTCCACAGGGCCTCTGTCCGCAGTCTGAGGCATGGAGAATAATATTTGCCGTATCTTCGTATCTTACGGATTGAAGACGACAGAGAAATTATGTATGTTGAAATACCGAAAAATAATTCTGGTGGGTGATTTATGCCCCATTGTTCTACAAAGAGCATCTGAGGTGTGGCCTATGAAAATTGTTAGGTGTGGAGATTGATATTTAAAGACTGAAAACGCACAGTTACTCATGTTGTGTAGGAATCTGGAGAGTTTCAGGGTGGGCGGTATTCTTAAAATCCCGTTTTTTTCCATTGCCGAGGTGGTTACTTTTTTTTATTGAAAAGTGTTAGGAATCTAGGTATTTTTATTAAGATAGTCAGATACTCAAGGTTTCAGGCAGTTTCCCAGACTTCTTCATCCTCCTTTAATTTCTTTCTTGCCTAAATGCCTCGTGGTGGCAGTTCAAATGAAGAGCAATCGCCATCTAGTGGTCATTTTAAGTGCACAATTTAAAAAATTAATACACATTTAGAGAAACCTTTTATCTTTGCCTCCTTCCCCCCCGTTTCTTTTGTTTTGTTTTGTTTTGTTTTTTGAGAGAAAGAGAGCACAGGGGAGGGGCAGAGAGACGGGGGGGGGGAATCCCAAGCAAGTTCCAAACTGTCAGCATGGAGCCCAGTGTGGGGCTTGAACTCACGGACCATGAAATGATGGCCTGAGCCAAAATCAAGAGTCGGACGCTCAACCAACTGAGCCACCCAGGCACCCCTAAAATATTTTTTAAATGTGTTTTTTAAAAATACATCTCAATGTGATTGAAAAGTCAGAAGACATAAAAAGGTAGAGTGCTATTTGCCATTTGCCAAGTTTCCCCCATTTCCACCCCACATACACAAACGGTCAACACTGTTAACAGTTTCTGTGTGTCCTTGAAGAGAATGACAATAGCAACAATGTACATGCAAGCAAATATGTAGTCTTCTCCCTCCCTCCCCCCCCCGCTTTTTAACAGTAAAAGTAATATATTCACTCGTTTGCACCTTGCTTTTTTCATTTAAAACATATCTTGATGGGGCGTCTGGGTGGCTCAGTCTGTTGAGCATCTGACTTCAGCTCGGGTCATCATCTTGCGTTCATGGGTTTGAGCCCCATGTTGGACTCTGTGCTGACAGCGCGGAGCCTGGAGCCCGCTTCGGATTCTGTGTCTCCCTCTCCCTCTGCCCCTCCCCTGCTCGTGCTCTGTCTCTGTCTCTGAAAAAAAAAATGTTGAAAAAAATGTGTTTTTTCTAAAACTTATCTTGGCAATTTCCTTATGTTGGCACGTAGAGAGATCTTCCTTTTTCTGTAACAATCTCATTATACGGATGCACTGTCCTTCACTCAATCACTCCTCTTTTAGATGCTCGCAATGTTGTGCTGCTGAATTGGTGTTTCGGCCCGTGTAACATTATACACACCTCTGGTAGTGCGTTTTGGGAGTGAGGGTGTGCAGGGGAATGGGGTAGACCTCTCACTGAAATGTCTAACTTGTCTCTATTGAGGAATGTTCTTTAATGTCTCTTGATCCACATTTTTCTTTTTTGAATACAGAATTTCTTCAACTTAGGTTTTAATAGTTGGGAACTATTTAAGAGTCACCCGGTTTTCTTGAGTTTATTTTACAGTTTTTAATAATTTGTCAGGTGCTTTGGCCAGTGTGTGTAGTATCTGTGCACGAACCATCCTCACTTGACCTTGCAGTATGTTTTATTTTTCTGCACAGACTGACACAAAATCATTACTAAAACTTGACTGCTATGAGATGCTTACTGTCAGTACGAGCAGGCAGCTTAATTTTTTTTTATGTTTATTTATTTTTGACAGAGAGAGAGACAGAGCGTGAGCAGGGGAGGGGCAGAGAGAGAGGGAGACACAGAATGTGAAGCAGGCTTCAGGCTCTGAGCTGTCAGCACAGAGCCTGATGTGGGGCTTGAACTCACGAACTGTGAGATCATGACCTGAGCCTAAGTCGGACGCTCAACTGACTAAGCCACTCAGGTGCCCCAGGAAGCTTAACATAATGCGAGAATAGATGTGAATTAAGAAAAATTTTTGAGACAGAGAGAGAGAGAGAGAGAGAGAGAGAGAGAGACAGAGGCAGGCAGGCAAAGGGAGAAGTTGTGGGGAAGGAGCAAAGGGAGAGGGAGAGACTCTTCAGCAGGCTCCCCACCCAGCTTGGAGCCCGGCGCGGGGCTCTGTCTCACATGCTGAGATCATGACCTGAGTGGAAATCAAGAGTTTGGATGCCCCACAACGTCTGAGCCACCCAGGTGCTCCCAAAATTTTAAAATAGATGAATAACAACCATTTTATCAAAAAGTGACTGGAATGGAAATGGGAAGAAAATAGCCAATACTTCTGTTTTAGAATCTTGTCTGTGTGACCCACTTCATGGCATTCCCATAGACTTTACTGTGTGGTCTTTGTAGTTTGAAAGGTCACTTGATCCACATTTTTCTTTTCTTTTCTTTTCTTTTCTTTTCTTTTCTTTTCTTTTCTTTTCTTTTCTTTTCTCTTCTCTTCTCTTCTCTTCTCTTCTCTTCTCTTCTCTTCTCTCTTCTTCTTCTTCTTCTTCTTTGATTACAGAGTTTATAATGAATAAATACTGGAGTTTATTAAAAAAGAGGATCCATAGCTTATGTGATTCTATAACTTACTCCTCACATGTGTAACGAAATCCAAAGGATAAGTTTCCGGAAGGGGAATTGCTGAGTCAAAAAGTGGGTACACTTGTAGTTTTGATAAATAATGTCTAATTGCTGTACATATAAATCGTACCGATTTATACTTCTCTCCCTGCCTCCCCTAGGCTAGCACATAAGGGCATCTGGTCTCCATAACCTTATCAACACAGGGTGCTACCAGACTGTCCAGATTTGTTCACATCATAGGTAAAAATGGATATTTCAGTGTAGTTAACTTGTATTGCATATGACAGCAGAGAGTTAAAAATATATTTGTGTCATTTGTATTCCTTATTCTGTGGGCCATCTGTTCAAATACTTTGCCTACTTGTTGGTCTGTTTTTAATGAGTTATATAGGAGCCCTTTAATTAGGGAGACTGGCCCTTTGCAATGACATCAGTAATAAATATCTTGTTGCATTTTGTCCTTTGTCTTTGGACTATTCTTACAGTGTTTTGCCATACAAAAGTTTTTGTTATTATGTAGTCACGTTTATCAGTTTTCTTTTTTTTTTTTTTAAGTTTTTATTCATTTATTTTGAGAGAGACAGAAAGAGAGTACATGCAAGCTGGGGACGGGCAGAGAGAGAGAGAGGGAGAGAGAGAATCCCGATCAGGCTCCTTACTGTTAGTGTGGACCTCACTGAGGGGCTTGGTCTCACCAATCGTGAAATCATGACCTGAGCCACAGTCAAGAGTCATATGCTTAACTGGCTAAGCTACCTAGGCTCTTCCAGTTTGGGGGTTGCTGGAGGTAAGCTGATCTAGAATGGCCTTGGATGAGACAACCTGGCTCTTCCTCACATGTCTCTCAGTTTATACCTTGCCTCCACATGGCAAGTTAGCCCAGGTATGTTCTTAGATTAGCTCAAGCATATTCCCATGGGATTGCACAGGAGCAAGGGAGGAAGAGAAATGGAGTAGCTCTTTTTTAAGACTTTTCTTTTTTAAAAATTTTCTTTGTTTTTGAGAGACAGAGAGAGACAGAGCACAAGTGGGGGAGGGGCAGAGAGAGAATGAGACAGAATCCAAAGCAGGCTCCAGACTCTGAGCTCTTAGCACAGAGCCCGACGTGGGGCTCGAACTCACAAACCATGAGATCAGGACCTGAGCTGAAGTCGTGTGCCTAACTGACTGAGCCACCCAGGCGCCCCAAGTCTTTGCTTTTCTCAAGTCTACCAATATCTTAATGACCAAAGCAAATCACGTGGCCAAGCCCAGATTCAAGGGGTGAGGAAGTAGACTCTGCCTCTTTTTTTTTTTATTTTTAAAACATGGGGGTGCATGTGTCCCTTTGAAACAGCACACCTGTATCCCATGGATAAATGCCTAGTAGTGCAATTGCTGGGTCGTAGGGTAGTTCTATTTTTAGTTTTTTGAGGACCCTCCATACTGTTTTCTAGAGTGGCTGCACCAGCTTGCATTGCCACCAACAATGCAAAAGAGATCCTCTTTCTCTGCATCCTTGCCAACATCTATTGTTGCCTGAGTTGTTAATGTTAGCCATTCTGATAGGTGTGAGGTGGTATCTCATTGTCGTTTTGATTTGTATTCCCCTGATGATGAGTGATGTTGAGCATTTTTTCATGTGTCGGTTGGCCATCTGGATGTCTTCTTGGAGAAGTGTCTATTCATGTCTTTAGCCCATTTCTTCACTGGATTATTTGTTTTTTGGGTGTTGAGTTTGATAAGTTCTTTATAGATTTTGGATACTAACCCTTTATCTGACATGTCATTTGCAAATATCTTCTCCCATTCTGTCGGTTGCCTTTTAGTTTTGTTCATTGTTTCCTTCACTGTGTAGAAGCTTTTTATTTTGATGAGGTCCCAGTAGTTCATTTTTGCTCTTTGCTTTGCTTTTATCTTTTTTAAAGTTTATTTATTTATTTTGAGAGAGACAGAGAGAACACGAGTAGGGGAGGGGCAGAGAGAGAGGGAGAGAGGGAGAGAGGGAGAATCCCAAGCAGGCCCCACATGGTCAGTGCGCAGAGCCCGATGGGCTCAAACCCACAAAACCATGAGATCATGACCTGAGCTGAAATCAAGAGTCAGACGCTTAACCAACCACCCAGGTACCCCTGGCCTGGTTATTCTAAGAGGTTTCAGGGTTGGGGAGCAGGAGAAGTTGGGGTGGTGGTTCAGGGTAGTCCCTTTTCATAACATAGAACCTTTTCCCTTCCTTGCTGCCACAGAGATAGACTGCTTCTTTAAAACATGGCCTGTCCCTGTGATTCTGCTCACCGCCCTGACCCTAAACCTGGCTCAGGGACCAGCGAGCCTTCTTACCTGCTAGCTCATTGCCATCCTTATCTTGCTCTTCCAGATTAAAGCTCCAAGTTATACATCTCAGTGTGTACATCTTAACATTAGGAAGTGAATTTTTGCCAGTGTGTTTTAAGATTTGCCACCATTTGGCCCTTGTGCTGTGATATCTCTTTCTGTGGTTCTCCTTTCCACCTCCTCCTGCCCAAATCCTGCATCAATTCAGATGCATTAGCAGGTTTTACCTCTATGTGAGTATCTGGAGATTTTTTCCCTGACTCCTAGTTTCATTGAAAATGGAATTTTTGTTTTCTGTTCTCCTGAGGGAAAATGTTGATTGAATGCAGTAATGCGTATACTGAAATCCCCACTAGTGGTTCTCAGATCAGGTCTGCTAGCTGACTCGTAAAAAGAAAAAGAGAAGATTCTTCTGTTGGGGAGTTTCTGTGTCCATCTGGCATTCTGGGGGGGGGGGTGAGTGTTGGCATTTATTTTACATTCCAGGATGAATGGTGGGTCCCCTTGAATTTTTTGTTACCTGCCAGCTGAATGGATGGGAGAAAGTCAAGATAATCAGATTGGTTCTTGTTTTGTCTGAGGCAATCAACCAGCAGGTATTTAGGAAATGTGAGACACTGTGCTGGTCCAGAGGGCTAGACAGTTCAAGACTTGGACCCTGCACCCATTCAGTTTGTATTTCTTGTTAGGAATGAACTTTATATAGGGATAGTATATGTATTTGGCATGCCTTTGGGGACATACATGGGAACGCTGTCTCCAGGATCTGGTCATGAAACTATAGGAAGAAAATAAGTTTAATGGAGCATAGTGTGGCCAGCCTTGGGTTGGGTGCTGAGACTGTAAAAATGGATCTAACAGAGTTTGGGGGGGGGGGTGGGGTGGTAACTAAGGGTATGAATGGAGGTTAATACTATTGAGCACTTACTATATATACGCAAGCACTGGGAACTGGGATAAGCATTTGAGGTGACAATCCTCTGAGTTATGTGCAATTATCATTCCCATCTTCCAGATGAGAGGATGGAGGTACTAGGAAGCCAGGTCACTTGATGTTGGTCACACAGAGCCAAGGGTCAAACCTGAATGAGGTTTCTTTCAGGCTCAGGTTATGCTTTGCATTTAAACATTTTAGATGGAAGAGTGGAATCTCCCCCTCTGTGTCAGTTTAGGTTTGTTGAGAAGCAAATGCCAGGATGGGACTAGATGAGTGGGTGACTTATGGGAGGGGCTGGGGTCTGTGAAAGATAATGTAAGGGAGCTGGAGGAGGTGGAGAGAAGCTTCAGAGTGTGTGCAGGCAGGGCTGACACTGTGGAATGAGAGAGAAGGGCACAGTGCAGTTATAAGAAAGTCTCAGTGGGCCAGTGTCAGAGGGGGGTCTCCTGACATAAGTTGCCTGTTGGGCAATAATGGCCTTGATCTAGAACGTTACCCTACTCAATCATAGCTAGGAGCAGGCAAGAGGAAAGTAGCCTAGGGTGAATGCCACTATTAATTCCAAGGTATGGCAGCTGGAGCTTGTTTGGAAACTGCTCCTGACTCTGGGTTCTCTTGAAGGAAACTCTAAGTGACAGTCCTCATGGCCAGTACAGTCCACCCCTTGTACCACACAGGTCACTCTCTTCTCCCCCCCTCTCCCTAGTAGCTGCTCTTGAGTCATTTTGGATACATGAAAATCTTTTGCACCTGAAGAGGGGATGCTGGAGTCTTGTTTTAAAGTCACCCTGTCAGGAAATCCTTCTGTCTTTCATTCCATTTGTACCCCACTATATTGAACACATGGTCTGTGTTACACACATAGCTGGCCTCCTTTGACCTGCAGTATCACGTAAGAGAGGGAAGAGGTGTAACAAAGCTGTCTGCTCTGTCACATCCCTTGGTCCAAAGGCTCTACTCAGAGTCACCAAGTCAGTGCCTTAACACTCGTTTTGTATCTGTTCTTCACAGGTATGATTTAAGTCTGGATGAAACGGGAGCTTTGACATTTCAGAGTGTGCAGTTTGTCATGGGTCTACCTCTGTTAAAACGTGCAATTCAGGAACAGGTATGTTTCATTGTTATTTTGCTGTGATGTGTATATGAGTGAGACAGAGAGACAGAAAGAGAAAGAAAAATATTTTTATTTTTGTTGTTTACTTCTGTGACTTGTGGAAGGACGTTTATTTTGTCCCAGGGAAAACTGTCACTGGTATGGGGAAATGCCTTCTTCAGCCCCTTTTTTCTTTCTTTCTTTAATGTTTTTTAATTTATTTTTGAGAGAGAGAGAGAGTGGGAGTGGGAAGGGGCAGAGAGAGAGGGAGACAGCAAATCCGAAGCAGGCTCCATGCTGTCAGCACAGAGCCCAGTGCGGGCATGAATTCACGATCCATGAAATCATGACCTGAGTGGAAGTCAGACATGTAAACAACTGAGCCACCCAGGTGCCCTTTCAGCCTTTTTTTCCTGCCCCACTCCCCCGTAACCTAATTGATCTCCTTCCCTTGGCCCACACATTCACGTCTCTGAAGATCACAGTCTAGGGAATTGGGGACTCAGCAGAAGTAATGACATATTTGTTTGCAAAAGAAATGTAATTTGGGGCATAAATTCAAATATCTGAGAAATGCAATGAACTAATTTGATAGACTTTTAAAGCAGTTAGACTTGTCCAAAATATATGAGTCTTGTTTGTCTAAACATTGCCATTCTAAACTCAGTGAAATTATTTTAGTCAATTTAGCCTCATTAAAAAGAAAGAAAGAAATAAAGAATATGTGATTAGAGAACTCCTTCGTAAAGTGAACATTAGGAGCTGTATGTTTTAGCCGAGTTTAAACTGATTTCCAGGGGCGCCTGGGTGGCTCAGTTGGTTAAGGATCTGACTTCGGCTCAGGTCGTGATCTCACGGTTCATGAGTTTGAGCCCCAAGTGGGGCTCTCTACTGGCTGTGCAAGATCCCACTTCGGATCCTTGGTCTCCCTCTCTCTCTGCCCCTCCCCCCTGCTTGCACTATCTCTCAAAAAATAAACTTAAAAAAAATTGATTTCCATCCATTTCATTCAACTCCATAGCTTCCTTAAACCTAACACTTTCATTAAACAAAACAAAACAAACAAAACAAAACAAAACAAAACTCCTGGTGAGACCCTAGGAAAGGGGCTTGAATGAGGAATAAGCTTCAGGAACCTATCCTGCAGTGAGCCTGGCTCTTTCCTGCCCAGTGCAAGCTGTGGAGGGGAGTCTGAGGACTGAGGGGGTGGAGGTCTTCCCCATTCTGGAGGCCATCGAAGGCTTGTTTCTGTGAAATGTGGATCAGAGCCAGTGGGGGACCTGAGGTGAATAGATCACCACCCTGCCACCCCCTGTGGTTGGCTGTCCTGAGCAAGGACAGACCCAGGATCATCTGGTCAAAAGGTAGAGCTTTGGCACCCCCTGTGGGAGTACTGTAGCCACCTCCGAGGTGACAAGGGCACACTTAAAAGGACAGCATTTGGAAAGAAAATGCCCACATAACAGAGGGAAGCATGCTTGCAAAGCCTGAAAAATCATTTCATACCAAGCAGTTTGGCAAAGTGGGTTTTAAGCTAGTAAACTGCCTCTCAGTTGAGCATACGTTCAGAGCTGTGAATACAACCGGCAAAGAAAAAAGACAAAAAGCAAAAGACCCCAACCCTCTTCAATTTCAGCCACTGTATGAGTGAGAGTCTGGTCTCCAGTGCATCTGGCATGGGGCTAGATGGAAGGTGAAATCTTGACACGTGGTCAGTCTCCTCTTAATCAGTCCAATATGTCTATAGCCTCACTCAGTGTCAGTATTCAAGACCGGATGTGACAGTTGATCCCTTAATGAAGTTTACTAATTGCCGCTCATCCTACTGAGTCTGAAGGATTAGCCTGTGTAATCTTGCTCCTGCCGAAGCTGTTGATCCCTGGATCCAATTATCTTGCTGTTTCAGTGGCTCCTTCCGTGGTCTTGGGCAGCCTGGACAACCCTGTCCGGGTTGATTAGGTTTATTCCTCCAGGAGCCACAGGATTGGTCCCAGACAATCCCTCCGGTTCATTTCTGTGACTTATTTCAGCCCATTTGGCGCTTTTCTCTGCGCGAATTCGCAAAAGCCAATGAACCTGAAGGAAATTAAACTAGTCGGTCATCAGCACAGCAGGCTCATCTCTTTGGGTGGATGTCACGAAACTCAGCGGCACATCTATTTTTGAAGGCTCTCAGATTCTGCCCTGTAAACAGCTGGAGGAGCTGTCCACGTCCAGTAATTCTAGAAGGAGTGTTACATGATTCATTCTGCCTCTTAATAAAAATATTGAGTCATGGCTATACTGCCTGTTCAGAGAGCTTTCCAGGTCTTTCCATCCTTCCCTGGCCCCCGTTTCGTGTTGCTGTTAACTTTTGTGGATGATCCGATGAGCTCCAAGGCAGAATGCTGTGTGGAATGTGTAATGATGATGTTCTTGAGGACAAATGAGGAGTGAGTCTCATTCGTTCCAGGTCTCTATGGACAGGCCACCGGCCAAGAATAAGCCATTAAAATGTTTCCACTCTGTGTTTTCCCCTCTGCCATCTGCAGTAGATTTGAGATGTCCTAATGATTTCAAAAGGAAAAAACAATATCCGAGTCTGACTACAGAGTTATACGCACATGTGTGTGAGCACACGCAGTGTGAACATCGTTGCACCTCGCTGACTTCTCACGTGCCTGTTTCTGGTGATGCCACATTTGTGGCCCTAAGCCAACTGTCCTCTTCTTCCCCTGTGGAAATCCTGGGTGGGGGAAGCCACCGACTCCCTGTATTTCCAGAGCTGGGGAGACAGAGGACCTAGGCGGGAGATCTACTTTATGGGAACACTGAAACTGGGCTCGACTGAGGCTGATGGCCTGCACCAAAATCACCATACCCAATAATGACAGCTCAGACTTACTGAGTACGTATTTAATGCCAGTCACAGCACCAAGAACTTTAAATGGATGATCTCACTTAATATCCACAACATCCATAATGGTGTTTCCAGTTTACAGATGAGTAAATTGAAGACGGGTAGTTGGCCCGAGGTTATACATCTACTAAGTTGTATATGTAATGAGTGGAACACAGATTTGAACCCAGCTGGTCTGCTTTTTGAGCCCACTTAAACCTGGCCGTTCTTATCCCTGGCCGCACATTAGAATTGTCTGGGGGAACTTTCCAAACTCCTGCCGTCCAGGCTTTCACTCAATCAATCAGTATTTAAATTTCCCAAGTGGTCCAGTGTGTATCCTGGCTTGAGTACCGCTCTCTTATCCTTCTTTCCCAGGACTCTGCTGTCTACCCCAAATTGTTCCCATTCAGCATTTGGTCTCTGCCAGTCATGTTTCAGGGCTGACTTATAGGAATGCTCTGTCCCAATGTTTCCTTTCCCCAGGAGGAAGACAGTTGGGATCAAGCTGTTCCTGGCTAACAGGAGTGAGGAGTGAGGGCAGATATTTGAATAACGGAGTACCCATTCCATGCCTGCGTTGCCTCCCCCACCCCAACATCTTCTCTCTCATCCCGAGTTCTGCTTGTCCTCATCCCCATGACCCACATGGGTGTTGGGCATGGCAGCGTCATTATTATTTAAACCCGTGGCTCTGGAAGTATGGTCTGAGGACCCCTGGGGGTACCCAAGACCCTTTCAGGTACTACCTGAAAAGTAGATTTCCAACTACGTGTGTGACACCAGATTTTCATCATAACCTTCAACCAAAACAACATATGGCAGCAGACTGAGCTCAGAAGCAAATATGAGAGTTTAGCTGTCTTTCGTTAAGCCAGATGCTAAAATAATTTGTAAAAATATAAAACAACGTCATTCTTCTCACTGATTTTTTTGGTTTGGGAGTTCTTTATTTTTTTAATGTTCTCTTTCTTTCTTTCTTTCTTTTTAACTTTATTTATTTAGAGATTGAGAGAGAGAAAGAGAGATTGTGCAGGGGAGGGGCAGAGAGAGAGAGAATCCCAAGCAGACTCCACACCATCAGCATGGAGCCCAATGTGGGGATTGAACTCATGAACCGTGACATCATGGCCTGAGCCGAAACCAAAAGTCAGGACTTTAACTGAGCCACCCAGGCGCCCCTTTTTAAAGGTTTTTTAAAAAACGTTTATTTGTTTTGAGAGAGACAGAGAGTACGAGCAGGGGAGGGGCAGAGAGAGAGGGAGAGGGAGTCCCAAGCACTCACACTGTGGAGCTCGACTGGGGGCTCTATCCCATGAACCACGAGATCATGACCTGGGTTGAAGTCAAGAATCAGATGTTCAGTTGACTGAGCCACCCAGGTGTCCCAGTTATGGTGATTTCTCATAAGAATTATGTCAGTTACATGTAATGGGTATAGTATTATTATTTTTAAATGAATAAAAAATTTTTAAACTCTCAGTTTGCATTACTAGTATGGTATCTTGATAGACATAACCTGCATAAACAAAAGCTCTTTGGAGTCCTCAATAATTTTTAAGAATGTAAAGGGGTCCAGAGACCATAAAGTTTGAGAACCACTGATCTAAAACCATCCACTGTCGTCTCAGGAAGTCCACTCTCAGATCAGTTTGAAGGGGAACTGGCAGGAGATTAGTGGCTTTATATTTGTATTTATCATAGTATAATTATTATTTCGGTCAGAATTTTAGTCTCGGTTTAAGATGGTTTTTGTCTTTTTTTTTTATTAAAAAAATTTTTTTTTAAATGTTTATTTCTGAGACAGAGAGAGACAGAGTGTGAGCGGGGGAGGGGCAGAGAGAGAGGGAGACACAGAATCAGAAGCAGGCTCCAGGCTCCAGCTGTCGGCACAGAGCCCAACGCGGGGCTCGAACTCACAGACCGCGAGATCATGACCTGAGCCGAAGTCGGACGCTCAATAGACTGAGCCACCCAGGCGCCCCTGTCTTTGTTTTTAAAGAAATACCAGGTGGGCGATCATATCTAAAATGGAGTAAGACTCTGAGGTCAGCTCACCTTAGAAGGTATTTAGGAATGGGAAGAGTGATTGCGTTCCTAATTAACCCCCGAGAAAAGGAGTAGCCTTTCCCAGCAAGTTACGCAGAATCCACAGGTGTGTTGTGGAGAAAGAGCTCAGTAGAGAATATGCCATGAAGGTGAGGATGTTTACTCTGCCACAGGCCCTTTACACCAGCCCATCCTACTCAGGCCTGCCCTGCTGCCCATAGACACCAGTGCCAGCCCTGATAGGTCCTGCAGACCATGACCAAGTACACACCCCTGCCCCCCCACCCCCTTCCCTGTACTGGTTCTTGGCCTGCTTTGAGCTCTTGGCTCTAACACTCTAGCCTTAGCTCTGCCCTTGGCCCTCTGGCTTCTGTTTGTACTGGAACCCAGGCTTTTCCTAGTGGGCTGTGACAGGCTGCCCCTGGCTCTCAGTCTTGTGTGCTGCCTTTGGCAGGAGGCCCTGTCCCAGCTCTAGCTTTACAGACTTGGACCCTGGCCACTTGGCCAGCAGTCTGGCCAGGCCAGCCCTGGCCACAAGGGATGCTGTGGAGGATTTGAGCAGAGATGACAAGACAGAGTGGCCTGTTTACAGAAGTTCCTCTGTGTAGATTGGCATTTAAAGTGAGTTGTCATCTATGATGGCCACAGGAATTACTTGCGAGAAGATGCCAGGAGTGAGTTGGGATCCACCCAGGGACTCCAGAGCAGCCGGAATCCCAGTGTTCTTTATTTATTGCACTGTAGACAATTTGGCACAATGAAAACTTATTTTGGGGCTTAATTATTATTCTTACGGTGAAATATCATGTTAAAATAACAATAGTTATCACTTGCTGTAATTTGCTAAGTCCCTTCTCTGTGGCAGGTGAGGCGATTCACTCGTTTTACAACTATTTATTGAACACCTACTATGAGCCAGGCATTGTTCAACAGGCAGTGAACAAAGCAGACCAAAATCCCTTGTTTTTATGGAGCTTATATTTTAGCCTGGGAGGAGGCAGACAATAAAAGAATCAAAAAGTAAATTTATATGTCAGATGGTTGTAGACGCTGCAGATAAAAATCAAACATGGTGAGTAGTAAAATGATTGGGAACAGTAAAAAAAAAAAAATCAAACACGGTAAACTGGAAAAGAAGCAAAACTGTCTCTCTTCACAGGCAACCTGATCTTTCGTGTTGCAAACATGTAGAAAACCGTTTTACACTAAAATTAACATAAACTATAAAAAGACTTTGCATTAACATGAAAGTAAGCTCGTGCCTTTTAAGCTGTTCATCAGTATGACACGTTCCTCATTACATGCCGTCAATGCTGATAAGCTGTGTGATAACATTAATGACAAACACAAAATTTCCAAAGCAGCTAGGAATTTGGTAAGGAAGCGTGTGCTGCGAAGAGAAGAGGCATTAAATTTAACGCAAGAATCTGGAAAATCCTAAACTGTCAGAATACTACACTGATGTTGTTGCGAAAGGAGATAAATATCCTTAGACAGAGCCGTGGGCACGGCACCTTTCACTGTTCCTGACATCGGGCTTTCCTGGAGTAGTCAAGGCCCCTGGGGAGAACAGAAGTACAATGGTTACCCACGGCCTTTGTCGCAGGATTCGCCCAGCACTCTCCTCAAGCACCCTACCCTACTGTGTGGCTCCCCCAGAGAATCAGCAGAGACTAAGGAGCCAGCAGAGAATAAGAAGAGCCAGATGGGGAGGCCATGGTCAGAAGGTTGGATTTTCTTGCAAAAGTAACTGGAGTCATTGGAGGGTTTTCGTAGTGTTGGGTGGGAGGTAGGGGAAGGGGGAGGCGGGGGCAGCACCGCATGGTGCTTATTTTTAAAATAGTATAGTGCCTTGATCAAAGTTTACCAGTTGATTCAGAAAACATATACGGAAATGCGAAAGATCTGTAATCAGGAAAGCAATCCTGAAAGAGGACACCTGTGGAGAACCTTCATTACATATTTCAAGACTTATTATAAAGCTACTCAAGATGATGTTGTATTGGTATAAGGACAGACAAGTAGATTAATGGGACATTATGGAGAATCCTGAAATAAGCCCATGCATATGTGACGATGGATTTTTTAACAATGTTGCCAGGGCAATTCAAGGGGAAAAGAAAAGCCTTTTCTTTAACGGTGCTGGAACAAGTAGATAAATATGTAGAAAAAAGTTTACCTTGATCCCTATCTCATAGTACACGCAAAAATAATTTGAGATGTATTATACACCTAAACATAAATTCTAAAATTACAAAGTTTGCAAAAGAACAAAGGAGAAATGTCCTTCGGACCTAGGGTGGGCAGTGGTTTCTTAGAGAGGACCCCCCCACCCCAAATGCTAAACATGTCAAAGAAAAAACTGATAAATCGGTCTTTATCAAAATCGAAGACTGTTTTTCATCAAAAGCCATCATTAAGAGAATAAAAGGGCAATCCACAAACTAGGAAAAGATATCTGCAATGGATGTCCAGATACAAAGGATTTGTACCTATGTTACATAAAGAATTCCTAGCGCTCGATGATAAAAGGACAAAAAACCCAATTTAATTTTTTTAATGTTTATTTATTTTTGAGAGAGAGAGAGAGAGAGAGAGAGAGAGAGAGAGAGAGAACACATGAGCAGGGGAGGGGCAGAGAGAGAAGGAGACACAGAATCTGAAGTAGACTCCAGGCTCTGAGCTGTCAACACAGAGCCTGGCGCAGAGCTCGAACTCATGAACCGTGAGATCATGACCTAAGCTGAAGTCAGATGCTTAACCAGGGAAACCACGCAGGTGCCCCAACTATGTAAATTTTCAGACAGCAGAGATTGGTCTTATTTATGGTCACATTTCCAGGACCTAGTTCAGGACATGACACATATGAGATGTTCAATAAATATTTGTTTAGTGAATCAGTTCTAGCGTTGGGAACTCCTGAAGATAGAATGGTACTGAGAATAGAAGGGCATTTTTATGATTTTATTATGGGAACAATGGAGATATAACCTGATAATTTCAAAATGTTTGCTGCTTTCGGGGCACCTGGGTGGCTTAGTCAGTTAAGTGTCTGACTTTGCCTCAGGTCATGATCTTGAGGTTTGTGAGTTCAAGACACAACAGGCGAGGGGCAGAGAGAGAAGAAGACAGAGAATCCTAAGCAGGCTCCTCATTGTCAACACAGATCCTGACCCGGGACTCGAACTCACAAACTGTGAGTTCGTGAGCTGAGCTGAAGTCGGATGCTTAACCAGCTGAGGCACCCAGGCTCTCCCAGATAACCCAATTTAAAAAATGGGCAAAGGACTTGAATAGACACTTTATGGAAGTATACAAATGGCCAATAAGCATGTACAGATACGCTTAGGATCTGTAGTCATCTGAGAAATGCATATTTAAACCATACTGTGATGACATTTCACTCCCTCCAGAAGAGCTAAAAATGGAAAAGCTGCATAGTACCGATGAGGATGTGCCGAAACCAGACGTCTCCTATGTTGTTGATAGCAGTGTAAAATGGTATAACCGTTTTTGAAAAACCGTTTGGCAGCTATTTACAATGCTAAACACAAACCTACCCTTTAACCTGGTGATTGCGTTCCTGGGAATTGACAAAAGAAATGGGAACATATGTCTACAAAAAGACTTCTACAAGACTTTTACAGTTTGAATAACCCCAAACTGGAAGAAACACAAATGTTCATCAATAGGAGATTGGACAAACTGTGGCATATTCATAGATGGAAAACTACTGAGTCCTAAAAAGAACTACTGACACACAAACACAGATGCCTTATTTACATGAAAGAAGACAGACACAAAAAAGTTACATCCTGTATGATTCAACTTATGTAAATTAAACAACAGGCAAGGTTAATAGATAATAACACGAGAACAGTGGTTGCCTGTAGGGGTAGGGACTCTGAAAAGGGGCACGAGGGCTCTTTCTGGGGCAGATGGAAACATTCTGTAATCTTAATTGGCATGATGGTTATATAGGTAGATAACTGACCAGAACTCATGTGCTCAAGCTCTGGGCATTTCACTATATGTAAATTTTACCTTAATAATAAAAAAAATATCATAACGTCTGAAGTTTGGAGCAGAGTAGAAGCAGGGAGGCCAGCTGAGGGGCTTTTACGACAGTCCAGGCACAAGATGGTGATGGGAGATGTTAAGAAGTGGCCAGACTTGGGATCTCTTTTCAAGGGAGGGCCGAGGACCGGTTAGCCCAGTAGGCAAGAGTCGCATTGAGAGCAGGCCCCGGATGACTGAATCCCTGAAGCCCATTTATTTATTTTGTTTGTGTATTTTACTCTAGCTCTTTCTCTTTCTAAAACATTTCAAGGCTAATTATAACAAAGGACATGTATTCAACAAGACTGAGAAGACATAACTAAAATAGAAAATTGAAACCAGAAGGTAGAAGCAGCAAATATACCAGTTTGGGCACTGATAATAGAAAACTGATGTCAGGAACCTCTCTCTGTCCAGTACCCTTGTCTGGGCACCTAACTGGGGTTGCAGATGCATTATAAAGGGGGTGGTGAGGGTCTTTTAATATCAGACAAAAGACAGCTCAAGCAGTGCTGAATCAAGCTGATTTTAGTTGAAGAAGAAAATATGTCTTTGGAGACTGTCTGGACTTCTAAAACCAAAAATGTACATTTTTGTGGAACTTGATTTACAACAGAATATTGCATCACAAAGGTCTGATACATCAAGTGCTCTACAAAGAAATGGGGAATATTTTAGGGGAAACTACCTTCCTTCCATTTGAGACCATCTATTATGCAGAAACGTAAATAGGCTCCACACTGTCAGCGCAGAGCCCAACATGGGGTTTGAACCCACAAACCGTGAGACATGACCTGAGTCAAGATCAAGAGTTGGATGCTCAACTGACAGAGCCACCTGGGTGCCCCACATGTTGATTATTTATTGATCATTATCAGTACAGACAACATTATGTTGTCAGTCGGATGAGAGGGGGGCCTTGTCTGTATTAGACATTCTTTAATTAAGAATAATAAATGAATCAGAAATGAAAGAATGGAAGAAAAGAAAGAGTTTATGTGTGGAAAAGATGTTTAAAATATATGCCAGTGAGGCAGTCCATCAAATTAAGCCTAGTCTTAGTTCTGGAGCTTTTCCTGACGTCTTAAAATAGACCAATCCAAATGAATGCTTAAATCACCATCACAGGATTAATGGCAAACTGCTATTGGCATTGCCCATCAGATCTAATAACAAAGATTGCTGACTCATGCAGAGACTGGGGAAGGAAAACAATCATCATAAATAATTCAGAATGCACTAAGATAGCTGAGTTTGGGGTTGATTCTTTAGCAAACGTGATTGAATTGATTTCGAACTCGTGAGTATAGATGACCACTTGGACAGCGCTAATGACAAAGGCATGCTCTTGCATCAACAGTATAAATGGAGGGAATGAACTATGAAGAAAACTGTGAAGAGTCGGAGATTCTGAGGGATTTACTTACTCCTGATGGTTTAGGTTTGGCTAAAATAGAGCAGGCGGGTTAATGTGAGGAAGGGTTTGTTGTAATGATGTAGGGTGGGGTGACTCTCAGAAAGATCACCTGGGCATGTGAGGTGCTCTCTGGGGATAATGCTCGTGCTATAGAATAGGGGTGCGCTGGCAGTAAAGTCTGGGCCACCCGGGTCCTGGGGCTTCTGTAAGCTTAATAGTGAGGGGTGGGCACCAGATGTTCACATGGGGAATCTGAAGATCTTGTCTCTGGCCCTTGCTTTCCCACTTACTAGGTGACCCTGGTTGGACGAGTCTTTTGATCTCCTGAGCCCGGACTTTTCTCTCTGTGACATGAGCTCTGTACTTCCTGTCCTTCTTAGCCTCTTACGGAGAGTTGTGAAGATCCACAGGACGGAGGACACATGGGCCCTTAGAGAAAGTCCGCAAATCCCTGCCACAGTTTTTTTTTTTTTTTTTTTTTTTTAATTTCTTATTTGCTGGTAACTAACTCTCCAGTGTGAGCTGAAGCTGGAGCCGTGCAATGGTTCATGCTCGAGCCTGGAGATATTTTAAGACCTAATCAATACAAGATGCATTGGGTTGGAGCCAGTGTGAGAGTCATAAATCTTGACAGTTTTGCTGTTTGATAAAATTAATAATGCTCGAGAGAAACATTGCAGAAAGCTACAAGAGGGGAAAACCTAGTGTATTCTAGGGAAAAAGTGTAAGCCGTTGTGGAAACTGAGAGTCACCCTGGGAAGGTTGGTTACCATCCTGATGCTGGTGGGGCAGTTTTCAGGCACATGTCCACACAGGCGCACACACCACACGTGTATACACACATGTACACAATAAGCAACAAGCTCCAGTGCTGTTGGTTGGGTCTCAGGAGAGACTGGAGAATTAAGGAAGGCTAGCATGAATTCCAACAATGGATAATTGCGATTTGCACACCCAGGGGCCCACCACCGTCTAAGGAAATGCTGCCTGCTTCTGAATTTTTTTAGAGTTTATTTTTACTTATTTTGAGAGAGAGAGAGAGAGCAAGCAAGGGAGGGGCAGAGAGAGAGAGAGGGAGACAGAATCCCAAGCGAGCCCTGGGCTGTCAGCACAGAGCCCATGCGGGGCTCGAACTCATTACAAACCTCGAGTTCATGATCTGAGCAGAAACCAAGAGTCTGGCGCTTAACCCACTGAGCCACCCAGGTGCCCCGTGAATTTTAAAAATAAAACAGCGACAGGGGTTCTGCCCTGTCTCCTATCTCGCTGGTGAAGTGTGTTCGTGGAACTTTGGGATTTGTGGCTGTTGTGTACAGCGAGAGAGAGGAGGGCAGTGAAGGGGGACCGGGACCTCATTGTGTTTTATTTATCAAAGCCCTGAGAAGATCTAGAAAGGAAAGTGAAGAATATTGCTTTCTCTGTGTCCACAGTGTTCCCAAACCTTCCGGATCCTCTGTCTTCAGATCAAGGTTGTCACGAGGATCCGAGCCAGGCGTCCCCTGTTGGTGGGAATGTCCCTTGGCTCCAAGAGGCCGTGGCGCCCCGCGTTGCTAGGCAGAAGCGTGGGGGGTTTCAGGCTCCTGGGAGCCGCGAGGGACAAACTTGGTCAAGGCAGCACCAGGCCCCAGGGCAGTCTGCCAGGAGCCTGGCCTCCACGCGGGTGCAGTCGACTCTCCTCTGATGTGTCAGAGACCAGATGGCCACATTAAGACATTGCATGAACACATTTATTTCAGTAGGGTCATGGGAAGTATTCTTAATTTAAAATTTGCTTTCATTGTGTTGAATTTTTATTATGAAAGTAACATAACGTTTATTATAAAAAATACTAAACTCAATTAACATGTTACTTTACTTAATTTCAAACCATAAGGAAACCTTGACGTTGGGTCTGTCATGTTTTCAGGCAGAGAACACAAAGAATTTTGTCAGTCAGAGCCTGGCCATAGGAGAAGTCCTCTCCATGGCGGACATGGCCACAGGAGTAAAGGTGAGAGGCTCTGGGCACCCCACCCTTGGTGAGCTGATAACCTAGTTTTGAACAGCAAGGGGTACAAAGTGGAACCCTACAGGTATCAGTCTATTCGCTGGAATAGATGCAACATGGTACGCCTTACGACCCATCGCCCTGATTCCTCTCTACCCATTATATTCAACCTTGTATTTGTTTTTTCTTTCGTGTTTGTTTGTTTAGTTTTATTGCACCGTGTCAATCATTTTCACCCGTTATAAAGCTAAATTTTCATAATCATTCGTGATTCTTCACTTAAATATTATCACTAAGATCGATCCGTATTATAACATGCCACTGCATTCGTATTTGTTTTTTTTTTTAATCTTTTTATTTTGAAATAATAATGCTCACAGGAAGTTACAAAAATAGAAGAGAGTTAAATGAACTCTTCACCCAGTTTCCCTCGGTGGTGACATCTTCTTTAGCTTTTAGGACAATGTAAAACCAGGAAATCAACCCTGCTACAGTACTCTACTAGTACAGTATTAGACTACAGACCTTATTCAGATTTCACTAGCTTTTATGTACCCCGTGTGTGTGTATGTGTGTGTGTGTGTGTGTGTGTGTGTGTGTGTGTGTGTGTGTAGTTCTATGCAGTTTGGTCCCATATGTGGATTCGTGTGTGTGTGTGTGTGTGTAGTTCTATGCAGTTTGGTCCCGTATGTGGATTCATGCAACCACCTCCACCCCAGTCAAGATCTAGAACTGTTTCATGACCACAAAGAAACATATAGTGCTACCCGTTTGTGGTTGCACCCAGTCTCCACCCCCTCCCTGTCCTTCGGCTACTACTAATCTATTCTCTGTCTCTATAGCTTGGCCATTTTGAGAATGATATACAGATGGAAGTTCATCCGTTTTTCCTATTCCTTTGTGTGACTATACTACAACACTTGGAATTCTTAGACTTCTCCATTTTTGCTGGTCAAATGGGCAATAAAATGGCATTGCACTGTGGGCTTGCTTTGCACGTCCCCAGGTCACCAAGGTGAACAGAATAATGCATGAAGTGTGAGGGTTGTGGCTCCTCATGGTACCCCGAAGTCCCCAGCGGAGGGTCATCTGTGTGGCATATGTATATGCTCTCCTTTCCCTCCCTGGACACCACTGCGCCTCAAAATAGGTCCCTGCATCCAAAAATTCAGTCCTGATGTCCCCAAAGGGGAGAAATAACTAGAACACGAAGAGAGAATGAACAGAGAGGAAGCCAAGTCAATCGTTGGTGAGTCCAAAATGGCAGTTATTTTTGTTTTGCAGTGTAGACATTTAAAAAATGGGTAGGAACTGTGTTATTTGTATTTTTTGTTTTTTTAGATTTTTATGTTTTAAAGTAATCGCTACACCCAACATGGGACTTGAACGCACAACTCCAAGATCAAGAGTCGCGTGTTCTTTGACTGAGCTAGCCCGATGCCCCTAAAAATGGGTAGGAATTAAAAACAAAGAAATTTGTGAGTGCCATCTGTGGTGAAGGCACCCACCATTAGGCCCTTTGGGGGAGAATGGCTTCCCTGTGATTTCAGCCAGGCAGGGTCTCTTCCCTCCTGGATGGGTTGGCTGTTTCTTCCAGAAGGAAGAAATCCAGCTGAGATACAACGGATGAATTTCCCTCTCAGAAATACTAGGGGACCCTGGTCTAGACTCAAGATCCTCACTTTGTGTTTTTACCGTATTTCTCCCTACCGGCCTTCTTTTCAGCAAGCCTGTGGTGAGGGGTGACCGTGCAGAAATCACCATTGATTCCAGCATTCTAGGTGGGGAGCCCTCTCCTTGGCAACTTTAGGGTCTTGCACGGATCCTAGTGCATAGAATTGCACAGGGGATGTTTGAATAACTAAGGGAGAGGCAGCCTGCAGTTTAAGAAACATTTCAACCACTTGCAGTGTGTGGACGTTTTCTGGATTCTGGTTCAAACAAACTAAAAAAAAAAAAAAAAAAAAAAACTGAAAAACAAAACTATGTGTCAGTGGGGGAAATTTGAACTTTGGATATTTGGTGATATTAAAGAATTATTATTATTATATTTTTAGGTGGGGTAATGGTTTTAGGGTTACATTTTCAGAAGGAGTCCCTTTTACAGGTGTATGGGATATATTTAGGGATGGAATGACAGGATGTAAACTTCAGGATTACCTGGGGTGTAGCATGGGAAAGTGGATCGGGGAAAAGACGCAGCAAAATGGACCACAAGCTGGTCATTGTTGAGTTCATTATACTCTTGTATTTTGGTTAAAATTTTCCAAAACAAAAGGCTTTTAAAAAGGTTTTACTCCTGGGGTGCCTGGGTGGCTCAATTGGTTAAGCGACCGGCTCTTGATTTCGGCTCAGGTCATAATCTCATGGTCTGTGGGTTTGAGTCCCGCATCAGGCTCTGTGCTGACAGTGCGGAGCCTGCCTGGGGTTCTGCCTCCCTCTTTTTCTGCCCCTCCCTGCTCATACTCTCTTTTCTCTCGCAAATAAATAGAATGAACACACACAAAAGTTTGGTTCCTGAGTATCCTAGATGAAAATTTGCATAGATTTAAAGAAATAGGTCTTTAGAAATGCTTCTCGTATCATGCCACTCCTCTGCTTAAAACTCCTTCCCCTTAGGCTTTAGAGAAGCCCTCCTATTTTTAATGTGGCCCACGGGTCCTTATGTGGTTTGACCCTACTCACTTCTCCAGACACCTGCTGTATCACTTTGTCCTCCTCCCTAGGAGACCTGACATTCTTTTGTTCCTGTCACCCACCTTTGGACCACTCTTGCTACCACCTAGAATAGATTTTTTCCCCTCCTTCACCTGCCTGACACCTGCTCCTTCTTCAAGCCCCAGCCCACGTGTCCTCCGCGCAGGGCAGCTCCCTTCAAGCCTGCAGTTTTTTTTTTTTTTTTTAAATTTTTTTTTTCAACGTTTATTTATTTTTGGGACAGAGAGAGATGGAGCATGAACGGGGGAGGGGCAGAGAGAGAGGGAGACACAGAATCGGAAACAGGCTCCAGGCTCCGAGCCATCAGCCCAGAGCCTGACGCGGGGCTCGAACTCCCGGACCGCAAGATCGTGACCTGGCTGAAGTCGGACGCTCAACCGACTGCGCCACCCAGGCGCCCCTCAAGCCTGCAGTTTAATTCCCTCTACTTGTGGTCATCTGTCTTCATACCTTTGTACCTTACAGTTTTCTATCACAGCATGTGCCCGCTTTGAACTTACCCATTTATCTGTGTGTCTAATTGCTGTAGGTCTCTTAGCACCACTAGAGGGCAAACTTCTTGAAGAAGCTCATCCCCTACGTTCTTGTTATATATTATCAGGACATGAGAATGAAAGGAATACAGAATACATAGAATCAAAACGGTTACCGGGAGGGTTACATATAGAATTATCACATGACTCAGGAAACCCATTCCTAGGTATACACCCGAAAGAATCGAAAGCAGGGACTCCAACAGATACTTGTATGCCGGAGTTCATCACAACATTATTCACAGCAGCTAAAAGGGTGGAAACAAACCAAGTGTCTGTCATCACATGGATGGATAGACAAAATGTGGCCCATGCACACGACGGCATATTATTCAGCCATAAAAAGGGATGAACTTCTGGTCCATGTTACAACCTGGATGAACTTTGAAAACATGATGCTACGTGGAGCCAGACACAACTGGACAAATATTGGATGGTTCCACTCACATGAAGATTCTTTTTTTTTTTTTAAATTTTTTCTTAATGTTTATTTATTTTTGAGACAGAGAGAGACAGAGCATGAACGGGGGAGGGTCAGAGAGAGAGGGAGACACAGAATCTGAAACAGGCTCCAGGCTCTGAGCAGTCAGCACAGAGCCCGACGCGGGGCTTGAACTCATGGACCGCGAGATCGTGACCTGAGCCGAAGTCGGATGCTTAACTGACTGAGCCACCCAGGCGCCCCTCACATGAAGATTCTTGAATAGGCAAATTCACAGAGACAGAAAGTAGATCATGGGTTACCGGAGGCCGGAGGAACAGGAAAATGGGGAGTTCATTGGCACAGAGTTTTTGTTTGGGGTGATGAAAAGTTATGGAGGTAGATAGTGGCAATGGTTGCACAACAGTGTGAATCTAATTAATACCGCTGAACTGTATACTTAAAAATGGCTAAAATGCAAACTTTATCTTAAATGCATTGTACCACAATAAAAACGAAACATTAAAAATTTAACAAAAGTTACCATTAACCCTGTTTGCCTTCCCACACATCAGTCATTGCAATGGACTTGTTTTTCTTGTGCTTGGATCTCCCAGACAGCTAGAGGAACATGTAGACTGTGCCCCTGAGCCTAGCACAAAAGGGCCAAGGCTGTCTTTCCTGTGGGCAGTGGAGGGAGATGTGATGTGCTGGGAATACAATTCCTGTGAGCCCTGGGCTGGTCAGGGCATCCCCAGATCTCACGGCCAGCCCAAGGGCAGCTGCTGGCCTCTGCCTGCTTTCCTTTTACACCTTCCCATGAGCTGGCTGTCAACTTGATGTCAAGGACGTGTCAGTGTCAGTTCATCTAAGTCATCTGTGCCCCCAGGCCTGGGCCCCTTTTCTCTCTCCCTCCATGTCTGTGCTATCTAAAGGCTGTGGGTGTCCTTGAGCGCTTTGGACAAACATAGTTGGACTAACACAGCCAAGTGTTGGCAGGGTCAAGGCTGGTTCTGAGAGCGACTCACAGCGAGGGGGGTGGGAAAGTGAGAGGCGCCAGGGAAAGACTTCCTTTACTCAGGGCTTTGAATCCCTGCTTTAGCTTGGGAGCCAGCCCAAGGTCTTGTACCAGACACACTGATGCAATCTGGAAGGATTCTAGGGCCCAAAGAAATATGACATGCTGCCTTTTCTTCTTCCCCACGACTGTTCCCCTTCTTCCTTATTTGAACCAGCCCACTATCTGTCTTAGTTTGCTTGGGCTGCCTTCATAAAATATATAGATCGTGTGGCTTAAACCACGGAAATTTATTTTCTCACAGTTCTGGAGGCTGGCAAGATCAAGGTCCAGCTGATTCAATTCCTGGTGAGGACTCTCTCCCTATAGATGGCTGCCTTCTTGCTGTCTTCACATTGGAACTGGGCAGAGAGAGAGAGAGAGAGAGAGAGAGAGAGAGAAAGAACACTCTCTGGTATCACTTATAAGGGCATTAATCCCATCATGAAGGCCCCACTGTCATGACCTCATTTAAACTTAATTGGTTCCCAAAGACCCCATAGCCTTCTACCATCACATTGAGGATTAAGGCTTCAGCACATGAATTCTGGGGAGAACCTAATGCAGTCCGCATAGCATTATCCTTTCTGGGGTCACCATTGTCTGAAAAAACACCTGCAGTGCCTCATTTGCTCTCGGAACGAAAAGACTCTAAATGCACTCGAAGGTTCTTTAGGAGGACCACTGTTGGAGTACTGTGTAGGAAGGGCCTGGCCTAATCACAGCTGTGGCACTGGCAGACTTCCTGGCCTGCATGACAAACCTGCCTGGTCTGTCGTGGCACGGAGACGGTCAGAATGACGTGGGTTTACCTTCTGTCTCTGGGACCTCTCCGTCACAGTTCACGCATGCTCCTTCTACATCTAAGTTCATGGTGGGTGACCTTGGTTTTCTCTCCTGTGAAGATGGTCCTGCTAATGCCCATTCATAGGCTGTGTTCAGATTCAAATTGATGATGCCTATGAGGAGCTCCATGCCATGGCTGGCATGTAGCAGGAGCTCGATAAGTGGTGGTGACTGTACCCCCCCCCCCCCAAAAAAAAAAGATGTGGTCCAGAGCCCTTCCGGGCAGTCTTCTAGGTAGTGGCTCCGTTGGTGGATTGAGGTGAAATCGATCTGCGTTCCAGCTCCAGCCCACCAGCTTTCCCTGCCATGGTGGGATTATACTTCTTGCTAGTCATCGTTTGGAAGTTAAGAAGCCCCCTTCTGGAACCCTGTCGGCCTGTCCTGAACGCAGTTCCCAGCCCCCAGGAAGCTCTGGTTGTGGCCTCCAGAGGCTACTGCCAGCCGTCACTGGACAAGTTGTGGTCATGACCTCATGCCCCTGATGTAGCTGTCCTTTTCCTCCTCCAGATAAGTGAGAAAGGAGAAGAGGGAGCTTTCCCAGACAACACAAGGTGCGCGCACATTTAGAGTTTTTGTTAGGCGTCCTCCCCTTTTCCTCATTTCCTTACCACTGCTGTCTTCGGTCTTCTCAGAACAAATGGAATTCTTTGGGTCCTGTCCACCGAGGTGGACTGGAGGCCAGGGTGCCCACAGGGCACGATGATAGCAGTGGACACTGCTCTCTGAGAAGGACACTTTGCCCTGTGCCCTCATGATGGCTTAGTGCCCTTCTTCATTCAATCTCTGTGTCCTTGTCTTAGCGAATCCATTCCCTTCTCTCTGGCTGCTCCTGTGAGCATCCCCCACCCCTGCAATGGGCCTCCATCCGTCTGGAGACTCGGGACAAAAATCCAGGTGTCACCTGGAGCCCTCTCTTGCCTTCTTCTCCCAAATCCAACCCATCAGCTCTGTCTCCAGAATCTACCTTGATTGCCTCTGCTTCTCACCCCCTTCACCACCGCAGTCTGACCACTGCTCTTGGACTCACCTCAGTGGCCTCAGCGTGGGCACCTCCTTGCCGGCTGGGCTGGGATCCTTGCCACTCACGAGAGGCACCTGCTGAAAGCTTATGTTAGGCCAGGGAGTCATCTGCATAGAATGCTCAGGTGCTCCCCCTGCGTCGGCCCCATTTGGTCAGATTATCTGCGTTTCAGAGAATGTGGCTTTGGGAACACACTGTCCAGCTCATGAGGGAAAATCCCGCCATTTTAAGTGACTGTGTGGATTGGGGTCATGCAGAAACCGCCTCTGTTAACTGCTGAGGTTTCTGCAAACCTACAGGTTTCACTCACCAGCCCAGTGCTCCTACTGATGGCATTTAATGAATGGAGGTTTTCAACATGTGGATGAAATATTCGCCCCACCTCCCTTTTCTAAAGAGGAGGAAAGGATTTAAAATCTAGAAAAGGGGGCGCCTGGGTGGCGCAGTCGGTTAAGCGTCTGACTTCAGCCAGGTCACGATCTCGCGGTCCGTGAGTTCGAGCCCCGTGTCAAGCTCTGGGCTGATGGCTCAGAGCCTGGAGCCTGTTTCCGATTCTGTGTCTCCCTCTCTCTCTGCCCCTCCCCCGTTCATGCTCTGTCTCTCTCTGTCCCAAAAATAAATAAACGTTGAAAAAAAAATTAAAAAAAAAAATAAAATCTAGAAAAGGACTATATTTGTAAAGAATGCATTAGCCACCCGCCAGAGAGATTTAGGGGTAGAGAATTCAATCTGTTTTAGTTTTAGAAAAACACTTTCCTTTAACTTGATTTCCAAGATGGCTTATGGGGGAAACATTACTATTTGGGTTGATTGCATCTTTCCAGGCTGGAATTAGCAGTGTATTACAATGGTTCTGTGGAGGGGGTGCTGAGTCATCAGAGTGTTGAGCGTTTCTGAGGACACTTTATGCTTCTCCAAATGAAAGCACTCCATATGTCAGATGCTATTAATGACATTTGTCTGTCATGATGTCAGAGCATTTCAGCTGGTCAGGCTGTTAAAGCTGAAGTGTCCTTTAAGACAGCGAGTGCCAGGCTGACCATGCACGTGGAGGACAGGGACTACTTCTCGCCCGAGGCTGGTGCCAGTTCCCGGACAGGAGCATCTCAAGATTCTGTTCCCACCATTTCCCTTCCTACAAGGTCTTCCCTGGGGTTACTTTGTCTGCTAAGGCTCATTCAATTATAGCGACCCCCAGGAAGAAAAGGTACCTAGGGGCTGCTGTATTTGAAGAGTCCAGAGTGCATCAGGGTTCAGGTGTGGACGTGTGGCACCTGGTCTCTCTCATGTCTCTGCTTTTCTCCTTCTCCCCACCTTGACCCCATGTGTTGGTTTCATATACCAGTTCTTGCGAAGGCAAGAGCGGCCAGCGGCACTGGGCCTCCGTTCTTCCAGGTCCGTTGCATTGAAAAAGAGAGAGCTGCTTTTCTCTACTAGCTCACCCGTGTGTCCCAGAGCCCACTCTGGTTGGATCCATCCAGATCATGGGTCTATGCTGAAGCCATCCCGTAGGGCCATGATATTATGCAGATTGGCCAGTCCTGGGTCCCAGGCTTATCCTAGAGCTGGGGGTGGAGGTCAACATCAGCCACAAACCACTTGGACTGATTGTGGGGGAGGAGGGCTCCCCAGAGGAAAGCTGGGGCTGTGTGGTTGGGGCAGGAGAAGGCGTGCTAACCTGCAAACACAGCCATTGTCTGAGCTCTTCTGTCTTTGTCATCAGTCCCCTGCTCCCTTCAAATGGCCTCACTCCAGTCACCCTTCCTTCTCATCATCCTCCTCATCTTTCCCCTCCTTCACTTCCTTCTTGCCAGCAACACTTTCCCAGGGTTTATAAACAACCAAAGTACTTGGCACTTGACCGTCACTGAATTCTCGCAGCAACCTTAGGAAGTGCTATTAGGCATGAGGCAGCTCGGGTGGGGACCCCAGCCCTGCTCGCCATCTCAGGGTGCAGCCTTGGGCTGGCCAGTCCCCTCTCTGGAAGCTCAGTGTCCTTATCTGTCACGTGGGGGTGATAATGTGTTTTTCCCAGGGTGGTTGTGGGAATCAGCGAGCTTGTGTGTGTGAAGCTCAGTGCTCGGAAGGCTGAGGGCTCAGTAAGAGTGGGGGCGCTCATCGCTCACTGCTTTCGTTGGAAGTGGGAATAAGGATTGCTATTCGTCCAAGGTCCCACAGCCAGTGGGTAGCAGAGCTGGGCTTTGAGCCCAAGCTCTCTCATCTCATCCCAGGCTGAGTTCCTGCTCGTTTTGCAGCATTGCATCTTCCATCAGGTTTCCTGTTGCTCATGGCCGGGCTCACCTCTGCAGACTGGGCCAGTGCCTGGGGTCAGTGCACAAATACTTTGTTGCACATCTTCTACATACCAGACACTAAGCTAGCCCTTGAGCAGACAAGGCAGACTGAACATTCAGAAGGGTCGTTTGAAAGACAGACAAAACTGGTGGTGTCATAATTCCAGGTTTCAAGTTATATCACAAAGCGATAGTAATTAAAACAGTATGGTACTGGCACAAAGATAGAGATGTAGGTCAATGGACTTGAACAGAAAACCCAAAAATAAACCCACAATTATACGGTCAGTTAATCTTTGACAAAGGAGGAGTGAATATACAATGGGAAAAAGTCTCTGCAACAAATGGTGGTCGGAAAACTGGACAGCAACATGGAAAAGAATCAAACTGGACCACCTGATTTCACCATACACAAAAATAAACTCAAAATGGATTAGAGACCTAAATGTGAGAACCGAAACCATAAAAATCCTAGAAGAGAGCACAGGCAGTAATCTCTCTGACATTTGCTGTGACAACGTTTTTCTAGCGACGTCTCCTGAGGAAAAGGAAATAAAAGCAAAAATGAACTATTGGGAAAACATCAAAACAGAATGTTTCTGCACAGTTAACAAAGGAACAATCAACAAAACTAAAGTCAACCTACTGAATGGGAAAAGATATTTGCAAATGACATCCTCAATAAAGGATTAGTGTCCAAAATATAGAAAGAACTGATACAACTCAATACCCAAAAAACAAATAATCCAATTAAAAAACGGGCAGAAGACACGAACAGACATTTCTAAAGAAGACACACAGATGGCCAACAGACACATGAAAAGGGGCTCAACATCACTCATCATCAGGGAAATGGAAATCAAAAGTGTAATGAGATATCACCTCACACCTGTCAGAATGGGTAAAATCAAAACCACAAGAAACAAGTGTTAGGATGTGGAGAAAAAGGAACCTTCCTGCACCGTTGGTGTGAATGCAAAGTGGTGCAGCCACTGTGGAAAACAGGCTGGAAGTTCCTCAAAAGGTTAAAAATAGAACTACCCTGGGGGCACCTGGGTGGCTCAGTCGGTTGAGGTCCGACTTAGGCTCAGGTCATTATCTCACGGGTCATGAGTTTGAGCCCTGCGTCAGGCTCTGTGCTGACAGCTCGGAGCCTGGAGCCTGCTTCGGATTCTGTGTGTGTGTCTCTCTCTGCCCCTTGCTGGCACATGCTCTATCTCTCTCTCTCTCTCAAAAATAAATAAACTTAAAAAAATAATTAAAAATAAAACCACCCTACTCTCCAGGAATTGTGCTACCAGGCATTTACCCAAAGAATACCAAAACAGTAATTCAAAGGGATACGTACTCCCTTATATTTATTGCAGCATTATTCACGATAGCCAAACTACGGAAGCAGCTCAAGTGCCCACCAAAGATGAAGGGATAAAGAAGATGTGGTATATATACATAATGGAATATTATTCAGCAATAAAAAAGGATGAAATCTTGCATTTGCAACCCCATGGATAGAGCTAGAGAGTGTAACGCGAAGCGAAATAAGTCAGAGAAAGACAAATACCATATGACATCACTTATATGTGGAATTTAAGAAATAAATGAGCAAAGGGAAAGAAAGAGAGAGAAAAGAGAGGACAAACCAAGAAACAGACTCCTAACTATAGAGAACAAACTGATAGTTACCGGAGGGGAGAAGGGTGGGGAGTTAAGGGAAATAGGGAATGGGGATTAGAAAGTATACTCGCCATGCTGAAATGAAAGAAAGGAAAGTGAAGGAAGAAAAAAAGAGTCATTCGATGGGCTGAGCTGGGCAGCCCTGAGGATGGAGAACTGACGCTTTGTGGTGCTGGGTCCTCCTCTCCAAGTGACAGAACCATGGGCTATGTCTGCTGACAGGGACTGGAGCTTCCCAGGCAATGAAAGGAAGGGCACGGATGCCTTGCTGCTGGTGGGGCTTACGAAAGGCTTGATGAGCTGAACAGACGCTCCCTGAGTGGCCCTTGACCAGGGGTTTCGTTGTCATTAAGTTGTTGACTGTTGCTAACGACGGCCGATGTCGTGCTTGTTTTCAGCGTGGAATAATTTACTGGCTATTTGGTGGCACAGTCGGGAACCTTGGAAGCCCGGGACATGTGACTGAGTGGCTTCAGCCACTCCAAGTATGGCACGTACCTCAATAGATGTCTTCCGTGGAGAGCCTTAAAAGTTCACAGTAGCTAGATGTGTGCGTGTGCATGTTTGCAGAGCAAGAGATCAGAGAATGGGTGGCGGCAAGAATCTTGTTCAGAATGAGGATTTTAAGACTAGCTTCTAATAAAAATTGTCGTATTGTTATCACATTAGCTGCTGCCGGGCTGAATTCTTACAATTCTCTCCAATTCACCTCTTCCCCTCTCACTCATACTCTTGATTATCAGAGAAGTCTCCGTTAGAGCAACCACCTGACTAGCTAATGCCCTTATACTGTCTGGTAAACTCCAGGGGCGGAAATACACTGGGATGTTCGCAGTGACCGAGAGGGGCCGCGGGAGCGACGTGAGAGGGATCCAGACCCAAGCCACCTTTGACCTCTCTGCGCAGGTGAGGATTCTGCCCATTGTTCTGCAGTTCAGGGTGGCAGGAGACCTGTTCAGAACAGGACTCTCCTTCTTCCTGAGGCCAATCTCATATCCTCTGTGTGTGCTGTCTGGCCCGAGGTGCTCAGATTCGAACAAATGGGTAAGTACTTCAGTGGAGGTGGGCATACGCTCAGCTTTCACGTGTCCAATATCGGCCAACACATTCACGGCACCCACTATGTGTGGGCGCCGCTCCACGTTCTCCACATGCACTCATTAATTGGATGCCTTGTGACAACTCTGTGAGAACAGTACTGGAGCCATTTTGTCATCCTTCCCGAAAGCAGCAGGTAAATGACTGGACGAGACGCTTTTGTCTGCACTCCCCTTTGCCTGGTGTGGTAGGAGGCTGCTGTGTGGGCTGGGGCATCCTTACTGGGAGCCACGCCCTCGTTACTGGCATTAGGCCGTGTTTTTAACCGTGACCTGCGTGAGAATTCACATGGCAACCAAAACAGAATTTCACAAAACGGTCTTAACTTTTACTATGTTTGCTGTATGTGATGAACTTTATTGGTTTTCCTTCCATTCTCATTTATAAAAAACAGTTCATCAAGACTCTCTAGGGGTGCCTGGGTGGCTCAGTCAGTTAAGCATCTGACTTCGGCTCAGGTCGTGATCTCGCGGTCCGTGAGTTCGAGCCCCGCGTTGGGTTCTGTGCTGAGGCTCAGAACCTGGAGCCTGCTTCTGATTCTGTGTCTCCCTCTCTCTCTGACCCTCCCCCCATTCATGCTCTGTCTCTCTCTGTCTCAAAAGTAAATAAACGTTAAAAAAAATTTTTTTTAAAAAAGACTCTCTAAATTGATCTCTCTCCACTGATGCAAGGTGAAAACCCTGCTGTATAAATCTACAGATGTCACTATTTCTTTAGTTCCTGCTCCCCCTGAATAAAGAAAGTAACTATTGGGGTGCCTGGGTGGTTCAGTCATTTAAGCGTCCGGTCATGATCTCCTCTCAACTCAGGTCATGATCTCATCTCACAGTTCATGAGTTCGAGCCCCACGTCAGGCCCTGTGCTGACAGCCCGGAGCCTGGAGCCTGCGTTTGATTCTGTGTGTCCCTCTCTCTCTGCCCCTCGCCCACTGATGCTTTGTCTCTTTCTCTCAAAAATAAGTAAACATTAAAAAAAAAAGAAAGTATTTATTTATTTCACTCCCCTTCATAGTTTCTTATTTGATTTTGGGCTTTCCTAAGAACTACAAAGGAATACATAAATTTTGGAGTTCTTTCTAGAAATGAGTTTGGGTAAATATATGTGTGCAAGTATGGTACATGAGTGTAGGTATGGCTACTCAGTCTGTTCTTCATTTTTTCTGAGTTTGTCTTTCAGAATCTGAATTTTTGTTAGCAGGTTTTCCTGGCCCACAAATGCTAATTAGAGGTGATCAGAGTTTACGTTTTTTTTAAATGTTTATTTATTTTTGAGAGAAAGAGTGAGAGACAGAGCTCGAGAGGGGAAGGGCCAGAGAGAGAGGGAGACACAGAATCTGAAGCAGGCTCCAGGCTCTGGCTGTCGGCACAGAGCCCGACGTGGGGCTCGAACTCCCGAACCGCGAGATCATGACCCGAGCCGAAGTCGGACGCGTAACCGACTGAGCCACCCAGGAGCCCCATAGAGGTGATCAGAGTTTAGAATGACAGATTCAAATGATGGTTGTTTGGGACTATGTTCATCCTGTCCTGCCCAGGTGATAGTTCTCTACAATTGTCAGTGATGTCCAAGGTCATAGCAAGAATAAGGACTGACAGTTATTGAATGCTTGCTATGCGCCTGGCTCAGTGTCAACCCCCTTCTGTTTAGTTTACTGTCTTCCCTCGCAATAACCATCCGGTAAACGTGATGGTAAGCCGCTTCTGGTAATGTAGCACATGTGTGCTAGGCATCAGGCTAAGCAGTCTACATGTAACATTGTGTTAACTATCCTATAGTTTTATAGGAAGGTATTATTGTCCCTATTTTCTAGGCAGAGAAACTGAGGCTCACAGAGGGTAGGAAAAACGGGCTCTGAGTACGTGGTTAATGAGCGAGTGTGGTTCAAGTGGGTGGGACTGCCCTTAACAGTTTAGCTCCTCTGCCAGTGGCGGGATGCTGACCGAACATCTTTTGGGTTTTAGGTCGGTCAGTTTTTTCTCTCCCTAAACCATGGTACTGAGGTCACCTTGCTCTTGTTAAAGGGCGGGGGGTGGTGGTGGGGGGGGGGGAACTGCATCCAGGGTTCTTATTTATTTGTTTCTTTTTACAATTATTATTTTTTTTCCCCGCCAAAATCACTTCCCCGTGTGGGTCCCCTTTTCCCCAAGCAGCATAAACGATTTAGCTACCTGGTGTGCTTCCGCAGCTGCCGCTTCCTGCAGGGGAGCCGCAAAGTTGAAATCATAATGATGAGGACACTCTGGAGAGCGCTGTGCCTCCGGTAGGAGTGAGAGAGAGAACGAGCCCGTCATAAACTCAAGCCACTGAGAACTGACAGAGCAAGGGGACGGGTTTCTCCCTCATCGCTTTCTGTGTTTCCCCCCTCGTTTCCCTTTTAAAATGCTAGAGCGTATCGAATGAGCCCTCTCCCCCCCAAGGACTGTTCCAATCTCTTACATTTTCTTGGTTTTTCTTCTCTGTGGGTTGGCTGTTTTATTTTTATTTTTTTGGACAGTGGCTGGGTTAGTGGTACGGATAATTAAGAAGCCAGAGAGAGGTTTATTTTTACATTTTGCGCTAAATGGCAAAAATGAATGAGGCTAAGAGCTCTCGGGCCAAAGACTTTTTTTTGTTTTGTTTTGTTTTGTTCTAGTGCTTACAGCACTGACCAATTGGTTGGCCTTCAACAACTAATTATGGTAGGAACCAACACACATGGTGTGCATTATTTAGATCCTGCTTTAATGCCAGCGTTTTGGTTTATGCAAACTTTCCAAATCAAGTGTCTTTGCCAGAAGTGACAAACCTCCTTTCCCAGAGTATATCAGATGTGTACGGGGATGGATGGCCTCCTGCCTCTTCCCCAGCTCACCAGATCTTTCCTGCCAGGACAGGGTCATTCTACTACTTCTCTTCCTACCCTCCAGGGGTAAGCACCTCTTCACCACATGGGGTTTTGTGGTTTTTTTTTTTTTTTTTGATGTTGTGTGTGTGTGTGTGTGTGTGTGTGTGTGTGTGTGTGTGTGTGGTGTTTTCGTTGTTGTTGTTACTGCATCCAGCCTCAAATAATTCCTTTCTTTGAGAAGTCCTGGCTGACCTGATAAGACAAGGGCAGTCTCCAGAGACTTCTCTTAAAAACAGATTCAGCTTGTCCACTTACGTTTCCAAAAAGCGCTCGCACATGTTAGAAGTTTCCCTGTGCAAACATATGTCAGAGAATGTCTCCTTAGGCTTCAGGAGTGTATTTCTTGGCCAGTGGGAAAGTGTAGTCTCTGCACCTGAAAATCTGAATTCTGAGATAATCTTCGCACAATCAGTCGCTTGTTGGTTTAGCTCAACCACATCTTCGATAATGTCAGCTCCAGTGAAAGGTGCAATCCTGGCCTTTTGCCATTTCCCCTGGATTCTCCGACCTGTCCCAGGGACCCCGCGTTCAGAGCTGACAGTTATTGTCGGTCCCTTCTTGGCAAGAGGTTGAAGGGGAACTCGGGTGGCAGGCAGAATTAGAGGTGAAGGGGAGCATTTCCACTGGGATTCTGTACTGGCTTCTGGAGAGGGGGAAAGAGAAGACCGAGATTGAGCAGAGCCTGAAAACCAAAGCCCTGTGTGTTCTTCTGACCCAAGTTTATCTCCGGCTGTATGGGGCTGGAATCCCCGGTCATGCTGTGGAGACAAACTGGGTGGCATATTGTAATGTTCTTTCCCTTATAAGATGGAGAGTTATTTACCAGTGCTTCAGTTTAAGGGCTTATGCATTTGGGGGGAACTTTTAATTATTATCTTCATTGACCAGGCAAACAGAGGGGCAGGTTCTGAAACAATCATCCTAAGGGTCCGATGAGGTTTTTTCTTTTTATAAAAATCAGAATTGTGTGGACTGAGATTCTAAGCCATGGTGGAATTAGGTCATCGTTGTCTATTAGGCTTGCTATCAGCCAGGCATATGGTTTTGGTCCTCAGTTGGTTGCTATTTAAACAACAGACCCATATCAATGAGGCAGGGATTTTTAAGGCCTGGGCAAGAGTGGAGGGCATGAGGAACTAAGTCATTTGGCCAGAAGGGGCAATGCCCAGCAGGCAAAATAAAACACATAGATGTGGACTCATCCAGCTAGGGGTCCCAGGTCATTAGATGTCCCGTCTTTCCCTGTGAGCCTTGCCAGTGGGGTGTTTGGGAGTGAGAGTATATATCACCAGGGGTTGGGGGGTTTTGCCTGCTCCTCTGCTGTGAGGTCATGATGTGGTTCTATTTCATAGTCTTTACTGCACTGAGCCAACGGGTTGAAATGAGCCATAAGAAAGCAGAAACTCGAACGCGCTTTTTCTGTGTAGGAGTTCGTAATTGACACGCTGTGTGAAAATGCTGAGAAGATGTTCGTCGGAAACGCGATGCATGGGAATTACGCGGCCGTGTTTGCTCAGCTCATCATAAATGGAAGGTCTCAAGGTTTGTTGCTGGCGCAGAAAGCGAGAATAATTTTCTTTACGATTACTATTTTCCAGCAAGTGCTTTACCCTGAAAGTGCATTTTACGGCACCGTTTTTGGCTTGTATAAAATTCAGTACCAACTTTATCTCTTAAATATTTACGATGACAAAATTTATGATTACATTTTGGCATGACAGTAGTCCCCCCCCCCCCCCCCCCCCCCCCCCCCGCTTACCCACAGTTTTGCTTTCCATGGTTTCCGTTACCTGCAGTCAGCTGTAGCCTGGAAAGAGATGATCCTTCTTCTGACGTGCGGTCAGAGGGTCAGTAGTAGTGTTCTCTGCATCCCAGGGGCTACATCATTCCCTGTACATTTTATCATCTCATACCATCAAGAGAAGGGTGAGTGCAATGTAAGAAGATATTTTGAGACAGAGCACAGTCATGTACCTCTTTTTTAAAAATGTTTAGGGGCGCCTGGGTGGCTTGGTTGGTTAAGCGTCCGACTTCGGCCCAGGTCATGATCTCACGGTCTGTGAGTTCGAGCCCCGCGTCGGACTCTGTGCTGACAGCTCAGAGCCTGGAGCCTGTTTCAGATTCTGTGTCTCCCTCTCTCTCTGCTCCTCCCCTGTTCATGCTCTGTCTCTCTCTGTCTCAAAAAGAAATAAACGTTAAAAAAATTTTTTTAAAAAATGTTTATTTTTGAGAGAGCACAAGTGGGGGAGGGGCAGAGAGAGGGGGACAGAGGATCTAAAGCGGGTTTTCTGCTGACAGCAGAGAGCCCCATGTGGGGCTTGAACTCACGAACCGTGAGATCATGACCTGAGCTGAAGTTGGACGTTCAACTAACTGAGCCACCCAGGTGCCCCCACATAATTCTTACTATAGCACAGGGTTATAATTGTTCTATTTTATTATTAGTTATTGTTGTTAATCTCTTACTGGGCCTTATTCCTAAATTAAACATTATCATAGGCATGTATGTATAGGAAAACGCATGGCATGTATAGATGGGGTTGGTACTATCTGGTTTCAGGCATTCACTGGGGTCTTGGAACATATCCCTGTGAACAAAGGCGGGGGGACTGCTGTATACGATTCAGTCATAGAACTGACTGACCTTCAGGATCAACACAATTGTATACTGTCCCAGGAAATTAATAAAGCTTTAATTATATCTTTAGAAAAGAGTTTATTTTATTTCTTTTTTAATGCTTATTTATTTATTTTTGAGAGAGATAGAGAGCGAGCGGGGGTCGGGGGGGCAGAGAGAGAGGGAGACAGAATCCCAAGCAGATTGTGCACTGGCAGCAGAAAGCCTGATTCGGGGTTCGATCCCCTGAACCATGAGATCGTGATCTGAGCTGAAATCTAGTCAGATGCTTAACTGACTGAGCCACGCAAGTGCCCTGAAAAGAGAGTTTAGCGCTGTCTCTTTGTCATCCTTAGGGCCCCACTGTTGCATTGTTCCTGTCCGCGATGAAAACGGAAGCTTGTACCCAGGAGTGACGGCCGTTGATATGATGTACAAAGAAGGTGAGTCCCCAGGTGACCCCTCTCCTACCCTCATCTGCATCTTTTGCTGTTCCCTGCTTCCCTCCCCCAACCCGAGGGAGAATCTAAAATAATTCACCAAAACAGTGAAGGCAGAGAAGACTCTGATTTTGAAGCCCGATGAGTATTTTATGTGAGAACTGTTGGGGAATGTTGAGGATTGCCATTTAGGAATATGCACTGGCCTCATTTTCTCCCAGCGTCTTGCATTTTCTAGTCACGAGGCAGCTTCGCCCTGGGTCATTTTGCCTTCTCTCCTCTTCTTGGATGTGTGGGCTCTCAGAGGGTGGGTTGAGGTGCTCTCTCTCCTGCCCCTGAGCCACAGCCTGGTGTTGGTGCCCAGGAGGCCCCTGATGAATCCTAAGGACTGGCCCGGTTTGCTGGGGCTGTTGTACCGCAGGCTGAGTGGCTTAAACAACAGCACCGTATTGTCTCACGGCTCTGGAGGCTCTAAGTCCAAGGCCAAGGTGCTGGCAGGGTTGGTTCCTTCTGAGGGCTGTGAGGGGGAATCTGTGCCAGGCCTCTCTCCTTGGCTTGTCCATGGCTGTCTCCATGCTTACATGGCACCCTTCTCGTGCACGTGTCTGTGTTCAGATGTCTCCTTTTAATAAGGACACCAGTCCGTTGGATTAGGGCAACCCTAATGATCTTTTCTTAACTTCGTTACCTCTGTAAAGACCCTATCTGCAAATAAGCTCACATTCCTAAGTACTGGGGGTTAGAACTCAAACGTGTGGATTTTGGAGGGCGGGGCTCACAATTCAATTTATAACAACACTTCGTGAGAGCAGGCCATACCCGTGGGCTCCACCGGTTGTCCACAGCCAAGGCCAAACCAAACCAAAGAAACAGGTGGGGAGAAGGAAAAAGGAAAGAAGAAAAAGAAAAGAGGGAGAAGAAGCCGATCCTTCGGTCGAGGGGATAGTCTCGCCTTGGCCTGTCAGTGTTTACTGACTGCCGCCATGGCTGCTGAAATGGGCGGCGGGTGGGGTTGTGAGTGCTCTAATTGTATCTCTCAGGGGTGACTGAGGCCCTTGCTGGCCTTGCCCCTTGAAAGCACCTCTTGAGCAGACGACCCAGCTTTTGTGAAGTGGTGCCAGACATTGAAAACACGGGCAACTTCAGAAAGTCTGCTTTGGTTTCCTTGTAAGCTCCTACCTGCAATCGTGTCCTTGTCAAGGGGTGATGTTCTAAATAAAGACATTTACTAAGTAAAGACTTTTTTTCCTCTTCAGATTAAATCTTTCTAAGTGCAAAATGAACAAAAAGTAGACCCTAGACTCTGATAGGTATCATTAGGAAAAGGGCCCAGGGGCTTTCAGGAACCTTCTGGGGAGTTGGGTCACCCCAGCCACCCACTGCTGTTCTTGTGGCCATTTTCTCTTGTCTTTTTAGACACTTGGCTTCACACATGTACCCCTTGTGCTGGGAAGGAAGCGCTGGGAAAGAGGAAAAATTTGACTTCTCTATCGCTGGAGGAGTAAGTGGCTTTTCTGCCTTCTCTGAGTTCAGGCTGACATTCCTTCTGTTGCCTAGAGCTCTTCCTTTCCAAGTCACAGCACCGAGATCCTCCACCTGAGCCCTGGAGCACAGAAGGCACAGCTCCTCAAGAAGACAGAGAGCAGGGGCGCCTGGGTGGCGCAGTCGGTTAAGCGTCCGACTTCAGCCAGGTCACGATCTCGCGGTCCGGGAGTTCGAGCCCCGCGTCGGGCTCTGGGCTGATGGCTCGGAGCCTGGAGCCTGTTTCCGATTCTGTGTCTCCCTCTCTCTCTGCCCCTCCCCCGTTCATGCTCTGTCTCTCTCTGTCCCAAAAAAATAAATAAAAAAAAAAAAAACGTTGAAAAAAAGAAGACAGAGAGCATCCCCACCCCCACCCCAAATAGGGAAGCATCAGCCATTCTGGGAGTGAAAAAAAGGGTTTTGAGTTTTAGTGGAGACAGGCCTGGGAAGGAGCAGGGGTAGTGGTTCAGATGCTAGCACGGATTTGCCCCCTGCAGCTCTCTTCTGCTCCCTCTAGGCCTGTGTGGTGTGGATAATGGGATTTTAATATTTCAACGAGGTTCGGATTCCAAGGGAGAACCTTCTGGATAAGTGAGTAGTTTTCTCTTTAACTCAGGTTGACTGTGTGTATGATCTCGTTGCTCTCGCAAACTAGGCCGGGTGTCTCCGTCTCGTGGGCTGCCCGTCTAGGCCGTCTTCGAACCACTCCCAGAAGTCTCTTGACTACCCACTGGAAAATGTGGATACAAAAATAGAAATAAATGAATATTACCCAGAATGCTGTTACCCAGACTTAATGATTGTTGCCCACACTCTAATGTGTAACTCTAGACTTTTTTTCCATGCTAATGTACCAACAGAGAGAGGTATGTTTAATTTTTACTGCATGAGATCCACTTATAAATTCTATGTTTTATAATTCTTAATTCCTGTTTAACATTATGTCAAATGTTTTTATGCAACAGTAATTACATATACGCATTATCATTTTCTTTTTTTTTTTTTTTAAATTTTTTTTTTTTTCAACATTTATTCATTTTTGCGACAGAGAGAGGCAGAGCATGAACGGGGGAGGGGCAGAGAGAGAGGGAGACACAGAATCGGAAACAGGCTCCAGGCTCCGAGCCATCAGCCCAGAGCCCGACGCGGGGCTCGAACTCCCGGACCGCGAGATCGTGACCTGGCTGAAGTCGGACGCTTAACCGACTGCGCCACCCAGGCGCCCCTGCATTATCATTTTCAATACTGCCATGATAGACTATTGAATAAGTGATCTATGATTTATGTAGTCCATCCCTTATTGTTGGGCATTTAGGTTGTTTCCTTGAAAAAAATTTTTTTTTCTATTATACACCAGGTAGTGTTTGTCTTCTTTGCGGGTGGCAGGAGGTAAGGTACCACCTTTCAGCTTAATAGGCTGTTGTAACCCGTACTACTTGGATGGATGATGTCAGAGATGCTCAGTGTCGCTATTTCCCAGCATCCCACTGGTGTCAGGGGTGGGTTAAATGATGAGGTGAATTCTTCTTCTTCGGGCGCACTTTGGGGGTGGAGCTCTAGGGGTTCACATTACGCTTTGCCAAGGCCAAGAAACACGAATTACCTTTATTTTTCTCAACAGCATTTTATGTATCCGATGAAAATCCTGACCTCCAGTGCTATTGAAATCTGTGAAAAAGCAATCAATCAAGCTGTGCATAATCAGCTGTCTCCCTGCTTTATGATAGATTTTTCTTTAACACTTCACTCCTTTTCATTGCCTGCAAGCCCTTGCCAGCAGATGCCAAAAGTTTAAGAAAAATGTGTGGGAAACAAACTGTAAAAGGACCAAATTCTGTTGACTGCCCACCTCCCCGCGCCGTGAAGTGGTAGGAAATAAAATAGTAACAACAAAAGCATCTTCGCAGTGATCCTGATGTGTGCTGAAACCCTTAGGCCCCCTCAGGAGCTATCTGTGCCCGTGACAGCAGCTCTGAGGACTGCCAGCCTTCCCCAGAGGTGCCTGCACATTTCCTGGCCACTTATCAGCCGCACTCCGCTCTGGGAGATGGGGAAGAGGGAAGGAAAGCCACATGTGGAGCTCCCCATGTCTCACCCACTCTAATGAGCTCTCAGTGGCCTGGCCAGTCTGCCAGAAGCTGGACCCATTGGTTTAGCATTCATCCAATGCCCTCGAGATTAGGAAGTTAGATTCAACCAGAAAGAAAAGTGATAGTGAACTACATAATCTGTAGAAGGTTTGAGAATAACATAAAATTTTTTTTGATAAGCAAGATTTTATTTTATATTTACAGTTTATTTATTTTCAGAGAGAGAGAGAGAGAGAGAGAGGGAGAGAGGGAGAGAGAGGGAGATCACGCAAGAGAGAGCACACACGCAAGTGGGGGAGAGGCAGAGAGAGAGAATCCCAAGCAGGGTCCAGGCTGTCAACGTGGAACTCGACTCAGGGATTGATGACTCTTGATTTTGACTCAGATTGTGATCCCACGAACCGTGAGATCATGACCTGAGCCTAAATCAAGAGTAGGACACTTAACCGATGGAGCCACCCATGTGCCCCAAGCAAGATTTGATTTTAAAGCCATTCCATTGGTATTTAAACTGCCCCCTAATATACCAGAGAACAGCAGTTGCAACACAGGTATTTTGAAGGAGAAGCCCCATTTTTGGGGTGTTGATAAAATGTATTCCAATAAATAGATGTTCAGATTCATTGGAATCCCTATGAAAACCCCAGTTACCTTTTTTTTTTCAGAAGGTGAGAAACTGATCCTAAAATTTATACAGCAACACAAGAGATTCAGAATAGCCAAAACAATCTTGCTAAAGAAGAACAAAGTAGGAGACTCACACTTCTGATCTGAAAATTTATTACAAATCTATAGTAATTGAGACAGTGTGATTATTATAGTGGATCCCCCTGAAAGCAGGTGGGAGGCAAAAAAGAAAAAGAAAAACCACTGTATTGGCATAAGGATAGATATGCAGACAGTGAAGTAGAATGGAGAGTCAAGGAATAAATTCTTACATTTATGGGAAATAAATATTCAACAAGGGTGACAAGACAATTTAACGAGGAAAGAATAGTCTTTTCAAGAAATAGTGTGGGGACAACTGGGTATTCACATGCAAAAGCCTGAATTTGGACTCTTATCTCATCCCATATATAAAAATTAACTCAAAATGGATCACAGATAGAGGCGCCTGGGTGGCTCAGTCGGTTGAGTGTCCTGGGCATGCAGCTCTTGAGTTCAGCTTGGGTCATGATCCCAGGACTGTGGGATTGACCCTGCAAGCGGGCTCTGCACTGAGGGTGGACCCTGCTGGAGATTCTCTCTCTCTCTCTCTCTCTCTCTCTCTCTCTCTCTCTCTCCTCCTCTGCCCCTCTCCCTGACTTAAGCTCTCTCTCTCTCTCTCTCTCTCTCTCTCTCTCTCTCTCTCTCTCAAAAAAAAAAAAAAATCATAGATGTAAATGTAAGGGCCAAAACTGTAAAGCTCTTAGAAGAAAACATAGGTGTGAATCTTTGTGACCTTAATTTAAGCACCAAAGCACAAACAATCAAACAAAAACAGAGATAAGTTAGACTTCAATGAAATTAAAAAACTTTTGCAACTCAAAGGACACTATGAAGAAAGTGAAAAGACGATGCACAGAATGGAAGAAAATATTTGGAAATCACATATGTTGTAATATATATGATACATGTATCCCATGTAGGTCATTTGCAAATCATACATATGTAGTATCCAGAATACAAAAGGAACTATTACAGTTCAACAATAAAAAGAAAAATGACCCACTTGAAAAATGAGCAAAGATCTGAATAGACATTTCTCCCAAGAAGATATGCAAATGGCTACTGAGCACATGAAAAGATGCTCAGCCTCATTGTCATTAGGGAAATGCCAATCAAAACCGCAATGAGACACCATTTTGCACCTGCTCAGATGGCTGTAATAAAAGAGGCAGGCCATAATAAGGGTTGGCGAGGATGTGGAAAAATTGAAACCCTCCTACGCTGCTGGTGGGAATGTAAATGGTGTTGCTGATTTGGAAAAGAGTTTGGCACTTCTTCAAAAGTTTAAAATTTTCGTAGGAGCCAGCGGCAGCTCTGTTCCTGGGTAGGTGTGGAAACATTGTTCACAAGAGAATTGAAAACATGTCCGCTCAAAAACTTGTACACAAGTGTGCATAGCGTAAATATTCATAGTATCCGTAGAAGGGGAAACGACCCAAGTGCCGATCAGCGGATGAATGGATAAGCAAAATACGGTGACTCCATACAATGGAGTATCATTGGCCCACGAAAAGGAAGGAAGTATATGATACATGCTAAACCACGCGTGAACCTTGAACACAGTGAGCTGAGTGAATGGAGGCAGACACAAAAGCCGCACGTGGTATGATTCCGCTGATGTGAAATGTCCAGAGTAGACAAATCCATAGAGATAGAAAGCAGCTTCATGGTTTCCGGGGCCTGGGGGTATAATGGGGGGTGACCGCTAATAGTATGAGGTTCCTTTTGGGGTGGTGAAATGTTTTGGAATTGGATAGTGGTAATGGTTGTACAAGTTTGTGAAGGTGCTAAAAACCATTGCATTGCACGCTTTAGAAGGGATTTTATGGTATTTGAATTATATATCAACCACAAAAAAGCGGATCGATGTGTGGTCTTCACACTCGGGCTCTGCCGTTGGCTCATTGAGGGTGGTCCTCATCCTTCTTTTTGCCTGGAGCCGCTACTGAGTCACAGGCTGGTGGTGGCAGGGAACCTGCTTTTACTTTTCATGGGTCAAGCCTTTGTCAGAGTCTCCTGAGGACATCTTGCCTCACCCTTGACTCTGCTATCTTGCGAGGGCGGTTCCTGGATCCGGAGACCTGTGGGACATCCCTCTGTGTGCATATGGTATCCTTTCTAGTGGAGCCAAGTTCTTCTTTTGTGTTAACCCTGCCCCTCTTTTCCACCTGCTTCTTCCCTACCCTAGGTTTGGCTCTGTGGCTCCAGATGGGCGGTCCCCTTCCCCTATTAAGAACAAGAGTGCAAGATTCAACGGGATGCTGGCAGCGCTGACCCCTTCAAGGTTAGCTGTGACTTTCCAAGCTATGGGTGCCACGAAGGTGGTCGACTCTGATTTGAATTTACATCACTGTTTATTCTCTGCTTATTCCAGGGATGGGTAACAGTTTCAGGAGCTGAGTTTCCCGAGCCACAGTTGGTATAATGTGGCTAAGGTTAACGGTTAGATACTGAGAAGCTCCAGTTGGCCATACCCAGAGAGCATTTCTGCACCCTTCTTATCATGGGATCCTATCCATCGGCATCTTAGATGTGCTGCTGATTATGGTGGGTGGAACATAGGCACTGTGGCAGAAGAGCCACAAACTTTGACCCTGGGGGAACGGGTCATTCAGAACAGACGCATCTGCTGGAGAAGCAGCTAAAAGCTGACACGTGAGGGAAGGCTGGCATATCTCAGCTGAGTTTACTGGGGAGCTTTGATGGTCATGTGGCTCTTTGGGGTGTGACATTCAGTGTCACAGGTTGGAGTCCATGAAGCCAGACCCCCGGAAGGCATCTCTACCTCGCCTCCTCCCATACCTTCCCCAATACCAACTAGTTTGGAAAGAGCAGCCCAGAGAGGAAAGTTCTGGAAGGCTCCTGCTCCTCCCCCTTCTCCTCCTCCTCCTCCTCCTCCTCCTCCTCAAGGCTCAGCATTATCTGTTCTCTGGGCCCTTTTCATCTCTTTGCATGAGGGAAAAGCCTGCTTTAAGCTCCACTGAGCTTGGTGAAGCTGGAAGAAAAATTAAGAAACCCATGAATATACATTGTGGCTTGAATCCAATTTTTCCATCAAGAAGGAATAAATTTCATTCACCTGACATCAGCACAAAGTCGTCTGACTAGCAGGAAAATCCTTCTTTACTCATTTCCACTGTGTTGGTCCGGCTTCCCAGGAAGCCTGCCTGACAGGAGCTTCCCTGTGTTTTGTGTTTCCTGTCAGCTGGTACGACTGTGATGCCGTGAACACCCACACTCCGTACTGAGTCAGTGACCTCAAGTCTGCCCATGGGCACTGCTTTCTGCCCTTGTTTTTCGGCGGCCCTTAAAGGGTGTTTAATTCTGAAGCCCTGCGTCAGGAGTGGCTCAGCTGGTTGGTCCCCTTAGCTGAATCATCTGACAAATGAATGAGCTTGTGATGAACTGGGCGCAGAGGTGAGGCCAAGGCTCTATCTAGTGCAGCATCAGAGTGCTGAGGAGGACTTCTTCTTCAAATCTGTCATAGAAACCATTGCAGCCATTTCGAGACTCCAGAAAGAGGCAAAAGGAGAGAAACCAGTGAGCTGAGAATTATGTTGTAGATGGGACAAAATCGGATTCAGGATCAGCTGGTGCCTCGATGGCAGTATCTGCATAATATCACCTGTGACGGCAGGAGACTTGGGTTTCCCTTTGCAGAGAGTGTGCTCGGTGAACACGAAGGCCCCTGCTGGCTCCCGGCTAGAAGGCGGTGCAGAAAGCCTATGCTTTATGTTTCCGAGTGGGCGATGCTGTGTGAAGGACGCCCAGGCTGCCGGCAGCCCCATTAGCTCATTCAGCCTAGTGCTGGAGTCTCGAGGGGCAGGATCAGGACAGCAGAGACGGGGAAGTGGCAGACCTTCTGGAAGAGACTTGATTTTAAGTATCACCAGATCTGGAGCAAAGAAGATGGGAGAGAGGAGACAGAGTGGATGATTCTTTTCTTTTATGTTTATTTGTTTTTGAGAGAAAGAGAGAGACAGCATGAGCAGGGGACGGGCAGGGAGAGGGAGAGAGAGCATCCCAAGCAGGCTCTGCACTGTCAGCGGGGAGCCCGATGCAGGGCTGGAACTCATGACTCGTGAGATCATGACCTGAGCCCAAATCAAGAGTCGGCCGCTTAACCGGCTGAGCCGCCCCGGCGCCCCCAGAGTGGCTGATTTTTTTTTTTTTTCAACGTTTATTTATTTTTTGGGACAGAGAGAGACAGAGCATGAACGGGGGAGGGGCAGAGAGAGAGGGAGACACAGAATCGGAAACAGGCTCCAGGCCCTGAGCCATCAGCCCAGAGCCTGACGTGGGGCTTGAACTCACGGACCGCAAGATCGTGACCTGGCTGAAGTCGGACGCTTAACCGACTGCGCCACCCAGGCGCCCCAGAGTGGCTGATTTTTTAAAAGGTGTGCATTCTCCATTCTACTGAACGCTGGCACCGTAGAGGCATTATCTTGATCATGGGCTCTGAAGTCAGAAACCGAGGGCTCCAGTCTCAGCCTGGACATGACCAGCAGTGGGGTCGTGGGCAAATCAAGAGCCCTCCTTAAGCCTTAGTTTCTTTGCCTGTGAAACGGGCCTTGTGATAACGGTGAGGCATGAGTGAGGGGGGTGTGTAGAGCACTGGCACAGAGCAGATGTTCAATAGCTCCGAGCCATCACTGACGTGATGCCTGTTGCCAGTGCCGCTGTTGCTGGGAAGACAGCAGCTGGCTGTAAGAAAGGAATAAATGGGCTTTTCCAGGAAAACAGATGCCTGGAATCCTGGCCTGCAGGTAACGAGGCAAGTCTGAGACGTTTTGCAGAAGTGCGTAGTTTCCTTTGGATTCCTCTGTATCTGAAGCAAAATGCAGTGGCCGTGAGTCAGCACCCGCCCTGCCCAGGAGGCAGGTCGACTCCGTGACAGGGAGACCCACTCGTGGAGCCTGCGACTCTGCACGGTTCGGGTGCCCCCGCTGCGCTCGGCCCTGATGGACAGCGACCCTGGCCACTGTGATCTCATCGCGCGCGTCTCGGGCGAGGATGATCTCACCCGTCCTCTTGGCAACTCCTCCTCTCCTAGGGCTCAAACGCATGACAGATGTTTTCTCGGCTGAAACCTAAGACGGCCCTGCTTGTTCTGCTCTCGCTGATGAGTGGAAAAATGGATCCTTTTCTCCTCCGTGCATTCCTCATGTATTAGAAAACTGTCACCGCGGCTCCCCATGGTGACATTTTGCTCAAGGCTGAGCATGCCCCGTCCTTTTAAACTTTGCCCAGATGTCTTATTCTTCATGGTTCTCTCTCATTGCCATAGTTTCTCAGCATTTTCAGATTTTTCTCTCTTAAAGGCTTGCCTTAATAGCCTTCCTCCAATTTGTGTCCAGAGTGCTGTGCCAGATTAAGTGATCAGCAGGAACAAAAGGAAAAGGAAACCAAGACGTTTGGCAGGGGTGGGAGGTGGGGGCTTGGGAGGGCTCTGTAGCTGAAGTGGGGAGGCTGGGAGGCCTTTCCAGAAGGAGGAGGGAAGTGGGGGAAAGTCACCGTGAGTTTGGAGGCAGAAGTAGAGGGAGTGTGAAATGTGAAGGAGGTCTAGCCCATCGTTTTGGGTTAATTTTGTGTGGAAGTAGATATTTCAGCATAAGACAAGCCAGTCCCCGATCTCCTAAGGGTCTTCCCTAGTCTTTTTCTTTTTTTTTGGCATTCATTTGTTTTTGAGAGGGAGAGAGAGAGAGAGAGAGAGTGAGAGAGAGTGCAATCGGGGGAGGGGCAGAGAGCGAGGGAGACACAGAATCCGAAGCAGGCTCCAGGCTCCGAGCTGTCCGCACAGAGCCCGAACTCACGGACAGTGAGATCATGAGCCCTGAACCAAAGTCAGACGCTTAACCGACTGAGCCCCTCCCTAGTCTTTCAAAGTAGGTATTGCACAGAAGCGGGGTCTCTCCCCCAGAGTCCTGAGCCGCTCTGGGAGGGGCTGGGGAGCCTGCATTTACAGTAAGTTCCCAGGTGATGCTGCCTTTACTGGTTGGGCACCACACTTGGAGAACCCTTGTGCAGAGCGGATGCCTACAGTTGTAACTTTCCAGCCCTGTCCCAGCCACCTTGTCATCCTCCTGGCCTCCCAGGGCCCCTAGGATCATGGCCCAAGTTCTCTTCTGGTCTCTAGTGACTTGCATGACTTCTCACTCCACCCTCCTCACATGCCGTTGTGCTGCCTAGCAAGCCCACCCCCACTTTTCACTTGGTGAGTTTTCGTGTACATGTCAGAGCTCAGGCGAGTGTCCCTTCTTCAGAAAGGTCACAGCCTACGGGTGGTCCTTCTGTCATGTGCCCAAGGCACTGCACTCCCCCTTGCAGCATTTATTATGGTTACGACCAGCTAAAGACATGATAGGCCGTTTCTGTGTCCTTGCTAGCCTAAAAGCTCATTGCAACGCGGGCCCTGCCGGCTTCATTCACGGCTGAGTGTTCAGCTTCCCACGTGGTAGGGCACATAGTAGGAGCACAGCGAGTAGGAGTTGACAGAACGAATGGAGAATGCATCAGAATCCACAACCTGATTTGTGAACTAAGCATTCAACACGTGTTTATTCTCATGCCCCACACCCCAACCTCTCGACCCATTCCAGGGTGGCAGGGAAGAAGGATGTCTCTAACCCCTTCCTTCAGACTCTACGTGTAATATGTGCTTTACAGGTGTTAACTTCTTTCTCCTCACAACAGCTCTGAGAGAGTTCCGTTGGTATATGGGGAAACTGAGGCATGAGGAGGTTAAAGGAATTTGTCCGAGGTGGGCATTGAATATACATAGGCTGACTCTGCTGGTCCTTGGTAAGGGAGACGGAAGGAAGGTCATACCTGGTATGTTGTGTAGATAAGATTGACATGTAGATATTATTGAAAGATATGGTTGACTTCGGTGGGAACAGGGGCAGCCTAAATGCACTACATGAAACCTAAGAAGCTGGAGGTTCTCAGGCATGTTCATGAGCTGCCCAATTAGCTGAGTTACAGCTCTGGGCCACAGAAGGCTGTGAGCTGGCCTGTGAGTTGTTGGCTGAGGAAGATACTCACCACGGCCGCCAACCAGGTCTGCAGCTGCTGGGAGCCGTGCTCCTCCTTCTCGCCTTATCCTAGAGCCAGTGCTGAGGCAGGCAGAGGGAAGATGCCCCATATAAAGTTGTTCGGTTGAGATGTGTGGGAGTGACATGCATGGAAACAGCTGGAATGTTGTGCTTACTCCAGAGGCCGTTAACAGCATGGACTCCGGAACCAGCCTCTTGGATTTGCAGCCTGCCTCTGCATGACCTTGGCAAGTCACTGAGCCTCGCCACGCCCCTAAAAAGAAAGACAGCACCGCATCGAAGAGCTGTTGTAATTCAGGCCTGAGTGGGTCAGCACCTGTAAAGGGCTTCTAGGGTGCAGGCATACACTAAATCGTCAATACGCGGAGGCTGCTATTATTATTATAAGGGATGTGGGGGCTTATGTGATCAAGGTCAGGAATGTAGATCACGCAAATGACCTCTGAGGTTGTGGGGATACCAAATTGGGTTTATAACCCATGCTCAGCCCTTTGTGGTACTGGTGCTTGAGCTGACAGTGGAGAATTATGAGGCTGAAGCTGGATGTGGCTGAAAAATGTCTGTGGTCATGGGTGTCTGTGGATATGGGATGGAGAGCAGTGAGGTCCGTGCCATCTGACTGTCTTCCTGGGGTGCAGTGAAGGACACATGGTCTTGAGAGAAGAGTGGAGAGAATGAATGACCGTCTCTGAGTCATAAAAGGTTGCGGTATGTGTGATGGTGGATAGCTTTTCCCACTTCCTGGGGCTGAAGGGAGAGCAAAGGGAAGAAAATGGTTTCATGTGGGACACTCAGAACTTGTGACGGGAACATGATCTTTTCTGATAGTGAGCCTTGTTGGACATGAATAAAGGGCCTGAGGAAGGTGGTAGGGTCCACGTTTTCAAGAGAGTCTCTCTCTCCCCTATTGATGGGAGTGCGGGGATATCCTGGCCTTGAATAACCTTTTCAAGACCTTTGACTGTCAGGTTTCATGGAGAATTAGAACAACAAAGAAGAAGAGGTAGGGGGTAAATGAGTCTTCTGAGTCAAAGTGGGCTCTTTAAACCACAAGGGGCGTGATGGCGCGTTGGGTGAACGCAGCTGAGCAGGCTGTGTGTTCCTGCTGTTCTCTGGCCTTAGCTTGGGGCTTCCCCTTCACCCAGGCTTTGACACATCCTCAGAGATGTCTGGGATGTGAGTGTTCTTACCCTGGTGCTGGCTCCTGCATCTGGCTCTGTGTGCTTTAGTCACTGGCTGGGGCTGGGGCTGGGCAGCTCGTGTCAGAGTGTGACAGTTTGCCTGCCCTGACAACCATGAACCAGATGCTATGACATTTTTCCCCGAGTTGACGCTCCCTCAGTCCCTAAAATTAATAACCTCAATTTCTGTGGCTACCACTATGATACTATCAAGTTTTTGTCTGTTTAATTCTTGCTAGGAGGTCACCCACTGTAGTTTTCTTCTGGAATCATTTTATGTTTACCTCCTTCTTGTCACTCAGTTTGATCTTATTTTTATCATTATTAGTAGAACATTTAGTGGGCAGAGACCATGTCTTTTTATTCAGCTTTAGTGTAGGTCCCAGTAGAGCACTAAAAGTCATGCAGTCTTTTTATCCTTCCTTTCTTCCTTCCTTCCTTCCTTCCTTCCTTCCTTCCTTCCTTCCTTCCACTCACCTCTCCATCCATCTATCCATCCATCCATCCATCCATCCACTCATCAATCAGCCTGTCAGTCTTCACACTATAGACCCACCTGTCCATTCACCCATCTGTCTGTCAATCTATCTGTCCATCCAGCTCACCCATTCATCCATCTGTTTATCCACTGATCCACTCACCTATCCATCCATCCATCCATCCATTCATCCATCCATCCATCCATCCATCCATCCATCCATCCATTCACCCATCTACCCACCCATCCCACTTCAAAGACTCTGAACACAAGGGCGATCCATTCATGAATGATTTCATAGTTAACGGGGAGCTATAGAATGTTCTAAAGAAAAGCAGTCACCTTTCTAATGGATACCATATTTTAGAAAAACTCCCTAGGCAAGAGTGTGTCAGGAGGAGTCAGAGGCATACACCATCCTCCAGAGCCTGGCCCTCACCCAACACTAAGGACTAATAAGCATCTCTGTAGGGTCTTGTACCCACGAGGGCTTGGGGTGGGGACTAAACTCAATGGGATTGGATGGAAATGGAAGTACTCTGACAATGATCGCACTGAGACTTCTGCCCTGTCAAGAGGCATGGAATAATGGAGGGTAGAGTGAGGGGAGGAGATGGGTTCCCTAGAGTAATGTCTTGAAAATGTGTGATGCTCACAAGTGTGTGTATCATTGAAATTCAGGAGGCAAAGTTGACTGATGTTTATTCCGTTGACACTTTTGTGATGTGGCCAGTCATTTGGTATCACAGAGAGTTGGAGCATTGAAAATGGAGCTCATCCTGTGTCCGTTGTATACTTGTCTTTTCAGATGTGTATGCTTTGAGGAAGCAGATTCACATTGCTCATCTCGTTCTACTCAGGTTGACATTATTCTTTCTCTAGCGTCCTCACACATACATACACAGGTGTAAGGGGCAGAGTAGCAGGACTTGTTCCAATGCCGGGGAAGACCCATGGGATGGATACAGGGTTTGAGCTGGGTGAGCCTCAGAGGGGCCATCTGTGAAATAGTTTCCAGTTTTCTGGTGTAGAAACTTCTTCCCCAGGTTGACCGCCAGAGGGTAGCAAATACCAATAATGACTTGCAGATTATTTTTCTTTTCTATTTCTTTGCTTTTGTATGGAAGAAAAGGCTGGGATTTTGTTGCTCTCATCAGTTTAGCGCCTTGTCAGCTATGAGTGCTGATTATTACAAAGTGGTCAATATAAGGAGAATGGGGGTGCATCAGCTGAGTAAGTAACTGTCTGGCTCAAGACCAAGATTGTATGTAGGATGATGCAGTTATCTGGATGACTCTTCAGGATATAATTTGACTCACAAATGTCTTAAAAAATAAGTTTGCAGCATTTGGGGCGGGCGTGAAAATGGCGAAAAATTTCATTTGTGGTGTTTCCATGGCAGTTTACATTTTGAACAACTGAAATTTAAACATTGATTCTTTAAAAAGCACATCTGCTGCCTTTTCCCCCAAAGAGCAAAGAGCTAAGGATCCAGTACAACTACAGAGAACTAGCACATGACATGAATTTTTGAAGTGGTTATTTTAAAGAATTACCGTTTCGAATGTACTTCGATTCTGTGAGCACATGTTGGATGAGACACTGTGGGTAGTGAGCGGAGCTGACCGGGAGCAGGTGTGTGCCCCCCGGGAGCTCCTGGTGTAGCCAGGGAACTGAGATACTTCAGCACTGTGAGGGGCTCCCTGTGAGGAGGCCTCCAGGGGTTACACTGGCAGGAGGGGAGAGGGGGTGGCGATGGTATGGAGAATAACCCTTCATAGAAGGAGAGCCCTGAGATTTTTATGGTTGGAAGCGACCTCAGAGATAAGAGTCCAGTGCAGCCATTTCTAAATGAAGTCTCCGGGTCTCTCAGGCACAAAGACCTAGAAGTTGACCTCCAGCCCTTCAGCACTGAGCAAAGTCTCCAGGTCACATCTGCAGGTGGACAGCCCGAGAGCGCAGGTGGTATGTGGAGTTTTTCCGTGCCGTAGGAGAGGAAAGCCTTGGGCATCCCTCCCCCTTTGATGTGGCCAAGGAATGTGAGATGTCTGTGACTCTGAGAACATTTCAAGGAACAGAGCTCTCGTGAACTAAGTCATCAGAGGCTGAGAAAACCTTGTAGGAAACCCCAGTCTCCTCAAACCCTGCACTGTGGCCATGGCGGCGCTGAGAGCAGCGGTGACGCTGTTGCCAGTGTAGACTGCTTCCAAGCTGCTCTGAGCCCGGGTCCTGCCTCGGGCTTGCCTTCCTCGGCTCTCGCAGCCCGCTCACCTAGGACAGGTAGAAAGAGCGCCCAGGCTGCAGCTGTGAGGAGCGTCATCGGCCCTGTTGTCCATCTCCGGGGAGCATCATTTGCACCACCTGGGAGGTCAAGTGTGGATGATGAACGGCTGGCTTGCTGTCCTTAGGAGCTTGTCTACCGGAAACTTGATACTCCATGTAGCACAAATGCCCGTGCAGGCCTCCGTACCTTTTCCTTCCTCCACATTTCATTAACTCCATTCTTCCGTCCCTGTGGATGAATCTGTGCGTTGGTAGGTTCTCAGAGAGAAAGGCGACAGGAGCTCAAGCCATCACCAGATAATAACTCCACGTACTGAGTGCTTCCCTGAGCGTTTATACGTCGTCACTCCTTTAGTTGTCATGGCAGCCCTGTGAGATGGGTGCCGTCACCATCCCCGTCTTCCAGATGAGAAAACGGAGACATGGAGAAATGGTAACAGCTCGCACTGGGTCCACCGGACCTCACAAGGCGGCAGCCCGCCGCTGGGGTCCTGCCCTTTGCCCGCACCGGGATGGCTTTTTCAATCCTCAAGCAAGGAGTTCTGTGAGCCCGGCCCGGACCCTGCGCACCGACACTCTGGGACCGCCTTGGCGCACGATCGTATTTGCTTCGGTTAACCAAACCAAAAATTAAAAAAGGAATTCGCCTACATTTAAAAACGTGGCAGTTTCACTCAGACTGGGATCTGGCAGATGCCAAATGGTTAGCGGCTGGGCCAGAATCCCGGCTTCTTTCTCCACTGTGGCCTGGGACCTGATTTGTTTTTTAGCGGCACTGTCTACTTTGCATGATCGCCGTGTGTCACAGTGGTCCTGAGCATCCATCTGTCTATGTGCTGGGAGCAGGACTGGGGAGGGGAGACAGGCTGACCCAGCCTTTGTATCCAGTGTCCTTCTTTTATGAGCCAAAGGTCCATTCATAGTGAACATTTGTTGAGTATGTACAACTCTGAGCTCAGTTCAGTGGGATGATTTTTATTTTTATCTTATTTAATTTTTTAAAATGTTTATACTTTTGAGAGAGAGAGAGAGACAGAGGCAAAGAGAGAGAGAGAGAGAGAGAGAGCGAGCACAAGCGGGGGAGGGGCAGAGAGAGAGGGAGACACAGAATCCGAAGCAGGCTCCAGGCTGTGAGCTGTAGGCACATAGACTGACGTGGGGCTCGAACCCATGAACCACGAGATCATGACCTGAGCTGAAATCGGACACTTAACTGACTGAACCACCCAGGTGCCCCTGTGTAATTATTTTTAATTTTCAAGAGCTCTTTCTCTTAACTATTCCTTTTCTATAGGTATATGTTTTTGTTTTTTAGATGCAGTAGTTCTGTAATCTCTCTATAGAGATCAGTTGGAGATTTTTTTTCAGAGTTCTCTAAATTCTCAGTTTTTTTTCCCCTACAGGGTCAGTTGGGATCAAGTAGAGAGAGAGAGGGTTGGGGGGCAAAGAGACTGGAACCCATCAATTACAATCAATGTGAGGTTAGTGCTAAGATGGGGTTATTAGCAGGACCAGGTCAAGGGCCACCAGGCTCAGCGTAAGCCATTCAGAGGAGTGTTCCCCCAAAGACTTTACACTGACTTTTCAAGGATAAGTAGAAACTGCTTGGGAAATAAAGTGGAGGAAGAACATTCCAGGCAGAGGGGAGACCATGCATGAAGGCAAAGGGGGGTAAACCAATGAAGCCCATTGTGGATGAAAAGAAGGCTCTGTGTGGCCAGAGTTCATATGGCCTGCTTGAGAAGTCATAGTGGTTACCCACCCCCCTAACCAAGCTGGCGGATAAGCTGGGGCCATAATGGAAAAGGACTCATGAGCCATGGAGAACCTGCGAAGGAAAGGTTGCATGCGGGGTAAGAACGTGACCAGAATTGCATTTTAGATAGACTGTCATGGCAGATGGGTGGAAGATAGAGAGGGTGAAGGGTCCGGAGTTGGGATTAGGATAGTGGTCCAAGTAAGACATGATACACCGTTGGTATGGAAGGGGTGAGGGAAAGAATAAGGTGTTTATGGGAAGGACAGAATAGAGAGGATATTGGAGATGATTGGATGTGAGAGACCAAGGATGACAGCAGGTCTGGCTTTGGTGACTGCGTGACTTGAATTCATTCAGGGAGTTAAGAAGGGGTTGCCTCCTCTGCTCCCACTGATAGAAATTTTCCTTTAAATATACACCTGGCTTGACTCTACCCTTTACTTACACTACCACAGGGGTTGTGCGGTGACCTACTTCGCTGGAAAGCTGGAGATCAATACCTTGGGGTTTTTGGAGGCCTGCTGTCCCCCTTCCCCCTTCCTCAAGGAGCTGGTGTTGAGGGCTGGCCCCTTCTCATGGGGAGGTCTCCCTGTCTAGCATTGCTGGGACTGTACGGACAAGTGCGTCTGAGGCTGGGCTGCGGTATGAGTGAGTCCGCTTCCTCTAGCCTGGCTTGAATCAATAAGAAAGGCGACATTTTGGCCTGTGCCCACTGTTACTTGGTTTATTTCTCAATTAGCCTAAAAGCCAGGTGGGGGTGCCTTGTAAAACGCAATGTAGGGACCATAAAAGGGAGGGATGTTGGTCATATTTAAGCACAGTCCCCTGCTCCTGTGAGGATATGTGGCCCTACTACATTATTACACGGTTTAGGGTGGGGGGAAATCCTGCCTGCGTTGTAGGGAATCCCTCTGGATCAGACTTGACCACAGTTTGGAGACGTTGTGGCTGGAGCAGGAAGACGTAAACTGAAGAATGGACACTCCCTGCCTGCAAGGTTGGCCCTGGGTGGAGTGCCTGAGGGCTTCTATGGAATCACCTCTATTTGCTGCTCAGAAAACTCAGAAGCAAGTGGGTCTTGCCTGGGGTGCCTGACCTGGGAGGTCAGTCTTTGGGAATGTCAGCTTTCAGAGAGGAGGATCTGTGTCTTCTTGGTCACTGTTGTCCCCTCTGAACTTAGAACAGGGTTTGGTACTAAGTAAGCACATAGTGAATGAATGGATGGATGGATGGATGGATGGATGGATGGATGGATATAGGGATGAAGGGAAGGCTTCTTTGATGGAGAAGAAGTCAGTCCAGATGACAGCTCCATGGAGATCAGTTGCATGTCATTTGGTGGCATTTTAAATGAATTAAGGGCAGTGAACCCTGATCTGAATCTTTAAAAAAATTAAAAGCAGATATTCTCCATTTCTTCTGTGTGTGTACCAGACTTTCATTTTATAACTCTGGAGCTTGCCCACATCAGGGTATATTCAGTCCATGAAGGTGTCTATACAGGCAGAGACTATTTTGGGTTTTTTTATTTCCTGCAGATCTCACTTGCTCCCTGGCTCACCCTTGCAGATTGCTCATGGGTGAGCCTCATGGGTCTGACGACATTGTCAGTGTGACTGGAGTGCTATTCTGGGCAGATGACGCACAGGTCTGGGGATGGTCTCTCATTCTCTAGAGATGGCCGAGTAACAGGATTAAAGCTTCAGAGCACGGCCCTGGTCCCAGCCTGGAGGAGCTGGGTTAAGGGGGATTCTTTCTGGGCGACAGAAATGATCTCATACTCAGCACTACAGATCCGACTGAAGTTCCTCAGACAGGCCACACCTTGGAACATCTGGTCTCTGCCCATGACTTCCCCATCTCCTTTGCCATTCAGCCATTCTGTCCAAGGGTAGCTGTCCTTTCCTCAGGAAACTTCCCCGCCCTTGCAGCTGCCCTTCCTGCATGGAGCTCTCACGGCACCTCGCGTGTGGGGCCCCAGATGTCAACTGTTGCCTGCTTCTCCATCTGGCAGTTAGACTGGCATCTGCTAGAGGACGGGGGGCCTCACGCAGCAGCAGGTGCCAAGGAGGCCCTCGATAAATATCTGTGAACCGATTCAGCCCCGGGGACTCCCCAGGCCCTCGCCGGCATCGTTGCTCTAAGGAAGTCCAGGAGCAGGGAAAGGGAGCTGCCATGTGCTGACCGCTCACTGACGGGCCAGACGCGCGATGCTGCATGTGCATTTTCTCACCCAGCGCTCATGACAGCTCTACCCTGGTTCTCACTTTACAGATGAGAAGACAGAGGCCCTGTGAACTAAGGTAGCTTGGCAAGGGCACACGGCTCACGTGGGGCAATGCAGTGTTGTGCCCACCTCGCCCTCGAATGGCTTGAGGGTCCCTCTTGAACAGCTCTTGTCAAAGACCCCCTTTTAAAAAAGTCTTTCTCTTGGGGCGCCTGGGTGGCTTGGTCGGTTAAGCGTCCGACTTCGGCTCAGGTCGTGATCTCGCGGTCCGTGAGTTCGGGCCCCGTGTCGGGCTCTGTGCTGACAGCTCAGAGCCTGGAGCCTGTTTCAGATTCTGTGTCTCCCTCTCTCTCTGCCCCTCCCCTGTTCATGCTCTGTCTCTCTCTGTCTCAAAAAGAAATAAACGTTAAAAAAAAAAAATTAAAAAAAAATCTTTCTCTTTTTACCTGAAGTATAGTTGACATACAATAGTATATTAGCTTCAGGTATACAACACAGTGATTTGACATTTATGTACTTTACTCTGCACTCACGGTAAGTGTGGCTACCGTCTACCATCCTGCAAAGTTATTACAATATCACTGACTATCTTCCCTATGTTGTACTTTTCATCCCCGAGACTTATTTATAACTGGAATTTTGTAACTTTTAATCCCCCTCACCTGTGTCGTGCCCCCCTGCCCCTCCTCTCCGGCAACCACCAGTTTTTTTTTTTTTCTCTGTCCTTAATGAGTCTTTCTGTTTTTTTTGTTTGTTCATTTGTTTTGTTTTTTGGATCTCATATGTAAGTGAAATAAGACGCCATTCGTCTTTCTCTGTCCGACTTATTTCACTTAGCATAATACCCCCTAGGTCTATCCGCATCATGAATCGCACAATTTCGTTCTTTTCATGGCTGAATCCATTGTGGTATTTACGTACCACATCTTCTTTGCCTGGTCATCTATCAGTGGACACTTAGGTTGCTTCCATATCTTGGCTGTTGTAGACAATGCTGTAACAATAGCACATGTCTTTTTGAATTAGTGTTTTTCTTTTTCTTCCGGTAAATACTCAGAAGCGGAATTACCGGGTCGCACATATTTCTGTTTTTAATTTTTTGAGGAACCTCTATACTGTTTTCCATAGTGGCTGCACCAATTTGCATAAGGGTTCCGTTTTCTCCACATTCTCGCAAACACTTATTTTTTTTGTCTTTTTGATAGTAGCCATTTTGACTGGTGTGGGAGGATATCTCATTGTGGTTTTGATTTGTGTTTCCCTGATGATTAGCGATGTTGAGCATCTTTCCATGTTTTTGTTGGCCATCTGCATGTCTTCTTTGGAGAAATGTCTGTTCAGGTCTTCTGCCCATTTTTAAATCAGATTGTTTTCTTTGGTGTTGAGTTGTATGAATTCTTTATATGCTTTGGATATTAACCCCTTATCAGAAATGCTGTTTGCAAATGGCCTCTCCCATTCAGTGGGTTGGCTTTTTGTTTTGTTGATGGTTTCCTTTGTTGTGCAGAAGCTTTTTAGTTTGATGTAGTCCCAGTTTTTTATTTTTGTTTTTGTTGCCCTTGTCTGAGGAGACAGATCCAAAAAAATATTGCTAAGACCAATGTCCAACAGTTTAGTGTCTATGTTTCCCTTTGGGAAATTTATAGTTTAGGCCTCACATTTAGGACCCTATCCATTTTGAGTTTATTTTTGTGTATGGTATAAGAAAGGGGTCTAGTTTCATTCTTTTACATGTAGCTGTCCAGTTTTCTCAACACCACTTATGAAAGATAGTCTTTTTTCCACCGTATATTCTTTTTTTTTAAAGTTTATTTATTTTGAGAGAGAGAGAGAGAGCACAAGCAGGGGAGGGGCAGAGAGAGGGAGAGAGAGAGGATCCCAATCAGGCTTTGCATTGCCAGTCCAGATCCTGACGTGGGGCTTGAACTCACGAACTGTGAGATCATGACCTGAGTCGAAACCGAGAGTTGGACACTTAACTGACTGAGCCACCCAGGTGCCCCTTCTCATTGTAAATTCTTGCCTCTTTGTTGTATATCAGTTGACCATATACGTGTGGGTTTATTTCTCGGTTCTCTATTCTGTTCTATTGATTTATGTTTCTAGTTTATTTTTGTGCCAGTACCATGCTGTTTTGATTAATATAGCTTTGTAGTATTGTTTGAAATCTGGGCTTGTGATTTCTCCAGCTTTGTTCTTCTTTTTTTTGAGATTTCCCTGGCTGTTTGGGGTCTTTCGTGGTTGCATACAAATTTTAAGATATTGGTTCTAGTTCTGTGAAAATACCGTTGCTATTTTGATAGGGATTGAATTGAATCTGTAGATTGCTTTGGGTAGTATGGATATTTTCACAATATTAATTCTTTCATTCTATGGGTATGTTCCATTTATTTGTGTCCTCTTCAGTTTGTTTCTTCAGTGTCTTATAGTTTACAGAGTACATGTCTCTCACCTCCTTAAATTTATTTTTTAAATTAAATTATTCCTAGATATTTTATTTTTTTTGTTGCAATTGTAAATAGGGTTATTTTCTTTTTTTTTTTTTTTTAATTTTTTTTTTCAACGTTTATTTATTTTTGGGACAGGGAGAGACAGAGCATGAACGGGGGAGGGTCAGAGATAGAGGGAGACAGAGAATCGGAAACAGGCTCCAGGCTCTGAGCCATCAGCCCAGAGCCTGACGCGGGGCTCGAACTCACGGACCGCAAGATTGTGACCTGGCTGAAGTCGGATGCTTAACCGACTGCGCCACCCAGGCGCCCCTAGGGTTATTTTCTTAATTTCTCTTTCTGCTAGTTTGTCATTCGTGTAGAGAAACAATATACAGAAGTTTCTGTATATTAATTTTGTATCCTTTAACTTAGCTGAATTCATGTGTTAGTTCTGAGAGTTTTTTGGTGGAATCTTTAGGGTTTTCTAGATGTGGTATTATGTCATCTGCAAATAGGGACAGTTTTACTTCTTCCTTACTAATTTGGATGCCTTTTAATTTCTTTTTCTTGTCTTATGGCTGGGTCTAGGACTTCAAGTGCGACACTGAATAAAAGTAATGAGAGTGGACAACCTTGTCTTGTTTCTGGTCTTAGAAAAAAAAAAGCTTTTGGCTTTTTACTTCTGAGTATTATGTTACTGTGGATTTGTCATATATGGCCTTTAGTATGTTGAAGTGTGTTTCTTCTGTACCCACTTTTTTTTTTAAGGTTTTTATTTTTTTAAGTAACTTCTACACCCAATGTGGGGCTGGAATCCATGACCCTGAGATTAAAAGTCACACGCTCCACTGAGTCAGCCAGGCGCCCCTCTGCCCACTTTGTTGGGAGTTTTTATCATGAATGGATGTTCAATTCTTGTCAAAAGTTTTTTTTTTTCCCCTGTGTCTATTGAGATGATATGATTTTTATCCTTCATTTTGTTATCATGGTATATCACATTGACTTAATTGCAGATATTGAATCATCGTGTCTCCTGAATAAATCCCACTTGATTGTGGTAAACGCTCTCAAATGTATTGTTGAATTAAGTTTGCTAATATTTTGTTGATGACTTTTGCATCTATGCTCATCAGGGATATTAGGCTATAATTTCCTTTTACTTTTTTTTTTTTTTGTAGTGCCTCTGTCTGATTTTGGTATCAGGGTAATGCTGGTTTTGTAGAATGAATTTGGAAGCGTTCCTTCCTCTTCAATCCATTAAATCTTCTTAAAATATTTGGTAAAATTTACTTGTGAAGCCATCTGGTCCCAGACTTTTGTTTGTTGGGAGTGTTGTGATTACTGATTCAATTTCATTACCAGTAATTGATCTATTCAGATTTTCTATTTTTTCCTTATTCTGCCATGGAAGATACATGTTTTTAGGAATTTATCCATTTCTTCTAGGCTGTCCAGTTTGTTAGTGTAAACTTTTTTGTAGCTGTCTCTTAATCTTTTGTATTTCTGCAATGTGAGTGGTAACTTCTTTTTTTTTTTTTTCCTGATTTTATTTATTTGCATCCTCTCTCTTTTCTTATTGATGAGTCTGGCTAATGGTTTATCAATTTTGTTTATCTTTTCAAAGAACCAGCTCTTAGTTTCATTAATCTTTTCTACTGATTTTTTTCCGTCACTACTTCATTTATTTTCATTCTAATCTTTATTATTTCCTTCCTTTTACTACCTGTGATCTTTGTTCTTCTTTTTCTTTTACATCCTTTAGGTGTAAGGTTAGATTGTGTATTTGATCTTTGTTTCTTGAGATGGGCCTGTATTGCTATAAATTTTCCTCTTAGAGATGCTTTTGTTACATCCCAAAGATTTTGAACCACTGTGTTGTCATTTTCATTTGTCTCAAAGTTGTTTTTTTTTTTAATTTCCTCTCTGATTTCTTCATTGACCCATTAGTTGTTTAGTAGCATGTTGTTTAATCTGCATATGTTTGTGTCTTTTCCAGTTTATTTCTTGTAATTGCTTTCTAGTTCTTTACTGTTGTGGTCAGAAAAGATGCTTGATATGATTTGTCTTCTTAAATGTATTAAGACTTGCTTTGTGGCCCAACATGTGATCTGTCCTGGAGAATGTTACATGTGCATTTTAAAAGAATGTGTATTCTGCTATTTTTGCTTGGAATGTTTTGTATATATCTATTAAGTCCATCTAGTCTAATGTATCATTTGAAGCCACTGTTTCCTTATTGATTTTGTGTCTGGATGTTCTCTCCATTGATTTAAGTAGGGTGTTAAAGTGCCTACCATTATTATATTACTGTCAATTTCTCCCTTGATGTCTGTGGATATTTGCTATATATATATTTAGGTGCTCCTATTTGGGTACATGGATATTTACAATTGTTATATCCTCTTGTTGGCCTGATCCCTTTATCATTAGCAATGCCTTTCATTACCTCTTTTTACAGTCTTTGTTTTAAAGTCTGTTTTGTTTTGTCTAGTATGTGTTGCTGCCCCAGCTTTTTTTTTTTTTTTTTTTTTTTTTTTTTTGCTTACATTTGCATGGAATATCTTTTTCCAGCCCTTTACCTTCAATCTGTATCTGTCTTTAGGTCTGAAGTAGGCAGCATATACATAGATCTTGTTTTTCTGTCTATTCAGTCGCTACTTGAAAGACCCTCTATTTTGAGGCTGCACTGGAGAAGGAGTGTTGGACAAGGGGACCCAAAGTGCAGCATCTTAGGGCACCTGGGTGGCTCAGTCGATTAAGCATCTGACTTTAGCTCAGGTCATGATCTCACGGTTTGTGAGTTCGAGTCCCACATCAGGTGAGCACAGGCCCTGCTTTGGGTGAACCCGAGCCGCACTTCTTGTGAACACGAGTCCCACTTCTGATGAGACCCACTTCTCTCTCTCTCTCTCTCTCTTTCTCTCCCTCTCTCTCTCCACCTTCGCTTACTTGCACCCTCTCTCTCTCAGTAAACACACACACACACACACAAACACACATATACAAAGTGTGGCATCTTAGATTTCTGGAAACTTTCATGCCTCTTGCTTGGATAAACACTGACCTTTGAGCCCACTTGGCCCAGGTGATATTCTGAGGATTAGATCCTGTCTATTTCTAGGTTTGTGGGAATGATCTTAGACTCAAACTTGATTTTTGTTTGCAGGGACATCATAGGTCAGGCAGTCAGGGTGATGGGCATTAGCACCAAAGCGACCCTATCGGGCCATGATTTCTTGATTAATTTTCATCTGATGAGAATGTTGTGGTGAGTAGACTTTTTAAAAATATTTGCATATCTCATTTCTTTGTCTAATTAGCATTGTAAGAACAATGTCCCAGTTTTCATGCTTGAATAAATAACTGTCATGGTATAAGGCGCTAAGGGGCTGGTTCACCACGGCGCTTTCTCTTTCTCGCATTTGGCATCTCATCTACTCTTTGTTTCAATGCACGCTCCAGACATTTCTTTTAAAAGAACTCATCTTGTCAGCCAAATAATACCTTCTCCTGCCATGAGAGATCTCCTAAATTTAGAGGACAGTTTTGTCATTGTCGTGGCACAACGCTGAGCATCAGATCACAAGAGGCGCTTAATACAAAAGTATACTCTGTGCCTATACTCCATTTTTAAAGTAAGTGGAATTTAAAAATGGGGGAGTTAGTTTAAGGACGGCCTTTCTTCTGACACAGCTCCACTTTCATATATGACCTTACAAATCTTCTTGTTTATTTGCTTTAGTCTACTATACAGGCCAAAGACATGACCATATTGTATGTTGTGGAGGACAGAACATAATAAAAGTCCTTGCACTTAAGGGGTTTTCAGTCCTGCTGGGAGAGCAGAGTGGAGACCTGAAAGGATCCTACACCGACATTGGTGTCCTGGGAGCACGCTGAAGCTTGTAACGAGCACAGCTGACTTGGCTACCATGCTGCAGTTAGAGGCCAGCTGGGTGGGCATGGGGAGAACACACTGGGTTTTAAGAAGCATAATTTTCAGAACACTGGAGGGGATAGTTCTGCTCACTGCCTGGAGTACTGTTGGTTTCTGGACTTGGTTTGTAAATCGAGACCCAGACAAATGGAGCCAGTCTGGAGACGATACCCAGGATAGTAAAAGGATTTGACACCACGCCGTGCTAGGAACTACTAGAGCATCTGGGGGCATTTAGCTGGGAAGAGAGAAGATCTTGGGATGGAGAGGCAGGATAGCAACCATCTAATAAACTGGGGCTATTGGAGGCAGCTGGGAAGCAGGTTCGGATCAGATGGTGGAGGGCTTTTCTTGCTTTGTTAAAGATTTTGCATTTTATTATTATTATTATTATTATTATTATTTTTTTTTTTTGGCAATGGGGCTCTACTGATGGTTTGTAAGGAAGGAAGTGATGAGAATTAGCTAGCAGTCCAGGGAACACCTTGGTTTGGAATGGAGAACACAGAGGAGGAACGTATAGGGAGGAAAGCATGAGTTTGCAGAAGCATCAGGCAGGAGTGGGGAGGCTCTGGGATGCATTGGCCGAAGCTGGGAAGAGTAGGTGACATCGTGCAGGAAGAAATAGTCATGAGGGACTCTGGGAAAAGCCTACGTTTAAAGGATAAGCTAAAGGGCATGGTGGGGGAATGCAAGAGATTGCTCAGGAAGTTGGAGGAAAACTAGAAGATTAAATCTTTGCGGAAGGCAAGAGGAGAGAATTTCAAGAAGGAATGTGTGGCCAGTGAATCCACAGTAATCATCACCATTTGGCGAATGATGCTCATTTTTTGAGTACCAGCCATTTTGCTAAGTGTTCCCCATACCCCATTTCCTTTCATTCTTATAGGAGTTCCACAAGGGAGACCAGAATGTTGATATTCTATAGATAAGGGACTGAGGACCAGGGTATTAGGCTTCATGGGAGACAGAATGTTGGCTTTAGTGTGAGACAAGCTGTTTGAGTTCCACCTCTGCTTTTATTAGCTGCACATACTTGTACAGATTACTTGGTTTTTCTTCTCTAAACAACTTATAATGGCCCAGTCTCCTGAGGATGTTGATGGGATTCCATAAGCTATCGTCTTATTTTAAGTGATGTCCTTCGCATGGCGCCCAACATGCAGGAGTCCCTCCATAGGCTTTAGCACAGTCTTGGTTATTCCCCAGTGTTACCTACCTGCTAAGTGGTGGAGTTGAATTTGAACTCATGCCTGTGTGGGACCATATCCTGTGTCATGCCTTCAAACAAGGGAGGTGATATGGGACCAGAGTTGAAATGCCTGTGGGGTGGAGGAATGGTGTTTTAGAGGTAGGAGTAACTTGAGCATGTCTGAACCCAGAGGGGAAAGAGGAAGTAGGAAGGGAGAGATCGATGCTGCCAGAGAGAGGGGGATTGCCTGGTGGGAAGGTCACAGGGAGACATATGACAAGCCATTAATACACGGATGGAGGAAGGATGCTGAAGCCAAAGCAGATGTTTCTTCTTCAGAGACAGGAGGGACAGAAAGTCTGAAGAGAGGAGGAGACAAAGAATTTTCCAGCAGGGGCAAAAAAATTGAGAACACTCTAACCAACTATTTCTATTCTCTCAGGAATGCAGAGTTAGGTCAAGGTATGAGGAAGAAGATCAGGGGTGAGTCGGAAACTTTGCACCAGGATGCCCAGTGTTTACAGCCCTAGAAGGTGATAGGGTGGGAAGAAGAGAGGCAAAAAAGAAGAGGGCTTGTGGAGATCATTGAAGACCCAGTCTTGAGTGGCTTGCTGTGATGTAACACACATTTGTGACCAGGCAGTATGATGATGTAGGTAGTATTGGGGGCAGTGGTAGGGAAATGAGATGGTTGGATTGGTCCCGATTTGGAAATTGGGTTGCAGAAAAACAGAGTGAGATGATGGCTGCTGGGGAGGTGTGAAACAAGGGAGCCCGGGAGATGAGGGTGAGAGGGCATGGGACAAAGGGACGCTGGGTCTGAGGGAAATCTTTCCCCCTTCTGCCGTTGTTGAATACCCAGAGTATGTTAGGAACTTCTAATGAAGAACATATATGACTCACTTTCACATCTCATTTTCAAAAAAGTATAAGGCATCCGTATGGAAAATTTTGTGGAAAAAATGGCTGTCATACCTCCTAAGCTGGATTTTACTCAGACTGTTACGACAAATGCAATCCATTAAAACTGGGCTCTCAAAATCCCTGGTGTCATGGTCATGTACCCCAGTCCTATGATCAGTCATTTTTCAAGGACCCCTGGTTCCTTTTGTTGGAGAATGGTTTTAGAAACCAAGATTTGGGTGCTAAGTGTTTTTGTTGCTACTAGAATGTTGTTACTTCCAGGGCCTCCCAGTTGATAGAGCAAGGAAATATGTCTTTATGCTAACCTGTGTGTATACAGGTTTGTATCTGTTTGTATCTATATGAAGCTAAAATTGAGTTCATACTGATGTCTCAGCTCTAATCCATCACCACATGGATATATTCTAAACTTTTCCACTAGATTGTCTGCAACCGCCTGCTTCAATGGTGAGAAACCTAGCTTCAGCCATTTGCCATCTATTTATTTAATTGTTCAATTCCAGTATGCATGCATGGTGGTTTCAGAATTTTTAACTGATTCACCCATGGGAAACAATTTTATCATCCAGAGTACAGTGCTTATGTGCAGTTTATTTTGCTTTTAGCTTTACATTCTACACTCAATTCCAAAGTCACTTATTTCTGTACCTCTATCTCCCACTCCCTTCAGTGAGGTCGTTTCAGTAACTTTATCTCCCTCCCCCTTCAGCGAGGTGGTTTTCTACATTTGTGATAGATTCTTTTGTCACAGTCTGAATTCCATTCTGTAATCTCCTTAACTTTTACATGATTTTTTTAAAAAATTGCGTACTTTCAGTTTAGTTTTTTTGTGCTGTAAAGTTCTATGTGTTTTGACAAATATATAGTTTCATGTACCTACCATGACAATATCATCCAGAATAGTTTCACCACCCCCAAATAATAATACCCTGTGCTTCCCCGGTGTAGTTCTGTCCCCTCCCCAAACCTCTGGCAACCACTAATCTGATTACCAGCTATAGTTTTACCTTTTCCAGAATGTCATGTAAATTTAATCACACAGCGTATAGCCTTTTTAGATTGGCTTCTCTCACTTGGCGATATGCATTTAAAATTCATCTATGTTCTTGCATGGCTTTTATTGCTAAATACTGTTCTACCTCGTAAAGGTACCACAGTTTTGTTTTTTTTTTTTTTTTTACTGTTTATTTATTATTTTTGAGAGAGAGACAGAGTGCAAATGGGGGAGAGGCAGAGAGAGAGGGAGACAAAGAATTTGAAGGAGGCTCCAGGCTCTGAGCTGTCAGCACAGAGTCCGATGAAGGGCTCAAACTAACGAACTGTGAGATCATGACCTGAGCCAAAGTCGGACGCTTAACCGACTGAACCACCCAGGCACCCCTAAAGGTACCACATTTGTTTTTAATCCATTCACCGATTGAAGGACATCTTGGTTGCTTCTAGTTTTTGGTAATTATAAGCTGCTATAAACATTTACATGTAGATTTTTGTGTGGATATAAGTTTTCAAATCGTTTGGGTAAATACCTAGGAGTGCTATTGCTGAACTATATGGTAAAACTACGTTCAGCTTTGTAAGAAACTGCCAAACTGTCTTCCAAAGTGGCTCTGTCAATTTGTATTCCTACTAGCAATAAATGAGAAAGTTCCTGTTGCTCTGGATTTTTGCCGGTTATGGTCAGTGTTTTGGATTTTAGCCATTCTAATAGGTGTGTGGTTGTATTTAATTGTTGTTTTAATTTGCATTTCCCTGATGACATATGAAGTTGAGCAGCTTTTCATATGCTTATTTTCTCTCTGTATATTTTTTTGGCAGTGTCTCTTTAAATCTTTTGCCCATTTTTGAGTTGTTTTATTGTTGAGTGTTAGAGTTGTTTGGCTATTTTGGATATCAATCCACTATCATATATGTGTTTTGCAAAGATTTCCTCCTAACTTATGGTTTTCATTCTCTTAACAAAGTATCTTTGATAGAGCAGAAGCTTTAAATTTTAAAAAAGCTCGGTCGATTTATTTTTCTTTTATGGATTGTTTTTGTTGATGTGTCCACAACTCAACATAAACCCAAGGTCATATAGATTTTCTCCTATGTTTTCTTCCAATAATTTAATGGCTTTGCATTTTACATTTAGGTTTGTGACCCATTTTAAGTTAATTTTGTTTAAGGTGTAAGGTCTGTGTCTGTCTGTCTGTCTTTCTTTCTTTCTTTCTTTCTTTCTTTCTTTCTTTCTTTCTTTCTTTCTTTCTTTCATACATGGATGTCCAACTGTTCCAGCACCATTTATCAAAAAAGGTGATCCTTTCTCAGTTGAATTGCCTTTGCAGCTTTATCAGAACTCAGTTGACTATATTTGTGTGGGGCTATTTATGGGCTCTCTGTTCAATTCCATTGATCTATGTGTCTGCTTTTTCTCCAATACCATGCTGCCTTAATTACTGGAGTCTTGAAATGAGATAGTATGAGTTCTTCAACTTTATTGTTCTTCCTCATTGTTTTTGGCTCTTCTAGGTCCTGTGCTTTTTTATATAATTTTTAGATTTGTCAACATCGGTAGAATAATTTCTTGGGAACTTGATTGAGATTGTATTGGGATCTTAAGAATTGACAGATTAACAATATTGAGTCTTTTGATATATGAACATAGAATATCTCTCTATTTCTTTATATCTTCTTTGATGTTCATTTTTCAAAATCTTTTTTCCCCTTTCATTTGGATAATTTATATTAATCCATCTTCAAGCTCACTGACTTTTTTTTTTAATGTTTATTTTTCAGAGAGAGAGAGAGAGAGAGAGAAAGAGAGACAAAAGCATGAGCAGGGGAAGGTAGAGAAAGAGGGAGACACAGAATACGAAGCAAACTCCAGGCTCTGAGCTGTCAGCACAGAGCTTGATGTGGGGCTCGAACTCATGAACTTTGAGATCATGATCTGAGCTGAAGTCGGACGCTTAACTGACTGAACCACCCAGGCGCCCCATCACTGACTCTTTCTTTAGGCATTTCCTTTCTGCTGTTAAGCCTATCCATAAACCTGTTTTATTTTCAGATATTGTGTTATTCCATACTAAAATATTCATTAGTTTTTTGTTTTTATCTTTCATTTCTCTGCTGAAATTTCCTGTCGTTTCATTAATTAGAGTGTATTTTCTTTGATCTCATGGAATATGGTTATTGAGTTAACTCTTAACAACATGGGTTTGAACAGTACAGATCTACTTATACATGGATTAAAAAAAATATGGCACAGTACTGTAAATGTATTTTCTTTCTTATGATTTTCTTAACATTTTCTTTTCTCTAGTGTACTTTATTATAAGAATACAATATATATTGCATATATCATCCAAGATATGTGTTAATTGACAGTTTATGTTATTGGTAAGCCTTTCAGTCAATAGTAATCTATTATAAGTTTAGTCTTTGGGGAGTCAAAAGTTGTATGTGGCTTTTCAGTTGTGCAGGGGGTTGGTGCCCCTAACCTCGGCATTGTTCAGGATCAACTGAATATTTTCTTGAAAGCCCTTATCTGATAATTTCAATATCTGGATCATTTTAAGGTAGGCACTTATTGAAAGTCAGATTTTCCTGGTTCTTCACAAAATGAGTAACTGTGGATTATATCCTGGGCATTATGAATATTATGTTTTGGGGACTCTGAGTTATGTTACATTCTTTTTTTTCCAAATGTTATATTCTTCTGAGGAAAGTTGGTGGTTTATTTTGGGAGACAATGAACTTGGTTAGACTCAAGGCCCAACCTTGAACTTTGTCTTAGCTTCTGTGGGTTTGTCTCAGTTTAACTCTTTTTTTTTTTTTTTTTTTTTAAATTTTTTTTTTCAACATTTATTTATTTTAGGGACAGAGAGAGACAGAGCATGAACGGGGGAGGAGCAGAGAGAGAGGGAGACACAGAATTGGAAACAGGCTCCAGGCTCTGAGCCATCAGCCCAGAGCCTGACGCGGGGCTCGAACCCACTGACCGTGAGATCGTGACCTGGCTGAAGTCGGAGGCTTAACCGACTGCGCCACCCAGGCGCCCCATCAGTTTAACTCTTTAAGCTTTTGCTGCACTGCTTTGTCCCTCCAATGCATGCTGGCCTCGTGGTCAGCCTGAGATTCATCCAGAGTTATTGCACAGCCTCAGGGGTTCCCCTTCTTCTACTCTTGCCTCTCTAGGATTTCTCCTCATACTCTTGTGACAGTAGTTGCCTTTACTTATTTTCCTAGTCCCTTTAGCCAGAAAGATAACAGGTTTTCTCTCAGTTTTAGCCACCCATGCTGCACTGCTCCTCAACCGTGGCCTGCTTTCAGGGGGAAAATAAACAGGAAAAAAAATTCGGGAAATTCACCCTGTGCCAGTGGCTACTCTGTAATCTATCTGTTTGTTTTTATTCTCCAGAATTCTCAGTAGTTGTTTTTTGTATTTTGCCTAAAGTTCACAGCTGTGATCTGTGGGAGGGTTGATCTGGAAAGGGCTCACACTGCCATATTAGAAGTGAATTTCTGGGACGCCTGGGTGGCTCGGTTGGTTAAGCGTCCAACTCTTGATTTTGGCTTAGGTCGTGATCTCGTGGTTCATGGGATTGAGCCCCACGTCTGCGATGACAGCATGGAGGCTGCTTGGGATTTTCTCTCTCCCTCCCCCTCTCTCTCTTTCTGCCTTCTCGTGGTCTCAAAAATAAATTATTACCTCAAAAATAAATAAATAAACATTAAAAAAGAGGAAATGAATTTCTGCCTGCTTTTTTCACCTAACAGTATTTCTTGGAGATCTTCCCAAGTGAGCATACAGATGGCTTCCTCAGTCTTTTTAATAGTGCCTAGTGGTTCACTATAGGAGGACATTTATGTTGTTTCCAAAGTTTTGCTTTTAGAGATAATGCTGCATCAGTTGTCCTTGTACCCCTCTACTTTGCTCTGAGATCGTGACGGAGAAATGTCTTGGGCCCTCAGCTAAGGTTTTTCTTGGAATCTTGAAAAACGTTCATTCCTTTGGTAGCAGTATGATTTCTGTTTCCTCCTATGGTTGACTGAAGCCTGGGCCATGTTTCTGGGCATATCCAGTGGCAGGAAGATGTGGAGGAGAGGAGAGGTGATGAAGAATGCCAAGTACTCCAGAAGTCTTAGAGATTGTTCCCAAGCACTCAGCTCAGAAGCATTAGGGAAGTCTGATGGAAAAGGACAGTGACAGCTCTGTCTCATCCCCACCCACCTGGGTGTTTTATTTGATTTACCATTTCTGAATTGGTGATTCATCAACAAACGATAAAAGGCCTCTTTGGACAAGAATGTAGCACATTAAAGCAAAGCTTTCTCTCCTTGTCTCCCTCTCCTCCAATTCCTTTTATGCAATGGCCAAGGCGAATCTTTCAGAAGCATCACAGAGTCTGTCTGTACTTCATTCAGCATTTCCTGATTGTTTCCAGGGTCACGTTCTCACTGTTTAGCATTGTACTCAAGACCCATCATACTCCAGTCCTAAATATCCCCAGGCATTCAATCACCTTGGTGACTTCCTGCCTAACTCAGATTCCTTACTAGTAAGCTATTGCTGATGCTGAGGTCCCCACATGATGCCCTCCCTGTTCTCCATAGCTGTCTGAATCCTGCCGATCCCTTGAGACCCAGCTCAAGCCCCAGCTCCTTTGTGAAGGTTTCTTGATCCACCTCTCTCACAACAAGATTACCCTCCTCTGAACTCTTGGAGTCTGGCACTTTACACAGTGGGTTGTAAAGCTATCTTCTTGGTTTATATTATGCTTTCTGAGCTCAGGGACCATGCCATGTACCTTTTTATGCCCTTCTTGGTGTCTTGTACACAATGGGCTTTTTATACACATTGATGATGGGTTGGAACCCTGTGTTTCACATGCATTAAATGGGCAGTTTCCACACAGAGAGAAATGTAACACAACTTTGTCATTGGTGGCCGTTGAACCAAAACAATGCAATGGTCATCCTGGTATTACAAACATGTCAGATTAAAGTTTGAAGACATCCACATAGCCTTCTGAGTTTTGGGGATGTTCTTTTGCTCGTTTCTCTCTTGACTTTTTAAAAATAGCAATTAGGATCTTCGGTGTGCAGTTTGTCCTGTAATCGTTTCTTAGGTTCTCAGAAAAACAACCCAGCTGGGTGCCTTGTACAGACATGTCCCCCTCACCACAGTGAGGAAGCAGAATGTTCTTGGCTGCTATGTGGCTATACCAGAACATGGAGGCCACAGGGAGGGCTGTTCTGTTGTCTGTCCGAGTCAAGGGGGAAAATACAGACTTCTGCATGTTATGAACACAGCCAACTGCATATCCACATTAAAGAAAAGAAACAAACACAAAACCCATACTTTAGCAGATGTTCATTGAGCTCCTGCTGTACATCTGGTACCGGGGTAGGTATGGGGCGGAAGATAAACATAAGTGGCAGAAAGGCAGGTGAGGTAGGCTTAGGGTCTTGGCTTTATCACATGGCCACTGGGAGTCCCAGATGAGTCTTTCACAAGACTCAGTGGTGTGATCGGCTCTGATTTTTCAGCTGAAGAAAAGAAACCCCTTCAAAAGCTCTCTCTTGTTCTTCCTGTGAGAAAAGGTGATGTTCTCAAGGCAGTGGAATGGGGCTAATGGGAAAGGACAGGACCCAGAGCAACTCTGGAGGTCTTGTTTCTTTTTTTTTTTTTTTCCATCTGGAGGTATTGACTGGGGCTCGCGAGTGGTTGGGTGGGTGAGCTGAGGATGAGGGGAGTCACATGTTTTACTTTTTAATGTGGTTGTAACCTCAGTGGTAAAATACATATTGCTTATGTTCTGCCTCTTTCGTATTACATCCTGAGCTCGTATCCCTTGTTACGAGATGCTTTTCTTAATTGTCAGTCTTAGTGGCAACAAAATATTGAGTTCAAGTGTTATATTGACTGAATTACTCGTGTAATTATTATTAATATTTACATTATTTCAATTTTTTTATCTTTGTACATAAGACTTGAGCGTGCATCTTTGGGTTTTCTCTTTTATGTTATTTCCTTAGGGACGATCTAAACGGCTTAATAGTGTCATGACTTCTTGACACATTGTGTCAAATTGTTTTCCGAGTGGGCTATGCCCACAGGTGTGAATGTGCTCCTTCCACTTCTGGCATTTGTTATGACCAGACTGTTTTTTCTAGATCTAATTCTTGTAACCATCAACAATGACTAACAGATAGTGAATGCTCATTTTGTGCGAACACTGTGGAGCACGTTGAGTGCATCATCTGATACAGCCTTCTTTACAAAGCTAGGAGAGAGTAACAATAGGTATCCCCAAGTTAATGTGAGGAAACTGAGGCACGGAGAGATTGAGCCATTTGCCTAAGGTCACATGGTTCAGAAATGCTGGACCTGGGGTTGGAATTCAGATGGGGTCTTTGGGGAGACCTTACCAAGGGTAATCGCCAACTTGTACTGTCTCACTGTTTAAACTTCCATTTTGGGGATTTCTGATGAGGTTGAATGTTTTTCCATATGTTTAGTATTTGTTGTATTACTTAGTGACTTTCCATTTTATGTTCTTCGTAGTTTTTATTTACTAAACTTCACACTCCAACTCCACGCCAATTTGGAGTGCCAGTGCATTACAGTCTAAGTAGCCCCCACTTCAAGTGGTGGGTTTGTGTTTTGGGGTCCTTATTGGGTCAAGATGGCAGTCAGCACTGGTCTGGCACCTCACTGATGGCCATGGGATGTGCTGGCCTCCCCCTAGCTGTGTCGCTTGGGATTGATTACTCCTTGAGAAGTTTGTTCTTTCTCTTCAGAGGAAGAGAAGGCACCCTGGAGAACTGTCCTGGGAATATTGAGAAAACTCAGATTATTTCTTCCGTCTCCTGATGAGGCAGTGACGGGTAATAGCAACGTCTATAAACCAGTTGAAGGTGTTTTTGCTCTTGTGTCTTCTGCGACGTTTCTTCTCTGTGATTACACGATCACACTTCAGCGGGGCTCTCTCTGTCTGGTTGTGTCCTTCCGTGAACCTGGTCCGAGGCGGGGGAAGAAGAAGAAAGATCTTTCTCCCACTCTGCTAGGTGCGCGTGTGCAGGCATATTAGTCACTGCCTCTCTCACATCCATCATTTTAGACAAATTCACTTCTCTCACGTCCAAGTCTAAAGTTCCCGCCTGTAGCTTGTACTGACCTAACAACTCAAATCATGACAGGGAACCTTTGTGAGAATTTGTTTGGGGTGGGGGCGGCACACTTATTTCCAAGAGACTGTAGCCTTGTTCTTTTACCTAGTTTCTTGAGTCTTTGTTTTGAATTTTTGTCCTGGTGGGACATAGTTTAATAATATCCCTCTGCCAAAGCATTCACGTTTTAGGCTGATGAAGACAGCATCCTGAGATGAAAATTGCATTCGGGTATGCAAAAAAGTACATGGTTCATAGCATTTTGCAATGTAATTTCCCCACATTTTTTCTTCATTAAATGTTTTGTGAAACTCACCATTCACTACCAGCTTGTGTTAAAACATTCAAATTACGCGCTAAACCAGAGTGTAAAAGAGTGATGGTCCTTTTCTACTCCATTCCTTCCCACCCCACAATTTGATAGTCTTCCACATGTCTCTCCTTATAATTATGTAAATAATTATCTAATATCAAATATCACTTCAATACCTATTATACACATCTACCTTGTATTTGCAATTTAGTTTTTACTTAAAAATATGTTGTGTCTCTTCACAGTGAAGCTACTGCACTCTTTTCTTTTTAAGTTTATTTATTTATTTTTGAGGGAGAGAGAGAGGCGGGGAGAGAGCACAAGCAAGGGAGGGGCAGAGAGAGAAGGAGAGAGAGAATCTCAAGCCAGCCCCGTGTTGTCAGCACCGAGCCCAATATGGAGTCGATCCCACGAACCGTGAGATCATGACCTGAGTCAAAACCAAGTGTCAGACACTCAACCAACTGAACCACTCAGGCACCCCTGCACTCTTTTTTAATAGCTGTGATCATGTTTTATGGAAAGCCTCATCTTAGCCTATGCTCTATACACCTGGAAAGAGGACCTAGTTTTAAAAATTTTTTGTGTGTAATTTTTTTTTTTTTTTGGTCAAAACTAAACAGAGGAGAAAGTATGGGGTAGTTAGAAGGAAGGTAAGTGTTTTTAAGTGAGCATTTGGGAAAATTCAACACCCATTCATGATAAGAACTCTCAGAAAAATAAGAATAGAAGGGAACTGCTTCAACTTGATAAAAAGCATCTACAAAAAAAAACACAAAAAACAAAAAACTATAGATACTCTCATCCTTTATGCGAAAGACTAAATGCTTTCTCCCTAAACTTGGGAATAGGGCAAGGATATCTGTCTCACTACTTTTACACAGCATAGTGCTGGGATTTCTAGTCCGTGCAAAAAAGCAACAAAGGGAGAAAAAGGTGTATAGATATGAACAGAAGAAGTAAAACTGACTCTATTTGCAGATGACATGATTGTCTACGTAGAAAGACCATGGAGCCTATAAAAAAAAGTCCTGGAACTAATAAGTGAATTTAACAGTGTTGCAGGATACAAGATAAATATACAGGAATCAACTGCATTTTTATATATTAACAACAAATATGTGAAGACTGAAAAAAACCAATATTGTTTATAATTGCTGAGAAAAAGAGAAATGCTTAGGAGTAAATCTAACAAAACATATGTGGGAATTACATGGCGTTTATCTTACAGAAATGAAAACTTATATTCATGCAAATACCTGTACACAAATGTTTATAGCAGCTTTCTTTATAATCGCCCCAAACTGCAAATAACAGATTAATAGACTGTGGTGCATCTATACCGTGGAGTTCTATTTAGCAAATCAAAAGGAATGAGCTCTTGGTGCATGTAACAACCTGGATGAATCTCCAGAGAATTATGCTGGATGAAAAGATCTAATCCTAAAGGGTCACATACTGTATGATTCCATTCTTGAAATGACAAATTCAGGAATGGAGAACAGATTGATGACTACCAGGGGCTAAACAGTGCATAAGTGTGGGAAGAAAGTGGATGCATTTATAAGGGCAACACAAGGGATCCTAATGGTGACAGGAATGTTCTATAGCTTAATTGTACTGATGCCAATATACTTAATGTGTAGTTATGTGAGATGTTACTATTGGAGAAAACTGGATAAAAGACACATGGGAACTATTTATATTATTTCTTTATATAATTCCTAACACCTGCATGTGAATCTACAACTATCTCATAGTAAAGAGTTTAATTTAAAAATAGGGGTGCCTGGGTGGCTCAGTCAGTTAAGCCCCTGACTTCTGATTTCGGCTTAGGTCACGATCTCACAGTTTGTGAGTTTGAGCCCCACGTTGGGCTCTGCACTGACAGCGCAGAACATGCTTGGAATTCTTTCTCCCTCTCTCTCTGCCCCTCCCCACCCCCACTCTCTCTCTCAAAATAAATAAACTTAAAAAAATTAAAAATACATTGTTTTTTCAATAATGGATCTACCATATTGTTTTTCACAGTTGCTGACATATTTCATGGAATGCCTTATTAATTTAGCCTATATCTTATGAGCCTGGGTAGAGGGATTTTGTTTATGTGTTTTGTGTAAATTTTTTTTTTTTTTTTTTTTTGGTAAAAATTAGAGGAGAAGGTAGGTAAAAACTAGAAGAAGGAAAAGTGTTTTTCTTTCTTTGAAACAAGTTCCTTAAAACTAATTTTGTTTTAAAAAGAGATATACTTTCCTGGGAGGTTTACTCTTGACTTTGATGGGGGCCTGGGGGTCAGAATGGGTCAACAAGCCGTGGTGGGGTCTCTAAGCTGCTGTGACGGCTAGAAGGGCCTTTAATTTTCTTGTATTTAACAGCCCCAAATCCACCTTAGAAATGCCTTCAAATACTTTGTCATTGTCTGCATTTGAGGGCGTCACCTATTTTTTCCCTTTAGTCCTGTACATTTCCTTTTCTTCTCTTCAGCCTCTTCCTCCTCCCCTGGCTGACTCTTTGACTTAATAATCAAGTTTTCACTTAAGTAATATTTGCGCTGAAAGTTCCAGTTAGGTATTCTGTGTTGTAGGCTGCACACAGAATCCAAGTCCATTGTCATGCTGATTTCTCTTAAACAGAAGTTAGGCTTTCTAGGAAAAGAGGGTGTGGTCTATGATATTATCAAATACCCAACTATTCATATCAAGAGAAGCAAAGAAACCAAAATCCACGATTATTTTGCTTGAACCCTAAAACCTAAAAAATACATTCGTGAACAAACTGTAAGGATCAGCGAAACTACCTGGAGTGATTTCAGTAGTTCATGAACTAACTATTTGGCAGCCCTGTTTGTCCATCTCTGGGTACCAGGCACACAAAGATGAGGAACCAGGTCCTGCTGCACACTTACTGTGCTGTGACACGGGTGGACAGACCATGGCCACTTAACGACAAGGACAATAAAGAGCTGGCCTCCAGAAGCCCTTACCTTTGCCAGGCCCTGAGAGCTTCCTCCCCTGTAGCTCCTGGGGGCTGCATTTATTTCACCTGTCTGCACAGGAGGGTACTGAGGTAGAGAACAGGAGTTCCTCCACCTGCCAGAGCCCCACAGCTCCTGGGGCTCAGCTCCTGGAAAATGCCTAGCAGAATGGGCCCAAGGTGCTATAACTGTGGGGTAGCTATAACTCAGGACTAACAAATAGTTTCATTTTGGGTGAATCGGGGGATAAGGCAAGTCCTTGTGAAAACCCATCTACATGTTTTAAAACCAGTGTTGTAATATTTAATCCAAAACGATAGTGACTGGCTCAGGTTCTTGGGAACAGTGGTGACGAACAGCATCATCATTGGTCTTACCTTTTTAGTCATCTGGGGCCTAGAGACTTAAAAACAACCTGTTTTCTTAGGTTGGTTAAACAACCACTGCCTACATTTCAATGTTAGTTCAATGTCAATTTCCATTGATTTAGCAACTCATCTTTTACATCAGGTTTTGAAAGTTTCAGATCTACATCCTCTTCTTTTCCTAAACATTAGCGTGTCTTTTTCTTGATTTTTTTTTTGTGTGTTTTGGTTTTTTTTTAATTTTAAGGGACCAAGGAAGGAAAACATCACAAAATAAACTCCGTAATGAAGAACATGTCGCTCCTTTTCTTCCTTCTGCCTTCCTTGCCGTTTTCTCCCTCTTTCGAGGGGAATGGCAGAAGGGAGGGGAGGGCTGCAGCCTGTTGAGGCTCACCCTTGGTCTCCTGGAAGCTGGCCCTGTCCTTGCAGGTTGACAGCAAACAGTGGGTCTCGGCAGGGTGCACACACCTCTCCCTAAGTGAGTGGTTACCACCCTCTCGCTAAGTGGGTGGTTACCTGTGAGCATCAGGAGGCCTTGTTTCCCAAAACATAACCTCAGGCCTGACTGTGAGCCTGCCTGACCTCCCAGTGGTTACCATGCCCGAGGTCGAGTGTAAGGCACTGGGCAGACATTAAGAGCATGTAAAATGAAAATAGCTTTACTATGTGTTATAACATCATCATCGTCGTCATCTTCATAGCAGTTAATAAGAGTCATCTACGCCCAGCACATTGTTATGGTCTCTCCATACATCATCTCATTCAGTGCTTCTAAACCTACCCCTGGAGGAACAGCTAAAACACCCCCAGAGTTCCTGATTTCAGTGGCGTTAGGGCCAGAGTTTGCATGTCTCGCAAGTTCCCAGAGACGTGGATACTTGCTGGTCCACATCTCTGAGGTCTAAGTTAATCTGTCTAAAACAGCCCCCATTTTACATTGAGGAAAAGGCGAGAAAAGTCAGGGAACTTGACCACAAAGCTCTTTGCTACTGACCGTAAGCATCTGTTCATCCAGCAAGGTTAATCTTTCAGAGGAAGTAGCAAGTGCCTGAGAAAGCCCTAGATGGATGCCAAGGCTCCAGACTAGTGAGTTGTGGCACGTTGGTAGGGGTTTGAGAGTCAGGCACGGGGGGGGGGTGAGCAGGAAGAGCTGGGGTGATGCCTGGGGGAGGAGCAGCCCTGGAGGGTGCTGTGTGGGGAGCGTGGGGTCTGTTATTGCCTGGAGAGAACACTACTAGGAAGACAGTCAGGGAAGGGGTTAAAGACCTACTCGGTGGCTCACTTTCTCCCTGTGCCGGCTTCCTGGTGTCACACACGGCTGGCTGTGTTTGTGTGGGCTTCTGTCTACACCATACCTCTTCTCTCCTTCAGGCTCCTTTCCCGTATTTCCCATAAAAGGGAGAGGAACAGTTGAAAAGTGCAGGAGGAAAATAAACCAGAAGCTTTTCTTTTTGAGTTTATTTTGTGATGGTATAAATCTTTGGACCCTTGCAATGAAAACAAATGAAAGGAAGCTAAAGAAAAAACTTTGCGAAATTATAGGAAAGGGGAGGAAGACTCGCGAATGACACGAAAGCTCTTTCTAGATTTGTCATGCGCAGATTCAGATTTTAAGATTTGAAAACCCAGGAGAGGCTTGGCAGTGTGGAAAGGTGTAGGGTGAGGTTGCAAGCTGGTGGCCCCCTGGCCAAATTCCACCGATACCTTTTGTTTGGCTCACATAACATTCGAAAAATATTCAAATCAGTTTAAGACGTGGGAATCTTCGCGCTCAAGCCCTTGGCGTCCGGCTTTTCTTGAGGAATAGAGAGTGCTAGCACCGGACCTGTGAGAGGGCATGGCTCCTAGTCATAGCCCCGGCCGGCATATCACCCCAGTCTAGAAAGTTCTGGGCCCAGACTTGGAGCACCACCACTCACCAGCTGGGCCACCTGGGGCCGGCATTTAATGGACTCTTCCTCCTCACCTGCCCCCGGCTGCCTCGGGTGGGTGACAGCACATCACAAACACGAAGCACAGTGGACCCGTGAGGAGGGGATTCCCAACAACACAGGCACCCTTGGGCAAGTGGGCATTAGGAAGAGACGCTTCGCGACAGACCGCGGACAGGGAGGGGAACCCACGTGAGGCAAGTGCCCTGCCAAGACAGCGTCACCCACTCCTTTCCTTAAAAAAAAAAAAAAATGTTTTTTAAAGGTGTTTAAAAAATGTGTTTTCTGAAATTATTATGATTATTTTGCAAGATCCATGCAGACAACTTGGTGCTTTATAGGGCGTATCCGGCTACAGCTGGCGCACTTCGGGGGGTTTTATGGCAAATTATTCTCGGATTACTCTTTAATGCAGCGAGGTCTGCCTGTTGTCTGAGCTCCCTGGGTCATATAGAAAACCCTCAGACTTGATACAAAACAGCTGCCTTAGTCAGCTGTTCCAAAAAAGGAGCAGTTTCAGGCCGCAGCAGCAGGAAAAAGGTTTTTGTAGCTGGTAGAGATTCTGAAAAACGTTCAAGTACTCTTTCCTTGCCATTAAAACGTGATTTAATTTTGTTATTAACAAATTGTGTAAATCGAAAACGAAGTACTCGGAGTGGGAGTTTGTTAAGTGCATTCTGGTAATACTTACAGTATGTCCTGGGGGGCTGTTCTCCCGGGAGGGCAGCAGGCACAAAACTCCAGCTGACCTCCGTGTCCCTGGGCCTCAGCCCTGGCTGGGCTGGGGTCAGGGGGGCCAACCCCTAGGCCTCCCTCCTCTCTCTCTGCTGGGCTCCTGCTGAGACCAGCAACAAAAGGGTCAATTGTCTGAGGCCTCCCTTTGTCCCTGGGGGCTCCATGGGCCTCTCTGAATGCCAAAGTGTCTCTGTGCACGTGGGTGAGTGCATGTCTGTATGAATGTGTGTGTATACGTGCATCTGTGCCAGGGCACGCATATGTTTGCATCTGAGTATTGTGTAAGCATGTGCGTGCACGTGTGCACATATGAACACATGCTTCTTGGTATATGTGCACATACGAGTGGTGTACCTGTGCATGCATGTGTGTGAGTGTGGATGTGTATGCAGGCATAAGTGTCCATGCACACATGTGTGACTTGGGTCTGAGCGTGCACGTGTGTGTACATATGTGTGCACATGCATGTGTAGATTGGGCCCAAAGTGTGCACATGTGCGCTGATGCATGTGTGTCTGTGCAGATGCAGACAGTGGTGAGACTTGGTTAAAGCATTTCCGAGTTGCTGATGCTTCTTAGCAGGGCGAGGGCTTGTAGAGGCCTGACTGGCCCGTGGGGGTTCCTAATGCCAGGGCAGAAGACTATCTCTGGCTCCTTTCTCAGCAGATTACAAGTTGCCTTTGGTATTTGCTATGGTACAGAAACCTTAGGGAATTTTCTCCCTTCTCTGCCTTCTGTAGGGTCAGATGATATGTAGGAGTGAGGAGGAGCAGACATAGTGTCCTCACTCATGTTCCAACCTGGGGCTTTGTGGCCTATGAAGATTTTTCTGCAGTGTTCCGGCATCTTGGCAAGGCTGCCTAATTGGATCCATTGCGTTCCGTGTGGAGTTTAAGCCGTGTTTCCAGGATGGCTGTGCGATGCCCTGTTCCCATGCACCACATGAGTGGGTTCCCATGTAGCCCCGGGGCCTGTGCATGGGTTTGGATCATCTGGTTTCCCTAGCACGTTGTTACCTGGCCCATGGGATATGCTGCAGCTGGTCTGTGTGGTTCCGTGATCCACACTTTCTTCCTTCACAAAGATGTCCTTTTTAAAATGACAGGGAAAGCATATTTGAGAAGTCGGGAAAAGGCAAATAAAAGTGCTTAATTGAAATTCATCTCTGTGAAGGATTTCTCTCCCAGCTCCTTTTAACCAGCACGGCTACCATTGAACAACTTCCTCTGCTTTTTTCTTAGTTTTGTCCCTCCCATGCCCATTTTCTCTCCCTGCTCCAGCAAAGGCGTGTCTTTCAACTGTGGAAAAGCCACCAATGAAGCAGTACTCTAAAGCTTATCAACACATTCAGTTGGTGAAATTATCTTATAATAAGCCTAACTGTAAGCCAGAACTTTTTAACTCCAGGAAATGTAAAGTGACGGGACATGTGAAATCTGTGAATTGCTCATCCTGACCTTTTTGGCTGTAGTTTCTGTTTTTATGTTCTTCCCTAAATAATTTCCTCCTTGTTCTTTAAATTCTTGATTGTCCCTGAGGCCTCTTCTTCTTCTGTTCACTTAAATCTCCCATATATATATACATATGTGTGTGTATATATATACACACACACACACACACACACACACACACACAAACACATATACACACACATTCCTGGTTTAGTTGACAAATAATTGAATACACTCAGGTGAGTGTGATATGAAATCAGCTGGATGTTATATATTTCACACCTTCACTTTTAGATAATCTTTTTGTAAAATGAAGCCTATCTTCCCTGATCCCTAATGGCTCGCCAGTGTCGGTTCTGCATTTGGGGTATGCATTGATGATGACACACGGCCGAATCATTCTGGAGCTGAGCTATTCAAACAATAGCTGGGGGATTTTGCAGCGTGTCAAGCTGGACAGAAGTTTGGGCTTTCTTTCTTTCTTTCTTTCTTTCTTTCTTTCTTTCTTTCTTTCTTTCTTTCTGTTTCTTTCCTTCTTTCTGTTTCTTTCTTTCTTTCTTTCTTTCTTTCTTTCTTTCTTTCTTTCAATAATTCTAACTGATTATAGTTGACGTAATATTATATTCATCTCAACGGTTTTATTTCTCCTAACTCTCCATCCCCTTGCTTCTTCCTTTCTCTTTCTTTCTTTCTTTCTTTCTTTCTTTCTTTCTTTCTTTCTATAATTCTAACTGATTATAGTTGACGTAATATTATATTCATCTCAACGGTTTTATTTCTCCTAACTCTCCATCCCCTTGCTTCTTCCTTTCTCTTTCTTTCTTTCTTTCTTTCTTTCTTTCTTTCTTTCTTTCTATAATTCTAACTGATTATAGTTGACGTAATATTATATTCATCTCAACGGTTTTATTTCTCCTAACTCTCCATCCCCTTGCTTCTTCCTTACCCCTTCTACCCTCCCACGGCCCAGGGACTCTTGTGTCATCTCATAGCATCCCGGAGAGCCCCATGGAAGTGACCTCCCCACCCCCACCGCCCTGGGGCCAACGTCAGAGAAACTGGCAGTGATGTGTTTGGGGATTTCAAGGTTCCACGTAGGCAGACTTTTTGCTCGGAAATGATATGATCGATGATGCTTGGGTTTTTAACTGCTGCCGAGTCTCTTAAACTAGTCGTGCCACAGTTCAGCCACAGGGGGACCGTCGATACTTTTATGGGCACGCTTGAGGCTGATCATCATTTTAACCTAATGAAATACTTTGTAAGTTCCAAAAATGAACTTAACAATTAAATTTTGGAAAATGAAAACATTTTCATAAATGAAATATTGCCTATATATAGTAGCGGTAGTTACTATTTATAGAGTTTTTTCCCACCTGCCGGTGACTTCCGCCGCCAGGCCCACCTGTAGAGTTTTTCCTATCAGGCGGCACGCATCGTGTGTGCGCCACACACAGGTATAAACACCAAAATAGAAAAAGTTGCTTCATCCTTGCACGAGAAAATAATTATTTGCCCATGATACAGATGCAGATACCGTGACCCTGAGAGTTTAAATAACGCGATGCCCGTATGGTTAGCGGTTGAACTCCTGTGGCCTGACGCTTCTGGAATCCATGAACTAGCTGAGGCCCGTGCCATATGATTCGACCCCCTCTTCTGCTTGAGAGGTTTCCGTGACCCCCCCACAGAGTAAAAAGGAAATCACAGTGCTACCCTGGCCTCTACTTGTCGCCGTCTCTGGCGGCTGTGTACCCTTTCTCTCGATGTCACACGTGCCCTCAGAGGTGCACCTTGCCGGCCTGGAGCTTATGAGATCAGTGTGAAGGTTGTGCAGATTCCCCTGGCAAGACTCTGGCCCGGGGGGGGGGGGGGGGGGTCGGGTCAGTCCTCTTCATGGCCTGGGCTCCGCTCAGCACTCCTGGGGCAGGGCGAGTGGGGAAGGAACCACCCCCAGGACGGGGGTATGTCAAGCCTCAGAATCAGCCACACGCTGAATCCTGTCCTTTCACGGCTTTGTCTCAGAGCTGAAAGAGCCCTGTTTTGCTCATACAAAACAGAGAGTGGAATGCTGGTTGCCAGGGGCTGGGGGTGGGGAGATGTTGGTCAGAGGGTATAAACTTTTAGTTGTCAGATGAATAAGCTCCGGAGACTTAATGCACAGCATGGTGACTATAGTTAACAGTAGCATATTGTGTACTTGAAACGTTCTATCTCGCCAAAAAAAGGGAAAAAAAAGGTAATTATGTGAAGTGATGGATGTGTTAATTAAAGTGATAACACATGGTAATAATTTCACAGGGTGTATGTGTATCGAATCATCATGTTGTAAGTATTAAGTACGTACAATTTATTTGTCCGTTATACCTCAATGAAAAAATTTTAAAACTTAAGTGTAAAAGCATGCAAAGAAAAAAAAAAGAAAAGCAAAATAAATAAATAAATAAATAAATAAATAAATAAATAAATGCAGGCTCTGTTATGGAAGGTGTCTCCAGATGAGAGACACCTGTCCAATTCACAGTGAAATATTTTAGATGTCTCTAAGACCCTTTCACAATCTGACTAGCCTTTAAGAATGATGTTGAAACCAAAGAACTATCATTAAAAGGTGTTATTTATGAAATATAAGGAGTAGGAGTAGGAGATTTTAGGAAATGTTTAAAAAATAACGGACCATCGTAAGTTAATTTTCTTGTGAACTCAGCATGCTCTTCATATTATTTAGTATGTGTTTTTCTCTCTTTTTAATTACAGCTTGGGCTGACGATAGCCATCCGCTATAGTCACAGGTAAAGCTAATTTTTTTTTTTTTTCCTCTTGAGGAATACCCTTCCTGGTTTATAGCTTTTGGTTTGATCAAATCTGTGGGTTTTCAAGCTAAATTTTGGTGGCTTCTCTACCTATGGTATCAGTTCACAGCAATTAGAATTATTCCATTTGCTTCATTGATGAGGGCCGCTGGCTATTTGGAGGAATAGAGCTTTTACATAAAGGTGGTGGTAGGTAGCACATTTCTTTTAAAACAAAAAATGGACGGCTCTAGGGCAGGGACACAAGTGATTTCTGGGTAGTGTATTCTGTCTAGGGATAAGCGCAGAAATCAGGGATGTCCCGCATGAATGGTGAGGCTGGGCAAACAGAAAGCTGAGTGAAGGCTTGTTAGTGAAGCCCCTGTCCCCTCCATGCCCCCCTGCCTTGTCTTAGGTATATCTGAGAATGGCTAAAAGTGCCATTTTTGGTCTTGCTTCATTTCTGCCTTTTTCTCAAGTGCATCATATTTACGAAAAACGTTGGTTTCTTATGCTAGTATCCAAGTACATGCATCCCCTGGCATGCATCAGAATGTATTAAGATGTTCATTAAAGATCCAGTCTCAATGGAAGAATAATAAGCAATGTCCGTCCTGCCCATACACAACCTGTGCTCACAGCCTCCCCGAAGTGCCACCCGCTGGTCAGCTCAGGACATCTGGCCAGCTCTCCACAAATAAACCATAGTTACTGCAAAGGAGATCGCCTTCTAAATCCGCTTGTCACAGGTTGTATGTGCTTGCTTACAGTTAACTGTGGCTCGATCGACACGGTGGGCAGTCACAGAAGCCCGAAAAGCTGCTGGTGCACTGTGTGGGGTAGAGCAGGAAGAAGGCAGGACTGGGCTAGAACCACTCGGAACTAGGAATGAGTGTGTGGGAAGAAGGTGTTTCTGTCGGACATTTCTGGATACTCTTGAAGAAAGCTGCTCCAGAGATGCTCATGATTGCTTTTCGGTGTGTGTGAGGGACGGTGGGGAATTTTGCCCATCCTTCCTTCCTTCCTTTTTTTTTCTTTTTTCTTTCTTTTTTTTTTTTTTTTTTAACAAATGCTTATTTATTTTTGAGAGAGAGAGTGCAAGTGCTAGTGTGAGCGGGGGAGGGGCAGAGAGAGAGGGAGACAGAGGATCCGAAGCAGGCTCTGTGCCGAGAACAGAGAGCCGGATGTGGGTCTCGAACTCACGGACAGCGAGATCATGACCTGAGTCAAAATCGGATGCTTAACCGACTGGGCCACCCCGGTGCCCCTGCCCTTTCCATTCTTTTCCGTTGGTGGAACTTTCCTCATATTTGAGTCCTGCTTATCAAGACTTTTCTGCATGAGAGCTAAAGGGGCCTCCCTAAGAAAGCCAAGGTCTTGCTCTAGTCCGGAGAACAAACATGGGCTTGTTCCCGCCACGGTAAGGGTTACTCTGTGGCTCTGTGGAGAGTTCTGACTTGTGCAGAAACTCAGATTCTTCCGGAACTGGACAAAACTTTCTTTTTAATACTTTGTGAGGCTGAGGGACTTTTGCCAACTATCAACCTTTTCGAATCAGGGAATCGGGTAAGGATAGCAGAGCAGGGGAGACCGGATGGAGGTCCCAGGTGGATGGTGTCTTTGGCCCCGTGCTTATTATGGGTCCCAGGCCTGTGTCGTGGAAAAGATTCCTGCCCGGCCTGCCTGGGGCCAGGGCAGGCCCCTGGCATCCTTCTGTACGGTTACCAACACCAAACAGAAGGTGGAGACTGTTGTCTGAGCTGAACATCTTCTTCATTTGGAAAGGGAAAATGTCTTCTTACCCTTGACTGGGTAGCGATTTAGATATACCTACTTTTCTGTGGAATTGGTGGCAGTGGGCGCTCTCTGGAAGGAAGCGCTTGGCTTGGATTAGGAATGACTCCTCCCTTTGGCTCCCCCTTCCCTAAAGCAGCCCAGTCTGGCTGAAGAAGTGTGGTTAGTAGACAGTGGCTATGAAGCTGAATAGAGACGTGGACACCCTGAGTCATGGTCCTATAGGAGGTCCTACAGGATAGGCATTCCACTGTGGAGAAGGGAAAAAATGAAGTTGGAGCAGTTAAGCAGAGCCCATTTTAGAGAGGAGAGAGCTTTGGAATTACTCATCCGGTGGCCACATTTATGGAAACCCCGTGCCTATGGCTGCCTGAGGCCACCGAGCTACCAGTGATCATGCTGGCAATGTTCTGTGGGACAGGGGTTTGGAAGGACAGGGAAGATGGCCTGACTCTGCTTCACAGGGTCTGGGGCCTGCTCTGGAAGACTCAGGGAGGAGGACAGAGACATCTGAAGGCTCATTCACTTCTGTGTCTAGTGGGTGATGCTGGCCGGTGGCCAGAGATCTCTGTTCCTCTCCGCACGCGGGTCCGTGTGGTCTCCACATGGGCTTGTTTGGGCTTCCTCACGGTATGGTAGTCGGCCCTCTCTGATTGAGTGTCCTGGAAAGGGAGAGCCAGGTAGAAGCTGTCTCCTTCCTGTGATCCAGCCTGGGAAGTCATAGAGCATCACTTCCGCCTTACTCTGTTGGAACAGACACAACCCCCTGTTGGCGTTCAGAGGGAGGAAGCAGAGACCCTGCCTCACAGTGGAAGGAGTGCTGGCCACATTGTAACAAGGACATGAGAGGTGGGGAAATCTTCATGAGGCCGTTTTGGGAAAATGCTGTCTGCTGCAGAGCCCAGCTGAATGACAGGGTGCTTATTTAAAGCCGTTGTAAAAGGAAATTTAAGACACTGTCCTGGCTGTAAGGCATTTACGAGCCGGGGAAACACAAGGGGTATGGGTGAAGAAGACTTAAGGATAGACGCAAATCTTATAGGAGGAGGTAAATCAGTCAAAGGAGGCTTCTTAGAGAAAGCGAATCTTAAACCATCCTCACAGAAGGCAGACTCCGTGGGCTCAGACAGGTGCCCCGCTAACTGATAATGCAGGTCCCTGAGCATACGTACAGGGACAATGTGGAGACTTTTTTTGGCTTGGGTGAGCCTGTGACAGGTGTAAATGCCCTATTCACACATCCCATTCACCCAAGCCTAGATGAGGTTACTGAGGAGCATTTGACCTGTCCATGTACCAACATCTCAGATGTAGTGGAAATGCAGAACGCATTATCAGAGGTTGTATTTTCCAGAAATGATTTCTGAAATATAAGGAATTGTGATGGAAAAGTTCCAGGAAGCACAACAGTGTCTGTAAATCTGTGGTGGGAAAGAAACCATCTTCTGGGAAGCCCCCAGTCTGCAGGAACCAATGGCTCTTAAAACTTTTTTTTAATGCTTATTTATTTTGAAGGAGAGAGAGAGAGTGTGAGCAGGGGAGGGGCAGAAAGAGAGGGAGACAGAATCCGAAACAGGCTCCAGGCTCTGAGCTGTCAGCACAGAGCCTGGCGGGGGGGCGAGGGCTCGAACTCATGAGCAGTGAGATCATGACCTGAGCCAAAGCCAGGCGCTTAACCAACTGAGCCACCCAGGGGCCCCTGCCAGAACCAACGACTCTTAATAAAGTGTCGTTGTGGGTCAGACTGTACCACCTGCTGTCACACCACCTTCTCTGTCCTGTCTCTGGGGTCAGCGGGCACAGGAGGAACTGGCCTGTCCTCTCCGAAGCCTGCATGTCCTTGGATTGTCTGGTGGTAGCTCTTCTGTCCCTCTGCTGCCTGTCACCCACTTCTATCCTCAGAGGAGAGGAAGAAGATGAAACCAGAGGGTGTGGGTTTCTGGTTATGTCTCCTCTTTAAATAAAAATCCTAGTTAATCTAATAAGCTAGCTTATTTAGATTAATTGAAGCTTCAATCCTTTCGTCGATTGCTTTTTTTTTTATCCTTTTGGTAAAATATACCTAACATAAAATTTACTATTTTAACCCTTAAAGGTTTAAAAATGTACACTTCAGTGAAATTAAGTACATTCACATTCTTGTGCAACTATCACCACACCCATCTCGAGAACTTTTTCATCTTCCCAAACTAAAACTCTATACTCTTTGAACACTAACTCCTCATCCTCCCCTGCCCTGCCTCCAGCCCTTGGTAACCTGCCTTCTGTCACTGAATTTGACTAGTGTAGGAACCTCATATAAGTAGAATCATCATACAGTATTTGTCTTTTATGTCTGGGTTCTTTCACTTAGCAGAATGTCCTCAGGGTTCATCCATGTTGTAGCATGTGTCAGATTTGCTTCCTTTTTAAGGCTGAGTAGTATTCCATTTGTGTGTGTGTGTATGTGTGTGTGTGTGTGTATGTGTATATGTATATATAGACCATTATGTGTGTGTATATGTATATATGTGTATATGTATATATATTACACTTGCATTTATCTGTCAGTAGACATTCGGGTTGTTTCTGCCTTTGGGCTATTGTTAATGGTGCTGCTATATACACGAGTGTACAAAAATCTCTTTGAAACCTTGCTTTCACATCTTTTGAGTAAATACCCAGAAGTGTAATTGCTGGATCGATCCTATGGTGATTGTATTTTTAGGTTTTTTTGGAGGAATCGCCATGCTGTTCTTCTGTCGATTACGTTTTAAAGTAGGAGTGTATCCTACATCTATATAGTTCTGGGTCTACTTCAAACGCTCACGGTTGTTTACCCAGGACCCAGATTCTGGAGTTGAGAGCTTCCCGGGTCCTCTTTGTGTGCATCAGGAGACTTTTGGAAGCAAGGTTTGGGACTTGAGGCTCTAATCACCAGGTCTGTTTCCCAAATTCTGACGGGAGGGCCAGGGCCAAGAGCAAGGCTCCTGTGATAGACGGGGGTGGGACAAAGGGAAGGGAGGAGGCGATTGTGGTTCCAGACGGCAGCAGTCGGGAGGATGGGTTCACTTAGGAGTGGGTTGGACACGAGTGTGCAGAGGAGAGGAGGAATCACTCAATCCCATGAACCTGGTGGGCAGGCTGTGCCTCTTAGGCTGCCACAGACACCCGGGGCAGCCTGGAGCAGGGGGGCCCTTGTGTGGTAAAAGAGGGGCGTAACCCGAGGTACGCCTGGTTTTGTTTTCATGCATCTGCGTTTTGGCTTGGGCCATCAGATCTCCCTTGTTACGATGAACAGTGTTAGAACATCCTTTCCCCCGATTTCCACACTAACACATGCACACCCCACCTGCTCCCACTCCTGCCCTCAGACATGCTGGTTCAGGCTCCAGCCCTTGCTAGACCAGTAATTCCACGCCCAGTTGTATGGTATAGGGGAGTGTGTGGGTGTGGGTATGTGTATGTGTGTGTGAGACATCATGTGGGGTCAGGCGCTGAGGGGTCAGGAAGTGGAGAATGACACAGTCATATTCTTCTGATGGTATAGATACACCAAGCAAGGAAGCACATCTACTGTGACCGAGGTGTGCATTTATCAACAGGTCCTGTACACATTTCATGTATTATCGCAGCGTTTTAATTTATTTTTGTAAAGTCAAGTCATTTTCACAGAGTGGAAAATTGTCTCTTGATGTTCATTCCCCACTGCTTGGCTTGAGGTTTTTGAGTGGAATCCACACAGTGGTGACAGCTGGGTAACCCCCAGAAGTGCCCTTTGCAGATAACAGCTCTCGGGGCCCCACCACCCACGCAGTGGGGAAATTGTTCCCCACTGTGTGGGTGTTTTGTTTTTTTCTTTTTCTATAAGTTTGAAAGAGAGTTTAGACGTTCTTCCCGTCTGTCACGGTGCAGCAGCCCGGAGAAGCCTGCTCCCTCCTGACAGGAGCTCCTGGGCGAAGACGAAGTGGCTTCGAAGTGAGCATGTCACCTTTGGCTCTCGCTTCTCTGATACGGCAGACAGGCCATGTAAACCAACAGCGCGGCATTTTTGCACGTGGTGCTTAGGTCCATGTTTCTAAGAATAGCCCATGGAAGCAGGGTGGGAGAGCATGAACTAGCTCCCAACGGAATTTTGTTTTGTTTCTGTTGGTTATCTTTATTTAATAAATCAGGAAGGAAGCAAAATTTCCACTGGGCTCTGTTATAGTTAAATGGAAGTTTACAGAGGTTTGACTTTTAGATGAAGCCTAAAGATGTCTCTTTCCCACAACGGACTCTTTCTATCAGTTTCTAATAGGCCTTAACAAAGGCCAGATTTGGTGCCCTGTTCGGGCCTGTGCCCTAACCCTAATTCTGGAGTTACAGGTACCAGCCCCTTAAAAGGCTTTGGTGTCCCCTGAGGGCTGACGAGGGGATGGGAGCACTGGGGCGCTTGTGCGTGTTCAGTCCCAGAGAAGTTGACAGTTTGACAGTCCCTGTGTTGGACTTCGGAGGGCATGGCCTTACACCGAAAATGCAGACCCCATGATTAAATGTCATTCTGAGGCCCCCTTTGAGTGTTTGCTTTGAATGAGCCAGAGGGCCTAGCAAGCAGTGAAGCGGTCATGTACTTCTGTGTTCTGATTTAGATTAGAAGTGGAGTTTGAAGTTCATAGATGAATCAGAACGCTTATTGAATGGACAGGCTGCATCAATGAACAAATGAAATTGTCATCTTGAAATACAAAGGGAGGAAAAGACAAGAAACAGGGCCATCAGGCCTGTTGGACTTTGATTTCAAGTGTTGGCAAATACCTAGCATCTCCCATTTGGAGCTGGTTTGATCTTGTGGAGACAGCTGGGAGACACTGTTGTTCTCCAAATTTTGTAAAAATAAACAAAGATGCCTTTCTGCCCTTTTTTCCCCTTCCAGGGAATAGTTGTTTCTGTCACTGGGGCTTTCTGGCCGACGGCTCCATCTGTCTCTTTTTCAGACTTCGCAGTGAGGCCCTGACCAGATTTATCCACAGGGTTGCCAAGAAATTTATTCAACCCCAATGGCATAATCTTAAAAGCAAAGCCATCTTGTGGAAGGTTGCGTTTTTAAGATAACCTTCACACAAAATGTTGCCCCTGAAAAGCAGAATGTGAATACTCACACTGTGTCTGGATTCCATGTTCTTACTCAGTGAGGTCCTTCAAGGCCACATGTATGTTTTTGGCTTCTTACAGCAGAGCTCGGCCTGGGGCTGTGGATGTGCCTGGAAAGTGGTGGATGCTTTTCAGGGTCCGGGGGAGTCGGGGATAGACAGATGTGTCTTCCTGTGCCTCTCCCATCCCCTTCAATCCCTTGTCTGGTTTTCATTTGGTGGCCTTGTTCTCCAAAGAGATTCTGGTCCAGACTCTCGGCCATTTCCCCAGTCACACCTGCTCATCACATGTCTGTTGCCACACCCACAGGGTGATCTCTGGGGGGATAGTTTGCCTGCCAGTAAGAGGATCTTTCTCAATTACAGATCTGATTATGCCCTTCCCACTCAAAAGCTTCCATGGCCTTCCATGCCCAGGGAACAGATTTCTGACCCCAGACTTCATCTCCAACCCTCTGTCCTCAAAATTTGCAGTTCTGAGCTTCCTGCTTGTTCTATTCCTTGCTCTTACTATTTCCTTTTGAGGAATTAACTTCTGTCTTCTCTTCTGCATTAGTGAACTCCTACTCATCCTCTAATGGCCCCTAGGATGGAAAAGCTGTCACCTCATTTTCAAAAAATTGTCAAGCAGTCATGCTCCTTTCTGGTGTTAGGGCTCAGGGCTGACCTCAATTGTGTGCCTTTCTTTTCCTTTCTATATCAGGGAGCAGGTTGGAGAGGCAGACTGCATTCCTGGCCCCCCTCACCCGTGCCCTTCCACATCAGAACCTGTGAACCCCACAACCCAGCCCTTAGAGCCAAGGCCATTTGGCAAAGCTATTCTGTGTGGGTGAGTTCGGAAGGAACTGGTCAGTCTTTCTTTTATGGTATCTCTGAGGGATGACCACTCCTTTACTTTCAAAAGGAGAAGACACCTAACTTAAATTGATCCAGAGATTTGACAAAACCCCAATTAAAACGTGGAAACATAAATATAAATACTTTGCATAATGGTGAGCCAATTCAAAAAATGACAAGCTCATTAAAAATGCATATATAAAGGCAAAAAACCTAGACTAGCCAAAGCACAAGAATTGGAAGACTTACACTACAAATGTCAAGATTTACTATAAAGCTATAGGGATGAAGACAGTGTGGCATTGGTGAAAGCAAATAGAAAATAGAATGAAGAGTCTAGAAGCAGACCCACACCTAAATGATCAATTGATTTTCTACAGAAGCACCAAGATAATTCGATGGAGAAAGGATATAGATGATACTACAACAATTGGATATCCTTAAAGAAAACACCCAAAACCCTCAACCCATACTTTACAGCATGTGCAACAATGAACAAAAGTGGGTCATGTGCCTAAAGCAAAATCTAAAAGTGACAACTTTACAGAAGAAAACATAGCTTCAGATCTTTGTGGCCTTGGGCAAGGCAAAGGCTACTTCGGACACAAAGAACATAAACTGTGAAAGGAAAAGTTGGTAAAATGGATTTTATCAAAATTAAAAACATCTGCTCTGTGAAAACCACTGCCTAGAAACTAAAAGACAAGCCACAAACCAGGAGAAAATATTTTCAAAACACATAGCTGATAAAGGACTCGTATCCAGAATATGTGCTGAACTCTTACAGCCCTTTAACAAGACGGCAGTTTGATAAGTGGGCAAAAATTCTTGAACTGATACTTTACCAAAGAAGAGACGCAAATGGGAGGGCAGAAGAGAAAGAAAAGAGATGGCAATAAACACATGAAGGGATGCTCGGCCTTGTTAGTCATCAAGGAAATGCAAATTAAGACCACAGTGAGATACCATTACGCATAGATCAGAATGGCTTAAACACCCCCCTGAAAGGTCCCCCCCCCCAGACAACAAAACACAAACCCACAAAATCCTGACAACACAGCATGAAGATGTGGAGTAACTATAGCTCTTTTACATTGTTGTTGGGAAAGCGAAATAGTGTGGCCACTTTGGAAGATACTTCGGTACTTTCTTATCATGTTAAACACTGCCTTCCCATAGGACCCGGCGCCTCCACTCCCAGGTAGTACTGACACAGGAGAAATGAAAACATTTGCCCACGCAAAGACCTTATGCAAATGTCTGTAGCTGCTCTGCGCGTAATAGCTGGAAAGTGGAAACGATAAGTGGATAAACAGACTGTGGCCCATCTGCACAGTGAAATATTACTCGGCAATAAAAAGGTATCGTGTTGAGTGAAAGAAGCCAGACTTCAGAGTGCGTACGCTGTGTGATTCCATTTGTGTGACATTCTAGAAAAGGGAGCACTACGGGGAAGGAAGTGGGTGGGGGAACGGGTTAACTAGAACGTGACATGAAGAGTTTGGGGGTGGGGGGCAGCGATAGACATATTCCAAATCTTGATTGTGAGGGTTACATGTTTTTTGCCCAAACTTGTAGAATTGGAACACCTGAAACAGGTGAATTTTACTATAATTGAATTACACCTCAGTGAACTTGAATTAAGGAGAGCTGACATTGGGGAAAGCCCTGGCCACTCTGGTGCGAGACTACCTTGTCTGAGGCCACGTTAACAGTCCTGTGTCCAGGGGCGCCTGGGTGGCTCAGTCCGTTAAGTGTCTGACTCTTGGTCATGACTCAGCTCACGTCATGATCTTGAGGTTTGTGGCATGGAGCCCTGCGTCGGGATTCTCCCTCTCTGCCCCTTACCCCTTTTCGCTCAAAATAAATAAATAAACTTAAAAAAAAAAAAAAATAGTAGCCCTGTGTCCAAGTGCTTCTGGGTGTGGAATTATGTTGTGTTTCGGACGCCTGGAATGAGGCACCCATTTCTTTGTTTTGCTCACTTAATGGTTTTCAGTGAAGGTGAGTTGTGAGATGTGTAACTAACACATGCATGAAGTTTAACACACGGGTCTTTCTGAGGCTTTCCATGGAAACCAGTTGACAGGTGCGGTCAGAACTTTTGTCCACTGGAGTTTTCAGATGGAAAGGTGCTCGAGCCAGGCCCTCTTAGTGGGCAGTTCAGCCTGAGGCAATTGGGTTTGACCTTATTCTTCACTCACTAGGCTGCTGCCCCTGTGGGGGGCACTGGAGGGGCTGCGGGGGCGATGGATGACACGCCAGGCTCCACTTGCTCCCCTCCGTGGAGCAGAGGTCCCCAGTGCAGGTGCCTGAGGTCATGTTCCAGGAGGCACTGCTCATCTCATCCATCTGGAAAACTCATCGGCTGGCTGGTCCCTCCCCGGAGACCCAGGGAATGGGGTGCAGCTGTTTCCAGATCTCAGCAGTGAGAGAGAGTAGTGAGAAAGCGGCTCTGCGCTCCACCCCCTGGTTTCTAAAGCTAATGTGGCAGGTGTCACCCCAACTCCCACTCGGTTGACTGCCGCTGGGCACTGGGCAGGGGGCAGGGCCCCAGGCCCCCAGTGAACAGGCTGCACAGTGCGCCAGGGCAAAGCGCAGACAGAGAAACCAGCCTGGATGAAGATCACCAGCACACTCCTCGTTGTGCTGGAGGGAGTTGCCATTCTGCCGGGGCGCGGAGGCCAGCCCACAGACCGTGGTCTAGCCCGGGAGTCTATGACAGCCAAGCTGAGCGGGGGAAGTTCAGGGTCCTTCTCTACAATCCCTTGACTGGTGCCATAATGCCCTAGTCCAGAGGGTCACCTACAGTGAACATGCAATTGGCCTTCACCTATCTTATGGGAGGAGAGTTTACTAAGGCCCTGGTTGTGTTGTCGTTAAGTGGGAGAGGACAGAGGGGTTCTCTGGTCGGCCTGATGTGGCGGCGGGGCCTGGTTCACAGGCTGATTGTCTAAGGCTTTACTTGCAAGCTTGGCTTAAGGTTCTACATCTCTTCCTGAGGAGTGTTTCTCAAGTTTTAATGTACAGTTAACTTGGCAAGATGTAATCTTTAGGCTCTGTGAAGCTAGCCACAGAAAGTTCTAGATTTACTTCCTTCCAGTCACCAGGGTGTCGCATTGGTAGGTAATTTTTCCTATATGAATGACATTTTGGCCTCTTACGTGGCTCAAACCATCTCTGTGTCAGGAACTTTCGATACACAGAGGACTGGGCCTGCGGAGGACCTGAGGGGTCTCCTGAAGGGGGCAGCACATATACCCCCTGCTGCAGGCCCAACGGGAAAGGAATCACGCGAGGCAGCTTTTTAAACTTTTTCCTGAGGTGTCTTATCACTTAGCTTTTGCTTCCTGCTGGGGTCGGTAGAGCCTAGAGTGCCATATAGAGAAGGAAATATGTACATTTACACTCCCGAGTCTTTTGTAAGGTAGATGTGACAGCTTGTCACGGTGGCTCTTTATGTTACACAAGACAGCTTCCACTTCCTTAGAGTTTGCGGTGGGTGGAGACGGCGAGGGGGTGTTAGTGGCACGGAAGGAGTCACATTTATATCCTCACGTGTAGGCATCTGCAGATGTCCCCAACACTGCCACCACACTCCCCCCGCCCTGGGAACGACTTGCTCCCTTGTTCACGTTCCCAACTGGGCTGGCCTCTTACATGGTGGTGCATCTCACAGTTATTTAGCTACACTCCTCCTAGACCAGTAGTTTTCACGTGGGGAATTTTGTCCCCTAGGGACACTCAGTGATCTTTTTGGTTGTCCCTGCTGTGGGGAGGGTGCCACTGGCGAGCAGTGCGTAGAAGCCAGGGACGCAGCTAACCTGCAATGCACATAGGATAGCCTCTCACTGCAAAGAATGATCCCGCCCAAAATGTGAACAGTCCCAAGGAGGAGAAACGCTGTCCCAATGGAGCGCTTCTCAAGGTCTGTACAGGACTTTTTAAAAAGTTTTTATTTATTTATTTATTTATTTATTTATTTATTTATTTATTTATTTAGAAAAAGAGAGAGAGAGAGAGTGCATGGGAAGGGCAGAGAGAGAGGGAAAGAATGAGAATCCCAAGCAGAATTCCACACTGTCAGTGCAGAACCCGATCCTGGGCTTGAACCCACGAGCCATGAGATCATGACCTGAGCCAGAACCAAGAGTCGGAGACTTAACTGACCGAGCCACCCAGGTGCCCCAGATCTACACAGGTATTTATTCCTCTTTCAATCTTGATGGCTTGGCAGGTATCAATTGCATGGGCAGTCAACAGAGGTTGAATCAAATCTGTTGTTAAGAGGCTCACACGCTGTGTTGGCTCTATGTTGACAAAATACTCCCCTGGAAACCTCTTTGTTCTCTTTTGTTTGCCTGTTTGTTTCAACACAGAAATCAAATCAGCTTTCAATTAATCATGCTAATGGGCCGGAGAGAATGTAGCCTCTCCTAAATGGTGTATCACCCAGAATTGATTTTTGGTTGTCTAGGCAATGGGATAGAGGCACAAAATCAACAGTTAGACTCGTTTGTCCCTCTCTGGAGCCAGCCCTCTTCCAACCCTAGTTGGGCTTTCATTGGAGACACACGGGAGGGCTCTGCCCTGTTGATAATCCACAAGGTGTGACAGGTAACTGGAAGGCAGTTGGTTATTGTACCTTGACTGTCCTATTTCCAGGCTTCTTCTCACCTTTGCCCCCTTATAAAATCTTAAAATGAGAAACAAATAAAATCCGGGACACTGAAAAAAAATTCCCGTTGAATGTAAAATCATTCATGTGTTCATTCAACTGGGATTTTTGGGTATCTACCATGAGTGAAGTTGAAACCATACCACGTCTACCTCGGGTGACTCCCGTGGAATACTGTATGGTAGGGGTGATAACGGAAGTGTTCAATGTGGTAAGGCATGAATGTATGTATATGTGTGTGTGGGGGGGGGGGGCTGTGTAGTTGGCCATGCCAGGTTCCACAGGACGGGCTGGAGGCAACTTCTGGAGGAGGAAGAGGAGCTTGGCAGGCAGATGGGCAGGTGGAGAATATCATCAGCATTGTCAGTACAAATTCTAGACCCCCTCCCATCTGTAGCTGTTTGTGACTGTCCAGGCAGAGACCTGCTGTACCCTCGTGAAGGATGCAGGACGTGATGGTTTTAAACCAAGTGGATGTGGGGATTTGAACTCATGTCTCACCAAAGTGTGTGACACCGCTGGGAGTCCCGGGGATGATTTCGTGTGGCTTACGGCTTTGATCTAGCCTCAGGCTTTTGTTTGCTGGTCACTTGCAGGGGCCAGGGCCTGGCGGGAAAGCAATTCAGTCACGTTTGGGCTGGAAGGGACAGTTAATGCTGATGGAAACTTCTGTTTGAAATACATCCACTTAGGGGGCGCCAGGGTGGCTCAGTCAGTTGAATGGCCGACTCTTGATTTCGGCTCGGGTCGTGATCCCCAGGGTCATGAGATCGAGCCTGGTGTTGGGCTCTGTGCTGATCGTGGAGCCTGCTTGGGATTCTCCGCCGCTGGCCTTCTGTCCCTCCCCTGCTCACTTGAGCAACTCTCTATCTCTCTCTGTCTAAAAATAAATAATAAAATACATTTACTTAAGTAGAAGCTGAGTAGATACATGGAAGAGTGTTAAGAAGACTTCAGGCAGTGTGAGGATGTGACAGAAACCGTGGAGGGCCATCCATGTGGCCGTGGTCTGGAAAGCGCCCGCTCAACCTCAGGGGAGAGGTGGCCCTCCTCAAGTGATCCAGGAGGGACCAGAATTTTCTGAGTTTTCATACCCTCACTTGAGAAAAGGGAGGGAGGCAGGCAGTGGTTCCTGTCCCACTTGTGGGGATCGAAGATTCCAAGACCACTGCTCTGCTCAGCCTGCCCCTACCCCCAATCCATCACACCAGATGGTCAGACCGGGTCAGAGCTGTGGGGTAGGGAGCTACCAACCTGTGTTCAGGAAACTTGCCCATTTGAGAGAGCTGACTAACCCCAAGGGGCCTATGTTGTCCGAAAGGAAACCATTCGGGATCTTCTTTTTTTTTCAAATGACAATTTTAAATTATTTTTTATTGTGGTAAAAAAAGCACCTAAAACTTACCCCCATTTTAACGATTTTAAAGTTTGTTTGTTTTTTGAGATAGAGAGAGAGTGCGTGCGTGCTTGTCTGCACGAGTGGGGGAGGGTAGAGATGGGGAGAGGGAGAGAGAGAGGATCCCAAGCACTTTAGCACAGAACCTGACACAGGGCTTGATCCCACGACCCTGGGATCATAACCTGAGCTGAAATCAAGCCGATTAACCGACTGAGCCACCCAGGTGCCCCACCATTTTAACTGTTTTAAAGTGTACAATTCAGCATTGTTTAATACATTCACAAGGTTGTGCCACCATCACTGTTATCTATTTCCAGAACATTTTTTTTTATTGCAGTATAATTGACATCCAAGATTCTAATAATTTCAGGTGTACATTATAGTGATTCAGTCTTTTTAGTCACATGTCCTCTGTGATGGAAATAAGTAGGAAAAAAAAGGAATGTTAGGTGTTGGAGACCAAACTGCTCATAAAGAGGGAAATTCGTTCCTTTTTTTTTTTTTTTTTGTATACCCGAAAGCAAGGGTAGAAGAATAAAACAGCGATTCTGCAAGTTGCCAACAGTTACTGTGAACCTTAAAACCAGTCTTGATGTGGATGAAATGGCACTGTGCAATGATGCTTTAAATGATTCGCTGCATGCTTTCCCATTTAACTCTCTCAGTCCCTAAGATGGGCATTACTGATTCTGTCTTGTAGACGAGGACGTTAATGCTCAGGAGGTTGAGGGATTTGTCCGAGACCACAGAGCCACTTAATAGAGATCTGAACTTTCCAGTATACTGGGAGCCCCCACCGACCTGGGCATAGCTATGAATATGAGGGTCTGGTGGAGGAAAAGCTCCAAACAAATCAAAGAGCAACTTTCCTGGAGAGGATACCAGGAAGTATCTGATTGGCTGCCAAAGAACTAAGATGTACAATGTGTGCTATAAAACAAGAAAGAAGATCCTATGTACTAAGGGGAAATGGAATATAAATCTCAACTTGTCCGTGGGATTACAATATTCACTTTACTAAGACTCAAATGATGCAGCTAAAACTGGTAATTCTCTCTACATGTCAGCCTTCATCCATTCTTTTCTTCGTTGGTTGAACAGTTATTTTGTAACAAGTAGGATGCCTTTAGTTATGAGTAACAGGAAACCCTGGCTCAACTGTTTTAAACAGTAAGTGGGTTGTTTTCTCACTTAATGATTCCTGAAGTGAGGCAGTTTCAGGGTGGTTATTTCAGTAACTCAATGACATCCTCAAAGGACAGGGTTGCTTTGATCTTTCCTCTCTGCAGCCCTCAGCAAATTAGTTTTGTCTTTGGCTGACTCCCTCATGGTCACAAAATGGCTGCTGAGGTTCTTGCTGTCACATGCAGATACAACAAATTTTAGCAAAAGAGGAAGACCCATCTCTTCCTATATGCCACTTTGTAGCAGGATGGGAGCTTTTGTTTTTCCAGAAACCCTTCGGGAGACATCCCCCCTTCTTTCATTGGCCAGATAAACCATCTGTCCAGCCCTAAGGCTAACAGAAGCAAGGGGAATTGGGACGACTATGACTGGCTTAGTGAAGCACAGTGGCTCCTTAGAGGAGGGTGAGTTACATGAACAAAATTGGGATCCCATTACTAAGGAGAAGGGAGAGGAGGTGGATCAATGCCTGGAAATACTGCTACGTATTTAAAAATTATATATTGATTACAGAAATTTTCACACACAAGGAGAAATAGCAGAGTCCCAATTAGTCATCTCCCGATTTCTATAGTTGCCAGCATTTTGAAAATTTTAGTTTATTTCTATATTGCCTTTCATCTCCTGCCGAAGTATTTTAAAACAAATCCCAGACATATCATTCTTTAATGACTCCATACGTATACTGAGTACCTTCTCTATGTCTGGTTACAGATCCAAAGAGAAATGCCATTTCAGGGGTAAGCTGTCAGTAAAGACCTGAGCTGGTATTAACTACTTTTTGCCAACAAGAAAAGACTAAACTCCCCGAAACAAAGGAGAACGCAACCTCCACGGAGCAGAGTTTTCTCCAGAGCTTTTGTTCTGGCCGCATCTGGAATCCTTGGGATGTCAGGGAACAGGTGTCCTGCGAGGTTTAGGTGGGGGGCGAGGGGGCTGCCCTCTTAGTCACACATGGAAGGTGAGTGGAAGTTCGCCATCTCGTTTGTCATTTCCACTCTCAGGCGGATGAGGTGAATGCTTTCTAAGAGTGGGTTTTGATTTGATGACACCTGTTTCTGCATGTTAATAGATTTCTGGGGTAAGACAGAGCCTGGTGATGTCACCTGCAGGTGTGTGAGCCTGTGGTAGCGGTCTGCTGCTTGGCATTTGTTTCACAAGGCATTGCTAGCCACATCTGTCCTCAGCTGTGAGGGCATATTCAACAGCCAGCTGAAGAAAGAGGTGTTTTTAACCAGAACAGAAAGTCAGCTACAACAAGCTGACTCTGGGCTGGGTTGTAAACACGTGTACTTTCCCTATGGCTCTAGCTCATTTCGTTCAGTTATGGAACAAAATACAAATGTTATATCTTTAAAATATCACGGTGGCAGTAAGGGTACATTTCCATGCACCCTTTTCTGAGTTTCTTGAGGCCACCTGTTTTATGATAAGTTTAAAAGACCCCTCTTCCTCCGTGTGCATGAAACAGGAAGCCTGCCTTCTTATTTTCCTTCAGTTTTTCAACATTTGCCCCTTTGACGAGAGTTCACATGCCTCAGGAGGGGCGGTACCTTTGTATATCACATAAAAATAAATTCACCATTTCTGCAAATGCAGTTCTCCATTTCTACCCGGCAATTAAAGGTCAGATTGCAAAGCTGGATCACTTATAGGTCCATGTTCAGTATATACTCAACCTGAGCTGATTTTATCTGCCTGGGCTTTGTAAAATGTTACTATTTGCACAGTGATTAAAAACAAAAGTCTTTTGCATAACTATATTTGAAAAAAACCTTAAAAAAAAAGAGAGAGAGACTGGAGTAATGACATGAAATAATGCCATTTGACTTGATGCTCGTGTAGTTCAGGTGGCTTTTTAGCAGTTGCACCGTTCTTCGCGGAGCTTTCTAGAATGTGCATGTTGTGGTTGGGTGCCCTTTGTTTCACGCGCTGTGCATTTCGGTGCTATGTGAGAATCCATCCGACCCCAATACATTTTATTTGACATGCACAGCTGGGTCGCTGGAGCACAGTCCAGGCCATTAAAAAGAATGCAAAAGAAAACACAGACAATCTATTCATCAGAACCCTGTGAAAGGAAGGCTTTCTGGGCAGGCTCTGGCAGGAACGCACCTGGAGGAAGGAGAGGAGGGAAACCAACCGGGCGCCCAGGGAGCAGGGAGGAGGAAACGCAGCTGCCGTTGACCTCTGATGCTGCGCATGGCCGGGGGCTTGGCCAAAGGTGAAACCCGATTCCATCTCCAACTGGTGGAATCTTACTTTAGGATGCTCCGCACGCAGGAGGCTTGGATGACCAGACTGAGGTCTTACTTGTCAGTGCTGGTCTATGCTCACCGGGCACTTGGTGCTCAGTGGCAACCCGGCCAAAGGCATGTGCGAAGCTCACTTTGCATCTGAGGTTCCTGACCTGCCAGACTGTGCTGGATCTCCCCAGACACCCCTCAGGCTCCCCAAGGAAGGAAGAGAGGAGGCAGCTTCTGGAATCCTTGGAAAGCTTTTCTTTGGCCACAGGATGTTCTAGTAACCTCAACCTGGTTCACAACCTGCCTGGCCCCCAACCCCCTCTTCCTCTTCCTACTTCCTATTTGTGATTTTGCAGCGGTGGCTTCACACTTTGCTCTTTTGTCCAGCGCAGCCAGCTTTCCATTTTGCGTGCATATGTGAGGTTGTCACCCGAACAGCCATTTTGTATTTTTGCCTAAAGGCTCTCCTAGGGGAGGGTCCCTCACCTCCTCAGCTGCACCTTCTCACTGCAGCTGGCATGTCTGTGTCACCTTAGTTACTCAGGCCTTTTCAGGGTGGCCACTCTAAGCCTGGTCTGGGCTGAGACATGGCTTGTGGTCCCCAACTTGCTCACGGGGCTTTGGAGAACATCACTGTGTCTTTAACTCAAGGTCATGGATCTTGGTGCGAAGATGGAATGCTGGGGGACCTAAGAGCCTTCCTCTTGGTCCAGAACTCCACACAGGTCTGCACTGCAGAGACCAGGAGCTTTGGAGAGACAGACATACAGACAGACTTGGGTCCGAGCTTGGTTCCTCCACTCTATAGGTGATTCTGTGCAAGGCAAGCACTTCACAGAGACCCTGGCAAAGAATACCCAGGAAGTGCGACTGGCTCTGTCTCCATCTTGGGGACCACACATGGAGTTGGTTGATTACATTATCCCCCCTTTTACCCAGTGACTCCCCCGTTCTCCCACCTGGGGGTGATGCTGGAAGTGAGTGTAACTCTATTGAATCAGAACCCATGGTAAATTCAGAGCCCATGGTAACAAGATGTTTCTTTTTTAATGGCTTTGTTTCAGTATTGATTTTTGCAAAATGTTCATAGTTCCCAAGTGAAACAAGGTTCCAGACTCATAAGGCATTTTCAGAAAGCTTTTATTTTCTTTTAGGTTGCTTATAAAGCTCAACGAAATTCTACAGCATATTAAAGCAATTAAAAAAAAAAAAACAACTTTAGTCTAGGACTAAGGTCCTTGACAAATATGGCTTGACAAGACTGACATAAAACTAAGAGCAACCAAAACCCGCACCCCCTGAAAATACTCATGGCTTTTCCCGTCGGGATGATGCCATTCAAGGTGTCCTTTTGGTTCGCTGACCTCTGAGAACCACCAGAATGAACGTGGCTCCCTGGCTCCCTTCGGTGCTTCACTGATTCCCTCCCCCCACCCCCCACAACCTTCCTTACATACGTTCTGCTTCTTGACCTGGAACGGGAAACTCAACATGTAACCCTGGCTATGTTATTAAATTGTAAACTTTTAACTTCACCCAGGACAGTTGATGGGAACTTCAAAACACGGGGTGAAATTCTGCTCTTATAAAGACGGAACAAAAGCGCTCTGTCTCTTGGAGGTCACTAATCCGGTGTTTGCACCTTATTGTCACTACGTAATGTCTGAAAAACTTGGAATTATTTCCAATTAGGGGGTTTAAGTGGATCCTGCTCTCTGAGCCGTTGACCCCTCTTGTTTGTTTAGCAGGATTTTCTCACTGGTCTTCACCTTGCTGCACATTGTTCTGCTGTCAGGGCGTCTGAACTGCTCCGGGTGACCCCTGCAGAAGTGTCCGTGTCGTGAGACTCGGGAGCTGTTGTGAATTTTGTGATGACAGATGGCAGAGGCATAAAAGGCACCTCCATGGGCTTTCTGAAAGGGGATTTGGGTTCTCAGAATCTTTTTTTCCGTCTCCGTTCTGGGGGCACCGCTGTGATTGCTGTCAGGGCGGCGAGGCGGCCCGTTTAGAGTCACGAGGCCTCGGAGACTGAGAACCCTCGTGTGTCCACGCACACCCGCTCCCGGACACACGCGTCCCTCGCAGGCAAGCCTCAGCAGATCTGAAGGTCTCAGCCACTTGCCTGCTTGGAAAAGCAGGTTCTTCCCTGGCAGCTTGGCACCCCGAAGCCCTGGGGTTTCATTTGACAGGCATTTCACCTGGTTTCTGGAGATTAGAGGGCCAGGGTTATCAAGGAGAGCAAGAAAAAGGGGGCCTCTGTGATTCTGCGTATGAAATGGACATCTGTAACTGGCCGCTTTCTAGGGTCTGGCTGAGATTTAGAGCCCGGGGTCGTTTCTCACGGCTGAGGAAAACCCCATAGGCTCTCAGAAAAGAGTCACCTACGGTGGAGAGGCTGTGGCCGGCTCCCGGCCAGCCTGAAGGCGCAAGTGGACCTCTGTTGCCAATGTTTACACGTGAGCAGACATTCTGGATCGCTGGCTTCTTTGGAACACCGGGCCGGCCAGCAGCACCCTGGCCCCATCCCTCATGGCAGCCTCCAGCTGGAGCCTTGTAGCAGCCGCCTCCTCTGATAGCTCACACTCACTAGCTTTTTGTTTCTTTTTAAAAAAAAAATTTTTTTTTTAATGTTTATTCATCTTTGAGAGACAGAGCATAAGCAGGGAAGGGGCAGAGAGAGGGAGACACAGGATCCGAAGCAGGCTCCAGGCTCTGAGCTGTCAGCACAGAGCCCGACGCGGGGCTCGAACTCACGAACCGGGAGATCATGACCCGAGCCGGAGTCGGACGCTCAACCGACTGAGCCACCCAGGCGCCCCTAGTTTTTTGCTTCTTCTTACCTCGGCCAACTGAACTCATTTCCCTGACTAACCCCTGGAGGCATTTGAGTTCGCAAAGCTCCCATCGGTGATAATCTTTTCAGAGAAACTGAAATGTAAATATGTGACAAGAACCTTTAGAATCCATCCTAATAAAACAATCCAAGATGCAGAAAGCATTTCATGCTACAAAGACGTCTCTCTGCATTATTCATGATAAACAGAATGGGACGCAACGTGACAACGGGAGTGGTTAACTAAATTATGATGCGCTCCCATAATGGAGTATTACGTGGCCATGAAAGTGTTGCCTACTCAGAATTCTTAATAACATAGAAGGATGCTTACATTATATCATGTTGGATTTAAAAAAAAAAAAAAGCCAACATCAAGTTGTTTTTGCAGTACACGCTCCTCTTATCTCCCAAAATGTAATAGCAGTTATCAATATGCATAAACTAAGACCAGAAGGAAATTTGTCAAAATATTAACAGCATTTGCTTCTTAGCAACGAAAATAACCGTGATTATTTCCTCTTTATTTTATTCTGGGCTTTCCACATTTTCTACAATGAATGTGCATAGCTTTTATATTAAAAAAAAAAAATTAGGGGCGCCTGGGTGGCTCAGTCGGTTAAGTGTCCGACTTTAGCTCGGGTCACGATCTCGCGGTCTGTGAGTTCGAGCCCCGCGTCGGGCTCTGGGCTGATGGCTCAGAGCCTGGAGCCTGCTTCCTATTCTGTGTCTCCCTCTCTCTCTGCCCCTCCCCCGTTCATGCTCTGTCTCTCTCTGTCTCAAAAATAAATAAAACGTTAAAAAAAATTAAAAAAAAAACATTAAAGCATAAAGAAAAAACAGAAACCTAGAAGATTAGGAGGTTTTCCCCGAGTCTCAGCTCAGGTGGTGAAAAGGCAGGAGCCAAACTCAAGTTTCCCATTTCTGATACCGATAGGCACTTGGCCCACTCCTGATGGTCAGGCTACCTGCAGCTGTGCACTTGGGATTTAGGGCCCCACGGATCTCGCTTTATTTGGGCGTGCTCATCTGTATGGGGAGCATGTGTAGTTGTATGTCCTTTGTTTGCCTTCAGTTTCACCGTCACGAACAACCTTCGAGAACCAGACACCTGTGCCCCTTCAGTAGGTATTAGACCTCGTTTAGATGTAACACCATGCTGGGCGAGCTTCACGACTGTGTGATCTGTGGGCGAATTTCCTTGGGGGTGCACCTAGGCTAGGTCTTCTCCAATTTCTGTTATTCCTCCCTCTTTGCTTCTTCTCCACTGGGGAGGACAAGTCACAGCAGCTCAGGTCCCTTCACTGAGGCAGGGAAGTGATGCTGCAAAGAGCACCCAAGTGTACCCATTGACTTTGCACCAAAATGGCAATGGTTTCAGCGAGCACCTTGAGGTCCGAAGACCTGACCCCCCTTCCCCATTTCTGTCACTGACTGCTTTAGCGAGCCTGGGCAATCTGTCCTCTCTCAGGGCGTCTCCCGTACTGTCAAATGGGAAGGAGAATATGTTTATGTTGAATGACTTTCTCTAGGGTGTGTGGGAGATGTCTGATGGGACCCTCAGGAAAGGTTTTCATGGTTCCTGAGGAGGAGTCCCCAGAATTGAACACAAGACGATCTATCTCCACCTTGCAAGGGTGGGCTCACGTTTAACTAAACACACAGGGACCCAAAGCTTTTCATTCTTGTCAGCAAGAAATTGAGTATTCCCTTGACCCAGAAAGCCAAGGCAGACCCACCAGAACATTCTGTCCCTGTAGACATGTCCTTGGGAGGTCCAATTCTTTTTCAGGGTGGCTGAGTTATTGGATCTTCAGAAGTGCCTCGCACCTGAGGGAATATGAGGCTTTCCTACCCACGTGGGAGTAGTCTTTTCAAGGGGATCAAATGCTTGCTCACCTTAGCTGTGACTGTCTCTCCCAAGGAGAGAGCACTGCCAGTGGCCTCCAAAACGCAGCCCCTGCAGTGTTTCCCAGGCTGAGCATCTTTCTCTTGCAACGTGGCTGTGCAGTTAATCAGGCTTTCACTGACTATAATACAGCGCCACTTTTAGCCCTGCGCCTGGAGAGACTGGAGAGAAAGCTGGCTCACCTGATTGGAGCTCCAGGGTTGGGTGGGCATTAGTGGTTTCATCCCAAGCCGCTTTGCACCCAGGTTCTTGGGTTCGTGGTCAACAAAGCTTGCTCTGATCAGGCACCTGGTAGTCAGCGTCTCTAGCACATGGGGTGGATGTGCCGATAGGGACCTCGGAGCAGTCGTGTGAGCGAGGTGTCGAGGTAGGCAGCTGCCTCCCTGCTCTGCTGACTGGCGGTTCAATTTCTCTCATAATTCTGGAAGGAAGGTGGATGATTTCTATTTTTTTTTTCACGTTTCCGAAAGGACTTCTAAAACCGGGGACTTCAGGAGACTTTTTGGTTGCTGGGGAAATTGATACGAAGTGGAACCATGGGAATCGATATCCAAACACCTAAATTCGTCTGCTGAAAAATAGAATTGTTTGTTTCCAGTGGGCAATGGTGAAGGGAGGAATGAGGCACCCTCGCCCTGGGTCCCTGTCCCGTGGCTGGCACGGGGTCAGAGCAGGACGGCGTTGTGTGCAGGGTGGGTCTGCCTTTTCAGATCTGCCTCCAAACGCTTTTGTTTCTACTTTACCTTAACTATGCGTTTCTACACTGTTGAATTATGGCCCGATTTCACGTTCTGAAACTAAGAGTGTATCTCTCAGTTCTGTGAAGAAAAGACTGTTTCAGAGGAGTGATGATGTGCCTTTTAGTTTGAGCCCATTGAGAAGAATACGATCTAAGAGGCATTAAAGGAATGAGCATTTGTTGTATTTCAGGATGATTGTATCTATTTTTTTTTAAATTTTTTTTTAAATTTTTTTTTTCAACGTTTTTATTTATTTATGGGACAGACAGAGACAGAGCATGAACGGGGGAGGGGCAGAGAGAGAGGGAGACACAGAATCGGAAACAGGCTCCAGGCTCCGAGCCATCAGCCCAGAGCCTGACGCGGGGCTCGAACTCACGGACCGTGAGATCGTGACCCGGCTGAAGTCGGACGCTTAACCGACTGCGCCACCCAGGCGCCCCTGATTGTATCTATTTTTAAGTTTTGATTTAAAAAAAAATTTTTTTTAACGTTTATTTATTTTTGAGACAGAGACAGACCATGAATGGGGGAGGGTCAGAGAGAGAGGGAGACACAGAATCTGAAACAGGCTCCAGGCTCTGAGCCATCAGCACAGAGCCTGACGCGGGGCTTGAACTCACGGACTGCGAGATCATGACCTGAACCGAAGTCGGACGCTTAACCGACTGAGCCACCCAGGCGCCCCTAAGTTTTGATTTTAATGTGCGACTTGGAGCCCCTTCTTACTCTAAAATTCAGTCTTCCTTGCACCCCCCGCCCCCATTCTGGACCCCTTCCCTGAGGTCGCCACATCCACAATTTAATGTGTATGTTTCTGGATGATTTGTATGCATTTATCCATTTGTGCGTGGAGATAAATATATAGGTTTATTTATGTGGGTGTGTATTTTTGCACACAAGTGATAGTGTAATCTGTACCTTGTTCTGTAACTTGTTTTTTCCACAGAACACTGTATCTTAGACAACATTCCATATCACGGGAAAAAGATCTGCCTTGTTTTTAACTGCTGACCCATATTGTATGGTAGATTCACTTAACCTGTCCCCTCTTGGTAGAGAGAAAATGATTGTATTTCTCAGGGTATCTAAGTGAAGCTCTGTTTCACGTTTTTTTTTTTTCCCTCCCCAGAATGGTAGGTACTATTTTTTTAAATGTTTGTGTGTTTGTTTGTTTATTTATTTATTTTTGAGAGAGAGAGACAGAGAGCAAGCGGGGGAGGAGCAGATGGAGGGAGGCAGAGAGAGAATCCCAAGCAGACTTGCACCACCAGCACAGAGCCCGATACGAGGCTCGAACCTGTGAACCATGAGACTGTGAACTGAGCTGAAGTCCAACACTTAACCGACTGAACCACCCAGATGCCCCCCTTTTTTTTTTTTTTTTAAGAAAGGAAAAACTGAAGAAAGACTGATTCACCATTGCAAGAGAAACAACCAGGCTTGTCTCTTGTCTGAGACTGAGAGGGTCCAGGGCTGAGGCGTGGCACCTGATTTGTGGTCAGCAGGGCGTGAGGCGTCACGGCAGCGGTGGAGGCCTGCGCCAGGCATGGAGGGTCAGCAAGGAGGACCATGCAGCCGTCCAAAGACAGAGTTGGGGCTTGCCAGGGTGGCTCAAACAGAAGGAACGTCTTTGAGTTGAGGGGGCAGAAACTCAAGGTGGCCATTGTCCTTTTGCCTGTCTCTTTGTTCATTCACTCACTCAGCATAAACTGTCCCAAGCCCATGCGAGGCGCTGGGGACCCCATGGTGCCGGAGATTCTATCCTTCAGAGCCTCCCGTCTGGTCACAGAGAAGGATGTGCACAGATGTGGTATATGAATGGCTGCCTAAGGTGTCGGGGGAGGAAGGCCCCACGGACGCTTGTCTGGCCTTGACGGACGAACAGGGCTTTGCGGAGTGGACAAAGGAAGGGTCAGTGGGATGGTCGAAGCCCGTGTGGTTGAAATATAATAAGGCCAGGAGGGGCAGAGGAGGGAGGCGAGGGAAGTGGGCAGGAGGCAGAGCAGGAAGGGGTTGAGAACGCAGAGCTGGGGTTCTGCCTTCCGCCGGTCTCAGTAACCGGGGGGAGCACTAGCACCTGATTTACTCCTGGAGGAAGAGGCACGGGGGTGCAGAAATAGACGTTCTGGAGCAGGAGAGGTGGAGGCTGGGATTCGGACCGGGGCGTGTTCCTCTGTGCATCTTTCTGTGTGTCCCATCTGTCCACCCTTAGCACTTCCAGAGGACTTGTTCTGTTCCAGATTCCGGGAACCCAGTGACTAGTAAGATGCGGCCCCCGATCGGTAGGGATCTATAGGCCGTGGATGGCATCTTGCCCAAAGTAGGTACCCGTTCACCTTTGATGAGGGATGAGTCAGTGCTCTGAAAGGAAGCCAGGCTCTAGACTATAGCAGGTGAAAGAGGGGAGAGGCCAGAAAACAGGGCCACCGCTGGAGGAGGACTGGGAGAATCTGGAACTGAGAGGAAGGAGGGAGGGAGGAAGGGACTGGCTTGCCAGGAGGAGTAGACAGGAAATGGGAAGGTGAGCAGTTCTGGGTAGGGGGTGGGGGACAGAGAAGGATTTCTTTTGAATCCTAGGGTCAAAAGAATCTTTGTGACTTACAAACTGGAGGAGAAATAATGAGTACTTTTTGATATATAGCAAAAATTCAATTCCCCATGCGAATGCCATGGAACTGATTTATTTACACTTGTATAATTTTCTGTTGACTGAATTTGTAAAGAATTTCACGTGGTCAGTGGAGAAAAGGTAGTTAAGCTTCAGAATTGTTTTAAACATGGGGCGCCTGGGTGGCGCAGTCGGTTAAGCGTCCGACTTCAGCCAGGTCACGATCTCACGGTCCGTGAGTTCGAGCCCCGCGTCGGGCTCTGGGCTGATGGCTCAGAGCCTGGAGCCTGTTTCCGATTCTGTGTCTCCCTCTCTCTCTGCCCCTCGCCCGTTCATGCTCTGTCTCTCTCTGACCCAAAAATAAATAAACGTTGAAAAAAAAAAAAAATAAACATAAAGTGACAGCAAGATCATAAAGACAGTTTCTAAATTTTTTTTTTAATGTTTATTTACTTTTGAGAGAGGGAGAGAGACAGACAGAGTGTAAACAGGGGAGGGGCAGAGAGAGAGAGGGAGACACAGAATCCGAAGCAGGCTCCAGGCTCCGAGCTGTCAGCATGGAGCCCGATGCGGGGCTTGAACCCACAGACCACGAGATCATGACCTGAGCGGAAGTCAGATGCTTAACTGACTGAGCCACCCCAGGTGCCCCCATAAAGACAGTTTCTAAATTAAACTTATTTTAAAAGTTTCAGTTTTTATGGTTGCTTTGCCTGGCTTTGTCATTTTCCCGAATTCCTCCAGGCCCACCATTTGTGTCACTGGAGCTTTTTCTCCGGAGCTGGGGCCTCTGAATCCTGGTTCAAGAGTGGTTGGTGCCCCTCTCTCCCTCCTGGGAAAAGACGCCAACCATCAACAGTAAAAAATAAGGGATTGGTTTCCTTTGACCCAGATGCTCTTCCGTATCAAGCCAGTGCCTCCCTGAGGGAATCTCACCTCTGTGGGTTTTCAGATAACAACCACGGAACCTGGAATGGGTATTGCATCACTTACTCTGTATTCTTCTGGTCGAAGCAAGCCTGAGGCCTGCTCAGATCAAGAGGAGGGGAAATAGAGGCCATCTCTTGCTGAGTGAGAGCCAAGAATGTGTGGCTATCCTCAATTTGCCCCGCAGGTGCAGTTTGGGCCTGCCCCAGGTTGGAGAGGTGCCTAGCTCCTGGTCTCATGGGTGGATGAAGGGAGGCGAACCCTGCAGATTGGCAGGCCTCTAGGAGAGCCGTGTGTCATAGGCCCCTACCCTGGGCCCCAGGAGGCAAAGGGTCGCCTCTGTGGCTCTGTTTGCCTTAAGTCCTAGTCAGAGGCCCGAGTTTCAGTTCTTTGGAACAACGAGTGACCTTGTGGCATCTCTGTTAGCCTGGCTTTTGGAAACCCTTGGTATGTGGATGTTGTAGAGGGGAATGGAGGGAGGGGACAGCTTGTTGGTTCACCTCTGAACTTCTGGACAGTGAGACCTTGTTCCTTGCTCAGTTCCAGGACATGTCTCCAAGAAGAGGAGGGAGGGATTCTCCATGGGACTTGTGGGGATAGTGGCAGGTTCCCTAAATGACAATCAAAATATATTTTACTTTCTTAAAATTTTTTTTTCATGTTTCTTTACTTAGAGAGAGAGACAGACAGACAGACAGACAGACAGACAGAAAAGCTCAAGCAGGCCGTGCGTTGATGGCAGAGGCTTGAACGCACGAACCATGAGATTATGACCTGAGCTGAGATCAGGAGTCAGACGCCTCACCGGCTGAGCCACCCAAGCGCCCCGGTTTTACTTTCGTAGTAGAAATTCACGTAGCGTTTCTGTGTTGCCTTTTCTGTCTGCATTGGTTTGAATATAAAACAAAGGTTTTAAATTGCTTGTTGTAGAGTCTCACTGGCACTCTAGGTGGAAGTGCTGTTTCTCAGTCAGTGCCCCTCCCACGCCACTGGGGCCTCGCATCTCCAAGAAGAGTGAGCAAGCTTGGGAAGCCCTTGTCATGCAACTGTTTTGTCCATATCAGGCCCCACTGGAGGTGGCATCCCCTCAGGGCCCTGTCTGTGGCTGGTAGGAGGTCCGTCGGGTGGTGAGGGGTTGTGGGCACCCAGGTTTGTCCGGTGGCAGGTGTGGGGCAGGCCCCGTGGCAGTGGGGGGGGCCTGAGCATGGGCTCAAACATGGCTTGGGGGAACAGTGTTGTAGGTTAGGGTCCACAGGACGCATGAGTCCCAGGTGCCAGGGAATTTATTGAGCCTGTTCTTAGAAGCTTCTCTAAGTATTATCTTATTTACGCCTCTCAACAACCCTATGATGGAAGTCCTGGGATTATCCCCATCTCTCTTTAAGGCACGCAGTGGGTGAGAAGAAGGACAGGATTTGACCCAGGGCCGCCTCAACCACTGATCCCACTGCCTCTGTCCAGAGCAGGTGAGCAGGGCCAGAGGAGGCTCTGAGCTCCAGCGCTCAGCATTCAGATGGCCCTAGCTCCTGCAGCGGGAGGGGGTGAGGGGGCCTCTGTTGGCAGCTGTTTGGGGGTGTGCAGCGCAGGAGGGGCAGAACACAGGCCTCGAAGTATTGTCTGCACCTGTCCAAGAGCTCGGGTTTGTATACAGGAGACAGACTCTCTGGAAAAACAACTTGCCTCTCTCCCCCAGTTTCTGGAATGTCTATGGGAAAGGTCATGCAGCCCTTCCCTGACCAGGGTGAGAGACTGAGGACAGGGCACGGGGTAGCTCCACCGTGTGGGCACCGGTCATCCCCAGGGCCCTGCCTGTGCCCTCACTGTGCCCGGTGAGCAGTCCGATGAGAGAGGCTAGGAGGCTGAGAGGAAAACAAAACAAGGCAACCCACCTCAGAGCAAGAGGGGTAGGGGATGCTCCTGTGACCAGGTGGGCACTGCTTGCCTTGGGAAGGAGTGTTGCCAAGGGGAGACTCCCCCCCCCCCCCCCAAACCACCTGCTGGACTGGAGGCCAGCAGGAGGCAGTGGAAGCTGCCGGAAGCTCTGAGAGGGGGAGGAGCAGGGACGTGGCATGACATTTGCGTGCTGCACGTTGGGAGGCATCAGCAAGACAAGAGATCATTTTGTACTGTGGTTGGTTTCATGCCGGCTGCAAATGCACCTCTCCCACCCCAGCCGCAGCTGGGCCCCAACCCCTGCTTCTCCCACAGGCAGGGCTGGGCTCAGACGCTGGAGGGCGCAACTGGGCAGCAAGACGGAGATGGTGATGTTGTCTCTAGGAGGCAGAGTGAGCAAAGAAATTGGAGTGCGGAGGCCTCAAGAGCCCATCGCGGCCACGCAGAGACTGTGGCCTTCAGCAGATCCATCACCGTCCTCGTTACAAAGTGAAGGGGTGGACTTGACGGGCGTTTCTGGAGGAGCCTCTGTGGATCACCTAGGGCCACGTGGGGTGCGAGGGGACTGGTTGTTAAAATAGTAAGAAAGGCACTAATGCATCACCGTTCCCACAGCACAGGGGTGTTGCGAGCAGGGCTCAGCTCATGGTGAAGGCCACAGATGCTGTTATTGTAGAATTATCGGTTTTGTAATCTGCCTATTAGCGGACCCCCTGAATCAGCCTCCCTGGGGGGAGGACCTGGGAATCTGCCTTTTATGAAACAGCTGCTTCCGGTCTCTGAGTCCTGAGCTGGGAGATGGCTGAGGTTTCTCCTGGGTTCTCTCACTCCCTTGTCCTGCTGTTCGCTCTTTCCCAGGAACAGCACTCCCCTGGTTATTTTGTACACGATGTAATCATGGCTCTAAACTCAAGTTCAGCTGCCCGCCTGCTGAGTGGCCCGAGACGAGTGTCTGCGCCCAGGCAGGTGAGGCAGGGGAGTTAGAGAGCGGGTCTGCTGCCCACACGGACACCTCGCCTGGGATGGAAACTCAGCTTCATAGGGACAGAGAACGGCTACACGTGCGTAAATGAACAAGCTAGCAGTGTCACCCTTTATTTCCCTTGACCCTTTACGTGGGAAGGCCCACGGTGAGCATTATTTCAGGTTTCGGTGAGTCAGGACGCACTTCTACTTTTTTAAAATTAAATATAGTTTCGGGCAAAGAAGAATGTTAACTTTGAAAACCGGGTCACCACAAGCCACAAGATTTTGACAGTCCTCCTCTACACCTCTGACACGCAAGACACTTACAAATGCAGGAGACGGGCGGGGCTTGGGGCCTGGACTCACTGACCCAGCAAGGTGGTGTGGACGTGGTGTGTGTGTGTGTGTGTATGTGTGTGTGTGTGTGTGTGTGTGTGTGTGAGAGAGAGGTCCTAGTGTGTAGGTGAATGAGTCTGGCTTCTGGATGCGTTTTCTACCTCCTCTCCTCTGGGACCCCCTTCCCTCCCACCTCACCCCTGTCCTTCCAAGGGGAGACCTGCTTTGCCAGCAGCCCAGGCAGAATTGCATCCCGTAGTGGGCCCACCTCTGTCAGCCTTTGTGACCACACTCAGCCTGGGCTTAGGGTGGGCAGGGTTCCCCGCGATCCTAGTGCTGTGTGATTTAGGGCAGGTTGTCTAACCTCTCTGAACCTTGGGTTCTTCATGTGTGAAATGTGGATAGCACACTCTACCTACTTTGTGTCTGACTAAGGCCTGTAAAAGGCATTCTTATTCTGTACTAAAGGTGAGGGATTTAGGGCACAGAGCAGGTAAATTACTGGCTTGAGGACACACAGGGAAGAAATAGCAGGACGCTTTCTGGCCCCTCTGGCCCCAGAGCCTGCATAATCCCACTCTGCCGTATCTTACAAAGCATCAGCTCACATTCTTGAGGAAAAGGAGGCGCACCACAGGGGCCTCTGCTTTCAAGGATACTTCCGATGTCATTGTATCCACGCCTCTTTCCTTGAATTTCAGGGCGCTTTAAAAAATGTCCCTCCCTCGGGGCGCCTGGGTGGCTCAGTCGGTTAAGCGTCCGACTTCACCCGGGTCACGATCTCAGGGTCCGTGAGTTTGAGCCCCGCATCGGGCTCTGGGCTGATGGCTCAGAGCCTGGAGCCTGCTTCCGATTCTGTGTCTCCCTCTTTCCCTGCCCTTCCCCTGTTCATGCTCTGTCTCTCTCTGTCTCAAAGATAAATAAATGTTAAAAAAAAAAAATTAAAAAAAAATGTCCCTCCCAAAGTCCTAAGGGCTGGACACAGCCTCTGTGATGGAGAGAGGCCACCCCTGAGGGGAGCGTGTGTGTGAAGTGGAGATGCCGGGACTGCAGGTTGGGGCAGAAGGGACCGGGCTGCTTCCTGCCTTGGCAGAGGATGGTGTGGGAGGGAGACAACAGGCTGGGCGGCGGGGTCCTGGCTTGGGCAGGGAGCCTGCCTCTGTCAGATGCAGGAGAGGCGGCACCGTGTGCAGCGTCTCCCTGTGCTCTGCCCAGGCCCCCCTGCACCCTGTCGTTTGTGCTCTGAGGCCAGGGGCTTTCCTGCGGACCGGGGTGGGGGAGGGGGCTCAGCACCCAGGTGTCCAGGCTGAGCACGATGGATGGGCCCTCGGACCCGGTGGCCGGATGTCCGGTCTCCCTGTGTGACAGCACGCTGACACCCTTGATATAGTGGCCCAGCAAGTCAGAATGAAGGACAGGACTCGTGCTTTTCAGCCCGTTCGTTTATGCTTTCAGCAATTTTGGTTGAGGGCCTACTATGTGCCAGGCCTGATTCTAGGCACCGGGGATTCGGTGGTGAACAAACACAGGTGACAATGCCTGCCTTCTGGAGCCGATGTGCTAGTACCGAAAACAAAGAAGAGATACGTACAATACGAATTGTGTTTAAACTGATAAGGTGATATTTAAACTGGGAGCGGGAGGCAGGGGCAACTTGGAGGCTCTCAGCTCAGTTCTCTTCGCTGCTCCCTGCCTGGCGGTCCTGTAGCACCTCGCTCGCACTCCTCCTGACAGCAGCGGCCACCCCAGGCTGTGCCTGCCCGTGGCTCTGTGGCCTCCCACATCACACAACCTTGGGACATGCTCTGTAGGCGACAGTGAAGCGAACAAAAGGAAGAATGATCAGGTGAGTTTGGTTGTTCGCTGCAGAGGGACCCTCCTGCCTTCCACGTGGCCAGCAGCCACGGATGTGGCTCTCTGGCTGCTCCTGCCTCTCCAAGGTGGTCCGGTAGTCAGGCACACAGAGGTCGAAGCCGGCTGCATAGGAACTTCTTCCGGGCCTCCGCCTCACGGTCAGTCCAGAGCTGGCTCTTATCCGCCCTCTGCTCTGCAGGGATCAGGGTGTCTCTACATGTTTTCTTTTTTTCATTAAAAAAAAATTTTTTTTTGCTCTTGTTTTCATTCCAGCTAGTTAACATGCAGCGTTAAATTAATTTCAGGCGTACAACATAGTAAGTCGACACTTCCGTATATCACCCTATGCTCATTGTAAGTGCACGCCTTAACCCCCATCACCTCTCTAACCCATCCCTCCCACCCCCTTTCTGGTAACCGTCGGTTTGTTCTCTATAGTTAAGAGTCTGTCTCTTGGTTTCTCGATCTCTCTTTTATTTTTTTCCCCTTTGCGTGTTTGTTTTGTTTCTTAAACTCCACACATGAGTGAAATCATATGGTATTTGTCTTTTTCTGACCGACTTGGGGTGCTTAGCATTATACTCTCTGGCTCTACCCATGTCATTGCTAATGGCAAGACTTTCCTCTTTTCTATGGCTCTAATAATATTCCTATATATATGCATATATGTATATATGCATATGTGTACACATGCATATATGCATATGTGTACATATGCATATATGCATATGTGTATATATGCATATGTGTGCATATGCATATATGCATATGTGTATATATGCATATGTGTGCGTATGCATATATGCATATGTGTATATATGCATATGTGTGCATATGCGTATATGCATGTGTGTATATATGCATATATGTGTATAAATGTGTGTGTGTGTGTATATATCTCACATCTTTCTCATCCATTCATCTGTAGATGGACATTTGGGCTGCTTCCATAATTTGGCTATTTTAAATAATGCTGCTATAAATAAATATAGGGGTGCATGTATTCCTTGGACTTACTGTTCTTATATTCTTTGGGTAAATACCCAGCTGTGTGATTGCTGGATCATCTTCATGCCGGCTGCCCTTGACTCTTCAGCGTCTCTGGGATCACTAGAGTCAGCTCAGGCTTCCGTTGGGGTCCACATACTGGCTTGCTAGATACAGTATTTGTAGACAGGTCTGTAACTTGTGTCCATTTTTCATGTTGGTCTAGTAAGAAATCACTCTTCTCTACGATCTGCACAAGTGAGTTTTCGTGTGATTGTTGTTTTTTCAAACACTGCATATCTGGCTGAAAACAGAACTTAACCCTTTGAACATAACCACCAAGTAGTTATAGCTCACAAGCACACAGGATTTCCTTTTCCGACGCACTCCCACACCACTTGGGTCACCACAGAGATGAAATGTTACCAGGTTGTCTTATCTTTGCAAAGGTCAGGCCTCTACTGATACTGATGCTACACATTCCTTTGATAAAGCACTGGAGGCCAAAAAGTCCCCCTGGCACGAGACTGGCCCCTGGGATGGTGAAGACAGGACGGGAGGGGTGCCAGCTGGTGTCTCACCCACTGGAGATGCACCTTGGCTCCTGTGCGCTGTGGTGCCTTCTGGGGAGAATGCTGCATCCCACAGCTGTGCAGCGACCCTTCATTTAAAGCAGGTGTACCATGGCCTTGATCTAAGGGGCAGATGTTCCAAGCTCTCCCCCAGGAGCTAAAAGGTTGGGTGTGGGAAAAGCAGGAAGCTAGCCAGGCAGGGTAGCTTTTTGGATTATTTGGATTATTTCTCAGACAAAATGTTAAACAAAAGCTCATTTTGAATATGTCATCAATCTCTTATGTCAAAATTTAAAGCAATCTTACTGCTGTATGAAAATCAGGAGTTTTTCTTCTGAGTTTCTGCTTTAAACAAAGGTTTACGGGCGCCTGGGTGGCGCAGTCGGTTAAGCGTCCGACTTCAGCCAGGTCACGATCTCACGGTCCGTGAGTTCGAGCCCCGCGTCAGGCTCTGGGCTGATGGCTCAGAGCCTGGAGCCTGTTTCCGATTCTGTGTCTCCCTCTCTCTCTGCCCCTCCCCCGTTCATGCTCTGCCTCTCTCTGTCCCAAAAATAAATAAATGTTGAAAAAAAAATAAAAAAAAAATAAACAAAGGATTAAAAACCTAGGTTTTGCAAGGTTTCAGCTTGTGTTTTAAAAAATTTTTGCCAATGCCTTCTTCATGGTTACCCTTCATGGCGAAGAGAGAGAACAGCAGAAAGGATCGACATGCCCATTTCACAGATAGGGAAAATAAATATACAACAGAAGAAGTGTTGTTGTTGTTTTTTTTTTTTCTGGGCACTTTCTAGTTCAGGAGTTGGTAGACTTTTTCTGTATAGGGCCAGATGGTAAATATTTTAGGCTTTGAAGGCTAGGTGATTTCTGTCACAACTACTCAAATCTAATATTATAGCTCAAGATTAGCCATAGATAATACATCAATAAATGAGCATGGCTGACTTCAGTAAAACAATATTTCTATAAACAGGTAACTGGCTTGCCAGTTCTACCCTAGTTGAGGACCAAATGGGAACTAATACTTAGACCCTGTGTATGCCCAGAGCTAAATACTCTTCTGGGTTGTGTATTGTCCGTTGAAAACAAATTCCATTTGGGTGAATAGCAGACAAGGTAACTTAGAATAGCCCTTCCAGAAAGTAGTGGACACATGAAAATGCTGGAGAAAATGTAAAAAGCATTTTTTAATGCTTTACAAAGGTAACAGATAAAGGGAGGTGAAGAGGTAAGGAAACACCATTCCAGATAAAGGGAGGTGAAGAGGCAGGAAACACCATGGTGCCCCGCGTGTATCTGCTAATCTGTTTTATCAGGCTGCGTGCTGGGGAAATGGGATACAAAACCAAGGGCCAGCACAAGATTAGGAGTCAGGCTGGGAATTGTGCATAAAGCTGGGACCTGGCAGAGTGATGTCAATGAAAAGTATAACCAGAATAAAAGATGGGACAGACAGGGAAATTTCCTGTCTTGACCTTGGATCTGATGGAAGGGTCAGAAAACCCAAATGGAGTCTAGATATATGTACTCTTGGTTTAGTCTAACGTCACCCTGGGTTGAGAATACCTCCAAGCCCTGGAAACCATTCTACTATCTTCTCTGGAGAAAACATATTAAACATAGATTTCCGGAGAGGATTTTCAAAGGCACGTGGGCTCACAATCTAAACTCACAGAGCACATGAGGATATGAACTACAATGAACACATCAGCAGAAATGGTAAATAATAGTATAGACCTGCAAATAATAGACCTGCAAAGACTGCAAATATTACCAGATTTAGAAACTAAGGTATGTCTAATATATGTAAATAAACAAAAGAAGTTATCAAAACAATGACCAAGGAATAAGAAGCTATCAGAAATGACCAAGAACATAAAAAATAAATAAATAAAACTTTTAGAAATAAAAAAACATAATAATTGAAAATGGAAACTCACAAGATTGGTTAAATAAATCAGATACAACCAAAGAGAAAATTAGTAAATGAGAAGTTTTACCTGAAGAAATTAAGCATCATACATTACAAGGAGACAAAGAAATGGAAAATATGTGAGGGGTTAAGGAAACATGGGAAAGAGTGAGAAGTTTTCACACATATTTCATTGGTATTTCAGAAATAGTAAATACAGAGAAGTGAAAGGAGGAAATATTAAAAGAAATATTAATTAAGAATGTTACAGAATTGGTGAAAGACACAAATTCTGAGTCGCAAGCCCAATCAAGCCCAAAGATAATGAATGAAAAGAAATCTACATCCAACCCCATTGTATTGAACTGAAGAGCAGGCTTCCAGAGAGTGATGGATTTTCCAAGAGGGTTGAAAGAGACTTCTTAGCAACAATTCAACCCAGAAGAATACCTCCAGGTGCTAATTCTTTATTTGCTTGTTCCATGCATATTCTTTCTCCCTCTCATTGACTGTAAGCTTCTTGAGGGCAGAGACTGGTTGCTTACTGCTGTATCCTCAGTTCCAGGAAGGTACCCAGCAGATAGAAAGTTCTCAGTAGAAACTTATTGATGGGTAAATGATGAAATGGTAAATCTAGCTCTTTTCTCCAGTGAGGCGAGAGATGGAAAGATGTGCATAAAAGTTTTGTGTTTCAATTCTGACCAGTCAAAAAGTTTCTCTGTTGCTGGACCTCTGCATTTTTATTTCTTTGGGAAGAGCACTTCCCACCTCTTCAGGACCTCTCCCTTGTCCCTACCTTCTTTAGCCAGAGCTTGGTATTGTTCTGTCAGATAGAGGAGCGAGGTCATACACCGACTCTGGCCTGCCTTATATCCTTATCAGCGTCCTGGTGTGGCCTTGAACAGGCGGCCCCTTGGAGTCCTGCTGGCTGTACATAGAGGATGGGGATAAAAGTGACCTTAGGCACCATCCAACCTGGCATCTCCAAAAGGTACACCCCAGAATGCTAAAAATGTGCTCTGCAAAATTGGTTTAGATGTTCAAGTAACTTAGGAAAACTCTGGAGTAAGAAGGTTTCCTTACTGCCGTATTTCTCAGAGCCATTCTCAGAGCATAATGGTGCTGTTAAATAAATAAACATTAACACTCTCTGGGGAGTTGAATGTTAATTTCTGTAGCAGAAATTTCTCCTCTAGAAATGTACTTAAAGATACCATATCCTTTGTAGAAGAGCAAAAATGTAAGTTAAAGGATAACATTGCTCACCATGGAAACATCCGGTAAGCACTTAAATATCTATACGGGGAGAGTGATAAATAAAAAGTGTTCATCCATGTAATGAAGCACCATGTGATCGTTACACAGAATGAAGGATGAGGTGGCGTGGTAATAGGCACTGGTATGAAAAGAGCTCAAAGATAACATTAAGTGAAGAAAGGAAGGTACAGAATAGGAGGTACTACTGTGTGATCCTATTTGTGAAAAGAAAAGGATGGGGGGACGCGCGCGCACACACACACACACAATCTGATAAGATATATCAGAGATTGTCATTAATAGTTATTTATAGGGTATGGGCAGGGATGGAGAAGGAGAAGGCCTTTTTTATACCAGTTTTTAAACCATGTGTCCGTATAACTTTGATATTAAACTCTAGCATTTTTAACAATTGATTGGCAGCATTTTTAACAATCGGTGAGCAGGTGTAGCCTGTCGCCCATTGCCTTGTGTCCCAGTGTTCTTCCCCACCAGCCTACTACACTTTCCCCCAAGATCCTTCTGCACACCATATTTGAGCATTCAACTGGATTTACCCTTGCAAGAAGAACTGAGTGCATTATTTCAGATTTCCGCCCCCTTTTCTGGGCCCAGACTCATCTCCTTTGGCTTTCAGCTGGTTTTTATTGAGCCCCTACTGCAGGCCAGGCCTGTTTCCTGAAAACTGGGTTTTGGTTAACGTTTCTTTCCCTTGCTCACGAAATCTGCCAGTCACTGTGCTGGCTCTTCCCAGTGTATTCATTCAGGCTCGCCATTGCATTACCCCAAGAGTTCTTTTCAGTGCTTCCTGACCATGACCCTGAGAATATTGTTGTTTTGTGAGAAGTCTGCAGAATGCAGTTTAGGAAATGCTGGCATGGTGTGAACAGGTCCCACTGTTTATGCTTCTCTGGGAAGGTGGCCTGCCTCCCCATATTACGGATGATCTGGAATGGGTAAAACCTTGATCTGAAAGTGAAATTGTTGAGTGTGCTAGCATGTTCTGAATTTTCAGATCTTGTTTTGAGAGGTAGAAGTTTGGCCTCTTTTATAAAATACATCAAAATGCTTTTATAGAGGACCGGACAGCTGATACGAAGAGCAGGGCACTGACTCCGTTCCTCTGCATACTTTGATCATGTTCCCAACTTTCAATGAGAATGGAGAGCAAAAAACCCAGCCCGGGGCCCCAGCCTTGGACCCACCTCCAGCATATCCTCCGAGTGGATGCTATGACACATGGCTGCTCGGTGTTGGCCAATCACCAGGGGTTGTTTCTGGAATCCCAACATGGGGAGTCAATTTACTATTACTTTAAAGGTATGTGTTGCCATTCTAGTTTGGGCAAAACGTTTGCCATTCTTCTTTTGGATAATATCCAAGTTTTTCTCTTTTCCATGGTGGGAAGTGGTGCTTTCTTGCTGACAGTGGAGGGCATCTATCTGTAATACTCTCCTCATAGGCACACGAAACTGCCAACATGCATTTGAAGAGAACAACAATTATTCAAATAATTTGAATGAATACATATTTTAAACTCTTTTCAAAAGACTTTACCTGCTGGTAAATATCTCGTGTACTTATAATAATTAGGCTGCATCTGCTTTGTCTCTTTTTCAGCCAGTTTTTAGTCAATTAAAGTCTCAGACATTTACTTTCTCTCCAAAATGGAGGCCTCGTGGCTGACCCAAACCCCAATTCCTGGCCAGCGAAAATTGGGTCCAGTGCCTCCACAAATTGTCCCAACACAGGCCTAGGTGGAAGGGAGGATCGAGTTCCAACATGGCCTGGGTGTGCCCTGGGACTTCAGGCAAACAATTTAGCTCTGTTGGGATTTGGTTCTTCTAGAAATCTAGGCTTACTAATACCTCTGTGGATTAACTGCTGTAACCCATATGAATACACATATGGCCGTTAGGGTACTTGCTCTGTAAATTGTCATTTCCTTCCTTCCTCCCCAGTGTGCTTACACATAACAACCCCAAGATAATGAGAGTCTTCTCCACTGCCTCCCTTCCTAGCCCCCCAGAGAAAGCCAGTGGACTACAGACTAAAGGGGGCCAAGATCCTCATTGATGATGGCAGTGCTAGAAGTTGTTCTGGTGGACTCTGTCTGATCTGTGCCAGCCTTAAATCCTTCTACTTCCCCATTACCTGGGCTGCTGATTATCCAAAGACGTGTCTACATCTGCAGGGCAGGGAAGAAGAGGAACGGTCTCATTGCAACTGAAGTTATTTTCGTGGTGTGCTTATGAAGAGGAAACTACAGGTTCAAATTATAATAGAACTTGAAGGAAGTTTTCAGTGTCTGGGGGAAAACTGTGACAGAAGGTGCCATTTAAAACTTATGAATAATGTACGAGCCAAAGGAAATTCATAGTTAGAGGAGACCAAACCTGTCTGTCTAAAGAGAATTGCAGTAAAAGCCAAAGATGCCAGCCCCATAGCTTTTGTTCAACAAATGAGCTTAATATGACAGCTAAATTTAGAATACCTTCTGCATGGAGTGTTCCTGGCGTGGGTTCTGTCTTACATTTCAGAAGCCTTGCATTTTATCATCAAAATGAACACCTGGGAGCATTTTAAATGCTCTTTTACACTCAGTTCTGTAGGATCTCCAAGTACTTGGTGCATTTACCACATAGGCTTCTCATGGATGTCTAGATGTGTATGATGAGAGGCAGACAGTACCTCGTCAGTAGCAGCAACTTTCTGATTGTGTAGGATTGGAAATTAAGAGCTCATGATGAAGTCATATTAGCTGTTCCAACTGTTTTTTTTTTTTTAAACAGGTTTATTTTACTTTAATTGGTTAAGGTTTGTTTATTTGTTTGTTTGTTTGTTTTGGTAATCTCTATACCCAATGTGGGGCTTGAACTCGCAACCCTGAGATCCAGAGTTGCATGCTCTTCCAAGTGAGCCAGCCGGGCACCCCATAAAATCGCTTTGTGGAGATACAATGCTCACACTATAAAATTTGCCCATTTAAATTATACAATTCAGTGCTTTTTAGTATATTCGGGGTTGTGCATCCATCACCACAATCTGATTTTACAAAATTGTTGTCAAAAGAAACCCTGTGCCCATTAGCAGTCATTTCCAGTTACCCTTTAATCTCAACTTTAGGCAAGAATTAGTCTACTTTCTCTTACACATTTGCCTACTATGGCATTTCATATACTAAGGAGATAATACAAGATGTAGTCTTTTGTGAGTGATGTCATTCCCTTAGCATAATGTTTTTCAGATTTATTTATGTCACAGTATGTGTCAAAGCTTCATTCCTTTTTATATTCCAAATAATATTCCCTTGTGCGGATTATACCATATTTTATTTATCCATTCATCAATTGATGGATATTGAGTAGCTTCCACTTCTTGGCTATTGTGAATAATGCTTCTATCAACAGTCATGCACATGTTTTTGTGTTCATGTATGTTTTCATTTCTCTACATTTCTCTACTTAGTGGAATTACTAAGTCATATATGTTTAACTATGTATTTAACTATATGTAACCGTATGTTTAACACTTTGAGGGACTGCCAGACTTTTTTCCAAAGTGGCTACACAATTATACATTCCCACCAGCTGTATATAAGGGCTCCAATTTCTCCACATCCTCATCATCACTTGTTATTGTCTATCTTTTTTATTATAACCATTTAGTGGGTGTGAAGTGGTATCTTATCAAGGTTTTGATGTGCATTTCTCTAACAGCTAATGATATTGAGCAGCTTTCTCTGTGGTTATTGGCCATCTGTGTATGTTATTTGGGGAAATGTCTGTGCAGATTCTGTACCCGTTTAAAAAAATGCATTATTGATATTTTTACTAGTGAGTTTCAAAAGTTCTTTATGTATGCTGGATAAATTTCCTTGTCAGATATATCATTTGAAAATCTTCTCTCCCACTTTGTGGGTTGTCTTTTCACTCTCTTGATGATGTCCTTTGAAGTACAACATTTTAAATTTATTAAAAAAATTTTAATGTTTGTTCATTCTTGAGAGAGAGAGAGACAGAGAGAGACAGAGACAGAGCACAAGTGAGGGGAGGAGCAGAGAGAAGGAGACACAGAATCCGAAGCAGGTTTTAGGCTCCCAGCTGTCAGCACAGAGCCTGACGTGGACTCACATTCACAAACCGTGAGATCATGACCTGAGCCAAAGTCGGATCCGTAACCGACTGAGCCACCCAGGCGCCCCCAAATTTTTAATTTTGATAAAGCCCAGCTTATCTGTATATTCTTTTGTTGCTTTTGCTTTTACTATCATATCTAAGAAACTATTGTCTAAACCAAGGTCATAAAGATTTACTTTGGTGCTCTCTTCTAAGAGTGTTACCATTTTAGTTCCTAGATTCATTTTGAATTAATTTTTGTGTATGGTGTCCAGTAGGACTCCAACCCCAATCTTTTGCATGGGGATATCCAGTTGTCCCAATAGTATTTGTTGAAAGACTATTCTTTACTGTTGATTTGGCTTGGCATGCTTGTTGAAAAATCAATGGACACAAATGTAAAGGTTTATTTTTTGATTTTCAATTCTATTCCATTAATCTATATGTCTATCCCATGCCAGTACCCCACTGTCTTGATTATTGTGGCTATGCAGTGGTTTTCAAATGAGTAGTGTGCGTCCCACAACATTACTTTTCTTTTCAGCATTGGTTCGGCTATTCTGGGTCCCTTGTATTTCCATGTGAATTTTAGGAGCATCATGTCAATTTCTGGGGGGGAAAGGCAACTTGGATTCTGATGGGGATTTCACTGAATCTGTAGATCAATTTGGGCAGTATTGTTACCGTAATGATATTAAATATTCCAACCCATGAATATGGGATGTCTTTTCATTTATTTAATTTCTTTCAATCATATTTTATAGTTTTCAGTGTATAATTTTGTTAAATTTTTTCCTAAGTATTTTATTCTTTTTGGTGCTTTTATGAGTGGAATTATTTTTTTAATTTCATTTTGGATTATTCATTGTTAGCGTATAGAAATATGATTAATTTTGTATATTAATCTTGTATCCTGCAACATTGCTGAATTTATTATTTCTAACAGATTTTTAATAGATTCCTTAGGATTTTCTATATACAAAATCATGACATCTGCAAACAGAGATAGTTTTACACCTTCCTTTCCAATCTGGATACCTTAAGGACAATTATAAAATGCTCCTCCTCTATATCCCTAGTAACATTTTTGGTTTTAAGACTGTTTTCTGATATTAATATATGCACTCCAGCTCTTACGGTTGCTGTTTGCATAGCGTATCTTTTTCTGTCTTTTTTACTTTAAACTTATTTGTGTCTTTGAATCTAAAGTGTCTGTTATAGAGAGTGTATTGTTAAATCTTGGTTTTTTTTAATCTGGTATGATAATTTCTGCCTTTTTACTGGATGCTTAATCCATTTGAATTTAATGTTACTGATAATGTTGGATTTACGTTTGTCATTTTGCTTTTTGTTTTCCATGTCTTTTTGTTCTTCTGTTCCTCCCTTACTGCCTCCTTTTTCATTAAATGAACATTTTCTAGTGCAACATTTTAATTCCTACAATTTTATTATTTTTTAAAAATTTTATTATTAATTTTTAAGTAGGCTCCATGCCCAGAATGGAGCCCGATGCAGGGCTTGAACTCATGATCCCGAGATCAAGACCTGAGCTGAGATCAAGAGTCGGACGCTTAACTGACTGACCACCCAGGGCACCCCTTAATTCCTTCAATTATTTTTAACACTATATTTTTTTGTGTTATTTTCTTAGTGGTTGTTCTATAGTTTATGACGTACATGTTAACTTATTGGAGTCTACTTCTGATTTATAGTGACTTAATTCCAGTGAGGTATAGAAACTTTATTTCTGTAGAGCTCTATGCCTTTCTTCCCTTTTTGTTTTATTATTCTTACACGCGTTACAAACTCAACAATACACTGTTATCGTTATTTTGTATAATTTTATTTCTTTGATTGAGGGAAGGGAATAAATGAGAGCAAGTGTACATTTATAGAGTTTGTTATATTAAACTTCTTATTTACCATTTCTGGATCTCTTGATACGGATTTTAAGCCCTTGTTGGCATCGGTTCTTTACTGTAATACAACTTGTTCCCACCTACTTTTTTGTGCGGTTATTGTCAAATAAATTACATTCCTATATGTTATAGTCCTCATAACACAATTACATTCATAATGCTCTGTTCACAATTTTTTGTTTTTGTTTTTCATACTTATTTTTTGTTCAGGGTTTAGGCTTTTTTATTTTTTTATTCATATTTAGAATTTTTTGATTTTAATTTTTTGGGGGTATAATTGACAATGTTACATTAGTTTCAGGTGTACAACATAGTGATTCAGCATCTCTATAACATTATTCTATGCTCACAAGTTAACCTACCATCTGTCACCATAGAATGCTATTACAGTATCACTGGCTATATTCCTTGTACTGTAGCTTTTATGCCCATGACTTATTCATTCCATAACTGGAAGCCTATGTTTCCTACTCCCCTTAAAATCCATTTTGCCCATCCCTCTGGCACCTATCCTTCCCACCTTCCCTCTGGCAACTATCGGTTTGCCCTTTCTATTTATAGGTCTGATTTCTCCTTTCTGTTTGTTTGTTGGTTCCTATTCAATCGTTTTATTTTTTTAGATTTTTTTTAAAGCGTATTTATTTATTTTCTGAGAGAGAGAGAGAGAGAGAGAGAACCATCAAGGGAGGGGCAGAGAGAGAGAGGGGGACAGAGTGGGCTCTGTGCTGACAGCAGAGAGCCCGATGGAAGGCTCAGACCCACAAACTGTGAGATCATGACCTGAGCTGACGTCAGACGATTACCCGATGGCGCCACCCCGGTGCCCCCATATTCAAAAGTTTTTTTTTTAAATCAGTTCAATGAAGAAAGGAGAAGAAATATCCAATTATCTTATACAATTGCCTACATAATTACTTTACCGGTGCCGCTTGTTTTTTGTATGTAGATTTAAGTTACTCTCTGGTGTAACTTGTTTTCACCCTGAGGAACTTCCTTTAGTATTTCTTATAAGGTGAGTCTGCTAGCAATCGATTCTAAGTTTTTGTTGATTTGGGAATGTCTGTATTTTGCTTTAATTTCTCTGAAAGATAATTTTGTGGGATATAAGATTCTTTGTTTGTTTGTTTCAGCACTATAAACTGCCTTTGGGCCTCCATTGTGTCTGATGAGAGGTCGGCTGTTAATCTTAGTGGTATTCCTGTGTATGTGATGAGGCATTTTTCTCTTGCTTTGTTAAGAGTTTTCTTTGTCTTTGTCTTCAACATGTCTACTGTGCGTCTGGGTGTGGATCTCTTAGATCTCTCCTACTTATAAGTTCATTGAGTCCCTTGGATGTACAGATTATCTTTTTTATCAGCTTTGGTTAGGTTTTTTGCCATTATTTCTTCAAATATTTTTTTCTGCTCCCTCCTCCTTCCTTTATGTGTATGCTGGTAAACTTCATGGCTTCTCTCATTACTCCATTCTATGTTTACTTTTCTTTGTTCCTTTATCTGTTTTTCTGATTGCATAATCTCTAGATTTATGTTTAAACTCACTGATTCTTCCTTCCACCAGCTCATACCTACTGTTGAGCTTCTCTGGTGAGAATTTTCACTTAAATTATTTATTTTTCAACTCCAGAGTTTTCGTTTGTTTCTTTTTCAGTGATATTCTCTATCTGACTGAACATTCTCATCATACTTCTCTTTAACTTCTTTTTAAATTTTTTTCCAAGTTTTTATTTAAATTATAGTTGGTTATAATACAGTGTAATATTAGTTTCAGGTGTAGAATTTAGTGATTCAACACTTACATACAACACTGGGTGCTCATCACGAGGGCCCTCTTTAATCCCCATCACTGATTTAACCCATCCGCCTTCACACCTCCCCTCCAGTAACAATCAGTATTTTCTCTATATTTGGAAGTTTGGTTTTGGTTTGCCCCTGCCCTCCCTTGTTCATTTGTTTTGTTACTTACATTCCATATATGAGCGAAAACATATGATTTTTGTCTTTCTCTAAATGACTTATTTTGCTTCATATAATAATCTCTAGCTCCATCCACGTCATTTAAAATGACAAGATTTCATTCTTTCATTATGGCTGAGTGATGTTCCATTGTATAGGTATATATCACATCTTCCTCTCTCTTTTTTTAAAATTCCAAGGTACTTGATTTTTTTGTAATTTTATTTTTTATTTTTAAAAATTTACATCCAAATTAGTTAGCATATAGTGCAACAATGATTTCAGGAGTAGATTCCTTAGTGCCCCTTCCCCATTTAGCCCATCTCCCCTCCCACAACCCCTCCCATAACCCTCAGTTTGTTCTCCATATTTATGAGTCTCTTCTGTTTTGTCCCCCTCCTTGTTTGTATATTATTTTTGTTTCCCTTCCCTTATGTTCATCTGTTTTGTCTCTTAAAGTCCTCATAGGAGTGAAGTCATGTGATTTTTGTCTTTCTCTGACTGACTAATTTCACTTAGCATAATCCCCTCCAGTTCCATCCACGTAGTTGCAAATGGCAAGATTTCATTCTTTTTGATTGCCGAGTAATCCTCCATTGTGTATATATACCACATCTTCTTTATCCATTCATCCATCGATGGACATTTGGGCTCTTTCCATACTTTGGCTATTGTCGATAGTGCTGCTATAAACATGGGGGTGCATGTGTCCCTTCGAAACAGCACACCTGTATCCCCTGGATAAATGCCTAGTAGTGCAGTTGCTGGGTCGTAGGGTAGTTCTGTTTTTAGTTTTTTGAGGACCCTCCATACTGTTTTCCAGAGTGGCTGCACCAGCTTGCATTCCCATCTTTAACTCTTTAAACATTATGTCATTTCGTTTTTTTAAACACGCTTATAGTAACTGCTTTGAATTCTTTGTTTACTAAGTTCAGTATCTGGGTTGCCTCAAAGGCAGTTTTTATTACCTGCTTCTTTCCTGTGTCTGAGTCACACTTCTTTGTTTCTTTGCGAGTTTTGTCATTTTTTTTTTTTTTTGAAAACTGGACATTTTAGATAAATATTGTAGCAACTCTGAATATTGATCCCCCCCTTCTGGGATTTGTTGTTGTTTGTTTATTCATTTGTTTATGATGTGGCTAGACTGTTTCAGTGAAATCTGTTCTCCAGTGTGCGGTCTCTGATGTCACTCTGGAGAGGGTGCAGCCTTGAGCATGTGACTGTCTCCCCGATGCCTTGGATGACTGTGGTTTTAGCTGAGCTCTGTTTAACTGTCTCCTTTTCTCGTCTCCCCCATAAGCTTTTGGATTATCTGTCTCTGTTGGTATCATAGCAGTTATTAGCCCCAATTAATCACCAGCTGATTGCTATATTGTATTCAGTAACGACCTGGGGCATATTTTATGCCACAGTCTGTTCCAGTTAAAGTCAGGCTTCTTTGCAGAAACAAAGTGTTGTCAGTCTTTGAGGCTGCTCCAGGCACAGAGGTTCTTAGCTGTTCCTTTCCCTGATTCTTTCTGTTAACCTTCTTGCTGATCTACCATCTCGCTGAGCTAATCATCTTTTTGCCTGTTGCCAAAAGAGTTACGGAACTAAGAGCAACTCTGAATCGCCCACCTCCCAGATCTCCATTGTTTTAAACAACACTCATGGGCGTGGTCTTCCCCATGCTTTTTTTCCAAATAAACTTAGAGTCTGTAGGCCAAGCTGCAGAGCTCTCCGTTCTTGTGACCTGCTTCTCTTTCGCATCAGAACCTCTGTACCACTACATCAGAGCTGGGGGTAAGGCAATGACTTGCTTTCCCCAAAGTGACAACCCTGCAAGCGGGACTCTGGACAGGAATGGTGGCCCCTTGTCTTCTCGGTTTATCCTTCTTGGCATGAGACCTCCTCCCTGAAGTAAGCTGGGGCAGGGATGTTCCGGATCCAGTGTTCCTGGCCTGCTCTGTTTGGAGTAGAGTTTCTGCCCTGTGAAGGGGGGCTGAGTGGAGAAAGGGAACCCCAGTCCTCTTGGCTGTACCTGTCTGGAATAGAGCTCCTGTAACATGGAGCTGGAGGTGAAGGGGTGAAGGGAATTAGAGATGCCACTGGCCTGCAGGAAGTCATAGCCCTAAACTGTAAGCCAGAAGGAGAAGCTTCCCCATATTCTCGGCGGCACCTGCCCAGGGTACAGTTTCCATCACATTGAGCTCTTGGAGGATGGGGGGTGAAGGGGATATGAGTGGGTCGTGGTTCAAGTGAGATTTAAGTTTAGACATTCTTGAATAGATGTTTCTCCATTTGCTTAACACCCTTAGGAGAGTGTCCAGAGACTTGAAGTGCTGTTTTAGACATAATTTTTTATTGACTAAGTGAAAAGCATTTGAATATCAGTACCATTCTGTGCAGGTCAGCAAAAATAGTGGAGTCCAGCTAGGGATGAAAATTGGGTTTCCTTTTTGGGCAAAGTTTAGATGTGTGCTGTTATCTCAGGTTCAGTCCTGAAGGAAGTGGTACAAGAACGTGACCTCTTGGCTTCTGGCAGGGTCTCTGTGGTCCAGCCTCCACCAGCCTCCCTGAACCTCTTTGGAACACACTCACCCAGGCCGTCACCTTGTAGTGCATTTTTTGTCATCCCATGTTTTGGGTAATTTCCAACTTCCTAAGATCATACATAGAAACTCAAATGACCTCGTAGAAGTTTATTTTGGGGCAGTTTCCCTGCAAAGCGGACGAATTATTCTTGTCACAGGCATAATAAATTGTTAATTTTGGAAACGTGCTTTTGTAAAGAAAACAACCGTCAGGTCATTTTCTTTTTAATGTCAATGATGTGTAAAGATGCATCAGTACAGAGAAATGAGATAAGCTTGTCATAACCTGGATGACAGCATTGCCCTTGGGGAATGCCCGGGGAAGATGAGAGCCAGGTTAGACAGATTAGACAGGCATTTCTGGGCAAAGTATGGCAGAGAAACCTGGGTGGTGAAGGAAGAGTGTCCGGAAATGAAATCCTGGGGAATCTACTGATGTAATTGCACCACGCGGGTCTCTCTGTGGCTAAAGGCAGCAAACTAATAGTGGGTTTCGGGAAAACTCCAGCCGAGGGACCTTTTCATTGCTGTGTTCTAGGCCTTAATGACAGATGTGTTCATCCTACACCTGACGTACGGATTCTGGACATAAACGAGGCCCAATAACTGAGTAGATAGAAACTGTTAGATGGAGGATGAACTCTTTAGGTTTTGCTGGGATGGGTGGTTATTATAGCATAGACTCACTCAAAGAGATTTTTTTCTTCTTAAATAAATATTCCTTGAAAGGCACCTATTTTGTTGCCAACGGAATAGCAAAGTTTGTTTTTACCTATCATTTCAATTTTAGAAACAAAGATGAAAAAGGATGCCTGGAATACGCGGTGTTTAGAGGGGCTCAGGGCTTGCATTAATTTCCTGGCAGATTAGAGAATAAAGTGGGAGAGAGGTTAAAGCAAGGACTTGTCTGCCAAGTCAGTTGGAAGGAGGAAGATCAAGGGAATTGTCTGGGATGAGGGAATGGCTATTTTAAGCATACATGAACAAAAGTCAGTTCACCTTCATAGATCCTTCTTGGGTCTACCTAGTGGCACTTGCTACAGTTAACTATGTTGGTAGATTTATTCCTGTATCCCACTGGGGTAGACCTACATCTCTCATCTCTGCCTATTTCTCACATTGAAATAAGCCACAAAATTACATAGACGAAAGGAAAAGGTGACTCATACGTTTGTGCAGTTTGACAAACCTTCCAAATAGAAAAAAGTAATCCCCAAAGTATTAAGGTGGTTATATAAAAATGTAAAGATGTACATATTTCAAAAGCAATGCTAAAAACAGGACATGGTAGAAAAATAGCTAAATAAATAGCACTGACAGTGGTTTAATTTCCTTAATATATAAAGAACCTCTATAAATAAATAAGAAAAAATACTAGCATCACAGTCTATAAATGGGTACATGGTATATAACATTTTGAAGAAGACCTAACTATAGACAGTAAATATATGAGCAAATTAATTAAATTATTAGTAATCAAAGAAAGCCCAGTAAAAGTAAGATAATTTTTTGCTTTGTTAAATTAGCAAAGACTTTGAAAGGGCAATACTCAGATCTGGAAGAAATGTATAAGATGGGCAAGCTTATACACTGGGAGAAGGGATGAAAATCGGCACAATCCTTTTGGAAAGTGAGTTGGTGATACGTGGCAGGAACTATTCAAAAGGTTCACATTTTTCAATCCAGTTCCTTTTTTTTTTATAGAAAGTTACCCTATGGAAGTAATCATTAAGATGTGACTTCAAGGATATTGAATAACACAAGAAGTTGCATACAGTGAAATATTAGGTAAACAGAAAATCAGGATGTAGAACTCTCCATCTATACTACTAATCAAATATATTAATATGCTTTGGAGATATAAATTATCCCTTGATTGCAAAACACACACCTGTTCACTTTATTTTTTTCTGACATTGATGTATCTGTAATTTGGCACACATTAACCATGTAGTATTTCCTCATTTACAGATCAATTATTATTAAATTAGCAGTATATCTTTAAGAGATTTTTTATTGGAGGAAATATGACACATATTATATACTAACATCTATACATGATCTCTCTCACTGTTTCTTTACGTATATGGAAACTAAATAAATCTAATGTTATCAGTCAATTACTACACTTTTAACAGACAAACTTACTGAAATTTAAATCTAAACATGTCATGTTTAGAAATTTGCAATAGGACGTTCACTTCTGGATAAATGAGTAGATGTGCTCTTCTCTAATCTTCCCACTAAGGACAATGGAAAAGCCTGGACATCACATATGAAACAAACATAAGAAGACCTTGAAAGATGGAGACAAGAAAGCAGACCAACTAGGACCTTGAGACCTGAGGAATGACACAGTAGGGAGTTCCCTTGTTTCCTTTGGCCTCATATATCCCAAATTGCATACTGATGAAGCTGACGATCCAGAAACGCCAATGAGAACAAACAAGCAAAAGAAAAATAAAATGCCCATCCAAGTCTGCTTCCTCTGTGGTCCCACCCCACACATGCCAGCAAAGGCTAAATGCGGAGCCTAGAGTTGCATCAACTCTGCCACCATGGTGGTATCAGAGAAGGCCAAGCAGAGAGCTGGAAATTTTATTCCTTCAAGAAAGAAACAGGCCCTACCCCTGTGTTGTCAGTAGAGACCATGTGGAGAGCCCGGACATCCACCCCTACCCATCACCTCTTTCCACCTCCTGCTGTAGTGATGTAGGGGAGGCTGAATGGAAGGTTAGGACTTTCACTACTGCTCAGCAATAATGACACCGCACCTACTGCCATGTCGGTGGAGACTACATGGGGAGCTAGAACTCCCATCCCGACACAGCAACAAAAAGAGCTCGCCCATCACTTGGGTGTCAGTGGAAGCCATGTGGCGAATCTGGACTTCTACCTCCACTTGAAAGTAGTGACTCCTTTCCCCACCACAGTACTGTCAGAGAAATCCCAAAGGTTTAAGATCCAGAGTCTTGCAATATAACGTGAAAATGCAATGTATCTGTTTCATTAAAAAAACTGCGTGTCATACCAACAACCGCGAAGAGCTCAAACCAAATGACAAAAGGTAAGAAATAGTTGCCAACACTGAGATAACAAAGATGTTAGGCAGTCTGAAAAGCACTTTAAGGTAGCCATCATAAAAATGCTTGAAACATCAATTACAAGTACACTTGAAGCATGGGGGGAAGAAAAAGGAAGTCTTGACAAAGAAATAGAGTCTAAGCAAAGAGACAGAAAATATACAGGGGAACCAAGTGGAAATTTTAGAACAGAAAAATATAATAACCTAAGTAAAACACTCAGTCGATGGTCTTAACAGAATGGAAGGGACAGAGAATTGGTGAACGAGAAGATAAGGCAATGGAAATCACCCAATCTGGGAAAAAAAAAAACTGTACAAATAGATAAGAAAGAATTTTTTAAAATGTTTAAGTAATCTACAGAAAATTAGGAAAAATAAAGCAGAAATTAAAAAACAGAGGAACAACAACAAAAAAGTCAGACTTAAGCCCTAATGTATCAATAATTACATTAGGGGCACTTGGGTAGCTCAGGTTGTTAAATGTCCAACTCTTGATTTTGGCTCAGGTCATGATCTCACAGTTTGAGCCCTGTGATGGGCTCTGTGCTGATAGCATGGAGCCTGCTGAGATTGTTTGTCTCCTTCTCTCTCTGCCCCTGCCCGCTCACACATGTACACGTGCATTCTCTATCTCTCTTGCAAAATAAATAAATAAACATTAAAAAATAACTACATTAAATTTAACTAGTCTAAATAACTCAGTTAAAAAACAGAACTTGGCAAAGTAGATTTTAAAACATGACCAAACCCTATGTCATCTGTAAGAAACTCACTTCATATAAAGTCATACAGGCACACTGAATGTGAAAGAATGAAAAAAAGATACATTATGCAAAGATTAACTAAAGAAAAGCAGGAGTGGCTCTATAAATTTCATATAAAGTAGGCTTCAGAGCAAAGGAAATTATCAAGGACAAGGACATTTAATAATGATAAAAAGAGTCAATCCATCAAAAAGTTATAACAATCCTAAATGTGCACGTAAAACACAACAGGCTGAAAAATACATAAAGTAAAAGCTGATAGAACTGAAAGGAGAAATAGACCAATTCACAATTATAGTGGGAGATTTCAGCATCCTTCTTTTAACAACTCATGTGACTAGACAGGAAATCAGCAAAGGTATAGAAAAACTCTACAATACTTTCAAGCAGTAAGATCTAATCAACATTTATAAGACACTCCACCAAACAAAAGCAGAATACATTTTCTTTTCGAGTGCCTAACATTGCCAAGATAGACCATATAACATGTGCCATAAAAGAAACTGCAACAAATTTTTAAATGTTGAAGTCATACAGAGTGTTTTCTGACTGGAGTGTATTCAAACTAGGAATCTGTAACAGAAAGATAACAGGAAGGACCTCTAAAAACTTGCAAACTAAACAATAGACTTAAGTAAGTGTAGGTAAAAGTCACGTAAGTAATTAAGTAAAAGTTACTTAAGTAACTAGAATAAAAAGAAGAACTCTCAAGCACAGGTTTGTTTTTAAATTTTTTTAAACGTTTATTTATTTTTGAGACAGAGAGAGACAGAGCATGAACGGGGGAGGGTCACAGAGAGAGGGAGACACAGAATCCGAAACAGGCTCCAGGCTCTGAGCTGTCAGCACAGAGCCCGACGCGGGGCTCGAACCCACGGACCGTGAGATCATGACCTGAGCCGAAGTCAGACGCTTAACCAACCGAGCCACCCAGGCGCCCCTCAAGCACAGTTTTTAAAAAATACACTGAAGAAAGGGTGCCTGGGTGGCTCAGTTGGTTAATCATCTGACTCTTGATTTCTGCTGGGGTTATGGTCTCACTGTTGTGAGATCGAGCACTGCACTGGGCTCTGTGCTGACAGCATGGAGCCTGCTTGGGATTCTCTCTCTCCCTCTCTCTCTCTTTCCCTCCCCAGCTTGACTGTGTGTGCTCTCTCAAAATAAATAAATAAACTTTAAAAAAATACACTGAACCAGATAGAAATGAAAATACAATGTATCAAAATTTGTGGGGCGCAGCTAAGGCAATTCTGAGAGGGAAAGTTATAGCATCAAATGCATACATTGAGGAAAGTCTTAAATCAATATCTAAGCTCCACCTCAAATTAATATCTAAGCACCCCCTTTTAACCTAGAAAAAGTACAAAACTGAAAGGAGGCAGAAGGAATGAAATAATAAAATTAAGAGCAGAAATCAATGAAACTGAAGACGGAAAAATAGAGAATACCAATGAAGCAAAGAGCTGGTTCTTTGAAAAGATCAGTAAACTTGACAAACCTCTAGCAAGACTGTCAAAGAAAAAAGAGAGAACGTGCAAATTACTAATATTAGGAATGAAATGGGATATTACTACAGACACTGAAAATATGAAAAGGGTAATAAGGGCATATTAGAAACAGCTTCGTATACATGAATTTGAAAATTTTGATGAAATGGACCAATGTTTCAAAAAAACACGAAATACCATATTTATCCAATATACAAGACAATTTGAATAACTCGAGAATTATTAAGGAAATTGAATCAGTAATTTTAAAACTCCTAAAAAAAATCTTCAGGCCAGATGATTTTATTGGAGAATTCTGCCAAACATTTAAAGAAGAGTTAACAATAATTCTATATAACTCTTCTAGAAAGTGGAAGAGGAAGAAATGCTTTCCAATTCATTTTATGAAACCAGTCATATCCTGATCCCCAAAACAAATTAAGCACAAATACAGCTTTCCAATTCATTTTATGAAACCAGTCATATCCTGATCCCCAAAACAAATTAAGCACAAATACAGCACAATATTCTTCTGAATATAAACACAAGAATTCTTAGCAAAATATTAAGAAATAGAATTTAGCAATATGTAAAAAGAATTACACACCATGAGCAAATGGGATTTATTCCAGGTATATAATGCTGGATGCTGTTTTAATATTTAAAAATCCAGGTCATACAAAATGTTAACAAATAAAACTAGAAAAATCACATAATCATTATCAATTGGTGCAGAAAAAGCATTTGTAAAATTCAATATACATTCTTCACAAAAATTCTCATTCAAACAGAAATACCAAGAAATGTGCTAAAACTGATAAAGACCATCTATAAAAAAAGTACAGTCCACGTACTTACTGGTGAAAGACTGAATGCTTTCCCCCTGAGACTGGGAATAAGGCAAGAATATCTGCTCTTATCACTGTCATTCAATAGAGTGATGGAAGTTATAGCCAGTGCAATAAGACAGGAAAAGGAAATAAAAACCATACAGATTGGGAAGCAAGTAAAACAGTTGTTTCTACATTCAGATGATATGATTGTCTATATAGAAAATCTCAAAGGGGTACCTGGGTGGCCCAGTTGGTTAAATGTCTTATTCTTGATCTCAGCTTAGGTCCCGTTCTCAGGATCATGAATCCAAGCTCCACTTTTGGCTCTGTGCTGGGCATGAAGCCTACTTTAAAAAAAAAAAAAAGAAAGAAAGAAAGAAAAGAAAAAAAAGAAAATCTCAAAGTGTTTACAAAAAAGTCCTAGAACTAAGAAGTGAATTGAACAAGGTCACAGGATACAACATAAACATGCACAAATCAATTGTAGTTTTTATCTGCCAGCAATGAATGCAAGAGTACCAGAATTTAAAATATGATACCGTTTACAATTGCTTATAAAAATTGAAATACTTATGGGCAAATTTAATAGAACATGTGTAGGGCTTATATTCAGAAAACTGCAGAACACTGATGAAAGAAATCAAAGATCTAAATAAATGGAAAGACATACCATGTTTATAAATTGAAAGACTCTGCTGTTGTTTTAAGAACCTATGGGTACCCTTTACTTTAAGACTATGGATTGAGAGGGAAAGCAGAGGCAGTAGCCAGTCCTTAAGCTACTTGGGTAATGTCCCATTGCCAAGAACAGTCTAGTCCCATTGCCAAGCCAGACTAAAGCATTACTAAATGGATGCCAGCCCCTAAGGAGTACTTCACTGCTTGGTTTTCATTTTTTGACAATCAACCTCAGTGAAGGGGTTACCTGGAGAGTGCGGCAGCTCAGTATTTGTCTCCTTTCCTTCACTGAACACACATGGTGGCCTGGTTTGCTGTCTCCAGGATGACAGCAGGCTCTGGACGGCTCTTGGGGCAAGGCAGGATGCACATATACTCTGCACCTGCCATACAGTGGAGAGGAAGGCTGGCTCCCAAGGTGGTTGGCCCTCTTGCTTCCTGACTCTAACAGCTGAGGTGCTGGGGGCTTCTGCGGTATCTCTGCAGTGGTGTTGATGATGGAAGACTTTCTCTCTCTCTGTATAATTTTTTAAAATATGAAAATAATTCAATAGTGAAATTATTAGCCCACCCCAGGCAGTCTCAGCTATAATTTATGGCTCCACATCTCCCACCATTGTAATTTTGTTTTGCGTTCATTAGGATATGATTTTTTTTTAAAGAACAATCTCAAGGAATCATAGTTCTGACGACTAACATTAACCACCATGTCACTCATAGATATTGCTGAGGCTGTTATTCTGAAAAGTAAATTAATTTCCCTTGTGTGGGAACCATCTGAATAACATTCACATTCCTCTCTAGGGTGGGCTGATTGACTCTGGAAAGAACCTGCTGCTTCTATGGCAACATGATGTATTGGAAGGCTCTGCCCACCCCAACTTCTCTGGCTTTATTTTGTCCACCCTTTTGTCCTTCCCTGAAATTTGGGAAGAAGAAAATTTGGCTGGTGTTCTTGGATACATAGAAGTGTCAGGTGCTTTTAGAACGCTTCATATTGCTTTCCAGTACACACACACACACACACACACACACACACACACACACAATTTTTCTAACACAGCAGTAAACAGCTTATCTTCTTTTCTGTCAGTAATTTCATTATCTTTAATTTAAGATTGGGTGGAAGAGACTTTCCCGTTGACTCTAACTTTTTTTTTACAACAGTTTTAGTGATGCAAATACATTGGTGCTTTGTTTGGGTTAAAGGAATAAATGGGGGACTTCTTTGGGGAAATATCAAAATGATTTTTTCTAGATCAAGGCTGAGTAGAAGAGAGGGTAATTTTAGGGACTCAGGATAATGGTAATGACTATGTTGATGAAGACATGCCTTGAAGACCTACTATGTGTCAGGCGTGGTACTAAATACATATGAGCACTATCTCACTTAGTCTTTACCATCATCGTCGGCCTTACTTAATGGGCTCAACGAGTTTGTGTAACTCACTCAGGTTAACATAGCAAGTGTCAGGATCTGTATGCAAACCAGATTTGTCTGATCCAAAGCCTGGGGTTTAACCACTATTTCCTGCCTCCCCTCTGGTGATGCCTGGGGTGATGGGATGTTGACTTGGTCCCAGGATAGCCTCCCATGGGCAGCATGAGGCACTGCAAGAGGGTAAGAACAAATTCAGTGGAGAGGCAGCCAGATTCATTGGTGTTTAATTTGAAGGGGTTTGACCCTTTGTGTGTCAGATCAGATCGACTGTTGTTTGTGTAATTGAATCCTCACAGAAGAACCTGGAGTTGGCCAATCTTCAGATTCAGAGTGACCCAAGCCTTGCTCTCTACTAGACCTTCATGGTCAGGCTTATAGTGGTTATATTCCAGGATTATAAAGTTGACCAGAAGTGGCCCACTCAACGGAAATATGAGCACTGCAGGTTTACTCTGCCTTGTGTTGTCTCTTATCTGAAGGGTTGCTGGCATCTCCACTGGGGTCATCCATCCACTGGTGGGAGGAGTGGCCTGATCCTAATCCCTTATGGTTCCTGCAGCCTGCTCCACTTGGCACTTGTCTTCCAATGCGAATTTACAAGGTGGACAGTCTTTGCAGGCCCGGGTGGCAGGATGTCAATCCCCACCTGGCACTGGCCATGACTTTAGAACCACAGGCTTCCTGTTGGGGAGGGCCTTTGTATTCCTGGGCCTTTGATATGGTGTGACCTTTGAGAAAGGGGAGGAAGGAATGGCAAAGGCTCTTCCTGTCTGTGTTCTCTGGCCAAGAGAACATGGGCTCTACTGTCTGTTTATGGGTTTGGGGTGGCTGTCTCTGCCCTCTCTATGTAGACTTCGACCCTGACAACAAAGCACCCTCATTTCTTTTCATGTCGGAAATATTTTCATGTTTATAAATTGCCATCGTCATGGACTCCATCACAACCATTAAGGATCAACCATACTATTCTGTGGTGGTTGCAGTGAGAGACTGGGGAGGGGTCAGAGAAATAAAGTGTCTGGAAGGTGCGAAAGTTATTTGGGATTTCCACGGGATCGGGGGGTGCTTTAAGAACTCTTTCTTGAGGTCATTTTGCACACTTTGTGACAATCAAGGCTACTGTTAAAAAAGCATGTACTTGTATGCTACACACACACACGCGCGCGCGCCCGCGCGCACACACACACACACACACACACACCTGCATGAAAATACACACACCTTCTATCTTTCCTACAGACAGATTTAAAGATGCCATTTGAAGAATTGCAGTGAAAACATGGTGATGTAACATCTTGAGCCTGATGTTTTAATGCAGGATTGCTTTGTCAGAACCCGAGGACACGCTATTTAAATGCTCAGCTGCAAAAAAAAAAAAATTACAAGGGTTGTGTGTAGCCAGGCCCCTTCCATGATCCCAAGCTTGATCCCAGGGTGGGGTTAGTTGGGGTTGGGTGTGGTGAGGCTTGGTGCTGGGAGTCAAGGTGTCTGTTGACATTACTTGATAATAAGAAGCCGGGTTTTTACATCCTGGCTGGACAGCTGAACCAAATCTGCCGGGTTCAACCAGTGGTGTTAAAATATCCTGCTTTGTAACTTATTTTCTCTGTGGGTTTCTATGTTCAGGAGCATCCCAGAGAAGGGGAGAAAGGGATAGATGGGCTGTGGGCTCTCTGAGTGGTTGGAGGGTCTCTGTTGGGGGCCAGTGGGGCTGTAGTGGTCCATCTGTGGGGCATTCACAGGTTCACTTGAAGCCTGTCTGTGGCCGAGATTAATGAGGGAAGGTGGCCACAGGGAGTGTGGCCGGGGCCCAGGAATTTGCTCAGCTTTTGTCTGCAGAGGTCAGCACTTTGACAGTGAAGGAGGAAGGTCTTGTCCTTCCTCCCTCCGGCAGCAGGGATGCCCGTGAACCAGCTTGCACCAAGAAGTCTCAGGGTCAAGGACGAGCCCCAGCCACAAAGCTCCTCTCCTTCTTCCAATTTGACTGGATGTCACTCAGAGTATACTGATGCAATGATGCTGCAGAGCAGGAAACATGTGAAGCAATTATCTTTTTAGTAGGTCACTGGCCTCCTTTGGGAGAAGAGACCAGAGGGAGATGGGAAGGCGGGCAGCTCAGCCACCCCCAGAGGCTGCGCGCGCAGTAGCTGAGCTGGTGATTAATAGCCGTGTCACTTTCCATGAATGTTGCTTTAAGCAGCCGTGTTCAAAATGGAGTGGGAATGAAATAAAACACCCCAGAATAGATATTTCCTCTCTTCCTGATGAGTTGCTACAATCCAGAAATAGCTTTTCAAATCTGTAATTTTAAATGGCACCATTCACAGCATCCTCAGGGCCGTGGCTTTATTTTCACATGGATGTTGTCGTGTGCACACGCACATGCATCACTTTTCGTTTTTAAAGAGCACCAAAGGTTTGAGCTCAGTGACTTTGAGGTTTTCTTGGCACTGAAATAAAAATTATGATTACAGAGAAAAATACAGCCTTTACATGTGTTTTTAAGGAAAAATAGTAACCCAGCGGAGGAAAAGGACAGGAAGAGGATTGTGCCCATATAGATCATACTGGAGCAGTAAAAACGTCTGGCAGGCAGTAATTGCTGGCCAGCTGCAGGGATTACAGTCCTGTGAGCTGTGTTCAGGGCAGCCCGCCAGGATGCTGGCAACCAGAAGTCGGGCCTGGACCATCATGACCCGCAGTGCCATTGCTAGGTCTGAGAGCATAAATAGGAGGGTGACCACACAGCGGCATGGCAGGGTTCCTGCACTGACCACACCCTCTCAGAGCACAGAGACTTGAGGCGCCTTCTCTCTGCTGCCTCTGAAGGAGCCAGGCTACCAGTTTGGAGGCTGATAGTGGCAGTCATAGGGGTGACCTCTGGCCGGGTCTCTGGGCAGGAGAAGGGTCACTTGACTTTAGTATCACTTTTGTCCTGCCAAAGAACATATCTGATGGGTGAGAAGCCAGCAGGAACCCTCAGCCCAAAGCTTTGGGGACTGTCACTGTCTTGGGCCAGAGAGAGGGAGGGAGAGAGGGCGGGTGCTGTGCTTTCTCTCCCGCTCATGTCTTTCCTTCTGGTCCCTAGCAAAAAACAAAAATCAAAAACAGACAAAACAAAGCAGCGGTAGGGTGGGTTGTTGGGCATAAAAGCGGAGTGGATTCCTCATCTTATTTGCTTCTTCCATCCCTGTCCTAACTGCCCCTGGCTCCCATTTGGCACTCCAGTGTCTGACCGTTGGCCTCTTGTCGGGACATGTAGCAACTCGTGAACATTCCAAGGAGACCTGGAGGTGGGCGAGGAGTTGGGTGTGGAGCTGCTGGGGGATGGTGGGACATTTCACCTTCCTTCTCTTTCCCAAGAACGCACACTTGGCCAGCCTGGGGCATGTCAAGACGGAATAGGCTGGCCTCTTAGGTTTTATTATTGTTGGGGTCCGGTGAGGCCAACAGAGCAGGGGGTGACCGCCATTGAAAAGAAAGCTGTTAACTCACAGTTCCCAAGGGGAGGGGGGGGTGCTGTGCCACGCGGGCCATATGGGGAAGCAGCAGGGATGGTTAAGAGGCAGAGGGAGCAAGGGGGAAGCAGGGACAAGAACCTTTACTGTGGTTTCTGTGAGACGGAATGGGGGAGGCAGGGCAAGCAGGCTAAGCACGTTTAGGCTTGGCTAGTTTGAATAATCTCAGAAGGTTCTGGGGCATAGGGGCTGTCCCTAGTTGTCTGGTACCTGGCCTGGGGGGATAGCGGCCCAGAGTAAAAAAAGTCTGGTAAAGGAGGTGGCTGGGGGTGTGGGCTTTGAACTGGTTAGTTTGCATATGAAAGATGGAAACACTACTCAAGCAGAGTAGTCCTTTGTTCTCCTTAGGCACTGGCCCGCCCAAGGGCCAGTCAGCAGGGCCCCAGATGGCAGTGCAAGAAGACATGTGGTCAGTACAGGTGTCCCTCACACCAGCCTGAAAGGGAGAAGCGTTCCCAGGGGGGCAGGAATAACAGGGGAAGTGCCCAGGGCATCCTGAGGAGAAGTAGCTTCCTGCTTTGACTGGTCTGGTTTGGGTTTTGAAGGGGGCATGTCACAAATAGGAGAACGGGTCCGTGGGAGGAGAGGGCATTCGGCTAAGCCACCAGAAATATGACGTGTGGCAGCCGAATGAGATTGGCGGAGAGCCCTGCCTGGACAGAGGCCCAGGATGGGAAGTGTCTGAAGGGGCTTAGCAGGAAAACCAGTTGGGACACTCAAGCAAGGCCAAAGTGGTCTGTTGAATGCCAAGCCGAAGCATTTGGATTCCGTGCTGTGTGAGCTGTCCAGAGCTGTTCTCTTTTGCCCTCTAGTTCTGTTAATGAATTCATAGCCGCAGAGAATGCCTACGCTTGGCCGTATATCATAATCTCAGAACTTAATTAACAAGTAAGGATGCTGATGTAAATGTATTCTGGATGAAAAAAAGGAAATCCCCCGCGGCAGGGGTTGAAAACTCAGTGCCTCCCAGGCCTGCAGTGAGCGGAAAGGACCCTGGGGACCACGAGGAACAGCCATGCCCCAGACAGAGAAGTCAGCAGCTTCTGAGCTCCAGTGGAACAGATCACGGGAACGGGGTCCAGAATTGCCAGATCTTCCTAGTTTTCAAGGAAAGCTGGAAATTCAGAGTCTTGTGTAATGTCCCGAGTTTTGTGACATTGCCTGGCAAGTCTGTGGCAGCTCATTAGTGACACTCTTTACTCCCACAGAGCACAAAGAAAGGCACGGCGAGGCCTGCCACATGGGCTCCTGGTGGCCTCTTTCTGCTCTACACCTGTCACCCTAATTTTACCGTGAGGGTCAAAGAGGAAATGGGATGGTTATAAGGTATGGCCTAACCTGGGAAACTGAGGCACACCAGGTCAGGGGTCGGATCTGTCATCCGAAGACCTTCCCTGAGGTCTTGAGTCAGCCACTCTGTGGTGCTTCGTCTGCATTTCCTCACTGGCAAAATCCATTCATTCTTTCATTCATTCTTGCTGTGTGGGAGGCCAAGACAAACGCTTCACACACAAAAACAGAGGTTTTGATGGGATGCTGTCCAAAGTGGTATTGCTACTGAAATTATTTTATAGCAAAACAAAAGCTAAAAGGTGCTGCGATCAGTGGCTTCTTTTCCTGGCTGTGCGGAGAAGTTCCCTGCAGAGATGTTCTAGGAGCACATAAGGACGATGGGTGATTGACAGGGCAGGGTGAGCGGGGTACAGGGTTGGGGTCGTGGAGGTCTGCACAAGGCTGTCCTGCCCACGTCGCTTGGTCTTGTTCTCTCCGTGTCCAGGGCTGGGGGCTCAGCAGCTGGGCCGGGCCTCCTTGACCCTGGTAGATGCCCAGTACCTTAGGGGATGCCTGCACAGAGCAGGCACGCAGATGGCCCCCAGTGTCGTGTGGCAGTGTCTACCCTCAGCAGACAAACGTTTTAGCCACAGTGACCGTAGAGAAAAGATACAGTATAATCATAGCACTTAAAAATGGAAATTGAGAGAGTGGGGACAAATGGAATTTAAAATGCCCCGACATTATGATGACACCATTATTGGATCTGTGATTTCCTTGCTGGTTTTGCAGTGATCCAGCAAAAGCTGAGACGTTTCCCTGCAGGCCGTCTGGCCTCGTTTGGCACCAGGGCCTGCAGGCGTTGGGGTCCGCCGGTGTGGACGGAGGGCAGAGTTGGGTAGCGATCCTTGGACAAGCAGCTGCGGGGTGGTTAGGCCGTGCCCGGGGAGGTCTGTGCGCCTAGAAAACAAGCCTGTGCTCACAGTACTTAAGAGCGGTTCTCCCCGTGCGAGCGTCTGGTCGCCCTTACCACCCCCCCCCCACACACACACACAACAGGAACAGGTTATAAATTCTAGACCACCATATGCACTACACGATCATGGTGGTCTTTTAAGAACAAACAAAGGCAACAGGAAAGCATCAGATTATGTTTAAGAAAGTCTATCGAGTGTAAAAATTTTTAAAAACTCCCGTTTCCCTTCTCTCCTTGTGACTGATAGATACCCTCACCTCACCGGTGTCTGAAGCACGAGTTTTGCTCTGCCGGTTTGATAATATAGCATTACGTGCGCCTGTGTGTGTGTGTGTGTGTGTGTGTGTGTGTGTGTGTATGCATGTGCACGTGCGTGAGGTGTCCTTTCAAAAATCAGCGTGAAGATCAGAGATGTTCAGAGGGGAGGCTGCCGAACCCAGAGCTCTAGAGCCATCACAAGGCTGGGGAGGGAGGTGACTTCCGACAGGCCAGGCTTTTTGCAGTCTGCGGCGGAGGGATTCTGTAGGATTAGACCCTGGGTGTTGCCTGTGGGGATAATCCACCCCCCCCCCCCCCCCCCCAACGAACTGCTCTAAGGAAGGCCTCGATTCGCCGGGACACCACCGCCTTAGAGCAGCAGCTGTTCATAAAGCACAGTACTTCCGGCGGGTTGTGAACACCTTTCTGTGTGGAACTGCAGGGGGATTTAGGTGGGCTGAAAGTAATGACCTGCCTGTGAATCTGACGGGAGCAGCGGGGTTAGAGTTGCCTCCTTGTTGAGAATGTCCTTTTGAAATACATTCTAGGATATTGCTCCCGTCCTATTAATTATGTCACAAACTTAGCAAAGCTGAATAATTAATGATCGCGGGGCACCCGGAACTATAAAATGCCATGTAAATGTTAAGGAGTAAAAATTACTTTGTGTATTAATTAAACAGATAGTCTGCTTTAAAAATAGTCCATGGTGGGAAGATTAATTTCCAGAAGAGCCAAAAAGCTTTTCTGTTGGACTATCTTAAGAAACTTTTGATATCTAATTATCTCAACCACAGTTCAGGAGACCCGGGCATTCTGTATTCTGAAGTGTTTTAAAGGCAAATGGCTGCTTAGCACTTTTAGCTCTGGACATGAAGTTGCCTATTGAATTTTGATAAAATTTGTGCCTGCTTGATTCTCTCTATCCAGAGGCAGTTTGGGCCTAAAGCCAAGAAAGAAGTCAAGATCATTGAGCACCAAACACAGACCCTTCGGCTGATGCCTCACCTGGCCACAGCCTTGGCCTTGACCTTCGCCAGCAGGTGAGATGGCTCTCAGGGTTTGCTCTGTAAAAATGAGTGTGAGGTCCTGCCTGGCATTAGTAAGGAGTGAGGGGAGAGGCAGGTGGGGACTTCATTTTCTAAGTGGGGACAGGAAAGTCTGTGGCTAAAATCTGATGTTCAGGTTAAAAGTGATGTCTGAATCTTGATTGTCTGTATATCTGGGTGGATGGGATCCACAGAGGATTTGAAAAACCTTGAACCAACGTTTCTCCATTTTTTCTAAAAGAAACAGACTTGGCTGTTAAAATTTCTCTACCTCTGATAAAGGTTCTAATTTAAATTTTTCAAAAATAGGTCAAGGTTGTGTGCACATGTAGGATTGGGGAGGGGGGTCGGAGTCAGGCTACTGAATAAAATAATGGTGGTCCTGGAAGTTCACATGGAGCTTTGCATTTTATAGCAGGCTTCCATCTATGCCTCTCAGCTATTCCTCCGCAAAGCCCTGGAATGTTGCCTGGGCAGTTGTGTGTTATCACCACCTTCAGAAGGTCAGAAAATTGGGGATTTGCCTAAGATCACAGGGTCTGGGAGCAGATGCGCTGGGAATATAACTCCACACTTTGGACCTTTATCCTGTGTTCTTTCCTCCCTATGCAATCCTGCTTCTTAGGGAATTAATTTCTGAGTAATTTAGAATCCGTGTGTGTTTGAAATTTACTGCACCGATGGGTAGGCTGGTGCCAGGCTTTACAAAAGGAGGGTAATCGGGAGGGCCCTGCCAGTCTGGTGTGCAGCTAGCTTGTGGGGCTGCCTGGCTGGGAGGGGCATGAGCGGGCACACCTCTGCTCTTACTGCACTCAAGCCTGGCATTCCACGGTTCTCAAACAGCAAATCCTACAGACTGAGCTTCAGGTACCACTAAGATCGATCAATCCAAGCCACCCAGAAGAAAATAAATGTAAATCACTCACACCCAACATCTTACTTAAAATATTTTTGAGTGGTTTTTGAGATTTAATTTGCACATGGTAAAATGCACAGATTTTAGGGTATAGTTCAATGACAAGCATATACCCTTGTGTAATGAATGCTCAAACCAAATATGAAACATTTCCCTCTTTGGGGCACCTGGGTGGCTCGCTCAATCAGTTAAGCATCCAGCTTCACTCAGGTCATGATCTCACAGCTGGTGGGTTCGAGTCCCACGTCAGGCTCTGTGCTGACAGCTCAGCCTGGAGCCTGCTTCGCATTACGTGTCTCCCTCGCTCTCTGCCTCTCCCCCACTCACTTTCTGTCTCTGTCTCTGTCTCTCTCTCAAAAATAAATAAACATTAACGTTTTTTTTAATTAAAAAATTAAAAAAAAAATTTCCCTCTTTGCAGTTGGCCCTCACCTCGAGAGACAACCACCTTTCTGAGTTCCACTCCCAGAGCTTAATTTTGTCAGTTCTTAAGCTTCCTGTAAATGGAAACATACAGTATATATTTTTTGCGTGTGTCCAGTTTATTTCATTCAACACAATGTCTTAATGTTCCTCAATGTTGTTGATAGTTTATTAATTTTTAGTGCTGAGTAGTAACATTAAATAAATAAACCACAATTTTTTAATACATTCTCCCAGGGCTGGACATTTGGGTTGTGTCTAATCTTTTAGCTACTGTGAATAAGACACCAGTGAATATTCTCATCCAAGGTTTTCATTTTTCTTAGGGTATTTACTTGCAGGGTAATTGCATATGTGTATGTCTAAATTTATAGAAACTGCCATTTTTCAGAGAGGTAGTACCATTTTATATTCATTTCAGCAATGCATGAGAGTCCTGGTTACTCTATTCTGAGATAAAAACTGGTGTCTCAAAACTGTTGCAAAAAAAAAATCAGGTTGTATGAGTCATCTAAGTCTCTTCTTTTTCAAAATTTTCTTGGCTGTTTTGACTTGTCTGGGCACTTTGTATTTCTGTATACAATTTTGGATCTGCTTACCAGGTTTTTAGTTTTTGTTGTTTTGTTTTTTTGAACACAAAGCCTGATTGGATTTATTTGAGATTGCATGGAATCTATTTTTTTTTATTAAATATAATTTGTCAAATTGGTTTCCATACAAGACCCAGTGCTCATCCCAACAGGTGTCCTCCTCAATGCCCATCACCCACTTTCCCCTCTCTCCCACTCCCCATCAATCCTCAGTTTGTTCTCAGTATTTAAGAGTCTCTTATGGTTTGCCTCCCTCCCTCTCTGTAACTTTTTTTTTTGCCCCCCTCCCCCATGGTCTTCTGTTAAATTTCTCAGGATCCACATATGAGTGAAAACATATGGTACCTGTCTTTCTCTGACTGACTTATTTCACTTAGCATAATACCCTCCAGTTCCATCTATGTTGCTACAAATGGACAGATTCCATTCTTTCTCATCGCCAAGTAGTATCCCATTGTATATATAAACCACATCTTCTCTATCCATTCGTCAGTTGATGGACATTTAAGCTTTTTCCATAATTTGGCTATTATTGAAAGTGCTGCTATAAACATTGGGGTACATATGCCCCTTGCATGGAATCTATTAAGCAATTTGGGCAGTACTGGGTCTTTCAAATCTAAGAAGATGGTTTATCTCTCTTTATATAGGAATTTAATTTTTCTTAATGTTTTATAATTTACAGTGTAGAGGTCTTTCACATTTTTTACTAAATTTATTCAAATAGAATTGCTTTTAAAATTTGGGGCGCCTGGGTGGCGCAGTCGGTTAAGCGTCCGACTTCAGCCAGGTCACGATCTCGCGGTCCGTGAGTTCGAGCCCCGCGTCAGGCTCTGGGCTGATGGCTCAGAGCCTGGAGCCTGTTTCCGATTCTGTGTCTCCCTCTCTCTCTGCCCCTCCCCCATTCATGCTCTGTCTCTCTCTGTCCCAAAAATAAATAAATGTTGAAAAAAAAAAAAAATTTAAAATTTAATTACCAGGGGCGCCTGGGTGGCGCAGTCGGTTAAGCGTCCGACTTCAGCCAGGTCACGATCTCGCGGTCCGTGAGTTCGAGCCCCGCGTCAGGCTCTGGGCTGATGGCTCAGAGCCTGGAGCCTGTTTCCGATTCTGTGTCTCCCTCTCTCTCTGCCCCTCCCCCGTTCATGCTCTGTCTCTCTCTGTCCCAAAAATAAATAAACGTTGAAAAAAAAAATTTTTTTTTAAAAATAAAATTTAATTACCAAATGTTTCTTAATGTCATGTAGAAATATAATTGAATTTTTTATATTAACCTCTTATATTCTCACTGAATTCACTTAGTAGATTTAGTAGTTTCATTATAGACTCTTTAGGATTTTCTATATATATCATCATGTCACATGTACATGAAGAGAATTTTATTTCTTCCTTGCCAACATTTATGCCTTTTAAAAATTCTTTTTCTTGTCTTATTGGACTGGCGAAAACCTACAGTAAAATAGTGAATAACAACGGTGAGAGTGGACATTCTTATTTTGTTCCTGATTTTGGAAGAAAAGTATTCCATATTTCCCTATTAAGTGTGAACATTCACTGAAGAGTTTTTGTGGGGTGCCTTTTATTAGACTGAGGAAGTTCCTTTCTACTCCTAGTTGGCTGGATATTTTTATCATGAATATTGGATTTTGACTTAATTTTTCTATTTAGCTGATCATATGAGATTTCTTCATTCTATTAATGAAGTGAGTTACATTGATTACTTTTCAAAAAAAAATTTTTTTTTTCAACGTTTATTTATTTTTGGGACAGAGAGAGACAGAGCATGAACGGGGGAGGGGCAGAGAGAGAGGGAGACACAGAATCGGAAACAGGCTCCAGGCTCTGAGCCATCAGCCCAGAGCCTGATGCGGGGCTCGAACTCACGGACCGCGAGATCGTGACCTGGCTGAAGTCGGACGCTTAACCGACTGCGCCCCCCAGGCACCCCTGATTACTTTTCAAATATTGAGCTGGATTTGCATTCTTTAATTGGTCATAATGTATTATAATATTTTTATATTATTGGATTCAAATTGGTCATGTTTGGATAAGGATTTTTGTGTTTATATCTGTGAAGAATATACTTTTCTTTCCTTTGAAATGTCCTTGTTAGGTTTTGGTATAAGGGTTATGCTGTCCTCATAACATGAATAAGAAAGTGGTCCCTTCTCCTATATTTTCTCACGGAGTTTTTATAAGATTGGTATTATTTCTTCCTTAAATTTGATAGTATTTACTAAGAAGCCATCTGGGCATTTTTTTTAACACAAAGATTTTTGATTACTCTATTAATTTCTTCAACAAATATGAATCTTAAGATTACCAAGTTCTTAGGGGCGCCTGCATGGCTCAGTTGGTTAAGCATCCAAAGCTTGATTTAAGTTCAGGTCATGATATCACGGTTTGTGAGTTTGAGCCCCACATTGGGCTCTGTGTTGGCAGCATGGAGTCTGCTTGGGATTCTCTCTCTTTCTCTCCCTCTCTGCTCCTCCCTGCGTGCTCTCTCTCTCTTTCTCTGAAAGTAAATAAATTAATTTAAAAAAAAAAAAGATTACCAAGTTCTTCTGTGTTAGTTTTGTTACTTTGTGTATTTCAAGGAGTTTGTCCTTTTCTGCTAATTTGTAAACTTTGTCAATAATATTTTCTTATTATAATATTAATGTCTATAGGATCTGTAGTGATGACCTTATTCCTAATATAATTTTTGGCTTTTTGAGGGGGGTCAATTTTGCCAGCCATTTATCAGTTTTGTTAATCTTTTCAAATAATATACTTTTGTCTTGAATGCTTTTGTTATATTTTTATGCATTTTTTTGTTATTGATTTAATTTCTTGTCTTTATTATGTTCTCATTTCTATTTAGTTGGGAATTAATTTGCTCTTTTTTTCTAGCTTGTTGCTCTAAAACCTTTCTGTATAAAATAAAAGTGTATTGTTAACAAAATTTCTGCTAATTTTATTTTGTGTATTTTTAAGCTTTGTTTTTTAGCACATACAGATTTGGGGGTTATTATTTCTTCTAGAGGAAGTTAGCCTGTTATATTCATTAATATTTCTCTTCATTTCTGGTAATTTTTCTTGTCTTGAAGTCTACTTTCTTTGGTATTGATACAACCATACTGGTTTTTTATGCTTAGTGTTTATCTAAGCATATGCTTAGTGGTATATCTCTGTATATCTAAGCATATATGATATGCTTAGTGGTGTATCTCTTCCCAACCTTTTATTTTAACCTGTCATTGTATCAACCTATGTGGGTCACGGTAAGATTTTTATAAATAGCGCATGGTGAGATCTTGCTTTTTTATCCAATTTGATAATCTTTTAATTTGGGATGTTAAGTTCATTTTTAATTACTGTAGTTCCTAATATAGTTAAGTCTACTGTTTTGGTACTTGCCTTGTCCTGTCTTTTCTTGGTTTCTTCATTCCCTCTTTCTTCTTCTTGTGAATACTGTAAGTATTGTAATATGCATCCTTATCTTGCCAGTATCCACTTGAATTGGCATTATACCACTTTATATATAATGTAGACTTATAAGACTATAATTCTTTCTTTTTTAGGCGGTTATTGAGTAATTTCTTAGTTCCATATTATCTCCTATCTGCTTTTACCTGTACTTGTTTTCTTTTTCTTTTTCCCAAGAATCTGGAGTGTATTTAAGCTCCTTTAAGGGTGATTCTAGCGAGCCAACAGCGTTGAGAACCACAGGAGCTTTTTAGGGAGCTTCCTGGTGTGACCTGAAAATAAACTTGACTAACAGATAAAAGGCAGCAACATTAAATTATCATGAAAATTTACATTGGGTCAAAGTAATCTGATGATGAAACCTGATAATTTTTCACATGTATAGCAAAGGAAAATAAAATTCATCTTTGAATTTTTTGCCCAGCATTACTTGTAAGTATTACAAAGAGGCAAGAGAATCTACACATTTACTTCTCTGTCCGCTATTTACAAATCCATGGCCCGTGAAGTTAATAGATCACATAACGAAGAGCCACCATATATTCCACATTTATATGTGTATATATACACATATATACGTGCACCTTTATAACAGAAGTGTGATATGTACAACACGTTTCCTTTTTCTTCAGCTCTGTTTATTTTTTATCTTGGTTTAAACTTAATTTATCTTTATTTTATAAGCTCTGTATTGATACTATTAGTAAAAATTAAAGTTTCTCTTGATTTTAGAGAGACACCCCAAAAATGCCAAGATCAGAGAAATAGAGAGGTCACAATTCTAGCTTAAGGTTTCAAGGGGAGCAATAAAAGGTGATTAATGGAAATTAATTAATTAATAAAAAATCACGGAATCCTAAAAAAAAAAAATCACATGCCATGCATGGGTAATAGTACTGAACAGGACAGGGTCAGGTCCACACCTCATCAAGCTGTCAGTCTAATTGACCCCAAGACCTTCCAGACTTTCCTGACCTTCACCTCCTGACACACTCTGTGGTTTCTGGCCTTGCTCAGGGTCTCCATTGTGGCTCTGTTGATCCTTCATCTTGCCTTGCCTTGCCTTGCCTTGCCTCTCTCTTACTCCTCCCCCTCTCTCCCCCCCAACCCTTCTCTCTACCCACCTACTGCAGCAGGGGTTGGCCCACTGAAAATCTGGCTATTGGAATCTCCAGGAAGAAACGCTTCAACTGTGGAGGAAAAGGCTGTCTGTGTTTTAAAACAAGCCCAGAGAGAAGCTGGTGTTTTCTGTAACATATCTTGGCTTTCTTGTTTCTCTTTAGTTTATAGCCCCTGTTGTCCCTTCTCTGACTTGTGAGGAAATAGTTCAATGAAGCTGGTTGTAACATGATAAAACTTTATGCTAAGTACCTCTCCCCACTTCACACCCATTTTTTAATTAAAAAAAATTTTTTTAATGTTTTTATTTATTTTTGAGAGAGAGAGAGCAGAGAGAGAGGGAGACACAGAATCCGAAGCAGGCTCCAGGCTCTGAGCTGTCAGCACAGAGCCCGACATGGGGCTCGAACTCACAGACTGTGAGATCATGACCTGAGCCAAAGTTGGATGCTTAACCGACTGAGCCACCCAGGTGCCCCTTCACACCCATTTTTTAAGAAAGCTATCAGACCTTGCTTCTAGACCCCATCTCCTAATTCTCATGGGTATAATGATGCCAGTCAACTGGCTTCAAGTTTCAGGGTCCGGGTAACCTCAGGTTTGATGAGTTCAATGTTTAGTCAATGTGCTGGGTCCTCCTCAAGCACAGAGAAACACTCGTGAGAGTAGCCTACACCTTAAGTGTCTGGGTCTGGAGTTGAGTGAGCAGGAAAAGTACCACCGGCTAGGTCAGCTGGCCCTGTCTCTCCTCCCTTCTAATGTGACAAAAATGAATAATTAGTGCTTCGCTTCACAGTTAAAAGGTAGGTAATAGAAATGAGGTCGAATGGCTTCTGTCAGTGCATGTGTGTTTACATATTAGTAAGCACACGGGACCTCGCTGGTAGGTTCACCAGGTAAAATACAGTCGCCCAAATTTGAATCTCAGACGTCCAATGTATGATTTTTTAGTCTAAGTACATCCCAGCACTTGAACTAAAACTTATGCATTGTTTAACTGAAATTCTCCTGTTTCTACTTGTTAAATCTGGCGGTGGTCCTAGCTAGGTCCTGGACATGTGCTAGGGCTCGAGTCAGACACGGTCCCTGCCACACGGAGTATGCCATGCCTTGTCTGGGGTCTGACAGTAGCAGGTGGGCAAGCCACTTACCCTCTTCCTTATCCCCTTTCTTCGCCACTGCCCTCACAGGTCTGGAGACAGGGAGGACCTGTCTAGCCCTTAGTGAGTGCCACTACCCCGCCCCCCCCCCCCCCCCCCCCCATCACTCACAGTCCCTTGCCTTTAACAAGGAGAGGATGTCCTTTGGAGCCTGTTCAGTTAAGGAAGAGATGGGACCCTTCTCCCCACCGGCTCGTCAGCCGCTGGCTAGCGGGGCTGGCTTGATGAGGCAAGGGCTGGTGGGGTGGGGACCTCTGAGAGAGACGATGGGCTCCTGAAGAGCCTGCCAAGGCTTTTTTCCCTGCCTACCCTCTCCAGAACTGGCAGATGTGTTCCCTCCTCCCTTCTTCACACGACCTGTGTGTCAGGCACCTTGCCAGCCCCTGAGGACCAGCAACCAACAGCCCTGCCTGGGTGGCCAGGTAGGATTCCTGTTTTCTGCCTTTGGCCATGGGTGCCATCCTTGGGTCTCTTACTAAACTCTTCCCATAGGGCCCAGGACATCCCGAGCTGGCTTCCTACTGCTGAGTGCTGATGGCACCCTGCATGCTTCCTGGCTCAGGGGCACACTGGTGGGCATCTTGGCACGCGGGTCTTCCACCGCCCGGCTGATGCCCTCTATGTTCTCATCCACTGACTGCGATGGCAGAACCCCTCCTGAGGTAGCCGTAATGCTCAGTAAATGTCAGCTGTTGTTGTTGCCATCACCGCTGAAACTCAAGTTTCCTACCCTCACCTTACCAAAAGCCACATTGTGACAAGGTTTCCTCCTGCATGGAAATCACTCAAGGCCCTCCCTCTTTATCGTCTCACCTGGACCCTCCCCAGCTCCCCTTCCTGCACCCTGTCCCCCACATGCAGCCTGGCCTCATCAGATACATTCTCCACAAGCAACTACATCTGAATAGAATCTGAACTCCACTTGACTGCTGGACCCTCCTAGGACCCTCCAAAGCCTTCCGTACTGGATACCCTTAAGCTCTCTCCTGTGGCACTTTCCTCTGTCTGGCCCCTGCCAGCCTCCACCCCACTGTGTCTTCTCTCCTCTACCTTGAGGTTCCGTCCTCAGCCTCTGCCCTGCTTTGGCCTTCCCTGCAAGCAGCGTCCTCAGCCTGTCTCCACATTCATCTCTCACGTCTTGGTCTTTCCTCACTGGCAGTTCGTAGATACAGTTCAGACTGGCATCTCCTCCGGGACACCTTCTCTGAGTCTCTCTTGGAATAAGGAGCCCCTTTAGAAGCCTCTTGGAGCAGCAGCCTGGGCCCCCTCTTGTCACTGCACCATTATGATTGGTCTGAGGTTGTGCAGGCTTCACACATAGACTCTGTGGGTCCTTAATTTGGCATCTCCACACCTAACGGTAGGTACCTAGCTCTCTGCACAGGTTGCTTCAGCTGAACTGAATGAAATTGCCTTGTGTGATTACGTCACACTTGGCCACGTAGTTGTTCGAAGCTTTGCTTTTCAACTTTCTGTTGGTCCCTAAAGCAGAAGTTACATGATGGGAAGGAGTTAGTCCAAGAGCTCGCTGGCCAGTGCAGTTGGTAGCTGATACCTCTCCTGGGAGTCGTTTAGTGGGATTTGCTACTACAATGAATTTCCTAGCTTTTAATTTCAGTATTTTAAGTGTACCAGCCAAAAGGAGTATTTTGGGCCCACCTCACCTCTTATTCATTCAAGGCTGGGTTCCAGGTCGGTGGGGGTGGTGGGGGGTGGGTCACAGCACCATTGCTGTTATCTTTCCCTGGGATTCTCTCATTTTCTCTCACAGTCCCTTCTTACCCAACATCTTTTTTTTAATGTTTGTTTATTTGTTTAAAATGTTTATTTATTTTTGAGAGACAGAGCACGAGCACAGGAGGGGCAGAGAGAGGGAGACATAGAATCTGAAGCAGGCTCCAGGCTCTGAGCTGTCAGCACAGAGCCCGACGTGGGGCTCAAACTTATGAACCGAGAGATTGGGACCTGAGCCGAAGTTGGACGCTCAACCGACTGAGCTACCCAGGTGCCCCTTTTTATTTATTTTTGATGGGGAGAGAGAGAGAGAGAGAGAGAGAGAGAGAGAGAGAGAGAGAGAGAATCCGAAGCAAGCTCCATGCTGTCAGCTCAGAGCCCAACATGGGGCTCAATCTCACGAACCATATGATCATGACCTGAGCTGAAATTAAGTCAGACACTTAACTGACTGGGCCACCCAGGTGCCCCTACCCAACATCTTTAAGAATAAAATTACAGGGGCGCCTGGGTGGCGCAGTCGGTTAAGCGTCCGACTTCAGCCAGGTCACGATCTCGCGGTCCGTGAGTTCGAGCCCCGCGTCGGGCTCTGGGCTGATGGCTTGGAGCCTGGAGCCTGTTTCCGATTCTGTGTCTCCCTCTCTCTCTGCCCCTCCCCCGTTCATGCTCTGTCTCTCTCTGTCCCAAAAATAAATAAACGAAAAAAAAATTTAATAAAAAAAAAAAGAATAAAATTACAATAATAACTAACACATATTCTATTGCTTATCATGTATCACATACTGTCCTTAGTAACTTCTTTCAACGTTTTTTTTTTTTTTTTATTTTTGGGACAGAGAGAGACAGAGCATGAACGGGGGAGGGGCAGAGAGAGAGGGAGACACAGCATCGGAAACAGGCTCCAGGCTCCGAGCCATCAGCCCAGAGCCTGACGCGGGGCTCGAACTCACAGACCGCGAGATCGTGACCTGGCTGAAGTCGGACGCTTAACCGACTGCGCCACCCAGGCGCCCCCTTAGTAACTTCTTTAACACCTCACACAACTCACCAAGTGTCTCCTTGTTTTTTAATTGATGTTTCCATAATACCTAGAACAGTGCCTGGCACAAAATAAGATTTCATTAAGGTGAAATGATACTTTATGACTTCAGAAACTCACCAAAGTCCTGTCCTTGTCAAAGAATGGAGTCCAGGATATTTAAGTGCTTTGGATATTCCTCAGCAAATGAACACCACCATTTGTGCATTGAACTGTGTTTTTAATATAATCCTGAAACCTTATTGCCAAAAAGTCTTGTCTGCTGTTTTTATGTAAAACAGACTTTTGTAAATTGAATCCTGCCCTCTCACTGACTTAACAGTTTTAGAGATACTCCGCATTTCTCCTGAATCTCACCCTGTGGGTGGGTTCTAATAATTCAAGTGGCTGTAACAAATACCTTGCGTTTCTAGAGGCATTGCCTATAAAATAAACATATTTCGAAATGAGGAATAATTTTTCCACAGAATCCATAAATCCTAATTTATCCTCTGGGCCACTCTGAGTTTCTCGTATCAGATATTCTCAAGATACGCACCTTCTGGACTCTACCATACCCTGCACGTGGGAGGCTTCTCAGTTCCCCTTTGCAAGCAGACATGAGAGTATGTTAGAGTCACTGGGTGCACCTTTGTGTCTGGGAGACAGAGGCTCCCCTCCGCGGGGTCTATGTCTTGTCAATGTTAAGTAAAATCACAGGCCAGCGTTGGAAAGAAATCTCACTAGACCTCTGCTAGGAGAGAGTCTCATGAGTCTTTCTTTTCTTAAAGCAGATTTATTTCTTATTCCCCACCCATTTCTACCCTAGAGAATGTCTAGGGCTCTGTGTGTGTGTGTGTGTGTGTGTGTGTGTGTGTGTTTAGGGAGGTCAGCAGGGAGTCATATATACATTTTTTTTAAATGCTCAGTTCTGGGATTCTCTGAGAATTATTGTATGGCAGTCACAGTGAAAGACATGGGGGGTGGTGCTATAGCAGATCAAGAATGCTATTAACTTCCTCAGGGCACTGGCAAACTCATTATTCATCATGAAAAGAGCATGTTTAGGACTAGAGAGTCCTGGGTTTGAATCCTAGCACCGCTCTGCTCTGGGAGACCTAGACTTAGGTATGTAGCCTCACTCGGACCTCTGTTTCCCCATCTATAAAATGGGGATATAATTTCCTGTTTCATGGGGTTGTTGGAAGGACAAAGTTAGATGAAGTGTCAATGAAACAAATGATGATTTCCCTGTATTTCCATTTGTCCCAGCTTATTGGTCTCAGTTCTGAGGTTGGATGGCAGTCTTTCCTGTTTGCTGTAGAATGAGGTCCAATGCAACATCTTTTGCATGTTCAGGTTTCACTGAGGAAACAAGGATATTCAGACATTGCAATATTATCCTATGGATGGAAAAAGGTAAATACCTTGAGCCAAAATTGATTTTGTCATTAATTAAATGAAGTGGCAAGCCCCAGAATGGGAGGAAATGTTTGCCATACATGTATCTTACAAGGGAACATTAAAGGGGACATGTAAAAACACGGAAAATAAAATTCAGCTAAAAACAAGATGGGCAAGCCAATAGAGTATGCACAAAAGAATAGAATAGACACTTAACAAAAGCAAATGTATGACTGATCAGCCAATGCATACATAAAAAGATGCTAGTTATCAGGGAAATGTAAATTAAAGCCATGACGATACGCCATTCCATATCCACTAGACTGACTAAAATTAAAAAGACTGAAAAGACCAACTATTGGCAGACGTGGAACAACTAGAATTCTGCACTGCGGGTAGGAATGTAAAATTGCACAAACACTTTGGAAAACTGTTTGGCAGTTTCTTCAAACGTTAAAAATGTATCTACCATATGACCCAGTCACTTCCCTCCTACATATTTACTAAAGAGAAATAAAGACATATGTCTCCTCTAAGATTTTTTACATGCATTTCCATAGTGTTTTCTTTGTAACAGCCCTAAACTGGAAACAACCAGAATGTTCATCAACAGTGAATGCAAAAATGATGGTGGTCTGTGCATTGCACAGAGTGGAATTCTGGTCAGCAATAAAAAGGAACAAATGCTACAGTAAGGATGAATCTCAAAATAGTGTACTGATTGAAAGAAGCAAGACATAACATATTGTATAATCTTATTTACATAAAATGTAAACTAACCTTTACCAACAAGCAGCAGGTTAGTGGTTGGCTGGAGAATGGGGATCAAGGAAAGGATGGACTGCAAAAAGACATGAAGCATTTTTTTTTTGGAAGGTGTTGGAAATGTTCTGTAGCTTGACTCTAGTATTATGGGTATTTACAGTCGTCAAAACTCTTTAAATGGCATGCTTTGAATGAATGCAGTCTGTCGTAAAATAAATTATCCTCAGTGATGTTGACAAGGAAGAAAGATAAATTATGTAAAGCAAAAATGCAATGAATTTCAAAACATGCAGAATATATAAAATATATTCTCTATATATGCATAGCATATATTCTCTATATGTGCACAGAATATATTCTCTATATATGCATAGAATATATATATATATACATAATCTCAAAAGTAGCACAATGGGGGGGGAGAATAAAATGGAAGTGTATTGTTGTATTATAAAGTTATTACATTATCGGAGAAGTGGTGCAATATTATTTGAGAGAAGAATGTGTTAGGTTAAAGACGCATAGGTTAGACCATAAAAATCACTAAAAAACGTAAAAGTAACATAGTTAAAGCTGGAACAACAGCGGAATACTAAAACCGATTCCATTAATCAAAAGAAGACGGAAGCAGAGGGAAAAGAGAACAAAGAACATATGGGATAAATAGAGGGGGAAATTGCAAGATAATAGTTTCATACTTAATCATGTTGATAATTACATGAGGTATAAATGGCTTAAACCCTCCTCTTTAATTTGCAGATTGTTAGACATGATAAAAAACCAAGAGTGAACTAGATGCTTTCTATACGAAACCCACTTAAAATATAAAATCTGAGATTAGAAGTGTGAGGATAAAACATTTACACCTGCAAACATTAACCGTAAGAGAGCTGGAGTGGACATATTATTATCAGACAAAGTAGACTCAGAAAAAATAATATTACCAGAAATGAAGAGGAACACTTCATAATGATAGTCTACTCATCAGAAAGACATAAAAATCAAATGTGTATGGACTTGGACTCACAAAATAGCTTCAAGATACTTGAAGCAAAAGTGGCAAGTATTGAAAGGAGAAATTGACAAATCTAAAATTAAAGTTGCAGACCTCAGTCCTTCTGAATAAGTGATATAATAAAATCAATTCAAAAATCGATATAATAAACAGTAATGATACAAAACATATGAACAATATTACTAATGCGCCTGACCTAAATGACATTTACAGAATACCCAACAACATAATGCACTTTTCTTTTCTCTTTTCTCTTTTATTTTATTTATTTTATTTAGGTATAATTAATATACAGGGTTGTATTAGTTTCAGGTGAACAATACATGTCCGATTCAACAATTCTGTACATTATTCAGTGTTCATCAAGATATGCATATTCTTTTTTTTAATTTTTTTAACGTTTATTCATTTTTTGATAGAGACAGAGTGTGAGTGGGGGAGGGGCAGAGAGAGAGGGAGACCCAGAATCCAAAGCAGGCTCCAGGCTCCGAGCTGTCAGCGCAGAGCCCGACGCAGGGCTCGAACTCACAGACCGCGAGATCATGAACTGAGCCGAAGTCGGACGCCCAACCGACTGAGCCACTGGCGCCCCAAGATATGCATATTCTTAATCCTCTTCACCTATTTCACCCATCCCCCCTCCACCCACCTCCCCTCTGGTAACCATCAGTTTGTTCTTTGTAGTTAAGAGTCTGGGTTTTTTTGTTCTCTCTCTTTCTTTTTGCTTTGTTCACTTGTTTCATTTCTTAAATTCCACATATGAGTGAAATCATATGGGATATGTCTTTCTCTGGCTGACTTATTTCACTAAGCATTATACCTTCTGTGTCCATCCATATTATTGCAAATGGCAAGATTTCATTCTTTTTTTTATGGCTGAATAATATTCTATTGTATGTATATATACCAGATCTTCTGTATCCATTCATCTATTAATGGACACTGGGATTGCTTCCATATCTTGGCTATTGTAAATAATACTACAGTAAACGTAGGGGTACGTGTATCTTTTTGAATTAGTGTTTTCATTTTCTTTGGATAAATGCCCAGTAGTGGAATTACTGGATCATGTGGTAATTTTATTTTTATTTTTTTAAGGAACCACCATACTGTTTTCCACAGTGGCTGCACCACTGTGCATTCCCACCAACCATGCACAAGGGTTCCTTTTTTTCTTCATATCCTCACCAACACTTGTTATTTCTTGTGTTTTTTATTTTAGCCATTCTGACAGGTGTGAGATGATATCTCATTGTGGTTTTAATTTGCATTTCCCTGATGATTTGTGATGTCGAGCATATTTTCATGTTAGTTAGCCATCTGTAGGTCTTTCTTTTTTTTTTTTTAATTTTTTTTTTCAACATTTATTTATTTTTGGGACAGAGAGAGACAGAGCATGAACGGGCGAGGGGCAGAGAGAGAGGGAGACACAGAATCGGAAACAGGCTCCAGGCTCTGAGCCATCAGCCCAGAGCCTGACGCGGGGCTCGAACTCACGGACCGTGAGATCGTGACCTGGTTGAAGTCGGACGCTTAACCGACTGCGCCACCCAGGCGCCCCTGTAGGTCTTTCTTTGAAAAAATGTCTATTCTTTTCGAGTGCACATAGAACATTTATTAAGACAGACCATGTAAATGTAAAGGATTGAAATCATGCAAAATATGTTTTCTGATTATAATGAAATTAAATTAGAAATTAATAATGAAAACGTCTGGAATAATTCCATACATTAGGAAATTAGACAACACACATACTTTATAGGTCAAAAAAGAAATCACAGGGAAATCAGAAAATAGTTTGAACAAAATGAAAATGAAACAGAACATATCAGAATATGTGGTGCACAGCTAACGCAGTGCTTAGACAAAAATTTATCATTTAAATACTTACATTAGAAAAGAAGAAAGGTAGAGGGGCACCTGTCAGTTGAGAGTGGCTCAGTCAGTTAAGCACCCACCTCTTGATCTCAGCTCAGGTCTTGATCTCAGGGTCATGACTTTAAAGTCTGAGTTGGCCTCCACACTGGGCGTGGAGCCTACTTTAAAAAAAAAAAAAAAAAAGAAAGAAAAAAAGAAAGGTGGAAAACCAATGGTATAAATTTCCATTGTAAGAAGTTAGAAAAAAAAGGATCAAATCAAATTCAAAGTAAGCACAAAGAATAAGAAAAATGAGAGAAGCCTTTGAAAGAAGAAATAGCCAAAAATAAACCTAATTAAGCCAAAAATTATTTTTTTCTTTCAAAAGATAGATAAAATTGATAAACCTTCAGCTAGACTAATTAAGAAAAAAAGAGACAAATGGTCAGGATCTGAAATAAATGAGATGACATCACTACACATCCTACAGACGCTGAAAGGATAAAATTAAATATTATTATTATTATTGGTGTCATGTCAATGTAATGCCAATATGTTTGACAACAGATAGGAAATAGAAAATTTCATGAAAGATACATGTTACTAAAAGTGACTCAGAAAGAACTGAAAAATCTGAATAGCTTCATCTGGCATTGCTGGTGAAATCTACCAAATACTTAAGAAAATAAAACATACTAACTTTACACAAACTCCTTCAGAAAATGAAAGAGAAGGGAAACCTTTCTAACTCACTTTAGGAGTATCACCCTGACATCAAACACCAGACAAAGACATGTGAGACTAATATCCCTTGTGAACAAAATGTTAGTAGATCCGTATATTTTACTGTAAAATAATATATAGCAAACGTGGGGTTTATCCTAGGAGTGTTAGGTTTGTGTAACATTTGAAAGTCAATTTGTATGATTTACCATAGTCACCTTATAAAGGAGAAACACCATGTAAGTATCTCAACAGATGACACTCAGTTGATAGAAAACAATGAATCATCACGTCTAACGGCAAACACTCTTATCAATCTCCTGAGTCTGGGGCTTCAGTTGAGAAGACCAGTAAGGCCATACTTCATGGTACTTTCCATGAGTTTGAGGTGCTTAGAGGAAAGTACCCACCCCAGTGTGTTTACCACACTTGACTTTAGGTCCTGGAGTTTGGTTGAGCATAGAGAGAAAGAGTTCACTGAGGATTTTGTTCCCAGCAGTTATTACAAACAATAACTCATTTTAAGAGACTTTAAAAACAGGTCAATAGGAAGGTGTTCAGAAGGGAGAGAGAGGGGAACCTATACTCTCCATTACAGCATTTTGAAATATGACAAAGAAGAAAACCTGAGGGGGAGGTGTGCAGATGGAGGGAGGCCCATAGACATTGCACTGTGCAGCACTTGTGGCCACAGGTGGCTGAGAGGTGAAGGGAAACAGTGACTTTTACCACTTTGAAGGAAGAAATTATTCATTTCTGTATACCTATCGGCACTAAAACAAATTGCCCAAACTTGGTGGCTTAAAATAACACAAATTTGTTGTAGCTCTGGAGATCAGAAGTCTGGAGTGGGTCTCCATGAAAAATCAAAGCGCTAGCAGGCTGCACTCCTTCCGGAGACTCTAGGGGGAGAATCTGCTTCCTTGCCTTTTCTAGCTTCTGGAAGCCACCTCATTACTTGGCTCATGGCCCTTTCCCCCGTTTCAAAACCAGCAATGGCCAGTCGAGTCTCTCGCTGCGTCTCCCTGACTGCTTAGTTGTCACATCTTCTCCTCTGGCCTCCCTCTTACTTATAAGGAACCTCGTGATTACAGTGGGCTCCCCTGGATAATCCAGGATGATCTACCGAGCGAGCGCAAGATCCTTGATTTAATCGCAAGTGAAAAATCCCTTCTGCCACGTGGGGGTAACGTACTCCAGGTTTCAGGGACGAGGACGTGGACATCTTGGGGGGGGGGCATTATTTATTCCACCTAGCGCACGTTCAGTGGCAGTAGCATTAGACAAATTAAAAATACGAGAGACATGTAAAACTTTTGTGTGTGAAGGGCAGAGGGAGGTGGTTTGGAATATGATCCTATATGGTAGACCAAAACAGGGAGAGCGTGAAACCGAGTGCCTGCTTTTCGTGGGGTCTAGGGGTGCGAAGACAAACGTCAGTGTGAACCATGGGGCCTCTGAGGGACCGGCAGGAAAGTGAACCTGGACAGAAGGCAAGGGAGATTTCCCAGGAGAGGTGGCGTGGTGCAGCCTCACGGTGGCAGGGTGCAGGGTGACAGTTCTGAAGGGCACATGGAACCTTCGGGAGCGTCTTGAGGAAGGAGCAGGTGGCACCTGCGCCCGGCCTCAGACGCGCCTGCGCCGTGGTGCCGTGGTGGTGGGCGGGGCTGCTGCTTCCATCATAGGCCTGCGCTCCTCTCGCAGGTCTGCCGGGGGCCTCCTGGACAAGGACGTCTTCCGTGGGAAGGAGCTCGTGGACAGTCGCCCCTTGCAGGCTCTGGTGGCGGGGCTGAAGGCCTACAGTACGTGGGAGAACGTTAGCTGCCTGCAGGACTGCCCCGAGTGCACAGGAGGCATGGTGAGCCCCGCAGGACCCCCCTGCTGCAGCGTGCGTGCCAGGCCAGCCCTGTGCGCCAGCGAGCGGAGCATCGGCTTCGGAGCCGGGCGGAAACCCAGAGCCCGGGTGACCCGGGGTGCATCACGCGTGTCCGCCCCCTACCCTGCTGCGAGGACTGGTGCGGACGGTAATTGTAAAACGCTGGCCGGGTGGCCTGGCCCGTGGAGGCCCGCAGTCTATATATCGTTAAACTTGCGCTGGCCGTTGTGGACAGTATGGGAAAGGGCCAATGAGGGTCGGCTGATGAAAGCACCGCTCCAGTGTTTGAAATCCCCCTTGCGGAGGATACAGGAAATGACCTCGGGGCTGTCCAGCCCCGGGGAAGAAGGCAGACAGGGATGTGCCGAGCATTTGGAGACTGCTTAGTGTGTCCCCAGCCCTGGGCCTCAGCCTGGATTGTGCAGTGAGGGGCACGAGGTGTTGAGAAGTGTCAGTATGAGTCTTTGGAGAGTTGAGGGGGACGTTGAGAACAGCTAGAATCTGTGCCCAATCCCCCCACAACCCTGAGAGCACAGGTGCCCGCAAGGTTCGGGGAAACAAATAGGGAGTCTCTGCAACCCTATGGGTGCTCAGAGCTGGGGAGAAGGGGGACCCACGGGGTGTGTGTGAAGGCATGGCAGGTGTGGTGTGGGGTTGTGGACCTGTGACACCGTGGCATGGCAGGGCTCGGGGCATCAGCTGCGGTGGCGCCTGGGGTTTATCCCCAGATGACAGCCCTGCATTGGCGACCCCCAGGGGCTGCGTTGCTTCCTCCACGTGCGGGAAGGATGCAGGTGCTGCTGGAGCCTCCAAAAGACACTTCCTGGAGGAAGGAGGGGACAGGGAGCCCCTGCTGGGTTTTTGGCCTGAGTTTAATCCTGAATCTGGCTGAATATTGGCCTACAGACGGCAGCTCTGAACTTGCAGGGGAAGGAAGAGGAAGAGTTTTGGCCTCAGTGAGAACGAAGGGCTCAAGAGCAAGTTAAGGACGTTGGTGGGAAACAAAAGGGAAAGGCTAAGTTTCCAGAAAGCCTGTCACCCTGCCTCTGTGTATCAGAGCTGGGGCCTCTGGAGGGGTAAGGAGCAAGGTGAGGAAGGGCTGGACCTTCACAATAGGCAGAGCCCCAGGGTTTGTCCCACACGAACCATCTGGATGGGAATGAGAGCCTCCTGCGTTCTCTCCTCTGAGAGCCAGTGTAATCATTTCTCTTAAGGTAGCCAAGTAAAGATGTGCCCGTGATGCAGGGAGGCCTCAGTTAGGTAGGTGTGCACTCTGTCCACGATGGTGGTGGTGGTGACATTGGTGACGGGCATGCTTGCTTTGCTCCTGTGGGGCTGTTGTGTGGGAGTCCACATGAAAAGAAAGAGAATGGAGAACAGAATAACAGCTGGCACTGGGGCACAGCTGGACCAGGAGCCGAGGTCCTCTGAGGCAGCTAGGTGCAGTGGCTCATTGTGACATTCCTTAGTGACCCGACAAGGTGGAGGCCTCCTGCCACATGGCTGGTTTCCACCTGTAGCTCCAGGGAGGTGGCTGTCTCTTTGAACAGGGATTGTTGGGTACAGCAAGAAAATTTAGGTTAGCAGGTGGGAGGTAAGACCGGAAGTGACCCCCTGCCCCCTCAGGCAGAGGTAGCCCACAGAGGGGAGGGTTAGGGCTCTGCTGGGAGTGTTGAGCAGATGCAGATATTGTGGCTTCCGACAGGTGACTCAACCCGAGGGTGTGCTCAAAACCACCTGTGGTCTTCTAGTCTTCCTCCCTTGGCTCATTCCCTTTGATGCATTTCATAGGCCGACATGCCCAGTGGCCTTCTTCCCCTGGGCCTTCATAACCTACTGGATGACCTGAAGGACAGACAGAATGATGGACAGCTGGACTGAGGGGCAGACGGACTGATGGCAAATAGGATGATGAACAGACAGATTCGTTGATTGAACTGTTGCCCTGTGCATTCATTATCTCTGATAATTTCGTTTCACTGGAATGTTACTAATTTGGCTCTTTGGGATTTAAGATTATGTATTTGCAAATGGGAAAGAGAAAAAGGCTATTGTAATGTCTCCCAAGCATTGACACTTACAAAAGTGATCAGTTCTTCCTGTCTGCTTGGCTTTTCTGGGGACTGAGGGGAAGATTCAAGACCCAGCGGCCTCCAACGTTTGGCCTAGGAGAGAGTTCACCATCCCTGCACGGTTGCTCTTAAACTGTTGTGTGCAAACGTGTGGGTTCTGAAGTTCTTTCTCTCCACATTTAACATCCATAGCACTTGGTGGTCTCCTTTAATAATATTATCACTGTGTGTCAGGAAACCATGAGAAGGTCTCAGGTTGGCTCTTTCTACAGGAATCTCAGCAATTGTCGCTTTCTTCGGGTGATAGGTTGAATGTTGCAAGAGTGACATTTAGTTGAGAAAAGAACATTTTTAGCAATGAAGTAGACAAATGCAGAGCACGGGTGGAAGCGTAGTCTGTCACTTTTTGTGCATAAAGCCTGACATGAATGACATTTCCTACCATTTTTTTTCCCACAATTAGATCAAGTGAACAATACTGATTGGAATTTTCATAATTCCTGTTCGTGCAAGCACACCATTGCCTTAACAACTGCTGATTAGGAGTCATTGCTAAGTATTTCTAAGTTCCGTCTCTGTGTGTAGAGCAGTGTAGTAGGTACACGTTCCCTATCCTGAGGCCCAGATAATGTGAGGGGGGACACTGTGTGCTGTGCATGGAATTGGGTGACCCTACGATTCTGTGAAATGAGCATTTGGGGGCTCCTGCTCCAACCAGGTTGAAGTTCCATGTGGCATGTATACCCTTCTGACTGAAACAGCCAGAAGGTGGACGATATATGTGAACTACACGGTTTTCAAGACACTGGACATCAGGCAGTGAGGGACAGTGATCTCTGACAGCGAGGAAAGGCACCAGATGAGCCCTACATTTGCCCCAATTTTACTGCTTTGAGAGAGTTTCCACACCATCCCTTAGGCGGGGCAGCCGAGGCAGAGCGCAGCGAACTCCCCGATTTGAAGATGCTGAGATTCCAGGGAAACCAAAGCATCTGGAATTCACAGAACAGGGTAGGGGACAGAAGAGAACTGGTCGGTCAGAGAGAGAATTCAGGCGTCTGCAGTGGTCCCCTTTGACCATTCAGCTGAGCACTGATTATTGCATGTGTGTGAGGGAAAGAATCATGTGGAAGGAACGGAGGGAGAGGTATAAGGTCTTCACATGGGACTGAGAATAGCGCCTTTTCCCACAGGCCAGTCTGGAATACCTTAAGGCTCAGCCTAAGAAAAAAAGAAATGTTATGTATAAAAGAACAAAGATAAAGGTTGATAGCAGATTTCTCACCGGAAAAAAATTACAAGCAAGAAGATAGTGGACCACCATTTTATTTATTTATTTTTTTAATTTTTTTTAATGTTTACTTATTTTTGAGACAGGGAGAGACAGAGCATGAATGGGGGAGGGGCAGAGAGAGAGGGAGACACAGAATCGGAAACAGGCTCCAGGCTCTGAGCTGTCAGCCCAGAGCCCGACGCGGGGCTCGAACTCATGGACCGCGAGATCATGACCTGAGCTGAAGTCGGACGCCCAACCGACTGAGCCACCCAGGCGCCCCTGGACCACCATTTTAAAAAGTACTAAAGGGAAAAAAAAAAAAAAAAGATAAAGTTCTATACTCAGCAAAATTATATTTCAAAAAAAAAGGTATAATAAAGATATAGTCAGACTTGGCGAAGTTGAAAGGATTCATCACCAGGGGACTTTCACTATAAGAAATATTAGAGGAAGTTCTTCACACAGAGGGAAATGATATAAGATAGAAACGTAGATCTGCACAAAGCAATGAAAAGTGCCAAAAACGGTAACTTTCTGGGCCAATGTAGAAGATTTGTCCTAGTGTTTAAATCTCTTTAAAAGGTAATGGACTCTCTCAACAAAAAATAATAATCATGTAGAGTGAGGTTTACAACATAGGTAGAAGTAAAATGTGTGACAATAATCACATAAAGGCCGGAAGCGAGGTATCACGTCACCTGGAAGGAGACTGACCGTGGGAAGTTGAAGATTTATACTATAAACCCTAAAGCCGCCACTAAAATAATGAAGAGTTATAGCTAATCGGCCAACAAAGGAGTTAAAATGGAATCCAGCAATCCGAAATCAATCCAAAAGAAGGCAGGAAAAGAACTAGCAGAGAATGAAGAGATTGTTCAAATAGAAAACAAACAGCCATATGGTAGATGTAAGCCAAACCGTGTTCAAAAACGCTTTAAATGCAAATACCCCAATTAAAAGGCAGAGCTTGCCCAGATTGGATAGAAAAGCAAGACCAAACTATATGCCTCCAAGAAACGCACTTCGAATTTAAAGACACAAAGAGGTTAAAAGTAAAAAAGGTGGAAAAAGAGATGCCATGCACACACTCCTCAAAGGAGAGCTGAGTGACTTAATATCAGACAAAATGGATTTCAGAGCCAAGAGCGCAGCCATGGCCATTTCATCATGACAGAGGGGCCAATTCCAGAGGATACAATAACCCTAAACCCAATAACGACCTTTGCAGGCGGCTACTCTGCAGATGAGGAAATGGGGGCTCAGAGCAGTTGGACTTGCCCGAGCTCCCACAGGCTGCCGGGGGAGTTGAAGCCTGATTTGTCTGACTCCCGAGCCCATGTTGCTGTGGTGAAGCAATGCCCTGAGCAGGAGTGGGAAATCACACTGAGCTGCCTGGGAGGCTCGCCAAGGAGGTGAAGTTCACCTTCTCTGTGTGGAGTGAGCAAATACCATGGAGTGAATGAGACACCCATTGCACACAGGTCCTACTTCAGTTTAACGGAATGTTACAAAGCCCACACTTACCAAAGATGAGGTCTGAGCTCCATGGGGCTCAGTGCCTCTGGTACTCCAGACCTGCCCTTCCAACGGATTCTTCATGCTGATGAACGGCAGCCTCTTCCCATGTCAGACACAGCACATACAGGGGCCCAGGATCCAGGGGCTGTGGGGTCTCTTTACTTTTTATTTGTTTTAGTTAACAGTCATTAAGCACTTTCTATATATGTAGGCAGGCACCTTTATAAGTGCTTTCCATGTAGTAACTTAGCTAACTCTCAAATTAGGTGAGTACTATTATCAGACTAACTTTCCACAGGAGAAAACTGAGGCCAGATAGGGATGAAACAACTGGCCCACGGTTAAGCAGCTAAAAAGTGGCAGAGTTAGCCTTTAAAGCCAGAGAGTCTGTCTCCAGAGGCCATGCTCGAAACCACTGTGCCATATGCAAACCAGATGTGCCCCGTGCTCCAGAAGATAGCTGGGCTCACTTTAATGGGCTGAGCACAGTTTGAATCTAGCATGCCACTTCGCAGCTATGTGACCTTGGACAGGTCTCTCCCCTTCCTGAGCCTATAGACGACTCTTGCTGAACTGCCCAGAAGTTAGCATTAAACCGGATCCTCCCATCATGGGGGAGGTTGGTTGGCAGGACCAGACCCTCTTCCTATCAGACCCTCTGAGGTGACTCTCTGCTCTTGCCCCCTGTTACAGGGCTGGGGGAGATGAGGCGGGATGTGGTTACTCACCCCAAACGTCTTTGGTAAGTCAGGGAGGGGCTGGAACAGGAGCTGGGAAAGCAAAGCCCACTCCTGGCGTGCAGCCGGGCACCATTCCCAACGGCCAGGGCTTTGTGCTCACACGTGTTCTGCATTTTGGCTTTTAATCTCCATATGTAAGTGGAGAATCCAACTGGCCTCATTTGGACATGATGAAAACCCTTCACCTGCTCATGTGGGAACACCGAGAATCAAATTCTGTGGGCTCTGGTTAGTCACATGACTCAGGCCTCAGCTGCTTCTCTTTGCTTCCACCTTCTTTCTTTAAGGATTGACAGGGTCAACCAAGTTCTTAGGATTGTTGCTATTCGACTATCCTTACGCATTGTCTCTTTTCTCCATATCCAAGCAAACTCAGATTGAATTTCCTACCGTTGTCTGAGAGAGGAATAGCGAAGCAGAACCCCGGATTGCAGAACCTTTTTAGGAGGCTGTATCATGAAGAGGGGCAGTATGAGAGGTGGTGAGGGGAGCACTCATCACAGAAGGGGTGGGACCTTTTGGTCAGGGCTCCGTGACCTTGGATCTTACCACTTGGAGCCTCAGTTTCCTCACCTCTTGAAGCCTAGCACCTGATAGGCACTCAGGAAATACTAGAATCTCCTCTGCTTTTTTTTCCTGGATGGATGTGAATCCCAGTTCTCTCACTGTCCCCCCACCATGACCCATTAGACACACGTGGGAACTACCTGGTTAGGGCTCCTCAGGGTGCAGCCTTGGAGAGTAGAAGCACGTCACATTCTCAGCAGATCTGACTCCAAATCATCAGGGCCTGCAAAAACAGGTGTGGGGCCTAGAAACTGCATAGTTCCTGCTGTTTCTTCCACTGGAGTAGAACTTAACAGGAGCCCTGGCTGTTGACCTTGGCCCTACACAGCCACATTCTTCACAGGGACCTGCTACAATGTCCTTTGGCCCTTGATTGTTACCTGTACCTGGATGCCCATGACCAGGGGCTGTGCTGTCTGTGTGGTCCCCTTGATATCAACAGTAGAAGATGCCACCCCCTCCATCAGGGCCCCTTTGTGAGAGCCTTCCCATCTCAGCCCCTGGCTGCTCCATTTCTCCTCAGTGTGTTTCAGAATCCCGCATGAAAGAGCAGAACTGGCTGAAGCAGAATAAAGAAATATCTGTACAAAATTGGAGCAGGGGAAAGTCTCAGAAGAGATCTATGACCCAGCGTGATGCTAAGGTTATCAGCAGACATGCATTGACCATTCCTTTCATGTTAGACACAGAGCTGCTGTTTGCTGTTTGGAGATGTCATCCAGCTGGGCAATGACTGAATCGTTATATTTTAAAGATTGCATAAGAGAACACTAAAACAATTACAAGTGTTTGTAAATTAAAAAAAAAAAAGTGATGTGATGTGGAGCCCCTCGGTTATTTAGTAGACTTAATCCCAAGACTAATTCCTCAGGGAGATTCAACACCACCTCATTTATCTGGCATTGACCATTTCTTGGAACAGAGCCAAGGCCTGAAATAAGCAAAACAGAACTCTGGGAATCCCAAAGAGAGGACATGAAGTCCATGTGCTGAAGCTCAAGCCCTTACTCGTTCCCGAAGGAGCCTGGCCAGCTTCTCTGGAGCCTGGTCATGCTTGTTGACTCTCACACATGGTTCCTGATTTCCTGGGGGTGCTGCAGAGTAGTAAGGAGAGAGGGTATCTGAATGCAAGCAGCTAAGAGTGCTGCTGACCAAAGAAGAGCCCGAAGAACTAGAAAAACCAGACTCAAAAATACAAGAGTGGAGTAGGCCCACTTTAGGCCCAAGGAGGAATCGGAACTCTTGTGGAATATGAAGTCCTTCAGGCAGAGTGGGCTCTGTGCAGGCAGGCAGGCTGGTGCAAGGAACATAGCTGTTTGAGGGTCCCCTCTCTGTCCTCGATGTGGCAGATTTACTATTCCCTGGAACAAAATAGATGGTGTTCTTTAACTGCTCGGCTTTTCATAGTAATCCCCTGGACGTGTATTGCTCAAAACAGATAAGTAGGTCAGCCTGACTTGGATCTAATATGGCAGAGACCATTTACTCCCCATCCAATATCTTAAGAAGAAACAGAGCCAAGAAAAGTCCTGGCTGGTGCCTGGGTCACGTGGCACTAGCAGTGCTTGTGGAGGATTCTAGGCATGGAGGTCATGGGTCCAGCTGGCTAGGATTGCATGTGTGGGCAGGGTAGGGGTGAGTTGGGCTTCACCCCAGTGCCAAGTGACTGGGTAACAGAGTGAAAGGGGTTCATGCATGGCCCTCACTCAGACATGGTGCAAGGGTCTGGCAGACCTCCTGAGGAGGGACTGGCTAGGATCCAAATGCTGATTGCAGTAGAAGGGCCCTCTCTGTGCTACTACAACAGCTTCTTCAGTCAGACTCTTTGCTCAGCCCCAACCCAATTTTCTAGAACACCGGTAGGTCTCTGATCAACTTAGTCCCTTTACATTTCATTGATCAGAGAATCCTTTCTCTGGACAGAGTTAGGGCCTTGAAGAAGAATCTCAACATTTTGGGCCTCTGGATTAAAATCCTAGGTTTCTCCTCATTTCTGCTCTCACTTTCTGGTCATTATGCAAACAACAACCTGTTTGATTGTAGGGATTTAGGAAGACAGCACAATAAAAATGCTTTATGATGATAAATTGTTTCTCAACTTTGAAAGACCCTTGCTCCAAGATTAGAGGAATGAGTTCTTTTTTGTTGTTGTTGTTTTTCAGAAAAGTTTTCTGTTTTTGACTCCCTCACATCCTCTGGGTCCCCGCTAGGTAAGGTGCCAGAGCCTGTATACATGTCGCCACCTTTAATCCTCCAACAGTCCTATGAGCAAGAATTATTATCCTTATGGTTCTCCCATGGATTGAAGAACTAAGACCAGAGGTGAGATGCTATTGCTCCAGATCTAGTAGAAGATGGAGGCGTGTTCTGATTCAGGTCTCCCAAATCCAAGGCTCTCACTCCTAATTCAGGACCTTGGGAGGATAATAACTTTGTTTCTGGTGCCTGAGTGCCATTTTAATCAATGTTCTATGCTTAACCTTCATTTAACATAACCCACTATTTTAAAAACCTCTGTGTTTTGCTGTCAACCTGTGGTCATTGGAAAAAAATAATCTCCCAGTGAGAAAATCCACATGTCATATCTGTGAGTGTCTTATGTTAGTAGGTCTTATCTTGTCAGGTAAATTAGAGTGGGAGAGTAGCAGGCAGTAAAACTGACCCTCATCATTGATAAAGAAAAGAGAGATTACTAAAATGACCCAAAGACAATCCATTTTATTGGCAACATTCCTTTGAAGAGCTCAGCCCAAACTTCTTAAGGGCATAAAGAAGGCGATTATAAATTTTGTATGAAATGGATAGCATTCAGACATATGAGAGGATAATGGATAAAGCTGGCGTCCATCCTAGGCCAATTTGCCAAATTTTGAATCTACTGTATTCTTATTTTAGCCTCCCTTGAGATGGTTCATAACTCGCCACAAGGATTCACTCATCACATCAAGAAAATAAAGGGCTGGGGAATGAAGTTTCACAAGTTGACTTCTGAATTTGTAATCATCTTAGTTAAAATTCTTTTGGATGCAAGTTAGGGAGACTCATTACAGACTTGCTCAATCAGGAAAGGAGAATACAGATATATATATATATATATATATATATATATATATAGAGAGAGAGAGAGAGAGAGAGAGAGAGAGAGAGAGAGAGAGAACGAGAGTGTGAGACAGAGATGTGTTCTGGAATCCAGGTCTCCCAAGGACCAGGGACTGGGAAGGGGGTCTGGAGTGGAGGCAGCTCTGCTCTTGGTCTCTCATTCTCTCATGCCCATAGTCTCAGCCTTTGCTGAGTGTCTGCTCATTCTCCTTGTTCCTCTGCATTTGTGACTGATCTTTGGCCATGAGGTTTATAGCATCTCCATTCCAGCTGTACTCCAAGATGGTGTCTCAAAGATCTAGCACTGAATTCCTGGCTCAATTTGAGTTGCAGTACTTCCCAACCCAGTTGCTTTTGGTTAGAGAATGGGGGCACATGTTATGAACATGGCTACTGATGCTTTGATTGTATGGGTGGTGAGACAGCTCTCAGAGAATAGCTGAGCACAAATCTATTAAAGTATATATGATAGCTTTTAAGAGACTTTCTCACTAATCCTTTCAGGCTGGTGTATAGATATGGAGCTCAACTTTGTATGTTGATCTTATATCCAGCAACCTTGTACTGTCACAATAATTGTAATAGTAATAATCTGTTTGTAGTTTTTTTTTTTTTTTTTGCATTTCCTATGTACATAATCATATCATCAGTGGAAAACGATAGCTTGTTTCTTCCTTTACAATTATTTATATTTATTTTTTTGTCATATTATTAAAGTGGCAAGGACCTCCTGTGCAATGGTTAAAACAAGTGATTGATAACAGGCACATGAATTTTATTCTTGACTTTAAAAGGCATGTGTTTACTATTTCCCCATTAAGGATGTTATTTGGTGTGGGTATGTTACAAATATTCTTTTTCCCCCAGTTTCATTGAGAAATAATTGACATCTATCACTATATAAGTTTAAGGCATACAGCATGATAGTTCGATTTGTGTACATTATGAAATGATTACCATAGTAGGTTCAGCTAACATTCATCTTCTCATATAGATGAAATAAAAAGTAAAGAAAGAAGAAAATAATACAGGGAAAGAAATTTCTCCTTGTGATGAGAACTCAAGATTTTACACTCTTAATTACGTTCTTTCCTATATATCAAATAACAGTGTTAGCTATAGTCATCATGTTTTATATCACATCCCTAGTACTAATTTATTTTATAACTGGAAGTTTGAACCTTTGACAACCTTTCTCCAGGAATTCCTCCTTCCTCCCTGCCTCTGCTAACCGCAAGTTTTGCCTCTTTTTCTGTGAGGTTTTTTTTTTTTTTTTTTAATATTCCACATATCAATGAGATCACACAGTATTAGTCTTTGTCTGACTTATTTCACTTAGCATAATGCCTTCAGGGTCCATTCATGTTGCTGCAAATGGTAGGGTTTCCTTGTTCTTTTTATGGCTGAATAATATTCCTCTGTCTGTGTGTGTGTGTGTGTGTGTGTGTGTGTGTGTGTGTGTGTCTGTGGTGTGTGTGTACCACAGCTTCTTTATCCATTCATCCATCCACTGATGCTCATCTTGTTTTCTTACTTTGACTATAATGTAAATGTAAAGCAGCAGTAAATAATGCTGCTATACACCTGAGGATGCAGATATCTTGAGTTAGTGTTTTCATTACCTTTGAATATATTCCCAGAAGTGGAATTGGTAGTTTTATTTTTAATTTTTTGAGGATCTTCCATACTGTTTTCCACAGATAATCCGACCATCAGGGCACAGGGCCCCCTTTTCTCTCCATTCACACCAGCATTTGTTGTTTTCTTTTTGATGATGGCCGTTTTAACTGGCATGAGGTGATATTTCACTGTAATTTCAACTCACATTTCTCTAATGACTAGTGATGTTGAGCATCTTTTCATGTACTTGTTGGTCTTTTTATATCTTCATTGGTGAAATGTCTATTCGAGTCTTTTGCCCATTTTTAATTGGGTTATTTATTGTTTGGGGTTGGGGTTTTTGCTGTTGAGTTATACATGAGTTTTTTATGTTTTATATGTCAGATATTAGCCCCTTATCAGATACATGGTTTGCAAATATTTTTTTCCCATTCCATAAGTTGTCTTTTCATTTGTTAATGTTTTTTTCATGGTACAGAATCTTTTTAGTTTGATGTAGTCTCACTTATTTATTTTTTATTTTGTTGCTTGTGCTTTGGTATCATATCCAAAAATACATTACCAAAACCCATGTCGAGGAGCTTTGTTCCTATATTTTCTTCTAGAAGTATCATGGTCTCTGGTCTTACATTTAAGTCTTTAATCTATTTTCAGTTAATTTCTTACAGAATGGTGGGTCAGTTTCATTCTTTACATGTGAATATCCATTATCCCAGCACCATTTATTGGAAAGACTGTCTTTTCTCCATTAAGTATTCTTTGCTCCCTTGTCAGATATTAGTTGACTATATATGGGTTAATTTCTGGGTTCTCAGTTTTGTTCCATTGATCTATTTGTATGTTTTTATGTTAGAACCATACTATTTTGATGAATGTAATGTTATAGTATAGCTTGAAATCAAGAAGTGTGATACCTCATGCTTTGTCCTTCTTCCTTGGGGTTTCTTTGGTTATTTGGGGTCTTTTGTTGTTCTATATAAAAAGAGTGTTTTTTTCTACTTTTGTAAAAAATACCATTGGAAGCTCAGTAGGAATTGCACTGAATCTGTAGATGGCTTTTGGTAGTATTGACATTTTAACAATATTAATTCTTCCAATCCATGAACATGGGATATTATTTTATTTATATATGTCTTCTTTGATTTCTTTCATTAATGTCTTATAATTTTCAGCATAGAGACCTTTTACCCCATTAGTTAAATTTATTCCTAAGTATTTTATTGTTTTTGATGCTGTTGTAAATATGACTGGTTTTTTATTGCTTTTTTAGAAATTTGGTCATTAGTATTTTACTTCTTTCTTTTCAATGTTGATACTTTTTATTTCTTTTTCTTGCCTGATTGCTCTATCTAGGACTTCCAGTACTATGTTGAGTAGGAGTGATGAGAGTAGGTACCTTTGTCTTGTTCCTGGTATTAGAAAAAATGCTTTCATCCTTTCATCATATGTTGAGTATGATGTTAGCTGTGGGCTTGTCATATATGGCCTTTGTTATGTTAAGATATGTTCCTTCTATGCCTAATTTGTTAAGAATTTTATCATGGGGGCACCTGGGTGGCTCAATCGGTTAAGCGTCCAACTCTTGGTTTTGGCTCAGGTTGTGATCTTACAGTCATGAGATCAAGCCCTGCATTGAGCCCCATGTTGAGTTCCACATCAAGCCCTGTGCTGAGTGTGGAGCCTGCTTAGGATTCTCTCTCACCCTCTGTCTCTGCCCCTACCCTGCTTGTGCTCTCTCTATCTCAAAATAAATAAACATCTAAAAAAAGAGTTTATCATGAATGAATGTTGACTTTTGTCAAGCGATTTTTCTGCATCTATGAGATAATCATATGATTCTTTTCTTTATTCTATTAATGTGATGTATTACTCTGATTGATTTGCATATGTTGAACCATCCTTGCATCCCAGGGATAAATCCCACTTGATCATGGTGAATGATTCTTCTCATGTGCTGCTGAATTCAGTTTGCTTCTATTTTATTGAGAATTTTTATACCATATTCATCAAGATATTAGTCTACAGTCTTCTTTGCTGGTAGTGTGCTTTTTCTAGTTTTGGTATCAGGATAATACAGGCCTCATAAAATGAGTTTGGGAGGGTTCCCTCCTCTTTGATATGTTTGGAAGAATTTAAAAAGGATTGGTGTTAATTCTCCAAATGTTTCATAAAATTGATTAGTGAAACCATCTGTTCCAAGGTTATTCTTTATTGGGAGATTTTTGATTACTGATTTAGTCTCCTTACTAGTAACTGATCTATTCAGATTTTCTATTTCTTCCTGATTCAGTCTTGGTAACTTGTATGTTTCTAAGAATTTTTCCATTTCTTCTATATGTCCAGTTTGTTGGCATATAGTTGTTTATAGTTGCAAATATTCTTTGTTATGTCAAGGAAGGTCTGTTTTATCTTTAGTTGTGAGGAGGCTTTTGTGTGCTTATGTTTATTTTTCTACTGGTTTTAAAATTATGAATAGATTTGACTCTTAGGGAATTATGTGCATTTATTTTATTGAGATAATTGTACCTTTTCCTCCTTTTAGTCTGTTAATGTAGTGAACTTATATTAGATTTTCTTAAAAAAATTTTTTTAATGTTTATTTATTTTTGACAGAGAGAGAGAGACAGAGCATGAGCGGGGGAGGGGCAGAGAGAGGGAGACACAGAATCCGAAGCAGGCTCCAAGCTCTGAGCTGTCAGCACAGAGCCCAATGCAGGGCTCGAACTCACAGACTGCAAGATCATTACCTGAGCCAAAGTTGGATGCCCAACCGACTGAGCCACCCAGGCACCCCTATATTAGTAGATTTTCTAATGTTTAGCAAATCTTGAGTTTGGGGATATAAACACAGTCATGGGGTGTGTATGAGTGTGTGTGAGTGTATGTATGTATGTGTGCGTGTGTGTGTGTGTGTGTGTGTGTAATACATTGTAGATTCTGTCTGCTAAGATTTATTGAGGATTTTTCCATCTGCAATAATAAGAGTATTATTCCTTTCTAGTACTGCCTTTGTCCAATTTGGATATCAAAGTTATACCATTTTCATTAAATGACTTGGGGAAGGAGTGTTTCTTTTTTTCTATTTGCTCAAAGAGTTTACATAAAATTAAATCATCTGCTCCTTGAATATTTGGTACAAATACCTGTAAAGCTGTATAGGGTTAATAGTTTATTTCTGGGAACATTTAAAGATGATTGATTCTCTTTCTTTAGTGGTATAGCTACTCAGGTTTTCTATTCCTCTTGAGTCTGTTTTCATCATTTATATCTTTCCAGTAATTTTTCCAATTATTCTTAGTTTTAAAATGTATTGGCATAAATTCATAATGTCCTTTTATCTTTTCAGTCCTCGCTGTATCTATAGTTATGCTCCCTTTGCCATTCCTAATATTGTTTATTTTTCCCATCCCCTTATCTTGTGCTCTATTTTTGTATTTTTTTCAAACAATAAACTTTTGGTTCACTTGATCCTGTCCAGATTGTATCTGGTTTTTCTATTTAATTGGTTTTTATCTTTATTATTTATTTTCTCCTACTTTTCGTGTGTTTATTTTCCTGCTGTTATTCTAGTACCTTAGCTTGGATATTACTCATTAATTTTTGTTGTTTCTCCTTTTCTATTATAAACATTTAAAGTTGTACCATTTCTTTTTCAATACTGCTTTGGCTGGATCAACCATAATTTGATAAATAAAAAATTCTGTTTATCAATTCTAAGTAAATTTTAATTTCCATCATGACTTATTTGGCCCAGGAATGTTTTCAGACTTCCTCATATCCAGTGTTTTTTTTAAAAAAATAATAACTAACCTTTATATAATCCTCACAACAACCCCACAAAGTAGGACTCTTACAATCCCAGTGTTGCGTATGTGAAGAATGAGGCACTGAGAGTTTAAGCAATTTGCCCAGAATTACACAGCTCCTAAATTGGCAGATCTAAACCAATCCAGTTGGGCTATAGGGTACAACCACTGTGCAATACTGCCTTCTTTTTAGTAACTGTTCTCATTATCTTGTTGTTATAGTAATAATTATTATTATATTGATTTTTCCACTTAATTCCATTGCAGTCAGAGGAAATGGCCAATGAGATACAGATTTTTTGAAATTTGTTATGGTCTACTTTGTGGCCTAGAAACATGGACAGTTTCCATGTGTGCTTCAAAAGAATGTGCATTCAGTAATTGGATGCAGTTTTAAATGTGACCAATAGATTAAGGTTATTAATGGCATTATTCAAATATTCCCTATTCTTACTGAGGTTTTGGTGTGTCTGACCTATCAAATACTGAGTGGGCTAAAATCTCCCACTTTCATGGTAGATTTGTCAGTGTCTCCTTATAATTCTGCCAGTTTTGGTCTCATGAGTTTCAAGTTGTGTTATTTGATGTTTACAATTTTGGAATTGTTCTAGCTTCCGCCTGAATTGAATGTTTGGTCCTGCTGCAGTGACCCTCTTTAGCTCTAGCAAGGCCTTAAAATGTATTTTTCCCAATAGTAATACAAGGACAGAGTCTTCTATTTGGTTGGTGTTTATCTGTTATATCCTTTCACTTTAAACTTTTCTGTTATTGTGTTGTATTGTTTCTTATAAATAACATTTATCTGGTTTTTTAATTTAATTTACTCTGACAACCTCATTTTTATCTTTTTAGTCTCAGTATTTATTGTCACCACTGATATATTTGAATTCATTTCTTCCATCTTACTCTTTGCTATTTTTATTTATTTATTTATTTATGTATGTATTTATTTATTTATTTTTAATTTTTTTTTTCAACGTTTATTTATTTTTTTTGGGACAGAGAGAGACAGAGTATGAACGGGGGAGGGGCAGAGAGAGAGGGAGACACAGAATCGGAAACAGGCTCCAAGCTCTGAGCCATCAGCCCAGAGCCCGACGCGGGGCTCGAACTCACGGACCATGAGATCGTGACCTGGCTGAAGTCGGACGCTTAACCGACTGCGCCACCCAGACGCCCCACTCTTTGCTATTTTTGTGTCTTATCTCTGCTTGTTTGGACTTCTTACTTTCTTTCAGATTTATTATTTCTGCCCCTTTTCCATTCTTCCCTCATCTGGTTTTCATTCTAGTTATGTTCATTTTGTGGTCAATCTAGCAATCAAAAATTTTTTAATGTTTATTTCTTTATTTTGAGAGAGAGAGAGCAGGGGAGGTGCAGAGAGAGAGGGAGAGAGAGAATCCCAAGCAGGCTCCCTGCTGTCAGTGCAGTCTGACGTGGGACTCGATCTCATGAACCGCGAGATCATGACATGAGTCAAAATCAAGAGTTTGATGCTCAACTGGCTGAGCCACCCAGATGCCCCCAATCTGGCAATTTTATTATGCACATTTAGCATGTGAAGTTGAAAGTTAATTATCATCTTCCTTCCAACAACGCAGGGCTTAGATTGCTTTCCCTAAATACCAGTTCCCCACCTCTGTGCTATTGTGTCCATTACTTCAGCGCTATGTTTTTTAATTCCACCAACTAGCCTTTGTATTTATTATTCTATGGAACCACGGTTTCTTTAGAACTTTTGCCTTCTACCAGTGTCTTTCCTTACAATTCCTTCTGGCGTCTCTTGAGCCATTGCCCTTACCCCTGCATTCAGAATACCATTTAGTGTGGGTCTGTGGTAGTGAACTTCAGTTTTATTTGTCTGAATGTCTTCCTTTTATGCTCAACCTTAAAAGATTAAGTACTATTAGGTATAGATTTCACGGTCGGCAGCTATTTTCTCTCAGTATTTTCAAGTTTTTACAATTATTCTGGATTCCCTTGTCACTGAAGAATCAGATACCTGTCTAATTTTTTTTTAATTTTTTTTAACGTTTATTTATTTTTGAGACAGAGAGAGACAGAGCATGAATGGGGGAGGGGCAGAGAGAGAGGGAGACACAGAATCCGAAGCAGGCTCCAGGCTCTGAGCCGTCAGCCCAGAGCCCAACGTGGGGCTCGAACTCACGGACCGCGAGATCGTGACCTGAGCTGAAGTCGGACGCTCAACCGACTGAGCCACCCAGGCGCCCCAGATATCTGTCTAATTTTTCATGGCAATCTATTGCGGGGGGTGGGGATCTCTGCTTCTTTCAAGATATTTTATTTTTTGGTGGTCTGTGATTTGACTTAATGTGCCTAAGTATTGTTTTTTTTTTTCAATATATGAAATTTGTTGTCAAATTGGTTTCCATACAACTATTTGGGGTTATTTGAGTTTGCTAAATATGTGGATTTGTGTCACTTGATCATTTTGGAAATTTTAGGTCATTGTTATCGCCATGTTCTTGATTTTATCCACTTCTAGGTATATTAGGCTAATATCCATGTAGGCTGCCTCTGCAGGTTTGATTCTGTTATTGTCTAGCTCTTCTGATTATTCTTTATTTCCCCTTGTGATTTGTGATTTTTTTTTTAATTGATCCCGTGATATTTGGAACTTCATCTGGATAGTTTTTTCAGGACAGTGAGGATCTATATTTACCTCTGCCAGCTGCCTGATGATCTCAACAACCCACTTTAAACGGGCTCCTTTGTTTGGGACTTTGAGGGGCCTCATAGGAAGTATGGATTCTGGCCACAGAGCCATGGTTGAAAACTCTAAGGAAAGATGTTTTCTGCACCTGCCCCCCCCCCCCGCCCCCTCACAGCCAGAGCTAAGACTAGCCAAGTTCCTCATTATGTTCTTGGGTGAGGGGTGGTGTTTTCTTATTTCACCCATGGTAGGTGTTGTTTTCCAGGAGACTATGTATATGTAGGGGTGTTTACATAACCTCTTATCTGGCCTCAACACATCGTACCCTCTTGGAGCCCATGGTCTCTCATGTGTCCAGCCTGTGAAGATTTCTCTTTATTAGCTTAACCATGCATTCAAAATGATTTTTTAAAAAATATTTTATGAGTAGGGCACCTGGGTGGCTCAGTTGCGTGTCTGACTCCTGATTTTGGCTCAGGTCATGATTCCAGGGTCGTGGGATTGAGCCCTGTGCCAGGCTCTGATTTTGTGATTTCTACTGGAGAATTAAAAAAAAAGAATATCTAGCCGCCATATTGCCAGAGACAAATCTAACTTCCCCTCCTCCATGCTCCCTAAACAGTTTTAGTCCAGCTGCCATTGATTCCCCATGGCTTAGTCCAAAGGACACTTCTCGGTCCTCACCCGCCACAGCATGCCTGTTCCTCCTGAACACATTCTCAGCCTTTAGGACACAGTACTCTTTGGCTTTCTTCTGGCTTCTTTGTCTTCTTAGTCTCCTCTGCCAGTGTTCTTCTGTGTGACCTCTGAATGTTGGCATTTTTCAGAATGTGAGCCTGAGTCCTCTCTTCTGTGTGTATTCAGACTCTTGATGAGCCCGTCTTCTCCTGAGGTTTTAAATTTTTTTTTTTTCAACGTTTATTTATTTTTGGGACAGAGAGAGACAGAGCATGAACGGGGGAGGGGCAGGGAGAGAGGGAGACACAGAATCGGAAACAGGCTCCAGGCTCCGAGCCATCAGCCCAGAGCCTGATGCGGGGCTCGAACCCACGGACCGCGAGATCGTGACCTGTTTGATCGTGACCTGGTTGAAGTCGGACGCTTAACCGACTGCGCCACCCAGGCGCCCCGTCTCCTGAGGTTTTAAATACGACCTGTATGGTGAGGGCTTTCTAATTTACATCTCCATCCCAGACCCCTTTTCACATGTCCGGAGTCTCGTATCTAACTTTCATCGCTCACAGGTTCTCATACCTCACACCGATGGACGTGAAAATTTGATCTTTCCCTCAAATATCCTTCTGCCCCAGGATTCTCCAACTCAGTAGACACCACACCATACACCTACTGTTCATGTGGCCCAGGCTTCCTTGTTCTCATGCCCACTCTCAATCCTCTCCGAGCCCTTCTCCCTCCACCTCCATGCCGCCATGTCTCCCATCCATGCCACCAACTAGCCCAACTTCTCTCTCTCTCTAGGCTGTGTTCACTCAGCAGCTATAGCCAACTTTTAAAGTCACAAGTTATCTCACTCCAAAGCTCAAAATTATTTTATGACTTAGCACTTAACACTAACCTAAAATGAACTCCTGATGGCTCCCGAGTCACTTGACCCCTATCTACCTCTTCTACCTTAACTTTGGGCCACTCTCCCCCAACTGACCACCTCCAGCTCAGCCTTCTTCCTAGTCCCTGAACATTCTGTGCTTCTTCATGGCCTCAGGGTGTTTGCACACGCTGTTCTTTCACCGGGAGCAAGCTTTCTCCATCCCTGGCGTGGCTGACTCCTCTTCTTTCAGTTTCCAGGTTAAACAAGCCCTCTGAAAATATTCTTCAACATCTATCTAGGTTAGAAGAGGTCTTTCTTGTTATTTTTTCCCTATGGAACCCAGATCTTATCCTTTCTGGCACTTACCAGGGATTGTTTAATTGCCTATTTTATTTGTCTACCTGACCAACACCTATCTCTCTCCTGCAACACATGTCTGTGGTTGCAGCATGTAGCATAGGGCCTGCGAAGTGAGACCCTCACTATACCTTTGGTGACAGGACCTATGAATGAACTCCCTCCTCTCCGTTTCCCCAGTTTATAAGCCCTGACACTGTAGGGTCATCTCAAAGCAAACAGGGCAGGGCAGGGCGGGACAACTCGTCGTCACCTCCATAGGAACATCCGTCATCTGCTGGGCGTTGAACTCTGGCTGTCAGAAGATCCCCCTCAGACCACGGCTGTCACAGGAAAGGCTGTATTGAATCTCACACACATCAGCTGACCTTGCACACGGGCTCTGCCCCATTCAAGGTGTGGAGATACATAGGCATAAATTAACACAACTCTAAGAAACAGTCCATCCTGTATTTCCAATTGACCCTCCTCTTACAAATAAGATTGATTTCTGTCTGTTTCTTCTCCTTCAAATTAACAAGATTTACCCTCAATTTGTTTAAAAGGAGGGAAGAAAGCCTGTTTCTAATTTGTTCTTATCCATTTATTAAATATAATCATACAGTAAAAAAATTCAGAGATGTTAAAAACAGCAGGAAAATATTAAACTTGCAGTGTACAAAGCTTGAATCATAAAATATGTTTCATGGGGCTCTTACTGAAATGGGACACAACCTTAATGACATTCACAATTACTTGCTAAGAGGCTCGATGTAACCCAGAAGGCAGAGATAGAGTAACACATCTACCCAGTGTGCTCTCTCTTCATGGAGACCAGATTCCGGGCTGCATTGCCCCCTGAGGATTCTGTTGGCTTTGGGAGCGTGGAGTTTAGAGTTCCCTCTGTCTATTCTATATTTCTTTTTTTAATTAAGAGTGAAATAAGCTAATGGAAAATATTATTCACTTTTTTGGAGATGAAACCTGTTTCTTCCCTCACTTCCCTCCTTTCTCTCATCTGCCTCCCCCCACCAGAAATGTATAAGCAAATGCCCCTACTTAGGAGTCCGGTGTGGAAAAGAAAGAAAACTCATGGGACTACCATTTCATTTCCCAACATGCTGTCGAGTACCTTGAGATGATGGCTTCGAGAAGGATTTCCTTGGACTCCAAAGGATATGTTGACGTCAGAGAAGCAGTTCACATTGATTTCTTGCTCTGTGTGTGTGCACACGCCCCCTGCACTGCCTCAGTCTGCTTGGTCTGCCGTAACCACATATGTCAGACTGAATGCCTTAAAAAACAGAAATTTGTTCTGGAGGCTGAAAGTCCAACATCAGGCTCTTTCTTGGCAGGGGTGGTTTCTTCTGAGGCTTCTCCATGTGGTTTGTAGATGACATGTCTTCACATGGTCTTTCCTCTATGTGTCTCTGCCTCAGCGTCCTCTGCCTAGAAAGACACCTGGAGGGGTGCCTGGGTGGCTCAGCGGGTTAAGCATCCAACTTTGGCTCAGGTCATGACCATGCGGTTCATGGGGTCGAGCCCTACGTCGTGCTCTGTGCTGACAGCTCAGAGCCTGGAATCTGTTTCAGATTCTGTCTCTCTCTCTCTCTCTCTGCCCCTCCCCTGCTTGTGCTCTGTCTGTCTGTCTGTCTCTCTCTCTCTCTCTCTCTGTCTCTCAAAAATAAATAGACATAAAAAAAATCCTGATGAAGGTACAAAGTGCCGGGTTATGACCCGGCATGGAAAGTATCTTAGGCTGCAGAGCCCAGGACTGCCCCTCAGCTTGCCACCAATGGGTGCTATATAGGTGACTATGAGGTTAACATATTTCCTCCTTCCCCAAATCCAGCACTCTAACTTTCCTGTCTTGCTCACCTGGTTCTGGCTTTCCTCACACCCAACTCACTCCTCAGCCTTCTCTAACTGTAACATGCTCAGTCACGTTCCCCCTCCCTCCAAAACACTCCATGGCTCCCTTTGCCCAGATCTGATCTGCTGGTTTCCAGTCCCGCCCCACTTTCCTCCTCCTAACACTTGTCTCTGCCATCGCAATCTCAGCTCCTATGCCAAGCCTTTTTCTTGGGGGCTTTCCTTCCCAGACACCCTTTTATCTCCACATCCTGAGATTACAGATGACTTTATCTTTTTTTCTGTTGGGTTTTCCTGTGTTCTGGTTTTTTAAAATAATGCTTATGTATTGCTTTTAGTAATTTATTAAAAACCTCAAGTTCATTTTTAATTAGAAAATCACACACACACACACACACACACACACACACACACACACACAGTGGTTATAATCATTTGTCTCCAAAGAATTCAGGGTCCCAAGTTTAGAATTTAGTCCCTCCAGAAGATGGCTGCAAGTCTGCACTGAGTAACTTCTCTGCATTGCGTGTCTCTCCTTAAACTTGAGAGCATGTTCACACGGAACGCAGCTGCCTAGAATTTGTTGAACCTTGTTAGTTTCTTAATGGGTCACCTCGGATATTTCAAAGATTTAGATTTTTATGAGGGTAGGTCTCTCTGGCCTAGTCTAAGGAAATTAGATCAGAACTATGCCCTTGGTAGTTTCAGGAGATTGGAAGCGATGTGCTGGCCACAACCATGTCTTGCACGCAGTTGGCTTTGGGTTTTCTCTGTGCTGTTTCTTCTTCAGCTGCCTGCAAGCTCTGTGAGGGCTGTGAGCCTTGTACCTCAGCTCTGTCCAGGCCTTGGAGAGTCTGGAATCATTGAGAAGCAGCGATGCGGTTTTACTCGGGTTTCAAACATGAGGAGGATTTCAATGTTGAGTTTCGCCATCCGGAAGAGAAATAAATGATACTGCGTTGGAAGAACTAATATATAAGATAGAGCATCTTCATGTTCTCAGGACTCTACTGCCCCTTCTCTGAGAGGCTGTCAGTATTCATTTGCTGATTCTGCTGCGTCTTGAGTAGATTATCTCTCAGGTCATTTTACAGCCTTGTGGCCTGGCTTCCTGGAGCAGAGTGTGAACAGATTCAGAAGTGTCAGAGAACGGCAAAGAATTTGACACTCGCACCCCTACTGGGATAAACCGGAGCACAATTCTCAAAGAAAAAGTATGTTGTTTCTTCAGAATCATTCTTTTGAGCACTTAGCAGCTATGCTTCTTAAGTATAAAGGCTTCTTCCCAATACCGAGGTGATAGATGTAGTGTTCATCTTTTCTACACCAGAACTTAGGAGATTATTCAAGAACATTCCAACATGGCTCTCAAGCTTCACTTTCTTCGTCTGTGAGATGGGGTGATGTCTCACGTGGCTGTTGTGAGAAAAAAAAGAGGATTATGTGAAACAGCAAGTGAAATTCGGGTAGAGCACCCAGTCCAGAACCTAGTTGTAGCGGCACTCGATGAATGGCGGTGTCACAATGATGAACGTGAGTCAGCTGTGGCCTTGTGGCAGGGAAACATTCCGGAGCCTGGTCACATTCAGTGGGCACCTAAGTTTACATGGTCTGCCTGTGGGGCGGGTTTATCCCTGTGGTTATGGGGCAGGGGCCGGGGAGGTTGGCAATGTTATTGATTTATTTCTCCGTAAATACAGCCTGTTTACGTTTATGTAAGTGTTAAGCAGTCCTCCAGATGCTTACACTGTGCACTTCGGCCTGCGTAGACCGCCGTGATGCTGGCCTGGGTGGGGGTGTGGGAAAGTAGGGGCATCCGAAGACGGCTCCCGGGTCAGGAAGCACTGATTGATGCTCCAGACTTCTGCAGGCAGCAAGCCCCCGGAAGTGCTGGCTTCTGTGACTCAAGTGGCCATTTTCAGAAAGAAAGCAAGGTACCCTGAGATGGGAGCGTATGGCTGCCCACGGGAGCGCCCTTCTGTGCTGCTCCGTGCGGCTTGCAAATTTCAGCAGAGGCTGAATCTTGTCATTCCCTCGCCAGAGCTGAAGTGCTAAATGCAAATAGTCCTGGGAGAAGTAGCCTGGCAGTCACCTCTGATATAACTTATTTAGGCAGGATTGCTTTGTGGAAGCCGATTTTGAGAGTGGGAAAGATTCTAGAGATTTAATGGGGAGAGCAAGGAACTGGAAGAAATACCGTGCAGGGGCCTTCAGAAGGGGAAGGGCCCGAGGCCAAACACAGGCAAACTTTGCTGCTCTATGTTTTGCCTGGGGCCGATCGACTTTCTCCTGAGCAGCTGCTTCTCCCAGTTTGTGTGCAGAACTACTGTCAACACTTTGAAAATGAGCAGCAGGCTACTGCCATTTAAATAAGGATTTCAGGAAATAAAAAAAGAAAAAACACTAGCTGGAAACTGGGGTGTGAATTTATGACTCAGAGTAGTTAATGATATTAACACGCAGAGTGGCAATTTAGGATTTTTGTGTGGTGTCCCAAGAATCAGGTACATTTGCTAATTTCGAAAAGGTTGGGGTGGAGGAGGCATCATTCTCCTGCATATATTTAGGGCATAATCACTAATTTCTTGACATTTATTAGAATTCATAAGATTTGGAAGAGAGGTAGAAAAAAATCAGCACAATTTGTTGAAATATTTTGGGGAAAAAAATGTGACATGACTATGTCCAAATGTTTTTACTAATAATGAAGGCAAATCTGAAATAATATTTATAGATTAAAAGCAAGTGTGATGGCTTAAAACTCTTAGAATGGTTACTCTGGGCAGGAGAACTATAGTTACTGTATTCTTTTCCATTTTCTGTATTTTTGTATAATTTCAAAGAAAAGGTTAGTCTTTTATGATGATGGGATTGCACATTTAAAATATATTTCTTTTCTTTTTTCTGCAATAGGGTTACATGATGGAAAACCGAATCTCAGGCCTAAAATGTGACACAGATGTGTTTGTAACTTTTGAAGGTGACAAGGTTGTTATGCTGCAGGTAAGATTCAGGAAATGTTTATTCTTCTTTTAAAAAAAAAAGTTTATTTATTTACTTTGAGAGAGAGTGAGCGCACATGAGTGTGTTAGTGCTAGTGGGGGAGGGGCAGATTTGGAGGGAGAGAGAGAATCCCAAGCAGGCTCCACACTGTCAGCACAGAGCCCAACATGGGGCTTGATCTCATGAACCTTGAGATCATAACCTGTGCTAAAATCAAGAGTCAGTGCTCCTCCCAGCAGGTGCCCTCCTCAATGCCCATCACCCACTTACCCGTCCCTCCTACCCCCCATCAACCCTCAGTTTATTCTCAGTTTTTAAGAGTCTCTTATGGTTTGCTTCCCTCCTTCTCTCTGTTTTTTCCTCTTCCCTTCCCCTATGGTCTTCTGTTAAGTTTCTCATGATCCACGTAAGAGTGAAAACATATGGTATCTGTCTTTCTCTGTATGACTTATTGCATTGGGTGTTGTATGGAAACCAATTTGACAATAAATTTCATATTAAAAAATAATAATAAAATAAACAATAAAAACAAAATAAGCAAATAGACATACAAGAAAGGACTTGTTGGCTGGAAGACTCCTCTGATTATTACTCAAAATGCTAATAAAGTCCCTGTGCACAAACACTAAAAAAAAAGAAAAGAAAAGAAAAAGAGTCAGATGCTTAACTGACTGAGCCACCTAGGTGCCTCTTGGAAATGTTTATTCTTCTTAAACAGTGTAACTTTCAAGATTAAGAGTTACCCAGAAATCTGAAGTGTTTCGTACGTTTTATTTTCATCTGATGTCTTCATTTAATTGGTAGGTGTTTTCCTGTTAAGCGCTTGATCTTTGCAGTAGTTGAACACAGGATGAAATTATTTCTCTCCTAGCTGATCTTTGACATTGAACTATATCTTTTTTGCTTTAAGAAAACAGCTTCTTAGACACAATTAGTCAGTTCTTGTACTGGGAAGGCTATTCCAAAAGAGTATATGAGGACCCAGAAGATGAACAGGCACAAAGACATGAAAAGGCAATTTACAAAAGGAGGGCAATTGATCAACCTCACTGGCGATCAGAGAAATGCACATTAGGGCATACTATAATACTGTTTTCTCTATCAGACTGATTCATGTTTAAGAGTATATTGAAGTCCCAGTGTTGTTGAGAACAAAAGAGGCACTCTTCCATGTTCCTATTAGGCTGTGTGTGATTCTACTTCTGGGACTATCTAAGGTAATAATCCTAAAATAGAGAAAAACGTTAAGGCACAAACGTTTTCATTAGTACATTATTTATTACAGCAATAATGTTGGAATCTAAATTTTCAACAATAGGAAAATGATTATGTAAATCATCTTCTGGCCACTCAGTTGGGAATTATATAGCTTTTAAAATTGTACTTACAAATAGTTTATTACAGAAATTAAAAACTCATGATATGGTAAGTAAAAATGATATAAAATTATATATACGATGTGATCATAATTTGGTGTTTTTAAAAAAGAAAAATAGGGACTTCTGGTTCTGCTAAGATGGAATGGCCCTATTCCTCCCAGGTTCTCCCTCTTAATAATTAATACATAATTATACATATTACATAATATACATATACATATACACACATACATATACATATACATAATACATAATTAATACATAAATACATAATTAATACATAATTAATACATAATACAGCAAACAAATGTAAGAAAATTCTGAAAGAGGGAAGGAAGAAAGCAGGCTGCCTAGAGATCTTGGAACTGGGGGAAGGCAATGGCTGTAAGTTTTCTGGGTTTCGTTATTGTCTCCCCTAAATCCTGGATGGGGCATATATGTATGCCCTGAATCTCTCAGAGGCACAAACTCCAGGAAGAGCCTGTTCTCCCCAGCCAAAGGATAGGGAAGATGGTGGCCTAACAGCCATAACAATCAAACAAACCAAAACCAAAACCAAAACCAAAACCAAAACCAAAACAAACAAACAAAAAAAACCCCAACCCCCTCCAAAAAAATAAAAAACACCTTTCTAGAAAGACCCTCCCTACATCAGTCAAACAAAAGAGAAAAACTGAACACACACACACACACACACACACACACGCACACACACATACACCTATTTCAGCAGGGCCTGGCAGGAACTGATCTTTCACCTCACCTCTGATCCAAGGAAGTAGGCAGAAGCAGGTAGCAGGTAGCACTGCCATTACCCAACCTGCTGCTATTGGTGGGGCTGGGCAGAGATCTAATATTCTATCCCCTGCCTAGTGGAAGCAACTGGAAGTCAGATTTTTACATCAGGGTAATGTCAGCAGGGCCCATTGGTGAGCTAAGCCTCCACCTCTACTCAGCAGCAGCAAGACCCTTTGAGGTGATGTAAAATGAAGCAAATCACCAGTGTGATTTAACCCTGTACCCCAGTGTTAGCAGGATCCAGTGGAGAGTTGAGCCCCTCCTTCCACAACTAGAATGGAGGTCATCAACTAGACTAACCCAGGAGGTGTGATAAAAAAAAAAAAATAAACCCAAGAAGATTCAAATAACCAATATTAGGAATGAACATGGATATGTCACTAGGTATCTTGCAGGAATTAAAAGAATAATGAAGGAATACTAGAAAACAACTTTACATTAATACATTTGATGACTTAGTCAAATTGACCAATTCCTCAAAAACCACAAACACCAACTTGAAATGGACAACCTGAATAGTCCTATAATCTCACAAATTGAATTTTTATTAATAATAAAATACTTCCTCAAAAAGTCTCCAGGCTTAGGTTTCATTGAAGAATTCTGTCAAACATTTAAAGAAGAATTTTACACAATCTCTTCCAGAAAATAGGAAAGAAGCGAACACTTCCCAACTCATTTTATATAGCTCGTATTGCTCTGAAACCAAAAGCAGACATTACAAAAAAGGGAAAAATACACATCAATAAGTCTCACAAATTTAGATATAAGAATCTTCAACAAAATATTAACAGATTGAATCTAACAGTGTATAAAATGAATTATACACCATCACGAAATGGAATTTATTCTTTATATGCAAGACTGCTTTAGCATTCAAAAATCAATTGTTGTAGTCCATCGTATCATTAGACTATAGGAGAAAAAAATCACATGGACATATTGGTTTCCACAGTTAAAGTTTTTTGACGAAATCACAGTGTAAAATCTTATCAAACCAGGATTAGGAAGGAACTTCTTTCACTTGGTAAGAAGTGTATACAAAAAATATAAGCAACATCATGCTTACTGGTGAATCACTGGATGCTTTTCCCCTAAGGTCAGGAACAAGTCATGGATGTCCACTGACACCACTGTTATTCAACATAGGGCTGGAAGTTATACCAACGCAATAAGGCAAGAAAAAGAAATAAAAGACCTAGATATTATAAAGGAAGAAATAAAAACTGTCCCTGTTTCCACATTATATGATTATCTACATAGGAAATTCAGAGAAGCTATCCCCAAACTCCTATAACTGAGTTCAGCAAGACTGCAACATATAAGATCAATACACAAAAATCAATCTCATTTCTATATACTAATAACAAGCATGAAAACTGAAATTAAACACACAATATTATTTACAATTATCCCAAAGAAAATGAAATACTTAGGTTTAAATTCAATTGACATGAATAGGATCTATATGCTGAAAATTACAAAATGCTTGAAAGAAATCAAAGAAATCCTAAATAAATGGAGAGACATACAATATTCATCAGTTGGAGGACTCTGTGTAGGAAGATGTCAGTTCTGCCCAAAATGATCTATAGATTTAATGAAATCCCCATCAAAATCACAACAAAGGTTTTTTGTAGACATAGACAAGTTTATTGACAACATCAAAACAGTGGAATAGGAGTTTTCTGCCATCTTACCCCCAGAGAACACCAATTTTGATAATCATCCAAGGGTAACAGTGCCTTTGTATAAGTCCATGAGTCCACCAAGTTCCAGCACATTGCTGGAGCAAAAAATAATCTGAGATTGGATGCATTGAAGAGAGTAAGAGGAACAGTTTCACTTTACCCATGTTACCTCTCCCTTGAGGCAACACAGCTCAGTGACAAAAGAGATCTTTCGGCCTGTGATTTTCCTCACAGGGGAAAGTGAGAGTGTGTAAGTGAACACCCAGCTTCCCCAGGTGTGTGGGACATTGCCCAAGAGACCCATTTCTTTCTCCTCTTACCCAGATTTCTGAGGTGTGTTGCATGACATGGACTGCAAGGAATAGCTGGGAGAATAGCAGCCAGGGCTGACATCAGTCGGATATGGATCCTACTAACTGCTTTGCAGACTCCTTCAGGAAACCCACTTATGAACCACTGGGGATGCTTCACTTACAGATCTTCCAGCTTGGTCCACGGACACCCACAACACTCTACATGCCTAGTCACACTCATTGCTACTCGCCAGTTATCAGTGTGCATTCCCAAGGGCAGCAAGAGCCAGCCTCTGCAGACAGCTAGTGAGCTCCTGAAGAAAGCCAGCCTGACCCTGTGGGGTTAGAAGAAAGCCTACAAACTTGAGCCCTCAGTACCACCCAAGGGGGGGGGGCAAACGAGAAGCTATAAGCACAAATCCTGGTTTTGCAGGATCAAAAAAAGTAGTACAGTCTTAAGAACTATTCCCTAAGAGGGAATAAGAGGTGTGGAACATGTGTATCTATAGAAGGTCTGAGAAAGCTTCAATTCATAAGAGGACCGGTGGAAGGTATTTCTCTCCCAAAGCCAGTCAGTAAAGACTAGAGGAGGTGATAACTTCTTCAAATGTGAAGACAGCAGTGGAAGACTTCAAGGAACATGAGAAATGAAGGAAACATGACACCACCAAAGGGACATACGGATTTTCTGGTGACTGACCCCAAAGAAATGGAGATCTGCAATTTTCCTGATAACAATGCAAAATAGCTGTTTTAAGGAAGTTCAATGAGCTACAAGAAACACAGAAAGATAATTCAATGAAATAAGTAAAGCAATACATGAAAAAAATTAGAAATTTAACAAAAATATATGAATCATTAAAAAGAACCAAATAGGAATTACAAAGTTGGGAAATACAATGAATAAAGTGAAAGATGCAGTAGAGAACATCAACAGCAGACCTGATTGAGCAGAAAAAGATTTTGTGAAGGAGACTACAGATCATTTGAAATTATCCAGTCAGAGGAGAACAAAGGAAAAAAGAAGGAAAAAAAGTGAAGAAAGCCTACATGAACTATGGGCCACCATCAAGAGGAACAGTCTATGCATATTGGAATCTCAAAAGGAGAAGAGAGGGAGATAAGGGTAGAAAGTTTATTAAAGAAATCATGGTTGAGAATGTCCCAAATCTGGGGAGAGATTTGGATATCCAAGTTCAAGAAGCTCATAAGCCCTCCAAGACGTTCAACTCAAAGAGATATTCTTCAATGTATATTATAATCAAATGGTCTAAATTAAAAGACAAATAATTTTAAAAGCAACAAGAGAAAAAAAAATCCTCAAATACAAGGGGACCCCCATAAGGCTGTCAGTGGATTTCTCAGCAGAAACTTTGCAGGCCAGGAGAGAGTGAGATGATATATTGAAATGCTGAAAGAAAAAAACCCTGCTAAACAGAAATATTTAGCCTAGCAAAGTTGTCCTTCAAAAATGAAGGAGAACTATAGACTTTCTCAAGCAACCAAAGCCGAGAGAGTTCTTCACCACTAGGCCTGCCTTGAAAGAGATGATGAAAGGAATTCTTTGAGCTGAAATGAAAGGACATGATTAGTAAGAAAACATAAAACATAAAAATAGTAAAAGTAAGCATATAGCCAGATTCAGAATATTCTGATACTGTAATATGGTGGCATGTTAATCATTCAACCCTAGTATAAAGATTAAAGGACAAAGTATTAAAAACTAGTATAACTACAATAATTTGTAGTTATAAAGATGTAGAGGCATCTGGGTGGTTCAGTCAGATGAGCGTCTATCTCTTGATATTGGCTCAGGTCACGATCTCGCGGTTGTGGGATCAAGCCCTTTGTTAGGCTCACCGCTGAGTGTGGAGCCTGCTTGGGATCCTCTCTCTCTCTCTCTCTCTCTCTCTCTCTCTCTCTCTCTCTAAAAAAATGTAAAACAAAAAGGTAGAATTTTTGTGTGTGATTGAAGTTGCTATTAGCTCAAAATATTTTACGTAAGTCTCATGGTAATTACAAAGCAAAAACCTACAGTAGACACGAAAGGTAAGAAGAAGAGAAGCAAAGTGATTTTCTCTATGGAAGATCATCAAATCACAAAGGAAGATGGCAAGAAGAAAAAAGGAGCAAGGAGACTACAAAACATCCAGAAAACAATAAGATGGTGTAAGTCCTTACATATAAATAATTATTTAAATGTAAACAGATTACATTCTCTAGTCAAAAGGCATAAAATGGCTGAATGGATTAAAATAAATCCCACAAGACCCGAGTATATGCTGCATATAAGAGATTTACTTCAACTTTAAGGACATATAAAGGCTCAAAATGAAAGGATGGAAAAGATATTCCATGCAAATAGAAACCAAAAGGGAGCAGGGGTAGCTACGCTTATATCAGACAAAATAGAATTTAAGTCGAAATCTAATGGGTGGCAAGAAGGTCATTATATAATGATAAGTGGGTCAAGTCATTAAGAGGTTATCACAATTGTAAATATAATGGACCCAACATTGGAGTACCTAAGTATATTAAGCAAATGCTAATAGGTCTGAAGGGAGAAATAGTGCAGTAATTGTAGGGGACTTCAACATCTCACTTTTAATAATGGATAGGTCATTCAGATAGAAAAGCAATAGGGAAACTTTAGACCTGAAGTATACTTTAGATCAAATGGATATAACAGATATATACAGAACATTCCAGCCAACAACAGCAGAATGCACATTTTTTTTTTTTTTCAAATGCACGTGAAACATTCTCCAGGATAGATCATGTTAGGTCACAAACAAATCTTAGCAAATTTCAGAAAAATTGAGATCCTACCATGTATCTTTTCCAACCACAATTGTATGAAACTAAAAATCAATAACATACTCAACAGTGCAATGTTTAGAGCTTTTCCTCTAATGTCAGGAGCAAGACAGGGTGCAAACTGTCACTACTCCTACTGTACATAGTGCTGGAAGTCCTTGCCAGAGAAATTAGGCAAGAAAAAGAAAGAGCATCTAAATTGGAAAGGAAGAATTACCATTGTTCTGTTTGCAGATGACATGATCTTGTATATAGAAATCCTAAAGACTCCACCAAAAATTTCTAGAACCAGTAAATGAATTTAGTAAAGTTACAGAATGCAAAATCAACGTACAAAATTCAGTTGCATTTCTGTACATTAACAACAAAATATCTGAAAAAGAAGTAAAGAAGAGCGATCCCATTTATAACAGCATCAAAGACAATAAAATAGTTAGAACTAAATATAACCAAGGAGGTGAAAGATCTGAACACTGAAAACTATAAGGCTTTGAAGAAAGAAATTTAAGAAGGCACAATAGATAGAAAAATATTCCATTTCGTGGATTGGAAGAATTAATATTATTAAAATGTTCATACTACCCAAAGCCATCCATACATTCTACATAATTCCTATCAAAATTCCAATGTTATTTTTCACAGATAGAAAAAACAATCCTAAGATTTGTAGGGAACCACAAAGGACCCTGAATAGGCAAAGCAATCCTGAGAAAGAACAAAGCTGGAGGCCTCATACTTCCTGATTTCCAACTCTATTACAAATATAGTCACACGGTGGTGGTACTGGCATAAAGAAGGGCATGTGGACCAATGGAACAGAATCAAGAGCCCAGAAGTAAATCCGTGCATATGCAGTCAACTAATATCTGACAAGGGAGCTAAGAACACGCAGTGGAGAAAGGAAAATCACTTCAGTACCTGGTGCTGGGAAAACTGGACATTGACATACGAAAGAATGAAATTGGACCCCTGTCTTACACCACTCACAAAAATTAGCTTGAAATGGGTTAGATACTTAAGCATAAGACCCGAAACTGTAAAACTTCCAGAAGAAAACCAGTGTCTCCTAGACATTGGTCTTGGCAACAATTTTTTGGGTATGATAACCCAACACACAACAAAAGTGAAAGTAAACAAATGGAACTACATCATTCTAAAAAGCTTGTGCTCAGAAAGAAACAATCAACAAAATGAAAAGGCAGCCTATAGAATGGGAGGGAATATTTGCAAACCATATATTGGATAAAGGGTTAATATACAAAATACACAAGGAAACTGTACAACTCAATGGCAAAAAAGAAAATAACCCAATTTAAAAATGGACAAAGTACTGAATAGATATTTTTCTAAAGAAGACATAAAAGTGGCCAGGAGATATATAAAAAGGTGCTTAACATCACTAATCACCAGGGAAATGCAAATCAAAACCACAATGAGATAACAGGTTACACATGTTAGGATGACTTTTATTAAAAAAAAAAAGATAAAAAATATTGGCAAGAATGCAAAGAAAAGAGAACCCTTGTACACTTGTGCACTGTTGGTAGGAATGTAAGTTGGTACAGCCAATATAGAAAACAGTATGGAGGATCTTCAAAATATTAAAAATAGAACCACTCTATGATCCAGCAACCCCACTCGTGTGTATATGTCCAAAGGAATTGAAACCAGTATCTCGAAGGGATTATCTGTACACCCATATTCATTGTAGCATCATTCATAATAGCTCAGTTATGGAAACTAAGGGCCCATCAATGGATCAATCCATGCAAATATGCCCTACTGATTTTTAACAAAGTTGCAAAAACAGATCAATGCAGGAATGATAGCCTTCTCAAACACTAGTGCTAGAGAAATAGAGCATACATAGGCAGTAAGATGAACCTCAGCCTAAGTTTCCTACCTTATAAAAGTTTTGACTCAAAATAAACTACTTAAATATAGAACATAAAATTATAAAAACTTCTCCAAAAAAAACGTGAGAGCAAATCTTTGAGAGCTCAGACCAGAAAAAATTCTTAGATTTGACATCAAAAGCACAATTCATAAATGGAAGAAAAAAAAACCCTAGACTTTATCAAACTTAAAACCTTTTTCTTTGTGAAAGACTAGGAATAGGGATGAAAAGACAAGCTAAAGACTAGGAGAAAATATTTGCAAGCCATATATCTGACAAAGGACTTGGGTCCGGAATATAGAAAGAGCCCTCAAAACTCAACAACAAAAACCAATCCAATTATGAAACAGACAAAAGACATGAACTGAAGAGGAATGCCAATGACAGATGGGACCATGGAAAGATAGGTAACATCCTTAGCCATCAGGGAATTGCACATTTAAACCACCATGAGATACCACGGTAAACCTATCAAAATGCTAATATTTTAAAAATATTAATAATATTTTTATAATGCCAAAAGAAGCAGAGAAACTGGATCACTCATATATACCCATTTACTAGTGGGTACGTGAAACGTTACAGCCACTTTAGAAAAGTATGCAGTTTCTTAAGAAACTAAACATGTACTTACCATAAAACCCAGCAGTGATACTCTTGGGCATTTACTCTCAGAGAAGTGAAAACTTCTGTTTACACAAAAACCTGCATTGCACATGAGTGCTCATAGACAGTGTATTCGTAGTGATGCCAAACTGGAAACAACCTAAATGTCCTTCAGTGGGTGACCAGTCAGACTGACAGTGGTATGTTCATGGAGTACTACTCAGCAAGAAAAAAACAAAGAATTGTAATACTCTCAACAACTTGGATGCTGAGTGAGAGAAACCAATCCAAAAAGGTCCCGTACTGTATAATCCCATTTCTTAAAATTTCTTTTTTTTTTTTTTAATTTTTAACATTTATTTATTTGGTGGTGGGGGGGGGGTGCTGAGAGAGAGGGAGAGAGAGAATCCTAAGCAGGTTCCAGGCTCCAAGCTATCAGCATAGAGCCTGATGCGGGGCTTGAACACACAAGCCATGAGATCATGACCTGAACCGAAGTCATATGCTCAACCGACCTAGCCACCCAGGCACCCTGATCCCATTTCTAGAACATTCTTGGAATGACAAAGTTACAGTGATGGAGATCAGGTCAGTGTTGCCAAGGGTGAGGGAGGGAAAAGACAGGGAAGTGGCTGTAATTATAAAAAGGTAGCATGAGGGATCCTTGGGATGGAAATTTTCTGTATCTTGCTTGTGGTGGTGGTTACATAGATCAACATACATGATAAAACTGCATAGAACTAAACACACACACACACACACACACACATGCATGCGTACACACATACACACACATACAACGGCATGTAAAAGTAGCAAAAACTGAGTGACCTCTGTGGATTGTACCAGCATCATTTTTCCTGGTGATACTGAACTGTGAACAATACAGTGTTCTGTAAGATGTTATGATAAAGGGTACATGGGGTCTCTCTGAATCCTTTCTTACAACTGCATTCTTACAATTACATGACAATAGAAAGTAAAAAAAAACAAAAAATGAAAGAAGAAAACAAATAGAAAACTCTGCATGAATAAGTTTAAAAAGAAATAAAAATATTGGAGATCATTATCTTATGTTGTAAAGGCACTGGATGATTGAAAAATTGTTTATATTGAAATGAATTTTTATAATAAAATTTACAATGAAGAAATGGCTAACTTAAAGAGTAATGCAGAGGTTTTTGGAATGCTATTCAGTTATAAGTTTAGTCTGTTGAAAACTAAAATGTTACAGGATACGTACTGGCAGCTCTCCCCTGCCCCCTTATTTTAGCTTTCAGAGATATCTATAGTTAAGCAAATAATTTAGGGGGAATTATTTAAGAATTGCCATTTAATTTGGGATGGACTGACAGTTCCCTGCTCTTTTTTTCTCCCTCCTACCTAAACGTTGCTTAAAAACAAAACAAAACAAAGCAAAACAAACCTCTCCTTAAGAATATTCACTAATCAGACATTGCACTAATCCACATTCTCCATCTCAGCTGGTGATCCAAGTGTGTGAGGTTTTCAACAACCTTCTCTTTGGGGAGTATGTTTTAAACCTTAGCATGTGGTTCAGCATCACCTGAGTCTGAAGTTATGATTCAGTGCTTTAACTGCAAAGTTTAGCTTGTGGGCACCATGGACAGGTTGTTTTAGTTTACTTATGGGATGGTCACAGTTTCTCACTATGAATGAAAGTGGAAGCATAGGTAGAAATAGGGACTGCTCGCCATTTGTCATATAAATGGGTGCATGAGCAATGAGAGGGATGGTCTGATGACAACAGTGGGCAGTAACGCAGGGATGCTGCGCTAGAGGGAGGCTGTGTGCCAGCACAAAGAGGCAGAGTATCCTTGTAGTAAGAACCCACAGAAAGACTTCAAGGTCCAGGCCGAGGAAGGAAGCCAGGAATGGTTCAGTCTGCTAGAAAGGAGATAGCCAGTGACCTTCAAACCAGGTCGTTTTAAGGAACTTGACATAGTTCTGCAAAATGGAAAGCAGATGGGATGGAATTGATGGGTCAACTGAAGTGGAGAGGGCCTGAGGTGAGAGCTGTTACTTTGGGGTGTCTTTGGAGAGACACTGAGTCACAGGGATTGAGAGCAGAAGAGGGGTTGGTGCAGAGAGCCAGGCATTTCTGTAAAGGCCTGCCTCCCAGCAAGGTGGCCAGGCTCCCACATCAGAGCACCTGACTGCACCAGTAACATCTGCCACAACTCTGGAAACCTGCTCTGGAAACGACACTTGATAGCCTTCCCAGGGAAGGTTTGGTCTCCTGGGGTGAGAGACTGAGACCCCTAAGCACATTAGCTCTGTGCTGGGGAGAGGGTCAGCCTGCCTGCTTGCCACCACTTGACACACCCTATAGAAAACCTATCAATCGACATGTCCTGTTTTGTTCCCAGAGCTTTCAGGCCACCTGGCACCACACAATGATGGCGAAGGTGGCTCTAGCTGCCTGCAGTGGTCAACCTGACCGCCTTCCACTTGAGTGTTGGAATCTGCCCATATTGGGGAGGCTACCTTCCTCTGGGCTGGATTTTGCTCTGATTCTACTTCCTGAAGTAGAAATAGAAAATTCAGGAGACTAGGGGACAGCAGAAAGTGGTCAGGGACTTTTACAGTATACCAGGCTTATCTACAGTGCTTTCAGCCCTCTGCCTGAAGGTGAGACTCTAGTGATCTTGAAAATGGTGGGGCTGCCCTCCCATGATTGAGGAGATGGGGACAGAGTAGGCATGCACTATAGAGTTTCTACAGGCTTTACATATTTCCCTTTAAGCAAGATGGAATGTCCTCTGACCCTTTCATCATTTTCCTGGGGGCAGAGGTTGTACGCCCTTGGTGAAATTTAATTACATCCTCCACCAAATCCAATTACTACCCACACCCATGAAATCCCATTATAACTTCCTTTGCTTCATTAGAGATACAGCAGGACAGGTGCCTTCCTAATCCGCTCTGGCAGATTTCCTAAAGATTATCATTCAGAGGCTTTGCATACATTGTTCATTACTCTGCAAGCAGAGCAAATATGCAAAAATGCAAATGACTTGTAGTCTAACTTGCTTAAAGACCATGTAAGCTTCTGGTTATAGGAAAACAGATTCCTTAGAGATTTTAGCCCCCCCCCCCAGAGGTATTCTCCAAAACATATTCAGATATTTTTCTTTTGTTTTTCTTATTATTTCCAAATTTTACTTAGAAAAATTCCAAGTAGAAATTTCAAGAGAAAAATTGAAAGACTAGTACAGTAACTCTTGGACTATATTCTCCACTTGGGTATAGTCTCCACTTCCAAGTGTTCATACTTTGCTATATTTAAGTGTTCTCTCTTTCTCTCTCTCTCTGTGTGTGTGTGTGTGTGTGTGTGTGTGTGTGTGTGCGCATGTGTAACCTGTGAAAGTAAATTGCAGACATCTCTAAAAACTTCAAAATTCATTTTCTAAAATACAGTTTCTTACATGAGCACAATGCCATCATCATACCTAAGCAAATGAACAATAATTCTGTGATATTATCTAATGAGGATGATCAGACATTTAAGGAAAATCAACAATATCATAAAGAAGGAGCAAGATGAACAAACAGAACTGCTGGCACTGGAAGAAACAAAACAGAAAAATGAAAATGAATTAGTATCCTTAAAGACGTGTGACAACACTGCATCCATGAAAGAAGAACAGCCTGCTATGAAAAATGAGCATTACATTAAACCATAGTAACCACAGTGCAGAGAAGCACAGTAAATTAAAGTTAGACGTTTGCAAATTTTTAAAAATCCAATCGAAGGGCTGAAGGATCAATTGAAAAAACATTTTTTTCAGAATGAAGATCAGAAAAACCAGTGAAGGGAAATAAAAGGGAAAGGCTAAAAGATACGGATGATCAAACAGGGAAATCAATGACATTCCTGAAAGAGAAGACAGAGAGGCAGACAAAATTAGAGAAATAAAAGAAGAAAATCCCCCAGATCTGAAGAAAGGCACAAGTCTTGAAAATTGGCAGGACCTAATGGAAAAGGTCACAGCCACAAGTCTTGAAATTGGCAGGACCTAATGGAAAAGGTCACAGCCTAAAAGTAGCCTGGAGAATTTCAGATCACCAGGTAAGGACAAAGAGAAAGTCCCTAAATCCTAGACTGAAAAAAACTTCAGGTTACTTACCAAGAAAAGAGAGCAGATTGACTCAGTCCTCTTAGCAGCAGTGCTGAAGGCTGAAACAGTACTTCTCAAGTCTAACACACCCACACATCCCTAGAGATCCAGTTGACATTCAGATTCTGGGGTGGGTCTGGGGTTCTGTACTTCCAGCAAGCTCCTTGCTGAGACTGCTGGCTTGCAGACCACATTTTGAGTGGCAGGAGTCTAAAATAAAATGAAACAATGCTTTTAGAATTTGGAAGAAAGTGGAGCTCCTGGCTGGTTCAGTCAGTAGAGCATGTGACTCAGTCTTGGGGTTGTTTGAGCTCCATGTTGGGTGTAGAGATTTCTTTAAAAAAAAAAATGAATTTGGAATGAAGTTATCCTGAATGTAAAATTTCATAGGTAGCCACATTATTAATCAAATATGAGACAAAATAAAGACGTATAGATATTCAGTTGCTCAGTAAGTTTACCTGCCATGTACTTCCTGAAAAGTATTACTTGTCAACGAACTGCAGAAAAGCATAAAAGGAATTAAGAATTATAAAGAAATGTGTGCCTTCTGGAGCTAATCCCAGGGGAGTATGTATAAAGAAATACCTGGATAGTAGTTGTGTGGCAAGTCTGGAACACGATTAGTCCAAATTAGAACAGGAAGTCAGAGGGATCAAAAGAATGGCTTCAAGAGGGAAATTATTTCGGTTCAACAAATAGAATGATTAAGAAATAGGAAAATCTTAGTGATATGATGGAAAAGGCATATGTTTCTTCTTGAAACAAGGTGATGGGGTGGGGGGGGAATCCATTAAGATTCCAGGAAAAATAAAACCACTCAAAAGAAGCATGCTCCAGATACGAAGCAAACTAAAACATGACATGAGAATCTGTTTCACCTTGACACTTGAAAGCTTCTCCTTCTAGCAGAACAAAACCCACTTAAAAATGGTTGTTTTTGGAGTGAGGCCCTAGAGAAAAGGGATTGGGCAAGAGACTTTTACTTTTTACTTAAGACCACTTAGTATGGCTGAAGTTTAAAAATTGGGTATATTTAAAACCATTAAAAAATCCCTCCTTTAAGTATAAGAAGTGAGGAAAGAGAAGGAATGAAGAGTAACAAAAAAGGAAGACCTCTCTGAGAGAGAGAACAAAGGCCGGTGTGTTTCTCTCTCTGTCACACACACACACACACACACACACACACACACACACGCACATGCATGCACACCCCTTACCCTCCAGCCCTAGTGTTCTCCCCCCTCCACCACTGGAGAGAATTCCACATTCTCCTAGACAGCTGGGACCTCGGGGGTTAGAATGGGGCCTTGGGACCAGTATGATGTTAGATGAGGATAGAGCATTGGCTGAACCTGGACTCTCCCTGTTCCTGGAAGGACCCATGCAGTAAACTGGAAAGAACATTCTCTCTGGGGTCCCAACCTTCTGGTTGTAGCTGAGCAGCAGGTGGTGAGGTTGAGATGACAGAAGGAGAAAAGTGCAGATACCGCTAAAATCAAAGGTGAAATCTGGGTCAAACCCAATTGCAGGGTCATGAAGCACCAGTTCTAAAGGGCTTGAGATCTGGATGGCAAAAGCAGGGGTCTAAGGAGCGGCTGGTACAGGGGTTGATGGGGCTGTGGATAACATGTCTGCTTACCTGAAGGATCAGCTGCCTTCTTATTCTGAGTGCTCTTGGGGAGAAAGAAGAAAGGGGTAGGCTGAGGGCCTGCTGGACCCAGCAGAATCAGGGGCAAATGGTTCAAGAGATCTTCCCCAAGACCTGCAGATAGGGTTATGCCCAGAATCACCTCTGATAATGGCAGTAAAAATTAAGGGGAAGTGCATGAAATGAGACCAGAGAGGTAGGCAGAGGCTGCCTAGTGAAGGATGTGAAGGTTATGGGTGGGGCAGCCAAGAGTAGGGTTGGGACCAAGTCTCACCCTCCAGGAAGGTGGTGGTGCCCAGGCCAGGGTGGTGGCATTGAAATGGAATGAGGAGGACAGCTTGAAGATCTGCTTAGGGGATAGAAGTGATATGAAGTATTTACAAAATGTGATCATTAGGGGGAACTTGGAGGGACTTGGGGACGATGCCCTCTTAGAAAAGCTAACCAAAGTAATTTGAACAGGCATTCTGTTTTTCTATTTTTTAAAATCCAATGACCAATACACAAAGCTGGCATCATTGTTTTTTCAAAACCAGATGTTTTAGCAGCTAAATATTGAACCCTGTCCTCGAGGACCCCACGTGTGAGATTTTGAACAAAGGGAGCCTTCTGAATCTGGCCTACTTGTTTACCTTTCCTTCTCTGCTCCCCAAAGTGACTTCATTTTCTGTACAGTGAGATTGGTCTTGGCATTGTTTTTCAAGTTGGGATCTATGAGTTCTTTATAAGAATGTGTTAATTATTTGTTTTAATTCTGATGATAATCTAAACAGAAATAATCTAAGTGAGTTATGTCAGTTGTCTGGATAACAACCACAAAACCAGAGACTGCCAGGGGATGCTGGCCTTCGTCTTCATATTTGCAAGCCCTTTGGCACCAAATAACATTCACCTTGGTCACCAGGAACCAACGAAGAAGGAACTGATATAGGTTTTCTATGACTAAAACAAGGTCTTTGTGCCAGGTGAAGGCCAACGGGTTGGTATGATGTGCTGTTAACGGAAGGTTTCGTAGTCAGAGACTGGAAGAAGGGCCTTTCCCCGCAGCCCCCAGCGGCATGGGGCATAGCCCATCCATAGGAACCCCCACGGCCAGGGAGGGCCAAGTTCATGCTGCAAAACAGTCTGCCACATGTTATTAGGTCTGTTGATGTGAATCTCATTAGTTTTATAGTTTTGCTTGTATTTAATTTCATAGTTTATAATTGAACAAGAGCCACAAACATAAGGTGTTTATATCTGGTTAAATGTTTGAACATGTTTAAGGAACATTATAATTTGAAACAACTTAAGTCAACATTGGGGGCTAAGGAGAATTCTTGTTTTCCTTCAGAAGGGGTTTGTGCCTTACTCAAGATGTAGAAAACTGCATCGGATTTCTTTTTTGTTTCGTTTTAACATTCTCCGTATTCCCATTTATTTCTTTTGCTGCAGATTTAAAACTTCAGTTGCTTTACCTTTTAAATAGAAGAAAATAAGTGTACCGGTAATATCTCTTCCAACTACCCTGGACATTTTGTTGTTGTTAGGGGGTGGACTTCAGGAGAAGCTGGACACATGTGTGGTGCACTACAGGGAAACTTGGCCTCAAGGGGCAGATATGAGCGCGTGGAGCCGGAGGGGAGGCAAGGGTTGGAGGATGGGGCTGAGAAGGCCTGGGACAGCAGCAGCAGCCCTGTACAGGGGAACATGGACAAACTAGTCAGGGAGTTCAACTTGGACCCAGCTGCCGGTGGGACTACCAGTCCCACTGGTAATAGAATACACCAGTCCCACTGGTGTAATAGAATACACACCAACATGCTCTACACCATAAGAACGTGTATCATCCTCCATGGTAACCCGAGAGCTGACTCAGTGGTCTGTTTGTCCTTAAGGCCCAAGCCTCTTTCTAGCATTCAACTCCAGTGACAGGAGTGGTTCCTGGGTGGTCTCATCTGCATCTTAGAGGACATTCCAGAAACCTTGTGCAGAAGCCCTCCGCTAAATTCCTCTCAGGTCCCACTGGCTAGGACTGTGCAGCTTGCCAATGCCTTAGCTGCAGGGGAACTGGGGGGGTGGGTGGTGAGCACTGGGCATTTTCCACCTCTTTAGTGAGAGAAGGTGTGGGCCAGAAAGAAAAGACTATGTGGGGGTCAATGGCAGCTAGTCGCAGATAGCTGACCAGTAGCATCTGTCCTGCGAGGTAGGTATGCTCCTGAGCTGGGCTCCACCATTCAGGGAGAAATGGGCTGGCCACAGATGGCTGATTTATGAGGCTAGGCAGTGGGAGTCGGGGCCCATCCCCAGGCTCCCTACAACTGGCTACATAGGGATCCTTGGGATCCTTGGATGAGGCTCACACCAGAGGTCACCAGATCAAGGGTCTTCAGAGCCAGGCAGAGATCTATGTAACTGCAGTAGGCCCCTGAAATCTCAGAGTGCAGTGGGGAACTGGGGCAGATGTGGGCCCCTGCCCCTCTCCAGGAGGCTGCTGCTACTTACTTCCCACGGACTGCTGCCTTAAGGGAACATGGGTTCAGGCTTCCCATAAATTCCAATTTTTCAAGAGAAGAGGAAACACATCATTGGTTTTTAATGTGAAATGGTGGGGGAGGAGGAGGTCAAAGAAAACATGTCTGTGGGGTGCACTGAGCCATAGGGCCTGGCACTCGGTAGGTTGCAGACCTCCTAGCCTTAGCCTGCTCACCTCCTTTGAAAGCTGCTGTTCTCGCAAACATGGCCCCAGAAGCTGATAGATGAGGTTGTGCCTATCCCTGGAGGGGGGAGTGCCGACAAGGGGGTAAGCTTTTTAAGAGTTCCCTTCCTGCAAAAAATGAACTATTGGGACCTCATCAAGTTAAAAAGCTTCTGCACAGTGATGGAAACAATCAACAAAACTAAAAGGCAACTGATGGAATGGGAGAAGATATTTGCAAATGAAATATCAGATTAAGGATTAGTATCCAAAATCTATAAAGAACTTACCAAACTCAACACCCAAACAACATACAATCCAGCGAAGAAATGGGCAGAAGACATGAGTAGACACTTTTCTAAAGAAGGACATCCAGATGGCCAACGGACACATGAAAAAGATGCTCAACATCATTCATCATCAGGGAAACACAAATCAAAACCACACTGAGATACCACCTCATGCCAGTCAGAGTGGCTAAAATGAACAAATCAGGAGACTATGGATGCTGGAGAGGATGTGGAGAAATGGGAACCCTCTTGCACTGTTGGTGGGAATGCAAACTGGTGCAGCCGCTCTGGAAAACAGCATGGGGGTTCCTCAAAAAATTAAAAAGAGAACTACCCTACAACCTAGAAATAGCACTACTATGAATTTATCCAAAGGATACAGGAGTGCTGATTCATAGGGACACGTGTACCCCAATGTTTATAGCAGTGCTTTCAACAATAGCCGAATTATGGGAAGAGCCTAAATTTCTGTCAACTGATGAATGGATAAAGAAGGTGTGGTTTATATATACAATGGAATACTACTTGGCAATGAGAAAGAATGAAATCATGCCATTTGTAGCAACGTGGATGGTACTGGAAGGTATTATGTTGAGTGAAGTAAGTCAGCCAGAGAAAGACAGATATCATATGTTTTCACTCATATGTAGAACTTGAGAAACTTAACAGAAGACCATGGGGGAAGGGAAGGGGAAAAATGTTTCAAACAGAGAAAGAGGGAGACAAACCATGTGCCCAGTGGCCTTTGAATTTCCTCTGTCACCCTCATCCCTTTATTCTGTCCTACTGACCGTTCCTGCCTGTCTCCCCAGCATTCTGGGGTTCTAGCATTCTCTTGGTATCCCCAGTGCCCAGCACAGAACCTGCCACCCAGGAGGTGCGGTGTAGGTGTGGGATTATTAAACAGGTGGACCCTGGGTTTAAGTCCTAGTGCCACCCACTTTCTAGCTGTGTGACCCTGGCAGGCTGACCTCTCTAGGCCTCAGTTGCCTTTCTAGGTGATGGGATGATTCTACCCAAAGTTGTCAGGAGGATTAAATTAATCATTCCACTTATAGAGTTTGGAACAGTTCTTAGTCTTACTAGATGACCCCCCCCCCAAAAAAAAAAAAAAGGCAGCTGTTACCATTAGGTACTGAACAAATGAATGAACAAATAAATAAAGCTTATCCATGCCCCTTGAAGGACAGATGTTTCTTATTCATCTTTGTGATCCCCACTATACTCAATATAGACAGTAGGTGCCTTGTACACAGTGTGTGCTCCATAAATGTGGGTGGGATGAAGGAAGAAAACCACAGAGATGTACTTTATTTCCTACTGGGAGGAGACATTGGGAAAATAAGTTAAATTTGATCCAGGTTTAACGACAACAACTACAACAACAACAAAACCTCCCGAAAACTGATCACTCCTAAGTTCTACTGAGCGGTGCATGAATTTTTGCTGAGCTTATATCACTGCTTTGGATTCATCCATCCTCCTAAAGTATTAAGTTCAAATCCATGTTGACGGCCCAGCAATTACTCATGGCATCGTACATGTGGGTTTATCTGTTAAAATAGCTCTTCCTGGGGCGCCTGGGTGGCGCAGTCGGTTAAGCGTCCGACTTCAGCCAGGTCACGATCTCGCGGTCCGTGAGTTTGAGCCCCGCGTTGGGCTCTGGGCTGATGGCTCAGAGCCTGGAGCCTGTTTCCGATTCTGTGTCTCCCTCTCTCTCTGCCCCTCCCCCGTTCATGCTCTGTCTCTCTCTGTCCCAAAAATAAATAAACGTTAAAAAAAAAAAAAAAAAGAATTTATAAAAAAAAAAAAAATAGCTCTTCCTCTTTTCTCCTCGCTCTCCTATCCCTGCCTTCCTTTTCCCTCTTCTTCCCTCTTCCCTCTTCCTTCCTTCCTTCCTCCTTCCCTCCCTCCCTGGCTCCCTCTCTCCCTCTCTCCTTTTCCTTCCTTCCTTCCTTCCTTCCTTCCTTCCTTCCTTCCTTCCTCCCTCCCTCCCTCCCTCCCTTCCTCCCTCCCTCCCTCCCTTTCTTCCTTCCTTTTCTTCTGGGCAGGGAATTTTTAAAGATTCTCCTCAAATAAATCTCACTTTGATGGGATGTCTAGCACCTTAAAGAGGAAAAAAGTTAAGGGCTTAGAGAATCGTGTCCACTTAGCTTTTTCTCACAACCTCACACTCTGAGTGGCACCTAAGCTGTCCTCAGGAACCTAGAGTTGCCAGATGTAGTTGTAATAAAGATACAGGACACGCAGTTCCATTTGTGTCTGGCAATCCTACTGAGGTCCTGAGGGCCAAGTCCAGCTTTGTGGGGTGGAACCTGTATAGTTGTATGAGACCTCATTCTAGGAAGGGCCTATGCTTGGTTTAATACTCTGCTCTCACCATCTTGAAATTCTTAATAATTTCTGAGCAAGGGACCCCTGCATTCTCATTTTGCACTGGGCTCCAAATTACATAGCCAGTCCTGCCTAGGGCATGATTTGGGACCCCAATGCCATAAGTATTGCCCCTTTGAGTGGCTCCATCCCCCTATACGGCTCAAGCCTGAGTGCAGCCCCACTTCCTGGCTCGTCCTTGTTACATAATGGATGATATCTGGGGGGTTTTCCTAAGACACCATGTTTTCTATTCTAATTGGTTCTCAGGATTTCTGTCTTGGCAGCCGATACCACTTGTTAAGACTTTTTCATCCAAGTTTCACTGTACTTGGCATAAATCAGTGAGGTACTTAGTATATAGAAATGCTAGTTGCTTCATAGGTACCTTGAAAAGCCATTTGACCTAAAAAAAAAAAATAAGTTTTATTGATGCTATATAATCACTGTTGCCTGATACATATGATATTCATTATAAATGCATGTTTATGATGTCATTATTCTGCACAATTGCTTAGACTCATAGTTTCCAAATGTTGGCTGTAGATTAGCGTGATTCCTCCTGCAGATGGGATCTTTTTTAAAAGGCAAGAACATGGCTGTTCTGACTACTCAGGCCCCTAGAGTTCCCTTAAGAAAGGGGTTCCTGAGCAGGTGCGCTGGGAATTAATCAAGTATATGGAAGAAAAAGACTATTCATATTTAGAACCAGAGAACTAACTGTGCAGATAACCACAGAAACAACATGACCACGAAAACAGTCACCTAGAAAGAAATAACATCACAAGTTGTCTTAAGAAAATCTTGTGTAAGTATTCAAAACACCAGACTTAGATAAGGGTGTAATAGCTTGTATTACAAGATAATATTTTACTTCCCAAAATGATCTACTACTGGGTTCATTTTTCTTTTTCTTTTTTAAAGTTTATTTATTTTGAGACGGGGGGGGGGGGGGGGGAGAGTGCAAATGGGGAAGGGCCACAGAGAGGGAGAGAGGGAGAATCCCAAGCACTGACAGTGCAGAGCCCAGCGTGGGACTTGAACTCGTGAACTGAACCATGAGATCATGACCTGAGTTGAAATCAAGAGTCAGATGCTTAACCAACTGAGGTTCCCTGGGTTCATTTTTAAATAATGAAATCTCTACTATAACTAAGATAGTCAATGTATAAAAATTATATTGAATTTCCTGATTTGGGGTAGTCATTATTACTGTGAAAGATATCACTTTGGGAGGAATCTGAGTGATGACCACATAAAACCTCTCTGTACTATGTTAGGTTTTCAACTTTTTGTGGGTCTATAATTATTTTAAAATAGGAAGTTAAGGGGCGCCTGGGTGGCGCAGTCGGTTAAGCGTCCGACTTCAGCCAGGTCACGATCTCGCGGTCCGTGAGTTCGAGCCCCGCGTCAGGCTCTGGGCTGATGGCTCAGAGCCTGGAGCCTGTTTCCGATTCTGTGTCTCCCTCTCTCTCTGCCCCTCCCCCGTACATGCTCTGTCTCTCTCTGTCCCAAAAGTAAATAAAACGTTGAAAAAAAAAAATTTAAAATAGGAAGTTAAAATATGTGTATATGTATGTGTACACACACACACACACACACACACACACACACACACCATAGCATATTATAATGTATTTAGGAGCACATCTATGAGTGAAAACAAGCACATCTTCATGGCATGCCCAGTCAAAATGGTGACTGATTTCTTTGCCTCTCTGGTCATTTATCAAATAAAGTGTTGGAGTTAGAGACTGTAATGCCCAAACAGCATGGTAGCTGATAGCTTTAGTCATTTAATCTCTCAACAAGGGGTATCAACAGCAGGAAATAAACTTGTTTTTACATCATATTTTCTTGTCTCGTGACCTAAAAAAGGAGGAAAGAAGCCAAGAGCCAGGAACAAAAGGGAAAGAAAAGGGAGCAAAGATCCAAAATGACCGATCTGCCAGCGCCCAACTTGTCTGTTTTTTGTTTTTTTTTTCTCTTAAGTTTAGCCCCTGAGCTGGATTATCGTATCATTCTAATTTTAATTCTAGCCCAGGTGAGTTATTTTTTTCCAATTTAAGTTGCTTAAATCCGAAAGGTGGACGTAGTGACAAAAAGGAAAGGAAATGATTAAGGAATGGAGCAGGCTGGATGAGATATTGAAAACAGGAAGGGGATTGATTTATTTATTCATTCATTCAAGAAAGATCCTTCCGCTTTCCATTCCGTGTTGCCCGTTGTCTGACGACATAAGAATGAACCAACTGTGACCTGGCATTTACCTTACAGGCAGTAAAAAGATAAGAAGCCAAGAAACAAGTTGCTTTGCTCTTTATCATCAGGCAGCAATTACTGCTATGAAGGAAAATAGAGGAAGGTAAAGATACAGAAGGGTGGAAATCAGAGAAAGGAATTTTTAATGCTTGGAATGATGTTGCTCTTGTAACACAAGGGATGTGGAATTATAGCCATCATAAATTTAATAGATTAGCAAAAACAAAGAATGTACACTTAATCCTAGCGATGTGTCAGTGAAAGCAAACTTGATCACTGTATAATTTGAATTCTAGTTAAAGTTAGTTAATTTCTCCCCTCCCATTTTTCCCATTGCTGGGAGTGTTTTGATGTTTACACTTGTTTCGTATAGCAGCGGACATAAAAATGTTCATGTCCTTTGACCCATAATACAGTACTGTGATTCTTTTTTTTTTAATTTTTTTTTAACGTTTATTTATTTTTGAGACAGAGAGAGACAGAGCATGAACGGGGGAGGGGCAGAGATAGAGGGAGACACAGAATCAGAAGCAGGCTCCAGGCTCTGAGCCATCACCCCAGAGCCCGACACAGGGCTCGAACTCACGGACCGCGAGATGGTGACCTGAGCCGAAGTCGGACGCTCAACCGACAGAGCCACCCAGGTGCCCCTACAGTACTGTGATTCTTAAACGTATTGGACCTAATGCCCTCTTTTTTGTAAACAATATTTTGTAATACCCCCTCTACTATCCTGAAATGAAATCATGGATACTATAACTTATCTGGAGATATAATCTCAAGAATTCAAGACAATATTTCAAAGAAACAAAAGGAATTTGTAATAAACATAACAACACAGTAAGACAATGTCTGGAAGCCAATGCATGGGATTACCATGGCAGCCTCCAGCAGAGACCGAAGCCCAGGGATAGGGACGTGTCACAACTGGGAACATCGACCAGCTTGCACGTCACTGGCCTGAAGCAAGTTCTGTGGCCACCCCTAACTTCAGAGAGCAAGGGACTTTAGTCCTTCCATGGGCCTGGGATGGGAAGAACCTGAAAGCTTTGGTATAAATGAGTTAGGCTCTGGGCTATCAATTGGCTGCATGGGTTTGACCACATGGGTTTTGACAGGACCCTAGATGTGGCACGATCCCCTGCTGGTTAAGACGAGCCAATGAATAATTGCATGACTGGCTCTGCCCAGCACTGCCAATAAAGCTCCCCTAGGCAGATCTGCCTTGACAAGTTTCTAGCATCTTTCTTATAGGCCGGGTGGTCCTTTATAAGGATCTTTGCATCACATGAGGTCACGTGATTTATTCTCAGGTAGTAACAACAACAAAAAAGGGACAATGAATGCTATTCGTCTGAATATACTGATATGAAATTAATGACAGTATAAAATTGGAAACAATCTAAATAAGTGAATAGGAATCTTTAATTAGCTGTGATGGTTCCAAACAAAAAATATTGCACAGCCATTAAACAGATAATTAGGATCAGAGACAGCAGTGTGAACCAAAAATATCACTTAAGATATACTGTTGACTGAAAGTATATACAACATTTTATATAATCTCTATAGAAACATAAATGTATATGAAACAAAGAAGGAAATATTCTTTTTTTTTATTTTTTTTATTTTATTTTTTTCAATATATGAAATTTATTGTCAAATTGGTTTCCATACAACACCCAGTGCTCATCCCAAAAGGTGCCCTCCTCAATACCCATCCCCCACCCTCCCCTCCCTCCCACCCCCCATCAACCCTCAGTTTGTTCTCAGTTTTTAAGAGTCTCTTATGCTTTGGCTCTCTCCCACTCTAACCTCTTTTTTTTTTTTCCTTCCCCTCCTCCATGGGTTTCTGTTAAGTTTCTCAGGATCCACATAAGAGTGAAAACATATGGTATCTGTCTTTCTCTGTATGGCTTATTTCACTTAGCATCACACTCTCCAGTTCCATTCACGTTGCTACAAAGGGCCATATTTCGTTCTTTCTCATTGCCATGTAGTACTCCATTATGTATATAAACCACAATTTCTTTATCTATTCATCAGTTGATGGACATTTAGGCTCTTTCCATAATTTGGCTATTGTTGAGAGTGCTGCTATAAACATTGGGGTACAAGTGCATCAGTACTCCTGTATCCCTTGGGTAAATTCCTAGCAGTGCTATTGCTGGGTCATAGGGTAGGTCTATTTTTAATTTTCTGAGGAACCTCCACACTGCTTTCCAGAGTGGCTGCACCAATTTGCATTCCCACCAACAGTGCAAGAGGGTTCCCGTTTCTCCACATCCTCTCCAGCATCTATAGTCTCCTGATTTGTTCATTTTGGCCACTCTGACTGGCGTGAGGTGATATCTGAGTGTGGTCTTGATTTGTATTTCCCTGATAAGGAGCGACGTTGAGCATCTTTTCATGTGCCTGTTGGCCATCCAGATGTCTTCTTTTTTTTTTTTTTTTTTTTTTAAATTTTTTTTTTCAACGTTTTTATTTATTTTTGGGACAGAGAGAGACAGAGCATGAACGGGGGAGGGGCAGAGAGAGAGGGAGACACAGAATCGGAAACAGGCTCCAGGCTCTGAGCCGTCAGCCCAGAGCCTGACGCGGGGCTCGAACTCACGGACCGCGAGATCGTGACCTGGCTGAAGTCGGACGCTTAACCGACTGCGCCACCCAGGCGCCCCCAGATGTCTTCTTTAGAGAAGTGTCTATTCGTGTTTTCTGCCCATTTCTTCACTGGGTTATTTGTTTTTCGGGTGTGGAGTTTGGTGAGCTCTTTATAGATTTTGGATACTAGCCCTTTGTCCGATATGTCATTTGCAAATATCTTTTCCCATTCCGTTGGTTGCCTTTTAGTTTTGTTGATTGTTTCCTTTGCTGTGCAGAAGCTTTTTATCTTCATAAGGTCCCAGTAATTCATTTTTGCTTTTAATTCCCTTGCCTTTGGGGATGTGTCGAGTAAGAGATTGCTATGGCTGAAAGAAGGAAATATTCTAAAGGTAGTTCTGTATGTGATTGAATCACCTATAAATTGCTACCTAACGAATCATCCCAAAATTGAGTAACTTATTTTTTTTTTTGATGTTTATTTACTTATTTATTTTTGACAGAGACAGAGCACAACCTGTGAGGGTACAGAGAGAGAGAGAGAGAGAGGGAGGGAGGGAGGGAGACACAGACTCAGAACCAGGCTCCAGGCTCTGAGCTGTCAACACAGAGCCAGATGTGGGGCTCAAACCCCAAGCCGTGAGATCATGACCTGAACCAAAGTCAGACACTTCACCCACTGAGCCACCCAGGCGCCCCCCAAATTGAGTAACTTAAAACAGCACACAATTGTTAGCTCCTGGTTCTGTGGGTCAGCAATTTGGTCTGGGTTGGGCTCATATGGTGTCGTTCTTCTGCTGGCCTGGCCTGGCCCCACTCACCCTATGGCAGTCAGCTAGAAGCTTGGCAGGCAGGTTGGTCCAAGGTGGTCTCACCAACACATCTAGCAGTTGCTGCCGACTGTTGGGTGCACCTCTATCTGTAGCAGGCTAGACACGGACATCATTTTTTTTTTTTTTTAACAAAACTGGAAAAGCATGCGGTATGTTACAGCCAACTTATAACTTTCAAGCTGCCGAGGGAGAAGATTGATGGAGCTTGTTTTATGGGTACATTTTAATACTATTCCCCAAAGGCCTCATCAGCCATAGAATATTAGAGGCAAAAAAGAAAATAGACCATCCGTCTGTCTGGTTCAGGGAAGGCAAGTAGGTTTTATTTGAAGTGTCGACTCAACTGCTTGGTCCCAGGACTGGCATTAAAGGCTGACGTCTCAGGTGGGCGAGAGAGCAGTAGGTGGTTAGCCAGTTAGGCAAGTTGGCCATAGGGGAGGGATGGACAGTGGAGCGTAAGCACCACACATTGGCCATGGGAGACAGAGACCTCCGGAAGGATAGGGTTTGCATTTGATTCCTTTCAAGGAGTTTGCTAGAAGCAACTAGCCCTTCTCTGGCTCCAGCATTTAAAGACACCCTAGCACCTCTTTACATTCTTGACAAATGACTGACAAGTGATAAACTGTCTGCATAGGTTGTGGTGCGGGAACTGCTGGCTCCATATACCAAACAGCATCAAGAGAAGCCACTCTCCCCCTTCTTCCGAGACTGGGCTGAGTCTGAGAGTGACAAGCTGAGAACCAGGTACGTGACTGCTCAGGCTGTGACTGTCCTTGGCCCCCAGTGTCTTACTATCGAGCCTGAGTGCATGGAGCCTTGTCGTGGCACAACCACTCTTGTTGAAATTTTTAATATTCCATACGGACGAGCAATGCACGATTGTGGTAGCATCAGTGCTCGTTCACCCACTCCCCAACTTGAGAACCAGAACACCGTTAATTCTGTTCTTTCTCCTCCTGTGCCTCCTTCGTTGTGTGTCCACTGTTCCCAGCACTTCAGAGATTTTAAGCCTAAGTACCCCCATGAGGTAAGTTACTGTTTCCATTTCACAGATGAGGAAACTGAGGCATAGAGGTTATTTTGCCCATGGTTACTTGCTAGGGAGTGACAGAGCTAAGATTTGAATGCAGGTGGTTTGGCTTCAGGATCCATGCTTTTGCTTGTTTTTATTGATTTTTTTAGTGTTGTCTTTAAGCTTGATAAGTAAGGGGTAGCGTATGTGGTATTCTGTAGCTTCCTGTTTTCACTCTATTTTGTGTCTAAGATTCATCTCAGCTGTTATGTGTGTGGATGAAGAACTGTTCTCTTTGTTTATAATATTTAATCATGTGTATATGTCCCCATCTATGTAGCCATTCTAATAACCAACATCAGTGGACATGAGGGTTGTGCTTTTGATATTTTGCACAAAGCTCCCGTGAAAAATCTTGCACGTTTTCTGGGTAATATGTATAAGGGTTTCTACAGGGCCTTCAAATTTAGTTGCTGTGACTCAGAATAAGAAATAAATTTTACATCAACCACTGACGCCCACACATCCATAGAGCTCCCCACTCCACACACACCCCGAATCAGACAGCACCAAAGCAAACATCTCATGAAACCTTGCTTCTCCTGTTACTCATAATGATCTCTGATAGTTTTCAATTTTATTTTTTAAAAATACTGACCTCAATCCTTTAAACTGGTTTCACAACCAATTAGAGATGTGCAATCCGTTGTTTGAAAAACACTCCTCAGTAGTACATAGGAGTGAAAGTGCTGTGTTGTGGGGGGTATACCAGTGTTCAAGTTCACTAGATCAGAACAAATTATTTTTCAGAGTCATTTTGCAGATGTATACCTTCACCGGAAGCATGTGTCCTGTGGAACCATCCTCACCAACATGTGGGATTATCAGTCTTAATCAGCCTTAATACACACACACACACACACACACACACACACACACGCAAAGATCTCTCACTGTGACTTTAAATTGCATTTTCCTTATTACTGTTAATTAAAGTTGAGCATGCTTTCACAAGTGTATTTGCCACTTTTATTTCCTCTCATGTGAAATGCCTGTCCATGTGTTTTGCCAATCTTTCTTTTTCTTTCTTTTTTTAAATTCTTACTGAGTTTTGTTGTTGTTGTTATTGTTGTTTTTTATCCTTTGTTGTTACAGATGTTACAACTACCTCCTCCAAGTTTGTGCCTTGTCTTATATTTTCTTTATGGTGCCTTTTAACATAAATTCTTAAATTACTATTGAATTTATCAATCTTTTATATTCCACACTCTGTGCATCTTGTCTACTTTGAGATCATGAAATACCAGTTTGAGCGTTTCACCTTCCACATTTAATTCTCGAGTCCATTAGAGGTTTATGCCTGTAGTGTGAGGAAGGGATCTAACTTCATTTTTTTGCCTCCTGTAGGGATTGTCTGTTGTTCCAGCACCACTTACCAAATTGACTATCTTTTACTAGTGATCTTCAGTGCCTGCTCTGGCATTCATATAGATTTCTACACATGTGGGAGGCCATTCTGGTGGTGCTTCGTTCCTAGTCTGTTTGTGTATCCTAATCCAACAATACAATACATTGTTGCAATTATACTAGATTTGTAATTATAACCTTATATTATTGTATCTAAAATATAATTCAGAGGGGCGCCTGGGTGGTTCAGTCAGTTAAGCATCTGACTTCGGCTCAGGACATGACCTCCGGTTCATGGGTTCAAGCCCCATGTCAGCCTCTGTGCTGACAGCTCAGAGCCTGGAGCCTGCTTTGGATTCTGTCTTCCTCTCTCTCTGCCCCTCTCCTGCTCACACTGTCTCTCTCTCTCTCTCTCTCTCTCAAAAATAAATAAACATTAAAAAAAATTTGTTTTAATATAATTCAGAGTTGTGTTGACTTTTGCCCTTTCATACAAGTTTTGGAATCAGTTTGTTACATTTCTCAAAAAAAAAAAAAAAAGAGAGAGAGAGAGAGAGAGAAAAAAAACAAAAAACAAAAACCTGCAGACACAAAAGGAAAATATTCTATGACTGTGGTTTTATGAGGCATCTAGGGTAGTCAGATTCATAGATACAGGAAGTAGAACATGGTTACAAGGGCTGGGAGGAGGAGAGAATGGGTGTTATTATTGAGTGGGTACAGAATTTCAATTTGTGATGATGAATGTACTTAATGCCACTGAACTGTACTCTTGTATAGGGTTAAAATGATTGATTTTATGTGATGTATATCTTACCACAATTTTTAAAAATCTGCTATAATTTTCTTTGAAAGTGTTTTGTCTTATAGCTTTGCAAAAAAATTGACGTATTTGTAAAACTGACCCTCGTCTCAAAGATTTTCGTTTTCTAAGTGTTTTCCAGAAATTTATAATTTTTTCCATACATAGTACATTCTTTGATAGATTACTAGGTACTTTATGATTTTGTTATTGTAAAAAGAATAGTTTTGAAGTTATGTTTTTTTGTTGCCCATTTATTATAAATGCAGTTGACTTTTGTCTATAAACCTGATCATAAAAAATATTTCTTCTGGGTCTATAGATTCTTTGAGTGTTTTTTTAACACAGACAAGCACACCATTTGCAAATGATGACTTTTTATGCCTTTCTTTCCACTTTTTATTCCTTTTATTCTTTTTCATGTAGAAGGTGTTCTTTTGTCTTATTCCTGGTTTTAAAAAGACTTAGCTTAACGTTTCACTATTAAGAAGGATATTTGCTGAAGCTTTTGATAGATACAGTTTGCTTCCTAAGAAGCTCCACTTACTGTTATTTCTAATACATTTTTTGTCATTAGTAGGTGACAAATTTTATTGATTTTACTGCAAATGATTTTTTTGCATTTATTGAAATGATCTATTTCTTCCTTAACTTGTTAATGTGATAAATAAGCCTCATAAATCTTTTAATGTTAAACTACTCTTGGATGCTTGAGAAACATTCACTTTTGTTATGCTGCATCGTTGTTTTAATATTTTCCTGAGTTTGGCTTGCTAGTGTTGTTTTAGGGTTTTTGTTACTTATCGGCCTACTGTTTTCCTTTCTTGTAGTTCCCTGATTTGAATTCATGTCAAGTTTTACTGGTTTCGTAAAGCTATTTTGGGAGTAGTTTCTTATTTTGTGGGAGAATTTGATAAGCTATTTGAAAACTATCTGGGCCTGGGGGAATATTTAAACTACTAATTCAATTATAGTTGACCCTTGAACAAAACGGGTTTGAACTACAAAGGGCCACTTACATGCAGACTTTCTTTGATAAACATAATACAGTACTGTAAATGTATTTTCTCTCCCTTATGATTTCCTTTTTTTTCCCTTTTTGAAAATGTTTCTTTATTTTTGAGAGAGAGAATGACAGATTGCAAGTACAAGAGTGGCAGAGAGAGGAAGACAGACTCTGAAGCAGGCTCCAGGCTCTGAGCTGTCAACCTAGAGCCAACTTAGGGCTGGAACTCGCGGACTGTGAGATCATGACCTGAGCCGAAGTCGGACGCTCAACCAACTGAGCCACCCAGGCGCCCCTCCCTTATGATTTTCTTAATAACATTTTCTTTTCTCTAGTTTACTGTACTATAAGAATATAGTATATAATACATGTAGCATACAAAATATGTGTTAATTGATCGTTTTTGTTATTGGTAAAGCTTCCAGACAACAGTAGGCTATGAGGAGTTAAGTTTTGGGTGAGTCAGAAGTTATATGCAGATTTTCGAGTGCACAGGGGTCAGGGTCCCAACCCTCATGTTGTTCCAGCATCAAGTGTAGTTTAATTGTTTTAAGACCATTTAGGCTTCCTCTTCTCGTGTCAGTTTTCATAAATAATATTTTCTAAGAATTTATCCACTTAGATTTGAATTTATTTGTATAAGGTTTTTCATACTGCTCACTGATTATCCCTTTAACTTCTGCTAGATCTGTAGTTATGTCCCATTTGTCACTCCTAGAATTAATGTCATGTGCTTTCTCTCTCCTTTTTTGTTGCTTAATCTTACCAGATGGTTGTTTGTTGTTGTTGTTGTTGTTTTAAACAACCAACTTTCCTCTTTGTTGATCCTCTCTGCGGTAACTTTGTTTTTTATTTCATTGATCTATGCTCATAAATGTTTTGTTTCTTACTTTTGAGGAGTTTATTGTGCTTTTCAATTTTTGTGCGTTTTTTAAATTGTTATTTTTATTTGGAGGAAGATTATTGGTCTCCATAACTAAAATGTGTTGAACTAATTTCCAAGGAAACTATTTATTTTAAAATGTCATTTAGGGGTGTCTGGGTGGCTCAGTAGGTTAAGCATCGAACTCTTTATTTTGGGTATGTCATGATCTCATGATTCATGGGATTGAGCCACATATCGGGCTCTGTACTGATAGCATAGATCCTGCTTGGGACTCTCTCTCCCTCTCTCTGTGCCCCCCCCAACCCCCGCCCTGCACTCACTCACATATGTTCTCTCTCTCTTTCTCTCAAAATAAATAAACTTAAAAAGAAAAGAAAATGTCATTTTATCACCCTGATTTAAAACATGGGAAACAGGTGCCTGGGTGGCTCAGTTGATTAAGTGTCCAACTTCAGCTCAGGTCATGATCTCACAGTTCATGAGTTTGAGCCCTGCATCGGGCTCTGTGCTGACAGCTTGGAGCCTGGAGCCTGCTTCAGATTCTGTGACTCCTTCCCTGTCTGCCCCTCTCCTGCTCACACTCTGTCTCTCTCTCTCTCAAAAAAAAAATAAAAATAATAAAAATAAATAAAACATGGGAAACACAATAAATAATAGTGTGTGGCACTTTTCATGTCTATTAGCATAAAGTGAAATTAAGAAATATGTAATTTGTCCTTTTTTTTCTTTTTTCTCTCTCCCTTTCTTTCTCCCTTTCTTTCTCCCTCTCTTTCCTTCCTTCCTTCCTTCCTTCCTTCCTTCCTTCCTTCCTTCCTTCCTTCCTTCATACTGGTCATGTTCCTGTTTTTTCAAACTCTAATCTATCTTAAAGCTTGAAAACATCAGGTCCCATATTCTAGGATTGTTTCACTTAACTCGTTATTAGTTGTAATGTCTCAATTTGTCCTTGCACATTCTGTAAAGCCACTGCGTCTTTTTAATATTTCTAGCCCTGAGTGGGCAATGGATAGTACTGTTAGCTTCCCCCTCCCCCCACAATTCTTCAGTTTGAAAATTATCCAACATATAAGGAGTTGAAAGAACAGTACAACTCCCATCGGAATCAGCTCCATTCGTTCAGGAAACTTGTTCCCAAACTGACAGCACATCATTGCCCTTTCATTTCTTTTCCACATAGCAGAGCAGGGCTCGTTTCCATCATTTTGAAGGCACAGCAGACCCTCACCCATATGCAAATTTATATTCATGGCAAATTTTCCGGGATAGACTTGAGATGTGCCAAAGGCAGTATTCCACTTGTAAATATTTGGAAAGTTCCAGTCCATTTATTTTTGTCTCGCTTATTAACCTCTAAAACAGTATACATCTCTGTCTCACACATCCAGGTTTTACTGATTCAGTCTGTTTATCTACTTACATCCCCAAACCTTGCTCTGGTTTTTATGTATCTTGAGAAAAGCCTTTATCGTCCAACATGTTTTCAGTGCCCTGGGCACTTCTGTCAGCGTTGGTGATGCAGCAGTGACTGTGGGTTCTCAGCCTTCATGGAACCTACAATCAGATGGCGGTCATATTGACAACTCATGAGAGACGTACCCACAAGCAGGCGGGGGCATGAAGAAGGATGGGCTGAGGACTTCCGGGTGCCCTGAAATGCCTCCAAGTAGGCAGTCATTTGTGTGGACACTCAGAAGCTACCCATTCATCTGGACTGTGGGAGGAATTAGTCTCCAGAGACTAGGTGAGGGAGGCAGGGCGTGGCTCTGAGAGTGGCTATAGCTGGTTATGCAAACAGCTGAGTTCTGTCCCCTTGTCCTGATGAATGCGCCTCTCCCCTCCCCCTGGGACTGCCTCTCCCTCTCTCCCTGGAGCTGCCAGCAGAGCTCTGGCTGCCCTCATCACCCCCATGGATCCTTAGGAGGTGTGGGAGCTGAGGAAGTTGAAGTTCTGCATTATGCTGAAAAGTTTTACCATGTTGTATTATGAACATTTTCAAGTATTGACCAAATTGAAAGACGTGTAGTGAACATTCATAAACCCACCATATAGATTCTACTATTAACATGTTACTGTGCTTGTTATATCACATGTATATCCATGTATCAGTTCCTCAGCGCACTTATCAATTCATCTTTTTTTCCCTGATGCATGTCAAACTAAACAGCTGGCATCAGCATACTTCTAAGTGATTCAGCATGAACATTATTCACTAGAGTTCAAAATTTGATTACAGTTTTTTTCTTCCTTTGTAGAACTTACATACAGTGAAATGCACAAATCTTAACTGTGCATTAACTGAATTTTGACAAATGCAGATATATACCTGTATAACTCTTGTTAAGTAATAGGTCACTAGCACCACTCCAGAAAGTTCTCTTACGTCCCTTTTCAGTCATTTCCTGTGACCACCTCCCCAGATGCAGCCACTAATCTGATATTTTTCTACCACAGATTAGTTTATCCTGTTTTAGAATTTCGTATAAGTGGAACCATACGGTATGTATTTTTTGTGGCTGGCTTACTAACATGACATAATGCTTTCTGAGATTCATTCATGTTGTCATGTGTTCTAGCTTCTTCCTTTTTATTGCTGAGTAGTATTCTATTTTACGCATATACTAGGATTTGCTTTCCATTTTCTTATTGATGGAGAGACACATGGGATGTTTTGAATTTTTCATTCTTCTGAGTAGCTCTGCTGTGAATATTCATATGCAAGCCTTTTTGTGAAGATATGTTTTTATTTCTCTTAGGTAAATAGTAGGAGTAGAATTGCTGGGTCATAGGGTATGTGTTTCTTTAGTTTTATGAGAAACTATGAGAACTTTTTCCAAAGTGGTTAGCCATTCTACACCTCATCAACAAGTATGAGAGTTCTGGTTGCTCCATATCCTTGTCAACATTTGATGATGTCAGTATTTTAATTATAGTCATTCTGGTGGACATATAATGCTACCTCGCTGTGGTATTCATTTGCATTTCCTTGATGACTGATGATGTGCATTCAAATTTAACTTAAATTTAGAGTCATTTTGACCTTCTTATAAAATACAAGGAGGTTGCCTTTAGCGATATCCCTAATTTTAAGAGTCTTCACAGTTTTTTATGCTGGGTGAGTTCCTAAAGCTATGTGATGTGGTTGTGCTTGGCATGTGACTCATGATAGGGCAGGTGGATGAGATCCACATCCTGTAGCACATGTAGTTCACAACCGCAAGTGGATAGTATTCCACAGTAAACATTACAAAAAAGATAGGTTCTAATAACAAAATTCACAGTCTCTAGGCTTCATAGTAAGTCTCTAGAATGACTGAAACATACTTTTCAATACAATGTGAGAGTTCTTTCACTTTTTGTTAAGTAAACTAGGACAGAAGCTCAACTTTCTAATGACCAGATTCAGAATAAGTATTGATACAAGTTAAATTTCCTGATAATTGGCATGAAAATGACCTCCCATCTTTCCTGTCTACATGGAGGGAAATTATTAATTCAGTGCTTGGCATTCTCAAAAGCACTGTATCAATTGCTTCTTAATGTTTCTCTTATGGCTTCTGATTAAGCAACAACAGCTACTTGTGGGTTTAATTTTAATTAATGAAACTCTAAATTATTTGGGTCTTATGACAACTTATTTTCCAAGAATATGGGGCGAGGGGGCCACAAAGGTGTGGCTAAGTTATGGGAAGCCGTAAGTGTGAATTAAGCCCTTCACTGTCTGTCCAAGTTCCAAAGACAGAAGTTTCATGGGGCAGAGGATGGGAGGGTGCAAAATTAGCACAAAAGGCAGAGCCACATGAAAAGCCTGCAGGGCTTTAAGGGAGACAGGTGTTTTGAGTCTCTTTGTGCCAAAGTCTCTTACCTCCCCTGTGCCTCAGTTTCCTCATTGCCAGATAGGGAAGATAGAAATGACTACCTGCTGAAGAGAGTCATTATCTCTGCAGGACACTCTACCCTACACTTGCCCACAGCCCGCTCACTGACCTCTTGGCCTCCTCTTTCCTCAAATACAAGTGTTCCCTAAGACAAAACGTGAGCCTGAGCGTGTTCTGCCCATGTGACCTTGAGCAGGTTGCTGAAACTTGCTGAGCCTCAGTTTCCCAAACTATACATTGAATAATTATACTATCCGCATCGTAGAAATTTTGAGATTGTTGAATAATTCACAGCGGTAATTAGCACAGGTCCTGATACATTATGTGTTTAAGAAATGTTAGCCTTTGACAAATACTTTGTGACAGATGTATTTGATGAGCAATAGTCACTTGTAATCATTAGAACAAATGCCCAACAATGGTTGAGAAAATTATCATAAACCCAATGGATGCAAATTATATAGTTCTTAATGAAGAAAGACTATATGAAATATTGACTAACTATCTCTAATACAATAGTAAGTGAAAAGAAGCAGGAAGCCATATTATCTTTACACCATAAGGACAACCACATAGGATAAACTAGAGGCAGGTACCCATCAGAATATCGAAAGAAGCATGAATACAGCGAGTGAGAGACGTGAAGGGGGCTCAACTGTACTTACACTACTTTTCTATTGGAAAAAAAAAATTTATTTTTGACAGAAAAAACCCTGTCTGTTTTTCTCAAATTGAATTCTTTGGTGAGGACAAAATAATAATAATGGTCACTGTGTTTTTCCGTCAGTTTCTTGGCATTTGATGTGGACACAGTCGGTAATCTCGCCTTTCTGTTGAAAGCAGTGAATTTTCGTGAAAGGGCTCTTCGCCGGAGTTTGGTGGCCAGAATTCATTACAAGGTAAAGATACGTTTTGTGTGTGTGTGTGTGTGTGTGTGTGTGTGTGTGTGGTTGTTTCTTTTTTTCCTTCTGAGATGTGTTTAAGGCATATTCTTGCTGGTGAACTATCTGCTAAATGTAGTAGAGGATGAGTCAGGGTAATTAGAAGCTTCTGGAAGTGGCTGGAGTTCCTACAGGGCATTTGTCTGCCCTGAAAGCCCCGCTTGCTCTGAGGCCCTGATGCTGCTGTTGAACCCTTTTGTGTTGACTTTTCAAATTCTGCCCGCAAGCCATCATTTGGCTGCCATCGAAGTTGATGACTGGAATAATTTTTAGCCCTTATTGGAATTGAAAAATCATGGTCTCTGTGTTAAATGGACACATTGTTCTCTGGGGGAAAAATGTACATCGGATATATTTAAAAAATAACCATTGGGAGCGCCTGAGTGGCTCAGTCAGCTGAGCGTCCGACTTCAGCTCATGTCACGATCTCATAGTTCGTGAGTTCGCACTCTGTGCTGACAGCACAGAGTCTGGAGCCCACTTTGAGTTTTGTGTCTCCCTCCCTCTCTGCCCCTCTCCTGCTCATGCTCGCTCTCACTCTCTCTCTCTCTCTCTCTCTCAAAAGCAAACATTAAAAAATTTTAAAAAGAACAATTTTACTCATTTGGCCTTTCTTAAAATTATTCAAAGACATGCTCTATAGGACATTTAAAAAAATCAAAATTAATAGCTCCAACATAAGGAGGCCAAGATATAAAAGGATTTGTGGTCCCCCTAAATCCAACCAATAAGTAGGTGTTTTTTTAAAACTAGTTACAAAGTTCAGGGGTGCCTGGGTAGTTCAGTCGGTTAAGTGCCTGACTTCGGCTCAGGTCATGATCTCGCCGTTCCCAAGTTAAAGCCCCACGATGGGCTCTGTACTGACAGCACAGAGCCCGCTTCAGATCCTCTGTACCCCTCACTCTCTGCCCCTCCCCCTTCTTGTACTCTGTCTCTCTCAAAAATACAAGAAACATTTAAAAAAATTAAAAAAAAATAGTTGCAAAGTTCAGAATCTAAAAATGTGTTTAGGGGAAAAACATGAATTAAAAAAATTTGACTCACTGGTTCTACTCTAAATAGATTGGGTTTATAATATATTTTAAGGTGAGATAGAAGCTAGAGTAAAAACATGCTCAATCTCTTACTTTAATTGCAGGGTAGGCAAAAGACACTGTTTTGTTCTGACTTTGATCATTAAAGGAACCTAGATTAAGATACGTCTCATTACATTGAAAGTTAATATGAGTACCAAACACAGGATGCCTGTTATCCAAATCGCTACAGAAGACACAGCAAAGATAAATAAACGACCAGAAGCTTGTGTAATCAGAGGCAGAGCAAGGAACGAATTAGAAAGCATGTTCTTAGGGTCCTTAAAGATTCCCCAGCACTGCTCTTTTTTTTTTTTTGCTCTGCCTGCATCATGCGAGAGGGCTGTTTTAAGAGGGCTCCTTGGTTTGAGAATTTCTCTGGGATTGCTTCTTGAAATCTGCTTCCTGATCATTGTGACATCCCCTTGACTCTTGTCTGATTTGGCTAAGTGCAAGTCCTCTGTCTCTGGCCCCAAAAGATTAACAATTTGGTCTTCAACTGCACTGATCTGGTAATTCCTTGAAAACACCTTTTCCATTACAACATGATCCCTAAATTCAGTCCACAAAAAAATCATGGGAGAGGCATCTTCTCATACATTTCCATTATAAAGAGCCTTAAATCCCTCCAGCATCCGCCTTTAGATTAGAGCATTAGATTTAAAATGGCCTATAAAATGAATGAGTTTTAGTTCTCCTAATGAAAGCATAGATGCTTAGTTTAGAAATAAATCTAATTATATACATTTTATATAGAAAAATCTAATTGTATATGTTGATGTATACTTATATACATCAAAACAAAAATGATTTTTAAAAAAAGTACAGATTGGGCAACAGCAAGATATTTTCAGATGTCTTTCAGAAGGTTGGTGTTTTAGTCTACTTGGGCTGTCATAACAAAACACCACAGATTGGTTGGCTAAACAATAGGAATTTATTTTCTCACAGTTGTGGAGGCTAGAAGTTTAAGGCCAAGGTGTCAGCAGGGTTGGTTTCCTCTGAGGTCTTCCCCATGGCTTCCAAATGGTGGCCCTCTTGATGTCTTTTCACACGATTCTCCCTCTGTGCATGCCCTTCCTGGGGTCTGTTCCTCTTCTAAGTATATCAGTCAGACTAGACTGGGGCCCCATCCTAATGGCCTCATTTTAACTTAATCACCTCTTTAAAGACTTTATCTCCAAAGAGCATCACATTCTGAGGTGCTGCAGATTGAGAGTTTCAAGTATGGATTTTGGAGGAAACATAATTCGCCTCATAACCGTTAGTGATGGTGATCTTACAAAAAATGCAAAAGTGTGAAACAGTACACAGCCAAATTGATGATGCTATAACTGTGAACTTTTATGTGCCAAATAACATATATCTGTGGTAGCCAGCTTCCAACGTACCCCCAAGAATCTTTCCCTTTGGTATTTACACCCTTGCGTAGTCCTTTCCCATATTGTACCAGAATTGGTCTGTGTGACATACAGCAGAAGTGATGACATGTCCCCTCTGAGATGAGATTATTAAAATAACAAACAAACATGGTGACTTCCATGTTGGTCACTCTGTTGCTCATTCTTTCTCTCTTTCTTGGATTACCCACCCTGTGGGAAACCTTGTCTTAAGTTTTAACTGACTTAAGTTTTAACCTGGAGATACATGAAGCCAGAACTGCCCTGCTAAGCAGCTTCTGCATTCCTGACTTCCAGAAACTCTGTGAATAATGAGCGTTTGTTTTAACCTGTTAAATTTGGGGGCAATGTGTTACAGAGTAATAGATACCTCACACAGATTTGGGCACCTCAAGCTAGGTGATGATGTAACCTAGCTTGTAACTCAAAATGTGGGTGTGGTCTTGGAACCAGGAGTGAGCTTAGAGAAGAGTCTTAGAGAAGAAGAGCTCAATAGAAGCCTAAAATGCCTTGAAGAAATTGTTCATAGAAGCCGTCTGGGCTTTGATAAAGCTGTGGGTGAGGGCTTATAGGAAAGTGAGTAAATATTATTGGAAACTGGAGGAAAGGGGATTCTTGCTATGGAGCGGCAGAACTTAAGCAACACTGTTGTGTCTGTAGTGATACAGAAAGTAGAAAACATACCTCAGCGCCTGAAAGTGTCCACAGGGCCTGCTTTCTTCTGGCTGCTTAGAGTACAACGCCAAAAGACAGAGAGAAGCTGAAGGAAACAGTGTTTAACAGGAAGGAACGAAGACTTGCCGTGGTTTTGAAGATTCCCAGGCTCACCATATTGTAATTCGTTTCTTGTGGCTGCCGTGACAAAGTACCACAGGGGTGGTTCCTGGCAACTGGTGTTCCTTGGCTTGTCTCCGCATCACTCCAATCTCTGCTTCTGTCACCGTGTGGCCTTCTTCAGTCTGTGTGTCTATATCTTCTTTTCTTCTTATGGGGACCCCGAGTCATATGGACTAAGGCCGACCCTACTCCAAGGATGACCTCATCTTAACTTGCAAAGACCCTATTTCCAAATAAGGTGTCATTCACAGATACTGGGGATTAGTGCTTCAATATATATTTTTGGAAGACCTAATCCTACCCAAAAGAAACATAGAAGATGGCTTCAGAGCAAAGATATAATCCAGAGCACTCTCAGGAATGCACGGTCGAAAGATAAAGCCCAAGATGTAAGTGAAATCCTTTTAAGAACTGGGAAAGATCAAAGATGGGTCTTCAGTAGGGCAAAAGGCCCTCTGAAGAGATTAAGGGTATGCCTCACAGATCTTTTCAGTCCAACTGTAGGCTTCTAGGGTGCTTTTAAAGGCATCCTTCTTTAGCCTTCTCCACACCCCGAAGGCCTATCTCAAAGAGATTTGTGGATATGGATTTTTTTGTCTAATGGACTGAACCCCAAAAAGGATTCACAGAAGACGTATAAAGTTTCTAAGAGAATTATATCAGTCACATTTTTCAGTTTGTGCTGAAAGGTACAGAGATAGCACAAAATGAATAGAGCCTTTGGGCCGTGAAACTTCTACAAGCTGAGAGCAGGCTGAGAAAACTACTCAGTCACAAAGATGCGGACCTTTCATGATAATGGAAAGGATGCCTCAGAGGAAAAAACCAAGGGCTGTGGAGAATAAAAACAGCTGGACGGGGGTAGGACTGAATCTTAATTAAAAAAAAAAAAACACTTCTGACATTTGATCAGCTGGATTTCAGAATTTCTATGGATCACTGACCCCTTTATTCCTCTCACTTTCTTCCCTTTTGAGCATGAATATGTATAGTGGTTATCCGGTCCTCTCCCACTATTGTATATTGGCCATGTACAGCCAGATACAGATAACTTGTCTCTTCAAAGCCTTCAAATCAGTTTTTAAGAGACTCTTAAAAACTGAGAACAATCTGGGGGTTGATGGGGGGAGGGAGGAGAGGGTGGGTGACGGGTATTGAGGAAGGCACCTGTTGGGATGAGCACTAGATGCTGTATGAAAACCAATTTGACAATAAATTTTATATTTAAAAAAAAGCCTTCAAATCAAAAGGAACTGTACTTAAGGAGTGACATCTTGGAAACCTAATCTGTACCCAGGCTAGACTTAGATGCTGGGATTCTGGGATTTGAATCACTGCTGTAATGGGATGAGATTTTTGTGGCCCTTGGGAAGGGATGAGGATGGGCTGTGATAGAATCCAAGATGGCCTTCAAGGATCCCTCCCTCCTGCTGCTCACATCCTTATACATTGTGCCAGAGCTGGTCTGTGCAACCAATAGAATACAGTAGAAGTAATGGGATGTCCCTTCTGAGATCGTGTTAAAAAGACACCATGGCTTCTGTCTTAGTTTCTTTCTCTCTGTCTCTCCCTCACTCTGAGGAAAACCATGTCATGAGCAAGAACTTTGGCAAAGAACTGAACCGTCTTGACAAAAGCTATGTGAATGAGCGTGGAGGTGCCTCTTCCAGCCATATTCAGATATTCAGAGACGACAGGGACCAGGGCAGTCAACAACTTGACTGGAGCCTCCTGAGGGCCTGAGCCAAGAGCACCCACTCAAGACATGCCCAGATTCCTAAGCCTCAGAAGCCATGTCAGATAACAAAAGTTTCTTTAAGATGCTAAATTTGGAGATAATCTGTTGTACAGCAATAGATAACTAATACGGCATCTGCAAGCAAAAATTGTTTAAGAGCTTCGGCATTGATACACACATTTTTTGAAGCAAAATACAAAAGGAGTTTGTAATGTTTTAATCAATATTTCCACTTAATAAAATGAGACGGCATTCTTTCTTTGTCAATAAGAGCATGATTGTACAATATTCTAATGCTTCTTGGGTTTCAGTTTACATTACAGACAGTGCCACTAGGAACATTCTTCAACGTTTATTTATTTTTGGGACAGAGAGAGACAGAGCATGAACGGGGGAGGGGCAGAGAGAGAGGGAGACACAGAATCGGAAACAGGCTCCAGGCTCCGAGCCATTAGCCCAGAGCCCGACGCGGGGCTCGAACTCACGGACCGCGAGATCGTGACCTGGCTGAAGTCGGACGCTTAACCGACTGCGCCACCCAGGCGCCCCAACCACTAGGAACATTCTTAACAGTGTGCAGTTTTTAGGCTTTACATACTGTCACATTGTTCTCCACAAATGTTGAAGCAGATTGTACTTCCCCAGCCATGCATTTCTCCACATTCATTTTCCTAACATTTTATTTCTCCAGCTTTCTAACTTTTTTATCGTCAGGATTTGGGAGTCTGTCATCTTCTCTTTGTATTTTTATTTTACTGACACTAGAAACATAGGTCCACTGCGAAATACCTACTTTTTATTCTGTTTTCGGCATGGTATTTAGATGCTCCCTGGTACTTTACTGAATTTTCACAGCCATTTTTTACTTATAATTGTTCTCTGCAAGAGAGCAAATTGTTCATGAGTATTGATTTTCTAATTTTGAGAAAAGAAAATTTGCACCCACACGTGTTTTCTGAACATAAAAGAAAATTAGGCACATGGCATGGCAAGGAAATACAAGGGTTTTCAAATCAGACAAAGATATTTTACTGCTTCTGAGCCTCTGCTTCTATAGCTATACATTTGGGATAATAAGAGTGGACATAATACAAACTTGCTGCAAGGATGGAATAAGGTAGAACATGGAAGAAGGAGAAGGAGAAGGAGAAGGAGGAGGAGAAGGAGAAGAAGAAGAGGAAGAGGAAGAGGAAGAAGAAGAAGAAGAAGAAGAAGAAGAAGAAGAAGAAGAAGAAGAATTTTTTAAAAATAATAAACCTTGCCCTCATGTTAATTATCTTAGCTGCTATCATTAATGTAACTATTTTCATGGTCAATTTAAATATTCATTGAGCAGAACAATTTTCTAGGGCTTAAGCATGGGAAGACCACAAATTATTACGATATGCTTCTGCCTTGGGATAAGTCCGCTAGTTTTAACCCACAAAAATGAAATAACTTAAGTGCTAAATTATGCCAAAGCCTACAGCTTAGAGGAAAGAATATTGACTTCTATATCTTAGTTTGTATTTTTGATTCAGCTGTTTATTCAGCTAGCTGTATGTTGGCTTATGTCTACCTACATTAATTTGGTATATCTTGAAATAAAACAATCTGTTCAGTACTTTGAACATCTAATTTACTAGATTAAATTAGAGCTGGGACAGTAGTCTTTGTGCAATGTCCAAAGGTGGGTGATTTCATCTAGAATGCCAAGATCTTGTAAAAACAATCCTGTGATTTGGTTCAGAATCTTTTAAAGGGGTGAAAATATGAATGGGCTTCAGAAATCTGCTTTTCTTCTTCGTTTTTTTGTAATGCTCTTTTTATTTTAGAGTTACTTAGCCAACCCTCTGCTCACATTAGATAGCCTATCTGCCTCCTACCCAGAATTAAACTGAAAATAGGGCCAGGAAGTGTCCTTCCATGTGCTGGTGGCCATAAAGGGAGCACAGCCCCATAGCTTCCCTTAGAAGCCCCCCTTCTCCAATTTTCCAAAGTTGTGCTGCAAATCTCGCTCATCAAGACTGCTACATCATTTTCCCGTTAGTGGGAAGAAAAAGTAAACTCGTAAACAATGGCTTGTCGCTTTGAGAATATTCTATTAAGGACTTATGTCATTGTATGGAGAAAAAGCTATGGGGAAAAATATAGGCCCTCCGTAAACAATATGTTTAGCAAATGACTATTTACTTCCAAATATACATAACAAACATTGGGTGGGTAGAGGGATGTGAATCCAGATCGGGTGATAGTTCTAGTTCACTGGGAGCTGATTCACGTTCCATCTCTCAGCACCTGTAACCTTCTTCTACCACACTGGTAGACCCCCACTTCAGGGTGTGTAAGAATGACCTGGAAAAGAGTGATTTTACAAATCTGATTCATGGTGCCCTCCACCACACTGCAAGTCTGAGTTAAAGTGAAAAGGGAAGCAGTCTGCCAATGAACATTATGAATCATTCTCAAGATCCAGGGGCAGTAAACTAACTTGGAAACAACTACCCTAAGTTATTTTTCCTTATTCAGAGTTTGAGATTTGGATGGAGAAGAATTGGTGAGGAGGCTGGGAATAAGGTTATCAGAGATGTGACTTTCTAGAGCTTTCTGTATATGGTTTTTTACTGTTGTGGTCAGCGCGTCACCTGACTGCGTGTGTGTGTGTGTGTGTGTGTGTGTGTGTGTGTGTGTGCCTTTAAAACTCTTAATTTAGATCTTGAAAACATAATAAAGCCAGAGTACTTCTGTAAAGACTGTCTTTCTAACAGATGATGCCAGCTACTTTGTTTGTTATAATTTTAGACTGACGGCATCTTTGCTCAGGTCACCAGGTTGGGGTTTGGAATCTTATCTGAGTCCTTGTCTGTGCAAAATGGGAGCTGTGTTAGGCATTGGCTGGCATACACATGGCTGGTGCTGCAGGTAGGGCTGTAATGATGTCCATCGGTCACAGGTCCTCGGGAGCTTTGGTCACCAGGTAGCTGGTAGATCCGGAGAGGATCTTGGAACTGCTATCGTCGACAAGCCCAAAGAGAGGAAAAACTCTGGTGCCGGTTTGTTTGTGCTTCTCTGAGAGTTTGAGGGTCGGGAGAGGGAACAAGAGAGTGACAGCAGCTGGCTTGTGTTTGTTACATTTTTAAAAGCCAATACAGTGGCCTGAATAGCAGATGTTTTACTAAAAATCTCATAGCACAGAAATGCCAAGAGCTTTGTTCCAGAGACAGATCATCAAAGCTAGGAAACAGGATTAGAAACCAAATTTCCTGAGTTCATACTTTGAATTGATATTGATGCATCTTCTTACTCAAGTTGAATTGAGGAAATGATCAGAAGACCAGGACAGTCTGATGGAGGGGCCTTTGTATCTTCGCAGCATGGGTGCTGCCTAGGCAAAGGCCACCTGTGCAGAAGTGTGGCTCCTTCTCTGCTGACCGGTGCTTGAAATTCCTTCAATGGGGAGCATGTGCCCATTGATCAGTGAGAGATAAGGCTTAAAGTCCTGCAACTCCAGAGAAAGGGAGAGGGTAACTGACTGCCACTTCTCACAGCAAGCCGTACTTGGTGGTTGAGGAAAGGGTAGATGTTGGTCTTGTGAGACCCCGGAGTGGATGGGCAAGAAGATCTGAGGCTGACTGTGCCTGCTTCCCCGGTGGATGGTGCTCCCAAGCATTAGCTTGGCACTTTCCCCTTGTTGTTGCTGGTCATAGGAAATGTTTCTGTTCTGTGATGTGTTCCTCTCTCTTACTTTCTTCTCTGCCCTGTAGCAACCCAGTTGCATTTTCTCTTTTTCCCTCACTTCTGACTTACTCCACCTTTCTCTCATAGAGAGCACCCTAAATTCTCTTCCTAGGGAAACCTACTATGGGGAGCGAATGGAAAAGAAAGAAGGAAGGGGAAGTGAAGAGAAAGGAAAGGAAAAGGAAATTGTATTCCTGATTACTCCCTGGGAGGTGTGGTCATTTCCTTTGGAGTGTGAGAGCTAGAAGGGTCCCTCAGGGTGAACTAGTCAAACTCGCTCATTTACAGATAGGCAACCTGAGGATGAAGAAGGCTAGTGTTTTCTTCAAGGTAACACAGTCACCAAGAGCAGAGATTAGACTGATGCTTGATTATGTAGATATCCTGTTTTTCCTCAAACTTTTACCCGTGTCCATCTATGAATCTTCCTGGAAACGATGAATACTGTGGTGTATGCCTAGTGGGGAATTTCTATGTCCCCCATCTCGATTACATTAGTTAATTAGAACCAAGAACTGTCCCTTCTCCTGCAACTACTTATTTATTCAATTAGTTATTATTTATATCAGTGTAGACTCAGCAATATCGTTTCTGTGTTTGGGCTACAGTCTGATACCATCATTATTTATTTTCTTGCTCAAATTGTTCCAGTTTTGGCTATTGAGAGCTCCTTCCACTTATTCCTTATATCCCTTCGATATGTCACTATTCTCTTTTTTAGTACGCACTTCCTTATTTTCTGTTACCACAAAATGTATCATATCTTGAATTTTCCCTGCCAGACATATAATCATTTTCCAAGAAACCCCGCTTCCTTTTATTGGAAAATGGTATTTAAAAACCAATACCTCGTTTCTGGGTGTGCTGATTATTGCTGGGGTGTCAATGCTTCTAGCTGTTCTAAGCTAGGAAATAAATGTATGTTTACTAACTCACATGTTCTCACAAGACCTGTATGTGTGTATAGACCACAAGTTTATGCTGATACCTCTGATTCCAATCCAAAACCACAAGGTTCATTCTAGCCTTCCCTCTTTCCTATTTGTAACTTCTTTCTCTGAGACAGTGAGAAACCTGGATTTCATTGTCTAATATGTGTTTACTTATTTGATCTTCCTTAGTATACACAGTAAGTAGTTTCAGAATTGCTAACCCATACCTCTGTGAGAAGCGCATTTACTAACTAGAATATTGTATTCTTCTTTTAGCGTAAAGTATCGAAACAAAATAGTATTTCCCAATTTACTTTCGTTTCCTTCTCCATATCCTTTAGTGAGATTATGTTATTTGTTTGTTATATAAGTTCAATTGTTCCTATTTGTTCCTACTTTGGGATCTTCCTGGTTGATTTTACTCCATTCATGGTTTAGCTACGTAAAGCACTACTAAGTTTCCAGGACTTAAAGCTTTTAGAAAGGTATACTCAGGGGCGCCTGGGTGGCTCAGTCGGTTAAGCGGCCGACTTCGGCTCAGGTCACGATCTCACACTCCGTGAGTTCGAGCCCCGCGTCGGGCTCTGTGCTGACCGCTCAGAGCCTGGAGCCTGTTTCAGATTCTGTGTCTCCCTCTCTCTGACCCTCCCCCATTCATGCTCTGTCTCTCTCTGTCTCAAAAATAAATAAACGTTAAAAAAAATTTAAAAAAAAAAAAAAAAAAAGAAAGGTATACTCATCCACACTTTTATTTCTTCCTTTTTCCCCTCTACATACTCCTAGAGGCGTCCTTTTTATTTTTATTTAGTTTTTAGCTTATTTTTCCTTTATTCTTCTCCCCCAAAATACACAGGAACATGTGTAGTTTCTTATATTGCTTTCTCTGTTACATGAAGGATAGCATGCCATAGATATTCTTCTAGACTTCCCCCCACCACACCCCCACTTAACAGTAGTATGTCTTGGGAATTACTCTGTATCACTTCATAGAGATCCATCTCATTTTTTAAAATGGCATCAGAATAATATGCTGTGGATGTGCTGTCACCTACTTAACCCTTCTCTAATACATGGGCATTTAATCTTCCTCTCAGTACTTTTCAACTAGAAATAATGCCGCAGTAAATAGCCATATGCATATAAATTTTAGTATTGCTTAATGTGTATCTCCAGGGAAGATGTCTTGAAATTCGACCACTGGGCCCAAAGTAAGTGCATATGTAATTTGGTTAGATATTGTCAAATTCTGCTTCGGAACAGTTGTACCACTTTGCATCCCTAGCCCCCATCTCACCACCAGATAATGTTCATTTTTTCACAGTCTCATCAACAGAACCTGTCCTCATGCTTCCCCCAACCCCCAATTTGATAGGTGAGAAATGGTATCTCTGTTTTGGTCGAACTTATACTTCTTTAGGTATAAGTAAGTGAGGGGCGCCTGGGTGGCTCAGTTGGTTAAGTGTCCGACTTCAGGTCAGGTCATGAGTTCCGTGAGTTCCAGCCCGTGAGTTCCACCCCTGCATCGGGCTCTGTGCTGACAGCTCAGAGCCTGGAGCCTGCTTCGGATTCTGTGTCTCCCTCTCTCTCTGCCCCTCCCCTGCTCATGCTCTGTCTCTCGCTGTCTCAAAAATAAATAAAACATTAAAAAAATTTTTTAAAAAAGTGTAAGTAAGTGAGTGAACAGTTTTTGTCAGTGTGAGGGCCATTTTAACATATTTTTCATGTATTGTCTATTCACGTCATTTTCCCATTTATCCATAGAGCTTTTGGTCTTTTGTCCATCCGTTTTTTTTTTTTTTTTTTAATTTTTTTTTTTTAACGTTTTATTTATTTTTGAGACAGAGAGAGACAGAGCATGAACGGGGGAGGGGCAGAGAGAGGGGGAGACACAGAATCGGAAGCAGGCTCCAGGCTCTGAGCCATCAGCCCAGAGCCCGACGCGGGGCTCGAACTCACGGACCGCGAGATCGTGACCTGAGCTGAAGTCGGACGCTCAACCGACTGAGCCACCCAGGCGCCCCTGTCCATCCGTTTTTAAGGCTACTTTCTGTATTAAAGATCTTAGCCCTTTGTCACATTGCATAATTTTTCTCCCAGTTTGTCACTTGTCTTTTGACCGTTTGTGGTGATTTTTGCCATGCAAAAAAAATTTTTTTTTAACTTTTATGTAGTTAAATGTAGTAATATTTGTTTTTATTGTCTCTGAATTGTAACTGACAGTTGGAAAGCCTTTTCCTGCACTTAGGTTAAAGAGGAAGTCATCACATGGAAACCACAATCTTAATGTCATGAGGAGTTCAGCAGATGGAGTCTGGGACTGTCAGAAAGACTGAAAATCAAAGCGAAAAATCCAGAACAAGGAGGGAACCACAGAGAAGGAAACTTCAAAATATGTGTGTGAACAAAATCCTTGACTCATGTATGAAATATGCATGGATGGACCAGACCCCAAAGAACTCAAGGGATTTTTAATCTGGAGGGATTAAAGAGCTGAGCAGAGAATTCAACTGTTGCCTACTACATAGGAAGCAGAATTTGTAATTTGAATCCTGCCAAGTTAGAAGGGTAAGGCAAAGTCAAGGGGCTTTCCAATGAAGTCCTAGGAGGGCCCTACCTTATGTATAAGACTACATCCCAGGAAAAGAGATTCACCCAAGGACTAAAGGTAAAATTAAAACAGACTAAAGGCAAAACCAAAACTATTCTTTCTGACAAAGCATAAAACAGCCTCCACAAATCCAAGTTTATCTGCTAGTGATCTAACTTAATGCTGGAAAAAAACCTCAACACTCTTTAGAAGAAGACAACAGGACCTAGAATGAGTATCATTCACATTGTCCAATATACAATAGAATGTTATCAGACATGTGAAGAAATAAGGACATGTAATGCATAATCAAGAGAAAAACCAGTAAATAGAAAAAGACTCCCCAAATGACCCAGGTGTTGAAATTAGAAGAAAAGAGCTTTTGAAAACATACAGTGAATTTATTAAAGAGTGGATGGGATATAATACATTAAAATTTCAGAAGACTTTTGGAAATTCTTAAAAAGAAAACTAAATGGGATAAATCTAAAAAAGATAATATTATCAATAAATTAATAATTTATTGGGTGAGATTACAGATTAACAACAGATTAGACAGAACAGAGGGAAGAGTCAGTGAACAGGAAGACAAATCAATAGAAATAATTTGAACTAAAGCACAGAAATAAAAAAGATTGATAAAATGAACAGAGCCTCAATGACCTGTGGGGCAGGATCACATACTCTAGTATATATGTGATTGGAGTCTTAGAAGAAGATAACAGAGAACAGAACAGAAAAAGTATTAGCCAAATGTTTTCTTTAAAAAAAAAAATGATAGCATGCAAATCCAAAAAGCTCAGCAAGCGGCACCTGGGTGGCTCAGTAGGTTAAGCGTCAGACTTTAGCTCAGGTCATGATCTCACGGTTCGTGAGTTCCCACACTGGGCTCTGTGCTGACAGCTCAGAGCCTGGAGCCTGCTTCAGATTCTGTGTCTCCCTCTCTCTTCCTGCCCCTCCTCTGCTCGCTCGCTCTCAAAAATAAACATTAAAAAAATTTTTTTAAATTCAAAAATGCAGCAAGATTCAAGCAGAGAGGATTAAAAAACAAACAAACACAAAAACGGGAACATATCAGAGTAAAACCAAAGATGTCTGAAAACCAAAGATAAAGAATAATTTGTAAAAGTAGCCAGAGAGGAAAACACGTAAGAAAGCAATGATAAGAATGAGGATTGACTTTCATTAAAAACCACAGAGTCAAAAGCCAGTGCAAAAGATCTCTCTAAAGGGCTGCCAAGAGAAAGACAAGATAAAGCTGTCTGCCTGGAGTTGTAGATCCAGCAAAGACATATATCAAAAATGAATTGAAGATATTTTCAGGTAAAGGATAGCTGAGAGAACTGTTACCAGGGACCTGTATTCCGAGAAATGCTAAGGAAAGTTCTCCAAGCTGAACAAAGCAAAATTACATGGGAACTCAAATCCAAAGAAAAGAAGAACACTGAAAATGCAAAATGTATAGGTAAATATTAATGGCAATTTTCCTTCTTATCTTAAACTTTTTATAGTCCAATTGGTCATTTAAAGCAAAAATAATTATAATTATTTAGAGTTTGCAGAGTACAGAAAAGTAAAATATATGACAACAATAGCACAAAAGATGGGATGTAGTGTACATGGAATTATATTATTATAAGGTTCTTACATTATACATGAGTGTTATTAATTAAAGGCAGACTGTTATAAGTAACTAATACATATTATAATCGAGAAGGTAGACTGAGACAAAAAGAAAACTCTTTAGTTAATCCAGAAGAAGTCATAGAAGGAGGAACAAAAATTAAAGACCTAAAGAGATAGACTACAAGTAGACTTATACCAAACACAATCAATAATTACATTACATGTAAATGGACTGAACATTCCAGTGGAAAGACAAACATCATCACAGAGGGTTAAAAATACAAAAATTCCGTCTATATGCCTTAAAGGTAAAGAGAGACAATAAAAGGATATAGCATGCAACTAGAACATAAGAGAGCCTATATTAGTATCAGATAAAGCCAACTTTTAAGACAAAAAGTATTACCAAGGATAAAGAGGGTCATTTCATGATGATTTAAAGGTCACTGCATCAAGAAGAGAGAATAGCCTGAAATAGATATCCACCATAATAAAGATTTAAAATACTTGAAGCAGAAATTGACAGAACTCAAAGGAGGGACAGACAAATCTAGTAACCGATGGGACTAGTAGACAGAGATTCAGTATGACTACAATACTGTGAACAGCATTATCATTCAACTTGACCTATTTAGGATATATAGATATTTATTGAAAACTGCACCCAGGATTACAGTGCTACCATAAGATAAGTCTCAGTAATGTCAGTCAATAAACTTTTTAAAAGATTAAAAGATAGAATGTCTTTTCTATCAACAATGGAATTAAATTAGAGATCAATAACAAAATGATACCTGGAAAGTCTCCCACATTTCTAAATAATCTGTGAATCAAAGAAGGAATCACTATGGGAATTGGAAAGTATTTCAAACCAAATGATAATGAAAACACAACATACCAAATTTTGTAGGGTGTAGTGAAATTTCCTTACAAGGAAATTTATAACTTGAAATATTTATCTTAGAAAGTGAAAAAAAAAGATTTTAAATAAATGCAGGAAGCTTCTACCTTAAGAAGCTAGAAAAGGAAGAGCAAAATAAGTAGAATAAAGGTAACAATAAAGATTAGGAAGAAATTAATAAAGTAGGAAGCAAACTATAGAGAAAATCAAGAAATCTAAGTGTGTTCTTAAAATGATTGATGAAACTGATTGATCCTTAGCAAGACTGATCAAGAGAAAAGGGATAAAGCACTAATAATATTAAGAATGAAAGAGGAGATACTGTAACATACAGGACAGATGTTAAAAACACAAAAAGGGAATATCATGAACGATTTTATGCAAATACATTCAAGAACTTAGAACAAACTCCTGGAAAAACACAACTTGCAAAAGCAAGCAAAAAATGGAAGCTCTAAAAATACCTATTAAATGAATTTAATTTGTAATAGGAACATTCCACAAAGAAAGTCCCAGGTCCAGATGGTTCTTCTGTTGAATCTTATCAGAATTTAAAGGTAAAAAAATACCAGTCTTACACAAAACTCTTTCAAAAACCATATGACTGATGATACCAAGAACTAATAAGTACATTACAAAAAAATTATAAATCAATATTCTTTATGAATACAGGTAGAAATGTATAATAAAATATTAATGGCCGAATCCAGCAGTATATAAACGAAAATACATCACCAAGTGATGTTTTCTCCAGGAATGCAAGTTTGAATTAACATTCAAATATGTTTGTTAACGCAAATTGCAATATTGACAAAGTAAAGAAGAAAAATTACATGATTATATAGTGCAGAAAAGACTTTTGGCAATATCCAACACAGGTTCATGTTTAAAAAGTCTTAGCAAACTAGGAATGGAAAGTGGTTTCCTCAATTTTGAAAGAGCATATTTATAATAAACCAATAGTTGGCATCATATCTAACGGAGAAATATTGCACATTTTCCTTACAATAGAGAACAAGGCAAGAAAGTTCATTTTACCACTTCTATTTGACATTACACTGGATATTCTTTCTAGTTGGGCAACAAGACAGGAAAAAGAAATGACATAGAGATTGTAAAGGAAGAAATAAGTCTATCTTAATTTGCAGATGAAATAATTGTTTACATGGAAAATATGAGAGAATTTACCAAAAAACAGAAAAACCCAAAATACTACCAGAACTAATAAATCAATAGTTTACAGGGTACAAACTCAATATCCAAAATAAATTTTATTTTTACACAACATCAATAAACAATTGGGAAACAAAATTTAAAAGTACAATTTATGATGTCATTAAAAAAGCATGAATTCTTAGGAGTATATTTAACAATAAAAATTCAAGCAATGCAAGATCTATATCTTGAAAACTTTAAATGTTGCAGAAAGTAGGGGCGGCTGGGTGGCTCAGTTGGTTGAGCGTCCAACATCGGCTCAGGTCATGAGCTCGCAGCTTGTGAGTTCGAGCCCCGCGTCGGGCTCTATGCTGACAGCGCGGAGACTGGAGCCTGCTTCGGATTCCGTGTCTCCCTCTCTCTCTGCCCCTAACCCACTCCCATTCTGTCTCTGTCTCTCTCAAAAATAAATAAACATTAAGAAATTTTTTTAAAAGTTGCAGAAAATAATTAAAGAAAGCCTAAATAAATGGAGAAGTATGCCATGTTGTGCATGGAAGAACTCAATATTGCTATGATGTTCATTCTCCTCAAATTGGTCTATAGATTCAACACCATCTCAATCAAACATCTCAGCCAGAACTTTTGTAGGAACTCACAGGCTGATGTGACAACTCATATGGAAATGTAAATGGCCTAAACTAACCAAAACAACTATGAGAAAGCTGAAGAAATGTGGAAGCCTTTGCACTACCTGGTTTCAGAATTTCTGTTAATGCTCCAGTAATCCAGATGGTACCGGATTGGCATAAGGGTAAACAAACAGATTGGGGCGCCTGGGTGGCTCAGTCGGTTGGATGACCAACTTTGGCTCAGGTCATGATCTCAGTCCATGGGTTCAAGCCCCACGTGCTGTCGGGCTCTGTGCTGACCCCTCAGAGCCTGGAGCCTGCTTCGGATTCTGTGTCTCCCTCTCTTTCTGACCCTCCCCACCTCACATTCTGTCTCTCTCTCTCAAAAATAAATAAACATTAAAAAATTAAAAAAAAAACAGATTAATGGAACACCATAGAGTCCAGAAATTGACCCACACATATATGTTCATTTGATTTTTGACGAGGGTACAAAGGAAATTAAATAATGCAAAGGTAATTTCTTCAACAAATTGTGCCAGAAACTAGATATCTGAATGGAAACTAGATATCTGAATGGGGAATAAAAGGGACCTTGATTTATTCCCTGTACAACACACAAAAATTAATTTGAGATTGATGATGGACTCTAAATGTAAACGCAAACCATAAAACTTGCAAAAGGGAAAAACAAAAGAGGATGTTTCTGTGGAGTTGGAGTAAACCAAGGTTCCTTAGAAAAGAGGTAAGAAGCACTGACCATTATATTAAATATCTTCTGACCGGGTTTTTTTTTTTTCAAAACCAAGAAAAAAAAATTGTTCGCCTGAAGACGCCAGTAAAGAAACAAAAAGGCAAACCTTAACCTCGAAGAAATTATTTGCAATACACGTATCTGGCAAAAGATTTTTATCCAGAATGCGTGAAGAACCGCAACTCAATAATAAAGACACAATCCAAAAAAAAAAAAATTTTTGCGCAGAAGACTTGAAAAGGCACTTCACAAAAGAAGATGAAAGGACGGTAATGAGAACATGAAACGTTGCTCAACCATATTAGTCATCGGGGAAATAGAAATTAAAACCACAGTGAAATACCACGACGCACGTACTGAAATGGTTTGAACTAGAATGACAGATGACACTCGATCCTGGTGACAACGTGGAGCAACGAGAAAATGCATTGCTGTTGGTAGTGTAAAAGGGCAATGACAGAAAACAGTTTGGCATTTCCTTATAAGGTTAAAATACATTCCTACTCTATGACCGGCAACTCCCCCGCGAGGTATTTACCCGAGAAAAATGAAAGCATGCACAAGAAGACTTGCACAAGACTGTTTATAGCAGCTTTATCAATTCTAGCCCCCAAGCGAGAGCAACCCAAATGTCCGTCGACATGAGAATTGGATTAACCAACCAGCTGTGGTATATTCATACAGTGGAATTCTACTCAGCAACAAAAAGGGATAGGTTACTGTTACATGCAACAACATGAGAAAATTCATAGACATTATGTTTAGTGAAAGAAGCCTGACACAAAGGAGTTAATAATATATGACTCCATACATCCAACATTCGTTTAATAAGCAGCAAAATTAGTTGATGGCGGTGTGGGGAATCACAGCGTGGGAGAGAAGGGTATTGACTGGGAGGGGGGAACAAACTGGGATACGGGAAATTTATGCATCTTTATCTGGGTGGTTAATATGGGTATATACACGTGTTGAAAATCATCAAGCTATAAACTTAAGATTTACGAAGGTGGCACATCTGACTGAATGCATTTTGTACTGCAATTAAAACATTTAATGATACAACTTAAACAGCGCCTCGCAGCATTTAAACAGGCTGTTTACATGATAGGCACTTTCTTATCGTTTCACATATGAACGTGGAAACAGCAGTTTCTAACAGGAGGCCTCAGCCGCTGAATCTCGATTTACTAATTGGGGGCAAAAAGAAATGGCTAATGACAACAATTACCACATGTCGTTTTTGTGCTAGACACCTTGCTGTGTCATACCAAAACACAGTGGTGGGTGCCCAGGCCGGCCAGCAGCATGGAATCTGGAGAGCATGTTGACAGATGATGAGTTTTGATCATCAGGCCAGTGGCCAGGATCACAGGAGTCTGGCAAGAGGTGAGCTGTTGAGAGCTGGCTCTGAAGGCAGGCAGATACACCTTAGACGTTCTGAACCTTCTATTTAGAGATCTTGACGTCTGGGAGTCTGGGCCACAGGAAGCAGGCCCCTGGCTGAGGTGCCGAGGGAGGCTCAGTCATGGACAGTTGCACGAGTCACCCAGACAGGACCAGGGGACGAGACAACCCAGGTGCAGAGAACGTCAAATCTGTGGGGACATGTTGCCAAGCTCTAGGCTCATGTTTGAAGAGCATAGCAGAGAAATGACATCTTTCCAGCTTATGGCACACTGATCATTAGTGAATTTGACTGGGTGTAAGTGACTAAATACTGAACAGCAGTTTCTTTTTCAATTTTGTGTATACTGTTTTTTTCTAGCTTTATTGAGATATAATTGACATACAACATTGTGTAAGTTTAAGGTGTACAATGTGATGATTTGATACACACATTGTGAAATGGTTACTATAATAGTGTTAATTAACATATATATTGCCTTACATAAGTAGTTTTTTGTGAGGTGTGGGGGGGAAATGAGATATTTAAGATCTAGTCCTTTAGCAACTTTCGAGCGTGTAATATAGTATTGTTAACTGTTGTCACTATGCTGTACTTTAGATCTCCAGAACTTACTCATCTTATAACTGGAAGCTGGTACCCTTTGACCGTCTTCACCCATTTCCTCCACCCAACTCTTGGCAGCTACCATCTAGTCTCTATTTCTGTGACTTTAGCTTCTTTATATTCCACATATAATAAATAAGTTCATACAGTATTTGTCTATGTCTGACTTATTTTACTTAGCCTACAAGGTCCATCCATGTTGTTGCAAATGGCAGGATTTCCTACCTTTGCAGGGCTGAAAAATATTTCATTGCTTATGTACATGCATCTGTATCCATTCATCCATAGGCACACCCTTAGGTTGCTTCCATATCTTGGCTAGTGTGAATAATCCTGCAGTGAACATAGGAGTACAGATACCTTTTCCAGGTAGTGATTTCAGCCCTTTCAGATACATCCCAGAAGTGGGATTGCTGGGTCATATGGTGGTTCCATTTTTAATTTTTTGAAGAGCCTCCATACTGTTTTCCACAGTGGCTGCACCATTTTACATTCCTGCCAACAGTGTGCATTGATTCCCTTTTCTTGCCAACACTTGTTATCTCTTGTCTTTTTGATAACAGCCATTCTGACCGTGTGAAGTGAGATCTTATTGTGGTTTTTCATTTGCATTTCCCTGATGATTAGTGATACTGAACATCTTTTCGTGTGTCTGTTGGTCATTTGTATGTCTTCTTTGGGAAGATGTCTATTCGGGTCCTCTACCTATTTGTTAAATAGGCAGAATTTTTTTTCACTATTCGGTTGTATAAGTTCCTTATATATTTTGGATATTAACCCCTTATCACATAAATGGTTTGCAAGTATTTCTTCCCATTCCATAGGTCACCTATTCATATTGTTGGGTTTTTTTTTTTTTCTGTGCAGAAGCTTTTTAATTTAATGTAGTCCCATTTGCTTATTTTTGCTTTTGTTGCTTGACTTTTGGTGTCATATCCAAAAAATTATTACCAAGACCCGTGTCAAGGAGCTTTTCCCTATGTTTTCTTCTAGGAGTTTTAGGCTTTCAGGTCTTCTATTTGAGTCTTTCATTCATTTAGAGTTAATTTGCGAGTGGTGTAAGATAGTGATCCAATCTCATTCTTCTGCATATGGTTATTCAGTTTTCCCAGCACCAGTTATTGAAGAGAGTATCCTTTCCCGACTGAGTAGTTTTGACTCCCCAGTCAAATATTAGTTGACTGTATATGGGCAAGGGTAAAGGATTTTCTGGTCTCTTAATTCTGTTCCATTGGTCTACATGTTCTTTTTTATGGCGGTACCATGCTGTTTTGATTATCATGGCTTTGAAATAAGGAAATGTGGTATCTTTAGCTTCATTCTTTCCCGGGATTGCTTTGATTGTTTGTGGGCTTTTGTGGTTTCACATGAATTTTAGGATTGGTTTTTCTGTTGCTGGAGTGAATGCCATTATAATTTTGATAGGTATTGCACTGAATCTATAGATGGCTCTGGGTGGTATGGACATTTAAACATTAATTCTTCTGATCCATGAACATATGAGATCATCCTTTCATTTATTTGTGTCTTCTTCACTTTCTTTCATTAATCTTGTACTTTTAGGGGACAGATCTTTTACCTCTTTGGTTAAATTTATTCCTAACTATGTTATTGTTTTCGATGCTACTGTAAATGGGATTATTTACATTTATTTTTCAGATAGTTCGTTGTTAGTGTATATAAACATAACTGATTTGTATATCAGTTTGATTTTATATCCTGCAACTTTACTGAATTCATTTATTCCAATGGTTTTTTAGTGGAGTCTTTAGGGTTTTCTACATAGGAGGTCATATCATATGCAAATAGAGATAATTTTATTTCTTTTCTGATGTAGATGCTTTCTTTCTATTTCTTTTCCTTGCCTAATTGCCCTGGCTAGGACTTCCAGTACTGTGTTCAATAGGAGTGGGAAGAATTGGTACCTTGCCTTGTTCCCGACCTTAAAGGAAAAACTTTCAACCTTTCACTGTTGAGTATGATTTGGGCTTGAACAACAGTTTCTTGAAGTTCTCTGTGGTTAGGAGGTAGACTTATCTGGAGGCTCAAAGCTACTGGAGACTGTAGTATTGTGGTAAACAGGAATGAAACTATTATTCTGTTTCATTCTGTCTTTCCACAAGGCCAGTAGGAAGACCCCCATGGTCATCTGGGATCAAGGACATTTGTCAAGTTCCTACTGTAACGAATGGCAGCCCAAAGCCCAATGCTTTGCCATACAGCCAACAACCTGGTTGCAGGAAAAGGGAAATGGTAAAGTTGTCGAATCACAGGGGCCTCCTTCAGGCTGAGGCACTTGGGACCAAGCACACGGGTATGATGTTAGGACACCATCTCATGTGATAGCCTAATAATGCAAAGGAAGGAGTCAGATACGTCCTGTAAGAGGCTTAATATCTCTCAGTCTGGCCTCTCCGCTGAGGCAGTGCTAAGTCTTGCCCATCACCTGCCAGCTTAGCAGCTTAGGGGTGGGAATGGACAGTCACTTATTAACTTATAATTTCGTGTGATCTGTCACGCTTCCTTCCCTGCTCACCAGCACCTCAGACTGTTGGGATAGGCTGTTTTGTTGTTTGTCAATTTCCGGTGCTAATTCACCTCTTTCTCCCCCCAAGCTTTTCAAATCTCTCTCCGTACCAAACCACAGAAGCTCACACAGAGGTTATCTCGACATTCTGGAAAGTGTGCTGTTTCAGAATCCCTAAAAGGTTAGCCAAAAATATAAGTGTCTTAGTGACAGTGAAATAAAAAAGCTTTGCTGGAGCTTTAGATATATATTTAAATAAACAATTAGGAAAAATAAGAGAAGACGTGTAAACGTTTTTATTTTTACTGGATAGTTCCTTGTTTGAAAGATGTTGCTCCCCGGTGACCTAGTACACCAGTCACTCTGCAAGTCTGGGGCTGCAGAGATGACCAAGGTACGATGGCTGTCCTCCATGAACTCAGCCTGGGAGGGGTGGTGGCAGTAATGTAGGTCAAAGCGAAGTGCAGTGAGAGGGGTCTGGAACCAAGGAAGGGCCACGCCATTCTGTGGGTGAGGGTGGCCCACGGAATGGAATGTCCCTGAGCTGAGTCCTGCCTGGTAAGCAGCAGAATGTGCCATTTCACACCATCCCCGGGCAGAGGTGGGCAGGACCTTCTGGGCATGGCATGGGATGTGAATGAGCAACTCGCATGTTCAGGCTGAGCATCAAGCCAGTCCACATCCCAGGTGCTGGGCTAGAGAAGCTAGCAAGAGAGTGACTGTGGCGGCCCGTAGACCCTCACTGCCGTGAGCCTTGTGTACCCTGCTTGCAGGCCTGAGAACCTTCTACCCTTCCTGCAGGTGATGGGACTGTGGCCTGAGCACAGTGGTGTCAGGAAGATGATCCTGGAGTCAGCACTGTCAGGATGACCCCTTCGAAGGCCGCAGTAACCATCATCCCAGAAGAGTTCAGATACAGCCTGAGTGTGGGGTGGTGGCAGTGAGTTTGAAGGGTAGTGAGTGACACTGGGAAAGTTTGATGGGAGAGAAGGTGAAAGCTGGAGTAAGAGGTGATCCGAGGGCTCCAGCCTGTGCACCGGGAGGAGGGATGCCATTACTAGAGAAGGAAGCATGGAGCCCTAAGGAGTTCCAAATTGCAGCGGGCTCCATGTGCTCCAAATCCCCCGGGGGATTTGGGCTTTCTGTGTGCTGTACCCCCTGCCTTTCACTCCCAGCCCCAAGAATGCCTCTTCCAGCTGTCTCATGGGCCACGCACCAGCAGAGCTGCTGCAGAGATTCAGGAAACAAAGATCTTGGGGCCTAATTCCTCTCACATATTAAATGTACATTGTTCTGCCTTATGTCAGGTTTAAGCAGTCACCAAGGGCAGTCAGATTCCATAACGTAGTCTTCAGCTAAATGTGAAGAGTGTATTATTGAAACAAGATCTTTCTAGCTGATCGTACTCCAAATACAAGCTTTGGTGCCTGTAAAATCTATTTAAGGCCTCCTGACTTCCCCCTTCTATTCCTCCATCCACCAGAACTATTAGAAGGAACTTTTAAAATGAGGAAGTGGTTACAAAAGGGAGAAGGTATCAAACATTTATCTATTTACGTATCTGTTATTGGAAATTATCAAGATCAATTTCAGGAGCATAGAGTTCAAATGTATGTTAAATGACCAAAGAAAGCATATCATCCAACAATCTTTTTGTATTCTGAAAGGCTAAGTAATGAAAAGCAGACTCTTAATTTGACACAAAAAGGAAAAAGGAGGAGAAATTAGGAAGTAATATATTCAATTATAGGAGCCCTTTGCCAAGACCCTGTTGATTTCATGTTCTGACAATTTCAGTTAAGCCTTAGCGGGGAAGAAATTTAGAAACAGGTCAGATCAAACATGTGTGGCCCCCCACGCCTGGAACTCTTGTGTGTGTGACAAAAATAGTGAGGGCTTCACTAGGAATGGGCTCTAACTTTGGGGTCTGTTCCTATTGCCAGGTCTAAGATTAGAGCTTGGAGGACATTGCAGGTGAGAGAAGGGGCCACAGAGAAGACCCCAGAAAATCCGACAGACACCATAACTGCTATGCAGGGAAAGGCTGGCCAGGAGCCTCATGTCCTGTTTCTGCAGAGATCCGTCTCTACTGAGTTCCCTCTTGCTGTTTTTCTGCCCTCTGAATCCAGTTTCTTTTCCTCTCCCTCCCCACATGTCCATGTCTGCTCTGACCATCCACCTGTGTGAAGGGGCACCTTGATGCGGTCATTGGCCCTGACCACCATGCTGAGTGCTGGGCTGGTCACGGTCCTGCCCTGGTCAGAGCAGCGCTCACACTGCAGCGTGGCAAGGGCTTCCATGTGCCGCTTGGTGGGGACCCAGACCACACTCAGGAGGGGGAGCTGTTGGGAGGCTTCCTGAACCAGGAGGAGGCAGTCAGGCGAAGGCAGAGGGACGGTGGGGAGAACTGTACCTACAAATATCTGAAGCGAGGGAGGGAATGTGTCCTGGGACTGGACATAGTTCAAGGTAGACAGGCGCCATGGTGTGTGTGTGCATGTGCATATGTGTGTTACACATGCATGTGTATCTTTCAGTGCATGTTTATTGAGAACCTGCCCCCAGCACCACGAGGGAAGGAGAGCAGGCCGTCTGTAGGGGAAGCCCCTGTGTGAACAGCGAGGACCATGTGGGGTGATGTCTTTGCTAAGATAGCTGTGCTGAACAAGCTCTGTTGGGGACTGGCGACGAGGAGGTCCAGCAGGAGTTCGTCTGGAAGATAGGCTCTTTGGAGCCAGATACATCCGTGTTCCAGTGGGTGATCTAGGGACCACTACTGGACTTTTCAGGGACTTAGTGTATAATCAGAATGTTTTTCTTCTTACAGAGCCAAGCACTGCAGGGCACGTGGATGTGCTCAGGAAGTCTTAGTTCTTGGACCCCTTCATACTATCATGCCATTCATCATTCTAATGTTGGGTTTCTCTAGGGAAACATGTGAACCCCAGCCTTGCACCCCAGGGGTTTATCTTACTAAACAAGGACTGTCCCACCCACCCTCTGCAATGCTGCCACCTGCCACCTTCTGAGGGCGGGGGAGATTCTGGTGCAGTAGAGCCTGGTGCAGAACTGGGACCAGCAAGGTCTGGGGGTGGGGGTGGTAGACAGAGGGCCCTGGGTTTAAACAGTGACCCAGGCTCTGAGACCAGACACGAGCCCCACAACTGGCCCTTCCCTTCAGGGTCCCAAAGCCAGGACACAGCCCTCTCTGGGGCATTTTGGTCATATTTACTTTTCCTTCTCATAGGACACAAGCTGGAACAGTAGATATAAAGGTGTCCTGATGTGGCCTCTCTCCCAGGATGTAGTAAGATGTTGAGTCATATGTGTTTATCTGTCTGTCCTGGAATTGCAGCTCAGGTTCAAAGGACAAAGGTGCAAAGAATCTTATATTCCCAGTTCAGAAAGCCAGCAGTGCGCTGACTCAGACGCACCTACTTTCTGTGAGACACTAGTAGAGAACTGACCAACACCGGGTCATTAATGCAGGAAGAGGCTGGGGGGCTTTTGGAGAAGATAGAATTCGGGGAAGGGAGGCTGTCGTGGGGATGGGGGGGGGGTCCCTTCCTAAAGTCAATCAGAAGAAACCAAGTAAAATGGGGGAAAAGGTCTAAAGAGAAAAGGGAGAATAATTTGGTGTGCAAACACATAAGAAAGGTGCAAAAGAGGAAGCAGGAAAAAAGCCCAGGAAAAAAGACAGAACAGTACGAGGCAGGGCAGGGGGCACTGAAAAACACAAGGGAAAAGTATGAAAGGGCAGAAAAAAACTAGAAAAACAAAACCCCTAGAAAATCGGGAAAATATAGAGCAGCACAAAAATACAGAAAAATTAAAAATACAGAGAAGAATGAGAAAGCAATGGAGTAGGGCTCAAAAAGAAAAAGAACTCATTGAGAGAGAGGGGCAACTATAGAAAGGTTTTTAAGGGGCACCTGGGTAGCTGAGTCAGTTAAGCGTCCGACTTCGGCTGAGGTCATGATCTTGAGGTCTGTGGGTTCGAACCCCACAACGGGCTCTGTGCTGACAGCTCAGAGCCTGGAGCCTGCTTCCCATTCTGTGTCTCCCTCTCTCTCTCTGCCCCTCCCCTGCTCATGCTCTGTCTCTCTCCTGCTCTCTCAAAAATAAATAAACATTAAAAAGATTTATAGGGGCACCTGGGTGGCTCAGTTGGTTAAGCATCCAGCTTCATCTCAGGTCACGATCTCACAGCTTGTGGGTTCGAGCCCCACATTAGGCTCTGTGCTGACGGCTCAGAGCTTGGAGCCTGCTTCAGATTCTTTGTCTCCCTCTGTCTCTGCCCTTCCCCCACTCATGCTCTGTCTCTCTCTCTCTCTCTATCTCAAAAATAAATAAACATTAAAAAATTTTAATAAAAAAATTTATTTAAAAAAAGATTTTTAAAAAGGAAAACGTAAAAAATATGAGAAGGCAGAAAAAATATGTAAAGACCCTCCTCCCTGAGCCCCTGCCCCACTCCTGAAAGACAAGACAGAAAGTCAGGAGGAGTGGCGGGAAGGTGGAGATGTGAACCCAGCTGGTGAAGGAGGGGAGTGGCCCTTCTTGGCCCGGCCAGTAGCTCTGTGAGGATGCCCCTGAAGAGACAAAGCGGACTTTGGAGGGAGCGTGGCCCTGCCAGCACCCTGATTTTGACTTCTAGTCTCTAGAACTGTGAGAGTATACATTTCTGTTGTGTTATGTCACCAGGATTGTGGTAATGTGCTACAGCAACCTTAAAATAACTCCTTAGTGTGATTTTACCTGTTCTTTTTAAATTTTTTTTTTTTTTTACGTTTATTCATTTTTGAGACAGAGAGAGAGCATGAACGGGGGAGGGTCAGAGAGAGAGGGAGACACAGAATCTGAAACAGGCTCCAGGCTCTGAGCTGTCAGCACAGAGCCCGATGCGGGGCTCGAAATCATGGACTGTGAGATCATGACCTGAGCCGAAGTCGGACGCCCAACCGACTGAGCCACCCAGGCGCCCCTGATTTTACCTGTTCTTACACTCACAAGATAGGTAAGCAGAGATATGGGAGGTGGACAAAGGAAAAAAGGCCCATGCTAGATCAGGCTGTATTTAAAAAAAATTTTTTTTTAATTTTTTTTAACGTTTATTTATTTTTGGGAGACAGAGAGAGAGACAAAGCATGAGCATGGGAGGGGCAGAGAGGGGAGGAGACACAGAATCCGAAGCAAGCTCCAGGCTCTGAGCTGCCAGCACAGAGCCCAACACAGGGCTCGAACTCACAAAGCACGAGATCACGATCTGAGCCGAAGTCAGACAGACGCTCAACCACCTGAGCCACCCAGGTGCCCCCCTGAAATGCCGTTTACTTCTCATGCACGGGTATTGCATGTGCTTCGTAAAATGTATCTGTGAGTATTTCATATTTTTGATGCCATTGCAATGGCGTTTTTACTTCAAGTACCAATTGTTTATTGCTGGAATATGGAAAATCAGTTGGTTTCTTTTTCCCCCAAATCTTGTGATTTCGCTTAATTTGAGGATTCATTTTAGTAGCATTATTACACACTCCTTAGGGTTTTTTACACAGAAAATCACGTCTTTTTGGACGAAGACAGTTTTCCTTATTCCTCTCCAATCTCTCCACCTTTCATTTCTTTTTCTTGCCTTATTATCCTGACTGGAATCTGTAGTACAAGGTCAAATACAAGTAACAACAGACATCCTCATCTTCTCACCAATCATCAGGTGAAAGCACTCGGTCTCTATTATTAAGCGTGATGTCAGCTGAGGCATTTTGGTAGGTCCTTTGTAAGGAGATAGATATTTTCATCTGGCAATATTGCTGCCCAAAGCTACTTGGGGTTTTTCTAGAAAAGAAGAAGGGGGAATGGATATGGGCATCCATCAAAAGGGAGGCCAGCAGGGGTTTCTTTATGAGTTCAGCCCTGTCTTAACTGTGTGATGATTTATTAGGAAGTAAGCATTTATTTCCATTAGAGGCTTTAAGTGTGGACTATGGTTCACATTAAACACGACCACGGACCATGTGCGACAATGCATCTTTATAAACTGTCTTTGGGAGGGACACGTGTTGCCAGGAAACCAGCTCCCCATTAGTCCATTGGGAGGCAGTGTGGCCTGCGGTTAGAAACAATCGCTCAGAAGCCTGGCTGCCCAGTCCGAATCCGGCCCTACCACCTCGGGCACATTCTTCAACCTATGTTGGTTTTCCACCTGCAAAATGAAGGTATCAAAGGATATCAGTAATACTTACCGCCGGAGCTTCTGAAGACTCATAAGCAAATGCAGTTAAGAGCTGAAAACAGCGTCTGTTGTCTGGTGCGTCTTAGGAAGGACTTAGTTTGTGTGGGGCTCAGTTACACACAAGTTTTCAGTAGCGGGTATACTGCTTGAAGTAAAGAACAACCATCCATTTAAAAAAAAATCCACTCTCCAGAAGTGTCCTACTAAGGCATTATAAGGAGAAAGGGTTAGATACTTGATCTCTGTTGTTTTGTCTGTTGTCGGTGCAATAAATACATTTTAAAATCCTCTGCATTGCATAGGCAGTTACCAGCTGGGCTATAGCTGTGGGCGGTGACACTCCGGAGTTCACCCTGAGTCTACACTTAAAGGCTGAACCAGACTCTGACCTTCTGATCTGCTTGTTTTGACCGCTCGACAGTGCACACTGTTCCTGGGCTGCCCCACCTGGACGTGTGGACCACCGTGCAGCCCCGGTTGGCTTCAGCCTATTATTTCTTGCCAATAAACTCCAATTCGAGGGGACGGAGACTTCTCAATCAGTCACTCTCCTGGGCTCGTGCCTTCCTATCAACATGCTCCAAGTCCTAGGTATCATCCTTCAGTGGGGGATAAGTCATGCCAGCCTTCCTGTCTGGAGAGGGCTGCAAGGGGACACTTGCCAGCAGAGATGAGGTTACCCTGGACCTGCTCAAGTGGGTCCTGCTGCAGGACTGTGATGTCAACATCTAAGGAAAAGCACTTAGGAGCAGGCTGGCAGGCCATCAAGGGGCCTTTCCCCTTAACTTGAACCTTTTTTTTTTTTTTTTTGCCTTATACTTTTTTTTTTTTAACGTTTATTTATTTTTGAGACAGAGCATGAACGGGGGAGGGTCAGAGAGAGGGAGGCACAGAATCTGAAACAGGCTCCAGGCTCTGTCTGACCTGTCAGCATAGAGCCTGACGCAGGGCTCGAACTCATGGACCGTGAGATCATGACCTGAGCCAAAGTCGGCCGCTTAACCGACTGAGCCACCCAGGCGCCCCATTTTTTTTTTAAATTTTTTTAATGTTTCATTTATTTTTGACAGAGAGAGAGAGAGAGAGAGAGAGACAGAGCATGAGCGGAGGAGGGGCAGAGAGAGAGGGAGGCACAGAATCCGAAGCAGGCTCCAGGCTCTGAGCTGTCAGCACAGAGCCTGACGCGGGGCTCGAACTTCACAGACCGCGAGATCATGACCTGAGCCGAAGCCGGACGCTCAACCGACTGAGCCACCCAGGTGCTCCTGCCTTGTACTTTTTGAGGGGTGCAGTCACAGCAAGTTTTGTATAGGCCCCTCTGCGGCATTTTCTCCTCTGAAGTCCCTTCTTCATGCAGGGTCTACATTGTCTAGCCAATCGTCTGTTTCTGGTTTTCTCTAGATCAGGCCAGTGAAAGACTTAACTATACACGCTGAGTTTTTTTAAAAATTTAAAAGTGCCCTCCGTTCTGTTTGGACACATCTATTTGCACAATATTTTATCCTTCGTCTCTCCTTATACGGTGGTGGGGGGCAGCCAACGCATGTGTAGGAGAGCCTGTGCACCAGGCCCCAGCATGGAGTTTCAGGTGTCTTCCTCCGCAGTGTGACGGGTGGAGTTTGGGGACGGGAGCGTCTGGCCAGCTCTTGTGCTCACTGTTGCCACAGGTGCTCCAGAGCCTGTTCCTTGAGAGTTCCATTTTCTACTGTGCCTTTTCAGCTGCAATTTTGATATCAGCACAGACAGATACTGATTCCGGGAGCAAGACAGACGTTATCCTCTCCCTGGATTATCCTAAGACACCCCAGTTAGGTGGGGACTTCAAGGCACATGTGACATGGCCCTCCAAACTCTGCCTGCTGCCCCAGGTGATCATGCTAAATTATACATGGGAAGAGGCTTTCTGCAGTGCTGTTTTTCCACTGGAGGACAAAGCGCTCTGTTACAGGAGGGCTTTGACAAAGCGAGGCCTCCAGGCCCCGCAGGAACCGCGGAGCTGCAGGCGCAGGTTATCTTCCAACCACAGGGCTCAGCGTGTGAGTTTAAAACAAATGGGAAACAGATGCAGAGAGTCTGACTTTCTATTTGAGGGTTATTTCTTTGAGCAAAGACAAGCGCTAAACATTTAAATATCAAACTGGTAGGTTTTCGAAACAAAAAAAAAGGCAAGAAGAAACAAAGAAAAGTCAGAAGTGACAAATTTAACACTCTTCTCTGGTCAGATAAGAATCTGCCCTTAGCGCCACCTAAATGACGGTAACTGCCAGCTTCGTGATTCGGCATCTTTCTCTTTGTGTCTTTTCTTCCTTCTTATTCCAGTTAGATTTCCTCCCTTTCCGCCAGCTAAACAAACAAACAAACAAAAGCGAAAACCAAAGCAAAACAACTCTTTCCGTAGGCGTGATCGAAAGAGCGTCTCACACAGAGCAGATGTGCAAACGTGCAAACGTTATCCATCAGATGGAGGGATGACGTGGAGGTGCTGTGAGTGAGGTTTCCACACTCCTGTTACCTCCTCACGCACATCAGACGCGAAACGCCAGTCCTGGAGCTGTGACAGGCATTCGAGAAACAACCTGAAAACAAATGGAAGTATACCGGCCTACCACGGAAGGAAGGAGGGAGGAAAGACAGGTTGGCTTTGCTGCAGATTAGACTGAAGTTGTTAGTTCTGGTATTTGAAATGCTTCGGGCAGTGAGTGACCCAGTTGGCACCGTGTCACTTTATCTGTGTGTGCGCTCTCCGCTTCGGATTGTTTCGCCTGTTACACCTCAAGAATTGGCGGCTGGTAGGGTCCATGTTTGGTGTGAATGAGGACTTACTATAAACACGTAAACTGGGCTCGCAGTACGTTTATGGCATTTCTTCATCTAACAGATAGCCTTTGTGCGTGGCGGAGGCCAGCCTGGCAACATACCCAGGCTTAAGGTTGAACGAAAAACATGCAAAGTGGCCATCTGCCTTGCTTCTGAGTTTGATCTTCTGAGAAGATCACCAGTGGTTATTTTTACTCTGTCAACGTGACAGGTGACGAGCAAGAAGGAGGACTTGTTCAGTGCCTGGAACTCGTGTCTTCGTCATGTTGCCTCCCTGTCTCTGGCGCGCATTCAGAGAGGCCAGTTGGCTCTTGTTGAGTGTTTGTGATTGAGTGACTCGGGGTGCAAGTTAGGTGGGAATAAGGCTGCAGAAGAAGGACAGTCCCCGCACCAGCCTGAGCCCTGGTGTTGAATTCAGGGCCCCAAAATAACTCCCAACCTACCGGGAGCACTGACCGCACGACATGCACCCGGAACCCAACACTAAACTCCAAGAACGGTGCACCTGACACCACCTGACAGTTGCCAATAACGCTCGATCGGTTGGAGGCAGCTGGCGAACGGTGGCCCCTCAGCAGTGGCCCTGTGCCCAATGGGATCTGCCATTCCCACAGAAACAAGCCGGAGGGCGCCCACGCGGATGAAGCGAGGGTATTTTTTTTAATAGGATCACTGCCTGGAGGATTTCAAATACCACAACCAACTACTTAAACCTAATCCTCAAATTAGTAAGAAACTGGTTCAGCCTTTTAAAGCTGTGGTTCCCAACCAGAGGCGATCGTGCCCTCCCCGGAACATTTTAGTGACATTTGGAGACGTTCTTTGTTGTCGTAACTGAGCAGGGGTTGCTAGTGGATGGAGGCCTGGGGCACCGCTAAACATCCCTCCGCGCGTGACAGCACCCGCAACAAGGAATCATCCTGCCTAGATGTCAGTCATGCTGAGAGTGAGAACCCACGAGTGTTCATCTCGACCTCCACAGACACAATCAAGTAAGATAAAACGAAATCTTGGGAACGGTGGAAGATCCATCAAGACATGGCAAATTATTCTGTCTTTAAATTTTTTTAATGTTTATTTTTGAGAGAGAGAGAGAGAGAGAAAAGGGAGGGGCAGGGAGAGAGGAAGACACAATTCAAAGTAGGCTCCAGGCTCTGAACTGTGAGCTTGAACTCATGAGCTGTGAGATCATGACCTGAGCCAAAGTCGGTCACTTAACCGACTGAGCCACCCAGGCACCCCAAGATATGGTAAATTATTCTTGAAAGTGTTGTGTAAGGTCCAGAATCATTCGTGTATTCATCATCACGCTCCTACTCCATGGGGGGAAAGCCTTAAAAGAAAAAGGCTCTCTCTGTGTTTGTTTGCCGTGTAGGGTTTTCCCTCACACCAGGCTCACCGCTGGCCCTAGGAAGGCGGGGTCAGGTCTGGTCACCCCCACAACTCTGGGAGCTGGCTCCCAGTACTCGTGTGTCCTCAGGCACCATCTTGTGGAGTGGAGTTCCTGGATGGCCTCTGTGAAGAGGCAAGCCGGCACCCCAGGAATGCCTGCCTCCTACCCAACCTCATCGCCCAGCCACCCCCCTCCCTCCCCACCCAGGCAGTGACCACATTCTGTAATAGCCACAGCCTCATTAGCACCCGGATTTGGATTGGCTTCCACCTTCTCCCCGGGGCTGGAAAGGAGTTGCCAGTGTGGGACTTAGAGGGACAGAGGAAGGGCAAAAGGCTCCCAAAGGTCATTAAGGCACAGGACTGAGCTCCCTCATTTACAGATCCAGAAATTTTCATTTGTCCGCACGCCCCCACTGTATAAGGCTCAGGGGCATTGACTCACCGTAATCAAACTCAAAGGTGACAGGTATATAGGCCAGAATGCCAGTTTATTCATCACAAATGAAAACCCAACTGCTGACTCATCTGTACACGCTCTGCCCTGTGGGGAAATCTCCATGGGGAATTCAGTTCGCGTCAGAATGTTGCAGAAGGCTGGACTGTCTGAATGGCTCTTAGAGGAGCATGTGAGCGTCCATGCTGGCCGGCCTGCCACAGAGGCTGGACCCTGGAGGCCGTGGGCTGTCTGCTGCCTGGACTGTCTTGTTTAGCTCAGCACCAGCTTCGCTCCCCAAGAAATGCATGCAAACCACCCCTCTTCTGTTGGTGGGCTATTTTTTCAGATTTGTTGATCCGGCTGAAACTTGATAGGAGATAAAGCAGCACACAACCGACACACGGGTCAGCACTACTGAAGGCACCTGCAGCCCAGGTCTTGTCATCCCTTCTGTGTAGATGTTTAGAGCTCCACTCCCAGGGGTGCTGGGCCTGTGGCTTCAGCACCTGGTCTCCTCCCTCTGCTCCTCTGCGTACTGACCACAGATATTACCCATTCCAGGACATGAGCAGATGAAACTTTTTTTTTTTTTTTTTTGAGAGAGAGAGAGAGAGAGAGAGAGAGAGCAGGGAAGGGGCAGAGAGAGAATAAGAGAGGTAGAATCCCAAGCGGTGTCCTCGAGGTCAGAGTGGGGCTCAAACCGTGAGATTATGACCTGAGCCGATCAAGAGCTAGACATTTAACGGACTGAGCCACCCAGGTGCCCCCAGGTGAAATACTTCATAAACATTAAGAGATGGGATTAAATATGAAAGGGGGCATCAAAGTATCCCTGAACTCATGCCTTTGCCTTGGAAACACTGACCATTACGCCTTGAACCACTCGTCTCACCTGTCGAGAGCCTAATAAAGTTTGGTGTGAGGGTTGAGAACTTGGGCTCCAGAGTCAGGTTAACTGAATGCAGAGGCTTTATTTACCTCTACATGCTGTGTGACTGTGAGTGGTTTAATCAACCTCTCTGAGCTTTAGTCTCATCTTCATTTACAAAATGGAGAGAATGTGATATTTACCTCATGAGGCTGTTGAGAAGATACTTGAAAGCGCTTACCTTAGATATGATCCATCATTAGGGTTCAATAAAAAATTGTTACTACTGTTAATTACTACTCTACAAAAAAACCTTAGTTCCTATTACCAAAGTGGAACATTTAGATGCTTGTTTCATAAGCGTAAGAATAAGAGAAAGAGAAAGCAAGTTAGCTTCAAGTGTATGAAGTCTTAACACCGGCAGGAAACGTCGAGGATTTAATGTCGCCACAGCGCAAAAGAACCCCACATTGATTCTCAACCATTTATTGGTTAATAACCACAGTAGCAAAAGTGATTATTTTTACGAAATTGGCCCCCTGCAATGTCAGAGGAGGACCATTTGGCTGTATAAAGGAACAGAAGCAAAATAATGAGAATTTGTTCAATGGCAGCATCTGGAAATCCCAGGAATGTTTTGAGATAGAGAAAGCCATCCGTAATGAGGAGGCCTGTACAGATACAGAATAGGTTCTAACAGTAGGAATGCACTCGGCGCGCACCGTGCAGGAACGATTTAGTCAGCATATCATTGCATTCAAATAGCATGCCGCGCCTCCGGCAGAGGTCCCGCGGGGATGGGGGACGAAGTAGAGGGAGCCCATCTGTCTTCGGTGACCGGACCCAGATGTTGCCTTTGGAGACTTTCGAAGAAAGAGCACAGAGGAGGGAAGGAAAGGATCAGTCCACGAAAGCACAGACCTTAACGTCACCCCAGATGAAAATGAACTCAGAATCTAGCCATTTTTATTAGGAACAAATGGGAAAAAAAGCCTTCTGGCATCAGTATCCGTTGTCACCTGAAGACTCAGGAAAACCATGTTTGAAACAAGAACGTTAAGCAGTCTCTAGTGGTTTCTGAAGTGGGATGTAACCATTACAATGATAAATTGTTATTTTTCTATGATACACATTTTTACCTTGCCCCGGAAAGAGCAGTTCTGAAACATGGTGCTGTCTGAACCCCTAAGGGTGTACCAATTCCTAAACAGAAAAGAGAAACTAAGCACTTTTATTACATAAATTACATCCAACGTTCTCCAGCTCCATGCAGAGTTGTCTTTTGGTTTTTCCCTTCTCGAAGCTTGTAAGGTGTTCTCATTATGCCACAGAAGTCCCTTTTCTGGTCCTTAATAAAGTAACTAATAATTTAGAATGTTCACATTAAGAGCACATTGTAATTGTGATTGGAATGTATAAATAGTGTGGCTGTCTGGCTATCAGAAGTTAATTTCAGACTCCTCTCAGGGATGATTTGTTTCCAAACAAGACTTATTTCTTAACAAAAATGTGATCATATGTGTTCTTAAAGCATGTATTTCTGTATTTTATCCGCGAGTGCTTATTCCAGTATTCTTCATGGGATCAGCATTTATTTGCCCCTGTTGTTAATAAGGCTATTGTTTAAACAAACGACATTCACCTTGATTTCTTCTTAGTCTTGCCATCCATCTTCTAAGGAACTATGGGAATATACTTACCACCTCATTGAATGTGTATTTCATTATTCGAGCTCAGAAAAATAAAATGCCATAACTAGGGAACCTGGGTGGCTCAGTCAGTTGAGTGTCTGACCCTTGATTTCAGCTCAGGTCCTTATCTCAGGGTTGTGGGATCGAGCCCTGCATTGAGCTTCATGCTGAGCCTGCTTAAGAGTCTGTCTCTCTTCTTTGAATACAGGTTTCTTCAGTGTTTTGCTGTTGTTGCTGGAGATAGAGGTTTGGCAGGTGGGGAAGGAGGGTAGATACCACAGGCATTGTGTTGGCTGGGACAATCTGCATGCCTTCCTTTCTCATGGGGACCCTCTGCTGGATGGGACTATCTTTACAGCAGTCCAGCCTGCCCTGACAGGTGGTCTGGGGTTGCAGGGAGGAGCTCTGGGGACTGCTGCCCCTGACACTGACCTTTCTCTTCGTCTAGCACCCATTAAATATGTGGGTGGTAGAAGCAGACAAGGGATCTAGGGAGCCAAGAATGGGCAGGTGCAATTTACGGCAGCATCTTGGAGGCCCTAACGCTGGGGAAGAGAAGGGCTTTTCCGGCTCTGTTCCCTCTATCCCGGTCACGTGACTGAACCTCAGACACATTTGTTCCTGAGAGCAAAAGGTGCAGCTGGGAGTTGAGGGTCCCCATTTCAGAGCGCGTGATGCCTGGGAGAGCCCACGCGACTGTCCTAGTCCTCTGCGGGAGTCGCCGGGTCCCTGAAGCCTGAAGTCTGGGACAGCGGAGAGGGGCCATCTGGAATGCCAGGAGGTGGCAAGAAACAGGGAGAAAAGGAAGTGAGAACTCACTTACCCTGTGCTTGCACAAGATTCCCTCAAGAGGCAGATGAAACCAGGGGCTCCTGCTGAGGGAGGCACCCGGGGAAATGGAGACAGTTTTAAGGAGGAGCATGGGGGCATTTGGGTCTAACGTAAATGGTGGCTATCACAAAAAGAAAAGAAGAGGAAATTTGACTGAACTTGAAGCATTATAGCATGTAAACCCTTGGTGGAGCGTGCAACATTGCCTCATGAGCAAATGGACACAGGAAGAGAAAGTTGTATAATGCAGACCGCCCAACATCATACCCCATCCCTAACCCTTCCCCTCCTGGGAAGGTGGGTGGGGCAGAGCGTGGCTCCCAGACGTCTGCGAAAAGACTCGTCTCCGGCATCATGAAAGTTATTGCTCCTGTCATCATCACAAAGCCGGGGTTTCTCCCCTGGACCCTCGCCTTTTCCCCGTGGCCGCATAGGTAAACTTGCAGTTTGGGTCAGCCCAACCCAAAGACTCCCAAGTACTGTTCACTCAAGAAATGCTTGGGGTGCCTGGGTGGCTCAGTCGGCTGAGCGACCGACTTCGGCTCAGGCCATGTTCTCACGGTTTGTGGGTTCGAGCCCCACGTCAGGCTCTGTGCTGACAGCTCAGAGCCTGGAGCCTGCTTCGGATTCTGAGTCTCCGTCTCTCTCTGCCTCTCTCTCACTCTCTCTCTCAAAAATAAATAAACATTAAAAAAAAAAAAAAAAAGAAAGAAATGCTGCCAGTCACACTGCCCTCGCTAGAGGTCTGAGCCCCTGAGGACCCTGATCACCCCAAACCTGGGAGCGTGTTCTCAGGAAAGCTGTCTTGGGAGACCTCTGCTAACTCACTCGTCTTTGAAGGAGGTGACAATGTATGAGATCATCTTATGACAAACGACCTGAGGACTCTGTTGCGCTGGGAAGAAGAGGACAGATGGAAACAGCAGAGTCTAACTCCTGAGTGATACCTGTTCTGTAGAGGAGACTGTTAAGAACAGAGTTCAGCTACTTGACCCAGATGCTAATAAAGCGTCACTATCCCTGGAGCCCCGGTAACGATCACAGCGGCCTCCACCTGTTGAGGGTTTCCCTGATGCCAGAGTCATGTCATTTCTTTGGTCTCTACGACAAGCTCACAAAGCCCACTGAGGAAACTGAGGCTCATTGGAGGGCCAGTTGCCTGGGATTCCATGCAAATGAGCTTTGGAGTTGGCGACTTCACCCCCAGACTGGCTAACCCCAACGCTTTGCTCAGAAAAGCTTTCTAGGCATCAGATTTTGAGGGAGACTCTCCCGCCACTAACCACCCCCCCCCCCCCAAGGGCTTTCCTTCCTACAGAGAAACACCAGAGGATGGGAGTCACAGCCTCCTTGAACTTCTGGAGATTTTCCTTTGTATATTCTAAAGTTGGCCTGTACTGCTTTTCACTACTCTCACTGGGTTTGTCTCTGAATAGCGCGTCTTCTATTTTCTATCTCACAGGCTTTCTGTGAGAATTAAACGAAAATCACGCAAGGAAGCAGGAGGGCCCTGTAATCATGGCGACAGCTAACACGGAGGGAGGGCTCAGCGTATCAGGCCCCATGCAAAATGTTATGAATGAAGCGTTCATTAATGTCCCGCCAAGACAGAGAGGAAGGGCCCACTGTCTACTCAATTTCCATCTGAGGAAGCTAAGCACAGAGAGGTTAAGTAAATTACCTGGTGTCACACAGCAGGAGGATTCAAATCCCAGCCAACTGCTACCATCTGCCCTCTGGGGGGCCCATATGCTCTGGGTGGGACTGAATTTGGTCGCTCAGCATTGCTAAAGAGGCACCAAAAATAAGCCCTCCCCACCTTTGAAACGTGGGTTTTTATTTTCCTCTCTCTTTCCCCATTGTAAACTCGAAAGAGGTACCTTACATTTGTGCTGCAAAGATCTGATCCGCAGTCCATGCCGACTTTATAACTTCTGGCGTCTAAGTCCTTTCGAAATAAGATTAATCAGTAACCAAGCTGGCAGGTGAAAGCAACACAAAAGTAAAAAAGAAACAATTTTTACTGCTGAACTCTGTACTGTGAGTTTTCCACTAGGAATATGATTGAGAATGATACCTTCTAAACTGAATAAAAGTAGGAGCATAGGAACTCTTATAGCAATTCTAGGTGTGATTTTATATTTAAAAAATATCCCGTATCCCATATTCTGCAGAGAAACATATTTGCAATAAACATAAATTAAGTTTAGATTTTAAAGGACAACATGTCCTAATCTCACAAAACATTTAGCAAATAACCTTTGAGTTCACATGAGCCACCCACACAAAAACCAAAATGAACTCAGAAAAAAACATAGAAAAAGCAACTGTCTGTTGACAACCAGATTTTCTTTCAGCTCTGAGTTTTTTTGGTTTTTTTTTTTTTTTTTTTTGTCTATAAATAATCTGTATGTTTCAAATGTGACCAATTTTTTTTAAGGTGCCTCCTGGCATGTTCTCACTTCAGTGTGTTTTGAAAACAAGAAAAAACTGTGCAAACCATAGGAACTACTGGGTTTTTGGAAGGGGGAGCTTTAATACACACGCTTTTCAGATACCAAAAGTGTCACAACGAAACATTAAGATGATGTATCCTTTCTACAGTGCATCTGTTTTTCTTTTATGAAATCTGGAGTTTGATAAATCACCAGAGATAAAAACATCATTTTTAACCTATCGTAGATCCCAAATGTCAGGAGGAAAAATAGTGCTGTGTGTCCTCTTCATGAATTTGCCTCTCTCTTTGCTTGAGAGTTATGGGATTTTATTTGCAGAGAAAACATAATGCTCTATTAACTTGAAAATGATGGCGTTTACTCAGAAATGTGAGAACCAAAGAGGGAAAAAAGGAGCGTTCAATCCTCTGAGATATAATCAAGTAACAAGTTTTAATATATACTTAAAGTGGCCTAGAATGTTGGATGCAGAAGTGATCACTAGATAACTAACAGCGAGGTTTTCGTTAGTATATTTACCTTCCTTTACTGACACGTAGGACCCCTGACTTGCTATATCGAAGTGGATGTTGAAAACTCAACAGGGAGAGTTTGTTTAACATCAGGGTAAGTAGGGATGGAGGAAGCTATTTCTTGTAATTTTTTTCTACTGAAAAATGACTCAGAAATTCTCTCTTAATTGGAAGCCTGGAAAATAAAGGAATTCCCACAGATTTTTATAACTATAGGCGAGAAGTATTCTGTGCCCAAGAATGTAACAAAAAGCTCCTCTGTACAGGTGGCGCCTAATCTCTTATTGCTGTGATCCGGGGGGTCCAAGTGCATGAACCAGAAAGTAAGCTCATCATGAAAGCACAACATGGCAGATAAAAATGGCTTTTCACAATGTTAGAAATAGCTCTTTCTGCATGTGTGATGCAGTGAACACTAGAGTTCCTTCTCTTGTGCCCATTTCATAGTTCATCATTCCTGAGAAGTTTAAGACAACTTAAATTGTATGCAAATCCACTCTAGGCTATGGACAAGTGGTTGAGTTTTTCTGATAAGTGCTGTAAAAAGCTTTTGTCAACAGTCGATTCTGATCTATGCACCAGAGGTGCCTCAAGTCCCAGCTGTGCAGGACCAGTGATGGCTGTGAACACTTGACTTCAGTTTGCTTTGGTCTTTCCTGCAAGGAACATGAGGACAGTGCTGGTCCTAAGGAACGGCATTGAGCTATTTCCTTGGATCATGGGACAAAATGGCGGGATGTTCCGTAGAAGCTAAAGCTTTCAAGCATTTAAAATCTGGCCCTGCCCCACCTGAGTCCAGCATCTACGCAGTTATCCTTCAGAAACAATGCGGATGTAGATCACTCTTCCTTCAGTCCCTTATGCACCCATCCTCAGCCAACAAGCATGTGGTGAAGGCCTACTGTGTGCCAGGAACTGTATTGAGTTCTGAGGATGAAAGATCCAGTAAGGAATGCCCCCCACTCTCAAGGAGCATTAGGCAGAGCTGGGATGACAGTTTCTATAGAACAGAGGCTCTGGGAGAACCGGGGAGAGACTTAAGTCAGCCCTGGTGTAATGGGGTTCACATGGCTCCCCATTGAAGCACCAGGCAAGGCAGTCAGCATTTAAGACCTGGCTTTTTGTAAGGTTTACCTACATTGCAGAAGTGGAAAGGGCATTATAAGCAGGAGGAAGAGTAGAATGGGAGGCGTGAAATTCATGGATGATTTGGGAAAACACTTGTGGTTTGGTGTGTCAGGGCACACGTAGGGGACAAGAGTCAGAATCCCCCAGGACCTTTGCAGGCCTATTCCGGGAACTTTCACTGTCACCCTGCACAGTCAGCGGAGGTCTGGGAAAGATTTGGAACAGGGGAAGGCATGACCAGATGGGGCTGTAGGAGGTGAAGTGTGACCAGGGGAGGCCAGGCCAGACTGCCCAACACGCAGCTGTGAGGGTACAAACTGAGAAGCCATGGTGGCAGGACTTGGAGAGGGGGGCATTCTGGAGATGTTATGGGGAAGGAATCTATGGTACCTTGAGAGCGATGGGAAGTGAAGGGTGAGGTGGGAGGAAGCACCTAGGGTGATACGAGAAGGGCTAGGCTGGTTCTGGCTCCAAGGTGGAGCAGTCACGACCAAAGCCAGCCTGGACATGTGCAGCTTTGGGGGAACCAGAGGCCTGTGGGTGAGACGCCATGACAGGGAATGGCAGAGAGACCCGAGAGGCATAGAGATATCCAAGTCCCGAGCATAGCATTATGTTAAACGAGAGGTGAACCCCTCAAAATGGAACATCGGGGCTGATGCTGCCCCCTAGGCAATTGCTCATGGCCATCACGGCCATTATCTTCCTGATTTAAATGATATATCTGGAGTCCACAGCTCTTGGTTTTCCAAAATTGGTCAACTCCTGTTCCCTTCATGGATCAGTGTATGAGGGATGTGACCTCCAGCTGAGGGTCAACTGTTGGAGTTGTCTTTACAAGGGATCTGCTGGTGGGCAGAGCAGTCCCATGGGGACAGTGGTCTACTGGGGAGAAGATATGGCAGTGGCCACCACTGATGGCTACCTCAGGAAGCACTTGTTGGCCATGATGAGCTGGGGGGGCCACACTGAGTAAGCGAGAGAGTACCCCATCCATCTGACGGTGGGCAGCCTCCCCACACATGGGAAGACTGCATGTTCCAGAGAGAGGAGTCCAGAAGAGCTGTGCCCTTGTCTCTTGTTGAGTGAATGGCCACGTTTGCCCCAGGCTGAAAGGACTCTATCCGGGGAATCAGTGGCAAGTGTGCTTGCTCCCTCTTGTGACCATGTACCTGACCTGAGCCAGAGACACAGCTGGCTGTCCTTTGAAACCAGCTCCACAGGAAAGAGCCCTGAGAAGGAAGATCAGATCAGCATGGTGTCACAGGCATGGAGAGAGCAGAACCACTTTCCTCCCAAGGTCCAGACACTGCAGACAGGGTTTGACCCCCCCCCCCCACACACACACACAGAGCCTTGTCCCTGCTCCCCACGGGAACTCTCCACCTCTAGAACTTGGCAGCCAGTTATCCACATCTCACTCCCATGGCTCAGACTAGGGTCAAGGATTCCAAGATGGCAGTGAGAAGCCGCTGCTGTTCCCACCCAGGGCCCGGCCAAACTGATGTGTTGCCTGCTACAGAAGTGCAGACTGCCCCTCCACACTTCCCCTCTGTAAGCACTGTTCCTGTAGATTTCAAAGGAGTGGTGGCGGCGGGGGTGGCGCGGAATTACTTGGCAGTTTATTTGCTTCCGAAGTTTTCGGGACCTCCTGTTTGCAAGACTTTGGGCTAGGATGACATATGACCCTTGTCAGTATAGTAGAGGAATAAGATGTGAATGCACATGCCCTGGTACATGGGGAGCGTGACGAACCCATGAGAGGTCCAGGGAGTTTGCAGACATCACGGGACTCTGAGATGCCTTCCAGAAGTTCCCTCGGTACTGGGTCTTAAAGTATGAATAGGATCCCGGAGTTGGAAGTGTGGCAGTGCATTCCGGGAGGAGGCTGCAGTGTGGACAGAGGTGACGGTGACAAAATGAAGTCCTCGTTCAGGGAATGGCAAGGCGCCTGTTCTACCAGAAGGGAAGTGTTCAGGGGAGAGACCAGGAAACAGGTTGAATATTGGAAGAGTGGGCTGAACGCTGCATTAAAGAGCTGGGCCTTTTCTGGGGAGACAGTAGGAGGATCAACTCCCTGTTGATCCTAAAAACAAAAGTAGAGTTCTTTCTGCAAAGATGAAGCCCTTTTGTTTCTCTGTCTCTCTCTTTAAACATTTCCCTGTGGTGTTGTGATGAATAGGTGGGCGGGGGACTTCAGAGGCCCAGGAGTGACAGTTCTACAAGAGCTGAGTACAGGCTTTCAGACCCAGGTGAGATGAGAGGGCTGAGGGACAGCCACCAGCATGCTACCTTGTGCCATAGAGTAAGTGGAGGACCCCTAAGCTGACCGGGAGCCTCAGGTGTGGGTCCCAAGCGTGCGTGACCCTCAAGGCTCCCGAGGAGAGGCAGGCCAGAGCTGGGGATATGGGACCCGCTGCCCCCGATGCCAGGGAGGACACTGAGCCGTCAGGCCAGAGCTGGGGATATGGGACCCGCTGCCCCCGATGCCAGAGCACGGTGTCCAGCCCCCAGGGTACTCGGCCGTCACACTGTCCCAGGTGGAACCTTCTGTTTAAGGGCACGTGTCAGCCTCTATATTTCTTCTGCCTCTAAGAGGAGGCAGGTTTCCTTATCCTCATTGTAGGCATGTGAGGTGAAAGCCTCCTTCTCCTGCCAGACTGGAGACACAGAGGGGACAGCTGTCCTCTCTCCAGAGATAGATGGACGGGCCTGGTTTTGAAGAGGTTTGGGTGAGCCTGTATTTTAGCATCATTCTCTAGCACAAAAAGCGTTCCCTTCTACGTGTGGGGCCCAAGGGAAGCGTGTAAAACAGGCTGGCGAAGTGTTGAAGAAAATCTACCCTGTCCTGCTGCCTGAACAAATGTAGCTTCACTCATCTGGAAAAGCCAGGCTCCAATTTACAATTCTCAGACTCTGGGAAGTTTTGTGAACTCAGCAGCATGGGGAGAAGCATCCGCCCTGCAGATCCCTAGCTGTCCGCATCCCCAGAACCACCCCACACCGTGTGAATCCTCCAGTCTAGACACACAGGGTCTGTCTACACCCCTGCCAACACCTGCCCCTTGGGCACCCCATGAGTCTGGGGGTACGCACACCAGATGGAGTACATTCCCAGGGAAGAGACTTAAGCTATAAACCCAGGACCCTGGGAAATGGGGTGCGGACCCTAAGCAGGTAACCCCCCCCCCATTGCCACACAGGGAAGGCTACAGCCACAGGAATGGCAGAGCAAGGCTCTCTAAAGCTTGGCACCTGGGGAAGGACCCCAGTTCTCCAGCGCCCTGTTTGGGGATTGAGAGAGAAGCTGAAAGAACGTTCTGAGAGCAATACAGCCCCTATGTCATCTGTCGAGGTCACTTGTGCCTGCTAACGTAGTGATAGTTCCCCAATCTTACGGCCATATTTCAGAGGGAAACAAGTTCAATGCTATTGTGCATTTGGTTTGTCTTGCTTTCCCCCCTTATTTGCATTCACATGTCATAGTGAAAGACATTCTAGGTACAACCATTTCCTTGTCTCAGGGATCTCCCATGGTGCAGAGCCCTGTCTACCTTTCAAAAATGGCTGCAGGGGCAAGGCTGTCGGACCTCACCTCCCAGCCCATGACAGCACACAGTCAGAAGGGGAGACTTATGTAGTCCAAGCTGGCCTGTAAGTTTGTTCTCCCCAACTACCATTTTCTTAGTTCAGCTGGGTCATTTTTTTTCCCTAGGCTCCCCCACCGCAACCCCGCACCTCAAAGCTACTTTTTACCTCAAAATCTGTTGTTCTCCCTCTATTGTCAGGCCCATCTGTTCTGTCGCCCCAAGTGGAAGGGTTGAACCGAGGGACCCTGACTGTATTCAGACAGGTGGAAGCGTTTGCATCCCCTGCTGAGATGAACTGCACTGGGACACTTCAGAGCCATTAAAACAATCGACGTGGAATCAAGAAAGTCTCACCCAGTGTCTTTGAAGGAGACTGGCGCCTCTGCCACGAGCCCTGTGTTTCGTCGCACCACCTTCTTCTCATTAGGCAGGCAGCCCCTTGAATCAGCAGCAGGGGTAGAGGAACGGAGATACCACAAATGCTTTCATTTTTAAGGTGGTTTTTTTTTTTCTCTCTCTCATTTAAAGGCTGGGGAGGGAAGCGAGAGGGGAATGAAATGTCAACCTTGTGGCGATGCTTCTCAGTGGGTTCGGCAGCCCAGGCAGGCCCGGTGGCTGTGCAGACCTGGTGGAGAGCAGCTGGCAGTGTGCCCACCCTCCCTCTTCTTCTGGGGTTGGGCAGAAATCGGAGTTGGGGGAGGTGAGCCGTGAGCCTGCCGTTGGCATGAGAGCACATGTCACGCTGACATCGAAGGCGAGGAGAAAACAACCTGGGACTCGGTCCGCTCTGCCGCTGTTGGTGCCCAGTTTTCAAGGTTGGCTCTTGTCGCTTGTATAGACAGGGTGAGAGGGGCAGGCGTCATGAACCCGAGCCAGCCAGTTAAGGGGAAACTGCATCTATGGCGTCCTGTGTTCCCACAGGGCACTTCGGTCCACAAAACGGGGCATGTTTTTGTGGGTGACGTTGGACATGTTAGACAACGACAGGCATAGAACAGAGCTCAGGAAAAGACCCGAGGCTGCCTATGGAGTGCACGGTCTCACTCCTCGGATGAGGCAGTGTGTGCACCCATAAGCCAAAAAAACTATTTAAAGAGAAGAATCCAGTGTGTAATGTGTCCACCAAAGTATCAAGTGGAGAAGAAATAAGCGTGGTGAGGAAAGCGGAAGCTTCTCAAAGGTGCAGGGTCGGGGGCCCAGGCCATGCCGGGCACTGTGCCTTGGCCTACGGCCCTTCTTCCTAACACCACATCCACTGGGCAGGCACCAGTCTCCGCAGGTGACTGTGAGGAAACTAAGGCTCAGGGAGAGCATGTGGCTTGTCCAGGGACACACAGCTGGGAGTGGTGGTGAAGACCACCAGTGAGGTCTGTCTGACTCGGCCTTGACTGGTTGGGCCCAGGAAAGGGGTGGGGTTTGAGCAGACGGGAAGAAGACGGAATGGCTGAGGACCCAGCCGAGGATTAATGATAGTGCAGAGCTGGCGGAGGGGGGTCTGCACCAGGGAAGAGGGGCTGAGATGCAGAGGGGAGGCAGTGTATGCAGAGCAATGGCCGTGCTAGTTTTCCTGTGGTGGCGGCTGTGGGCACGGCAACCGGAGAGGGGGACCGGGCATCAAGGCTGGGGAACAAGTCAGAAGTGTTGTACAGGAGTCAAAGTGGCACCTGTGCCGTGGGAAAGGGGTGCCTCAGGGAGACACTGTGCAAGAAGGGTCAGCAGGCTCAGCGACAGGAAGGAAGAATCACAGATCTGGCTGGGGCATGACGGTGACAAAGAAATGGGAAAATTCCGGGAAGGGTTAGCTAGGCATGGAAGTCAACTGGTTTGGATTGTATGTTCAGGGTTCAAAGGAACAGCTACACCTGGCTGGGTGCCACATCTTGTGAACACCGAAAAGTGTCGCAGTGGAGTCCAGCCATAGGCAGCTGGAGGTATGGCTCTGGGGTCATCACAGAGGAGGGGAGGTGAGGGTGAGAATCTAGGAGCCCCCCAAGGAAGCAAGTAACAAACATTCAGGTTCCCATGGCCTGTGCTCAGAAGATTCCAAGTCACAGCATAAACTTTTACCAAATGAAATTGCTACCTCCAAAAAGATTATCTGAAGGAAACCTAGCCAAGACCACCTAGGTGGCTCAGTCAGTTAAGTGTCCGACTTCGGCTCATGTCATGATCTCATGGCTTGTGAGTTTGAGCCCCACATCAGGCTCTGTGCTGATGGCTCAGAGCCTGGAGCCTGTTGTGGATTCTGTGTGTGTGTGTGTGTGTGTGTGTGTGTGTGTGTGTGTGTGTGTGTGTCTTCCCCTCCCCTGTTCATGCTCTGTCTCTCTCTGTCTCTCAAAAATAAATAAATATTACAAAAAATTTAAAGAAAACCTAGCCCCTGAATTTGTAGATTATTCTTTACTCATCCTCGGACAGTAGAGGTCAATGTCACCGCGAAAGTTCAAAACAAAGCTTGGTGTCTTTTAGGGGCTGGTGTGTTCTACATGGGTGAGAGCAAACCACAATCATATGAATGCATAGGTCGGGCTCTTATCTCATGCTGAGTTTCTGTTGAGCCCCTTTCGTGGGGAAAGTATCATATTAATTCTTAACTCTCTTAAAAATTTTTTTAATTGTTTAAAATAATTTAAGATTCAATGTAATTAATTTGAGCTTTAGCCGGGGGGGGGGGGGGGGGCATGCCTTAGCCAGCTTTAGCCATGACTGGATGGGCATATACATATAAAGTGGACAACACCGATCGATCCTTCTGTTGGTTCTGAGCGCATTTTGTCTGGATAAGGGCAAAATTTTAGACTTGGGAAAAATAAAGAGGGCAAGATACAAGTGATAACGGTTAAAACCATAGAGTAATTTAGTCATAGATGAAAACTCTCTAAAGGTTTATATTTTTTTAGGTCACATCGAACACAACAAAAAATTAACCAGACAATGCTTTCCTGATGAAAATTCATTCTTGATGATCCAATTTTTTTCAAAATATCTGCATTTGTAAACATGACATCCGGACATCCTTGGGGTCAGACTAGTGGAACCAGACTCTTCCTCAGTCACGAAGCTGTGTGTATCTCTGCCCACTCCCGTGGGCTCTGTGCAGGTTGGGCAGGACCCCAGAGGTGGTCAGTGGCTTTGAATGGGCAGGGCTGCAAACTTCCAGTAGAAGAACTTTGCTCTGCTCAAAGGCAAGTGGAAGGACTGTGCCCAGCAGACAGTGGTAAACGGTTATGGCAGGTAGAGAGCGGACACAACTTTGAGTCTAGAAATAATGGGCTCGTCTAGATGGTTGACTAAAGTTGAAATCTTAATGCCTGTCAAAAGAAGTAGATTTAAATCTGAGGGCGGTAGGGACTCATGGGAGCATCTTTAAAAGTGAAATAATATAGTCAAAACAGTATGCAGGGAAGGTAGCGTGTGGTTTGGTGTTTAGTACAACCAAAAGAAAAAGGGGGTGCCCACACACATGGGCTTTTGGTGAGAGCTAGGCCACCGTGACGGAGAAAGGGAATATAATTGGTGTAAATTGTCTACATCAATATTCCTAGAGCATGGCCAATCTAAATGGACCCTTAAAGTATTTTCTTGCAAGCTTTCCTGAGTTTTCTCTCTGCCATTCTGCTGGAGAAGGATGATTGGGGAAACATGACTTGAAATATGTAGGGGAGTTTATGGGATTTGCTTGAGTCAACACTGAGGGCCATTATCACATTCACACCACGAGAGGCCTTAAATCCGTGGGAATCATGACAGAACACCAAGATAGAACATGTAGCACTGCCCAGTTTACAAAGGCAGTTGGTCCGCTAAATAATGGAGATCACACGAAACTGGGGTGTTAGTATGGTCTTCGCGGGGGGCCAGCTGGTCATTGGTGGCTACACCCAGGACCTCCTAGAGCTTTAGGATAGAGCTTTGTTGATGGTAATGGCCGTGTGCTCTGCTGTAATCATCCCGGCCTGACAGTGGTGGAGAAGTCCCCGTGTGCTGGCCCTGACCTACCCCGGGGCCAGAGAGACCTCTATCTATCCCATCACCAAGGAAAGACCCATAGCATCCCCCCTGCATCTGTTATAACTCCAATGCGCTTCTTCATGCCAGGAGTCCTCAGGGGCTGAAGGGGGGTCCTTCACCTTTTCTGTTTCTTCCCTTCCAGTTACTCTAGAGCAGTTCTGGCTGGCAGTGAGGAGCTGTCCTGAGCAAGAGGACCAGGCTTTGTTAATGAAGGTAGGTTATCAGACAAAGTACTGATTTCCTTAAAGGCTCACAGCACTTTTATTGCCCTGAGGAGAGTTTCATTTTTACAAGCAGGAGTAAATTTATCATCCCTGAATTCGGTGCTCCGCGGGGATAAACTTGTCATCGGCGGGTAGGAGGGTTGCTGGTTAATGAGCACAACCGCCGTCCGTGGAGTACAGCAAAGTGACAGGGAGTGGGTGTCAGCTACCAGCGGGGAATCTCTTTTAATTCTCCAGAGGGCTCAGTTGGTCCTATTTAAGCTTATCTGACAGAATCTTGATTCTCTGAGCAGATTTATGAGGCTTGGCCAAATTCCATGACTCTCACTGCACTTTTTAATTAAGACAAAGGACTCCATACGTTCTGTGTCTGCCACATCCTCCCTTTCGTCACCACAGGGAGCGCCACACAAATGAGACTGTCCATATTAACCACTGGAGTGGGCATCTCATGTCACAGATGCCTTGCCCTTGAGTGGAAGACAAGCTTCGCCATTTCTTGGTAACCATTGCGTTCTTTCCCTCTGAGCGACAAAGGAGCACAGGTGTGGTATAACCTACATGTAGGTCGTACACCCAGGTGAGCCAAAAGCGTGGAAAAACTTGGCCAGCAGCCTGCATGAATTTAATTAAAACTCTGTCTCCGAAGGCAGAGAGGAGTAGACACCAGCAAGTCACGGAGGCACGCCAACACCTTTCCACCAATGACTAAGACTCATGTTTTCACCCAGAAACTATACTTAGAGTCACCTTGAAACATATGCATTTCCGTGATGTCATTTCAATCCCGTACCGTCAGGAAACCACGTGGCCCAGGAATTGCGTCTCTCACCTGAACACCATGCCAGGTGTCCTCCGACTTTAGAGATGGGCGGAAAAATAGAGGGCGTCACTCTAAGGGATTTCCAGCTCATTTGCCTGAGATGTGATATTTTTGGTCTGCCTTTTTTTTTTTCCCTAAGCTTTCAGTGTGGTTCATTTTATAATAAAGAGGTGCCGGGGCGCCTGGGTGGCTTGGTCGGTTAAGCGTCTGACTTCGGCTCAGGTCATGATCTCACGGTCCGTGGGTTCGAGCCCCGTGTCGGGCTCTGTGCTGACAGCTCAGAGCCTGGAGCCTGTTTCAGATTCTGTGTCTCCCTCTCTCTCTGCCCCTCCCCTGTTCATGCTCTGTCTCTCTCTGTCTCAAAAATAAATAAACGTTAAAAAAAAATTTGTTTTTTAAATAAAAAAAATTAAAAATTAAAAAAAAAGAGGTGCCGATACCAAATAACGGATCCGTCTGGGAGACCTGCTCCCCCAGAGTCCTGGGTACAATGTACCAACTTTGGCATACAGGCAGGCATATAAGCTTTTCTCGGTGTTTTGAGGTTATCCAGGGTCAGCCCTCAGTCTTCTGTCCTGACATCTATTCCCCCAAGGACATTTCCTCCCAGATACACACTGTGTTTCTGTGGCCTTGACGCAGCCCTTGGGCCCCAGACACTCACCTCTTTACCCCCAGTCACTATTCGAGGTACATGGGCACGGAGCCTCGTGGCCCTTCCTTCCTGTTCTGTCCAGTGTTTTCTCCAGCCATCTGCTCCTTCCTGCTTCCCTCTTGTTGTTCTCCTATCCATCTATCCCCCTTTTTCCCTTCCCTGCTGTGCTTCGGTGTGCTGGACGCACTGCTGTGTGCTGCTTGGTACCGCCAGGGACCTGCGATGCCCCAGTGACCCTGAACTTCTTCAAGTCAATAGCGTAAGGGTGGAAAGCGATACCACCAAAATCCTGCTTCTCCTTTCAGTTTCTCGCCTTCCTTCTGACTCTCCTACTGCCCCCGGCCGGCTTCTCTGAAACATTCGCTCAGATACTAGCAGTTGCAGGTGGTAGAGGAGGGTTCAGAGAGCCTGAGGTGTCCTGGAAGGTGCACGATCTCCAGTGACCTTCGGTATTTCATGCCTCCCCTGTTGGTTTCTGCAAACCGTACGGTGGCAGCCGAGGACGACGTCTGTGGGTGTTTTCTCAATATTTGCAGGTATTTGAACAGGCAACATCAAAGAAGTTTCACTGAACAAAATGCGTGCTCGGTTCATATATACTGAAACTACTGTACGATTTTTTTTCAGGAGATTGAGGTTTCTAATGTCACATATCAGAGAGCACCACGTGGGTGTGACAGTGGCGTGCAGGATTTTTGTAGACGTTATGTGGGAGAACTGGCTCAGGGTGACAGTAGATCGTTCCAGCTGCAACCAGCCTGCAGTCCAGGATATGTTTACGGGGGTGAGCCATTCACTTTGAAGATGGTCGGCCATAAACTTCGACAGTTCCTTCGGCGTCATTGGGCGAAAGGTTGCTGGAGGCAAAAACTGTAAATCTGAACCAAATATGCTGGGTTTTTTTTTTTTTTTAAACGATACTTTGCACGCAGTGCCGTTGTTATCCCTACATTGTCAACATTGGATACTTTGTATCCCTACATTGTCAGAGATCATTAAGATCTAAGGCCAACGATCTCATTCAGAGCTGTGAGGGTGCCCAGCCAAGGTCAGATACCGCTTGAGCCAAGGTCGGATATCCCTGGAAAAACAGAGCCAGGGGTTGAGACTTGGGAGGTGGCCGAGACCAGAGGCTTCATCTGACAACCAGGAAGAGTCGGCGAGGGAGGAGAAGTGATGCTCCATCTCCGCACCGCTAGTTAGCAGGCAGCAGAACGGGGACCGAAAGCCACGTCTCTGGAGCCTCGAGCTGGGCCTCTTGCCGGGACTTCCATCCAGATGAGCAGATTCACAGAAAAGTCTACCACCTCACCCCCTCCACCACACCCGAGCCGCATGGGAGGTCAGACTGCAATGAAACCACAGAATGTACTGTTGTGGCTGGCTGGTGGAACCGCTCTTGTGGCTTGTTGTTAATCACACCCCATCTGCAGAGAGCACCATAAGACGGAAGGGAGCTGGCTTCTCCATGATTCAGTTTCCCCATCTACCAAGCAGAGGTCAGGGCTCTTACTGACTTGCGATTTTCCCACCACTGCAGCCCTGTTAAGGGGGTAGGAAGGAGATGTCAAGAGATAAGACAACTGTTATCAGGGTTTGCCTCTCTGTTCGGTTTCACTACAATCTGAACCAAAGAAAAGATGTCAGTTCTATAAATTACTTATCTGACCCCATTCATGTCCATACCAACCTGTTTCTTCACTGGTTCTTCGTTCTACTGACCAGTTCATCTCTTCAGCCCCTTGCAGGCACTGCCCCGGAGAGCTGGGTTACCCCTCGCCTCCACCCACCACTCTGTTGTGGCTCCAGACCTGCCCTCCAGTCCCACACCCACTCGTGCCCAGCAGATGTGGCCCTCACCTGTCTCTGTCCTTCCTCCTCAGCCCCGGAACCACAGCGAGGCCTGTGACTCCCCCTGCTCGGGAGCTGCCACGTCACCTGCCATGTAGCTATTACTCTCCGGCAGCAGCCCTCAGAGACATCCCGTTCCCTCTCACCCAGAACACAGCACCTGGGCTTGACCCTCCAGGGACAAGTCTGGTTCCCACTTTGCTGGGAACCCGGTGTGATCACAGACAGGTCACCTCTCTCTTTTAGCCCAGTGTCCCCTTGTGGTGAAAGCGGAAGTGAATTAGATTGCCCGGGAGACCCTTCCAGCATCCACCCTCTCAATCTATGCCCCGACATTGCCCGCCAGCCCGTGACTCTAAACATGCTTGAGAATGAGCCAACCTCTACTGCCTGCCCTTCCTTCAGGCTCAGCAAAACGAACTTTCTCAGAATCCCACGTCCTACTTGTCGCTCTTCTGGATTCATGTCCAGCCATAACTCACTGTCTCTTTCTCTCTCTCTTTTCCTCTCCTTTGGCCTAGGGTGATCATAGAACCTATCAGCCATGTCTGGACTTTTCTGAAAGTGAAAGGAGGCACCACTGAAAATTAAACTTGGGTGGCTGGCATAAAATGGGACGGCCCCAGGCACATCAGGGCATTTGATTAGCCTATTTCTGCATCAAGTCCGAAGTCCCTTCTTTAAATCAAATGGATCAAGCTTGCCTAAGAGGCATCCCTCTCAGAGTTGGTCCAGATGCGCCTTGTCCCCACTCCCTCCCCCCCACAATTGTCACTTCTTAAAGATCGCGCCCTCCTTTCAGTGATGGAAGTTGGCAGGAAGACAGACCTCTCGCTGCCAATCTGCATTTGGACCTTCATTTTCTAAATCACACATAAACGATCACACTTCCTCATTCCGTCCTCCAGGGAGTTTCTTACACACCTGGCAGCAGTCATTTCCAATTTGGGTAGGAGACAGCAGCCCCAGCAAGGATCCTCACTGGGACGGAAACTTCCTGAGGCAATCACCTGCCGTGCCTCCCCGCTTCCCTTGGAAAAGCAGGAAGGATGTGCAGCGGAAGGTGGCTCTTCCTGGTAAGCACTGCTTTCCCGGATCAGGAGACAAGAGCTAGTTGAAGAAGCTTTGCCTGGTCTGTTACAACTGGAGCAAGACAGTAGAACAAGGCTTCCTCACTCCAGTGATGCTGAGTGGGTACCTGGCACATTCCTCCCACCGCAGCCCCCGGCAGAGGCCTGGGTGGACCTCTCTGACGAAGGGCTCTAGCTAGAGGTACCACGTGAAGTTCAAGGTAGCCCTTTCTGTGGGGGAGATCCGATATTATACCACGTATACTGCAGAAAACAGTAACAAGAACCGAGCTGCCTGCATGAAGATAAATAGCACATCTTGAATCTCATCTCCCCAAATTGCAGACCTTTTGCAGGACTGTGGTGCCAGCAGCAACGATGCCCCAGCTCATCCTCCGTGGAGTGCTGGCAGGAGGGGCTGACTGTCTGTGGCAAGGCGGGTGACGCCTCGGTCTGAGGACACAAGCAGAGCAGTTTTAATAGCTGCTGGCCGTCCGGCTGGCACGTGCAGGGGCCCACCAGAGTCGGTGGACACGGTTGCCAGGTGCCGAGGCCGAAGTCGAGAAAACCCACAGAGCCGATTCCCCGGGAAGTCGCCCCTGCCCACAGGTGTGCTGGCTGGAGTGCTGCCGGAAGCCTCCTTAGCATTGCTTACCAGCTGCCGAGTATTGTCTTTTTTTAATTTTTTTTTAACATTTATTTATTTTTGAGACAGAGAGAGACAGAGCATGAACGGGGGAGGGGCAGAGAGAGAGGGAGACACAGAATCAGAAGCAGGCTCCAGGCTCCGAGCCATCAGCCCAGAGCCCGACGCGGGGCTCGAACTCACGGACCGCGAGATCGTGACCTGAGCTGAAGTCGGACGCTCAACTGACTGAGCCACCCAGGTGCCCCCCCAGCCGCCACAAATTAATATTGCCCCCCAAATGCACAGGGGCAACCGGACAGCTGTGGAAAGAGGGGTGCCCAGGCTCCCTGCCACGTGCACCACCCCCCCACTGTGATCTGGCCAGATCGAGCCCTTTCTCTGTCTAATGATGTGCTAGCAACTTGGACACCCTTGAGTCCTCCTTGAAACCAAAAGCTGTCAAGTGAGTGGCGTGACCCAACCTGTCAGTCCTCCCAGGGTACTCAAATCCAGCTGCTTTCCAGAAACAGGCGTTTTCTCCTAGCTTGGTGGGGTCCTGGCCTGGCCTGAACGAGTGTTTAACTTAGCCTGGGAATGGGGATGCGTTGAGGAGAAAGGGGATTTTCCACATGACCGCTCCACTGACTCACCTCCCCGCAGAAGGTTTAGAAACACCCAGCAGGCCGGTTGTCTAGCGTTCCTTAAATTGTCATTGTCACAAAGAGTCTTTCTGCTTCACTTCTCTCACAGTCCCCTCCTTACTCTGCTCACTCCCCTCCACGTCGCCGGGCTCAAGGGGCAGACACGGAGCCATTCGGCTTCTGGAATGGCCGAGGCGTCCTTGCAGGGTCTCTCTGTCAGCTCTTGCCCTGTAGGCAAGGCCGCAGCCACTTCAGCTCCGATGGGGTGCTCGCCACGGCAACCCCAGTATCTAAGCAGAGCGTTCGCAGGGGACTGTCCCTGCCTCGCAGGCGGCTGGCAGCAGCAGTTTGAGCCTGTCAAGTGGGCGAGGTGGGGTTTTTCCCTTTTTCCTGCATTCTAACTGCTCTTTCTTGCTTTTCTCAACACGTGTAGGTGGTAGCTAGTTTAAGCACCCGACCTAGCAGCCAAGTACCTCCCACCGAGCGCGGGGAGGACAGTGATGCCCTCCTTTCTGCGGGAGGGCTTTTTAATGCCTGTGGACCCACCCTGTCATAGCCCCTTGCCTTTGAGAGCGCCCTAGGCCCCTGAGCAACCAGCAGAGCAAACATCCTGTGTGTGTGCTACGCGTGCCCACGGCCACCGCTCCGTCATCTGGGGCTGGTCCTGGGAGCAGGCCTCCCACACAGAAGGACCAGCATTCTCACTTGGGGCCTGACTGCGTCTCCAAACCCCATCCGGGGTTAACAGCATCAATCCCTGTTGGAAATCCTTTGGCACAGATTGTTGAAGGGTGGCGGGGGTCTGCAGTGCTGAACTTCGGTCCGTGTAGCCCCTGTTGCTTTCCTGCCGCCTTCTCTGCTGCTCACAAGCCAGGGCCTCGTGGAAAGAAGTAAGCATGTGGCTGACAGTGTTTCTAAGAGAAACAGGTAGTGTTTTTCTAGTACCTGGCTCACTTGAAGAATAGGTTTCTGGTTTGTTTGTTTGTTTGCTTTTATGTTTAATAAAGGACCAGAACTACTAGGGATGTAGCAATCAAGTTTCAGACCTAGTGTTCCAGCAATCGGTGGTTTTCTCTCGTGCCTGTACCCGTGTGGGCCGTCGATGCCCTGGCATGCCTTCCCCCTCTTCAATCCCGGTACCCTCGTCACAAGCTCCAAGTCAGTGCCAAGGTTCTGAGGGGGCTCATCTCAAACCTGCCCCCCACAATGTCAGTGATGATTATCCCACCCAATGAAACACTAATTGTGGGAAGGGATCTTTGGTGCATAGGACTAACTTTCTAACCCAAAGGAACACATACCTAATGGTAGGATTTCAGGCTTCACCGTAAGTCAACAGAAGGGTCATTTTGGTGACTGTCTGCGGATACCTATCGCAGTCCCTCTTCGTAAACGTTTGTGAATGCCTATTTTGTGCCAGGCACCGTGCTAGGCTCTGGGGGTGCTAATACCAATAAGACCTGGCCCTCATCCTTAGGTAGCTCCCTGACTACTGAGGTGTGGAAGGTACTTCAGAACATGCAAGCGTGTTGGGGTGGGCTAAGCGCTGAGAGGGAAGAAACTCAGGGTGCTGATGGAACACTCAGCTGGGGTGCCCAGCTCAACATGGGTTTCAAGAGGACTTCGGAGGAGGTGGCATTTGAGCTAAGTGTCTATGTCTCTGTAAGAGATTAAATTTAGCCAACTGTGTGGGTTCTGCTGTGCTTACTGGTGGGGTCAGTGTGAGTTGTGCTCTGAGCTTTCCATTTATAGAGTGTTTCAGGTGCACTGATGCATGCCTTGAGAGCTGGCTGCCAGAGCAGGGGGACCAGACAGCTGTCTCTCAAGGGGAGGGGTATCCAGAAGCTTCCATTCTCGTTGCACTGTGCGTGTTTCCTCCTTGTGCCATTCAACATTCTTTCCTTCGGCGTGGAAGACTTCCCTGACTTCCAAAGGTTAATGTCAAAGTGAGGCGTCTCTCAGAGGGTATGCAGCAGAAGCCATGCTCAGCCGACAGTTGCTCTAGAATAGTTCTGAGAGCATGGTCTCCAAGACCAGGGGCCAAGCACAGAGCAGGAGATGAGCGTTGGGAAATTAAGAGGAAAAAGGCAGAGGGATTTCCCTAACCTACAATAGGAGAACGTGCTCTGTGCTCTAAGGGTCTGACGAAGTTGAGAGAGCTCAGCACTCACACTCATACAAAGCTCTCCTGTTGGGGGAAATGGACCGGTGTCTTTCCAGGCTCATGCTATCAAGTGCAAGCGTTACATGGGCCTGATCACCTAAGAGGATCATCCGATCACACGGTGGGCGGCAGCCCTTTGTGAGGACATCACCCCTGCTCCGCCCCTTGATACTTGTTTGTCGAGCATCTAAATACACATCCAAGTGGAGAACCAGCTGGAAAGCAGACATCCCAGTGTTCAGAAAAGCAGTGACTTTCCCCGAATGGAGGACACAATCTGCTGGGAATTTCTGGCCCTGCGAGTCTGGCAGAGGACGCGTGGAAGAAGTGTCCCTCCCTGAACGCTCTGCCCTCCATTTCTCCGGTGCACAGCTCTGGGGCACAGATTTCATTTCAGGCTGTTCTAGACGACAGGGCAGAGAGCAGAAGAGGAAATCACTTGAGACAAATAAGAAAAATGGAAGGATTTGGTAAAAGCCATCTGTGGGAAAATGAGAGCAAAATTTGGCCCTAGGGGACGAAAGTGAGAGGAGCGAACGGGGCCCAGCCCCAACTTGTTATTTTATCGTTTAAATAAAAAGGTCAAGATGCTAATGCGCCCCGGAGACTTTTCTTGAGTGACACACCCAGACTATGAAGAAACTCTGTCAGAGGGTTCCGGCGATATGAATGTAGGCTACCATACGTTAACAGAATTACCAAGAGGCTGGGGGGATGACAGATTTCCCAGCACACAATGAAGGGGACATTAGCACTAAGGTTATGTGGGTGTCACGCTGGCCCAGGCTGCTGAAGGTAACAGAGTTCAGCACTCCCGCTTAGGCAGCCACCGTGCCTGCAGCCAGTCACGTTTGCTGACCGAAAACTGGACGTGTTATGAGGCTTGAAGATTTCTGTTCCCCACACCTTCTCAACTCTCCCTCTTGCCCTTTCTAATGGTAGCCACTCTGTTTCTGGTTAATTTTACCAGTGTTCTCAGGTCTACTCGAACACACTCGCACCCACCATGGATATCAACTTTGAGATGGGGAAGAAAGAGATTGGTTAGATCTATTCCCAAAGGAGAAAGGGAAGAAGGAGAAGGGAAATCCGTTTGGGAATAAATGGCAGGACAAGGGCCAGCATGAAGGCAGCGGTCAAGCAGTTGCTGCTGCTCCTCAAGTTCTTCTGACGGAACGTGCTCACCTTTAAGAGGACCTTTCCACCTTCGTCTCTTCCAGGACTATTAAAAGGACAGGATGGGTTGAAGCAACTTGCTGCGTTCTTTCTTTTTTTTTTTTTTTTTTAATATAATTTATTGTCGAACTGGCTTAAATACAACACCCAGTGTTCATCCCGACAAGTGCCTTCGTCAATGCCCGTCATCCATTTTCCTCTCTCCCCCACCCGCCCCCATTCACCCTCAGTTTGTTCTCTGTATTTAAGAGTCTCTTGTGCCTCCCTCCCTCTCTGTAACTTTTTTTTTCCCCTTCGCTTCCCCCATGGTCTTCTGTTAAGTGTCTCAAGATCCACATTTAAGTGAAAACGTACGATATCTGTCTTTCTCTGACTAACTTATTTCATTTAGCATAATACCCTCCAGTTCCATCCACGTTGCTGCAAATGGCATGATTTTATCCTTTCTCATTGCCAAGTAGTATTCCACTGTGTATATAAACCACATCTTCTTTATCCATTCCTCAGTCGATGGACACTTAGGCTCTTTCCATGATTTGGCTATTGTTGAAAGCACTGCTATAAACATAGGGGTACATATGCCCCTATGCATCAGCACTCCTGTATCCCTTGGGTAAATTCCTAGCAGTGCTATTGCTGGGTCATAAGGTAGGTCTACTTTTAATTTTTTGAGGCAACTCCACACTGTTTTCCAGAGCGGCTGCACCAGTTTGCATTCCCACCAACAGTGCAAGAGGATTCTTGTTTCTCCACGTCCTCGCCAGCATCTGTAGTTTCCCGATTTGTTCATTTTAGCCACTCTGACCGGTGTGAGGTGGTGTCTCAGTGTGGCTTTGATTTGTATTTCCCTGATGATGAGTGACGTTGAGCATCGTTTCATGTGTCTGTTAGCCATCTGGATGTCTTCTTTGGAAAAGTGTCTATTCGTGTCTTCTGCCCATTTCTTTACTGGATTATTTGTTTCTCGACTGTGGAGTTTGGTGAATTCTCTACAGGTTTTGGATACTAGCCCTTTATCTGATATATCATTTGCAAATATCTTTTCCCATTCTGTCGGTTGCCTTTTAGTTTTATTCATGGTTTCCTTTGCAGTGCAGAAGTTTTTTTATCTTGATGAGGTCCCAATAGTTCATTTTTGCTTTTAATTCCCTTGCCTTTGGAGATGTGTCGAATAAAAAATTGCTGCGGCTGAGGTCAAGGAGGTTGTTGTCTGCTTTCTCCTCTAGAGTTTTGGTGGTTTCCTGTCTCACATTTAGGTCTTTCATCCATCATGAATTTATTTTTGTGTATGGTGTAAGAAAGTGGGCTAGTTTCATTCTTCTACATGTTGCTGTCCAGTTCTCTCAGCACCATTTGCTAAAGAGACTGTCTGTTTTCCATTGGATACTCTTTCCTGCTTTGTCAAATATTGGTTGGCCATACATTTGTGGGTCCAATTCTGGATTCTCTGTTCTATTCCATTGGTCTGTGTGTCTGTTTTTATACCAATACCATACTGTCTTGATGATTACAGCTTTGTAGTAGAGGCTAAAGCCTGGGATTGTGATGCCTCCCGCTTTGGTTTTCTTCTTCGGTATTATTTTGAGAAATGACTTCAGTATTACTTCAGTATTACTTTGGCTATTCGTGGTGTTTTGTGGTTCCATACAAATTTTAGGATTGTTTGTTCTAGCTTTGAGAAGAATGCTGGTGCAATTTTGATTGGGATTGTATTGAATGTATAGATTGCTTTGGGTAGTATTGACATTTTAACAATATTTATTCTTCCAGTCCATGAGCATGGAATGTTTTTCCATTTCTGGAATTCTATAAGACATTTTTTTTTTAATTTTTTTTTCAACGTTTTTTATTTATTTTTGGGACAGAGAGAGACAGAGCATGAACGGGGGAGGGGCAGAGAGAGAGGGAGACACAGAATCGGAAACAGGCTCCAGGCTCTGAGCCATCAGCCCAGAGCCTGACGCGGGGCTCGAACTCACGGACCGCGAGATCGTGACCTGGCTGAAGTTGGACGCTTAACCGACTGCGCCACCCAGGCGCCCCAAGACATTTTTTTTTTTAACGTTTATTTATTTTTGAGACAGAGACAGAGCATGAACGGGGGAGGTCACAGAGAGAGGGAGACACAGAATCTGAAACAGGCTCCAGGCTCTGAGCTGTCAGCACAGAGCCCGATGCGGGGCTCGAACCCACGGACCGTGAGATCATGACCTGAGCCGAAGTCGGACGCTTAACCGACCAAGCCACCCAGGCGCCCCATCTATCAGACATTTAAATCAGAGATAATATCTATCCTTCTCAAGCTGCTACAAAAAGTAGAAATGGAAGGAAAACTTCCAGACCCATTCTATGAAGCCAGCATTACTTTGATTCCCAAACCAGACAGAGACCCCACAAAAAAAAAAAAAAAAAAAAAAACAAAGAACTTCAGGCCAATATCCCTGATGAACATGGATGCAAGAATTCTCAACCAGATGCTAGCAACTTGCCGTGTTCTTAAAACGCTTGCCTGATAGGAAGGGTAACTAGGAACAGCCTGTCGACAATAGCTTGATGAATATGTTATTTGTGAAGGTGGCTTCGCAGGACACATAACACTGAATGTCAGGATTAGGACCAATTATACAAATGAGGCGAACCTATCATTAAAAGTGAAAGACTCGGGGCGCCTGGGTGGCGCAGTCGGTTAAGCGTCCGACTTCAGCCAGGTCACGATCTCGCGATCCGTGAGTTCGAGCCCCGCGTCGGGCTCTGGGCCGATGGCTCAGAGCCTGGAGCCTGTTTCCGATTCTGTGTCTCCCTCTCTCTCTGCCCCTCCCCCGTTCATGCTCTGTCTCTCTCTGTCCCAAAAATAAAAATAAAATGTTGAAAAAAAATTAAAAAAAAAAAAAAAAGTGAAAGACTCTCACATGGGGTGAAACACAAAGTCCAGCTGTGTGACATGTGCAGACATGCAGACTCCTGCTTCCAGGAAGGCAAAGCAGACATACTCATCCCTATTCTTTCTGATAAGCTCAACTGAAAAAAACACTGGACATTAGATACAAAACAAGCGTAAGAAAACTAAAAGCAGACCAGCTAGGGACCTCAGGAATGGTATGGTGGGATTCCCCTGGATTTTCTCTATGCCTTATGTATATTAAATTTGGAGCTGAAGAAGCTGGAAATCCAGAAAAGGCTAACAAGAACAGACCCCACCTCCAAAAAAAAAAGCTTACTCTAGCCAAAAGCTAAAGGACCAGAAAAGGGCCAGCCTGGCAAAACAAAAGACTTGTAGACAATATGGCTTTAATCCAGTCAAACACTACATAAAAATCAATGGCACCACCTTCATCCATGCTGGGAAAGGCCTTATGGGAAGCATAGATTTAGATTTAGATGCTCACTAGGCCATAAAGAGGAAATGCAACCTCGCTACTGGGATTATGTCAGAGGAAGCCTAGTAGGGAACTAGCGTTTTCATCTCCACTTGCCAGTAAGGAGCGCCCCCTCCCCCCCACCACCCTGCAGTATCTTTGGGGAATACCTAGGGAGCCTGAACTTCCTCATTCAGCAGTAACAACTCACCCCTCCCCGCTCCTGCTATGGTGGTGTTTAAGAGAAGGCCAAATGGAAATTTAGGACTTTCACCACCACCCAGTGGCAATGAAGCTACCACCTGTCCCTGCCTCCCCACCAGTAGCATCAGTGGGGTTCATGTGGAGAGTAGAAATGAGAGACTCCTATTCTCCCAGCCAAGGTGATTATCAATGGAGGCCTAGTGGGGAGCCAGCACTCCTACCTCTGCCTCCTACCTCCTACCCAGCAGTAATGAGGAGCACTTCCCTCACTTGGCCATTAACAGTGGCTACAGTGCACGCTGCCCCCCCCCCGCCACACACACACACACACACACACACACACACACACACACACACTCGCTTCCTCTGAGGAGACAGTATCACAGATACTAAGTTAGCTAAGATAAGGTTTAGATAAGATCCAGACTCTCATAATATAATACCCCAAATGGTCAAGTTTCCATTAAAAAAAATCACTCATGATACCAAGAACCAGGAGAATCTCAAACTTAATGAAAAAAAAAAAAAAAGCCCATCACTAGACTCTTCACTGATACGATAGTGATGTTTAAATGATCTGAAAAAGATTTTAAAATAGACATCATAAACGTATTTCAATGAGTAATTATAAATGTACTTGAAACAAATAAAGCAATAGAAAGCCTCATCAGATAGTCACAGCAAAGAAATAGAACATATCAACAACCAAATGGAAATATTAGAACTGGGAAATACAATTACTGAAATAAAAATCTCAAGAGATGGTCTCAACAGTAGAATGGAGGGGACAGAGGAAAGATTAGGTGACCCGGAAGATAGAACAATAGAAATTAACTGAATCTAGGGGTGCCTGGCTGGCTCAGTCAGGGGAGCATGTGACTTGTTTTCGGAGTTGTGGGTTTGAGTCCCACACTGGGTGTAGTGATTACTTGAAAATGAATCTCGAGAAAAAAAGAGAAATTAACTGAATCTAAACAACAGAGCAAAAATAGACAGAAGGGGAAGAAGGAGGAGGAGGCGGGGAGGAGGAAGTGGAGGAGGAGGAAGAGAGCATCGGGGACCTTTGGGACTATAACAAAAGATTGAACATTTGTGTCATTGAAGTCCCGGAAGGAAAGGAGAAAGAGGGAAGGGCTGGAAAAGTACTCAAAGGAATAATAGCTGAAGATTTCGTAAATTTGGCAAGAGACATAGACCTACACATTCAAGAAGCTGAATGACAAACAGCATAACCTGAAGAAATCCAAACCAAGATACATCATAATTAAAATTCTGAAAATTGAAGACAAAATTCTGAAAATTAAAATACAAAAAGAATGTGAAAGCCATGAGAAGGAAATAATACCTTTTCTATATGGGAAAATTAATTCAAATTACAGCAGATTTCTCATCAGAAACCATGGTGCCAGAAGGAAGGAACATATTTTCAAGTGTTTTGGAGGGAAAAAGCCCCCATCACCCAAATTCCGATATCCAGTGAAAACATTCTTCAGAAATTAAGGGGTAATTAAGATATTCTTAGATGAAGAAAAACCAACAGGATTTACCACCAGAAAACCTACACTAAAGGAATGGCTAGGGGCGCCTGGATGGCTCAGCTGGTTAAGCGACTGCCTTGGCTCAGGTCATGATCTCACAGTTGGAGGGTTCGAGCCCCACATCAGGCTTTCTGCTGTCCAAGCAGAGAGCCCACTTCGATCCACTCTCCCCTTCTCTCTCTACCCCTCCCCCGCTTGTGCTCTGTCTCGCTCTCACTCAAAATAAATAAAAACTTAAAAAAAAAAAAAAAGGGATGGCTAAAAGAAGTTCTATAGGGGACACCTGGATGGCTCAGTTGGAAGAGCATGTGACTTTTTTTTAAAAGATTATTTGCTTATTTTGAGAGAGAGAGAGAGAGAGAGAGAGAGAGAGAGAGAGAGAGAAGGAGTGGGGGAGGGGCAGAGAGAGAAAGGTGGAGAGAGAGAGAATCCCAAGCAGGTTCCACACTGTGAGCATGGAGCCCGACATGGGGCTTGAACCCTGAACTGAGAGCCGAAATCAGGAGTCAGACTCTTAACTGCCTGAGCCACCCAGGTGCCCCGAGCATGTGACTCTTGATCTCAGGGGTCATAAGTTCAAGCCCCTGTTGGGTGTAGAGATTACTTAAATAAATAAAACTTATAAAAAATAAGAGGTTCCGTAAACAGAAAAGAAGCAATGAAAGAAAGAATCATGGAACGTCAGGAAGTAAGAAACAATACAATAAGCAAAAATGGTAAATTGAAACTATTTTCCTCCTTTTAATTTTCTAAATTATGTTCAACAATTGAGGCAAAAATAATACTGTCTCATGTGATTTTAAATACATACAGAAAAATATCTAAAATAATTATATTGTAAACAGAGAAGGGTAAAAAGAAATAAATGCTAACTCAAACTGTCATGCCAGTAGACTGTGAGACTGTGATAAGGTCTCTCTGCCTCTCTCTCTCTCTCTCATATATATATTTTCCATCCATTTAATTTCTGTCTATCTGTATGATTCCGTGGACAACACAGAGTTGGTTCATGTGTTTAATCCACTCTGATGATCTCTGTCTTTTATTGATATGATAGGGCTTAAGACTCTATCTTTTTTTTTTTTGGTTTCTGTTTGTTTTCTCCATTTTTCACTTCTGTTTTCTCTTCCTGGACTTACTATATGTTACTTGAGCATTTTTTTAGAATATCATTTTGATTTATCTATGCCATTTTGGGGTGTGTCTCTAGCCTTTTTTAGTTGTTTTAGTAACACCTAAAAAAAAAATATATTGTGCTAACACTAATCAAAGAAAGCAAAAGTGGCTATATTAATATCAGATAAATAGACATCATAGCACAGAGAGTTACCAGAGACAGAGAGGGACGCTACATAATAATAAAAGAGCCAGTCCACCAAGAAGATATAATAATGTCAGATGTTTATGCAGCAAACATCACAGTTGCAAAATATGTGAAGCAAAAACTGATAGAAATGAAAGTAAAAACAAGTACACAGTTATAGTTGGATATTTCAAACCCTCTCACAACAGTTGATAGACCAGTTACACAGAAAATCAGAACATGGGGGAAAACGCAACACCATTGACAAACAGGATCTAACAGACATTTATAGGACACTCCACCCAACAACACAGGTTACCTTATTTTCAAGTGCCCATGGAAAATGTCCCAGGATAAACCATAACTTAGAACAAAAGCAAACTTCAAAAATGTCTAAAGTTTCGAAGGAAACTAAAAGAATACATTGATCTGGGTGACGATGAAAATACAACATATCGAATTTGTGGAACACAGATAAAACATTGCTGAGAGAATTTATAGCTTACATTAAATGGAGGGGAAATCTCAAATCAGTAACCTAAGCTAACCTAAGCTATCACCTCAAGGGCATAAAAAATGAAGAGCAAGATAAAACCAAAGAAAGCAGACGGAATGAAATAATAAAGACAGCATGAATCAATTAAATTGAAAACAAGAAAAAATAAAGGAAAACAGTGGAGCAACGTTTCATTGCTTTTTTGCTTTAAAAAGAGCAATAAAATTATGAGCCCCTAACACAATTAACAAAGAGAAGACAGAAATTGCTAGTATCAGGGATAAAACAGATGATATGAGTAGATACCCTGCATACATCAAAATGATAAGGGGATACTAAGAAAACTCGATGCATATAATTTTAAAACTTAGATGAAATGAGGCAATTCTTCAAAAACACAAATTACCATACTCAATATGAAGTAGATAATTTGAATAATGTGATAACTATTAAGGAAATTGAATTTGTAATTTTAAACTTAAAAGATTTGAATTTAGAATCAAATTTTATAATTTAAATTTTAAATTTTAACTTAGAAAAAGAAAACTCCAGTCTCCAGAATTCACTGAAGAATTTTATTTAACACTCAAAGAAGAATTAACAACAATTCTGCACAATTACTTCCAGAAAGTGCAACAGGAGTAAAAACTATTCATTTTATGGAGCTAGTATTTCCCTAATACCATACCAAACATAGACAAACAAAAATTGAAAAATACAGACCAATATTCCTTATAAATAAATATAAACATAAAAGTCCCAAACAAAATATTAAGAAAAAGAATGATACATTGTGACAAGTGTGGTTTACTCCAAGGATGCAAGACTGGTTCAATTTTTACAAATCAACCAATTTAGTTATCAGTATTATAGGCTCAGTGAAAAAAAATTACAGGATCATATAAATTGATACAGAAAAAGCATTTGACAAAATTCAATACCCATTCACGAAAACAACTGTCAGACAGATAGGAAGAGAGTTCAACTTCCTCAACTTGGTGAAGTTCTTCTGTAGAAATTCAATAGCTAACATCATACCTAGTGGTGAAATAATGAATGCTTTCCCCCTCATATCAGGAATAAGGCAAGGATGTTTGGTTTCACCATTTTTATTTAATATAATACTGGAAATTCTAGCCAGTTCAAGAAGGCAAGAAATGGAAATTAAAAGCATATGCTTTCAGATCAGAAAGGAAGAAATAAAATAGTCCATATTTATAAACGATAGCATTGTCTATTTTTCATTTTTATTTTTTGAGAGAGAAAGAGAGAGAGAGAGACACTAGTAGGGAGGGACGGGGGGGGGGTAGAGAGAGAATCTTAAGGAGTTTCCACATCCAGCATGGAGCCCGATGCAGGGCTCTAATGACCTGAACCTAAATCAAGAGTTGGACACTGACCAACTGAGCCACCCAGGTGCCCTGATATCATTGTCTATTTAAAAAATTCCAAGAAATATGTGAAAACAAGCAAACAAAAAAAAGCCCTAGAACTAAATGAGTTCAACAAGGTCATAGAATATAAGACCACCATACAAAAATTAATTGAACTTCTATATGCTAGCAATGAGCACATTAACAGAAAAAATTTTTATTTTTATTTTTTTTTCAACGTTTATTTATTTTTGGGACAGAGAGAGACAGAGCATGAACGGGGGAGGGGCAGAGAGAGAGGGAGACACAGAATCGGAAACAGGCTCCAGGCTCTGAGCCATCAGCCCAGAGCCTGACACGGGGCTCGAACTCCCGGACCGCGAGATGGTGACCTGGCTGAAGTCGGACGCTTAACCGACTGCGCCACCCAGGCACCCCAACAGAAAAAATTTTTAAATCAATACCATGTATGGTTTATGCAACTGATACAATTAGGTATACATCTAACAAAACTTGTATAGGACTTATATTATTAAAACTACAAAATGCTAATCCTTAACAAAATACTAGCAAGCCAAGTTCAATAGCCTATTAAAAGAAGTGTACACCATGACCTAATGGGACTTATTCTTGGAATGCAAGGATGGTTCAATAATGAAAAATTAATCGCTGTAATTTCCGTATTAACAGAATGCTCATTAACACATGGTCATCTTAATTGATGCAGAAATAGCATTGAAAAAATTCACCACCCGTTCATGATAAAAACACTCACCAAATTAGGAATAGAAGGAAACTACATCAATATAATAAAGTCAATATATGAAAACCCCCCAATCATCATCTTTCACTCAGTGTTGAAAGACTGAAGTCTTTTTCTTCATCCCAGGAATAAAATAAGGATGTCCACTTTCATCTCCTCTATCCAACATAGTATTGGAAGTTCTAGCCATAGTAGTCAGACTAGAAAAAGAAATAAAAAGCATCCAAATTTGAAAAGAGGAAGTAAAATTATCTCTATTCACATATGATATAATATTTATAGGAAACCGTAAGATTACAGACATACACACACACACACACACACACACACACTCACAGAACTAATAAACTAACTTAGCCAAGTTGCAAGACATAAAAATCAACATGCAGAAATCAGTTGCAGTTCTGTACACTAACAATGAACAAATCCAAAAAAAGAAAAAAGAAAACAATTCCATTTACAATAGTATTAAAAAAAAAAAAAAACCTTAGGAATAAACTCAACCAAGAAGATAAAAGACTTGTACACTGAAAACCATCAAATGGTGCTGAAATAAATCAAAGAAGACATAAATTAATGGAAAGAAATACAGTGTTGATGGATTGAAAGACTTGATATTTTTAAGATGACAATATTACCTGAGGATATCTATAGATTTAATGTAATTTCTACCAAAATCCCAATGATTTTTTTCATAAATAGAAAAATTCATCCTAAAATTCACATGGGATCTCTAAGGGGCCCCAAATAGACAAAATAATCTTGAAAAAGAAGAAAAGATTTGGATATCTCACACTTCCTGATTTGAAAGCTCTAGTAATCAAAACAGTGAGATACTGGCATAAAGACAGACATACAGATCAATGAAATAGAGTAGAAAATGCAGAAATAAACCTTCACATATTTAGTCAAATGATTTTTGACAAGGGTGCCAAGATCATTCAATGGGGAAAGCATAGTCTTTTCAACAAATGGTGCTAGGAAAATTGGATATTTGCATGCAAAAGAATGAGGTTGGCCCTCTACCTAACTTGACATATAAAAATTACCTCAAAATAGACCAAAGACATAACTGTAAGAGCTAAAACTATAAAACTTTGAGAAAAAAACTTAGGGGAAAAGCGATGCTATTCTACTTGTAGTGGTTTCTTGATATGACTTCAAAGGCACGGGTGACAACAAAATAATAGACACATTGTAATTTATCAAAATGTAAAGCTTTTGTGCATCAACTGACACTATCAACAGAGTAAAAAAGGCACCCCACAGGTTGAGATAAAAATATTTACAAATTACGTATCCGGTAGGCGATTAATATCCAGAATATAGAAAGAACTCTTAAAACTAAACAAGAAAAATAACCTTTTTCAAAAACGTTCAAATGGCTTAAACAAACATTTCTCCAAAGATCTACAAATGGCCAATAAGTACATGAAATGATGCTCAACATCACTAATGATTAAAGAAATAGAAATCAAAGTCACAATGAGATACCATTTCACGTTAAGATGGCAGCTGTAGAAAAACAATGAAATAACACATGTTAGCAAGGATGTGGAGAAACAAGAACACTGGTACACTGTTGGTGGGAACGTAAAATGGTCCAACCACTATGATAAACAGTGTGGCAATTACTCAAAAAATTAACAGAATTACTGTGTGGTCCAGCAATTTCACTTCTGGGCATACACCCAAAAGGACTGAAAGCGGTAATTCAATGAACTTGAACAATTACTTGTACATGCATGTTCATGGGAGCACTATTTGCAATAGCCGAAAGGTAGTAGCAACCCAAGTGTCCATCGATGTATGAATGGATAAACAATATATGGTATACACATACAGTGGAATATTATTCGGCTTTAAAAAGAGAAGGAAATTCTGGCGTATGCTACAACGTGGATGAACCTGGAAGACATTAGGCTAAATGAAATAAGCCAGTCACAAAAGGGCATGTATCACATGAGGCCACTTCTATGAGGTACTAGAGTAGTTCAAATTCCTAGAGACAGTAGAGAAGGTAGGGACCGTGGGAAAGCAAGAATGAGGAATTATTTACTGGGTACAGAGTTCCAGTTCTGCAAGATGAAAAACGTTCTGAAGATGGATGGTGATGATGGTTGCAAAGCCAAGGACAGATAGGGAATTGGGAGTGGCGGGATGTTGGGATTAATTATGGGTTAAAACAAGTCAGAAAGAAGACCTGGCTGAATGCTTTTCTACAAGCTGCTTAACCTGTCTGCATAAAGTAGGAGTATAGTATCATTCTGAGCCAGTCTAAACAGTGGATTGTGGAAAGAGCCCCAAGGGAATGGCCTCATCTCTGCCTGCAAAGCTTTGCTTTCTGAATTTTCCCACTCCCACTGAACATGGTAAGACCAGTGCACTGCGACACCACAAGGCAGAGAGTGAGTTTGGCAGAGTATGGCAATCACAGGATAGCTTGAATTCTGCAGCTGGCTATAAGACCCCCAAATAGAAGAAAAAGCACTTACCTCCCTCTCAGTCTATCCTCAGGGTTCAGAACCAGAGCTCTGGTTTTCCCCGTGTCCAAGCACCGGTATTCAGCATACTGGTGAAAAGATGTCTCAAGTTTACCTTCTCCAGGGCTTTCCCTCTGTCTCCTTCTTGGCTTGTTGAGTTTTATTTCCTACAGATGAATTTTCTGTGCTTCTTCATTTCCCAGTGCTGAGGAGGCCAGGATATAGCTACATCTAGAGTTTTCTAAAGAGCAATAAAGTAGGAGGTGCCTTGGGTCTGGCTGTCTGTGGCTCATCTCTCCCTTCTATCACACCTGCTGTATTTGATCCGCCATGACACCAGCCCATGTCCCACCATCACTTTGCTGTGAGACTCATCCCCCATGAAGAGAAACATGTTCCCCCGCCACAGAACGTGGTGGTGAAGAGCAGGCCGTTCTGGGCTCCTCTGTGTCCAAAGACTCAGAAAGAAAAGATCACCTTCGTCCTCAACGATCTTCTCCCAGAGAGCTCTGAGCCACCAGAATGATCCATGTGCCACGGTGCCTGCCACCTTTCTTGAGAAGAGAAGCATTTAAGACACAAGGAATATTGAGCAGATTGGATTTAAGGAAAAAAAATTTTTTTAATTAACATCTCCAGGCAGTTTGGAAGGAAAAGATAATCTGATCTTGAACAACTTCCTTGAGTGATCAAAGAAAAAGACACTAAAGTTGCCTTTCCCTGCTTTTCCAGTTAAATATAAATAAAACTTCCTCTCTTGTAGAAGCTGATAGCTTACACCTGGAACTGATGGCTTGGAGGAGACTGGGCAGGTGCATTATAAGGACTAAAGATGAGCATCGTTCCAGACTGGTCCAATTTTTAATCACTTTCCTATTGCAGGGAATGCCCTTAGAAATTGCAAAGCCAATGCTTTTTTGCTAATGCGGCAGAAATTCCTTAAACTAAGAGATGGTGCCACTGCCCATCAATTTTACAAGGCAATAATGCAGATCCCAAGTGGCTAAAGTCTGAGGCAGAAGGCAGAGCACTTCATCACAGTGAGAGAACTGGGTTGTTGCTGGGGAAAACTGTTCTGATACCATGCTGGTATTACCATGAATTAATAAGCTTTGTTTATCTTCTCTGACACTAGAGGTCCAACTTAGTCCTTTTGCTTCATCGTCTTGCTTATTATGCAGCTCAGGCCATGGATATAGGCTGCCTACTTGTCATAAATTGCAGGCAACCTCCCTTCTTTCTGCTCTTGGTCCCAGTGGGTTTACGCTCCTGGGAACCAAGGCTCTCTTAACTTTTCAGTTAAGAAATGCATTTCAGTTCACAAATGCATACTGAGCCCTGATGCTACGCTAGGTGCTGTGGAAATTCCAAGATGCATGAACCACAGCTCCTGCCTTCCTGATCACCTTGTGGTTAGGGAGAAGTCACATGGGCAAATAATCACACCAGCAGGATGTGTAACAGAGGGGAAAACACACCTCTCCTGGAACCCAAGAAGGGAAGAGGTGATTTTCGAAGGAGGAAATCAAGGCCGGGTCCTTGGACAAGGTCTCAGTACAGGGAACCCTTATAAAATACAGCCATTTCAGCTTGGAGTTTGCCATAGTGAACAAAAAAGAGCCTGGATATAGGAAGGTGGTATATTTCAGTACAGCAAAATGAACTTGTTTAAAGATGTATAGTTCTATGAATTTTAACACATGTATAGAATTTAACACATGCATCCTGCCACAATCAGGATACAGAACAATTTAACCATCCTAACATCCCTTACAGAATGGCTTTATAATCATTCTTTCTTTCTTCTGATAATCCTTAGCAACCAGTGAGCTGTTGTCCATCACTGTACTTTTGTCTTTTAAGAATGTTATATAAATGGAATCATACAATATGTAATCTTTTGATATTGACTTCCTTCACTCAGCATGTCTTCTTTGAGATTCAGCCAAGTTGTTGCAGACATCAACAGTTATTTTTCATCATGAATAGTTTTCTTTTCTTTTTTATTTTTTTTAACATTTATTTTTGAGACAGAGACAGAGCATGAACGGGGTAGGGTCAGAGAGAGAGGGAGACACAGAATCTGAAACAGGCTCCAGGCTCTGAGCTGTCAGCACAGAGCTCGACGCAGGGCTCAAACTCACGGACCACGAGATCATGACCTGAGCTGAAGTTGGACACTTAACCGACTGAGCCACCCAGGCGCCCCTCATTGTGAATAGTTTTCAATCGTAAGGATGTACCATAGCCTATCCCTATACCCAGTGAAGGACATTTGGGATGTTTCCAGTTTTGATGATTGAGTAGGGATGCTATAAATGCTCATGTACAAGTTACTATATTATGTAAACATAAGTTTCTTTTCTCTGGGGCAGTTTCTCAGTTTGGGCACTATTGACATTTTGGGCCAGATATTTCTTTGTTGGAGGGGACTGCCCTGTGCATTGTAGGATGTTTAGCCATATCTCTGGCCTCTACTTACTATATGCCAGTAGAAATCCCCAAGTTATGCCAACAAGAATATCTGCACACATTGCCAAATGTCTTTTGGGGGACAAAACTCATCCACAGTTGAGAACCACGGCTCTGGGGTAAATACCTAGAAGTCAATTTATTGGGTCATGTGGTAACTAACTGTCTGTTTAACTTTATAAGAAACTTTGCATCCCTAACGTATGAGAGAGCTGGTTGCTCAGTATCTTCAACATGTGATATTGTCAGTATTTTTTATTTTTGCCATTCAGTAGGGACATAGGAATAACTCATGATGGTTTTAATTTCCATCTCTCTAATAGCTAATGATATTGAAATTTTTTTCACGTGCTTTTTTTGCCATCTGTATATCCTCTTTAGTAACGTCTGTTCAAATCCTTTGCCCATTTTTAAACTGGATAATTTGTTTTCCTACTGCTGAGTTTTGAGAGTTTTTTATAAATCATGGATACAAATTCTTTCTTGGATGTGTGATTTGCAAATATTTTCTCCCAGCCTGTAGCATGCATTTTCATTGTCTTAACAGTGCCCTTTGTAAAGGGAAAGTTTTTGGTTTTGGTGAAGTCCAATTTGTCAAATACTCTTTTATGGATTGTGCTGCTGTTGTCATATCTAAGAACTAAAAATGTTTAATCCCAGGCCATGAAGGTTTCCCCTGTATTTTTTTTCTAGAAGTTTTAGATTTTTATATTTTACATTTAGAGCTATGATTCACTTTAATTTGTGAATACGTGTGAGGCTTAGGCCAGGTTTATTTATCTTTTGACCATTGATATCCAATTGTTTCAGCACTATGTGTTGAAAAGACTATTTTTCTTCCATTAAATTCCTTTTGCATCTTTGTCAAAAATCACTGAGGCACATTTACATGGGTCTGTTTCTGAGTTCTCTGTTTTGTTCCATTGATCTATGTGTCTGTCCTTTGATGATACCGTGCCACCTTGAATACTGTGACTTCAGAATAAATCTTAAAGTCGAATAGGGTGATTCCTCCAACTTTATTCTTCTTTTTCAAATTGCTTTAGTCATTCTAGTTTCTTTGCCCTTTCATGTAAATTTTAGAATTAGTTTGTCTATATCTACAGAAAAACCTGTGATTTTATTAGAGTTACATTAAACCTAGGGATTAATTTGCGGAGTTTTGACAAATGTACTATTTGACTCTTCTTTTTCTATAACATATTTTTTTAAGTTTTTCATTTATTTTTTTTTTTGAGAGAGAGAGAGAAAGAGCATGAGCAGGGAGGGGCAGAGAGAGAGAGGGAGAGAAAGAATCCCAAGCAGGTTCCTCACTGTCAATGCCAAGCCTGTTATGGCACTTGAACTCAGGAACCATGAGCTCATGACCTGAGCTGAAACCAAGAATTAGGTTTAACCTACTGAACCACCCACACGTCCCCTATTTGACTCCTCTAATCTATTTTATTAGTTCTTCCTTGGTTTCTTCCATCAGCATTTTTAGTTTTCAACATAAAGATAATGTACATGTTTTTGTAGATTTATGCCTGAATATTTCATTTTAGGGAGAGCTATTGTAAAGTGTATATTGTTTTAAATTTCAGTTTCCAGTTCATGTACATGATCATTTACATTAATCCCTAGATTTAATATAACTCTAATATGTAGAAGTACAATTGGTATTTTTTGTATTAGCCTTGTATCCTGTGATCTTGCAAGTTCGCTATTAATTGTAGAGATTTTGGATTTTGTTTTTTTGTAGATTTCTTATAGGTTTTCTATGTTTGCAAGTGAACAGGGACAGTTTTATTTTTTCCTTTCCAAATTGTATTTTTTCTTTTCTGATTTGTACGCCTTTTTGTTTGCTTGTTTTTTTGTTTTTGTTTTGCCTTATTGCATGGACTAGAACTTCTAGTATGTCAGTGAATAAGAGTGATGAAAACAGATATCTGTGCCTTGTTATGGATATTAGGCAAAAAGAGTTTAGTTTTCTGCCATTAAGTAGGATATTAGCTATAAGGGTTTTTTTGTTGTTGTTATTTTGTTTTTTGGCATGTGTGTGTGTGTGTGTGTGGTGTAGCTGTCCCTAATCAAATTAAGAGAGTTCACTTCTATTCCTACTTTCCTAAAAGAATTACAAAGATTCATTTTTTCTTCTATGTCTTCATTTATTTCTTCTATGTCTTCATTTATTATATGAAAGATAGTATACTATAGTTTCTTTTGTAAATTTGCTTTTTTCATGTGTCCTGCAAATCACTCCATATTGGTTCATACAGATCTTCTTTATTCTTTGTTTTCCAGTTGCGTGGTACTCCATTGTTAGGATGTGCCATGTTTTATATCCAATCATATATATATATATATATATATATATATATATATATATATATATATAGTTTCCAATATTTTGCAATTAGAAATAATGCTACAATTACAACAAGTAACCTTATACATATACATATTCTTTTTATTGAAGGTATACCTTTAGTGTATATTTCTAGGAATTTCTGGGTTTAATGGTGAGTTTCATATGTAGTTTTGTTATGTTTTACCAAATATTCCTACAAATGAGTTCTACCAATTTGCATTTGCATTAGCAATATATGAGAGTTTGTGTTTTCCCATTTCATCACTGAGAGAACTTAATATTTATATATCTATATATATAATTTTTGCAAATCAGATAAGTGATAGTATCTCAGCATTGTTTTGTTATTTTTCTAATTATGAGTTACTTGAATACTTTTTATATATTTAAGGACAGCATTTTATTTTTTGTGAATTTTCCATTCATGTCTTTTTCTCATTTTTCTATCATATATTTAGTCATTTGTCCCTTTACTTTTTTAAAAAAATATTTTTAAGTTTATTATTTTGAGGAAGAGAGAGAGAGAGAGAGCATGTGCACAAGCAGTGGAGGGGCAGAGAAAGAGGGAGAAAGAGAATCCCAAGCAGGCTCCTCACTGTCAGTGTGGATGGAGCCTGACACAAGGCTTGATCCTATGAACCATGAGATCGAGACCTGAATCAAATCAACAGTCAGACGCTTAACCGACTGAGCCACCCAGGTGTCCCTGTCCCTTTACTTTTAATTTAATTCTTTATTGAGGTATAATAGACATACAACACTATGTTAGTTTCAGGTGTACAACATAATGATTCAATATTTGTATAAATTGCAAAATGATCACATTAAGTGATCAAATACATTGTGATAGAATTTTTTTCCTTTGATGAGAAATTTTAAGATCTATTCCCTAACATCTTTCAAATATACTCTAGTGTATTATTAACTGTCATTGTTGACCTATACATTATATCCCCATGACTTATTTCTTTTATACCTGGAAGTTTGTACCTTTTGACCGTGTTCCATTTTGCCCACTCCCTATCCCCCACCTCTAGCAACCACCAATCTGTTCTCTGTGTCTATGAGCTTGGTTTGTTTTTTGTTTTTGTTTTTGTTTTTTTAGATTCCATATATGTGTGTGTGTGTGTGTGTGTGTGTGTGTGTGTGTGTGTGTGTATGAGATTATATAGTATTTGCCTTTATCTGTATGACTTACTACATTTAGCATAATGCCCTCAAGGTCTATCCATTTGCTGTTGCATATGACAAGATTTCCTTCTTTTTTATAAGGCTGAATAATATTGCATTGTTTATCTAGTTGACCCTTGAACAACACGGGTTTGAACTCTGTGGATCCACTTATACCCAGATTTTTGTTTTACAGTACAGTACCAATATATTTTCTCTTGCTTGTGATTTTCTTAATAGCATTTTCTTTTCTCTAGCTTATTTTATTGTAATACAGTATATAATATAACATACAAAATATGTGTTAATTGACTGTTGATGTTATTAGTAAGACTCTCATTAACAGTAGACTATTAGTAGTTAATTTTTGGGGGAGTCAACAGTTATATGTGAATTTTTGACTCCACAGGAAGTCCACCCCCCACCTCCCTGCATTGTCAACTGTCAACAAAGGGTCAACTATATATACCACATTTTCTTTATGCATTCATCAGTTGGTGGACATTTAGGTAGTTTTCATTTCTTAGCTGTTGTGAATAACACTGCAGTTAACATGGGGGTGCACCTATCTTTTCCAGTTAGTGTTTTCAGGGTTTTTAATAAATACCCAGAATTGATGAATCATATGGTAATTCTATTTTTAATTTTTTGAGGAATATCCATACCGTTTTCCACAGTAGATGCACCAACTTACCTTCCCAACAACAGCAATGCACAAAGGTTTTCTTTTCTCCATGTTCTCACCAGCATTTGTTATCTCTTGTCTCTTTGATAATAGCCATTAGGTATAAGGTAAAAATCTCATTCTAGTTTTGATTTGTATTTCCCTAATGATTAGTGATGTTGAACATCTTTTCATGTGCCTGTTGGCCATTTGTACATCTTCTTTGGAGAAATGTCTGTTCATGTCTTCTGCCCATTTTTTAATAGATTGTTTGGTTTGGGGTTTTTTGGTTTGTTTTTGTTCGTTTGTTCATTTTGCTATTGAACTGTATGAGCTCTTTATAATTCTGGATCTAAACCCCTTACCAGATATATGATTTACAAATGTTTTCTCCTATCGATAGGTAGCCTTTTAATTTTGTTGATGGTTTCCTTTGCTGCGCAGAAGCTCTTTAGTTTGATGTAGTCCCATTTGTTTATTTTTGCTTTTGTTTCCTCCGCTTTTGGTGTCAAATTCAAAAAAATCATTGACATAACGATTCATTTTTGAGTATTGAACCAGCCTTGCATTCCCAGGATAAAGCCCACTTGGTCATGGTACATTATTCTTTTTATGTATTGCTGGGTTCAATTTATTAATATTCCATAGGGGATTTTTAGATCTATGTTCATGAGAAATGTTTGTCTAGAGTTTTTCTTTCCTGTTATGTCTTTGCTTAGTTTTGATATCACAGTAATGCTGGCCTCATAAAATGAGTTGGGAAGTTTCTCTCCTCTTCTATTTTCTGGGAAATACTGTGTAGAATTGCTGTTATTTATTATCTAGATGTTGTGTATAATTTACCATCCTCAATGGAGAATCTTAATATTTTTTGTGTTAGCAGGTGGTGCACCTGGTTTTTCACTGTGGTTCACTGTGGTTCCAATGTCAGCTTAGTCTCCTAAACTCCTTTAAACTCCTCTGCAGTACTCTTCTGGTCTGTCCCATATATGCACCAGTCAGTGACCAGTATGGCACCTGCATTCTCATCTATGTACTAGTTCAGTTCTCAAAGCATTAGGTAAGATAATTAGCATTAGATTCATATATGCACCCTGGATGCTGAGCCCAGCTTATAAGAAACTTTATGAGGTTACTTTTCCAAGCCTTTTTTCTCCATGACCTCCTTGGTACTTTCTGGTTCCCTGATGCTACCTTTTTTTCATCCTCCAGCAAGAAATCTGGGGTTTAGATGTCACCATCTGCTGTATATGCCTCCAGGGACAAGCAGCTTGAGGACTAGGGGAAACAATGAAAGTTGGGGCACCTGGGTGGCTCACTTGGTAGGTGGTTCCAACTTTGGCTCAGGTCATGATCTTGTGGCTCATGGGTTCAAGCTCTGCATTGGGCTCACCGCTGTCAGACTGTCAGCACAGAGCCCGCTTGAGATCCTCTGTCCCTCTCTCTCTCTGCCCCTCCACTCTCCACCCCTCTCAAAAATAAATAAACATTTTTAAAAAGTGAAAGTCACCACCAGTTTAGTGGTACTTTGAATTCTGGTCCTTTGCCCCGATCTTCCTGCTACTGTTTATTTTTCAGATTACTCAAATAGCTTTTCCATTCACTCTGTCCAAGAGTTATGGCTACATTCAGTGAGAGAGACTGGGGAAGTCTTTTACTTCATCTTACCCAGAATAGACTCTATAGCCTCTATTTTTAGAAAGAGTTGTCTGCTTTGGGTTTTTTTTTTTTTAATTCTGAAAATTAGACGTCCTATGGTAGATAGAAAAATATCTTTGAGTCCTGAAAAACTTAGTTCCAACCCTGGCTCTATAATTCAACTTTCTTGAGGCTCTGTTTCTTCATGTGTAAATGGAGGCTGTGTTAGGGGTCCCCAAGACCACCCTCAGGTTTGATGATTTGCTAAAAGGACTCACAGGACCTTTTTATTTATGTAAAATCTTTATACACATTGCAAAAGGATATAGATTAAAATCAGCAAAGGGAAAAGTAGGGAGTGTGGTCCAGAAAAAGCCAGTAAGACTCCGGGTGTTTTCTTTTTGTGGAGTCCTACAGACAGCACTTAATTCTCCCAACAATGTAACAATGTGACAGTGTGACAGTATGTGCAAAGTGTTGCCAACAAGGATACCGAAGCTTTGGTGTCCAGGGTTTTTATTGGGGTCAGCAGCAGAATATTATTCTGACAATGTAATAGATACAGAAAAAAAAGCTGTGATTTGGGACACATTTTAAGAAACCAGACATAAGAGTATGGGTGTGCCCCTTGATGGGCATAGGTCTAAGCTACATACAAGCAATGAGGAGAGAGGTAATGGGAGGGAAATGCTTGTCCAAGGATAAATACAAAAGGATAACATTTAATAAATGTCAGGGTGACTGAGTCCCAGCAGAACATGAGGCTTAACAAATAATCTAATGAAAATTTCAAAGGCCATTTTTAGCTACATTTAGAATTTGAAGAAACAGGCTTCTAGTTTGGAGAAGAGAGCTGTGGTGCTAAGAGATGATGAAAAGAAAGCTAAGCCCTTCATCTCCTATAATATTCCCATCTTCTGTCTGAATTGGGAAGTACTTGTAGTTTTGAGAGATCTGAAACCAAGAACAAAAGAGATGTCAGAAAATTATAAATGAACAAATGTGCACTTTTTTTTTAATGGGGAAAAAGTAGATTTTGGAAACTATAGAATTTAAGATTGATATAAATCTAAGTTAAAATTCTAGAAAAGACTATTCAGGATAGCTTATGAGCAATTAGAAAACAGACAGTCACCAGGAGCCTATCTGTGTTCACTGTGGCTAAGCCTTGCTAAATGAATCTTACTTCCTTTCTTAACCAGGTTACTAGAAGAGAAAAGTCTGGAGAAATTGGTATACCTTGACTTTGGCCAACGCTTTGCCAGACTCTCAGGATATCCTGTGGGCAAGCCAGAGAAATGAGTTAAATGACATCTCATTAAACAGATTTTCAGATACTTGAATCAGAAGACTTAGACCTATTAGGTGGGCTCTATTGTATAAAGACACAGATGGGACTTGACAGATTTGTAAATATGACACGACAGGTGATTGAGTCAAGATCCATAGAGATTTGGGGGACTTGAGACAGGTCATCTCAACAAGATGATACTTTCAAAGAATAAGGAATCAAAGAATTTTGTTTTTTAAAAAGAACAAATTTTAAATCATCTCTTTAGGGACGTTTGTATGCATGTGCGTGTTGGTTGGAAACAGTTCCTGGGGGAAATGGCTTAGTTGGAGTTTGTCAAGTGAACAAACATTTGATGTTAAACCAAATACATATGGTATTCTTTTATTTATTCAAAAAATATTATGTGGCTGTCGTAAAAGCAAATTCTGCCTTAACTTGCATATAAGAGTATAGAACCCTAATCCGGGATGGCGATGGTGTTGCTAACACTACAGTCATGAAAGAACATTTGGGTAGTCTGCTCAGTTTTTTGTGAGACGCCTTGAGGGAGAGAATTAGCACCTAGAAGAGGCCCCCAGGTCCAAGGTGGCAGGAGGGCTGGAAGCCATGTGGTGAGAGGGAATTAACGATCTGTGAAGGTTGATCATCTTGAAGAAAGAAAGACTAAGGCGAGATGTGGAACTGATCTTTAAATCTGTTAAGAGTTATTATCTGGATGCTTTCACGGACTCCTGTTTTGTTCCTTAGGCAGAAGTTACAGGGTTAATAGCTATGAGTCATAGGAAATTGTGTTTCAGCCAGTCTCTTACAGCGCGTTAGCTCCTTCACCAGACCTTAGGCTGGCAGAGATGGGCAGGACCAGATCACATTCCTACGGAGCCAGCAATCCATAAATTCATGTTCCACGGGGAGAAGTGGATGGGTATACAATGGCTCTTCCAACAGAGAGACTCCTTCGAGAGCCGGATGCCTCTAAAGCACTGAGCTCCTGTCTCTGGAACACAAAAGGAAAGACATTCAGGTTCTGTGTGAGGGTCCGAGGCTGGCCTGATGGTATCTGAACCTCAATGTGGTGTTCTGATAGCCACTGAGGACCAAGACACGTGTTTGCCAAGATAGGCAAAGAGGGTTGTTTGAGGAGAGTCTGAACTGTGTTCAAGGAGGAAAGCAAAAGTTCCAAGGCAGAAAAGTGTCCCTGAGCATCAGATACACAGGAGCCACAGAAGGACAACTCAGGAGTCAACAGGGGGGAGGAGCAGACCTAGTCGGGAAGCACAGTGTGAGACTGGTTGAAGCCAGCGGTCTGGAACGAAGCTTGGCCACGATGTCAGCAGTCAGGGGCTTGTTGGGAGCTCTGTGGGACCAAGTGGGCTTGGGCCGGAGTCGGACAGGACTAGACTAGAGGCTGGACCACCGTCTCTCGGGGGTGTTAGAGATGGGATTTGTGCCAGATACCCTCTATTTTTCTCTCCAGCTCTACACTCCACCCTTCTCCACCTGGCTCTAAGCCCAGGAAGCTGACCTACATAACTTGGATCAGTGGAATCCTTGCCCTCTGCAGCCAGTTAGCTTCTGCAAACAAGAAGCCTCAGTTAGAGATTGGAGAGGGGAGGAGAAGGAGGTTGGGATATTCTTGCCCTCTGCGCGCCTCCCTGCGGGGTCACCTTGGGATTTCTGTGTTCCTAGCCCAACGGTCACAACTCCTCTTAGATGCTTCTGTCTATAGAGCTGTCTCTTCCAGGATCCAGGAGCCCCTCTCTGCCCTCCTCCCTTGAAACCTAGAGCTGGTGACAGTCCCAGAGATACCAGCTCTGGGGTACTACACTATCCTTTGTGGCTCTCCTACAACTTGCCCACACCCTTATGAAAACCATTTATTGAACTCTTCTTGAATCATCCTACTAGGAAAATGTCATCTGTTTCTTGTCATACCTTGGCTGACACAGGATTCTGGATTGAGTGAGAAGATCAAATAGGTTATTTCAAAAAAACCTTATATTTCTGTGGCTCTGGATTTCTTATCACTGACCGTAGATGTTTGTAGACCCAGGAGTAATGAGAATTAACTTTCTATACCTAGGAATCCACAAAAGTATTTCTATAGTGGATGTGAAATTCACCTAGAGATTTGTGGTTCAGTCTAGCCACAGAAGGTATACAGTGTATCATTTTTGTAAGAATTCATGCTATCAGGATGTATGACAGGATTTTCAGTTGCTTCTACTATGTCTGAAGGGTCAGCTAACATCTTTACTGCTATTCTATAAAAGAGCCAAAGGTAGCTTACGCTAGCCAAGCAGAACATTGGCAAAGTCATAAAAGAGCCATAATTAATCTTAAATATCTTTCACAGACAAGTCACTAAGCCATACTGTGACCCTTTCTAGGAAGATTGAATAGTGGAGGCTCTCCATAATGATGCTATTTCAAGGATGTCCCAGAACCTCAGGAAAAGAAGGAAGTCTACATGACTTCAAACTGTATAATATCTGAGCCTGATGATCAATAGAAAACATCGTCTTCTGGTATGTGAAGGTCATTTCCATTTGACTATGAATAAGAGTTTTGTTGTTGTTGCTTGGATGGACTTTGATATAATCTTACTTCTAAAGAGTCATTATCTTAAAAAAAATTTTTTTTCATCTTTATTCTTGAGACAGAGAGACAGCGTGTGAGCAGGGGAGGAGCAGAGAGAGAGGGAGACACAGAATCCAAAGCAGGCTCCAGACTCTGAGCTGTCAGCACAGAGCCTGATGTGGGGCTCAAACCCACAAACCGTGAGATCATGACCTGAGCTGAAGTCGGACGCTCAACCAACTGAGCCATCCAGGTGCCCCAAGAGTCATCCTTATCTTTTAGAGGTACACAGTGAAAAGCTTATGGATGAGATGGTGTGACCGAACTTTGCCTCACAGTAATACAGAAAGGGGTGGGGGGGGGGATGGATAAAAGAAGATGGTCCATGAGTTAGTTGATAGCTGTTGAAGCTGGGTGATGGAGACATGGAAGTGCTTTATACTATTCCCTCCGCTTTTGTGTAATTTTAAAATAATTGAATATTCACTGTCAAATGAATAGTTAATTCAAAAGTTGTTTCTTGGGGCGCCTGGGTGGCTCAGTCGGTTAAGCATCTGACTTCGGCTCAGGTCATAGATCTCGTGGTCTGTGAGTTCGAGCCCCGCGTCGGGCTCTGTGCTGACAGCTCAGAGCCTGGAGCCTGTTTCAGATTCTGTGTCTCCCTCTCTCTCTCTCTCTGACCCTCCCCCACTCATGCTCTGTCTCTCTCTGTCTCAAAAATAAACGTTAAAAAAAAAAGTTGCTTCTGGACACAGGAACATGCATTTATTATTGCTCGACGCCACTGATGTCATGAAGTTCTGTGTGTAGGTTTCAGAAATGTAATAGGAAAAACGTATTGAAACAAATGTAAATGAGTTTATGAGAGTTTAATGAAACTAGGCTCAATGAAAACTGTTAAGATAACATTCAGAATGTACACTTAGAATATTTTTTTCATGAATTGAAAAGGAAAGCAAACAAAAATACTGCATTCATGTTTTAAAATATATTACATGTGGACTTTGCTTCTAAATAACCTGGGATGAGAGCCGACTGGGTGAGGTTACAGATGAAACAAGTTTGGCCATGAATTCATATTTGTTGAATTGGGGGCGTGGCCACATGGCAGCTTACCATGCGATTCTTTCTGCTTTTATATACGCTTTACATTTTATACAGAATGGGTTTTTTTTTAGTAAAACATATACTGCACCTCAAAAATGTGACCATTTTACATTGAGGAAGTATTAACTCTTATGATTTAATGAAATGTAACCTTATGCTATTTCTCTTTCTCCTCCTTAGAGTCTCCATTTTCTAATATATTACCATTTGTTCATTTCTCTCCTCTTCCCCCATGCCTTAGTTTTGTCTGTTATATGGAACCAAGCTGGTGTTTCAGGAGCGAGCCTGGTATCTAGAACATAAATATTTGACTCCCACGGCCAGCACGAGGATTAAGAGTCAGGTAAGGGTCCCTGATGTGCAGAAGAAACCCTTTGCACTTCAGCCGTCAGCTCTTTGCTTTCTTAGAAAACAGTCCTGTCAATCTTTTATCAGTTCCCACTCAGGGATTTTTATGCCCCTGGGACTTCACATACATGTTTTCATTGCCTACCATGATCATATTACACTTCAGAAGTTTAAGTGACAAGGAAATGATTCACTGTGCATGAACTTTCTGACATGAGAAGCAGAAGAGGGAATCAAAAGTATTTTCCTTGTCTTGGCAAAAAATAAAAAGGTATTAAGTGATTTTCATTTTTCTGCTTCTTAGCAAAACCCATTAAGTCATTCTTCATATTCAGAAAGAAGACCTGTGGTATTTTTATGTCAGTGATGGTAATGGAAATTCAATGTGATGGCTAAGAGTACCTGAAAATGAAGACAGAGCCGGTGAACCACCACCAAGATGCTGCTCTAAAGGAAAAGAATATAAAACAACATAATCGTGTATAAAACACATTTTCTGACAGCTTCTCTTCCGGGTCCCCCATTAGATGCTATAACATAAGCAGGTGTATATGCTCAGACTTTGCCTTCAAAGGAACTCATCATATTTGAGGACACAAAGCTGACTTTAAAACACAAATAACAGGGCACCTGTGTGACTCACTTGGTTGAGGATCCATCTCTTGATTTTGGCTCAGGTCATGATCCCGGGATCATGAGATCAAGCCCTGCACTGGGCTCAGTGCTGAGGATTGAGACTTCTTGGGATTCTTTCTCTCTCTCTCCCTCTGCCCCTCTCCCCAGCTCATGTTCTCTCTCTAAAATAAAATAAAAAATTAAAAAAAAAATTTTTTTTAGCCACAAATAATGACACAAGGGAGCAGAGGCTTCCCAATGAATAAGTTCAGAGTTCAGAGGACAGAGATCACTTAAGGACTTAGGAGCAAATGTCATTCTTGTTGCTAGACCTTCAAGAGTGGAAAATTCCAACAAACTGGTGGTTTGACTGAGGAGGGGGCCGTGCAGTTTTGAGCCTTCAGACAGGGTTGGTTGAAGTGCGTAAAATCACACAAACAGGAGTACGTAGGGCAGACATGTTGAGAAACGGTGAGCAGACCAGTTTGGCTGATGTCTCAAGTGAAAGCCTGGAGAGGAGCCAGATTGCAGTGGACACCGAAGAACCTTGAAGAATCTTTTTCCCTTTCAGGAGAACAAGAATTCTGAAGAAAAGCATATGTAAAGATGTTTCAGTTCTCTGTCGCTGTGTAACAAACGACCCGAAAACTTAGTGGCTTAGAACAACCAGTAATTACGTGTAGCAATTCCACATCTGAACGGGGCTCAGCTGGATGGTTCTCCTGCTGCCTGAGGTCTATGAAGGCGGCCTCTGCACTCACAGCAGTCACCTCCGCTGGGGTGGCAGGGACCTCTGGGGACTGCTGGGCAACTGTCTCCTTCTGTGTGACCTAATGGGGCCTTCCCCACAGCGTAGTAGTGTCAGGAGGGCTGAATGTTTTACATGATGACTGGGTTCCAAAGAGGAAGTGGGAGATGCCAGTCATCTCAAGGCTAGGCCCACTGCTAACATAGTGTTCCTTCAGCCGCATTCTGTTGGCCCAAGGGACTCACAAGGCCAGCACAGATTTGGGCTAGAGAAGAGACTTCCCCTCTCATTGTGAGGAGCAGTGTGTACATCATGCACATCTAAGGAAGGAAAAATTGATGGCACCTGTCTTTGGATACAAGAAAATGCCCACTTTGGGGAGGAGAAGAATATTTTTAATTTAAGAAAAAAAAAAGCTACATGAAGGAAGATTTTAAATCCATGTGATGAGGTATTTCAGTGATATAAAATAGGTAAATAATACATCAAAAGAATATTGAGTAAAAGAAACCAACTTTCACGTACAACATTGAAGCGCTTTCATATGCTATTGGTCCAACATGCTTTCTACACTTTCCATTTCCTGGAATCTCTGAGCAGCCTGGGAGATAAGCAGGGAACAGACAGACATTTTGGAACAAGCTTTATCTATAGATGTGGGTTGCTAAGACCTATAGGACATCTCCAGGCCTTCTTTTGCAGATCTCAGGGCTACCAGCCATGAGCACTCACCCCTTCTCTGGGCTTTCCCAGTGTTCCCAGAGGGGAGAGGGTAATGTAGCTGGCACCAACGCTTCCCTTCCCACTTCTGCCACACCCCTTTGAAGGGATTTCAAGGTTTCAGAAATATTATCACTAGTTTCTTTTCATTAAAATGTCTGGGACTCTTGGCCAATTGGAGATGCTTAACAGGAGTGGGCTTGTGAAAGGGTGAAAAGGGGGAAAGGGCTGATTAATATTACTGAAACTGATCTAGGTGCTTTACATGATAACTCTTCAAGTTTATTGATTCTTTCTTTCTTTAGGTGCATCTAATGTTCTAATTCATCCCCTAAAGTTTCAATCCTGTTTGTTAGGATTTTTATTTTAAAAAACCTTTTTTGTTTTTTGCTTTATATCACCTATGTCCCTTTTTAGTTTCTTATACCCTAAAGTTATACTCAATTTTGTCTTGATTTCTTTATGCATTGAAGCATAGTTATTTCATAGTTTATCGCAAATGATTCTAATAACTTAAGACTTTACCAGTCTAGTTCTTTTTGTCTATTATTTCTGCTATGTGTGTAGTTATCTTTTAATATGTGTTGGTCATTGTTATTGGAAAATGATTTGTGAGATTTATGTGAAGGCCAAATTGAAGGCACCTTCTTCCCCTTCACAAAGCATCTGAAAGCGCTCTCAGTTTAAGACCCACCATAAACCAAACTCAAGGCTTGAGTTTCCCATAAGACTTGGAGAATTCAAGTAAGAGCAGTAATTGCCTCCCCCTCCCCCAGCGTTATAGCTGTTTGGCATCCAGCTTATTATAGCAAGGGTCTCCTATTAAATTTCTTGCCTAGTACTAGCCCCAGTTTTGACTGTCATCACCCCTACCCCACCCCAGCCACCATGAGGCTGTCAAAGTGAAAATTCAGAATTGCTGGAAATGGCAAATGCCTTCAGGGTAAATGCAATTTTCTTCCTTGTTTATTTCTTTTGGTTCCCTCTTTCCCATAATTTTTGCCATTATTATTTTGTCAGATCATTGTTGGATGATTCCTGTATTTTCTCTAATAATTTTGGTTGTTTTCAGCAGAATGGTTGGGGGGAAAACCTAGCTCTCTAGCACCAGAAGCAAAGTTCCTACAGTGTTATACCACTTGACCCCACAACTGCTCTTTAAGTCATTTTCATTATCCTTACACAGGTGAGGAAATGGAAACCCAACATGGAAAAGTAACTTGCCCAAAGTAACACAGCTAGTAAAAAACCGATATCTCCCTGACCCTAAACATTTTCACTTATTTTATTTGGATAAAAATCAGCAGTAGCTAATAACAACAAGGACATTCAGTGTCCAGTTGTTGCTTCTAGTACCACTTTCCAATAAAAGGAAGCAGAGTACCTGAAGAAATGACTGATTCCAAGAATGGGGCAATGCATACATAAGATAAGCCTGAAGCATCCTTCAGTGCTAGAAGGTAAGAAAGTGCCCCAAATGAAAACTAAAACAAAATACCCCATAATTGTGGGGTATGTCAAGGGGACACTAGAATGAGTTAACTTAGAGTTCCCAGTGGCCAAAGCTGGAACAGTTTGAGCATTGGATTATAACCCCAAGTATAAAATAATTAAATATAAGTCCATAATGATATAAATAAATGATGAAATGGATAAATAACAGGGGTTAAAAAAGACCAGTCTTTCTTACTAATGTATGTAGATTCAGTAAATGAAACCTAATTCACGTCCCTTGAGTGTGTGTTGGACTCCATGGTTTTCTTTTCTTTTCTCTTTTCTTTTCTCTTATCTTCCCTTCTCTTCTTCTCTTCCTTTCTTTTCTTTTCCTTTCTTATTTATTTATTTATTTATTTATTTATTTATTTATTTATTTTTAATAATTTATTGTCAAGTTAGCTAACCTACAGTGTACATAGTGTAGTCTTGGCTTTGGGAGTAGATTCCTCTAATTCATCACTTACATACAACACCCAGTGCTCATCCCAACAAGTACCCTCCTCAATGCCCATCGCATGGCCATTTTCCCCACCCTCCAGCCCCCTGCTCCCATCAGCCCCCAGTTTGTTGTCTGTATTTAAGAGTCTTTTACGGTTTGCCTCCTTCTCTCTTTGCAACTTACTTTTCCTTCCGTTCCCTATGGTCTTCTGTTAAGTTTCTCAAATTCCACATCATATGAGTGAAAACGTATGATATCTGTCTCTAACTGACTTATTTCATTTAGCATAATACCCTCCAGTTCCGTCCGCGTTGTTGCAAATGGCAAGATTTCATTCTTTTTCATCGCCAGGTAGTATTCCAGTGTGTGTGTGTGTGTGGTGTGTGTGTGTGTGTGTGTGTGTGTGTGTGTGTGTGATCTTTATCCATTCATCAGTTGATGGACATTTGGGCTCTTTCCATAATTTGGTTATCGTTGATAGCGTTGCTATAAACATTGGGCTACATGTGCACCTAGAAATCAGCACTCCTATATCCTTTGGATAAATTCCTAGTAGTGCTATTACTGCATTGTAGGGCAATTCTATTTTTAATTTTTGAGGAACCTCCACACTGTTTTCCAGAGTGGCTGCACTAGTTTGCATTCCCACCAACAGGGCAAAAGGGCTTCCCTTTCTCCACATCCTCGCCAACATCTGTTGTTTCCTGAGTTGTTAATTTTAGACACTCTGACCAGTGTGAAAAAATTTTCTTTTATTTTAGAGAACAGAGCATTGACAGGGAAAACAGTTACTTTACAGTGGAGAAATCTGGCAGATCCCACCTTAACCAAGTACAGTAGGTGATCACGAGTAATAAGTTGTGTTGATGACATATACTTATGATATTATGCAGTGAAAACAGCACTTCACTTATCTACAAAAATCCATACCACTTATCTACAAAAATGTCAGAGTGAATCAGATGGAAGTACGGTCTACACAATACCTAACCAGCCTTCAAACTGCCAGTGCATGAAAGACAAGGAAAAACTAAAAAAAAAAAACAACAACACAGACCAGAAGAGACTTATGGAGTCATGATATCTAAATTCAGTGCAGTGTCCTGGACTGAGTCCTGGAAGAGAAAAAGGACATTAGTAGAAAAACTGATGAAATATGAATAAATTGTAGTTTGCTAGTATTAACGTACCAATATGGACCTCTTAGTTTTTACAATGGACCATAGTTATGTACGTTGTTAACATTAGGAGAAACCGGGCAAAGCGCATATGAGAACGCTCCATATTATCTTTGGAACTTTTCCTTAAATCCAAAAGTATTCCAAAGTGAAAGGTTTATTAAGAAAAAAATAAAGCATCAGGGAATAGCAGTCAGCCGGGGCTGATTATAAATAATAAAACTTCCGAACACCCAGGAGTGATGCTGCAGGTCTGGGCTCTGATAATTAGCAATGCGTGTATTTATGCTAAAAGAAAACAAAATGGAATTTCATTCTCATAAAGATCTTCCAGGTAAGTAAGACTGATGTAATCCCCATTCAACAAATGAGTGAAACTCTGCAACAGCGAAGTTAAAAGACTGCCCAAGATTCTAGCTGAGCAGAGAAACCAGAACTCCTAATCCCAGACGGATCATCCTGCTTGTCTGCATGGAGCACTACAACAGCTGAGTTCAAAAGCTTCACAGGGGCCTGCCTGATGTCCCCGAGTAGGTAAAATCCATCCACATATTCCAAAGGCAGCACAAGTGCCCTGTTGTCCGACTGGAGCCCGTAGGAGAGGGGGTTGGGTTGGGGTTTGTTTTCTTTTTAGACTCCAGCTGATCCCCCAACAGCCCTTCATAGTTGTGATAAGTATCTCCTTTCTTTTGTCTGGAACTTCGCTGTTGACAGAGCTCGTCCACATTCCTTATCCTGTGTAATCCCCACGAGCGCCCTGTAGTGTGAATCGCTGTTGATCCACTTTATGGATTGGGAGACTAAGGCTGGTTTACTGCTGACTCGGGCAGTGGTAAAGGTGAGGCTTTGGGACTCTAGTACACTGCTGTTCTCAGTGTTCCCAGGCCCAAATTGTAGGATGAGCTGGCTCCACCTTTACGTCCTCAAAGTAGGTAGGGCCCTGGCTCAAAGGCAGTCCTGTGGCAATACCCCCAGGACTCCATCATAACAATGCTCCTAAGCTGGGGTGCCTGGATGGTTCAGTCGGCTGAGTGTCTGACTCTTGATTTCAGCTCAGGTCATGGTCTTGCGTTCCGTGGGTTCAAACCCTGCCTTGAGCTCTGTGCTGACAGTGTGGAGCCTGCTTGGGATTCTCTCTCTCCCTCTCTCTCTCTGCCCCTCCCCTGCTTGTTCTCACTGTCTCTCTTGAAATGAATAAATAAAAAAGAAAAATGCTCCTAAGTAACAGATTTCTGTGCCCTTTCCATTAGGTACTTTAGTAGGGGTATGTATAAAACAAATGTGTGCTTTGTTCTTGGAAAATTTAGCATCCAGGCATTATCCTGTTTCATTCTTCATTAACCTAGACATTTGGATTTATTTTTCTTCAGATAATTATCAGCATTAGGGAGTAGCGATCAGCCGAGGCTCATGTTAAGAAGGCAAGACTTTCAAAATAATCTACCAGTTACTAATTGTGTATCTCCACAAAAACCAACTTCGTTTGCTTAAAAAAGAGAGAGAGACAAAACAAAACAAATACTTCAACTTCTTAACATAGTGTATTTTACTGCAAATGAATATTTGGCCTTGAGTCCCTACTTTTACACCAGCCTTTAAAGTAAATTTCAGTTTTACCTAGAGGAGCCTCATTTTTCTCATTGGAGTGTTTGCACCCTGAATTCCTGGCACAGCTGTCCTGCTCTGTCAGTGCCCACCAGCCCTGGAACACGACTCTCGGTGACATGCAAAGAAAAAGCAAGTACATGGGACATGTGGTCAGCTCATGCCAAGAAATCAACACAGGAGGAAGCTTTAAAGTTTATGTGTGTTGAGAGAACCACAGCCCAGCTGTGGGTTGCAGATCAAAAACGACCCTATTCAGTGTGGTGAAAATAATACTTAGCAAAATGTTGAATCAGGTTCTATTTCCTGCCCTAAACCCAAATAATGGAACCACGTGAGAAAGCATGTTATAAAGGATCTGCAGGGAGGTCAGAGAGGACTGCATAACCCTGCCCAGACGTAAGGAGGGCCACCCTTGGCACCTTCCAAAGGCTGCGGGAGATTGCCTGTAAGAGTAACACTATTAAAACCCAAAATTTCATTCAGGAAGAGAGAAAATAAATACGAATCATGACCATGTCCAAGCAATCTTGACACCCTTCCCCAATATTTGATCATATTACACCCAAACATTGCCTTGATGTCCTGTTTGAGCCATGACCCGTCAATTTCTTCCTAAATGCACAGTTTCTGCTGGGGCGACGGATGGCTGGCACCTTGTCCCATCTAAGTCATTCTCCCATGCCTTCAAGACTGTTTTCATTTTGGTGTGCCCACTGATGTGCTAGGGTGTTCTAGGGTGAAGCTTAGATTTAGCACTGGAACAGTGACCAGCAGGACAAGCCTAAGTCCTCTTCTGCACCCTTGGCAGCAAGGGCACGCAGGAACAGACCCAGCCCCTGGTAGCCTTGGTCTGCTCCACTGAGAGGGACAATCCCTTCTCTCCCTGTGTAAGAGAGAGCTGCTCAGGGACCCAGTTGTAGCAAGGAGGCCAAGGGGAGCCTGTTGATGGCAAGTGATCTCTTAGGCTGTATCTGCTCGAGTCTACAACAACTACTAAGGCTTGGAGTTTAGTTTCGGTTTAGTCATTCAAATGGTTGAATCATCACAGGGGGGAATCATTCAAGCCCATTGACTGATAGGTCATCCAAGTACTTCTGAGCAGAGGTACCACCTTAATGTCAATGACACACATTGATGTATTCTTAGGAAATGTGGCTTGGAGTAAGAATGTGCAGAAATGTGTCAGACCCCAGACCCCAAACGCCAAGACACTACTGGGATCCTTCAAATTTAGAAGATGGATCACACTTATTTGCTATTTTGAACTAAGTGAAGAATATAAATTCAGCCATTGCCTTGTGGCCAAAAGGCTTGGGGTAGAAGAAACAAACCAGGAAGAAAACTTAAGGAGGAGTTCCAAGCTGGGAAGATGGTGTTGAGATGTTAGCCCTTCTCAAATCTCAGCTTCAAGAACATGTACCTTATACTTGTACCTGTGATGCTTAGAAACGGTACACCTGCCCTTCACTTCCTACAAATGCAGTATGGCTGCTTTCCATGCTGCTTCTGTTAAAGGCTTTTTTTCAATGGACTCAGATTTCCTATTCTTCTATTTTCCTTTCCCCAAACCACCTGCATCATGGCATGTGAACAGATGCTCAGGTACCAGAAACAAATACAACACGAACTGGGATTTTAGGGCATAGGATGTTAAAACTTGCTTGAACAGGGAAAGGGAGGTAGGGTGTCTCAGTTCCTTGGCCTCATCTACTACCCACAGACTCTTGATTTTTTTTGTAAGGAATTTGAGAAGGAATCTGTGGTTCCCTCGCCCTGGTCCCACTTACCCAGCAAGGCCCATCTGACTTGGCTACAAGCAAGTGATGAGGTTGTGACGCTTGGCTCTGTTCTACAGGCTGAGTGGAGAAGCTGGCATGGAATGTAACCACAGGCACCCATCCCATCAGGGTGGGAAGGGACATCTCCTATTTGGTGGCTTTGGCGAAGAAGCTGGGTGTTATGAAATAATAGCACAAAGGAGTGGTCATACAGAGAATGCAACAGAATCAAATTTTAAAGTCTCCATTGATTTGAAAGCATCCCAGAACTGGTTTTAACCTTCTTTCACTTCTGTAGAACCCCTTGGTTCACCTGCAGGAGACAGCAGGGACCAACTAGAATATGAATGCATCCTGGTCCACCTTCTCTTTCCAGAGCTGGAGACCTCACACAGAGAGCCAGGGAAAATATCAGTACCAACAGATACTAAGAAAGTGGGTTCTCTCTTTTCCCTTCCCCCAGCCCTTTACCCCTGGGCCCAGCCTGCTCCTCAGCAGCATAAAATGCAGTGTTGAACCTATAAATGGACACCACTCAACTGAGGTTAAGAAAATACAAGTGGGATTTGATTTCTTCAGTTTGACCAAGGACTGTGAGGTCACCACTCCTGCAATCCTGGTTTCCACGTGGCAGCCACCTGGTCAACCCTCATGCTTTGCCCCATACTACAGTTGTGTGTATCTGGGGAATGAAGCAGCATCATTCTGTTTCTCTTATTCAAGGTCAACTTGTTAGAACCACAGGAGAGAGCAGTTTGTTCTGCTGATCTCCAGCCCCTGGGTTCTTCTGGGAGCTGCATTATCCTGGGCTCCTTGGGGTGATACTTGAAGTGCTGGGTAACTAGGGTAGGGCATCCTTCTCCATCCTTTCTCCATGAAAGTCTCAGGGTTCACCCCCTTACTCCAGGATGCACAGCGAGAATTTCCCACTGGCAAAATGTGTTCCTAAGAGTAGCTGTGTTATAATAAAAAGACCTTTTAGGAGATGGAATTCAGCTCTGTGTAAGCAGGCAAGGCAAACCGTGTTAAAGTTAAGGACAAGGTAGTTTTATTATGATTCCATAATAATAAAATGTAAGTGAATTACTGAACTCAAAACAGGAATGGTCCCTACTATATCCATTTTGTTAGAAATTAATATTCTAGCTAGAAATGAATATTTTTTACAAAATAAAACGTGTTTGTAGCTGCTTTTCTTTTTCTGATGCTGTTACCTTTTTCCTTTGATTTTAGAGACTAGATATTGCTGTGGCCTTCTCTACTTCTTCTCTCTTCTGGGGGACTCAAAGCACTTGGTACTTAGTAACTATACAAAATAGGGGTGGTCCCATTTTAAAGCACAATGGACAGGACTCACTTGTGAGAACCCACAGGTCTGTCCTTCCCTGGACACTGGTCATCCCCATCACAGAACTACCAGGCCTTAATTCTGTAACCAAATTGGCTATTGCTGAGACAATGTAAGAAGAATATCCAGATCAAGTGTGTGACTTTTTGTAGGGTCTTTTGGGATACAGGTAATCTATTTCTTAATCTGGGTGATGGTTACATGAGTATGTTCCTTTTGTAATAATTTAGCAAGCTGGTGTATACTTGTTACTTCTGTCTCTGCATGCACGTTATGCTCCAACTAAAGAGAATGAAAAGAAGAATCTTCTGTTTTACTTAGATAAAACCTTTTGTTGAAACCTAATCTGAAATTTATGCTGACCATGATATGGGGAGGGTAATTAAATTTTTTATTTTGAGAGATCATAGATCCACATGCACTTGTAGGAACCAATACAGAGACATTTCATATTATTTTACCTAGTTTCCCCCAATGGCATCAGCTGCAGAACCATAGTACAATATCACACCCCAATTTTGACATGGTATGGTAAATATACAGAGCTTTCTCATCACCACGGAGGTTCCTCCTGTGTCTGTTTTATAGGCACACCCTGTTTCCTTCCCTTGCCTCCCCTATAATTCTTAGCAAACACAAATCTGTTCTCCATCTCTATCATTTTGTCATTCCAAGTTGTGCAAATGGGATCACATAATATGCAACCTTTCGGGGCTGACTTTTTCCACCCAGCATAATTTTCTAGAAATCCATCCAAGTTGTTGCATCTATCAGTAGTCTGTTTCTTTTTATTACAAAGGAGTACTCCATGGAGTGGATGTAGCACAGTTTGTTAAACCATTCACTCATTGAAAGACATCTGGTTTTCTTCCAGTTTTGACTATTAGGAATAAAGCTATTATAAACATTTGTGGACAGGTTTTGGTATGAATATAGGTTTTAATTTCTCTAGAGTAAATGCCCAAGAATGTGTTTGCTGGGTCAAATGGTGGGTACATGGTGATTTTTTTTTTTTTAAAGAAATTGCTGAACTGTTTTTCAGAGTGGCTGTAACATTTAACATTCCCACCAGCAATGTAGGAGTGATTCCATTTCTTCATGTCCTCACTAGCCTTTCATGGTGTCACTATTTTCTATTTTAGCCACTCTGATAGATATATAGTAATATTTAATTGTGGTTTTAAGTTGCGTTTCCCTAATGGATAATGATGTTGAACATTTTTTCATGTGTTTATATGCCATTTGTATATCCTCCTTGTTGAAATGTCTGCTCTGACATCTTTTGCCCATGTTCTAATTGGATTTTGTAGTTGTTTTTTTTTTTAACTGTTGAGTTTTTAGAGTTCTTTATGTATTCTAGATACTAGCCCTTTGTCAGATAGTTTGTAAATATTTTCTTCTGGCTTGTCCTTCTATCTTGACATAGTCTTTTTTCCAGAGTAAAAGTTCTTAACTTTGATGAAATCCAGTTTATCAGTTTTCCTTTTATGGATCCTACTTTTGGCGTATGTCTCATAATTTTTCACATATCCCTAGGTCCTGAAGACTTTATCCTACAGTTTTTTTCTAAACTTTTTTACTTCTACATTTTACATTTCGGTCCACAATTCATTTTGAGTTAATTTTTGTATAAGTTAGGAGATTTGGGTTGAGATTCATTTTGTTGGTCTAAGAATGTCCAATTGCTCCAGGAAAAATTTGTTGAAAGGCTATCTTTCCTCCACTGAATTGCTTTAACATCTTTATCTAAGCAGTTGGACATATTTGTATAGTCCTGTTTCTGCAGTCTCAGTTTTGATCCATGGATCTATGTATGTGTCTATGCCTCTGCCAATATCATATGGTCAGTCCTGATTACTGTAGTTACATAAATCTTGAAATCTGCTGAATTTTTTCCTCTCACTTTATTCTTTTTCAAAATTGTTTTAGCATTTTCATTCTTTCCCTTTCCATGTAAATATTAGAATAATCTTATCTATATTATTTGAAAAATCTTTGAAAAATCTTGCTGAGATTTTGATAGGAATTATGTTAAACCCTTATAACAGTTTTTGGAAAAGTGACATCAATGCTATCCTGGATCTGGGGTGCCTAGGTGGCTTAGTCAGTTAAGCGCCCAACTCTTGATCTCTACTCAGGTCATGATCTCACAGTTTATGAGTTTGAGCCCCTCGTTGGGCTCTGAGCTGACAGCACAAAGTGTGCTTGAAATTCTCTCTCTCCCTCTCTCTCTCTGCCCCTCCCCCTGCTCTCGCTCTCTCTCTCAAAAATAAATAAACATATGAAAATTATGATGCTAAGTGTTCTAATCCATGAATATGGTATGTCTCTCCATTTATATAGATTTCCTTTCATTTCTTTTATCAGCACATTGTTGTTTTTGACATACAAATCTTATACATGTTTTGTTAGATTTACACCTAATTATTTATTTCTTTTGTTTTGAGAGGTTGTAAATTGTATTGCATATTTTATTTTAAGTGTCTACACACCATCACTAGTATGTGGAGATACAGTTGATTTTTATTTATTATTCTTATAATCTATAATCTTTCTGAATTTATTAATTCTAGGAGTTCTTACAAATTCCTTGGAATTTTCTACATAGACAAACATGTCATCTGAAAATAGGACAGTATTTCACTAGATATAGGATTCTGGGATGAGGGTTCTTTTCTTTCAACACCTGAAGGCATTTTTGGCTTCATGGTTAATAATTAAAATCCATTGTCATTCAAATTGTTTTTTCCCTTATAAGTAAATTGTGTTATTTCTCTCTACCTTCAAGATTTTTTGGAGGGGGTGGGTCTTTAGTTTTCAAAAGTTTAACTATGATGTTCCATGTGTGGATTTCTTTGGGTTTATCCTGGGTCAGGCTTGCTCAGCTTTTTGAATTTGTTGGTTTCTGTCTTTTGGCAAAAATGGGGAATTTTTTTTTTGGTCATTTCATTAAGTGCTTTTTAGTCCTACCTCCCTTTCTTCTACTTCTGTAACTCTGATAACACTTAAGTTAGATATTTTTTTTTATATAATCACACGGGTCCCTAAGCCTCTGTTAATTGTTTTTCAGTCTATTTTCTTTCTTGTTCGGAGTCATAATTTCTATTGTTCTGTTTTCCAGTTTACTGATTCTTTCCCCTATCTCCTAAATTTTGCTGTTGAGGATATCCACTGAGTTTTTATACAGGTCATTATACTTTTCAGTCCTCACATTTCTATTTGTTTTTTTGTATTTCCTATTTCTTTGCTGAGATTTTTTGTTTGTTTGTTTCAAGTGTGGTCATATCTGATTGTTGAAGCATTTTTATGAAGGTTGCTTTAAAATCTTTGCTGGATAATTCTAGCATTTCTGTCATCTCAGTATTGGCAACTATTGGTTGTCTTTTTCTTCAGTTTGACTTCTGATTGAAACCTGGACATTTGGGGTATTAAATTATGAAACAGTGGGATTTTGTTTAAGCCTTCTGTTTTTGATCCATTGCTCCAGTGGGAGAAAAGGAGCATACTACCTTACTACTGCCCTATAGGGACAGAAGTCAATTCTCCATTCAACCTCTGCTGATATCTAAGGGGGGCTCCTTTTTACTGCTGGGTGAGGGTAGAACTTACAGTTGCCAACTGGACCTCCACTGATACCTTCCTGGTGGTGAAGGGTAGGAGAGCTTCATTGCTTCTCCCCACATGGTCTCCATTAGTGTCTCTGCTATCACCATGCAATGGTTAAATCCTTCCTTTCACTAGGCCTCCTTTACAGCACTCCATCTGGAAGAGGAAGGAGTGCATCTCCACTGCCAGGTGTAGGTGGAAGTCTAGCCTCCCCATGTGGTCTCCACTGTCATGATGGCAGACACCTCATTACAGCCTGGCAAGGGTGGAAGACTAAGCTCCCCACTCAGCCTTGAGAAGACATGTTGATAGAGCCATAGTCTTCTGTGGTGTTTGGCTGGAGTAGGGTGGTTATTGTCTAAAAATTTTCTGTCTTGCTTGACAGCCCCTTTTGACTGGAGAGGACATGCTTTTGTTGGGGTTTATATCTGCATCTATGAATGTTCTTGGGTTGACATCTTCTTTAACTCTGAGTGTGGGATATATGAGGTAAAAAGGAAACCCAGAGAATTCACCACTGTGTCATTCCTCAGCTCCCCATATCCCTAAACAGACTGTTGTCTTCTCCTCACATTTGAGTCTTCTTATGTTTGTAATATATATATGACAAAACCTGAACAAAACCCTGCTGTGTATGTATATATATATATATATATATATATATATATATATATATATATACATAGCCTCTATATATATAAACTATATATGGACTATATATATGTCAAAGTGGGCTTTGATTATGATTTTTGAGAAGAAAAAGTGGTATCTGATAGAATGTTTTCTGGAGAGCTTCATGATTTCATTTGAACTCAGACTGATGGCCTCCCTGGATCTTCAATTTTTTTAGTCCTTTTTCACTTGAACCGTCCCCAGCCCCTCTGTTCTCATGCTGAAGAGTCTGCCTGCAACTGTTTCATCCAGTGACAATATCTTACTTTATCTGGAGGATTCTTTCCAGTCCTTGCTGGCCTGAGAACCATACAATCCTGATTCCTATAAGCCCAAGCAAGAAATTTTCCTAGGAAAGGAGTTAACCTATCTATGGTAAAATGAGAAAAATAAAATATATTGAGTTTTTTGTAATGAAAAATAGTTTTTCATTAAAAATGTCATTATGTTCTTCCTACTTTTTAGGTGCTGAATGTTACCATTTAAATAAAATAGTGATAGTGGTCCATTTTTTTGATATCCTTACTTGACTATATATATATATATATATATATATATATATATATATATATATATGTAGGCAATTACATGTTGGTTTGCCCCATATTGATTTTTTCCTTTCCTTTTCTCTTCATTGAAAAGAAATGAGGTCTACTTTACGTATACTGAAGTATACAAATATTAGTGGTACAGTTCATTGAGTTTTGACAAATAAAATGGTAGATTGTATAATGTACACCCCATCACCCAAGAGATTTCCCTCAGCCTGTTTCCATCAATCCCTCCCTTTTGCCCCCAAGGTTCTGACTTTGTCATTACATTTCAGTTTGGCTGCTCTAGAGCCTTATAGGAATGGAAGCAAATAGACTCTCCTTTTGCTCAGCTTGATGTTTATGAGATGTTCAGTAGTTCATTTTTTCCTTTTTTTTCCTGAGTGATATTTCACTGTAGAGATATCTCCCAGCCCCTTCTCTTTCCCAAATGATCTCTCTAGGCCCCTGCTATATCAATCTTGAGCAATTGGCCTTGTTACCTCCAACTGACCTCAGCTGCATCATTCCATGGGTATTAAGGTACAATGTCTTATTTATACTCACTATGGAAAGAAAAAATAACTGAAGACTTTAAGACTTACTTTTAATTTTTTTCTTGCATTAGAAAACAATTAAAAAATTGTTTATTCTTCTGTTGATTGACATTTATGGTATCATGGATCAGTATTATTATGAATAAAATTGTCAGGATCATTTTTATACAAGGTTTTTTTTGACATGTTTTTCATGTCTTTTGGTAAATACTTAGAATGGTTGGTATGGTAGACATTTATTGAACTGTTTAAGAACCATAAACAGTTCTTTTAAAAGTGATTATATCATTTTACATCCCCACTAGTAACATATAAAGGTTCCATTTTTCCACATTCTCATCAACATTTGGTGTTGTCAGTCTTTTAAATTTTAGCTATTTTAGTGGATGCGTAGTAATATCTCATTGTGTATTAATTTTCATTTCCCTAGTATTTAATGGTGTTGGGCACCCTTTCAAGGTGCTTATTGTTTCTTCTTATGTCTTAGTCTTTTGTCCATTTTTAAACTGCGTGTTATTGTTGTTTTAAATATTGAGTTATAAGACGTATACATTCTATGTACAAGTATTTGGAATTTTCCCAGTCTGCGGCCTATTCATTTTCTTAACAGTATCTTTTAAGAAGCTGAAGGTTTTAAGTTCAATGGAAAAAAAAATTGTCAACTTAAATTTTTTTGTCAGTGTGTTTGGGCCTTGTCTAAGAAATCTTTGCTTAACTCAAGTTTGCAAAGATATTCTCTCATGCTTTCTTCTAGAAGCTATGTGATTTTTGCTTTTACATTTTGGTCTATGTCTTATCTCAAATAAATTTCTGAGTATAGTATGAGGTAGGGGTTGAAGTTCGTTATTTTTTATACAGTTATCCAAGTGTTCAGGCAATATTTGTTAAAAAGATTATCCTTTATTAGCACCTGGGTGGTTCAGTCAGTTAAGTGTCCAACTCTTGATTTTGGCTCAGGTCATGATCTTAGAGTTCATGGATTCGAGCCCCGTGTCAGGCTCTGCACTGACAGTGTGGAGCCTGCTCGGGATTCTCTCTCTCCCTCTCTCTCTCTGCCCTTCCCCCACTCGTGCATGCATGCTCTTGCTCTCTCTCTCTCTCTTTCTCAAAATAAATAAACTTAAAAAAAAAAAGATTGTCCTTTATCCATGGATATATTTTGGCTTCTTATTAAGAAAAAATTGATCATGTAAGTGTGGGTTTGTCTCTGGGCTCTCTATTCTATTCCACTGATGTACTTATCTCCTGTTTTGCTAATTCTGTCTTTATTATTATATTAAATTTTATACCAGAAAACGTAAGGCCTTCAGATTTTTTATTCCTTTTCAAAATTGTTTTCGTTATTCTGAAAACTGCCTATTTCCATACATATTTTAGAATTAGCTTGTGAATTTCATGGAATAAAGAAGGGGACAGCTAGGATTTTGATTGTGATTCCATTAAACCTATATATCAGTTTGGGGGGAATTGATGTTTTAACAGTCCATGAACATGGTATGTCTCTTCATTTATTTAATTCTTCCCAACAATGTTTTAGAATTTTCAGTAATAGAGTTCTTGAACAGATTTCATTAAATTTATTACAAAGTGTTTTTTTTTTATTTTTCAAAGCTATTGCAAATTATGTATTTAAAATTTTAATTTTCTATATGTATGTTTCATATTTAGTACACACACAATTAATTCTTGTACATTGCCTTGTATACATAAGCTCACTAACTCACCTAATAGTTCAAGCATTTTATTTGTAGATTCCCTGAGATTTTCTAAGTACTCAATCATGACATCTAAAAATAAAAAGACCTGGGACGCCTGGCTGGCTCAGTCGGTTGGGCGTCCGACTTCGGCTCAGGTCATGATCTTGCGGTCCATGAGTTCGAGACCCACGTCGGGCTCTGTGCTGACAGCTCAGAGCCTGGAGCCTGTTTCAGATTCTGTGTCTCCCTCTCTCTCTCTGACCTTCCCCCATTCATGCTCTGTCTCTCTCTCTCTCTCTCAAAAATGAATAAACGTTAAAAAAAATTTTTTTAATAAATAAATAAATAAAATTAAAAAAAGACTTACTTCTTTCTTTTCAACCTATATGTTTTAAAAAAAATTTTTTTTTTCAACATTTTATTTATTTTTGCGACAGAGAGAGACAGAGCATGAATGGGGGAGGGGCAGAGAGAGAGGGAGACACAGAATCGGAAACAGGCTCCAGGCTCCGAGCCATCAGCCCAGAGCCTGACGCGGGGCTCGAACTCCCGGACCGCGAGATCGTGACCTGGCTGAAGTCGGACGCTTAACCGACTGCGCCACCCAGGCGCCCCCAACCTATATGTTTTATAAAGATCCCACCAAGAGTCAAGTTGAGCAAGGGCTGCTTTAATTAGACCAAGGTCATTGTCCCTAGTCCAATTCCCACACACCCCCCACTCCCATATTGCCTTTTTTGTTCCTGTCAGCAGTTGAGCTGGGAGGATGTTAGACTATAGTCTGGGATATCTTCGATTCTCCATTGGGTTCAACTTCTGGTTGTAACTATGGGATCAAAGTTCTCTTGAATCTTTCTACATTCTAACTAGAAGTACAAGTCCTCCCAAATTTCTTTCAAAGCATCAGGACACAGTGTTTTCAAATTACTGCTTCAGGTCCTGATTATTTTTGAAGTTTTCATGAAATATTAGTTAAAGAAAAAAATGAGGAAGGATTTTTCTCAAATATACCAATCATGCATATGTTCATGTTAAGAAAATAAACTAAATTTTTTGATAGAAAACATGACTTTTGAAATTGTTTGGGTCCATGAAATTCAAAGCTCCAGGACCCACTGCCACAGAATTTCTCCCTAATATCTTGGGTTTTACTGTATGTTCTGGCAGTTTGTGGGGCTTCTGTTTCTTGAAAAAATTTTTGGACTGAAAATTATTCCTTCTTGGGTATGCTTACATTTCTTTGGGTCTGTATTTACAAGGTTGAACTATCAGTTGATTAAACTACTGCATTCTTTTGTCTGAAAAGGTGTAAAGCTAATAGGTGTGAAGCTTTATTATAACCACCTAATTTAATATTCTTTCTAGTTTCACGTAAATGTCTTTGTAGAAAATGCTACCAAGAGCGGCATTGTGGTTACTTTAATTCCATTGCCAATACTTTTATATGGTTTCCTGTATTCTAAAGGGAAAGCTATATGCACTTTTCTTCTTTTAAAACTTTTCCTCTTATGAATCAGTAGCAGTATGAATAAATGTCAGAAGTTCTTATTAAGTGGTTAAAGTTGATGTCTCTGTCTCAGCATTCTTGTTTTAGGTAATGATGATTAAGCAGACTTCATAATGGAAAATGCCAGAGTGTTAAAGAAATCTTTTTTTCTTACTAAGTAAAGAACACATGATAATAGTAATATTTGTAAATACTCGCTTTGTGCCAAACTTGCTTAATCCTTATATTTTAAAGATAAGAAAGGTAATCATGGCTTCGAGGTCACAACATCAGGGTTCAAAAGTCCCACTCCTTTACTGAAATGGGCATTGTCAGTAATATTTAGAAAATACCAGGGTTGTGTACTCTCCAGTTGAAAAACATTGTGATAGGAAGAACATTTTGAAGGTTAATTTGTCTCTCCTCAAAATGAACTCTTGGGTTAGGTGAAATGAGGTATTTTGTTTTTGTTTGTTAAGGGAGGCAATTTCTCCATTCTAACATTTCAGATTATGCTAAATATTTTTATTAGCTGAAGAACTAATCAAATAAAGTATAATTTATACTGATTCAGAGAAAATACTAAGCTGGAGTCCTGATTATTTAATACAACCACAGAATTTCATTTCTTGCTAATGGAACTTGGCTGTAGAGAAAACCATGGGAATGTACATGTTCTTGGGACCAGGAGGCCCAATATGCTAAGCTCTGGCAGGCTTGAGATGCGAGCGGCCAGTAAAAACAAGAGCTGAGCTCTCCTTTCCAGTGGTTGTTGGGTAGAGAGAGTTAGAATCATAGCACGTAGTGTGCTATTATGCCCCCATGTGAGTGTTTCAGGTATGTTTTTCTTGACATTTACCACTAGCCAGGCATTTGGGCTAAGATGGCAAATTAGCTGTTACAGACCTACCACTCTGACCCTTTTCCTACAGAGGCTGGCAATTCTTTAGGAAAGGTGAATGGATGGGAGAGAAGTAAGATCACAGCCTGCCTGTGTGGATTCAGTGAGTTTGGACGTCTCCACAAAAAGTTGTAATAGCTGCAGATTGAATTTTACTTGATTGTGACAGTTTTCATTGACCATTCTGTGACGATCAGCATGTTTCTCTTCTGAAGGGATTTGAATTGTGTTTGGTGACTTATGGTACGGATCGGAGGAGCAGAGAGGGCCTATAGACCTGTGCAGCAGAGTTCATCCAACTTCCTGAAGAAGAATCTGCAGAGCAAGTGGCCCTCCCTTTACAGGAAGAAAATCTGTTTCCTTGAATACCCTTGTGTCTAAGCCCCACTGGCCCGGGCATAGTTTCTGAAGACTTGGAGGCTTATCCTTCTCAGGAAGAGCATCCAGATCATCAGGCTGGCCCTTTTGTATCATGGCAGCTGGCTCTGAAGCCAAGGCCCTCAGCGCCTCCCTCTAGTGGCAAGATCCTAGAGGCCCCCTGGGCTGCCCATTACTGCCCTAGCCCTGTTGGGGAATCTGAGCCAGCGTGGCTGGCCAGACGCACATTCCCCACACTCAGCACATATGGAATATCGATTTTGACTTAGAAAGAACATCAGGGGCCACACGTTTGGACAGGGGCAGAGGCATTTCCTCATGGCAACCCTCTACCCTCCAGAGATGGAAACAGGGGGGGACAGGGGTAAAGATGGAGGCAGAATGGGTAGACGGGGCTGTAGAAGCAGAAAGAAAGCTCTGGATTAAAACCCTGCTTGTGCCAGTTATGAGGTATGTTACTTGGAGCAAAGTTAAATGACATGTTCATGTCCCTTCAGCTAACACAGCAACTATTTCCCGATGGCCGTACTCAGGCAGTCAACCTGTAACCAAGAACAGAAAGCTTGAAAGAGGCTTAATTAAGTTATGGTAGGCCAAGTAAGGGGGAATGGGAAATGTGGTGATTCAGTGAAAGGTAATGAAGAGCGTCAAGTGGAAAGCAAGATAAATTTGCTTGGCCCAAGCAGAAGGGGCAGATTGTGCTTGGGTTGCAGGGGAGGAAACTAGTTGTGGGAACTCCATAAATCAAATTCTATTAAAGGACTCAAGTTCACAATCAAGAATTTTACTTTAAAACTAAACTGAGTAGCAAGCGGAAGTGATTCTGGGCTTTTCAGAAGAAAAATGATCAGATCAAAACAACACTCGAGAAAGGTCATGTTGTGAGGCAAGAATCTGAAGAACTTGGTGAGGGTTTGAATCAGGAGGCTACAAAACAAGAGTGGAAAGGGTTCTCACACCAGATTTTTAGTATAACAACAGAGCAGAGGATTATGGATGACTTTTCCACGGAGGATAACGACAGACAACAAAAATAAGCCAAGCTTGGGCGCCTGGGTGGCGCAGTCGGTTAAGCGTCCGACTTCAGCCAGGTCACGATCTCGCGGTCCGTGAGTTCGAGCCCCGCGTCGGGCTCTGGGCTGATGGCTTGGAGCCTGGAGCCTGTTTCCGATTCTGTGTCTCCCTCTCTCTCTGCCCCTCCCCCGTTCATGCTCTGTCTCTCTCTGTCCCAAAAATAAATAAATGTTGAAAAAAAAAATTTAAAAAAAAAAAAAAAAAAAAAAATAAGCCAAGCTTTCTCTTGTTGAGAGGTTTTAGCAGTGTGCCTGAGGGATGGACGCTGATACTCATTTTATTTCACACTCTTTTTTTTTTTTATTTTTTTTTTATTTTTGGGACAGAGAGAGACAGAGCATGAACGGGGGAGGGGCAGAGAGAGAGGGAGACACAGCATCGGAAACAGGCTCCAGGCTCCGAGCCGTCAGCCCAGAGCCCGACGCGGGGCTCGAACTCCCGGACCGCGAGATCGTGACCTGGCTGAAGTCGGACGCTTAACCGACTGCGCCACCCAGGCGCCCCTTATTTCACACTCTTAACAACCTTCTAGAGAAGGTGGTAGTTACTAAAATGCAGCAATACGTTTTGCTATTGTTTCATTCACACGCACGTGGACACACACACACACACACACACACACACAATCATTATAAAAGCTTTCAGACATATAAAAGGGGCCCAATTCATACAATAAGTAGCATCGTTGTACCTATTCCCTAGCTTGTCACTTCCCGGCTCCCATCACAGCACAAGTGGAACCCACCCACTCGGCTGATGAATGGCATTATGTGTTGATACATGACCTTTCTCAAGAAGGATACTCTTTAAAGCTGTTTCAAACAAGAAGCACCTTACGCATCCTAGAATAAAAAGAGACATCCATTTGGATAGAAGTGGCAAATTATGGGTCCCTATACATGGGCTGGATTTCCACATACTGTCACACTCAGACCCCAAGCTTCCATGTAAATAGACAAATTCATATTGAAACTTATTGGTCTGAGTTTCTCGGGAGACTTTAAAGGCCCTAATGATAGTATTGGGGGGGGGCGGATAAAGCATCAACAACTCTTTTGCTGCCTTTTGCAGTATGGGCTTCACATAATTACCTCACTCTATCCTCCCAACCAATTCTGAGGTCAGACCTCTAACCTACACTTTAAAATTTTTGTCATGTTTATTTATTGATTTTGAGAGAGAGAAAGAGCGCAAGCAGGGGAGGGGCAGAGACAGAGAGAGGGAGAGAAAGAAACCCAAGCAGGCTCTGCACTGTCAGTGCAGAGCCCAATACGGGGCTCCAACCCACAAACCGTGAGATCATGACCTGAGCCGAAATCAAGAGTTGGATGCTTAACCAACTTAGCCACCCAGGAGCCCTTAATCTACCCTTTATAGTAGACAGACTCCCGGCCATGGAGATGAACCCCTGTTGGCCACCTTGTTTAAGAAATCTCTGGGAGTAGGGAAACACTGCAGTCCCATGAACTAAAGTCATAGAGATGTGCTAGTCTACCCCATCATACTAGCTGACTCTGGTTAGGTCTGACCAGGCCCCATCTGTTTCTCTCTTCTAATGGTGCAGGAGAACCTAAACGTTTAGGAGACTTGGAATCTCCAGTTGCAACGATTTTCTGCCTTGCCACCCCCCATCCCTGACACTTTGATGTTACGGAGTATTTTTGTTGGAAGCTCAAGTCCCTCGTAGAGACGGTAAAGGCATGGCAGATGGGTTATATAAGCCAAGTCGTGGTGATTTGCCTTCTATACTGGGTTAGGAAAATGGGGTGGGTGTTGGTGCGCGGTGGGACTTCCACTCTACTATTCAGATTCTCTCCCAGATACCCCACCAACTGGATAGTCATTTGGCTTTATAAACTTCTCTTTTACGACCTGAAATTCTCTTTCAGTTAAGAAAGATATTGTCCTCAGATAATTAAGAGGGTAGAAGTATAACTGAAGATTACCCTCTCCTCCCCACCCCCGTGATGGCAATTTGAATTTTACTTATTTTTATTTTTTTAAATTTTTTTAATGTTTGTTTATTTTTGACAGAGAGAGAGAGAGAGAGAGAGAGAATCAGAGCATGAGTGGGGGGAGGGGCAGAGAGAGAGGGAGACACAGAATTCCAAGCAGGCTCCAGGCTCCGAGCTGTCAGCACAGAACCTGACGTGGGCGCTCGAACCTGTGGACTGCGAGATCATGACCTGAGCCAAAGTTGGACGCTCAACCAACTGAGCCATCCAGGCGCCCCACAATTTGAATTTTAAAAGGAAGATACCTGGGGTGCCTGGGTGGCTCAATCTGTTGTGTCCGACTTTGGCTCAGGTCATGATCTCATGTTCATGGGTTCAAGCCCTGTATCAGGCTCTGTGCTGAGCTTAGAGCCTGGATCCTGCTTCAGATTCTCTCTCTCTCTCTCTCTCTCTCTCTCTCACAAAAATAAACATTAAAAAAATCTTAAAAGGAAGATACCTGTTTTCGTTACCCATTGCCATATAACATATCACCCTAAAACTTAATGGCATAACAAAGCAATTGTTTATTTCTTGCAATTCCATGGGTAGGCAACCTGGGTCGTTCTCTGACTAGCCTTAGGTAGGATCACTCCTGTGGCTGCCATCATCTGAGTTCAAATGGACTAGAAGGTCCTGGATGGCCTCACTCACATATCTGAGAGTGGGCCTCGGCTGCTGACCGAGGGAACTTTGTTCTTCTCCACATGGCCTTGGGCATCCTCCAGCAGGCTAGACCTGCACAGCAAAGTGGTCTCAGGGTCCCAGGAAGCGAGAATGGGCATGCATTGCAAGGCTTCTTGAGGTCTAACCTCTGGAAGTCACACAGTGTCACCTTCTCCACATTCTATTGGTCGAGGTAAGTCACAAGGCAGCCCAGATTCAAGGGATGGAGAAAAAGGTGCTATCCCAGTGCCCACAAGAAAGGGGCTAACTGGGGGCCATTTCAAGCTGAGGTAAGGGATTTGACACAGAGAACAGCAGGAGGTCCCCTGGTGTTGGTAACAGAGGTGGGGGGCATGGGAAGAGGCAGGAAAACCTTCTGCACAGAGTCTTTGGAATAGCTGGGGTGTCATTGGACACCTCATACCTTGAGCATCTATTGTATAATTAACACCAACACAAGGAAAACTGGATTTTGTTTAGAAGGCTATAAAGCGGGAGGGGAAGGAGAAAAAAGAGGTTAGAGTGGGAGAGAGCCAAAGCATAAGAGACTGTTGAGAACTGAGAGCAAACTGAGGGTTGATGGGGGGTGGGAGGGAGGAGAGGGTGGGTGATGGGTATTGAGGAGGGCACCTTTTGGGATGAGCACTGGGTGTTGTATGGAAACCAATTTGACAATAAATTTCATATATAAATAAAAAAAAAAAAAAGAAAAAGAAAAAAGAAGGCTATAAAGCTTAGATACTGCCCATTCTAGACCATCCTAGTCTCCCACCTGGAATAAGGAAAATGCTGGGACAAAGAGGAAGAAAAGAGACAAACTACTGCAACTAGGTAGGGGTGGGAAGGCAAACTCGTTATAAATTTCCCCCTGAAAATCCACATACCAACTTGCCTTCCCACTGTCCCTCGAGTGTTGAGCACTTCCACTTTCTTCAAGGTAAATATTCTCAGATCCCCGTCCCTGGATAGTTCCAGTGGATCTCATGTAATTATTTTTAGAGCAATACTGCCCATGCTACGGGTTCTTTAAAGTTTTTTCTATAAGAATTTGTAACTTGTTCATGCTCTTTTATTTTTAAAGGACAGCTATGCATTGGTGTATTCTCAAAAGCTGGTGAGTTTTCCTTATAAAGGGACGGGTGGGCTTGGGGTGCTTTGACCAGAACAGTTGGGTCCTATACTGGCATAATGGGGAGAAGGGGAGGCTACTATAGGCGCCATTTTTGTGCTTATATTATGGACGTATATATTTGGTAATAAAACTAAACTTTAAAAGTACAGGGGCGCCTGGGTGGCGCAGTCGGTTAAGCGTCCGACTTCCGCCAGGTCACGATCTCGCGGTCCGTGAGTTCGAGCCCCGCGTCAGGCTCTGGGCTGATGGCTCGGAGCCTGGAGCCTGTTTCCGATTCTGTGTCTTCCTCTCTCTCTGCCCCTCCCCCGTTCATGCTCTGTCTCTCTCTGTCCCAAAAAAATAAATAAACGTTAAAAAAAAATAATAATAATAAAAAAAAAAAGTACAGATGTACCTTGTTTTATTGTGTTTCGTGGGTATTGCATTTTATTTTTTTTTTTACAAATTGAAAGTTTGTGCCAACACGATGTTAAGCAAATCTGTTGACGCCATTTTCCCACCAGCATTTTCTCACCTTGTGTCCTTGTATCACATTTTGGTAATTCTTGCAATATTTCAAACTTTTTCATTATTATTTTATTTGTTGTGGTGATCTGTGATGAGTGACTACAAGTAGCTGAAAGCTCAGATGATGGTTAGCATGTTTAGCAACAAAATCTATTTTAATCAACATACATATGTTGTTTTTGAGACATAATGCTATTGCACACTTAACAGACTAAGCTATAGCATGAAACATAATTTTTATATGCGCTGGGAAGCCAAAATATTCCTTCGACTTGCTTTGTTGCAATATTGGCTTTGTATTAGTGGTCTGGAACTGAACCTGCTATATTTCTTTTTTTTTTTAGTATTAAATTTATTGTCAAATTGGTTTCCATACAACACCCAGTGCTCATCCCAACAGGTGCCCTCCTCAATATCCATCACCCACCCCCCCATAAACCCTCAGTTTGTTCTCAGTTTTTAGGAGTCTCTTATGTTTTGGCTTCCTCCCTCTCGAACCAATTTTTTTTTCCTTCCCCTCCCCCATGGTCTTCTGTTAAGTTTCTCAGGATCCACATAGAAGTGAAAACATATTGAACCTCCTATATTTCTAAGGTATGCCTGCCCTTTGCTTAGTCCTAGGGGACTCCCTCGTAATAAAAAAAAAAATACCGTATATATAATAATAAATGCTATATTCGTTACTTAAGTTTATTTTCTATTAAGGAGATCCTATTTGTAAAAAGTCTTTGAAATTCTTCAACATCTCCTTGATCTAGAAGGCCTGTGTCTGCAGTATCCATCACTGAATCTCCAGTGCCCAGCACAATCCATACCACAGGATAGGATTCCAGTATGTACTTAGTAAGGGAAAGGACGATAATAATAATGATCATCCCCACAGGCAGAGGTAAGGGAGTATCTGGAATCGGAGTCAAACTTGTTATATAAGAAGTGATGCCCGATCCTTGGATCTGGACCAATGGGCCTGTTGCGGTCTGCAACAAATGGAGAAAGGGAGAAGGAGGAATATTTTAGACGGCCTCAGAAATTTAGGTTGAACAAAGAATCTTAGCAGTTGACACATGGTCTTCCCCTTCTATAACAGCATTCATCTGTAGAGTTTTATTTGAAGGGGTTGCTCCCTGAACACTTATGAGTGAGAAAACCCTCCTCTTCTCCAACCGTTAGATCCTTTTGTATCACTTTATTCTTATTTTTCAAGTTGTGAAGGGGTGCCTGGGTGGCTCAGTTAAGCGTCCGACTTCGGCTCAGGTCATGATCTCATGGTCCGTGGGTTCGAGCCCCGCGTCGGGCTCCGTGCTGACAGCTCGGAGCCTGGAGCCTGCTTCGGATTCTGTGTCTCCCTCTCTCTGCCCCTCCCCCACTTGGGCTCGCTCTGTCTTTCTCAAAAATAAACACTTAAAAAATGTTTTAAGAGAATAAAGTGGAAATTGAATAGATTGTGGAATTGTGGAATAGTTGTGGAATTGAATAAATCTGCCTCCTGCAATTTCTCTCTCTCAGTGCTTATTCTGTGTCTGGTACTGGCCAGACCAAACCCATACTCTCTTCCGTATAACACTCATTCATATAATTGAATCTCCCCCATTGTCGAATATGTAACAAAAATTGGTTGAGTTTCATAATGCAGACCTAAAGGAAAACTTATCTTGAATAATGACGTTACAATACATAGACGGTTTAAGGACTCCTACACCATCTCACGGTTTTGAGCTGTGTGGTTAAAGACCTTGAGAGTTGACAGATTAGTCAGGGATTTGTCAAGAGTATTAATTACAAACTTTGAAATCTTGGTCAGTGAAAGTTCATCATAGTGCATCTTGCAAATATGATCAAAGTCTTTTCACTACTGATTTTATGATGCTTAACCACAGTGTGTAAAGAATGAAGGTTTTCATTAGAAATTACTGGTGTAATAGAGCACATTTTAAAGGCAGATGTATTGTTAGACTATTAAAATTCATGATCTTCCTCTATCCTACCCCAACCCCTGTTTTGGGGACACCCCCCCTCATTGTCTCTGAACACCTGAAATGGATTTGGGACTGCTGTAAGGGAACTGTGCTCTTTACAGTATTAATGTAGCTCAGTAATGGCCACTGCTGTGAGGGCGGCTACCGTGGGGCTGGTGTAAGTGTTGTTTTTACAACCATAAAAACTTGGGGGCTAACTGTAATTTGGTGAGTGAAAGAAATTTATGGCTGGCTGAAAACTTAAAAAATGGAGGGGTAAATTGTGCAGCTGGTTATGGGAAAGGAAAGCAGACCCTCCGCCTTGTCCTTGTTGAGTTTTAGAAAAACAACCTATTATTTTTGGTAGCTTTTTTTTTTTTTTTTTTTTTTTTGCCCTGGGAATAAAAAGAAAAAAAATGCATTGGCACCTAATCCATGGAAAATGAAATTAAAATACACCCAATGCAGCTCCTCCAAAATCACTAGCTTACATTTCCCCCTCCCGTCTGCCGAGATGTCATATTTGTGTTTTCCAATGGTTATCAGAATACACATGGACATCTGCCAGGTTCCTCGGTGTTCGCCTTAACTGCAGGTCGATTTGCTGCAGTAACCAGGTGTAAGATGCACAGAGATGCCAGTGCTTGGTCTTGGTACCCCCAGTCCCACTGTGCCTGCATTTCGGGAACTATGGCCTGCTGCCAGCCAGGGGTGGGGAGGTGCTAGTCTGGAGAGAACCGGGGCTAGTCTCCAATGGGTTCACCTGTCTGATGCTCTTCCTGTTCAATTGCGTTAGCACGCCAGAGGGGGGCACCCCAGGCACTCCAGAGGTGGAGGGGAGGAAAAGGATGGGGACTGGAGGAGAGGGGAGGGCAGGGCAGCGCAGGCAAGGGGAATGCTGATAAAATTCCCAGACCTTGGTCCTGAGATTCCCATCTAATTTGGAGCCCGCCCCCAACCCTGTATGGAAGAAGTGGACTTCTGCAGGACCAGCTGTCACAGACTTGGGAATTTCTAAGATAAGTCTCGTGACGGTTATTCATTACCAAAGGCCTCTACCCTCCTGGGTCCCTGGAAATCCCAAGGGAAACTAGTTTCCCCAGTGGCTACCTGTGCAGGTGCTTGGGAGTGGGCGCAAAGCCAATGGCACCCCGCGCTGTAAGTGAGCCAACGTCTGATCTGTCACTTTGTGTCATGTTTTGCAGTTACTGGATTTGTGCGACTCGGTGAAGGATGATGCCCTGAGGTGATCTCCGCCTTTAACATTCCACACACCTCCCTCCACGCACCAATCGCCGGAATCACCAATGCGCAGGCGGCCTGGCCCTTCTACCCTGCACCGCCACAACCCCAGGCCCGAGAAGGGGCGCGCTCTCAGCGGCCCAAGCTGGGAGCCAAGTTATAGCGGGCGTGGCGGGAAGGGTGGTGGCTCGCTCGCAGTTGCCAAGACACTAGCTTCTCTGACGCCTGGAGCTGGGGCCGAGGCCGGCCTGGCACGCGCTAGGCCCTCGGGGATTTTCGGTCGCAGAGAGAGGTTCCCACCGAGGCTGGCGCGGTTCGCGATGGGCTGTTGGGAAAGGGAGCCAGGCGGCAGCCCCGGAACACGGATCTGTATCACGTAACCCGGCCGCGCCCAGCCGCAACCTCTCCCAGCTTAGGCGCCTGATCCCCCCTACACAGTGGGTTCCCCTGCGAACACGCCCCACACCCAGGTGTCGCCAAAGGTCTCCTGCTGTCAGCGGTGATTGAGAGTTACAGTGATTTTTGGAAAACGCATTGGTGCTGCGTGGGGGGAAAAATCAAAGCATAAAAATCAAACACTCGTGGGCAAAGTTCAGCTCAGCAAATGATGCTTTTCTAGTGAATCAGATCCCCCTTGGAGTCTTCGAGGAAACGCACGGATGTGGAAAGGGGAGCGTGTGTGCCTGGAGTTTTGCTCTCCGCAGAGCGCGAACTCCGGCTCGTCCTCTCTGGCAGGCGGCTTCCGGACCGTAAGACAACGAGCGGAAAATATTTTTACCATATGAAATTGTAATCTGTTCTTTAGAGGAGCATAGATACAAAGTTTAATAAAGACATTAAGCGATGGGAAGGCGCTCCGGCTACTTCCGAGGATGGGGAGGCGGGCTAGGGCCGTACATTTCAGTTAAGTCGATTTCGGAACTCGGAGACACCACGCCGGCAACGCCTGTGGTCTGGGCAAGGGCTGTAGATTTCCTATCTCATTTTTCAGATCATTGCCCCACTTCATTCTTGCTCCTTTCTCTCATTCCAAGCCATCCTCCTTACTCCCTCTCCTCCTCTCCTGGCGGAGGCAGGAGTGGGCATAGCTCTGCTTGTGTCTGCGAGGGCGACATCCAGGACCGGACCGGAGCAGAGAGCCCACCTGCTCTTCCCACACCGTCCCTTTCCAGAGGACCTCCGGCCCCTGTGGGAGAGGGCGGGAAGAGCGCGGGGTGTTCTGCCAAAGCTCCCCAGCACAGTCTGGGCTGCATGAACAGCAGACTCCGAGACGACCTCCTCTTCGTGTCCCAAATAAGTGCGCTTAACCATTTGCTTTCCCTGATGCCTTTTTTTGGTGTGTGTGTGTGTGTGTGTGTGTGTGTGTGTGTGTGTGTGTGTGTTTTATTTTTTGTTGTTGTTGTTTTAAAGTGTTCACAGGGTCGCTAAAGCAGACGACGCGGGGGCGGCGGAGCTGCACAGAAGCAGATGACAACCACTACGGCTTCTGCGTGGTTCTTTTCCTGTCCCCGTCTGCGTCGCCCAACCCCACGGAGAGCTCGGAGCACTAGGTCGGGTTTGGGGCTCCCAGCGGGCACAGGAGTTCTGTTATTTTCCCCGGGGTGCTACTACACCGGGCGGCTAAGGCTCAGAGATCACCCGTGGCCGCCACCTGAGGTCGAAGGCAGCAGCTCCAAGCCACGGTCAGGGTAGACATCTGGCCTCTGCGTCCACTTCGCCGCGTGCACGCCCTCGTCCTCTCCCTCTTGCGACGAAATCCCGAGGCAGAACCGGCCATGGGTCCTTGAGTCCATCCGGGAACCCCTGGCCTCACACACTTCGCTCAGGATTCGCGGGAGGATGTGCTGAGAAGACTTTAACCAGGGGCTGTGCTGTCTCGCTGACGTTCCATGTCTGCTTATGCAGCATAAAACTGACCGAGGTGGCCAGCAGCGGGACAAACGCCTCGCTGACTTGCTCCTCTGCAACTGAGGACCCTTACTTCTTCATTCTGGGGGGGGGGGCGCGGGGTGGGGAGATTAGGTGATCCTTAAATTGAGTTTTTTTATTCCGTCTAACCGGGTCTCCCCCGTGGCAGGATGTTCCATCTCCCGACCGACCTTGCCCCTACTCCCCGGCCACGGCTGTCTCCTGGCTGTCTCCTAGCGGTGAGGGGTAACGGTGAGAACTCATAACCCACATTAGGAAAACAGATATGGGGGTGCGGACCCAGAGGTGTACCGTCCCCCCCAGCAGAAGTGGGAGTGGGGCCGCGGGCACCAAGGAGGAAGGGGATAGGAGCGCGCAGGGAAAAGGGGTGTGTGGGGGGGGAGTACTTCGCTCTCTACACCGCTCACCATGCGCGTCGCCTTCCTTGGCCTCACCGCGCCTCCCGGGCGTCTCTCTGAGAGCCCCACCAGTCTCTAGGATCCTAACTCCCCGAGCAGAGTTACCATCCTCTCCCCCACCTGAAGGCCGAGATTCTTCTGGGCCTTTTTTTTTTTTTTCTTAAAAGGATTTTTTTTTTTTCGAGTTCTTTTTTCATTTCCCTATTTTACCTGCTCTGCGCTCAGCCCCTTCTCGCTTCGGGGCTACGGAACAGACGCCTCCGGGGATCAGCTCCTGGCCTCTTTCTTCACTCGCCCCGCCAAGGGCTCTGCCTCTTATCGGAGGTTCCGCGCGGGAGACAGGCTAGGTGTCCCTGCCAGATGGCAAGAGGAGGGAGCCTAAGACAATCACGTGAGGCGAGAGCGAGGAAGGTGAGCAGCCCTGCAGATCGTGGTCTCTCCCAGCACCCCAGACTCTGAGTGAGGAGAGCTTTGAGACCCTCTGCTCAACCTTGGACCTGCGTGTTCTCGGGTCAACCCAGTCCCCGCGTCTGCCCCAAAGAGGCTGAGAGAGAAATTCCTGCAGCCCATCAAGGGCTCGGGGGCGCCTCCTGAGGCCTTCGGCTGGCGGCAGCGGCCCAGCCCGCTTCTGCGTGCCCGGAGCGCCCCCTCTGTTCCAAGCGCACGTCTTGGCCTTTGCTGGATGGGGGAAAGGCAAGGGTACACTTTGGAGGGAGGGGGATGGGTGCGCACAAGCCACCAGCAGCCCTAGTCGCTCCAGTAAACACGCCCCGCCGGGGCAGGGCGGGCAGCGCGCGCAGGGGAACCCGGCGGGGCCACCCCCGCCTTTACCTGTCGGAGCCTGAAAGCGCCAGCGGCTGCTGCGCGGCGGGGGCGGGGCTTGCCAGCCCGCGCGCCGGGGCGGGACCCAGCGGGGGCGGAGCTCACAGTGATTGGGTGCGGGCGCGGGGCCACCAGCCAGAGCCGAGCTGCAGGGCTGTGCAGGTTTCACTTCGCTCCGCGCAGCCTCCAGGTTCTCATCTTGTAAGAGCGCTCCGTCTCGCGTCGCCGCCGCCACCACTGCCACCGGATTCTTGAAGTCGCTCTGCGCGCCCCAGCCCAACTGCGGCCAGCATCGCCGCGGGCTGCTCGCTTTGCCCCGCTCCCGCCGCCACCCCCTCGGCGTCCTTTCCCTGGCCCTCGTCCCCCCAATGTCTGACTCTGACTCTCGGACTGAGAAACGCAAGGTAAATACCTCCGAATCCCCGGGAGCGGGCCGGGTGCCGACGGAACACAAACACCGGAGTCAGATCGGCTCCACCTCCTGCTCCCTTCCCGAGCACGTGCAGGCAGAGATGCACGTACCCGTCCCACTTGTCGCTGGGCGGGAGGCGGCGATCAGGCGGGTCGGGTTCCCTTCCCCTGCAGGTCCAGTTTGGTGAGGGGTCATCCGTGGAAAGGCTACGGGCACTTGGCCGAAGTACGGCTCGGGCCGGGATTCCGCGCGAGGGAGTGGTGAAGCTTCTCAGGGCCGGCTGGGAAGGCAGCGCGTGCTCTCCGCTCTGTCCTGGGAGCTGGGGCCCCGCTCCACGACACTGGGCTGCGGCAGCCGGCCAGAGCCTCGCGGCCGGCTCCCGGAGACCCCCGAGTAGCGGCTGCGCGGTACGAGCTGGTCTGGAGCCTTGACTTTTCTCGGGTGCTTGGGCCCGTTGCGGAGGATTTGCGGAACTGAGGTGGTTATTGAACTGACGGGACTCGGCTTTTCCTTGTACCCATTCAGGCCGAGGTTTCAGGGCAGCTACTGCGTTCGTTCTCTCGGACGTGTCTGGGAGCCCTGCCCGGTCTGCGAGTGCGCTGCAGACGATACCAGCCGCACCATCCATAGACAGCGGGAGACCGAGGGCTTCCTCCGACTGCCGCGGCCACGCAGTGGACGAGCCTCGAGCAGCAGAACCTGCTGCATCCGGGGGCCGGACTGTCGTAGAGACCCGGGCACCGCGACTCACTTGCTGTGCTGGCTGGCGGTGCGGTGCCCTCGAAGGCCTGTTACTCGGTGCTGGTGCTGGTGCTGGTGCTGGTAGTGGAAGACCCGCGGGACGCTGGGAATGGGGGTGTGGATACGATCGCTGTCTTCAGTGGCCACGGGTGCGCGCAGATATGCGTGCCAGTGGCCGTGGTGATCGCTTAGATTTGGAGCGTGTCCGCGGCGCACCGGGAGAAAAAGGGAGGAAGTTGGAGGAGGGTCGGTGCTGCAGCTAGGGAGGGGGCGGCCTTTGGGGTCTTCAGCCCAGCCGGCCTGGGCGGGGTCGGCGGCCCGCAGCAAGGACTAGGGGCTGAGAACGGCCCTGCGGGTGTGGAGAGAGCGAGGCTCCTGCTTTGTCTCCAGGTGACCGGCTGCTTGGGGTGGCGGGAGCTGCGGAGGCTCGAGCGGCGTCCGGACGGTCACAGAGGCGGGGGGCGGGCTGGGGAAGCCTGGACAGCTCCGGGCCCCGAGACTCCCGCCGCCGCCGCCGCCGCCGCCGCCGCCACCACCGCCGCCGCCGCCACCGCCGCCGCAGCCGGGGCCGCCTTCGGAGGCGAGTTTGTCAACAATCGCCTCGCCTTTGGCGGCCTGACCCGTAGGCGCCGCCCCCGCCGGCGGCGGCTATTGGCTGCGGCGCAGAGCGACCGCGCGCGAGCCAATTGGGAGCTCGGGCACCCGGCGCCAGCGGCGCGGGGAGGTCGGCGGTGCCGGCGGCGGCGGGCGCAGTGCGCGAGGGGAGGAGCGGGAGGAGGCGGAGGATGTTCCCGGCGGCGGCGGCGGCGGCCGGGGCAGCGCGGGCCAGAAGCGCGGCGCGCGGAGCCCTCGCCTGCCCGGCGGAGCGCGGCGGCGGGTGGACGGCCAGTGGTCGGGTCTGCGCTGCCCCGGGGGCTCTGAACGCGAGTTCTAGGCTTTGTCTCCCGCGCTACCTTCGTGCTGACGGTCAGGGGGCTCCGGGTCGGCGAAGGGCGCGGGCAGGACGCCGCGCGGCCCGGGCTCGGACGCGACGCTCGGAAGGGAAGGGGCGGACGTGAGTTTCGGCCCGATTGCCTTCGCAGAGGAGGGTCAATGGGGTGAAGGAGGCGCGCGCTCCGGTGTCGCCTAGCGTGTAGAGTAACTTGGGGAGTTTGCAGGGGGCGCCCGGGGACGGCTTTGGGGGACTCCCCCCCCCCCCATTTGGAGGTGTTCACCTCTTAGTGTGGGTGCGTTCGGGAGAAGTTCTGTCGAGTTCGGGGCGGCGCGCTACCCCCTGCGGGAGGAGGGGCGCGCGGGCTGGGAGCGGGAGGGACCGCGGGCGGGGAGCGCCCGACCCGGGCCGAGCCGCGCTCGCTCGGAGTTACAAACTCTATTGTGACGCACTTACTACGACTGACGGCCCTTGCCAAACCTTCCCCAGACTTGCTGCCCTCAGCACTTTCGGCAGAACAATGGGGCCGGAGCGGGGAACGCGGCCAGCCGCCTGCAAATCGCTGCATCTGCGCCCGCTCCTGTGCTCCAGCGCGGTATCTGATCCCGGGAAATCAGAGCCCGCTGGGAGTTTCCGACTTCTTCAAGTCGGCCCTGAGCAAAGAGCACGTGTGAATAGACTTAACGCGAGCTGCTTCTCCTAAAACTTGTGTGCGTGTCCGTGTGCGTTAGAGCACCGGTCACACGTTGACGATGCAATTGTATTTTGCTTGGTGGCAGGAAGTTTAGTCCCACCCCCTCCCCTCCCCCCACCTCGCAAAGAGAGAGATAACTTTTGTTATTTTAGGTGTTATTTTTATTCTTACCTGGAAGATTGTCAGAAAAATAGACCAACTGACGACTTAACGTTAAAGCATTCGCTCTTCTAGAAATGTTGAAGGAGTCCGTGAAAGTTAGCTACATTTAGTTACTTGTTACAGTTACTGTTTTGCTTAAGATAATCTTAGTTTTTATTTTACTTGCAGAAAAAAAGACCAAATGGCAAAGCAACCTTCAGATGTAAGTTCTGAGTGTGACAGAGAAGGTGGACAATTGCAGCCTGCTGAGAGGCCTCCTCAGCTCAGGCCTGGGGCCCCTACCTCTCTACAGACAGAGCAGCAAGGTAATCCTGAAGGCGAAGGGGACCGCTGCCCCCAAGGCAGCCCTCAGGGCCCGCTGGCCCCACCAGCCAGCCCCGGGCCTTTTGCTACCAGATCCCCGCTTTTCATCTTTGTCAGAAGATCCTCCCTGCTGTCTCGATCCTCCAGTGGGTATTTCTCTTTTGACACAGACAGGAGCCCGGCACCCATGAGTTGTGACAAATCAACACAAACCCCAAGTCCTCCTTGCCAGGCCTTCAACCATTATCTCAGTGCAATGGGTAAGCAATACCCGGGTAAGAGGTAGTTAACGTGTGGTTGTTTGACTGTGTAAAGGCTGTGTGTAACATTTACATTAACCCCCCTTTTAGAAACCCCTTTTACTGACTTATTCCATGTTTTGGCAGGAGGGGAGGATGTGTCAAATAAGACATCAAGCCAACATTGATTTTAAATCAGGTTTTGTAGCAGCAGTAAAATACCCCCAGGATCTGCCTGTTGAGCAGTAAAGCCGGAATCCCTGTTCCTGCCTTCACTGAAGTGTAGGTGTTGTTGTAACCACTAAGACTCACTTATTAATGACCCTGTGCTTGAAGGGGACTCAGTCAGCTACAGCAAATAGCTTAAAAACATGGCTAAATGTATGGAGGGAAACGAGACAAGTTAACCATTTTCAACAAGGACGCTTTAAAAAACCGACCTTGTTTGTAAAGGCAGTACCAACATAGAACCATGGAAATGGTTTGTTTTCTACTCACATTTCTCTTTGGGCTAATTTTGTTTGCTCAGGGGTTTTAGGTATAGCACTAATAAGATTAGATTGTGGGTTTTTATTTCAGGGATTAAACAGTGTTTTGGGGTCTGAACCAGGAGTGGCAAACATAAATGCCCAGGAAAACCTGACCATATAATCACAGAGGGAACTGACCTTGTGGGAACTAACTATGGGAAATCAGGGAGCATTTGCACTTTTTACGTTAGAACTGCCCCCAACTGTGTCTGTGTGGGTGTGTGGTCTGAAAGTAGTAGTTGTTTTCCTATTGTATAGTGCAAGATAACCCAGGAATGTAGATTTTGATGCCAAATATCCTGATGTTTAGACATTGGCAATTAATTTAGAACTTTGAAAGCACTGTGCAAGCCAGATAAAACATCTGCAGGCTAGATTTGACCCTTGAGTCCCCAGCATGTGACTTTGAGCATGTTTGCTTCTGGCAACCTTGGTAAGGGAGTAAGTCTGTGTTGATTCAAGTCACTCTTCCCCACTGATGGAAAAGGTTCATGTCTTGATAAGGATTCACCAAAATCTTGCTTCCCATTTGGACAGATTAGCCTTTCCTGGATTAATGAAATATAAGCAAGTTGGCAGCATTATTCCTGAAGGATCCGGTATATACAGACTGTTAGAATGTAGATCACATTTTTGCCAGAAGCTAACTAAACAGTCATCAGGCTAGACATCTGATTGCTGGAACACAATGGCAAATTTGCATTTACAGATAGAATGGGGCTGTGCCTCCTAATCTTCAGATGGGGAAACCATGCAGGTCTGTCCCCATGTTACGGAATTAGAGCCTCAGAAGGTTGGTCACTTGTCAGATTGGGCACACGTGGGAAATGGCAAGCAGAGACGGCAAAAACATTGGTAACTGTGCATATTGGCTAGGTGTCTCCCGCTGCAAACTGAGATCTACTTCATTAGGATCCCTCCTTAAGAAAAGGAGCTAGAAGTTTTATTGCTGCTACTTACTTCTCCTACTACTGTCCTGAACTCATTTAAAGCTTAGAAGTTCTCGGTGCTTGGGAATGTTTCTCTGCCCATGAAAGTGAGTTTATGAACCTGTAGCATTCTTGCTCACTGAATGAGTGAATAGGGCTTAATGGTGTGTAGTTTTAAAAACCTATGTATTTTAAGGATCCTTTGGAAGCCTTAGTTTTTCCCTGCAGACCTATGAATCCGCCTCTACAGGTGGTGGCTTGATGCATAGATAGAGTTTATCTTACCTTGTGAACCAGAAATAGTGGGTGAGATAATGTATTTTTTTTTTTTTTTTTTTAGTATGTATGGTAACATACTGTTTAGCGAGATTATAAGGTAAGTCCTGTTACTCCAGATGACAGATGTAAAGCTTTAGAGATCACAGTCTAAGTTATTAAAGACAGTTATGTTTATACCTGTGAAGTCAAGTCATGGATCCTGAGGTGTAATTTCATAGCACTAACTACATTCCGGTAGATTGGCATGATAACCGAGAGTTTAATGCAAGGAGTAAATGATAAGTTATAAGGAGTTTGTCTGAAGTTAGTGCATCAAGGTAAGTTTTCAGTATTTAGTTCTGGGGAGATCTGTTTGCTGGGGTGGGGGATGAGTGGGGGACTGGAGAGGACTTAGATAGATAGGAGTTTTATTAACTGCAGAATAAAATTGACAGCCTTTGTAGTCTATAACTTTTTTTCATGGTTATTCTTCTAATAGTCCAGTGCCTAAAGACCCCTGAAATCTGCTGAGTTGATAAAATTGGGTTCTGTTCTCTTTGTAGTCATGTTTAGTGTTCCTTACTCAACCATGTCCGTTAAGATCTTCAATGAAGCTTTTGATAATTTATTGCAAAACGCAATTTTTTTCTTTTTCACAAAGAAGTCTTTATGATTGGTTTTCCCCAGGGCAACACAAATGTGAGGTTATAGAGAGGTTCTCCTCTGCCAGGGGCTCCTGCTCCTTCACCCACAAAATAGTTTCTGCTCCTCGAGTGGGGAAAGGAAGCAGCGGATCTGGTAGTTCTGCTCCTGCATCTTTGTTCTGATGAGAAAGTTTATTCTTGTCTGGGATGTGCAGCAAGTAGATGTTTTGTTTATTCTAGAAATGCTTTCCTATTTTTCTCGATATCCCCAATTTTTCTGGAGGTCTTTAAAAAATACTCTATTTTTCCATGAGGAGAGAGAGAGGGTTCTTTTTTCTTCTTTCCTTTTTTTTTTTTGTTTGCTTTCACCAATCAAATTGTAGTCTCCTTACATCCTGGGTCAATTAACTTAACAAATGAGCTCTTAGTGGATAACCGATTATTCTGCCCACAATCGTTGACAGAGGTATGGGTTTCTGAGTGCCTTTGCTAGTGAGTGTGCGTATGCCATGTGCGTTTTTAATACAAATTGTGTACTGTTTTCTGCACAAGTTTGTACTTTGAAGGTGTAGTTACTGCTGGTGGAGGTAAGAGTTAAGAAAGGTCAGGATGTGCCAGTGAATATTGTGAACAGGGTGAAAGCTCCGTAATTAACAACTTCCGGGTGTCAAATGACTTAACCTTTATATTCTCTGGAACATCAGAATTCATAGGTAGGGGTTAATCGTGTTCTTGGTATTCCTCCACATGATGTGCCTAGTCCTCTTGCACCTGGCAGTTATCTGGCAGATTGTGAGCCCTCCGAGGAGAGGCATGATGTCCTGCAGATCGTAATGAGGGCCTGACAAAGAGGACATGCCCAGGAGATGTTCAGAGTTTGGAGTTTTGCCCATCAGCCTTTCCATAGAGCTACCTGAAGACAAATAAGATTTCAAAAAAAGTCTAGCAGCTGGAAAAAGACCCTGTGTGTCTCCCCTACCCCGCCAAATATTTTGAGTTATTTGGCTCTAACTATAAGGTTTATTATGTGGGGGTGACAGGTGAGGTCTGGCTCAGTGGGGAAGCCACAGCTTCCCACAGCGGAGTACTGAGCACTTAAGATGCAACTAGTCCAGATTGAGATGTGCTTGTTCCTGTCAGTTCACACTGGAGTTTGAAAACTTCGTGGTGCATAAGAAAGAATATAAAATATCTCAGCCGTGTTCATATGAATGACATGTTGAGATATTTTTAATATACTGGGTTAAATTAAAAACGTGGGTTTGTAAATTTTTTTAGATATTTATTTTCGAGAGAGAGAGGGTGTGAGCAGGGCAGGGGCAGACAGAGGGAGACACAGAAACCAAAGCAGGCTCCAGGCTCTGAGCTGTCAGCACAGAGCCCGATGTGGGGCTGGAACCCACGAACCTCAAGATCAAAACTGAGCCGAGGTCAGACGCTTCATCGACTAAGCCACCCAGGCGCCCCACCTTCACCTTTCCTAAGTGTGCGGTTAGTAGCGTTCAGCGTATTGACATAGTTGTGTAACCCACTCCCAGGACTTTCTCATCTTGTAGAACTGAAACTGTACCCATTAACTGTCGGTTCCCCACTTCCTCTCCTCCCAGCTCCTGGCAACCTTCGTTTTATCGGTGTCTATGATTTGGACTGTTGTAGATGTTTCATATAAGTGGGATTATACAGTATTGATCTTTTCATGACTGGTTTATTTCACTTAGCATAACGTCCTCAAGGTTATTCATCATTGCTAGACCTTCCTTCCTTTTTAGGGCTGAATAATAGTCCATTGTATTTATGCAACATACTTGATTAATTCATTCATCTGTCATCGGACACTTGGGTTGCTTCCGTCTCTTGGCTGTTATGAATAATGCTGCTTTGAATATGGGTATGCAGATATCTCATAGATTATACTTTGGATTCTTTTTGATATGTGCAACCATCTCTTCAAAACCATGTTTTTGATTCTTTTGCATATATACCCAGAAGTGGGATTGTTGGGTCGTATGGGAGTTCTATTTTTAATTTTTTGAGGAACCTCCACCGTGTTTTCCACAGTGGTCACACCATTTGATATTCCCACCAATGGCCTACAAGGGTTCCAGTTTCTCCGCTTCCTTGCCAACATTTGAATATTTGTTTTCCTTTTTTTTTTTTTTCCCAGTAGGAACCATCCATTCGCGGTGATATCTCATTGTAGGTTTTGGTTTTTGTTTCCCTGATGATAAGTGACGTTGAGCATCTTTTCATAATGCTTGTTGGCTTTTAAATAAAATATATTTTTTATATGAATTTTATCTGTTTGTCTTTACTTTTTGAAAGTGTTTCTTCGAGAACAATGTCACATTAGCTCTGTGGCTAGCATTCTGTCTTACCTGGGTGGGCTGCTTTGCAGATGGAGGAGGTAAAGTGCAAGAATTTTTTTTTTTTTCTTCACTAGTTCCAAATGAAGTTTAGTGACTAATGGCTGTGTAGACAGTTCTAAATTTTATATCTTTTTAAAAAAAAAACACTTTTTAAGATCATTACAGATTTACATGCAATTGGAAGAAATCCTACAGAGATCCTGGGGCGCCCAGCTGGTTCAGTTTGAAGAGCGTGAAACATGGATCTTGGGGTCGTGGGTTCGAACCCCATGTTGGGTGTGGAGATTGCTTAAAAATAAAACCTTTTAAAAAAGAAAAAAGTAAAGAAATAACAACAGAGATCGTCTATGCCCTTTGCCTAGTTTCTGCCAGTGGCAACATCGTGCATACTAGTACAATATCACAGCCTGGAAGGGACGTGGATAGACTCCGGCTACCTTACTCACGTTTCCCCAGTTCCACATGTACTCCATGTTGTTTGTGCGTGTGAGTGTGTGTTACTACTCTGCGATTTTATCCGATGTGGAGGTTTGTGTGATGGCCGCTACCGTCAGGATACAGACAGAAGAGTTCTAGCCCAAGCGTTCCTCATACTACCTTTTGAAAGCCACAGCCACTTCCCTTCTCCCCAACGCCTAACAACCACTACTCTAGTCTCCATGGCTCTACTTCTGTCACAGGCGACCTTTTGAGATTAGCTTTTTTGCCCAGCGTAATTCCATTGAGATCTACCCAGGATGTTGTATAAATCAATAATCGCTTGGTTTTGATTGCTGAGCAGCATTCCACAGTATGATGTAGCACGGTGCATTGACCTGTTGAAGGACATTGGAGTTGTTTGCAAGTCACGGTAGGGACTTGGGGAGGGTCACAGCCCGCACTGCGTGTCGTGCGTTATCCCCGGTACGTCTTCGGCAGCTGCCAGTTGAAGACCAAGGGCACAGGCTTCCTTCAGGTGACTGGCCATGACGCTGTACCATGGCAACAAACTGCCACTGTGGACAGTTCCCTATGGGTTTTTGCGTGTACATGAGTTTCCGTTCCCAGAAGTGCAGTTGGTGGAACACATAGCGGTTTAGTTTTTTAAGACACTGCGCAGCTGTTTGCCGAAACGGCACTGCCGTTTCGTGTCCCCGTCAGCAATGTATGAGGGATCCGGTTCTTCTAGATCTTAGCTAGAATTTGGTGTCATCACTATTTGTTTTAGCCATCCTGACACATGCCTCATTATTGTAATTTGCATCTCCCTCCTGGCTAATGATGTTGAATATATTTTCATGTGTCCCTTTGCATATGTACGCCTTCTTCCGTGAAGTGGCTGTTTCTGTCTTTTGCTCATTTTCTAATTGGATTGTTGGGGTGTTTTACTCCTTCACTCTTTTTGAGAGCTCAGACCCATCCTAGATTCCAGTCAGGTTTGGGATTTGCAGATAGTTTCTCCCAGTCCCAGGTCCCAAGAGTTTTGCTTAGTTGTTTTTGTTTTTTGTTTGTTTTGCCAAAACTTTTATGGTTTGACATTTTACATTTGGATCTATGATTCATGTTCATTGAGTTTAAGGTCTGAGATGTAGATCGATGTTTATTCGTTTGGATTATAGGTACCTGGTTGCTCCTGCACCATTTATGAAAATTGTTACCCTTTTTCCACCTACCGTTAACCCTTGAACCCCTCAAGGTGAGGGGCGTCAGCCCTCTGCACAGTCAAAAATCCATGCATAACTTTTGACTCCCCCCAGACTTGACTACTGTTAGGCTACTGATAGCCTGCTTTTCACTGGAAGCCTTAGCAATAACACAAAACTGTCGATGAACGCATATTTTGTATGTTACACGTATTGAATACTCAGTTCTTACAGTAAGCTAGAGGAAAGAAAACGTTACTGAGAAAATCATAAGGAAGAGGAAATCCATTGACAGTACTATACCACATTTATTGAAAAAAATTCACCTATTAGTAGACCTGGTTGTTTAAGGGTCAACTATAATTGGCTGTGCACCTTTCTTAAAAATTAGTGTGTTTTTGTGACTCTATTTCTGGGTTCTCTTTTGTGTTCCATCGAACTGTGTGTCTGTCCCTCCGCCAATACCACACTTTCATTACTCTAGTCACATACGAGGCCACAGTAATGGATAGAGTGATTCCTCAGATTTTATTCTTTCTTTTTTTTTTTTTTTTTTTTTCTAAAATTGTTTTAGGTAGGTCCTGTGCCGTTTCATCTGTATTTTTGAATAAGCTTATCATTGCCTACAAAAACCCTGCTGGGGTTTCAATAGGAATTGTGTTAAACTTAACAGATCAGTTTGGGGGAGAATTTGCGCCTTCACTATGTTGAGTCTTCCGATCCATAAACAGATGTCTCTTCAAGTTTTTAGGTCTATGGGTTTTGTAATTTTCAGCATACAGATCTCATACATGTTTTCTTAGATTTCATTTCCTTGGGAGCAATTATTAATGGTGTTATGTTTTTAAACTTACTTTCTAAACATTCGTTTTTAATAAATAGAAATGCCATTCATATTTGTGTGTTCTTGGATCTTGGAGCTTTGCTGAACTCCGTAATTTCTTGTAAATTTCTTGGGCGTCCTATGTAGACAGTCTTGTTATCTGCAAATAGGAAGTTTTATTTCTTCCTTTTTGATCTGTGTGCATTTTCTTTCTTTTTCTTGCTCTATTACAGTGGCTAGAACTTCTAGTGCTCTGTTGAATGAGAGCAGACATACTTGCCTTATCCCCAGTGTTAGAGGGAAAGCTTTCAGTCTTTAACCAATGAGTGTGTTATTAACTGCAGCTGTTTTGTTTTTTATTTTTTTGTTTTTTTTGTTTTCAACGTTTATTTATTTTGGGGACAGAGAGAGACAGAGCATGAATGGGGGAGGGGCAGAGAGAGAGGGAGACACAGAATCGGAAACAGGCTCCAGGCTCTGAGCCATCAGCCCAGAGCCCGACGCGGGGCTCGAACTCACGGACCGCGAGATCGTGACCTGGCTGAAGTCGGACGCCCAACCGACTGCGCCACCCAGGCGCCCCTTGTTTTGTAGATGTTCTTTAAAAAGATGAAGAAGTTTCTCTTTATTTCTGAATTGCTGACAGTTTTTAGCATGAATGGAATAGGTATTAGATTTTATAAAATTTTTATTCTGCATCAATTGATGTGAATTTGTGAGTTTACTTATTTTAATCTGTTGATGTGGTGAGTTACATTGATTTTCAGTGTTAATCTACCTTACTTGCCTGGGATAAGTCCTTCTTGGTCAGGGTATAGTTCTTTTCATACATTGCTGCACTGGATTGAATTTGCTGGTACTTTGCACCTAAGTTCCTGAGAACTGTTCACCTGTTGTTTTCTCTTCAGACTGTTCTTGTTTTGATCAAGGCCTTTACAGTGTTTTGGGAATGTTCCCTTCTTCTCACTTTTCCAGAAGAGATTGTGTAAGATTCGTATTAATTCTTCAAATGTTTCGGTAGAGTTCTCTAATGACAACATGTAGACCTGAAGATTTCTTTCTTGCTGAGGAGGGGAGAGGGTGTCTTTAAATTACAAATTCAGTTTTTTAGTGTTTGTAGGACTCTTCAGGTTGTCTCTTTCATCTTGGTTGAATTTCAGTAGTTTGTGATTTCAAGGGCTTGGTCCATTGCTTGTAAGTTGTTGAATGTTGGGTATTTAAAGTGTTTATGTTGTTCTCTTATTATCTTTAGTGGGTGCAGGATCTGTTGTGATAGCCCATTTCATTCTTGATATTGGTGATTTAGGTTTTCCTATTTTTTTAACCTTATCAGTCTTTCTGGAGGTTTATTGGTTTTATTTTTTAAAATCAGCTTTTTTGTCTCATTCATTTTACTCTCTTTTCCTGTTTTCAATTTTATTGCTCATTTTTATTTCCTTTAGTTTGCTTTGTGTTTGTCTTTTCTAGTTTCTTGAGATAGGAACTTGGAGTAATGTTTTGAGACTTTTCCTCTCTTCCACCGTAAACATTTAGTGCCATAAATTTCCCTTCACCACTGCTTTACCTGTGTCTGACAGTTCTTGGTATATTGTGTTTTCATTTTCATTACAGTTCTTTTTTTGTTTGTTGGTTTTTTCATTTTCAATGACTTTCATGTGTTTGTATTTCCTTTGCGATTTCCTCTCTGACCCTAGATTATTTAGAAGTGTGTTGTTTCGTTTCTGAGTGCATAGCAATTACCTTGTCCTTCTGTTACTGTTTTCTTGTTTGATTCCATTGTGGTCAAAGAATACATTATGTATGATTTCAGTTCTTTTAAATGTGTTGAGGTCTGTTTTGGTAAATGATCCATGAGTGCTTGAAAAATGTCTGTATTCTGCTGTTGGTTGGAGCGTTCATTATATATTTACCGGTTGATCAGATCTTAGTGGTTGAATTGTGTTGTCCAGTTCTACATCCTCGCTGATTTTCTGTCTGGTAGTTCTGTCAGTTGCTGAGACAAATGGTGTTGATGTCCCCAACTGTAAGTGTATTTCTCCTTTTAAATCCATCAGATTTTGCTTCATATATTTTTGAGGCACAGCTGTATGGTGTTCACACATACTGAATTGTTAACTTATTCCTATTGGATTGATCCTTTTATCATAAAGGCTACTTTATGTGATGTCAGTATAGCTACTCGTGCTTTTTTTAAAAAAAATAATGCTGTTTACCTGGCATATTTTTTCCCACATCTTCAGATAATACTGTAATCCACTCCCATCAAATCTGTCTTCTAAATGGTGAATTTAGATCATTTACATTTATGGTAATTGTTAATATGTTAAGGCTTAAGTGTGCCATTTTATTGTCTTTCTGTTTCCTCTGTTCCTATATGTGTTTGTTTTTTTGTGGGGTTTTTTTGTTTTTTGTTTTTTTTTAAACCTTGCTGTGGGAGCCACCTGGGTGGCTCAGTTGGTTAAGCATCTGACTATTTGGGCTCAGGTCATGATCTTATGATGTGTGAGTTTGAGCCCCACTTCAGGCTCTGTGCTGACAGTGCGGGGCCTTCTTGGGATTCTCCCTCTGTAACTCTCTCTCTGCGCCTCCCTCCCAAAAATAAATAAACTTTGAAAATAAAAAATTAAATAAGTCAAAATAAGTAAATCTTACTGTGTGTTATTTGAGCATTTTTTAGGATTCCATCTTGATTTATTTCTAGTGTTCTTTGTTTCTAAGTTTTTTTTTTTCTTAAGTAATCACTGTACCCATCATGGTGCTCAAACTCACAACCTTGAGATCAAGAGTCATATGCTCCACAGACTGAGCCAGCTAGGCGCCCTTGTTTTTAAATACACTGTTTAGAATAATGTCCTTAGTGATTGGGCAGTTATACAGATGTAATTTGTTATGATCTATTGGCATCAATGGTATCAATGTTTTTTATTTCATCTGCAATGTAGACACCTTACATCCATCGAGATCCCTTTACATGTCCCACTTTTCAAATAGAATTGTCTTTTTTTTTTTAATTTTTTAATGTTTATTTTTGAGAGAGAGAGAGACAGCCAAGTGGGGGTGGGGCAAAGAGAGAGGAGAAACAGAATCTGAAGCAGGCTCCAGGCTCTGAGCTGTTAGCACAGAGCCTGAGGTGGGGCTCGAACCCATGAACCATGAGATCATAACCTGAGTTGAAGTCAGATGTTTAACTGACTGAGCCAGACAGGCACCCCTCAAATGTAATTGTCTTAAACATTTCCTCTATGGGGCGCTTGGGTGGCTCAGTCTGTTAAGCGTCTGACTTCAGCTCAGGTCATGATCTCACTGATCGTGAGTTCAAGTCCCACGTCGGGCTCTGTGCTGACAGCGCAGAGCTTGGAGCCTGCTTCGGATTCTGGGTCTCCCTCTCTCTCTCTGCCCCTCCCCTGCTCATGCTCTGTCTCTCTCTGTCTCTCAAAAAATGAATAAACGTTAAAAAAAATTAAACATTTCCTCTATATACATTGAGCACCATATCTGATGGCATCACATTTTTTGCTTCAGCCATCAAATATACCTTAAGCTCTTGGAAAATAGGCTAGGTTATTATATTCACCCCTATCTTTTCCCCATTTCAGTATTCTTCCTTTCTGAAGTTCTAGCCTCCTGTTACTCCCTTTCTGTTCAGAGGACTTTGTTTAGTCATTTCTTAACAGTAGGCCTGCTAGCAACAATCCTTCGGTCCTGCGTTTGAGAGAGTCTGCGTTTCCCCTTTATTCCAGAAGGCTATTTTCAGTGGCTATAGAATTCACAGTCCATGGCGGTGGTTGGTTGGTTTGTTTTGTTTTTTTCCTGAACTTAAAAGACATGCCCCTTCCTTCTGGCTCTCATTGTTTCAGATGAGAAGTCTGCCATCATTCAGATATTCTCCTAGAAGTAACAAGTCCTTTCCATCTGGCAGCTTCCGAGGGTTTTTTGTTTCTTCGTTTCCAGAAGTTTAATTATGTGTCTTAGATTTCTCTGGGTTTATCCTTTTTGATGTTCACTCAGTTGGTTACATTTGTGGTTGTAGGTTTTGTGCCAAGTTGGGGAAGTTTTCAGCCATTATGTCTTTGAATATTTTCTCAGTGCCTCCTCTCTTTTGGAACTCTGATGACAAAAGTGTATTTTCGTGGTGGTCTCACAGATCCCTGAGACTCTTAGTTTTCATTCTGTGTTCTCTTTTTGGACTGAGTAAATTCTGTGGACCTAGCCTGGTGTCTGCTGATTCTGTGGCCTGTTGTTCCCCACTCTAATACTTGGCCCAGCCAGTGAAGTTTGGGGTTTCTTCCCCCCCCACCCCTTTGTTGCATTTTTCAATTCTAAAATTTTTGCTTGCTTCCCACCAGGTGAGGTGCAAGCTCAGATCCTTCTTTGGCCTTGCTGATACTTCCCGGCAAAAGTGGTACACCAAATCACGTGGCTCCGTTGAGTTCATTTGGGGGGATATGCTTGGTTCCCCACAGCCCCTGCTGACCCCTGGGAGGGGGAAGTGGTGGAGGGCTGACTCCCAGCTCGACTCCTGCAGGGTGGAGACTAAAGCTCAGCTCCTCTCGCCTCCTCGTTGCCGCCAGAGTGCAGGTGAGGGGTAGAATACCATCCCTGCCTCCCGCCACCCTGTTCCCTGCATGATGCTGGGTATGAGTTCCCGATCATTCTCCTTCATGTCAGAGCAGAGTGGAGGCCCAGTGACCCACTGGGTCTCACAGACTCCCAAGACTAGGGTGAGGAAAACCTATGGGCCACCAGCCCTGTTTGCTACCACCTCGTTCAGTCTCATACCTGCTCAGCTCCCCGCTGGGCCTTCCCCTAACCAGTGGCAGGGGAAGTGATGTGCTGACTTGCCCTGACTTGTTCTGTCTCATTGCTCACTGATGCTTGGTGCGGGTGAAGGCCCAGCTTGTTACTGGGCCTGCAGATAGAGGGTACGTGCCCGTGCGTGTGTGTGTGTGTGTGTGTGTGCGTGCGCACGCGCGCGCGTGCAGTGGCAACTGACATGCCACGTGCCACCTCCTCGCTGCTTAGTGGGGGGCCAGCTTGCTGCTGGGCCCCACCAGCGCTACCCTGGAAGGGGAGTGAACATGATCTGCTTCCACTGGCCAGGGATGAGAGAGCTACCCACGTGATTTCCCCAGCACCCCTCTGGCAGGGCAGCGGGATCGGCCCCGCCTGCTTGTGCCAGGCAGAGGTTGGCAGCTCAGCTCCCCTTTCGCCTGCTGACACAAGCTGGGGGTGGGATCAGAGCACGAAAACCTCCCACCGAGCAGGGGATGGGTGGATGATCCACCCCTGGCTTGGCCACGCCGACACTGCGGCACGTGGTGGTCAGCTGGGGTAGGGCAGGTGTTGCCAAGGGGTTTTCTGTTGCAAGGCCACCCTTTCCCCAGTGCTTTGGCTGGGGAGAACTCGCTTCCCCGGGAGCTCTTTGCGTCTGTGACCATTGGAGACCCTCTGCGGCACCTTGTCCAGGATATATGGAAAACGGTGAGGAAGCTGGGGACCTCTCTGCCATGTCATTCCCCGAGTCCCGGGGTCCCCAAGCAGCCTACCTTCTTCTTTCCCCTTTCAGTATTTAAAAAAAAAAGTTTCGGGGTGCCTAGGTGGCTCAGTCAGTTAAGTGTCCGACTCTGAATTTCAGCTCAGGTCTTGATCTCATGTTTGTGAGTTCAAGCACCATGTCAGATTCTCTCTCCCCCCCCTTTCTCTGCACCTCACATCCATGCTCACTTTCTTTCTCAAAAAAAAAAAAAAAAATTAATGCTTATTTATTTATTTTGAGAGAAAAAACAGGAGAGGGGCAGAGAGAGAGGGAGAGAATCTGAAACAGGCTCCACACTGTCAGCACAGAGCCTGACTTGGGCTTGATCTCATGAACCATGAGATCATGACCTGAGCCAAAAGCAAGAGTCAGACGCTCAACTGGCTGAGCCACCCAGGTGCCCCTAGCATTTTCTTGTCTGTTGTGTTCTCCCTAGGGTTTTTAGTAGCACGAGGTTGGACTTGGGGGAATGGGTGGGGCGACCCTACCTTGGTGGCACTAGAAATCTCTCTTTTTTTTTTTTAATGTGTGTTTATTTTTGAGAGAGAGAAGGGAGAGAGACAGAGCACAAGTGGAGGAGGGGCAGAGAGAGAGGGTGACACAGAACGCAAAGCAGCCCCAGGCTCTGAGCTGTTGGCCCAGCGCCTGACGTGGGGCTCAAACCCACGAACCATGAGATCATGACCTGAGCTGAAGTCGGCCACTTAACCAACTGAGCCGCTCAGGCTCCCCTGTATCTTCTTTTAACTAAATATTTATGATGGGTATTGATTGGTTCTGATTGCAAAGTACTACTCGGAATTTTGGCCGTCACCTCTTACACCCTCTGTTTTTACCCTATGGGATAATAGAGTTGAGAGGGGATTGGGCAATAGTCCCAGCCTGGGACTGGGGACTTGAGAGGGGATAATAACTACGGTGCCCCTATAGCTGTAACTGCCTTGCGTGTGATCCTGGTGGTGAGTCTGTAAGGTGTACCTACACCTTGCTTCTCTCAAATGTACTGCCTGAAAACCAAATGGGTGACTCAAGTCAGATTCCGCATGCCAGAGGGGAACTCCTTATTGGAGAAGGTCTAGCTCTGTAGTCCTGCATGATTGGACTATAAGGCAGGAAAAAAGAGATAAATAGTCTATTGATTTGTGTTGTGGTATTAGATTCGAAGAAATGCATGTAATTGCCAATTGAATGCTAGACAGTCTAATATCTTGCCTCCTGACATATCAATGAATTAGAACACTTGCCCAGTGCCCAGGTCTCCTCGTGCCCCTGGTCTGTGGTCACCCTGCCTGTGTTGGGGCAGGGGACTCTCCACGGACCACCACCTCTCCCTGCCTCACGCACCATGTCCCACACCGGAATCCAGTTGTCTCCGTTCCTTTCTGTGGAGAACGAAGCCTCCATCTTTAGACATACTCCCTATGTGACAAAACGTCTAGCTGCTTTCTCATCTGCTCAGTGTCCTCAAGTTGTTCTGCTTGGTCAGTGGCCAGGACCCGTGGTAGGGCATGTGACCCGAGACTGCTTTCCTTCTCTCTGGAGGTCCTATTGACACAGACCAGACACCTGTCCTGTAAGACCTTGTGGACTCGGTCCCGTGCTGTGCTCCGGGCTCTAAGCACCCTGCTGCCCACCCACCCTCAGACCCTGCTCTGCAGGCACAGAGCAGAGAGCCTGACATTCCTTTCTTTTGCAGGAAATACTCAGCGAAATGCATGTACCGAGGGCACAGGGGGGGTTGTTCATCCTGACATTATTTATCCCAGCCAAAAAAAACTATTGACTGTCTTAATGGTTTGGGGAAAATCTCTAAACTACTACACATCCTTCTGACAGACTGTGGTGCTGTCATCCTAATGACATTAAGAAGAAGAATGACGTGGCAGATGCTTCTGGCATAAAGTTAAGTTAAAAACGGTTACAAAGTTGTTGAGGACATCGTAGTGTTTTAGTCTGTCTTTGCTGCTGTAACAAAAATAGCACCAACTAGGTGGCTTAACCAGGAAACATTGATCTCACACTTCTAGAAGCTGGAAGTCTGAGATTAGGGTGCTAGCATGCTCAAGCTCTAGGGGAGGGCCCTCTTCCTAAACTTATAGACAGCCACCTTCCCTTGTGTCCTCACGTGATGGAGAGAGAGCAGGCCAGCTCCCTGACCTCGGATAAAGGCACTGGTCCCATTCATAAAGGCTCCACACTCATGACGTAATCACCCCCTAAAGGCCCCGTCGCCTAATACCATCACGCTGGAGATTAGGTTTAGCATAGGAGTTTTGTGGGAGGCACAGACAGTGGAGTTCAAGAAGTTTGTAAGTGTAACAGATTCGAAGGAAAATATATCAAAATGTTAAAAGCAAATATTTTGTGTTCAAGTGTCCGGTGGTCTTATCCGTGTGCCTTTTTGTACAGCGTGCACAATCACGACTGGCATTTATAATAGAATAAATCCGGGGTGCCTGGGGGACTCAGTTGGTTGAGCGTCCGACTTCAGCTCAAGTCGTGATCTCACGGTTTGTGGGTTCGGGCCCTGCATCGGGCTCTGTGCTGACAGCCTGTTTCAGATTCTGTGTCTCCTCTCTCTCTGCCCCTGCCCCACTCACGCACTGTCTCACTCTGTCTCTCAAAAATCAATTAATGTAATCAACAATATGTATGCTATATTTTGTCTTAATTTTAATCTTCATTTTTGGCATCCCCGGCAGCTTGTCACCGTGACACGTTCATCTTCCCGTACGACTCAGTGTTAAGTACCATGCCCCTTATGTTGGTAAAGGTTTCATCTGGGTAACATCAGGCTTGTGGCCCACCACCGCAAGTAATCCGCATGGACATTAGCCCCCAATAGACTCTTCTGGGGTCGGCTTTTTATTTAGCGAAGTATTTTTATTGTGAACGTCTCCGTCCAGAGGGGTCACAGCTTGCTTCAGCACCGGTGGACTACTGCTGTGTCACCTGCAGGGCCGTGCGTCAGGCTGGGGCAGGGTCTAGACGGAACCCCAGCTATTCCCAGACATGCCGAGGACCTTGGCAGACCTGTTTTTCTGTCTGATGAGTTTGTTTTCTCATCGATCAAATGAAGACAGAAGTGCTCACCACTGGGGGGTTGTGGGGAGCTTCCACATAAGCTACCAGAAAGCATCCGATGGGACCTCAGTCACTAATTTTCCTTGCTCCTCAATGACCTGTTGCAGCCATGGCGGGTCAGCAAGTGTGATGGTCATGAGTATTCTCTCCTACTTTCTGTAGAAAGAAGCTGTTTGAGGAGTTTAGGAAACTCACAGGGAAGTGAATTCATCTGGAAATGCTACTGTAATTCTAAGTCCCTCAGGTCCCACAGCAAACATACAAGCAAAAAAGATCCTTTCTAGAAACTTGCCTGGTAGGGGTGGGGAAGGGAGGTCTGAATCACCCCTAACCTGCCCATGACCCACACATCACCCTGAAAAGAACCTTGGTGTGGTTGGCAAATCTTTGGACCATCGAGAGACATCTGGAAACCACACTGTCTGAGCTGGGCCTGCATCAGGTACACCTGTGGGAAATGGCCCATTGCACTTGGCAGAAACTTGACTTCAGTTCAGTGTATTTGGAGAAAGAAGGTCTTGAGACAAGGCATAGGCTGAACCACTTTTTCCTGCAGTCAAAAGTGAAGCAAACGTTTTCAAAATGAGGTATTTTGCTTGTTGGTTTCACACGAGAAATATTTGTTGCCTGTATAGAATTAAGAAGTTTTAAAACAGCTTTTTCTTTCTCCCTTTGAGGGAATTTATGCTCCTTTGGCTGTTAAATTTTGGGTTTTGTTTCTGAGTGAATGAATCACGAAAGCTTCTTGAGAACTTGTCTTCACGAGCTATGAGGTGACCAATGCCAACAGTTAGAGCGCACACCATTTCCCTGATGGGCGAGCTTAAGCTCCATTGGTTAAGAGCCTGTGCCTTCGGGGTTTGAAGTATTTGCTTAGAATGGGTATGGTATCCCAGTGTCCTCCGGGAAACCCCAATTCACTTGGTATTTTCTCTGTTCTCTACCCTGAAGCAGATCCCCATGGTTTGTGAATAGAGTTGTATCTCAGCCAGTGATGGAGAGAACCAGCCCCTACAGACAGTCGTCTTCTGTTCTTCCTGGGCCACATGTACCCATGGGCCTGCATGAGACCAGGGTCCGTGCTTGAGTTACATCCTAAGCCTGTCTCCCCTTCTCTCTAATGTCTGCACCCAAAGAGGACACAGGCCGGTTGATGGCATGGGTTGTATCTCCAACCCTGAGACCAGGATTATCTCTCCTGTTCAGAAACAGAGCTCCCAGGATTTGCAAATGGGTTTGAGGGCACATCTAGTGTTGGATGTGGGAACTCGGGCATTTAGCACTCATAACTTACTCTCTGCCCCGTGCATGATGCTTGCTTTAATTTAGGCTTTGTTGACCTTCTTTAGGAGTGAAGATGGCTTTAGAGCTAGAAATTTTTTTAATGTTTGTTTATTTTTGAGAAAGCATGAGCGAGCAGGGGAGGGGCACAGGGAGGAGAGGAGAGAGAATCCCAGGCAGGCTTCACATGGTCGGCGCAGAGCCCAGTGTGGGACTTGATCCCGCAAACTTCGAGATCATGAACAGAGCCGAGATCAAGAGTCGGGACACTTAACCGACTGAACCTCCCAGGTGCCCCCCAAGCTAAAATCTTTTAAAAAATGGAATCAGTCATTTCACTCTGAGAAGGGTGTATGTGTTCAAATTGAAACAGGTTCAACATGATGATTCTCCACTATATGAGTTGCTCTGCGAACTTTCTTTTTCCCCTTAAACATGTCCCGTTCCTGGACCAGAGCATTCTTCCTATTCCATTTACTGAAGTGTTTTTTTGTTTGTTTGTTGTTTATTTATTTATTTTTGAGAGAGAGAGAGAGAGAGCACAAGCTGGGGAGGGGCAGAGAGTGAGGGAGACAGAATCTGAAGCAGGTTCCAGTCTCCGAGCTGTCAGCACAGAGCCCAACCTGGGGCTCAAATCACAAACTGTGAGATGAGATCATGACCTGAGCTGAAGTCGGATGCTTTACTGACTGAGCCACCCAGGCGCCCCTACTGAAGTGTTTTAATATAACCAATTTGTGGATTTAATGAGTAATTTGAGACTTTTTTTAAAAAGCTGGTTTCAGCAGAAAGGACCTACTATTTTCTTACCGATGGATGTGTGTCTGTGAAAGTGTATGAGATGAGTTGAGTTTGTCAACCTTAGTTTATTGAGAGTTAACTTTTCTATGGAATAAGTGTGTTAGAGGACAGACTAACAGATTTCTTGGGTTCTTTTTGGTTTGTTTTTGCACCTCTTGAGAAATTTCTCAACACAAAGTAGTCTAGAAATGAATTCTAGATATATGTTATGTTAGTTATGTATTTGAATTTAGACTTCAGTTTTACTTACACCTGAGCATAAATTTTACTAAACTAGTTAAAACAAGTTATCAACATAAGAAAACAGTTTGGTGCATAATGGCAGGAGCCCAAACATTTGTAGATTTAATAAGAATTCAAGTAATATTTAAAGCATATATGAATGCCCACGACTCCCTCTTTTTTTTCACTTGGGTTTTCCCATTGTGCTTATTTAAAGCTTAGAACTGTGCTTTCTGTGAGGAAAGCCCGGCATATTATATATACCAGCTTTGTTTTCTGTCTAGTTCTTTTTATTGATAGTACGTCATGAAGTGTGGGAGTGGAAAGTTACAGAAGGTGACCCAGTCCAGTCTTGATCCCTCCACTGACCCATTACAGCCCCTGGGCCTCGTCCCACAACCTGGCTGGGCACCAGTGTCCTCTCTTGACGTAGAAGGGTGTCACAGCCATTCAGTAGTGGTCAGAGGGCTGGGGGCGGGGCTTGTGCTGAATTAGAACAACCCCAGTTGAATCTGTATTGCACAGGGGCTTCTAAGCACAGGGGTGGCCAAACCGTTTTGCCCCGTTGATGAGCACGTCAAGCATCAGAGCTGGGCCAGTAGCCGTGTCCACCCCCGAGGGGTAACGGGTACTAGGGAGGAAGAGGAAGAATGTGTGAACCAGAACAGACATAAGATCTTCAAAAATCACCAGACCTGATGGTCTTTCGGCACAGAATTGCACACAACTTCGGCTTGGGCTTGCACCAGTGGTGACACTAGCTTCCGTGCTTTTCCCGTGCGGGAGGACACGGCACACTTACTTCCGTAACATTTGTATGGTTTACAGGTGAGGCCTGGGGTTCTCCCTCAGCACAACTGCTCAGTGGTGCACAAGTTATATGGTGTCTTGAGCATTAGTGCGGGCTGGTCAGTGGAGGAAGGAACTTGAGGCTCAAACCGTCGTCCTCATTCATCCACCATTCACGGTACCACTCTGGGGTTCCGCTGGCTTGGGCCTTCCAGTATTCTTCTTTTATATGCAGCGGTAAATTCTCATAGCATTTCTCTTTCTTACCGTGTTTCCTACAGCCTTCAGCATCAGTGTGTGTGTGCTCAGTCAAGACGCACAAGCTTTGTGAGTTTTCTAGGGAGGAGCCAGACAGCCTGACTCTGACAGATCTGGGTTTTAAGGACGGATTTTTAACCATTAAATGTCCAAGCTCAACGATTACGTCTTTGTGATTACACAAAAGAGGGCCTGGGATTCAGGTGTAAAGTTTGTCTCTCTTCTCCTATGATGCAAGGTGAAAAGAGGCGGCTCCCTTTCGTGAATTTGTGTTAAGTGAGACGCTTTCAGGGTGCCTCAGACTTCTGCTGTGTCACCACTGCCCGTACATCTCTGCTAACAGGTTAGTGTTTCACTTTGTGTATAGCTGTGATGAATCCTAACTGTGTGAATGAGATTGATAGACTTTTGTGTGTTTTGATGAAAACTGCTTAACATGGCACTTCTTAGGCCTCTGTTTTTGCCCCAGGTCTTGGTGTTCGCTATCACTGAGATGAAATACAGTGACTTTCAGGCCTTAATGTGAATTAGAAGAGATTTTTGTCACCTGTTTCCTGGTGCCAGTGTTAAATTTCGTAAAGGAAGCCACACTTACTCTGTAGTCAGGAATTTTTATATTGGTGGTTTAAATTTTCATTTCCTCCCCTAGATGAGATTTTTGGCTAGGAATAACGTGTAAGTTACCAAAAGGTAGTAACTTCAAATTGTTTTTAACATTTCCTTCTTAAGGAACGGTACCAAATTAATGTATGGCACCAAAATGTAGTAACTTGAAAAAAGTTTTTAACACTTTTTTCCTAAGTGAACTAATGTGTGGAGTTGTACGTTCCTTTTTTTTTTAATTTTTTTTTTTTTTAACGTTTATTTTTGAGACAGAGAGAGACAGAGCATGAACGGGGGAGGGTCAGAGAGAGAGGGAGGCACAGAATCCGAAACAGGCTCCAGGCTCTGAGCTCTCAGCACAGAGCCCGACGCGGGGCTCGAACTCACGGACCGCGAGATCATGACCTGGGCTGAAGTCGGACGCTTAACCGACTGAGCCACCCAGGCGCCCCTATACGTTCCTTTTAAAAGGTCTCTGAAAAACACTTTTTCTTCATAGTTGTGATGGAGTAAATGGTGGAATAAACTGGATAGAAAATTGCATACACTATCAGTAGAAGGGACATAGGGTTTATGTCTCTGTCTTAAAGCAAGCTCAGAACTGCTCTCCGTTTGACTCTACTTAGTTTGGGGGTTATTTTTATTTGTTTTTCAAAATAGGATGGCACAGTCCAATCCTCTGTAATCCTCTGAAAGAAATTTAAGCTATAGAAATAGAGCTGCAGCTGTGCAGAGACTTGGTGTGGCTAGGGTCAGTGGAGGGAAAGCAGAGAGCAGTGTCCTGTGTCTGCCCCTGGTCGTCACTCCTAGTACAGTCCTCCACCACCCGCTGCTCAGGGCAGCACGTTTCAGGAGCGCACCAAGGGGACCAGGGTGGTCATGGTGGGTCTTGCCGAGTCACCGTGGAAGGGGGCGCCTGGGCGGCTCAGTCGGTTAAGCCTCCGACTCGGTTTCGGCTCAGGTCATGATCTCACGGTTTGTGAGTTCGAGCCCCGTGTTGGGCTCCACGCTGACAGTATGGAGCCTGCTTGGGCTTCCCTCTCTCTGCCCCTCCCCTGCATGTGCTCTTTCTCTCAAAAGAAATAAATAAACTTAAAAAAAAAAAAAAAAGGCACATGGAAGGAACTGGTTTAGGACCAGGTTTGGGGCATGTGGTGACTTCAAAAGAGGGGTGACGATTGAGAGTGATTATAGATTATCTTTATAGGCCCAGGAGACGCGTTAGATTGAGAATAGGGGTGGAAAGGTTCAGCTCCCTCTAAGGAAAATCTTTGTAGTGCCCAATGCCCTTCAGTGAGGACCGCACTGCCTCTGGACAAAGCATGTCACCTCTGCCAGGCAGTGGGCACACAGGGCAGGTGACGTGGCATCGTGTCGCAGACGGCCCCTGTACCCAGCGTCCCACCTGCCTGAGATGCTGGGCTTCTGCTGTGGCTGAGAGCTAGCAGGTATGCCCCAGTACATAGACCTGAGAACTCCGTCTGCATTTGCTCCCAGCACATCACTGGCTTCTAGTAAAGATGTAAATATGGTGGGCGGGGCAGGGGGGTGTAGCTCAGGTGAGCTGGGGAACTGGGTCTCCTGATGTTGCATAGTAAGTGAGTGAAAAGGCACAACACACATCGGTCTTAATGCCTTAGATTCAAACTTCATTGGCTGAAGCCTAATGGTAGACAGGGAAAGATTATGAATGCCGGTTTCCAGACTTCTGTCCAACAACGCAGCCTTGGTTTACTGGCAGTTTCCGAATGGTCAGACTGGAAATGGATCAAAGCAGCTTGTTTTGACTTTCTTACTCAAGGCCACGTAAAAGTGTAGGCACCACCCACTGAAAGGAGTGGGTATAAAATACTGGCTTCCTCTCATGAGCTTCATTGCTTGCGGTGGTATATCCCAGCAGCTGTTTGCAAAGCTCTGTCTTGAATTCATGCGACCGCCCAGGCTCGACACCGATGTGTACCAAGGGAGAACAGATGGAGGAACTTTCTGAGCACTGATGCTAACTATGATCACTGTGTTCCATTTCTAATTGCTCTCATTATTCTCCAGTGGCTCAGTGGAATTGATGCAAGTTTACCAACAAATAAAGCGATGCAAGAGAGAAACAGGCCCATGTGCGTGTGCACGTGGTGAAATTGGTCTCTAGCTCAGTTTCCGAGAATCATCAGTTTCTGAAGGCGATTCTGATAGCATTTTCTGCAGCAAAACTTACTAGAGTGGTAGTTGTCTTTTCCCCTGTGGCCACCTGGGAATCCTGGGGCAGGTGAGACAGCCTGATCACTCGGGTGGGTTTCCTAAGGAACTCTCAGCAGGCTGGCAGGCTGTTTTCCTTTTTTCCTCTTGTAAGCTGTGGATCACTGTGCCTTGATATTTCTGAAGATACCTGTTTAAATAAGGAGACTGTTGGGTTGAATTAACATCCCAGGATTTTTATTTCCCCAAAATGAATGTTGAGCTTCAGGGTGGCCACCTGCAAAGGCAGTGCTTCCCGTGGACATCACTGGATGTTTGGCACTGGTTTCAGTGCCTACAGAGGAATGGTCCTTTAGGGGGTCCTTTATGGCTTTGGTTAAATTAGACTCTCCTTGGGGAAATAAATAAAGATGGATGACCCTGAGGTGTCTAGAGGAAGGGCCCCACGGTCCCCGGTAAGTGCCGGGCAAAACGTGTGCTTAAGTGTGACCTGTTGTGTGTTTAAAATGATCATTTCCTCAAAGTCATCCGTTCCATATCCATCCCTTTAGAGACTGAGAAATCCTTTCTCAGCAGTGAGTTGAATACACACTCAGTGCTTAATTCACGCTGACTACTTTAAAGGCTTATCTTGATTCTGCCTAAGTATTTGTGGATTACTGGACATCTGAAGACAGGATAGTGTGAAGTGTTGCCATGAATTTTAATTCTGGTTCCACACTTGAAAAGCCCGTAGCGACATGCCGGGGACTAAAACAGCGACCTCCTCTCAGAAGTGGGACCCGGACCAGTCGGCCGCGGTCACGTGCGCGCACGTGTATGCTGTGTTTTACAGCACACGCGGTAGAGACGCACACGGTACGCGCGGTGGACGGCACGCGTGTGTGCCCCACTCAGCGGGACTTCTCAGTTCCACCCTCACAGAGGAAGTCAGCTGGGTGTAGAAAGAGCAGCAATGGCCTTGTGATGGGGTCACTGTTCCTTTGAGCACCTGCCATTGATAATCGGGGTGGAGGCACTTGGGTGTTCAGGAAAATTCAGGAGGTGTGGTTGGGCTGGTGCTGCGCGCATTATGAACTGACAATCGTTTTCTTTTCTTTTTCCTTTTTTTTTTTTTTTCATTTTCCCACCCTAGCTGGTGGTGCTACAGAAAGCCCTTTCCGAAAGCCCCAGCCTGATTTCACTATCAGCCACTTAACCACGACATCAATTTTTTCAATTGCTGAACTTGAAATTACCATATGGGTTGGAAAATGTTCTGTAACTGAACGGGAACGGTCTGTTAATGAAGTAACACCCGTCTTTTCGCAACACAAAGTTCTTTGACGTTAAAACATGTCCTCCTTCCCATCCCACCCCACCCCACTGTCCCCACACTGGTATAGAAAAATGAATTAATACTACCTCAGCATTTTTTCTGTAGGAAGTGATGTTACCAGGAAATTCTGGATCGCAAAAAATAATTTCTTTTTTTTTTTTTTTTTTTTTTTTAATTTTTTTTTTCAACGTTTATTTATTTTTGGGACAGAGAGAGACAGAGCATGAACGGGCGAGGGGCAGAGAGAGAGGGAGACACAGAATCGGAAACAGGCTCCAGGCTCTGAGCCATCAGCCCAGAGCCTGACGCGGGGCTCGAACTCACGGACCGCGAGATCGTGACCTGGCTGAAGTCGGACGCTTAACCCACTGCGCCACCCAGGCGCCCCGCAAAAAATAATTTCTAAGAGTTTCGATGAAAACTCAGCTAACCTCTCATACTTTTGACAGAATGGCTTGTGTGTGACACAACTGCATTATTTTTGACTAGTGGCTTTGGTTAGAAAATCTGGACCCAGCAGGTTCCCCTCCAGCTCAGTCTGGTGCTTGTAGGATTTGAGCTGGCTTTTTGTGGGCTTTAGGTAACAGCTGTGGGGTGGCTTTACATTAAGATCCAGTGCATATTGTATTCTGCTTTTTCCTCCCTAAATTAGTGCCAGGCTTATGGAGTGAAATGATTTCTTAAATGCTGAAACTACATTTTCTGTGGGCAAAAATACACCTCACCAGGGGCGCCTGTATGGCTCAGTCGGTTGAGCGTCCGACTTCGGCCCAGGTCATGATCTCACGGTTTGTGAGTTCGAGCCCCGCGTCGGGCTCTGTGCTGACAGCTCAGAGCCTGGAGCCTGCTTCAGATTCTGTGTCTCCCTCTCTCTCTGCCCCTCCCCCACTCGTGCTCTGTCTGTCTGTCTCTCTCTCTCTCTCTGTCAAAAATAAACATTAAAAAAATTGTTTAAAAAAAAAAAATAACACCTCACCAGAATTTCCCCTTTGGAGAATTTTTTATGTTCATGTACAATTGCCCTAGAAGTTAAAGTTTTTATCTTCTTAACTAGTACTAAGAGTTTTTGTTTCAAATAAAGACCCATTTTATTGATCAGCTATCAACATTTATAGTTGCGAAGCACGACACACATGGGAAAGTAAAATATGTATCCTCGATACTATAGACTAGAAATGTAAATGTAAGTTATCTTTTTCATAGGTGGACTATCTTACTATAATGGGAATAGTCGGGTCAGCACCTGGATAGGATTAGGAGAGTGGGGGTAGAGCAGCATGTTTTCTTGAGTTACTCCCTGCCCCCAAGCCCCACCTGCTCCAGGGGCATCTTTGGAAGACCATACTGTGGATCTCTTCATTGTGGTGGTTCATGCTCAGGGTGACGGTAGCACAGAATTAAGCAAATTAATTTGAGCTCTGACCAGCACTGCCGTAGGGCTAACAAACCAATTCTCTGGGGTCGGCCAGACCCCATTCTTTCGTTCTGGTGGGTTCTCGTGTAACAGACCAATTGTGACAGTCACTAAGATTAAACCAGTGATGAAATTAAGAAAAGCTTCTTCTACCACGCCCCCCCCCCAAAAGAAAAAGAAGATATTTTTGTCACTTCAAAAATAATCTTTGAAATTTATATTGGAAAACTGCACTCTGTTAACTGAGATTAAGACTACCCTTTTAGGGGCACCTGGGTGGTTCGGTCGGTTAAGTGTCCGGCTCTTCATTTCAGCTCAGGTCGTGATCTCGCTGTTCCGTGAGTTCGAGCCCCGCATGGAGCTCCTTGTGGACAGTGCAGAACCTGCTTGGGAATTTCTCTCTCCTTCCCTCTTTGCCCCTCCCCTATATGAGCATGTGCGTGTTCTGGCTCTCTTTAAATAAATTAATTAATTAATAAAAATTTTTTGAAAAAGACTACCCTTTTAAAATACAGGAATATAATGCCTTTTAAAATATTCAAAATAGGATTTCTGTCTTAAATAATCTTAGTATAGTAACGGTCTATTCTGTGTACATGTTAGGTAGGTTTTATTGCAGGACGAGTGATGGTCATTAATTTTAGATTTATAGATGCAACGAACAAAAACAAACACTGCCAGTTTTTTTTAAAAGCCAAATGGTGACACATGCTGTGTTAGAGTAGCCCAGGCGGATCAGTCTCCTTGGCAAAAGTTAAATTATATTGCTATTATTGAATTATACCCTATTGTTACTGTTCTAAGTCACCTTAAAAAAAAAATACACATAGGGGCACCTGAGTGGCTTAGTTGATTAAGCATCCGACTTCAACTCAGGTTCATGATCTCACGGTTCGGGGGTTTGTGCCCTACGTAGGGCTCTGTGCTGACAGCTCGGAGCCTGGAGCCTGCTTCGGATTCTGTGTCTCCCTCTCCCTGTGTTCCTCCCCGACTCATGCTTTCTCAAAAATAAATAAATGTTAAAAAAAAAAAAATACACCTAACTACAGTTAGATAGCTCTCTTACTAATCTGTTGTTCTGGCCAGTTAGTGCATGCTTACCCTGGTCTAATCCATAATCTTTGGTTACTTCTGCCTCCAGGAACTCCCTGTGGTTTCTTACCCGTTGCTTAGTTTTCTCAGGGTCTAGTCTGGAGCATCTGCACCAGAGTTGTGTAGGGAACCTGTAAGGGCTGTGGCCTCCGGGGCCTCCCATAGACACACCTACCCTCTGTATCTCATTGCCACACACCTCGAGGGTATGTTTGTGTCTATACGTTTATCTGAGCTACTGAAATTTTCTTTTCCATAGAAGAAACATCTACTTACCTTCTTTGCTTCCTTCCCCAAAATATAGCAGAGCAATTATCTCTAAGGTGAACAAGTTAGACTTGGCCACCAAGGTTCCAGATTTCTTTCTTTGCTGCTGGCCAGGTGCTAGTTTAATGATAAGCCGACTTCTGACACAAATTGGCTCCTTTGATGGTCGCCAGCCCAAGCATCAGCCAGGCAGAACCTTCTAAACCACACAGGTAGTAAGGGCGTTAAATAGAATGCAGTAGGTTTCATCTTCGGTTGGGGGAAATTAACCAGGGGAGTTACTTCTGTTTCATGTTGTGATAAGTATAAAGTTTACTTAAAAGTGTCTGTGTCCAGAGAAACTTAACATTTAAATGCTGAAATGGAGGGGTGCCTGGGTGGCTCAGTTGGTTAAGCATCCAGCTCTTGATCACAGCTCAGGTCTTAACCTCATGGTTCGTGGGATTGAGCCCCACATCGGGCTCTGTGCTGGCAGCACGGAGCCTGCTTGGGATTCTGTCTCTCCCCTCTCTGCCCCTTCCCAGCTCACACACTTTCTCTCTCTCTCTCTCTCTCTCTCTCTCTCTCCCCCCCTCTCCCCCTCCCCTCTCTCTCCTCTCTCTCTCTCTCTTTCCTCTCTCTCTATCTCTCTCTCTCAAAGTAAACATTAAAAGAAATAATAAATGTTGAAATTTAATCCACAAAAATGTAAATTCCACAGGAGCAAGGGTTGGCCTGTTTGGTTGCTGTACCCAGAGCACCTCCGAGAATGGTGCCTAGCATATGGGCATTCGTATTTGTTGGGTATATTTGTGAACAGCTTGATTTATTAAACATTGGGTAACTTGCCAACAGTTTTGACCTACCATCTTTATAAGACATATAACCTATATTTCACACTTTTTTTTTTTTTTTTTGGATAATTGGTATTTTCTTCACTTCTGACTCTAGGTTTGAAAGCAGATTGCCCTTTTTTGAACTCTTAATTTTATTTTTAAGCAAACTCTACACCCAGCATGGGGCTCGAGCTCCCAACCCCCAGATCAAGACTCACATGCTCCACTGACTGAGCCGTAGACAGGTGCCCCTGCAAGCAGATTACTCTCGTAAAGAGAGGCTTGTACAGTAAGAAAACAGTGGGGCTTTGAAGCCCAGAGGAGGGGTGGGGTGGTAGCTGTTAAGTGGCCATGAGGCGTCTTGCTTGCTGGTCTGGTCGCCTGTGTATGGGGGCAGGTGTCTCCCCCTGTAGGGCCGGGTAAGAGGATTGCATGACACAGCTCACATGAAACATTGCAGGCTCTGGTGTGTAGTCGGCACTCGAAGAAAAGAGATTTCCTTTCCCTCGGGGGTGAGTTGACCTTTTTAACAGCTTCTGAAGTTAGGGGAAAAAATACTTGATTGCTGACAGTATGAAAAGAATAGTAACGATCGGGTACCTCTGATAGAGTAAAATCCTTAAAGTGTCATAAACCCCCAAAAAGGGAGTAGACTGTTACATTACCACCTGGCATTACATCCACCCTGAAATTTTGGGTTTTGACAGTTTTAAGCCATTTAAATGAAACTTAATTTTAATAGGCTTTTACAGAGTAATGATAAAAATATTTGTGTGGCAAAGATACAGCCAAAGTAGTTTTTAATGTGGTTGCAGGTGTATTCAGGGGACATGCCTGACTTCTCCTAAAAGTTTCTCTGTGGTCAGCCTTCGTGTTTGCCCCTAGGGCTTTCTTTAGGAGTCTTCCCTTGGTTTATTCACAGAGCACAGATAATTCTGTGCTCTTCTTCAGACACACACACACACACACACACACACACACACACACACACACACCCACCCTAGTGCCCAGCTTCTCAGGCACTCACTCTTTGTGAGGTCATTGTTGCATTTGGGTGGGGGTTGGGGGGACAAAGAAGATGGGATAAAAGTTTTGAGAAGACCTGGTAAAAACTCAGTTTTTTACATTTTTTTCAGAGTGCACTTTTCAGTGCTTTTACAGACCTATGAATCCCCATCACTTTTACTTAAAACGGTAGAATTCAGAAACCCAGAATGTAAAATATTTTTATAAAAACAACACAGAAAGCCATATGTATGGCATGGCAAAATCTGATTATTGCAGGCTTTTGAATATTTTGCCATGGTTAGGACATAACATCCGTGTTAGATTGTGAGTAGTGTGCCTATTTTCTCAGTAAGTTAAGTCACAAACCCAAGAGCCTCGTCTCTCTTCCCCAGCTGCATCACTGAACCGGTCTTTTCTGAGAGTGGAGAATGCCATCTTCCTGGTGCATGGTGGGATCTTTGGATGACTCCCATTTTCGCTCCCCTTCATGGCTTCAGATGGTTTCACTAACGGTTGAGCGGACTGGGTGTGAATGTTACTGACAACTTGATGAAGGGGCCAAGTCCCTCTTTTTTCTTCTTTCGAAAATGCCTTTGCTCCTTCACCCAAAACGTTTCCTCTCCCCATGTGGTCTTTGCAGACTTGACTCCACCTTTACTGGCTGCATTAATATTGAGACAAAACACGTATTTATGCTTTAATTTGACCGCATGCTAGTATTTACAAAGGCTGTCTCATCACCTCCTTGTCACCTCCTTCTGTAGAAACGAGCCCATTCAGGTAGGTAGCCTGCTGTTTCTCAGGTTTTCCCATATTTTGCTTTAAATAGGACAACCATTTCATTTCGTATCTCTACGTGTTTGAAATTTCCCTAGGAATTCTACCTTGTGTAAGATCAAAGTATTTACTTTACCGACAGCCTAAATTTTTATGTTCTGTGTTTCAAGTATGATTTTTTTTTTTTTTTTTGGTGATATTGATTGTACCATTTTTGTGTTAGTGTATCTTCTTGAAATGGGAGCATGTAATTAATTGGCCAGGATATTTTTTTAATTTTGCAGTTCTGGGTCTCCAGTTTTAAAAAAGTAAGTTGCTCTTTGTCCGTTATTCTTCATAACCAAGTTTATGTGACAGACCTTACCTCCATAATCTAGTGCATAGTCCTGGAAGTTAGGGAGATTCCCAAAACAAAACAAAACGGAGTGTGTGAGATGGGCTTGCTTCTAGAAAGTTGCCTTTGGAACTTGCTAACTGATTTATGGAAAACCATGTGATTTTTGTTCTGTTTGTTCTGATGCAGCTTCCATGAGGCAGCCTCAGGCTGTACCCGCAGATATGCGCCCGGAGATATGGATTGCACAAGAGTTGCGGCGTATCGGAGACGAATTTAATGCATATTACCCAAGGAGGGTAATGATGTTTTATTTACCCCTTCTCCCTACACCCTCCCCCTCCCCACAAGTTTTTTTTAAGGCGACCAGTCATAATTCTGTACTTATTCTGGAAATGTGAGGTATCACTTATGTCTTACCTATCAGGGTTTCTCCTTTCCCGTTTCCCATTTTAAAACGTTTTGTGGATGAATTTTTTAAGTGATGGTAATGAAATACAGTACAAGGTGGCAAAGGGATTTCATGAGCACAGACCTTAACACATCCGTGCTAACAAAGGAATTATCAATAGGCTTTGAAATACTCCCACATAAATAGCAATATGGTTTCCAATCTGTATAGAGTGTTTCTTCATTCCCTCCGGGTCGTTTGGGTCAAAGTTAAAAAAGTAGGAGAACTTGCATCTTTACTCAGCCAAAAGGAATGAAGCCAGTGAGAGTCATATAATGTCACCCCTGTAATGTGACAGAGCAGGACAACCATTGCCCTTTCAGTCCGCATTGCTATCCTCGAGTGTCCATTTACAGAAATGTATTAGGAGGCCATCAGTCAGTGGTCTGTGATCTGGGGTCTAACCATTTTATACCTTGAATTGACTGCCACTGAAATTCTGAGGTGTGCTGTGGATTAAAAAACAAAACAAAACAGAACTTCCCTACATCTTCTTCTGTAGACACGGTGTACGTTTTGTTTGTTTTGCCCAGTGGCAACAGATATAACCATTTGGACGCCTTTAGCCCATGGACGACATTTTAAAATGCGTAAGTAAGCTTTCACTCCGGGAGTTAGGGCTGTTAGGAGTGTAGGCGAGTACTTCTGCACAGGGTACACGAGCAGATGTGTCCTATAATGAAATTTTGGCTTGTTGGCATTTTTTTCAAACAACCAAGTATGAAGATATTTCTGTGGATTTATCTAAAAAGAAGACACATCTTATTTTGTAGAAAATGTTACAATTGATACTACCATCCTTTCTTATGGTGTCTTGTCTTCTGGCTCCTTTTTTTTCTTTCTTTCTGAATATTATGGCTTCTGAACGTTATACTTCATAGAAGTATCTCTTCGAGATTTTTTTTTTTTTCCTATCTTTTTTTCTGGAAGGAGAGGTCATGCTTAGAATACCCCAGTACTTCTGTCCGTCTTTCATCGTTGGCCTCTTTGGTAGCTAGCTGTTGCTAAGTAAGTAGATGTTACCTGTTAATTGCTTTTAGTCATTCTTGTTTTCCCGTCCATACGATGCTTTTCAAACTTTTTTTAGGCACATGGAGACATCCTCCTATTTTCAGAGGGTCTTTTCATTAATTTCTTCAGTATAGAGTCATTGGTACGGAAGCCAGGGATGCTCTGAAAACTTACCCTGGATCCCCTTCGTACATTCCTGTGGGTGTGTGTGGTTGTGTTTGATGGGAAATGTGCTTTAGTATGATTCTCTTATTAAATGAGAAATGTCACACTGATGAATGAGTTCAGGAGTTTCTTACGTGGCTGTCTTTAGCTGGCAAGGGTACCGAGCATCCTACATCTGATGGTTACAGCGTATAAATTCCTTCACAGCCTAGCTCTGAAGTGGTCATTGTTTTTTGCAAGGTTGATTGGTTTGTAATTTGCCACTAAAATTATTCTCCTCCTCCCAGCACCCCCAGCTGCTTTGCCTTGGTTTCCCTGAAGGCATTTTGGTGTTCCTGTGTGTGACTGGACTCGGCCCTCCCGGTGGACCAGGAGGGATTGGGCAGAATCAGGACCCCAGTGCATTCATGATGAGGACCTCACGTTGGGGTGGGGAGGCTGACCGCGATTGAAGAGGGCAGGCTGATTCTGGGGGACATGTCCATAATTCAGCGGGAAAAGATGATATAGTGGCCTCTTGGGTTAGCCTAAGCAGCGAAGTGACCACTGTGCTGGGCCTGCCTTCTTCCCCCACCTTGAAGGGGTTTATAGATGTCCTTAGGCCAGATCTGACTTGTTGGGGCTGCCCAAGAGACGTGAGGCCATTGGGCTCTGTTGCCTTCAGAGTCCAGAAGCTCTGGACACCAACATGAACCCACACAGCTCCATTCTCAGGGACTGGATCAGAGCCTTTGGCCACACAGCCAGGTGTCTTATAAGGATATTGTGTGCAAGTTTCTCTTTAAACTTACACGGAGTATCAGTGACTCTCTAAGGCGTACCCCGGATGGACCTGGTTGATGCACCATGCACACACTGTGGTGGCCTGTGTGGTCAGCGCTAAGACACGGGCCAAGTGTGGCATGAGGGTTGGCGCACAGCCAAGCCCACGGCCATCCTCACATAGGCCTTCGAGGTGGATAGTCCCAAGTCATGTGCATTTGGGTCACAGGCCGTTGTGTTGTTGCCATCACCTTGCCTGTCCCTTGGAGGTGAGGGAACGGTGTCTAGCAGGTTATATCCTTCCTCTCCTCCTTTTCTCCCAGGTTCTGTCACAGTCCAGTGTTTCAGAAGATATTTAAGATGGCCATCTCTGTTTATTCAAATGACATGTAACCTGCTTGTTCTCAGTGCTTTTGGCGAAATAAATGTCCATTAGTTTCATTGCACTATCACATGGTTTTCTGGTTGTGAACCTTGTTTTGCATCCCTTTAAAAAAGTCAACCACTGGGAAAATGCAGTCACTGATCATTTAAGGGACTCTAGCTTTCTAAGTAGGCTGGGATATCGGGGGAGGCATAGGGACAGACTGTAGGTTATAACCTGATTTTTCTAAAACAGAGGCAAATACATTCTCCAGATTTAAATGAAGAACCCGTTCAAAACACCAGACCCTGGATGGTGACACGGTGACCCCCCCCCTCCCCCCCAAAGCTCCAGATGCCTGTCTTGGTAGTTGTTAGGTTAAAAATAATCCCTAGCCTGCAGCCACATTGATGGACGGTCTGTTGTTGAATAGTGGGGGTGGGAATCTGGGGAGGAAATGGGAGGCTGTAGCGGGAAGTAATGCATTCACGTCACCCGCTGGCTCACGGGGTGGGGGGGGGGGCTGGGAGGAGTTACTTCTTCGGTGAGTGGTGCACGCGTTGCCTTGCTTTACGACGGTTGCTTTTTAATGGATGTTAGCATTTTAAATACGTAGTGTCTTTATGTGCTTAATACTGTTACAGTGCCTTTTCTAAAGTGTTGGTCTTTTACTGCCATGAGCCTTGCGAAGCCTGACAGGATATTTTCCCGTTTTTTCAGTTAGAGCAATAGAGGAAGGTGTCCTGTAGTTGTCATGTGTTCAGTCCACTTAAGGGCAGTGGGGAAGCCTGTGCCACGGAGCTGTGCAGTCTGAACCCTTGGAGGAGGTGAGAGAGGCACAGGTGAGCGCAAAGTCCCGGTGCATGTTCCCTTTCTCTCTTGTGACTCCATGTCACTGCCCCCGCACGACCCTGCCAGGGCAGAGTGGCCTGTGTGCCCCCCCTCTGCCTGGTCAGTTTGACTGCTCCAAGTCTGGTGTATTTTTGTGACTTTTTTGTTTTGAAATAACTGCAGACTTCACGTGAAAGTTGCAAGAATGGTACGAAGAACCCCCCTTCCGTCCGCCACCTAAGTTCCCCACTGTTCCCATGTTGCCACATTGGCTTTAATGTTCTCCCTCTTTCTACCCGTGTGCGCGTTGTTTTCTGCCCGGTTTGAGAGTAAGTGGCAGGTGTGATGCCCTCTTACTCTTCAGTGCATCGTGTGTATTTCCTACTAATGAAAGTGGCCTCTCACATAACCACAGTGTAGTTCTCAAAATCAGGAAATTAACAATGTTGCAGTACCGTTATGTAATCTGTGGACTTCATCCAAATGTTACCAGTTGTGCCAAAATGTCCTTTATAGTAAGATAAAAAAAAAGGTTTTTTTCCGGTCCAAGATCCGGTTTAGAATCCTGCGTTAAGTTGAGTTGTCTTCATCGCTTTGATGCCATTGACTTGGAACCAATTCTCTCTCAGTCTTCATGACGCTGACACTTTGGAAGACACTTCATAGAGACTCTAGTTTGTTTGATCTCCCCTCACGATGAGACTTGAGTTTTGTGTTTCGGGCAGGAATACTACAGGAGTGACACTGTGGCCTCCTCCATCCAGAGTTTGCACTGGGAGGCCCAGGGAGTCCCTTTGTCCTGTTGCTGGCAAGGCTGACTCTGGTCAGAGGTGGCGTCTTCTACTCTCCAGTCCGTGTGTCTCCATCTGCCCTGGAAGGAAAGTGTGTGTAGAGGAGGAAGAAGTTCCCTTCCCGAGTGTGTGCTCGTTTTGTTTGTGGACCTAAATTCACAGGTCCCTTTTAGTTCAACAGGTTACTATGCATTACTCTCCGTGCTTATTTGGATCCTTCAACTTATGATAGATCTGGCCAGCGGCAGCCCGCTGGTGCATTTTCACCTGTCGTCAAGCATACAAGGGCCCCAGCAGTGCAGGCACACATAACGCGTGTTACAGGACAAAGCCCAGGGGCCCATGGAGGTCGCGCAGCCCCTGGAAGGCTGAATGATGACCTGCACCCACATGGTGCCCTGACTGTCCCAGCTCCCCGTGCCCGGGCTCTTGGTGAACGCTGGGGAGTGTGGGTGGCAGTGGGCCTGTAGGGAGGAAGATGTCTCGGAGAAGCTAGATCTCTGTCTCGAGCTTCACGGAGAGAGCGAGCGGCTTGCATGTAGCCATGGTGCAGCGTGGAGCGCCGTGTGCTCATCACCGGTTCTCGGGACAGCGTCCACTCGGATGGGACTCTTAGCCATGGGCTAAGGGCGCAGTCCAAGTCTGTGGAGCATGTGCCGGGCCTTCAGTACATAAGCACATGTGCTCTTGGGGTAATTAGACCAGTCTTTTAACCAGCATCTGCCTCCCCCACCCCTGTACCAAAGCTGGGATCATTTACCTCTTGTGGCCTCCTCGGTGCTTTGCACTCAGGTTGTCAGGCCTGCGTTGCTCTGTGCTAAGGTGGACTGCTCTCGGTTGGCAACGACTTGGGGACGTCCTGGTGAGTGGACAGCAATGAGCAACAGCATGGGAAGCTACGCCAGACCCTCTAGCTGGGCCAAGAAGTGAATGAAAACCCTTTCATTGTTCGTTCGGTCTGGAGAAACAGTGTATCCTTTGTTTACACTGCCTACTTCCTACTTCTGTCCCAGGCATGTACAGGCACGAGTTGGCTGAACTGCATGTAGACTGAAGAGTAGCACCGAACCAGACAAAATAGAGAGGGAAAGGTGGCTTGCAGACAGGTTTAGATGGAAGCAAAAGTTTAATTGAAGAGCCAGCCATTAGCGTTTTCATAGACTATATCCGAATTTGAAATCTTTCTGTGCTGTCCCTCCTGTGATGTGAATTCCCTGTGCTGTGTGGTTCTTCGTTTTATAGACGATATTCTGTAGATAGCGTACAAGGGAGAGAACGAATTTGTGGCTTGTTTGGTAATAGCATAAGCTGAACATCCACCCAGAGAAAACGTGTTCTCTGACAACCTTCTTTTGAGGCCTTCGTTAATTGAATGTAGGCGTTTAATAAAATAAGCCATTTCCTATTACTGTCTGAGCAAACCATAGTGGGAAATTTGCATATCACCTATTAAATTTAAAACTACACCTATCTCATGAGATGGTGAGTTGCCCATGAGTTTACAAAAAGACCGTTTTCATGGCAAAAACCATTGGGAGTAGCTTCAGTAAATTGGTGCCCACCATTTATCTGTGATACAGTTCTCAGGAGGTTTTGTGTTTTTCTCGCAGTTGGAGGAAGTTGTTCGGTGTTGTGGTTTTAAGAGCCTTCCAAAAACCCCCATCACAGAGATGCTGGAGCCTGTGTGATCCAAGAGTCACCCTTCCTATGGCTTCAGCCCTTACTGTTTTTTCCCTGAGACCTCTGAGACCTCAGCTGATCCCCGCAGTGACTGCGGGTCACAGGTTTTCTGAACAAGGGTTTTCCGCGACTTGGGGATAAAGCGTGAGCTTACAGGAAAGCGGGACTCGTGGATAAGTGTGAGAATTTCGGGGTGAGGTCTGGAATCCCGACTCCATCCGTTAATGTCTGGGAGCCCCAGTTTCTGTCCGTCTCTTAGAGATGTGGTGAAGGTCGTGCGGAAATGTTCAGGGGATGGGGCTAGAAATCGCTCTCGTCCCTGGCCCATCGTTCTGGCGTCTCGTTGAACTAGAGCTGAAACAGTTCCCGGGTGGTCTTCAAAGTTTAGAGATGCTACCAGAGTTTCCACCTGTCTATGTTTCATTCAACCCTCTGCCTTGTGGAACAAGCTGTGTTCGGCCCTACTGATGCGTGCTGGGTCTGTCTGGGTGCACAAAAACAGGAGGTGAGACTGGGGCGCTGGGGTGTGTTTAAATGGCTGGGTGGGCAACGCCGGGTGCCGTGGCGCCCGTTCACCCTGCCCGCGAGTGCTGCATCTGCCGTGGCCGGTGGGTACACCTGGACGGCTGCCTCGCGGTGGGGGGGGGGGGGGGGGGGGGGGGGCGCTGGGCCATTCACACAGAACCATTCAGAGGTGCAGGTGCCTGGAGGGGGACTTCAGAGAGGTCTAACGGGGGTTTTTTAATCCTCTTGAGGAAATGAAGAGGCGCAGGAGGCAGGGCTTGGCCGGCCTGCAGACGTCTCACCGCCCCCCGCTAGACTTCTCCCAGCCGAACCAGAGCAGAGAGGTTCAGGTGGTGGGTACAGTGCGTCTCATCGTCCTTTTGAGGCCGGGGAATTTCGGAACTGTGTGTTCTTGCTCCGAGGCTGACATTTATTTCATCTGGTGGAGCCTCACACGGGAGACGTGAGAACCATCTCTGGCTTCTCTGTGGTGGACCACGGTGTGGTGCCACACCTCCCGGGGACGATCGGGGGCGCTTCACATTAGCCGGGGTGGGGTCTGGGGTCCGAGGGCCGGCGAGTTAGAGACGTGCCCGGGAGAGGGGTGGCTTGTGCCCTGCCAGAAGCCAACCCAGTGCACAGCAGGCCTGACTGGAAGGCAACCGGAGAAGTGGTTGTTTCACGGACCTCTTCTTTGAGATGATGCATCAAAAATGAAGGAGTTGGATTCATGCAAATGGCACTCGTCTGCGGCTCCACCGTCGCAGGTCAGCCGCGGCCCCGGTCGCTTGGCGAGCACTGCGGGAGAGCTGGCTCCTGGTCGCTGAGTGGGAACACCACATCCGGGGGAGGGCCTCCCGGCACCCTTGCCACAGCTGTGTTGACATCATAGCACGCGAGGCGCGCGCTATGCAAATGCACACGTTGCCTTGGTGATGGAGAGAAAATGAATCTGGCTTCTGGGCAGCACTGCAGCATCAGCCTGACCCCTGACAGCAGTGGGATGGCAAACCGAGCACTCAAATCTGGGCCAGGGTGCAGAGAGCCCACATCCTCCTGGAGACGTCCACGTTTGGGGGCCCTTTTCCTCTCTCCTCTCTGTCTCCCTCTCTCGTCATTTAAAATTCTCTCTAGGTTGACGGTGATCTTCCATCGGGATCACTGATGCCGCTCTCTGTCCCCCTCCCACCCTGCCATCTTTGATTGTGGCGACACTCAGCACTGTCCCGGAAGGTGCCGCCGTAGTGCCTTGGGGAGCAGACACCATCCAGACAGTCACCTGACGTATCCTCACTTGCTTGATCTGGAGCACAGGTTCCCTGTTTCTCAGAGTCTCATGGCCAGAATTCGGTCTCTTCTAGCATGTTACCACTGAAAGGTGTATCTATTTTAAAAAAGAGAAGGGACATCTAGGTGGCTCAGTCAGTTGAGCATCCAGCTCTGATTCCGGCTCAGGTCGTAATCTCGCGGTTCACAAGATCGAGTTCCGCGTCAGCCTCTGCGCTGAGCATGGAGCCTGCCTGGGATTCTCTCCCTCTCTCTCTGCCCCTCTGCAGCTTGCGTGCTCCCTCTCAAAGTGGATAAATCTTTTTAAAAAAAGAGACAGAAAACAGTTTAGGGCCTCTTAGGTATTCAGTGTTGAGATTGTATGAGAAAGGGGTTTTTGAACAAGTTTAAAAATTGCTGTGTGTCTCAGAGTTTTATAGGTATTCCTTGCTTTTTGGGTTGTCTCTTAGAATTTGCTATTGATCTGCCTTTGATAAAATGGTAAAGATAGTGCCATGTTTCCCTTGTTACTTTGACTGCCAGGAAACTCTCGGCTAAACGATGGCTCTTCTGCAGTAGATCTCAGCCCTCCCTGGTTCCCAGGATAAGTCTCTCTTCCTCGATGTCATTTCTGACCTCTCTTAACTTTTGTTTTTATCTCATTTGTGTGTTTTTATGGTTAAGCTCCTTTGAGTAATGCTGAGTGAATACGTGTGTGTTGTACTTACTGAGTCATTTGGTGCAGCCACATGGGGTTTGGACCAGCCTTTGGTGCGCGGATCGGTGAGCTAGTGTGTTCTACGCAGTGCTGAAGTCTGAGTTGACTTGTTGGGAGCACTTGATGGTTCTTGATTTTGATTCCACAAGCTTGGTCAATGTCATTGTATCCGTGACGTGGAGAAGCGAGCTGTACTGGCTCGCAGCATTGTTGTGAAGACTGTAGAGGTGTGTGGCACGCCATTTTGTTTAATGGTGGCGTCAGGTGATTTCGTCTGGACCCCAAGCTAGGGCGCACAGAGTCTGAAGACCTGGTATGTCTTGGGCTGCTTTTCAGAGGCAGGGCTCACCCCTGCCTGCGGGAGTGTGGAGCCAAGTCCAGAGCTGTGCTCTGCAGGCATGCGGTCGGTGGTCCTCCTGGCCAGTTCTCCAGGCAGCCTGGGATGGGATCAGGGTCTCTTGTATCTGCATACCTGCCTCGCTGGATTGGGCAGGAGAGGATGTTTTACTGTGATTATTTTGGCCTTAAAGTGTAATTAAATCCCAGTACTTGGTTGATTGTGTCAAGTGTAAGTTGAAGATGGTCCTTGTGCGGAAACGACCGTGGCGGCTGGTGCTCTGTCCGCTCGTGCTCTCTCCTCTTGGCTGCTGTAGACAGAGGGAGCCCCAGCCCCCCTGCCCCAGCCATGTGTTTCAGGCTGGAGTGGCCCAGAGTGCCCCAGCTCCCCGCCCTGTATGCGGTCGGCCCTGATAAGTCCACCTCGTCCCCACTTGAGGACTTTTCCCTGGCACAGCCCCGCCCCCCCAGCTGCCACCCAGGTGAGCCTGTGTCCTCTGGTGTGGACGTAAGAGAACGGTTCGGGGATGCTGAATGCTCGTGACACTGTCTCCAAGGACACTTTCCATATCTTCAAAGCAGAGAACTCTAGTCTACACCAGGGAACCTGGGCTCACCTCTGTGCCTTCCTGCCCTGGCTCTCCCAGGCCCCCACTTGCCTCTGGCAAGCGCTGCTTTCTCTGTCCTTTTATTAACCTCTGTATTGCCGTTGTCCTGCTATCCTGCTATTTATTTGTATGGCGATTCCCCACCAGAGTGTGAGCTTCTTGAAAAGAGATGCTGTTGCATTTTTTTCTTTCAACAGGAAGGACCCTCAGCATCTTGACTCCGTTTTGGCACAGGGCTCCCATTTTGCCAGAACGTGTAGGTGTTTTTCCGCCTGCAGAGTGGGAACCTGCATCATGATTCCACAGGCAGGGCAGTGGTCGCTGTGGGTGGCACCCACGGGTAGCCCTTGGGATGGGCTGTGCGATGCTGTTCTGCACTCTTTGCCGATGACATAGGTATTGCGCATCAGGCCTGTGGATGCAGATAACTGCTTTCAGAGTTGGGCCCCAGCACACCCCCTGCCCCCATGCAAGGAGGCATGGGGGCTGCGGGAGCCCCTCGCCCAGAGAGGAGCATGAACTGTCAGAATTGGTTCCTGGAGGGAGGCACAAAGCTGAATGTTGAAGGAGTCATCTTCTGGGCACATGGGATAGCCATAAACGTCAATTGCCCCAAATAATATAGTTCCTGATCTAGACCATGGAGCTAAAAAGACCCAACAGGATGGGGCCTACACTTTGAGCACTTGTGATTGTGTGTGTGTGTGTGTGTGTGTGTGTGTGTATGTGTATGAGTGAAAGAGATCGCTGTAATACGTAAATTCTTTGTACTTAGTAGCATGTTTCATTTTTTTAATGATGCCCTTTATCCAAATGCATCATATTGATGTACCTTACTAAAGGACTTGAATGAGTTTGATTAAAACAGCGTTCCACAACCCAGACCTGAAAAGTGTTGTTTTTCTAAAGGGGGAAGGACCAAGAACGTCCGCTTAGCACGTAGCCCGAGAGTGTGTGTTCATTCGCTAAGGCTGCTGTAACAAAGTACCACAGACTGCGGGGGAGGGAGTGCTTGAACAACAGAAATGTGTTTATCCACAGCCCCGGAGGCCAGAGGTCTGAGATCTCGTGCTGGCTGTGCCGCTGTCGTGTGCTTGGCGCTGATAGCTGGAGCCTGGCCGGGCGTCCTCACCCGCTGTGGCCCTCGCGCCGCCTGCCCCACACTGGCATCTTCGGGCACCTACGGTGTGCTCCCGCAAACCAGCTGATTCGTACGGCTGCAGGTGCTGGAAGGCGGGGAGTCTGTGGGAAGCGGGAGCTGCCCGTCATCCAGCTGCTCTGGAGGGATGGGCCGTGCCCACGGAGCTGTGCCAGCCGCGCCAGCTGTCAAAGGTTTTCTGGGCTGGCATGGCCCTTCTTTGGATTCGGTCGTAACGGCTTCCTCCGTTGAATGCTGTCCAAAAGCAGTTTCTCGCCGGCTTGAAAGCGCGTGCCGTGTTGTCTCGCGTGCTGCCTGAGGGGGCAGGCGTCCCGCTGCCCTTCCTGAGTGGTGGTAGCATCTTGTCGTCTGTCAGGGATTGGGGGTTCCTTTCTCCAGAATTTCCTGCGTTGTCCCCGCCTCCGCCCCGCCTTCCCTGGAACACGCCCCATGCCCCCTACATTTAAGATGAAAGCAGGACTCTTAAACACTTGGAAAGACTTCTCGCGAAGTGAGTCCTGTCTGCTGTCATGGCCACTCTCGTCCACCTGATGTCCTCAAAGGGTGGGTGGAAGATTTCTCCTCGCCGACGCTGCCAGTTCTTGAATGTAAAATTAGCTAAGTGTAAGCAGTTGGGATCTGTCACTAATGGGCCTTGCTGGTGTCACTTAGACCCCGTTCTCTGGCCTCCCTGAGGCTGGTAATGACACCTGGCTGACATGAGATTTCCCACCTTGAAGGGATTGCTTAGCCCTGCATTTACGCCTTCTTCGTTTCAGTAAGTCGTGGTTTTATTTTGAATAAGCCTCTTTCAACCTATGAATATTAGTCTAAACTAAAATTAACCTTCCCCTAAATTATTCTCACACACACAGAAAAAGCAAAGTAATTTTGAAAGTTAAATCAAAACAAAGCAATCTCGTGTGTAAAACAGATAAAAATCACAGACTGTGGTTACAGAGCGCCTGTACAGGAATCGCTTACAGAAAGCTGATTTCCTCCAGTCTGGGTATGGAAAGAGAACGGGAAATGCCCTGGCCGTATCACAATCCCATTCTGTCAGACAGGCTGGGGGAGCTCGTGTAAACAGGGCAGGGGCTCCGCTCGCAGCTGGCGTCTGTGGGCCCTGTTTGTGTGTGAGACAGGACACTCGTTCCCAGCCCGACTTGGGGCCGGCGGTGGCGGTTCCGCGGTGGTGCGTTGGAAGCTTCACCCTGCGCACGTGAGCACGGGGTTCGTGGAGAGCGCCGGATGGCAAAGAGCCGGTCCTGGGCACGGATGACTCATTAAGGAAACGACCAGGATGGATTGCGGGCCTGGGTTGCGAAACGGGTTGTAGCTCCTGGTGTAAGAGGCAGGTGTGTTCCATTGCTGGCTTCGGCTGCTCTGAATTGACACCTTGCGCTTTACCGGCAGAATGGATTAGAACGCCAAGGTGGGCACTCTTCGGAAGACCTGAGGACCTCTGAGACCGCTGAGATCTTTAATCCAGCAGTTTCCTTTTGAGCAGTTTGTCAGCTTATAAACATAGGGTAGTCACCGGCAAGGAGGCTCTTTAAAATTTTTTAATTGCTTTTTCTTTGCTCCCCATGTGGAGCTGGAGGATGAGGGTTGACGCTGCCCGTGTGTGCTCAAGTAAACTGCAGCTACCAGAAATTCACCCTTGGGGTGTCCACGGATTTGAAGGTTAATAACCTGGGTAGTTAGAGACTTCCTTCACATCTCTCTTCTGTCCCCTCCACCCCTGCCTCTTTCAAAGGGACACCCAACTCCAGTTAAGGCGGGGGGGGGGGGGCGGGGGTATGGGAATGGCATGGCTTTTCTCCAGCACCTGCACAGAGGTTGATGCATTTCCAGATCAAGGCAGTTCTGGCCAACGATGACCTAGAAAGGATAGTGTGTTAGAGAAGCAAACAGAGTTTCAAGGATTCTCTTTGAGGCTCCAAGCATTCTTTGGGTTCCTGTAAAGCAGCAGATCATTCAGTCTACTGCTGTCTACGCAGTGAGGTCTTCCTCTGCAAGGGAGGTGGTAGGAGGGCCTCCCCTTTCGCAGTCTCGGGGAAGAACCCGTGTTCAGAAGATGGGGTGCCTCCCGAGCTGGGTAACAGTGGGATTGGTGGTTCGCTTAAATATAGGCATTCCCCCACCCAAAAAATAACATCAGGGCTGAGAAACTAAGAAGCTTTCCTATTGTCGTTTCAGGTCTTTTTGAATAATTACCAAGCAGCCGAAGCCCAGCCCCAAATGATTATCTTACGACTGTTACGTTACATCGTCCGCCTGGTATGGCGATTGCAGTGACGACGGGTTCCTCGCGGAGCCACATGTGTGCAGACATTTCACGTGTTCACGCCAGCAGGCCCCAGCACCACAATTTCTGGGGGCCACTGCTGTGCAGCCAGCGGCCCTGTCCCCGACGGGGCGTGCGGGCAGGCCGGCCAACGCGTTCCCGAGGACGCCGCGCTGCATGTGGACCGGACCTTTCTGTTCACCACACAGCAGAATTTCTAATGGAAGTTTGTTGTGAATGTAAATGAGGGAGGATTCTTTTAAAAAAAAAAAAAAAATTTATGTACAAATCATGGTTCTTTGGAGCAGGATTTTATGCAAGAATGGTGTTTACACGCGGTGTGGGGTTTTTTTCCACCTTCTTTAATAAGAGCAGGTTTTTCAAAAAGGAAATGGAAACTTTTTAACCAACTCGTGAATGATTTTTGTACTAAAATTTTAAGAACCTGTTGCCTACTCTCAGAGGATTATGTAAACTCTGCAGTGGAAACTGAGCCAGCTAATTTATAAAGCTGCCTTAGTTTCTTTTTAGAGATTACTGTACAGAATTTTTAAACGGGAGAGGTATGATATGGCCCCCTCCCTTCCCTGCCATTGCCTCTTTGACATACTTTGTTGTTTTGGTTTGTTGTTTTTTTTTTTTTTTTTTTTTTTTTTACCATTATTAATACCAAAAAGTTCTTATGAAATGGAACTGATTAAAGGGGCAGAGGGTCTGTTACCAGCCTGTATTGATATGCCACTCCCATCTTGTAAATATTTACTTACCTCCTCAAATTCAATTGCACCTGTGGCAAAAAGTTTAAGGCTCTTCTCCGTGTGTTTTTCCTTATCTCCCCTGGCGATGCTCTTCGGGTCTGCCTGGACGGCGATGCGCAGATTTGGTCCAGCGCGTGCTCGTGATAAAAGGTAATGGGGTCAGGACATGAGTTAGGATCTCCCTGTATCATGCACGCTGGGACGGGCTTGATGTTGGTCTTCTTTGGTTTCGATGGGCTCATCATTTAGAAGTGTCCTGAGGAAGGACTGGCAGTAACAGCAGAGACAGGCACCGTCGGCTTTTCTGGTTGCAGACTTTCCCATAGTCACAGGTGCACTGTCTGCGTGCGGCCACAGGTGGTGAGCACGCCCCCTCACAGCTGAGTTCCTTGGACTGCAGGTGTCCGAGCCCCGGCCCTCGTGGGAATTGGCACAGGCCTTGGGGCTTGAGGCGGCTGTTTCCTGGGCATCCGGGCTTTTCGTCCCAACTCCCAAGTTCATCTGGCCTTTGATGCCTGACACTTGGTTCCCACCCCCCTGAATCCGTTTTGAAATGAAGGCTTAATCCCGCCTTCGGCAGTGCCATCAAAATCCTCCGTCGGAGCACAGATCTGAAGCGGCCTCTCAGCCTCCTGACAGCTGTCGGTTTGACTTGTTCCATTTCCCTCGGGACGGTTGGGTTTTGTGGGAGCGCCCTGCGTGCGTCCACCTCTGTTGGAGCTGCTCTTTCTTTCTCCCCCTTTCTGGGACGGAGAGCCCGTGAGTTGGGCCATCATCGCAAAGGCAGTTAACTGGGGAGACCCAGGAAAAAGATCAGGAAGCAGGAAAAGAAGGGAGGTGGAGATCATTTCGTGAACCCTATAACTCTGACAGTCTTTGAAACATCAGACCATTAAACAGCTTTTTGAGGGAAATACATCAAACCGAGTCAGCACCAACAGCTCTTGTTTTGCTGTTGGCCCCTAAGAGGACCAGTGTTTTCACATTATTAAATTAAGTGGGGAAATTCATTCATTTGTATCTTCATAATTCTATATAAATATAAATATATATATATGTATCTATAGCATATACATTTTTTCTTTTAGGTAGAGAGATTTGCTTCCAAATATCCTTCCTTTTTTAGAATTTTCATATCCCCAAACTCTCCTTGGGGTCTTGAATAGTTTTTAAAGCTGTGTTGAGTGTCAGCTTGCGTTTTCGATGTGTCTCGAACCCCTTTGTAGGGTCGTAAAGTCCACGCGGCTGTAAGGCAACGGTGGGCCTGCTGGACACACACCAAAGACATTCGGTTCTGGACGCCTCGCCCCGACCCAGGACCTCCACACTCAGTGCCAGTCTCTCCGACTGGGGCACTTTACTCTGTTTCTGCAATACTGTGGCTCCCTGGGAGCGGGGCCCGAGGGCTGTGTGCTGGCCACATGTACAGGTTTACCTCTGGCTCGGTGGCCTCCTGGCCTCCAGGCCGGCCGCGGAAGCAGCTCGTGAGGAGATAGGAGATTCTATGAATTGTAGTATTAAGGAGCAGGCTATCGCACCAGGACTCAAGAGAGATGACTGGACGTTTCTGTACTGTATGCGTCTGTTTATCAAGATGCCTCTGGAAGGTATGCCTACTGTGGTAGACCTTGTATTTTCTCTTTTACTTTTTGTAGAAAACACAACATGGCTAGATCCCTTTTTGGAAACTGAATGCGGGTTTTGTGCCTTGACCACCTCTTCTCACGTGAGGTTTGTAGAAAGTGTCCTGTGACTTAGCACAGAAATGCAATAAACACATACAAAATACTTTCATGAGTAATGCTTCCAGTTAACTGTGCTCCTGCCTAGAAGGGAGTTTACGAAGAACTCTTTTGGGTGGTTGTGGAGAAACCAGGTAAAAATTCCGTCTGATGGAAGTGTATGCAGTAGAGAACAACTTTCTCCTGTTTTCCCCTTCTTGATTATGTATATATTTTGACTATTTATTAGATTAGGAGGTCACATTTTACTTACCAACTGAGCCAAATGTCTGTGTGCAATTGTGTTTCCTTTACCTTTCTTGTAAAATTTTGTACAGCATAAATGAGTAAAAATCACTGTTTTTACTAAACTTTTTCAGATTTGAGGATTGTAAATATTGTAGATTCTTTTTCTATGTAATGTGTCCTACTGTTTCATAATGCTGTAACTTGTAGAAATATTGTATATTTATTTCCTGCTTATTTAATGTCTTAAGTTTTGAAAAGTGTTGACCTCCCTGCCCCCTCCCCCCCCCCCCCCCCCCCCCCCCCCCCCCCCCCCGCTGTACCATTAATCGCTTTTTGACTCTGACGTGGTGACTGCTCAGCTCCCTGAGCTACACGGTCTTCCCAGGCTGGCCCTCCAGCTTTGGTTCCTGTAGTTTCTGGTCACATGGGTTTCAGTTCTTGGGGTTTGCTCTACTTTTGATGAAGTCTGTGCATCGCCATCAATGAGGGACCATTTGGCAGATTACCAAATTCTACAAGAAATATCCAGTGACTTTTTATTCCAAAAGAGCGAGCTTCTCATGGAAGCAAATTCTATTAACACCGGGCCGTATCTTTTTTTTTTTTTTTTAATGTATCATTGGCAGTTGGGACAGATCTTTCTATTGAACACTTGCCCCTGACAATTCAGCGTTCAGAGAAATAGAAGCGTGCCCGCTCTGGAGGTACTGCCATGGAGTGAGTGGTTCAGGGGCAGGAGGAAGGGACAGGGGAGACAGGTGGCTCCTGCCTTGGGAGTGACTTCAGGACCACCTCATGCCACTAATCCCTTTTTGGCAACTGGTGAGTAGTTGAATTACCCCCCACCCGCTGTGTCCTGTGCTTTGAGGTGTGGACTAAATGGTCTTCAGGAGCTACTTGTACAGACCCTACCCCCGTCCCCAGCCCTGAGCCGTTTGGTCCCTACATTTGATCAGCCTGCTTCTTCAGGTTGTCGTCTTCTGCTTCTCTGTTGCCTTTGAGAGAGGTTGAGGGCCCCACTAGACTGGATGTTACCATGTGAAAGCTTCTTAGAAGCTTTAGAGACTTCCTAGTGGGTCCGTGTCAGTAGATGGTTCTGTCATCCCTGCTGATTTAGCCTGGTGCCTGTGTGTGCCCACTCTGCACACACGCGTGTGCAGGGGTGTGTCCACACGTGACGCTAAGCCAGCTGAGGTGACTCCTGTTCTCCAAACGGCATTGCATCTGAGAAGCGTTCCTCAAGCTCCCAGCTAGGTAACTTGACTACTTTCATCCGGAAACCTGACTTTAGAAACTCTCCTAAGTCGTATGTCCAGATTCTGTGACCACTAGTTACTGTATCAGAACTCATCAGGTACACATTTATAAATAGCACTGATCTGTCTGTATACTGACCCATCACTAAACTTGTTTCCTAGGACCCAGCGTATGTAGCATTTGTATTGCAATTTCCCTGGCTTACTTGTGTTTTGCACTGATGAATTTCGACAGGGTAATTGCCACTTTACTTGTGCAATACTGCTGTAAATAACTGCAGATTTTTTTTTTTTTAAGAAACTTAATCTTTTATGTTCTTAATGAAGTTTATACAAATAAAACTTTCAACTAGTTTTGGTGAGCTGTGTGATTTGTTTCACAGAACGGTGGAGAGACAGCTGGAGTTCTGCATCAGTATCTGCACACCCACACCTCTGCCCTTTGTCAGTCACAGAATGTATTACCTACGTGTAGGTTTTGTGAATTCTCGCTCGAAGACAATTCTGTGTAGCATACTTAAAAGCAAACCACTCTTAAGAGTTTTGAAGTGGCTGGCGGGACCTTCTGCATGGTTTTCTGCCCACATAGGCAGATATGACTCAGCACCTGGCGGGGGGGGGGGGGGGGTGGTACTAGGAACCAGCTCTGTATTGATTAGTGATCAGGGCAGATTCCCTGCCATCTCATCCCCTCTCATAGTTGCAAGAAAAAACAAAAGGTGGGAAGTCTGGTTTGACTCTGGCGGAAAGGGCTTGTCTGCAGAGCCGAGGGGATCACCAACACATGTCTGGGGCCCCGGGTGTGAACTGACCGCTGCCGCCTTGGGAGGGTTCACTGAGTTGAGTGCTGGGGGCACTGTGCTCCATAGTGAGTGTGCACTTGGTGTAAGGGATGACAGAGACCGTAAAGCTTGGTTTGGGGGCATAGGCTATAAAATCCTAAATAAGTAATTGTAGAATTTGCCACTGTTGCTTGGAAGCAAATGCTGGGAGAGTTAAAGACTGGCCGGGCTTTGTTGTCAACAGGGTCATCTGTTCATGTGCTTCATTTTAATTAAGCAAGCAATGCATGACTATGGTCTTGTTGCCACACATCTGTGTGTGTATACATTTATTGCAGATCATACTTCAGATCAAAGTTGTTCTGGCCCCCATCCCCCATCCTACTTCCTCACCAACAGACCCGCGTTCAAGTTTTTCCCCATCCTTTTCTTTGTGGGTCCGTGTGCGTGCGCGCGCACTCAGACTACCGTGATTTTGCCTTTTCTATCAATGCAGCAATTTGTACGCGATTCTGCCTTAGCAGTAGGTCGTAGAGCTTCCAGAGTGACTCCACTCCATTCTAACCTCTGCATCGAGTGCACGCAGGTTCGCCGCTTGCCGCCTGGCGGCCTGCTTCTGGCATTTCTGCCTCTTCAGTGCTGCCCCGGGCTGCCTGGCCAGCAAGCGGGAGGGTTGTGCGGTGGTGGGACAGGTAGGTGGGGGTCTCCGCTCCCGAGGGCTCACGGATGCTGCCAGGCTGGCTCCACTCACATGACCACCGATGGCACGTGAGAACATCCTCCAATTCTCCGCCAAGTGTCGATACCATGTTGATATCAGCCTGGACGGGGAAGAGTAACGTGGTTGGTCAAATTCACGTTTTTCTAGTTACAAATGGGATGATCTTGTCAGATATTGTTGGCATTTGCCTTTTGTCTAGAGGCCTTCGCTTACGGCCCTTTGGGTTTTTCATTTCTTCTGTTGATGACGAGCTCTATGTATCATGAGTAAAAATCTCTACGTGTCACAAATATCTTAACTTGAATCTTTTGCTTTCTCCCCCCTGCCCTGACGTTCTATTATCAAGATCTTTAAATATGCAGAAGATTTGAAAGAATTTCACAGAGAACCCCAGTATACCCACCTGCTAGATTCTACCTTTCACAATTTACTATACTTTTTTTTTTTTTAACGTTTATTTATTTATTTTTTTTTTTTTGAGAGGGAGACAGAGAGCCGGGGAGAGGCAGAGAGAGAGAGAATCCCAAGCCACCTCTGCACTGTCAGCACAGAGCCCAATGTGGGGCTCGATCTCATGACCATGAGCCGAAATCAAGAGACAGGCGCTTAACTGACTAAGCCACCCAGGTACCCTACTATTTTTAACGTCACCTATCCAACCATAAATCTATCTTCCTTTCTGATGCATTTTGGAGTAAACCATAGACATCAGTATTCATCCCTAAATACCTCAGCACACATATCATTTAAAGTTGGTTATTTTGGGGGCACTGGGTGGCTCAGATGAGCGTCCAACTCTGGCTCAGGTTATGATCTCACAATCCATGGGTGCGAGCCCTGCGTTGGGCTCTGGGCTGACAGCTCAGAGCCTGGAGCCTGCTTTGGATTCTGTGTCTCCCTGTCTCTCTGCCCCTCCCCGGCTCACGCTCTGTCTCCCTGTCTCTCAAAAATTAAAATAAAATGTTAAATTTGTTTTTAATAATAAAGTTGGTTCTTTTTTTTAATGTTCTCTTTTGAGATAAAATTTACAATAAAACCTTTTTTTTTTAATTCCTTTCTCAGAAAAACACACATCTTAAGTGTGCATTTGCTACGTTTTGACCAAAGATAAGGCTGTCACCCAAACCCCTCTCAAGATGAAGAACATTGCCATCGCTGTAGAAAGTTCTCAGAAGCCCCTTCCCCGGCAATCCCTCCCATCCCACTCCCAGGAGTGGCCTCTGTTCTGATTTTTTTTCCACCATGAATTCGTTTTTGTGGATAGTTTGAATGGAATTATGCAGTATGTGTTTCTGTGTGTGTCTGGTTTCTTTTTTGCTCAGCTTAACGTTTTTGAGACCCAAGTTAAAATCAGTAGCTTCCCTCGTATTAAGCCAAGTATTATTCTACTGAATGAAGGAATAGACCACACGCGGGCCATTGCCTTGTTCATGAACACCTGAGTTCTTACCAGGTTGGGGCTAGGGGGAATAAAGCCGCTGTGAATATCCTTCTGCATATCTTTTCGTGAACATATGTTTTATTCCATTGTGTGTCTCTTAACTGCCTGTGGTGTATTCGTCGCTGTCACCACTTTAGAAGTCAGACTTAATCTTAAATTTCTGTCTTTCGTATCTTAAAAGACCTTCCCGATGCCAAAGTTGTAAATATGTTCCATTTTATTCATACAGTTCTACAGTTGTTTCCGTCTTTAATCTGCCTGGACTTTTTTGAACGATCTGCAGTATGAATCTCACTTTGTATTTCCCCCATAGACAGCTAAGACTCCTCTTTTCTCCACCAGCCTGAAACGGCTTTTTGACATCCACCATATCCTCCTATAGTGCTTCTGTTTCTCAGTTCTTTTCTATTCCTCTGCTCTCGTTTAGTCTCCATTATTCGGATTCCTACAGCTTTTCTTAATTGAAGTATAGTCGATATAATACTGTACTTGTTTAAAGACGCTTGGGTGTTTCCGTCATTAAGCAAATGACTTGGGCTCAGGTCGTGATCTCACAGTTCGGGAGTTTGAGTCCCACATCGGGTGAGCTCGAGCCCCGCTTTGGGTAAAACATGAACCCTGGGTGGGCCCCACTTCTCTGTCTCTCTCTCACTCTGCCCCTTGCAGGGTTCTCTCTCTCTCAAAGAAAAAAACATATTGTACTCATTTAAGGTGTACAACGGAGTGATTTGAAATTATAAACATTACAATATGCTCACCACGGCCACCATCTGTCACCATACAAAGTCCCCACAACGTGACTCTGCTCCCCATGCTCCCCTGTTCGTCCCTGAGACTTTATCTGACAACTGGCAGCTTGTACCTCTTAATGCCCTTCACCCATTTTGTGTATCCCTCCACCGCACCCCCCTCCTTGATCACTATTGTTTTAGGTTTTAAATTTCTTATCCTTATTTTTCAAGATTATCGTGGCCATTCTACATTGTGTCTTCAATGCATTTTAGAATCCGTTTAAGTGCCTGGAGTAGTTCTGTGGAGATCTTGTTTGGGATGATGGTGACTACCGGGATGATGGTGACTACCAGGGGAACACTGTCATTTTTCCAAGATGTGTTTCACGGGTGGGTAGTATTTTGATCTGTCCATGAGGCTTTTTTTTTTTTTTTAACTTATTTATTGTTGAGAGAGAGAGAGAGAGAGAGACAGAGCATGAGCAGGGAAGGGGCAGAGAGAGGGGGAGGCACAGAATCCGAAGCAGGCTCCGGGCTCTGAGCTGTCAGCACAGAGCCCGACGCGGGGCTCGAACCTGCACACCGTGAGATCGTGATCTGAGCCGAAGGCAGACACTTAACCGACTGAGCCCCCCAGGCGCCTCATGAGGCTTATTTTTCATGCTTTTAGTACACTTGATTTCTCTTCCATATATCCTGCATATTTCTTGCTAGCTTTTCTTTATGAGAGGGAGGGGGGGATTATGCCATCCAACCCGCCTATTCCTGTTCCCCTTATTTCTACCACAATTTCCCTTTATCTCCCTGCCCCTGGTACAGCTGAGGGCAGACCCATTTCCTAGGCTTGGCCAATCCAACGCTCTCGGAATCTGCAGCAAGCAAGGCAAAGAGGGGTTGTTGCGAGAGCAGCAACATCCTTGGGTCTGCAGGGGCGTGGTGGCATTCCCTGTCCAGCCACCAGCACGCCAGTATCTGGTCTCCGGCTTCCTGTGTGTTCTTTGAGCTCGGTGCCCACCCCTCCAGTAAGTTCTCTGTGTGCTGAGGTAACCCAAGCTGCTTTCAGTTGCTGGCAGCCAAAATCAGGTGAGAGGTGACAAGTTGTTAAAATTCTCCACTAGGCAAGACCAGATGGGGTCTGTGAGAAGATGGAAAACAAGGCAAAAACTCCCCCAAGTTTTCTGGTTTCTCCCACGGGGTCTCCTTTCCTGATCACTGCTTCCCGGGTCACGCCCTGAGCCCAAGAAGACACACTAGACCGTTGAAGGTCCTCGTTTCTAGAATGTTCTGCCTTGTAATACCCACGTTACCAAAAGGAACTCAGCAAGGGAAAATCATCACAACTTCTCCCCCTTTGCCCTCCTTAAAGCAGATTTGGGGAGAATCAGCTCTACAAGAACCCCTTACCTGTGAACTAAACGAGATCAAACGTGGGCAACCACTCTTAAAATACGCCCGAAACATAACACGTTCCGTTGTTGACCCTCCGGCCCAGAAGGACGCCAGAGACTTCTGGCTCATTACTCTTTTAGTGATTTAGGTAGTGGTTTTCCTAAAACATTCGTTCATTCAATCCAAGTATGTAGTCAGACCCTACCGTAGCCCAGGCACAAATGAAAACAAAAAGGCGGAAGACCAGGACGTGCCAGGGAGCTGTGTTGCTCCAGATCTCAGGGGCAGTAAGCAGAAAAATTCTTTAAAAAAAAGCAAGAGAAAATTCTGGGGTGGGACCCTAGGGAGCGATCGGCAGCTCCACCGGTGTTTCCCCCACCCCCACCTGGCCCCAGAGCCCCCTGTGATAATACCTCCAATAGTAACAACTAACCACTGGGCGCAGATGTGTGAGGCCCTGCTCAAAGTATCGCATCTCCGACAGCCCTTTGAAGAAACTGCCCTTATCACCCCAAGTGTCCACGTAGGGAAACTGAGTCACACAGCATTTAAGCTCCTTGCCCGGGGTCACTGAGCTCATCAGTGGCAGAGCCAGGGATGAGATGCCAGGCAATGTGGCTCTGCCAGAGCACAGATGACCACCTCCTCCCTCCTTTTAGGTCCCTGCAGAGCAGGAGCAAGAGGCTACCTTGCCCCAGAACAGTTCTGGTCATCCTGGGGACTTGTGACACTGTGGTCTGGTCTAAACCACCCTGTAGGATGGGGCGCCTGGGTGGCGCAGTCGGTTAAGCGTCCGACTTCAGCCAGGTCACGATCTCGCGGTCTGGGAGTTCGAGCCCCGCATCAGGCTCTGGGCTGATGGCTCAGAGCCTGGAGCCTGTTTCCGATTCTGTGTCTCCCTCTCTCTCTGCTCCTCCCCCGTTCATGCTCTGTCTCTCTCTGTCCCAAAAATAAATAAACGTTGAAAAAAAAAAAAAAATTAAACCACCCTGTAGGGGCAGGAGGGGGTGAGCGCCGTAGGCCCCAGGGCTCGCTCGCGTCTCTGGCCACCAGGCCATTTCAGCTGGACCAAGGGCACATCCTCTAGAGGCCCCAGTCCTGCCCTTCTCGAGTCAGACCTCCTGCAACTCTTGGTGACCTTGTCTGATGGCGTCCTGTGGACGTGCGGGTTGCCCCAAGAGTTCTGGGTATTGTCTGAGCCTACTGACTGCTGCCCGTGGCCCTGTAACGTGTGGCCTCAGTCTGGTCCCCTCCCTCTGCCCCAGCTGGGTACGAATGTTCCTTTGGCGTGTCTTATCCTGGTGCACCTCCCTGTGTGCCAGGCCAGGGCAGAATTTGGGGTTCAGGCCATCCTGTTCCCCTGTCTACCTCATTCTCTGGTGAAGTCTGTAGAACCGCAGTCAGGACTGGGCTCCCTGGGGGACGGGCAGTGGGGGGCCTCCCCGCGGGCCATCCCCAAGAGAGAGAGAGGGAGACTGAGAATCCCAAGCAGGTTCCAGGCTCTGAGCTGTCAGCACAGAGCCCGACATGGGACTTGAACTCATAAGCCACGAGACCATGACCTGAGCCGAAGTTGGACGCTTAACAGACTAAGCCACCCAGGTGCCCCACTGCATGTGTGTCATTCCTGGCAGAATGACGTGTGTCTAGAGCTGAGGAGTGCTCTCCGTGATGGACCTGTCCAATTGCAAGCGAGAGCAGTTCCATCCTGCCTGCCCAAGGTCGAGGCTCACCCTTCCCCTGTCCGCTTGCTCGGTGGACCCCTGGCCAGGAGCTGTTTCTGCAGAGGCATGAGGAGGGCCTGGGGATCTGGCTGGGGTCCTCCAAGGGCGTTTGGGGCCTCTCAAGGCCCTTCTCGCAGGAAAGGGAGCCCCCTTTGCTATTTGAGTGGCTTCTAGGCAGCCTGTGGCTTGGTCAGAAACTCTTCGCCATGTTACTCAACCATGACCTTCAAGTCGATACGTGTCACTTATTTCTGCTGAGAGCCCTGTCACAGAAAGGCCTGGGTGTAGACAACCTGGCACATTTTCTTAAAAAGTAAATCGAGTCTATTATCTTGAAGTCTGGCTAGTTGGAAGAGGCGAGCAGTGCGCCGAAGCTTCCTAGGTCATTGGCTGACATTCTGAGGAGAAAACATTTTTCTTCTTCTTCATTCAACTTCTATAAAATCTCTAACCCGTGTGAGTGTAGGTTGAAAGGGTTTTATTGTCTTTAATGCAAATAGTCTGATAAAGCTTGCGTTCACCCATTCATTCACTCATTCATCCACTCATTCAACCAGTGTTTATTGAACAGCTATTATGTGCCAGGCGCAATTTTTTCCAAGTGCTCAGGCCTCAGCAAGGACCAGACTGCTGAGTTGCCCGCCCTCGCGGGGCTTATATTCGGTGGGGGGTGAGGGACAGAAGATAAAGGGATGAACAAATGAACGGACGATGAAAGGTGAAGGCGACGAGCAAGGCCAAGTGTGGCGGAGCAGGTCTGGTGGTGTGGCGGGAACAAGGAGGGTCTCTCCTCTGACTCAGGGCGGGCAAGGAGCAGCCCGCTCAAAGCTGGGAGCGGTTCCAGACCGAGAGACCAGAGACATGAAGGCCAGCATGGTAAGGAGGCCGGTGAGGCTGCTTCCAGGAACCAGTGCCATAGAGAGTCACTGGGGACAGTGCCGGGTGGGCCATGCCCCAGAGACCGGGCCCCTCTGATTCCACAGGGCACTTGCAGAACCAACATGAGCTGATACGAGTAATTTTAGAAAGATTCCTCTGAACTCCAGCCTGAGGGAGACTGAAGGGACACGATGACAGAATGTCATAAATGATCTGGGGTTTCCACTTGCTAGAAAGGACACGATTGGGACAAGCGGGGAAATCTGAGTAAAATGTGTAGATGAGATAATAATGTTGCCTCCAGGTTAATTTCCCGAGTTTCATCATTGAGCCAGGGTGGTTTAAGAGGATGTCCTTGTTCTTAGGAGACACGGGCTGAAGCAGTTAGGGGTGGGGGGCATTGCATGTCTGCAGTTTACGCGCAGACACTCAGACAAACATACGGCGGTGCATATATGTGTGTTCGGTGAGGCAAAGGGGAAGGATGAAATAAACGTGGCAAAATGTTAACATTTGGGGAATCTGGGTGAGGGCCGTGTAAGGACACTGTTTATACTATTTTGCAATCTCTTTGGGAGTCCGAGCTTATGTCAAGATAAAAAGTTCAAGCTTTGAGACCCCGCTGGCCGTGCCTGGATGGTGGCAGCGAGTAGAAATGTTAAGACGCGGGGGGACGGGAGGCCTGGGACCTGGACGGAGGGAGAGATGCTCTGGAGGGAAGGGAGACAGCACCTCCCAGGGTGGAGGGAGAGAGGAGAGAAGGATTCGAGGGTCCTCCGGGAGGACTTGGGCCAGAGCAGCTGGGGAGGGGAGGGGAGGGGAGGAGGCTACTTCCTGAGAAGAGAAACAGGGCGGGGCAGGGGAGGAGATTTGGGGAAAGCTGGAGGGGGAAGAAGGGCCAATGGCGAGTTCTGTTGTGTTGATCTGCCAACTCAAGTCAGGCCTGATCCAGAAACAAAGTGTTATCAATTCGTTTTAAAGGGAAAATGTTGGGCTTTTGGAAAGGAATCCCAGCCACTTGGGCTGTAAACCACCAGCCCGTTGAAGAAAGGCTGCATCAGTGTTTAGGCATTTACTTTAATGAAACACTTTAAAAACTTATAAAACTGAGGTTATAAACTCATAAATCTGAGGAAACGGAGCCTTCGATCGGGAGGGACGCAGGGCGAACAATGCCATCTTCATGACCCATAGGCAGCTTCCACTGAACCCGGGCCAGACGCTGCCCCAGAAGTAGGGGATGTGGACGCTCAACCCGGGAGGACGTTAGGCCTTTGCCAAATAACCCACACCCGGGGTCCACCTCCCCAAAACTAGTGCGATTCTAGGGTCGTATATTTTTAAGTTTATTTTTATTTATTTTGAGAGAGAGCGCAAGTGGGGGAAAGGCAGAGAGAGAGAATCCCAAGCAGGCTCTGCACGGTCGGCGTGGAGCCCCACTCAGGGCTCGAACTCACGAACCGTGAGATCGTGACCTGAGCCAAAATCAAGAGTTGGACGCTTAACCGACCGAGCCACCCAGGCACCGATATAGTCTGTATTTTTTACTGTAGTGGGTGGCAGGGCTTGGGAACCGCCAGGTCAGTTTGCTCAGGACTCCCACAGATAACTTCAGAAACGGTGTGGCCAGTTGGCACAGCATCGCGGGATCGAGTGCCTCACCCCCAGGGAGAACGCTCTGAAGGACGACGTCCAATCAGGTACCTTCAGCTTGTTTCACATTTTTGTTACGCTTGCAAAATGTTCAATCCTCATTTCTCTTTCCCTCCGTCAGTTTGCCCTGGCACTGGCATTCGTGCCTCCTGCCACACTGGGGGTGAGTGGAAGGACAGACAGAATGGGCTGGAGGGCCCGGGGTCAGGGCCACTGCAAGGTGTCGGTGAGGCTCTGTGCCTGGGGAGAGCCCGAGCGATCAGGTAGGACAGATCGAAAGGGCTCAGCAAGGACAAAGATAGGAGAACGGGTCGCCGGCCGGGCTGTATGCCTGCGTGTGCACGCGCACACGTGTGTGTGTCTGTGTGTGTGTGTGTGTGTGTGTGTGGTAAGGAGGGCGTAAGACATGGAGTGGAACAGGTGATGGATGACAGTGAGTACTGTAGTGTGCTTGAACCTGGCCTTCACAGCTCAGATGGGCGTGGTGCATGAAGGAATCTCAGAATCCAGGGGAAAGTGTCATGGTCCCCTGAAAAGCAAGGAGGACGCACAACGGGCCTGAGAGCGTGCATTCAGGTGTGGGCGCCTAGAGGGGTCACGTGGCCGCTTGTGCTGGGGAAGAGATCACAGCCTGTATGACCCCCAGCCGGAAAAGAAACTCTTCGGGGGGAGGTCACCTATGCATGCTCAGTGCTATGCAAGGATACTGGGTCAGCACCCCCCTGCCAAAACTGCCTCTGTGTGAGCCCCTACAGGCCCAGCCTGGACTCCTCCAAGTCCTTCTGAGGGCACGACTCCTGCCACCCACCTGGCCTGGTGAGGGTTCAGGCCAGCAAATCTCCCAGGTGACTCAGCCTGCCTCAGGCTCCCAGTCACTGAGCTCCGGGGCTGGACTTCTGTCGGCTCGCAGGTAGAAGCTCTGGACCCCGCCAGGAGATTTTATTTGGAATTGTGTCTCCCTGCCTTCTGGATCATAAGGGTCAAGGCAGGATCTAACGTGGTGCCCGGCACCTGGTGGGCACTTGATGCATGACCAAGGGGTTGCATGGGTGACCATGAAATGCCTGATAAGGATTCGATGGTAAATCATTTTTCGTGAAAGCCCAAGTCTGTTCTTGGCTGCTCGACCACGATTTGTGGGTTTTGCCTTTAAGAAAAATAGTGGTGGGAACAGTGGCCTATACGAATGACAAACTTCTTTCCTAAGAGGCAGGTCCGAAGTTTGGCAAAATGGTTCTTTTTTTTTGAGTAGGTGGGTGGGTGGGGTCCTGTTTTACTTCATGGCGGCCCCTTCCTCCTTCCACCCTGTGCCTGTGCGCGGGCCTCAGGGCCACTAAACTTCCTCTACATCCCTCTCTTTAGGGGCACTTGGGTGGCTCAGTCTGTTAAGCATCCGACTTCAGCTCGGGTCATGATCTCACGGTTTGTGAGTTTGAGCCCCGTGTCAGGATCTGTGCTGACAGGTCAGAGCCTGGAAGCCTTCTTCGGATTCTGTGTCTCCCTCTCTCTCTGCCCCTCCCTGCTCATGCTCTGTCTCTCTCTCTCTCAAAAATAAATGTAAAACAAAAACAAACAAAACCCCTTTCCTTTAAAAGCTGCTGCCGAGAGCCATGGTGCTGGTAGGGTGCTGATAAATAAATCCCCCTAGAGCACACATGCCTGATAAAGCCTGGATGAAGTCAGCCTCTCACAGTGCCGCTGGCAGGTGAGGTCAGGTGCTGTCTAATCTGGGTGGCTAGTGTAAGAAGTCTTCATTAATCCTAAGAACATGACACTTTGGGGAAATCAATCCCGACAAATACGGGCTGTTTCCCGGAATACCCCAGGGAACACTCACTCCCACATCATGGTCTTGTTGTCCCCTCTTTCTGAAGTGCTCTCCCCCAGAGAGCCACAGGGCTGGCTTCTTCAACAGTTCCCAGGTCACCTTCCCAAGTGTGGCCCTGCCCAACCGCCCCACTCAGTCTCACCTTTGGTTCTGTTCTCTGGGCAGTGAGGCTTTGGACACATTCCTGGAGTCCCCCAGTCTGGTGTCTGTTAGAACTTGGGGTCCAGTGATTGGTAAGGCCTGGGCTGTGTGCTCCGGGAGAGCAAGGACTGGGTGGGCCCCCTTCCTTGCATCCCAGCACTGGCACATAGTAGGTGCTCCAGGAACATGAGTGGAACGATGTAGTTCTTTTTTCAGAGAAAACGCATGGCTACCCTAGCCCCTTGGACAGGCCAAGGGAGTACTAAATTGGGTGGGAATGGGAGAGCCTCCCCCATCTCCCTCCAGACCCCTGATAGCTTCCCTCTGTGGGACCCAGTCACGTGTAGACTTTTACTGTGCACAGATGTGGAGCACCAGGGCAGAAGTTTCTCAGAACTTCTTTCCAGAAGAAATCAGGCTTAAAATACTTGCCTACCAAATGACTGGGGCAGCCCTGGGGCACTTCGTCTCTTATCTGATGGCCATCTACAAAGAGGCCTCTGGAAGCTGTTCTCAGAGCATCAAAGAGACCGGGCTGTCAGCTGCCCTCACGGGTCACAGCTCTGTTGCCTCTACCGGGGTCCAGCCCATGGGACTGACCTGCCTAGCGGGGCCATGAAAGTTTAGACAGACAGACAGTCTGAGATGGAAAGGACACACTTGCCCCGCCTCTCCCGTGGCTAAAATCCAGCGTATGGCCAGTGTAGCCAATTAATTACACATGGACTAGGGGAGGAGGGAGGGGAAGGAGAGAGGGGAGAGAAGAGGGGAGGAGGGAGGAGGGAGGAGGGGGGAAAGGAGGGAGGGTGGGCTCACAGGTAAAGTCTAACACCTGGACAGCGGGAAAGAGCCCTGTTTGGATTAACTGAACACATTCTCGGACTGCAAATCGCCTTTTCTAAAAGCATAAGCACCTGAGAAGGCAGATGTAAAATCTGAAGGACTTTGGCCTCAGGGAGTCAATGTATGTCACTTGTGTAAATAATACCACGCCATCTTAAAAATACTCCACAAGGCAGGAACAAACCACTTCCATTGTTATAAAACTGGACTAAGATTGCATTATTTCCCCCTGAAATTATTTTTCAGAGTTCATAAATATACCTTACGAGAAGGAAGGAAATAGCATTCACGAGATAGAGTACAACATTTTTTTTTGGATTATTTATGCTTTTGTGTGTGTGTCTAATTCTGAACCCTTTGAAGAACTGAGAGACTATAAAGTAAGTTGAATGGTTTCTTTCCAAGAAACATCAAATAAAACTCCGGTTTCAGAGAGACAGCATTCTTTACCAGAGTTCCCAAATGCCAAGAACCTTCTTTTTCATGTTTTCTCTAACTGAAAGTTATTTTCCATAAGCCTGTATGATTTGCAGTTGAAAATCTCCAAGATGGAAGCAAGCCCTGCCCTGTGTGAGTTTAGTTCAAGGAAGACTCCCATTGCCCATGACTCAGAGAGGCGGGGGAATGTGACCCAAAGGGGAGGTTTGTCACTCTGCAGCGCACAGACTCAAGTTCTCGGCGGGGTGGGGGGGGGGGGGGGGGGGGAGGGTCAGCATTTGAAACTGACAGGAGACTGACCTATGTTGATCAGTCAGACAGCCCGGAGCCACCTACCCTTCGTCCTGAGGGCTGCCTCTTCCCCACCCTCTCTGTGAGTTCTGATTAAAGGGCGCCTGGGTGGCTCAGTCAGTTAATTGTCCGACCCTTGATTTCTGCTCAGGTCATGATCTTGTGGTTCGTGAGCTGGAGCCCCGTGTCAGACTCTGCTAACAGCACAGAGCCTGCTGAGAATTCTCTCTCCCTCTCTCTCCGCCCCTCGCTCGCCCTCTCAAAAATAACTAAACAACTTATTAAAAAAAAAAAAAAAAAGCTACCAGATGGCAGGAAACTCCAAAGTGGACTCGCGTCTCTCCCCACTGCAGTGCCCGCCTCTTCAGACGTGCGGGGGCCCAGGCCCGGCCTGTGGTCAGCACATGAAGTTAAGCCCCCTCGGTCACACTGTCCTCACAGTGGACCACAGGCAGTCCGAAGACGCACCGCCTTCTCCTCCCCCGACATTATTATGTATGAGGTTGGAAGCCGGTCTGGACCTTTCTTTGTCCCTACTGTGTTTCATGTATGTGGTATCTGTCTGTGCGATCCGCCTCTCTGTGGTCATTGGTAGCGGTATCTTATTGAGTTCCAAATACACTAAGGGGGGGCGCCTGGGTGGCTCAGCCAGTTAAGTGGCCGACTTCAGCTCAGATCGTGATCTCGAGGTCCGTGAGTTCGAGCCCCGTGTCAGGCTCGGTGCTGACCGCTCAGCGCCTGGAGCCTGCTTTGGATTCTGTGTCTCCCTCTCTCTCTGACCCTCCCCTGTTCATGCTCTGTCTCTCCCTGTCTCAAAAATAAATAAAACGTTAAAAAAATTTTTTTAAATAAATAAATAATACACTAAGCAAAGCCTATACATTAGAAGATAACCTGGCCGTTCAGAGCAACATATGTGCCAAAAGAGGGTGTGTGTGTGTGTGTGTGTGTGTGCGCGCACGCGTATGTGTGCACACACGTATACCAGTGTGGTGGAGAATGGGAGGGACAGCCCAGTATTTATTGGTCACCTTTGTTACCCCTGAAATTTTCATGCAATTTCTTCTTTAATGCCGGTGCCAATGCTGGTGCCAGGCTCTGAAGGTAAGGATTGTCGGGGCCCAGATACATGTGGAGATACAGGGGAGAAGACATCCTTGCCTCTTCCAGCTTCTGGTGCTCCAGGCACCCCTTGGCTTGTGGCGGCATCCTTGCCTCTGTCTTCATGTGGCCTTCTTCTGTGTGTGTATGTCTTCTGTCTCTTACCAGGGCACCTGCCATTGTGCCATTGGGTTTCGGGCCTCCCTGAGTAAACCAGGATTATCTTAATTCAAGACCCTTGACTTAATTACATCTGCAAAAACCCTGTTCCCAGATAAGCTCACATTTACAGATTCTGGGAGTTAGAGTGTAAACCTATCATTCCGGGGCGGAGGGCAGGGGGGTGCTCCAATTCAACCCCCTATAAGGGGTAATATTTAATACTTACTGGCAGTTAATCTGCCCCAGGCACTGCTTTAGGTGCTTTGTCTGAATTCTCTCCCACAGTCTTGACAGTAGCTCCAGGAGGCAGGCGCAAATGATCGTTGCCATTTTTGCAAGTGAGGATACCAAAGCATCGCAAGGGGAAGGGGTCCCCGGATCGCTCATCTAGAAAGAAGCAGCATCTGGGCAGTGCTGGGAAGCCCAGGTGCCCTGCCTGGCTCTCAGAGCTAATACACAGCTGCACCCCCTCCTAGCCAAAGCCTTCACTTTGCCCGCTTGTATCACCATCCTCGGTGACACCCACATCCAGGCCACCGGACCGCGGGGCACCATCCCCCTCCCTCCTCTGGTGGCCAGGGCAGAGCTCCCCAGCGGCCCATTTACTGCAGTCGTGCCTGGACCCCCTCGTCGCTCTCGCCCCCAAATCCGGATTCCCAACGCCTCTCCCCGTCCTGCCAGCCCTGCAGCTCAAGCTCCTGTTGCCCGTTCCGTGGCTTCGCTGGGAATCTGAATGCACTGAGCGCCCACCCCCCACCACAGGCCTCCTCCTGGCTTCTCTTTCCTCCCCGTCCAGCCTCTGCTCCTGGGCTTGTCCTAAGTGCCCCCAGTGTGAATTCCCTCAGCAACTCTGCCTGTCTCTCTTTTGTCACCGCCCCTGGCAAAATCCCAGCCCTGGATGAGCCCTCCCCTCCGCCTTCTCAGGGCCGCACCAGAGCTGTTGACTGGTTTTGGAGATAATCGCACAGCAGGGCTGGCTGCCTTGCTGTAAAGTCTTCGTCTCGGTCTCCACATCGGCCCTAGATGCTGCCCGACAATCCCACTGTTCTCTCTCCTAGTCCACTCCCCTCGCCCACCTGCACCCCCCTCCACGGCTACTTCCAGCAGGTCTGATCCATTCATCAGCATGCTTCAGATCCTGCTAAGCCTTCAAGGCCCAGCCCCGGTGCCCCTCCCGGGAGCCCCTGCCCAGCCCTTCCTGAGCCCCCCCTCCGTTGCACAAGCCTATCTCTACCATCTGTTGTCTCGGGATTTTGCTCTTCTCCCGCACGCACTGGATCGGTCTCACCAGCTTCTCAGGGTGAGTTTGCTTGTACTGCAGTAACAAGCAAGCCCCAGCACTCCGCGACTTCACCCTGGGCGGCAGGCACGCACGTGCTTCATACTAGCAGGCCCACCGTGGTTTGGGGGAGGCTGTGCTCCCCCTGCAGCGTCCTCATTCGAGGACACGCGCTGACGGAGCGTTTACCACCTGCGGTCACTATGGTGTGAGGAAGGGAGTGTGGCACCAACTCTTCGAAGCATCCACCTGCAATGCTGCCTGTTGCTTCGGCTTCCATTTCATAGGCTGAAGCAATCGCACGGCCACACCTGACCTGGGGGGCGAGGAGAGGTGGAGAGGAGAAAGTGACCAATTATGACAGCTGACCTCTCTGTGAGCTAGGCTTTTTGTCATGCAATTTTGTCATGCAATGAGGTAGGCATTTCTTTCCCTACTCGTGTCCACAGCCCTGCCTCCACTCCCAGCTCACCCCCCCCTCCCCGCAGCCTCCAGCCTGGTCTCTCCAGAACCCAGGCCAGGCCCAGCTTGGGCCGCCTCGGAGATGCGGTCCGGACTCCCAGAAGACAATACAACTTCCCTCTATTGGCTACAATATGTCGAGCCCTTCTCAGAGGCCAGGCACTGGGTTATATGCTTGATCATATCACTTGATTCCTTCTTTTTTTTTTAATGTTAATTTTTTATTTATTTTTGAGAGAGAGAGAGAGGGCACAAGCTGGGAAGGGGCAGAGAGAGAGGGAGACACAGAATCCGAAGCAGGCTCCAGGCTCCGAGCTGTCAGCACAGAGCCCGACGCTGGTCTCAAACTCATGGACCTCGAGATCATGACCTGAGCTGAAGTAGGACACTTAACTGACTGAGCCACTCAGGTGCCCCCCCCCTTTTTAAAATGTTGGTTGTTATTTATTTTTGACAGAGAGAGAGAGAGAGAGAGAGATCATTTGATTACTGCTTGTCACAAGCCAGTGAGGAGGCTCCCATCATGAAGTCCATCGTACAGCTGAGGATAAGAAGATCCAGAGAAGTTTAAAAATTTCCCCAAGGTGCCCGAATGGTGAGCAGGATCTCTGGGCTCTCCCCCGCCTATCTGGCTCCCCACCTCGCTTGCCTCGTGACTGGGCCTGTGGCTGAAGGGCGGAGTGGTACCAAAGGCCAATCTTTGGAACATGTGTCCAGCTCCACAGGGAACTCGGTGTTCTTTGTGGGGGCTGAAGAGCATAGATAATGATGGAATTTACCCCCTCAAGATGGCATGGCTAAGCGCGACTTTTGTTTGATAGGCTCGGATTTTATGTCTTTAGGACCAAACAAACCATAAAGCGGCAGTGCGTTTTAATGGACAGTTTGGAGTACCTTTCGGCTGAGGCCGCACCCATAAGGAAAGGCTTGGGGGCTCTTCCCGAGGGGAAAAATGAAAGAGACAGGCACACTGGGAGGGGCAGAACGTTGCTTCCCACCCACGGCTCGGGCTCTGGAGCTGGGCCGGCTGGACAAGTCTATTTGCTCCTTGGATCTTCCTTTCTCCTCATCTGAAAAGTGGGGAGGGGAGGAGTCAGTCTGATTTCCACCCTGTCAATCAGGTGTTATGGTAATGAAACACAGCATCACCACTTAGAAGGCTCGTGATGATAAAAATAATAACAGTGATAACAGTAACTTATCCTGACACCGTGTGTCAGACAAGATGCTAAGAGCTCCATATGTATTACCTTTGAAAATGATCCCAGGGGCGCCTGGGTGGCTCAGTCGGTTAAGCGGCCAACTTCGGCTCAGGGCATGATCTCACAGTTCGTGAGTTCGAGCCCCGCGTTGGGCTCTGTGCTGACAGCTCAGAGCCTGGAGCCTGCTTCACATTCTGTGTCTCCCTCTCTCTCTGCCCCTTCCCTGCTCATGCTGTGTCTCTCTCTGTCTCAAAAATAAATAAACATTAAAATAAATAAATAAAATAAAATGATCCCATTTTAGGAGCGGCTGGGTGGCTCGGTCGAGCATCCAACTCTTGATTTCGGCTCAGGTCATGATCTTGCAGTCGTGGGATTGAGCCCCGCTTCAAACTCTGTGTTGAACGTGGAGCCTGATTGGGATTCTGTCTCTCTGTCTCTCTCTGCCTGTCCCCTGCTTGCACTCTGTCTCTCTGTCTTGAAAATAAACATGAAATTTTTTTTTTTTTTTTTTAATTTTTATTCTCTCTCCCTCGATCATTGAAGGCACTGACTGCTGAAGTAAGCAATACATACAGCCTGCAGTGACTTCCCCCTCCCACCCAGGCCTCAGGGTGTTCAATCTGGAATCCATGGGCCTCTGCCCCCAGCCTTGGGTCCCACAGGCAGGCTCCAATACCGTTACCGCTGTGTTCCTCATCTTTACTCTTCCGTCTACACAGTGAAAATGCTCTGCGGGCTGCAGACTCAGGTGCGATCTCAGGTCTGCATTTGCGCATTCGCCTCCTCCGTAAAATGGGCATGATAATCTCTGGCCCTCAGGACCACGGAGTGGGTGAAATGAAAGAATGTCAGCAAAACACTCGGCACATGGAGACTGTCTGTCGTCGATGACAAAACGGCCGGTCTCCCTACCACTTTATAAGGCGGGCGGGCGTTATTATTACCATCGTCTGCACTCTGTGCATGAGTTCAGCCAGGCTCGGCTGGGTCACTGACGTGTCCTGGATGTTTTCGGCGTCAGCAGCGAGCTGCTGGGCCCCGGGTCCTCCCCCACCCCCTCGCCCCACCCCGTGCTGGGCGTGGTGCCAGGAGCTCCTGGCACAGCCAGAGAGCTGCCTCCTCCACGTGCGGAGCAGGGACCAAGCTGGTTGGCCTGCCCCATCGGAAAGGCTCACTCCAAGTGTGTTGAAAGGAAGAGCTAAGTCCCCTGCGACCAAGATGTCTGGTTGCGGAGCTCTGGCTTTAGATGCAGCTGCTGGAGGGCTCCTTTCCAGAAGCAGCTCCACCGAGGGAGTGAAGATTCTAATCTTTAGGCTTTGCTTCTCAGGCCACAATTGCTTTATACCCAGGCCTTTCCAGGAACTTGTCTGTGTCCAGAAGTGAGACCAGGCAGGTCCATTCAGGAAGCAGCATCTGGTTTTAACCTGATACCTTTCTGCGGTCTCACCGCGTTGAATCACCTAGAGAATTAAAATGCAGATTTCTGGAACTCAAATTCCCCCAGGAGCCTGATTCAGCAGGTGTGGAGGGGGATAGGTGGGGGTGAGCATCTACATGTCAGATCTCCTGGGGAATGCTGGGCCAGCCAGGCTTGGGAGCCCCTGGGTCCCCCCCTTCGCAGCCTGGCACATGACTGTGGGCTCCGATGCCCCACAAGCTGGGTCCACAGTCCTGTTCCTGTACGTTCAGTAGCTGTGGCACCTTGGCATGGTATTTAGCCACCCTGTGCCTCGGTTTCTTCATCTGTAAAATGGAGCTAATGATTGTAGTGAGCCCAGAGCCTTGTGACCACGATGAAATGAGTTACTATACCAGACCCTCAGCTTACAAGATCTCCAAAGCAGGGTTGGGGGGATGGGGTGTCTTTATTTTTTTTTACCTCTTGTGGGTTCCCCAGGTTAACGAAGCTAGAGCCTTGACCTCACCTGCATGGACAAGTCTGGAGCCTCCCTCAGACTCCCCTCTGAGACACAGATCCCTTCCCCTGGGAGCCCACAATTCTATGGAGACAACATAAGCCAGATAGACCCACAGGACGGATTTTTTCCAAAACACTAGTGAATGCAAAAGAAGGTTTCTATGGTTACTACACACATATTTTAAAATAAAAAAAATAAAAAAAAACACAGTTTTTTGGGGGGTTTTTTTGTTTTGTTTTGTTTTGTTTTGTTTTGGTCTGGTTTCGTTTTAAAACACAAGACAGAACTCAACACAACCTAGTGATCGCTTGCAGTACCCTGGCCACAGCAAAGGCGGAGAGGCTGGTAGCCAAGGCAGGGTGGGCTGCCCACCTTGGTCTCCTTGGTGTGGCCTTGACCTACAGCCACTTCCATGGCCGAACCAGGAAGCAAGAAGCCTCATGGAGTGTCAGCCGCACTTACAACGTCAGAGGCCAGATCCCTTCCCGGCCAAACTGGAGAGAGGGATGTGATTCTCTGGTTAACTTTGTCAGCTATGAAATGTCAGCCCAGCTCTAGGACGGAGGAAGAATTGAGCATCTATGAAGCCAGCGGCCGTCATGCATTTCCTAAAATGTAACATGTTTACTTTTTTGCTCTTCAGTTTAAATGGCCAAAGGAAAAGTGATTCCTTTTCCCTAGAATGACTTACCGGAGGGGTGAATGTCGGGGCCCTCGAGGGACAACAAGAAGCTCACTCTAGTTGTGGCTCCGTGCACCCTGGTGTCAGTTCTTCATGTATTTTTTCCAGTGTCAGAAGGATTGAAGAGTATCTATCTCAAGACATGCAGATTCAGGAATATACCTGAGGTCAGCTTCCTGGCCCCCTGACAATTTCCCTACATTGTGTGGAGTCTGGGGCCCTCCTCTCCTTGGACGGGTCCCAGAAATCTTCCCGTCTTTGCTCCTCCGCGCTCTGAAAGAGACCTCTTTGCTCTTAAACGGGTCAGGTTCTCATCTGAGGATGGGTTTCGATTCTTGCTTAAATATACTTGAATTACCTCTGAAGGTGGAGATCTTGGGAGAGTTTCACATCGACGTCTGCCCTTTTTCCATTGTCTCCATTTCCTACATTCCGCAAATTACAGACCCACTGATTCACGAGGCTTCTCATTCATTAATAGATAAGCCACGGGTGTGCGGCTCTCGATCCCATCCAGGAAGGGCGGTCAGAATGGAGGCCCAGCTCTGTTGTGTCAGTACTCTTGCGCGTGCCCACACGATCTCGGAGAACAGCTGCGTTCCCGTTTCCCGAGGTGTCTACCTCTCCCTACGTTGACTCGTCACATCCTGACTAACCCTGCGAGGCTGGCATGGTGACAGCGCCCCATTTTCAGATGGGGAAAGGGAGGCCCATTGGGGTGAGCGACTTGCCCAAGTTTGCAGAGCTAGTAGGTAGAAGCTTTGCACCCAGCCTGCTGGGTCTCAGTAAGCTGTAACCTCCCGGGCCCCCTGGCCCTGTGCTTTGCTTCCTGAGAGCAAGACAGCAAAACTTTGCAAAGCATAGCACAGATTCTTGCTCGTCTTTGTGCAGAGAACATGCCCATCTGTGGATTCAATCTGAATAGGTTTCAGGATCGATCTCGGCCACTGATAACCATACAACAGTGGACCTCAACCCTGGCTGTGTCTGTAATAAAATTTCCAATGCCCTGGGCCGTTCGTCGAACCAGTTCAATCAGAATTTCTGGAAGAGGGAGCCAGGGATCTGTGATTTTTAAGGCCGTCCAGGTAATCTGCGTGTGCAGTGAGGTTAAGAGCTACCACCTAGTGATGAATCCACAAGAATGAGAGGTTCTCCACAGGATGCAACCTCCTTCTTACGTTTTTTTTTTTTAAGTTTATTTGTTTGAGAGAGACAGAGAGCATGAGTGGGGGAGGGGCAGAGAGAGAGAAGGAGAGAGAGAATTGCAAGTGGGCTCTGTGCCTTCAGTGCAGAGCCCGATCTGGGGCTCAGACCCACGAACCGTGAGATCGTGACCCGAGCTGAAGTCGGACGCTTAACCGACTGAGCCACCCAGGCACCCCACATCCTGCTTTTTTTTTTTTTTTTTTTAAATTACCACTTTGCCACACTGCTTTCCAGGCCTCAATAACCACAAGTTATTTGACCATCCATTTCTTTGCTATTAGAAACTACATCTTGAGGGCGATTTTTACGCAGACAGATCCCATAACACGGCACCAGGGTTGTGCATTTTTCAGTATGTTCCTCTTCGGCAGCTCGGTATACACATAATGCCACGTAACTGTTGCCACGTGTGCCTCTTTGATTACTAGCCGGTTCTATTCATTCACACGCCCAGTGATGAATTAACGTATTGGACGCCCGTTCTCCGCCAGGCAGTGTTCGAGACACTGGAGAGACAGCAGCGAACAAAACAAACCTGAATCCCCACCCCTGAGGAAGTTGTCTCGTAGGGAGCTTTTTCCTGTTTGTCTGGACTCTGGCAACGATGTGACTCACTAACAGTAGGGGCTGGACATTTCCATACACACCCTGATAGGCACAGCCTGACACAGCAGAGGCTTCTCTAATACCCTGTGTGCAGGTGCTAAAGTGAAGGCTTGCTTGTCTGACATCCCACCTGCTCCCTGGACCTCCAGCCCTTCTTGCTCGGGCCCTGGCCACCCTTCCGGTGTAGACTGAAGGCAGGCAGAACCGAGCGGGGAGAGTGGGCTGGCCACTGCCCAAGGGGCTGTTGTATGAAGGGTGCCATGTCGTGCCCACTCGTTGGAAGGCCGCTGTCTGTGCCTCACGGAAATCGGCAGCAAGTCACAAGTGCTGCAAATGAAAGCTGTGTCGTGAGGGGAAGGATGTCTGTCTGCAGGGCCGCCAAAGGGTCAGCCCGTTTGGGGTCTACGCTGCCTAAATGCAAGTCAGAGTTTCCTTAATCTCCCAGCCTAAGTGGACTGCCTGCTGTGGTGTCTGTTCTGAACATGAGAGTCCTTCCTTGTGCTTTCTATCCAGAAATTGAAAGGGGAAAACGTGGATGTGAAAATATCAAGGATATTCTCAGTAGCTGAGGTTGATCATTAGAGCCGGTAGGAGGGCGGTCTCGCTCTCATGTCTGCTTGGGGGAGGCAGGGGAGCTAATGGCTCTCCTCGCGGGCTGCCTGCCTTAGAAGCTGGATCTTTAAATCACAGCAGCGTAGACTAGACGTACCCACCAGTTTACCATGGGTTCTTGGCCCCTTCAGCGTCTCTTGCCAGCTTTAAAAACAAAAACAAAAACAAAAGCCTTCTAAGAGGGGCGCCTGGGTGGCTCAAGTCAGTTGAGCGCCTGACTTCAGCTCAGCTCATGATCTCGCAGTTCGTGGGTTCGAGCCCCACATCACGCTTGCCGCTGTCAGCACCGAGCCCACTTCCATCTTCTGTCCCCCTCTCTGTGGCTCTCCCCCGCTTGCACTCTCTCAAGAATAAACCAACATTTAAAAATAAATAAATATAATTAAAAAAAAAAAAACCTTGTAAACGTTCACAAACCTCTTAGACAAAACATAGAAAATAGGTATAAGCAAGAAGAAGGAAATAAAACACTCAGAGCTAGCCACTGTTGACATTTTGGTGCACATCCTTTAGTCTTTATTTATTTTTGAGAGAGAGCGAGCAGGGGAGCAACAGACAGAGAAGGAGACACAGGATCCAAAGCGGGCTCCAGGCTCTGAGCTGTCAGCACAGAGCTCAACATGGGGCTCGAACTCATGACCACCAAGATCATGACCCGAGCTGAAGTCGGATGCTCAACTGGCAGAGCCACCCGGGCGTTCCAGAATCTCTGTTTAAGTAAGATCTCTGTATAAGAATCCTTTTTCACCTCTGGCAAAGACCCTGATGCTCCAACGTTGTTACAAAGTGTTTGTGCTTGGTTTCCATCTTGCCCCGAAAGCAAGTACGGAAAGAACACAAGAATTTAGAAAAAGTTGAGAAGTGAAGCTTGGGCATTTTGAAAGTAACTTTGCAAAATAAAATTCGGCACACCACTGTCCACAAAATGTTTTCCTCGTGATCATTTTACAATAGGGACAAGTATCGAATCATTATGTTATACACCTGAAACTAATAGTGTTCTTTATAGGTCGTTTAGACCTCAGTTAAAAAAAAAAAAAAAGGCGCGGGGGCGTGGGTGGGTGGGGAACTTCTGAGCTTTGCTCAGAGGTTGATTCTTAAAATTTAAACTAATAAACAGTGTTTACATTACTTAAAAAATAATAAAGTAACATACAGTAGGAGCTTCCAAACAATAAAGGTATTGAGGAAATCACACGGCTGAAGACAAATACACTCTCGTTTATCTCCCCAGTGTTTCCTGTTTTGGTTAACACATTTTAATTGCCTTCTTTGGGATTTCCGCTCTAGCTCTGTCACCTGTGTGTCTGGACTGAGCGTCGCACACGCACTGTCCAGAAACCCGGAGCCCAGGGGTTGCAGCAGAGTCTAGAGTCATCCGTTGCCTGTCTTGCTCAGCCATCTGCTGCTTGGAGGAAGAATCCTGACTTACCCTGAGGGCGAAAAGCATTAGCGCCTGAGAAAGAGAGCTCTGAATTCGAAGCCCAGCCCAGAGCAGCCCAAGACGGCAGAATTGTCCCAAGTGCCGCTAACCCCTGGTTCTGCCCCGGGGGCCAAGCAGGAACAGGTGATCCTGACTCCACGTACAGAATCTCAAAGCAAGCCTGCCTCTCCCCCTGAGAGGTCACACTTGGTGTCCTCTAACTGTGGCCAGGCGTGGAGAATCCCGTGGGCTTTGGTTAGGTGCTGTCTGTGGTTTCCGAGACCTGTGGAGGCTGGTCAAGGAGGCGGCCGCACTGAGGGGAAGGGCAGCCTTCCAGCCCTTTGTACGGAGAAACTGCCATCCCTTGCAAGCCACCACGCTGGGGCTGGGCGACTCCGTCAAGTGGAGAGAGACCCTGGTCCCTTCGCTGAAGAGAAGACCAGCCTGGCCTTGGCTCTAAGGCAGCTCTGGACCTCCAAGCTGCTAGAGCCTGAGCCCCCCGCAGCAGAGACCCCTCCTGACACATGGTAGAAAGTAGAGGAAGCAGGGCTCCCTGCCCCCACCTTTATTTCATTCCTGCATTTCCTAAAATCGAGGTCTAAATTACATGCAGTGAAACGCACAAACTTGCCTACATATTCCCCCTTTCCACAACCACCTGGATCGAGGTCCGGAAGGGACAGAGGGTTCCTTCCCGTCCCTTCCAGTCAACACCCCCCCATCCAGAGGTTTGAAATCTCTGATTTCTACCATCCTGGGGTTGGTTTTGCCTGTTCTTGAACTTTGTAAAAATGGAACCCTGCGGTATTGAGTACTTTTCGTGTCTAGTTTTGTGGTGTGTGTGTGTGTTTTTTTTTTTTTTTTTTTTTTTTTCCGCCCAGCATCATGTTTTTGAGATTCATCCAAGTTTGAGTGATAAGTAGTTTGTTGTTTTTCGGTGCCGAGCAGTTTTCCGCTTTAGGGCCGTAGCACAAGGGGGTCGTGTCTGGATAGACTTTTGTCAGATCTGTAGGTTGTTCTTGTCTTTCGTCATCTTCAAATGGAAACTGTGAACATTTTACTGGATATGTGCCAGCATTTCTCTTGGACAGAAACACCTAGGAGTGAAGCTGCTGCTGGTTTGGGAGGTGAATGTTTAATTGTCCTAGAAAATGCCAGAAGCATTCCCAGTGTTAGTGTGCCATTTTGTGTTACTACCAGCAGTGAGACCTGCCCTTGGTTCTACATCTTTGTCAACCCTTGGCGTTGCCATTTGAGTGGGTATGGAGTGAAACTTCATTTTCAGTTTTAACTTACATTTCCTGATGAATAATAGGTTGAGAACATTTTCATGTGCTTCTTGGCCGTTTAGATATCCTCTTTTGGGAAGTGCATGCCCATTTAAAAAAAAATGTTTTTGCCAAAATAAATCGGCATGGTTTATGACTTTTCTACTGGCAGCAATATGAAAATTAGTAGGCAAGGGGCGCCTGGGTGGCTCAGTCGGTTAAGCGGCCAACTTCGGCTCAGGTCATGATCTCGCAGTCCGTGAGTTCGAGCCCCGCGTCGGGCTCTGTGCTGACAGCTCAGAGCCTGGAGCCTGTTTCAGATTCTGTGTCTCTCTCTCTCTCTGACCCTCCCCCATTCATGCTCTGCCTCTCTCTGTCTCAAAAATAAATAAATGTTAAAAAAAATTTAAAAAAAAAAGAAAGAAAATTAGTAGGCGTAATGCTTTTATCCCTTCCAAATTATCTGCATTAAAACCATAATTTTTCAGATAATGGGTACGAAAGGTAAGAAACAAAATTCAGTATTAAAAAAAAAAATCCTCAAAGCAATTAGGTCTCAAAGCTGAAGACAAATTTCTTCTATTATGATGAGAAGAAGCAAGATACAGTTTAAAGAAAGACCTGGCATTAAAAAAATAATAATAATAAGTGTTTAACTGGGCAAAAGATCAAAAGTTAATGAGAACATTTTTCAGACACACAATACCATTTGTGCATTTTCTAGATCCGTTGCAGGAGGTTATATTTCCAACAAAACCAACAGGAATTCTGAGATACAATGTAAGATAATGGAATTTGGGCAAATGACTCCTACCCTCACTTTTATTCAATTTGTATTACCTGTAGATGTGCTGATGGGGAAGGTTAGGGGGCCACAAGAGGGTCCACAGACAGGTACCATCACCAAGTGTGCATTGGATCCTGGGTTCCATCTTCAGTGGGCTTCCTGAGTTTTCTTTGCAGTCAGACTTTCTTTTGCCTTTTTTTTTTCTAGTGTTCTGCTAAATATCTTTATAATCCTGTGAAGAAAGGCAGATCATTATGGCTTGCTTTCTTTCTTCTTTCTTTCTTTCTTTCTTTCTTTCTTTCTTCTTTCTTTCTTTCTTTCTTTCTTTCTTTCTTTCTTTTCTTTTTACATTTATAATCTTACAGCATGTTAATTTTTGGTTTTCTCCAATAGCCCCTGGTTTGGGGCAATCTGTGACTGAACAGCACTTACCATATTCCTGTCTTTGGGTTTCTCCTGTGTAGGCTGCCTTTGTCACACTGCTGTCTTCATTTGTATACCATTTTCTACTCAGGGAACAATGGCCATCAGGCAAACCTAATTTTGTCTCCCTTAGGCTTTTCTATTCTTTCTTCTGAGAGCCTCACTAGGCTCTCCAGTCGTCTTGATTGTATGTGCCCGAATCAATTAGTTCTTTCCCTCAGTCCACCTGATGCACAAACCTTCCACCGACAGGAACACAGCTCACGAAGTGAAAAGCACCTTTCGTGTTTTCGGAAGCCCACCGCGACTTCTGACATTTCCTGTCTGGTAAAACCATTATGGGCTGCACCGTATAGGTGCATCCAGACGTTGGGAAAATTCTTCAGTCTCTGATCACGTCTCCCCTAGGTGGGTATGGTTCACTAGCACACTTGGTGGTAAAATGGTGACTTTGTGTCAACTTAGTCGGGCCACAGTACCGAGATATCTGGTCAAACATCATCCTGGACGTTTCGGCAAGGGCGTTTTTAGATAACATTTACATTTTCATTGGGGGACGTAGAGTCTAACAGATTGCCTTCCATCATGTCGGTGGCCCTTATCCAATCAGTTAAAGACCTAGAACAAAAGACTGACCTGCCTGAAGGTCAGGAGGAATTCTGCCAGAGGACTGAGTGCCTTCAGAGTTGAATGGTGACATCACCTCTTCCTGGGGCTCCAGCCTGCCAACCCACCCTGCCAGCCTCCATCACCATGTGAGTCAATTCCTTAAAATAATCTCTCTCTTTTTAAAATGTTTTTAAATGTTCATTTATTTTAAGAGAGAGAGAGAGGGAGAGCAAACAGGGGAGTGGCAGAGAGATAAGGAGAGAGAATCTGTGCTGTCAGCACAGAGCCCAATGTGGGGCTTGATCTCACAAACCGTGAGATCATGACCTGAGCCAAAATCAAGAGTTGGACACTTAACTGACTGAGCCACCCAGGAGCCCCAAAATAAATCTCTTCACACACACACACACACACACACACACACACACACTACTGGTTCCGTGTCTCTGGAGAATCCTGGCACAAAATGTCAGGAGGGCCAGCCAGTCTGGAGTCCTGAACCACAGAGCCCGCTAAGTTCTTTTCCTGGCTGACACTTGCAAAGAAAAACGAACCCATGAACTGGCTTTAATTATTCAAAACTCTTTGTTCCTAAACTCTTCATCTTCTTGGGATCAAAATGGCTGAGGGCGTGTTACGTCTCCGCCAGGCAGGGGCACTGTCCTCAGGCAGAAGGACCTTCCCCAAAGCTGGAACAGATCCTGCTTCAACGTGTATGGCTTCCCCAAGGCTGCCTTATGTTGGAATTTTGTTTTAAGAAGGAAGTGATGTAGAGGCATGCAGTCAAGACCACTGGGGAAGAAATGCTTTATGCTTTCTGGATTGGAGTCATTGGTCAGCTATATGTAGTGAAAAGGGGCTCCCAGTTTTTAACTGGCCTTTTCTCTTTTGGAAGGACGCCCTTTAATAAACAGACGTTTTCACCTCAGTTAAAGTCTCGTGGTTTTTCAACTTCATGGTTACCGCTCTTTTCGTGTCCTGAGAAGTCTTTGCCCACCCCCACCTCACAAAGACATTCTCCTGTGTTTTCTTCTCAAAGCCTTATAGTTTTCGTTTTTACACTTAGGTTTATGATCCATCTTGGGTTAATTTTTGTGTGCGGTATGAGGTAAGTGTCGCGATTTTTTTCCCCCATATAAAATCTAGTTGCTTCAGAAACATTTATAAAAAAAAAACGGGGTGCCTGGGTGGCTCAGTCGGTTGAGCAGCCGACTTCGGCTCAGGTCATGATCTCACAGTCTGTGAGTTCAAGCCCCGCATAAGGCTCTGTGCTGACAGCTCAGAGCCTGGAGCCTGTTTCAGATTCTGTGTCTCCCTCTCTCTCTGCCCCTCCCCTGTTCACGCTCTGTCTCTCTCTGTCTCAAAAATAAATAAAAACTTTAAAAATATATTTTTAAAAAAAGATGAAAAAAAAAACTTCCGGCCCCCCATTAAATGATCTTGGCAGCTTTGTCAGTGTAGGTAGAGCCATTTTTATCTTAAGAGTCTTCGGGTAGGGGCGCCTGGGTGGCTCAGTCGGTTGAGCGGCCGACTTCGGCTCAGGTCATGATCTTGCGGTCCGTGAGTTCGAGCCCCGCGTCGGGCTCTGTGCTGACAGCTCGGAGCCTGGAGCCTGTTTCGGATTCTGTGTCTCCCTCTCTCTGACCCTCCCCTGTTCATGCTCTGTCTCTCTCTGTCTCAAAAATAAATAAATGTTAAAAAAATTTAAAAAAAAAAAAAAGAGTCTTCGGGTGGGTGGCAGTGAACACTTGGTCTGAGTCTGCACTGCCTGGACCACAAAGCATCAGGCTTGTCCTAAGTTCATCTGTATTTCCCACGAGTGGTCCTCTTGGTGCTGAGATGTCTGGTCCTTGGCCATTTCCTAACCACATTTGTGAATTCCCGTTCGGAAGTTTGATGTGATAGTCAAGGCTTGGCTTTGTCACTGACTATCCGAGACATATCTTGCCCTCCCTTGCCTCGGTTTCCTTATTGGCAACATGTCCGTGACAGATGAACTGGGCTGTTGCAGGATCAACATAACCTTAAAGACTATGTGGCACATAGTAGGTACTTACTACATGTAGGGAGAATAAACAATATTCTTTTAGATAGTTTAGATATAAGTATTTATAAGGCAGCGTGCCATGATTTAGTCCTACCAAATTCAGTGGGCAAGCCTGTCTTCACTTTGTTTGACACAGTTGACCAGTCCTCCATCCGGATGCCCTTTATTCTCTTTGCTTCCAGAACACCGCACACTCTTTGCTTTCCTCCAGCTACATCGACTGTTCTTTCTTATTAGCCTTCATGGCCATACCTGTTGCCTCTTCTCTAACAGCCATGGTGTCCAGGGTTCATTTCCCATTCTGCTCTTCTTCTGTATGCACACTGCCTCCTGGCTGATCTCATCCGCTCACGCTATCTTTTTTTTTTTTTTTTTTAACGTTTATTTGTGAGACAGAAACAGAGCATGAGCAGGGGAGGGGCAGAGAGAGAGGGAGACACAGAATCAGAAGCAGGTTCCAGGCTCTGAGCTGTCAGCACAGAGCCCGACGCGGGGCTCGAACTCACGGACCTTGAGATCATGACCCGAGCTGAAGTCGGACACTTAACCAACCGAGTCACCCAGGCACCCCTGCTCACGCTATCTTAAGTGCTATCTCTGTGCTCGGGACTCCTGAATTTCTGTATGCATTCAGAGTCCACACTTACGTACACATGTCTTCTCTACTTGGATTTTAACAGGCATTTCTAATTCAAATTTATCCCAAGCAAAGCATAAGATTTCTGATTTTACCTCACGCTTGCTTGTCTTGGCTTTTCAAGTTTTTCAAGACAAAATCCTATGTGTCAGCTTTGGTTCTTCTCCTTATCCTCACTTTTCACATCCAGCTCTTCATTAAGTCTGGCTCGACTGTATCTCTAACATGTTTCTGGGTGTATCTACTTCTTTCCTTCATCCCAGCACCACCCAAGTCCAAGCCCCCACCCTCTTTTGCCTGAATTATTGCAGCGGACTCTGGGCTGGTGTCACCGAGGTTCCTTTCTCGAAGGACCTGACCGTATCGCTTCTCCTGTGCAAAACCCTGCCTCAGACTAAAGTCCAAACCTCTTACCCTGGCCTGAAAGGTTCTATGTGAAGGTCCCCTGCCTGCCTTCTTGACTTTGTAGACAAATGGATTTACCTATAGGGGAACCTGGAGGGTCCGAACACCGCGTTCCCAGCATCCAGGAAGCTCAGCCATCTGTATAGTTACATCATATCTTAGAAGGTTCTAGTGGCATCCAGTTGAGTCTAGGTCTGTCAGATCCCCCAGAAAATATCAACGGTGATTGTATATGTCTTGGCATCTGAACGTCTAATGTGTCGATTACCTAGAAAATACTGACGATCGAAATCCACCAGTGGCTATCAACGTGATGATGCAGCAGTAATGACTGGTAGGGAGCAGTGGGGAATGGTGACCCGGCAGTGCTGGTAAGTGGTGGTAACACAGTGGTTGTGGTGATCGGTGGTGACTCGGGAGGTCACGATAGGCGGTGACCCGGCAGTCGTGGTGAGGTGGCATGCCGAGTTAAAGAAAGCATGTGGGTCCTCCGGCCAGATTGGCTTGGATTTGAATCCTTGTTTAGCCCCATCTCGCTGAGACCTGGGGCGTGAGAGCTGCTGAGGCTCTCCGAGCTTCCTCTGCAGCACTGGGTCGATACTGACCTTCAAAGTCTGCTGCAATGGTTCTCTGGCACGGCATCCTTTTCAGGAAAGCGACGGGAAATGCAACCAGTGCTCTCTCCCCCTTCTCTTACAGATACAGAGTCCAGTGCTTCCCTCAGGATGTTACGGCAGAGATGAGGTGCGGAGCTGCTGAGGGCTTCTATAAACCCAGGCCAGCTGGCTCTCTGCCCCACCGTCCCACCTCCCTTCAGGGTGGCTAATTCCAGGAAAGCTTGTGCAAAGGCACACGATTTTCCCACAAGAAACAGATTGCTGATTCAAATGGCCGTGCCCAAACGGGGCCGCCTCAGTGACAAGACCTGACATATTTGGGGCGCCCAGGACAGCCCTTAAATCTGGGTCCCTTCACAGCAGTTGGGTTGAGAGGTCTTCTCGGGATGCAGAAGAGGGGCAGGGGAGGCTGAACATAATGCTGGACTCATTCTCTAGTGCGACAAGATCTCCCACGGAGTGAAAAAAGCAAAATCTTAAAAGTTAGGAAATCATAAGAATCGAAAAGAAGTAAATCTCATTTAAAAGCGATCAGAGTGTGCTCAACGTCGCTCATCCTCAGGGAAATACAAATCAAAACCACAATGAGATACCACCTCACGCCTGTCAGAGCGGCTCAGATGAACAACTCAGGAAACAACAGATGTTGGAGAGGACGTGGAGAGATGGGAACCCTCCTGCAGTGTTGCTGGGAATGCAAACTGGTGCAGCCGCTCTGGAAAACAGTGTGGAGCTTCCTCAAAAAATTAAAAATAGACCTACCCTACGACCCAGCAATAGCACTACTAGGAATTTGTCCAAAGGATAAAGGAGTGCTGATTCATAGGGGCACATGTACCCCAACGTTTATAGCAGCACTCTCAACAATAGCCAAATTATGGAAAGAGCCCAAATGTCCATCAACTGATGAATGGACAAAGAAGATGTGGTTTATATATACAATGGAATACTACTTGGCAATGAGAAAGAATGAAATCCTGTCACTTGCAGCAACGGGGTTGGAACTGGAGGGTATCATGCTAAGTGCGACAAGTCAGTCGGAAAAAGACAGATATCGTATGTTTTCACTCACATGTGGAATTTGAGAAACTTAACAGAAGACCATGGGGGGAAGGTAAGGGGGTAAAAATAGTTTCAGAGAGGAGGCAAACCATAAGAGACTTTTAAAATTTTTTTTTTTTCAACGTTTATTTATTTTTGGGACAGAGAGAGACAGAGCATGAACGGGGGAGGGGCAGAGAGAGAGGGAGACACAGAATCGGAAACAGGCTCCAGGCTCTGAGCCATCAGCCCAGAGCCTGACGCGGGGCTCGAACCCACGGACCGCGAGATCGTGACCTGGCTGAAGTCGGACGCTTAACCGACTGCGCCACCCAGGCGCCCCCATAAGAGACTTTTAAATACAGAGAACAAATTGAAGGTTGATGGGTGGTGGGGGGAGAGGGGAAGGGGAAAATGGGTGATGAGAGGGCACCTGTTGGGATGAGCCCTGGGTGTTGTATGTAAGTGTTGAATCATGGGAATCTACTCCCAAAGCCAAGAGCACACCGTATGCACTGTATGTTAGCTAACTTGACGATACGTTATATTTAAAAAAAATAATAATAAATAAATAAATAAAAGTGATCAACTTGAAGACCATGGGATTTTTTTTTTTTTTTCTTTTTTAGCAAACAACCGATGATACAGTCGTAGGGAACTGGCTTGTGGTCAGCCATAGGTACTTTCCACACCCACAAGCCACCACAGGGATTTAACTCCGGCAAGAGCTCGATTTCAGATTCTCTAAACCCGAAGAGAAAAGCCCCACGCTGGGTTAACTGGCAGCCGCGTGCTGCAGACAACCCAGATCTGAAAACAAAACAAAACAAAACAAAAGGTGTGTGGAAACAATTGTGTTCTGGTGGTTTCTAACAGAATTATTGTCTCCTTCTCGGTGATTTGCATAATGCTACAGAGGTGTTGACAGGCTCCGGTTCAACGTGTAAATTTTGTGTGCACCTGTTTGCAGGCCCATAGAGAACAGCCACACGAGAGCAGAGTCTTGGTGCTCTCCATTGCCTGTCTTCTTTTTTAATTTGTTTATTTTGAGAGAGAGTGCAAGCGGGGGAAGGGCAGAGAGAGAGAGAGAGAGAGAGAGAGAGGGAGGGAATCCCAAGCAGGCCCCACATTGTTAGTGCAGAACCCGCCCGATGCGGGGCTCAAACGTACGAACTGTGAGATCATGACCTGAGCTGAGATCAAGAGTCGGATGCCCAACTGACAGCCACCCAGGCGCCCCTACCTTACTTATTTTTCTGGAAGCTTGATTGCAGTATAACTGACATACGAGGGGCGCCTGGGTGGCGCAGTCGGTTAAGCGTCCGACTTCAGCCAGGTCACGATCTCGCGGTCCGTGAGTTCGAGCCCCGCGTCAGGCTCTGGGCTGATGGCTCGGAGCCTGGAGCCTGTTTCCGATTCTGTGTCTCCCTCTCTCTCTGCCCCTCCCCCGTTCATGCTCTGTCTCTCTCTGTCCCAAAAATAAATAAACGTTGAAAAAAAAAAATTAACTGACATACGAAAAACTGCACATACTTAAAACGTACAATCTAAGTTTTCACATACTTGTGTATCCATAAAAGCATCACAGTCTATACAGAGAACATCGACACCACCCCAGAAGTTTCCTCATGCACCTTTGTAGCCTCTTCCAGATTTCCCTTTCCTTCCCCTCGTTCCCTACTTCTTTGTTTCATTTCGCTAAAGATTTTCATTTTCTGTAGTGTTACGTAGATGGAATATACAGCATGTAGTTCTTTTTTTGGCTGGCCTCGTTCATGCAACATAGTTGTTTTTGAGATTTATCCAAGTTGTATTTATCAATAAATGTTTTTTTTTTTTTTTCCAAGTAGTAGTCCATTGTATGGATGTACCACATTTTTTCCCCCATTCATCTGTGGACGGACATTTGGGTTGTGTTCGTGTTGAGGCTGTTGCCAATAAAGGTGCTACGCACATTTGGGTACAGGTCTTTGTATGGACATCTGCTTCCTTCTCTTTTGGAATTCAACATCTGGGACACGTGGTAGGTGTATCTGGAACTTTGGAGAAGCGTTAAACTGTTTTTGCCAAAGCGCTTGTATCGTTTTTCATTCTCACTGGCAGCGTGTGAGGATTCCAGTTCCTCCGTATCCTTGCCAACACTTGGTGTGGTCGGTCTTTTTCATGTTAGCCATCCTAAAATATGTGTGGTGGTATCACCCTCTGTTTTATTAAAAAAAATTTTTTTTAACGTTTATTTATTTTTGAGACAGAGAGAGACAGAGCATGAACGGGGGGGGGAGGGGCAGAGAGAGAGGGAGACGCAGAATCTGAAACAGGCTCCAGGCTCTGAGCGGTCAGCACAGGGCCCGACATGGGGCTCAAACTCACGGACAGTGAGATCGTGACCTGAGCCGAAGTCGGACGCTTAACCGACCGAGCCACCCAGGCGCCCCTCACCCTCTGTTTTAAATTTGCATTTCCCTAATAGCTGATGATGCTGATTTCCATCCATATGACTTCTTCAGGGAAATATTCAAATAAAGTGGAGATTGTGAAGGGGCACAGGCACTCTTTTGGCTGAAGGGAATATTTTGTTTCTTGATGAGGGCATGGGTTGCACAGTCCTATCCATCTTTCAAAATTTTAATGTGAAGATTTGTGCATTTTATGGTATGTAAATTGGACCTCAGAACCAAAAAGAACTACATATAAATTAATTTGGTGTCAGTGGAAGGTCGATGAAGGTAAAAACATCAGAAAGGTAGAAAGTGAATAATGACGACAGCAGGCGATAGGTACGTGGGGGTTCATTAGACCCTTTTGCTCACTCTGAGATTTTCTCAATAAAAGCAAATGCACAGTCTCTCTGATCTAGAGAGGGCAATGACCACTTCATTTCCAGGGGGCAAAAAAAGGAAATGAGAATAAACTGTTGTTTTTTGTTTTTGTAAATTTTATTTACTTTTGAGAGAGAGAGGGAGAAGCAGAGCGCAAGCACGGGAGGGGCAGAGAGAGAGGAAAACACAGAATCCGAAGCAGGAACCAGGCTCTGAGCTGTCAGCACAGAGCCTGACGCGGGGCTCGGACTCACAAACCACGAGATCATGACCTGAGCCGAAGGTGGACGTTTAACCCACTGAGCCACCTGGGGCCCCCAAAAATAATTGTTGTAAGAGACAGCATATGTAGCTTAACTAGGAAGACACTTCACCACTAGGAAAACTTCCCGTTCAAAGAGTGTCTGATCATCTTTACCGTTTGACCTTTACTGGTTATAGTTGCAAAAGTAATATAGATATTACTGTGAATAATATTATGTAAAATGACTATGTGACTATTATGTAAAATAATCACACATTAGAGGGCAGCAAGATTTAGAAACTGACTATCTTCTATAAGCCATTGAGATTTTTATGCGCGCATGCGCGTGTGTGTGTGTGTGTGCGCGCGCGCGTGCGTGTGCGTTTGCGTGTGTTGCCAGAACCGCCGTTATGGCATACGTGTGATTCTCCTGCTTCCTCTTTTGCACTTCAGCATTCTATTTAGAAGTCCTTATAAAACAGAACAAACAGCTGTTTGGCAGCAGAAGGTAAAACCAGATGAAACAGAAAGTTCTCTCTCTTTGGATTCCAAGATTATGCCAATTTTATCCAGGGTTTAAGATCTGACATGATCTTAAATATGGATTTTTACCTGAGTATGTAATTCTGCATAAATATTACGCTTTTGATCGAAGGCCAGCAACGACAACAACAACAACAAACCCCTGGAAGCAGGGTAAACAGCCCCAGTACAAGATCTTAAAACTCGGTGGTCGCGGGCAGCCGGCCCTCCGTGCCTCTGGTGACCAGATGGCTGCTGGGCTATGACTCGGAGGGGCACGGATGGCAAAATGACTCAGCAAAGCAATGGCCTGGGGAGCATAGAGGAGGTTGGCCAAGATTCACTGCTGTCAGGAGGAACATTCTTTGAGCTGGCTAATTAGCCAGCTCTTTGAAGATAATGAAAGTGTTTTAGGTTCCTTTTTGTCCATATGCAAATAAACTGGTGAGTCAAAGTCACTCCCAGTGCAAAGGGGAGTATAGAACCCGTCTCACGAAGATGAATGGTTTCCTCTTCATTTTGCATATTGTCTTGTCTGCCCTTAACTCTGAAAAGACATTTGCCTTCACCAGATTTACATTCGGGTTTGTTTCTCACTTCATGGGTCGTCCCTTCTCTCTTGCCCCACGGATTATGTGTTGGGGCCATTTCAAATATGATGCCCCGATTTTGTAACGCTAGCTCTGATGGAATATCGGACAAGACCCAAAAACAAGTACCTGGGGATAGGGAGTAGATGGGGCCTCCCTTGTATAATAGAATTCCGTGTTGGGCTTCTTTTGTATTGTGTAACGTTTAGCTCTACGAAGCTCACAGTATCTCCATTTGTGGTTTCTGGTTGATTGGTAAGTTTTCTCACTAGGGATGACAGACAGTTCCCAATGTGGAGAGTTTGGTTTATGATTTTTCAACTTTAGGATGCCAACAAAACTCATAAGCGCTCAGTAGAAACCTGGAATTTTGTTTTGTTTTGTTTTTTTAACATTTATTTATTTTTGGGACAGAGAGAGACAGAGCACGAACGGGGGAGGGGCAGAGAGAGAGGGAGACACAGAATCGGAAGCAGGCTCCAGGCTCCGAGCCCTCAGCCCAGAGCCCGACGCGGGGCTCGAACTCACGGAGCACGAGATCGTGACCTGAGCTGAAGTCAGACGCTCAACCGACTGAGCCACCCAGGCGCCCCTGAAACCTGGAATTTGGAATTTCCACCTTTTCCTGGGCTGGCAATATGCTGTTCATACTCTCTCATGAAGCGGGGCAGTGGCAGACTGCTGTGGCCCCTAGTGAGCCCGCCATCGTGAGGGTAACCGGTGCAAACACGATCATTCTGGTTTTCACGTTCAATACAGTGCTAATAAATGACAGGAAACAATCAACACTTGATTACAAAATAGGCCTTGTGTTATTTGATTCCGCCCAACTCCAAGCTAATGTGACTGTTCTGGGCATGTTCTGAGCTATGATGTTTCATAGATTAGGGGCATTCGATGCGGTTTTGACTTAACGCTATGTTCACCTTACAATGGGTTTGTCGGAAGGTAACCCCGTCTGAAGTCGAGGACGATCTGAATGTAGCGAAACCATCGGATGTTTCTAAGAGCTAGTTGCAGTGACCCATGTGAGTGATGCAGGTGAGTTCTGACGAGACAAAGTCGGATCCGACGGAGTCCGTGGTATTACACCCCAATGCTGTGCATGAAGCTTCGTGCTTTCCCTCATTCATACTTCCATTTATTCAGCTAACTCTTATTACTCGAAGTTCAGATACTAGACTCTGGACCACATGTGTGCCCTGTACTCCTGGTCTAGTGACTCCTTCAACCTCAGCCTGCTCTCTGAAGACATGATCATGAGCACATCTGAAAGCCACACTCCATTTCCCTTCCATTGGAGGAGGAGGCTGCCTTCTTCAGCAAAGCCAAGCACAGGCACTGTGCCTGTCACTGCCCATGAGAGCCTCCAAGCCCCCTCCCCCTTCCTTCTCCTTGGCCTTTTTCCCCAACCAGTTCCTTGGAGGCTCTTCAGAGTTGATGTCATCACTTTCTCGGGTTCCCCCTGGGGTCCCCGTGGGCCTATGCCAGATGTGTTCAGAGATCGCTCATTTTAGAGCCAGAAGGCTTCCCAAGGAGGTCTGATGTTAAGTTCTCCAACATTTCCCCGATTAAGGTCAGCTTGTCCCTTCTCCAGACTTCTTAGACTCCCAAGAAAACGCTGGGCAGCAAAGGCCTGCCCTTGCTTCTGCGCCCAGCCCACACCACAGCGAAATCCACTCCCTCGAAGGTGAGACCACCCTGCCCTTCCTGAAGGCTCCTTCCTGCCCTCCTTGGGAGGGTTCTCCGTTGCCCTTTTTATCTCCGCTCGGCGACACTCAAGTCCCTAACATATCACTTTGTTTGATTACAGTATCACATACTGAATTTGAGAGAGAAAAAAGAATCCCCTACCCCTTTCACACCCAGAAACAACCACAGTTACCAATCGTGCTGGCGGATCCACTTGGGCTCCTCTTTCCTGCGAAGGCTGTGTTTCACTCAGTCGGCATCCTTGTAGACACACGGCGTCTTGTCTTCTGCTGGCCACAGCCACTCCTCCGTGTTGTCACCTTGTTCTTACGGTCATCGTTTCAAGACACAACGCAGGATTAAAGCATTTGTCATGAGCTAGGACTGGAGCACTCGATACGTCTATCAGAATGGCGATTAACCCTCTGATGAAGCTTTCCTCCAAATCTTGGATTATTTTCCTGGAGAGACGGTCGTGGCCTCTTGCAGTTCTTGACACGTAATGATAAATTGCCCTCCATGGGAGATTGTACAAATATATACTGTCGAGAGAGCAACGTGCGAAGATAGGAGTTTTACCACGTCCTTGCCGGCATGCAAATTGTCATTAAAACGTTAATTTTGGTAATGTATTTGGCCAAGGCGTGGTTCTTTGTCGATAAACAAATGGAAACGTGGAATTCTTTCCTTAGACTAGTTAAGTCACCATGGCTCGAAGCCAGTTGAATGCCTTGCTACCTTTCCCTTTGGTTTTTATACCTTGAAAATTATTTTCTTTCACAGAATTTCTGCCAGCTCATGGCGGACCTGTCGCTTCGAACCACTGACGCCAGGAATGCCATGTTTTAGCGTTTTTGTTTTTGTTTTGAAGCAGTCACCCCCCTCTCTCAGAGAGGACTTGGCAAGGGTTCTATCCTGCCATGATGAATTAGGTTCTCGTCTCCCGTGTCTTTAGGAATTGGCCTGTTGGGCTGCCGTTGGGCACCAGGTCCACCTTCTCAGCTGCCCTTCCTGTGACGTTTATACCTGGAGTGTCCAATGGGCACAAGCCTGGGAAAACATTTGATCTACCTGGACTGTGTGTGGTTACAGGTCACTGGCATTTAAGGGGTGACCCAGAAGCAAAGCTGCTCAAGGCCTGGTGGCCTCACCCAAGGAGGCTCTGAACCAACACATCCCCTTCAACTGCCGCCACGGTGCCGTGCTTGACCCCTCAGTGCCGAGAAGGTGAGAGCCAAGAGGGGGCCAGAGGCTCTCGCATTCAAGCATGCTGGACAAAAGGGAAGGTCCTGGCACACAAAACGTGTCCCCTGCCTGAGGCAGACTCACACACAAGGTATCTACAACCCATGGATGTTTGTGGTTCTTTTATACTGTCCAAGCACCCACTGACTACCTTCACAGCGGGGCAGACCCTTCCAGCGAAACCACCTCCTCTGGCCAGGGTGGCAGACTCCTTGAGCAGAGTACAGACGAGATAGAACACTGGAGACTACATCTTCCCTAGTTGGAAGGAAAGGCAGCACTTCCTTTGGTTGCCTTGGCCCTCAGAAGTTGCTCAGCCAGACTCTGGCTCCTTTGGACTCTGGGGGTTCCCTATGGGGCTCCCTATCCCTTTCCCCTCTCACACGCTATCCAAGTCTGTACTGGGACGTCATGAGCGGGGAAATCCGAGATTTTCCTGCTCTCTCTATGAAACTGTCTCGAATTCCTACCACGTGCTAGACTCCGGAGAGACGAAGCCAAGTTAAACTCGGCCTGCCCTCTAGAAGCTCACGGACAACGAAGTCCATGACCAGAGTAATGTAGGCTAAAAGTTCCGTTAGCCAGGCACAGGACACCCAGCAGGAGTGAGGCCAGGCAATTTTCCCTGAAGACACGGACCCTAAACTGCACTGGAGTTTGAGTCGGAGACAGAAGACAATTGCAAAAGGCCCTGTGTGCTAGAAAGGTTATCTCAAAATCATGAAAGATTTTTTTGAGCCTCACGAAAGATTTCAGGCCAACCAGGGGAGGGAGGGTAAGGCTAACTTGGCATTTAAGAAAGTTCCCTTTGGCAGGTGTGGTGGCTATAGGTTAGAAGATGGGGGGGGGGGGGTGGAGAAAAAAAGAAAAAGAAAAAAAAAAAAAAAAAAAGATGGGAAGGCCAAGGGTAATGGTCTTACCCAGAGGAGGAAGTGATAAATGCCTGCGCCCAAGCAGAAGCAGTAAGATCAGGAACATGGAGTGGCTTTCAGAGGATTAAGAAGGGAGGCTGCCCTACTCGGATTTGGTGGGAGCTTTCTGGTGTAGGCAGCGGACGCGTGTTTGGGGAGAGAGAGGATGAGTTCAGTTTTGTGTATGTTGAGCTCTAGACAACGAGCAGACATCCAAGTGTTGTTCTGAGTTGCCCAGAGACCAGAACAAAGACCCGAGACCTCACAGTAGTAGAGGGAGGTAAGTACCTGGGTGGGTGGGACCAGTCAGAGAGCCTGCTTATGGAGGAGGTGAGTCTTAAGGCCGGAGCCAAGGTCACCGACCTTTAAGAGGGTAACGGGAGAAAAGGACAGCACAAAAGGGCTTGAGAAGTCCTGGTCAGAGCGTTTGGGAAAAAAAAAAAAAAAAAAAAAAAGAGTTTCTGGAAGTAGGTGTCTATTTATGTCCTTTGGGACAAAGGACTAACAGTGAGTATTAGTAACTGGTCCAGGAAGCTTGGCTGTGAGAAGTCAGAATGAGAGGTCAAGAGAGAGATCGTGTCAAGAAGGGAGACTTCAGGGCATGTAGTTGCCTGGACCATTTCTTTAAATGGCCATATATAGAAATACAGCCACCTTTTCCATCTGGTAGGGGAGTGGCATAGTTTTTGTTTTTGTTTTTGTTTTTGTTTTTGTTTTTGTTGTTTTGCTTGGCACAACAGTTTCAGAGGCCTGCTCAGCTCTGGAAAGTGAGTTTTCTCCCATCTGCGTGTGAACATAGAGAACAGGATAAAGTCTGTACAGAGTGAGGGTTGTTCTACAAGAAAACTCAATGGGGGGGGGGGGGAGGAGGGAGGCAGAGGGAGAGGGAGGCAGTGTTGAGGAAGGGCCAGAGCGAGGGACGAAGAATGAGCCGCAAGGAGGAGAGTCTGAGAAGGGGAGGGCCCAAGCAGCATGCCTGGACGGAAAGGGGGGATGAGGGCTGCTGGGGTGGGGGGTGGGGGTGCAGCCAGGCCAGGCCTTGGAAGGGCAGGATTGATGAAGATTCTACTTGAAGTTATTTGCTTGGCCAGGTAACCTCAAACCTCAGTAAAAGTCAGTCATGCCCAATCACTTTTTGAGAGTAGAGCTCAGAGGTCTCAATTAGGGACAGAAGGTCTTAGATCAATGTGGGGAGAAGAGAGAGAGACAGCCAGAAGTATTAGAATGTGAGTGAGGGGTTGATTGGGCAGAAAAGGTGACAAGGTGCCTGGTCAAAGGCGCTCTTCCGTGAACGCTTAGTGCCAGGGTGGCCTGGTCCCTCCTTCCCGCTCACTGGGAGGGGATCCAGCCCATTTTATTGACTGAAATAAGCAGGAGGCTGGCAGGTGTGGGCGCCCTAGGCTAATAGAAGGAAAGGTCAGGAAAGACGGAGAGGTTGAAGAAAATGGATCAATTTGCCAAATAACCAATTTGTTGAAAATCCATTTGCTAAAGAACCAATTTCCCTGATGAGTGATCCCTGGAATTCACCCAAAAGTTGTTTGGGTTAATTACTTAAAAATGTATAGCAATTTGTATGCAATGGTTTCCACAACACTGAAGATTTTCCCATAGATTTGTTTTGCTATTTCACTTAACGTCTAGCAGTTTCTTCTGGTTTACAAGTTGTCAGTTATATTTTCACCAGACATTTTCCTATAGATTTCTCAGTCCCTCTCTGGTCAATGTCAGTTTTCTGTGAGTTTCCCTACTTCAGAAGCAGGACACTTCTTGGGTGCACAAAGTTTTTGGTGTCCATGGATGGGTTTTCCCTCAGCTGCATTTACTGTCAGCTCTAATTTTAAAGACTTGTGCCTAAATTGAACTATAACACCCACTCTGGGATTTCGCCACTGGGGGAGTTGTCATGGATATGTGAAAATTAACATGCAGAAGAAACTTTTATCTGGCTGACCGCCAAACCACTTTAACAAAATTGAGAAAATGCAAATTGGTATAAAATTACCCTTGAAGGACAAAACCACTTTTTTTGCAAACCAAAGGTTAAAATTAAAAAAAAAAAAAAAAAAAAAAAAGGCGCATGCATTACCAAAACCTTTATAAGTAACTTTTGAAAAAGAGGCAAGCGCTTCAGAAACGGGAGTCCCATATCATACATAAATCCAATATAAAACAGTGGTGCGGAAACCAAAAGTAAAAACTTCTGAACTAGATAAAAACCAAAGGCCAAAATGCTGAGAAACATCACCGACAGCTTTCAAAACTTCCAGTGCAACACGTATTATTACACATGTTGCAAACAATCAATGTAAATAAGTTTTGGGGGGATTTGACGGTCTACGGAATCGGTCACTGGCAAATCGATTTTTAACATCGAGGTTTGGGGAATGGGTCACTCTGACGTTTGGCGTTGGGCAAACTGTCTTTCAGCAAATGGCTCTGTTTCTGAAGGGGGTGAGAGGAAGGCTAGTCTGAGACCAGCTGGTTGGAGCAGGGGAGGGATAGAATGCAAAGGTTTAGATTCTGCTGGAGAGGAAGAGGGGGGGAAAGGAAGGTTATGCACGGAGGCAGGCGTGAAAGGAGTTAGTTCTGGAGGGTGGAGAACAGGACCTTTTGCTGAGGACAGGGGGCCTGGGAGTGGGGGTGCCTGGGACCATGGAGGAAGCAGGTCCCCAGGCACTGGGGGGGCTGTCCAGCTGAGCCTTGGACCTCAGCCACACACCAGCGTGATTTTCTTTGGTCCTGGGGGTGACTGGCTGGATTGCCCTTGGGGCTTGGGGCGTTTCCTGGCAGGTGCTTTGGGAAGACAAGAGAGAGGGAGATTCAAGGAAGATGGAGAGAGGCCTTGAGAGGGAGCCGGGATGGTCATGAACACAGGAGGGACCGAGTGCGGGGAGAGCGTGGCGTGGCCAGGACTAGGGTCCCGTGCAGGGCAGGAGCAGGGCTGCTGGGGGTGAAGGGGCCGGGGAGAGGGAGAGGAGATGGGTGAGAAAACTGGGCAAGTTGCTCAGACTCTGGAGGGGGCTCAGGGTGAGGCACAAAGTTCTCTGGTGGCCCTGGGGTCACTGGAGCCAGGGCTGGGTGGGGCATGGGCCTGGAGTTCAGGTCTGGGGACACGGGAGGCCATGGCCTTGGCTGAGTCAGCCACACAGCCCCTGAGGTTGCTGAGTGAGGGACACCACAGGATACGTCTCCGGCCCAGCTCCATGGCTCTTCCCCACTTACACACGACACCCATACACGGCCACCACCGCCACCTGTCACCTCTGCGGCTGCTACTGCCACGTGAGCTCTTCTCCCACAGAAAAAAAAAAAGGGCTCTGAAACACTCTCCCTAGCGTCTTCCTCTCTGCATCCCTATGTCCTTCCTCCCTGTCCCCTGCCGGATGGCAATTAACACAGTCACAGCTCTGGAACCTGCTCCTTTTCTGGGCAGACACGGCCATTCATCCATGAGAGAAGAATAAAATTAATCTATTTCTGGCTTTGTGCCGCCCATTCTGCCTTTCCTCTCACTCCTGGGGGGCAGCCCTCCCTCCCACACACCTCAAGTTCTTTCCAGGCCTCCGCTGTCGCTGTCACCCTGCAGGCAGCGGTGACCAGGTGCCACCGGGGAGCCTCTGACCTCAGCATCACCCATTCTCTCTCCTCTGAGCCACAGCCTGTGGCGTATCTGTGACTCCCGGGCTGGGGGTCGGCAAAGCCCTATTAAAATGCTAATATGGGGGCGCCCGGGTGGCTCCGTCGGTTAAGCCTCCAACTCTTGATGGCGGCTCAGGTTATGATCTCCCGGCTTGTGGGTTCAAGCCCCGCATCCGGCTCTGTACTGGCTGTGTGGAGGCTGCCTGGGATTCTCCCTCTCTCCTTCTCTGTCTGCCCCTCCTCTGCTCACGCTGTCTCTGTCTCTCTCAAAATAAATAAATAAACTTTTAAAAAAATGCTACTCTGGCATCTGGAAGGAGTAAAGCATGACAAGAGCACTGAACATAAACTTCCAAGGCTTCCTCCTGCTCTGAGCATCTGGGGTGTAACATTCGGAGGGCTGTGTGTGTGTAACAGGACGCTTCTAACCTGCCCTTCACCTGATAGAACCCATACGCGGGCTCTTCTGCTCTCGCGCTGGAGGCCAGGCACCCCCAGGGCCCACCGGCCTCAGGGATCTGGCGGCTGCCACTGCGCCGTCTCAGAACCACAGTCCCAAGTGGTGCCAGCTCTGGGACTGCAGGAAGCTCAGTGGTTTTTCAACACCTTGAACCCCCTGCCCCTCTTCCCCCCCATTCCCCAGTCCAGCCAACACTTCTCCTACCTCCGGGCCTGTGTCCAGCCTGTTATCGAGATACGCCACCCCATACTACCCCCATTGGTTTAGTGTGCACTTCCTCTCCTGTCTGCTACCTCTGAGAGATGAGGACACGCCAACCCTGTGTTTTTTTTTTTAATTTTATGTTTATTTACTTCTGAGAGAGGGAGAGAGCGAGAGACAGAGTGCAAGGTGGAGAGGAGCAGAAAGAGAGGGAGACACAGAATCCGAAGCAGGCTCCAGGCTCTGAGCTGTCAACACAGAGCCCGATGCGGGGATCGAACCCACAAATCGCGAGATCATGACCTGAGCTGAAGTCCGATGCTTAACCGACTGAGCCACTCAGGTGCCCCACACCAGCCCTGTTTACCACTCAAATCTAGCATGATGAAACCAGCTCAGCTAGTGATTTTTAAAGTGCCAACACTTTGAGACTTCTACTTCTGCAAAGATGGAATTGACAGACTTTTCCCTATTCCTCCCACTAAGTACAGCTAAAAAGCCTGGCCATTATATCAAATAGACGGGAAGACCTTGAAAAGTATAGAGAAGAAGGCAGACTGCCTAGGACCTCTGCACCTCCAAACCCCCCACCTGGGGGTGGTGTCACAGAAGACAGAGTGGAAAGCCAGGACGTAGGAATCCCATCCTGGTGGGGCCATAGCAAGGTGCTGACATTCATCCCCGGCAGTGTAAGTGGAAAGCACATCGGAGAGCTTGGACATCCACCCCCAGATGAGAAGGAGGCATCCAGATTACATGAAGCAAAATGGATAGAGCTGAAGAGAGAAATAGACAAATTCACAGTAATAGTTGGGTACTTCAGTGCCCCTCTCTCTGTAATATGATAGGAAACTTGGCAGAAAATCCCCAAGGACGTAGAACTCAGCAGCATAATCGGCCAACAGGATCTAGTTGGCATTTGTAGAATATTCCACCCCAAGCCAGCAGAATATACGTTCTTTCTGTGTGCCCACAGGTCACATAGCAAGATGCATCAGGTCTGGGGCCGTAAAACAAACCTCAGCAAATGTAAAAGAATTGAAATCATATACGGTATATTTTCTGACTATGATGGAATCAAACTAGAAATTGACAAGAGATATCACCAAAAAACCCCAAAGAAATGAACCAATCCACTTTCAGAAAATCCATTTCAAAGTGGAGGTCTCAAGGGAGATAGAAATTTAGCTGAATGGAAAATGAAAACACAGCACATCAAAATCTGTGGAATGCACTAAAGCAGGCCGATCGAAAAATGTATACTATTAATGCTTTCATTAGAAAAGAGGAAAATTGGGGCATCTGGGTGGCTCAGTCGGTTGAGCTTCCGACTCTTGACTTTGGCTCAGGTCATGATCTCAGAGTTCGTGAGTTCGAGCCCTGCATCAGGCTCTGTGCTGATAGTGAAGAGCCCACTTAGGGTTGTCTCTCACCACCCCCCTCTCTCGGCTCCCCCCCGCAAAATAAATACACTTTAAAAAAGGGGGGGATTTCAAATCAATAATATCAACTCTCACCTCAAGAAACTAGAAAAAAAAAAGAGCAAACTAATCCCAAACTAAGCAGAAAAAAAGAAAATAAAAAGATCAGAACAGACAGTAATGAATATGGAAAACAAAAGAGAGGTGCAGGGGAGGGGGGAGAGAGAGAGAGAAAATCTGTGAAACAGAAGCTGGTTCTCGAAAAGCTCAATAAAACTGGTAAACTTCTAGCAAGATTCTGCAGACGTCTACAGAGATATCACCTGATTCGTTTTTGGGATTGGTGATTTATGTCTTCTCTCCCTTTTCTTTGGTCAGTCTTGCTAGAGTTTTCTTTTCTTACACTGGCACGTAAGTATTTCTTTTTTCCTTTTCTCTCTCTCTCTCTCTCTCTCTCTCTCTGTGATAATGCATAGCATCTATTTTAATTTTGGTTTCCATGTGGTCATTGCCAGTATATAGACATACATTTGATTCTTGTTATGTTAATCCTGTGACCTTGCTGAACTCACTTACTAGTTCTAAAAGTTTTTTTGTAAATTCCTTGGGATTTTCTACACATACCTGTATGTAATCTGCAAATAGGGACAGATTTATTTCTTCCTTTCTGATGTCTTTTATTTCCCTTTCTTGCTTTATTGCACTGTCTAAAACTTCCAGGGCTATGTTAATTAGCCTCATCTTGTTCACGGTCTTGGGTGGAAAGCATTAAGTTTTTCATTGCTAAGTATGATGTTGGCTAGAGGTTTTTTGCGGATGTTTTTCGTCAAGTCAAGGAAGTTTCCCTTTATTCCTATTTTTTGAGTTTTTTTTTTTTTTTATCATGAACAGGCACTTAGTTTGCTGTTTGTCTTATCTGCATCAGTTGAAATGATCATGTGATTTTTCTTCTTTAGCTCTGTTAATATTGTTGATTATATTGGTTGATTCTAGAATACTGAACCTGTCTCGCATCCCTGAAATAAGACTCACTTTGTCATGGGGTATTCTTCTTTTTTATAATACTGAATTCTATTTGTAATGTTTCCTTAAGAACTTTTATGTCTATATTCATGAAAGATATTAACTATAGTTTTTTGCCCTGTCTTTGTCTGGTTTTAGTATCAAGGTATTATTCGTTTCATAAAATGAATTAGGAAATATACCTTCCTTTCGCTACCATTTTCTGGATGACATTGGGTAAAAACCGGTGTTAATTCTTTAAACATCCTCTGAGCCTGAAAATTTCTTTCTATTTAATGTATAAATAATCAATTGAATTTCTTTAATCATCATAAAGCTATTCAAATTATCTAGTTCATGTTGATGAGCTGTGCTAGTTTGTACCTTTCAAGCTGTTGGTCTATTTCATGTAAGCTGCCAAATCTCTATATTTGGAGTTAATCATAGTATTTTTGTGGTGATGGGGTGGTTCTGTGTCTTGATTGCAGTGATGGTCATAGGAATCTCCATCTATGATAAAATGGTGTAGAACTACACACACACACACACAGATACACACACACACACACACATTTTATCAATATCAATTTCCTGGTTTTCATATTACACTATAGTTAGGTAAGATGTTAACCTCTGGGGGAAATTGTGGAGAAGAGAACATGACACGCTATCTTTACTTTACATGAATCTATATTTATTCCTTCCACGTCTCCTCCATTGACTCCTTATTCCCTTTGTCTTTTTTGGTTTTTTGTTTTTAAGTTTTTGTGGAGGTATAACATGCATACAGTAAAGTGTATAATTCTTTTTTTAAAACATTGGTTTTTTTTAAATGTTTATTTACCATTGAGAGAGAGAGACAGAGGGCGAGCGGGGGAGGAATAGAGAGAGAAAGAGACATAGAATCCGAAGCAGGCTCCAGGCTCTGAACTGTCAGCACAGAGCCCAATGCGGGGCTCGAACTCACAAACCATGAAATTATGACTTGAGCCGAAGTTGGATGCTTAACCAACTGAGCCACCCAGGCGCTCCAACTAAAGTGTATAATTCTTAAGGGTAGAGCTGGATGAGTTTTTATACAAACATATATATTTGTGATCACCACCTTGAATGAGATGTTGAACATTTCCAGAAGCTCCTTGTATTCTCAGTCAATCCACCACCCTCCCCTGCTCCTCAGTAATCAGCATGGATCACTTAGTCTGCTCTGGAACTTTATATAAATGGAATTGCATAGCATACCCTTTTGTCTGGTTTCTCTCACACATGATGTCTGGTAGATTCCTCCATGGTTTTTTGTCCATCTGTAGCTCATTTGTGTCCATCGGGAGGTAGTATTCCGTTGTGTGAATATGCCACGATTTGCTTACCCATCCCACTCCTGATGGACATTTGAGCTTTCTCCCCCCTCTTAAGTTTTGTAAAACCCTTCAGGATCAGGTCTCCATTTTTCTTCAGGTTGTCTCACTTTTCTTGAAAATGGCCCAAAACAATAGGCATTCAGCCTTCCGGGAACCTGCCCTTTCCTGAGGTAAGAGCAGCAGCTGCCCCACTTTCTGACATCAGAAGGTTAAGTCAGGTTATCCGTCAAAACACACAAGGAGAGGACGTGGAAGTAAGTTTGAAGCCGCGTGTGATCAAGCAATTGCAGGCTGTGGGAGACTCCATGGCGAGTGTCAGAGCCTGCTTCCAGAGCCTGCTTCCAGCATCAGACAGCCCATCGCTGGCACTCTCTGAAGCTCTGCAAGTCTCAGGCTAGAGCCGGGCTCCTTGGCCTCCTGCCCAGTGCCCAGAGGCAACCAAAATGAGGGCCCAGAGAGCCAAGAGCCACAAGGTTGTTTTTCTAAGACTTAAAGGAATTATGTCATTCCTCCAGCCTCGTTTGCCCGAGGGAAGAACCCCCGATCTCCTCCTTCAGGACCGTTAGATGAATCTTCCCCTGAGAAGAGTAGGGGAAAAAGAGAGGAGGAGAAGGTGGAGGGGCAGGTCAGTTTAGGGCAGCTGGGGGTGGACGTGAGACAGTAGTAAAGGGCGGCTGCACAGGGGCCCAACCAGGGACTGCTCCGGGAAATCCAGCTGGGTAAACTGAGCTCCGTTTGAGAATGCCTTAAGGGCTACAACGCTAAATGTTTATGTGAATATAATCAAAGGAAAGGGGAAAGGTTTGGGAGAGAGACACTAGAGAAACCCAAAGAAAGCCACGAGATCTAGACAAGAACTACCAATCTGGTAATGATGGGGTGTGCTGTAGGGTTGGTGTTTATGCCAGACAAGGCCAGTGCTTTCCCGAGATCTGGTGACAATTGAGGGCACAGATCGTTAGAGGGGAGGGCAAGCCCTGGGGAGAGGCTTTGAGTCAAGAGACCTGGGTTGAGCGTCAGCCTTAGTGGTCCTCTGCTCTCCGGCCTTAGGCAACCCCCTGTCCTTTGGACCTGCAGTGTCTCTGCCGGTGAACGGCAGCTGGACCAGCCAAGCTTCGTTGGCTCTCTGGGCTCAAGAAATCTGGCTTCTCAGGCCCAGGCACTTGCTAAGGCACTGACTGGCCCACTTCACAGCGACCTTGTCAGGACCCCTGAGCCTCCCCCAGTGCTTTTGAGATAGACCCAAACCTCCGGCAAGGTTTGCTTTGATTTCTAAATTCTTATTGCAGAAGAGAGGAAGTCGTTTTAGAGTCACATCCTCATAAAGCCTTTCATATTACAGGGCATTGATTTGCTTGATGATTTTGAACAATTTATTTAAGTTTTATTTAAGTAATATCTACACCCAACGTGGGGCTCGAACTCACAACCCCAAGATCAAGAGTCCTGTGTTCTCCTTTTTTTATTTTTATTTTTTACTTTTTAAAGGAGGGGGAGGCAGGAGGGCAGGAGGGGCAGAAAGGGAAGGAGAGAGAGCGTATCACAAGCAGGCTCAGCACCGTCAGCGTGGAGCCCGATGTGGGGCGCAGTCTCGTGAACCGTGAGATCACGACCTGAGCTGAAATCTAAGAGTTGGCCACTGAACTGATGGAGCCGTTCAGGCGCCCTTACACTCCTAAATGTTGATCAAAACAATTGCTTGAAAAATCTCTGACCCAGAAGTCATACACAAAGTTAATCTTCAATTCAGCAAATGCTGTATTGTCTAGTCCAAAAGAAGATGCTCAAGATTACATTGGACCCACTTGGGGAGCTCACTGGACTCTACTGAATGAGCTGCTACCCGGCAAGAAGACCCAGCACACAAGATGGACTGAGCCCAGCCTGCCTCTTGACCCAGACCTCGGTGCCCCAGCCTTCAGTGTAGACCACTGCCCGGCCATCATCTGCCTTGAAGTGGTCTTATCATGTCCCTGCAGGTCCTGTGGCAGGTGCTGCAAGTTGCTGAGGGCAGACAGATGACTTGGTGCAGATTCATGACCACCTGGTTGAGAGGTGGGCTGTCAATACCAAACAGGGGCCATGGGACCAGCGTGCAGGTGTGTGCATGTGAGGTTGGAGGTGGTAGAAAGGAAGTCAGACTGGCTCGCCCCAAAGTGCATGACAACAAAGAACAGCAAACCTCCATTTGGGTCCTCTCCTTTCCTCCTCTTTCTTCTTCCTCCTTGGCTACTTCTTTCCCTAAGGAGCTCCAAACCCTCATACCCAGAGGGCGTTCAATGAGTGAGGAGGCCAGGGTCTCTGCCCTGGGGAGTGGCTGCCTCCAAAGTTCAGAGACCCACGGCTTATAAGATGAAGTTTGCCTTTCAGCTTTTTCTTCATTATTGCCTGGCTGCCCCCGAAATTTGACTGACTCTTCATTTTGCGGGGGGATAATATTCTAGTTGGAAAGGAGGAAGGGGGGACAGGATTGTGAGGAGGGTGGTTCTCTATTTTCAAAATAAAGAACCTTAGCCTCTTCACTTCCCCTACAGGAGGCTTTCCCTGCAGGCACATTTTCTGTTTCAGTGGTTGCCCGAGAAGAACAGGGGGTCATCTCGAATCACATCTCATTGTTCTCCAAGGTCCCGCTTCCTGGAGATAAGGGTGGTCATCTGCAAAGCAGCCCGTTGGACTGTGAGGTTCTACTCTAACACATTCCAGGAACTCTTCGGATCCTTTGCTCTTCTGAGATCGACTCCTATTAGCACTTACTGGAAAGAAGCAGGCTGGTCAACAGGGCATGGCCAGGAGTGTTGCGTGAAGTGGAGGGTGTTGTAGGGTGGACCACTGGTCAGGTGCAGAAGTTAACCCAGGATCCAACAAGGCAGCAGCCATGGGCCTGTTAGGATCTGAGGATCCCCTTCTGGATCCTCAATCAATTTTGTCAATTTGGGCATCTATGTGTTCAGTGTTGAGAGAGTCCAGCTCAAGCCTTAGGTTCTTGGTCCATCGGAGAAGCATGGCAACCTTAGCTGCAGAAAGTAGGTGGGGAAAACGGTAGTACACATCATGACCAGTTTTCTGGAACCATCTCCCGGATGCTAGCTTCTGAAAAGACATGCTCTTCTCTCAAAGCATTGCTCTTTTGAGGGCACCCCAAGACCGACCTGGGTAGGTTCTGTGTCTTTCTGTCTGTGCCAAGATCTAGATGTCTGAATCTGCTGTGAAGACACGTCCCTGCCCACCGCTGAGGGAATGTTTACTGCAGGGCAGCGAATCCTTTCTGAAGCCAAAACTGAAACAACAAAAACAGCAACATAAAAACCCCTTTCTGAACCACAACTCTGGCTTAGAGTGTAGTTTTTGAGAATATACTTCTCCATTCCTTGAACGGTTACGTTTGTCTTTATGATTCTGCTATTTATGTGTTTTGAGAACTCTCTGGAAATCCCTTTTCCAAGAAATGAACTAGCTTTTCACAGACCGTGTTTACTGGATCTCCTGTTTCGGTCATACCTGGAGGGGACAGCAGCTTGGTCCAGTCTCTTACTCCTTGATATTTTCTCCCCTTTCCCCCAGCGCCATAGGTGCGTGTGGTCTGAGAATGGATTGTGGGGAGGATGAAGATAACGTCCGGTCACATATTATGGGATCAGCAGGTGGTAGCAGCTAGTTGTGATGACATCATTGTGATCACCATTATGGTCATTGTTGTCTTTGCTAGTCAGCCTTAAAGATCTTTGGAAAATAGTACCTGGGCTATTAACTGTAATTTCCAACTAAAATCTTTACTGAGCCAAAGTAACATTAGGTCGAAATTTTTCGGCACTGGGTCTGACTATAGGAATTTTATTTATTTATTTATTTTTTTCTAAATTTTTTTTTTCAACGTTTATTTATTTATTTATTTATTTTTATTTTTTTGGGACAGAGAGAGACAGAGCATGAACGGGGGAGGGGCAGAGAGAGAGGGAGACACAGAATCAGAAACAGGCTCCAGGCTCTGAGCCATCAGCCCAGAGCCCGACGCGGGGCTCGAACTCACGGACCGCGAGATCGTGACCTGGCTGAAGTCGGACGCTTAACCGACTGCGCCACCCAGGCGCCCCTGACTATAGGAATTTTAAATGCTGCACACCATTGTCTTCAAAGGCTGTACTCGTCCCGTGGGGGCGAATGCATGTATGTATATACACAAGGGCTCCCAAAGAGAATGACATGAATCTCCTCCTGCAGCTCCAGTTAAAGAAAACAGGGTGAACATTTTTATTCTCTCTTTGCAAGTCTCCCACCTTCAGATCGGCCACCATTTGACTCCCAAATTCTTGCAGAGTTTGAAAATATACACCCACACGCATGCTGTGGAGCTTAGATTTTGGTCTGAGTAATATCTTTAAAAGCAAAAAAAGTTAAAATGCTCAAGGTTCTACTTGGGGTGAATCTTTAATTCAAAAAACAATATAAACAAATCTTCTTACTAAGAACTTTAAAACCAAGAACTTCCTTGTAAGTGGCAGGTTTTTTCTTTTATTCCTCAGGTTGGGTTTTTCATTTTAGATTTGGGAGTTAAAATAATCCAGAAAAGATCATGCCTCCAAAAGCAATGATGAGAACTTTGTTTAGCACCCAGAGAAATATCATAACATAAAGCTGATCTAGGGCCCAAGTCATTAAGTGATTTAGCACTTAATTGGCTCTAAATCGCTGGGGTCCAGAAATGTGGGATTGGCTATGTCTGTGAAACCTTCTGGACATTTATTATCAAATACAGGCTTCTGCATAATATATATTTTTTAATTTGTAGTTTGTTTTTACTTTAATTTTTAAATTTAATTTATTTTAATTTTTTATTTTGTAATTTTAAATGCTCTGAACTACAAATATGAAAATAATATGAGCACTGTGGAACTCTGATCTATTTCAGGAGCTAAAAATAAGGAACATCAAAAAAGGTATTTCCAGGGGCGCCTGGGTGGCTCAGTCGGTTAAGCGTCCGACTTTAGCTCAGGTCACGATCTCGCAGTCCGAGAGTTCGAGCCCCGCGTCGGGCTCTGGGCTGATGGCTCAGAGCCTGGAGCCTGCTTCCTATTCTGTGTCTCCCTCTCTCTCTGCCCCTCCCCCGTTCATGCTCTGTCTCTCTCTGTCTCAAAAATAAATAAAATGTTAAAAAAAAATTAAAAAAAAAAGGTATTTCCAATGGATACAAAGCCTTTCTATAAGAGATGCACTTGAAACAGAAAGAAACATCTACATATACATTGAGAGAATGAATGGAAAAAGAAATACCATGAAGACAGTAAGCATTAAGTGGCCTACAGTGGATATATCCACATCAGATGAAGTGAGCTTTGAGATAGAGTGCTGCCAGACCTAAGAGGAACATGTCCTAAGGATAAATGGATGTGTCATGTGGAAGACATTCTAATTATCAACATGTACGAGCCTAATAACAAAGCTTCAAAATACATGAAGCAAAAATCGTAGCGTTAAAAGGAAACGTAGACAATTCCACAATCGTAGTTTGACATGTCAACACCTTCCCTTCCCAACCACTGATGGAGAAACTAGGTCTAAAATCAGTAGAGACATAGATGACCCATACAAAACCATCACCACCTTGGGGGCGCCTGGTGGCTCAGTCAGTTAAGCGGCCAACTGCGGCTCACAGGTTGTGAGTTCAAGCCCCGTGTCGGGCTCTGTGCTGACAGCTCAGAGCCTGGAGCTTGCTTCAGATTCTGTGTCTCCCTCTCTCTCTGCCTTTCCCCTACTCATGCTGTGTCTCTCTGAATCAAAAATAAATAAACGTTAAAAAAAAAAGTCATCACCACCTTGACCTCCTGATAACTAGAGAACACTATGCCCAACAACATACATGCAAAACATACATTCTTTCCAGGTGCATCTGGAGACTTTTGTCAAGATAAACAGTATGAGGCTTATCATAAAATAAGTCTCGATAAGTTGAACTAAAATCCTACAGTGTATTTTCTCTGACCACATGGAATTAAATTAGGCATCGACAACAATGAGATATTTCAGAAGACCCCCAGATAGTTGGAAATCAAACAACATACTTCTAAATAACCTATAACCCAAAGAAGAAATTGTAAGGAAAATTTAAAAATGTTTGAGCAGAATTGTAATGAAAATAACATATTAACACTCATGAACTGTAGTTAGAGCAGTATTCAGAGGGAAATTAGTGGTTACATTAGAAAAGAACAAAGATCCGGGGCGCCCAGGTGGCTCAGTTGGTTAGGTGGTCAACTCTTGATTTCGGCTCAGGTCATGATCCCAGGGTTGTGGGATTGAGCCCCACACTGGGCAGAACACAAATCACCAGTATCGGAATAACACTGAATGTGCTACAGACACTAAAACGGTAATGAAATAGTATAAAACTCTTTATGGCAACGACTTTGGCAACTTACATGAAATGGACAGATTCCTTGAAAAATGTAACTTACTCCCACATGATAAAACAGAAATCTGAGTAACACTGTATCTACTTAGGAAACTGAATTCATTATAAAAAAATGTTCCACAAAGAAAACTGCCCAAGATAGTCTCATCAATTCTGTCAAATGTTTAAGAGAGAAATAGTGCAAACCCTTCACAAACTCAGAAAACTAAAGACGCAAGAACACTTCCCAACTTACTTCGTGAGGCCAGCATTAATTTTAATATAAAACTTGACAAAGAGATTAGAAAAACAAAACCCACAGGTACAAAAACTCTTAACAAAACATTAGTAAGTTGAATCTAGCCATGTGTAGAAAGGGTAATATATGCTTCAGTAAGATTGACACCAGAAATGCTAGGTTGGGTTAATACTAGAAAAAATGATCAATGCAATCCACCATATTAACAGAATGATGGAAAAAATAATTATATGATCATTTCAACAGGTATAGAACACAGATACAGGAAAAGCAGAAACAACACTCGTAATAAAAATGCTTGGAGAATAAAGCACAGAAGAGAATTCCTCAATCTGATAAAAGGCATTTATGAAAAACGTACAGCTAACGTCATACTTAATGGTGAAATATTGAATGTTTTCCTGCAATATTAGGAACAATACAAGGATATCTACTCTCATTCACACCAATTCCATTCAACATTGAACTAGGAAGTCTTAGCCATCGCAGTTTTGCAAGTAAAGGAAAGAAAGGCATAAAGACGGGCAAAGAATTATAGCTCTCCACATGACATGATTGCTTATGTCAAAAATCCTATAAGATCTATAAGCCAACTATTAGAACTAATAAATCAGTTCAACAACGTTGCAGGATACAAGGTCAATTGTTTTTTCATATGCTAGCAGCAAAAATTTGGAAAATGAAATTAGAAAAACCATGTCGTTAATAACATCATCAAAAAGCATAAAAGACTCAGGATAAATTTATCAGAAGATGGACAAGACATTTACATTGAAGACTGCAGAACATTATTGACAGAGATTTTTAAAGACCCAAATACACGGAGAGACCTATTCATGTTCACAAATTGGAAGACCCAGTGTTGTCAACATGTTAGTTCTCTACAAATTGATCTATAGGGTCACTGCAATCCTAAAAATATCACCAGTGGGAATCTTTTGTAGAAATTTACACAGTGATTCTAATGTTTACATGGACATGTGAAAAGTCTAGGATATCTGAAATGGTCTTGAAACATGAGAACAAATCCAGAGTGCTCAAACTCCCTGACTGCAAAACAGTACAAAACCACAGTACAAGGTAATGTGGAACTGATATAAGGATTGACAAATACATCACTAGATCTACTGAGAGAGCCTGGAAACCGGCCCACACGTACACAGCCATTTGGTTTCTGACACAGGTACCAAAACAATCCAACGAGGAAAGAACACTCTTTTCAAAAAATGATGCCGTATTAACAGGATATTCATATGGAAACCAGCAAGCAAAGCCTCAACTCCTTTCTTACACCATGAACAAATAACCATGGCCCTAAACGTAAAGCCATGAAGCTTTTCGAAAAAATGTATGGGAATATCTTCGTAAGTTGGAGATAGGCAGATCCTTGATAAACAGGTCAGAAAAAGCAAAAAGGAAAAAAAGGAAAATCAATAAATTAGTCTCTATCAAAATTAAAAGCTTCTGCCGATAAAAGATTCCATTAAGAAAATAGACAGGCATGTATTGAGGCAAAATATTTGCAAAACCTCTGAAAAGGGACTGATATCCTGGATATGTAATGAACTCTTTCAATTCAATAATGAAAAGAGTGCAATTAAATGGTCACAGGAGTTGAAGGGCGCCTGGTTGGCTCCGTTGGTTAAGTGTCCAACTCTTGATTTTGGCTCAGGTCATGATCCCCGGATCATAGGATCAAGCCCCACCTTGGGCACTAAGCGTGGAGCCTGCTTCAGAATCTTTCTCTCTGTCCCTCTGCCCTCTCCTCCGCTTGTGCTCTCCCTCTCTAAAATAAAAATAAATAAATAAAAATAAAACGGTCAAAGGAGTTGAATGGACACCTCACAAAAGAAGATATACAAATGGCTAATAGGGACATGAAATGCACTCAGCCTTGGACTCATCAGGAAAATGAAAATTAAAACCACATTGAGACACCACTACAGACCTACCTCAAATTAAAAAGACTGACATCAGGCAGAAAAAGACAGCTACCATATGTTTTCACTCATATGTGGATCCTGAGAAACTCAACAGAAGACCAGGGAGGGGGAGCGGGGGGGGGGGGGGCGGGAAGTTACAGAGAGGGAGGGAGGCAAACCATAAGAGACTCTTAAATACTGAGAATAAACTGAGGGTTGATGGGGCGTGGGGGAGAGGAGAAAGTGGGTGATGGGCATTGAGGAGGACACCTGCTGGGATGCGCACTGGGTGTTGGATGGAAACCAACTTGACAATAAATTTCATATTAAAACATTTTTTTTAAATAAAGAAAAGAAAAAGACGGACATCACCAAATGCTAGTAAGGCATTTGAAGTGGCAACTTCTTATAAAACTATACAGCTCACCAAACACCTAACTTGTGATTCGGCAATTCCGTTCCCAGGTATTTTCCCAAGAAAGATGGAAACATGCATTCGCAAAAAAGGCTCATACAGGAGTCTTCACGGCAGCTCTGTTCATTGGAGTGGAAAAACTGGACACATGTCAGCTGTTCATGAACAGGAGAATGGAGACGTGAACCGTGTATCTTCATAAAATGGAATACTACACAGCAATTAAAAGGAGCAGTTATTGATAGTACAAGAAGGATGGATCCCAGAAACATTATGCTGAACAAAAGAGGGTGAACATGAACAAGCACGTGCTCTCCGCGTTTGTAGGAAGTTCTAGAACAGACACAACTAATGTGTGCCGGAAGAAAACCATAACCATAGTTGTTCTTTGGAAAGAAAGGATTAACTGGAAAGAAGGCATAGAAGAATTGTCTTTTTCTTTTTTTTTTTGACGTTTATTCACTTACTATTTCTGAGAGAGAGAGAGAGAGAGAGAGAGAGAACACACAAGCAGGGGAGGGGCAGAGAGAGAGAGGGGGAGACAGAATCTAAAGCAGGCTCCAGGCTCTGAGCTGTCAGCACAGAGCCCCACGCAGGGCTTGAACTCACAAACCACGAAGTTGGACACTTAACCGACTGAGCCACCCAGGTGCCCCAGCACAGAAGAATTTTCTGAGGTGACAGCAACACTCTTTATCTTGATATTTGCCCAAAGTCATCTCAGGTACATCTAAGAGGTGTACGCTTCAGAGTTTGTAAATTTTGCGTTAAAAAAACATCTGCCAGCTGCAGAACTGGGAAAACCAATCATGTAATTCTGATTCTGAAGGCATCGTGGTGGTGGGCGGTGGTCCAAGGGGGATGATGGTGTAAGTCCTGGTCCAAGTCCAAAAGCCCAAGAAACAGGAACAGTGATGTCCCCAGGCAGAAGACGGATGTCCCAGCTCAAGCAGAGAGAATGAGTTCATCTTTCCTCTGCCTTTCTGTTCAATGCAGGCCCTCATGGGTTGGATGAGGTCCCCCGACGCTGATGAGAGCGATCCTTCTTTTTTTTTTTTTTTTTCCAACGTTTATTTATTTTTGGGACAGAGAGAGACAGAGCATGAATGGGGGAGGGGCAGAGAGAGAGGGAGACACAGAATCGGAAACAGGCTCCAGGCTCTGAGCCATCAGCCCAGAGCCCGACGCGGGGCTCGAACTCACGGACCGCGAGATCGTGACCTGGCTGAAGTCGGACGCTTAACCGACTGTGCCACCCAGGCGCCCCAAGAGTGATCCTTCTTTACTCAGTCTGCCAGGGCAAATGCTGACCTCTTCCAGAGACACCTTCACAGACACACCCAGAAAGAATGTTCTGCCAGCTCTCTGGGCACCCGTTAGCCCAGTCGAGTTAAAACATAAAATTAACCATCGTAGCCATCCTGTATCCCTGGAAGCAGAAAACATCAACCGGAGAATAAAAAAGACATAAGTGGACCTGCCTAAGTACGGTACATTCATACATATAAATACAACATCAATCTTCTAAAAAGGTAGCAAAAGCATTTGTAACTCTAGTCCTCAATGTAAATCTTAAAAAGTATGGGGCGTCTGGGTGGTTCAGTCGGTTAAGCGTCCAACTCTTTTTTTTTTTTAATTTTTTTTTCTTAATGTTTTTATTTATTTTTGAGACAGAGAGAGACAGAGCATGAGCAGGGAAGGGGCAGAGAGAGAGGTAGACACAGAATCGGAAGCAGGCTCCAGGCTCTGAGCCGTCAGCGCAGAGCCCGACGCGGGGCTCGAACTCACAGACTGTGAGATCATGACCTGAGCCAAAGTTGGACACTCAACCAACTGAGCCACCCAGGCGCCCCAAGTGTCCGACTCTTGATTTCGGCTCAGGTCATGATCTCGTGGTTTGTGAGATCGAGCCTTGCGTTGGGCTCTGCACTGACAGTGCGGAGCCTGCTTGGGATTCTTTCTCCCTCTCTCTCTGCCCCTCCCTGCCTCTCTCTCTCTCTCTCTCTCTCTCCAAATACATAAATAAACATTTAAAAATCAATCCATCTTATAACACATAAAAATACTCTGTGCAGTAAGGGGCAGGTAGAAAAGTCTCGCCATTTAAATAAGCTTAAATGTGAAAACCCCAGCGGTGGCTCCAGTAATAATCTAAGGCTCTTTAAAAGGGCACAGCCCCGGGGCGCCTGGATGGCTCAGTCGGTTAAGCGGCCGACTTCAGCTCAGGCCACGATCTCGCGGTCCGGGAGTTCGAGCCCCATGTCAGGCTCTGGGCTGATGGCTCAGAGCCTGGAGCCTGCTTCCGATTCTGTGTCTCCCTCTCTCTCTGCCCCTCCCCCGTTCATGCTCTGTCTCTCTCTGTCTCAAAAATAAATAAAACGTTAAAAAAATTTTTGAAAAAAAAAATAAAATAAAAGGGCACAGCCTTTACTTACCCAATGGAAAGACAAGATTAGGGTCAGGGATTTCACAGCTTCCTTGATGGAACAAAGTTAAAGACAATATAATTTAAAACCGTGTATCGGCTTTATTGGATGTGGTCCATATTATGGAGTCCTGGTAGCCTTGAGAAACAACAGCCACCAGATTCTCCTCTTCACGGGCCAGTGGGGCCAGGATGGGGAGTTAGAAGCCCTACCAAATATGGGGCGCCTGGGTGGCTCAGTCGTTAAGCGTCCGACTTCGGTTCAGGTCATGATCTCATGGTCTGTGAGTTCGAGCCCCGCGTCGGACTCTGTGCTGACAGCTCAGAGCCTGGAGCCTGCTTCGGATTCTGTGTCTCCCCTCTCTCTCTGCCCCTTCCCTGCTCATGCTCTGTCTCTCTCTGTCTCAAAAATAAATGGAAACATTAAAAAAAAATTAAAAAAAAAAGAAGTCCTACCAAAAGGTCACGTCTTGACTTTCTAGCCTCAGACTGACAGAAGTAATATTCATTATAATATTGGGTTTTGACTAAACCAAATGCCTCTTCAGTAAAATTAACATGCAGGCAATTATAAATAGGCTTCAATATTGAGGGCAGTTGAAAGGAGGAAAAGGGAAAGAGAACAGTTATATCCCAGGCATCCCAGATGGCTTTCGGTATATGGAACCCAAAACTCTATATGCTTATGTTTATTGATTGGATGAAAGGGGTTGTGTCTTTCCAATTTGGAAACTAGGGTCTAGTGCTAAGCACACAGTAGGTGCTCCATCAATACTCCTGGTGTTGAACCATAAGCCTGAATAAATGGGCTTTCCCAGCTCTGCTTACCTCTGTGCTCTCTTTCCAAGCTGTTCACCTTCCTCTAGTTGATGCTAGAGACCTGAGAGTCAACTCACTTATGCCTTCTGGGCACAAGGAATATGTTAGCCACTAGAGCTCAAGGAATGTGGCCCTCTCCAAGACCACCCCAAGAAAAAAGTGCAAACTGCACACATGTAGTGCCTCCTGACCCGAATCTAAGGTCATCCAATCCAGACCCAAGACCAAGGTTCTCAGCACGATCTCGACACTCCACCTCCTGGGCAGAGGTCTGCCACGATCTGGCTCAAGACCCTCCGCACTGGCTTACCTGGCACCTCATGACCCTTTTGCTTCCTCTGAGGTTTAAAGCATCTTTCTCCTTCCTGCTATGTTTCCCTCTGGAGCTGGTTCAAGGGGAGTTCTTTCACTCCCCTCACTGACCATGCTCTCAGCCCTCACCTGCATCTCCTGGGGCCAACGCTGGTCCCTCTTCTGGATTCACCGCGATCACAGCGATCACAGTATATCCCGGATGTCGGCAGTTCTGTCGTCTGGATCCTGCCTCCATGGGGTTAGTCTATTTTGAATCACATCCCTAACTCAGCACAGGACTCAAAGTCTCTCTGAGATAACCGAAGAGTCCACTCTTCCGAAACCGGTAGTGAGAAGCGTAGACTTTGCAGGTGACGTAGAGTAGCCCAAGGAAGAGGCTAACCTCACACACCTCAGAGCCGAAAATATATCACCGGGTGGATACATTTCTTTTTTCCCAAAGCTCTTTCTCTTTGGAGACCTCATCCTTGACTCTCCTCCTTCTGGAATCCCTGTCTTCACCCAGCAAAACGGAGTTCCTACTCTCCGATATAGAGGAGCTTCTTTGTCCCTCGGAAGCCAAGGTGCCCTGCCCTGGCAGTTCATACCTAGGTGAGCTCCCAAAACACCTGCTCAACGAACTTGAGTCTGCCCTAGAAGGAGTCTAACCACCACCACCATCACCACCAATTTATTGGGTGTGCATCTTGTGTCCAGCGGAAGACTCAGCATTCACAAATATTATTACAGTGATCTTATTATGACTTAGGTAATATGACAATGGGTAAGAACAATCAGGTTCTGAGAATCACTTGTCAGTAGGCATTGTTGACTCCACCACGATTCTCGTACTTCAGGTAGACCCTTCTGGCAGATGCCAAGCTATTGATTTCTCCCCAGTGGATTCCTTATTGCATTCCCTATAATAGTTGCCCCAGACCCTCACAAAGCCCTTAATCCAAGGCCAGATGGCCTCTGTGGTTTCTGCAAAATAGTTTCCTCGATGGGCCTTCTCTTCTGGAGACAGCTGCTTTGCTCCACGCTCTCATGGCTCGAGCCAACGCTTCTCGAGCTGCAGCTGTTCTAAGCGCATTTGGTGCCTGGCTGCATTATTTCCTTTAATCCTCTCCACAATGTGTGGGCTAGGGTCCGTTTGTATCCAGAGCCTCTACCCTTGATTCTGTGTCTCCAGCTTTAAAACCCCACAGCATATTTGACTCCGCCCCCTTCCATGGCCCCTTATCCAGGTAGGGGAGGAGCCCCTGCCTTCCTCTTCTGCAGGGTTTAGTCACTCTACCCAGAGGAGCAAGTAGCATGCCTGCATGATACTGATGCCCCTGGTATCAGGGCTTAGAGGGACCATCGCTGGGAAGTGACTTGAAAGCCCGATGAGAACACCACTCAGGGCACGTGTCCTACTAACTTTACAACCAGCGAATGAGACGTTTGGGGGCTCTCCATGTGACGCACCAGCAGGAACAATGGCCACATGACTCAGAGAGGAGAGATGGACCAACAGAAGCTCCCTTGTCAGTGGTTTTCCATACAGAAATTTCTATCATACCGAGGAACAAATGAACAAAAACTGACCCTGAGACCTCAGTTCTGGAAGACTCTTTTTTTTTTTTAACGTTTATTTATTTTTGAGAGAGAGAAAGACAGAGCGTGAGCAGGGGAGGGGCAGAGAGAGAGGGAGACACAGAATCTGAAGCAGGCTCCAGGCTCCGAGCTGTCAGCACAGAGCCCGAAGCAAGATCACGACCTTAGCTGAGCTGAAGTTGGACACTTCACCCACTGAGCCACTCAGGGTCCCCTCAATTCTATTAGATTTTAAGGAGTCTGACACAAAATTAGCAATCTAATCCTAGTGAGAGAAACAGGGGCCTTGTTCTAGAACTTGCTGCTCTAACTCGAGCTGTGGAGTCTGTGGGCTTCTGCGCAGGGTGACAGGTAACCACATACAGCCCAGGCTCGGCAGAGCCCCACGAGGGGGTTTCCAAATGTGGTCCTTGGCTGTGTATTTGGTGTTTGTTTACCGTGGCCCAAGGCTTGTCAATCCATCTCTTCACATATCTAACTCTATTAAGCAGGAACATTTTGTTTCTTCAGGAAACAAAAATGTTCAGAAGAGTGGAGGATTGGGGCACCTGGGTGGCTCAGTCAATTAAGTGTCCAACTCTTGATTTCGGCTCAGGTCATGATCCCGTGGTTTGTGAGTTCGAGCCCCGCATTGGCCTCTGTTCTGGCAGTGCAAAGCCTGCTTGGGATTCTCTCTCTCTCCTTATCTCCCTGCCCATCCCCCACTCATTCTGTGCGTGTGTGTGTGTGTGTGTGTGTGTGTGTGTTTCTCTCTCCCTCTCTCTCAAAAATAAGTAAACATTAAAAAAACTGTTTCAATAATAAAAAAAGAAACACGAGTGGAAGCTCACCCGAGTATGTACATCTTCACCAGGAATCATATAACCACAAACTCTGCTGAAGACAAAATCCCAGGCAAACACTAGGGTGTCTTGGCCAAGACCCAGATTGCCTGAGCTCAGATGAGACCAGATTTAATTCCAGCTCCTTGATCTGGACGGGGCTTGATAAAGATTGTTTCCTGATGATGATGCAATATAATTAAATATCATCATGTTAATATTTATTATAGACAGATATATCCTGTTAATCTGGAGGATACATTAATCTGCAGTGGCTTGTCCCAGGATGTAGAATATAAAGGGGCTCGTAGATTATGGTCGAGACTAAATGCCTAAGGGGGCTGTGGTTCAGTCGGTTGAGCGCCTGCCTTCAGCTCAGTCATGATCTTGCGGTTTGTGGGTTCGAGCCCCTTGTCGGGCTCTGTGCTGACAGCTCAGAGCCGGGAGCCTGCTTCAGATTCTGTGTCTCCCTCCCTTCCTGCCCCTCCCCTGCTCACGCTCTGTGCCTCTCTCAAAAATAAACATTAAAAAATTTTTTTATAAAAGAATAAATGCCTAAGAAGAAAGCAAAATTCAAAGCAGCGTGTAGAGTATAAAAAAGAGAAAATGTGGCTATTATAAATACCTCTGCTATGAACATTCACGTACAAGTTTTTGTGTGAACATGTTTTCAATTCTCTTAGATATCTATGTAGGATTGAAACCCCTGGGTCACACAGTAACCCTATGTTTATACTTTTGAGAACTGCCAAACTTTTTTCCAAAGTGGCTGCACTCATTTTATGTCCCCCCCACCAATGCATTGAGGGATCATATTTCGGCACATCCTTAACAATGCTTGTGTTTATCTCTCTTTTATTTTAATTGTCCTAGAGGATATGACATGACATTTCACTGTGCTTTTGCCTTGCATTTATCACACGGCTAATGATCGTAAGAATCTTTTCATTTGTTTTTTTGACTAGTTGTAGGTCTTCTTGGGGAGAAATGTCTATGCAGATTCCTCATCCTTTTTTTAAATTGGGATATTTATCTTTTTATTGTTGAGTTATAATAATTCTTTATACATTCTGGATGCTAGAATCATCATATATCCAAATGATTTGTAAATGATTTTTTTGCAAATATTTTTCCCTTTCTGTGAGATATCTTTTCACTCTCTTGATAGTGTCCTTTGAAGCACTAAAGTTTTTAGTTTTTATGAAGTTAAGTTTATCTACTTTTCTCTTTAGTTGCTCGTGCTTTTGGTGTCATATCTAAGAAACCATTGCCTAATTCAAGGCCACAAAGACTTATACCTATATTTGCTTCTTTTTAAAAGTTGTGTTAATGTTTTTATTTATTTTTGAGAGAGAGAGAGAGAGAGAGAGGAGGGGCAGAGAGAGAGGGAGACACAGAATCCGAAGCAGGCTCCAGGCTCTGAGCTATCAGTACAGAATCTAACATGGGGCTTGAACTCGTGAACCACAAGATCATGACCTAGGTCAAAGTCGTACACTTAACCGACTGAGCCACCCAGGCACAGCCTACCTGTATTTGCTTCTAAAAACTTTATAGTTTTAGCCTTTACATTGGGTCGTTGATCCATCTGGAGTTAATTTTCAGGTATGGTGTGAGGACGAGGTCGAACTTCTTTCTTCTACCTGTGGATATCCAGTTGTCCCAGCATCGTTCGTTAAAAAGACTCTTCTTTTTCCAATTGCTTTGGAACCCTCCTTGAATATCAACTGACCATGAATATACGGGTTTATTTCTAGACGATCAACTCTGTTTCCTTGATTGATACATCTTTCCTTATGCTGGTATCACGTAGTCTTGATTACAGTAGTTTCGTACGACATTTTCAAATCAGCAAGTATGAATTCTTTAACTTTGCTGTCTTGACGATTATTTTGGCTCTTCTGAGTTCCTGACATTTTCATATGAATTTTAGGGTCAGCTTGTCAGTTTTTCCAAAGAGTCAACTGAATTTTGGTAGGGATTGCATTTAACCCGTAGATTATTTTGGAGAGTATTGCCACCTTAACAATTAGGTCTTATGATGATGAATAAGGAATGCTTTTGCATTTATGTAGGTCTTCTTTAATTTCTTTCCAATTAAAAAGTGTTTTTCAGTTTAGAGTATAGATTTTGTACTTCTTTGATGAAATTTGTTCCTAATTATTTCATTCTTTGTTATGCTATTATAAATGGAATTGTTTTATAATTTCATTTTCAGATTGCTAATATGTGGAAATACATATAAGTGATTTTTTTTCCCTATTAATCTTGTATCTGGCAACCTTGCTGAATTCTTTTATTCTAATAGTTTTAAAGTGGATTCTTTGGGATTTTTCTATATACAAGATCAGAGATAGTTTCCCTTTTTGTTTCCAATCTGGGTGACTTTTTTTTTCTTGCCTAGATGCCCTTCCTAGAACCTCCAGTACAAAATTGAATAGAATTAGTGAGCATGAGTATTTTTTGTTTGATTCTTGATCTTAGGCAGAAAGCTTTCAGTCTTTCACCATTAGGTAAAATGTTAATTGTGGGATTTGCATAGATGTCCTTTATCAGTTTAGACAATGCCTATCTATCCCTAGTTTGTTGAGTGTTTTTGTCATGAAAGGGAGCTGGACGTTGTCAAATGCTTTTCTGTGTGTTTTAGAAGATAGTGTGGTTTCCGTCTGTTATTATATTAATATAGTGTATTATAGTGATTGACTTATATATACTTAACCAAACTTGCATTCTTGAGATAAATCTTACTTGGCCCTCTTTGGATAAATCCTTTTTGTTTGTTGTTGGTTTCAGTTTGCTAGTATTTTATTGAGGTCTTTTGCATCTGTATTCATAGGGATATTGGTCTATAGTTTTTTACAGAGTCTTGTCTGGTTTTGATATCGGTAATACTGGTCTGATAGAATTATTTGTGAAGTGTCCTACCTCTTTTATTTTTTGGAATAATGTGTCAAAGACTTGTATCATTTATTCCTTAAACATTTGGTAGAATTCACCGGTGAAGCCATCTGGTCTTGAGGTTTTTCTTGTGGGAAATTTTTTTGAGCTCTAATTCAATCTCTCTATTTGACATATACAATATAGGTTTATATTCTAAAGTCAGTTTGGGTAGTTTATGTTTTTCTAGGAATTAGTCCATTTTATCTAGGTTATCCGATGTGTTGACATAGATTTGTTCACAGTATTTCCTTAGGCTTGTTTTTGTTTCTTTAGGGTTGGTAATAATGTTCCCTCTTTTATTCCTGATATTAGTAATTTGAGTACTCCATTTTTTCCCTGGTCAATCCAGATAAAGGTTTATCAGTTTTCAAAGATAAAGCTTTTCAAAGATTTTGTTGGTTTTCTTTATTAACTTCCTATCTTTTATTTCACAGCTATTAATTTCCCTTTAGGCACTGCTTTTGCTGCATCCCATGAGTTTTGGTATGTTATGCTTTAATTTTCATTTATCTCAAAATATTTATCTTAAAAATATTTGCATTTCTCATTATTTTTTTTGACACATTGGTTATTTTTGAGTGCATTGTTTAATTTCCTCATTTTGTGAAGTTTCCAGTTTTGCTTCTGTTACTGATTTCTCGTTTCATTCCATTGTGGTCAGTGAAGATACTTTGTGTGATTTTAATCTTTTTAAATTTATTGAGGCATGTTTTATGTCCTAACATATGATCCATCTTAGAGAATGTTTCCTGTGTACCAGAGAAGAATGCATATTCAGATGTTGTTGGGTGGACTTTTCTGTAGATGTCTGTTAGATCTAGTTGGTTTAAAGAGCTGTTCAAGGCTTCTATTCCTTGCTGATCAACTGCCTAGTTGTTCTGTCCATTATTAAAAGTGAGGTTATTGAAGACTCCAACTTTAATTGATGAACGGTCAATTTTTCCTTTTCTGCCAGTTTTTGCTTCAGTATCTTGGGGCTCTGTTGTCAGGTGCATATATGTTTATATTGTTATATCTTCTTAATAGATTGAAATTTTTATTATTATAAACTGTCCTTTTTTTCCTCTATCAATAATTCTTACCTTAAAGTCTGTTTTATCTGATATTCAATTAGCCATTCAGCTCTCTTGATTACTGTTTGCATGATATATCTTTTTTCCATTCTTTACTTTCAACTTACTTGTTTCTTTCAACTTAATGCTCTTGTAGACAGCATAAAATTGGATCACGTTATTTTTTAAATCTGTTCTGCCATTCCCTATCAATTGAAATGTTTCATCACATTACATGTAATATAATTAATGATAGGATAGGATTTACACCTACTATTTTGCTGTTTGTTCTCTATATGTCTTATGTCTATTTTGTTCCCCTATTCCTCCATTATTTTCTCCTTCAGTGTATCATAGGAGTGCATGGGTGAATTTCTTGGGTGAGTAGTGTAATGTTTTTCACAAAATTTAAGAAGTTTGGAACATTATTTCTTCAACTACTTTTTTTGCCCCTTTCTCTTCTTCTGATCCTTCTGGGACTCCCCGTATGTGTATTTTGGTGTGCTTAATGGTGTTCCACTGGTCTCTGAGGCTCTGTTTATTTTTCTTCATTCTTTTTCTTTCTGTTTTTTAGTCTCAATAATCTCAGTGACCTCTCTTCAAATTTGCTGATTCTTTCTTCCACCTAATCATATCTGCTGTTGAGCCCTTTTAGTAAATCTTTCATTTCACTTATTGTACCTTTCAACTCCATAATTTTTATTTGGTTCTTTTTTATATTTATTTTTTTTAAGTTTTATTTATTTATTTTGAGAGAGAGAGAAAGAGAACAAATGGGGGAGGGGCAGAGAGAGGGAGAGAAAGAGAGAATCCCAAGCAGGCTCTGCTCTGTCAGCGCAGGGCCTGACACAGGGCTCAAACCCACAAACTGTGAGATCACAACCTGAGGTGAAACCAAGAGTTGGATGCCTCACCAACTGAGCCACCCCTGGTTCTTAATATTTCCATCTCTTTATTGATATTTTCTGTTAAGCGAGACATCATTCTCATATTTTCCTTCAGTTCTTTAGACATGGCTCCCTTTAGCTTTTTCAACCAAATTTAAGATTTTGCCTAGTAACTCCTAGACAGTCTGGGCTTTAGTCTGACTAGACAGCTCTAGTCTGGGCTTCCTGGGGGAGAGTTTCTATTCATTTCTATTGATAACTTTGGTTTTCCTTTGTAGGTATCATCATTTTTTTTAATTTCCTTACATGCCATGTAATTTTTTTGTTGTTGAAAAATCGACATTTTAAATAACACAATGTGGCAATTCTGGAAATCAGATTTTTCCCTTCCAGTCCCCAGGGTTTGTTGCTGTTGCTGTTTGTTTGTTTGTTCAGTGATTTTTCTGATGTAATTCTGTGAAATCTGTAGTCTTTGTCCTGTGTAGGTACTAACGTCTCTGCCTGGTTAGCTTAATGGTCAGTTAATGATTTTCTTGAAGGTCTAGGAATAAGTCTTCCAGTCTTTGCCGAGGTTCTCTGTAACCATATTAGGGCATGCCTTCCACATTCAGCCAAGCAGCTGACAACCTACTTTAGCCTCTCCTTGTGCAGAACACCAAGGTAGTCAGAGGTGACTTTTTTCTGAGTATATACCCAGCCCTGAGTATAGACAAAGTCTTACTCATCCTTGTGGCCTTTGAGATTCTCCCGGAATATGTCAGAGATTCTCAAAGCCCCTTGGGACATCCCATTTCCCAGTTTTTACTTTCAATTTTTTGGTTAGCTTATTGTTTGCCCCAACTGTTATCCACTACCTCAAGCATCTGTGAAGTTAAACAATTGCCTCTAAATATTTTTAACAAATGCTCTAGAGGAAATGGCTTTTCACACTAAGCAGACTTCAAGGCAGGTTAAATGACAGATTTTCAAGTGGGGTCTTCCAGAGAACCACCAGATTGGTTTTTTCCACGGTTAGAAGACGTTGGTTTTTCGATGCTACCATGGAGCTAGAGAGAGAGTGATGGTCATGGGGAGATTTAAAATGCCGCAAAGCTCACTGGTCTTAATGAAATTCAACTGTTTTGCTTGAATAAACATTCCCTAGATGGCTGCAAGCCTTCAGTTAATGTCCAGAGTTCTGAAAAAGCTGATCCTAACTTCTTTTTCCCCCCTCAGTTTTATTATTGCTTTATAAGAGAATAGAATTTTCAAAGGACCTTACTCTGTGACTTACTTTGCTGATGTCACCAGACTGCATTATCTCTTCAAACACTGCATAAATGAAATTTAAATTTAAAATTAAAAAGGCCTTGGGGCGCCTGGGTGGCGCAGTCGGTTAAGCGTCTGACTTCAACCAGGTCACGATCTCACGGTCCGTGAGTTCGAGCCCCGCGTCGGGCTCTGGGCTGATGGCTCAGAGCCTGGAGCCTGTTTCCGATTCTGTGTCTCCCTCTCTCTCTGCCCCTCGCCCGTTCATGCTCTGTCTCTCTCTGTCCCAAAAATAAATAAACGTTGAAAAAAAAAATTAAAAAAATTAAAAAAATAATAAAAAAAATAAAATAAAAAAAATAAAATTAAAAAGGCCATAACAGGATGCCTGGTCCATATGAACAAACTTCTGTGGATTTTAGAGACAAGTGACCCGTGTGCGTTTTCTGACCGACATCTTTGGCTACCCTCATGACCTCTAGTCCCTCTGCGGTAGTGTGCCTATGCCCCCACTCACCTGTCTGGACGCTCACCAAGTTGCACGAAGCCTGGGACAACGCCTCCACTCAGCCATAAGTTACCAAACCCTCACAGATAGTAAACTCCTCTGGGAATTTACTATAGAAGGAGTTCACTACACATTCCTACACTAGACATTCAAGAAAACTTCACAGCCAGATCCTTTCGTTAGAGGGGCACTGTCCCAACTGTTAGCAGGCTTGGAATTTTCCATGCACTGTGTGCTGCAGTGTCGATGCTGCTGGGGTATGAGGCGTGGGTGTGGGCTAATGATGCTCCTTCTTGGGGAGCTGAATACTGAGGAAGACTTCAAGGTTCACCTCCTCATTCCTAGTCCACATTTCTCAATTATTTCACTACTTTGATGCACGTGTACTATATCGGTCCATAAAGCATAGTACAAGGGCAGCTATGAGGCAATCTCAAGACCTCCCTGTTAAGGATGCCTTCTCAGCCCCTGTCAAGTATTCCTTCGAGAAAATTCAGCCTGCCGAAAGACCTGCATTGATATGATCAATTAATTCTGTTTCACATTAATTTTAATCAATTCATGTGGACTACAACACCTATATATATATTTTTTGGAACTAAATAAAACCTACTGAGGTTTCTGTCCAGGATAACCAAGTCTCACGGTGGCTGGCTGGCTGAGTCTATAAAGCATACATCTCTTGATCTCGAGGTCGTGAGTTCAAGTCCCACATTTGGTGTAGAGATTAGTTAAAAAAAAAAAAAAAAAAAAATATATATATATATATATATATATATATATATATATATATATATATAAAACCAGGTCCCTCACTAGCTTTGAAGAAAGAAATGTGGCCGTAAGCTGCACCACATTCTTAGGGTTCAAGTCACCTTTTCTAGTAGGCCTTTTTTTTCAGTGTAGTATTTCAGACTTACATGAAAATGAACCTAACCTCAACATTTGTCAACTGGTGGCCCATCTTTTACGTCACCCTTGGGTTGATGTCACGACCCACTTCACGCCCTACTCCTCTACTATCTTGAAGCAAAGTCCAGTCTTTAGATAATTTTGTTTGTAAAACATTCAGTGTATATCTCCAGAAGATAAGCGTTCTTTCCTTTGTGACAGCTTTATCAAAGTGTAACTGTCACGTAATAAACTTTGCATAATTAAAGTGTCCATTTGAGAAGTTTTGACATATTTATACGTCTCTGAGACTATCATCACAATTAAGATCATGAACATACACGTCACCCCCAAAAGTTTCCTTTGGCCCTTTGTAGTTCCTCTATAGTCTCTGCCCCCAGCTTCTTCCTGTTACTATAGATTGCATCTTCTAGAATTTCATGTAACTAGAATCATAGTATGTCTGCACTTTGTTTTGCCTGACTTCTCATATTCGGCATGATGATTCTGAGATTCCATCATGCTTTGGTGTGTACCAAGAGTTTCTTCCTTTTAATTGTGGAGTTTCATTCTGTTGTATTTATAGGTCACAATTTGTTCATATATTCATTTACTGGAGTTCCTTTGGGTCGTTCCTTGTTTTTGACAATTTCAAATAAAACCATCATGAACATGTTCCCCCAGCAGATCCTGAGGAAGGGGCCATACCATTTTTGTCTTTAAGTTCCTAGGCCCTAAGCCAGTGTCTAGCATATAGTAAGAGCTAAATAAATATTGAATAAAGGAATGAATACATCAGAGTTACTACTATTTAACATTCATATTATTTCCAGTTTTTTTTGTTTTTTTTTTTTAACAGGTAAGGGCCTAAAATCTTCATAAGACTTTGGGTTCATTCTTCCCTTAAAGCATCGTTCCGTGAATCAGATTATTGGATTAAAGGATGCCAATGTCTTTTTATTTTTCATACATAATTTATATTGTTTTAAAAAGTGATTGTGAAAGAAATTCACAATTTTAGCATCTCACAAAAAAGGGGGGGCTATCACGAACATTTGAGTACAAGTCTTTGTGTGAATATATGCTTTCGTTTTCTGTGTGTGTGTGTGTGTGTGTGTGGATTGTAAATAACTGGAGTGGAATGGCTGAGTCATATGGAAGATATATTTTTAACTGTTTAAAAAACCCGACAAAATGCTCTTCAAAGTGGTCATACTATTTTCCATTCCCACCAGCAGTGAATGAGCGGTTCCAGTCGCTTCACACCCTTGCAAACACTTGGTACGGTCAGTCTTTTTCATTTTATCCGTTCTAGTGGGTGTTCAGTGGTATCTCCTTGTGGTTGTGATTTGCATTTCCCCAATGACTAATGATGTCGAGCTTCAAGTGCTCATTTGCCAGTCCTATACATTCTTTGGTGAAGTATCCGTTCAGATCCTTTAAAAAAGGATTTAAAAAAAAGTATGTTGTTTGTCTTCTCATAACTCTCTTCTTTTTTATATTCTAGATACAAATCCTTGGTCATATCGATGTTTTGCAAATATTTTCTCTCGGCCTGTGGCTTTCCTTTTCATTCTCATAAATGTCTTTGGAAGAGCAAACGTTTATTTTTTATTTGGGTGGGATCCAGTGAATAAATTATTGCTTTTGTGATTTGTGCTATATCTGTTGAATGTAACAAACTGTTGCCAAGACCAAAGTCACTAAGATTTTCTCCTACATTTTCTTCTAGGAGTTTGAGGGTCTTAGCTCTTACATTTATGCCTATGATCTGTGAGCGAACTTTTTTACTTGATGTGAAGTAAGGATTGAGTTTCTTTCTTTCAAGAAATCCTATGTTAAAGAAATCTGCCTAACCTGGTCCTGCGTTCATCTGACCACCAAAGCTTTTTCACATGAACATCCAGAGTGACTACCATCGTGAAGAATAATGCTTTAGAAAAAGCTGCTTAGAAAATACAGGAGTTTGGCAAGAGGGTCTTTGCTTTTGTGATCATACCTTCGGCACGGTCCGGGTACATCATTTTGTATTTTACTTACATTCCACATTTCTAGGTCTTGTGTTTCTGGTGGCTTTGTACACATTTTAGGGAAGGAAAGTGTGATTTTTGTCTTTTTGGATCCCTGCCCTCTACTGTCCGTAGAGCAGCATTCACAGTAGACATTTCATAAATACCCAAGTGGGACTTTGCATCCCTAAGGAGTTAATTCAAATACTGCAACAAAGCCAAAAAATACTTATGAAGGTGCCCTAAGTGGCAGGCAGGGTCCTGGGGTGCTGGAGATGGGAGAATAAGGAAGCAGGTTGTGGAGGTGCCTAGAATTCACCATCCAGGGGCAGGGACTTGGCCAGGAGCCACACAGGGGAGGCACCTCTGCCTGGGGCTGGGGTGGGGGTGGGGGGGTAAGTTCTAAAGTCACCCCCAAAGCACATTTTTCACACAGCCCAAACATCTGAAAACCTTGATGGAGACACCTCATGTGAGACGGATTGTCTTGCAGCTGAAAAGTCCACACCGCCCATCTTTTCTCCAGTGTTAGAAAAGGTGCTTTCTCTTTTCTTGTAGTCGAAGACTTGTACTTAGGAACTGGAATGGTCCATACTATGTCTCCTTAAAGAAGAGTCCGTCATTGCAAGCAGAGCAGCAAAGCAGGAAGGACCAGACACAGAGAGATCAGGGTTCGTACCCCGGATCCGCTTTTGAGTATTAATGGAATGGCGCACAAAATTATTGGCACTGTCCAAACAACTTTTTCTTTTATTTTAAAAAGTGTGTTGAATTTGCTTAAGGGACGGTATGGGCTTGTAACGTGACTCCCGATCCTGGAAGCTTGGCCAGTGCAAACACTGGCCTTTGAAGGAAGAAAAAGGCCCTGGAGACCAGAAGAAGGACAATGGCTGGAGAAGAGGGGGGGAGGAGCAGGCTGCCCGGGGGTGGGGGGGGAGGGCGGCAAACCTGAGGGCAGAAAATACAATGTCCTTGGGTCTCCTGAGACAACCCAGTGAAAACGTGGGAAAGGTACCCAGGGAAAACCACCACCAGAGGAATTTGAATATGACCAGAGGGCCTTGCTGAGGTCACTCAGCCTAGGCAGCCTCCTCCGATTTAGAAGCAGCAAGAAGTAACAACCCCCCCCCCCACCCCCAGCTGGCTGGAGGTAGGGTTACTAGCCTCCAAGACGGGTACCAGGGAAACCGGTCTTACCAGCTTCTGTGGGGTCAAAGGGCAGCCTTCCCAGCAGGCTGCCTGACTCTCTGGAGGCTGCTGGGGCCCAACCCACCCCCAGGGGGACCTGGGCCGGAAATCTCAGCAAACTGGGCTCCTGGATCGCTCCCCAGTGTATCTTTTCACCCCCCACAATGAATCTGTGCACAGAAGAAATGCAAATGTGGCCAAGGGCTGACGCAGCCTTGCAGCACGAGCTTCTCCAAGGGACTTGAGGACCAGCACCTGGTCTCTCACTGGCTCAGAAGCTCCTGAATTTACATGTAATAAAGACCCGAACGCAGACCCGAATTTCAAATCCCAGAGTCTGGGTCGGAGATGGGAGGCCTTCCCCGTCTGACGGCTTTGTTTTGCTTTTTCCCTGCACAAGGGCCTTAGAATTTGCCAAGGAAGGTTACCGAGGCTGTGACTGTTTCGTTTGGAGATGAGAAAGCTCAAGAATGACTTAACTACCGTCTTCAAATATGCAGAGGCATGGACTACGAGGACGGAACGACCGGCTATTTCCTTCTGAAATCGGGAGAAGAGAAAATCTCAGCTGGAAGCCCAAGGAAGGCCTGCACCCTGGGCCTTCCCTCAGACTGCCCTGCACAGGGGAGACTCCCCTTGCCATAAAATCTCAGGACTCCCTGCCCTTGAAGTTTAGGCCTCAATGATGTTTGAGGAAGGGGGTCCCAGTCTCTGTTTTAGATCAGGCCGGTAGGTTCTGCCTGGTGAAGAGGGACGAATTTGCCACCCTGAAACATGCCTCTTCGGCCTAAAGATCATTTTGAGCTGTTTATTTAAAACAAAAACCCAAAAAACGACAGCAGACTCAGCAGACTCTGAAAACCAAACAGAAGTTATCTTTTTTGTAAAAGCATTTACATTTATATGGAAAATCTCCATGTGTAAGAGGGTCTCCCTCCCGGTACTAGGAAAAGAAGGGCCGGACTAAATCTCTAAAAACTCTTAACAATGGAGATGGGTGTACTTAATCTGCATAACAATCATACCCTTGGTTACTGTGCTTTACCTAAAAACTTCCTATCGTTGGCTTCCCCCCCCACCCCCACCAGAATCTTCTTTTGTCTTTAGCTGGAAATGATTTGCTTGGGCCCTTTTGGCGAGTTACTCAGTTTTCCTAAATGTCTCCATGTTCCAGGGCTGAGAGGCTGGGACTGAGCTGAACGACTACTGACTGCTAGACGTGGGAGGCATGGAAGCTTGAAGTTGTGGGGGAGGGTGGGGGATTTGGGGGGAACCTGCAGTGGCTGGTGCGGGCAGAAGGGCCACAGGCTTCTGGTCACTAAAAGCTTCTGGTGATGGGAATGATGAAAATGATGGAAATGCTTTCTAGGGATTGCGAGCCATGCGATGCAGCCTACTGCGCCCGCCCCCCCCCCCCGCCCCCCCACCGTGCCATCTTTGATTTCCTCTCCCACACAGGGTCCTAGTGACCCGTACCAAGTTGTTCCAGATCCTTCACCGAGAGCGAGTTTTGGTAAGGATGGAAGAGGGAAGAGCTTTGTGGAGGGGGAGTCTCTGGGGATAAAAAGTGAGTACAAGATCTCTTTAATGGTGGTGGGGGGGGGTGCGGGTGGGGAGAGGAGAGGAGACACCAGTAAAGGATCGGGTGGACTACTTGGGAACCACAGTGCCGTCTGTGACCCTCTCCAACTCATCAGCTTCCTAAATTCCATCTGCATCGGGAACCATTGACCCAATCTTGAAACTGCTTATCACTTCTAACTGTGTCTGTCTTCACGACGCAACTCAAGTGCCTTCTTCCCCCACCCCTGCCCACGCTGCCCTCCTGCAGCCACGTACCTCTGGTCACCTCCTCTGCAGGTGGGATTTGACACTGGAACGGATGGCTGTCTACATCGGTCTTGCCTTCCCGAACAGAGGTCCCTTGAGACTGGTTATGTCTGGGCCCTCTCCAGGACTCCTGGTTGTGGCTGGGCTCCCAGTCCATTATCTCAACCCTGACTGGTTCTCAGATTCTCATTCCACATTTTCAACAGCCTGTTGAGTATTCCCATAGAAACCGTATTCTCTTTCAAATTTGTTCCTGTCCCGAGGTTCCTGCTTGGAAATCTCCCATGCCCCGGTCAAGCCTTCACTTTCCTCTCCCTTGCTGCTCCTGGCACACCCTGGCGTCTCCCTCCGCGGTCCCTCTCCCCTGTCCCCACTGGTCCACCCTTGTCACTCCAGAGCAGTGTCCCCTCCTCCCCTGGCACTGTGGGAATGCATCACTTCTCCCACCAGAAGCTCATTTCCTATGGTGTCACTCCGGAACTCTCTTGGAGTATGGCTCTGACCGTGTCATTGTCCCCGTTTAGAAACAGCGGTGGCTCCCATCACCTGCCAACCTGAGATCCGGCCTCCATGTTGGGCAGCTCAGGCCCCCACCTTATTTCCAGTCTTCATTCCTCTCCAGGAACTGTCTGTCACAGCCCACAGCAAATGTTTGGAGTTGCCTCTAGGGCCCCCCACAGTTATACCGCATTTCTTCCCTCTGATTCACCACCTGGGAAGTCCCCATGGTCCCCCAGGTCCCCTGCCTGCTTCCCCTGAGCCAATCTTTCCCATCCTACATTCAGGGGCAAATGACACCTGCTGCATGAAAGCCTCCCCTGACCTCCCATGGGGAGGGAACCCTCCTGACCCTCCACTCTGAGCACCTCTGCTGAGTCTCTCTCTGTGCTTGAGGTTGTGATGGCCCACCCCACAAGGAAGGACTTAGGGTATTGGCAGCTTCCTGCTGTGGCTTTGTGGGGGACTGCCGGCTGCTACAGAGAGCTAAGGTTAGACACCCTCCTGTGGGGGCATAAAAGCAAGCCCATCTTGGCCCAGTGGGTCATTCCAGCTCCAGAGTTCCCTCTGGGGCCAGCTGAGGCTCTTAGCTCCATGTCTCTGTCCTATTCTCTCACCACCTCTATTCCTGCTTCCTCCCCTCCTTCCACAGGTGTATTGTCCCTGAGAACACCCCATAGGAAACATGCTACCCGCTTACCTCTTCTATGGGTTGAATTTTTTCCCCCTCAAAATTCATGTGTTGAAGTTCTAACTCCCAGAACCTCAGCATATGACCTCATTTGGAGCTAGGGTCTTAGTGAGCTAATCAAGTTAAAATGAGGTCATTAGGCTTGGCCCAAATTCAACATGACTGGTGTCCTGAATCAAAAGGGGAAATTTAATCATAGACACACATACAGGGATAACGCCGTTGAGCATGAAGAAGACCATCTACGAGCCAAAGAGAGCAGTCTGGAGCAGAGCCTTCCCTCAGTGCTGACACCTTGGTTTCAGACTTCCGCCTCCAGAAATCCACGACAATACACTTCGGTAGTTTAAGCCACCCAGACTGTGGTCCTGTGTCATGGCAGCAAATCAATACGGTCTCCTGTCTCAGAGTCCACTTCCCATGGAACCCAGCCTCCACCATCCCGTGTGTCTGTGTTCAACTTGACCCCGTGACCTCAAGTGTTGGCTCCTTGAAGGGCAAGGCCCGTGTCCTCTTACTAACCACGGTACCTCCAGCGCACACAGTAGATACTCAATTATTAACGTGCCGATTGCTTGAGAGCACAGGGAGAGAAAGATGTAGCCATCCAGAATGAAGGCGGACTGAAGCTTCGTCCGTCACCGTGTGTTTACATCTTTGCCTTTAATTAAGTAATTAGTGCCTTTCCCGGTCATTGTGCCAACATTCATGGAACACCCACATTGCGGCAGACTCTGTGCTAAGTTTTACTGAAACCGCCCATTAATTAGACACCGGTCCTGCGCTCAGATCACTCCACTGCGTTAGAGGGAATAAGATGCGCACACGGAGTCGTAGTGCCCCAAGATTGGGGAAGACACTCAATGGAGTGTCGGGAGGAGGAGAGGTGGCTTTGAGCTGGGAATGGAGGGGGCTGGCCCTTGAGAACGCAGAATGGATGGAAGGATGGCACTGTGCCAGAAGCTAGGAGCCAGCCAGGAATAAAACAAGCCAGGAGTCCAAGGGGCCATCAATTGGGCAGCGGGGGCCACCCTGCTATAAGTGGGTAATGCATTGGGAGGGTGCCAGATAGGGTGGGAGCCTCAGCCTGGCTTTCTAGCAGACATTATTCTAGTGTGTAAGATCTTCTCACCATCTTCCCCTAACCTTGGTGATTTCGGGGGGAGGGGGATTTTTCTTTTTTTAAAACTTTATTTCTTTTGAGAGAGACAGAGACAGTACGAGTGGAGGAGTGGAGGAGAGCAAAGGAGAGCAAGAATCCCAAGCAGGTGCTGCACTGCCAGCCCGGAGCCTGACGCGGGGCTCGAACCCAGGAAGACATGAGATTGTGACCTGACTTGAAACCAAGAGCTGGACGCTGAAGTGACTGAGCCACCCAGGCGCCTCTCTGGGGGGATCTTTCTTTGCCAGTCCTTCTAATTTTGCAAGTTGATCGATTTGACCCGTTGTTTTCTAGATTTTTGTGGAAGGGATTTCTCTCGTTGCTGCTTCCTATCCTTTCACGGAAGTCCAAAGGCCAATCCGCCAAGCCATTCCCCACTCCTTCCATTTGACATCTCCCCCGTGGTGAGGTCAGGCTGCAGCCTCCCTCCCAGTTTGCCCAGAAGCACGTGCTAGCTCGTTCAACCATGCACAGAACGAGAATAATGAGCAAAATGTTCCAGACAGGCCGAACCTGGGTTCTGGACCACCTCTTCCCTTTTTCCTCCTTCCCGGAACCCCTCCATCACTGCAGTGCTAACACCTTCCCCGGGCTCTCCTGAATGGGTGAGAGCACTTCTGTTTTCAGACGCGTGGAAGGAGCCAGCAAAGAGCAAACGTTTGAGTCACAATCACTGCCCGTGGCAGCAGGAGACCACAGATGCGATTTCTTTCTAAAGGTTCCAATCCTAGACCCATACCTCCTCAGCTTTTTCTGCCCGAGAGTCTTTCTGGAAAGCCCTCAAGTGTGTGATCCCCGAGACTGTTTTAGAGGTAAGATATTTTTCCATCCTGGGTTCTAAGACCCCCACCTTCTGTGTTTGCGGTGTCTTCGATGGGGTCTGCTCCTGGTCTGTCTTTGAAAAGGCCACTCTCGAGCCCGGCTGCCCACTGAGGCCCGCACCTGTTCTCTGCCAGGGATTGTGACCCAGTTCCGGGACTCTTCACTTGGAGCTCATCTGAAACCTCAGATGTCAGAGTAAGGCCCACGGCAAGGGGCTTTTCTGTCGTCACTGTCACTATTCTTCCTTCTGTTTGCCTACAAGAGCTGCCGACTCAGCATGTTTATGGTGAGATGCTGCGTGCGCGGTCCTGTTGGAGGTAGCAGGGAAATGAGATCTTTGCTCTCAAGGAGCATTGGGGTTACTCCCTTTAGAGAGGGCAGCAGAAGGAAAAGAGGGAGAGGGAGTGAAAGATGATTGACAGCCACCGTGTGGCAGGTGCACCCATCAGCCTCCCAAACCCCCGATCACAACCTCCCGACCACCGTGCACACTTCCTTCACTAGGTTAATGGGCGGGACCCATGTGGATTTCTAGATGGTGACACTTCAGAGATCTAGTGATGTTTTTTTCTTTTTTCCAGTTTTACATATATAAAAAATTCGACTAGGATGCTTTTTCCGCTCTGGATTTCTTTGTTTTGAGTTGGGTTCCTCTAGCAAGTCCAACAGCTGAGTCACGGCCCCGGGCGATGGTTTTGCCAGGGTTTTCCGTCTTGCCAACTGCTGCAGAGGGTGGAGCCCATCTGAGAATTAGCTTTTACATAAAAGGCTGCCCTCTCCTGCCCCACCTTTGACTCCCTGTCTAGTAGGCTTGCTCTGCTGGGCTGTGCCCTGGTTGGAAGCATGGGACAGCAGAGGCCAGACAGCAGGCTCCCTGGGCGCCCTGACTCCTGGCTAGCAGAGGCAGCTTTGGCCTACTTCCTGCTTCCCAGTTCTGTTTCTCCTGGTTGCTGGACAGGGGCCATGGCATTACTCTGCATTCTGTTATCTGGAACTCTCCATTCCTTTGGCTCATCTCGTCTCCAGCCCTATGGCACTCGGTGTGGGGGCTGAATTTGCCAGGCCCAGCCCCCATTGCCTGGGAAACCTGCCTGAGCCGAGGGGTTTAATACCCATAATACCCTTGGTGTGGGGAATGGCAGAGGAGCAGGAGAGGCTATATTGGCAGTGACACAGAGCAGACATTCGGAGAGAAATTTTGAGGACTCATAATATATTGGTCAGTGGAAAAGAAAGCTTACAAATAAATATACAATAAGATTACATATGTTTTTATATGTGTGTATATGTATGTGGCTGTATGAATATGTATGTGTGTATATGCATATATCTGCATACGTGTACATCTGTACAATGGGATGAATGCATCATTCTGTAGTCACGTACCATAGAGGGGGTACCTGGGTGATTCAGTCAGTTGAGCGTCTGACTTTGGCTCAGGTCATGAACTTGAGGGTTGTGGGTTCGAGCCCCATGTCAGGCTCTGAGCTGTCAGCACAGAGCCTGGAGCCTGCTTTGGATTCTGTGTCTCCCTGTCTCTTTCTGGCCCTCCCTTGCTCTTGCTGTCTGTCTGTCTCTCTCTCAAAAATAAATAAACATTTTTTAAAAGTTACACACCATTCAGGTACGTAAGCAGAAAATAAAAACAATGCCTGGGAAGATACTAGAAAGATATTCAACAAAGTGTAAATGTATATAGCAGTGGTTAGTTAGATTATAGGTGACTTCTTTTCCCTTTATGCATTTTTTTAATGTTTATTTATTTTGAAAGAGAGAGAGGGAGAGAGTGGGGGAGGGGCAGAGAGAGAAAATCCCAAGTAGGCTCTGCATTGTCAGCGCTGAGCCCATGCAGGGCTTGATCTCACGAACCATGATATCGTGGCCTGAGCCGAAATCAAGAGTCAGACGCTTAACCAGCTGAGCCACCCAGGCGCCCCAGATTATAGGTGACTTTCATTTTTCTTTTTATTTAGTTTCATTTTCTAATTTTTCTGAAAAGAATATGTATGACATAACAAAAAATTGTAAGAGAAGGAAAAAACACCTTATTTTCTATGGTGTCTCATAAAGTCCAACCACTGCTCTCGTGAATGCAAATTTTGTGTGTGAATCCAAGGCCAGGAATGGGGGTAGGAGGATAAAATGGAGACTGCGGTTTTTGACTGTTTCCTGGACAGGTCTCTGCGAGCTGCTCAAGCTCCCATGTCAGCTGATCTGGATTCTAGATTCTGCCTTGCTCCTGAACTCTCTGGCTCTCACTTTCCTCCGGCAAGTGGGCAGATTCAGCTGGACTCCCAGCTGGCAAATCAGAGACAGTATCAGAGCTTCTCAGCTAGGCTGAGAAAGATGCTGAGCTTGACCCAGCTTCCTTGGGAGAGGATGCGGTAATTGATTAGTGATGCCTGCTCCAGGCAGCACATGGTAAAAATATATATATATATATATATATATATATATATATATATATACCACCAACCCTCCCAGCTCAGAGATGGTTGCAGTCTTGCCTTCTTCACCTTCCCAGACTCTTTATTAATACCTTGATTATGGTATGGCATTATGGTTAGCAATTACTCAGTGGGAGCCCTGTCTTATTTATTTTGTAGTTGCCAATTCCAGAGTCGGGCTCCCAGGGGCACTCAGAAATGAATGAATGATGGATGGGTTACTCTGAAAGTAATTACCAAGTGTGTATTCAATTGCTAAATACGGGTGTGCAGCTTTCCAAGGTACCCGAGGCTGTTGCTTGGCTGTGTGAATCCTGCTTTATTAGTACACCATTTAATGCACACCGGGTTGTAACATGCACACCTGTCAGAGAGAACAAGCCATCAAATGCCATCCTTCTAGGTGGGTTCCAGCATGTGCAGGAGGATGGTGCAGGCAGTCTCATCACGGAGAGAGCACTGACTACTGGTCCACCATCTATCTTTATCATATATATATATATATTTTTTTTTTGAGGTATAATTGAGATTATATTTGCTTCCAACATAACGATTCAATATACCTTCATCATATTTTTGAGCTGTCCTCTTATAGTATATTGGTTTGAACACAGGGCTTGAATTCAGGCTGGATTATTTTGGGCACATCATTTTAATGCCACTTGAATGTCCTCGGCTTTCTCATTCATGAGAAGTGGCCTCTAGCTCTGAAAGCAACACGACCCCGTGCTGGTTCTCAGCCTTCATGGAACCTTCTTCCCTCCTGTGACCTCCCTGACCCATTCCCCAGACGGATAAGTTGGTGGCAGCATCTCAGATTGTGCCTATTTTCACGAGACGTCATTTGCACCTGAGAGAAACTTTGGAGACCTCACACCCTTCCTGTTCTCCCACGTCCTGCACACTTTTCCTTCAAAGAACTTTTGCCCACCCAGACCCGGAAGTGTGTTATCTCCTCCCGTCCCTCTCCCCCTCTCCTCCCTCGCTCTCCAGGCCCATCTGTCCTGTTTTTCTTATTCCTTTTTTTACACCCCTACCCCACCCTCCCCAAGGGCCCTCAAGCTGCCTTCTCTCTCCAGCTCCCAAGGGAGGGAATGTTCTCGTTCACGTACCTGTTACGACAGAGCCTTTCCACTCCTAGTCTCCTCCCTAGTCCATCTCCTCAGGCTCCTCCCTCAAGAGTGCTCAGGCCTGGCTCCTCACAGGCGCCTTTCCCCCTCTGCTGGGGGATGGGTGCCTGGACCCTGCCTGGTTAGGAAGAAACAGCCCAGCCAGAAACTCCAACTACTGTAATTGCTCTCAAATGTTTGAGTGTGTGGAGGATGGGCTCTGGGCCATGGGCAGGGGCCAGAGAGCTTTGCATATTCACAGGATGTCCTTGGACAAACAATCCAGGACAACAAAGGCCTCCTGGCTGCTGGCACTTGGCCCCTGCCCCAGCTCAACCGGCCCGGCACTTGTCAGGGCCGCTTCAGCACCATAAAGCGGCCTTCTTTCTTTTCTTCTAAATAGATTTTCAATATCTTCCGAAGGATGCTGGGGCAAGGTTCAGGAGCTGGGGGGCCAATGGTCCCCTCCACGTGGGGCTCCCCTGGAGTGAAACCCCCAGACCTGCAGGGCAGTGCCTGTAAGTGGGAGCTGGGAAGTGGGCACAGGGCTCCTATTCCCCCCAAGTCCTGATCAAGCAGACTCCTGGGATTTTGTGATAAGCCTAGCAGCGAGCCTAGGGACAGAGCAAAAATAACTGAATGACCAACGTGACCTGGGACACAGAAGCTTCTGGAAGAGCAGAATGGCTCGATGTATGGCACTGCTGGGAGGCTGTGGGGAGGCAAGGTCAAGAGCTACCTGCTGCCTGGGACCATCCGGAGACGTGGGGACTGGGAGCTGAGTGGTCAAAGGGCCAGATCTGTAAGTGGCATGAGTGGGTGGGAGAGTGTAGGCCTTTTCCCTGGGGGCTGGACCCTCGTAAAGGGCAGTGCTCCTCTGCAGAAGCAGCCAGGAGCCCCCTCCCCACTGTTGGGGTGTGTGCTTCTCAGAAGAAGGAGCTGCCCCCTCCAGCCTATCCCTGGAGCCCGATTCTGCTCAGTGTCCGGCCCGTTGTCTGGCCTTGCTCTGAAACGGCCCACCCCTCTGCCCGCACAGACTCCCTCCCCGTTGTGGGGGGTGGGGATTGCCAAGCCCTAGATCTGAGCCCCGCCTGCCTCAGTGTCCTCCTCCGAGACAGGGAAGAGTAGCAGCAGCTCTCCAACAAGGTGAGGGTTAAAACAGTAAATGTGTGTGAAACACTCAGCCCAGGCCGGGATGGGACCTTGGTTGTTAATATCAGTATTAACGGCGGTGGTGGCCCGGGGCCAATCACTTAACCTCTGTGAGCTTCCATTTCCTCATTTGCAAAATAGGGAAATAAAAATAGCTGCTACACTCGATGGCTGTGAGGTGCAGAAGGAAAAATCCTCGTACGCTGTAGATGATCACACCGGCAGTAGCAACTCATTCAAACCTCCATGCTTTGAACGGCCCAGTTAGGGGCTCCTTTCCCAAAGCTGAGCGTTATTGTGCACTGGCATCCTGATCCCTGCAGATTTTTAAAGGTGCCCAGAAATTGTGTCTGAGAACGCAGTCGCCCCCACCCCCCCGCCCTTATTCCCAGCTGCCTGAGTCGTTCTCCTTCTCATGGGCTACCTCGTCCACTGTGACCAGTGGAGAACTCAGAAAAACACAATGCTTAGGAGAGTTTGCAGGCTGGGCCGCTTCTCATCCACGCATCCTTGTGTGACTAGAAGAAGGGGCTTCTCCTCTGGGGCAGAACACTCCGGCGAGCACGGACATGGGAACAAGCTGGGTTTCGCTCCTTCGGGTCCCTCCTGTGTCCTGTGTACACGTGATCTGCGTGCGGACCGCAAGCCCAACGTCTACGGGCCTGGACGGGGGTATATTTTATTAATTTTCTTTACGTTTATTTATTTTGAGAGAGACGGAGAGCATGAGTGGGGTAGGGGCAGAGGGAAGGGGAGAGAGAGAGAATCCCAAGCAGGCTCCGTGCTGCCAGCGCAGAGCCCGATGTGGGGCTCAGTCTCATGAACTGTAAGAGACGGAACCAAGAGTCAGACGCTTTAACCGACTGAGCCACCCAGGCGCCACCCCGGGCAGGGGTATAAATGGCCATGAGAGGAGGGGCTCGGGCGTGAGGCAGTCAGAAGAGCGGGGACTGGGGAGATCGAAGGGCCGAGTCCTGGAGTCCTAGGAGCCGCTGTGACCAGCTCTGGACCTCTCCCTGCCCCAGCTCTCTCTGCTCACGGGCTTTCCTCCCACAACCACGCCCACCCATTAAAATATGGCTGCCCCACCACTTTGCCCGAATTCTCCCCCTCCCTCGAGATGTCCTCAACCCCAGCCTAACACTCAGTGGCTCCCTCCTGACTACAGGCTTCCTGAAGCCAAGACACCCGCCCGGCATGGCATCCGGTACCAAAGAGGGTCCTGTATGAACAATTACACACTCCTCAACCTGCTGTCTGCGACCCCACCTCCCACCTCAAATCCCAGGGCTCCCATACAGCGGCTCGCTGCCGTCTTTCCGTGCCTTGGCTTTTGCCGTGCTCACCGCCCGCGGTTCCCTTCTCCCCTTGTGGGTCAACCCTTCGAAACTCAGCCGGAGTCTCAGTCCTTCCACTGTGTCTCCTGGAGAGACCCAGCTGCGCTTTCCCTGAATCCCCGCTGTCTCTGTCTCCAGGCGGGTGTGAAACCAGGAATCTCTTGGCCTTGCTGTTCTTACCTTTCCGGGTGTGCAGTCTTTTCCCCACTGGAGCTTGCTGGGCATCACAGACACATTTGCAACCGAAAGGGCTTGGTAGCATTACCTGTCCTGCTTATAGTAGGTGGGCTTACAGAAAAACTGGAAAACTCAGGGCTCGCTTATCAATAGCGTTTTCCGCTGTTTTTCCTTTCAAATCTCCAGGAACAGGAAGCAGCCCCTGGGTTTCCCTATTTCAGAGAATACCAGCTTCATACCCTTGCCCTACAGTGCTTTGTTTCCATGAGATCTGTCCTAGGTATCCAGGAGGGACCACAGAACTCACCCCTTCTGGGTGAGCATGGCCTTGTGTTTTGTTCTTGTCTTTATATGTGCAAGTTCCTGTTCAAGAGGAAAACCCTTCCAAAAGCACCTGGGCCCATGTGCCAACCCACACCCACCTGTTTTGCACACCTGTCAGACCAGTGCTGCTAGCCCACTGCCCTGGGGACACTTGTGAAAGCCAAGGCCGACCTCCTGAAGGAGGCCAGTGGGCAAATGAAGCCCCCACTGCATTTCTATGCCCAGGGTCATGGATTGGGACCCCAGAAGGAATCTCTTTTTCTGGTATTGCCCTCCACTTCTGCACTCTGTTTTCTCCTTTCCACCATCAACTGGAGAGGGACAAATGTGGCCCTCAGTTCTCTGTGGTTCTGACCAGTTAGCACTGTGGCCCAGTGGCTCTTCTGTCAAAAACTCGTGTCTTAAGATTTTATAAGATATTCCTTAAATGAAGGGGTTCTGTGACCAAATAAGTTTGGAAAATACTACACAAAAGTACATCCTGGTTCTTTACTGCAGGACTTCTCAGTGCCTTTCATGTGTGTGCTTCTCCAAGAGAGTGACCACTCACATACCACTTGTACGCTTTTTGAGACCACGCCTTTGTTCAAAGACAATCTCGAGAGAGCACACGGTGAAGAGTGTACTCTTGGAAACGTGATTTTGCAGAACACGCAGCCAGCACCCAGGCCTGGGCCTGCCCGCAACACTGCTTCCTCAGGCAACTCGCCCTCTTCCCCCTCTAGCCTGCTGGCTTCACTTGAATTGTATTCCCATGTGTCCTGTCTGGCTCCCTACGCCTCTGGCCACCGACTTCCGCAATTCTAAGGCCTCCCAGAGGCCTGCGTGTCCCGAGATTACCTTTCATCGCTGGCAGCCATCTCTATGAATTCTGGAACGAAAGTACAAAAGCCCGTGGCCAGGCTGGCACGGCTGACCACACGTGGGCAGGGACTGGGCTTCGTTCTTCTTTGTCCGTCCTGTGCTCCCGGCATGGCCAGGGGACCTGGGGGTTCTAGGAATCCAGTCACTCTGGGTTCGCACCGACAGACACTGAAAACAGGACAAAGCGTGATTTTCACAATGGCTCCTAGGAGTCTGACATGGGTGGACCGTAAGCTGCTACCCCATGATTTTAACTACTGTTTTCTTGGATTCTAAGATGTCATCAATTGTAAGACACAACATTGTTTTAAGAACTGCTATTTTTTTGTGTGTGTTTTGGTGGGGGGAGGGGGGGAGGGAGAAAGAAAAAAGGAACACCACATGTAGCATACCAACCAATTGTAAGACATATCCTGATTCCAGAATAATTAAAATGTGAACAATTGTGTGCCTTGGAATTGAGGAAATCGACTACTTCTACGGGTCAGGGTTGGCTTCCCCCGTCATTGCTCATGAGGAAGCTGAGTGGCAGGCTGTAAGGGAGAGGGCAGGAGTCTGGGGTGCTGGGCAGGTATCTGATTGCGGTAGTCACCACACCCCCACATTGCCAGGCTCTGTGTCAAGAGGGGAGAGGGGGGTAAAACATGCCTGCCTTTACCAGCCAGCAGGCAATCACAGAATCCCGCCCGGAGGCGATGTGTCTCCTACAACGTCCCAGCAGGAAAGGCAGCGTTGAGCGCCTGTGCTTTGTCACTCGCGGCAACAGAGTAGGACTGGGGTGACCCGCCTCGGCCTCGACCAGGGAATCCACCCCTGCCTCTTTGCCCCACTTCCCATAAAAGCTACAGACGGGAGGCAGGTCAGGAGGACCTCCCAGTGGTCTGGGCAAGAGGCATTGCTGTGGAGGAGTGTTCGAGGGCAGGAGGCGGCCTGGGTGGAGTGACCAGCTGTCAGCACAGAGCCCGACGCGGGGCTCGAACTCATGAACTGTGAGATCATGACCTGAGCCGAAGTCAGACGCTCGACTGAGCCACCCAGACGCCCCAATATACTTTATTTTCAATAAATCAGCCAAGGCCCCTTTATTTTTTTATTTTATTATTTTTTTAAGTTCATTTATTTTGAGAAAGAGAGAGAGAGAGGCAGAGAGGAGAGGGAGAGAGAATCCCAAGCAGGCTCCCTGCTGTCAACATGGTGCCTGAGTCAAGGTCCTTTATAAATGTACCTTGCAGGGCCACAAATACCCTGCATTGTTTCATGGATCACGTGTCCCTCCCCCAGGGCAGAGTCCTCACCGTAAACATCAACACTTGCAGCCTCCACCTCAGGAACCTGGCTATTCCCTCCGCTGGAATGTTCTTTCCCCAGGTAGGTGTATGGCTCACTGCTCACCTCACCCAGGTCTGAGCCGGCTTCCTTCCTGACCCTCTTTTTTTTTTTTTTTTTTTTTTTTTTTTTAATTTTTTTTTTTAACGTTTATTTATTCTTGAGAGAGAGAAGACCATGAACGGGGGAGGGTCAGAGAGAAGGAGACACAGAATCCAAAACAGGCTCCAGGCTCTGAGCTGTCAGCACAGAGCCCGACGCGGGGCTCGAACTCACGGACCGCGAGATCATGACCTGAGCCGAAGTCGGCCGCTTAACTGACTGAGCCACCCAGGCGCCCCCTTCCTGACCCTCTTAATAAAAACTGTGCCCTCTCCTCCTGTCTCTGCCCGCTTGTTTTCTCTGCCTTCCCGCTAGAATGTGAGTTCTATCTTGGCTTCGGGCTCAGAACAGAGCCTGACGCTTAGCAGATGCGCAGGGTTTATTGTTATTGAATTACACTGTTTTCCAAGTTCTTCTACGTTTATTATTTTGTCGTATCCTCAATAGTCTTCTGATTTCTGGATGGGAAAAATATCTAAAGGGGACCAAAGGAATTACCCAAGATAGCACTGGGGCTAGGAAGAGGAAGGGGGTGCAGAGCCTTGCGCTTTCCCGCCACCATGGCATTGACCTTTAGGACAACACACCCTTGATGCTCACTTGGCATTTGCCTGTGCCTTCCTCTTTGGTGTGGGACCCCCGTGTCCCGGGCCCTAGCAGCCTCCCTCTCTAGCCAGGCAAGCCGACTGCCCCTTAGGTGGGACCGAGGTTGATGCACTGGTATTCCATCACTCGGGAAACAGGACCCAAATGCAAAGTGTGAAGGGAAGGATTTGGAAGTGGGTGGATGGTGGAAAACTGAAAAGACTCCATGGCAGAGGCTAACTCTGGATCTACCCAGAATCAGCAACTTCTTAAAAGGTTTCTCCAGCCAGGAGGAAGTGGCCAGGTGACTCATCTCTGAGAAGGGTTACAGGAGGCAGGAGTAAAGCAAGAGAACGTGAGGAAATGACCAAGATTGAAACTGGCCTCTCTGTTTGGACTATTCTCCCCTCCTAGACCTTGGGGGAGCTGACCAACAGAGTGACCGGGCCCTGAGCCCAGACATGGCCCCCTGGGACTCGGGACCCACCTGCACCTTGAACATGAACCCAGGGGCCATCACTGCCCATTGCCGTTCTTCTCTAGACCATGGTTGCTGGTCACTGGGGCTCCTTAGAGCCTCCTGTAGAGCTGGGATAAATGTGTGCTCAAACAACCACCAGGACCCCCCAAGCCCAGTCTCAGGGCCGACTCTGGTTGTGACATGATTTTAGGGGGTAACCTCTGCCACAGCATTGGTCGTACCTACTCATACTCCCATACAGTAGATGATCTGCCTACATGGAACGCTCGAACTCCAGTTGTGAAGGCATCACAAACATAATCTCTCAGTTAAGAATCTTTGGAAATTGAGGCTCCCAAAGGTCAAGTAATCGTTCATTGGGGGGGGGAGGACCCTAACAAGTTGCCCGCTCGTCTTCTCTCACCCATCACACTAGCTTCTCCATGGAGCCCAGAACCAATGTATCTGAATATCCAGCACTCCCAAACCCAGACAAGGATGGAGCCTGGTATACAGCAGGCACTCAAACTGTTTTTCATGAGGCCCTTCCACTGTCTGTTTCTAAGTCCCTGGGTTCAGACAGAAGCCCCTGGGAGGGAACAGCTCTGTGAAAAGGTCGAACCAAATGAAGTACCAAAAGGTCCTTGGAAATAATTCCTCTCTTCACATGATCATTTCTCCCTGCTTTTTTCCCAAAGATACTAGGTTATGAAAAGGTGAAGGCAAATAAATAAATAAATAAGTTAATTAAATAAAAAGACTGTGGCTTCCACCTGGGGTGCTCTCTCTGGGATCATACAGCCTAGGGGAAGTCCGTCTCAAAGGAGGCAGGTGGCCTGGAGAGGCCCAGGTGGTGAGGGACGGAGGCATAGGAACTACTGCATGAGTAAGCTTGAAGGAGACCCTCACACCTCATATCAAACCTTCAGATGAGACCACAGCCCCAGCCGACAGCCTGACTGAAACCTCGTGAGGGCTCCCGGCTAAGCTGTGTCCACGCTCCTCACCCACAGAAAGTGTGAGACAACAAATGTTGGCGGTTTTAAGCTGCCAAGTGTTAAGGTAATTTGTTAGCTAGTGCAAGATAATTAATATAGCTCCTTAGCCCCGCAAGAAGTAGGAAAGGATGAGGAATTAAGAAAAGGTGAGCCTGGTAAAAATGAGAGAGGTACAGGGACATCTGGGTGGCTCAGTTGGTTAAGCGTCCGAGTTCAGCTCAGGCCACGATCTCATGTTTCATGAGTTCGAGCCCCACATCGGGCTCTGTGCTGACCGCTCAGACCCTGGAGCCTGCTTCGGATTTTGTGTCTTCCTCTCTTTCTGCCCTGCCCCAGCTTGCGCTCTTTTTCTCTCTCTCTCAAAAAGAAATAAATATTTAAAAAAAATTTTTTTTAAATGAGACAGGTGCAGAGTCATGGGTGAGCATCTAACACCTGAGGGATTCAGAAAAGGATTTCCAGAGCAACTCAGGGTTACTGTAGAGAAATAGAGTCGCATGGTTGCCCCAAGCTCTTGGGGTAATCCCAATGCAGAGTCACTCTGCTTCCCCTTGGGTTTCCTAGTGGGGCTACAGTTAGCAACAGTTTCAACCCTGTGGCAATGTGACGTCACTGAGGAAACTTCTAAATCAGACTGCTGCCCCACCCAATTAGATCAGAACTTCAAGCAGTGGTGTTTGGGAAGTTGTGGTTGTTTTTTTCTTTTTTTTTTTAAGTTTAATTTATTGGGGTGCCTGGGTGGTGAGTCGGTTGTCTGATTCTCGATTTCAGCTCAGGTCATGATCTCATGTTTTGGTTTGTGAGCTTGAGCCCCAAGTTGGGTTCTGCGCTGACAGCATGGATCCTGCTTGGGATTCTCGCTCTCCCCTCTCTCTCTGCCTCTCCCCCGCTCACTCACACACACACATTCTCTCTCTCTCAAAATAAATAAACATTAAGAAAAAATAAAGTTTTCGGGCACCTGGGTGGCTCAGTCGGTTAAGCGTCCGACTTCGGCTCAGGTCATGATCTCACGGTTGGCGAGTTCGAGCCCCGCGTCAGGCTCTGTGCTGACAGCTCAGAGCCTGGAGCCTGCTTTTGATTCTGTGTCTCCCTCTCTCTCTCTGCCCCTCCCCACTCTTTCTCTCTCTCACTCTCTGTCTCTCTCTCAAAAATAAATCAACATTAAAAAAAATTTTTAAGTAAAGTTTCATTTATTTAAGTAATCTCTACACCCCACATGGGGCACAAACTCATGACCCCGAGATCAAAAGTTGCATGCTCTACGACTGCACCAGTCAGGCTATGTAGGTTTCTTTTGTTTTCCTATCTAAATGCTGTTTTAATTTTCTTATTTCTTTCTTTTAAAAAATGCATACAGCTCAGCAAAAGGGGTGTGTGTGCATGTGTGTGTACATGCGTGCATCCACGTGTGCACACGTATTCACGTGCTCCCTACTACGACTCCTTGTCCAGGAAACCACTGTTCTGATCTCTATCACCATAGATTAGCTTTGCCTGTTTTTTCAAAAAATTTTTAATGTTTATTTATTTTTGAGAGAGAGCGAGTGTGTGTGTGTGTGTGTGTGTGTGTGCACGTGTTGGGGAGGGGCAGAGAGAGGGAGACACAGAATCTGAAGCTGGCTCCAGGCTCTGAGCTGTCAGCACAGAGCCCGATGCCGGGTCGAACTTGTGACCCACTGAGATCATGACCTGAGGTGAAGTCGGATGCTTAACTGACTGAGCCACCCAGGCGCCCCTAGCTTTGCCTGTTTTTAAACTTCACGTAAATGGAATGTCACAGTAGGTAGATCTGCTTGCTAATTGAGTGATTGGAGGTGAGTTAGTGACTTTCAATGCCTTTGTTTCCTTGTCCGTAAGAAGGGGATAATGGGAACACCCACCTCATGGAATCCTGGGGAGCGTCAAAGGCATTAGTACCTGGAAAGCACTTAGAATCCTGCCTGGCAAGCAGTGCGTGCACTCAGCCCGGAGTGTTCATAAGCTTTAAGCTGTTTCCTATTTTATATGACAAGAAATCCTGCCTCTGATGCCGATGTTTGTTTACCCACAGCAGCTTCTTGGTGCTGTAGTTTGGTCATCTCTGCTGTTTTCTGACCACAGGACAGTTTGATGGGAGCCAGCAGGAAAGCGGATGAGAGCAGCAGTGATAGCTGACATTGACAGAGCTCTGCTATCAGCTGGTGGCCAGGGCAGCCCATGGTCTCAGCACCTTGCCCGGGCAATGCCTGGCGTGCCACGTGCGTGGTCGCAGGGTGCCGGGAGCCTCACGACACAGGCATTGTTACTGCCACTTTACAGACAAAGACTTTGTGCAGTTTTTCCACACCTTTCTGCGGTCTTTCAGTCCTATTGGCCCAAAACAGAGACATGGCAGGAGACATCACAGCCTGTGGCATTGCCCCGTTGCCCTCGTGAGTATCCGGCAAGGGATTCAGCAGTGTCCCTGACTTCATAGCCACCATCCAGTGACAGAGGAAGTAAGGAGGCTGGCGCTGGAGGTGAGCAGCTTTTCACACGTCAAGATGTTAAAGAGCAATGACTTGAATAACCCTAAATGAGAAAGCCAGCGTGCCCAGGTGTTGTGAAAATCCAGGGGTTTTGAGGAGCACTATAAATGAAGGGATGGATAGACGGATGAACGAATGAGTAATGAATGAGTAAATAAACAAATGTGTGTATGCACTTTTTTTTTTTTTCAAATCAGAGAACACATGGCCATCCTAGAATATGAAGAAAATCATAAGTAAGCTCCCCAAGGAGCAGGCACATTGTGGATTCTCTGACCACAGCGGAATAAAGCCTGGGTCAACTACAGAGAAGATGGCCAAGTTAACATGCAAAGTCAAAATGCGATATAGCTCCTGGCTGCATGAAAAATACTTGTAATACTATCAGGTCTACCTATGATCGTTAAGCTAAAAATTGTCCGAAGGGGCGCCTGGGTGGCGCAGTCGGTTAAGCGTCCGACTTCAGCCAGGTCACGATCTCGCGGTCCGTGAGTTCGAGCCCCGCGTCAGGCTCTGGGCTGATGGCTCAGAGCCTGGAGCCTGTTTCCGATTCTGTGTCTCCCTCTCTCTCTGCCCCTGCCCCGTTCATGCTCTGTCTCTCTCTGTCCCAAAAATAAATAAACGTTAAAAAAAAAAAAAATTAAAAATTGTCCGAAGAACCTTGGAATTGCTGAGCCTGGAATGCCCGTGCCTTGGTCAACAGGGATTGGATTTGGATAAGGGGATGTAAAAAAAAAAAAAAAAAATTGGTTGTTGTCCTTAGTTCCTGGCACAGAGCTCCTTAGACCCTCAGGATTTACTGTCTGTTGTATGCTCCTGACGTGAGCCACCGGGAGATCCTAGATAGCTTCCAGGTAGGGGCTAGTCAGCCAGAGAAAGCAACTATGGGATTGGAAGGTTAGAACTTTCAATGTCACCTGTGACCTCTTGCAAGGGGACAGGGGCATAGATTAAATTCAGTCACTAGTGGCCAGGAGTTTCATCAATCTTTTTTTTTTTTTTTTTTTGAGGGAGACAGAGACAGAGACAGAGCATGAGCAGGGGAGGGACAGAGAGAGAGGGAGACACAGAATCAGAAGCAGGCTCCAGGCTCCAAGCCATCAGCACAGAACCCGACGTGGGGCTCGAACCCATGAATGGTGAGATTGTGACCTGAGCTGAAGTCGGACGCTCAACCCACCGAGCCACTCAGATTCCCCCAGGAGTTGAATCAATCTTACCCGTGTAACAGAACCTCTGTAAAATCCCTCAGCAGCAGGGTTTGGGAGTTTCTTGGCTGGAGAAAGCACGGAGGCGCTGGGAGGGTGTCACAGCCAGAGGGAGCCTGGAAGCTCCAGGCGCCTTGCCCCGCACCTGGCCCGCACACATCTTCCATTGCTCTGTTCCTCCGTTGGATCCTTGACAGTAGCTGGTGATTTTAAGGAGAACACTTTCCTTAGTTCTGTGAGTCTTCTAGCAAATCACTGAACCCAAGGAAGGGGTGTGGGGACCCCGGAATTTGTAGCCAGCCAGGCCGAAGTGTGAAAAGCCTGAGTGCTTCACTTGCAGCAGGCATCTGAAGTGGGGAGACGTCTTCGGAGACGACCCCTTCACCTTTGGGGTCTGCCTTAACTGTGGGCGGTTAGTGTCAGAATAGAATTGAATTGCAGGACACCCAGTTGGTGTTGGAGAGGCTGGAGAATTGGTGTTGGGTGATGTATTTCTTTGGTGTCAGAAGAAATCACACAGGGAGACTCAGGCTTCCCAAGCACTGGGGGTGAGTGGGAGTGGGGTGGTGGTGGGAGGGGGAGGTGACTACTGGGGAGAGAGGGGTGGGTGCCTGGTCTTTGTTCCTATAAAACTCCCATCAGAGCCAAGATAGCACCTCACAGCCTCTCTGCTGATTTCTGCGTTTGCTCATTTTCCGACTCGGCACTTTCCAGACATATAAAATGGGCATTCCTACAACAGCATTTCTGCTTTCCTGCAAATGGCCTTCATGCAAATTCCAGGAGAATACTTAATGTTTAACCTTGGTATTCTCACCTCGAAGTGGGTATTCGCTTTTACCATTGTGCAGAGCCGTGAAAAGAACAGCTTAGGACTAAAATCTGGCTTTGTTTGTACTGACTGTCTGCACTTCCTGTGCTGTGTGATTTGAATTAGACAACGTTACCTCTCTGAGCCTCTCTCCTTACCTGTCAAACTGGCGAACGTAATGCCTACGCAAGAGGTCATTCGAGAGCGAAGAGTTGCAGGCCACCCCCCCACCCCCCACCCCACCGTCCCCCCACACCAACTCCCGGTCTGGGCAGGCAGTCAGCACAGGGCAAGCAAACGTGCTGGTTACCGCGGTCTTTGGATTAAAATGCGCTTACAATCTTATCTGTAAAATAAATTCCAACCTACAGATAGAACTGAATGACGCATGAAAGTAACGACGTGCCAATATTGAAAGCGTCAGCTTCCCCAGGATGGGCAGGCAGCCTCTGAGGCCAGGACTAAGCAGAAGGGGGCAGGCCAGTGGGCGGAGGGGAGCCGTCTCTGTCCTCTCCCACTTCAGCAAAGGCCCCAGCGCCCCGGGCTCTCTCCATCGAGGTTTCTGCTGGGGCACTTCAGGAGGCCATCAGATGACCTGCCTAAACATGAGCTGAGCTCTGTGTGTGTCTTCAGTGCTTTTGCACACTTAACCCTCGGGCCCTGTGACACACTGCACGTGAGTCTCCTGGGCTGGCTTTCCTTTACTTCTTGAGGTCTCGCCACGCATTGGGAAGCACCGAGAGGGGCTCCACTCGCCTCCATGACCAGCCAGCTTCTTTGTTTCCAGACTCAGAGCACTTTATTAACATCATCCGGTTTACCCTCCAAATATTCCTGTGACTTCTGCCAAGATACACCTCTGGGTTCGCGGTATTGCAGAGGTTCCCCAGGACTGGCACCGAGGGCAGCAAGGGCAGAGCACGGGGCCTCGTGGTGTGGCCATGGGCTGGACCGTCTGGCTCGGCTTTATTTGATGTCTACCTTTTCATCAATAACGGTAAGGCCATGACGGGGGACGACTAGGGTCAAGCGTCTGCGTTCACCCGAAGGGCCCTCTTCCTGGTGCTGTCCCTTCTTCCCTCATTCCCGGGGTTGGTCTGAATGCAGCGGGACACCGGCTTTACCCAGGAGACTCGACGCTCACAAAACAATTCGCTGTTCTTGTGCACCTTGCAATAAAAATGTTAACCAGCTGTTGCTTGTTACCTTTAACCTCACCTTGGGTCCGCGGCTGTTTCCCCGGCCCATCCCAGCCCTGATGGACGGTGGGCCATCCCAGCCGAGGATGCGGCTCCCTGGGGACCACGGGGAGGGGAGAGACAGCTGGCTCTGGCTGGCTTCATAGCACCAACGAAAGAAAACAACAAACTTAAAGAAAACGCATCTAAATACTTGCCAGCGCCTCCTTTTCCATGTGCAGAGGTTGGAGAAGAGTTTTGTCCCTTCCAAGTGACTCAGCTGCACGAACCCCTCTGCAGGGCCATCTGCCAGAGACTTCAGGCCCCGAGAACAGTCCCAGCGACCTGTCGCCCCACTGGAAAACCTGGCGTATGTCCCGCTAACCCCCTGGGCCTCTTCTCATTTCTCAACCCCATTACAGAAACAGGTTGGAAATATTTTATACCGTGAAATACTTTTCTTAAGAAGCTCCCCCCTCCCCCCGCTTTTTTTTTTTTTTTTTTTCAAAAACAAAGCCAAACTCAGAGCAGGAGACAGCGGAACGCAAAACCTGATAACCCTTATTTTCCCCTCACACCTCCTTTCTCTCTGCCCCTCTGCTGTCACTATCTCTGTGTTCAAGAACCACACAGAATGCTAGATGAAGCCAAAGACAAGGGTGCTCAGAATAACCAGAAACTAGGAAAAGGAGATGCTCACCAATTCCTGGCAGAAGATACAGAGATACTCCTGAGAGTCTTACCGTGCTGAGGTCAGATGGGTCGACTTGCACGTGTGACTCCGAATTTTTTTTAAATGTTAATTTATTGGGGCGCCTGGGTGGCTCAGTCGGTTAGGCATCCGACTTCGGCTCAGGTCATGATCTCGCGGACCGTGAGTTCGAGCCCCATGTCAGGCTCTGTGCTGACAGCTCAAGCCTGGAGCCTGTTTCAGATTCTGTGTCTCCCTCTCTCTCTGACCCTCCCCCGTTCATGCTGTCTCTCCCTGTCTCTAAAATAAATAAACGTTAAAAAAAATTAATTGAAAAAATGTTTATTTATTTATTTTGAGAGACAGAGAGAGAGCATCAGTGGGGGAGAGGCAGAGAGAGAGAGAGGAGAGACAGAATCTCAAGCAGGCTCCACACTGTCAGTGCAGAGCCAGATGCAGGGCTCGAGCTCACAAACCATGAGATCATGACCTGAGCTGAAATCAGGAGGCTGATGCTTCAATGACTGAGACACCCAGGAGCCCCGTGACTCAAATCATTTTCTGTCAGGGCGTCTGGGTGGCTCAGCCGGTTGGGCTTCCGACTTCGGCTCGGGTCACGATCTCACAGTCCGTGGGTTCGAGCCCCGTGTCGGGCTCTGTGCTGACAGCTCGGAGCCTGGAGCCCACTTCGGATTCTGTGTCTCCCCCTCTTTCTGCCCCTCCCCTGCTCACGCTCTGTCTCTTTCTCTCTGTCTCAAAAATAAACAAACATCAAAAAAATTAAAAAACTTTTTCTATCAATAGGACTCTTGGGAGGGGAGCATGAACTCACTTGAGCGGATGTGGGCCAACCCCTCTCTGGAGAAAATACCATCACACTTCATGGTAATAGATCACCGCAGCCCCCCAAAGCCTCAAATATGGCGGCCTGCCCTGACCATGTCGAGCTGGACAGACCTCCTCCTTTGCACTCTCATCTATGTGGGTTCGCTGGCCTCTGGGCTCCCACAGTCCCAGACTCAATGTACCACAGGGACTTCATGGCATCTGTCACCCCTGTGTTTTGCTTGCCTTTTCTATCCCGGGGCTCCTGCAATGCTGCTGTTCTGTGAGGATTGTCCTTAGCAGGAACACCCCGGGGTCACAGCCTGGGGACACTTACTCTTCCAGTATCCTCTGGGGGCACTGGGGACACTTACTCTTCCAGTATCCTCTGTTCCTACACATATCTTTCCTGGAATGCCTCACCTGACACACAGCACTCTCTGTACACTCCTTTGGGGGAAATATTTTATTTATTTATTTTTAAAATGTTTTTTTTAACTCTTTACTTTTTTTTAATGTTTATTTATTTTTTGAGAGAGAGAGAGCGAGATTGAGAGCCAGAGCATGAGCAGGGGAGGGGCAGAGAGAGGAGACCCAGAATCCGAAGCAGGCTCCAGGCTCTGAGCTGTCAGCACAGAGCCCGATGCGGGGCTTGAACCCACAAACCGTGAGATCATGACCTGAGCCAAAGTCAGATGCTTAACCGACTGAGCCACCCAGGCGCCCCTATTTAACTGTTTACTTTTTAGAGAGAAAGAGAGAGACAGGGAGAGAGAGAGAGAGAGACCGTGCATGCACTAGCGGGAAAGGGGCAAAGAGAGAGGGAGACAGAGGATCCAAAGCAGGTTCTGTGCTGTCAGCACAGAACCCGATGTGGGACTCGAACTCATGAACTGAGAGATCATGACCTGAGCCGAAGTCAGATGCTCAACCGATTGAGTCACCCAGGTACCCTGGAAATACTTTAAACACATGAACAGTGTGCAGAAGAATGTAAAAAAAATATTCACACACTGCCATGGTTTCATTAAAGTCTGAATATTTTGCCACATTTGTTTCAGGCCTTCAAAAAATAGTACATAAAACAATACAGACAGCCCATGGCTTCCTTGATCTTTGTCCCCATCCCTACTTGTCAGAGACACCACAACCTTGAATTTAGTGTGTTTTAATCTCAAACATTCTTTTTAGATTTTCCTACAGTGCTCATCCTTAAATAATACGGTACTGTTTTGTATGTTTTTAAATTTCATGGAACTCTACCCTACTCTATACATTCTTCTGAAGCTAAGTTTTGTCATTCATTCATCATCGTTTTTAGTTTTGTCCATGCAGATACATGTTGTTCTAACTCATTTATTTTAACCGTTGTATAATATTCTGTTGTATTAAAGTATCACGGTTAAGGGCACCTGGGTGGCTCAGTCAATTAAGTATCTGACTCTTGATCTTGGCTCAGGTCATGTTCTCATGGGTTCGTGAAACCAAGGCTCACATCCGGCTCCTCACTGACAGCATGGAGCCTGCTTGGGATTCTCTTTCTCTCCCACTCTCTCTCTGTCCCTCCCCCTCTCCCTCTCTCTCAAAATAAATAAATAAACTTTAAAAAAAAAAAAAGTAAAGTATCACAATTAACTTATCTATTTCCTGCTAATGGTTTTCTAGTTCCTTTTCAACTTCGCTGTCTATGCTGTAGTGAATATTTATGCACTTGTGTGTGAGCTTCTCCAGTGTGGATCTCCACCCTCCAAAGGGATGGCTCCACTCTACATCATGAGCACGTTGTGAGTTCCCCATCCTCGTGTTTGTACCGATACTTGGTACTGGCTGACAAACACTTTGACTAATCTGGTGCATTGGAGGTTATGATGGTTAATTTCATGTGTCATCTTGGCTGGGCCTATTCTGGATGTTTCCGAGAGGTGTTTCTGGATGACGTTTGTGCTTAAAATGGTAGACGTTGAGTGAAGCTGATTGCCCTCCATAACATGGGGAAGAGGGAGGAGGGCTCATCCAATCAGTGGAAAGCCCAAATGGAACAACAGGCCCGACTTCCCCAAGCAAGAAGAAATTCTCCAGCAATCTGATCTTTAGATGTCATCTGCAACATTGGGTCCTCAGACCTGAACTTTAGCGCCAGCTTTTCTTTGGGTCTCCAGCCTGCTGGTTCACCCCCGCGGAATTTGGAGTTGTCAGCCTCCATAATGGCATGAGCCAGTGCCTTATCTTTTTCCACATATGCACATCCTATTGATTTTGTTTCTTTATTCAGAGGAGTTGTAACTAGCACAGAGGTGGTATCTCTTTGTTTTTTGAAATGCATTTCTGTGATTACTAATGAAGTTGACCATCTACTCAAATGTCCGTTTGACATCTGGATTACCTCATCCACGACTTGTTCACGTCTTTTACTCTTTTTTTTTTTTCTCTCATTGGGCCATTTGGTTTTTTTCTCATTGATTTGTCAGTGTTCATGTATTCTGATTCTGACTCTTTGTTAGTTATATGACTGCACTGCAAATATCTGAATGTGACCAAACACTGAAAACTTTTGTATGAGCGATGTTTTTTAAAAATATAATGTGATCCTTTTTATTATGCTAAGTAGTCTATTAATTTTTGAACTAAGTTTTTCCCATGTGTGTCCAGTTTGAGAAAATAATTTCTTACCCCCAGTTCATATAGTGTTCAATATTTTCCTCTAAATTGTTTAAAGTCGTTGCTTTTTATACTTAGGCATTTAGTGAACATAGATTTATTTTTTTCAGGTGTTGTGATGTAAGTAACTTATTCTCGTATGGATAACCTATTATTCCCAAGTCATTTATTGGAGGAGCCCACCATTCCCCTCTTATTTACTAATCTATAATAATCCTTCTGTCATATGTCAAATTGCCATATTTCATTCTCTTAATTATTATAACTTCATAATTAGTCTCGATGGTTATCAGCTTGTTGAATTTTACCAAAAAAAAGTGAGATCTGGGATGAAATTGTATTAATTTCGAGAACAATTAGGGGGTGGTTGTCATCTTTGTTAAATAGAGTCTAGAACATGATAAATCAATCATCCCACTTACTCATATTTTCTTTTATGCTCCTAGCGGCGCTTCAAAGTTTTCTCCAAAAAAAAAAAAAAAAGAAAAAGTCTCCCCAAACTCAAATCAAAACCAAAACAACTTACACATCTTCTGTTAAATGTATATAGAGCTATCTTGTAGGTTTAGTTGTTACTATAAATGAGATCTTTTTTGCCTATTATATTTTCTAATTGGTTTAACTAATCACGTACAATGGTACTAATTAGTGTGTATTACATCTAGCACATTTGCTCGACCCTCTTTCCATTTGAATAGTTTATTTGAAAATCCTCTTGAATTTTCTACGTAGTTCACCATACTTCCTAGAAATCAGGACATTTTTGTCTTTTTTGGGGGGGGGGGTCAGTTCTCACTTTTCGTATTTGTTTTTGTTTTATTGCCTTCAGCATGGCTTCCGGGATACTGGTACATCAATTACAGACATCCTTGTCTTGTTCCTGATATTGACATACAAGCTTCCAAAGTCTTGATGTTAATTAGAATGTTTACATTTTTGGTAGACATTGCTGATCACATTAAGAATGTTCCCGATGATTTTATTTTGAATACTCAGTTGATTTACTTTAATTCACCTATATTTTTAAAATAAGTTTATTCATTTTTTAAAATTTACCTTAAATATCCTCTTAGTTGCCATCTGCCACTTTGATATGTAATAATTTTATTATCAATCTATTCCAAAGAAACTTCAAATGTAATTTCCTCTTTAAGCTATGAATAATTTGAGTTCCCAACATATTAATGTGATTATTGATTATTGAATTAATGATTTCTAATTTAATTGGGTTGCACTCAGAAAATATGATCTATGTGATTTTGGTGCATTCTAGACACTTGTTGAGTCTTTCTTTGTGACCTATTAGGTGGTCAAATTTTTTTAATTTTTTTTTTTTTTCAACGTTTATTTATTTTTGGGACAGAGAGAGACAGAGCATGAACGGGGGAGGGGCAGAGAGAGGGAGACACAGAATCGGAAACAGGCTCCAGGCTCTGAGCCATCAGCCCAGAGCCTGACGCGGGGCTCGAACTCACGGACCGCGAGATCGTGACCTGGGTGAAGTCGGACGCTTAACCGACTGCGCCACCCAGGCGCCCCTAGGTGGTCAAATTTTTAAGCGATCTATATATTTCCAAAGAAAATAATGACTATCTTTGGTTGAAGACTTTTACACCTACACACGTGCACACACAACCGTTAGATAATACCTGTTACTTTTATTTTCCAAAACCTTTCATATCCTAATATTTTATTTCACTTGCTTGGTTTTATTTTAGTTGCTTGCTTTCTCAATTTCTGGTAAAGTGAGATGAGTCAAAATTCTTGACTTATAGTTCTGTCAATTTGCTTACCATATTTTGAAGTGTGCGTGTGTTAGACACGTATGCATTTCGAACAGTGATGGCTTCTGAGTGAATTGGTGTCTTGATTATGATGTGGTTTCTCTCCTTATATTACAGTTTGCCTGTTCCTGCTAGCATTTACATGGTGCCTATTGTTCCATCCCTCTATTTTTAGCCCTTCTGTGTGGCTTTGTCCTAGATGGTCTCTCGGAAGCAGGATATAGCTGGATATTTTAGAAATCCAATCCGATAATTTCTCTCTTGGAGTAGGGTAAGTTGAAGCCTATTTATAGATGCTATGCTGATATATTTCAAAGTATTATTACTTTACTATCAAGTGTTTTGTGTGCTTTTTTTTTTTTTAAGTCTTTTTTTTCTTCTTTCCTGTCTTTCTCTTCCTCTGTTGCCTAATGAGTAGAGTGAAGCTCCGTGAAGAATTGTCTGGGGTCCTGTAATCATAGAGCTCGCACGCTGGAACCGCCCACTGTCTCCACTGAAGCAGCCGGTGCTCTCTGGGCTCAGAGCCGATCAGCTGCCTGCCGTTAATAACTTACTCCTTGAACACAGAATGACGCTAGTTCAACACTCACCCTGGCTCCATATCCACAATTTTACTCCTAACGTCTATTTTGTCACTTGACGTGCCTGCGCACCTCCTCTGTGCCTTTCCAGCAGCAGCGGGACCACAGTGCTGCCTTTTGGCAACAACTGACTGAAGCTGATTAGCAGCCGTTCCTTTGGGTGGGTCCACTCTCCAGTTCACCACCGCCCCCAAAAGGGTCAGCCCGGAGTGAGGCAAGGGAGGCTCCAGGAGCAGAAGTTGCGCAGGCCTTCGCCCTTCAGGTGCCAGCCCTGTACTCGCAAGATTCCCGAGAGTGAGTTCCTCCTTAAAATGTGCACCCCGTGTCCCAGCTCTGGTCCCCACCACTCCCTACTGCGGGCCCCCACAGGGAGGCTATGTGTAAGTGGTCCCACTGGGCTCGCTGTGTCTTCTAGCACTAGAGTGAAGGGGAAAGTAAGCTTTCTGCTCTGTTTGTCGCCATCAAAACTGAGTAAACAAAGAGCTTGCTTATCTTGATGAGCACGGAGTTATATAAGGAACTGGGGAATCACCATCTTCTACACTTGAAATTAATATGAGGCTGTATGGTAACTGCCTTGGAATTAAAATGTGAATAAAGAAAGAAATAAATAATAAATGCAAGTCAAAAGAGAAATACCACGTTAAACGAATTGAAATGCAAAAAAAAAAAAAAAAAATTTTTTTTTTTTTTGAGCAAACAAAATATAGACCAAAAGAGCCCCGGGTTTCACCTGTCTGATTCCCCTATTACATTTCCCAGGGTGTTGATTTTGAGGACCCCGAGTTCTCAGCCGGACTGTGAAGGGCCTTGAGTGCCAGGCTCAAGAGTCCCCACAGCAGGACCTTAATCAGAGGGACGACAGGAACAAATGGGCCTTTTGGAAAAACAACCCTGGCTTCTGTGGTCGGAGACCTGACCCGGACTGGGGACTGCGAAACTAAGTCTCCCGCAAAGGTGAAGGCTTAGAGGGGAGGGTGGGTGGAAGGCCTCCTGAGGTGTGGTTGTACTCACGGAGGGAGTCAACACAGGCTTGGACGAGGCAGTCCTCAGAAATTACTAGATGGTTTTGATCAGGGGTTTTCGGTCAGTGTGTGCGGGGGAGGGGGCAGGGACTACAGGGTGCTTAAACAAGGAGAGAGAACACGAGAAAGTGGCCTGCTTCGGGTAAGCGGAGTTTGAGGTCGAAGTAGCTCGGTATACTAGAATAAAAGGGCCAGGGCTGGGGAGGGGGGGGAACCCCTTACCGCCTCCCCCCACCCGCCCCACTCCGGGTTCTCCCCAGGGGCGCCCCAGCGGCTTTGTCAAGGCCGCCTCTGTGTAGGGCTGCCCTGTGGTTGGAACCCCGCCTGAAACAGCCCCCTCCCGGGAGCCAACTACGTATTGTTACCAGGTTGAAAAGGAGGCTGTTATTTTGCAGCAGAGATAAAAGTTAATCACAGATTAGGACTGCCCGAAAATATTGATGACTTCATTCACCTGAGTGCTGGCCCCGGTGGGGGGGGGAAGCGTTCACCCCTCCTCGGTCGCCAGACCAGTTCAGCGAGTTCTCCGCTCTCCACCACGGAGCCCAGACTTCAAACAAAAGCCTGGGTTCATGAATAGAGAGCATTCACGGGCAGCTGGCGTCCCTCTGCGGACCTACTGCGCGCCTGCAGCCCAGCCGCCTTCGCCCCGGACCCCTCCCTCTCTCATTACAACTTTTATCTGGTGGCACCATCACCCCAGGAGACTCCCAAACAGAAAACCAGACATTAAGGAGCAGAGACAGGAGTTGCAAAATAAAAGTTCCCGTGTCCTGGCTCAGGGCGATTTCTCAATTCTGACCATCCAGGTTTAGCATTAGGGGAATTTATCTCCTTGGACAACACGAAAATGGGGCAAAATCCAAGCTGTGCTTGAAGCAAACATTTAAGGAGCTCTTATTGTTTGTTCTGGAGTGTAAAGCAAATAGTGAGTACTGTAGTGGCTCATCGGGAAACACTAGAGGGGAAAGCTGGGTCGCGCCCCCCACCCGCCTCCCAGGCCTCCCCCCTCCTCTCCCACCCCCCCCCCCCCCAACTAGAAGATCCTGATCATGCATTAAAGTCCTGAGCTCAGCTGGGTAAAATGCACACAGCAGAGACATGGCTGAAGCCTGTGGACATTCCCCAACCCCACCTCCTGCTTTGGGCTGAAACAGGACTGGGTGGCTTGGATGCAAAGAGAGGCCATCCGGGAGCCTTGGTGGGGTTGAGAAACTGAGCTTTCACAGAAAGGCCAGAGGATAATTAAGGCCAGGAAAAGGAGGGTGGTAGTATGCTTAAAGAATATGACGAAGCTTTTTTTTTTTTTTTTTTTAATTTTTTTTTTCAACATTTATTTATTTTTGGGACAGAGAGAGACAGAGCATGAACGGGGGAGGGGCAGAGAGAGAGGGAGACACAGAATCGGAAACAGGCTCCAGGCCCTGAGCCATCAGCCCAGAGCCCGACGCGGGGCTCGAACTCACGGACCGCGAGATCGTGACCTGGCTGAAGTCGGACGCTTAACCGACTGCGCCACCCAGGCGCCCCACGAAGCTTTTTATAGAGTAGTTGACTGTGCCATTTTTCTTCCCAAAGATGGGAGAAAAAATAATCACAAATTACAGTGATTACACAAATCACAAATTACTGCTCAAAGCCCTCAGAGTCACACATTGCCCACTGGGGAAGGTCCAAGCCCCTCGGTTCAGCTTTCCAGAACCCCCCAGAGCCCCTCCTTCCTGTCCTTTTCCAAGCTTTTTCTTACTGCCACCCTGGCCAGGGCCTGCACCTAGCAGCCTCTCCAAGCATCGTGTCCCCATCCTCCAGGGAGCTGGCCCTCTGCCCTGCTCAGAACACACCTCCTTAGCCCTTTTGCTTCCGGCCGGCTCCAGTGCAACCCAGCTCCTCTGAGAGGGCCTCCCTGGGCTTGCAGTCTCTTGGGCCTTTTCTCGCCTGAATCTCTCCCCCAGCCCCTCCTGGCCCCAGCACACTCACCCTTGTGGACCTAGGTGGCACAAAACAATGTAAGCAGCACACAGTGCTGTGTTTGTGAGGGTGCCCTGTGGGGAAGATCGTGGGGTGGAGGCAGGGAGCAGGGGGTGGGCAGGGAGGATGATGGCGTCGCAGGATTGTTTTTAATCTCAATACCCAGGGTCCGGTGTCTCACTGCTTTCAAGAATCAAGAGGTGGACACAAAATGAAATGAGCAGCCGGCAAAAGTTTGTTGGAGTATAAGATGGGAAAGGAAGAATAGCATGAGAGCGCTCGTTATAGAGAGGGGGCATTGGAAAATAACTGCCCGAGGCAACAGGAAAGGGACTGTGTTGTATAAGGTTCCGGTCAGCCCTCCCCCCCACCCACTTCCCCCTTCCCCCTTTTCCTTCTCAGGTCCCACCCTTATTGGCTTGATGGTTCTAGGTGCTGGCTTGTCCATTCCCGATGGACTCGTTTCCATCCTATGAGGGTATCATTCCTTGTGGGTCATACGTTTTCTGGTCGACCACTTATTCTTAGTCCGGTCTTTAGTCAAATTCCTGAAAGAAGCGTGAGGGGGAGTAGGTGGTGTTTGTTACATTCTTAAGAGGAACCTTACACCCTAAGGGGTTTGCCGCGGTCAGAGGCTCCCAGCATTGTTCCAAAATACATGTTTTTCTCCACCCGGGGACCTCAGGTCCTCACCTTTCCCTCTCTGCCTGCGGAATCCTATCTTTCCCTGTCATGATGGGTTTATAAGGGTGTCCGTGCTATTCCAAGATTGGAAAGTCTTGGGTTATTCAGAACCAAAGGGATCGTGTCCAGAGAATTAAAGGAGAGAGAGAGAGAGAGAGAGAGGCCCCAGAGTGTGAGGGCAGCTCAGAGAGGGCAGGGGAATTTGAATTCAGAATTCAAACTCGTTTTGAATTCAGAGGCTAAAGGGACCTCTCGAGAAGACAGGGAGACCAACACGGCACCGTCTACGGCAGGGAGTTGAGGAACACAAACTAGAGGACTAGAGGATCCATCAAAACACTGCCATGTTCCTGATCCATCCCAGGTCCTCACACTCCGGAGAACAGGTGAGACAACCTGTGCCCAGGTACTGAGCATTAGTGGCAAGACAAGAATGGCGCCCAACTTCCTAGAAGTGAAAAAAAAAAAAAAAAAAACAAAAAAAAAGGAAGGAGAAGCTAAGATCCATATATGTCTACATTTTAGAGATATGGGAAGGCCCGAATTGGATTTCGAATGTGATTTTTTTTTTTTTTTTTTCCTGGAGTGTGGATGAGCTTACTCTTAGTAACTGCTGAAACCCATGCCAAAGGTGGCCTCCCCGCTGGAAAGAACACGGCTGCTTCATAGCACACACTGCACATTGCTGGCAGGTCCTGCCAGACCTCCGATAGTATGTGCTTTATTGTACAACATAAAATGCATCTCTCAACAGACCCCTTGGGATACAGAGATGGAGTGTGTCATGGAGAGGAGGGGGGCTGGACTGAGATGGGAGGCAGGGGAGGGGGCAGGGGAGGGGGGTTATTTATAGTAAGGCAGTTCTCAGCACATAGCAGGAGCTCAGAGAATGTTTCTTTCCTTTCAAAGAAGCCCCAAAGCCTTTGAAGTTAACCTTGATTGGTCAGAGATCAGGGTTTGCTTTCGCTGGGATCCCCAGGCCTGCATGATATGGACCCGTAGCTGCCCTGGGGCCTTTAGGGCAGCTCAGCACCCCCTCCAGGAAGACCCCAGTATCTGCCAATGTCTTCTTTCCAGTGTCCCTCACGTCCCTAGCTTGGATCCTCCCCTCTGCTGAGCCCTGAAGTCAAGGACAAGGTGGCCACTGTCTCCTGGAAATCAGCACAGCACAACACTCAGAAGGTGCACACTACTCTTTATTAAAGAACAGGGGCGCCTGGGTGGCTCAGTCGGTTGAGCATCCGACTTCGGCTCAGGTCATGATCTCGTGGTTCGTGAGTTCAAGCCCCGCGTCGGGCTCTGTGCTGACAGCTCAGAGCCTGGAGCCCGTTTCCGATTCTGTGTCTCCCTCTCTCTCTCTGACCCTCCCCCGTTCATGCTCTGTCTCTCTCTGTCTCAAAAATAAATAAATGTTAAAAAAAAAAATTTAAAAAAAAAAAAGAACAAATAAGTGGGTGAATGGGGAAAGACGGGGGGAGGAATCAAAGAGAGAAAAAGGCATCAAGACAAAAGTTTACGGCCGATGCTTTTTCAGTCTGAAGGCTGAGGTCACACAGCTCATTCTAGCCTCTTTCTAAATGGAACTTCAACACTGATCATTCAAATGTGCTTTTAAAATTGTGCATTGGAAGGGGGAATAAAATCCTTTCCAGTCTCTTTTTTTCAGGCTTGCATATACGTATTGTAACATATATAGTAGAATGGTGGTCAGAAGAGTCTTCAATCTGGGGTCTATCCTTCCCAGTACCCTGGGCACAGGTGAGTCCCCGCCAGGCTACCTGGCACAGAGCCGCCAAGGGCTGGCCTTCCTCTTGGACCCTGCTTCTCACAGCCTCACTGCCTTGTCTGCGTCACGCTCTGGGCTTGCTGCCTTATAGTTGTTTGGGTTCACACATAAGGGCTCATATTTTATAGACTAAGAACTCCCTTCCTACGTGTTGGCAAACTAATAAGTCACCATTGCTTGGGTTTACTCTTTGGGTAATTTTTTATTTTTATTTATGACATTTATACGAGAATCAGCTCTCGGAAATAACTTGCACTATAGAGGTAAAGAAAGAGTCTCCCTGGATTTTCCCACTTTCCATTTGTGTTTTGTAGGAATTAGCTGGTCATGCCTGTCCCCACTTTTCTATTAGGTTGTGGGTCTTTGCCTTTTTTTTTTTCTTTACAGATTGATAGGAATACTTGATAGAATCAGGATAATAATAATCCAGAATTTATGTATCCATGTATACATTTCTGTATATATGTAAGATGTATTGTCTATATATACATATATATGTATACACACATATTATATTACCAATATCTTCCCTCGTTTCATTGCTTCTCGGCCTGGTTGTATCTCAGCTTCTAGTGATTTCTGATTTTGAATCAGAAGTGCCATATTTGGTGATGCTGACATCACTCTTTCTCTCTTGGCCTTGTGGCTTGTGTCTTGCTTGCTTGAGGCCTTGCCCACTCTGACTCTAGGTCATAAACACGTTGTCCTATATATTTTTTAATCCTTCCGTCTTTCTTCAGTGGATAGCCAATTGCCCCAGCACATTTGTTAATGATCCCTCCCTTAGTGGTGGGAAAGGCCACCGTGTCCCCAGATCTCAAGGGTCTCTCTTCAGGGGAACTCTGAAGAGGTTTTTGCTGCAGGGCGTCTGGAACTTCTCTTTTAATTCCTAGAAAAGCTTACTGTTTGCTACCTGTTTTGGGGTCTCCCTTTCCCCTGGGTGGAGAGTAGAAGGTAACCTGAGTCAGCTCAGAGGTTGATCTCTGAACAAAGTTTTCCTTATCTCCAGTCACTATTTGCTAACTCGTTTGAGAATCTGCCAAAGAGGAACATCAGAGTACCCTCCTACGGTTTACACAGTCTGCTCTTCGGAAAACTAGGGCATTTGTCTGCCCTGCTTTTGTGGCATTTCTGAGAGTGATTGCTTTCTGCGTGACCTTTCGTTGGCCAGGCTCCCCAAAGGAAAACATCCACCAGCAGAAAAAGTTACCTCCCTATCTGCAGTGGAAATGAATACAGGGCACAAAACAAACCCAGTCACAAATGTGACTTTAAAAAACATGGCTCTTAGACTTTGAGAGTTCACCATTCCTCCCAGCCCAGCCACCCTTCGGGATTATAACTTCAGATCCCACGTCGCCTCCACAGGCTACGTTACTCCTGAACAACTACTTTTTAAGTTTTAAATATGCGGACTATTTAGCGATTCTGCCGGGGGACATGGTACCTATCTAACTCTCTTGTTAGAGGTGTATGCTCCATGCTCTGACGGGTCAACAGTGTGTTCCCCACCACCCCTCCCCCTACCCCCCACACCTTTTCTGGTCAACCTCCTTCTCCTGAGGATTAAAAAAAAAATTTTTTTTTTAAGATTTTATTTTATTTATTTATTTAAAAAAATTTTTTTTTCAACGTTTATTTTTTATTTATTTTTGGGACAGAGAGAGACAGAGCATGAACGGGGGAGGGGCAGAGAGAGAGGGAGACACAGAATCGGAAACAGGCTCCAGGCTCTGAGCCATCAGCCCAGAGCCTCACGCGGGGCTCGAACTCACGGACCGCGAGATCATGACCTGGCTGAAGTCGGATGCTTAACCGACTGCGCCACCCAGGCGCCCCTTTAAGATTTTATTTTTACGTCCACGCTCTACACTCAATGAGGGGCTTGAACTCACAACCCTGAGATCAGGAGTCGCACACTCCACCGACTGAGACCGCCAGGCACCCCTCTCCTTGGGATTTTTAAAATCTGTCTTGCCATAAAAGACACAAATTGCTGGGGTGCCTTGGTGGCTCAGTTGGTTAAGTGTCCGACTCTTGATTTCAGCTCAGGTCATGATCTCACAGTTCACGAGATCCAGCCCTGCGTCGGGCTCTGCACTGACAGCTTGGAGCCCTTGGGATTCGCTGCCTCTCCCCCACTCTCTCTCTCTCCCAAAATAAATTAAAAAAAAAATAATAATAAATAACGCAAAGCTCTTCGGTTGCTTCAGAAAAATACATGCAAAGGAAAACCCACTCAGTCGTCAGGAAGAGTTAATGACAGATCTAGAAACAGGAAGTGGGAACTTTAAGATGCTACACAGCTCCTGACATAGGACTGGAAGAAAAACAAAACTGCCTCTTTCTTTGGGGTTAAAATGGAGCTTGTCATTTTACCATTGAAGGTGAAGACCAGCCCCACTGAAGTGACATTGTGGCGTTCCGTTTTTTGCTCACGTAAACACCCCGGAAGACATGAGGTGGCAAAATGAACAACGGTAGGTAGGGTCAGAAGACAAGGCAGGAACCCTCGCTCTGCCTCTTATTCGTGTGGTACCTCGAGTGTGTCCTTCCCTCTCTGGGCGTCAGTTTTCTCGTCTGCAAATGGAGAGGATCCCGTCTACACCCCGGTGTCTAGAATATGTTAATAGGATAAATATGTTAATATGACAAATACGTTAATACAACAGATATGTTAATATGATAAAATTCTGTCAGTGAAAAAATATATGCCATTATTATTACTTTTTTTTAATTTTTAAGTAGGCTCCACACCCAATGTGGGGCTTGAACTCACGACCCTGAGATCAAGAGTCACATGCCCCACAGACCGAGCCAGCCAGGCGCTCCAAGATACAAGGAATTTTTGGCGTGGCTTCTTATTTGAGAGCCAGGGTCTCTGCTGCTCCCTTGTCAACACGCAGCTTCATGGCTGATGCCCTCATGGCCTTCTGGTCTTTTTTTTTTTTTTTTTTTTAATTTTTTTAACGTTTATTTATTTTTGAGACAGAGAGAGACAGAGCATGAACGGGGGAGGGTCAGAGAGAGAGGGAGACACAGAATCCGAAACAGGCTCCAGGCTCTGAGCTGTCAGCACAGAGCCCGACGTGGGTCTCGAACTCACGGACCGCGAGATCATGACCTGAGCCGAAGTTGGCCGCTTAACCGACTGAGCCACCCAGGTGCCCCAAGGCCTTCTGGTCTTAATGGTCTTCCTCATATGGTATAATATTGACCGCTTTTACTTTTTAACATAAAAGTCTGAGACATTAATCTTGCAAAACACTCATGTGTTCTTAAAAGTTTTATAAATTATGTGAGGTTAAACCCCAATTCAGAGGGCTGGTAGAAATGTCTCTTGGGGTTTACAGTTTTCTAAAACCGATGGAACACCTGGGTGGCTCAGTCGGTTGAGCATCCGACTTCGGCTCAGGTCACGATCTCGTGGTTCATGGGTTTGAGCCCCGCGTCGGGCTCTGTGCTGACCGCTCAGAGCCTGGAGCCTGCTTCGGATTCTGTGTCTCCTTCTCTCTCCGCCCCTCCCCCATTCGTGCTCGGTCTCTCCATCTCTCAAAAATAAAGAAGACTTACAGAAAATTTTTGTTAAACTGAGTCTGGGGGAATGTTCCCCCAGAGTTAGCATTTAGGGGCAGAGGTCCCACCGCCAGGGCTGAGGGAAGAGCATAGTTAGAAATGCTGAGCGCGCTGAGCTGTGTGCTCATGGCCCCGGGGCACAGGCCCACAGAGAGAAGGCCTCCTCCTGTGGGTTCTCTATCTCCAGACAGGCCTAATTACCTCAGAAAACCTAACCTGATACGTAGTCTCTCAAAACTGTCAAAACTTGCCAAAACTGCTCCTGCCTGGAACCATTTGTCGAGGAGTTTGTGTTGAACAGAACTCCTGATTGTGTGGCGCGTGATTTTTAAACGCACTCGTGAGAGCCAGTTCAGGAAACTGGAAAGGAGTAATTCCTAGAATCCTGTATGACTTCTGGGTTCACTTAGTTTCTAGTGACAAGAGGGACCCAAGGTACAGAGGAGCTGATGACAGGACAGTCTTGCCAAATAGAGAGACGGCGGGGGTGGGAGGCTGGGGAGGGAAGGCTGTGTGGGCTCTGTGCCCGCTGTGGGGAAGGAAGCTTCTGGAAGTCCTCTGGGACTGTGCAGGTTTCTTTTGCTGAGCCAGTGTTAGCAAGGGTTTCAGTCCTGACCCAGCCCTACCAGGTCTCCCCTCTTCTGTCTGGGCCCAGCTCTCCCCCTGACCTCACTTAGTGCCATGGCAGGGACTCCTCTCCATCTTCCCTCCCAACTTCCTCTCAGTTTCTCCTCTTGCATTTCTGTGTTTCCCCTTTCCTGCAATGGGTTGTTATCCTCCACCCCCCCCCCCACCCAAAGCGACTACATCCAGAATTGGGGGGGAGGGCAGACCACTAGGTGGCCGCAGAGGCCTTGGGGGGGGGGAAGGGGGGGGACACAGGCCTGGGAACGAGGGCACTTTCAGTCACCTCACCTGCAAATTAGGGTTACTAGCGCCAGCCTCCCAGGCTATGTTGGCCACACTAAGAGAGAAGCCCCAGGTTGGAAATATTCCCAAAGGTGCTCTCCAAAGGAATCCGAGGGACTGTGAATAAAATATTAACGTACACTTTTCCCCCTCCCTGTTCTTCCGTGCCGCCGGTGCCTCATTTATTCCTGCAAGTAAGTCAACAAGGTGTTTCCAGGAGGCCAAATTCTGGGTAACTCAAGCGTCTGGGGTGGCGGGGGTACCTTGAAGTACTGGAAGCATGTCATTCTTCTAGCATTTGGGGGGACTATATTTCTAAAGCTGCACCCTTCCTGCCTTTAGAAAGGGAAGGTGTTTTTCCGGGACCCAAGTCCGGTTACGAAGCCAGGCCGCTGATGCGCCTCTGCCTGGTGTTAAGTGTCATGCAAATGAGCCCCGCCCACCTGGTGTGGCCTCCATCCAGCCCCGCCCACCGTCCTCAGGCCCTTCACGAAGGCGGACCAGGCTTCCCGTGGCGCTGTCAGAATTCTCGGATCTGCCCTTTAAAATCTTTTTTTTTTAAATTTTTTATTTGAGAGAGAGAGAGAGAGAGAGAGAGAGAGAGAACAAGGGGGGAGGGACAGAGACAAGGAGACACAGAATCCTAAGCAGGCTCCGCGCCATCAGCCCAGAGCCTGATGTGGGGCTCGACCTCACGAACTGTGAGATTATGACCTGAGCAAGACCAGGACCCGAGCCGAACCCAAGAGTTGGAAGCTCCACCGACTGCGCCACCCAAGCGCCCCCTCGGATCTGCCTTTTAAATCCCTCTTCTTTCTGTGCCCTGTTTGCCGCTTGCTGTGGCCGGTCTCTCTTGCCTCTCTCCCTGCCTCCAGCTCCCCGCCCCTGGTGGCTGGGTCCTGGATTCTTAACCCTGAGCGGAGACGCGCTGGAGAGACGCGCCTGGTTGTATTTGTGCAAAGCACCTCCCACTTTGTGGCTGGGTGTGTCCACCAGATTTATTTTAGAATAGTCATTTTCTCTTCCCTCAGGGAATTGTGCTACCAGCGTGACCAGTTTATTGGAAGGATCCAATAAAGAAAGCAGTGGGTGGTCTTTCGAATTTGGGTTATAATATAATCATGTTATAATGGAAGGCAGCAGAGTTGAGCGGCTCAAAGCTTGGGCTGCTTGCTTTGAATCTCAGCTTTGCCATTACTAGCTCTGTGCCGTCTGACCTCTTCAAATGATTTTATGTGAGGAGGCGGGGGAGGAGCAGAGGCGTGAATCTCTGCTGAATCTCCTCCAGCCCTCACTTCAGGGCCTGCCAGGATTATGGGGGTGGGGGCATCGAGGACACGACCAGCTCCTCCAGGGAGAAAGGGGAAGGTGGCGCACTGTCCTCTGGAAAGCAGGGACATGGGGAGAGAGGGTGCCTTTGTTTCGTTGTGTACACAGCCCAAAGTGGGTTTTTTTTTTGGAGCCGATGCAGTTTGTAGGGGTGTCTTGTAAGATTCAGACCACTCTGGGCTACGAAGAATGCTGTCTATAAAACAGAAATAATAACAGTAGTCGCCTAACAGGGCTGTGGTGGAGATTAAATACAGTAATGACCATAAAGCGGAGAGACAGGGCCCAGGACAGGACGGGCACTGAACAGTCTGGGAGCTCCGTGCCATCTGGGAAAGCATTTCCAAAATCAATTTTCAAAATTATTTTTCCTTTCCTTTAGCAAAGAATGTTCCAGTAGCCACCAGGCACAATGGGGGTAAGCGTCATTTTGTTGCATTTTCACAGTGCAGCCTTCTTAACCGGCTCTTCTGGTCTCTTCTAGAGTGGCCTCAGGACAAAGCCGTGTGGTATCCAAAGGGTGGGTGTCAGAGGCGTTCCATATTCGTGGACACTTTCTGGGGTCTCTGGGTAGGGGAGGGACAGCGTATGCTCTTCCCCATTGGGGAGTAGACCGTGGAGTAGGCTGTGGGGAGCAGCTACACTTTTCCCAAGTTCTCTGCAACACCCCAAGAACCTATGTGTCGCCCTGCAAAGAGGTCTCTATGCTACAGTGAAGAGCTCTTTGCACTCCTCACTCTTGTGAGACCTCGGAAGAAGCCTTCAGAAGCATTCTCTGTATATTTAATAGTCTTAAGTCAATGTGAGAATTACCTTTAATCTAAGGGGAGTCTGGAGTTGAATAGGGTCCTGCCTCATCCACTTAACACGGTGCCGCTGTTGGGATCAGAGCCAAACTATTCCGTGGGGGCATGGTTCCAGCAAACTGAATATGCCCAGATGCTCATTGGACGGAGAAAACCCACGAGAAGTTTTGGTCAGGTATGAAGAAGACGGTTTTTTTTTTTTTTTTTTTAAATTTTTTTTTTTTTCAACGTTTTATTTATTTTTGGGACAGAGAGAGACAGAGCATGAACGGGGGAGGGGCAGAGAGAGAGGGAGACACAGAATCGGAAACAGGCTCCAGGCTCCGAGCCATCAGCCCAGAGCCTGACGCGGGGCTCGAACTCACGGACCGCGAGATCGTGACCTGGCTGAAGTCGGACGCTTAACCGACTGCGCCACCCAGGCGCCCCAAGAAGACGGTTTTATACGCTGAGGCAAAAGAAGCATCTGGGTCCTTAGGGGTCTTTCTATGGCGATGTATCATTATTGCTTCATCGTTACGCCTAAAATTTGAGGAAGGAAGTATCCTATCTCTTAGGGCAAACCTCCCCAGGAGGTCTCCTTGGGCGTGAGCAGTGAGACAGGGGGTCACAGGTGGGGAGCCAGCTGTGCTGAGAGGGCACAGAGTGACGCTTGGAGTCACAAGGCTTGGGGCCGTTCTTTGAAATTGGATGCGACTTCATGTTGCCCAGAAAATGGGGGTTGAGGTAATGGGTGTCTCTTCTGGGAAGAGGCCCGTAGCCCAGAGTGTGATTCACCGTGTCTCCTTCCTCCTGTCAGAGACTGATGGCACTCCTGGGGGGATCTTCCATCACCCCGCTGCTCTGAGGGAGGGTGACCCTGAGCAGAGCCTTGCCGGTCCAAGACAGGTGCGTGACACATGCAACAAACAGAAACCCGGGCTGATGCAGACGCTGAATTTTGGGTTTGCTTGTTACCGCAGCATAACCAGCCTGTCCTAGTGGATGCAGCTGACAGCCAGACACGTTCTCCTGCCCAGTGGAGACTCATCGGTGTGGCAGCTAGGAGTCCTATCCCATTTGACAGGCGAGGAAACCGATGCCCTGAGAAAGCCATACGGCTGACTCTTGACACTGGTCCCCAAGCACCCAGCACTCCACGGACCGGGTGGCTTATAGGCAGCAGACATTTATTTCCCACAGTTGTGGAGGCTGGAAGCCTAAGATGAGGGTGCCGGTGTGGTCAGGTTCTGCGAGGGCCCTCTTCCGGTGGCAGACTATCTTCTGATCGTGTCCTCACGCGGCAGAGAGGGGGTGACAGAGCTTTTCCACGGCTCTTCTAGGACAAGAATCCCATTTGTGATGTTCCACCAGCGTGACCTGATCATCTCCCGGAGGCTCCACTTCCTGATGCCATCACACTGGAGTTAGGGTTTCAACACATGAATCGGGGGGTGGGGGTGGGGGTGGGTAATAAACATTTAGTCCGTAAGAGTGACATCCAGGAGAAAATGGCAGGCCAAATGGAGACTCTGGCAAAGAAGAGACCATGGTCCCCCTTTCAATGGGGGCAGCGGTCACTCTGCTCAGCAGCCTCGGGTGAGAAGATGACCCAGTGTGGCCAGATCGTTCCATTTGCCAGAGAACTTGCAGGGCACCTGGATGGCTCAGTCTGTTAAGGGTCCGACTCTTGACCTCGGCTCGGGTCAGGATCTCACGGTTTGTAAGATTGAGCCCTGCGTTGGGCTTTGCGCTGACAGCGCGGAGCCTGCTTGGGATTCTCTCTCTCTCCCTCTCTCTCTCTGCCCCTCTCCCACTCATCCACGTGTTCTCTCTCTCTCTTTCTCTCAAAATCACAAATAAACAAACAAACAAACAAAAAGATTCAGAAGAACTTGGAACCTACAGTTTTTTTATGTAAAAGGCAAGCTCCTGATCTTAAAATCTTGGCAAGTAGTTAAAAAACTGAAAACACATGTGTGCCAAGCAAAACACATCTCCAGACTGAATGTGGCCCACAAGGCTCCAGCCCGTGACCTCTGGAAAGGTCTAGAATCTTTTTGCTGCTTGGAGGCATGTTACTGGGGGCAGAAACTCCCTGTCTAAACAAGAGGCACGTCTGGAAATCCTGTCGCCCGCCCGACGTGTGGGTGGAATCGGCTGCCATTTGGACAATGGCGTTTCAGAACCACCACCTGCTGCAAGGTATCTGACTTCCCATACGTAGCTCCTATCTTTGGTCTTTGCCTCTTGATTAAAAATAGATTAACCTTGACTGCCTTCTCAATAATTCTTCCCTTGGTGAAAAACAGTAAGTCTGAAGACAAGACCTTGAAATGAGACCTGTGGGTACGTATGGCAGACAGATGGCTCCCTAGGCTGAGAGGGAGCGGGGAGGAAAGGGAAATTGAGGATGGGTATGTCTGGAAGCTGACTGAGCCTGCTTCGTGGCTGCCATTCTGCCATACCCTGGTACCAACGTATGAGCCCCGATCACTATAGTGCCTGAGAAAGGTCAGTGAGCCTTCGGGGAGATTTCTGCTGGGCCAAAGGAACAGTTGAGTGAGAACCCTTCAAATCCAGTTCTCTTAAAAGCATGCTGAATTTCCATCTGTGGCTTTTGGTACAAAAATGACTTGCCCTCCCCAGCTCCCACCTGTCGAACTCGCTGACTTCAGTTAGGTTCTGGGAGAAGTCTTGTACACACTCTGAGCAACTAAATACACAAACGGATAATGGCCAGACCATATATAAGACAGGACTCAGACGCGCCATTTGTAGCAACCAGCATAGGAGGCCAAACAATAGCTCTTACAGCAATCAACCCCAAACTGCCAGGACTTTGATTAATAGCTGTCAGTTTCCTTAAATCCTGTCCCCACTTCCAACTTAGAACTGATAGGATAAAGCCAGTTGTGCACCCCTGACCAATCCCACAGGAACCATTCACACACACTAGCCTACAGCTTTCCCCACCGACAGCCTCCGACCTGGCACACCTGGAGCCCTCCCCCTTTTCCACCAAAGCTTTTCCGTGCCCCTCCCTGCCCCAGTCTCTACCAAATGCAAGACGGTGGCTGACTTCCTTGCGAGAGCAAGCTCCAGATAAATAGCCTTGACTTGTTCTCAGTGGATGATTTGCTGATTTCCGGAGCTCCTAGACGCTCACACGTACACGGTTTGCTGGGAAGATGGGGCTGCTCCACCACAGCCGACACGATGGCTGAAAACACACCTCCACGTACACACCAAGTCCGCAGAACAGACTTGGAGGAGGAGGCAATTCTGAAGGGATTGATGGACTCTTGCGTCCAGATGAAGAGCAAAGAGGTCCAAGAGATGTTGGAGATCATTGTGTTTTGACCAAAAACATCATTAACCTGGAGACAATGGAGTAATTGTCCTGTGGCAGACAAAGCAAAATGTTCTAGACTTGGCCAGAGCTGCCTGAGCGGCCGGGCCACAGATCCCCACAGCAGTGCCGGCAGTGGAAAGGGCCACAGTGACCACTGAGCACAGTGGATGGGACCCACACGGGCAGATAGCCCTGTCACCTCCTCACCGCTGAGCGCGTCAGGAAGGCAATAGGCATCTCATTTTTTTAAATCTATGAAAATGAATGAACTTTCCACCCTCACCAACTCACCAGACCTACATTAGACCCAGCTGAAAGAGATAACGCCTTGGGAAAGGGACAGCATTTTCTAGTCTAAGAACAAATGCCATGGACGGAGGGCATTAATTACATTGTACCTGTATTTTGCAGGGAGAAGCAGTTGGAAATTAAATAAGTAGAAATTTATAATACTAATTAAAAAGAGGACTTGGCTTGTATTCCTGGCTCCCTCTCTCACCAGTGTCTGATATTTTAAAAGCTTCAGGAGAGGATTTAGAGTTTTTCTCCAGACACGACTCTACAAAGAGAGTATTTAGAAGTGCTGTTTGGAGCTTGGCAAGTTAGGAGGGGTGGGGGGGGGGGAGGGGACACCACTTGGAGGCCCCCCTCCCCTGTCCTGGCACAGGCCCCCATGGATGGGAAGAGAAGGTGCTAATGTATCTTCATTCTTCCTTGAGAACGTCTGCCAATGACTTAAACCAAGGACTCAATCCCGCTCCCGTTAATTAGGCTGACTTCGTGGAATCTACTAGAAGAAAAGCAGTCTGGAAAGCTGCGCTGCCTCTGTCTCCGCCGCTTCTGTGTCATCACGTGACACAGCAGTTGCCATAGAGATTATCAGTCGTGAGTGGATTGTCCACAAGTTGAACTTGCATCTGACAAGTCAAATTTGTCACTTTGCGGGGGGGGGGGGGGGGGGGGGGAGCAAAGAGGCTTACTATTTTTCTGTTGTTCTTGATTTCCCTTGGCTCCTGACAATGCCCTCTTCCCCCTTCCAGCTCGGTGGGCTTTTTCCACATCGTGGTCCTGTACTGAAGAAAGGTGGTTTTATTTTCTCTCATGTTCTGTAGTGTAGACATGGAATCTACGAAGCTGGTGCCCACAGCCCTCCATGATAATTTCTGGATAACGTAAAACGCACCCTGTGATTTGACTTCAGAACAGGTTGCTGTCTCTTCTGTGATGGGAATGGCACGCCAGCGACTGGGTGTCTCTCCAACAAGCGGATCTCATGTCCTTCACTCCCACCACACCTGATGATCGTGTCTGTACTCACACGTGCGTGTGTGTATTTCGTCCTGCTCTTCTTTGTCCCTCAGCGGGTAATGACTTTCATGGACTGGCTTTATCAGGTTAAGAGGGAAACAACCATTTAAAAAAGGCCAGCCCCTCCAGCTGACCGCTTGCAAGAAACTGGGTTGGAGGCATGGAAAGAAGAGAGGCAGGCTGAAGGCACCTGTTGCAGCTTTGGTGGGAGGGTAGAGAAGGAAGGTCCCTGCGCTGGATGAGCCTCCTTCTCCTGGTCCCCAACGTCCTTGTTTCTTCTTTGGTTCGGCTCCTAACCAGGGCCAAACCTTATAGGGACCTTTCGTCAAGGAGTCTCTCATTGATGATGGATGAAAGGACTCCCAAGTGTGAGGGCTGTACCTTTGTGTGTGGGTGCAGCTGTCAGATGTGGCCAACACCCTTTAAGGCCTTGATCCAGGCTCCCTCCTCTTAGAAGTCTTCCTAACCCTCCAGACGAGTCCAGGCCTGAACTGGGAAAGTGGGGTCTGGGGCCTCATCCCCAGATGGAGCAAGAAGAAGGCCTCATTGTGGGTGGAGAGATTGAGTCTCGACGGAGCGGCGTCCCCCTCCCCTGTTAACCGTAGGCGCCACTAGAGTCCCCTTTCATCCGGAACAGAAAAGTTTCCGACAGACGTAGACATTTTCCCTGCATAATTCAGCTTCAAGATCACCGAAGACCAAACCAGGAAGCAGTTCCTCAAGAAACAGCAGCAAGAAAAGCAAGAATTGCAATTTGATTCTGTAACTCTTAAGACAGACCCGCCCAACTGACCAGTGGTTGCACCCCAGACTTTCATTCTGTGGCCCTGCCTGATGTCTTTCATTCTCAACTCAAGGGCACGCTGGTAGCCTCTCCTTCTACACTCATTTAAAGGCTTAAAAATCACCCTTGGGATTCTCTCTGGCCAAAGACAGGAGTCTTGCTTAATAAGACCTTGATCTGAAAAATGTTAAAGAAAGAAAAACAAAGCAAAAGAGTAAGGAGAATGCATCTGTCTTTTTATTTTTACTGCCTTATTTTATTTATTTTAGAGAGAGAGAGAGAGCACACGAGGGTGGGGGAGAGGGGCAGAGAGAGAGGGAGAGAGAGAATCTTAAGCTCCATGCTGAGCATGGACCTAACATGGGGCTCGATCCCATGACCCTGAGATCTTGAGCCAAAATCGAGAGTCGGGGGCTCAAGTGACAGAGCCACCCAGGTGCCCCCTTTTTTTACTCTTTGATAGCTATGGTGGGAGACTCTCTTTGTTCAGCAGAGCACCTTAATGCATTTGGGACTATGGACAGCAAGCCTGGGGCTCTGCATGGAAACAGATTGGAATTGAGCAGAGGACTCTGGAAGCTGTGTGAGAGAGGGAGAGAGAGAGGGAGGGAAGGAGGGAAGGAGGGAGGGAGGTGGTCCACAATATAGGCGCAGGCTGGCACCAGAGGGAGGACAACCAGGGACAGTGGGGAGGTTACTGCATTTTCTTGTGCCTCTTCCAGTGACTGACCCAGCACGGCTGGCCACGTGGGAGGACTTAATGAATGAGGTTGGACTCTCCCAGTGCCTCTTTTCAGGACCTGGCATAGATGTGTGTGTGCGGTGGGGGACAGGACAGAGCACCCGGGCCTGGGAGGGGCTAGTGATCTTCCCTCACTAGAAATCTACCTTGTACAGCAGCCTGTGGGACAGCGGGGGTGGACACTGGTCCCCTCACCTGCTGCAGGCTCCAGAGGGACAGTCCGCTGGCTCCCACCCCTGGGGCCCTGCGGCAGGTGGCTCAGGAGAAGACTGCCCATGACAAGATCCATGCTGGGACTGGCCAGTGGCTGACGTGGGTGTAGGTCCTGCAGACAGGAGAGCGAGGCTCCAGAAATGCCGGTCCGGGTCCGGGTCCTCCTGTGGCCAGAGGTGTCGAATGAGTCACAGGGAAATAAGGGAGGCAGGTGGCCTTCGCGCAGAGGGGCAGGCGTTGTCAGAGCATTTGCTGCAGGGTGCCGACCCCACGTGACAAGGGGCCCGATGCCACCAGGTAAAACCGGGCAGTCCCCCGGGGCTGAGCTCCTGACTGGGAAATCACCCGCCCGGGGACTCTGTCCTTCTAAGGCTGCCCTGGGCCACATCCTTTGGTGCCCAGTGGGAACAACAGGGGATGATGGAGAAAGACCTGTTTCTTTTAGCAAGGCCAACCCCATGTATTGACCAGGCACTGATGGTGTGGGAGTGTGTGTGTGTGTGTGTGTGTGTGTGTGTGTGTACATGAGTGAGTTTAGGGGTCTGTGCATGCCGGAGTGTGTGTGTACGTTTACACGTATGAACGTGTGCTTGGTGTGTGTGTAAATGTGTGCCCATGTGCACATATGTATGTTCATGTGTCTGTGTACGTGCACACGTGTGTGAATGTGTATAGGTGTGTGAATGCGTCTGTGTGTGTGTGTCTGTGTAGGCGTGTTAGTGGTGAGAGCTGGCTCGCTTCCGGAAGCCTTGAACTTGTGGCTGGTCCAGGCACCCGCACTCAACTCTCCTGGCTGGAGCCCAGCCTGCGTTCTCCACTGAGACGCAGGCTGTCGGGCTGCTCCGGGCTCTCAGGGGCTGTCACCCTGGTCGGACAGGTACCATGGCTCGGAGCTGAAGTTCAGCTACGCTCAGGTGAATGTGGCCCCGAGCTGACCACGGCGCACGCCTTGCTGAGCAGAAGCCATGCAGCCGACACAGCCCCTCTGGCCATGCTGAGCCCCATCACCACCGGAGCGTCGGCTCTTACTCTGCCGACCGTCCTGCTGAGACTGGCTCCATTAGCCCATTTTGGAAATGGGGACCCCGAGGCATGAAGCGGGGTAGCCCACGGTGTGCAACCCAGTTGGGGTCTAAACTAGACTGGGGCCTACAGGGCCTGTGCTCGCTCCGTGGCCCTGCCAGGCCAGCCTGCAAGTGCCCACTGGGCACACGGGCCCATGGGACAGACGTCTAGTATCGGGGCTGGGGGTCTCTCATTCTCTGTAAACTGGGATGCATGGGGTCCTCTCTGTTTCTTCATGACCCCATATGTGGACCCCCTTCGGAGCCGAAAGGGCGAGATTCTTCCGGGCCTTGTGTTCTGCTCTGTGCGTGGGTCCTGGCACCGGGAGAGCAGAGAAGGGCGTCTTTGTGCCTGTCTCCTTCCCCGTCAGCTGCATAACGATGAGAGGCATCTTCCGGGCCAAGGCTTTGGTGGGTGGGAGTGAGGGGGCAGCTTAGACCCAAGAGACGTCAAGGCAGAGTGGCCACCGCGTGTATCTTGCCATACAACACAGGGAACAAACAAAAGTCTTCTAAGTACAATTCTCTTGGAAGGTCCAATTAAAATAGAAGGTTTTTGTAAAAGCAGCATACCCCTCCCCCCAAATAATTGCAGTATTGTATCCAGGGGGAAATCCCCCTGTGTCAGACTGTTCCCCCACCCCACCCTTACCCCCCCCCCCCCCCCCGGGGCCATAGGAGGAGCAAGCCACAAGCACAAGTGCCCCACTCCTGGTCATAATCTTATCTTCCTGAGTGCTGCTGGGCACTGCTGGGCACATGGCTCTAGAAGCCTGGCACTCCAACCCTTTTCGTGAACAGAGATGCAGGCCAGGAGCCAGAAGCAGAAGATAAATACATAAAAGCAGAAACTTCATGTGCTGTTGCGGCTGAAAGGTAACAGGTAGGGGCCTTACCGAGAAGGAGGGTCTCCAGAAACCATCTAGAAACGCACCCCCGAGCCCCACCCCCAGAGGCCCAGCTCACAAGGGGCCGCAGGCTCGAAGAGGGTCCTGTGTCCAGTGCTGCGGGTCGGCAGGGCTGGTGCTGCAGAGACAGAGAGAGCACCTGCGCCCAGCTAGGTCCTGCCCACTGCCTTCTTCCTCATTCCAGAGAAAGGCAGAGACTCCTCTGGAAGTAGCTATGAGTTAACAGTCCCTCACCCCTCCCAGGCCGCCCACAGACCTGCTCCTTCCAAGTGTTTGACTGGTTCTTCATTTATACAGCGGCCCATCTTTGAGAAGCACTTTGGCGATGAGCTGTGGGTCACAGGGTCAATCTTAAGGGGCCATTTTCTCCTCAAGGTCATGGTCCCTGGCTGCCCTTCCATACCCATGGAAGGTGCACAATGCACACTGCCCGTCGCCCAGGGGACAACCAGAAACTCTGGAGGCATGTGCGTCTCCCTCTCTGCTTGGCCCAAGCCCAAACCCAAGCCCAGGCCCAGACCCAGGCCCAGAGAGGTTTGCCCCAAGCTTCCCGTGGGGTGACAGGGACTGAACTCATTCGTGTGACACACTGTGACCAGTCTCTTCACCTCCCTGTTTGGGGTGAGTGCCATGGCAGGGTCTCAGGAGAGACCTCCATCTGTCCACCCTCCTTAGCCCACCACAGAGGGAGGTGTGAGTGGTCACAACCCAGCCCTGAGCCAAAGAGTCTGGGCTACGTTCCAGGCTCCTCTGGCTGGTTGTGTGGCCTTGGGCAGCTCAGCTGTCTGGTTCCGTTTCCTTATCTGTAAAATGGGGATGAAAACAGTACCCATCTCACAGGGCTGGACCTAAGGATTAAATGAGGTTTTCTGCATGTACATAGACACATATACACGCTCACATATACGGCATTACATGTGTAAATGTAAATGACATATATATTTGAGTGTCTAGGTATATACTTATGAGATTATAAGCACATATAAAGTTTAAAGTTCTTAGAACAATGCCTGGCACGTAGTAAAGGCTCTGTAAATGTTAACTGTGGCTGTGGCTGCTCGTGTCCCCCTGGTTACTGTCATCATGACAAATACAGCTTTGGAATCAAGGCAGCTGGGTTCATTTCAAGTCTCCATCTATACCCTTAAGGTACCTGTGAGCAGAGGTGAGGTTTCTCAACCTGTCCAAGCCTCCCTCAGTATCAGCATTTTATTATTTTTTTATTAAAAATTTTTTTTTAATGTTTATTCGTTTTTGAGATAGAGACAGAGTGCGAGCGGGGGAGGAGCAGAGAGAGAGGGAGACACAGAATCCGAGGCAGGCTCCAGGCTCCGAGCTGTCAGCACAGAGCCCGACGCGGGGCTCGAACTCACGAACTGCGAGATCATGACCTGAGCCGAAGTCGGACGCCCAACCGACTGAGCCACCCAGGTGCGCCTCCCCCAATATCAGCATTTTAAAATTAGCTAGAAGGGTGCCTGTCTGGCTCAGTCAGAAGAGCTTGTGACTCTTGATCTTGAGGTTGTGACTTTGAGCCCCATGATGGGTATAAAGATGACAAAAACAGAAATAGACTCCAAAAAAAAAAAAAGTTAAAAAAAAAACGAACTAGAAATTGTGGGCCTTAAAATGTATACTTAAAAATGATTAAAACGGTAAATCGCAGGTTATGTATATTTTACCAAAATAAATAAATATATAGCACATGAATCAATATGAGACACTTGTCACACAAATATCACAGATACATCAAACAAAGCCCATAATTGTAATGATAGTATTATTTGGACGAAGCAACGTTATGGCACACACACACACACACACAATGAGTTAATTTCAAGTCAGTTAAAAACATCTTCAGTAACTGATAGTGCAGGAGGCACCCTGGAGACTGGGGAGGCCTTGCAAGCATCCCCGCAGCATGTGTGTAGGGCCTGGCATTTACAAGAGACCTTGGAAGTGGGCCTGGGAATCGGAGACGTGTCCCTGTGCGATGCGACAGTGCCAGGGCCCCTGTGGCTCTGGGATGGAGCATCTATGTGTTTCTGCACCAAAGGCAAGCTGGAGGCCCTGTAGACACTGCACTCGGGCCTCGGGATAAGATGTTCCTCATGGATCTTTCCAGCACTGTCTAGGCAAGAACTTTTCTTCCAGAACTTTCCAGACAGCATGATCCAGCACAGCCTCATAAGGCAACTGGCGTCCCTCTCCCCTGCTTATCACCAGGGTGACCTAAGATGTGTTTATCCCAAAGCTCCAACAGTGAAAGTGTGGTTTTAGCGTGATGCCTCCAGGAATAAAGGTGATGGAGGAGGTAGGGGCTAAGGAGAGCTGTCCCTTATCCCAAGGTACCCACATATGACAGGGCCTCTGCATTCTCACCAGGACAAGCCTGCTGCTTTCTTTGATCCAGACACAGGGTTCTGGGCACAGCAGGATGGGAGTGGTGTGGACCATGAGTGGGAGCCCTGTTGGGCATTGCAGCAGGGACACCCCATTCGCTGGGCATCCCCATATGTTGGGTACCATGCAAAGCACATTCTCATTCACCTTTTGTCCTAATCTTTCTCAGAAAACCTTCAGTTAAGGCCGTACGATGCTCTGTGCAGAAGAGAAATCTGAGGAGAGCCTGGGTGGCTTAGTCGGTTAAGTGTCCGACTTTGGCTCAGGTCATGATCTCACAGTTCTTGCCCGCATCAAGCCTGCTTCAGATTCTCTGTCTCCCCCTCTCTCTCTCTCTCTGCCCCTCCTCTGCTCATGCTCTCTCTCTCTCTCTCTCTCAAAAATAAATAAATAGATATTAAAAAGGAAGAAGAAGAGAAATCTGAGGTAAAAGATTTAGCAATTGCCACTGGGTCCCAACACCAGTAGGAAAAACAGAATCTGAACCCAGAATTGTCTTCCTCCCAAACAATGCTGTTTCTTCCACTGCCCATACCTCAGCAATTCACGTGCCAATATGTTCCACGTTTACTTATTATTCTCTTCACATCAACTTTAACTCGATTTCTACCTAACCTCATCCTAAGCAATAATGTTCATGAAATCATGGATTCCATGTTCAAGTTACACTTTTTCCAAATCTCCTTAAAACCACGTACAACCGTTAAAGTCACGCACACGCCGCCTGCCGCCATCTTGCCGGTCACCATCCCCACCGCGCCCTGGGAAACACCGCAGCCGGGACGTGGATATGAGAAGAGTTTCACGTGCAAATCTGGAAATGGATCCCGACCCGAGTCTGGAGTGATTAGCTAGTGGATTTTAGGCTGGTCTCTAGAGGTGGTTCTGGGAGTCCCCCAGCCAGGCAGTGGGGGGGAGGAAAGGTCCAGACTGAAAGGGGCAAGGGAGGCAGAGGCACCGCTAAGAGATGGGCTGTTGTCTGCAACTGCACCATGTTCACACGATAACCAAAACCTGAGGGACTACACAACAGAAATTTATTCTCTCACAGTTCTGGAGGCCAGAAGTCTGAAATGGGGGTGTGGGCGAGGCTGTGATGTCTCTCTGAAGGCCCTAATGGGGGTCCTCCTTTGCCTCTCCCAGCTTCTGGTGGTTGCCAGCAGACCTCGGCTTATGGCCACACCACTCCAGTCTCTGCTTCTGTCTTCCCACGACTCTGTGTGTGTGCATGCGTGTGTGCGTGTGTGTGCGCGCATGCGTTCCTGGGTCTGCTTTCTCCTTAAGATCCCAGCTGCTGGGTTAGGGTCCACCCTACTCCCGTACAGACTCCGATATGGTAGACGGAGTCCAAGGACATCCAGAACTGTGAGATCAGAGACAGCAAATGCACGACCCACGTGCCACCAGCTGTCCATTGTTCAGCAATTCACTGAAGGCGCAGACACACTGATGGGAGAAAGAGGCAGACTCCCGGAAGAGGAGACAGCGTGAGGGAGGCCCCAAAGCAGAAGGGCTCCAGGCTGAGGGGCTCCCTGGGGCCTGGGGTGGGACTGCTGTGGCTGTCTTCAGAGGGGCAGGCCAGGCAGGAGGGCAGAGTGTGCTGCACTTGTCTCCTGCTCACACCTTCCCCTACTGCGGTTCGGGTGGCGCTGGGCTCTGAACAAGGAGCTGTAGAGGGAATACTGCGGTCCAGGGTCGGTGCGGGATGCGCCGTGGCTCGCTGGGGTTCGCCCGCTGCTGACGGACGCTGCCCTGGGGTTCGGCTGGTGTTACTCATCCATAGGTCAGTCTTCCATGAAAGAGAACGTCCCAGTCCTGGCGCGGCCCCTTGGTTCCTACAAGTTTTAAAACCATTTGGAAGTGGCAACAACATGCCCAGATGCCAGGCTAGGAGGAAGCCTGCCCTGGAGTCCTGCACTGTCTGGGGGGGGTAGTCCCCTCCCAATGCCACACAACCTGCCTGGGGCCCTGGGACACCAAGTTGCTGGAACTTAACTCAAGGGTGACTGGTGCGGCTTCTGCATGTGTACCGTTGGGGGTGGGGGATAGCTGAGGGGCAGACCCTTTTTGACATTGCTAGTCAGAGTGCCTCGGGATACTCTGGCTTCACGTGCTGGCTGCCACTTCAGTCCCCACTAATTCAAAAGCCACACTTGAGCATTGTCCACAGGCAAGCCTTGGGCGAGGTCTTGACATACAAAGGCTTAAGGACTGTCCAAGAGCTTAACCACTAGGCTTATGGAGTGTGGAGACAGTACACACACACACACACACACACACACACACACGGCAGACACACAAAGTGGCTCACATAATTATGAAGGTTCAGAATTCCCAAGAACTGTCGTTGGCAAGCTGGAGGCCCAAGGGAGTCAAAGGTATTGTACTAACCTGAGTTCCAGATCAAAGCCAGCAGCCACAAGACCCAAGAAAAGCTGATGTTTCAGCTAGAGTCTGAAGGCAGGAAAAGACCAATGCCTCAGCTCAAAAGCGATCAAGTAAGAATTCCTTCTTCCTCAAGAAAAGTCAGCCTTTTTCTTCTATTCATGCCTTCAGCTGATTGGATGAGGCCCACCCACATGAAGAAGAACACTGCATTTTACTCTATCTATCCATTTAAAGGTTAAATTCATCCCAAAACACCCTTGTGGAAACACCCTACACAGAATAATGTTTGAGCAAACATTTGGGCAATCCACGGCCCCATCCAGTTGACAAAAGATTAGCCATCACAGACCTCAAGTCAATCAGGTTCTCTCTTCTCAGGAATTTGCCACGGGACAGAGACAGCTGGCCTCTGCCTCAAAAGACTTGGGACCCTATGGATAGAAGGCTTTCTTTCCCAACGTCCTCCCAGTCTCTTCCACCCTTGTGTCCTACAAGACACCACATCTTCCTGCCCCTGATGATGGTCATCTGCACACACTTTTCCTCAGATGAGCCTGGGCTGAGCTTCCCTATCTGTACCACCCCCCCGGGAACATTACCTCCTCTCTATCCAACCTTCCCCCGACTGGGGGGTCTTCAAGAACTCCTCCCACATGCTGTTACCACCGGGCAGGGTCAGCCCCAAGTCGCATGACAGAGTGTCCTCCACCCTCTGTATTGTCATGACTGCAGACTGGGGGTTTGTGTGTATGTTTGTTTTTATGGCCAGCCGCTCACTTCCGGAGACACGTTTCCACCTGGATGCGCACCGACCCGCAGGGCTTAGCCATCCTGCAGGTGGGAGTTTCCAAAAATACCAGTATAGCTGGATATATGGTTTTCATCACAACCCCAGTTTGGAGGCTTCCCCTTCCCTCCTCAGCCTGGGACATAGCACGTAACTAAAATGTCACAGTGAAATTCTGGCCAGGAAGTGGGCCTTGGGAAACCTGCTTTGACAAGGTGCTTTGTTTTGTGAACAGCAGAGTGGGCAGGGCGGCCAATACCTTGGCAGTATGGCTGCATTTTTGCAGGGCACGAGGAAATCTGTGCCGTGATTTCATCACACCCAACGGGCGTATCTCTGGTCACGGGTTGAAGCCTCAGAGATGACCTAATGTAACCTTCTCAGCGGCCAGGTGGGGACACTGGGCACCCAATTTGCTCAAAGTCACACAGCCAAGCAGTAGGGAGCCAGGCTTCACACAGATCCACACGAATGAAAGACCGAAACGTAAAAACGAAGCTTTCCAACCATAACGGAAATATCTTTAAGACCCCATAGCGAGGAAGGAAGGACTTCTTAAGTGAGGCACAAGAAGCATAAACCAAGGGATGAAAGATGGGTACACTTGACCCCGTTAAAGTGGAGGACTTCTTTCCATCTTAACACAAAAGGGAAAGGTGATGTCTAAAGTCTGGGTTTGCTGGGTCCTTAGAAAATTCCTACTAAAAGCAAGAGGGAGGGTCTCGTGGGCAGCGTTCACTCAGGCCAGGCAGGGCGCCAGGCCCCTTGCGAATGTGTCACCCTAACAACAGTGCTAGGAGGCGAGAGTGTTCCCTGTCACACAGAGGAAACTGAGGCTGGAGAATCCTGCTGCCTGTGTGCTGGGCCCCAGGGCACCACCTTTGCCTGCCTCTGCAAGCTTCTCCCGCCAATCTGCCAGCTCCCCTGTCTCTCCCTCCAGTCAGCCCAGCAGTCCAGGTGCCCTTTATAAAATGCAGGTGCATTTTTCAGTAGGGGCACCTGGGTGGCTCTGTCGGTTAAGCGTCTGACTTCGGCTCAGGTCGCGATCTCACGGCTCCTGGGTTCGAATCCCGTGTCAGGCTCTGCACTCTCAGTGCAGAACTGGCTTCAAATCCTCTGCCCCCCTCCCCACGCCCTCCTCCTGTCTCTTGCTCATGCTCTCGCTCTCTCTCTCAAAAATAAACAAACATTAAAACAAAACAAAACAAAATGCAGGTCAGACCACATCACCCCCTCAGCAGACCCACCGGGGGTGCCCGACAACACATCGCATAAAATGCAAACTCCTTCCCAGCCTACAGAGGGACCTCGATGACATCTCCTCTCTTACCACCCTGCCCTTCTCCCCTGCTCCAGCCTCCAGCCCTTCCTCGGGGCCTTTGTGCAAGCTGTTCCCGCCCCAGAGACACTCCTTTGCTTTCCCTGGTGGCCAACACTACTCACCCTTAAACACCACCTCCTGGGAGAACCTTCCGCTGAGCCAGCCCCCGTTCTCTTACTGCTGTGCAGAATTTAATTCCTGTTTATTTGTTTAGTTTTTGCTGCTGTAACAGACGGTGTGCTCTAGAAGGGCAAGGAACAGGCTATTTTACGCTCGACTGTATCTTTAGCTCCAACACAGTGCCTGGCACATAATACACGCTCAGTAAAAATGTGTCTGTAGACTGAATGCTGAATCCATCCTGAAATGCTTTGAGCATGATCTCCAACTAGCTGTGTGACTCGCAAGAGTCTAAACTCGTGTGGTTCTCTTGGTCTCCCACTGCCCTGGAGGCGGCTGTTCTCCCCACGATGGTGGCCCTGCTGGCTGTGGAGGACGTTGTAGGGAGGAGCTCCAGAGCCCAGGAAGGCACATCAGGGTCCCAAGGTTGAGGTGGTGAAGGAACCGCAGCCAGTGGCCAGTCTGTGGATGAAACCTCGACGGATGGAAGAAGAAATTATCACCCCACTCAATGTTTGAGGAAACTAAGGCTCAGACAGGCTAAGCAACTCACCGAAGAGCACACAGTTAGGAAGAGGCAGGGGTGGGACGTGAATCTGTGGCTGCCTCGCACGGGTGGGGGGGAAGGGGTAGGGATGGTCCGGGAGGGCGAGTGGGAGTGAATGCCCCCGGCCCTGTCCTGACTGAGTTGGGATCCTCACTACGGACCCGCAGACGCACAGGAGAGCTGGAACCCATGAACAATTCATTGTATCACTGCCGACAGCCCGCACGCCGGCTCACTACACAAACACTTCCAAGGAAAGGCATGCATCCGGCCAGTAGCATCAATAGCAGCTTCTGAGTCCAAAGGGCCACGAAGGACGTACCCTTGGCATGAGCTCTGTGGCCAGTTGTGTGAAGCTGGAGGTGGTGGGTTGGATGTGCAGTCGCCAAGACTTCTCCTGGGCACTGATGTTTGCCGGGATGAGTCTGCAAGACGGTCCGGGAGAATTCACTGGGTGAACAGGTGGGGGAAAGGCAAGGCCAGGCAACAGCACAGAGCGGATAATCCAAAGAGGCCGCCGCTGACAGGTGGTAGAGGAACGACCTGGGAGTTGGGGCACAAGAGCAACGAAGGGCTAGGTCGTGGGGGAGAGTGAAGCCGAGCAAGGGGGCCGGGGAGGAAGGATCGCGGGGGATGGACCTGGGTAGAGCAGGTCTGGCTCTTGTCCCTCAGCCCCCTGCGTCCTATGGTAATACGTGCCCCACAGCGGAAAACTCAGGATGGAGGTAGGGCTAACGGCAGGAGCGTTCTCTGCAACATTTTCTTTTTTTTTTTTTTTTTTATAGTTTCTATGGTGTGCGGAACCTCTGGGAAGGTAGAAGACGCGGGAGTGCCCACCACGTGGCCCTCTGACAGTGGTCACGGGTTTTGGAAATCAGGGAGGGCTGTGGCTTGGGTTGTGGCGGAGGGCAGGGAAGGCGGCGTCGGTGGCTGATGCGGGTCCTCCCCAGATGCACACCGGACCCGGCGCAGCTTGGCAAAACGGCCAGGGAGAGGTAGCCATGGCAGAAACGCTTCTTACGCGTGTTTTTATTGTGGAATATGCCACACGCTTTATGACACGTATCACCCGTTCAGAAGAGTGCCGAGCATGTATCTGAGCAGTTTAAGGAATAATCATGAAGCGAACACTTGGGTGTCCATGCCCAAGGTTAGAAGAAGTAACAGCATCTTCCAGAACAGTCCTGCGGTGCCCCCAAAATGGTGTCTTCCTCCTTCCCTCCACCGGAGGTAACGACCCTCCTGATTTTTCTGGTAGCTTCTCTCTTGCTTTTCTTTTCAAGTTAGCTCCTTACGGACGATACCTGAAACGATTGCTCGGTTTCAAGGAGGTGAATAGGAAGAACAAACTTAGCTGTGCAAGAGGAAAGCACCATGGCTCTGAGACAGAGGCCCCGGGAAGGTCTGATGCGTCAGAGACTGGCCTCAGCTCCCCTGATAAATGACCCAATTCCCTGGTGTCCCGACAACCGGGCCGAGGCAGTCCCTCCAGTGGAGACACCCAGGCGATGAGGCCCAAGGTGGGGCGGTGTTCTGAGAAACCCACCTCCTCCTTCCCATCCAGCCACTCCACCCTCCTCATGTTCTGGCGACGAGGGTATGGGTGACCCCCACCCCAGACACCCCCGGAACAATTGGGGTGGACGAATGGGATGATAGGGCGCATCGTCCCAGCAGGCATGACTGGAAGAGTGCGGGGATTAATCGGGACCCATGAGGAGTAAACTCAGTCATTCGGTGGCCCCGGCAGGGAGGGCCATGTTGCAGAATGAAGTCCCCAGAGTAAGATCCTCAAGGGTGAAGCCTGGAGATGCCCAAGAACAAAGGCGTCTATGGGGCGCTGGGGTGGTTCAGTCAGTTCAACATCCGGCTCTTGACTTCGGCTCAGGTCATGATCTCACAGTTCGTGAGATCCAGCCCCCACTCTGGCTCTGTGCTGACAGCTCAGAGCCTGCTCGGGATCCTCTCTGCCCCTTTCCCCTTCTCAAAATAAATAAATAAACATTTTTTAAAAAAGAACAAAGACGTCTACTCCAATGTTCAGTTTGGAGTTCTTTCACAGAGTCCTCCGATAAACCTTTGTTAAATACCTTCTATGAGCCAGGCACCCCCACCCACCGTTCAGTAAAGTCTATTACATACACGAATGTCTTTTGAAGAGTTTTTGTGGGATGTCAGTAAAGGGGCTGGCAATCTGTCTCTGGGTTTGAGGCTCTAGGGATATGGGGAATCATCCACACATGGAACCCAGTGGAAGCAGAAACATGGAGCTGGGTTCTAGAAAGCTATGAAAGTTGATAGCAATGTGGGTGCTGTTATCTAGACGTCATTCCCTACCGCCTGGGCCCCTCTCTCCCTGTCCCACTGCCATCCATCGCTTCTTGTCATGGGTGTCTCTGTGGACCAGCTGCCCTGCTGGGTCATCATCAACTAGTCAAGTGCAGGGATCCAGCTCAGGTTTCTCTGTCCCCACCCCATGGCTAGTATAATTTCTGATCACTGCTGACGGGTTAGAAAGAACTTTCTGAAGGGACAGACCATGACATGTTTCATCATGATGCCGCTTTGCTTCACATGAGACATTAGTCTAGAGGTCATCTCAGTTCTTCAGAGGACCCAGGACATTCTAAGAGCAAGAAGGCGACTACGAGCAAATAGTCGACACCTTTCTTAGCGGGGAAAGGATCATCGGAGTGTATATTCTTCCAGTCCTGCAGCCAATCGGTCAACTCTCTCACATTATCATTATGCAAATATTAAAGAAGGAAGACAATTGGGATGTGGGAGTGCCTACCGCATGCATTATATCTTTGACTCCTCCTGGATTAAAACAAAAATGCATCATGAAGTCCTGTAGTGCACCCGGCCCGGCAAGTTCTCTGGCTGTAACCGAACCTTGGGGAAGAAGCGCTCTGGGCAGCACCAGATTCACCTCTGGCCCGTGTCTGGTTCCTTTTCTGTCCTGTCCAGAGAGAAGGCTGGGGCCACCTTGGGCTGCTGTTACTGGGTCTGTGCACGTTGCCCTGATGTAACGCTGAGGGCCCAGCAGGGCTGGGCCCAGAATGAGTGCTCTCCCTGTCCCGTCCAGGGTGCGTCCTTTTGGGAAATCGAATCAGGACATGACCTTTAAATGCAGGAAAACCCCTCAGTGAGGGGTGGAAAATGAAATTCACTCAGCTCGCCCAAGCGCCAAACAACCCCCCCCTCCACCCCCGACAGAAAGAGAAACAAATAATAAACAAATGTCAGGGGCCATGCAAAACATTGGCATCTGCCTTTTCTCAAGACTGTGAGTCCAAACTGTGTTATATGGAGAAAATCTCCCGTCTTCCCTCAAACAACGGGCTTTACCAAACAACAATGGCAATTAACCTCCAGATTAATAAATGTTAAACAGCCTCCTGATCAATAGTGAAGGAGCTCAAATCACCCTCCTTGCATCGATGGGGGAAAGTGACCAGAGTGAAGATTTCATTGGGCCAGGAGGGACCTGAGAGCCAGAGGTGACTTCTGTGGGTGGGGCTTTTTGCAGGGACCCCAACACCACCTGCAGGATGCGGGGACCCCTCTCGGGCATAGCACCGATAGTTAATTATATTAAAAACTCCAACACTTTGTGAAATTATTTAGGTGATTACCATGTAAAGACTATACCTCTAACTCCTTCTTCAAATTCTGATTTTGGACCCGGGACTAATTAAAAAACAAAACAAAACAAAACTGAGGCATTTGTATTAGTTGGAGTTTAGCCACTATGGGAGTTAACATTTCCTGGGGTGGAGGGGGAAAAAAAAAACCAGATAAAAAATTGCACTAGAAAGTGAAATTGGATTTTAAAAAATCAATGAAGTAACCAGGCTATTAAAATGGAAAATAAGTCTGATGTCATTCTGAAAAATAAAAGGGTGAGTCACCTGCAGAGCCACTTAATTAAGCACAGGAAGTAACAAGAGAGCTTGAGTGATTTTCCCGGTTAATGTCAGTATTTCAAAATGAGTGAGGCGTTAGGCCAAGAGCATTCCTTCTAATCAGAGAGTTAAATCGGTTCTTTTGCCCTCAGGACATCTTGATACATTTGAAGTTGATGAAGAGCAAAAAGGAATGTATTACAAATTATCCCAACTGCACCGCACAGGCAAAGAAGGAAGCTTTCTACTCGAGGTCCCTGGGGTAGCGTGTGATGGGGGCCACGGGGCAGGTTCTAGAACCCTTTGGAGCCTGGAGGCACTCCGGGTCTGGTGGGGGAGGCTGTGCCCACCTTCATAAGGTCCGAGGAAGGAATGTCCTCCCAGTGTTCCTGAGGATTGTAGCAGCTGAGAGCAGTGACTCCCAGGTTTGGGTTTTAACAGAAGTGACTTGGGACTTACAGGCAACTCCGGTCCATTCTCATCTGAGCCAGTGCTGGGGGGTGGCTGCAGGGGGTCTGGCCAGGCCTCCCCTCCCGCCTCTACCAAGCAGGGGGCCCGGCCGCTGTCAGCCCCAGCCAGCTCTTAAGTCTGGGGTGCGTTCCCCAGAACAGCAGCCGTGTTCAAGTGTCCGAGTCGACCCCAGGGAAGCCCGAGGATCACCGCCAAGGAAGCTCTGAGTTCTCTGAGGTTCTCTGAGGACCTCTCTGTGGGAGGAGCTCCTGGGGTCACTCCCAAATCCCAAACTACAGTAGCCTCAGAGCGTCTGTCCTGAGACCTAGTGCTCAATGCATTACCCCCCATCCGCTCTCCCCAATCGGTTATCAAAGGCCAGTTTCCTTTAGCATAGTTCACACTTAGGTCTTTCGATGTTGGTTGGTCGTTGTAGATTCATTATTATCATTATTTAACTGTGCTCATAGGGCTAAAATGTGGGAACCTTAATCCTTAAATCTGACCTGGTTTGGGTTGGGTGGAGACCAGGCTTGTCCAGAAGAGCTGAGCACCGAAACAGAGCGTGGCTGGCAGCTAAGTGCAAAGACCAAGGGTCCTGGACCCACAGGGAGGGCCTCTTGTACCAGGAGCGTGGAGCCGCTTCCCCTTGATCACGAAGGCAGCCTGTTTCTGAATAAGCTGAGCTTAATTAGCGGTTAAAACCCAAAATTGGCCACAACCAGGCAGCTGCAGGTTTTAGGGAGCACCCTGCACCCTGAGGACAGCTAAACACTTTCCCCGATGTTAATAGGGATAATGCTCCATTGGTGACATCAACATTAGTAACATTACATTAACATTAACATTATATTGGTAACATCAGAAGTGACTCTCCCCCCCACCCCACCCCCCACCCCCCACCCCCCAGGATATTTCCTTATTGCTTAAAATTGACAATGTAGCATTGGGTTTTCACTTTAACTTTCTATATGTTTCTCCTTTCCCCATCCCACTCCAAATAGGGCTGCTGGACAAAAACGTTGCACATAAGTATTTGGTGTTGACGACTTTTAACCCTACAGCCAACTAAGGAACCAGGTAAACGGATCATAATCCTCTTTTGAAGACTGTCCTGGAAGCAATAGCTGTGCCACACACATTTAGCTAATGCCAGCAGAGCACTGAGCTGCAATGCTGGGAGCTCCGGGAATAATAGGATATTAATAGGCAAGGGTGGGACCTGACAGTTAAGTATATCCCTAGTAGTCCTGATTATTCTCACTTGAAAAATCTTTCCTAATTAGAGAGACCACCGGGATCGGGGATGGGGGGCTGGAGGGAGGCGGTAGCATTCACCCTATGCAAGTGAAATAGAGCATATGGGTTGGGGGGCCAACACTGCAGGTTCATTGCCCTGTGCTGCTGTTTCAGCAGTATGGGCTGCGCAGCTCACCTCCCCTTTCTGAGCCTCACTTTACTCATCTGTTACATGGGATCAAGGAGATTCCTGGGGGGGGGGGGGGCGCCTGGGTGGCGCAGTCGGTTAAGCATCCGACTTCAGCCAGGTCACGATCTCTCAGTCCGTGAGTTCGAGCCCCGCGTCGGGCTCTGGGCTGATGGCTCAGAGCCTGGAGCCTGTTTCCGATTCTGTGTCTCCCTCTCTCTCTCTGCCCCTCGCCCGTTCATGCTCTGTCTCTCTCTGTCCCCAAAATAAATAAACGTTGAAAGGAGATTCCTGGGACAGTCCTGGGAAGAGTTCAGCAAGTTCCCCAAGATAAGATAACGGCCTAACTCTTATTAGTAGCTACTGTATCAACATTCTTGTCCTAATTCAGTTTTTGTTTTGAACAGTGAGCTGAGAAGGCAAGGGAGAAAATACCGATTGATCTTTAATAGATGTTCGTGTACTCCAGTCTGGCCTGAGGTCCTGTATAACATCGCTCAGAATTACCTTCACCGTTGCATGATTTCAGTTATCAGAGGCCAAGGGGAGCATCAGTGCAAGAGAGAGTCCAGGACCGGCTGGAGATCGCAGGAAAATGGTCTCTGCAAATTGCAGCCATTGCTTTTGCAGAGGACAAGCTCAGGATGGGTTTGCTCCTGACTCAGGTGCTGGCAAGGGGCAGCAGGACCAGTCACAGGTACCTCCCTCGGACCCACTGCCCGCATTCCCTGCCTGCCTCCACCCACTGGGTGGGCACAGCTGGATGGCAGGGGGATGTGCTGGTTAAGTGTGCTGTCCTGATTTATAATGAATGTATTTTCCTCTTAGACCTTGTTCCAGGCCCAGAGCTCCTAAACCCTTGGAATTTCCCTGATAAGAGTGATAAAGGTGTCTTTGTTATGTTAATGAGGGGACTGCTGGAAAGCTTTTAGGTAACCTAGCCATTGGAAGTTGGTTGCCAGGAGAACCAACCAGGTGATCGGAAGGTTGGAAATTTCAGTCTCTGCCCCCCTCCAGGGAGGGGAGAGGGGCTGGAGTTTGAATCCATTGCCAATGGCCAATGATGTAGACACTCGCGCCTGTGTGATGAAACCTTCACAAAGTCCCAAGAAGACTGGGTTCAGACAGCTTCTCAGGTGGCGGAAACAGTTTGGGTGCTACCCCCGGAGAGGTCATGAAAGCTCGGAGCCCTGTCCCAGCACCTCACATCTCTCCCCTCTGGCTGTTCCTGTGTCTTTTCATCGTAAGCGAGTAATCTAGGAAGCAAAATGTTTCCCTAAATGTTTCCCTAAGGTCTGTGAGCTTCTTTAGCAAATGAATCCAACCCGAGCTGGGGTCTTAGGAACCTCTGATTTACAGCCCGTAGGAAGCACAGGTAACAGCCTGGATTTTGGATTGGTGTCTGAAGTGAGTGCATGCACGCGCACGTGTGTGTGTGTGTGTGTGTGTGTGTGTGTAAGGGGGAGTCTGTGGGGCACCCTGGTGTTGTCTGAGCATTGCTCGGTGTTGTGGAGCAAGCACCCCTGCGCCCCACAACACATTGGGATTGGATCCAGGAGCCCAAAAGAGCGGGTTTGCAGTGGGAGGGATGGCATTCGGCACTGGGCACACGGGCCTTTAGGAAACTCTCTGCTGAGGTCCGGTCCGCGTGCACCACCTTTCTTGCCCCTGTGACAGCGCCCTCAGGGCCACCCTTCTGCCTGAGGGACTGCTGCAAGCCGTGAACTGGCCTGCAAGGTTCCCAGGAGGTGACACCTGCTGTGTCCAGGGTTGGAAGTTCCAATGTCACTTTGAAGTGGTGGTCAGTCAGTCATTGTAGAAGGAGACAGGAAAAGGAAGAGATAAAAGCCTGGGCCCCCCGAAGCTCCCCCCCCCCACCACGCCCTGCTCCCCTGGGGTTGTAAGACCCAGCCCTGAATTGCAATTCCCAGCAAGGCCTCTCTCCCTTTGAATCCCAACACCGTCCTTCATGGGGTCATCGCCACCATCCACAACCGTCCATTCGTATCTTCCTTGCTGGTTCCATGTGACCAGGAGGGACTGGGGCTTGGACCCCCGGCTCTGCCACTCACTGGCTGCGCGCCCCGCCCTGGGGAAGATGGAAGCTCTGGCCACTTTCTCATCTGTTAAATGGGAAACGTTCCAGGCTTGGCACATTTCTGCTGGTGACAGGCCTGGCATGGAGTCAGCCTGTTTCTTTTCCCTCTTCGGATCGCCCGCCCGGCCTGACCCCTCCTCTGGGACGTTTCCCCGTGTGACTGATCTCAGCCCCTGCTGCGGCAGCCCGAGCCCGCCTGCGTCCCCCATCCCAGCCACCCCGGCCCCCTGCGTCCTTCTGTGCCAGCTGGGCCCTGACCCCCCCTCCTGGCTTCCCGCCCTGCCTCTGGCCTGGCGTCGGTGCAAACATTGCAGATTGCTGAGACCAGGAACAGGTCGTACTTGCCATTCATTCCAAGGAGTCACTTCTGTCTCCCTGGGATCAGCTGCATGGGGAGAAGGGGGTGACATCACCAGACTTCCCCAGTCTCTTCCAGAGGGGTCCTTTGCCCTGGGGACATGTCCCCCTCCAGCGGTGGGCCTGGAGCTGCTTCCTGTTAGAGTGGCCAAGATCTTGAGAGTTAGGCAGTGGGATCGCCATTTTTTTTCTTTTTTTTCGTGGGACAGCCCAGGGACCTCAGGTTGTGCGGCCAAAGTTAAAAAGCCACGAATTTTCTCTCTGGCACGGCCACTCCCAATGCACAAACATACCCCTAAGATTCCTGGGGAGGAGACGGTCACAGAGCCTTGTGTGGGTCCTGACCCTTGAATCTGGGAGGGGTTGGAGGTTCATCCAGGAGGGGCGTGGATTTCACGGAAGGATAGGGCTTTGGGCTGTGCCTCCTTGGTTCCTGCTACCTGTTGGCCCCCAGTTCCCTTTTAAGGGATGACATCTCCCCAGTGCGTTTGATGTGGATGGGAGAATGGTCTTGTAGGCCACCCTCCAGCAGGGAAGTCTGGGAAGCAAGCCCTTCTCTCCCTGTCCTGGGCCACTCACGGAAGGGGGTGTGACCTAGCCCTGGCTCGAAGGCCCTCACCGGGGGTGGTATCTGTAGTGACTAAAGCAGGAAGGAAGATCAGCGGGGCAGATGGACTCATCCGCGAGGCAGTGATTGTACTTCCTGCTTTCCCAGCCCTCTGGCGCAGTTCTGGTCTCCCGCTACGCCACCCCCAATTCCCAGATCCCCTCATCACCTGCCACTGCATTCTTTGTTCCTTTATTTTTTTTTTTTTTAAGATTCATTTATTTTTGAGAGACACAGAGTGCCAGCGGGGAAGGACAGAGAGAGAGGGGGACAGAGGATCCGCAGCGGGCTCTGTGCTGACGGGCTGACAGCAGAGAGCCTGATGCAGGGCTCGAACTCACGAGCCCCGTGAGATCATGACCTGAGCCGAAGTCAGGCGCTTAATCGACTGAGCCACCCAGGCTCCCCGAGAGTGTTTCTTTCTTACTAGTCAATCAATGGACTATATTTCCTCTAAAAGAGTGAATATTTTGCGCCTGAAGGACTTTCTCTACCTGAGACACGTCTGATGCTCCAAAGCACACCAGTGGCCAGTGGACTTTCTGGAAACGTGCATGGCCGTTCCATTTTGCCTGAGGAACATCTACAGCTAACACACTGTCCACATCCCAGGACAGGTCCCTGCGGAGCCTCTGGCTCAGCCTCGCCCTGGTCATCTGGATCTCAGGGGCACCTCCGTGGCAGAAGCTGAGGCACTCCACTCTGGAATGCCGTCACCCACACTTGTGAGGAATGAGGCTTGGGGACCATCGGGGGCCCGCAAAGGCCCGTGATTCATCCCACCATGTTCCTGATGATCTGTGATGAGACTATAACCCACACATTTCTCTCAATCTTTTATTTATTTATTTATTTATTTAGTTAGTTATTTTTGAGAGACAGAGAAAGTGAGAGAGAGAGAGAGAGAGAGAAAGTGCACAAGCAGGGGAGGAGCAGAGAGAGAGGGAGACACAGAATCCGAAGCTGGCTCCAGGCTCTGAGCTGTCAGCACAGAGCCGAACACGGGGCTCAAACCCAGGAAGAGAGAGATCATGACCTGAGCTCAAGTCGGAAGCTCAACCAACTGAGCCACCCAGGCGCCCCATCTCTCAATCTTTCTAAAAGTGTACAACTCAGGGGCTTTCAGGACTTTCGCAACGTTATGCAACCATTACCGCTATCTATTTCCAAAACGTTTTCATTACCTCAAACAGAAACTCCGTGCCCTTTAAGAGTAACTCCCCGTTCTATTGCTCCCAGGTCCCTCGTGACCATTTTCCTTTCTGTCTCTGTGAACTTTCCTGTTCTAGGTACGTTGGCTGAGTGGAAGCACACGAAATCTGTCCTCTTGTGTCTGGCTCTTTTCACTTAGCACAACATATCCAAGGTCATCCATGTTGCAGCATGTGTCAGTCCTTCCTTCCTTTGTAAGGCTGGATGATAGTCCGTTGTGTGTCGATACCAAGTTATCTTTATCTAGACATCTCTTGATGCATGTTTGGTTTGATTCCATCTTCTAGCTGTTAAGAAGGCTGCAATGAACATTGGTACACCAGTGGTTTTTATTATGCACTACATTAATACAGTGCATAACCTTCTAGAAGAGGTAGATGAGCATAACTGAGTTACTTTACATCAATCAGGAAAATACTTCCTTCCACCCAGGGGCACCTGGGTGGTTCGGCTGGTTAGGCGTCGAACTCTTGATTTCGGTTCAGGTCACGATCTCATGGTTTGTGAGTTCAAGCTCCACATCTGGGATTCTCTCTTTTCCTCTCTTTTACCCCACCCTGCTCACACACTCCCTCTCTCTCAAAATCAATAAATAGACATTAAAGAAAAAAAAAGGAAAATTCTTCCTTGGTTGATAGTCTCCAAACGCTTTGACACATAGTAGCGATTAACTCCAGAGATGTGCCTCTTTCCATCAAACTCCACTGATATGAAAATCTGGCAAGCCGTTTTTCCCTTTCCCCTGTTAGTGAACGTGTGGATGTGCGCAGTGGCTATGCCGGGGATGAGCAAGCACATGGCCATGACGCTGATCCAGGGTGGAATCTCAAACCACATCTCTCCTTGGTTGCCAAGGCCAAACCCTTCGTCACTGTGGTTTTGATTTGCATTTCCCTAACGAATGATGCTGAACATCTTTTCATGTGCTTATTGACCACTTGTATATCTTCTTTGGAGCAATGTCTATTTAGGTCCTTTGTGCCCTTTTAAACTGAGCTTGTCTTTTTGTTGTTGATTTGCAGGAGTAGTTTATATATTCTGGATATTAAATCTTTATCACATATGTGATCTGTAAATATTTTCTCCCATTCTATAGATTGTCTTTCTACTTTTTTAATCACGTCCTTTGTGGGGTGCCCAGGTGCCTCAGTCAGTTGAGCGTCTGACTTCAGCTCAGGCCATGATCTCAAGGTTCGTGGGTTCAAGCCCTGTGTCAGTTTGAGCCCACGTTGGGCTCTGTGCTGATAGCTCAGAGCCTGGAGCCTGCTTCGGGTTCTGTCTCCCTCTCTCTGTCCCTCCCCTGCTCACTCTCTCTCTCTCTCTCTCTCTCTCTCTCAAAAAAAATAAATAAAACATTAAAAAAAAAATGTCCTGGCTCAGTCGGTGGAGACTGTGGCTCTTGACTAGGGTCGTGAGTTCAAGCCCCACATTGGGTGTAGGGATTGCTTAAAAATAAAATCTTTAAAAAAATAATGTCCTTTGATACACAAAAGTTTCATTTAAAAAAAATTTTTTTTAACGTTTATTTATTTTTGAGACAGAGAGAGACAGAGCATGAACGGGGGAGGGTCAGAGAGAGAGGGAGACACAGAATCGGAAGCAGGCTCCAGGCTCCGGGCCATCAGCCCAGAGCCCGACGCGGGGCTCGAACTCACGCAGAGTGAGATCGTGACCTGAGCTGAAGTCGGACACTCAGCTGACTGAGCCACCCAGGCGCCCCCACAAAAGTTTCATTTTGATGAGGTTCAGCCTAAGTATATTTTCCTTTTGTTGCTTATGCCTTTGTTGTCAAATCCACTAATCTGTTGCCAAATATGGCATTACGAAGGTTCACTTCTGTGTTTTCTTCTAAGGGTTTTGTGGTTTTGGCATCTATATTATGGCCACTGGTCCATTTTGAGTTACTTTTTGCACGTGGTGTAAGGGAGAGGTTCAACTTCATCCTTTTGTCTATGGAAATCTACTTGTCCCGCACCACTTACGGAGGGGATTGTATATTTTCCCCCTCGAATGGACTTGGCGTTCTTGTGAAACATCAATTGGCCGTAGATGCATGAATTTACTTCTGGACTCTCGGTTCTGTTCCGTTGATCCCCGTGTCTATTCTCATGCTGGTACCACACTGGGTTACTGTAGCTTTGTAGTAGTTACGAAATCAGGAAGTGCAAATTCTCTGACTTTGTTTTTCTATTTATTTATTTAAAGTATATTGGGGCGCCTGGGTGGCGCAGTCGGTTAAGCGTCCGACTTCAGCCAGGTCACGATCTCGCGGTCCGTGAGTTCGAGCCCCGCGTCGGGCTCTGGGCTGATGGCTCAGAGCCTGGAGCTTGTTTCTGATTCTGTGTCTCCCTCTCTCTCTGCCCCTCCCCCGTTCATGCTCTGTCTCTCTCTGTCCCAAAAATAAATAAACGTTGAAAAAAAAAATTAAAAAAAAAAAAATAAAGTATAAATGACACACAGTTATCTTATTAGTTTCAGGTGTGCATCATGGTGATTTGATGTTTGTATACACTGCGAAATGACTCCCACAATATGTCTAGTTTCCATCTGTCACCATATACGCTTATTATAATATTACTGGCGATATTCCCTATGCCGTACATTACATCCTCAGGACTTATAACTGAAAGCTTGTGCGCCTGGGTCCCTTTTACGTATTTTGCTCAGTTTCCTGCCCCTCCCCGCTGGGGTAACCACCAGTTTGTCTCCAACATCTATGAGTCTGTTTCTGGTTTGTTTCATTGGTACCTCTGTTTTGGTTTTTAGATTCCGCGTACAAGTGAAATCACACACTATTTGTCTTTCTCTGTCTGACTTATTTCGCATAGCATAATACCTTCTCGGTCCATCCATGTCATTGCAAATGGCAAGATTTCATTCTTTTTTATAGCCAAGCAATAGTCCATAGAGGTATCATCTTCTTTATCTTCCTTATCCATTCATCTCTCCATGGACACTTGGGCTGTTCTATACCTTGGCTACAAATAATGCAGCTTTGTTTTTCTTTCTCAAGATTGTTTCGAATATATGGGGCCCTTTGGGATTCCACACGAATTTTGAGAATAGATTCCTTCATTTCTACAAAAAAAAAAAAAAAAAGAAAGAAAGAAAGAGCTGTTGAAATTTTGATAGGGACTGCATTGAATCTGTAGATTGCTTTGGATAATATTGGCATTTTCACAACATTAAGTCTTCCTACCCTTGAACACAGGATGCCTTTCCATTTATTTAGGGCTCCTTTAATTCCTTTCAGCAATCTCCAAAACTTTCTTCAGCCTATTTGTGTCTGTGACTCACATAACCTCTCAGGATAATGAGGGCCATATGTTTCCCTTACCCACTACATAAATTAGTGTTAAAGCCAATAGAACATGTTGTCTCTCTCAATTTTTGCAGGCGTTCTTAATTTCAGTATTTTCGGTTTTGGTAAGCAAATCCCAGCGTGTGCCTTCATGATTTCCTTGATATTATATATACATATGCCCCCTGTCAGCCACCACTTTCACAGATAAAAACTCTCACTCTTGGGGTGCCTGGGTGGCTCAGTGGGTTAAGCTCCCGACTTCAGCTCAGGTCACGATCTCACAGTTCATGGGTTCAAACCCCACGTTGGGCTCTGTGCTGACAGCTCCGAGACCGGAACCTGCTTCAGATTCTGTGTTTCCCTCTCTCTCTGCCCTTTCCCTGCTTGAGCTCTGTCTCTCTCTCTTTCTCTCTCAAAAAACAAATAGACTTTAAAAAACAAAACAAAACAAAAACCTCTCACTCTTGGGGCACATGGGTGGCTCAGTTGGTTAAATGTCCAACTTCGGCTCGGGTCATGATCTCATGCTTTGTGAGTTCAAATCCCTCATTGGGATTTCTGCTGTCAGCACAGAGCCCACTTTGGATCCTCAGTCTCCCTCTTTCTCTGCCCCTCCCTTGTTTCTGCTTTCTCTCTCTCAAAAATAAATAAAACATTAAAAGAAAAAACCTCTGACTCTTTTTGGTATCCCCTTACACAGAGTTTTATCAGTTTTCCTTCTCCTAGTTCTGCTACATTTCCTATCCAATAAGCAAACATATTCAGCCAAGTTGTATACTGTTCAACCTGCTTTAACACCCGGGTGGGAGACACCCCAGTGTTCAGGGTATTAAAGAACAGACCCGCAATGTTGACCCTATGTCCAGGTGCCATGGCAAGAGGTACTGAAAACCCACGGCCTTGACCTCACAGAGGGAGGAGAGAGACCCAGTGAAGGAGAGGGGATTTCCAGCTGGTGGTTAGGGGAGACCCCATGGAAGAGGACCCATTTAAAGAAGGAGATTACAGGGGCGCCTGGGTGGCGCAGTCGGTTAAGCGTCCGACTTCAGCCAGGTCACCATCTCGCGGTCCGTGAGTTCGAGCCCCGCGTCAGGCTCTGGGCTGATGGCTCAGAGCCTGGAGCCTGTTTCCGATTCTGTGTCTCCCTCTCTCTCTGCCCCTCCCCTGTTCATGCTCTGTCTCTCTCTGTCCCAAAAATAAATAAACGTTGAAAAAAAAAATTTTTAAAGAAGGAGATTACAGTATGGGGTCCTTAGACTCACAATTAGTTGTGTGTCATCAGAAGATAGAGTTGGATTTTTATGAACGAGTTCCAGGAGGAATCTGAAACTTCTGAAAATGAATGCTGGGTTTGAGATGTATTCAGATATGTGCGTTTTATGGGGTGGAGGCAGGAATCCATGGCTCTCATTAGATTCTCAAAAATGTAGGTCAGGCTCAAGAAAGATCCTCCCAAATGAGGGGCTGATCAGAGGGCTCATTTCCCGCTTGTTGTTAGGAAGCTCAATGTGGATGTGGAGAAATATTATGTACACGGGCCAGAGGCTAATGCATTCAGAAGCTCTGAACCTAGATTCAAGGTGCCTTCGTTGTCCTAAAATTGTATATTTGTTTTATGTTTTTATTTTAGCACATTTTTTCCAGAAATGGTCACTTATCTGATTCTTAGAGGTTTTGATCCCAATAACGAAGCATGGGGGCCCTAGGAGGCAAGTCGTCTCAGTGAGGAGACACAAGATGTTGCTGCAGAGGGAGAGAGAGAGAGAGAGAGAGAGAGAGAGAGAGAGAGATGTTGCAAAGGAGGGAGACCCAGGGGGGACACAGAACAGGAGGCTTTAGATACCCTAGAACAATGCTGAGTCCCTGGGCTGCCGAAGGACCAGGGGAGGAAACCCTGAAATTGAGGAAGGGAGAGAAGAAAAAGAACTCAAACTGGGGAGCTTCAGAGTCGACTTTCAAAGCTCAGTGCAAAAGCTTACTTCTGGAGGGCCTGGCCTGATTTCCCAGCCTTGTCCACGTCACCCGTCCCTGAGCCACAAGCCTCTTGCTCTCCCTCCAGACCAGGCCCTCTCCAGAGCTTCCAGGGAGTCTGCTGAGCCTGGCACACACCAGACGCCTGGGCTCCCTACCCTTCCCCAAAAGGCGGCCCCCCTCATTCTCAGAAAGTGACCTTCTGGAAGACTGGGCCTCCCCATCCGTCACACGGACCTGGTGATCATACTGACAGTCCCCTCGGGTGTATTCAAAAGATAAGCTGTGCCGAATGTGCTTTCTCTCCTAACTGGTCACGATGACACACAGACAGAGGTCCCCGGAACTTGGGTGGCCCTGGCCTTCCAGATGCACCAGCGCCTGTTGCCCTCAGTTCAGCTTCGCCATGGATCCTGGGAGGGCAGGCTTCCCATTCGCTCACCCTGTGGGCTGTTTGTTTCCGAAGCGGGGAGCAGGAGCGTCGGCAAAGCAGGATCACGGGAAGGGCCGAGAGCGGGCACAGAACAATTGGTGAGGTTCCTGGCCCAGACTTCCCTTTTGGCACCGTCCCAAGTGACCCTGGTGCCGGCGGCAGGAGCAGACGCAAGCGTGGGGGTGCTCAGCGCCTGAACAGAGGGTCTTTCTTGGGCAGAAGAGGGCCCCGGGCAGCACACGGACCCTGGCCAGGGACTCAAGAGGGACACACAGCTGCCTCTCCTTTTCCAGACCAGCCTGGGCCTCTGCTGCCCAAAGAGACAACTGTTTCCATCTCGACCCACTTGATCGGAGACCCCGGTGGTCCCCACCCGACAAGACGCGTGCCACCGGAATCTTGCGATAAACACGTCATTGTGTTTTCTCGTGCACGAGTCGGCCTTCTGTCTTTCTTCTGCTCTTCCGTGGTGGCATCTGTTGGCTGCTGAGTCACGCAGCAGGTGACGTGCGGCCCACTCCATATGTGTGAGCTCTGTGGCCATTTGCAGCCTGTGGTTCCCCCGTGAGTCAGTAGAATTGGGACATCACTGAGCAGATGTTACGGAGGTAACACGACGGTCACAGGGTGTGTGCCAGGGATGAGTTTTGAATCTTTGAAGGGGAGAACTACACTCAAGTCTATTTTGAATGAGCTGAGTCACGGCCGCTTCAAGGACAACGCTCAGCTGCAGCCACCAACGGCAAACCCAAACCCTGGGGCCTTTTGGCGAAGATTCAGAAGTTTCTATAAAATGATGCCGTTTCGAGGAGAACTGAAACGTTTTTTTTGTTTGTTTTTCTGATGACGACGTGGACGTGTCTGTAAAACTTTATAAACGAAAACGTAAAACAATTACTTTCTTACTCGTGCTTAAGTAACAGACGGCAGGGCATCTATTTAAAACTTTAAATCAAGTTCCAAATTTATAGTTTTTTTTTTGTTTGTTTTTTTGTGGTTTTTTTTTTTTTACAAACTCAGTACAGAAGGAGGAGGGTACAGGAGAATGGGGAAGACCCAGGGTAAGAGATTTTATAATTCGCTCAAAATGTGAGCAAGGCATCGATTCCTTCGCCGTTTACAAGTCACGCTTGCAATTTGGTCCTTCGGTTGGTTGGTTTTGGGTAGAAAACTCCTTCTGAAAACTCAGAAGGAGATGCCTTCGATCAGGCATCTTTTAAGATGCCTTTCTGCTCCCTGAAGCGGCTTTGCATCTTTGGGATGGGTCTCAGCCATGCTGAGTCCTCTCGAGTCCTGGGCAGCTGGCTGGGCTGTGTAGACAGCTGTGTAGACAGTGAGGGCTCTGTGGAGGCTGTTGGTATGATTTACCCCGGTGCAGGGGGCTGACTCACAGCCCCCGGGGGATGTGAGTTTGGGGTGGAAGGTGGGCTTACTTCAAGTTGTGCAGACTGAGCTCCCCCCACACCCATTCAATGCCCAGATGGGAGGTCCCACTCGGGGACCAAGACGCTCAGAATCCTGGGGGGCCCCTGGGGGAGCACCTTTGAGTTCCACTGGCGGCTGGAGAAGTTGAGTAGCAGAGAAGCCAGGCGGAATCCTCACGGTGGGGTCCTCGCTGCAACCTTCAGGGTGCAGCCCCGAGATGCGGCCCCCTCCTTTCTGATTCATGGGACAGACAGTCTTTGAACCCTCTGTCTCCCAGACACTTAACTCACCCTTCGATCGGCTGATATTTCTCTCCCCTCTTCCCCACAAGCTTGTCTTCCTTCACTCTGCCAGCATGGCAGCTTGGAGCCTCCTAGACCACCAGTATCATGGAAGTCAGCTCCTTGAGGCCCACTTGGCCAACTTCCCATGGGCTCCCTGGTGGTCAGGATTTACTTCGTGAGGCCTGAAGCCAGACAGCAGCGAAGGCAGAACTCCTAATCACGGCCTTGGCTTTGCCTCTTACCCTGATCTATGCCTCATTCACCTCTGTCCTATTCTCTATCCTCCCAGATTTTTTTTTTTTTTTTTTGACGTGTATCTATTTTTGTAGAGACAGACAGAGCGTGAGCAGGGGAGGGGCAGAGAAAGAGAGGGAGACACAGAATCTGAAGCAGGCTCCAGGCTCTGAGCTGTCAGCCCAGAGCCTGACGTGGGGCTCGAACTCATGAACTACGAGATCGTGACCTGAAGTCAGATACTTCGCCCACTGAGCCACCCAGACGCCCCCATCCTCCCAGATTTCTTTTGGCCTCGCCCTCCCTCCCCTCCTTTCCCCCTGTTTCCCTCTCTTTCTTGCCCCAGAACATGAAGAGAACCAGGGAGCAAGCCCCCACATTCCCGGCCCCCCCTTTACTGTTGTCCCTCAGGGTAGACGCCAGACTTTTCACCGAGGCAGGATATGACAGTGAGGTGATGTGGTACATGGTCTTTGTCACAGCCCCTGGCCTCCACCTCAAATCCCTGGGGACATCTTTCAGCTCCCTCCCTCCTTCTGAGCAACATCCTGTGATCAACCTTCCAACCCTTGGACCAGCATGGCATCCCAGCCCCCCCTGCCATGTGCATGACTGGAATTTCCAAGGCCCTTCAGACTCGGTGGCCTCCCTCCCAGCACAAGGATGTTCCCCTGGAGCATTCTGTCACATAAATTCTTCCAAGAATTTGTGGCCAGGAAAAAAAAAAATTCCCTGAAGAATATTTTCTTTTATTAGACAATAAGAGCTGCATACCACACTGTTTTCCTTTTTTTTTTTTTTTTCTTTCCCTTTCCTTACCAGGAAGTTAAGAGCTACACTTGTACAGATTACTAAGGCAATCATCAGCCCTCTTTCTGTCCCCTTTACAGCTACTTGTCTGGGGTATTCTGGGTGTGTACCCCTGTGTGGTCATCATGAATGGGGTGCAAACCCTGCTAACCGTCCAGGAAGGCTGTCCGGGCAGCCCTGTGGTCTTGACATGCTGCCCTCACCCTGCCCCCACCCCCCACCCACCACCTTGTTGGGCCCCGGGGTCTCTCCCAGCAGTCACATCCACTGCAGAGTCCGCTCTGAGTATTGGATTTGGGGTCCTGCAATCCCCAGGCTCCGGCTTAGGGGTCACAGTGCCACCCAGATCAATCCCTGCCCCCCTTCACTTCACGAAATGGAGCTTCCCGAAGAAAAAGAAGGCATTTTGCCTGGATGAGGATCCCTTGAAGCCTGGGGAGGCTCCTGGCCTGGGGCCCAGGTCTTCCCCTCTGCTGTCGGTCCCCATTTTGCACCCCGTCTGGGGCAACCCGAGGGAGAAGGTGAGGAAGAGGGAATTTCGGTCTTGCAGGTGGAGGAAAGGGATCGTGGCAATGAGAGAGGCCCCCAAAGGTGAAACCACGCCAGCAGGTACAACCGTCCCTGGAGGAGGTTCTGACTCCATTCTGGGGTGGGACTTCATCCCAGCCGGTCAAGGTGGGGTTTGCAAGGCATGTGGACACGTTCCCCTCACCAGGCCCCCAGGGTTTGGAGGTATTTCTGCGACTTCCTTCTGTCTTCCCAGGCTTCGAAACAGAACAATAAGCAAGGCGAAAACTTGCAGTCAGCAGGGAACTATTTCTTTGAGTTTGGCGGCTGAGCCCTTCACCAAGCCCCACTGCGGACCGAGGGCTCTTTTGTCCTTGGGGAGAAAGGCTGTTCCCCGTAAGCTTGGATTATTATATCCAGCAGGACTGGGTACAGTTATGGTGGAAATTTCACCTTAAATGATAACTTGCGCCCTGACGTTAAACCACCCTATCTTTTCTCCCATAGGCACACCCCAAGGGAGACAGAGACGTGAAAATCATCTGAAAGCCAGTGTGAGGCTGGCGTTGGAGCCACTAACACAGCTAGAACAGGGCTGCACCGTTGACAACCTGCCCCTGTGGTTTCCAGTAGCCCCATCAAGCACGGGAGTAGGGGGACAGACACCAAGGTGTCCGGGGCCCTCAGACCTCACGCCATCTCACTGGTTTGTTGGGTGAGAGTGTGAGTTGAGCAGAGCCATCCTTTATCCCAGACTTGGCATCAGACCTGGGATTAAAGCCTCCATTGTCTGTAGTCCTGGGTCTCTGCCCCACCACCTGCCAATCGGTCCCCCGCCAGCTGTGCAGAAAGACAGGCTCTGTGTCAGGTCACCAAATGGGCCAGGCACCTGAAATGGCCTAATAAATAAGCCCGGGTGTTGAGGTTTGTGGGCACACATTTGCCGAGCATGCTGGCGCTCTCCGCCTGGGAGCTGATGGGGTACCCCGTGCCCCCCTGCCCCGTCCCAGTCCCTGGATCCTGTCAGTGGGGGGAGAGATTTGAAAGCTGCAAGAGGCGATGAGTCCCCTGTAGGCCATCACCATGCCCAAGAGAGAACTCCTTGCCCAGGGGAAGGGCTGAGAAGTGGCTTATGCCCCTTCTTGGCTTGTCTGCCTTTCCGGAGACCCTTCTGCCCTAAATTGAGACCAGAGTTTGGGATGAGGACCACCTCCTCTGGGCTAGCTTCTGCCCCTGTTCCTTTGGTCCCTACCCCTGAAATGCTTTCAGATCCTTGCAGAGGCCTGGTCTCCCTTGCTCTGGCCCTGTGCTCAAGCTGGGACTTCCACCTTGGCCTATGTGTTAGTCAGGGATCTCCAGAGAAACGGAACGAAAAGGATGTGTCCGAGAGGATATTTATTATCATAGGACTTGGTATAAGTCCCGATCTGACTTCGAAAGACCAGGAACCATGAGTGGTGTCTGAGGGCAAGAGAAGAGGGACGTCAGCTCAAGCAGAGAGAGAATGAAGTCACCCTTCTTCTGCTTTTCTTTCTACCTGGGTGCCCATTGGGCGGGTGGGGGCGGGTGGGTGATGCCTGGACACACTGGGGAGGGCCATCTGCTCTACTCAGTCTACAAGTGCAAATGCTAACATCTTCCAGAAAGACCCTGACAGACACACCCAGACATAATGCTTGCACCAGCTCTCTGGGCATCCCTTAGCTAGCCAACTTGCCCAAATTAACCATCCTGGTCTGTCTACTTTGTCTTTCCCATCCCGGTCTGGGGATTCTCCTGGCCCTCCAAGACTGGGTTGGGGCCTCTTCCGTGCTCCCATGGCCCCTGTCCTCCTGCTGGTCCCATCACTGCATGATGGTATTCCTCTTATGGGTCTTCCTTGGGGAAAAACAGGGTCAGTCTGAGTCACTGATATAACCACAGTGCCCCTCACACAGTCTGGCAATAGCAGACTCCTCAGAATACTCAATGCATGAAAATACCCTGGGTTTACTGGATTTGAGCCTCTGACTGGACAGAACTAACAGTTCAGGTCAGAGCAGTTGGCAGGCAGGGTCCCGTACCGTGTGGAGTACGGGTCCTCCAAATCCAGGGACCCGGCCAGTTCTAACACTTGGGACACTTGGGGAGGGGGGAAGGAGAGGGTCTGTTTCAGTGGGACCGCTCAAGTTTTAGGAAAGCTATAAACAGGTGGACTGGCTGTGATGGGCTCTTTCATTTCTCCAGGTTGGAGGTGCCTAGGTCAGAACACGCAGATGGCCCCCACTCCGCCATCTCCACGAGGCAAAATTATCTGGGCAGCCCCTGCTCCGTCATCCGCACAAAGGCAGAGCCCCCAGTCACGCCCGATGCTGGGGTCTCTACGAACCTCCGGGGTTTGGCTCACTCTGGTTCCCAGCACCCAGTGCAATCCCTGACCCAGGGTAGCTGCTTAACAATTGGTGGTTGAGTGACTGAAAGAAGAAGAGAGTGAGTTCATGGACAAAGAGATCTTTTCTTGGAGAACTGATAATGTAGCCCCAGCGGTGTCTCTGGAGACCTTTGCGTTCAAATTAGAAAAAACAAGCAAACAAACAAACCCCAAACTCCCCTTTAATATATTTAAAGGTGACTTCCCACCGGGAGTATCCCCTCTCCCCCATGAGGACATGGGAGCGTTGAACGGGATCTTCGCTTACGTGCCCATCAGGATGAGAAGGGTCCAAATGACGGGGCACTTACCACCTCACAATGAGAATGAACCGCATCCACAGATGGCCACAAAGATAGAGCTGAACACCATGGAGGAAGGAAAGCAAATAGCCCAATGACTCCATTCACCGCTAATGTGTAAAGCCCAGTAAACGGTGGGGCTAGGGGAGGTGAGGTCAAGCTGCATCTTCTTTAAAAAGATCTGGGGGCACCTGGGCGGCTCAGTCGGTTAAGTGTCCGACTTCGGCTCGGGTCATGATCTCACAGTCCGTGAGTTCGAGCCCCGCGTTGGGCTCTGTGCTGACCGCTCAGAGCCTGGAGCCTGTTTCAGATTCTGTGTCTCCCTCTCTCTCTGATCCTCCCCTGTTCATGCTCTGTCTCTCTCTGTCTCAAAAATAAATAAACGTTAAAAAAAAAATTAAAAAAAAAAAAAAAGATCTGGGGGCACCTGGGCGGCTCAGTCGGTTCAACGTTGGGCTACGGCTCAGGTCACGATCTCGCGGTTCGTGGGTTCGAGCCCTGCATCAGGCTCATTGCTGCCCGTGTGCAGAGCCCTCTTCAGATCCTCTGTCCCACTCTCTCTGCCCCTCCCCTCTCTCAAAAAATAATAAAAACATTAAAAAATAAAAAATAAAGTAAAAAGAGCCGAAGCCACTTACAGAAAATGTTACCATTCACGAAGTATTAAGCAGTGTCACCATTATTGGGTGTATGTTATGTCACTCTCCGGAGCTTTTTTGGAAGAAGCAATGTTTGCCCTTTCTCAGAAATAATTTAGGAACCAAGCGGTTACTTCACTTAGCATTTGCTGTAGACCCTAGAAGAATGATTTAGAGTTACTTTACCAAGATGGTATAGAAATCGTACTTGGGAAAAAAAGATTCTTCTTTGAATTCACTTCTCCCAGCTTCCTAACTCCCCAGTTCAGCCTCCTTTGCCCCAGGCTGCCCCCCTAACCAATGCAGGTTGGTGTCTCCCACCTCCCTTCCTCCTCGCCTTCTGGTGCCGTCTTCCTCAGACATCTGAGCACCCCCCCTCACCACCACCCCCACTCCATGTCCAGATATCAAGCGAATCTTTCACTTAATGACAGTGAGTGAGGTGTCTACGCAGCACAACGTCATGGATCTCAAACCTCAAGCAGCACTGGAATCACCAGAAGCTTATTCAAGTGGATTCGCAGGCCCTACCCCCCCAGAGCTTCTGATTCAGTAGGTCTGGGATGCAACTCGAGGATCTGCATTTCTCCCAAGTTCTCAGGTGATGCTGAGACCACTAGCCCAGAGGTCACACTCTGAGAAGCACTCTACTGGAGAATGCTGGAGCATCATCACACCTGTGCCTTACACACACACCCGCGAGAGTGAATGGCACATCTCCTGCGAGCCCGGCCTCTCGCTTCCCGGTGCCCTCCGCCCGTCCCCAAATGTCATCGTTGCCACAATCGCTGGCGTTCATTTTCATCTTCATCCCTCTCAGCATAGAACAAACGTTTTTAAACTTTTTTTTTAAGCATTTATTTACTATTTTTGAGAGACAGAGAGAGACAGGGCGTGAGCGGGGGAGGGGCAGAGAGAGAGAGGGAGACGCAGAATCCGTGCTGAGCCATCAACCCAGAGCCCGACACAGGGCTCGAACCCACCAACCGTGAGATCATGACCTGAGTTGGAGTCGGACGTTTAACCGACCGAGCCGCCCCAGGCGCCCTTCAGCATAGCACAAATTTCATCATGTTTGTTTCCATTTGGTCTGGACCCAGCAAGCCAACTTTTGACCGGAAGAGAACATTCAAAATTAAATAAGCATTATCGCGTGAAGAATGAAGAGAAGAGCAGGAACATGAAAACGCCTAAGAGGTGATAAGAAACGAAGGAAGAAAAGCAACGAGGATCAAGAAATAAGAAGGAAGTCGATATTTTCCATGCCTACTGCTGTGAGGTGACTCGGGAGCTAGCTAGATGTCCTGCTTCTCAGCCAGCAGAGAAAGAACAGCGGGGCCATTGTTCACGCCTGTAATAATCATCTCTAACAACAGAAAAATCATCGGCGTTGGAGAGGATAATTTATGACTGGCAGGAATTCTCCCTTTTGAGTCTGTTGTCACCCTCTCTTGAGAGGCCTTCAGATGTCCCCAGGGACTGTCCACACTGTCCTGGAAGCCCACACCTCCTAACGGAGGCGCCAGAGCCATCTGGGCCCCCAGGGCCTGTCCCCGGAGGACACCCCTGGGAAGCAGGATGACAAAGTGAGTAGACATTTCCCTCTCGGGGGCCTTCGGGCCTAAACACGTCCATCCTTTTTTTTTTTTTTTTTTTTTTTAAATGTACGCTCAGTTTTTTTTTTTGTTTTTTAACGTTTATTTATTTTTGGGACAGAGAGAGACAGAGCATGAACGGGGGAGGGGCAGAGAGAGAGAGGGAGACACAGAATCGGAAACAGGCTCCAGGCTCTGAGCCATCAGCCCAGAGCCCGACGCGGGGCTCGAACTCACGGACCGCGAGATCGTGACCTGGCGGAAGTCGGAGGCTTAACCGACTGCGCAACCCAGGCGCCCCACCACGTCCATCCTTAAGTCAGGAAATGAATCTGTGGCAAACAGGACAAGGGTGTGTGGGGGGAGTTGGGTGGGGAGCCTCGGGCCTTCACAGACGTCAGAGCTGAGACCGGGGGGAGGAGCCAGCTGTTCTAGGACCTCCAACCCCCCTCCCCGCCACGGGCGTGGGCGTCACCCGAGTCCACCTACCACAGATTCTCATGTAATAGGCCTGGAATGGAGTCTGGCTGACAAAAACTCCCCCAGCTGGTTGCACAGGGCAGGCTGCGGCCTCGAGGACCTAGAGGCAAGTTCAGACCACCACTCTCCTTCTGCAGGAGAGGAGACTGAGCTTCAGAGAAGCTGAGCCACTTGCCCAAGGTCACGGTGTAAGTGACTTCGCGGAAGACGGATGATGCGAAGTCCCGTCTCCATCCACCTGTTCTCACGTGGGGAGAAAAGTCTTCTCGTTTCTGAGGTGAGAACCAGCTGACTCTTCTCTCCCTACCAGTTTTCAGGGTCATCTATCCGGTGGGGCTCTGTCCACACACTGCTGAAATGAGCCTGGAAGGTTCCTATCCTGACAAACAGGCTCCTGGGAGGCCTGATGGCTCCAGGCTACTAACACTCCACAGGGGACCTGTACCTGTGTTTGCCCTGTGGTAGCGTGCAGGCCATGAACCTCCTCTCGTTGTTTCTGTACTCCCAAGGAGGGAGCTTGTCATGTCGGATTGGGGCACAGCGGGTGTGAAATACGGTGCCCACAGAGGGGCGTCAGCTAGACTAAAAAATGAATCAGTAACAGAAAAACATTGCGGGGCATCTGCAGTTTACTGAGTGTCCGCCCTGTCAGGCACTGAGTCTGCAGCAACCGGACATCTCATGAAAACCCTCCGGCAGGCAGCCCACCCGGCGGACGTGGAAATGAACCAGCGCAGGCTCCGCTGGGAGGGGTGGTGCGTGTGACGAGGCGGGGAGGCTGGAGCTAGAAGGCCGGGCCTCGGCTGCACTTGATTTGCTGAATGTGCTGACCCAGAGCTGGGCCGGAGCAGGCTGGGGTGACTCCCTAGGTGTCAGGGAATGAGGCAGACCTTCTAAGAGTGGCGGGCCCCATTTTCGTCGTTTTGCAGGCTGACCCTCCCATCTTAGAAAAGCGCAGGATGAGGTGACTTGGCACACTGCCAGAGGACAGCTGGGGTGTCTCCTGCCCACTCGGAGCTACCCCAGCAACTGGGAAGGAAAGGAGACCAACTGGAAAGGCTGGGATGCCAGCCGGTCGAGGCCTTGGTTTTCTCATGTCTACACAGGCGTCGTGGCAGGGATCGGATGCGATCGCGGGCGTCAGGTTCCTGGGATGGCGCTCAGCACGTTGCAAGGGCTCCGTGGACGTTCGATGCTGCCCGTGGTGCTGGTTTTGTGATGAGTCCGGAAACGGCTTCTCCGACCCGTACTCTCTTGTTGAAAAAGCACACGAAACCCTCGAAGCAAACACAAATGTAGCAGATGAAAGCATGCAGCGTAACATGGTCCCCAGGCCAGCTTCTCCTCCGCACGAATGAGTTTGTCACATCTTTGTCCTGCGCAGTCTCCACTGGAGCCTTTACAGAAGGGCCCCGGGGACCTAGAGGGAAAGCGCTTACTCTGCTTTAATTAGGATTAATAAGCCCGGTGCTCTGCGTAGGTTGTGACAGAAGTGTCCAGTTCATTCGTCATCCATTCATTCATTCATCCACTCATTCATTCATTCATACATCCATCCATCCACTCATCCATCCATTCATCCACTCACTCATTCATCCATTCACCCACTCATTCATTCATTCATCCATTCACCCATCCATCCATCCATCCATTCACCCATCCATCCATCCATCCACTCATCCACTCATTCATTCATTCATCCACTCACTCATTCATCCATCCATCCGTTCATCCACTCATTCATTCGTTCATCCATTCATTCATCCATCCACTCATTCATTCATTCATACACTCATCCATTCATTCATCCACTCATCCGTTCATTTATTCATCCATCCATCCATCCACTTATTCATTCATTCATCCACTCATATCCACTCGTCCACTCATTCATTCATTCATTCATCCACTCATTCATTCATCCACTTATTCATTCATCCATCCATCCATTCATCCACTCATCCATTCATTCATTCATTCATCCATCCATTCATTCATTCATCCATCCATTCATTCATTCATCCATCCATTCATTCATCCACTCATCCATTCATTCATCCATCCATCCATCCATCCACTCATCCACTCATCCATTCATTCATTCATCCACTCATTCATCCACTCGTCCACTCATTCATTCATTCATTCATCCACTCATTCATTCATCCACTTATTCATTCATCCATCCATCCATCCATCCATCCACTCATCCACTCATCCACTCATCCATTCATTCATTCATCCACTCATTCATCCACTCGTCCATTCATTCATTCATTCATTCATGCACTTATTCATTCATCCACTTATTCATTCATTCATCAGTTACCTACTCAACACCTGCCCATATCAAGTACTGCTTCAGGGGCTAGAATGCTGTGCCATCAAGACAAAGAAAGAACCGGCATGCTAGTGAGGGGGACAGATCACAGAGAAGGAACCTGCAGAAGCACTGACGAAAATCAGAGTGCAAGGCGACGGGATTGTGTGGGGCAAGAGGCCTGTCTGAGGAGTGACCCCAGAGACCCGAGGGGTCGGAGGACCATGGCACCTGGCTGAACACTCCAGGCTAAGAGAGAAGCCAGAATGAGGCTCTGAGGTGGGAGCCCCCTCACAGAGAGCACAGGTCGTGGTAGTCAGCTAACCATATTTAACATGGGCAGTCTGGAAGCTGCACATGCTGTCCCAGAGCTCTTGGGTGAGCAGACTCTTGTCACACTCACGGGGAGACACAGAAAAGGAGGCTTTGTATAAAACGTGAGGAACCAGGGGCGCCTGGGTGGCTCTGTCAGTGAAGCGTCTGACTCTTGATTTTGGCTCAGGTCGTGGACTCACGGTTTTGTGAGTTGGAGTCTCGCATCTGGCTCTGCGTACTGACCTCGAGGATCCTGCTCGGATTCTCCCTCTCTCCCTCTCTGCCCCTCCCCCCACTCACACTCTGTCTCTCTCCAAAACAAAAACAAAAACAAAACCGTGCAGAACCACGTGAGCACAGCACATCTTAAATTGGGGCCACCCACTTTGCCAGTAAGGGGTCTGTCTCTCCGTCTCTCTCTCTTTGTTTTTTTTGAGAGAGAGAGAGAGAGAGGAACAGCACATGCATGTGCCAGAGCATGCTCAAGTTGGGGAGGGGGCAGAGAGAGAGGAAGAGACAATTCCAGGCAGGCTCCATACTGTCAGTGCAGAGCCCGATGCCCGATGCGGGGCTCAAACTCACGAACCAGGACATTGTGACCTGAGCCGAAGTCAGATGCTTAACTGACCGAGCCACCCAGGTGCCCCAGGACTCTGTCTTTTGGACAGAGGACCATATATTAAGCCAAAGGAATGGCTATCTAAGAGTGCACATGTCAGCCATCAACAGACAGAGCCCAGGAGGGAATGTTTTCCAAGGGGAAGATATTCCCAGCTCTCAGGGTACGGCAGGTTGCCTTTATCCCTTCCACAGGGGGGGCCCACCGGTTAGTGACTTTGGTTTGCCTTTGGTACCTCTCCACGCCCCGTCCAGGCTCCACTGATCAGATTCTCCCTTTGTTGTCTCTCTGTCTCTGGCGTCATGGCATGTGGTCATTAGCCCAACTGGTTGGTCATACTAAGAGCTGAGGGTTTCACCGAAGCCAGGAAGTGGTTAGCTTGGGCAACAGACAGGCTCTACCTCCATGACCAAGAGCCGTCTCAGCCTTTTGTATCCACTGAAGACACCCGAAGCGTGGCCCCTTGCCCTTTTGGGAGCGCGTCCGCCCTCACCACCTGCGGTGCCTCGACGTTGGGGCACTGTTCCAGTAGCTCGAACACTGTTCGTTGTCCTCGGCAATCTGACCAAGGGGCTTCTACCGTCATTCCTGCTTCCCAGCTAGAGAAACTGAGGCCCGGAGACGGTAAGTGGGGGAGGTGGAATTTGAACCCATGATGTGCATTTCCAGAGGCCGAGAATTTTACTCTTTGCTACACCCCTCTGCAAGCCCCCTCAAGCACTCGTGTTTTTCGGGGCTGGCCCTTCCACACGGCTGCCTCTGTCCTCCAGCTCACCCCAGATGAGGACGCCTGAGGGCCTTTTGCTTGTAGCAGGGGACAGAGACGGTTCCTGGCCCCTCCCATGGACGCATTTGGAACCTGACTTTGATGGTAGGAAGCAAAGAAAACGAATCAAGGGAAGGAGGTGACAGCTAATTTTGGCTCAACAACCCCTTGCTTTGTTCTCAGATCCCCGAGTGTGGGGTCACTGCCAGGTGTCCCAGGAGACCTGTGTTCTTACAGCTCAACTTGCAAATCCCTTTCCCTCCCCCAGACTTGGCCCTGTCTTTGGCACACCAGGGGGCTATGCTGGGTGTTCTCGAGGGTCCCCTTGCTCTAACATAACTTTAGCTACCTACGGAGGGAGAGAAGATGACAGGTTGCACACAAATGGTTTGTAAACAGTGTCCAACTGATGGGTGCCTGGGTGGCTCAGTCAGTTAAGAGTCTGACTCTTGGGGCGCCTGGGTGGCTCAGTTGGTTGAGCATCCGACTTCAGCTCAGGTCATAATCTCGCGGTCTGTGGGTTCAAGCCCCACGTCGGGCTCTGTGCTGACAGCTCGGAGCCTGGAGCCTGTTTCGGATTCTGTGTCTCCCTCTTTCTCTGACCCTCCCCTGTTCATGCTCTCTCTCTCTCTGTCTCAAAAATAAATAAACGTTAAAAAAAAAAAAAAAAGAGTCTGACTCTTGATTTCCACTCAGGTATGATCTCACGGTTTATGAGATTGAGCCCCAACGAAGTTCAGCTCCACACTAACAGCACGAGGCCTGCTTGAGATTCTTTCTCTCTCTCTCTCCCTGTCTCCCTGCCCCTCCCCTGCTTACGCTCTCTTTCGCAAAATAAGTAAATAAACTGAAAAAAAAATGTCCAGCTGGTTATACCAATACCTCTCATCCTACTGGTTGAAGGGAATGAGGGACTAGAAAGCTTAAAACATCTCAAAAGGAAATAAACCAGCTCTTTGGTGTTTAATGGCCCTATCGTTCAGCAGATGCATCTTCCAAATTAAAACCCGCTTCCTCATAAAAAAATACCAGGATGATTTTAGCCAAGTGTTTCAGCAAAGGTATCTGCAGTAACTCAGCAAGAGCTCTCTAGATGGTTTTAGACCGGAAATTCCCAAAGAATTCCGTCTCCAATTCTCTATGTCAGCATGGAATGAAAAGAATGGGTCACTGGTGAGGTCCACACTGACATGGCGGCCTGCCCTGATGTCAGTCATGGCGTCAGGTGAGCAGCTGGGAGGACCAGTGTGAGGGCGGGAGGACCAGAGTGGGGCATGACCAAACTCCCTGGGCTTAGAGAAGCGGATGGTCTGACAGGTGAGCAGGGCCTCTCTGCTGAATGGAAGGCTGGCCTGCCTTTGGATGGAAGATGTTAGGACATGTGGTGTAGACTGTCTACAAATAAGTCATCTGTGAACCCCATGACTTTTCTATCAGTTTGTGTGTTTATTGGTTCAGAGTGAGAAAACGGCATCTTGGTTTCCAAAGTTTTGGGGCATCATATAAAATACTCTTTGTGAAGCAACAAAGTTTTTGTGGCTGTGTTGACCTCTGCAAACTCCAACATAGTGTTTTAGGTCAACCCTTTGCCGAAGTAAGACATGCATGGAGAAAAGTGCACAAGTGATTTGCGTAAGAGCATGACGAATTTTCACAAAGGAACCAAATCTATGAAACCATGACCCGGTTGAGGACCAGGACACTGTTGAATCTTCATTATATTGTACACCTGAAACTAATATAACACTAGATGTTAATTATACTTCAGCAGAAAAAGAAGAGACAGATAACAACAACAGCGACAAAGAACAGTACATTACAAACACCCCAACAGCCCCTTTGTGCTTCTTCCCAGTCACATCCTCCAAATAACGACCATCTTGACTTGCATCCCCACCAAGTAGCTTTGTCTGTTCTTGACCTTCATGTCAATAGTATCATCCCGTGTGCCCTCTTGGTTGTCTGGCTCCCTACCCTGAACTTGAAGGTTTCAGTTCTGTGTTAGTTCGTGTTGTTTTAGATTGTTCAATTTCACCGCTAAGGACACCACATATATTTATCCATTCCACTGTTGATGGAACTCTGGGCTGTTTCTATCAACCTCGAAGATCGGGGCCTGGGTGGCTCAGTTGGTGAGGCGGCCGACTTTTGATTTCAGCTCAGGTCATGATCTCACTCTTCCTAATTGGAGCCCCTGCCCTGCTCAGGCTCTGCACTGACAGTGTGGAGCCTGCTTGGGACTTTCTCTCTCCTCTCTCTGCCCCTCCCCTCCTCGTGTTCGCGCTCCCCCACCTCTTCAAAATAAAGAAATAAACTTAAAAAAACCCTGCTAGTTATTTTACCAGTAAAAAAATGGGTTCATTCAGAAAAAGCAGAGAATCGCAATTCGGGACAAAGTAGCTTCAGAGCAAAAGCATAGGCAAGTCCAGAGATTGAAGGAGAGGAACGCTCTTTTACAGAGGAAAGGGAGAAGTTGGGAGGTCTGTTGTAAAAAAAAAAAAAAAAAAAAAAAAAAAAGTCCATTAAGGTCAACTGGGGGCTCAAATTATAGTGGTTTTTCATTGGCTGAGTTATTACAGTCTCTCACTGGCTGAGTGTCGCCAGGGGAGGAAGAAAATCTTCCTCCTTCTGGGATAGTAAAGTCGTAGCTAAAGTAGTACCACCTTGGGGCGCCTGGGTGGCTCAGTCGGTTAAGCGTCTGACTTCAGCTCAGGTCATGATCTCACACTTCATGGGTTCGAGTCCCACGTCAGGCTCTGTGCCGACAGCTCATGGAGCCTGTTTCAGATTCTGTGTCTCCTTCTCTCTCTGCCCCTCCCCCCTCTCATGCTCTCTGTCTCTCTCTCAAAAAATGAATAAACATTAAAAAAAATTTTTTGAGGTGTGGCTCTTTCTGCAATTGGCCAGGAGGGGTAGGGCATGAGAACTCCCACCTCTGGCCTCCCAACTCCATTTTAGTGTGGTTTCCTTTTAGAACTTTTCACGTCTCCAGACTTTGGCTCCTTAACTAGATAGTTCTGAAGGGTTTCGTACGTGTCTTCGGCACGCGCGTGTATGTATGTTTCAGTCTACATTGTTCAGGTGCAGTAAATCTTGCCCCAAATTTTCCACAGTGACTGCACCGGTTTACAGCCATGCTGGTCAGTGGATGGCGGTGGCAATGGCCACACACATCCTCTCCAGCACTTAGTGTTATTAGTCTGTTCATTTTCAGCCACTCTGGTGGGTATATAGTGGTGTTACCCTGTGAATGTCCTCTGCACTCCCCTGCTCATATTTACTGATAAATTGTATAGCCTCTTAGTGAGGTACCTGTGCCAGTCTTTTGCTCATTTTTTTTCTATTGGACTACTAATGGTTTTTGAAGATTTTTCATATATTCTGGACACGATTTTTTTTTTTTCAACGTTTATTTATTTTTGGGACAGAGAGAGACAGAGCATGAACGGGGGAGGGGCAGAGAGAGAGAGGGAGACACAGAATCGGAAACAGGCTCCAGGCTCTGAGCCATCAGCCCAGAGCCCGACGCGGGGCTCGAACTCACGGACCGCGAGATCGTGACCTGGCTGAAGTCGGACGCTTAACCGACTGCGCCACCCAGGCGCCCCATGGACACAATTTTTTTAAATCAAGTTTAAGATATGCAAATATTGTTTCTCTGTGGCTTGACTTTCACTCTCTTTTTAAGGTTTTAATTAATTAATTAATTTATTTATTTATTTATTAGAGAAAGAGAAAGAAAGAGAGAGAGGGAATCTCAAGCAGATTCCACAGTCAGTGTGGATCCTGACTCGGGGCTCAATCCCATGACCCTGGGATCGTGACCTGACCTGAAATCAAGACTCAGACGCTCAAACCACTGAGCTACCCAAGCACCCCAACCTTTTTAGTCTCTTCTTGGTGTCTTTTGATGAGCAAACTTCTTGGTTTTAATGAAGTCCAGTTTACTGATCTTTTCTCGTGTTCTTAGTGGTTTTTTTGTACTGTATTTGAGAAAATTTTTCGTGTCCAAGCTCATGAGATTATTCTCTGATGTTATCTTTTGGAAGTTTTATCATTTTACCTTTCATATTTAGATTACAATCTGCCTGATTTGATTTTTTAACCTTATTTATTTATTTATTTAGAGAGAGAGCACGACCAGGGGAGGGGCAGATAGAGAGGGAAAGAGAGATTTTCCCAAGCAGGCAATGTACGATCAGAGCAGAGCCCAATGTGGGGCTAGATCTCAGGAACCATGAGATCATGACCTGAGCTGAAACCATGAGTCAGATTCATAACTGACTGAGCCACCCAAGTGTCCTACCTGATTTAATGTTTGTGTCTGGTGTGAGGTAAGGTCAAGATTAATTTTTTTTTTCAATGAATATGCAGTCAACCCAGCAGAGTTTATGAAAAGACCATCCCTCCTATCTCATTGCATGGCAGTGTCTTTTAAAATCACAAATCAAGGTATTGAATATGAGTGGTCTGTTTTCTAGAACTTTCATTTCTGTTCCATGGGTCTATTTGTCTATGCTTACACAAATCTTACACTGTCTTATTTACTAAAGCTTCAGAATAAGTCTTGAAAATGTTCCTATTCAAGATTCTTTTGGTCTTTTAATTTTCCAAATAAATTATAGGATGAAGTTTATGCTAAAAATAAAACTAACAAAACTCTACTGGAATTTATATTGAAGTTGTGCTAGTTCTAGAGATCAGTTTGGAGAGAATTGACTTTAAAAGCATTAAGTCTTGGGGCACCTGGGTGGCTCAGTTGGTTGAGCACCCAACTCTTGATTTCAGCTCAGGTCATGATTCCAGTATCTTAGGATCAAGCCCCACATCAGGCTGCATGCTCAGCATGGAGTCTGCTTGAGATTCTCTCTCTCTCTCTCTCTCTCTCTCTCTTACTCTCTCCGCCCCTCTCCCCCACTCACACTCTCTCTCAAGTAAAAAAATTTAAAAATTAAAAAAAATTTTTTAGAGCATTAAGTTTTTCATTCTATAAATATTTGCTTAGGGTTTCTTTAATATCTTTCAACAATAATCTTATGGTTCTTAATTAAATTTCATCACATTTATTTCGCTAATTTTTTTTAAAAAATTATGTTTTATTTTTTATATTTAAGAGACAGAGCATGAGTGGGGGAGGGGCAGAGAGAGAGGGAAACATAGAACCTGAAGCAGGCTCGGACCCACGATGTGGGGCTCGAACCCACGAACTGTGAGATCATGACCTGAGCTGAAGTCAGATGCTTAACTGACTGAGCCACCCAGGTGCTCCTATTTTGCTATTTTCTTCAAACAAAATTTTTTTTAACGTTTATTTATTTTTGAGACAGAGACAGAGCATGAATGAGGGAGGGACAGAGAGAGAAGCAGGCTCCAGGCTCTAAGCCATCAGCCCAGAGCCCGACGCGGGGCTCGAACTCACGGACCGCGAGATCGTGACCTGAGTTGAAGTTGGACGCTTAACCGACTGAGCCACCCAGGAGCCCCTATTTTGCTATTTTCTAAAGACGTTTTTAAGAGCAGTTTTAGGTTCACAACAAAATGGAGAGGAAAGCAAAGATTTCCTATATACTCCTTCCCTCAACATTTGCATAGCCTCCCCCATAATCAACATCCCCAACCAGAATGATACATTTGTTACAGTTCAGAAACCTACATTGGCCCATCTTATCATCCAAAGTCCATGGTTTCCGTTACAGGTTACTCTTGATGGCATACATATTCAATGGGTTTGGAAAAATGTATAATGACCTGTATCTACCATTATAATATACAGAGTATTTTCACTGCCCTAAAAAAATCATCTGTGCCCCAACTATTCCCTATATTTTAGGTGCTTTTGTAAATGGTGTCATTTAAAATTTGTTATTTTCCAATTATTTGTCACTATTTAAAACCATTAGTTCTCTTAAGTTGATTAAGCAGCCCATCTGCATGTGGTCAAAGCTACTAATGTGTGAATCGAAGTCATCATTTACAGTAGAGAAATTTTTCTGTATGCTTTCTCTTTGTCACTCAGATTGGGTGACTTCTGTTGTTTTTTCCTCAATTTTATTGATTCTACCTTTTGTCGTATCCATTCTACCATTGAGCCTATCTGGTGAGTTTTTTATTTCAGTTATTATATTTCCTAGTGCTATAATTTCCATTTGGTTCCTTTTTTATAAGCTCCGTTTCTTGGCCAAGATTTTTTTCTCTTCTTTCATTTGTTTCAAGAGAATTTGCACTTCCTTTCTAAAGCATTTTTATGACAGCTGCTTCAAAGTCTTTGTCAGGTGCTTCTAGCACCTGGTTCATCTCAGAGTGGGTGTCACCTGATTGTCTTTTCTCATCTACGTTATTCTCCTGGTTCTTGATATGATGTGTATATTTGGACATCTTGCCTTTTATGTTAGGAGACTCTCTCAATCCGATTTGAATTTTTTTTTAAGCCAGCTCTCACCCTATTTAGGTTAACAAGCAGATCCTGGCCTGGGTTAGTGGGCTGTGGGTCCAATGGCAATTTAATTTCAGAGCGTTTGTCATATTATTACAGTCTCTTGGGGCTCCCACTGGTCCTCCCTGCTGCTACCTGAGGGGGCTGAAGGAAATTCCTCAGGCTGGTTCTCCCGGTGCCTCTAGATAAGGGGTCCTCTTGGGTCCATGGAGACAAAAAAGCTTCTTCCCAGGTGAGGTTGCTTGTTATGCTGTAACCCCCTTTTTTGGTATCATCTGGTCATTCCAGGTGTCCGTCAGTGAGAGAAGAGAATGTCAGGCCCACCAAAAAGAGGGAACCTCTGTTGGTTCTCCTCTGGAGCCCGGTTGGGCAGCAGGAAATGCCAAGCCTAGATCACCTTCTCCTGTTGGACAAGGGGGTAGTAAGACACCCCACTGCTGTGTTGTTCTTGCAGTACTAGGATCTCTAGCTTGTTTCCCTCTCTCTTTCCCCTTTCAGAGTTTTCCTTTGGTGACCTCTTGCAATATTTCCAGAGTTCATCATTGTACCTAGCTGGAGGAGGAAAGGGAGAAATGAGTTTATGTTATCTTGTCTGGACCAGAAGTCCTTTCAGTAGCTTTTGAATACAAAAACCATTCATTGACAGAATCAGCGATGATTCCATCTTGAATATAATTCATCAACCTAAATATAGCCAGGTTATAAAAAGGAAATCAATCACAGACTCTTAGAATTGGTGGGATCTTAGACTCTATTCCACTCTCCTTTACAAAAGAGACACTTTCTGTAGAGCACCCGGACAAATGGACAGCCCATTTCCAGCATACCATGGGATCAGGGAATTGTCCAACTAGCGGTTTCCCTGGGGCACTCTGGCCAGGGATATTCAGGAAAAATATTATGGATCCATCCATGATGGGAGAAAGAGGTGGAGTTGCCTGTTTTAATTTCTGTAACTAGTATATTTCAGGACAACGCATGAGCAGCCAGTAAAAATGAATGCAAATGACGGGTGGAAAGAATACACATGGAGATGAGAGAAAGCAAAGCTAGTGAACGTTTTAAACATACATTTTCACCCCCTCTCAACTAAAAAAAAAAAAAAAAAAAAGACAGAAACCTGCTGTTTAAAGCAGGAAATATTAGAAAACACCAGCTGAGAAACTGCCCACTTGGCATCTGTGAGCCCCAGCTGGCCCTCTGACCCTGCTCCTATTTTAAGTTCATGACGCACAGTCAAGCATTCCTTTGCTGCACCTGAAAGAATGACTTCAGCCCAGACTGAGCCCTTATTGGAAGTGACGGAGTTATTTTTAGACCTGGGCACGTAGTTTGCTTCAGCCTAATTGTTGGAACTTTCAAGGAAACGGGATGGGGGTGGGGGGAGGATGGCTCTCTCATTAACGTCCCACCTGGTGTTCCACCAAAGGGCACCTCATTTCTCAGACAGCTTGTTAGTTTGGAGCCAGTGGCCATTGCCAAGGATGACTCTTGGTTCCCCTCCTGCCTGTCACAAACGGCTCTCTGAGCCTCCCACACCAGATCGTACCCATCTTGCCAGTGGAAGTGAGCCCCCATGCCAAGCTGTTCTTGTCCTCACTAGCTTACTTTCTCTGGAAAGCATGAGAGCCCAGCCAGATTCTGGGTGTCTGAATTTGGATTCTATCCCTTACAAATTAAGTCTCTGGACACATTACTTCTTGGGGCCTTAGTTTCCCAAACTGCATAGACTAACAATTCATCGTTATAAGGATTAGGTAAAAGGTCGTAGGCAAAAAGCGATCTGTGTTGAGCAGGGAGTGCTCAACAAATTCTGGCCATTATTATTATTATTAATTATAATTATTATTATTATCAAGGGCTCAAAACGCTTTTATGCGTTGTTCCACTTGGTCTTAAGACCTCATAGGTCTTGACAAGAAACCTATGAGAGAGGGGTTATTGTCCCCACTTTATAAATGAGAGCAGTGAGGCTTAGAATGGTTGGGTGAGTCGACAAGTCACAGGACCACTAACAGGGGAATTCAGGACTCTTGGCTTCAGTGACCGTGCCTGGGGGCAGCTCAGCAGATGGCATCATCACATTCAGTAGCAGCCACAGTAGCAGGACGGGCAGCAAGTATAGAGTGATCAATTGCACACCGGCTCTCGTTGAATACTCACAACAGCTATAGGCTCTGGATTCTATCATCAAACCCCACTTCGGATGAGGGGCCCAAAGTTCAGAGAGATCAAGGAAGGTGTCCGGGGGCACACAGCTGAGAGTGGGGGAGTTGGGGTGTCCCCCTGGCCTACCATGCCCATGCTGTGCTCTCAGTCCCCCTGCTGCTGTCTACTGCGGCAAACCCTGAGAACAACTGCAAATACCTGCCTGATTGATGCAGCCCAGGCAAGGAGGACGAGCTATTTGTCCCAGAGTCCTCGGGATTTTCCATGCAGACAGTCATGCTGTTTGCAATCAGAGATAGTTTTACTGATTCTTTGATTTCTTTTTCCTGTCTTGTTACAGCAGTTAGAACTTCTTTTTTTTTTTAATTTTTTTTTTAAACGTTTATTCATTTTTGAGAGACAGAGAGAGACAGAGCGTGAGCAGGGAAGGGGCAGAGAGAGGGAGACACAGAATCTGAAGCTGACTCCAGGCTCCTCACAGAGCCCGACATGAACCGCGAGATCGTGACCTGAGCCGGAGTCAGACGCTCAACCGACTGAGCCACCCAGGCGCCCCTGCAGTGGTTAGAACTTCTAATACTGTGTCTAAGAGTAGTTAGAGCAGACATCTTCGCTTTGTTCTACATCTTTGTTCAGATCTTAGATGCATTTAATCTTTCACCATTAAATACAATGCTTGATGCAGGGTTCAGAAGATATTCTTTATGAGGCCGAAGAACTTCCTTGCTATTCCTAGTGCGTGGACAGGTTTTTTCATTATTAATGGTAATTGCATTTGGTAAATGATTTTTCTGCATCAGTTGATATGATCATATGATTTTTCTTCTTTAGCCTGTCACTATGGTGTATTACATTGATTGATTTTCAAATATTGAATCAGTATCGCATAGCTGGCATAAATGCTTCTTGGTCATAGTGTCTTACTATTTATATATACATCGTTGGATTTGATTAAATTTGGTTGATGATTTTTGCATCTAAGTTCATGAGAGATATTAGTCTTCAGGGTTTTTGGGGGGAGGGTACTGTCTTTAGTTGGTTTTGGTATCAGAGCAATGATGGCCTCATATATAGAAGTGGGAAGTGATTTATCCTTTCGTATGTCTGGAAGAGATTATATAGAAATAACATTAATTATTCTTTGAATCGTAAAATGTTCTAGTGAAGCCATCTGGGCCTAAAGATTTCTTTTGTGGAGCATTTAAATTGCACATTCAATTTCTTCAACAGTTAAAGAACTGAGTAGATCATCCAATTCATCTTGGCTAAGTTTTGGTAGTTTGTGGTGTTAGAGGAATCGTCTTATTTCTTCTAAGTTGTTGAATTTATGACCATAAAGTTGTTTGTAGTATTTTTTATTATCATTATAATGGTTGCAGAATTTATTGTGGTATCTCCTGCAATTCTGATATTGGGGATCGGGATCTGTGTCTCCTTTTTATCTTTGCCAATCTTGCTAGAAGTTACTAATTTTATTTTATTTTATTTTATTTTTCTGAAGAACCGTCTTGGCATTTCAATGGTTTTTTTCTATTTTCCAGCTTTCAATTTCATTGATTTCTGCTCCGTATTATCTCCTTTCCCTGTTTGCTTTGAATTTATTTTGCTCTTCTTTTCGTAAATTTTTTGATGTAGGAACTTAGATTAGTGATTTGAGATACTTTGTCTTCCAAGGCAGCTTTTAGTGCCATAAATTTCCCTTTCAACATTGCCTTAGCTGCCTCTCACAAACTTTAAAAATCATAGCACTGAATGAAAATGAAAATGAACATATTTTCATTTTCATTCAGTGCTATGATTTTTAAAGTTTCCTTTGAGATCACCTCCTTGACCCATGAATTATTTAGAAGTTTATTGTTTAGTTTTCAAGTATTTGGAAATTTTCCTGTTGACCTCCTGTTTTGATTTATAGTTTGATTCCATTGTGGTCAGACAACATACTCTATGATTTTAATTCTTTTGAATTTGTTAAGGTTCGCTTTACGATCTAGGATACAGTCTACCCTGATGAATGTTCCATGGGCCCTTTGAAAGGACAGATGTTCTGCGGTTGTTGACTGAGCATCCTATAAATGCCAGTCAGATCTTTGTAGTTGGTGGTGGTGGTCTAATTTTCTCTTTAGTGGTCCTAAAGTTTCTCAGCGGGGGTGGGAGTGGGGGCGGGGCTGGGAAGCTCCCAAAGGCAATTGCAGATTTGTCTAATTTTCTTTCAGCTTTCTTAGTTTTTGCTTCGATATTTTGAAACTGTTATTTGGTTCACAGGAGAGCTATTTTTTTCTTAGCGGAATAATCCTCTTTGCCCATGGTAGCTTCTTTGCTCTGCAGTCTATGTTGTCTGATGTTAACATAGCCATTCATGCTTTTGATTAATACTTGCTTGGTATATCTTTTCCCTTTCTCTTGCTTTCAGTCTCCTCGTGTCATTAAATTTGTAGTGAGTTTCTCATAAACAACATATAGTTGGGTCGCGTTTTGTAATCCACCCTGCCAATCTCTGTCTTTCAATTGGTGTATTGAGACCATTTCCATTCAAGGTATCTAGCGATCTATTAAGGCTAAGTCTGGCGTTGTATTATTTGTTTTCTGTTTGTTCCTTCTGTTTCTCATTCTTCTGTTCCTTTGTTCTTGTCTTTCTGTGGGTTGCCTGAACATTTCTTAGAGTTCCGTTTTGATTTAATTATATTTTTTAAGATATCACTTTGTATTGTTTTCTTATGTGATTATTATGTTAGGAGACTGTTGCTGGGCAACCCTTGGGAGCCAGGAAGTAGCTGCTGGGCCTGGGTCTCCTTACACTACTGGGTCAAGGCCAGGGAGACATGGGGCTTCACTGCTGCTGCTGTGGGTGGATCAGGCCACCCGCTGATGTCTCAGTTGTGGACCAGAGGCCAGAACTGCTTGGGGCTTTGCTGCTTCTGCTGCTGCTGCTTCTGCTGCTGCCGCCCCCACTGCCTACAGATGAGACTGTTTGCAAGGACCCTGGATTGTAGTGGGGGCTGGAACTTCTTACTGGGCCTCTGTTGGATTTTCCCTTTCCTGAACTTTGACCAGAGAGAGGAGGATATTCTTGGGTTTCGTTTTTTGTTGTTGTTTTCTTGTCTGTGCCTATTGGTGATTCCAGATTGCAAGCCCCTCCTGTGCCCAGATCAGGGTACATGGGAAATAAAAAGAAAATCCAGGGAACTCAGAAAGTTGCTTCTCAAGTCTTGAGGTTTCTTTCCAGTCCACCGTGTTTTGTTTTGTTTTGTTTTGTTTTGTTTTCCAACTTTCAGATTTCTTTTACCATTGTCTGTTGAATAGTTTTCAGGGAATTTAGTTGTATTCGGAGAAATGGAGTAGGGAAAAGTGATCCTATGGCATCTCGTTCCAGAACCAGAGGCAGGACAAGCCTATTTTCTAAATGTTTCAGACATACTTTCTTTCTCGGTTGATTTTCCAGAAACAGAAAAAAAATATTATCAATGGTGCTTCCTGTGGTCCAAGCTACACCCTCTTTCTCCTTCTTGGAAGGGATCGATTGCATTACTCAGTAGTCCCATTTCTCTGAGCCCGCTCTGTAGTCAACAGGATATTGAATTCCTTTTGAAAGCCGAAACAGGTAATCATTTCTTTCTTGGACCAAATGTTGATCAGTAGTGTTAATACTTGTCTGTAGCATGGAAAGTGGTTTTCTTTGAGTTCTTCCTTGCAGAAGTTTTCTTCTGGCGCTGAAAAGCTTTAACTACATTTATCTAGAAATGGATTTCCACGGCAAGAATGGAACTTTCTTCATGACGATTGTTTAGCTGCACAGGCAAAGACTTCTTATATCTGTGCTTTACTGATTTCTCATCTTGGACCCTTGCCTGACAATATAGGATGGGCTTTTGGCCCAGTGACTCACAAGAAAGCACAATATCGAAGCTTGAAGTTAATGTTTTAAATTTACCAGCAAAGGCAGAGTAAGCAGAACACTGAGCCCTGCCCCTCTTTAAAAAAAGAAAAATACTGCCTTCTGTGCCCTTTTCCTCACCATAAAGATAATCCCTTAGTTTCTCTTAAGTAATCAGAGTGGAGAAAAAAAAAAAAAAATCCAATTTGTTATATATCTTTTACCTAAAAGACACAGTTTAGAAAAGAGTAGATCAGACTTAACATGATTCATGCCATTGTTTTTTTGCGCCATAGACTACCTCTCCCCAAGATTTTGAAACTCCCATAAACAAATCCCATAAGATATTAAAATACATAGCAACACTTGTAAGTTTACATGATTTTAGGCTTACATCAGTACAATGATTCATATAATGCGGTAAATAATAGAAACTTTAAAAATCGAATATTTATATTTAAGGATATATGAAATCGAATGTTCGCATGTGAAGTAACACATTTTCAAGTACATTTTACGTTTGTTTCTGAAATCTCCTTTTCTCCACTGACTGTGTCTTTAAAATTTTTTTTTTCAAAACATATACTGTTTTTTGGCACCACATGAAAAGTTTATTGTTTGAGTGCAGGGTTAAAAAGAGGCCAGTAAATTAACATGCTATATTTGCTATGGGCACCATTCACTCCAAATTGTCAAAAGACCCAGAGAACTCATGTACAGACAACCATCCAGCATATTAAAATTGTTTTTATTATTTTAAAAACTGGTCGTAACGATCTGTGTTGAAGCACACTGTTTTTCATCTGTAAAAGTGGGACAATTTGAGTGAATTTGATGAAAACACGAATGGAAGACTCTCAGTCCTCTATAACCTCAGCAGAAAACGTGATTGTAAACGTTTGCGCAGAACCTCGATTTCCCATAGCTATGTGTGAGATGAGCTGAGAACATACTTCTATCAGTCTCTTAAGATATTATTTGCCCTCCTCACTGATAAGGCAACAGAGGATGAGAGTAAAAATGTAATAAAAATATGGAAAAAACAAAAGACTCCCTTTGCCTACTTTCAGCAACTAATGTTAAAAAAATACAATAATAATAAACAAATCAGCTCACAAAGAAAACAGCTTTTCACTTAGTTTCTTTTGAAGTGAATCTCCTTTTATTTTTTCGTTTTGGAAGCCTGCACATGCAGGCTTCCTTGGAAATGGATGAATTCTGTAGAGTTTCCAGACTCCGAAGATAAACAAAGCAGTGAATTTCTCTTCCCTCCCCCACCCCCACCCTGTAAATAACCTCGGGCCACAGTCTGAGCCTCCCTCTGCTCCCCGCCTCTACCAAGGGGCTGGGGGCTGGGTAGGCCTGTGACACCGGGGTGAGGCAGCGCAGGGAGGAGGGGGGGTGAGGGAGGAGCAAGTAGGGGTGGGCTCATCCAGGACTGAGCCCCAGCTGCAGCCCGGTGAAGAATGTCGCATGCATGCCCGCACACACAAAATGTACACAGTGGAGCCAGGCGAGAGAGAACTGTTAAAAAAAGAGAAGAAAGAAAGAAAAAGTACTGCTTCATCAGCTAAAAAACAGTCCTGTTCTTTCCTGGTTTGATTTCAGCTTGAAGTACTGGCTTGGAATTGCCCGCAGCGATATTGGGCCCCTGCCCACACAGCAGGCAGACGGCTTTCCCTGCCAACAACAGGCTTTTAATAAAACAGGATGCTCACCCATCACTAAGGCCACTGAGGACTAGGGGTCCCAGGTCCGTATGGACTGCTTCTCCCAGAGCCATTCTCTATTCCTTATCAGGAAACTCCACTCGGGAGCTCCTGGCCCACGAGCAATGCCCCTCTCCCAGGGGACTGCGGAGTGAATGCTTGCGGGGTAGCCGCCCCATTCCCTGAGCTATTTGCTTCTTATCACCCGTGAGCGTGCTCCCTTGCTCCTTCTAGGCATTTTGGCTTTTATGAAGTTTCCCACCTTGACAGTTAAATAGGATGGACTTTTTTTTTTTTTTTTCAACGTTTATTTTATTTTTGGGACAGAGAGAGACAGAGCATGAACGGGCGAGGGGCAGAGAGAGAGGGAGACACAGAATCGGAAACAGGCTCCAGGCTCTGAGCCATTAGCCCAGAGCCCGACGCGGGGCTCGAACTCACGGACCGCGAGATCGTGACCTGGCTGAAGTCGGACGCTTAACCGACTGCGCCACCCAGGCGCCCCTAGGATGGACTTTTAAATAAGGACCTGGCTGTACAGGAAGGGTGAAGACAATCCGTCCCCGTCTCCCCACAGCCAGCTCTAATGAGTCATGCCAGATCTGGATTTGGATCCGACTCACCATCTCAAGTGTGATGAACGTTAGCACTTGGGGGAGGTTCACCTGCCCGTTTGTTTTCTCCCCACTTGGAATGAAATGGGGTATGTTTCTGTTGGGACGGTGGTCCCGGAAATTTGCTGGCTGCAGTCTAATAGTGTCCCAACTAATGGGTGAGCTCCCAGGGTGCCCTCCAGACCCTGGAGATCCTGTGCGCTGCCCCCTCCCCCCGGCCCATGCTGGCCCCAGGGCATGGAAAGTGGGATGTTGAAAGTTCTCCAGAAGGATTATCCATAGGCTCAGAGGCATAGCAGGCTCCCGCCAGGGTGTCCAGAAGTGGCTGAGTATGGAACACATAACAGGCAATCAGCAAGTGGCCCTTGATGACCTCATATATGACTGGACTCCAGCATGAAAGAGACATCATTGTCATTAATAGGAAAGGCCTTGGGGCGCCTGGGTGGCTCAGTCGGTTAAGCATCCAACTTTGGCTCAGGTCATGATCTCATGGTCTGTGAGTTCGAGCCCCGTGTCTGGCTCTGTGCTGACAGCTCGGAGCCTGGAGCCAGCTTTCCATTCTGTGCCTCCCTCTCTCTCTCTCTCTGCCCGTGTCTGTCTCTCTATCTTGCAAAAATAAATAAATATTTTTTTTTTAATTTAAAAAAAAAATAGGAAAGGCCTGACAACCTAGAATCTATCCCCAGCACCGCCCTTGCTTCTTCTCTAGTTTAGACAACTTGATCCGTGTGTGCTTCAGTCTCATTTGTAATGTGCAGAGGGGGGTGTTGGGGGAGGGGAACTCACCAGCCCCTCCACTGTGCTTTTCCTTTGCAACTTCCGAGCAGGCCTTGTGGATCCCTCAGGACACCTTCCTACCCTGCCCCAGTGGGAAACCCAGCCAGCCACAGCCCGTCGGTCAGAGATGGCCCTTGAGCAAAGGCCTGTGATGGTTTCCAACTTTTCTTCCAAGGGTGGTAGTCGGTGAGCCTTTGAGTCTCAATCCAGTACGTTTCTACGCACTTTGAAGTTCTGAGGAGGAAACTGAAGGCATTGGTGGTACAGGTGGTGTTTTCATTTCTCCCTTCACTTGAAGTTCGTGACTTTGGAAGTGAAAGGAGGAGGGAGGAAGTATACGGAGGGAACATCTGGGCATGTAGATGGTGTCAGAGTGGAGAATTGTGTCTGCTGGACCGCAGCCCAGATCCACCCCGGAGTAGCGGGGTCCTGGCAGGAAGCAGGATGTACTAACCCAAATCTGAGAACATGCGGCAGGAGACCTGCCAGTGTGACCAGAAAGAGTTTAAACAGAAACTTCAGAGGGAGGAATTAACAACAACAACAAAAAAAGCCCAAATAAATCTATAAAACCAGAAACGACGAGGCACAGCACAAGAATATCAGCTAGGATTCTTGAAAAGAAACTACTCTTGCTGACTCAAGCAAAAGCGGAATGTGCGGGACGTTGTCGAGGGGCTCACAGGAGAGCGGTTTTCTGAGCTGGAGCGCGGGGTTCAGGCCGGGAGGGAGCACAAGTGTGTCAGGTGCCTCTGCGGGGTGGGGATGGGCCGCGGTCACTCCTTCTGAGGCTGCTCAGCTCTGCTCTGGGACAGGAAAGGGCACTGGGACAACACCCTTCGGCTTCCAGACAGGGAGACAGCACCTGAACTCCCCGCCCACCAGGACTGCCCGATGGTCAAGACCACGCCACAGAGGAACACACAGTTGTGCAAAGGAAGGGCGCACGGATTCTCGGTTACTAAAAAAAAAAAAAAAAAAAAAAAAAAAAAAAACCAACGGTACCCAGCGCCATATGTGACGGAAGTGTTACACCATAAACGCCATGAATGGCCAGGCGTGTCTTAGAAGGGTGACTTCAAGGTCAATGGCCAGGTGTGGAAAACCCAGCTGGCAGGCACAGGCGGGGGTCAAAGGGTAAAGGCAAAGGTGCTTCCCAGCCACCAAGATGAAGCTGTGTGGAGCCCAGGAAGGAGTCTAGCTGCTGTCAGAGATGTAGGTCAAAGCCTAAAATACCTAGACAAGTCAAGGAGGGAGTAAGAAGCAAGGACTTGTGTCCAGGGCTCAAGGTCATCTTTCTGCACTCTGGGGGGCCCATCCTGCTGGAAAAGAGCTGCTTTGAAAGGTCCTAGTTGTGAGCTTCAGAGTGGAGGAGGTGCCCAAGAGTGTCAGTGAAATCACTCCCGGTCAGGAAGGCTCCTGGGCTCTCCCTCTTGGGAAAGCAAATCTCCCCAATTCAGAATTTGGCTTCCACTGCTCTGGGCATGGGGCCAGTTCCAAGAGGAGCCAAGAAACAGGATGGTTCTGCCAGGCTGGGGGCCCAAGGGAGACAGGGGCCTGGGGCTGCTTCGACCATCTTGCCTCCATGTGAAGCAGCAGCAAAGCCAAATGGAGAGACTCAGGTCTTGGTGACATTAACAGACCTCTGAACTCAGCTATGCCTAAGGCCGGGGTGACTTAGATTCTGCTTGAAGGCAAGCCCTTGGGGAAAATCCTCTGAGCCAATAGAATCTTTTAGTGTCTAAGCCAGTTTGCATTGGCTTTCTATCACTTGTAACCACAAAGGGTTTCAATAATAGGTAGATAATAATACTAATAAGGACCTAACTATGCATTATTTCCCTTATAGCAACGCCAGGAGGTTAATGCTGTTATCATCCCCAATCTGGCATAAAGAAAACAAGGCCCGGAGAGATTAAACAAAATTCCTTAGTGCCACCCAATCTTAACCTGAAGGACTGGGGCTCAAGTGTCCAAATGCACAGATACCGAGTGAGGAAAGAGACTGAGAGAAAACCCTCAATTCTGCTCATTCACGTGACTCATCCCAGTGAGGAACAAAACGAGAGGAAACACATAGAAAAAAAAAAAAAAAACAACCAATGTGGCCACCAAAGGTGGTCATTGGTGATCTCAGATCTTTAGAGAAGCATGCCTAAAATGTGAAAAGGGGGCACAGAATCAAAGAGAATGTGCATGAAGGGACTGCCCTTCTGAGGACAGCATCGAGAAGGCTAACGCCCAGAATAAGCAGAAACCTACTAAAGGACCATGATTTCACAAGGCTTTTTAAAGCTACTTGAAGAGCACAAGAAAGCGATAGGGCTGTGCGCGGAGAAAGTGCTAACATGTAAAGACTTGACAAAAAAGACGGCCCGCAATTTCAAGTTAGCCTCCCGCTTTTCTAGTTTTTCAGGTGATCTTGAAAAAGGTAGAACCCAGGACTGTGAGACAACACTCGGATACACTAAATGAGTCAGTCTTCAGCCCAGGCAAAGAGGAAGGTTCTCAGATGACCTCGGAGAAGCACACTGATAAAAATATTGGGAAGCTAGCCCCTAAGCAAACTGTCCATTCTCAAACACCGTAAAAGGATAGATTGCTTTATGGCAATCCCCGGGGGAATAGTCTAGAATTATAGACCATGTGGCTTGCAAACATTTCAAAAAGAATGCGAGGGACAACACGGGTTCAAGTCTCCCCAAACAACTAGGAATCTTTTGTGGTTAAACAGGTGCATCTGGTAAGCATTGTATACCTAAAATAATGTCAGCAAAGCAGTTGGTATCTTGGAGCGTCCTTTGATGCCACTGATGGGCAACCATCAGAGCAGCATCATGGCCAAGAGTATCAGTGTTGGGGACAGATGCAAATTCTTACCCACCAACTGCTCTCTGCATACTGTAGGCTTCCTCTCTTGGAGGTACAACGTCTTTCTTGATCATACAATGGGTGTAAGAGCCCACCCCCAAAATGCAATAGATAAGCAAATCATGAATGACACAAAGTCATTTCAACTGGATGGAATAAGAGGCCAAATCATCAGCACAAATTGAATCTGAATACGTATCAATACAAACACAGAAAATTAAAAATGAAACACAGAAGAACGTGCTGAGTAGAAACTATTTTGTCAGCTGCCTATGTGACCATGAGAGCAGGGAATAGCCCGAATGTCCAACAACAGTACACAAGAGAGCTAAGGCAACAGAGTGGTCCGAGAAGTAGAATACTGTTCTCAAGGGAGAGAACTAGGTGTCGGCCAGTATATTCCAGGCACCTGACCCTATACGTGGAAATCATGCAACAAGATGAAAAGCCGAAGACCAAATGACATCTACTTGAGGGATACTGTTACATCAAAGGGTTACATCCAAATTTATAGCAAGTGGTAGAGATGTTTCTCTAAAAGTTGCACCCTCACCCGTGGAACAAAAGAAAGTCTGGCAGTTTTAGTTGCCATGGGATTAATCTCAGTAAAGGACGTGAGTGCTGAAAGCCAACCTGTACCCACGGAAGTATAACGCCTGGGTGTGCTCCCTGCAGGGGCCCATCCAGGTGTCACGAGTGACAGTCCTGTGCAAGCACATCCAGGTACTGGTGTGATGGAACAGGTCATGGGTATGGCCACCCCACTCAAGCTTATTCGGGCACTTCTGGGTTGACCTTTCGAGAAGAAAATTAACAGTAATTTCCAGATAGATGAGAGAGTTAAATGTGGAAAATGAACACATTGTAAAAGAAAAGAAAAGTAAGACATGTATCTGCACCTGGGAGAGATGAAAACTTCCTATGGGTGAAATTCATGGGAATAGTCACAGAGGAAAATAATTGGCAGATATAGAAATATTAAAGTTTCTCCGTCCTAAGTCACCATGACAAAACTCAAAGGCGCAGAAATAACCGGGGAACATACATGACAGATAGCGGGTGAATTGCACGATCACTGAGGTGCGTGCCTAGCGTAAGGCTAACAGAAAAATGGGCAAAAACACGATAAGGCAACGCGAAGGGAAAGAAATGCAAATGTTCCGTAAGAAATCAAAAGATGCTCAAACTTGCAAACAACCGGATACAGGCAAATAAAAGCAGTAAGCTAACATTTCTCTTTCAAGATAGCATAAAAAAAAAAAAAAAAAAGATAACAATTTATCCAAGGGTCCGGGGACAAGGGCAACCATGTAGGTGGGAGTGCTGATTAGAGTCTCCCCGCTGGCACTCCCTGAGTAGTTTACTTAACCTTCCGCACAGTAAACTGAAGATAATCATAATTCCTGTCTGACAAGGCTGTCAGGGGGATTGGTTGAGATTACTCTAGCCATGTGGTGACACTTCAAGGAATCTTTTCTAATTAGAGGTAAGCAAACAGGGTATGGCTAGATAAGTCATGATACATTTATAAGACCAAGTGCTAAGCAGACATTAGGTACATTGTAAAAGACTACTTCTTAATGAAAATAAGTGTAACGAGCCTCATATTTGTAAAAGAAAGTGCACACATTAAAAAAAGTTTTTTTTGGGGGCGCCTGGGTGGCGCAGTCGGTTAAGCGTCCGACTTCAGCCAGGTCACGATCTCGCGGTCCGTGAGTTCGAGCCCCGCGTCGGGCGGGCTCTGGGCTGATGGCTCAGAGCCTGGAGCCTGTTTCCAATTCTGTGTCTCCCTCTCTCTCTGCCCCTCCCCCGTTCATGCTCTGTCTCTCTCTGTCCCAAAAAATAAATAAATGTTGAAAAAAAAAATTAAAAAAAAAAAAAAAGTTTTTTTGATTTTATTTTAGAGAGAGAAAAGAAAGAGAGAGCGTGCATGGGGGAGTGAGGCAGAGGGAGAGAGAGAGAGAGAGCATCTTCAGAGAGAGAGAATTCACACGCTGAGTGTGGACCCTGACATGGGGCTCGATTCCACCACCCAGGGATCATGACCTGAGCCGAAATCAGGAGTCAGTTGTTCAACCCAGGCGTCCCGACACACATATTATTTTACGTACAGAAGAAAGATGGCTAAAATTTTGATTTGTTTCCTTCTAGTGGTTATTTCTAAGTGGTGGGCTTACCGGCAATTTTTTTTTTTTAACAGAAAAAAAGCTATTAGGACCCAAAAAATGTGGAAAAATGGTATTGAGGCTAAGCAAAGTCAAAACAAAGTGAAATAACCTCAACTGTGTCCTGAGAGTGTCAATCGTTGTGTTTAGATTTGCTGGAAACCTCGAAGTGCATGAAATAATTGGAGAAGATGGTCATGTGCGGCCTGAAAGGGACAAGGTCTTGTGGGGGTTGTGACATCTCTCTGCACAAATTTGATGGATGTCACATCAGGATGTGTCCCGATTTTGCCCTCTGGAATAGCACGTCACCTGCCTCTCAATAACCTTACCGTCTAAAGAAAAAGATTAGGACTAACTAACGTAAGGAACTTGGGGCCACACTCGAGCCCTCGGGACCTCTCTTGATGTTGGTGGGCATTTTGGCCCCCGGAAAGCAAGCATGGGTCTCTCATGGGGATCCATGCAGAGGTCTCCTGCTTTGCATGGGGCTTGGATTTGATAGCTTCTTGTTTTCTCTTTAAGATGGACAGCTGTAGGGGCGCCTGGGTGGCACAGTCGGTTAAGCGTCCGACTTCAGCCAGGTCACGATCTCGCGGTCCGTGAGTTCGAGCCCCGCGTCAGGCTCTGGGCTGATGGCTCAGAGCCTGGAGCCTGTTTCCGATTCTGAGTCTCCCTCTCTCTCTCTGCCCCTCTCCCGTTCATGCTCTGTCTCTCTCTGTCCCAAAAATAAATAAACGTTGAAAAAAAAAAAAAAACTTTTAAGATGGACAGCTGTAGAATGATTAATTATGGGACAAAGAAAGGGAGCCAGGGCAACCATCAACATACAGAAGGTAGGGAAGGGGTGGTTTGACATTGTCTCAGGAACATTGTACTTTACATCGAAAAGTGATGTCAGATTCATTTCTGAGACTTTCTATCCTGCTGCTCTGATACCCTCGCCGTAGCAGAGGACAATTAGCCCAGAAGTTGCTTCATTACAGTTTAGTGAGATTTAAATAATTTCTCGGGAGACAAGCTCTGTGCAAGCTGGGTTAAAACGAAGCTAAGCCGGTGATACAGAGCTAACCCCAGGAGTGGAGGCTGTGTGAAAAGTTTCCACGTGGGAGCCGATTAATCGTCGATAAGGATCACACATCACTGGTCACGCCGGTCAACATGACTGGTAAGGTGAATAGCAGAGGCGGACAAATAGGGCAACTGATATCCGTTCCCTACCCTAAAGCTTAGGTCCCGAAATTTCCTTTGGCAAGCCCCCCTTTAGCGTCACCAGCTATGTGAGTCGGGCGAATTCCCCTTACCCCATATTTCAGGGGTCGGCTCGCATTGGCTTAAGCCAATTAGCTTGTTCCTTTGCCCTGACTTTGGGCCCATGGCACCCGAGGGACCGTTGGCCGAGCTTCCCGGGAGACGGAAGCCCTCTCTCTTCTGCTGGAGCCTGCAAGAGCGGCCCTCCCCGGATGGCACAGGACATGGAACGAGTAGTCAAGCAGTGGAGAGAAAGAGGAGGGACAGCCTCTGGGATCCTATGACGGGAGAAGTACAAAACTGGAGCTTCGGGGACTCAGGAAACTGCCTCGTCCAAGATCGGAGCCTCTGCCTGATTTTTCACTGTCCCGGGCCAGTACCTCCCCTTGATTGTTTAAGCTAGTTTGAGCGGAGTTTTCTGTCATTTGTGTCATACTGGTACGATGCTGAACAGGACGCTTACCTTCTAGTTTAGGAGACTGGATTGTTGTGTCTATGCCTTTGGCAACCACCAGCAAACAGCTTAAGGAAGATAAAAATCTGCTTTGACTTTACTGTCAAGATAATGTTTTCAATATCTTATTCTAAAAACATGACCACTCTCGGAAGGACTTCTGTGAAATTTTGTCCCCATCACCTGGTCTGACCCAGGGCAGGGCTGGTCTGAAGATGACAGAGTGACCGAGCCCCAGGTTCTAGTACAGCGGATACAGCCATCCCCTTTTCTCTCTCTCTCTCTCTCTCTCTCTCTCTCTCTGTGGGTGGTGATAATGCACAGAAAGTGATTGGTCAACTGTAAACTGTTACAAAACAGAATCACACGTCTGGTGTAAGTTACCGTTTGACACAAGTTTTCTTTACCGATTCAGTAAAATGATTGTGGTTCAGTTTTAACCAACAGGGCCCGGCACGGAAAAATAAATCACATGCATTGTAAGATTTGATGAGGTAGGTCAATGCATCTTAAATCCTTCCCAGAGCAAAGAGAAAGTGTTTTTGTTTCACCGGAGGGAAGTAGCCTGGGCCCTACCCTAAGGCCCCATGGGGTCCAAAGTCCATGGGAACCCTTCTCAGGTCCTGAGGAGGCCAAGATTATTCAGGATACTGGCATGCACGCATTTCTACTCTTCTCCAGAGGGTGAAGATCAGCCAAGGGTTGCTGAGGGATGAATCATGTTTCAAGCTAGGATTGTATTTAGCTGCATTTGGCCGAAAACTCCAAAGACAGAAGCATAAAACACAAGTGTTTACATACCCATAGAAAAGACTTACAGAACTTTCTTCTTCTTGCCTTTCTGTTCCACAACCCTAGCTCTGGCTTTTGCTCTCAGTGTCACAAGGAGGCTGCAGGAGTTCCTGCTCTCCCATCTATGGCCCGATGAAGGAGGAAGAGAATATCCCCGCAATTGAATCAGTTCCTTTTAACTTACCTTCCTATAAATTCCATACTTCTGCTTGTATCCCATTGGTTAGAAATTAGTTACATGGCCACAGTGAACTGCAAAGGAGCCCGGAAAATGTAGTCTTTTAGTCAGGCACATTACCTCCCTGGATAAAATTGGGGTTCTCTTGCTCTGTAAATAGAACAGAGATAGGGTGAGGACACGAGAGAGGTTTATTGGTAAAGATCATTCAGAAAAAAACCGCGAACATGGGAGCATCCGCATGAGAAGCACGTGCCATCAAAACTTATTTCTGGGCAATGTTCAATCAGAATTGTCACAGAGGCTGGCCAAAGTGAGAGGCTTTACTCTTCAAAGGGTCTGGTTTCTGAGACCCCAATTTCTTTTCCCAGAGTGATGGCCGCTTGTAACAGGCTGTCCTTAGGGCATCAAGGTGTCTTACGAAGAAGTAATTTGACTTCTTATTTGCTCTTCCTGTCTGTCTTACACCTGCCAGTTGCCCCCCCTCCTTTTTTTTTTTTTTAACGCACTGAGTTGCCCCTGGAGCTGCAGAGGGAGGGGTCTTTCTGTCCTGGGACACAGCAATCAGAACCTTTTAACCTCGTTGAGCAAATGAGCAGTGAGTTGCTAGGCACCAGGTGCCAGATGCTTGAGGTCTGTTATTTTAGTGAATTCTCACAACAACCCCCATGCAAAAGGTCCTTTCAACATCTTCGTTTGAGGCATGGAGAGGTGAAGTCATTTGACCAGGGTGGCAAGTTAGGCAAGGGAACAGCTGCATGTTACACTTCCGGGAAAGAAGAACCAAGGTGTAGAAGGTCAAGGAAAGAGCAGGGCGTGGGGCGTGGGGTGCACCTGCTGTGACCACCTTTCAGGATCTGATCCTCCTTCTCTGGCACCGGCGTCCTTCCAGGACCAGCTCACGCCGTTTTGGTGGGCTGCCTGGTCCGGAGGTGGGCGAGTGACCCAGAACCACTAACTAGCACATCCCATGCCCCAGTTCCAATGTCCAGGATGGGCGGATGGTCCCGTCATGCCATTCCCATGCCTGTCACCCGGGCTGCTCAGAAGACAGTCTTTGAGCTAAGCTGCCGGCAGCCAGCTCACAGCCACCTCTAGTGGAGAGCCCCCCCCTCAAGAGCGATGGGGCGATTGAGATCCAGTCCTGCTGATGTCATAGAGTCAAGCCAGTCCTGGACTTTGCAGGCACTGACCAGTTGATTTCTTTCTCAACTCCGTTAAGTTGAGTTCTTTCCCTTACAGCCGTTACTTCCTGCGTTAAGTTCTTTCCCTTACAGCCCAAATGTCTGAGCTTTTATGCAGGGCGGACAGCACGAATGCTCCCCTTCCAACCACTGGGGGCCCACCTATAAGAGAAGGGTGAGAAGTTAAGCAAACGGAAAAGGTTGTGTTTTCTAAAGCAAGGAGCATTTTTCTCTGTATTTTAAGCCATACATAAAAAGGAAGGCCTTTGGGGATGTTTTCTGGCCTGGGGCTCTGAACCTCTGCATTTCACTCATTAAGAAGCATCTCTCCTCCTCAGAGTGGAAGGCCCCCAGGAGAGGCAACTGCAAGCAAGGCCTCTGTGAGAGGAGAAGTGAGGCATCTCAGGTCAGTGGGGAAGGGTGGCTCGCTCAAGAAACAGTATTGGGTCTACGGCCATATCACCCTGAACACGCCCGATCTCGTCTGATCTCGGAAGCTAAGCAGGGTCGGGCCTGGTTAGTACGTGGATGGGAAGAAACAGTATTGGGATGACAGAATGGGGGGACCATCCAAAAAGAAAAGAAAAAAAAAGGTGAATCCATACTTTAATGATCTATCCAAACAAAATCTACATAGATCAACTTTTGAAATATAAAACAAAAATGAAACCATCAAATTTTTTAAACTTTTTCAAAAATGTTTATTTATTGAGAGAGAGAGAGAGAGAGCAGGGGAAGGGCAGAGAGAGAGAGAGAGAGAGAGAGGGGAACAGAAGATCTGAAGTGGGCTCTCAGCTGACAGCAGGCAGCCCAACGCAGGGCTCAAACTAACAAACCATGAGATCGTGACCTGAGCCGAAGTCGGACACTCAGCTGACTGAGCCACTCAGGTGCTCCGAAACCATCAAAGTTTTAAGAGAAAATAATAACTTTTACCCTTTCACGTCAGAAGGAGGAATGCCGTATTAGCCCAAACACAAAGCATAACGCCCCCAAACAGAAAGAATTGATGAAAAGGACTACATAAAAATCGAGTTTCCTCTCCATGGCCAACCGATCCTATCATCAACAAACCTAAAAGGCAAATGTCAAACTGGGGGAAACTGTTTTGATTAACATCACTAAGGGCAACTCTCCCTAATATATAAAGACTCATACATCAATAAAAGGCCAACAGATAGAAAATGGGCAAAGGACATGAATTGACGAGCTGTAGGAATGGGAAACAGACAGCCCTGAAGCATTTGAAGAAACGCTCAGCATCATTAACGAGAAGAAAAATACAGTTACACCAAGATACTATTTGTCACTGTTCAGGCTCTCACATTTTGATCACGTGCCATGTTCAAATACGCATTTGGAAACAGGTGCTCTGATCCATCCTAGCTGTTTGTGAAATAGTGGCTTTGGGGGAGGGCGATTTGGCGATATCTATCCAAACGACAAAGGCACATCTCCCTTTCCCTGGGACCTCGGTCTCTGAGAAGTCGTCTGCGCATGCTCTCACAGGTGTGTGAGTGAAGTGCACACTTAAGGGTACACCTAAGGCAGCATTGTCTGTATTTGCCAAAGACTGGACACGACCCAAATATCTAACATTCTGCAACTGGTTAAATAAACTAGGGGGGCTCCTGGGTGGGCCAGTCAGTTGAGCGTCCGACTTCGGCTCAGGTCACGATCTCGCGGTCCGTGAGTTTGAGCCCCGCGTCGGGCTCTGTGCTGACAGCTCAGAGCCTGGAGCCTCCTTTGGATTCTGTGTCTCTGTCTCTCTCTCTGCCCCTCCCCTGCTTGAGCTCTGTCTCTCTCTCTCTCTCCCTCTGTCTCAAAGATGGATCAACTTTAAAAATAAAATAAAACAAAACTCCGTAATTCACCCTTCTTGCCCCACCCCAGTTAAAAATGAGCTCTCCTGACACTGGACCCCGAGAAGGGGGGGGGGGACGCCCCTCCTGCCAGGGACACAGCACTGTGGCTCTGAACTCTGACACGGGGTCACCACACCCAAGTTTCTGGCCCCAGAGTCCTGTCTTTTGAATCACAGCGGTTGCGGGTGACATCCTGGTGCAAGCCCCTGGTATGCTCGGCCTTGGCATTGGGCTGCTTGGCTCCTGGGACGGGGACGCCGATAGTGTGGCAGAGGGGGCTGGCAGGAGCAAGTGTCCAGCTGTCACTCTGTGAAGGATGGGTGTCATCTTGGCACCCAAGGGCCTGGCCAGCTGCCCGTGAATGTTTGGAGGGAACTCTCCGGCGGGAGGCGCTCCTGGCCCTTCTGGAAGGGTGTGCGTCTCGCTAGGCCCTCCCCTGGGCCTGACGGGAGGCTGGCTGTCAGATGGGTGCGAGTGCAGACAATTTGAGGGGAGGCTGGTCACTCCTACAAGCCACCAGGCAGAGAGACTGCTCTGAGCTGACAGCGGGCCAAGTGAGAGGCCCAGGGCAACATCCCCGTGGATGGGCCTCCCTGCGCGCGCCTGTGTGGGTGCGTGCGTGAATGCCGTGAATGTGCACGCGTGGGTGTGCCCGTGTGTGTGCCAGGACCGCACAGACACCTGACACACGCAGGCATCCCCCTGGAGTCGTTCCCATCTGCTCCGTGGTCTGACTAGAATCGCCTTCCTGAACTGGTCTGCGTCTTGCACTTTTTCCACAGAGAAAGGGCCAGAGAAATTGGCCCCCTGCCCCGTAGGATCTGAACGTCTGGGTGGGGGCAGCCGGGGCTGTTTCCCTGGGCAGAGACGCTGCCTGGAGGGCTATGCCGCTGACCGTCAGGAGACAGGGAAACAGTTGTTTCCTGCATCTTTGATGTGGGGCCCCCGACGGGCGCAGCCTGGACATTGTTTTGTGCCCACTTCCTTGGCTCGGGAGGAAAGAATTCTGTAGGCCCGTGCGGGGCATAAGCTTGGCTGCCAGCGTGAGGAAAGGGAAAGACGAGCGAGGACTTTCTGAAAGGAAGAAGGAGAGACAGAGACAGGGTAGGAGGGAGGGATTATAAACATGGACAGGAGGGGTGGGATTTGGGAGAGGCAGGGAGGGAATGGTGTGCAAGCCCACACCTGACTGTCTCTTACGAAATCACTTGCACGCCGCTGATGGGAATGAGCCCAAGTCCCACTGCCCATGGCTCCTCTGTGTCTGGCATGGCTGGATCTTAGAATCTCCAATAACCACTTCCGGTCAGCCTCAAGGAGCCGGTCGAGGTGGCCGAAAGGGTCCCCTCACAATGGTGATGGTGCTTGTGGTGGCTCCGGAGAACCTCTGTCACTCGCTGAGTCTATAGGGACCTCAGGGAAATGACCTCCTTTCCTCGGCCTTCCCCTCCCCATGTAAAAGGCATGTTGGACACTGACTGATAGAGTGGGCTATTAAAGTATTCATCTGGGGGGGGGGGGTTGGGTAGGAAGAAGAATCTGGAAGCCGAAGCCAGAGTGTGTATTGAATGTGAAAATGTACGGTGGCATGGAGAGGACTTTTTCCCCCAAAGCCAGAATATTGCCACAGTCTGCAGCCAGCAGAAAGGGGGTCAGCGAGTGCACGACTGGCCTGTCCCTGTGAAGGCACGTGCGTGGCGGCCCACGTGGACGTGTGCGTGTGTCTGCGTGTGTTGGGCGTGAACGGGTGCCCGGAAGGAGCCCCGAGCCGTGTATGGAAAGTAAAAGTAGTGAACGCTCGGCTTAAGCAATCGTTTTCCTCTCGGGGGCTAAAATTCACGGGCACTTAGCCAACAGCCACATTAGGATAAGAAATGTAATCTGTTTATATTAAGTTTGCAAATACATCTCATTGGTGCAGTGGGCGTGCAGTGCGCCATAACCTGCCGTGACGCTGGCCTTGGCTTGGGGTCCATGGCCAGCACACCGGAGCTAACGGGCTAGAGTTTGCAAGGCCCAGCCTAACCGCTCGCCTCCCTTCTCAGTCATCCACTTCCCTCTGGGGTGGAGAAACACATTCCCGAAGACGACAGCTGGAGTGTCTGAGAGCCAACAGAAACTGATGCTTCTTCCCTTCGCCGGAGCCACCACCACTGCCGGAGCAAAGACTGGAAGCGACCTCTCCAGGTCAGAAGGCACTCCGTCCCACCGTCCTGGCCCCTGCAAATGGTCTCCGATGAGGTTCTGGGCTCTGCGAGGCCTCCCTGCTTCCGGACAAGCTCTGGGCTGCCCCTGCCATGTAGCCCGGTGTCGTCCTCCAGTCATCGAAAGTTTCTGGGTCGTAGTCCCTGCCACTTTCTAGAGAACTAGCAAATAAAATCAACAGCCAGCACCTATTTGCCATCTCCTGTGGCCTGGCACAGCCCAGGCATTTCATGGACAGTGCCTCGCTGTACCCGTTGGGAAGCTTCCAAGGAGATACCGTCATCCTCCTGCTGTACAGATGTGAAAACAGAAGCTTGGAGGGCTTCGACAACTCGCCCGAACTCCTGCCATCGGGGGGATCAGTGTGGAGTCTGGGTTTGAACCCAGGTTTCTCCAATTCTGGAATCCCAGCTCCCTCCATGAAACGCCACGGGTTGCCTCCCCAGGTGTCCCCTGGAACCATGCAGGTCTGCTGTTCACCCACGCCTCTCCTGGAAACGTTCGCTAGCTTTTTTCCAGGTCCTTCCTTCTGACCTCTGCAAACTCATTTCCCCAAAGGGCCCTCATTCCCTCCAACCGGAATTCCATCAACAATAAGACGTGGGGGCTAAAAAGCAAGAGAATGAGAATCACACAGACCCAGCTGAGAATTCTGCTGTCGACCCCAACTGACTTTGCTCAAGTTACTCAGCTTCCCTGCTTCTAGTTCCCCGTCTGTGAGAATAGAGAGCACTAACCTACTGCCTGCTCCACGCGGTGGGTGTGACAGCTAAATGAGATAAAGCGTAAACAGCTCCCTGGCCAGTGTTTTCACAGCTCTGCTGAGGGTGTGTGTGGTGGCAAATGTGATAAGGTGGGCAGATGCTCCAGCCGAGTGTTACATCATCCCCATCTACTGACTTCTCCCACCCCAGGATGGTGTCTGAGAAGACTGAGCAGGGAGCTCGGACTTCCATCTGCAGAGTTAACAAGCTTCTCTACACTGTCATCATGGGGTTGGGAAGGGGGAGCTTGGACATTCACCCCCGCCTGGCAGAGACCAGGCTCTCCTCCGTTTCCCCACTGGAGTGGCATCAGAGGAAGCTCTCTCCACCTTCAGTGGTAACCAGGCCCTGTGGGGAATATCAGTGGGGCACTCTGACCTTCTACTTGAGGGAGCTATCCGTGGTGGCCCCGTGGGGAGCCAGAACTTCTGTCTCCATCCAGCAGTGAGGTAGAGACCTCTTCTTACTTTTACCTGTGTGTCAACAGATGCCAAGTAGGGAACGTGGATTTCCACGTCCACCTGGCAGGAACAACACAACTCACTGTTCACCAATCCCTTTCCCTACTGGGGCAATGCCAGAGGAAGCCATTTAACACAGACGATTGCACTAATATCCAGGGTCTCGTAACATAATATTCGAAATTTTCGGTTTCAGTAGAAAATCGTGCACCATACCAAGAACAGGATGATCTCAGACTGAAAGAAAACAACCAGTAAATGCTAATCCCAAGATGACAGAGATGTTAGAATGATCGGACAGACATTTTAAAGCAACCACCATAAAAATGCTTCCAAGAACAATGACAAGTACTCTTGAAACAAATGAAAAATTAGGAAGTCCCAAGCAAGAAAGTCAAAATATAAAGAAGAACCAAATGGAAGTTTTAGAACTGAAAAATACAGTAACCAAAACAACAACAATAAAACCCGCGTCAAGGGAGGCACTCATCAGGGGAACCGAGGGGACACAGCGAACTGGAAGACGGGACATTGTTACATATCCATTCTGAACAACAGAGAGAAGAAAATGGGCTGGAAAAAAGGGAACAGAGCCTCAGGGATATGTGGTGCTATAACAAAAGATCTAACTTCCGTGACATTGGAGTTCTGGAAGGAGAAGAAAAGAGGGCAGAACTGAAAAAGTGTTCGTTAAGTAATGGCTTAAAACTTTCTGAATTTGGCAAAAAGCACAAAGCCACAGATTTAAGAAGCCAAGCGAATCTCAAACAGGATAAACCCAAAGAAATCCATATCAAGGCACATCACACTCAAACTTCTGAAAAACAAAGAGAAGTATCTATATATTGGAAACAGAAAGAAATGACACTCCACCTAAAGGGGAAACATTTTTGACTGATGGATAATTGTTGCTAGAACATAGAGGCCAGAGTATCGAAGAAGTGTTGAAAGAAAAAAATGGCCAACTCAAAATCCTATCTCCAGCTGAAAGGTCCTTTCTAGTGGAAAGATCCTTCCGGAATGAAAGGGAAAGCAAAGCGGTCTCAGAAAAACTAAGAATATTTGTCACCAGCAGACATATGGAAAAAGAATGGACAAAAGAATATTTCTCAACAGAAGGGAAACGATAAAAGAAAGACTATTGGAACATCAGTAAGGAAGAAAGAACATAATAAGCAAAAATATTGGTAATATTGGTCATTACAAGAGACTTTCATTTTCCTCTTGAGTCTTCAAGATTACACTGATGATTGAGGCAAAAACTAACACTGTCTAATGTGATTCTAAAAGTATGTAGAAGAAATATTTGAGACAATGAGCTATATCACTAACAGAGATGGTAAAGGGACGTAAAGAGAGGTCAATGTTCCCCACTTCACTCAAATTTGGAAAATGATGACACTAGTAAACTGTGGTATGTCTCACACGATACAAAAAAAAATGATTTGATAAAATCCAGCAAATATTCCTGATAAAAACTCTTAGCAAACGAAGAATAGATGGGGACTTCCTCAACCTGATAAAGGACATTTACTAAAAACTTACCACTGACATCATTCTTTTGTTTGTTTGTTTTCAGTGGGCTCCATGCCCAACGTGGGGCTTGAACTCACAATCCAGAGATCAAGAGTCAGATGCTCTACTGAGTAAGCCAGACAGGCGCCCCTATAGTTAATATCATTCTTAATGATGAAAGACTGAATACTTTCCCTTCTGAGATCAGAAATTCCCACAGATTCTATTCCACATTGTACTGAAGATTCTATCTAGTGTAATATGGCAAGAAATAGAAATCCAGAGATCCATGTTGGAAATAGAAAAGGAAAGCTGTTTTTATTGGAAGGTGACACAGAGTCTACGTAGAAAAACCCATAGAACTAAAAAGCCACTAGAACTGAAAGAGTGACTTTAGTAAAGATACAGGATACAGGAGTAATTCACAAAAATCACTTGCATTTCTGTATATTTGCGGTGAACCATTGGAAATTGAAATTTTAAAAGTACTACTTACAGTAACATCAAAAAGTATAAATTAGAGTGAAAATGACAAAAGGTGGACAAGACCTACACATTAAAAATTATAAAACATTGCTGATAAAAATGAAAGAGACCCGAAATAGGTAGAGAGATACTGTGTTCATGGGTCAGAAGGCTCCATGTTTTTATGGTATAAATTTTCACCAAACTGATCTATAAAGTCAATGCAATTCTGGGCAAAATCTCAGCAAACTTGTAGAAATTGACAAACTTCTTCTAAAACTCATACGGAAATGCAAAGGACTTAGAATAGTCAAAACAACTTTGCAAAGGAGGAACAAAGTTGGAGAACTAACACTGTGTGATTTCAAGACTTATTATAAAGTGACAATAATCAGGACAGTGGAGTGACCGTAAGTACCAATGTCAGTGGAACGTCAGAATCAAGACTAAACAGACCCACTCGTGCATGAACAACTGATTTTTGACAAAAGTGCAAACAGGGCAGGGAGGGAGAAATGGTAGTCTTTTCAACAAATGCTGGAGGAACACTGGGATATCCAGAGGCAAAAAAGATGAACTTCAATCCACACCTCATACCATCGACAAATATTAACTCAAAAAATGGGTCATCATAGGTTGAAATACCCACAGCTTCCAGAGGAAAATAGAAGAAAATCTTTGAGACTTGGGCTAGGCAAAGATTTTCATAGATATAGCAAAACATAACACATAAAAGAAAAAAAAATGGATTTTTTTTTTTTTTTTAGACAGAGAGAGACAGAGCATGAACAGGGGAGGGGCAGAGAGAGAGGGAGACACAGAATCTGAAACAGGCTCCAGGCTCTGAGCAGTCAGCACAGAGCCCGACGCGGGGCTCGAACTCACGGACCGCGAGATCACGACCTGAGCCGAAGTCGGACGCCCAACCGACCGAGCCACCCAGGCGCCCCAAAATGGATTTTTTAGACTCCTTCAAAATTAAAAACAAAAGTCATTGTTAAAAAAATGAAAAGATAAGCTACCATTGGGGAGCAAGCATGTGCAAATCATATATTTAATAAAGGGCTTGTATTCATTATACATAAAGAACTCCCAAAACTCAATAATAAGAAATCAAGCAACCCAATTAAAAAACGGACAAAATATTTCAACAGACATATCACCAAAATCTATGAATCATAAACAAGTAAATGAAAAGGTGCTCATCGTTATTAGCCATTAGAGAGATGCAAATCAGTATCACGAGATATCACTGTGCAGCTATTAGGATGACTACAATAAAAAGGACTGACCATAATAGGCGTTATGAGAATGTGGAGGAACTGGAACTCTCACACACTGCTAATGGGTTTGTAGAAATGATGGGGCTGTCATTAACCAAATCTTGCCAAACCCCGTTGAAGGAATCATGGCTTCATTTCTTCCCTGCCCAGTTTGCTTTGCTCAGGGCCCCTGTAAAGCCAGCTTTCCAATGTCACACAAGGTCACCTTCTGTAGTAGTGAGGTTTCCCCTTCAAGTGAACTGGGGTGGATCTACCTTAGAAACACTCTTGCTGGTTTTTTGGGTTTTTTGTTGGTTTGTTTGTTTATTTGAGGCACCAGAGTGTGAATTAGTATCATGTGTTCAAAACCCACCAGCCCTCTTTTGGTCTGCTTCTCGGTTGATTTCAGGTGTCTTGAAAGGGGACACGGCGCAGGATAAAAAGAAAGAGAGCAAGACAGAAGGCACCACGACCCTCAGCAATCTCTTGTAGACAATTTTTTGAGGGTTGAATACAACTCTGGGCGTGAGTCAGCTGCTGAGCGAGTGCGTTTCTGTCTGCTTGTGTCTCTCTGCCTTTGCAGTCAGAGGAAGGGCCCGGGCTCAGGCCAGGAAGAATCTGCTCTAAGCTGATAAACCCAAAGCCCATGTGCCAGGAACCCTGTGGTTTTCTGTCTTTGTAAGTTTTCCCCGAGAGGCCTGGGAGGAGAGGACACTCTCTAGGAGGAGGTACTTCCCCGCAAAGCATCGGCCTGAATACCGCCCAGGGGAGCAGTTTGCACACATCCGGACTGTGAGAGCTGCGCACCCAGAGCTGTGCGCTCCATTTCACGGGCTCCGGGCTCCGGACCGGGGTTTTCTCCGTTAAATGTGTGAACTGTAAAGTCCCGTGCCTTCTGGGGATGGGCGGAGGGAGGCAGCGTCTGAGCTGGAGTGGGAGAGGGACCCGCGTGCGGTCCCGTGAGGGTCCGACCGCTCCGAGACTGGGCGCAGCTTTCGCAGTGACCGTGGCCGGAGAGCCCCAGACCCTGACAAAGCCAGCCTGCTCTCTCCGCTTTGCCGCCTTTTACTTTTCCTAAAACAGTTCTGGGGAGTTTCAACATTCTGAAAATGGCCAGCAAAACTCTCTAGAGCTGAGCTCAAATCAATCAACGCGAAGAAAACGTGCGGATTGGGTTTTTTTTTTTTTCTTTTTTTCTTTTTTGTTTTAACCCATTGTGGGTGTATAAACGGAGCTGTCAGTCTGGAAGCCCCCCAGGAGCCGGGCGTGAGTCCGCAGAGCTGGGTATTTTTAGTCTGCTCTCGCTCAGATTCCAGCTGGTGGACCCTGAGCGAGCTCTTGTGGGGCTCCTGGCGCAAGTGGCTTTGCGGAACCTGATGATGCAACCGCAAGGTGGGCTTAGCTCATGCAGCGCACAGAGCGGTAGCCCCAGAAGCTCCGAGACAAGCAGATAATACGCAGAAACCCTGTCCAATTGCACCTTTAAAAAGAAAGAAAGAAAGAAAGAAAGAAAGAAAGACCTCTCAACAGGTTCAGACGCCCGTGTGTGTGTGTGTGTGTGTGTGTGTGTGTGTGTGTAGCAATCTACTAGTAAAAATTAAAATCATCACATTGTGTCACAGGAGGGCAGCGTATTTTGCTTTTCTTTGGCAATGATCCATGATTGAGCTACTGATTAAAATATACCCTATGAAGTACATGTGTGCTATGGAATGTCTCCCTAAGTATTTGCTGACTTGCCTCTGAATTACACGCCTGGTGAAGCGGACCCTGGCCGGAGGGGATCGCTTCTCCTTCATGCAGGTGCTTTTGGCTCCCCTCTCTCAGGCTGGGATCTGGACTGCTTTGGGCTTTGTTTTTTGTTCCGGCCCCTGAGCCCAGCACAGGATCTAGAACAGGGAGGCTGTCATTCACATCCACTGGGGGCCCCTTCCTGGTCATCTGTCAGGGGGACAATAATGCTAGTCTTACCCTCCTGAGAGTCTCCTTTCCGGATCCAGTTCATGAAGGACGGGAGAGCTGCTGGAGGCTGCACACTTCAGCCGAGTTCTTTTGCTTTCTGCTCCTTACTTGGCCCATCTGTGAGATCAAGGAAAAGGTACAAATTTAGCAGTAATGATTCAGTTATTTTACTTAAAAAAAAAAAAGTTGGAGCCATCGTCACAAAACAGAATTAACATTTGTTAATTGTGGGATGGGGGTACTCAGGTGATTGATAGATCATCCTCTGTTTTTCTGTATCTTTCAAAGTCCTTTGGTCCGATAAACGGAGAGGAAAGAAACATTTTTAAAGGATTTGTATGAAATCTGGTTTCCTCCAGATGGACACCCTCTGGTTCTGTGTACAGGGAAATGCTCAGTAAACCCCAGAGTCCTGAGACTCTAAGGAGAGGCATTAATATTATTCATCACATTTCTGTTCTATACACTGCTCCAGGAATTTACTGATACTCAGCACTAGGCTTCACCCCTACCCACACTCTCCGCTGTGTAAGACAGCCAGCCGTTTGCTCACTAAGCTGAATACCTTTCTGGTGGGATAGGAGTTTTCTAGTTGAAGGCATGGGAGTCCAGAATGATGGCACTTAGAATGTTCTGAGTCCGTTTCATCCAACCCTCTCCCCTCCCCCGGAACCACCTGCAACCCCAACCTATACCAAACAGAAGCATATACCTGTAGGAACACTAACTCCTATCTGCAGTCACTAAACATTTGTCTCATATAATGAAATCCCAGCTTTGGGGGGCTTAACCAAAACACGTTGCCGGAGAAAATGCACGTTGACATCTCCACTCCTCTAACTTAAAAACAGCCAAACTAAAATAAGTAACAACAACAACAAAAAGTTGTTTCCCACACATTTGCCCTGCTCTTACCACCAGTCTTCAGCCTGAAATAATTTCATGCTTGAGTTATTAACTTATGAAAATAGGCACAAAAGGGGAAAAATGTGAACAGGTCCTCAGCTATATTATTAGTCATTGCTACAGCTGAGTGCATTCCGGCACAAAGGCGTGTTATTCTGCCTGAGTACCTCAGTTTTGAACAAAATGTAGCTCACTAATGGGTTATGCCTCATATACCTTTTTGTAACCATTAGGTTGCCATTCTCTGTAATCTATCCTGTTTTTCATTACGGGTATGTTCATTAGGCAGGTGTGCGCACAAGTGCCCGTGTATGTGTGTGTGCGCGCGTGTGCGTGCGTGTGCACACACACGCACACGCACGCGCGCACACACACAAATCCCCTTTTGTCTGTGACTGAAAAGAAAGGTCACGGGCTGGGCTGGCAGTCGTTTTGGGGAAACCACTGTCTTGATAAATGCTAATTATCATTGATTATGATAGTTGATCGTTATCATTGATTATAATGATTTGGAAATCAGGGCTGTGGATGGATGTGAAATGTGGATTCTGACAAACTGGTGGATTGGGGGGTAGGAACATGAGTAAAAGAAGGGAACCCAGAAGCATTCTGGAGAAGACGGAGGTAGAGCAGGGGGGCCTGACCTGTCTTGCCTCAGTCTCTGTTTGTCAGGGGCAGTGCTGGTCTGAAAACATTCCGGGCTGGGCTCACTTGCCAAGTGTTCTCAGGTTTCCAGGCAGTAGCCCCCTTTATGGAAGTTTCTGGCTTGCGCTCAGAGATGTTGCCCCAAACCAGTTTGAGTCACATGAATAAAAGAGCCAAGTTTGGACCTACTGACTTTTGCTTCTGTAAAGCACAGAATTGGTTATAGAAATCAAGGCCTTTGGGTCTTAACTTCTGGATAGACAAAAATGCAACAAAAATAGCAGGCAAGAAAATAATCAGGAGAAAGAAATATAGAAGGGAAATAGAAGAAGCTTGGAGAAGATCACGGTCCTTCACAGGCAAGTATGGTTCATTAGAGCTGTCTCCTAAACAGACCAGAGGTCTGCATGGGGCTGGAGATCCCAGAAACAGGGCCCCCCAGCCCCCACCAATTCTCAGCCAATAAGAGAAGCCCCGGGCACCTTCCCCCTTGATTAGGACAATGGGATTCTCCACCTGACACTTGCCTGGCCAGGAGGGACACTAATTGGGAACCAAATGTGGTCCTTTAACCCCTTTGAAGTGTTCACGAACGCTTTGATTTTGTTCTTTCCTCCTCATTAAGACAAACGGGGTTCTACTTTGCCCTGAAAAAATCTGATCTCACCTCCCAAGCCAGCTGCTCATCTTCCGGCTCCTGTGAGGCAAGCTCTGCAAGAGGGGGTCCCCTCCTGTCAGGTGACAGAAATGCCCACCTTGCCAAAGATCACTCTGGCCGGGCTCTGTCTCAGGGGTCAGCAGATCACACTGCAATCAGAGCCCAGGATGCATCACCACGGGGTCTCCACTCGTGTCAAAACCACAAAGGGGCTTGTGGTAACTCTCAACCCAGAATGTCCCATTAGATACCAGGCAACACAGACGTGATGAGGTTCCCAGATGCTGTGCCTTGTGGAGGCAATCAGGCTGGAGAGAACTCCAGGAAGACAGAGCCTCCCCCGCCCCCCCCCCCCGCCTCCCCAAAGATCTGGAATCTTGAAAGATTATGAAGCCAGCTTTGCCTTCGCCCTTCGTTTACTGGTGACACACGGGGGCAAAGAGGTGGCAGAACTGGACCTAGAAATGATATTGCTTCTCCCAGCTGGCACTGAACCCCTGAGTCTCATCTGCCATAACACCCGCCCCCCCCCCCCCATGCCAAGACCGCCTTCCCTTCTCCCAGTGCAGGGGCAAAGTCAGTGCAATGGAAACCTGCAGAATGGAGGCAACTGGAGCCCCGTGGCTACTCAGAGACCATGAACTTGGGACATGCACCTTCACCTCCCCCCCCCCCCCCCCACAGTGCCAGCCACAGGGGAAACATAGGCCACGGCAACAGAGCTCTGCTCCAGAGGCACACGCTGAGAAAGAGGCCCCAGTGCCCAGTGGGGACACCTCTGGAGATGGCCGCAGGCTGTGGTGGAGTCCTGGGAGGCTGGATGAACTCTGTCAGGTGGGAAATGGGAAGGTGGAGAGAAGAGTGGTTGTTGTTGCCGTTGTTGTTGTTGTTTAGAGAGATAGAGAGAGAATGTGTTAGTGGGTGGGGGAGAGGAGCGGGGGCGGGGGGGCGGGAGGGAGAACCCAAGCAGGCTGAATGCTCAGCGCAGAGCCCGACACGGGGTTTGATCTCATGACCCTGGGATCGTGACCCGAGCCCCAATCAGGAGTCCGACGCTCAACCGACTGAGCCACCCGGGTGCCCCGAGAAAAATGTTCTTAAGAGCAGAAATTCAAACCTGGGAAAGCATCACCCATCTTATCTCGTTCTGTCACAGATATAATCTCCACAGCCAACAGGCCCAAAGTCCTGCTACGTGTGTGTTTATTGCCTTGGATCCCCACAGATCTCCATCTGCGAGATCAGCATCTGAATTAGACCCTCTCCCCCTTGTTTTCATTTTTACCGTCTTTATCACTTTGTGTTTAGTTCAGGAGCGTTAGTAAGTACATGAACATTGTTTTACAACAGATCTTAGATCTTATTCGTCTTGCAAAACGGAAACTCAACCCATTGAACAGTCACTCCCCGTTCTCCCCTCCGTGCAGCTCCCGACAACCACTGGTCTACTTTCTGTCTCCGTGACTTTGATGACTCTAGGTACCCCGTGTATATGGAATCACATAGGATTTGCCCTTTTGTGACTCGCTCGTTTCTTCAGGTTTCATATATCTTGTAGCAGGTGACAGATTTTCCTTCTTTTTTAGGCTGAATAATATTCCATTGTATGTAAACACCACCTTTGGCTTATACAGCCGCGTGTTGAAGGACCCTTGGGGCGTTTCCACCTTTTGCCTCTTGTGAATAACACTACTGTGAACACGAGTGTGCAAATACCCCTTTGAGAGCTTGCTTTCAATCCTTTTGGCAATATACCCAGAAGAGGAATTGTTGGATCATATGATAGTTCTATTTTTAATCTTTTGAGGAACCTCCATGCTGTTTTTTACAGCAGCTGAACCATTTCACCTTCCCACCCACAATCTAGGAGGGTTCCAATTTCTCTACATCCTCACCAACACTTGTTATTTTCTGTTGATATGTATATATACATATATGCCCCCCTGAGTGGGTATAAGGTGATATCTTCTTGTAGTTTTCATTTGCTTTTCCCTAAGGCTTAGTGATATTGACTATGTTTTCATATGCTTGTTAGCCATTTGTATCTCATCTTTGGAGAGACATCTATCCAAATCTTTTGTTTTTTTTGTTTTTTTTTAAGTTTATTTGTTTCTTTATTTTTTAATGTTTATTGATTTTTGAGTGAGAGACCGAGCATGAGTGGGGGAGGGTTCGAGAGAGAGGGAGACACAGAATCCGAAGCAGGCTCCCGGCTCTGAGCTGTCAGCACGGAGCCCGACGCGGGGCTCGAACTCACGAACTGGGAGGTCACGGCCTGAGCTGAAATCAGGAGTCCGATGCTTAACTGACTGAGCCACCCAGGCGCCCCTCCCTTTGCTTATTTTGAAATCGGATTATTTTGTTGCCGTTGAGTTGTAGGAGTTTTTTAATACCCCCCTCCTTTTTTTGTTTTTAGCTGAAAAAAACTGAAGGATCGAAGAGGTGGGTAACTTACTTGCGTGTGCTGTGAGTCGCCCCGCGGCGGGGAGGGCTGGCCCCAGGCGACAGCTAGAGCAAGCTGCGGGCCGGTCCTCTCAGCCACATGGTCTCGCAGCCAACACTGCCCGTCAAATGCACACCCTGTGTTCACAGCCTTGTGTGCCAAATTGCTGTTTGGAAACGAACAGCAAACACTGGCTGCGGGGAACTCAGAAGCGTGTAATATCCACTTTAATGACGGTTCCACTCTCTTGTTTTCCCCTCCTCTGAGGAAGCGCAGAGAGAAAAGGCTGTTCATGGAAAAATACATTTAAATGGATCAGTGCCGGGCAGCCCTTTGCACATCTGTTCTTAACAGGTTTCAGCTGAAACTACTGAAAATATACATAGATCTGTTTGCGTGGAACCAGTTAAATCTGATAAGATTACAATTTGGAGGGTAACTCTGGATTTGGTGGGGGGAAAAGAAAAAACCCTCCACACTTGCTCTCCACACACGCTCCTAATATTTTACCACAGATGTTGTTGAGGGAATCGGATTTGCTGCAAATTAAAAAGATCTAAATTATTTGAGATTAGTTACAAACAAACTCAAGATGTCCCGACCGCCTTTCTGCACACAATTCCCGCCTCCCCTCCAATCTGGGCCGAGTCCTTTGTTATCAGAGCAGAGACCACAGCTGGGAAATCACTTGTTTCTGAGTAATTCCGTCCTCACTCCCTGCATCAGTCGGTTTAGGGAGAAGATGGTAGGCAGGCTGTTCACACACTGAATGCCCAGTTGTCTTCCCCTGGAGGACACCAGTGGCCCCCAAGGACATGCAGATAGCAGGGAGGGAGGACAGAATTACACAGGTGCTGTGCTCTTTCCCAAGACTTTCTTACATCGCACCAGAACCACCTTTTGAGGTCATCCCATTACAGAGATGAGAAAACTGAGGCTCTAGGATGATTTGCTCAGGACCACACCAACAGTAAAGAAAGAGGTGCTGTGAAGCTAGAAAGAGTTTTCCTCTCATCTAAATGTCCCATGGTGAGGGGAGGGGGGCATCTGGGTGGCTCAGTCGGTTGAGCAGCCGACTTTGGATTAGGTCATGATCTCGAGGTGCATGAGTTCGAGCCCCATGTCAGGCTCTGTGCTGACAGCTCAGAGCCTGGAGCCTGCTTTGGGTTCTCTCTCTGCTCCTTCCCTGCTCACACTCTGTCTCTGTCTCTCTCCAAAATAAATGAACATTAAAAAAAAAAAAAAATGTCCCATGGGGCAAGGCCACAACTCAGATACCCACAGGGCCCAGCAGAAATGGAAGGAGCCAGGGGCCGTGCACAGCTACGAAGCAGCTTTAGCAGATTGATACTGGGGCAAAGGGGAGGGGGAAGAGTGAAGATATCGTGGGTGCAGATCTCCTGGATTTGGTAAAGAAAGCCAGAAATCACCAGGTTTTTACCTGTAGGCTCAGGTATTGAAGTCAAACACCCGCCTGCTGTTGTTTGGGATCCCATTACAGGGATGCCTCCAGAGGCATCTGAGTAGTGACTTGGGGGTCTGACTATCAGGATCCTTGTCTCCTGGTACAGGAGGTGCGGTCACAAGCAAAGAGCGCCACAGCTCAGCACCCTGGTCCCTGTATCCCTTCTTCTTCTTCTTCTTCTTCTTCTTCTTCTTCTTCTTCTTCTTCTAAATTTTTAAGTGTTTATTTGTTTTTGGGAGAGAGAGAGAGAGAGAGAGAGAGAGAGAGAGAGAGAGCTTGAGCAGGGGAGGGGCAGAAAGAGAGAAGCAGAATCCAACAGAATCAGACGGGATCCGAAGCAGGTTCCAGGCTCTGGGCTGTCGGCACAGAGCCTGACGAGCAGCTCGAACTCACGAACCGTGAGACCATGACCTGAGCCGAAATCAAGAGTTGGATGCTTAACCGACTGAGCCACCCAGGCACCCCCACCCCGTGTCCTTTCTAAAGCCTTTTCTGATAACTTTGTGGGAATCCTCCCTTGATTCTAGCACGCTGTGAACTGCGTTCATCTATAACCATTGATCTAATCATTTATCTCCAAAAGACGACATCAGTCTATAAAATGCACCACAGGACACGACAATCGCAGTCACATGGCCTCAGAAACAATCAGCCCAAATTGACATCTGACAACATCCCCCCACGGCACCCCCAGGGGCTGTGGCTGTGATTGGTAAGGTTTTCATTCCTGATGGACCCCACGCTGTGAAAATGCACCTATTTTTGTTCATTGAAACTCATTTTTTTTTTAATAAGCAGCCCAGTGGAAAACAATCGTGAATGGCAGCTTCATTACATGTGGACTTTTAGAACAAAGAAAATATTGCTCACACCCTATGACCTGTTCAATGATACTGAATTTTAATTAAAAAAATGTTACATGTTAAATTGATGACAAGGAAAGGGCGACACTACGGCTATAAAAGAAATCAGGAAGGCAAATCCTGGTGGACAGATTGTCTCAGTGATCTAGTCAATGTTACTTCATGTTTGTCTTCTTTGTCTCTCTCTGTTTTTCCATTTGAAAATTTCTGTTCTAGGGGCGCCTGGGTGGCGCAGTCGGTTAAGCGTCCGACTTCAGCCAGGTCACGATCTCGCGGTCCGGGAGTTCGAGCCCCGCGTCAGGCTCTGGGCTGATGGCTCAGAGCCTGGAGCCTGTTTCCAATTCTGTGTCTCCCTCTCTCTCTGCCCCTCCCCCGTTCATGCTCTGTCTCTCTCTATCCCAAAAATGAATAAACGTGAAAAAAAAAAAAATTAAAAAAAGAAAATTTCTGTTCTAAGCGAGTGGGGACATATTCCAATCTCTATAGACTTCGAGTGGGGAGGCTGGTGGGACCAGAGGGGGGTACGAGAAGGGGGAGACTTAATTTGCTCTCTGGGGGCCTCCCACATGATCTTGTGCATTGGATTGGTTGTTGTCCTAGAGGGCCTCCTCCAAGTGGCTGCTGTCCCAGGCCACCATGGAAAAACCCTTTGAAAGGGCCAGTTTTGGGTCATCTTAGCAGGCCTGATAACTAAGAATGAATTATTTTGAAGGGATAGATTAAATGGTGTACGGATGGCCCACTGGACGTTCAGGCCAACCTGAGTGTCACCAATTATAAGAGAATTTTCTTCCGAGCTGATGCAACACTGGAATGGAAAATCCAGGTGCTGAAAGTATGTCACCGTACTGGGTTTTCAGAAAGGCCGACAGGAGCAAGCAAAGGTGGTCAGCTTCTTCTCCGGATGGGCTTCCAAGACATGACGTGTCAGTTCATGACCTAAAGCCTCATGAAAGAGTAGCTATTTGCCCCAAACACAGAGCCTTAAGATCTGCCCATGGTGGAAGATTCACACCCAGCACAGCATGTGCAGGAAGGAAGCAACTTCCCTCAGGCTGCTGGGAGAAACATGGGTCTTGGGGCTGGGTCGGGGGGGAGGGGGCGGGCAGCAGCCCCACAGTGTGGGAGCTTGAGTGTCTCGTTCCTCCCGAGAAAATAGGTGTGCAGGCGTGCAGAGTTAACCCCCAGCTAGAACAGTGCCTTGACCCTCGCTGAGGAAGACTAGAATGATTCAGGGTCTAGGGTCCCAACCACGGGCACAGAATAGCAAATACAAAGGCCCTGGGACTGGCGGGGCGAGTGCAGAGTGGGTGAACCACAGCTGTAGCACAGCTGGGGTGGGGGGTACTGGCCATGCACGGGGGGAGGGGTGGTGGTGGTGGGGGGGGGAGGCTGAATAATCCTGTTCTAAGAACACCCAGAAGCCACTCTCACGTTCCAAGCAGGAGAAGGATGTGGCTTGGTTTTACATTTCCTGAAGATCATGCTGGCTTCTGTCTGGATCAGAGTCTAGAGGGGTAGGAGGCTGGGCTGTGGGCCAGGTGGGAAGCCATGGGACAGGAGACTGAGGGACTGCATTTCACAGGTAGGACCAGCACAGCATGGGGAGGAGGGTGAGGAGGGTGAGGCGGGTGAGGGACGCGCCAGTCCTTGGAGGAGACATCTAACCCCTGGTTTCCATACTGGGAAAAGGCCTCAATAACCCCCAGCTCTCGGAGAGGTTGTGAAGGTTAAAAGTGGTGCCTGACCCACAACAGGTACCCAAGACTGCGTTCCCATTGTCCCCTTTGTCCCCACGAACACAGCAGACGGCGATCTTTAGCAAGGCTACTTCTGACCCTCGTCCTCAGTAAAGTGGGAAGTAGGGCCTGGGCTGGAAGGGGTGACAGGGCGGGGTCGGGTTGTCCTTTCTGAGAAATCATGTGCCGATCCACAAACAAAATGGCGATGCAACAAACTTCCATGTTCTTGAAAACGTTTTGATGCTTACAAAAAGAAACGATCGCCGTCGTGCAGCCCGACGTGCCTGTGGCCCAGAGTACAACAGGTGAGCCAGACCAGTGACTGCCCTTCGGGCCAGGATCCCTGTGTCCATTCCCAGCACTCACACCTGGCGAAGCAGGGGTGGGGAGCGGTTCAAGGTAGCACAATTCCCACTTGCACGCCAAACGCTCACTTCTGAGCTCACACCATGCCTGGCACACAGTGCCACACTAGAGCGTCATGGTCCTCGTGCTTGTAAAGTTTATTAACAGGGTCATCCAGCCCGACCCTGCGGGGTCTTCCTATGGCTGGGAAGGCTCCCTAGAGGAGGAGGGGCATCTGGGCTGTGTGAAAGATGGGAGGAAGGGGGCCCGATGGGGCCGGGCTCCCTGCTCAGGGTACAGCCTGGAGAAGGACACATGACCGGTTTTCTCTGAGCCAGCACATTTTCCATTCTAAATATAGCCCAAGATGACCCAAGACATCTTCCCCCTCACAAGGAGACTCAAGGTTCTGTATTTTCCCGCGTTTCTGTGACTTCTGAAAGAAGTGAACAGCGAGAGCTGAGGCTTTTACCTCCCATCGCCTGATCCCATGGACCCTGTGTCCTAAGGAGCGATGTCCACCTGCCCTCGAGAGGAGCGCGTGGCCTGGGTGAGGAGCTCTCTTTGGTCCCCAACATTTAGTAGCTACCAAAATATTTTGCCAGCCCTCTCCCTCCAGCAGAGTGAAACAGGGCTTCTATCCACCTAGGCAGGGTCACTCGTCACGCAGGCCGGAAATGAGAAGCTTTCCGCCACCCTTGTGTTCACCCACCCCAGCATCTCCGAAGTGAGGCCCAGCCTCATGAGGTTTTTTTTGTTTTTTTTTTTTCAACGTTTTTATTTATTTGTGGGACAGAGAGAGACAGAGCATGAACGGGGGAGGGGCAGAGAGAGAGGGAGACACAGAGTCGGAAACAGGCTCCAGGCTCTGAGCCATCAGCCCAGAGCCTGACGCGGGGCTCGAACCCACGGACCGCGAGATCGTGACCTGGATGAAGTCGGACGCTTAACCGACTGCGCCACCCAGGCGCCCCCAGCCTCATGAGTTTTAATTGGACAACAGATTCCTACTTCCCCTAGGAACCTTGCAGCAACATCAAGATGGACCTTTTATCACATTTCTGGAAGGTACAGGATACAAGCCTTTTGGAAGGAGGCACAGGGCTGACTCGTGGCTCCGAGGGCCTTCTCTGCTTGTTTGCAAAGGGGGGCAGGGGATAGTTTTCTGTATCTGAGTGGGGATCTGCTAATTGCTGCACAAGCACTTCTGGGGAAGTTCAAGTTTCCAAAGGCCTGCGGTTAACTCTGACGGTGCCAGCCGGCGCTTCCCGAACAGGGCGCTTGAGGGCATTGGTGGAGGGGCCTTCCGGGAGACACAAATTGCAGTGGGTATCTCCAAAGGGTTAATGACCAAAGAGTGAGGACGGTCATGTTAAGTTATATATAGCAAACAGTGAGCAAAGCAGGCAAGAGGAAAAAAGATACAAAAAAAACCTCATGGGTATGCTCCCCTCCCCCCTCTGGCAACCCCCCCCCACTCCTGCAACATGGATACGCTCCCCTCCCCCCTCTGGCAACCCCCCCCCCCCCCCCCACACACACACTCCTGCAACAACACTATATATACAGACCGCAGATTGGGGCATAGTTAAATTTGGCACACTGAGACTACAGCAAAGAAAGAAAACATATCAAGTTACGCGGAGCCCTATTCAGATTTGGGCCTGGGCCTCACCCGCACAATGCTGGGCAGAGGAGAACAAGGCCGCTCGGTGTGTTGTCGAAAAGCGCACCGGGCCAGCTTTGCTTTCCTTTCAGTCATTTGCTGGCCCAGCCCTGGGCAACAGGTTAAGTCCCTGCCCCACAGGTGGAGACAGATAAAACAAACCCAAATGGTGTCATGGGCTGCAGGAAACCTTTCTTTCAAAACTTGATCCATCTCCAGAGAGGAAACACGCAAGGACTTTGCTCTGGACAGTAATCTGTTTTCTTAGGGCAGCTGGGAGAGACCTGGTGGCCAGGGTAAATAGGCAAAGCGGCAGTGGCGGGGTTTTGGCAGGCAGGGCTGGAAGGGCAGTTTGAAAAGACCCCTTCCTACACTCTGTTCCCAACCAAGAGTAAGCTGTCAATCTCATAGGGTGAAGGTGCTCTGGAAAAAGCCAGCGGAGAGAGAGGGAGGCCCTCCCGCCAGGGAGAAAGCTAAGCCACAGGTGCATGCTGGGATCTCCTCCCCCTCCTCCTCCACCCCCTCCTCCCCCTCCCCCCCCTCCCCCTCCTTTCCTCCTTCTCCTCCTCCTCCTTTTCCTCCCCCTCCGGGCAGGTTCACCTGGCCAGAACCCAGCCCGCAAGTCCACTCCCCTCAGAGCTCACTGAGCGGGGAGAGAGCAGGCCGGGACCTCTGAAATGCAACCCCGGGTGGGTTTCAATCTCCGCGTTGAGCAGCTGGACGGGCAGGCCGGCGGCAGGCAGACTGCCAGCAAAGACTGGCTGAGTCTCTGCTGTATGCGAAACGGGCTCGGGGAGGGTCAGCTATGCTTTAGTCATCAGACATTGTCCCTGTCAGCAGGCGCTAGGACTCCCGGAGGAGATGACACAGCCACCGGCTGGCACTTGTCGGCTCGGGCTGCACCGAACATCAGCGGTCATGACGACACTCCCCGCATCCCCAGGTCTGTGGGTCTTTCCAAAGCCGTGCCATGGGGTCACCCGGTTGGGGCTTCACCTGACCTTAGGTGGGCAGAGCCGGGCAGGGCAGAGCATCGCCGCCATTTTGCGGGGGAAGGAACTGAGGCACCGTGAGGAGGCCGCATCTCGCCTGGGTGGGCACAAAGAACAGACCCTTACCCGGGCCCTCCTGTAGGCGTACGTGAGGGGTGGTCGGCACAGGACGGTGGTTCTCACTTCATGTGTCAGAATCTCGGGGTCATCCTCTACCTGGTGTAACCCACTCTCCTCAAGGTGGGCTTGGGTGTCCTGTCCCAGTCCCAGCCCCAGAAGTGGGTGGGTGTCCGGTGATCTCGGTTCACGCCGGGCTCTGCCACGGACCTGACCCCAGTCTCCACCTGCAACACAGGGACAATGGCGCCAAGCCCGTCCAGAGCTGCTCCAGAGAGTGAGGGACCCAGCACGGCATCTCTCTCCCTGCCTGTGGCTTGACGGGCCCGCACTCTTGGCTCCCTGGGCAGAAAAGATACGGCAAGAGGTTCAATTGTGTCTTCCTAAATGTCACGTGTTGGAGTCCTAACCCCCGGTACCTCAGAACGTGACCTCGTTTGGAACTGGGGCCGCTGTAGATGTAGTCAGTAAGATGAGGTCATACCGCATTAGGGGAGGCCCCTAGTCCAGCATGACTGGTGTCTTTATAAAATTTAAAGGGGAAATTTGGATAGAAACACACACACACAGGGAGAACACCACGTGGACACGAAGGTAGAGATCAAGTTGTCGCGTCAATGAGCCACAGAATGCCACAGATTGCCACCCAGCCCCAGAAGCAGGGGGAGAGAGGTCTGGACCAGATTCTCCCTCACGGTCCTCAGAAGGGACCAACCCTGCTGAGCCCTTGATCTCGGATTTCTGGCCTCCAGAACTGTGAGACGGTACCGTTGTCGATACTTTGCTATGACGGCCCTAGCAGACACAGATGACGAAAAGGCCAAGGTATCTCTGGTTAGTCTACCTTGAAAATGGGCTTTGAAGCCCCTTCCAGCCTTACAGACATTTGTTCTATGCCTCGTTGTCCGAACAAAGAGTGAAACGGTGCAATTTCAAGAGTGCTCCATGAGTGCTCCGTTCCAGAAAAATCCTGCCGGCAAAAAGAAGGGAAGTCCCCTTTCTCTTCTCAAAATCCTAACCCTCCTTTGTTCTCAACAGAAATCATACACTGCATAATTCTCCCAAAACGACCCCAAGGCAAGAGAACCTCTCTTTTCCAACCAAGTGCAGGGCCGACCCTCTTGCTAACTTCCTGGCCATCCCAACTAGTTTTCAGGAGAAAACTCACCCAAAACTCAGTCGCACGACTATGATGATGAATGCCAGCCAGTCAGGAGCTTGAAGGGTTAGCTCGCTCGGGTAGGGAATTAGGTCACACGGAGCGTCGGCCAACACTCTGCCTTCTGCCCTGACCAGATATGTAGTCCTGACTGTGAAACATCCCCCCACCCCCTTGGCAGGAACTCCTCCTGGAGTGGCAGCAGCAATACCCCTGTGCCTTTGGCTTCCCTCCCCTGGTGGCGTGGAGCCCAGAGACGCCAACATCCTCTCGGACTAAGGAAGCCCTTCCAGAACTTGCCACCAGCCCCGGAATCCTGGCTGCTCCCCCCAGTGATGGAGCATTGGACATGGTGGCTCTCAGGGTTGAATTCCGGAGTGCTAACGTGGACCAGGAAGTAAGGCTTATGAGACTTGGTCTTCGAGTGCCCTCCTTTCTCCCTTGCTTTACACCTGAATTTGGCCTCCTGCTCTACATCTGCCCGCCAAATGCCTCTTTTAGCCTCGCTGTTACCCCGCGGCGTCCCATTGTTTATACAAGTTATTTCTCCTCTGCCAAGAATTTCTTAGTACATCAGTTAGAACGTAGGATTTTGAGAGATTCGTGCTGTCATCCTTCCCCCCACTCCTGCACTTTAGTGATTTGCATGTAGAAGTTACTCAGTCCAGATTTGTTGAAGGTGGATTCAACCTGAATGTCTTCTGTTCATCTACTCTTGTTATCTGTTTTGGTCCCAAATCCTTTCCCTGTGTGGTTCCGGAGTTCCTCCCGCTTCAGGGTTTGGTCTCCTCTAGGGATGCTGGTATCTCCTAATTTAGACAGGAGTGTTCACTGTAGCTGATTTCCCATCAACTCGGAGGAAAAGAACTCATACATTTTTAGGGCTGAAAGATTCTCCAGAAAGTATTTAGTCCATTTCTTAATAAGAGGCCAGGTAACTCGTCCGGGGTCAACTGGTTACGTACGTGACGGAAGAGAGAAGCCAAATATCCTGGTTTGATGTGAGGCCATTGATCGTGTGGATGAAGACATCATCTGTATGGCTGGTGTAGGGTGAGTGGGGGCGTCACATCGTATCTGTTCTGGAAGTTTCCTCCGTTGGCTCCTGGGCATTTCAGCTTAACTTTAACAGCTTCCAAGTGAGTTCAGACACCTTCATCATGTCTGCTCCACAGGGGTTGCGTGGGGGCAGCTGGAAGACGGACCCACTCCCAACACAATCAGGTCACACAGACGGTGTTCCTAGCAGCAGAGATGGAACAGTCTCCTGTTCCATCTCGCAAATCCACAGATATGACTGACAGGGACTGTTTTCCACTTAGAGTCATGCAGATCTCAGAGGTAGGTCTGTTTCCAACCACTGAGGAAGCATAAAGCAAAACAGTCTTGTCGGCATAGACATATGCCTCATTGTTTTCAATCTGAACACATGTTTTACATCAAGAGAAGGGCTTGTGGTCGGGGTAGGGGGAGCTGAAGGGAGATTCAAAGGTTCTTCAGCACTCAAAGATCTCAACCTCTTCAAAGTTTCAACCCTCAGAGCTCTTACGACGTTTCATCCCACTCAGCAGAGACGCTTCTCTGCCCACACTCTCAGGTGCATGCGTGGGGACTCGAGTGTGGTCCAGAAGGATGGAGAAAGGTAACAGGATGGTCACCTCACTGCAGATATTTTCCCCAGAGGATGTCACTTCTCCGTTGGGATTTGATGAGCTCCCTAAGGCACATTCACATGCAGAGAGCAGGTGGTATCTGGCTGCTAGAGAGGCCGCATCAAGCCATGGTGGTCATGGGTACCACGAGCTCACCCTGGAGGGGAATAAGCACCTTCTATCTGGGACACCGGGCAGGTGGGTGCTGGCCAGAACCAGTGTCAGGGACAACAGGTTGATCAAGAGAAAAGGGAAGGGTTTGCATTCAGTTGTCATCACTTTCTAGCCTCAGGGTTCTCCAACCCCAAGTTGGAGATAATAATAACTTCCTTCCATGATATTTTTGGGGTTCACCAAATGCGATCATTACCTGTGAAAGTGCTTGGCACAGAGAGATGAGGGGCAGTGCCCTCGACAGGAAGGAATCCCGGCACCCACGCCAGCTCTTGGCTGTCTTCTTTCTGAGATGACTGTTTCTAAGGGGAAGGAGGAGCAAGATGATGCCTCCAACCTGCAGGTCACGTCCAGGCAAGTCAAGTTGGAGTGTAAGAGTACCTCTTACACTGGGCCCCAAGCGGTTTGTCGTCAGAGGGCCCCGTGGGAAACAGAGTGGCAGGGTGATGGGGTGGGGCCAGGAGAGCCCAGCACGAGTCCTGGGGTCACTGCTCGCACTCTTGCTACTTTGGATGGGTTCTTTGCCTCCTTGGCCGTCTATAAATTGGCCCGTCTATAAATTGGAGCAGACTGCACACAGCATAGGGTCGTGCCAAGGCTCCTGCAGAATGATCCGGGAAGACAGCTGGAAATGACAAGGTGCTGAAACATGTGTGATGGTGTTGTTGTTCTTAAAGGAAGGGAGAAAGGAGGGAGAGCATGAGAAGTGCGGGGGAAGGGATTAGCCTCTATTTAAAAATTTTTTTTTAATTTTAAAATAGTTTTAAGTTTCCAGAAGAGTTGAAAAAAGGGTCTGAAGAGTTCCCACGTACGGCACATCCAGTTTCTCCTACGGTCCAGCTCCTATATTAGGATGGAACATCTGTCCTGTTTCATAACCAATATTGATAACACTATTGTTAGCTAAAGTCTATGCTTTCTTCATATTTCATTTGTTTTGACCAAATGTCCTTCCACTCTAGCGTTCCATCCAGGATCCCACATTACATTTCGTTGTCAGGTCCCCTTTAGGCTCCAGTTGGCTGGGGCAGTTTCTCTGATTTTCTTTGTTTTTGATGACCCTGACGGTTTTCAGGAGTACTGGTCAGGCGTTGTGTAGAATGTCCCTACACTGGGGTTTGTCTGGTGTTTCCTCATGATTAGGGTAGGATTGTGGATTTCTGGGAGGAAGACACAGAGGTAAAGTGCCATTCTCATCACATCATATCAAGAGTACAGACATCTACATGACTTATCACTCTTGATGTTGACCCTGACGTCCGGCTGAGGTAGTGTGTATATGTGTTGAGTTTCTTTTTCTCCCTTTTCGTACTTTATTCTTTTTTTTAAGTTTATTTATTTATTTTGAGACAGCTGTCAGTGCAGAGCCCCACATAGGGCTCAAACTCACGATCCACAAGATCGTGATCTGAACGGAAGTCAAGAGTTGGACGCTTAACGGACTGAACCACCCACGCTGCCCATAGTGTAGACCTTGAAAGGGAACCACTGCGCACTCCACGCTCAAGGAATGGGGAGCTCTGCTCCACCTTCTTGGGGGAGGAGTAGTTACCTCGATTATTTGAAATTGTACCCCGTGGGAGAGTTGTCTATTCTCCCCCACTCGTGTATTCATGTGATCAGTACAGAATATTTCATATTCATATGTATCAGTATGAATCATGCATATTTGCTTTATACTTGTGTTATTTATAATCCAGTACTACTTTATTGCTCAGATTATACCAGTTTGGGTCATTGAGAGCTCTTTCAAATGGCTGCTGGGTTCCTTCGACACACCCCCACCATTGTGCGTTGTCGTTTGTTTGCTTTTCTGAGCACTTTCTTACTTTCTGACGTTACGAGATGCTCCAGGATCATCTTGTATATTCCCTGCCCATCCTAAAGTTGGCCATTTCTTCAAGATGTCCTAATTCCTTTTATCAGAGAATGATCCTAACATCTGAAATCTGGGCACCAGATGCTCTCATTGTGACAAGGGTGTCATTTCTTGTATGCTCTGTTAGCTAACAGATGTGTTTACGCATGTAAACATGTAAATATGTGTTCACACCAACCTGTATCTACAGATATTTTGTACGCATCCCTCTGTGTCTGTATTAGGCTAGACGTGAGTTCTTACTGACGTCTCCAATGCTAATCCCTGGCCACGTGAATCATTCCAGCCTCCCCACTTTGTTTGCCTGTGTCCTGTCACTCCAGCAGTGAGGACGTTGGCTCCCGCCATCGGCCTTCCATCTACTTCAGTTGTCAGTTCCAAAATTCACAATGGGTGGCTTCAGAATCATTAACGCGTGTCCCATGGGAAACAACTTTATCAGTCAGAATACAGTGTTACCTATAATTCCTTTTGCTTTTGGTTTTACAATTTCCACTCATTTCCAGTAGTACTTGGGTCAGCACCTTTTATACCCACCCATTCAGGGGAGGGATTTCCTGTATTTGTATTACCGTTAGATTTATTTATTTGTTTATTTATTTTTGGTCAGACTCAGCAGTCCATCCCAGAATCCCCCAGCCTCTTGAATAATTTTTAAAAATTTGCATACATTTGAAAATTTCCTGAGACGAAAACCCGGACGACTGATTTTGGCTCTTTATTTTTTTCTAATACATGCGTTTCACACTATACATTTCCACTGTCCTGCATTCTGTCACTATGGGTTAGTTTCTGTTTTTAAAAATTTTACGTGAACAGATTTGTGCAGTGTGTGCCTCGTCCCTCCGGCTGCTTTCACTCGGCGTAATTATTTCGGATTCATTCGTGTTCTTGCCTGTGTCGATAGGTTGTCTCTTCTTACTGCTCAGTCGTATTCCATCATGTGGATGTGCCACTGTGTGTTTACCTATTTACCTGCAGCTGTACCTCTGGATTCTTTCCAGTTTTGAGCCATTAAAAATAAAGCCGCTGCTAGCATTCGTGTGGGAGTCTTTGTGTGGACATACGCTTTCATTTCTCTTGGCTAAACGCTTAGGAGTGGAATGGCTGGGTCATATGGTAAGAGTATGCTTAACTTTGAAGACGCTGCCCATTCGTTCTCCAAAGTGGGTGGACCACGTTCCATTCCCACCACCGTGTGTAAGGTTCTGGTTCTCGCCCACTTCAGCACAGAGAGTATTCAGCGCGGAGAGTTAATTTCAGACATTCCAGAAGGTGTGTGGGGCTATCTCATCGTTGTTTCTGTTTGCATTTCCCTGGTTACTAACGAGATTGCGCTTCTGTACCATTCATATTTCTTCTTTGGTGAAGTACACGCTCAGTTCCTTCTCCCACTTATAAAACTGGGTTGCTTGCATTTTTCTTATTGATTTGGAGGTGGTTGTTTATTTTTTAATATTCTGGATTCAAAGTTTATTATCAGACATGTGATCTGCAGATAGCTCCTAGTCCGTGGCTTATCTATTCCCTTCTTTACAGGGTCCCTCATAGAGCAGAAGTTTTAAAACTCTATGAAGTCCAATCTATCAAACTTTTTATGCGTCATGCTTTTGCTGTCTTATCTAGAAAGTCTTTGCCTAGGGGCGCCTTGGTGGCTCCGTTGGTTAAGCCACGGACTCTTGATCTCCGCTCAGATCATGATCTCACAGCTCCTGAGATTGAGCCCCACATCAGGTTCTGCGCTGACAGCACAGAGCCTGCTTGGGGTTCTCTCTTTCCCTCTCTCTCTGCTCCTCCCCTGCTTGCACACGCATGTGCGCACACCTTCTCTCTACTTTAAAAAGGTAAATAGGGGCCCCTGGGTGGCTCAGTCAGCTGAGCGTCTGACTTCAGCTCAGGTCATGATCTCGCGTTTGTGAGACACTGGGCTCGCTGCTGTCAGCCCATCAGCACAGAGCCCGCTTCGGATCCTCTGTCCCCGCCCCCTCTCTGCCCCTCCCCTGCTGGCGTGCTCTCTCTCAAAAAATAAATTAAATAATTAATTAATCAATTAATTAATTAAAAGTCTCTGCCTAACTCAGAGTTGCAGATTCAGTTTCAAAGTCTCCTGGACCTGCCTATCTGCCTCGAATTTTTCTTCTATATTTTCATGTTGCACTTTATACAGTTGTAGGTTTTTAAAATGGGCCTGTGATCCATTTTGAGTTAATTTTTAGATACGGTGTGAGGTGTTTGTCAAAGTCCAATTTTTCATGCAGGTAATTATTCAGTTGTTCCCCGGCATTTACCGAAAGAGTATTTTTTTTCCTATGGAGCTGTCTTGGTATCTTTGCTGAAGATCAGTTGTGCACATATCTGCAGGTCTATTTCCGAAACATATATTTTGTTCTCTTGATCCGTCTGTCCGTCTGTCTGCCACTGTATACTGCTTCTTTCCAGGGACTTTATAACAAGACCTGAAATCTGGTAGTGCTCGTCTTAAAAAGGGGTTCTCTTTTTCAGAATCCTCTTGGTTTTCGCAGAGCTCTTGTGTTTTCTTTTGAATCTTAGGACCAATTTGTTGATTTGGACAAAAACCAAAGGAATTAGGGATTTTTGACTGGGACCGTGTTGAATCTACGTCCGTTTATTTACATTGTACTCAATCCCTCTCAGCAATACTGGATCGTTTTCAGTATATAGGCCTTTCTTATCCTTTGTCAGATCTATCCCCAAGTCGTTCTGATCTTTATGTTTCTAGAAATGGTATTTTTTATTTCGATTTCGGATTGCCCACTGCTTGCACATAGGCATGCAACTGATTTTCTTGTGTTGATCTTGTATCTTGCACCCCTTCCAGACACGCTGGTTCCTTTCAGTGACTTTTTGTAGATTCATATATTTTTTTTTACCTTTTTGTTTGTTTGTTTGTTTCGTGTGAGAGAATAAATTTCAATAAAGCTACTCCCTTTGACTGTTTTGGAAGCCTGAAGGATTTGCTTTTATTATTTTTTTATTTTTTTTTTTCAACGTTTATTTATTTTTGGGACAGAGAGAGACAGAGCATGAACGGGGGAGGGGCAGAGAGAGAGGGAGACACAGAATCGGAAACAGGCTCCAGGCTCTGAGCCATCAGCCCAGAGCCCGACGCGGGGCTCGAACTCACGGACCGCGAGATCGTGACCTGGCTGAAGTCGGACGCTTAACCGACTGCGCCACCCAGGCGCCCCAGGATTTGCTTTTAAAAAGTGTACCTACTAGGGTGAGTGAAGATATGGATAGAACCACTGTTAGGGCACAATGGCTCAGCTACATGTCTGTTCGGGGTCTTGCGGGCTGAAATCAAGGTGCCAGCCAGCATATGCTCTTATCCAGAGGCTCTGGGGGAGGATCCCCTTACAGGTTCATTGAATGTGTTGGCAGAATTCAGTTCCCTGATTGCAGGGCTGAAAGCCCCATCTCCTTGCTAGCTGTCAGCTGGGGATCATTCTCAGCGTCTGGAAGTCTCCTGCATTTCCTTAGCTTGTGGACCCATCTTCAAAGACAGTTAGGGTACATCAAATCCGTTTTATGCTTCTCAGCTCTCTTTAAGGGCTCATGGGATTCCCTTGGGCCAACCCAGATAATCCAGGATAATCTCTCTAGATGAGGGTCAACAAATTAATAACTTTAATTAAGTCTGCAAAGTTCTTTTTGCCTTTCATGGGCATGATAGCTTATCAGAGTCATAGGTCCTGGGGATTAGGCACAGAATCTTGAGGGACATACTTAGAATTCTGCCTTAAACAATTAGCAAATGAAATCAGGAGTGACACAAAGTAATATGTGCAATACGACAATGTTTTTACAAGAAAAAATAAAAAATTGTGAGTAATGTTTGCTTTCTTCTTTGTCCTCTAAAGTAGAAATTTTTTTTCTTAAGGTTTATTTATTATTTATTTTGAGAGACAGTGAGAGCGAGCAGGGGAGGGACAGAGAGAGAGAGAGACAGACAGAGACTCCGAAGCAGGCCCTTCACCCTCAGTGTGGAGCCTGATGTGGGGCTCGAACTCATGTATTGTGAGATCATGACCTGAGCCGAAACCAAGAGTCAGACGCTTAACTGAGCAGCCAACCAGCCACCCCCGTCCTCTAAATTTTTTTTAAACAATAAACATGTATCTTTAGAGAGCCATGAAGAGTTCACATAAAACCCAAACCCATAAAAAATTCATTTGCAAGACAGAACTCAAGGTGCATTCTTCCCATAGACCCAAAGACTGGCCTTTGCACGCGCACGTCTGTGCACGTGCGTGCGCACAAACGTCTCTGCAGTAGCAACCGAGGGAGCAGGTCCACGCGCACACACATGTGTGCTGGTGTTCTCCTGCAAGTTGCTCTGCCTCTTCCCAAAAGAAGAAGAGTCCACTAAGAAACTTTCGTTTATCCGAGAATATAGATTTCACGGCAAGTAAGCAATCTGTGGGGTGTGATTATATATGGTAGAATCTTCTGACTGTTCTTCACCCGCAGCGTCCTCTGCTGGAGGCAGCCACCTGCACCTGTCTCCTGTGCCCTGTCCTTCTGTGCACCCTCACTCTCCACATAGGCTTGTGCTCTCTCTCGGCCTCCTTCTCCATCCCCTGCTGGACCACTTTCTCCCTGATCTCCCCACCCCAAACTAGAAACAGCCCAGATGTCCTTCAGTGATGATGGGTTAAGCAGACAAACCGCAGCACATCCGTGCCTTGGGGTGCTATTCAGGGATCAAGAGGATGCTGGGTCTCCTCCCCCTGGAGGAATGAATGGATGAATCTCCCAAGAGTTTTGCTGAGCAAAAACGGCATAGATATACCCCCCAATTCCACTTATACAATATTCTTGAAATGACAAAATTATGAAAGCAGAGAACAGACTCTTGGTTGGCGGGAGTTATGGAAGGGGAGAGAATAGGAGAGACGGAGGTATAGCTATAAAATGGCAACATGAGGGGGGCCTGGGTGGCTCAGTCCATTGAGCATCTGACTCTTGGTTGAGGCTCAGCTCATGCTCTCAGGGTTCGTGAGATCGAGCCCAGAGTTGGGCTCTGTGCTGACAGTGCAGAGCCTGCTTGGGATTCTCTCTCTCTCTCTCTCTCTTTCCATCTCTCTCTCCCCCTCCCACTCTCTCTCTCCCTCTCTCTCTCAAAATAAATAAACAAAGATTTTAAAAAATAAATAAAATGGCAACCTGAGAGATCCTTCAGTGACAGAAGAAAAGCGTATCTTGACTGTGGTGACGGATACCCAAATCCACACGTGAGATAAAAGTACACAGGGCAGAATGCATATGCACACACACACACACACACACACACACTGGTGAATATCTGTGAAAGTTACCAGTGTCCACATTCTGGCTGTGATATTTCACTATAGTTCTGCCAGATGTCACTTTCAAAGGAAACAGAGTAAAGGGCCCCCAAGATTTCTTTGATTTATTTCTTACCTCACCTATGAATTTACAAAGATCTCAAAATAAAAAGTTTAATTGAAAAAAGTGAAGGAGAAGTAAAGCTTTTCTCAGACAAACAAGATCAGAAGGCATTCACTGCCCGGAGATCCACGTTGCAGGAAATGTGACGAGAAGTTTTTCAGTAAGAAACTTGGGTCTGCGTAAGGCAGGGGTGAGTGTCAGAGAAGGAAGACATGAAGGTAAAAAAAATTTTTTTTTCGTTTTTCCTGGCCTTAATTGATTTAAATTACCAGCTGTGGTTTTATAGTTTTCTTCTTATATTTTGGAGTTAATTTTCATTCAAGTGTCAAGCATTTTTTTTTTTTTTTTTAAGTTTCAGGCCTCAGGCAGGCTCTGCACTCATGGGCCAATGGCTGGAAGGGTCTGGAAGGAACCCTGAAGGCACCAGGTTCTCCTGAGGGTGCCCCAGCCTCACCCTGCCATGGTCCCCATTGTCTGTAACAAACCGTGACAGCTTTTATCAAAGGGGACCGCTGACCCTTCAGTGCGTGGATACTGTCCAAAGCCATCAGGGTGAGTGACAGAAACAAGGACGCTGGAATCCCGCAAATCTGAGTTCAGACCCCAGTTCTGCCCCTTAGCTGTGTGACCTTGAACAAGTTACTTAACCTCTCTGGTTCTAGTTTCTATGTTTAATGTACTTTTCAGGGCACTGGGGCAGGGATGGGACCTAACACGTGGCACAGAGCCTGCCGCATGACCGATGCTAAAATATGTTCATTTCTTCCTTATTAGGATGTTTATGACTGTCCCTCTCTCCGAGCAGACAGTTGGCACGCTCACGCAGAAGACTCCACTCCTTGACGAAATTCACATGTAAGATCTATGGTGCTTTGTTCTTGCTCGAAAGTTTATTCTCTGCCGGGAGGCAAGCATAACTACCACTGCTCAGTTCTCTTCAAAACTTAGGCCGGGGACAAGTTATGTGGGAGGCCTCGCAGCTCGAGGAAAGAGCTCTGGATCCAAACAACCTGAAGAAACAACGATCCCACTCTGTCCCTCCTCCCAAATTCCCCTGAGAGTTGGAGCGTCGTGTTGCCTTTCTGAGGCTCCAAACACTTGGCACCTTGGTTTTAATACAATTCTATCATTATTTCTCTACGCAGAAGTCAAAATGATGTCTTCAAAATGAAAACCAGTTCCTGTCAGGTCTCTACTCCCTAAATGCACTCAGTGGCTCACGTTGCACTTGAACTAAGAGCTGTTAATTAGGGCGGCTCACAAAGCACCCCCGACCTGCTCCAGCCCTTCCTGCTCCCTTGGTGGCTCACACCACTCAGCCACACTCACCTTCTCTCTGTTTCTCAACATGTTGAGTGCATCTGGCCCCAGGGCCTTTGCACTTGCTGGTTTCTCTGGCCGGAATGCTCTTCTGAGCATGCTAGCCTCCCATCCTCTTGCCCGGTCTCCAGCACTCTCTTAGCCGGCAGCCTTCCCTGACCATAGTCTAAACTGGAGGGTCTTCCTCTCCTTCAGCAGCCCCTCTTTGCTCCCACTTTGTCCCACAGCAGGTGCCACAATCCAAAATCATCACATTCATTCACATGTGTACTTGATTTTTGCCTGTTGCCTCTTTCAAGAACCTCAGCTCTATGGGACAAGGGACCGTGACTTTGAAATCCCTGGTGCCCAGATCTGGGCCAGGCATACGGTGTAGGTGGTTCCCAATACCTATTTATAAATGAGTAACTGTTCCTTCCCATCCTGGCACAAGTACTCACACCCTGCGAAGGCAACCCAGGCCCCCGATCCCCGGAGAGCCATTTGTGGATCCCAAGCCATCCCCAGATCACACTTGGTGAAGCTCACCCAAGAGAAACATGCCAGCGACCTCAGACGGTCACACACGGCATTAGGCCTGAGAACAGAGGCTTCTCGGGCCAGGCTGGGAGCCAGGACAGGAGGTGCTGGATAGGGGTTAAGCGAGTGGGTCACCCCCACGCAAGTGCAGTCACGTAGGCGGGTTGCTTGGGATTAGGGAGTGTGCTAATGCAGCTCACACCGAGGCAAAGGGATCGTACCTGAGAAAGATTTACATCTCGTCTTCCTTCCCTCCCTCATGTTGCCCCCACTCCCCCGGCTGGGCTGCGCACCGCTCCCCCAGCGGTCATGACGCCGCAATAATAACCAGTTCAGCGGCCCGCCCCTCAGCCGGCTGAGCTGAAGCCAAGCACGAGAGGGGCTGCCCCCCCACCCCGCTCCCCACCAATGTATAGATATGTATATATATCCGCAGAGGAACATTTGTCAGAAGGCTCCAGGAGAGAAATGACTATTCCATAAAGATTTCATTTTTGTTGGAGTCTATCCACGTCTCTATATTGTCATAAAAATTCAATAGGAAACTTCCATTTAAAAAAAAAAAAGGAGGCACAATTAAAAAGAAATAGGGACAGCTCCAGGAGAGGTTGGAGATGAAAGACGAAGGGGCCCGGTTCAGGCGGGGGGATTTTACGAGCTACCAAAGAAAGAAAAACACACCACACAGAAAAAGTGCCCAGTGGAAACCGTCCTGGCTGCCTTAGGTGAGGCAAACCATCCAGTCTGAGGCTGTCGTCTCTGAGGACCGTGGGGCAGGCACCCGGGGCGCCCGGGTGGCCCAGTGGCCGTCCTGCTCAGTATGAGGCTGTGTGCACGGGTGCTGGCTGGATAAGGGCGTGGGCCCCCCAAGGAAGGCAGCACCAAGTCTCTGAAGCAGGAGAACCTTGCCCGTGTAGGAGCCACAGAGGTCTGGAGCTCAGGACAAGATGATCCTCAGCAGTTCCATGACCGGTGACCCCAGCAATCGTAGGGAGGGAGAAAGGGCTTTTTAGCAAAATTTCAGGAAGTCTCCCATCTTCTTGCCCGGTCTCCAGTACTGTCTTAACAGGCAGCCTTCTAAGACCCTTCTGATCCACCTGTGGATCAGAATATTCAGCCTCAAGGTCCCCATTCCCTTTCATCAGACTGTTTTCCTGATTACACACACATGATAGATGTTCACTGTGGAAAGTTTGGAAATACAGAAAACCAAAAGAAGATGAAAAGCGACCACCATTCTTTCACCTACCTCCACGCATCTCTCATCCTGATGTGGCTATTTCCCAATCTTTGGAAAAACGCAGTTTGTAAAGAAGAAAATACGAGAGACAGCTTGGGTATCGAAAGTGGGGCAGAGAGGGGAGATCCACCATCCAAAACAGCCCGCGTGCGCACAATGACCGAGTTCCTTGGGGACAGAGCTGAGCTGGCAGAGAGCGATCCTGTCCATCAGAATCCTGGATAGCTCAGCGGAGAAACCAGAGGTCTGCCCAATGGGGGCTGGAGGAGGAAAGAGATGGGGGAACCCTCAGGGTTTGACCCTGTAAGATTTGATGGCCTGTCCCCGTATGGATGGTTCCTCTGCAGAGATCATGAATGTGCAAGCCTTTCCACGCCCATTTGCCAATTACACGAAGTTTGTGGTAATGTCTGGTTCTGACGCTGATACTCTCTACCCTTGCCCCAGTGCATGACCTCGGCGGCCCGGCCTGCATTTCTGGAGGTGCAGACACTAAAAGCCAAAGTCCTTGTCATTGAGCTGCTTGTAGCGGGGTGGGGGGGTGGGAGGGGGGGCAGAGGCCACTCTCCCGACAGCAGTGAGCCTCAGGTATCTGCCCACATAATTTGAAATTTGCAAGGTGGTAGCACTTGTTACTGTTACTTTTTTTTGTTACATCCCTATGGCTGTCATCAATGTGATGCTGAAGGCCACGAGGAAGGAAGCCTTGCCTTAAGACAGGGCTGGGCCACGTCTTTCTGCCTGAGACTGTTTAGAAAACAATAAAGTGCTTTGGAGCGACTTTTTTTTCCCCCTATCAAAATGAAAATGGCTATATCAGTCCTTGTTCCCGGTTTTCGGGCAGAGAATTATCTATGGGGATCTGGCACAGCTTTTCAAACGTGGCGGTTGGCTGGAGGCTGAGAAGCAACCCCGGGCAGCCACTGGCCTCCCTTGCAATTAGCTCAGGCTATGCCATGGCATGGGCCACTCACAGGGCTCACGGGGCACCTGCCACTGGCGACAAGGCCCACTCTGCCAGGTGTGAAGCAGGCCAGGGACAGGTCTGAGTGCCTTTCCCAAAGCTGCCGCGTGTTCCTCTTCTATGGGACTGGACTGGCTCTCATTGACCCACACCCCTGCTTCGACTATGGCCATGAGCTCACCATTTATATCCGGGGGATATAAATGTATCCAGGGCATATAAATGCACCCAGGGGAACCCTCTCTTTCCCCACTTTTCAAGTGAGGAAACCAAGGCCAGGGTAGGTAGGGAGGCCCAAAGTCACCTGGCAATCACCCACAGAGGCCACAGATAGCAGGGTCATGCTGCCTCACAGTCTATAGCCAGGGAAAGCATGAAGCCCACGGAATCTGAGGCGGCGCAGGACAGGGGGGCAAGATCGGTGGCTCCAGCAAGGGTCTTGGTGGAGGAGTCCAGTGACCCGGAGGGATGAAGGAGACCAGACACAATGGGTGGGCTGGGGCTGCATTGGGTCAGTTCTGGTGTCTTATGCGGGTTTCTAGGGAGTCCCATTCTTGGCAGGGCCGGAGAGGAAAGGGCAAACGCCTGCAAAAAGTCTCAGGTCAAAGAGCCAGGCTCAAAGGAAGAGGCCGGGAGGGGTTCAGACACCAGGCCTGGGGTAGCAGACCAAAGGCTGAAGGTGGTTTCTAGAACCACGCTACGAGATTAGCCTGGGCCCTGTGGGAAAATGACCTTGATATCAAGCCATTCAAACCACTTAAGTGGGCTTTTGAGTTCCTTTGGGCCGAGAAAGGCCCAGCCCCGGAATCTGTAGACTTGGTGACCTGTAGGTTTGTGCAGATGGCCTTAGCCCAGAGGTCATTCTCACCCAGGCCTGTGCACCCAGGCTCATTTACGCAGCTGCACCAACGGTGCCTAGTGGAAAATCAGAGAAGGCATTAAAAAATAAATGTTGTTCTAGAAGGAGCCTGGAAGGATGTCAGGAAACTGATCGCAGTGATTGCCTCAAGGGAAGGAAATCAGCCTTCGGCAAGAGCTGGGGGGCTTTTTGTACTTGAAGTTTTTTTACAATATATGTATTTGCCAACAATGTGCACATATTAATTGTAAAAAAAAATTATGACAAAAGAATTCCATTGTTAATGATGACGGAAAAAAAAAAATCACGCAGACACTTTATAAGTTGAAAGACAGCCGGAGCCCAAACCACAGTCTAGTAAATGCATCTACTCTGTTTCAACACCCCTACCCAGGCACAGGGACAAGAATTGTGTCTTTGGCCCCAGCCAGAAAAGCAAGGGTAAGGGGTTGTGTACAGGCCAGGACTGGGGAGGTGGGAGGGAGCTAGGCTTTCCCCTCACCTTAGTAATAAAGATATTTGGATCTCTTGTAGAAATTAGGCATGTGCAATGAACACAAGGAAATGCAGCAAAATAATACTTATAAAAACAATGATGGCTCACACTCACATAGTACTTCCTATATGCCAGGAATTGTTCATAAATTTCATACATAATAGTTAATACAATCTGCCTAACAACCCTATGAGGTAGGTACTATCGTTGTCTTTATTCTACAAATAAAGAAATCGAGGCCCAGAGAGGTTAAGCAACTTACCCAAGGTCACACAGCTAGTACCCGTTGGAGCTAAAGTTAAACGAGGTGGTCTGGCTTCAGAGTCCACACCCATTTCTATATCTCTACAATATACATCCAAAGCACTCAGCTTCTCAATCCTTTTATTTGAAAAGCTCATATGAGAGTAGAGAAAACATAGATCCAAGTGGACAGGCTTGAAGTCGGAGGGGTCCTGCGGTCATATTCTCTCCACACAGAATGCCTTCAATTGTCACAAATGGAGACAAGGACAAAGCAGAGGCAAAAAGCGAGATTCCGTCAGGTCAAGCTTAGAAAAATGGTGAAGGGGCACGAGGGACCATCAGATGGAGGCACGGGACCTAAGGCCCCCAGCCGGAAGCATCCAGCTTTGCTAAGAGTGCTGCAGCTTCTGGAGGAGGAACAGACCCCTTTTGCAATCTTATCTGTAAAAAAGCAGGGTTCTGTGTTTATCTCAGCCTGGCCCCGCCCTCAGGATTAGCCCTGCACAACCGGAGGGGACCCTGGCTGAGTCGGCTCCCTGCTGTGTGTACTGAGCTCTTGCCTCTCCTCTGGATGGCCTTTCCTGCCCCTCCTCCTGCAGCCAGTCTCTGCGGAGCTGTTATCCCCTCGCGGTATCCCATCACTGCTCCGTTCCCGTGTCTTTTCGCACAGGAGTCCCGGCCACACCCCCAGGATGTGGGGCCCTTGGGGGCTTCCCCCTTTGTTACGGTGCTGGCCTGGCTGGCTGGCAAAACAGGTGGGAAAGGGTGTGCTCCTGAGAACAGGTAAAAGCCTATGGCCACCTGGGGGGTTAGATTGGCTTCTCCTTCCTCAGTGGCAGCTGCTTCCTGAAGGATCTGGTCATCACAATCCCAGCCCTCTGAGATGGGTCTGAGCCAGTCTGAACTGCACTCCGGGTTCCTGGGACAAGCTCCACGCAGACACCGGGCGGGGAGTGCCCCGCTCGGCCCGTCAGCCTTCCAGAGCACGGTTAGCATTGAAATGGCTGAGAGGCGGCAGAGGACGCTCACATTTGCTCTTACGTAGCTAACCTCACAAACACACACACACGGGACCTTGCACACTCACGCACCCAAACTCATATGCACACATAGCAAAAGGCACCAAGTGTCTCCAGGGGGAGGTAATTAAACGTTGACCTAAGTCCCTTTGAAGCATCAAGTCTTTGCTAAAGTCTCCATGGTGTCGTGATCAGTGCCTCAAAGGAGGACCCTGACTTTTCTGGAAAAAAAATAAATACGTGAGACACATCTAAGTCTTGCTACAGAAAATATATACTAAGGAACATGGAACAGTGGGCTGGGTGATGGAGAAGTTCTAAAAGGAAAGCAGTCTGTGTGTCTACCTTATTCCAGTCATTTCTACGTGATCACAAAAGGTGGGAAGCATTTGCGTTTGGAAATTGAGGAGAAATGAATCTGCACATGTGAATCTGAATCCAGCATCAAAACATAAGAAACAGACATCATAGACAAATAAAGGAAAACCTGGCAGGGGACAATGGGTCTGCATTCAGCTAAAATCCATTCACCTGGACTGTGGTTGGCTCTTCGCTGCCCCTGAAAGTTAATGACTTGGAAATCACAGGCACTTCAAAGAACACGACTGTCCACCCGATCATTACCGTGCTCCCAGGATAGCTCTCTAAAATAGTCTTCTCTGAGTTTACTCTTTTATATTTTTCTCTCTGAACCCATGGTAGATATCAGAATTACTCCTTCGCAGTTGAAATGCGCCGCTGTGTTCGGAACAAAGACTGATCTTGGGTTTTGATCTCTGTACCCACAGTGGGAGTAAGTCTGTGTAACTCCAGGCAAGTTCTTTTATGTCTTTGGGCTTCAGCAAATAAAGGGGCGAGTGCTATCACCAACAAAGCTGTACGAACAAAGATAGATCCAATGATGAAGGCTAAATTCATCTTCAAGAAACTCCCATCTCTGTTCCTAGGGCCCAGGGCCACCAATAATTCCTCGGATTGAATTGCTCCCCAAGGTTGTTATGTCCTAAAAGCCACACTTCCCTTATCAATAATAATGTAGTTTGTCAGTTTGGGTTGGCCAAAATCATGCTGTCAAGCAGAAGTCCTGGCCAGCCAGGGAAACCAGTGTCTCCATGAAAAATGGGATGTCATTCTAACCAAAAGTAACCGCGTTTAAGGTTTTAGTTAGGGATACTTGTATAGTTTATATTTGGAAATCGTGTTTATAACTTGTAGAAATTGTCCTTCAACCCAGTATGACTTTGATGAATCGTTTTGGGATTCAGGGGCCCTAAATGAGAATCACTGTCTCTGGTGATCTCTAAGTTTCCAGCATTCGTGATATTTAGCTTAAAAATCCTAGCTGCCAAGTGGAAAGAATATCAAGGACTCTCATCTACCACGGGTGAGAACATAATCTGGTATAACCTTTGTGGAGGTCAGTTTTGCAATACATTTAAAAAACCTTAAAATGGGTGTGGAAGAAATTCTAGTTCTGAGGATGATGGAGTAGCTCTTACTGGCTCAACCTTCCTGCAGATAACAATAACAAACTCTGAATAAAATATTTTAAAAATAACTATTTTTAAATATCGCAGAACAACCAGAAATAGGCAAAAATTGGAGAGACTTTGACCTTTGAGAGAAAGAACCACACTGGGCAAAATCTATCTTTAGACGGTTTTTTGCTGAGGGCTTTCCTCAGTCAGCCAGGCAGAAAGTTTATTGCTCGAGGTGTCAGAGGACAGAGTTCAAGGCTACCAGAGGGGCTGGAAATGGAGGGGGTAAATCCTGAAAGGAGCTAAAAGTTTAAAAAGCTGAGCAGAGATTTCAACTGTTGCCCATTTAATGAGAGACAGAGTTTGGAGTTTGAATCATGCCTCTTTTTCCAAGAGAGATTTCATAAACACCTTGGACATTCCATTGAAATCCTGGGGTGGGGCGCGATGGGAGGGAATCATATCTAGGAGCGGTGACTATGTCTTGGGATTAAAGATTGTCCCTCGGATTAAAGAAAAATCAAAAGAGATCCATCTTAAAGAGTGTAAACCCAAGCTTCTAAAACTTCAGGTGATATGCCATAATTAACTGCCTGCTGTAAGTCAACAGAATATAGAATCTCTAAACTATTGCCCACAGAGACCAGTATACAATAAAAGAATTCCTAGACATGCAAAGAAACAGAAAAATGTGACTGACCCATACTCAGGAAAAAAAAAAAATCATTCAATAGAAACAGACTCCCAGATAACTCAGATTTTGGAGTTAGCAGAGAAAAACTTTACAGTAGCTATTATAAATATGTTTGAGGATGTAAAGGAAAAGATTGCCAACATGACTGACCAGGTGGGAAGTCCAGCAGAGTAACAGAAACAAACAAACAAGAATCCAGTGGGAGTTCTAGAACTGCCAAGAATCAGCAATGAAAAATTTAGTGGCTAGGCTTAATATCAAGTTGGGGGCAAGAGAAGAAATGTGTCAGTGAACCAGAAGACAGGACAATGTAAAGTATCCAATCTTAAGAACACAGCGTGAGAGAGATTTTTTAAAAATGAAAGAGCTTCTGTGACATTTAGCACCGTATCAAAGATTCTAATATATGTGTAATTGGAATTTCAGAAGAGGAAAAGAGAGAGAGAGTGGGCAGAAAAAAATACTTGAGAGAATATGGCTGAAAATGTCCTGAATTTCCTCAGAGAATATTAATGTATAAACCCAAGAATCACAAAAAATATGCACAGGGAATATCACCATGTACACATACACGCCATGGAAAAGCACATCATAGTTAAACTACTGAAAAATAAAGAGAAAAACCTGGAGAAGCCAGAAAGGAAAATATCACGGATGTAAGAGACCAACGATAGGAAGCACGGCTGACTTTTTTCCGAAGCAACGAGAAATTACGAGAGAAGATAACGAAATGATAAATGCTGGAATTGACATCCAGTCAAATACATCTTTTGAAAAGGGAAGGTGACGTAGACATTGTCAGGGTGAGAGAACGCTTCCTCAGGAAATGTGAAAGGAAGTTATTCAGGGTGAAGAGAAATGACATCACATGGACACTTGTGCCCTTGACACGGAAAAGGGCTACCCAACGTGGCAAAGATGAGGGTAAAATAAAGACTACTTTGTACATTCGTATGTAATTTCTTTGAAAGGTAATTGCCCATTGTTGTTGCCTGTGGTTTCTATGATACCATACGGAGTTTATCTCTGACCCCGTGGATAGTAGAAATCGACAACAAAATCCCTAGAAAATCTTCATATACAAATTTAGCTACACATATGGAGGCTTATTGACTGTAAGCTTAAAAGTAAATCCCTGTAATTATACACCCTGTGGAAGAAAACATAGAAGGTTCTTGCAATCTTGGGGGCAGGCAAAGATCTCGTAGGATGCGTAAAGCTCTACTCATAACCTCTTTGAAATGATACAGTGGTGTTCATAAAATTCTTCTCTTTCAAGGAAAAAAATGACACAGAGACAAGCCAAAGACTGGGAGAGAACATTCACAACCTCTTTAGCTGGCACAGGACTTGTATCCAGAATATATAAAGGATCCCTATATAGCCATAATAAAAGATACACAATCCAATATTTAAAATAGGCAAAGGACAAGAATAGACACTTCACAAATGGCCAATAACACAGGCAAAGCTGCTCAGCATAATTACTAATTAGGGAAATTCAAATTAAAACCACAGTGACTGGGGCGCCCAAGTGGCTCAGTCAGTTAAGCGTCTGACTTCAGCTCAGGTCATGATCTCACAGTTCGTGGGTTCGAGCCTCGTCTCGGGCTCTGTGCTGACAGCTCAGAGCCTGGAGCTTGCTTTGGATTCTGTGTGTGTGTCTCTCTCTCTCTCTGCCCCTTCCCTGCTTGAGCTCTGTCTCTCTCTCAAAAATAAACATTGAAAAAAAAAACCCCAAAATTTTTTTTAAAAGACCACAGTGAGATGCCATTTCTCATGCACTAGAATGCTTAGAATTCTTATCAGGACTGACCACACCAAATGTTGGCAAAGACACAAAGCCATTGGAACCCTCATACTTGGCTGGTGGGAGCATACCATCTCCTCGAAAAACTATTTGACAGCTATGATAAATTAAATATCCACTTACAGTGCGACCTGGCCATATTTCTCCTATGTGGTTTTCCAAGAGCAAAAAACGTCCGTCCACAAAACAATGTGTGTTTGTTTATTCATAATACTCCAAAATTGGAAATGGCCCCAACGGCCATCCACAGGTGAATGTATAAACAGAGTGTCTTATAATGGCGCAATAGGGGTTACTTGTCACCCAATATGGGGACAGATACCAGTTACAGCAGACCTTAGCGCGGGGCCCCCAGTAAGGACAGGCTGAGAGTAAACCCAGACAGAGACACCGCGGTTCGGGAACACGGTGAGGTCAGAGACGGACACCTGGAGACCAGGACGGAGGACCTCTGTTTCCCCGTGAGGTTAGATCCTCCTCCATGCCACAGGGCACACTGATCCACTTCTAGCACTGGGGCTGCATCTTGGAAAAAGAAGAGGGGGGGAAAAGAAACCTAGGGCAGCATCGGAAAACTTAGAGCTCGATGAGTGTAAGTCTTAAAACAGTAGAAAGCGAGACATCTGCGGTGAGTAGAATGAAATATTCTGTTGCTACCAACAGGAAAGGGGCCTGTTAAGATGAGCTTAGCTATTAAAAAAAAAAAAAGGATGAAAGTTATAATTTTTTGCACTTCTGGCACGTAGCTGAGCTGTCTGTGTATTTCTAGAGGATCTGAAAACTGTGGCTGAGGCCTCCAGGACCCCAAATCTAGATTTCGGGGTTCCTTTGCACTCAGGTGTACCCCTGGTCATAAAACCCACTGCAGTAGGCTTCACTGAGCTGTGTTAGCTTAAGATAAACTGCTCTTTGAAATTCAAATGAACTCCGGTGCGGTTTCTCCTCTAGAGAAAGAATCTTTTCCACACTGACTCAGTACCAAGTCTGAGAAACCAAGTCACCTATTAAAGTTGATTGTTAAAATCTTGTCATTCTCATGAAATCTTACAAGCGTTTGAGTGCTCCCCTTCCACTTCTGGGTCCTAAATCCTAGACAAGCTCTGCGTCTTCTCTAGGAGGAAATGGTGGGGTGACCTTACCCTGCATCTTCCACACCCACCATCCCCAAGCATGAGCAGTGGATGAGAGGGGCACCTCCGTGGCCTCGGGGGACTGAGATTCTTTCATCACTAGAAAATTCTAGGGGTGCCTGGGTGGCTTGGCCGGTTAAGCACCTGACTCTTGATTTCGGGTCAGGTCATGATCCAGGGGTCGTGGGGTCGAGCCTCTCCGTCCTCACTGAGCGTGAAGCCTGTTTAAGATTCTCTCCCTCTCCTCCTGCCCCTCTCCCCAGCTCATACTCTCTCTCTTAAAAAAAAAGAAAAGAGAAGAACATTCTAGAGACAGGTTGGAACTTGAGTGACCAACCATCCTAGTTTGCTTGGGACTGTCCCCAGCTTTAACACCTAAAGTCCCACATCTCAGGATCTTTCCCAGTCCTGTGCAAATTATGCTTTGGTCAAGAGTTGTAGGTTCGAGGCGCCCCCTCTCTGCAGAGCGGCCCCCTCCTGTCCCGGAGCCTTTTCTTTGAAAGTCTTCCTGAGGCTGATGTCTTCATCTGTGCCCTATCTGCCTCAGCCTGTTCTGGCTCTGTGCTCTCTTTGTGATCAACCCCACGCCACCTCATGCCTCCTATGATCTTGGCTGTGACCTGTCTCACCTCTTGTCCAACAACACCCTTCTTGTTCCCAAGAGGACTCAGAGTTTAGGACTTTTTTTTTTTTTTTAACACCTGTGAGTTATCTGTAAATTTACATAGCTATCAATTCTGATAATTAAAGAAAGTCTTTTGTCCTTTATTTGTTATTATTTTTAATTTTTTTTTTTAACATTTATTTGTTTTTGAGAGACCAGAGAGAGACAGATTACAAATGGGGGAGGGGCACATAGCGAAGAAGACACAGAATCTGAAGGAGGCTCCAGGCTCTGAGCCATCAGCACAGAGCCCGACGCGGGGCTCCAACCCGCGAACCGTGAGATCATGACCTGAGCTGAAGTCAGACGCTTAACCGACTGAGCCACCCAGGCACCCCAAAGTGATACTACTTTAGCTACTACTTTACTATCCCAGAAGGAGGAAGATTTTCTTCCTCCCCTGGCAACACTCAACCAGTGAGAGACTGGTTGTAGGGGAGGAAACCTATTTTTTCCTCAACCATCTTGGGGATGCTCGGCTGGGCCTGAAAATTAAACTGACAGAGACAGACGAATAGGAAAAGAAGCATGCCGATTGACGTAACGAGAGTTTCACCTGACACAGGAGCCTTCGTCAGGAAATGAGAAACCAGGGAAACAGTCAGACCCGAGTGTTCTACGCAAAGATTGGTAAAGAGTTGAGAAGTGTGATCGATTAAGGAGTGGGAGGTAGGTGCTGTAGACTGGGGGACACGCCGTAAGGCCTGTTTGTAGGAATCTCCTTGCTATTTGTTTTTAGGGATCAGGATGCCCCTCTCCTCTGGGTACGGGGCGGGGTGCACCTCTCCCATCAGTGTTTCATGACCAGTTTCAGGGAAGAAGGGCAAGGCAAGGAGGAGGTCCAAGTGACCATCCAGCTGCCATTTTCTCAGACCCCTTCATCTTAAGCTACCCCGTATGTCCAGCAAGGTGCCATATTTCGAGGTAGTGGGTCATGAACTCCATCAGGGCTCTGGCAATAACAAGGCCAATAGAAGAGCCTGTTGTACAATAGATAGCCAGGGGCAGAAACTGGTGAAGCCAACATCATTCTCTTGCTCCAGAGCGCCCCAGGCATACCCCTTGGTGACAGAAGCGGGGTCCTTTATGCCAGGCCTGGGTTACCAATGCACTCGTCCATCTGTAGGATGGCACCGAAACGAATCCTCAAGTCCTCCCTTCATCCCACACAGCAGACAATCCCAGAGTCACAGGTCTGAGTCCAAAGCTCCAGTGAACTCTGTCACAAAGGGCCCAGAGGATGGCAGCCCGGGAGAGAAAACTCCGCTGGCTGAGCCATCGCCTGCCGGGAAATCAGGGCTCATCCTAGTTCCTCATTCAAGGCACACACCCTAACTCCCAAGGCAGTTCGAAGCTTGGGGTTGCCCAACTCAGGCAGGGGACGCGGGGCACGCCGGGTCCTCCCGCACACCCTCAAATCCCACGGGCCGATCCCTGGGAACTCTGAATGTTACCCTATATGGCAAAAGGGCACTTTGCAGACGTGATTAAATTAAAGATCTTGAGATGGAGAGCTCGCCCTGGATCATCTGGGTGCACCCCAAGTGTAATCATTAGGGTCCTTGTAAGAGTGAGGCAAGAAGGCCAAAGGAGAGAAGGCCAGGGACAATGGAGTCGGATGTCAGAGTGATTCACTTTAAGACGGAGAAAGGGGCCACAAGCCAAGAAATCCCGGTGACCTCTGGAAGCTGGAACAGTGCAGGCAGCTGAATCCCCCAGAGCCTCCAGGAGGAGCCCCCCGTTTGACATTAGCCCAGTGACACCGATTTCAGGCTTCTGGCCTCCACAGCTGTCAGGGGATACATTTGTGTTGTTTCTAGCTACCAAGGATGTTTCCGCAGCCGTAAGAAACTAGAACACTTTGCATGGGGAAAAAAGCAGGAAGGGAGAGAGGGACCAAGGGGCTGACTCATCACATCCCAGGAACCCAGACCTCTGCATCCTGCTGGGAAACACCCTCCTGGCCTCCCAACGCGAGCACCTCCCTAAAATCCACAGGAAGAAAACACCGGGTCCTCCAGGGTTCAGCAGAGCCCCGGGACAAGCCTGTGATCCTTCATTAGCTCCAAGAGGGCCACTCAGCCACCCTCGGCCTCCAGCAGGTAGGGCATTTTATGGCCTTCCAGAACCCCGAGCTGGCTTAATTGCCTCCGACGACGGCAGTGAGCCCGGATGGCTGAAGCGTGCACTGGTGAACCTCCACGGTGCCCATGAGTTCCAAACTCACTTATCCACTGTCTGAACACACACACACACTGGCCCTGTGCTCCAGGCATTTGATCACAGAGCATCAGGGACACTGGGCTGGGTCACAGGTATCTTTCAAAAGATGCACAAACCCAGGTGGAAACCAAATGTTTCCTGCTGGCTCATTTTGTTCCAGCCTCGGCCCAAATGTATTTACCTCAATTTCTCAGCACGGTGGGGTGTGGAGAGGGGGCGGGGGGATGCTCCAGTCGCTCACTGTGGGGGCAGGTAATTGGTGCAAAGCCCTATTTACTGAAATAGCTTTCTTCTGACACAGAAAAAAAAAAAAAAAGTCCCGAAATAAAGGGGCCCGTGATTGTTTGCTTCCTTTTGCTTTTTTGGTTACAACAGTAAAAACTGTCCTTCAAACAGAGTCCCAAAGGACATCAGAGCTTGACAATGACGAATGGGGAACAGATGTTTCTGGGCCATCAGAATGACAGCTTCCTCCTCGACACGTGGGCTCCGGGACCCAGGGACGGGGTCACCGTCTGGCCTTGGAGGCCAGACAGTCCGGACACTGGTGGCCAGGGCTTGAGATCTGAGGGTGTGCAGGAGGACCCGGGCACGCCCAGCGTCCCCTGCCTGAGTTGGGCAACACCAAGCTTTGAACTGCCTTGGGAGTTAGGGTGTGTGCCTTGAATGAGGAACTAGGATGAGCCCTGATTTCCCGGCAGTCGATGGTTCAGCCAGCAGAGTTTTCTCTCCCGCAGGCCTGTGAGGCAGGTCTCAGGACCTGTGAGCCAGCTCTGCAATTCTGTGCCACTGTGGCACGGCACTTTCCGGTCACTTCACTCCCCACCCTTACGTCCCTCTCCCTGGGACGCACCCCTTCCCCACCTCCCGGCCTGGCCTGGGATGTGGAGATAGGCACAGGGAGTGGGGATGGGGCTACTATTAGCCGCCTCCTGCTACTATGGGCCTCCTCCTCCCGGGCCTCCCCTGCCCCATTCAGCACCGGCCTCATCCCAAGCCACCCCCCACTTCTCTTCCGTACCCCGCACACGTGGGGTTCTGCTGCCCTGGCCTCGGAACATTCAGTCAGAGGCTCTGGGGGGCTGGAAGGTCCCAAGACAGAGCAGTGGACATGGTCAGGAGTACTCCCGGGGCGGCCGGTACAGGAGGCTTGGATGCGGGAACAGTGGCCCGGCGCACTCCCGGGGTGGCGGGCACGGGAGGCGTGGGGAGCCAGAGGAACCCTGGCAGGAACTCAGGAGCCACTCCCTTGCCTGGCAGCGAAGCAGCAGCCCGAGTGGAGCTGCCCCACACCTCACCTTCCCCTCCAGGCTCACAATACCCTGCGTGCGGCCAACGGACGCCGCACAGAGACCTACTGTAGGACAGGTTCTAGACGCGAGCCGTTAGGAGACAGGCCCTGGAGGACAACTCCCCGGGTTCAAATCCCGGCTCCGGGACTCACCCTCCGCGTGCTTCAGCGTTTCATAAACTCTGGGTGCCTCACTTTCCCCATCCTTAAGTGGTGAGAAGTTTAGAGCTTTTCCCTGTGAAGCTGTTTATGAGGATTAAGTGATACAGGGCCCGTCAAGGGCTCAGCGCGGGCCTGATACAGGCGAGTGCCAGGTGCAGGTGGAGAAGAGAGGAGAGCTGAGCACCTGACCTGACGGATGGAGCAGAATTAGAACCCGGGCGGCTGGACAGTCTGCCCATGAACGCACGGCCCCCCACACCCGTCAGCCTTCAGCACACACGCCTGGGTCTTGCAGTCCACACTGCCCCTGAGCACCAGCTGACTTCAGACGGGAAGGCTGCTGGGAACAGCGTCATGGCACCATGAGTGCTGTGCAGAGGGGCAGGGGGACGAGGGGGCGGCTGGAGCCCAGTTTGCTCTTGCGAAGCACTTCCTGAACTGCATATTCAGTTACCACAATATGAGTCAAGGTCCCTTTCAAGTGGCTTGCTGAGCTTCCCTCTGATCTGGCACAGCCTCCCCGGGATGGACAGGCAGCAGCCTTTCCTGATGAGCTGTCAGGCCCCGCCGGGACGCCCCTTTACTGGGCGCTGGCACCAGGCCCTACGCAGGCACTGATTTGCTTTCCCTACAACAACCCCGTAGGGCAAGGTCTGCTCTTGTCCCCATTTTACAAATGGGGACACTGAGGCTCAGAGAGGTTGGGTCTGAGGTTGGATCACACAGCTGGTGGGGGCCAGGGCTGGGATTTGAACTCACGCCTGTCTGGCCTTTACCTGCTCCATTCTTCTGCCGGGCTCACTGTAGCAAGAGGAGGCCGCGTTCACCTCCCCTGCCTGAGTCAAGGAGAGGCCTGGCAGCTTTCTTGGAGTTCTTTTGCAAGTCAAGGCTGGGGAGGCGAGATTGTGGAGAGGGAAGGATTAGAACCAATGTCTCCCATCCCAGGAGGAAACAGGGGACTCTCTAGGCAGCAAATACAAGAGCCCCACTGATGGGCCAGGGTCCCCCTGTGCACTGATTCCCAATAAGAAAGGGGTCACTCTGCCCACAAAGGATCTCATCTGAAAGACCGAGGTTCCCCGGATGAGGGAGACAGCTACAAAAGGCTTTCACTAAAGCCTGGCTTCAGGACCAGACACATGCCTGAGTGGAGGGGACGTGGGGAAGGGTCCTTCATCCTGGAATGGGGGCAGAGGGTAGGAGGGGTGGCAGCTTTGCCAGGAATGCACAACCCAAGACCTGTGTGGGTCCTGCCCCAGGGGGTCCTTTTGGGTCCCTGGACAAGAAGGAGGGATTCTCAGCGGCACTTAGGAAATGAGGGAGAAAAAAGGAAGCAGGTGCGTTTTGAAATAAACACAGCCTGTGGAATACCGACACTAGCCAAGAAGGTCTGAATTGTGCTGGTGGGGATTCAGGTCTTTGTTTTTGCTTTTGTCATTGTTGTTTTGATTCAGCTCAGGGGTTTTCTTCGTAATGACTACGAGGAAACTCCGAAGGCTATTAAAACAACAACAGAAAAAAAAAAAAAAACGGGACAATAACAACAGCTCCACAGATCTGACATTTTCAGCCAATTCACCCATCTGTTGAAATGGAAATGAGTCCGAACCCAAAGTCACATCTTTTTCCCCTCTGCTGCCCTCTCTGCACAACTAAGGATTGCACACATAAGTCCAACAAAGTTGGGAGACTTGAATGGCTTTCCCTTCCTATAGAGATAAAGAATGTTCATCAGTATATTGAAAGCCCTGAGAAGTCCTGCAGTCATAGAAATAGTTTGACTACCTAACCCAAGATCCCCAAACTTACTAGTCCAGAAAACTCTTTTTTTTTTTTTCTGGCAAAAGGCCTATGTTACCTCCCTGTGAAGCACATACTGAGACCTGCTGGCCTGGCCATCTGTGGGGTGGGAGCGACATTGATCCCAGGGCTTATTTAGCAGACATGAACTTCTGCTGCCTAACTGTAAGGGCCCTGGCACCTAGTCTTGCCCTGATAGTTTAGCCAGACCCAATGTTTAAAACCTTAGGGTGTTGATAGCACTTTTAGTGATGGCTTGGGTTGAAACTAATGGGGTCTCAAACTGTGGCCCTTGGGCCAAATCTGGCCCACTGCCTGTCTCTGTAAATAAAGTTTTATTGGAACATAGCCATTCTCATTCCTTTACATACTGCCTATGGCTGCTTTTCGTTATAGTGGTAGAGTGGAATCGTTGTGACAGAGGTCATAAAGGCCTGAAAAGCCTACAATATTTACCATCTGACCCTTCAGACAAAAAGTGTACAGAACGCTTGTTTAGAAAAGAATCAGAACTCCCCTGAAATACTAACTCTGTTGAAGCCTCAATATCAGGCAAATTTTATATTCTAAATCCCTGTAATTTGGGCCAACCCAGGTTCTGTGGTTAAGTTGTTGATGTAACTGGCCCACCCAAGGGTTCAAGTGTAAAGGGGTATGTGTGTGTGTGTGTGTGTGTGTGTGTGTGTGTGTGTGTGTATGAAAAGAACGCAAGTAGGAACAGAGTGGGAAGGGAGAGGTTTTATTGCTTAAGAATATTGAGTTTGGAGTCAGAGCATGGCTTAGATTCCAGCTCCATCACTGGGCAAGTTATGTCATCGCATAGGCCTGCTTGATTATGTGTAAGAAACATGGAGATGATGTCTTTGGCTGGACAGGGCTGTTGTGGACAGTGAATGAGATCGTATATGCAGAGCCCCTCTGTCACCTCACAGAGGGCTTGGCCTTTTTGGTTAAATGTACCCAGTGCGTATGAAATGCCCGACAAATATGATTCAGGGCCGTATTCCAGGGGCAGGCAATATCTGGGCGAGACAAAACCCCCTTGCGTTCCTGGTTGGATGTTAGGCGCTAATTTGGGTCACTTCCCAAGTATGACCTTCTGCCCCACTGGCAAATGCCAAGTGAGGGCACCGATGATCTCACACATAACTAGGGCACGTCCAACTCCTCCATGTACAAACCACGTAACCACCCGGGAAGCAGACGGCCCTGCAAGTGTAACCCACAGACTGAAGATGACCCATGGGCAAGTGGCAAGGTGTGCGTGGCTTCTAGGCTGGGATTCCGGACGCAACGCTGGGGATTCCAGGGGCAAACTTGAGCAGACCCGCTCTCTGTCAGCTGGCGAGGTCTGCCCAGAGAGACGCTAGTGTTTATCTGCCACAACCTTTAGGTTTTATTACACTCAGTTGCCTTGTATGTTTAATAGGGAAATTTGCCGAAGTAGTTACTAAGCCACGAGGAAAAAAAAAAAGGAAGGGAGTGGGGAGCCTCTCTCCGACCCTATAGTCAGCAAAGCTGCCTCATTAATCAGACCTGCACTAGGATCCAGCGCTGTTCATGTTTAGGGCATTAAAACTCAAAGCTAAAATTGTAGCAGGAGGTAATTTGAGTACATGCAGCCTGTCTCTCTGCAATAGATTTATGATGTTTACCCAACAATGGATGGGAACTTTCAGAGAAAGAAGGGTTTTGCCCTCCTCCTTTTCAAAATACATCGTCAGCCCACAGTGATCAAGTTCCCAATTTCTGTGTGAGTGTGTGAGACTTAAAAAAAAAAAAAAAAAAGCTGCAGGGGTGATAAGAGCAGATCTTGTATTTAATTTTCAGCGATCTGAGCACCGAGGAAGGATGATTGGAATGAGCTTTCCGGGAGACAAAGTGTTCTTGTGATGCTCTCACCCTGCACCCCTCTGCTCGAGATGATCTGCCAAGTATCACCCGCACGGGGCCCCCCGCTGCCGAATCCGGGACAGCTGGCCACTGTGCCTCCACAAGAGACTCGGAGAATTCCCGGCAAACGTCTCCAGGTTCCAGGCTGCGACTCTGCTGTCAGGTGCATTGCGGTTATAGTCCCTGGGGCTGAGTGCCAGTGAGTCCAGAAGAGCAAGACCTCCTATTTTCCAAGTTTCCCCACCTCCTTTCTGGGCTGAAACTCAGAAAGCAGGAGATGCCTCTCACAGAGAGGAGGGAGAGGCACGGCGGCTCCGAAGGGAATTCCTTTCTAGAAGGAGGTGACTCTACCATGCACAGGGAGCACAAGGAATGGTCAGCCTGCGTGTGGACAGGGAGGCAATGAAGTGCACCCAGGAGCACCCATCTCCCTGGCGGCTGGTGATGGGAGCCAGGCGGCCATGGGTGCCTCTTCCAAGTCTTGCCGGTCTTTGGTTGTACAGCTTTGCCTCAGACCTGCCGGATTGGTGATAGGTTGAGGACAGTCATACCCACCAGATAGGGCTGTTTCACAAATTAAATTGAAATTTTTAAAATATTTGGTTAAACCAACCCACTCTGAGTATCAGCTTCGCCACTTCCTAACTGGGTCGCTGGGCAAGTTGCATGCCCACTCTGAGACTTCATTTCTCTCTCTCTCTCTCTCTCTTTAAATGATTGCTACTGAATTTGGAGCTCCAGATGATTAGAAATACATTATATGCTTTTTTATTTTGAGAGAGGGAGAAAGCACAAGCAGGAGGGGGCAGAGAGAGAGAGAGAGAGAAACCCAAGCAGGTTCCACACCGGCAGTGCAGAGCCCGATGCGGGGCTCCAATTCACGAGCTGTGAGATCATGACTTGAGCCAAAGTCGGATGCTTAACCGACTGAGCCACCCAGGCGCCCTTTCATTTCTCTGTCTTAAAATGAGGATGAAGTTGCTACTTGCCCCATGGGGCCATGGATGAGTGTCTGGAAGTGCTTTTGAGAACAATATAGGCTCATAGATTTTCAATAAATATTATACTCCTGTCTCAATGTGATAGAAAGATGCGTTTCTCTTTGAATTCGGATGGGTGTGGTGGGAATCAGAGATTATATTTTATGCCAAAGTCACAAACGCTTTGCTACACGAGGGAGGCCTCTTTCCAAGGCGGGATGGGGGAGGAGGTTAGGAGAAGGAAATCGAAGGAATTTCAAATGTGACTAACAGTTGTAATGATGAGGTAACGGGGAAGATTTATTCGCCAACGGAAGGAATACTTTTTTTTTTTTTTTTTTAATTAAAAAAAAAATTTTTTTTTTCAACGTTTATTTATTTTTGGGACAGAGAGAGACAGAGTATGAACGGGGGAGGGGCAGAGAGAGAGGGAGACACAGAATCGGAAACAGGCTCCAGGCTCTGAGCCATCAGCCCAGAGCCTGACGCGGGGCTCGAACTCACGGACCGCGAGATCGTGACCTGGCTGAAGTCGGACGCTTAACCGACTGCGCCACCCAGGCGCCCCATGGAAGGAATACTTTTAAATCTACCCTTTTCCATAATGGGGCACACTCTTACATGCACTGCAGCTTACATACAAGTATTTATGTAATTTTGCAAAGAACGCTCAGTGTGGAAACACACACAAAGGAATGATATTCAGAGACACGACTCATGTTGCCTTTGCCTTAAAAGCACCCATTTCACCGTCTGGCTGGAAAAATACTGGCCTGGTCATTACCCAGGAACCCAGAGAGGAGGGGCCTTGTAGAAATTAGAACCAACCAGCCAACAAGAACAGTAACAATAAACACCACCACAACAAAATGACTCTTTTCAGCTTAGTGCATCTTAAAACAGCCCCCAACTTTCCAACTTCAACAGTTTGAAATGAATCAAGGGGAAGAAAAGATAGCATTAACCACGCACAACTGAGTTTCTCAAAAATATCTTGGGGCACCTGGGTAGCTAGCTCATCGGTCAAGTGTCTGACTTCGGCTCAGGTCATGATCTCACGGGTCTTGAGTTCGAGCCCCGCGTCGGGCTCTGTGCTGACAGCTCGGAGCCTGGAACCTGCTTCGGATTCTGTGTCGCCCTCTCACTCTGCCCCTCCCCTGCTCACTCTCCGTCTGCTCTTTCAAAAATAAATACATGTTAACATTTTTTTAAATAAAATATCTTATTAACACAGCTTTCCAAATAAATCCTCTAACTTACCAGTCTCAACAAACTTGCAGTGACTGATGCTCCCTGTCGTCTAGGAAGGACACAGATGGGGAAATGAATGACATTTCCATTCTTTAGTATACATCTGATGTCCCACCTTGTTTGCTTTGAGCCGTTTGCAGAGCTTTTGGGATGTGTGGAACCGTTTGCTAGTAAGGCCAGCTCAGGCCTTCCAGAACGAAGCCTCCCAACGAATTGCAGAGGAAGAAAACCTTCAGTTCTGTTTTTCTGCGGGGTTGACTCATATGTGTGTGTGTTCATAACATTTAAAGAAGTAATGTGCCTGGAGAACAGGCAGGGAGCTGCTTTACAAGAAAAGATAAGATGTGATTAGAGGATGAGGTTGATCAGATAAAGATACCACACACACAATTTGGATTTTAGCCGGTTCTTTAATTTACTCTGAGAGCAAAAGGAGGGGAGAAGGATGAGGACCGAGAGCGTTAGGAATTGGCTTCTCACGAGCTGCCTCTCTTAACACGCTTTGTGGGTTTTTTTCAATCCCATCTTTATTTTTTTTTTTTTTTTAATTTGTTTATTTTTTTTTTTTTAATTTTTTTTTTTTCAACGTTTATTTATTTTGGGGACAGAGAGAGACAGAGCATGAACGGGGGAGGGGCAGAGAGAGAGGGAGACACAGCATCGGAAACAGGCTCCAGGCTCTGAGCCATCAGCCCAGAGCCCGACGCGGGGCTCGAACTCACGGACCGTGAGATCGTGACCTGGCTGAAGTCGGACGCTTAACCGACTGCGCCACCCAGGCGCCCCTCAATCCCATCTTTAAAAAGATGCGGCCATTTGTTTCCTCTTCTGGGACTCCCTCTCCTCCCCTTCATCCTTCTTATAAGAAGGCGGGGAGAAACTTCCTTAGAAGTCCTATCTGTACCACCCTATCTTAGAAGACTTGAAACATTTATTCTCAATGTCCTCAGTTTTCCCTCCCAATGGGACCATTATTTGAAAGAAATTCCACCAGCATTCAACCAACAGGCACACATATCGTAGGTGCAAACAGTGAGGGGCAGGAGAGTCATTCCAAGACTGGGGTCTCCATCAAGTCTTATGAACCCAAAGGATGTACAGTCATCTGTTACGACATTGGTGGGACTCCATCACAATCTGAGCATGGAGAGGGTTTCCTTTTTCCCTCTAACTATTTCAAAGCATATTTTGGATCTTGTTGGGTTTTTGTTTAAAGTTTTTCATTTTAATTCCCGTATCATTAACATGCGGTGTTATATTAGTTTCAGGGGTACAACAGAGTGACTCAACATTTCCATGTAACACCATGTGCCCATCACAAGTGCACTCCTTAATCCCATCTCCCTACTTGCCTCCCCTCTGGTGACCCTCAGTTTGTTCTCTACAGTTAAGAGCCTGTTTCTTGGTTTCTCTCTGTCTATTTGCCCCTTTGCTCATTTGTTTTGTTTATTAAAATTTCCATATGAGTGAAATCATATACTATTTGTCTTTCTCTGACTGACTTATTTTGCTTAGCATAATACCCTCTAGCTCTATCTGTGTCATTGCAAATGGCAAGATTTCTTTCTTTTTTATAGCTGAATAATATTCCATTGTGTGTGTGTATACACACACACACACACACACACACGCACACTTTTTTTATCTGTATCCGTATCATTAATGAACACTTGGGCTGCTTCCATATCTTGGCTGTTGTAAATCATGCTGCAGTAAACATTGGGGTGCATGTATCCCTTTGAATCAGGTCTTGTATTTTGACAACAACTTCATGGGGCTTGAAGCCAAAAAGTCGTATCTTCATTTAATAGCTAAGGAAATCGCAGGGCAGAGGTTAAATGACACTTTCAGGTGGAAAACTTGTGCTAGAATCCGTGTCTTCCTCGTTCTGTTGGTTCCCTGTCATTGTTCCATTTATTACACAATATTCTTGGACAATCCACTGACAGGGACAGTGCTTGTAAACAAAACACTGCCTGCCTGGGGAGAGAAAAGTAGTACCTTGCATATTGCAAGTCTATTTCATGGCTCGCTCTGAGGTCAGGACCTCCGATGCCCTCTTGACTTCCATCCCAAGACCTCAGAGGTGACAACGGATGGAAATGGAGTGAGGAGATGAGCATTTAATCAGAGTCCACAGGGGAATGGAGGGCGGAAAGTTACTAATTATTTTTGAGAGACAGAGAGACACAGCATGAGCGGGAGAGGGCAGAGAGAGAGAGAGAGGGAGACCCAGAATATGAAGCAGGCTCCAGGCTCTGAGCTGTCAGCCCAGAGCCCGACGTGGGGCTTGAACTCGCAGACCACGAGATCATGACCTGAGCTGAAGTCGGTCGCTCAACCAACTGAGCCACCCAGGCGCCCCCTGGAAAGTTACTAATTAGAAACAACTTGGACTTTAATTGAATTGTTCTCATTTCAGAAACCTTCTACAGAATGATTCCCCTCCCTCCATTGTCTTTGTAAGTTTTGCTGTTTTTGAATTGGCATATTTCTACATTTTACAGTTTTCCTTTTCAGAAATTAGAATAAAGCAGTTCTTGGTCTCCTGAAGCAGATTTTGAGAAGCAGAAAAGTGAGGTTTTCAATCATGCACAAGACTGACAATTAGCTAATAAAAATCCTTTTTCCCCCCCTGTTTCCTCAAAAGTCAGTTCTCAGAAAAACAATCATTTATTCTACCTACCCTGTTTACCAGCAAGGTTAAAAGTTCAGGCAAAGAAAGACATCAAAATATTTACATTAAAGCAAATCGATGCTTCTATACCACGTCTGGCTCTGCAGATTCGGAATCAGGGCCTGTCACGCTTGTCCCAAGAAGAGGAAGCAGAGTTCTGGAAGGCTGGTCCTATGTTTCTCCAGCTCTCACTCGCATGCCCTCTCTCTCTCTCTCTCTCTCTCTAAGACTATTCTCCTTTTCTGAGACTGCTGTCTTGGCCCCACTGCCTTTTAGATCTTTTCTTCCTTTTCATATTTTATATTTATAGCTTAGGTCATTAGGACCCTACCCAAGTATTTTCACTGACGGTATGTTCCTACTATTTCCTGATATATTTGTTTTTTTTTTAATCCTCAATCTTTACAAATGAAAATAATAATGATCACAGCCACCATAATTGAATCTGTACACTATGCTTTCGTGCATTACTGCAAAAAGCCTCCTAGTTGACAGGGTGAAGTTGGAAACCAAAGCTCAGAGATCCCACAGCTTGCCAGGGACCAGGCAGACCAGAACTGGGGGCGCGTCTGCCTGAGTCTTGTAGTTAATGGGGTCTCCATTGTTCCAACCCTAAAGGAAAGGCCCCAGCACTGGCCATGCCTTCAGGGGCCATGACTGTCTTCGGAAGAGACGTGTCAAGGAAAGTGAGGCAGCCTTTACCTAACACGAGCAGTGCTGTTGCCGAGGGACTGCATGTGAGGGCTGGGGCGGGGGCCATGCGGACAGCAGACCGGGCACCAGCTGCTCTGGGGACCGGGTGGGTCACCCTCATCTGTTGTCAGCATATTGCAGCCCAGTAGATCCATGGTTGGCCTTGGCTGCCTGTGCAAGAAAAGGCATTGCTGTGGGTGCCAGCAGGAGACGTAGTGCTGGAAAAGGAACTCAGCTGTCCTCCAGCACGGACACCAGACACGACACTTGGAGGCCGATGCGCCCCTCGACTGGCCCTAGGTCAGCGAGGAGGGCAGGAGGATGGGGCCTCTGTTCAGGTGACCCTGTCCTGGGTACATCCTTCCTGAGGTGCCGCCTCCTCTTCGGGTGGTGCCATGTGGAGCTCTGCGGGGCTCTGAAGAGAGCCCCCCAATAAGGGGTGTGCTCAACACCCGTGCCGCGCACAAACACACCCACCCACAACCGGCACACATCCCAGATAACCCGCTTACCCACCCGCCTGCGCACAGCAGGGACACCCACGGTATACACAACACGCCCGCCCCCACGCCCCCTCCACCCACGCACAGACATCCACCACGCACACCGCGGCACGTACACAGGTGCTCGCGCGCTACCGACACCCACGGTCACCCCCACACACACACGCATGCACGCGCACACGCTCATGCTCACGCTCCCGTTGTTGACTGTGCTCGTGGTAAGGCAGCCATGCCAGAACCGTCGATGAACTGCCAAATAGCTTTTCCTTCTCAAGGAGAGGACAGGAGTGTGGGGGAGTTACTGTCAGTAAAGTTAACTTCTGGAGGAAAGAAAACAGCAGATGGACGGAAGGTAACCTAAAGACAGTGACCGATTACAGGGCTGTGTTCTACCGCCTCTAGAGGTTCCAAAGATGAAAATAATGGAGTAAGAATCGTTAAGGGCTGCAGGCGGGACCCTGTTTTGGATGCCACATTTCCCTCGTTTTTGCTTTTCTTCCTCAAACAGCAGCAGCAACCCCTTCTACTGATGTAACTCTTTTTATGGTTTCTTAGCCCAATACCCTTCTCCGTCCCCTTGACTCTCACACAACCTCACTGTTTGCTGAGGGGTGGGGGCCTGCCTGGGACCCCAGAGAGCCTCTGACTGATTCCCCCCAAATTCCCCAACTAGCTTCTCAGAAGAATAAAGACCAAATTCACTTTACCAACATTTCCTCACCACCTACGTAAGGCAGGCACACGTTGGGCTCTGGAGGTAGAAGGTGTTACCACAGAGCTCTGACCTCAAGAGGCCCAGAGAGCTGAGCTCTAGCAGTTGTGCTCACAGGTCTTCTGGGATCTGGTGAGAAGGCAGATTCTGACGCCAGGGGCCAGGGTGGGACCTCTGCCTTTTTTGACCTTCCAACCACACTTGGAGTAGTGGGCAGTTTTGCAGAACCAAAGTGTATCCACATCCTGCCCCCCCCCGCCCCCCGCCCTGCCAAAGACCCTCTGCTAAGAGGGCAGGAGGCAAGACCAACATGGCTGCCAGTGTTGAGGGAGGAAGGAAAAGTCTCAGGTGGCTGCCGCGTGGGCCTGAAGTTCTGCTCAGCGGAGGGGGTGCCCAGGACTCGGCAGGGACCCTTGGACTTTTGATTGCCTTCTGTTTTCAGTTATGTTCAGCTATCTTTCCTCTGTCACTTACTAGTCACACTCCTTTTTTTTTTTTTTTTAACATTTTATTTACTTATTTTGAGAGAGAGAGGGAGAGAGCACGAGCAGAGGAGGGGCAGAGAGAGGGAGAGGAAGAGAATCCCAAGCAGGCTCTGCACTGTCAGTGCAGAACCCGATGCGGGGCTTGAACTCACACACCCGACCGTGAGATCATGACCTGAGCCAAAATCAGGAGTCGGACGCTTAACCGACGGAGCCACCCAGGTGCCCCGAAACTCAGTTTTCTTAACTGAAACAAAAGGATAATAATGCCATCTCTGGGGCCTGTGATGAGGCCTGGTAATACAGCAGACCCTTGAACAACATGGGTTTGAACTGAGCAGACCCACTTATACCTGGATGTTTTACAGTGCAGCACTGTGATGTATTTTCCCTTCTTTGTAATTTGCTTAATATTGTTTTCTCAGGCTCACTGCCTAGTAAAAATAATACATATAACAAAGTATGTGTGAATCAACCGTTTGTTATTGGTAAGGGTTCCGGTGAATAGTAGGCCATTCGTAGTTGAGCTTTGGGGGGGATCAAAAGCCATAGGCAGATTTTCAACTGTGTGGGGCGTTGGTGCCCCCAACCCCCATGTGGTTCAAGAGCTAACTGTAACGTGTGAACCACCAAAAGTTGTGTCCCGAACAAATGAAAGCCTCAGGTGGTAGCTGGGATTGTTCTAGGTGCATGTTTATTCATCCAACTACTTAAGTGACCGTCCCTGAAAAGGCGGTACCTGTTGTAGACCTGGAAAAAGTGAGGCAGGGACCCCAGGTTAAGGAGAGCAGGTCCCACTCATCATGGGGACCCAGAGTGGCTTTTGAGGTCCTGCTACGTCATGTTAAAAGGGAGGCAGACCCCTGATTACAGAAGTGAGAGCATTATGCATAGGCAGACCTCCAGGAGGTAATCCACTTCTCATATTTGGACACCTGTGACTCAAGGCCAGACGTTCTCCAGGTTGACTCCCTTCTACTGGGGAAAAGCAAATGTGACTCGAAAGGATCTCAGTGTTAACAAAAAGACATGTAAATCTAGAAATTTGAGGTCAAGCCATTTGTCAGAAAGCCTCAGCAGAGATAAGCGTGTTGCCGCTCGCCCAGACTATGAAACCCTCACTGCTTTTGAAAACTGAGTCAAAGAACCCTGCGTGGGGATTCACATGAAGGAAGCTGGGCACAGCTGTTTCAACTACGGTGCCTTTCTGAGCCAGATGCCCACACGTGGAGCAGGGCAAGAAAGTGGATTGTTTTCACTAAGTTTTCGTCCACTGGATTCATTTCTCTTACTGGCACAGCTGATGAAAAGGGAGCATGGGGGCCAAGCAGCATGAGGAGGGAGCTCCCTAAAGCCCCCGTGTGACCACCTCAGCCAAAGGCATGTGCACGGAGCCACGTTCTTGCTGGGCTTGAGGTATGCGCACCTCTAACTCCAGAGCAACTTGCAGACATCTTCGAGATACTGAGGTGCAAGGGAGAGGGGCTGGAAGGCTGGGAACGAGCAAGTATCACCACCATTTTCCGAAGGAACGGGTTCTAAAAACTACAGAAGAGCAGACTCAACTCCAGTTTCCGGGCAAACTCAGAAGAGGCATCAGACAAAGTTCACAAGCATTTGGGAAGAAAGTGGTGGTCTTTAAGAGGCACCACGAGTTCTCTAAGAGAAAGTCATTCCATGCTAACCTCATTTCCTGTTTTGACGAGCTTCACCAGAACAGTCGATTAGGGGAATGCCCCAGAAAGTGCGTCTTGCTTTCAGTAAAGCATCTGAAAACCTCTCATCGTATCCTAGGTACATAAGATACCAAAGATGGGCCAGATGATGGAATGACCAGGAGAATTCACAGTGGCTGGGACAACCTTCCCAAAGAGGTCAGACCATGGCATTACCTCGGTCCTGCTACCTCTACTCCCATGCCCGCTGCTGGAGATGGCCGTCCTGGCTAGGCCACCCACTTGATCTCAACACAGACTCTTGGGTGTTTTCTCCCCACTGGCAAGTGAGGTTTGAAACGATTCTCGGCAGCTCTACACGTAGAGAGAGTTGAAGGCTCCAAGGTGACCGTGTCGGTCTATGGCTTTTTTTTTTTTTTTTTTTTTTTTTGCTCCAGTTCTGTCCTTTGGAGGGAAGCAGAGATATTTCCATGGAGACCCACAGGGGCCCTGTCCTCTGTTCTGTCCCACACTCCACTTTAAAACTAACTTGGGGGTGGGGGTGGGGAGACACTGAAGGTGTATTTATCACCTTTGCCAGTCACACAAACCTCTGAGGAAAAAATGGCCTCCAACCATCAACTCGCAGGAGTTAGAAAGCTAGGGTGAAATGAGACAGAACAAATGTGAAGCCTATGTTCTTTTGAAAAACACAATCCACTGTAAGACTGCAACATTCAGGTATGTTTGGTTCTAGCTATGCTGCTACGTGCTTGAGTGTGACCAGAGAGGACAAAATAATGCCCCAGAGTCTCCACTTTTACTATTTAATTCTTTCCGTAATATTGAGCTTTTGTTCAGGGTGTTAGACAGGCACTAAAAACCCTTTCCCTACTTAGGTTATGGCCTTGTTGTGAGGACAAAATAAGTCAGAGGTGGTAAAGTGCTTTGAAAAAGGGAAAGCTTCGAAATTCAAAATAGTATTATTATTTGTTGTAAGGTGCTTTCCCTCCAAAAAAAGAAAAAAAACTCTGACAGTCTCTGAGTGATAAGCAGAAAATGATTCAGCTTTGGCTTCTGTTTCTCCAGCTGTAACCCCAAACTGGCTGAGCTGGCTGAGTGGCCTCAGTGAGCCCATCTCAAAGCCTGAATTCCTACAGAACTCCAAACTCCTGCAAAACTCCAACCCTCCCCACCCCCCCCACCCCCCCCCCCCCACCCCTTGGCAATCTGCTTTTCCAAAAGTTCTTCCTGGAAGGCCTGCTTCCCACTGTCCTACATTCTGGTAATGAAACAATCATTCAGACAGCTCCCTTTCCAGAGCTGGGGCTTCAAAGATGCAAACTGAAGGGATAGCCAGAGTAAATGCCAGATGACTTGAGTCAGAGCCTTGGACCTTTGTAGGTATTGTAAATTCTTCTGGATCCTACCATGCACTGCTTTGAAAGCGTGTCGTTCTTGCTGCTGCCCAGGCCCGGGCTCAAGAGGTGGATGAAAAATATATTGCAGGCCCAAGACAGGAGAGCAGGCCCTAGTCAAATTAACAGACTGAGATAATTACCTTAAACTTCCCTTGCACTCAGTGTAATTTCACTTGGTGGTTATAGGCCTCAGAGTTCACCCAGACAGAGCTGTCTGGTAGAACTTTCTGTGATGATACCTGTGTTCTAGATCTGTGCTTTCCAATGCAACAAGCACAGCCCCATGTGGATATTTACATTTAAATTAACTAAAATAAAAAGGAATTACAAATGTAGCTCCTCAGTCACACAGCCACGTTTTAAGTTTTCAGGAGATACATGTGGCTCATGGCTACTAGCCATATTGGGCAACATGGCCCCAGATCAACCGTTCTTCACCTTGGCTACATGACAGAATTACCTGGGGAGTAAAAAAAAAAAAACAAAATACTCATGTCTGCCCCCACCATTCCAAATTTTGTTGTGAATGGTGCTGGTGGAGCCTGGGCATTTGGATTTTTGAAAACTCCTGGGTAATTCTGATGTCTGACCAGGGTTCAGAACCATTGCCCCATCCATCTAGAATTGTGTGTTCAATTTATTTTGCTCCTCCTGTTGTTCTTGAGAACGAAACATACCAGGATAAGGATGTGTCTAAAGGGGTTTCGGTATGTGTGAGCACCCCATGGGGCACGTCCGTAAACCCACAACTGGGCTTGGGCTCTGTGTATTCTCAGGGGCTTTGCCTGTGTTTCCCCACGATACCTTTCTGCACTGCCTCCTCAGAGTTCTAGACTCTGAAAAACAGAACTGGCAGAGAAGGGAAAGGAACCTCAGGGCAGGGTGGGATCTTTGGGATCATCTGGTCTTCTTGGTGTTCTGCCGAGGAAAGTAGTGCCTAGAGAAGTTAGATGATTCACCCAGGCAACAGCTTGCAGAGCGAGGACAAGGGCCCCATACTCCAGACTCCCCACTGAGGACACATCCCTCTGCTACATGGTTGCCTTTAATCTTCCAGGAACATAAGCAAATGAGATTGAACTTAAGGACATTGATTTGCAAGGCAAAACTTGGTTTCAGGTGAGAATCTGATTATCCAGGTAATAGACAGTTTATGATCAACCTTTCCCGCCGGCCAGTATACTGACAGAAAGCCTGTGTCCCCACGTTGGCCATTCCATTTACCACCTTAGATCACCAGAGGTAAATGGATTCACAATTTCCTCATCCACCAAACAGTGGTTAGAATACTGGGCAACTCAATATCACAGAGTCAGTATGAGAAGTGATAAGATGATGGATCCAGTCAACACATAATTATTGAGCAGAGCGCCAGGTGCTGAGGACAGACTGGGCAATGAGACAGACTAGAATCTTCCTTTATTGAACTGAAATTTGGAAGGCAGGTTGAGAGGTACACGGCCAATTAATGAGTGAACAAACAGCATAATTGTTGATATTGGTAAGTGCTGGGAAGGGGGAGGGACAGAGTGGGTCCCATCCAACTCAACTCTAGAACATGCCATAACAGTATGAGCCCAAGAAACCTCGTGGAACGAAGGTGACTGAGGTGCGGGGGAAGAAAAGGAGGCAGCTGAGAAGACAGAGGTTTTCAGTAGAAGCTCAAAGTTACTGATGATTTTAGTGTGATCATTAACAGGCCACGATTAGAGTAGGTGTGGAAAAAGAGTTCCAAACGTCTTCCGGGGTTTAGTTAGGATCAAGCCCCAGGGGAAACCCTTCACCTGCACTCTGGCCGTGGGCAGCAGGTGGAGGCACTGGAGGGGGCTGAGTCCTGACTTTTCTGTGTCTGTGTCATTTTCGATCAACTGCGTCATAGAGCTTCTTGTTTCACCTCCCAGTTATTCTGAAACAAAAACATGCATGAAAAACACAGGTCACTGCCAACCGCATTGAGAGACAGTCACTCCAGTACATGGAAACCGAAAAGGGAAAGACAGATCATAAATGCCACAGTGAGCTGGGGAATCAAATTTATCACCACCTATTCAAACAGCGATAATCAACGAAAATTGCGGGGGTGATGATGGGGGGTGGGTGCGGGTGGGCAGCAGGGCGTTCGTTTAAAAATAATTCACAAGACACAGAAAAGGCAGATGTTCCCAGAAGCCCACTACCTGTTTACTGAAAGCTGAAGTTAGTTCTGACCTTCTGGGTCAGGGTCTACTGCTGGGGCACATTGAGGCTCTTCCCCTACGTGCTCCTGTTGGCCTTGTTAAAGGGTCACACAGGACTTTCAGGACAAGTCTGGTATTTGCTCAGTGTTTGCCCAGGTGCTACACCGAGCAGCACTCCTCAAGGGTCCAAAGAGACGTGAGAGAGGTCACCGGGGAATTGCAGCCCAGTGAGGAGGGACAAGGAATATGGAGGCTGAACTTCTGGTCCCCTGTCCTCTTTCCATCCCCAGAGAATTAGCAGGTGCACCAAAACATCGCGAATGGAGCGACTTGCACCAAGGAGTCTCAGTGAGGTGGAGAGAGAAGGGGCCCCTGACCGTACAAAAGCCCTGAGGACAGCACAAGGCTGAGACAGCTCTAAGGACAGAGGGTCTAACTGAAACCACTTTGCCACTTGAGACCAGTTACGGTTTGGCTCCCAAGCAGCAGGTAGTTTGCGGAAGCTTATTCTCAGTTCCCAAACAAGTGAAAGGATCATTCCAAAGGCAGGCAGAGGGACAGGTCAATGCAGGAAGATAGATGATGTCCCCTCCCCCAAAGATCATGGCCCTGCAAGCCAGCTTTGCGTTTAAATCTGTGGCTCAGACATTCCAGGGGAGGAAGAGAAGGCAGGAGACAGAACTGCCATGGGAGGGAGGTCAAATCCACACCAGTCTGTGCTTTTGCAGACGTGTTCTCTGACCGGGCACTGCTTGCTGATGGGCAGAGAAGATACGGGCTCTGCCTGTCTACTCAGAGCTTCCTTGGGTCTGCCGTCCCCTCCATGTGCCACCTGCCCAAGATGCAGCCCTGAGTCTCCCAGGAAAACCGGCTGCCCCTGGCCCTTCCCATTTCCTGACCTTTGTCAATGGCGCAAAATTCTCTGTAAAAAGGGAGGAAAGGGGTGCCCGATTTTGGAAAAACTCCATCCTCCCCCTAGAGATTCATTCACAAAGCACAGTAGCATACAAAAGACGCTGAGAAGTTAGGAAATAAAGAAAGCTGTTGAAATTCATTCATCGTGTGCTTCCCAAACCCTTTTTGCACAAGGAGACTTTGGAGCCTTTGCCGGCAGAGTTCTGTTGAGTGGCAGAGTTTCTTGTTTCTTTTTTTTTTTTTTTTTCAACGTTTATTTATTTTTGGGACAGAGAGAGACAGAGCATGAACAGGGGAGGGGCAGAGAGAGAGGGAGACACGGAATCGGAAACAGGCTCCAGGCTCCGAGCCATCAGCCCAGAGCCTGACGCGGGGCTCGAACTCCTGGACCGCGAGATCGTGACCTGGCTGAAGTCGGACGCTTAACCGACTGCGCCACCCAGGCGCCCCGAGTGGCAGAGTTTCAATCTCCCCTTAACACTCATTGTCCCTGCTGTTCCCAACACTCGCGTGGCACTTGTGATAGTCTGTATTTATTTCTGGAAACTCTGTATTGTTGTTCCTTCTACCTTTCCCCTAACCTTCTGTGCAAATGCGTTAGCTGATTCACATCAACTCCTGCAGCCTGAGGGTTTTTGTTATTGTTGTTTTGCTTTGTTTTGTTTTGTTTTTTGTCAAGGGCCCCATTTGCCGGTGGCAGTGAAATACCGGGCTTTCTGAAAGGTGATAAATCTGGCTCTGTGGTATCTAACATTCTGGGAAGAACGTTGCCCAGATGAATCTGTTGGGAAGACCAACTTCCTGATTTGTGTCCTATGAGCTGGCATTTTCTATTGTGACCTGACGTCTGGAAACTGACCCCAAGATTTCGTATGCAGTGCCTTCCTGGGTGGGCAAAGGAAAAATAGGAGCGAAGAAATGTGTCAGCCAGGGAGAAGGGTGCAAGGGAAAACCTGGGTCCTCTAGTGTCACCGTTGTGCTGTCCTCCAGTTACCCCACTTCTGAGGGATGAAACACCAAAGTATGACAGCCCGGGCAGACTCTAGTAACAGACATCCAACCATGCAGACCTTGACCAAAATCACAGAGTGAGACGTGGCGGGGCTTTAAGGATCATGTGCTCAACCTTCATTTTACAGGCACCCGCAGGGAGGAAGTTGGCAACTGTCCTAAGATCAGACTGGAAGGGACCCTGCTGGGACCGAGATGTGGATCCCTCCTACCTGGTCCCCACATTCAGAGCTAGCTTGTTCAGGAGCTCTTGCATGGATAAGTAAAATCCATAATGGCTCCATGTTGGCCGGCTATGTAGTTACCATTCAAAAAACAACCTAAGAGAGCCCATTCAGGAACTTTAAAAGATTTGCCCCACGGGGCGCCTGGGTGGCGCAGTCGGTTAAGCGCCCGACTTCAGCCAGGTCACGATCTCGCGGTCCGTGAGTTCGAGCCCCGCGTCGGGCTCTGGGCTGATGGCTCAGAGCCTGGAGCTTGTTTCCGATTCTGTGTCTCCCTCTCTCTCTGCCCCTCCCCCGTTCATGCTCTGTCTCTCTCTGTCCCAAAAATAAATAAATGTTGAAAAAAAAATAAAAAATAAATAAAAAAAAAAAAAGATTTGCCCCTAATTAAGAGCCAGTCACACATGTGGCTTCCCACATGCCAGCATCCACTGATAGTTGGTGGAAACCACCAGCCTCACACTGGACAGTCCCAAAGGTCACATGTTCTTCCTGTACTCACTCCCAGTCTGGCTGAATTACATCTCTAGTATTGAAGGGCCCCCCAGGTAGGTCTCCCCCTGCACACACAACTTCACTTTCCTTCAGATCTGAGGCATGGCCCCAGGGTCACAAACATCACACCGCAAATACAAGCCCTCGTCGTGGACCCGAAATGGAGCCCAGGCGACCTTCTGGATGTTCCCTGAGCTAGCTCCCGGATCCTTCCCTTTCCGTTCCTAATGGCAGAGGAAAGGCTCCAGGCCTGGGAAACTGAGAAGGGGGAAGAAAACAGTAGCTCAGACATCCACCCCCAGACCAGATGGTTCACTGGATGGTTTCACCCAAGCCTCTTTCCCAGGCAGTAAGGACCGGGGCACGGGGGCGGGGGAGCAAAGCCAGAGACTTCAGTTTGCTGTAACATCCATGGTGCTGTCAATGTCTCACCGCTGAAAGGCCAAGCCAGAGCCCCCAGCCACCCATGTACAGATCACACACTTGAGCCTGTTCTGCACCAGAGTCTTTGTCAACGCTTGGGAAAATGACAGGCCAGGCACTCACATCCTGTTCGTGCTGACTCATGGTGGAGTCTGACAGGGTTGGGAGCCAACTTTTTGAGATTTCGAAACAGCTGCCCAGGAGGATAGAGTGTATTCAACAACACCAAGGTGCCCAGCTCTTGGGACTCCACTGGTTTTCGTTTCTCAGAAAGTTAAAACTGCGAGGCCACAGCCAAAAATGATCACAGATTAACTTCGGAGATAAGTGATACGGGTCCCTTGTGTAAATTATTAGGCTTCTGGGCTGCCAGACATGTCAGGGCAGGGGAGGGAGAAGCCCACGCTTGAGGGGCCCCCCTTCCCTGGTTTCTGAAGGGGGCTCCCATTTCTAGAGCCAAAGCCACGTAACTCTGAGCAGATCGAGAGCCTTTCCTGAGGGGATGTCCCCTGAGAAGCAGTTTTTGCAAAGTGTTCCACGCATCATTACAGACCTACACGTGGTTCAGAAAAGACTCCGTGTCCCTCAAAACCCCTGTTAGCAGAGCACGAGCCTATCCCCGGGCTGCCCCAGAACACACCCAAGGTCCTCTTGGCCGTCATTTATCGGGCACATCCCATATGTCAGACACAGTTTCAGACGTGGGCCCTCCCTTACGCGTGGCATCGGCCCTCTCAGGCTGGTGCTAGTAGGCTCATCCCTCTCACCTGGAAGACAACAGGGAGTTCTGCAAGTAGCTAGTAAAATAGTGCCACCCACCTTCCCACCTCGCATCCCGATCAAGATGTTCGGCCCCCTTTCTGGGCTGAACAGGAGCTCACAGGTGATTCAATCAGCTCGCTCCCCCATGGATCTTGGAAGTTTGCCCATCTTTTGGTACAGAGAGGTACCTATTAAATACCTCCCTCCATCTGTACTGAAGATGGAAATGGAGACAAGAGTGTTGGGCCACCCAAGGGTGGCCCTCACTGGATTATTTCCTGGTCCAGTCCTGCCACCCCACCCCCTCACCTTGGCCACTTTCACTACCCTTGAGATAAAACCCACTTTTCAAAGAACTAAACCTCAAACCCATTTTAGCAGACCTGTAGTCTGGTTGACGCCGTGGAAGTCCAAAACTACGGGTAAACTTGCTCTCTAGTTACGAAGAGAGACAAAACTCTGAAGGACTGGGTTTATCGTAGAGGCAGTGCTGAGCGCACGAAGGGACTTGGCGCTGGAGGGAGAATGGAGACAACCAACAGGTCCATCAGACATTGGCCTTTTAGGTATTCCCATCACCCACGGCCCATGGCCCTAACCAGTGTTTCTCAACACGCGTCTTTGGACCAGCAGCATCACATCACCTGAGAATTTGTTAGAAATGCAAATCTGCAAGCCCTTTCCCGGACCTTCTAGATTGGAAACTTTGGCAGTGGGGCCCAGGGATGTCTCAGGGTGGCTCAGACACACGCCTAAGAATCCCCAGTGGTGACTGATGTTCAGAAGACCTAGTGATGCTCTTGGATAAGGGGACATGGGCTTGGTCCCTAGTGACCGCGGGTGACTGCACATTGGCCATGTACTGATGTTCTCCATTTAGTCAACTGTTCGCAAGTTCTTCACCGGATGGTTCTCTCCTGAGATCCCCACGGTGGCAGGAAAGAGCCAGCAACTCAGAGGCTATTTGAGACTTTCAACAAGTTCTTGGAGTGACCTGGGAAGGAAGGTGGGTACGATGTGCCCCTCAGTCTCCTTTTTTGGGCACTGCTCATCTGCCTGGCATAGGCTGAGCCCTTTGGGATACTAAACCCGCACCAGTGATTACCCTCCCCCCCCCACCCCCGGTCATCACATTGCTCTCTCAGCCAAGCTGCAGGCCCCCTGCCCCACTATGGCTCTCCTTTCATTCGCTCTCAGTATGTTTTCCCTGAGGAGGATAACGTTTTCACCAGCTCGACCCTCCTTACTGCTACCCTGGGAGGAGCGGTGGGGGCAAAACTCACTGGGCTTCAGAGCTCTGCTCGCACCGACACCTGGCACCAGCAGAAGCCCGCGACCGGGCAGGTAGGCGGCAACATGACCAGGCGCCCCCCGCCCCCCCAAAAACATTAAAAACATAGTTTGTTTAGTATTAAGAAAGAAAAACACTAACCCCATACAGGAAGTATGAAAAGAAGAAGAAAGAGGAGGAGGAGGAAGACACTGAAAGTGGCAGAGACGGAGGTGTGCACAGATAACAAGATGTTCCTCAGCTTCCACCGTCCGCCTCGTCGGGGTGGTGGGAACAGGTAGGGTAGGGCACTGGGGAGGCCGGGGATTTGCAAGGGTGGGGGAGATGGAACAGAGAAGGGGACTATGAGTCACGAGGCCCAGCCTCGCCAGACGTAGGGCACGTCCCATTCAGGGCCCTCTCTGCAGGTGTGGCCGTCCCAGCCAGACTTGGAGAAGACACCTAAAATGGAAACTGCCATTTGAGATCACCCCACGCGCCCAGTGCCTCTCCTGTCCCACGTTCTGCCCCGCTGTGCGTTTCAGGTGAGGACACAGGAGTTACCAGATCATGATCACCTCCCCGCACGCCCCTACCAGAGATGTAAACCAAACAGCAGTCAGCCAGGGAGAAACCCCCGTGCCGAGCCTTCCATGCAAGCTGGCGGCTACGCAGACCTTCAGGACCACAAGCCCAGACGGGCCTGACCTGCTCTGGAGTGACGGACACTGACGTGAGGCCACCCCAGGCAGGCAGGAGTCAAGCCAGATGCTTAACACAGAGCCACTGGCCCTCTCCGAAATACGGCTCAGCTGGATTTTGAAAAATGGGGACACGGGACTCACAATGTCCACCCAAGGATTAGAATGAGGAAAACCGGTGAGACCACAGAACATTTCCTCTTTCACAGCCTCAGACAGCAGGAGAACAGGAAATAGGAGCCCTCCCTCTGCCCGTGATCAAATATAAATACGAACACTGTAAAATATGCACGCGCTGAAAAAATATCAATCGAAAGGATTTCAAGTCATTGCTATCGCTGTCAAAGAAAGCCCTTGGTCTTAAAAAAAAAAAAAAAGGAAAGAAAAAAGAAAAAGAAAGACAGAAAGAAAGACAGAAAGAAAGAAAAAGAAAAAACTGTACAACAAAGTCTCAAAATAGAACCAAAACCTGCAAATCATCCTCCAGAGTGTATTAGGAGCCTATGTCTTAGCAGGCTGTTGAAAGGTTAATAATTTTCCTACCGAAACTGAATGTGGGTTGTGAAAGAACATTAAAATGAAGAAAATTTCCCCGTGGCTGCTATTTTATTATCACCAAAGCCATCAAGTTTCAGTTTGAGTTATTTGTATTTATTTGTGAAAACAAAGATTAGATAAGTAGAAACATAAGCCTCATCCTAATTATTGCCCTGGAGTATCTGATTTTTAAGACAGAAAAATAAGACCATCACACACACGCGCGCGCACACACACACACACACACACACGCAGGCATGGCAGGAGAAGTCAAAACAACGGAGAGGAGAGAGGGTGCCGTTGTCTTTTTCTATCACTTGAAAACATGTATTGTCTCGCGTAAAACCCTGATATTTTTGCACAGTCTGTGAAGCTATAGGAGAGTCGATGTGTACATTTAATTGTTGGCGTTTTTCTCAACTGCATGCTCGGGGAGAGAGCTCTTTTTTAAACTGCAAACTGTAATTTTTGTTTGACACTTGCAAAAAAGTTAGTGAGAGCCATGCAAGTCGATGGTGAAAACCTGAAACAATGGCATTTCAGGGCTGCTTTAAAAGATCAAATTGTGAGCTTTGAGACATTTACAAGCAGGTGGAGCCTGAATGAGACGTGGGGTTTAGGGGCAAAGCTGGATTTCAACTCAGATGTGTCTCAGAGCCCAGGTGAACAGCTTTGTTTTCTGGAGTTTTAAAAGAAATCCACTAGATGAAATGGTTAATCAAAATCTATGGGTGAGAGCAAAAACTTATCTTCCAGCGCAACATAAACACCAGAATGAAAAAAAAATAACCTGCATAAAGACCTTCAGTGGTCTCACATCACCGAACAAACTGTTTTTCTACCTATTTTGTGTTGCTGGCTTTTGTTATCAGCCCAATCGGCAAATTGTGGCCAATTTTGTCATGGTTTAAGCAGACATTTTGTTCCCAAACTGCTTTCAACATTTTAGCTACCAAATACAGTTTATGAGAAATTGAACAAGCCACAATACAAACAGAAAAGGTATCTATTCTTGCTAAATTAACCCCTTTTAAGGTTAAAATGACACACACACATAAATGATTTATAAAAAAAAAAAAAGAATTCTAGTAAATCCACATTTGCAACAACCAAATCAGACTTTTCCTGGAAAAAAGAATAATTAATGAATAATCCACTGCTTGGATTTTGAAACCAACTACATGACATTCCCCAATTCTGGTCACCATTACACCATGAACTTGCTTTTAATGAGGTAGCATGTCATTTTTATTTTACAGACACACACACATCAAGTATTATTTGACCACGCAGACCAAAAGCCTAGAGGAATCAGTGGAATTATGCTAAGGTAAATAACCAGTGAAGCAGTTATTTACTACTGAAAATAAATGACACCCACGTAGTTCATCTTATAGATTAATATTGAAACCAAATGGCAGTCTTATACCGCAAATCATTTCACAAAAAAAAAAAAAAAATAATAATGAAACTAGTTAACATGAAAACACAGGGTTTTAATTTTATGAAACATTAAATATTAAGATCAAAACGATAGAAAGCTGACATGGTTTGTTGTGTGTTTTTTTTTTAAATTTTGTTCTTGCTGAATTATTACTACAACAAATTGAAAATGAAAAAAGAATGAAAGAATCCTTGCTAAAAAATCCAAGAATTACTACTTGGAAGACAAGCAGAATGTCAGAGAGAGACGATTGAAGAAAACTTCTCTGTTTGCAGCCCTACCTCATATTTGAAGGCATAGCAATTATACACCATTTTTAGCCTTTTAAAATACCAGCATGCCCACACACCATCTCAGATTAAACCAAGGAGAAAATGACACATTCTGAAACCATTTTCTAAAGCTTCTTTTCCTGATAACACTCAGACGCTTACAATCAAATTAATGAGTTTCTAAAAAGCCCAAACAACTCTCCATAAAGACACAATTGTTCACAACAGCCTGCAGACATTTCTAAATTTTTCAGGCAATACTAAGAGCATTAGTCTTTGCTATTTATATTTAGAAAAGCTAAGCTGTTTTTAACATCTATATTAGAAAGAAATGCTTGCTACTCTGTGCTTTGGCTAATTAACTTGAGGAACAATTTGAAACACACCAGTAGATTCAGCCCAGTATCCCCCCTCATTTCAAACAATTGAAAAGTTAGTTCATATTTTTCCTCTACCTTCTTTGCACAGGTCTGTTTTCTTGTAATCTATTCATACTCGAAAATTCTTCAGGTAGTAAAGAAAGGAAACACCCACAGAGACTAAGTCATTATTTCTTCTGAAAGTGGATTTCTTCATAAATCATAGACCAGCAAATAAACAAGTAAAAAGAACTAAAAAGAAAGAAATGACAAAATTCAGGAAGGACACTGAAAATCCACACTGACTGACAGAAAGCTTAGCAGGGGGGAATTTATAATCACTGGACACATTTGTGGTCAGTTTCAAACACTCTTGGGGAGAGGGAGACATTGCTTTTGGTGAGCGTGACCCGGTGACAGTATCCATGTAATGACATCTTCTATTCAAGGTCATGGGTTATGCCGTTTAATTCCAGACCTAAAACATGTGATTCAGACTTTACACTTCATGCTTTTGTGTTTCAATCCTTTCAGTGCTTGAACCTTTAAAGCGAGACACGAGCATTTAAAAACACACAAACCAAAAAGCCTTGAATGAACACTACAGTGCATGATGACAGGGAATAGAGAAGACTATGGTAACCACCTGAATTTGTCACTTTATGAGATTTTTCTGTATGAGTATTTTACCCTAGAAGATCTGCCCTTGCCCTTACCCAGCACCATCGAAGGCTCACATTCAGAAAAAGCCTGACCTTAACTAATACTTGCCCACTCTTTTAAACCACACATGTCCCCTTCCCCCGAGGTAAGACTTGGGAAATGATGATGATTTTAGTCATCTGGAAAGAGTGAAACATGACATGATCTTGAAGCACTTTCTTCAAAACGGGTGTCATTTTAACTCTGTTTTACCACAACTAAAAAGGCCGTGCTCACGGAACAGATTCGAGTTCGCCCTCAATTGTATCTGTAACCCGGGAATTTCTTAAGAGCCGAGTGGCACAGTAGAAGAGCTTTCACTGAAGAAATGTTCGAAGCATTAAAAAGAAATTCCCCACTTTTTTTCTTTACGAGTTTATGAACCAAAACGTGAACGCTTCCATATTAAAAATTGTCTTCAGCATAATTACTTCATGGGCAACTAGCTAACTTTTCTTCTCACAAAATGCCTTTGTGAACGGCAAGATTTTCAAATACCATTGTTATACTCAGAGACACTCCTAAGCGGAAGTAAAATAGAGTTTTCCCCCCCAATTTGCTAGATATCCCTTTCTACTTGAAGCCAATCCATCCTGTATGAACTGATGACAATTTTGGTAAAGTAACCTGGCTTTAAGGGTTAGGGAAGGTTCAACTGTAAAATCAGAAGACCAGGCTTTTTATTTATTTATTTTGAAAGCAAGTAACAGTTTTCCAGAATCTACAAATAACTGCTACTGGTTAAAAAAAAAAAAAAAAAAGAAAAGAAAAGAAAAGAAAAAAAAGAAAAAGAAAAAAGAACTCAGACAGACAAGGATGAGAGAAACCTGGTTACTCAGAATTCTTGACCTGGAAAGGAGTCTCTCTCATTTTATTTTCTATTTTCCACAAAGAGAAAACAAGTAGCTTTCTAGTCACAAAATGAAATGTGTACAAGAATAAGGACTGTGTAATGTATTAAACACTGTTGTATCGGAGTGAACACAGACAGGAATCGCGTTTCTTGTTAGTCTGAACCGAAGCCATCATGCTAGTGATACAGTGAGTGAACAAAGACAGATCAGACCGACAAGAACAGGAGAATTTGGGTTGTAAACCCAGGCTAGAGCTAAGTAATTCTGCTCTGGCAGGGTCTGTTAGCACGATTAAAAAGCACTGTGGAAACTCTTGGACTAGGAAGAGCCTAGTATATTTCTGAACCTAAAACTTTTTCATTGATGGTGGCTTGAAAGCTGTTTAATTAACTGTAGGATGCCAATCACTCTCTTTATCAAAGCCAGCTGAAAACAAAACTGAGAGAAACAGCTTGTGGTTTCACAAAAATGTATTTACATGAATATATTTTAAAGGGAGTTCGATCATTAGGTACGATGTCATCTGTGATGGGCGGTGGATTTGACATTTAAAGATGTCAGGGGTTGTCAGATTTATCTCCAGTCTGTACTTAGTTTAGATGGAACCACTTTGGTGAGCAGACCTTGTTTTGTTAAATTCCAGCCCAGAAATCTGACAAGACTTAACTCTTATTTACTGAATACAGATCTCCTCATGTCTTCTCACTTCCTTACCGAAGATCTACTAAACAGAAAGTGGAGCCCCTGGATGACAAGTGGAATATAAGTCCACTTTCACACCTCGTCACAGGGATGGTGACAGAGCCGAGCACGCCACCGTGAACAGAGCACCCAGGGGGAGTTATTGATAAGCACGGTGTTGCCTGAAATAGAGAAGAGTCCGAACTCTCTAGCCTGCCTCTTCGCTGAGACTTGTCTTGGAAAGAACATTCTGATAACACGGGCTTTCCTTCACTTCACACCTCAAATTGTTGACGACAAGGAGGAAAACCCAGAGCGACACCAAACGTTTCACCACGATTAAAACTGTCTCGATAGAAGTCCTATCAAAGGAACAATAAAAGATCCGGGATAAACGTCCTATCTTCAGCCAGGAACATGGGTCCATAGTTTTTTGTCTGTTGGTTTAGCAACCAAGAAGTAATAACACTATCTGTTTTCTTCAGAGATGGGTAAGTGAATCACCACCGTCTCTCTCCAGAAGAATGTTTGGTGCATGGATCGGTCGCTCACCCACTCTTTTCCAAAAGCCACTTTCCATTTTGCCTGATTTGTTGGGAGCGGAAATTAAGCTCTAAGACAAATGAAGCTTAAGACAAGCTGTCGCAGACCCGAGTGAAATCGCTACCCTGCAGCCACCACCAGCCCTGAACCACAGAACCTCGTGCAGGGGATCTCATAGATCTCTCAAACAGAAAGGGAAATGGTTGTTGATATAGGTGACAAAAATGTACAGTCAGATAGGAACTCTGCTGCTTACGACCCTTCTGCCTTAATTCGCATTGTGGAGGTCAAGGGCAGTCTTGTGATAGCACAGCTGGTAACGTTGTTTTTAAAAGGTTACAGGAAAAAAAAATGTTTTTTTATATACTGCACTCCTCGTGAATTACTTTCTATAGTTTGTTTGTTTTCTGTAAAGGCTTCTCTCCAAACCAAACTCTTTCATTGTTAATCATTTTGTTTAAAAAAAAAAAATGCAGCAGTACACTTAGGATAAAAATAAAATGAAACGATTAAAAAAACGTAGCATTGAAATCTGCCTATATAGGTTGCCGTTCAAGCCCAGGAGAGCCAGGCCAGAGGAAATCCCCACCCGGGTTCTGACAGAGCAGTTAGAAAAGGAAGCAGCACAGGGGCCCGGGGAACAGGCAGAGGACAATAACCATTGCAACCTGTTACCTGCTCGGCAACCATCTCATTCGTGGAAAATAACAACCTTGATTTCTTCTATGAACCCCAAACACCTGGACTTTATTTAAGAGCTCTCTTCTTGCCTGTGCTGTGACATTCATTTGAGAAGTTACAAAAACGGGTGCGTGAAGACCAGCAAAGCCAGTCTCCGAGGAAGGCTAGAATGAAGAAGTTTCACTCTCCCCCAAGCGCCGGGGAGCCCTGCTTCTAGATTCTAAAGGGCCCCGTTTGACAAGTTCCTCTGAATACCAGAATGAGGTTCTGAGCTAGCACACAGAGGTCCCAGGGACAGCTGATCAGCAAATTTGCTTTATGGATTGGTTTTGAGTAGGATGCATTAAGAAAAAAAAAAAAAAAGTTACAATACAGCACTAAAGCACTTCTGATGGAACTAATTCAGAATGGCCATCCTAGCTCGCCTGCAAAATAAAATGTGGGATCTTCCATTTCAGCAAATCAAAGGGGCTTCCCACCTCATAGAGACCTCCTTCCCACCTGCCTACGGCTGGAGGCATACTCCCTTCCCGCCAGGGAGGCGACATGCTCTGCCTCCAGTGTCCCTCCCTCGGTGGCTGTCTTTGTTGTTGACACTGTTCCCACTGCGTTTATTAGGCGACACTGCTTGTAAAGCCTTCTCTCTGCTGCTGCCTGTTGCTAGGGGATGAGCCCCACTGCTTCCCGAGAACAACAGCCACAATCCTCCCTTGGCAGGGAGCAAGGACAACATCTCAGTTTGGTGACAAAGTGGAAATAATCCCTAAAAACATCCTCATTTACATTTCCCCTTAGAAGGATGGCAATGTGGGCCCCATTATGAAATGTATATTTTCTTCATCTCGGTGTTGGGTTTGATGCCTTTGGAATGGATCTCACATCCATATTGAATTTCTGTCCCCTGTTGCCAACCGTCGTGCCCCAGGTGACTGTGGGCTCTTAGAATTCTTGGCTGTGATCTCACTCAGTTGTCAGCCTTTATTTACTTTTCTCTCTCTCTCTTTTTTTTTCTTGGAGAGAAGCAAACCACATCGTCAAAGCATCTAAAAACACAAACCAAAGGAAACTAGGGTTTCCAGGCTTGAAGCAAATGGTATTTACCCACAATTTATTTCCAAGAAGTAATTCGGAATCCATTGTCATTTTCCGTTTGGATTCATTTAGAAGCACAACATCATAGGTGTCCCAATGGTCTGTTTGCTTCTTGCCAGCAATGAGTGAAGAGTAACTCCTGTCCTCAAACCCAGACTCACCTCGATTCTTGGGACATGCCTTCCCCAGCCCTTTTATGTGCCTCCCGTTGGGGGTGACCACAGTCTGGCCCCCGCTGGCCGCTGGGACTCAGGAGTTGGTGCAGATGGTCCAGGCCGTTCTCTCCCTCGGTGCTACCACCCCCCCCACACTTAACAGAAGTTCAAATGTCACTCTGTGGGTTGAAAGGCACCTCCTTCTACCTCTCCCTGGGAGGATGGACCTTGTCACCGGGCAACCCAGAGGCCTCATGCTTTAGGCTCCCTGGCATAGTTGCAAGGTCCCAGATGTCGAGATTGGCTCCTTCAGGCTCTTGGGGCAGGAAGGCAGGGCTTCCCTGAGTCCCCTCCCGGGACAGTGTTTGGTGCAGAGTGGGCACTGGTGAGACTCTGCCTCGTGCATTCACAAATGGTGGATGGATACAGTTGTCAGGTAGCACGAGTCGACTTGCTTGTTCAGGACATACTAGAGTCCCAGGGCTGACACAGACTGGTACAATGAGGTGAAGGAAGCTGACAGCTGCCATTTGCCGATGTAGTGTCCCAGGTACATTGTGTAAACGATCAAGTTTGCCCAATCTTCTGAGCCAGATACTCTTAGTATCTTTCTTTCTTTCTTTCTTTCTTTCTTTCTTTCTTTCTTTCTTTTTTAATGTTTATTTATTTTTGAGACAGAGAGAGACAGAGCATGAACGGGGGAGGGTCAGAGAGAGGGAGACACAGAATCCGGAACAGGCTCCAGGCTCCGAGCGGTCAGCACAGATCCCGACGCGGGGCTCGAACTCACAGACCGCGAGATCATGACCTGAGCCAAAGTCGGACGCTCAACTGACTAAGCCACCCAGGTGTCCCTCTTAGTATCCTGATCTAGAGAGACGGAAGCCATCAGACGGGTGGTCCACTTCTGCAGGTGACAGTAAGTGAGGAGTCAGGGGAGGACGGCAGACATCTGTTGGCCCAGCCAGTGACCTTGCCTTCCTACTATGTCTTCTTCAGTGCCACTCAAGTTGATGGTCACCATCCCAAATCCCATGGAGCCTCTTCCATAGAGGCTGTTTGTCCATATTGCCACGTGCCTGGCTCGACTGTGACTTCTCCGGGACAGATTCTGTGGCTGGCTGACCCTGCCTGGCCGGCACCAAGCACCTTGGCTGGAGTACCAGCGTGTGAGAAGTGGTTTACCATCTCCTACACATGAGGCCTTCTGGAGCAAGGAGGAAACCGTCTTCCCTATTGGGTGTTCAAGTTTGTGCTAAAAACAAATTATCAGCAGACCTGGAAAAGGCTCATCACTTTGGCTTTGCACCTTGGTGAGCCTTAAGTTTCCGTCTGTTAGAGGACTGAGCGCCTTATGGAGGGGCCGAGCCACATGCCCTACAGTGAGCATCAAGGATGGGTCAGGCTGGTTCCGTCGGTGCAAGTGCAGAATGCACTCAGGGGAGGAGGGGGACTTCCTCCTGTAAAGTCATGAAGAGGACCCACTTGAGGGGCTAGGGAGGAAGGACAGCTCGAGTTGACCACTCATCAGATGGTTCCCTCTATCAGATTCCCCAGCCATACCTTGAAATCAACATTATCCCGCGGGCTTGCCTGTTGGCAATCATCCCTGAATACCAATTTATTAATTCACTCTTTCACTGACCCATTCCACACTCTGCCCAAGCGCCTAGGGCGCGCAAGGAGGAAGCCTTTCCCCTCGATGCGGACTCAAAACTCTTTTCAAAACTTGCCCCGTTAACCACGTCAGCAGCTCCTTGAAATAAAACGGAAAAGAAAAGCTCCACAAAGGCCGTTTATCCAATTCAATAGCACTTCGCTTCGGAGGTTTGTGGGTGTATGATCTTCCTAACCAAGGCTAGAACACGTTTGGCACACCCAGGCCTCTGTTCTGCTAGACGTCCTCAGGGGCAGAGGTCAGCAAAAAGAAGAGGGCACGTTGGATGGAAGGCCGCTGTGGATAAATCGGGAGGAAGTGCCACGCTGATGCACTGAGTCTATTCCAAGGTGGGCTAAGTGGGTTGCGGTGGAGGAAGCAAAGGCCTTCATGCCAAGGAAGGAATCCAGTGTGCGTTTCACAGAAATTAGAAGCGTATTAGATTGACTATTCTAATACTGTTCTTCTTTTCCCTTTGGGTTTGCAAAGGAGCTCCCAGCTCACAGGGGCAGTTGTAGATAAGGTTTCATCTACACTTCAAGACTGCACAGAGAGACAGGCGGCGCAGACGGGCTCGGGCCCATTCATTTATTTCACAGATGAAGTTGTTTCACAGACAGAAAGGCCCAGGGAAGTGGCTGCTTAGACAAATCACATCAAGAAGACCCGGGGCGAGGCCCCCTGACCCCCACATCTGTGTGCCACAGCCTCCCAGGGCCGTGCGAGTGGTGCTGTCTGGGTAATCTGAGGGCGCTCTCGCCCAGTAAAACACACAGGGCCTCAGGGCAGAAGGGGAGGTGGGCACAGGACTGGGTTCAAGGGCAAGGTGCTGGTTCCTAGCGCTGGGTCTTAATTAAGCTCTAGGCACCATTTGGTCCGTTGTCAAAGTCCCTACGCTGGGCACTGTGCTTGGCCTATAGGAGACACTCCACATAAGTGAATCGAATTTACCACTCCTGCGTGTTAAGTGGGACCCAAGACCGTGAATCTTACGGATTTTGAAGACATATCAAAATAATATCAATCGCCATAAAGATTGGGAAATGATTAGCAAGGTAATTCACATGAATAAAAATAATACCGTTTAAACACACACACACACACACACACACACACACACACACACACAGGGTCATCACGTTACTGGGCCCCCTCCCCCACAGTGTCACAGCACTAGCCAGAACCAGCCAAACTCTGGGAGCTGAGAGTGGAATACTTTGTGTAACAGGAATAGAAGGAAAGAGAAAAAGACACAGCTTTCTTTCCGTTCCCTCACAAAGGCCAGCCTGGGTCAAGCCCACTTTAGACTTCCTTTGTACCTGAGGGTTCTCCCAGGGACCCCCGCCCACCCCAATGCCCGCTTCAACTCCTAAAGCCACCCAGCACCTCCTTTCTCTTCTGCCACCCCTCCCCCTGCGGCCCCTCCCTCTCCGTTCCCTGGAAAGACTGGGGAGGTGGGGTGTGGGCATTGGGTCACTGAGCTCAGCCTTCTGGACCAGTGGTTCACACACTCCCAGAGGAGAGGCTCCAGCATGTCCGCAAAACTCTAACAGGTGACTTCTTCCGGCCTCGTTTCAGGCCACACTGTGGGGGTGGGGGTTGGGGTTAGAGAGGCCATGTTTGCAGACAGGACTATCCCACTAGCAGAGAGGGCTTCTCCCAGGGGAGCCCTTTGACCAGGGTCTCCCGCTTGGCCCACAGTCCCACTCCAGGGGAGCCAAGAGATGGCTGTGGTTACCAGGAAGGCCGGTGGGCCCAAGGGGCACCCCTCTCAGACCACCCAGGGGCTTCTTTATTCCTTTCACCTGCCAGTGTTCTGACACACCTCGCCCCCAGGGCACCCTAACTCCGATCCTGTCTCCCCCACTTGGTGGGAGTACAATCCTCTCTGAGTCACTCCACTATTGAAAAAAAAAAAACGAGGGGCACCTGGGTGGCTCAGTCGGTTAAGCGTCCAACTTCGGCTCAGGTCATGATCTCACGGTTCGTGAGTTCAAGCCCCGCGTCAGGCTCGTGCTGACAGCTCGGAGCCTGAAGCCTGCTTCGGATTCTGTGTCTCCCTCTCTTCTCTGCCCCTCCCCTGCTCATGCTCTGTCTCTCTCTGCTTCAAAAATAAATAAAACATTGAAAAAAATTTAAAAAAAAAAAAGGAAAAATGATAATAAAATAATTGTGTTTCTGTTGTTTGCAGCTTACCTCGGCCTCCTTTTCTTCCTGCAGACTAATAATACCGGGTGGTTGCACTGTTTAATTCATGTCTTTTTATTTAAGAAAAAAACATAAAAATAGGGTCGCCTGGGTGGGTCAGTGGGTTAAGCCACCAACTTCGGCTCAGGTCATGATCTTGCGCGATTTGTGAGTTCGGGCCCCACGTCGGGCTCTGTGCTGACAGCTTGGAGCCTGGAACCTGCTTCTGATTCTGTGTCTCCCTCTGTCTCTACCTCTCCCCTGCTCGCACTCTGTCTGTCTGTCTCTCTCAAAAAAAAAACATTTAAAAAAAATTTTTTTTAAAGAGAAAATATAAAAATAACATTTTCTTGTTTTTTGAAGCAATTTATGTACGTTGTTTCTTAAAAATTGTACAGAAAAGAGAAGACGGGGACCCAAAAGGAAAAGCAGGAGGAAAAAGTGGAGGAGGAAGAGAAGTTTGGGAAGGAAAGAAGGAAGGAGGGAGGGGAGAGAAATCAACACGGAGACTGACCCCATCCAGACAGAGCCTGGAGGAAGCCACCACCTCCTTCTAGATTCGGATACTTATTTCATGCAGTTTTAAATAAGCAGGGGTAGAACTTTTAAAGAGAAATGGAGATTTGGTCTCACTATTCTGTGGAGCACGGTCCTTTCCCTTGGGGGAAAGTCAGTCTTGCCTTGTTATAAAAATATCACTTTGCCTACCTAGCTTCATGACAGGACTATTTAAAAAGCAGGTCAGTACATGAAGCCAGCAAGAATTATCTCAAGTCTGTAAACAGGACACTGGAAACCCCTGCTATGGAAATAAATCTCTTTGCCTGCAGGGGAAGAACAAATCCAAGGAGATGACTCAGGAAGGCGGCAGGGGGCATTTCTAGGCACTTTTAATAAACTATAGCTTTAATGGAAAATGTTTTGAGGGGCGCCTGGATGGCTCAGTCCATTAAGAGTCCAACTCTTGGTTTTGGCTTAAGTCATGATCTCTCAGTTTGTGAGTTCGAGCCTCATGTCGGGCTCTGCAGCTGACAGCGCGGAGCCTGCTTGGGAGTCTCGCTCTCTCCCTCCCTCTGCCCCTCCCCCACTCACACTATCTCTGTCTCTCTCAAAATTAATAAATGAACTTTAAAGAAAGGGAAAAGGTTTTGGTATTAATGACGATTCTGCAACTTACTTGGAAAGTCAAAAGATTTTTTTTTTTTAATTTTATTTCAGAAAGAGAGAGAGAGAGCATGAGCAGGGGAGAGGGGTAGAGGGAGAGAGAGAAAGGGAGAGAGAATCTCAAGCAGGCTCCACACCCAGAGAGAAGCCCCTCTCAGGGCTCGATCCTACGACCCCAGGATCATAACCTGAGCCGAAATCAAGAGTCTGACACTCCACCAACTGAGCCGCTCAGGCAGCCCTGGCAAGTCAAAAGATTTTAAACAAAATACCATGAAATAAGAGCCATACCCATTATGACTGTCTATGCAATTCCCGGTCGTGACCCTATATCACTACCTCACGATGTAAAGAGGCTTTCAGAGGAACACTGACTGCCAAGCTGGGGAAGCCACGGTCTTAAGGTAACAAAAAGCTTAACTCCAGGCACAGGAAGATTGTCCAGCAGCTCCCCATCCAGGGGCAGGTCTGCGGGTGTCAACCTCTTCTGCCCTAACCAGCCGGCTGCTTGGATGTAAAACATCTACACTGTCCCTCCAGCCGGCAGCCTGGGCCGGGCCCGATGCCCCCCTAAACACACACCCCATTTGCTTGTTCTTTCTGTTCATTAGGTTTTTCTTCTCACCTTCTTTGCAATGTCACTAGTCTGCTAGTTTTTTCCTGTCTTTTTTTTTTTTTTTTTTTTTCTGATAAGCCCATTTCACACTCTGATGGACACACCCGTGTTTGGACGTATTTCTCATATTAAATTCCAGGACGTCCTCCCTTGGCTTCGCCCCATTACTCTGGTTACCCTTTGTGCCGTGCCAAGCACTTCTGTTACCTCCTGGGTATCGATAACCTTCACGTATGTCAGAGTTATTTTCCTTTTCCCACTCAAGGCCATTCGGGCAAGCCCAGCAGACTGTCCTCAGCGATTTCCTTCGGCCACTTCAGGTTCTCGGCCTTCCTCTTTACCCCATTTTGGTATTCCCAACTACATGTGCGTGGTCCGTTTCTGAAGGAGCTCAGAATCAGAAAAAACACTTATCAGAGTAGGGGAAATAGGCCTTAGCCTAAAACTCCCCGTTCGTGGCATTACAAAACGGACCGCGGAAATAGCCTGGAACAGCCCTGACCTGGAAAGTGATGTTTCGCGCTTCCCACTGACTGGGATGGTGTTTCATCCCCAGTCACAAATCCACCCGAAATAGTATCTCTCACGCTCTATCCCAATGAATGGGACTGAGCAGCCATTTTCTTCAGCAAGACACATTTTGAAAAGCAAAAGTATTGCCTCATTTGGAAAGAAAAATTGTGTCATGCCTGTCTCACACATTAGGGCTTTGTGGTCCCCTGATCAGGCAATTTCTTCATTTGGCCGTGGCCTCCACCCAGAAGTATTAATGCTGACGCTGAACACGGATGTGTTACCATCAAATGCTGTGTGGCAGGGTGTTTGGTGCTAGGAGGTAGGTAAGTCGTCTACAACCGGGACTCGGGTGGAAAGAAATATAATTAGTATTAATTCCACTAAGGTGAAATTAATATATATATATACACATCTATATATCTATATCTATATCTATCTATCTATCTATCTATCTATCTCAAATGTGGCTTCAAGCACTTGTTCAATGGTACCAGTAAAATAAATAAATAAAGGCATATCACAGAAAAGTCTCGGGAAAGTATATCCCAAGGCCGCAGAGTGTTTGTTGAAATTTGTTTCCTGAGGGTTTAGCTTCCCAGCTAATTTACGACACTTATAAAAATCACATGGATGATTGTCACATACGTACTTCCCTTAGTGGAATGCTACACTCCAGAATAGTAGCTGGGGGCGCCTGGGTGGCTCAGTTGGTTGAGCGTCCGACTTCAGCTCAGGTCATGGATCTCACGGTCCACGAGTTCGAGCCCTGCGCTCGGCTCTGTGCTGACAGCTCAGAGCCCGGAGCCTGCTTCAGATTCTGTCTCTCGCTCTCTCTCTCTGCCCCTCCCCTGCTCATGCTCTGTCTTTCTCTCTCTCTCTCTCTCAATAATAAAACAAAAAACATTAAAAAGAAAAAGGAATAGCAGCTGTATGGAAATATGAATTACGGTAGTAATAGCACGGGGATACCCTGTCCAGTCCAAAGCCCACATAAAGCAATAGCAGCTGCGTGCAAGGAGAAGTCTCGAACTACCCACTTGGAGAATCAGTGACCTGCAAGCTGCCACCAGGGAGCCACTTTGGTTTCAAACACGATTTTCCCGTGAAATGAAAGCCCCAGGTCTAACGGCACTCTTAGGCCACCGGGTGCAGTGGAGATGGCCTCCGGGCTGGGAGGCTGTCCCCCAGAGACATACCCGACTAACTCAAGAACCATCCAGATTAAAGGCTGCAGGATTAAAACAGCCTTTCTGCAAGTCTTTATCACAAAGCGAATCTCATCAGCGGCACCGTTTGCTAGAATGAGAAGGAATGACAGGTCTGGGGAGGGGCGGCAAAGGGTCAGCAAAGAGCCCTGGCCTGGTGTTTCGCCAGCACTCAGGGGTGGTTCGTGCTCCCTCGGGGCTTCAGCTTCCAGGCCTGCAAAACCAGAGGTCTGGACTCCGTGGTGCCTCGGAAGACCTTTCCCCCCTATAACTTCTATAATTCTTTGCAAATCACATCTAGCATCTAACTTTACTGCACAAAGTAATTCAGACACTGTTTCCATTCCATGCACGTGTTTTTGTTTTGTTTTGTTTTGTTTTGTTTTTACTGGGGCAAAATATACACAACATGAAATTTACCATTTTAACCATTTGAAGCATACAACTCAGTGGCCTGAAACACATTCACACTGTTTTGCAGCTACTCTCCAGAACTTTTTCCTCCTCCCAAACAGAAACTCAGCACCCTTCAACACTAGCCTCCATGCCTCCACCCCGAGGCTCTGCTAACCTCAAGTCTGCTGTGAGTTGTACAAGATGGGTGTCTCATAGAAGTGGAATCACAACAATACTTTATTTACTTATTTATTTTTACTTTTGATAGAGAGAGAGAGACAGAGCTTGAGCAGGGGAGGCACAGAGAGAGAGGGAGACACAGAATCAGAAGCAGGCTCCAGGCTCTGAGCTGTCAGCACAGAGCCTGACGCGGGGCTCGAACTCGTGGACCGTGAGATCGTGACCTGAGCTGAAGTCGGATGCTCAACCGACTGAGCCACCCAGGCGCTCCCATAACAGCACTTTTTTATATCCACAAATAGCTTCAGCTTCATAAGGACTGAACAGGATCACAGATTATTTTCTACGATGCATTTTTTTTTCCCCTGTGTCCTGCGGCAGGTAAATTACACCACGACAGAGTGACCTCTCTACAGCTGCTGGCATGAGCAATTCTTTCACAGATTGGCAAAGTGGAAGTTGAGTCCAAACACCTAACTGCCTAGATAGCATCCCTGCAGGGAGAGAACCCAGTGAGAAACATTGGGGAAATACTGTTTGGTTTTGGTGAAAGACACACTTTTAAAACTGATATTTTAAAAGTCATTTCAGAAGTAAAATAAAACCAGGGTGCTATCTCATACCCACCGTGAGCACTCTGTACACAAACTCTCTCTCACTGCTGAGGAAAGTTTTGTGAAACAACAGGAAGCTCATAGTGGATCCCGACATTAGCTCCTAGTGACTGTAAGCAGAAAATATGGTGAGTAATTCCCCCGAAGATGGGGACGACTGGGGTTGATTATTTAGTGTTTACTAATTTTCAAAGAACTAACAGAAAGGAGAGGGAGGAGGGAAAAGGAAGTGTTCCTTGCCGATAGAAAAGGCAAGTTTTATTTTTAAAACTCATCTGTTAGCACCAAAAGTCGTTGATAAAGGCAGCGTGTGACATTTGTTTTGCAGAATAAGGAACAACATGCATCTTGCTAATTTTCTTGACTTGTACACGGCAAGTCAAGTGAGCTGTGGCATCACAGAAAAACTGCTTGCCCAGGCGAGCAACTATGAAGTATGAATCTCATAGGTGAGCTTATATAAAATATTAATTTAATAGGTAAACAAGGAAATATTAATGTCATGAAATACAAGGGAAGATGGAGGTAAAAAAAATCACTGACCCAGTAGGTGAATTATTGATTAAAGAGTATTATTTCCTATATCATAACAATGGCAAAACACGTGAATGGCCATATGACAGTTCGAATTTGAAACATAATTCCAAATCATATTTGCCTTAGATCTGAAAAGGCCTGATGTCCCGCAAAAACTATGAAGGGTTGACAGGGGAAAAAAAAACGAAAGTCAAATGTGCATTTTAATTCAGAACTGGGTACATGTCAACTTGTTTTAATTTTTGAAGCTTCTCCTACTGAGGGTATTACCCAGTGCCCTTTTTGATATTGAAAAGAAATCCTGATTAATCAACTAATATCATTTCTCTCTTTTAAAAAAGTCTCACATAGTTTGTGTGTGTGTGTGTCTGTGTGTGTGTCTGTGTATTTATGATATCTGAAATGTTACAGTAACCAAGAAGATTTATTAATAAGCTTCCTAGGAAAAGGGAAAAATCTTCTAGGAAAGCAAATTCTCCATATGGCACAATTAATTGTAGGCTCTCTTAATTTTCTGGGGGAGAGGCTAGAGAGGGTGTATATTTATAGATATTTACAGGACAGAATGGATCTTTTTGTGGGTTGTTTTTTTTTTCAATGTTGATTTATTTACTTTGAGAGAGAGAGAGGGAGAGCATGAGCAGGGGAGGAGTAGAGAGAGAGAAGAGGGAGAGACAGAATCCCAAGCAGGCTCCACACTGTTAGTGCAGAACCCCAGGTAGGGCTCTAACACATGAACCGTGAGATCATGACCTGAGCCGAAACCACGAGATGGATGCTTAACCTACCGAGCCACCCAGGAGCCCTGAGACTGGATCTTTTGAACCAACAACCAAACAGTAAAGCTCTAAAACTACACCACCCAAGTCCTCCCCTGTTTGGACCCTCTGCTGCCCACATACTCTCTGCTGCACAGATTAGCCACCTGACTGCCCAAGCAAGCAGCCGGGCCGGGTCTGGCCCAGCCTCTATGTCCACGTCCGCTGCACCATAGGATTTTGAAATCACCAAGTCACTAGACCACCCACCAGGCAAGGAGTGATCACTTAACCGGACAGAAAATAACTATGTGTAAAATGAAAGCATTATCAACATAGGTCTAAAGCTGGTAAGATGACCTTTGGGGAAATTCCAAACTGAAAAAGATCGAATTCATTTCCAATCCCTCCTAAAATATAAAAATGTCAAAAATAAAAATGTGCTGATTAGGCTCAGTGCACTGATGTTTTTAAATGACTAAAATAACATTTGTCATGGAAATCCCTACAAATTTACAGCAGGGCCATTGAGAACTTGTGTTTAGTCACGTTGCATTTTTTTGATAATCACGTCCAAACCTTCCTGTCCGGACGGCAGAATCCAAGGGTGTGTGACCTTCAGAGGGCTCTGGGGTGGATGTTTTATCTCCCCCACACCGTCAGTGGGGATGAACATACTCCAAAAATACGACTCACCAATGACTGCAAGTCAACTCACATTTGACTGTGAAAGCCACAGCGGGGTTGGGGGGAGGTCTAAAATGTCTACAGGAGAAGGTAGAGCGGTTGTGTTCTGGAACCCCTGGCATCTGTGGGTGAGCAGATTATTTTCTAATGAGTAAGACTGAAATCAGTGAAAACGCTTAGCATTAAAGAGAAAAATAACTGATCTGCTCTCTAACCGCGGAGCGCAGTCATCTAAGAAAAGACTTAATAATTCATGAAATCTGAGCCCAAATATCTTCTGTTCACAAACATGGCAGGGGTCTGGTCTAGGAAACATTTAGACCCTTCATTGCTGGAACATTTCACTTACTGACGGGGGCTGACTTAGGTGGATGCAATTCTTGAGTCTGAACAGAAAATAAAATATCCAAAATAGGAATGAGGGTACTGAATATCTACGTACTTGGCCCTAGAATGTGCAATGTGTTAATGAAAAAAACACTGCTCGCTGTCTCCAGGAACAATGGCTGCCTCGCTCCTAAAGGAAACGTGGTTAATCCTGTAAGAACCAGGCTTCTTTACAGCTATGCCATAAAAGGTCCTGTAAACACAAAACTCAATGTAGAAACCTTTTCCCCTCTGGACCCTCTGCCCAGAACCTCAGCGACTGTTCACACACTTCTACATATCCTACTTCTTCCCCGGAGAGGGCTAAACCCAGAAAAGTCCTCGTGGGATATCTAATTGGTGAAATCCTATTATGCCCAGGAGGTTTGCTTTTCTCCAGGTGCCGAGTAACAGAGGAGATGTTTATTTAGTCCCTCTATTTTTTTTTTTTTTTGACATTAATAACAACTTTTTTAAATGGCTTCAGAGCTCAGATCCGTGGGAATCCCTGGAGGCAGGTCCATACACTTGGCCACTGCCTTTCTCCCTTCCCTTCCTGCCCAGCCTCACGCTCCTGGGATTGCTACCCTGGGATCTCTACCTTTCCTTCTAGTGTTAAGCATTAGTTTCAGTTCTAATAAATACAAAAACAAAAGGGCAGAAGGGCAAGCAACCGTCTAGGATTGTGCAGGCATCAGCCATGGGTCCAGGCTTGACTGGAGCAGGTGGGGGTATTTAGATGACTTCGGGTGGCTGTAAATTAAAACACCCACTCAGTGGTGGAGGAAGGGGCCCTCTGGGGGCTTTTGGAGAGGGATGGCTCTCTTTGCCTCAATCTCCTTGTCAGGGACCCTCCTCCCTCCCTGAAATTCTTATTTCCTCGGCTCTCCCTTCCTACAACTCTGCACCTCTTTTTCCCACCTGGCTTCTCTAGCTGTGGGAAATCTGGAGGTGACATCCTGGTGAGGAGGAAAAGGCAAGGCCTAGGAGGGTCCAAAATTCCAGGCCTTGGTCTGCAAGCCCTCACTCAGAGGTGGGAGATCAAGGGAGACCTGAAACCCCACAAGTGCAGCGTTAGAACAGCCAAGGAGGCATTGTACCATGAGTGACAACAGCTCTCCAAGAAGGGACACATCCCTGTGCTTCTCCAGTCTGGCTTCTGATTGCTCCAGAGGCCGGAGCTTCCGCCCCCCAGTTCACCCAGGCTGGGACTTGGCCAGGCAGAGGTCCTGGGACGGTGAGGGTTACTCTCAGGGGTATCTTTCCTTGCCCGTAATTCTGTTGTAGCTCGTGCCACTGAGTCACTGTGGCTATGATTATTAAAGTCATTCTTTAAAAAAAAAAAAAAAGGAACAAGATATGGGTTTTCTTAACAACTTGTTCAAACGGCAACAGACCAGGGTTATAGGTAACTAACTGTCCTAAAGATAAAAAAGGTTGTACATTCCTATGATACTGTTCCTGGTGTTTACACACACACACACACACACACACACACACACACTGAACATTCAAGGGAAATAGAATATTCCTGTGAACTCAGTATGAGGAGTAAAGAAGAAAGAAGATATTTTCCACAGGAATGGCCTAACTTTTACCTCCTTCAAATTCTGCAACTTGGTTCAGGACAAATAAAAAGGAAACTGCTAGACCGTCTGAGCAAGCCCCACTGGTCCTGGAGACTGAGGCCTCAGCAGGAGGCTAGCAGCCACGAGCAAGCTCAGGCCGACTTCATTTCTTTATTAACACCACCACCTACAGGGACTGCTTTGAATAGGACGGTGTGGCGTGGCCCAGAAAGCCTCACCAGAAAAACAACGTTCAGAACAATTGCACCACATTTTTTTTTCAGCTTCCTGTTTATTAGTATTTTATCGAAGAGCAGAACAAAAGTCTGTATAAATGGGGGAAAAGAAAACAAAAGCACTCACTATAAAGTCTTACAATATACGCACAAAACCCTTTTTCAAATGCTGGTTCATTTGGATATTTTTAATGGAAACCACTCCAGGTCTTCAAATGTCTCTGAAGACAGAGCTGAATTCCATGAATCCACGGAATTCATGATCTTACAAAAAATATATATTAGTAAAAAAAAAAATTTAAGTGGGCTTGTTTTCCAGTTTCACACTGGAAAAGACACATTTGATCAATAAGACTTTGCATTTTGCTAGATATACCCAAGTGTGCAACAACAACAAAAAAACCAAATGTCTCCTATAACCTTTGTTGCAAAACTTGGTGTGTTGGAAAGGGATAAGGGCATGTGATCAAATTGCGGGTTCGCAGGCTCAGAGGTGGACAAAGGACTGAGACATCTGTATTTCTCCTCATAAGACTGGGCCCCAGCTAAGACGTCATTCCAGCTAAGACATGAGGTCATTGCTCAATCACCAGTGACTGCTGTGAATCTGGCTTTCTTCCTTAATTTGGCTGCCGCGTTGTTCTTCAGGCCCCTTCCTTGTCCACATTTGAGCTCAAGGCCAATGAGATTGAGGGAATAGAGAATGAATGGCCACAGGGTAACCTTGATGGCCACGTTTCCTCTTGAAAATAGGCTGGAGTGTGCAGTGTATCTTTACGGACAGGTGTTCGTCAAAGGCCTAGGCTCACTTGTGTGGAACTTTCTTTTGCTCCTCTTGTCCTAAACTCCGCAGAGTCTCATTTACATTGAATAGTTCCAATATCAGGTTTTCCCCACTCAAGAAGGACACTAAAAAAGTGGGATTATTGGGGCGCCTGGGTGGCTCAGTCGGTTAAGGGTCTGACTCTTGATTTCAGCTCAGGTCATGATCTCACGGTTTGTGAGATGGAGTCTTGAGTCGGGCTCTGCACTGACAGCATGGAGCCTGCTTGGGATTCTCCTTCACCCTCTCTCTCCTCAATCAATCAATAACCAAATATTTTGAAAATTTGGGATTATCAACTCAGTGAATTGCCTGGGTTTCTTTCTATGCCCCAGCATCAGGAATTTTATTATCTACCCTCCATGTCTTGTTCTCTTGTGATATGAACATGCATGGCCTTGCTAGGTATTCCTGATACTAATTACCTTGTTTGCATGGAAATGCAAAGGAGTCAATGAGAAGACGCCTCTACTGTATGGGGTAACAAGGAACATATCTGCAGATAGAAGGTATAAATCAAGGCTGAAATGTGAACTTAGCACGGATCAAGACCAGTTTAACTAATCAGAAACAGACTGTGAACGCTCTAGCAGAACGAATAGTGTCTTTCTGGAAAGCACAGTGAGGGGCTAAAAGCGAACTGAATAATCACACTAAGCGGTGAAATCCACCAAATAATACAGCAGCCATCATCTGCTTGCTGGTTGTAATCATTGGGAACTCACTGGCTGTGCCTGGAACATGGATGACAAAGAAATGCAGGGTTGTTTTGTTTTGCCAAGTGGCCTTGGTCGACCCTCTCAGTGGTCAGCTCTGGGAAGGGGACTCCCTGGGTCAACTCTGGAAAGAACATCCCTGTGGCATTCTCGCCTCGCAAGCACAGATGAACCTTCAGGTGATACTTTCTGTTAAGGGTGGACTTGTTCCTTGGGCATAAGAGTGGACAAAATATTTTATCAGGATTGCAAAATACTTTTGAAGCAACTCACTGCCTGTAGTTAAGCGGTGTGTAGAAAAATTAGAAAGACAACGTTCCCGTGGAGTTGAGTCTGTTTGAGAAGGGAGGCAATGCATGAGAAACCGAGCCAGAAGGAGAAGAAAAAAGAAGGCGGCGATCTGTCTTGATTGCCTCGCATTTGAGAGGTGTCAATGCCAACCCTGTTCTGAGATTCTTTACTTAGGTGAGATGAGAAATCCTAGATTTTGCTGAAACCACTTTGAGTTGGGTTTTCTGTCACTTTCAACCGAAAGACTCTTACTTAAATCAGAAATGCCTCTGTAGTTGTATATTATCCACTCTAAAGGAGAAGGCTTACAAGTATGGATTCTTCTCCCTTTGCGAGGCATTTGGCATTATTCCGTAGTCTGCCCCATTTAACCAGAAATGCAGACACACACACCAAAAGACCCAAAGAAGTCCAAAGGAGGCAGCCCTTCTGTGCCTCTCTGCCTTAATCTGATGAAAAATCCTACTCTGAGAGATGTCACCCTAGGCTTGCCAGGAGTGTCCCTCTGAGACTCTGTTTTATTGTACGATTATATAGGAAATTGGAATGGGAGTTAAAACATACGGAAAACAACAGGAAACCAAGTTAAACCAAGTTAAACCGTTTGCTGCAACAGGGAAGACTAAGTAATGACAAGGGGCTACATGATTTAATTATTAGAATTCCTCCCAATTTCAACTTTTGTTTCTTATCTAGCCATTTTATAAAACACCAGTTCCCCAGGGATTTTATTTTGAGCTCCCAATATTCTTTGCTTGAAGATAGAATAATGTTTGAAGAACTTAAGATACAAAGGCTTATAACAAATAATGCTATAGGTTTCCTGACACTGTTGGGGTCCCGCTGAGATTCAGAACAACCCAGGATCACAAGGGCTTTTAAAAGATGTTCACAGAGGGGCGCGTGGGTGGCTCAGTTGGTTAAGCGTCCGACTTCGGCTCAAGTCGTGGATCTCACACTCCGTGAGTTCAAGCCCCACGTCGGGCTCTGTGCTGACAGCTCAGAGCCTGAAGCCTGCTTTGGACTCTGTGTCTCCCTCTCTCTCTCTGCCCCTCCCCTGCTCATGCTCTGTCTCTCTCTGTCTCAAAAATAAATAAAAACATTTAAAAAAATTAAAATAGTAAAATAAAAGATGTTCACAGAGATTAACTTTAACTTTGAAATAACAAGAAATATGAATCCAACTTTGATCAAAATGTACTCTTTAATCAGCTTTGATTTGCTTTGTAGAAACAATTCTAATGATAAGGGCAAATCTGCTGAGATTTGACATATGATCTGCCCTGATCTTTCATTCATTCATCACTGTGTAGCTCAGAGTACAAACTAAAAGGGCCATGGCACTGAAGCAGGAGTTTAACGCGAAACCAAGATCCACCTAAGCTAAGGACCTAGGAAGGAATCCCAACCAGCCCCCCACTGGCAGTGGGCCGAAAAGCAAAGAAAGCTGGTGACATTAAAACGCAGTGGCCAAGTCATGCCAGGGAGCCCATCAGGCCTAGAGGCAGCCCCCACTGCTGCCCATGTGCTTTCCCTTTTGGGCCTTTTTGGTCTAAGAATGGATTCTGATCCTGGATGCCCCAGTTTAGCCACTCTTTGCTTCCCAGGGGTGCCACTCTCCTGGGTGAAAGCCTTTGGCTGGTACTGGGAACGCACTGGGTCCCCCTAAAATTGTACCTGCACATAAAATTAACAGAGTGTGAACTCTGAATTCCTTAGAGAACAGCTTGCTCCCTTTCATCCTCCAAGTGAGGGGAGCCCTTGTGGGCAGGTCTCCAGGTGGAGTTCTAATTTTCTGGTCCACCGGAGGTCCTTTTCTGCTCCTCCAGGAGAAAATACTAACAGAAAAGGAAGGCAAGAACCCCCTTCACTTCACCATTGCTCATCAGCTATCGACTAGCCCCTTGTCAAGCCTTCTTGCAGTCCCCAGGCCTGGCTCAGAGCTCTGGAGCCTTCCCACACCAGTCTTCCTATAGTCACCTTGGCCTTGGGTTCCCCTGCTCAAGGAGCTCCAGTGTGCCCTAATGCCCCCAACGCTGAGTTTTAATTCTCTGCCCAGGTTGAGAAAGACCTCTATGGTTTGTTCTTGCCCTAGCTGTGAGACATTTTCTTCCTCCCACCCATCTAGCCTTGCTTTTTAGTCGACAAAAATGTATCGGGCACTTGTATTCGTTCCCTCAGGCTTCTATTACGCAGCACCACACAGGGGGTGGCTTAAACAACAGAAATTTATCTTCTCACAGTTCTGGAATCTAGAAGTCTGTGGCCAAAGTGTCGGAAGCTCAGTTCTCGTGGGACAAAATTCTTCTCCCCTACCTGCTTTCTAACACGAAAATGCCACCAAAGGGCAGGAGGGGCCCCTGGCTTCTCCACAGCCTGTCTCTGCATCTTTCGGGTGATTGCAGCCTAGGTCAGAGCATTCCAAATGCATTTTTTTTTTTTTTTCACGACTTAAAGGAAACTTTCTAGGGCCAATAAGTGAAATCCCCGGGCAGCATATCTTGATGAAACATTCTGGTTAGTGTTATATTTTTACCCACTTTATGCCCCAAATTATGTGCACGAGAAGTGACATCTTACTATGTGGGACAGGAATGCCAGCCTCACCAATGCGGAACTGGTAACACTGGATGAGATCTAAGATTATAAACAACCAGCTTCCTTTAAACCATGACCATATATTTAGATGTGAACAAGTGACCCTGGTTTACACTATTTTTCTACTGTCACTAGCAGAAGAAGCCACCAATCAACACGGGAGCCCTAACCCTTCCTGGCTTCTGGAATATCAACTCCTCTTGAAACATGTTGGGGATGCCAGCCGACAGATCTCTCCGAGTTAAGGTCTGTGCTCCCAGAGTGCTTTGTTCTTAGTGTGGTTTAGCGACATGGTTGTTAAGACCATGCACTCTGGGATCCAACAATCTGGCTTCAAATCCAGGCCCTGCCACCTACCCTGCTGTGTGACCTTGGACACATTGCTTGACCTCTCTTTGCCTCATTTCCCTCTCTTTGCCTACATTTCCAAATGTAGGCCAAATGGCATACATTTGGCCCTCCGGGCACTTCCCAAGGACAAGAGCACTATCCCCCAGGGGGGCATGGTACCTGGGACATAATCATCCAGGTAATGTTTGTGGAAATAAGCACACGTAATAACCCAATTCTAGTTTTAGGACTGTTTTTTCCTCCTTCTTCCAAAATGTAACAAGATAAGTAACACAGCCCAGTTAGAAAGTTTAAGTTAACTAAATAAAGCCCTCCTGCTCTTATCTTTTGGCCTCATCTATAAGGTTTCAGGGCAAACACCCCACAATTGCCTAACAGAATGACACATGTGTCTATTACCTTCTTTTCAGTGTTCCATTAAAATACTTTTAAATAAGAAGTTCATGGGTAAAGCTATACCCATTACAAAAAGAGAAAAGAAGAGAAGAGAAGAGAAGAGAAGAGAAGAGAAAAGAAAAGAAAAGAAAAGAAAAGAAAAGAAAAGAAAAGACAAGACAAGACCATGGTGTTCATCCTGGGGTCAAATGAATGGCAAATGAAGTTATAACCGAAAATGCCCAGAAAGCGCCTTTCCTGACTGTTACCACCACCCCCTTGCAGTCTTCCTGCCCAGTGCCAAAGCCCATCTCAAAGCTGTGAGGCTCTGGGGCGCCTGGGTGGCGCAGTCGATTAAGCGTCCGACTTCAGCCAGGTCACGATCTCGCGGTCCGTGAGTTCGAGCCCCGCATCAGGCTCTGGGCTGATGGCTCAGAGCCTGGAGCCTGTTTCCGATTCTGTGTCTCCCTCTCTCTCTGCCCCTCCCCCGTTCATGCTCTGTCTCTCTCTGTCCCAAAAATAAATAAAAAAAAGTTGAAAAAAAAAAATTAAAAAAAAAAAAAAATCTTCCTTTAAAAAAAAAAAAAAAAAAAAGCTGTGAGGCTCGTGCTCTGAGCCTGAGTTACCACCACCTCACACACGCGCGCGCGCGTGCGCACACACACACACACACGATGATAGTAGTTAACATTTGTATCCTCTGGCGATGTAAAAAAAAAAAATAACATGAGTTTGGCAATACAGACTAAAGAATTTGCATTATTTACATTAAAAGAGCGCCTATATCACAGAACATTCGTGATTTAGTGATTTGCAATGGCTGACATGCACGTGGACTTCAGAGTCCCCGAGAACATCCAGAGTGGGACCGCTCCCCCACAGCGTTTCCCGAGCGGCCACCAGCAGGTCGGGTGGCTGAAGACAGAGCGAAAAGAAACACGGCTACGAAGCGCGTCTATTCCTACAACTCTACAGGGCAGTGTATATATTACAGCGGAAAATCTGGTACTTTGAGCACATCACTCCTGTATCAGAAACATTCTATTATCTCCCACCCCCTGACTCACCCTGTCACTTAGAGACATTAGCTAGCCAAACATGACAGAAACTGTAAGATCGCGTCATTGTCAAATTACTACTAACCAAAATGCCTTGCAATGCTTCAGGGATACAGATCAAGCGGGTGGTCAAAGTTGCTGGCCCACGGAACCCCCCTTTAGGACACCCTTGGGGCTTCTGAGCCATTCTCTAGTAAACAGGAGCTACCCCGTCCAGGGTAAGAGCCACCTGTCTCAGTGGGGTCTCAGTGTGTGTGGCAACACAAGTCTTGAAAAATGGGGATAAATCATTTTTCAAGAGTTGCTTCTTTTTCTTCTTCTTCTTCTTCTTCCTCTTCTTCTCTTCTTCTTCTTCTTCTTCTTCTTCTTCTTCTTCTTCTTCTTTTTCTCCCTGAGTCCATTTCTGAGTCCGCTTGAGTGTTCCAGAACCTGATCCCTGAGGGTCTGTGTGGCTCCTGGCTACTACTGTTGGGTATGTGTTTCTTCCCAGGCTGAGACCAGGGATCCTACGGCCCGAGCTCCAGGTGTTTTTTTCTGGTTTCACACTTGGTGCCCCGGCCCCTCTGCCTTGCCATCCCGCTGCCTCTGTGGGCGGCTGGAGGGCGCCATGTGTCAGTGGGGGCGTCCGTGGGCGACAGCGCTGACGTTAGGAAACAAGGCCCCACCCACACAGAGCCCGGGTTTCAGTTTCGCCAGGCAGCAAACACCATTATGCAAATTATTTTCCTCACCCACACGCCCCCCCCTTCCCCATGGCAGTCTTACATATTCATTCTTCCTTCTGAAGTTACTGTCCACCCGAGGCCAGCTAAGTATTTGCATCCTATTTACTTTAAAATGTCCAGGTGCAATTCTGAAACAAGATTCTCCTTTCAGAAGGGCAATTGTGAATATAAAGTATTGAATTAGTAGCCGTGTCAGGAGCAACGCCCGAGGCTAACGCCAAACTTGGAACATAAATGGAGCGGTGAAAGGCGCGCACATTAAAAGCAGGAGTCTGCTGGGGGTGGTGGGGGCTGTTCTGACTCCTCCCAGTGGGTCCAAGCGGGGGGGGGGGGGGGGGGGGGGGGGGGGGGACAGGGGGGACAGGCCCCGGGGGACAGGCCCCACCGAGAGCGGTTCCGGCCGCCCTGCACACTCTGAGAATCTTACCGGGTTGGGGAAAACAAATGTCTGGTTCCCATTCAAGTCACATCTTTGAATCTGGGAAGTGCGGTGACTTTTGTCTGCGTTCCGTGTGATTCATTTACGCTTTGCCTTGAGTGACTCAAGCGAACATCCCACTCACAAAAAAAATTCCCAACTGGAAACAGTGCAATCTGGAGGGGTCAAGAGGCTGCCACAGAGGCAGGCTTTCCTTTTACCCTTGTGTTCCGTCAATTATTTAGGGATACCCTAAATACGACTCGTAGACCGGCACCGTTCTTTTAAGCTGAAATCACTACCATTTCGTTTACGGGATTCACGTCAGCCTCGTGAACGATTCTGAGTGTTTTTCTGGAAGATGGCAGGGGTTTCTACGAGCAGATACACGGCGGGGGCCGTGTGCGGGAGAGTCGTTTCTACTTCCCTTAAAGGCGGTCTTCCTTGCTCCCACTTGTGCTTGGTTTCACTTTCAAGGTGCATTTGCCGGGTTCGGGTAAAGCTCACAGCTGCCACCGAGTGACTGATGACTCTGTAAATTATCCTGAGTGCAAAGGAAATCTAGCTCATTTATAAAAAGCTCTTAAAATAATTATAAACTAAACTGCAGGTGGGAAACTTTTATAAGACAAAAACTACCGAAGCACAGAACGCCTTTCGGAAAGCCCCGACTAGTAAGAAATCCTCAAGTGACTTGTCACTCCACTTTAAAGCAGACGCGCCTTGAGTGTGGTGTTCTCATGCCTCCACTGCAAGATCGATCAAATGTAAGGCAAGACAAAGCCCACACTTCCTTGCGAGGGATTCCCAACAAACTCGGAGGCTGCCTGCGCCTCCGTGAAAGGTCATGGGCGTGAAGCCAGGTTGAGGAAGCTTGTGGCTGCAGCTAAGTCCCCACCCGGCTGTCCACTAATTCCCTGCTGGGCACTGGCCTGAGCATTGTCCCTGCACTAGGAGCCGAACCAGGAGATGGGTTCTGTCTCCATTTGTAGGTCATAAAACCGAGGCTTTAGAGAGGTTCAGTAACTTGCCTGAGGTTCTGAAAAAGCCAGAACTCAAGGCACTTGGTTTTGACCCCTATGTACTATTCCATCTATGCGGGAACAGAACTACCAGATGTACAGATTCGGCCTCACTTCTGAAAGCCATTTACCCAAAAATGGTTTTCCTTTCCCTGCCATGCGCGGCCAGGCTCATGGTTGCCCAGCCCTTCCTGGTCTTCATGGACACATCTGGTTAGCTCCGGGGTGTGGCGTTAGGGATCTCAGTGCTCCCACACGCCAAAACCATGTTCTCCAACAGCTCTGTCAATAAAATTAGCTGATGTCCGGTGGGGGTTGGGAGTGTGTTGGCCTTGCTTCAGGAGTCTCTCTAGTGGCCTGGCCTGCAGAGAATCCCTTTCCCTTTCTCCCCCCTGGATGGGATCTGAGAACCCGAGTCTCCTTCCCACTCTGCAAGAGACGCTTGTGGTCTTTCTTCTCTTCCTTCTTTCCTTTGAAGCTGTGAGATCGCCCTGATGCAGGGAAGGGAGAAGGGTCTCTGAATCCCTAGTGGGAACATCGGCGCGTCTTCACATTGGCTTGCACGAAATGGTGCCTGCTATGGCTTACAGTTAGTCTCAGAGGTACTCCCAGGGGACAGTGAATGAACTTTCACTGGATGCCCTGGGGACCTTCCCTGGGACCTACCTTCTGTGAGAGTGTCTGAGATCCAAACAGCTCTCCCCCAAAGCCTGGCCAAAAACCTGCTCTCAAGGTAGGAAATACTTCACAGGGACTCACATGAATTCATCTGCTCAGGGTAATCTGGTAGCAGAAGTTTGAAAGGCCCAAACAGCTCAGGTATAGTTAGCAAATAACTGATTCTTTTGGACACTACTGCTTTTGATGCAGCAGAGAAAGACTGAACCCCATCAAAGAGATGGAACCTCATTCTTTGTGATAGGAAAGATCTATTAAAATCGAACACCAGCGATTTTCAGGAAAAAATGAATCATTGACAACGTTAAAAATATTCTTTAAATATTTTTTCTGACATTTTTTAAATGTTTGTTTATTTTTGAGAGAGAGACAGAGCATGAGCAAGGGAGGGACAGAGAGCGAGGGAGACACAGAATCCGAGGCAGGCTCCAGGCTCTGAGCAGTCAGCGCAGAGCCCGACAGGGGGCTCGGACCCACGAGCTGTGAAATCATGACCCGAGCTGAAGTCAGACGCTCACAACCGACTGAGCCACCCAGGCGTCCCGACAACATTAAAACTTTAAGTTGAGTTCTAGAAAATCTCCCTGCTCGTCTCTTCCAAGGAAGGTGGATTCTGAAGATGTCAAGGGGTGACCATCAGTAGGTTTGGGGGTGAGGAAGAAATAAAGGTTAGAGCAAAGCAAAGAAGCCTCATTAGCCAGCTGCCTAGGAAAAGCGGGAAGGGCTCAAAGGGCAGGACCCGGAGGTGCGTGGAGGGGAAGGGCCACGTGGAGGGGAAGCCGAGTGGACCAGAAGAGAGGTGTGCTGGGAGAGGTGATAAGACGCGAGGCTGCCTCAGGGAGCGTAGGTGCAGGAGGAGCAAAGTGGCCAAGGGGAGTTTTCAAGAGACTCTGCCCCGTATGATGTCACCTCCTTCTCCACCACAGTCAGGAGAATGCCGTGAATGCTCTCTTCTCAGTGCACTCTGGGGGGGCTTTGAATCCAGCTCAGGGTCAAGCCTTGGACTGGGAACTTGACTGTAGTTCCTTGGGTCGTTTTCCAACCGCAGCCAATATGAGTAAATTAGGCAATTGCACCGCCTGCTCCGAATTCCTATTTTTAATAGGAAGTTAAATTGGGGCATTGAAAAAAATTCCCCCCCAATAACTCCTTAGGAATTTAAATGCACTTCTATACATTTATGTAAATATTTCTATATATTTATGTAAACACATTCATATGATAAATGCTATTTATACATACTACAGATGTAAGGATATATTGGCGGCGTGATTTTAGATATTCACACGATTAAGGAGGGTGTCAGTCAGAGCAGGCTAGGCTGTGTTGCGGGGACAAAGTCCACCCCCCGTATCGTAGTGGCCTGTCCCGACAAAATTGCACTTGTTCCTCACGCCGCATGTCCAACACTCATTTCTTTGGCCAAAACAAGGGCCACTTCACAAAGGCGTGTGTGACTTCACAAAGGCGGGGCAACTACAATCCTGCCCCGCGTGTGCAGCAGAAGAGAGAAGGAATATTCGTGAGCAACACCAGGGGCTGCCGGCAGGAATGATGGGCGAAGAAAAGAAAAGCGCGGCTCAGAAGGCCTAAGAAGGTGGGTCTGGTGAGTGCAGGAGCCACCTTTCCCAGGCCTGGCGGTCTGCTAAGTCATTAGCTACCCTTTCTCACCTAATCCCCTCGACTTCTCCATGAAGTGAGCGCTGTCAAAATCCCCTTCACAAATGAGGAAACGGAGGCCCAGGAAGGTTAAAAAGTTTGCCCTAGATCGGACTGCAAGCAAGTGGCAGATTTTAGATTGAGACCAAGGGCTCTCTGACCCCAGGCCCTGGGTTTGCAACTCCCCCGTCCGCTGCGTTCAGAGGGACCAAGGAGAAGGCTCCACCAATCTGGCGTTCCTGCCACGCCGGGAAAGCGGGCTCCAAAAAGGCACGTTCGCGTAGACCGAGTCCCTAGGGGAAGGATGGCTCGAGAGGGCTGGGAGGCTCTCCGATGTTTAATTCTCCTCTACAATAGAATGAGGAAAAAGAGCTGCGTACTTACAGGGATCGTCACAGCCACATGACCAGCCTAGCTCGCATGGAAAGGGCACGCATGAAATATGGAAAGGGGAGCCAGCACGCAGCACATAGTAGGTGCTCACTTCAACACCTACAGCTCAACAGAGCCCTGGTGGAGTACCTTCAGGAAGGAACAATTCAAAGTGGGCTACAGAGAAACAGAAGAGTGTGGCTCATGATAGAAAGCACAACTTCTTCCCTTCTATTTTATCTGTTTTGCCAGTCAAAGTAACGTTAACCCTGGGCAGAGGACTGTAGTTGTCAGAGTTCTCCAGGGAAATAGAACCAATAGAAGACGCATAGCGAGAGAGAAAGGGAAAGAAAAAAGAGAGAGGGAGAGAAAGATGTATTTTAAAGAAGTGAGCCACGGAATTGTGGTTTGACAAGTGCAAACTCTACAAGGTAGGTCAGCAGGCTGGAGACCCGGGGAAGAGGTACGGTTCGAGTCTGAAGGTCGTCTACTGGTAGAATTCCCTCTTCCTCAAGGGACCTCAGTCTTTTCCTAGTTAGGCCTTCAACTGATTAGATGAGGCCCACCCTCGCTGTGGAGGCAATCTGCTTTACTCCATGTCTACAGATTTACATCTTCATCTCACCCAGAAATAACTTCAAAGAAACATCTAGAATCACGTTTGGCTGAATACCTGGATACCGTGGCCCAGCCAGATTGACACAAAAGGAGTTAACCATCCCAAGCACCATAAGCAGCATTTGAGGCAACTGAGGCCCAAGAGGGGGTGGAGATGCTAAAAGTGTACCAGGAACTGCAAGCGGGGTCCTGCCTCCCGCCTCAGTGACCTACAGCCCACAGCCAGCCCATGAGCTCTGGTCGGCGGCTCTAGGATTCACAGACGTGGGCTATTCTGGTGGCTAAAAAGGGCAAGCAGTTAACCCCAGAAGCTCTGACCTTTCTGGTTACACTCGACAAAATTCTAAAACGCCAAAAATAAGGCTTTAGCAGACCTTAGAGAAAGAAAGAGCCAGCCAGCTTAGTAAGACCGGGTCACCTGCAGCTGATCTCATTTTCTTGTTGCGGGGGCCTGAGATTGGGACATCAAGGAAATGGGGAGAGCGGCCTGTCTAGGCTTCAGGAAGACAGCAGCGCCAAAGACGTCCTAGAGGCCACGATGGAGAAATGTGTTCAGAAACAAGTTTAGTCGTTTCGCAGTTGGTTGACTGAGCCCAGAATTCTAACTGCTGTCAGGCGGAGGGCTGTCTCCCTCCAGCCACCCTCCAGGCCCACATTCTCCGCCCTGCCCTGCCCACCACTTCGGCCGACTTGACAACGACATAGTCACGTGGTCGTCAGATCTACCGATGACCCATTCTCTGCAGGGAGCACATTTATTGACCTACAAACAGAATGCCAGAGGCTTTTGGTGAGATAATGGTTTAATGGTTTAATGCATTTCACAAAGGCAGTATTATTAGGTTATGTATTTTTAGATGCAAAAAAAAAAAAAAAAAAACCCCAAACCGTAACTCTATAAGTTTAGAGTATAGGAGACTTGTCTTTTGCAACGGAAATTAAAGAGGAAAAAAATTTTACAGGATTACATTAACAATAAATGTGATACTGACAAAAGTGTAATGTGGACACCAGCTAAGCAAAGGGCTCCAGGGTGCTTAGTGGGGTGTGAGGTGCCGGCCGGTTCTGCTCTGGGCTGCTCAGACCTCACCTGAAGCATCCTGTCTCTTTCTAAGATCCACAGTTAGAAGGATGGAAGCAGCTGAGAATATTCAGGGGAGAGTGGCCAGACAGCAGAGGGATTTGTTTATTAAATGTGAAACAGTCAAAGGAACTTTAGACCTGAGAATGCCTTGCAGGAACATGAGAACAGACAGATTGAACTGTGCTACACCAAAGGGCAGAATGGGGGGTCAGAAGTTTGAAACAGACTGGTTCAATGCAAACCAGATTTTTCCAGCCATTAGAGAAGGTGGTCTGGTGGTCCAGCATCGGGTCACTGGGGGGGAGCATCGCAGAGTAGAGTGAAAGTTAGAGTGGATTTGTATGAGGTGGCACCTTGGAGGTGAGTCTAGGAAAGGAATAATAGTTTTGTAAAATGCTACAGCATGTGCAAAATAGGGGTAAAAATAATCACGTAGCTGACATTTTCCATGCCTCTACTCAGTACCGAACTCTGCATTAAGAGCTTTAAACTCAGGGGCTCCTGGGTGGCTCAGTCTGTTTTGTTAAGCATCCAGCTCCGGCTCAGGTCATGGTTTCCCGGTTCGTGAGTTCGAGCCCCATGGCGGGCTCTGTGCTGACAACTCAGAGCCGGGGGCCTGCTTCACATTCTATCTCCCTCTCTCTCTGCCCCTCCCCTGCTCACACTCTTGTCTCTCTCTCTCAAAAATAAATAAACATTAAAAAAATTTTTTTAAGAGTTTCACATTTAATATCAGTAGCAGCCTTGGAAAAAGGTGTTACCATTTACCTCCATCTTATGGATGGGGATGTTGAGACCTCGGGATGCAAACTGAATTATCCTACTTGCCTGACCAGTAAGCAGTGGGCTAGAAATTCAGACCCTGGTGTGTGGGGCTCCGGTGATAAAAGAACCACGGCTCTTGAGGGAAGGGCGGAGTGGATTATATTTAAAAGCATAAAACAGAAGAACAAGTCTGTCTTCACCTGGTCCTCACCTTAGTCACTTCCTGTGTGAACAGAACACGTGGGCGAAAATGGCAACAATTGCAAAGCAACATAAAACCCATAAATCCAGGGCAGGATTCAGGCCAAAAGCGTCTCCAAAGATAGTCCACCCACTGGAGGATGATCATGGACAATTTGAACTTGAGAGGTGTAAGGAAAAGGGCCTGTGGGAGGCGGGCTGGAAGGAAGCCTTCGTGGGGCTGACGCAGGAGCGCCGGGAGTGACACGAGAGCATGGGACAACGATGCGGTGCCAGGGAATCGGCAGGTCTCGGTGCGGGGCCTGAGACTGGTCAGGGGCCCGGCTGAGCCCGAGAGCTGCCTCCATCAGAGGGAACAGTAGGGCAAGTCATTAGGCAGGCGATGCAGCCCTTTACCACAGGAACAGGGGATCGTGCTTAGAAATCTAGGGGCCCTGGGCCAAAATTGGTTGAGATGAAAACGTGCTATTTGAAACCAGGATGGGATTTGACACTCTGGCTAGCAAAATTCTGAATTTTTGTAGCTGCTAGATCTAAACCACAGAAGCCAGCAATAAAGAATGCAAAGGTGGACATATTTTGTCTTTATAATTGAGCATGACAGTATTAATTGGCCAAGCATTTCATCTAGCCACTTACTGTGTGATTCATCCATTGGTGAGACAAAGGCATGGAGAGGAGTCCTAAAGGCAGTACCTAAAACCAATTGTTATGGGCTGAATTGTGTTCTACTGAAATTGATACGTTGAAGTCCCGCAGTAGAGCACTGTATTTTGAGATCGTGCCTTTAAAGAGGTAATTAAGGCAAAATGAGGTCACACAAGTGGGCCCTAACCCAATGTGACTGTCCTTATTAGAAGAGGAGATTAAGGGGTGCCTGGGTGGCTCAGTCAGTTAAACATCTGACTCTTGATTTCAGCTCGGGTTATGATCTCAGGGTTCATGAGATCGAGCCCTGCATCAGGATTTCCTCTCTCCCTCTCTCTCTGTCCCTTCCCTGCTTTTGGCTCTCTCTCTCTCTCTCTTTCAAAATAAATAAACTTTAAAAAATATTTTTTAAAAAGGAAGACAAGCATATGGACGGGGTGGGGGGGGGGGGGGAAGACCAGGTGCGGACTCAGGGAGAAGGTGGCCATCTACAGGCCAAGGAGAGGGGCCTCAGAAGAAGCCAAACCTGTCAACACCCTCATCTTGGACTTCCAGCCCCCGGGAGTGTGAGCAAATGAATTTCTGCTGTTTAAGCCACCGAGTCTGTGACATTTTGTTACGGAAGCCCTAGGACACCTCAAACCAGTTTGGTTTGAAAATCCCTTTGGTTTTTCTGCTTGGTGACAAAGAGTTGCAAGGTGTCCAGGGTTTATATCTTGTGGGCCATCAGACACAACCAAGGCAGCCCCAGCCTGCAAGCTTTCAGAGGACCCTCAGCCCACAGCATCTCAGTCAACATGTGAGCTTTGATTTCACAAAACTTAGTAATGTCCTTCCAGTGGAATCTTACATAATAAGGAAAACAGTATAGAGTCTGGACTGCAGCATGGACAACACAGAAGCACACAGACAGACAGATAGACACACACCCAGAGTTAGCTTGGAATAGTTGGAGAGAAGCCATCGAATTCAGGCTGGGCACGGTGACAAGTCTCTGATGATAGAAGAAAGTGCCCACCATCACAAAAGGAAAGACCACAGTTAGGTAATTTGGATTATATTAATGCCGTAGTACGTGATTAATAAAGAATATTCCAAATGGATCTGGTCCTTAAGACAAGGAATTTTCTTGCTGCTTGGAACCAGCGGAACCCACGGCTCCCAGAACTGCCTGTCCTAGGATCGCACATATTTGCATGTTGACGTTGTTAATAAAGGACTACGGAGATAATTGAAACAAACCCTGTGGTTTGGAAGTCACGGTTTCTGCTGCTTAAGGTTCAATTTTCAAGCTCTTCTTTTGGAAAAGCTTTTCAGGCTCAAAGTGCATTTTATGGATGCTTAATAGAGTGACAAATTCCGTGTGAGAGATTTTAGAAACTGTCAGGTGAAGTGAGCCAGCTGGGGCAATGAGGGTTTTTATCCCGGTGGCTGCTGCGTGGGCTCTGAGAGTAATCCCCCCAACGGAATTCCAGCCATGGTTTGAGAAAGTCAACCTTGAAAGAAGCCTGTGTCCTACGGGCGCTTCCCTGAGGGTCTGTACTCATTTGTGTATTTGTGTCACAGCAGCCAGATCAGAACCAACCTACTTTGCCTGCTGGGTCCTCCACCTCTGTGCTGATTCTTCAGCCAAAGGGCACAGGACACCCCTGTTCGAGCCCACCGCCGGACACGCCCACCGCCGGGACGCGCCCACCTCCATGCCTTTGCGCACACGGACCCCTACACCTGCACAGCCTCCCGTGGCCACGGCCGCACATCCAAATCCGCCTGCCTCTCAAGGCCTGCTCCAGATGCCACCACGTTCTCGAGCACCGTGGGCGTCAGGGTAAGTCACCCTCCGGCCCCTCTCCAGCGTTCTCCCTTCCTCCTTCGCGCTCCCATTGTGCTTAGACTTCTCTCCTTCAAGGCTGTAAGCTGTTTCCACCAGGATTCCTTTCTGATTCTTTGCTGCATCCTCGTCAGTACCTTTGCACTTAATGAAATAACTGTGGCCTTTCACAACTCATTACTTCCTCATGCAATGCAGAAATACTCCTCGGTACACGTTGGTGCTCTTTATAATGCAAGATGACTATCACGACTGTTCTTTCAAGTCCTAAAAGCTTTCCATCAATCTGTCCTGGTTATATACCTCGATTGAGGGTGGATTAAAATTTCATAAACCCCAATGTTTGCATACGAGGGCACGCTCATGCGTGTTCATACGTAAATGTGAACACACAGACCTATGTGCACGGGATGAGGCCATAAGAGGGGAATATACCGACAACGGAGGCCAGCTGAATTTCTTCGGGAGATTGTCTAGAGTTGCTGCGTGTTTGATGCAAACATGAAACAAACCTCGGTCTAGGAAATGTTCTTCAAATGCTTCGCCGTATGCGTGAGCATCAAGCACCAAAATGTGTGACTTCCAAACCACAGGGCTTGTTTGAATTATCTCCTTAGCCGTTTATTAACAAAGTCGATGTGCAGATTTGTGAGATTCCAGGACAAGCAGTTTGGTGAGCAGTGGATTCTGTTGGCTCCAGGATTGTGGTTCTGGACCAGCCACAGTAAGCTGTCCATCATAGTGAAAGGGCCTGCTCTGGCCTCTTCCTTCTCCCGGTCACTATTCCTTCTTCACGTGGACAGCTTTCGAAGGCGGGCACCGCGGTGTGCTCCTGGCACGCACGCATTCCCACGTGCTGTTGGTGGCTGCTCGGCCAGCACCCACTTGAGGGAAAGAGGGGCAACCCCTCTGTAATGTTCTTATCTTTTTTTTTAATTGATTAATTTATTTTGAGAGAGAGCGCCAGAGGGGGAGAGGCAGAGAGAGGGGAAGAGAGAGAGAATCCCAGGCAGGCTCCGCACTGTTCGCGCAGAGCCCGATGCGGGGTTCAAACCCACCAACTGTGAGATCATGACCTGAGCCGAAGCTGGGAGTCAGACGCTTAACCGACTGAGCCACCCAGGTGCCACCCCTCTGTAATGTTCTTAATGCTCGGGTGGGAGAAACTATTTCCACTCTGGGCCCACCCCTCACATGGTCACAGTCATTCTCCTGACTCATCTGTACCGGCCCAGGTGTTACCATCTGGTCTGAGCTTTTGAAATGTCGGTGGTGACCTGGGCGGCCTGGCGTTTCAAACCTCAGCCAGTCGTCCGTGCTGCCTCTTCTACCTCGAACCGTGTGTCCATCTGCCACCCTGCCACCTGGGTCCGTTCCCTCCTGGCCACACGTAGCTTCCATCCTGAGGCCGCCTTCCACGAGGGCTGTGAGTCTCCAGGATGTCCTTAGTTCTTCCCACAAAGTCATTTTTCTGAAGCTGTGCATCATTAATCAACCTATCCTTTGCTCAAAAGCTTTAAGCACTGTACACACACACACACACACACACACACACACATACACATACACACACACATACACACACATGCACACTGCCTGCAGGTGAAAGGCCCAACACTGTGAGCTGCCAATGGAGGTCCTAAAAAACTGCCCCAGTCTCCTCTTGCGCCCAAGCTTGCCCTTGCCAGCCAACCCCAGACCTGCCACATGCTGCCATACTTTGCCATGCTGCTCTTCCCCTCTGGGAAGATCTGGGGGTCTTTTCTGATTTTTTTCTGAATTTCAATCCAAATGTCACTCTCTTTTATCCCGTACTCACATATTCCTTCTAAATTTCGATAACATTGGTATGTTTTGTCTTGGCAACTCTGGTCCTATATAATTCTCCGACAAAAAAAAAAAAAAAAAAAAAAGAGGGGAAGGTTCCATCCACCATCGACATTTAGCATATACTGTCCAGGTTATGCCATTTTGGATATTTACAAAGCATGGCCAAAGGCTCTGAGAAGTCCTGCAATAATAATAGTAATAAAACGAATTTCTCTTGAATCACCCAGAAGTTTCTCATTCTGTACTTGAGTGTGGATTCCCTTGGGGCATAGCATCTACTATGTTCTACACTACTCACTGGTACCCCTTCGCTTCCATTGCCACGCTACCAATAACTGACCCACAAGCAGCCAGAGCATAAACACAGCAGAGAGGAAGTTTTATGGAAACTTCTGTTTCCTATGGGGGCAACTGTCACTGGATGTCCCAGAGGTTCCATTTCATAAGCCATGGTGTTGGGTGAGCGACCAGAGTCTGAGAACCCTGCAGCAAGCCCTGTCCTCAGGGCACTCTCCTTGTTGGGAACCTGATCTGTCAAATCCAGAAGGAGAACTCACCAGATAACTGTGTGTTTAGGAGAATTACAGTGGGACCATGTTGTTGGCATCACGCACTACGGTGCTTTCTCTATAACTGGGCAGCAAGTTTCTCCCTAAGTGGGGGGGTACCTGGGTCTAGTGCGCAGGAGTGGTAGAAATGGGTCCCCCTCTGACTGGTGCTCTTTTAGTCTCTGAATGCTGCCGCCAGGCTGATGCTCCTGTCTAGGGAAGTCCTTGCACCAGTAGGACACAGTGGGTAGTAAGAGAAGGATCCCAAAGAGAAAGGAAGATTCCTTCAATCTGCAGGAATCCCCAGGGATTGGTGGATAAACCAGGAAGGTTGTCCAACAGCTCCCCACCGTGGAGCGTGTCTTTGATGGGGACACAGAGGCCTCCTACAACTCATGTGTCAGGGCCCCTGACTCTTAGCTCTGGGAACCTTTAGGATAAGTGCACGGCTGAGTCATCTGTTCAGTAGAGCACCTAGGCCTCCTGCTGGCAGCCTTCTTTCTCTGTGGGTTCCGCCTGGTACAGAGAACACGGTCCAAGCACAGCAAGTCATGTGGCTGGAGGTTCTTTAATGGGGACAGAATTTCACTGCAAATTCTATCCCCACCCCTGCATTTCTGTAAGTTGCTTTTAAGGCGCATTTCATAAATCAGGATCTGCTGTTACATAAAGCAGTAGTGAAGAATCCAGTCACGAAAGGCAACTACATTTCATCTCCTGCTGCCTCTGCCTTCCGGCAAGACTCCCTGGAACACGGTGCTGGAGGACCATAAGGAACGTCTGGGCTCCCAGGAAGAGTGCTGAGACCCATGGCCTACATCCAGGCCCGAATGCAGAACGTGCGGGGCCCCTTGTTCGGAAATGATGGAGAATTTCAAGATGGCAACAGCAGAACATTAATCTAGGTATGAGCATTCTGAGCACAGAGCCCTGGACGATTGCACAGATCATAAGCCCATGAGGCTGGTTCGGCTGGTATCTGCCATGGACCCAGATGGGAGAGTTCTGAGGACTTGATGGTCTCCCCCCTGAGGACTTCGCGGCACAGCATCCTGGAAAGACTTCTTTGAAAAGGGGGCTTCAGACGGGCCCTCTGGGAGCTCTTTCTAGATTTCTACCCTCAGAAGCTGTTAGCAGACTCGAGCTCCACTAAATCATCTGGTTTGACTCAACCTCCACGCTTCGGTGGGGTCGGGTTCCTTCTCGTAGGCTGCGTCCATTCCTACTCTTCAGGATATTTTCCTTGGCCCCGGGAAAATCAGGCTTCTCTTCTACCTGGATCTCGTGCCTACTTTGCACACGTCAGATCAAATGTTTCAATACGGAAATATCCGAACCTGATTCTCGCCGTGCCTACAAGTCTCCCCGGGGCCTGGCTCAGCCTGGCCTGTGTCCAGCGTGAGCATCTGTTTTCCCGTGAGCTGACTGCCAGCTGGATCCATTTTTTCCAAGCCTCTTGTTGGCTCTCCACTCACAGCCCCCTCTGCTGCAGCCCTACCTTTCTTCCACCATGTTCATTGTCCGCTGGCCCCCGGTTATCCACCCTGACCCCTTCCCGTTTCTATGTCCTATTCCCCGAAATCTCTACACTTTCTTTCCATCCCTCAGTCCCAAGGCCCAGCCAACCCGCTGACTTCTGCATCCCAACCAAAATTGCCTCCTTTCCCCCATTTATGTCCCCCAATACTAAACCCATAAACTTAAAATATTTTCAGCAAGGGGGGCAGTGCTTGGGTGTTGGTTAAGCGTCCGACTCTTGATTTTGGCTCAGGTCATGATCTCATGGTTCATGAGATCGAGCCCCGTGTTGGGCTCTGCTCTGACAGCACAGGGCCTGCTTGGGATTCTCTCTCTCCCTCTCTGTCTCTGCCCCTCCCCCACGTGGGCTTTCTCTCTCTCTTTCAAAAATAAATAAATAAACTTCAAAGAAATCCTTTAAAATATTTTCAGCAGGACAAAGTAGGCTGCTTAATAAATGGTACTAGGAAAAACGGCTATCCTTTTAAAGAAAGACAGGATACCTCTTCTTCAAGATGTAAAGGAAAATAAAACCCCATGAACTTGGTATTTTAAATTTTTTTTTTCAACGTTTATTTATTTTTGGGACAGAGAGAGACAGAGCATGAACGGGCGAGGGGCAGAGAGAGAGGGAGACACAGAATCGGAAACAGGCTCCAGGCTCTGAGCCATCAGCCCAGAGCCCGACGCGGGGCTCGAACTCACGGACCGTGAGATCGTGACCTGGTTGAAGTCGGACGCTTAACCGACTGCGCCACCCAGGCGCCCCTGAACTTGGTATTTTAAACCAGAGAGATAAAATTATAAAATGCCACAAGAAAAAAAAAAGTATGTGAGAATAGTTTTGTAATCTAGGGGTGGGAGTAGACTTTCTAAGCAAGCCAGAACCTGGGTGTCCAGAAAATAATAACAGATTGGAGTACATAAAAATTAAATATTTCTGTAAAATAAAAGACACGGTAAGCAAAGTAAAAGGTCGAACAACGGACCGGGAGAAATAATTTGCACATATATATCAAAGGTTTAAGACCCAGAATATGAGAAGAGCTCTTGTAGAACAACAACCAGGGGTGCCTGCGTGGTTTAGCTAGTTAAGCATCCGATTTAGGCTCAGGTCATGATCTCATGGTTCGTGAGTTCAAGCCCCACTGTCAGTACAGAGCCTGCTTCGGATTCTGTCTTCCTCTCTCTCTGCCCCTTCCCTACTTGCACTCTCCCTTTCTAAAATAAATAAACTTAAAAAAAAAAAGAACAACCAAAAAGAAAGGAAAAGAAAGAAGGAAGGAAAGGAGGAAGAGGAGACAAAGAATATGAACAGGCTGAAAGAAAGGTATAACCAATTTTTTTTTTTTTTAGTTTAAAAAATTGAAAATTAAATTAAAAAAAAAAAAAAAGCGAGAGACAGTGAGAACATCATTGCTGCCATGCAGTCTGGGACTCGGTCCAGCTCTGAGGACAGGCCTGGAGTAACCATGGGGGAGCCCCTTGGGGAGGGGTCTCCCGGGAGCTCTAATGTGGAAGCACTTAAATGCGCAGTGTTCTGCTCGGCCACATAGAGGGTCTTCTCCCCTCGAGTTTAAAAAAAAAAGGAACGAGAGCAAAGCAACTTATGAAAGAGTCATGAGTAGGCCACAGCCCTTCTTTAAACCAGCTCCCCCCAGCACAATCCGCTAATTTACGTATTTGTGTTTTTCATCTTTTTTAAAAAAATGTTTGTTTATTTATTTATTTAGAGAGAAAGCAGGGGAGGGGCAGAGAAGGAAGAACAGAGAGAATCCCAAGCACGCTCCCTGCTGTCAGCACAGAGCCTGATGTGGGGCTCGATCTCATGTACCGTGAGATCATGACCTGAGCAGAAAGCAAGAGTCCGCCACTTAACCGTATGAACCACCCAGGCGCCCCGATTTATGTATCTGTTTTTTTTTTTAATTTTTTTTAACATTTATTTATTTTTGAGACAGGGAGAGACAGAGCATGAATGGGGGAGGGTCAGAGAGAGGGAGACACAGAATCTGAAACAGGCTCCAGGCTCTGAGCGGTCAGCACAGAGCCCGACGCGGGGCTCGAACCCACGGAGTGTGAGATCGTGACCTGAGCCGAAGTCGGCCGCTTAACCGACTGAGCCACCCAGGCGCCCCAATGTATCTGTTTTTAAAATCAGTACTTCTAGGGGCGCCTGGGTGGCTCAGTCGGTTGAGCGTCCGACTTCAGCTCAGGTCACCATCTCACACTCCGTGAGTTCGAGCCCCGCGTCGGGCTCTGGGCTGACGGCTCAGAGCCTGGAGCCTGCTTCCGATTCTGTGTTTCCCCCTCTCTCTGCCCCTCCCCTGCTCATGCTCTGTCTCTCTCCGTCTCAAAAATACATTAAAAAACATTTAAAAAAAAAAACTTAAAAAAAAAATAAAATGAGTGCTTCCGGAGGCGGAGTTTAATCCTTTCCATCTTCTTTCAGGGCATGGTTACTGTTTTGTTGGACTTAGGCCCTAAAACTCTTCAGCAGGGAGGGCAACATTTTTTTTTTGAAGATTTTATTTTGTTTTATTTTATTTTATTTATTTATTTTTTATTTTACGTTTTTATTGAAATTCCAGTTAAACACACAGTGCAATATCAGTTTCAAGTGTCCAATAGAGTGATTCAACACTTGCATCCGGCACAAGTGCACCCCTTCACCCCCGTCACCTATTTAACCCATCCCCCCACCCATCTCCCCTCTGGTACGCGCCAGTTTGTTCTCTGTAGTTAAGAGTCTGTTTCTTGGTTTGCCTCTCTCTCTTCTTATCCCCCTTTGCTCGTTTGTTTTCTTAAATCCCACATATGAGTGAAATCATATGGCGTTTGTCTTTCTCTGGCAAGATGTGAAGATTTTATTGTTAAGTCCTCTCTACACCCACCGTGAGGCTCGAACTTACAACCCTGAGATCAAGAGTCGAGAGCTCCCCCGACTGAGCCAGCCAGGTGCCCCAGGGAGGGCCACTTTTAAGTCCGTCCCCAGAGGCAGAGCCTTCTGAAGAGATACCAATTGTATGTAGCTGCAAAGTAAGGTGACCACAAATTTGGGGCAAAGAGTCCCGCGTGAACTGTAGCATTCGACAGTTTGAAGAAACTTTAATTATGTGATGGATTGCCCAGGCGACACTGGAAGAAAACAAGCCTGAGTGGGACCAGCAGGCTGCTCTGCGGGGGGACCTGTGGGTGTCCTACACCCACACCTGCGGGACCTACAGTCCCGCACCTGGTGTCCGGACGGCTGACCAAGCACCGCCACCCGGGTCCCAGCCGAGCCCTCTCTCTTCCCCGGGGCAGTCACACGGCACCTCCACCCTTTGGACACTTTCCACCTGGTGCCTTTATATTTTCTTCAAATACTACCTTAAGGTAATAGGCTGTTTACATCCCACAGTCACAAGTTTGCATGCCATTTTCCCTGCAGCCAATAATGCCCTCAATTTTACAATAAAAGAATTATTGAAAAATTTTCAAGCTGGCTCTTAGAGCCAACTGCAGTGACCCGGGGGGCCCCAGCAGTGGGGGTGTGCCCTGCCGGGTCACAAGGGGATCCCAGCCAGCACACGTGTGAGCGGAGACTCAACGCCTCCAGCCGCCTCGAACCCCTGGCTGGGCCCAGTCCCCCGGTCCCCGGTGCACCCTGCGAGTGCACTCAGCCGCTGCCTCCTGACTTTGAAGTCAGGGTTTCACTCTCTTGACGAATACTCATTTGCTGAAGGCTACCCTTGCTACTAAAATAACTTTCCATGAAATACTCTTGACTGTAAATGCCCTTACATTATAAGAAATGCTCGTGTTTGTGTGTGGTTACGTCTTGTGTAACTGACTCCACCAGGTTTTCGAGGTGAAAATTGCTCGTTTGTGTCATTTCCAAAACCTGACATTCTTTCACTATAATGTGGCAATTTCTCAGTTCTTTAAACTATTTTTTTCTTTAAGTTCTCATGAATTGGCGGTTCCTGTTTTTCTGAACTGCTTGTCGAAGCCACGGTTGTGTCAGGCTCACAGTCGCCCTTGTTCAATAACTAGGAAACACGGCGAAAAGTCCCCACGGAAAGTGTGACTTCCCTGCCCTCGGGAGCCTCCCTGCTTGCTCCGTAAGTTGTCACTTGGAGGGATGCCTGTGAACATTGGTGGAAGGGAAAGGACTGGGAACAGACAACGCGGGTGAAAGTTCCGATTGCTGATTGCTGGTGGGGGGAGGTCCTCGGAGTGAGGTTAGACCGACCTCCGCTCACGTGGATTCCGTGGCCGGGAAGCCGGCCCTGCCTGGGGACACGTCGTACGGCCCACCAGAGCATGGATCCCGTCACCTATGAAGATGTTGTGGCTCTTTCTTCTTCTCCCCCCACCCCACCCACCACCCCCTTTTTAAAAAGCTCACGTAAAGACCAAATTCCGCTTTTGGACCTCCGCGTTTTTGCAGTTCAGGAAAAGTTAAAACAAACTGAGAACGTCCTAGTTGTTTAGATAAAGCAGGACTGCCCGGGAACAGGCTGGGCTGGACCTGGGGTGGAAACCGGCTCCCAGCAGCCTCCTTCCGCATCTGGAAGCATGTGCACCGTTTTAGTTTCTTTGAGCTGCTGTAACAAACTACCATAAACTCAAACCACAGAAATGCGTCCAGTAGTTCGGCCGGCAAGAAGCCCGAGCCCTGGCAGGGCCAACACTCCCGCTGAAGGTGCCAGGGAGAGAATCGGACCCCAGCCTCCCTCCCAGCTTCCCTGGTTTATGGCAGAACCACTGCAGTCTCTACCTGACATCCTCCGCGTGTGCCCGTCTGTGTCCAAATGTCCCCCTCTTGTAAGGACACCACCCATGTTGGAAAAGGGGCCACCCTCCTCCACGATGAGCTCATCTTTAATTATGTCTACAATGACACCATTTCCAAATAAGGTCTCATTCTGAGTTACTCGGGGCCGGTGGGGGGGGGGGGGGGCGGTGGGTAGGGCTTCAACACGTGAATTTCGGGGAGACACGATTCAGCCCGTAACACACACAGAGGCCTTGAATGATGACTCACAGAGTCTGGATCTCTACTCACAGTCTCTGCTATTTCTCCTGCCAGTGTTTCCCCCCAAACTCTCTCCCCTGAAAATAAATTGCCTTCTTAAAAACACATGTGCTTTCTTTTCTGTCAGTGTCGATGTCTACCCTAAGAGTTAAATTAAAGGTTGTTAAAAGTGTAGAATTCCATACAGCTCAAAAATGCTGCTGCCGGTGGAGACGGTGCTGGTCAGGATGTGCCTCTCAAGGAGGCTACTGGCCAGCCAGTCCTCCGAAAGAAGCGGGGCCACCCAGACAGGGGCCCAAGGCTGTCTGTCGCGCCTCAGTGCGGACGTCCGGCCCCCCTGGGCTCTGTGCTGTCTTCTGTCTTTCCACCCCGTGGGTGCCCTGAGAGTAAAATCCAGGAAGCCTCCTGGGCCCAGGAGCTGCCGTGAGAAACCGGCTGTGGCTGGGCGGCTGGCTGTCTGGCCTGAACTCTGGCTCCCCAACTTGTTAGCTAAGTGACCACAGGCCCAGCTTCCTCCCTGAAAAATGGAGATCATCACTGAGGGTTACACTTGGAATAGTGCCTGGCCCAGAGAAGGCGCTGTGAAACGTCAGCCGTGGCCACTTGGGTGCCTCATGGTGTAGTGAGAACACACGCTGTCACTGGTGAGGGGGGAGGGGAGGGAATTGTTTAAAAGAATTCTGAGATGGATTTTTTTTTCAGCTCTCAATCTCCATCATCTCCTCTGTGTCTTTTATAAATACAATTTGGTGCCAGGCTGACTGTGGGGACCCGGGACCCTCATGGAACACAGGGCGGCCAAGTCACCACTCACTTTTGGCCCTTGGCTAGTTGCCAGATCACCACCCCGGGGAATGTGGTCCCAGGCCATTAGAGCGCATCTCAGAGCGCCCACGATGGCCCTCCCCGCTCTGGCCCCCTGGGGCTTTGCTAGGGACAGGAGCTGGAACACAGTGCCTTCCCTGCGTGCCCGCCTGTCACTCGAATGCCTGGACAAGCGCATGCCTCCCCTCAGGACACTGGAGATGGGGAAGCATAGCCACCCCACTAGCTCTGAAATTCAGCAGCCCCAAATGCAGGGAACATACAACCTGGTGTTCTCGAGAACCCAAGAGTAGTTTAACAGTAAAAACGATTGTGCTAGTTTTTATGGAAAGTAGGAAAGAAAAGAAAAAGATTCATTCAACTACTTGCTTGCATTTGCAGAAAGAAACTCCGGACAGGTAAACAACGAAGAGAAGGGTTTCAGAGGAGAGGTCAATGGCAACTGAGTAGGAGAAGTGGGGCGAGGACGCTTTTCACCAGACCCCTTCTTAATTACTTTCACTTTTGAACCTTATTCAAGAAATTAATTAAAGCTGGAAACTCTATTCCCTAGTCACTTTTGCAGATTAAAAAAGACATCCATATGACTCAAAAAGAACCAGCTGAAAGTCGGTGTCATCTTCGATGAGGGCCCTTTTCCAGGTGAGTCCCTCAAGGTGCCCCTGGTGGGAGGGTGCCCCCGGTGGGAGGGTGCCCCCCACGACTAATCACCGAGTTGCCAGCAAGATTCCTTGAGGTCATGCAAGAGTTGCTCAGGTTCCAAAAAAAAAAAAAAAAAAAGTCGTCCTCCATTTTGGGAAGGATTTATTTGAACCATCCGCAAAGGCTTTAATCTGGATGCGGTCCTGGGAAATAGAATGCCGCACAAGGCCTGACATCTGGCCCGCTGAGAGGTTCGTGGTGTTTTGGGGGAGGCTGGTGGGCATTCTGGCTCTGCCTTGAGCTGTGCACCCTGAAACTCTCAAGAACTTCAGTCTGCTCGTCTGCAATATGGGCGAATAGTTGCCAGCCCTCGTGGGATGGATATGGGGGTTGAACAAGATAATGGATAGAAAGCAGCCCAGCATACACGGGGCCTATGGGAGCCGCTCCATAAATATTCGTTTCTCCATCCCCTGCTGCTGCCAGGAGGCCCTTTCAAAAGCGAATTGATTTACTACCTACGGTTTAGGCCGCACGGTTAATCTCCCCTAAATCCTGCACAAGATATAGATTAAAACCTCCAACATGAGAACCAGGGGGCCCCCCTTTTCTACCAGCAGAGCACCGAGTAACTGTAATGATCTTTGGAATCTGTTGGCTCAGAAAGTTCTGGAACTCTCTCTTTCCTGAAACTTGGAGAACAATGTCCATTTGAATAAGAAGTCCGTCTCTTGCCACTGGCCCTTCGTGTTCACAGAGTGGTAGAAATGAGAGTTGGAAGATTCCAATAATTCTGGCAACCAGAGGGCAAGGGGAGGGGGGCATGAGCTGAGGGGGGCAGCACTTCCTAAAGACAGTGTAATCTGGCCTCTCTCGAGTGATTGCTTCCATTCTGTCCAAGTGCCCCTGGTGACGGACTCAGTCAGTGAACACAGAGCACATGATACCCACTTTGGGAAGGTGAGACAGTGACTGGGTGGCTCACTTTCTCACCCGGAGCATTCTGGTTTGCAGTCACCTCTTGTGCTGCTGGGTGGCAGTCTGTATTCATTCTGCATCTCTCCTCTCCCCTCCCCAGAGCAGGCACTTCTGGGGACTTCAAAAGGACCGCCACACAGAGACAGCCACCCATGTGTCAGGCCGGGCTCAGTGGCCTAGCTGAAAGGCATATCTCACACATATCTGGAATCGAATGCATCCAACCCACAACCCCTGAGGATGTGACTATGCATAACCAACTAAAGCAACAATCCCCCAACAACTGAGCGTTTAAATGTTCTAGATTTAACTGCTGGTAAACTGCTGGTATCCAACAGCAGACCCCAGGGTTAGCTGTCCTCGCCAAAACCTGCCAGGATTTGAGGAGGGGGGAGGAGGGAACGAGACAGAAAGAGGTAAGGCTACCCATCAGGAGAAGTCTGGCTGAGTGTCTAAATTATCAGTACCTGCCCCGTTTGTCACCGGGGTCCCATCACACATTTGATTATATGACGTGTTTCGCCATCTATCGTCAGCATCGGTGAAACCTTGCACAGCAAGGTGAGCTGTCCGTGAGGTGCCCCAGAATGGCAACCCTGAAGACAGTCGCTAGTGGAGGGCTGCCCTTCTCTGCTCTTGGTCTACACGGATCCAAACAGTCTTCTGGTGCAGACGTAAGAGAAACACCTCTCTAACTTGCAGATGACGTCAAGCCTCACATTTCATGTTAGAGACTATATGGGCCAATTCTAGAAGATTCAACCAAGGATAATGTAAAGTTCTACTTGGGCTAAAAAATAAATTAAGAGACCAACAAAGAAGTCAGTACCCAAGTGCAAAAGGAGGGAGATGTGGCTTTGCACAAGCCCCACACAAAGAGGCAGGGAGGCAAGCCGACTACAAGTGCAGTGTGGGGGCTGATGGATGGGTTGGCCCCAAACCTCAGCCTAGCATCCAGGACAAGGCGGGTCATTGTACTCATCTGAGGGCGGGACGCCAAACACTGCCGTCCGTGACCAGAAGGGCAGCACGGGGTCAAGGTTGCCGAACACCTCAGCACACACATTCAGGAACCTCGGAAAGAAGGGAGAGCTTGAACACAGCGGTGACAGCCACGCAGCTGGAAGGGCTCATCGTGGAAGAAGCCGGGGCTCGTGGTATTATTCAGCTGTTTCTGGGACAGAATAATTGCTCAGTGAATGTTACCGAATGTGCTGAATTAGGACCATAATTATGACCACGGATATGACCGAATGGCTTCAGGGGGGCAGAGGGAGGTCCACAATGTGGAAATACCAGAAAACAAGCTTTGGATTATTTATGGAATATCTTCTCAGTGGGTGCTTTGCTGAGATGGGCTGGGCTGTCTCCGGAAGGAAAGAAGGGGTTTTAGTATAGATTAAATGGCCCCTCTTGGGGCTCACATAGAGGGACTGCTGTGGTGAGCAGCGCCCTTTGACTCTGGAGAACTCCTGATGAACAGTGAAGAGTGTCTTGTTAATGATGGTGGCTCCAAGTTGGGTTGTTGAGCACTCGCCATGGTGGGTCACCTCACCACCCTCCACAGACCATCAGAGACGCTTGGTGACTCACTTGTGGTCACACAGCTAGCCAGGGGGAGCCAGGGACCTACCCTAGCTGCCCTATCCATGCAGAGAAAACAAAGCAACACAAAAATGCACAAACTGACTCCTTTCAGATCTTCACTCAAATGGAGGGACCCTTCGAGGGACCCTCAGAGACCCCCCCCATACATGAGGGGCCCGTGGCCTACACCACCTGCACCTGCCTCCAGCAGCCCTTCCAGCAACCACATTTGCTCATTCCCTGCCTCCATAGGTCTCAATACACACTCGATGAGTACTGAAGGCCTGGACAATCGAATCAGTCTCCCGAGCTCTAAGATAATACAGCTCATGCTGCCCGGGGCCTGGAGAAAATGAAACATGGAGGCAGGATGATGGGATTCCCCGGATGCCCAAGTTGGAGTGGATGGACCACTGCTGGGTGGAGATCCGGGGCCCAGAGAAAGGTGTCTCTGGTCAGGAACAAACAGCAAAAAGGCAGCAATTCCAACAACAACAGCTCCTGCTGTAACACCTACTGTGGGCAGCACTTTGCTAAGACTTCTTCAGGCACTGACCCCTTTCATCCTCACAACAGCCCTCTGTGGCAGTGACTCCTATATTCCCATTTCACAGGTTAAGAGACTGAGACCGGCAGGCATGGGCGCTGGGCAGCGAGAAGCTGGCGGAGCTGAGCTGGCTTCATCCGGGTGGCTCGTGGCCGCCCCACTGACAGATGGTCGGTGGAATAGAACACACAGCACCGTGCCTGGGGGAGTGGCCGGAAGCAAAGTCCTGGAATTTGGGGGTGACTTCAGGGGCACCGTGGGGGAGCATCATTTTGCTGTGCTGTGATGCTGCAGTGGAACAGGGCAGAGGGGAGGAGGGGCACAGGCCTGGGGCCTGAGTGTGCGATCTTCCGCCCATTCACCGTATCTCCCGGCTGCTTGTGTGTTTCCTGTCTGTCGTGGCTGAATATGGGCTAATCCTTCTCCCTTAAAAAGCCGAAAGAGTCAAAAGACACGTCTTGGGGACTTGTAGAACGACAGTGACAGGAACCAAGCCTGAGGCTTCCCTTAGGCCACTCTGGTCAGTCCCTGGAACAGCTCCACGCAGACAAAAATGAGGATGCGTCTCCCCAGACAGGAATGTGCAGGGTCAAGTACCACAAGCCGGGACCGTCTGTCGTGTGGGCCTCAGGTGAGGCCTGAAGAAACCATCAACACAACCGGCAGAAGTGCTCTAGAAAACAGGTGCCCAACCTGGGCTACCTGCTGGGCAGGTCATTCTTCTGGGCCACTGGAGACCTTGAAGGCCCAACTCAGGTTTTATGCCCAGAAGGGGGGGACAAGGCTTGCCCTAGTGGCACTGGTGGCCCCCTACCTGCCTGGCCCATAGTTCCTGGCCCAGAAGCTCTCCACCTCGCTGAGGACTGACTGAGAGCCAGACTCAACTTCACCCCTTCACACCAGTACCACATCCGTCCTCAGGGCGATGGCCCATCTTTCAAAGCTGCCCAGATCAGGAAAACATGCTCTAGATTTGGGCTTTCCAATATGGCAGCCACTAGCCACATGTGGCCATTTGGGCATTGAAATCTGAAACTAATCAAAATAAAATAGAAGTTTAGGTCCAACTCCTCAGTCGCATTGGCCCCTTTGCAAGTGCTCAGTAGCCACACGTGGTGGCTTGTGGCTACATGTGAACACTGATCTAGAACATTCCATCATCACAGGAAGTTCGGTTGGACAGTGCTGTTCCCTGGTCCTTCGAGGGTGCCCTGCCATCACTGTTCTTTCTTACCAACCCCCACCCCCACACCAAGATGGGGGGCTCCAAGTGACGAGAGGCCCAGCAGCAGTTAGCGGACAGGATGAGGCATGTGAAGGGGGCCCCCCACCGGATACTCCTCAGCTGCACGGGCTGTGAGCTCACAGCATGGTCAGGAAAGCAGGGGCACGTTTCCAGAAAGGGCCCAAATTCAGGGACAGACAACCGGGTCGTGCGGGCCCCTCCAGCTGGAGTGGGGGCCCCCAACCAACTCCGCAGCCCCACAGGTGCTGGGTCTTAGGTGTCGAGTGGGAATCGTGGTGACCACCTTGGATCGCAGATTGCCCCGCTCTGGTTTTCTGGCATCTCACAGCCCTGAGGCTGTGTGAGGATGCCAGGAGCACTGGGACAGAGATCCCCAAGAATGACCAAATCTGAATGTGCCCTCAGCCAGGTTGAGGGGATAACGTAGCAGCAGCATGAGTGCAAAGCAGATCTGATATAATGTAGAGACTTCAGGAATAAGGGAGTGTTAGATTTTTGATATCTTAGACCGAAATTCCTCCTGTAGACCGAAATTCCTCCCACTGAACAGGACAACTGGACACGCAGAGCAATTATAGGGGAGATGAGGGACGATGGGAAAGGTGGCACAGGAAGGGCATATCTATCTGCTCTGAAAATCCTCAGTATCATTTCCAGAGGTGACAGGAGTGTCGTGGCCGCTGAGGCTCATCAAGACCCCAGGAGAAGCCGGGCGCACCTGCCGTCTGCAGAGAGGCTGCTCGGGGCCACCCGCCATCCAGAGGCGCCCCTCCAGGGACCAGCCCCCATGCTCCCTTCTCTGGAGGCCCTCCTGTGCTTGCCCTCTGCCCTCCCGGGGCCACCCTCTGCATAATACTCTTGCAAATCAAATGTTTCCGTTTATTTCAAAATCAGAAGAAAAACCTGAACATAGTGAATATGAATACATAACAATGAATCCCGTTTGCATGACATTTATCTTTACACCAAGACGGTCATCGTATGTTCTCACATGAGGAAGGGGCGACTAAAGTCCATAACCCAGGTATGCAGCCCTGAGTCCTTCCTCATTCCTTATTCCAGAGGCATAAAAGACAGCTCCATACAAAGGGAACTGGCACCCCACAGACCCTCCTGGTTGACCTACAGATTGAATTTCAGCAGTGATTTCTCATACCTCCCTCTGCATCATGCAGGTAAACCCGCTCCAAAAATAGTTACATCTCCAGGCAAAGCCCTGTGACTATCTGCCTGCTCTGCCGTCGTTAGCACTGGCTTGCTTTCTCCAAGTTGTCTTCTGACTTCAAGGAGGCTGCTGGAGGTCCAGCCATCACCTCTGCATTCCACACAGGAGGACGGAGGGAAGTGGGGGACAAAACGTTAAGCCTCTTAGATGCCAGGCTCCTTTAAGGAGCTTTCCTAAAATCCCCACTACCCACCGCAGCCTGTGTGTTTCATTGGCCAGTCCATCTGTCTGTCTGTAAAGGAGCTGGAGGAAGAAAATGGAGGCACGGAGTAAGGCTTTGGGACGGTGCCAAGCAAAACACAGGAGGGGACTTGGTCCGAGGTAGAATTAAGCAGACGCCCCTTACCGAAAAATCCATCTTGTTCTCAGGCATCCTCGTGGCCCTGGTTGTGCCACCAGATAACGGGGTCGTGTGGAGCAGAGGGTGTGACAGGCTCACCTTCTCTGGCCTTCGCGCAGGTTGAATTATGTGAATACACTGCATGTCCTTGGAACCGAAACTTTTCTACTTGGGCCATTCTGCTCTTTGCTGGACCGCTGCCGAAGCTTTGAAGCCCAGTCTGGATGAAGCCCCGTCTGTATCCTCAGGGCTGGAAGGGCGTGGTCCTGACTCAGGAGCTGACTCTGGAAAAGCTGGCTGCGAGGGAGGGGGTGAGTCATGAACCCAGACATAGCTGAGATTCCTGGTATGTGCTCTGTGGGGGAAAGAACGCTCAGCTTGGACTGAGTTCCCTCCAGGCAGGAGGTGCTGCGAGACGTGAGGGCGCCCCACCTCCCTGCGCCCTTCCGCTGGGGCACTGACAGCAGCCTGACATTATTGGGCTCATGTCTATTTCACCAGAAAGACAAATGGGAAAGACCTGGTCTGCCCGCTTCACCTCCGCATCCCTGGGTCAAAGAACCGGACTGCTGGGTTCAAAGCCAAGCTCCATTCCTTACTAACGGTGTAATTTTGCCATCACCCCTAACCCTTCCGTGTCCCAGATTCCTCGTCTGCTTGATGGGGACAATAATGGTGATCTGCCACACACAGGTCTGTGCGAACTTAAGTAAGGTCATATTTGCAAAGCATCCAGAACAGCACCCGGCACCGAGCAAGCACTCAGGAAACAAAGCAGTGTTCGAATTATCTTTATTTTATTGGGGAAATGGTAAATATTTGCTAATGGAGGCATGAAAAGAAATCTTATGTGACTCTAATACAAAAAGCAAGCGGTTTCTGTCCCGTTGAATGCCCCGCTCCAAGTTGTTCGGGGCTCTTGAAGCCAGTCTCCTCCTGATAGTTCTGATGAGCCCAATGTGGTTATTTCACAAAGTAGACCCTGGTCCCAGAGGAGCTAAATGCCGTAAAGCATAAATCTAGCTGTCTTCTGGCGCACTCTGTTGTGGAGACTGCTTGTTGTCTGTCCTATATCCATTCTCCTTTACTTCCTGTGTTGTCAACAACCCTTACGTTGTCAGGGGCAGCAATGTTCCCAATTAAAAAGCTATATTCCTCTGGCTGCCGTACAGAAACAGTGGCCAATAAAAGATGTAGGCAGAAAGGGTTAGTTGGGGGTTCTGGGAAAGCTCTTTAAAGGAGCCTGATGTCTAGAATGCTTAGCTTTTTATCCCTCCACTTTCCTCTTTCCTCCTATGTGGAACGCAGAGGCGATGGCTGGAGCTCCAGCAGCCATATTAAAACCAAGTGATAACTTTGAGGAAGGAAGTCGATGCTAATGATAACAGAAAAGAGAGATGAATGAACTAGCTGCCCGTTGACCATCACCCGGAGCAGCCTGCTTCCAATCTTTTTCTGTCTGAGAGAAAGCAAGCTTGACACTTGCTGGAGCCACTGTTATTTTGTAAAGATTTCCTTTATATCTGTCTACATTGGTAGAAACCCATGCATCCCTCTCACACTCTATGAAAGATTTGTCCAGGGAGAACAGCTAAAGTGATACATTTCTGCCATTGCTAAAAATTCCAATATTATAAGTATGATAAATTTTTGAAAGGACAGCATGGAGGGAAAGGCTAAAAGCCTCTGGGGCAGAAGCCCTCAGTTGCAGGGTAATCAATCCTAAATGCAAAAGTTAAGCAGGAGAACCGCAATGGATAAGATTTGCCATCACCATTAGCTTTTTTGATTATAAAAAATGCAATAAAACCAGATGGTTATTGTTTTTCTTCTTCTTCTTCTTCTTCTTTTTTTTAATCAGAGGAGTCATCAAGCCTCCCAACCTCTCCTCCTTCCGGTGGACCCAACTTCCTTCTGATCCTCTGTTGGCTTCTCCCTGCCTGAGCTCTGTGGTCTAACCAGAACCCTCTTGAAGTTGTGAGGAACCCAAGCTCTGCCCCAAAGCACTGGGCCCGGCACACGACTCACACGACTCCCCTGCCACCACGCTGTGAACAAAAAGGGGCTTCTGGATTTTGGCACAGGTAACCGCTGTGGGAGAAAACCACCCACAAAGTGGTACCGTTTCTAACTGAGACAGCCATGCTCAGCAGCCAAAGCCTAAACTCTCAGAAAAGAGATGTCTAAAGCACCCGATGCCTGACTTTGCAATACCAGAGAGGGCTGATTGAGCAAGGCGACCCATGTGGTCCCTTCTCTCGGACCCTGACGAATGAGCGTAAAGATTTGGCTTCTGGGGCACCGCGTGATCTTGGATATCTTCAGAAATGGCAAGGAAAGGCCATATTATGCTCACCCTGGTTTTAGTTTTAAGTGTACCTTACTTAATGTTTTCAATATGAGTCACCTCCATATACTGCGATGATTTTCAAATCACCAGAGGTTGCCTGCAGCTCATTTTAGACAGGAAGCATGAGGACAGCATCCAGCTGCTTCCACCCTGGAAGCAGGTCTGAGGCCAGTGGTCCTGGATTTTCTGGCCTGCGGCCCCAGTCTGCTGGATTACAGACAGCGCCCTCTTGGCCCCCTGCGTCTCCTGACTCTCCTCTCCTGATGGAGGCGAAGACCCCCCCCCCCCCCGCCCCCGTCAGCCACGCACATCTTGAAGCAGCCACTCCGTCTGATACACCTGCCTGGGACTCCCGTACCTTGAATAGGTTGAGCAACTGGCCATCCTTCCTGTCGTCCAGGGTGGGTACGTGTGCGCGTTGGGGGCAGGGGGTTAAAGGAAATGCACAGAAAGTTACTACCATGTGGTTGGGCTGAAGGAAGGGGGAGCTGCTCTCATTGCGAGGATGTTACCGATAAAAACGACGGTGGTCATAGCAGTGAGGATAGAACCCCGGGTTTTCCTGGAGAGACCCCTGAAGCACCCTCCGTTTACCAAATCAATAAAGGTCTTACAAATCAGAGCAGGACACAGATGAGATCTCACTCCAGGAGCATGAAAACCAATTCTTTATGGCTACCCCCAGGGCCCGGGGCCCAGGTAGACGTAGAAAGGTGTCTGAGCGCAGGTCTGAATCAGTGGATATGTACTTAGCAGCTGCCGAGTCCCCTTGTAACTTGCGTGCTAAGCATCACCGATCTTTCCAAGGCCCCAAGAGGCTGGTCGTCTCATTAACCCCATTTCACAAATGAGGATGGTGAGACCCCAAGAAGTTCAGCAGCTTGTCCAGCGTGAGGGTGAGCTCTCCGTACATCAACGGCTAGCGGGGACACCCGTCAGGGACCGTGAAAACCTCCTGGAGGGAGGTAACCAGAGCCCAGGCTGGGGTGCTGCCGAAGGGTGAGGGGTGGTCGACAGGGCTGGCCAGCGACAGGCCAGTCTCTAAGCTGAGGGAGCCATGGCCACAGGGCACTGGGCAATTTCCAAATGTCATCAAATTGTCAGCATTTTCTTTTTGCAGTAGGTGTCCTTTTAAAATAGATCTGCCCAGTTTCTATCTTTCTTTTCTTACTTTCTTTTCTTACTCCTTGCCTGCACCCTCACTTAGAATCAGCATCTTTTGGTAGTTGGAAAATATGACAAAGCAGCAAATCGTATTAATGAACGCTCTGTTTTCAGACCTGCCCGTGGCCTTATTTCTGGCCTTTTTTACATGACTCTCCTGATTATCAGAGTGATCATTTCAGTTCACCGCAGGCTTATATCTCCTTCCCAACAGCGTTTATCCAGGAGGATTAAGACACGGGAGCCGGTGATAAACACCCGTCTGATACCTGGCATGTTCTCTGAAATGGGGACAAGAGAAAGTGCTAGTGTGGACAAACCACTGAGGCACGGCCTAGGGCATTTCGCCTTTTTGGGCTCTGCTCTCCATGAAGATGGCATTTCTCTGAGCACTTACAGAGATTACTCATCGAGAGAGACAGAGTGGGCTGGGATCCCACCTCGGAAATCCCTGGTGTGTGCCTTGCTGAGGTCCTGAGTTTCGAGACTCTCAGCCTTGCCACCGAGGACACTGAAATCATGGGATCTTGCCTGGAAAAGTCACTGCTCAGGGGCCACAAGCCCAGATACCTCCAGAGTCCAGGTAAGGAGGGAAGCCAGTAGAGCTAACATCGATGGGGTTCCTTCTGTGTCCAGGCCCTATTGGAAGCAAGCCCTGGACAGATGCTACCTCTCCGAGCCCTCCCAGCAGCCTCTGAATATCATGGTCCAGAAGCCCAAGGCTTCCAAGCCAAGGCCATCAGAGCCTTGCCACGTTAGGGTTCACAGGGCCTGCGATCTAACCAATAGGGGGTCTCACCAGAGTCAGCTGAATACAAAGACCCAATCCTGGGCGGGCAAACAGAATTTGATGGGGGGCGGGGGTGGGCTCACACAGGACTGCATTTGGCCTTTGAGCCGCCCACCTGCAACCCCAGTTATTAAAAAATTTTGTGTTCCTTAACACAGTTCTCAGTTTACAGATAAAAAGAGTAAGATGCAAGGGAGATTTTCTTCCTCGGAATCCTACTCTCTGATTTTAAGGTGACGCGCCCTTCCTTCCCCCCCCCCCGCTATGTGTCACCTGCAGAATGCCAGCTTTGAAGCGCAAGCAGGGACCCGCTCCCTGCGCCACTCGGTCCCCCAGCAAGTGTGATGTCACGCGACAACAGAGGCAGCTTTTAACCCCGGGCTGTCCCAGCCCTTCACAAGCTCTGGATTTTTAACTTAACAAATTGTATGCTCAACCAGTTCTGTCAAGGCAGACCCTAAAAAGGATCATCCAAAGGGGAGGGTCTCCACACAGGGACCTGTTAGCAAAGGGGCCTCGCAGGGGCACAAGGAAGGGCTGGGACTAAAGCTGGGAGGGGGTGGGGGTCACAGAACAGGGAACGCACCCAAAGCCGATTCTAACCACAGACCAAACAGCCCAAACGTCCTGGAGGGGCCAGCCAGCCACCGTGCTGTGCCCGGGGGCAGATCGCATGTGCTCTTTGAGGTGCTCCAATTTTAGCAATTGGTGCTGACTCATTATTAACCCAGAAAGCCCACACACTCAAATGACCCTACTGAAAAAGCTCCCTGTCATCCCCTGCTTACTGATGTGCAGTTTTTTTAAGCAAATTCAAAAAATGTTTATCACAAGGTATTTATGACATTTTAACCGTTTCATTTACAGTAACTAGAATGACATTTAAAAAAAAAAAAAGTTTCCTGTAGTTTCCTTGACTGTAAGGCTCAGTCTCATCAGAATAGTAACAGGCTGAGAAACGCATATCAAGGTCGTTATCAGGCCTCAAGGGCTCAACTACCCAATCCTCACCCACTGCCCCAGGCCCCCAGGCCCCCCAGGCCCCCAGCCCACCAGCCCCCAGCCCCCAGCACATTTTCTTTCTGATTTTACCACAGTTAGTGATATTCAGTCACGAGCAAAAGGAAAAGGCATAAACTACGTTCCCAGAATCAGTCATACACCCATAGAGAGGGAAGCCAGAATTCTGCCTCTCTATCGTATTTCTTGCACTAGAAACTGGGCGGCTCAGATCATGCAGCCAGAAATGTCTCAGGGGGCTGTCTTCCTTCACCTCGGAGAAGCACAAGCTGGCCCAGCCGCGGCAGCCCTGGGTTAACACAGGTTCACCCACCTCTATCTCTGAACTTCCCTAGGGCTCCAGAGGGGAGTCTGGAAACAGCTTCTTTTCCAACCAAGCATTACAGTCTATTCCAAGACAGCATAACATGCGACGAATAGCTACCCGCTCCCAATTAATGGCTGAGACAAGCAGCCTAAAATACAGTCGTCCTGGGGGTAGGGGCAGAAGAAGCCACTTTTCTAAAATGATGGATCCTTGAAGTCTCGAATGCGCTGTCCCTTCCAAGAGGGCAGTGCTTTAACCCAGCCGAGCCTCTGAGGCAGACTATAGAAATGATTGTAAAAATGACAGAAACCTACTCACCGGGGAGAAGCAGCTGGCTCCACCTTCCCAGGGCCCCGGGGCCGTGAAGAACTTAAGCCCACACTGGCTCAGGCACAGCCGGCCTGGAATATCAGTGCGCAACTTAGAAAGCTTCTAGCATGCAGTCACTGGCTTCCCTCCATTCCCAATGGTGTCCCCATGACTGAGACCAAAGAGGAAAAAAAAAAGGGGGGGGGGGAGAGAGAGAGAGAGAGAGGGGAGAGAGAGAGAGAGAGAGAAAGAAAAAAGGAAAAAAAAAAAGAAGAAGAAAAAGAAAAAGAAAAAAAAAAGGGCGCACACCTCAGTCTTCATTCTCATTGGAACAAGATGACTCACGCTGACTCACAGCCACCACTTCCTCTCCGACATTCTCTTCATACTTGCTAGCTGGGCTGGTCCCGTTCCCAGGGTCTCTGCAGGCCTTCCTGGAAGAACAGCCTCCTGCCCCTGGCAAAGTGACCCAAACGCTGACCTCACATGGAGCACCCCCCCCCCCCCGTCCCCCACCCCCTCGCCAGCACGGGGGCGGGAGCGCCGACCCAGGGGAAATGCTTTTTATTTAGGAGATTTGAGCCACAGGAAAAATAAAATGCACGAATCTCATGTGCATTTGAATTTCAAATACACGCTGCAACGTTGTCCTGGGTTGCACGGCCCAAAGGAACCTCTTCCTCTTTTTCAGGGCATTTCAGGGAAGGGAGAAGAAAGGAATATTGTCTTACTCTTTTAAGGAGGTTGGGTTTACTTCACCCTGGCACGACTGACCTCAGTGCATGTTTCCTTCTGCAGATCTTCCTCTGACATAGCAGATCATGGGATCTCAAATCGTGATCTCCCCCAAGCTGTTTATCAGGAGGGTGTGTGTTCTGCTTTTCGGATTAAGGGACTCACCAAACCTTTTCTATCCATCTTGCAGACTTCCAGCGTTCGCCAGACGCGAATATGAAAACCCCAAGAAATGAAAGGAAGGTGTAACAATCAACTTTTCAAAAGCTGTTGAGGAACGTTAACACGCAGGAGCAGAGAGTAGCCTCTGCCCCCCACCCCCCAGTTTTCTTTGGGATGATACTGGGCGTGGGGCAGTCTTCCACAGCTTCCTGCATTTTTAAATTATGAAACACTAAGACGGGAGCAAGACCATGTGATATTCAGCAGCCTCCTAAGAAGCCAAGACATGCGGCCATGATTGCTTTAGGACGACCGTGGCTTCCAGAAGGCGACACACACAAGACCGTGCGTGAACACCGATGCTCTTAAACCCTTTTTGACCTAGTGCCTCCTGCTGTGTAGGCCACACTCTGATACCCCTAAGGGATATAGAGAAACTAAGGAAATGGCGTTTTGTGAGGGGGCAAAAGACCCAGGCCAGCCGCATCTGTGAGCAGTGTGGACCTCATCCTGGCGGGGTCAGAAGATCTACTTTCCATTTACAGCTAGATTCGTCTTAGGGAAAACATAAGTTCTATATCTCAGGTGCTTTTAACAGGATAAGTAGGGCATTTTCTATCAGACAGGACCAAGTGCTTCGACTTCCCCATGAACGTTGTAGTGTGCCAGCTGGCCAAATAGTCTCATTTCTTGCAGGGTTTTGTCTGTCTGTTTGTTTGTTTTTGTTTTTTTCAGGAGAACGGAAAACCTGCTAGTTTTCATTGCAGTGATTTCCTTAGGGGAGAAGGGGGAACGAGGATGGGGCAGCAGACTCACGAACAGCCTAAAGATGTGGCTTCAGCAGCATCATGTGTCATCCCCAAGGGACATATCTTAGCCAGCGGGGGCCCAGCAGCCCCATGGGAAGTCCACCCTGATGCCAGGAGTCTGCGGGGGCTATCGAAGCAGGGGTTATGGGTTATAAAAAGCCAGACTTTATTTTATTTATGAAGACTTGGATTAAGCCGACTCATTAATCCCTGGGAGAGAACTAAAAAATATATGAATTTTTTAAAAATCGCCAGGAATGAATGAAAGAAATTTGAAATGGTTCGGAGAAACGTAGGTCCCTGCATAGCAGGGACATCCTCCTGCCTAGCAGCGGGACCTTCCACAGTAACAGTGTTAACAATGAGCCTTCTGGAATATTCCAGGTCAAAGCCTCAGACTTGAAGCTGGGCCTCCTCCCAGAGGACAGTTTGAGCCCTCACTGTGGAAGGTCACTGGGACTGTGTCCTCCCTATGTAGTATTTTGCTGAATAATCCTATGAATGTTATCTCTAAATTCCTGATTGTACTTCCATCCAGAGCTCTTCTCGTTTGGGCTGGGAAGTAGGGAGAGGGTATTAGTGTGAGAAGGAGGAGGCCACTCCCAACACATTCACAAATAAAGCATTCATTAAGGCATATCGGTAGCACTGCTTCCCATCGTTGTGAATATGGAATGTTCTAGAGTGGACTCTCTTTCAGCTGGCTGATTTCTGCATCTTCCACCAGAAAGGAAACAATGATGACCCTCTGGATAGGGCTGCATGGAAACACGATTTAAACATCTACATGCTCTTTCGCCAATGAAAATAGCACTGTGAAAATTTAGGTTTCAGTGAATTAGGAAAATAATCAAGTTTCGCTCCTAAAGTACGCAGACTGAGGACATGTTGTAGGGTTCTTATAGATGCCGATGGCTCATGTTGAAGAGTGTTTGTTACATGCCAGTCACTCTCCTACACATGCACAGATATGACCGCCTCTGATCCTCAAAATAGCCCTATGAGTAAAATCATCCCCACTTTCTAGCAAAGAAACCAAGGCACAGAGAGAGCCAGAAGGCTGCCCAAGGTTGCAGAGCCCAGATACGTACCCAGGCCGCCTGGTGTCAGAGCCCCCATTCCTAACCACCAGACCAACATGAATTCCCACAAGGAACGTTTTAAAAAGCCTTTGTGCCCACGTCTCCTCACATCATGGTACATTCTCCCAGATTCTGCAGATGTAACGTAGACGTTTTTCCTATTCATTTGAGAAGTAAATCAAAATCCTAGCCTTGGAGTGAACGATCCCTTACAACAGTGAGAGTTCTCGCTAATGGAAAAAACTGGTTAGAATTGCCCACCGGCACGTCCCAAGAAGTATACAAAGCTGTCCATGATGCCAATGCCTGTACAGACAGTACTCCTCTTAATAGGGGACACGAGGTCATTGGGGAATGTCCCTAATGGTCTTTCTGTCACTCGAGCAAACGGGTCTCCCCACCACCCTCTTGCCTGGAAGAAGATCCATCCCCTTGTTGTAAATTCAGCACTGTCCTTCCCCCGCGCTCTATCCTTACTTCTTTTCTAGGATTTTGTTAATAATCAAATACAGGTATTTTCCCTCCAACATCCTGAACCTTTTCCTGTCTGTGGGCCTCAACACAGGCTCCAGTCACTTCCATCTCCCAAATCCTTTCCCTGCCTTTGACCTCGTGGAGCAGACCCCATGGATGCCCCATTCATCCTATCCCTCCCCCGTTAGTAGCAGCCTTGACACTTGGTTGGGACTGACTCCACCCCCATACCCAGGGCAGAGTTTGGATTGGGCTAAACAAAACAAGGGAATGTCACCCCTTGTCACTGTGACTGGTTCCGGGATAGGCTCCCAAGCTTATGTCAGCTAGGGCCTGGCTACTTCTAATCACACTGATGGGGTCAGGCGTACCCAAGTGGAGCAAAGCCCATGACTATGGCCATTGCCATATGACAGGGAAGAATGAACAGAACGTAAGAGTCTCATTCTGACTCTTAAGTCTTGAAAGTTTAGGACAGGGTATTATAAGTAAAGAAAAAACACGATATGGAAAAATGAGTGAAGTCAGGCAACAATATATAGTTGTGCAGGTTGTACACTGTACAACCCCAGAGAACAAATTTACGATGTACACAATCACACATGTGAAAGGATACCTCTCCAACACCATGTTAGGATCCCACAGCCTGGGAGGTAAAGAGAACGGGGGAGAAAAAATAGAGAGAAGAGTCTGCATCCTGTTCCCCCACAGGGGGCTGGGTCCAGAGAAGCATTACCCCTCACCCCACGGCAGTCCAAGGACTCTGAGAGTAAAGGGAAACCTGCAGTTGGAATGGTGAGGGGTAAGAGTTTCATTGGCAGTGTTTCCTGGTGGCACTTGAACTTGGTGGTGCATCTTAAGTTAGATGGGATGCGGTCTGCAACGCCATGAGAGTGCATGAGTTCACCAGAGGAACGAGTGTGGGAAAAGGAAGCAAAAACTGAGCCCGGGGGCCCTGCAGCTTTAGCAGATCGTGTGGTGAAAGGAGCCAGCAGAGAAGGGATGGTGGGGGAAGATGGGGGGCAGGGGCCAGCCAGGTGGGAGGGAGGCCAGGAGAGTGTAGCGCCTGAGGGGGCAAGCGGAGACGGAGCTTTAAGAGGAGAGAGTGACCACCTGTGTAAGCACTGCTGTGAGATCATGGAGGTGGCAGCTGGAGAGCATCATGGATTTGGTAAGCAAGGTCTGTGTTGGGAGGAGCAGGCGAAGATCTGAATAGAGACAGGAGAGAAGAGGGGAGAGAGAAGTGGAAGAGAGTGAGAAGAGACACCGCTTTCTGGGACTGGCTGTGACTGGAGAAGGAAATAGGGTCCAGGGAAATGTCCTTTTTGGCTAAAAGAGATAACAACTTATTGGGATACTTAACTGATAGAAATGACTTACTAGAAAGGGAAAAGAACTGATGATGCAGTAGGAAGGACCAGACCTGCTCCTCAAGGGGAGGGCTTGGCCCCGGGGGAGCCCTCCACAGCAGCCGACATTGACCAGGCGAGGAGGGGCCCACACACGCCATGTTCCGTATGCTCTGGTACATTTCGTCATTCGTAGTAAAAGAAAAGTGACATCAATTTTTTACATTTAATGCCAAGTAGTACATGACTGTAGTCCTTCTACTAAAAACCTTAAATCATTGCAGGTTAAACTGAAAGTCCCCTTTGATGAGGAGGTGGCATTTTTCACTAAGGTAATGAGGATGCCTTTCGAGGGATGTAGGAGGCAGGATTTCGGGAAGTGGAGAAGAGGCATGCGTTCGTAAGAAAGGGAGAAAAATACTAGAGAAAAATGTCCGTGGTGGCACAGGTTGGAAAGGGAATCAAGTCTAGCTTCCCCAAGAGGAGGTTGGTGTGAAAATATTGTTGAGATGGATCGTGCCTCGCTGCGGGGCTGGATTGACGCCAGGGGGATGAGTCCCTCTCTGCACCGAAAGAGAGGGGGAGGCCAGCTGTGCTGAGGCCTGGGTGCAAGGCCTCCTGGGCTCTGCTGACACAGGAGTTGAAATGCAGAGGTACCACCCTCCTTCAAAATACCCCCAACACACACACACACACACACACACACACACACACACACATACACACACACACACACACACACACACACACACACACTTGAGATCCTTCCAAGTTGTGCAGATCAATATTTATTCCTTTATTTATACGTGCTATTCCATTGTATGGGTATACCTTAGGTTGTTTATCCATTCACCTGTTGAGAGATATTCTGGGCTATGACAAATAAAGCTGCTGTGAACATTTGCATACAGGTTTTTGCATGGACACAAATTCTCATTTCTCTATGGTAAATACTCAGCAGTGGAATTGCTGGTTCATATGGTAACTGTTTGCATGTCTTAATGAGAAACTGACAAATTGTCTCCCAGAGTAGCCATACTGGGAAATTTTGCATTTCCACCGATGCATGCATGAATTGTTTCTCATCCTTCCCAGCACAGCTATTGTCAGTATTTTTTGTGTTAGCTGTTCCAATGGGTGTGTAATGTGATCTCCTCGTGGCTTTAATTTGCATTTCCCTGATGCCTAATGATGTTGGGCATCTTTTTGTGTGCTCATTTGCCATCTGTGTATCTTTTTTTGGTGAAGGGTCTGTCCAAATCTTTGCCTGCTTTTTAATTGAATTGTTTCTTTTCTAACTATTGACTTTACAGTTTCCTTTATACATTTGGATGCAAGTCTTCAAATCAGATGTATGATTTGCAAAGATTTTCTCCAGGCTGTGGTTTGTCTTTTCATCCTCTTCAATAATACTTTTACAGAACAAAAGACCCTTCATTTGAATGAGGTCCAATTGATTGATTTCTTTCTTTTATGGATTGTGCTGTTAGTCTCATATCTAAGAAAATTTTTCCTGGCCTTAAGTCTAGGTAATAACTATTTTTCTCCTGTTTTGTTCTAAAAGTTTTAGTATTATACATTTTATATTTAGATCTATGATCAATTTTAAGTTAATATTTTTTACAAGGTACAAAGTTTAGATCGAGGTTTTTGGTTTTTTTTGTTTTTTGTTTTTTGGTTTTTTTTTGGCCTGGATGTCCAATTGTTCCAACACCATTTGTTGAAAAGAAACAATCCTTCCTCCATCGAATTACTTTTGAAAGTTTGTAGAATATCAGTTGGCCTTATTTGTGTGCCTCTGTATTTGGACTCTCTGTTCTGTTCCATTGATCTATGTGTCCATCTCTTCCCCAATACCACACAGTCTTGATTACTGTAGCTATGTGATAAGTCTTAAAATCAGGTAATGTAATTCCTCCACCTTTATTCTTCTTTCTCAAAATTCTTTTAGCTATTCTTGTTTCTTTCTATATAACTTTCAGAATCAGGTCCTCTGTATCTACAAAATATCCTGCTGGGATTTTGAAAGGAATTGCATGAAACCTATACATCATCAATTTGGGGAGAATTAGCATCCTTATGATGTTGAGTCTTCCAATCTATGAACATGGTATGTCTCTCCATTTGCTCAGGTATCTGTGTATAGTCTTTATGGCTTGGTGTCTCCTCTATATGAGGTAGAAATTGTCATCCCTACAGAGTGTGGGTTTGGTCCTTTCATTGCCTTCAATAATTGAAGAATCCTATAAGTCTTATTTTATAGATAGCTACCAAGACTTGATGCCCTCACCTTATTAGTCCTAAGATTTGGGTGCTGACCATGGACTGAAGCAGATAAGCCACCACTCACTCCCATCCTCCCCTGTTTAAGGAACTCATGAAGCATTGTATGCTCAGTAAGCCACGTGTTATGTCCTAATGTCTCCAGTGTGCTAATCATCCTCCTGTTCCTGACCATTCTTCTCTCTCCTCCCCTCTGCCTCTTCTCTGGACTATTTGCCAAGGTTCTTAGTCCAGATTTCCCCCTTTTTCTCTCAGTAAGAGACTCCACTATCCCAGCCCATGGGGCCATTCTCCTGGGCTGACATAGGCAGTTGTCAGTCACGTCTCCGAGTCCCCACAGGCACTGCCAGCACCTCCACACTCCCAGTCAAGGAAATGGAAGCCCTAGGCTTTCCTGTCTGTCACCCCCTCCATCTTCCTTACGTCTACCTAACAGTGTGCTAATAGGCTTTCCAAACATAAATGAAGAAAACAAGCCCTGACTTGTAGCGTTTCCTGACTTCTCTGACGCAAACTCTCTCTCCAGTGTTAATTTCATGCTACCAGCATGATGTCACTGAAAGTTAGTTGGGAACAAAGGCACAAATTAGTTCTTTCAAGCTGGGACAAGCCAGCATACCACTGCACCCATCCATCGCCAAACCTCCTGAAGGTCCTTGGCCCTGGAGTTTTTCATACAGTAACTAACTGGCCACCTGTTCAGGGTCCTCAAGGAGCACTTATTTCTGCATTTGTAAAGGGTTAGGTTAGATCAGTTGTTCTTAACTTTGGGTGCACGGAGACCCCTTTGAGAGTCTGATAAAAGCTACAGATGGCTCTCCAGAAAGAGCAGTAAAATGTACACCGTGCAACACTTTGTACACAAAGACTATTTGTGCTAATCCTGGACTCCTCAGGTATCCAGGCATGTCAGGGGCGAAATCCCTGGACCCGATAATCTCAAAGGTCTACTCCACTCTAAACCTGACGGTTGGCATTGATTCACACCATGGCGCATGGTGACATCTGACAAATTAGGAGATAAGAGGTGCAAAAAGAATACAGATTCTCAAGTTTACCTCTACGTTTCATGTGAGTTAAAATACGAAGGAACCGGGGCGCCTGGGTGGCTTGGTCGGTTAAGCGTCCGACTTCGGCTCAGGTCACGATCTCACGGTCCGTGAGTTCGAGCCCCGCATCGGGCTCTGTGCTGACGGCTCAGAGCCTGGAGCCTGTTTCCGATTCTGTGTCTCCCTCTCTCTCTGCTCCTCCCCTGTTCATGCTCTGTCTCTCTCTGTCACAAAAATGAATAAACGTTAAAAAAAATTAAAAAAAAAAATACGAAGGAACTTCAGAATTGAGGATGTGGTGGCTGATGGCAGGGCCAACAACCTTGCAGACACCAGCCATCCAAGAAACAGCAGCCTAAGTGCAGTGCAGAGGGCTACTTCTGAATGCCAGCCAGGAGCTCTGGCCACGGGGAGCTAGAGCTCTGACTCTTGGTCTCTACTGCAGGGAGCATGGGCACACTGGACCTTTCCAGGGAGGCAGAGTTCAGGCTGATGTATAGAGTAGTGGCTGCCCTCCTCAGACACAGGCACTCATCTCTTGGAAACATCAGCTCAAATAAATCATATTCTCATCTCTCTGATTCTTTCACTTGGAACAAGATGTGCTTCTTTCTGCCAGCACCACTGCAGGAGGTCAGAGCTAGGAGCTTTATCACACAACTGCTCAAGGTCAATCCCGGCACCTCATCTTCTACCCCCCAAAAGGACCCATCGTAGACTTAAACTGACGACATCAGTGCTGTTTAGGGATCCCTAGCACTGTCAGGTGGTAAAAAAGAAAAAGGAAAACTAAGCACTTGATATGGCTTTTCTAGGAGTTTTTCTGATGCAAATAATTTGTGAGCAAAGATTGCAATTTGGACCAGTCAGTGTTTGCACAGTGATGTTATTCTCGTTCCTGGTTATTCAGGCCCACACTAATCTAAGGGTTTCTGGGAAGGGACCCCTGTTTCTCTTCTGGATGCCCCCTTCTTGTTAACTGGCTGTACACATATTTCCCTAATTTCTTCTTGTTAATTTTTCCCCATAAGAATGTGTCTTTCATGAGGGTGAAGATTGGGTCTATTTTGTGCCGTACTCCATCCCCTGCCACACATTATTGCCAGGCACCTTGCAGATTGTTAATAAATATTTGTTGAATGAATCGATAAATCAATGGACCGAACAAAGTAAAAAAAAAAAAAAAAAATAGAAAGGAGGTAATTAAGGCCAAGTCCATGGACCATAAGATAAGGGAACTCGTGGGTGGGCCTGACCTTGTCAGGTGAGCCTTTTAAAAGCAGAGGGTTTTTCCCAGCTGCAGGCAGAAGAGGAAGTCAGGTACTCCAAGCACAAGAATTGTCAGGATGAGGGCAGCCTTTTAAGAACTGAGATCCAACAAGGAACCTCAGATTTACAACCACAAGGAACTGGAGTCTGCCAACTAGGCAGATGAGCTTGGAAGTGGATTTTCCCCCAGAAGCCTTCAGATAAGAGCCCAGCCCTGATGGCACCCTCATTTCAATGGGTGAGACCCTGTGCAGAGAACCTGGTGAACTCACCCAGACTTCTGACCAACAGAAGTGTGAACTAACAAATGGGGGCTGTTTCAAGACACTCGGGTTTGTGGGGATTTGTTACACAGCATCAGAAAACTAATACACTCGGCCCATTTGCAACATGGAGACAAAAATAGTTTCAACTTCATAGGGTTACATAAGAATTAAAAGTTAAGGGGCGCCTGGGTGGCGCAGTCGGTTAAGCGTCCGACTTCGGCCAGGTCACGATCTCGCGGTCCGTGAGTTCGAGCCCCGCGTCAGGCTCTGGGCTGATGGCTCAGAGCCTGGAGCCTGTTTCCGATTCTGTGTCTCCCTCTCTCTCTGCCCCTCCCCCGTTCATGCTCTGTCTCTCTCTGTCCCAAAAATAAAAATAAACGTTGAAAAAAAAAAAAAAGTTAATGGGTGCATAGTGCTTATATCTCTAAGTATTGGCTTATAATGGCTTATAATAATTGGCTTATAATGGATGTAAAGTGCTTATATCTCTAAGTATTGGCTGTTATTCGTAAGTGCTCTTGGTAAAATGCCAGGTATGCGTGGTTGATTATTTGAAAGTTGTCCTATCAATACAGTATTTGACTCACAGGATAGAATCAAAAGTCTAGAATTTCAAATGGATGAATCACATACTAAATATGCATCATCTTCTAAAACCCAGTGACTGTGAATGAGCGGCATGATTACAAAACATGACTTAACAAAGCAGACTATAATCAAAAAGCTAGAAAACGACGTGGAGCAAAATGGGAGCAGTTGGGAACTCAACCATCCAACAAATATTTAATGAATGCTTGCCAGGTGCCGAGTGCGGCTGTAGGCCCTGGGGCACAGCTGGGCAAAATACACCAAAGGGCCCTATTCTCATGAAGCTTACATTCTGATGTGGTGAGACAGATGAGCGCACAAGAAAAATACAAGCTAATGATATGAACTGTGAACAAATTAGCATAGGTAGGAGGGGACTACTTGAGATAAGTAGGCCATCTAGACAGGACACTCTGAAGAGATGCCATTGAAGTGGGGAATTGAATGGCAGCTGGGAGCCTGCCAGCAGCATCCTGGGATAAGGAGTCGGCGAATGCTCAGGCCCTCAAAGCCAAAAGGAGGTTGATGGGCCACAGGACGCGAAAGAGTCCAGCATGGCCAATGCTTGGTAAGCGATAAGGAGAGAAGATGGGCTGGGGAGGGCAGCAGGGAAAGAGCTCAGATTTTATGCCAAGTACGATGAGGAGGCATTGAGGGCTGAAATAAGTTAGAGAAAGACAGATATCATATGTTTTCACTCATATGTGGAACATGAGAAACTTAGCAAAAGACCATGAGGGAGGGAAGGGAAGGGGAAAAAATAGTTACAAACAGAGAGGGAGGGAGGCAAACCATAAGAGACTCTTAAGTACAGAGAACAAACTGAGAATTGATGGCGGGGGGCGGGGGGGGGGAGGAGAGAAGGGGAAATGGGTGATGGGCATTGAGGAGGGCACTTGTTGGGATGAGCACTGGGTGTTGTATGCGAGCAATGAATCACGGGAATCTACCCCAAAACCAAGAGCACACTGTATGTATACACTGTATGTTAGCCTACTGGACAATAAATTATATTTAAAAATAAATTAAATAAATGAGTAAACGAACAAACAAACAAACAAACAGGAGAGTGAGTGGTCTGATCTGAACTTTCCAAGGCTGACTCTTACCGCTAAGTGTAAATCACTCATGTACGACTAAGTAGAAACTGAAAGTCCAGGGTGTCCTGTTGGGGATGTGATGATTGCATCAGGGATGGGGAAAAGAGAACCTATTAGAAAAAAGTTTGGGAGGTAACACTGATGAATGGATTGGGCTCGGGGGGACTGACAGAGAGATTAATCAAGCATAACTCTCAGATTTTTAGTTTGAGCCACTGAGTGGTGCAGGAGGAGGCGGTTTGGGGCAGGGAGAAATCGTGGGTTCTGTTTCAGTCGTTTTCATTTGGACATGCCTCTCAGGCAACCATGCAGAGATGTCGAGTAGGGAGGAACGGTCGAGGGGGAAAGGTCAACGTTGGAGGTAGATTTGCGAGTTAAAGTTCTAAAGATGAAATTAAAGATCTGGTCTGGATGACAAATAGAGAGGGAGAACACAGGAAAGGAATCCAGCATCCTTGGCCAGTGAAGGCGGAGGAAAGCCAGGAGAAGTTGTGCTCAAATGGAAAAAGTATTATGGCCTAGGTTTGGGGGAGTGCTAGTAAAGAGTGCATCATCCACGAGTAAGTATTCAACCCACCATGATATTATTTAATCCTGGCAAACATGTTAATAACGTTCTGAGTTACCGTTTGTATCAGCTGTTTCTGGTTTGGTGAAGACAGACCCTATTGAAATGTTAACCAGAAAAACACAAAGCGAAATCATTACTAAGAGTCAAGGCAGTCAAATTCTCCATTCTGGGCTAACCAGAAGAACTTACGAATGGCTTCTTCCATTGTAAACCCCAGAGGATGGTCGTCTTCATCATTTTGCATGATTTGGTGTAACTGGGGAGTTCCTTAGGTTTGATAACTGGAGAAACAAAACCAAACAAACCATTTGAAGCCCCGTGATGTTTTTAGCATCAGCATTACCTTCTTAATGTTCACTTCACTTCACGTGGACACACACACCTCACGCGATCTGAGTTTTCCCTTTGAAACAGTTCCTAATCAAAAACTTTAACTGGGTTGAAAAAGATCAGTACACTTCCTGATGGCCGCAGATGGGTTATTGATATAATCAAACGAGAACGTAAGAGTGCCTTCAATCTAGAGTGGCTCTTAATGGAAACTGACAGGTTAAATCTCATATGTAATAGGGGTCAACCCCATCGAGGGCTTGAGTAGAAGTTACATTGAGAGCATTGTGGTCTTCGCATCATTCACCCCGACCTCACTCAGAGGTATTGCCCGCCTCCATTGCAGGAACAATGGTATTGCAGGGTCTGCCATGTCTTCCTGCCTCTGGCTTATCATACACCACTCCCTTCTCTGAACTGTTTCTTTCACTTTTGTGATGCGACAAAGCCACAGATCTGATCAAGCCACTCTTCACAGCCTCCACATCTACCCAGCTTCTTGGGGTCCGTGTAGGGTTTGTGCCTCCATCAAAGAGGCCCAGATGGGAACCACATCCCAACTTGAGAAAGTGACCTTTCTGGGCCTTCCTCCTCTCCTTTGTGAACTGAGAGTAAGCATGGTCATGAGAGAGTCTTGTCACAGCATTTTGGTGTGGATTAAAGAGTGGGGCAAGTAGAGTGCTTAACCGAGGGCTGGCTGGGCCTTTAGTAAGCACCCAGCAAGTGGCAGCTTTTTGGAGTGGATATGCTGTCATTGTGTCTAACAGCACCCTTTCCTGGTGGACCCTCCCCTTCCCCTTTCATGTGGTAATGGCGGTTCGATGGTTCTAGTGTGCCTCACCACCTTTCATACAGTTGAGCAAGTACATCGACTAGGATTTGGTCTGGCTGCATGTTTCTGAAAAAAAAAAAAAAAAAAAAAAAAGTAACAATGGCTTAAGTTAGGACTTTGTTTCTCTCTCATGTAAAAGCAGTCTGGCACCGGAAGAACAGGCTGATGTGGCAGCCTCTAAAGGTCACTAGGAACGTGGGCACCTACCATGCTGGAGCATGGCTTTCAACCTCCAATTGACCTCATGATCCAAGATGGCTTCCAGAACTCCAGCCAACAAATCCACAGTCTCCAGATGGGCAGGAGGGAGACGCATGGAAGACGAAAGAAGCGTATAATGCCACTCCCACCCCCGCCATTATGGACTCTTGCCGAAAATCCTACGTAATAATTCCACACATAGAACTAAGTCACATGGGCCTTGCCTAGCCACAAGCTAGTCTCAGAAAGGTAGTCTTTCCATTGGACGCACTGCCACTTGACATAGAATGTGTTTTTTAACTAAGCAAGAAGGGGAGCAGAGCTCTTAGTTGGCAACTAGCAGTATCTGCCATGGTATGGGTCCAGGCTGGGCCATCAACGCCCTTCCATAGCATCTGGTCTATGACATCAGGAAAGAACGGGTCCATGTTCCCTATGGAGGGGCATAGTCCCCCCCCACAGAAGATACTGCCAGCACACAGAAGAATCTGAGCCAGGGGAGGGACAAAGGGTGCCCAGGAATGAGGTTGCCAACTGAAATCCCATCTGCCTATCTTGCCTTCATATTTTACTATAATCCTTTACCCCTCCCATGAGACTGAAAGGTCCTGATAAGAAAATCCTGCCCTACCCACATGCACACTCCTACAGGTGACCATAAATGTTTGTCACCAGACGACTGAATGAAAAGCAATTGTGCTATGGTTTGGCAAATGCAAACTGTATCCCAGCAGGAGTCTTCTAATCAAGAGATGTAGAGGCTGTCAGACTCCTCCCTCTGCCTCAACTGCTCCATTTGATAAAAGAGATCATAATAATGATACCTCTCAAGATAATATCCACAATCCTGGCCATATAGTAAGAACTCACTTAGTGTTGGCCATTAATGTTATTACTATTATTACTGCGTGCCATCGACTCTGAGATGCACCCTTTTTATATACATATGCATTGTAATGGCATCGACCCTAAATGGTGTGCCATGATTTAATCAGCTGAGGTGTATTTCTTTGGTGGCATGCAAAATCATGCCCTTTTTTATAGTCAATGCTGTCTGAGAGTCAACGGAATGGTTATTATCATGAAAGGAATAGAAAGAGTTCAGAAACTCGGGCTTTGCAAAGTCAAAAAAGTCAACTGCTTGTAGATTTCAAATAGTAAGAGTTGGAACTGAGAAGGTCTTTGAGTGACCGAGGCCTGAACTGGCATGGCCTTCCCCACATTGTGTTCTGGGAAGATCCAAGATAGCCACCATTCAGTCAAAACAGAGAGAGGTAAAGGCTAAGAAAGAAAGGAAATAAAGTAGGGCTGAGACCTGTGTGTTGGCAACCACTCTGGGTATGATTGTATCCAGGCGGAACCGACCAGAAGCAGACAGATCAGAAGCTGACTGTTTTTGCAGAACCTGACTTGTCAAAGAAATTGTGAAAGAAGGATTTGATACATACAATGGAATATTATTCAGCCATAAAAAGGAGTGAAATGCTGATACGTACTCTAATGGGGCTGAACCTTGAAAACATTATGCCCAGTGAAAGAAGCCAAACACAAAAGATCGTATACTGCATGAATCCATTTACATGCAATATGGAGAACAGGCAGGTGCACAGAGATCGAGCATAGGTTAGTGGTTGTAAGGGGCCGGGGAAGGCAGGAATAGGGAGCAACTACTAAATGGATGCAACATTTCCTTCTGGGGTGATGCAAAAGGTTTTGAACTAGATAGAAGTGTTGGCTGCAGGATGTTGTGGTTATACTAAACGTCACTGAATTGTTCACTCTGAAATGGTTACTTTTACACGATGTGAATTTCAGCTCAAAAAAAAAAAAGCATTTACTGTTCCACTGTGGGACCCCCAACCTTCCAGCAACAGGAAGTAGGGTAGAAAAACCACCCAGCTCCCACTGAGGACATGTTTCCAAACCCATATCATTTGCAGTCTCCCAAGATGATGGAAGGCCCTCCAAATCAATAGGGACCCCAAAGCACAATGGACAGGCAGGGTCCCCAAGGAGAAGCCCACAGACGGTGGGACAACCCCCCCTCCCGACGCCATCTCACAGGGGCTTCACCCTGGCTGCCAGGAAGACTTCAGAATTGCTGGACCAGGCACCCCTGTGTGTCCCTTTCCCCGCCCCATCTTTCCCTCATGGAATGGCAATGCCATTGTCATTATCCTGCCCTATTCTGCCGTGTGGGGCAGGTAATTTATCTTATTGCTCTACTATTTGTTTATAGGCCTCTGGGTCAAGAAAGGGTGCATCAGACCCTACTGAGAGACTGCCATGCATCGCCGGGGGATCCAGGAACGTTCTACCAAACACAGCTCAAATTATGGCATGGCAGCCACTGCTCACTATCCAACTCCACATCTGCTCTCCCTTTTGCCCCAAATAATGGAGCTCCTGATTTTCAGTTGAACCCAGAATAATTCTTCCTAGAACAATTCCATATTTGTTAGTCCCCCTTGCAGCTGGGCATGGCCACCACCTGAGGACGGCAGGATCAGGAGCTAGAAACTGCCTGAGTTAGCCACGATGGACAGGCACCATGTGACCCTAGACTGCCCACTTCTAGAATTTTTTACATGAAAGAATAAAACGTTCCATATTGGAGCCTCTGTTATTGGAGGTTCCTATTATATGCGACCAACCCTAGTCATAATCGATACAGTGGGCTCTACTCTGCTCAACTCTGGGTACAAGAATGTGAGAGTCTGCAAATAGCCTTAAGGCTACCATCATCTTGGATTTGGTGAACCTCCCCATTCTGTCAGGCCTTTCAAAAATTGATCAGGCACACTGTTGTACAGAAGATCTCTAGAATTTATTCATCTTGCATAATCAAAAAAATTTTTAATGTTTTTTTAATTTATTTTGTGAGAGGGAGAGAAAATCCCAAGCAGGCTGCCAACACAGAGCCCGAGGCAGGGTCCATGAACCGTGAGATCAAGACCTGAGCCAAAATCAAGAGTTGGACACTCAACCAACGGAGCCACCCAGGCGCCCAGCAGAACCCAAATTTTATAACTGTTGAATAGCAACTCCTCATTTCCCTCTCCCCTCAGCCCCCAACACCCACCATTCTATTCTGTTCAATGAGTTTTGCTATTTTAGATAGCTCATGTAAGTGGAATCATGCAGTATTTGTCAGGACTGGTTTATTTCCCTTAGCGTAATGTTCTCCGGGTTCATCCATGTTGTCGCATTTTCTTTATCCATTCATCCATTGACGGACACCTGGATTGTTTCCACACCTTGGCTATTGTGAATAATGCTGCAATTAAACATGGGAGTGTAAAAAAATCTGAGATCCTGGTTTCAGTTCTTCCCCATAATACCCAGAAGTAGAGTTGCTTGATCATATGGTAATTCTATTTTTAATTTTAAGAGAGTAGATCTCATGTTAAATATTCCTACCACAAGAAAGAGAGAGACAGAGAGACAGAGAGAGAGAGAGAGAGGAAGGAAGGAAGGAAGGGAGGGAGGGAGGGAGGGAGGGAGGGAAGGAGGGAGGGGGGAGGAAGAAAGAAAATGCTATTGTCCGCAACAAACACTATATAAATACTTGAAAATATGAAGATTTTCCAAAAACTTGATCAGAGCACTAACAGTTTCCAACAGAGCAATGCCACAATCCCACATTAAAAATTACAACAAGGAACTTGCCAAGTTCAGGCAAGAGAGTCATCCTTGAGCCTATAGGCTGCCTCCCTGGACACTGGAGTTTCTAGACAGATCTGCAAAGCAGTAAAGGAAAACAGCATTGAAGTCTGCATCTTTTCTGTGCATGAGAAATGATTGCAAAAATACCTTCGTTTTACCTAGGATGCTTCTTAACCTGCCCCTAAGAGGAAATCGTCTTCGGATGTAGTTCATGAAATTTTAATTTTTGTTTTCATATCATTTTTGTTTTGCTTTCATTTCACAGGTGATTTCATCTGCTGATTACCCAACAAACCATAGCTCCCACCAGCTTCTGTTTAACATTTATATGGTTAATGGTGAGAGAATACATACTAATCAAGATAGCATCTGCTGGTCAGAATAACAGGGGTTTCTTTTATCTGGTGTTCTTAAAGCTGCGGGAAAGTACTAAGATCTTGAAAGCATGTATGTTTTCATATAAAGCTTATATAGTTTTTATTATAAAAGCTATAAATGCTGTCTGGGGATAATCTAGAGAATACAGAAGAGTAGAGACCATTCATCCCACTGCCCGAGGCCAAGCAGTGTTAATATTTTGATGTATTTCCCTCTGCCCATTCCTGCCCTCTTCCTTTCTCTCCTCATCTGTTTGCATAGATGTATTCACACTGTATACCTAACTGTGCCCTGCTTTATTTCACTTAACGTTACAACAGAAGCATTTTCTTCATTATTAAAATTCCCTAGTGCCTGGAGGCGGGTGGGGGCGTCTAATTTCATGCTGAAGCTTGCATGGTCCTCAGTGGGATCATCCCGCCGTGTCTTCAGTTCACAAAGGCAAGTTCCCACCAAAGTGAGCTGCTCCTCCTCTCCTGAACAGGAACCAGAACTAAGAGAGTCCCGGATGGCAGGACATGCCCGGACTTGTTCAGCTGCCCACTTCCAGGGCTGGTTTCTTGCCTGCAAAGCAGTCTTACTAATCCATACTTTCTTTCCTGCAGACACACACATTGGCTTTGAACCAAGGATGCAACCCCACACCAGAGCAGTCCCGGGGGGGGAGAAAAATCCAGACACAAGAAGAAAAAAGTAAACTATGCCAGCGATTGCAAGGTAAGATTTTAAGACCACTCGTTTTAATTTCCATGAGAAGAAGGAGTTGTCCTAATTCACACTCGATTCACAGCAACCGCATCCCTGCCTGTAACGCAGAGAGTTACGGGAGCTCTGGACTTGGATGAGGGGAGACAGCAGGTACAGCGAGCTGAACAGCCCCAGACATTGACCCTGGCGTGGATCCCCTGCCAGACTCCCTGGTGTCTGATTTGGCTTTTCTAAAGCAAAACATTTTTTCTACAAAAATGCTGCAACATGAGAACAGGCTGTGCCTTATTTGATCATTTCTGTGTCCCCAGCACCTCGCACGTGCTTGGCGCATTTTGAAGCATTTGCTATAGTTCACTGCATAATGACTCTTTTTACAAACGCCTTTAAACGTTGACAATTACAACTCAATTTGCGTTCACAAGCACTTTCTTGTGAAGGAGCCATTGCCTCCAAAGATGCTTAGCCCTCTTGCAGGGTATGGGTCAGCCCTCTCGGCTTGCTGTCCCTTCACTGGCCTATTCTCCGTGGTGAAGTGAGCTCAGCTTCAGCAAAAGAAGGGCAGAAGGACGGGAAGGGGGACACCACATTGAGCATTGGAGGTAGAGGTGATCATGGGTAAACTTCCCTATTTCAGCATTCCTGTCTTCTTCAAATTTCTTCTTCCCTATTTCTTATTCCTTTACCTCCCCCTAATTCCCTGGATCCAGGGCTCAGGTTGATCCTATTAATGCTACGGACAAGTCACGTTAAGAGTTAAATGCACCCTAAGGTGGCCCAATGGGTTGAGCATCCGACTTGGGCTCAGGTCATGATCTCACTGTTTGTGAGTTCGAGCCCCGCGTCGGGCTCTGTGCTGACAGCTCAGAGCCTGGAGTCTGATTCAGATTCTGTGTCTCCCTCTCTCTCTGCCCCTCCCCTGCTTGCACTCTGTCTCTCGCTCTCAAAAATAAACTTAAAAAAAAAATGTTTAAAAAGGAGCTAAGTGTACCTTCAGTGGGCAGACCTACATGCAATTTATATCAGTTTATTTCTGGGAAATTGCAACGACAGTTAACGACTTCAAAAGAATTCTTTGGACCACATGTGCTCTCCTAAGTTAGGTGCTGCTTGTCTGCAGAATTGTCGGGGCCTCTGGACCAATCAAGAGTTGTTCTGGAATCTCTCCTACCCTGGGAGACGGGGAGGCAAAAGGGTCCATCTGCAGTGGAAAAGTGTTTTCTCTGTAATTAGAAAAGTAGACAATCACAAAAGTGATATAAACTGACATGCACTTCCTCACGAGTAAGGAAAGTGTAATCAAATTCTAAAGTGGAAACAGTCACCATCACCGTCGTCGTCCCTGTCATCACCATCATCTTTATCGGCACTGTCATCTATGTGGTTGACATGTGCACAGCTTTTACAGTGCCCCTGGCCCTACGCTAAGCAGTATGCATCTTCTCACATAATCCTCCCACAACTTCATAAGGCAGGTACTTTATAAACAAGGAAACAGAGACATTCAGCAGCTCACCCGAGGGGACACAGGACTGGCAAGGCAGGGACTCGAACCTGGACCGGCTTTCTCCAGGACTCCCAGCTTCTAACTACTCACTATCATAAGGAATAGGCAAGAGAGGCAGATGGGATTCCAGGACTCTGACTTAAGTCCCAGGCAAAACAGGGTGGCAGTGGGTCTCTCAAAGGTGCCCACATGCTTGCCTCTCTTATTCACTGGGGTGGCCCTGGCAGTGACATGCACACGCCAGACGCTCGCCAGATCGTTGTCGAACGGACATATGAATGACCCTGTTCTTAAGTACATCTCACACTGTCAACTTCCCCAAGTTAGTTTCTGATATTTGAATTAGGCTTCCCAAGCTGTCTGTACCGTGATTTCTGTACTCCCATTCATAACGATAAAAGTCTAATGCTTCCTTCCTTGTCAGCTTGAGAGTGGGCAGGCTCTGGGGAGAGTACTGGAATCCCCCTGCCTGGTAACACAAACTCATAGAACACAAGAGCAGCAGCTAACAGAGGCCATGATTGGCTTGATGGGCACAAGATCAGCTTGAGAGGGGGGTGTGGTGGTGTAGCAAAGTAGTCAGGTCTCTGTAGCCATGAGCTGGGGGAAAGGCTGGAGGCAGTGGGCACTTTGAGATAAATGGTTCATACGGTTACCATTCCCCAGGGTCTACAACGGGTAGGGAGAGCCATGGAAATGTGAATGGAGCTTGTTGAGTGGCACTTCCTAGAACAAAGGAGGAAGAGACTGGGCTGGTAGTCTTTTCACCTTCTTCCCCCCATTCTTCACCTACCCTCCTGCCATTTGGAATGCAGACATGAAGGCAGGAGTTCTAGCAGTGACCTTGAGGCCATGAGCAAAAAAGCTGGAAGAGACACAAAGCCCTTAGCCTCTGAGCAAAGGCCAGTAATTATCTGCCTCGAAATTTCTCATTATGTTAGAAAAATAAATGCTTATGTGTTTAAGCCACTGAGCAGCCAAATCCAATTCCTAACTAACACACCTTCTGTAGTCGATAGCCTCTCAGATATCCCCCATTTGATGATGGCCTCTCATACCTCCTGGGAGAATACTATTTGTAATATGGAGTTAGAATACTACTTAATAAATCCCAACATTTATCTTTGGGTATAGAAGTAAACAAAAGTTTTATTTATTAACATGTCTGACTAAACTACACATTAATATGATATATTAAGGCCAGAAGCCACCTCCTGGTATTCATACCTCTGTATAATTCATCTCCTTGAGTCTGAGCTGGACTTCCTGACTCTCTTCTAACAAAGAATATGGCAGAAGTGATGGAATGTCTCTTCTGAGATCAAGGTATAAAAAGACTGAGCTTCTGTTTTTTTTGTGCTCTCACACTAGCTTCTACATGATAAGACAGTCCTATAGAGAGGCCCAGGTGATGAAGGAACAAGGCCTGCCAACAACAACACGAGTAAAATTAGAAGCAGATACTACCAGCCCCAGGTGAGCCATCAGATAAGACCGCAGCCTTGACCAACAACTTGACGGCACCCATATCAGAGGTGTTGAGCCGAAGATGTCCAGCTAAGCCATGTCTATGTTCTTGACCCACAGAAACTGTGAGAGTAAGTGCTTATTGTTTTAAGGCTGTTTCAGATAACTAGTACATCCTCTGATTATCTTGGATTAATATGCAACATCATGTCTATTCCCTAAGTCTTCTATTGTATGTCTTAGCCCATACCAACTTCACTGAAATATTGCTCCTGGATAGAAGTTTTGGCATAGAGTCTGGCACATAGCAGGTGCTCAATAGAATGAGTGAGTGAACGAATGAATAACAGGCATGGTTTCTGGCTGAGCTGTTCTACAGTGCCTTGAGCCTCAATAAATATTGAGCAAAACACACAGGTAAAGACAAGGGGAAAATAACAAACTGCATCAAATCAGCCGACCATGATTGGAGGTAATTTGACCTGGCTGGCCAGTAGACCCTGTTCTGTGATTTACTGAAGACAAATTCCTCATGGGACACCTTATTAAGGTCAAAGAGTATTTAATCCTCCTAACATGTCTCTGTGGATCTAAAATTCAACAAATGTTTTATTTATTACTTTGCTCAACTGAAGTACACGTGAATATGATGTGTGAGGGCAAGAAGTTACCGGTCAAATGAACAGACTCTTAGCATAAGCAAAAACCCACTAATTTCCCCAATAACGTATGAACTGATGCAGAAGTGAGAACTGATTTCAGAATCAGCTTCAAGGGTCTCGGAAACCATGTTGGCGGCTGTTCGAGAGGCAAGGAGGGATGGTTCTTTGCTGTCCAAGTCAGATGAGACTCTTATTTTAGTCCACCCGGTTGTCCATTTCATTATCCAAGTCATTTAAATGGTAGCCTAAAGCAAACTATAAAACTCATCACACGCTTTAATCTGACGTGAGTCCACTTAAAAGCGTCGCACCAACATGTGACTGCCAAATCCTACTTTGATATTAGAGGGGTCAAGGAAAAAGGATTTTGCAAAACGGAGATGAAAAGCATGTCGGTTGGTGGGGGTGGCCATGGGTAAGAGAGAGGGTGGGCAAGGAAAAGGGTAAATGGCAAAGAGGGTGGCTGGGTAGGGGGCTCCATGCCAGACCCCCCCCCCACGCCCTCACCCTAGGAAGGGCAGGAAGGGACACACTAAACGCTTATGGTCAGGATCTACAGCACTCCCATACAGCGGGGACACGACTCCCCCAAAAGTTATTTACACGGCAAGGGCAATATTTCTTATTGTACATTCTAAATCCACTTTAAATTCAAAGAAAAATCTGTCCAGCCTTTTTATATGATTTGCTTCAATGCATTAAGTGATGAATGGCTGTCCCTGGGGTCTTGCAGAGAGCTCAGAGGAAATTCTACACATCGAGGAGCCTGGGGGCTTTCTCTGGTATTTATTTTGGCAGTGGTTTGATTCCTTCCTTCCCTCCATGCCTGCGTCCCCCCACCCCTCACGACAGTGTTTATAGCACTCTAGAACACTACAGAACAAGGCTCTCATCCTTTGCTCAGAGACATCTTCTATTTCTTAGAAAGAATTTCATCCTAAGCAGCAATATCATGGAAACATAACTGGATTTCTACTACTGGCCTCAGAAAAGAAAGGAAGTTCACAATATTACTCAAGGAAAAAGCGAACATCGAGGCATAATCTCTTAAATTAGCCTCCTGGCAGAACATGATATGTTCTTTCATTTATCAAAAAAAAACTTTTTTTTAACGTTTCTTTATTTTTGAGAGAGACAGGAAGACAGAGTGCAAGCAGGGGAGGGGCAGAGAGAGAGGGAGACACAGAATCTGAAGCAGGCTCCAGTCTCCGAGCTGTCAGCACGGAGCCCCACGCGGCGCTCAAACTCACGGGCTGTGAGATCATGACCTGAACCGAGGTCCGAGGCTTAACCGACTAAGCCACCCAGGTACCCCGGAAGACAAAATGTTCTGAGAGGGCTGGGCTTGCCCGGGAGAGACAGACACCAACATCTCTCTATCAACCCCCTCACTAGCACACAGGACAAAAGGAATACAAAAGGAATTCCTTAGTCACACAGGCTGCTCAGTTCCTGGCAATAAGCAGCTCTTATGGTCCATTTCCAACCCCACTGCTCTGGATCCATCAGCAGACAGGACCCGCCAGCCTGGAAGGACCGTCCCTTTCCTCAGGTCTATTGGTCCGTTTACATGACAACTTCATTCCTTAGCAACAGGAAGACTTCCCACGCTCCCCATGCACGAAGGTTCTTTCACTGCAGAAACCAAACTCTCCTTCAAAAGGCACTGAGTTCTCACGGCTTCCCCAGGCCAAGGTACTGCGCCTGGGAAACCAGCCAGTCCCCAAAGCTAGAGAGAGGCAAGGAAAGCCTGTGTGAGAACCAGCCAGAAAAAAAATGTGGCCACAAAAAGAAAAATCACACACGCACACACACACACACACACACACACATACACACACACACACACACGCATGCACACAAGAAAATAGCAAGTGTTGGGGAGGTTGGGGAGAAATGGAGCTCTTGTGCACTGTTAGCAAGAAAGTAGATTGGTACAGCTTCTATGGGAAACGATACAGCAGCTCCTCAAATAATCAAAAATAGAATCACCGCGGGGTGCCTGGGTGGCTCAGTTGGTGAAGCCTCCGACTCTTGATTTCGGCTCAGGTCATGATCTCACAGTGGGTGGGATCGAGCCCCTTGCACTGATAGTGCAGAGCCTGCTTGGGGTTCTCTCTCTCCCTCCCTCTCTGCCCTTTCCCTGATTGTGCCTCCTCTCTTTCTCTCTCTCTCAAGGAAAAAAAAAAGTTAAAACAAACAAACAAAAAAAAGAATCACTCTATGATCCAGTCATTCCACGTCTGGGTATTTATTCAGAAGAATTGAAAACAAGGTCTCAAAGAGATATTTGTACACCTGTGTTCGTAACAGCATTATTTTTTTTTTAATTTTTTTCCACGTTTTTTATTTATTTTGGGGACAGAGAGAGACAGAGCATGAACGGGGGAGGGGCAGAGAGAGAGGGAGACACAGAATCGGAAACAGGCTCCAGGCTCTGAGCCATCAGCCCAGAGCCTGACGCGGGGCTCGAACTCACGGACCGCGAGATCGTGACCTGGCTGAAGTCGGACGCTTAACCGACTGCGCCACCCAGGTGCCCCCATAACAGCATTATTAACGAGAACCAAGAGATAGAAGCAATCCAAGTGTCCATGATGGGTGAATGGATAAACAAAATGTAGAACATGCATACCATGGAATATCATTCAATCTTAAAGAGGAGACAAAATTCTGACACCTACTACAACATGGATAAACCTTGAGGACATTATGCTCAGCGAAATAAGCCAGGCCCTAAGGACAAATATCATATAATTCCACTTATCTGAAATATCTGGCAAATTCATAGAGACAGAAAAGTGGAATGGAAGGTGGTTGCCAGGGACTGGGGGAGAAGGAACTGGGGGATTATTATTTACTGGGTTCAGTTTGGGATGACAGGAGAAGTTCTAGAGATGGATGGGGGTGATGGTTGCACCACATCATGAATGTATTTAACACTACTGAGCTGTGCATTTAAAACTGGTTCGATGGGGGACATCTGGGTGGCTCAGTTGGTTAAGCGTCCATCTTCACCTCAGGTCATGATCTCACGGTTTGTGAGTTCGAGCCCTGCATCAGGCTCTGTGCTGACAGCTTGCTCAGAGCCTGGAGCCTGCTCCGGATTCTGTCTCCCTTTCTCTCTGCCCCTGCCCCGCTCACACTCTGTCTCTGTCTCTCTCAAAAATAAATAAACATTTTTTTAAATAAATAAATAAAATAAAACTGGTTCGATGGTAAATTTTATGTTATGTATATTTCACCACAATTAAAAAATGTTTAATTATGAAAAGATAAAGAGAGGGGTGCCTCGGTGGCTCAGTCGGTTAAGCGATCAAGTTTTGATTTCGGCTCAGGTCATGATCTCACCGTTCGTGGGTTCGAGCCCCACATCAGGCTCTGTGCTGATAGCCTGGAACCTCCTTGGGATTCTCTCTCTCCGTCTCTCTCTGCCCCTCTCCCGTTCACACTCTCTCTCTTAAAATAAATAAACATTTAACAAAAAAGGATAAAAAGAAAAATCAGGTCACGCGCTGAGTCTTCAAAGATCATCAGACCCTTAAGCAGGCTCCATAATCATCACCGAACTCAATCCTGATTCCATCTGTTGGAGCTGCTTTGGTGGAGTCGGTGGCAGAGACATGTGGCTCAGCCCTGGCTCCAGATGAAAGAGAGTCTTTCAGCTTCTTCCACTTCAGCCTCTGAACACCATCCGGCCAGACCCTTCCCCGGCCTTGGGATACTCAAATGTACTCACCAATTTCTAAACGTGGCATCTCCAGGTATGTCAACTGAAATCCAGAACTCTGTAAAAAAATATGATGTGAAAACATATTTCCCCGGAACTACTTGGGGAGGTGGTAGCCATTCGCTTAGAACAACGTTCCAATCCCATCATTAATTTGCAATAGTCAAATCCCAATCCTGTTGGAAAACTGGAGGATCCGTGTAGTCCAACCACCCAGTTCACGGGTGAGCAAGCAAAGCGCGGCTAGTCTGGGGCGACCCCATGGCTGGTGGCAGCGGAAGGAGGCTCCTGTGATTTTAGCCTCACTCCTGCCTGTCCCTCCATATCAGGCCTTCCTCTGCTGGTTGATCACCACAGGGGAACTTGGACCCTCCTCGTCCTCGAGTGGGAGGCCGCGTGGATCCAGACAGAGCAGATCAGAAGCCTGCCCTGTCTCCAGTCTAGACGCCCTCAGGAAGAAATCTCCAGTACTATCTGACGGACTTCTGCAAGGGGTGTGTAGGGAGCCAGCCCCCAGACTGGGTCTCTTTCCTCAAGGACCAAGAAGGCTCGTTCTCACATGCACGCCCCTTTCTCGCTCAAAGTATCAGTCAATTCCCATTTCTTCCTCCTAACATTTTTGTGACTCAGCATACCATGTGCTCCAGAGGCAGAAATCCTTTCCATGAGAACCAAACCTCCTGTTCTACCCGCGTGTTCCCTAAGGCCAGCTCAGCCCGCGGTGAAGAAATTGGGTACCTGGAGGAAGTCTGCAAATCTAGAAAATGACAAGCCCATCGCCGTCACCATCCACAGGGCTGTGATTCCATCTGCTATGTTCCTGCCGCTCACTCTGAACGGCAGGGACCCGGCTGGCAAGACCTGCGTCCCACCCCTTCCCACGCCTCTCTGTTCAAACCTCTCTCTGATCCTATAAGATACTTCTGAATCTTCTCAAAATTCTCCTCTTTCCTGTGGGACCTCCGTCTTTCTGAGTTGGCTCTGTCTTGCTACCAAAAAGGCCTCGCAAATATAAGATCTGATACACACCCCTCTTTGGCAGCCTAAGCTAGCCAGCCCGCCAGATGACGGCATTCGTGCAGTTTTTACAACTTCACAAAGCTGCGCTGAACAGAGAAGTGAACGTTTTCCCACAACCGCAGTGAAGGACCATGGTTGCAACCCCAGGGACCAAGAGTGTGATGACATTTTAAGATCTCAGCGTCTCTCTCATGTAGGGTATGTGAATTAGTGTTTCTACCGTTAAAAGCCACCTTGAGAATATGGGGGTAAGAGCAGACCCATTAGTTTTATGTTAGCAGCTAAACTAGAAGTGGAAAGAGGTGAGATGTGGTACAGCTGATGGGGGTGGGTACGCGGATCCTGCCCCTGCTATCAGTCGCCTGTCTGACCCTGTGCTAAGCATGCCCCAATCTGGCCCTCCATCACTGGGTAAGTGCATTCAGCAGGACAACAGTTATGTATTGCTTGCCTAGAACATGTTAGAGACCATGGGGACCGGGAGGAGAGGATGTGAATCACACAGCACCCACTGCAGTTTCAAAGACATGTGAGATCAGACAGGCAATTCCACACCATACACAACAGGTCCTCAACGGGCCCAGAAAAAGAGAGGGACCCCGTCCGGACAAGGCGCCCGTCCTGGGCAGGGTTTCAATGTCAGAGGCAGAGCCTGCAACAGATGAAGAACCTTCTGTATGTCAGTTTAACATCCCTGAGAGTTTGGGGCTTATCCAGCAAGAAAAGAGAATCCCTTCCACAGAAAGCACCTATGAAGGTGAAAGAGGTTCTGATGGTTGATAGGAGGAAGTGAAGGCCTGATTGGAGGGCAGTGGAGGGTTGCCAATGCCAGAATGAACGGGGATGAAGAAGACAACCAGAAATGCAAATCCAGGCAGTGGCAGGTTCAAAAGGACCCAGAGTTGGGTGACCTCACCTTCGATGGAAGGCCCATGGTCAGAAGGACCAATCTCTTGGCAAGTCTCACCTTTAAAGGGTTTATAATATTTCAGAATTTTTTTGACAAATCCAAGAGATTAACCTGTTGGTTATAAAACATATAATCAACGGGGCACCCGGGTGGCTCAGTCGGTTGGGCGTCCGACTTCAGCTCAGGTCACGATCTCGCGGTCCGTGAGTTCAAGCCCCGTGTCGGGCTCTGTGCTGACAGCTCGGAGCCTGGAGCCTGCTTCGGATTCTGTGACTCCCTCTCTCTCTGACCCTCCCCGTTCATGCTCTGTGTCTCTGTGTCTCAAAAATAAATAAACGTTAAAAATAAATAAATAAATAAATAAATAAATAAAACATATAATCAAGTGTTTGAGTTTAGAATCTGGATATAAGTTGAAAAGTATAACACGATTTGTCTAAGGTTGTACATAAACCAAATATGCGTTGTAAGTTTAATTCAGTGGAGTTACAAAATGTTTCAAATGCCTGGAAATTTCTGCTTGTCACAGACATCGGGAGTGCTTAAGAAGACAATGAAATATATTAGATGTTTAATGTTATTTAAAATATTTGGGAGGTATAATTAATAGGATTAGTAAGTAAAATAATAAACTTATAAGTTGAACTCTAAAGCTTAAGGAAACTAAGTTTTTGAAAGTTTTCTAATTCTAACATTTTTCTGACATCGTGTAGAAAAAGGAACCCTCATGCACTGCTGGTGGGAATGCAAATTGGTGCAGCCACTGTGGAAAACAGTATGGAGTTTCCTCAAAAAGTTAAAAATAGAAATGTCATATGATATAGTATTTCCATTACTAAGTATTTACCCAAAGAAACTGAAGGCACTAATTCAGTAATATGCACCCCTATGTTTATTGAAGCGATATTTACAATGGCCAAGATACAAAAGCAACCCAAGAGCCCATCAATAGATGAATGGGTAAAGAAGGTGTGGTATACACACACACACACACACACACACACACACACACACACAATGGAATATTACTCAGCTATAAAAAGGAATGAAATCTTGCCATTGGCAACAACATGGGTGAAGCTAGAAAGTATAATGCTAAAGGAATTAAGTCAGACACAGAAAGACACGTCCCATATGATTTCACTCCTATGTATCATTGAATAAACAAAACAAACAAAGGAGGCAAGTGAAAAAAATGGACTCCTAAACACAGAGAGCAAACTGGCAGTTGCCAGAGGGGAAGTGGGGGACCGGGGGAAATAGGTGATGGGGATTAAGGAGAGCACTTGTGATGAGCACTGAATAATGTATAGTACAGTCGAATGACTGTATTGTGCACCTGAGACTAATACAACACTGTGTTTGATGTACTTCAATAAAAAAATACTATTTGCAACATCTCTTTAAAACCCATTCATTTGGACCCAGTCTTCTCTATGCACACTACTGCCCTCCAGCACGCACCCCCCACCCCCCACCCCCCACCCCCCATTGTCACACCAACACCCGTGGGTGAGAGACTTTGCGAAAGAAGGAGCGGGTAAAAAGAAAAAGAAAAGATAAGAGAGTGGGAAGCGAAGGATATATTCTAGGCAAGGGAAGACTGAAATGGAAGGGGGTGAGTTCGGAAACTACAATAGGGAACACAGAGCTGGATTCTTCTTATGAACATCCAATATAACCAATATATATCTTTATATATCAATATATATCTATATATCAATATATAGCTTTGATTGGCTAACGTTTAGTTCAAGCAGATTGAACTGGAATGATTTCATCTGGGCAGGAGAAGGAGCTAGAGGAATGAGATGAGATTAGCCCGCAGGACGTTGGCCATCAGATGAAGGGTTTCTTTCAGACTCAGGACACTTAGAGCGGGACGGCCGCCAGCAAATCTCTCGCTGAGTGGGCGGCAGGCGGGGTGCACTGGCTGCCAAGGGCAGGAAGCTGTAAGAAGAGGCAACTGGCCTCGAAGTGGAGGGCAGACCGGAGCCATGGAAGGTGCTGAGGCAAGAACAGGGGCTGGTGGGGAAGCAGAAAGGAGGCCATCGGAGACGGAGAGAGAAGAGGGAAGGGGAAGAGGTACCGTCCGGGCACCTGAGCAGTGAGGACGGGAGGAAATGGGAACAGAGGAGGCAGGAGGAGACGCCCGGTGGGGAAAGAGGAGAGGAGTATTGGGCACGTGTTTGGGTAGGGCCGGTGAGACCCTGAAGAGAAGGCGCCGCACAGAGAAGCAAACATGGGGTTCAGGGCAAATAAACCGGGTTAGTTCGAGATCTGATCTGGGACTGGGACTGGAGCCAGCCCTGCACGATGGTCAAAGCAGGGAGGAGGGGGCTGAGGGGGACTCTTTCCCCAGGAGGTGGAGGGAACACGGAGAGAGGAGTGCATTCCACGGAAATCACCTCCCGCCCTCCCCTCGCGGGACAGCCTCTGTACCCCGCGTCTCCAACCAACACAGCAACTCTGCAAAGTGTGTGATTTTGCCCCACTTCATAGATAAGGCAGCGGAGGCCTAAGAAACTACGATTCTCACCCAAGGTCAGATGCTCTCAGGTGGCAGAACTAGGAGACACCTAAGTTTATGTGACTCGACTTCTGGGTTCTTCCTTCCAAGGCCCTGTGTCTCCAGGCACAAGGCTGGATCCCTCCCAGCCCTTATTAATGTGATGTTCGCACTCAGAACAAATGAGATCGGGGCCGTGTTTTGCTTACTGGATTACTTATAGTTTCACAAGAACTTGGTACATCTATGTTTTAGGGGGAAAAAAAAAACCCACATACTATTTCCAGGTTTCAGTAGGGCTATGATCCAGAGAAGTATCAATAGTGCAAAGCAGGCTTGAGCCCTGGGTCAGTTCTGCAAAGGGTGAATGATTCCTCTGGAACCCCGAGAACCAGACCCAAAGGAATTCAGATGGTGAGGTACACAGGCCCCATGTCCCCCACAGCCCCGAGTCTTGTGTCATTATGTGACAGACCACAAAGCTGCTTCTGTGCGATTAACTTCTCTCTCGCTTGCTTGCTTTTTTTTTTTTTTTTTCAAATTAAAATCGATATCGTAACGATGAAAAAAGCAGACTTTGCAAAGCACAGGAAGCCCTTAGGATCTGTGCTTCTCCTCCCACACCTGCCAAAAATGCAAATAAATTTCCCTAGGGCCTCAATTCACTTTCCATATACTAAAGATACCAGCCGTCACTCAAACTTCCACGTAGGAAGTGTTAGACATCTAAGAGGAAATTTGCTTATTGAACCCTTGAATAAGCACTCAAGGGGAGGGAGAGAAGGCGTTTTTGTCAACCTCTTCATGCCAAGTTGTGGCCAGAAGCTGCATGGCTCAGCCCTCTGTGGCCTATGGTGGCCATGAGTCCCACTGTCACCAATGGGAGATGGCAGGAGGTGACATGGGTCTTATCCAGGCCAAGGCTCTGAGAAGCAGATGGAATTTCTCCACTGTCTTCTGCTGCCCGGGTGCAGAGGCCTCCAAGGCCTCCGGAATGGTGGAAAGCCACGAGGTAGAAGAAGCCAGGGTCTCTGAATCACTAGGGAAAGGAGAAGGCCTGACACCCAGGAGGGACGTTGCCAGATTGTTCCCCAAGCCTTAAGCCACTGGCGTGTTGGGGTTACTTGTATAGCTGCTAGCATGACTCTATCTGATATATCTGTGTGTCGATCAATGTATTTATATGCACGTGTGGTGTGTGCACTGTTTTAAGAAATTCTGAGATGCCAGGGTAGGCTTTTATTACGTTAACTGCATCGCAGGAGGCTTCTTCATCGTGCAAACGACTCACCGCAGGACAGCTCTCCCCCAGTGCAATTAAAATATTATTTGGCTTTACAAAAAAACTGATTTCCATACAGCTTGAGAACACAGGGCCACGTCATGAACGTGTGCGCTGATCCGCACAGAAGACAGGAGGCCCCAGCTAACCTTGGAGTCCCTGAAGGCCTCTTGCCTGTCCCCTGCCTCCGAGCCGGTGAGGCTAGGGTGGGTTTCTGATCGGAAATGTGGCTGGATCTCTGCGAGATATGGGGACCTCCACTAAGAATGCCATTTTCATGAATGGGCCATAAAAACAGTAAAGCATGGGTGTAAGTTGCGATGGGGTCCCTTATTGGTGAACTGGGGAGTCAAGGTTCCCAGGCTTTTCCTTTTAGAATATGAGACTGGGGCACCTGATTAGCTCAATTGGTTAAGCGTCCGACTCCTCATTTTGGCTCAGGTCATGATCTCGAGGTTCGTGAGTTCGAGCCCCCCGTGGGGTTCTGCGCAGACATTGCGGAGCCTGCTTGGGATTCTCTCTCTCTTAGCCCCTCCTATGCTCTTGTCCTCTCTCAAAATAAGTAAAATAAGCTTAAAAATTTTTTTTAAAAAGTAGAACATAAGACTGAGGGCCCAGTGAGAAACGTTGGGGCCCAGGGTATCTAGCCACAGTGAGCTGGGGGCCTGGGAGTCGGGGTGGGGGCAAGTAAGGATGAGATGTGGGTGAGTAACCAGAGATGGAGGCTGCTGGAAGGGAAAGGCAGTGAGGAAAACAGAGCCTGAGAGTGATACCTGCAACAAGTTCACACTAAAGCAACAAAGAACAAATTTCATGAAAACTCACTGCAGTCAAGCCAGGAATAGTGGGGTAAATCCAAGAAGGAAAAGAGATTCTAAAAACTGCCTGGCCTTGGGGTGCCTGGGTGGCTCGGTCGGTTGGGCTTCCGACTTCAGCTCAGGTCATGATCTTACAGTCCATGAGTTCGAGCCCCGCGTCAGGCTCTGTGAAACAGGAGCCTGGAGCCTGTTTCCGATTCTGTGTCTCCCTCTCTCTCTCTGCCCCTCCCCTGCTCATGCTCTGTCTCTCTCTGTCTCAAAAATAAATAAAAACATTGAAAAAAAATTTTTTTAAACTGCCTGGCCTTTAAATCCATTAGTCATTTATGTAAAAAGTCGAAGTGGCTGATAGAATGATAGAATTTTAGATAGAATGATAGAATGATAGAATTTTAAACATGTTTTTGTCTAAATTGGGGAGGGAGTTGTTTGTTTTCTTAGCAAACAAACAAAAAAAATGTGGTCGCAAATGTAGGCACCTACTAGGACAGAGACTGGGCTGTAGCTCAGTTCCAAATATTCTGCTAGTCTACCATTAGTGCTGATGACATCTGGTCCCAGAGACATCCCTCGGACGGCCCCATAGGAGGCCAGATCCTGCAAGCTTCCAGTGTTCCTCTGGCTGCAGAACCCCGTTCCTCTGTAATTCTGTTCTCCAGAGAAGAGCTTGGGGAGCAGTGTGGTGAGAAAACACTTCTGACCAGGAAACCCCAGACTGCAGACATGATGCCAAGCAAACATGAGAAAGCCAAACAAGTTTTAAACTATTCAGTCCCTAAGCATGTTTAATTACAAAATCACCAAAGCAAGGATCTGAAGAACCGTAGAAATATGCTCTAAAAAGAGTAGGAGGAATGTCACCTGCATGCACACTGCAGGGCAGCGTTTCTCAGCTTGTTAAATGCCCGTGGCTATTTGGGTCCCCAGAGGGTCTCGGTAGAAGGCACATTCTGATTGTTTAGGTCTGGAGTGAAGCTGGGGATTCTGCATTTCTTACAAGCTCCCTGGGGACGCATTGCTGCCGATCCAAGGTCTGCACATCGAGTAGCAAGGGTCTCGAGCTTCAAGGAGCAATGGGTATTAGAGGCACAGCTCCTGATCGGAGACTTGGGACGTGAAGAGAAACTGGGACCTCAACAAAGCTCTGTGCACATCCTTGACATCGCCAAGGGTCAAATACACTCACACACACACACACACACACACACACACACACACACGCTTAGGCTCACACACGAAGGAATCTATTCAAAACCTGCGCTACAGATTTTTCTTCATACCCTACATCACATGGGTGTTACATTCAACCTGGAAGTTTGAACATTAATTCTTGAAGTTTCTTTTTGAGTCTCAGTCACAGGATTAACCCTTAGAAGCAAACGCCTGATATCCAGGCATGTGCACCGAACCCACTCTCTTAATGCCACTAACCTCAGCAGGTGGGTATTGGCGTTTTTAATTGATATCAACATGCTACCTGGCACCCAAGTGCTCCTATAGCCTGAGCCCCCCAAATGAGTGTGATTATCTCATTCTTCATAAATCTGACAGCTGTTGACGGCCAGCAACGTGAAGTGTAGCAGACGCTATGGAAGGAAGGAGATGCAAGGACATTGAGTCCGGGCCAGGTCCCAAGACACATTTCTCTAATCACTCAATAGTTAACCGCCACCTTGAATTACCTTGGAACTTACAGGGAGGAGCTGTTCTCATTGTTCTCTGTCCTCCAATTGTATCATAGGATCTTCAAACCGAAAAGACTGCCGATGAAAATATAATTTATAAGAAAAGCCAACAGCACCTTTTCTTCGAATCCCTGCTTTGTTTAGAATTAAATTATATTGTGATTTTTCTTATCAGAGAGTTCGTTCATACTTTGAATGAAACAACACAGAACGTGTGGCCAAACAGGAGCCCTTGCCAGAAAAAGGCAGGAAAGGAGCAGACACAAACTCATGCTGAGCTTGGGGACCGCTGGGCAATCTCTTGGTGGGGGACCCAGCCCTGTGCCCGGTATCCAGGAGGACCTAGCATGGTGCCCTGCCACACCGACGTGGACTCCAATTCCGCAGTTACCGTTTATGAGCTGCCCGACCTTGGGCTGGTCATCTGACCTTGCTTAACCTCAATGTCCTCGGTGTCCTCTCTGCTTCGTTGGGCTACCAGCAAGATGGAAGAGATCTTGTGTCTAAAGGGCCAGCACATTACAAACCCCGCCACGTGGTAGCTGGACAGTGTTGCTGCCTGTGAACCTTTCTGTCCCCAAGGAGTTGTCACCTGTTTGCCACTCCACACTCTCCTCTGAAGCCTGTCTTTCTAAGATAAGGGAAGGGGCTCACCACCCCCTCTTCCTGACTCTTTCACCCTTCTTTTTCACCCAGGTGAGAATCCATTTCTGTACCCGACATTGCATCAATATCATTATTGTAACCCTTTTTCCTTTCGTGCTCCTTTGGTATCCTCACTAAGAAATTTTTGCCTTTGCCAATATTGTGAAGATATTCTATGTCGTCCTCTGAAAGTGGAATCGTTTTATCCTTCACGTTTAAATCTGCCATGTGTCTGGAACTGATTTTCAATAACATTATTTTAAATATTAATTTTGAATTTAAATATAATTTGAATATTACTCTGCTTGTACTTGTCATCATTTTTTTCTCTTTTGTTTTTAAATAAGAAACCAGAAGCTTGGAAAGTACTCCTTTTCTGGGTGGGGTAAAAAAAATTGTAACTGCTAAAATTATAATATTGTTCTATTTTTTTAATGTCAATAGTGTCCTATTTTAAATTTAGGAGAGCCAAAATATCAGAAAACAATTTTTCCATTTTATGAGGCGAAATAAAAAACAATGTGCCGTAAGTATCGATTTACATACAGAGGGGATGTTCATATGAAATGTATGGGTCTTGGTGACTACTTAAGACACAGACTGTTTTAAGGAAGAAGTCATTCATTTGACAACATATTATTGATATTTATATTAAAAACATACATTTGCGGGGCGCCTGGGTGGCTCAGTCAGTTAGGCGTCCGACTTCAGCTCAGGTCATGATCTCAGTCTGTGAGTTTGAGCCCCGCATCGGGCTCTGTGCTGACAGCTCAGAGCCCGGAGCCTGCTTCAGATTCTGTGTCTCCCTCTCTCTCTGCCCCTCCCCTGCTCATGCTCTGTCTCTCTCTGTCTCAAAAATAAATAAAAACATTTAAAAAAATTTTTTTTAAATATACTTTCGCAATGAATATATTTATATAAAACATGTATACTTGCTAGCTAGGTTATGTTCATGATATTTATTTGTACATATTCATGAGTATATATTATATTAAATGCATTTGCATGGACGTGCCTGTGAATGTATATGATTTGCTTGGGTGATGCTGGGGACATTCCAAAAGCACCTGACCTAGCCCCAAAATGAAGACTTTGGAGGCTTGGTTAAACGATATCATTCTTGTGCAGGATCAAACTTCACTCTTTGCTTCTGAGCACTTTCATTATTTCAAAGCAGTGTCTTTTAGATCATGGGACTCCATGTGCCCCAGAAAAGAAGTTCAGTCTCCCTCTGGTATGAAAGACCCTGACATTTACAGTGTAGCCGTTCCGTTTACAGTGCAGCATCCTGAGTCAGAACTGGAACAGCAGAGACTGATTTAGGTAGATGTGGTAAAGCGCGATTTCTCCCACTGGGAACTGACTTCAGAGGCTGGGTTGCTCAGGTGGCCAAGCCACTGAGCAGGGGAAGCAGTTTATTTTATCCTCCCTCTGAATATGAAGATGTATGGAATCGTTAAGTAACCTGATAGCCTCGGGTGAAAAAACAAAATTATACGCTGTTCTATTCATAGCACCACAAATCAGTTTTTATTCCAAGCTGTAAATGTTACCATCGGCGGTGCTGGCAGGTTCGCATTAACACAAAAAAACGTGCTGCCCGAGTGAAGGGTCAGGCTGAGGTTATCAGGGTTTCCGTGTTATAAAAATTGGGGCAGGCTGAGAGGCAAGCAGTAATGAACTGAACATGGCTTCTGGCTGCATCTGGATTCTGGCTTGCTTGAAACAGCTGTCAGGCTCTTCTGAAACCTTTTAGTTGGTCTACATTCCCACCCGGGTGCAAAGACTAACTTGATTCCGTATCCACATGGCCTGTGGGCATCTGAGAGGACCCAAACTTCCCGCTGTATCACTTTAACCAAAGTTCCTGGGTAAGACTCGTGACCCAAGACACGGTCCCGCACATTGGTCTTGAACATGATTTTTGAACTGGACAACTTTTTTCAGAACCAAAATTACTCATGACTGTATCAGGCACGTAGGCATGTCAGCCCGGGACACAGGCTGCAAAAGCCGTGCCCGCGGGGGAGCTACGAAGTGCCATACGGCTCTACTGTCCAGGCCTGTGTTGACGACATCTACCCAATACCCGGCTTCTGTTTGCTTACAGTGGGTTCTAGTCCCTTCTGCCTCATAATAACTTACTTGTATGACTTGCTCCTTTTAACTCCGAGGCAGGAAAAATAAAACTCTGACCTCAGCTCAAGGGAGACGCTCACCTTCTGGGCACCTGCTACCCACTGGCCATTCCTGGTTGCCAACGGTAAATTGGAAGGGAGGAGAGTTGGCCCGTGGGCCCTCCCACATGGTGTCGCAGACACCCAAAATCGCCGTCTGTTGCCGGGTTTTAGCAGGTGTGGTCTAATCCACAGCCAGCCGTAAGAGTAGGGTCAACCCCCAACAGGACAGAAGAGCGCAGGAGAAGCCTCTCTTATCCTTGACTGGTTTCTTGAAATTAAATAGAGGATGTAGTGAAATCGACCAGCCCCACCTGCTCTTCACGTTGGGTGGCCATGGGAAGACCCCACCCCGCCCTGCGGGACTTTCATAGCCTCCAGGACCCCATTGCTTTGCTCATCAAAGAAGACACCAGCATCTCTTTCCCTTCTCTGATGGGACCCCTCACAGCATGAAATGCCCCAGGTCAAACTCTAGGAGTCTAAAACTGTAAAAGCAGCCTTTGCAAACTCAGTTGGCCCCGTTGTTTTCTGTCTGGCTTGACAAAGAGATGGCTAATTCTCAGTGTTGTTCCGCGACCTGCCCAGGTCAAAACTCCACGCAAAGAACGTGGCGACTGCCATAATGACTGATGCTGTGGCCCAAACCCTTCCAGTTCTGATAGAGGATTTGATCCGATGGCAAGAAGACCTTGGAAATGAGACCACGGAAGACGTGGGTACCACGTGCTCAGCTACCAGAGCAGCTTCCCCCTTCCTGGCTTAAGCGATACAAAGGCATAAGCCCAGGTCACCACCACAAAGGACGCAGGTGTGAAAGCCCAGAAGGGACAGAGGGTCACGTTCCACAGCCACGCTGCTTCTCACGACCAGGCTGCCTGGAGGCAGAGCGGCTGGCTGGCTCCCTCGCCCGTCTCTCCGGCCCTCTGCTAAGTCACAACCTACTTCAACCTGGACAACGAAAGGAGACACGCCGGCAGACCACTTTCCAGACTTCGATCCTCTGAGGTGTAATGGTGGTCACGCTGGCTTTATTGCTCTTGGCAAAAGCTTGTCCTCCCCGCAGAATCGCCGAAATACTAGGTTGTATCAACTGCCACTGAAAACACAACCCGTTCTGTGGCAGACACAAAGGAAGTAAAAATCGCTGACACCCTGTTTTGCAAGGACAAATTAATTTGCCCCAGAAACGAAGCGTGTGCCACCGATCTCATTAAAAGTACGGTGAGATTATCAGGAAAAAATTAAGACAAGCTGTGGGTTATCAGCTACATCACTTCAGCTCACAAAGGCAAGTCCTGGTTGTCAGTTTGCTGCTGGGGGCAAGGACAGGCGTTAACAAAGAAAGTCACATTCAATTAGAAACCATCACCGGGGCTGGCATTTGCGGTTATTCTGCACGGATCAGCTTGAAGCACAGCCACATTGCTTCTTTTTGGCTTGAACTTGAAAGCAAGGGCACTTTTGGAAGCAAGTCCTCTCTCTCTAACACGTTGATGAGAGAGAGAGAGCAGTTTGCCTGGAAAGTTTGGAAACTGAGGCTCCGTGGTACTGAGCATGCTCAGGATACACGGGATTGAATTAACTATTTCTCCGGTGCTTCGGAAACACTCGATTACTGAAGATGGGCCGGTTGGATCTGCAAGGTGCCAGTGATGTTCCTGCTGTTCCTGAGACCAGGTCCTGTCAGAACCTTGCCCCCGGCCCCACTGCCCCCAGGCGACGAGCCCACGGTCTCCAAGCATGGCTGTTAGGCAGTGCAGGTCCCGCGCAGACACTCATCCAAGGCCTAGGATGCTCCCTGACAACCGCCACACTGAAGGTCCCCACAGGCCTCCTGAAACATCCATTTAACAAACCCTTATTGAGCAGTAGCTATGGGCAGCCCTTGAGGCGCTGGGATTAAGTAGTGAGCGAGAACACCAGAGAAAGAGAAATCATTTCGGTGGTTTCATTGCTAAACCAATTTCATTGGTTTTCAACGTTTACAGATGGGTCATTTGGGCTGTGGGTCATCTCTGAGCGAAGTCCACCCAACGCTGTTCAGGAATGGCTCATGTCCCAGCTCTCCCGCACAAGCACCTGTTGTAAATGCTCCTTTGCTCCCCTTAGGCCCACCCAGACTCAGACACGTACATCGACACCAGGAGAAGGCCATTACCACACTGTCGGCACCAGCCTCAGGACCTTTGCACATGCTGCTTTCTGCCTAGATTTCTCTTCTTCCTGGTATCTATGTCCTTTTCTTACTTCCTTCAAGTTTTACTCAAAAGTTACCTTGTCCTGGGAGGGGCCCTCCTTTTAAAAGTATACCGCTCCCCAGGGACTCTTGGGTGGCTCAGTCGGATGAGCATCCGACTTCGGCTCAGGTCATCATCTTGCGGTTCACGAGTTTGAGCCCCGCGTCGGGCTCTGTGCTGACAGCTTAGAACCTGGAGCCTGCTTCAGATTCTGTGTCTCCCCCTCTCTCTCTGCCCCTCTCCCACTTGCTCTGTCTCTCTCTCTCTCTCTCTCTCTCTCTCTCTAAAAATAAATTCAAACATTTTTAAAAATTTTTTTAAAAGTATACTGTCCCCCGATTTTACTTCCTCACCCCTTCCCTGCTTTGCTCTTTCATCATTGGTCCTTTTCATTGTCTACACTCCATATTTTATGTATCTTGTTTGTTCCCTAGACTCAACTCCATGAGGACAGGGACCTTGGTCTGTGCCTGGAAAAGTTGTTTGTACACTGTAGCTGTTCAATGGCTACTGAGGGAATGCATGCACGATTGAATGAAAGCCTTCAGTATTTCCAGTGATTTTCAGCGTGGCCTCCCCTCTTTCAATGCACCCAGGTGAAGCTTCTTACTACTATCGTACACGTCCATTCTGTTTCCTGTTCATTCTTATAAAACAACAGAAGCAAAATGCAAGAGGCTGTTCAAAGAATTGCACCAACCTGACTCAGAGGACGTTGCTGAAACTGGACTTTGGTGGCCTAGGGGCAGCAGTGTCATGAAAGGCTTCCCAACCTGCTCATGAAGGAACTAATTTAGTCCCTGTTATAGGCCCCGGTATATTAATGGCCAAGGTGGTTCAAGGGTATTTACTTGAAAAGATATATATTTTAGGGGCGCCTGGGTGGCTCAGTCGGTTGAGCGTCCGGCTTCAGCTCAGGTCATGATCTCACAGCTCGTGGGTTCGAGCCCCGCGTCGGGCTCTGTGCTAATGGCTCAGAGCCTGGAGCCTGCTTCGGATTCTGCGTCTCCCTCTCTGTCTGCTCCTCCCCCGCTCATGCTCTGTCTCTCTCTCTTTCAACAATAAATAAAAACACTAAAAAAGGGTTTTTTTTTAAATGAAAATATATATATTTTAAAGGCATATATGAAACTCTAGGAGGGCTGCATCTGACTTAGCCTGGGTTAGAGTTGGCTTATTGGCTCATCTCTCCTGCTGGACCTTTCTGTTCTGCGGGGACAGGAATGGGAGACATAACTTATCACATCGTATCCCTCATAGCATTTTGGATACAAGTTTGCCACAGCAAATGTGAAAAAGAAAAAAGAGACGGGTGGTTGAAACGAGTTGACTATGGAATGTTCTTCTTTATCCGTTCTGGGTTGCAAATCCCGGGATCCACAACAACACTTCTATGCGGTCACACCCAGTTTCTCACAGTGGTTCGAGAAGAAGCAAGAACAATTCTCTTGCACTGAAAGCAACTGGTCCGAGCCCCAAGAGGCTGAGATTCCCACCGGGGACTTGTGCAGTCAAGGAGAGAGGCATAGACAGCAATTCCATGCACACAGAGAGGCCTGTTCGGGTGGCTTCCAAGAACCAAGCTTCCAGAAGCTCTTGGGGATCTTTTGTGGATATCCACTGTCAAAGCCCTACTCGCAGAGGGAGAATAAACCCTTCATCTCAAAGACATGTACTTCAGAGAGCAGATGATCCTCGAAGGGGATGGAGTGGTTACACCCCCAAGGAATTGGGACGGAGCAGAGTTATGGGACGATGCCTGTCCCTGAGTGTCCTTCAAAAGCGAGCTCTTAAACCAAACGGGATCACTTTGGACAGAGACCCAGTAGTGCATCACTGCAGACTGGGACTCTGGGTTGGTGGGCGTCCGGGGGGCAAGCCGGACAATTTTTACAACAGATAGAGTTAGAGACATATATACCTCTAGTTGAAAGAAACACATTAATAGCTGGTATGAGGGAGGGTATATTTTCTCGTTCATTCTAGAGAACGCGTCCCCTGGGAACGGGGGCAAGGCTGGGCTGGGCTGGAGCTGACAATGAGTGAGTGGTGTTTACAGCGCTGTGGGGCTGGGACCCGAACACTCTCTGATTGTGATTCATAGAGCAGCTTTTTACCTTTTTACTTGGCATCTCTGACAAGCTCGCTAAACCTCATTCTGGCTTACGCTCCGGGAAAACCACAGTGGTGAATATCCATCGTCCGGAACTTTGCTTCGGACTCAGCCTTCCCTTGCAAGGCTGTGCCCAGAGGTGGATTAACCTCTGTTGATGGAGGTTGTGGCCCAGAGCACGATGCTCTGTTACGGCCACAACTCCATAGGTGTGCTGTGTTTTTCTCAGCATACCCATTTTAGGCTTGTGCGGTATTAAACTTTTCTGCCAGTAAGTAGAAAAGGCAATTTTGGTAAAAACTGAGAAACAACTTGCAGGCGAGAGCAGATATTTCAGAAATGACTCAGAATCGTGTTTTGCTAGAAGAATGCCTAATGAAATGCAGAGCATATATTCATGAAACTGATAACACGCCCTCGGAAAGAAAATGACTCTTGGTAGACATTTGAACTTGAGCAAAACACTCATGTCATTGATGATGATAGAATGGATTGGCTCCTACTCTGGCCGCAACCTTTAGCTTTAACGTAACTACAGAAGGAAAAGAGTATTCTCTGGGAGCTATGAAGGAGCATATCTTTTTGATCATCTGAAACGGTTCATTCACCTCTGAAACTGAACTGTAAACCTTAGTGAAGAAGGTTCTCAGACAGATCTGACCCAGTAAGCTGAGCCAACTCCCCAGGGTGGCATTTTCCACACCCACAACCTGAAATTCAGGGACCCACGTAAAGACAGCTTTTACAGCATCCCCCAAGACCCTTAGGGAATCGTGTAAATAACATCCCAGAGCCAATTGCCCAGGAAAGACCAAACTATTCCACTTGAGCATGATGACAAGAAGCTTTCTACTTTCTCACTGTTATAAATGTATCAAGTCAGAGCGTATTTGAGATTCGTATCACCTACACAGGGCATTTCTGTAGACAGCCAACTCCTATTTGGGACCTAGTCAGCTAACACTATCTGGATGTCAGATGCATCTCAAGTTCTGCCGAGTCTTTCTCTTCATTTCAAAGAGATAGTGTTGGCAGACCCTTGACCTTCAACTTGCTGCTCCGTCTGACAACGGCTGTTTTTGGTCCTTCTGCCGTGAAGAGAGATGGTTCACACATAAGAGGGTCAGATGGACAGAAATCGAGAAAGAGGGCAGGTGCATTTATAAAGCCCTGTCCAGGGCTCTGGATCAACTCCTCCCAGAATCCAGAGGCTTGATGCCTAAGTGGCTCATTCTCACACAGCACCTCTTACTTCTCCAAGAGCAGCTTCCGGAAGGATCAGAGTCAGGCTGCAAAGGAGGCTTTAAAGGACAGAAAGAGTCATTCAAAACCAAAAGTAATAAGAAGAGTGTGCCTGCTGGAAATTTATTTTTCCAACCTCATGAATTTTTCTCAAAATCATTCCTTAAAAGTATAATCATTGTGGTTATGTTTAAGAAAAACAAGAGTTCATATGTTTTAGAGATGCCCACTGAGATACTTACAGGCAAAACGATACAATATTTGGGATTTGCTTCGAAAAATCCAGACGGTGGCCAAATGGGGTTTTTGATGAAACAAAATGGACTCTTAAGTTGGTAACTGTTGAAGGCAGGTAATGGATATATGGGGGTTCATTATAATATTCCCTTATGTATATATTTGAGATTTTCTATAACACAAAGTTAAAAATTCAATATTATGACAGATAAGGAATGTCTTTCTTAGCAACAATTATTTAGTTTGAGGCTCGGTTTCCTTCAACTCTTTAAATATGTTTGCCTGTATCTTCATTGCACAGTGTTTGTCTTGCAAGAAAGAAACCCCAGTGTTACAGCTCTCTCTTCTCTCCACCTCTTCCCACCTCCTCTCTTCTCTCCTCCCCTCTCCACTTGGCTCTGCTTTCTTCCCCGGGAATCCGGGTGATGGGGCGGTGAGTACAAGGCCTCACATTGAGCAGACACACTCCCAAAATCCTGTGACTTGGCCTTCCCACCCAAACTGCTATTCACTGAGCACGGATAGATACACTGTTACATGGAGCAGACTGGCCTCCACCTTAGAAAACACCCTTTAAAGAAACAATCACAAAGCTTGACTACTGACAATGAACAAAGTATTTATTTTCAAATTCTTGGATGAGAAAAAATAGACCAACACACCCTGCTAGGGAGAGACACAGAGGGAAACCACCTATCTCTGCCCCTGGCCCATTGGGACTGTCCCTCCTTCCTTAAGGTCAGGACTGGCCGAGTCTGGACACGGTAGATGGCCTAACTGTAAACAGAGCTGAACTGAACTCCTGTCACTTATGCAGACCTGCATGGGCTCTCTGTGGGACCTTCGCATCCCCCACTGAATCCTTTCCAGACTCAAAAGGCAGTTCCCTAAAACAAATCAGCACAACTGAAAGGAATCTATCAACTGAATCGAGAACTCTAAAGAATGAAATGTTCCTAAAGGAGCAAACTCTCTAGAAAGAAGTTGGTGGCATCTCCCGGGGACCAGGATGGGTGTCACATTAAACATTTATTCCAACTATCATAGCCTGGTAGGTAGGTGGGAAACTTTTCCAAAAGCCAGAAAGAATGTTTGCTGGGTCAATGTAACAGAAGGGAAGGGTAGCTGTAATACGGAAACGAGGAAGGAAGGCTAATGACCGGCTGATGTGAAAGTGAGCTTGGCCAGAGGCCCTGCAGAAAAAGTCTCAGTGTGGTACCCCACCTGTCGAGTACTTTATTCACTGTGCCCACTGCTCCGTTCCAAAAAAACTGTGAAATCCACTTTGCGAAAAGAACTACATTTTGAACGCCTGGGTGGAATTTTATTTAAAGGAAGTCTGCTGCAAGTTATCTTAGAGAACTCTGAGGTTATCTGTGGGACCTCAGGCAAGTTACCCAACTCGTATCAGTTTCTCCATGTATAAAACAGGAATGATAATAATGCCTACTTCATTGGGTTACTGTAAGGATTAAATGATTAGCACATTATTTGAAGGGCTGAGAACAGTGCCTGGGATCCAGTCGGTGGTCAGCAAAGCATAATGACTCTATTGTCGTTTGGCATTTCAAGGGTCAATATGTTGAGTTTTCAAATATGAAGAAAATTCACAAAGTTCTATGTGTTCATTCCCAAAAGTACATATGAAATATACACAAGCATGTGCGTTATATAAGGTGCCTATGCTGTGTGTTATAACCCCATGGCAACATTTATGGGCGTTCTTCCTGTGGACATATGAGCACAGAATGTCATCCTCTGTCCCTAACTGCTTCATTCTGCCTCCTGAATAAATGTTCTGGCTCCAGCTCATCTTGTACAAACCGCCAATAACCTCCTAAAAGATCAGCTCCTTCTCACCTTCTGCTCAAACACCTTCAGTGACTCCCCTTTGTCTACCAAAACCCCAAGCTCCTTGGTGGCATTGGGGGCAGTCCAGAATCTGACCCAAAGTCCCCCAAAAGCCCTCTGGAAGCCCCTATCCCTGTGGCCTTAAAATCTAATGGAACAACACGACTTGCTCAGAAGTCTTCACCTCCCTTTCTGCTTTGAAGCCTCTGCGTAGAATCCCAGTTAGTCCTCTGGCTTCAGCTCCAAGGCCAGCCTGTCCAGCTTACTCAGCCTGACAGAAGGAGCATCTTCCTTGCCAGTGTCCCCTCACCCTCAGTGTGTGCTGACCCAGGTAGGGCCCCTACTCCATGGGCGTTAGACCACAGTGGGGGTACAGCTATTACCTGCCTCACTAGAGCTGTTAGTCCCTGGAGGATAAGGGTCTTGGCTCATTTTCCTGCTTTCTCCACTGAACCGCCATGATGTTTTGCACATGCTAAATGCTGTAAGGACATTCTTGGAACGCAGTAATGAATGAAGGGGCAAGACACAAGATTTCACCCACGGGCATTCTTTGCTCTAGATTTAGCTGTTACTGGGCCCTGGGTCTTGGAGAGAAACAGTGCTGTCCTGCTCGATTCCTTTGAATCCTTCTGACTCCGTGAAGGAGAAAGAGTGACTATTTAAATGGTCCAACTTCTTGCTGAACTTCCTTTTCCACAGAGAGGACAAGCCTGAGGCTGGCCCCCCACGGGTAAGAGAATCAACAGCATCACTTTGTTACCGCGGGGTCTTTGTCTATCAGTGTAAGGTTGATCACATGCTTCGATCTAATATTGCTGACGAACGGCAAGTAATTCTGGCTTTTCCTGTCTGGCGGCAGTGGAGAGCGGGCACTCTAGGCCAAGTTATCTAAGCACAACGAGTGACTCATCATGAAGACAGCAAACAAGTGAGCAGAATGCCAGTGCATGTGAGGCGAGCGCCGCGAGCGTATTATGTGATGTTGGAGAGATGTGGGTTTGGGTTGGCACACCCTTCTCACCTTGCCAAACGGACAAGGCAGCCATTTTCCCCACTGAGGGTCTGTGTCCTTCCGCCCCCGCCCCCTGCCTGGCACCTGCTCCCCCGCCCCCCGCCCCCCGCCTGCTCCCCAGAGCAATTATCAAGAGTATCAACAAGGGTGCCAAGGCCTGCCTCTCCCCTACTCTGCAAGCCCTCCAAGTCTGGAGCCAGCACATATTTTCAGGCCCGCACGATGCCCGCCTCCTGCAAATCACCCAGTGGGCATTTGAAGTGGACAACACCCGCTAGAAACCAGCTGGCCAAATGCTAGCAATGGGGGTCACATTTTCCAAATCATTCCCACCAGCTCTTTATTCAATAGTTACCTTACCCAGTGCTTTCCTCAGGGCGGGTGCTCAATAAATTATTTCTGGATGAATAAAATGCCTCCATTTACTCTCAGGTGTTTCCTTTCAATTTTCAGCAAGTCTTGTAAGCTGAGAGCTTCTCTCCTGACTTTGGGGTGGTCCAAAACCCGAATCGATCGTTTCGGGTTTTCTGCCGGTCTCGCCCAGGCTGTGCTAGCCCACAGGGCGTCTTGGTGCAAAGTGGGAGCACAGCGCCCCTGTGTTGGGGACCAGAGGCCCGCTCGAGGGGCACGGGGGGGTGAGGTGACCAGCAGCTGGGTTTGGCCGTAGTGCCTCCACTGGGCACCCTCAGGCACAGTGTTGCAGGGGCCAGTCTGGACTGGAAAGGACCTCTCCTGATCAAGGCCATACGTTTCCCTTCTGGCAGTTGCCTTTCGCCCCCAGATCAAGGTCATGTATGGAGCCCCGTTGGCTTTCACAGGCCAGAGAGAATCTGTCATCAGCCTCGTGTCCTGTCAGCAGCCCTTGCCCCCGTGTCAAATGCCATCAGGGCTCACAGGTGGATGGCTGTCCAGAGGGGGCTCCCTGATGAGGCCTCGCTCTGGTTAAGCCCCATGCGCACTCCTTAGGGAACTGAAGGTGCCCTACATCTTCCTCTTTCCTTTCTCTTTTTTTATAACTTTTTTTTTTTTTTACTTTAAATGGATTTTATTAATAGAGTTGTTTTTTGAGTTGTTTTAGGTTTAGTAGAACAATTAAGCAGAAGTACAAAGAAGTCCCATGTGCTCCCTGCCCGCCCCCCACTCCAGTAACCCGGATCATGAACAGCGCCCCTGAACTAAAGTCCACAGTTCATATCAGGGCTCACTCTTTGTGTTGTACTTTCTAGAGGTTTTGAACAAACGTACGATGACAGTATCCATCAGACAGAATCGTTTCACTGCCCTAAAAATCCTTTGTGTGTCTTTTCCTTTAAAAAAATCTGCTTCATGGGGCGCCTGGGTGGCTCAGTCGGTTAAGCGTCCGACTTCGGCTCAGGTCACGATCTCGCGGTTCGTGAGTTCGAGCCCCGCGTCGGGCTCTGTGCTGACGGCTCAGAGCCTGGAGCTTGTTTCAGATTCTGTGTCCCCCTCTCTCCCTGACCCTCCCCTGTTTATGCTCTGTCTCTCTCTGTCTCAAAAATAAATAAACATTAAAAAACATTTTTAAAAAGTCTGCTTCCGCTCAAAGGCCAGCCGACCTGCCTCATGGGTGGCCACATCCCTGGGGGAGTCTTCCCTGTTCACCAGCCGTAGGTGTCCTTGCTCACTTGTGGGTGGTGGGGGGTTGGGGTGGGAGGGGGGGTGGAAGGGGGCTCTCCTGAGAGGAAGGGTGTGAAACTGCTTTTGTCACTGAGAAAGAGCAGCAAAGTGAATTCTCTTCTTAAATCACTGGTGACGATTCTTCCTGAAGCTGTTGGGAACACCTTGCTTTTGTGGTCATGACCTGTGGACACTGTGTGGACCCAGCACGGCAAAGACCGAGGCTCCCTCGTGGGACGTGTGCTGCAGGTGTGGACCGCACACCTCTTTCTGCTGCATCCCAGCACCTAGGATAGGGCTTGGCACACACATGCCCAACCGTGAGGCGAAGATGTTCCCTATAAGCTTACTTTCTTACCCACACTACACCTACCTTTCAAGAAGATCTGGAGTCTGCGTGGCCTGGCCTGGGAGTCGCTGGCTGCCGGAGTTAGAGGACCCCTCTGGGAAGCAGACCCACAGCCAAGTTATTTGCCTGAGCTGCCCGTGTCCGAGGACCCGGACTTTAGCTGCACCTCTTCTGTACAGGGGGAGCCGATGCAGGGAGGGGCCTGACCTGGATGGCTGTGACATGTGGTCCGTGTTCCATGGGCTCTGTGAGCCCAGAGTCTGGTGCCTACATCTCAGCCTCGGGAACAGAAGGAGGGCTCTCCAGGGAGTGGCGTGGGAATGGGCCTCAAGGGGTGGCCGAGCGGGGTCAGTGGATTTGGGGGATGGGTATAGGGAAGAAGGCTGGTAAATATGAACTTCTCTGCCTGAAACATCAAAAAGTATGAGTAAGTATTCTCCAGGTTAAGTGTCTCTGCACAGAATCAAACATCTGCTTTCCCCTTTCCTCGGAAATCCCATCCAGAGGCTAGAGCTGGCCTGTTCCCGGAGGTGGGGTGAGATCTGTTCTGGTTTCCACTTCCTGGGTGTCCCGGCAGCCTCTGCCGCTCTGTCCACACCTCCGCACGTCACAGACCCAAGATGGCCTCCAAAGGGAAATTAGAAACACAAGCCTTTTTCCTATACAACCAAACTCAAAGGATTTGAAGAATGGTGAAAACAACCACATCAAGAGACCCAGAACATAAAGGATGAAGCACACCACCTCCCATGAGCCACCAGTGCCTGCCCAAGTCCCGCTGCTACAGCAGCACCACGCCTGGGGCGGAGTGGACCACGGCAGAGAGGGGGCTCCTGGGGGGGCATGCCCACCCTGATGAAGCCTGAGCCGGCCGAAGAAGCCGCCAGAAACTCCCCTACACTTAGAGAGAGAACTAGGGAATTTTTCTCCAGCTCCAATCTTAGCAGACTCCAAGGGACGTGAATGGAAAGGGGCCCAATACAAAGTATGACATCAAATCCACCCACCTCTTGAATTCCTCTGTGGAGACAGTTGCCAAGAAGAGGGGGGTTAGCAGGCAGGCCTGGAGCCGCATTGCTGGGTGGGCGTCCCGGCTTGGCTGCTTATTAGCCGTGCAACTCCAGACAGGCTAATGCTCCACTCGTGCCTTTACCTGTCAAATGGGGGTGAGAATAATATAACCACTGACCATACGGGGTGTAGTAAGAAGAAATGAGCGAATATGCGCCTGGCCTTTAGAACAACGACCGGCAAGCGATAAATGATCAAAAATGCTACTATTCTTATCAGCACAAAGGACTTGAAGGCAAACCTTTATTTGTGCGTCTGTTTATTTCCTCAGAAGATGAGATAGCTCTTTTCTCTCTGATTCATGCGCAGTAACAAAAGCTACCTGGCATCTTGGGGTTTGTATTAATAAATGCGCACAGGGGCGCCTGGGTGACTCAGTCGGTTAAGCGGCCGACTTCGGCCCAGGTCACGATCTCGCGGTCCGTGAGTTCGAGCCCCGCGTCGGGCTCTGTGCTGACAGCTCGGAGCCTGGAGCCTGTTTCCGATTCTGTGTCTCCCTCTCTCTGACCCTCCCCCGTTCATGTTCTGTCTCTCTCTGTCTCAAAAATAAATAAACGTTAAAAAAATTTTTTTAAAATAAATGCACACAGCTCACTCTCTGACGGACACCATTCTCGCTTGGTTCCCTGTGACTGCTGAGCATCCTCCCCAGTTGCCAGACGCAAGCTCCCTCATCCTCACCAAACTCCAGGAAAAGGGAATTACGACGTACAAAGCAGGAACATCGGGAAACGTTCATCGTCTCATTAGGCTGTTTTTCCCTTTGACCACATCAAGCACCTAAGTTTTAATAACAAGGCGTTAAGAAGATAACGTAGTAGGATGCTATCAATTCTATTGACACAACGCAGCAAATACTTTCGGATAAAAATGTTTAAGAATACAATACACGTGTGAGGACATAGGGTAGATTGGTCTCAGAATGAGCATCCCTTCCTTATTCAGAATTGGCATCCTCGGTGCACATTTCTGTGCTTCCTCACCTTTGCCCACACCTAAGACACCCTTTCACTGTCCACCGATGAACAAATCGGAATTCTTTGCAGACATGGTTTTTGAGGTATCCCTACCGCTCATTGGAAAATCATGGAGGTAATTAAGCTAAAAGCATCAGCAGGAACAGCAGCAGAAACACCGACTTGCATCTCAGGATTGAGGTGTGCTCCAACCCACTAGGGCCAAGAGGGTAAACATCGCTCAGCCTTCTTATTTATAGGAGCCAGGAAACGTAGTATACAACGGTCTTGCTTTTCCTTGATTCTCTGGACCTGTCTTCCCGGTTATACTGGATTTTGCCGCATAAGTGTGTCTGCTACGCGTTCCTTTATGCACGTGTTTTACTTCTTCAAGCAGCTGGCAGGCAGCTCTTCTGTCCCACCCTCTCTGGGCTCTCACGGAGCCATACCCATAGTAAGTCCTTGGTAAAGGCCGAATGGAGATCAAGTGGATGCTGAACAGGGATCTGCAGGCTGGAAGTCGGAGGCCATTCTTTGAGGCGTGTTGAGTTCCAGCATCGCGGGCAGTAACTAAGCAGAGGACAGACGGATCAGATTTTCATTAGTTCAGGGGTGGGCTAAGGAAGGGGAGAACAGGATCCTGCGTCCATAAAGACAGACACTTGCACGGACCAAGAGGCTTGTTCCACACAACTTCAGTCTTACTCATTGCGCCAACGCCAGCCATTACCAGGGCTGACAGGGACAATGCTTGGAAGAGAATTGCAGGTCAAAACTGACATTTTTAGAGGTCATAAGGACATAGGTCTGGTTGAGAAAGGACACGCATTATTCTAGATTTTAAAAGGTTCCCTTAGTCAAGACCCAGGCCTGGCCGACCTGACCATGAAGTTTGCTACAAGCCTGAATGAAGAGAAGTTGGAAGCCTTCGGTAGAAGTCTAGCCTGGTCTGGCAGGAAGGGGATGTAGGCCCTTTTCCAGTGGACAGATGCAGGGAGAAGAGGAGGGGTATCCTGGCCCTGGTGTGTCCTCTGTGAGGGGAAACAGGTATAGCTATGAGTTGACCCTTAAAAGGCCTGAGGACAGGCTGAGATTGAGAGAATCTGCAAGGTCAGAGAGATGTGAACCATGGGAATCCCAAAGGACCTGGAGGGCCAGCCAGGGCCAGTGGTGCCCAGATGCTCAAAGGGTAGACCAGGCAAGCCCCAGCCCAACCAACACCTGCCATGTCCCAAAGAGTAGAGGAGTTCAGGGGCCTCACCTCACACCATGAGAATCCATAAGCTTCTCCCTCTTCTGGCTGCCAACCTGGGACAGAGACTCTAGAACAAACACCTTTTGAGAAGGAAATGTGTATCTTGGTGTTATTGGGTATATACCCAAAAGACAGTGAGTTAAACCAAAAGAGTCCACAGGCTGCCTGGGTGGCTCAGTCACTTGAGCATCCAATTCTGGATTTTGGCCTCAGGTCATGGTCCCAGGGTCATGGGATTGAGCCCTGTATCAGGTGCAGCTCTGAATGTGGAGCCTGCTTGGGATTCTCTCTCTCTCCCACTGCCCCTCTCCCCACCCCCTTTCTCTAAAATAAAAAAATAGGGGCGCCTGGGTGGCGCAGTCGGTTAAGCGTCCGACTTCAGCCAGGTCACGATCTCGCGGTCCGGGAGTTCGAGCCCCACGTCGGGCTCTGGGCTGATGGCTCAGAGCCTGGAGCCTGTTTCCGATTCTGTGTCTCCCTCTCTCTCTGCCCCTCCCCCGTTCATGCTCTGTCTCCCTCTGTCTCAAAAAAAATAAATAAAAGTAAAAAAAAAAAAAAAAAAAAAAATTCCACAAATCTACAGACCCTTAGAAATGATAACATTTGGTGAAGATATAAAATATATATATATGTCGAAGAACTAGGAAACATAATTAAAGTGACACCATTTACAAGTATCAGAGAATATCGATTCCCTGAGAATATATCTAGCAATAGATGAAAGGTCTCCATGAGGAAAACTTTCAGGCTTTATCAAGACATATTAAAGAAGACCTCAATAAATGGGGAGATATTTATAGATAATATGATTTGATATTTTAACAGAATCTATGCGTTCAGTGTAATTCCTACCAAATTCCCATTATGTTCTCTTTTTGACAGAACCTGGAAAGATGATTCTAAACTCATTTGAAAGCGTAAAGGACCAAAATAGCCAGACCTTTCTGTAAAGGAACCAAGGGATATGTACCTCATGGGACATCTGGACTTTTATGAGGCTGGACAGAAAAACCCGTCAAGGGTATGAATGAGATCCCAGAAAAAGACTCGTGTGTATAAAGAATTTTGGTCTGTGACAGATGATAAAGAAGGTCAGCAAGGGGAGGACAGTAATCAATAAAGGGAGCTGGAAAAAATAGATATCTATGTGTGAAACAGAACTTGGCTATCTCCCTCAAACCATATCTGGAAAATAACCCCAGAGAGATTCAGAAATGAAATGTCAAAAACAAATTTTAAAATTCATAGTGGATAATACAGGTGGCTACCTTTTATACCTTCCGGTACCTAAAGATTTTCTTAGGTGAGCACATAAAGTTGACTCTAAAAAGATAAATTTAACTATATCAAAACCAAGAACTTTTATTCACCAAGAGGTACCTTTAAAAGTGAAAGCTTCATTTGCAACAATGTGGATGGAGCTAGAGAGTATAATGCTAAGTGAAATAAATCAGTCAGAGAAAGACAAATACCATGTGATTTCACTCATATGTGGAATTTAAGAAACAAAACAAATGAGCAAAGGGGAAAAAAAAAAAAGAGAGAGGCAAACCAAGAAAGACTCTTAACTATAGAGAACAAACTGATGGTTTCCAGAGGGGAGGTGGGTGGGGGGATGGGGGAAAAGGTGATGGGGCTCAAGGAATGTACTTGCCATGATGAGCACAGGGTGACGTATGGAAGTGTTGAATCACTAAATTGTACACCTGAAACGAATATTACACTGCATGTTAACTAACTGGAATTTAAATAAAAACTTTAAAACAATTAAAAGTGAAAGCCCAGGCTAAAAACTGGAACAAGATATTCATAGTATCTACCACAAAGATTTACTATCCATAATATACGTAAAAGTGCTACAAATCAATTTATGAAAAGAAAGCAGAAACAACCCCAGAGAATCATGGGGAAAAGACACCAAGAGGTATTTCGCAAAAGAGGAAACACATCTGCCCAATAAATTTATGAAGACATGAAGACAAACACAAGTCAAGATCACAATAACATTTTGTACCCATCCAATTGGCAAAAAAAAAAAAAAAAAAAAAAAAAAAAAAAAAAAAAAATGAAAGGTCTAACACCATGAAGTGTTGGAGAACTTGAAGTCTGTGGCTTTGGGGACTGGCAGAAGCCTCTAGAAAAAGGTTTGGCATATCTCCTGATGTTGAACTTTCATTTATTCCCTGTCGTGATTCCCTTTCAAGGTTCATCGCCAGGAGAGAAGCCCTTCCCCTTTGATAGCAGCAGATGCGCACAGGATGAGTATAATAGCACGGCTCTAACTCGTACAGATCTGGACCTCCCCCTTCCCAGGTGCCCCTCTGCAGGGAGAGGGGCGACTACACTCTGGCGTATTCATTCCCTATGCTGCCACAGTCAGAACAAATGAATTACACACACACAATACTATGGACGGATCTTAGCAATCTATCGTCACACGTAAAAAGCAAGTCCCCCAAAGTTCCGTGTAGCATGCCCTTTTATAAAGTTAAAAACAATTGAAATAAAAATATACATATTTTCCAAAACTACAGAAGCCAAAAATCAAATAAGGGGAATCAGGAGTGTTAAGAATGTGGGATTCAAGGGGACAGTGACCTCAGGAGTGGAGAGTAGGGGTTACGGACACCCTGGGGACTATCTAGTGAGATGTAGGTTGCTGTCCTCGTCAGAGATTTCATTTTGGGTAGTGGGTCGTCGGGAGCTCATGATATTATTGGGAATAACTGATTATATAATAAATGACGAAGACAGCCACACACAGATCGGAAGTAGAGACTCTTATAACTAGGATCGTGGTCGATCTAACTGTGGAGCTCGAGGGATAGGGATGGGGGTGCCCTCTGGGGTAAATGCTGCTATTATCTGCAGGTTACAGCAAGGAAACCGAGGCTCAGGCTAGTTAGGCAGCTTGCCCCAGGCCACACAGCTAATAAATAGCAGAGCCAGGACCCAACGTCAGGGCATTAATTACACCCACGTAATCGACAGGCAGCCATGAGTCCTTGCGTCTACAAGTGGCTCGTTCACTAGGAGAAGCAGCCCCCGTGGTGTATGTAACAGGTGGGTCTTCCATTGGGTAAACCTGGGCCACGTATTCCCACAACAGCTCTCGTGGTTGCTCCTTTACAGTCACAACCCGGAGGCCTGGGGACACTCCCGTGAGCCAATGTCCCCCCACCACCTCCATGTGCACCCAGAGTCTTTTCTGGCACCCTTTCAAATCGTTTTCGTATTCTCTCCGAGCAGTTTCGTTTTCTAGGCCTGCTACTTCAGAACTCATTCATAGGGTGCACATGAAAGAAAGGCTTCTCAGTACTGACTAAGCACATGAGTAAGCTCTTATTTTAATAGCACCAGTAGGAGGTTTCTTTATAAATGAATGGCGAGAGGAGGAGGGAAACGTTTGCAAACTGCCCACGGACAGGAGCTAAAACCCGTGAGAGCATGCTAACCCAGAATTTACTCTTTCCAGTTTCAAGGTAACCTCTGTTTTGTACTATCTTTTGCAAAGAAAAAAAAAAAAAAAAAAAAAAGTAAAAAAGCCAGCAAATCATCTCGTTTCACGGTGCAGCTCTTGACAATGTCTGCTGTCCCGATGAGTGGAAATGTGTGGACCACATACACAGACAGCAAAGGTACCAGGATCCCCTTCTGGCCTGAACGCCTGCACGAATGTGTGCAGCAGAAATGCTCATTTATGACTCAAGGCTGGCTGCCTGGTCTGCGTTTAAACACTGTTACTTTGCGTGGCCCCGAGGTGCTAACTGCTACTCTTAGCAAAATGACGCTCAACACGATTAGGTCGTGATTGGATTTAGGATGGGGAAGAACCGGTCAGAGTCAGGAAGCCTGTTAACTGTGTACGCTGCCCCCCGGCTTGCACGTTCAGTCCTTCCCTGTCACTAAGGTGACACCAACTCTAGAGAGCAGCGCCCAACAGAGCTGTAGCTGAGCACCCGGCAGGCAGCGTGTAGACATTGTGGAGCCTCAGCGGGGTCCCTGGAGGTGGTCATGCTGGAGTTGGGTGAACCACCAGGACCCTCCCCATCTAAGTGAGTGCTTGTGCATCGGGACATGTCCCCTAGCTCCCTTTTCCATGAGATGGCACCCCCGCGCCCCTCACAATGACAGGGCAAGGTCTGGAGTCTGCCAACCTCTCCCTGGCTTATGCCCAGCAGGTTGCCTCCCTCGCTACTAGTACAGAACTGACTCACCCCTTTGCAGTAACTTCAATATCCACCTCTCTGTCTCTTAGGGTCACAAAGGTCCCACACCCCCAGCTATTGGCCATTTCCCTGGAAGTGGTCTGATGGCCAAGGCTATCCCGTTTCCCAAGCAATTCCAGTGCCAAGGGACTTGCCTCAGCTCTTTGCAGAGGCCCCTCCTTGGAACAAAGATGGGGTCCCCTCCTTTTTCTGGCAGACCTTGGCTACCCTTTTCCCCCTGAGCTTCTGCACATGGCCAGGCCAGGAACTGCACAGGTGAGGACCACGTTGGCTCGAGGATGTGTGAGGGAGGCATGCGATGTCCTTGTTGCAGGTGACTATTCTGCAGAGAAGCACTAGGACAGCCAGCAGCGAGACAGACGCTTGGCCTCCTTGTATGGGGATCTTCCACTGACCTCCTTCTTGCTGTCCCTCTTCCCGCGTTGTTTTTAATTGGCCACTTTTAAAAACTGGCAATGTGATCATTATAGATAATCAAAAGCTACAGAAGTGCATGGGGAAGAAGTCAGGGTCCCTTCACCACCTCCAATCCAATGCCGCACACGTGCCACTTCCTCGCCGTTTTCTATGTGCATCCAGCGGGTGCAGCAATGGCTAGATGCATGGACATGGACCCGGGAGTGGATCTGTTGACCCCTGTCTTGAAGGGGTTGAAAATGTGCACACCCTTCTTTGAGGCCACCCCCCTCCCTCACCCCCACCCCCCATCTAGTGTTAATCCAGCTGCAGCTGTCAGGAAATGATCTGCCCTGGGAGGGTGACTCTAAGGATGCAGGATGGAACATTCTAGAAGAGGAATGGGCTGCAGAAGCCTAGGTCACACCGGAGTGATTTTTCCCTTGCACTGACCGCAAAGTAAGGGGCCAGGGGCTATTTGTGGATCTTTAGTGTTACTTTTATTTTCAGCATTATCTCCACTATTTCTTAGGATGCTTGTCCTAAACACAGCAGACTGGTGTTTCCTGGGGTTTGGGCCCAGCCTTCCTCACGACATCCAATCTGATCTAACTTTCATCTCAAAGTTACTGAATGCGGGTATGTTGTTTTCAACGCTGGCACCAGAATCATCCCTCGGCTAATTAGATGATCTTGATTCCGCTTTAAAGATGATAACACGGCAAAAGTTAAAACGACTGCGCGGTAATCCACAAAAGCCCAAGAATCACATAGCACATGAGCAGCGTGGTTTGCACCAGAAAGCAAAGGACCTCCGTGGGACCTACCTGCCCAGTCGCTGAAACAAAAGGCAATCCGTTCACGCTCCCCAGCCTTACCCACAACTCCACTGCTTTGAAGTTGTGTGATTTTTTTGTTTTTCGCCCAGAGAAACTTGGTATTATTCCAAAAGTTGCAAACCTCCACGATTCCAATTCAGAGAAATTTGGTTGCACTAATTCAGCGGCGGCCGCACTCCATTCTCCTTTGTTGCTAAGCTGAGCAGCAGCGGGTCGTGGGGGCCCCTCCTCAACCAGGATGCCAGCAAGTAAGGGCCCCCCACTGTGGTACTCCTAGTCTCCCCCCAGACGTCGGCCCAGGCTGCCAGGCCTCAGATCACTCCACCCACTCCAGCCAACGTGGTAGAACATCTCTGAACAGGACTGGGATGTTTGAGGGAGCTACACCTCCCAAGGATAATAGCATCCCACCAGGCTGCCCTGTGAGACCCAGCCTGTTCAGGATGTACCTCGGTTGGCGGAGAGGCCCTGCTCCTGAGTGCTCTCAAGTGTGAAGCCTTCTTGTCTGGAGTCAGGTGGCCCCAGAGAACCTGACCATCACTGCAGGGCCCGGCCACCCCGTGCACCTGCCCCCAGCATGCCGGGCGCAGGCATATGAGGGCATCACTTGATGCTGGTTCTGCACCTGCTGCCTGACCAGGGTTAGATGTGGACACGCCAGGCATTTGGTTTAGAGCCCACCCACCACCCTGGGCAGTAAAACTGCCTAAAATGGCCTTAACTGCCTCCCGGGTCTAGCCTTCTATGTGTTGGGCAAAAGCTACAGGATGGGTCCTGCCTGGGTCACCCTCACCCTGCACCTTCCCCATCACACTCCAGAAACACGCTCCAATTTTGGCCGGCTCTTGGTTCCCGTGGAATGTGCTACAGACCAAGAGGGTTTCATTCTTTCTCGTCTCCATTTGCATGTTTCCACTAAAACTTTCTGCAAGTAACTATTGACCCTGGGAGGGGTCTTTGGGAGGAATCGTGCCACTTCGGGAGGCAGCCCTCTGCTCTGCCAAGACGGCTGGTTGGAAGCAAGACCCCGGCGGCAGTCCCCACCATATGGGGCACGTGTGTAAATCGGGTTCCAGTAGCCGCTGGAAACTTAGTCTGCCTCAAGCCGAGGCCAGGGGTGTCTCTGCTTTGCAGAGACGTGTGGACAGCTCTGGGGGAGCAGAGGATGGGGAAGAGCTGGCAACAGGGGTTTAGGTTCAGGAGCCTGGGGTGGGATGGAGATGGTGGAGGAAGGGTGTGGGGAGGAGGCAAGGAGGAGAGAGAAGGGTGGGGGGTGGGAACGGGGTCGGGGGGAAGGAGGTGGGCGGGGGGTTTCTCAAGAAAACACACTTGAGAACTAGAGCCAGCAGGGTGTCTGGGAAGCAGCTGCCGAGGGGGAGATGTGGGCCGCTGAGGGTCACTCTACAGTTAGAGTGATTTATACTGTCCCGAGGAGGTCCTCGGCAGGGTCCGTGTTCGGGCCGTGCCCAATCCATCACAGCCAACCAGCGCTGGCGCTCTGCCCCCGTGCAGAAAACCGGAGCCCCCGGGGCCGGGGTCCCCGTTCATCACGGCAACTACAGCCTAGGCCCTTGACGGCATAAGCCCTCACACTCTAGAATCATTCTGACAAAACCCATCCTGACCACAGCACCAGAGTCACTTGTGGGGGGGGAAATGGCACCTGTGGTACGCGAAAACATACTGCAGTCCACCCCATTATCACGTATCTTTTACAACATCGTGAAGCGCTCTCAGCACCTGTGAATGCATGACGAGAAAAATTATAAATCGGCGCTTCCCTTAAAAGTTCTGTTATTGAACTTTAAAGAAATGGTTGCAAATTATGGTGTCCCTCAGAGGGGCCCAGGGAGTATCCTGGATCCCAGGAAGGGCACCCCTCGGGAACACCCACTAGTGTGCATGGCTGGAGGGGCAGGAGTACAAGAGAGAACTGTCTTTTTTTTTTTTTTTAAGTTTATTTACTTATTTTGAGAGAGAGAGTGAGAGAGAGAGAATCCCAAGCAGGCTCCTCACTGTCAGCATGAGGCCTGACACAGGGCTTGATCCCACGAGCTGTGAGATCACGACCTGAGCCGAAATCAAGAGTTGGGGGTTCAACGGACTGAGCCATCCAGGCACCCCAGAGAGAGTTGTCTTCCTAGGAGCTCAAGGACCCAGGGCTTGTGACTTTGCAAAGACATTTAATCTCCCCCCTCCCCAGGAGAGTGCCAGGAGCAGTGCTGAATGAGACTCTCTACGGGCCCCACCTAGAGGAAGGGAAGACAGGTGAGGCTGTGGGAAGAAGAGGAGCTCAGATGACAGTACAGCGGTTGTCGAGGGACCAGCAAGTGAGCCCCCCAATCGGCCCACGGAGCGCTGGACACAAACTCACGGGGCAAGATGGCGTCCTGAGAGGTGCCTGGCCTAACACCCTGCCTCTGTCCAGCCCCTTGCCCTGTGATTTTTTTCCTTATTGCCACCTGATATTATATTATATCATGATCGTTCATTTATTGTCTGTTTTCCCTACTAGAGTCTAACTTCTCTGGCAACAGAGCTTCATACGCGCACACAGAAAAACACCCCACCCAGTGTTATTCATCACCATTGGCATCTCCACTGTCTTGGACACGTATGCTCACCTAAGCCCCCATGACTCGTGCTACAAGTGACTGTCACCCCAAATCACAGATGGAGACTCCCGGCTGCAGCTGGAAGTCAAGCCCAGCTCTCAGAGCACAATGCTGTTCATACTGAGGATATTACAGGTTGCAGGAAGGAGGGCATACATAAAGCTATAGAGAGACCTCCCCTTGGCTGCCCCTGACCTCTCTGGCCTCCGTGTGGAGGTCTAGTGCTTAGGCCTGAGCCTCATTTTGTCACATAGAAAACAAAAGCCTGGGGGCTACGTCACTGGTTTTTAACCTCTTCCTTAGCAGAATTATTTCACCGAATATAATTCTGCGCACAGCTCCAGTAACGCACAACGACTAACATTTTATTAGCGGGGCGGTGTTCTAGGAGTTGTGTGTATTAATTCATTTAAACTTCAAAACAGCCCAATGAGACAAGCACTAAGGTTATCCTATTTTTCAGATGAAGACATTGAGGCAGAGTGCCCCAGTTCGCTCAGCCAGTAAGAGTAGTGAAGCTACTTAACTGTCTTGCTCACAAGGCCCACAGTCTCAACTACCATCTCTCAACAACGAAATGTTCTCTGTGGTCTGGAGTTTGAAGGGCTGTGGGTGAAGTCCCCCCCACCCCGCACCTTCCTCGTCAGATAAAATCCTTAGGTTCTGTATGCTGGTCAGGGCGGTCTGAAAAGGTCTCCTCCAGATGAAATGCAGTCATATCCCCGAATTCTCATTTCTCCCAGAGGTGTCAGGATAGAGGAAGAAATGCATATGGCAGACCTGTCCAGGTAGCATGGGCACAGGTATAGACAGCTGTCACTGGTTTTGGTAATGTTAATAGTGTGTTAGTGCAGCCCAGGAGGGTCCGGTGAGCGTTAAGGAAACTGTGCCCAGGGCATGTTGTGATGTGATCAGGAGAACGGAGAAAGAGAGCATAGTGGCAAGAAAAGAAGGACTTGGCTGAAAGGCCAAGGGGCTCTACGTAACAAACGCTCGAGAGTCACTGTGGGGAGGCAGAGAACCTACCCAGGTGGGGAGGCAGCAAGCTGCGGCATGGCAGGGAGGGGTGAGGAGGACGAGCTGGGAGAGCCAAGGTCCAGAGAAGCTTCAGGAGTCCGGGCAGCAGAGAGGGGAGGATCTCCAATTTAAACCAGCGATGTCGCGGGCCAGGCTGGCACCCGTTTGCACCGTACTCAAATGGTGTGATCGCTTATTTTCAATAGACAAGCCAATGGCACATCAGCGGCGGTGTGCCGATAAAAGTTTAACAGCCAGTTCTCCGGGGGCTCCTGGGTGGCTTGTGGGTGGAGCGTGTGACTCCTGATTTCAGCTCAGGTCGTGATCTCACCATTGTGAGGTTGAGCCCCGAGTGGGACTCTGTACTGGGCGAATAGCCCACTTAAGATTCTCTCTCTCTCTCATTCTCTCTCTCTCTTTCTACCCATCCGCCGCTCATGCTCGCTCTCTCTCTCTCTCTCTGTGTCAAAAAAACAAAAACCACCAGGTCTCCAAAGAACAAAGCACTAATTTATAAGATTTGCTGACTTCCGTGGGGTAAAGACTCCTGTGGGGTCCGTGTCAAGTTACCAACGTGACAATGTCACTGAGCCCGGAATCGGGAAGAGCTGGGCAGCCGCACACCGTCATGCAGTGGAGTATTCCCACTGCACACGTAACAACAGATGTAAATAACTCAAGAGCACCGATGACAGAAAACCGTACTGAAATAAATAGGAAGTGCTAAGTTCTGAGTTCATTGCTATTCATTACCTTTGCTTTTCATACAGTCGATTCAATTGCAAGTCTACATAATTTTTAAGAAGGGCCAGGGCCCACAACCAACTCACAAATTTCCTGAAGATCTTACAGTCAACTCTAGAAGAGCCAATACCCGCCTCTCCACACACCTCTGCACTGGGTGTCTGCTAAGGCAGGCAGGGGAGTGGCCGTCAGCTGGAGGGCCCGGGAGGGCCCCAGGGCTCTGCCACGCCCACGCTTCGGGCACGCGGGACCCACATGGCTCAGAGCTCAGGGGCCCCCAACAGGAAGCAGGCGCTGAGAGAGTCTAGGAAATCATGTGCGCTGTTAATCCCGGCAGACAGTCCCGTTCCCACGTACACTTGAGAAAAGGAAACACGCTGGCCAGGCCGAGGCCCCTCGGGAATTTCGGGGATGTTGCTACAACAGGCCATGAAAGCATCTGACTGTGGGAACGTGTTAGAGGGGCAGCAGCCGGAGAACAAGGCGGGGCGGGGGGGGGGGGGGGCGGTGGGGGTGTGGGGGGGATGGGGACAGCAGAACCTATTAGAAAGGCCCAGAAAGAGGCAGTGATCCTGGTCCCACCATCAACCAGAGCCACCAACTCAATTGCTAGCCTTGAGCAAGGGACTTAGTTGGAATTCCTAAAGGCTGAAAATGTCGGGTCGTGGGCAGGGAGGCACTGGAAGAGGAAGATGGGGAAGAAGGGTGGCCAGCATTGGACCCTGCCTCCCCGCTCTCCAGGGTCTGAGGTTTGCCTAACAGACCTCCCCTTTGTGAAAGAGGAACGCTGAACGTGTGCCCAGAAGACCCCAGGCTCCTCAATGGTCTAGCAGACCATTACCCCCTGACCTCGTGGCAAGCCCAGGTTTTAAGGCGGCCAGATCTGAGGCCAATAACATCAAAAGAGGACCCACAAGAAGGTTACAGAAGGGTCAGATTTGGGAAAGAGGGCCCAGGAGGGGTGGGGCCGACTCGAGCCTGGCTGTGCCCTTGACCCACAATGAGAATCATGGACATGGAAAACGCCCAGGCTACATTCCCTCAGAGGGTCAGCAAGCCCCAAAGCGTCACTCCACTGCAGCCCACAGAGGTGACAGCAGAGATGACAGGTGACTAACACAGGAAGTGAATGCCACTGCGGAACAGGAGGGCTGCCAGATAAGCTACGGGACGCCCAGTGAAATTTGAAATCCAGATAAACAACAAATGACTCTCAGTATACACATATCCCCAAGTATATTGCATAGGACATATTTACACCCCAAATTATTCATTCTTTATCCGATATTCGCATAGAACTAGGTGTCCTGTTTGTTTTTTGTTAAACCCGGCAACCCTACAATTCCTCAAAGGCAAGACAAAGCTTTTATAGTACAGTTGTCCTCGTGCCCTTCCTGCCATCCCACATGTCCCCAGGCGCACAGGTCATTTCATGGCTCAGGACAGGTCACCAGGACAACCAACATCAACGTGAAATTGTAACAACAGGTTTCTGCCCCGGGCAGGTGACGTGCCAGGTGTCTACGTTCACCTGTCACTCAGCCTGTGAGTCTGGCATTGTCATCATCCCCAGTTTACAGATAAGAAAACCGGGCTCCGAAGGCCCAACCAAGGCGAGGTATGCAAGATTTGAAATTCCTTTTCGCATTCCTTTGCTCTTTTGTGACCAAAGTATCTGGTGCTCGTGATATAACACGCAGAAACTATGAGTAAGTAAAAAAGAAGCCAAAAAAATGTTATCCATAGGTCCAACCCTACAGGCATTCTTGCTAAGAAGGTGCTGAAATCAATATTCCCAGAGATCTCCACTTCGAAGGGGAAGATGTGCTGCTTCTCTTCTTTGGAGATACTTTCTCCTGCACCAAGAGACAGACAAAGCCACACTCTCTTCCCAGGATGTGCCATCACCGTCTCCGCAGAAGTTGCCTGCAGGCCATCCTTAGCTGCCCTCCACCTCCTCTTTTTTTTTTTTTTTTTAAGTTTATTGTTTCATTTTGAGAGAGACCGAGACAGTGCAAGCAAGGAGGGGCACAGATAAAGGGAGAGAGAGAACCTCAAGCCCCCGATGCGGGGCTCAAACTCACAAACCGTGAGGTCATGCCCTGAGCCAAGATCAAGAGTCGGACATTGGACCGACTGAGCCACCCGGGCACCCCCACCTCATCTTTTTCAAAGCTGACGTGACAGTCCCGTCTGGTTGAGACACATCTCCTTTCTCTGTTTAGACCCAGGCTTGGCCTTGCTCTTAGGGCTGAAGTAAGACACTGAGTGACCCTGGTCTGGCGGATGCCCTCCACCCCCACTCTCCTCACGTGCCCCTTGTCCTTTGTGCTGTTTCGATATGAAGATTCTCCACATGTTAAATGTTCCATTTGTGGCGCCTGAGGATTGGCCAGGATCCAAGCAAAGACATTCCTGCCCAAGGTCCCACGGGTATGGGTCACGCGGTCAGGTCTCAGGGGATTGAAGTCAACCGAGCCCCCAGACGACTCCTGCCCAGAGCCATCCCTCAGATCCCCCAGACATCACCCTGCAAGCTCAGATGTCAGCACATCTGGCTTTGGCCCAATCCAGACTCTCGATTCTTTGTATTTGAAATCAACTCCTAAAACTTGGGTTGATTGTTGTTTCTGGGAAAAGGGAAGGAATACGGACTCCACAGTGAAGCAGGGATACGTGCAGTGGTGTGAACAGAGCTTATTGCCATCTTTATTCCTCCCAACTCTCTTCTCTTCTCACTTGCCCTCCTTTTCAGAGAGGCACTCACCGGACTCCAAGGAAGACGAAGTAACTGGGGATTTCAGACGTGGAGGAAAGTTCGGACTCACCACTCTCTCCCCAGTTCCGGAACACTTTGTTGTTTTAGGATCAGGACGCGTCTTAGAATGGATGTGAACACGTGACATGGGGACCGCTCCTTTTGCCCTGCCTGTGCTGTGATTAAATGAACAATGGCACCTTGGGAAGCAGGAAATGTGACCGTTGTTCAGCTTACTCCGGACGAAGATCATAGACTCACACATTGATCTCCTCTCCTTTCCCAAACCCCACCAAACCGTCGAAAAAACCTGCAAGCAAACGAAGGTGTCAGTGACTAAATGGAAAAGGGAACAGGAGGGAGATGTTGAGGAGAGTGAGGAAGTTGTCATCTACAGGCCCGCAGACAGGAGGCACCAATAGGTGGTAGAACCCTCTGGACTCTGCAACAGGGGTCTCAGGTTCCTGAGGAGGAGGGGACAGTGGTGGAAATAAGGTCTGGAAGACAGACTGCATATCGAGCTACAAGAGCCTCCAGAAGCCCTCCTTAACCCACGGGGCCAGGCACCAGGCAAATGGCCCGTGGTCCTCAGTCATGATCAGCTGTGAGACACATGGATGAACCCAGTACAACCGTTCCTGACCCTGACCCTGACCCTGACCCTGACCCTGACCCTGCACAGAGCAGCTAGCAGGTGTCATCCCATCCACCCCAAACCCGCCCCTGGCCAGGCCAGAGAATGTCCAGTTCTGACATTTGAGGTCCACTGAGGAAAGACCAGCTCACTGCTGATGTACCTTCCAGGGAAGCCTACCTACTAACAAACCTGCCCTCTCCCCACCGCACAGGCAGACCGGGCTGCCGATCAAAATTGTAGGCCCTGATTCACAAATAAGAAAACAGAGGCAGGGGTACCCAGCACCGTGAGAACTCTGAAACAAACAGAACAAAGGAGGCGCAGAGAAAATAGACGATGCGGAAAGCGGACGACTCCCAAAACAACAGCCGTTGAATTTTCAGTTACAATTTTGCCTCGACAATTAAATTTTTAACCACCCTAAAGTGCCAGTAGCTGGAGATCGATCTAAAATTACCTTCCATTAAGAAGTCAGAGATTAGCCATCCAAGCATACAGAATATCGTAGAAGTCAGTTTCAAAGAAATACAACCAAAATAGATAAAAATGGCTCTCTGGGGGAAGGCTATGGCAGGGACTGGTCTTTTTCAGCATTTTCTAAATTACACTTTGAATTTGAGGTAATATAGATTCCTGTGCGGTTGTAAAACACTGCGCAGACACCCCGGTGTCCTCCTTACTAAGTCTCCCCAATGGTAACATCTTGTAAAAGTGTAGCAAAATATACTGACATTGATATAGTCAAGACAGAACATTTCCATCCCAGCAAGATTCCCTCGTGTCACCGTTCTGTGCCCACTTCTCTCACCCTCCCCCAGCCCACTCTTTAACCCCCAGCATCCACTAATCTGTTCTCCATTTCCAGGATTTTGCCACTTCAAGAATATTATATAAACGGAATAATATAGGATGTCACCTTTGGGGGCTGGCTTTTTTTTTTACCTTGCCTACTCCTCTGAAGATCCCTTCACGTCGTTGTGTATGTTACTAGTTTGTTCCTTTTTACAGCTGAGCGGTACTCCAGGGGATGGAGGTACCATTGCTCGTTTACCTGTTCACCTACTGACAGACATCTGCTTGGTTTCCACTTTCTGGCTATTATGAATAAAGCTCCTGTGAACATGACGGTACAGGTTTCTGGGCAAATATACGTTTTCATTTCTCTGCAATAAATACCCGGAAGTATAATTGCTAGGACACATGGTAGTTGCCGGTTTCGTTTTTTAAGAAACTGCTGAATTGTTTTCCGGAATGGCTAACACACCTTTCATTCTCACCAGCAACATAGGAGTGATCCAGGTTCCCCACAGCCTTGCCAGCACCGCAATAAGTCCCTGTTTTCTAGTTTAGCAATTTCAACAGGTGCGTAGTGACAAGTGTTGTGATTTTAACGTGCATTTCCCCAAAGGCCAGTGATGGTGAACCTCTTCTCGTGTGCTGATTTGCTGTCTCTATAGCCTATCTGGTGAAATGTATGTGTGTGTCTTCTCCTCGTGTCTAATTGGATTCTTTGTCTCTTGCTGTTGAATTTGAGAGATTTTTACATAGTCCAGATAGAAGGCCTTTCTCAGACATGTGTTTAAAAATATGCTCTGCAACGTGTCCTTTTAGTATATTAACAGAGTCTTTCATGGCACAAAAGTTTTTAATTTTGATGAATTCCAACGTATTGGGTTTTTTTCTTTTTCTTTGTGGGTGGTGCTTTTGATGTTATATCTAAGACTCTGCCTAGCCATAGGTCCCAAAGATTTTCTCCTATGTTTCCTTTTGAAGATCCTATATTTTTTAATTTTATATTGAAATCCATATTCCACTTCTTTATTTTTTTATTTTTATTTTTTCTGAGAGAGAGAGAGACAGAGAGAGGGGGAGAGAGAGAATCCTAAGCAGGCTCTGGCTGTCAGCTCACAGTCTGATGCAGGGTTCGAATCCACAAACCGTGAGATAGATCATGACCTGAGCCGAAATCAAGAGTGGGATGCTTAACGGTCTGAGCCACCCAGGTGTCCCCCAACATTCCACTTTTATTTATTTATTTTTTAAATATTTTTAATGTTTATTTTTGAGAGAGAGCAAGACAAAGTGTGAGTGGGAGAAGGGCAGAGAGAGAGGAAGACACAGAAGCCCAAGCAGGCTCCAGGCTCTGAGCTGTCAGCACAGAGCCAGATGCGGGGCTCAAACTCACAGACCGTGAGATCATGGCCTGAGCCAAAGTCAGACGCTTAACCAACTGAGCTACCCAGGTGCCCTGCCACTTTAAAAATGTTTGCTAGAGTTCTCAAGTAAAACCAGCTGGGCCTGGAATTTTTTTGGAAGATTGAAATTATAGATTTAATTTATATAATAGTTATAGGAATATTTAGGTTATCTATTTCATGCTGGTGAATTGTGTGGTTTGTGGTTTAGAGAATTTGGTTCATTTTCATCAAAGCTGTTGAATTGTGTGAAATTGTTTTAGTGTCCCCTTTTATCCTTTAATGACAGAAAGATCTGGAGTTGAATTCAGTATTTTATTTCTGGTATTGGTAATATGTGTCTTCTCTACTTTACTGTTGTCAATTTTGTTAGAAGTTTATCAATTTTATTGATCTTTTCAAAGAACCAGTTTTTCTTTCCTTGATTTTTCTCTATTGTTGGTTTTCAATTTCACTGAGTTCAGTTCTTTTGGTCTCCTTTGGGTTTATTTTGCTGTTCTTTTTCTCTGGAGCGTAGGAATTCAGATTACTGATTTGAAATCGTTCCTGCTTTCTAACGTAAGCATTTAGTGCTATAAATGTCCTTCTCAGTGCTGCTGCTTTAGTTGCTTCCCACAAATTTTGATATTTTGTCTCTTCATTTTTATTCAGAATTAAGTACTTTTTAATTTCCTTTGAGGTTACCTCCTTGACAAATGAATTTCTAAGTGCTCTGAGAATGTACTGTTAATTTTCTGTTACTGACCTCTAATTGGATACCATTGTGGTCAGAGATCTTATTCTGTATGATTCCAATGGCTTCAAATCTGTTGAAGTTTGTTTCACGACCCAGAATGTTTTGGTGAATGTTACATGAATGCTTGAAAATAAAAATGTGTATCTTGAGGCCGCTGGATGGAATGTTGTAAATGTCAGTTAGATCCTGTTGATGGATGGCATTGAGTTCTTCTGTATCCTTGTCGAATGTCTATATAGTAGCTTTATAAATTACTGAGTTAGGCATATTAAAGCCCCTGATTGTAATCAGCTTGGCTCTATTTATTCTGAAGCTCTGATGTTTGGTGCATTTACATTTGAAATTACTACGCTCTTGGAGTACTGATTCTTTTCTCATTAAGCAATGTCCCTCTTTGTCCCCAGTAGTCTTCCTTGTTCTGAAGTTTACTTTATCTGACATTAACATACCTACTCTTTTCCTTTTTAATGTTTCCATGGTGTATTTTTTCCATCCTTTTACTTCCAATCCACCTATATGGTTAAATTTAATGTGATTATCTTATACATGAGCGTATAAGACAAGTTGTGTCTATGGGGGGTTTTTTGTTGCTGTTATTGTTCTTTATCTGCCAACTTCTGTCTTTTAATTATTGGATCTAGATCATTCACATTTGAACACCTTCTCTTCACTACATTGGTCAGGGATTCCCATCCTGATGTTATAGGGATAACGGAAGACCTCACACCCAACACGGGTCAGATGAGATTAATAGCAATTTGTTAATTACTGACACTCACAGCCTGGGGAAGGAGGAGTCAGGGCCACGTGGGGCCTGCACTGTGGAATACAGTTGGTTCACTAACCAACAGGAGGCATGGGAGGCAGACTTTGCAGTACCAAGAGTATGGGGTGACCCCTGTATCCCGTGGGATGACGTGATTGGTGCGTTTGAATAACCCCGTGGGCTGGCAAGGGTCTGAAGCCTGCTGTTGGAGGGTAAGCAGGCTCTGTATCTGATCCCCATGGCGAGGAGGGTTGATTGACTGGTGGGCTTTACCTGCCAAGATGCATCGTCATTAAACTTCTAATGACCGAAGACAAATAAACAATTCTGAAAGAGGCTAGAGAGAAACGAGGCATTACCTACAGGGGAGCAGCGACGTGAATGGCAGCAACTCCTCCTCTGAAATCACAGAAGCCAGAACGAAGCAGCACCACATCCTGTTGGTGTTAAAAAACAAAAACAAACCCCTCAAAATTGGCAATCCCAAATTATATATCCAGCAAAATTACCTTGCAGGAAGGAAGGGGAAAGAAGACCTTCTCAGATGAAGGAAGACTGCAGAAGAAGCTCAGTCATCAGCAGCCTCTCTTTGAAGAATGACTAAAGAATTTTCTCTAAACAGGAAGAAAATGGTAACAGAAGAAGTGTAGCACTTCAGGAAGGAAGAACAACAAGTGGTAAATGGGGACAACTTCTCCGGACTTTTACAAATTAATGTTGAGGTAAAAGTATCACACCTTTGTGTCTGCCGAGTAGGAGTGTGAAAGACCTGCTCCCCATATGGTTTCCCGGCTGGGGGGTATAAGTGCTGCCTGCCTCTACCAGGGGGTGTCCTCTCCCCCCCCCTCCTTCCTCCTCCCACCGCACCCCCCCCCCAAGGGAATGAGAGAGTCACCACCTGCTTCCACCTACAGGACACGGAACATATAGAAGATTAGTCCTCTCTCATCCTGGAACCGGGACAGTTTTTCGGTTGGTGTTTGACTGCTGTAGGGCGGGTGCCCTGCAAAGGTTTTCTGTTCTCCTAGGAAGCTCACTTCCTAGTCTTCTGGCTGAGGAGACGCAGGCTTTTCTTGGAGCCTTGTTTGTTCGTTTGTTTGTGTCTGTTGATGGTTCTGAGTTACAAAGTATTCCAGCACTTTATCCCATTTAGAAGGAAAACAAACAAACTGAGCTCCCCACCGTGTCATTCCTCAAGTCCTGACGTCCCTAAGCAGTCCACCTTCTTCTTTTCCCCTTTCAGAGACTTCCTATGTTGGTCATGCTATGTCCAAGGATTTTTTTTTTTTTTTTTTTTAGTTGTAAGAGGAAAGGCCTGGGAGGAATGGAATCACTCCATTTGGGCTGGAACTAAAATCCAGCAAATACTGGAGTTGAAGAGGAAAAATTTTGCCAACCGACGACTGCAATTTCCTTATATCTAAAACATCATATGTAGAATTATTTTCCCCGCAGCTTGTGAACTCCTAAAATTCTGATTTTTTTTTTTTTGTAGCTGCTTTGAAATCATTCCATCAAGGAAGTCACTGGTGAACTACTGATCTCTTTTCATCATCTCTGCTAAGAAGGTCTCATTTGTGTCTAATTTCACTCGGCTTCAGATTTTCTTTTTTATTTCTTCCCAATATTTCCCCCTCCCAGTGCATCTCATGGAAGGTAAGCCATTCGTGTTCTAAGTGCACAGTCACTGGGCTTCTTAAGAGGGATGTGGGGCAGGGTCTTTCGCTTGAATGTTTAGGTGGTCTTCCACAACCCATTTGGCTGTGAGACCAGAACTGAAAGGAGGTGTGGAACAAAGGTCCTTTTGAATTCCATTCCTTTTCGGGAGAAAGCACAGCGTCTGCCTTTTGTTTGAGGTAGAGACGCACTGCCGTCCTGACTGAAATCAGAAACTCGTGTTGACACCTACTGCTTTTCTAAGCCATTTTGTTTGTAAGTACTTCATATTTACAAGCGTCAAGAATGTACCCTCTTCATCGGGATGTGGAGAGGGCTGTGGACTTTCTCCTTTACAGCATTTTTCTTAAGCTGGATTCATCGTGCAACACTTGTTACTTGCAGGGTAGGGGGCGATTCTGGAATACATACAGGCGTTTGCTCAATTCCTGGGTTTTCTAATGTCAAAAGACTTGCTCTCTCACCCACACCACGTTATTTTTTCCAGAAATCTTTCTGAAAAGTATGTCATAATTGTAGCTGGTCTTTGGTGTTCATTTTTTAAATTTCATCATGTGTGTGACATATCTAATCCTGCATTTTTAAATTCATTTTGTAGGTGTGTTTCTTCCTTAGTCCACAAAAACAGAGAGAGAGAGAGTACCTTGACTGCGATAGGCCGCTCCATCCAAAACGTCAGTGTAGGCAAATTAGAAGCCCGGATGAAAATCATCATGTTCCTCCAAGCAACATCTATCAATTCCTTTTGTTCTTTGCTTTCACAGGCATTTGAACTTGGGTACCACCGTCCTTATCATTTGTTTGGATTCTTGGTTTAAGCTGAGCTTGCTTTGGATGCCAGATGGCTTATCCACATCAGAAACAATGCAGAGCTCCAGAAGAGAGTAATTTACAAAAAGCACTTGCTCAGCGGACGGCGCAGTGTTGTACTTCGGGCCCGCGTCTTCTCCCTCCACAAAGGAACTTTCGGAGATTACAACTTGTTTCCCGTGCGCCGGCTCTGTTCCCCCTGGCTCTTCCGGAAGGGTTTGACTTCTCAAGAAAACACAGCTCTTTGCGGTTGCTGCTGCTGTTGTCCAAGAGGGCTCTGACCCTCCACGCTAGATAGCTTTACAATGAAAATTCTTCCTCTGTTGGCACCCACTGAGCCTGGAGCCTTAGATGCATGCCCGGCACGTCTGGGGTGAGGTGCAGGATGTTGGCGCTCCGCGCCAATTCTAAATTTGGTACAGGGTCTGTGCTGATTTTGCTTCCTTTTCATTTGAAATAAGATAATTGATATTTTATCAGAGGAGTTCATCAGCGCTCCCTCCCAGAGCTTTAATGTCCTTTCGTAGCTTTTCAGATATCATGACAGAAGGCAAATGAAGGAAACATGTTTCCCCAACGGGCTCATTTTTCAGCGTTTTCAATTTGTTATCCATTTTCATAGACTTTTAAGACGGCATCCTTTTCACTGTCACGTTGTTTACTTAGATTCCACCCTGGAAACGCTCTCTGCTAAGGATGCCCATGGCTTTGGGACGCGTGGTACTTTCAGCACCCACATACTGAGTCCAAAGAGGGGGGAGCAGTTAAGCTTCCAACTTCAGTTCAGGTCATGCCTCATGGTTCGTGAGTTCGAGCGCCACATAGGGCTCTGCGCTGACAGTGGGGAGGCTGCTTGGGCTTCTGTCTACCTCGCTCTCTGCCCCTTCCCCACTCGTGCTTTCTTTCTCTCTCTCTCTCAAAAATAAATAAATAAACGTTAAAGAAAAGAACAAAGAGCCTCCTCTGTACTGGGCAACGGAAAATGAGGCACTTCTATGCAAGCGAGATGCTTGTCTACTTCGTCACTCGGGCCCCCTTCCTCAGTGCGCTGGCACACTGGCCTCCTTTCTGTCCCTGAAACATGCTGACTCTGCTACACCGTGGCCCTCCCACTGGCCATTCCTCTGTTAGAATGCTGTTCCCTGCCCCCCACCGGGCAGCCACCCTCCCCGTTCGGGACCCATCTTCCATATACACGCATCACCACCAGTCACGGCCCATCATTCCACTCTGACTCTTTTGTGGCGGCAATGGTGCCTTGGGTAGCTCTTATTAAAATGAAATCACCCGGAATACTTACTGGTTAGGTGTTCAACCTCTCGCTGCCTTGTAGAATGTGAATTCCGTTCAGGCAGGAACTTTGACCATCCTCTTCTCAGCCGTGGCCGCATAATAATACCATGGGTACTGTGTGAATATTTGCTCAGATGAATTGCGTAGACTCCAAATGAAATGATTGGAAAGGACATTAATGAAACTATCAACACGTAGATATATTTTTGCCTTGATCTGAGGGATCACTAAGAGAAACAAAGATGTCCAAGTCAAGTGTTTGACATGAATTGCTCTGGTCTTGCAACCAGAAAGGAACATTCTGTTAAAGCTATATTCACCGAAGGAAGAAGAGTTACCCGTCCACCTCCTCTCCTTTACATTCGTTGCTTCGTGCATTCGGCTACTAGGCACTGGAGCATGTCCTGCGGCCAGATGCTTGCCAGGAACCAGCGAATGAGACGAGGGCACCCTATTCCTGTCTTCACCACCCTTGCCATCTAGACACATGGTACGTGCAAGGACAAGGATGCATACCTGGGGCCCTGGGAGCACAGAGCAGAGTAAGTCACCAGAGATCGAGGTGCACGGAGATGTCAGGAGATGGCTGAAAAGTGCCAGTATGGGCAGGCATCCAGGAGGCCAACCTTGAGGGAAAAGCACAAGCAGCAGCAGGGCTCATGGGCAAACGTTCAGCAAGGAGGAAACAGCCCAGAAGCAGGGGCAGGAGCAAGAGACCAGGAGACTGGCGTCCAGATGGGGTGGGTGGCCTGTGCTACGTCCCTGGTGGCTGTGAGCCCCGGTGGGGGCCAACCCTTCCCTCCAGCGTTGTTATCATTGTTGAGAAGAAGGAGAAGCGTGGTCAACATTAAGTGAACACTTCTTGGTGACATATGACATACTCGATCTCCTTTCATCCATCACGACATTGTGACAATGTGGGAACCATTATTCACCTCGCTCGATCTATGTGAAACGAAGGCTTTGACAGCTTGGCTGGCGGTCCCAAGGTTGCACAGCTAGTAAGTGGCAAGTCTGGGCCAGAACTCAGGTCTGTCTCCTCTGGATATGTCAGAGGGCCTGGACTGTGCATCAGGCTCCCACATCCAACAAAAGTCCCCTCACGTTCTCCCATGCAGTTCCTTTCTCTGCACCCAGGCTTGGCCTGGCCTGACCTTGACATGCCTATACAGGGGGCTCTGGACTGGTTTCAGAGGAGGAGAGCACATGTGCAAAGATGGGGACAAGGAGAGCATATGATCAAAGAGAAACAAAACCGAGCCCTATGCACCTATAGCAAAAGCGTCTGGAAAGTCAAAAGCCCCTGGAAAGTCAAAAGCCCAAATAGAGTTGGGCGGAAATGCTAATTACATTACAAAAGGGTTTTGTTTTGGATGTTTGCATGCTGGGGTTTTTTTGTTTCTGTTGTTTGCTTTTGTGGATTTTGATCTGTTTTTTAAATCATTTATTTGTAGCAATACTGTGCAACGTTTACTATTTGCCTGGTATCTTTCAATATCAAATGAGCATCGAAGTTGTTCCTGCCCTCATGAGTGCATCCAAAAGACAAGGCTTTCACTACGTACAGCATGTGACTCATCCAAGATCAGGCACCACAAACCCTGGAAGGAAGGCAAGGCGTGGGGACATGGGGTGGGGAAGACCTGGGAAAATCTGGAGCAGAGGGGAAAAGAGGATGAGGAGTGGGGCAGAAGGGAGGTATTCTTCCCACGTCTATGAACCAGCTGTACTGGCTCTTGAGCGATCCTAAGTTGCCTCCTGAGTGAAGGCTGGGGTATGAACACACCCGAAATACTGGTCTGAAACTTAAAGAGAAATCAAGGGTGCAGAGAAGAAAAGCCAAAGGATGAAATCAATGACAAGAAACAACATAGAAAGCAAACTACATTCTGGAGAAGACCGAGAAGCACATGACGGTGAATAACGGCTTTTTACATTTCTACCAAGTCATTTTAAAACCATGTGAATTCCATAATCAGGAGGTGCTGGTTCAGATGGAAACACTCATGCTTGACCACAGCGGTTTCTGGAAGCCGCGGGGGACGCTGAAGCCTCTCCTTTATGGAAGATGTTCAAGGGCACGCTGACCCAACACCTGCCTGGGCTTGGGGGGGTTTTTGCTGCAGCCCCAGAGATAAATGAGAGGGCATATTCAGGTGGCTCTCGTAACCCCGACTGCCCTTGCACAGAAAGAGATAAATGGGCAGTCCATTTTGAGATGCAAAGGGCAGTGCAGTGGAAAACAACCTGAATGATGAAATCTCACCAAAACCCCCCTGAGAGTCATGCAAAGGTGTGTATACAGCTTGTGCTTAAATAAGCGGTAAAAAAAAAAAAAAAAAAAAAAAAAAAAAAAGCCATGTAGACAGAGAGATGTGTACATATAGGGTAAAAATTGAGCCCCTAAATTTTAGAGATCATTGTAAAGTACTTAGTTTTCATGTTGGGTGGGGATGCTCCTTATTAAAAATAACAAACAAACAGGGGCACCTGGGGGGGTTCAGTCGGTTGGGTATCTGACTTCGGCTCAGGTCATGATCCCACGGTCCGTGGGTTCGAGCCCCCCATCCGGCTCTGTGCTGAGAGCTCACAGCCTGTGGCAGCCGGCTTCAGATTTTCTGTCCCTCTCTCACTCTGCCCCTCCCCCGTTCATGCTCTGTCTCCCTCTTTCTCTCTCAAATACACATAAACATTTTTAAAAATTTTTAATAAAAAATAAAAAACAAAAAAAAGAAAGCATTTGATGATACTGAGTGCCACGAATCAGAGGTCTCAATTAATCTGGTTTTGTGCTCCTGATCAAATGATTGGTAGGATGTAGTCTTTTAAAAAACAGAAGCTAAATCTCTGGGTGAAAGGATCATGAGAGATTTTTATTTATTTTTCCAAGTTTTCTTGGAAAAGTTGTATATTCATAATCAGAGATAAGCAGGAAGGAAGGTATTTTCAAGGAAAAATAAACATTATGGCTCCACATTTAGGCTTTCCACTTCTCAGCCTAATTTTTATCAGTCTCCTAACTGTATCAGTTCTTAGGCATCGGGTTTCCTCTTGAGTGACAGGACATTTCCTAAGCCGGGCCCGGTTCTCCTGAGAACACGCAGCAGCCCAGCACAAAGCCAGGCCTCCCAGAGGATGCCTGGTCATGTCTCTGGCCCCAGACCCCTGCTCTGAATGCCAATGTCTAACCCACAGTGTGTTTTCCCAAGCCAAGGCGCCTTCTCAGGAGTGGGCCCATTGCCATGCTGGCTGGGGAGAATCACCGCCCGGCCCAAGCCATTCAGCTCAGACACTGGCCCCTGGCCAACGTCCGTCCCGTGAGCCCAGGAGCTGCCAGTCTGCTGGGGTCAGGAAGCCGTCATGAGCTAGCAGAAGTCTGGAGCACACACAAGCTCACTCTGAGGTCCTCTTATTCTCCTGGTGTTTACAATTCTCTCTCAAAAGACACAATGCTTTCCTAAATAAAATTAGTTATGGCAGCAAAAGTGAAAAACAGGCTCCCTCTCCTTCCTTCCCGTAGACACAGAGAACTTCAAGGCTGTCTCCATCAAAAGTGGGCAGTCCAGCCTAAGAGCAGGGATGGCCACAAAGGAGAGATCAGAGCTCTCCCCCAACGGTGAGTCGTTGTCATTGCATTTCCTACAAGGTAAAGGAACGTGGCCTCCTGTCAAGTGAGGACTTCTGTGTCTGAAGATTGTAAAACAAGAATGTGTTTGGAAATCCCAAGTGGGTCTGGGAAATCCCCATGGGTTACTACAGATCTGTATCTCCACCTGACTCAAGTATTTCCTTGGTCAGGCCTCGGACCAGTTCCATAACCTCTTGGAGCTTCTATTTCCATCTCTAGAAAATAACAGTAATAATACTAACAGGATTGGATGAGGATTAAACACATAGACATTAACTGGTATACGGAATGCCCTCAATAATTACTGGTTATTATTGTTGTCGTATGTTTTCCTAATGGCAAGTGTTGTGACAACGAGGCTTCCTGGCCAAGGGAGACTGGGATCCGAGAGCAGAGCACCGCATGAATGATCACTGCTCCTCCTGACGACCCAGGTAGAGCGCCTCCGGAAGAAAACCAGCCAGTGACCGCCATCTTAAGTCATGCCTGTCCTGGGACCATGACGTGGACACCCGGATGAGAGTTGGGAAAGTCACGTCATCTCAAATGCTCCTCATTTCATTGAGGACAGGGCATATGCCGAAAAGCAGTACCCGAAGCTGGAGGAGAAATGGGGCAATTTTGGACAAACCTCTTATCATATCTGAGGATCCGTTTCTTCATTTCGAACGTCTGGACCAAAAATGAGAGGCTGAAAATAAAAGTTCGTTGTAAACAGTCAGGGGGCTCTCAGCTACACTGCCGTAGAAACTTCCACAGGAGTGCGTTCTAAGATCACACCATACAAACCACACGTGCGCCTTCTCAAGGGACCCCGGAAATGCGTGGATGCTGATGCAGAGTCAAAGGAGATTGTCAGGGCTGCTGAGGGTGCAGGCGAAAATCCCCCGGCGGGGTCCTCACCTCTGCAGTTGGTGATCCAGCTGAAGTTTCTGGAACACAAACCACGCACTAACACCCTACTTGGAGCTTTTGGCTCTCTGTGTACGATGGAGAGAGCTGGATCAAGCAGGACATCCGACATGGGAAGTCATATAGAAGTGAAGATACTCCCCGCGTTGGAAATAATACTAGTCCGAAAACTAGTTGAACACTTGATAGATAGGTTATGGTTTCAACGTGCACTTCCTGCTAATAAAGGGTGCCGGGCCCATCCTTCACAGTAGCAGGCATCTTTGTGATATCCCTGAGTGAGAAGGGTTTTAAAACAAGGACCTGCCTCAAAAGAAAAAGACCAAGTCCAATCTAAAGGATCTCAGCAGGATACAGGAATGGTATAGATTGTTTAGAGAACAAGAAACTGTTTGTGTGAGACTCAGGATTAGAAAAATTTAATTATATCATCCTGCTGCATCATCCGGTTTAATTATATCAGCCTTCTAACTATTGCTCAAAATCCAGAAACTGTAAAAGATGAAAACATTCAACTACATTTAAAGAACAACTTTTTTGTGGCCAAACAATATGTATATCATAGGCAAACACAAAAGGTGAATAGCAGACTAGGGTGAGACATTGCAACTCCTAACTCAGACAAGACATAATCGCCTTAATGTATAAAGAGCTCCTAGAAACCAATAAGAGAAAGCATAAAACCCAATGGACAAATGAACGAAGAACATGAGGAGACTTTTCACGGAAAAGGAAATGCAAATGGTCCCTAAACCTATGAAACCACCATAATAGGGGCACCTGGCTACCTCAGTCAGTTGAGTGTCCAACTCTTGATTTTGACTCAGGTCATGATCTCATGGTTCGTGGGATTGAGCCCCATGTCAGGCTCTGCACTGACAGCATGGAGTCTTCTTAGGGTTGGCAAAATTCCAGTAGTATTCTGATGTGGCTCTAACTAGCTCACAGGAGCCTGTTATTAAATTTTCAGGAATTTAGCAAGCCAGTCGTTAAATGCAGCCACTATTACAATTTTTAATTATATAAACTTGTTTTTTTTTTTATTTTTTATTTTTTTTTTATTTTTTAAATATTTTTTTTTCAACGTTTATTTATTTTTGGGACAGAGAGAGACAGAGCATGAACGGGGGAGGGGCAGAGAGAGAGGGAGACACAGAATCGGAAACAGGCTCCAGGCTCTGAGCCATCAGCCCAGAGCCTGACGCGGGGCTCGAACTCACGGACTGCGAGATCGTGACCTGGCTGAAGTCGGACGCTTAACCGACTGTGCCACCCAGGCGCCCCAATTATATAAACTTGTAATTAATACATTAGATTAAAAGCAGAGGAAGTAAAACCCAGAACTTCCTGATTACATTACTACATTTCAGTATCACCCGTGTGACCTGCATCACTTGTGTCAGTGTGGTGGAAGCAGCATGCGATGGTGTGCTATTGCCCAGCTCTTCCCAAATCCATGGTCAGAGACTTCGTGGTGGTAGCTGGAAATCAGCAGACACTGCAAATCAGGGCTTTTACACTTCTCGTGTTTTGGGGGGTGCTTTTCAGACAGGTGGCTGTTAAGCATTTACCAGCAGTCCCCTGCAGAATCCCGAATGTTAACAACATCAGAAAGGCCGTTGAGGGGGAGGGGAGCAGGTACTCTCATTCACTGCTGATGGTGGGGGGCGGGAATTACGATAGAACCCCATTGAGGGGCAATTTGGCAACATGTACCAATGTTGAGATTTGCGTTTTGCCCAGCAATTCCCCTTCTGAGGATCTATCCTACAGCCCTGCCCGCGTGTGTGTGAAATGAGGGGATTGTGGGCTTACCCAGCAGGGCTCGTAATAATAGTGAGTTGGCCAGGATCCTTCACAGGGGAAGGGTGAAAGCAAACAGTCCATCCCGACACTGGTCCCCTATGCAGCTGTGACAGAGGAGGGGGAGCTATGGAAAGACCTCTAAGGCCTGGTACAGGGAAAAAGCAAGACACAAAACAGGACGCCTCTTGTTTCGTGTTTTTGCTTGTTTGTATTCGCGTACGGGAACTGTAAATGATAGGTGAGTACTAATTAAAATCAGTTACCAGGAAGTGGTTATGGGGCCTATGGGACGGGTGGGAGAGAAACTTGTTTCTGCATACATTTTAATATGGTTTTCATTTTTAAATTTTTTTTTTTAACGTTTATTTATTTTTGAGACAGAGAGAGACAGAGCATGAATGGGGGAAGGGCAGAGAGAGAGGGAGACACAGAATCGGAAGCAGGCTCCAGGCTCTGAGCCATCAGCCCAGAGCCCAAGGCGGGGCTTGAACTCACCGACCGTGAGATCGTGACCTGAGCCGAAGTCGCAGGCTCAACCGACTGAGCCACCCAGGCGCCCCTGGTTTTCATTTTTAAACTGTGTGAATATATTCTCTGTTCAAAAATGGTTAAGTCATTCTTGGGGGATGTGATTTATTGTGACGGAATATGGTTACAGCAGCTTTTCCACCTTAGAATATATACACCTTAGAATACTTTGTCAATAAAGAGAAAAGAGAAAATTATGTACAGACGCTGTGGTCCTTGACACAGATACGTTTACTAGAAAATTGACGGGCACCTGGGTGGCTCAGTCGGTTAAGCGTCCGACTTCGGCTCAGGTCATGATCTCACAGTCCGTGGGTTCGAGCCCCACTTCGGGCTCTGTGCTGACACCTCAGAGCCTGGAGCCTGTTTCGGACTCTGTGTCTCCCTCTCTCTCTCTGACCCTCCCCCGTTCATGCTCTGTCTCTCTTTGTCTCAAAAATAAATAAACATTAAAAAAATTTTTTTTAGAAAATTGAGATGAAAGCAAACATCGATGGCAAAACGATTGAAGACTGTGTGTAAGATGTTATCGCTGTTGCTTGGCAATCCCCAGGAATCACCGCATTTATTTCTGGAGAGGGCCTGAAGGGATCGTCCGTGACTGCACTCAGATGTGCTAAGATATTTTCCTGCCCTAGGAGCTGGGAAGCACCAGTGTGGCTTTTTGATGGGGTAGGAGGCGGGGCCTTAAGGTTATGAAGCTGCAGACAAGCAGGCAGGTGGTATGGAAATCCCAGCAGACTTGGCTGCTGTCTTCAGCATTTGCAAGCCAGTCAGAGCCACGGGCTGCCCCCCACGGGCTTGCCACCTGCCAATGTCCCACGCTGTTCACAGGCCAGGCCCAGAGGGAGTGGGTGGATTACCATACCCCTGGGAGCACGAGTCAATGATGGAGGTCCCTCCTTTCATGGACATCAGTGTGACAGTGGCCTTTGCAGTTCCCGAGCACAGAGGCATCTCCAGCCACACAGAGGGAAACTGCCTCTCCAGTGGCCCCCACTGCCCCACAAAGGGATTCATCTCCTTCTCTTGTCTGCCAAGGTCAGGTCCACATCCTTCCACCTTCTCCTTCACTGCCATAGCTATTTCTGTGCCTTGAACACACCATGCTTCTTCCTGCCTCAGGGCCTTTGCACTTGCTCTTCCCTTTTCTCCAGATCCTTCTCATGATTCGGGAGGTAAGAGTTTGGACTCTGGGAGTCAGACTAGCTGCCTGTTTCTGTGCCTAAGAAAACCACAGGCTTGGACATGCTCATGGAACCTTGATGTTTCTAGAATAAGCAGTAGACTCCCAACCCAACTAAGCCTCAGCAGGCTCAGCATTTCCTCCTCAACAGACCTACCAAATGGGGGTTGGAGAAGAAAGGTACAGTTTCTTGCCTTTCGGATTCTTTTTTCCCCCCTTAGTAAGAAGCATTTTACTCTTTCTGCCCTCCTTAATTAGCTAAAGGGTGGGCTCTCCTCAAAGACCTAGGTTTTGCCTTGTGAAATCTCAAACTGAGATGAAAAGGGCAAAGACTCTCAGGAATTGGCAGGCTCTTTTCAAGCGACGGTAGCAAGAGCTCCGGGGTCAACTGTCCACCAGATGCCATGAGACAGTGAGGGCTTGTCATGTAGCAGGACATCGTACTGGCTGCAGCTGGGTGGGGGAGCCGCTCACCTGTGCATCTGGGGGTGCGGGCTTACACGGCGCCTGGACTCCCAGCAAGGTGCTGGGGGGGTGGGGGGGGGGCGTCATCAAGCATGGCAGGACTTCCGGTGTGATTGGAGGGAGGAATGATCCTGTGTTCCTTCTGAATAAGTGGGTGGAACTTAAAAAACATCAATACCACCAGAGCTAAGATGATATAATGAAGGTTTCTGGCAGTCCGTGAGCTCAGCGCCTCCACTATTGACACTCAGGGACTTGACCCTTGAGGCTTTTTTGTTAAGTGATGCCAGTAGGTGATATACATACAGATAAGGAGGAGGGTTTGTTGTTGTTGTTGTTGTTTTTAAGTTTATAGTAAGAAAATGGAATCGGAAGAAGGCAGGAGAGGAAGAGAAAGAAACCGTTTCATTGCTTACAGGCTACAGTCGGGGCTCAGTGGCTGTGTGCAGACGGAATACTTATGGTGTCGTGATGCCCACTGGGAAAGATCCAGAAGGATACTGCTGCCGGGGTGTGAAGTCACAAGGGCCGTCTCTCACCAAAATGCCGAAGACTGACTCCACTGCCCGTGACTTCCTGACTAGGGGACTAGCAGGACAAAGGGTATCATCCACTGAGGAAGACTAGGTCAGGGTAAGAAGGCAGAGATGACTGGGGCACCCGGGTGGCTCAGTCGGTTGAGCGTCTGACTTTGGCTCAGGTCATGATGTCATGGTTCGTGAGTTCGAGCCCCGTGTCGGGCTCTCTGCTGTCAGCACAAGGCCCGCTTCAGATCTTCTGTCCCCCCACCCGCCCTGCCCCTGGCCTTCTCTCTGTACCTCCCCTGCTCACACACTCTCTCTCGCTCTCTCCAAAATAAATAAACATTTTTAAAAAGGCAGAGATGAGTAACCACCCTTCCTGTAAGTCAGGAATGCCAAGGCAGCTAAGATACAGCCCTGACAGGGCCAAGGGGGACAGCTACAGGACTAGGAATTTCAGTAGGATGTGATGAGAAGAGGGACCAGCTGTGCAGTGGAAACAGGAACACAGGGGAGTGTGGAACCCTGTGGGGGTAGAGTGTAGTCAGGATAGACTCCCTGGAGGAAGTGGCACTAAAGCCCTCAAGGCTGTAATAGACAAGGGTGTGGCTGGAGGGCAGGAGCCTCGAAGGAGGCAACCCTTTGCCCCCTTCTTCTCTGTTGCTGGGTGAAAAGTGAGCTGTCCAGGCTCGGATGGCATTTTCCCAGATCATCCGGAAAGTTCAGGCAGGTTTGACCTGAGTCAGAGCCTAAGGGAGGGCAGTGAAGCTGCTATTTCATCAAGGTCAGGCTGCACAGCCATCCAGACCACCTACACTTCCTCTCAGCATCGCACCAACCAGACCCCGTGTTCACGAGGCCGCGCCAACAGCACATCAGCCCCGGAGGGGCCCCGGGCAGAGCGAGCAGTGCGCGGCCAGAGGACTCACGGTAATGACACCACTGTGGCGAGGCTCACACATTGCCCCGGGGAACAGGTCGGTGTCCCTAAGGTCCTCGAGCGTGACGCATGCTAAATAATACTGGAGCTCGTTCTGACATCCCACGGCTCACCGTCTAAACGCAAACCCCTCTTTGTCTATGACCTTAAACTCCATGAACAACCGGCGCTGACAGGTGCTTTTCCCTTTGCCATGGGTGCAATGGTGCATTGTGCCCTGAGCACGGACCTCACCTGAAGACCGGGCAGGGGCCCGGAGCCACCCCATTTCCTCCAGTCTGCTGCTGGCTGCAGGTGTCGCTGGTAAAATGAAGGATGCTGCCAGGGAAGCCACGATGAGCTTCAGGGAGGTGGGCGCTTGCTGGAGGGAGCAGAGGGCACCCTGGGCAGCATGTGGTCCTGCTGGGGCATCTCCCCTGAGGCCTGCTGCGGTGCAGGGTGGGGCGCAGGTTTTATACACAGGAAATACAGACTCTTGACCTGAATGCCTTCAAATTAGGGGAGTTTTTACATTTTTAATATTTTTTTAAAGAATTGTTTAAGTTTATTTATTTATTTTGAGAGAGAGAGAGCAGGAGAGGAGCAGAGAGAGAGGGAGAGAGAATCCCAAGCAGGCTCTGCACTGTCAGCGTGGAGCCCGACGTAGGGCTCCAACTCACAAACCACGACATCGTGACCTGAGCCAAAACCAAGAGTCGGACACTTAACCAACTGAGCCACCCAGGCGCCCCGGGGAATTTTTTTAAACACAGTAAATCATTGGAGTACCTGGGTGGCTCAGTCAGTTGAGCGTCCGACTTCGGCTCAGGTCATGATCTCACAGTTTGCGGGTTTGAGTCCTGAGTCGGGCTCTGTGCTGACAGCTCAGAGCCTGGAGCCTGCTTCCGATTCTGTGTCTCCCTCTCTCCTGCCTCTCCCCCACTCACTCTCTGTCTCTCTCTCTCACGCTCTGTCTCTCTCTCTCAGAAATAAATTAAAATTAAAAAAAATTTTTTTTAATGAAATTAAATAAAAAAACACGATAAATCATTTTGGGAAAAAGTATTCCCTGCTTAGGAGAACTATTTTCAAGCACTTAAGAAGTGACGCGGTCAACAGCCGTTCTTAGTTAAATTATTTAATCCGCTCAATAGAAGCAGTGAGCAGAATGAGAGGCGGGTCTCACAAGGGCTGGGGGCCTGGAGTCGAGCCACCTCCAAGGGCCTGTGACCCGGGGAAAGCGCCCTAGAGTCCCCGTCCTCCTCTGTCAAATAGGGATGTCAGGACAGTGCATTAGAATATCTCGTGCGTGTCAACAAACTCTGATGGGTTTACTTCACATATTTATGTTCATGCAGAATATGAATAGTATGTATCATTACTCAGAAAGGCATTTGCTCCGCTCATGTTGCTGCTACGATCGATCGAACAAAACGTACAATTATTTTAGAACTCGAATCATTTAACATTAACCTGTCACCCACAAAGGTTTTTTGAGGCTCCGATGGGAAAATACATACCTGTGCGATCCCTCATGACCAGTGCCTAGCACTTTGTCAACACACTCTTCGTTATTAGTAATAGTAACAGCGGCATTATTTTTGTCATTACAATTTAATAATGACTTCTGAGATGAGTTGCCATATACAGTAGAAAGCATGAAAATTCTATGTCTTCAAAAACACTCTAAGTTTCAGAAACCTTTTCCGACAATCCAATCAGCCCTTTCGTCACACGCCCCAAACGCGTTCTCTCCACTCGTACTATTCTGGGAACACGGGGCCAGCCCTGCAGCCTCACTCTGGTCACACCTGAGCTCGTCCCAAGCTGCTGATAAGGACCCAGGCTTCCTTTCCTCACTTCCACCTCCACACTGAAGGCATCCACAGACAACGCGTGGGACCAAAGCAGTCAACGGGAGTGTGGTAGGGATACTCCAGGCATTCGGGTCCACCCTGGGCTGTCTCGGGTCCCTGGGCTGTTGAAATGCGGGCTGCCCACAGCTGGGCTGGACACCAGCGGCCGGTGCTGCGAATTCCACGTGAGAAAACCAGAGACGATGGCCAACATTTAAGCCTGCCATGGGCCAGGCACTGCCCTAAAGCACTTTACATGGATTAACCAGCTCATTGAGAGGGGCACTATTATTTTTCCCATTTATAAATGCAGAAACAGAGGCACAGAGAACTTGAGGCACATGCCCAGTATCACACAGCTTTTGAATGGTGGAAGTCGGGACTCGAACTGGTCTAGAGCCTCTACCTCCAAATCTCTGCCCCATGTGGACCACAGGAATCAGGGGATTCCCACTTGGAAACACCACAGAGCCAGAAAGAGGGACGGGACTACAGAGCCTGTTGCTGAGAGTTAGTGAGTAAGGTACCCAGGAAAGTCTAGGATTGTGTCGTTGGTCACTAGCCTGGTGCGGGGCATGCCTGGGCTGCCTGCTGACCCACGAGGACACGGAGGTGCAGAGAGGAGGAGCCCACAGGGAGCTTCTGTGGAGTATGTCTTCCAGCCTCACACCCCCTGGATGCAATCTCAGTGGATGGAAGAAAATGACCGTGACGTCATGACCTGAGCCGAAACCAAGAGTCAGACGTTTAACCAACGGAGCCACCCAGGTGCCCCAGGGATTTATTTTTTAAAATACAATCATTTTGGGCAAAAGTATTCCCTGCTTAGGAATACTTTTCAGCTGTGGAAGACAGACCACCTGAGTGATGAACCCCTGTCACCTGATGGTGGCAGATTCCAATTTTAGCAAAAGGGGAGAAAATGTAAAAATCTGTACTCGAGGGGCACCTGGGTGGCTCAGTCGGCTGAGCGACCGACTTCGGCTCAGGTCACGATCTCGCGGTTTGTGAGTTCGAGCCCCGCATCGGGCTCTGTGCTGACAGCTCGGAGCCTGGAGCCTGGAGCCTGCTTCGGATTCCGTGTCTCCCACCAGCCACTCCGAACTCGGCAGTCAGCTCCGTAGATCACCTCCGGCCGTTGCCTGAGTCCGTGGTTTGAAGGTAGCCTACTGATTCCAGACGCAGGGCGGGTTTGTGAGTGACCGTCTGAGGACCGCTGGTCTGTCCACAGTCGCATAATTAGCAACTTGTGGAAATGAGGGGTTGACCAAAAGGACGTCTTCCTCTCACCCACCAGCCTCCCACTTCCAATGTCCGGGCTGGGGTGGGGGTGGGGGGTGGCGGCTGCGGTCAGATCAGCAGGCTTGCTGATATCTGTAACACGTGTCCGCTAAAGTTCAGGAGCTACTAACAGTGTCCACAGTGGATGAAATGCACCGTGAAGAACCCTTTACATTTTAAGGATGAGAGACTAGGAGAGCCAGTGACTTCCTCATAACAAACTCAGTAGCGTCTGAAGTCACATGACCTCTCTCACCCACCAGAAGCCATCTAAAGTACCCAAGCTGTTATTTTCGGGGTCACTGACAACAATCAGGATCAGTTACATAATTTTCAGGAGTCACCGCACACAGAATTTGGGGTCGTTTGAGCAAAAAGTATTCGGCATTGCAAGACCACAAGAGCAGAGCATTGAACCAGGCGTGAGCACCTGTGGGTGCAGGAGCCCTGAAACCACACAGGCTGTGCCCTGTGACTCTAGCCTGTCACAAAGCGTCGAAAGGTTTTTTGCCTGTCTTCAAAGGCGTCCATCACCTGCTCATTCCCTTGGGAGGTATTCCCCTGAGCCCTGCCCAGGGAGCTAAGCAGGCATATTGACAGGTCTCCAAGACGCTCTCACAGCGGCCTGACTGCCGATCTCTTGACTTAGCTTGTTCTTGCAAATACAGAACCCTAAGTCCACGGACCTAGTACAGGCTGAGACACCGCAGCACAAACTGCCGAAAATGCCCCCAGCGACTCCAACACTTTGACCGAATCAAACCCAGAAAGTCTTGGGTTAAAATGTTTCCTTCCCCTGCCCGCCTTTTATTTTTGGACATGTGCCTTTTAATGAAACATGATGTTTTCAGTATGTGATTAGTTTCCCCTCTACCGATAAGAAATATTTAGAAGCACTTGACTCACAGCACTTTTAGTATTGACAAAAGTTTGGCTTTTGTCCTGTTCAGCCACCACTCAAGTTCCATCTAGAACATACATACGGGGCTGAGAGCTCCCTCTTTCGCAATCGCATTCCTATGGCTAGGGAGCGTCAATTCTGTTCTTCCCACTCGGCACAGGAAGTGTAGACCTCGACTGGAGGCAAGTCAGATGCACTCCTCAAAGCTGCTTTTTGAAAATACATCTGAATTAGATTTTCAGCGAGTGCCACCCCGCCCCCCCATCAACGTCCTCCCTGTGGGAGGTCACACACTCACTCACAATGTCGTTTCCATTGCTCAAAACATGTTTTGCAACATGTGCCTAAGTGGCTCAGTCGGTTAAGTGTCTGACTCTTGATTTCGGCTCAGGTCATGATCTCGTGGTTTGTGAGATCGAGCCCCGAGTCGGGCTCTATGCTGACAGTGTGGAGCCTGCTTGGGATTCTCTCTCCCTCTCTCTCTCTCTCTCTCTCTCTGCTCCTTCCCTGCTCATTCTCTCTCTCTCCCTCTCCCTCCCTCTCTCTCTCTCTCTCTCTCAAAATAAATAAATAAACATTAAATTTTTTTTTTAATTACATTTGGGAAAATGCCTCAAAACTGTGGCCTTTCTCATCAGTATCCTAAATGGTGGCAAATTGTCCTATGGAGGTAGATTGGCTTTCTAGAAACAGTCTAAAGTTGTTTAAAGTCAAGCAGTAAACCAAAGAGGGGCCAGGAATAAGAAGCATGTCTGCTCCCAGCCAGCTGGTGCCCTTGTGGCCCATCCTGGGGTTCTGAGGGAATTTAGGGAAGATAATTCCAGATCAAGTCTGGGTCAGGTCCCTTCAGGGCTTGGCTAGAATATGTCCACATCGCCCAAGGGGCTTCTCTGAAGAAAACAGCATTTATTTTATTGTATACATTTGGGGATGTTTGTAAATGTGTTCTAATTCCCTTGGTCTATAATATTATTTCCTATGTGTAAAGAAGATTTAGCTTTCATGTTCTTTGCAGAACAAGTTAAAGCTACTTACATTTTTTTTTTCTCTCAAAGAATGAAATCCTGCCATTTGCAGCAACATGGATGGAACTGGAGGGTACCATGCTAAGTGAAATAAGTCAGTCAGAGAAAGACAGATACCATATGTTTTCACTCATATGTGGATCTTGAGACACTTAACAGAAGACCATGGGGGAGGGGGAGGGGGAAAAGTTACAAACAGAGAGGGAGGGAGGCTCTTCATAAGAGCCTCTTCATAAGAGACTCTTCATAAGAGACTCATAAGAGACTCTTCAATACAGAGAACAAACTGAGGGTTTATGGAGGGTGGGGGAGAGGGGAGAGAGGAAAGTGGGTGATGGGCATTGAGGAGGGCACTTGTTGGGATGAGCACTGGGTGTTGTATGGAAGCCAATTTGAGAATAAATTATATTTTAAAAAGAGGAAAAAAAATTTCTCTCAATAACACACACACACACACACACACACAAAAGAAACTTAAACTATGGCATACTAAGAATTTTTTTTTTTTTTAGGGCAACTAACTTTCTCACAGCAAATCTGGTAATTTCTGAAGTCCCATGAGCACTTTTGTGTCAGATCATATTTCTTCAGACTGGTGTTGGCCATCCTATAGAGTCAAGAGCAGTAATCTCAGAACTCTGGCACCTTCCTGTCTGGAGCTTAGGATGTTCTCTTGCGTTCCTTTAATCCACCGTGGGTGGGCAGGCAGGGGTGTGGGGAAATTGCTAAAGAGGAAAAGAAGGATTATCCTGAAGTCAGCCCTGGAAACATGGACTGAGGATCATCTAAAAGGCATGAAATCAAGGCCTGGGTTTTCTTTCCTTTCCAGCGACTGTAGTTATGTAAGCAAGATCTCACAGAGCTGTCTCTGACCCTGTCTGTCTTGTTCACAATAAAAGCCACAGGGGCAAGTGGGGAGCTCAGGAGCCCCAGAGATCTCTGGGGAGTTTGAAGGAGGCGGCCCTGCACATTTGGCCTGAGCCTGCCAAGAAGCTTGAAATGGGGGCCAGAATATGAACCACAATCACAGCTTTTGCCCATTTACTAGTCCAAATGATTGGGACAGACATTAGCCACTCATGTAAAGAGTAATTACTCACCAGGAACTTGCTATAACCTGTCCTCTGTCCCATCTCACATCGTTTTGGCGACTTTCTGCTCCCAGCCCCCTAGCTGGCTGTTCTAAGGCCTGGGCCAGGGACAGGTGGAAGACCCAGAAAAGAAGGTCAAGGCCTAGGACTGGCCGGAGCATCGACCCCAGTGTGGCAGCCATCACTGGCTCAGGAGGCCACAGGCACTGGTGCAGGAACATCATGTTCCTGAAGGCCACATTCCTCTCCCATCCCAGACATGGTCAGTTTGCATGAAGACATTTTTCTGGCAGGTGACAAGGAACTGTCTTAGGAAAGGGGTGCCTTTTTCTAATTTGTGCAAAGACCCTGTATCGGCTAGCAGTTCTGATTTCGGCCGGCAATCACTAGGTAGCTGAGAAGCGGAGAAGAAATACACCACCTCCTGGGACTGGGTAAAACTTGGAGAGGAAGGGAGGTGTAAGCCCGTCTGCTTTGCTCCTGTTCTCACCTCTTACATAATCGTTTGGCGGGTATGTTCGTTAGAAATTAAACTCAGCCTACAGTTAAGAGAGATTTAAACAAACAAACAAACAAAAAGCAACTTGAAGAGATGAGGGTTTATTCTCTCACATCGAAGACAGAAAGCGGGCAATCCAGGGCTAATCCGGGAGCTTCACAAGGTCATCAGGGGCTAATCGGCCCAAACAAACACTCTTGCCAGCTGGGAACCCGAGCCTTAACCTACCACTGTGGGCTGCCTTATCCTAAACAGTTGATACATATTCTCTCCTCTCGGAGAAGCCCCTGGGAGATGGGTGTGATATCAATACTCATTCTGCATCCAAAGACGCAGAGGCACAGATGGCTTAAGGAACCCGGATTCATCTAGAGAACACATACGAGATGCATCTGTCTTTCTGCCCTACCGTCTGCACCGCGTGACCTCCTTATTCAGAGTCACCTGTGGTTCCAGCCATCCTATCCACATCCCAGAAAGGGGGAGAGAGGAGGGACAAAACAGGAATCGTAGTGCCCAGCTCACTCGCCTCCCCTAAGGGACCGCCTCAGAATTCCCACACAACACTTCCTCTCTGGTCACATCCAGCTGCAAAGGTAGCTGGGAAGTGTAGTCTTCAAGCTGATGCCTGGCCAGCATCACAGGATTCCATCCCTGCCCTGGTACCTGCCAAACACTAGTCCTTTTCCATTTCCCTTGTGCATTAATTCATCTCCCCTTTTCAGTACCCACACAGACCATGGCCAAAGGATATGGAGGAGATCCAGCATACAAAACACAGCTAGGGAATCTGTCCCACTTGGAAAGGTTGGGTCTCCCCTTTTCCTGGGCCAGGCAGACTCTGGACCTAGGTAATCCTATTATTAGATGGGGACAAACACGGAAGGTAAGAAGAGCTATTTATTGATCTAAGTGCTTCTACGTGTGTTTTTTTTTTTTTTTTTTTATAACTCCTCAAGACACATCTGAGAGAAAACCCATCACACGCATTTTGCCTACAGTTCACCAGAAGCTGCAAGACAGAAGCAACCCCTCCCAGAGGCACGTTGGTGGGGTCGGGAGTAAAATGTAAGGGCAGTCTTGACTCCAGAACCGATCCTACTATTGCTGGTTAAAATAAATTCCGCCGTAGCAACTAAAAACAGTTTATTATTTCACCTAGGTTGATAAAACTAGGAATTTTAAAGCCATTGCAAGAATTTTAAATCGCGGCTCGGTGCATAGAGCAGCATCAGAAACACCCAGGTGAGGGTTTCGCTAGTCCATCCCAAACACAGGGACCCCACAGTGACATATTGTCTTTCTCCTGAAGTCAGTTATTAAAATTAAAGTGGGTATCTAACCTTTTTTTTTTTTTTTTACTGTCAATTCAGTGGCTTACACATGAAGTCATGAACAGAAGGGAAATGTTTGTTATTACTGTATTAAGGAAATTAGGTCCCTCAAGTGTTGGCTCAAAAGATATTGACGCTCATAAGAATTTTTTTTTTTTTTTTTTTTTTTTTTTTTTTACAAATTTCCTTACTTTCTCACAGCCACCCTCTCACCTCCTTAGTCTGGGGACGCCAGGCCTGTTTGTTAAGAAGCCAAGGAAGGGGCGCCTGGGTGGCGCAGTCGGTTAAGCGTCCGACTTCAGCCAGGTCACGATCTCGCGGTCCGTGAGTTTGAGCCCCGCGTCAGGCTCTGGGCTGATGGCTCAGAGCCTGGAGCCTGTTTCCGATTCTGTGTCTCCCTCTCTCTCTGCCCCTCCCCCGTTCATGCTCTGTCTCTCTCTGTCCCAAAAATAAATAAACGTTGGAAAAAAAAATTAAAAAAAAAAAAAAAGAAGCCAAGGAAATGGAACAAAGGCTTTTGAGCGGTCACATGCTCTTCCCCAGGCTCCACAGCCAGTCTCGCTCCATCGTCTGGACCCTTGGACCACATCCTTTCCACCCTGTAAAACCGAAGGGGTGCCGACCGCTGTAGCATCCAGCAGGAAGGGGACAGCAGCACATCTCACCACGAGTCCCTGTGGCCCACACCTGTAAACACTGCATTCGGAACCCCTGTGTCCCTCCCTAGGGACAAGAGAACATGTCCTTCCCAAGGTAACCAGGTCCAGTGCTGGGCCCTCTTCCCTTTACCATCCTGGAGGGCGGATGCCTTCAACACACAACGCTGTCCTTCCTTCTACACGCATCTTTCTCCCACTGTCCCTCTTCCCACGCTGCATCTTCCCTGTAGTTGCCTCCTGTCGCCTCCTGCCCAGGAGCCAGAAGCCAAGTGGCAGTGCTGGCTCAGGCCAGGCCCTCCAAATTTCTCACCCCATACCCGCTCTATGGGAGAACCCAGGTTCCTTAACCCATGTGTGCCTCCATTTCTCGGGAGACGCACCTGCCTCACGGGGTCTTTTCTAGGATGAGATCACATGTGTGAAATGTTTAGGACGATGGCAGGTCAGCAGGGATAGGTGCCAGGTGTTATCATGAAGGCGCTCGTTCCCACCCGGGAAGAGTTTCACTTTAGGCAAGTGACCCAAACTGATACAGCAGTCTCCTCGCTCGGTCCCCCACCTCCACTCCCAAGCCCTCCAATCCATCACCCTCCCACACAGCTTCTGGAGTCCGACCCAGGTCACGACATTGTTCCACTTAAAATCCTTCCATGACACCCCAGTGGTTTCAGTATTGAACCTGAACTCCTTACTTTGGCTGCTTTACAAGACTTTGCACCACCTTGCCCTGCCCACCTCTCTACCCAACTTGTGTTATCTTTACGTGCTGAGCAGCTCCGGTCACACTACGCTTCAGTGGTGCCTCAGGACCTTTGCTCTGGCTGTGCCCTCCCTCTGCACCCTCCCACTCTTCCCCACCCACCTCTCCCACAGCCCACTCATTCTCCTCCTTTCCCTTTCGGCTTATGTGTTGCCCTCTTCACAGGGGGCTTCCCTCATATTCCATAGAATGTAGATCCAGCCCATCCCTCTTATGTACTGAATATTTGTGTCTCCCAAAATCTGTAGGTTGAAGCCCCAACTACAAGGCAACTAACTATATGTGGAGACGGGGCCCTTAGGAAGGCTTTTAAGGCTAAATGAGGTCATAAGGATAGAACCCTGATACAAGAAGATTAGTGTAAGGACACTAATAAGAGACAAGAGAGTTCACTTGTGCCCCACCACCACCGTGTGCAAACACACTGGAGGCCCTGTGAGTTCACGGCCAAATGCTAGTCTCCCTCAAGCCATGAGAAGAGTCCTCAAAATGAGACCTACCTTGCCCGCACCTTGACCTTGGACTTCCAGCCTCCAGAAATATGAAAAATAAATGTCTACTGTTGAAGTCACCTGGTCTGTGGTATTTTGGTATGGCGGCATAATATGGCTCAGACACCCCATTCTCATTCTCTGCCAATTGTTTACTTCCTTCAAGGAAGGAAGGCCCCGTTTATAACTACTGTCACTGCCCCTTACAGACTCTTTGCCTGTGTCCTGCCACCGGAATATAGCTCTCTGTAAAAATCACCTGCTCCAGGGGCGCCTGGGTGGCGCAGTCGGTTAAGCGTCCGACTTCAGCCAGGTCACAATCTCGCGGTCCGGGAGTTCGAGCCCCGCGTCAGGCTCTGCGCTGATGGCTCAGAGCCTGGAGCCTGTTTCCGATTCTGTGTCTCCCTCTCTCTCTGCCCCTCCCCCGTTCATGCTCTGTCTCTCTCTGTCCCAAAAAATAATAAAATAAAAACGTTGGAAAAAAAAAAATCACCTGCTCCAGACATACCACAGCCTCCGGCATATAATAAGTATCCTCCGAATCAAAGAATCCACCAAAAACGATACGCTTCCAGCCAAGGAGAGAAGGGATTGACTCATTCCCCTAGGACTAGACAAGCATCCCTAACCGTGGAATCCCCATTCCCAGGATGGACTGCATAGTCACCACTGTCTAAGCTACAAACACTGATCTATTTCTTAGTCGATCCCCTACCTTGTTCCAAAGTGAATTTAAGCCAGCTTATCAAAATACAGAAAATACAACGGGATAAGCAATCAGGGAAGAAATGATAAGAAAAGTAAGACAAAGTCACGCAGGTGGCCCATGCGCACTGTGGACTCCACAAGCTCCGGGTGCCCCAGCAGCCACCGTGAAGAAAGTGGCCCAGGCAGCCTCATGGTTCGACTGTCCATTGGCCACAAAGAAAGCATGGTCTGGGAGAAGCGGCTCGTACGAGTGCTGACCCGTGGCGGCATCCCCACCTCGTCCTCCCTCAGCATCCCTCCCACCCACGGTGGATGAGTCATGAACAGCATCCTTGAGGAAGGCACAAGGGAGGCTCTTCTTTGGGCCGCTCTTCCTTCCAAGCTCTGCGGGACAAGCTGTTCTAAGGGGAGCAAAACAGGCCACGATGCGCTCCTACAATTTTCTGTCTCTGTGTATCCCGCACCAGAAACGAGCCCTTTTCTTCCCTCTGCCCATTGCTGCCGGTGAGACAGATGACCACCCTCCCTCACTCTACCATCGAGTCGTCCGGGTCTTTGCAAAGCCGACCCTTACTGTTATCAGTGGCTGAGAAAGTGAGACCTTGGTGCGGGGGGTCCGAGCATGGGTAACAGATTCGCTGCAGATACACCCGCGGATGTTGCCAGGGACCAGGGGTCCCCGGAGCAGGTGAGGTCTGCAGGATCAGACCCCCTCCCCGCACACGGTCCTGCCCTGAAGACCATCTCCTACCCTAGCGCACGCCTAACAGGCTGTGATGACAATTACGTCTCCTCTTAAGCATCGCAGACACATTCTTTACTTTGACAGCCTGGACTTTTCATCCTCTGGACGAAGCCCGGGAAGAACTCGTGCTCTGCAAACAGTAGGCTGTATTGGACCTTTTCCGACGGGCGTTGTCTGTCCTCCTGGGGAATTCCTCTGCCGGCTTCGGCTCTGTGGTCCTGAACTTCACCCCCTGCTCTGGTGGTTGGCGCTTCACCTCCTGCCTCACGCTCCAGGCGCCCACGGGGAAGCAGCAAACCCGCAGCAACGCCTGGTCCTCTGTGTCTGTTCCCCACACTTACCCAAATGCACCAAGTTCGAAAGGGCCCTGGAGGAAGCAGTGACCTCGGATGACCCACCCAAAGGCGTTCACGGCCAGATAGACATGGAAACAAACAGAAATACTAAAGATGCCCTTTGGGCTATTTCTCTTTTATTTCAGACTTCCCTAACTTCACAGACCACACGATCTACCCCTTGTCTGCGTTTCCTATAGATTTAATCCCAAATGCAATCAAGCCTCTAATCTAGAAACTGGAAAACTATTCTGCCAGGCAAGAGAAGTCTCTTTGTGTCTCTGGGATTCTAACCTGGCCAGCAAGTCCTTTCCCGTCATCCCCTGACTTACTACTCTCACTATTTCCTTTTTTCTAAGAAATCTTTTTTCCTAGTCCCTTGAGTACCTGGTCCGCCTGAGAGTGTTTCATTCCGTTCCCAAGAAACACGATCCAAATTAGACGGCAGAACAAGGCAAGAGCAGGGGTTCTGGAGCCTGACTGCTGGGTTTCATAATTCTGATTCTGCTACTTACTTGCTGTGCAACCTTAGGTGTGTTACTTAACTTCTCTGTGCCTCAGTTTCCTCAGATTTAAAACTGAGGCTAATAACAGTACCTCGGTCAGGGGTTATGGGACGATTTAACGTGTTAATATACGTAAAGTTCTTAGAACCATGCCGTATGAACTGAGAGCTATATGAGTGTTTGCTGCTATTACCAAATTATGCCACCAAGTCGGAGGTTTTAAGAGTGAGCCAGACAGAATTGTTGTCCTCACATGAAAAAGGCTGACAAGGAAAGAAACCACTTCAATGCAATTTAGAAATAAAGTGAAGTCTGGTAGGGGCGGCTGGGTGGCTCAGTCAGCTAAGCGTCCGACTTCAGCTCAGATTATGATCAGGCGGTTCATGGGTTCAAGCCCCGCGTCGGGCTCTGTGCTGGCAGCTCGGAGCCTGGAGCCTGCTCTGGCTTCGGTGTCTCCCTCCGTCTCTACCCCTCCCCTGCTCATTCTCTGTTACTCTCTGTCTCTCAAAAATAAATAAACGTTAAGAAAAAAAAATTTTTTTAATAGAAATAAAGTGAAGTCAAGTGAAAAGCCGCAGGCTGTGGGGACACAAAGGCTGGGGCAGTCAAGTCCACAGGAGAGGCTGGAAATGTCCTATGGTGGAAGCCCGCAGGGGCAGAAGGAGCAGTCTGATGAATTTGGGGTGTATCAGTCTTCCATTGCCACATAGTAATTTAATCCAAAACTTAGAGGTTTAATAACAACAAATATTTGGTGTCTCATAAAATTTAGGGGGGTCAGGAATTCGGGAGTGGCTTAGCTGGACATCGGGCTCGGGGTGTCTCTTGAGATTGCGGGCAGATGTCAGCAAGGGCCGCGGTCATCCGAAAGCCCCGATGGCACAGGAGGGTCCACCTCCAATGAGGGGAGGTGCCCACACAGCACTGGCACGTGAATGCTGGCCGTTGGCACGAGGCCTCGGTCCTTGACGCGTGGCCCTCTCCAGAAGGGGCTGCCGGATGCCGAGTGTCCTCACAAGACCGCGGCCAGCTTTCCCCAGAGCAAACCATCTGTGCCGTCCACATAGCATGGCAGAAGGGGTAAAGTCTTGTACGACCAAGCCTCAGGAGGCATACTGTCTTCTCCACAACGTTGGTTATCCAGCACAGCCTGGAGGCGGGGACCACAGTCAGGAATCCCCGGGGGCCATCTGGAGCCATGCTGTGCCGCACTTGGGGAAGGGTAGATGGGGATCCAGGCGAGACCCCAGGCCACAGGGCCTGTGGTGGCCCCATCAGACATGGCTTTGGCAGGGGGGCGGGCATTATGTACTGTCGTAAACAAACTAAGCTATTACTAAATATTGTGAGGTGACAGAAGAAAAAGGGAAATTCTTATTAATTCTTCTTCTTCTTCTACGCATTTTTTTCCAAGCTCTGGGACACTAGCCCCTCCGCAATAGAACCACCTCCCCTGCCCTGTGTGCAAAGTTATGAATCCTTTTCTCTCTGGATTTCCCCTAATTGGGTCTCTTGTGTCTTGAATCTGGGCTCGTGGCAGAAACAGAAATACCCACCATATGTCTCATTTCATTATCCAGCATTGCAGGAGCTCCTCTACGTTGTCCAGCTTCCTTTTCTTTTTAAAGTTTTTTTCAATGTTCATTCATTTTTGAGAGACAAAGAGAGACAGAGCGTGAGCAGGGGAGGAGCAGAGAGAGAGGGGGACATAGGATCCAAAACAGGCTCCTGGCTCTGAGCTGTCAGCACAGAGCCCAACATGGGGCTCAAACTCATGAACTGGGAGACCACGACCTCAGCCGAAGTCAAGAGTCAGACGCTTAAGCGACTGAGCCACCCAGGTGCCCCTCCCAGCCTCCTCGTAGTAAAACAGGGGTCATGGCTGTTAGTTCTGGAAGAACCTTGAGTGGCAGGGATACACAAGGAAGAGGCTCATGAGTATCTCTTCTCAATGCAGAGGTGCTCTCACCAGCCTTGGTCCCTGAGTGACAGTGTGGAGCAGAGCACCGCACTCGTTTGACACATTCACAACCACCAACCTTTGTTCTCTTAAGCTATTGAGATTATGGGAAAATCTGTTACTGCAGCAAAACTCAGTCTATCCTGACAAATACTGGAATCCAAGAGGGAATAAACCTTCGTCGGCAACTTCAGGGCTAGCAAGTGTATGTTGTGGGAGATTGTGCAGGTGTGTGTGAGGCAGTGAAAGGGCACACACCTTTGGGGATGTGTGGCCATTTCCCTTCCAACAACCAGAAGCCGCACGGGTTAGAGTGATTGTCACTGGCAAGGACGGTGCAAGAAAGCGATGAATAGAGACGATGTCAGATCAAGAACTAACCACATCTGGGGCACCTGGGTGGCTCAGTCGGTTGAGCATCTGGCTTTGGCTCAGGTCATGATCTCACAGTTGGTGGGTTCAAGCCCTGCATCGGGCTCTCTGCCGTCAGATCCCCTGTCTCCTTCTCTCTCTGCCCCTCCCCTGCTTGTGCTCTCTCTCTCTCTTTCTCTCAAAAACAAATAAACATAAAAAAAAAAAAAAGAACTAACCACGTCTGTCAATGCTATCACCAAAGACACCTTGAATATGTCCACTCCTCTCTGACTCTATGGCCACCTTCTGAGTCCAGGCTCCTTGACCTCCTGTTGGGTCTACTGCTATTGCCTTGACGGGTCTCACTGCTTCTGTCACTCGACCCGCCCACCCCCGATCTCTTCTCCATGCAGAAGCCAGAGCAATGTTCTTACGACGCAAATCTGTTCACACCACTCTCCCGCTGAAATCCTTTCTTGGATACCCAACGTTCTCGGGCCTGGCCCCTGCCTTTTCCCGCAGCCTTGTACCACACCCCTCTAACCTCCCACACTGTGTCCCACCCACCTCCGTTGGTCCTACACGCCAAACCCCTTCCTCCCCCAGGACCACCGCAGGCACTGTTGTTCTGCCTGAGACTCCTCCTCCCTATACCTCCCACAGCATCCTTCAGACATCGCGTACCATTATCTCAAAAAGGCTCTCCCCGACTGTCACCCCCAGCCCATGTAACTAGGTCAGCCACCTTGTTTTCAACTCTCAACGCTCCCTCGACCCATCTTCACCATTACGATGAAATACCAGTTAACACTGAATAGCTAATTGGAGAGCTCACGGTTTCCAGGCTCACCCAGGCCCTATACCCGGAAAGACGTTGTTCTAAACAGGGGGCAGAGTGCTGTCACAACTAGCATGAGCGTGCATTAGCCCTCCAACAGACACACGGCCCTACACAAAGAGAACCCGCGGGCCTCCACGTGAAGCAGAATTTGGGTGTGAAGGCCAGTCTCCATCACTCTCCCTGGTCTTCTCAAAGCAAGTGTCAGAGAGCAAGGCTTCGAGTCTGGGTGGAGGTTGGGGGCCCAGTGCACCCACTGACATGGTGACAGCACATGCCCCAAGGTCTCCCTTTCAGGCAGGGAGTCTTCCCTCCCAAAGGGAAGGGGTCTTTTCCCTCCCCTGCCCTGCCTGCCCCTGCAGCTTCAAGGGGTCCCAGCGGAGACAGGAACAATGCAGACAGTCCTGGGAGAGCCCTGAATTTCGGAGCACTCTGGCACTGAGCTCAAATCCAGGACTCATTTTCCACAGGCACACTTTATCACTCCCTGGCGGGAGCCAGGTTTCCATCCTTGTCATTCCCAAGGGAGGGGCGACGTGCCCGGACTCTAGCTGCACGATGCGCATTCATATTTTTCCTATAAAACAACTCCGAGCACCTGAGTTATGCATTTTATCAGAAACCATGTGCTCGGTGATTTTTAAATATTACCTCCAAAATGCATATATATTTTGCCAAGAAACCATCAGCTGTAAATTACTCTGTTCCAAGGGCCACGACATGGTTACTGTCACGATGCAAGCCGTTCACATAAACTCCACAATGTCTCACGCTTTATCTTTAAATTTTACAAAATTTATTGATCTTTATAGCCATGAAAGGCAAGAAGAAATATATTTTAAGTTCACGTCTTTTATTACTGACCCAACTGACCACGTGAAACGGCTCAGATTTATCATCACGTCCAGTTGCCAGCATTTACGGCAACTTTTAAACATGTCATTTTACCTTCGACTCCTCATGGTTCAGGCACTTTGGGGGTTTACTAAGTATCTCTGATTTCAGGACCAGAGCAAATAAATGGTTTAAGTACTTTTGCAGCTCATTGGAAAGAGAATTTGAAATGCACTTGAGAAGATTGTTAACGTGGGCCACAGAAACCTAGGGAAGGTTGCAAGCACTCCCCAAATTTATGTCTCTCCCCGTACGGGAATAAAAGGAGATGCTCCCTCTGCCAAATAGATTCCCAGGCTCCCCAGTGGGCATCTCTGCATTGTCAGGGAGGTTTGAGAAAATAGTATTCAATCGTTCCTCCATTTGCCAAAGTAAAAGTTATTACTGATTAAAATGGAAAAGGAAGTTTCAGTGTCTTTAAAAATGTCCTCAGTGCCATTTACCATGAAGCGAGTATAAACAAGACAGTCCCCTCTGGGCGTGGAATTCAGCCCCTATTCATTACCAAAGCAAGAGATGGGTTTTTTGTTTTGTTTTTGTTTTGTTTTGTTCTTAAAGTTTATTTATTTATTTTGAGAGAGAGAGAAAGCCGCAAGCAGGGAAGGGGCAGAGAGAGAGGGAGAGAGAGAATCCCAAGCAGGCTCCACTGTGTCAGCACAGAGCCCAAAACGGGGCTTGATCTCACAAACCGTAAGATCATGACCTGAGCTGAAATCAAGAGTCAGAGGCTTAACCGACTGAGCCGCCCAGGTGCCCCCAAGAGATGGGTTTTTAAATACGAATATTTATGGAAAGGGAACAAGCACTGAGAGGGGACAAACTCGGTATGCTTTAATGCCATCCATGTCGAATTTGGTCAAGGATGCAGAGGCTCAGGGGGCTTACCCCCTTGCCCTTCACTCCAGGTCTGTGCGTCCAGCCGGCCCCTGAGTCCTGGGGCAGGCTTCGTGCATTTCTTCTTTCCCCTTCCCGTCTCCTGGCTCACATGCTCTGCCACCCGACTGACCTCCCTACAACTTGGTTTTGGGATATGTCACCTCTAGGCCCCAAACACCTTGTAGGCTACTCACGGCCGGGACCCGGAAGACAAAATTGAATCCTATCTGTTCCCAAGGCAGAAACCATCTCTGTCTATGTACGTCTCAAGTCTTACACCCCGTCATGAGATTTCTGCTCCCAGCACCCCAGCGAACCCAAACACACAGCTGCCTCCAGACTCCTCTTACACAACCAGAAGGCCTCCCAGTTCTCTCTAAAATCTCCCCACCTGTCAAGATGCAGAGGAGCCCCCTGCCCTCACTGGATGAGACTATCCTCGATCCTCTAGGCCACGCCCGAGGTGTCGTCCAAGGCAGCGCTCTAGGCACCTGGCCTCTCCCTCCTCCATCCTCTGTAACTTGTGTTGGACACTCAGCCTCACACTGTATGTAATTTTTCTGTGCATGGCCTCTCCCCGTCACAAGACTGTCCCCTTGAGGGCATGTACCATGTCCCACGTGTGATTATCTTCCCTGGGATCTAACCCACTGCTTACAAAGAGTAGGTACTGAATAGACAGGTTTTGAACAGAATCAAACTTATTTGCAAAAGCAAAATATTCAGGCTGTAAGCTGGCGGGGTGGGGGGGGGAAATGATGCAAACTTACCTACTTCATAGAATTCTGTGGAAAGTTTATCCAGGTCAATGGTTTTTTTTTTAATTTATATATTTATTTTGAGAGAGAGAGAGAGAGCGCGCGCATGAGCAGGGGAGGGGGAGAGAGAGGGGAAAAGAGAGAGAGAATATCAAGCAGGCTCCAGACTGTCAGCTCAGAGCCCAACACAGGGCTTGAACTCATGAACCGTGAGATCATGACCTGAGCCGAAACCACGAGTCAGACACTCAACTGACTGAGCCACGCAGGCGCCCCTACATGTCAAGGTTTTTTTAGAGTCTCCATAGTCTCCACCTTTACTGAAGCTCTGGGGATGGGCTGCCGAGAAGGAAACATCTGGCAACATTTTTGGAAGAGATGTCACATGTCTAGAAACGAACAGTCCCTCCCTTGTGCCACTAATGATACCTTTTGCGTCCCCCTTTCCCTTAACGCATGCTTGCATAAGAGGTGGTGGGCTTCTTACCTGCAGGGTCTCAACGATGACACATCCTTGAGGCCCCAGGACCCTCTGGCACATAGAACGAGGTAGTGCTTGAGGAAGGCAGGCAGGGGACTGGCTTTCTCCAATTGGGGTGAAGCTAGCTTAAGTCTGTGGGGCTATGAGAATTCATATGTATTTGAGTTTCTAAACCCACTCAACAGAGGCTGGAAAACACCCTGTCTCTTTTTTGGCACAGCTGGTATGTCCCTGCTCTGATTTAGCAGCCAGTCATTAGTGGTCAGATTCAAAACCCAGCATTCACAGCTCTCTCCTCCATCCCAGGAGGGCCAGCCCCTTTGGAGCAAAAAAGTAAAGCTTCTGTCTTACTCTGCTCCAGCTGCTGTAACAAAATACTACAGACCAAGTGGCTTAAACAACAGACATTTATTTCTCACAGTTCTGGAGGCTGGAAGTCCAAGATCAAGGTGCCAGCAGGTTCGGTGTCTGGTGAGAGCCCTCTTCCTGGCTTGCAGACGGCCGCTTTCTCACAAAGGAAAGAGAGAGGGCTCTAGTCTCCTCCTCTTCTTATAAGAGGCCCCACCCCCATGACCTCATCTAAACCTAATTACTTGCCAGGGGCCCCATTTCCAAATACCATCACATGGCGGGTTGGGCTTCAACATAAGGATTTTGCCACTGAGACCGCAACAACCTGCTTTGACCCTGTGCTTCTCCTTCATCTATCGGCAGGACCAGACCAAAGCACTTCTCGTCATTAATAGTAGGCAGTCTATGTGCCAGAAAGAATGAGAGGCAAGTAAGGAAGCAAAAGAGAAGGGAAGAAAGCCAGGAAGGAAAAGACTGCTATTAAAAACAAATTCTTCAGGGACACCTGGGTGGCTCAGTCAGTTGAGTGTCTGACTTCGACTCGGGTAAGGATCTTATGGTTTGTGAGTTCGAGCCCCACATCGAGCTCTCTGCTGTCAGCCTGGAGCCTACTTTGGATCCTCTGTCCCCCTTTCACTCTACCTCTCTCTCTCTCAAAAATAAATAAACATTAATATATATATGTAAATAAATTCTTCACAGCGTGACTTGAAAAAGTCTGTGACTAAGACGGGCATTTGCAAGTATCCTCAAACAGCCCAGAATTGTTTCTTCAAATGCAAGATGCTCAGATATGGGAAAGGGCCAATTGGCAACCTTCTTCCAAATGAGCCGCTGTTCGTGGCCAGAAACGTTCAGATCACTTCCTGTATTAGTGCACTAGGGCCGTTGTAACAAAATACCACAGATGGCTGGCTTCAACCATGGAGATGAAACCAGTTCTGGAGGCTGGATGCCCAGGATCAAGGTGTCTTCAGGGTCCTTCTGAGGGCTGTGAGGGGGAATGTGTCCATGCCTCTCTCCTCGCTCGTGGGGGGTTGCTGGCAACCTGTGGCATTCCTTGGCTGTAGATGCATGTCTCGATCTCCTCCTTTATGTTCACATGACGCAATCCCTGTGGGCGTGCGAGTGTGTGTGTCCACATTCTCCCTTTCTGTAAGGACACCAGTCATACCGGATTAGGACTCACCCTAATACCTCATCGTAACTGAATTGTCTGCAAAGTCCTTATTTTCATACAAGGTCACAGTCATATAAGGTTAGGACGGCAGCATCTTCAGGGGTTAACCCACAACACCTTTCAAATGTAACCCATAACACTGCTCTAACATAAAACATTCACTTGGATGGCATCAGTGAACTGGATGAGAGGCACAGATAAAAACAAATGATGAGGACTCCTTACATCTGGGTACAAGGGGCAGAGGGTGTGAACAACAGCTAAATGGCACCGATGAGTGAGGACTGAGGTGTGAGATCCCACCTTGGTCTTCAACCCTGTAAATACCCCACCCCACCCCATCCTGCCAAGTGCTGATACAGCAGACTGGAGGCTCAGATCAAAACCAGCCTGCTGGAGTCAGGGGAGATCTCTTAACACAACTCAGGCCCTGATGGGTATGCTCCTTAATAAATCTACCCTGAAAAAACAAGTATTTTCCTGAAAGAATAAAACGTTCAAAAATAACTTCATATTAATACACGTCAAAGACTGAAAAGTTTCTCATTTGTTCTATCCTCCATTTTTAAAAAATCCGAGACCCTCTTAGAAGCACAGATTCTCACACTGCTACCCCACACCCTTAAGGTCATCTCATTAATTATCAGTAAGCCTGTGGGATACCCGATATTTCATATCCACATCACAAAATTCAACCAGTTGCCCAGGAACATGGCTCTCCCAACGTTAAGGTCATCGGACAAGTGTGGACTGGCGCGTGAGTTGGCGTGAGATGCTATTCAGTGGGCCTTTGCTACCGGAAAGTTTCATTCATTCGTTCATTCATTTGCTTGATTACTGTTTACTCAGAAGATATACGAGGTGTATTCCTTTATGGGACTATTTTAACAAAGTACCACAGACTGGGGGTAAACAACAGAAATTTATTGTCTCACAGTTCTGGAGCCCACTAGTCCAAGATCAAGATGCCGGCAAGGTTGATTTTTTTCTGAGGGCCCTGAGGGAAAATCTATTTTCCATGCCTCTAGCTCAGCTTCTGGTGATCTGCTTGCCATCTTTGGGGTTCCTTGATGTGGAAGCGTCTCCCCAATCTCCACCTTCGTCTTCCCATGTCTGTGTCCAGGTGTCCCCTTTTCAGAAGGACCGATCATACTGGATTCGGGACCCACCCTACTTCCAGTGTGATCTCGTCTTACCTAATCACGTCTGCAACTACCTTATTTCTAAACAAGGTCACATTCCGATGTGGATTTAGGATGTCAACTTAAAGATTTTGGGGGGGGGGGGGATACATTTTCAGCCCATGACACTACATGTCTGGCATGACATTAGCCCAGGAGATTGAGAAATAAAGAGCTGGCCCTGAGAAAGAAGTAGCTTACCCATAGGGAAACTGATGGCTGCACGTCCCTCTCTTCTCACAGTTGTGATCCCATCAAAACAGATGTTAGCCCAGAGCAAGTTCAGATGCCCAGGACCTAAAGAATCTACCCACGCACACTGGGATAACACCTTTTTCAACAGGTAGGGTTAGGGGAGACTTTCAGATTCTGAGGGCCTAAAACATTAGGCACTACACCTAAGAGGTGTGTAAACCATAGACAGCAACAACACAGAGGAAGGGGGCACTCGGGTGACCCCGTGTCTCTAATCCAGTGAGAGATGCTCTAATGGAGGATGGAACACAGGCAGAGAACGCTTCTCCTGCTGGCAGGAGAGAGGAGGGCAGCCAGGTGATGTCGGAAGACTGCGCCAGAGCTGGTCCCTGAAGAAGAGGCAGCATTTTGCAGGGGGGTGGGGGGGCGCGGGTGGTGAACAGGATGGGGACACGTCGGACAGAAGGAGCGGCTGAGCAGACACGCTGCGAACAACAGGTCCTGGGTGTGTTTCCGAGAACCTCAATTCCGCACATTGTTCAGATGGTTTCTTGTCACCGAGCTGGTGCATGTGGGAAGTGAAAGTGTAAAATACGGTGGTTTCAGAAATAGGGTGTTATTTTGGGTGCACCTAAAAAGTTCGATAGCCTAGCAGATCACTTTACAAGTTCAAAAAATATATTTTAAGTAAAATAGTGTGACTAAGTTTCTTAATTTCTGATCATCCAAAAAAGGGACCCCAAGAGCATTGAAAAGTGAGTTTATTTTTACTCATATATTCTGAAATTCTCTGCCATCTAAAGGACCAAAACAGCCCAAACTTTAATCTGTGTTGTATTAAAAGGGAAAAACCTCTCTTCGCCCTCCTTTCTGTTTTCCCCTTACACAGATTTGGTGGAATTTCTTGAGGTATCAATGGGGCTCTTCCGCTCCCAAGGCTCCTCTCCCAGGTCATGTAATGGGGTCATTCTGTGTTCCCTGTTTCTGCCAAATATGACTTAGCAGAGGAAATGGAAGCCTTTCCCTTTCCCTTTGGGTTTAAATCTCAGGTCCCGGGGGGGCGCCTGGGTGGCTCAGTCGGTTAAGCGTCCGACTTCAGCTCAGGTCATGATCTCCCGGTCCGTGAGTTCGAGCCCCGCGTCAGGCTCTGGGCTGATGGCTCAGAGCCTGGAGCCTGCTTCCAATTCTGTGTCTCCCTCTCTCTGCCCCTCCCCCGTTCATGCTCTGTCTCTCTCTGTCTCAAAAATAATTAAACTTAAAAAAAAAAAAATTTAAATCTCAGGTCCCGGGATAAAACCAGGGTCCAGGAGGAATGTGTGACCTTACAAAGTAAGTCTCTGACTTCAGCTGTGCAGTGGTCACCTGAGCAGAGGGGAGGATTCTGGGAAAGGCCTGTGCCCCAAAGCGTGTGTCATACATACTCACCCTGCCCTTTTGGTGACCAAGAAGCAGAAAGATAATCTCAGACCCCAAAGCAAAGCCCTGGGTGGAGCAAACCCCAAATTCCCCAGGAGAGGCACGCAGAATAAATACCTATTTAACAGTTCAGAATTGGCAAGCCAGACCCAACATGTGAAGTTGGGTCATGTGACGTTCACACGACTCCCCTAGGAGAGGTGGGATCTCCTGAGAATTTCCCAGGCCCAGAGAGAGCAGGCTTGAAGCAGAGTCGGGATCAAGCAAGAACAAGAGACAACAGCAGTGACCAGCAGGGCCCCATGACCAAGAACTGGCAGGAAAGCATCTTACAAATTCAAGTGGAGAGACTCTGGCGTCAGGGCCAGGCAACCGGCCCAGCCCTCAGCACTGGGCACATGCTCAGGAAAGACAGAGGATGCCAACTGACCAAGAATAAGCTTCCTCTGCCTGTGCAGAATGGGAGCCTGAGAAATTAAATTATGTGAAAGAAAAACCAAGGTGCATTTCTTGCCATTGACTCCAGGGCCTGAGATTGGTGCCTGCCTCCGGGACATGAGTCTTGTTAATTGCGGTGGCTTCTCCTTAATCACCCAGGGAAAGGGAAAGGGAAAGGGCAGGGGTGCGGCGATGCATGGTGACTCAGCCTGCTTGAACTGAACAGTCAAGGCAGAGGTGGGAGGGAAGAAGGAGAGGCAAAGTTTTGAAGGCAAAACAGATAAAAGCAGTAAGGGAAAACGAGTGGTGGGGGCCGTGCCACCATCTTGTCCCATGGCAATTCCCAAGGGTCAGGATGCTGGGCCTCCCTAGATAACCGATGCTTCCACCTTCACCTCAACACTGTGTTGTCTGCAGTCAGGGTGAGCTCTGTAAGGCCAAGGGCTCAGGTGCATCTAGGTGTTGAACGGAGTGCCAGGTGGCGACTGTGTTGGAAAGGATGACATTGGCCTTGTTGAGCAGGACGACTGAGGAGCTCACGGGAACATAAGAAGTATGAGTCCCACCAAAACTCCCACATGCCTTGGGACTTCCCCTCCCCACCTGGGAATCCAGTCTGGCCCGTTGGCATGAGTGCACTTTAACTCTTCGCAAAACGGTTGCCTGCATAACAGAATGACCAGGTAGAGAGGGTGTGCCAGCCACATAGCCCACCGCTCCCTCCAACCCACACCACCCGTATCAGCCACCTTCTAGATGACCCTAAGGAGAAGGTCAAAGAAGCCATCAAAGCCTCAGCGTCAGCAACCCTAAACCTCCAACACAGCCCTGAACTTCCAACAACTCAGACTTCTCATGGGCAGAAAGAGCAAACCCCAATTCTTGCAAACTTCTCCCTTTTGGGTTTTCCATCATCTGCAACCTACCCAAGCCCTGACCACTCTGGTCTGCAGGTGGGGTATGTGGACGGGGCCTTGGAGACCCCCCACAGTCCTCTCCAGCCCCTAGCTTCCAGCCCCCAGGCTCTTCATGCGGCAATAGACAGGGCACCCAACATTATGAAACCATAGCCAGACAGACCTTCTGTCAAAGGAAGAGAGACAGGAAAGGCCTGTGTTTGAGGCCACAGACCAACACAGTCAATCCACCCCTCCTGAATTTCACTTCCTGACTCACACTCTTGATTCAAGTCATCTGGTTATCATGAGCCCCAGTCATTGGACCCCCAGTAGCATTCCTTATGTAGGAGACAATATGCATGCTCATTCTATGGAAGGTCTTGGGTCTCCAAGGCTCTGAAATTCTTGTACCTACTTAATTACAACACATATGATCAAGAGATCAAGAGCATTGCCAAGAAATTGTTTCTAAATTGGGGCTCCAACAAATCCAGGGTATATGGGGCGACCTACTTCCAACAAGCCTCAGCAAGACCTGTTTCAACATGGGGTACCATGAACCCACCCCATCTCAGTGTCAACCAGAACACAAACGCCCGTGAAAATGCAGAGTCCCTTGTCCTGATGCCTATCATCATCCCATGGGAGGAGGAAATAGAAGATGGAAAGACCTACTCTATTCTAATCTAATCTATTCCAGGAGAGGAAAACAACGATTCCCTGGACAAGAGCATGGCCTAGTAAGCAGAATGAAGGAATGCAGTGCTTACTGATTTTAGAAAATGACTTTAGTTGTCACATGTATAAGGAGTGTCAATGTCCAGATAAGGGCTGATCCCTGCATGATCAGCAACACACTTGGCCCAACATGGAAAGCTGAGAATGTGGGTGGTGCACAAAACACATTCAAGTTCAGCTCCTTGTGTGAGCAGGCCATAGGGAGAGGATGCTTGTGGGCACTTCCTAAAATTTTCAGGACATGGTACTGACTCTAAGCGAGACTGAAGTTAGGGATGCCTGGATGGTCTCATCAATTAAGCATTCACCTCTTGATTTCAACTCCGGTCATGATCTCACGGTTTGTGAGATCAAGTCCCACATCAGGCTCTGTGCTGACAGTGCAGAGCCTGCTTCGGATTCTCTCTCTCCCTTTCTTTCTGCCCCTTCCCTACTCTCATGCACACACATGTGTGCACACACACTCTCTCTCTCAAAATAAATAAGTAAACTTAAAAAAAATAAAAGAGACTGAAATTAAATGTTTGTCAGAATGATTAGACCAAACTTTACAAAGCACTCCTGTGGGGACCTCTTGCCGCCCAGGGATATGACCCCTTGGGTAGATGGCCCCGAAAGCAGCGGGTCTTTCATATTGGCCTACATCCCTCAGTTCTGGAATTTCCACTATATGGGTTATAAATCATCCAAAACTCACTTCCATGAGGATTCCAGTGTGGATCCCTCACTCATTGTGAGACCAGATGCAGCTTTCAAGCATCCCCCAAACAGAACCAACACCACAAATGATAAATTAATAAGAAACAGAAAATTTAGGTGAAGAATATGGGGAATCAAGAGAAAGGGTCCATCACATACCATCCAGGAAAGAAGCATGAGCCAATGCAGGATCAGGCCCAGGGGAGAGAATCTGAGCCATGGGACCGGCTGTTCTGGTGTGTTTGACAGCCACTAGGACTGTGGAAAGGACATGTTATGCAAGCAGAAAGAGGAGAGGGCCAATGGGAGGAGAGTTGTTAGAAGACACTGATTCTGCTTCTCCCCATTTGGCCATGACACCAAAGTCTCCCGCCAAGTAATTTGGCTCACAAACGTTCATCATGGGAGATCTGGGCATTAAAGAGCAAATAAACAATCACAACCAAGTACCCTATGTGCTGGCCAAAAGACATGCTCCCTAGGTAGCAAATGGGCAGGCAGACCACTAATACTCTAAGAAGCACAACTCAGCCAATCATGATGTCCACAATGACCGTCGATTTCACAGGCTGTATGCAGTTGGTCCACAGCTACTAAGGCTTCTGCCTGTGTGGCCGTCAGATGTATAGATGAACAAAATGGTTTCTAGATGTTTCAAGAGAGTTTTAGGCTAGTCACAGAATCAAGGCAGTGGTGAATTTGACTTTTCTTTTTACCCAGTCATTAACAGACTCTGTCAGGCAATGTGGGTGCCTCTAAATTCACCTTTACTAAGGACACCAAGAGAAGGGAGTTTGGGGCTGCTTTCATGGGGAGGCCACCAGTTAGTTCCATGATGGTTCCATAACCCAAGTTAATGCTTACTGCAAATGATTAGTTAATGGTTTTAAGCTCTTGGTCTAAAACCACCACCTTGAATTTATATAGCACCCGCCTTCCTACAAAGGCCTTCTAAAATTCTTGCAAATTCTTCCCCTTTGCCTTTTCACCCCAGTCATGGGGTTTGGGCTTGTACGCCCTGCACAAACCACCACAACCACACATTAGTGGTCCCTGCCTCTAGCCTCCCTCTGCCCCTGATATGTCAGAGAACATTGCTTCCAGGCCTCTGCAAGATTATTCCCTCCTTGGTATACTTTGGGACCCCATCATCCCTCCCACCCTAACCAAAGTAAGCCCGATACTCTGCTGACCAAGTCCTCCAAAACCCTCAGGGATCCCTCTGCTCCAGGACACCAGGTGGCAGCTCCATTTTCCCCATCAGAGGGCTCTGGATGGCAATCGTGCTACAGTGCCCTTGTTCAGAGTGTGTGTCTGTGTCCTATTGCTGCCACAACAAATCACCACAGACTTAATGGCGGAAAACAACACAAATTTATACTCTTCCAGTTCTAAACATCAGAGGTCTGAGTCCTACAGAGCTACAGGGGAGGTGTTAGAGGGCTGGTTCCCTCAGGAGGCTCCAGAGGAGGTGTTCCTCGTCTCCTGCAGCTTTGAGAGCCTGCCACAATTCCTGGGCTTGTGGCCACATCAAGCCAATCTTGGCTTCTGTTATCACCTTGCCTTCCCCTACGCTGATCACCCGCCTCCCTCTTATCAGGACCCCTGTGAGTACATCAGACCTATTCAGATGATGCAGAATAATCTTTCCATCTCAAGATCCTGAACTTAATCCCATCTGCAAAATCCTTTTTGCCATGTATAGTAACATTCACAGATTCCAGAGAGTAGGACATGGACAACTCTGGGGCCATTACCCCGTCAACCACATGGTGTTGTCCTTCCCCCTAAGATGTGGGTGGTAAGGGTCAAGTGCACCTGGTTGAACTTGTCCTCCAAGGTGGACACACTGCCCCCATACATTTTTCAGTGAATGAACGAGGAAATGAGCCAAGGAGTGAATGAGCCAAATGGTGCTTCCCTTATCTCCTCTAGGCCTTCTCTTACTTCTTATTTATTTGCTTGTTTGTCCATTTCCTTTTCTTTCTTTTTCTTTCTTTCTTTCTTTCTTTCTTTCTTTCTTTCTTTCTTTCTCTCTCTCTCTTCTTTCTTTCTTTCCTTCCTTCCTTCCTTCTTTCTTTCTCTCTCTTTCTTTCTTTCCTTCCTTCTTTCTTTTTCTTTCTCTCTTTCTTTTATTTTCTTTCTTTCTTTCCTTCCTTCCTTCTTTCTCTTTCTTTCTTTCTTTCTTTCTTTCTTTCTTTCTTTCTTTCCTTCTCTTTCTTTCTTTCCTTCCTTCCTTCTTTCTTTTTCTTTCTCTCTTTCTTTCTTTTCTTTCTTTCTTTCCTTCTTCTCTTTCCCTCTTGTTTGTCTTTTTATTTATTTATTCCCTTTATAAACTCTTATTTACAAACTTACTTCCTATTTATCCCTTTCCTTCTCTCTTCCCAGTGCCCACTTCTTCTTCACACGTACATCAGGGAGTCCAGTGCACTGGTTTCTCATCATTCGTCTTAAGCCTGCCTCCTGCCTTAGCTCTCTCGTTTCGGTGAAGTAGATGCCCAGATTTTCTTCTGCTCTCACCCCTCCCCAAATCTGCAAAAGATTTAAAATGGACAAGAAAAAATACTCTTTCTGGCCCTCCCTGCCCTTCCTTATCTGGGATCTATTTGACAGCTCAGGAAGTTGTAGAACACCCATTGGAAAGCACACCATTCTTGTCCATAGACACACAAATGGACTCCGTCCAGGGGCCATTGTCAGTTTTGCATCCACTTGTAAATTCCCTTCAGCATTCCCACCTGCCGATGACTTTGTGGTGTTTTCAATTCTCCTTTGGACTGGCCGTAGCATCTTACTGGTTCCCTCATTAATAAATGGGGCACCTGTGTGGCTCAGTCGGTTGAGCATCTGACTTCAGCTCAGGTCATGATGTTGTGGTTTGTGAGTTCGAGCTCTGCATCAGGCTCTGTGCTGACAGTGCAGAACCTGCTTAGGATTCTCTCTTTCCCTCTCTCTCTCTCTCTGCCCCTCCCCTGCTCTCTCTCTCTCTCTCTCTCTCACACACACACACACACACACCACAGTAAATAAATAAATAAATAAATAAATAAATAAATAAATAAAAGAAGAGAGTAGAAACATGTCCAGGCTGGTGAGCAGAGGCACGAGCCTACCAGGACATGCCCCAGACAGCTGGGGCACCTGCCTGTCTCAACTTTTAATCCAGAGTCCACCTCTCCTCTTCCTTATTCACCTCTCCTCTTCCATACTCACCTCTCCCTTACACACTTCTCCAGGGGCCACTCCAAGGAGCCCTGGCTTCTCCTGGCCCTTCCCAGCTCCTGCCTTGGCCGCTCATCCTTCAGTGGGGACAGCGGCCAGCTTCTCAATCTCGAACAGTCTGTGCCAGTACAGCTTCAGCTTCTAGCCCTGCCCCTGCCCCTGCCCCCAACAACCATCGGATGGAGAAATCCTGGAGTTGGTGCTGCTCCCCTTTACCAGTGTGGAGCTGCCTCCTCATCCTTGGAAAGAAAGAGAAAGTCCACCTCCAGACAGGAGAAGGGGTTAGGCCAGGGCCTGTGTCCTGGGCTGGTGACTGTGCACAGAGGAGCCAGATTGCTGACAACCAGGGTAAAGGCAGGTGGGCAGGCAGCCTAGGCGGCAGGGGCTCTTCCCCAGGGTCCTAGGAGTCACCGCATCCCGCCAGCTCTTCCAAACTGCAGACGTCCACCCGGGGTGTTCATTAGAAAGACCCACCACCTTAAACTTGCTGCACACAGACGCCCTCTGCAGTTATCACAACTATTCGCTCTGAACTAAGCCTTGCGGTTCTTTTGGTGTAACATGCTTCACATCCGGGCCCCAGTAACGTCATCTGCTTTGGGGGGCGGGCAGTGATAGGTCTGGATGACCCCCAACAGCCTCGAGCCAGAAGTCGAGCGCTAGCTTCCATTCTCCGTCGGGGAGCGGCCCCAAGCGAACCACAAGTGCGGGCTTTCTTGCAGAGTTCACGGGGATACAAATGTGCTCATTTGCTGCATCTTCTGCCCCAGTCCTCGAGCTTTCTGCAAGCAGGCCCGTGCCCACCAGTCACTCAGTCACTCGTTCAGTCTGGTGTGGACACAGCTCAGTGCCAAGTGGCAGAATGCCATCATCGCCAAGCTCATGGCCCAGATGAGAAGAGGAACAGGGACCAAATAGGAGCACAAACACGGTTTCAATCACCATTGTGACCACTGCTCTGGAGGAAAATGTATAATGGGAAGGGGGGCGGTGTATAATGGGCATTTGACCTGGTCAGGGGGTCAGGAAAGCTTCACTCCCAGGGAGGAGTGAATGGGCTCAGGAAATTCAAGCTTTCACCTCTAAGTGAGATCCGGCCCGTAAGAATTTTGAAAATGTCTTTTACTGTTTGAGGAAATTCCCTACTGTTCCTAATTTGCTGACAGTCTTCGCCATGAAAGGATGTCAAATTTTGTGAAATGGTTTTCCCATCTATTGAAATGATCTTATCATTTTAATCCTTCGTTCTGTTAATAGAGCTACGTTGATTTTGTTTCTAACACTTCACCAGGCTTGCATGGCTGGGATAAACCCAACTTGGTCATAATTTTTTATCCTTTCTCTAATAGCCATGGAAACAGGAGACAGGCTAATGAATACTTTAACTCTGCCCCAAATCCTCAATCCTCACTTTTTCAAAAGTCACTATCATCTAAAACTGGTTCAAAACAGAGTATGTAGAGGGACCATGCTAAGTGCGGGGGACACAGGTGGATTTCTAAACGCACTGTTGGTAGGTTTCTTGGAGACGTAGCTGCAGGTCAGGACGGCAGGGGAAGCACCTTTAGGGGAGGCCGGTGGCAAGAGTAGAAGAGAGGGAAGGAGTCTGGCAAACTCACTGGGTCAAGGGCCATCCATGGATGTCTCCAGCGCCCAGATACAAAGATGGAACCTTATCCTCCTGCTCAGCAGGGAGCCAGGGATGCAGGCAAGTGCCCACAGGGCAAAGGCAAGTGAATAAACATGGTGGAAAGCCATCTGCGCAGAATGCCTCCCATGTGATTAAACCATGAGTGAGAGAGGAGAGGCGTGTCATCTTAGCTCAGGCCACCATAACAAAATACCACACACTGGGGGGTTTAAACAACAGACCTTTGTTTCTCACAGTTCCTGAGGCTGGTTGTTCAAGATCAGAGAACCAGAGGCCGCATGTCCAAGATGAGAGAGTTAGCAGGTCTGGTCTCTTCTGAGACTTCTCTCCTTGGCTTGCAGAGGGCCATCTTCTTATCATGCCCTCACGGTGATCCCTCCGTACACGCCCCTGGACTCTCTCTGTGTTGTGTTCTCTTCTCATAAGGATGCCAGTGAGATCAGATTAGGCCTACCCTGATGGCCTCATTTTAACTCAGTCCCCTCTTCAAAGGCTTTATGTCCAATAAGCTTACATTCTGAGGTACTGGGGGTGAGGACTTCAACATAGGAATTTTAGGGGGGACACAATTCAGGCCATAACAGATGTTAGTGATTTCCTGATGGAAGAGACTACGTTTTTTACATTTTTCTTGGTACTTGTTTAGTTTTCCTATCCAACTTTTTTCCCCCACTGAACATGTATTACTTTAAAATTGGTTTTAGGGGCGCCCGGGTGGCTCAATCAGTTAAGCGGGCCGACTTTGGCTCAGGTCATGATCTCATGGCTCCTGAGTTAGAGCTCCGTGTCTGGCTCTGTGCTGACAGCTCAGAGCCTGGAGCCTGCCTCGGATTCCGCTCTGCCCGTCCCCTGCTTGCGCACACACACATTCTCTCTCTCTGTCTCTGTCTCTGTCTGTCTCTCAAAAATAAACATTTAAAAATTTTTAGTAATTAAAAAAAATGATTTGAAAGAAAAACCTAGGCATCACGAAGGTTATTTTTGCATACAGCACAGGACAGCTGGGGAGTGCAGCCAGAGCACCAAGGGGGCTTGCCACTGGCCGGCTGTCTCCCAAGCATCCCTCCTCTGTCAACTGCTGGCATCTCCACACCGGGTAGCCAAGGAGGCGAGAAGTAAAACAATGACCATAGTGACCGTGATGCATGCAGCGCAGAATCGGAAGGTAATCTGGTAAAGGCCACTGCCTCCTCTCCCAGGGCTTTGAGTAACGGCTTCCCCGGTCATTGCCTGTCTGTCCTTCAAAGACACTACTGGCTCGTTCCCAATCCGGTTTGCACGGTCAGCCAGAGCTCACGCACCAGGGCTCCAAGGAGCACCCCCTCAGCGGCCGGGAGCTCCCCTCCTTCTGGGATTCCTGCGGTGAATCCCAGCGTGGCTTCCGAGGCTGGCTTAGAGGGACAGCTGGGAGGCACCTGCACAAGGGCATGCGGCTAGAGCAAACTCACCAACCTGCCTGGGCCAGAGGACGGACGGGCCAGATTTGGACTTGGGTTCCCCAGTGGATCAAAGGGACTTCCATTTCTTCCAGCCTGAAAGTTAATTGACAGGCAGTGTCTCTACTGATACGTTTACTGTCTAAGAGAGTCGGGTTCATTTTCTGGTTAAGGATAAGATACCCCTCGTCTTCCATTTTTCGAGTAAACATGGTTTGGCGGGAAAAGGAAAGCCTCCCGTAACCTTTCCATCCTGGCAAGATACTTTTTTTTTCCTTTCTGTTTTTTTTTAATGTTTTTAACAAATTTAATGTTTTAACAAATTCCCTTATAGCCTCTGTGCATCGCCTATGTACAAAGGGATTTAGGAGGACAGAAAGGATGGCTTTGAGGACTTCCTTTTTTAATAGAAAATGATTTTGCAGCCCTCCCTTCCCCCAGCACACACATGCACATATTGGGTATTTTGTCAGCATTAACCAAGGATCAAAATAGCTGATCTTAACTTAGAAAGGCCCTCCAGCTGTCAGGAAAAAGTCTCTGAGCGAGGGAAGTATAAGCCACCGAAACTCTTCTTGAGAAAAATTTGGCAACAGGTATTTTACTTAAAGCCTGAAGTTTTCATACCCTGGGACCTCGTGATTCAGCTTTTAGATACATCTCATAAGGAAATAGGAGTGTAGACAAGACTTACCATCTTGAATGCTTTACACAGCCTTGTTTATGATAGCAAAAAATTTAAGCAACCTCGAGATCTAACTGTGAAAGAATGTGTAAATAACCATGCCACAATGTCGACAGAAGGTCCCTCAGCGCCCCTCACCTGGCCCACTGAGAGAGCACAAGGGGACCTAACGGGAGTGCCAGTGCTGGGGCGCATCCCCAGCACCCCGCACCGGGAGTGTGGACTAGGAAACAGAAGGTGCTTGCTCTGTGGCCAGACCAACACGGGTTCAAATGCATTTCCACCTGCACTCGTGCAAAGTGGGTTGAAATCCTGAGCCTGCTGGACTCTCAAAGGAATCACACTGGGCCTGACACGTGGGAGCCGACACTTGCCCAGGGTCACCCAAACGGCGTGTTGCAGAGCCAGGATTCAAAATTGGGTCCAGCCCGTTCTGGGATCATTACTTTTTCTGTTCCTTATACCAGGCTGTCTCTTCTAGACTATCCTTCCCCCAAACCCTGGGGAAATAGCAGCAGCCCGAACCCAAGACAGGTGGCTGAGACGTGGGGCTCCAGCTGGGAACCTGAACGTGGTCTTTGCCCTTGGGACACAAGAAGTCGATTCAGAAGGTCGCAGAAACCAGCCGCTTTCACTGCGAGGCCCCAAGTCCTGGGACTGGGGTGCTGGAAGGGAATCCAAAGCAAACAGTCACGGGCTTGGAAGCAGACGCTGTGGTCCATCACGAACCCAGCTGTCAGAGGGACCGGACTGAGCTCGCAGGTAGAGAGGGGCATTTTTAGTTCACTTGGCCACGATCTACATGTTTTCACCGTCAGCAAGGGAGGCAAGAGATGACTTTCCCGCCTGCCGCAGACAGAAAGCTCACTGGTGCCAGCTACATGGAAGACGTTTCTTGCCTCCCCCTTCAGAAAGAGCTCGCGGTGGTGGACACCAGCCTTGGGGGGCCACAAGCTCACGTTGGCCTGCTCCCTCTGCCCTGAGGCCCCCGGGCCCTAGGCCCCAGAGGAGGCCCCTGGGGGCCCCTCCACGGTCCGGTCTTCACTCCCCTCCACTCTGAAACCTTGTAGGTACCCAGGCTGTGAGTCTATGACGCTCTTCTCCTGCGCTTGTGTTATTTATCTGTCATTCTTTCCTTGGGTTTCCTTTCATAGTCCACTGGAGATGGGGTCTCTCTCTCCAGAGGACGCCTGGGCCATAGTGATCCATTTAGAAGCAGGAAGACAGCTCTGGAGGATAGTAGATGTCATTTCCGAATGTGAACACATTTCTCAGGCCCATCACAGCCAGCCAAATCAGGCTGGCAATTTGTAAACACAGCTCTTCCTCCGGGCCAGGCCCACGGTGACAAAACTAACAGGCCTACCTGCTCCTTCCTTCCTTCTCTCCCCCCTCCCTCCCTCCCATCTCTCCTCCCTCCCTTCCTTCTCTCCTCCCTCCTTCCCTCCCTCCCTTCCTCCTTTCCTTGTCTCCCCGCTCCCTTCCTTCTCTCCCTTCCTTTTCTCCTCCCTCCCTTCCTTCTCTCCCCCTGCCTCCCTCCCTCCCTTCCTCCCTCCTTCCCTCCCTCCCTTCCTTCTCTCCCCCCTGCCTTCCTTCTCTCCCTTCCTCCCTTCCTCCTTCCCTTCCTTCCTCCCTTCCTCCTTCCCTCCCTCCCTTCCTTCTCTCCTCCCTCCCTTCCTCCCTCCCTTCCTCCCTTCCTCCTTCCCTTCCTTCCTCCCTTCCTTCTTCCCTCCCTTCCTTACCTCTTTCCTTCCTTCCTCCCTCTCTTCCTTCCCTCTTTTCTCCCTCCTTCCCTCCTTTCCCTCCCTCTTTCCCTTCTTCCTTTCCTCCTTCCTTCCCTCTTTCCTCCCTTCCTTCTCTCTTTCCTTCCTTCCCTTCTTCTGTCCTCCCTCTCTCCCTTCTTTCCTATTTTCTTTCCTTCCTTCCTTCCTTCCTCCCTTCCCTTCTCCCTTCCTTCCCTCTTCTTTCCTTCCCCTTTTCCTTCCTTCCTTCCTTCCTTCTTTCCTTCCTTCCTTCTTTCCTTCCTCCCCCTCCTCCCTTCTTCCTTCCCTCTTTCCTTCCTTCCTCCTTCCCTCCCTTCCTTTTTTCTTTCTTTCCTTCCTTCCTTCCTTTCCTCCTTCTTTCCTTCCTTTTTTCCTATCTTCCTTCCTCCCCTTCTCCCTCCTTCTCTTTCCCTTCTTCCTTCCTTCTTTCCCTTCCTTCTGTTTCTCTTCCTCCTTTTCTTCTTCAAAGAGACCAAATAGAAATAACGCTGAGGGATCCTGCAGGTACTCTGGGCACCAGAGCAAAACTCCCAGAGATCCATGCACAAACACAGATCCCTCCTCCTCTTCATGATTTCACCCAAAGTACGGTCACCCTCCTTGAGATGAACAAGTGAAATAAAGGGATGGAGGAAACATTTATTGAGCACCTACTGAGTGCCAAGTGCACTCACAGCCTATGAGGCAGGCGTGGTTCTTCCGGTCCAGAGAGCTGAGGCTGAGTACCTGGGTCAGGAGAGGTACCGGAGGAGATGGGACAGGAAATGCTGGTTTCTGGCTCCAGAGCTCATGTCTCCACTGCCCAGCAGCAATGAGCTATGTAAGTGGATCCCCCAAAGAGGCTCTTCCTGAAAACCGGTGACTTTTGTTCACACAGACAATATTAAACAACAACGAGAATGAACGATGTACAACTACACACTACAATATGAATGAATCCTGCGGCTGAGTGGGGCCGGCTCATACCAGCTCCTAAGAGCTGATTTTGAAATATTTTGGAATTTTTCAAGCTGAGTATTAAATCATTGGTGGCTTGAAATCAGCCATGGTGGGAGTGTTTATACCCCTGAAATTGCAAACACTACCAACAGCTCCTTTCTTCTCTCTCTCTTTTTTTTTTTCCTTTCTTCTTTTTCCTTTTATTGAGAGCCAACTTACCAGCACACCACTGGATGGATCTTACAGATGCTGAGCAGAAGTAACCAGACGTAAGAGAGGACAATGCTGATCCCACTCACAAGGAGTTCAAGAACAGCCGCAGCTTCCTACCGTGATGGGCGTCGGAGGGGCGGTCATTCTGCGGTGCAGAAGCATCAGGCAAGCTGGGCATGCTCAGCCTATGACAGTTCACTTGTGATGGAGCCTTTTTCACAGTCACAACTTCCCGACATCCCCAAACATCTTGGTAAGAAGGAGGGAGGGACACTATTTGATGAAAGGAGGCTTCACAAGTGAGATCCCTAAGACCCAGGCTCAGGAGTCAGAAGTACCACACTCTGCAAGCTCAGGCAGTCACCCCAGTCACTCCTGGGGCTGTTAAGGACACTGAATATACACCACATTGCCCCAATCACTGCAAATATCCACTATGTTGGCTAGTATTTGTTTTTGCCCTTGTTATTCATAAGCAGGGCTGAGGGGGAGGGGGCCTGGGTGGCTCAGGTGGTGGAGCTTCCAACTCTTAATTTTGGCTCAGGTCACAATCCCAGAGTCATGGGATCAAGCCCAGCATCAGGCTCCACACGGAGCATGGAGCTTGCTTAAGATTCTCTGTCTCGAGAAGGACAGATTCCATATGTTTTCACTCCTATGTGGATCCTGAGAAACTTAGCAGAAGACCATGGGGGAGGGGAAGAAAAAAAATGGTTAGAGAGGGAGGGAGCCAAAACATAAGAGACTCCTAAAAACTGAGAACAAACGGAGGGTTTCTGGGGGTGGGAGGGAGGGGTGGGTGGGTAATGGGTATTCAGGGCACCTGTTGGGATGAGTACTGGGTGTTGTATGGAAACCAATTTGACAATAAATTGCATTAAAAAAAAAAAAAAGATTCTCTGTCTCTCAGGGAGCCTGAGTGGCTCAGTCGGTTGAGCGTCTGACTTCAGCTCAGGTCATGATCTCACGGTTTGTGAGTGTGAGCCCCACATCAGAGGCTCTGTGCTGACAGCTCAGAGCCTGGAACTTGCTTCAGATTCTGTGTCTCCCTCTCTCTCTGCTCCTCCCCTGCTTGCACTCTGTCTCTCAACAATAAATGTTAAAAAAAAATTTTTTTTTTAAGATTCTCTGTCTCTCTCCCTCTGCCCCTCTCCCCTGATTGCACTCTCTCTCTTTCTCTAAAATAAAAAATTTTTAATTGAAAAATAAATAAGGAGGGTTGGGTAGGAGACAAGGGAAAGAGGAAAAGGAAAATGAATGTGTGAGAAAAGAGTCAGTGAAGGAAAGCGCACCATTTCCTGTAAAGTGTGTGTTTTACGTCTGCTGCCCCCCTCTCTCCCCACCCCGCCCCCAGTGGCTGGCTCAGCTCTCTCCTCACTTAAAATACTGAGTCTGCAATAGGAGAGAATAGCCCAGAGTCAAATAATACCAACTTGGAATAAGTTCGATCCTGGGGCATGCCAGGAACATGGTCCACTCCAGATCCGCATGGAAGAATTCATCCAGCTGAACCCATAGCAGATTCCCAGTGTAGCTCTAAAGGAATCATACCAATCGCAAAAGGGCTGATAATTCTGGTAAGGGCTTAAAAAAGATATGTGGAGAAAACATAAATAAAAATTGTAAAATTTTTAGCTGACCCCTTCATGGTGCTTCCAGACCTCTTCTCCCCTCTATTATACCACCTGTCGGGGTACCTGGGTGGCTCAGTCAGTTGAGCGTCTGACTCTTGATTTCAACTCAGGTCATGATCTCACAGTTTCACGGGTTCAAGCCCCATGTCAGGCTCTGTACTGACCATGCACAGAGCCTGCTTGAAATCTGCCCGCCCCGCCCCCCACCTTTCTCCTGCTCACGCTCTCTTTGTCTCTCTCAAAATAAATAAATAAACTTACTATAGCACCTGTCCCACTGCACTGGAACCATTTCTTTGCATATCTTCCTCCCATTAGACAGTGACTTGTTGGATCGGGGACTACTCCTCTGCCATCTTCTAGCACCTACTATCCTTCTCACATAGGACAGACTCACCATTTTTACTGAATGATTTTTTTTCTCCCTCTGCTAACTCAAGTGTACCAAGTATGTGCTTGCCATGAATTGGTTGTGTTCCTTTAAGAAATGTCAAGTAGATTTCCTGATATAAAGCAGTTTGTGTAGAAATAGAGCTTTGTTAAGCAACATGTTCAGATGCCAGTCTCGCTTTTAAGCCCAGTAGAGTAGAGCATTTCTCAACATGGATTTCTAAGAAGAAAGCTACAGTGAAGGTGCGGACTTAGAAGATGTGCTCACAGAAGCTGGTCACGGTTATAAAAATCAGGGTAATTGGTGCGTGATATATAGAACCCAACCCCATCAATGATGTTTTTATTGTATTTGGAGTTTGAGCACGTTTATAAAATTAATAATCCACCACATAGCAATCTACCACAAGGAAGTTAAAATGAGCAAGTTTCTTATAATTAAAAATGTGATGCCAGAATTTCAGCTCACAAGAAGATGAGTCTCTGTGTGCCTCCTGCTGAGTCCAACAAGAAACCAGGACATTAAGGGTAACACTAAGACACAGAATGAGAGACTCTGGAAGGTCTGAGAGAAGGAAATAAGCTAGGGAACTCAGAACCTAAGTAACAAAACAATGAGTCTTCTGAGTTAACTTTTTTGGCCCACATACCCCACCCACACTTGGAATTGAAGAAACCAGCAAAAAGCCTACTCTATCGATAGCCAAAGGACCAGGAAAAGGGCAATCTAGCAAGACAGAACACTTTTAGACAATAACCACCCTACTCCAACCAAATTCCATAGAAAAAACTGTGGCCCCATCCCTACCCACACCAACGATCAAATGGAGAGCCTACATTTCTACCCTCACTGGGCCATAAGTGGGTGTCCTAATGCCCTGTTAGCATGGTGTCAGAGAAGAGTGAGTAGAGAGCTGGGACGCTTGTCCTCACCGAGCAATAAGGAGCACCCCTACCACTACCTGGTGTCAGTGGAGACCACTGGGAAGGCTGGATTCCCTCCCTGCTTTGGCAGTCTCAGTGGAGAGTGGGGAGTCAGGATTTCCACCACAGCCTGGCGGTAATGAGGCCAGTGCTTCCCCTCCCACCTACGGCGTCCTCCAAGCCCTCAGAGCGCTTGTATGATCGTCTTTTGAAGAATTTCCAGGGCCACCTGGGTGGCTCAGTCAGTTGCGTGCCCGACTTTGGCTCGGGTCATGATCTCACAGTTCGTGAGTTCGAGCCCCGCGTCGGGCTCTGGGCTGACAGCTCAGAGCCTGGAGCCTGCTTCACATTCTGTGTCTCCCTCTCTCTCTGCCCCTCCCCTGCTCACGCTCTGTCTCTCTCTCCTTCAAAGATAAATAAACATTAAAAAAAAAAAAAAGAATTTTCTGTGTATTTGGTCATATGTAGAGGGGAAGAACAGGAGAAAGTGAGTATATGCCATCTTGTTCTCGAACTGAAGAGCTAACATATATTTTTCATGCCCATTCTGTGCAACTTCCACAGCCAACCAGAGAGCGGCAGACCCCCATGGACTTTGTGACCACGCCGATGGGTTGCCTCTGTGACACGTCTGTCAGTGTCTCAGCTGGAGCCCTTGAGAAAGATTAAGTTTCACCAAAGTGAATGTTCCTGTAATCCGCAGTTCCCAGGGGGACATTATTTTAATCGCAGGATGAGTGGTCTCTGGATCACACCATCACTAAAGGGATCACGACCTGAGCCCCTCTTGCTGCCGCCCTCCATCCTTTGCTGTCCTTCTTTCTGTCTCCTGCTTTTCTGGCTCAGTACGCCCACTTTTACGGCCACCCTTCCTCCTGCCTTGCTGTCCACCCGCCGACCGTCCCTCTGACTTCAGGGTACCTACTTTTGGAAGGCTCCTCCTTTCAATCCTTACTGAGGATTTGCTGAGGGTCAAGGAAATCATGTGGCCAAGATTGTTTCTACTGCATCTAAACTAAGAGTAAATGAAGTCCGAGGAGCACCTAACAGACTTGGGCGTTACCAGCCAGAGCTTGGGTACTTGGGAGTTTTGATAATATTTTGGCAGTTCGGTGATTGTTTTTACTACATTCTTGTTGTCGGTAGCATTCCAGACAGTCGGGGCTGCTAGAAAAGTGGACTGTGAACAAAATGAAGCATTTTTGCATGTGTTTTGTAAACACCCCACCCACCCATATAACAGCGAAGAGTTTTAAGCTCATGACATAGACCCAATAAGTCTTTTTGTTTTGTGGGCAGGGCGATAACGTACACCAACATGAAGATTTTTTTTCTACTTTTCTATGACAAGAAAACAGCTGAAAGGCTCTTTAAAACACTCTCCCAAAGAAATCATTTTTGTGCCAAAATCAAACATAAGACATTTCAACCCAAAATCAAATCTGACAATGCCATGGGTACCTTAATTGTCTGAAGGCGAAAGGGGGCTCTCAGTTGAGTTTTGTTGGAAATTAAAGCCAACTGTGACAAGCATTAACTATATACTGGAGAACACCATCTCCAAAATGTAGAACACTCCTATCCTGGACCCAGATTTTAATGATGAGGCTTTGTGCCAGGGACATTCTATCACTGAGAAGGAAACCTGGAAGACCACTCTGCAGGCCTGGAAGTAAGCCTAACTGGTAAGCAGACATGTGTGACTTAACAGGACAAAAATAAATGACTGCCAAATACTTACAAACTCACTTGTTTGGACTCAAGATGGGTCCCTGAAATAATAAGGTACCCTGATTTCCTAGGGGCCTTTGGACAAGGTCATAAAATCTTTGTTAACAGCACACACATCAGGACTGGACAAACCACCCTCCTTCTCCTGTTTGTCTCCCTCGGATGCACAATAAAAAAGTGTTCCTTATGTGAATCAGCAGTCCCTTCCAAGTACACGGATTAATCCTGAACAGTCCAGATGATCATTTGACCGTTGAAGCCTCTTTCCCACCCTACCACAAAATGAGCTGGGCAACTACATCATCCTGAGGCCCTACTACACTTCTCGGGCTCATCTAGGTCTCTGTCCCCAGGGCTCCAAGGACACTTTTTAAGGAAATTGGCTCTCAGGAGCTGTTTTTTCCATGAACTCTGCCCTTCCATAGTGTGTGTGGCCTGGCACCAGCCTGAGCAGTGATTCTGGTCCAGCAGTGTCTGCATCTAGAGTGGGTGAGTATGCATGTGTGTGCGCGCGCGTGTGTGTGTGCGTGTGTGTGTGAGTGTGTGTGTGTACACATTTATGTGAATGTGCACAGAGGTTCCCAAACAGGAATGCCTTCATGGGCACTTTTTTCTTGACCAGCTCTCAAGACTGTAAACAGCCTCTTAAAAGTGCCCCCACATCTGATCTGCTCCATCCAATTTCTCCTTCCCAGGCAACCAGATGGGTCTCTCAGAAACCCCAAAACCAAGGAGAACGGCATCTCCCCTGGTCAGAAGTGTCTGAGGACTTACTGCCTCACTGCCTAGAATGGGGGTCTGGACCCACCATCTATCTCAAAGCCTCACCACCCAGGCTCCTGTCTCCCTTTACACCACTCAGAAAATACCCCTGACCTTTCAAGACTCAGTTAAGACTCCTATCCCCTATAAAACTTTTCCCAACCTGTCCATCCATCTCCCAACCTCAGCAAGCAGAAATGACACATATTGTATATTTTGTAATTATTATAACCCTACATGAAGGTCCTTCTCTATTGGATGGAAGTCCCTGCAGGGCAGGACCTCTGTAAAATATCTTCGTATGCCCAGTGTTTCACCTAAATCCCTGGCATGTAACACCCACCAAATGTTTGATAAGTAAATGAATGCATCGTTCAGGTGGCAAAGAATTCCAGGTCCCTTCTGGTATAAAGGATACATTAAAAAAAAATTTTTTTATCCTTTATTTTTGAGAGAGAGACAGAGAGACAGAGTAAAATCAGGAGAGGAACAGAGAGAGAGGGAGACAGAGAATCTGAAGCAGACTCCAGGCTCTGAGCTGTCAGCACAGAGCCTGATGTGGGGCTCAAACTCATGAACCGCAAGTTCATGACCTGAGCCGAAGTCAGATGCTCAATCAACTGAGTCACTCAGGCCCCCCCAAGTATACATTTTTTAAAGTGTTTGAACCCAAGAGGATCTCCCACATCAGGGAAGTGTGCATTTGAGGGGTCTTCTGGGTTCTCTAAAGAGCACACCCTCAATGTGAATACTAACCAAGCAAAGAGAGGGTGCTCATTGCCAGCAAAAACCAGGGGAGAAAGGTCCAGAACCATGGCTAGCTTTACCCTTCAACCTGCCCTAGCAAGAGGGAGTAGGAGGCTAGGAAACGCAGAAGGAAGAGAAGGGAAAGAGCATACCTTACCCATACCCCTTCCCAGTGATGGTCCAAGAGCCTAAGCTATATATCAGGAAGGGATATGTGTAGAAGATTTTAACATTTGGCTTCCTCTCCTGACCCTCTTTCCTGGGTCGTTAGGCTCTCATACCCTTATAAAACTTACTCCCAGAAAAGCATCTGAGAATAAACTAGCCAGAGCATGCATACCTGCCTTCTGTCTCATCCCAGGTCTCTAGAGATGACAATAAAGTATGCTTTATACAAGAAAACAATTCCTGACTGTGCTAAATAACCAGAAGGGACAGGGGTGCTCAGAAGACCAGAAGCTTACACGACCCCATGAGAGATGAGATCAGAGAGATGTGGTCAGAGACCACATCCAGAGTGGGCCTGTTCACCACACATCCTGCCCTGTCCCCACCACACCCCATCACTAGATTGTAGCAAAGGAGATACAGCATTCAGCCAACCTCCAACACAAAACTAGAAAACATATCCACAAAAGGACAAGTATTTAAAATGATCATAAGGAAGAAGAACTGAACTCATGAGTGGAAGAATAAATTCCCCAGAAAAAGAATTAACAGGAAGCAGAAGACCTAAAAATAAATGTAATTAATTTTATGGTAGTTGCATGTACATATTCTTTCACAAACAGAAATTTTACAAATTTTAAGTAAAAACTACTAAAAAGAACATAAGTACAATCTTCCAGATGTAAAACAATAGGTTTCATTAAGAAGGAGGGGGGAAGAAACAGAAAATTTTATACCCAAGCAAACTATCATTCAAGTGTGAGGGGAAAAAATAATTCCAGTTACGTCATGGTAAACTGGATTGCTGTTCCCAGTTCTTCACTCCCTTCCTTGGCTGTGGTACCTTGAAGTACCTCCCAGCACAGAAAGAAGAGGGTATACTCCCCCCTCCACCCCATTGGCTTTGGGCTTGGCCATGTGACTTGCTTTGACTAATGATACGTAAGCAAAAACTTGGAATGTGTTTGCCTTGTCTGGCCCAGCCTCTCTAGCTCCTCTGATTTGCCATGAAAAGAGTATCCCCCAGGGAGCTGCTTCTCCCATAATAAGATACGTGGATCCAATCCAAATCCAACTTACAGTTGGAGTCAAGCCCAGCCAAGTTTAACCAGAAGGAGCCAAACCCCAGCTAATCCACAGACCCACAAGCAAGCAAAATATATGTTTGTCATTATAAGTCACAAGACCATGGGTAAATTTCTATGTAGCATTAATGCAGGAACACCAAATTAATAGACAAACATAGAAAGCTTACTGAATTTCTCAGTCTGAAAGAATTTCTCCTCTGAAAGAATTACCAGAGGATCTCCTTCAGCAAAATACAGTACAATCCAAGAGACAAGTAACAACAACAACAACGAAAGTAGTAAGAAAAGAATAAAATATATAGTTCTATAGGTATTGGTTATAAGAAAAAGTTAACAATAATCTTGGTCACCATTCCAGATGATCTCCAAATGAGCAGTGGTGATGGTAGGGGAAGGAAATTAAAGTTCTTGTCTTGTTCAGATGGTACAAGAAAGGATGAGGGATGTAGATGTGATTAAATCAACATTGATCAGGGAAAATAACTGTCAATGTATAAATTAAAGTTTTAAGGGTAATCACGGGAAAAATATAGAATTGAGATATATTACTTTCAATCTATTAGAATAAAAAAGAAAGCAAGAAAATTAAGGATAACAATCCAACTAGAAGCAAGAAGGATTTTTTTTAATGTTTATTTATTTTTGAAGAAGAGAGAGACAGAGTATGAGCGGGAGGAGGGGAAGAGAGAGAGGGAGACACAGAATCTGAAGCAGGCTCCAGGCTCTGAACTGTCAACACAGAGCCTGCGTGGGGTTTAAACCCATGAGCTGTGAGATCATGACCTGAGCTGAAGTCAGATGCTTAACCAACTGAGCCATCCAGGTGCCCCAAAAAGGACTTTTTTCTTCATTTAAAAAAAAAGAACAGGCAGCATTTTACAGATGAAACATAGGATAATATGGCAGGAATGAATTCAAACACATCAGTGATCAGTAAAAATTCAAGGCTAAATTCTTCTGTAAAAGCAGAAATTTTAAAATTAGGGACACTCCTGAAACAAAATAATGTGAAAAGGATTTTTAAAAAAACATAGCAGGCAAACACTAACAAATAGATACTGACTCGATATCAATTCCAGACAATAGAATTCTAAGATAAAAGCATCAAAGAGGCCACAGAAAAAAATATATCTAATTAATAAAAAATAAAATCTATATAACAGGCATCAACCTTGCTGCGCCTGATAACTAATTCCAAAATATTGGATACAAAAACTGATATAAAGACAAAAAAGAAAAAAGAAAAGAAAAGGACACCTCTACCTCACAATGGATGCATTAACACACCTCTTCCAAAACTCAACAGATTAAAACAGACCCAAGAAAGTGAGGACCTAGAAGATATGAATAATCTAATAAATGGGAATGATTTAATAGAGAGCTTTGTGCCCAACAAGCAGAAAACACACATGAGTTTCAAACACACAAAACCCTCACAAAAACTGGCCGCTATCAGGCTTCAAAGATCATCCCAACAGGTTTCTCAAAGCAGAAATCTCATAGGGCACCTTCCTTGAACACAATTCCATAAAATATAAATTAATAGCAAAGCAATAGTCAAAACCCCAATTCATCTGAGAACTCCGCCTGGACTGCGGCTCTTAACATCTACCGCTGCTCGGTGTTCTTTCTTTTCTCCTCTTAGAATGTCTATCCCTTTGGGTTTGCTTAGATGATCGGCTATGAATATTTTTAGGCAACAATTTTGCTCTTCATCCAGTATGCTAGTTCTTAATTGAGAATTATGGTCAGAGGGTATTTGGGTATGGGTATCCTTTGCTTATCTTTATAGAACTGAAATTTTATGGAAGTAACTTGGCTGTACAGAACATAACAGAAGCTTGTCAAATTCTTTTACTCTTAAAATCAGTATCTTTTATGGCACATTTTCTACATGACCCTTCTTTTGTGCATTTAAGATTTTTCAATTAAATAAGACTGCTGATTTTGCTAGTTCTTCTAAAAGGGCCTTCAAGGAAGTAAAAAAAAAAAGTTGGGCATCCAACTTTTGATCTTGGCTCAGGTCATGATCTCATGGTGGGTGACATCGAGCCCCATGTCGGGTTCTGTGCTAACAGTGTGGAGCCTACTTGGGATTCTCTCTCTCTCTCTCTCTCTCTCTCTCTCTCTCTCTCTCTCTCCTCTCTCTCTCTCTCTCTCTCTCTCCTCTCTCTCTCTCTCTCTCTCCTCTCTCTCTCTCTCTCTCCCTTCCCCCTTACTCTCTTTCTCTCAAAATAAATAAATACATATTTTAAAAAATTTTAAAAGTAAAACCTGTATCATCAAACTCTCTTTAGATTTAAAATGTTGAATACAAAACTTCAGAGGAAAGAGTGTGCTTAGAACTTAGGATACAGTAGGCCATGTACGATAAATGTACCATAAATTTTCTAACTTTACACCTAAAACAAGGAGGTGCAGTCACTAAAAAATAAAAAAATATATATGTAGGACTTAGTGTACTCTTGCTTCACCAAACTATTTGCTATGGTTTTCAAGATCAGAACGGTACTCTAACTCAGAAAGTGAATGTTGTGTCTGAATGGCTCAGTTGGTTAAGCATCCTGACACTTGATCTCAGCTCAGGTCATGATCTCATGGTTCATGAGTTCGAGACCCACGTTGGGCTCTGCGCTGGCAGTGCTGAGCCTGCTTAGGATTCCTTCTCTCCCTCTTTCTCCGCCCCTCTCCTGTGAGTGCAGTCTCTCTCTCAAAATAAATAAAATTTAAAAAAAATTTTTAAAAACCTGCACCTGTTGGGCTGAGCACTGAGTGTTGTATGAAAACCAATGGGACAATAAATTGTCTTTAATAATAAAATAAGATAAATAAAATAAAATAAAATAAAATAAAAACCTATAAATTGAAGTCAGAGAGGTATTCTGAAAAAGATTTACAGTCTTTAATGCAAATATTAGGGGAAAAGTTTAATGAAATGGATCCATTGAGCATTCAACTCAAGAAGCAAAAGACAAAAAAGTGAAGTAGCAAAGAAAGAAGTACAGAATTAATAAATCCAAAAGCATAAATATATGTTTGCCCAATGAAAACAAAGATTTTTTTCTTAAAAACTAGATCATTAGCTAGATAAATAACTCTTAAAAAGGAGTCAAGAATTTAGAATTTAGGGGCACCTGGGTGGCTCAGTGGGTTAAGCATCCAACTCTTGATTTCATCTCAGGTCATGATCTCACAGTCATGGGATCGAGCTCCGCATCAGGCTCTGTGCTGAGTGTGGAGCTTGCTTAAGATTCTCTCTCTCACTCCCTCTGCCCCTCTCTTCCATTCACAGGCTCTCTCCCTAAAAAAAAAAAAAAAAAAAAAAAAAAAAATTTAGAATTTAGCTGTGTGTATGAGTGAGTGCATGTGTAAGCAAGTGAATATGAAGGTGACGGGAAATTAAATAAATTCTATTAGGCCAATCAATAAAATTTATCAAAACAAAATTAAGTTCAGATACCTGCCATACACCCTCACACACAAAATTGAATTCCAAAGGAATCAAAGAAGAAACATAAAACAAATACTATAAAGGCATTACAAAAAATATAATATTTTTGTAAATTGAGGGTAGACTAGAAATAAAAAGCAAAGGCTATAAAGGACCATGTACGTTCCTCAATTATGTACAACCACCATGAAAATATAGCTTAACAATAACAGAATGGATCAAAATATATGCAACGTGCATAACAGAGAATTAGCATCCAGAATTATAAACAATTTAATCAGAGAAAAGTAACAATCCTTCTTTTTTTCCACACAAGGAGGGTCATAACCAGCTCCGTGATTGTTATCATCCCTTCCCCTTAGCTTTCTACACAGACTTGCCACTATTTCCATACTACTGGAAATACACCTTCCAAAACCCACAGGTCCCCTGACTATATTATGCTGATGGAAAATGAAAGTCTTGGAGAGTTAGATGAACAGTTGTCTGTATAGAGATGCAGATCTCACCACACATAACTTCTAAAATGATTTTATAATCATGTTCTAAGTGCCCCCCTGCTTGATTAGAACACAATCTCTGCAGATTGCTTTACTCTGTGGACACATGAAGTTAATGTCCCATATGAGAAACTACCCTAATTTCTACATAATGCAAACTAATATTTGAAGCCTCCTGTCAGTCTGACATAGATCCCCCCAAAAAATGCTATATGATTTGTTAGAGTTAGTTTGGGTTAGTATCCAAACTATATAAAGAACGGCTATAACTCAATACCAAAAAAACAAAACAAAAAACAAAACAAAACAAAACAAACAAATAAAAATAACCCAATTAAAAATGGGAAGAGGACATGAACAGATATTTCTCCAAAGAAGACACACAGATGGCCAACAGACATACTAAAAGATGCTCAACATCACTCATCATGAGGAAAATGCAAATCAAAACTACAATGAGATATCACCTCACACCTGTTGGACTGGCTAAAATCAAAAACACAAGAAACACCAGGTGTTGGCAAGGACGAGGAGAAAAAGGAACACTCTTGCCCTGTTGGTAGGAACGCAAGCTGGTGCAGCTACTATGGGAAACAGTGTGGAGGTTCCTCAAAAGTAGATCTACCCTACAATCCAGGAATAAATCTACTGGGTATTTACCCCCAAAATACAAAAATTCAAAAGAAAAGAAGGAAGGAAGGAAGGAAGGAAGGAAGGAAGGAAGGAAGGAAGGAAGGAAAGAAGGAAGATTTTGTTTTCCTTGTGATGAGAACTCTTAGAATCTACACTCTTACCAACTTTTGTATATATATTACAACAGGGTAACACCTCCATTTTTTTTTTTCAACAGGAGGAGGTGAATTGGTAATCTGTACAAAGAGAAATATAAGCAGGCGCTGAGTATAAAAAAGGATGCCAGCCTCACTAATCTCTTCACTGAAACCTGCTACCTCCACCTATTTGTAGGGAAGAGAGAGGACAAAGAAAACCACAAACCCTTGCACTTGAACCTTTTTAGGATATTTGCAAAGTAGTGATGGAGGAAAAGAATTTTGATGTGCCGAAAGGAGACTTTCTCCAAGGATCTCCCCCCAAAATTTGAATCGGGGCTTAAAGGGTCTCTGATCCAAAACAAGTTGTGCCTCCAAAGTTCTGCTGGAACTCTGAGAGCAGCACAGCTCTTTAGTTTCCATCTGCTTCACAAATACAATCACACTTTGTTTTCCTTTTGGGATCACACATTCTGCAGTTGAGTCTTACATGTAATTACTCTTGAAAACTTCCCCACATATGAATCAGGCCACAACGTTTTCATGCAAAAAGCACCCAGGCTTTCTAATCCCAGAGTTGCAACATGAAACCTAGCCAACGTCTTAGAAACCACAGACCTGGGCTTGCCCACGAAAACACCACCCCCAGGGGCCCAGGCGCCAAGCCCTGGTGGTGGGTGCTCAACCACATGAGACATTAAGAACTAAGCAGAAGAGGCAGAATTAACAGCTAACACTCAAGAGAACATCAGGGGACATGGGCCAGACCAGGGGAAGACATAACAGTTATATCAGTACTCAGCGCCAGCCACAAGGCATCTGAGGGCATGACAGCCTGTCCTAGAGACCAGCCCTTACTTTCAGGAAGTACTGAATCTAACCATCTTATTCATTTTTAATTGTGGTAAAATACACAGGACATAAAATTTACCATCTCAACCATTTTGATGGGTACTGTTCAGTAGCATTGAGTACATTCATGTTATTGCGCACCATCCCTCCATCGACCCAGAGAACTCTTCCCATCATCCCAAGTGAAACTCTGGACCCATTACACAGTCACTCCCTGCATCCCTGCCCTGCTCCCAGCCCCCAGCAACACAGTTCTACTTTCTGTCTTTATGAATTCAACTACTCTAGGTAGCTCTTACGTAAGCGGAATCATACAGGATCTCTCTTTTCCTGACTGGCTTATTTATGCCCTCAAGACTCACCCATATTGCAGCAGGTTTCAAACTTTCTTTCCTTTTCAAGGCTGAATAATATCCTATTCTGTGTATATACTACATTTTGTTTATTCGTTCATTTGTGGATGGACCTTAGGGTTGCTTCCATCTTTCAGTTATTGCAAATGTCATCCCATGCCTTTTCTAAAGGCATCTAGAAGATGGCCCACTGCAAAGGCTTGCTGTGAGCTTTATTTTCCCCAATTCAGCATCATTTCTAACCTAAATCCTTTGTGCTGTATCTTAAGGTCATCTCTTACTTGTGCCCAACAAAGGCTCTGCTTCGGTTCTACCACTTACAAGCTGTAGGACTTTTAACAACACCCTCCACTCTTCACCTTCCTACCTCTTGGTTTTCTCATTGGTAATAGGGGAAATATTTGCAGGATTTTGTAACATGTTAAGTGCACTGCTGCACAGAGGGCACCTGGCCCTGAGCCTGACACTTACTAAGAGCGCGATATTGGTAGTTCTTTGAAATAAGCATACTTTGTAGATTTATAATTTGTCCACCTTCTGTACTCAATCTCAGACTCCTCTAGATGACTCGTATTTCCTAATCATGCCCTTTTCTGTGCGTGTGTGTGTGTGTGTGTGTGTGTGTGTCCAATGAGTCAACTTTCACACATAAAGATGCCAGCTAAGCTATCTGCACGTCCTTCCAGAATGGCTCAGGACTGAGCAGTGAAGTCCATGCCATGACAACCAGCCTGGGGATGCATCATTCCAGCCACCTAGGGGGTGGGTTCTGGACCCACATCTCTTTGCATCTCACCACCTAAATGTACAGAAACACCGTTTTTACTGGTGCCAAAATGAAGGGACTAAGCCAGCCCCCTACACACATACTTCCCTTTAGGGCAAAGTGTTCCATATGCTGTGGTGGCTCTTGAACCCAGGTCGATTCAGCTAGCACCAGATTTCCAGGCTTCTTCAGACAGCCCTCTCCTCACCTTCCTCTACCTCTGGCTATGTTTGCCCCCTTTTTAGCGTCAAATTAAAGAAACAAACAAAAAATGCTATTTCTTCTCAGTCCAGAAGAGCCTGCACAATCCCATCTCCAGGAAATTTGTTTTTATATTCAATCTAGTCATGTAGTCGGTGTCCAGATTTGCCCACCTTGTGTTGGGGGCAGCTGCAGGCTAGTGTCCACCAGCTCTCTTGCACCACAACCGGGATCTTCCCTCCTCCTGAACCTTCCTGTAGGGAAAGTTGACCATGGTTCATCTACTGTGGTAACAAGTTAGGCACGGTACCTACCCACCCACCCCCCAGCAGCCCCAGAGTCAGGAACCCCACCTGCATCAGATGCCTCTTCCTACGGTCATCTTCATGATGAAAATACTAGTTGGAAGCCCCAGAAGCTTAGTTAATAAGGGGACAGCAGCCTATCACACTGACTTTCCTCTGGACAACAAAATTGTGGAAGAAGTTGAGCTGGGGGGTGGGGGCTCAACTTCTTGAAAAGTTTTAAATTTTAACAACCGCCCCCCTCACTAGCTGTAGGGTAGTCATCACTGGGGTGGCTGCCCAGTCACACCATCTCCCCCAGGGGTCAGGGGCTCTGTGACCCATTCTCTGGCCATAGCTGATGGAATTTGGGGAGAAACATCTGGCCAACCACCTTCACAGTATGACAACTAGCCAGTAGCAAACCTTCCTTTTCACTGTATGAATTGTTCTCACGGGAATCCCAGTACAAGCCCAAGCTTTATCTGCTTCTGAACCAGATTCAGAAGTGTCTAAAAGCCTCACATGAACATGTTAAGGGCATGGCTGTCAGGTCCCACTCCTGGAATATGCAGGGACTGGCGCAGCTCCTAGCCAGGGACCTCCTGGACCCCAGGCAGGCTCCCGGCAGCATTCTAGCTGGAAGGCCTGTCATTGTGCCACAAGGCTCCTCAAGGCCTCAGACACCTGCTCCTACCGAGGCCTGCTGGTTTCAGCTTTCCCCAAGAATCTGGAAATGAGCTCCACAGCCCTCCAGTAAATCCCTGTTTATTGCCTGAGCCATCACAACCTTAACTAATGTACTGCATAATCTGAGGTTAAGCATACTAGCCTGTGTGAATGTAGACAGGCTGTGAAGTGGTATAGACAAAGCAGCCATTACAAGGCTGGCCCTAAGCAGAACCACTATAAAGAACAGCAACACTACCTCCTCCCAAGACAAAGGCCAGGAGGGCATTAAAAGTGGGGGGAGCGGGGCGCCTGGGTGGCGCAGTCGGTTAAGCGTCCGACTTCAGCCAGGTCACGATCTCGCGGTCCGTGAGTTCGAGCCCCGCGTCGGGCTCTGGGCTGATGGCTCGGAGCCTGGAGCCTGTTTCCGATTCTGTGTCTCCCTCTCTCTCTGCCCCTCGCCCGTTCATGCTCTGTCTCTCTCTGTCCCCAAAATAAATAATTGTTGAAAAAAAAATAAAATTAAAAAAAAAAAAAAGTGGGGGGAGCAAGGTGAGAAGTGTGTGCAAAGCTGGAGTGATGGGCAGCGTGGAGGATGTAGGCCAGAAAGACCGGCTTTACTCAGTTCCCACTTGTGCCTCAGACTCCTGCCTCTGATTCCCATCCCCACACTCCCCACCTCCAGCACAGGCCCCAACATTGTCTATTCTGCTGGTTTCAAAAAGCCCCCGATCGCTGAGTATCTGTGCTCCTCTACACGCTGAGTCCTGTGGATATCTACCCCCTTTAAACAAACCCCTGGGTGGGTTTGTTAGCAATGATGGTGTGCTAGGAGAATAACAGTCCACAAAGCTGCCCACCTCCTAATTCCCAGAACCTTGAATATGACAACATGGAAAAATGCAGGATTTAAGGTTGCTAATCACATCTGGGAGGACCCAATATAGTCACAGGAGCTATTAAAAACAAAACAGGGGGGCGCCTGGAGAGCTCAGTTGATAAAGCATCTGACTCTTGATTTCAGCTCAGGTCATGCTCCCCAGGGTCATGGGATCGAGCCCTATGTTGGGCTTCGCATTAAGTGTGGTACCTGCTTAAGCTCTTCTCTCTCTCTCTCCCTCTGTCTCTCTCCCCTGCTCACACACACTCTCTCTCGCTCTAAAATAAAAGAAAAAAAATAAAAATTTAAAAATTTTTAAAAAATAAAAACAAAAGAGGGATGCAAAGAGTTACTGGGGATGTGATGTGAGAAGGACTCAGTCCACCATTGCTGGCTTTGAGATAGAAGAAGACGTCACAAGTCAAGGGATCAGCAGCCTTTAGAAGCCGGGAACGGCCCTCGCTTTATAGCCAGCAAGAAAACAGGGGGTTCAGTCCTACAACCACAAGGAACTGGGTTCTGTCAACAGCCCACAATGAGTAAGGAAGCAGATTCTACCTTAGACCCTCCAGAAAGGAACACAGCCTGCCAACATCCTGATTTCCACTTGGTCAGACCCATGTTGCCCTTCTGACCTCCAACTGTAAGAAAATAAACATGTATTGTTTTAGGTCACAGGGTCTGTGGTGGTTTGTTATATGAGAAATAGAAACGGATACAGATGGTAGTGATGCGTGCATGGTACAGGCCTGTGCTGGCTGTTTTATATGCATGATCATGTTTAATCTTCACTGAAGCCCTGGGGAGTAGCAACTGGTGTCATCATCTCCATTTCATAGAATGGGAGGAGGGAAGCTCTGTCCTTTTCCCACCATCACACTGCCCCCAAGAGGGGAATTGGGACTGGATTCCAAACCAATCAGACTTCAGAGCTTGTCCATAAATTACATTGCAATGGTGCTTCCCCAGGGCCCAGGGACCCACACAGAGCCGCAAAATAACTGTTGGTCCCCTAAAGCATGCACGCACGCACACGCACACACATACACTCATGCACACACAGAGTAGTGACTCACTGGCCATCTTTTGCTACTCCATGGTTGTGCCAAGTGGCCCCAGGTACCTTTGGCACAGGAATGTCTTCCCATTGGTTTGGTTATGCAATCATTTAGAACTGTTTGGTTTTAGGTGCTGGCAATGCTTGACATAAACTAGCAGCTCCAATAGGGACCAGGACCACAGGAAAGGTTGTGCCACTTAAGAAAGGGTTAAACCAAAGTCCACACCCCCTGCCACTCCCTCCCATGGGAGATCTAAGCCACTGGCTTCAACAAATCATCCTAAAAATCCTTTTTTAAGAAGTCAAGAAAAGCATGTAAGAATCTAAAATCTAAAGTCTTTGCTTAATTGGAGGGAGAAAATAAGAGTCTTTAATGGGTGGTGTGGTTTCTCTCACTATCTGAGGAAGATCAAGATTACAAACATCACAAAAATCATGATTTGACACAAAGAGGCACAGGCTCTGACATTTCTTTGTCACTAATTCTCAGAATTCTAAAGTGGAATAACAATCATTGTAATAAACCATGGTTTTTCAGAGTGTGACCTACTGAATGACAAAAGGGGTTTCACCCTATGTTAATCCCTCAATGACTTTTCGTTTTTCATATTTGGTGTTATTTCCTCCTTTTGCAAACAGCAGTCATGACACAGCAGCCATGGCCCAGGGAGGGACCTTCATTTTCTATGAAGACTCATACAATGGCCCCATAATATCATGGCTGTTGGTCTCCAAAGGAAACATCTCTTTTTATTTAAAAGAAGTACATCCACAATTTATGTGAAATGTAGTCAATCCCAGGAACGAAGAACCTTTTAGTTCAGCAAATAACAAATTAAGAAAGAGTTCCCAAAAGAGTGTAATGGTTTTTCCATGAGGCCCCTGCTGGTAACCTTGGCTGCGAAACACGTGATGCTGGGAGCATCAGAAGAAATGACTTTCGCACTTACATTCTTCCTGGGATTCCTGAAATAAAGAGAGAAATGAGAATATGACTTGTTATCAAACACCTCTAGGTCAGAGAGAAAGGAGGAGGTAGATATTAAATACATACTGTGTCTCAGAGGCCGTAGAGATAACAGCGATTACCATGTATTGAGTTTGGCTCTCTGCTATGCCCATCACATGCATCATCTCACTTATTATCCATGGCAATGGCATAAGCTCCCAATATCCAGATGGAGAAACAGAGGCCAAGACAGGTTTCTGTCCTAACGTGCCTCAGTTAGTGGACCATGAGGTCCAGGTTTGAAGCCGGGGGCCAGAAGCATTCACCTGTATGGTGCTGTTATAGTTGTTACAGTTGAGGAATCCTTGTCACTGATTACCAAGGGTCATTCGTGTGGATGGGGGTAGCTGGAGGCCTGAAGTTGAAAACCACACTGTCTTTTCCTCAAATGAGGCAAGTTGGAGGAAAATGGATGTAGGGAAAGGCTGCCAATCAGAGGACTTCTTACTTGAAAAGTAGGTGACAGACAGCCACCAGGTTACCTCGGGTAGGCTGAACTGATGGGGCAGATGGGTCTCACAGGTTGTCAGGGGACCGGAACAAGGAAAATGCAAGAAGCCAAAAGAGGAACAGGCGCTGCTAAAGGCTGCAAATAAGGGGCTGGGTGAGCTCTCTTGGGTGAGCTGACAAGAGCCCAAGCTGGCCCCGAGTCGCACCTGCACACAGCCCTCTCCCAAATAAGTACAGGAACCCATTTGCCTCCTGAGTATGAGATACCTGGTGTCCAGAGCAGGAATGCAGGGCATGGAAGGGATGAGGAGGAGTATAATCAGAGGAAGGCAGCTGAGCCAAGCACCTTCTCCCCTTTCTCCGTAAGTCAGTACTTTACATGCAAGAAAGAGCTATTAAGCAGTTCTGGTTCCCTTTCTTTTTAAAGCAGTCATTTCCATGCTTTAATAAAACCACCTTTTTGCACCGAAGGGGAAAAAAAACCAAAAACAAAACAAAAGCAATCTCTTTCCCACCATTACATACAAACTACCTCTTGAGAAGAGAAAGAAGTTTCCATCTGATGAAAACACTGAACTGTGGAGCTCCTCCCTTCACAGAAGCTACATAGTAACATCATTCCTTCCTTTATGACACACTGAGTGCCCGCCATGTGTCAGACATCACACCAGGCACTGGGGAGCCATGCAGAGGTGAAGACGGCAGCACATGAGGATGGCTGTGCAGCTGTGTGACACAGCAGAGGTGCTGACTCAGAGCTGTGGGAGCACAGGAAATGTCTGATCTAGGGTGGAGCAAGGCAGCCAGCGTTGTCTCCTTACTCCCAGAGGTGAGGAGATCATAGAGAAAATCTTACAAATTAGGCAAGTTTCTCTCTGGAAGCCCTGAGACAAGCTCAGAAGCCGCTGAGATGGTTGATTGCAGAGTTCTGTGCACAGAGAGGCTTTCTTTCCAGACATCTGGCACACCTGCCGAGCTACAAGAAAGCCTAAAGATGCTTCACATCTATGCCCTCCCGTACAGGTGAAGCAAGTGACCTGGAGAAAATGGTCCAAATTGCATTTCAGGGACCTGTACAAGAAAACTAGATGACTGTCAGATGAAAAGCTGAAGTCCACCGATCTGCAATGTGGTCTGATCCCCAATTTGGTCTGATTCTTCCATCCAATCACTCATTCATTCATTCATTGAAACATTTACTGAAACATTTGTAGAAATGCTTACCAAGCACTAATTATATGTCAAGAACTGGACTTGGCTCATCATCTCTCTAGAACTACAGGATGTAATGTTCACATGGAAATAAACCTTAATTGATGCTATTTCAAACTTATTAATCATGAGAAGTCTTGTAATGCTTTTGTCATTGGGTATGTCTCTACTTTGATCTCAATCTGATCACCTATTGGTGGAAGGACCCAAGGGAAAACATGTGGAGCATTGATAGCATCTTTAGTAAATAACGGAAATTAAAATTTTGGAATTTTATGAAAATTATGGAAAACAAAAAACAAAAAAAGTTCTGGAAGCAGCCAGAGTGAGGAAGACATATGACCTTCAAAGGAGCATCAATGAGACTGACAGTTAGTTTTCTAATAGAAACAATGGAATTCAAAAACAATGGAATGATTTTCAAAGTCCCGAAAGCAAATAGCTCACAACCTAGAATTCTATACCCAGTGAAATATTTTTCAAACCAGAAACAAAGAAGACCTAGGCAAAAAGCCATACATGTGGGTAAATGTAAACAAATATTAATTGCACCAAACAATAATGATGACTTATGGAAACTAAAATACATGTAGAATAAAAATTCATAAATACTGTAATAGCACAAATGGCATGAGAGGTATAAAGAAAATTAGTGTTTTAAGGTGATAACATTGTCTGAAAACTAATAAAAATATTCATTTATATTCAAGTGTAAAAGTCCAAGAATATAAAACTAACAAACTAATGGAAAGGGAGAAATTGGATAATAAAAATATTTGATTCATACAAAAGGAGGGAAGAAGGGAGAGAAAAAGAAATGTAAAACAGATGACACAAATAGAGAACAAATTATAAGATGGCCATAGTTACCTAAAATGGAAATAAAACAAATGTTCCAGTTAAAGTCCTGAGGTGACATCAGCAAAAAAGGAAGGAGTAAAGACCTCCAAAAGTTTGTTCCTCCGTAAAAGCAATAAAAAAATAAAAAGACAGGCAAAATTTCTCAAAACTCAACTTTTTCAGAACTCTGGGAATTAACCAAAGGCTTACGATAATCCAGAAATCCTTCAGTCAAGAAAATCAACTAAATCTTATGAAGAAAAGAGATAAAAGCTATCCTACTGGAAAAGAAGATAAACTGTTATCTATTTGTAGGTGACATGATCTTATGTAAATCCTAAAGAATCAACAACAACAACAAAATCTATTAGCGCTAATAAACAAGTTCAGCAAGGTTACAGGATACACAATCAATATTCAAAAAGCAGTTATATTTGTATATACTAGCAATGAACAATTCAAAAATGAAATTAAGAAAACAATCCCATTTACAATAGTATTGAAAAGAAAACTACAAAAGAAAAAAGTCACCAAAAAAAGTGTAAAACTCAAACGTGGGAAACAATACTTTCTTGGACAAAATTAAAAATCTAAATTATGGAAAGTTCATGGATAGAAAGAGCTAATGTTGTTAATATGGCAATGTTCCCCAAGTTCATTTACAGATTCAATGTGATTCCTATCAAAATTCCAACTGCCTTTTTCCAGAAATAGACAAATTGGTCCACAAATTCATAGGGAATTACAAAATACCTTAAGTAGCTGACACAATCTTGAAAAAGAAGGACAAGTCTGGAGGGAGCACACTTTCAAATTTCAAAATCTACATAATCAAAAAAAAAAAAAGTTACAGTAATCAAGACAGTGTGGTACTGGCATAGGACTAGACGTATAATGATCAATGGACTAGACTTGAAATTCCAGAAATAAAGTGAACAATTCTAGGGGTAGTGAAAACCCAAATGAGAAAGATGAAACAATAAAGTTTCTATAAGATTGCACAGAAAAGTGAAAAAGTAAACCACAAAGTAGGAGAAGATAGGTGTAGCAAACATATCTAGCAAAGGGCTCATATCCAGGATATATAAAGAAAATCTTATGATAAGATACAGACTAGCAACCCAATTTAAAAATTGAGAAAATAGGGATGTCTGGGTGGCTGTGTCAGTTAAGCGTCCACCTCTTGATTTCAGCTCAGGTCATGATCTCACAGGCATGAGACTAAGCCCCATATCAGGCTCTGTGCTGAGCAGGGAGCCTGCTTGGGATTCTCTCTCTCCTCCCTCACTGTCCCTCTCTCTGCCCTTCCGCTGTTCATGCACTCTTCTCTCCCTCTCCCTCTCTCTCTCTCTCTCATTTAAAATAAAATTGAGCAAATGATGTAAACAGGAACTTCACAAAAAGAGATATCCAAAGGGCCAAAAAACATCTAAAAAGGCACACAATCAAAGGCTTAATCATCAGAGAAATGCAAATTGAAGCCACAATGAGATACTGTTACACATAGTCCAAAAAGTAATCTAAGCATTGGTGAGGATGTTCTACAAAGGAATGCTCATATATTTCTAGTGGTGATATAAATTTTCAACTGTTTGGACAAGCATTAGACAATATTCATTAAAGCTGAAGGTAAGCATACCTTGTGACCCTTCAATTGCAGTCATAGATGCATACCCAACAAAGATGCCTACATATATTTGCCAAAGGATATGTTCATGGCACCATTATTCATGATAGTCCAAAACTGAGGAAAACTCAAATGTCCATCAAGGGAGAATAGATGAATGAATAAGTAGGCTGCATGAAAAAATGTATATAATGGATGGGGCACCTGGGTAGCTCAACTGGTTGAGCATCAGACTCTTGATCTCTGCTCAGGTCATGTTCCTAGGGTCATGGGATCAAGCCCTGCCTTGGGCTCCATGCTGAGTGTGGCACCTGCATGAGATTCTCTCTCTCTCTCTCTCTCTCTCTCTCTCTCTCTCTCTCTCTGTCTCTCTCCCTCTCTCTCTCTGTCTCTCCCTGTGTCCTTCTCCCCCACATGCACTCTCTCCCTCTCTCTAAAAAAAAAAGAAAAATCTTATACGAGGGAGTTCTATATATCAATGGAAAAGAAAGGATTGCCGCTTTCAACAACACAGAGGAATCTCACAGATATTAAGCAAAGGAAGCCAAGCTCAAGAGACTACCTGCTGTATGGTTCCAGTTACCCAGAACGTAATAAAACAGGCACAATAAATCTGTTGTGAGGCAAGTTGGGACGGGTGGTAACCTCTGGAGGAGGTGATGCTTGGGAGGAAACACGAAGGGAGCATATTGGGTGCTGGTAAGGCTCAACATCTTTATCTAGTTGGCGTGTTGACTCTGCAATAATTTAGCACACTGCACACACTGCACATGTGTCCCTGTGCATGTTCTACTTAAACTCTAAGGGTCGCCAAGAAATCACCGGAGAGGCCATCCAGACACCGGCAGGAGGAGTGTGAGTAGAAGGCGGTGCAGGTGAGAGTGAGGCTGAGCAGAACTCACGAGCGGAGTCAGAAGGCAAGACTGAGACTCGCCTCTCATCAACTTTGCCAGCAGGGATCACGGGCTGGTCCCGCTGAGAAGGAGCAGCTGCTTCTCCGAGGATCAGAGACAGACCATTTAGAAGGCCTGACTCTGTCCACATGGAAAACTTTATCTCATTTGCCTCCTCCCCATGGTTTTGAACCATCTCCAACTCCTTTCTTTCTGATAGCACAAAAGGCAGGAATGTACACGGAATTGACTAAAAAGCGTCTCTGAACATGACCAGGGGGGAATATGAGACAGCTTTCGGAAGGCAAGCGGACAACACCGAAACTCGAGCACACGACTTCGCCACTGCTTGGCATGGTCACAACCTCTTCGACAGTCACCGCTGAGGAGCACAGCTGAGTGTGCACCAAGCGTCAGGCAGTGCTCTCCACAGTTTAAATGTTATTAACTTGTTCAATCTCCCCCAAGAAGCCTATGAAGCATATTTTACCATCATTATCCCTAGTTTAGAGATGAGAATATCGGGGTACAAAAATGTAGGCACCTGGCCAAGTTTCCACTGCTAATTACTAGCAGAGCTGGGACTCGACACGCATGCTTCACATCTACACTATACCACGTCCTGATAACACAAGTCCAAGCTACCTCTACAGATCCCCAAGGTCAGCTTCTGCAAGACTGGGCTCATTTCTGGAGAACTGTTCCTCAGGGCTTCAAATCCAGTGCACGTAAGCCATGCACAGAGGAGAAAAGGTGTGTTCCAGAGAAAGATGCTGCAGTTCCCTCCCATTCCTCCAAGAGACATCACATTGCTAATAAAATAATGAGTGGCAAGTGCTTTTTTGTAATGTTTATTAATTTTTAAGAGAGAGAGAGAGTCAGAGCGCGAGTGGGGGAGGGGTGGAGAGAGAGGGAGACACAGAATCGGAAGCAGGCTCCAGGCTCTGAGCTGTCTGCGCAGAGCCTGATGTGGGGCTCGAACCCATGAACCATGAATCTTGGCCTGAGCCAAAGTCAGATGTTTAACCGACTAAGCCACCCAGGCGCCCGAGTGGCAAGCTTTTTTATGGAACTGACCACAAACACAAAATTTCACCAACGATAAATGATGTTCCTTTCAAGAGGTTCACGTTGGCTTTGGAAAGTTTTATTCAATCCCAGCCACAAGCCCTGTTCTTTGTTCTATAAAATGCAATTACCACCAGCCTTAGAAAAAAAAGGGTTTTCAGGGAGAACTTGTCCAGGCAGACTGTTGTCAGTAGGTAAGAAGAATCACTGGTGTTGGTGTTTCTCGCCACCATCCAGGTGTAGTGCCCGTGGGACGGTGGCTCCCTGGTCGATGATGCCGCAACCACTTGACACTATTCGCATCTGCCTCCAGAAGCAGTTTATCAGTGTCATGGTAGAACTGTCCCCCTAACTGGTACTATTCGGAAGCCCTCCTCCCTCCTCCTTCTCTGGAGCATTCCAGAAGCAGGCTGATGGATGGGGCTCACATGAGTATTCCTTGCTTCTTCTGAGGGCTGGACTGTGGGAACACAGATGTAAACCAGCCCAGGGATCTCACCCTAAATCACTAGACCCTGAATTGTTCCAAACTGGGATGCTCTGCATTCAGGGATAGCTGTTTCTTTTCCAAAAGGGACCTTGTCTTTATCATTTATGGGGATTTCTAAGATACCAACTTTCAATCGTGGTGAAGAAGCGAATGCACAATTTGGAATACGTTATAGATCGGTTGTGTTGTGGTTAGTAATCCCGTTATTTTCTAGTGCACCATCTATTAATGCCACTCCCAAGTCACCCACAGTCACCCTGAATTTGCAACTGACGGAACCAACTCCATCAAAAAGCATGGCCACGAAGGGAACGGCTGCTTTTTATGCTAAAGCTGGAAGTCCTCGCTTGCATCGGGACAACAAGGAAATAAACGGATAATATGGTTGCTGAGCATCTGGGGCTGGTGATGCCATACCTGAAGTGGAGGACGACTGTTGCCTCATGGATCACCTTCCCAGGGAAGGGAAGATGGGTCTCCATTGTTGGTACACACCCATAATCCTCTCTAGACCCTGTCTACAAAATTTCATGTCTCAGCCATCACAATACAAAGTTCTGTGTAAGTGAAAAACGTCGTCCAAAACAACGCAAGACCTAAAACCATTGTTCTGATGCTTCATCCCGATGCACATTTACCGCTATGGAGTTTCCACACTCAGAATCTTGTTAGAGCCTGATGCCTGCCTCCCACACCGGAACACGCTAGCCACCCTGAGTCCTGAACCATGAAAACGAAGGCAAATCACATTCTCATCTTTGAAAGTTCCTGCCCACATTCCCCTGCTCTGGTGTTGGAGACCCAAACATGCATCAAGTCCTTGGGGCAACTGTGGAAACCAAACCCCAAGGCTTAAGTATCTGCCTGGGCTGGCTGCCCTCAGTGTCGTTGATGACCCTGGTTTAAGAGCAGGGAAGTGGTGGGTGGGGGCTCGGTACATGCTGACCAGCAGCCCGGGAAACAGAGAGACCACCTGAGCTTAGTCCCAGCTTCACTGCTCACAGCTGGGTGACCTCAAAGAGGTTGCTCAACTTTCTGAACCTCACCCTTCTCACCTGTAAACCTGGCTACTTAGATCTATTGACTGGGCTGTTGAGTGATTTAAATACATTAGCCTGATGAGGCTAGCTCAGTGACTAGCACAGACCCCATTCTTACATGGTGGGGGGATGTAACTAGAACCCGCCCAGGATGCTTCCATTAACAGCCCTGCACCAGCTCGCCCCTTACCCACTCCCACCTGCACAACCACAGTCTCCAAACAGGGAAACCACAGTTCTGGTACTTATTTTTGTTCAAAAATGATGTGTCAGTGATTCTTTGTCAATAAAGGCGCAACTAATTCTTAAACTTCACATTAAGAAAATAAGGCCCAGAACACGGACAGATGAACTCTCTACTGACCCGCGGAAACAGCCTCAGACCACTCTGCTTTATTTCAGGAGAGCCCAGGGTCCAGGGATGCTGCTTCACGGCATCTGCTGTTTCTTCCTAAACAGACACTGGCTGTCAACCATGGACCTTCCATTTGTCATTGGATGTCTCTCTGAACTGCCATCACCCTTTTGGTTCTATTTTGCCCCAACTTTTGGTGAGCAAAAGTTCCTTTTTTTTTAGAAAGGAAAGAGAAGTCAGTCAACCTAAGAGAACAGTTTTGAGTTTTTTCCCCAAATCTGATCAACATATGCTGCAAAACATGTAAGATCGTTAGAACTTTCTACCAAAAGAGAGAAAAGAAAATCTCAGGATGCAACTCGCATGATTCATAAGAGTTTTTCAAGCCCCTCGCCCGCCTACAGTCTCCAGTTGGTGAGGAGTTTCACAAATTTTATTAAAGATGAAATTTCTTTTTTTAAAAAAAAGACACCTGTGCTTTTCTCCACTTCTCTATTAATGCTTATCTACAATGCTATGGATAAATCACTCCTCCAAGAATCTTGCTTTGGGATCTTATTATTTTATTAGGTTTTTTCAATTTTTTTAATGTTTATTTATTTTTGAGAGAGTCCGTGCATGAGCAGGGGAGGGGCAGAGAGAGAGGGAGACACAGAATCTAAAGCAGGCTCCAGGCTCTGAGCTGTCAGCATGATGTGGGGCTCGAGCCCACCAGCCATGAGATCATGACCTGAGCTGAAGTTGGATGTTTAACCGACTGAGCCACCCAGGCACCCCTATTTTATGTTTTTTAAGCTGCTACCAACCACCACAGCATGTGCTTCTGAGGTTACCACTGCACCAGCTTTGGATTCAGGTTCTCCCCAGTGCAGCGACATTAGGGTCTGCCCCCTCCAGGGAGCACTCAGATTTCTGCATGATGTAGGCCAGCGCTGGCCCAAACCTTCATAGAGAGCCTGCAAGTGCAACTCTTCCTGGCTCGGTTCACGTTTATTGTTGGCAAGCAGGTGATTAATGTCAGGGGATGGGGTGGGGGGGTGCCATGTTGGGAAAACATGAGTTAGGGAAGTAAGCCATTCAAGAGGCAAAACTGGGGAGGACACGTCTTAACTTTTGCAACCATCTGCATATTCGGCCTACCTTCTAGTCGAGGTGACACAATATTGGCATCTCCTAAAAAGGCAAGGAAATGGACGTGTGTCTCCTGGATGAGGGAGCTGAGTGGGGCTCTGGGCGTAGCATGAGGGGCGGCAAGTACCTGCTCCTCGTCCGCCACCCGGGGCTCCACAGAAGTGGACAACGCACACAAGTGAGTTGCCCTTTGCTTTCTGAGTAAGGGTTAATAAAAGTAATGCCTGAAAACGTCTTTGCCAAATCCGCAAAACACAGTCTCAGCCCTGAGACCAAATGGTTTCAATTCCCCGCTCCTTCTCCTCCCTGCTGCCTTCAAGATAATTCTGGCAGACAAGCCATGCAGAGAGCAGGTTAGCAATCTTTAGTGCTCCGTCCTCCCACGGCCAACAGACAAACCTGCTCTGTTTTTCTCGGGATAACCTTGCTGTCGTTCTCACTTCTGTTCTGTGTCACCTTCTTTGAATGTTTCTTTATTTTATTATCAGCCACAGGGCAAAGGTCTAAATGGTTTCTTCTTGAAGGGTCGTCATCATGGATCCCAAGTTACTATGGGACCATCCTTTATTCCTGGGCAGACAATGACCAGGACGCCCATGGCCAGCCCTGGGCCAGGCAGAGGAGGAGGTGTGCCTCTTATCCTAAAGATTGGGGGGGCTCTCTCTCACTCCTTTTTCTTCTATGTCTTTCCATATGTCTTATATCAACCCTGCCCTTCCCGTTGGGACATCCCTACATCAGTCTTCAGCTATTATGAAGCCAATTCCTCTTTAACTCTTCCTTAGCTTGTTCCCTCTCATTTGGTGGACTCAGGCACAACTGGATTCCAACCCAACTCCCTCGTGACCAGTTTCCTCAAGTTGTTGCCAGGGAGAAACAAGACTGGGTGTGAAAAGGGCCGACACGGGCCTGGCATATAGTAGATGCTCAGTAAACAACATTGCTGGCCAGGGAGGGGAAGGATCATCCACCTCATGGAGGTGAGAACTGGAAAACAATGGAATAAATGCCATCTTGTTGGATCCTCTCCATTTCCAATGAGGAACCAAAGCCCAGAAATTGGAGATTTGTTTTCCAAGGGTATTCGGGCATGCCCAGGTGTGGCGGGGGGCTGGGGGCCACACCTCCTTACATCCTTGCCCTCTCTGTTGGCCAAGCTGTGCAAAGATTCCTTTGCCAAAGGTCTCCACAGTGACATTGCCCAGGTGAGGATGAAATAAGAGAAAACCTGGTGTGACCTGACATACACATCATGTCCAAGAGAGACTTCTGATCACAACTACAATTCAACTTCCTAAGAATGAAATGTGGCAAAGCTGTCTTCAGAGATCGTTTCTCTTACTGGGAAACAGTGAATGTGATAAAGACAATTATAGTAACTTAAGAAAGGTTATCAAGGTCAAGCCCATGGGCTATAGATACCAGGGTATGTCACTCATAATCCTGGATGTGAGATGTTTACAGAAGGACCTGGCCTCTCAGAACCAAAAGCTTACAGAGGTGGCCCCTAAAGCATCCTTGTTTCCCTGATCACCAGGGAGGTCTGTCTTAGTGCTGGCAATCATCATTCTTACGGATCTCCAAACTATTTAGATTTTTGATCATCTCTCAAGGCAACAAATTCCAAATGTTGACCACGTTATTTGTCCCAATTTTACCTTTTTAGACCATTCAGGGCCAGGGTAGAGATGTATCAACAAGGTGGCATTGATGTTGTCCTTACACTTTGCCCGCACTGCCACCACCCTGAATCCTGCCATTTCTTGAGCTCCTACAGTGCCAAGCGATATATAAAGCCCTCACCAGCCTTAACCCTCAGATTTGGATAACAACCCGCAAAGGCAGGTCCTATCACCATCTTCACCTTACCCATGAAGACTGCCAGGTTCAGAAAGGGCAGAGCTTTGTCCAGCATGCGAGTAGAGCAGGGACTCTTGGCCACACCCCCTATCTCCAGGGAGAAGCGGAAGACTGAGTTCAGTCCCCACACTAGTAATTTAATCAGGCATGCCTATGGAGTAAAATTCCAGACCAAACCTGAAGCCACGAGGCAGTTTCCTGGATGGTGGACATATCAATGTGCTGGGAGGGCAGTGCGTCCTCACTCTACCAGCACAGAAACTTCTGCACCTCCCCAGCCCCCAGACCTTGTTGCCCTGTATGTCTCTTCACCTGCCTGATGAGTGGTATCCTTTATACCAAAATGGTGATTGTAAGTGTAGCACTTTGCTGAGCAATGCCATGTGAGTCATTCTAGCAAGTTATGGAACCTGAAGGAGGGACCGTGGGAACCCCCAGATTGTAGCCAAGTTGGACAGAACTGTGTGTGCCCTAGCGAGCTGGAACTTGTGGCTGGTATCTGAAATGGTGGGCAGTCCCATGGAACTGAGCCCCTGAACCTGTAAGGTCTGCACTAATTCTGGGTAATGTCAGATTGAACCGTAGGACACTTAGTAGGTGTCAGAGAATTTGTGTTAGAATGGATCTGCCCTCCACCCTTCCCAGCCCCTGGATGAAGTATCCCAATCCTGTGCCTTAGCCTCTACTTCAACACTTTTTCTGATCATACACCTGTTTTTCAATGCAATAGTAACCACCACACACCTTCTCCAGCTCAGATACTTCCTGGTTGTGTTCAACATGGTGCCAGATGGTTAAAAGAAGGGTGTTAACTGGGCAATGTTAGCATGAGGGGCAGATAACCTAACACAGTCTTGAAAGATTCATCACAACAATGGGATGGACTCAGGTGGCTCAGTCGGTTAAGCATCCAGCTTCACACCAGGTCATGATCTCACGGTTTATGAGTTCGAGCCCTGCGTCCGGCTCTGTGCTGACCGCTCAGAGCCTGGAGCCTGCTTCAGATTCTGTGTGTGTCTCTCTCTCTCTCTCTCTCTCTCTCTCTCTCTCTCTGCCCCTCTCCCACTCACGCTCTCTTTGTCTCTCAAAAATAAATACATGTTAAAAATTTTTTTCTAAATAAATAAAAAAATAACATGATGGGCAGAACAGATGTGAGCCTCATTCAGTAGTATGTGCACTGAGCATCACTGCTAGCATCATCGTTTCACAAATGTTTAATGGATTACCTTCAAGATTAGCACACGTTGGTAATGAATTAAAGACATGGGAAGCCTGCTCCCATTTTGAAAGTTTAGTTCGCCCTGGATGCTTCCCTTCTACTCTCACCGATGTTAACCACATTGATGATGGGGTAAGCGGGCCCCTTAAATCCAGTTTCCCTTTCTTTCATAAAACTAGAGGCCAGTGATGGGGGATTTCTGTTCTTTCCACAAATCTGTTGGGAAAATGCACAGCTTTACTTAAGACCTTATTTTTTTTTTCTTTTGAAACCCAGCATGAGATTCTCTATCTTATTTTCCTAACTCAACACGTAAAATTCCCCATGTCCCTAATGTTCCCTCCATTTCCCCAACAAACTGAACCGAAGGTTCCTCCAACAAAAATACTACACTGCAAGTTTACATTTCCAAATGACTTTCACACACGTAGCCCTTTTTGTTTTCTTTCCAGAGCAGAAGGGCTATTGTAATCTTCCTTTTTAAATATGAGAACACTGAAGTCTCAAAAGTGGTAGCAGGCATGTATAAAACACTTATCCTGCGTGGGCTGCAGTCATTTCCATGTATTTTCCCATTTGGTCCTTTCAACATCCTAGAAAACCAGTGCTACTAGTGACCCACTTTACAGGTATGGAAACTAAGGTTCAAAGGAGCCAAAGAGATTACCTGGGACCACATAGCAAGTGAGAGGCTGAGCCAGGCTTCCTACCCCCAAGTGCATAAAGCCACCTCCAAGGGCTCTTGGGTGCCCAGCTAGGGTATAAGCTCTAAGGACAAGCCCCACCCTGCCTTGTTCCCTTGAGATAGCACAACAGATCTTGACCTGATGGTGTGAGAATACACCTTCCGTGTCTGTGTCAGGTTCTTCCCTCCTCTGGCCCCTTTCTGCTACTATCCTTCCTTTTGAGGTTGATAGAGTCAGGTCAGTGGGCGGCAAAGCCATTTTTCTACCCACTCCTCAAACTCCTGACCTCCTCCTTCTGCCTCTCAAATCTCCTGCCTTCTTGTTCCATTCTCTCTCCTGGCTCTCCTGATGCAAGGATCACTCCTTCCCAGCCTCCCTCCCTGGCACCTCCTCATACCAGAGGTCCAGCTCATTCTCTGCCCCTCTACACTCAAGCCACACCACTGCCATCTCTTCGACCACCATTTCCGGGTGGAAACTGCCGGTTTCCAGGGGCCAGGCTAAGGCTTTCAATTCATCATGTGTTTGGACAAATTACTAGATGCACAGAATGAACCCAGTAAATATTTGTTTGAGTCATAAACCCATAAGCAGGAGTAACCAATGGTTTAAATGAGTAAGGCAATGAAACCACTAAGAACAGCTGAATAAGAACTATCACTATTCCAAGCAGGGTGCTAAGCATGGAACATGCTTGTCGTATTCAATACTCACCAAAATGCTAGGGTAGATGCCATGATTACTCCCGTTTTGCAGTTGAGAGAAGCAAGTTTTAGGGAGCTCAGGTGGTTTTCCCGAGACGATGTAACTAATAAATAGCACAGCTATGACCCCAGGTGAGTGCCTGACTCCACCCTTCGACTCCTCTCCCCAGTAACTCACTGTGTGCCCTTGGTCAGTGCCCCTGCCCCGCCAGTCCTCAAAGGCCCCTCTACGAAATAAAGGAGTTAAAGGAGATGGTCACCAAGCCCACCTCAACTTGAAAATGGTGAGGGCCCCTATAGGGTTCTCCCATTTGTGACATGTGCTCTTCCAAAGAAAATCACAGAGCGGGAGATGGCGCTCATTTGAGGAGGGTGGCTGAAGGGATGGGAGAGGGAAGGACAAACTTCTTTTCTCAGGGATAATCATTTCTGAGGCTCACTTTATGTCATTTGTGCAAAACAGCATGTGGTTTGGGCCAGAGAAAACATCTGAGAGCAATGGATCGGCTCAGAACCACAGACCCAAGCTGCTGGAAGGTTCCTGTGGCGTCCCACCTGGACTCCAACTCCAGGCTGGGCCGAGGCCTTGAACCGCCAACGCTACTGCCCTCTGGCTTCCTAGTTTCTAGAGCTCCTCCAGCCCCGGGAAGCCCCTTCCTACCCTGTCTTGAGCTTCTTCTTTCCCTGACTTCCCAGGCAGCCTCTGGTTCCCAAGAGTCCCAGAGAGGACTCAGGCTCTCACCCAGCACCTGCTTCTCTTTCCCTTAGGTTTTGGCACCTGGAGAAGTCACTGTCCATGTGGCTGCCTCCTGAAGCCCCAAGAGTGACGAGGTCCCAGAGAGCCCATGGACATAGGTTTGCGAACGGTGGACATAGGTTTGCATTTCTCTCCTGCAGAATAGAGCCCAGGGTGTCCCAGCCCGTTCAGGCTGCTGTAACAGAATACCATAGGCTGGCAGTTCAAGCAACAGAAATTTATTTCTTGCTGTTCAGGAGGCTGGGAGTCTGAAGCAGCAGATCTGGTATCTGTTGAGAAGACTCTCCCTGGTTTGCAGACAACTATCTCCTCGCTATGTCCTCACATGCCAGAAAGTGAGCAAAATTACGTCCCTGTGCCTCTTCTGAAAAGGACACTAACCCCATTCACAAGGGCCCCACCCTCACGACCTCATCACCTTCCAAGGGCCCCACCTCCTCATACGTGGAGTTTAGGCTTTACTGCATGTAAGGGGGGCGGGGCACAAACATCCAGCCCATAGGGAGGGGCCATCAGATGACTGTTGGTGTTCACAGCCCTGACACTCAGCTTCTGAGTCAACCCAGAATCTGCCAGAGAAGGCAGAGCTGACAGGGCAAACCAGGAACCTCTATGGGGCTCAGCCCTGATGAGGGCGAAGTGCAGACCCTCCCAGGACCGGGACCGGCAGTGAGGACAGAGAGGCCTCAGGGAAATCCAGGCCGGCAGCCACCCCGAAAGGCCACCCCTGCCACATTTCATGTGTGCAGTCATCCCCTAGGAAGCAAGGATTCTGGAGGCGGTACTCAGGACAGGGATACCAAGAGCCCTCCACAAATACTACTCACCAGGAGGATAGACAGGAATTGGCATAATAAGAGCATCAGTGGCTTTGAGCACAGCCCGGGCGACAGGCAGGGCTGGGGGCTCCAATCTCCTCCTCCCACCTCTGCTGCTCCATCATCCTGGGGGTTCCTCAAATGATTTGCTCGAGAGTCATATGAAGGTTCAGTGAAGGAATCCGCCTACAGCGTTGTTCATAGCTGCTCTCCTCATCACGACCACAACAGCTCGGAGGACGAAGAACAGAGAGCAAAAGGACAGTTGTGATTTGTAACTGCACAAAAGTACGTGTTCGTGGGTGACGAGCCCTGTGCCTGCACGCATTGAACTCACTCCAAACGCTGTCTCCTTCTGTCGGTCCTCCCCACGTTCGTCCTCCTGGAGTCGATACCTTTGTGAAAGCCAGACGCACAGCAGGAGGAACTACATGGAACACAACCGTCACTCCCCAGGGCCCCATTTGCCAGACAGGACATAATCCCTCTCGTTCTTTCCATCAACGTCTGAAGGACTGAACGTGGGATCTTCACTAACGAATGATGGCCAAGCAGTACCTGGACCCGTGCCTCCCTCAAGACCATGTCTCTCATTCTTGCAGACTTCCTTAAGCTGTATTTCTCTGCTTACTGGAAGGGGGAATGAACCAGGAAAATATGCTTTACCTTTGGAGAGGATTTGCCTAGGGGTCTGAATTTTCCACTCTACTTTTTAAGTTGGGAAACTGCCCTGGCCCAGTCTTCCTGTTTAAAGGCATCTGCCCAAATGTGTGTCCCGAGAAGCTTGGCTCTTGGAAGAGCGTGAGGAAAAATAGAGTGAAGATTCTGGAAGAGACAGGGTAGAGGTTGATAAGCCTGCCCATGGTCTGGGGGGGAAGCAGTTTGAGGCTGCCTCCCTCTCTCTCTCTTTCTCTCTCTTTCTTGCTTGGTATTCTCTCTCTCTCTCTCAACAAATTAAATTAAATTAAATTAATAAAATAAAACTAACAAAATAAAATGCTCCCTCCTCCCCGCACCCTGCCCACAGCCAGTGGTCTGAACACAAATTGCTTTCTGCCCTGGGGAAAGGGCCTTGAACATCCAGCCTACCAGAACCATCTCAGACCAGGGCTCCTCCTCAACAGATTCTTAAAGGTTTGCTGGTGGGGAAAATAGATCTTCATCAAGCAAATCCTCTTTAGACAAAGATACTCCGAGATGCTTTCTGTACCCTCACTTGCAGACAAGAAATCATTCATTGGATAGAACAAAGAAAGCCAACCAGACCCCTGGAGGCCAGATACTATTCCCAAATGTGTTCATTTGACCTGCGTAGTCTTAGAATTTTTTTTAAATTTATAAGTGGTCAACGTTTTACAATCAGGCATTTTTGCATTTTAAAAATTCTGAGTCTAGCTTTGGAGTCGGGGGTCAGAAAATCTGGAAACAATAGGCTCTCATTTTCCCATAGCAAAGCCTAGCTGGAGCTGAGTGGCTTTGTTCCGCTGATATGGGACATGAGCTCTGTGTCCCCCACAGCACCTGGTCCCCCCTGCCTGACAGTTAGCCCTCAGAGGTGCCCACTGCCACTGCCACCTGCCTCTAGGCATGTGAGCTCGCACCCCCAGAAGCAGACTTTGGAGCTTGGTTCTCTCCATTTTATATCCCTCTCTTGCCTCAACTTCCCCATCCTCACCCCTATATCCATCTAGTTGTCCCTCAGAGCAAAAAAAGAAAGAAAACATCAGCTAGCATCTGGAATTTGAGGAATGCCAACACAGAGTTTCCATGTCTGACACAGCAATGCAAGGAATTATTGTTGACTAATAATGAAGGATTTATCATCAGCGCTAGGCCTGTTTGTAAGCCTCAGACCTGTTTCTGTGCTGGATTTGAACAAAATATGATATGTTTCATGTCTAATGAGAGTATATATTTTCCCCCAGAGAGGAAAATTTCAAGGGAGGGAATTAGCCAATAAGACTCTCCAACACTTACTATCCAAAAGAGAGAAGACTCATGCCATTGACCCCAAAGGTAAGATGTGTCAGAAGGGAGCGCTGAGACAGAAAACCTCCCAGAGATGCCTGCCTGGGCCTGGCATTGGAGGGGAGTGACTGGGCAGTGGGCTGCAGACTGGGAGAGAATGCTTGTCATCACACAGAATCTGCGGGAAAACTTCCTAGCCTCCTCAACTGTTCTTTTGGAACTTAGACTAACCTAATCTCACCCAGAATATACTTGGAAACAAAACAGCGTTTGACCCTGCTGCCTTCCAGTTTTCCTTTCCCCTCTCACATCCTTCCAGTTGCCATCTATGATGCCAAAAAGGACTGTGGAGTCCTGTCCTCTCCCCACACCACCCAAGGCAACTCTGCTCTCTAACGATAAACAAATCTACCATGTCCCTGTTGCCATGACTTAAAGTAGTTTTTAAAATCTGGAACTCTTCAGGGGGCATTTTGTGAGGAATCCGAATATGAAAAGCAAATAATGGGGATGCTCACGATGGAAGCATGAGTGGAAGAGGAAGGCCCAGGACCCCATGTGCTTAGTGAGCTGCATATCCCCACTTCTACCCCACCCTTCAGTCAGAGGCTGAGGGCTTCACAGGTTTAATTTGGAAACCTTTACTATGATGTCTTACCCACATGTGGGATGAGGGTGGTGACAGTGTTGTTAGTGGTGGTGGTGTTACCATTAATGGCCCTGGTGATGGAGGCAGTGATGGAGGTGATGTTAGTGGAAGTGACGGCAATAGTGGCGGTAATGACAAATAGTGGTGGTTGTTTTTTTTTAAATTTTTTTTTCAACATTTATTTATTTTTGGGACAGAGAGAGACACAGCATGAACGGGGGAGGGGCAGAGAGAGAGGGAGACACAGAATCGGAAACAGGCTCCAGGCTCTGAGCCATCAGCCCAGAGCCCGACGCGGGGCTCGAACCCACGGACCGCGAGATCGTGACCTGGCTGAAGTCGGACGCTTAGCCGACTGCGCCACCCAGGCGCCCCATTTTTTTTTTTTTTAATTTTTTTTTCAACGTTTATGTGGTGGTTGTTAATTCTAGTGGAGGTGGTGGACATGGTGATGGTAATGGTGGCTGGAGGGGGAGTGATAGTGGTGATGGTAGAGGTGGAGATGGTGGTGGAGATAATGGTGATGGTAATGGTGGTGGTCATAATGGCAGTGATGACGGTGATGGTGGTGGTGGTGGTGATAGTGGAGATAATGGTGATGATGGTGGGGTGGATAATGGTGATGGTGGTGGTGGTGTTGGCGGAGATGATGGCGGCGATGGTGGTGGCGGTGGTGATGGTGGTGGTGGTGTTGGCGGAGATGATGGCGGCGATGACGGTGATGGCGGCGATGATGGTGGTGGTGTTGGCGGAGATGATGGCGGCGGTGATGGTGGTGGTGGTGATGGTGGTGGTGGTGTTGGCGGAGGTGATGGCGGCGATGATGGTGATGGCGGTGATGATGGTGGTGGTGGTGGTGGTGATAGTGGAGATAATGGTGATGGTGGGGGGGATAATGGTGATGGTGGTGGTGGTGTTGGCGGAGATGATGGTGGCGATGATGGTGGTGGCGGTGGTGATGGTGGCGGTGGTGATGGTGGTGGTGGTGTTGGTGGAGATGATGGCGGCAGTGATGGTGATGGCGGCGATGATGGTGGTGGCGGTGGTGATGGTGGTGGTGGTGTTGGCGGAGATGATGGCGGCGACGATGGTGGCGGTGGTGATGGTGGTGGTGGTGTTGGCGGAAATGATGGCGGTGGTGATGGTGATGGCGGCGATGATGGTGGTGGCGGTGGTGATGGTGGTGGTGGTGTTGGTGGAGATGATGGCGGCGGTGATGGTGGCGGTGGTGATGGTGGTGATGGTGTTGGTGGAGATGATGGCGGCGATAATGGTGATGGCAGCGATGATGGTGGTGGCAGTGGTGATGGTGGTGGTGGTGTTGGCGGAAGTGATGGCGGCGATGATTGTGATGGTGGCAATGATGGTGGTGGTGGTGTTGGCGGAGGTGATGGCAGTGATGGTGGTGGTGGTGATGGTGGCGACAGTAGCAATAGTTATAGACAATATTACTGAACCAAGGGTTTATTGAAATGGTATTAATTTCGGGCACTATGGTAGGGAAAATAAGAAGGTAAACTCCTTTTTGAAAAGCATCATCTCCCAATTTTTTTTTGTATTCCTCAATGGTATACAGGCAGACAAAGGCACGCGGTAGATACCCAATAAATGTAACTTAACTTGAGACTTTCATGTCTGCAAGGAAACAACTGATCCAGAAAATTCTGTTTGGCTATCCCTAAGCCCAAAAAGGCACATATTAGAAGAAAAGAATAATTGGATAAAGGTATTTCAATATGAAAGAAAGCGGACGAGTAGGGTATAAAGAACCCCTACAATTAGATACCAGCTCTATCCGGGAAGAAAAAGGAAATAAGAAAGCTATTGTGTGTTGAGTCCTCACTGACTCTTAGCAACCTTGCAAGGCACGGTGACTGGCATCTGCACAAAGAACTGAGGCCCCCACACCAATGTTTCTGGAGCTGTTGACATCACAGCCCATGGGCCTGAGGCAGACTCCAGCCAGTCTGGCTCTCTCCAGAGTGCGGTTCTGGAACAAGAGTTTGAAATCAGCCAGAGGAATCCAAGAATCCCATTTAATGGCCTTTTCTGAGCCATATTAGGCACAGAGGACAGTATCAGTTGTGGTCTTGCTGCCATGCATGAATATGCCTGACAAGGCTTGTTTTTCCTCAGTGTTTAGAAACTTCACAGCCCAGACTGACTTTTGCCTTACATTTCACTCTGAACGGATTGTGGCTAAGATGCCCAGTGCATAGTTCTGTAGGTTGCACTTAGAATGTGCTGCAAATTACGGAACCAAGCTTGCAGGAACAGTGTGTGTCCAGCACATGGCCAGGCCGTGCTAGAGGAGTCACCTGAGCCTGTTTTTGGTGCTTCCAAAATCCAAATAAACCTCTTGATTCTTCCCCTACGTCACCTCCAACCACCAAGTCATGTACGTGGGCGTTCTGGGCCCAGTACTCCCGACCTTTGAGGGTCCCACTCTTCTCCGCTATTTATTTGACTTTTGTGACTCTCTGTTTTATACACAAAAGAAAATGTGCAATATTTGATTTTCTGTTTACTTTAGGTTGATTTGTCATGTGATGAAGGCAACACATGACATTTTGGAAAATATTAAAAATTATTTTTTTTCATTTAAATCATGCCTAGACTTACTATCGGTAGACAAGCACAGTGAGCATTTTAGTGTTTCAGCTACTGCAGCGATGTGTGAGCAGACACGGGGTGGGGGCACTTTGGGGTTTTAACAGAAGCAATTTTGTATCTTCTGTTTAATTTAAACTTAAGTCGCAAGCATTTTCTCAAACCATCCAATATAAAATTGCATTCATTCATGTATTCTTTTCCCAACTTTTTATCAGGCACCCCCTAGGTGTCAGGCACAGGCTGGGGTCACAGGGACAAACAGGCAGAAAGTCCTAACCTTACGCCAAGGGGTGAAGGTGGATGTCAGACTCTCACAACAAACAGTAAAGTCAGGAAACTGAGAACACAGAGGATTGACCACTAAGGGCTTTCACACACTCGGGCAGATGTCTGACCCATGCAGCCGCTGACCCACAGCCCTAACAGTCCAACCAGCAAGATTGTCCTTGTCACTGTATTATATGTCCCAGGTTGAGACAACACTGGGATGTTCCTCTTTAGGAACAACATCATTTCCTGCAATACCATTAATTACTGATGACGCTTCTTTTTTTAATTGGTTTTTGAAACAGAGAGAGAGAGAGAGAGAGAGAGAGAATGAGCGGGGGAGGGGCAGAGAGAGGGAGACACAGAATCTGAAGCAGGCTCCAGGCTCTGAGCTGTCAGCACACAGCCCACCGTGGGGCTCGAACCCACAAACTGCAAGATCATGACCTGAGCCAAAGTTGGATGTTTAATGGACTCAGCCACCCGAGCACGACAATTATTGATGATATTTAAAAGCAGCATACATTTAGCCATTAAGTGACCATCAGGTCCTCACTATTTGCCATGCACTGAGGTACCATACCAGAGTGTTGACACCAGGGTTCACAGGCAGGGCATCATCCCAGCCAGCCAAAGGCTATAACTGGAGGTCCCCCTGGGTGCCCAGCTGTTCTCACACCCTCCCCATGGTACCTGCAATAGGACAATCACAGTACCTGCCGGGTCATCCAGTCCATTCTTGTCAAGCACTTAAACCAGCACTTGCCTCCCAGAGACCCCAACTGTTATTATGGTGTGTCCTCCCAGGTCCTTGAGCATCCTCTCTTTCTGTCCTTGGGAGCTGCCCTGAATGTCCTTTTATAACAAGGTCTGCCTTCCCTGGGAGTCTGGGAGGGGGTTCCACATAGACTTAGCTTAAAGCTCACCTCTGCAGGAAAGGCCTCGGAGTCACTTCCCTCCCTGAGTTGCAACAGCAAGAACATCCTAAGAGAGGATGACAAATGTGGGGCCCCTGGGTGGCTCAGCCAGTTAAGCGTCTGACTTCGGCTCAGGTCATTATCTTACTTTCATGAGTTCGAGCCCCGCGTTGGGCTCTGTGCTGACAGCTCAGAGCCTGGAGCCTGCTTTGGATTCTGTGTACCCTTCTCTCTGCCCCTTCCCTTCTCTCTCTCTCTCTCTCTCTCTCTCTGTCTCTCCCAAAAATAAATAAACATTTTAAAAAATTGGCCGAGATGACAAATGCAGTCAGGAGACTTCCAAGGAGAAAAAGGTAAAGAATTATCATCACTCTAAAGAGATAGAGGGGAAGGTGAAAAACAATGATTTAAGGGAGCCCCAAATAAAATGGGTAAGAATGCAAATCCTAGGTAAGGTTATATGAGATTTTTACCTTTTTCTTGGTGCCTCGCTGATTTTCATATTTTGCAAGGTAGACATGCATTGTGTGTATCATCCGGAAATGTAAACCTAAAACAAATATAATAAAGACCTGTCAGTTCAAAGTGAGTGAAGTAATTTTAATGGCAGCAAGATTTTCCTTACCTTTCCTTCCTAACACTTTGATATAAAAGGGGAACTGGAACCCCAGTCACCTGTATAGAACCAGGTGCCTGCAAAACAGCATTGGTGCAACAAATTAACCCAAGTCGGTTCAGGTTCACAAAAACATTTTCCATCTACCAGGGGTGCCCCGTGACGGAGCCCCAGCCATATGGGGAAAAAAATGGTTTGGGCTGTGTAATCACAGCTAGAATAATCACATTCTGTTTTTTAAAAGTGTATACATCTTTTTCAGTTCTAAATCAGCAGATGCAAATGTGAGAATGCCAGCGTATCTACACTCCAGCCCTTTAAGAGTGAGGACGGGCCTCAGGAAAATTCATGACAGTGGTTCTGTTCTGAAATGGAAACAAATAGAAGCTTTGCCTCGGGCTTTGGTGGGTGGCCTTACTGTCCTTTCCCCGCCAAATCTAGTCCTTTGCTTCCCTTGTCCTCAGCAGTCAGGCAGGGCTCACAGGACATTGCCCCAAAGCATGTTTTTCCTTCTTCCTAATGATGCTGAGTCATGAATGGACAGGTGAGAAACAGGAAGAAGCAGCCTCAGGAGTAGAGGGACCAGGACGCTGTTGCCTTGGAAACGGAGCCACCTGGTTTAAGTAGCTGATAAACCAAACACGGTGTGATTACTTTGCACTGACATGAGCTGATTTGCAAAATGCAAAGTGGTCATGTATTATTGATACAAATAAGTCATTCACTGGGGCGCCTGGGTGGCTCAGTCGGTTAAGCGTCCGACTTCGGCTCAGGTCATGATCTCACGGTTCGTGAGTTCGAGCCCCACGTCAGGCTCTGTGCTGATGGCTCAGAGCCTGGAGCCTATTTCAGATTCTGTGTCTCCCTCTCTCTCTGACCCTCCCCCGTTCATGCTCTGTCTCTCTCTGTCTCAAAAATAAATAAATGTTAAAAAATTTAAAAACAAACAAACAAGTCATTCACTGTCTGGTTCTCACTGACGAGGCACCTGGCATACACAGACAGGCCGCAGCAGCACCCACGGAAAACCCAGGAGTAGAGGGGCAATCCCAGGCCCCACCTGCCAGGCTCTGAAGGAGTCACCTTCTCACGGTGTCAAAGACAGCTGCAGAATGCAAACAGGAAGGTAAGAAGAATTACTGTAAACTTCATTACAACTTAATTACAAAGTAGGGGAGGAGAAAACAACCTTTGGGCAGTCTGGTTCCTTTTCTGCTAGATCCCCAGGACTCTAACAGTTCCTGGGACAAGCTATCTGCTCAATAAATACTTGCCGAATGCATGAACCAGTGAATAAAATTGCCCGCAGAACTGGTTGACGCCTTATAAAATATATTAAAGCACCGTTTGGCGAAAAGGAAAAGCAGCCACCGTTAAGAGGACGTCACGTTAAATGGACGTTGGGATCAAAAACCACAGGCTTTTGAAAAATCACAGCGGTGTGTTGAAACGAGCACCCGCTGTGTGCATTAGTGATGCTTTGCAGTGCTGACAAGAGGCTTCTTGGTGACACAGCACCCCCTGGGACGGATCCTGGGTCCAGATGAGATGGGGTGGAAAGCCTTGCTCACATACCGTAGTCTTGTACCTGGGACTGAATGTTTCAGGTGAGCAGGTGAAGAACATGAAGCATGCCTTTAAATAAAAATAAATAAATAAATAAATAAAAGATACTCCAGCCCATGCTCCGTTAGAGAATGGAGTTACATTCAGGTCACATTAGGGATAAAGGTGATGCAGGTATTTTCCAAGGGACAGGATGGAACCCTGGAAGCTTTAGAGAAGAGCAGGACTGGGTCACGCAGAGCAGTCTTCCGGCCCTTGAGGCTGTAGGATTGTCCCCTCCCCCCACATCCCCAGTTATCCTGAAGCGCCATATCTACCTAAGTATAACTTTCTCCAGAAGAGTTCTGAGTTGTGATGTCCTCTTACCCGGCACCTTCTAAGGAGAGGCCTGCTCCAGGGGCGTCCCTCTGAGCACCACGGGGCTGGGCTGTGTGGGGGCGGAGCTGACTCACTCCCGCTAACCGAGGCATGAAGACTTGCCAGTCATGTCAGGGGGTGGCATGAGAGGGGAACAGCAGTGCTGTGGCTGATAAGCCTCCCGGCTCGGCGGCTTCTCACCAGAGATTTTCCTTGCTCACAGGCCATTCAGTGAAAGCGTTCAGCAGGCCACCTTCCACGTGGCATCTCAGTGTCCAGGATCCTTCCAACTTGTGGTGGCCTCTGGCCAGCAGACGACCATTTGAGTCAAGAAGAAACCCCGTACCTCACCCACTCCCATCTCACTGGTGAGAACCGGCCAAGGAGCCCCATCTAGATGCAAAGGGGACCAGGGACATGGCCTCCCGTCCCAACTCCACTCAACGGAAGAGGAACGTGAGAATCTCCTCAGGGAGAGGGAAGCCTTGGAGGATGAGACCAGCCGCCGAAGCCAGGCTGGGGTGGGGTGGGGTCAGAAATAGAACCAGGCTGCAGGGACCAGCGTGGATGGGCCAGCGAGGGGCTGTGGATCCTACCTTCCCCAGAAGATTTGTGGTGGAATTTCTGTGGTGCGTAATGTTTTTGTGCGACTGGCTCCTTTTGGGGGAGCTGGAAAGGCACTGAGTTGTGCGTCTGGTCTTAGGTGGAGAAAAAGTATCAGAGCCAACTTGTGTTACTCTTTTTTTAATGTTTATTTATTTTTGAGAGAGAGAGAGAATGCGGGGGAAGGGCAGAGAGAGAAGGGGACAGAGGATCTGATGCTCACAAGCTGTGAGATCATGACCTGAGCCAAAGTCGGACGCTTCACCGACTAAGCCACCCAGGCTCCCTAACCTACATTCTTTACTCTTATATCACACAAACGGGCAATCCTGACCTCAAGATTGCCTGGCGCCATGCATGCAAATGTTAATACTATCATGTAGTTGTGCAATAATGGCCCTAAAATTAGTAGCCACGTTTTGCTGATGTGGAGCTTGGAATGTAAGTTGTAAGCAAGGTGTACTGGCTTGAATTCATGCCCACATGAGACCTCAGAATGTGTCCTTTTGGAAAGAGGGTCTTTGCAGGCATAATAGTTATGATGAGGTCATGCTGCCTCAGGGGAAGCCCAAAAGCAATAGGCCCAGTGTCCTTATAAGAAGAGGAGAGAGACAAGGACACACAGGAACACCACATGAAGAGAGAGGCTGAGATTCAAGTAGTGCATCTGGAAGTCAAGGAGCATCTAGGATCACTGGCCACCACCAGCAGCTGGAAGAGGCAAAGAAGGATCCTCCCCTAGAGGCCTCAGAACCAAGATGGCCCTATGGCCAACTTCATTTCAAACCTGTGACCTCCAAAACGATGAGAGGTCGTTTGACCTCTCATGAGAGGTGGCTTCTGTGATTATAAGCCACCAAGTTTGTGGTGTTTTGTTACAGCAGCCACAGGAAACTGATACAGAAGGGGAGGGTCCGCGGGGAAGGATAACAAAAATGAGTGTTAGAAAGTATAGTCACCAGTGGCTCTCCATAGCCCATCCTCACCTCTAACCCTGGCTCAAGACATTTTTCGCAACAGACTTTAGCTCTCTCCAGCTGGTTGTCCCCGGCACATCAGATACACCAGGTCTGGAGCCTAACTGAAGCCCCCTCCAGCCACACCTTTCTGCTGTGTTTCCTTATTTCTCCATTGCCCACGGCCCCTGGCCAGAGGCCCTGCAGTCAGGCCCACCTCCTCCGTCCTCGTCACCACCCGCCTCCAGTCCACCACCGAGGCCCTCATCTTGGCCCCCCAGGCTCCCTTCTCTGAAATGGGGCTCCTGCTTTCCAGTCCCTGCGGTCCTTTAAGTCAGCAAGGCCTCTGCACCTCGCTGTAGATGGGACTTGCTACCTCTCCAACTGGGTCACGTCACTCCCAGCTGAGGCACGTCTGCTCACTCCTTTCCCAACTTCTCCCCGGCCTTCTGCCTGAAGATGAGTCTAGACAGATCCCTCAGTGATGTGCAATCAAGCACCAGACATGGGTTGCTGAAATTATCCCTCACAACTAACCCCCCCCTAAATCTAGGTCCGGTCATTAACTTCCTCTGATAGGCCAGAGAACTGGGGCTAAAGAAAGATGAACTTGCAGGTGGCAAAGAGAGGCTGAAGTATTCTCCCTAAAAGTAAGCCAGTTCTTTTGGGAAACTTCAACTTGGAATTAAAGATTAAACATGGACTCTCTCCAAAATCAGCCATCTGGCCCCCCATTAAAATACATAAATCATTGGGGCGCCTGGGTGGCTCAGTCAGTTAAGCGTCCGACTCTTGATTTCGGCTCAGGTCATGATCTCATGGTCGTGGGATTGAGCCCCATGTCGGTCTCTGAACTGAGCATAGAACCTGCTTGGGATTCTTTCCCTCCCTCTCATTCACTGTCTGCCGCTCTCCCACTCATGCACATGCATGTTCTCTCTCCCTCTCTCTCTGTTTCTTAAAATAAATAAATACACATATTTTAAACACATAATTATCATGGTAATTATGAAGCAGCAATAACAAAAAATGATATTGGGCTACTTGAAAACTGTGTTGAGCCTGCAGGTTTACAAGATCATCCATTCAAATCCCATCACTGAGACGTTTTCAGAGTCTTGAAAGTCTGATATCAGGCAGGTCAGAGATCTCCGCTGACGGGTATGGGGAGCACAGGGGAGCACATATGTGCCTCTGAGGGGTCTCTCTTCAGAGCCATTGTGTGAAATGCTACCCCCAACATGTCTGGGCATTAACGCTATTGTATGCCTCTTATCTAAGCAACTGTTTCTACAGAGAATGTTAGTGTTCCCCCCAAATTCATATATGGAAGCCCCGACTCCCAGAATGATGGTGTTTGGAGGTGTGGTCTTTGGGAGGTAAGTAAATTTTTTTTAATTTTTTTTAATGTTTATTATTTATTTTTGAGAGAGAGACAGACAGAGTGTGAGCAGGGGAGGGGCAGAGAGAGGGAGGGAGACACAGAATCCAAAGCAGGCTCCAGGCTCGGGGCTGTCAGCACAGAGCCCGACGCGGGGCTCGAACTCATGAACTGCGAGATCATGACCTGAGCTGAAGTCAGACACTTAACCGACTGAGCCACCCAGGTGCCCCAGGAGGTGAGTAAATTTTATGTGAGGTCACGAGAGTGGTGGCCTCACGATGCGGTTAGCACCCATATAAGAAGAGGGAGAGACAGAGCAAATTTTACAATAAAAATTAGCTTTAAGGTGGAAAAACTATGCCTTTCAGATTTCAAGCACCTGATGTGTGACAATTTTGACCCATAAAGTCAGTGTAAAGAGGTGAGCACTGCTCTCACATGGGCACAGAGCTCTACCCCATATGTGCTCTTAAGGTCCTAAAGATCTCTTCTTGTGGCTGCGTTCGTTGTCTAGTTCAGTACATCAGATCGTCCCAAACTTCATACCTTAAGCAACGTCCATGTGTCAGCTTAGAGGTTACCAGGTGAGAAGGCCTTGGCTGGAGTGGCTGGGTGCTCTGCCCCAGGATGTTTGTTACAAGACTGAAATCAAAGTATTAGACAGCAGCATCTCTTTCTAGACTCTAGGGAAGATTCCACCTGCAAGCTCATTCAGGTTGATGGATGAATGAGTTGCAGGACGAGCGAGGGTCCCTTGCTCGCTTGCTGGCTGTCAGCCAGGGCTTACTTTCAGTTCCTAGATGCCACATGCACCCCTACCACATACACACACCCCCCACACACACCTGCCACCTTCAAACCAGCAAGGGAGAATCTCCATCACACAGAATCTCTCCCACACATCAAATCTCTCCCTGATTAGTCCAGGCTCACCCGCGATAATCTCTTCTCCTTAAAGGCAACTGATTGGAGACCTTAATTACATCCTCAAAACCCTGTCATGGTAGCACCTCGATTAGTGTTGGATTGAATAGCTGGACAAGGTGTGTGCATCAGGGACAGGGATCCCAGGAGCCATCTTAGAATTCCCCCCTACCACAATGCCTTGGCCTTGGGTCACCTACTTCATTCTCTTCTTTATTTAATAAGAGCAGAGGGTGCCTGCGTGGCTCAGTTGGTTAAGCGGCTGACCTCAGCTCAGGTCATGATCTCATGGTTCGTGGGTTCGAGCCCCGCGTCGGGCTCTGTGCTGACAGCTCAGAGCCTGGAGCCTGCTTCAGATTCTGTCTCCCTCTCTCTCTGCCCCTCTCCCACACATGCTCTGTCTCTCCTCTCTCAAAAATAAATAAAAACAGGAAAAAAATTAAAGAAAAAAAAAGAGCAGGAAAGGATCCCTTATTTCTAATTATTTCAATATGCCAGAAAATGAAACTTATTTTGGAGCTGACGACCTATTCTGTGGCCAAATGGGAGACATTTCAGAGACCAGAATAAAATCCAGGCTATTCTGAAACCTGTTTGTGCAGGGCCTAGCATTAAAGTCTCTTACCAGCTATTACCATCACTAGAACACTGCAAACCAACAGTGGCACTCCAGGGACAACCGGGGACCTGCAGCAGGGAGGCGCCTGACTCTCCATCCACCAGCACTCACCGCTCTTAGAAGGAGCTCGGGACACCTCACCTTCCCTCCTCAAACTGGGATGCTGACCAACAGCGTTAGCACCACCTGAGAGCTTGGAACAAATGCAGAGTCTCAGGCCCCATCCCAGACTTCCGAACCAGAATCTTCCTCTCAGCAAGATTCTAGCTAATCCGTGCACACATCAGGGCTGAGCAGCGTGTTGGAAGCCACGTGCCTAAGCTACTCGTTCTGCCCTGCCAACCACCGCAAACATGTCACCCTTCCCCTGCACAGCCCCACCTGGGGTCCTGCCCAGGCGGAGCCTCGATAATGGATTAGACCCATGTCATACCTAGCCACGTGAGAGGAATCTCCTAACCCGGGCAATGATTGCCTAAAGTCGCTCCCACTTCCTGTGGTGCAGGGATGAAGCCAGAGAGTGAGCAGAGGTGACATGGGCTGGCCCAGTCTGAGCTACGCTCTGACCTGCGGGCCTTCTCTGTGACACAGTGGGGCGAGTGCTGCCTGCACAGAGTTGAGGTGAAGCGTGGAATCAGTGCTCAATGGCACTCAGTCCTCCTGCCAGGCGTGTTTTCTGCCCCCGAGTAAGTATAGACCCACTATGTGTCCAGAGAACTGGGCACTCCAGAAAGCAGCCTCTGTCACCAACCCTGGGGCCCTTTCCTAATCACGACTTCACAGCTGTCTGCACTGGGGACCACAGGTCAGTGGCTGGGAGGCAGGACACCTGTCCTCTGGCAACGTTGGGGTTCAAAGCCTGATTCCCCACCTTCTAGCCATGTCACGTTTTGGCAAGGTGCTTCATCTCTTTGAGTAATATTGGACGCCCGATTCTTCTGGCTTGGCTTTCCCTGCCAGATACCCCATAGTTACCCAGGGCTGGGAGGGTCTTCATTTTGAAACTGTAGCCCCAACCTCTGGTGCTCCCTGGGACCACTCAGGGACCTGACCTCCAATGTGGCCCAATGTTGGAGGAGAGAGGGCTCCGGAAGGCCCCACACCTATACTTAACGGTGTCACTCTGGCTCACAACTCACCCGGAGGGTCTCACACCCATACTTAACTATTTCGCTCTGGCTCATGACTCACCCGGCAGAACTAGTTACATGTCCCACCTGCCACAGGACAGGAAGTTTCAGCTTGCCACACCAGGAAGTGGAGAGCTGCAGCTATCCAATGAGTGCCCCTCAAACATGCCAGCCCACTGATGGGAAGTAGAGTATGTGGGTGGTCTAAAGCCCCCCCCAAGTCCCTTTAGGGCCACCTCTGTCTTCAAAGCATTCTGGGAGGACAGTACATGATTCAGGCAGGTTTTCTGACCGAAAATGAGGGTGCAGGAGGGCCATGCAGCCTCCACTCTCAGCCTGAGCACCAACCCATTCTCCCTACTTGCTGGGCTCGGCCCAGGGCCTGCTTCACCGAGGGGCCTGTGTTGGCCCTCGGGTTCTTACTCCCTCCCACAGGAGAAATATTGGACTCCCCTGTTGGAACTCAGATCTGCAATGCTGGGGAAGGCCCGTGGCTGGGTGAGGGCTTTCCCTGGGACAGGAGGTCTCACAACACTGGCTCTGGAAGTTTCTGGAAAGCACAGCTCTACCACAGGCTTCGCAGCTGGGTGGTACAGAAAGCAGCAGGACTGGAAGCTGGAGCACAGGTAGCTGTCGCTCTTAGGCATGCTTCAAAAGCACAGCCCATGGCTGATGGATGCTCCAGGAGGACTTCATCACTTGAAGGTGTTTTCCTGTGAGCAACCAACTTCCCGCTCCTTACATATTCTCCTCCCCAAGTATCACCAGGCCAAGCCCTTAAACTCAAGCTCTGAACTTTTATTATGCAAACTAATTTCTTGGTGGGGAAGAATCAGCTCCCAGAGGGTCTAGATTCTTGGTTTGTTTTTAATTCTAGTTAACATACAGTGTAGTCTTGACTTCAGGAATAGAACCCAGTGATACATCTCCTACATATGACCCCTAGTGCTCACCCCAACAAGTGCTCTCCTTAAAGCCCATCACTCATTTAACCTGTCCCCCCACTCACCTCCCCTCCAGTAGCCTTCATTTTGTTCTCTGTCTTTAAGAATCTCTTACGGTTTGCCTCCCTGTTCCTATCTTATTTCTCCTTCCCTTCCCCTATGTTCATCTGTTGTGCTTCTCAAATGCCACGTATGAGTGAAATCACATATCTTTCTTTGGTTGACTTATTTCTCTTAGCGTAATACCCTCTAGTTCTATCCACATTGTTGCAAATGGCAAGATTTCGTTCTTTTTGATTGCTGAGGAGTATTCCATTGTACATATATATCACATCTTCTTTATCCATATATCAGTCAATGGACATTTGGGTTCTTTCCATATTTTGGCTATTGTTGATAGCACTGCTATAAACATTGTGGTGCATGTGCCCCTTAGAATCAGCACTCCTATATCCTTTGGATAAATACCTAATAGTTCAATTGCTGGGTCAGAGAGTAGTTCGATCTTTAATTTTTTGAGGAACCTCCATACTGTTCTCCAGAGTATCTGCACCAGTTTGCATTCCCACCAGCTGTGCAAAAGTGTTCCCCTTTCTCCACATCCTCACCAACATCTGTTGTTTCCTGAGTTGTTAACTTTAGCCACTCTGACAGGTGTGAGGTGATATGTCACTGTGGTTTTGATTTGTATTTCCCTGATGATGAGTGATGTTGAGCATCTTTTCATGTATCTATTAGCCATCTGGATGTCTTCTTTGGAAAAATGTCTACTTATGTCCTGCCCATTCCTTCACTGGATTATTTGGTTTTTGGGTGTTGAGTACCGTAAGTTCTTTTTTTTTTTTTTTTTTTTTTTTTTGAGCTTGTTGAGTTCTTTATAGATTTTGGATACTAACCTTTTATCTGATATGTCATTGCAAATATCTTCTCCCATTCTGCCAGTTGCCTTTTCATTGTGTTGATTGTTTCCTTCACTATGCAGAATCTTTTTATCTTGATGAGGTTCCAATAGTTCATTTTTGCTTCTATTCCCCTTGCCTCCGGACACATACCAAGGGAGAAGTTGCTGTGGCTAAGGTCAAAGAGGTTGTTGCCTGTTTTCTCCCGTAGGATTTTGATGAGGGTCTGGATTCTTGGCTGGGAAGGAGTTTGGGAAGCTGCAGCCTGAATGTCTCCCAGCTTTGTCCCCAGTCCCTGCTGGGGACACCTACTGAGGATGGGCACATATCCCAGCCTGGCCAAGGACAGGGTCCCCTTATCCCTTCACACTCGAAACCCTATGGATCAGAGTGTCTCAGGGTTCCCAGAACTGCTGATCAGCAAAGGAGCCTAAGCACTTTCTCATGTCATGCCACCTGCAGCCAGATGCTGGACCAGAAGCTTTTTGACAACACAGGGTGAGCCAAGGAAGCCAAAGACAGAATTTTGCCTTTACCCATGTGGTGATTGGGGCTCGTAAAACATATATTTCACACCCCCAAATTTAAAAATTGGCAGCATTTATATGAGTGCTGGAGCTACGAGCAGCTGGCCATCTAAAGCACCCATTTTTTCAGAGGGTGTTTTCGTTGGTTGTTGTTTTGGAACACAACAGTCATTTTCTTATTTTGAGCAGTATAAGAAGAAAAACATCACCTGTCCAGGAAAACCATTGTAACATGTTGTGTTTCAAAATAACTAATTTTGGATGGGCCTCAGAAGTGTCTAGATTTCTACTTTAAAAAAAAAAGGAGGGGGTCGCCTGGGTGGCTCAGTTGGTTAAGCGGCCAACTTCGGCTCAGGTCATGATCTCACCGTCTGTGGGTTTGAGTCCCGTGTCGGGCTCTGTGCTGACAGAGACCTGTGCTCAGAGCCTGGGGCCTGCTTCAGATTCTGTGTCCCCCTCTCTCTCTGCCCCTCCCCTGCCTGTCCTCTCTCCCTCTCTCCCTCAAAACTAAATAAATGAACTTTAAAAACAAGTGTCTAGATTTCTAGAATGGCCACGTGTCCTCAGAGGGAAAGAGAGAAGTGTCCCTTTACCCAACAGAGGCTGTGGTATCTGCAGCCCACTTCTTATGCTTTCCAAAATGTCTCATTCATGCAAGTGGTTTTAGCGAGGGGGTAAGGTCTCCTTGGGGACACTCCTTCATAACACAGAGAATCCCACCACCGCCCACGTGATTTTTAAACATGTTCCTTGACATCCGTGTAGGTGAAAATCTGTACAGTATTACCTGAGCCTGAACCGAACTCCATTTGACACGTAAACATTGTGTATTTTTTTTTTTTACAGTTTCAAATACACTGAATCTGCCAGGAGACAACCACTGCATACATCAAGGGAAGATAGTACTTTGATTTGTTTGAAACCTTCCCAAGGTCCAGTCTCCAGTCTGGACACTCAGGGCACCAACGCATTTTTTCCAGGCGTGTCAGTCACCGGCCCCATGTCCCTGCTTCGGTCTGCATTTACAGCTGGCAGACCCGTGGTGATTCTAGGCGTAGAAGCAGGTCAGTGTGCAGATGTCACTCGGAGAATCGGCTCACCTGGCAGGGCACATTGGCAAGGGGTTTTTCAGGGGACAGGTGAGAAAAAGAAGGATTAAATATTTATGTAGGTTCCCCAACATTTAAATTTACACCACTGACCCAAAGCATAATTGTATCCAAGAGAGATTAAAAAAAAAAAAAATCCATGTTACTAAAATGGGACAGTCATTAATTTTTTTGGGGGGGGGGCAGACAGGATGGGGTCAGTGTAATTAGACATCAAGTCCCATGTCCTCCAATCCTTCCAGATTTCTGTCTTCTGCACCAAGAAGGACTTGGGCTCACCGAGAGGCCTCCCTGGGCTAGCACACCCTTGTCCTTCTCAGCAATTTCTCTTCCTAGTTAAGATCAAACACTACATCCCCGGCCTGATGGCAGAGTCTGGATTTTGCGGCAGCTAGTGCCCTGGTTCTGCTCTCACCTGCTAGAGAGAAGCCCCATCCCCTAGTGCAGGGGTCAGTGAGCCCAGATTCAGGTCCCAGCTCCCCTCTTTCCAGTCAGGTGACCCTGGGCTGTGTCCTCACCCTAACTCTCTTTTTCTTGAGGGAGGGCAGGGTTGTGGGAGGGGCTGCACAGGAGAATACAATGGTCTTAGGCAGGGGTTTAGAGAGAGGAGGCTCTCCCTTAGCAAGGGTGACCCTCCCACTGCCATGATCATTAGATTCCATTGTCCGGGAGCAGGTTCACTGCAGCTTTGGGCTCCAGCAAAGGGTGACCTCTTTTTTCACTTCCCATCCCAAATGACATCTCATCTCGGGGTTCCTGATCCAACATGGAGGCATCCTAGCGCCCCACTGAAGTGTCATTAGAAACTCTGGCAACTTGTCACCTTCAGTCTCAAGGGATGCCAGTCTGCCCCAGGCTCCTAGATCATCCAGCCTGTTTTCAAGGCTTTGCTACAAGACCTTCCCACCATGACACTGAGCCCTGCACGGGTAGGGACTGAGCCACATTACCTTGTGTCCTCCCAAAACCATGCACACAGTTGGTGCTTAATTAGTGCTCACCAGGTGGATGGATGGGCAGACAGACAGATGGACAGGCAGATCTGACAGCAAACTCAGCCCAGGTGGGAAGTGTACGTGGACAGATGACCATGGAAGTGACTCCCTCCACTCACCAGGAGAGAAAGCTCTCCCCTGCCACCTAAGGCCTCCATCTCCTGGGCTCTCTGCAGCAGCTTCAATGGGAGACAGGAGAAGCTGGTGGTAGTTAGGGTTCATAACATCGCAAATCATTTTTCAAACTCTTGGTCCAGCCCCTTAGGCCCTTTGCCAAGTACTTGTCTACTTGGTTTGCAAACCCTAGGGAAATGCTATCTGAACATTTCCAATTCATTTATGCTCAATTCATCAAAATACCATTTTGTGGGGCGCCTGGGTGGCGCAGTCGGTTAAGCGTCCAACTTCAGCCAGGTCACGATCTCGCAGTCCGTGAGTTCGAGCCCCGCGTCAGGCTCTGGGCTGATGGCACAGAGCCTGGAGCCTGTTTCCGATTCTGTGTCTCCCTCTCTCTGCCCCTCCCCCGTTCATGCTCTGTCTCTCTCTGTCCCAAATAAATAAATAAACGTTGAAAAAAAAATTAAAAAAAATAAAATAAAATAAAAAATACCATTTTGTAAGAGCCATTTAACCTCTGAGAGGTCTGGGAAACTTTCCCCTGGTATATTTATATGTGAAAAGCAGGCTGGGTCCTTCTGTTAACAGGGAGTGCCCTGCTGTGCTGCCCCCACCTACCCCGGGGGGGCCACCTGGATAGGCTTAGATACAGATAGCCCCCAGGCTATTTCAGGGCAGGAGGTCAGGCAGGGTACCATCCAGGCCACCCCACCTCCACAAACAAGAGAGAAATGTTGGACCCAGGCAGGAGATTTGAATTCCCAAAAGCAAACATTTTCCTACAGATTCCTCCCCAGGGAGCATTCCCTAAATGCAAATGAAGAGCCTCCAGAGTTCTCCAGATTGGAGCTAGGAGAAGAGGGATGCATTCTGAGCCTTAGATGAGGAAGAGGAGTCTCAGCTTCCACTGCCATTACTTCCTGACCAGGCTGAGGTTTAAATGGGATAGTGTCCCTGGGGTCCAGAACTCTACTAGATCCAAGATCCCCTTCAAGAAAGGCCAGGAAGTGTCTGGTAGAGCTGCCCTCCTCCCCACCTCCAGCACACTCCTCAGTGAAGCCTGAAGTCTGCAAGATCTGCTGGAGTGCTCCCTCTAACTACCACGTTCTGGCTTCACAGTCAGCAACCCTCCAAGCAGAAGGATGGGGACAGCTTCTTCACCCCCACCCACTTCTCCACTTTCTCCTCCGTGACCCAGCTTGGGAGGAGGGGCAGAACCAGACATCAGAAAATCAGAAATCGCTAAAATTGAAAACAGAAAATCAGTGGAGGCAATGAATGAAACAAAAAGCTGGTTCATTGAAAAAAAGTCAAATTCACAAACCTCTAGCAAGACTGACAAAGAAAAAAAGAGAGAGGAGACACAAATCACCAATATCACCAATGAAATGGGACAAAACTACAGATCACAGCAGACATTATGTGAGTAATAAGGAAATACTATGAAAAACATTATGAGCATAAATTTGACAACTTAGATGAAATAAACCAGTTCCTTGAAAATGACCAACTACCACAGCTCATGCAAGATGAAACAGATACTATGAATAGCCCTATAACTAATCAAGAAATTAACTCTTAATTTTAAAACCCCCTAAGAAGAAACCTCCTGGCCCAGATTATTTCACTGAAGGAAATTTTAACAAATATTAAAAAAAAATTAACACAAATTTCCACAATTTCTTCCAGAAAACAGAAAAGAAGGGAAAACTTCTCAATTGATTTTTATGAATCTAGTATTACCTGATATGAAATTAGACAAAGACAGTACAAAAAAAGAAAACCACAGACCAATAGAACTCATGGATACAGATGCTACAATTCTTTTTTCTTTAAAGCTTATTTATTTTGAGAGAGAGAGAGAAAGACAGTGACAGAGAGAGAGAGAGAGAGAGAGAGAGAATGGGGAAGAGGCAGAGAGATAGGGAGACAGAAAATCTCAAGCAGGCTCCACACTGTCAGCACAGAGCCCGATGTGGGGCTCAAACTCACGGACCATGAGATCATGATCTGAGCCAAAACCAAGAGTCAGGCGCTTAACCAACTGAACCACCCAGGTGCCCATAGATGCTGAAATTCTTAACAAAGTATCAATAAACCAGGCTTAGCAGTACACACAAAGAATACCACATGATCAAGTGGGGTTTATTTCAGAGATGCAAGGTTGGTTCAATACTCAGAAACTAATCAGTGTGGTCCACATCAATAGATAAAAGAAGACAAATCACATGATCATAGCAATTGATGCGGAAAGAACATTTGACAAAACTCAACACCTACTCATGACAAAAACTCTCAGAAAACTGTGAATAGAGGCGAATTTCCTCAGCTTTGAACATCTATCAAAAAACTATAGCTAACATCAAACTTCATGAAGAAAGACTGAACACTTTCCACCTAAGGTCAAGAACAAAGTAAGGATGTCTGTCCTCACTGCTATTATCAACATAGTACTGGAAGTTCTAGCTAAGGCAATAAGACATAAATAAATAAATAAATAAATAAATAAATAAATAAATAAATACGATTTTTTTAAAAAGTGAAAGGCTTACAGATCAGAAAAAAGAATCTAAAGTGTTGTTCTTTGCAGATGATGTGAGGGTCTCCATGTATGGAATCTACCAGACACACATACTCCAAAACAAAACAAAACAAACAAACGAAAAACCTCCTGGAACTAATAAAACAGTTTTATTAAAGTCACAAGATAAAAGATCTACAAAGGACAATTAACTCTATTTCCATATCTTAGCATGAATACACAGAAATCAAAATTAAACATACAATACCATTTACAATCTCTTTAAAAATGAAATACTTAGGTATAAATCTAACAAAAGATATACCGGACTTACATGTCAAGGTCTGAAAGCTGCTGCTGAAAGAAATAAAAATAAAAAACAGACAGACACACGACATTCATGGATTGTAATACCCAACATAGCAAAGATGTCAATTCTCCCCAATTTGATGTACAGATTTAACATAACTCTTATCAAAATCTCAGCAAGGTATTTGTAAATATAAGCAAGTTTATTCCAAAATTTGTGTGGAGAAACAAAGGAATTAGAACAGCTAAAATAATTTTGAAAAAGAATAAAATGAGAGGAGTCATTCAACCCAGTTGTAAGACTTATTATATAGCTATGGTAATCAGGACTATGTGTTAATGGCAGAGGAACAGACACGTAGACCAGTGGAACAGAACAGGAAAAAAAAATATGGCCCCACACAACAACAGTCAACTGGTTTGTAACAAATGTGCAAAAGCAATTCGATGGGTAATTTTTCAACAACTGGTGTTGAAGTGATTGGATAACCAAAGGCAAAAAAAGAACCTTAACCAACACTTCACATCTTGTACAAAAATTAACTGTAAACAGATCACTTAGTCAAAGGTAAAATGTGAACTATATGATTTCAAAGAATACATAAGAAAACATCTTCCGAACCTAGAACTTGGGGAAGAGTTCTTAAACTTGACACCAAAAGCACAATCCACAAAAGAAAATAATTGATAGATTGAACTTCATCAAAATTAAAAAATTTGCTCTGGGAGAGATCTTGTTAAGAGGATGACAAGACAAACTGCAGACTGTGTATTAATTCTCGATTGCATCCATAACAAATTACGACAAATGCAGCAGCTTAAAACAACACCCGTTTATTATCTAACAGTTTTGAAGTCAGAAGGCTTGTAGGTTCAGCTGGTTTCTCTGCTCTAGATTTGCCATAGCAGGAGCGCTGTGTTCCTTTCTAGAGGCTCTGCTAATTAATCTTCCAGACTCATTCTGGTTGTTGGCCAAGCTCAGTTCCATGCAGTTGTACGACAAAGGTTACCATTTCCTTGTGGCTGTCAGGTTGGGATCATTCTTAGCTTCTAGACATCTGCATTCCTTGGCTCATGGTCCCATGTCTTTCATCCATCTTCAAAGTCAGCAATGGTAAATCAAATCCTTCTCACACTTGAAATCATTCTGACCTCCTCCTCTTCTTGTTCTTCCTCCTCCTCCTCCACTTTCCATTTCTCTCTCTCCCTCCCTCTCTCCCTCTCTCTGCCCTCTCTCTCTCTTTCTTCCACTTCCTCTTCTACTTTAAAAGGCTCCTGTGTTTACATTGAGCCTATCTAGATTATTCAGGATAACCTTCCCTATTTTAAAGTTGGCCACTTAGCAACCTTAATTGCATCTGAAAAGTCTCTTCACAGCACTACCCAGGTTAATGTTTGATTGAATAATCAGGGAAAGGGGAATTCTGGGAGGACATCTTTAAAATTCTGCCTACTACAGACTGGAGAAATTATTTGCAAACCGCATATCTAACAAAGCACTCGTATTTGGAATATAATATTATATTATATTAATATAATAATATAGTTAATATAATATTAATATTATAATTATATTATATATTATATTATTATAATATTAATTATATTATGTATTATTTATTATCATTACTAATATATATACCAAGCTCTCAAAATTCAACAGGAAAAGACAATCCAATTAGAAAAAAGGCAAAGAAAAAGAAATTTCACTGAAGAGAAAATACAAATGGCAATAAGCACATAAAAAGATATTCAACAACACTAGCCATTAGGGAAGTGCAAATTAAGTCCAAGGGGAGCTAACCCAACTCACCTATCGGAATTGATAAAGTTAAAAAAATAGCAACAATACCAAATGCGGGTGAGAATTTGGAGAAGCTGGATCTCTCATCCATTGCCGGTAGGAATGTAGAATTGTGCAGGCGCTCCGGAGAACCATTTGGTGGTTTCTTAAAAATTAAACACACACTTATCTCATGACCCAGCAGTTGCAATCCTGGGCATTTATCCCAGAGAAATAAAAACTTATGTTCACATGAAAACTTATACACAGGGGGTGCTGGGTGGCTCAGTCGGTTAAGTACCTGACTCTTGATCTCAGTTCAGGTCTTGATGTCAGGGTCATGAGTTCAAGCCCTGCACTGGGCTCCACGGTGGGTGAGAAAACTTATACACAGTTTTTATTGTTGCTTTTTTGTATGTAATAGCCAAGAGCAAAGTAATCAAAATGTCCTTCGATGGGTGAATAGCTAAACCAAGTGTGGTGCAACCATAGTAAGGATTATTAATCCTGGTTCTCCAGACACAGACACAGTCACAGATGCAAATGCAGACACAGACGCAGACACAGAGATATGGAGAGAAAAAGCGTCGAAGGAACTGGCTCAGGTAACTGGAAGCTGACATTTGCAGAGCAGGCTGGCAGGCCGGAAAATCAGGGATGAGTAGATGTGACAACTCAAATCTGAAGGCAGCCTGCCGACAGGCTTCTCTTTCTTGGGAGAATCCAGGTATTTCTTCTTTTTCCTATTAAGACCTTCAACTGGGGGTGCCTGGGTGTCTGAATCAATTAAGCCTCTGACTCACTTTTTTTCTGTTTATTTATTTATTTTTGAGAGAACGTATGCAAGTGAGTGGGGAAGGGGCAGTGAGAGAGGGAGAGAAAGAATCCCAAGCAGGCTCCGTGCTCAGTGTGGAGCCTGACACAGGGCTCGATCTCACAACCGTGAGACCATGACCTGAGCCAAAATCAAGAGCCAGATGCTGTGGGGCACCTGGATGGCTCAGTCTGTTGAGCATCCAACTCTTGATTTTGGCTGACATTGTGATCTCAAGGTTCTTAAGATTAAGCCCCACATGGAGCTTTTCGCTGACAGCAAGGAGCCTGCTTATGATTCTCTGTCTCCCTCTCTCAAAATAAATAAATAAACATTAAAAAAAAAAAAAAAAGGACCTTCAACTGATTGGGTGAGGCCTGTTGACATTATGGAAGATAATCTGCTTTACTCAAAGTCTGCTGATTGAAATGTTACCCTCACAGCCTTGGCAGAAACATCTAGAATAGTATTTGGCCAAATATCTGGGTCAAAACTTTGATCGAGCCAAGTTAACACATAAAATTACCCATCACAATGGAGTACTATTTGACAATAAAAAGCAATGGACTGTGGGTACACACAACAGCTTGGATGGGTCTTTGTACTCCATTGAGAAAACCCTGGAGTCTCAAAAGGTCACATGAGTCCATTTACATAACTTTTCAAAATAAAAATACAAATGTGGAAAGCAGATTAGTGGTTGATAGGGTTAGGGATGGTGGGGAAACGGGGCAGCATGATTTAAGGGGAAGAACACGGGGATCTTTGTGGTGATGGAGCAGGTCTGTGTCTTGGTTGAGTTGGTGCTTTCAGGAATCTATACATGTGACAAAACAGCATAAAACCACACACACATAGGACAAAGGCCAGTTTCCTGGGTTTGGTATCATACTATAATTATGTAAGATGTAACCAGTGGGGTGACTAGATGGAGGGTACACAGGAAGCCTCTGCACTGTCTTTGCAACTTCCTGTGAATCTATAAAGATTTCAGAATAAAAGTTTAAAAAGAGGGGCACCTGAGTGCCTAAGTGGGTAAAGCGTCTGACTCTGCATTTTGGCTCAGGTCATGATCACATGGTTCATGAGTTCCAGCCCCTCATCGGGCTCCACACTAGCAGTGTGGAGCTGCTTGGGATTCTCTCTTTCTCTCTCTCTCTCTCTCTGCCCCTCCCCAGATCACTCTCTCTCTCAAAATAAATTTAAAACAATAAACTTTAAAAAATAAATTAAGAGGAAAGAACCAGAAGGATTTATAGCAAAGGGCCAATAAGCAAATTTTCAACAATAAACATGTATTCCTCCTAAAGTAATACAAGCTTCCTTTTTCTTTTTCTTGTTTTTATTTTTAATAAGAATGTCTAAAAGTTTTCCCTCAGAAGGAATGACATAAATACCAATGAATACACTGAGGTCTGTTAATAATCACTGGAGGAAGAGGCCAAGGGAACTTGTCTGAGAAGCAAGCGTTAGGATGCCCTCTGCCTGAATACCACTGAAGTGGCTGAACCCCTGGGTTCTCAGTCCCCTGAAGGAAAATATGAGCCCCCTCACCCTGCATTCTCTCCTTAGGTAACCCTGGGATTGCAAGGGTGGCAATGATGGGCCAATGGCACATGGAAAACAATCACTTTGGCACCAGAATCTGTTCTTTTCCATTTGTTCACCTTCTTAAGGCAAACCAATTCCCTTTCTTTTTATGGCTACCTAAACCAACAGCTGAAAATAATTAAACACCCCTGTCTGCAAAGGCCACACAAATCTGTGTTAATAGATTCCATTCATATGAATACATTAAGCCCATGGAGATGAACAACCCTGCCCAAAGCAAGTTATTTATAACTATCAGAGTTGACAATTGAAAATTACAGGTGCAACTTACTTTGGAGGCTTGTAGATTCATTAAAACCGACCCGTTAGTCCTGGGACTAGACTGCATTCAAGTTGCCCTTCAAATAGTAGTCTAAAAAAAAATAAGAACCATGCAGGGATGCATGAGTATCCGAATTCGGCTCAGGTTACGATCTCGCATTTCGTGAGTTCGAGCCCCGCATCGAGCCCCGCTGACAGCTCAGAGCCTGGAGCCTGCTTCGGATTCTGTGTCTCCCTCTCTCTCTCTGCCCCTCCCCTGCTCACACTCTGTCTCTCTCTCCCTCAAAATAAATAAACATTAAAAAATTTTTTTTAATAAGAACCATGCAGACAGGACTTTAGGGGCGCCTCAAGGAACTGCCAAACAAGAGGGCAGCAATGGATGGCCTCCACTCAATGTAGAATAATACAATAGGGGAGGCTCATGGGGAGATGGTTCACAGTGAGGAACCATGCCTACAGTGATGAACATGGTCTACAGTGACAAACTTTGTCTACAATGATGGACCTGGTCTGCAGTGATGAACTTCATCTACTGTGATGAACCTTATCTACAGTGATGAACCTTGTCTACAGTGATGAACCTTGTCTACAGTTATAAGCTTTGTCTACAGTGGTGAATTTTTTTTTACTGTGTTCCCCTAATCTTCCCACCAGCCCTGCCTCCTCCTTGCCCATAAAAATTATCCTCACACTCTGGCCCCATCAGGTATTAACTGACCTTCCAGGGCTCTGTACCTTCTGTTGGGGCTTCTTCCCCATTCCCACTTCCTGGGAAATGAATAAGCAGGGTTTGGCTGGCTCTGCCTCCTGCCTGTGTTATTACAGCTGATTCACCAGATACAGTTGGTACACAGTTTGGAGTACTGATGCAATTCACTTCACATTGGATCATATTTCCCTGTGTCATTAAATATTCTTGAAAAACATGATTTTTAATGGCTGCTAACATTGCCAGCACCATCTGCTTACTTGATGTTGGCATCGAAGCTGGCAGACCTCAGTGTCCCCCTGGTCTTTGATGTATCCAGTGGAGAACACACACCCACGTGTGGCCATTCCCAGTATTCCACATTGTACACTAGGTCCCCTGCAGAGCTACTGCTTTGAATCTAGGCATTTAAATATCAAAACGTGATAGCCACAAAAAAAATTTTTTTAGGTCCTATAATAAGCCACGTGGCCTTTAGCTCAAATTTACCTGCCCCTGAGGGGTGCCTGGGTGGCTCAGTCAGTTGAGCGTCCAACTTCAGCTCGGGTCATGATCTCATGGCTGGTGAATTTGGGCCCTATGTCAGGCTCTGTCCTGACAGTTCAGAGCTTGGAGCCTGCTTTAGATTCTGTGTCCCCGTCTCTCTCTGCCCCTCCCTGCCCCCTCTTTTTCTCAGAAATAAGTAAACATCTTTTTTAAAAAATTTTTTTAATCTACCTGCCCCTGGGATATTTCTATTCACTTTAGTTCAGATAATGGAGGAATGAACTCTCTTTCCTACATGACCAGGGATAGGCATCCAGCACACAGGCCCTGGAAGATGGTATTAAAGGATCCTTGAATCACAGATTTTTTTTAAATAATTATGTTTATCACACATATGATGTGTTTATGTACCAGATGCTCAAAACAACACAGTAAAAAAGTAATTAAAATATAAATAACTTAAAATAAGGCAGTTTTCTATCCATTTGAATAGATATTTAATCTATTAATATTCAAATTATTATCACAAAATTCCTTGCCTCAGAAATTGCTGGTAAGAGTTAAGTCAACTTCTTAAATCCTCACAGCAGTAACCAGATAGAAACCTTCAATAGAGTTCATCTTCAGGTACCTCTAAAGAAGAAAAAGGACGTATCACTCCTGTATTAAAGATTATGAGAAAAAAAATTATGAGAAAGTCATACAATGATAACAGCATCATTTGCTGCACACATACTAGGCCCCAAGTACTGCACAAAGTAACTTTATGGAAGCTATCACCACCCTTTTGGTGTATTTTTGGCCCAAAATGGCAAGGGGGGGTGCTTCATTGCATAATGTCAGAGCTCAGATTTAAAGTCCAGAACAATGGGTATTACCAGCAAACAATGTTCCAGATCAAGGGACCCTGAGCCCTCTGGCCTCCACTTGGGTATTTCATGGTCAACTGTATGAGAAACCCACCACCCTTTCCATTACTGGCTGTCCCTGACAGTCCTCTTGCCAGGCTTTGCCCTTCTCAACCTTGTGCTCACTGGTAGAACTAGACAGACAAAATAGGAAACTTTTGCACTTTCCTTCTCACTGATTGCTCTATGGCAGAGTGTGTTTCCAAAGGTGGCCACAAGAATACCTCCCACCCCACATGTCTTTCCAGAACTTTGCATTCCTCCATCAAAAGGTAGAATCTAATTCCTTTCCCCTTGATCTAGGCAGGCTTGGGACTTGCTTTCAACCAAAAGCACACAGCAAAAGGGTCATAGCTGGTTTCCAAAGCTAGGGCACAAAAGGTGATCTAGTTTCCACCCTGAAGCTAAAACGCTGAGCCCCATGTAAAAAGTCTGACCCCTCTGAGGCTTCCATGCTGAGAGAAAGTACAGGACATCTGTAGGTATTCCAGGTGACAATGCCAGATAAGGCCCCAGCTAATAGGCAGCATCAGTCACCACAAATACAAACACAAACAAGCCTTCAGGTGGCTCCAGACCTCAGCCCCGATCACCACCAGCCCTTGTGTCTCGCCAGCTGAAGTCCCGGACACCTTGAAGCAGACTGGCCAATGAGGCCAATGCAACTTATAAGGTGGCACTACAACCAGGACATGGAGGTAAACTTGTTAATGAGTGTGTTCCCTTCTCAGAGTATTTGTGATGAATCAATGCTCAAGGAAACTTATATTTCCCTGAAATCTTACAGCCTGTGCATGAAAGAAACTTGATGAAAATAAGGACGGAATGGCCTAAAATTTGCAAAGTTCACAGCTCTGTGAAAAAGCTGGATTGGAGAATTTGGTTGGTCCCAGAAGACAAACTGGAGGCTCCTAGCATCACATTCAAGTTTAGGCCTTGGGACCTCCAGGGGGAGGCTGGGTCTGCTAAGTCCTATTTGGAAGGTTCTGCCTGGCCCATAGGTCCAGCAGACAGCAGGACAGAAATAGGCTGTGAAAAAGACTGGTTCTACCCCAGATGTGTTTGCCATCTGGAGAGAAAATAGAGAAGAGTGAGATTCATGGTGATGTGTGCACAGGGTGCAAAAGAGAGAACATTAATGAAACAACACAGTGGCCATATTCCCTTGTAAATGCGGCCCAGTATGTTCAGGCTCTCACTAGTCTCCCCAGTCACACAGGACACAGCTCCTCCCTGGGGGCAGGTCAGCAAGGTGGCTGGAGGTAGTGTTTATCCCAACACCGCAGGGGTACCCGGGTCCATCCACCACTATCTCCAGGACACTAGGCTAAAGTGTGAGCTCAAAGAGTGAGCTGGCCCATTCTCCAGAAGGAAGGCCCCAATGGCAAAGAAGGCCTCCCATGCATTTGCAACTCTCAGCGGCTCAGAGAGGGGCCACGGGGCCTGTGCCGAGAGCCTCTGCGCTGGACTCCCTGGGCTCCTTTCTCTCTCCTGAAGGAAGTGTTCTCTGGGAACAGGCCCGGGCTGGCTGTCTCACCCCTGGCCACATGCTGGTTGGCACAAAGTGAAAAGACATTCCGGTGGAGCATTGACTATAGAGGAGGGGAAGATCATGGTCATTTGGCATGCTGGGAGAGGAAACGCAATGCACTGCCCATCAGCACGAGGACAGGGACAATGGAACATGTGCAGCAGAGCTCACCCCAGACACGCCTTGGTTCCCCCGGAAGTCAATAAGACAGAGTAAAAGGAGGCATCAGGGGCTTTGGGCGGCCTCCCCTCCTCCGGGTCCCTCTTCTGGGCACCAGCTCTCCACGCTTTGTGTCCACGCCTGATCCCAGATGGGAAGATCGGACCAGGCAAGCAAGCACATTGGCATGATTATGTCCCAGAGCTACGCCCAGATGGAAAAACAAAAACCAGGGAATGAGATTTTAAAAATAAAACAATTGATGCTTCTCTTCTGTTGGCAATTTCTGAGGACCGCTGCTCCCCCATTTCTCCAAGAACTCCTTCAGGCTCCAGGGAGCAGGACAGCAGTTCCTGTTTGGACGCCAAATCTCACCTGTCACCAGCAACAGCTACATCTTTTTGATTCTGATACAATTCCCCATGTACAGTAGGTGCTCAATCAATGCTGATAAAATCAAGGGAAACCTTAGGAATGGCTCATATGGATGTTAAGACCCTTGTCCACCTCTGGCTCTCGGGGTTTTCATGGTGCCCGCCAGCATGACAGACATCTCCCGGGTGCCCAGAAGGCCGAGCAGAGCTGTCTCTGTACTTGATGAGCGTAGCCAGCAGGGAAGATGCCTCGCCACCCAGCCTCACCCACACCCTCAGGAGTCTGGGGGTCCTCCGGGCACCTGTTCTGTGCCAGCTGCTATGAACCCTTTGCACAGTGGCTGGCTATGGCTTTGTTAGCCGGGGTGAGGAGCCACCCTCAGCCTCTTGACCACAGGCCTGATGGTGGGGATAGCGGGAGCACAGTTACTCCCTGAACATGGGAATTATAGAGACTAAAAGAAACTCATCTGCTGCAAGGGCATCTTCCGGTGCCTGCCGGGCCTCATCCTGATGCCATTCCACATTCCTGGCAAGGATGTGCTGGAGAGAACATCACTCTCTCCAAAAGCCAATCTGCCCTCTATTTTACATTAGCTGGCTTCGCCCTCATTGGCGGGGGTTTGGGTGGGCCCAGCTCCAGCTCCGCTTCCTACAGGCAGCCCACCCCTCGGCAAGGATGGGCAAGGGCCCAAGAGCCCCAGTCTGACATACTTACTCATTCCCAAAAGCCCGATGTCTTCTTGCCTTCCTGCTTACACCATCCCGTGTCCCCCCTGAAAATTACATAAGGGAAGAGGAAGGTAAAAAGATGGCCCTGTAAGTGGCCCATGACACACTGACAGGTGTCCCACCCTGCCCCACCTCTTAGCTCCCAAAGAGAAGAAAACAACTCTTCCGATCAATGAACTGACGGCTGCGTGCCAGGCAGGTTCGAGGACTGGGGACACAGCCCAGCAGGGAGCAGAGGGGACTCGTGCAACCGTTCCTCCGGCTGCAGGGCCGGCACCTCCTGGAGACAGCTGCTTGCAGCACCATGCGGGCCATCTCCCTCGGAAATGACTCCTGTGACATTCATTTCTAATAACGCAGAATGTCTGACTCACCCCGCCACCCTGATTCTTCCTGCCAGCTGCAGTGATGTGGCAAGGCAGCAAATCTCTGGAGCTCCCCGCCATAGAAGGGAAAGTCCGAGCACCCCACGATTTCCAGGGGGGCCCGCAGCCTTGTGGTCTGGCTTGGTGGTAAAGGAGCGAGTAGGTGTGCACTGGGCAGTCACTGTATGGCTGCCCAGCGACCTGGGCTCCAAGCTGCAAATTAAAAACCTGACCCTGAAGAAGTCCGTGTCTAAAGGTCACAGACAGGTGTAATGCAAGTCCAATGGAAATGGGATAAAAGGAGGACATCTGGGGCCACCTTTAACTCCGAGTGCAGAAAGGAAAAAAAAAAAAGAGATTCCTGCCCTGTGTTTGTCTGGCAGATTCCAGCCGCTTCCAGTCCCAAGGCTGAGGGCCCAATCTGGCACCGCCCATCGGTTTCATTCCTGTGAATAGACCAGATTTGATTGGAACCAAATATTCCCATTTCTGAAAGTCCTTGCAGTGAAGCTTGCAACTCGTCCTTCAGGCCTGAGGACTGGAGGGAAGCGGTGGGCACCTGCAGGTGGGGACACAGGCGCTCTCTGCAGGCAGTGGAAATTCAGAGTGTGTACGTTGATGTTAGCGGGAAAGGAAAAGTGTTTGCAGTATCTAGCTGCATGGCCAGGTGGAAAGAAAGCCCAAAGCCATGTTGGGACAAACGTGCTGCTTTTATTTCCACCCAAAAAGCACCAGAATGCCAGGTGAGAGCTGTCAGCTCGTCGAGGCAGCATGTAGAAAATCAAAGCCAGGGTCAGGGCACACACGCTCACTTCCAAAAGGGGAGTCAGCCCCGGAGGGGTCTGGGAGGGCCCTGGGGGCTCTCGCACCAAGTGAGAAATACAACTTCATCAAAGGATGGGTCACCCCAAGCACACTTTCCCTCTTCACGAGCATGGCAAGGATCTGAGCGTCCAGGCAGGCCCTGTCTAAAGGGCTCGACGGTTTCCCCCTTAGTGTGATGTCTTTCGTGTCGACCAAACTGGGGCAGCCATGTGACTGCAAAAAGCTGCTAAGAGAGGGCAGCACTATTTCCAACAGACACCCAAACACCTGTTTTTCTTGTTAAGTAAAAACAAGTTAATAGTCACAGCAAAACCATGAAAGAAAACCACAAGTGACCTAAGGATTTCTGACTCACCCCCCAGCCTGAGTACTTTGTGACATTCCACCAAAAGCCATCAGCCACACCTGCAGCAGCTCTGAGAACTGCTGATCAGCAGTCCTTTCGTCTCCCCAACTCAGGGTAATTACCCGTGTGTGCCTGCTCCCAGATGGCTCTGGCCTTCAGATGAAAAAAAAAAGAAGACTGAACAACAACAACAAAAACCTACCTTCCCCCTAAGCCCAAGTGACTAAGAAAAGCTGGCAGGGACCCTCCCTCAGACCATAATTGTGGGAAACCTCTTGCAAAACAGTTTCCTCTGCAAGATAAACTGTGTCTGTTCCCAGCAGCCAAGTACCACGCCCAAAAGAACGGTGAGAGATTTCCTTTAAGAAACCTCGAGAAAACACCAAGAACATTCACTCTTCTGTGCACTGGGATTAGTTGTGAAGAGTTACTTATACTCTGAGAAGATCTTCTTCTTCTTTTTTTTCATCTTGAAGAAACAAATACAGCCTCCAGGGTAGGCACCATCTAAGCCCAGTTCTGGAAACCAGGGTTAATAAGTTAGTTCCAAGTCAGTCTGGGGCTCAGTCACCTCCTATCAGCAGAGGGTCTGCCACATGCCAGGTGTAGGTCAAAGCCCTTTGCTTGTCAGCGGGGCCACCTGCCAGAAGCCCATCTGTCCAAGGTTGCACGGGGGCCGGCCAGGCCCCAGAGCCATCCTGCAAGAGGCAGCCAGCATGAAAGTTGCCACGCTCTGTGTCCCACGCAGCTCAGGTAGCTCAGGTCTCCCCTGGCAGGAACCGGGCCTGGGCCACAAGCCAAAGGCTACCTTCCTGGGACTGGACTATGGGCAGCAATGGGCTATGAAGTTTCCTGTTCCCAAGCGCTGCCCTGGGGTTGACCGGGGCCCTCTGTCCCCATCAGAGTCTCCTGCTTTCGATCTGATGACAGTCATGAAGGACCATAAGGTGAGCCGAGGGCAAAGTGCAAGCTAGCCCCCACCCCCACCCCTGGGTGGGATATGTGTGACATTTCTCAGGCCCTTCTGGCTGCCCAAGAACAAAGGAAAGGACAGAAAATAAATGGTTAAACTGATAGAGTCTCCATCAGTTTGCAAATATCTTAGTACAATTACAAGAAAAGGACAATCTTATCAAAAGCCTAATGTCCAGAAAATCCCTACCATTTTAAGTCTTTGCTAGAGGGAAAAACAACCTTAGCTTGACAATAGCTAGGCCTCCAGTAACCTGTGAGTCTTCTTCAGCACATGGAATTCCCTTTAGAAAACTTCCTCTTGGGGCACCTGGGCGGCTCAGTCGGTTAAGCGTCCGACTTCAGCTCAGGTCATGATCTCACGGTCCGTGAGTTCGAGCCCACATCGGGCTCTGTGCTGACAGCTCAGAGCCTGGAGCCTGTTTCAGATTCTGTGTCTCCCTCTCTCTGACCCTCCCCCATTCATGCTGTGTCTCTCTGTGTCTCAAAAACAAATAAACGTTAAAAAAAAAAATTAAAAAAAAAAACAAAAACTTCCTCTTGACTTTATCTCCCCCAATTCCTTAGTATACAAGCAGCCACTCTTTACAACCCAGTGCAGCTCTTTCTGCCCACGGGCCCTGTCCCCGTACTTTAATAAAATCACCTTTCTACACCAAAGATGTCTTCAAGAATTCTTTCTTGTCCATCAGCTCCGAACCCCACTATCACCCCAAAATCTCATCAATAGTATCGAGGTCATCGCAGGAGAGGGGAAAGCCCACCTCTGTCTGCCCACCGCCCAGCACTGCCCATGGGCCTCTGGGTCTTGCATTCACCTGCAGTTCTGTGCCCTGTACCCGGCTGGGGTCCCTGTGATTCCCCAGTCTGCCTGGGCACCTCTGCTCCCTGACAGCTGATCAACGAGCACAGTGCTCAGGGCCCCGGGGAAGACGTAGATGACAGGAACCCAAAGGGAATCCCTGGGGCACCAGGGTGTGAGGAGTGGGGACTCCAAACCCCATAGGTGGGAAGTGCCCCAAATCACGCCTGTCGTGTGAGCACCCTCTGAGGGCACAAGAAATTCTCTCTGCTCAAGAGAAAATATCTCCCTCCAAAGTCTCTCCACGTACTGAAAGTCTCCCATTAGAAGCACCCCAGGTGCTTCTAGGTGGTTGCCTCTGTTCCTCTGTTGACTGTTCTATGGGATGAGGCTCAGGAACAGTAATATTCATCCAGCACCTTCTAAGCTTTCACACATTTCCAGCACATGATCTTTTAATATAGGATCACAACCAACTTAAGAGGTGGGCAGTTCTATTAGCCCATTTTATAGATGAGGAACCTGAGACTGAGTGGATTACATAATGTTTACAGGGCCACGTGGATAGGGGTTGGGGCCTCGGTTCAATCCCGTGAACGTCAGATGCCACAGCCATTTTTTCGTGGCGTTACACACGGCGCGTAGCACAACCCACTGTTTCTCGCCTTCCTGCTGGCACCTGGCAGAGGTCAGCACCCTGGAGAAAAAGGAGTTTGGAGGGTCTAACACTAGACCCTCTGCCCCAGGGTGATCCTCAGCACCTGGGTATCTGGCAAAGAAGGCGGTGGTAGGCAGTCTAACCTGTAGACCTGGACTTTGCCTCCTGGAGAGCATTCTTTGGGCAGTCTCCCCGGGCACCATCTGCCACCTCAACTTGAGCACCACGAACACTGGTTGAGTGTATGGCTGGCTGCAAGACTCATGGTTTTAGCTAAGGCTTTTCTATAAATCTTTTTTATAGGTACTTAAAAGAAATAAGCCTAAATTTGAGAATCATAGTGTTCCACTTCTCCAGCGCTCAGAATCTACTTCACCCCCTGAGGCTCAGAGCTCAGCAGTCAGCAGATGGAGGAAAAAACCACCTGAACCTGAAGGAAAAGAAAAATTACCTCAGAAAGGCAACACCCCTTCTCTAGATACCCTCAGCACTGCCTTCTTTGGAGTCTATGTACTTAGAATGTTGTGTAAAGTGACAATTTTGACATTCCTCAGAGGGAGCGTCCAGCCTGGGCCTGAGCGTGCCCAGGACATAGTGGGTGTTGGTCAGGAATAGAGAAAAGCCGCAAGTAAGAACAGCCAGTGTCCAGGGGCCCATACCCCCACTGGACACCACTGCTTAACACAACTTGGATGATTTATATGACTTTACCTAATATACAAAGTCTTTAAAACCTGGATACCCTAAAGGTTGAAAATAATAAAGATGTTAGTAAAGACTTTATGAAGCCAAGAAAGCGTGTGGGATGTTCTAGAAAACAGCTCCATCCAGGCATCATATTAGTTTATTGTTGTTTCCACAGGGTGCAACACAAAGTAAATTCTCAAGAAGCATTCATTTTCTTACTCCTTTTTGCCCTACATCTCCTAAAGTAACAAGCCAAATCTTGACTTCTCACATCACCTCAGGAATGACAGGAAGAAAGCAAAAATCAAAGTGGGCAATCCTGACTCCTCCACAGTCCCCAGCTGAGGTTCACGCTGACATGTGCCACAAGCCTCACCCATCCGTGTTTAGAATTATCGTTCTGGAAAGCAATTCGGCGATCTGAGCTAAGAGCCTTAAAAAAGGAGTTTCCACCCTTCTGCCCCTCACCGACCTTCTGGCAATCCATTAGTAGGAACAAGTCAGAAACTTGGATGTATTTGCAAAGATGTTCACTGAAGCATCATATATAATTGTAAAAAGTCGGCACCAGTAAATGTGTCTTACAATGTAAGAATGGTTAAATAAATTATGGTACATCCATACGATGGAAGAAACCACAGTGATTTCACAAGGGCGACTTCAAGACTGTTTAATGAGGCAGAACCACAGTTATGCTACAATGTTAAGTGGAAAGCTATAGCTATACAGAATCACACACACAACAAATTCCAAGGCTTCCATAAAATTGCACGTATGTGTGAATACACAACACGGAAAGAAAATTACAAAATGGCAGAAGTGGCTACTATTTCTGGAAGGTAAGATTATGGTCTGTTTTTTATTCTCTCCTCTGCCCCTTTATTATTTTCTGTCTGTTGTCCTTATAACTTAAAAAGGCTATTGAAAAGAAATTTCTGCCAAAAATAACAAGAAAAAGTTTTTTCACAGTTCATAGTGCAAGTATGGAATCATAGGAAAATTTTGTATGTGAAATTCATTTAAAGACAGTCCTGCTTTGGCTTTGCCCTTGCAGAGCCAGCTGGGCAGGGAGTCCCATACTCCTATCCCTGTTCCTAAGAGGAAACAGGGCAGGGGCCCAGGCCAGGCAGCAAAGGATTACGGTAATTCCGGAAACTCACAACAGAATGTCTCCTAACGGCTGACTTACAGCATCCATTTGCTTTTTGTGTTTTTTAGGATTTTTTTAATGCTGTAATGGGTTACAGGACAAGGTTATATAATTATTCTGTTTATATTGAGAGATTTTTTAATTTTATTTTAATGTTTATTTATTTATCTTGAGAGAGACAGAGAGTATAAGCAGGGGAGGGGCAGACAGAGAGGGAGAGAGGATCCCAAGCAGGCCCCATGCTATCAGTGCAGAGCCCAGTGCAGGGCTCAATCTCATGAACCTCTCACAAACCATGACATCATAACCTGAGCTGAAATCAAGAGTCAGACACTTAACCAACTGAGCCACCCAGGCGCCTGTCGAGAGATTTTTTTTTTTTTTTTTTTAAAGAAAGGTGTCAGGTATAAGTCATGAGATACATGAAGGTGCTGGAGATGCTCATTCACCCCTGTGTGGAAAATGACAATGGCCACAGCGTCCCTGTCCCAGAACAGCTCTGATCAGGGAACACGTGCACCGGGGGTGCTACTGCAGAGGTCTGGAGCTGCACTGGCTGCAACAGAGAGGAGGCTGGACAGATGAGCCTGTGTCCCATAGACACAGCCAGAAGGAGGGGCAGGTGAGTCTTTCCCGGGTAGGGCCCACGCAGCACTGAAGACCTATCCCTGACGTCCTGACATCACTGTAACGACTTTGCACTATCATTCACATGCCCCGAGGGCTCTCTATTCTGGCTTCCTCCACTCCCCCCTCAAATGTTTATATAATAAAATGTGCTTCTCCAATATAGGCCAAAAATGTGGCTTCAGACTCCCACACACCCCAAACATCCTGACAAACACCACCACAAGGAAGCCCCGCTCCTGATGCAGAAGCGAAGCCTCCCAGGGAAGGACATTCTGCACCCCGCACTCCCGAGCCTCTGGAAGCCAAAGAAACGGCTTTGTGCGGCCAGCCTGGGAGTCAGCCCAAATACACAGTAGTGTATCCCTGAGAAGGGGCGGCATTCCAGCTGGCCCGGATGCTTGGGTCTATGGAGTTGGCCAGGCCCCCGAGGTACAGGGGGCCTGAAAGAAGGCCGCTTGGGAATTCTACCGCTGCAAGGACACCGTGACAGCCACCTCAGCCTCTTAGGCTCTGTGGGTGGCAGGGTCTGCAATACATCTGTGATCACTGCCCTTCCACACCTGGGGAACTGAGACCATGCCATGAGATCCTGAATGAGGGCTTTGAAGTGTAAAAAAGCTAAATACATGCAAGCTATCTTTATTTAAAAAACAAACAACTTTTCAAGTCACAGAAAAGTAATAAGCTACAAATATGGTCATCAATGACATCAGGTAAGAGGTGGATGGTTTCGGCTTCAAGCTGAAAAGGCAGGATGATAAGGAAGGAATGACAGGAATTTGGCGGAGCCCTCTCCTAAGAGCAGAAGCAGGGTTGTGGGGGCAGGGGAGCAGGGCAGAGGGAGGAGAGAGGCTGGTGTCAGCTGCTGACAGTGGTCCAGGGGGAGGGCAGAGGAGAGTCAGGGCCTGCTCTGGAGAGCCTGGCAGGAAGGACACAGGGTATATAGGACAGGGAGTGGAATGGAGGGGCCCCATGGTCACTGCAGTGTGCAAAAGTCAGCAACAGGAGACAACTGTAGATGCTTTGCTGTATGCCCCACACCCACCTGTAAGGAGCCCATAAGAATTTCAGGTGCTGGCTCCAGGACTGGGGCTTCTGTGGACTCCACGCTCCGGGAAGCTGGTACAGGGGCTGAGCTGTGAACAGAGGCACACTCAGGCCTGAGACACCAACATGCACTGTGCAGGCAATGATTTTCACATCACAGGTTTGCGAACAGGAAGGACACCTTGACCAAGATTTCCCAAAATATACCCCCCACCACCACCATCACCACAAAAAGGGGGTTTTGTGGTCAAAAGGTGAGGGAAATGCTCACTGAACATCCTAACCAGTTTTCTTCCTGTAGGTATTTGCAGATCCTGTCATGTGCTGATGAGTCTTGTAACTGAAAGAATGTGGAGAGGCAGTGTTTTCCAGACACGCTGGACCAAGGAACCTTCCCAGTGAGACATCTACAAGCATCCGGAATACATTTCACTGTGCCTCATTTTAAACAAGAAGAAAGAGAAGGTAGAAGGTTGAAGGACTTGCCCCAGATCACATGACCAACTCGCCATGAAATCAGAGGCAGCTCCAAACCTTCTGTCTGCTCCCTTCATATGCACCTGGTCTGGGACACCTGTCCATCCAGGTAACCTCCCAACACTCCACCACGTTCTCCTCGTGCAACCTTCTTTCCATATCACACCAAAATGCAATGCTATGAAGGTAAATTAGGTAATTGAACCTTAAACCACGTGTCCCAATGCCAAATATACATATTGATCACATATTGTTTGGAATTACACTGCAGCTCACTTCAGCATTGACTTATGTGTAGTTCAATCCAATAGGAACTGACAGAACAAGAGAATCTAACCAAAACAGCAGACTTTTAAAACCATTGTGGAATCACCCCCTCAGGAAACCCTGCCTCGCTCACCTTCAATGGTTCACGGTAAGGTTACAGCAGATGAACACCCTCCTCTGTGGTCCAGGACCAAGGGCGAGCCCTGGAAGAAAGTGTTTCATTATCATCCTCACAGAAGGCTGGTTGCTGTGAACTTTTTTTCCAAACTTGTCTGGGAGTCGTCTGGTGGTTTAGTCAGTTAAGCACTTGACTCTTGTTTCAGCCCAGGTCATGATCTCACGTTTTGTGAGATAACGCCCTGCGTCAGGTTCTGTGCTGACAGTGCAGAACCTGCTTGGGTTTCTGTCTCCCTCTCTCCCTGCGCCTCCCCCCATGTGTGCACACGCTCTCTGTCTCAAAATAAATAAATAAACTTTAATAAAATAACATAAAAAATAAAACTCATCTGGTTATAATTAAAGTACCATGTAACCTGTCCCCTCCCCAGGACCAGAAAACAAAAGGATCATGGTCTTGTTTGGGAAGAAATAAACTTCTGAGCTTGTTGTTGCTTCCATGGTGACCCTCGGAGTTAGAATCACCAGCCACTGAGATGAAGAGCACAAAGGAGGAAAAAGGAAAGGATTTGTAAGATTGAAGGACTGAAGTCAAGAAGAGATAAGGGAAGAGGCGCCAGGCTGACTCAGGTGGTAGACTATGGTGACTCTTGATATTGGGACTGTGAGTTTGAGCCCCATGTTGGGTGTAGAGATTACTTAAATAAAATCTTTAGAAGGAGAAAGAGGAGGAGGAGGAGGAGGAAGGGGAAGGGGAAGAAGGAGAAGGAGAAGAAGAAGGAAGAAAAAAGAAGAAAGAAGAAAGAAGAAAGAAGAAGAAGAGGAAGAAGAGGAAGAAGAGGAGGAGGAAGGGAAGGGAAGAAGGAGAAGAAGAAGCAAGAAGCAAGAAGAAGAAAGAAGAAAGAAGAAAGAAGAAAGAAGAAAGAAGAAGAAGAAGAAGAAGAAGAAGAAGAAGAAGGGGAGGAGGAGGAGGAGGAGAAGGAGGAAGAACAGGGCCAAGAAGAGCTCACTACCCAAGATGCTCAGGTACAACATACACCATCAGCACCCCTTGCCTAGCACACATGCCCCAACCCACCCCAGTGAAAGCAATGAAGGGCAAGATTAGGATGCCTAGAGAAGGCCATCCAGCTGTCACCTGCAGCCAAGAATAGCCTCTCCCACAAATGCCCCATTGTATGTGGTACAAATGCTCTTTTATTTATGGACCAGGAATAATGGAGGTTGGTGCAGCCTTACAAGGAAAATGCTCTCCACCCCCTGCCATATTGGGCTAAATGCCCTTCTTCAGTATCACCATGGATAGAAATCTTGAGCTGACTCCTACCCAACAGCATTTACTGTGCTGCTGTGTATGTTTGCATGAGTAAGAGCTGCTGGAGCCTTTATTCCCCACATTCCCAGGGCTTACACATTAATACGCAGTCAATATAACTCTCATTAAGTGTTTGCCACATGCCAGGCACTGCTGAAAACACAATCGAGGAGGCAGTTCAAGATGGCAGCATAAAAATATCTTGAACCTGCCTCCTCCCATAGACACACCAAATCTATAGCTATTGATGAAACAATTCCCTCTAAAAAAAGACCTGAAAAACAGGGGAACAGATCTCCCACAACAGAGGATAATAGGGCCACATAGAGACAGAAGAGGAAGAGACACGGTCTCCCCCAAAGCCCTGCCACCGGCTCTGTGACCCACAGTTGGTTCTCACAGTTGGAAGGAATCTCATGAGGAATCTTGGTGCACCACGTCAGGCACCCCAACCCTTGGGGCCTGCACTAGGAAGATGAGCCCCCAAAACAGCTGGCTTTGAAAACCAATGGCGCTTACTTCCAGGAGACCCAATTCTGTAGGGAACCGAGATTCTGCCCTTAAAGGGCTCATGTGCAGACTCACCCACCACAAAGGCTGCAGTTTGGAAAGAGCCAGACCACATGTGAAGGAGATTCATTTGCTAATCTTTCAGTGCCCACTGGAGGAGCAGGGGCCTTTAGGACTCTCTCCAGGGGTGGAGGCACTAGCAGGCACCATTTTTTACCCCTTCCTCTACCTTGCCAGTGCCAATAGGCACAACATCCCTCCATGTTCTCCCACGCCCTGCTAAAGCCGGTGGGTGCATCTGCCCCCTTGAGCTTCCAGAGTTCCATGACAGCCAGCAGGTACAGAGTCCACAGAGGGGCCACCCCTGGATCGCCTGGCTCTGGTGGCCAGGGGCACTCGCTTTTCTGAGTCCCTCAGGACTTATACCATCAGAGAGACAGAGGTTGGCAAGCTATTACTGCCAGGGCACAGCACAGACCGCAGACTGAAACACACCCAACTCTTCCTGTGAAAAAAAGGCCTATTTCCTTGTCTGGAGCTTTAGCCTAAGGGGCACACTTCAGGTTCACCACACATGGAGAGGCTACGGAGGCTCTCTGGTAATATGGGCTGCTATCTTTGTTCGCTCACTTGCCTCACTCCAGCTCACTGGTACCTTCTAGAAAGAAGCTATCGGTTCAGCTGGAGCTCTGGTTTTTGCAACTTTAATTTGGGGGATACCTCTAGATCGCCTGGTTGGGAGGCCAGCAGGGTTTACAAGCATGGTCCCACAAGACTAGGTCTGCATACCTGCCTGGAGGTTCGGCTTCCAATCAGGCTGAAACTAGGGGCAGACTGAGACCCCTCCCTTTGGAGCACCCACAGGCCTCGGCATTGGTACCTTTCAAGGATAAATCAGCCCGCTTAGAGCATCACAAAGGTTTGAGAGACAATCAAGCCCCAGGGCGATATTATACAACAAGGTTCATCTCCTACACAAAGCCACTCCTTCAAGACTGGCAGAGGTAGTTATTTAACCTAATACATAGATACAAACACAGAGAGCCAAGCAACATGAGGAAGCAGAGAAATATATTCCAAATGAAAGAACAAGATAAGACCCCAGGAAAGAAACCTTAATGAAACAGAGTCAAGTAAAACTCCTAGAAGAAAACATAGGGAGTCAGCTCTTTGACATTAGTCCTGGCAATGACTTTTTGGATCCAATTCTAAAGGCAAAGGCGACAAAAGCAAAAATAAACAAGTGGGATCACATCAAACTAAAAAGCTTCTGCACAGCAAAAGAAACCATCAACAAAACAAAAAGGCAGCCTACTGAATGAGAGAAGATATTTGTAAATCATATATCTGATAAGGGGTTAACATCCAAAATACATAAAGGATTCAAAAAACTCAATAACAACGACAGTAAAAAAAAATCTGATTAAAATATGGGCAGAGGATCTGAGTAAACATTTATCCAGAGAAGACATACGGATGGCCAACAAGCACACGAAAAGATGTCCAACATGACTCATTATCAGGGAAATGTAAATTAAAACCATGAGGAGATGTCACCTCACACCTGCCAGAATGGCTAAAATCAAAACAAGAAACAACAAGTGTGGGTGAGGATGTGGAGAAAAGGAAACCCTTGTGTACTGTTGGTGGGAATGCAAACTGGTGTAGTCACTATGGAAAACAGTATGGAGTTTCCTAAAAAAAAATTAAAAATAGAAAATAGAAAAAATTAAAAATTAAAAATAGAAATACCATATGATCCAGTAATACCACCGCTGGGTATTTATCTAAAGAAAACATAAACACTAATTCATAAAGATATATGCACCCTATGTTATTGCAGATAATGCAGTATTATCTTGGCCAAGAGCCAAGATGTGGAAACAACCTCCTTATGGGTAAGTAGATAAAGAAGATGTGCCATATATATATATGTATATATATGGCACACGCATGTATATACACATGTATATATATACACACACACACACACACACACACACACACACACACTACTCAACCATAAAAAAGAATAAAAGAATGAGGTCTTGCTATTTGGGACAGCATGAATAGACCTTGAGAGTATTATGCTAAGTGAAATAAGTCAGAGAAAGACAAATATCATATGATTTCACTCATATGTAGAATTTAAGAAACAAAACAAAGAAACAAAAGAGAGAAGCAAAAAAAAACAGACCCTTAAATACAGAGAACAACCTGGTGGTTGTCAGAGGGGAGGTGGGTGGGGGATGGGTGAAACAGGTGAAGGGGTGAAGAGCACATTTATCCTGATGAGCACTGAGAAATGTATAGAATTATCGGATCACTGTATTGTCCACCTGAAACTAATGTAGCACTGTATGTGAATTATTCTTGAATGTAAAGAAACAAACCAACAAAATAAAACTAACAGACACAGAGAACAGACTGGTGGCTGCCAGAGGGGAGTGAAGGTTGGGGAGGGACAGGGTAGGCAAAATGGGAAGGGGGTCAAGAGGTACAAGCTTCCAGTTATAAAAGAAGCACATCATGAGAATGTGCTATACAGCATGGTGACTACAGTAATAATATTGTAGTGTGTATCTGAAGGTTGCTAAGAGAGCAAAATCCTGAATAAGAAAAAAATGTGTAACTTTAGTGAAAAATGGTAACCAGACTTACTGTGATGACCATTTCACAGTATATACAAATATCGAATCATGTTGTACATCTGAAACTAGTATAATGCCATGTATCGATTATACCTCAATTAAAAATAATAATAAAAAACATAAGCACCAACACAAATGTATGAGGTAGGCACTATTATTCATCCCCATTATAGAGATGAGGGAACTGAGGCACAGAGAGTTTATATGACTTGTCCAGGGGCAGGCAGGTATACTCAGGGTCCAAACCCTGGCGGTTTAGCTACGGAGTGTGTTCCTAACCACTCACCCATTCTGCGTCTCATGAAAAGCGTGTTGAACAATCAGCCCCGGCCATCAGTTAAGACCCTTTAGAAACCAACTTCTTACAAAACATTAGAGTAGATGTCGGGTCAGGAGGAGGAAGAAGTAGGAAAGCAATGGTAAAGAAGTGTGGTGCTGGCTGGTTTCCACACCAGCAATGGCTAGTGTGAGCCCATTTGTGTAACACCATGCAAACACCAGCTGGAACCAGTATAGAGAGAACTAACCAGAAGGATGTTACAGCAAATACAGTCAGTGGTTGTCTCTAGGTAGCTGGATCTCAACCCAAATTGACTTTCTCCCTTGCACTTTCCTGTGTTTGAATTATTTTCATTTACAGTGACTACAATTTGCTTTTACAGCAATTTTTTAAAATTTTTTTAAATGTTTATTTATCTGAGAGAGAGAGAGAGAGAGAGCAGAGGAGGGGCAGAGAGAGAGGGGGATACACAGAATCCGAAGCAGGCTCCAGGCTCTGAGCTGTCAGCACAGAGCCCGATGTGGGGCTCAAACTCACAAACCGTGAGATCATGACCTGAGCCAAAGTCGGACACTCAACCGACTGAGCCACCCAGGTGCCCCGACAGGAATTTTTTTGGAAAGGTCAGGGTATAACCCCTGTCATCAGGGGTTCACCATCAAGTTGGGGCAATCTGCTGTAAACTAATAAAGAGGAAAGGGTAAAATGCCCACGCTGAGCAGTGGGAAAGAAAGCCCTGTGGCAGGGCAGCCTGGGGAGGAGTCAGAGAGCAGGCAAGAATGTCCGAGAAGGGTGTGAGCAGGGTTTGCGCTGGCAGAGGCCAGAAGTGGGACGGTGACCGCTGAGTTCAAGAGGGCAGGAGGCATTTCTAAAAGGTGAGTTAAGTGGAAGGTTGGTTTTGGCGTGTTGTTTTTACTGAACTAAAAACATTCAAAATGATGCAGAACAGCATATCACTCTCCATTTCTTTTCTCGGCCACTCGAAAACTGCTCACCGCACACCCAGAAGCTTTCCTTGGAAGGTCGTGGTGTGGGAAGGGGTGAGGCAGGGCTCAGCTCAGCTGTGGGAGAAGCAAGGCACACACACGACTCCCCCCAAACCGAAACACAGCAGAACGAGTTCTGGGAACGAAAACCACAGGTGACTCAGCAAGGGGGGAAATGTGTAAACAGTCTTCATTCCACTTCTAAGACTTGAACTTTCCAGGGAAAGGAAGAGCTCCCCGCCCCCCCCCCCCCCCCCCAGCAAGAGTGACGGCTCAGATCACACGAGTCCTAAGCGAGTCAGAACACTGCCCTACCTCAGGTGGCCACCTCCCAGCCCCTGCCCAGGGCCCATGAGGTCAAGCGCCCCTCCCCGCTGGAAGGAGCTACAGCCTCAGGCCGGCTGCACCGAGGGCTCTTCGTAGGGCCTGGTCCCCCACATGCCAAGCGTGGAGACAGAGGGCCAGCCAGCAGTGTGCAGTTGCTGGGGAAGGGATCGGCGAATGAACGAATAGCCACCACACTGTCGCTGTCATCGCTCTGCTTAGTAAAGAATTGTTGATTCATCAGACTGATTTCCTAACGGCACAAAACAGACTTGAAAGTTTTAGAGGAAAACTATGTGTAGAGCCACGCAAGAAGCGAGCAGAGATAAAGATGTGGGTGAGAAATACAGCCGTCCCCATCCTGCACCACAGCTGATGACGCCTAGTCCTTCCGTGTGCCCAGTGCTGAGCTCAACTCTATAAACATGATCTCATTTCATGCTGCGACTCCACAAGGTAATTACATAATTATTACCCCTAATGTATTATGTCATTACCCCCACTTAACCAACAAGGAACCCGAGTGCCAGGGAGGATGGGAAATCGCCCGCGGTCGTCCTGCAGGTAAATGGCAGGACTGGAACTTGAGCGCAGGCCAGGCTGACTCCAAAACCAGGCTCTTGGCGGCCCCACTGCCCTGAGATATCGTGGCGACGGCCTCACCCTCGGTGGAGTGAATATGGGAATGGGCCAGACGCACAGGCTCAGCACAGAGTGAAGCCAAGCCGAGTGGCAGCTCACCGAAGGGTTTTGTCACTCCAAAATGCTGGGGGCGGGGCCAGGAATGGAGGTCCACCTGACCGTGCAAGGTGTATTCCAGGCCCTTTTCGCCAAAATCCTTGCAGACTTTGTTAAGTGCAAGTCCAGTGGTTCCTACAACTCCTGTAAGGCAAAAGCAACCTAGAGGGGAGGGAGAGAGAGGAGGAGAAGAGGCAGGGTGGCCATGCTGGGGCAGACAGTCTCCCAGAGTCCGGTCCTACCTGTAAAGTGTCCTCCACAAGCTCGCTAGTTGCCATCAGCAGGCTGTGACTAGTGTATGGTAGGAAGGGTCTTGGGTCCTTCAGCAGTCTTGGCTGGGACTCTGCAGTCTCCTGGAGCAACCCCACTGCAGCCCAAGCCACTTTTGGGGCCCAAGACCGTCCCCACCTCCACCCTGAGCATCGCCACCACCCGCCCCCTTTCTCTGGCTGGCTCGCAGCTCCAAGTCCCTGGGTGAAGGAGGGCAGAGGGCAGGCCTCATGGCTCAAGGGGCAGACACTTCACTATGACACAAGCTCTTAACCCAGGCCACGGGCCCTAAGATGTCACACAAGCTGTGCTGTACCAGCGCATTTAAGCTCACTTATTTTTCCCTTAAGTTTACTTATTTACTTTGAGAGAGAGAGAGAGAGAGAGAAAGAGGGACAGAGAGAGAGAGAGAGAGAGAGAGAGATAGAGAGAGAGAGAGAGAGAGAGAGAGAGAGAAAGAGGGACAGAGAGAGAGAGAGAGAGAGAGAGAGAGAGAGAATTTCAAGCAGGCTCCGTGCTGTCCGTGCAGAGCCCCACGCAGGGCTCAATCCCACCAACCGTGAGATTGAGCTGAAATCAAGGGTCGGATGCCCAACTGACTGAGCCAACCAGGTGCACCATGTACCAGTGCATTTTCATGGACGGCAGGTCCAGCCTTCCCTTGGGTCCTCAGAGGGGCCACCCTGGTTGGGTGGATGAGTCTGAGAGGTGAGGAAGAATGCCTTAGGGAGCAGTCCCTCTCTGCTCCTCAGCCAGGCTCCGGGGGACCCTGGACGGCAGCTGGCACAGCAGACAGTGAGCACCAGATTCTCAGCAGCTGCGGGCCCCGTGTCTCCAGCAGTGAGCTGAGGTAGAGCGGCCTCCCCAGATGGGAGAAGGCCAGGCTCTGGAAGGGGACTCGCCCCGGGGGAACACAACCTTCTGATGGCCCTGCCACGTGCTCTCTCTCTCTCTCTTCATTCTTGTGCTATTGTTTTCGTCCTATGTAGTCGATAAATATTCAAGTAATACCCAAGTCCTTACTTGCGCAAACCCTACCAAGTCTGTGCTAAGGCACATGCACACCCACAATTCACACCGCCCTCTTATTCCAGTTATTCTGGGAGACGCCAGGCGCACCCTGGGGTCCAAACTGCCTGCAGACTGCGATGTCCAGCAGGCACAAGGAGGCAGAGGGAGGTGGGAGTCTGCACAAAGCAGCCTGAGGGGGGCCGATGGCAGAGGCAGGGAAGGCCTGATGGCCAGAGGAAGAGGGTACCGAGAACACACCCAGGCCTGGGCCCCTGAACTGCCCAGACCTGGCTGCATGCTGGATCTTAGCCTCCATCACCCACTTAGCATCTTAGGAATTAATTACCTGATTGCTCCGGGCAGAAGCCAGAAGCTGGAAGGAGGCCGCAGGCAATCTGCAGAGGCCTGGAGAGCCGGGGAAGCAGCGTTTGATGCCAAATATCAGCAGAATCCTCAGAAGACGGATTGTGATATTGTAACATTTCCTACAGCTCTGACTGCATCTGAACTCACCAACCCTCTGATAGAAGCAAACTTGGTTGTGATAAGTTTATCAACAGAGCATAGTGAAGAGATGTCAAGAGAGCACTCAGGACACCCTTCCGTCAGCCTGGTAGCTTGATTTCTTAAAGAAATCAAAGGGTAGGAGAATAAGGCAAAGCACAGTTGAAAACAAAGGAGGCTTATCATGAAAAAGCATCAGGGAAGAAATGGAAGAAAAAATCGAAAGCATTGCGAGGCTCTTCTAACAGTAACTAAGTATGTATTGATCCAGATTCTTTTCCCCTGAGCGGTGGAAAATGTTTCCCAAAAATTGCTTCCCTAACATGTAAAGGATGGTTTTGTGAACTTGAATCCTGATGAAGAAAAACTGCCAATGATAAAAGCCCATGATTACCAAGGAAATCAGCAGATGACAGTAGCAACAAGGACTCATAGCTGAGTTATTGGAACCTGGGTCACTAGGACTGGAAGCACTCGGAGAGAACTAGAAGTCGCAGAATGTATGCAGAGGAGACGGAAGGTTTTCCACGGAAGCTTTTAAGGCAGAACTGGTTTTCTGTTTCCTGCGGGATTTCAGGTGTCAAGGAAAGTATACAGTGTATGTATTATATGATAAGTCATGCTTTCAAGAATATCTGAAATTTCTGGAGGAAAAAAAAAAAGGCCTCTAATGTAAAAAACCTAAAGTTCTTTTCTCTCAATCTTAGCCAGTGGTTTAGGGCACAGCCTCCTAGAACTTTATATAGTCACATACATTTGTAATAAAAACTGGCTACATGTATCCTTCGACCACTTGCATTCTTTATTTAACAATTTGTCATAAAGGTCTTTGCATCTGCTTTTTTAATAGTATATCACAAATTAAGCCATGTCAGTGGCTTCATTTAACTGCCAGCCACCTCCACGGTACTGCTTACCCAGAACCCTAGGAGGAAATCACCATTTGCAGGTGTATGGGACTGGGGGGTGGGGGGTCACACCTGAGGGCTGGGGCCAGGTTTTAGTTCAGAAATGACCAGAGGAAGATGAGAGGAAGCCAGATCACCCAGCCACCCCTTTTCTTGCCAGATTCTCTGTAACTCCCTTCAGGGCTGAGTTACAGGCAGAGGTTTCCAGTAAGAATGCAGGCATCTCAGCTTTGTGTATCCCACAGGGACACCAGAGTGGGCAAGTCTGAGAGCGTGGCTATGGGCCAGAGCCCATCCAGAACTAAAATCCCTCACCCCTTACCTCTTGCCCTGCTCCGAATACTGAATGAGGCTTCGTAATGAGTCTGAGGTAGACTTCAGATGTGTTTTGTTAGAAGACTGTGACACTCACAAAATCTAAGAGTCAGTTGAGGCGAGAGAGGCAGGGCTGGCTTTCTAAGACCACCATGTAGGCCTATAGAGTCAAATGACACATCTCAAAATAAGTAGTTCACCCACCGATTTCAAAACCCACTCCTTCACATGAGGATCTGTGTTTGCCTCTTGCTCCTTTTGTCATTCCTGGCAATGGGGGCCCATCGTGTCTGCCTGGGGCCACTCCCCGAGTCCTCATCTGCCGCTGACTCCTCGCTCAATCAGGGGTAGATAACCAATCCAGAATAAGGAGGCAGAACTCCCAGGATTCCCCAGTCCCACAATCTTCCTGGTTTAACCAGTGGGGGGCTCACTCCTGCTCTCACGTAGAGGCTGAGATTGGGGACATTCTTTTCTCCATTAAGGCTCCATCCAGGTCCTTCTCCAATGGTGCGCTGTTCCATCTCAGTCCGCCTACGACAGTACATTCACCAACAACAGTGGTAATAATGACCCTCAGTTACTAGGACTCCCTTCCCAAGAGCCGGACGCAGGCTCAGTGCTTTCCACATAATCCCTACGACAGCCTTGTGGAGCAGACACAGTCATTTCCAATTTCCAAAGGAGGCAACTGAGGGCCACAGGCACAGCCACCGTCCCAGCCCGTGCCTGTCCAATGTCCATGCCTGGTGCTCAGCCATGTGGCTGTGAAGGCCTCCCTAAAATCTACGGCTTTGACCACAGAAGTTACAAGTCCCACTAGCTCCCATTGGACGATTATTTCATCCCTTCTAAAAAGTGAGAAATATCACCAAAACACAGGCCTCTGCCTTATTCACTGAATCCACAGTTTCCAAAACAGAGCCTCATGGGACTCACGTATCAAATGTCTAATTTAATCAATTGCTAGATGGCGAGTAGGTGGTAGCAGACAGGAAACTAGGTAGGGGAGGAGAAATGTGCTAGAGTAAGGTCAGAGAAATGCTCCCTGTCCACGATGCTATTTGGTAGAAATGTATCCAGCTGGCTAGCAATGTCACCAAACACCCTGCCTTCAATGGTAGGTGGGGGTGGGTAACAGTCCATTTCCAAATGGTTTGCTGATAGCTGGCCAGACACACTTGGAGTACAGATGGATGAGCAGAACCGTCCTCTACTTCCCCCACAGAATCCACAGGGACAGGGGCTGGGAACAGTCACCCCCATCCTGAGACTTTCAAGCGAGGCTCCCGTGGTCACCGTCTCATGGGGGATGGGGAAAAGTTCTTGTGTTCCCCATGGCCCCTTCCCCCACTCTGGTGTGGTTGGGTGGGGACAGGGGAGGCCCTCACTGTGGTCTGGCCTCAGGGTAGAGTAACCACAAGACAATCAGACTGCCAAATTGAACTCACCATAGCAGAGTTCCTGTGTGCTCTTATGCTAAAAGGTCCTCTTTGTAGTGTTGAGTCGTATTTCAAACAATCCTCAGCGTGCATGCACGTGTGTGTGGATGTGTGTTACGGATACATACATACAAGCCTGAGGAAAGAGTGGAGAACGCGAGAGAAATCAGCCCCACTGTATATATCACACTATGTGTAAAATTTCAAGATCAATTTGTGCTTAATATGAGAAGCTGCCTCCTACCTGAATAGGTGAACCTATGTAGGTATTTCAAAATGGCAGCCTCAGTCTCCATCCCCACCAGGGTGATACTCTCTACCCAGCTGAGTCGCTAATGTAAAGCAAGCCATTTTCCCTTGAGATAAACAACAACACATCGGATTAGAAATACAACATCCATGGACATCACTCCTAGTAAAGCCATCTTGTAAAAAGAAGCATTTTATTTTTTTTTTAACCTTTATTTATTTTTGAGACAGAGAGAGACAGAGCATGAATGGGGGAGGGTCAGAGAGAGGGAGACACAGAATCTGAAACAGGCTCCAGGCTCTGAGCTGTCAGCACAGAGCCCGACGCGGGGCTCGAACTCACGGACCAGGAGATCATGACCTGAGCTGAAGTCGGCCGCTTAACCGACTGAGTCACCCAGGCGCCCCAAAAAGAAGCATTTTAAATGAGACCCGGGAGGCAAGTACCTTTAAGTATCACAATACTGAGAAAAAGAAGGCATCTAACACATAGCATGTTCCCCAATTCTCCCTAGTTTCAGGACAGACCGGCTCTCAGATCAGAACCTGTCTGTGAACTCACAGAGTAACTTGAACCCAGCCCCTGGTCCAGCTCTGTCAGCACTCAGTGGCAGGCCTTCCCCACCAGGAAAATCGACCTCCAGCTACACGTGGAACACCAACCCCACCCACCCTGAACCACTTTCAGGCATAGCGGCTCACTCTGGAGCCATCGAAACAGGCTCACTGACCTGGAATATAGCCCGATACCCTCAGTTTAGTTTTTCTTACCAGTGATTTTTTTTTTAATTTGTGGTTATTGTTTTTAGAAAAATAAGAGCCACTTTCTGGGGTGCATGGGTGGCTCAGTCGGTTGAGCGTCAGACTTTCAGCTCAGGTCATAACCTCGTGGTTTGTGGGTTCAAGCCCCACATCAGGCTCTGTGCTGACAGCTTGGAGCCTGGAACCAGCTTCTGAATCTGTGTCTCCCTCTCTCTCTGCTCCTCCCCCACTCCTACTCTGTCTCCCTCTCAAAAATAAATAAGCACTTTTTTTTTAATTTTAAAGAAAAATAAGAACCACTTTCAAAGATTCCTAGAGCAGAAAGCTGTTTCAACTTTGGACCTGAGGAAATGCAAAATGAGGCAACTTCTGGAATGCTGTAACCCCCTGTCCTCCCCACTCCCACCCACCTCAAAGATAAAAGGATGGCATTAAGTGGTGTGGACCCCACGCCCAAAGCACTCACAATTTCTGCTGTCCAGAAAAATGATAGTGCACAAAGCAGTGTTTTCTGGGGTGACATTGAAAGGCCAGGGAGTCATCTTTTACCCACATTCCCAACTTTGGGGTAACGCTTTTCCATTTTTTTCCACACAGGTTTTCTTTCTCTCATTTGTCTCCACACCTCCAGGAGATGGATTGGGAGGTGAGCTTCCCATACAGGCCCCCAAGCCCCAAAGGGCAACCTCAGTGTGAATTATACACACAGCTAGAGCTGGGGCAGAACTGGGACGCCTCCAGGGGTGCCAATGCCAGAAGAGGCAAGGCCGTGGGGAATCTAGGGTCAACCCAGCCTCTGCACCGCCTGGCGCAGCAGCTCTGCTGAGGCCTTCCATCTCCTAATGCATAGAAGATGCAAGACCATACGTCTAACCCCCAGTCCAACCCCCTGCCCCACAAGCAAACTGCAAGACCTAGTTTAGAGCCCCTCAGATGATGGTGGAGAAGGTGCTTTGCAGAGCATACCCCTTGATCTTAATTATAGACTTGGCAGTAACAGGCCAGGACTTGTTGCTGGATCATGTTCTTTACGAGGATTTTTTTAGTTTTTGGGTTTTGCGGTTTTTTGAGGCAGGGGAGGGGCAGAGAGAGAGAAAGAAAAAAAAAAAAATCTTAAGCCCACACAGGGCTCGATCCCATGATCCTGGGATCATGACCTGAGCCAAAATCAAGAGTTGGACACTCAACCAACTGAGCCACCCGGGTGCCCCTCTTTATGTTTTTAAAGACAATTTATTAAAAGAAAACAGGAAGTGAATGAGCAGAGAAAAATGGCTGGTCTAGCTTGAACTAACAGAGTTACGTTCTCTCCCTACCTTTTGACCAGTGCTCCGTGAGAAACTCATGCTCAGAAGTAGAAATAAGATGGGAGGGGGTGGGGGGCAGTGGAAAGTAGGTTAAGTCCTTCGTATTCTGAAACACTGACATCATTTTCTAGGTTTGGGTTTTTACAGCTAGCACATGAGACATTTTACCTCCTCTGTCAAAGCGTCATTTTCAAAATATTAGAAAGGTGTCCTCATACTGTCAAATATATATTAAGCAATTTCTGGAAATGCTGTAGCCCCCTGTTCATCTATGCAGCTCATCAGTGAGGGAGCCAAGAGGATGGTAAAGCTGGTTCACAGCATTAGAGAAAAGACATGGGCAGTCAGGGGGGATAACACTGCAGTAAATAGTTTCTTTGTCCAGTTGCGTTGCTGTAACAGAATCCCATAGACTGAGTAGCTTATAAGCAAGAAAAATTCATTTCTTACAGTTCTGGAGTCTGGGAAATCCAAGATCAAGGTGCCAGCAGATGAGGTGCCTGGTGAGGACCCGCTTCCCAGATGTTAGCTCCCCAGCTCCTCACTGTGTCCCCATGTGGCAAAAGGGGACAGGGGATCTCCCTGGGGTCCCTTTCATAAAAACACCAGTCCCATTCGTCCCCTAGTCATCTCCCAAGGGCCCCACCCCCTAAAACCATCACTTTGGGAACTAGGATTTCAACACGAATTTGAGGGGGACACAAACATTCAGTTCATTGCGCTAAGTTACATATAAAACTAGTTCATATTCGATGGTACAATAAAACTGTAACATCTGTGGTTATCTTTTCAACCAGACAGAAATCGTTTGCATTTTTACCAGGTTGAAAACTATATGTGACTTACCCTCTGTAAGTTAACGTGTAACTTCACAGAGTCTGAGTCCTAATAACTAGTAAATAGTACATAATTCCGTGTCTCCTTCTCTCTCTCTGCCCATCCCCTGCTCCTGCTCTGTCTCTCTCTCTCAAAAATAAATAAACATTTTGGGGCCCCTGAGTGGCTCAGTCGGTTGGGCATCTGACTTTGGCTCAGGTTCGTGAGTTTGAGCCCCGCGTTGGGCTCTGTGCTGTAGCTCAGAGCCTGGAGCCTGCTTCGGATTCTGTGTCTCCCTCTCTCTCTCTGCCCCTCCCCCACTCACACACTGTCTCTCTCTCTCTCAAAAATAAACATTAAAAAAAATTAGAAAATAAATACATAAATGTTTTTTAAAAAGTGTTATGGGTGGGGGGATGGGCTAAATGTGCAAAGGGCATTAAGGAAGACACTTACTTGTTGGGATGAACACTGGGTGTTATACATAGGGGATGAATCACTGGAATCTACTCCTGAAATCACTATTGCACTATGTGCTAACTTGAATGCAAATTAATTAATTAATTAATTAATTAAAATGAAAGAAAAGTGTTATTAGTAAATAGTACATGAAACAAAGATACATCCCCCTAGAGATTGAATAACCCTTCAGTGGACCTATTAGACATGCTCAGGTACAACACCGAAAACACACGACGAAGGGATCCTTTTTCCTCATCTCCAAGTTTGGGGTAATTTTTCTTAACACCTCCTAGGCCCCTTGCCAGCCATTTGGGCAGCTTCCAGCAAGTCAGTGATGATGGCTGAGTGACAAGCCTCATGACCAAAGCAGAGTCTTAGGCAGCTCCACTCCTCTCTGAAAATGAACTGCATGCTAAAAATGAAGCATAATATTAAATAACAAATTTCAAATGGCCATATACAAAATTTTTTTAAAGGTTTTATTTTTAAGTAATCTCTACACCCAATATGGAGCTGGAACTCAGAACCCCAAGATCAAGAGCCGGGCGCCCCAAATGGCCATATACAAAATTCAGGGAAATTCAAGCACACAGGGATAACCTGATACTTTTACACATCTTTACATTTTCTCATCACAGATCAACTTATTTTAACCTTTCCCACTTAGCTTGGAAGAGACACTTGAACTTGTCCTTGTCAGTCTGCAACCTCAGGCTTAGCCACTTGGGTTACGGTTATGGAGTAAGAGCTGAGGGATTGGGGAGGGGCAGGGCCCAGGATCACAGAACAAGGGGCTGGCAGGAGGGTAGACCAGACACCAGGGAGCATCTAAAAACCAACGGTTAACTCATATCTTGAGTCAGATACACAGCCCTTATAGTCATCCGGGTGATTCAGTCAGTTGAGAATCCGACTTGAGCTCAGGTCATGATCTCACAGTTCACGAGTTCGAGACTCACATCAGGCTCTGTGCTGGCAGCTCCGGGCCTGGAGCCTGCTTCAGATTCTGTGTCTCCCTCTCTCTCTGCCCCTCCCTTGTTAGCACTCTGTCTCTCTCGCTCGCTCTCTCAAAAATCAATAAACATTAAAAAAAAATTTTTTTAAGTAAATTAATACCAAGTGGCGATAAGCAACACAGAAACAAGCAGGGTTAGTTAAAGGATAAAAAGAATGAAGGAGGGTTATTTTATTGCAGGTGCTCGTGAAATTTCTTGGGTCACACCTGGCCTCTTAACATCCTCACCACAACCAGTGTATCCACAAAAGCAGATGAAATCCTTCTGTAAACTCAAGTGAACTAGAAAAACTATTTTTAATGCTTGGGCAAGTCCCTGGAATAGAAACGTTTTGTTAAAAGTTTTCCGATGTTTTGGTATTTTAATAAAGACCACATGATATGAGGCTTATTTCCTGGCTATTAAAAAAAAGAAGAAGAAGAAAAAGAATGATGACAAGGGGAAGCCTCTAAGATAGGGGACCTGAAGGGAATGGAAGAGCTGGCCATGTGCATATCAGAAGGAAACTATTCCAGGCAGAGAAAACAGCTAGCGCAAATGTCCTGGGGCAGGTGCACACTTGCATATTAAGGGACTTCAAGGAGTCTGGTAAAGAGAATTTGAAGTGAAGAGAACTGAGTCAGAGGTAAGGATACAGAGGTACCACACCCCAAACCATGGAGAGCTTTGTGGGCCGAGAAAAGGCCTTAGAATGTTTTTCTGAGGGAAATGGAACTGAGCTGGAGAGTGGAATGATATGACTTGTTTTCACAGGCTGCAGAGAATAGCCTGCAGTGAGGCAAGGGGAGAAAGGAGTCTAGCCGGGCAGCACCATCAGTGTCAGATGGGGCATGATGGCAGCTGTGAGCGCTGGCGTCGGGAGAAGTCAATGGATTCTGGACATATTTCCAAGAAAGAACGGACAGGATCCCTGATGGCTCAGGCATCAGGTGTGAGAGGAAAAAAAAGAAGTCAAAGACAACTCCAGGGTTTTTGCCCTGTGTAGCTGGGAGAAAGGAGTGGACCTTTGCAGAGACTGGGAGGGTGGGGACCTGGAGAAAGGACAGGCTAGAAAGGGAGCGCAGATAAGGGGTTCAGTTCAGGATGTGCCAAGTTCAAGACCCCTACGAGACATCCAGGTGGAGACATGAAGTGGGCGGTTGGCTGTACACGTCTGGGGTTCAAGGAGAGTTGAGACCTGAGACTTACACTGAACGGCAGGGACCATGTGGTTGGTATGTGACATGTTTGCACATGCACACGCACCCACGCACCCACTGCAGGTAGTAGTGCGTGTGGCTGACATCAGTTTGGTCATAGATGTTTGGTGGCAGATACACAAAAATCCAAAGCCAGACACAGCTATTCACTTGGAGAGTGTGGAGAGAAGGCGAGAAAACCCCGCAAATGAGCCTGGGGCCCTCTAGCATGTTTGTCTGAAACAGGCTTCATGTGGTCACCCTCCAGAAGCATCCAAGACACCCACCGTCCAAACACTTTGGGCTCATCTCCTCGGGGACAGGGTCTGGTCCTGCATCCCAAACCCACTTCCGTTCCTCCTCCACCTGAGCCTTCCCTACGGCCTCCCGCCTCACTGGCCACGCACACACCACACCCACTCCCTGGAAACCCAAGTTCACACCACTGGCCTTTGTAGGGCAGTCTCCCCAGCTGCTCCCTTCTCTGATTCGTTCCTACTATGCCATCTAAGACCATTCGACCCCCGTCTTTCCCACAAGCCCTGCTCCGTGCCCCATGGAGGGAGCTCCCCATGAAATCCCCTCCCTGGCCAGGCCTAGGCTCCTGATCTTTACCATTAACCTGGCACCAATCATTGTCGTCCTGTACCAGGGCGCTTTCTCTCTCCTGGCGAGGGAGACGCCTCCATATCTAGTGTCCTAACTTCCCGAGTGCTTGGCATTGTACCCATCACAGAGACGCATTCAGCAGACGTCCGTTCATAACGCTGATGCAAATGTGTGGGCAGAGAAGCACAACTATCCTGGCACCCTATGTGACCGGTGCCCCTGCATGGCCCCCAGCCAGGCCCACGGGTAGGCTTTCACCTGTGCCAGCAAGGTGAGCTTTGTCCTTCTGATCATCCGTGCTCAGCCCAGCACCCTCCTGCTTCTTATGAGAGAAAAAACACAGAGCTTTTTCCTCCCACACTATGACTTTCCACTCTGGCCGCACTGAAGCTGGAAGAGAACAGGACGGGGGTCCCGTGGGACCCCTTGCCACAGCCCCCGTGACCACCCTCTCCAACCAAGTGCCCCCCCCTCAGATGAAAGAGCCCTCCTCCATGTGTAAATTATTTCTAAATTGAATATACTGTTTAATGTGTTTCAAAACTGAAAGAAAATACTTCTCCCAAAATTATAGCCGTTTTGTAACTAAACCCCACAGTTTCCCAGCTCCTTCCAAACCTACCTATTTTAAAACAGAAAAATGCTGCTGTTTCCCAACGTGTTCTTTATTGAGTAAGCCAGGGTGTGTTCAACAGAGCACTTTCCCCTCCAGGATCCTCCTAGGACTATCAGATTAAAGACAAATTAGGTAACAGGGCATGCTGCTCTCTTCCAGAGAGATTTTGAAAGCCTGGTTTTAAGGGAGGTGAGGGAACACCAGAGCATGCACCGAGGGGAGGCAGGCGGGTCTCTGTCACCGAGACCAGCCACAAGGAGAAGCGGACCCCCAGGGAAGACACGGTGTCTGGACGTCAGAGGGCTGTGGGCCAGAGACGGTCTCCCACCGCCCACCGGGCTGGCGGGGTGGGCCTCCTAGAGTCTCCCAACACTGAAACAGGACCCCTACACCTGTTGAAAAAAATAAGCTACAGTCCAGAAGTTCATGGCGTGACATTTTCTAATGTGTAGTCACTGCTCTCAGTGAAAAGATCAAGACACACGCCCTCCTTAACCAAGGCTTTAGATGGAGTGAACTTCAGCCAGGTTTGACCCTGGGCCTTAACCTCCATGTGTGTCATCAACTGATGCCTGGACTCCCACCACTGAACCATACGTAAACCAGGGTTTATGCAGTAACCACAGCCTCAGAAACTGGTAATTAATCAACCAATCAATACATACATACATAAATGAGAGAGAGAGAGAGTCTTCTTTTCCAGAAGCCAAATTTTACTTTGTAATAAATAAATGACCCTGTCTAAATGCCACAGATCACATGATCTGGAGCTACAACGGGGCCCACAGACAGCGGCAGGTGTCTGCCGTGAAATATGCAGGCTCACACTGACAAAACCCACTCCCTGGGAGAGGGTCGAAGGACTCTGAGCGAAGCAGCCGTTTTGCACTCAGAAGGTTCAGAGGCACCGTGAGCAAGGAGCCTTCTAAAGGAAAACACTGTCACTCAGGTGCTGTCAGAAACCAGGATGCCTCCAACAGATGCAAAGGGCACGTCAGTCGTGAAAACCGTGCACAAAGTTGCAGCCCAAAGCTGAGTCGACATGTGCTTCAGCCCCCATAACTCTTTTTTCAATTGGGAGTCAGTTTTCACCAGGTGTGAGACACAGCGCCACTGACCCCAAGCCAAGCATGCGGCAGCAACCTTCCTTAATCCAGACACTTGTCATCTTGGATTTAAACTTGACCCTGCCTGCCCCTGCTGCATGTGGGATAAAGGTCAATCCAGTGTGCCATAAAAGTCTCCATGATTAATCACTTCCCACCAGATTTGACAGCCGCAGATATTTTTTCCTCTCGCCTTCAGGCACTCTCCCAACTCAGGATGAATTTGGAACTGCCACTTGAGACACGCACGCAAAACGGACACATGAGGCTCAAAGGACACTCAGGAAATGCGACTCATACCTGTATGGGGTCAGGGTATACCTAGTTTCGTCAGGAGGACAATGCAAGGCTTTCTACGGCACCAGTTCAAAACTGGGGTCATCTCATCCATAGATATGGAATCATCTTTTGCCTAAAAGCTACGTACCTTAATTACATGTCCAACAAACTCCTTGAAAATTGTTGCACAGATAGATACCACACGGATGTCAGGAAGCCAGTTATATGTCCTGGACTAAAAGTGCCCCTTTTGGAAACAAACTGGTGTGGTCACCTTGGAAAACAAGCAGTATCTTACAAAGCGCCCATCCATCCCATGATCCAGCAAACCAGCTCCTGGGTATTTACCTGAGAGAAATGAAAACAGACATCCACACAAAGACCTGCACAAAACAGCTTTCTTCCTAATCACCAAAAGCAAGAAACGGCTCAAATGCCCATCAGCTGGTGAAGTCCAATATGGTGCATCCATGCAGTGCAAAACCACTCAGCAATAAAAAGGAACCAACCACGGGCACATACAAGGGCATGGACAGGTCTCAAATCGATTATGCTGAGTGAAAGAAGCCAGATACAAATACCAAATGCTGTTTGGTTGCGTTTACATGAAATTCTAGAAAAGGCAAAATTATTGTGATAGAAAACAGGTCACCTGTTGCTGGAGCCAAAGGGAGGGGGTTATTCCAAAGAAGTTAAAGGGAACTTCTTAGGGTGCTAGAATGTTCTATATATCACTTGTGGTGGTGGTTACATGACTATATATAATTATCAAAATTCATTAAAGGTGCAACAGATTAATCAAAATAGACTATTTTTATAATGTAAATTATATCTCAATTTTTTAAGTTTATTTATTTATTTTGAGAGAGCGTGAGTGGGCGAGGGGCACAGAGAGAATCCCAAGCAGGCTCCTTACCGCCAACACAGAGCCTAATGTGGGGCTTGATCTCACAAAACCGTAAGATCATGACCTGAGCCAAAAGCAAGAGTTGGATGATTAACCAACTGAGCCACCCAGGTGCCCCATATCTCAATATTTTTAAAAGATCCCTCAGGGTGCCTGGGTGGCTTGGTTGGTTAAGCGTCCGACTTCAGCTCAGGTCATGATCTCACGGTCCGTGAGTTCGAGCCCCGCATCGGGCTCTGTGCTGACAGCTCAGAGCCTGGAGCCTGTTTCAGATTCTGTGTTGCCCTCTCTCTCTGTCCCTCCTCTGTTCATTCCCTGTCTCTCTCTGTCTCAAAAATAAATAAATGTTAAAAAAAAAAAATTTAAAAAAAAAGATCCCACCTATTGACTCCAAAAAAAAAAAAAAAAAAAATCAGTCTACAGGTTCTGTTGCTGTCCTTCTTTACCTTACTTGTTGTCTCAGCCTCTGTTCCTACAGAAAGAAAAGCTGTGGTTACAGTAAAAAAAAGAGGCTGGGAGGGATCCTTTGCGTCCTGTCCCTTTTAAAACAGTGTGGTCTGTGTTAGGACAGTGACACACCTTCAGAAAGCCAGAATGGGGTCCACAGCCTGGCCACCAAACGTCCCAGGAAAAGCAGACATGAAGCGTTCCACCCCAGAGATGATGCATTCTGTCACCCCACAAAAGAGGGGTCTCCACCAAGGAGGGTGGTGTCCAAGGTGATTACCCATGCAGGACCAACTGGAGAACAGGCAAGATCGAAGAAGGGTGTTCCAGGTGCCCAGAGAGGAACCCTGGCCTCAAGGATCAACCCTCTGAGCTCCTGGACCACGAGAGAAAGGCCAGCATGATCTTTAGAAATTCGCCAGGAGACAATGTGAAGAATCCCACGGAGTATGTGCCATGAGCATCTGTATAAGACAAGTCTGTAACAGTCAGAGGGAAGGAACACAGCAATGTAAGTACTGAAACATGTCACCCCTGTAAGATCTGGCCAGACTCTAGGGAACCAAAATGCTTCCTTCCTCACTAGGAAAAAACAAAAACAAAAACATGAAGCATCTTCATATTTAGGGGGCAAATGATAAAGGGCAACTAAATTATTTTTGCAAATTTACACATACACCAAGCATGGGCAAATTCTTGAGCAAGAGTATGAGGCACCCACGGTCAATGTTGGCAGATCAGCACACTGACCGCATTCCCTTCCCACTGTCTTGCTCTTCTGGAAAGGTGTTGGGCAAAAGCACAGAGAACCAAGGCTACCACATTACATGCCAACCACTGGTACCAATTTCTGTGAAATAACAAAGAAATCATCACAGATTCTATTGAAACCAAAACCCCAAATAACACCAACAATACCACAATAGTCCTCAAATGAAAGGTTGCAGCTGCCAGGCCTGGAAGGGCCTTGGGGGCTCCTCCAGCTGTGGACCTCAGTCTCTGTTGAATGCTGCCCCCACATTCCAGATTTCAAAAGCCACAGGAAGGTGCCGGGCCCTTTGCAACCAAACTCCAGGGAATCTGCAAAAACAGAGGAGGCTAGCTAATGCTCTGACTCAGCAAGGAACACACAACCTTCACATTTCCCAGGGCGCCTTGTCGAATGAGCTGGCCCCACTCTCTGCCTCCCCTTCCTCCCGGTGGCTGTGCTCCTCACTGTTCTCTGTGTTCTTTAGCCTCCCCAGGAGAAGGAAGGGCTGGGCCTATCCAGTCCTTGTTTAGTTAACAGAAGAAGAGCCAGTGATAAGGGGAAAGATTGAAACCACGAGTGAAACGTCCAGGGTCTGGGAGCACGTGAGTGGCCAAGCAGGATCTGCATTCGATCAGCCTTCTCCCCATGTCCACACCCCAGACATAACTAGGTGGTGTTTTAAATCACCTGCCTAAAGCTGAGATACAAACTAAGCTTCTCTCTTGAAAAGGGAGCTTCTCAAATGCCAGCAGATGCATCCCAGAACCATGGCCAAAGAAAAAGGTCAACTGACCGGGGATGCGGGTGCCATGGGAAGCCATGACCAAGATGAGCACGTCCTGAGATGCCCCAGATCTGCTCCAGCCACCCCCTCACAGTCTACCTGGGCCCTCAGCCTCGGCCTCTGTTTCCCCTTCTGTAAATGGGGCACTGTGTTGTCACATGAATGTGTCATAAGGAAAGAATGAGATGAAATCTGTGAAAAGCAAACTATAAACTGTTAAGCGAGATGATTACAGGAGCCAGCTCCCAGAAGTTATTAACGTCCATTTAATAAAAAGCCCTTACCCACGAAGAGCCCTTTAATTACCAGCCAACAAATATCTCAAAGCGTAAGCTCACTGCTCAGTGGATGATGTGATTTTTTTTTAAAACAATAAAACTAGAGGGGCGCCTGAGTGGCTCGGTCGGTTAAGTGTTCGACTTCACTCAGGTCATGATCTTGCGGTTTGTGAGTTGGAGCCCCACGTGGGGCTCTGTGCTGACCACGCGGAGCCTGGAGCCTGCTTCAGATTCTGTGTCTCTCTCTCTCTCTCTCCCTCTCTCCCTCTCTCTCTCAAAACTAAACAACAACAGTAAGACTGGAATTCTGCACTTCAGTGAGTTGTACCTGCCTCTGGGCAGCTGGGCCCATTGGCTGCAAGGATAAAGCAGAAATCTAGGCCAAGCCTTCACTTGGAAAGCTGATCCCTTCCAAACACGGAACCCCAGTTTAACCAGAAAGTGCTAGCTACTGTGCAAGACCTGATCCCTGGCCACAGTGGGTCAAGGAGTCTCTGAGCTAGAGCTCTTCTCCCTCCAGCTTCCTCTCCCCACTACAGGGACCACGTCTGTCTGTCCATCTGCTGGGCAGCTGTCTACCAAAAAGATTCCTGCTTTCACTCCCTGAACTTCCTCCCCTCTCTGCCTAGACTTGGGCTCAACAACACTCTCCTCTTGTGCTGAGTAGACAGTGACAAGGAAAAGAGTGAGAACACTCACAGTACCACCTCATTCCAGATGCTTCTAAATGCACCATTATTTCATTTTAAACCTCCGGGCAACTCCAACAGTAGCTATCATTAAGCTCGTATTTTACCAAAGACACAGAACAAAGAAATGCCAATATAGGATTCAGGTACAGGCCCGCCTGCGGGCATCCCACCGGCCCCCCAAAAACCCCAGCCTTCGGACATTCACCCTGAGGCACGGCCGGCCCTCCTCCCGAGTCTGAGCTCTGTGGGGGAAAACTGCCTTTTACTGACTTATATCTACCACAGAACACATCTCTCACCAGATGTACTAGAAAGTTTCATTTTATCAAGTTTCACTTTATTTTTGGAAGGTTTTTAAAATAAAGTGAATCTGTAATTAAGAGGCTGGCCCACAACAATATATAGCAGTTGACCCCAAGAGGATGGTTCAGGCAACTGAAGGGTAGGTGGGCAGACACTTCCTGTGACTCCTGCCCACTTTGGGTTAATGTGCCTGTGGCCTATCTGTGGCAATGCTGTGGGACATTTCACAGGCCATAAAGTCCAGTGGCCAGGATGAGGACTTCAAGCTTCCCAGCCTCCCCAGGCTCATTCCAGGGAGAGTCTTGCTGAGGGAGAGACTCCTGGGACCTTCCACCTGTGGGACAGGAGAGTGACACAGTATGGTTAACAAGTCAGCCTGCCTTGCTCCTGTCCTCAGAGGATCTGAAGCTGTGACCTGGTAACATCTCAGGAAATTCTGGTGACCTAAGATTGGTCCAAATGAAGCTGTCCTCAAGTGAGTCCCTGAGGTGGAGGGGCAAGTCCTAGATGTAGCCACACATGAAGGGGTCTGTGGGCAGGGGTTCTGAGGAGAGGATGGGGGTGAGGAAAACATCTTCTTTCTCATAAGACCACTGTCATAAGAAGATATCACATTGCCTAGCCCACTCAAGAGAAAGTCCTAGAAAAAACAAACTTAGTGTCCACACACCATCTCATACCCATTAGGATGGCTGCTATCCCAAAACAAACCCAAACAGAAATTACAAGTGCTGACAAGGATGTAGAGAAATTAGAACCCTTATGCACTGTTGGTAGGATTATAAAAGCTTCTGTGGAAAACAATATAGCAGTTCCTCAAAAAATTGAAAATAGAATGACCACACAACCCAGCCATCCACTTCTGGGTACATGCTCAAAAGAGCTGAAAGCAGGTCTCAAAGCAATATTTGCACACCCATGTTTATAGCTGCACTATTCACAATAACTAAATTGTGAAGGCAACCCGAGTGTCTATGGATGGATGAATGATAAACAAAATCGGTACGTGCTCATAATGGAATACCATTCGGCCTTAAAAAGGAAGGAAAATCTGACACGTGCTGCAACATGGATGAATCTTAAGGACATGACGCTCAGTGAAAGAGAGTTGTCAGATTCATAGAGACAGAGAGTCAAATGGCAGTTGCCATTTGTGGGGAGAAGGCAATGGGGAGTTAGTGCTTAATGGGGGCAGTTTCAGTTTCACAAGGGCGGAACTTAGGAGATGGGTGGTGATGATGGTTACACAACATGAATGTGTTAAATACCACGGAACTATATACTTAACAATGGTTAAGGTGGCAGGGTGCCTGGGTGGTTCAGTCAGTTAAGCATCGACTTCGGCTCAGGTCATGATCTCGCGGTTCGTGAGTTCAAGCCCCATGTCAGGCTCTGTGCTGACAGCTCAGAGCCTGGGGCCTGCTTTGGATTCTGTGTCTCCTCTCTCTCTGCCCCTCCTTTGCTCACATTCTCTCTCTCTCTCTCTCTCTCTTAAAAATAGATGAACATTTAAAAAAATTTTTTTTAAATGGTTAAGATGGCAATTTTTTTTTATTCTCAAGTTAGTTAACATACAGTGCAGTCTTGGCTTCAGGGGTAGAAGCCAGTGATTCATCTCTTAGATATGACACCCAGGGCTCATCCCAACAAGTACCCTCCGTAATGCCAAGATGGCAATTTTTATGTTATATGTATTTTAGTGCAATTTTTTTAAGTGTCCACATATATTAAAATTAGAAGTGCCCACCCAGTCCTTACTGACCAGATTGCACTTCTTGTTTTGCTGGGATGTGTCTCCTCTTCAGCTTCATATCAAGCTGATGCCAGTTTTATTACCGGTAGGGTGCGATTCAGACCGACTTTCCTCCAGAGAATCTAGGATGGACGCAAGAAGCTGGCAACTTGTCAGTACCAAAGAACAGGAAACTAAGTCACCGACGGTTCAGAAGGTGTTGGCTCTGCCCCTCAGCTAGGCCCCGCAGGACTCTGGGAGGGGGCACCCCTGCCCTCTGGGAGGGGCCTGGGGTCTCTCCTTCTGAAACTGGCCATTTTGGGAAAAGAGGAAAGGGCAGACTAGACCAAGGACCAGGTGACAGTCCACAAAATGTGTTATCATTGTCCTTCCAGGTTCTAAATGTTTCTTTCTATGACTCACAAAGGTTAACCGGGAGGCTCGTGAATTAAAAACCCGCAGGGTTTTCCTTTTATAGACTGTCCTCAGGAGACCTCTCACTGAGTGTTCCCTCTGTCCTCATCCCCAACTGGCAGCTGCACTTAGCATGTGTGTTTACAGAAATACCAGTAGTTATTGCATGTTCCTCTCCATGTGATTAAGCATTGCCATAAAGCCCAGGCTGGATTAGAAATAGATCTTTTCCTTCTGAGGAAGGCTGAAAAGAGCATAGCTGGCGGCGGTGGCGGCAGTGTGCATCTTGCGCCACCCACTGGCCACTGTTGGGATCGCAAGGCAAAAGCCGAAGGCCTGGTCAGGGCTTTGGCACCTGCCAATGAACCGACCAGAAACACTGCCCCACCCACCCTGCAGGGTGGAGGGTGACTGGGAAATCCCACCAATCAACTGCCCCACACTGGAACCTATCTCCAGACTTGTGCTCCCTACTTTGGTAGCTCCAATCACCTGATCTATTATAGAAGGAAACAGTCCGTTGAGTCTCTTGCTCCCAGGAGAGGGCACTTCAGGACAAGACAAGGGGAACTTCTATCGTGGAATTATTATACACGTGTTCAGACTTGAAGATGAGGGACTACACCTCACTATGGCTTGCAACTTTGTAGTATTTGCCAGGTAGCGTTTGACAGAATGTTTTGATCCTTTGATCCTCATAACAGCTGTATGAGATACATTCTATTATTCTTATTTTAGAGGTGAGGAAACCAAGAGGTTCAATCGCTGGATTAAACAGCTTCCTAACACACAGAGGGAAAGGTCAGGGTACCTGTTGGGAAGAGGAACTATAACATAACGGTTCTTTTTTTTTTTTTTTTTTCTTTGTCTGTCTTCCAAAGCCAACACACCAATATACAGACATCCAAGTACTGCGTTAACAGTGTGGAAGATCCTGTTTGAAAGTTCCACAGGCAAATGAACATCCCCAGTTTGGCAGCCACTGCTTCATTTCTTGGTTCATTTCAACAAATATGAATTGACCACCTTCTGGGGCCCAGACTGAGCAGCTGGTGGAAACTACTTCATCACCTACCTTACGGTAGGGGCACTCTGGATGCCAGAAAACTAATTTTAACTAGTGGAGACCTGCCATCACTGGAGATATTCACATTCTGAAGCCCATTCACAAAGCGTCTGGAGCCATTATGAGGCCACATACGTAAAATCTCCGAGAGTGACCACTTCAAACAGGATGACATCCATGGAAGTGTGTGGCCTAATGTGTTCATTAAAAAAATAATAATAATAGTGTCCTGTTTAGAGTCACACATGACATTTTAGGAAAAGAACTCATTGTCAGGACAACCTTCCTAGAAACAGCAGGAGATCCAGCCCTTTAGAAACAGGATTCTAGAAACTGTCTCCCCACCAACCCTAAACCCCACTCTGCTCCCTCCTTCCTATATGGTCCCAGATAACCATCCTGCAACATGCCTAGTCTGTCCTGAAAAGAAAGAAGGAAAATGCAGTATGATCCCACTGCTAACCACTGGCATTTTTAAGAGTATGTCTTACTCTAAAGAAGGAAGGAAGCCTCCAGTTTAATATGAGGTAGAGTGACAATGCCTCCATGTCTTGTAATCCACCTGACTGAGGAAGGGAAGCCTGCTGTACAGTCGCCCTGCAAAAAGAGCCCAGATGACATCAGCAAACAGAACCCAACTTTTAAGAGAAAATCCAGATTACTTGTTTGGGAGCTCCTTACACTCAGTTTTTTAATATCAATTACAAAAAACAAAAACAAGTATTTTTAAACCCTCATCTATACTTCTCTGTGGTTTTAATTTTTTTTTTTTTTTTATCTATTTATTTGGAGAGAGACAGAGACAGCATGACCAGGGGAGGGGGAGAGAGAGAGAATCCCAAGCAGGCTCCGTGATACCAGCACAGAGCCCAGTGTGGGGCTTGAACCCACAAAAGCATGAGATCATGACCTGAGCCAAAACCAAGAGTCAGACACTTAACTGACTGAGCTACACAGGCACCCCCTCTCTGTGGTTTTAGAAAGGACTATTCCTAACAGAGATGACCACACTCTGAAGAAACTGAGCAGGGAATTTTTTTGGCTGGCTTCATATAGTGAAGTCGCCTGAGAATTCAGTCACTCATTTACTAGGCACCTACTATGTGCCAGTAATTGTTCTAGGCAATTAGGATACTTCAATGAACAAAAGAGATAAAGACGCTTGCCATTGAGGAGGTTATATTCTAAGAGAGGGAGACAGATCATAAGCTCTAATCAGAAGTTATATCGCATATAGTAAAAGCTGGTACGTGCCACGGAGAAGGAAAGAACAGAGTAAGGACAATCAGGAGAGGAGGGCCAGTCAAGATGGAGGGAGTTATAATTAAATTTCACATAGAGCGGTCAGGGTCGGCCGTTGAGGAAGTGACGTTTGAGCAGAGACTAGGCTTATTTAATGTTGGACCAGGCACTATGCAGACGAAGCATGAGAACAGACGAGTCTGGGAGCAGCCAGAAGATTCCAACAATGCGATTTGCTGAGGAGCCACCAACAGGGTTAGGCACAAAATTTAGGAAGAGCGACCGGAAAGCTCTAAGATTGGAGACTTTGCAACAGACCTGATGGTGATGAAATAGGGAACCTGCCCAGAAAGTCCCTAAGGGTCGGGCCTTTGAGTGGCCTTAACCAAAGCTGCAACACGCCGCTCATGACCCAGTGACACACTGCGGGTGGCGTCAACACTCACCCCTGTATCCTTTGCGACAATGGAGGAAAACACATTTGGTGTTAGAAAAATCAGAAAAAAACGTTGCTGCTCACCAGTAAAATCTTTTCCGCAAAGAGACTCCACATGTGCAGCACCATGTCTGGAAGCTCTCCAGGCAATAATCTGGGGCCATCACAGGCCTCACTTCATCTGTTTCCCTTCTCTCAGAGACCACTCATCTGCACTGCCTCACATCCGATGTCTTGAAGTCTGACTTGGTTTTTTCTATTTAGTTATCTCAGGGGGGAGGGTAAATTCTGTCCCTATTTACTTCACTTATGTGAAAGCACAAGCGCGGAGAGCAGTGACTCTTGAAGTTTGAGAACTGGATTAGAACTGTAGACCCTCTGGTTGTCAACCACTGAGGGGACACTCCCCAGTCAGGAGAGCTCTCGAGCTCCCCAGCACATGGTTATTCTTTATGTGTGTCATAGATCGATGGTGGGCCCGTCCGTTCCTTCCTGCCCCTGTCGTTACACATCCACGTCCTTGTCATGGCCTCATGGTGGGTGGAGTATATTTCCCCATGCTGGAAATATGGAGCTGGGCTCTGACTTGCAGCCCGACAAAAGCTGGGGTTTGCCATGTGCTCCCCAGCTGGTCTTGAACAATCACAGCAGCCAGAACACCCATCTCCCTGGACTCTGCAGAGTGAGTTTCTCCACTCAGCCCTGAGGGGTGTTTCCTGCAGAAGGTTGTGAGGACTGTCAGCTGGACGAACGGGGGAAATGTCGTTCAGAGCAAGTCTGGGTTAAGATACTGAGTGTGGCTTGGTCTCAAATGCACTGCACTAAGTAGAAGAATTAAAAATAATTTGGTACTTGTCTGAAAGCTCTGGTCACTAGTAGGATTCAACTTGTCTCCCCTAACAAGATAATCTCGCTAAAGCAAAAATAAGGTGTCCCTCACCGGGAGGATGGGCAGCCTTGATGTAAAGACTCTGTTAAGAGGATGAAAAGACAAACTACAGACTGGTAGAAAACATAGTAAAACCTTGGATTGCGAGTAACTCGTTCTGCAAGTGTTCCTTAAGACAAGCAAACATTTCTAGTAAATTTTAATTTGATAAACGAGAGTGATGTCTTGCAATATGAATAGTACGTGACAGCGAATGTCACATGATCACAACTGAGCCAAAGTTTCTTTTCTCTCTCTCTCTCTCTCTCTCTCTCTCTCTCTTTCTCTGCAGGATTGCGGGTGATCATCTCCCATGCTCAGATGCTCTGTCTCAGGCCACAGTGTTCGGCAGAAATCAGTGATTTTTCAGAACGTTGGAAGGTGCCCACAGCTGGCACTAGTGTATTTTTTGTCACTCCAAAGCACCTATGGACAGGCCTTTGCTTTTCCATACAAGAGTGAACTTAGCAATGCTCTGCTTCATTCTAGGCCATTAGATAGGTTCCTTGTTAAAGTTGCACAAAAAGAAAAAGATTCCATTGAGTCAATAGATAGTAATGATTCTGTTAGTGATAGTGAAAGTCGTCCAACACAATAACCCTCCTCTCTCTTGTCTCCCAGCCACGAAAGTTTTCAAAGGTTTTCAAAGGTGAGTGCAGGTTAATTTATTTTTCTTTATATTTTGTACTTTCTTTCTTATTTTGTATTATATTACAGTATGTAATCATTTTTATATGAATATTTTTGGGTGCTAGAACGAATCATCTGAGTTTCCATTATTTCTTATGGGGAAATTCACTTTGATATGCAAGTGCTTTGGATTACAAGTATGTTTCCAGAATGAATCATGCTCACAAACCAAGGTTTTACTATATTTGCAAACCATGGATCTTACAAAGGACTTGTATCCAGAATACATAAAAAGCTCTCAAAATGCAATAGTAAAGAAGGAAACAATTCAATTTCACCAGAGGATATACAGATGGCAAATACATGCGAAAAAGATGTTCAAAATGATGCGTGACTATGTGAATTACTTTTATTATGGATGAGGAACTAATCAGCTTTCAAGTTTGTGCTTTCTCAGTTTTTAATATGTGGATGCATTGCTTTCATTGGGAATCATTAATCGATTTGATTAAACACAAGATGAGTTTCAAAGCAGAGAGAATGTTGGGATAAGAGGAGGTTGAGTCCAGTCCTCTGGCTTGGATACTAACTCCCCTCCCCTTGAGGCCCATCGCCTTTTCCTCGAGCACCTTTTATAGACCAAAGAGCAGCTCCTAGTGGAATGGTGTGATGTCATCAGTGACTTGGGGCAAGGGCTCTGGAATCTTAGAAGCCATTTGATCTCAAACACCTGGCTACAGTCAGTGTTCTCACACTGTTCTGAGGCTGTGCTCTGAGTAAGTGTGAGGGGCCTAGATCCTGAGAGAGCCAGGACGTGTGTTCTGGGTGAGTGTTGCTCATTCCTGTACTAGACTGGTGTGTAAGACCATCCAGCTTGGCCCTCATGGAAAGGTAACTGAGACTCAACTATCACTGCCCCTGGCCATTCTTCCCTTGAGCACTGGTCAGACCACAAGTTCTAATCCCAAATCCAAAGTGCTCTAGCCACAGTCAAGGAACACATCCTAGACAAGTTAAGTCACCATTTTCTCATCTGTAAATCAGGTAAGCTATACATCTCACCTTACAGATCATTATAAGGATTGAATGAGGTCATTCTCTATGTATTATTGATCAATACTGGAAGTTCAACAAGCAATCAATAACTGTTAGCTATTTTTACCATTCTAATAATTATCAGGTTTCACAAGGAGCAGGTTAAGCAAACAGAAATGGCCAGTCAGAATCAGGTTGATCCCTTCCCTCTTTTTGTATGCAGAGAAGACAGGACCCCTCTGGGCCCCACATCGGCTGCCTCAGAGACTGCTCCAAGCCAACAGGACGCAGCAAAGAAGAGTCAGAAGAAAAGGGTGTGCATGGAAGGGAAGGCAGGTGTGCGTGGTCATCTGGCCTCTAACCCTGGTTTCAGAATGAATGAAACTGATAGAAGACCATAGCTCCTCTCTCCTTCCTCCTCTCTACTCTCATGTGTTTGGATCTGCATGGGCAGGAGAAAGGGTGTTCAGGGTGAGACAGGGAGGTCACTATCATGTTCACTTTTATACCTATTAAAGACAGCTAGGACTAGAGAACTTCCCCCAGGCAGAATGATCCATGGAAAGAGGCACAGGAGAGTAGATTTTGCCTGGCAAAGAAAGGGAAATAATAGCTCAATTCCTACCCTCCTTTATAGACAAGGGCAAAGGGGTGATGGTCATTCTCTTATCCCTTCAGATGTCACATGCAAAATTCTCAAGGTGAGTGGGCAAGGAAGGGCCTCGCATTTCCCGGGTGGGCCCCCTATGATGACACAGGGTCCTTCCTTTCTCTCTGCAGCTCCACAGAATAGGAGCCCTCTGGCCTCCAGTTCTGCATCTTCAGAGGTTGTCCCTGAGCAGAGAGCCAGGACAATGAGAGGCCAGAAGAAGAGGAGATGGACGGATGTGAAGGCAGGTATGTGTCCCTAGGCATCCCTCAGCTTCCCTGCACCAAGCATCAACTAATGCCGAGTAAATCACTTGTTATCTTATCTTCACAAGGCTGGGTCCAGTCTTCAGAGTGAGCTGCAATGAAAGGACCCCACTTCTCAGGTGGGTCACATCCACACACTCCGAATGACCGAGTCTGTTGTTCCCGCAGGGACCCAGGAGAGAAGTGCCCCGGCCTCCAATTCCACCACCTCTGAAGCTCTCTCTGAGCTGAAGTCCTGGAAGAAGAGGGGGCAGAAGAACATATGGACTGTCAATCATGTTGAGGGGACAAAACTCAGGATGAACAAGAGGAGAAGACCCAGTTACCGTCCTGAAGACCAAGAAGCATTCTACCGACTTCTGGGTGTGTGCTCTGGGCTGACGGAGCGTTCAGGGCCCTGCTGAGCTGAAAATCATGTGGGAGGCAGTGGCTCTGGGATCGTGCTCAAACCTCCCCCAGGTGCTAAGCTCTAAGGTGTCCAGGTGGTGTGGACACAGAGCGACCCTGCTTCTTCTGTGGAGTTGGCAGTTTCTTCCTCTCTGAGACAAGTTCTTGGAGGGAGAGGATGAAGGGTCACACTAGGGAGTCCTCAACTGTCAAGACATTTCACAACCAACCAAGGGGTCCCTCCTCTACCCACTGAGATAGAGTCATGTATTCCCTGCAAGTAAGATTTTAGAGATTAGTGATGAAAAGGCAACCTAGATCTTGCTGCCTTGGTGTTCAAGGTCGGGGAGACAAAAAACAACCTCATACAGAAATAGGCTGCTCTCAGCCAATGACAAACGCGAAGACATAAATTTTTTCAAAGGCAATGATGCCTGGAGATGGGGCCTGAGCAAGGATAGGGGAGCTTTATGAAATGGAGTACTCAGGGAAGGTCTGTCTGAGAAGGTGGCATCAGGACCAGAGGCAGGACTGAGTGTCACATATTTAGGGACAACACTGAGATCACATTGTCCAATACAGCATTCATTAGCCACATGGAGCTATTTAAATGTCATTTTAAGTGAATTCAATAAGCTTTTAAAATTCAGTTTCTCGATCTCATGAGCCACATTTCAAGAGTGTGGTAGCCACCCATGCCTAATGGCTGCCATATTGAACAATACAGATATAGAACATTGTCATCATCACAGAACATTCTACTGAAGAGATCCAGACTGACTGGAGAGGGGTCAAGGAGCACGAAATGATCCATGACTCCTCCATCCCCACTGTGCAAATATCATTGTCCCAGGCAAGGAATGGGGGATACACAGCACTGGACATTCTCAGGTCTTCACTGGAAAATGGGGCCTCCAGGGGACACCTCTAATCCCCAACAAGCCTTCTGGGAGCAGGGGAAGCCATATCATTATCTTTGGGAAGCAGGCAGATCCAGGAGAGAAGGGGCAGGTGCCTAGTGCCTCGGGTTGGAGGGTGGGGAGGCTGCAAACTCACCACCACAGGCTCAGGGTGCTCAGTTAATCAGGTGGGGCAGGGAAACTCTGGACAGTCACAGCATGATAAAGTGACAAGGATGTGGTGTCACAGAGACCCATGGCCACATGCAAGCTTCTGGCTTGAGGCAAATTTGTTAAGCTTTGAGAGCCGGGTCACATCTCTGTGATTAAAAAAAAAAAAAAAAAAAAAAATGTGCCCCCTGCCATCACATGGAAGATTAAATTATAATAGCAAACTCCATGCCCCACATTTGAAACTCACAATACAGGTGCCAGTGGAAGGAATAGCAGCTATTACTAATGTTAAGGCTCATAAGCCTCCTGGAAGAAAGGAGGCTGCCTCCACTTCCATGAGACAAAGGAACCTGGAGAGGCTCCGGTTTTCCTCCTTCCCTCTGGGATGTCCCACAGCCCTTCACTCACATCTCCCAGAAGGGTTGCCCCAAGGCCCTCATCACTTTCCCTTCCTTTGCAGAGGATCCTGTTATCCAGAGCTTCTTGGAAGCTGACATTTTCCTCAAAGTGTCTGATAAGGTATCTGCTGCATAATGATGAGGGACCGAGGGGTCTACAGAGTCCCCACCCCATGAGGGCAAGAACAGAGAGCCAGATTTCTGCCCAGGCAGGAGAAGGCCTAGAGAGATCTGCTCTCAGTGCCAGAGAAGGAAAGGACACACTGCCCGTGGCCTGCCCTGCCCACTGGAATCTTCTGCTGGCCTTCCCGTCGGCTCCCCTCCACATGCCAAAGGGACTCAGCACAGCCTCCCTCCTCCACCTCTGCTGAGGGTTTCCCACTATGGCCGTTGGATGGGGCAGGACCCATGGCCTGTGCAGGACACTCTCACCCTTCTATTCACCCCTCACCTGCCTTCTACTCCACACAGTACCTGCTTTCCATGGTGGTGGAATATTTTGGCCGTGTCGGGCTGCCTGGACACCTCTACAACAGGATCCACTTCTTCCTGGCCCTGTGAGTGCCTCCCTGGGGGCCTGTTCTCAGTTCTGCCCAAACCCCCCATTCCCACAGCCTCACCAGCCCACCTGGGTGCGTGGCCATGCTATGAGCCAGAGAGTCCCCACTGGTAGTCCCTCTTGGCCGCAGACCAGACAAAAGGTCTTCAGGGGTCAGACATTCTTGGGGGAGAGGAAGGCAATGAGCAAGGTCCTGTGATAAAGAAGAGTCAGGAAACACCACTGGCTGCTCAGAGACTGCGTGACCCAAGAGAGGAGGCCACAGGGAAATGGCAGACAGCCAGAACCTTGACTCGGGCCAGGCACAGCATGGGTCCTGTAGGCTTAGTGTTGAGGATAGTCCTGCTGTCCCTCTGGACCCAGGCGCCCTGCAGAGAGGGCTTCCCGGACCCTCCCTCCTGGATAGACCAACCCAGGCACCGGGTCCTCCGGTGTGGCCTCCGCAGACTCTCCCCACTGTGCTGCCTGAGGCTGGCTGTGGGCACTGGGGCCTGCCAAGCTTCCCTGCTTTTCCCATGGCAGCTACATTGCCTCCGACATGGAGGAGGACAACCCCACATCCAAACGGAGCATCTTCCAGTTCCTGCTGGGCAGGGAGCACTGGCCGGAACTCTACAAGGAGTTCCTGAAGCTGAAGGTGGAGTTCTTCCATGCAATGGGGCACCGAGCCTGGGTCACCCCGGAGTTGTGTGAGGAGGTCTGTGGGGGGACGAGGGCCAGGAGGCACAGCCCAGAGGCAGTGGGGCTGGGTCCTTTCTCCAAGTGCTTACGTTGCTGTTTCCCTTTCAGATCCAGGCCCAGAACCCACATCACTGGGTCTGGAGTCGGGCACGCCAGTGCGCCCCCTAGGTCCCCAGGGAACAGAACGGGGGCTGCAGGTGGTCCCGGTGAGTGCCCCGGGGCTCTGCAGGGTTGGACAACCCCACCCTCCATGCCCTTGCGGTCACCTCCTAGGCTGGCATGAAGAGGAAGCAGTATAGCATCCCTTAATGCATATTAGCATAGTAAGGGCTCTGAGAACTCCTGTGGTAAAGTAAGTAATTACCTGTGCTTATATTAAAATTCTCCAAATGATTTTCATTATGGAATCATGTAAGCAACACAAGATCCAAATTTGCATATCAAAAAATTTTTTTGGAAAGCTCCTGGAAATGCTGATCTAAGTAATGAAAACTTCTGCAGGGTTTTCGACCTGAGTTGCCAATTTTTAAACATAAATAAATGGAAGACACTGAAGTCATCCTTTCTGGAAAAGGGGCTGTTACCCTGGTGGCTCTTGGGAGGAAAGACAGATTATTTCCAGCATGTGATCAAAAGTGGTATTTGTTTTGCTCCCACATGAAGCAAGCCTAGTAGCTGGGTCCCTGAAGGATATGTCAGGGTCTCACCATGTCATGGACAGAAGGAGTTCCCAGGGCTCCTGGTCTCTGCAGAAATAAAATTGCTGGGGGGGGGGGGGGGGGGGGAGAGGAGGGGGGGGAACAAGCCCACAGAACTGTGAGGAAGTACACCATAGATGACACATTTATAGAAAACAATCACTTGACTAGCATCCACTCTTTAGAATATGTTTTCTTTAGTTTAAATTTAGTTTTTATATTTGGGTTTACTTGAAGTCAGGGGAGATCTTCGGTGAAATGCATCAGGAATCCTTTGCCTGGGGACATGGCTATACTAGAATAATCTTGTGAACTGAGCTCCCCCCTCCCCTCTTTGCAGGATGTGATGGAGCCTATTCTCATCCTACGAGAAAGAAGGTCAAGTGTGCTTTGTGATAAACCAAGTTTAGGATAAAGTTTAATTCATCCACAGGCTTTTTCCTTGAGGACAAACAACTATTATATATGTCAGAACCTCAATATGCCAAAGAATGACTGCCACAATAAAAAGGAGACAAATAATGTGTACTGGGGCTGCTCTTGGGTCTGGTCACTTGTAAGAGCAATGAGGGTGGCAGTTGATTTTGCCTGAGCCCCTTTCCAACATGCACCTTGTGGTGAGCTGATGAGAACTTCCTCACTCGAGAGTTTGCCTCTTCCACTCCGATCTCGCTTTCTTTTCTTGTAGCTCCCGCCCAACCCCTGCCTCCCCCTGCCCCGACACCAAGCTGCTGCCTCCTTCGCAGCCTCTGGGAGCTACACAGGGATAGCATCGGGCCTCCAGCTTTCGCAGGAAAGAGGGTGCAGGGAGAGCCAGGACCACCGCAGCCTGAATAGCACGGTGACCCTCCAACCTTCCAGTGGGTGTCAGCCAGCAAAGGCCCTGACCCCTGGATAACCTGGAAGGGTACAGTAGTAACATGGAGGGGAGACCAAAAGAGTCAACATGCCAGAGAAGGAGCCTCTACAGAGACTGAGGCCAGGCAGAGGGAGAGGGACAGAAAGTCCGGGAAGAGACCTGGACCACTGAGGAGGAAGTGAAGGAAGAGGCCAAAGAAACCACTAGAAGATGGTGAGGAAAAGAGGAGGAGACAGGAAGGGGAGAAACACATTGGGAGAGAGGATGCAGAGAGGCCGTTGTAGACAATCAGCATCTTGGGGACAGTTGTCCTTGGAGCCCTTCCTGACAATCTGCTAGAAAACAGCTTTACCCAATGAAGAGACGGTAGGGAACTCCAGAGAGCAGACCAGCAGAGGCACGGAGGGCATTGATGTGTGGATCTAAGGCTGAAACAAGAGTGGGAGTAAGAGGGGGGAGTCCTATGCCATCATACACTCTGACATTATAGAAATAACCCAAATTTCAAAGTGAGATAAGGGAGAGAAGGGAGTGGGCTCATGAACAGCTGCCTGGGGGAGAGGTGGGGAGGTCCCAGGGTGCCATTGAGGCCAGAAACAAGGCAGTGGAAGCCGAGGTAAAAAAAAAAAAAGAGGGAGTCCTATGAAGATATTAGAGTTAAATGTATTCACAAAACAGAAGCCATCCTGAATGCCACATTAATGAATATGACAAATTTTAAGAGAGCAAACAAAACAGATCAAATAATGATACATGATAAATAGAAGAAATACAGTAGAAATATAAAAAATGAGGCTCAACTGAGATCAAATTATTTGTATTAATAAATCTGAATTAATAAACCTGAAGAAAAAGATTTTCAGATTGATTCGCAAAGCAAAACCCAGCTCTCTGACATTATCCTTAAATCATTCAGAGGTGCTAACAATAAGGTGAGGGGCAGGGGTATACCATGCAAACGCCCTCAAATGAGGGTAGGGATTGTGATCTTGATACCACGGAAGGAACACTCAGGTGCAAAACCCTTCAGACACTAAGAAGGATACTTGGGATGGGGATGAGGGGCAGGAACTGGGGGTCGGTGCCCAGCATTACAGGCACTCCACAGGCCTTGGGTGGTCCACTGCAGCTCGATTTGCTCAGTGATGTTCACAGATTTTACAGTCCTCTCGATGGGTGGGTGGGTAGGTAGGTAGGTAGGTAGGTAGGTAGGTAGATAAACAGACACATATATTGATACATATGTATAGCTACTTTAGATAGGAAATCTAATTATTAGATAGTAATTACAATTACCAAAAACCATCTACCTCTTTACTGTCTTTTTCCCATGGAAATGACTGATTTTGCCACGAAATTTCTGATAACTACAAGGTTCCCAGGAACTTCACAGTCAAGCCATAAGAAGCTAACTCCTTTCAGGAAGTAATATGGTGGCTGTTCAACCCTCTCTACCCCACGAGCACTTAGCATTTTCTTCTTGCTGAGAAAAGAAGCATTTGCGGGGTGCCTGGGTGGCTCAGTCAGTTAAGCATCCGATTTCGGCTCAGGTCATGATCTCATGGTTTGTGAGTTCGAGCCCTGCGTCAGGATCTGTGCTGACAGCTCAGAGCCTGGAGCCTGTTTCAGATTCTGTGTCTCCCTCTCTCTCTGACCCTCCCCCGTTCATGCTCTGTCTCTCTCTGTCTCAAAAGTAAATAAACGTTAAAAAAATTTTTTTTAAATAAAAAAATAAATAAAAATAAAAAAGAAAAGAAGCATTTGCTAAGAAAAGCATTTTCTTCTTTCTTCTTGAGTCCTCTGGAACTATCCGGTCACAAATAATCACAGTACTTACTGTCTGTGACACCCAGTCCTTGCAGCTCCAGAAGGCCAAGGTAGAAATAGTTGGGCTAAGAGGTGGTTTCTCTCCTGACTCATGCATCTAAGTGACTCAGTCCCAGGAAGTTTGGCGCAAAACTTGGTCAATGCAAATCATCTCAGTTACTCAGCTGAAAGACCATACATTCTTCCGTTAATCCCCTCAGTGTGTTAGGGAGAAACTCAAGGCCCCTCGGGGGGGGGGGGGGGGGGGGGGGGGCGGGGGCGGTCACTGACACTGTGACCCAAAATGGGTACCATCCAGATGAGTTGGTGCATGGATCATAGGATTGCCACGAAATCTTGGGGTTTCAGAGCACACCTGAGGGTTTGGTAATGGAAAAGGAAAGTGAACACCACTGGGAGATAGCCAAGGGGCTGGAAATTCCATAAGCAAAACCAGGGGAGACCAAGTGGTAGTGAGTGGTTTTTATGGGACTCAGGGATGGGGCTGAGTTCACACCTAGGTCACTGTGTCCCACATAGCAGCACAGGGTTTGCTCAGGAACTAAGAAGAAAAGGTGTTGATAAAGGGAAGCAGACAGAGGGTTTGGGGAGCAGAGGACTGAGAAGCCCCTGCAAAACTCCAGAAACTCAGGGGTGGGGGCCCCTGTCACAGATGTCACCATCTGCCCTCATGTCTGCCTGTGACAAGTGCAGAAGACTAAGGGCTTTGCCGCCTCTTCCTCCTCTTCAGGCCTCACGTGGGCATCCTGGCTCCTCACAGTGGCACCCGCTTACCTGGCCCCACGTGGAAACAGCTGGAGGCTGAGCAAAGAGGAGGTGGTGAGATGCTGAACTGACATCAGTCCACACAGAGGGCACAGTAAGATGACCCACAAATTGGAACAGAGAGGGAGTTTGGAGCAAGATGACACAAGACAGCACCCATGCCCCCCTGCCCTCTGGGGATCTGCAGAAATTTCAAGTGGGGGTTGGTGCTCATCTCCTCTAGATCTTACCGCACAGGGAGTCTGCAGCTAGAGAGGCTAATTACAATGGGTTTGCTAATGATTCTTCCATTGTTGAAGAGTTGTGGACACTTACCCACATTTCCAGTTGATGAGACTATCTTCTTGGTCTCTGGAATGGCACACAGTGAACAAAATATTCTTGCTTAAATGAAAAATAGGGACAAATGTGAACGCAAGACAAATGAAAAACCACGAGTAACCCTAACTAGATTCCAAACGCCTATGATGTCTCCCCAGTGATGGGATCCCCCAGATCATGATCTAGCATGTCTAGGTTCTGGAAGCCCATGGACTACAGCCCCACAACGCAGCATACCTGAATGTAAGACTAGAGATGGATCCATTAACTACAGAGACAAGGCAACAGATTTCACACCTCAGTATTGGAGTAAACGCAGGAGGAAATTATGAACGTGCAGTTATTTATAGGCATTCACTGATTTTATTGAACTGAATATAAATTGTTTCTAAATTTCCCATTTCATATTATAATGTGCCACAGAATAGGAAGAAATATTTTCAGCTGAAAGAGAAATTTCAAATTTAAGTGGTTGTTACATGAGCAAGAAAGCAACACGTAGACTAACTCAATCTAATTCCAAGAAATTACAAAGGCCTCTGTTCTTTGAAAGATGCAGAGAGAAAAGAAGGGTCCACAAACTGCCTGGTGCAATGTCCTTCTAACTCATGTTTAGTCTGCCTCTTTCTCAGCATCTACTAGGCTACGAAAAAAGGCAGTAATGAACCCGGTTCAGGGGTTAGAAGCAGTGTGATCTGAAAGCCCAGGCTTGTTAGGGTTGTGATGGGGAGCAGTGCAGCCTTGGGCCAGCCACCTCCCTCCCTGAGCCTCAGGGGTCTCAGCTCTAGAAAGAGGGGCAGGACCAGAGGCCACCCGAGAGATCTTCCAATGTTGACATTTTATGTAACTGCCTATAGATTGAAGGTCCTGCCCTCTGAACAACCCCTACTCCCCATCCCAGCAGCCCTTTCATTCAAGGACATAAGAGGGAGCAAAGCAAGAGGATGGCAAACAGGCAAGTCCGACCTTACCCACAGGCAAGAATTAACAATACGGTTTTAGGGGCTTTTCTTTCACTTTAGCAAAAAAGACTTTCCCACAGCTTGTGACTAATGAGAAGCGAGCAATGTATTTCTGAGTGGGGGAAACCTGGCTGGCCCTTGGAAGCAGGAAAAGACAGTCACCTGGGAAGTTCTGTAAACCACATGGGTATCTACAGGGTGCTGCTAAGTGCTAACAGAGGCCTCTAGCCTGGGTAAACCCTTTTAGTAGCCGCCCCTCCAACTTCCCCTCTGCTTCCTTTCACTGCTGGTTGAAAACTGCAGATAGCTCGGGATACAGAGGTGACCTAATCCTGTCCTGTCCTCCATAGCTCATTTGGAGAGAACTTCAATACAGCTAATTTTCTATAAAATGTGCTATGAAGACGGAGGAACCCAGAAGACAAGCTTCCAGCCCTGTATGCAGGAGGCAACAAAGTCTTCTGCATTGGATCTCAAGTTGACCCATGGCCTTCCAACTCCACCCAGCTCCCGGCATCCTCTCCTGACGTTGGCCTTCTCCTGTCCCTCAGATTGAGCTTTGACATGGCTTTTATCAGAATCAACACGTCCATTCCTCTGACAATTGCTGCCTTGGCGCCACACACTCTGGCTTCTATTCAGAATCCCAGCTTCCAAGCTCTGGCCTATCTGCCCAGCAGGCACACTGGCCTCCCACCAAGTGGGTCTGTACGCTGATTATCAAGCTGAGAGATGAGGCCAGCTTCTTCTGGCTTCCTCTGGGATGTCAGAAGATCCTGTGAGCCAGGATCCCTGTAAGCTATGAAGTCAGCTGGTTTCTGGACAAAGGGTGAGAAAGTGGCCTTACTCCAGTAAGATTAGGCTCTGGAGGGCTGAACCCAATGGACGCTCCTGCTAGGGCTGGCATCCATGCCTCAGAGCTGCCCACAAGTTCGTGCCTTCACTTCTTCACAAGACACTCAAGGGAGAAGCACAGATGTCAGCACCCATCAGGGAGATGATAATCGGTGTGTGTGCATGTGTGCGTGCACACATATCCGTAACTACTGTTTCTTTAATTATGTCTAATTATGGAAGCATTTATATTTGTGTGAATAGAAAAAAATGAATGTGGGGAATTATGAGTAAGTTAGGAACCATACTGTGACAGATATTAAGTAACTAGTACTCACCAGCATCTGGTTCTCGTCCCCTTCATGGACATCCAGAAGAGCAGTCACACGAGGCAGATGGATTTGACTACTTCCTACCAACAAGCCGTAATTGGAATTGACATGTGCCATTCCTGGGCCAAAACCCTTAGAAGCCCAATGCATTTCTCCAGCTCTTCCCTTGACTTAACTCGGAGGAGGCTGAAATATTCTGGATGGTGAGAGTTACTCTCCACATTTTTCGAGAACCCATATATACATAGAATTCATTTCTTAGATGATCCTAGCATGCCTGCTCAAGAGAAGACTGCCAAGAATACTCTCTCTGCTCCCTCCCACCTATTAGTCCCGAACTATCAAGACAATGCTGTTCCCAGGCGATCTACAATCTTTGATTCGGCTCTTTCTCTGAGAAAGCCCGGTTTTTGTTTTTGTTGACAACATTCTAATGTCTGTTCCCCTCACATAGGAGAATCCATAGTGTGCAAATAAATGCCTCTCAAGTAATTCTTCAATCAGAGAAAAGCATACAAATTATAAACAATTGAGAATAAAGGTGGCAACAGTCACTCAGATACTGAGTTCTTTAAGTGTTGATTCAAATGGAATTTCTGTAATCTACCATTTTAATTTTTTTGTCTTTTATCTTTAATTATAAGAAAAACCAGCTAAGGCTGGCTCACTTGGTGGAGCATGTGACTCTTGATCTAGGGGTCTGTGAGTTCGTACCCCACATGGAGCATAGAGGTTGCTTAAAAAAAATAAAATCTTTAAGAAAAGAAAAAACTAGCTAAATGTGAAGGGGAAGCACATTCCACCCTTCTAGTCAGTCATATCTCGTCTATATTGTACATGCAGGAGCAAGTCCTTGGGCAAGCGTTGCAGATGAAATATTGAGAGTCTATAGAGGGAATTAGATACGTGCTTCTAGATACGTGCCTTGTAAATGCAGAAGCAAATGCCACATGGGTTTTTGCCAAAATCTCAATGAAAACATTTCTATTGACTTTAAGCTTTACATTTAAAGCTGAAGAGCGGGGCGCCTGGGTGGCGCAGTCGGTTAAGCGTCCAACTTCAGCCAGGTCACGATCTCGCGGTCCGTGAGTTCGAGCCCCGCGTCGGGCTTTGGGCTGATGGCTCAGAGCCTGGAGCCTGTTTCCGATTCTGTGTCTCCCTCTCTCTCTGCCCCTCCCCCGTTCATGCTCTGTCTCTCTCTGTCCCAAAAATAAATAAATGTTGAAAAAAAAAATTAAAAAAAAAAAAAAAAAGCTGAAGAGCAAAATTCAGGATGTGGAAATGTGAAATCACTGAATGGATCTTGCCAGTGTGGTACTGATGGCCATTCAGGAAGCAGAGGGCACATGTCAGAATCCGGACAGCAGGGAGTTTTCTTCTTCCTGTATTGGAAACCTGAAGCTGGAGGCAGCTTTATGTGAATATCTTTCATCATTACTTAGTCCAGCAACTCTTGATACAGATGTACATTCTCCAAATGCTGGGTGGAAATGGACTTTTATTTCTAAATATAATTTCTGAAGGCCTCTCAATAGTGGGAATTTCATATTTTCTCTATTCAGAGCAGGCTTCGTGTTGGGAAGTTCTTCATTAGGGCAGAAATGTCCTCCTGTACAAGGTGACTGCTCATACTGTGAGGATGCCTGGCACTGTCACACCAAGTACAAACTAATTTTAGACAGGAAAACTGTGACATCTTAGGAGATGCTAAAAACCATTTCCTTGCTGCACAGAGTAAAACTTGTTGACAGAGCTTCTTTTAAAACCTTGCATTTTTGAGCACAGTCACAGCACCTGAATTGCCACAGGTGAAAGACTTGAAAAACTAATAGCCACTCTAGGGGCGCCTGGGTGGCTCAGTCGGTTAAGCGTCCGACTTCAGCTCAGGTCATGATCTCACAGTCTGTGAGTTTGAGCCCCATGTCAGACTCTGTGCTGACAGCTCAGAGCCTGGAGCCTGCTTCAGATTCCTTGTCTCCCTCTCTCTCTGCCCCTCCCCTGCTCATGCTCGGTCTCTCTCTGTCTCAAAAATAAATAAAAACATCAAAAAATTTTTTGAAAAAAAAAAACTAAACTAATAGCCACTCCAGCCCCCACTGCTCTTTTATTCTCTGAAACCCCAAACTAAAGTAAGCATCAAGAGTTAGGAAAACAAACCAAAAAACTTTATTTACAAAAGTAAACTTTAACTCACTTTTATATATCATATAATGTTAATGCCAACAGCAACAGAGCCTCTGGAACACTGAAAACACTTGGATATTAAAATACACTGAGGTTTGTGCAGCTCAATTCCCCCTAGTTATATTATAAAACTTATAAACATTTCATCAACTACGTTGTTTGGTCGTGTTTCTGTGCAGAAGTCACGTTTCAGGGTAGGTTTACCACCAGACGCAATCACATAACCATTGGCTGTGGATTTCCAAGAAGCAAAGGAGCCAATCTTAGCAAAGCTCGCACTGGCATTTTCAGATGTTGAAACTTGAAGAGGAGTTCAGCAAAGCTTGTGCTCCCTAAAGAAATGGAAAGGGGGGGAAAGTCACATCTCTAAATAAATTCAGCTGTACACCCTTTTGAGGAAGCTTCAGACACAATCACATTTAAAGCTGACATTCTTCCCTTTGAAAATAATTCCCCAAAGACACTATTTAAATTCTGAATTTCCCATATCAAAATATAATTTGATGTAAGTTTGAATTTATCCATCCTGTACTTCAGAAAGTGACCTGTTGGGGCGCCTGGGTGGCGCAGTCGGTTAAGCGTCCGACTTCAGCCAGGTCACGATCTCGCGGTCCGTGAGTTCGAGCCCCGCATCGGGCTCTGGGCTGATGGCTCAGAGCCTGGAGCCTGTTTCCGATTCTGTGTCTCCCTCTCTCTCTGCCCCTCCCCTGTTCATGCTCTGTCTCTCTCTGTCCCAAAAATAAATAAACGTTGAAAAAAATTAAAAAAAAAAAAAAAAAAGAAAGTGACCTGTAGCTACATCTGAAACTATTACTATAATTTAATTATATATCACTTAAATATAATTAATAAATGTGCTTATCTACTTTCAACTACCATAATCAATGTCTTCAATACATACCTGAAAAAAGAACACAGGCTTAAAAGGAGTCACAGAGAAGTTTAATTTAATGCCTCAACCTCCAAGAAGCAATGGTTCTCAAACCTTGGCCCCACAGAGATCCCAACGTCATTCAGAAGTGGAATACAGCCTGGACACCTGGAGGTTTGAAAACTGCCCAGGTGATTCTGATGCACAGCCAAGGTTAAGAACCACTGTTCTAAAGGAATTAGGAAGTGTATTACCTAAAAATCCTATTAAGCATCCTCTTCCTTTCTGCCTCTACCCCACCAAATGCAACTGTCCAGTACTCTTCTCCTAGCCCCACAACATACATATATATGATCCCTACACATCTAGGCCACAGCAAGCATCCTAGCAGACATGCAGACAACAGAGGGAACAGGATCACAAGATCTCATGAAGATGGACAGAGAAAAGTCTCACGATATGATCAAGAGGCATTCTGATTAAAGGCATGACTAACACAAGAAAGAGTTCCGCTACACAGGATATGAGAAAGGCAAGTACTTCTCCTAAGTATTTCCTTTTATTGATTGGCCTCTGCAATCAGCTGAATTAAATGTGTTTAATAAACCTCAACAGTAATTAAGACAAATTTCCTATTTAATTGTTACTCTATGGTGTTCCCCAGACCTTGCTAAAACCCATGCACAGAGAATAAAAACATACAGGAAGATATGAAACAACCCCAAAATACTGATACACTATGGAATCGAACAGACCATTTACATTTAATGTGATACTGAAATGGTTAGGTTTAAACATATCATCTTGCTATTTGTTTTCTATTTGCTCCATCTGCTCTCTGTTCCCCATCGTCCTCTTCTGGATGGAGTATTTTCTATGTTTTTTTTTTTATGATTCCATTATAGCTCCTTTGTTGCAGTAAGTTCTGACTTTGTTTTCTTACTTCAATAATTGCTTTGTGACTTACAGCATACACCTTTAAATTATCAAAGATTACCTTCAAGTGAGATTATACCACTTCACCCATCAGTATATGGGTCTTCCAACAGTACGTCCATTTCTCCCTTCCCAGCCTTTGAGCTACTGTTGTCATATTTTTCATGCTTTATAAACCCCATAGTACATTGTTATTATTTTTATTCTGTTGTCTTTAAAAAAAGTATTTTTAAAAGAAATAAATCTTGCCTATTTACCCAGGTAGTTAGCATTTCCAAAGTTCTGCATTCCTTTGTGTAGACCCCTATTTCCATCTAATATTATTTTCCCTCAGCCCAAAGGACTTACTAGACAACATGTCCAGTAGCGTGGGTCTGCTGGACTCTTTCAGCCTTTGTATGTCTGAAAAAGGCTTTATTTCATGGTCATTTTTTTTGAAAGATATTTTTGCTGGGTATAAAATTCTAACAAGACTTTTTTTTTTCCCCTGAGTCCTTTACTCCACTAAGTTATCACTTACACTGCTTCCTACAAGAAATACACAGTCACTCTTATTTTTATCTGTGTGTAACATGTCTTTTTCCTCTAGCTGTTGTTAAGGCTTTTTATCACCAGTCTTGGGCAATCTGGTTACAATGTGCTTTAGTGTAATTTTATTCATATTTCTCATGCTTTGGATTCACTGAATTTGGAAAATTTCCAGCCATTATTTCTTCAAATATTTTTTCTGTCACCCCACCCCCTCAATTTCTCCCTTCTTCAGGGACTCCAATCACATGTAAATTAGGTGTTTTAAGTTCCACAGCTTACTTCATATTTAATGCTCTGTTCCTTTGTTTTCCTTTTTTTCTTCTTTTACTTTTGCATTTAATTTTGGACAGTTTCTAGTGCTATGTCTTCAGGCTTGCTAATTTATTATTATGGAATGTCTGATCTGCCCATTAAACCCATTCAATGTACTCTTCATCTCAAAAAGTTCAGTTACAGTCTTTTGTATCTTCTATGTCTCTCAAGGTTCTGAAATACAGAATAGACTTATAAGAACGGTTCTAATGTCCTTGTTTGCTAATTAGAACATCTGTGTCAATTCCAGGTCAGTTGTAATTGACTTTTCATCTGATTATAGGTTCTATTTTCCTCTTTCTTTGTGTATCAGATATCGTGAATTTACCTTGTTGGGTACTGGATATTTTTGTATTTCTATATTCTTGAGCTTTGCTTTAGAATTACATTTCTTGAAAAACAGTTTGATCCTTTTGTGTCACGCTTTTAAGATTTGTTAGGTAGGACCAGAATACGATCAGGTCTATTTAGTCTAGGGCTTCCCATTACTAGAGCAAAACCCTTCTGAGAATCTATTGCCTCTTAAATTATGAAGTTGTGAGAACAGGCACTGTTCCTGAACCTGTGTAAACAACTGGTAATCCATGTAGACAATTCTTCCTCCAGTCTCAAATAATTTCTTCACATGCATGTGCTGACCAGTAAGTACTCTTCTGATAGTTGAGGGTGACCCTCTGCAGGTATCTGGCACTCTCTCTTTGGCATTCCATCTGGTAAACTCTAGCTCCTTGGGTCTTCCTGTACTCTTGGATCTGTCACCTCAAATCAAGAAGTCTTCTAGGCTCGGGGCACCTGGGTGGCTCAGTTGGTTAAGGGTGCAACTCTTGGTGTCAGCCCAGGTCATGATCTCATGATTTGTGAAATCAAACCGTGTTGGGACACTGCACTGACAGCATGAAGACTGCTTGCGATTCTTTCTCTCTCTCTCTCTCTCTCTCTCTCTCTCTCTCTCTGCCCCTCCCCTGCTTCCTTGCTCTCTCTCCCTCTCTCAAAATAAACATTAAAAAAATTTTTTTTAAAAAGAAGGCTTCTAGGCTCCACCTGGGTTCTTGCTCCCTCCCCACAGTCTGAGACCTCTCAAGGCTATAAGCTGGGACAATCATAGGGCTTATTTCATTGTTTCTCATCTCACAGGGATCACTGTTCTTCATTGCCTCATGTACAATGTACCAAAAGCCATTGCTTCATATGCATTGTCCAGGTTTTTGGTTCTAGACAGGAGAGTAAATCAGATTCCTGTGATCTCATCCTGGCTGGGAATGAAAGTCTATGCTTTAAATTTTTTTCCTATTTTTAGTATTTTGACTATTCTGTGACTAGGTGTGGTCTTCTTCATATTTATCCTGCCACTGTAAGTTGATGTCCATTACCCATTTTTCAAAACCCTTTGCCTTAGTCTCTGCAAACACTGCATCTCTCTCATCTTCTCTTTCCATTTATTCTGGGGTCCCAACTACATGCATATTTGACTTTTTCACCATGTTCCACATGTCTCATACACTTTTCTGTATTTTCAATCCATTTTCTCTGTGTACTTTAATCTGTTTACTTTTTTAAAAATTTATTTACTTAATAAGACAGAGAGAGAAGGAACAGGGAGGGGCACAGAGAAAAGAAGAGAGAGAATCCCAAGCGGCTCTGCACTGGCAGCACAGAGCCTGATGCAGGACTTGAACCCACAAACCATGAGATCATGACCTGAGCCGAAACCTAGAGTCAGAGGCTTAACCGACTGAGCCACCCAGGTGCCCCTAATCTGTTTACTTTCTACACACCAGCCTTCCGGTTTACTTATCTGCTGTGTCTGATACACTACTTAATCAATCCACTGAATTCTTACTTTGTTATACTTTTCAGTTCCAGAATTTCCATTTAACTCTTTCTTATTGATTCCAGATTTCTGGTGAAGTTCTCTATCTTTTCATTTATTTTCTTGGAAATAATATCATAGTTAAATTTTAAGTCCAAGTCTAGTAACTACAATAATCTAGATCATATATAAGTCAGTTTCTCTTACCTTTTTTGTTATATCTTGTAATTTTTAATTCAACACTAGATACTGTGTATTAAAAATTTAAAGGTTCAAGACATATTTTGTTCTTCCTAAGATTAAGGTGATGCTTTCTTCCATAAGGCAGGTAGAATGCAAAGAGATCTCCATTCTGTTTGAGGCTAACATCAGGTCTTGTCTGTTTTAGTTTTCATCTTTATTCCTAGGGCTTGGCTCTGCTGCTGTTTCATCAGAATGGCTGGGATGCTTACAGAGCCACTTCACCTTGGCAGCCCAGGAGCTCTACCCTTTGTCTCCTTGGCACTACGCTGTTGCTGAAATCTCTGTTCACATTTTTAGCCTCCTGCCTTCTTCTAGATTTCTTAAAAGTCTTACCCTGTGCATGTGCAGGTTAAGATTTGGTTAAGTGTCTCAAGAGAAGAGTGTGTCCAGTTTTTGAATTATTGTTCCCATTGTTCCCTCCTACCTGGAATTTAGCTCCTCAAGTTCTAGGTTCTCATGCAATTGTTAACCCAACCTCTGTCCTCTGCCCAGCAGCACCACTGCCTTTTGCTGGGACTCTACTTCTTGTACCATGAAGTGGCAAATGCCTTTCAGAGAAAGCCAGAGTAAATATGGGGTTTCCTCATTATGCTTCCCTTCTCTCGTGTACTGCAGACCCTCAATCAATTCTGGCCAGAATGGGTGCTACTAGTTCTTTTAAGTAGCTATTTTAGGGGCGCCTGGGTGGCTCAGTCGGTTAAGGATCAGGCCACAATCTCACAGTTCATGAGTTTGAGCCCTGCATCAGGCTCCGTGCTGACAGCTCAGAGTCTGAAGCCTGCTTCAGATTCTGTGTCTCCTCTCTCTCTGCCCCTCTGCTGCTCACACTTTGTCTCTCTCTCTCTCTCTCAAAAATGAATAAACTTCAAAAAAAAATGTTTTTAATAAACAGCTATTTTATATAGTCTGTCAAAGTTTTATATTTGTTTTTGTGGGAAAATCAATCCAATATAAGCAATTCCCTCATGGCTTTAGCTAGAAGTCTCCAGATAGTACATTTTTATCTGAGGTTTTCAAAACAGCAATAAGCTAGTTATGTTATTAAATTTTAAATGATTAAATGGAGCACTCTTTGCTCTTCTTAAAAACAATTTTTGGGGTGCCTGGGTGGCTCAGTAGGTTAAGTGTCTAACTTCGGCTCAGGTCATGATCTCACAGTTGGTGAGTTCAGACCCCCCATCGGGCCCTGTGCTGACAGCTCAGAGCCTGAAGCCTACTTTGGATTCTGTGTCTCCCTCTCCCTCTCTGCCCCTCCCCTCCTTACACTCTGTCTCTCCCTTTCTCTCTCTCTTTCAAAAATAATAAATAAAACATTAAAAAAATGTTAACAATTTTGAATCCTCAATTAATAAGCAGAAATTTAAAAGTGATATAAAGGTGCTTAGAATTAATTATATTTTATGATTCAGATTACTGGGCAAACTGTATCTGAATACATATTCTGAAAAATACAGTGAGATGCCAATATTTTAAAACTGTATTATAAAAACGTTCAAATTCATACAAAACCAGGTACCTGGTCATTTTAAAGCTTTATAGTATTAGAAATTAAGATCATGTGATTAAAAAGAAACATCCAAACTAAAAACCCAAAATATAAAGAAAAGGAAAAATAACTTTAATAAAAATTAAGAGAGAAAAATAATATATCCTTTTGATTTATTAGTATATAATGGTGTTTGGGGCTCTTTGAAGAAGAATCCATCCTTCTCTAAATAGAAATAAAAGTTTATGCATGTGTAAAGTTCAGATGGTCTTTTTAAAAAAGTTCTCAACACCTAAACATGAATGAGGACCAAAGCCTAACTAGAGAAAATAACTCACTAGAAATGCCTCCTACCAAGAAACTTAAAAACTAAGTGAGTCAGTAATACAGGTACTGAGGGGATTTAGGTCTGCAATTACCTTCTAGTCCTACAGACGGCAGGTGCCATGGCGCTGGTACCGAGTGGTAGACGAGGAAACAGGCCAGCATGCTCAGCTGAGATTCCTCAAAGGGCTGCCCACTGAGGTAGGCGTGCACACACACATCACCCCCAGCTGTGAGAGAAACACAAATGGAACTGAAGCAACTGATGACAGAACTGAGAGGCATGAGGAGTTGCCTTCCTTCTATTATTTTGTCATCCAGAACTCATTAAGCACTTACCATACACTATGCTGGGCATTAAGGCTACAGTGGTAAAGCAGATAGAGTGCATGCCAGCACAGAGTCTGGAGGGTTGTAAGGGGCAGTGACGTTTACACAATGATACAAACAAATGTGTAATGAGAAATTGGGATGAGTGCTATAAAGATGTAGTGGTCACTGAAGTTGTCTGTCCAAACATCCATTTTACAACCTTTCCCTCCAGGATACAACATTTGAGGGGACTGACTTCAGCTCCAGAACCGGATCCTGATTAGTACTGGTCAGACTTTCTCAAACTCTAAGATGCATCAGAATCACGTGGAGGGCTGTTTAAAACACAGATAAGTGGGCCTCATCCCCAAAGTTTCTTGGATGGGGTCAGAAAAACCACATTTCTACGAAGTTGTCAGGAGACGCTGCTGCTGCTCCAGAGACCACGCTTTGAGAACCAGTGGCCTAGGTCAATCAAGGCAATCCTACTCTCAACACAGTGACTGGCTCAGGGACCAACAGACCTAGGCTTTCCAGCAAGACACATTCTTTTCCACAGTGACTGATTGAGGATGTGCATGAGTTCCAATTCAAGCTGGAGACATGAGGAGATGCTTGACAACATTCTGCTAGGGGTTTTGGGAAAGTAATTTCCTCATTGTTACGGCAAAGCTCCTAGAAGAAGGCTATTCTTCTTCTGTGCAAAATGCTGATGACCTTGAGGCAAGGAGCAGCCATTTTATTACTCTAAGAAAAAGCACTCTGAGGATAAAGCCAAGGCACAGAGTGTAAATAATGGAACCTCAGAGAAATGGGGCTTAAGCACTAGCATTAGATGACCCTTAGCCCACCTGACCTGTGGACTTCCAATAATGTAAGCTTATGGGTGTCCTTATTGTTTAAGCCAGGTTGAGTTAGGCCCTCTGTTACTTGTAGACAAAGACATTTTGATATATAAAGAAAAGTCGAGGAGGAAGGGGGAGGGGAAGGGAGGAAGGAATAGGGTGTAGGAGGGAGGGAGGAAGGGAGAGAGAAAGAGAGAGAGAGAGAGAGAGAGAGAGAAAGATGGCAGGAAAGCTGCCTGAAGTAGTGTGATCTTAAAAGGCCTATGAGAAAGGGGCACTTATATTGAGGCTATAAGAATAAATATAAATTGAGTAGGCACAGAATAAAAGAAAAAGCAGCATATTTAACAGACCTATGCAAGATGGGAGAAAAGAAATTACAACTGCCACCAAAAAAAAAAAATCATAAGAGACTACTATGAACAATGACATGCCAACAAATTAGACAACCTAGAAGAAATGGATAAAGGGTAAAGTCATAGAAACATAGGTCTTCTAAGATTGAAACAGGAAGAAACAAAATCGGAATAGACTGATTACTAGGAAGGAGTATGAACAGGTAATCTAAAACCCCCCAACAAGCAAAAGTCCAGGACCAGATGGCTTCCCTGGTGAATTCTACCAAACATTCAAACAAAATTCAACACATATCGTTCTCAAACTCTTCCAAAAAACTGGAGAAGGGAATGCTTCCAAACTCATTTTACAAGGCCAGAATTAAGCTAACACCAAAACCAGACAAGGACACCACAAAAAAAGAAATTTACAGACCAATTATTCCTAATGAATATAGATGCAAAAATCCTCAACAAAATATTAGCCAACTGAAGTCAACAATACATTAAAAGGGTTCCCACCACACCTATGGCCAAGGTTTCAACAGACCTCACCAAAATGCCATCTCAAATGGAACATGCCATGGAAACCATGATGTTCAGGTTTCACAGGTTTGCTGGGGACAAAGGCAAAGGAGGACCTGAAAGTACTCATGGAAAAGGAGTTCTCTGGATTTTTAGAAAATCAGAAAGACCCTATGGCCGTAGACAAAATAATGAAGGATGTGGACCAGTGTTGAGATGGCAAAGTAGGCTTCCAGGGCTTCTTTTCACTGACTGCTGGGCTCACCATTGCATGCAATGAATATTTTGTGGTATACATGAAGCAGAAGTGAAAGAAGCAGGCAACACTGAGCAGCCTGATGAGAGTTCTCCTAAAGGATCTCTTAAGGAATCTGTCCCACAGCTTTCCCCTGTATAAAGGATTCCATGACCAGATCAGGACCCTCAGAAACTATACAAATAAATCTAACCCCCATTTGACAAGCAGAGAAAGAAGTCAGTGAAAGCTAGATAAGCTTTTGATTTTTATATTTTTTGCATCCTTTTACCCTCAATAAACAAATTTCTTTTTTAGTTCCTCAAAAACACCACCACCACCAAAAACAAAATACAATACTTTTAGAAGGATCATATATACCACAATCAAGTGGGATTTATTCCAGGAATGCAAGGATGGTCCAACATCTACAAATTAGAGTGATATACCACATTGACAAAATAAAGGATAAAAATCACGTGATCTCAATACAAAAAAAAGCATTTAACAAAATTCAGCATCCATTTATGATAAAAACACTAAACAAAGTGGATATAAAAGAAATGTACCTTCAACATAATAAAGGCCACATATGACAAAACCATAGTTAACATCATACTCAACACAGAGAAAGTAACAGTTTTTCATTTAAAACAAGGAACAAGGCAAGGATGCCCACTCTTGCCTCTTGTATTCAACACAGTAGTGGAAGTCCTAGCCATAGCAATTAGGCAAGAAGAAGAAATAAAAGGCATCCAAACTGGAAAGGAAGATTTCAAACTATACTACAAAACTATACTAATCAAATAGTTGGTATTAAATACATAAAAGCACATAGATCAACAGAACAGAGAGCCCAAAAATAAACACACACATATAAGGTTAATTAATTTACAACAAGGAGTCAAGCATATACAATGAGGAAAGGACAGTCTCTTCAATAAATGGTGAGGGGGAAAATGGATAGCCACATGCAAAAGAATAAAAATGTACCATCTTACACTATAAGCAAAAACTAACTCAAAATGGATTAAAGACCTGAATGTGAGGCCTGAAACTATAAAACTCCTAGAAGAAAACATGGTTAGTAAGATCCTTGACATCAGTCTTTGGTGTTGAATTTTTGGAAATGACTCCAAAAACAAAGGCAACAAAAGCAAAAATAAACAAGTGGGACTACCTCAAACTAAAAAACTTCTGCACAGCAAAGGCAACCATCAACAAAATGAAAAGGCAACTTACTAAATGGGAAAAAAATATCTGCAAATCATATATCCAATAAGGGGCTAATACCCAAAAGACACGAAAAAACTCAAAAAACTTAACAGCAAAAAAAAAAAAAGAAAAAAGAAAAAAAATCCAATTAATGTGCAGGGGACATAAATAGACATTTTTTCCCAAGAACAATACAGATGGCTAACACACTCATGAAAGATGTTCAACCTCACTGTCAGAGATATGCAAATCAAAACCACAATGAGGTATTACCCCCCCCACCTGTTGGGATATCACCTGTTAGAATAGCTATTATCAAAAAGGCAGGAAATAATAAGTGTTGGAGAGAACGTGGGAAAAAGGAAACTCTCTTGTACTGTTGGTGGGAATGCAAACTGGCACAGCCACTATGGAAAACAGTATGGAGGTTCCTCAAAACATTAAAAATAGATCTATCACGTGATCCAGCAATCCCACTGCTGGGTATTTATCCAGAGAAAACAAGAACACTAAATCAAAAAGATACTCAGTTTGTTGCAGCATTATTTACCATAGCCAAGATATGGAAACAACCTAAGAGTCCATCAACAGATGAATGGGTACAGATGTGGTTATATACACAATAGAATACTACTCCACCATTCAAAAAAATGAAATCTTGCCATTTGCAACAACATGGATGGACTATGATGGTATTACACTAAGTGAAATAAGTCGGTCAAAGAAGGACAAATGCATATGATTTCATGTATATGTGGAACCTAAAAAACAAAACAAAACTCATATATAAAGAGAACAGAGTGGTAGTTATCACAGGGGAAGGGGGTTGGGAGGTGGGTAAAAAGGATGAAGGGGGTCAACTAGTATGGTGATGGATGATAACTAGACTTACTATGGTGGTCTCTTTGCTGTATATACATATATCAGATTATTATGCTGTACACCTGAAATTAATATAATGCATTCTATTGAAACCAATACAAAATTGGAATCAATTTTACCTCAATTTATAAAGTGATGGTTCTTCACTAAAAAATAAATGCACATTTTTGGCAATCATAGTGGCAAGTCAAATTTGGTAGAGAACAGTGTTGTAAACCACCAAATGCCCTAAAAGAGCAATAAGAAAAAAGCAATTCAGGGCACTATTATAGAAAGTGCTCTAGTCACTGCCAAAGTTTCATTACTGATACAAAATGTGCAAATCAGACAATCTGAAAAGGATTAAAGACATACTTCTTATCAAGAGCAAAGGTCTGCTATATATGATCAAATGCTGAACTGAATACAAAATATCAAAACCTATACAATAATCTGTATTTTCCCCAAAAATGAGAACAAAAATGAGATTTTTAAAAAGTTTAAAACTACATGACCTTTTGAATTCAGAGATAAAATGATAGAACAATGTAGGTATTAAACAAAACTTGGAGTTTGAAACAGTTGTTTTCCATGTATATCCTTCACAATCTGGTTGACAATTTTTTTTTCAGAAATGTATTTCCTAATATTACAAGTAGATAATTTTTACTTTAATAATATTCAAGCACGGTTAATATAATAACTGTCAAGATAATAATCTACTGCTTATCAATAGCTTTAACGCATCAAGAATTGTTACTACTTATGTTACCAAGGTTAGTATTTACCCAAAACTGGTTGCTGTCAGATATATATCAGAAGGTATTTGAATGAACTGAAAAGAGTAAAAAGACGAAGGAGTTGACTTAAAATCAATTTCAGACATATATCACACATCAGACAGATTTCCATAAATCAGAAGGCTCATCACTTGTCTCACATGAGGCATAATTACTTCCACACTATTAGGAGTAACTTTACAATTCCCCTGCAGTCACAAGTCTGTACTTCCAAACCACAGTCACCTGATGTCCCAGGTTCCCACTGACTGACTCACAGAGCTGGTAAAACAAACATTCACTCTAAGCACACATCAAGTTTTCAGTGTAAACAGAGTGGAGACACATGAAAGGGAAGAAAATAGCTACTGGCTTCACAAGTAGGTGACAGGCTACACCCCTAAGAAATAGCTGATAAAGGTCCTAGAAAGGAAACAAGATCTGATGCTAGAAAAGCTAAAACAAGTTCCTAAGTGTCAAGTGGTATTTAAATACCATATATATATACATGTATATATATACATTTAAAATGCCACATACATACACACACACACACACACGTGTGTGTGTGTGTACAATATATATGTGTGTATAACAGATATGCACATGCACGCGCACGTCTATGTGTATATATAGTTGTATTAAGCAGAGTTAAATATATTTTTAAAGAAGTTGAAGTAAATAATCAGAGTCCAATTCGTTACTGAAAACATTAAATCTATAGCCATTCTAGCTTATACTCAGATTTATCTTATTTACCAACAAAAGAAAATGTCACAACAGAAAAGCCTGAGTCCCAATGAATCTTAAAAGCACAGGGCACGATGCTATTATTACCTTGTAGCCACTGGTCCAGAGTATTATCAATAGTGCATTTGACAACAGGGAGGAACTCAGAGTTCATAAAGAGTCCCCGCTTAGGATGGTTCTGCAGCCGTTCCTGATGGCTCCTGGAGCTGAAAAACTCTAACACCAACTTTATCTGCCAAAGTTCAGATGTCTCAGACATTTCTCTTCTTCCTAGTCTTCTCATAGCCTTGAAGAAACAAAAGGAAAAGCAGTCCACTTCATGAAAGAGTGAAGGGGCCCTAACTGTCTCTTCCTCAGAGTTGTATTATCGATAGAGTATTTTTTAAATATGGCTCATAGATTAATAAAGGGCAGAGGAGAATCCATTCCATGTTTTGATGCCATATGCCCCACAGAGGAGCCCTCCACTGGGTACAGATACACATCTACTCTTCAATACTCTCTTCGATACGATCCCCACATAAATAGCTTCCGGTAAAAGCAACAGTGGCAAATGAGCTCATTCTTGCCTCAATGGCTCTGAAAAATGAAAACCCACCAGGTCTCCTGCCAGTCAGTCACTTCTGGGAAACCCAAGTGGGGCACAACGATTTGGCTGGGATCAGGCCAGGGATCCCAGGGCTCAGAAGGCAAACACAATACTACTGATAATACTGCTCTTGGGACCCATCTGCAAAGTCACCATGGCTACAACCAGCGGGAATGTTCTTCTGCAGACACCTGCCCACAACTGTGAAGGGATAACGGTTCAGAGCACAAAAAGGGAATACTTCCAGCCAACAAATGAAAAACACAACTCATTACTTGGCTGCTATATAGAGAGGTGTTGTGAGAAAGCAGTCTCAGAGTGGGTATCATATAATCATACTTTCCGATTAAAAAACGTGGATGGATACCAGAAAATAATGCCATTCTGTGCCATCTGATTATATTAGAAGATGCCTTTTAAGTAAGAATGCTACTTAACAGAATGTGATTTGCAGGTTTTTGAGAATTATCCCCTGCCTAAACATCATTTTCCCACTTTTCAAGAGAGATTATTTTGCCATTACAGATTATTTCCTTTGGCTTTAAACAATGAGTCCCAAATACTTATCTGTAAACTCATCATATCATATTCACTTAAAGAGTTGTTTAAAACCACAGACCTGGACCTCATCCCAGAAATTCTGATTCAGTAGATGATATAGAATAGGATTTGAAGATCTGTATTTTTAAGATTCCTTATATAAATTAAAGCCAAGTTAAAAACCTACCGGCTTAGCTTAATTTTGGGTCTGAAAGTCACATGACATAAGTCATATGTACTACTAATAACCAAAACTGAATAAATTGGTCTCATCCTTTAGAGAAGCTATTAAGCATTATTTTCTACATTACAACTTTCAGGCTCTTTTAAAACAGCAACAACACAAAAATTTTAAAGTGATTTAGTTTCCTAAATCACTACATACTGATACCATAACCTCTTGCAAGCTTAATCACGCAGACATAATTTCACATTACTGCCATCACTAGGGCACTGTTTGTTCATTTACTGCTCATTGGCATATCCTATCCCTGAAGAGGCTTTGTCAGGAAGGAGACAAGAGACCACCCAACGATGCTGGGGGAGAAAAGGGAGGGAATGTTCTTTTCCTCTGCTAATCAGGGGAAGAGAAAAATAGGGAAGAATGGGGACCACAGAGTAAGACAATCCACGAAGAGGCATTCCTGTTATCATAAATTCTAAGCTTTTTTTGTCATATACAGAGTTTTCAAGTTTTATAGGGTTTCCTTTTTGTGAATTTCTAAAAGCAAATGAGAGACCAAAAAGATGGGACACAGAGGGAACCTTACCTCATGGTTCAGTATGTAACTTAAAATACAGTATAAATCTCATCAGAATTAGAATATGTTTTTTGACCATACCTGATCCATTGCTATGTATGCAGGCAACATCTCTGGGGTCTCCTGAGTGACACATTCATAGAGTACTGAAGAAAACAGATCCAGAATTTCCTGTTTCTGTGAAAAATCAGAAACATTTTGTAGCACATCAATGTATATTCCAAAATCAATTCAAGATTGTATAGCAACTACTATGGCCAATTCTTAAGCTCTGCAGTCAATGACATAATAGGGTAAAACAGCTATCTCTTTATAAATCATAGTGAATGCAACACTAAACATCAATAAAATATAACAAAGTCCCAAAGGACAGTTATGGATGTAAGTGCTGTGAGGAGAGGAAGGATCAGCAGGGGTAAATGAGCAAACAGGACACATAGAGATATGCCCTGGGTTAGGCTGGCAAGAGCAAGATCCAGAAAGAAAACCCAGCATCCACAAAGATGCAGCAGAAAACACTGAGCAGAAGAGGCATGGAGGAGGCAGCACAGCCAAATCCAGCTAGGCTTAAGGAAGGGCACAGACTTTCATCAGAGACCTGTGGCCCTGAGTGCATGCCCAGCCCTTACTAGCTGTGTGATCTTGGGCACGTGAGATCTCTGAGTGGGATTTCCTCATCTGTAAACCTGGAATGATAAAGTACCTACCCCCAGAGTCAGAAAAATGAGAAAATTACATAAAGTACTGAGCACAGTATCTAGTAAATAGTAAAGATTCAATACGTTAAAGGGGTTAAAATTATTTCACTTAACCCTCAAATCAACAATGTAAGGTAGGTTCTACCATAATCCCACTTTTAGAAATGAGGAAACTGCATCTTGGAGCGTTAAAAATTTTCCCAAAGCTACACGCACTTAGAGGCAACAGGTGACCAATCCCAGATAGCAAATTCCTACATCCAAGCTTTGCGATCTGCAATGATGGATTAAATAACATATCCACTGGGCACCCTTTGAATCCTGAAGAGAACAACAGTTTTATGACCGACAGAAAAAAGTGTTATAAAATACAGAGGAATAAGATTACGTAAAAGTAAGAGAAAGGTAAGAAACACTGAAAATAGCAATCAGTACAACAATGCACATTAATATCACCTATCGAAATTAACGTCTTAGAAGTTTTTTTGTTTTATACACACACACACACACACACACACACACACACACACACACACACACACACACACTGGAATATTACTCAGTCATCAAAAAGAATGAAATCTTCCCATTTGCAATGACATGGATGGAGCTACACTGCATTATGCTAAGCGATAGAAGTCCATCCGACAAAGACAAATACCATATGATTTCACTCATATGTGGACTTTAAGAAAGAAAACAGATGAACATATGGGAAGAGGGAGAAAAAAGAAGAACCGGAAACAAATCACAAGACACTCTTAACAATAGAGAATAAACTGATGGTTGATGGAGAGAGGTAGGTGGAAGATGGGCTGGGTGGGAGATGGATACTAAGGAGGGCACTTGTGATGAGCACTGGGTATTGTATCTAAGTGACGAATCACCGAATTCTACTCCTGAAACCAGTACTGCAGTGCATGTTAACTAAAAGTTAAATAAAAAAATTTTTTAAATAAAATTAAAAAAAAAAAAAACTTTAAGTCGTTTCTTGTATCAAGGTAGGCAGTTATCGAATTTAACAGTTTTAGTCTATGAAAAATGTGCATTTGCCAAGCAAAAATCATCCAACATACCTGAGGTGTATCAGCAATCTCAAAGACAGGTCCAGATGTTACAGAGGTTTATGGTGGTGTCCGCAGGTAGAAATAATAGCAAATTGTAGTCTAATAAGCAAAACATATGACACATACCTGACCCATGTTCACGGTCGGTTTGCAGAAATATTCAGCAAATGACAGAAGTGCTGGATCAGAAGTGAATGCTGAAATTGTTTCTGGCTGAAAAAAATAAACAGCAGCAACAAATATAAGTGAGATATTAGAGGTTATTTTCCTTACTACTCAAATTGTAATATATGCAGTTGTAGGAAATCAACCTCACTGTTTTCACACAATGTTCCCATAAAGCCCAAGGTTGTACAAACTTGCTAGCGCTTCACCAACCTGTTCTGCTAAGAAGTTACAAGAAGCTTTTCTGCACAAGCCAAATATGAGCGACTGATTTATTAGAGGCCAATAATAAATAAGTCTTTCTTATACAGCTTGCCCTCAAAAGGCTCTCCCCTCTTCTTCATGAACTAACTGAAAAACAAGTAAGAAAGCAGAACTGGGGCGCCTGGGTGGCTCAGTCGGTTGAGCGTCCGATTTCGGCTCAGGTCATGATCTCACGGTTTGTGGGTTTGAGCCCCGCATCGGACTCTGTGCTGACAGCTCAGAGCCTGGAGCCTGCTTCGGATTCTGTGTCTCCCTCTCTCTGTGCCCCATCCCCGCTCATGCTCTGTCTCTCCCTCAAGAATAAATAAAACATTAAAAAAAAAAAAAAAAAAGAAAGTAGAACTGTTACTGAAAAGATAAGGACAAAAGCCTATGTACCACTCAAGCCACTCACAAATAGGTAAAGACCGGATGATTCCACTTATATGAGGATCCTAGAGTAATCAAATTCAGAGACAGGAAGCAGAATGGCAGGTGCCTGGGGCTGGGAGGAAGAAGGAACGGGGAGCTGCTGTTCAATGGGTACGGAGGTTCAGTTTTACACGATCAAAGAGTCCTGCAGATGGATGGTGGTGGAGACTGTACAACAGAGTGAATGGACCGAATACTACTGAACTGTACACTCAAAAAAAGGGCTAGGACAGCAAATTTTATGTGTATTTGCCACAAAAAAAAAAAAAAAAAAAAAAAAAAAAAAATCACTCACAGTTCAAGACCGAAAATGGAATATAAAAGTATTAAAAAGTATTACCATTTTCCATTGAGGTTTATATTTTACTTCTGAATTCCCAACAAGCAGGAAATTGATATGTCTTTCAATCTTTATGTAATTTTCCAATTCAAAATCAAGTGTAAACTTACCTATTTTCTTTACAAATTAGATTAGGATGTTTAAGATGGGCTCTAATTTATATAAACAACAGTGTTTAAGTTAAGCAGTATCCAAAAGTCCTCCAAGACTATTTCATAGACAACCTATCAAATACTGCCGAACCAATACGCTGATGCCAACTACATCTATTTAAACCCTGGGAACTATCATAAAGGCTCAGTCATAAGTAACTGACTCAAAATGAAATGTGTGTTCAATTAAAATAAACACTATCTCCTTATGAGGGAACACAAAGAATGCTAATCCAGTCCTCGGGCCACCACTCAGTCAGTCTGCCAGCCACATTTTTGCCTCCACAACTACCCTCCAGGGGTCCTGACTGCTTTAAACAGCCACTCAATATATCTTCTGCAGAACACATTTGCTCGGGGAATTCCTGAAAACTGCAGTTAAGCTGAGACATTTCACTGTTAGACTGAGGAACACATTTCTAGCATGGGGAACTTATTTGAGTTCTGGAATGTAGAGTAAAATACGTACTGACCACAGTGGGCACCACTGTGTCTCACACACTCTTACTTCAACTACTTTTTCATTCTAAATACTCTTGCATTAGCAGTCAAGTACTATGAGAATCATAAAGCAAACTGATAAAGCTGTCCTCACTTTATCCTCACCAAGATTAGAGCAACAAACAGGGAATGGGGGTTAAGAATGAAACTAATTAGTGCTACCTTACAAAAAATTTTCTCTATTTCTGCCATGAATTAGGCAAATCTTAACGTGACGATTAATAAGTAAAACTATTAAACTATACATTTTTATAGTGTTAAGATACATTGTCCTGCTGCTAAATGTAAAGCATCCTTAGACGCTGGGTAGGTGGCCCACACTGTATTGTGGTTGCTACATGAAACAACAAACAGACCCACGGCCATTCAGCCTTTACAGTTTGCAGCAACGGGACAGAGCAGATTCGCCTAAACGGTACCGTAACTGTCAACACACAAGTACATGCTTTGGGTGGGACAGTGGGATTTGTAATCATTCCCTCTCATCCTTGAGTTTTTAGCCAATCAATACTACCTTGAAAGCCCGAGCTTCAGAGTTCCTGTTAGCAACAGTCTGGGCCAACAAACTTTGCCACCCCATCGGATCTTCCTTGTAGGAGAGCTGACCCGCTCTGAGCTTAACATATAGAACCCCATCCTTAGAAAGGATTGATCTGAAAGAAAACAAGAATGATTTTATAGGAGGTATTATTTGCAGTTCTCAGCTGAAAACAGAGTGTCTCTCCACACCATGTTCACGTGAAATGACGTCTTTATTATTTTCCAGTAAGGCATATGATTATTTACTGAGTCTAATTCAATCAGTCCCTATGAGAAAGCCAAAATGAAGTTCTACTTTTCTTTGGTGTCTGGGTTCATGGAACTTGTTCATAGAACTTGTAAGAAGGGGCTCTGCTCAAGTGTGAGCTTCAAAGGCAGTATTTCATCTGACACTTCTTCATATTCCCTTTATCCTCTAGCACTATGAGTGGGACACTGGAAGTACTAAGTACCTGCTGATTGGTTTGCAGCAGAAAAAAAAATGCTGCAAATCTAAAAAGAACAATACAGAAAACAGCTAACATATACTTTAAGGGAAAAATAAATTGGGACCAAACCATAACAATTTTTATAGGCTTGTTAAACCTTTTGGAAATTTAAACACTTACGCACTACTTAATGCATAAAATTAACACTCTGTTCATTAAAGCGACTACTTGCATATGACTATTTCCACCCAAAAGCAATCTATCATGATTTTAATTTTATGAGAACAATCCAACAAAAGAATGACAAAAAGATGCAAAAGATGTGGTCTGACAAACATCAATGGTTATAAAGTTCCTTTAGTAGATGGACACATATGCTAGCCTTACTTTTTTTTTTTTTTTCCAGCCTTACTTTCTTACACTGATTACCTCTCATTACTGCTACAATGGACAATTCCATTATTGTACCAACTTATGTCACTTCAAGTTTCTCATTGAATAAATGTAACTGTTTTCTAAACTGAATCTCATAATTCAAACTGTGTTTCAAAGTTATAAACCACTTTATTCAAAATATACTCTACATATTGTCCTGAATGAGATCAAAGGGTGACAAGGACCATTCCAGTGAAGAATCTGCAATTTCTACCTTCCCATATACTTTATTCACTTCACAGATACATCTAAGAAATTCAATATACTTACTTCAAGTGTTGTGTTCCCTTGCTTAAATCTATGAGCAGTTCCCAGTATCGTGGCCCTTTTACTTTAATCTGCCAAGATAAATGTGAACACAGTCAATCCAATGTTAAAAAGCGCTGGTTTGAAAAATGAAACCCATGTTTCTCAGAGGAAATAAAAACAACGGGGCCAGAAAGAGACAATGAAAAGTTAACAAGCTCCATTTCCAGACACATACGTCTGTGAATCAAGTTCTGAGGCTATCTAACCTATCAGTAAAGACCTCCAAGTAAAGACTTTCTCTGTTCCTCCTGACAACTCCTCCTGGGGCTGCTTTCTGATTTCCTACAGAACACCGAGAAAGCAGAGGCTTTTATTTAGCTATCTCTGATGCTATACTGTTCTAGTTGAACTGATCCCTTGTGTACATCTCCCTAAATTACATCCCACTTACCTGCTTTAAAAGGTGGAGTTCTGGAAGAAGGGTAGGGGCCATCAATTCTTCTTTGGTTTGTTCATACCATTGAGTACCCTTCACAAATGTAAAAGAACAGCCACAATTCACTATGTAGTTAGGGGAAGCTACAAAGAAGAAACATCATTCTGTACTTCTTCCCCACACTTTCTACACAGATTGTCAAATGGCATAAAATGCTCTCTGACATCAAGTCTTAAAGGGCTAAGTCTACAATCCTTTGCTGGACCTGTATCACCTTACACCAACCACTTCGAGCCTTGCACTTCACATGCTAGCAGCGCACTTCTGAGGCCTCTGGGTTTCTGTACACGCTGTCTTCGCTACTGGAAACGTGCCCCTGCTCAGCTGGCAAATCTCAGCCCAAACACTGTGTCCACCGCGACGACCTCCCCGATCCTCAACAGCTAGATGGAGCATTTCCCCTCTACGCCCCCTGCATTCTACACATACTCCCAATTACCACTCTATTCTTACTGCACCCATGCCTGACCACCCAGTGGACAGAAGTCCCTTAAGGAATACAACAGTTTAATTTTTGAACCCCAGAGCCTAGCATAGTTTTGATACACAGAAAGTACTTAATAATATTCTGAATGAAGGTAGGATGGACACATGACTTACTTATATAATCTGTACATCTAAATCAAAGATCTCTCATCAAATACATGATCTTGGGCTTTAAAGCACCCTGCAAACAAATCTAAGAATAGTTCTAATTTAACTCTTCTTTAGAACACGGGCATTTTCAAACATGGACGTTTTCAAACTATAGGCTCCAAGGACAAAAGAGCAGCTGATGACCTCTAAAATATTGCTCTCATAGACTATAAACAAGCCCAAATGGCCTGGCAGGATGTACACAAATTTTAGAAGCTTCAATTTTTATAAGAGGTTAATTCACCACTGCCATCTTTTAAAGGACAACATTTTTGAAATATTTGAGCTGCAAACAAGTATGAGTGGTAACAAAATTACAAATAAATGGAAGGAAGAAAGAATTACCTTATAGGTAACTTCTAAAAGGGCATAGCAGGGCATGTTTGTATCCACGTCCACAGGCACCAGGAGCCTCGGTTCTGCAGCCAGCACATATAGGTGCCGCAGAGCCTGGAGATGATACCTATCCACAGAAAACACAGGGAGGAGGTAACAAACAGGGGACAACAGTGTGAGCTCTACAACCTGCTGCTGCTGATACCCTGAACCACAACAGAAGCGGGGGTTGCTATCTTCCCATGACAGCAATCCTAACGGAGGACGACAAGATTCAGTTAAAAAGCAATGGACAGATTCTCTTTAAAAAATTACAGGACGCCTCAGTGGCTCAGTTGGTTAGGCCACTGACTTCGGCTCAGGTCATGATCTCACAGTTCATGAGTTCGAGCCCTGCGTCAGGCTCTGTGCTGACAGCTTGGAGCCTGGAGCCTGCTTCAGATTCTGTGTCTCCCTCTCTCTCTCTACCCCTCCCCTGCTCACACTCTGTGTCTCTCTCTCAATAATAAACATTAAAATAAAATAAAATAAAATAAAATAAAATAAAATAAAATAAAATAAAATACAGACACACGATCCTCGACCCAAAAATTCCTTACATGCATTTTCACAGTTAAGAGGTTTTAAAGGAGGTAAAAATTATCTTAACGTGAAAATAATTCATCCCTTATAAAATTTCTCAAATAATCCTTTTCTGCCCCACACACGCATTTTTTACCTTCCTAGGGACTTATTTCTAGTTATTTGGTTTTTGGCTTCAGGGTTGACAGTAGAGGGAGAAGGAAAGCTCTTCTACATACACACACTTCTCTACACAAATGCATACACACACCTGGAATCTAGGACACCAAAAACTAATGGGTAAGATTACAGTAATATTTTTCTTTCTGTGTGCTTTTCTGAGTTTTCCAAAAAAATTTTTAAACTTTAAAATTTGTATTTCAGCATTTCGACACAAAAAATTTTTTAAGATGGCATTTTAAGATGTCATAAAAGGATGAGACTTAAAAGTTTTCTTTTTAAACTTTAGTTACAGCAATAGCCTCCCTCTTCTCACCCAAACCTACCCTTTCCTATAAATTGATTAGAATTGAAAGCAACTTGGGGCGCCTGGGTGGCTCAGTCGGTTAAGCGGCCGACTTCGGCTCAGGTCATGATCTCACGGTCCGTGAGTTCGAGCCCCACGTGGGGCTCTGTGCTGATAGCTCAGAGCCTGGAGCCTGTTTCGGATTCTGTGTCTCACTCTCTCTCTCTGACCCTCCCCCGTTCATGCTCTGTCTCAAAAATAAATAAACGTTAAAAAAAAAAAAATTAAAAAAAAAAAAGAAGAATTGAAAGCAACTCAAAGCCAGAAAAAAAATGATATTTATCAGTTACATAAAAGTTCCTGGTGCTGACCACTAACTTGCTTTGTTCAAAATAGCCACACCAAATGATTCTCTGACCAGCAATATAGGAGTGCGGCTCTCTGTTGTACCCTAACCAATAATTGGCTTTAACAGTTCAAAAAGTCTTTCCTAAGTTGACCAGAGACCACTTGTCAGAGTTGTATTATTTTAACAAGAATATTCTTGTGCTCCACCTATCATCAGAGTTTGGACATCAGATTAGGCAGCTTTTACAAAACAGCTTACTTTCATTTATCACTTTAAACTACATTATGCTATAGTTTAACAGCTTAGTTACTACAATTAATGCTCCATCTCTTGAGGCTTTTCTTAGCAGATGAGCTGAATGCACTGGTCACTGCAGATATCTCTGGAATATAAGGAGCTATTTTCTTCCCTTCCTCTGGATCCAGTGGAAACCAGCGATGCCGGAAACTTCTGGGGAAAACTGAAGAGCTGCTGATGGTTCTTTGTGCTCTAAAATGCAGAACTTCTGTATTATCAGACCTTTTCTACATGTGTGAGGTCTTATGGCTCAATGCCACTTCTAATTTGTCTCTGATTCTTTGCTGCATTTTGCTTTTCATGTCCCATTTCATTTATACAAAACTTCTCAGCATGCAGGATGCCTAGACAGACCAGTCAGTTAAGTGTCTGACCCCTGATTTCAGCTCAGGCCATGATCTCACATTTCATGAGAATGAGCCGAGTCAGGCTCTGCACTGACAGCACAGAGCCTGCTTGGGATATTCTCTCTCTCTCTCTCTCTCTCTCTCTCTCTGCCCTTCCCCTGTTCCCACTCTTTCTCTCTCAAAACAAATAAAATTTAAAAAAAAAAGTTCTTGGCATTCATGTAAAAGATGGAAAAAAAAAGGAATTCATATAGACAGTGGATAGTGCCACTAAATCAAACCAATTTCTCTCTTGGAATTAAACAATTATAGTACAAAACATATCATCTGCAGCTTCTGTTGGCTACTATCTTTTGCTTAATGAATTTTTCCCTAAAGTTAACTTTGTTTGGCCCACATTTGGGGTTTACAGCAGTTCTAACGACTGAAGAATGGTGCAAGACTGATGGATCAGTCCAACAGCTATCCGAAGTTATCTTTAGGTCTAATATTTAGAGAAACTTTTTAAAAGATTTAGCCAGGAAGGTAACTAAGTTCAAGAAGAAAATAAACTAGTTTGGAAATGAGTCCATGGAACCAAAGCACAAATCATCCCTTGGAGAACTTAAGAAAGATCACATTGAGGACAGAATCACTAGACTCACCGGTTGTCAGTGCTGTGAGCTGGGAAGTGTGGGTAAAGGGCACAGAGGAGAGCAGCAATGGAAGAGTTTGATGTACTCAAAGAGTACCTGCAAAACAAAGGCCGGAGTGAAAGAGGTTATTAATTATACTGTGTAAACTCCCAAGGCCTTCTTGAGAATCAGTTCAGTGGAGTACCATGGCAAGGCATACTGACAACATGCCTTGATGAATCCAAGTGTGTCAATGTTGTGAATGTCTCACTTTTCAGTTAGCCTTTAAGCCATTTCAAGACCATCTACTATTGAAAGCAAAAGCAACAACTCACAAATATTAAATCCAAAACCTGAATTAATAAGCATGGTTTCTGAACCTAAAATATCACCATACTGAGGACCATTAATGCAATCCTAGAGATTATAGACACTGAAAAAGACACAAATGAAGGACACCACTTCTTCTCTGGTTCTACATATACCTACTTACAGAATAATAAACTTGACTTCTAAGAATACAGGGTTTTTAACTGGGTATTCTCAAACTATTTTTTCTGTTTCTGTAAAGTCTGAGCTTGGGGCGCCTGGGTGGCGCAGTCTGTTAAGCGTCCGACTTCAGCCAGGTCACGATCTCGCGGTCTGTGAGTTCGAGCCCCGCGTCAGGCTCTGGGCTGATGGCTCAGAGCCTGGAGCCTGTTTCCGATTCTGTGTCTCCCTCCCCCGTTCATGCTCTGTCTCTCTCTGTCCCAAAAAATAAATAAACGTTAAAAAAAAAAAAAAAAAAAAAGTCTGAGCATCTCCTTAGAATGAAAGACAAAATGAAAAAGGCAAAAGTTATCAGAAGAAGTTACAATGAATGTATAAACAACAATTCCTCTACAAACAGTTTTTCTTATCACTACTATAAACTTACTTTTATCAGGGCCACATAGTCTTCATAAAATCTTCTGAAATTTTCCTTATATTATTTTACTCTTGCTCAAACTCCGCATGGCAATCAGGCAGATCAATCTAAAGTTCTAGAGTTTTTCTTACAAATATTTTGAAATAAAGATGGTTCACTGGGAATCATATAAAACCACTGTTGGGGCACCTGCATGGCTCAGTTGGCTGAGCATCAGACTTCGGCTCAGGTCATGATCTCGCAGTCCAAGAGTTCAAGCCCCATGTGAGGCTCCATGCTAACAGCTCAGAGCCTGAAGCCCACTTCAGATTTGTGTTTCCCTCTCTCTCTGCTCCTCCCCCAATCATGCTATGTCTCTCTCTCTCTCTCTCAAAAATAAACTTTAAAAAAAAACAAAACACTGTTGCAGATAATATACATATATATTTTATTATGTGGCTCAGTCGGTTAAGCATCCAACTTCAGCTCAGATCATGATCTCACAGTTTGCGAGTTTGAGTCCCACACTGGGCTCTGCACTGTCGGCACAGAGTCTGCTTAGAGCTTACTTAAGATGCTCTGTCTCCTCTCTCTCTCTGCCCCTCCCCTGGTAGTACATGCATGTGTGTGTGCGCGTGCGCGCTATCTCTCGCGCTATCTCTCCCTCTCTCAAAAGTAAACGTTAAAAAAAAAAGAACAAGAGAGATGCAGGGGTTTACTTTGGAAGAAAAAGAAGTTTACAAAAATCATAAAATAAAAAGAATTTTCATAGTAATAGGGGGGAAGGAGGAAACAAGGAGCTGTTGTTTAAAGGGGACAGAGCTTCAGTTCTGCAAGGTGAAAAAGTTCTGGAGATTGGCTATACAACAATGTGAATACGTTGACTACTACTAAACTGCCCGTTCAGAAATGGTTAAGAAGATAAATTTTATGTTATGTGTATTTTACCACAAATAAAATTTTTTAAATAAATATATAACCCAATATGAAAATGAGTAGAGGAGACTTGGACATCACAAAAGATTTCCAGTTAGCCATTAAAGATACAAAGGGGGCTAAATATCATTATTCAGAGAAACGGAAATTACAACCACAACTACTACCAGATGGCTAAAATTAAAAAGACTAACATTACCCAAGTGTTGGAAAGGATGGGGAGCTGGAACATCACACAACACTGATGGGTATATAAAATGGTACAACCACTTTGGAGCACTGACGGCATTACCTACCAAAGTTAAGCACACACATACACTCGTAGATCTACTCACAGATCTATATACAACAAAATCAAAGACATGTAAAACAATATTCATAACAGCCCCAAGCCAGAAACAACACATCCATCAAGAGCAGAGTAGATCAATAACCGTGGAATAATCATACAATGGAATTCAACAGCACAGAAACATGAATAAACCATCGCTACATACAACATGGATTAATCTCACAATGTTGAGCTAAAGAAATACAGTTGATCCTTGAACGATGTGAGGATTAGGGGTACCAACCCCCCCCCAAATAGTCAAAAATCCGTGAATAACTTATAACTTCCCCAAAGCTGAACTAACTGCCTACTGTTGACTAGAAACCTTACGGGTAACATAAACAGGTGATTAACACATTTTATATGTTATGTGTACTGTATGCTGTAATCTTATAATAAAATAAGCTACAGAAAAGAAAACATTAGGAAAACCATAAGGAAGAGAAAATACATCTATAGTACTGTACTATATCCAATAAATTTTGAATTTAAAAATTTTGCATTTCAAAAACAGGCAAAGCCAGTCTAAGGTGTTATAAGACTAAATAGTGATTATCTTCGGATAGAAGTAAAGTAATAATTAACATAAAAGGGGGACGCCTGGGTGGCTCAGTCGGTTAAGTGTTCGACTTCGGCTCAGGTCATGATCTCGCGGTCTAGCCCCACGTCGGGCTCTGTGCTGACAGCTCAGAGCCTGGAGCTTGTTTTAGATTCTGTGTCTCCCTCTCTCTCTGACCCTCCCCCGTTCATGCTCTGTCTCTCTCTGTCTCAAAAATAAAAAATAAGTGTTAAAAAAAAATAAACAGAAAAGGGATAGCAGGGTAGAAACAGGTATTCTGAGTTCTATCTTGATCTACATGGTAGTCTACAGGGAGAAGTCTTATAAAAAGATGAGGAGGTCAGGAATGACAGATGCTGGAAAGAGAGTAAGGAAGGTAGAAACTAAGAAAAAGAAACTCTCATAGGACTTGGTGACTGAAGTGTTCCTGAACTTTCAGTTCAGTAGAAGGGTAAAGTCATTAAACAGTGGGGAACGGGAGGTGGCGCACTGAAGAACTGAGTACCGACTCTTCTGAGAATGTAGAGTGACCATGGTCACTACTAAGTAGGGCATAAATTGATGGTTAAACTACAGAAGGGCCCTTTTAAAGTGTAATTATACCCCAGGATAAACTAACAGGTAGTCAGGATCAAAAACTTTCATGGATCTTCAAATCCAAGATAAGTCACTCCAATAGATCTTGCTCAAGAGATCTTTTCATTAGGGGGCGCCTGGGTGGCTCAGTCAGTTAAGCGTCCAACTCTTGGTTTCAGCTCAGGTCATGATCTCACAGTTTCATGAGTTCGAGCCCCACATCGGCTCCAAGCTGACAGTCCGGAGCCTGCTTAGGATTCTCTGTCTCCCTCTCTCTGCCCCTCCCCCGCTTGTGCTATATCTCTCTCAAAATAAACAAACTTTAAAAAAAGTTAAAAAAAAGAGAGATCTTCTCACTGAGGAAAAAATACATATTCATTTACCTTCCTCCTCCCAGAAAGAGAAGTCCAAGGGCCATGTGATGGGCTAAGTGGAAGCCATAGTTCATTTCACCACCTGTTTTCATGTGCAAGAAGCGACAGAGCTGCAAAACCTTTAGGTTCCCCGAGCCAGCCATCACCATGGCGAGAGACAGAAGCACCACACTCAGGCAGGTCTCCAGGTTGTACGGCCCTGTCTGGAAATGCAAAAAGACAGCATACTACAATTGTTGCGTTACAGTTCTTTATTATCAAACTAAATTGGCCATCGTTAGACTACAGATATTTATTAGTTTAAAAAATCTGCAAAAAAACAAATATTTTCTCTATAAAATTCAAGTTCGGTGTAGAAAATTCAAAAAATAAAGTATCAAAAAGGAAATAATAATCCCTTGGAATACTAATACCCAATGACAACAGCCATAAATATTTTGGCCTTTTCCCCAAATCTTTTTCTATACCCATGGTTTTTTTCTTTTTTTCAAATGAAACTGAGGTATTACTATACATGATATTTTTATCTCTTTAAATCTATGACATATGAGCAATCTTCACTCATAAAAAATTCTTAGAGAACAGGAGTTTGATAGCTCCATGGTACAACAATGTACAGATACACGACAGTGAAATTTACCTAATTACTTTTAGACTTTTTGACTTTCAAGTTTTCTCATATTATACATAAGGCTGTATAAATCTGTGTGGTGTTTATCAGAATAAAATCTTACTCTCTCCTGTCACTAGAGGGGCAATGTCTCAAAACTGAATTTTTACTAAGTGCTAATTTTTTTAAAAACCAGTTAACAATATTCAGTCCCAAGACAGGATGGCGTAAGGTACAATAATCCATGAAAGATATAGTTTTTGCTCTCACAAGAATTCAATACCATGTACATCCTTCAAGGATCATACTTGCCCTTAATTAATATCCCAAAACACAAATATAAAGATGGGCCAAAACTTCAAATCCTCCATTCTAAACTCAAACAAATTGCAGAGACACTTGACAACACACAGGTAACTGAATTATCAATGAATTTTCTTCACATTCAATTTAATTCCCAAGAAGAATGATCATTTATGATAAAAAAAAAAAAGACTTACTACAGAAGCATTAGGTGCAGACAAATATGTCATAAAATCTTTTGCAAATTTATGCTGGAAAACAAAAGAAAAAATCTAAAGTTAAAAGAAGTGTATCAACGCGTTGTTAAAAAAGAAAACAGAACAAAGTAAACTAAGTTATTTCTTACCAAACAGTTAAACGCTGATAAGTTTTCTGAGCCCGCAAATCGAAAACCCAGAGACAAGCAGGCTCCTGCAATTATGTAGACATGTGCCTGCCTGAAAACAGATTACAAGAAATTTAATACTACCTTTATTTTGCTTTAAAATTCATTATAAGTATTATCTTGGGGTAAAAACAATAAATATTCCTGCTCTCTAAACTAGTTTTTATTCTCCTGGGAATGCTCAATTGTGCCTCTACTCAATCAGCATGATTGATAAAGTGTGCCTCTTGCCTACGTGCTTCACACACAGCAAAGATCATTTTTGAGAACTGCCAATTTTTTTTTAATGGAAAGGATAAAAGGAATACGTACAAGTTAAATCTCTGATATTGTTTTTTGAGGGCAAGAGCTCTATACTTGAGAGAGCTAAACAAATAACTAAGAAAAAATCAACTCTGAACATCTGATAAGTGATGGTTAGAAACACGGGGCATTCGGAATTACTCAAATCAAGGAGAGCACTTCTCCTACACAGTGTATTTCTATTTATTTATGAGAGATGCTAGGGTAGCTCGTTTGATTTACACATTTCATGACTTACGATAAAGTTTCCAAATTCAAATCCTCTGAGCAAGGCAATTCAATTTCACTGAGAGAGATGCTATTTTCTCTTATAATCTGTCAAAATAAAAAGCAAGAACACCTGGACATTAATATTCAAGTTACAAATATTAAATGATTTGAAAAATAACATACTGGCACCTAGGTGGCTTAGTCGGTTAAGCGTCCAACTTCAGCTTAGGTCATGATCTCACAATTTGTGAGTTCAAGCCCCACATCAGGCCCTGTGGTGACAGCTCAGAGCCTGGAGCCTGCTTCAGATTGTATGTCTCCCTCTATCTCTGCCCCTCCCCTCTGACACTGTGTGTCTCTCAAAAATAAACATTAAAAAAATTTTTTTAATCTTCTGCTTATCAAAAGTAACTAAGAAAATGAATAGACTGCCACAGACTGGGAGGAATATCTGGAAAACATAAATCTGGGAAAAAAAGGAAGAAAGGTTTGCAGAAAAAAATTCTAGCTGCTCAAAAGACCAGCATCACAAATTTTAAATGGGCAAAAGATATGAAAAGACACTTCACAAAAAAAAAAGATACATGAAGGAGCAATAAACAAATGAAAAGGTCCTATTCTTATTAGCCAGGAGGGAAATGCAAAATGAGACAACAATAAGATATCATCACATACTTATCAACACACCTAAAATTAAGAAAACTAATACCACCAAATACTGACAAGATACACAGCACCTAGATTTTTATAAATTGTTGGACAAAGTATAAAATGGTATACTCTCTAGAAAAAAGATTTATCAGTTATCAAACTAAATATATAATCTACTCCATATCTCAATAATTCCAAAAGAAATTAAACCATAAACCCACAAAAATATCTGTGTACGAATATTTACAGTAGTTTGATTCATAATAGCTAAAACCAGAACCCAACCCAGGTATCCAACAAAAGAGAACAGAAAAAGAAACAAAGGACTACTCACAGAATGCAACACTTACTAACTATAGAAAGGATGAGCTACTGATATACTTAACATCTCAAAATCAGGCTGAAAGAAGTCTTATATGAAAGGATATATATACTGTATGTGATTCCATTAACACAAAGTTCTACATCAGGCAACCTAATTTATTTTGGGAAAATGTCAGAAAATTAGCTGCCCTGGGGGTAGGAGGTGAGTATAGATTGAAGGGGCAGGGAATGAGGGCACTTCTGGTCATTTTGACAGAGGTTTGTTTCCATGAGCTTATGCATAGTCAAACCCAGAATATTTGAGATCTGTGGATTTCATCATATAAAATTTTATCTTAAAAGGAAGAAAATGTAAACAAATACTGAATTCTAGTTAATGATACATATGCTGAAATATGTAAGGAAAAGTATACTACTGTCTGCAACTAACTTTGAAATTCACCAAAAAATGATGGATTGGATAAACGATAAATGGGATAGGTGATTAAACAACTTTATAAAGTAAAATACTAACTGTAATATCCAACTAGTGATATGGACGTTGTACAAAGTTTTCAACCCATATTTTGAAATTTTTCTTATTAAAATACTGCAAGAAATACTATAATGTTCTCAAAGATAAACAGATTTATTTTATAAGTAAAAAAAAACCGGGGCACCTGCATGGCTCAGTCAGTTAAGCATCCAACTTTGACCCACGGTTCATGAGTTAGAGCCCCCCGTCGGGCTCTGTGCTGACAGCTCAGAGCCTCAAGCCTACTTCGGATTCTGGGTCTCCCTCTCTCTCTCTACCCCTCCCTTACTCGTGCTCTGTCTCTCACAAAAAAATAAACAAACAGTAAAAAATTTTGAATTAAAAAAAAAAAGAAACGGAGACTATCAGACATGGACAGTTGATTAAAGGGCAATATTTAGTTTACAATATTTGGCTTACAATTTTTTTTTTAACTTAATGTTTATTTTTGAGAGAGAGAGAGAGAACGTGAGTGGGGGAGCGACAGAGAGAGAGACACACAAAGAATCGGAAGCAGGCTCCAGGCTCTGAGCTGTCAGCACAGAGTCTGACGTGGGGCTCAAACTCAGAAACTGTGAGATCATGACCTGAGCCAAAATCGGACCTTCAACTGACTGAGCCACGCAGGCACCCCTGATTTGGAATTCAAAAAAGAGTCTGCTTATTTCTAACTATTTAGCTTATTAAATAAATATGCTATAAAGTAATTAAAACAAGTTATTATATAGGAGATCTAAACTTGCCACAAAGTAAAATAGCATCTTAAATCAATGTGTGCTTAATTAGGCTAAAAATGTCAAAAATACTTTTTGAGGGTTCTTTGGTGTATTTCATTTTTAATACCATAATTTCTTGGAATCTGGGGCCACAGCTGCAGTCTAGGGTCAGCACACAATCTTAAACTGAAAAGTTCCTATGTTTTCAAAAGATACTGTAACTAATCATCAATATTGCTTTTATTCTAAAAAGTATTTTATAGGGTTTTGGAAAATCCCACAAGAAATCGTAATTTATGCTATTAACAATCTAACAATATTTATTATACATACTTACTTGAGGAACATTGCTATCAACCCACTTGGAATTTGGTAAAATATCATCCCACAGAATCAGGCATCGAGCAAGTGTCTTAAAAATGTAACAGATAAAACTAATCAGAGTAGGCAAAGTTCATACATTAAATAACAATGATAATATTAAATAATGTAAAAATCAGTTCCCAACTGATGACAATTTTGAAAAAGACAGTACATAATATCAACCTGAGGCTAATCTCGTTAAAATAAATTGAAGATTTAGATTTTAACACAGAAAAAACTAAAATTGAGTTGATTATTATCAAAGTTTAGAGGACTTTTTTTAAAAGCAAGTTTTAACTTGCTTCATTAAAGAAAAATCAGAATCTTACCACTGTCTATAGAACTTAAAGGCTTTCATATGCTAAAAACATACATGTTTAAACACTAAAGAATCAAGGGAAAAATGTAGGCAATTATGTCAGTTACAGTCATTACTTACACTCTTAATAGTAATGCTGCATCTTAATAATTAAAGAATAATTAAAGAATACAAAATAAAGCAGTAATGAAGCCCCAGACACTTACTGCTTGTTGAATAATGTAATAAGTTGAAATGTCAACTCCTAGTATTACATATCAACATGGCTGTGCTTCCTGGAATTCCTACAAGTTACATTTGGGAAATTTCAAAAAAATACTACCAATTACATACAGGATGGATTAATAGTAAAAGGTCTCCCTTGTAGAAACATCTATAGTCACAAGCTAAACTTGAGAACCCCAAAGACTCCTCATGTTAGCAGAAATAACAAACTACAAAGTACCATACCCTAAGCAAGAGAAATTCCGGTTTCACAAAGTCCAGCAAATACATGGTGTCAGGAGCTCGAAGCCAATCTGCAATAGATCTGGTGGTGGTGGAGATCAGTAAGCATTACTGCTCAAGTAGAGGGCAAAATAATGGGAATCCCAAGACGGATTTCAGACCCTTCTCCCCACTCCATCCACCACCCTGTTTTCCACAGTACTCAATACCTTCTAACACAGTATTTGTTATGTATGACTGTCTGTCCCACTATGACATAAGCTTTATGAGCACATATTTTTAGTTTTGTTTTGTTCGTATCTTCAGTACCAAGAAAGCACTGACATACATTATTCATCCAAACAGATGAGTAAGTATCTGTTTTTAGCCACTTTGTTAATTCTGCACACATTCACTTTTTCTAACAGGAGAAATTTATAGCATTGAAAATTCTCTTGAATCTTAGAATATTTTTTAACTTTATTAAAAGACTTAAATTTTGGGGCGCCTGGGTGGCGCAGTCGGTTAAGCGTCCGACTTCAGCCAGGTCACGATCTCGCGGTCCGTGAGTTCGAGCCCCGCGTCGGGCTCTGGGCTGATGGCTCAGAGCCTGGAGCCTGTTTCCGATTCTGTGTCTCCCTCTCTCTCTGCCCCTCGCCCGTTCATGCTCTGTCTCTCTCTGTCCCAAAAATAAATAAACATTGAAAAAAAAAAAATTAAAAAAAAAAAAAAGACTTAAATTTTAAACTATGGTTTAATGTCTCCTACCCACCTTTTCTAAGTAAAATGTAAAAGAATAAATGCCAACCGTACACTTTCAAGTGTCAGCACTAATTATTGGGCTTGGAAAGGTAGATGGTGTGATTATTACCAAAGTTCTTGAAATAAACAGAAATCAGTTTTACAAATGGTAACCAAGAATAGAATAATGCTAAATTTTTCTGATTTGACCAATCCTCAAACAACATGCAAAATTAATGAAAAGGAATTTGGGCATCTTTTACTGTCACTGATATCAACTATAAAACAAAAATAAAAATTGGGAATTAAATAAAAATAAAAATAAAAACTGCCCCAAGATTATATTGTTTCTAGATAAAAATCTATGTAACTTGTAGTACTGGAGAGAATTAAAATCAGGCTAATCTATACAAGGAAAATAAACTCATTACTCTGGTTTTACTACTGAGGTCAGAAAGGAAGCCACACTATCATGGCAAGGGATGGAGTCAGGGAATGCGATACCTGTTATTGGTTTTTAAGTAGATCATGGCCAAAGCTAGAGTGGCACCTGGACAAGTTACATCAACATTTATGGTATCTCCTTCCTATCAAAAACAAAAAAAATATTCATGTTAAAGAGTTCTGAAATATTACAAATTCTTCTGAATATAAATTCTTCTTCCGGCCTATGCTTAAAATTAACAGATATACAAATGTTTTTAAGAAACATACTATTTGCAAATTCACTTCTTAGCTTCCAAAATTTTGATCTGTTGCTTTACTATGGACTTACTTTGATTTGATAACTTGGGGATTTATGCTTCTCCCTGTGCATTCCTGCTTGAAAGCGCCTATGACCTCCAACCATGTACTGATACAGCTGCTCAGGCACATTGAGATCAGACATACCTATCAAATTACTGCCATGCTGGAAAAGGAAATAACAAACACGTGAAAGGAAATCTTATGAATAAGTTCCATAACACATACAAATTGACAAATAAAAGAATGAACTAACTTGAAAGCAGTGTATTTTGTGGGGTTTTTTTAATTAAAATAATGACTACTCATAACTACTACTTAATATTCAAACAAGCTCTTAATTATTCACATTAAGAATTATAACACTTAATATATTTAATTCTTTCATTTCACAAAATAAAGGCTTTATAATACAGTTAATGATACTAACAAAAGAAATTATTAGATATATAAATGAGACTTGAACTATGAGCACCTGAGTCCTTTCATTACTATGCCTATGACCTCTTTCAGCAACAATAACTATAAATTTTTTTTTATGTTTATTTTTGACAGAGACAGAGACAGAGCATGAGCGGGGAAGGGGCAGAGAAAGAGGGAGACACAGAATCTGAAACAGGCTCCAGGCTCTGAGCTGTCAGCACAGAGCCCGACGCAGGGCTCTAACTCACAGACCACGAGATCACGACCTGAGCTGAAGTCGGATGCTCAACTGACTGAGCCACCCAGGCGCCCCATCAGCAACAATAATAATAAACTTACTGAACACTTTCTCTGTTCCAGGTACTATTCTGTATGTTTAACATGGATTAACTTACTTAATATAAGAATTCTACCAAATAGCTACCATTTTATAGATGAGGAAAGTGAGGCACCAAGATATTAAGCCCAAGGCTACATAGCTAGTAACTGGCAGGGGTGGATATAAACAAGGATATAAAACAATCCATGGAGTTGCTTAATCAACCGACAATACTGTAGTTAAATGACATAACTCACTGGTCAGAACCAAATCAAGATCCCAATTTCCAGTATGCTGCTTTTCCATTGCACCATCTGCCTCTTTAATTCACGTGTCAAATGTGAAGAATCAAAAACCTAATAGACAGTGAACTTTCCTTATATAATTTAGTTTCAGTATAACACTGTACTAGTGGTTAAGGAACCCACATTCTAGGTGACAGTCATTTAATGAAACGTTTCTGATAATTCTACACTATGTATCATGGATGTGGTTAAAGATGGATCAAAGTGATACTACATTGCCACAAAGCAAATACTATGGTGGCAACATTCTGAGATCCCAGTGAATACCAGGCTGCCAAACGAAGGTCATGGTTTATCTCTAGCAACTACTATAGACTCTTAAAGCTCCCCATCATATACACATTTCCACAACTTTCTTTTTTTTTTTTTTTTTTGTCTGAGGGGGCTACTTCATCTTATGTCCTAGATTCTTGGAGATATTTTATTCCCTTAGTTCATTCATGAGCATTTACATCTAAGCCAGGGGGATAGAAGCCCACTTTTCAATACAATTTCTTCCATTTCCAAATCTAGCACTTTGAAAAATATGCAGAAAGAAAAAAGAGCTGAGAATCAGGTTAAGTCAGAGTAAGACAGAGTGGTATTCAGAGTTAAGTACCAAGATCATTTGTCTCAACATGCAGATAATTATTACTGAAGCATCTGAAGGCACAGAGAGGGCTTACCCCCAAGCAAACCATGCCCAGGGCCAAGCCAGCAGCTAAGGAGTAGGACTCTCTGTCAGTGCAGTATTCCATTTCGGGACCTGGGGGCCGTCCTGTAAAAGAAAATAACACAGTTCAAGCTGGCCTCTTAAAATTCTATCATAAGTCTTAGAATTAACTTTCTAGTAAGTTGCGTAAGAACCATGAATTCAATATAACCTCACTCAGAAAGATACATTACTACAAATGGTATCCACAATTGTCAGTTTACTACAAAATAAAGCCCAAAACGGTTCTTTTCATGTACCAATTTGAAAGCAATGACTTTCAGACACTGTGAAACATTGGGTTTTATTAAGGAAAAAAAAAAAAAAAAGTTATCAAGAAGTAGAAAAAAATTCTTGAAGGGTGCTCATAAACATTTTAATTTTTAATCTCTTGCATTTTGTTTTTGTTTTGCTATTTCCAATCCACTCATTAGAGGGGGTAAAAAACATGTTCAAATGATAATGATGGACAAGAACGATGCCATGTTTTTAAGCTAAATACGGGTGGCTAAATAAACGAGGGTGGCTCAGCTGGTTGACTTAGGCTCAGGTCATGATCAAGCAGTTTGTGAGTTCGAGCCCCACATCGGGCTCTGTGCTGACAGCTCAAAGCCTGGAGTCTGCTTCAGATTCTGTGTCTCCCTCTCTGCCCCTCCCCTGCACATGCACGCATGCTCGCACTCTCTCAAAAATAAACATTAAAAAAAATTTCTTAATGTTTTTAAGCTAAATGTTATATTTCTAGGCGCTTATTTTGAATCTACATAATAGTGAGCCCTACTGTGCCAGAAGTTCTGTGTATGGATCCTAAATGTTTGGCTGGATACTAAATTTATACTTTTAGGGGCGCCTGGGTGGCTCAGTTGGTTAAGCATCCAGCTCTTGATTTCCGCTCAGGTCACGATCTTGTGATTCGTCGGTTTGATCCCCACATCAGGCTCTGCGCTGACAGTGTAGAGCCTGCTTGGGATTCTCTCTCCCACTCTCTCTGCCCCTCACTGACTCGTGCGAGCACATGCATGCACGCTCTCTCTCTCTCAAAATAACTAAAACTTAAAAAAAAAAAAAAAGGTACTGAGAGAAAAAAAAAAGACCAAAGGTTACCTCATTAAATATGATCTGGAGCTCAACAATGGGCTCACCAAATAAACATGCAAATTAATAATCTGCACATTAATATCAGTCTCAGAAAATATTACTTTTTTTTAAATTAGCACGAGAATATTCTAACAAAAGCTACAATTTTTCCCTTAATTTTTATGATTTTTACTATCATTTTTACTTTGGCTCCTGCAGGGTGGAAAATGTATGCTTATGAAGACACAGCACTATTAATACCATACCTATCTCAGCCAACAGGACTTCCGCAGTGTGCCTGTGAGCTGTCCCCTGATATACAAGGCCAATGCCAACCACTGCAGCCACCTGGACATTATGAGGAACATCAAGCTCTGTGGATGTTGGGGGTAAGAGGGCAGGAATGTGAATGCTAAGAAGCCGAGTAATTGACATATCCATGGTGCCCAGTTTAGCAGCAGAAACACCAAGGAGCAGTCCAATGCTTGTCATTTCATGACCCTAAGGTAGAAAGTAGAATGAAATGTAAATCACTACCAAAACAAATATGTAGTCTTAAATACAGTACTGCCTGCCAGTACTTTCAGTAAGCAATTTTACTGACAGGCAGAGTGAGAAGTGACAATACAACAGCAAACTAAACAGACGTAGTTCTTTTCTCTCACAATGCTAGTGCCCTAATGGAGGAAAAAAGCGTTGGATTAAAATATACAAATATATTACTTAAAAGGCAGTATACTGAGAAGGCACAAAATAATATGAAATAGTATTTTTAAAAAGCCTAATTTAGATTAGGAGGAGCTGGAGAATTATTAAAAATCTCTGAAGAAGTAAAATTTACAATAGGACCAGAAGGATTAGTACAAATTAGCCAGGAAAGGTAGTGGAAAGGGAGGAAATTAGCTTTAGAAAGTAAGAGAAAATGAGGTCAGGTGAGAGAACAACATGTAAATGGCTCTGATATGATTCAGAAAATAAACCTTCACATTAATGGTTAAGTGACCACAAGATGCCATGACAACTCAATGAGAAACGAATAGTCTTTTCAGAAAATGGTGCTGTGATCATTGTAGACCACATGCAAAAGAATAAAGTTGGACCCCTTCCTTACATCATTCACAAAAATCAACTCTAAAATGGATCACAGAACTAAATGTAAGGGCTAAAACTATAAAACTCCTGGAAGAAAGCACAGGTATAAATGCAACAGGACCATGGGTTAGGCAATGAAATATGATACCAAAGCACAGCAATTAAAAAAATAGATGAGGTGCGCCTGGATGGCTCAGTCGGTTGGGTGTCTGACTTCAGCTCAGGTCATGATCTCATAGTGTGTGAGTTCGAGCCCTGGGTTGGGCTCTGTACCGACAGCTCAGAGCCTGGAGCCTGCTTTGGATTCTGTGTCTCCCTCTCTCTCTGCCCCTCCCCTGCTCACACGCTGTCTCTCTCTCTCTCTCTCTCTCTCTCTCTCAAAAATAAATTTAAAAAAAATTTTTAATAAAAAAATTAAAAAGTAGATGAACTAGACTTCATTAAAATTAAAAACTTTTGTGCTTCAAGGATACCATCAGAAAGTGAAAAGTCTGCCCACAGAATAGGAGAAAATTTTTGCAAATCACTTATCTGTTAATGAACTTAGTATCTAGAATATATAAAGAATACAATTTGGTTAAGACAACCCAATTTTAAAATAAAGGATCTGAACAGACATTTCTCCAAAGAAGACTTACAAATGGTGTATGAACACATGAAAAGATGCTCAACATCATTAGCCATCAGGGAAATGCAAACCAAAACAAGAAGATATTACTTCACACCTACTAGGATGACTACAATTAAAAAGACAGACAAGTGTTGGCAAGAATGCGGAGACACTAGAATCCTGATGTATTGCCGGTGGGATCGTAAAAAGGTACAGCCACTCTGGGAACAGTTTGGTAGTTCCTCAAATTTAAACAAACATTTACCACATGACCCAGCAATTCTACTCCTAGGAATATACCCAAGAGAAATGAAAACATACGTCCACACAAAAACATGCATGTGTTTACAGCATCACTAATCATAACAGTTAGAAAGTAGAAATAACCCAAATATCCACTAACTGATGAATGGATAAATACAGTATATCCATACAATGGAGTATCTACTGAGCAATAAAAAAGAATGAAGTGCTAATACATGATACAACATGAACAAACCTTGAAAACATTATGGTAAGACAAAGAAGCCAGTCATAAAAGACCACCTATTTTATGATTCCATTTATATGAAAGGTCCAGAATCAGTAAATCCATAGAGACAGAAAGTAGACCTGTGGTTGCCAGAGGCTAGAGGGAAAAGGGAATGGAGTTACTGCTATTGGCTATGAGATTCCTTTATGGACTGATGAACATGTTCCAAAATTAACAACAGTAATGGATATACAATTCTTTGAATACACTAAAAACCACTGAATTGCAGACTTTAAATGCGTGAATTTTTATGACATAAAAATGGAAGAGTTCACACCAAGAGAAAGAGTTTGGTTTGCCAAGCTCTGATGTGAAAAAATGTGGTTTACCAAGAAGCTCAAATGGCCAGTCCCTATGGTTGGAACGTGGAGAGCAAGGGGATGAGAGATACAAAGCAAAGTTGGATGAGTGGGATCACATAGGCTCCTGGAATGTGTATCAAGAGCAATGCAAAATCTTTAAAAAGTTTGGACACGGGAAGTCTTTAGAAAGATCACTCTGCCTGCTGTGAGAACAATGGATTTAGAGGAACAAAAATAAAGAAGAGCAAACAGAACGATTAGGAGCTACTGCAGTGGCCCAGGTGAGGCACAATGCCAGGAGCTGAGAGTCTCACCTTGGTCAAGTAGTCATGGATATTGAGAGTAGCCAGCTTGGTAAGGTGCCCATTCAGACCCAGGGCCATGAGAAAGCCAGCATATTCATTGGCTAACTCAGCATGCTTAGGCTTATTATAAACAATCCAAGCTGAGTCGATCTGGGAGGCAGGGGCTATCTTCAGGCCAGCAGCCACACCATTGTGGAAGCTGGCCCAGCTTGTCATGTTGGGAGGCACATCGATGTTTCCACTGTTAAGGTCTACTGTTGTGTTCCGAGGAGGGGCCCGTCCTATTCAGGCAAACGAATTTAAAATTGAGAGAGTAATAATTCATAAATCCGTAATTATTCAACTTAGATTTTTGAAAACGAGATTACCTTTTCTACATTTGAAACCCTTAACCCCATAATAGTTGGAATGATATTAGGTTACTGTGAGTACTTAAACTTTTATACATGTACGTCAAACCTGATTCAAGGTGGAAAAATACTACTTGTTTAAAATAATTCATTATCTGAAACTGGACCACTTTTTTACATCATATATAAAAATAGACTCCAAAGGATTAAAGACCTAAATGTAAGAAGTGAAACCAAAAAACTCCTAGAAGAGAACATAGGCAGTAATTTCTTTGATATCAGCCAAAGCAACATTATTCTAACTATGTCACCTAAAGCAAGGGAAACAAAAGCAAAAATAAACTAGTGGGATGACATCAAAATAAAATGCTTTGGTACAGCAAAGGAAACCATCAACAAAACAAAAAGGCAACCTACTGAATGGGAGAAGATATTTGAAAATCATATATCTGATAAGGGGTTAATATTCAACTTCTACAAGTCAACATCAAAAAAAAAATCTAATTAAAAATGGGCAGAGATTCTGAATAGACATCTTTCCAAAGAAGACATACAGATGGCTAACATATATGAGAAGACATTCAACATCACCAATCATCTGGGAAATGCAAATCAAACCCACAGTGAAATATCATTTTACACCTATCAGAATGGTTAGAATCAAAAAGACAAGAATTAACAAATGTTAACAAGGATGTGGAGAAAAAGGAACCCTTGTGCATGGTTAGTGAGAATGTAAATGTGGAAAACACTATGGAAGTTCCTCAAAAATTTAAAAACAGAAATACCATTTAATCCAGTAATTCCACTACTGGGTATTCACTACCCCTCAAAAACAAAAGCATTAATTTGAAAAGATACATTCACCCCTATGCTTACTATAGTATTATGTACAATAGCCAAAATATGAAAGCAGCCCAAGCATCCATCAACAAATGAATAAAGATGTAGCATGGGCACGCACATACACACATACACACACAAAGAGACATGCACACACACACGCACACACGCACACACACATACACACACACACAGAGGAATTTTGCTCAGCCATTAAAAGGTATGAGATCTTGCCGTTTACAACAACATGAATGAACCTAGAAGGTATTACACTAAGTGAAGTAAGTCAAACAGATAAAGGCAAATACTATATATTCTCACTTATATGTGGAATCTAAAAAACAAAAGAAATGAATAAACAAAGAGCAGAATCAGACCTATAAATACAGAGAATAAAGTGATGATTACTAGAAAGGAGGGGAATAGGGCAATGGCCAAAATGGGTGCAGGAGAGTAGGAAGGAGATACAGGCTTCCAGTTATATAATGAGTAAGTCACAGAAATAAAAGGTGCAGCATTGGGAATATAGTCAATGGTATTATAACAACATTCTGTGGTGACAGATGGTACCTATACTTGTGGTGAGGATAACATACAGTTATTGAATCACTACGCTGTACACCTGAAACTAATGTAACATTATGTGTCAACTCTACCCCCCAAAAATAACAATAATTATTTTAAAAACAAAATAATTCATCATCCTTTTGCTAAAATACATAGGCTAGAATCAGATAACTGATGCCAATTTAACTTTAATCAGATCTGATTAGGATACCTACTGCTTTGAAATTTTTCTTTCAAACAGAAAAAAGCTTATTAAAAAAAAAAAAAAAATGAAGAGGCACCTGGGTGGCTTAAGGGTCAGACTCTTGATTTCAGCTCAAGTCAGTCTCATAGTTCGTGAGTTTGAGGCCCACATTGGGCTCCATGCTGACAACACAGATCCAGCTCAGGATTGTCTCCCTCTCCGTCTGCCCCTTCACAACATGCTCACACATACACGTTCTCTTTCTCTCTCTCAAAATAAATAAAGGAAAAAAAAAAAAGTTCTAGGGGGTCCCTGGATGGCTCAGTTGGTTAAGCATCTGACTTCGGATCAGGTCATGATCTTGCAGTTTGTGAGTCAGCCCCGCATCGGGCTCTGTGCTGACAGCTGAGAGCCTCGAGTCTGTTTCGGATTCCGTGTCTCCCTTTCTTTCTCTGCCCCTCCTCCGCTCACTCTCCGTCTCTCTCAAAAATAAACAAACATTAAAAAAAAAAACAGGTCTAAAAAACAATAAAATGGGGCGCCTAGGTGGCTGAGTCAGTTAAGAATCCATATGACTTTGGCTCAGGTCATGATCTCACAGTTCGTGAGTTTGGGCCCTGCGTCTGGCTCTGTGCTGACAGCTCAGAGCCTGGAGCCTGCTTCAGATTCTTTGTCTCCTCTCTCTACCTCTTCCGGGCTTGCACTCTGTCTCTCTCTCTCTCAAAAAGTAAACATTAAAAGAAATTTATAAAATTAAAAATTAAAAAATAAAATGGAGACTAACAGTAAGATGAATAATAAACTCTAACCTGTGATTGATGACACTGATATTAATTCTAAATATGCATCCTACATTTTTCTCTGGACGTTAAAGAAAAATAGATTCTAAAAAGAGATAAGGAGCTTTAAAAAGAGACAAGAACCTTTAAAATTTGCTCTCTTATCAATACATGTTTATATCTCTATAAGTATCTAATTTTGCAATTGTTAAAGATACCAAATTGCAATCAGATAGTACAATAAAAAGTATAATTTTATAGACTCAAGTTACCCAGTGAACCATAAAGAGTATTTGCTGAATTAAATTTTATGGTCAATATGTTTAAGAACAATGTAAATTATAGGGCGCCTGGGTGGCTCAGTTGGTTAAGCATCCAACTTCAGCTCAGGTCATGATCTTGCAGTTTGTGAGTTTGAGCTGCAAGGGCTCTGTGCTGACAGCTCAGAGCCTGGAGCCTGCTTCCGATTCTGTGTCTCCCTCTCTCTACACCTCCCCTGCTCACCCTCTGCCTCTCTCTCAAAAATAAATAAACATTAAAACAAATAAATTTTAAAAAGTGTTCATGATTCTATGCTCTCTTAGAATTCCTTGAGTCTTTTGGTTTTGATTTACACTGTGTACTGGCAAATACAAATTCTTTTTATATCTTTAATGTTCTGTATTAATTAAGTCACGCCATGGATGAATGTTTATTCCAAATATTGCACAAAATTGCACAGTTCACTACACGTTTGAAAATATGGTTTTAAAGGAGTTCTGAAGTTATGTAAAATAAATTTCAAATAGATGCATAATGTCTTAATTGGAGTTGGTATACATATACATACACACAAAGTAAAATATGTTTGTTTTACTTTGTGTACCTAAGAGCTAACTCAAATGCTGGTGCATGACAGCACCACACAGGGTGACAAGTTCATGAAGTATACTTTTACTTTCTCAAAAGGCAGAAAGATTAATAATGAAAAAACTCACTTTCTAAGACAATTCATCATATGTATAAGACAGAGTATTTACACACGAGAAAATGACAGGCAAAGGCTAAAACAAATTTTCTTCAATAAGAATAACAACACACAAAAGTACAAATAGGGTGTAACAGTGTGAGTTAAAGAACTATTTATTCTAAGAAAGTATCTTTTCCTAAATTAACTATTATTAAAACAAGATAATAGGTTTTTTGGGGGGGAAGAGCTTGCCAAAATGGCTAAATAAGTTTGGATGAATGTCAGAACATGCAAATTTGAATATACAAATTTAATTAAATGTATTCAGAAAACAAAAAAGAGGATTCATGTATTTATATTGTAACACCCACCCAAGCATCACTGCCCAGATTTAATACATTTTAACATTTGCCAACCTTGCATGAGATTATTTTCTTTTTAACCCAAATTCTTTATATGAAAACCTTCAAACAGTTGAAAGACTAATAGAATGAGCACCTATATACCCTGTTCTCTAAGATTCAGTAATTAGTCAAATTTTGCCATTCTGCTTCATCTCTAAGAGGGAGAACAATTCAAATACTGAAGGTAATTCTGCTTGCTGTATCTCTAAATAAGATTAGGGCTCCAGAACAGATATAATAAGATGAAAATGTGTTCTTCTCTCATTTTCCGTATGCTACTAAATGTGTAAGATCTCCACATATCTAAGTGGGACCCTGGATTTTATTAAATTGTGCAACTTAAAACACCGTGGAATTATATTTCCATATGTTATATATATTACTGGATGTATAATATATATATTTTGTAGAGGTCTCATGAAACCACACATATTATAGTTCAGGAATTTTCAATGATAATTTCAATGTACACAACCGGCACCTTGAGAACATATTCAAACTAGCATTAGGTGAGCATGCACTATAAAACCCACTGTAACCCATAATATTGAGAAATGAACACACTTCCATCTCACAGAAATAAAGATCCACACAACCAATCAGAAAGGTAATTTAACAATATGTTATATCAAAGCCTTAAAATCTTGCTGTCCTAGGAATTCCACTTTTAAAGCAATTAAACTAAATGACTACACCCTCCTGACAACATGTTTATAATAGCAAAAAAATGATAACTTCCAACAAAACCAGGTTGTTTACATAAACTATATTCCATTAAATAAAATACTCTGGAGCAAACAAAAACTCAAGTTGTTGATTAAAAACGTGTATACAAATACCTACCTACCTACACATATACACAATATAATTGTACACCTATGTATGGTAGGTATGAAAGGATTCTCCCTCTACAGTAAATTTTAAAACAATTTCTAAAACAGATTCAAATTTGCTGATAATTAAGCACATATAAAATTATAAAATAGAAAAAACTGAGAACCATATATACCAAAATGTTAACACCAGTGAACCCTACCAAGTGAGACTACTGTACTTCAGCATTTACATATTCTACTTTAAGATTATTTAAAGTTCAATAACCTCACCATTATCAGTATCTTTCTAAACTTTCCCAAGTGCCTTTTTATATCATGAAATGGTTTCATTAAAAGCAAAACTTAGTAACAGGCTCCATGCTACGTCCCTCAATGTTTACTGTGCTTTGCTATTTGAGCTTTGACAACCACTAGAGTAGCTATTAATAATATATGAAATCACTGGGGATAGAAAGAACACTTCTTTGGTTTTAACTAAAACAATTCAACAACGCCACTAAAAATAATACTTAATCATTTTCCTTTCTTGCTGAGCACAGAATTTAACATACCAGTCAAATTCAATTTAGGAATAGGCAGTGGTTCCGTTGGAACAGGATGGTATGAAAACAAGGTAAACATTCCTCGTCCTACGGGAAGGGCCATAGTTCGCTGACACAACTGGAGCAATCTATAATTAAAATCAAAACCAACATGTGAAAAACCTTTAAGCAAAAAGAAACTGGAATGTAATCTGTAGGAAAGTATTCCAAAAGAAGAAGTGCTGGTAAGATGAAATCACATTAAAGTAAATCCAAACAAAGATGTGATCCAAACGTGGTTATTCTCATTTTAATACTCTGTTCCCCTTAGAAATTCTAAGAGAGAGATACATTTCCTTTCTTTTCATATTTGCTTTGAGTGAAAACCAGATGGGCTACAAATCAAGCCAACCCTCCCTGGACATCCACAAAGAGAAATGTAAAATTCCACTCTGATGCTAACCTGCTCAAAGGAAAATGTTGTATGTTTTGGGTTTCCTCGTTTTGTTATTTTCAGACTAACTGCATCCACTACATCTCTGGGATCCTCCTCCCATCCTTTCTGCCACCAAAGCCTGAGTAGTGCTACCTCTGTGGCCTGTACACAGGAAAGGAAAGAAACTCCCTATATTGGAAGCCAGTGGATTTCATAGTGTCTCCAGGGAAAAAATAATTAGTTTCACTTACACGATGGCCAAGATTTATAGGATTAATAGCATTATAAATCAGTTATATTCAAGGTTACAATGGCTTCAGTGGGCTCTAGTTTGAAACTAATACACCACTCTTGTTTCTATATTAAATCCTGTTCCATGTAGCCCCTTAAAAAGAAAAATCAAACAGAAATTGTGGAAGTAGGGGCATTTATAATCAGGAAACAAACACTTAACACAAGTTATATCTGAAGACACAAAAAAATCCCTTCAGAGGCTTTTTCTCTGCAGACAAAGCTATTCATAAGCACGTTCTCTAACTGTATACACATACAGCTTTTCTAATTTTTTGGTGAGGAAAATTTGCTATCCTAAGATTCTTTAGGAACAATGCCCCACGTTAATTTAGAATCAGAAAAATTCAAGGCAATCCCATAGAATGTTTTTAGCAGAAACCTTAAATATAATCCACAAAACTGTGATAACGGAAACAATACTGTAATCCTTTCTATTTAAGATGTCACTGATTATAAGACGCATCACTATTTCATGAGGCACTAAAAAAATATTGCCAATTAAACTATAATACCTATTGACTGAAAAACATATTCTGATTTCAGAGATATTAAAAGGTAAAAAAAAAAAAAAAAAAAACTAGCATCGTATCAATGAACTCAGTTAATAATCATGGCTAACTGCATTCAGCTTTACTACATACTGGACAGTGTTCTAACCACTATGTAGAAATAACTCACTGTACACACAGAGCAACCTTGTGATGTACAAATGCTACAATTATGCCTATTCTTATAGTTGAGGCAACAAGAAGTTAAGTAATTCATCCAAAGATACCCAGCGGATAGTGGCCAACCTAGGCTTTCACAAAACTTCTCTGTCACTCAATCTCCTCTATTACCTAGGTATATATGGAGAGGAAAGTGTGAGAGGAAGATTATGACTAATTCAGATCTTCAGCACCCTGAGGCTAAGTGTGGATGGTCCTTCCCCTTAAAGCAGTACCACAGTAAGCAAAGTTAAGGAGAACCAGAAAATCATAGTGGAAAAATTACAGAGGATAGATACAAGGCAGGTTAACAGGACAGGAAAGAATTCTAAAATATAAGTGGAATTGTCCCAAGGCAACAACCCTGAAATGTCACAGAATGGGTACTACTGAGTCTTACAATTACCAACAGAAATAATGTATGTTAGAGAATGGCAGCAGAGAAGTTTCAGAGAGTATTACTGATCAGATCAGGAAAAAAACTTACTGGTATAAGTTTAAACTACACTAAAAACTTTATATTAAGCAAAATGGTCTTAGAGTCACCTTTTCTAAATAGCACATAGCTATATTTCAAGAGGAGGGTCACTTATGTCATCAGATACTCTTACGTTTCAAATACTTTGAAAAAAATGTTATGGTTTACCAAGTTTGAACAAAAACTTAAAATACATGGTACTTTTAACTCCGAAGTATCTTTTTAGGGTTTTAAAGCACAAAAAAACATTGACAAGAGGGGCGCCTGGGTGGTTTAGTCCATTAAGTGTCTGACTCTTGATCTCAGCTCAGGTCATGATTTCATGATTCGTGGGATTCAGCCCCGCGTCATGCTCTGCTCTGACAGTGCAACCCCTGCTTGGGATTCTCTCTCTGCCTCTCCCCCATATGCCCACTTTCTCTCTCTCTCTCTCAAAATAAATACATAAACGTTAAAAAAAAAAAAAAAAAAAAAAACACCGACAAGTGATAATGACATGTTTCCTTTACCTGTTTTCTTTTTCCTCAATAAACTCATGGTCACTGAGTTCTGGATACTGTACTACATTGACACGGACAGGATGCGCACTTTGAAGAAGTCTTCGCACGTCCTGCACCCTTAAATCTTCACTCCATATTAATGACATAACTTCCTGATTCATGTCATTCATGCCATCATCTTCCTCCTCAGTTTCTGTTCCTGAAGGAACATCTGATGAGAGCACCTGAGTAACAGACTTGGTTGTAATAATTTAAAAACCAACCACCATGCACTCACTGAACACAAAGATATATAGGATGATGCATTATGACTCTATCAGTACAGAGAACAAAGCTGGTTTGGGTACCCAGTGTATACTGGGACTTAAATCTAGAAGTCTTTTTTAAAAGTACAATCATATTGCTCACTTGGGAAAATTCTTTATTGAGCGAAGGGAAAAAACATTAGATTTAGGACAATAGTCAGCTGACTCCATTAGAGAAACATTCTAAATAAATAATAAAACTATAACTATATCCTAAATGTTCTAAAAAGGAAACAAATTACTAGAAGTGGAATATGAAACCCACTCACTATTACTGAAGAACCCAGGCTAACTTAAATAATATCTTTGATTAATATAAGCAGAAGAAAACAACCTGGAAGGGTATATACCAAAGACTGGAGGAAGTTAACAGTACTTTCTTACTTTAGTACTTTAAAATGGATCATAATTGATTTTCACTTTTTTATAAGGATGTTTCTTAATTGGATTTCTTAATCAGACTGCAGCAAAACAAGCGAGAAGGGTTAATCCCTTGATTATCATTCTTTCTCAGAAGCTCAGCATGTGCTTTCATATGAGCCTTCCCCATCCAAATAATTCAATCACACTTCAACCTAGATATGAATAGCATGAAATCTTCTCATTTTCTCTCAAGGATTTTATACTCCTTTAACAAAAAATTAATTCAATTTAAAATGCTAATGTTTTATGACATTTAATGGGGAAGCAACATTAGCTAGAAAAAAATAATAGATATGATTAACCAATCCTTCTTACTTAGTTCATAAATATTCATTATGGTTCCTATGGAATATCTAATTTTGAAAAAAACTATATTCTAATGGGTGAGTTTGCTATAAAGTATAGACCCAAATAGCCAATGCACTGAAAATAGAAGAGTTATAAAAGGTAGCCTCAAATAACTGAACAAATTGAATTTAGACAGAATTACTTAAAATCACACCTAAATACAAATCAAAGATTATCAATATCATTTGGTTTTAGTGCTAATGATGTTAAACTGCTCTCATAATAGTAACAAAACAAGTCTAAATACTAAAATTTATCTTGGTAAAGAAAAGGATCATCATATTATTAGCAAAAAAAAAATGGTTTTCTGTTTAGAACAAGACAAACAGTAATTCAACTAAGAGCTGTTATACAAGTATAGATAAAAAGCAAGATATGCTGGGCCAACGCTGCTGGAGATGGGATCCACGGCAACAGCTTCTGTCACAGACCCAGCAGGCAAATTGTGATACAGACTCGGAAGGTCTGAAGAAGCATTAATAGCCTAAGACCTAATGTGGATTATAAATAGTTACATTTTGATTAATATGTTCAAAAGCTAGTAAGTGATGAGGCAAATGTGTGCTATTCTCTTAGGGATATAAACAAAGTTGAAGAGTCACCTGGAGTGGAAAAACCATCCCAGAATCCTCTCTGATCCTCAGGGTAATGCAATACTACCATTTTTTTTTTAAGCTAAATAGAGTTCTAAAAGAAGTACCAGAAATTCCATTTTTAAGTTTTAAAAGAGACTGATTTTAAAAGAGAGATCATTGGAGAGTAATGATGTATTTGATTTTCTATTGGTAGTCTTCTCAGAACCCATTCTTTATAAAAGCAGACTGGGGGGGTGGGTGCCTGGGTGGCTCAGCTGGTTAAGCATCCAACTCGGTTTTGGCTCAGGTCATGATCTCACAGTTAAGTTGGTGAGTTTGAGCCCCACGTTGGGATCCACACTAACAGCACGGAGCCTGCTTAGGATTCTTTGTCTGTCCCGCTCTCTCTGCCCCTCCCCCATGTGCAGGCACACGTGCGCACACTTTCTCTCTAAAAATAAATAAATAAACTTTTAAAAAATGAAGTAAAAGCGTAGGAATGCAAACTGGTGCTGCCACTCTGGAAAACAGTATGGCCGTTCCTCAAAAAATTAAAAATAGAACTACCCTATGACCCAGCAACTGAACTAACCAGATTTTCATCCAAGGGATACAGGTATGCTGTTTCAAAGGAGTACATGCACCCCAATGTTTACAGCAGCGCTATCAACAATAGCCAAAGTATGGAAAGAGCCCAATGTCCACTGATGGATGAATGGATAAAGAAGATGTGATACACACACACACACACACACACACAAATGGAGTATTACACGGCAATCAAAAAGAATGAAATCTTGCCATTTGCAACTACATGGATGGAACTAGAGGGTATTATGCTAAGCGAAATTAGAGAAAGACAAATGTCATATGACTTCACTCATATGAGGACTTTAAGGCACAGAACAGATGAACATAAGGGAAGGGAAGCAAAAATAATATTGAAACAGGTAGGCGGACAAAACATAAGAGACTCTTAAATATGGAGAACAAAGAGGGTTGCTGGAGGGGTTGTGGGAGGGGGGATGGGCTAAATGGATAAGGGTCATTAAGGAATCTACTCCTGAAATCACTGTTGCACCATATGCTGACTTGGATGTAAGTTAAAAAAATAAAAATAATAATAGTAATAATAATAATAATAATAATAATAATAATAAAAAGAGTAAAAGCAGATTGGAAGACTGACAAAGGAAAGAAATTCAGGAGGGATAATCTAAGACATCTTCTAAACAACTTTAGTGTCTCTTATCCCAGCTCCCAAAGAACTTTTTCCTGCGACTTCAGTTTTATGTGATTAAACAGATGTATTTACATCTATTTCAAAGGTTAAAATCGAGAAATTCACATCAAAAAAAGTAGGAAAGAGAAAATAGTTACATATTCAAAATGAGGCTATTAACTACGAAAGTAGTTACTTACCAATTTCGCTACCAACAAGTAGAGAAAGAGTCATGGTACTGGATGTACACACTCAGCACTTGTCCTAACTCAAAGCAAAGTCTAGGCAAAACAGAGCCTTCACAAAATCTCTGTTCCCATGTCAATTCATAAATAAGAGTATCTGCCCAATTATAAACCCCATGGCATAAAACATAAAAGACAAACTGATATATACACTTGGAAAAAGACTTAAGAGAAAAATGAAGATTTCTACTTCGATTTTGAGACTAAACCTGAACTTTGAACTTTCAGTGTTAATATACTCACAGATTTCCCTTTGGGCAAGTTTCCTTCACAGGCCTGTTTGGACAGATCCTGCCGTCCGATCAGGAGACAGACAGCTTCTGGCCAGTCTGAAGCAGGTTGTTCACGACAGTGGTAAATTGCATCTCTGATGGGAAGAGCAATTCCAAAGGGAAGAGTTTCCAAGTCTCTTAAAGTGAAACCTTGTGATGAAAGGAAAGGAGAACATTTTTCATTCAGACCTGCTATTGTCCCAATTATCCTCTGTCTGAAATTAATCAATATCTATCCTGACAAATAAAAAGAGAAATCGATTTCATTCACCTTACTACCAGACTAATGTCTTAACATCAGGGATTAGTATAAAAGGTCTCTTTAAAAGAACTAAAAACCTTCAGAAAAAGAGAAACAACCCAACAGGAAAGACAGGAAGGACAAAAAGACATTTCCCAAAAAAGAAACACAAATGGTCAATAAACATATGAAACGATGGTTTATTTCCTGAGTGATCAGGAAAGTTCAAATTAAAAACTACTAAATATATAATTTCATTCATTTGACAGACAAATATTAAAGTAAATCAACACCAAGTGTTGGCAACTATGTAGAAAAATAGTAATTCCCATCCACAGTTGGTAGTGGTACAATCACTTTGGAAAACACGCAGCATGTACACATAGGTCCACCCCTTATGGTCCATTAACAGCCATACAGAAATTTGTGTACATGTGCACCAGGACACAAGTATTAACATACTGATTAGCAATGCTATTGGCTATGACAAAAAAAGGGTAGGGAGGAAACAGCCCAACTGCTATCATCAATAGAATAAACTGGAATATATTAAAACCATAGAGTAGTGAAAATGAATGATCTACTGCTACATGAGTTAATACAGATGAATTGAGTGAAAAAAATAATTTATATCTACATTCATTTATATGAAGTTCAAAGACCTACAACACTAAGCAACAGATAAAGATGATAAAACTATGGGGGCACCTGGGTGGCTCAGTTGGTTAATGATCCAACTTCGGCTCAGGTCATGATCTCACAGTTTGTGAGTTCGAGCCCCATATCCGGCTCTGTGCTGAAGGCTCAGAGCCTAGAGCCTGCTTCAGATTCTGTGTCTCCCTCTCTCTCTGCCCTTCCCCTGCTCATGCTCTCTCTCTCCCTCTCTCTTAAAAATAAATAAACACTTGAAAAAAAAAAGATGATAAAACTATGAAAGTAATGAGGGAACGGGGCGCCTGGTGGCTCAGTTAAGCGAACAACTGGCTTGGGTCATGATCTCGCGGTTCGTGGGTTCGAGCCCCACATCAGGCTTGTGCTGACAGCTCAGGGCCTGGGGCCTGCTTCAGTTGCTGTGTCTCCCTCTCTGCCCCTCCCTTGCTCTCTCTCTCTCTCTCTGAAAAATAAGCATTTAAAAAAAGAAAAAAGAAAAAAGAATGAGGGAAGGTAATAAAAAACCTTGGTAGGGCCGTGGTTACCTGCAGCAGTAGGCTGTGTGAGAGGAAGATATCACACGGAATGGACATGCAAGGGCCTTCTAGTACACTAGCAATGTTCTACTTATAATGGTAGGTGACCTCTAAACATACACATTTTATGCATTCTTTTATATTATACCATACTTCATACATAAAATTTTCAAGACCTTAGGTAAATTAAAATTTATTTTTCCTATAACGAATTTCTCAATTTTATACTATTATATATTATTTATTAATATTGGAAGTTGATTAATTATTGAGGTAAAAATGTTCCCTCCTACGAGAATAACACTTTTATTAAATATCATATGATATACAAATGGACCGAACTAACTCATCTAATATTTTTCAGCACAGGTATCTTATCTGTAATACTATACAATAATATTGTAATTTTCATGAGAGCATATTTAAAACAACAGTGAAAAACTAAGTCGTTTAGAATACTCTTTAAATAAGAACTCAGACATCCTGTAATATTCATTACACCATTATTTTATAACAGACTATAACATTGTCATTTTTTATATCTTCATATCCATAATTTAAAATTTTTAGTTCTTGGGGCGCCTGGGTGGCGCAGTCGGTTAAGCGCCCGACTTCAGCCAGGTCACGATCTCGCGGTCCGTGAGTTCGAGCCCCGCGTCGGGCTCTGGGCTGATGGCTCGGAGCCTGGAGCCTGTTTCCGATTCTGTGTCTCCCTCTCTCTCTGCCCCTCCCCCGTTCATGCTCTGTCTCTCTCTGTCCCAAAAATAAAATTAAAAATGTTGAAAAAAAAAAATTTTTTTTAATTTTTAGTTCTTTATTTTCAAAAAAAAAAAAAAAAGGTCTTTAGTATTTTACTCCATTTAAATCCTAAGAGCACTGGCTTTGAGAAAAGAGAACAGGGAACTCCTTTCCTCCCTTTCCCTCTTTCCAGCTATATCCTCATCTTGGAGCCTAAACCACTAGCCTATATTCTTCAATATAGTGTTTGTACAATTACTTTACAATTAGCCAGAAATACTTTCTGATATCTGAGTATTACAACGGCTTCAAGTCTGTACGTGTAGTGATTACAGTTCTCCATTCTAAGGCCAGTCCACATAGCTACAGCTTTAACTGGCCTAAGGTGAAGCAAATAAACATTTCTGACCCATCAAGAGAGAAAAGCTGGTATACTAGGTATTATAATACGGAAGGTATGACATGGTCAGGGAAAGGAAGTGAGGCTTAGTGCCATAACACTGGTCCTGCAGGATCCTTTCATAGAACGAGAGTCCCTCTCTTCTCCTGCTTCCCAGTTCTAGCTCGCTGTGAAGAAGCACGGCCTACTGAACAAGGAGGTGTCCAGGGAAAGCAGGGGGTTCTCACCAGTATCTCAAAGACACATAAAAAGTAACAAAGACTACCTTACCTACATCAGTCATCCAGACGACTAATCGTTCAGCTAGACTAGAAACTGATGTAGAATGCCTGAAACTAAACCTGTAAGAGAATAAAACACAAAAATATTAAAAAGAATAGTAAGATGCAATAATGTTTTATATTAATATAAAAGCATTATCTGAATAAAAATCACCTGTTTTCTTCTTGTTCTGCTTGTGACTTCTGGGGGGCTAAAAGGCAATGAAAAGGAAATTTTATTTTGATAGCTATCCTGATAAAGAGAACATATAACAGAAGACACTTGGAAATGAAAATTCAAACAACTCCTAAAAAAAAAGTAAGCAGTCCTCTGGCAGGCTGGAAAGTATAATAATTTCCCTGAGGCCAAAATAGTCCTTTTTTGATAGCCATCTGCACACCAGGAATCTGTGTTCTCACCAGAAAATGACCGCGCTGGCACTCTGATCTTGGGTTTCATTACCTCCAGAACTGTGAGAAATAGTTTGTTGTTTAAGCCACTTAATTTATGGTACATTTAGTACAGAGGCTCACACCAACTAAAACAGAACCTGAATAGAGAAACTTATAAAAATAACTGACTTAAACTCAATTATGTCAATAATTTCATTAAATGTAAATTAATACTCTGTGGTAGGCCAAATAATAGTCCTCAGAGATGTCTATGCCTGGTTCCTGGAATCTTTGAATATGTTACCATACTTTGCAAAGGGGATACTGAAGACAGTAAGATTAAGATTATGGACAAAAAATAAAATTAAAATAAAATAAAATACGTCCTTTTTACATACATTGAAAAAATGTAAAATTTGTTAGATCTGAAGTACTCCTGGTCTCTGAAAATTAGCTATAAACCACAGACAAGAACAGTGCAAAAGGCCACCACTAAAATGAGGCAAGACATGGCCTCTAGAACACTTAGGAAATCTTTAATTTTTTAATCTCAATTCTGATATTAACATTTGTAAAACTGTGTTTTGGGGGAAAAAAATTCATTTTGGGAAGTCTAACATTACACTGACTTACCTATAGTTATCCTGGATAAATACTGTGAAGATTCATCAGAAACAGAGCTCTCATTACCAAGTATGTAGAGTGCAATACTCTGCATAAGGAGAAAATTTACATGATTTTTCAAACGAATGATGTATAATTACACAGAGGAAAATTCACCTATTTTAGGTGTACAGCTTTGAGTGTTGACAACATACAATAATACAATCACTACTACAATCATGATGTGGAACACTTCTATCACACCAAAAAGCTCCCTGCACCCTTTGTAATCAATCTACTCCTCCTACACCCAGCACAGGAAACAACTCCTGTTTTCTTTCCCTATGGTTTTGCCTATTCAACAATATCACATAAATGGAATCTTAGATTATATAAGCTTCTGTGTCCTACTTCTTCAACTTAGCATCCCTCTGAGATTCATTCACATTACTGCGTGCGTCTGTAGTTGGTTTCTTTTTATTGCTAAGTAGTATTCCATTACACAGATGTACCAAACTTTCTCCATTCATAAACTGACAAACACTTGGGTTGTTTCTGGTTAGGTGAACCCTAACCCACACCCTTCACTTTGGCCTTCAAAGTTCTCATTTGAGTATTTGCTACTACCAATATCTGCACCTGCACTAAGCTTTTTTTTCTTTTCAAAGAAAGCAGCACAATTCCATTAAAATTTTACTATAATGCAGGAGAATCTTAAAAACCCTATATTCTAAACCAATACAAGCACTGCAAATGACATAGTCCTGAACCTAACTGACATCATATCTCACAACGAAAAGTTGTAATACAAGTATCTACAAGTTGACTAACATAATTTAAGTTGGAGGCTGACCAACTTGATATATTCTTATTTCTCTGGCTCCCCTTTGTGGCTAGCTACACATCAAGTCTCCCCCCATCCAGCAGAGTTGGACAGTACCAACATATTTGGTGGTATCACTTAAATGTTTCCACATAAGCATCAAGGATGTAAAAGTTCTGGAATTAACCTGCTCTTAATATTTTAGAAGGTTTTTTTTCATGTATGTATTTTGAGAGGAGGGGGAGGCGAGAGGGAGAGAGGGAGAGAATTCCAAATAGGCCATGCTGTCAGCATGGACTCCAATGTGGAGTTCGATCTTATGAACCATGAGATCATGACCTGAGCTGAAATCAAGAGTCAGACGCTTTATGTATTGAACCACCCTGGCGCCCCTAAACCTGCTCTTAATATTTTATAAATATATTTAATGCCACTGAATTAATTGTACACTTAAGAATAGTTAAAATATTATAAATACATATAAATACATATATAAATATGTATATTTGACTACCATTTTTTTTTTAAAAAAGCAAAATTACTCTCCTGCATGTCTGTTTCAGAGTCATGGGGGCTCTGAAGCCTTTCTCAACATGAAGAAAAGCAAGATGTGGAATAAAAGAAAAGACGAGCAGGGTACATAGACATTTATAGTGCAGTGATATCTGTGGAGGAAACAAAAGCATGAAATTCTCCAATAAGCCTGGGAAGGCCCCGTCTCTGGAAAGGTCCACAAAGGACCCAGGCTGCTCCAGCGAGAAGGGGATGGGAACGTGAAGGAACTCACCTTTACCAAAGTCCTTTGTTTGTATCTGAAGGTTTGAACTCAGACATGAACTAACTGAATAAGGGATGCTGGATGGGAGGTGGGCAGGGGAGTGAGTTAAATGGGTGATGGGTATTACGGAGGGCACTTGTTACGATGAGCACTGGGTGTTGTATGTAAGTGTTAAATCATTGAATTCTACTCCTGAAACCAGTATTATACTGTATGTTAACTAGAATTTAAATAAAAACTTGATACATACATGCATATAATAAAACAATTCTGAAAAAGAATAATAATGAAAGGAGGAATCACACAAAGCAATTTTAAGACTTACTATACAGCTACGGTAACCAAGACAGTGTGGACAGAAACACAGATCAACAAACTACAACAGACAACCCAGAAACAGACCCACAAAAATGCGGCAAACTAATTTTTGATAAAAGTGCTAAAGCAATACAGAAAGGACAGTCTTCTCAACAAATGGTGTTAAAAATAACTGGACATCCAAATGGAATAAAAACCTCAACCTAAATCTCACATCTTATTAAAAAAAAATTATCAGAATGGATTCTAGATCTAAGTGTAAAGCATAAAACTATAAAACTTCTGGGAGAAATTAATTGTGAACTGAAGTTAAACAATGAAATCTTAGACACCAAAAGTACTATCCATAAAAGAAAAACTGGGTAAACTGGATGCAACAAAATTAAACATTTTGCTCTGCAAAAGAAACATTAAGAAAATGATGAGACAGGACAGCTGCAAACCAGACAACATTTACAATCCATATAGCTGACAAAACCTCCCATCTAGAACTCTCAAAACATCATTAGCCATCAGGGAAATACAAATTAAAACTACAATGAGATACTCCTACACATCTGTCAGAATGGCAAAAATTAAAAATCATGACCGGGGCGCCTGGGCAGCTCAGTCAGTTAAGCATCCAACTCTGGATTTCAACTCAGGTCATGATCTCATCGTTCGTGAGTTCGAGCCCCACATCAGCATCTGCACCAACAGTGTGGAGCCTGTTTGGGATTCCCTTTCTCTCTCTCTCTTTCTCTGCCCCTTCCCTGTTCGCATGCATGCTCACGCTCACAATTTCTCAAAAAAAAATGCACAAACTCAAAAAAAACTAAAATAAAATAAATAAAAATCATGACCATACCAATCACTGACATGTAGAGAAAATGAAACCCTCACAATTGATGGTGAGAATGGAAAATGGTACAGCTGCTCTGAAAACTACTATATGATCATTGATCTCACCCCTGGGTATCTATCCTTAAGAAATGAAAATTTATGTTCACACTAAAACCTAAACATGAATGTTTACTGAAGCTGTATTCATAACTGCCAAAGACTGGAACCAACTCAAATATCTTCAACGGGTCAATGGGTAACCCATGTGAAACATTCACACAATGGACTAGTACTTAGCAATTAAATGCAATGAACTGCTGACACTGGCAACACCTTGGATGAATCTCAAAAGCATGTGGGAATTTTGCAGGGTGATGAAACTATTCTGTGTCCTAATTATGGTGGTGATTACATGAATCTATACATTTGCTGAAGTTCACAGAAATGTACACAAAATGAAAAAGTTAAATTTTTTGTGTAATTTTAAAAATTAAGTTTAAAAAAAAAAATAAACAAGTTAGGCAATACATACCAAGACTACAAGTCTACTTCTTTCACAGATTCCGGGGAGGTAAGGATAGGGCGGCATTCCTTCACCCTTCAGACAAGAACTCACCCACTGATAAATGCTTGGTGGCTCAGAAGTAAAAAATGATGGATGATGCATAAATCCTGTTTGACCTTTAGAATTAAACAAATGTTTATAAAGACACAAGACTACATGAAGACAATACCATTTTATTCTACAGGGAAACTGATCAACAGAATCTATCATTTGGAAACAATCAGAATAACGTTTTCCCATATTCTCCAAAATGCTTCATGTTTTCTGCCACAGTAAATAACGGACTATATTATAATATGTAGAATCTAAATGACTACTATATTATCCCATCCCGCATTGAAATTTAGCAAATCCTTGTACTCAAGGCATATAAAGAATCTAACTAAAATTTCTGCCCTAATCCTTATGGTGAGAAAACAAGAGATACCGAGGAGTCCACTCTAACAAGTGGGCCCCAATCTTGAGTCTCTATAACTCAAGGTTTAGGATAAAAGAGCGGTAATGGAAATGTTCTATACTTACACTATCCAATATGGCAGCCACTAGTCTGATGTAGCTACTGAAATGTGGCTAGCGCAACTGAGGAACTGAGTTTTCAGTATGAATTAATTTAAATAACATGGTTGGTGGCTACTAATTGGACAGATCTAGGGCAAAGCCTCCTTAGCACTTAGGGATGGGTAAAATTTTTCCCACACATGAAAATTAATGTTATCTCTTACTACCAGTCAGAGATCAAACAGTACAAACTGAAACCTACTTAGTGGAAAGATACCACCTCTGACTTAAGAGACTAATGGTAAAAAATATATCTTCGGCTATTCCCCCAGAAAGATACAAGCAAAGTCACTCACTGTTTAGAAAAACTTTAATGGCACAAACACTTACCTTGATCAATTGTGCACACTTGTCCAGTAGTTCTGACAAGTGTTGGGTAATCTCTATAGTAATGATCTACATAAGGCTCCAATTTTAAATCCCTAAAATAACACCATATAAAAAAGAAATCACAAGAAAGGTATTAAAGTATTTTCCCCCATAGAGTTAGGATTCACCAGTTCAACCTTTCAGTTTAAAAACTTATGACAAAGAAGATCATCAAATCTAGAGTCTTTTTATTCTATTTCTGGAACTGAAAGTGTCCAGTATGACATATGCAACCCAAACTCCTTTTGCTAGATACATTTTATGGGGGTAAAACTAGTTTCTCCTCTATTACTCATTAGTTTTGTAATCTTCGGCAAGTTATCTCTATGAACCTCAGTATTTTCTTCTAGAAAGTAGGGAAATTCCCACTCGGAAGTTTTAAAGATCAAATAATATATATATGTAAAAAACACCTTTTTTAAAATGTAAGACACTATAAAACATTATTTATTTCAGAAAGTCATGATTATGGTTTGGAAATCATTTCATTACAAAAAGAATTTCCCATGACAGTAATGATTTGTCATAAGAGAAAGCGACCATCAATTAAAACTGCCACGTCTCAGAAAACAATCTCGGAATCTTGAGGAAGATCAGAGAAATTAGAAAATGTACTATAATCTTAACTCAGAAGTTGACATTTCAATTAAAATTCAACTTTCTATATCACCAAGGGTTACAAAGGCTGAAACAACACCTAAATGTGACCTTTAGAATCCAGTGCCAAAAACAATCTTATCATGGATACACTACAAGAGTCTCAAAGACAGGGATGATGACAGACTGAGACAACAAAAACACAGCAAAAAGAGCCCACACCAGCAAACAACATTCATATTCTTAGAGACAATTCTGGACAAGTTTCCTTATCAAATCATAACACCTACAATTTACATATGTTAACTACGATCGTGTTAACTGTATCTCCAATTTGATTGTCGGTATTATTACAAAACAGCCAGGTGTTATTATAGAACTTCCACCACAGTGTAGCCAGTCATCTTGTCAAAATGAAGAGCGGAGCACATCACATCTGCTGTTTAACATAACTTTTGTGACCTCCCACTAATCTTAGGACAAAGACGAGGAACCCCATTAACAGCCCACAAGGTTTTTTCACAGCCAGTACCTTCAAACATTTCTGTGGTCTATAGAAAAAGCTCTGGTTTCCCAAAAAGGTAGACTTCAGAAATTTATTTTCAAGGTTCCTCTATGATATTCATGGCTGAGATCATATCCTCTAAGGACCTCTTGGCATTTTCTAAGCTACAAACAATATTTACCTTGCCAACTGAACAAGAAGGCCAACAAGTGAACGGATTCCTTCTCCCATTAGAGTATTCAACTTCAGCTCCTCATAAACAAGGTGAAGAACAAAAAAAATCGCAGGTATATGAGTAAACAGAAGTGTAGAGGAATCCAGAATGAGATTCTGTGAAAAATCTTCATCCTTCATCTGTGAAACTTCCAAAGGATTCAAACATAAAGATCTATTCAAAAGATGAGACTCAACATTCTGGTGGTAGTCTGAATTCAGTAAATACTCCCAGTCCTGAGAAAAATGAAGAAGATGTTAATTTTTTAAATAACACCTCCTCGTAAGGCCATCATTAAAACAATTCAAGTTCTATTTTTACACTAAGTTGAAAAAAAACTCAGAATACTTAAAAATTAGGATCCACATCAAAATAAGCTAAGCAACTTCCAGATGTCAGTAACAGACATTAAGACAAGCCACTTCAAAACCCATTTGAAAAAATTTAGTCGTGCCCTTTGAGGAAAGGGACTATGGAGGAAGAATCCCACTACTTATATAGAGACTGACAAAGACCAGGTGATTAGGTGATTTCCTATGAAGCAAAAAGTAAAGGATGAAAGGCAGGAAGTGCAGACAGGCAAGTTTAGTGACCACTACACTTATCTGTGTTTTGAGGGGAGAAGTCTACTTACATCCAGTTAGTGTATTTTTCTATGTTTATAAAATGCTGGGGCTAGCATTACAACCTAATAAACTTAATCTTATATTCAGACTGATTGTGCTACATTTTCCAAGTACTGAGTCTGTTTTGGTTTCTACTTTGATTTATTGTATTGCATTGACAGAATATAGTTTATGCTATTTTCAGGTCTTAGAATTTCCTGATGCTTTTCCAAGGCTTAATACAGTGTGTTATTCTAATTTAAAAACTCTTGAACCAGGGTACCTGGGTGGTTTAGTCATCAAGCATCTGACTTCAGCTCAAGTCATGATCTCAACAGTTCACGAGTTTAAGCCCCACATCAGGTGAGCTCAAGTCCCACTGTGGGTGAGTACAAGCCCTGCTTTGCGTAAAAGCACAAGCCCCAGATGAGCCCCACTTCCCTCTCTCTCTCTCTGCCCCTCACACACTTGTACCCTCTCTCAAAAAACAAAACTAAACACTTGGGCCAGATAGAGAAAGAACAAACCATAAAAGTAAAACATGGAGGGGTGCCTAGGTGGCTCAGTTAAGCGTCTGACTTCGGCTCAGTTCATGATCTTGCGGCTTGCGGTTCGAGCCCCACATCAGGCTCTGTGCTGACAGCTTGGAGCCTGGAGCCTGCTTTGGATTCTGCATCTCCCTCTCTCTCTCTCTGCACCCCCCCAACTCAAGCTCTTTCAAAAATAAACAAACATTAAAGAAAAAACTTTTTTTTTAAAGTAAAAAAATTGATAAAATGAGTAACTAAAATTTTTTTTAAATCTGCTCATCCAAAGACATTATTAAGCCACAAATTCAGAGAAAATATTCCCCAAACGTACACAACAAATAACTCATATCCAGAATATATAAAGAACTTCTATAACTCAATAAATATTTTTAAAAATCCAATTAAAAATATATAATAGATTTGAGCAGAAACTTGGCAAAGAGATGTGTTGGTCACTAAGAAGCACATAAAGAAGGGGCGCCTGGGAGGCTCAGTCAGTTGAGCGTCCGACTTCGGCTCAGGTCATGATTTCGCAGTCTATTGAGTTCGAGCCCCGGGTCAGGCTCTGTGCTGACAGCTCAGAGCCTGGAGCCTGCTTCAGACTCTGTGTCCCCCTCTCTCTCTGCCCCTCCCCCACTCATGCTCTGTCTCTGTCTCAGAAATAAATTTTTTTTTTTAATTTTTTTTTTTCAACGTTTATTTATTTTTAGGACAGAGAGAGACAGAGCATGAACGGGGGAGGGGCAGAGAGAGAGGGAGACACAGAATCGGAAACAGGCTCCAGGCTCTGAGCCATCAGCCCAGAGCCTGACGCGGGGCTCGAACTCCCGGACCGCGAGATCGTGACCTGGCTGAAGTCGGACGCTTAACCGACTACGCCACCCAGGCGCCCCAGAAATAAATATTTTTTTTTAAAAATTAAAGTGTTTAACATCATTAGTCATCAAGAAAAGGCAAAAATTAAAACCTAAGAGAAACAACTTTATACACAATCAAATGGTTAAAATTAAAAAGACAACTACAAATGTTGGCCAAGATAAAGGACAAGAGGAACTCTCATATGTAGGAATGTAGGAACATAGGACAACGAATTTGGGAACCAGCAATGACCCAACAATTTCACTATGGTATTCATCCATAAAAAATGAAAATATGTGTCCACAAACACTTGTCACTGAATGCTGGTGGCAGCTTTATTCGTAATAGTCAAATCACGGAAATAGCCTAGGTACCCATCAGCAGGAGAACAGATAAACAAGCTACAGTATGTGCATGCTATTCAGCAAGAAAAAGGCACAAACTGCTGAGCTCTGCAACAACAGGAACGAATCTCAAAAACACCACGCTGAATGAAAGAAACCTTATACCAAAGATTATGTACCACATTATTTCACTTATATCAAGTTCTAGAACAGGCAAAAATAGCATATACTGGAATTCAAATCAGTGGTTGTTTCTAGAGTAAGGGAATGATTAAAAATGGCCCATGGAAACTTTATGGAATAATGGAAATGTTCTAAGTTTTGAAAGGGGAGTGGGTTACATGAGTACGCATTTGTCAAAGCTGATCAAACTGTAATAAGATCTGAGCATTTCATTTATGTAAATTATACCTCAATTAAAAAAATTTTTTTGAACCACTAAAAATACACGGAATCTAATATGACTGAGAACCTAAATTAGAGGATTAATGAGCAGTAAAACATCTACAAATGCAAACTCAAATCATGGACCATTATGCATGCTCAGTAATTTTTAGATGATCATTAATGACAAAAGTAAATGAATAACCACAGAAAACAGAACATATCCTGCCCTTCAAAATAAATGTTATTCAGTATTAAAATAAAGCAAAAGGTGTGAGAAATGTAAATCAATAAGAATACCACTTCTGTAGACTATAGTACAAATACCCACAAATTAATTTTTATTAGCAAATAATAATAATAATGCTTACATCATCAGATCCTGTCTCAGAAGGCCTTGCTTTTTTGGGTGCAATGACTGGGGAAAGTGATCCTTCAAAGTCAAACTGAAAGATAACCCCAAAAGAGAAGCAAATTCATATAAATGTATCACTGTCAACTGGTCAACTTAAAGAATTTAGAAATCAGTTTCATCAACTATGGAAACTAATTTTGCATAATGAAAGAGAATAGATACTTGGGCTAAAGCCCTCTAACTAGCCCTCAAATCAAACCTTCCTCCCCACAGACCAAGCAATTTGTGTGTGAAAACAATCTGGGCTACAGAGAACAAAAATAAGCCACGAATCAGAAGACACAGTCTAGATCCAGTTTTGAGCAAATCACAAGCCTGTGATTTCTTTGTGATTCAGTTTCTACATTAATAAAACCAAGATGATTACTACTAATCCTAGCATAACTTGTAGTCGTTTTATAAAGATGAAATGAGAAATTATAGCCAAACATGCTTTACCATGTTATAAAAACTCAATAATTATAATTACTAGTAAAATGTTATTAAATATTAAATGACATCTGATTTACCATATAGTAGACACGATAAGCGTTAGTAGTATTCCGTTTTGTTAAATAAAGTATACCTATTAGTAAATTGATCTATGTACTCTAAATATTGTATTACCAATTATGCAAAAATTACATTAGTAATAACAGAATAACTCAGGAAAAAAAACCAATTATGTATACTTACGTTTCGGGTCCATGCTAAGCGGTCTGTGTTATAACCCATCATGTTCATGAGACAAGTCACAAATAAATTCCACTCGGAGTGATAACTGGGTCCTCCTGGAGCACTGTGGACACTGTACCACTTGACAAGCATCTGAACAGCTATTTCTTTTGGCAGGATGAACTTAATTGCTTGCAAACATGTTTGCACTATTAAAAGTAAAGAATAATTTTAGTATGCTTCCCATGCGGGCATTTCTTTTTCCCTTTGAGTAAGAAAGTTTTCTAACTACTTCTGTGTAAGGGCCAATTACTCTGAAAAGGGAACTGTCACTAAAGACCAAGAGGGAGCAAACATTACCTTGCCGATCATCTGAAATTTAATTTTTTATAATTTTTTTTTTTAACATTTATTTATTTTTGAGACAGAGACAGAGCATGAACAGGGGAGGGGCAGAGAGAGAAGGAGACACAGAATCTGAAACGGGCTCCAGGCTCCGAGCTGTCAGCACAGAGCCCGACGCGGGGCTCGAACTCACGGACCGCGAGATCGTGACCTGGCTGAAGTCGGACGCTTAACCGACTGAGCCACCCAGGCGCCCCCTGAAATTTAAAACAACTACTAAATTCAACAGGACTTCCAAGAGGTCTCAGGGCACCTTTCCGCTTGCTAATTGTGGACCAGAAATAGAAAACCAACAGTCCAGCTTACCTGAGACAAACTGATTTATATTCACTGCCCGGGCAATTATTAATAGCTCCCCATTTTGATCTCAAAAGATTCCAGTTTGGGGCACCTTGGTGGGTCAATCAGTTAAGCGTCCCAAATTTTGCCCAGGTCATGATCTTAGGGTTCATGAGTTCGAGCCCTGCATCAAGCTCTTGGCTGTCAGCACAGTGCTATCTTTGGATCCTCAATCTCCCCCTCTCTCTGCCCCTCCCCCACTCATGCTCACTCGTGCTGTCTCTCTCTCTCTCAAAAATAATACATAAATTTTTTAAAAAATATATTCTAGTTTGGACAATAAAGATCATTCTATCAAAAACACAATTTCTACATGAATAAGTTCATATAAAATACTGCTTAAATACTTCAATAAATATGTAATATTCAATATATGCCACCTCAAATAGCAATGCTTACCTACCGTTAAAGTGTTCTGCATGAGTTAACATTCCTGTTAACCAAAACTTTGTAACTTTTAATTATTTCTGACACCATTCAATTTATAAACATTCTACATGTTTTTGTCTTAAATAGATCAGTTAATACTACATAATTTCTACCTTTCTTACGGACTCCACACCATTGGATAAATATCAGTTACAGTGCTCTGCTGTCCTACTACTGCTGTGAAGAGACCTGGGTCTGCTTTTCGTACCAAGTGCCCCCAAACTACAATGTTTTTGCATTCTCACATCAAAAGAGGACCGTTTTCTTCCTTTCCCATTGTCACCAGGCCCATCCTCAACAGCATATCCTTTTTCTCATCAATTTACTATGTGTGTATACATACAGCAAAAATTAGAGTCAAATAGAATAAATGTTAGAAAACCAAATAACCACGTTTGTCATGGTTGAATCCAAAGTAAGTGTAAACCAGATACTGCCTGAGGAGCTGAGGACACTTAAAAGTACAGAAACTTATTGACTTCTGCTTGGCTGTAAGAGTAAGATTTTACTCTGTTTTCATTTATTTTATTTAATCTGTTATTTGTTTTTATATACTTTGTTGAGGCTTATACTTCCAAGGCACATAACCTTGAAATTACTGGCTAAATACCTGTTAGAAAAGCAAGGTATCTCTACACCTATTCATAGTATCATTTTACCACACCAATGACAGATATTTCCTAAAATGAAAAAGTCATTCTAACCTACTTACCAAATTCCAGAAATCACACACAATCTGCCAATGCTTTGCTTTGGCACTTAGGTTTTGAAACCAATAGATGTTGTGAATTTTCTTATACATTCTTTTCTTAACTTACAATTATTGACAAATCCTTTCAATCCTGAGGTTTTCTTTACTATTCTATCTTCAGAAATATTCTCCACCTAGTATTTTCCAGATGGTATTTCAGTAATAATTTAAGCAGACTCCAATTTTATTAAAATATGTCTGACTGTATTTTGACAATATTAAGTCTTATTCAATTAAGGCAATTACGTTAATTTCTCAATATATGTAACAACTGAGAGATTTATTTTATGATTAAAAGCCATCACATAGGACAAAAACTATTTTAGTTGCTTAGGTTTCCCTGTTTCTCAGATTTTCTTGCAAGAGGCACGTCCATATATTATAATCTCACCGCATGGCATTCTTCCACCTAAAAATCTCAAGAGAAAAAGAACCAGTGTACCCCACACAGAGTGGACACTGAAAAATGCTCCCCAGCTCTTCACAGCTTCTCTGCAAAGTGAAAAATTCAATCCCATAATTTCAAAAACAGCAAATTTTTTTAAATCCCAATTACTATTATAAATCAGCAAATACTACAAATCTCAACAAACTGAGAATACATGGAAGTGAGGTCTGACCTCAAACATACCTAATTCAGAGGTGGCAATTTCAGGAATAGTAATCCTAACCATGGAGCCGTTACTCAATTCCTAAGGGGAAAAATGGAAATAAACAGGAGCAAGTAAATAGAATTTGTGCATTCTAAGTCTTTGAATGTCTTAAAAATGCTATGCTTTGTAAGACTGTTTGCCTATCAAAACAAAATTCAAAGAATAAATGAAAAACAAATATTTTTCGAAAAAAAAGAAAAAAAAACAAATTATTTTTCAAACAGAACTGAATACTTCCAAATTTCAGAAACTATAAATGTGCTTATTTAAAAAATATTTCCAGGGCGCCTGGGTGGCTCAGTTGGTTGAGCTTCTGACTTCAGCTCAGGTCACAATCTCTCAGTTCATGAGTTTGAGCCCTATTACATAGGGCTCGCTGCTGTCAGCGCAGAGCCCGCTTCAGATCCTCTGTCCCCCTCTCTCTCCCTCCCCCCACCTCTCTCTCAAAAAAAAAAAAAAAAAACTTAAAAAACATTTCCAAAAGTTTTTGTTTTAATGAAATGTCTAATTTTTATACGCTAAGAGTCACTATCACTGCAAATTAATTTTTAATGAAAAGACAAAAGTCAATAGAAAATTCAACTGTTTGAACAAGTTCCATTTTCAATAATTTTTTAATAATGAAACTTTAGAAAAACTGAGAATTTAAAGTAAAAAGGTACAAAAAATAACACACTGCAAGAGATTTTAAAAATCATAAAAAATGCTTTCATTTTTCAGATAAAATTCTGCATTCTGACAAATTTGAAAGGAAAGTCGTATTTCTTTTTAATTTTTAAATATAATTTATTGTCAAATTGGCTGACATACAACACCCAGTCCTCATCCCAACAAGTGCCCTCTTCAATGCCCATCACCCATTTTCCCCTCTCCCCCACGGCCCATCCACCCTCTTTAAGAGTCTCTTGTGGTTTGCCTCGCTCCGTTTGTAACTATTTTTTCCCCTTCCCTTCCCCCATGGACTGTTAAGTTTCTCAAGATCCACATATGAGTGAAAACATATGATATCTGTCTTTCTTTGACAGACTTATTTCACTTAGCATAATACTCTCCAGTTTGATCCACGCTGTTGCAAATGGCAGGATTTCATTCTTTCTCATTGTCAAGTAGTATTCCATTGTATATATAAACCACATCTTCTTTATCCATTCCTCAGTTGATGGACATTTAGGCTCTTTCCATGATTTGGCTATTGTTGAAAGCACTGCTATAAACATTGGGTACGTATGCCCCTTCGAAACAGCATACCTGTATCCCTTGGATAAATATCTAGTACTGCAACTGCTGGGTCGTAGGGTAGTTCTATTTTTAATTTTTTGAGGAACCTCCACACTGTTTTCCAGAGCGGATGCACCAGTTTGCATTCCCACCAAAAGTGCAAGAGGGTTCCCTTTTCTCCACAAGGGATAGTCATATTTCTTAAAGAGCTACCTAATCTTTTTAATACAAATATACTTACCAGAGTTACTCTGTTACGGACAGGGTCTCTAATAGAATGAATGTAAGTTCCAAGCTGCTGGAAAGTACAATCCTCATTATAGAGAGAGTCATGAAGTTTGGAAGAATCCCTCAGTTCTGCAACTGGGGAGAATAGAACAACCTGTAAAAAGTCATAAATACAACACATATGAAGTATTTTTGTAGGAATTAAGGATAAAGAAACCTTTTTTTACACATGGTCTACCCAACAATTTTACGTCATGATTTAAAATCATTCTGCTCTAGATACGATGAAGTGCCTCTCAGCTGGCAAAGATCCTCACCCAAAGCAACTAGAAAAAGTCAGTAAAATAGCAAAACATCTGATCAACAGGACTGGAGAGCTATGGAGACAACTCAGACCTGAGGGGCCAAGATGTAGGAGAGAAAGAAGCGAGTCACAGGGAGGTAGCCCGAAATTCTTACACTGCTCTTATATACACACTGCTCTTCCCGGTCTTGGCATTTGCAGTATCTAGCGAGGATTTGGTAGGGAGTATGGATATGTTGAGTGTGCACTGAAGGGTACCGCTAAGAGGAAGAGAAGGCAGCAGCACTTGTGGCAATCTTACAGGGCTAGACACGTAGACTGTAACTTGGGAAGCCAAGACAGAGAGGACTTGAGGATCTAAGACCCCAGAGAGAAAGAACAATGAGAAAGCAAAGAAACAAGACAGGTACAAAGTGTTATTTCCTCTACAGACAAATATTTGTTCTGAAAATATGAGAACATTTACTTGCTCGATTGTAGATATTCAAACAAAAAACTTAATTGATCTTAGTTACTCATTACATGCAGTCCTAACTACTGACCCTTTCTATGTCCCTATAATTCAAATTACAGGATATCTCTAAGTGAATATCTTGTCAACACTGACAGCCAATCAAGTATATTTAAAATACAAGCTTCTACTCCCACAGCTGCCACAAAAACTGAGTTCCGCTGGTCCTGAATCTAAGTCTGGTGCACAGTCAACCAGAGATGTGGAAAGCCATTGGCCAATGTGTAATACTGTGATCTTGTCACCTCATGGCTACCACAAAGACACTAACCATCACAGCTTAATGGAATTCTAAGAAAATTGGGAACAATTTTACATTATAAAAGACAAAAATTCTTCCAAATCACACAAAACTCTGACACTTCTCCTGCTCCCTTTTGAATGTTCCACAAATGTCCTGGCTTAAAGGGAAAAAGCTCCACACTACACATATTTAGAAAATAAAACCAGGACCTAAACATTAACTGACACAATTAACTGCTGGTACCACACTTCATTTTGAACTTCCCCTACACATCTGCACCCAAATGTCTCTCAAATACAGACCTCCTTTCTCCAGGCTTCTAGGTAAGCATGGGTATCCACCTAGCTTGCTCAGAGAACTCTGACCCTTGTTCCCCAGCACGTCTCCCCAGCACAGCACAAAAGCAATCTCTGACAGACTCTGCCATTTCCACTTCTACAGATCTCTTATGTCACTCCCCTCCTTTCCAATATGCTGCCATAACTCCAACCCTCTTCCCACCTCCTGAATGAACACAGAAAACACTCAGAATTTCACCGGTCTATCTTCAGTTCAAAGACAAACATCTAAAACACAGATCCTGGGGTGCCTGGGTGACTCAGTCGGTTAAGCGTCCAACTTCAGCACAGGTCATGATCTCATGGTTTGTGAGTTCGAGCCCCACACTGGCACTCTGCAGTCAGCACAGAGCCCGCTTTGGATCCTCTGTCCCCCTGGAACTCTCTTGCGCACACCCTCTCTCAAAAATAAACAAACATCCAATGAATTAATTAACTAAATTAAATTAAACACAGATCCTAACATTTATAATTCCATCCTCAAAACCTCAAAAAATCTTCTGGTGACAGCATTCAGAATAAAAACCTTTTCATCCTCTCTGCCTTTAAGAGCGTGTTAGTAAGAGTATAAATCAAGCTCTAACATTTACTAGCTATATGAGTTTGGACACGTAACCTTCTTATCCCTCTATGTACCCATTTGTAAAATGGGGACCAGTATCTTCCCAACAAACCCATTCTGAGGGATTAAATGAGTTTATACATAAAAAACACTTAGAACAGTGCCTAGCACATAGACTCAAAAACAAGTTATTATTACCCACTCCCTACCCTACCCCACCCAACAGGCTACTTGTATGTTTTTGTTTTTTTGTTTTTGTTTTATAAATGAACTGTTTATGGGGTGCCTGGGTGGCTCAGTCGGTTAAGTGTCTGACTTCGGCTAAGGTCATGATCTCACAATTCATGGGTTCGAGCCCCACATCAGGCTATCTGCTGTCAGCACAGAGCCTACACTTCGGCTCTTCTCTCTCTCTCTCAAAAATAAACATTAAAAAAATAATAATAATAAAATAAACTATTTTTGAGAGAGGGAGAGTGAGGGGTGGGGGGGGGGGGGCAGAGACAGAGGGAGACAAGGGAGCCAAAGCAAGCTCTGCACTGACAACACAGAGCCCAACGCGGCGCTCAAACTCACAAAATCAAGAGTCAGATGCTTAACCGACTGAGCCACCCAGGCTACTTGTACTTTTATAAGCATTCATTCATTCCACAGACTTGAGTCTTGCATGCTACTAGATAGAAATATGAATATGAAAAAAAAAAAGAAGTATGAATATGCATAAAAAATGTTCAGCACTTACCTGCCTCCACACCCATGCCTATATGATTCCTCTTTACCCCAAATACCCTTTCCATCTACAGATATCCTACTTATCCTCAAGGTCCAAACCAAGTCAGACACACCTCTCAGATAGAAGCCTCTGGTTCTGCCACATCAACCCATCAGGATATAACTCCCTATCGGCAAACCTGCTGTGCTACTCTCTCTTCCTCATTTGTAAGTCTCAATACTCTACCTTAAATTATCATTTCTCATGCAGACAGTACGTCTGTTCCACCCAAATCAATTTATGAGGTTCCTAGATGAAAAAGAATGTATTATTTTCATCTCTGTAGTACCTTCCACATCACAAAGGAGGTCAATATGTGTATTGAACCATCTGTGTTTGAAAACATATATATTCTACAAGTATTAGCTAAACTTCCAATTCTGTCATTTTTAAAACAGAAAAAAACCATGGGAAGAACTAATATTTTTGACCAAACTTCTTTATTTTCTTTAAACATTTATTTAGTAAATAGACCTATCCTATAACCCAGCAGTAGCACTGCTAGGAATTTACCCAAGGGATACAGGAGTACTGATGCATAGGGGCACTTGTACCCCAATGTTTATAGCAGCACTTTCAACAATAGCCAAATGATGGAAAGAGCCTAAATGTCTATCACCTGATGAATGGATAAAGAAAAATTGTGGTTTACATACACAATGGGATACTACGTGGCAATGAGAAAGAATGAAATATGGCCCTTTGTAGCAACATGGATGGAACTGGAGAGTGTTATGCTAAGTGAAATAAGCCATACAGAGAAAGACAGATACCATATGGTTTCACTCTTATGTGGATCCTGAGAAACTTAACAGAAACCCATGGGGGAGGGGAAGGGGAAAAAAAAAAAAAAAAGAGGTTAGAGTGGGAGAGAGCCAAAGCATAAGAGACTCTTAAAAACTGAGAACAAACTGAGGGTTGATGGGGGGTGGGAGGGAAGGGAGGGTAGGTGATGGGCACTGAAGAGGGCATCTTTTGGGATGAGCACTGGGTGTTGTATGGAAACTAATTTGACAATAAATTTCATATAATAAAAAAAATTAAAAAAAAATAAAGTTTATGAATTAAAAACCAAAAAAATAAATAAATAAACATTTATTTAGTTTTGAGAGACAGCGAGACAGAGCATGAGTGGGGGAGGGGCAGAGACAGGGGGAGACATAAAATCTAAAGCAGGCTCCAGGCTCTGAGCTGTCAGTACAGAGCCCGACACGGGGCTCAAACTCACAGACTGTGAGATCATGACCCGAGCCGAAGTCGGACACTTAACTGAGCCACCCAGGCGCCCCTGACCAAACTTCCTTAAAATACTATTAATTTGGGGGGGGCGCCTCGACAGCTCAGTCAGTTAAACATCTGACATCAGCTCCATTCATGATCTGGTGATTCGTGAGTTTGATCCGTGCTGACAGCTCAGAGCCTGGAGCCTGCTTCAGACTGTGTCTCCCTCTCTCTCTCTGCTCCTCCCCCGCTCACTCCCTGTCTCTTGAAAATTAATAAAAACGTTAAAAATAAATTAAAAATAATAAAATAAAATAAAACACTATTAATTTTTGACGATACCTAGTTCGTTACTTACCTCATCCAAGGATCCAAGTAGTTTACTGAGAGGCTTAGGAGTACTGACACTGTCAAGTGGAGTGCTGGGCCGAGGCATTGTGTTAGACATTGTCAGGGAAGGAGCTGGCAGCCCCGGAATGAAAACCTTTCCCACCTGTAAGCAATGAAAAGATGTGGACAAAAATACTGGCTTTAAGGTATCATACCCTTAAATAAAGTGTTATGGCACACAAGCATATATTTCTTTTGACATACCAAATTTTACACGCCAAACACGACTAAAAAAACAAAAAGAATTAAAATTTTAGTAATGTATTAGATTCCACCATCCAACTACAAATATCTTGGTATCATTTCTCTTGGTCTGATTCCTTCTCTTCATTACTGATGACTTCCTTCTGGCAGGAAGGAAGGCGAATGCTAATATAGTCACAACGTTGTACAAAATTCCATATACTATGCATTTTCCTACCATATTGGTGGTAGAGACAGCAGGGACAGAAGCTTTCAGAGACTATAAGCAGTAATCTTGTTAACTAAATCTCCAGGCAGAGAATGGACATCAATTACTTTCAAGGGGCTAAAAAAGTGGGCTGAGTGTTACTCCAGAAATTAAATCTAACATAATCCAAACTGTGCTCTCGAGCTCATAATGTGCCTTCCTTCATAAACTCTCAAATATTTCTTCTTCAAAAAACTTTATCTTAGCTATCCATGGGGTTCTCAGGAAAAACACAACAGAAATTCACATCCACACAGGCTGAAAATTCCCAACAAGACTCAAAGGAAATATTCAGAATTTAAGTGAAATTGTAACAATATCCACATATGTCAATATACTACTCAAAAGCTAATAAAATTATAAACATCACCCAAGCAAAATCTTCAGGATTAAAAACCAAAATGAGAGTGAGAACCAGTATATATAAAGTTTTTAAAAAGCTATGGGGTCGGGGGGCGGGGGGCACGCCTGGGTAGCTCATTCAGTTGAGCCTACAGCTCTTGATTTTGGCTCAGGTCATGATCTCGCAGTTTGTGGGTTTGAGCCCCACTTTTGGGCTCCAAGCTGACAGTGCAGAGCCTGCTTGGGATTCTCACTCTCTCTCCCTCTCTGCCCCTCCCCTGCTCACACCATCTCTCTCTTAAAATAAATAAACATTTTTAAGAAAACTTTTAAAATGTTACGAGACCTCACGTTAATGAAAACACGGAGGAAGCACATTCCATGCTATTCCTCCCACTAGTTACAACAGAATCTGCACAAAATTGTTAACACAATGGAATACATTGGCTAGGAGCCAAAGAAACAGGAAAAACCTAGGATGATTCCCTAGGCATTTTTGTTTCTTTCACTCTTTCCATAAGCAGGTCTTAAGCTCTCAAGGGGCCTGCAACCCAGAAATGGCCACAGGTGCAAACCAAGAGGCCCCAGGTAAACCTTGCTCTTTTTAAACAAAGTGTCAAGAAAACAGTGACCAAGCAAGACAGAAACATCTTCACCATGCCTGCCCCACTCCAGGAAAACACTAGGAAAAAAAACCATTGCCCTCAGGCTCCTCCTTATCAGCAGCTGTGGTCTGGAGACTAAGAGCAGAGTTCTGTTCCCTCTGCAGGTGGCGTCCCTCCCCCAGCATAGGGACAGTGAGCCAAGCCTATCTTGCATGGCTGCCTGCATAACTAGGTGGTATCTCCTCCCCTCCTCATCAGGAACTGTAGGGGCAGAGACTGTGGACAGAGTGCTGCTTTCACTGCCAAGAGGCAGCCCGTCTGCACCTCCCCAAGGTGTGCAAAAGCTATGAAGGGGGAGGAGCACTGGCTTTCATCCTTATTCTACAATAATAAGGCAGCATACCTCTCCCCTTCCATCGTCCACAGAAATTGTGGGTGAGGCACTATGTTCCATCCCCACCCTGCAATAACACGGCAGTAACTCCTCTCTGTCCCAACTAGGAAGTGAGAGGAAAAATGGAAAGGAAAGAATCAGAGAAAAGGATTTCTTAAATATGTGTATGAAATCCTGTGCAGGCCTCTGAGTGAGCCATGTGTGAAACTGACCAAGAATGACACCGTAAAAGATGTGAGAACTAAACACTGATCTGTAACACCATTCAGTTCTCAGGCTGTCCTCTGGGTAGCACAGAAGTTGGTGCTGACCACAATCTCATTAAGACAACTGACAAAAGAAAAAAATACAGGCCCCAGAAATACTGCTCTCCCTGGCCCAAGAATCAGGAAAGAAGTAGCCTAACAAGATTGAAAACTTTTAGACAATAACCAACCAACTCCAGACAAACACCATGGGAAAAACTGTGCCCCACCTCTCATCCCTGTCAGCAATGGCCAAGAAGGGTACCTAGACTTCCATTCTAACCAGCTGTAACAAGGCACAAATTTGGAGACAAATTTAAAAAAAGAAGAAGAAAAAATACAAACAGAACTACGGATTCACAAGAATGTAAAGCAGCGTTCAGAACACTCACACACCACTGAAGGGAAGGAGTAAAGGGAGACGTTGTAGACCAGTACAACTGGTACAACTTAAACCTCAGATGACAATTTGGCACCACATGGCCAAGATGAATACGCATAGACTCAGAAGGTTAAGAGATGTGTGTAAGAATTTTTTTAAAGCATTATTAGAGGAAACAACCAAAGTAACACAAATACTAGTGCCGGTAAAATGGTAAAAGTTTTGGTAAAACCAAAGGACTACTATGTAACAGTGAATGAGTAAACAGCTACACATTGACATAGATAAACCTAAAAATTATAATAATGTTGAACAAAAGAATGAAGTCATATATGGTATGATTTCCTTTATATAAAAATTCCAATTTGGGGCGCCTGGGTGGCGCAGTCGGTTAAGCGTCCGACTTCAGCCAGGTCACGATCTCGCGGTCCGTGAGTTCGAGCCCCGCGTCAGGCTCTGGGCTGATGGCTCAGAGCCTGGAGCCTGTTTCCGATTCTGTGTCTCCCTCTCTCTCTGCCCCTCCCCCGTTCATGCTCTGTCTCTCTCTGTCCCAAAAATAAAAATAAAAACATTGAAAAAAAAAAATTTTTAAATTCCAATTTAAGGAAAACTAAACAACTTACTCCTTAGTGGCATGTAGATAATTGCAAAAAAGCTAGTAATAAAAATAAGGAACTGATTTATTACAAAAGCCTGGATGGTGTCTGTCCAGAGGGAGGCAGGGAACACCCTGCAGACTATAAAGATACTGGCACCATTCTAGTTCTTAACCCGGTAGTGGTTACATGAAGGGTCATTTCATTATTCTTCAAATTATATACACGTATTTAAATTTCATAATTTAAATTTGTGAAATTTATATTATTCTGTATGTAAATGTCACAACTGTTAAAAAATATATATATGGCCAACATATTATACATTTAATGAAACTTTACAAAAACTTTGAGACTTAACAAAGCTACCCATACATCAGTTTCAAAACTACATTCTTTTTTTTTTAACATTTTTTCATTTTTTTTTCTTTCAACATATGAAATTTATTGTCAAATTGGTTTCCATACAACACCCAGTGCTCATCCCAAAAGGTGCCCTCCTCAATACCCATCACCCACCCTCCCCTCCCTCCCACCCCCCATCAACCCTTAGTTTGTTCTCAGTTTTTAAGAGTCTCTTATAACATTTATTCATCTTTGAGAGTGAGAGAGACAGAGCATGAGCAGGGGATGGGCAGAGAGAGAGGGAAACACAGAATCCGAAGCAGGCTCCAGGCTCCGAGCTGTCAGCACAGGGGCCGATGAGGGGCTCGAACTCACTGACTACAAGATCATGACCTGAGCTGAAGTCAGACGCTTAACCAAATGAGCTACCCAGGTGCCCCTCAGAACTACATCCTTTATAAAACTTCAGGTTAACTTTTTTTTTTAATAATCCATCCATACTCATTAAAGGTTCCCCATCTGTGCCAGGTTCATAGCACCAATCCATCTAATGGCAGTGAGTCCTAGGCCTCCAAACTGGAACCAACCTAAACTGGAGACCATGTTTTCAACTCTTAGAAAAATCTTCTGCCAAATCCTACAGCCAGGGGGTAACTCATATTAAATATTAAACAAATGAACATTAAAAAATAATAATCAAGGAGGTTGTTGTACAAAAGGATGAAATGCTATATTACTTACCCGAACCACTCCTGTGTACAGCACCAGGTTTCCGCTGCCTTCAAGGACCAGCATGGTATCTATCTTCTGCAAAAAAAAAAAAAAAGACAAAAATTTTATTTTCCAATCTGGGCAACTATAAAACATAAAGATTTTCAACTTCTCAAGAAATGTGCCTGCATTTACCTCCACTGGAGCTGCATCCTTGGCGTGTATGTTGGTGATGGAGCCAAAGATGAGCTGAGTTTTATCATTACTCTCTTGAAACTTTACACAGCTAAATATTAAAATAAAAAGAGAAACAAACTACTGATATGTGCAACAAGCTGTACCAAGCTCAAAGGTATTCTAATGACTGGAAAAAGCCAATTTCTAATGGTTACATATTGTATGATTCCATTTATGTAACATTTTCAAATGACAAAATTATAGAGGCGGAGAACAGATTAGTGGTCACCAGGGGTCAGGGACGGGGGTGGGTGGGTATGCTGCATGGGACTATAAAAGAGCAGCATGAGGGACATCTTTGAAGTAATAAAAAAGCTCTGTATTCTCACTATGGTGTTTGCACAAACCAACATGTGGGAAAACTTCATGGAATCATACAAACACACACAAATGAGTACATGTAAAACTGACAAGGTTTACAATAAGGTCTGCAGATTGTACTAACGTCAATTTCCTTGTTTTGATATTGTACTATAGTTATAGAAGAGGTTACCTTTGGCAAATAGAGTGCAGGGTATGCAGGACCCCCCCTACTATTTTACAACTGCCTATGTTTTATAATTATTTCAAAATAAAAAGGTAAATAAGTGGACAAAAGATCTGAATACACATTTTACCTAAGAAGATAAATGAATGGCTAATAAGCACATGAGAAGATGCTCAACATCATAAGTCATTAGGGAAATACAAATTAAAAACACTCACACCCACTAGAATGGCTACAAAGAGACTGACAATATCTGATGTTGTCCACAATAAAGAGACTGGGACTCTCATAGATTGCCGGTGGGAATACAAAAGGGCACAGCCTATTTGGAAAGCAGTTTGGCAGTATCTTAAAAAGTTAACATGAATTTACTATTCAACCCAACAATTTCACTCCTTTTTCAAGAAAAAAGAAATCATAGATGTCCACACAAAGATTTCTGCTCCAATGTTCATCGGGGCATAATTCACAATGGTCAAAAAGTGGAAACAAACCAAATGTCCATCAACCAATGAATGGATAAACATAATGTGGTGTATCTACACAAAGGACTACTACACAGCAAGAGGAATAAAGAACTCATACATGTTACAACATGGTAGATCCTAAAAATCATTATGCTAAGTGAAAGAAGTCAGCCACAAAAAAAATACATTTTGTATGATTCTATAAAATCTCCAGAAAAGGCAGATCTACTAGACAGAAAGCCTATAAAGTGGTTATTTGAGGTTGGGAGTGAGCAGACTGCAAATCAAACACAAGGGATATTTTTAAGGGGACAGAAATGTTATAAAACTGGATTACAGTGATGGCTACATTAGCCCTGTACGTTTACTAAAAATCACTGAAGTGTACACTCAAAACATGTTAATTCTTTTGGTATGTAAAATATTTCAGTAAAGCTACTTAAGTCAAAAAAAAGAAAAGAAGAAAAAGCAGCCCTAAGTTTACTTACACAGAATCAATGGGAAATCTACGCACTTACCGTAACTGGAGCTCGGACTCCACTAAAAAGCACAAGAACTTCTGCCCACATAGGTCAGACGTAATAAACACTTTTGAGGCCTGTGAATTTTTCTCTCTGTAGTAGATATGGTAATAAAGTGACTGTCAACGCTGGTTCCAAAATCTACCATGGTAACTATTAATGAAAATATTCTGCAAGAAATCTTAAAACCACTTGGGCCAAGCAGTTACAGTGAAGACCCAAAAAACACTTCTAAGATTAGAACTTCATGATCTCTAGGATTCTTTTCAGCTCTCTGATTCTGAGTCCATTCCACAGCTTTTTTGGGGGAATAAATTATAATAAATTTAATCATTATCAGTGACCTTTTTAATTCCATATTATTAAAGTTATCTACTGCTAAGCAATGCAAACTTGAATTCCTATCCCTTGTAAGGTATAAGGGGTCAGACTTCTTATAACATGACCTCTCCTATCTATCCTTTCTTCCTCTCAGATTAGGCTCTACTTCATCCCTCTTTTTAAAACCATACCTCTAATTCCCAATGATTTCTTTCTGGAGTGGTACAGAAAACCATAATTCTGTAAAATAAGGATCTGCAATATTTTCAATTTGCCAATAGATATGTAAAGACAATGATTTTTAAATGTAGGAAATTTTTATTTGTAAGAAACAAAAACAGAGAAGCTACTTCAACATTGTATTCACAGCCTTACCTTTCTCCAGCTATACCCATTCCCTAACCCCTAAGAAAATGCATTTGCCTTCTGTTTCACAGAGAAGATGCGGCTGTAAGGCTTGAGCCCAATCTCCTGCCCTATGTATCTGATAACCATCCCCATCTTTCATCTCTACCCACCCACCTCCCCCCAACACCCCCCCTAAAGCCTAATCTCTCCACTTGTGCTCCTTTCTGGTTCCTCATTCCATTCATCATTTCCTCTCTCCTGTATTTTTTTAATGCTTTCCCTACTTTGGGTATATTCCTTACAGCCTACTCTTTCATATTAAGATAAAAATCTTGAAACATGAGGATGGACTGAATATTAAATCATATAAAGGACTTACTGTTAATTGGCTGGGTATAAAAATGGCACCGTGGTTAGGAAAGATGTCCTTACATTTTAGGGATATGCAGAGAGATATTTAGTCACGAAGACTAATTTTCTCTAATGTAATTCAGCAACAACAAAATTCTCCCTTGACCCTGACACTCCCTCTTTTGCTTCCTCATCCCCAAAGGCAATCCTTAAAATAATCTGTATGTCAACGTTCACTCCCCCAGTCCATATTTACTTCTTCCACTGCATTCCACTCCACAATCCCTCTCCAAGGGCTCTGGCCAAGGTCACCAGTGAACTCTCTGCCATCCAGGTACCTCCTCTCTGAGCTCCTCTCTTAGTGCCACACCTCACCAGCACCTGACAATACTGGCAGCTTTCTTTCTGAAAGGCTCTCTCTTCTTATTTCCCGTGACAACTCTGCTGCTTCTCCCACCTGCGCTCTCCCACTTTGTCTCTCTGTAGCAGTTTTGTCTCTTTTCTCTTTTCACTTCCAAAAACTTAAGTTTCCAACATTTCAGTCCCTAGCCCTCTGACTCTATACCACCTGATCAACTATTTGGAAGTCTGAGACCCCTTATGAGCATATACTGAGTATTTAAACCTTCTCCTTAGGAAGAGGCCTATACACATGTGCACAGGATTACTGCATGATGCCAGCTTCCAGAACCTCTGCAACTGCAAGTTCATCCACAGGCCTCCAGGAACCCAACTTCCACACACTCGTTAACTTCCAATCCACCTCCTTGCGTCAATCATCACTTAGAAGCCAACAACTTCCTTCCACATTTATTGCTCTGCTCTTTCCCCTGAGTTTATGACCCACACATAAAGCACCTCCTTAACAGCCCTCATTAAACAGACCATCTGTAAAGGGTAATCGCTCTCTCTCTCTCTCAAGCCGCCCCTTTCTCAGCACTTGCCCTTCCTTCCTGCACAAGCAAAGCGAGAGTATTTACACATACCACACACTCATACTTCTGAACTTCTGATCCCCCTGCCTATGTGCCCTTCTTCCCTTTCCCACCTGGCAAATACCTATTCATCTTTCCAAAGCCCTACCAAAGAGTAGGCACTTGCCTCTGTGTCACCATCCTTTAGCTGTCTCTTTTTGAACAGGGACAGTGACCAATTTGCCTGTGAACCCACAGCCAGTAGCACACACACTGGAGTGGGCTGAATTAATAAATGATTAAAGAGAACATAAAACATAAAAGTCGCCCAACCGACTGAGCCACCCAGGCGCCCCGCCTTTTAATTTTTTAATATAATCAGTTGTTAATATTTATAAAAATACAGAGATAAATGTTAAGGCTACATCAGTTTCAATAGAGGATATTAGTGATATTAAAGTGTTTATAGGGGCGCCTGGGTGGCGCAGTCGGTTAAGCGTCCGACTTCAGCCAGGTCACGATCTCGCGGTCTGTGAGTTCGAGCCCCGCGTCGGGCTCTGGGCTGATGGCTCAGAGCTTGGAGCCTGTTTCCGATTCTGTGTCTCCCTCTCTCTCTGCCCCTCGCCCGTTCATGCTCTGTCTCTCTCTGTCCCAAAAATAAATAAACGTTGAAAAAAAAAAAAAATTTAAAGTGTTTATAAAAATATTCTTTTATCATTTCCTATTTCTTCCTTAGTAGTAATAATCTCTCAGATTTGAGGTGTTTGATGTTTTAGAGAGATTAATGATGTTTCTGTAGATTAAGAAACCTGGGATTTTATAGCACTTTTTTTAAAGTTTTCTCTTTATGTTGGTTGAGTGTCAGCTGTTGTTTTTGGGAAACACAACTCAGACCTCTGGGAAACATCATTAATCTCTCTAAAACATCAAACACCTCAAATCTGAGAGATTATTACTACTAAGGAAGAAATAGGAAATGATAAAAGAATATTTTTATAAACACTTTAATATCACTAATATCCTCTATTGAAACTGATGTAGCCTTAACATTTATCTCTGTATTTTTATAAATATTAACAACTGATTATATTAAAAAATTAAAAGGAGGGGCGCCTGGGTGGCTCAGTCGGTTGGGCGGCCGACTTCGGCTCAGGTCATGATCTCGCAGTCCGTGAGTTCGAGCCCCGCGTCGGGCTCTGTGCTGACAGCTCAGAGCCTGGAGCCTGTTTCGGATTCTGTGTCTCCCTCTCTCTGACCCTCCCCCATTCATGCTTTGTCTCTCTCTGTCTCAAAAATAAATAAACGTTAAAAAAAAAAAATTAAAAAAAAAAATTAAAAGGAAACTTCAGGCAAAATACCAAGTAATTTCTAAGACTTATATCAACATTTTTCTTTGGATATAAAAATATATACTCCAAACCTTATATTAGTAATCGTTTCTGTCCATAAATGGTCAATACAAAGTTCAGGAACAATTGGCTCTGTTTCTGGTGCAAGGAAGGAGCCATTAGAATTACTATTCGGAGAATGAGAAATACTATGTCTCTTTGGAGACTGATTATGGCTTGAAAGGTTGAACCTCTGCACCCCTGAAAAAGAGTGCACTCCTAAGGCAGGAGAATGAGCACGACTGCAAAATAAACAGAGAGAGGGCATCACAGTTAATAAGGCAGGCTGACAGAACACGGTTTCCAATCATACTTTCCAAAACTATGTACCGAGTGCATTCATGGCTTAATCCCAGTCAGAAAAACATTTTTTTAAGGGAATAATTAAATGGTTCACATTAACATATTCTAAAGATTTAAAATTCTTGTTAGAATTCATCCTTTTAAAAACTGAAGCTTGAGTTCGTTTTCTGTCTTAGAAAATGAACTGTTTATATTATTCAAAAAAGGTCCAAACTACATTCCTATATATTCAGACATGTACATACCAACAAAACTATGCCCCTCTATTACCAGATAGATATTAACAAAAACAAAAATGCTAATGCAAATTAAGACCAAAAAAATACATACATATATTTATTTGCAACTAATATTCATCAAATTGCTGTCACTCAGTGGAAGAAATGAGGCAACCAATCTGATGACAATAGGCAGCTTCTAAATAGGACTTATTTTATAAAACTGCCAGGAGACCTAGATGTCTTAGCAAAAGTAAAACAACTGGGATAATAGCTATTTTCCCTAAAAAATACCCCAAGAGTTGTCAACAGAAATTTTAAATCCTTCAAAACATTAAGAGAAAGTTTGAGAAGAAAGTATCTCTTTCTTGGGATATCTTGTTTAAAACAAGGACACACTTCCACACTTAATTCCCACCTTAGAGCTGCCATGTTGGAAATAGAAGGTGAACGAGAGTGGAGACTGGGTGAGGAGGTCGAGCGACTCTGACTGTGAATGGAGGAGTAATTCTGGAAAGGTGAAGCCACGGGGGAATCTCCTTTGGAGAGGCTTCTGAGGTGTGCTGTGAGGGAGCTACTAGTGGCCACATTCTGTGGGGTTCCCCCCTGTTCAGAGAACTTTAAGACAACATTCTCTTCCTTAAGTCAAAATGATGAGAAGGGGGGGAAAAAAAGGCAATAATTAGATCAAAAGGGTTATTTCCTGGTGAGAATTCAGGGTAGAAGCCAGTTATTAAAGACACAATATTTTTTTTTCCTAAGAAGCTCAGTCCATTTCACAAATGATTCTTCCAAATACATGTGAAAGTTCTCAGTGTTAAAATCCTTTCATAGTAACAAGTGACTTGCCTCTATCCTTACCTCTGTTTTGACTCTCCGGAGAGCCCACACAGAATGCAAACTTTGAACAGTGTCATAGGTCATTATAATGGAAGGGTCAGTGTTGAGAAAAACAATTTTCATTGCATGATCTACAACATATTGCACTCTTGATGAACCAAAAAGACCTTAAAGATAAAACAGAAATGACCAATGAATTTCATAAGACAGTTCTTTATGAAGAAACTTCATGCAACTCCTAAAGAGAAACCAAGCCAATTAAGACACAAAACCCGTGATTATAATTATATGTATTTTACATATAATATATATTTGTATGCATTTATTACATATAATTATATATTTTGTATATAATTATATACAATTATATAACCACCCTGAATTTTTAATAAATTTACTTTGGGTATCAACTCCCTCAAAATATATTAAAGATAAGAGTGTTACCAGTTTCAATTCCACATACATGCAATCCAATGATGAAAATCTGTGCCTACTCACCATTAAATCAGCCACAGGTAGAAGGTCTGTGACTACTCAACAGCTGACTGATTTGAAAATTGCAATCAAATATTCTGCCAAGTTTCACTGCTTTACTGTTCTTCTTCTGTATGAAATCTGTCCTTTATAATAACTATTCTAACAGAGTTGAACAGTACACTACTATTTACTGAGTATATATGCAAAAAAAAAAAAAATATATATATATACACACACACAGAGTATATATGCAAAATAAGTTTTTCCTAGTGAGTTTAGCTTTTACTTCTATAGTAGCCTGAATTGATTTCTATAACCTTATTAGCCAGCTTCCTCAACGATTCCCTCTCAGTTAAAATATTTTTTAAGTTTTAAATAATTATTTTATAAAAATAAGAAGTATTTCATAAAGAAATGAATAAAACCACTCATAATTTCACCATCTCAAAATATCTACTATTAACATATTAGGGAGTATTCCTCCTAGTGTTTTCTCCTATATATGTAACAACTTTTTATGCTTTTACAAAATTAGAATCATACTGTATTCAGTTTTATATTCTATTTAACATTATGAGTAAGCAATTCCTGAAATCATTAAATATTATTCAAAAATATGATCAATAATGGCTTCACACCATTCAGTCACAGACTCTAACATATTTATTTAGGTTGTAACTGTTACCAATATAATATAGAATTACTAACACGCTTTTCTCTTAAAAAAAAAAAAAAAACAGAGAATAAATAGCTTAGGCTTTGTGGACCCATGCTGATTTCTGCATGTTTTCTTCTACAACCCTTTAAAAACATAAAAACTTTAAAAACATAAGCCTTACAAAAACAAGCTACTGGCTGGATTTAGCCCATGCGCTGTAGTCTGCCAAGCCCTGATACAAAAGATTAAAACTTCAATGAAATTTCATATTGTGTGCTTTGGATAAAGTCCCAAATTGGTCAAAAAATATAAACATTTTGGGGTGCCTCAGTGGCTCAGTCAATTAAGCACTGACTTCACCTCAGGTCATGATCTCACGGCTCGTGAGTTCGAGGCCCATGTCAGGCTCCGTGCTGACAGCTCAGAGCCTGGAGCCTCCTTCAGATTCTGTGCCTTCCTCTCTCTCTGCCCCTCCCCTGCTTGTGCTCTGTCTCTCTGTCTCTCAAAAATAAATGAAAAACGTTTAAAAAAAAATTTTTTTTAATATACATATATAAACATTTTTTCAGTTTTCAAGTCCTCATTATTTACAATTATTTATCACATTTGGTCACATTTAAATTATTAAAATAAGCATCTAGAAATACCTGTAAGAAGTATTAAAAGTTCTGCATCTCAGCAAATTATTTCATTATGCACAGAGAAAGTGAATCACTAAAATTATACAGTACATACAGGCTGAAGAAACTACAATTTTTTCCTCAACAACAACAAAAAACTTAAGTTTATCAAAGTATTATTTATTTACTTATTAATTATTGAGGAACAGAGTCCAGAGCCATCTACAGGTAGGTTAGCAAGTATATCAATATTCCTGATTGATTACAGGTCCTATTTTTTTTCTTAACGTTTATTTATTTTTGAGACAGAGAGAGACAGAGCACGAATGGGGGAGGGTCAGAAAGAAAGGGAGACACAGAATCTGAAACAGGCTCCAGGCTCTGAACTGTCAGCACAGAGCCCAACACGAGGCTCAAACCCACACACATGAGATCATGACCTGTGCCAAAGTCAGACGCTTAACCAACTGAGCCACCCAGGCGCCCCATACAGGTCCTATTTTTAATAAAAGAATAACTGTTAAAACATGGTATTCAAGAAGATCTTGCTTCAGTATAAATTTCATAATAAAAATGTTTACACTATATTATTTCTATAAAACAAGCCCAATTTTCATATAAAGTTCCTTCAATTTCCTATCCCCCAAACTCAATAAAAAAGCTTATATGAAAGAACTTATAAAAATACACTTACTTCCAGATTTACAAACAAGTGGGGTTATTTCATCTAGTGGATGCAGCATGCTGAACATAGTGGGTAAAGGTTCTCTAGTAATAAACAGATATAAATCAATCACCAACACAAAATGATTCCATTTGTATGCAAATTTTACACTTTGCCTGCAAAAAAGTACCTTCTCCAGATTCCACAAGCAACTAGAAACCTGTCGCCTCAAAAAGCAACCCTCTAAACTTTTCCCAGTATCTTCTATTTCATTCCTAGAAATCCCTCCTCTTATACATGGTAATTCTGTGCATATACACACACACACACACTCTCCCTCCCTCCCTCCCTTTCTCTCTCTCTCTCTCTTTCTCTCTCTCTCTCTCATGGAAATCAGTACAGCCCAGGGAATATCTCCAAACAGCAGTCATCACATTACAGAACAGAGTAATGAATAAGCATAAGGCGGTCTTTTTTTTTTTTAACCTCTCTTAGTGGCAGTGTGTCTTTGACAACTAAGAAAGAAATTTAGTGTCTTATACCAACTTACAAAGAAGTACAAACAAAACAAAAAGGGAAGGAAAACTTCAAGTAAATAAAAAGGTGGCATTGTTTTAAGGAGTGACTTTTAAGAAGAGAAAAAAAACAGACCTCCTATCTAAACACAGCAAGATTAAAATCTTTAAGCAATTTTTTAAAAACCGTCAATAAACTTTTAAAAAAGGGGGGGGGGGGGGTGCCTGGGTAGCTCAGTCGGGTAAGCATCCGACTTCCGCTCAGTTCATGATCATCTCACAGTTGGTGGATTCAAGCCCCATGTCAGGCTCTGCGCTGTAAGGATTAAAGCTGTTAGCACAGAGCTTACTTCAGATCCTCTGTCCATCTCTCTCAAAAATACACATTCAAAAATACATACATACAAACATACATACAAGTGTCCACTACTTGTACCAGGCTATGACAGGTACTGTATGCTCATGCCCTTCAGTAAGCTCACAATTTATTAGGGAGACAAGGTAAAGATGCTACTAATAAGCACCTACCATTTACTGCACACCTAATATGTACTAAGTCCTATTTCAAGATTACATACATTAGCTCATTTAATCTTTGCATAAATCCTAAGAGTAAATGATCGTACTTCTATAACAGGTAAGGAAACTAAAGCTAAGAAAGCTCTAATGACCTGCCCAAAGTAACACAATGAAAAAATGACAGCACCAAGAACTGAGTCTTTTTATCTATAGTATGTGGTTGTTTAATTTTACTATGAGGTGAGGTGGATGGGAGGAAGCAGAAATAATTCGGTGCCAAGTCAGAAATAGAGCTCATGGAAATTATCATCATCCCAAACTTTTAGGTGAAAAATTTTACCTCAAAACATCAAAAAAGCCTGAACAATAATATACTGAACTGAGAAAGCTGAATACCTGGGTGGACCTGGAGGTAACTCATGTGTAGAACTGCTTCGTTCAAACAACAACCCATATTTGGTGGGCCAAACATTTGCAACCTATCAGGTAAAAGGATAGGAAAAAACAGAAGTAAAAGAAACTACTCTTCATAACATGTACTTAAGAAACTACAGAGCATTAGATTTTCTTCCAATTTAATAAAAGCTTTTCCAAACATGATCATTAACTATACATATGTGTGTATACATATATATGTGTACATACATATGTGTACACACACACACACACACACACACACACACACATATATATATATTTTTTTTTTAAGTCCAAGACAAAATCAAATCTAAGCAAGAGCTCAATCAGAAATCCCTGCCACTGGCTAATACTAGTACCAAAATGAGAATGTGATAAAATTTTAACAATAGCACTAGGTATGAAAAAGATGATGAGAAACAGGAAAAAGACTACTATTGCTTATGTGCTTTAATATTCCAAAATGATTTCTTTTTAAAATTTAAACTGAAAAAATCTCTCAGGAGAAAAAACCCATAATTAAATTTACTTCATTAAATAATTTATTTTTTGTGCAAAGGATGGAAAAATAGTATATTAAAGCTATTAAAATTTGGTTACTTTAAATTAATAAAAATAACATTCTTGATTACTACAAGATATAAGAACAGCAATACTTTTACAACCAATTAATTCAAGAACATTCTCCAACAAAATACAAAAACAGTGAAACACTCAACTTACCTGGAAAGGTAAAGAAGCTATATAATCCTTTCCTTCTATGCTATGCATGTTAATACATGAGCTTTGCAATATACATATGCATTTTTCTACTTCATCACTACCTGAAAAAAAAGGGTACAACCAGATTTATTCATTAAAAACAAAAAATCCCAACAATCAGAAACTGCCAATTCCCAACAGCACAAATTCTTTAATGTACCATATAAAAATGCATAGGTTGGGGCGCCTGGGTGGCGCAGTCGGTTAAGCGTCCGACTTCAGCCAGGTCACGATCTCGCGGTCCGTGAGTTCGAGCCCCGCGCCAGGCTCTGGGCTGATGGCTCAGAGCCTGGAGCCTGTTTCCGATTCTGTGTCTCCCTCTCTCTGCCCCTCCCCCGTTCATGCTCTGTCTCTCTCTGTCCCAAAAATAAATAAACGTTGAAAAAAAAAAAAAAATTAGAAATGCATAGGTTGAACCACTATTATTAGTGACTACATATTTTAAACAACAACCGCAACAAAAAAAACAAGCAGAGAAACATTTAGAGTAAGATGAAATGAAATTTCAAAAAGAAACTTACTGTAGGCCTTCTCAGATTTATCCTGTGATATGATGAAGTCACACCACAATGCCTAAAATCAAAACAAAATGCTTACCTGAGAAAACTGTATCTAAATGATAACCTATTCACTAATGGCATCTGACTAATAGCAATGACACCTACATCATACCTGTCCCTCCTCATCAGCTCAATATAATACACCACGGGAACAAAAAAGATGATAAAATTAGACTTAATTAATGATAAATATTATAAGGAAAGACAAACTATGTTTGCAAATAAGTTTTAGGAAAAGAGAAGGGAAGACGAAAATCCAAAAACCTACTGGACAGAAGCCCTGCAGCAAAAGTCAATTCCAATAATGGCCCACCCTCTATTATAGGTGATTACATTAGTAAATCTTACTATACAAAGCTAAAAGGTTACCGTAAGAGTTCAAAATTGCCAAGTTATTTTATAATCTCCAGACTTACATAATGATCTCATCATTCTTAGACTGTCCTAGACTCACTTTAGAAAAAATCTTTAGTGGCGCCTGGGTGGCTCAGTTGGTTAAGCGTCCAACTGCAGCTCAGGTCATGATCTCATGCTTGTGGGTTCGAGCCCTGTGTCAGGCTCTGTGCCAACAGTTCAGAGCCTGGAGCCTGCTTCAGATTCTGTGTCTCCCTCTCTCCGCCCCTGCCCACTCTCACTGTCTCTCTCTCAAGAATAAACAATAAACATTTAAAAAAAAAAAGAAAAAAGAAATAGAGAAAAAATCTTTAGAAAAATTAACATTTTCCTTAAAGGCCCCGCTTGTAAAATTCAAACTAGGAAAAGCCATTAGACTTCAACTGGCATGCTTAACAATCACTTATTGAAATTGTTTAACGGCATTTTGTATGTTTTTGTAATGGTAGTAAGATATAAATTTACCACTTTAACCATCTGTAAGTGTACAAATTCAGTGGCATTAAACACATTCACAATGTTGTACAACCTCATCACTATCTACTTCTGGAACTTTCTCATCACCCCAATCAGAAACTGTACCCATTAAACACTGACTCCCCATTTCTCCCTCCTCCCTGCCCCTAGTAACCTTTATACTACTTTCTGTCTCTATGAATTTGCCTCTTCTAAGAGCCTCATGAAACTGGAATCACACAGGATTTGTCCTTTTGTGTCTACCTTACCATACTTTCAATGTTTTGCCATGTTGTAGTATCAGAATTTCCTGCATTTTTTAAGGTTGAATAATAATCCTCTGTACGTATACAGCACACATTGCTTATCCATTCATCTGTTTTTGGACACCTGGCTGGTTCCACCTTCCGGCTACTGTGAGGGGCACTGCCATGAATATTGGTATACAAGTATTGGTCTGAGTCCCTGCTTTCAATTCTTTTTAGTTAATTTATTTATTTTTAGAGAGAGAGAGAGAGAAAATGAATATCCCAAGCAGGGTCTTCACTGTCAGCACAGAATCCGACACAGGGCTCAAACCCATGAACCACGAGATAACCTGAACCGAAATCAAGAGTCAGACAAACAACTGAGCCACCCAGGCGCCCCTCCCCTCCTGGCTTTAAACTCTTTTGAGGATATACCTACAAGTGGAATTCCTAGATCATATGGTAATCCTATATTTACCTTTTGGAGGAACCACCAAACTGTTTTCCACAGTGGTTACTTTCCATTCCCACCAGCAATGCACAGCATTCCAATTTTTCAACATCCTCACCAACACTCGTTATCTTTGGTTTTTTTAATAATCATCATCCTAGTAGGTGTGAAGTGGTATCTCACCATGGTTTTGATTTGCATTTGCCTGATAACTAATGATGCTGAGCGTCTTTTCATGTGCTTATTGGCCATTTGTAGATCTTTAGAGAAATGTCTACTTAAGTCCTGTGCCCATTTTTTAATTGGACTGCTTGCTCTGCTGTTGTTGAGTTGTAGGGGTTTTTAATGACAATTTAGCAAATACAAGTTCAAAGAAAAACAGGCACCAGAGCTGCACTCCAATCTGAAATCTCCAAAGTCTGCACTGTACCTCAGTCTCAACTTCCTCTTATGAAACTCTACCCTCCCAGGCTGTAAAACTAGATACTTCAGTCTCCTTTACCCCTAATATCTAAGAAGTCAGCTTGCCCCCTCTCCACCTATTTCCCTCAGCCTTGTCTCTCGCCTCCATCTCCCCATTGTCTTCAGGCGCCCATCTCTTTCGCCTGAACCGCCACCAAACAGTATTCCGGGCAACAGTTTCTCCAGTCAGTCCTATATGCTCCCACCAAACTAATCACTTCTCAAAATACAAAACTGATCATGTACTTTCCATTTGCAAAGTAGGGGATAAGCTGCCTTCTGCATACAGTTTAAAATACAAATTCCTGGGGCGCCTGGGTGGCTTAGTCAGTTAAGCGTCCGACTTCAGCTCAGGTCACAATCTCACAGTCCGTGAGTTCGAGCCCCGCGTCGGGCTCTGGGCTGATGGCTCAGAACCTGGAGCCTGCTTCTGGTTCTGTGTCTTCCTCTCTCTCTGCCCCTCCCCCGTTCATGCTCTGTCTCTCCGTCTCAAAAATAAATAAACGTTAAAAAAAAAATAAAATAAAATACAAATTCCTTGGTTCACATACAAGTTTAAGTTCGGATCTATCCAATACCTGCCAGCATCTACCCATAGCCACACCCTGAGTACAGCCATTCTGAATTTAGACAAAGTCATGTTTTTCCACACTCTTTACACTGAACATCTGTCTCACCTAAATCTAAGTTATTAATAGTTTGCCATATCTGTTTATATACATACATTTGCGTTCACGTGGGATTGAGGGGACACTATTTGAATTACACATCATGACACTTTACCCCTAAACACTTCATCATGCACTTCCTATAAATAAACATGGTTTCCTATATAGCCACAAAACCATTATCCTGCCTAAGAAAAAAAATGATTTTTGAACATCACTTAATATCCATTCCATTTGCAACTTTTTCAAATTTTCAAATTTTCCCAAAACTGTCTTTTTTAGCTGATTTTCTAGAACCAGAATTCAAAGTTCACTTAACAAGTTTCAAAAAATATTGCATTTGGTGATGTCCCCTTAGTCTCCTTTTAATCTAGACAAGTCTCCACCTTCTTTTCTTTCTCCCTGACTTTCTAAAGAGACCAGAATCTAGACTGTGCCCCCAATTGTTTTCTCATGGTGTTTTTTCTTTAAATTTTCTATTACGGGAAATTTTAAACATATATCAAGTAAACAGAGTAACATAAGTCCCATCAGCCAGCTTCAGTAATTACCAACCTTTGGCCATTCTTGTTTCATCTACACCTCCAACCCACTTCTCATCTCATGATAGTTTACAAATTGATCCTCTAGTCCCCATTATTTCCTATAATTTAAAATTAGGTCTAGATATTCAAGTTAAGTATTTGAGAAGAAAAGGTAGTAGGTTGACATCACCATACCTCGTGCTGCATTACAGCTGGAGGCGCGTATCACTCCTTTGTCCCACTATCATTGATGATAAACTCAATCAATCTGGTTGAGGTGGAGAATAACAGATACCTCCAAAGTAGAGATACATTGTCCCTCCACATTACAAACAATCCAGAGGGCAACACTTTGGTGCCATGGTCATATCCTTTTACCCAAAAGTGTTAGTATCCATTTACGATCTTCGTCTGAATCAGTTATTACCTTGGATGCTAAAAAATGGTGATTTTCAGATGAATGGATAAAGAAAAGGTGGTGTGTATATATATATATATATATATATATATATATATATATATATATACATACAATGGAGTATTACTTGGCAATCAAAAAGAATGATTTGCAACTACGTGGATGGAACTGGAGGGTAATATGCTAAATGAAATTAGTCAGAGAAAGACAAATATCATATGACTTCCTTCATATGAGGACTATAAGAGACAAAACAGATGAACATAAGGGAAGGGAAACAAAAATAATATAAGAACAGGGAAGGGGACAAAACAGAAGAGACTCTTAAATATGGAGAACAAACAGAGGGTTACTGGAGGAGGTGTGGGAAGGGGGATGGGCTAAATGGGTAAGGGGCATTAAGGAATCTACTCCTGAAATCATTGTTGCACTATATGCTAACTAATTTTGATGTCAATTAAAAGAAAAAAACAAAAAAAAGAGTAGACCCATGTTCCAAGTGTGATCAGGCCAGCCAATATCAATGGATTTGTTTGCTGCTTTTATGTCTGTCCAGCAAAGGCCACAGTTCATAGCAACATGCAATTAAAACTTTTTCAGAGAATTTCTATGTGAGAAACTATTAAAGGCCATCTTCTCCAATTTGAATTAATTCAATTAATTCTTTGAATTCAAAACAGGATCTCTACAGCTATAACAATCTCTGATTCAGCTTCCGGCCTTTCTATTAATCCTAACTATATCTAAGCCTTATTTCATTTGTTTTACTCTATATCCAAGTCTGTCAAACTCATTTTGAATCTTGATTCTGTCCAGGAATATATTCAGGGTTTTTTTTTTCCATTTATTTCCTTCCCATATTGATAAGTAAGCCTTCTCTATCTTTACGTACCTCTGAAAACCATCTTTGAGGGTAAGGCCTAGAAAACGTCTTAAGGTTGGGGCGCCTGTATGGCTCAGTTGGTTGAGCGTCCGACTTTGGCCCAGGTCATGATCTCACGGTTTGTGAGTTTGAGCCCCATGTCGGGCTCTGTGCTGACAGCTCAGAGCCTGGAGCCTGCTTCAGATTCTGTTGTCTCCCTCTCTCTCTGCCCCTCCCCCACTCATGCTCTGTCTCTCTTTCTCTGTCAAAAATAAACATTAAAAAAATTGTTTAAAAAAAAAAAAAAAAGAAAGAAAACGTCTTAAGGCATTAAGGAATCTACTCCTGAAATCATTGTTCCACTATATGCTAACTAACTTGGATGTAAATTAAAAAACAAATTAAATAAATTCTTATTTTAAAAAAATGGTGATTTTCTAATTCTACCATTCCCTTATTTATTCACTGGTCTACTATAAATATGGGTTTTCCTTCATTAATTGGAAATGAATTGCATGTCTTCCAAAAAGGCAGGGCAAATGTTTAATTCTTTCCTTTTAATTACCAATTTCAGAATAGAATTAGTTTTAATAGCCAACTACAATGATAGCAAACTAGGGATTTCCTTTCCCTTACTCTTTTAGTATTACTATGAGCCCAATCTTTTTTATTCGATACTCTGCAATCATAGTCATCATGTGTTAAAATATTTTTGTACCCTGAATGTCTTATAAGTTTTTACTTACAATAAGTCAAATTAATCAAGGACAATGTTTAAAGATTATCCTTAAACTGACAAAAGATAGCATAAAAAAGGTGATGATATAGAAAACAAATGAAATTTTTATTTTCCTATCATCTTTACTACATGTTAAAATATACATCCAGTTGCTGGAATCGTTATGCTATGTTTTTATCATTTCTGTTAAGTTAAAAAAAAAATTTTAATGTTTATTTATTTTTGAGAGACAGAGAGAGACAGCATGAGCAGGGGAGGGGCAGAGAGAGAGGGAGACATAGAACATGAAGCAGGCTCCAGGCTCTGGGCTGTCAGCACAGAGCCCAACACGGGGCTCGAACTCACGAACCATGAAATCATGACCTAAGCTGAAGTTGGACGCTTAACCGACTGAGCCACCCAGGCACCCCATCATTTCTGTTACATTTTAATACAAAAGTTTGTTGTATTTAAGTGTTAAATAATCAACCAAATTCTAAAATTCAAATCAACTCACCTGCTGAACAGGACTGTCAACTGTAAATGCTTTATAAACAGCTAATGCCTGGCTTTTACTTCCTTTGCTCCAGATCACCATATTTCCAGCCACGTAGAGTTCCTCATCATAATCCACTTCTTCTCCAATTTCGCTGACACCTTTCCTTAACTGCCAGCTTTCCTTAAAAATTAATACATGTAAGACAGGTTAATAAAGCACTTTCTCAATTGTATGGGACAAGACATTAAATCAAACGGTCATCCAAATATAAGTCTCTTACTCTCTCTCTGGAGTAAGACACAATCCAAACCCAGCTCTTAGAAGGTTTGATGCCACCGATTAACATAGTGGGTGTGTAAATCTTACAGGATTTTATGAACAAGAATTTACTCAAAAATTCTATTAACTGCCTTATACTAATATGTTATTCTGCCAAAATGTTACACCTTATCAACAAACCTTATACCTTATCTATAGATCCAAAAATGAAACCGACATACTCAGGACACAAAAAAGGTATATTAAGCATATACGGGGGTGATGCAAGGGAGCAGTGAAGTACACGTGGGAATCACTGGTGGAATTTATACACAATGCTTATTTCCCAGTTTCACAACAACATATACACTCACCTTCCTCCCCTTGTCCTACCCATCAAAATGAATGGGAGTGAGAAAGATTTAGATTTCTAACTACATAAGCCTCCCCTCCCTGAGATTTTGTTATCCCAAAGGGATAAGAAAATGGAAGGCAGGAACGGCTGATTTTCTGACACACACTTGTATCTCACTCCCCTATTTAAGAATTACTACACTATCTATTTGTATGGCATTTGTTTCCTCCTCTAGAAACGTTCAGGTTTTGGGGTGCCTGGGTGGCTCAGTGAGTTGAGCGTCCAACCCTGGATGTCGCCTCTGGTTGTGATCCCAGGGTCATGGGATCTAGCCCCGTGTCAGGCTCCACACTGAACATGGAGCCTGCTTAAGATTCTCTCCCTCTCTCCCTCTGCCCCTCTCCCCGACTCAAGTGCACACTCTCTCGCTCACTCTCTCTCTAATTAAATTAAATTTAATTTAACTTAATTTAAAAAAAAGAAGAAACACCCAGGTCTTTTGCGGCAGGGACCATTTCTAACTCTACCATCTACTCATCAAATAACATGAAATCTGGTCTCCACATACTAAGCAAAGAGAAAGAGGTTCAAAATAGACCATAATCAAGCCTGGTGGCTCAGTCGGTTGAGCATCCAGCTCTTGATTTCAGCTCAGGTCGTGATCTCATGGTTTGTGAGTTCGAGCCCTGCATTGAGCATCACGCTCCGCACAGCACAGGATTTCCACTTGGGATTCTCTTTCTCTCTCTTTCTCTCTCCCTCTCCTCTGCCACTCCCACCCCCACCCCGCTGGCAGGCACACTCTCCCAAAATAAATAAATAAACTTTATAAAAAATAAAAACAAAGTAGACCATAACCATACTACTGAATTTGACTTCCATTATGAAATCATGAGTTATACATGTCTAAACAGCTATGACACCATAATACAATAATGTAATTATTCTAGCTTTTACTGTAATTACCAAATCTGAATCTCTACCCCCCCAAGAAGCATTATATTCATTCCTCAGTTGCATCTGAGTAACCTTAAATTATAAATAGATCACATGACTCTAATTTCAAAAATATAATGGGAAACTTAATGGAACCTTCTGTTTCTCGTGGATTGTAACCTCCTGAAGGGATCCCACCAAGCCAGCAGCACCATCAGAAGACCATAACTCAGAGGCTGGCTGCAGCTGGCGAAGCTGAAGGTTCAAAGCATTAGGGTGGTGCTTGCAGTGGTCTCGACCAAAAGGAACAAATTCCTGCAAATCCCCGGCTGCAATCATTGTTGCCCTTTCTTCATAGAAGTTCGACATGGGTTCCAAATATCAACATTATTTCTGCATGAATTCAAACACATTCTGGTCAGCTTCTAGAGTCAAAACCAGAATATAAAGATCATAAAAGTAAACAAAAGAGTCATTAATCCTATCATATTATATAGATGTACGTGTAATCATAATATCAAAGGGCGTTCCAGATTCCATGAAAGGCATACCTAAAGGATCGCTGGCATATTGGAATGAAACAAACAAAAACACGTTACCTCTAACTCATCAGAAGTTGAAATACGGCTTTTAGTAGACCAGTCCACAAAAGACCTAACAAACTATCAAATCAAATGTCATCAGCAGTTTTGACATGCCAATTCACTTAAACATATAACTACAACCAATTCCAATTTTTGGTGAAACCATAACCAAGGCATGAATAACCCTGGCCATGGAAAAGTCATGCTTATAGCAAATTTAAGAGTGCTAGCTTTTAATTAACACAATCTATTACAGTACAGCTCATTACTGCAAAGATGTAGATGAGCTCTAGATGGAAAAACGCTCCTTTACCTCCAAAACACTGCTACATACAGTAATTGACAACTAATAAAATTCCAACATTCTATAAGGTGGTATATCAGGTGGATGCCAGTTCTGTCTCTGAGACAACACCTACATTAGAAATAGGTTTTGCAGCATCACATTTAAACTGCAATCCTTGAACACAGAAATCAGAACAAATGTATAGATAACCTTTAGCGTCTGAAAACCGCTACAGATAACCTTTAGCGTCTGAAAAACACTCACAATTAAGAATGCAATTAAATTTGACACAGATTTCTCATCTGAAGTTTTTTTGGCATCAGTAGTTTTCATTGCTGCACTATCTCAAAGCCTCATAGAAACTCAAAGTAGTTTCTATGCAGCAGAGTTGCAAAGCTATTTTGCTGTGAATCAACATTCCTTAGGTAACTGTATGTCACAATCGTGGCACTTATTTCCTCCTGCTAAAATTCAGAATTGAGAACACTTGAACTTAGGACACTACTAATAACGTGCCTTACAAAACTTACAAGAAAACAACAAAACTCAGCTGGTCTTCCTATTTCCTAGTCAACAGGATGGCCAGCATTAACCTTGTGACTTTGTCCAACTTCAGTTGTGCAATTTCAAAATGTTATTCTATCAAATCTTCAAGAAAATTACATTATTACAGAATTTAACAGTACAATATCTTTTTGTACGATTAGAACATCTTTAATACTTTTAAAGTACCCCAAATTTTTACGTTTACTCATTAGAGCAACAAAGAAAGCTACAAATAAAAGTACTATGTTACATTAATAAGATAAATTAAGATATGAACATTGGTTACTAGGAACAAAAACTACCCTGCCAAAGGTAACCACAAAACTGCCTTAAGAGGAGACCCAAATGCACAGGAAACGCATCTTGCGTAGAGTCTCCGCAAAAAGGCAACGCTTCCTCGGCCTCCTTAGGGTTAGGTGAAACCAAAAAGCTAAGCCCTTGGGCCTCAGAAAATTCTGTCCGAGAAGCAAGGAGCTGTAGAGAAGCTGAGGCCCACATGGGACACCGCGTCCAACTCAGGAAGGAAGTCAACGAGGAGTGGAGCGGGGAGGTGCACCCCGGAAAGCCCAGCCCGCAGGCCGAAGACCCCTTGGCGCAAACGGGCGCCTAGGGCCTGCCCCTGGACTCCCAGCCCTCCGGTCACCGGATGGAGGTCAACCTCGGGGCGGGTGCGAGGTCGTAAGACATGTGGTGAATCACCGGACGCTGCGGGCCCGAGCCCGCACCTGTGTAACTCGGGACGCGTCAGGCGCGGCGAGCCCCGGCTGCTCCCCGGAGGCGCGGGGGCCGAGGGGGCCCGAGGGCAGCGGTGGGGTCGGTCACGGTGACTCCTCGGCCGCTGCCACTTCTCATTCCCTCTCCCTCCCCTATTCCGGAGGAAGAATGGGCAGCAGCTACGGACGCGACTGCGAACGACAAGCAGGCGTGCAGGGAAGCCACTCAGGCGAGATGTTCAAATGGACGCTTCCATCTTTGCTTTCCCGTCCTGCCTCGCGCAGGGGCGGGGCGGGGTGGGGCGTCGCGGGAGGCGCGCGGCGGGACTTCGGTCCTAGCGCCTGCGCAGTTGCAGGAAGAAAGGAGTTGTGTTTTTCAACCTCTTGGGAGCGCAGCGGAGGTGTCGAAACCCTGGGCGCCTTTGCCAGAACCTGTGCCGTGATGGGCCCCCTCCTGGCGTCCAGATCTTCTCCAGGTTATGTCATAACAAGCTTGAACTGCTCTTAACTCTGAATTAGGAAATATTCTGGCCAGTTTCACTCCAATCTCCAGACCCCCAAATGGGAGGTATTGTACTCCAGGCTTGGGGCAGAAAGGGAGGGACATGCGGATTTTCTCTCTTTGCCAGTGCACTTTAACTTTTTGGGGTCTGGACCCTTTAAAAAGTTGATGAACGCTATGGAGGCCCCGACAAAAACGTAGCGTGCAATTTCTGAGCTTCACAGACACTTCTATGCGATTCATAGACCCAGATTAAGAACCCTAGTTTTTATACCTCCCCCCCCCCTTGTGGATTCAACTGTACAATACCACACTTACAGAAACTAGAAAACTTTCTTGAGCTCTGATCTCCCATTGCATGATATCTCTAGGTTAAAAGTATTGATAGGCGTCCTATTGCCTAAAAAATAGTTCAAGTTCTTTATCCAGAAATGTAAAGTTGGCTGAAACTTTATGTACACTAGGGTTTCCCCAAACACACTTTGCACTTCGTGGTGTGGTATCTCGGCTTTTTATTGAGAATGTTAGCCTTCAGGGTTTGGCTCAAATGCCTTTTCTCAGAAGCCTTCACTCCAACAGGAAAGCGGCTACTGAGGACTGAATATTTGTCCTGCCAAAATTCGTACGTTCAAACCTAAAGCCCCATGTGATGGCATTAGGAAATGAGACCTTTAGGAGGTGCCTAGATCATAAGGATGGAGCCCTCATGAATGGGATTAGTGTACTTTTTAAAAAAATTTTTTTAATGTTTATTTATTTTTGAGAGAGCGACAGAGCACAAGTAGGGGAGGGACAGAGAGAGAGGGAGACACAGAATCCAAAGCAGGCTCCAGGCTCTGAGCTGTCAGCACAGAGCCTGACACGGGGCTCGAACTCACAAACCATGAGATCATGACCTGAGCTGGAAAAAGGCACCCCAGTGTGCTTTTTTATGCGACTTCACAGAACTCCCTGTCTCCTGCCACCCACCAAGCAAAGTCACAGTAAAAGACAGCTATCAATGGAACAGACAGCAGGTGTCACCAGACACTCAATCTACCAGTGCCCTGATCTCAGACGTCCCAGACTCCAGAACTGTGAGAAATAAATGTTTGCTGTTTGTAAAGCCAGGCAGTTTATGGTATTTTGGTTATGGCAGCCCAAATGGACTCAGACAGAGACTCTCTTAGAAGTTTGAGGAGATCTGCCTTTCACTGTAGTCATTTGCTTGAAAACAAAATATCCCCAGACTTCCCTGGCCTGATACAGGGATCAGATTTTGATCAAGACAAATTGGTCAGTAGGAACGAGGCAGGAAGGAGCCACACAAATAACTTCCCTTTTCCTCTCCCTCAGATAGACGACTGTAAGGAATGGTTTCTCTGCATCACCTGTCAAGACATGTCTGTGGCTGAGTGGGCCACCTGCTAAGGAGACTACTGATGCGTAGGCAGCCCGTTGTGAAGCAGCATCCATGCAGGACTTCTTAGCCTTCCCTGCTCCTTCCCTTCATTCTCTCCAGCTTGGAGGAAAGCATCAGCACTCATCACACTTGCCTCTGGCTCTATCTTTTAGGGAACACAAGCAGCACAATCCATAAAAGAGTTTCTCATGCTGCTAATGATCCAATCTGTAAAGCAAGTCACTGAAAGCATTCACTCAGCTCTCCCTCCTGGGTGTTCCCTTGTTGCTCGCAAATTCTCAAGATGTTTCTCTGTGGCCTCAGCGGATGTGCTCTGTGAGGACACCGAGGTCAATGTGGACATTTCCCCTCCAGTACTCCCAAAGACCATCCTTCCTCAGGTGCACCCCTGCAGCATTCCAGTGTCCGTGACAGCATGGCTTGGACTCATGGTCTGACAAAGTCTCCTAAGAAAGGAAATCTTCTAGCTTCTGCCATTAACCTCTGCCCATAGGGGTCCAAACCACAAATCCAGGAGTTTTAGAAAATGGTCATCTGTTACCTCCATCATCCTCCCATTTTCTTCTAGCTTTTGAGGCATCCACTTGGCTCAGAACACAGAACCCTGGTGTAGACTCCTACAGGCAACCAACTCACCACACTTCTGTCATGTCCTCCAAATGAACATGGATTATCTGTAGGGCTCCTGAGATTGCATTTTGGATACAGATACAGATGTATCCAGTATTATAAAGTAGACCTCTTCTGTTGGTGTACTTACCCAGTAACTAGCAAAATTCCCCATATATTATTGGCACGCCAAAAAAATTGAATAAAATCCCCATTTCTCACTTTTAATCTATTTGTGACAAAAAAAAATGCAAGTCTCTGCATTAGTAGCCATTGCTACATAATAATATTACCACAAAATGTATGGGTTAAAATAACATGTATTTATTATGTCACAATTTCTATGAGTCAGGCGTCCAGGCCTAGATGGGTCTTCCACTTGGGGTCTAACAAGGCTGCAATAAAGGTGTTGCTTGGAGTATGGTCTCATCCAAGGCTCTACTGGGGAAAGCTTTGCTTCTAGGCTCACTCAGAATTCAGTTTCTTGTAGTTCTAGGACTAATGGCTTCAGCATTTTGCTGGCTGTCAGCAAGAGGCTGTCCTCAGCAACTAGAAGCCACGCACAATCCCTGTGGTGTTCCTCCAATATCATCAAAGCATGCAAGCCAAGAAGGCAATAGCATTTACTAGCAAGAAGTCACAACCTTAGTCTAGTCACAAAAGTGACATCTAATCACCTTTGAGGGTTAAAAGGAATCACACTCAGGGCTGGGGAAGGATTACATAAGGAAGCAGGGATCACTGGGAGTCTTCTCAGAAGCAGCCCACTACAGTCTCCAATATCTGTCTGGTAAGTATAAGGCTTTAGACTACCCATTTTGGCGGAGAATGAAATGTATGCCAGGTTCTCCCTCTCTTCTGAGCCCTTACAGCAGCCCCCTCTCTGCCCTTCCTTTCTGGGCCTGCACAGGGCCCTACATCTGCCTCTCTACCAGACCCACCCTGGGCCCTCAGCTGACTCTGTCTCACCCTGTAGTTCTCCACAACCTCATAGTCTCAGAAACCACAGAAGGACTTTGGTTAAAGCCAAGTTTTCTGTGTTTTAACTATTGCAGAGGAGACACAGGAAAAACAAGCTGCTTCTCAAACACCTGAAATCATACTTGATTTTTATACAGGTGAAGAAGAAGGACCCAGAAGGTCAGGGGACAGTTAACCAGTTCATTTACATGGTTAAGTGAATAACAAGAGGTGTAGTTAATGAGCTATCATGTAATATTTTCTGAATGTATTCAATTTTCCAATACATGGTTCACAAACTTGAAGATAATCCAAGCATAGGGGTTAGGATTTATATTTGAAGTAGGGTAACCAATCATCCCAATTTTCCCAGAACTGGGGTTTCCCAGGATAAAAGACTCAGTTTTAAAACCAGACAGCCCATGCCAACCGAGACTACTGGTCAACCCAATTTGAAATGACAAAAGGCAGGCTTTATACACATGTGAGTAAACCCTTACCTTCTGGGGTTTGGGGACAATTCAGGGAAATGAACCCCTCAGCACATAAAACACAATATCTTCTCCATTTCAAATGTATGGCTAGCCTGGCTGGTCCAACTTAAGTCTCACAATGTAGTACGTCCCATCTTAAAGAGAAAGTTCGTATTTCTGATCTAAAATTTTTCTTTATCAAACGGAATGTTTACAGTATTTTGATTTCACAATTTAAATGCTATCTTTTCCAAAAATAACCCATTTTCCCCAAGAAAAACACAACAATTTTAGAGAACTGTAATTAGAGATTAAGTTGAGAGTAGGTAGGGACACTGGGGTGGCTCAGTTGATTAAGCGTCTGACTTCAGCTCAGCTCATGGTCTCGTGGTTCATGGGTTCGAGCCCCATGTCAGGCTCTGCTGACAGTATCAGGCTCTGTGCTGACAGCTCAGAGCCTGCTTTAGATTCTGTGTCTCCCTCTCTCTCTTCGCCTTCTCCACTCACACACTCTCTCTCTCTCTTAAAGATAAATAAACATTTAAAAAAATTGAGAGTAGGTGGCATGTGGAAACTAAATTGTAAAAGATTGGGTTAGACCATCTTTTTTTTTTTTCAAAGGCAATTCAGGGTAGTTTGATTAGTACATTTTATATCAAGCCCTTCCTTCCCAATTTTGATTTTAACCAGCAATACTTTACTATTTTAAGACTCTGGGTCCTATAATTGCTAAATTAGTAGGCCACAAACCTTGAAATGATGACAGTAATAAATTTCCTCATAGTACAGTGAATATGTTCTTGTGTGGTACTGAATGGGGACCTAAAATACAAATAGCACCAAGCTATCTGGGGATGGGATGACGGCCCCAGTAACGTAACAAGCAACAATTAAGGTAGTGCTTTCTAAAATCCCTCCATGATAAAGGTATTCTTAGCCATTGTTCATGCCTAATTGATCTCACGTATGGAGAATTTACCAAGTGAGGGTGAGTAGTTGAGATTAGTAAAGAAGGAATGACACCATATGCTGAGAATGAAGAACTACAAGGCTTGAATTCTCACTTGCCTCCTTAATAGGTTCAGGGGTAATTTTGTATAGTATTTACATTTGCACCTCTGGAAAAAAAAATATATATGTATATGTATGTATATGTGTACATATATACATACATATACATATATATGCTTTTCGATTTCCACAGGTAAGTGTGTGTTCTGCATCATTCTCTGTAACCTTTTTTGTCTGGTTTTTTTTTTAATGTTTATTTTATTTTTGAGAGAGAGAGCGGGGGAAGGGGCACAGAGAAAGGGGACAGAGGATCTGAAGCAGACTCTGCTGGCAGCAGAGAGCCCCATGTGGAGCTTGGACCCATGAACCGTGAGATTATGACCCAAGCCGAAGTCATACACTTAACCAACTGAGCCACCTAGGGGTCCCTTCTGTAGCTTTTCAAGAACTCTGAGGGGCCTGCGGTTTTATTCTATCTGCCTGCCAGTTCCATGAATGTTGGTAGAAGCCAGAAAACCACTGGGTAAGAGATGAAGGATAATTTCTTACAGCAGCAGCAGAGTATGAGCATTATTGTGCCTGTGCCCTGAGCCCCAGTTTCCACCGAGTGACATGAAGAAGGCCAGATGACATCTGCATACACATTGGATTGCTGCAGAGGGAAGGCACGGTGAGGTTAGGAAAACCTTTAGTAATAGGCAGAAGAGACACAATCTCTGTCTTCAAAGGCTATAAACAAACCTGCCCTTTGCTCCAGGGACAGACACTATCTCTATCTTCCAATGTTTCCTAACAAAGGAACAAGGACAGGGTGCCCCCGTGTAAGATAAGAGGAACTGTCTCCCGGCATGGCAAAGGGTAACTCTCTCCAATATCAAAGTTTCTTCCATACCAGTAAATTGTGTACAGAATCTGGGTCACCTGGGTGGCTTAGTCAGTTAAACATCCAACTCTTGATTTTGGCTCAGGTCATGATCTCACAGTTATGGGATTAAGCCCCACATTGGGGTCTGTGCCCGGCTCTAAAAGACAATCTAATTTCACAATGGTTACATGTTAGTCACTTCTCACTGTGTAACCACATTACTACAAACCTAGTGGCAATCCACATTATTATCTCACAGTTTCTCTAGTCAGAAATCTGAGTGTGGCTTAAGTAGCTCCTCTGGTTAGGATTGCATGCAAAACCGCACTCAAGATTTGGCCAAGATTGTGGTCTCATCCCAGATTCTACTGGGAAAGGATATGCTTCCAATTTCACTCGGGTTGTTGGCAGAATTCAGTTGCTTACACTTGTAGGATTGAGATATTTGGTCTCTTGCTGGCTGTGGGTTGGAGATGCCCTCAGCTCCAAGAGGCCTTACCAGATAGGGTTCCCCAACAGGGCCACTTGGTCCCTCAAAGCCAGCAAGAGAGAGAGAGCAAACAATTCCAGCAAAATGGGCACTAGAGTCTATAAGAATCACACAATTAAGTATATCCCATCACATTTGACTTACTCTGTTGGTTTGTGTCTTCAGATGTGTTTGTGGAGGGGACTGGCTGTTGGCTACTTCAGATCATTTATCTGACAGAGTGAGGAAAACTCTTTCTGAGGAGAGGACCTTTTAGTTGAGAACTCAAATGATGAGGAGTCAACAGTGCAAAGATGAGGTGTGAGGAGCATTCTGGGAAGAAGGAACAGAAAATGGAAAATGTAGCTACACCCACAGACAAAAAATTACCATGCCCTTATAACATTGTAGTTTATTTGTTTCTGTGTCTGTTTTCTCCAGGACCCAGTGAATTGTACAAATTATCTCAGAAACATCATTACCTATTACACAATAGACAGCAAATCTGTTTAATAAATGGATGGACTCATTCATTTAGGAATTATTTTATTATGCTTCCATGTACTTGAGAAATACAAAATGACTATGTGGGAGCACCTGGGTGGCTCAGTCAGTTAAGCGCCCGACTTCGGCTCAGGTCATGATCACACGGTTCATGGGTTCAAGCCCCACATCGGGCTCTGTGCCAACAGCTCAGAGCCTGGAGCCTGCTTCGGATTCTGTGTCTCCCTCTCTCTCTGCCCCGCCCTGCTGGCACTCTGTCTCTCTTGCAAAAATAAATAAACATTAAAAAGTTTTAGAAAAAACAAAAAACAAAATGGCTATGTGAAGGCCTGTGCCATCAGTGAACTCAGGGTTGTGGGGAGCAGAGTTACAAACAGTTGTCAACAGAAGGTGGTCAGTGCTGTTGGGGCTACTACAGCATTGGAAGAAAGAATGGAGTTTCAAGTCTAGGGGGATTTAGGGAAACTACATAAAGGCGGCGACATTGGCCCTGAGTCTTGAAGGATACCTAAATTAGTTGGGGGACATAAGTAGGAAAAAGCATTTTATTTAATTTTTTTTAAAAAATTTTTAATGTTTATTTTTAAGAGACAGAGCATGAGTGGGGGAGGGGCAGAGAGAGAGGGAGACACAGAATCCGAAGCAGGCTCCAGGCTCTGAGCCGTCAGCACAGAGCCCCATGCAGGGCTAGAACCCACAAACCATGAGATCATGACCTGAGCCGAAGTCAGAGGCTTAACTGACTGAGCCACCCAGGCGCCCCAGGAGAAAGCATTTTAGCCAAAGGAATCAGCTTGAGCAAAGGCTTGGAGATGACAAACTGAATGGCTGGTTTGCAAAAGCCTCAAGAAGCTTAGGAGTAGAGAAAATAAAATCAGGAGTCTGTGTGGAAGGAGGAATAGCCCCAGGCTGCTCATTCAAGAAGCCTCAATATACCAGCAAAAAAATAAGGAAGCTCACTCTAAGGTATGCCCCTAGCCCAGTGGGATAATCTGGATAATGATCATAACAGACTAAAACACATCAGAGATGTAAAAATGTGTGTATTTGTAATGATGCTAAACAAACAAAACCTTCCTGGCTGACACTGGAGATTGCCTAGTCCATCAACTCACTTCTCTGAAATTTGATAAAGTGAAAGAATCCAGCATGTATCCAGTCCTTCTTCTGTGATCTCTATTTCCGAAGAATTAATGGATTGGTGAAAGAAAGTTCTTTTTATAGAAGAATCCCAGGTAATAAAGAGAATTCCTGAAAGTATTAGAAATGCACTGTTCTAGGATAAAAAACTTAAGAGACAAACCAAAATACAATGTGACAACTTTTCTAAAATTGATTTTATTTCTTTTTTTTAACATTTATTTATTTTTGAGAGGGTGGGGGAGGGGCAGAAAGAGAGTGGGACAGAGAATCCAAAGCGGGCTCTATGCTGACAGCAGAGATCCCAATGCGGGGCTCGAACTCACAAACCATGAGATCATGACCTGAGCCAAAGTCAGACACTTAACCGACTGAGCCACCCAGGTGCCCCGAAGACTTTTTGATCTTTTGACCCCAAAAACCAACTATTAAATGACATCTTGGATTCGACCAGGGAAATTTGAGTATGTACTGAGTATTAGATGATTTGAAAGAATTATTAACTTTATTAGATGTGATAATGGTGGTTAAGCTTAAAAAATTCTATCAGTTTAAGATGCAGATTAAGGGTAAAATAGTATGTCTGGGACTTGTTTTAAAGTACTCAAGCAAGAAGGGGGGGGGGGGGGAGGAGATAGATGAAACCAGATTGGCAAAATGTTGGTAATAGTGGATTCTTTTTTTTTTTTTTAATGTTTATTAATTTTTGAAGGAGAAGAGACAGAGTGCGAGCATGGAAGGGGCAGAGAGGGGGACACAGAATCCCAAGCAGGATCCAGGCTCTGAGCTGTCAGCACAAAGCCCAATGCAGGCCTCAAACTCACAAACTGTGAGATCGTGACCTGAGCCAAAGTCAGACACTTAACAGACTGGGCCACCCCTGGCGCCCGATAATAGCAGATTCTTAATGATGGGCACATAAAGGTTCATTATTAAAAGTGGAATCACTCTTGCCAATGTTTAATATTTTGCATAATAAATAGTTTTAAAAAGCAAAGTAAGTAAAAAAACAAATGCTCCCTTTTCAAAGAAAACTTCTCTGTCCACCGTATCTAAACTTGGTACCCCAAGTCCTCCTCTGTGATCCAGTTTACTCCTTTTATAAAACTTTTCACAGACTTTTAAACTGTTCTTCTTAAAAATGTATTTACTTGTCTGTTAACCCCCCTCCAGAATATAAACTCCATCTTATTTAGGACAGCGGTACAGCACCTACCATTCAGCCTGGTACATAGTGGATGAGAAATATGTATTTCTTAAATGAATGAGTGAATGAATGGATGAATGAATGACTGAATGAATGAATAACAAAAGCAAATTTTGGTGAAGGTGGGAGCAATGAGCATTGTTAGAGTGTAAACATGCATGCTTCTCTGGAAGACAGAAAGGAGAGCAGACAGAAATGGACTAGGCTATTTATATCACAGGGGGAAATGGAAACAACCTACATATTCAACAAGAGGGGATTTCTATGTAAAATTAACATTGAATAAGTGCCCAAAAATGGCACTGAAATACAACAAAGGATTTTTGTTTTAACCCAGAAATTTAGGAGGATTGGGTACATGGGAAAAGACAATAGCTCCAATATTTTGGAAGCTGTAAAGCAGCAGAGTGATTAAGTCATTTAAGAAAACTAAATATTAACAATGGGGGGGAGGTAAGAATTAAGCCAGATTTTATCATAAAACCTCAAAAGTCTCAGGAATTGGTGGCATCAGATACCCCTAGATGTGGGTATGAACATAGAGATGACAGAGTGAGAAGGTTGGGCTGAGGATCCATTTTTGTAGCCCTTTTCTACTCTGATTGTGGCCTTGACCATATGACTTACATTGGTCAAAGGGACAGTGGTGGTAAGAACACTTAAAAAAAAAAAAAAAGGAAAGGAAAATCATTGAGTTGATGCATGTGTTAATTAACTTGATGGAAGAATCCTTTCACAATGTATACATACATCAGATCATCATGTTGTATACTTTAAATATATTATGTTTGTAGTTGTCAACTCTGACTCTCAATAAAGCTGGAAAAAAAAAAAAAAAGAGAGTGGGTTATAGGAGAAAGGATAAACACCGGATCCATGGGGCGTGTAGAGTTGAGAAACAGATACATACAAATAGAGGCAATTGATATTTTTAAATCAACTTTATTTTTTCGAACAGTTTAACAGAAAAATTGCAAAGCTAGTTCAGAGAGTTCCCATAGTTCCCACACAGTTTTCTCTATTAATATTTTACATTTATAAAATGTAAGGTGGGTACATTTATTAAAATTGATGAAGCAATATCAGTACCTTATTAATATAAAACCATGCCTTATTCAAATTTCAGTAGTTTTTACCTGAAGTCCTTTTTCTGTTAAAGAATCCAATTCAGGATACGCTGTGTTTCCGTAAGCTTCTTTTGTTGTTTTTAAAAACCTTGATAGTTTTGAGGAATGCTGGTCAGGTATTTTGTAGCATATTCTTTACCTGGAATTTCTCTGATGTTTTTCTCCTGATTAGACTGGGGATATGGATTTGGGGGAGAAAGCTTATAGAGATAAAGTGCCTTTTCATCCCATCATGTGTATACCAACCACATGACTTATCATTAGCTGTGTCACCTGGCTAAGGTAGTGTTTGTAACTTATCTACTTTATATACCCGAAATTACTGTTCCCCCTTTCCATATTGTACTCTTTGGAAGGAAGACAATATGTGCAGCCCTCATTTAAAGAGTGGGGCAAATTGATTTTTTTTTCAAAGTTGCAAAATAATTCAGCAGAGGAAAGATAGTCTTGTTGACAATTAGTGCTGGAAGAATTGGATATCCATATGCAAAGAAAGAAAGAAAGAAAGAAAGAAAGAAAGGAAGGAAGGAAGGAAGGAAGGAAGGAAGGAAGGAAGGAAGAAAGAAAGAGAAAGAAAAGAAAAAGAAAGGGAGGTGGGGAGGGAGGGAAGAAGAAAGAAAGAAAGAAAGAAAGAAAGAAAGAAAGAAAGAAAGAAAGAAAGAAAGGGAGGTGGGGAGGGAGGGAAGGAGAAAGAAAAAAAAAAGAGGAAGAAAGGGAGGAACTTGATCCATACCTCATACTAGTTACTCAAAATGGATCAAAGATATAAATGGAAGAGTAAAATGATAAAACATTTAGAAGAAAGCAATGTAGGTGTACATTCTTGTGACCCTGGATTTGACAATGATTTCTTAGGTATGGCCCCAAAAGCTTAAGGAATCAAAAAAAAAAAAAAAAGGCAAATTTGACTTCATAAAAATTTTATGATTTTGTGTTTCAAATGACACTATCAAGAAAGTGCAGAGGCGCCTGGGTGGCTCAGTCGGTTAAGCATTGGACTTCAGCTCAGGTCATGATCTCATGATTCAAGGGTTCCGGCCCCATTTGTGGGTTTGGGCCCCGCATCAGGGTCTGTGCTGACAACTCAGAGCCGGAGCCTGCCTCAGACTCTGTGTCTCCCTCTTTGTCTGCCCCTCCCCTGCTCACACTCTGTCTCTCTCAGTCTCTCAAAAATAAATAAACGTTAAAAAATTTTTTTAAATTAAAAAAGAAAGTGCAAAGACAAGCCATAAAATGGGAGGAGATATTTGAAGTCATATATCTGTATTTATCTAGGATATGTAATGAACTCTTACAACTCAACACAAAAAGATGACCCAATTTAAAACTGGGCAAAGGATTTGAATAGACATTTCTCCAAAGAAGATAAACAAATGGGCAAAAAAAAAAAAAAAAAAAAAAAAAGTGAAAAAATGATCAGTATCATTAGTTATCAGGGAAATGCAAATCAAAACCACAGTGACATACCACTTCACACCCACTAGGATGGCCATAATCCAAAAGTTGTACAGTAACAAATGTTGATGAAAATGTGGAAATATTGGAACCCTCCCACATTGCTGGTGGGAGTGCAAAATGGTGCAGCCACTTGGTAAACCAGTTGGACAGATTCTCAAAAAATTTAAACCTAGAGCTACCATATGACCCAGCAATTGTACTTCTAGGTATATACCCAAGAGAACTGAAAGTGTATGTTTACACAAACACTTCTATATGACCATCCGTAGCAGCATTATGCATAATAGCCAAGAAGTGGAAGTAACCCATAATGCCCTTCAACTGATGACTGGGTAAACAGAATGGGATATATGCATACAATGGAATATTATTCAGCTATAAAAGGGAATTAAGTATTGATATGTGCTACAACATGAATGAACCTTGAAACTATTATGCCTAATGAAAGAATGCAGTCACAAAAGGCCACATATTTTATAATTCCATTTATATGAAACACCCAGAATAGGCAAATCTATAGAGACAGAAGTAAATTAGTGATTGCCGGGGGGTTGGAGGTTGGGGTAGAGGGTGGGATGGGGGAACAGAAAATGACAGCTAATAGGTATGTGGTTTCTTTTTGAGGCAATGAAATGCTCTAAAATAATGGTGCTGTTGCACAAGTCTATGAATATAGAAAAATGGCTCCCTTATATACTTTAAAAGGGTGAATCTTGGGGCGCCTGGGTGGCTCAGTCAGTTAAGCGTCCGACTTCAGCTCAGGTCACGACCTCACGGTCCGTGAGTTCGAGCCCCGCATCGGGCTCTGGGCTGATGGCTCAGAGCCTGGAGCCTGCTTCCGATTCTGTGTCTCCCTCTCTCTCTGCCCCTCCCCCGTTCATGCTCTGTCTCTCTCTGTCTCAAAAATAAATAAACGTTAAAAAAAAATTTAAAAAAAAAGGAGAATCTTGGGCTATGTGAATTATATCTGAATAAAGCTGTTTTTTAAAGTCCTTAGATAAGACACCAAAACCACAATCCTTAAAAGAAAAAAAAAAAAAAAACAATAATGAATTGAATCTCATCAAAACTAACATTTTTTGCTCTGCTAAGGACATTGTCAAGAAAAAGAAAAGCCAAGCTGTAGACTGGAAAAAATATATATATTGCAAACCACATTACTGACCAATGGCTTTTTTTTTCTTTTTTTTCTTTTTTTTTTTAATTGACATCCAAATTAGTTAGCATATAGTGAAACAATGATTTCAGGAGTAGATTCCTTAATGCCCTTCCCCATGTAGCCCATCCCCTGTCCCACAACCCCTCCAGTAACACTCTGTTTGTTCTCCATATTTAAGAGTCTCTTATGTTTTGCCCCCCTCCCTGTGTTTTTTTTATTATTTTTGTTTCCCTTCCCTTGTGTTCATTTGTTCTGTGTCTTAAAGTCCTCATATGAGTGAAGTCATATGATATTTGTCTTTCTCTGACTAATTTCGCTTAGCATAATACTCTCCAGTTCCATCCACGTTGTTGCAAATGGCAAGATTTCATTCTTTTTGATTGCTGAGTAATACTCCATTGTGTGCGTGCATGTGTGTGTATATGATATACCAGCATATATATATATATATAATAAGTATATAATATATAAAATATATAATTATATGTATAGTGTATTATATATATATATATATATATATATATATATATATATATATACCACATCTTCTTTATCCATTCATCCATCAATGGACATTTGGGCTCTTTCCATACTTTGGCTATTGTTGATAGTGCTGCTGTAAACATGGGGGTGCATGTGTCCCTTCGAAACAGCACACCTGTATCCCGTGGATAAATGCCTAGTAGTGCCATTGCTGGGTCATAGGGTAGTTCTATTTTTAGTTTTTTGAGGAACCTCCATACTGTTTTCCAGAGTGGCTGCACCAGCTTGCATTCCCACCAGCATTGCAAAAGAGATCCTCTTTCTCCGCATCCTCACCAAAATCTGTTGTTGCCTGAGTTGTTAATGTTAGCCATTCTGACAGGTGTCAGGTGGTATCTCATTGTGGTTTTGATTTGTATTTCCCAGATGATGAGTGATGCTGAGCATTTTTTCATGTGTCGGTTGGCCATCTGGATGTCTTCTTTGGAGAAGTGTCTATTCATGTCTTTTGCCCATTTCTTCACTGGATTATTTGTTTTTGGGTGTTGAGTTTGTGACCAATGGCTTTTATCCAGAACATATAAAGAATTCTGAAAACTCAAAAAAAAAAAAAAAAAACCTACAGCTTTGTTCCTTGATAAAGCTCTTATCATACTTAAGTGAGATCTTCATCATGATCATGGTTACTAATTGATTTATCCAATTGTAACCTGGTGAAAAGGAAGACAGATTCATATTGAAACAATGCAAAAAATATATATGTATATGGCCATGAAAGAAAAGAACTGGGTAAAGATACTTTATATAATATTTCACCAATACTACCATTATTCTGAGTGGTTTTGTAGATAACACTAATCAATATATATCATTAATCATGACATAATCCTTACTGGGTGTTTTTCTTTACTTGTTAGCTTCTGATCTATACACTCTTTTATGGGATTGCTTATTCTGAATTCCAAGGGGTCAGTTGGAATAAGATCCCATTTAAAGGATGTCTTATTCCAGTTTGAACAAATATGGCAATAAGATTGATGGCTAGCGATAAAGAAAAAGCTTTTTAATATGCTTATTAAAAGAAGGATATTACCTATAATTAAATCTAAAGTAGGTTTTGTGGCTCCTGGGTTAAGCAGTGTAGTTATGCATTTGCCTCCTTCTGGACTAAAGAGTCTGCAAACCCTACCCCAGTCCTTTAGTGCAGATTGACAACAGTCTATGTTGACAATGCCAGTCCATTCTGTATCTATGGTACAGTTCTCAACTGTGGTTCTTTTGATGTTTCTTCCGGAAGACCAATTACTCTCGGGGACTCTCAAAAGGGGGGACTCTCAAAAGGAGCTAATAGCTGGATTAACTCCAGCTATTTTGCTATGTGCACTTAGCTGTAGCACTTGTCTAGGTAAATTGTGGCTGAGGTTAGGGGCATAGCTTTTAAGACTTAATAACACTTTATTGTTGTACATGGAGCTTTCCCCTCAAGTTAGGAGACAGAGAGATGCAGAAAGAGGAAAGAGTTATTGACAAACAAGACATTGTAAAAGATTAGCACACTTTGCTTTGGGGAAGAAAAAGACTTATTTTCTCTCGTGTCCCTTTTTCAGTTTTCATTCCTACAAAAAGAACTACCAGCTTAGATTTAACAACTTCAGCCAAGGGTCAAAAGGAAACATGGAACTCAAAAACACCAACACAAAAGCTCCAGCACACATACACACACACGCGCTCACACATGCACACATACACCATTTTTGCACTCCCAGGGCCAACCAAACACCTCAAAGAGCACAGAGAATGCAAGGAGGTAACAGAAGTACAAGTGTCCAGGGGCGCCTGGGTGGCTCAGTCGGTTAAGCGTCCGACTTCAGCCAGGTCACGATCTCGCGGTCCGTGAGTTCGAGCCCCGCGTCGGGCTCTGGGCTGATGGCTCAGAGCCTGGAGCCTGTTTCCGATTCTGTGTGTCTCCCTCTCTCTGCCCCTCCCCCATTCATGCTCTGTCTCTCTCTGTCCCAAAAATAAATAAACGTTAAAAAAAAATTGTTTAAAAAAAAAGAAGTACAAGTGTCCAAACAGGCAACCAAAAACTATTATCAATCAGATTTCTATTGTCTGCTACCTTGCAGATCACCAGTCATCCGTTCCCAAGGAACTACCAGAACGAGCCCCCTGTGATTTCAGTACATTGTTCAGCAAATGGAATCTCATCTACTTACCATCCCCCATCCCGCCAACAAACTACAAGAACTAGAAACTTCTTACTTCCAGAACGGCTTTGGCAAGCAAAATGGAGTCTTTTACATGCACTATCTCAATTACCCTGCAACTACAAAGGCAAAACTCTTAGACTACTAGTATTTTGTTGAAGGAGCTAAATGGAGTCGCTTACCAGCATCAGTTCAGTTTCTCATTGGACTACAAAATCTAGATCTCTATGCTTATGATATGTTCTGAAGCATGCTGAACAAACCCCTACATCCACCATCTCAATTTCTTCTAATCTTCAAGTGTCAGACACTTGTACTTCCAGAACAGTTTTCAGTGCCTCGGTGAACTCTAGTGTCTGGATATTTGCACATCCCCAGTGTTGTTCAGCATGGCCAAAGAATATCTTATCAATGTCATCTCAGGTTTCCAAAAGCTGCAAGGGCTAGACACTGGTCCTTCCAGTTTGTCATTCACCCTTTCAAATGCCAGTCACTGACATGCTCCAATACTTGAGCTTCCCAAATGGTGATTTGAGCCTTTTATTTATTTTTTTTAACATTTATTTTTATTTTTGAGACAGAGAGAGACAGAGCATGAACGGGGGAGGGTCAGAGAGAGGGAGACACAGAATCCGAAACAGGCTCCAGGCTCTGAGCGGTCAGCACAGAGCCCGACGTGGGGCTCGAACTCACGGACCGTGAGATCATGACCTGAGCTGAAGTCGGCCGCTTAACCTACTGAGCTACCCAGGCGCCCCGATTTGAGCCTTTTAAACACACAATCTGAATTTGCCTTCCCTGCCCCCACCACACAAATGCCAGCACATGCGAATACGCGAACTGGATAATTTCCAATCTGTTGTTCAGCACATGGAATGAGGCATTTTGTATGCTCCGTTATCATACCCCAGCAAATTCAAGAACTGGGCACTTGGCATTCTGTTACATGGTTCAGCTTGCTGGCTGAATGAAGTGTCATACCAGAACTCTCTCAGTCCCATAACAAATAGCAAATACCATATAATACTACTTCCGTTTCTTTCCACCGCGGCGAAAACATACACCATCCCATTTTTATAACAAATTGTAACACTTAAATACTTTCACTTCTACTCTTTCCAGGATACCCAATGGGTTCTCTTAACATGCACAACATCACTTCCCCCAACCAACTACAAAAGCCCAACAACCATTTTATACAATGTTCAATACACTGAGGGGCATCTTTAAACAATACTATCCCGGGGTGCCTGGGTGGCGCAGTTGGTTAAGCGTCCGACTTCAGCCAGGTCACGATCTCACCGTCTGTGAGTTCGAGCCCCGCGTCGGGCTCTGGGCTGATGGCTCAGAGCCTGGAGCTTGTTTCTGATTCTGTGTCTCCCTCTCTCTCTGCCCCTCCCCTGTTCATGCTCTGTCTCTCTCTGTCCCAAAAATAAATAAACGTTGAAAAAAAAAATTTAAATTTAAACAATACTATCCCTTTTTTGAGCTAGACAGTTTTGCTTCCAGTAAGTTTTTGGGGCCTGGCAAATGGATTTTCTTGCAAAAGAGTCCCCAAAAACCACAAAAAGAAATGCCTTTATTTCACGATGATAATCACTATGCTGAAGGTAAACTTCTATGTACCATTTCATTTTGCAACAACTACAAAAGCTATTGTGCTGTGAGGGTCTGGAATTAGCCTGAGCTATTTTGTTAAAGTTCCTGCATGGCACTGACTCCTGGTCAGGGCATGAAGCATACCGATTAATAATGTTCCTTTGTAATCATGGGTTTGTGGAGCTTTAAGGAGATTTGTACCAACTTGTCAGCATTGCTTATTGAAAACAGTGAAGGGGATAATTTGCACCTGGTCTCCGCAAGACCCCAGAGGGCCCTGCTATGGAAGCTGATTATGCCTCACCAATATGCCTAGGTGACCAGCAAAATTTAAAAATCCCCAGCTGAGCCACTATTTTGTGCTCCCTGTCTCCAAGGTGTCCCAAGTGGTTCCTGATCCAAGAGAGAAAGTGTATCTGGCCACATGTTTGCAGAGGGAGGACGAAGGACCCTGTACCTGGCCTCTCTGGACCCTTTACCATGAAACAACCTTTAACTGTGATGCATATTCTTACTTTATTGTTGTTCCTATACCGTGTTCTCTTTTTGTAACAAACTTTAGGATTTTGATCTGGTGAGTTTTCTTTAGCAATGGATTTCTGTGTACCTGCTACTTAGCAGTTATACAAGTACAGCGGTAGGCTTGTGTTAGAGTCAGGATTCCTAGTGAATTACCTTCCCTACAACATAGTCACCAGAGAGGTATACACCTGTTGAGCTCACTGAATGGAGACCCTTCCATGCAGCATCTATGTTGCCTAAAAAACTACAAGATGTTGTGTTTTCCTTAAGATTTGGAGTATTCTGAGTTGCCTTTTTTTTTTTAAACTCTATTTTTGAGAGAGAGACAGAGTGTGAGCAGGGGAGGGGCAGAGAGAGAGGGAGACACAGAATCCGAAGCAGGCTCCAGGCTCCACGCTGTCAGCACAGAGCCCTACGTAGGGCTCAAACTCACGAACCGTGAGATCATGTCCTGAGCGGAAGTCAGATGCTTAACCAGCTGAGCCACCCAGGTGCCCCTGAGTTGCCTGTCTTATTGGCACCATCCCAGTCCCCCTGCAAATTTCAAGAACTTGGCATTTCTATTTACAACACGTTGCTCAGCACACTGAATGGAGGACAAGAGATCAAGGGGCTTAGAATACGTAGTGTTGGAACGTCATTATGTGGTACTGAAAGCACCAAGAATTATGACAGGGATAGTGTGAAGGAGTGACTGTGGAGCAAGTACCAAAATCTTCAAGGAGGGGCGCCTCGGTGGCTCAGCTGGTTAAGTGTTTGACCGGCTCAGGTCACGATGATCTCGCGGTTGATGAAAATTCAAGCCCTGCATCCGGCTCTGTACTGACAACGCAGAGCCTACTTTGGATCCTCTGTCTCCCTCTCTCACTGCCCCTCCTCTGCATTCTCTCTCTCTCTTTCTCAAAAATAAACATTAAAAATAAAATACAATAAAATCATCAAGGAATATGAGAGAGAGAGAGAGAGAGCGAGCGAGCGCCCTAGGGGTCTGTAGATACCTGCAGCAAACAGGGCTGGTAACGTAACATTCAAGCCACAGACTTTAGAGGGGAGGGACAGGAAATGGTCTTAGGGCAGCAAGAAGAACCCCGCCTCCGGGCTCAGGGGCATGAGGGGACGTGAGTGTGGGAGCCATGGTTCTGCAAAGGAAAACCAGGGTGCTGGGACTGGAAGAGCATGGAATGGCTGCCGGGTGAGTGAGTCCAGGCTGTAACAAGCACGAGGGGCCGTGGGATGGCTCCCTCGTGGAGGTGCTGTGCATATGTCCCAGGTGTTGGTATTACACTTGGAATGGAGCATGAGCTCAGCTGATTTCTGTGGAATAGCGAATGAATGAATGGCTCTCTGGCACTGAAAGAGGGATGGGGCCATTTCCCAGCACACCCTCATTCAGAGCATGCTGAGGCCAAGCCAGCTGTGTAAATACTTTATCGGGTGGTCTGCACTATGTAAAAGTGGACAGGGGGAGGCCTGCCCTGAATGAGGGGGCCACGTGCTAGACTGGAGGGGGGAGGGGGGAGTAAATTACAAGCCACATCTGGGGACAAGGCTGAAAGGGTAAGAGGGGGGATAGCAGAAGGACAAAGAGAAATAAGACGGCTTTCCAATGGGCTGGTTGAGAACTGAGTCTCTACACAGTTCATGTGGGGAGTTCAACTGGAAGTCTTAAACCTTCTCATTGTTATGTTGAACATGATCAACTTACCGACTGGGATCACAATGCCACTACATTTGGGGCGCAGCCCTTCTACACTCAAGTCATTGGGGGTAGTCTTCCCCAACCCCTGAATGGATGCTACTGCAGGCCCTTGATACTCCTTTTTCTTAGGGAATAAACAACAGGGTTCCTCCCTGTAACACACCAAGTCTTAGTAAATGCACAACACGTAGTGGGCATTCAAGTATGGGTTCCAGGATGGTGTTGCCCTGTTGAAGTTGCACAAACGTGTATAGGCAGAGGTCCTATAAACATGGAAATAGTTGTTTAACATGGGAGTCTGATTTTTTTCTTTTTGGCTCACATTTCCCTTCGCATATCTTGATCCTGTGAAGAACACGTTACATGACAATGTCATTTAGGTGCATGGCATGTATGAAACTAATACGATAGAACTGATATCCCACATTTTCACCAAGCTTTCCTATTTGTGGAAGTTAAAAAACATAGCTGCAAATTCTTTGACACTTCCATTATCAGGAGTTGTGTGTGTGGGGGGGGGGTGTCTCTGGTTCTTCCCTGGGAGAGTGGGGTTGTGACTGCTTCCACGGAGAGAGTCTGGTGAAGTGGAGCTAGGTGACCTCCGAAGCTAGGTTACAAAAGGCCAGACAGCTTCTCCCTCGTTCACTAGAACGAAAGCCTGCTTTTGCCAGCCCAGGTCACCATGCAAGACTTCCAACTGCACTGAAGCCACCATGGAGAAGCCTCATTAAGTGCTCTGGTCTGCGGCCCTAGTCTTCAGGTCATCCCAGGGCAAGCGCCAGCTATGTGAGGGCGCAAGCCTCTAGATCAGGGGTTGGCCACCTTTTTTCTTAAAGGGCCATATGATCTCTGTCATGCTCCTCAGCTGTGCTGTTACAGTACCAAAACAGCCATAGATAACATACACACAAATGACTGTATTCCAATAACATTTACTTGCAAAAACAGGTGATGGGCCGGGAGGCTGTTGTTTGCTGACCCCTGTTCTAGATGATTCTAATCCCCAGCCATTTGAGCCTAAGATCCCAGCAGAAATGGGAGAGCAAAGACACACTATCTCCCTTGCACTGGTCCAAATCTCTGACCCACAGATTCCATGACTCTAATACAGTGGCTTTTGTTTTATCCCCATATGTCATATGTCACACAGAAATGGATAACTGGAACAGTTCCATGCAAGGTAGAGAAAGAGATTTGAGCAAACTTGAAGGAGTAGAGTTAACCAAGAGGGTGTGAGTCTGGGGGAAGAACATTGTGCGCAGTGGGAACAGTCGGTACAATACCCCAGGGTGGCAGAGTGTCTAGGGTACGTGAGCCATAGCAAGAAAATTGTAGAACGGCCCCACTGAGGTGTCCTGCCACCTTGCACATCTCCGCATAGGCATGTAGGCAGGACTTGACTGTAGTCTTACCCAGGTCTAGACCGACTGTGTATGGTTCCTCCTGGAGCACGAGGAGGTAAGCCTGATGAGCAGCTGTTTGAAGGCAACTTCATATCCCTTTCTTGGGGGAGACTGCAGGAACGTGTTTTTCTTCCTCTTCCATAGTTGTAGTTGAACACAGAACTTTCCATCTCCTCGCCTCCACGCCGCCTCCTCCCCTGAAGGATACAACTGCAGGCTCAGTATCAGTCTGTAAAACTGCCTGGGAGTAGTTTAGAGTTGGCTGCTCAGCGAGTGACCCGCTGCTCCCTCTGGCTTGGTGTCCTCCCACGGAGCTGGGGATGCAAGGAGCTGGCATGGTGCTGATCTTGCTTTTGCTGTCAGTGTAAGTCATAACCTGTCTAAATCCATTCCATTTGGGTTGGTTCTCTCTGTACAGCCAAATCTACCCAAAGAGGCCAGCCAGCCTCAGGGTCAGGGACTACTTGACAGGAAACCAGCATAAATGGAAGCAGAGTAAGGAGATGAGGTCAGAGAGGATAGGGGACCAGGTCCCATAGGACCTTGTAGGCCTTTGGCCTTTTGCAGCAAGAAAGCAGGAAACATTGGAGAGTTTTGAGAGTTCTGAGCAGAGAAACGACAATGATCTGGCTCATGTGGTCAAAAAGGATCACTTAAAATAAATTAACCCCAAAAATGTTTCCTTTAAGAAGTTATGTAAGTTACTGTTGTAATTATTAGTAAAAGTGGCTTTGATTTCTTTTATGATTAACTTTCTCGGCTGCTGCCCTCTGGGCCCCTCCACACTTGAGAGCTACGGAGCTCCCTCCCTGAGCGTTGCCTCTCTCAGACTTGTCGCGGGCGGGCGCAGCAAACAATTTCTGTCATCACCAGGAACCGCTCCCCTGGAGGCAGTGCGCTCCCCGCCGCCAAGACTGGTCTCACACCTTTGGCCAGGTACCCAGGGAGCGCTCAGTAGGGAGCGGTGCCACGACGGTCTTGGCCTCTGGGAGCGTTGCTGCCAGGGTTTTCTGTGTCTTGCACGTCTGGATTGCGGAATCGCCGCGGACCCAAAGGTGCTGTACCCTCCTTTTGGGTCTGCCTCGGGAGCCCTCCACGCGTCTCCAACTTTTTCCCTGTCTCAGTCTCCCTCCCACCCACACGTGTTGAACTCCTGGCCAGCCCAGAGGCCAGAGCTGCTCTTTACTCCACACCTCCAGCCGCCCCTCCCCTCTACTGGTTTCTAATTCCCTCCCTTTCTTGCAGTCCCCTCCCTTTCTCTCCACCCCCGTCCCACATCCCTGGCCGCCCAGCTCGGCCCATGGCCCGCCCCTCCGCACCCGTGCTGTCCAGCTCGGTCCCCTTCCTTCCCCTCGGTGGCCCGCCTCTCTGCCCTCCTTCCCGCCCCCTCCCCACCCTAACTGGCTCGGGTCCGCTCGGACTCGGCCCCCGGCCCGCCCCTTCCAGCCCTAGGCGCCTCCTGCCCGCGGCGCGGACCCGCCACTTCGGCGCTAGCTGCCCCGCCGCCGGGACCGGGCTGCTTAGCTGGCGTGCTCGACCGGGGACTGGGCAGGTTTGGGACGTCCATCTGTCCGTGGATCGGGAGAGAATTTCCAGACGCGCTGCCCCGGGATGGGGTGGGCCGTGCTACCGCTGCTGCCGTGGTTCTTCCTCCCCGCGCTCTGGAGCAGAGGTGAGTGCGCGGGGCCCAGAGCCAGGCGCGGGGGGCCGGGGGCTTGCGGCCGGAGCTCGGTGAAGGGGGCGCGCCGACGGGGACGCGCCCGGCTGCCGGGCAAGTTTGCAAACACCTCCGCACGCCCCAGCGGTGCCAGGGCGTGGAGCGCGAGGGTCGACACCAACTCACTGATAGAGCGCCAAGGTCGGGCCGTGGGTGCGTGTCCCGGTGGAGCCGGCTAGGGGGTGGGCGCCGAGGGGTTCCCCTATACTGCGGAGGAGGAAATGGAGCTCGGCCCGGCCCGCTGCAGGTCGCCAAGTTTTCAGCCCCCGGGAACATTGGTCGCAGATCTGGTCGGGAACGCTCTGAAAACTTTCCCCTAGACACCGCTGCGTAGTTGGACCCCTGCTCTGTCAGTAGTCCTGGGAGCCGCGGGCCCCATCTCCCAAGGGACCGGTGCCGGGGACGAGCCGCCTGGGGAGTTGGAGTCACATTCTTGGTGCTGCGATCGACCCTGGACGGGAGTCCGCCAGGGAGGGACTGCCTGCCGTCCAGGCTGCTCCCACTGGGCCCTTATGGACAATGTTAGCACCCCTTTACAAGGACACCCTGTGAGTGTGGGGGCCCTGGACAAAGGGGAAGCATTCTTTTAACCCCTGTTATTGCTGAACAGAATCTAATGTGCTTGGACAGCGTCTGAGTTTGTCCTGAAAATGTCACATTCCAATGTAAGATAGTGGATTGATAAGTAGAGGCCAAGTAAGGCAGGTTCCATTCTTCATCAACTGTTTGGAGAATAAGTTTTTAACAAGCTAGAAGTTTGATTGCTGATGGCATTTTTTGACTAAGCTGGGAGAGAGTAACCAGGCTTTACCAAAAAGAAAAAGAAATGGTGGGGGATGCCACATCCCTGGCATTTTTCCTTAAGCTAAAAGTTTTCTATTTCAATTTAGCATGTGGTTTTTGTTTCTTTTGCCCATGAACATGACTGAATAGCTTTTACCTAATCACAAAGAATTTTTTTAAAGAATACCTGGAAAGTTCAATTAGAGTTAGGCAATTTACTTAAAATTTTTTCCTTTGAGGTTTCCCTTTGAAAGGTCAGTTGCTCAACTAAAACATTTTTAAGCAGTGAACATTCTTGTTTCATACATTAAATTACATATGCAATTTATAATTTGGGACCACATAGTAGTTTGAAGCAAACATCAAAAGCCAAACCAATCAAAGAACTAAAACAATTCTGTTCTACATCCCCACCAAAACCCTTCAAAATTCGTCAGCATTTCTGTCAGATCCCGCTTTTCATAATCTGCTGCAAATCTCTATTTTGCTACTAGTGAGGACTAGCCGTACCTAGTCTTGGTGGTGAACGTGAACGTGGTGACAATTATGGGAAAAGTAACAGAAACGATAGTTTTGGTGCTTATAAGGTATTTCAAAATGAAGCGTTTCTCTAAAGTTTTTAAAAACCATAATCAAAAAACTCTTGTAGCTGACAATCAGCTTTAGTCAGATAATCATAAAACGTCTGCTAAAACCCACCCAGAAGGAAGAATGAAAAATGTCTGTTTTTCTTCTGCCTTTTGCTTTTTATCTTGAATTTACCTGTGAGATGTGTGACAGTGTTGTATATCACTTTGCAAAAGCTTAAAGGATGGAATTCTCACTGACAGAATTAGAACAGAAGTAAAAATGCTATGGGAAGAGAGAAATTAGACTCTGTCCAGCTATAAGATTTTAGAGAGGGAGAGAGAGAGACAAGGTGAGGGATGTGTGTGTATAACAATGGAGAAGAATTGGTAAATAATTAAAATTCACATAGCACTTTAACCCAGGACTGCCCGCCCCCATGCACACACATAAACACCATCCCACAAAGAATTACCCACACGCAGAACTGAAACTGCTGAACCAGGGGCATCAGGCTTTTCAATCTTTCCTTTCCGCTCAGTCTCTGATGGGGGAGCCAGTGAGCAGCAAAACCAGGCAAAGGGTGGCTCTCTAGAGGGCCAGGGAGAGGATAGAAGAGGAAAAATATAAAAGTGGATTAAAGTGAGCAAATCAGCCCATGATAAAACTGTACATGCAGCTAAACATAGTCCTTAGAACAAATTGGGCTTTTAAAACCCTTCAACATTAGCATTTTTACCCCAAACTGATGCCATAACAGATATTACAATATATTGTAAACATTTTCCTGGGGAGAACTTGAAGTTGTCCTGTTGCTGACAGGCTTTTTGACAATGGCCTTGAATGCTTTTTGGAAGTAAGCAGGGCACATTTTAAAGATAATTTTTTAAAAGGGGCGCCTGGATGGCTCAGTCAGTTGAGCAACCGATTTCAGCTCAGGTCATGGTCTCACAGTCTGTGAGTTCGAGCCCCACGTCGGGCTCTGTGCTGACAGCTCAGAGCCTGGAGCCTGCTTCGGATCCTGCGTCTCCCTCTCTCTCTGCCCCTCCCCTACTCATGCCCTCTCTTTGTCTCAGAAATAAATAAACATTAAAAAAAATAATAATTTTTTAAAAGTCATTCTGGGGGCACCTGGGTGGCTCAGTCAGTTGAGTCTCAGACTCCTGATTTTGGCTCAGGTTATGATCCCAGGGTTGTGGGATCAAGCCCTGCATCAGGCTCCATGCTGAGTGTGGAGCCTGCTTGGAATTTTCTCTCTCTCTCTCTCTCTCTCTCTCTCCCTCTCCCCCTCCCTCTTTCTCTCTTTCTTCCCTCTCTCCCCCACTCCTCTTTATCTCTCTCTCTCTTAAATGAAAAAGCAAAGAAATAAAGTCATTCTGATCTACTTTCTTTTTTTTTTTAATTTTTTTTTTTTTAACGTTTATTTGTTTTTGAGACAGAGAGAGACAGAGCATGAACGGGGGAGGGGCAGAGAGAGAGGGAGACACAGAACTGGAAGCAGGCTCCAGGCTCTGAGCCATCAGCCCAGAGCCCGACGCGAGGCTCGAATTCACGGACTGTGAGATCGTGACCTGAGCTGAAGTTGGACGCTTAACCGACTGAGCCACCCAGGCGCCCCTCTACTTTCTTTTTAAAAAGAATTTTTTTAATGTTTATTTATTTTTGAGAGAGAGACAGAGCACAAGTGGGGGAGGGACAGAGAGAGAGGGAGAAACAGAATCGGAAGCAAGCTCCAGGCTCCAAGCTGTCAGCACAGAGCCTGATGCGGGTTTGAACCCACAAACTGTGAGATCATGACCTGAGCTGAAGTTGGACGCTTAACTGACTGAGCCTCCAGATGCCCCCTGATCTACTTTCTTAAAGTGATGACTGGAACACAGATACGTTTAAAATTTAACAGTAACTATGTTTTTCAATTTTAATTTTAGAAATAATTTCCGGATTGGGGTGCCTGGGTGACTCAGTCGATTAAGCATTCAACTTCAGCTCAGTCATGATCTCACGGTCCGTGAGTTCAAGCCCCGCATCAGGCTCTGTGCTGACAGTTCAGAGCCTGGACCCTGCTTCAGATTCTGTGTCTCCCTCTCTCTCTGCCCCTCCCCCACTCACGCTCTGTTTCTGTCTCTCAAAATAAAAATAAACATTAAAAAAATTAAAAAAAAAAAGAATTTCCAGATAATCTGAAGAGCAGGGCCAGTGAGTTGCCAGTCAGAGCTGGTTACGAACAGGTTGAATCTTTTAAGATGCCTGTGAATTGGGAACATGCTACCAGGTAGAAAAGCTGAGCCAGGATGTTGGTTCCCTCCCCAACCTGCAAATGGACACATATTTGTAACTGCTGCTTCCTGTGTTATAGCCAGAATGAGCTTTTGAAGATGAACTGGACTGTGTTGTCCCCTGGTTTAAAATCCTCCAGTGGCTTCCCATTCCTGACCAGGGTTTGCAAAGTTGCCAGGAGCCCCCTCCCCACTCCCCCTGCCTCATTTCTAGTTCTGATGTTCACTCTGCTCCAGCTATAAGCGTCTGTCTAGCATTTTTGCATTGGCTGTTCCCTCTAGCTGGACTCTAACCCAAGATCTCTCTATGCCAGCTCCTTCTTACAGTTTGGGTTTCAGCTCAGATGTCCCCTTTGAAGAGGCCTTCCCTCACTCCCACCCCAGCCAGAGCTGCGCGCGCGCCATTAGGTTTAATTTCCTGATAACACTTTTCACGACGTGATGGTGAGATGGTGCCCTGCTCCACCCATTTCAGATGCTCTGTGAGTGTGTGTGAATGGTATCAGAGAAGAAGGATCCTGTGGGTCTCACCATGTGCTCCTCCCCCTCTGTCTTTCTGCTGGCTCACCCAGAAACAGAATTGCTGCAGCTCTCATGCCCTTGTGCTTGGGGCTTGGTTGACAAAAAATAGCCTTATATTTTGCTGTGATGTCAAAGAATGATTTCATTACAAGGACACTTAAGACATTGAAAGAAGATAGATTTTTGGACTATATTAACCCAATATAGCACTATTAACATTTTATATTCTCTTTACTGTTCCAGCTAGAGGGGGAAAAAAGTCCAAATCTGATTTTTCAGTTTAAAAACACAGTGTTAGCAGCTCCTTGCTGGGGGCAGCTTGCCTGATCTCTAGTTAGCTGTGATCCTGAGTGCCTTGACTTTGGCCGGTTGTCACTGGTTTAATCTTAACCCAAGCATCTGGATTGGTATGCATCCTAGCGGGAGGTTAATGAGTAAAAAAACTGAAAAAAGCTGGTTCACCACCTGAGCTTCTTTGGACTGGGATGAAAATGTTAACGGGGTGCTGGGTGGGCAGTGAGCTGGGCTTTATGTCCCATCTACCTGGCCTCTGTGGAGCCCTGGGGGCCGTGGGTAACTGTCAGGACCTCAGTTTCCACTCTGATACTCACAGAACTGGCGGAAGGATGAAATGAGCTAAGGGGACACAGGAAATGCTCCAAAAATGTTCCCGATCACTGCTGATGGTTCCCTTCCGTTCTTTTGAACTCAGATTTTGTAGAACTGTTTTTCCTAGACAAAAGGCATTGGGGGAAAGGTTCTTGTTTTCTAGCTGAAATGAAGCCTAAATTACAGCCCGAAATATGAGAACAGAGCCGTGGATCACCCTCCACCGTTCAGAGCGCTTTCGTGAAGGGGCTGTCCGTATCATCCTAGAGCCCTATAACAGCCAGCTCCCTGCTACCGCTCTTTAGGGCTTTGTCCCCAGTAGTCCTGCCAGCAGAACCCAGGCTTGTCACTTGTCACCTGAGGCAGGGCCTGCCTGCTGCCACCCCCTCCCCTTACCTTCACTTGTGGAGTTCAGACTTAACAAAGTACAGGAATAGCTTCCTGTCCTGTGCCTCTCAGGAAGGTATAAAAATGAAGTCCAATTCCAGCTCAACTTTTCCCACAAAACTCTACACCCAAGTGGGTATGGTTTGTTTTCATTTTTGCATTTGTTTTAGTTTTGTTGTTTTTGAACAACAGGTAATCCCTTTCCTTTCTATCCTCGAAAACTAGGTCTCCCAATTGATACAACATGGATGCAACATGAGGCTCAGTTTCTTAGAGTAAACTGTGTGCGCGTCTGAGCCTGTGTGGTGGTCCTCAAGCAAATGGAACAGGCAGGGAGCCCCAGATGCACTCCTGCTCCCAGATGCTTCCTGTTTGGTGGTGGCAGGTGTGAGCCATCCCCCAGGCACCCTGAGGGAAGCCCTGACTCTTCTCTGCTTCCTACACTCTGGGCATTTGCTAATCCCTGATGGGGAAGTAACCTGTTGTCTCTTCTACACCCCTTCCCTGTTCTAGTCCCTCTGCCTCCAGCTCAAGGCTGGACATGCAGCCTGGCAGGGGGTGAGAATTCCATCAGGGTCTGTGGGCCCCTCTTGGACAGCAAAAGTATTGCAAGTACCTGGCCACCCTGGCACTTCCTCCCTGGGAGGCCTTTGCCTGACTTGCAGCTGTTGAACTGTATACAAGATTCTTTTTTTATTTTTTTAATTTGATATCTTTTTTTTTTTAATATTTATTGATTTGAGAGAGAGAGAGAGAGAGAGAGAGAGAGAGAGAGAGAGAGAGCACGAGTGGGGGAGGGGCAGAGAGAAAGGGAGACACAGAATCCGAAGCAGGAAGCAGGCTCCAGGCTCTGAGCTGTCAGCACAGAGCCCGACACGGGGCTCGAACTCACGAACTATGAGATCATGACCTGAGCCGAAGTCAGATGCTTAACCGACGGTGCCACCCAGGCACCCCAAACTGTGTAGAAGATTTTTAACTGCAGCAAGGTCCAGGCTTTCCCCAGTTTTGTGAGACCTCTCGACTCGGCCGTAGCAGCACTTGGAATAGCTGGGCATCCCTCTCTTCTTGGCAACACTGAACACTGCTGTTTACGTTCTCTGGTCCTCTGCAGTCTGCAGGATCCAGCAGGCATGACCTGTGACCTGCCGGGGAAGCCCTAGGCTGCCACGTCCGGGTCACCTCCTCAGTTTCTGGTGTGTGGTTTTTTTTTTGTTTTGTTTTTTTAATGTTTATTTATTTTTGAGAGAGAGCACTCACAAGCAGGGGAGGATAGAGAGAGAGGGAGACACAGAATCCAAAGCAGGCTCCGAGCAGTCAGCACAGAGCCTGATGTGGAGCTCGAACTCATGAACCTTGAGATCCTGACCTGAGCCAAAGTTGGACGTTTAACCAACTGAGCCACCCAAGCACCTCCCCCCGCCTTTTTTTTTTTTTAATTTAATTTTACTTATTTTGAGAAAGATACAGAGAGCAAGCGGGAAGGGATGAGAGAGAAGGAGACAGAATCCCAAGCAGGCTTCATGCTGTCAGGGCAGAGCCCGATGAGGAGCTCGAACTCATGAACCATGAGATCATGACCTGAACTGCAATCAAGAGTCATATGCTCAACCGACCGAGCCATCCAGGCGCCAGTCAGTTCCTGGTGTTTTAAGGTGATAAATGAAGAAAGGGTAGCGTTTTAAAAATGTTTATTTCCTTTTGAGGGGTGGGGGAGGGGGACAGAGGATCCAAAGCAGGTTCTGTGCTGACAGCAGAGAGCCAGAGGGGCTGGAACTCACCAAACATGAGATCATGACCTGAGCTGAAGTCAGACCCTTAACCGACTGAACCACCCAGGCATCCCAGGGTGATTCTGTCTTATACATTTCATAGAGAAACCTATACTTAATTCTTTCACTTAATGGCAAAATGGATTTTCCGTGAGTCTTGGGGGTGATGGGGGAGGAGCAGAAGGGGAGGAAGAAAAAGAGAGGAGGCAGATGGTGACTTTAGGTTTGAATCAAGATCATATAGGAGAAGTTTTACGCCCCAGACTTAGAATGTTTGAGAGACTTCTGCTTGGAGAAAACCCATTTCATTACATATCTCAATGTATGTATAGGTTTTTGTGGCAGGAAATTTTGTGCTCCTATATGTCCCCTTGTACCCATTCGCTAGTGGTGTCTTCTGGGTACTTCTCAGTCGGTTCCTTCAAAGGTGCTGTCTGGCGTCTGCAGAGTAAGCCAAGGCCCCAGCCAGAGCTGATCATTGCAGCATTCGTGCACTGCCCTGGCTCACTTGGGGTCTCAGGTTGTCGTTTGACGATCAGGCAAAAGCTCTCAGACAGATCTCTTTTTGTGTAATCTGCTGTTTTGGGAGGGGTGGGGGAGCTCCAGTTACCTCAGCATTTAGGGACAACAAACAGCTTAGAAAGTGCCCTAGCTGTGGTCTTGCCTCTCATTAGACACACAAAGGAAAGCCTTGTTTATCTTGGAGAAGCGATTGTTTTGCTATTTTAAGCTTCAGGGCATATTAAAGCTATTAAGAGTAGACTGGCCTCATTATGGTTTTTGAAAATGACCTTTTTTTTTTTTTACAAGTCAGAACAAGCTGTCTTGGTGGAGAATATTAGAACACGGACTTAAACTTGCTGAAAGTTGTTTTCTGTCCCAGCACTACTTGGTGAATGCACAGTGAGGTGATGAATATTCATGGGCTCCCTAGTGCTGCCTGTTTCTGCCGGGCTGGTGTTCCACTGCATTACATGGCAGGCTGCCTCCACACAGGAAGTGAAACCCGCTTTTAAGCCTTTTTTTACCATTCTGGCTCATGATTTGAGGATTTGTTGATGGAAACAATGTTCTTTGAAAGTTTTGTAGCAAAGCAAAAAGGAAGTTCATTGGATTTAGTATTACATCTAAAGCATGAGTTAAAAAACATAACCACTTTGGGAGTCCAGAGGTGTAAATTCTCATCTCGGTTTTGATATTAACTTGTAGGGACACCTTTCTGAAACTTCAGATCCCCACTGATCGAATGGAAGGGCAGATAAGGGATTCTGGGGCCCTTTCTGGACAGAAAACAGATTCTATCTGAAGGGCAGAGGTGAGGTGGGACCCTTGCTCACTGTGGTTCTAGATACAGTGCCTTAGCATGAGTGTCAGCCTCTCAACCTGGTGCCAGAGTCTGGCTGTGAGTGTCCTCAGGCCCCAGCCCAGAAACGGGGCCAGAGGCAATACAGAGTATTTCTTAAAAATGAGTCATGGCAGTGGGTTCTTTTCTGTGGGCAGATGCCATTCCCTGTGGCCTGAGATGTCTGTGCTCCTGTGAAATTCCCCCTCCAGCCCTGTCTGGGTTAATAGAATAGTTTAGAAACATGGATGTATATTTCTGAGAATACTGGACCTGTCCAAACAGATTATGGCTTCTTCCTGTCACATCTGCATGCAGTGTGGACTCTTGGGTTCTGGAAGGCATGGGGATAATTAGGTAGTCTTTCTGGGCTGGGCAGAGTAGAGCATGTCTCCGCAGGGTGCACAGCAGAATCCCTAGGGTCCAGGGGGAGTTCTGTATCATTTAAAAAAATTCTGTTCATTTAATATCATGATGTCATTTTATATCTGGAAATTAAATAAGTATTTTATGGTATGAATTGTAGGATGTAAAGCTCCCAAGCATTTTGGCTGGGAGGATAAGGAGAAAGTCAGCTAGGAAGCTTTTTCAAAATACAGAAGCCCAGGCCCCACCTAGGACCTATGGACTCAATCTTTAGGGTGCAACCCTACTCAGTAGAAGGCTGAGCCATTCTGTACACATCTCTTGTTCCACTCCACCAAGGCGGTGCATCTGATCCTCAAGGAGGAGTGGGGAGCCTCACACCTTCCCCCCTCCCCCCCCCCCCCGGAATCCCCCATTGCTCCCCACTCCAGTCTCCTCCCCTCGCCTCACCTCCCCCAGAGGAGACCACTCCCCCACACCGGGTGATTTAATTCCCATGCACCTCTTTACCCTTTGACCACACATAATTGAATTGGTAACACTTTACTGTGTTGTTTGACACCATGTCAGGTAGGGTCTACCTCTGGTTGCATGTAACAGAGAACTTCTCTTCAGTGGCTCAACCAAAAGGAAAGTGTTTCTCTCTTGCCATGAGCAGTCTGAGGATGGCCAGGCTGGGGTTGGGACGGAGGCTCCACGATGTGGTCAGGAACCTGGCTCTTCTTGGCTCTTCATTCTGCCTTCTTTAGTGGCTGGTTTTCGTGCTCATGGTCTCCACGTGGATGGTGCCTCCCTGGGCCTTCCATTTGCATTCCAGGAAGAAAGAATCGGGGAGGACAAAAATGCAACCAGTTTCATAGCAGCCGAGTCTGCCCTTTTCAGGCCATAAGAAGATGATGGCTTTATGCGAAGCCCCAAGCTGTGGACTTCAGCTTGGCTTTCCCTGGCTGGGCCAAGCTGTAAGGAATAGCAACATATTTATTACGTGTGTGCTTTCTTTCAGCTTGCTTTCTCACTTTGTGTTAAGTTTGCTAGTCTCCTCTGGGTTGAACAGTGCTGCCCCAGTTTATTTACCTTCATAGGCAACTATGCGGATAACGGTAGTTTATTTATCCGGTCTCCTTTTTTTGGGCACTGAAGAGTTTTTGTTGTTGTTGTTGTTGTTGTTTTCTGTTACAAGCAGTGTTGCCTGTTTTTAATCTTGTGTTTATAGAGGTTTAATTCGCGATAGTAAAGTGTCCAGTTTGATGAGTTTTAGCAAACATGTATCAAAACCGCTACCCCAGTTAAGTTAGCCAGGAACTTGGGTGCCTGTCTCACTGTGGACATGCGTGAGTCTCTGGGGTGGAAATGTTGAGTTGTAGGATAGATACATTTCAGCCTCAAAGTATACTGCCAAATGATTAGAGCGGAGAAAAGCCTTCTTTCTGCACGTCTTACAGGTATGTTATTGCCGTGGAAGATCTCGGTTGAGGTGTTTCTCCAATATCTTGAGAATACTCTAGATAGGTCAGGTAATGCTGCTCAGGGCTGGTAGTAGTCAGGTTGCAAAGCAGGCTGAGACCATCTTGGCATCACCCACTGGCCCTCCAGGCTCACCACCCAGCGCCCCATCCCCAGCCTTGCCTCTGGCACACTGGAGCCCTGTTCTGCCCAGCCCTGAGAAACAACCACAAGCAGGGGCTCAGGAGCTGGGCTCTGAATGTGGCCGGTGAGGTGAGGATAGGTGGCACCGGGAGAAGTCCCTTCATTTCTTCCTGTGTGTGAAGATCTGCGTGAGTTGTTTAGCACCTATGAGCCTCAGTCTGCTGCTCTGAACTGGGAACAGCAATACTCCCTGCCCAGGATCAGAGAAGATTGTGTAAGTGGAAAGCCTGGCAGAGAGTGAACGTTAAGGAGATAATAATCAAGTGCTGCAGCCTTTGCCTCTTACCCAATAGAAGATGCTAAACATAGTTGGATTTTTAAAATTAAACTTTTAATTTTGAGATCAGTTTAGATTCTCATGCTACGTCTAAGAAGAAGTAATACAGAGAAGCCCCCATGTACCCATTACCTAGTTTCCCCCAAAGAGTAGCATCTTAGAAAACTGTGGAGGGGCGCCTGGGTGGCGCAGTCGGTTAAGCGTCCGACTTCAGCCAGGTCACGATCTCGCGGTCCGTGAGATCGAGCCCCGCGTCGGGCTCTGGGCTGATGGCTCAGAGCCTGGAGCCTGTTTCCGATTCTGTGTCTCCCTCTCTCTCTGCCCCTCCCCCGTTCATGCTCTGTCTCTCTCTGTCCCAAAAATAAATAAACGTTGAAAAAAAAAAATTAAAAAAAAAAAAGAAAACTGTGGAACAAGCTCACAAGCGAGTTATTGACGTCGTGTACTCCACCGCCCCAGGATCCCTCGTTGGTGCCCATGTCCCTCTGCCCGCTCACCTCCCTCACCCCTGGCAATCACTAACCGGTTCTCCATTTCTGTAATTTTGTCATTTCAAAAATGCTGTACAAATGGATTCGTGCTGTATTCATTTTCCATTTGCTGCTATGACAAACTACCACCAACTTAGTTACGCAAAACGACAAAATACTATATCATGTTGCATTTCGGTAAGTCAGAACCGTGACATGGGCCCCCCTGGGGCTAAAATCAGGGGGGCAGCAGGGCTTCCTCCCTTTCTGGAGTCTGTAGGGAGAGTCTGTTCCCTTGCTTTTTCTCACTTCTAGAGGCCGCTCACAGTCCTTGGCTCCTGGCCCTTTGCTCCAGCCTCAGAGCCAGCAAGCGTGGGCTGGATCCTTCTCGCACGGCACCACTGATGTGAACTCTTCTGCCTTCCTTTCTCCTTTTATAGGCCCTGGAGATGGCACATTCTCCACAGCATCTGGTGATGTCACTGTTTTTAATTTTTGCCATCCTGACAGGTATGAAGTGATATCACACTGTGGTCTTAATTTGCATTTCCTTAATGGTTTACGACGGTGAACACTTTTTCATGAGCGATCTGTCATCCATGTATGCTCTTTGGTGAAGCAACTTTTCATGTCCTTGCCCATTTTCTAGTTGGGTTATTTGTTTTTTATTGAGTTTTTGAGGGTTAATTACGTAGATACTAGTGCTTTGTCGGATACATGGTTTGCAAATAATTTCTCCTAGTCTGTAGTCGTGTTTTTTTTATGCTTTTAACAGTGTCTTGTGCAGAGTGGACATTTTTAATTTTGATGAAATTCAATTTATCCGTTTTTTCTTGTTAGGAATTACATTCTTGGTGTCAAGTGTGAGACTCTTTGCCTAACCCTAGATCCTGAAATTTTTCTCCTCTGTCTTTTTTCTAAAAATTTTACAGGCTTATGTTTGACATTTAAATCTGTGGCCCGTTTTTAGTTAATTTTTGCATAAAGTGTAAGACTTAGGTCAAGTTAAAATTTTTTTGCCTATACATATCCACTTGTTCCAGCATCATTTGTTTAAAATGCTATCTTTCCTCCATTGAATTGCTTTTGACCTTTGCCAAAAACCAGTTGGGTATATTTGTGTGAATCTATTTCTGGTTCTCTTCTGTTCCATTGAGCTGTGTGTCTATATCTCTGCCAGTACTATCCAGTTTGATTATTGTAGCTATGAAATTAGAGAGACTGATTCCTGCCATTTCATTCTTCGTTTTCAAAATTGTTTTAGCTATTCTAGATCCTTTGCCTTTCCACACAAATTTTAGAAATATATTAGTTTTATTTACAAAAAATCTATCTGGGAGTATGTGCTTTTTGTAACTGACATCAAATATGTTGTTTTGACAACAACAAATTCTCCAATTCTTTTTTTTTTTAATGTTTATTTATTTTTGAGACAGAGAGAGACAGAGCATGAATGGGGGAGGGTCAGAGAGAGAGGGAGACACAGAATCCGAAGCAGGCTCCAGGCTCTGAGCTGTCAGCACAGAGCCCGACGTGGGGCTCGAACTCATGGACAGCGAGATCATGACCTGAGCCAAAGTCGGATGCTCAACCGACTGAGCCACCCAGGCACCCCACAAATTCTCCAATTCTTGACATCAACTGGGTGCCCTACAATTCAATTCAGTTCTGACACTAACTGCCTGGAGTTAGTGTAGACCTTACAGGTTAAGGACTCAATCTCATAAGACCACCCCCACTGCAGACACCAACTCAAATGAAATATGTGGGCTGCCCACATTTCTGCCCAGCTGACTACAAATTCAGTGGTTCCCATGCCATTCTTTCCCCTTCAGGTTTCATAGTTCACTAGAATGACTCAGGAAAGCACTCTTCTTATGATTACAGCTTTATTATAAATGATACAACTCAGGAAACAACAAATGGAAGAGATACATAGGGCAAGGTCGAGGGGAAGAGGTTCAGAACTTCAATACCTTCTCTGGGTGTACCACCCTCCCAGCATATAGACGTGTTCACTAACTCAGAAGCTCCCTAAACCTTGTTGCTTAGGAATTTTATATGGGGTTTCATTACATGAGCATGACTGTTTAAATCATTGGTCACTAGTGACTAAACTCAATTTCTAGCCCCCGTCTCTTACCCTGAGGTTGAGCATGGGGCAGAATATTCTAACCCTCTAATCCCATGTTCTTCTAATGACCAGCTTCCATCCTGAAGCAATCTAAGGGTCCCACCCTAAGTCACCTCGTTAGCATGAACTCAGATGTGTTCCAAAGGTGCTCATTATGAATAACAAGAGACATTCCTATCATCCAGGAAATTCTAAGCATTTTAGGCTATCTGTGAGGAACTGGGGACAAGGACCAGATATATGTATTTTTATTATACTGCAATCTGTGTATCACTTTGAAGAGAATTTATATCTTTACGATGTTGAGATTTCCAATTTATGAACACAGTATGTCTCTCCATTTATCTAGATCTCTCATTTCTCCTATCAGTGCTTTATACTTTTCAGGATATGCGTTCTGTTTGTGCTTTGTTAGATTTATACCTAAGTATTTCATCATTTGTGAGTGATTGTAAAAGGTATTGTATTTTTCATTTTGATGTCTATGTGTTCTTACTTAGTATATAGAAGTAAAATAACTTTTGTATATTTATCTTGTATCCTGTGACATTGATGAAATTGGCTTAGTCTCAAGGACCTTTTTTGCAGATTCTGTGGGATTTTCTATGTAGACAATCATACCTGCAAATGTGACTGTTTTATTTCTTCCTTTCTGGTCTTTCCTTTCCTATACTTTTTACTTCTTTTTCTTGCTCTACTGCATTGGCTAGAACTTTCAGCACTATGTTGACTAAGAATAAAGAAAGCAGACACCTTGCTTTGTTTCCCCTAAGAGGGGAAGTAAAAGGATAGCTCTTGGTTTTTGTAGATGTTCTTTATCAAGTTAAGCAAATTCTCGTCTTCTATTTTCTTAAAAATCATGAATGGGTGTTGAATGGCTGCTGGACTTTATTAAATGATTGATATGAGTATGTTGTTTTTCTTCTTTAGCCTGTTAATATGGTGGATGACACAGATTGATTTTCATATATTGAACGAACTTCCTATCCATGGAATAAATTCCATTTGGTCTTGGTACATAATTCTTTCTATAAATTGTTGAATTCCATTTGCTGATATTTTGTTAAGGAATTTTTGCACCTATATTCACAAAGAATGTTGATCTGTACATTTTCTGTACTGTATTTGTCTAATTTTGATATCAGGGCAACAGGACTAATATATTGGCAGTTGTCCTCTCCTCTTCTAGTTTCTGGAAGATAGTGTGTGGAATTTGTGCTAATTCTTCTTTAAGCATTTGGTGTAATTTTCCAGTGAAACCGTGTGAGCCTGGAAATTTGTTTTTGGGGGAGTTTTTTAGATTATGAATGTAATGTCCTTAATTAGTTATAGTGCTATTCAAATTATCAGTTTCATGCTGGGTGAGTTATAGTAGTTTGTTTTTGGTGGAATTAGTCCATTTCCTCTATGCTGTCAAATTCATGTGTAGAGCTGTTCATAGTATTTAATTACTTTCCTTTTGATGTCTGTATGGTCAATAGTAATATTCCTTATTTCATTCTTGATATTAGTAATTTGTGTCTTTTTTTTTTCTTTGTAAGTCTTACTAGAGATTTATCAACTTTACGGATCTTTTCAAACAACCAGCTCTTTGTTTCACTAATTTTCTCTATTGCTTTTCTTTTTTCAATTTCATTTCTCATATTTATTATTTTTTGTTTTGCTCTTCCTTGTCGGTGTTCTGAGCTTAGATTACTGAATAAATTTTCCCCTCAGCATTGTGCTGTGTTTCATAAATTTTGATATGTTGCATCTTCATGTTCATTCAGTTCAGTATATATTTGTTTACTTCCCTTGAGCCATCCTCTTTGATCCATAGATTATTTAGAAGTTTCATTTGCAAGTATTTGGAGAATTTCCTATTACCTTTCTGTTATTTGTAATTTTTTCTGTTGTGGTCAGAAAGCACAGAGATTTTAAATCTTTTAAGTTTGGTGAGATTTGCTTTACGGCCCAAGATATGGTTTATCTTGGTTTATATTCCAACATCATTTGGAAAGAATGTGAATTCTGCTGTTGTTGGGTGGAATGTTCTATAAATGTAGACTAGATTCTTTTCATTGGCAATGTCATCAAGTTCTTTTGTATCCTGGCTTATTTTCTGCCAGTTATTTGATCAGTTCTTGAGAGATGGTGACGTCTCCAAATACAATTGTTGATTTGTTTATTTCTCCTTTCAATTATATCAGTTTTTGCTTCACATATTTTTCAGCTCTTTAGTTAGGTATATATTTATTTAAGACTGCTATGTCTTCTTGGTAGATTGAGTCTTTTATCATTATATAATGTGCCTTTGTGTCTGTGGTAATTTTCTTTGCTTTGAAATCTACTTTATCTGATATCATGTAGCTATCCTGCTTTCTTTTAATTAATGGTTGAATGATATATCTTCTTATGAGTTCAACTTACCTACGTCACTATATTTGGCATGAATTTCTTATAAACAGCAGATAGCTGGGTAATGTTTTCTAATCTACTGTGTTAATCTTGGTCTTTAAATGTATTTAAATCATTTACATTTAATGTAATTATTGATATGTGTTGAAGTTTTATCAGTTCAAGGGAATTATAGAATCCCTACCTCCTTTTAAATTCCTTTGCTTCCCCATTTAAACCATAATTATCTTGGGGCGCCTGGGTGGCTCAGTCGCTTGAGCGTCCAACTTCGGCTCAGGTCGTGATCTCACAGTTTGTAGGTTCGAGCCCCGCATCGGGCTCTGTGCTGACAGCTCAGAGCCCAGAGCCTGCTTCTGATTCTGTGTCTCCCTCTCTCTCTGCCCCTCCCCCACTCACAGTCTGTCTCTCTCTCCTTCAAAAATAAATAAACATTAAAAAAAAATTTTAAACCATAATTATCTTAAATATCTCTTCTTCATTTGTAGAACTATATCAGATAGTGTTACAATTTTTCTTCAACCATCAAGCATAATTTAGAAAACTCAAGAGGAGGAAGGTCTGTCGCATTGACAAATATTTTTGCTGTGTGTGTTTTTTTCCTCTCTTCTGATGGTTCAAGTGTCCTTCTTTTATTGTTTTCTTTCTGCTTAGAGAATTTCCTTTAGCTATTTTTTTTTTATTTTTAAAAATGTTTTGTTTATTTTTGAGTGTGAGAGTATGAGCGGGGAGGCAGGGGGAGAGACAGAAAGAGAGGGCAACAGAAGATCTGAAGCAGGCTCTGCACTGACAGCAGCAAGCCCGATGCAGGGCTCCAACTAACAAGCTGAGATCATGACCTGAGCCCATGTCGGACGCTCAACCAAATGAGCCACCCAGGTGTCCCTACTTTAGCTGTTTTTTAAGAGTAGGTCTGCTGTTGACAAATGCTTAGGTTTCCTTCATCTGAGAATATTTTGGTTTCCTTTTCATTTCTGAAGAATTCTGAGTTGACAGTTCTTTTAGTACTTACAACATTATGCCATTTCCTTCTGTCTTCCATGGTTTTCGATGTGAAATACACTGCCATTTGAGTTGTTTTTTTCCTCTATTGGTCAGGCATCATCACCCTCTCTCATTTCTTTCAAAATGTTTTCTTTGTGTTTACTATTCAGAAGTTTTGACTATGATGTATCTTGGTGTGGATATTTTAGGGGGGACTATCTTATGTTCACTCAGATGTTTGACTTTGTAGGTTTATAGTTTGTGTCAGGTTTAGGTAACTTTCAGCATTATTTCTTCGAGTCCTTTTTCATTCTTACTCTCTTCTTTTTCCTCTCCTTCCAGGACTCTGATAATATAAATGTTAGATTTTTAGTAATAGTCCTACAGATTCCAGAATCTCTGTTTGTTTTTTCTCAGTCTCTTTTCTCTCTGTTCTTCACATTGGATAATTTTCTATTGTTCTGTCTTCCAGTTCACTGATTCTTTCCTCTGCCCCTCTCTTCTGCTATTGAGCCCATACACTGGGTTATTGTATTTTTTAGTTGAAAGTTTACATTTTTTAAATATGCATCTTTGATTTCTTTCCTGTGACTTTATGTTTTTTTGCTGAGGCTTTCTATTTTCTCATGTATTTCATGTTCATACTTGCTCATTGGAGTCTTTTTATTATTCTTTCTTTAAAACCTTTTTCAGAGGTGCCTGGAAGGCTCAGTTGGTTGAGTGTCCTACTCCTGATTTCGGCTCAGGTCATGATCTCATGGTCATGGGATAGAGCCCCATGTAGGGCTCTGCTGAACATGGAGTCTGCTTAGTATTCTCCCTCTCCCTCTCTCTCTGCCCCCCCCCCCACACCAAAAAGTCTTTTTCAGACAATTCTCTGTCACTTTGGTATTAGTATCTCATTGAGTTTGAGATTGAATTTTTTATTGAAACCTAAAAATTTCCAGTATTATATTATGAGACCCTGGCTTTTGTTTTTATCTTTTATTCTTTTGTTATACCTGGTTTCCTCTCAACTGCTCTGGCTGGGAAAGAGGTATGCTGCTTCTTTACTGCCTGGTGAGGGTAGAATTCTGGGTTCTCCATTCAGCCTCCATTGGCATCTGAATGTGAGTAACTGCTGGTCAGAGGTGGGTGGGAGTTCTGGCTGCCCATTAGGTTTCTACTGATACCTTCTGTCTGGGAAGGGATGGAGTGCCTTATTACTTCCCGACTGTTCCCCACCTTACCCCCACTGACAGTAGGGGGAGGGGAGGGATGGCCTCGCTGGGCAGCAGTGAAAGCCCTGACTCTCTACTAGGCCTTCTCTGAAACCAACCCAGGGAGGACCGGGAGGCATGCCTCATTACTGCCAGGTGGGGGTAGAAGTCCAGGCTCCCCACAAGCCAGTGAGGATGAAAGTCCCGGCTTTCTACTTGGCCCTTTCTGATACCACCCAGTGGAATAGTTGTGGCACTGCCTTTCAACCTGATAAGGGTGCAAGTCCTGGCTCCTCATTTGACCCTTGCTGGCATGAGTGGAGATGGAACCACAGTTTTTTCTGGGTGGTTTGCATAGAGGAGAGCAGTTTGTGGTCTAACTGTCTTCTGTCTTGATGGGCTGCCCCTTTCCTGGTCTTTTGACTCTGGAGAACCGGCTTTTGTTTTTGATTTTGTGTTTTTGTTTGTGTGTTTTGTTGGTGGTGGTGGTCTTTGGCTGTGAACATTTCCAACTTGAGACACGTGGAGCCGAAGGAAAACCCAGGGAAATCGTCATCACAGTGTTCTAGCACCCTGAAGTCCTTAGTCAGTCTGCCTTTTCCACTTTTCAGGGTTGTTGGTAGTGGCTTTGTTTGTTTAATGTTTGTTTCCATTGTTTTTATGTGTACTTAGTGGGAAGAGTAAGGAAAAGTATATCTGTTTTTGGACAGAATTCTGTGCCCTCTGTCATTTAGGAAAGAGATTGACAAACTATTCTTGTTAGGTGTTTGCTGGTCCAGAAATAGTCACATTTTATTTATTCTTTTTTTTAAGTTTATTTACTTACTTTGAGAGAGAGATAGTGCAAGTGGGGGTGGGTGAGGGAGGGCAGAGAGAGGGGGAGGCAGAGAATCCCAAGCAGGCTCCGCACTGTCAGCACGGAGCCCAATGTGGGGCTCAAACTCACGAAACAGTGAGATCATAGTCTGAGCCGAAACCAAGATTCGGATGCTTAAATGACTGAGCCACCCAGCCGCTCCTAGAAATAGTCACATTTTTAAAGGAAGTCATTTTTTCTTTGAAATAATGCCTTTTTATTAATAGGCATTCAGGTATTGGTGGGCCAGAGCATAGTGTCGGGAGTGGCATGATGGAGGAATTAAACTTGGAGACTGAGAGTCTCTCCTATATGTTGTGAAAGCCACATCTGGTCCTTGGGGAGAATCAGCCCCAAACCCCCAGGGGGCAACTGCTTCACCACTCTGGCCAGAAAGCGTTCCTTCAGCCTTTCCGTGATACTTGGTGTCCTGCCAAAAGGGGAAGAGAAGGAAAACCCTTAGTTAAGTAAACATATATTCATATTTCACTGCAGGAGGCTGCATGGTCTAAGTCAGCATAACTGGTCCCATATGTTCAGCACTGATGGTCCAGACATGACTAGTTGCACCTTCAAAACAAGACGGATCAGATGTTTCATGTTATGAAAATCTTAACTGCCATTCATTGCATGTCTGTGCATGCCAGGCATTGCACAGAGCTTTACGTGTAGTGTTCTGCTATTATCTCTGACAGAAGGAGGTGTTATGTGTCTTGCTTTCCAGATGAGGAGACTGACTCTCACATGGACAAGTGACTTGCACAGGTCATTTGGCCTTGGCGCGGGGCTAAATCTTGCTTCTTTGACTCCAGGGTTCTTTTTTTTTTGAGAGAGAGAGAGGAAAGAAAGACAGAGGGGCGGAGTGGGGGGGACAGAGGATCCAAAGCTGACAGCAGAGAGCCCAATTCAGGGCTTGAACCCATGAACCTGAGCGGAAGTCAGATGCTTAACACACTGAGCCACCCGGGGCCCCCCAGGGGTAAAGGGTTTACATTTTTCTCTTATTAAGTATTGTTGTTCCTCTTTATCAATTGAGAAACCTTCATGTTTACATAAAGTGACACAAAACTCAGTAGCAAGGTTCTGTTTGTTCTTGGTTTGGCCTCAGCCAGCCATGGGGGTGGGGAAGGAGCCCTTAAACTAGATGATAGGGAAGCTGCTGAGGGGCATGATTCAAATAGCAGCCAGAAGGACAGGGGTGAGGCTGGGGCGGTGGGGGTCCAGGTATGGCCCTTTCTCTTAGAGGCGGACACAGGGCGCTGCAGGGGAAGGGACGGGGTGCAGCCTCCAAAAGCCTTTTTGTAAACTGCAAACGCACTCCTGAAGGAGGCCTTTCTCCCAACTACAAGGGGGCTGCTTGATAGCAAAGCCCACAGCAGACAGCCAGGCCAGAATGGAGGCCTTAGCTCTCAGGCAAAGGGCATCCTCCCCTCTGTCTGTTGCTGCCCCCCTGGGCCACGTAGGTTGCAGGTGAGAAGCAAAGAACCCCCAGGAGTTCAGGAATAAGCCCTCACTCTTGCACCTGCCTCTGGGCCTCCTGATTGTGAGGCTGACCTTCAGAGAGCTTGCTTGATGCCTCTGTCTGTTTTGTTGTTTGAGGAAGAGTAGAAAGAGCGGAGTAGTGGGTCCCACCGGCTGGCACTTCAGTCCTGCCCTTATTCCAACGCTCAGGCCAAGGTGCTTCCCTTGTCGCTTTCCAGGCACCCAGGGTTGTAAGGCAGATTGATGGCACCTGACACCCAAGGCAGGGCTGGATAGGCTCGCCCACCTGCACTCTTCCTCCTGCAGGGCTGCTGCCGGCCCAGTCTTCTTCCCGTGGTTTGGAGGGCGTCCAGGGCCTGGGGGCCTGCTCTGCCACCATTCCACCTGCTGCCCCTGGACCTCAGAAATCCTACTTTAGGGCGGCTCAGGCAGTTAGGCATCCGACTCTTGGCTTAAGCTCAGGTCACCATCTGAGCTTGCGCCCCACGTTGGGTTCTGTGCTGACAGTATGGAGCCTGCTTGGGATTCTCTCTGTCTCTGCCCCTCTCCTGCCTGTGCTCTCTCTCTCTCTCTCTCTCTCTCTCGCTCTCGCTCTCTCGCTCTCTCAAAATAAATAAGTAAACTTAAAAAAAAATCCTATTTGGGGCGCTTGGGTGGCTCAGTTGGTTAAGCGTCTGACTCTTGGTTTCAGCTCGGGTCATGATCTCACGGTTCGTGAGTTCAAGCCCCACATCGGGCTCCGCTCTGACAGCATGGAGCCTGCCTGGGATTCTCTCTGTCCCCCCTCTCTCTCTCTCTCTGCCCCTCCTCTGCTCTGTCTCTCAAAATAAATCAACTTAAAAAAATTAAAAGAAAAAAAATCCGACTTCAGGGGTGCCTGGGTGGCTCCGTCGGTTGGGCGTCCGACTTCGGCTCAGGTTGTGATCTCACCGTCTGTAGGTTCAAGCCCTGCATGGGGCTCTGTGCTGACAGCTCGGAGCCTGGAGCCTGCTTCAGATTCTCTGCCCCTCCCCTGCTCAAGCTCTGTCTCTGTCTCTCTCAAAAATAAGTAAACATTAAAAAAAAAAATTCTACTTCAGGTGGCCAACAGGCCCAGTTCAGATGCAATGCAATGACAACAGCATCAGCCAAAATCTGTAGAATGTGCTGGCAGACCCTATACATCCGATCATGTCCTACCACCGAGGCACTCTTATCCTTGCAGGGCACCAGAGAGGCTAAAGAGCTTTTCTGAGGTCATGTCTCAGGCACCAAGGCACTTTGCTGGGCACCACTGAACAATACTGACCACCAGCCCGCTTGCCATCATGCACACTCAGCAAGCACTGAGCCATTAGTCATGGATTTAAAGGTGGGATGTGCTAGTTGATCGCACAGAAAGTGGCCTATTTACTAACATCCCCTCAGTGACCAATTCTGAGTCTAACAGACTAAGGTCCCTAAATGGCTCGCTCACTGCGGCTATGTGTGCTTGGTGGAAGAGGGGCTGTTTCAGAGGCACGCCAGTGTCCCCCCTCAGTCCCAGCCCCAGCCCCAGCAGTGTCCCTGCCTGGACCACGTCTCTTCCCAGCTCACCCTTCAGAACTCGGCCCACATCATCACACCCATTTTTTCCGTGAATGTTCACTGCAGAGTAAATCCATGTTTCTCATCCTGCTGGGTTCAGAGGATGTCACCTCCAGCTTTCGAGAAAGCTACAGATTTGTTCAGAAAAACAAGGCAAACCTGCGGGAAACAATGGACAGTATATTGAACCAATTTATTTGTGGGATGAATAAGCATTTGCTAATTGTGTCCCATAAGCCTATCCCTGTGCTTGGCACTGGAGGCCGATGACGGAGGCACAATCCCTGTCTGTGCGAAGCTGACGTTGGAATCTGGGCAAGGGCCGAGTAGTGATTGGGAATGGGCAGGGATGCTCCATCATGCAGCTCCCAGGCTGGGGGTTGGGGGGGGAGATGGCAGCTTCTGGAACAGTGGGACAGCTGCTGTCCGACCTGGGTGTGAGGCCGTTTATCCAAGGCTGCTTAGTAGCAGTTACTTATGTAAGGCTCAACTTCCCACTTGAGGAGCTTATCCAGTCTACAGATGGAAACAAACTTGAAAGAAGGAAGAGAGGGGTGGGGAAGGTGAAGTTTCTTGTGTCTTCCACCCAAATTATAGCCAGAGGCAGCCCACTTTTCCATGTATGCTATGTAGAGAGTACAAAATTCTCATTCAGTCTCTGTGGGCTGTTTTTGGTTTTGTTTTTAATGTTTATTTATTTTTGAGAGAGAGAGCATGAGCGGGCGAGGGGCAGAGAGATAGGGAAACACAGACTCTGAAGCAGGCTCCAGATTCTGAGCTGTCAGTACAGAGCCCGACGCAGGGCTCGAACTTGTGAACCGCGAGATCATGTCCTGAGCAGAAGTCAGACGCTCAACCGACTGAGCCACCCAGGCGCCCCCAGTCTCTGTGGGCTTTTAATACATCTCTCACCTTGACTAAACATTGTCTCAAATGTTTATCCATCTAACACCAAGGCCACCACGCTCCCTTTTGCCATCATAAAGATGAGTTAATGGGAGCATGTTAGTGAGAACTAAAAGGTTTGTTGTATAAGCAGGCCTTGTTGGTCTGATCTCCTCCTCCTGCCATAACTCTCCCAAAATAATCGTAAAGCGTTCCACTTCTGGAGGCACCTGGGTGGCTCAGTCCATTCAGCGTCCAACTCTTGATTTTGGTTCAGGTCATGATCTCACAATTACGGAGATTGAGCCCAGCGTCTAAATAAATAAATTAATTCATTTTAAAAAATCATTAATTTTTTTTTTTTAAGTTATGAAAAAAATACAATTTCTGATCGGTCATTGCCCTGACCCCTGGGTCCAAAACCTCGGGTTGGTTTTTATTTTGCCCTTTTCCACATTATCCGAAATCGCTCAGGGCTCCCTGTATGCACTCCAGAGCTCTAAAACAGCATTTACCCAGACTGCTCGATGAACGGCACCCCCTCCGGCCCCCAGCAAAGTTGTGCAGCGGAAGCCTCACCAGCAGCATCATCCACGAGGAGTTGGGCAGCTCCCTGTATCAACCCTTGCAGATCGGCCCCTCTCAAGTATTGGGCTGTGTGCGGCAGGTGTTTACTGATTCAGAGTCACCTGGGAAAATAATAAAAAAGAGTAATAGCTAACAGTTACTGGAGAGCTGCCGATGAGCCAGACATAGTGATACCTCCTTTGTTGCTGGCAGCAATACCCTGTGGGGCACCATGGTTACCATCCCCCTTCTCCGTGTGAGACGACTGAACCGGAAGCAGCCTCCCGGCCTGCCAACAACAACCAGTATAATGACCACTCCTGAGAACTCTCCTGTGTTCTGAGGTTATATCCTTCCTAAATACTTGGTGTTAGACCGACCTTTCGGTTGTGGGATGACGGCCATAGTGGGAACACTGTTGGGGTCAACCTTTCTTCTCTCTCCAGCATCCTTCCTGCTCCCAGCCACTCTGGTAGTGAGGTCTGTGCCATCTTCCTGGCGGGTTCCCTTCTTCCTGGCCTCCTCCTTCCTGCTCCTCGGGCTCCCACTCAGCCAGATGTCAGTGCCGGAGTCGGGTACGGCTCTGATCTCCCTCTGCTGCTCAGAAACTTTCCAGGAATCACTGCTGCCTCAGCCAGGATCCAGGAGTCTCCACCGTCAGCTCTATCCACTTGCTCTGGCTCTTTGATGTTAGCACAGGAGCACCACCCTGCAGCTACAGTCATGTTCCCAAACTATTAGGGCCTCTTCTTTCTCTGCAATTTCCCACCGCCCCAGCCCCTAGAAACCCTGTCCCCCCTCCCACATCCCTTCTCTAATTCATGCCTTTACTTTTATTCATTCAACACGCCTATTTTGAGCGTCTTCTATGACCTGGCTAGAGTGTGGGTGCTAACCCTCTTGGGGCTCCCAGTCCAGCAGGAGAGAAAGAACCGAATGAGGAATCCCAGGAGACGTTATGAGGGGGAGAGCCCCAGCACCCCAAGTAGGAGGGCTAAGTAGTCGGGGGTGGGGAGGGACCGGGGAAAGCCCCGCTGACGTTTGTCAGGACAGCCCTGTTGCCCCACTTCCCCATATCCCTTCTTCCTTTTAACTCCTGGGACCCTCTGCTGCTCCCCATCTGGGGCGAGTGCCTCTCTGTATCCCATTACACTATCACAACAAATCTTAGACCCGGTAGGTGCGAGGTAAATGCTTACTGGCAGTTGAATCATTCTGCCAACTCCTGGCAATTCAGCTCGTGGAGCTTAGCTATCTTTTAAACCAGCCATAGTGATTATAGGGTGGGTTTGCCCCTCCGACCTCTGAGTGGGTGGCCCTGTCTCTAGTTTGCTCACTTAGCAGCTTGGCTCCGAGAAAACTGAAGGCTAGACCCCAGCTGTAACCAGAGGTTATCTTGCAGGCTTGGGATTAAAAACAGGTTCCCATTTTATGTTCTCTGGGCTTCTGTAAACATGTGAATTTTCCACTACCAACTTGGGTTACCCTTATAATTTGACATTTTAAGTGTCTTTAAGTAAATTAAACAAACCAAGGAATTATTTGCTTCTCCCATTCCACTTTTTTTTTTTTTTTTTGCCTTTAAAGAAAAACACGGTTATTTGGACAAACCCCCTGCCTTCCCAGTCTCATGGATGTCCGTGAATAAGGACTCTCGATAAATTTGCTGATCTGAGAGGCAAAGGTGAATTATAAGTGCTTCAACACCTCATGAAAAAGAGTTCTTGCACAGGGTCTGCAGGCATAAGATAAATAGCCAGAGCATTCATAACTGCAGAAAGTATCCCCAAATTCAGAGGAAGATGATGGAGCTGGATGGCGTCCAGGCAGAGTTTTGCCATTTCCCGCTAAGAGCACAGGCCCACACTTGTGCCTAAGATTTGCCTGGCGTGGCGGCGACAGGAGAGGCAGGGGCCTCTCTCTGCAGAGTCACCCTGACCTCCACTCCCTGGAATAAATGAATGCTTCTATCACAGCACACTCATCTGTCTGGATGGCCGGGCTCAAGGCCAGCCTGCGGCTGACCCACATAGCCTCCCCCAAAGCATGTGGAGGGCCCCTGCTCTCCCACAGCCACTGAGACCTCAGGCTGAGGACAAGCAGTGAGCTTTCCCTGACTTCTTTCTCCCTCTCTCTCTCTCTCTCTTAAATTTTTTTTCTTTATTTTGAGAGAGAGAGAGTGGGGAGGTGCAGAGCGAGAGGGAGAGAGAGCATCCCAAGCAGGCTCTGTGCTGTCACCTCAAAGCCCGACTTCAGGCTAGATCACGAACCTTGAGATCATGACCTGATCCGAAATCAACAGTTGGACGTTTGACCAACTGAGCCACCCAGGCACCCCTTCCCTGGTTTCTGATAGTGAAATCTCTTTTTCTCCAACCTGGCATTCACCCTGGAGGCAGTTCCCAAATGCAGCAACCACGAGAGCCGACCTGGCATGAAAGAATCACATAGAAAAGACTCCCTAACAGAAGCCGTGACCTTCAGTTGAGGGAGATGTGCAGTCCAGAGCAACTTGGCAGGCAGGAAGCCAGAGGAACAAATTCTCAGATCCTTCCTTCTGCTCCCAGATTTCCTGATTGTATCTCCATTGGCCAAATAAGCTTAGTTGACTATTTATGCTAAAAATTGTTTGTTGTTTATCTGAAATTCAATTTCAACTGGGTTTCCTGCATTCTTACTTGCTAAGTCTGTCACAACCATAAGCAGAAACCACCCTACTCTCCCTGCACATACACACCCAGGAGCCCAGGAGGGTGCAACATCCTGAGTGTGGCAGAGGCACAGCTCTGGAGTGGGGATGGGCACCTCTGGGTACCCCCAGACACTTTCCCACACAATGTCTCTCCCATTCTCTGCCTATCCCAACTGTGGCCAACGTGTTTGAATACGTAACAACCAGCATAGGATGTATGCTCCAAAAGTGCTATTAAAAAAGCCAGAAGTACAACTATTGTGGGCCAATATTTTTAGAAATACTTGTGGGCCAGATGAAATCAACATTGCCAGGTTCATTCCAGCAGGCAAGCATTTTAATGGAAGCTCCAAGTCATTCTGTTGTTGATGACGTAAGTGACATTGATTTTTTATCCCCCCCATACCTAGAGATGGGTCATGTTGAGGCACCAGAATTGTAAACTCATATCTTTGTGACCGGTAGCAGCCTTTACAAGACCATTGGTCAAATTTGTGGCATAGTCTGTGATTGAGAACACAGTGAGAAAAGTGATCTCAGTTGCCATCACCTTCCTGCCATGCTGTTGAGTTGGATATGAAGGACTTTGAATGAGTCACAATTTTCACAAATGGAGGAAGGTGGTCAAAGGATACAAATTTCCAGTTATAAAATGAATAAGTCCTCGCAATGTCATGTACGGTAAGGAGACTACAGTTAATAATACTGTGTTGTACATTTAAAAGCTGCTAAGAGAGTAGATCTTTAAAGTTCTCAATACAAGAGGGGCGCCTGGGTGGCTCAGTTGGTTAAGCATCTGACTCTTGATTTCAGCTCAGGTCATGATCTCACGGTCATGAGATAAAGCCCCACATGGGGCTCCATGCTGGTCATGGAGCCTGCTTGGGATTCTCTCTCTCTCTCTCTCTCTCTCTCTCTCTCTCTCTTTGCCATCGCCCCACTCACTCGCAGGTGCACACTCTCTCCCTCTCTTTCAAGAAAACAAATAAAAATTAAAAAAAATAATAATAAAAAGTAAAGTTCTCATCACAAGAAATAAATTTTGTAACTGGTAGTCAACTAAGTTAATTAGATTGTAGTGGTGATCATTTTGCCACATATACAAATATCAAATCATGTTGTACACCTGAAACTTAATATAAGTCAATTGCATCTCAATAAAAAAGAAAAGAAAAGAAAAAAATGGGTGGGAGGAGTTCTATTTCTTAAACATTCTTTAGGAGGTATGTGAACAAATGAATGAATTTGTGAATGAGAATATATGTCCAGACGTGTGTGTTAAATACATTTTGCTCATGTTTTCTGAGGACCCTGAGGATACCCCCTGTCTGTCATCAGAGGCTTAGAGATTGGGAACCTACTTGGAAAATTCCTTTATTTAAAAGGCTAAAAATCAGGTGTTCTGTTTTGCAGCTTTTGCAGAGGTGAAGGAAGAAACCAAGCCTGACCTGCCATACCCAGGAAGCCTGCAAACTGACCACATGCCATCTTCCCTTCCTCACACCCGTGGGTACCAGCCTGCCTTGATGTTTTCACCAACCCAGCCCGGACGACGGCATACGGGCAACGCAGTCCATCCTGGAGTGACCTCTGCTGGGTCAAAGCTCCCGCCTCTTGCATTTAATCATACGATTGGCCACATAATACTTTCTGAACATAAAGATGTCAAATTTAATTGCTCGATCAATATACCTAATATGTACCAGGACATCGCAGTTATTTCTTGGTGGAAAGATGGGAAGGAGTTGCTGGGGGCACATCATGCAATTACTCAGTTTTATCCAGATGACGAAGTTACAGCAATAATCGCTTCCTTCAGGTACGTGTTCTTTCTTCCTTTCTTTCGTTAAATGTTGTTATCAAAAGCAAAAACCTCATAAGTTAAAAAACTTTTTTTTAGTTTCTGTGTTAGCAACTCACCGATCCACTTACAGTGTAGATTAATAGCTGACGGTCTGTATTGTTGATTTCTTTTACATTGATCTTGGCCTCATTGGAACTGCTGGTTATCAGAGGCTCTGGGTTCTGGGGAACCACTTCCCACCTGACCTGCAAGTCACGTCATGCTCTGCTTGACTCAAGAGCTCTCCCAGTGAGTGGGAACGACGTTTCTTACCCAGTATGTGGAGGCGGCTAAATCGCACCATGGGGGTGGAGGTTTTAAAACAAACAGGCTTCCCACCCCTTTCCTTTGCCTTATCCTCCCTTTCCCCCCTCCCCTACACCCCCTGCTCCTGCAGATCATGGTACTGTGGTAGTCCTCGTGTCACCGTGTCACCGTCTCATGGTTCCACTTTGTTTTGACAGGGACCAGCCGAATGCATTGGGGGTGGGCGTGGGGGGGTGACAGAGCCAAGTCAGCAGGTATCTGGAATAACCCATTGTCCCTAGGACTGAGTCATCGTATTTCAGAGTACCCCTGACAGTGAGACAGCTGCTTCTCTTCTCCCCATCCCTTTTTTATTCTCTACTCACTCCTCTTCAGCCAGGAGGGGGTTGAGTGTTTTGTTTTGTTTGGTCTTGTTTATTTGTCCTTGCATGTGCAGTTCTAGAATTCGGTGGACCTGTGGTCATTAAAAGCTCAAAATGAGGTCAGGGCCGTGCAGGGTTGGCGCCAGTGCCTTTTCCCTAGGATTCCTGCACTCCGAGCGAGGGGAGCCCTCTTTGATCTGGTGTGTTTTCACTTTCCCTGGCCTGATGCTTGGGGCAGTCCCGGACGGTGTCCCGTCTTTTGGTGAATCATTTGATGTTTCCTTTTCAGAAAACTGCCTCAGAGATACCACAGTACTGACTGACAGCTCCCGTTAGAATTTAGTGTGTCAACATTTCCAGAAGATGCACCTTGGGGGTTTGTTTTTTTTGTTTTTAGTTTTTTTTTTTTTTTTTTTTTTGCATAGTTTCCCCAAGTTATAGGCTTGGTTAGCATCAAAGCAAAGAACACAACTGTCACGTTTTCCGTTGGTTGATTTAAATTTTGGCTGGGACTGTCAGGCTGCCACCCTCAGCTGGTGGCTGAGACCACTCAGGAGATTTGACTGCATTTTTTTTTTCTGCATCAAGTACAAGACACAGATGTTTTACCATGATAGAGACACAGCTTCTAATGATCCATTTAATAATGAATAAGGAGCAGTTTAATGGCTTAAAGGAACAAAGAGCCGGGACATTGGTCCCATCAGGTATCATTAGGAGGAAAACACTGCCCTGTTCTCTCTGGGCTGGGAGTCCTGAATGGGGGTCCTGCCACTGGACAGCTGTGAGACCGTGGGTGAGTTGCCTTCTTGCCAAAGAGATAGGTTTGCATCACGTGACCAGCAGCTTCAAGTGTGTTCTAAGGGGCCATGGGATGTTTAAAGGACTTAAATTGGAGAGTTTTAGTTAAAAAAATATTTTTGATGTGACCTCAGAATTTTTTTTTTATTTGAGAGAAAGAGACAGTGAACAGGGGAGAGGGGCAGAGGGAGAGAGAGAGAATTTTAAGCAAAATGCTCAGTGTGGAGCCCGACTCAGGGCTCAATCCCGTGACCCTGCAATTATGATCTGAGCTGAAATTAAGAGTTGGATGCTCAATTGACTGAGCCACCCAGGTGCCCCAAATTGGAGAGTTTTTAAACTTAGAACAGACAGTGTCTTATCTTGGACTTGTGTCTTTAGAGTTCAGACCTGGTCATATTTGGTCAATGTGACCTGGGTCATATTTTCAGAACTTTAGAATAAAAATTTATACTTTTGCATGTACTCAGTTCCAGTCTCATAAACTCATTCTGAAGGGGAAAAAAAAAATCTTATTTGACCTCCAAACTAAGCCATACGGCAAATTTAGTGATCAGAATTCTTGTAAACCGTGGACACTCAGCTGAATTGAGTAGCTTTGGGGACAGTACTGAGTCCACCATTACAATATTCTTCAAGTATATTAATGTTCAGGTGACACAGGAGCCGTATGAAGGAAATTGTAGTGACTGAATCAAGACTATAAATATCCGTGTAATTTCTTGGCAAGAAAGAAGGATGTTGGAGACCCTAAATATGGTATCTTCTAGATGATGACTTTGAGGTCCCTCTGAGTAGGGTGACTTGCCCGGGGTCACTGGAGAGTAAGCTGTCACCCTTAAACGGGGGGCCTGGTTTGCACACTTGCAATATCGTCTCTTCTCCCATCTCATGGGCCCTGAAAGAAATCCACTCTGGTTGCCAGGAACAGTGAAGAGTTAAAAACAAATTCTAGGCCTTCAACACATGGAATTCATTAGCTTGTAATTTTCTTGGAGTTGCCCTTAAGAATAACTATATGGGCCACGTGTATTTAAGGGAATGTACAAAATACATATGTGTATATTGGCAGGGGTCAGAGGAGTATGGGGAGAAACACGAGGTGTTTGGAGTTAGGACATAAGCCAGTTTTGTATAAGGTGTTATTATAAGAAAGGGTAATGAATTTCGAAAATGATGGGGTCTCCAGAGAGAGGCCCCCACAATTCGTACCAGCATGCGTCCTTTAAATATGAAGCAATTGTGAGTTGCTAGAGACTGACCAGGATTGAGGATGTGATTTAACTTTCTGAGTTTTTGTTGGTTCCACATTTCCTCTTTCATATCGGGCAGACCCCACACTCGAACCCCCAAATGCCCCATTCTAAAACTAAGGGTCAGTCAGCTATCTGGTCTTTGACCCTAAAAGTAGGTTAGGAGATGTGCATACTTGTAGATTTGGCCTTGAAGTATCGATTTAGGGGAGAGGACCTGGCATCAGGACTGAGGGGGCACTTCTGCCACTCAGGACCCAACCCATCTTTCGGTCAAACCTCAGTTTATTGAAACCGGGGATGGGGGTGGATGTGGAAATGTTAAAAGAAGAAGTTCATGTGCATTTAAGTACAAGCCCCACCCTACTTGGGAAAGGTTAAAGGAGATTTAACATCATGAGTAAGAGTGTTCCTAAAAGGTTTTTAGAAACTGCTTGGTCTTAGTTCCTCTATGCGTATATTTTAAATTTATATTAAGGGCACCTGGGTGGCTCAGTTAAGCGTCCAACTCTTGATTTCGGCTCAGGTCGTGATCTCACGGTTCATGAGTTCAAGCCCCACATCAGGCTCTGAGCTGAACATGGAGCCTACTTGGGATTCTCTGTCTCCCTCTCTCTGTGCCCCTCCCCTGAGCCCTCTCTCTCTCTCTCTCTCTCTCTGTCTCAAAATAGATAAATTAACTTAAAAAATAGTTCTTTTAATAGTAATATATGTATTTTGTTAAATATGTAGAAACTACCAAACATGTACAGAGAAAGAAACCATGGCCCACAACCCTGAGAAAACTTTTCCAAGCACATATGAAATTAATATTCCTGAAATGGGGGCGCCTGGGTGGCGCAGTCGGTTAAGCGTCCGACTTCAGCCAGGTCACGATCTCGCGGTCCGTGAGTTCGAGCCCCGCGTCGGGCTCTGGGCTGATGGCTCGGAGCCTGGAGCCTGTTTCCGATTCTGTGTCTCCCTCTCTCTCTGCCCCTCCCCCGTTCATGCTCTGTCTCTCTCTGTCCCAAAAATAAATAAACGTTGAAAAAAAAAAATTTAAAAAAAAAAAAAAAAAAAAAAAAAAAAATTCCTGAAATGAAATTAGCATTTTATGACACAGATGATTATATATCTCGTTCCCCCCACGTAACATCCTATTATGAATGTTCTCCTGTATTATTAAACGCCTTCAAAATACTGACTGCTCTATGCCACTGTAACCTACTGTTGTAAAGCAGAAGCAAATACAGAAGGATGTATGTGAAATTGTACAGGGAAAACCTTAAAAATTGTTTTTGCATAATAACGAATAATGGGGCATATACAAGGGAAAAAGTAACTGATGTGGTGCTTCAAGCCCAGGTGCCCTCTTGAGCTGAGTCCATTCTTTGCTAATAATTCGCATGTTTTCTTCTTTCACTTGGACGTCTATTGTAGGTGTAGGGAACACTCTGTGTCCGCCAGCAGGTTGGGGTATTCCTAATTGATGGCTTGGTGATTAACGCTGAAAATTGCACCCCCCGCCCTCCCCGGACTCCATAGTCCTGACCTAGTCCTGGATGGTGCACACCTCAGGCTCTATCTCTCCAGGGCTTGTAGCAAGTCTCCTTTGTAGGGCTTAAGCCACCAGGCTTAAGCCAAGCCACCTCCGCTCTCCGACTGGTATCTTGCCTCATTTGCACTTGATATCAGCTTGAAACTGTAGCTCATCCATTTGTGCAGATCCCGGGATGCTGTGTAGCCGGGACCTTTCCCTGGAGTCTCTAAAGGAGGGGGTGCTTTTTGGGATACAGTTAGCTCTAAAGTCGGGCATAAGGTATAGGGAGCTCTCTGGCTTGGGTGGAAACACTCCCTGGTCAGGTAAAGCATTCCAGGGAGGCACCAGCCATCAGACCAGAAGACTGGGGGGACCAAACTCTCAAACAGAAACAAAAGCCAACGTTCCTGTAGGCCAGCCGGCCCTGCACATTCAGTTATTGGGGTAATTTGTGGCAAAGGAAAAGTATTTTGACATGTTTTTTTGTGTAGTCTAGGGATTCCCCACTGGGAATTTCAATTCTAGCTTAGTTCTCTGTAGCTAGAGCTGGAAGGATTTTATAGTTTTCTAAAACTTGTATTTCTCTACAACTGTTTTTTCATTTTTAATATTTTTATCATGGTGAAATATACATAGGATAAAATGTACCATTTTAACCCTTTCCGAGTATACAATTCAGTGGCATTTAAGTACATTCATTTTGGTGTGGCACCCATCACCACCATCCATCTTCAGAACTTTCTCAGCCCCCCAGAGGGAAACTCCATGCCCATTAAACACTAACCCCTCATTCCCTTTTCCCCCAGTCCTTGGTGACCTCTATTCTACTTTCTTTCCCTGTGACTTTGACTACTCTACGTACCTCATGTAAGTAGAACTGTACCCCATTTGTTCTTTTTTGTATTTCTTTTAAGAAGTCTCTAGAATGTAGCTGCTACTTCAGAGCCATGTCTGAGCAGGCCAGTCTACATGTGATAGGTCTGAGAAACAAGGAGGCTCTGTGTCCTTACAGGACGTACTGGGACTCACCCAGCTGAGGCCACCCTGGTGTGATGGACTTTTGCAGATGCAAAGAGCCCTGTGGCTCTGTCCAGGTGGTTCCTGTCTAGACGCGGTGGCTGAGTCTGTATGGTGGCTTTGGTTTTCCCCGGTTCAGATGTTTGTATTTGACCAGAATCTGACACAATTTTTATACCTTTTTTAAAGCAGTACATACACATGGTAAAATACTCCAACTGTTCAAAAATCCTCTCTTCTGCTCCAGCCTCCAGCCCTACCCCAACGAGGAGCTGTGGTTATCCACTTCTTGGGTATCTTTTGTAGGTATTCAATCCTTATAACTCGTGTGTGTGTGTGTGTGTGTGTGTGTGTGTGTGTGTGCGCGTGCGTGCGTGTGCGCGCACGCGCCTAGCCCTGGAGTTCATCTAATAGAACGTTACAACTCTGGTTAAATCAGTACCCAGGACTTCACGTTTTTTGTGGCTATGTAAATGCTGTTTTCAGCTGAGTCATACAGTAGGCTGTGGTTACATCTTACTTCTTCACAGCTTTTTGATTGTCCTCAATTTAATAGTTTCCTTGCTTGTTAGTTTGCTTAATTTTCTAAGTGTCACTCTTATTTGTCCCTAAACTCTACATACATCTCCTCTCAAAGTGATGCGATTACCAGGCCTGATCTTTTCCTAGGAGATGCCTGTCCTTTCCTTCTCCTGCAGAAGAACCTGGGCAGGTTGCTCCCCAGGTCTGGGGTGCAGCTCTGTCATCTTAACCCTTGTTTCTCCTATTTCCTCCTGGAGCCCAGGTTCCGCACCGCCCCCAACCCCGCCTCTTGGCTTTTACTCCTTCGCTTTGGCACAGAGCCCATCCTCCACCAGCATGGACCTTGCATGTCTGAAAATGCTATTGTGTTTTCTATCCTCACATTGAGGTAGTTTGTCTGGATACAGAACTCAAAAAGAATAATTTCCTGTTGTCATTTGGAAGTCATTGATATATTTCCTTTTTGCCCCCAGATTTGTTCTTGAGAAGTGTGGTGGGGTTCTGATTCATTTGTGAATGACTCACTTTACTTCTCTCTGGAAGCTTCTGGACCTCCACTTTATCTTGGAGTTGTGACATCTCCTGATGAGAGATGGATGGTCTTGGTGGGTCTTTTCTCTTCCACTGTGCTGCCCACCTACAGGCCTGGTTAAGAAAGACCTAGAATCCAGCCCTGGGGCATTTTCTTGAATTATGCTCTCCTTCCTGTGTTCTTTCTGGAACTCCTCTTACTCAGTTGTTAGAATGCCTAGATTGCTATTCTGAGCTCAGAGCCTTCGCTGGGGAGCCTCTAGAGACTGCGCCTGCTGTTTCCTTTAGGAAAGGGGAGAAGTTGGGGACAGCAACTCCTCTCAACCTCACCCCCCACCCTGCTCTCAGCATGGCAGCCTTTACTTGCATGTCTAGGAAGCAACATGTAGAATTATTTGTGGAAAATCTGGGTCTGGACTTGCTAATTAATGCAGGCACGTAACCCATCTCCCCAGGCGATTGCTGACCTCTTCCTGATATGAATGACTAAAGACAAAGTTTTGATCATGTTTCCTTTGAGCTCTTCTTTTCTCCTCCTGATTGAATTTTCCTTCCTTGCTGGTTGGCTTAAGATGCTCCTAGACTTTTCATGCCCTTTGCATCTGATTTCTGAAGTCCAAGCTGTGCTGCTAAACTATTACTTGCACCCAATAGTTTCTCAGTCATCCCCCCCCCCCCCCCCCCTGCACACAGGAGTACTTTGATTCCTTGGGCTGCCTTCCTCGGCCTTGCCCTGCATCCCTCTGTGGCCCTCACTTGCACTCTGGCTCCTGACTACCTAAGTCATGTGACAAGGCTGCTGCAACACTGGGTTCCTGGACCCTGAGCCAGAGCCAGGTCTTCAGAGGCACAGCTGTCCTCAGCCTGTCAGATCTTATCATCAGTCCAGCTCCTGGGCCTGGCCTCAAGACAATGACTCCTCTTCTAAAATGAATCTGTGAAATAAGTGGAAAGGACCCCATCTTTGGTAGCCATGACCTTGTTTTTTGGTTTGTTTTGTTTTATTTTTTGTTTGTTGGTTTGTTTTTGCACTGCAAAGAAAACTAGACTGCTCAGCCATGCAGAATCTTCAAGAGCTCCTAGAAGCATGTGCACCATTCAGCCCCTGGCTGATACTCATGCTGGTCCAGGCACCATTCTGGACACCTGCTTCTCTCCCTCTTTCTTCCTGCCACCATGACATCCAGGGAGATTTATTAGAGGAGGGTCAGCTAACCCCTTATTTGGAGATATTTGTCCTGTGAAGTCTCTTTCCATGTTCTCCCAGTGACCTCTAGACATTGTGACCTTCAGCCCTGCCCTAAAGCATGGATGGAGAGATCTGGCCTTTCTTTGAAATCCTGAGTCCTCCCCAAGTCCAACTTCCGTTCATCAGGTGCAATTCCAAAATTATATCACTCCCGCACAGGAGTGAGAGGAAAGGGGAAGGCAAAGTATTCTGAGTCAGTGGGGCACTGCTCAGATTGGCACATCAGAAAGTGCAGGTGATAGATGATAGTCACATTATTGGGTAATATTAACCCAAGAAGCTCTGGTTCTCCTCATTCTGATTGACACCATTCTTTTTTTTTTTTTTTTTTAATGTTTGTTTATTTTTGAGACAGAGAGAGACAGAGCGTGAGCAGGGAGGGGCAGAGAGAGAGGGAGACACAGAATCGGAAGCAGGCTCTAGGCTCTGAGCTGTCAGCACAGAGCCTGATGAGGGGCTTGAACGTACAAACCACGAGATCATGATCTGAACCGAAGTACCAACTGAGCCACCCAGGGGCCCCTGATTGACACCATTCTTGATGTGTATTTTACTTACTCTTTATCAGAAGCTAAAAGGGAACTGCAACATGGTATCACTGGGGAGAAGTTGTAATTTAAAATGTTCTATGTTTGTTCTGAAAACCGTGTGTTCAAAACCGTGTGTCCAACCTCAAGTCCAAGGGGCCTTGCTGTGGCAAATTGGCTCCTGATGCCGCTGTGCTGTTTGTTTATCCTGGCGGCTGCCACCTGTGGGCTGAGATGGCGTCCCCTCTGACCTTGCCAGCTTCCTGGTCTCTTTTAAGCATTAAGCTTCAGGCCTTGATGGGTTGAGGGATGGGTATTATTTTGCTTTGGGATAAATAAGTTGTATCAGGGAACAAGCTACTAGAAAGGAAGATGGACCCCTCCACAGTTTTCTTCTTTACTTTCTTTCTCTAGCCACAGCCTGTGCTCTGTCTGATGAGCACAGTAGAAGAAATCAGTGCCTTTGGGTCAGTGAAGGTGTCCCCCGCTTTGAGAGCGTTTGAAGGCATTTCAAAGAGTTCCTCATGCCCTCACCCCTTCCCACACCCAGCTAAGGGCAGGTTTTGCCTAACTTCTTGTGTGTAAACATGTCTGAAGGGTGGAAAGCAGGATTCTGAAGCTCTTAGAGCTAAGGCCACCTGTTTATAGCAGATACTTTACAACATGTAGTGTTCAAACTATAGTATAAGGAAAACGAAAGAAAGGTGATCTATAATAAAATAATACGAATGTGAACATATAGATGCCTGGCATGACCACTCCAGGAGAGATCATAGAATACACAGGGACTTGCACCCTGGCACGCCCCTCACGCACGTGGCAGCCGCAAATAGGGAGGTGCTGTCCGTGATGTGAGTCATGGCCAAGTTCCAAACAGGACAAAGGGATGGCAGCCCCCATTTTCAGGTAATTGCAGTCCTGGGTATTAGGTGGATATTAAGACCAGACAAATTCTTTGTGTGTCTATAAATGGAATTGGGTTCTAGTCTCAGAAAGTCATTTGGGTTTTGGAACAGTTGCCCCTGGCCCCTAAAAACCATGGTGCCTCCTAGTTATTGTGCCCACATAAAGCAACCCTACAGGGGCGCCTGGGTGGCTCAGTCAGTTGAGTGTCCGACTTCGGCTCGGGTCATGATCTCGCGCTCCGTGGGTTCGAGCCCCGCATCAGGCTCTGTGCTGACAGCTCAGAGCCTGGAGCCTGTTTCGGATTCTGTGTCTCCCTCTTTCTCTGACCCTCTCCTGTTCATGCTCTCTCTCTGTCTCAAAAATAAATAAATGTTAAAAAAAAAAAATTAAAAAAAGAAACAACCCTACAAATTTGCAGCAAAATGCCTTGATGGGGCAATACCCCAACATAGAGAACCCTGGTACAGAGCCTTCCATAGAAGGCAAGAGGAGGGACAGCATATGTGTTAGTCATGTTTCTTCAGAAAAAACAGAACCAAAGAAGGAACGAGAGAAAGTTATTTTAAGGAATTGGCTAATGTGATTGTGGGTGCTGGCAAATCTGAAACAGGCAGGGCATCAGCTGGAGACCGAGGGAAGAGTTGATATTATAGTCTTGAGTCCGAAAGCAGTTTAGAGGCAGAATTCCCTCTTCCTTGGAGGACCTCGGTCTTTGCTCATAAGTATGGCTCTCAGCCGGCTGGATGAGGCCCACCCGTGTTGTGAAGGGTAATCTTTACTCAGAGTCTACTGATTTAAATGTTAACCACATATGGGTGCCTGGGTGGCTCAGTCAGTTGGGTGTCTGACTTCGGCTCAGGTCATGATCTCGCAGTTTGTGGATTCGAGCCCCACGTCGGGCTGTGTGCTGACAGCTCGGAGCTTGGAGTCTGCTTCGGATTCTGTGTCTCATTCTCTCCACCCCTCCCCCACTTGTTCTCTGTCTCTATCTCTCAAAAATAAATAAATGTAAAAAAAAAAAAAATTAAATGTTAACCACATCTGAAAAATACTTTCACAGAAACATCTAGAGTAATATTGGGCCAAATATCTAGATGCCATGACCTAGCCACGTTGACACAGAAGATTAACACTCAGAGCATATGATAAAGAGGTTGAAGAATGTTCTTTTCCTATAGCAGAAACTCAAAGGGTATTCAGTGTAAATATCTCTATGTGTTTTCTTTGAAGCATAACCAGTGTGCAGCGTTCAGACAATGGTTCATATATCTGTAAGATGAAAATAAACAACGAAGAGATTGTGTCTGACCCCATCTACATCGAGGTGCAGGGTAAGTCCAGAGGCTACAGAGTGACCTGTATTTATTGCTTTGCATATAAAACTCTAGAGTTTAGCATGCTCATTTATAACTCTGTAATCAAACTTTGCAAATTCATAAGCACTGACATTTTATAAGGTGATCCTCTTTTTAGACTTCAGGTAATAATAAATAAATGGCATGAATTCAATTCTCAAAGTTTTAGCTCTATCCTGAGCAATAGGGCTGAGATAAAAAACAGATTAGGGACTCCTTTGTCCTCAGGTTATTTACAGTTTAGAAACCTGGAGACTTTTCTGGAAGTGATATGCATTCCATTATCTGGTTCTCAGTGCTGGCACCAGGTACCCTTCGCCTGGTCTAGGGATGATTGGCCTATTATTCAACATCAGTACATGTGGATGGTGAAGCCGGGAGGGTGAGTGGTTTTCCTGAACTGGGTCAGCAGCTCAATCTGGGACTCATTTTGGGCCCTAGGATTTGTCAGGTAGATGGTTCGGTGCAGTTCCATGACGTGACATAAGACGGGCTCAGTGTGGGTCCGAATGAGACGTCGACTAGAAGAAGGCGGTCTCTGCCCTCAAGGAACTTGAACTGCAGTAGGGGATGTGAGCTGATGGCTAGGTGAGCCCGGGTCTTGGGGCGCATGCCTGGTTCTGCAATGGCGGTGCCTGTCGAGGAAGCCTTCAAGGAGGAAGCACCTCTATTCTCACCACAAGTTGTCATTCCTCACCAGCCCACGGGCTGCCTCCAGGGCCCTTGCATCTTGGCTTTCTGAGATACCCCTGCCAGCAGAAACACCCAAACACCTTTCTTTTCTACTTTCTCCTGACCCGCCTCACCACAGGCTTTAGAAAAAACAAATGGTTGGCTTTTCAGGGAAGTTCAACCAGAACTGTCCCACAAGGAAAGCCTCCTCTGCTACCCATCCTTTTGCAAACCTAAACCTCATACGCACTAATGCTGCAGGAGGCCTGAGGTGGGGAGGCCCCTCAGAGGAGTCTGTGTTAGCGCTCTGCTCTAGGCCCGTCCCAGGCTGGACAGCTAATGCCTCCTCAGGGTTATGTCAGCACCAGCCCTAGGGGAAAGTGGGGGTGTGGAGGATGGTAGTGTTCCTACATTTGCTGTAAATGTTGGGAAAATGTTGAGAGGACATTTAACTTGTCAGAATCCCAACAAAATGCCCAGGGCAGGATCACATTAGGTCCAAATGGAGTTTTGCAAAACTTTGAGATAGGAATAAAGAAGCCCATTATGCCACTCCCACATCATTCCTTCTGGGACCAGATCTGTGAGTTCCCAATCCTCAAAGAACATGGCTTAAGTGCCTGAGGACGGTTAACTTGACTTGTTAATTTTTTAGCATATGCTCCAAGTACGTACTCACTGGCTTTCTCTGAGGTATTTCTAAAGTTCCATTCCTTATGGCCTCGATTCTGAATAACAGTCAAAGATCTTAGGATTGGAAGTGTGTAACTGTGTCTACACTGTTATCATTAGAATGCACTTTGAAAAATGGCCGGCCCTGTATAAGCCCTGTACAAGTGTACAGATGTTTAAATTCATTATCATTCATCTTAAAGGGACACACGCAGTGGATTGTCCTCAAAAACAGGTGGACCTATTACGTGGCTTTGTTTTCACTCCGTGTGTGATTTGGTAAGAAACACTGAAAAACGTGCCAGCCTGTCCCTGGAGTTGGAATAATGCCTGATTTCAACACCGCCAGGCCTCCCTCCCTTCTGGTAAAACCAGTTCTGAATCACCATCATAACCCCTTTGAGAAAGTGTCCTAGAAAGCCGGCTGGAGCTTGTTGGGTAAGAATTAGCTTCTATTCTTTCTCAGCCAACTTTCAGAAGGTGCAAACTAGCCATTTCAGACCAGGGGTGGTATGTAAAGAAATCTATTGCCAAGTTCTAGAACAGTCTCCATTCCCCTTGGGGCTCTGCCTTTGCTTGAAGATCTGAAACATTCTTTCCCTGAACTCTTTCTCCGCAGGACTTCCTCACTTTACTAGGCAGCCTGAGAGCATGAATGTCACAAGAAACACAGCCTTCAACCTCACCTGTCAGGCCGTGGGCCCTCCTGAGCCCGTCAACATTTTCTGGGTTCAGAACAGCAGCCGTGTTAACGAACAGCCAGAAAAATCCCCTTCTGTTCTGACTGTGCCTGGTAAGTCCGAGTCGTGTGACTTATTTATTGTTTCCTTTCTAATAGTGAGAGGGATCACAAGTTTGGTGACCACTGCCTTGCATTAGCAGCGGATAGAAGAGAATGAAACGCAGGTGTGGCAGCTGAGGTGAGGGTATGTGGAAAAGAAACCCCGGGAGTGAGAATTCACAAGCCAGGGCTGGGGAGTGGGTGAATGCCCTGAAGGGTGTCTGTGGTTAAGTTAGCGAAGTGGCCGGAGTCCCTGAGCCCAGGCAGGGGGAGTCTTGCTCATACCTCCCATACGGCGCTTGGCTGGCCTGGCAGGCCATGCACTTCAGGAAACCACTTGACGCAAAGACCCCTGATGTGAGGTTTGACAGCAGGGAACCCCACTGGTCACGCGGCACTGCTGTGGGATGACTGAGTCATTGTGGATTGTGGCCGCGCTGATGGTGGTCATCTTGATTCCCATCCAAATGGAAGTATCTCGGCTTCATTCCCGTCACCTCCCTGACAAGGCTCTTGGAGTCAATGCCCTTGCTGTTTCCCGTGCTACGAAAGCCGGTGGACTCCTCTCTGGCTTCTTTTCAGCAACATCTAGCAACATCTAGCAAGGGCACCACCCCCAAATCCTTCCTTTCTTCATGCAGTCAGCGACCATCTTGCCAGGGAGTGCTGTATCCCAGGGGCTGTTCTAGGTTCTGAGAACACAGGGGTGAACCTCTGGCAACAGTCTTCCTGGCTTCCTTCCCACCCCACTGCTTCTCCTCTGCCCTTGACAGGCGCATCCCTGGACCCACTTCTTTTCACTCTGAGACAGTCCCGCCACCCTGGGAGAGTTCCTCTCTGTCCTTGGCTTCAATACTATCTGTGCAACGGTAGCCTTGGGCTTTGTGTCCTGGCCCGGCCCTCTCTTCTGAGGTCCAGGCTCATGTATCCAAGTGCCTCCTTGGCATTTTCACTTGCTGGTACATAAGTATCTTAAAATGAAACTCCTGTTCCACCTCCTCTCCACACTCACTTTGCCCCAGAATTCCCCATCTTAGTAAATGGTATCACCATTGGCCCAGCCTTCCTCTTTCTCATTCTTCATGCCAAATGCATCAGCAAGTTCTGTCCATTCTGCTTCTACAACGCATCCTGAATCTGTTTTCTCTCCTTCCCTGCTCCACACCGCTGCCAGCACCCTACCAGTGCAGTAAGTAGCTCCCTAACTGGTCTCTTCGCTTCCAGCCCTGTCCCCACTCCAATCCATCCTCCTCAGTGGCTCCCTGTAGTCTTAGACTGTCACTCAGACTCATTCCTGTCCCTGCCCATCGGCCCTGTGAGCTCTGGCTTCCGCCCGACTCTCCAACCCAACCCGACGCACCTTCTTCTCCCTGCTTATTAAGCACCGGTCATCCTGATTGTCTGTCATTTCCTCAGACACATTGCCCTCCTTCCTGCCTCAGGACCTTTGCATCCTTTCTTCTGTCTGCCTGCACTGTTCTGCCCTCTGCCCTCTGCCCCATGACACAACTCAAATATTACTTCTTCTGGGAAGCCTTTCCTGGTCATTCAACTATTTTCGGACCTTCCCACCTCTTTATGGACTCCCAGTCATGTGTTGCACTCGCCACAGTCTATAATCACCCCATTTATTTCTGTAGCTTCCTTGTCTGTCTTCTCAGAGAGTATATGCTCAGCAAGGACAAGGACTTTGTCTGTCCCAAGGCAGTGCCTGACTCATAGAAGCACTCACTGAATATTCATGGCAAGGATAGACCAGCAAATGAATGCCAGCCCCTCGGTTTTATCTCTGGATCATTTTCCTAACTCCTGACTCCACGAGGAATATTAGGGTTTTCTCTCCCTCCATCTGAATTATTTTTGAGTCTCCCCAAGAAGCTGATAATCAAGCTACTTTTTAGTTTCAAAGTCAATTTGGAAAATACACCCCACCCCTGCTAGGATGGTAACTCTGAAGTCCTGTAAAGACATTTGTTTTTATTGAGGTGAAACTGACATACAGTTAAGTTGTGTAGAATTTAAATGCACAACTCAGTGAGTTTTGATAAATGTAGACACGCATGTAACCACCCCTTCAATCAAGGCATAGAACATTGTCATCACCTCGGAATGCCCCTCAGGCTCCCTTCCCATCAGTCCCCACCTCTCATAGACAATGGTGTACTGATATCTGTCATCACGGATTAGTTTTGCTAGTTCTTTTTTTTTTTAATGTTTATTTACTTGTTTTGAGAGAGTGCACGCTAGCCGGGGAGAGGGAGAGAGAGAGAATCCCAAGCAGGCTCCTCGCTGTCAGCATAGAGCCCAACACGGGACTTGATCTCACGAACTATGAAATCATGACCTGAGCCGAAATCAAGAGTCGGATTACTTAACCAACTGAGCCACCCAGGCAGGCGCCCCTGTTTTGCTAGCTCTTGAACATTAAATAAATGGAGTCGCAAAGTGTATATTCTTTTGTCTCAGGCTTCTTTCCCTCAATGTGACATTTTTGGGATTCATCCGTGTTGTTGTAGGAGTACTTTGTGCTTACTGCTAATAGCGCTGTTACGGTATGGATATGCTACATTTTGTTTGTCTGTGTGGTGAACATTTGGGATGTTTACAGGAGTTGGCTATGATAAAGCAGCTACAGATACTTGTGTGCAAGTTTTTTGGGAGACATATGTTTTTATTTTGTTTTGGATAATACCTGGGAGAAGAATTGCTGGATCGAATACTAGGTATATGTTTAACTTTTGAAGAAACCACCAAACTGTGTTCTGAAGTTACACCAAGTTCTATTCCTAGCAACAGTGGAGGAGCATTCCAGATGCCCTATCTACATCCTTGCCAACGTTTGCTATGGTTAGTTTTTTCATTTTAGACACCCTAGTGGATGTGAAATGGTAAATTTTCAATTTGCACTTTATTTCCCTAATGTCTAATATTAAATTCTATTTAGAAAAGATGTTAGCATTTTTTTTCTTGTGCTTATAGACCAGTCATATATCCTCTAGGTGAGGTGTCACTTCGGGTCTTTTGCCTATTTTCATATAAATCTTAGAATCAGCTTGACAGTTTTGCAAGAGTCTGTTGTGATTTTGTTTGCAATTTTTTTTTTTTTAACGTTTATTCATTTTTGAGAGACAGAGAGACAGTGTGACTAGGGGAGGGACGGAGAGAGGGAGACACAGAATCCGAAGCAGGCTCCAGGCTCTGAGCTGTCAGCACAGAGCCCAACGCAGGGCTTGAAGTCACAGATTGCGAGATCATGACCTGAGCTGAAGTCGGACGCTTAACCGAGCCACCCAGGCACCCCGCAACTCTATTTTTTTTTTAATTGTTTTTTTTTTTTTGAGAGAGAGGGAGAGTGCATGCGCATGGAGCGGGGGCTTAGGGGGCAGAGGGAGAGAAAGAATCTTAAGCAGTCTTCACACCCAGCATAGCAGGGCTCGATGTCACAACCATGAGATCATGACCTGAGCCAAAATCAAGAGTCAGATGCTTAACCAACTGAGCCAACCAGGCACTTCTGCAATTGTACTGAATTTCTAGATCAATTTAGGGAGAGATCACATCTTAATAATATGGAGACTTCTGATCCCAGAACACACACTGTCCATTTATTTAGGTCTCCTTTAATTTCTCTCAGGAATTTTTTTAATAGTTTTTGATGTAGAGGTCTTATAGGTCACTTGTTAAAGGGATTCTTAAATATTTTATGTTGCTGGTGTTGGTAAGTAGCACATTTGATTTCATTTCCCAATTGTTTACTATTAGTATATAGAAAATAAATGAATTTATGTATGTGGATCTTACATCCTACAACCTTGTGACATTAATGTATTAATTCTAAGAGGGCTTTATTGTTGTTGTTTTGTAGATTCCTTGGATTTTCTATGTAGACATGTCACCTGCAAGAGACATTTACTTCTCACCTGCAAGAGAGTTTTACTTCTATCTGTCCAATCCTTGTCTTTTTATCTCTGTCCCTTTCCTTATTTTAGTGGCCAAGACTCCAGCGCAATGCCAAATAAAAGTGGGGAGAGTGGACGTGTCTGTCCCAGTCACCAAGTATGAAATAAACTGTGGGTTTGGGACAATGCCTTTCACTAGGTTGAAGATGTTTCTTTCTATTCTCAGTTTGCCAAAAATTGTATTTTTTTATCATATGATCATAAGAACTCAGGAAATATTTACAATACTTAATGATTACAGTTTTGTTACAAGACATACGCCTTGGGTGATATCTGGGAGGGTCCTCAGTGCAGAGCTTCTGTGCCCTCTCCTCTTTGAATTAGGGTGTTTCACCCTCCTGGCAGATCCAGGAAAAGGCCACTCTACTAAGCTTTGGGGAGCAGATTTTTTTTGTGGAGGTTTCCTTACATAGGCACTTCTGATTAGATCACTGGCCATGTGGGGGCACTTGGGTGACTCAGTTGGTTGAACATCCGACTTCAGCTCAGGTCATGATTTCATGGTTTGTGGGTTCGAGCCCCACATTGGGCTCTGTGCTGACAGCTCAGAGCCTGCAGCCTGCTCCAGATTCTTTGTCTCCCTGTCTCCCTACCCCTCCCCTGCTTGCCCTCTGTCTCTCTCTCTCTCTCTCTCTCTCTCTCTCTCTCTCAAAAATAAACAAACATTTAAAAAAAAAAAAAAAAAAGAAAGAAAGAAAGCCTAAACCATTGGCCATGTGATTGAACACAATCTCCAGACTCCTCAACCCTCTTATCACATGGCTGGTCATTCTCTTGACCAGTTTCTGTAGGGGCCAATTGTGAGTCACCTCATTAGTGTAACAAAGCCACTCCTGTCACTCAGGAAATTATAAGGGACAAAAGCTAAATTCCTTATTGTACAAAAATGCTTATGAGGGAATTGGGCTGTAATTTTGTTTTTGTAGTGTCAGATTCTGGTATCAGCGTATTGTTGACCTCATAAAACTAGTTAGGAAGTATCCCTACCATCTCTATTTTCTGAGAGAGTTTAGTGATGTTGGTGTTGTTTTGAATATTTATTTTATTTTTGAGAGAAAGAGAGAAACAGAGCATGAGCAGGGGAGGGGCAAAGAGAGAGGGAGACATAGACCTCTAAGTGGGCTCCCTGCTCCGTGATGTCAGCACAGAGCCTGATGCGGAGCTCGAACTCATGAACGGTGACATCATGACCTGAGCCGAAGTCAGATGCTTAACCAACTGAGCCACCCAGGTGCCCCGGTGTTGTTTTGAAAAGACACGCATAAGTTCAGTGGAGGCCACGGTGATGTGTTTTGGACACAATATTCTTGGTAATGCAGTTTGCATTACTTTTTTGATGAAGGCTAATAGTTTGAGGTTAACTGAAATCCTCAGGTCTTTTATCTCATCAGTTACTCCAAAGTCAAAGCTGTCCTGGTTCTTTTTTTTTTTTTTAATGTTTATTTATTTATTTTGAGAGAGAGAGAGATGGAGAGAGAGAATCCCAAGCAGGCTCCAGGCTGCCAGCACAGAGCCTGATGTGGCGCTTGAACTCAGGAACTGTGAGATCATGATCTGAATGTAAATCAAGAGTCAGATGCCTCAGGGCGCCCGGGTGGCTCAGTCTGTTGAGCGTCTGACTTTGGCCCAGGTCATGATCTCACAGTTTGTGAGTTCGAGCCCCACGTTGGGCTCTGTGCTGACAGCTCAGAGCCTGGAGCCTGCTTCCGATTCTGTGTCTCCCTCTCTCTCTGCCCCATCCCCACTCATGCTCTGTCTCTCTCTGTCTTAAAAATAAATAAAACATTGAAAAAAAAAATTTAAAAAATAAATAAATAAATAAATAAATAAATAAATAAAACATTTAAAAAAAAATTTTTTTTAAGAGTCAGATGCCTAACCAACTGAGGCACCTGGGTGCCCCAGAGCGCTCCTATTTCTTGTGTATGTATTATTTTTGGAATTTCAGCCTACCATTTATCCTTACAAAAATTTAAGCCATTGACTCAGCCCACTGAGGCCACTTGGAACCTCATTTCCCTCGTTGGTTAACAAATCATCCCCCTGCTTTGTGCCAGCTGCCGTTTGTGTCTCTTTCAAGTTGTTGATGAAAATCTAGATTTTATTCTAACCAAGGGCAGAGTCCAGTGGTCTGTTGATAAAGGCAGCCTCTGAGTTGACATCAGTTCATTAAATCAACTTTCTTGGCCACTGTTTAACCACTAGTAAATCTGCTTGGTTTTCTTTTTCACCCCATTTATTTCTGCAACTTATCTTCTGAGATGTTCTCGATACCTTGGGCTAATAACTATCACAGAATGTCTGGAAACCAGCTTGGAATTCATCCTGAAATCAGACCTGATTTGTTGGTGAACCTAACTCCTAGATGTGACAGTTTTCTGCATTCTTACAGGCACCAGTTTGATAGCCCTCTCTTCCTCCCCATTTTTTTATAATGTTTATTTATTTTTGAGACAGAGAGAGGGTGCATGTGGGGGGAGCGGGGGGAGAGGCAGAGAGGGAGACAGAAGATCAGAAGCAAGCGCTGTGCTGACAGCAGAGAGCCCGATGTGGGGCTTGAACCCAGGAACTGTGAGATCATGACCTGAGCCAAAGTCAGATAGTTAACTGACTGAGCCACTCAGGCGCCCGTTGATAGCCCTGTCTTAAGTTTTGCTATGGATTTCTCTCTCTCAGTGATCCTGTCCTTACCAGGATCAGTAGCATTTGATGAAACTAGGGACAAAATCTATCTCTGTTCCTCTGCAACTTTTCCTCGTTTGTGTTTTCTTAGAAAGTAGAAGTGTGTTTCTGCGATAATATCTGCAAAATCTTTTTCATATCCAAGGCTGTATATAATTTGTCTCTGATGGGAGACCTGATTTATTTCTAAATGGCGGTATACTCTTAGAACTACAACCTATCTTGGGTTTCAAGTTCACTACAATTTTTATTTTACTTTTTTTTAACTTGAAGATTTTTTTTCTTTGGTAGAGAAGATAGGAGTAAAATAGAAATAGAGCAGTTTGGGGGCACCTGGGTGGCTCAGTCGGTTAAACGTCCGACTTCAGCTCAGGTCACGATCTCGCGGTCCCTGAGTTCGAGCCCCGCGTTGGGCTCTGGGCTGATGGCTCAGAGCCTGGAGCCTGCTTCCCATTCTGTGTCTCCCTCTCTCTCTGCCCCTCCCCCGTTCATGCTCTGTCTCTCTCTGTCCCAAAAATAAATAAACGTTAAAAAAAAAAAAAAAAAGAAATAGAGCAGTTTGTAGCCTAATAGTGTGTTTTTAAAAATGACATGGAACTGTTAAGCTACATATGTGATTAACTTACATAGAACTACATGCATGCACACGCACACGCGCGCGCACACACACACACACACACACAAACGAGTCTATGTATGATTGGTAAAATCTAAGTAAGCTTTGTGGATAGTACGAATGTCAATTTCGTGGTTTCGACAATGTGCTATGGTTATATAAGATGTTAACATTGAGGAGGTAGGGTGAAGGATACATGAAACTTCTCCCTATATTTCTTTAATTTTTTTTTAACGTTTATTCATTTTTGAGAGACAGAGAGAGCATGAGTGGGGGAGGGGCAGAGAGAGAGGGAGACTCAGAATCTGAAGCAGGCTCCAGGTTCTGAGCCTGATGCAGGGCTCGAACTCAAACCGGGAGATCATGACCTGAGCCGAAGTTAGATGCTTAACCGACTGAGCCACTCAGGTGCCCCAACTTCCCCCCTATATTTCTTTACACCTTTCTGTGAATCCATAATTACTTCAAAATGAAAAGATTTTTAACTTTATTTCACATAACTATTAAATGCTTCCATGTTTAAAATGTAGAAAATTCAGAAAGTATTTTTACATCTCATTACACATTTATAATTATGACGAAAACACTGATGTGTTTCCTTTCAAACTTTTTCTGTGAATATATATACCCTTGGGTGGATGTAAGTATATAAATTATTTTCCTTCAAATTGGAGTGATAAGACACGTGCAGATTAATTTCAGCCTTTTTGTTACACAAGTAATGTGTGAACACATGTTCATTGTAAGACATTCAAACCATGGTTACATACCAAAGCAAAATGGTCAAGTCTCCCTTGAATCTCCACACTTTCACTCTCCATACAGATGTCACACACAATGTGAGCCATTGGTTCACTTCCTTCTAGGCCTTTCTCCCTTAAGTATACTCACATATGTACATATACACATAGATAGATCACCAAGACTTGTAGATCTTTCCATGTAGGTACTCATGGGCCTCTCAATGTTTACGGCAATTGCCTCAGTGCATGAATGGACCATAATTTATTTAACTACTCCCTTGTTGATGAGCATGGAGGTTGTTTTATTCTGGCGGTGGTTGTTGTTGCTGTTACTTATGTGGACATCCGTGTACCCATATATATTTCTTTTCTGAAAATCTTTCTGGACACCCTGTCCTTGTCTGTGTATCCACAGTGCCTCTTCCATAACATTTGCACCTCCTCCCACATGGAAGCACAGCCATCTACATGTCTCCCCACCCCAAATTATTAATTAGTGTGATTATTACATATTAGTTATTAGTTATCTTAGCACCATCACCCAACATAGCGCCTGGCACATCAGAACTGTGTGAATGAATGAGTCAACTAATGAACAAACACGTGAACAAACAGACTCTGAGTCAGAGATCCCTTCACTGGGACAAAGGAACATTGTCATAATGAAGTAACTTGTATTTGCATGATGGCTTTTGCACTTATATACTCCTTCTCATCTCTTCTCATTTATATTTCTAACCAGTTCTGTGACATTAATAGAGCAGATTTTTTTTTACACCCATTTTGTAGACACAAAGGGCTTAAGGAAGTCCAGGGAGAAAGGTCCAACAGTGTGGGCTTCCCACCATGGGGCTGGTGCTGGACACATCAAGTTCCATCAAACCAGCTCTATCTGTGGACCAGTCCCAAGCAGCTGAATTTTGTAACATTGTAAAAGAACTACATAAAACAGTCTTCTTCTTCTTTACATCTGTGTTTAATTTTGAGGACACTTTAGTGATATCTGAATCTATCTCAAAAGTTCATGTTGGGGAACGAGATGCCATCCTGACCAGAGATGTGTGGGGAGTTTTATGCTTCACATGCTGATGCAAAACCGCGTTTGCAGGGAGAGGCCGTTGTATTTTGAAATTAACTCAAGTAAACTTTCCCAAGCCCTTTTACAAAGAGAGTGCTAAGTAGATAAGTGGTTTAAAGAGTCTTGATTGTTGATACTTGCTTTGAGCAAGCACATTCGTGAACAAGAAGGCCATGTGCTTTTTCCCTCTTGATTCCACTTGTTTCCTGCCCCCCTCTATGACGTAAGAGCTGTCTTTAAGAGACATGAGCGAGGAAGTACTTTGTCTAAAGGGCATTATTCTGAGTCACCAAAGTCAATCTCAAAGGTTACACGCTGTATGATTCCATTTATATGACATTCTCAAAATGACAAACTTACAGTGATGACTCTAGTCAGGGATTAGCTTGGGTAGGATGTTCCTAAAGCATGAGGGAGCACTTTTTTTTGGTGTTGAAGCAATTCTGTAATTGTATACAAATCTGTACCTGTAATAAAATTTCATGGAACTCTATACCAGAACCCCTCCCCCCAGTAGAACAGAACAAAAATTGGTAAAATCTGAATACAGTCTGTATTTGGGTGAATAGTATTGTACTAAAGTCACTTTCCTGGTTTTGGTCATTGTTCTATCATTATGTAAGATCTTATCATTAAGGGAAGCTGGTGAAGGGTGTACAAGAACTCTGTACTATTTCTGCTGAAATAGGAAATAAATTGTACTATCTCTTATAAATTGAAAATAATTTCAAAAGTTTTATTTTTATTTATTTTTAATTCTTAAAAAATGTTTATTTGTTTTTGAGAGACAGAAAGAGACAGAGCACAAGTGGTGGAGGGGCAGAGAGAGAGGGAGACACAGAATCCAAAGCAGGCTCCAGGCCCTGAGCTGTCAGCACAGAGCCCGACGTGGGGCTTGAACTCATGAGCTGTGAGATCATGACCTGAGCTGAAGTCAAGACGCTCAACCTACTGAGCCACCCAGGGGCCCCAAAGTTTTGTTTTTAAAAAGCACTTTATCTTGGGCAAAACCCAATCCCAAAATAAAGAACAGAACTGCCAAAGGTTTTGCTGTATGGTATTTAATGGCAGAGTGCATTGTAGGTTAGTGGTTGGGATTCCTAGCTATGACATATGCTAATACTGCTTCACTGTTGTGTGTCCCTAGGCAAATTATTCTACTTTATTCTCTAAAATAGGGTAATAACAGTGTCTACCTCATAGAACATTTATGAGAATTCAGTGAAATAATGAGGGTAAGGCCCTTGGTACAAGGGCAACCTACAGGAATAACCCAAATGTTACCTGTTACAAAAATATTTACATGAGTGGTTACTATCTCATTATATGCGGTGGTTACTATCTCATTGTCAATTCGGAGCTACCTTTCTGTCAAGAGTGGTGGACTTCTGCTGGTCTGTCTGGTTTTTATTTTTTAAAAATACTCATTTCATTTTTAAATCCACATTTAGGTAACAGCTAAGGCAGCTTTAGGTTTTAGTGGGATAGAGTTAATAGTATTCACTGTTGGAGCGCCTGGGTGGCACAGTCAGTTAAGCGTCCGACTTCAGCCAGGTCACGATCTCGCGGTCCGTGAGTTCGAGCCCCGCGTCAGGCTCTGGGCTGACGGCTCAGAGCCTGGAGCCTGTTTCCGATTCTGTGTCTCCCTCTCTCTCTGCCCCTCGCCCATTCATGCTCTGTCTCTCTCTGTCCCAAAAATAAACGTTGAAAAAAAAAATTAAAAAAAAAATAGTATTCACTCTGATAATAATAGTAAATAAATTCTAAAATAACTACAATTTATATATCAGTTCATAATTTTCACAATGCTTTCTATAAAGACTGGCTTTGAACTTCATAGCAAGTTGCGATACAGTTAGGCATTTTTGATACCCGTTTTCAGATCAGGAAAAAATTTGGAGCTATTAAGGGACCTACTTGCTTTAGGTGTAGTCCCAGTGTGGCAACTGGAATGATCTTGATAAAACACAAGTTAGATCATGTCAGTCTCCTGCTCACAGCTCCGGGTTTCCCATCCTACTTAGAAGACAGAGCAAAGGCCTTTTCCCTTTGCCTAGAACCCTCCACCCCACCCCTTACACTGGGCCTTTCCCTCAGGAGCCACCTCTGACCTGAATATTTAAAATCACAGCCCACTTCCCCACCCACCCCTGGATCTCTGATCCTTTTCTCTTTTTTCATAACGTTAACCACCTTCTGATAGAGCTTGCAGCTTACTTATTTATGAAGGTTGTTATTTCTCACCCACTTCCCTCTGTGAGAATGTGAGCTCTGTAAGGGCAGGGATCTCTTTTATTCATGAATATACCCCAAGTGCCTGGGAAAATGTCTGACACCTAGTAAGTACTCAGTAAGTATCTGTTGATTCAATGAATTCAGGGCAGATAGGATGTTCCAAGTTAATGAGCAATTTCCTTTATGCGGGGTCTGCTTCTGTTGCTTTGCCTATTTTGCTCTGGGGGGGGGGAAATGAAAGGGTTGCTTAATCCAGAACTCAAAGAATTGGCCCAACTGGTGCTCTTAGAAGTTGCTTTCTCAGCAACACTGATTGTCCTTTCCTCAAGGGAACATCCTGTTACTGAATGTTCTTTAAAATATCTTTCAGGGGTGCCTGGCCGACTCCATGGGTAGAGCGTGCGACTCTTGATCGCAGGGTTTTGAGTTCAGGCTCCACATTGGGCATGGAGCCTACTTAAAAAAACGAATAATAAATAATAAAATAAAATATCTTTCAAACCTTTTGCCAGAGGCTATCTTTTTTTACAATTCTTTTTTAACATTTATTCATTTTTGAGAGACAGAGACAGAATGTGAGTGGGGGAGAGGCAGAGAGAGAGAGAGAGACAGAATGCGAAGCAGGCCCCAGGCTCTGAAGCTGTCAGCACAGAGCCCTAGGCGGGGCTCAAACCCACAAACCGTGAGATCACGACCTGAGCCGAAGTTGGACACTTAACCAACTGAGCCACCCAGGCGCCCCAGAGGCAATCTTTTTTTAAACCAGCAGAAGACCAAGCAAGAGGGGCATGAACAATTGTGATGAGTGAGGTGAGACATAACAGTAAAGTGGATGGCCCACTGGGAGAGGACATGGCTCAAGAGAGATTAGAGGCTCCAGTGCTGGAGTCACTCGGGAGAGAGTGGGTGGTAGGGTGGGGATTTAGGGGAGTGGATGATTTTTTCCTCTGGAAAGCCACAAGGACTCAGACTATAAAACTTCAAGGTCTATTCCAGTCTGGTGGTTATTGTTCATCCAGACAGAGAAGAGGAAAGTGACAGGCAGCGGTCTTTCCCAGCGCACACTAGTTATATCCAACCCGGGCTTATGCGTGAGTCTCTAGCTGGGAAGCTAGTGCCATTACGTAAAGGAAGTATATATATTTATTTATTTTTGAGGTGGGGGGGAAGGGCATAGAAGGGGAGGACCCAAAGTGGGCTCTGTGCTGACAGCAGAGAGCCCGATGTGGGGTTCGAATTAACAAATGGTGAGACCGTAACCTGAGCCAAAGTCTGACGCTTAACTGACTAAGCCACCCAGGAGCCCCCAAAGGAAGTATACATAACTGAATACATTAAGCGAAGAAGACTATATTTGGCCTTGAGTTTTGGCCCACCTGCTTTTGGAGAAAGTTAACTTCGGTTTGAACCAGGTTCTACTTCTCCCTGCTGGCGTCTGGCCTATGGGCATTAACCACCCCAGGGCACAGGAAGTACTGCTATAATAGGTGGTTTAGCTATTTCTGGGCAATTCCATATTAATGTGGATGTCTTGTGCCAGAGAATTTGCTAGAGATTGTTTTCCTGACTTTGTGTGCACTTTGAAAAGAAACACAGAAAGGAAAAGCGACTTCCCACTTAACCTAACATCATGGTCCTGATCAGCGGTTTCACTTTCAGCATTGATAAACCTTGCAGCTCTGAAGGGGCCCCAGTTGTCTTACTTAGGGATCTGTTGCTAGACCACGGATCTCACGAAATGAATCCACCCTCTTGTTTTTCTCCAGGACCTTCTGACCAGTTTGGAATGTGATCTGTATTTTGTACTCAAGTGTTTCCCAAGCATTTTGACAAGAGTAATTGAAGTCAAATAACTGTGTTTAGCTCAACTGTATTAAAAATATAAATTGCACGGCAGCTCTCTGTATTTACTGATTGAGCCAAAGCAGATTTTTCTAAATATAAGCCAAGTTTTGCGTGTTCATGGAGCCTGTGAAATGGGCGTCTTACTTGAGAGCTTATGACTTGGAAGGTTAAAGGTGATGCTTCAGCATGAAGACCAAAGCGTCACAGGCCGGACTGTGAAATAATGGTTGCCTGTACGGACAACATGCAGTGGCTTAGAAGGATAAGGTCTCGATCCTCATCTGGAACATGTCTATCTTCTTTTGTAAAATCAATACCTGACAAGAGTACCCAAAGTCCCAATGCTATGTCAATGCTTCTTTTCCAACTCTTGCTTCCCAGTCATCTCTCCCTCATTTTGCAAAAGAAGAAAGACCTCTCCCTGACTTATCTGGAGTCACTACGGGGTATCAATTCTCAAATGCTTTGGTCTCAAGATCCCTTGACAGCCTTAGAAATTATTGAGAACCAAAGAGGTTTCGTTTATGTGAGTTCTATCTATTGATAAGTACTGAATGAGAAATTAAAACAAAACTTTTAAAGCACAAAAATAAACAAGCCCATACTCCATTAGCTGAGAGAGCTAATGGCATCATCACACAACATACAGCTTCTGGAAAATTCCATCATGCATTTCTGAGAGAATGAAAGTGGAAAGGGCAAATAACATCTTACCATTATTATTAGTATTGTTGTTGTTATTATTATTATAAAAATAGTTTTCATCTTAAGAGCTCCTTAAAGAGCCTCTGGGATGCCCAGGAGTTTCTAGACCACACTTTGACAGTGGCTGCTATAGTGTTTTGGCACTATAATGTTAAGAAATTTCCAGATCATTACATAGACAATTCCAAATTTTGTTCAGCAAAGGAGTTGCCCCTCCAGTAAAATTTTACTGTTTACATTTAAGAATTATATATATTGTCTTGATGAGTTGTGCCCTAATAATAATGGTAAGGATCATCAATCTATATCTCAGCGTGCATGTGTATTTTTGTTGCCAAGAAGTGCTTCCAAACCCACACACTTATGCCATTAGGGTAAAATTCTGCAGGGGAAGTAGAAAATCATGATGGAAAACTTCTGGCAGCTGGACGAAAATTATTTCAGTTTTCCCATCCCAGTCTTGAGTATGCTACATAGGTGCCTTCAAAGGAATTTTACTTTAAAATGTCTGAGTACCTGAAATTATATTCTTTGCAGCTGTTTAAATTATAAAAAATTTAAGATGCAAACCTCAAAATATATGAGAGGCTGCATGTATTTTTCAAAATTAATTGAGAGGAATACAAGCAAAATATCTAAAGACCCCTAAGGCAGGGTATCCAAGGGTGTCCTTTTATAGATGCGGCTAATGGGTTTGAGGTAAATATTCCTCTTCAGTGAAATAAATATTTCTTAAACGATCACACAAACTATTAGCAGTTTCATCCGTCAGCCAAAAGGGAGTGACCAAAAATGTGAAGAGCGATGGCTCCGACCTGGGATTTTAGTTTCTTAGCTCTTAGAATTGTCAAGGGAATCTAAGAGGATTTTCCTCCAGTCTGAAGGCAATACTCCTTACCTCAGAAAATTAAAATACCTGAAGTGGGGGCGCCTGGGTGGCGCAGTCGGTTAAGCGTCCAGCTTCAGCCAGGTCACGATCTCGCGGTCCGTGAGTTCGAGCCCCACGTCAGGCTCTGGGCTGATGGCTCAGAGCCTGGAGCCTGTTTCCAATTCTGTGTCTCCCTCTCTCTCTGCCCCTCCCCCGTTCATGCTCTGTCTCTCTCTGTCCCAAAAATAAATAAACGTTGAAAAAAAAAAATAAAATACCTGAAGTGTCTGTCACATTCTGACAGAACATTTTCAAGAAGTGAAAAGTCACTGTGGGTTTGTAGGACAGAGATACACAGGTTCGTTTTTTCTTGAGAGATTTGTCTAGTCAGCAGAGTTCAGGTGCCTGGACTAATTTCTGGATGGGAAAAAAATGAACCTCAGAGGCTCTGATTTTTCATTGCACTTGTAACCCTCAGGAGAAGCACCGACATAAAAGGGATTAGGTTCGCATTTCTTCCCAGAACTTCTTGCAGACGCGGGTCTCTGGCCACTTGGCCCAGCCTTGGCACAGCATTTACCACGTGGACACCCAACATGGCACGGCCTTTCTGGGCTGATGCCCAGCTGGCCTTCCTTCAGCAACTTGTTCCTCTGAATTTTCAAATATTTAATTACTGTTAATGACAAGCTTTGGATTTTAAAATGATCAGATGGAGAATTTCCTATACAAGTAAATGGATAGAAGAAAACAAAATAAGGTTTTCAGGCAAGAAGCAAGTGGAGGTATATTTCCAAGAATTTTTTCTGCCTTTCTCCAGTTCATGATGTGAACTCTGTGCCAGATGACATCTGTGTGCCAGAGGCAGAGAAGTTTCCAGATTCTACTAGATGGTATTTATGACTGTGTGTTAAAAAAAAAAAAAGGAAGCATGCCTGGGTGGCTCAGTTGGTTAAGCGTCTGACTTCCGCTCGGGTTGTGATCTCATGGTTCGTGGGTTTGAGCCCTGCATCAAGCTCTGTGCTGACAGCTCGGAGCCTGGAGCCTGCTTCAGATTCTGGGTCTCCATTTCTCTCTGCCTCTCTCTCTCTCTCTCTCTCTCTCTCTCTCTCTCTCTCTCAAAAATAAATAAACATTAAAAATTTAAAAAAAAATTTTTTTTAACGTTTATTTATTTTTGAGACAGAGCATGAACGGGGGAGGGCAGAGAGAGAGGGAGACACAGAATCTGAAACAGGCTCCAGGCTCTGAGCGGTCAGCACAGAGCCCAACGCGGGGCTCGAACTCACAGACCACAGGATCGTGACCTGAGCTGAAGTCGGACGCTTAACCGACTGAGCCACCCAGGCGCCCCTAAAAATTTTTTTAAAAAGGAAAAGCAAACAAACCTGTTTTTAAATTTTAGAATAGTTTTAGATTTTAGAAATCATGGAGATAGTACAGTTTTCCCATCAACCCCATTCCAAGTTCTCCTATTGTTAACGTCTTATGTTAGTGTGATATATTCATTACACTTAATGAACCAATATTGATATATTTTATTAACTCAAGTCCATACATTATTCAGATTCCCTTAGTTTTTACCTAATACCCTTGTATTGTTCCATGGTTTCATCCAGGATTTGGTTGTCTTGTCTCTTTAGGCTCCCCTTGGTTGTGACAGTTTCTCAAACTTTCTCTGTCTTTAATGGCATTGATAGTTTTGAGGAATACAAGTCGGGTTTTTTGTAGAATGTTCCACAGTTTGAACTGTCTGATATTTTCCTCCTGATTAGACTTGGGTGGTAGGTGTTTGGGAGGAAGATTGCAGAGGGGAAGTGCCATTTTCATTACATCATATCGAGGGTACATTCTGTCAACATGACTTAGTGGTGTTAACCTTGGTCACGTGGCCAAGGGAGTGTTTATCATTTTCTCCACTCTAAAGTTTAAAAAATAAATAAATTAAATAAAGTTTTGCTTTTATTTCCTTTTCATACTGTCCTCTTTGGAAGGAAGTCATTACATGCAGCCCACACTTAAGGGGTTGGGAGTTACGGTCTTCCCCGCTGAGGGCAGAGTATCCACATAAATTAATTTGGAACCCTTGTGCATGGGAGATTTGCCTGTTCTTCCCCATTTATTTAATCATTTATTTATAGCAGTGTAGACTGGTGGATATTTGTTTTATACTTTGGGTTACAATCCAATGCTACTTCCTTTATTTTCTTGTTCAAATTGTTCCAGGAAAATAGCCGTGTGTGTGTGTGTGTGTGTGTGTGTGTGTGTGTGTGTGTGTTGCATGGTGTTTGTATTATATTCCGTTCCAGGCTCATCTTACAGGTTTCCTGCTCCAATCTGAGAATTAGCCATTTTTCCAAGGAGCTCTGGTTCCTTTTGTTGGCATATCATATTAGAAACCAAGATCTGGGTTGCCGCTCTTCCTTTCTATTTAAAACTAATAAACAGACTAATTTTTTCATTTCTAAGATGTCTTCAAACCTCTGAACTGATAGAATTTTTCTTCATTCAGCCCTAGTGTCTTCCCTGCAAGTAATAATAGTGTCTTATGTTTATATAATAATTCTGCATGAACTGACCGATATTTACCATTAAAAAAGGATTCATTACAACAGATCGTCTGAAATTTTTAAGCACTGTGACTTTTCTCCTGCTGTGTTTGGTATTCTGAAATGTCATCAGTGTGTGATTAGTCTGTACTGTGTGGCTAACCAGCTGGGGAGTGACCAGGCGAGCCTCAAAAAACATTCTTTTTGATATTGGGGCCAGCAATACCCATACCTCCTGGCAGAAATTTAAAAATCTAAATGTTACTGCTTTGTTACCTAACATCCCACCATCAGGTAAAGATAAAGGACACAAATGAAGACAGCTGCCTTGTAGCCCCACGGGTGGCTTGCTCCTGGTAGCTAGGGTTCAATCCCAGGTTTGTTTTTCAACCACCAGCATACTTTTCAAATTAACTTGGCATTTATGACTTGAAGCAATGAACCAAAAAGTAAAAGATTGCTAAGACAACCGTAGGGTTCTGGTGAACCACAGCCTGTTTCTCGGTGACTGGTCTCATGAGTCCCCTTCCATTCCAGGTCTGACCGAGATGGCTGTCTTCAGTTGTGAGGCCCACAATGACAAAGGGCTGACCGTGTCCAAGGGTGTGCAGATCAACATCAAAGGTAAGCACCAGGGCCATGTCCCCCAAGCCCCTGAGCTCTGCAGCCAGCTACCTGGGTTTGAGCCCTGGCTTCCCCACTGACTTCCTTTGTGACCGTGGACAAGTCACTTAACCTCTCTGGCTTCAGTATAAAATCAGGATAATTACAGAATCTACCTGTTTCTGAGGCTTATATAAGACAATGCAAGTAAAAGCTTTCATAACAGCGCCTGGTGCTTACATCTTTGATAAACATGAGTTCATATAGTTTTGCTTAGTCTGAGAAGAAACTAGGTTGTGATGTCTACCCTTGATTTTCTTAGCTCCTTTTCTCATCTTTCCCTCTGCCACTTTGAACTAGTCCCCATTGCCCCTTGAAGAGCCTGCAGGGGTGGGGAGGGTGGCTTAGGGCATTGATTGAAGGAATGGGCTCTGTCCTTCCAGGGCAGCTGGGGCTGAAGCAAGTCTCCCCCGGCTGCTGCCCTGAGAGGGGCAGAAGCAGGGGAGAGCCCAGAGGCCCTGTGCCTCTTCCTCCTAATCTTCTTGTCGCTCTCCCTCCCCCTGAGCTGGGATATAACATAACGAAAGAGTTGTGTTTGAAGACCCCTGTGCTAGTGGAGATATTACAATCCAATCGTCTGCCTCATCCTCCTCTCTCCATGGGATCAAGGTTATCAAAACCTGGAACCTGAAAGTCAATACTGTCATTTTATGCCTTTTCAAATCATATTTCTTACCTTCTCTCATAGAAACTCAAGCAAATTTTATGTTTATTTGTTCTTCATTTAAATAACGAGAAGCAGGGGCGCCTGGGTGGCGCCGTCGGTTAAGCGTCCGACTTCAGCCAGGTCACGATCTCGCGGTCCGTGAGTTCGAGCCCCGCGTCGGGCTCTGGGCTGATGGCTCGGAGCCTGGAGCCTGTTTCCGATTCTGTGTCTCCCTCTCTCTCTGCCCCTCCCCCGTTCATGCTCTGTCTCTCTCTGTCCCAAAAATAAATAAACGTTGAAAAAAAAATTTAAAAAAAAAATAAATAAATAACGAGAAGCAAATATTGAGTTCATATTCCTTTTGGTCTTAATCTTGGGGAAACAACACAAGGAAAAAGCAGAATGTGTTTAATAATGAGTTAAAAGGTAATATACAGTGGGGGACTCAAAATTGCAAAAGAAGTTATACTTTCATTTTGGCAAACAACTAGATGAGGGTGATGAGGGAGCATTTTCTGAAAGTTCATTGGAATAAAACAAAGAAAAAAAAAAGAGCAAACTGAAACTTACTCCCGGAGGAACTGTATAACTTCCTTCCTCATTTCAAGTCTCATTATTACAATTTTCAAAAGAAATGTTGGGAATTTCAGGAATTCATGAGTAGGTGTGAAGTTATAAAGACATTTTCATAAAGTACAAACACCTTATAATGTAAAAATTTATATAAAACGAGTGACAGTTTTTGACATTTTATGCTTCACATAGCATGTCAGCTTTTTTTTTTTTTTTTTTTTTTTTTAATCAATCCCATTTCTAAAACTTATGCTTTGGGCTTTCATTTTTTAAAAAATTTATGCCAAAGCAACCAAGCCTCCCTTCTTATAATCTATTATTAACTATAATACACATGGCCCAGTGATGATCGGAAAGGCAGACATTTGAGGGTAATTCTACAAATAATCTATTCAGGGAAGTGAGTCAAAGTGCCGATTCTTTCCCGTTCACCAAGCTGTGTGTCTATTAGTAAACAGAAGCTCCTGAATATGGTACCCAGTGCACTTTACATGGTCTCAGCTCTCCTTCCCCCATCTCCTGCCCACCCTGTCTTTGCCTTTATTTCTCCCACACGTTCCCCAACCCTCGTCCCTGTGTTACCTTATTCGGTCCTCACCACAGCCCCATGGAGCAGTGCTGTTACTGTCTTCATTAATAGAAAAAGGAACAGAGTTTAGAAAAGGCATTTAAACTGTGGCCTGGGCCATAGAGCCGGCTAGGTGGTAACCAGACTCCCCAGTGCCTGCTGGTGCCCACAGTAATGGGCTTACTGCCTCCTGCAACCAGCCTCCAGTGTTCTGCTGAGGGACAGACAGACCTGACAGCTCTGGGGTCAGACAGACCTGAGTTCAAGTCCCCGTTGTACTGCTTACGAGCTCTGTGATCTTTGGTGAATTTTTAACTTCTCTGATCCTCAGTTTCCTCATCCATCAATGAGGATTGGAAGACTACCTGTCTGAGGGTTCTAGCAACGAATAGATGAAGCAAAGTCCATAACTACGATGTACATAACTACTAGGTACATAACTTACTATGCCAGACCATAGTAAGCACTCAAAAACAACAGTCCTCATTTTTGCTTATAAATGTGATCATCACTACTAATTAAGAATTAAATTTAGCATAAAATAAGATTCCCCAGACTTCAGATCTTCCTTAGATTCTGTGTTGTTGTTTTTTTTTTTTTTCTAAGTTTATTTTTGAGAGAGCAGGGGAAGGGCAGAGAGAGAGGAACAGAGGATCGGAAGCAGACTTTATGCTGTCAGCACGGATCCCGATGTGGGGCTCAAACCCACAAACCATGACATCGTGACCTGAGCTGAAGTCAGATGCTTAACCGACTGAGCCACCCAGGTGCCCCCGGTCCTTCCTAGATTCTAATTAAAGGGCCTATCCATGTCCCCCATGTGGCCAGAATCGTTGCACACCTGTGGTATTACCTGCCTCCACTCCCAGGAGATGCAGTTGGCCCTTTTGCCTGAACTGACTCTCCCCAACTAGAAAGCTTCTCCCCACTCAGCCACACACGCACACTCATCCTACCATAACACTCTCTCTCCTCGGCTTGGGGCTCTCTCGATCTCAGGTAATGTGGGTCTCCCCTCCTCAACCCAGAACTGCACAAGCATTTGATCCCATGTAGAACACTAGCACCCAGGGACGTGCCCGCGTACAGTAGAACAGTGAACACCAGCTCAGTGAAGGAAATAGATGTCTTGACATCCTTCCCCAGCTAAGTTCTCACGTCATCAGTGGGTGGGAAAGCAGGTCTCTGCTCCACTCCACTGGCCCAGGCAAAACCGTGCTATCAAGGGAAGCCCTGTCTGTAAGCTCATATGTATTACTCTCAGGCATAACCTGGCTTCTTTTTAAAACTTGGGTTTAAAAAAAAAAAAAAAAAGTTAAAAAAAGGGGCGCCTGGGTGGCGCAGTCGGTTAAGCGTCCGACTTCAGCCAGGTCACGATCTCGCGGTCCGGGAGTTCGAGCCCCGCGTCGGGCTCTGGGCTGATGGCTCAGAGCCTGGAGCCTGTTTCCGATTCTGTGTCTCCCTCTCTCTCTGCCCCTCCCCCGTTCATGCTCTGTCTCTCTCTGTCCCAAAAAAATAAATAAACCTTGAAAAAAAAAAATAAAAAAAATAAAAAAAAAAAACTTGGGTTTAATTTTCCTAATCTTAAGAAACGGAAACAGGTTTGGTATTAATGTGTTTGTTTGGTAGCTGTGGCCGCCCGTGGTTTATAATTGTGTTTGTTTGTGTGTCTTTGTTTTTACGTAGCAATTCCCTCCCCACCAACTGAAGTCAGTGTCTACAACAGCACAGCACACAGCGTGCTGATCTCCTGGGTCCCGGGTTTTGATGGATACTCCCCATTCAGGAATTGCAGCATTCAGGTAAACCTCCAGGATGAAGAGGGAAGTGGCCGTTTGGTGCTCTGAGGGTCTACCTGATTCTTCTTCCTCCTGAGGATGGGTGCCGAGGCCTTCAGCACCTCTGTCCAGGGTCCATTGACCTCCTTCCCACTCAACGTCCACCGTACATGCCCCACTTTATGGTGCTCTGCCCCGGGATGCTGTTTCCTTTCTGCTCAAAGTCCAGGGCCCATCCAGAAGGGAAACAGGTTTCCAGGATAGAATGTCGTGAGACCAAGAGAATTAATTTTTTTCAATTAATTTTTTAAATTTACATCCAAGTTAGTTAACATAGGGTGCAACAATGATTTCAGGAGTAGATTCCTTAATGCCCTTCCCCATTTAGCCCATCCCCCCTCCCACAACCCCTCCAGTAACCCTGTTTGTTCTCCATATTTAAGGGTCTCTTATATTTTGTTTTTATATTATTTTTGTTTCCCTTCCCTTATGTTCATCTGTTTTGTATCTTAAAGTCCTCATATGAGTGAAGTCATATGATTTTTGCTTTTCTTTAATTTCGCTTAGCATTATACCCCCTAGTTCCATCCACGTAGTTGTATACACACACACACACACACACACACACACACAATGGAGTATATATATATATATATATACACATATATATATGTATATATATATATACATACAAACATATGTGTATATACATACAAACGTATATATACATACATACATACACACACAATGTGTATATATATATACATACATACATATGTGTATATATATATACACACATACATATATATGTATATATATACACATACATATATATGTGTGTATATATACACATATATATACACATATACACATATATACACATACATATATATGTATATATGTGTATATGTGTATATATGTGTATATATACACACATATATATGTATGTGTATATATATACATATATATGTATGTGTGTATATATATACATATATGTATGTATGTATATATATACACATTGTGTGTGTGTGTATGTATGTATGTATATATATACGTTTGTATGTATATATACATATATGTGTGTGTGTGTGTGTATATATATATATATATATACACACTCCATTGTGTGTGTGTGTGTGTGTGTGTGTGTGTATACAACTACGTGGATGGAACTAGGGGGTATAATGCTAAGCGAAATTAGAGAAAAACAAACACATACATATATATGTGTGTGTATATATATATATACACACACATATACATACATACACATACCACCTCTTCTTTATCCATTCATTCGTCAATGGACATTTGGACTCTTTCCATACTTTGGCTATTGTCGATAGCACTGCTATAAACATTGGGTACGTATGCCCCTTTGAAACAGCACACCTGTATCCCTTGGACAAATACCTGGTAGTGCAATTGCTGGGTCATAGGGTAGTTCTATTTTTAATTTTTTGAGGAACTTCCATACTGTTTTCCAGAGTGGCTGGACCAGTTTGCATTCCCACCAGCAGTGCAAAAGAGATCCTCTTTGTCCGCATCCTCGCCAACATCTGTTGTTGCCCGAGTTGTTAATGTTAGCCATTCTGACAGGTGTGAGGTGGTATCTCTTTGTGGTTTTGATTTGTATTTTCCTGGTGATGAGTGAAGTTGAGCGTTTTTTCATATGTCGGTAGGCCACCTGGATGTCTTCTCTGGAGAAGTGTCTAGTCATGTCTTTTTGCCCATTTCTTCACTGGATTATTTGTTTTTGGGTGTTGCATTTGATAAGTTCTTTATAGATTTTGGATACTAACCCTCTATCTGATATGTCGTTTGCAAATATCTTCTCCCATTCCGTCGGTTGCCTTTTAGTTTTGTCGATTGTTTCCTTCGCTGTGCAGAAGCTTTTTATTTTGATGAGGTCCCAGTAGTTCATTTTTGCGTTTGTTTCGCTTGCCTCTGGAGACGAGTTGAGTAAGAAGTTGCTGTGGCTGAGGTCAAAGAACCTGGTGTAAGAAAGTGGTCCTGGTTCATTTTTCTGCATGTCACTGTCCACTTTTCCCAGCACCACTTGCTGAAGAGACTGTCTTTATATCATTGGATATTCTTTCCTGCTTTGTCAAAGATTAGTTGGCCATACGTTTGTAGGTCCACTTCTGGGTTCTCTATTTTGTTCCATTGATCTGAGTGTCTGTTTTTTGTGCCAGTAACATACTGTCTTGATGATTACAGCTTTGTAATACAGCTTAAAGTCTGCAGGAGAATTAATTTTTAAGGTACAAAAACACATCCCTAAATTAGGACTGGCTTGTGACCAGGAGTTTGGAAAGTCAGGTACTTGTCAGCCTGGCTCCTCCTGGGCTAGTGGCCATGAAGGACATACAAGCATGAGATGGGTCATTTTTGCTGTCAGGTATAGCACCTTGGCCCATGGGTCCCTGGACAGCCTGGGCACTACAGGTCTCGCAAAGTCTTCACCCTTTTTTTTTTAATTTTTAAAAAAAGTTTTATTTATTTTTTGACAGAGACACAGGCAGAGCATGAGTGGGGTAGGGACAGAGAGAGAGGCAGACACAAAATCTGAAGCAGACTCCAGGCTCTGAGCCATCAGCACGACACGGGGCTTGAACTCACCAACCACCAACTGAGCCACCCCAGCACCCCAATCTTCACCCATTTTTAAGCACTAACTAAAATTGGTATAAAATAATGCCATAATAAGTATACAGCCTAGCCATCCTAAAATGGTACCTTTCCATGATGTAGGCTTTGCTTTGAGTGTTCATTTCATTAAAATGGAAAGGGTAGCAATAACACTGTTTACCGAGTGCCCACAATGACCCAGAGACTTTGCGGACATTATCTTACTTAAAACCTATACCATGGGGCACCTGGGTGCTCAGTCAGTTGAGTGTCTGACTTCAGCTCAGGTCATGATCTCACGGTTTGTGAGTGGGTTCCATTGTGTAATGGTTAGCATTCTGGACTCTGATCTCACGGTTTGTGGGTTCGAGCCCCGCGTCAGGCTCTGTGCTGACAGCTCGGAGCCTGGAGCCTGCTTCGGATTCTGTGTCTCCCTCTCTCTCTGCCCCTCCCCCGCCCATGCTCTGTCTCTCTTTCTCTGTCAAAAATAAATAAAAATTAAAAAAAAAAAAACCTACACCAGCACTGCAGATGCTCACAGAGTGCTCACAGCCCATGAGTGGCAAAGTCAGAATTCAAACCCAGAAAGCTCTGTTGCCAAAAGCAGTGCTCAGAACCATCTGCTCTTCTGTGTCTCAGAAGAGACATTGCTTATGGGAACAGGTAGTTGAACATGTTTGGATTATCCACTGAAAACATGAATGCATTCTGCCTTGTACTTCATCAAACAGTAGGGTCAGAAATTGTTCTTAGTTTCATAAGCGTCTGGTCTTACTAGCCGAAAACATGTTAACCTGACATAGGCCACTCATGCCAGTTCAACTTGAAGCAGTGAATTCTAAAGAATTTTGTGTGTTGACAACCAGATGTTTTTAATGCCAAATGGAATTAGTTTCTGTGTTTTTATTGCCTCCCACTCTTGTCTAACAGCTGTTCCTTCTCTGAAAAGTGAAAACATTCTATTATCCCCGAAATAGCCTCCACCCTCACCCCACCAACTCCAGCTTTTCTTAATTCTTGCCCACTTTATTTGTAAACCTCCCAAGGGCTGGTAAGTGTTAGGAATTCTTGTGTCTACAAAGTCCTCACCAGGGGTATCCTTTTTTTTTTTTTTTTTTTAAGCATATATTTCACAGACCATAATATTCTCCCATTTAAAGTGTATAATATTTTTTTAGTATGTTCACCGAGGTGTGCAACCATCACCATTGTCTAATTGTGTTTATATTCATAAAAAGATGTTGGTCTGTAGTTTTCTTGTGTTAGCTCTTTCTGGTTTTGGTATCAGGGTGGCACTAGCCTTATAAAATCAGTTGGGAGGGGTTCTCTTCTCTTCTATTTCTTGGAAGAATTTGTGGAAGATTGATGTTAATTCTTTAAATATTTGGTAGAAATCACCCGTGAAGCTATCTGATCCCAAGCTTTTCTTTGTGGGTAGTTTTTAAAATACTGCCTCAATCTTTTTACTTAGTACAGATCTGTCTAGATTTTCTATTTCTTCTTGAGTCAGTTTTAGTAGTTTGTGTGTTTCTAAGAATGTGTCCACTTCCTCTGAGTTCTCTAATTCATTGGTGTACAATTATTTATAATATTCCATTACAAGCTTTTTTTATTCTGAGGGTAGTAGTAATGTTCCCTCTTTTATTCTTGATTTTAATAATTTGAGTCTTTCCTTCCTTCTGTTTGCTTTGGGTTGTTTGCTATTTATTTATTTATTTATTTATTTATTTATTTATTTATTTATTTTAAGTTCCTTAAAGTAGAAGGCTAGATGATTTTATATATACTATATATTTCCTTCTAAGCACTGTGTTAGCTGCATTCCATAGGTTTTGGTATTTGCGCACTTTTTTTTCCCCATTCATCTCAAATTTTTTGGTCATTTTCCTTGTGATTTCTTTTTTTTCTTCCTCTTCTTGGTTATTCAGGAGTGTATTGTTTAATTTTCACATAGTTGTGAATTTCTCAAATTTTCTTCCTTTGTTTCCAATATTATCCCATTGCGTTTGGAGGATATACTTAAATGATTTCCGTCCTTTTAAATTTACTGAGGCTTGTGTTTAATGGCCTAGCATTAGTTCTGTCCTGGAGAACATTTCAGGTGCACATGAGGGGAAGTTATATTCAGCTGTGGTTGGGTAGAGTGTACTATATGTCTAGGTCCGGTAGATCTAGTTAGTTTATTGTTTTGTTCACTTCTTCTGTTTCCTTGTTGATCTTCTGCCCAGTGTGGTTCTATCTGTTACTGGAAGTGAGGAATTGGGGTCTCAACTACTGTTTTTGAATTGTCTGTTAGCCCCTTCAATCCCATCAGTTTTTGCTTCATGTATTTCAGGGCTCTGTTGTTAGGAACAACCAGGGCCTGTTTCCTTCTATACATGTAGATGAAACTGAAGCATGGACCAGCTCTTTTTAAAACTGCTGCTGAGCTGTATGAAGAGTTTAAGACCTGAGGCTCTTGCCCATGGTTGCCGTTAGGGAGACTTTGAGGACCAGTACTGCCCCCACCTTGAGAGAACCTAGGTCTCCAGATGGAGGTGAGACAGAGTATGGCAGTAGGAAGATCTGAAAACACCAGCTCACTCCTGAAGGTAGAAGATGATCACACACAAGCTTCACTTGCTTTCTCTCCTTTTGCCTTGGCTTTGGGAAGCCATAGCATGAGTGAAAAATCATCCAGTGATTGCCAAATGGCAGGCCTTCCTTGCCCATCTTGGATCCTGGGGTGCCAGATGTGGTTATTCTGTCTTTGCCCCACCAGCTAGCTCCACCTCCCTTTACCCATTCTCCTTTCCATCTCTGGTAGGGTTACCAGATTTAGCAAATAAGAATACAGTTATTTTACAAGTTAACTTACAGGAGTAATTTTGTGACACACCTGTACAACTAATTACTTGTTGTTTATCTCAAATTCAAACGTAACTGGCTGTCCTCTGTCTTCTCTGACCAGTCCTAGCAGAGTTAGTCAGGACTGGCTCTAGAAGTTATCCTTTTATATGCTGCAGATTAACAATGTATTCCCACTTTTGAAGGAACCAAGCATAATGTAGCAGGTCCCCAGTCCGTTACAATTTTAAACTCTGACTTGGTAGCAAATGAATGTTTTGGACACGATTCAGATCCACGCACTAGCAGGACACACCCTCCCACTTCCTTTGGCCCTGATGTTAGTTCCTTTCTTCACCCATTTTTGGGCTGCATACTCCATTTCTATTTTTAACTCTCCCACGTACTTCTTGCTATTTCGTGCCCTCCTGTCCCCTAGGACCCACTGAGAAGGACGGTTATAGAAACCCCGTCTTCTTCCAGCAGTGTGTGCTCAAAGAGCGTCCCTGTGCCTGGAAATGCTCCACACGTTGCTCCGGAAATGGGGCAGGGGTGGAGAGCCAAAGGTTCCCTCCACCTCAGTTTCAGGATTGGTCACCAGGAAGTAGGTGCATACTCGAAAGCGTAGAAACAAAAAGTAAGTTCTGCCAACAGCCACCACCAAGATAAGCACGTAGCTCTTTGTTTCTCCTCTGGAGGCTCCTCAGGCCAACTGGTGCTTTCTTGTCACCCAGTGGAGCCTGTGGGTCTGAGTCTGAGGTGAGACTTGGCCCCAACACCACCCTCTTGGTATCCACTAGGGGATTTAGAATTCTAAAATGTTTGTGGCCCCTTGGCCTAAATTTCAACACACGTATCCTGAAATAACGGCATTGTGTATCCACACCCAATGACTACCAGCCTGTTATTATCAGGGATACATGGAGGGTTTAAGACTTTTTTCCTCCATTCTTGTGTTTTAGATATCATTTTCTATTTTCCAATTTTATGAGTACTACATATTGTAGAAATTTTGAAAAACGAAGTGAAAAAAGAAGCTCTCCCTTATCCGCACTCCCAGACAGAAGGCATGCTTAAGAAAAAAAGGTAGAAGTTTGGCCCAGGATTAGATTTTTGCTTGTGTGTACAGAGAACATGGATGTGGAGAGATTGGTAGAGCTTATGGAGGGGAGGTTGAAAAAAAAGAACTCAGAGGAAGGAGCTGAGATGTTTTAACAAGATTTGAAGAAAAGTTTGGCGGGTGAGGTGCAAATGACTCCTCCCTATATCTGCTCACCAAATGATGTCAGAAAATCTACCTTCTCTGTCTGTGTTTGGAGTTGAATTTATACTGGGATGGGAGCAGGGGTAAGAAAAAAGGACACACTAGAGTTTACCTCAAAGCAAGAGCAGAGGTCGAAATGACAGAGAACCACCTCAGTTCTTATTTCATATTATTTATCTTACTTTGTATTCTCACGATCATTTAGTTGCTCTGTTACCTGCCACAGTGAAAACACTTATTTTAGGCATTTTCCTCGGGTCCTCAGTGGCCGCTCCAGTGGCATGAGTAACACACAGTAATGCTGGGGGGGAAATTAGTGTGTGGCCCGAAAGGAAGCAGGTACTTCCCCCCAGGGGAGAGGAAGGGCCACGTGCACCGAATACATGAGTGCCCTGTGTCTGACATTCCCCTCACCTTACTAACGCCTGGTCCACATTTTTACTCTTCCTTTAGGTCAAGGAAGTTGATCCGCTGAGTAATGGCTCAGTCATGGTCTTTAACACCTCTGCTTCACCACATCTGTATCAAATCGAGCAGCTGCGAGCTCTGGCTAATTACAACATTGGTGTATCCTGCATGAATGAAATTGGCTGGTCCGCAATGAGCCCTTGGATTCTGGCCAGCACGACCGAAGGAGGTAATCCCTGGAGCTCAGAATAAATATTGCCCCTAATGGCATGTGATTAAACAAATCCTTCCCGGGGTGGCCTGATGGAGAAGTTTAACCTTTGCTTTGTTTGGTCTTTGTCCCTGGAGGAGAATTTTATTTGAGGTAGCCAATGAAAATGGGGTGCCGGGGGCGGGGGGGGAGAGAGAAAAAAAAAAAATAGGAAAGAAGATTTTCCCTCTGTTTAGTGACAAAACTTACACTTAATGTGTATAGGTAATATTTTCTTTTACATAGGGAGACATTAATAGCATACTTTATGACATGTTATTTTAAATTAAGATATAATAATATAAAAAGTACTAATCATAGCATCAAATTTAAGAAATAATGAACACACACACAAAAAAAGAAATAATGAACGTGAAGATGGTTAATATTTACCAAACACCACGTTCCAGGCACCACATTAGGTGCTTTGCATGGATTATTTTTTTAGATCCTCACTGAAGCCCTATGAACTAGGTTCTCTCTATGCTGTCTTGCTCATAGCAAACTTTATTTATATCTTTAAACTTTAAGGAATTATCTGTGTGCTATTTCTGATTTCTGAGATTTTTTTTTTTATCTTCTGTGACTATTGGAATGGATATTGTATTTCTTTTAAATTCAAATCCACAGTTTCTATTCCTTCCCAACAGAGCTCTAGATCAGTAGAACCCCTTTCCTGCCCTTACCTCTGGCCTCATTGAGTCAGTGCCCTAGTCTTCATACAAACTGTGGGACAGGTCAGGATCAGAAATCTTTAGGGTGTAAGCCTTGCACAAATGAAACTCTAGTGCCAAAATTGTAAAATATCTTCTCTCAAATGATAAACAAAAGCCTTTGAGAACAATTTCATATGCTGTGTTTCATTTTCATCCAGTTCAAAAATACCTTTCTGACTTTTTCTTTTTTTTTTTTTGTAATTTTATTTATTTATTTATTTTGTTTTTTATGAATATAATTTATTGTCAAATTGGGTTACATACAACACCCAGTGCTCATCCCAACAAGTGCCCTCCTCAATGCTCATCACCCATATTTCCTCTCCCCCATCCCATCTGACTTCTTCTTTGACCCATTAGTCATTTAGGTGTGTAGCTTAGTTTCCAAATATTTTGGGGTTTTCCAGAAATCTTTGTATGCCTGATCTCTGATTTCAGTCTATTGGTGCCCAAGAACATAATCTGTATCACTCGAATACTTTTAAATATATTGAGATTCTTGGGGCGCCTGGGTGGCGCAGTCGGTTAAGCGTCCGACTTCAGCCAGGTCACGATCTCGCGGTCCGGGAGTTCGAGCCCCGCGTCGGGCTCTGGGCTGATGGCTCAGAGCCTGGAGCCTGTTTCCGATTCTGTGTCTCCCTCTCTCTCTGCCCCTCCCCCGTTCATGCTCTGTCTCTCTCTGTCCCAAAAAATAAATAAATGTTGAAAAAAAAAATTAAAAAAAAAAAAAAATATATATATATATTGAGATTCTTTTAATGGCCCAGAACATGGTCTTTCCTGATAAATGTTTGGTGTGCACTTGGAAAGAATGTGTATTCTCTCATTATAAGGAGTATTCTATAAATGTCAACATGGTTTAATTGGTTGATTATATTCTTACTGCACTGCCTACTTCTATCAATTATTTAGACAGAGGCATTGAAATCCATAGTTATAATTTTGGGTTTATCCATTTCCTTTTGTAGTTCTAACCAGTTTTGCTTCAAATATTTCAGAGGTTATTTTGTACATAAAAAGATTACTATGCTCTCCTAATAATTGACCACCTTCTCATTATGAGATTGTTTTCTTTATCTTTTTTTTTTAATTTTTTTTTTTAACATTTATTTATTTTTGAGACAGAGAGAGATAGAGCATGAATGGGGGAGGGGCAGAGAGAGAGGGAGACACAGAATCGGAAGCAGGCTCCAGGCTCTGAGCCATCAGCCCAGAGCCCGACGCGGGGCTCGAACTCACAGACCGCGAGATCGTGACCCGGGCTGAAGTCGGACGCTTAACCGACTGAGCCACCCAGGCGCCCCTGTTTTCTTTATCTTTGAGAGTACTATTTTTTGTGAGCTCTACTTTGATATTAATATAGCCACTTTAAATGCTTTCTTTTGAATATGTGATACATCTTTGATTCCTCCTTATTTTTAACTTATTTATATTTTCCAATTTAATGGGCAGTGACCTAAGTGTTTCGGTTTGAATACCCCGAAGTGTCAAAATTGGTTTCCTTTCCTCTGGGACCACTCACTTTCTCTAGTAAAGTAGTTTCCTCTGTTTCCTGCCTCAGGAATGTAAACATGGCTGCCAATATCACGTGGGGAGGAGGACTGAGGTGGAGTCCTCCTCATTCAGTGTACAAACTTACACTTGTTTCCCCAGTTGTCCATCTGGCCCCTCATTGTGTCTTCATCCTGCCCCAAGACCAGAGGCTTTTCAATTTGGAGAACAGGGCATCCTGTCTCCTGTTTTTGTTTTTGTTTTTGTTTTTGTTTTTGTTTTTGTTTTTGTTTTTGTTTTTGTTTTTGTTTTGAGGGAGTACCTAGCAGGTGTGTGGGAATAAGTTAGAGGGATCTTGAGGACTAGCTACTTCCTGATCGCTTTCAGTCTTCCAGTTTTAGTACCTGGGTGCACAGCTTCTGAGCCTGTCCATGGTCCTTTGGGGAGTATAGGCTTGTTGAATTAATTATGCCTTCTTCATTTCTTTTTCAGCTTTTGAGTATATGTTGACATTTCTTTTCCACTATTGACTCTGCTTTATCTTATGGGTTAATATTGTTTTAAATTCCTTACTGTCATTTTAGAGGGGCTTCAGGAAAAGCAGACATAAAGACATGTTGAGTTGGCCATGTTTATCCATAAATTCTACAATATATTTGAAACTGTACGATTCAGTTCATAGCACAGCTGTAGCTGTATGACATTTCCTAAGCTGAAATTCATTCTAATTGCTCCTAGAATCAGCAGAAATGAAGGTTAGAATACCCTTTTGTTTTCTTTTTAGGCATATCAGAAATAAATAATTTGATCTTCCAGAAATACAACTATAATCAATGGTTTGGTATATAATCGCAATTGTTTTTATTCTTTCTATACATAAAACATTTTTTTATTTCTAAAATGGATAGTTGGTACATGTCTTTTTGCAATTTGATTTTTCCCTCCATTAAATATTTTTTCATATCAGTACCTGTGATCTACCTAATTCTTTCCAGTGGCTGGGTAGGAAGTATTTCATTGGAAAATGTATCAAAATGTATTATGTCATAATTATTGACAGAGCATTACATTTATTCCTTTTATTCACTATTATGCCTCAATGAATGTAATACCACCTATAGGAGAATTTTTTAGATTAAATTTCTGGAAATAAAATATTTGGTCAAAGAGCGTATTATTTTCAGTTTTTATAGATATAGTCAAGTTCCTCACTCCCAAAAAATAATCTAGTAATGACCTTAACCTGTTCCCAAATTATTTTGTGTGTACGTGTGTGTATACACACACACACACACACACACATACATACACATATACATACACATATACATATACATATATATGTATAACACAAACATACTTTTTTCCAATGTATTGTAACTTTTATCCTCGTATCCTTGCGAGAGATAACAGACATTTTGACATAAGTGGGAATGTGACGTAAGCAGAATTTTCCTATACACCAGATAGTGAAAACCAGGGTTAAATTCTACATTTTGACATCTAGTAATTAGCATTTGACCCTCTGGTCTTCAATAATAATGAGATGTCTTATGTATATGTATATGTATACATATATGTATATGTATATGTATACACACATATATATATGTACATGTACGTTTTTAAAGACTTATTGTCTGATTAACTCTGTTCAGACCATCAGTAACCTGCCTTTGGACTTTAAAATGGTGGCTTCCCTTTGAGCTCTGCCGTGTTCCCTGCCTGGTACGTCTCACCCGACACAGGACTGATCTCCAGTCAGTCTGGTTGCCCTTCCATCCCACAGGCGTCTAGTGGAAAACCCTGTTCAAGTTGTATCTGCTTTGCTTCCCCAGGAGGAATCCATGAGTGCCACTCACCTCCCTCCCTGCCTTTCCTCATCTTCGTGATTTTAGTTTAGGAAGTGCTTGCTTTTAAAAACTCATGTAGTATTTCAGGGCACCTGGGTGGCTCAATCAGTTGGGAGTCCGACTTTGGCTCAGGCCATGATCTCATAGTTCATGGGTTTGAGCCCCACGTCGGGCTCTGTGCTGACAGCTCAGAGCCTGGAGCCTGCTTTGGACCCTCTGTCTCCCTTTCTCTCTGCTCCTTCTCTGCTCATGCTCTGTCTTTGTCTTTCTCTCTCTCTCAAAAATAAATATTAAAAAAAAAAGCCATGCAGTATTTCAGTGCTCCATAATTGAAAAAAGGGTGAAAATCTGCTATTAATCTCAACCTCATTTGAATGCTTTCCACAGAACACTGGAAGACCAAACATTCAGAAACTGAGAATAAGCCTCTATGTGCTTTTCTCTGTGGTTCTTCATCATTGTCTCTTTTTCCTTTTGTAGCCCCTTCAGTAGCACCTTTGAACGTCACTGTGTTTCTGAATGAATCTAGCCATAAGGTGGATGTCAGATGGATCAAGCCTCCGATTAAGCGGCAGGATGGGGACCTGGTGGGATACCGGATATCTCACGTGTGGCAGAATGCAGAGACTTCCGTAAGTCTGAACTCCGAAAAAGTGCACTTGTCTCCTTAGATTTGCTCATTTATATTGTGTTAGAAGCTTTCTTTTTCAAGTTTATTTATTTTTGAGAGAGGGAATGGGGCAGAGAGAGGCAGACAGAGAATCCCAAGCAGAGTCGGATGTGGGGCTTGAACTGATGACCCGTGAGATCATGACCTGAGCCAAAATCAAGAGTTGGACACTTGACTGACTAAGCCACCCAGGTGCCCCTAGAAGCTTTTGTTTTGTCGTGAGAAGACAACAGATTTTTTTTAATTAAAAAAATTTTGTTTAACATGTATTTATTTTTAAGAGAGAGAGAAACAGAGTGCAGGCAGGGGAGGGGCAGAGAGAGAGAGGGAGACACAGAATCTGAAGCAGGCTGTAGGCTCTGAGCTGTCAGCACAGCACAGAGCCTGACACGGGGCTCAAACTCACGAACTGTGAGATCATGACCTGAGCTGAAGTCGGAAGCTTAACCGACCGAGCCACCCAGGTACCCCGACAACAAAGTATTATTATTGAATGAGGTCCCTTTCACTGGGATGTGAAGACTATAGTAAAAACTAGAGATGACTGAATAGTTAACAAAATTCCAAGGAATCTTTGGGGCTTTTCTCACTCACTCACCCGTTCGTTTATGCATTCGGTAAATAGGTGAACTCCTCTCTGTCACCACTTGATTCGTGCCTTCTGGGAACTTGGGCTCTTGTAGGAAGATAGTTGAGAACTACCCAGATAACCAGAGCAGAAGGTCCAGAAGCTATATGGCTTAGCAGTCCAACAATTCATAGCCTCTTGGAAATTCCAGAGGATGCTTTTCTGAAGATTATCAGGGAAGAACCCCAGCCTCATAGAGAATGAAAAGGGGTAACCAGACTCCAGAGGACTGGCCTAAGCCAGCAACAGGTTGCCTTAACACAGCTCCACAGGAGTAGGGGTAATGCCCGAGTGTGGATGGGTAGGCAGCTACCAGACAGGTCCCCTTCCCACTTGAGAAGATAGTTGAGGTGACACTGACTTCTTTGTGACGTAGAGCATCCTTGGAAAGGCAGATGTACTGGTTTCATCATCAGGACTGTCTCTTTACTGCCATCATGCAAAGCACACTGTTTTGTGTTGTTATATTCCTGATCGACCTAGCCCTGGGGACAGATCAGATTTTAGCATCCTTGTGGCATTTGTTGGGGGTGCCACATGACAGCAGTACAGCTTCTTGGCAGGAGAGAGGGACAGAGTCCACAGCTGCCCCTTTGACGACATCCAATCTTTGCTTCAGTCGTCGTCAGCTTCATGACATCCAACTCTTACACAACTGCTGTTTCCAAAAGGACGGGTGGGATTTATTCTTTGTCTTTTCCTGCCTCAGTTTACCTATCAGGACGCTGACTCTTGGAAGCGGTAGGTGATGGAAGTAGAGGAAAAAGAAGAGAGTTTGGAAGTGCATGAGTTTTTGTACCTCAGAGTGATGATAGGGTGTTGTTTGTACAAGGCACAACCCTGCTTAGGAGCGTTGTCCTACGATAGAAGCCTCTCGTTTCTTGGTCTTTTGTCCCAAGGCACCCGTGCAGGGTCCTTATTAACTGCGTTTCCACACCGGCTGACTCAGGGGAATCAAATGCCTGTCTTAGAGGCAAGCCCCTTTCACCATGGTGAATCGTGAACAGCACCTGAAGGTGCAATAACTGTGTTCCAGTTCAATAAGGATTTTATTTTTCTCTGGTTGGCAGAAGATTGTAATTATCAGCAGACACTTGAGAGGTCTAAACAGAAAACACCCCAGTTTGTTTAAAGAGTTCAGGTCATCCTTTCGACTTCTTCTGGCGTGGGTGAAAGCTGCCTCTCCGGAGGGGACCTGAGCTGAGGCGTGCTGAAGGGCAAGAGTGGCGAAAGCCTCATGGGTGACGCAGCTGGAGAGCCTCACGCACTAAATGCCACCAGCGCTCCGCTGCACTGTGCATTCTGGTTGCCTTTTGTTCGGCATGGTCCCCTCTGCAGTGAGAACAATACTGCCACAGTGAGAGCTGTGACCTTTCCAGTCATTACCTCCTTGGTGCTGCTGGATCATCCTAGTGAGAACCTCATTTGCGTTGTACTCGTGCTGCACTTCGTGCATCATGAGGGTCTCGTGACAACAAAAGACTTGGCGGCTTGCTTTCCTTAGGATACCATTCTCAGATGTAGCCATGCTTCAAGCTCATCGTGGGCTGCAACCAGAGGCAAATAAAAACGCTGGAGAAAAGCTGACCCAGGGAGGATCCTAAAACCCCTGCCCAAAGTGAAGTTTTCAATGACCTCCGTACCCATCACCTCTGTTTCCTGAACTCCCTTCATTTCAGAAGGGCAAGAGTTAGATACAACTTCATCTCTCAAAATTGTTCTTTCATTTCCATTTTTAGGAAACTGATACTAAAGGTATACCTTCTTTATGCAAGACAATGGAATTGGATATTTTTGAAAGCTATTCCCAGGAGTTACTCTAATAAGGGTGGGTTTTTTGTATGCGGCTTCAGAACTTTCTTGGAAGTGATCTTTGGGTGGGCTATTGTTTATACCTTTATTATCCCCGCATGTTATATCGCTTTCAGACTAAAAAACTCCTGATAGTTACTGTACACACATTTACTATATCTTGATGAAGATATCGACCTTTTTTTGTTCTGTTTTTTTTTATATCCCTTGCATTTCCTAATCCAAGCTCAAAATCCAAAAGTCAGGAGCAAGTGCAGTCTATTCTCCTTGAAGTTGGGGCCATGTCTCGCTCATCTTTGTACCGTCTGAACAGAGGACCTTGAACTTACTTTCTAGGCATTTATGGGGCTTGATGCATGGATCTGACTGACATCCATACTGGCTGGAGAGTTTCACTCTGTGATGAGACAGGCTTTTGATGAGTGTGGACTAGTGTTTCCCATCTATTCCCATTCCCAGAAGTTGTCAGTAGACCTTCCATGAGAGAGGAATTCAATGAGCAAATAAGTTTATAAAATATCACATCGTATACCCCTCTCTGGAAGATCAATAAGGTTTATTGGTAAGCTCAAGCCTCTTTGGTATTTTACAGTAAAGTCTGTTTCACTTTGACACAGAATGGCCCACATGTTCAACAGAGAGACTCATCGTTATATGTGTTATTTATACAAAACTCATTATTATAGGATTGTAGTTCTAATGCTGGTTTAATTGTATTTGGAAGGGGTAGAGATGTTAAATCAGAAGGCGGTTTCATTATGGGCAGATTATTATGGGCCTAGAGACAACAGGACATGTAGAAATAACTTCTTTAAAGACCTAGAGAAGCCACAGTACCTTCAAGGATTCCTTCCTCAGGCCTAGACCACTGCGTCCTAACAAGCTTGGATTTGGGCATGAGCGCACTGGCTCTTCCTTTCCTTATTGCTCCCTCTCACTCACTCTCAAAGGAGGGCAGGGCATCTGAGCAGGTGTCATGTTAAAGTATGAGAAATGGGCGAGGTTCTTGTGGGATAGGTCAGCCAGGGGTCTGGAACACTGCCGAAACCCAAGAATTAATCAAGGGTGATATGCACAGCTTGGAGGAGAAACCTACAATGGACGTAAATCGCATGAACTAGTCAAATAAACTTCTTGGTGTGAGGCATTAGGCAGCCTTGGTTATTTTCTCTCCTGTGCCAGGACTTGAAAGACACTACAAGGTCACTTCTGTAAGAGGACCTTGCATTTATAGGGAAAGACGATCCAAATATGGCACCTTATAGGTAGAGGAATATAGGAATAATAATAACCACCATTGATTACTTACAGTGTGCCAGACTGTGTGCTTCATGTTGTGCGTGTAGGAATTCATTTAACCCTTACAAAAACATCATGAGACATTAAAAAAAAGAGAGAGAGACAGAAAGGTATTACTTTCAATGTTTACTTGAGGAAACTGAAGCTCAGAGATGCTGAGTAACTTACCAGAGTCACAAAGCTTGGAATTGGCAGCACTGGGGTAGGAACCCAGGCCAGACTGACATCCAGAGCTGTGCTTTTCAGAGCCCACTACCCTTTCCCAGATTCCTTTGGCTTTCATGATACGGTGTCTCTCACTCAAATTCCACACTGTGGCCTCTTAGCAGAAGGAAGTAAGAACAGGACACGTTTGAAGAGTAAGATGTGAGTTTCGCATTGACAAATGCAAAATGAGTCCTGTGAATGTGAAGCCTGTTGAACAAGCCACCTTTGTTGGCGTAGCATGACAGAAGCTCTTATCTGGTGGTGCTTCCCCCGTTGACTGTTACCGTTCTTCGAGGCAATAAAATGGGCCTTATTCTTAATTACATAAATTATAGGGCTGTGAATTCTGACAGAGTTGGAGATCTTAACACCTTTCAGTGATTAGCAACAAATGCCACTGCAGTTGTGCTGACTTTAGTGCCTCACAAGAGAAAAAAAGAAACTGTGTTTCCAAAGACACGCTATTACTTTCCCTAGCAGGCAGGGTCTACGTGTATGTTATCAGATGTCATATTGTAAATCTGATTTCATTACCTGAAAACGCTCTTAGATTTTAAGTCCTCGAGGCTACGGGCCTTTGTTGGTGAAGATGAAAACTCACAGAATGAGAAATTGCAGTTCACCCGTGGCGTGTGCCCCAGAACCAGACCACCTCATGCCAGGGAAACAGCCTCACCTTCTATGCTCTGCACCTGACCGTGAGAGAGAGAATACACACATGGGTGGCTCCTACATGGGTCTGGTTTTAAATGGATTTCTTTGTCAAATTTCAAAATCAAAATGAAAATAAATATTTGGGGATATAGATATGGTCAGTCATACGTTTGCTTACGTATTTGGCATCAAAAGAATTTGGATCAATTGCATCGATTTTTAGAAACAGGGATCATCTTTATCATTTAAGGCAATTCTTAGAGAAAATGGTTATGCTCCACTGAAATAGTTATCATGTATCTTTCTAATCACTACTTCAGCATTTATTATAGCTCCACCCCTAAAATGGGAAAATTCTTTATGTATTTCCAAAACATGTTACCTGTAAGCGGTGGCTGCCATCGTTTTCGTACTTCAAGATTCGGCAAGATGACAGCAGTAACCAGGATGATTGCCATTGTTGATGCACTTAAGGAACAGGAGGTGGAAATTTCAAAGTTCCTTCTCTGGGTTTTCACAGTGACTTATTATAGGCCCTAAGCGAATAGATCTTATCAACTACTGTTATGTTTGTTTCCAAAAGGATGATTTTGTGTTAGGATTTCTCTTCTTCTAGGAATTTAATTCATTCACAATTATGCATGTCCTCTAACTTAGAGATAATTCTCACAAATGATATATTATACATATCTTTTAATTTTTTTAATGTTTTATTTATTTTTGAGAGAGAGAGAGAGAGACAGAGCATGAGTGGGCGAGGGGTAGAGAGAGAGGGAGACACAGAATCGGAAGCAGGCTCCAGGCTCTGAGCTGTCAGCACAGAGCTCATTGCGCGGGGCTTGAACTCATGAACTGCAAGATCATGACCTGAGCCGAAGTCGGACGCCCAACAGACAGCCACCCAGACGCCCCATGATATATTGTATTTGAGTCCTGGCAGATGAAAAGCGTGAAGCTAGAAGCAGGCCCAAAAGCTGTTGTCAGGCAGGACATCTTTTGTACATTCAGGAGCTGTTAGGTAGTAAATTGTGAAGCAGACATGTTATTTCTCAGTGGCCAGCCGGACTCACTGCAGGGCTCCATGACTGTGTGGGTTCGAACCATAGAGTTGCTCTGCTTGATGAGTTCCTGTCCCCCACCCAAATTAAATAGAGAATGACCAACTAACCCATAATCAAAACTGGGTTTGCCATAAATAAAATGCTCTATTTCTAAAAAAGATATTGCGTGAATACCCCCCAAATTGTTAATTATTATTTTGTTTACTTAATTAATAAAAAAAAAATCTGTGACAAATCTCCTTAGCATACAGTCCAGTGGGGTGGAAAAACCAGAACATTTTAAAGCCATATTTTCCCCTTTTATCCCTTGTCTAAGATTATTTCTGAGACCTGATGGTCACTGCTTGTTTACATTTAGGAAGTCTGTGGGTGGCTGACCCAGGTTCCCCCTTGGTCACCAATGACTGGCCTGCCCTCTCTGTAAGGGCTGAGCTGGCCCCACCCTGCCCCACTGTTAGAAGGAAGCAGCATGATACCAAGTGACCAGGAATAAAGTTACCAACCCAAACCAGGCGCCTGCTCGTCAGTGATCTGTGATATCTGTGCACCACCTGCGTGGTGTGACATTTCTCTTTCTGTCTGTGAAATCAGGTCTCCAAACTGCAGAGATTAAAGACGTGTTTCTGGGGTGCCTGGAGAGCCCAGTCATTTCAGCTTCCGACTCTTGATTTCAGCTCAGATCATGATCTCACGGTTGTGGGGCCGAGCCCCGCATTGGGCTCTGTGCTGACAGTGCAGAGCCTGCTTGGGATTCTCTCTCTCCTTCTCTCTCTCTCTCTCTCTCTCTCTCTGCTCTTCCCCCTCCCTCCCTCTCAAGATAAATAGTCCGAAGGCTGAAATGAGGTCCTAAAACAGTCTTTTTAAAAAAATAATTATTTATTTTGAGAGGGAGGTTTGGAAACAAAGGGAAAAGTGTTATATAAACACTGAGTTCTGGGGTGTTTTGTTTTGTTTTGTTTTGTTTTGTTTTCAAAAATCACTTACTCCTGGGGCACCTGGGTGGCTCAGTTATTTAAACATCCGACTTCAGCTCAGGTCATGTTCTCGAGGTCCATGAGTTCGAGCCCCGCGTCGGGCTCCGTACTGACAGCTTGGATTCTGGAGCCTGCTTCAGATTCTGCGTGTGTGTGTGTGTGTGTGTGTGTGTGTGTGTGTGTGTCTCTGTCTGTCTGTCTGTCTCTCTCTCTGCCCCTCCTCCACTCACACTCTGTCTCTCAAAAATGAATAAATGTTAAAAAAAATTTTTTTTAAATCACTTTCTCCTGTGTTTTAATGGCGCATGGTGCATGGCAGTGGTTATAAAACAAAATAAGTAAAAGTAAAACCAGATTTTTGGAAATTGAGAAAATTGTGCATGTGTCACACTAGAGGGGGAAAAAAAAAACATGCCAGTGCCCTCCTCAAGGTAGATTTTAGTCCAAATTCTTATAATTTTAAAGAACAGGAGCCCATGCATGCTGGTTCAAGGGAAGTTGGCAGGTGGTCAATGTCAAGGTATAGTTTGGCTCTTGGGCATTGTACTGTGGGGGTTCTGAGGGCAGGGGTCTCCCAGAGCCAGGCTTGCTCTTGCCCTCTGGCTGCCTCTGCTACATGCTCCCTCTCTTCCAGAGACATCTTCACTGACCATTCTGAGTGCCATGCCTTCACAGACTCACTTGGGCAAGGCCCTAAGGCCAGAGGTTGCAGCCAGCCCGTTCAACATCCCTGCCCATCCTTGGGTTCCGTTAGCTGTGCGCTGAGTAAGGAAGGGATGCGGTAGAGACACAGCCTGTGCCCCCTGGGAGGTGGGTGGGATGACTTCCCTCAGAAGGAATTGTGGGCGAGCAGGCGACGCGCCCCTGGCAGCTCACTGTTTCATCCCCTTTCCCTCCTTCTCTGTTCCCAGAAAGAGCTGTCTGAAGAAGTTGGCCAGAACGGCAGCCATGCTCAGATTTCTGTTCAAGTCCACAACGCCACATGTACGGTGAGGATTGCCGCCATCACAAAAGGGGGAGTCGGGCCGTTCAGCGACCCAGTGAAAATGTTCATCCCTGCGCACGGTGAGAGTCGGGTTCCTTATCGTCTGATAGAATGTGCCAGTCCAGGCAATGCAGAGTGCCAGAGAGTAACCTGTGGGATGGGTATCTGGTTTAAGAATGAAAGACAAAGACCAGAAGGAATTTTTGCTCTGAGAAAGGTAGTTGATATGTTAACACACATCACAGAGCACTGATACCTGTGAGTCCTCCCACTGCCATTACTATTGGTGGTACTGAGTTACTGGAAAGATCAGTCCTTCCAGAATACCAAATTTGACTTGACTTAATTTAGTATAAATGACGTATACGTGACTGAATGTTGGAGAGCTGTAGTATGGCTAGTCTTTAGGTCTGTGTAATGGGCACTGTTTGTTTATGTGCTAGTGTTTGTTTTGTGTGTTTTAAGCAGTAAAGCTTACCATGTTATTACTCACTCAAGCCTTGGTGCCGTGCTTCGTGATTGATCGGTACAAAACATAAAGTGTTTCCTATAAAAGCTCTCCTTATACAGCATTGGGCTCACTGAGCTAAATGCTCAGCCCTGCATGCTGTCTTCTTTATGTTGTTGGAGTATCCTTTGGCAAGGAGCCACTGTGGTGTCCCATGTGGCCCTAAATGCTGTCCATGCTTCCATAGACCAGTGGAGCCTTTGTTCTGACTCTCACTGCCCTGGGTTGTTTGATATTAAACTGCTGTCGTAGACTGCATGCACAGGCATCTGTATCAGTACGATTTTTGCATTTACAAGGTCTTGCCAGATATGGTCTTTGTATCCATAGCAAATAGGACTTGTAAGTAGACCATCGAGTTCCTGTCTGTCTGTTCCAGTGACCCCCAAACATGCTGAACTGGAGCCATATTACAGTTCCTGTAGCCCTTGGCTCTGTATCTGGGGAACGTTAGTAACTGGTGATGGCAAGCAAGACATGTCTACCTGGTTGAAATTCTGAGACCATGAGATTCTGATGCTAAGGGCACAGGTTAAAAAAACATCAGAGTTTGGGAAGACAGAGCTTTCATCTTTATATAAACTCTCCACCATTTTAAAAGGCTGTGCTATGCTGGTAGTCCTTGCTTTTTTGCACAATCCCAACATGCATACTTTTCAGCTGCCACAGTTTGGTTACATAACACTAGTTCCCCAATGACATGGTCCGAATTTGAGTTACCGTCATGTGTTACTGTGAGTAATTGCATGAAGTATAAACTTTGCCGCCAGTGGTCCGGTCCACAAACCACTACCTAAATAACAGATGCTCATCGATGCCCATGACGGGTCTTGTTGCTTGTTTCAAAGTTCTCGGTAGTTGGACACGCATTTCCATTATTCAGATCACATGCGTCTAGTAAGACCCATAGCTGCGTTGCCTCCTTATCTCCCAGGGACACACCCACATGACACTTCCTAAAAATAAGTAATTGAGGGGCATCTGGGTGGCTCAGTCGGTTGAGCATCCACCTCTCGATCTCAGCTCAGGTCTTGATCTCAGGGTGGTGAGTTCAAGCCCTGTGTTGGGCTCTGCGCTGGGCGTGAAGCCTACATAAAAAATAAATCAATAAATAAAAATAAGTAATTGAAAGAGGGAGTTGGTGAACAAAGGCGAAGTGCAGAAAAGAAAGGAAGAGTGATAGTGTTGGAAGAGAAATTTGAATTGAATGTGGAGTTACGGAAGAAACAGCTGATATGGGAAGGCAGATATTGCCGCCATTGGGTATGCGTATGTCCCGCTATGCAGCCACGGAACAACGGTGAATGAATGAATGAATGAATGAATGAATGAATGAATTCACATAAAGGAACTCTCAGAGATAGCTCGCAACGTGGAAAGCACAGGGGCTAAAATGTTGGGGATGAATCCAGACCCAGAGAGGAGGAGGAAAATTCTCCACAGCATAGAAAATATATTCTCTCCATATCATGTTATGTGACCAGAAGACAGTACCATTCAAACTCCTCTTGAGACGTTTTTTACAAAGAAATACAATCTTTTCTTTCTCAATATTCCTCAATGTTTTTGAATTACAGTGTACCAGATAAACACTAGTTTTACCTTTTTTTTTAATTCCTTATATATTCATAACTGATATGAAAAGCATCACCCATTGATTGTTAAGATCACTTTGCGTGGTCTCAGCTTGCACCATCAGAGTGAGGACCGCCTGCGTATGTAGATCACAGAATATAAAAGGATTAAGTTCTAGAGCTTTTGACTGTCTTCTTCCCTATTACAAGCTAATGTTTCTTACGTGTTTCGGATCCCAAAGGGATGTTTTCAATTGGGTCTGTTGGTATTTTACTAGGTTGGGTAGATTTTGCCCCCTCGTCAACCCCGGCACCTGGCAACACAGATCCTGTGCTCATCATCCTTGGTTGCTTTTGTGGAGTTGTTTTGATTGGGTCAATTTTATATATTTCTCTGGTCATCAGAAAAAGAGTCCAGGAGACGAAGTTTGGGTAAGTTTCCCAGTTTAAACTGTTCTGCCCCGTGTTACCCTGTGCTTCTTATGCCAAGTAATAATGCCTCTCGTGCTGGCCCAGCTCCTCACATTGTACCTGGCTGGGTGCCCCGTCTTATGCACATCCTGAGGACAGGCAGTTTCCTTAGTTAGGCCAATGCTACAGAGGCAGCCAGCAGTGAAAGCCAGCCTTGAAAGGGCTCATTTACAGAGAAGAGCATCCATAGGCCTTCAGTACTCAAACTTCGTTGCTGTAAAATGAGGATTTTTGTTAGAACTCTTAAAAATAATCCTAACTGTTAAAAAAAAAAAAAAATGAGGGGCGCCTCAGTCAGTTAAGTGACTGACTCTTGATTTTGGCTCAAGTCACGATCTCATGGTTCCTGAGTTCGAGTCCTGCATCAGGCTCTGCGCTGACAGCATGGAGCCTGCTTGGGATTCTCTGTCTCCCTCTCTTTCTGCCCCTACCCTGTGTGCTGTCTCTCTTTCTCTCTCCCTCTCTCCCTCCCTCTCTCTCTCTCTCTCTCTCAAAAATAAATAAACACTAAAAAAATGAAACGTATGTATAGATAAAAATACTAGAAGGAAATTCACCAAAGCATTAGCAATTCTGAACAGTATAAGTGTGGATGATTCTGTGTTTTGTTTTGTTTTTTTTACTGTATTTTATACATTTTTTCTAATAGAGAAAAGCTTTGTATTTTCACATTCAAGTGTAAAAGAAGATCTTGTTCTAATTTTTCTATACATCTGACTTTTATAACCAAACAGTAGTTAAATATCAACAAAAATGGGAAGGCGTGTTAAGGCAACCTATGATAAGAAAGCTATGTGTAACTTTGTTTCTGGAACTCAGTTTTCTACTCCAGTGACTCTGCAGCGCGTTTGGGTTTCTGTGAAACCCAGTTGATCACTCATGGGGTAGAGGAAGTACTTTGTAAGATGCGGGTTGTTGACAGCCTGGAATAGGACAGAGTAAAGGAGGGTGAATGACTGTGTTTTGGCAGGAGCTGAGCAACCTTTATTCATTGCTGAGTCTTAGGAATGCTACTGGAACGTTCCACTCCACTCCAAAACTTTTCACTGTCATGGAGAAGAAGCATGAGAGCAGAGGCTATCCTGCCCATTTTTCGTGTCCATCCTAGTCCTAAGGGTCGGGTACCTACAGTACTTATTAACTCTATCCTTATAATTATTATATCTCAGTATGTAAATTCTAAGAATGCCTATTTTGAAGAAATGACAAAATCTGACCCAAATCCTGAACATATACTTGACCAAAATGCATCCCAGAGTCTAGATGTGGTTTGTAGGCTCTGCAGAAGTTGTAAGAGTAGCACAATAATATGTATTGAGAGCCTTCTAGGTGATAGCCTGGGGTACAACGCTGAACAAAAGCAGGTACTACTTGCCCTCAGGGGTGCTCACAGTTCATGGAGAATCAAGCAATAATCACACAAGTGATTACACATAAGTATAAAATGGCAACTGTGTGCGGCGCCTGGGTGGCTCAGTCGGTTAAGCGGCCGACTTCAGCTCAGGTCACGATCTCGCAGTCCCTGAGTTCAAGCCCCGCCTCAGGCTCTGGGCTGATGGCTCAGAGCCTGGAGCCTGCTTCCGATTCTGTGTCTCCCTCTCTCTCTGCCCCTCCGCCGTTCATGCTCTGTCTCTCTCTGTCTCAAAAATAAATAAAAACGTTGAAAAAAAATTTTAAGTAAAATTAAAAAATAAATAAAATGGCAACTGTGTAAATCCTATATAAAGGGACATGTAAGAGTGTATAACAGGAGAATTTGACTGCATTAGGAAAGTCGGGAAAGGCCTCCCTGCAGAGGTGATACCTGAGCTAAAATCTGAAGAAAGAGCAGGTATTAATTAGGCGAAAGACAAAAGGAAGAGCATTACAGCCAGAAGGCACAGTACATGCAAAGGCCCTGTGGCGGTAGGGAGCCTGGCATACAGAGGGGAAGGCACTGGACTGGAAGATGTGACACCTGGGTTCTAGCATTAATTTTGTCACTTGGATGTGACACAGTTATTTTTCTCCCTTTCCTTTTTGGAAACAGGCCAACAAGCAGAGCCCACACAGGTGAGGAGTTATGCTGCCTACACCGTTCGGGGCAGAGTGTCTACATAAAATATTTGGAATTCTTCTGCATAGATTTGTCTCTTCACCTCATTTAATTATTCAGTCATACGTATCAGTATGGACTCATGGACATTCACTTTATACTTTGGATTAGAATCCAGTACTACTTTATTTGCTTGCCCAGGTTGTTACAGCTTTGGCCATTGGGAGCTTCTCAGTTGTTTTGTGTTGTCTCTCTCTTTGTTTTTTTAAATGTTGATTTTTGAGACGGAAAGGCAGAGAGAGAGAGGGAGAGAGAGAATCTCAAGCAGGCTCCATGTGAGGCTTGAACTCACGAATCATGAGCTCATGCCCTAAGCGGAGACCGAGAGTCAGATGCTCAACCAGCTGAGCCACCCAGGAGCCCCATGTGTTCTGTTCTCAGTGGTATATTGCCAAGTAAGCCTAAAACAGAGCTAACGAAAGAAGTCCATTTCTTCCAGTGGGAGGGGTCTTTGCAGTCAAAGAGGCCTTTCAACAAGCAACAGCTTGGTTAATCCTTGTGGAATCAGCATCTGCCCCAGCAGCCCTTTCCTAATAGTGGGAGATGTCTTTATTTTTTATTCGCCCAGGAATGCCTTCACAGAGGAGGATTCGGAGTTAGTCGTCAATTATATAGCAAAGAAGTCCTTCTGTCGGCGAGCCGTTGAACTCACCTGTAAGTTAATTTTCATCTTCCCTGAAGTAGTTAGAGCAAAGAAAGAACAGCAGATTAATTGATAGATTTCTAACAAAAGGCAAAGGAGTCAAAGGAGTTATTTTTAACATGCAAAATGTCTTCAGAAACCAGCAAGCAGATAGATAGTGAGACATTGCCAAGTGCTTTCCTGCTGGCTGGTTTACTGGAAGTCTGGAAGTGGACCTGAGGTAAAGCGGCCTGTGTTAAAGACTCCTAACACCAAGAAATGCGGAAGGAAGAAGGAACTCACCACAGTGATAGGAGAAGATGTGGTTAGAGGTCAGGGATTTAAAGAAAAACAGCAAAGCAATTGACATAATCTCTGAGCTTATTTCCTGATTTTTTGTGGCAACGGGCTCAGAGAACAATTTGCCAACATACTTTACAACAATTATGGTTTGAGTTTTGCTGATTCGGAGTGGAGCCTTCCAGTTTGAAGAGCGAGAATACACAGATGGCTGTGTTCTTGAAGAATTCAGAAACCATGTACAAAGTACGTGCAAATATCAAGTCCGAGCTTCAGGATGTTTGCCGAAACAAGAGCACCAAAACAGATATAAGAATGATAGAATGCAGGGTGCCAAGAAACAAAAACTCACTCAAGGTACAATGTTACTGATTTCTTTAGGTTTCTGATCTACAAGTTTTGACCTTTAGAGATCCGTTCTTGCATTAAAAAAAATTCTCCATTTAGACCCGTTCTTTCCTTTATTAGAGGACCAGCTGGGTAAAAACAAAATTTTTTTTCTTTAAGAGCTAATGTATCTTTTCTAATTATCCACATTTTTTTTTCTTTCAAAGGCTTGCTCATCATAACTATGGCACAAACTGCATCATTTGCCAAAATGTTACTGAATTGGTTAATTCCTCTTATTGATAATGCTTATGGTCAATGCTGCATGCTGACACCTTGTTATAGAAGATCGTCTCCACTTGCCCCCACGTACTCAATTTAGCACGTTCCATGTCATATTAATGAGGTTCCAGATGCCATAGGCAGAATAGGAGGGAGCCTGTTCTCTTAGTGTTTCCTGCGGTTTCTGCACTTCCTTCCCTGGCCTAGGACAGGGGAGGGAACCCAATAGCTGTTTGGTATTCTATAGTTAGCCATAAAATAGCACGTACTCCACTAGAAAGCAAGAAAGTACCTAGCGACTCTCTTCCTTACTCCTTTAAATCAAGGGCAACCCCCACCCGCCACGTGAATCTGCTGGCTGCTGCACCATGGGAAGAGAAATATGGTTCTGATTTTTATAAGCCTTCAGAATTAATCTTGCCCTGAAGGATTCATTTTACTCACGTAAATCATAGTAGCATCACCGTGTGATGTTTTATTTACCGACATTGTGCGGGAAGAGCCATGGGTACAAAAGGAAGAAAATGTTTAACTCTTTGATAGGACCATCTGTATCATTTCAATTCTGTCCCAACGAAAGGGAGCAGACTGACAACCCTTACACGTACTTCGTCACTCCCTTACAGTGCGCAGCTTGGGAGTCAGCGAGGAACTGCAGAATAAACTAGAAGATGTCGTGATTGACAGGAATCTATTAATTCTTGGGAAAATCCTGGGTGAAGGTAAGCAGTTCATTTCTTTTAAAATGTGAGGTTAGCATAACAGACTCTTAGATACAGAGAACAAACTGAGGGTTGATGGGGGTGGGGGAGAGGGGAGAGTGGGTGATGAGTGCTGAGGAGGGCACTTACTGGGATGAGCATTGGGTGTTGGATGGAAGCCCGTGTGACAATAAATTATGTTAAAAAATAAATAAAATGTGAGGTTAGAAAGGAAGCAGTTTACAGTAATGTTTTAAATGTGTATTTATTGGGGCACCTGGGTGGCTCAGTCCGTTGGGCATCCGACTTCGGCTCAGGTCATGATCTCGCGGTCCGTGAGTTCGAGCCCCGCGTCGGGCTCTGTGCTGACAGCTCAGAGCCTGGAGCCTGTTTCAGATTCTGTGTCTCCCTCTCTCTGACCCTCCCCCATTCATGCTCTGTCTCTCTGTCTCAAAAATGAATAAACGTTAAAAAAAATTTTTTTAATGTGTATTTATTATGTAAAATACCATTTTGTGACTTCAAGTTACAATACAAGTAGTTCTGTTTTATAATTTATTACAATGAAAAAGTAAATGGTGGTTTTTGCCACTCAGATTTCACATATGGAAAGGGCCTCTATGGTGTCTTACACGTACCATTATCCCTTGAAAAATATTAATTCCCTTCCTTCATTTGAAAAGCAATTATTTGTTCGGTTTCCTATATGCTTTAAATACCCCTGGTTCTTAGGTTTACTGTTTGGGGCACCTTCCTAATTAGTTCCATAAGAACAAAAGTGAAAACGCATATAGATTTTGTCAAATTGATGTTAGGATGAATGATAATGGTATGAAGAATTTCTACTTTATACATTTCAGTAACATTTCCCGTGTTGTTCTGTAAGTTTCTTGGATCAGTTCTAATGCTTAATAAAATGATGAGCTGAGCTGAGCCTGAGCCAACCAAGCTTGTGACAAACAGGAGGCTAGTGCATGGCCTGCGTCCCTGGTTTGTGAGCGTGGGTGGCCCCGGCAGGCTCTGCCCGGCTGCCGCGTGTGGGTCACTCTCAGGCCACCTAAAAACAGCAGCCAGGGAACTGTAGCATTTTTATGGTCAGGAGAGATTTTGCAAACTCTATGGAGATGTTATTCTTCTTTACAGGAGAGTTTGGGTCTGTGATGGAAGGAAATCTTAAGCAGCAAGATGGGACCTCTCAGAAAGTGGCAGTGAAGACCATGAAATGTGAGTTATCACGCATTAAACCCATCCCCCTGGGGCTGGGTAGTTGCTTCAGTAATCTGGTGCTCTGTAAGGCCAGTGATGGAGTTCATGTGTCGTGATCTCAGTCACTGATGGGTCAGAAGACCATCCAGAACACTGTGTGGTTACAGACAGAAAGTGAATGTAATGAGGTCCTTATAATTGCATTATACATTCCTTACCCTCAAGGTAGTTACATTTGTAATTTTTACCATACCTCCCTCTCTGTCTCTTTCTGTCTCTCTCAAACTGTCTCTCCCTCTCCCCTCTCTCTCACCTAGTAGAGTGAATGTCTCCAAAGTAAAATATGAATTCCCAAGACAGAGCTGATCTGGCGGCAGCCTCTGACCCCAGGAGTTGGTCTGGCTGATCTGACCAGCTTGGTGGGGTCACTTCCTCACTTGAGGATGCTTGCATATTCCTCAGGAAGTTGCGGGCTGCCTGGAAGGTACATTTCCCAGAGAGAGGAGACATATTCGTTGGTCAAAGGCATATGAAGAGCGGTGAGCCGTGATCACAGGCTGGAACTTCCAAGCAAGCTGAGAAGAGAGTTTGCAGTTGGGTCAGAAAGGGCCTCATAAGTCATCACAAGGAAACTGCTTTTATCCCACAAGTTGCAGAGCCACTAGTAAGAGTCTTTAGCAAATGAGGAACAAAAGCAGATTTCATTCTAGAAAGTTCACTCTGGTGGCAGTGTGGAGGAGAATGAATTACAACGTTGACAAAAGTAAAGACAGGTGCTGACTAGGGCACTCCTGAATCCGTGCAAATGACTGTCTAGATAAGGAAACTAGGCTCAGAGACATGGTGACTTGTTGAAGTCAGATAGCTTAAAAGGGGGAAGATTGTGCTGGATGTTTTCTATCACCAAGCACTGACCAGGCTGCAGTGGCAGAGCATGATAGCATGTGCCCTCCTGCCCTTCTCCAGGAAGTGCATTTCCAGGGCCTGGGGACACAGGACTGTGGTTTAAGTTTTATTCTTCACGTGTCAGCTGGGCACCCATAAAATAGACCGTGATTGTCTGGCATTTTATCTACAGTTGTTTTCATGATTCATATGGAGAGAGATGATTTGATGCTTCGTTTGTTAATGTTTTCAACATTGCTTTCTCATTTACCCTTGTATATATTCAATATTGTTTTTGATCAAGGAGTAAAATTGGTTTCTTCCTAAAATTTAAATTCACTTTTACTGGGAATTAAAACATAAGTTAGCTTATAAGCATGTATTGAGACTTTTTAACCAGAACCGGAGACTGAAGTTTTAAGTCAGTGATGAAAAGGAACCCTAATAACCTACAAGTCACATGGGCTGTTGTTTTCTGCTTTCTGAAGCTTTTTATGTCTCTAATAATGACCAATACTTATGTAATACTGTGTGCCAAAGACACTGCAGTCACTCTTGAATTTCATAAGGAAGACAGGAAGAGGAAATCAGTGCAACTCGGAAGCAGGTTCAAGGATTATCCCCTGGGGGTGCCTGCATGGGTCAGTGGCATCCGACTCTGGGTTTCGGCTCAGGTCACGATCTCATGGTTCATGGGTTCCAGCCCTGTGTCGGGCTCAGTGCTGACAGCATGGAGCCTGCTTGAGATTCTCTCTTTTCTCTCTCTCTGCACCTCCCTTACTCGTTCGCTCTCTCGTTCTCAAAATAAATAAATAAACATTAAAAAAAAAAAGGTATCATCCCCTGGAAACCAAGACAGCCTGAAGTTAGTATTCAGTGGAGCTAAACCCAGTACATAGTCAAATCTGGGTGCCAGCCACATTCAGGACCATTCCTGCCTCTTGCATTATTTTATTTGAACCTCACAATGGTCCCTGTGAAGGCTCCTTTCCATTGTCCACATTTACTATGTGGAAGGTTTACGGGACCTTGTGAAAGGAGCTAGGCCTGGGCTCTCTTCTCTCTGGCCTTGGCTATGCTCTTCTTTGACTTCATTAGAATAACTTTCAGGGCAGCCGGGTGGCTCAGTCAGTTAAGAATCCAATTCCGGCTCAGGTTATGCTCTCACGATTCCTGAGTTTGAGCCCTGCTTCGGGCTCTGTGCTGACAGCTCGGAGCCTGGAACCTGCTTTGATTCTGTGTCTCTCTCTGTCTCTCTCTGACACTCCCCTGCTCGCACTCTATCTCTCTCTCTCTCAAAAATAAAAAAACATTAAAAAGAGAGAATAACTTCCATATGAATTACATCTGTGCTAATTTTCAAAAATCGAAAGGCTAGTCTCTGGCCTCTGCATCCCAGGCTCATCTGTCTTTGCCTCCGATCTTGCCCCCTTGGGGGAGGAGTTTGAAAGCAGATCCTACCCTTTCAAAGTTCTACCCGCCTCGTTGTCTGAGCAAAGGTATTAAGTGAGAGCAAAGGTGGCAGACATTTTGCAGATCTATATATTTTTTTCTTAAATTTGCTTTAATAGGAAAATTAATGTATACAAAGCCCAGAGAATGTACAGACATTATGCTAGATGGCTCTCATCTGGGATTTCAGTCAAAACTTATACCCTATTAAAGCAAATTCCCTAAGGCATGCCTGGCTTTGATTTTAATTGTTTTTAATTGTGGCAAAATACAACATAAAATGTTTTTTTTTAATGTTTATTTATTTTTGAGAGAGAGAGAGAGAGTGCACAAGTGGACGAGTGGGGGAGGGGCAGAGAGAGGGAGACAGATGATCCAAAGCAAGCTCTGCACTGACAGCTCAGAGCCCGATGTGGGGCTCGACTCATGAAGTTCTAGATCATGACCTGAGCCGAAGTTGGATGCTGAACCAACTGAGCCACCCAGGTGCCCCCCATCCTAACCATTTTTAAGAGTACAGCTCAGTGGCATTAAGCACATTCACATTGTTGTGCAACCATCCCCACCATCCATCTCCAGAACTGTTTTCATCTTGCAAAACAGAAACTCCCTACACATTAAACAACTTCCCATCTCCCCTGCCCCTCCTTGCCCCTGGCTACCACCATCCTTTCTGTCTCTAAGTTTGACTACCCTGAGTACCTCGTGAGAGTGGGATCACACTGTCCTTATCCTCCTGTGACTGGCTCCTTTCACTTAGCATAATATAGAATTCTAGATGTCTCTCACAAGTTGGTTTAATCCCAAAATGGTACCATGTGAAAGTTAGGAAAGTATATCCAGTTCACAAGGCATGATTGAGCAACCAGTCTTGCACGAGAGAGACAGAGATGTGAGTTCTTTCTCTTTTTTTCAGTTAAAAATCATTGCAACAGATGATGCATTTGACTTTCATTTTTTAAACTAGTATACTTTCATTTTTAGAGCAGTTGTAGGTTTATAGAAAAATTGGGCAGAAAATACAGAGAATTCCCAGATGACTCCCTCTCCCTTCCCAGTCTCCCATGTCCATTACATCTTGCATCAGTGCATTTTTTTTTTTTTTACAACTGATGTACCCATATAAGACGTTATTACCTGAAGCCCAGGGGTTACATTAGCATTCACCTGCTCTTGAACATTCCGTGGGTTCTGACAAATACAGTGTCATATGTGCACCATCACAGTATCATATGGAAGTCCCCCTGCCCTAAAATTTCCTGCGTGCAACCCCTTCATCCCTCCCCACCCACCCGTCCCTGATAACCACTCATCTGTTTATGATTGCTGTGGTTTGCCTTTTCCTGATTTTACTTTTAGGGGACAAAATTGCTATCACCTCCTTCCCCTTCACTGAGTAAATCATCAGTGCCCCACGTTTTTCTGTCTTCTCTTTTAGTGGACAACTTTTCTCAGCGAGAGATTGAGGAGTTTCTCAGCGAGGCAGCATGCATGAAAGACTTCAACCACCCAAACGTCATCCGACTGCTAGGTACCTCAGAGAAATGCGGGATTGGGGGGCCAGTGGGGCTTGGCTAATCCACTCCACACCACAGGAGAAATCTCTGGGGCAGATACGTTTATCATCTTGTATAACTCCACAGTAATTTATAACATCATGTTTTTCACCCCAAAGACACCTTACAGTTATACTTTCTGAGGCTGATGGTAAAAATGGGCCTGCATTTCCTAGACACCCCAAGGGCTCGGGAACATTTAGTGTCCACAGAGTTCTAGTTGACTGTAGATTAAAATGGGGCCCCCCAGTTACTCAAAGGCAAGACCAAAGCTTATGTTAAATTATAATGTTAGTGACTTAAGGTTATCCGTGAATCAAATACCAGTGGGATAAAGCGGTCAAAGTGGACACATTCCATAGATCATCTTTGAGAAACAATTTATTAACATTTTCAAGTACCGATTTCCTAGAATCTGTGCTGACCATTTTATGGGTCATGATTTAATAGAATTTGGTTTTGTGGCCCTGTCGCTGTCATATCAAGTGGTTGCTGTGTAAGTGCTGCTGTTCCAAGACAGAAGAACGACCTAGAAACAATTGTATATTCTGCCTTTTTTGTGTGTCCCGTGATTTGATAAGTGCTCAATAGTTGGGGGAACTTTCAAAGTTTTAGTATGATCAAAGCTACAGAGAGGTGTGAAAAATAATGCTTGGATACAACATCATTTTGAAGAAACTACTGTTACTCCTTTGCAGCTAGTGAACAATCGCCACTTTACAATTGCACTGTGATGTACAGGAGCTTTGCAAGCCTGATTTCAGGTGACGGGCCCTGGTTCTAGCTTTTCATGATAAATGGTGTTTCCTGTGTTAACCATGAAAATTTAGAGACATGATTGGCTGTCAAAATTCTTTTATTTTTTTTTTTTTATTTATTTTTGAGAGAGAGAGAGAGAGAGAGACAGAGTGTGAGCAGGAGAGGGGCAGAGAGATTTGGAAACACAGAATCTGAAACAGGCTCCAGGCTCTGAGCTGTCAGCACAGAGCCCGACGCAGGGTTATAACTTGTGAACTGAGAGATCATGACCTGAGCCGAAGTTGGCCGCTAAACTGAGCCACCCAGGCGCCCCTCGAAATTCTTTTAATAGTTTTAAGCATTTGATTGCACTGGGCTTATTCACCTGATAAGGTTTTTAACTATTACATGAAACTAGTTTGCCCTTGAATTCTACTGCAGTTACAACCCCTCACTTAGGCTCAGTATAACAAAAACTCAGTGGTTTTCTAGATGGCTACACTTGTTACAGATTAATTTTTTGAGAGCTCTCATGCAGGGTGGCACTAATCTAGGGCACCTGGGTGGCTCAGTTGGTTGCGCGTCTGACTTGTGACTTCGGCTCAGGTCATGATCTCATGGTTTTTGAGTTCGAGCCCTGCATCAGGCTCTGTGCTGAGTCTGGAGCCTGCTTTGGATTGTGTCTCCCTCTCCCTCTGCCCCTTCTCTCTCTTTCTCTCCCTTTCTCCCAAAAATAAATAAACATTTTTTTAAATTAAAAAATAAAAAAAAATTGGCATTAATCTGAAAGGAAAAAAATACCGAGACGTGGGCCTAGGGTGTATTCCATATTCTACTATGTAGTGAGTGTGTGAGTTATGGGTGTTTTTTTTTCCTTCTTTAATCATTACCTTGAGAGCACATGGTTTCAATTTGGCCAGTGCGCCTGCAATGCTTTTCTGGTTACTGGTAACAAGGGCTCTTTGTAACCTTCTCTGGTTTTAATTTCAGGTGTATGTATAGAAATGAGCTCTCAAGGCATCCCAAAGCCCATGGTAATTTTACCCTTCATGAAGTACGGGGATCTGCATACTTACTTACTCTATTCACGACTGGAGACCAGACCCAAGGTAATTTACCCAGTCGTGTTGCCTCTCACAGTCCTCCAGGCTTCTGTGACAGGGCCTGGGGAACCTCAGCATGTAACCTTGAAAATAAAGGAGGGAGGGGGAATACATGGCCTTTGTTCAACGCTCACTGTGCATCCTGGATGCTGAAGTGTGGGATCTGTCCTCACAGCAGACCTGCTCAGAAGTCTTATTATTCCCATTTTATGGGAGGAAGAAGTCTGGCTTGGCACATAGTCTCCTGGCCCAAGCCTCATCACAATGGAGCCAAGTGGGTCCCCCATGCTGACAGAGTGGCCTCTTTCTCTTAAAGTCTCCTCTTTCTGACTTGTTCACTCTGAAATCACTGGAGGCAGGATCTGTTTCATTCCCAGAGGCAAGTTGCACTGAGCTGCTTTTCTGGACACTGAGCATGAATGTCCGCCATCCACCTTTCCATTTATCAAGGGCCCCTCCATCCTCAGGATTTGGAAAGCGTGTTGTGAATTGGTGGGCCAGCATACTTTCCTTCAATGGTGCCTGTAAGAAGGGCAGTGACCCCACAGGGCAAACCCTCTCCTGAATCCCACAGCACAGGGAAACCAGACAGAAACAGGAGCTTAGACGGAAGCACCATACCCACCGGCATGCAGCCACTGGTCCTACCCAGGTGATTGACCAGGGGCCACAAGAATGCTGAGTATGGGGTGTCATGGGGAAAGTTCTGGGGGCACCTGGGTGGCTCAGTTGGTTAAGCATCTCACTCTTGGTTTTGGCTCAAGTCATGATCTCTTGGTTCAGGGGTTCAAGCCTGCATCAGGCTCTACACTGCACTCTCTCTCTCTCTCTCTCTGCCCCTCCCTTGCTCTCTTTCTCTCTCTCTCCCTGCAAATAAACATTTTTTTTTTAATGGGCAAGTCCTTATCCCAAGAGACAGGCAAATCTGCAGGCATTACCATTTGTTAAATTTGGCAAGGCACTTGAAAAACAAAAACAAAAACTTGAGACCCAATTTAGGGTAAACATATTCTGGAACCTTCTTTCCTATCTCCTGCCGACACTGTGTGTTATGGATATAACACTGTGTGTTATGGATATGGAAGGTTATTTTTTCTTTTCTTTTTCTTTTTCTTGTTTTGTTCCTCCCAGGAAGATGTAAGTGGCCGAAGCAGGAGAGTGAGCCCCTTTCTTTTTTCACTTCTCCTTGGTCTCATGCTCAGATTTTTGTTCTCTTCCTCATGACTTCTTTTAAGTCTTCCACCCACCCAGATACTAACCAGAGTTAGGAAATTGTAGCCACATCTCAGAGCTATTATAAAATCACTGAGGTTCCTCCAAAGAAGTGAAGGGCCTAATCGAAAGTAAGGGACTCGGCATGGCTGAGCGTTTTCCTTCCCTTTTCCACCCAAAAGAAAGACAATATTATAAGAAGCCTAGAAAAGAAGGGAAAAAATACCTACAATTCCCAACATCTTAGCACATTTCATTGGCAGCTTCAGACATTCCCATCACAACTGCTTATTCTGTGCCTACGTGTTTCACAGGCTGGTGCTCACTATCTGTGCACCTATCCACACGCCATCAAAGGTGCTAACATTTCTCAAGCATAAGTAGAGGCCAGCCTATATTTTGCATATATTAATGCAGTAATAGCGTAACAACTATAGGAAGTAGTTACTAATAGAATCTCCGGTGAGGAAACGGAGGCACAGATCAGACAATGGTGGAGGCTGGACTGGCCCCCAGGCTGCAGACCCCCTGTCTTCAGCTCTTCTCTGATAGCGCCATCTCCTGTGCACCCTTCCCAGCAGGGCAGCAGCCTCCAGACTGTTGCCTGTGAATGGCTGCATAGCATCCTCTTGAATGGATCTTGTTCCACATTGATGGGCAGTTTCACTCATATTTAATTTTCTGGTATGTGGGATGATTTTTCTAATAATTTTTGGAGGGATGGGATTATCATGTTGCATAAGAGTGAATTCTATAGTTTAAAATAAAAAAAGGGGGGTGCCTGAGTGGCTCGGTTGGTTGGGCATCCAATTCTTGATTTTGGCTCAGATCATGATCTCAGGGTCATGAGATTAAGCCCCATGGTAGTCTCCGCACTAGGCATGTAACCTGCTTAAAATTCTCTCTCTCCCACAGTGTGGAGGTTCCTCAAAAAATTAAAAATAGAACTACCCTATGACCCAGCAATTGCACTACTAGATATTTATCTAAAAGATACAAAAATGCTGATTTGAAGGAGCACATGTACCCCAGTGTTTATAGCAGCACTATCAATAATAGCCAAAGTATGGAAAGAGCCCAAATATCCATCGATTGATGAATGGATAAAGAAGATGTGATATATAAATACAATGGAATATTACTCGAGGATCAAAAAGAATGAAATCTTGCCATTTGCAACAATGTGGATGGAACTAGAGTGTATTATGCTCAGTGAAATAAGTCAATGAGAGAGATAAATATCATATGATTTCATTCATTTGTGGAATTTAAGAAATAAAACAGATGAACATAGGGGAAGGGAAGGAAAAATAAGATAAAAAGAGAGAGGGAGGCAAACCATAAGAGACTCTTAAATACAGAGAACAAACTGAGGGTTGCTGGAGAGGTGGTGAGTGAGGGGATAGACCAAATGGGTGATGGGCATTAAGGAGGGCACTTGTTAGGATGAGCATTGGGTGTTATATGTAAGTGAAGCATCACTAAGTTCCACTCCTAAAATCATTATTACACCATATGTTAACTAACTTGGATTTAAATAAAATTAAAAATAGGATTCTCCCTTTCTCTCTTCCCCTCTGTTCACTCTCGTATACCTAAGTGCTCTCTCGCGCGCGCGCGTGCGCTCTTCCCCCTGCCCCCCCCCAAAAAAAAAGTAAAAATACACTGGGCTGTTTGATGGCCAAATATCATCTGTCTTTACTTGTGAAGTTTAACTCGCTTCCCCTTTTGGGTCCCTTTGCAAATGTAACCTCTTACTGGATTTTTTTCCTTGAATTGCTGTAGAACAGATAGAGACCATTTATAATCTTTATAATTTTTTTTTTAATTATCATACAGTATTATGGACTCTTTTTCCATTTTGATGTGCAGTTCTATCAGTTTTAACACATGAATAGATCCATCTTCACAGTCAGGATACAGAACAGCTTCATCACCCAAAAACACCTCCTCCTGCTACCCCTTTTGTAGTGATGCTGTGCCCCCATGGCTAATTCCGGGTAGCCATTCATCTGTTCTCCGTTACTATAGTTTTGTCTTTTTGAAAATGTTCTATGAATGGAATCATACAGTTTGGAACCCAGTTAGAAAATGAACAAGGGGCACCTGGGTGGCTCAGTCGGTTAATCGGCCAGCTCCTGATTTCAGCTCAGGTCATGATCTCACTGTGAGAGCGAGCCCTGAGTTGGGCTCTGCACTGACGGCGAGGAGCCTGCTTGGGATTCTCTCTCCCTGTCTCTCTGCCCCTCCCCCACTCATGCTTGCTCACATGCTCTCTCTCATTCTCTCAAAATAAATAAATAAATATTTACAAAATAAAATAAAATAAAATAGGGGTGCCTGCATGGCTCAGTCGGTTAAGCATTTGACTCTTGATTTTGGCTCAGGTCATGATCTCAGGGTTTGTGTAATCGAGCCCCATGTGGGGATTCTTTCTCTCCCTCTCTGCCCCTCCCCCACTTGCGTGTGCACACTCTCCCTGTTCCAACAATAAACTAAATAATTAATTAATCAAGCAAAAGACTTTGACACTCACCAAAGAGGATATAAAGATGGCAAATAACCACAAGAAAAGATGCTCAACATCATTAATCATTTAGAGACCTGTAAATAAAAGCCATGATAAGGTATCACTATCCACCTATCAGAGCAGCTTACAACCAAATCAAACCCAACCAAAAAACTACGAATACCACGTGCTAACAAGAATGCAGAACAACTGAATCTTTCATACACTGCTGATGGGAATGTACGATTCCAGAGTACAGCCACTCTGGAAAAGAGTTTAGAAGTTTCTTATAAAACATGGTGTTTTATAGCAACTTCATCCATACTTGCTAAAAACTGGACACAACCCATGTGTCCCTCAGCAGCTGACTGAGCAAGCAAAGTAGGTACATCCATACAATAGAAGATACACGGCAATAAAACAAGGAACGCAGTATTGATACGGGCAACGACCTAAATAGATCTCAAAGGCGTAATGCTGAGTAAGGAAGCCCAGAGGTGGGACAGCTGCAGAGTTGGTCAGCTGTACCTTGAAGGACAGCATCAAGTGTCCACAGTTGTTTCACCTTTCTGCTTTTTTTTTTTTTTTTAATTTTTTTTTTTCAACGTTTATTTATTTTTGGGACAGAGAGAGACAGAGCATGAACGGGGGAGGGGCAGAGAGAGAGGGAGACACAGAATCGGAAACCGGCTCCAGGCTCTGAGCCATCAGCCCAGAGCCCGACGCGGGGCTCGAACTCCCGGACCGCGAGATCGTGACCTGGCTGAAGTCGGACGCTTAACCGACTACGCCACCCAGGCGCCCCTCACCTTTCTGCTTTTTCAGCTACAGCTGTCCCTCCACGTGTTATGACGGTGACATGGCTTCAGGCATGACATCCTCACCCATCAGCCTCTGGAGACAAAAAGAGAAGTCTGTCTTCTCTCTTTCCTCTTCCCCCTTCTCTTTCTTTCCCTGGAAGAGTAATTGTTTTTTTCTTTTGGTAACAACTTTACTGAGATATAATTCAAACACCGTACAGTTCTGCCATTTAAAGCATACAACTCAATGGTGTTCAGTACGTTCAGAGGGTTTTGCAGCCATCACCACAATAAACTGTAGAGTGCTTTCATCACCTAACAAAAAGTCCCATACCCTTTAGCAATCACTTCCCAATCTCCCCTCCCTGCCTTGTTTCCAGCTCTAAGCAAGCTGCTTTCTGTCTCTCTCTAGTTACCTGTTTCCATTTCAATGGAACCATAGTTTGTGGTCTTTTGTATCTTTCACTGAGCCTGATGTTTTCAAGGCTCATCCACGTGGTAGCTTGTATCAGTACTTCATTACTTTGTAAGAGCAAATAATTCTCCATTGTATACATGTATTATGTCGTTTATCTCTTGATCTATTGATGGACATTTGGGTTGTTTCCACTTTTTGACTTGTATGAATAATTCTAAGAATTTTATACTTGAGCGCTTATATTTAGGTCATTGATCCTTTTTTTTTTTCCATTGATCCATTTTGAGTTAATTTTGTATATGATTTCAGGTTGGGGTCCAATTTCACTCTCTAGCATATCCCACTCACTTGTCCCAGCACCACCTGTTGAAAAGACCACTCTTTCCCCCACTGAATGATCTCGGCACTCTGTTGAAAGTCATTTGACCATATATTCATGTGTTTATTTCTAGACTCTCGATTCTGTTTCGTTGCTCTGTATATCTGTCCTTATGCTGGTATCACATTATCATGATTATAGTCGCTTTATAGTAAATTTTGAAATCAGTAAATATGAAGTCTTCCAACTTTGGTTTTCTTATTCAAGTTTGTTCTGCACATTCTGAGCTCTTGAAGAAGTTTCATACGAATTTTAGTATCAGCTTGTCAATTTCTACAGAAGCCAGCTGGGATTCTGATAGGGTTTATGTTGAATCTACAGATCAATTTGGGGAGTATTGCTATCATAACAATATTAAGTCTTCTGATCCATGAACACAGGATATCTTTCCATTTATTTAGATCTGCTTCGATTTCTTTCAACGTCTCGTAATTGTCAGAGTATAAGTTTTGCACTTCCTCTGTTAAATTTATTGCTGAGTAATTTTAATTCTTCTTAGTTGAAAATGATTTCTTTTTTTAATTACTCTTTTTTTATTTTCTTTTTAATTTTTTGTAACGTTTATTTATTTTTGAGAGAGAGAGACAGAACACAAGCAGGGTAGGGACAGAGAGGGAGACCTAGAATCCAAAGCCAGTTCCAGGCTCTGAGCTTCAGCTCAGAGCCTGATGTGGGGCTCAAACCCATGAACTGTGAGATCAAGACCTGAGCCGAAGTAGGATGCTTAACTGTCTGAGGCACCCAGATGCCCTTAATTACTCTTTAAAAAAAAATGTTTATTTATGCATTTTGAGAGAGAGAGAGAAAGAGCAGGGGAGGGGCAGAGAGAAAGGGAGAATCCCGAGTAGGCTCTGCACTGTCAGTGTAGAGCCTGATGCAGGGCTTGAACTCACAGACCAAGAGATCATGACCTGAGCCAAAATCAAGAGTCAGATGCTTAACCAACAGAGCCACCCAGGCACCCCAGTGAAATTGTTTTCTTAATTTTATTTTCGGATTGACCATTGGCAGTGTATAGAAATACAGTTAATTTTTGTATCTTAATTGTATATCCTGTAACCTTGTTAAACTTATTTCTTAGTTCTACCACACAATTATCTTTTAAATGACTTTTGGTCATAATCTACAAGAACATAAATGTTCTAGGAAAATATAACACAAATGAATAGTACCTAATATTCATTACAGCTTCACAGTGTCAGCAGGATTTTATGTCTCTTAGCATCCAAATCCTTTCCTGGAAACTATCATCCAGAAAATCACATGCCTCAAATGTATAGAATAGAAGCAAAAGACTTTCATGCCTGATTTGTTTACACTTTTTTTTAATTTTTAATTTTTTTTTTTTTTTTTTGAGAGAGAGAGGCAGAGTGCAAGCCAGGGAGAGACAGAGAGAGAGACAGACACAGAATCTGAAGCAGGCTCCAGGCTCTGAGCTGTCAGCACAGAGCCTGACACGGCGCTCAAACTCCCAGACTGAGATTATGACCTGAGCCAAAGTCGGATGCTTAACTGACTGAGCCACCCAGGCACCCCTGTGTACACTTTTTTTGTTTACATTTTTTTAACAACTCCAGTATGTAAGAGTAAAGAATGATTAAAGCATATTATTATATATACAGAATGTGATTAACACGTATCTTTGCCGGGAAATATAAACCATGGAATCATTAAAAATGCAGTGTCTTCGTGAATACCACTTTGGAAAACTCATGTTCCATAGAGAATAAACCATGACAAATCCAAAGCTTTGGGGAGGCTATGTCATGGATGGACCCATTCATGACTGCCAGGAACGTGTGGTTTTCTTCAGGGCCCTGACTGTGCTAAGACATTTATTTATAGCACAGAAGTCTTCATCGGTCATCACCCTCATCGTGAATTCCATCGTGGCAGGGTTTCTAACATAGCCATGCAGTCTGATTTTTACAGGATAGACTGTTGAAACTTACAGGAGGGCTCTAGAGAAACAAAAATGAAAAGCCCCAAATACTTTCTGGTCCTTTGGTGCTATGATAAGAGGCAAAGACTATCCTAATTTCTGTCTGGAAGAAAAGTATCTTTCCAGACATTTCAAGGTAAGATGATAGCATATGGGTGCATAATTGGAAACAGCTCCTTGTAGGTGGACTTTTTGTCCCTCCCCCACTGACAGCAGACCACCCCTCTTTTCCCCTCTTTTCCTGGCACAGGTGCTCTGCCCCACTGCCATTCCAAAGGACACAAAGAATCCCATTTTATCTCATAACTTGCAAAAAGAATGTTATTCACTGTCAATATTTGTGTTTTATTTATTTATTATTTTATTATTTATTATTTGTTTTATTTTATTTTAGACAGCAGTGTGGAGTGTGAGCAGGGAAGAGGGGCAGAGGAAGAGAGAGATAGAGAAAATCTCTAGCAGGCTCCATGGTCAGCATGGAGCCCGACTTGGGACTTGATCTCATGACCATGAGATCATGACCTGAGCCGAAATCAAGAGTCGGGCACTTAACCAACTGAGCCACCTGGGTGTCCCTCACCGTCAATATTTTTAAAGACAGAAAGAATGTGAAATTTGCCAAGAGGTTTTATAGTTTGTTGTTGTTGTTGTTATTCCTTTTTTAGAAACCGTTTTTTAAAATATTTTTAATGTTTATTTATCTTTGAGAGAGAGATAGAGTGAGTTGGGGAGGGGCAGAGAGAGATGGGGACAGAAGATCCAAAGCCAGAGCAGGCCATGCTGACAGCAGAGAGCCCCATGCAGGGTTCAAACTCATGAACGGTGAGATCATGACCTGAGCCAAAATTGGACACTTAGCGGTAAGATTATAACCTGAGCCAAAGTTGGATGCTTAACTGACTGAGCCATCTAGGCGCCCCTTAAAACCTTATTTGTGAAAAAAATGATGTGGAAATTAAAGGTGTGTTTCCTTGCTTCAGGGCCCAACTTTTAAGAAATCTAAACAGTGGGGTGCCTGGGTGGCTCAGTCGGTTGGGCGTCCGACTTCGGCTCAGGTCACGATCTCGCGGTCCGTGAGTTCGAGCCCCACGTCAGGCTCTGTGCTGACAGCTCAGAGCCTGGAGCCTGTTTCAGATTCTGTGTCTCCCTCTCTCTCTGACCTTCCCCCATTCATGCTCTGTCTCTCTCTGTCTCAAAAATGAATAAACGTTAAAAAATAAAAAGAAAAAAAAAATATAGACACTATTTCCCCACTTCCGGTGGAAATAACTCTCCAAGTTTTCCTTTTATAAAAAAGACTTTGTCTTCTTGTTTCTTCCCCCTTCCCCCACCCCCAGCACATTCCGCTGCAGACACTACTGAAGTTCATGGTGGACATTGCCCAGGGGATGGAGTATCTGAGCAACAGGAATTTTCTTCATCGAGATTTAGCTGCTCGAAATTGCATGTAAGAGCCCTGGTCCGACTTGGAAGGGGTTAGACCTCATCATGTTAGACACTTGGGGGGACAGGGTAGGAATAGGGAGTGGCCTGTTGCTATGAAAATATGGAGGAAGGGTAGATTTGGGAGGGGAGCATGTGGCTGGCTCTAGAGATGGGATTTCTATGGCTCTGCTGTAAAACTGGGTCTTTTCACAATTTCTGCTTCCAAGAGTCTGGTTGACTTCCAAGACTTTCATCTGTGACTCCTTTTTTATTTTCGCACTCTCAGCTTGGAGTGGGTGCTACTTCTGATCTTTGTGATCCTTTCCCCTTGCCATCGGCTAGTTTTGGACCCAGAGTTATATGTAAGTCAGCTAATCCTGGAGACAGTAAGGAAATTGATAAAGGTTTTGCCCCTCAAGTTTCATGATGCCTCCTTATGCATATGTACTGTGAACCCGCACCAAAGCTTTCCTTTTGCAGCAGACAAGGACTTCTATGAAAACTCTGAATTCAAGTTCCTCTGTCTCTTCATCCTGCTTCAGCAGAGTCGTTATCTGCTGTAAATCTTCAAGATAATAACTAGTTCTTGATTTTAAGTTTATTGCAAAATGAGAGAGTGTTCCTCAAATGTATTGCTGTTATTTGTTTTTCTGGGCTGCAGATGGGGCCCCCTCACTCCTTACCTAGCCTCCCACCGGCCCCCTACCACCTGCACCTCATTTTTGAAAACACAGAAGGGGCTTGTTTGTGTTTCTTAAGTAATTTTTTCTGCCATGGAGGGAAAATCATGAAGAGCTCTCTTTGCCCTTCGTATTTCCTTCATGTTTTTCCCATCAGGTAAGGTGATCAGCTGTCCTCTTTGCCTGAGACTGAGAGATTTCCCAGGACGTGGGACTCGTCAGTTTTAAAAGTCAGTGCCTGGCAGACAGGAACAAGGCAGTTACCCCACATCCAGACCACTCATCTCTCCCCCTCTTTCTCCTTCGTCTTGTCTAGGATCTGCCTTAACAGCTTGGGCTCTAAATGCAATTGCATCCCTTTCTACATGCAGTTAATTCCTCAAGTACCACCTGGCTACCTTAGCAGGAAGTCCAGGGTCCCCCTCTTAGAGCTTGTACTTCCCCAACTCCCTCAAAGTGGCAGGAGCAGTGCTGCCTCCACCAGGACGGCCAGTGGGCACTGGAGGAGTCCCCCTGGGGGCCCTGGGTTTGGGCTGCTGCTCTCTCTCTCTCCTCCTGTGCACCATCTGTTCCCTGCACATGGCTCCACCCTCTGTGCACAGATCCCCACACGGACCGCGGGGGGTGCAAGGTCATAACTCTTCTGACGCCCCCGTCACTGGCTCTGCCATTGGTCCCAGAGCAGGACCCTCACAAGCTGATGGGGTCTTTCAGTTCCTTATCATAAATGTTTCAGCTATATCCGGTTTAGGCTTTGCCTCGGAGGTCGCTGAAGGCACGAACTCGCTCTCTGTAGGTTACGAGATGATATGACCGTCTGTGTCGCGGACTTTGGCCTTTCTAAGAAGATTTACAGTGGCGATTACTACCGCCAAGGCCGCATCGCCAAGATGCCTGTGAAATGGATTGCCATAGAGAGTCTGGCAGACCGAGTCTACACAAGTAAAAGTGACGTGGTACGTACAGAGTTTTGACGTGGAGCCCCACGTGGCAAAGATGGAAGGGTCACGGAAAGGAATGGCTTACACCAGTTTTGCAAGACATTTTACTTCTGATTAACCGAGGATTGGGAGCATGGTCACACCTCCTATTTACTGCTAGATGCTCTTCCTTAACTGGAACACTAGATTCCGGTGAAGCAGCTTGACCTTCAGAAGATCTGTCTTTGCCCAGGCCTTTCATTTATTCCCATCTTTTTTTTTTTTTTTTTTTTTTTGTGCTACAATATAGTGACTTACTGACCACCACGAAGATATGTCATATTCACATTAAATTGAATGGGTTCATCCAGTGGCTCTTTGGAAGCAAAAGGTGCTGTGTACAGGCACCTGGGCAGCTCAGTCGGTTAAGCGTCCGACAGTGACTTGGGTCAAGATCTCACGGTTCCGGAGTTCAGGCCCCGCGTCGGGTTCTGTGCTGACGCCTCAGAACCTGGAGCCTGCTTCAGACTCTGTGTCTTCCTCCCTCCCTCTCTCTGTCCCTCCCCTGCTCGTGCTCTGTCTCAAAAATAAACATTAAAAATTTTCAAAATAAATAAATAAAAGGTGCTGTGTAATTATACCCTTCCCCAGAGACTGGGAAGAGAAGACACCTGACAACAGCAGTGGAGCAGAGCATTACACACAGAGAGAGAGAGAGAGAGAAAGAGAGAAGGCTCTATCTGCCTTTGTCACAACAGCTTTTATACAACTGGGCAAGCGTGGCTCTCTGACCCCCTGGTTCTTGCCGCGTCGGGAGAGCAGCATGTCCCTGGCATAATTGTCAGCTTTGTGCACCACTATCAGGCTTTAAGGAAATGACCTTTCTAAATGAAAAAGTCCATTCAGCCTCTCTGAAAAGACTCGCATCCTAACTTGTTGTTGCTTTGTTCTCAGTGGGCATTTGGCGTGACCATGTGGGAAATAGCAACACGGGGAATGACTCCGTACCCCGGCGTCCAGAACCACGAAATGTATGACTACCTGCTCCACGGCCACAGGCTGAAGCAGCCCGAGGACTGCCTGGCCGAACTGTAAGTGAGCTTCTTGGTGACGCGGGGCACTCTGCACGGGCTGCTCGTCTGGCTCCGCGAAGCCCGGGGAGCCGGCGTGTGCGCCTCTCCAGGGAGCCTGCACATGCCCTGAGGTCCATAAGCACCGGTAGATCTGTCCTGTAGACCAGTAGGTTGACTCTGTAGTGCATGAGGGCACCTGTGTGATTACCTGCCCTCTCACAGCGGCAGTTTCCCTTCTGTGCAGCATTTCCGACAAACCCCATTGTTTGTGACATTGATTGTGACTGACCACAATCGTATCTCCAGTCAGGAAATCTGGAAGCCTGAGCCCGTGACACTGAGGTCAGCCTGGTCCTCAGACTTGCTGGGGAGATAGTCTAGCAAAGAGATTCCTCAGCGCTGTGCCCGGAGATCGCGATTCTGTTGGTACAGAGCGGGCCCAGAAATGCATGTTTTAAAAAACCAACCCTGCGAAATGGGGCGCCTGGGTGGCCCTGTAGGCTAAGCATCCAGCTTGGCTCAGGTCACGATCTCGAGGCTCGTGAGTTCGAGCCCCGCGTCCGGGCTCTGCGCTGACAGCCCAGAGCCTGGAGCCTGCTTCGGATTGTGTGTCTCCCTGTCTCTCTGCCCCTTCCCCACTCACGCTCTGTCCCTCAAAAATGAATAATCGTTAAAAAAAAAAATCTTTTTAAATAAATAAAATAAAACCTGCCCTGGGAAACTGTGCTCCTGAGGGGCCCCAGCTCCAACGTGTGGGACCACAGCGCAGATCTATCCTGACAGGCCCTCTCTCTTCAGGGTGGGCACTATGGGAAGAGGCCCAGGAGTTGCAGTCAGAGACAGGCCTCCGCCTCCCAACCAGCCACGTGTGTGGCCATCACAACTGACTTGACCTCCCTGTGCCTTATTATCCGCCACAAAAAAAAAAAAAAAAAAGTAGAGTCACATATTCTTCGGAGAGGGATTGGGAAGAAAAGTTGCAGAAGGTAATGGGTGGCATGCTTAGCCTGCAGGAGTGTCTCATCATGGTACCCATTATTAGTAGCATCATTGGTGGCTTGAACCTTCCTGATGTGGAGTCTCCTCCCAACACAACAGGGGTCACGGGCCTAGAGAGGGCACTTTCACCGTGGTTAGCAAGAACGTTTCGGGACCACAGGCATGCACGCTGCTGTGTCACGGGACACCACGATAGGCCACTGACGTGAGGAGGCACGTGTTGGATGCCTCCCGGGGCCCCTCCCCCTCCCCCCCTCCCAGGTCTGTCCCCCTCCCCCTCACCCTCCACATGCATATGCTCTGGCCCTGCTTCCTCAACACGGGTGACAGGGCCCAGGCCAGTCTGCATGCAGGCCTCCTAGATCCCATCCAAGCCAAACGGAAGGAAACTTTGTTGATCCCTCACCCTGCTTTGTGGGGGTGGCGGTGGTTGTCATTGTGGCTGTAAGTATATAACATTAAGAACAGACACACAAAAAATCAGCCCTTGAGAAATACCACGAAATCCTAATTAAATTACATTTGGGGTTTCATGGTAGTTTTTAAAGGGAGCACGTTAACGAAACGTTTGCTTCTGAAAATGAGGAAGCAGTCTCAGCCAAACAATATTGAATGAAGAGTTTTGTTGCCGTGTCTTTCTTTGCTTCGCTTGTGCTCCCAAAGAAGTTGGTATTTGCAGTGATTATCTGGGGTCTTAGCAAGGTCTAAGCTGCTGTCACATGGTAGTTTTGAGAGATTTCACGTAGAGCCAAATGGGGAATGCTGAGCCGCTTTTCTGTAAGAACTTTTTTTTTTAATGTTTATTTACTTTTGAGAGAGAGAGAGAGAGAGAGAGAGCAAGTGGGGGAGGGGCAAAGAGAGGAGGACAGAGGATCCAAAGCAGGCTCTGTGCTGACGGCAGCGAGCCCAATGTGGGGCTTGAGCTCACGAACCGCGAGATCATGACCTGAGCCGAAATCAGACACTCGACCCACTGAGCCACCCAGGCGCCCCTTCTGTGAGAGCTTTTAGGGGAAAGAGCCTTAGACGCTGCATGTCGGGGAAGTCAGGCAAAGCAGATGACTCCGTGGTCCCCACGCTGCAGGCCTGTGGGGTCTCTGGTGGACCTTCTTGCCACATCCCCTCTTGCATCTGATGCTGGAGAACAGTGTCTCCCAAAGAGGCCTCTGTGTTTACATATCTGCGCGTTTTCTTTTAAAAATGAACAGATACCTCTGAGCTTCTCCATGTTTGCTGCCTAACCTTAGTTGAGATGAGCTCACTCCTGTGTTTAGTCGCCCCTTGGTCTTTTTAAACTCAACTCCGAGTAGGATAACAATGTAAATAACAGAGGGCACTTTGCACTCTCTAATCCTGCCCCGTGAAGACCACCTCTTCCCACAGCGTCACCCCCACCTGTGAATGACTAAGCCCTGCTCCCCGGTCGCCTACATGGGACATTTCCTTAGCTGAGCTCATGGCCTCCCAGCGGCAGCCCTCAGGACACCCCCTACCAGCTGACCAGTTTGGTTCATGGCACTTACACCGATTCCCCTCATCTTCCAGAGTGACACCTGGGAGCCACCTTGTTCTTTCTTTATCCTACCGATATCTTTCAGAGCCCCCCTCCATTCCTACCCCTCATACCATCAAACCATGGAAGACCAGAGCTGGCCAGCGGCTGGGGCCACCTACTTCCACTTTCCCTTCACACATGTGGACACAGTGGCCCAGTGACATCCCAGTGCATTTAAGTGATGAGCGGGTGAGGGTCATTGTTGTTTCCCATGGAATCGCACAGGCCCTTTTGTCTCCTGTCTCGTTTTTCTCCTTACCCCCAGGCTCCTACCACATCCTTTGGGTGGCAACCAAAGCCATCTTTCTGAAATTAGTCTGATCATGGGATGTCCTAAAGATCATCGTTCTGTGTACCCCATTGCCCATAGGGCAAAAACGGACCCATGACAGGCAGGGTGGCTGAATGGTTAAGAACATGATCAGTGGTGCTAGATACTCCTTGAGTTGGGCCACAGCCTCACCCTCAACCTGGGGCCAAATATCACCCTCTTAGTGTCCTCGTCTGTAAAATGGGGATATTAGTACCTGCGTGGTAGGGTCATGCTGGTTGAGCAAGCTAATATCTATACAGGTACTTCACAGGATGGCCATAGGGTACAGAACAGAAACAAAAGGTCGGCAATTATTATTTTTACTGAAGCAGGTTGTCATGGACAAGAACAGGGGCCCTGGGGTTGGGCAGACTTGAAGCTGCCACTGACAGCGTGACTTCAATGAGTCCCTCTCCTCTCCAAGCCTCTGTAGCCCCGTATGCGAGTGGGAATGCACTTCTCCACAGAGCTGCTATTGATCGAGCAACATCAGAGGGTCGCGGCCCATTAGCCTTACACACAGCCGGCACTTGCTGAGGTGTCATCCACGTCAGCAGCCCTGAAGCTGTGGCCACCCGGCATCAGGGCCTGTCACTGCCCGAGGCTCACCTGCCGCTGTCAAAGCACCGCCTCATCCTGTCCACACCTGACCACCCCGACCCCCACCTCCCAGGGCCTGGAATGACAGCAGGTGAAGAGCCGGCCCTGACTTGTACCTGCCGCTCATCTATCTCCTCCAAGGACCCCGGCTCACACCCACCTTCTCCCTCTCAGAAACCCTGCTTTACTTCCCGATCAGTCAGTCCCTCCACTTCTACCTGAGGCAGCCTAGGCCCTGAGCAGGAGAGAGATGGGAGAGATGGGGGTTGGCTGGCTGAGCTAGGATCAGACCGTGGCTCAGTGCTGTAGAGACACGTGCTGCTTAGGAGACTCCCGCCTTCCGAGCATCATTTCCCTGAGCAGACTGGAAACGCCGTACTCAGCTTCAGAGCCAGGGACAAAGCAGGTGCTTGACACATACGATGAATTCAAGCACTTATAAATTTAACGAATTTGCATGATTGCATCTTTTTAAACTCCTTTTTTAAATAGTGGTACAATTCACATAACGTAACCACGTGTAAGTGTGCAGTTCAGTAGGGTTAAGGGTATTCACGTTGTTGTGTCCGTCTCTCCAAGCCTCTTCTCATCTGATGAAACGGAAAATCTGTACCCATGAAACAACTCCCCCTTCCCTGCTTCAGCCCCTGGCAACCGATAGGAGTATCTCTTTTATAAAATCTCAACCGAAAAACAAAAGGGACTGTTTACAGAGGCAGCTACCAAACTATTTTTTCTTTCTTCCACAAAATTGGAATTACTAAACATCACAGTCCCCGTTACTCTCCAGGCCAAGGCTCTCTCTCTTGCTCCTTTCCTTGGTCCACTCATACAGCATTGCCCTTTTAGGGGAGCAGCTTAGACCATATACATGCTCACATGACTGTAAAAGTCATAGTCCTATTTTTAGGTATTTCACAAAGTACTGAAAGTAATAATAATAATAAGTTTCAAAGTGACATTGTTACTTTGCCACACGAAAAAATGATAGATTATTGAAATGCTTTCTCCTAAGACCTGGAATAAATGAAAATAAATTAACACGGCGCCTTGGTGAAGTAATGGAAAGGAGAGTATGTCTCCAGGGACAGAATTCCTCCAAGCCCATCTCAGAGTGTCAACAATCAAGGCTTTGGGGGGGGGGGGGGGGGGGAAGGAAGTCGTGCAAATTGATTTATACCGTAAAAACCTCAAAAATGGAAACAAAAACTTTGCCTTGTCTAAGCGACCATCTACTGAAGGTAAAACAGGAAGAGTATAAAGCACTCCTCAGCCTGAGGATCCAAGTGAGGATCGGGATTATCAGAGGAATGTGCCCCTGCTGTGACCTTACCGTTCTGTGTTCAGAGCCGGCCCTTGATGGAGGCTGAAAAAGCAAACAAATGAAAGATGATGTTATATGCCTACATAAATGAGATCTGGACGTGTCTGTGAAGTGCCACAAGCCAGCAGAATTAGTCAAAGGATCTATATTATGTGTTCAGTGTAAATATGGGGATAGCATTTTTTTTATTTTTTTAATGTTGATTTTGTTTTTAATTTGGAATGGTTATTTTTGAGAGAGAAAGAGAGAGACAGAGCGCCAGCGGGGGAGGGGCAGAGAGAGAGAGAGAGGGAGACACAGAATCCAAAGCAGGGTCCGGGCTCCTAGGCGTCAGCACAGACCCCAACGTGGGGCCTGAACCTATGAGCCGAGAGATCATGGCCTGAGCTGAAGTCGGACACTTAATCGACTGAGCCACCCAGGTGCCCCAGTGTTTGTTTATTTTTGAGAGAGAGAGAACACAAGCAGGGAAGGGGCAGAGACAGAAGGAGACACAGAATCCGAAGCAGGCTCCAGGCTCTGAGCTGTCAGCATAGAGCCCGACGTGGGGCTTGAACCTATGGGCCAAGAGATCATGACCTGAGCCGAAGTCAGATGCTTAACCAACTGAGCCACCCAGGCACCCTGGGAATTACATATTTATGTTCACAACATCGCATCAACTACATGTGTCAGATGATTTAAATTTGGGTTGTTTTCTCATCTAGTGACGTGAATATGAATTTCTCAAAACAGGAAAGAATCAAAATGAAATGATGGTATAACTCCCTCTTCGTCTCCGGCCAGTGGTTCCTCATTCAGTCATCTCTTTGTTTTGTTGTGCTCATGTAAATGTCCCTCCACTGTAATTCTTAGTTATATCAGACACTGGAAATGAAAAAACCAGAGAGTTGTCTGTACAGAACACAACAGAGGGGTCATGAGCACCTGGGAATAGGAGTTGTCCAGCTGGAGGCTGGTCCCCATACTGCCCCTGCTGCCCACAGAGCCATGGCATCTGTAACATCCCTGAGTCCACTCTCATTTTTATTGCAAAGCAACAATGACAGGGCTGTCGAGAAGACTAAATATAGTGATACACAACACTGAGCCCCGTGAGGCACACATCCTTCACCTTCCCCCTCCCTGACCCCCTGGCCTCTTTAGCCCTTGCCCCAGGGCCCTTCTAACTCAGTCCTCCTGGTTACAAACCCAATCTGATGGTATGGAACTGGGGTCAGCACGCTCTTTCTGTAAAGTGCCAAATAAATACATTCAGTTTTGCAGGCCATATGGTTTTTGTAGCAACTACACAACTCTGCCACTGTAGCAGAAGCAGCTATAGACAATGTGTAAATAAATAAAGGTAGCTGTGTTCCCATAAAACCTTATTTACAAAGCAGACAGTGGGCTGGACTTGGCCCATGGGCCATATAGTTTGCCAACCTCTAGAGTGAAGGAAAGACCTGAAATACTCCTACTTTGCAAAGTTCGATATAATTGCCATGAATGTCCTGTATTCCTGGAGCCAGAGAATCACTTATTACATACCCATGGAATATTTATAAACATTGAACAAATACTATGCCACAAGGAAAACCTCAGTGATTTCCCAAAAGTGGAATTCGTGTGGATTAAGATGTGACAAAACCAAAGAATAGGTGAAAACACTGTGTGTATTGTCCTAAGCGCTGTGGGTGCTGGGCCAGGAAACAACTCACTCTTCTGTACTTGTAGGTATGAAATAATGCATTCTTGCTGGAGAGCTGAGCCCTTGGACCGACCGACCTTTTCTGTGCTGAGGCTGCAGCTAGAAAAACTCTTGGAGAGTTTGCCTGAAGTTCAGGACAAAGCTGATGTCATTTACATCAACACACAGTTTCCCGAGAGCTGTGAGGACCCCGGAGAGGGCCCCGCACTTGCTCAGCTAGACATGAACATTGATCTTGACTCTATCATTGGCTCTTGTACTCCCAGCGCTGCTGTCAGTGTGGTCACAGCAGAAGTTCATGACAGCAAGCCTCAGGAAGAAAGGTACATCCTGAATGGGGGCAGTGAGGAGTGGGGAGATTTGGCTTCTGCCGCCCCGGCATCAGGGACGGCGGAAAAGGACTGTGTTTTACCAGAGGACAAACTTGTAAAAAATGGAGTCTCCTGGTCCCATTCCAGCCCCTTGCCCTTGGGGAGCCCATCACCAGATGGACTTTTATTTGCCGACGACTCCTCAGAAGACTCAGAGGTCCTCATATGAGGAAACCTGAGAGACGTTCCCAACTCAAGGAAATTCTTCTGCTTTAGGAGGATCTCTGTACGCTCCCATGTTTTTAGAATTTGTCCTCCTTACCAATCCAATGCCATGGCCCCAAAGCACCAGGTGAATGTAAGTCATCATTAAAAATACATAATATATATTTATTTAAAGAGAAAATACACTTATATGTATATGATGGAAAGAGACAAAGATCTATTTTAATAAAAGATGACTTATTTCATGTGCTTACCTTGCAGATCAAAGATTTAAGCTTTAACCGCCTCATCTCTAGCGCTGTTCCTTGATGTTAACATTTGCACAGAGTCAGGGTTGTTTTTTTAAAGTTCTTTTCTTTTTCATGACTATTAAGTGTAAAAATATTTGTAAAATGGAATGCTGTATTTGGCTTTGCTTCTGGTCTTATGAAAAATCTGATATTCTTACATGAATCATCTATTTGATAAGAATGATTTATTTAATGTTTAAAGTTTTATAACTGAGTAATTCTTTGATGTGATTTCCTAATAAAATTTGAATGAGGAAGGGTGTGTTGTACTTACTTGAAAGACATTGGTCACCGACCAGTGGCCTCCATGCCTCTGCAGAGAAATTCCCTTAATGGTTGGTCCTCGATGCAATTGCTTTGACCCATCTTGGCATTGTTCTGGAAAGATATGGAAAAACCACTCCAGAGTCCAAGGATGAAAAACAAAATATACTGGGGTGCCTGGGTGGCTCAGTCGGTTGAGCGTCCAACTTCGGCTCAGGTCATGATCTCACAGCTCGTGAGTTGAAGCCCTGCGTCGGGCTCTGTGCTGACAGCTCAGAGCCTAGAGCCCGCTTCAGATTCTGTGTCTCCCCCTCTCTCTGCCCCTCCCCTGCTCATGTTCTGTCTCTCTCTGTCTCAAAAATAAATAAAAACATTAAAAAAAAACTTAAAAAGAAACACAAAATATACTAAAGGGTTGACAACTACAATCTGAGTGGAAAGATTAAAAATAACTTACGGAAGAGAGTCTGACAGGTAAAACACTTTTCCGTTTGGGAGTCACAACTTACGGGAGGTGGACCCGGGCAGTGGGCAAGGAACAGGCTTAGAACTCAGTATCTGTGAGTTCACAGCCTGGCTCTGCTATGTCATGACAGCGGTTGTTGGTTGAGCACTTGCTGTGTTTCAAGCACTTTATGTGAACTGCCCTATTTAATCTGGATATCACTACCATACGTACCAATGCCATTATCATGTATGGACCAGGAAACCGAGGCTGGAAACATTGAGTAACACGCTATGGCCCACATCTAGAGAGGGGTAGAGCTGGGATTTCAGAACTCAGTAATCTGATTCCGGCTGGCTCTGCACATGATTTAGGGGTTTGTTTCAGAGGCTCTCGACCTTTTCATTTTAGCTAATAAACACACAGGTAGCGCTTACTGTGTGGCCACACATAGGACTCATTCAATCCTGAAAACAACCCCGGCTGGTAGGTACTGCTAATTATCCCCATTTTCCAGATGGGCAGGCTGAGTCACAGAGAACCTAACTCCCTCTGCTGGTGAAGGCAGTAGACTGATGCAGTGTGAGCACTGGTCCCTCAGGCCTGTTGCTCCCCACTTGTGAGCAGCCGCCCCAAGCCACCGCAGCCTGTGAGGCTTAGCGCCTGTCCTGTGCCCAGCCCGGGTCCTTGTGCCAGCTGCCAACCCAGGAGCTGCAGTCTCCAACGGGAGCCAGCTTCACTGTTACTGTGCAATGCTCTATACAAGAAAGTTCTGAGGGTTTGAAAAGGATCTGCATTGTTACAGAAAATGCCAGCATCACATTTTATCAGTGAAAGAGCAAAAAGAAAAAAAAAGGCTGTTAGAGCCTATAAAGATAATTTCTATTGTTAGAAATTTTGGAATGGTTATTTAAAAAAATCAGTAAAAAATTTTTATGACCTACTTGTGCAAATGAAGTTTCTTATTGACGGTGATTATCAACAGTGTGAAGGGAGGTGCCTGGGTGGCTCAGTTGGTTAAGCGTCAGACTTCGGCTCAGGTCATGATCTTGCAGCTCATGAGTTCGAGACCCACGTCAGGTTCCGTGCTATCAGCACAGAGCCTGGAACCTGCTTCAGATTCTGTGTCTCCTCCTCTCTCTCTCTCTCTCTCTCTCTCTCTCCCTCCCTGCCCCTCCCCCGCTCGCACTCTCTGTGTGTCTCTCTCTCTCTCTGTCTCTCAAAAATAAATAAACTTAAAAAAAATTAAAAGAATGTGAATGGCTCATCATTAAGTTCTTGATCAGGAACTGATCAAGAACTTAAAAAAATTAAAACTTCAATGTATAAAGGTTATGTCCACATCTGTAAGATAAATAAGCAAACTGAAAAACTGTTACTTGGAAGTTTCATATAAATTTAATATGAAATATCTAAATTAATATACTTAGTGTTTTATATTTCTAACTTTAATGGTACAGTGTAAACAAATATATAATAAATAGCTCATTAAATTGCACAGCCCTCCAAATCCTGTCCAGTTTGCTCGGTATAGGCCACGTGGCTTTAGAAAGGCTGAGAAGCCTGGACCAGTTCTACTACAGAATAGCGCAGAGAAGTGAGCAAGCTGTGACTTCTGGCTTTTCTTGAGACATCAACAAACACAGCAGAGAAACTCACTTCATCCAACCCACAGCAGTGCACCAGGTCCTTGATTAAATGGCATGTGATGGGCATCACCCTCCCATCTCAGCTTCCTCTTCCCATGAGGGGAATGAAACTAACTACCATTATTCAGGCATTACAGTCTCCTCACTGAGAACTTTGGAAACACAGTGGTTCTTCTTAGCCACATTCAAATGTTTCAAAGTTCTGAAAGAACTAACTTTCAGAGGACCCAAACATTAGGAAACTCTTGTACGGTCTCCTGAGCATGAACTGAAAATAGCCTTTTAAATTCCCTTTTTTATAAACTCAAATTACTTTTGTAAAGTGGCTCTTGATGGGCCAAAGAGGGGGAGAGAAAACAGGAACAAATTGGGTCATTGTCTTCAGCCAGCTGGGACAGTGCTGGGGAGGTCAAGAGGGCAAGACAAATAAACAAATACCAGAAATACTCGTGACCTACAGGTTGGGACTAGCTCCGCCTTGTGAGGGTTTTTCTTGCCTTCCTCCTCCACCCCTTCTTCCTTTCCTTCCCTTCCTTTCCCTTCTCTTCCTTTCTATCCTTTCCTTCCCTTTTACCTTTTCCTGGTTTGTTTTGTTTTGTTTTGTTTTGCTTTGCTTTCTTGTTTGTTTTCTGAGTAGAGAGAAGTGAAGATCAGAACCTCATGAGCTTAGGAGCACTCGGGTGGCTCAGTCAGTTAAGCGTCCGACTTCAGCCCAGGTCATGATCTCATGGTTCACAAGTTTGAGCCCCATGTTGGGCTCTTTGCTGACAGCTCAGAGCCTAGAGCCTGCTTCAGATTCTGTCCCTCTCTGCCCCTGCCCTTCTCGTACTTTCGCTCTCTCTCAAAATTTAAAAAAAAAAAAAAAAAAAAAAGAACCTCATGAGCTGGGCCATGCAGCCAATGGCAAAGGCTGGAAGGAAACTAGTCGTATGAGTGAGCACTCCTTGAACAGTCTGGGCAGGTCACTTGGCTCTCCTGGAGAGGAAAGATAGAAGTACCTTCTCTGCAACCCCGTAGGTGGTTATGTAGGAAGGGGAGAAAGCAAGGTCTTTGAAAGAACTTTATACTTACTAGAGAATTTCCCCAATAAGAAGCTTCTCCCAATTTCATTTTTTATGCAGTACAAACTCACCATTTGTCATACTAGAAATCTTTTCCCTGATTATGTCAACTCCTTCCAAAATAACACAAACTAGCTCAAAAATAAAATAATTTCATCATCGCCAGGGATGCACACAGTTGCGGAAGTTGGCAGAGTGAAGGAAGTTGGCCATCATCCCTCACCTCAGATGGCTCTTGGGCTCAAAGGCAACTCTCTGCATCCTGATGCCCAGAAGTTCCTCTTCTGTCCATCTCATCCTGGAGTTTGGTTACTTGTGAGCCTCGGTGCTCATCCCTCCCCATATATGAGTATGGCAAGCAGTAGTGGCCTTATGGACAAGATTTGGGGACCTGGGGTGGGTCCAAGTGCCCTCCGGGGATGGAGAGACTCTTCCTCTGCCTCCGCGACTCCAGACCAAGCAGAAGTTCCTGCTCAGGAAACAAGCCAAACCACAGTCTCTTATCTTGCAAATCAGAATGACTGTGGCCAGACTAATCCTGATTCATGAAAGTTAAGACCTTTGTGACTTCTGGTCAATGGCAAAAAAAGTAGGAACTTCTGCTGAGTCAATGGGAAAATAATTGGCCCAAAAGTAAACCAGCTATGACAGCAACTTAACTTCTCTAAAGACATTTAGTTACCTTGGATGACAAGTGGGAAAACAGGAAGTTTTGTTTTCGTTAACAAACACTTCAGTAATGCCCAGTGTTTCTATATGTAGGTTTTATCTTCTCTCTTTTAAAGCTCCCAGAACAGAAGTGAAACTGCCCATCATCTATTTAACTTAAGCATGTCTTAATTGCTTAAATTAATTGTATTTAAATGTAATGATTATTTCTAGAAGCTGTAACCCCAAGACCACTACTTCAGAATATTTTCATGTATAATATCTTCTATTGAAATGGGATTCCATGTATAGATACTTGAAAGACCAACTTGAGAGTTCTATATATTAACCCTTCCTACCTCAAGGGTACAAGCATCTTAATTAATTAGTGGATTTATTGAAACTGCATAATTATAAATTCTAACCAAGACTGTGTTCTCAAACAAGTGTCCGGTGAGGACGCATATAATAAATTCATCCATTTACTGATATTCACTGAGAAGAAGGCTCTTTTCTGGACATGGATTTGCAAGGAACAGCCTTGCTGTCTTGATAACAGTCCAGGGGAGGGAACGCATGGCTTCAAATGAATACTTTCTTTTAAAGAATATTCTTCAGAATGCTCTGACTTGCACATTTTGTTGAAGCCAAGCCTGCAGATGTTGTTTGGGCTCTAACAAACCTAAGAACTAGAGAGCAAGGGCTTTCCCTGGAAGTAGGCTCTAAGGCCCTGCCCCTTAAAACTTAAAATTAAAGGGCCATCCGTTGGAGTTTGAAAACCAAAATTCCATTATACCACAAATGGTCTGAGCAGTTCAAGGGAACGTAGGCTGCTTCTCTAATGCCATGAGTCCTATGGCCTCTTTTAACATTGTTTCCCCAAAGATAGAAAATAATTTCTTGTGACATAATTTTGTAGTTCTCTAAATCTTTTTCTTCCTGTACTTCAGATTAGACTGTCTCTAATGATCTATCTTCAAATTTGCTGATTCTCTCTTCTGCCAGCTCACATCTGCTGTTGAGTCCTTCTAGAGAGTTTTTCATCTCAGTAACTGTACTTTTTATTTTATTTTATTTTTAAATGTTTATTTTTTTGAGAGAGAGAGAGACAGAGACAGAGTGTGAACGGGGGAGGGGCAGGGAGAGAGGGAGAGAGAGAGACAGAGAGAGAGAGAGAGAGAGAGAGAGGCACAGAATCTGAAACAGGTCCAGGCTCTGAGCTGTAAGCACAGTACCTGATGTGGGGTTTGAACTCACTAACCATGAGATCATGACCTGAGCTGAAGTCAGAGTCTTAACCAACAGAACCACCCAGGTGCCCCTTATATTTTTGAAGTAAACCCTACCCCCAACGTGGGGCTCGAACTCACAATGACTCTGAGATCAAAAGTCACATGCTCTATAGACTAGGCCAGTGAGGCACCCCTCAGTAATCTACTTTTAACTCCGGAAGTGCCATTTGGTTCTTTTAATAACTTGTATTTCTTTGTTCATATTCTCTATTTGATTTTGAGTTTTATCTAAATAGACACTTTTTAAAATAATAAAGTGTCTGCTAAATTTTTTGTCTGGGTCTCTTTAGGGACAATTTCTATTGACTACTTTTTTTTTTCCTATGTATGAGCTAACTTTATTGTTTATTTTCATGTTTCACATATTTTTTATTGAAACTGGCTATTTCAGATCATATACTATAGCAACTATAGATTCTAATTTGTCCCTCCTTCCAGAAGTGATTGTCATCACTGTTTTCTTTTCTTTTTCTTTTTTCTTTTTTTTTTTTTTTGATGTTTTATTTGTTTAAGTAATCTCTGCACCCAGTGTGGGGCTCAAACCCACAACCCTAAGATCAAGAGTCACATGCTCCTCCAACTGAGCCAACCAGGTGACCCTGTTTGTTTTCTTATTTGTTTTTGGTTTTGGTTTTTTTAGTGGCTTGCCTGAATTAATCCTGTAGACTGTATTTCTCCTGCAGTGTTTGACCACTGATGTCTCTGCTTATTTACTTTTTAAACAGTATTCTTGTTTTCATTTTTAAGCCTGGCTTTTAAGAGATCACCTCTGAGTCAGCATGGCTTAGTAATAAACCAGCCTTTGGTCAGTGTTGTACTTGAACATCTTGAGCCATTAAAGCCTCCACCTTTTGTTTATTGATTTGTGTGCAGCTTGGAGAATATATTCCAAGTTCAGGAAATTTATAAGTCTGCCCTGCATTCACAATGTTTCTTGTTTAGCCAGTGATAAGGAGTTCACTAAATGTGAATGGATTAAATATTCTGATTGAAAGACAGAGATCATTATGCTGGATAAAAAGGGACCTGTATCTAGAAATAGAAACAATTCTTATAACTCAACAATAAAAAAAAAAAAAAAATTCTAACTTTTAAAAGGGAAAGAAAACAAGTTTTAAAGGGGCAAAGGATTTGAATATATATTTTTCCTAAGAAGATATATAATGATCAATGAGCACATGAAAAGATATTCAACATCTTTAGTCATGGAAATGCAAATCAAAACCACAGTGAGGGGTGCCTGGCTAGCCCTCTTGGTGGAGCATGTGATTCTTGATCTCAGGGTTGTGAGTTCAAACTCCACATTGGGTATAGAGATTACTTACAAATAAAATCTTTAAAAACAACAACAGTGAGATACCACCTTGCAGCCACTAGAATGGCTATAATCTAAAAGAAAGATAATAACAAGTGTTGGTAAGGATGTGGAGAAATTGGAACCCTCAAACATTGCTGATGAGATTACAAAATAGTACAGCTGCCTTAAAAAATAGTTTGGCAGTGCCTCCAAAAGTTAAAACATAGATTTACCATATAACCCATGAATTGCATTCCTAGGTGTATACCCAAGAGAATTGAAAACATGTTCACACAAAACTTATAAATATTCATAGTAGTGCTATTCGTGATAGCCAAAAGGTGGAAACAACCTAAATGTTCACCAGTGTATGATGAATGGATAAACAAAATGTGGGATATCTATACCATGGAATATTATTCAGCCATAGTATACTGATACATGATGCAGTGTGGGTTAACTCTGAAAATATGCTAAGTGAAAGAAGCTAATTACAAAGAACCACATATTGTGTGATTCCATTTATGTAAAATATCCAGAATAGGCAAATCCATAGAGACAGAAAGTAGATTAATGTTTGCCAGGGGCTGGGGGAAGAGGAAACAAAAAGTGACTGCTAATGGATTCAGGGTTTCTTTTGGGGATGACTATAATTATGGATTTTTATAGATTTCCAACTGGTTTTTCCTTCACTCATCCTATAACTCTGTTATTAGGTGCATAAGTATGTAGAATTGTTGTGTCTTTCCAGTGAAGTGACCCCTTTATCATTATGAAATTACCTTCATTATATCCCTCATAATATGTTCTGCTGTGAAATCTACTTTGCCTGATGTTAATATAGTCATTCCAGCTTTCCTGGAATATCTTATAATTTTTCATTCTTTTCAATTTTAACCTATTTGTGTTTTTATATTTAAGGTGCCTCTCTTATATGCAGCATATAGTTGGATTTTTTTCAACCAATCTGACATCACTATCTTTTAATTAAAATAATTAGACCATTAACATCTAATATGATTATTGATATGGTAGAGTTTCAATCAGCCATCTTGCAATTTGTTTTGTATTTGTCCTACCTGTTCTTTATTCCCTTTTTCTACTCTTTCTGCCTTCTTTTGGAATAATCAAACATTTTTTATGATTCCATTTACCTCCCATCATGATTTATTAGCTATAACTTTTTTTCTTCTAGTAATTATTTTAAGATTGGTAGTTATATGTGTAATTTATCACAGTCTCTGTTCAAGTGGTATATCATTGAAAATATAGTATAGGGGCTCCCGGGTGGCTCAATCGGTTAAGCATCCAACTTCGGCACAGGTTACGATCTCACCGTCCGTGAGTTCGAGCCCCGCGTCGGGCTCTGGGCTGATGGCTCAGAGCCTGGAGCCTGCTTCCGATTCTGTGTCTCCCTCTCTCTCTGCCCCTCCCCTGTTCATGCTCTGTCTCTCTCTGTCTCAAAAATAAATAAACGTTAAAAAAAATTAAAAAAATAAAATAAAATAAAATAAAATATAGTATAGGGGCACTGGGTGGCTCAGTCGGTTAAGCGACCGACTTGGGTCAGGTCATGATCTCACAGTTTGTGATTTTGAGCCCCACATCAGGTTCTGTGCTGACAGCTCAGAGCCTGGAGCCTGCTTCAGATTCTGTATCTCCCTCTGTCTCTACCCCTCCCCCCCCCGCTAATGCTCTCTCTGTCTCTCTCAAAAATAAATAAACATTTAAAAAAATTGTATTAATATAGTGTAAAACCCATACAATAATATATTTCCATTTCTCCCTTCCTGGACTTTATGCTATTACTGCATGGATTTTATTTCACACATGTGATAAATCCAAGGTGATATTATTATATTTGTTTAAATAGTAAAATAACTGTTAAAGATATTCCAATAATACGAAAAGATCTTACATATTTACATGTTGTTACCATTTCCACTGCTCTTTATTCCTTTGTGTGAATCCAGTATTCTATCTGGAATCATCTTCTAGACATTTTTTCTCAGGTTGGTCTTCTCATGATGAATTTCTACAGCTTTTTAAATCTGAAAATGACTATTCCTCTTGTTTTTGAAAGATATTTCTGCTGAGTACTGACATCTAGATTAAAAGATGTTTTTCTTTCAATTCTTTTAAAAATGTTTCTCCATTGTCTTTTTGTTTTTATTGTTTCTACAAGAAATTTGTGTCATTCTTATCACTTTGTTTTTTGTATTTAACATGTCCTTTTTTTCTGCTTTTAAGATTTTTTTGGGGGGGCGCCTGGGTGGCGCAGTGGGTTAAGCGTCCGACTTCAGCCAGGTCACGATCTCGCGGTCCGGGAGTTCAAGCCCCGCGTCGGGCTCTGGGCTGATGGCTCAGAGCCTGGAGCCTGTTTCCGATTCTGTGTCTCCCTCTCTCTCTGCCCCTCCCCCGTTCATGCTCTGTCTCTCTCTGTCCCAAAAATAAAATAAATAAACGTTGAAAAAAAAAATTAAAAAAAAAAAAAAAGATTTTTTTTTTTATCACTGATTGTATGCAATTTGCTTATGATACGCTTTGGTGTCATCTTTGGATTTCTTTTGGCCTTAATTGATCTTCTTGGATCTGTGAGTTTATAGTTTTTACCAAGTTTGAGAAAACTTCAGCCATTATTTATTCAAAAATTTTTTCTGATTCTCCCTTCTTTTGGGATTCCAATCGCACATATATTGGGCCACTTGACTACTCACTGATGCTCACTGCTTACTGATGTTTAATTTTTTTTTCATTCTTTTTCTTTTCTGAGATTTTGATTCATTTTTATTCCTGTGTCTTCAAGTTCACTAATATTCCCTTCTGCAGTAGTCAATATGCCATTAATCCCACCCAGCCTATTTTTTTTTAATCTCACATGCTGTATTTTGCATTGCTAGAAACTTAATTTGGTCTTTTTTCTATTTTCCATGTCTCTACTTAACTTTTGAACATATGGAATTAAGTTACAATGACTTTTAATATCCTTTTTCTTCTCATTCTGACATATGTGTCAGTTCTAGGTCAGTTTCAACTGATTTTTTTTCTCCTGAAGGAAAATCTTATATTTTCCTAATTCTTTGCCAAGAATTTAGTTGGATGACAGATATTGTGATTTGACCTTCTAGGGTGCTGGAGATTTTTATATACCTATAAATAATCCTTGAGCTTTGTTCTAGGATACAGTTACTTGGAAACTAACCTTTTGGGTCTTGCTTTCAAGATCTGTTAATTGGGCTGAAGAACCATGTTTAATCTAAGGCTAATTACTCCCCACCACTGGGGCAAAACACTTTTGAGTACTCTAGACAATTGCCCTATAAATTATAAAATTTCCGAGGTTAGCTGATCAGGACAGGCACTTTTCCCAGCCCTTTCTAGTACTGTTCCTTCTTATTCTTTTTGGTGAATCTTTCCTTGGCCTCAGGCAGTTTCTTCATGTGTAGAGCAGTTCTCTGCTGAAGATTTGAGGAGGACCTTCTCTAGATCTCAAGATTCCCTCATTGTACAGCTGTCTCCTCACCATATTGAGTCCTACCAACTAACTGCCTTACTCACATTGGACTCCTAGCTGAGTCTTCTAAACTCTGAGAATCTGCCAGGCTCTGCTTTAGTTTCTCCTCCCTGTATTGTGGCCTGGAAACTTTCTTAAGCTAGTAAGCCGAACCAATCATAGGGCCCACCTTTCTTTTTTTTTTTCCTTAGGAATAATTGTCCATTGCCTGATGTCCAGAGTCTTGGAAACTGTTGTTTCACATATTTGGTCTGTTTGTTGTTGTTGTTTTAGGCAGGAATGTAAATTTGGTCCCTACTGCTCTAGCTAGCAGAGATCTCTAATGTACCTTTTACAAAATGTTTTATTATGGAAAATTTTAAACTTGCACAAAAGTAGGCAGGAGGGTCATGCATCATCTCCACATTTTAGGACATGGTCTACTCGTGGCCAATCTTATTTCTATCTGTATCCCCACTCATTTCTCTCCCTCTTGTATTATTTTAAAGCAAATCCCAGACATCATGTACACTGATGTTAGTATTTTAGGGTGAATTTCTGCAGTGATCCCTGTCAGTGCCCTCCCCATATTCCTCCTATCTTTTCACTTCAGTGTGCCTGAACTGACTCTGGCATCTCTTCGCTTAAAGGCTTTCCTCAAAAGTGGGGAAAACTGTGCCCCGCTCACAGCAGCCTGGAACTGCAGTCTCTTTGGTGCCCTCCCAGGGGCAGACCCTAACCAAAGACTAACAGGTGTAAATATGTAAATATCTCAGCTCCTTCATCCCTTGTTTGAGGTGATTCTGAGGCTTGTGCTTCACATCTTTCTCCCAAGTTTCTCAATGGGACTGTGTTCCCTTTGCCCACGGTAGTAGCTGATGTGATAATGCCCCATTCATTAACTATATCCCCTCCCTGGCAGATTTGCTCACTCCCTGTATCAGTTTTCCAGGGCTGCCATAACGAAGTACCACAGACTGGGCGACTTAACATAATGTATTTTCTCATGATTCTAGAAGCTAGAGGTCTGACATCAAGGTGTCAGAGTTCAAGATGTCAGCAGGGTTAGTTTCTTCTGAATCTTTCTTCTGGGCTTATAAAAAAAATTTTTTTTAATGTTTATTCATTTTTGGGAGACAGAGAGACAGAGCATGAGCGGGGAAGGGGCAGAGAGAGGGAGACAGAATCTGAAGCTGGCTCCAGGCTCCGCACTGTCACCACAGAGCCCGACACGGGGCTCTGACACGGGGTTCCGACACGGGGTTCCGACACGGGGTTCCGACACGGGGTTCCGACACGGGGCTCAAACTCACAAACTGAGAGATCATGACCTGAGCCGAAGTCAGACGCTCAACCGACTGAGCCACCCAGGCGCCCCTCTCTTCTGGGCTTATAGATGGCTGTCTTCTCCCTGTGTCTTCACGTGCGTGCGTGTGTGTGTGTGTGTGTGTGTGTGTGTGTCCTAATCTCCTCTTCTTATAAGGACACCAATCATACTGTAGTAGGGCCCACCTATACAACCTCATTTTTACCTTAATTACCTCTTTAAAGGCCCTATCTCCAAAGACAGTCACGTTCTGAGGTATTGGGGTTAAGACTTTAGCATATGAAATTTGGATGAAAAATTCAGCCCATAACACTCCCCTGCTGGTGCTGCACCTCCCAAATGAACTACTACTCATATTTTTATCTCAGGGTCTGCTTCTGGGCAAACTCGTATGAAGGAAATCGCTAAAAGATAAGGACTCTTGAAAAAAATAACCAACTTACCCCTGTACACCTTTGATATCCACAGTTCAAGGCTTTACCCATTCTGCCTTGTATTATTGGCTTTTTACATGTGCACATCTTTTTATATTTTTACAGCCTCACAGTGATGACAGAGACTATGCCGTACTGATCTTATCCCTGACCAGGTAATGCCTTGGATGTAGGAGATACCAGTGCTGCTTGATTTGCTCAAGTCAATGACAGTAGTTCTAATCTGCCTTGGAAACTAGGTTTTAATAGAATAGCCACAAAATCTAAATGACAAATAAAAGTACTTGTTCTTTAATAATGTAAAATCCTTGCTAAGTCAATTGCCAGCAATCTGTACAAATGTACAATACCTAGCACTAAGGTACATAATATATGTTGCCTGAATTAAGGTTCTAATGATTTAAATTAGAGGTATCTATAGCATCATCAATTGGACGCTAAAAACTCAGGATTACAAAGCCATGATTTTTATGTAAAATATCTTCAAAATGCTAGTGCCACCTACTGGTGAGGATTGGCTAGTGTTCTAGGAACCTATTTCTTAGGGCCCTTGAATTTTGATGGTTGTATAACAAGGGGTCTGTCTATACAAAGCATTAGTAAACAATAAAAATTTGATACAATAAAAACATATGATATATAATCACAAGATTCTTGTGAAAAGGAACTGTCATACATTCAATCTTCACATTTATCGTTTTTTTTAATGTTTATTTATTTTTGAGACAGAGAGAGACAGAGCATGAACGGGGGAGGGTCAGAGAAACAGACACAGAATCTGAAACAGGCTACAGGTTCCAGGCTCTGAGCCCGACGTGGGGCTCGAACTCACGGACCGTGAGATCATGACCTGAGCCGAAATCAGATGCTTAACCAACTGAGTTACCCAGGCGCCCCTCAATCTTCACATTTATAAATACACAAGACTCTCAACTCAAACCTCTCTAGACTAGACCCTCAATAATGATTGGCTGAATAAGTGACTAGGGTGAATGAGGGTGACTGATAAGGCAAACAGAACCTCTTGACTGTAAATCAGTCCTATTTTACATTAGAACAGTATTAATCGAGGATTGTATTCTCCCTCTAGACATTATTTACATTTGATAATAAAGCAGTCCTCTCTGACAGCAAGCTTTCAAAGGCGAAAATGCTAGGCAAAGTACACAGTAAGACAAATTTAAGTCCTTTTAGGTTTAAGTAATCAGGCGGCTGTATTTGTCTGAAAATTACTACTGTGCTACCAAGTTATGCTTACAACACAATGCCTTGGGTTCAATTGACCCTGACTTCAAAGTACTTTCCAGACCACTTTCCATGAATTAAGAGAACAGTTTGTTTCCCTTGAGCTGTGAGGACTGGGATAGGGGCACGTGTATAGGATACAAGAAACTGAAACACAAGGAGCAGAAAACTTCAGCACGAAACTCCATCCCATATTCTCCATTAAGCATCAGACCACAGCCATTAGCGAAGTCTGGAACTTGACCTTTCACCCCGGGCTGGTCCCGCCCCCAATATGGTCCTGCCCACGCCCCGCCTGTTCTCCCGGCCCCGCCTCCACACTCCGGCCCGGCCCCAAGCCCCGCCCCCACTCATATCTCCTCCCGCGCACCCCCCCCTCCCCCCCGACAGTCCCGCCCCTCAGCTCTTCTCCCGACCCCGCCTCCCGACTCCGGCCCGGCCCTGAAGCTCGCCTCCACGCTCTGGCCCGCCCACCCCTCCCACCCCTCCCACCCCCTACCCCCCCTTGCCGCGCTCTGTCTCCTTCTAGCTCCACTCCTGGGCTCCACTTCCCGGGTCCGAACCGCGCCTCCCCGCCCAAGCCTAAACCCCGTCTCCACCTCCCTGTCGGAGCCACACCACACGACCCGAACCCGCCTCCCGGGGGCGGAGCCGCACCAGGTGCGGACCCGGGGCGTGGCGGATGTCCAGGAGCGCCAGGTGCGGCTTCCGTGTCAAGATGGCCGCCGCCTGCCGCATCGGAGCCTGGGTACCGCCCGGCCGCCGCCTCTTTGCCGGGACTCCGCTGCTTCGCGTCGCCCTCTGCCTCCTGTGCTGGGCCCCGGCGGCTGTGGTCGCCGTCCCCGAGCTCGGGCTCTGGGCAGCGACGATCAGCGACGTAAGTGGAATGTCGAAACAGAGGCGTGGCGCGTCTCGGGCCCTCAGGGTCCTCGCCGGGACTCCTTCAGACCCCGGTTCCCGGCCCTGGACTTGTTCATCTGGTCTTTCCCGGGCCTGCTCCGGGTCCCTGATACGCCCCATGAGCCTTTCGTCTGTTAACGGGCGTGGAGACCTCCCTCCTCCGGCTGGACTTGGGCTGTGGGGAAGCTCAGTGAAGCTAGTGCACGGGGACGGCTCTCCCTTCTGCGCGCTGCTGCTGTTCCTGCGGATCGCCTTTCCCTAAGTCCTGGCCCCTGGCTGTGCTCTGACGCGCTCTGGTTAGATCAGGTCGTCGTTTATTCAGACCCGAGCCCCCCGATTCCTTGGCACTCCTGCCGGCATCTTTGCCTTTTGACCCCACCTCGGGCCGGGTGCAGCCAGAGGGCCACACCCGTGAGGCCACAGGAAGGACTTTCCCAGGCTTCGCTCTCAGCACAAATTTAAAAAGTGTGTGTGCGCCGCTTTCGTTTTCTTCTTTAAATGCGAGAGCTACCCCACCCCTCTTTTCCCTCTTCTGCGGTTCCTGAATTTCTCGAGGGCTCCTGTCACAGTTCGGGGAATGTGTGTGTGGAGATGGGGTGGGACGTGTGATTAAGGAGCGTTTGAAAGGCTAGGCTGGAGGCATGAGTGTGTGGAAACTTCCTTTCCAGGGCAGGATATTTGAGAACTTGGCATCTGGTAGTTGCATGAGATGATGTAGGAGCGAGGCAAGAGTAGCATTTTGGAAAATTTTGCTAAAGAGGGGCAGGAAATCAGGAAGAGGCCTTATCTCCTGCTTTTCTGGAGTCAGATGACTCACCCAGCTCTGTTTTGAGACGATTATTTTCCATATGCATTGAAATGATGTCTAAGTTCTAAAGGCAAAACTTATATTTTGATTTACTCAACCAGAAACATTTAGTACCAGAGGCTGCAAATACTTCCTACAGCATAGAAACTACTGTATGGAAGTTTGGTAGGAAAGTTGGTCTCTTTCTCAATTTTTTTTTTTTTTTTTTTTTAATTTTTTTTTTTTCAACGTTTATTTATTTTTGGGACAGAGAGAGACAGAGCATGAATGGGGGAGGGGCAGAGAGAGAGGGAGACACAGAATCGGAAACAGGCTCCAGGCTCTGAGCCATCAGCCCAGAGCCCGACGCGGGGCTCGAACTCACGGACCGCGAGATCGTGACCTGGCTGAAGTCGGACGCCTAACCGACTGCGCCACCCAGGCGCCCCTCTTTCTCAATTTTTAAGACCCAGTGCTCTACCATTTCTTCCAGGGTCCTTCATTATATGCACCAGTGATAATAGTGTGTGCATCTCTATTACTGAATTTCTCTGGACAGTAAACAGAAAAGTCCAAGAGCTACACTCATGGGTTCATGCTGCTTCTCTGGTGAATGGATGACAGTATCATAGAGACTAAGAGTAGACAATATTGGAAGTGAATGAGCTGTGCACAGATTGTTCAACTCCTTGACCGTATCGGTAAAGATCTTTGCCAACTATACTTTAAACAGGGCAACTCCAAAGGGCCTGCAGAAAGCATGACTTTGCTTCCTGAATGAGGAAGGTAAGTTTTTCCTTGGATCCCACGTGAGGTCAGTAGCAGTCTGTGAAGCCCTGCTTTGCAGGGAGTAGGCTGATATTCCCCCCCATTTCAAGTTGTTGGAACTTGTCCTTCAGAACAAGAAAGGAGAGCAAGCCTTTCATTAATCTGTACTGCAGATGTCTCAAGCAGTGCTTCTTTTGATTGTAAAGGTCAGCAAATAGTTTGAGCACCTTCGGTAATTAGACTGGCTGGCCACTGCTGTTGCAAAGATGAATTTTAGACAACAGTCCCTTCTCTCGAGAAGCTCACACAGTAGTAGGAACAGCAGATTCATGAATAGTGATTACCTACATGGCAGCATTCTTAGGATATTGCTGGAGCACTGAAGGGGTCACCTAACCCCGCTTCCTAGAGTTGGTGCCTGGCTGGGTCTTAAAAGATGAGTAGATGTTACCTCAGTGAGGAAGAAGGAGGGAGCAGAGCAGCAGTGATGCAGGAAATTCTTAATGTTTCTGCTGAGTGAGGCTCTGGTAGGAGTGTTAGAGTGACTCAGGCCACCATAAACCTTCCAGAGCTTGCTTGGCCCTGGGCCTATGGCTAGGGGTCTAGACTCCAGGACCTGCAGGGTCTGAGGCCAGTGATATTTAGTGCAGTGAGCTAGATTTAGGACTGGAGGGGATGCTGGGGAGAGCGGTGGACTACAGATTACGTGCTTCTTCTGAAGAGGGCAGCTACCATTCGGCTCCAGCAGGTGGATATTATATGGCGGTGTAGGCACAGAATTGCCAGGTCTCCTTTTTTGAAATGTGAAGCCAGAATCCATCTTTTTATCATGTCAACTAATTCAAAACTTTTTTCGAAAGGGTCCTGCTGATTCACAGAAACCCCATTTAAAGGTTGGAGTAGGCCACCAGGAACAAATTTTGGGTGTGAATGAGGGAGAGCCATTAAGGAGTTTAGACATAAGTACCAGTCACTGCGGCTACTGTATCAGGATGAATTATAGGCTCAGATCTGGGGCAGAAATACCAGCTATTGCAGAACTGTAGGCAGAAGATGTTGAGAGCCTGAATTGGAGCAGTGGTGGCAGGGATGGAGAGGAAGAGCTGCATTTGGGAAGTGTTTGTGAGATCAGGTAGGCGTGCTTTGGGGATTGGACAATGGAGGTGAGAGACTGGAAGGAGCCAAGGCTGAGGTGACTGAAGATGGCATCACCTGCAGCCAACACGGGCAGTGTAGGAAGAGTTGGCAAGGAGCAGAGAGGACTGTATCTGGTTTAGGACAGGTTAGTGTGGAATGTCTGTTGAACATCCTCGCGGACATGACCTTGAGGCGGTTGGGTAGGCGGATCCGGAGCTCAGAGGAGGGGTCCGGGCTGGGGGTTTTGTCGTTGAAACTGTGTTGGGGTGGGAGGCTATCAAGAAAGAGCTGTCATCAGCCTTTTTCTTTCGTTCCTAACCACTTGTTCATTGAACACAATCCCTTCTCACAGCATTTTTATTCTTGGTGAGGGCATTCATTAAATAACTAAGTGATAGATTATTTCGTTTTAGTTGTGGCAAGGGTTGTGAAGGATGGGTCCTAGAGACCATGGAAGGGAAGGCCTGGCCTGGTGGGGAGCGTCAAGGAAGACTTCCTGAGGAAGGGACTCTTGAACTGGGCTGAGAAGGGTAAGAAGTCACTAACAAGATGAGGAAAGTGACAGGGAAGGGTTTTTTCAGTCAATTTTCAGGTTCCTGAGGGCAGGAAGGAGTATCCTGCTTTTGAAGCACTGAGTGAAAGGTGCTAAAACAGGTGGGCAGGACTTTGACTATGCAGGGACCTATAAGTGGCAGTAAGAATCGGTCTGTTGTAAGACACAGTTAGGGAGAAGCATGGTTGTTTTATCAAAAGTACATTCATACCAGTATCGCGAGAGCAACTGCAGATGCACAGGTAGGACCCCTGTCCGAGCGGCAGCGATGGTGCAGACGGCAGCCCTGACCCTCTGTGTGATGCTGGCCCCCGCTGAGATGTTAGAGGCAGGGGCATTCCGGAGCCTAGTAGAGAGTTAGATACATGGAACAGGATTTTAAGCAAGTGGGTGATATGACCAGATTTTTAAAATTATTTTAATTTTTTAAAAATTACTTAAAATTATTTTTAAAAAATCACTCTGGTCACAGGAGTGCAAGAGTTAGAACTGTATATTCTCCAGGGTAAAACTGTACTCCTGAATAGAGAAAAAAATTTAACTAGATTATTCTGTATTTCCTTGTGTTTTCATTTTAGAAATCAGGACCTTTGATATTTAGGAAAACTGTGTTTAACTCTACAGAAATCAGGTTTTCTGGTAAGTACAATAAACTAATAATATTAACATAACAGTACATTATAAATGAATAACCTCATGTAATATAACAAACTGATATGTTACTAAAACTAATATATATTTTAAACTAGGCTAAATACTTGTTTTTAAGTGGTTCTAAAATTTTCAGGGTTTCTTTTGTTTCAGTGAAGACTTGGTTATTTTCAAGAATGCATTTCTCTGATCCTGTCTCAAAAAATGTAATATGAATCGTTCTTTAAAAATTAAAATTAATGTTGGGGCGCCTGGGTGGCGCAGTCGGTTGAGCGTCCGACTTCAGCCAGGTCACGATCTCGAGGTCCGTGGGTTCGAGCCCCGCGTCAGGCTCTGGGCTGATGGCTCAGAGCCTGGAGCCTGTTTCCGATTCTGTGTCTCCCTCTCTCTCTGCCCCTCCCCCGTTCATGCTCTGTCTCTCTCTCTGTCCGAAAAATAAATAAATGTTGAAAAAAAAAAAAAATTTAAAAAAAAAAAATTAAAATTAATGTGTAATAAAGTAGGCTTCTGTGAAATTTGACTCTGAATCCCAGCTTTTAAAACTAGACGAATTCCTTTTATGAGTATATGAAATGTCGTGATTGTGGTAAAGCCTTTATGCCCCTGAAATTTTTACAAATATATCCATCACCATAGAATACAGTAAAAATTACTACATACTAACATTTTAATTAGGATTTTAGAGCTTATGAAAGTGAACTTATTTGTTAGGGACTATGTTCTCTATGTAAATGCCAATGTGTGAGAACTACCAGGTTCTCATACATCTTGAGGTTTTCAAAATATTTTTTTAAATTTTTATGTATATATATATTTTTTTATTGTTTTATTTTGGGAGGAGCAAAGAGAGAAGGAGACAGAGGGTCCAAAGTGGGCTTTCAGCTGACAGCAGCAAGCCCGATGAGGGTCTCAAACTCACGAACCCTGAGATTATGACTTGAACCAAAGTCAGACACTTAACCGACTGAGCCACCCAAGGTTTTCAGTATTTTTGATGAATTTACAGCAGATCATATTTACTGTGGTCCAACTCCTCTTAGTGTTTCCAGTAACTTGACTAGGTAAATTGGCTGCCAAGGTTAAAGTTTTGGCATAAGGAGTAGTTTTTTGTTGGGTAAAGCAAATTGGCTTCCTGGGGATCCAAAGCCATGCCCCTTTTCTCTATCACAGTACGCTCAGGTCATTTGTTGGGTGATTCTGCTGTATGTCCAGCCATTAGCTAGACAGCAGAGGTGGTTCAAAGCAGTTCATTGATATCCTAGATCATCAGTGGTGATAACAACTTGGTAAGAGGAAATTGAAGTCCAAGGTGGGTGAGGGGAAAAAAAATTGGCATCTAACTGCTTTAGTGAATTCAGATTTCAGTGGCTAGACAAGTAAGACTTAGGAGACTGTTGCAGACAAAAAAAAATTACATGGGGGGGAAAAGTGATATGGACCAGTGAAACACGTAATCTGATTTTAAAAAATCATACCTAATATCTGAGATCAGCTATGAGTAGACCACACTCAAGACAGTGGTATTAATATATCTAAAGAAAGAATGAGGCAGAAGACAGTTAACAGTAAAAGCATAAAAAATATATATGTGAGGGTTTAGTTAAGTAAAGCAGACAGTGTCTAGTAGCACCGGTGAGAGAGAGGTCTTCTTTTTTTTTTTTTTTAATGTTTATTTTTGAGAGAGAGAAAGAGAGATGGAGTATGAGCAGGGGAGGGGCAGAAAAAGAGGGAGACGCAGGTCTGAAGCAGGCTTCAGGCTCTGAGCTGTCACCACAAAGCCTGACATAGGGCTCGAACTCAGGAAGGGTGAGATCGTGACATGAGCCGAAGTCGGAGGCTTAATCGACTGAGCCACCCAGGCGCCCTGAGAGAGAGGTCTTCTTGAGCTGTGACTGTAGGTAGGACATGTGGCTGATAGATGTAGACGTAGTATCCATCTGAGCCTTCATTCTGGTGCCATGCTCATCAAGCAGCTTTCATCACCTTTGGGTATCCAGGAAGACATGCTGAAGGGAGAGAGTTAATCATTACACAACCACTTTACAGTTACTGTTCATTTGAAGCAGTAATTGGACATTCCAGATTATACATCTAAATTGGTGTTGTAATGAAGGAGTGAGAATGAGGCTCTGTGTTCTCACAGAACCAATTTTAATGCCTGCAAAAATCTAAGAATTAGTCCCTTGGATATGTGTCCCTGCCATTTGGTAGATGAGACATCTGACTTTCCTTTAGGCGACCCCTCTTTTGGTAGCCCATTCAAGAGGTAGTCTTGTGGAATTGCTGCTGAAAATCTCTCAATGTTATTCACCCCCTACACAGAATAAAAGAAATATGCTATATAGTCATCTCAATATGTACAGAAAAATATTTGAAAAAATTCAACACCCATTCATGATAAAAACTCTTAGAAAACTAGAAATAGAAGGAACTTCCTTAAGCTGGTAAAGACATCTATGAAAACTCTGTAGCTACCGTTATACTGTCTGTTTTCCCCAGATTGGTCTATAAATTCAGCTAATTTCAATCAAAATCCAAGCTGACTTTTATGTAGAAATTGACTAGCTGTATCTAAAATTTATATGCAAGTGCAAAGAACCTAGAATAGCCAAAGCAATTTTAGTAAAAGAACAAAGTTGGAAGACTTACTATTTTATTTCAAAACCTACATAAAGCTTCAGTAACTGTAGCAGTGTGGTACTAGCATAAGGATAGATACATAGAACAATGAAACAGATCAGAGGGGTGCCTGGGTGGCTCAGTGGGTTAGGCGTCCGACTTCTGCTCAGGTGATGTTCTCATGGAGCATGGGTTTGAGCCCCATGTCAGGCTCTGTGCTGACCCCTCAAAGCCTGGAGCCTGCTTCAGATTCTGTCTCTGTCTCTCTCTGCCCCTCCTCCACTCATGCTCTGTGTCTCTCTTTCAAAAATAAATAAATATTAAAAAATTAAAAAAAAAAGATCAGAGAGCCCAGAAATAAACCCACATTTATGAGGTCAGTTGCTTCTCAACAAAGATGCCAAGATAATTCTTTAGAGAGAGAATAGTCTTTTCAATAAATGATGCTGGAACAACTGGATATCCACACTGAAAAAAATCTCATCTTTTACATTGGATTATGGATTTAGATACTCTGTCCCCACTTCCCTGTCCTCCCTCTCTGGGGCTCAGTTTGCATATACGTTAGACTGCTTTATATTGTCTCACGGATCACTGAGGCCTTGTTAATTTTTTTTCAGTCTCTTTCTGTGCTTCATTTTGAATCTTTCTATTGCTTTGTCTTCAAATTCAGTGATCTTTTCTTCTCCAGTATTTAATCTCCTGTTAGTCTCATAAAGTGAACTTCTTACTTGGATATTGTAATTTTTTTAATCCCTAGAAGTTTGTTTTTTAATATCTTCTTTCTCAATATCTTCATATTTTCCTTTACATCTTTCAGCATATGGAAAATATTTATAACAGCTTTAATATTCTTCTCTGCTAATCATCTTTGTCCCTTCCATTTTTATCATAATGACTAATCTATCATGATTATGAGTTAGTTTTTCTTTTTCTGTCTAGGGTTTTGGTTGGATGGTGGATATCATGAATGTTAGCTTCTTAAGTGCTGTAATTGTATTTTATAGTTGTATTCCTTTGACTTTGTTCTGGCAGACAGCTGAGTTTCTTTTGGGTGAGTTTGATCTTTTCCAGTTTTGTGTTTAATTTCTTTCAGGATGGATCTGGAGTAGCTTTAACTGTAGGGCCAACTTAGCACCACTTCTAAGATGTGACCCTGCTACATTTCTCCTGAATGCTTGGTGTATTTAATGAGGCCCCTCCACTCTTGCTAGTGGAAACTCAAACAGTTACGAGCCCTGTATGACCTCTGAGAGTGATTGGGCTTCTTTCTATGCATGGGCTGGCTGCCATGCAGGCAGGCTCAATAGTATCTCTGTCCAGATTTCTTTTACTCTCTCTCTCTGTGCAGGTTCCAGCTCTTGAGTATTCTCCCCCAGAAATTCTACCAGCCTCAGCTTCTTGAACTGCAGTCTCGGGGCTCAGTTTGGATTCCTTCTGGTTACCAGTGGTTCCCTTCTGGTTCACAGTGATCCCAGCCTCCTGGTATTCATGTCCTTATGTAGTCCCCTACCATATTGTATCAAGGTTGGTCTAACCAAGAAATATGATAGAGCTAATGGCATATCACTTCTGAAACTAGGTCGTAAAAGATACTGTGGCTTCTTCTTTGCTCTTTCTCTCTGATGGCCTATTCTGTGGGAAGCCAGCTGCCATGTTGTGATGACACTCCCAAAAGAGCTCTTCCTAATTCTAGACTTAATCCTTTTCAGTCTGTCTAATCACGTTACCCTCCTACCTGAAATATTTGGTGTTACTTTGTAACATTCAAAATAAAGGAAAACTCCTTAGCAAAGCATAGTACCCCTTATGACTTTTCTCCAGCTCTCTACTCCAGCTTCAGCTCTTCTCTCTTTCCCCAATCTGTGTTCTGACCATAGCAAACTATTTTCAGGTGGTCATACTCATGCCTGCTCTCACATACCCTGCCCTGAGCATTTGCATATACTGTTTCCACCCTCCTCATCACCTAGCTAACTCCTGCTCTTCACATTAGAGGTCTCCTCCACCAGTAAGCCTGTCAGCACCCCTTCTTTATGCCCTCCTAGACTATGCTAGGTGCCCTGCTCAGGGCTCCTCTGACTCCCTGTTCTCAGCCCCTTATTCTGTCTAAGGTGCCTACTTAACTGTTATTCCTCCCCTGCCCAATACCTCTAATATCAAGGACAGGGGTTGTTTTCGTTTACCATTATGTCTCTTTCTGGCACACAAGGGGTGCTCACTCAGTATTTTTTGAATGAATAAGTTAGTGAAGAGAAGAGTTTAGAGTGCGGTGAGCAGTGACTTAGCATATTCCGTTACTCAGTTGATTTTAATGCTGGATTTAACGTACAGATTAAATGAATAGTATTTGGTTAACTATAATAATTTAATTTAATGAACTTATCTCATTTTGCAGTGATTTTGGGAGAAATTAGGTAATATTTTATTCATTGTTTCATTATAGTAACCTATTTTAAGTTGCATTCTTGAAACCTGAAAGCTTACATAGGAGTACATATAGGATTGTTGTACAATAAGACTTTCTTTTTTCTAAACAGTTAAGTCATTCAGTTGTTCTGGGCCTGTGAAGTTTACCATCGAGTGGTATTTGAAGTATCATACGTGTCAGAATGAATATTCTAAGCTGGAGGTAAGTAAAATGCAAAATTTTAAGGTACGTAAAGCTATGAAGGAAAAATTATGAGTATAAAGATTTATTAGCTCATCAGGTGAGGAGGCCAGAAATGTGGATTGTAGTTTTAAAAGTGCCACAGATTTATTTTGGGACTTAGGCAAGAAATGTTTTAATTTTATCAAAGTATATACCTTCTGAGAAGGAAACAAATCTTTTAGTTTCCTTTTTGTCTTGAGAGAAATGTTAGTAAATATTTAAATCAGTCATGTTGGAACTGTAGATAAAGATGTTGTGGGTCACATACAAATAAAAATCAACATAGTTTAAGAAAGAAATGTGAAAGTTTTACTTCATTCAAAAAGTTAGTGACAGGACACCTAGAACTTTAGTGAAGTCAGGTAGCTTTAGTGAGTAGAAGTAGATCTCCCAAAGAGGTGAGGGGAAAGGAGACCCCCCCACCACCACCCACCCCTGCCAAGGAAAGAAGGGGGAGGGTGTAAGAAGAGGAAATAGGCCCCACTGGGTTTCTTCTTCCCCTGCAGGGTCCACTGGGCTCAGCAAGGTGTTCTCCTGTGGACACCTGATGGTTGCTCACAGTCATTTCCGTCGCGGCTTCTCTGTTGTTTGTGTGCTCCTAGCATGAATCGTGTGCATTTCCATGCTTTTATCTGTATTGTCTTTCCATTTGGGGTGAAAGGTGCCATTGTCCTCAAATATTGCCTTTGTGACTTTATTCCCTGTTATTTCACCCCTACATACTAAATACTTCAGTGTGTCCTGGGATGCCTGGGTGGCTCAGTTGGTTGAGCGTCTGACTTCAGCTCAGGTCGTGGTCTCGCAGTTCGTGAGTTTGAGCCCGTGTCACGCTCTGTGCTGACAGCTCAGAGCCTGGAGCCTGCTTCAGATTCTGTATCTCTGTCTCTCTCTCTCCCCCTCCCCTGCTCATGCTCTGCCTCTCTCTGTCTCTCAAAAATACATAAATGTTTAAAAAAAAAAACAAAAACACTTCAGTGTGTTTCCTAAGAACAAAGGTGTTCACTTAGCTTGCACAGTGCAGTGATAAAATTGAGGGAATTTAACATTGATACAAAATTATTATCTAACAAACAGATCTTATTAAAGTTTTGCCGGTGTTCCCAAAACATCCTTTTTGGCAGTTTGTTGTTATATTTTTTTTTCCTGGTACAAGATCCAATCTAGGGTCACAGTGTATTTCTATAGTGTTTTGTTTTGTTTTTGTTTTTGTTTTTTGTCTTTCACGATATGACACTGATATATTTGAAGTATACAAGCCACTTATTTTTATAAAATGTCCCTCAGTTCCAGCACTTCTGATGTTTCCTCTTGATTAGATTCTGGTTATATTTTTGGCAGGAGTACCAAAGAATTCAGGTTTGTCCCATTTTTGGTAATGATAACTTTTGATCTGTTGGTTAAGGACATTTCTGCCAGGTTTCTCCACTGTAGAGTTACGACTGTTCTCTTTGTTGTTAACAATAACTTGTGAAGAAGTACTTTTGTACTTGTGTGTGAATATCCTGATTTTTCATCAGTTCTTGTCTGAACATCCTTTGACTCTTGCCTGATGAATCAGCTATTGCTCTGATAATTGCTTAGTGGTGATTTTCTAATTCCATATTTCCTTCTGCTTTGTTAACATTCTTCCATGAAGATGAGCCTGTTCTTTTCCTCTTGTCTTACCTGTCAGTCACCTGAGCAGTCATCAGCATGGACTCATTGAATTTTACTTTGTTAGATGGGTTATAATCTGTTACTATTTTGTATTTATTTGGCTCAAACTGTTTCCTACTGGCCAGTCGAAACCAACTTGACCTTTTATTGATGACTAGAAGCTGCCATTAGGAGCCTGGTTTTATTCATCTGTCTTTGGTTTATCTTTCCTTATGGTTAATTTTTTTTTTTTTAACGTTTATTTATTTTTGAGACAGAGAGAGACAGAGCATGAATGGGGGAGGGGCAGAGAGAGAGGGAGACACAGAATCAGAAGCAGGCTCCAGGCTCTGAGCCATCAGCCCAGAGCCCGACGCGGGGCTCGAACTCACGGACCGCGAGATCATGACCTGAGCTGAAGTCGGAGGTTTAACCGACTGAGCCACCCAGGCGCCCCTATCTTTCCTTATTGTTAAATGCTGCTTTTCTTTGTAAAATCTTTTTATACATGGGATAAAATGAAAGTAGCCTCAGGACAAAATATTTTTTATTTCTCCGTGAACCATCTCCTGCGATAATACCGTATCACCTTTCTTCCTGTAAGATTATACTTGCATTATGTGTTACTGTATCTGAGCATATTGGAATGGCTAACATGTCATGATAACTTCATCATACTTAAAATTATATTTAAAACATTTTTCTTGGGACGCCTAAGTGGCACAGTCGGTTAAGCATCTGACTTTGGCTCAGGTCATGATCTCACAGTTCGTGAGTTTGAGCCTCGCGTGGGGCTCTGTGCTGACAGCTCCGAGCCTAGAGCCTGTTTCAGATTCTGTGTCTCCCTCTCTCTCTGCCCCTCTCCCACCCTCCCCCATCTCTCTCTCAAAAATAAACCTTAAAAAAACACTTAAAAATGTTTTTCTTTTCAGTATTTTGTTCTGCATGTTTTTAAGTGCTCCAAACTGAATAAATCTTTGATATCATTTAGATGTTAAGTTTTACTTATCTTCCTGAGTAAGAAGCGTGGAAACAAATTATAACCCAGAATTTTGCCTTGAGTAGGAGGAGCTATCACAAAAACATGAACCTAGCGTTGATGAAGACTTTTGTGGTCATTATTTCAAGAACGTTGAATGTTGGACAACAAAATATGAAAACGTAAATTGCAACAGTGACTTACAGGTGTTTCCCTCATTGAATGTGAGTATATGTGTTGTCAAAGTAGAATTTACTGTACTCCCACTGAATACAAGTAGTAACTTACATTCTATTCTGTCAACATTTTGATAAAAGAAAGGTGCTTAATTAGTTATTTTTAGGTTAAGTTCTTTTGAATGTGTGGTAGTAGGTAATAAGTAAGGTACTGGCACCGTTGTTCCATTTCTTTGTACCCCTTTGCAGCAACACTCTTGAAAAAGAGCCGTTTTGTCTTCCTATCCTGATCTGTTGTCAGTTCATCTGTCACTCTCTCTTGTTTCCACTCCAGTCCTACCTTTGCCCCCGTTACTCCATCAGAACAGCTAGTCAAGGTTCCCAGTGACCTCCATGTGAGATCTGGTGGTCTCTTAGTCTTACCAAAGGTCTGCCGGCCTTCTTGACTTATCACACTTAACCTACTTGAACATGTCCCCTCCCTTATGCACTTACTTCCCTCCCTGTCTGGAATATTAGATCCCAAAATGTTGATAGCACTCATCCATGAGTTGTGAGGCTGTGGGTCATTTTATCTTATTTTTGTTCTGTAAATTCTGAAATGAAAATATATCTTTGGTAAAAATAGTAAAGGGTTCTTAAAATGTGTATTGAGGTGTGATAAATGTAAAGTGTACGTATCAGGAGTGGATGGCTTGATGAATTTTCAGAACTTGAACACACCAGTATAGGCCCAGATCAAGTACAGAATATTTTAGCACCTAGACTCCCCTTTTAGTTCCTAATACCTTCCCCACCAAAGGTAGCCACTATCTTGATTTAAAAAATAATTTTTCAGTGGGGCGCCTGGGTGGCTCAGTCGGTTGAGCATCTGACTTCGGCTCAGGTCATGAACTTGAGGTTCATGAATTTTGAGCCCCATGTTGGGCTCTGTGCTGACAGTTCAGAGCCTGGAGTCTGTTTCAGATTCTGTGTCTCCCTCTCCCTCTGTTCCTCCCCCACTTGCATCTGACTCTCTTGTCTCTCAAAAATAAATAGATTAAAAAAACTTTTTTTTTAATTTTTTTCAAAAGCAGGATTTTGTTACTCATGTTTGGGCTACAAAGAGATGTGTTCTTTGGTGTTTAGCTTTCAAATCTTTACTTTTCTCATAACATATTTTTTTCTTGATTGTTAAGACAGCTTTTCCCCCATAGAAATGCAGCAATATAAAATGGAATTATGTTGTTTGTTTTTCCAGAATAAGGAACTAATTACAAATATCAGAAATGTTTCCAACCAGGAAGGATCAACAGTAAGTCATTTTATTTGTCTTTAAATCAAATGTATACAAGTTCTAGTAAGCCTGAAAAGAATAGATACTTGGACAGTGATATACAGTAGGGTTATTAGAAGTGGGGAAGAAAAAAGAAGCGTTATATCAAATAGTATATTTTTGTGTGTATCTATATGAATTTTGTATGTATTTGTTTCTGTCTTTGTTTAAAAATTCCTTTTAGGTTGTAACTTAAGGTTAACTTCTTTGCAGCCTTTTTTCAAATGCCTAGCATAGCAATGGGCTGGTCTGGATCATCATTGAGGATGGAAATAAATAGATAGAGTCCATGAGTGTAGCACCGGGGAGGAGAGAATTTGGTATTTGGGGGAATTCTGAAAGTCACAAGACCAAGAGGTGGGGAGGGTTGGAAGCAGCTGTGTGTAGGGACTGAAGACAGGTTTAGGAGAGCTTACTTTGCTTTTATCTTGTCATCCTTCGTGTTTCCAGCTTTGCACAGGCTGTGTCTCAGGTGGAGGAGTAGGAAATGAAAGGGAAAGATAGGAAGTCTTCTGGAAGGATGTATGTGAAAAGTTTGATTCAGTTATGTGGGGGCATTGTGGCGTTCACAAGCATTACACTGAGCAGTGTCCTTTCCCGGCAGGACTGCTAGTAACATAGATCTTAATAAGTAATTGAACCTATGTACCAAATCTGTGCAGTCTCTCTAACAATGTTATCTGACTTCTAACTCCCCCAGTTCAGTTCAAAACCACACCCATTTAAAAACTGAATGCTTGAGGGGCGCCTGGGTGGCTCAGTCAGTTGAGCCTCTGACTTCAGCTCAGGTCACGATCTCACGGTTCGTGAGTTCAAGCCCCGCATCAGGCTCTGTGCTGATGGCTCAGAGTCTGGAGCCTGCTTTGGATTCTGTGTCTCCCTGTCTCTCTGACCCTCCCCCGCTTGCACTCTGTCTCTCAAAAATAAATGTAATAAAAATTAAAAACTGAATGCTTGATATTAGGATAAAATGTGGGAAGGGTAATATTAGGAAAAAATATTTGAATGGTAATATTGAGTAAAACATAGAATGGTAACATTCAGGGGAAATTCTTTAGAAATACTGAAAGTAGAAAAATTGAAGAGTAGAAAAAGCTTTTTCCTCTTCCATTGCTTTGGTTCTGAGAGGCCCATGGTGAGAAAACAGTGAGGGAAATCCTTCCAGTGTCCACTGTCCCTCCACTACCTACCATTTTTTTTCATTGTTTCAAAAGACTGAAAAGTGGGCCACCTGGGCAGCTCAGTCAGTTAAGCAACCGACTCTTGGTTTTTGGCCCAGGTCATGATCTCACGGTTTGTGAGTTTGAGCCCCATGTTGGGCTCTGTGCTGACAGCAAGGAGCCTGCTTAGGATTCTCTCTCTACCTGCCCCCCTCTGCCCCTCCCCTGCTCATTTTCTCTCTCTCTCTCAAAATAAATAAACTTTAAAAAAATTTGAAACAGTGAAAAGTAACCCAATTCAGTTACTAAAAGTTGTTTTAAAATGTGGTGAACAATTGTTTATATTTTCTATAGCAATTTTTTAAAACAACATAAAGGATATATTTTTTTTCCTGTTTCAGGATGTGATAGCCAGAACACAGAGAGATGGGTTTCATATATTTATTGTTTCTGTGAAAACGGACAAAACAGATGCAAGATGGAATTTGAATGGTATATTTAAACTGCATGCGTGTTTGCTGTCTGCTTTTACTGTATTCTGTGTTTCTGTCATTGACCCAAATCTACATTTTTTGGTTAAAATACATCATTGAAAAACAAATCTCTGTGAATCACAAAAACAAATGACCTGTTTATCTGGGGGACTTAAAACTTTTTGCTTATCTTACTATTATATGTTTTAATGGATTGGAAATTTAAAATTAAGATAAATTTTTAAAATTTCAAACTCCAGTGGGATATAATAAAATTCTTTATCCTTTCAGATTAAAAAAAAAATTCCTAATATAGAGATGGCTAGGCAACATTTTAATTGTATTTGAAGTAGATTATATTCTATATCAGGAAAATGGCCATCACCAGGCGTTTAAAATTCTCATTTTAAAGCATCTGTCTGTAGCTTAGGAGTAGAAGTAGCCTGTCTGGCAATGATAGCTTCTGTGGTCTGTGAGCTCTGCCCACTCCTCACCCCCAATGCAAGAGTGGGCTTACAATAAGCAATCTTCAAGGGACTGAATGCTTTCACAGATCGTAGAATTGCTTCGGCTGTCGTTTTGCAGAGTAGTGTCTGTTGGACCAGTGGTAGCCAAACAGCATGTGAGGATCCTGCTCTGATTCACCCACTGGGGACACAGGTGTGAAGCCAGGCTTTGCCTTTGAGAATTGCCCAGTCCAGCGGGGAGGCAGAAAGTACTGAGGGGACATAGGCGTTGCTTCAGAGGAGGCACAGAACTGGTGTACTGCAGGGGAAGCTGGTGGAGGTGGCTGCTCTGGACGAGTGGGCCGTGGGGCTTCCTCCCACAGATGACATAGTGGGCCAGATAAGAGCCAAATAAGAGAGCTGCCACCTGGACTTGTGTGTCCCCCCACAACCCCCGGCTTCCCAGGTATTGCGTCTTTTTCCCTGATAGCAGCAGGCAGTTTTAAGGCCCTACTAGTTAGTAACAGAAGCAGTTACTGAGCTCTGCAAGTCTTGTACTTTATTTGGCACTCTGTTTATTATTGTCACCTTGGACAATGACCCAAACTAGATGCTTGAATTCAGTAATTTATCCCCAGTTACAGTAAGGAAGACAAAGTCCTCAGTGAGGTCAGCGACTCAACATGGGGCCAACCTAAGGCCGGTACTGCTTTACTGTCTGCATAAGATCAGATTTGGCCCAGGTTTTACAACAGCATGTATACAAGTAAAGGTATCTTGGTAAGATTACATGTTAATGACTGGTAATTAGCCAATACATTGTATGTCTTAGGTAAAAATGCAGATTTGTCGGCTTGGTGTGTGTTCTTGGAACCTTCTGGGAATGAGCTTACGTTTAAAAATATAAGAAAAGACTGATTGGTAATTTAATTCTTTGATGTCTTTATCCCCATCTTCACCAGTTTCTCTTTCTATGATCGGGCCTCATGGATATATTTCTGCGTCAGATTGGCCACTAATGATTGTGAGTATTTCTCATCATTTTTTCCTTTTTTAAAAATGAATTTTATATCCTAATTGGAAAATCTAACAACTTAAAGAGCTCAGTGGTGGTATCCCTTAGTAGCTAATACTTTGGTATACCCTCTGTTTTTGGCTAGAGTGACAGGGAAATAAAAGACTGGATACTTGAATGAAGAGATGTCCATTTTCAAGTGATCACAAGCCTTAACTGACTAAAATTGCTCTTCTTCCTACAGTTTTACATGGTGATGTGTATCGTTTATATTTTATATGGCGTACTGTGGCTGATGTGGTCTGCCTGTTATTGGAAAGATATATTAAGAATTCAGTTCTGGATTGCAGCTGTTATTTTCCTGGGAATGCTTGAAAAAGCAGTTTTTTATACTGAATATCAAAACATCAGCAGCACTGGGCTATCAAGTAAGCTGTGACTCTCTCCATAAATACTATATGATCCAAGAGGCCCCTAGCATTTGTGAGCAGAGCTGCGGGAGGCCTCCTTTGTACAGTGATTTGGGAACAGTTGCATTATAGATGAAGACGACAAGAGCCAAGATGAGAACGTGAGAGTAGGACTCTGATCTAGGCTAGCGTCTGTATTGTCCTCATTTTCCATTTCCCTTCTTTCCCTCACTTTCCTCCTGGGGAAAAGAAAACTCCCACTTCAGTGATTGGATTAAATCAATAAAAGTTCCAGAGGGGGGCACTTTAGGTGCTACTGATCCTTTTAACATATTTCTCTGTCATTTTCCCATACTCTTCCTTCTCCTTTCTCCTCCACAAAAGAAAAGAAGGAAAATCTGACCCCACGCAGTAAAATCAGTAGTTCTGGGATGGATGTGCCTGCAGCCTTCTTGTGTTCTCTCTGTCTCTTCGTTCTCACACAGAACTTCATGTGACCACTGGAGGCCCCTCAGAGTTTACACAGGGAAGTGTGTGAATCAGAAAGGGCAGGAAGGCGGGCATCCTCAGATGTGTGCCCCAGGTTTCTAGAAGGTGGAATGCAAAAAGGCCAGAGAGGTAAAGGTACAATCCCATCACCCAGCCTTTGAAAAGGGAGGTAGCTCCAAAGGGATGAAAGCACTCAGGAGTGATCAGTTCTGAGTGATCAGCTAAAATGATCTTTGTGCAGATTTTTATAGGGTGTGATTATGTCGGCTATTTATTTTTATAATACTCCAGAAAAAAAGAAGAGTGAGTTGGAATGTAGATGAAACAGATTTGCCCTAATGTTGATAATTATTGAAGCTGAGTATTGGGCACATGGGAGTTCACTATACTGCTTTTTCTGTGTTGGGGAATGTTTGTAATTTCCCAAAATAAAAGGGTAGGTACAAAAGAAGAAAGAAAAGACAAACATTCAAGGAGGCACATTAGAGGTATTATTATTCTATAAGAGGTTTTAGTGGTGTGTGTGTGTGTGTGCGCGCGCGCGCACGCGCGCATGCGTGCACGTGTGTGCTCTAAATAAAATAATGAAGGAGGGGTGAGGCTGCTGCTCCTGGCTGGAGAGTAAAGCATTCTTGAATGTGAAATAAGGCAGTTCAGCTCCTTTGCTCTGAGTGGTGATCCTCTCTTGCCTAGGGAGCATTGAGGGTGGCTTGAACTTCAGTGGGGAGCCACAGAAGCTCTTGCCATCCTCACGGACTTCAAGCCCTGTGTCTGAGATGACACGAGAAAGGCTTGGGAGAGAAGCCCCAGGCTGCTGTCAGCGTCTTTGAGGAGTCCTGTGAGAGGGACAGGTGCCAGACGACATGGCTGTTGCTCTTTCTGATTTTCCCAAGTGGGAATTCTGTAACCCAGGCTGTCTTGCTTAGCACTGATCCTGCAGGGACAGGAAACAGTGATTGTTAGGACCCAACACGGGGGCCTTAAGAATAGGTCATATCAGATTGACTTCTTTTGTGCTTCTAAACTTAGTATACCTGGACTTCTTCAAGGTATTTGACAACTTTGATTTCTTGTGGACAAGATGGAGAAATGTGCACTGAAAACTGGCTGTGCAGCCATATCTAAAGAGCCCGTGCACATAAGCACCCATCAGTCTTGTCAGTGTAGAGCTGTGTCGTCCAGTGTGGTGGCCATCAACCACATCTGGCTGTTTAAATTAAGTGAAGTTAGCAGTTTATTTCCTCAGTTGTACGTGCTCAGTAGCCACATATGACCATTGATTACTGTATTGGACAGCATGGATGTAGAACATCTCCATCATCCTGGAAACTTCTGTTGGACAGCACCGGAGCAGTGGTTCTCATCCCTGGCTGCACATAAGTGTCCCTTGAAGAACTTTCAAGCAATACCAGTGCCAGAGATTCTGGTTGAAGTAGGCCTAAGAATTGGTTCTGTTGAGAGGCTTCCCATATGATTCTAGTATGCATCTAGGATTGAGAACCACTGGGTTAGAAGGGGGCCTTGAATGACACCTGTCTCATAGGTTTTAGACCTTGTGGCTGGTTTATCCTAAGTGTTATACCTAACATTTATTGCAGGCCTGTGCATATGTAGAGAGCATTCACTAAAATTCTGTGGATGATGTGAGGCTGGTGGAGTTGTTCATACTGGGGTATAGAGAATAATTTTAGATGGACCCTTCTCACGTGAAGGTACTTGAAGGGGTGCAGACAGATTTGACATCCCAAATGGAAAGGTAAAACCTAATAGGTAAGACCTTGAACTTGGGGTTCAAGTATAAATTGAAAAAATATAAATGGGAAACTTTTCTAAAGGATTTAAAGGTTGAAGCTGATGAGTCAGCTTAACATAGACAGTTATAGGCAGTTGTGCCTCCCACTAGCTCCTACAGCGTTAGGTTACAGCAGGGGGGCTAGCAGTCAAGACATTGAGAAGGTCCACCTGCCAGGAAGGTTGTATTCACTTTATTCCAAGAGGGAAATAGTCCAGACTGAGCAGCTCACGAAGGGATTTGAAAACACGCTACCCTTAAACATTTGTTATCCTAAACCTCTTCACATTCTGCATCCGCTCTTGGGGAGTTCATCCATTGTTTTCTTCTTAAAGTTCAACTTCCTGGCCAGATGTCTGTCCTGAGCTGCAGACCTAGTAACTGGTCACCTGCCAAACATCTTCTGAATGCCTTGCATTCATCTCTGTAGGGCATAAAAGAAACTCACCTTTCCCACCCTTGTACTTTTGACTCACTTTAGTCCCAACCTAATGCTCCTGCAGGTATTCCTGTCGGTGGATGGCCCTGCCAGTTGACCTTGGTGCCATCCTTTTTGCCACCCTCTCCCTCTCCCTCTAGTTCCACATCTGTCTACAAGGCATTTGATGAGGTCTCTTGTGATTTCTTGTGGACAAGTTGGAAAATTGTGAGCTGAAAACAAGACTAAGTAGGTGGATTCACTACTTGTTTCTGTATATCTTTCTGGTTCCTTCCATCTTCCCTGCCAGCACTGTGCTCTTATCGTCTCTTACCTGGATTTCTGGAATGACTTCCTGAGCATTTTCCTTGCTGGTAGTCTCGTTCCTCTCCAAGCCATTAAGTAGAGCAATCTTGATAAAATCAAGCTGTCAGTTTTATTCCAAGAGTCAGCAAACTTCTTGTGCAAAGGCCATATGGTAAATATTCTTGGCTTTACAGGCCATATGGTCTCTGTTGCTACTACTCAACTCTGCCATTATAGCACAAAAGCAGCCACAGTCAACACGTGAACAAATGGGCGTGGCTCTCTTCCAGTAAAGCTTTATTTACAAAGACAGATGTAGGGCCAAATTTGACCTGTGGGCTATAGTTTACCAATTCCTTTTTTACTCCCTTGTTTACAGTCATTGACTTCCCACTGCCTTCACATAAAATCCAGATTCATAACATGGCCTAACCACCCTGCGTGATTGTCCCTGCCTCTGTCACCAGCCTCTTTTTTTGATATCCCCCATTACACTCTCTGCTACAGATACACTGAACTTTGATTTCTTGCAAAGTATTTTACTTTTCATCTTTTCTCCTCCATGCCTTTTCATGTGCCATTTATTTTGCTTTTCTCTTATTCCCCCCAAATGTTTAACTTTTAATAGGCCTTCAAATCCTGACTTAGATGTTGCTTCCTCTGAGAAGCTTTTCTGAACCCACTTGCACCTCCCTCAAGTGTGGATTCAGTTGGCTTCTTCATAGTCCTGGGAGATGCTGTGTTGCCTCTAGCACTCACCACACTGAGTTCTGTGTATTTACTTGTCCTCACCAGAGTAGCAGCTTCATGAGGGCAGGGATCATGGTGTCTCTTTTCCTATTGTAGCCACACAGTAGGAGCATAAATAAATAAATGATGAAGGCATCCTGGAGAAAAGAAAATTCTAGAGGACCTTATGGTTTTCAAATATTTGCAATACAGAAAGTTCTTTATAACCTCAAGGGGAAGAACAAGAACAGAGGGAAGCTGGGGGAGATTTTAGATTGATACAAGACTGAGGTTTTCAAACATCAGTTGGATTAGATGACCTTTAAAGCAAATAAGGCTAATTCGTCTGGAGTCAGAATGTACTTAATATACAGTACATCTTTAGAATCTTGGTGGCAGGCCTCTAGATGTACACAGAATGAATTCTTTTCTTTCTTCCCCTCAGCCCAAGGTTTATTGATATTTGCGGAGTTGATATCTGCGGTTAAGAGGACATTGGCTCGCCTCCTTGTGATCATTGTGAGCTTGGGCTACGGCATTGTGAAGTAAGTATTGGCGTGTTGGAAAGATACCGAGCTTCCAGTCTTGTAACTCCTTCCACTACATTATGAGCTCTGTGAAACTGGACACTTCTTAGTACTGTGATACAAGCCCCGTGGGGAAATACCAGTGAGGACGTGTTTTCACGGGTCCTCCATGTACTGGCCACTTGACACTGTGCTGAAATAAAGATCTTGAATTTGAAGTCCAGTGTGGCTTTTTATAGTTAGATGAAGAAGTAATCAACTTTAAGGATAATGGAAAATTTTTAATGATTCTTAAAGTTTAAACCATTTTCTATTTCCTAGACACATGGTTCTGCTTTTACGATTGCACTCAAATATTGTAAAAGACAGAGAGGATTAAGCACCAGGTCAGCAGGATTTCGGACTGAAACCTGGCTGTCCACTGAGGACCCTACTTCTTCCAGGCCCCCTCAGGCTGCCGATCTTTTCTGTCCCATGCCTGTGAGTCACTGCGAATGAACATGGAACAGCTTGTCCTCTTTATCCTTATCGCCTTTTTAAAAACTCTCTAATTCCCAGAAGCTCAAGCTTTTAGCCTGGATTACCTGCTATATCTTCTTACTACAGTCACCTTTTAAGTTCCAGACTTCTCCCTTCATCCCTTAACTCATGGAGTACTTGCTCCCTGACTTTCTCAACACTGCGTGTGTCAGAATTCCCAGTGATTTCAGTTTCTTTGTGGGCGATCCTGTAACTAACCTGAACTCACCCCCTCACCTGCACTGCTCTTACCTGTCCCCTCACCTCAGTTACTGATTCCCACTGCTATTTTCTAGACTTTATTGTTATGTATAACTGTACCCTCTTTACAACTGCAAATTTAAGCAATCCACTTTTCCACTGTCACCTTCTCTGTTTCCTGTTTACTTTTCCTAACACATCAGCCCACTTCATTCTTCGACCTTAGTATAGCCTCTGGCCTTTTGATCCTGCTACCTTCCATTGATCCTTCAGGGTGCTGAACATATGCCCATGTCCACAGCCACGCCATGTGCACCTGAAGCCCTCCGCCTTTCTCTTGGCCAACCTCCCTTGACAAATCCAGCTTTCCATCTGCTTCAGGCTCCTACTGCAGAAGCAGAATCTGCCTGAGAAGAACACCCAACCATACTGCAGGCTCGTGTCGCTTCATGACCCGGAACTTTCAAGTGCGTCCTTAGTGTCCCTGGTAGTTCTTCTAGACCCCCTTGCCAGTCTCTGGCCCCTTTCCCACTGTGCAGAAGACTGTTATGACTGTTCTCTCCCCTCCAGCCTCAGATTCCCTACTCGTATCTGTCTTACCTGATCTTGGTTCTTTTCTCATTGAGGAAATAGAAGCCATCAGAAGGGAATTCCAATGCCTTCCTGCCCCCAAATCTGTACCATTCCTCCCATATCTGAACCATGCGCAGCGTTCTCCTCCTCTTGAAGGAAAGGTACATGGTTTAGTCCTTTCCCTGCTCCTGGGCTCCGGATCCTGTTACCTGTCATCTGCTAAAGAAGCTGTTCCAGCAGCTGCTTCTGTTTGCTCCGGTCTCATCAGTTTTCGTCTGGTGGGTCACTGCCATCAGCATGCTGTTATTTCTGTCATCTTCAGGAGCAACCCTCGCTTGGTCCCAGCCGGCGCTGTCCTCTGCTGCTCCTTCATTCCCTTGCCCCTGTGCAGCATTATTTCTCAGATGCATGCTCTGTACTTGCCACTCCAACGTCCTCATTTTCTCCTGATCGCACCCAAGGAAGTTTTCCTTCCATTCCTCCCTTGAGACTGCTCTTGTCAATTACCTTGACCTCTGGTTGCCAAAACCACATGGCCTTGCTCAGCCTTTGTGCAGGGGCCCTGGCTGCTCCTTCCTAACCTCCCCTGCTGGGCCCTCTTTGTCTTTCTGAGCTCCAGCATTGAAGCACCCCAGACCTCTGCTCACGCGACTCATATCCCTGGGGCGCACTCATCTAGTGTTTTGGCTCTAATGTCAGGACACATCCAGAGTGAACCTACCCCTCCCTTCCACAGCTACCACCCTGGGCCCGACCACCATCTTCTCTCCCTAGATAACTTCAGTACCCTCCTAACTGGTTTCCCGGCATCTGCCCTGGTCTCCTGTCAGTCTTTTCAGACACAGCAGAGGCCAAGATGATCCTTTTAAAGTTTATTTTTATTTATTTGGAGAGAGAGATAGAGAGCAAGCCAGGGGAGTGGCAGAGAGAGAGGGAGAGAGAATCCTAAGCCGGCTCCAGGCTGTCAGCGCAGAGCCCGACACAGGCCTTGATCTCATGAACTGTGAGATCGTGACCTGAGCGGAAATCAAGAGTCAGACGCTTAACCGACAGAGCCGCCCACGTGCCCCAAGATGATCCTTTTTATTTTTATTTTATTTTATTTTTTATTTTTTTTTAAGATGATCCTTTTTATTTATTTATTTATTATTATTTTTTTTCAACGTTTATTTTATTTTTGGGACAGAGAGAGACAGAGCATGAATGGGGGAGGGGCACAGACAGAGGGAGACACAGAATCGGAAACAGGCTCCAGGCTCTGAGCCATCAGCCCAGAGCCTGACGCGGGGCTCGAATTCCCGGACCGTGAGATCGTTACCTGGCTGAAGTCGGATGCTTAACCGACTGCGCCACCCAGGCGCCCCAAGATGATCCTTTTTATTTATTTATTTATTTATTTAAAAAAATTTTTTTTTTCAATGTTTATCCATTTTTGGGACAGAGAGAGACAGCATGAACGGGGGAGGGGCAGAGAGAGAGGGAGACACAGAATCGGAAACAGGCTCCAGGCTCTGAGCCATCAGCCCAGAGCCTGACGCGGGGGAACGAACCCACGGACCGCGAGATCGTGACCTGGCTGAAGTCGGACGCTTAACCGACCGCGCCACCTAGGCGCCCCAAGATGATCCTTTTTAAATGTAACTCCTATCTCATTACTCTTCTGCTCATCTCACTCAAAAAAATCCATTCCCTTTTTGTTTTTTTCACATGGCCGACCGCACCTGCCACTCTCCCTTTTGAACACTCTGCTCCATCCTGCAGGCTTTCTTGCTGATTGCTCTTCCTTAAACGCAGCAGACACTTCCTCACTGTGCAGTAAAGGCCTCTGTCCATAAGCATCTTGCCTGAGACCCCAGGCGTGGTTTGCTTCCTCACTCTCTATTTTCTGCTCACCGTCCTCTCCCAGAGAGGCTGGCACTGTCAGGATTCCCGATGTGGTGCACACCCTCCATCATTCTGACCCTCACCCCATTTATAGCTCCAGTTGACACAGATGTTAGGATTTATTGTCTCGTTCCCCACTTGAATGTGACTTCCATAGAGTAGGAGCTTTGCCTGCAGGTGTCCTGCTGTTTTCTTAAGGCCCAGTGTAGTCCGTGGCACACAGTTGGCACTCGGCAAATACACACTGAATGTACACACATATGCTTGGGAGCTTGAGATTGTTGTAGTTAGCAAGGTTTTGGCCAAGACACCTTTTTTCCATTGGGTATTTATTGAGATTCCTTCTCAAATGCTGTTTGGGTTTTTTTTGGGGGGAGGGGAGGGGTTGTTTGTTTCTTTGTTTTTGGCCCTGTATAGTAGTCAGAACACAGAATCCTCATGTGGAATCTTGGGCCTCCCTTTTCTAGTTATGCACTTCAGAGCACTCGTACTTCTGGCTGTTGGAGGGTTCCAGTTAGCTGGCTGTAAGGAGTCAGAATTTTGATGAACTAAATTAGATACAGTCTTAAATATAAGCTATGGATATTAGTTTAATTTTCAGTTGGATTTTATCTTAAAGTGACTACATGAAGTATTCTTCCAAAATCAGGGGTTTTTTTTCTTCTTCTAATTACTCCAGGAAGAGTGTTTTTTGAGCTAAAATGTCTGTGCGATACGATTTGCAAATTTCATGAAGTTTCAGTTCTGTTTTCAAATTACTCATTGCAAAAATCACTGTCTTTGCATTTTCCCAAGTCATCTATATCTTTAGAGAATCAAAAATGTTATTTTAGTTCTTTTCCATGTAAAGAATGGAAACTGAAATGTCTTAGCACTCTTGTTTGGGCCGCTGAGTGAAGAAAGGGGGTAGACTTCGATCTCCTCATACTCCTGTTCTTTTTCTACCCAAGTCAGAAAACTAGTGGATTATCTCTAATAAAATGTATCCCAGAACAGTTTTTAATTGACATTAATGAAAGAATTAAGTTACTGTTTCTGTCAGTGACACAAGTAGGCCTGGACCCTCCTAGGCATCACCAATCTAACTGTTCCGCTCTGTGGAGTGAGCACCTGCACGCTGTTCCTTGGGGGGCTTGCATTTCAGCAGCAGAATCGTCTGGCACCTGTGTGGCCTCAGCATGTTGCTCCATGGGCATCTGTACAGCTTCAAGTCCTGGAGGAGACCCATTTTTTTCTGAGGCTGTTTCTGCCTTGTTCCCTCCTGGGAAATCTGCTGTTCCCTAAAACTGAGCAGAGGCAGGCTGATTTGATTAGATAATGACTTCTCTCATATTGGAAAATTGGGCCAGTTATTGTATTCGGATGCATTTTACTTACCCATGCTTTTTCTTTTTTTTTTTTTTTTTCTTTTTCTTTTTCCTCTTCTTCATTCCAGGCCTCGTTTAGGAACAGTCATGCACCGGGTGGTTGGACTGGGGATTCTTTACTTTATCTTCGCAGCTGTTGAAGGCGTGATGAGAGTTATTGGGGTAAAAACTACATAATTCCACTTCTATCCCTTTTTATTGTTGCTGTGAAATATGATTTAACTTTATATCTCCTGAGATGAATTTTTAAAGATAGGAAATGTATGAAAAAGGCCCAATTTGAGCTTTTTTCTCCCCCTATGGAATATTTCCCTTTTTAAATAACTTCCTGAATGTAGTAAAAGAACTTCTTAAAATATGATCAATTATGAAGGAAAATATCAATTATAAAGGATAATATGATCAATTATGAAGGAAAATATGATCGATTATGAAGGCACCATTTGATGTCATCCCTGAATGACATCTCCAGAATGTTCCATCCCAAAAACATTCGTGGTTATTCTTTATACAGAACATTTGTCTTTGTTATCATGCAGTCTGAACACATTCATTTCTTCCTTAACCCTTGGTTTTAAACACGTGGAAGTGAACAGAATTAACCGTACCCTTCACACATGCTGATATTACATCTCATCATGCTTGAGTCTCATTTGGTTATAACTGTTCTCTGACTCTTGTGGAGTCAGTGTTTGGGGATTCAACAGTCTCCACTCTTGGAAGACCCACAAGAAGGTAGTGTCCAGGGGGAAATGACTCAGGCGATGTGGGCGGCAATGCTTTACTCTCTAAGTTGAAGAGGCAGAACATTTACATCTGGGAAGACCCCTCGATTTCTGGCTCTCGGTTTTCCTTAATAATATGGTTGACGACTGAGTGACTAAGCAGCTTATTATAGTTTACTCGATTCAAAGAACCTAGTAATTTTTACCCAGAATGTCTTTTGGATTGGATGTGTGAATCAGATCACTGGGCACAGAGTGAATGATCTTGTGTTGCCACGTAAGTTTGCTTCACATATTTTGATCTGAGCCTTACAGCAGGACATTTGTCCAGTAATGTTAAAAGCCTCATTCTTCTATTATCTTCGAAACATCTGCGTTCTGTATTGGACACACTTGCTCTTTTCATCTCTGACTCTCTGAAAGATACATTTATTTTTACTTTTACATAATAGCGAAGTACTGTGCATTTATATATATAATTTACAGGAGCTAGTCTTTGCTAGAAAGAGAAAAGATAAATATCCCGCATGTAGACATAGTATAAACATTGTTTTTCTTTAAGGTTTTACATAGACAACATCTTAGATATAACTTTTAAATATGATTTTCTGTCAACTTGTGATGAAAGTGTCTAATCTATGGTTTATTTTTACTCTTCCACAGTTCCTTTTCTTTGTTTTGTTTTGTTTTTTCATGTCCCTTCACAGATAGTAAGAAAGATCAGGAGTCCCATTTCATTAGTAGCCCTGGCTGTAGGTGTGGAGAGGGGAGAGATTGAAATGGTTTATCTCAGTGGAGCTGGAGACATGATATGTTTTATTTGCCATTGCATAGTACAGTTTTCCATTATCGTTGAATAGGTGGATGGCAGACTAACACCTGTTGCTGCCAAAACAAAAATTTCCAAGTGCATAGACACAATTTTGTTAGGAATAAAATTTTTCTGTGGCTTTTGTAAAATGATGAAATGAGCTAAATTGTTTTTCTTTATCACAGAATAATTTCTATAATGGAATGAAACTTTTACATTCAGATTTTTCCCCGTTTTTTATCTTCCAGGGTTCTAACCATTTAGCTGTCATTTTTGGTGACATTATTTTGGCAGTTATTGACTCCATTTTTGTATGGTTCATATCCTTTACTATGTCCTAAAGTAGTTTGTTGTGTCGTTAAAATCAAATTACTTTCAGTACTGTTCTGTTATAATAGAAGGAACTGGGGCGCCTGGGTGGCGCAGTCGGTTAAGCGTCTGACTTCAGCCAGGTCACGATCTCGCGGTCCGTGAGTTCGAGCCCCGCGTCAGGCTCTGGGCTGATGGCTCGGAGCCTGGAGCCTGTTTCCGATTCTGTGTCTCCCTCTCTCTCTGCCCCTCCCCCGTTCATGCTCTGTCTCTCTCTGTCCCCAAAATAAATAAACGTTGAAAAAAAAAAATTTAAAAAAAAATAATAGAAGGAACTATAGTTATGCATTATTATTTTTAACCTCAATACAGGAATTTAGTTGAAGGTGAAAAAGTAACAATTCCCCAAACAAACGATATCTTTCTTTTTCTATTAGTTCAGCAAACTTAAGTGCTCAATATGTGCCCCATACTGAGGAGACAGAAGAAAAAGGTATTGTTCCTGTGTTACTCTGGTAGGGAAGAAAAATACATAACTAGGAACAATAGAGTGATAGTAATTGCCATTGTAAAGAGATGCTATGCAAATAGAGAAGAGAGAAAGCAATTCTAGTGCAAAACTCAGGAAAGACTTCACAGAGATGGTGACATTAAATTGAGACTGGAAGAACAGATAGAGGCTAACCAGGAAAAGAAGTGGGGAAAACGCATTCTGGGAATATTGAGGGGAATAAATAGTTGGAAGCGTGAAAATACAGGGACCGTGGTAGAATGTCCCAGAGTAGGTTGCCTATAAGGTATACATGTGTGGGAGAATCGTGGAAGGTGGGGCCAGAGGGAAAGGTAGAATGATGTGCTCAAGAGTCTAAAGTTCCTTCTTCAGGTGAGAGGAGACAGGAATCAAAGCCGTGCCGGCAAATACCATGATGAAATCTCTATTAGAAAGAACTTGAAAATAATATTTAAAAGTGACCCGGAAGAGACACCTGGCTGGCTCAGTTGGAAGAATGTGAGACTCTTGATCTTGGGGTGGTGAGTTTGAGCCCCGTGTTGGGTGTAGAGATTACTTAAAAACACAATCTTTAAAAATTAAAAAAAAAAAAAAAAAAAAAAGACCTGAAAAAGGAGGGTCTAGAGTATTGAGACAGGAAGTCTAGTAAAGAGTCGTTTGTAGCGGTCCAACAAAAAGATGGTAAGGGTTAGAAACAGGGCAGAGGGAATGGGAAGGAGACTCCAGATAACAGACTGAGTAGGAATGGGTGGGAAAAGAAGGGCGAGAGGTCAAGAGAAGTCTTGCATATCTCATTTGGGTGGCTAGGGCAGTTTTGCCACCCCACAGCCGTGAACCTAGGGAAGGGACCATCTTGGTGAAGTTTGAACTGACTTGGGCCATTCATGTTAAGTAGAGAGTTGGAAAGCCCAGCCTGGGTTTGTCAGAGGAATTGGAACTGGTGATGAAAGTTGGAGGTCATCTTCACATGAGACAAGGTTGTAGCCTGCAGAAGCGACCCAAGAACATGTAGACGAGTGAGAGAGGAGAGGACCAGGAGGGCGCCTAGTGGAGTGGAAACGTGCATGGAACACCAGCGTGGAAGGAGGCAGAGGAACCCAGAAATTGTCCCGGGGTGAAGACTGGGCGAGCTTGGGTAAGGTAGGGTGGTCCACAGTGGCCAGTACTACAGAGAGATGAGCTGCCAAGGTGTACCTGGCTTAGGTCATTCCAGAGGTCACAGCGGGACAGCAGGAGAGCAGGTTCAGTGAAGCCGATGGGGCAGAAGCTACACTGTAGCAGCAGGAGAACTTTTTAGTGGCAAGGGGAGCCATCCTGGAGAACCCTCCTCACTGCTTCAGTGACTCCAGTCGAGTCTGGGAAATTCCATTCTCTTTAACTCCGAAGCAGAGCCCTCTACTACACATTCTTGGAAATGGGAGGAATCCTAAAGGAAGCGTGAGCTGGGCAGAGCAGAGGGCAGTGCTGTGTGTATCCCAGAATATGACCTTTCTGTTTCTTCTGCATTTATATCCTCTATGAAGCTCTTTTCTATAGATGGATTTGTTTTTTACCAAGTTTTGTTTTTGTGTTTCCACTGTCTTCAGTACTTGTCTTTTTTACCTTTTCATGTTAAATGTTATTTCATTTCCTTGTAATTTCTTTCCATTTTCTCATGTTTGTCTCTCACAGGAAGGCCAGAGGGCTTGAGTTTGCCTGTGTTCCTCCTCTGCAGAGATCCCCCCTTTCTGTAGATGGGCAAACATGCATAGTGCTGCTAACTGCCTTTTCTGAGTCCCCCATGGGTGTTTTCTTCTCAATCCAGTCTGTCTGCCCCTTAAACTCCCTGTTTGCGAATTTTTAGTATGCTTCCAAGTTAAAAACAAAACAAAACAAAAAAACCTTTGACTGTACTCTCCTTACTCTCTAAAGCAGCGGGTCTCAGCCTCCTTTGGGTGCCGGGATCAGAGAGGCCTTTGAAAAGTGAATGAAAGCTGTCAAGCCTCTTGTCACAAGGTTCATACACTCCATGGATGTTTTGCCTGCATTAGGGCATTTAAAAACCTAAATTATATCAATGGATCCTCTAGTCTAAGGGGTGTCTAGTTAAGAAATAATACCTGATTTAAAGGGTTGTTTCTTACCAAACTTGCTTAAAAATCTGCTGTACTTCTGTTCAAAGCTACTAGTTTGGAATCCAAGTTTGTTGAAAGAATTTATAGTTAAATTTTATAGTTATCTTTTCAGAGAATGCTATAAATCTTACTGTAGTGTCATTTTTATGTTTTCCCCATGAAAACACATTTAACGACATTCAGCTATTAAGAAGGTGAAACACCTTGCTCAGTCCTGCCCAGGAACAGTGCCCTAACTATAAGTACTCCTCCCCAAGGGCTGTGCTTCCTTCTCGGCTACACTGCAGCCGCATTGCTTGTTGGGATGCTCACCTGACTTGAGGACAAGGGGTGGGCAGTGTAGACATACCTGGCACTGGGATCGGCAGAATTGCAGTGAAGATGAACCTAGCTTTTGGTCTCAGATCTTCTATTCTGTCATTTGTGCATTTAGAAAGTGAGCTTCAGATGTCTGCTGAATTTGGAATTGTCTTGTCTCCAAAATTGGATACGCTTGGAGCCTTTCATTAGTTAAGGAGTATGCTCTTCAATTAATTGAGCTGTGGACGCTGCATTTTAAAAAATCTGTATTATCTTTTTTCCTGGTAATTTACAAGATATGTATTTCAAAGATTTCTTGTTCTTAACCAACCATCCACAAAGTAGTTCACTAGGAAAAACAGTAATGCAACTTGGCAGAAAATTCCAAAGACAAGCAGCTCTAACGACCAAATTCCATCTGGATGTGAATGAGGGTAATTTATCACCTTTATGGACAGCATTGGCTTTGGTCCATTTCCAACACAATAATGAGCCAAATTGGAGTGGGGAGATAAGGAAAACAAGGCAAAAGACGTAGTTTGCTTAATGATTAATATTTTTAATAAAGATGTTTGTGATAAAAGTCATGAAGAAATTCAGAAATTAAAATTATCTTGGTTAGTGTTTCATGGTGAGAGAAAGGACACTTAGTATCCATTTCAGCTTGAACCTGAATTTCCTATTTGCTTTTAGATGGCTATTTGGCAGTTTTCTTGACGGAAGTGAAAAATCTGCATTTTCTGTACCGACAGAGAATACATTTCTTTTTAAAATTTTTTTTAATGTTTATTCACTTTTGAGAGGGCACAAGTGGAGGTGGGACAGAGAGAGGAGGAGACACAGAATCTGAAGCAGGCCCCAGGCTCTGAGCAGTCAGCACAGAGCCTGAAGTGGGGCTTGAACTCGTGAACTGTGATATCGTGACCTGAGCCGAAGTCCCACTGTTAACCCACTAAGCCACCCCAGCGTCCCAGGAGAGCAGATTTCCTAAATGATTACAAATGGCAGGCAAAAGAAGCAGATCTACATACATCACAGAATTGAGTGCTTGTATAATGACCCCGTTTCCTGTGCTTTGATGAACTTAACATAGCTATCCCCTAAGAATCTGATTCTAAAGTAAAATAGCTTGAAAAATTGAAAGCCATAGCTTTTCTCTTGAAGCCCTCTTCCTCTTTTTTTTATGCTTGTTTTAATTTTGTGCTGTTTTGCTGCAGGCAAATGACTCTGATCTTGTGCTTCTGGCCAGCCTCCCTCTCTCTCTCCTTGACTCTGGCTTGTGCTGGTGGATATCCTTTTCCTACCGCAGAGCACGTCCGCCTTCCCGTTGCTTCTAACTCCACGATAACCGGGCCTGTTTGCTTTCGTAACCACTTCCCTTTAATGGGAGAAATGATTTAAGCTTTGCCGAAATTTAACAGTATCTTGGTAAGTGGGGGTTTAGGCAGTTTTGAATTTGCTTTTGATCTTTTTATTCCTGGGCTTCGAAGAAGTACTTTAGAATTATTAAATGAGACCAGCTTGCTCACATAGAAAATTCATTTTATTCAGGAATTTTTAAAAAAGAATTTTTCTTGATAATGTTTAATGAGTACAGCATATTTGCATTTTTGTAAATTCTAACAATAGCCTTCATTCGTTGAATTGTGTTATTTTAGAAATGGATCTTCTTGCGACTACTCCTTGGTCATTTAGGAAGATTGAGTCGCAGTTTTGAGTACTACACTGAAGTTTCTGACTAATGAAGAATTGGGAATTTAAAATAGGCAAAAATACAAAACGTGCCACTTCCATTCTTGGGCTTTGCTCTGTAATTTTCAGCATATGGTTCATGAAACAAAGCTTGGTGGTGTGCTCCAGAGAAAGCACCTTCCTCTTACGAAGAGAGAGCTGCCGCGGAGCTCGGTGGAGAAGCCTCTTTTTACTTCTTCCTACTTGTCAGTGTTGAGCTTCACCTGATCCCTGTACTCCTGGAAGACAGCCACGGTTAACAAAACCCCCACCCTTTCGTGTTCGGGAAAAGCCTTACTACAAAGGACCTCCTTTCTCCATAGGACTCACCTGAGACTCCCGGATGCCCCCTTGTCACCCATGACCAGGCCAGGCACAGACCTCCTGACCAGTCTGGGCAGAACGCCAGCCTGGACCAGACGAAGCGGTCTCCCTCCCCAGGGCCCTGAGCTTTCGTCCACCGCAGCCCTCCTCGGTGGCCTCTTCTGAGAATCTGCACACCTCAGGGAAAGTCTTTCCCCGATCAGCTGACCAGTCACGCCACCCACTTCCCCACACCGGCTTTCCAGTCTTGTTTACCTCTCCCCACAAAGGCAAAGCCCTGTCCAGCCTGACCTGTGGGACTCTTGCAGATCTTAGACTTGGAACATTCTCCCCATTGCAGTGAGCCTCCTCTGCTTGTCTCAGTAATCTTTTGAATGAAGTCTCCCCAGACTTAAGTCCAGATTTATTTGACATTTAAATTTTTTAATTTATAAATGGAATTGATAGATGACCTAATATGGTCATTCAGAGGATAAAACAAGAGGAGACTAGAAAGAACAAAATAAGAAAGAAACAGAGACAAAAGCACAAGCCAAAGGGCATGTCATAATGTGATCTGTAAGAGTATCTGGCCTAAGGGGGACTCCTTTCCTGCATATACCGGTCTTTCCTGTTCTGGGAGCTTGACCTTGAAGGAGAACATCACAGGACTTCTTGCTTATTGTCTTCCTCAAAGTTTGTTTAGTTCAGACAATGGTAAACTGTAAAGCAAAATCCGTGATAAAATCAGTATCATGATCATACAGTATTGGCTAAAGTAATATTTTCTGTGTTTTTATTAGCTTTAAATTATAGGAACTATATTTAGCAGTACTAATTTTAGAAATGTAGTAGAGGATTATTATTTTGGTTTTTATTTTAACTGCTTGTTACTGTTTAAAATGGTTTTCCTTAACTTTTTTTCACATATTTATAAGTTTGGCCCAAACTATGAAGACTCTAAGGCTAAGAAAGAACACGGTGAAATTTTCTTTATACAGGCACTTTACAAATACTCTGATCTTTGCCGTACTGGGTAAGCTATTTGATTTTTCTTGTTATAATAAATTATTTCAGTTTTGCGTGTTCCTTCAAAGGTGACTTTTTTTTTGGTGTGTTTCAGCTTCTGTAGTATTTATGGTGTGGACGACTAAGACATTTAGAATTGCAAAATGTCAATCCGTAAGTATAATCTTCCTATTTAAACAGTTTTCATTTCTAATTATACTATTTTGGGTAATTTTGATTACTTTAGTTTGTGTTTGTAAATAAAGGTAACTTTAGTGGAGATTGTCAGTTTAGTTTTTTTTTTCTTTTTTAATTTTTTTTATTTTTTTTTTTTATTTTTTTTTTTTAAATTTTTTTTTAACGTTTATTTATTTTTGAGACAGAGAGAGACAGAGTATGAACGGGGGAGGGTCAGAGAGAGAGGGAGACACAGAATCTGAAACAGGCTCCAGGCTCTGAGCTGTCAGCACAGAGCCCGACGTGGGGCTCGAACTCCCGGACCGTGAGATCATGACCTGAGCTGAAGTCGGATGCTTAACCGACTGAGCCACCCAGGCGCCCCTTTTTTTTATTTTTTTTAATTTACATCCAAATTAGCATAGAGTGCAACAATGATTTCATGAGTAGATTACTTAGCGCCCCTTCCCCATTTAGCCCATCCCCCCTCCCACATTCCCTCCAGTAACCCTCTGTTTGTTCTCCATATTTGAGTCTCTTCTGTTGTATCCCCCTCGCTGTTTTTATATTATTTTTGTTTCCCTTCCCTTATATTCATCTGTTTTGTCTCTTAAAGTCCTCATGTGAGTGAAGTCATATGATTTTTGTCTTTCTCTGACTGACTAATTTCACTTAGTATAATACCCTCCGGTTCCATCCACGTAGTTGCAAATGGCAAGATTTCATTCTTTTTGATTGCTGAGTAATACTCCATTGTATATATATATACCACATCTTCTTTATCCATTCATCCATCGATGGACATTTGGGCTGTTTCCATACTTTGGCTATTGTTGATAGTGCTGCTATAAACATGGGGGTGCAACGTGTCCCTTTGAGCAGCACACCTGTATCCCTTGGATAAATACCTACTAGTGCAATTGCTGGGTCATAGGGTAGTTCTATTTTTAGTTTTTTGAGGAACCTCCATACTGTTTTCCAGAGTGGCTGCACCAGCTTGCATTCCCATTTTGTCAATTTAGTTTTAATTATTTTACTAGAATTATGTGGACTTTTGCTTCCTTTAAATGAATCTGGAAAAGTTCCTCCTAAATCTACTTTTCCAGTTAAGCTCTTTTCTCAACTTCCCTTCATATATACTGTATATATTTTTAAATGTTTATTTATTTTGAGAGCGAGAAATTGTGCAAGCATGAGCAGGGGAGGAGCAGACAAAGGGGGAGAGAGAAAATTGTAAGCAGGCTCTGCACTGTCAGCACAGCCTGACACGGGGCTCGATCCCACAAACCGTGAGATCATGACCTGAGCCAAAATCAAGACTCAGACACTTAACAGACTGAGCCACTCAGCCACCCCCCCTTTATATATGTTGAAAAATAATTATCTTCCTTGTAATTTCAGGTAGCAGGAAATCTTTTTTGTCTTGCATACCATGAAATTGGGTTATCTTGTATCTAAATGGGACTGTAAACCTTGAGTCTGACAGGTTTCTAGGATGGTATTATGAATATTCAGGAGGGTGGGTGGGTTCTGTAGGCAGAAGATACATTTCTTAGACTTAAAAAATTTTAAAGGCCCTCTTGGGAGCTTCTTGATCTAGAGCTAGTCTCGATGTTCTAAACAAACAATTACAAACAACCCTCTGAATATCCTGGACTTCTGCCTCAGGGATAATTTAGTGAGAGAAGAAACTGAACTTTCTGGAATTTCTTTTTTCTCCTCCCCTTACCTTAGTGTTTTCACTTGAGAGTTCTAAGTTTATCTTTGGGATTTTTGTTTTTGTTTTCTAAATCTTTCTGTTGACCCTAAGATTTTATGGAAAGGAGTATTTATGATGTTAAACAGCCATTTAGAAATGTTTCAAACAATATGTAATAAAATCTCCTATCTTACTAAAAGCAAAATAACCTACTGGGAAAAATCCTACATTGAGATCTTCGCATCAGAAATTCTAATGTCATCAACGTCAAAAGTACCCATTGTCGGGGCGCCCGGGTGGCTCAGTCGGTTAAGGGTCCGACTTCAGCTCGGGTCATGATCTCGCGGTTCGTGAGTTCGAGGCCCGCGTTGGGCTCTGTGCTGACAGCTCGGAGCCTGGAGCTTGTTTCGGATTCTGTCTCTCCCTCTCTCTCTGACCCTCCCCCGTTCATGCTCTGTCTCTCTCTGTCTCAAAAATAAATAAACATTAAAAGAAAATTAAAAAAAAAAAAAAGTACCCATTGTCAACTTGCTTCTAACTCTCCTGTTAACCTGCCTCGTGACTGTTGTCATCTAGAAAATAGATGAAATGACCTCTGAAACCCCTTTAAATTCAAATTCAAGATATAGCATTTCTTATTTTTATTTTCTTAAAAAAAATACGTGCTTATTTGGAAGACTCACTGCTCGGAAAGACTTCATTAGTGTTTGCCATTGTACACTATTCGGGAAACCTATGTTGTTTATCAGAAGGTTGACATTTCGTGTTTGAATTGTCCTTGTTACAGGATTGGATGGAACGTTGGGTTGATGATGCATTCTGGAGCTTCCTTTTTTCGCTTATCCTTATTGTGATAATGTTTTTGTGGAGACCATCAGCAAACAACCAGAGGTACCTAACGTAGGAAAATTCAAGTTTGGCAAGCATTTGTGGGTAACTGCTACTGTGTTCAAATAGAAACACATTTATATAGAAACTGGAGAGGTAGCCCTTGCTTTTAAAGGAGAATACAGTCAAGTAGGGAGACAGACGTAATGCAAGAAAGTGAAATAAGAGATGTATAAACTAGAAGTCCAGGGGTAAGACTGAAGATGGATGAGGAAAACTCCATGAAAAGGCAGCACTTATGTTACGCCTTAAGGAAAGGAGCAGAGCAGTGAAAGACTGAGCCGGGAAAGAATGTACATTTTCTGAGGTAGTGGAGACAAACATGGTGTACTTTGGAGGTCACTGAGGCATGCGTTTTGGTGAATACTACTTACACTGGAAGGGAATAAAGCTGGAAAGGAAGGATGGGACCAAAATCATAAGGAGCTTAAATGGTAAGTTCAGGTTGCACTGTTGACTGCGTGTGATGGGAAGCCCCCCCTTCCCTTGCCCCCTCCTCTTCCCCAGGGAAAGTACTATGAGGTTTTTTGTATGCCCTTCCAGGGAAAAATGAAAAAGTATATTACCCATGTGTGTGTTTCTTTCTCTGTTTTTAAAAGCGTACGATAATAATTATACATAGGTACTTCTATACATGTATTCACTGTTCTGCACCTTCTTGTCTGAGATCTATCTTTCCATATCAACCTGTATAGGTCTACCACATTTTTTTTTTTTTAAGTAGGCTCCATGCCCAGTGTGGGGCTTGAACTCACAACCCTGGATCTAAAGTCGCATGCTCTACTGACTGAGCCAGCGAGGCACCCCAAGACCTACCACATTATTTTTAATGACTCTGTGGCACTTCATAATATGAATGTAGCATAATTTATGGAAGCAGTCCCTAATTTTTAGGCTCTTTGTTTCTAGGATTATTGTTATTATCACCAATGCTTTCTGAATGCTGTTGGACCTAGTAAATGTGGCTCAGTCAGTATGCTTTGTTTTCACCAGTCAGATTAGCAGTTTATCTTTTGTTAGGGGAGGAATTAACACGTAGTGGGCAAGGGGGGTAACCTGACATGGAAAAAAATGTACAGAAAATCCCCTTCCCCGAACATTGTATGTTGCAGAACTGCTTTCCAGCAAGATCTTATCCAGTTATGCTTTTGTCAGCAGGGTTTGGGTGCTCCAGTTTCACTGTTTCATTGGTAGTAATCTTTCCTAATTTGAGAGTAAAATAATTAAATTTTTGTTATGTGAATTTATGAGAAATTGTAAAAATGTAGATATCTTTGTATGCAATGACACTGTTAGCTATAAACTGAAAACTGAACAGATTTAAATGCACTGATAACACTATTCCTTCTTGGTTTTGGTGTAGATATGCCTTCATGCCATTAATTGATGATTCTGATGATGAAATTGAAGAATTCATGGTAACATCTGAGAATTTAAGTGAGTGATATGTTTTCTTATTAAATGACCATTGTATTGTACCTTTACCTGTGAGGCAAAATCACATACACTGTTTTCTATTAAAATAATTTTCAAACTATATCTGCAAAAACCTCTATTATGGTAGATAATCACAAAAGAAAAGTCAGTAACGAAAATGAATTTTTCTTTTTTTTTTTTTTTTAATTTTTTTAATGTTTATTTATTTTTAAGAGACAGAGCATGACCGGGGTAGGGGCAAAGAGAGAGGGAGACACCGAATCTGAAGCAGGCTCCAGGCTCTGAGCTGTCGGCACAGAGCCCAATTCGGGGCTCAAACCCACGAACCACAAGGTAATGACCTGAGCCGAGGTCGGACGCTTAACCGACTGAGCCACCAAGGCACCCCAGTAGTGAAATTTTCAAGATTGTTAGTGCAGTGTGAGCTTTTGATACTTATTTGCTCTTAAGGCCTTAAGTATTAAAGTAAGTAAACTTTTTCACACTAATAATTTAGTTTATATTGTGCTTAGCTCCTAATAATCTTCTTAATGATAATTGCTAAATTTCCTTCAATCACCTCTTCTTGCTCTTGAGAAATATACAGATCTGTTAATTCCTGGTCATGCCCAAAGCATTTCTAGTTATAGTTTTAGTGCTACTTTCATCTTTCAATTAATTTCTTCATAGCATTTTATCATTTTATTAATTTTACCATAATACTTTAATCATTTGTTGAGGCAACATCAACACATAATTCAGTTGCTGAGAATAAGTATAGAGATGTAACGTTTACGAGTTAACAACTCTCAATATTATGAAGCAGTCAGTTCCACAAATTGATCAATAGAATCTGTACAATCCCAATCATAATTCTAACTGACCTAAAAAAAAAGAAAATACAAGTGGTTAAAATGATTTTATAATGTATGTGGAAAAAGCATAGGACCTAGAAGAGTCAAAACATTCTTGTAGTTAAACATGGACAAATCTGGAAAACATTATGCTAAGTGAAAGAAGCCAGTCATAAACATCACAAATTTTATGATTCCATTTATATGAAAAATCTATAAGGGGCTCCTGGGTGGCTCAGTCGGTTAAGCATCTGACTTCGGCTCAGGTCATGATCTCACAGCTTGTGAGTTCAAGCCCCGTGTCAGGCTCTGTGCTGACAGCTCAGAGCCTGGAGCCTGCTTTGGATTCTGCGTCTCCCTCTCTCTCTGCCCCTAACCCACTTGCACTCTGTCTCTCTCTCTCTCTCAAAAATAAACAAACATTAAAAAAAATTTATGGGTGGGTGATGAGTATTGAGGAGAGCACCTTTTGGGATGAGCACTGGGTGTTGTATGGAAACCAATTTGACAATAAACTTCATATATTTAAATAAATAAATAAATAAATAAATAAATAAATAAATAAATAAATTTTAAAAATAAATTAAAAAAAAAGAAATCTGATGTTCAAATCCCAGGTTCTTTGATTTTGAATTTTTTTCTCTCCCTCTCTCTCTCAAAATAAATAAACTTAAAATAAATTTAAAAAAATTTATATGAAAAATCCACAAAAGGTAAGTCCATAGAGACAGAAAATATATTGGTGATTGCCAGGTGTTGATGGAAGGCATCAGTAGGGAGTGACTACTGATGGGTATGGGGTTTCTTTTTAGGGTGATGAAAATTTGAAATTAGTGGTGATGGTTGTACAGTTCCGTGGCTATACTGGAATTCACTGAGCTGTACGCTTCAAAGTGGTGCATTTTATAGTGTGGGAATTATATCTCAATAAAATAAAATTAATGGGCTTACACTAATTTCAAGACATAAAAATTTCATGGGGTGCCTGAGTGGTTTAGTCGGGTAAGCCTCCAACTCTTGATCTCACCTCAGGTCATAATCTCACGGTTCCTGAGTTCGAGCCCCACATTGGGCTCCCTGCTGTCAGTGCAGAGCCCACTTTGGATCCTCTGTCCCCCTCTCTCTGCCCCTCCCCTATTCACACACACATGTGCGCGCTCTCTCTCTCTCTCTCCAAATAAATAAGTAAACATTAAAAAAAAAAAATTAGTTCTTAAAAAGTTAAAAATATACCTGCCGTCCAACCCAGCCATTCCACACCAAGGTATTTACCCAGAAGAAATGATAGAAATGAAAGCAGATGTTCACAAAAAGACACTAATGTACATTATTATTTTCAGCAACTTTATTTTTTTTAAGTTTATTTATTTCGGGGCACCTGGGTGGCGCAGTCGGTTAAGCGTCCGACTTCAGCCAGGTCACGATCTCGCGGTCCGTGAGTTCGAGCCCCGCATCAGGCTCTGGGCTGATGGCTCAGAGCCTGGAGCCTGTTTCCGATTCTGTGTCTCCCTCTCTCTCTGCTCCTCCCCCGTTCATGCTCTGTCTCTCTCTGTCCCAAAAATAAAATAAACGTTGAAAAAAAAAATTTAAGTTTATTTATTTATTTGGAGAGAGAGAGAGTGTGTGAGCAGGGGAGGGGCAGAGAGAGAGAGAGAGAGAGAGAGAAAGAGAATCCCAAGTAGGCTCCACACTGTCAGTGCACAGCCCAATGTCGGGCTCAAACTCACAAACTGTTAGATCATGACTTGAGCCAAAACCAAGAATCAGACATTTTACTGAGCCACCCAAGCACCCTAGCAGCTTTATTCTTAATAGTTTAAAACTGGATGTAACCTAAAGTCCGTCAACAGATGAACAAAGTATTTGTGGTATACCCACACAGCCAACTACTGTTCAGTAATCAAAAGTAACCAACACTCTACAACATAAATAAATTTCAAAACCTTTATGTTGAGTGAAAGTAATCAAATCCAAAAGATGATAGACTCCATGGATTATGGTTCTATATATGAAGTTCTAGAACAGGCAGTACTAAGCTATGGTGATTATGTCAGTCAGAACAATGGTTGCTTCTGGTGGGAGTAGGATTGACCAGAAAGGGATTTAAAGAACCTTCTGTGATGATGGAAATGTTAAGTGTCTCGATTTAGACTATACACTTAAAATTTGTGTATTATATAGGGGTACCTGGGTGGCTCAGTTGGTTAAGTGTCCGACTTCAGCTCGGGTCATGATCTCGTGGTCCATGGGTTCAAGCCCCGTGTTGGGCTCTGTGCTGACAGCTCGGAGGCTGGAGCCTGCTTTGGATTCTGTGTCTCCCTCTCTCTCTCTGCCCTTTCCCTGCTCACACCCTCAAAAGTAAATAAACATTAAATTTGTGTATTATATATATTGTACTTAAGTTTTAAAAATCAGTGTTTGCCCCTTTAAAAGAATAGATCTCAAATGTTAGGATTTTAAATGCCCCATGGAAATATTTTTTGATCAAGGAACCTCATTTTCACTCATTATATCACCTTAATATATCATATATGTCATAATATATCAATTGTCCATGTTTATGGAGAAGCACTATTTGCAAATTATTATAACAATATTACAATATTGTAATTATACAGTGTTACAAAGTGAATACTTGTGGGACATAGATTAAGTGTCAGGCACCTTATATATGCTAACTTGTTGAATGCTCGTGAGAACCCTATGAAGTAGCTATCAGTATTATCCCATTGTGTTGCTGGGGACACTGAGTTGCAGAAAGGCGATTGCTTTGCCCAGGGTTGTCCAGGGAGAGCCAGAATCCTGGGTGAGGCAGTCTGGTTCCAGGACTCATGCTTTCAACCTCTGCTGTACTGAAACTGCTCACAGAAAGGAGAGCCTTGGTCCAATAGGAAAGGAGAAAATCCTTCTCTTTCCTGTTTTATACCATAGGCACATTCCAAAATGTATGTGTCAGCGAGGAAAAGGCATAGACAAAGATGTGATTTATTCCTAAATATGATACTGCAAATCATAAATTTTTAAATCCATAAACTTTAAAATATATTGAAACTATCTAAGGAAATACGTGTATATGTTTGTATGTTTGCTTGTTTGTTTAAACTCCTCTAAAATGGGAATTCAAACTAGCATCTTAAAAACCTGGTTGTTACTGCAAACATTTGTGAAATCTATTGATTTTTGCCATCCCTCCTACATTTCCAAGTGGTATGTTAAAGCCAGCCCCCTGCCCGAAGCTTCCACTGTTACCTCTCCTTTAAGGAACACCTGGGTGGCTCAGTTGGTTAAGCGTCCAACTTTGGCTCGGGTCATAATCTCATGGCTTGTGAGTTCGAGCCCCATGTTGGGCTCTGTGCTGACTGCTTGGAGCCTAGAGCCTGCTATGGATTCTGTGTCTCCCTCTCTCTCTGCCCGTTCCCTGCTCACACTCTGTCTCTGTCTCTGTCTCTCTCTCTCTCTCAAAAATAAACATTAAAAAAATAAGAATAAATATATATAGTAAATATATAATTAATATTTATAAATCTATATAGATATATATGTGTAGATATAAATCTTTGTTGAGTTATTAAACATGAAGGAAAATGATATTTTATAATTTTAGATATTTATCTCTATCATGTTTCTCGTAGCTGAAGGAATAAAATTAAGAGTCTCAAAAACGGTTTCCAATGGAACAGCTAAACCTGCTACTTCTGATAATTTTGTGAGTATAGTATATATTTAATAGAGTCTGTGTCACATTCATTGACCGTCAGGAAAACATTTTCTACCTTAGTATGAAAGCTTTTTGTATGAAAATCAGTTTTACCAATTAGTGATAGTAGTTAAGTCTGATGATTGTAACTACTGTAGATCTTTGCTTCTCAAGTGCTGTTCTTGGACCAGAAGCATGAGCGTCACCTGGGAACTTGCTAGAAATGTAGTCTCAGGCCCACCTCAGACCTACTGAATCTGAATCTACTTTTTAACAGGATCCCATAGATGACTCATATGTACATTAAAGATCGAGAAGCTTTGTTATAGTAGAAGCTTGTTAATTGTTCAGCATTTTGAAGTGATTTTTGAAGCCATTTCAGATAACATTTGGTATCTATTAGGAAAGGATTTTATGTGTTGCCTGTGTAGTTGACAAAATTAGCATTTTTTATATAAAGCTGGAAGCTTGAATAAAATGGTTAAATAGAGGGTAGAGATGAGTTTTTAAATATTTTATGCATATTAAGCAAAGTGGAAATGCCTCTCACAGTTTTCTATTCTGCTTTCTTATAATTGTATATGTTGTGATTAATAGAATATAAAAATTTATGTGTGCTTGTAAGTTCTGACAGAACAGATGATATATGAGAATAGGTTAATCTGTTCAGTAAATCTTTTCATTTTTTGTTAATAATTCTGTAAAATGTGTTCTTTGAGTAGTTTTATGGTGATTTAAACTTTAGAAAAATTACAACAGTTTTAATTATCTGGTGTTAGAGCTATTAAACTTCAAATTTTTAAAGATATTTTCCTTTTATTTTAGGGATATACAGTATATCCCACTTTATTTTAAAACTCAGTGCTTACCAAAACATCAAAGGAATACTTTTTCATTTCCCAAAATTAAGTGCAGTCAGCTCTTGATCAGAAGCCTTATCTCATGAGAATTGGGGTTCCTGTTAATACTGGCTCAGCTGCTTTGTCTGTCTAGGTGAGCAAGATGTAACTGACACTTGAGTATTCCATGTAGCCGGGTAGATCACAAAGAAACATTTTTATTTATTTTATAGTATAAATCAAAATATTCAGTATACCTTTTATTTTTCTTTGTCCCAATGAGATAACTATAAGCAAGCATCTATTAAAAAACAGATTCCCCAACTGACCTGTTTTCCTTCTCTTGTCTCCTGCAGAGAGATGAGTGTAAATACAAGCATAGAAATAAATAGGCTTTTGTAAAATTAGAGTATTTGCACTGTCATCTTTTTCGGTTGAAAAATTATAAACTCATGATATAAAAACTTGAACAAATTAGGAGGCATAATGAATGCTGGGAGCAAAAAACCAATACAAATCAATATTCTTGCTATTTTTCTCATTAATCGACTCTGTGTTTCTACTCTGTTTTTTCAGGGTAAAAAAAAAGCCAAAATCAACACCTGTGCATCTAATGTAAAGAAAACCAAGAAGTAAAAAATTCTGAAATCCAAGTTTTTGTTTGTTTGCCTGTTTAAGAGCATACTGGCATAATTTCTGTGTGGCATAAGTGCCAAGTTCTTAGGATATGTAGAAATGACAAGAATCATGCATTTGAATTTAAATGCTTACATTTTATATACATTATATTTTACAATTCTTTCAGGTCATACTAAGCAAATGCTGATATATAAATATTTATTTTTACAGGATGAAGATTTGAAGTGGGTGGAAGAAAATATTCCCTCTTCATTCACAGATGTGTAAATATCTTTTGTTAAAGTTTGAGTCTAAAATTTAGTATATCGTATAAAGAGATAACTTTCATGTTCCGTCATGTGCTTTTCGAACCTTGTACCTCCATATGTTTTGATAGGCCCCATCACTAGTGAATGACTAATGTCATGTCAGACTACAAGGAGAACACAGCCCTGCCTTGGTCTTTCCTTCTTCATTTTTCACTGTACAACAACCACGTGAATGCTTGTGGCCTATAACCAACTCCAGCCCTTTCTGATCTAAGTTTTTCAGGATTAGAATCACTTTATCTTGTTTCAACTTTCTATTATAAAAAAGTTAAAACATATGTAAAACTTTTTTTTTTTTTAAACACATGGAACCCCAATACCATGTATGGTGGGGAAGCTTTTGGAGGAAAAACATGAGCTTCGGCAAAGTATAGACCAAGCCCCTCGGGAACTTTGAGCTAATCAGGATCAGTGTTCTGTTTGACGCAATGTTCTGTTTGATAATGTGAAGGAAGAATTCCACGTAGCTGTTTCCACAACAGAAACCAGCAGGATTGGCAGAGAGGATAACATTTTCATATACTGTTCTTTCCTTTCCCTGCTCCCATTTACTTCCATGTAGACAGTTTCTGTTTAGTATGAAATTCTGTTTGCCTGTCTTAGGACAATTTGAACAGATTATCACTTTTCCTTATCTCTGATCAGCCATAGAGGACAGCTTAGCGGAGTTCACCTCCCTCTTCAGTGCACTGAATACATCTTACCAAGTTTTCAACAATCATTAACCTCACAGAGGAAGCATTTTTGAGATTGCTAGTGTTTACCTCCAAACAGTGCTGAGCATCCAACGACTGTCTTCTGGGTCTCTCAGGTTCTGGTTCAAGTTTCCCCGAAAGCAGTCCTCTCCCCTGGATTTTCCTTGATAGTAGTATTCCAGACAGTCTAACGTGGCCCCTTTCTCACACCTAGTTAGTCTCTTGCTTCTCTTTCTTCTGCCTTCACCATAGACTGCTCTGTAAGTGGCGTTCTCTGGAGTCTCACAGGGAGGGGACTTGCATGTGGTAGCTCTGGCGTATAGACTTTCCCTTCAGGCTCGCTCTCCGTGAGGGAGATCTACCACACGGTGGGGCTCTACTCTCGGCTTTTCTTTTTTATCTGTGTTTTCTTTCCCAAGCAAAGGCTGTATTGTAGAACTCTCTCTAGCACCCCCCACCCCCAGTAGACACCCCATCAGTGGTAATGATGGTATGGGAATTAAGCAAGTACTTGATTCCATAAATACCTTTCCTAATATGTTTCCGTGTCCCTCTATTTAAAAAAATTTGTAATCTTTATTTATTTTTGAGAGAGACAGACAGACAAGAATGAGAGCAGGGGAGGAACAGAGAAAGACAGAGACACAGACTCTGAAACAGGTTCCAGGCTCTGAGCTGTCAGCATAGAGCCTGACACAGTGCTTGAACTCAAGATCTGCAAGTTCATGACCTGAGCCAAAGTTGGATGTTTAACCGACTGATCCACCTAGGTGCCCCTCTCTTTATTTTATTTATTTATTTAGTTAGTTAGTTAGTTGGGTTTTTTTAATTTAATTTTTAATTTTTTTTAATTTACGTCCAAATTAGTTAGCATATAGTACAACAGTGATTTCAGGAGTAGATTCCTCAGTGCCCCTTACCCATTTAGCCCATCCCCCCTCCCACAACCCCTCCAGTAAGCCTCTGTTTGTTCTCTGTATTTATGAGTCTCTTCTGTCTTGTCCCCTTCCTGTTTTTATATTATTTTTGTTTCCCATCCCTTATGTTCATCTGTTTTGTATCTTAAAGTCCTCTTAGGAGTGAAGTCTTATGATTTTTGTCTTTCTCTGACTGACTAATTTCACTTAGCATAATACCCTCCAGTTCCAGCCATGTAGTTGTAAATGGCAAGGTTTCATTCTTTTTTATTGCTGAGTAATACTCTATTGTGTATATATATATATATACCACATCTTCTTTATGCATTCATCTGTCAATGGACATTTGGGCTCTTTCCGTACTTTGGCTATTGTTGATAGTGCTGCCATAAACATGGGGGTGCATGTGTCCCTTCGAACAGCACACCTGTATCCCATGGATAAATGGCTAGTAGTGCAATTGCTGGGTCGTAGGATTCTGTTTGTTTTAATATACTGTATATATTTAAGGTGTACATGACGATTTGATATACATATGGACGCTGAAATGATTACTATAGTCAAGCTTATTCATCCCTCTTAAGTTCTCACAGGACAGAGCCTGATGCGGGGCTTGAACTCACGAACTGTGAGATCATGACCTAAGCAAAGTCAGATGCTTAACCGACTGAGCCACCCAGGTGCCCCTTAACTGAAATTTTTTGAAGTATAGCACACATTCTGGAAAGTACAGAATCCTAAGCTCAATAAATTTGCAATATGAACACACTCATGTAACTAGTACCCAGATAAAAAATAAATAAAACATCACTAGTGTCCTAAAAACCCCTTTATTTTCCTCCTAAATCACAATTCCACTTTTTGAAAGGTGCTGCTGTCCTGATGTCTGTAACTGTCAATTATTTGTGTCAGATTTAAAAAATTCATCCCTCAGTAATCCGTTCAGCTTCTTTGCTGTGTAGTATTCCATTGTGTGGATACACTACAGTTTACCCATTTGGTTGTTTTCAGGTTGGGGGCTATTAAGAACAGTATGAAAATTCCTCTTTGTGTGCGTTGGTGAGCTTCGGTGTTTACTTCTGTCAGCTGTGTCCATCCAGGAGTGAGAATTTACAGATCACAGGGATATGCCTGTACTCAGCCTTCATACATACACTAGCCTGTTAATAACATTGTTACCTGTTTTTGTTTCAGAGCTCTTCCAGTGTTAGTGGATTCAGATGAGGTAAAATACATTTTTTGCTTATTTTCTTGGTGCTGTTATTTTCACAAAGTAGAAATATATTTCAGAAAGAAATTCTGAAAGTTACTTTGTAAAACAATTACAAATCGAGCAGCCTGGAAGACTGCACTGATTTGTCAATGAAACCTAAAGGAGCTAGATCCTCATTTAAAACAGGAGCAAGATAAGCGCTTGTTGGTATAAAGGGAGGGAGAATTGTTTCATGAGATTTTGAGTCTGGGATTTTCTAACATCTTCTATGTGGGTAAAGAGTTTAGAATACTTTAAGGTGGCAGTTTGTCTAAATTAATTTCTTCTACTTGGGATATTTTGCTAAGGTATTAGAGTTTCTACTCATTCTCATTTACTAAGCAGGAAATTTGAATCGAGGTTGTGGATTTGGGAAGGTTTGGAGGAGAAAATTGGGTTCTAGATCGTCTGGACATTGAAGGGTGGCCCAAAACAGGAAGAAGTCTGAGTAGTAGGAATTAGAGGATGGATATTGAGAACTCTAACTTATGGGCAGGAACAGTAAGGGAGGAAGTTAGTGGTAACTGAGGTGTAATTCATGTGGTGGCTATAGAGCAGGAGAGCAGCTGCTGCTCTGTTCACTGAAGGGAAATGACTTTGGCCGTGGCACATTGATCTGGCAGTAGCGGGAAGTTTTGAGGGGGCTGCCGTAGACATGCACCTGGCTACAAAGCAATTGAACTTCAGGATTTAGAATTCTACAGAAAGAGACATGATGGAGAATTACTTTGTAAAGGGCACTTAGAGTAATCATTTGGTAAATAGTTGTATAATTTCAAAATACATGAACTGTGTAAAGCGAGGCGAATCCATCCGTGGATGAACCATGCCTGAGAAAAACACGTGAGCCCCATCTCTGCCTCTCACTGGTAACTCTGAACTTGAAACATTTTCCAGCTAGCAGGATGTTAAAGTTTTCCAAACTTGTCAACAGATATTGGCCAGACATCACTAGAAGTGTAGATTATCCATTGTTTATTTTCTAAATCTACTGTTTCTATGTATATCGTGAAATGTACGCAGTTCCCCACAAAATTGTGACTGTGAAAGATTAGAGAATTTTGTTATGTTCTGGAAGGAGCATCAACATTTGGAAGTATGTCATCTTTTTTTTTTTTTTTTTTTTAAAGGAAATCATGACCAGATCTGAAATGGCAGAAAAAATGTTCTCTTCAGAAAAGATAATGTGATTGGAACCCATATAAATGAAACCCAGTTAACGGTGAAGGACTTCCTCAAGACTGAAAGAGAGCTTTGTTTTGATCTAGTGCAACAAGTTTTTATTGCATTATCTTGGAAATCTATGTATTAAAATTAAGAATTCAGGTGGTAGGAGGGTTCTGCACCCCTTTTAAGCTACTTTAAATGTCAGCTTAATGTCCACCAAATTGCCTGGATTTGGAAATAATCTAAGAGAAGTATTATGATAAAGAAATATGCCCAAATGCTCTTAGCTAAAAGGAGGCAGGGATGTGGATTTGGGCTTTCTCTTTTCTCTGGAAAATATGACAATTCCAGATTTAAAAATATTTTTTACGTGAACACCTCTATTCTTCCACTCACTAACCTTTGAGGTAGAGGATGTGATTCTTCTGAAGTGTGGTAAAGCAGCATCTCCATCTCTTAGGTTTCTAGTTACTAGATGCAATAATAATGTTCTTTGACTTTTATATGGAAGTGATTTGATATCAAGTAAAACTTGATTAACCGTAGAACATAAGCATGTTTATAGGGTTAGTTTTGGTGTGTGTGTGTGTGTGTGTGTGTGTGTGTGTACACACATACGGGTCTGCACAAGGTCCTTGTTTGTAAATATCACCATGCACATCAAATCACAGAGGTAGGTCCTCTCTAAGCTCAGGGGAACAGAAGTACACAGGAATAAGGTCTTGAAGGTCACTTCCAAGGATTTGCCCTCCCACTATCCCCTCATTCAGGCCACGTGTTCACGTGCTGCTGCTGAATCTGTGTGGGGCAGTTGGTAGACACGTGGCCAGATGGGGAGCACTTTCTCCCCGGCAAGCTGGCAGATTCGTTACCAGTGAGCCTTATAGACCCTAGAACATCCTTTACATAATCTTGGTTTATTTGATTTTATAATAAAACATGTATTTGTCTGTACAGTACATCACTATTAATCTTGTAATTAATTTCTTGACCTTCGACCATGTTTTATACATCATTTTGTTACATATTATATATGTAATGTATGATTTGAAATTTTTTTGTTTTAATATTTTTTTTAATGCAGAACATTCTAAACTTGAAAGGTAGTTGAATGTAGTATGATGGAAATGTGAATGTTTTGCTGCTTTCATGACCAAAGATACAGGGCTTGTGGACATATAGGATAGGAATTAAAGTTAGAATTTTGCATATCTTTCTTTGAAGGAGTTCTAACCTTGGGAATTGAGAATGGCTTCAGAAGAGTTTGAGAAGCACTTAAAGTCTTAACCAGTACAAACACTTAAATATAACCTTTATTATTTTTTTCATTATGAAGCCACAAAATTGTCCTTTCAGAAGCCTACTTTTTCAATTTACTTCTCATTTATTCATTTCGTAGGGATTAGTAAGAAAGATCGCTAGTAGTAATATCTATTGAAAGATACTTTCAGATTTATTTTCCATAGGGAACACTGAACAGTTTGGGACATGCTTCCTAGGAAAAGAGTGGCTAACAGTGTGAGTTCCATTCCTTTTTTCTGTTTTTGACACGATAATGGGCCCCTACCTACTACATTTCCCAGCATTTGTGTCCATTCTGGTTTTGCTGTGTTTTACCCCGGGCCCAGTTGTTGCAGGGCTGGAGGCGACCCTGCCTTCTAGGTCCTGCTTTTATCTACCACTCCCAGAGTTAGAGGCAGACCCCCAACTCCTCAGCTCCAGGTGAATTTTGAAATGCAGAGTCCTGGGTTTCCAGCCAGTAGGAGCTCCAAATGTAGCGGAGCAGGAGTGGGGCATCGATGTGAAGTGTGTTAGTAAGGGAGACTGCCTCTGGCATAACCTCAGTAGTGCGTACGAAAACACTGCTTTCAGCTATAGGCTGAAATGCAAACTTTTTTCATCTTCTAGAGAAAGCAGGATTCCCTCCTGACAACCTTATCAGAAATGTTTTTCAAAGGGCATATTCTCTGTCACTTTCAGTGACAATTGTGGCACCAGTTGGTGTTTATAATGACCTGAATTGAGTATTCCTACAGAGGGCCCTCTTAGCCCCCCCAACCCCCGTAAACAGAAGGGGGTGTCCTCAGGCTACAGCTGTGGTTCGTACGAAGGGCACTGGGGAGAAGTTACAACCAGGGCCATCGTACAGCTCGTCACCCCGCTTCTGCAACAAGTGGTCAGGAACTGGTCCTCAAAGCTTTTGAGGCTATCAGACCAGTTTATTCTTGGGGAGCCAACCAGATGAAAGGATCTGAGGGTGAGTCCAGTTTTATGTGTTCCTAGACAAAATGCTTACGTGTTCTAATGCAACTCGTGTTAGATTTATACGATATGTGAAATCTGCGTCAAAGGGAATTTTCATGATTTGAGTTAGATTAGGATTTAATTATCTGCTTTAAAGGACAGTATATTTATTTCAAAAATAAGGAAAAATAAATGAATGTATGAATTTTTAAGCCTGAGAGATGATGTTCCCTTACTTTTCCTGTAAAGAAAATAATTTTTAAATCTTTCGTATCCTATAGAGAAAACCAACTTTTCCTCTGTGATACAGTACATTATGTTTGCACTACCATAATGTCAGGACTGAGAGTATGAAAAATGTACACATAAGACTGATTTTTGTATCTTCTTTTAAAAGGGGGTTTCAGGGGCGCCTGGGTGGCGCAGTCGGTTAAGCGTCCGGCTTCAGCCAGGTCACGATCTCGCGGTCTGTGAGTTCGAGCCCCGCGTCAGGCTCTGGGCTGACGGCTCGGAGCCTGGAGCCTGTTTCCGATTCTGTGTCTCCCTCTCTCTGCCCCTCCCCCGTTCATGCTCTGTCTCTCTCTGTCCCAAAAATAAATAAACGTTGAAAAAAAAAATTTTAAAAAAATAAAAAATAAAAAAATAAAAGGGGGTTTCAGGTGCCCAACTGGCTCAGTCAGTAAACATGCGGCTCTTTATCTTGGGGTCGTGAGTTCGAGCCCCACGATGGGGGCAGAGTTTCTTTTAAAAATAAATAAAAGGGGTTTGAGTCTATTGCACTAAGCTTTACAAGCTATACATGACTAACTTAAAGGGGAGAGCTGTTGTGCTAGATTTAAAACTCACTAGTTTTTTTGGTACTTGTGTCTCTGTATGGTCAACAGCGTGCACCGAGCAATAGAGCACACCAAGCCTTATACTTACAAAGAGAAGTTTAACATACTAGGTAAAGTTCTAAACATATCAAATGTATATAAGTGACAAAAATAGGATTTTAAGGAAATGTACAGTATATACAGAAGCTCAGTACTTCATTAAGAAACTAGGGAAACGTGTATTTGAGGAGAAAATTTAGGGGTTTGAAAAGTTATATTTTTCTATTTAAAAGGGTTAAATTATTGTATAATTTGGAAGAAGTTGCTTTGAATGTAGGACAAAACTGTTTCAAAGATTTTTGTTTTAAAAAGTTGATGTATTTTTGTGCCTTAATATTTGTTCTGACTTTTAATAAAATGCTTTCTGAAATTCTAGATGATTGATTCTAATATCTATTACTGCCAGATTATATATATAAATCTTCAGGAAATATAGACCCAAACAGATGGCAGGGCATAAACAAAGTCTTAAAAAAAGGAGATACAACTAATTAACAAACATGGAAAAGCATTCAGCCTCAGAAGTGATCAGAGAAATGCAAAGTGAAAGGGTAAATTTTTAAATTAACAAGTCTGTACTAATGTATTTATAAAACCTGTTTCAGCTTTCAAAGTCTGATGAACACACTCATTAATGATAGTAATGTAATTGATTCAGTCTTTGTGAAGAGAAGGGTATAACCTTTGAATGCTGCCGATTCTGGTGATATTTTTAAAAATTCAAATTATAGGGGTGCCTGGGTGGCTCAGTCAGTTGAGCATCCGACTTCGGCTCAGGTCATGATCTCACAATTCATTGAGTTCGAGCCCCACGTCGGGCTCTGTGCTGACAGTTCAGAGTCTGGAGCCCACTTTGGATTCTGTGTGTTCCTGTCTCTCTGCCCCCCTCCTGCTCACATTCTGTCTCTCAAAAATGAATAAAAAAATTTTTTTAATAAAAATAATAAAAATTCAAATTATAGAATAAGGCTTCTGCACAAAAATGTTTATTATAGCATTATTTTTTTATTCAACATTTCAGAAGGTTAAGACAAAAAGAAGTTTATTTCTTGGCCATGCAACATGGGCCTAGAGGTGGGCGGGGTAACCTTCCTCCACACATCCCCTCAGGGACCCAAAGTTTATTTCTGCCTTGTGAGCCCTCCAGCTCCTAGGGCCTGTCATCTGTATGCAGCCAGCAGGAAAAAGGACAGCCTGGGAAGTTTTGGGGGGGCGAAACCCAGAAGTGTTGCTCTCACTTTGGCGAACAGTCACATGGCCACACAAACTGCCTGCCCGCTACTCTGTGAAGGAGAGGATGGCTTTGGGTGGACAGCTGATGGCTTCTGCCACAGATTATTTGGGAGCAGTGGAGAGGGAAGACAAAAGCTGCCTATTTTCTAATGTAAACACATGGGGAGATATGTAAAAAACGGTGGTCCACAAGTAGGTTACACGATGTCAAAAAATCTAGAAGCAAGCATGGTCTCAGATCATAGCTTAATCCATTAATAAATAAAATCCATCCTGCCCCAAGTAAATGGAACATGGAGAATATTCTTGGAAATTCTCCCAGCCTTGGGGGCGGCCAAGATGAGTATTCCCCCCCAAGGAAAAGCAGGCCTGTTGTAATAACAGTGCTGACGGTTTAGGGAGGGCCGGGAATGCTCACGCAGTGGCAGTGGCGGGTTCTGTTAACCGTGTGGTCTCAGTAGCCATGAGGTAGGTCTAGCCAGTGAGTTTATAGAGGCGAAAACAGACTCAGCACGGCCAAATAACTTGCCCAAAGTCACCCTGCTCGCAAATGGAAAGCTAGTATTAACACTGGTGGGAAGCATCCTCGAAGGGTTTCCACAAAGTCCTGGGCAGGAAGGAGGTACATGTTTGCTTGTTAGGGGATTGAGGTCCGGAATCTAAAGTTCCTGGTGCTCAGGCCTTCTCTCTCTCTCTCTCTCTCTCTCCCCGCAAAGAGAGAGAGAGAGAGAGCTTCACAATACAGCGAAGTTACACAGAATGCATCAGAGGTTGTCAGAGGTGCTACTGAGAGACACCCAGCTGAAATAAACCCCCCCACATGAAATTGAAATTCTAAGATGCGTTTGCCTGTGTTCAAGTTTCCCAGGGCAAGTTATGCCCCTTCAGTGATAGTGGATTTGCAGCTAAATTCCCATTAACATAAGCTTGTATGGTACTCAATTCAGACACAAATAATTTTGACACTTCCTTTAAGTCATTGTGGAAAAGTAGTAAACTGCAATGGAAGTCTATGTACAGAGAAACTTTTAAAAGCTACCCAGCAGATGGTGCCAAAGTAATATCTCTGAAGAGTTCTGGTCTGGAATTCTTGCCTTTACAATTATTTTCTTTGATTAACTTACCAAATGCCATTAAACAAATTTAGAGATGAAACAAGAAACTTTTAAAAAAAATCCAGTAAGGGTTTCCCTTCCATAGATTGGGCCTTTCAGAAATGCTAAAGTAGGTTTTGCATTTCTTACCTGTGATGTGTCTTCCCCAGCACCTCTGAACACTCACCTTCGGGACCTTGGTAAAGTTACTCACTTTATCATTGTGTTCAATCTGTCTGATCACCCCAAGGAGCATGACTGATCTGCTACTAAAAACCTCTGGGATCTGTAAAACAACAACAACAACAACAAAAACCCCACCACTTAGCTACTAATGAAGCTCTTCCTTAAAAAAAAAAAAAAAGTACACAAAGAGCACCACCAGTCCAGGAAAACAGTTATCCTTTTGGAATATTTCCAGTTCTCTCAGAATTAGAACTTGGGGGGTGTCTGGGTGGCTCAGTCGGTTCAGCATCCAACTCTTGATTTCGACTCAGGTCATGATCTCATGGTTTGTGAGATCGAGCCCTGCATCTGGCTCTGTGCTGACAGCATGGATTCTCTCTCCCTCTATCTCTGCCCCTTCACCACTCGCTCACTCTTGCACTCTCACTCAAAAAAAAAAAAAAAAAAAGAATTAGAACTTGGCAGCTGGAAGGGGCCTCTGAGATTATTTTACAGGTGAGAAAATGGGGAACCAGGAAACCTTCATAGATCCCTCAGGCTAGAACTGAACCCTGTATCCTCATTTGCTTTTCTCACTTATGGATCCTTGGCATCAGAGGGAGGTTAATGCCCTGGGAGGGTTGAACTGCATATCAAAACTTGAAATACACTTTCTGTGTTTTAGTTATTGCTTGCTACATCATTTTGTATGACAGTTGTCTTTCATTCCAGCCTCCAAATTCTGTCTCTACAATAAATAGTTGTAATTCTGATTCTCTGCCTCTTAATTTGGGGCAGAGAATTAGTGACAGAGAATTAGTGACAGTGTCTATTCTAGTTTCAGCACTACTAAAAATAAAATACTCCATAAACTTTATCTTCCCTTCTTTAAAAAAAAAAAAGTTTGCCCATTAGTGCATTTGCTTCCAAAGGATTATTGTTAGACATTTCTATTAAGGGAATGAGCAAGCTAGGCTTTTCACTATGAAATTGCTTTTTAAATAATGAATCGTATTATAATTCATATTATTGTACTTGTGGATTTCAAGTTCTGATCATGGAGAAGTACCTTCTATTGGGCCAAACTTCCCCACAAATAACAACTCTAGACAAAATTTAAGTAAGAACTACTTGGAGACATTGGAGACAAACACAAAGCAGGGAGACTCGAAGGGACTCGACACTTGGATGAGGGAAGTACACTGGGTGATTTCCCCACTTTTTATGCCTTTTACACTGATAGCAGGCCACAGTTCTTGCCAGAGTAAACCCAGGTATAAACCTGCGCTTTTACGTGCTGAATTGGAAGAAGACAAAGATTAGAAGCGTAGCAGCTGGAAAGCAAAGAATTACTGAAAGAGAGAAAGAAGGTGGCCATGTTCTGTGTATAAACCCCCAAATCACTGGCTCACCCTGTACTCTGCGTGTGTGGGACAGACTCCATGCAGCCCAGCCAAGGCTAAGAAAGAGGAATTGAGATTTCTGCTACCACCAAGTTTGACTTGTGTCCAGCCAAGTAAAACCATCTGCTTAAGAAAATGATGTGTGGGTGACATCAGAGATAGTGAGGGACTAAGGACCTCTGAAAGTTTGTCCCTTCATAGAAACAATGAAAAACTTAAAAAAAAAAAAAAAACCCAAAAACTTACAAAATTAACTTTCAGAACTCTGGAAACTAACCAGTCTTGCAGCAACCTAAGAAGCATTTACTACAGAATAATGCCTGAATTTCAGTAAGAACACAAGGTTTCCTTTCATCTGCCCCACTCTTCTACTCTGTTCCCCAGCTCAGCAGTTGCCTTCAAAATTCAGGGCCCACATTCCTAGTACTTTAGGGAACACAATGGAGCTGGAGACCTTTCAAAATCTCATTTTCAAAGAATATTATTCTTTGATTGGTCTAGTGGTTCCTTGGAATTCATGGCTAGAAGGCTTTCCTTTATCTGACCTGGGCCAGAGTTTGCCCAGTGTTAAAAGCCTCTTCCTTGGGAATGTTTGTTAAAAAGCATTTGCAGTCAAGTGTTTTAATGTAGCTGCCTGAGGCAGTAAATAACAATGAAGCAAAAACAGACTAACTGAAAACCTCAAAAGTAAAAACCAAAGGGAAAAGCTCCAATGCATTTCTGTATTTCCAATCCTCAAGGCCATGTGCATATGTAGGGCTCTGCTCAGCAAAGACTGCAAGCAGGAAGCGAAGGCTAAGGCAGAGTGGTAAATTGGCTGGATGAGCATTGAAGATGTATCTTACCATACACACAAGCACCTTGACAAAGACTGGGAGATTTCCTGGCTCCAAGAATTTAAAGAAAATTTTGTCTAATAATTAGCTGACTGCCAGATGACAGAGATTTTAGTGGCCCTGTATTACAAAAACTACAAATGTTACAGAATTGGTTTAGAGAAGTCACTAAACAAACAAACATTAAAACAAGCAGCAACAACCAATCCTGGGGAGAGGATAAAATATGATTTCCAGAGTTATCCCATTACTTAAAATGTCCAGCTTTCACCAAAAAAATTATGACACAAAGAAATAAGGGGAAAAAAGCAATCAATATAAAATGTTCTTGAGGGGCACCTGGATGGCTCAGTCAGTTAAGTGTCCTACCTTGGCTCAGGTCATGATCTCACAGTTTGTGGGTTCAAGCCCCATGTCAGGCTCTGTGCTGACAGCTCAGAGCCTGGAGCCTGCTTCAGATCCTGCGTCTCCCTCTCTCTCTGCCCCTCCCCTGCTCGCGTTCTGTCTCTCTCTGTCTCTGTCTCTCTCAAAAATAAATAAACATTTAAAAAGTTAAAAATAAATAAATAAAAATAAAATATTCTTGAGAAAGGCCAGATGTTGTACTTGGTAGACAAGAACTTTAAATCACTATTTTACATATGTTCAATGACCTAAAGGAAACCATTCAAAAGAACTAAAGTATGAGAACAATATCCCACCAAATAGAGAATATCAGTAAAGAGATGGCAATTATAAAAAATGAGCCAAATAGAGTATAAATAGAAATACTTTTCTGTTGAAAAATACAGGGGCACCTGGGTGGCTCAGTCGATTAAGTGCCGACTACTGCTCAGGTCACCATCTCGCAGTCTGTGAGTTCGAGCCCCACGTTGCTCTGTGTTGACATCTCAGAGCCTGGAGCCTGCTTCGGATTCTGTGTCTCCCTCTCTTTGTCCCTCCCTCGCTTGCACTCTCTCTCTCTCTCTCAAAAACAAATAAAAACTTTAAACAAAAATTTTTGAAAAAGTACAATAACTGACATGAAAAATTTATTAGAGAGGGTCAATAGCAGTTTTAAGCAGACAGAATAAAGAATCAGTGAAATTGAATATAGGTCAATTGAGATTATTCAGTCTGGGGAATAAAAAGTAAACAGAAAAAAAGAGAAATGAACAGAGCTTCAGAGATCCATGGATCAAACATATCAATATATGCATAGTGGGAAAATCTGAAAGAGAGGAAAGTAGGAAAGAGGCAGAAGGAAAATTTGAAGAAATGACAGCTGAAAACTCCCAAATTTGATGAAAAGCATTAATCTACACAATCAGAACGATCAACAAACCCCAAGTGGTATGAACTCAGAGATCCACACTGAAATACATCATAATCAAACTGTCAAAAGACAAGGAATTTTGAAAGCAACAAAGGAGAAGTGACTCATCACATACAAGGGATACTCAGTAAGATTAAAAACTGATTTTTCATCAGAAAACATGGGGGCTAGAAGGCAATGGGATGATACCCAAAGGACTGAGAGGAAAAAAAAAAAAAAAAAAAAAAAACAAAAAAAAAACAACCTGTCAACCAAGAATTCAGTATCCAGGCAAACTATCCATCAAAAACGAAGGAAAAAGAAAGACACTCCCAGATAAACAAAACCAGAATTATTTGCTAGCAATATCACCCTACAAGAAATACTAACGGGAGTCCTTCAGGGTGAAATGAAATAATACTAAACAGTAACTTGAATCCAGGTGAAGCAATAAATATTACCAGTAAAGGTAAGTGTGTAGGTAACTACAAAAGACAGTATCCATGTATTTTTTGTTTGTAACCCCTTTCTGTATTATCATTTCAAAGAACAAACTCTTGGTTCACATCTTTGATGTAGTGTGAAAGCGTGATGTAGTGCCTCACACAGGGCTGTGCCCTGAGTTGGCACTCAGGTAAGAATCTGTGTAGAGTGAATTTGACCATCACTGTGTTCCTTCTAGATCACCCCCCACCCCTGTTCCTCCCCTATTGTCCTGGGTCAGGCTAACATGCTGGGTTTTGTTCCTAAGACCCTTTGTAGGTATTTAGTGGGGGCTGATGACATTTAGAATCACAGATGTGGGGTGAAGGTGGGAAAGGGAAAGAAGCAGCACCGAGCAAGCCAACAGGCAGAATAATCACATGAAACCCCACAGGGTATGCAACATGGAGTGGGGCACCACTCCATGGGGACCCAGAGAACCCTACAGGACAGCTTTGGAATGGCTGTTTCAGACGAGCTGCTGCTTCTGACTGGGTGTCAAACAGACCTCTATAGCAAATTTTCCTCTCTTGTTTTGCATTCCCACACAGGGAACACAAGTGTTTCAGCAAAAGCACTGATCCCAGGAGATGGCAATCGATTCTGTCAAAAAACTTTACAAATATTGGGGCGCCTGGGTGGCTCAGTCAGTCAAGCATCCGACTTCAGCTCAGGTCATGATTTCGTGCTTCGTGAGTTTGAGCCTTGCGTTGGGCTTGCTGCTGTCAGCATGGAGCTTGCTTCGGATCCTCTGTCCCCCTCTCTGTCCCTCCCCTGCTCATGCTCTCTCTCTCAAAAAATAAACTTAAGGGGCGCCTGGGTGGCTCAGTCAGTTAAGTGTCCGCCTTCGGCTCAGGTCACGATCTCACGGTCCGTGAGTTCGAGCCCCGCGTCGGGCTCTGGGCTGATGGCTCAGAGCCTGGAGCCTGCTTCCGATTCTGTGTCTCCCTCTCTCTCTGCCCCTCCCCCATTCATGCTCTGTCTCTCTCTGTCTCAAAAATAAATTAAAATGTTAAAAAAAAAATTTTTTTTTAAATAAACTTAAAAAAAAAGCTTTACAAATATTTTCTTTATATGTGTAGACCCCCCCCCTCCGCCCCATCCCTGACATTCTGGAATATTCTCTTGAAAACTAAATATAGAGGAAAGACAAGAGGTAAAAAGAGGATAGACTCATCTTGTTCAAGCCAAGGGTTGGTTTTTGTAGCCCCGAATATAGGACGCGTGGCTTATTTTCACGGTCTGCTTTCAGACAGCCCTGACAGTTTGGGTCTGCCTTGATCACTGCAGGTCAAGGGCAGTTGGGGACAGAGAGAGAAGGAGCAGTACTGCTAGTGCAGTGGGACCTTAAAAAGTGAATTCACACCAGACACCAGAGCACTAAATGAAAAGTGGCCATAGGACAAGGGCAACAAACAGAAATCAATAGATAGGGGGAAAATATCCCTGTTAAAACTTATAAATGCTTGAAAGTTTAAAAAAAAGAAAAAAGGAAAAACAAAACAAAACAAAATTCTGTTACCACAACTAAAATTCCTGAAACCCTATGCTCTTGTATTTAAGTGAAAAGGTGGAAGAAGGCAGTCTGTGCTGGAAACAGCACAGCTCTGGGAGCGGCCTGAGTCTGGAGATTGCATACCTTGGGTGAGTCACTCAACCATGCCCAGATTCAGCTTTATGAAGCCACAGAGAGGGCAAGAGAAGAAAAAAGAATGCCCGCTTACCTCTGTGAACGTCTGGTTCCCACTGCACAGCCAGAAGAGGGCCGACAAGTCCCGGCCTGCCAGGGGAGGTCACCATATAAACATGAGGTGGGATCAAACACATATTAAACGTGGCCACAGCGACCAGAACCAAATGTTTCATTAGTGGGGAGGGAGGGGTAAGTGAAAGGGGGCCCGGGGAACACACAGGCTTTGGCATCTTTTGGCATCAACAGCAAACAAACACATGAGGGATTGGGGCCGAAAACCACCATTTCCACAGGCTTCCTGGGATTGGACTGCTGCTGCCTGGTCCCTCTACCTGGGCAGGAGAAGCGATGTATTGCACTGCTCTCCAAGATTTAAGCAGGAATGCAAAATAAGATCACAGGGGCCCTGCTCTACTTCCTGCAGCAGGAAGGTAGAGGGGGAAGCCCAGTAGGATTTCCCGGATAAGGAATGCTCAGGTGGCCAGCCCACACCTTGCCCTCGCTTTCCAGGGGGCTCCAACTTTCCTTTGTGCCTTCCGATGGAACACAGCTCTTGCTCCCACTGCAGTCTTCTTAGCTCCACTCCTCGGGCTGTGAGTGGATTCTGCTAAGTGAAATGCGGAAAGGAAAAACGGATCTGAGGCTTGGCCGGACTTGGTGTGCACCACGACATCTGCAGTGTTGCCTTCTGAAAACATTCTTCCAGTAAGAACTTAAATAATGTTTTCCAGGAGCCTGGGGCTGGGGCCATCTGGTTCCCCCCACAGCCCCTGGGTGCAGGGGACTTGAGACCACGAATGCCTGCCCTTCCCGGGGGGATTTCCCACGGACCTCAGCAAAGCATCCAATGTTCTGATAACCTGGCCTCCGTTTTAAGCAGTTTCTCCTTCGGTTTGGGGTGGGGCGGACTATCAGGCGGACTTTAGATTCTCGGTCACCGTGCATGTGTGTTCTTGTTCCCCACTAGCACGATTTAGAAGGACACCCGTCTACTCAGAGGGAGAACTTAGTTTATGAAGCCCACCTCCCGGCCCAGCCCGTCCTGTTCTCTGAAGGCGGTGGAGGAAGGTGTCCGTGAGCGGGCTGCGAAGTGGAGCAGAGCTGGATGGGGATCGCCACGCTGCCGCCAGCGGCCGCCGACGCGCGCCTCAGTCTCCCCAGCGGGGCAAGGGGGCGGCCAGGGCGGGGGCTCCGCCCGGGGTGGGCTCGCGGCCGGGCGCGCGTGCGGGACACACCGGCCGCGCGGCCTCGGCCGCCCTTGCCCGCGAGGCCCTCCGGATGCCCGCGCTCGTCCTCGGCGTCGCGCCCGGCCTCCTCGGGGAGCCGCGCGGGTTGGGCGCGCTCCCAGGCGCATTCCTGGCCGGGCAGCCCCTCCTCCTCGGCCTCGGCCCCGGGGCTGGCGCCTCCCCGCCTCGCTGTCTCGTGCGGGCGGCTGCGGACGCTCGTGGCCCGCGCGCGGCGCACCTGGACCCGAGACGGCGCCGGCCGCGCTCCGGGGCTCCCGCCGCCCTCCCTGCGCGAGCCGCTCCGGGGCCGCGCGGCGCCCTGCACCCTGCGGGGCGGCCGCGGCGTGGGCCGGACCGAGGCGGCGTCCCCCCATCCGCAGCCCAGCGGTTCCCACTGGCAAGATGGTGCCCCGCTGTCCCCGCGCGCTCCTGTTGCTGCTGCTGCTGCTGCTCGCCGGCCCCGCGTCGCGGGCTTCCCAGGTCAGTGCCCTCCCGCCTCCCGCCTCCCGCCTCCCACCGGTCCCGCTCGCCCGGGACGCGAAGCCAAGGCCGGACCACCTGGGCTTACCGCTTGGGGGCTTGCGTTGGGGGCTCCAAGCGGTTCTCGGGGACCCCCTCGTCTGTCACCTGAGACGCACCGCGGGGCCGGGCGCCTGGGAAGACCCGGGCTGGTCCCGCCGCGCGTTCTGCGCGACAGCCTCGGGCCTCGGGGGACTCGTGGGCTGGGGGGAAGGTTTCCTCGGGGTGTAGGAGACGTTGGGCTTCGGGGGGTCCCCAAGGGGGCTCCCGGTCACCCCGTTAGGTTAGAGGCTGTCCCCGCCCTCCAGCTCCCAGCATTCAAATTTCCAACTGAAATCTCATTCCCACCGCTGCCGACTTTTAAACGCGCGCGGACTTTGTGAGCGGCGTTTGCGCGGCGCAGGCGGAGGGGGACCCGGAGGTTCCCGAAGCCGCCTTGCCCCGCGCCTGTGGGGCCTTAGATTTGGGGCTACATTTCCTTTCCCACACAGACAGGCCGCTTGCCGTTCCGTTTTTCTCTCCTTGCCCTTTATATTTGTTGGAGCCTCAGTAGATTTTTCACTCGATTTCACTTTTATATTAACCAGTAAAGAACCGATGATTACAATTAAAATAATGCAGATGAAATTGAGTCTTCGGAAGGTGGAACTGGAATTGCTGAATTCAGAGCCAGCAACCACCGGACAGGCTCTGGCCGACGGGGACCCCTCCCCCTGTGATGGGCGTGGCCCGTGGGCAGCGGGGCGGCCACCCCAACGATACCGGCCACAGCAGTAGCAGTATCCCAAGGCGGAAGGAGAGCACGTGCTTACCGAAAGCCTGATGACTGCCAGGTTCTTTGCTGAGCATCCTCCAGGCTCTTAATTCTCCGAACAGCCCCGTGACGTGGGGACCACTGTCATCCCCATTTGGGGGAGGAGGGCCTCACCCAGGGAGATTGTGACTTACTCGAGGTCACACAGCCAGGAAGGAGTGGAGAAAATTCAGTCCCTCTCCTTGAGTTCCAGACCTTTCCCCTTCCCCACAGACACTCAGTGTCTGAATTCCTGAACCAGGCAGGCACACTCAGGGTCACGGAGAAGCCCCTGGGGTGCAGGAAGGGACTCCAGGCAGGGAGAACTCAGTTCAGACCAGAGGTGGGTGGTGTCAGTGTAGACGTGCTCAATGGGCACCGCAGGAAGCCACTGAGCCACCAGGCAGCAGAGGCTCGGTTGAGGCCACAGTGGACCCACCAGCAGAGCAATGGATCTCCCACCCACTTTGCAGAGTACAAAGCAAAACAGAACATCAGGCTCAGAGCTGAGGGCCAAAAGCACAGGGCAGGTGCATCCAGTCGGAGCCCTCAGAGGGGAGGGATGGACAGGATGTGCAAGGAGATGCTGGGGCGCCTGCCCTGCCCCTGTCTCATCTTATGGGGCCTATTGCTGTCTCTCCAGGTTACCTAGAAAACAGGTGAGACCCTGGCAGTTCTCACATGTCTGTGGTTGCTGCAGGGGCAGAAAAGTGAGCTCTCTGGCCTCTGTTCCTGGGAGGTGTGGTTCTGATCCTTGCCTCACTGGGCTTTGTGAGAGGGAAAGGGAGCAAAAAGGATCGTCCACAGAGGTTGGTTTAAAAAATTCCAGTGAAACTGCCCTTCACCCAAAGTCTTAGGTGTTTGAGAGGTCTCCCCTCCCAGCCCCCGCCTGGGGGAGTCTGACAGGTAAACTATGAAGAAGGTCCCAGGGACACTCTTTATGGGGCTTCTCATCTTTTGGGTCCCTGCTCAAATAAGCATCCCTTTGCGGAGGCCTTCCCAACCCCACGCTAAACAGGTCTCCTCCCTGCCCTTGTGTGTTCTGTTATGGCCCTGTGAAGGGCTCTGGAATAGGACCGATCACATTTGTAATGGGGTTTCTCGGTAGATTTTGACTTTATTGTCTATCTTCTCCACTACAGGGCCCCAGGGCCAGGGACCATATCTGGGATTTTTACCCAGGGACCACACATAGCAGGCAGCTAGCAGGAGCTCAGCAAAATGAATGGAGTGTGGTCATGCGGGTGCTGGTCTGAGCAGGACCAAGCTGGGCAGTCTCTGGGTAAACCTCGGCTGCACATCACATCACCTGGGAAGCTTCTAGAAATCTCGATGCCAGCCTCATTTCAGAGAATCTGACTCCAATGGCCTGGGTTAGGGCTCAGGCATTAGTATTTTTTAAAATTGTCCCTAGTGATTTTAATCAAGCAAATGCCTGAGGCCCAGTGAAGCCATCCTTCAGAGTTAAAAAGCTGCAGACCTAGGAAAGGGCCAAAAGCAGGGGAATTCAGAGTGCACAAAGGATCAGACTCAAGAAGACCTGAGGTGACATGGCATACCTGGAGTTGACCTGATCTGAACACATTATGAGCCTGGGGCTCTTGAACCCAGCAGTACAACCTGCTGGCTGGTGGAGACTTGGCTGGTGTTTGGAGAATGAATAGCACCCATGGGACTGTCTCCTGCCACAGAGGAGACAGGTGGGGTGCCCGGCAACCCACGGACATCTAGCTAGAGGCAGCAGGAATTCTCACAGCAGCAATGCACAGCCCTGTCTGGGCTTCCTCTGTTTACCAGGAAATGTGCTCACTTGGTTATGTTAGGTTATGATGGGTGTGTGTTTGTGAGTGCATGTGCACATGCCTGTGTGCCGGTGCCTGTGATTGCAACTGTGTTTGCATGAACGAGTGATTGTATTTGCGATGGTGTGTGTATGTGCAGGTGTACCTGTGATGTATCTTCCAGAGAGAGAGAGAGGGAGTGTGTGTGTGTGTGTGTGTGTGTGTGTGTGTGTGTGTGTGTTACAGGGTAGGGGGAGGCTGCTTTCTGCAAGGGTCTGGAGCACTGATCTCATGGGGATGGACAGTATTGTCCCCTCTCCTGCAGTCCTCCGTGGCTTTCCAATTGTGTCCCTCTTGTCAGCACATCTGTCCTGAGTTACTTTGCAGGGTTTTTGTGATTAGCTGGATGGGAGCAGGTGGTCATGGGGAAGGAGGGCAGGTTGAGCAGTGTGGGGATCCCATGGGTGGGGGCCCCTTCTTAAAACTGCTGCCCACTTTGTGGCCTTCCCACTAGAAGAGAAACAGCCTCACTGGGGAGACAAGAAAGGGAAACATGTAACAAACGCCTCACCTCTCCTCCCCATGGTAGCCCTAAGTGAGTAAGGAGGGCAGGGTCTCAGCATCCTCCTTGCCCATGGGGTGGTTCAGAAGGCTTCCCATTCCCCCAAATTTCTCTTTGTGGAGGTTCTTTTGGTTACCTTCTCCCATCTGCTTTTTACAGTTTAATGACAAAAAAAATGTTTTTGGTATACATTTCCATGATTTTTCCCATAGAGCTATATATTCTATATGTGGTAACTACCACCACAGTCAGGATACCGTTCTGTCACCTCTGAACTGCTCTGTCCTTCATCACTGTGGTTCTGTCTTCTCCACAGTGTCATATAAATGGAATCAACAAGTGCATAGCCTTTTGAGTCTGGCATTTTAAATTTCGCATAATGCATTTAAGATTCTTCCATGTTATTCTAGTCTGCATAGTCGTTTTACTAATACTGTAACAGTCATATTTCATGGTGTAGGTGTACCACAGGTTTAAAAAATTTTTTTATGTTTATTTATTTTTGAGAGAGAAACAGAGAGACAGAGTGAGTGGGGTAGGGCAGAGACAGAGGGAGATATGGAATCCAAAGCAGACTCCAGGCCCTGAGCTGTCAGCACAGAGCCTGACGCAGGACTTGACCCCATGAACCATGAGATCATGACCTGAGCTGAAGTCAAATGCTTAACGAACTGAGCCACCCAGGCGCCCCAGTGTACCACAGTTTGTGCATTGGTTCACAGTTTGTGCATATCGTTCACTGAACTGAATGATACTTAGAATGTCATTTCCAGGTTTTGGTGATTATGAGTGGAACTGCTATAAGCATTCCCATACAGCTTTGTGTGTTTGTGTGTGTGTGTGTGTGTGTGTGTGTGTGTGTGTGTGTGTGTGTGAATATAAATATAAATATTCTTTTCTCTTGTGCAGATATGTAGAAGTGAGATTGCTGGGTCCTGTGGCAAATGCATACTTAACTTTGTAAGAAACTGCCAAACTGTATTCCATATTAGTTGTATCATTTTACATTCCCTCCCACCAGCAATGTATAAAAGACTGTGTTATGCTACATCCTCACCACTTAATATTGTCAGGTTTGTTTGTTTGTTAACAAGTCATTCCGATAAGTAGGCAGTGAGGTCTTATTGTGGTTTTTATTTCCATTTCTCTAATGACTAATAATATTGAGAATCTCTTCATGTGCTTATTTGCCATGAGGACTCTACTGGGTAAAGTTCTGTCCATCTAAAAACTGGATTAATTTCTGGGGTGCCTGGATGGCTCAGTCGGCTAAGGTCTGACTTCAGCTCAGATCATGATCTCACGGCTTGTGAGTTCTAGCCTTGCATCAAGCTCTGTGCTGAAGCTCAGAGCCTGGAAGCTGCTCTGTGTCTCCCTCCCTCTCCCTCCCTCCCTCCCTCTCTCTCTCAAAAATAAGTAAACATTAAAAAATGCATAATTTCTTATTGTTCAGTTTTGAATGTTCTTTATGTATTCTAATTACAAATCTTTTTCAGATATGTGAACTGCAAATATTTTCTCTCAGTCTGTAGCTTGTTTTAAGAACACCTATCCCAGAGCAAATGTTTTATTTTTTTAATTTAATTTATTTTTTAAATTTACATCCAAGTTAGTTATCATATAGTACAACAGTGATTTCAGGAGTAGATTCCTTAATGTCCCTTCCCCATTAAGCCCATCCCCTCTCCCACAACCCCTCCAGTAACCCTCTGTTTGTTCTCCATATTTAGGAGTTTCTTCTGTTTTGTCCCCCTCCTTGTTTTTATATTATTTTTGTTTCCCTTCCCTTATGTTCATCTGTTTTGTATTGTAAAGTCCTCATATGACTGAAGTCATGTGATATTTGTCTTTCTCTGACTAATTTCACTTAGCATAATACCCTCCGGTTCCATCCATGTAGTTGCAAATGGCAAGATTTCATTCTTTTTGATTGCCGAGTAATACTCCATTGTATATATATATATGCCACGTCTTCTTTATCCATTCATCCATCGATGGACATTTGAGCTCTTTCCATACTTTGGCTATTGTCAATAGCACTGCTATAAACTTTGGGGTGCACGTGCCCTTCTGAAACAGCACACCTGTATCCCTTGGATACATACCTAGTAGTGCAATTGCTGGGTCATAGGGTAGTTCTATTTTTAGTTTTTTGAGGAAACTCCATACTGTTTTCCAGAGTGGCTTCACTAGTTTGCATTCCCACCAGCATTGCAAAAGAGATCCTCTTTGTCCCCATCCTCGCCAACATCTGTTGTTGCCCGAGTTGTTAATGTTAGCCATTCTGATAGGTGTGAGGTGGTATCTCATTGTGGTTTTGATTTGCATTTTTTCATGTGTCAGTTGGCCATCTGGATGCCTTCTTTGGAAAAGTGTCTATTCATGTCTTTTGCCGTTTCTTCACTGGAATATTTGTTTTTTGGGTGTTGAGTTTGATAAGTTCTCTATAGATTTTGGATACTAACCCTTTATCTGATATGTCGTTTGCAAATGTCTTCTCCCATTCTGTCAGTTGCCCTTTAGTTTCGCTGATTGTTTCTTTCATTGTGCAGAAGCTTTTCATTTTGATGAGGTCCCAATAGTTTATTTTTGCTTTGGTTTCCTTTGCCTCTGGAGACATGTTGACTAAGAGGTTGCTGAGGCCAAGGTCAAAGAGGTTTAAAGGTTTTAAACTTTGATGAATCTAAATTGATCAACTTTTTATTTTTATGGATCATGCCTTTGGTGACAGGTCTGAGAACTCTTTGCCCAACCCCAGGTCCTGAAATTTTTCTTCTGTGTTTTCTGCAGATTTTTTTTTTTATGGTTTTGCATTTTTACATTTAGGTCTGTGATCCATTTGGAGTTTATTCTTGCGTAAAGTGTGAGTTGTACATTGGGATCACTTTTTGCATATAGATTCCCATTTGTTCCAACATCATTTGTTGAGAAGATGATTCATTTGCCATTGAATTATTTCAGCAGCTTTGACAAAAATCAGTTCATTGCACACATATGTGAGTACTTCTGCCTGCAACACACTATCTTGATTACTATAGCTCTCTAGTAAGATTTAAAATCAGGTAGATTACGGGGCGCCTGGGTGGCGCAGTCGGTTAAGCGTCCGACTTCAGCCAGGTCACGATCTCGCGGTCCGTGAGTTTGAGCCCCGCGTCGGGCTCTGGGCTGATGGCTCAGAGCCTGGAGCCTGTTTCTGATTCTGTGTCTCCCTCTCTCTCTGCCCCTCCCCCGTTCATGCTCTGTCTCTCTCTGTCCCAAAAATAAATAAACGTTGAAAAAAAAATAAAATGGGGTAGATTTTAAGATTTTGTTATATTTTTCCAAAATTGTTTTGACTATTCTAGTTTCTTTGCCTTTCCGTTAAAATTTTAGGATTAGGGGCGCCTGGGTAGCTCAGTCAGTTAAGCATCTAACTCTTGATTTTGGCTCACGGGGAGCTGAGTCCTATGTTAGGCTCTGTGGAACACACTTGGGATTCTCTCTCTCTCTCTCTCTCTCTCCCTCTCTCTCCCGCTGCCCTTCCCCCACACATGCACTCACGCACTCACGCACTCTCTTTCTCTCAAAAACAAAAAAATAAAACATTAAAAAAATAAAATTTTAGAATTAGCTTGTCTATTTCTTAGAAACAAGAAATCCTATCGGAATTTTTATTGAGATTAAATTAAATCTATTGATCGATTGGGGTGAATTGACATGTTTAACAATATCGAGTCTTCCAATCTATGAACATAATATGTCCATCCATTTATCTAGATCTTTGATTTGTTTCATCAGCATTTAAAAATTTTCAACATAAATATACTTTGTTAGATTTATACCTAAGTATTTCATTTTTGGAACTCCTTTAAATGGCATTATTCTATTAAATTTTCATTTCCAGTGGTATATTCCTAGTATATGGAAATCTAATGGCTTTTCCGTGTTGACCTGTTATCCTGTGGCATTGTGGAACTCCCTTATTAGGAAGTTTTTTTGTAGATTCTCTCGGATTTTTTATATAACTGATTATGTCATCTGTGAATATGGGCAGTTTTATTTCTTCTTTCCAATTTATGTGCCACTGAGTTATTTATTTAGCTTTATTACACTGACTAAAACCTCTAGTACCATGTTGGATAAGGATGTGGACATCCTTGCCTTGTTCTAGAACTTAGGAAGAAAGCATTTAGTTTTTTTTTTTTTTTTTTAACATTGTGATGCTAGCTATAGGGTTTTTTTGGTAGATGCCATTTGTCAAGTTAAGATTTCCTTTGAGTCATAGTTTGACAGAGTATTATGAATGGGTGTTGAATTTTGTCACATGCTATTTCTGCTTCAATTTCTATGATCCAGTCTGTTAAAAAAGTGGATGACCTTGATTGATTTGCTAATTTTGAAACCAGCCTTCCTGTCCCAGATAATCTTAATTGGTCTTATTTCTGTTTTTATATATGTTTCTCTATATTCCTCTGTATTTCTGGATTCCACTTGCTAATATTTCGTGAGTATTTTTGTCTGTGTTCATGAGGGGTATTGGTGTATAGTAGGGGTCAGGAAACTATGGCCCCTGGGCCACATGCAGCCCACTGGTGGTCAAATCTGGCCACACCTGTTCATTTACATATTTCTGGAGCTGCTTTTTGCCCTAGAGTTGCAGAGTTGAGAGGTTGCAACAGAGGCCATATGGGCTTCAAAAAAGAAAACGTTTACGCCCTGGCCCTCTATAGATAACATTTGCTGACCCTGGTTTATAGTTTTCTTCTACTGTCTTTGCCCGGTTTTGTTACCAGGGTCATGTTGGCTTCATAAAATAAGTGAAGTGTTCCCTTCTCTTCTGTTTTCTGAAAGAGCTTGTGTAGGATTTGTGTCAGTTCTTGAAATGTTTGGTAGAATTTACCAATGAAATCATGTGAGCCTGGAGATTTCTTTTCTGGAAAGTTTTTTTGTTTTGTTCTGTTTAAAAATATGTTTTTAATGTTTATATATTTTTGAGAGAGAGAGAGACAGACAGACAGACAGTGTGAGCAAGGGGAGGGGCAGAGAGATAGGGAGACACAGGGTCCGAAGCAGGCTCCAGGCTCCAGGCTCCGAGCTGTCAGTTGTCAGCACAGAGCCCGACGTGGGGCTGGGGCCAACAAAACCACTAGATCATGACCCGAGCTGAAGTCAGACACTTCACCGACTGAGCCACCCAGGCGCCTCCCCCTCTTCTGGAAGGTTTTTAACTATGAATTCAATTTCTTTGACAGATACAGAACTATTTAGGTTAGGTTTCTCCTTTGGGCGAATTTTGGTAGTTTGTGGCTTTCAAAAAATTTGGTCTGTAGTCCTCTCTTTTAAATGTAGTCAACTGCTTTTAAATGCCCTGAAGATTAGTCCACATTTCTAAACAATTGATCTCCTGTAATGACAGATACTTTGTGCCATTGTTCACCGCAGAGCCAAATAGTCTACTATGATTAACTTCCTTTCTTATGTAAGTAATTCTTCTGTCGTTCTGAAATTTTTCCCCCTTTCCCCTCGGTCAAATACAAAAGCACAGTGGTTTCCAGAAGCTCTTTCCTATTCCACGTTCTGTCAGGGCTGCTTTCCCTCGGAGCCTGTACTTGCCAGTCCGGCTGACCCTGACTTTGGCTGCCTGCTCTTCGGAGCTGGAGTCTATGTTTTATAGATCATACGTCTTCCTCTTTCTTGGCTCACTCCCTTGTTTTTCTGAACGCATCCTCAGGAAAATGATGTTTTAATGTGTTCTCGTGAGGTGTTCCCAAGTCACTGTCTTCCTGTAAATAGTACCCTTTTTCTACACCGACCCCTTAAAGCAGTCAGCAGTACACATTATGCCCAGGCTGTCCGTGGGGAAAGCCCTCATGTGGGGCCGCGGAGCCCTCGTGGGGAGCGAGGCCAGAGGAAGAGGTAAGAGGAGGGCAGCTGGCCCATCCACTGTCCCCTCCTGACCGTGTCAGGGGAGGGAGGTGGAGGAGAGGATTCCAGACTATTCCTTGATCTGTGATGAATGAGGTGGAGAAGGCATGCGTGCCCGGAGTCTAGGCTGAGATGGCTTGTTGGTCGCTTTAGAACTCAGAGTGGAAGGACAGTACAATTGACCAGGGCTGTCTGCACAAATCCACGGGTATGGGCTGAAGCGACAGGGACACGTGAAGCATCCAGATCTAAAATAGGGGTACAGGGATTCTCCACTCTGAGAGTTTGCATTGCGCCGCTTGGCTTCTGCAAAAGCCCTACATAAGGACCTGTTTTCACTGTCCAAAAGAAATCGGGGAGGATTTTCGCTTTTATGAAAAAAGGCAAAAAGCAAAAACAGCGGTCCGCGTTGGTTGCGCAGCGAGCTGTTGTAGAGGCTGCGGCAGCCGGAGCAGCGAGGGTGGCGCCACCAAGCTCCTTCCCTGGGAACCACACTCAGCATCTCAGCCTCTAGAGCTTTGAGCCGCGTCCGTGAGCATCCGAGCTTCCTCTGGGGAAGCTCAAAAAATTTCCATATAAATTAACGGTAATTGCATCTTCGCTTGAGGCCACTTTGGCTTACAAAGGGTTTCATAGGAACCCTTCACTCTCAGATAGCTGGGGGGTGGAGGGGTGGGGGTGAACAGACCTGTATTTCACAAAACAAATATTTGGTGCCTCCAATGGCCCAGGTGCCAGGATCAAGACAGACAAGGACCCCGCTTTTGGTTTCAAAAGAGCTGCCCTGGAACTGAATTTGGCAGACCCGGTGACAATTTGAGCTGGGCTCAGCTGGGCTGTTCTGCTGATCTGCTCCAGATTCAGCCCCTCTGGACTGCCAGCCTCATTCATCTGTGGACGGCTGCCAGGTTAGCCGAGGCGGGCTGGTCTCGGAGGGCCGCACACAGCCCGTCATCCTTCAGCAGGCTAACCTGGCCTTTTCACATGGCGGTAGTGGCCGTGGACCCAGACTGAGCACGAAGCACAAGACTTCTTGAGACCCTGTTCAAAAATGAACCTGGGATTTGGGGTTGATCCGGGTACGGATCCTGATGTCAGCAGATCAGGGTACAACTGCCATTGAAAAGATAGTTTGTTATTTACAGTTCCAAGAAGATGGGGCACACCATGCCTCATGAGGCCTCAGGAGAGACCAGGCAGAGAGACAGGGCAGGAAACTTCCTGCCTTTATTGGGTTTCTGAGGGAAGGAATGGGGGAGACAGGGTAAGGGGGCTAACCAAGTTGAGATTGGCTAGTTTGACTAATCTTAGCAGGGTTGCCCCTATAGTTGCCTGATGCCTGATCCTGGGGCTATGGAGAGAGGGGGACTGGGGTGGGAGGGGGTGTTACTGTCTCACTAGTGCAAGAGTCAGATAAGGGGGGGAATCGTTCTTGGCTTGGTCGGTTTCCATATCAAAGGTGTGCAGCGGGGGTGTGCAGGGTGTTGAGTTGTTTGCTACCTCTAGGAATTTGCTAGCCCTGAGACGGGCAGTCTGTCTCGAGTCAGCAGGTCCCCAGATGTCAAAATATCAGATACAGAAACTACACAACATGGTTCATCTAGATCCAGCCTTGGAACTGGTATATCGCTTCCACTACATTCTCTTGGCCAAAGCAAGTCACAAGCAAGTCACAAGGCCAGCCTAGATCCGAGAGGTGGGAAAAGAGATTTCCATCTTTATGAGAAAAGTGGCTCAGTCTCCTTGCAAATGATGTAGATGGCTGGGGGGCGGGGAGGCGGGGGGGGGGGGGGGGGGGAGGGGTTTGGATTGTGGCTGTTTCTGCAAACTTTCCATCATAGTGACCCAGAGATTTACTCTGCACAGTCACTTATCTTTAGACACACGTGTGCAGTCAGAGTGAGGAGGTGTGACAGAGAGGCCTTCCTGGCATCTTGGGCTTTCTCCAGAGATCCCCTCCTTCCCCTGGCACCTTCAGGAACGGGACTCAAGTCCTGTCAAGGACACCCCTGATTACAGAGAGGAATGGTGGCCCCTTTGCTCTCTTAGGGTCGTTTCTGGCCCCAGCTTTGGGAGGTGGGTATTGACAGTGTGAACGGTGACAGCTGAGGTGTGGCCTGCTAGGGAAGGACAGTGTGACAGGGCAGCACAGTGCCTTCTTGGGGCAGCCTGGAGTCTTTCAGTTGGGAACCAACGCCCTGCCAGGCCTGCTCACACTAGAGGATCAATCCTGCTTGACACCACACTTGATTCCAGTTGGACCAAACCGTCTTGGTCTGTGAAGCTGCTGGCCTCACCATCGGGCCACCAGCCCTCCCTCCATGCCTGCCCAGGCATGCTTCCCAGCCAGCGGTCCGTGCTCCACGTGTCCCGGGATGAATGTCTGTCTCCTCTTGACAGAAGCCTGATGGTGCTGGTCACTCCCTTGATCCAGAGGGACAACGGTGGGGCTGCTGGGCTGCCACCAGGCTTCTCGGGGCTTGTGCAGCCCTGGGGCCCTGGGAGAACATCAGGGCAGACTCTCTGGGTGGGTAGAACTTTCTACATCCTTTCAAACCCTCCACCAGAGTCTTTCATGCTTCTTGGTAACTGCCCAGGACCTAAAATTAGTCCATCACGTGCATTTTCATGAAAGAAAAAAAAAGTGCCTATACTTTGACAGGACTCAAATCTACCCATTTCAGTAAGTGGACTCTATACCTCAAGGAAGCAATCATTTATTTTCCCTGCATATAAGAAAACGTGTGCCCCCGTGGCAGTCTGGGTACCAGAATCTCCCTAGGGAGGCAGCTAAATGGAAAGAAAGGCCCAAGGAACTCATTCTGGTGATGGATTTCCAAGTAACATCGAGATGCGACAATTGTTCGTGTCTGAGAACTGGAGGGCCGGGGAGAGGTTGGTGGCAACTCAAGGCACCCAGAAGTCCCCCCAAGCTGCTCGTTAGCCCCACTGTTGCCCTCTGGTTTGGCCAATGACTCAGACATTTCTCTTTATGCTAGAGATTATAGTGCCCCTAGACCCTCCACAGAAGGGGAGGGCACACTGCAAGCCCAAAAGGAGCCCTTTCCTCTGCTCCCCTGGGCTAACTCTGCAGGAGGGGCTGGGGTCAGAGAACATGACGTACAACTGGGTGCACTGCCCAGGAAGCTGAGAGAGTCGATGCTTCCAGCTTACTGGAAGAAAGGGAAAGCGCCACAGAGTTCCAAGGTAGGGAGGGGTGTCCGTAGTGTCAGAGGCAAAAAGAAACAAAGAAAAGCTGCTTCCAGAGAAGCATCAGACACCAGTCAGTCATTTACACTGTAGTGAGAAAACATACACACAAGTTAGCATCAGCTGAACGTGTCACTATCACCTCAGGGGCTCCTGTGATTTAGGCCTTTTGTCTGATTGCATGATTCAAGATTTTACCCTTTTAGAAGTTACCCTTACTAACTGGTAAGATAATGTGCTCATTCAACAACTTTGTCCTGAGTGCCAGTCCTGCTGGAGGTCAGTCACTCTTCTGGGCCTGAGGAGGCAGCATGACCCAAGGCAGTTTAGCAAGTGGAAAAGACTCATAGCACCTGGTCCATGTCTTGGCTCCCACCCTTCCTCTTCCTGTATGAGCACCCGAGGGAAAGGTCTTGCCTCTGATGACTCAGTTGCCTCCCATGAACAAGTGAGGATAACAGACATATATGTCTCACAGGATTGTAGTAAGGAGAAAATGAATGGGATTCAAAGAACAGTTTCATAATAAGTGCTCAGTTTGTCGTAGGGGAGGGGAAGCTGAGGCAGACACAGGCCCTGCTGTCAGGTAGCATACCAAGCAGGAAGAGAAAAACAAGAGAAACGTGAGAAGTATCAGAAGGCAGGTAACGAATGGGGTACTGTTTTGAAGGGAGGCCAGGAGGCTACTGTACCCTTAGTAGGCAGGTACTCTCAGATAACGGAGCTTCTAAGTGAAAGTGGAAATACAGAGCCTGACTTCTGAGGACCAGGGGCAGAATTTCTGGACAGAAGAAACAGCCCGTGCAAAGGCCCTGAGATGGAAACAAGCTTGCTGAGGTGTGTGGAGAAACACAGATGAGGTCCAAACACCGGAGTTCAGCAGACAGAGGAAGGCACTCGATCTGGGCACAGTTGGCAGTGGCTGAACTTGATCACACAGGGCTCTGTAGGCAGAATAATGACCCCCCCCAAACATGTCTATATTCTTATTCCCAGAACCTGTGAATCTGACCTTGATTTTAGCTCAGTGAGACCCATGTCAGACTTCTGACCTCCAGAACTGTAAGATAATAAATTTATGTTGGTTTAAGCTGCCAAGTTTATGTTTTTTTGTAGCAGCAATAGGAAGCAAATACACCCAGCTCCACAGTAAGGGAGCTGGCCTTATTCCCATGTGTAGGGAGCCATTGTTGGGGGTTAGGCGAGCATGTGATGCGGTCTGGCCTCTGACCTCTGTCTTTGGAAAGCATGGATCATAGGGAAGGTGAGGACATGGGAAGAGCAGGTAGGACACACTTGTGGTGGTCCGGAGAGGATCATTCCAGTCTTGCTATTGCCTGCCCACCCAGAAACACTTGGGCTTGTTGACTAGTGAGGGTAGGAAGAACTGGAAGCATTAGCCTTCACAGCCATCCAGGCTAATTGTTACTCTAAGAATAACAAATCCCAAGACCCCGAATCTCCCACCATGCCCAAGCTCAAAGCAGCCATTTTATCTGTCCTGTTAGCTTTGCCCATGCTGCCTGTGGGGACCAGGCTTTTTGTCCGCTCCATCCTCTCTCTTCCCCCTCTTCAAAGGAGTCAACCACAGGAGACTTGGTTTTCTGGTAAAACCCAGATGTTGATTTGCATGAGTCACATAACTCTGGGGTCCTGTGTGAACATGAGTACACATGTATACCACATACTGAAGCAACCAACAACCAGCAAGAACCTTCCTGAAGGGTCTATGTATGTGGCAGGGGGACAGCCAGGGGAACTGAGAGGGGCCACCAGCAGACAGGGGGACTTCTCTGAGACCCTCATTCTCGTTCTCGTAGGCTGAAGAAAGAGACAGAACCTACTTTCTGAGTGGATGGGCTAGACACAGTGTGGTGCATAAGGTGGCCACGCCATCCTCCGACTGGGTGTCCCTTAGCCTCAGTTTCCCTAGCTGTAAAATGGAGATAATGGTGCCCACCTAATAGGGCTGCATGGAGGACTGACTGAGATAAAGATGGCTGTGTTTTTTGGGGGGCGCCTGGGTGGCTCAGTCAGTGAAGCGGCCGACTTCGGCTCAGGTCATGATCTCGCGGTCTGTGAGTTCGAGCCCTGCATCTGGCTCTGTGCTGACAGCTCAGAGCCTGGAGCCTGTTTCAGATTCTGTGTCTCCCTCTCTCTGACCCTCCCCCATTCATGCTCTGTCTCTCTCTGTCTCAAAAGTAAATAAACGTTAAAAAAACAAACAAACAAACAAACAAGATAGCTGTGTTTTCTACAGCAGTGCCTGATGTGAAGTAGGGTACTTGGTAAATATCTGTGGAATCCTGAATGAATGAATGAATGAATGAATGAATGAATGAATGAAAAGAAACACTATATTAAATTTTGCATAACATGCCCCATTTCTGAGGCTCTGAGGTCCTCCGGTTGTGGAGAGAGGTGAGGGGAAGGCCTGACTGTCAGGTGGGCTCCAGCAGGAGACTGTGGCTGGTTGTGTGGCACGGCTCTGTGTGTGTGTGTGCATGTGTGTGTGAGCTGAGCTCTCCACTGGGCTGGGCGTCATGTTTGCTAAAGATAATGCCGGTGCCGGTAAGGCACAAGCAGGTCTACAGGTGGTGTGGCAACTAGACAAAAGTTAGCTGGGCAGCAAGCAGTTATTAGCAGGCAGGTGAAAGAATAAGGCAGGTTTGGGTGATGAGATGAATACGATTGTCCTGGCCTCACACTTCATTCCTTCACCCCTCATTCATTCATTCCTTTGTTGATTCATCTAGTTTGAGCTCAGAGCCTCTGCTCAGTGAGGAGGATACCCAGCTGTCCATAACTGGTTTTCTGCTCTCAAGCATGCAAAGCAGCCAGGGGAGTGGTGGGCTGAGAGGGTGTCCATAAGGGGGCCATCAAGGCCGGCAGGGGCTGTGGTAAAACGAGAGGAGTCAGGAGGCGGATGGAGGCAGGGCTCTTGGTGGCTCTCCATGGACCCCTCTCTAAAGTAGACCCAGTCATCCTGTTACATCAGGATCTGGAGAAGGCATGCTGGGGTTTAAATCCTGGATGTGTCACCGTGGCCAAGCGACCACTTGGCTTCCTCACCTATAAAGTGGGCGTAATAATGTGCCCACAGCCTGGCGTTGTCGTGAGCATTTAACGAGTTACTTGTGTAAAGTGTGGTGACGGTGCTGGCTCTGGATTCCCTCTGTTGTCATCGCTTCTGTGGTCATTTTAAAAACTATACAAGATGAGGGATTGGAGTGTAAATATAGAATTATGGACAGCCAGCATAAACCCCCAAATGCCCTGAGCACCCAGGGGTCCGGAGCTCCAAAAGGAGTCTCAGCTGGAAGACTGTGGTGGCTAATTTTACGTGTCCACTTGGCTAGACCAAAACACCCGAATATTTGATCGAACGCTTAGGATCTAGATGATGCTGTGAAGGTAGTTTTTAGATGCGATTAGCATCAAACCAGGAGACTTTAAGTAAAACAGATGCCTTTCATGATGTGGGTGGGCCCCCATCAAAAGACCAAGAGCCACCAAGATGGAAGGAATTCTGTCTCTAAACTGCCTTTGGATTCAAGCTACATCAACTGTTCCCTGGGTCTTCAGCCTGCCACGTGCTTTGCAGATTTTGACTTCTCAGCCCCCACAACTGCATGAGCCAGTTTCTTAAAATAAATCTGCCTCTCATCCTCTGTCTCTCTCAATAGGTTGTGTGCATACACAGTGTGCATTCTGTTGGTTCTGTTTCTCTAGAGAAGCCTGACAAGGGCCTTGGCCAACCCCCCAAGCAAAATTCACTCACTTCCCCCAGAAGCATCCACTTTCTCTCCTCTTCTGGGGTGCTGGGTAGAGGTCACTGAGATGAGGGAAGGCGAAGGAGTTATAACCCGCCTCTGACTTGCTCTAAAATTAAAATAACTTCTGGAGAACAAAACATGCACAAATCCGACATGACTCAGACGCGGAGGGCTTCAAGCCTTGGCTAGCAGGCACACATTTGGCAAGTGTGCTCTGTCCTTTCATAGACCTAATGGCATCAAAACATCTGTGTTCCCATTAACAAAATGCTGACATGACACATAGCTGTGGCTTAGAAGAAACCAGCTCAAGAGACGGCCGCTCTGAGGTCTGAGGGGTCATCCGTGGCCACCTGAAGGGGTCTCGGGGTTCTGTCAGCGAGGTGGCTCTCGGGGATTGTCACTGTCTCAAGACTGTCACCGTAAGAAAGGCCATTGAGCCAGGTCATGTGAGAACAAAAGCCTCAAAGACCACCCCCCCCCCAACCACGCACACCCCTGGAACTGCACCCATGCCCTTAGGTGCCTTGAGAGCAGGCTCTGGGTCTCGAATTTCATTTATAAATTGAACCCAAATGGCCAGAAGGCATGGATGTAGTGGTAGGGGTCAGGTCTTCTGGGTTCTGGCATAGTGATGGGGTGAGCTGGGGTGGGGGATGCATATAGCCTTTGTCTTTGTCCACACCTGGCCCAGCAGGTAGGGTGCTGTATAAAATGGCGCTGGAAGCCCACCTCTACTGGGGCACTGGTTAGTTTCAGAGAAAGGGAGTGTTGTAAGCTCTGATGAATGTCCATTAGATCCTCCAGAATAAATATTATGAGAGAATGGGTTGGGAAGAAGGTGGGCAAGATTTCCCCGGGGGGTAGCAGGGAGGGTGGAATATGGTTTGATGGCTGCATTACTTCCAAGAACCCTCGGACCAGAGCCCCCACCCTCCTGGCTCTCAGCACTGGCCTGTGTGTTCCAGAACCATCTATGCCACCTCCACCCCAGCTTGGGAACAGCCAGGCGGGGTGACTTCTGTTGCTACTTCTTTCACTGGCTCATGTCTTTCCCTGCAAATACTGCCATTGGCATGGAGTGGCATGAAGTGCCCACCCATTTGAAGAGTTTGAACACGGACACCGTAAATCCTGGTCTTTTCTCCTCAAAGATGGAAGAGTTTCTCTGCATGTCTCTTCTTGGTACCATTTCAAAGAAATTATTAACTCAAAGAAATGGAAACTATTTTTCGTTATTTATTGTCAACGGCATAAGCCAGGCGTGGAGCCAAGCTTTCAAAGGGATGGAAACTTAAACCATTTGAGGGGATCTCCTCAAGAAAAATATTAACAGTGGGGCACCTGGGTGGCTCAGTCGGTTGAGCATCCGACTTCAGCATAGGTCATGATCTTGAGGTTCATGAGTTCGAGCCCCACATCGGGCTCACTGCCGTCAGCACAGAGCCCACTTAGGATCCTCTGTTCCCCTCTCTGTGCTCCTCTGCTTACTCTCTCTCTCTATCAAAAATAAATAACATCAAAAAATTTAAAATAAAGAAAAACATTAAAAATGAGGGCCCCTTGAGGGCTCTGGAAGAGACCTTTGAAAGTGGGGACCCCGACGTGGTGACTTCCTCAGCCACTGGGGTATGCCCTCCCTTCCCTGTGTGGAGCCCTCTCCTTGCCAGCCCCATCTGGATTTGACCTTTGCCCGGTCATGGCTTTGGTGAGCCTTCCCACCTGAGTGGGAGGAGGGCTATAAAAAGGCATGTGGAGCCTGTGGTTGTTTTTTGCAGTTGGGGTCTGAGACCTTGAGATGGGAAGGGTCTGCCCAAAGCCAAGCTTTGCTGTGCCAGTGCCAGGCTGCCATGCAGGTGGCGGACTCCTGAGGGTTTGGCCTCTTTCCTGTCCCCCGGCCCCGGAGGCCCTCACAGCCCCCTCGGCCCGACCTTGCCAAGGGCTACATTTGCAAAGAGGAAAGGACTTGTTTCCATGCTTCCGCCCTTCTCAGCCCAGAGCAGGAGATGGCAGTGGGTGTGGGGGGGAAGCTGGCTGACAAGTGGAGCCCCTTCCCCAGACTGAAGACAGCACTGGGGTCAGAAGTGAAATCGAGGGCCAGGGTCCCTTGATGATAACTGTGCTTTCTGACGTCCACGCAATGCCACAAGCCAGTACCAAGAAGAGGGAGCTGATACAGAACCTGCATCCTGTGGTCCAGCCTGTGCAAGATGACCCTGGTATATGTGTGCATGTGTGTCTAATCCAAGTTCAAAACAGACAGAAAGTCAACAGTGGTTGTCTCTGATCATGGGACTTGCTTATTCTTTGTTTTGATGTGTTTTCAGTATTTTGAATTGTTTTGCAGGAAGTATGCTTTCTATGATCATGCAAAATGATAAATCATTCTCTCTCGGTTTCGAAAGGGAAAACACTTAGCTCTTCAGCCCCCCTCCTGTGTTCTTTTGTTCCCATAATGCAGACCTCCTGAGCCCTTGACTTGGTCTGTAAGGATTTCAGCCTCATCGCCCAGCCCTACAGATGAACCCAGTCATGCCTGTGCCAAAGTCCCACTCCAAGCAGCAGATTTGAGGGTGGCTCTCAAGGGATCCATTTCTAGCACTTTGGGATCAAGGAACTCCCCTGTTAGTAGCAACTGCCATACAGACCCATCAAACCTCATGTCAAAAGACAGTCATTCTCTCTGTTCCCTGGCACCCTGGCCCCTACCCAGCCTGCTGGCTTGCCAAGAGCACAAGGATCTTTCTTTTCTTTCTTTCTTTTTTTTTTTTTTTAGTATTAGGGACTTTATTTTATTTTATTTTATTATTTTTTTATTTTTAGTATTAGGGACTTTATTTTTAATATAGTATTTAATATAATAAATAATATTTTTTAATATTGGGCTTTATTTTTTATTATTTTTATTTATTATTTTATTTTTAATATTAGGGACTTTATTTTTTTTACTCTCTCTCTCTCTCTCTCTATATGTATGTATTTCACTATATATATTTCTGTATATTATGTATTATTATTATATATTATATATTATATTATATATATATAGTGAAATAATCACCACAGTAAGTTTAGTAAACATCACCTTCCAGAGCTACAAGTTGTTTTTCTCTTGTGATGAGAACTTTGAACACCTCCTCTCTTAGCCACTTTCAAATATACAGTACAGTACTGTTCACCGTAGTCATTATGCTGTACCTCACATCCCCAGAACTTATTTATCTTATAACTGGAAGTTTGTACCTTTTGACCCCCCTTCATGCATTTCTTCTGCTCCCTCCCAACCCTTCAACTCAAGCAACCACCAATTTGTTTGGTGTTTTAGATCTCACATATAAGTGACTTCATGTAGTATTTGTCTTTCTCTGTCTGACTTATTTCACTTAGCATAATGTCCTCAAGGTATATCCATATTGTCTCAAATAGCAAAATTTTCTTCTTTTTTATGGCTGAGTAATATTCCACTGTGTGTGTGTGTGTGTGTGTGTGTGTGTGTGTGTGTGTACACACACACATATATATATATGTGTGTGTGTATATGTATATATATATACATACACACACACACACACACACACCCCACATTTTTAAATCTTTTCCCCCATCAGTGGGCACTGAGTTTGCTTCCATATGTTGGCTAGAGTGAATAATGGTGCAACAAACATGGGGCTGCAGATGTCTTTCTGAGAGAGTGATCTTGTTTCCTTTGGATACAGTGGATATAGAATTGCTGGATCATATGGTAGTTCCATTTTTAATTTTTTGAGGAACCTCCATACTGTCTTCCACAATGCTGCACCAATTTACATTCCTGCCAACAGTGCACAAGTAAGCAGTCCCTTTTCTCCACTACCTTGCCAACACTTGTTATTTCTTATCCTTTTGATCCTAGCCATCCGGAGAGGTGTGAGGTGATCTCACTGTGGTATTGATTTGCATTTCCTTGATGATAAATGATATTGAGCATCTTTTCTTGTACCTATTGGCCATCTGGATATCTTCTTTAAAAAAAAAAATGTCTGTTCAGAGGCATCTGGGTGGCTCAGTCGGTTAAGTGTCCAACTCTAGATTTGGGCTCAGGTCATGATCTCAAGGTTCGTGAGTTCAGGCCCTGCATCAGGCTCTGTGCTGACAGTGCAGAGCCTGCTTGGGATTCTCTCACCCTCTCTCCCTGCCCCTCTGCCATGCATGTGTGTGTGCCCTGTCTCTCTCTCAAAATAAATAAACTTTAAAAAAAAGAAAAAGAAAAATGTCTATTCAGTTCCTCTGCCCATTTTTAATTAGGTAGGGTTTTTTTGCTATTGAATTATATGAGTTCTTTATATATTTTGGATACTAACACCTAATCAGATATATGATTTGCAAATATTTTCTCCCACTCTCTATGTTGCCTTTTCATCTTGTTGATGGTTTTCTTTGCTGTGCTGGAGCTTTTTTAGTTTGCTGTAGCTCCATTTGTTTATCTTTGCTTTTGTTGCCTTTGCTTTTGGTGTTAAAGCCCAAAAAAATCCTTGCCAAGACCAATGCCAGGGAGCTTACCCTCTGTGTTATCTTTTAGGAGTTTTATGGTTTTAGGTCTTAAGTTCAAGCCTTTAACCCAGTTTGAGTTAGTTTTTGTGTGTGGTGTAAGGTAGGGATCCAGTTTCATTCTTTTGCATGTGGCAGTCCAGTTTTCCCAGCACCATTTATTGAAGAGACTGTCCCTTCCCCGTTGTGTGTTCTTACCTCCTTTGTCATAAATTATTTGGCCATGGGGTGCCTTGGTGGCTCAGTCGGTTAAGCGTCCGACTTCAGCTCAGGTCATGAGCTCACGGTCTGTGAGTTTGAGCCCCACGTCCGGCTCTGTGCTGACAGCTCGGAGCCTGGAGCCTGCTTCAGATTCTGTGTCTCCCTCTCTCTCTGCCTCTCCCCTGCTCATGCTCTATCTCTCTCTGTCTCAAAAATAAATAAAAACATTAAAAAAATTTTTTTAATAAAGAAATAAATTAATTGGCCATAAGCACATGGGTTTATTTCTGGGCTCACAGAGTTCCTTGTTACACCAATTTGTTCTGTTAGCATCACCCCGGTGAGGATGGAGGCAGGGATGGGCCAGGGCTCTGAGATCTTCCCTCAGCAAGTCCACCTGAAACCCTTCCATCGGCCTTCCCTCCTGGGATGAGGTCTTTTTGTGCTTGGTCTTGAAGGTTTTTCCACTGTGACTGGTGAGGTGAGAACTTAGGAGGTTGGTGCCTGTTGTCCACCGTGTGGGTGTTGGGAAGGGCTCCGGAAAGTGTACTAGAAGCAGAGGACAGCTGTGCCTGGTCCTAGGAGCCAGTTAGACACACTTGGCTGCCCAGCGGCCGAGTGGAACCCGGGCCTCTTTTCCTCCACCTGCTCTGTTCTCCTTTCTCTACTTCTAGGAGCCCCATGGCACCAACCCAGGCCCCTGGCAGAGGCCGTGGCACTGATCTCCTCTTCCCCACTTCAGAATGTAGCCTTTCTGTGCCCCCTGGGGCAGCTGTGGCCCAGTGAGCCCTCTCCAGATGTCAGGGCCCTGGCCACCTTGTACAAGAGGGAGACAGCTGCTTACCGGGCTCAGTGTGGTCAGGGATGTTTCTTCCACTCTGGCCCTGCTTCCTGTCCCCACTGCCCGTGCTCCCTGACCTGAAACTTGCACAGGAGCCAGAACTCCACTCTTGTGGGTTATGTTGCTCAGGTCATAGCAACATAGCAGCATATCAGCTGCTAGTGCAAATTAATCGATAAGATCATTCACCACAGAGGGATGTGTGAAGAACAAATGAGACAGGGCGTAAGACACTCCACTGGGGCACGTGCAGCCGAGGGTTTGGGGTCTGGGGTTGGTAGCTCTGGGATGGACGTCATCCGTGTTCCCGTTTTGGCCTTACCACTCCTAAGCTGGATGATTCAGGGACTGCTGCTTGAGTTTCAGCCCATATATTTTCATCTGTGAATAGAGACAATCCCAGGCCTTCACGGGCGTGCTACCAGCCAGCAGTACTCTTTGAAGCAGAAATGGCCTTGTCAACTGTGACAAACTTCACAAGTGTAACACATAAGTCATGAAGCCATCTTTTTTTTTTTTTAATTAAAAAAAAATTTTTTAACGTTTATTCATTTTTGAGAGATAGAGGGTGAGCGGGGAGGGGCAGAGAGAGAGACAGACAGACAGAATCAGAATCTGAGCTGTCAGCACAGAGCCCGACACTGAGCTTGAACTCACGAACCGTGAGATCATGACCTGAGCCAAAGTCAAGCGCCCAACCGACTGAGCCACCCAGGCACCCCAGTCAGGAAGCCATCTATAAAAGCAGTTTCTAATCACATCTTGGCCTTTTGGCTAAGATCCAGTGTATAAGCAGCTTCTTCTTTTTTTCTTTAAGGGAGGAGAAGTGGGTGTGGGAAACCCAGTCTGGGTAGGATGGTGTGTGGTGCTGGGAAGGTAGGGGATTGCAGGTCACTTGCCGCCCCGGTGCCCCAGAGCCTGCGTGGGAATCACTACAATGGGGGAGAAGGGAGGAAAACAAACAAAACCTCTCTTCCCAGCAATTGCATTTGGGGCTAGGCCCAGTCAGGCCCCAGTTAGGGTGGAGACCAAGGAGCCCCCATGGGTTAACGAGTTCCAGGGGCAACTGGGGATTCAGCTTTGTCAAAAGCATCCATTGAAGCGGGCCAGTGAGTCATCTGTTTGGTGAAATCCCCAAGGTGCCTTGGCCTGGCAGCCGCCCTGGGAGAACGGCAGCGGCTCTGTTTCCACCGTGGTGGCAGCACGCCATTGGCAAGGCTGGAAGCCACCCGGGCTGCGGAGGCCACATGACTCCCAGCCGCCCTGCGCCCTTTGAGAAAATTACGTAAAATTGTAAAACCAGTACTCACTGTAGAAAAGAATTAGGTATAAAAGATAAAATTAAAAATGATCCATAAGCCTATCCCGAGAGATAACTCTCACTGTCTTCTTGCTGTTCTCCTTTGTTCCGTGCGGGTAATGTGAGTCAGGTTAGATAAGGCCAGGCTGAGGGAACGCACAGACCCCATGGGACTCCCCCCAAGGCCAAGGTCCTACTGTAAAGAAGGTCCCTTCTTTACTCCTTTTCATGTTCTGGCTCTAAAGGGCAATTGAGACTGGAAACCTTGAGGTTTCTATCACTAAGTGTGATGCTGGGTTAGATAGTCTTTATCATGATAAGCACATGCCACCTTTTTCTGTTTTTTAAGCTTTTTAGGATTTTAAAAAGTTGTTTATTTTTGAGAGAGAGAGAGCACGAGTGGAGGAGGGTCAGAGAGAGAGGGAGACAGAGGATCCGAAACGGGCTCTCCGCTGTCAGAGCAGAGCCCAATGTGGGGCTCGAACTCACAAACTGTGAGATCATGACCTGAGCGGAAATCAAAAGCCAGACATTTAACCAACTGAGCCACCCAGGCGCCCCTGTTTTGTAAGCTTTTTAAAATCCATTATAACTGGACTTTGACTTTCATCGAATGCTTCTTTAACTCTACTGAATTTCTTCTTTATTTGCCTTGTTACATTTTTTAAAGTACAGGAACCATCGAGCATCCCTGGTTTGACTGGTTTATGTTTTATCATCCATCTGTTTTTAAAATTGTTCAAGAGAGAAAGAAAGAAAAAGTTCATGAAGCCCAGATTTCAGAGCATTAATTCAGAGTGAAGAATTAGGAAGTACTTTTGAAGTAAGACTACTGATCATAAGGCACTTAGGTTTGCTGTTCAACCTCCCAATCATTTGGAATCATCAGTTCTGCCCTTTGCTCTGAAAAGCAGGAGTTTTGTTTTTCTTGAGAAGCGATCTGGCGCTAGGATATGTGTGCTCAGGACCTTTGTCTGGTGACCTAACTCAGCACCAGATGTCGGGACGCCTTGGGAGGCCACTCTCCCATCGTGCTTAGCGAGCCACTAGGGCGTTTGGGGCCCAGGGGTCTGGGTGGCTTCTGGAAGCTGAGAGTGAGCTCATGGCACTGAAGCAGCCATGGTGGTGGTGGTGGTGGTGACTTTTTCTCTCCCCAGAACTGTCTCAACAAACAGCAGCTCCTCACGGCCATCCGCCAGCTGCAGCAGGTGCTGAAGGGCCAGGAGACGCGCTTCGCCGAGGGCATCCGCAACATGAAGAACCGGCTGGCTGCACTGCAGAACTCTGTGAACAGAGTAGGCCCAGACACCCCCCCAGGTGGGTCCCCACATCTGCACCACTAGGGTCACACACAACACTCGGGCCCTTCACCTGTGGGTTCTGTCCCCATCCCCACCTGCCCACACCTCACCCTGTCCCGAAGTGGATTCCGGGCCTTTCCCTACCTCGCCTCCTGCTGGGGGCCCGTTTTTTTTTTTTTCAACGTTTTTTATTTATTTTTGGGACAGAGAGAGACAGAGCATGAACGGGGAAGGGGCAGAGAGAGAGGGAGACACAGAATGGGAAGCAGGCTCCAGGCTCTGAGCCATCAGCCCAGAGCCCGACGCGGGGCTCGAACTCACGGACCGCAAGATCGTGACCTGGCTGAAGTCGGACGCTTAACCGACTGCGCCACCCAGGCGCCCCTGGGGGCCCGTTTTAAAACCCTGGTTGGGGGGTGCCTGCGTGGCTCAGTCAGTTGAGCATCCAACTCTTGGTTTTGGCTCTGGTCATGATCTCAAGCCCCACATCGGGCTCTGCACGGATGGCTCAGAGCCTACTTGGGATTCTGTCTGTCTCTCTCTACCCCTCCCCTGCCCATGCTCTCTCTCTCTCAAAATAAATAAATAAACATTGAAAAAAATAAATAATAAATTTAAAAATAAAATAAGATACTGGTTGGTAGGAGCGTATGGTGAGTGTGTTAAAAAAAGCATCTGCTGGCTCTCCTCTCCCCCATCTGAAGGTCACCCATTTCCCCTTTTCATTTGAGGCTTACTAACGCTCTCGTCTACATAGTATCCTCACAGAATTGTCAAAAGACACCACTCTTAGAGCGTGAGCTGCTTTTCCCTTCCCTGTCCCCACCCGGAAAGACTCCATTTGGTTCCATTTTTTTAAAAAAGTTTTATCGGCTATTTTCTTCCAGCAGTTTTAAGTTTACAGGAAAACTGAATGGGAAGCACAGAGAGCTCCCTCCCTGAACATACACCCTCCCTGAACACACACACCACCTCCCCTCCACAACATCCCACACCAGTGTGGCATGCCTGCTAGTCCCCCAACCAACATTGGCTTCAGTTTCTCAGGCATGACGTTAGTCCTCTGACCTGAGTCCTCCATTAGTGGGAGGGGGTGCTGCTGAGGGCAAGTCCCGTTTGGTGAGGGTTACGGTGGACCCTCCGAGGGTAGGACTCTGACAGACACTGGGCGTTTTCCAGGTTGTCCCAGTAACAGCTCTCACTGTGGGGCCATTGGATGGGTGACTGGATTTCCTCTGGCCTCTCCTCAGGGTGACGGGAGTCAGGGGACCAGTCACCATGTTTGTTCTACGTCATGAGCCTATGGAATATCTGCTGTCATTGACTCATGTCAGACAATTTATCAAGGGCCTCCTTTGTTGTGTGAGACGAAGTTTCCTGTGGAAGGCGTTGGATTCCCTACCTCTTCAGAGATTACAGCAGCAAATCCAGAGTCTCCCCAGCACTGAGTTGCTGCTGTTCTCCTCGGCGCCACCGGTACAGAGTTAGACCTACCTGCCAAACTCCTCACACTCTCCAAGGCACTGTGAGGCCCAGCCTTCAGTGGGGCTCCCCACAGCCAGACTCTGAGAGGCAGGCAATCCTTCCTTTGTGCTACAGATGAGGAAACTGAGGCCAATAGGAGTAAGTTAGCAGTAATAGGTACCAGATGTGATTTTTTTTTTCCTGCTAGCTGCACAACTACACGGCTCCTTTCTGCTTTCATAGGATCACAGCTCCCATGGTCCTTGGGAGTTTCCAAGAAGAACCTGCAAGAGATCATTCATAAGACTGCCCTGCCTATATTAGAGGCTTCTGTCCACTAGAGTAGATAGAGAGGTCTATTGTTAAATTATTGATCTTCTTATTGCCGGATTCCGGGTCTTTCTTCCTTGAACCAGACAAAATTTTTCTTATTAAGTGGCCAATTCGCTCTTTGTGAGATTTTTTTTAAGTTTAAGTGGCCAATTTGCTTTTTATAAGACTTTCTTTTAAGTTTACTTATTTATTTTTGAGAAAGAGAGTGCAGGGGAGGGACAGAGAGAGAGGAAGACAGAATCCCAAGCCAGCTCTGCACGATCAGGACAGAGCCCGACGTGGGGCTCGAACTCACAGAACTGTGAGATCATGACCTGAGCTGAAATCAAGAGTCAGATGCTTAGCCAACTGAGCCACAAAGTGCTCCTGCCAATTCTCTTTTTAAATATTGCCACAGTGCATTCTGTCTCTCCCATGCGTTGGACGTGGAAGTAGGCAGTTGTCAGGATCCCCACTGCGGGGTAGGGGTTAGGAGGCTGAGCCTGGGCCTGGAGCCTGCAGGTAGTAGGGAAGTTATCTTTTACTTTTTTTTTTTTAATTTTTTTTTTCCAACGTTTATTTATTTTTGGGACAGAGAGAGACAGAGCATGAATGGGGGAGGGGCAGAGAGAGAGGGAGACACAGAATCGGAAACAGGCTCCAGGCTCTGAGCCATCAGCCCAGAGCCCGACGCGGGGCTCGAACTCACGGACCGCGAGATCGTGACCTGGCTGAAGTCGGACGCTTAACTGACTGCGCCACCCAGGCGCCCCCTACTTTTTTTTTTTTTTTTACTTAAAAAATATATTTATTTATTGGGGGGGGGGGAAGGACAGAGAGAGAGAGAGAGAGAGAGAGAATCCCAAGCAGGCTCTACACTCTCAGCACAGAGCCCCATGTGAGGCTCAAACTCACAAACCATGAGATCATGACCTGAGACCAAATCAAGAGTCGGACACGTAACCAACTGAGCCAACCAGGTGCCCTGTCTTTTACTCTTTTTTTTCCCTAAGGGCATTTGCTGGGAGTCAGGAAGAATGATTTCTAGGCCTGGAGACTTCTTGGCCTTCCTCTTTCTGGCTTCTAAGAATCTCCCTCCTATTTTCCCAGCTTTCCTTTCTGGGGAACATCAAAACCCATCAGCTTCAGGGCTTACCAGGCAGCCTCATTCCATTCGTGCTCCCAGTCTCTAGGATTGCTTCACTGCTGATTTCATGCCTTACACAGTAACCTCATTCCAGAAAGCACGGGGAGCTTCCCTGTGGCCCTGTAGACTCACCACATCGTGCTCATAATGAACCAGCCAAGGGGCACGTCCTTCACTGGACAGAGGCCTTTGGCTCCAATTTGAGAAGTGACTGCAAATTGATTTTTAATTGACCTGTACCCACTTATTAATTCTACTAACACTTTTTGAGCACCTACCGTGTGCCAGAGACTGTTGCATCTACTCAGGTACGATTTACCTGTGAGTTGCTCCAGCAGGTAGTTTTTCTTTTTTGAGGATTTGTTTTCAGAGTCCTCTACAGGTCTCGTGTTTTTGTTTTGTTTTAATGCTTGATTCTTTATTTTGAAAGAGAGAGAGAGAGAGAGAGCGAGCACGAGTGTGTGTGTGCTAGTAGAGGAGAGGTAGAGAGAAGGAGAGAGAGAATCCCAAGCAGATTCCTTGCTGTCAGCCGACATGGGGCTTGAACCCATGAACCGTAAGATCATGACCTAGGCCAAATCAAGAGTCGGATGCTTAACCAAATGAGCCACACCGGCACCCCTCGTTTTTGAGGATTTTAAAGATTTTTTATCCCCAAAGAGACCCTACTCCTTTCCCCAAAGGCATTTGGTATGCCTTTCAGCACAATAACGTAGTTGATATTTTAAAAGGACTATAAAGTCATTTATTTTCAGGGACTGAGGCAGCAGCCTGGGAGCTCCCAAGCCTTGGGATGTGAACTCACACTCGCTTCCATCTCACAACGTTATTACCACTGGGTGTCAAGTTGAAGGCTTACTAAAGGAGAGTGCTGTGGCAGTGGTCCCCCGGTAACCAGAGGGGACCGAGCGTTCTCCGAGGGGCCATCTCCTGCCCGTCTGCCCAGGCCCGGCCTGCCACAGCTGCTCCGGGAAGGATGTGGGGGGAACGTGTGGGCAGCTGTTCCCATCATGGCAGATGCTGTGCGGTTCTCTATCACTCACTGCAGCCTGAGCGGCCGAAGCAACAGCTTCTTTCTCATCTGTCTAAAACCAAAGAGCATTTTCACAAATGACACTTGGAATTTCCTTCTAAAGCATTTTAGAAGTGGCTCTGAGTTTCCGACTAAACAAAATCTAAATCCAACCTGTCCCAATTTGGCGACTTTCTTTCCACAAGTGCTGACCACGGGAGGCACCAGCCGCCGGTAGAGGAAAAGGTGGAGCGGCTCTGTCTCCCCTCAGCACACCTTCACAGCACAGCCGGTGTTCAAGCCGCCTTTCTCCGCTCCCAGCTCCCGCCCTGGTCACACCACTGTCATGTCAAGGTTGTGCCTCCACTCCATCCTCCCTCACACCCGGCCCTTCACGCTCAGGCTGCAGCCACTGGTGCTATTAATGTGTAAATTGGCCACCTCGTGCTTCACCTCAAACCCTCACTTCAAACCCTCTCTCGCTCCCTGTTGCCTCTCTGACTTCATCCCCAACTGCTTTCCAGCTCTCCTTAACATTCCTCAGACCTGCCAGGTACACTTCCACCACAGGGCCTGGGCACCGACTTGTTCCCTCTGTCCTTTCTGGGTATCTACGTGGTTGTGCCTTCCTTTCTTCACCTCTGCCCCCGTGAGGCCTACCCTGGCCACCACATTCACAGTTGGTCCCCTCCCCTGTCATCCCCAATACTACTCCCTACTTTTATCTTCTACATGACACTTACCACTTCTTCTCAAACTGTGCCTGCCGCTTAAGGACCTTGGTTATCCATGGTCGCCCCTGTTAGAAGGGGACTTCCTGAGAGCTGGGTTTTGTCTGGTTTGTTCACTAGTTATACCAAGTGCCTAATATAGTGCCTGGCACATGGTAAGCACTCAGTAAATAATTTTTCATTGGTTCGTTTGTTCAAGAATTATTTTTTGGGCACTTACTGTGTGCCAGGCACCAGGCTGATGCTGGGGCCACATCAGGGATGCAAGGCCAGGCAAAGTCCCAGCCCTCTCGAAGTGCATTTGGAGGGAGAAGACTGACAACAAACATGGAAATAAATACATGGAGAAGTCAACTCCAACAATAACATATGCTAAGACGAAAGCAAAGTGAGCTCATGGGGTAGAGAGTGCCTGGGGGGTGGCTTAGCTAAGCAAGGTGGCCAGAGAACACTCTGGGAGGGGGTGGTGTTCGAGCTCAGACCTGAAGAGTGAGAAGGAGCCAAAGAGGAGAAGTTCTGGGGAAAGAACTTTCCAGGCTGAGAAAAGAGCAAAAGCCAAGGCCTAGAGGTGGGCTTGATCCGGGCCTGTTCAGGAGGCCTAAGAAACCCGGTGAGGCTAGAGTTCCGAGAAGGCAGGAGTGGGCAGGTCAGCCACACCTAGGGAGGGGGAGGTCCCAGTTCTGACCCCACCCCCCCCACGCTTCGCAGCCCTGCACACAACACTCAACGTCTCTAAAGTGCCAGCTCATCTTTCACTGAGTGGGCACGTATCATCCAGGCCCGCGAGTGCTTTGAGAATTCGATCGGACACAGCATTAAAAATGTCCAGCACTGTGCACAGCCTGGAGGAGGCACTCAGCACAGGAGCACTTGAAGATGAGAAGCCTTGTAACTGAGATGTTGTTACTCAACTGAGGTTGAGTGACCACGGTCCTTCTTTTTGTCCTCACAGTTTCCTGCCCTGCTCTGAACGCCCCTCTGGATGGCAGAAAGTTTGGAAGCAAGTACTTAGTGGATCACGAAGTCCATTTTACCTGCAACCCTGGCTTCCGGCTGGTTGGGCCCAGCAGCGTGGTGTGCCTTCCCAACGGCACCTGGACGGGGGAGCAGCCCCACTGCAGAGGTACAGCCCCTCCTTCCCACCTCTCTGGGCTGGACCCGTTGCAGCCCAGCAGGGCTCTGCTGGGTAGAAAGGGTCATCCCCTGGGACACTTTCTGCCTGATTCCTCTACCATTCCTCCTCTGCAGAATAGTGGCCAACATGCCCGATGACTCACCTCCACACCAGGCCTGGGCTGGCCTGCGTGTGCTCTGCCAAACCCTCTCAACAGTTTAGTCTTGTTTTGCATATGGGGAAATTGAGGCATGGAGAGGTGGAGGAACTTGCCCACGACCACACAGCTGGGGGGCAGGCTAAACTGATTCACTCCCAGACACTCTGACCCCAGAGTCTATGCTCCTCAACACCTTGCTCTGTTCTGGACACTGGTGATGGGTTCTTACCAATGTTCTGGGGCTGTATTTTGCAAGGCTGTTGGTGACCTGTAGGGTTAGGGAAATTCTCAAGTGTCTTTTGTGTCAGCTTTGGGACTTGGTGTAGACTGGCTCCAGGAGAGACTACTAGGATGGAGGGCAGGCATGAAAAGGTTTCTCTTCTCTCTGTGCTCAGCTCAACAGCAGTACTTTCTTGATGTAGAGGAAAATCAGACTTGGCATGCATGATCTCTGGGCTTTTCAAAAGAATATGGTTAGAAAGTCATGGACACCAGTCGTTTTTAAAGCAGGTCTCATAGAACATCTGCTGGGACAGAATGTCCCTGATTTTACCCAAGAGTTGAAAGGGAAATGCATATTACATAAATAAGTATGTTGTCAAGGGCAGTGTAGAGAGGACTTTGAATGCATAAATAACTTGAGAACATAAAGGAACATTAGAAAATATGTCATCTCTAAAGACAGATCGTGTGGATTGACCTCCGGAGCCCAGGGCAACCAGAACCACATTCGTGGATTTAGACTTCTATTTTCTATCTCTTGGGAAATACAGATGCTTTTAAGGTTGATTACAGGTACCAGCTCTCAGACCTGGCTGGGAACCAGCCAAGAAATACAAGCCATGTCACTGGCAAACATACCAACGAAAATGCCAGTATCTGGATTTACCCTTGACCCTGAGAAGTCTCCATCCAGGGTAAGCACCTTATGGATGATAAATATGGCAGCAGAGGAGGTGAGAACACAACGACATCTCATTATCATTGCTTTGAGTGTCTGTATTTTTAACTTACGGATTGAATGACGGACCCCAGTTGATTTCTTTCTGGCGGCACTCAGGTGCTCCGACGGCCACATCATCCTCTGCGGGGTGCCCCCTACATCTTACCTGACCATGCCTCTGACCATGGAGGCCCAGATGGCAGTCAAGTCCCCACTGCCATAAATGGTGCTGGCAAGGTCTTCTGATCTCCCCTCTGTCTCCAGGCTGTCTCTTTGGGTTTGCAGTCAGGGGACAGCTGGCTGTGTGCTCACTTCCTTTGAACCGAGCACTACCATGCTGCTCTTTAAAAGGGCCACACCAGCCTAATCTCCCAGCAGTGCCGGGTGCAGAAACAGGTTTTGCCCATGTGCTGTTTTCTGTCTTGCTCGGGTATTGTCCACGTAGTTGGTCTCAATAGTGACGTGCATTTACAGCGAGCACGATGTGGTTTAAATAAAAAGACGCATTCATCAGAAGGGATAGCTGGCAGAATGCATTTGTAGGCAAATGAGTAAGGAACGTCAGAGATTCAGGAACACAGTCACAAGGAATAGCTTGAGCAAAGGGCCGCATAGGGGCTTGACAAGGGTTGGAATGCAAAACGTTCCCCGCAGCCCAGCTCCGTCTTAGCAGCTTGACTGGGCGCCTCCGCAGAGGACCCTGGGCACATCTGCCAGCTCCCTCTTGAGCTTGCACGTACTAATTACATAATAGTGTCCGGCCTTCCTGCAGCAGGACCCCTCAGTGGAAAAGAGCGTCCTAGTGAATCATGACATGTGTGCCGTGGTTCTCGAACTTTCAGGTGCTCCAACATCGCCGAGAAAGCTTATAAACAGCAGGCTCTGAGGCCTCAAAAGACCTGTTGAGTCAGGTGAGACCTTTATAGATGGAACTTTAGAAATCTACATTTTTAATGTGATTCTGACATTAACTAAGTTTCGAGAAACACCACTTTACTGGTTCTTGCCACTGCCAGAAGCAGAAAAGATCTTGAAAACTTTGAAGCGCTGATGCATTTTAGGCCCTCACCAATCAGAGTAGCTGCCTGCTATAAGCCGACAGTGGGGCTATGTCCCGACTGTCAGCACTGGCCAGGCAAGACGTTCCCACACCTGCTCACTTACACTTGCATTGACATTTTGGGAAGGCCAGGCTAGCCCTTCCTTACAAAGATCAGGGCAACCAGCCGCACGGAGCAGTCTCCTTTCCTGAGATGTGGAGATCAGACTTTCCGTGGAGCACCAATGCCATGTGTGGCCAGCAAGTCTCCTGGCCCTCCTCGTTGTCCAATGTAGTGCACCTCCTGACTCTCACCCGTGAGCTCATTCCAGATCTGCCGCGTGTTCTTTGTCTCCCCTTTCCCTCAGCCTCCTTCCTGGCCATGTGTCCTTCCCTGACCTCCATGCTGAGGACTGCTTGGCACAGCCCACCCTGGACTTCTACTGGGGCCACATTTACTATCTAAAGCCCGGGAAAGATTGTCTCCAGTCCCCATGGAGATCTCAGATGGATTTCTCATCTGTTTAAGTGTAAACTAGGTATGGGGGCTCACCCTTTGGTGGCGGGAAAGAAAACTCTGATCTGTCACCGCCCAGGGTGCAGCTCGGGTTAGGGTGCCTGTGTGGACGCTTCTGTCCTCAGCAGGAATTTGTTTGATTAATGGATGCCGTCTCCAATAAGAGCCTCAGAGGGATTCCACCCAAGCCTGTCAAGAAGGAGAAATAGAGCCTCGATCTGTTGTTTGGTGACCTCTTGTAACAGTGTTAACAGTGTGGGCAGGACTTGGGCTGGGGTTGAAAAATCCAGTGACCTCCACACACACACCCCTCACGGTGGCCCTAGAATTTTCGTGACGCGTGCCTCCACTTCATTTTCCATATGCGCAGTCCTGTGGTCATTGTGTTGTGACCACAGAAGCAAAAGAATCTTCTTAATCACAGGGGATTCATTTCAAGACCCAAAATGTCAGAGACAGTGAAAGATTTAGCAGCTCTTTAATAATTGCCCCTCACCCCATCCACAGTCAGCTGCTTGGAGAGAAGGTGATGAACCCAACTTGGCATAGAAGGAAATTACACATAATCCTGCCATTAAAAGAGCCCCTTGGGCAGAGGTAGGCTCTGGAGCTCCAGAATGGAAAGCAGCCATTTAGCTTCCTGGATTATTTCCCTTTTTTCCTTTCTTTCTTGGAAGGGTATGTTTTTAAGATTTGAAGCTTTCTGAATTGGGAGAATCATAGCCACAGGCTTTGTTACTTTAACAACATCGGTAACCAAAGAAAAAATTTGAGGGAAATAAATAATCTTTTCTCTTATTCCTATGCTGGGAAAAAAGAATTGTTTTTGGTAGTCATCCCCTCCCCTCCACCTTTTAAAAAAAAATGTTTATTTTGAGAGAGAGAAAAGGTGGAATGGGGGAGGAGCAGAGAGAGAGGGAGAGAGAGAATCCCAATGCAGGGCTCTGTCTCAATCTCGTGACCATGATGAGGTCATGTCCTGAGCCAAAATCAAGAGTCGGATACTTAACCAACTGAGCCACCGAGGCTTCAAAAAACACCGCTTTTTAACCTTTATTCATCCATTCAACCAATTTTCATCGAACATCAGCTACGCACAAAAGATTGCACCAAGTGCTAAGGATTCCCACTGAGTCTAAGAGACACTACCCAACCTCGTGGGGCTTACCTGTTAAGGTGGAAGCAAGCAAAACAGAGACGAAAATGCAAAGGTAAAGAAATGGGGGTGTGCGGTCAGTGCCCTGAAGGGATCTAAGAAGGGGCTGAGAATAAATATGATGGGGGCAGGAATAGGGGCGGACCTCTCTGAGGCAGTCACAGGGATGCAGAGATGTGAAAGGGTGTGTGTGTGGGGGGGGTCTAGTCATGTGATGAGCGGGTGAGGGGGTGGGTGGCGTGGGGAAGAGTCTGTTCCAGGAAGAGGGAATAGCAGATACAAAGAGGCCCTAAGGAAGGGAAGAATTTGGTATGTTTGAGGAAACGAATAAAGAAAGTACATGACCTTGCTCCCGGAACAGGTGTGAGCTGAGAGTGAGCAAGGTGAGGTAGAGAGACGCACAGGCCCGCTCTTGCAGCCTTGGAGGCCATGCAGAGGCTGGATTTTAGTTTGGGCACAATAAACAGGTTTACAGAGAGAGGTGTGGTAATTGGATTTGTGTGTTGCTGCTGTGTAGAAAGTGACCGGAGGTGACAGGAATAGAGCCGGAGAACCACTTAGGGGGCTACTGAAGTCCAGGGGTGAGATACGGCAGAGGAGATTGAAAGTAAACCTAGAGACAGAACTGATGGAACTTTCCATGATTAAACCCATGTGGGTTGTCTACATGAAAGAGAAGTCCAGGCTCCCCAACTCCGCTTGAAGGTTGGGGTGCATGGTGTCATTTACAGAGATACTGAAGATCAGGTACCTGGGTGGCTCAGTTGGTTAAGCGGCCGACTTCGGCTCAGGTCATGATCTCACAGTTTGTGATTTCGAGCCCCGTGTCGGGCTCTGTGCTGACAGCTCAGAGCCTGGAGCCTCCTTTGGATTCTGTGTCTCCCTCTCTCTCTGCCTCTCCCCTGCTTGTGCTTTCTCTCTCTCTCTCTCTCTCTCTCTCTCAAAATTAAACATTAAAAAAAAAAAAAAAACCTGTAAACCAGAGATACTGAACACTGAGCGACAAGTGTAGGTTTGTTCTTAACCACCCTGCTTGGGGTGGGGGGCGGTCATTGATCAGAGCTCCATTTTGGACACATTAAGCTAAAATGTCTGTACAACATCCTGGTAGAGAACCGTTAATTCAACCCATGGATACCATCGAGCAGAACACCATATCACCATTCCCAGCGGGGACTCTTTGGCCTCTGCCCACTGCATCTTAGTATTAGAGTTACCCAGGAACACACAGCACGGTCAGGCACCAGATGGAGCCACGCTTGGCTCTCACAGGGAAGAGACAGAGCGAGATCAGCCTCGGTAGTGGGCGCCGGTCCAGCGCGGCTGGCGGGTCTCTCTCAGCAGCTGACACGGGGAAGTTCTCGGGTGTGTACCCCTCTCGTGCTGCAGGGGAAGGGCCCCCAACCCCTTCCCACGGAGTCTGAAAGATTGAGAGCTGAGGGCCATTGACATACACATGTAAGCAGAACAAAAGAATACTCTTGGAACCCGAGACAGGGAAAGAAGTCTCCCCCAGGCGGTGGTAAGCCCTGCACAGGCCGTGGGCTCTTTGCCTCATGTTAAGGAAGCGGTCCAGTCCCAAGGCCTGTTCTTATTCGGCCAAGTGGGGCTCCAAAGACTGCCCGAGACTGCCTTTCCCAACACAGAGGTCAGGTGGAGGGTGGGAGGGAGGGAGCTGGTGACATACTTAGATCTACAGACGGTGCTAAGGGTACCAATGAGGAGAGGGTAGAGACAGAAAGGAAGTGGCTCAGGGCCTGAAGGGCACTGAGCCATCAGAGGGAGACGAAGGCACAGGAGACAGGAGGAGCCCACGTAGACAAGCCTCAGGAGACTGAAAAAGCAGGGCTGAGGCACCAGATCGGGTGCTTGGGAGGCTATGTTGCAGTCAGGGCAGAGCACGGGTCACTGTATGAGTCCTTTCCTCAGAGACCTTCAGAAAAGGATTTGAGGAGAAAGAGCTTCCTCTGATACAGTAGCCACTTAGCTACTGAGTGACTGGCTGGCTGATTTACGGACTGATCGAATGAATGAATGAGGGTTTATGTTAAAAAAAAAAAAAAAAAAAACAAACTAAGAACTTCCTTCCAGACTTTTATCTAGGTGTATATATGCAAGCTTTACATATCCAACATTTGTGGTTAGATATTAACAGAAGTGAGTCTTCATTAACTCTTCCTTCCCAAACATGACCTTCAGTGATTACAAAGCACTCCCCCCTAAGAGAACTATTCTAGTTCTACTGAACTATCCATTTTTTGTGCCTGGTTTTTGTAATCATAAATAATGCCAAGACAAACAATCTTAATACATTTTTTGCGGTGGAAAAAATTTTTTTTCCATAAAGCTAAATTTACTGAATCAAAAGGACTGTTTATGTTCTTTTACATACATATATATATTTAAATAGAACTTATCTTTTTTTTTAATTAATTTTATTTTTTTAAATTTACATCCAGATTAATTAGCATATAGTGCAACAATGATTTCAGGAGTAGATTCCTTAGTGCCCCTTCCCCATTAAGCCCATCCCCTCTCCCACAACCCCTCCAGTAACCCTCTGTTTGTTCTCCATATTTAGGAGTTTCTTCTGTTTTGTCCCCCTCCTTGTTTTTATATTATTTTTGTTTCCCTTCCCTTATGTTCATCTGTTTTGTATCATAAAGTCCTCATATGACTGAAGTCATATGATATTTGTCTTTCTCTGACTAATTTCACTTAGCATAATACCCTCCAGTTCCATCCATGTAGTTGCAAATGGCAAGATTTCATTCTTTTTGATTGCCGAGTAATATTTCATTGTATATATATATATATATATACCACATCTTTATCCATTCATCCATCGATGGACATTTGGGCTCTTTCCATACTTTGGCTATTGTTGATAGCACTGCTATAAACATTGGGATGCATATGTCCCTTTGAAACAGCACACCTGTATCCTGTGGATAAATACCTAGTATTTATCCAATTGCTTTATCCAATTTATACAGTTGCTGGGTTGTAGGGTAGTTCTATTTTTAATTTCTTGAGGACCCTCCATACTGTTTTCCAGAGTGGCTGCACCAGCTTGCAGTCCCACTAACAATGCAAAAGAGATCCTCTTTGTCCGCATCCTTGCCAACATCTGTTGTTGCCTGAGTTGTTAATGTTAGCCATTCTGACAGGTGTGAGGTGGTATCTCATTGTGGTTTTGATTTGCATTTCCCTGATGATGAGTGATGTTGAGCATTTTTTCATGTGTCAGTTGGCCATCTGGATGTCTTCTTTGGAAAAGTGTCTATTCATGTCTTTTGCCCATTTCTTCACTGGATTCTTTGTTTTTTGGGTGTTGAGTTTGATAAGTTCTTTACAGAACCTGGATACTAACCCTTTATCTGATATGTCATTTGCAAATATCTTCTCCCATTCCTTTGGTTGCCTTTTAGTTTTGCTGATTGTTTCCTTCTCTGTGTGGAAGTTTTTATTTTGATGAGGTCCCAGTAGTTCATTTTTGCTTTTGTTTCCCTTGCCTCCAGAGACATATTGAGTAAGAAGTTGCTGCATTCAAGATCAAAGAGGTTTTTGCCTGCTTTCTCTTCGAGGATTTTGATGGCTTCCTGTCTTACATTGAGGTCTTTCATCCATTTTGAGTTTATTTTTGTGTATGGTGTAAGAAAGTGGTCCAGCTTCATTCTTCTGCATGTTGCTGTCCAGTTTTCCCAGCACCACTTGCTAAAGAGACTGTCTTTATTCCATTGGATATTCTTTCCTGTTTTGTCAAAGATTAGTTGACCATATGTTTGTGGGTCCATTTCTGGGTTCTCTATTCTGTTCCATTGATCTGAGTGTCTGTTCTTGTGCCATCGCTGTGGAAAATTTTAAATGCACAGAAGTAGAAAGAATGGTATAACGATCCTCACACACTCAAATACAGCAAATTCCTTAATATCTTTAAATACCTAGTTAGGGTAAAAATTTCTCCAGTTGCCTCATGCTTTTTTAACACTTTGGTTGAACCAGGGTCCACATAAGAGCCACACATTACAGTTGGTTGATCTGTCAGCACAGAGTTTCATGCGGGGCTCAATCCCAGAACTGTGATATCATGACCTGGACCGAAGTCAAGAGTTAGACACTTAACCTACTGAGCCTCCCAGACGCCCCTCTTACTCCTTTTTAGTCTACAGTCTCCTCCCCTTCCTCCTCCTTCCTCCTGCCACCCTGCCTCAGTCTCTTCTAGTTTATTTGTTGAAGAAAATGGTTTGTTTCCCACAGCCTTGATTTTGTTAGCTGCATCCCTGTGGGGTCATTTAACATGATTTTCCAGTCTCTCTCTCTTTTTCTTTCTTTCTTTCTTTCTTTCTTCCTTCTTTCCTTCCTTCCTTCCTTCCTTCCTTCCTTCCTTCCTTCCTTTCTTTCTTTCTTTCTTTCTTTCTTTCTTTCTTTCTTTCTTTCTTTCTTTCTTTCTTTTTTCCTTTCAGTTTTATTAACATCCAGCACTGTGTTAAGCTTAAGGTGTGCAGCATAACCACCTGACTTACATACATTGTGAAATGGTCATCACACCAAGTTTCCTTAGCACCCATCCTCCCATATACACACGCAAAAAGAAAAGAAATGCTTTTGCCTTTGTGGTGAGAATCTACTGTCTTAGCAACTTCCCTGTTACCAATACAGCAGTGTTACCTACAGTCACCATGCTGTACATCACAGCCTTAGTATTATCTATCTCATAACTACAGGTTTGTACATTTTTGGTCTCTGGATTTCTTCTTTTTTTTTTTTTTATTTTTTTAATGTTTATTTATTTTCGAGAGGGGGGCAGCAAGGGGCAGAGAGAGAGGGAGACAGAGAATCCAAAGCAGGCCCTGCATGATCAGCATGGAGCCTGACGTGGGGCTTGAACACATGAACTGTCAGATCATGATCTGAGCTGAATCAGATGCTCAACCGACTGAGCCACCCAGGCGTCCCTTGCCTCTTGATTTCTTAAAAACTGGCAGTGAACTCCAGAGGCCTGATGAGATCCAAGAAAGATTTTTGTTTTGTGCCGGCCGGACAGCTGTAGACGCCGTTGCGAGGAAGCCCGAGCCATCCGCCATCCTTCATGGTGCTGTGCCTTGGGGAGCCTTACTGCTGCCCTCGTGCAGACGGCTCTGCAGCCTATTCCTCAGGATGCGCTGAGGGTAATCCCCCGAGTTCTTGCTCTTTCAGAAAGAGTGCAGCATTCCCACTGGGCGCCAGTTTGGACATCACCGGCCTGTCTTGCGTCTTCTTTCCTTGAGTGTGTTAAATATGCCTCTGTGTCTTCCGTCGTAGCTGATTCTGCTGTTGCTGCCATAAGTATCTTGGTCTTCTCGCCTGGATGCCCAAAGGATTTTTTCTTGGTCTTTGAAATCTAATCATCTTCTTAGGATCTACCCCAGTCCTGGCTTTCCTGGGCTAGCTTTTCAACAGGAAGTCTCGGTGGCTGGAGCATACTGGCCCCTAGGAACTCCTGAAACCTCCGAGGACATAGCCTGATATTGAGGAGACTCTAATGGGAGGAGGATCCAAATGGCTCAACAAAGAATGTCAGTGCACACGAAAGGGATGGCCCAGGGAGCGGGAGAGGAGCACAAAGCGGGCAGCGCAGAGAAAGCATGAGCCACACTGAAAACAGCCACGAAAGCGCCAGGTGGACAGTCAGGAGGCTGGACCAGCCATATAGGAGAACGTGTTTCCTCTAAACATGAGTAACAGAAAAGGACTCTTGTCAAATCCCATACAAACTGTTATAAGGGAAAAAAAAGATAGAATAAAAAGTCTCTACAGACACTGAGGAAATGCCAGAAAGACCTGGCCATAAAATAGATGAAGACTATTACCTGGTATTTCTAAACAAGCTGAAAGAAATTTGAAAAAGATAAAAACTGTGAAAGGACAGCACAAATAAAAACTAGCAAGCCTCAGAAATGAGGTGATTGGAGAAATGGAAAATCTGAAACGAGATGACAGAACACAGGAAAGGATTATAAATAAACGGGAAGAGAGCAGATCATGTGCGTAAAACATGCGGCTCGGCTCCCGGGAAATAGTAAGTGCTCACTAAACAGCAGAGTTCAACAGGATCATCCGCCATGCTTTTGGCTAGACAGTCTCCCCTCAGCCTCTGCCCATGCCCTCTGTACGGCCCTGAAGCCACCCTGCACAGCCTGGGACAGATGTGAATGTGATGACAGCTATACTTCGATCAGGACATAGATGGGGCACCAGGACTGGGCACTGGGCCATGGAATGCTTCTCACAATGTACCAAGATAAGAAATTACGTCTGTATGGAGCCTGTCTAGAAATGAAAATCCTGGGCAACAAGATCCAGACGGGGAGACAGAGAACAGAGTCCTGGGCCACCTGTACATTTCTCTGTTGAGCTGATGACCACCCCACCCCCCAAACCCCCTGCCCCACCAGGTGCAGCCAGGCCCGGTCCCTTCCACTGGAGGATCAGAGGGGAGAGACAATGGCGCTCGTCCCACTGGGGCCAAATCGAAGGCTACTCATGTTCACACTCTTTGGCTCTCGGCCCACAACATCACGGCCTAGTGGTCTGCTTGCTTTCAGACTCTGCTAGACAGCAGTGTTGGGGGCAGGCAATGGGCAGAAGCGGGAATTCCAAGCTCTGTGGCATATTGTGTACAGTGTCACTCTAGACACATTCCTAGAGACCAGTCATCTGAGAACAGAACGTATGGGGAGAACACAAGCAGGCTGAGGTTACTGAGAAGCTGAAAAAGCTCCTTCCCCAGGATAAGCAGCATTTGGATGATCTGGGTCCTTTCACAACTAACAGAAACCATACAATAGTCTGTATAACATCCCAGCTCTGAAGAGGCAGAAGGGAAGCCAGCATCCCAGCCAACCCACCCACAGCAAGGCTGCTGTTCTCATCAGGAGCAAAGCACCCTTTCTTCCTCTTGATAGATACAGCAGGAAAGGATGCTCATATGCCAACAAGGAGAGGTTTCCAGCTTCCTTTCCTGAGATGTTGTGGTCAACTCAGTGAACTGACAAACCTCTCTCTTTGGTAGAAAGGGCCTGTGCTCTCTGTGCTTTAAGACTGGGCTTAGGGGTGGGGCGCCTGGGTGGCTCTGTCAGTTAAGCGTCCAACTTCAGCTCAGGTCATGATCTCACAGTTTGTGGGTTCGGGCCCCGCATCAGGCTCTGTGCTGACAGCTCAGAGCCTGGAGCCTGCTTCAGATTCTGTGTCTCCCCCTCTCTCTGCCCCTCCCATGCTCACGCTCTGTCTCTCAGTAATAAATAATGTTTAAAAAAATTAACAAACAAACAAAAAAGACTGGGCTTAGGGGTGCCTGGGTGGCTCAGTCGGTTAAGCATCCGACTTTGGCCCAGGACAGGATCTCATGGTTCATGAGTTCGAGCCCCGCATCAGGCTCTGTGCTGACAGCTCAGAGCCTGGAGCCTGCTTCGGATTCTGTGTCTCTCTCCCTCTCTGTGCCTACCCCACTCGAGCTCTCTCTCTCAAAAATAAAAATAAGCATTAAAAAAAAAAAAAAAGACTGGGCTTAAGGATTCATAACACGCAGATGTGGCCTGAGGGTTTTTAAAAAATTATTTTTTTCTAATTAGAAAATTTATTGTGAGAAAGGTCGTTGTGGGAAAATGAAAGAGTAGAAAAAAAGTGTAAATGAAGAAAAATTGCCTGTAATCCTACCACACAGAGAGAAATCCATTCAACTTTCAAATCTGTATCTCTTTCTATATATTGCTTTCCCACAGGACTGCTGTGTGTATGAGCAAGGAACATTAGGAAGTGTCAAGAGTCAAAAAGTCTTCCTTGGTTGCCCAGGAAATGAGTACAGGAGAGCTTCCGGGTGGGAATTTGGAGAGAGCTGGTTTTCCCCTTCTCCAGACACTGATGGACCATCTATCACTCTTACAACTCCCCTGAAAAGGTGTTCTTCCTGGGTGCTGGCTGCTAAGGGCAGAGTTGGGGACAGTACAGCTTGACTCAAAGGCAATGTGGGTTCATGCAGTGGTCCACCCTGTAAATTAGAAAACGGTGCCTCTGGTGGAGAGTGGCTGGCTGACGGGCCAGCTCCTGCAGGCAGAGCCCCAGGCAAGCTCCTGGTGTGTGGCAGGGTATGTGGCTTGCCGAATGGCGGGAGAGTGGAAGCTGAAGTCCTCCTGCCATGTAAAGAAAAGTAACCCATCTTTGGTTTGGGTTCATTTTAGAATCAGAACGCAACTACCTCTATTTGAAAATTATTTGTTCCTAGACATGAGCGAATGCTCCAGCCAGCCTTGTCAGAATGGCGGCACGTGTGTAGAAGGAGTCAGCCAGTACAAATGCATCTGTCCTCCCGGGAAGACGGGGAGCCACTGTCAGCACCAGGCCCAGACAGGTACGTGGCCGCCGTGGGGCTGGGTGAGGACGTTCCACTGTAGAGAGAGGAGCACCCTGGTCACGGGTCACCACACGCAGATGTGTCAGGAGCTCAGTTCCCCACTGGAGAGTGGGCTTTCTGTCCCCTGATCCCTCCAGTTCCTGCGGTGGTTATCTGAGATGGAATGCAGGTCTCCTGTGTAACCGGAGTTTTGATCCTTCTCATGTAAGAAAATGCAGGTGGAGGTACTGACCCCTAATGTAAGAGCTCCCCAGACTGGGAATTTGGCCTGAGAAGCATCCCTGCTCCACCTTCACTCGGTCAGCATTTCCTCTGCAGATCAACGGAATGGCTCTTCCTTTCTGATGCTCCCAGCAAAATCAGCAGTTACTGATACAGGCCAAAGTACCCTCAGAGCTGTGCACCAGATATCTGACTGGTGGGAAGCTCATTATCCACATCTTGAGTCCCAACACGTCCCTAGCTAGCAGGTCTAGAGGCCACATAGTGGCTGTTTTCACAGATGGCAAGATAATCCAGTAAGATATCTATGAGGGTCCCCCCACTGTGCTGTAGCCAACGTTTCTTAGATTAAAAAGTCAAATCCTAAAGCTGTCCTCTTTCTTTGCCAGAAAGCCCTGGAGTGTCCTGTCCGGTTGTCTGGGTTTCGGTGCGGAATCTCGGTGTGGGGAGGAGGAGGAACTGGTGGTTAGCGCTAGTGTCCAGAGAGTAGGAGCTTTGTCGGTACTTGATATTCTTGCATCAGACTCTGTCCAAGGCCGGTTTTAAATATTTTGCCCCCAGAGAGCTGCCGCTTAATTGTCTTGGTTCTGTTCAGCTGACTCAGCCTCGCCGGTGCTTTCTCGGAATGAAGCTGCCCTTCCCAAGAGCCTGGAGGCCTCCTTCCAGCTCCCATCCGGGGAGCTGCTCTCTGTGGAAACAGTCCCATCGCCTCTCCTCCTACTTACAAACAGGAGAGAACAAGAAATGGGCCTTCTTTCAAGCCAAATGTGCCGGCCCTAGACCCTGAGTGTCCTAAACCCCACATGTCAGGGTTGGTGCCGTCAGGACCTGTAGGCAGTTGTTCCTCAGGTGCGACTTTATATGTAAAGATTTCCCCACGACAAGAACCTCCCCAGGGAAGGGGAGGAGGGAGTGGGCAGGTGCGTCTGAAGCCAGTGGATGTCCTCATGGTCTCCACGAACAGCCCAGCAGAGGCCCGGTTCTTGCTCGCCTGGAGCCTTCCTTCCCATCATCTCTGCCCGTGTCTTTCTAGCTCTGAGGGGGAGCCCCTCTCCGAATATCTTTTAAATATTTTTTTAAATGTTTATTTTTGAGAGCGAGCGCACAAGCAGGAGAGGGGCAAAGAGAGAGACACACACAAAATGTGGAGCAGGTTCCAGGCTCTGAGCTGTCAGCGCAGAGCCCAACACCGGGCTCACACTCACAAACCGTGAGATCGTGACCTGAGCTGAAGTCGGATGCTCAACCGACTGAGCCACCCAGGTGCCCCTCTCTGAATACTTTTTAAAATCCGTTCACCTCAGGGTGCCTGGGTGGCTCAGTCAGTTAAGCTTCCGACTTCAGCTCAGGTCATGATCTCCCAGTCCATGGGTTTGAACCCTGTGTCGGGCTCTGTGCTGACAGCTCAGAGCCTGGAGCCTGCTTTGGACTCTGTGTCTCACTCTCTCTCTGCCCCTTCCCCTCTTGTGCTCTCTCTCTCTCTCAAAAATAAACATTGAAAAAATCCATTCCCCTATTTTTCCTATTATAGTAAAATATATACAACATAAAACGTACCATTTTCACCACTATAAGGGTACAGGCCAGAGGCATTAAGTGCATTTACATTGGTTAGACAGCCCTCACCACGTCTTCCAGAACGGAAACTCTGCCCCTGAAACAGTACTTCCCTTTTCCCTCCCCTCCCAGCCTCCCCCACAACCGCTCTACACGCTCTCTATGAATCTGACTACTCTGAAGACTTTGCATAAATGGAGTCACCCCGTGTTGTGTCCCCGCTAAAGAGGTTCAGCGCCATTTCTTTCACCACCCGTTCCTCTCCCACCTCCCCTAACCGTAAAAAGCTGCAAATCTTTTGAAAACTTTCAAAAGCTAATTAAAAAGATTTTTTTTTCTGATTGGAAAATTGATGTCCTTGGTTTAAAAATGAAAAGCTTAGATTCCTTAGAAAGGTATAAAAATTACAACAACAAAAAAGAACCCCCCCAAAAGTAGTGTTTTACATTTCATAGTTTCAGGGACATCTAGGTGGCTTAGTCAGTGAGGCTCTGACTCTTGTTTTTGGCGTAATGATCTCGCCATTTGTGGGGATGGGGCCCCGCCTTTGAATGAGCCTGCTTGGGGTCTTTTCCTTCTCTTCTCTTCTCTTCTCTTCTCTTCTCTTCTCTTCTCTTCTCTTCTCTTCTCTTCTCTTTTCTCTTCTTCTCTTCTCTCTCTTCTCTTCCTCTCTCTCTCTCTCCCTCCTCGCCTCCCCTGCTCGCGCTCTCCGTCTCTCTCAAAATAAAAATAATAAATAAATTCCCTAGTTTCAAACTCCAGGCATCACTGTTAGCATGCTGGTGTGTTAAGCCTTCTGCAAGGAAAACGGAGATTTGACCCCGCGGCGGTCCTTCTGGGCGCAGCCGCGTGGCCTGCGCTTCCTGCCCTGGGATTTGCGGGCGGCTGCGGCTACGGCTGCGGCCGGCTGCGGGTTTCTGGTTAACGGCTTGTCTTTCCTTCCCGACTCCAGCGTAAGCCCTGACGAGGGGGCGCGCCCCCGGCCCGGCCCCCCTCCCGGCCCCTGCCCGAGGTCGGGCGCGCGGCGGGTGCGCCAGGGCCGGGCGCTGAGGGTGTCTTGTCCCCGCAGCCGCCCCGGACGGCAGCGTGGCCGGCGACCCCGCCTTCAGCCGCGCGCCGCGCTGTGCGCAGGTGGAGCGGGCGCAGCACTGCAGCTGCGAGGCCGGATTCCACCTGAGCGGCGCCGCCGCGGGCGACAGCGTCTGCCAGGGTAGGCGCGGGCTCTGTCCCCGAAGCGGGCGGGACTGGGGGGGTGGGGGAGCGAGGACGGGGCTCCCACCCGCCGCCCTGCCCTCCTGCTGCCCGACCCAGCGCAGGGGACGGGCAAAGTCTCAGAAAGCCCGACCCGCTTTGCGTTTTAGGTAAGTGTCGACCTGATGGCTGCTGAGACTAGACGTTAGGGGCCATCGTGAGAATCAAGACTGGAGAAAGCAGCCATGGGTGCCCACACTTGCTCCCATGCCAGAACTCGAGCACGGTGCCATCCAAACCACGGACACTCCTCTAGAAGGGCCTTGAGGCCCCTTGTCCCCTCCATCCAGCTGCAGTGACACGGGCAGAGAGGAGCTTGAGTCCTTGTGCTGGCGAGACAGGCCCCCTGAGCTGTGCAGGGGTCTGGGACCCAATTCCCTGGTCCCCTCTCCACTTAGCTTTACAGACCCAGCCACTGCAGCTAACCTCTCCTAATACCAAAGTGCCTTCTAAGAACCACTCAAACTAAGCAGGCCCAAACCTGAGAATTGGTCGGTTGGTGCCAACTACCTCATTTTACAGCAGCAGAAATGAGAGCCTCTCTTATTCCATGCCCAAAGATGAGGCCAGTTGAGGTGCGGCTGTGATCCAAGCCAATAGTCTGGGCTGCCGGCCCCATCTGCCAGCCTCTGCGGGGTCCTTTCTGTTAGTCTTCAGCCTTAGAGGAACCCATCTAGGGTCTACCACGTAGGTCCCTCTCACCCCTCCCTTCGGCCTTGTGGGCCCTTGACTGGGGAGGAAGGGGAGCACACCTGCTCTTCTTCTGGATGCTCTGCCGGGGACGGGCTTTCCCTACCCCACCAGGCCCAGCCACTTAGCCACAGTGGCCATCCCCTCCAGGAATTGAGGTGCGGCCATCCTGGGTCATGGTTGGTGGGTGTTCACCACATGGCTCCTGCTCATACTGGGCACTTCTGTCCCCAGATGTGAATGAATGCGAGCTCTATGGGCAGGAGGGACGCCCCCGGCTCTGCATGCACACCTGTGTGAACACCCCGGGTTCCTACCGCTGTGCCTGCCCCACCGGGTACCGGACCATGGCCGACGGGAAGAGCTGTGAGGGTGAGTGATGCTGCTGCAGAGGCAGGTGGCTGCAGGGCTCAAGAGAGAACCTGGCTGGTCTCGAACAGCAGCTCTTAGCCACTGGGGGAGAAGGAGCAGGAGAGAAGGCAGAGGGCGTCTCCATGGCCTGAAGTGCAATGTGAGAGAAGAGGTGGCTCTTCAGTGACATCCTGGTGGGAGCCCCACTAGGGGCTCTGCAGGGATCAGAGGAGTGAGTAACCTGGGACTGGGGAAGGAGAAGACACCTCCATCCATCCATCCCCCAACCAACCATCCATCCCTCCCTCCCTCCAGCCATCTATCCCTCCATCTGTTCATCCATCCATCCCTCCTTCCCTCCCTCCCTCCCTCCCTCCCTCCCTCTATCCATCCCCCATTCATCCATCCCTCCTTCCATCCCTCCTTCCCTCCATCCATCCATCCATCCATCCATCAATCCCACAAGTACTCAAGAAGGCAGGCCCAGGTAGGATTGTGCAGATTGGGAAGAAACAGCTTCCAGCTGGGGTGAAGGCAACAGCAGAGACTTCCTGTAAGGAGAGTGAGGACATCTGCATTTGGGGTGAGGTGAGCGGAGTAGAAAGGCTTTCCGGAAGATCTGGCTCCTAAAGGGCCTGATAATAGACATCGAGGGGAGACTCTGGGGCGCTCAGGCTGAGGAGGCAGCAGATCTGAGAGAAGTGTTGTGACCTGTGACTGGTAATGCTCCTGTGCTTCTAGCACGTCTGTGACGGGTCTACCCTGAGGAAGGACAGGATCCCGGGGAGGCGAGCTCCCCAGCAGGGTTCTCCAGCACTTCCACGGGGGCTGGATTTCAAATAACTAAGGATGACACGGTTTCCTAATCTGAAAAATAAGTTTTAGGTATTTAGAAAGCTCACCACATTCCAGTGCCTGTTGAGGTTTTTCATGTGGTCTTGTGACAGAAGGGACATCGGGATTTTCACCCTCCCTGGGGTGTCCCTTATTTCAGACGTCGATGAGTGTGTGAGCCCCCAGCACGTGTGTCCCCGGGGAACCATGTGCATCAACACCGGTGGAGGCTTCCAGTGCGTCAGCCCGGAGTGCCCCGAGGGCAGCGGCAACGTGAGCTACGTGAAGACGTCTCCGTTGTGAGTATAGCCAGGGCCACCCACGGCCGGGCGCATACATCCCTCAGCCAGGCCTCCCAGGGTGGGTGGGCCAGATTCTACCTCAGTTCTTAGGAAAAGGTACAGTTATATCCAAGGAAAGATGGAAGGCAGGAGCTGGGAGTCTGGCTTCTCTGAGCTTCCGTTTCCCTTCAGTGGTTCCATTTATTGCCTTGCTGCTCTGTGCAGCAAGAACCCAATTTGCCCTGATAGGGGTACAGTTCCAAGTGCTCCCTGCCGACACGGAGGATGACTGAATTCTAGCCACCCAGCTGCAGCACTTTTGGGGGTGGGGGCCGCTGGAGGGAAGACCACTGTGGTCACATTACCAGGAGGCAGAGACATATTACACAGATTTGGGAGAAGATCGTTTTCTCATGTTCACATGGCTGGTAACTGGTAGTTTCCAGTCACTCTGCATTATATTAATCTGCTCTTCCTCTGAGATTAGGAGGTTTGATTTTCAGGAATCTCAGCACGTAGTAGTTTTTGTTTTCAAAAGGTGAGAGACAGGCCTTTCAGGAGAATAACTACAACTATCACAGAATGCATGTATTTTCTTCTGAAACGGAGATCACAAGAGCCTTAGCATTGTCTTTAGAGTGAATTGACTTCACAAGCTCAGATGCCTGAATTGCTTTTTGCACTGTAGCAGGCAGAATAGAAGCACTGAGAAAGTCAGTGGCACTGAAGAGTGGCAGTTATTTCCTGAGCCCGAAGGCATCACGATCTTCCTCAGAAGTCACGTAGTGAAGGGACTGTATGTCGTAGCCTTCGGGGACAGCCCTGATTCACAGCCAGATACCGTATTCAACCTGCATAACTGTGATTATATGGGTCACTGAATTGCATCTGTCTTTTGTGTTGGGTAAGGTAGAGAAATTTCAGAAGCACTTCCACAAGATCCGGATTCCAAATTGTTAAGAGAGACAGGGTTCCCTCTTTAAGAGTAAACACTGGGTGTTTGGAAAGTTCACCCCATATAGAGCGCCACATTCCAGTGCTGGCAGCTACCTGCCGGGGTCCCACCATTACTGAGAGAGGTGTCGGCACATGTAGAAGGGGCACCTGGTTTGAATACCAGGACCATCACTAGTTAATCTTCCCCAGCTTTAGTTTTCTGTGAAAACTATAGTAACAGCATATATAAATATACATGCCCATCCATACACAAGTGGGTCAGGGGAGCACCTGTGCCCTGGCCACACCTGACACCACCCATGCTCATTTGCCTGTGGCTCTGAGCACCTGTGGTGAGGAGCTGGTGGCTGGGGAAGGTCACTCTGCTGGCCTCCGCAAGAAGGCAGTGGGGCCAGCGAGCCAGGTCAGGGCAGCCCTTCCTGAGTTTCGCCAAGGCTGACTCCCTCCACTTTGCCTCTCCGTTCCAGCCAGTGTGAGCGAAACCCCTGCCCCATGGAGAGCAGACCGTGCCGCCACTTGCCCAAGACCATCTCCTTCCATTACCTTTCTCTGCCCTCCAACCTGAAGACGCCCATCACGCTCTTCCGCATGGCTACGGCCTCAGCCCCCGGCCGACCCGGACCCAACAGCCTGCGGTTTGGGATCGTGGGTGGGAACAGCCGAGGCCACTTTGTGATGCAGCGCTCAGACCGGCAGACGGGGGAGCTGATCCTCGTCCAGACCCTGGAGGGGCCTCAGACGCTAGAGGTGGACGTCGACATGTCAGAATACCTGGACCGCTCCTTCCAGGCCAACCATGTGTCCAAGGTCACCATCTTTGTGTCCCCTTATGACTTCTAAGGCAGCTGTGGGATCACTGCGGTGCAGAGATCTGGGCTCATCTCTCTTCCTCAGAGATTCAGCTGTGGGCCCTGACTGCCACAGACCTCTCTCCCCACCCTGCCCTGCCCCTGCCCTGTCCCTGCCCACCTGCCTGTGCCCCCAGGTTTCTAGGGCACCGCGCACACTCCTCCATGGAGTGGCACAGAAGGGCAGCCACGGGACCCAGACGGCTGCCATCACCGTTTTCTTTCTGCTTTAAGCTCTTCCTGTAGATTATGCACTAACCTTCTCAAGTCTTTTTTACAGGGAAATGGGCGGTTTTTCAAAATGCTGGGTGAATGGCTTTGTGAGTTTGAACCAGCTGGGGAGGGAAAAGCTTATGATATGTGTCTGAGATGACTGTCAGCCCTCTGCATTGTTGTAGTCAAGCCTCTAGCATGCTGAGGGCCGGATCATGCCCCTGCACGTGTGGGCATAGGGACTGGGTCTCCTGCCACAGCCCGGCATATTGTTCTTGTCTGCATTCCCTTCTGTGACATGCCTGCCGGGCTTCTCATCAGAAAGCCGTGGCAGGGCCTGGAACCCCCGTGCAGATTCTTCTAGACCAAGGAACCAACATTAAAGCATAAGTTCTGCCTGAAGTAATTCCCTTTTGAGGACTCGTATCTCAGAACATAACCTGGTATCATAACAGAAGAAATAAAGTCTGTTGCTCCTACGTGCCCACCTGGCCTGTTCCTAAACATGAGTTAGCCCAGTTCCTTCTAGGAAGGGATATCTGGCTCTCTTCTTGTCTAGGCTAGACCCACTGGGATGAATGAAGAAGAAAGAAAACATGGAGGTGACCTTGGGATTGCTCCACCAATAGAAATTTTGCTTGGCCAGATGAGAGATTGGTAAGGCAACATCTGGCCATGGTGAGTTTAAGAAAATGTTTGCGTTTACTTTGATCCCAGGGCCTTCTGTTTCTTCTTGTTGTTTTTTAATTTTTAAAAAGTTATTTATTATTTGAGAGAGTGTATGTGTGGGGGAGGGGCAGAGAGAGAGAGAGAGAGGGAGGGAGGGAGACAGAGAGAATGTCAAGCAGGCTTGGCGCTGTCGGCATGGAGCCCGACGTGGGGCTCAATCCCACAAGTTTGAGGTCATGACCTAAGCAGAAACCAAGAGTTGGACGCTTCACCAACTAAGCCACCCAGGCGCCCCGCAGGGCCTTGTACTTCTGATGTAACAGCCAAGGGGCAGTGCCCTCCAGGTAACTGAAGAAAGAAAACACTGGCTGGAGCATGGGATGGGGTGGAGGAGACCATTCAACTTAAAACTTAAAAGCCAGCTGAACTGTGAGGAGATTTCAGTATCTAAATACACATTAATCTAGGTGATGTTTCATCAGACATTTATTTTAAAATTCTTTGTATTTGCCTTGGTATGAGATGGAGCCAGAGGAAGTGTGTTGCCAGTTTAGTGATCCAGCCATATACCAAGACGACCCCAGTGTCTCCGATAGTTTCGTAGTTATCTCGTATGACAAGATGTTTCAAGCTCATCTTGTGTATTTTATGCCTTAGCCCTGAAGTCATCCAGTGGTTCCCAGAGAACCCCGGTTCCTCTTAGTGGGAAATAATTTAGAGACCAAAATCTGGGTGTTAGGAGTGCTCATTGATAGTGGCTTGGTGTTAGTGGACAGAACTAGGAAATACGTTACTATGAGTTTTGGGTTCATTTGTTTTTTTAACTACACGAATTTATAATGACACTTCCAATCCAACTCAGGACTACAGAGTTTTTACTGTAGCCTTCCTGATTTCACATCTGTTCTTCTTTGACTCATTCTGAAAACCTCTTTCTCAAAACCACCAAAATAATTACATATTGTTTTAAATCTTCAGAATAACAGTGACAAATTATAAAAAATAATTGTGGAAAAGTTAAAAATTTTCTTTTGCAATTCTTTTTGTCCTTAGGGTTTATGCCATTAGACATGTTCAAATTACTATTTTAAAATAACTTAGAATAGTAGTTATGTCCTAAACCTGAATCGGGGTTATGAGTATTCACTTTGTTTTGCTTACATTTTTAAGAGATTGCTATTTTCATTTTAATTTTTTTATAATTATGTAAATTATTTATATGGCTCCAAAGCCAAATCCACAGAACGAGCTACAGTGAGAGAAGTCTGTATTCTAACCCATTGCCCTCCACCTATTTCTTCCTTCTCCCTTGGACAGTAATTTTTTTCCCATTTCACCCTTGCATTAAAAAAAATTATACATACAAATGATAAATGATAGCACACTATTTCACACTTTCCTTGGTCTTGCTTCCCCCCCACCCTTAACAATATATTGAATATCATTCCATAGAACCAGATAGAATGTTCTCCTATCCAATGCTCCATTATGAAGTCATACATACCGTTGTTTATTCAACCAGTCACCCTTGATTGAGATTGGGGTTGTTTCCGATCCTTTGCTATTAAAAGTATTGTAGCCATATGCATTTGTCTTTTGTATTTTTCCCTTTGTATCTCTGGTGCCAATTTTTCCTCCATAGAGATTATACTGCTTTCTGTCTGCAACAGTGTATGAGAGTTCCTATTCCTGAATCAAAGAAGGCCCAGTGGTATCCCTAGTCCTCACATCTGCACACCCACCAGACCCTCGTTTGGAAGGAGATAGAGGCCCGAATGTAGAGCTATGCCACAAGTAGCCCACCTACCTGTCTTGGACTTCTAGCAGTCAACAGCCACCAGCAAGAGATGAAAGACCAGCCAGCTGGATCACTGACTCAGGAGGGATGGAAAGTTAGCTAAGTTTTCGGATAACTTTTAAAAGTCATCTTACTTTCATTTTTTTTTTTTTTTAAGTTTATTCATTCTGAGAGTAAGAGAGAGCGTGCGCGCAGGGGAGGGGCAGAGAGAGAGAGAGGGAGAGAGAAAATCCTAGGCAGGCTCCACACTATCATTGAGAAGCCTGATGCGGGGCTCGAACTCACAAATTGTGAGATCATGACCTGAGCCAAAACCAAGGGTCGGACACTTAACTGACTGAGCCACCCAGGTGCCCCTAAAACAAAATATCACTGCAGAGTTCATAATAAACTTGATGGGTTTACTGGGAATCTAAGTATGTGCCCCAAGAAGGGCCATGAAGAAGCCAGACTTGATTGGGTCACTTTCCACCAGCCACTGCCTCAGCTTTTACCAAGCTCACACTGCAGGAATGGAAAGGTGGACTTTCATGACTTTTACCACATACCTATGAAAATCTACAGGTTTTTATAAGCAGCATAATATTCCTGAACGTCTATTCTGTTGCAGGCACTGTTTTAGTTGCTTAGGATACAATGGTTGACAAGATTGACAGAGATCCTGGCTTCATGAAGCTTCCGTTTCAGCAAGTGAGAAGATAATACACATGAAAACAAGGAAAGTACATCATTTCAAAGAGGGATGCATGCTCTGAAAATAAAGGCAGCAGAAGAGGATGTCAGTATATAGCAAACATATGCACAAATCCACAGAGACAGGTGATCCATGGAGCCTAGATGTTGCAAACACTGTAATCATGTGTGGCGACAGGGGGATCCCATTTCTCAGTGTTTGGAATTATGAGCCAGAATCTTGAGTGTCTGAATGAAGGAGTGAGGTAAAGCAAGACGTAGGATGACCACATTGGCTTATGAGCACAAAGGAGAGGCATCTACAGAGAGAACAATGATGCTGACATGGAAAGAGAGGAAACGAAAGACCATGGGCACTCCAGGGGGAGCCTAATTCTGTGTTCTGGTTATTACTGTTGTATAAAATATCCCATTGTGGTATTATGCTCATGGATTCTGTGGGTCAGGAATTCAGAGCACAGGGGGACAGTTTATATTTGCTCCACAATGTCTGCAACCTCCCTCAGGCAGGAAGCCGCCAGGGCCAGGGCTCCAGTTACCTGAAGGGTCATTCACTCACTCACATGTCTGGCCCGGGCTGGGAAACGAAGACTGGTGATGACCAGAACAGCCATCCTTGGGCTCTTCGCGTGGCTCAGCTTCCTCAGAGTACAGTGGCCTCAGAATACTCAGACTTCTGACATGGTGGCTCAGAGTTCCTGGTTTCAGTGTTCCAGAAAACAAGGTGTGCATGGCCATTATGACCCAGCCTCACAAGTCACATAGGGTCACCTCTGCCATACTCTGTTGGTTGAAATAGTCACAAGCAGCCATTGGGTCAAGGGAAGCGCACATGGGCCAGTGAGTCCTCACTGAGTCGAGCTGCGGCAAATTGAGAAGTTTTAAAGGATTTCATGGCCATGTTTTTAAAACTGCCATTTCTAGTTTCCTGTTAAGGATTCTGGTGCCTCACGGGATCTGGCTTCCAGTCTGTGGGTATTATCAGACCGCCCTGTGTCCCTTCAGTCCTCCTTTGCTCAACCTCTTTTGGGTGTCATTTTCAAACAGATGATCCCAGCCTAAGACACAACTCATACTAAGATCTTCACTTATATCACAAGGGGGTACCTTCGACGATGGAAGAAACAGCATTGAAGTCCAACGAGCATGGCACTGCACGCTCGCCAAGGTCAGAGGTGGGGGAAGAGAGACCAGTGGAAGGGTCAGGACCAGTTCGTGAAGTTAGCACTTAAAGTGGTTCTTAGCAGAGGAGTTCTAGTGGGAAATGCAGGCCACGTCCTGCCATATACGCTGTCACCAGGAGGATCCCCCACAAAATCCAGCATCAGCAAAGCCACGGAAATGTCTGCTGACTTACAAACGAGACAATATGGCTTGGTGAAAATTGGGTTTGGGCTGGTGGAATTTTCTGAATCTGAACACCTTCAAATGATTACTTTTTAGCAATCTGGTTATCTCCAGGAAGCTCTTTAGACTTTTTTTTTTTTTTAACTTAAATTCAAGTTAGTTAACATACAGTGTAGTCTTGGCTTCAGAAGTAGAACCCAGTGATTCATCTCTTACATACAACACCCAGATCATCCCCCAAAGTGTCCTCCTTAATGCCCGTCATCCATTTAGCCCATCCCCCAACCCAACATGCCTCCAGCAGCCCTGTTTCTTCTCTGTATTTGAGTCTCTTATGATTTGCCTCTCTCTGTTTTTATCTTATTTTTCCTTCCCTTCCTGCTCTATGTTCATGTGTTGAGTTTCCCAAATTCCACATATGAGTGAAATCATATGATATCGGTCTTTCTCTGACTGACTTACTTCACTTAGCATAATACCCTCTAGTTCCATCCGCGCTGTTGGAAATGGCAAGATTTCATTCTTTTTCATTGCCGAGTAGTATTCCATTGTGTGTATGTCCCACATCTTCTTTATCCATTACACATATTTTTTAGGGTGAGAACAGGCTGTATGGTATGTCCACTTGCTTACTTATGCGAGGATTCACAACAGTCACACTGTGACACTTGCACAATGGTCCACCTTCCTTCCCCTTCTAGCTGGCTGAGTCGTCAGACATGTTTCTGAAGACAAAGATCTCTGCATCTCAGATGCATCTGTCCTCCATACCCAAGCTGCCAAGTTCTATCACAGAAAGTTTGTTCCTCACCCCTACCAAGTCCTATGGGTCAAGATAAGTTACCGTACTATTTCCTTCATTCCCGCCTTTGGCCAGTAGGGGGTGGCAGACTTGGCTTGAGGGCTGGGTCTTGAATGCTGGAGGTGAGATACACTGCCCTCTAAGGGGGTCTTTCTCACTCCAGTGCTGGTTTTAGGTGGTTTGGAGTCTGTCCACAGGACATATCTCTGCGGTTACTTGGCCATGCGGAAATTGAACACACTCCATGTTCAATCACAGTCATGGTGTTCTTAAGGCAGCTGGATCGTAGAATGGAACTCCAAATCCCTAGAGTCTTGAGTGGTCTGGCCCCTGCCGACCTCCTGGACCACTGCTCGTGATACTCCCAAACGCACCTGGCCTCCTTTCTGCCCCTTGACTCTGCCAAGCTCACTCTTGCCTGGGGGCCTTGGATTTGCTGCTTCCTTCCTGCAGTGCTCCTTGTTCAGTCCTCCGTGTGGCATGCCTCAAACGTCCCCTCAGAGAGGCTGTCCCAGCGCCCCCCCCCCCCACCGGTGCTGCTCACCCACTGCAGTCCCTCTTGATTACCTTACTCTGTTGCATTTTCTTGAAAAACTACTATCTGAAATCACTGTGTTTGTTACCATTTTTTTTTCTGTCTTTTCCCACAGCGCAGACCCTGTTGGCTGCCCACCCACTATCCATTTTCCTTTTCCACCTTCCGAAAGGAGCCTGTTTTGTTCAGACCACCTTCCCTCGTTGTTATGGCCTGAACTGTTACCCTCTCCCCCCAACCCCCAAATTCTTATGTTGAAGTCCCAATGCCTAGTACCTCCGAATGTGACTGTATTTGGAGATCGGGTCTTTAAAGAGGTAATTAAGTTAAAATGAGGCCATGAGGGTGGGCTCTAATCCAGTATGACTGGTGTCTTTATACAAAGAGATTAGGAAAGAGACACACATAGAGGGAAGACCATATGAGAACAGAGGGAGAAGACAGACATCTACAAGTCAAGGAGCGAGGCCTCAGAAGAAATCAACCTTGCTGACGCCTTGATCTCAGACCTCTAGCCTCCAGAATTGTGAGAAAATAATGTTTTGTTGTTGCATCACGTGGTCTTCGCTACTCTGTTATGGCAGCCCTAGCCAATAAATACAATTCTTATTCCAGCCTGTGTCTTAGGGGAAGGTGGCCACCCACCGCCCACCCTCCAGGCTCCAAGGCAACACAGTGAATCATACTCGGTCCGTGAGTGTCGGAGACCCAGACTAGAGCCAGCCATGCACAGCATTCCCCAGGCGAGGGCTCCATATCCAGGGATTGTCTGAGGCAGGGTGGAGGGAAGGGCTTTCTTAGGATATGGTTGGAAAGGTCTCTCTTTTGCACTGAATGGGAGGAAATAGGTCATCACAGTTGCTGCTGGGAGCCATGTTTTTGACAATAAGAGAAGAGAGTATAAGGGAAAAGCCTCCTGGCTACAAGCAGAGCCAAGGGAAATGGAGTTGGGGTCCCAGTGAAATCGGTCTGAACCTTTCCCCCCAATCTGGACTCCCTGTTATATGAGATCATGTGGTTGTGGTGTAAATGGCGTGGAGATGGAGTTCTTGTTGTTTGGCTCTAACTGGCTTGACTCCCAGCTCCATGAGAGCAGGCATCTTTTCAGCATGCACCTTTCGGGCATCCAGCTTCCAGAACTGTGAAAGGATACATTTCTGCTGTTGTAAGTCACCCAGTCTGTGGTGCTCCGTCACAGCAGCCCCAGGAAACAACTACACCTTATACTCTACAGTCTCCCCTCCCCTCCACTAGTCTCACACTAGTGACACCCGAGTGTAAACTCCTAACACTCGCTCACTCACACATAAGACCCTGTCAGCTGCCGAGGGTCAGTCCTCTCACCTGCTGAGGGAGGGGTCATCTCCAGCCTGGAGAACACGGACAGCCACTATCCAGCAAGCACATACTTCTCTTCACCACATCCTGACCCAGCCATTCTCTTCTTTGTCAATAATCTTGACTCACTTAAAGAGTGATAAAGATCATCACTTTATCACTGTAATTGCTAAACTTAGAGACCCAGAAGAAGGTCTCTTGCAAGGAGTACAAAGTCACACTGGAGACATTCTGGAGATTGATTTTCAAACTTTTTCCCTTTCTTTTCTTTCTTTTTTTTTTTTTTTTTTTTGCAAGAGAAATTGGCTAAGGTTCTAACTAGTAATGACATAATTCTACTTCTTTCCGCAGTACCAGCCGAAACAAAGGGCTCAATCAGCATATTTCATAAAGAGAGTCATTGACTCCAAGAATAAGGAAGGAATTTGGACTCTTAATCCTAACCCTGGATTAGCCTAGAGGACTGGAAACAAAATCAAAGCCACTCTCCCCTCGGGGTGTGCCCCTCCCCGCCCTCCCCCCCCCCACCCTCCCACCCCCCCTATCCCCCCAGGATTCCCACAGAACTCAGCTGGCTCTGCCAGCGTCCAAGCACTCCTGTGACAGTCTCTGTTTTCGTTAGCATCAGGTGACCCTGCAGAGCAAGTGGGGGACTTGATTACAGGCCAGTTGTGCCCTAAGAACCAGACGCATGGCCTGCATTTCCTTTTCCTCTTATACAAACAGAAGAGTATGACTTCTAATCTAGATCAAAAGTGAGGCAAAACACACACAGATGGGAATTCCACAGAAATTCGTCCGAGGCCAGGCAGGAGGCCCTGAATCGGAGACACGTCCCTGGCAGTCTCCACCGGCACTACAACACACAGCTCCCCCTCTCACGGCTGGCGGGGGACACAGCTTAGCATTCCCCCATCTCTCTCTCTTGCCCCGCTCTCTCCTTGATAAAGAGTAAAAAACTGACGGGGCGCCTGGGTAGCTCAGTCGGTTAAGCGTCTGACTTCCGCTCAGGTCATGATCTCACCGGTTATTGAGTTCAAGCTCCGCGTCGGGCTCTATGCTGACAGCTTGGAGCCTGGAGCCTGCTTCGGATTCTGTGTCTCTCTCTCTCTCTCTTTGCCCCTCCCTGCTCACGCTCAGTCTCTCTCTCTCCTTAAAAAATAAAATTATTTTTTAAAATTTAAAAAAAAAAAAGTGAAAAACTGCTCTGCCACCAGCCAGGCTGTGGGGGAGAACCAGGAACTGAAACAGAAACAACTTCCCAAAATGCAGCGCCCTACGACTCACATAACCCATTTACTGCATCCCTCCAGAGCATGCACGCCACAGAGTGTCCCGGTGTAAACTCCTAACACTCGCTCCCTCACAGATAACACCCTGGAAGCAACTCTCTGGTTGAGAAAATATGACCCACCCCTGCCAAGACCATCCCATGACTCACCCCAGTCTCCAGAACGGATTATCTTTCCCTAACTCCCTCCTGTTGACGTGGCCCCCGGCCCCCTGAAATGCAATCCCTCTCTTGCTGCAAATCATAAACCTGGCATCGTTGACTCTAAGTGGGTTCCGGGTGGTCTTTGACTGACAGGCATCAGCTCTCAACTTGAGCAACCAGTGGTCTCCCCTGTCGTCCCTGGACCTACTGGTGTGCGGTGCCCAACGTTGAACGCGTACTAGGTGGTTGGGGGTGGCACTCATTAAGAGTCTCAAGTCTGGGGGGCTCCTGGGTGGCTCAGTCAGTTAAGCATCTGACATCAGTTCAGGTCATGATCTTAATGATTCATGAGTTCAAGTCCCGCATCAGGCTCTGTGCTGACAACTCGAATCCAGGAGCCTGCTTTGCATTCCGTGTCTCCCTCTCTCTCTGCTCCTCCCCTGCTCATGCTCTGTCTCTCTCAAAAATGAATAAACATTAAAATATTTTTGTCTTAAGGAGAGCCCAGAGGCTGGAAATGAGGAAGGAGGATGGGCTGCTCAGGAGGAACTGTGTAAAGGCTCGAAGGCACCTCACACGTGCATGTGAATGTCACACCCAGATCTTCCATTATGATGGGGTCATGTCCCTGTAAGCCCATCGTAAGTTGACAATATGGTGAATCAAAATGCATCTAATGCACCTAACTTGAACATCATGGCTTAGCCCAGCCTACCTTATATGAGCTCAGCACACTTTAGCCTACAGTTGGGCAAAATCCTCTAACGCAAAGCCTATTTGATAACCAAGTGTTAAACCTCTTTGAACACGGTACTGAACATAAAAAATGGAAGGGCTATACGGGTACAGCATGGCCGTGAGTGTATTTGTTGTTCACCTTGGTGATCGCGGGGCTGGGACTGGGAGCTGTGGCTGGCGGCGCTGCCCAAAAGGATCAAGAGAGGATCATACTGCATATTGTTAGCCTGGGAAACGATCAAAATCCAAAATTCCAGGTACAGTTTCTACCGAGTACCACTTCTGCACCATGATAAAGTCACAAAAACGTGAAGTTGAACCACTGTAAAGTCAGGACCATCTATACCGGGAGGCATGTGTGCACTTTCCTCCCCCCCCCCCCCCCCCCCCCCCCCCAGTCCTCTCTCAGCTGCCTTCCTCCATTTCTGCCTCTGCCCGGGGCTTTCTTGAATTACCTGAGGACACACCAACCCCATCAATGTTGTTCCATGGTTTGACCTCTACCACTTCAAGGCTTGACATTTAGAAATTCCTTTTTATTCTTTCACCTAAAGGTCTGTTTTCATACAGTTGGGGAACAAAAAGCAGTGCCCCTTTAAGGTTTGAATATTTTAATAATTTACCGAACACTGAGTGAGGGTCTTCTATGTGCCTGATCCTTCAAGGAATACCACCTTGAACAAGACAGAGACATTGAATACCCTTGTGTTGCTTCCAGAATAGAGAAGGCGATTTAAGACAAGGGGTTCGAGGGCTGCTAGACCTAGAAGAGGGTGGAGGGCGAAGGGCACCTTGCCTGATGTTCACTAAAGCTGTCCCCTGGTGACAGAGGAAATGTGGGCGAGGCCTCAGAGGAAAGCGGGCCAACAAGGCGACTGACACCTGCAGGTGCTACTGAGGTCGTGAACCCCCATTTTCCAATCCTGGATTCTGACCTGGGACGTTGAACAAAGGAGCCCTGCCGATTCCAGGGCAGGCCCAGGAGGCCTGACACGATCCTTCATGCAGCTCCCACACCACGGCCTTGTTACAGCCCGGTGGAGATTTGACAAAACAGAGGCCCCATGGGCACCAGCGGTGTCTCCTCATTTGTTACAAGGCAACTTCTTCTCTGTCTTGCCTCTCGGCTCCCAGACGGAGGGGTCTGCACATCCCATTGAGAAAGTCAGGGTCATTCTTTTCCTTTTGCTTTCTCCTGGTACGGATTTAGCTGGAGGTGCATCCCAAAGAACACAGCCCCGCAGAACTGCTGGCAGGCTGGGGCAGCAGGGGCCAGGGCAGGCTGGCCAGGTTTCTGCTTCCTGCGGGGCCGTGCACATCATCTCCCCCCGGCTCGGGGAGAACACAGAACCCTTCACAGCGGCACAAGGACAGGCATTCAGACTCCGAGACAATCAGGAATTCACTGGGACCAGGTTTTCCTTCTTCGTGGACCGAAATGACTGTTTTATGGGCATTTGGCTGAAATAAGGAGCATTTCTGTTGATTCCGGGTTCACCTCACTGAGTTCAGCTACACGAGGAAGTTTAAATTGGCCTGCAGTCCGTGGGCATACAGAAAAGCTTGAAAAGAGCTGGTGTGTCAGCAGATATGGGGCTGAATCACAAATTTGTTCAGGAAGTCCAAGATTAAAGCCCAGTTTATATTATTATGTAACAAATATACCTGCCAAGCAACACATGCAGGCAAATAAATTTGAAGTATTTTTGCATAGGACACAGCTGGGATATAGAACTAGTATTTATTTTAGACTTATGCGAATGGCAAATAAGACCACTTCTGTGGAACTCCTAAAACAGGCAGTTAAATTTCTGGAACTGGAGTGAAGGGCCTGAATACTCAGAAACAAGGAGCATCCTGCCAGAAAGACGAGTCCCTGGACAGGAAGGCAGGAAAGGGGGAATTCTGAAATAAAAGGACTATAAGCTGGCACACATTCAGTCTTCATACCAGTCACAAGTAAGTATTTCTGAAGTGCAGATGTGAGGGGGAAAAAAGTATATTACGATGTCAAACAATACTTAAAAGTGAACCAGCGTTTCTACTTCCGGAATGGCAGACCAAGGATCTCTGAAAATCCACCACCCCATAAAAGGCATGACAGAAATGGCAAAGACAGTCAAAACCAATTTTTTCAGGTATCTGGAAATTAAAGGCTTACGACAGAGAATTTACTCAAGAAAAATAGCTGAATCTTGTTAAAATGACTTGTGGCAATGACTTGCCCTAATCTCATTCTCCTCTCCCCAGCTCCAGAGTAGCCTTGAAGATGAACAGCCCACAACTATAGTAACTGTGAAAACCGGTATCCTAACCATAGCGGTCTTCCGAGAGGGGAGGACAGATTCAGAGCTCCTCAAAAGCCCCATTCCCCCCAGACTATCACATTTTTGTAACTTTTTTTGAGTTTATTTTTGAGAGAGAGAGACAGAGAGAGGGAAATATAGAATCTGAAGCAGACTCCAGGCTCTGAGATGTCAGCACAGAGCCTGACGTGGGGCTCGAACTCAGGCATGGCAAGATCACGACCTAGGCTGAAGTCGGATGCTTAACCAACTGAGCCACCCAGGCACCCCCAGACTGTCGCTTTTTGATCTGCAGGACAGTTCACACTATATTCTCAGGGCCTGTTTTCATCTGACCAGGCACAATAGCAGTAAGCACATCCAGCACCTACATCTCAGATTATGAATACTATTCTGTTAGAAGGAATCTGGGCCCCTTTGAGAAATGGCTGATGTGAGGGCTCAGGTGGGGACATACAAAATGAGCCTGGACCACCTGTTCCAAGTTCATCCAAGTGGCTGGCAGAATTCAATAACTTGTGGTTTTAAGACTGAAGTTCTCATTTCTTCCATGTCATTTGAAGGTTGTTCTCAGCTCTAGATACATGGCCCTCTCATAACATGGCAACTCATTTCTTCAAAGCCAGTAAGAGAAGTTCCATTCCAATCTTTGGCCTTAGGAAGGCACCAGTCTCTTTTATGGGTTCATCTGATTATACCTTAGGCCTACTTGGGAATCATCTCCCTCTTGATTAAATTCCAAACCAACTGACTTAAGACCCCAATTATACCAAAGATAAAACCACTTCATCTTTGACATATAATAAAAGATAATCATGGGAGTAAAATCCATCGTACAGTAATGCCCACAGAGGGAAGTGATTAAACGGGTAGTGTGCACCAAGGGCAAAGGATCTTGGGAGCCATCTTTGAATTCTGCCTACCACAAAGGGGGCAGGGGAAGTTGGGAGACATGGAACCACTCTTTTTCACACACAAAAAACTTTTTATGTTTTCATAATTTATTAATCCAAAATAAATTTCCTAACAACTTATGTCACAATAAACTTTTGACTATACGCACATATAAGTTCAATTAAAAAATTACATTCAATCATACGTGAATGTCACTAATAAGATCCACCATTTTTTATGTACCAGTAAGAAAAAATAACCTGCCGAGTAAAATGTGATATTCCACCAGCTGTAAAATACATTCCAATTTCAGAGATGTTAACTATGAAAATGCATATCCCAGAATGACACACAGCAACTAAAGATATGGCTATTTTTTCTTATTTTATTTTTAAGTAATGTGAAGAGTGTTGCAAATTTCACAGGAATCAGTATCACTTTGAGCTGAGCTGGGCATCTTATCCTTCCCAACTCAACATATACATTCTCTCCTTTGCTTTAAATAGATCTTTTCCTTCCCAGTTTCTGCTCCATGCTGGGAACACAGCACTCCCTACTGTCCTGTTTCCTCCTTTCTCACACCCATTTCTTACTCTCTCCTGTCTGCAGGAACAGAGACAGGAAACACAGTCTTCAAGGAAGAAGGTGATTGGAGAGAAACACGAACTTTGGACAGACGAATGGAGGTTTGATTCTTGGCTCACATTTATTGGCTTGCCTTTGACTGTAGGTAACAGAAAACCCAAATCAAAATGGCTTAAAAGAGTAAAGAAAATATGCTGAGGGGCGCCTGGGTGGCCCAGTCGGTTAAGCAGCCGACTCTTGATTACGGTTCAGGTCATGACCTCACAATTCATGAGTTCGAACCCCACACTGGGTTCTGCACTGACAGTGCTGAGCCGCCTGCTTGGGATTCTGTCTGCCCCTTTCCTGCTCGCGTGCTCTCTCAAACTTTAAAAAAAAGAAAAAGAAAGTATGTTGAATTACTCATGTGGCATAACACAAAATCTGAAGGTTGGGATCTCCTAAGGCTGGTAGATTCCATGGCTCAGCTGCTATCAAGAACCCAGCTTCTTCCCAACTTCCTTCTGTGTCACCTTCAGCTGGTTAGCTAGCTCCCCTTGAGGTCATAAGATGGCAGCATCAGTTCCGGGGGTCATATTTAGACATGGCAATGTCTAACCTCCTTCTTGTGTACCTCAAGAAATGATAACTTTCCCAGAAGTGTACCATAGGACACGTTATCATATTGCAAGCCTAAACCAACTACTGGCAAAAATGGCATTTCCATTAGTGGTTTTCAACCTTGGCTATACTTTAGAATCACCTGGGAGCTACTGAAAATCTCATGTTCACACCCCAGGCCTCCCTGTAACCCTATCCCCTGCCAAAAAAAAGTCAGAATTTCTGGGAGTAGCCCCCAGGCATCAGTTGTTTTTTTGTTTTCTTTTGTTTTTTAAGTTTTCCTTTTAAAAAGAATTCAAGGAGAAGCCAAGGTTGAGAACCACAACTTCAGATTCTTGTTGATACAACTCGAAGGGTTGAAGTCAGAGCCCACCATCTACAAACCACAGATGATGTCATGGAGGAAGGAACGACACCTAAGCAAAACTAAAATTCTGTTAAGAAGGGGAGAAAACACAGGTAACACCTTCTTACAGACATGGTTTCCTCAGCTACCATTGCTATAATAATCCCTATTATAGGGTTGTAATGGGTACTGAAAAGGATTTCATATATATAATCCTAGCATTCAGCAGGTGTTTAACCTGAGATATTCTGATCTCAGTAAACTCCAAATGTGGCATTTGTGCTTCTAATTGGCAGTATGAGCCCCATATTCCTTAGGCCAGATCACCAAATCACATGGTATTCTGACCTCAACAAGCAACAGCTCAGAAGAAATCTTTGAATGCAACCCCCCACCCCCAATGGTTATACTTATCAAAACCAGTCAGTGAACTGAGACACTTGTGCTAGAAGTCAGGAAACCTATTAAGACAGGGACAAGTCATTTAACATCTGTGAGTCTGAATTCCTTAAATCCTAAAATTGTATTAAGTCAAAACACCAAAAGACTACACACTCAACTTCTAGTGTCTTACCATCTGAAAAAAATTGAGTTTTACAGTCCTGTGGCTTTTAGTAACTGACCACAAAAAAAAGTTATATGAAACCTGCTACACAGAATCTTAGAAATAAAAATTTTGTTCACTTTACTTAGTGATTTCCACAATGAGGACTCACATAAGAACTGTTTACATGAATTATTAGAAGAGGTGAGGTTTTTACATATCACCTCCTTCCTGATCAAAAGAGGTCAAACAGGTAACCACTTTATCTTTTCTGTTTTGGCTCCAAAAAAGATCAGAGATAAATTTAATATAGCCACGTGAATCATGATGGCCAAATGATATAGAAAAATCCATGTACAGACTTTCCTATTACAACTCTCTTATGTACGTTTCTTCTGGTCCATATTTTTAACTGATGATGGCTTAAAATTTTTTTTTAATTTTTATTTTAAGTAGGCTCCATGCCCAATGTGGGGCTTGAACTCACAATCCTGAGATCAAGAGCTGCATGCTCTACTGACTGGTCCAGTCAAGTCACTCCAAACTATGGTTTTAGTATTCATGTACCTGCTTGGAGCTGCATCAAGGGTCACTGATGTTTACTTCACAGAAGAAAACCAAGAGGAGCAGTGAGGAGAAGGCAGCAGGAACTAAATGTGGTATGGCTGAGATGGCCATACGACAAAGCATTTAAGACCCGGAAGACAAATGGATCTTGATTCAGACTACACGTGGGCAGGGAGGGCTGAAGCAGGACACTGGGAAATGGGCTCTAACTGAGGAAAAGAGAGTAACTAGAGAGAAGAAGTAGAAAATGGAGGCAGAAGGTTTCGCTGGAAGGTGCTATAACTCAGATAGAAGAGACTCACAGCCTAATGACTGCTTTAGGTACAAAGGGCACATCAGAGAGAACTGGCTCTCCTCAACCTGATTTAACAGAAGTTAAGAGATTTCATGGACACAAATACGTCTGCCTCTTCAAAACAATGGCTGTTAAATAAGAGCTTAAAAAATGTTCATTTGAGAGTGCATGCACATACATATACATATGGGGGAGGGGCAGAGAAAGAGAGAGAGGGAGAGATTCCCAAGCAGGCTCGGTGCTGTCAGCACAGATCCCGACAAGGGGCTTGAACCCATGAACCGTGAGATCATGACCTGAGCTGAAATCAAGAGGTGGATGCTCAACTGACTGAGCCCCCCAGGCGCCTATAAAATAAGAGCTTTTTAAATTTCTCTGACTTCTCAGTCCCTGAAACCTCTGCTCGGTCTTTTAAGTTTACAAGTGGGATGGATACTGCCACTTGAAGTATAAAATTTTTTTCTTAAAATGAACTCTACATGTAAACATTTGTGCCTCATCAGAAATAAACTGTATGTGAATTAACATTATAAGGAAATAAATTGTTAAACTGTCATAGAAAATTAAATGTTAAGTACTATCAAGGTTCTTAGAAATAGGAAAGTAGAAGGTAAATGTTCCTATTTATTCCCTTTTCTATGCAGCTGATCCCATATCCACCTCATAGAGTTATATGGCTTAAATAAGAACGTTAAACAGTATTAAATGAAATAGCATACAGCACATGGATGGTAAGTGTGCATAAATGTTAGCTTACTGTCCACCAATGTTAACTAACATACAAATTTGCCACAAAATTGACCTTCTGCAATTGTGAGCTATGACAGATGTGGAAATCCTTTGAATTGTATATGATGTTTAAAGATACAAAGTATCAATTCTACAGGTGATATGACCACTTCTTTGCACAATTTCATTAAATTATTGAAGGCTTTTGCAAAGGATCCTTTTGAAGTATCAACTCAACCTCTCTCCTCTGTGACTTCCTCTGGCAGCCGCTAGTGCATTGTCTTGCCCTCCTCCCTAGCCACAGCCAGGGAATAAACCGATCAACCTGGCAGAGAGCAATGGGCCATGAAGAGATGATACTCTTAGCTCAGAGACTCCTATGCTAAGGGCCCAGGAACTATCCTGGTTTCTTGTTTTCCTAGGTCTTATCTGATAAACCTTTGCTTGAAATATGTGCAACTCCATTTCTTATGTTAGCAGGATTAGGTTATAAGCAAAATAACTGACTCATGTTTTCAAACAGGACTCTGTTAAGAATTGTCATTACCTTTGGTGTACTCTATGTATCCAGCAAGCTAGAGATGCTATTATTCTTCCCAGCAATATAACAATATGATAATGACAGTTTCAGGCTCATAGTATTGTTCTAATAATAATCAGTACCACTATATAAAAGTGCATATTTAGAATTTCATTATCTGTGCTTGGAGAACTTTCTATTTGACGATTATGTTAGAGATGCCATCACATTTCTAAAATTTACATTTTACACAAATGTACAGTCTCACTACAGTTTATGCACCAATGAGAAAGATAACCATTCTTATATCTTAACAAAAAAGTTAAAAACTCCAAGTTTAGGAATGGTATAGCAAGAGACATTGTTCCATTTTATTTACAACACTAAGAAATTGGAAACAACAGGAAAGTGGTTTTAAAAAAAATCACAAAACTGTAATTTAAGCCATAAAACAAAATTGTGAGCAACCATTAAAAATGTTGCAAATGTATTTAATGACATGAAAAGATCTAACTGTATAGTCATCATCTACCTGCTATCCCAATGTGTTCCTAGAGAAACCTAACAGTTTTCTCTCTTCAATCTCCTGTATCTCTTCATGCGTCCGCATTCAGCCTAATCTTCCTTCCTATTTTACTGACAAAACTCAATCAGAAAAGACTTCTGCAATTTACTACCACAACATTTGCCTAACAGCCAGCAGCATCTCTGCCGTATATGTTCCTTTCCTGTTCCACTGGTTGGAACAGCTTGGTGAAGACCAATCCCCTCACTTATACACTAGATTCTGCCCCTCCCACCATCGATTAGAGAAGATGCACAACATCATAATGACACAAGAGGGCGCTTTAAATGAGGACTCTTGTAAACCACTCCAAATCAACAGTCTTGAACAGGCGTAGACATAAGTACTCTTCATCCATACAAAACTATGGAAGAAAATAACAAAAATACATCAGCTGCTGAAAATTACCAACTTTAGACACCCCTACTCCCTTCCCCCCAAAAATCACGCAGCAGCAGCAAACTGTAACACAAAAATCCAAACTGAATTAAATACCCCTGTTTAAGAATATGAAAAAACAACCTGAATTGAAATTCAAAAACTAAAACAAACACTGAACAAAAAAACAGAAGTAATGAAACAAGAGCTGACTGACCTCAGAAATGATACAAAAAAGAGATCATGTCAAAAATATAGCCTATATTATAAGACAGATTTGAATGGAAACAATAAGGGTTACTGGATAAAAGTGGAAAAAGAACAAAGAATAAAAATGAGATAAAGAAAGCAAAATTTATAAAAGAATAAAAAAAGAAAATTCATCATAGAGAGGGAAAATACATAAATATAACAATTTACACAGTAACTATAATAAAAAATGACAGAAGCTAACCCAAACGTTCAGTCATTTCAATAAATGTGAATGGGCTCAATTCACTTATCAAAAGAAGTAAAGGATTTTTGGTTTGGCTCAAATAACAAAACCCAAACTATACATGCTATATAAGAAAGGCTAAAACTTAACTCAGAAAAGCTAAAAACCAAAGCGGTGGGCAAATAAATACTAAAAGCAAATGTAACCAAATTTCCAGTTGCAATGTAAAATCTGAAACAATTAGAAGGAACGTTTTGTACTGCTACATTAAAACCTATTAGTCTATACTGTAGGTAGGATGGATGTTTAACCCATACTTTATACATCTTCCAATTTCACTATATGGATTACTGACATAACATATACTCAAGAATTGGTGTTTAACAACATTAAACATTTTTACCGTTTCATTGAGGACATTCTTTTTTTTTTTCAGTTTATTTAATTATTTTGAGAGAGAGAGAGAGCAGAAGCAGGGGAGGAGCTGAAAGAGGGAGACAGAATATCTCAGTAGACATAGAAAACACACTTGATGGGGTGCCTAGGTGGCTTAGTTGGTTAGGCATCCGACTCTTGATTGTGGCACAGGTCATGATCTCACAGTGGTTGAAATAGAGGCCCATTTCAGGCTCTGTGCTGACAGCGCGAAGACTTAGGATTCTGTCTCTCCCTGTCTCTCTGCCCCTTCCTCACTCACACACACGGGCTCTCTTTCTCTTAAAATAAAAAAATAAATAAAAACTTAAAAAAGGCGGGGGAACACACTTGATGAAATCCAACACCCATCCGTGATAAAAGCTCTCTATAAAACAGGAATAGAAGGGAACTTCCTCAAACCAATGAAGAGTATCTCTGAAAAACCTACAACTAAAATCATACATGATGGTGAAGGACTGAATGCTTATTGCCAATATCAGGAAAAAGGCAATGATATCTGCTGTCCCTTCTATTTAACATTGCACAGGACGTTTTAGTCAGTGAGATCAGTCAAGAAAAAGAAATAAAAGGGAACCAGATTAGAAAGCAAGAAGTAAAACTGTCTTTATTCTCATATAATATGTTGAAATTCCTAAGGAACACACACACACACACACACACACACACACACACTACAGCTAATAAATGAGTTCAGCTAAGTCTCAGCAAACAGGATTAAAATACAAAAATTAGGGGCTCCCAAGTGGCTCAGTTGGCTAGGTGTCCAACTTTGGCTCAGGTCATGATCTCACAGTTTGTGGGTTTGAGCCCTACATCAGGCTCTGTGCTGACAGTATGGAGCCTGATTGGGATTCTCCCTCCCTCCCTCCCTCCCTCTCTCTGCCCCTCCTCTACTCATGCTTTCTCTCTCAAAAATAAACTTAAAAAAATACAAAAATTAATTCTATTTCTCTTTGCCATGAATGTATGACCCCAAAATGAAGTTTAATTGCTCTCATCAACACCATCAAAGGAAAAATACATGTAAATAAATTTAACAAAAGTGTAAACAACACACTTGTACACTGAAAAGTACAAAACTGAGAGAAATTAAGGATCTAAATAAATTGAGATACATTCCATATTCACAGACCAGAAGATTCAGTTAACACTGTAATTTTCCACAGATCAATGTAATGTTTGTCAAAATTCCAGCACAGGTTTTTTGCAGAAATTTACAAGCTGATCTTGAAATTTATATGGAAAAGCACAAGACACTAAATTAGCCAAAATGATCCTTGAAAAGGTGAACAAAACCAGACAGCTTCTATTTCCTTATTTTAACACATAGTATAAAGCTATAGAATCACAAGACACTATCACAAGACAGTGTGATAACATATAAGGGTAAACATATAGAGCAACAGATAAACATATAAAGCCTAACATATAACATATAAAGATACACATATACAACAACAGAACACAATTTTTTACATTTACAGTCAATTGATTTCTGACAAAGATGCCAAGGCAACTCACTGGGGAAAGGGCAGTCTTTTTTTTTGAAATGGGGCTGGGACAATGGGATATCTATATGCAAAAAGAAAAATTTAGATCCTTAGACCACACTTTTCTCAAGAATTCAAAATGAATTATAGACATAAATGAAAGAGCTAAAACTATAAAAATTTTTAGAAGAAAACATATAGGAGAATCTTGTGATCTTGCGTTAGAATTTTTAGATAGAACCTCAAAACCATGATCCATAAAAAAAAAAATACACTTAGGGCATCAAAATTAAAATGTTCATGCTTTAATAGACGCTATTTTAAAAATATAAGCACAAACTGGGTCAAAAAGACAAAGTCACATATTGGGACAAAATATTTCCAAATTATATATGTGATAAAGGACTTGTATCCAACATATAAGAACTCTTACAATTCAACAGTATGAAGATGATCTGATTAAAGAATGGGTAAAGATCTGAATTGACCAATGGCACATGAAAAGATGCTTAACACCAGTAATCATTAGAAAAATGCAAATTACAACCATAATGAGATACCACCTCACCCCTACTAGAACAGCCACAATCAAAACAACTGACAGTAACAAATGTGGGTGAGCATGTGAAGAGACTAGAATATTCTTACATTGCTATCTGGGATGCAAAATGATGCAGCCACTTTGGAAAACAACGTGGCAGTTCTTAAAAAGTTAAAAATATATTTACTGTAAGACCCAGAATCTCCAAAACATACAATGGAATAATGGGGGCAATTTTATATGTACACACACACACACACACACACATACACACACACACAAGTGATCGGGGTGCCTGAGTGGCTCAGTTGGTTGAGCATCCAACTCTTTCTTGATTTTGTCTCAGGTCATGATCCCAGAGTCGTGAGAACAAGCCCTGCATGAAGCCTGCTTGGGATTCTCTCTCTCTCACTCTCTCTGCCCCTCTCCCCCATTCGCATACACACTCTCTCTCTCTAAAAATAAAAAATATATGGGGCGCCTGGGTGGCTCAGTCGGTTGGGCGGCCGACTTCAGCTCAGGTCATGATCTCGCGGTCCGTGAGTTCGAACCCCGCATCGGGCTCTGTGCTGACAGCTCACAGCCTGGAGCCTGTTTCAGATTCTGTGTCTCCCTCTCGCTGACCCTCCCCTGTTCATGCTCTGTCTCTCTCTGTCTCAAAAATAAATAAAACGTTAAAAAATAAAAAATTTAAAAATAAAAAATATATAAATCTTTACTGGGGCGCCTGGGTGGCGCAGTCGGTTAAGCGTCCGACTTCAGCCAGGTCACGATCTCGCGCTCCGTGAGTTCGAGCCCCGCGTCGGGCTCTGGGCTGATGGCTCAGAGCCTGGAGCCTGTTTCTGATTCTGTGTCTCCCTCTCTCTCTGCCCCTCTCCCGTTCATGCTCTGTCTCTCTCTGTCCCAAAAAAATAAATAAACGTTAAAAAAAAAAAATTAAAAAAAAAAAAATATATATAAATCTTTAAAAAAATAAAGTTTTTTTAAAACAAAAAGTGATCTATGCTAAGGCATGAATGAATCTCAAAAACATCATACAATGTGAAAAGAATTAGAAGCAAAAGACCACATGTTAAAGTTTATACGAAATGCCCAGAAAAGGCAAATCTAGAAATAGGAAGTAGATCCGTGGTTACCTACAACTGGATATGGGACTGGGGAATGACTTAAAATGGGTCTAAGGGATCTTTTGGGGGATGTCAAAAACATTCTAAAACTGGATTTGGTGATGTCACACAACTTTTAAATTTACCAAAAAGTATTAAATTTTACGCTAAAAACAAGTGAAAACTATGTCAAAGTAAGTAAAAGGGCCCAAAATAGCCAAGGCATTCATGGAGAACAGCATTAGAAAAACTATCAAAGTATATAAAATGCAGTAAAACTACAGTAATTAAGACAGACTATTAGAGAAAAAAACAAATGAAGCAGAACAGATACCCCAGAAATAGATCTTTGTCTGAAGGAAACTTATCTATACCAGAGGGACCAGGCATTACAGATCAGTGGGGAAAGGGCAGTGTTTTCAGTTGAATGGTATGGAGAGAATGCTTATCCATATAAGGAAAGAGAGGGAAAATAAGGAGTTAAAAAAGAAATCAGTTAGTTTTAATTCTTCTCATCTCCCACTAGCCATAGCCACTCTCTTTTTCATGTAATTTAGCGGCTCTTCCCACATGGAAACTACAAGAGTGTACTTCCCTACTTTCCGACTTTGGACTTGGCTATATATCTTACTTTGGCCAATGGGTTGTGTGTAAATGTGATACAAACAGCCTTGAGCTTCTGCCAATGCTGTGAGAAGAACACATCCCAGCTAGCTCACTGATCCTAGGAGGAGACTGAGACAAACGTGGGCCAGAACCATTCTGGTCAACCTGCTTTAAGAAGCAGAGCCAACCTAGCCAAGGCTAGCCCAGATCAGCCTATTCCCAGCCAATTTGCAGATGCACAGAAAAAAGAAATGTTTGTTTTTACATGCTGAGAAGTTTGTGGTTGTTAAAACCATTAAATTAGCAACTATTACCAGATACTTTTTTCAAAGGAGTAAAAAATAAATGTAAAAAGCAAAACCCCAAAACTTAAACGGATTGCCAAAATAAGCAATTCTGCTCCCAGAGGCACCTCAGAAAAAGTGAAAAGACAGTTTACAAAATGGGGAGACCTGCCACACACACCTCACAAAGGATTACATCAGGAATATGTAAAATCAATTTAAGGACAGTCCAGCCCAATAGAAATGTAAGCAAAAAACACTAACAGGCATTTCACCAAAGATGAAACTCAAAAGTTAGCAAGCATAAGAAAAGACGCTGAGCTTTATGAAAATAAAGCTATGTGACATCACTTTTATGCCCAATAAACTGGTAGAAAAAAAAATTAAAGACTTGACAATGCAAAGTATTGGCAAGTATAGAGTAACAGGATTTATTTTACACAGTTGACGGGAATATAAACCGTTCTAACTACTTTCGAAAAGATTAGTATTGTTTTAAAATTTTAAGATGATACAATTCTACTCCTTGGTTTATATCCAAGATAACTTACACACACTTACGTCAAAAGACATGTATGTTATTAGATATATTATTTATTACACATTATTAGCAATACTTTATATTTAAAATATTGAAAATAACCTAAATGTCCATCATTAGTAGAATGTTTAAGTAAATGTTAACATATTTACAGAATGAAATGCTATATAAAAGTATAAATTAATGAATAAGAGCTTTGTGGATCTACATGAACGAATCTTAGAAACATAATGTTGAGTGAAAATACCAAGTCACCAATAAATACACAGAATACTTGTTTAAAAAAAAATCCAAACTGGTGGGGATCCTGGGTGGCTCAGCAGGTTAAGCATCTGACTTGATTTCAGCTCAGGTCATGATCTCACAGTTCATGAGATTGAGCCCCATTGGGCTCTGTGCTGAGCCTGCTTGGGATTCTCTCTCCCCTCTCTTTGCCCCTCCCCCAATGCTCACTCGTTCACTCTCTCTCTCAAAATAAATAGGCATTTAAAAAAAAATCCAAACTGTTTAAATAAAATCCAAACACAAGCAAAACTAAATATAGTATTTAGTGAATCACATACATTGGCAAATCTACATAGAAACAAGAGGAGAATAAAAATACAAAAGATAGTGACAAACAGAGGGAAGCAGTTCCAAGGAGACGGGAGATACATATCTATGTATATGTATCAGATATTTTATAATTTTTTAGCAGGGGAGGAGAAAGAAAAAGATTTCTATTTAGAAAATGGAAAAGCCCTATGTTTCCATGCCAATTTCTAGAGGTGTTTCAGAGAAATAAAAGGAAATGTGCTAAATTCTAATTTTACCTTTTTCATACCTTTATTTTCATGATGACTTCTTCTCAGTATCCAAAACCTAATATGAAAAAAAACCACACATTTTTATGCATCAATATCAAATTCAGGTACATCATAATGGTCTTGTAATTTTCTAATGATTCCAATACTATTTATCCTAGTAATTATAATACCGTAAGAACAACTAAAACATAACTTTTACATCTCTTTTTTCCATATATATTTCATACTAATAACAAAATACTTGGTATGACTTTTTCTTTTTTTAAGTTTATTTATTTTGAGAGAGAGAGAGAACGTGCACATGTGAGCAGGGCAGAGAGAGAGGGAGAGACAGAATCCCAAGCAGACTCTGAGCCATCAGCACAAATCCTGACATGGGGCTCGAACTCAGAAACTGTGAGATCATGTCCTGAGCCAAAATCAAGAGTTGGATACTTAATTGACTGAGCCACCCAGGTGCCCCTTGGTATGACTTTTAATTCCAGGGTAAGCCTTCATATTTTACAACATAAAAATATCCATAAATAAGCACCTTTGACTTTCTCATATTTGCACACACTCAAGAGAACTTCTGCCACAAGATGATATGGCTTGGTTCTAGAAGAATCTTTCATTTTCGCTTAAATTTCAATTTAATTTTAAAGGCACAGACTCTAACATATGGGAGATGAAAGAATATAAATTACTATTTTTTCAATTATCTTTCCTCACTGACTGGAAGAACATTTGAAGAAAACTTTGAAATAACTATTTAAGGATGCTCTGACATAACTTTAAAACATTCATCACCCAATGATTCTTAGCTTTCCTTCTAAGAGTATAACAGGAGTACTAGTTCTCCTATTTGCTTTGTTTTCCTTTGCTTAGCTTGGCTACTAAGGTTACTAACTACTTTGAAAGTTTTAAGAACATTCCAATTTATACTTATTGCTTGCATAAGTATAACGTTCTTACCAGCCATAAGTATATATTTTCCTTTAAGCTACAAAAAATATATATACAATGAATAATTTTCTAAACAGAATTAAATTCTAAGATTGTCAGTCCTAACGTATCCCAAATGGTAACCTATGAGGCATTCTCCTTAAAGAATAGTATGTTTCCAAATTCTTGCCCTTAGTTCAAACATATTCTTTAAAAAAGAAAAACAAAAATTAAAATTCTACTTACTTTGGCCAACAATTCTTGTGTTTCAGGAGTCAGTGGAGCATGTGAAAACTTGCAATAGTCACCCTGATAACATTTTGTTCCTGTATGGTAAAACTTGCAAGGATATTCATGTAACCCAAGTGTTAAGGAAGAGAACAATTTTAATCCAACTAAAATAATTTGTAATTAACTTTATGTTCCCTGTATAAAAGCCTTTCCTTCTAGTAGAAACACTAAATTCTCTATTTAAAATATGATAAATTATGAATTGAACTATATGAAACATCTGATTTTGGGATAATTATAATAAATCAAGTTTATTGGCTATCACATGAAACTTTCCCTTCATATTCGTTTTTATAATAAATTATAGGTCTGTTTCAATGACGTAAGAAAAGTTTGTGTGTTTTAAATACTTTAAGAAATGTGATTATTGGGGCGCCTGGGTGGCGCAGTCGGTTAAGCGTCCGACTTCAGCCAGGTCACAATCTCGCGGTCCGTGAGTTCGAGCCCCGCGTCAGGCTCTGGGCTGATGGCTCAGAGCCTGGAGCCTGTTTCCGATTCTGTGTCTCCCTCTCTCTCTGCCCCTCCCCCGTTCATGCTCTGTCTCTCTCTGTCCCAAAAATAAATAAACGTTGAAAAAAAAAAATTTTTTAAAGAAATGTGATTATTTTTTTATAATTTTTTTAAGCTTATTTATTTATTTTGAGAAAGAAAGAGAGAGAGCATGAGCAGGGGAGGGGCAGTGAGAGAAGGGGACAGAGGATCTGAAGTGGGCTCAGCAGAGAGCCCCAATGTGGGGCTCAAACCATGAGATCATGATCTGAGCTGAAGTTGGATGCTTAACCAACTGAGCCACCCAGGCACCCCAGAAATGTGATTATTTTTAAGGCATTCTTTTGGGGTAGAGGCAATAAAGTCAATGACGATGATAGGTTTTACAAATCTGGATCCTTTATATATTAGGTTTACTTAAAATAGAATGAACTTAAACAACTTCAACATTGTTTTCTAGAAAAAAAACTCTCAAGTTAGAGTTTGAGATTCCCTATACTGCATGACTGAAGGAAAACAACTTTTGTGGTACCCAAAGGTGCCATTACCATAAAATTTTTATGTTCTATGTTTTTACAACCTGTCTGTACCATTTGCATTAAAGAGTTAAGGTTATTCTCCAAATTAAAGGACAATTCAGTACAGACTATACAGAAAACAAGTACTCCCAAATGACGCTTTTTTTTTTTTTTTTTTTTTTTTAAACAAAGTAACTCATATGAGGGTGCCTAGCTGGCTTAGTTGGTAGATCATATTACTCTTAATCTCAGGTTTGTAAATTCAAGTCTCACGCTGGGGGTACAGATTACTTAAACAGAAAATCATTAATAACAACAAAGTAGTTGTATATATGTATATACACATACATAGCTATATCTCTATGAACATAGATATAATTAGTTAATGTCACAGCAGAAATTCTGAGTCTTTCTGTGGGTTGAATAGGTCTCATGAACTTGCTGCTATGCTATCCAAGTGAAGGATCTTCATTTGAGAATTACTGAAGAATCCATCTTTTCTTTCTTGGGGAAAAAAAAAAATCACACAATTTAACCACTTTGATATGGATTTGGGCTTGGGTAACATAATTTTGCCATAGCTAAAACACAGGTTTTATTCAAAATTATACATACTTAAAATGTTCATGTAAATATGTATAAAAAGTAAAATTATATCTTGTGATAAAGGATATTATGCAAATACAGACAATTTTCACCTCTGGTACAATATCCTTGTACATAAAACTTGCACATTTCCTTTTTCTTCTCTATCTCTGCATCATGATCAAATTTACACTGGTCTCCCTGGGCGAAAGGAAAGAACAAGGACAAGCCATTATTTCTCAGTTAAGTCATGCAGTTCCTACTAATCTTAAAATAAGCAAATGGTTCCAGAAAAAAATCTGAGAAGCCCTACAGTCTAATTCTTAACGAGCTATCGTATAACCACTCTACAATCTTAAAATCTTGTTACATCCCAAACCTTTTTAACACAAAGTATTTTTTTTTAAAAAATGCTTATTTATTTGATAGAAAGAGCCTGAACATGAGCAGGGGAGGGGCAGAAAGAGAGGGAGAGAATCCCAATCAGGCTCCACAGTGCCAGCACAGAGCCTGCCACCAGGGCTCAATCCCACGAACTGTGAGATCATGAGCTGAGCTGAGATCAAGAGTCAGCAGTTTAACTGAGACACCCAGGTGCCCCTAAAAAGTGTCTTTTTTAAACATAAAATAATACTTCAGTAAAGCTTTCTAACTGAACCTTTTCCAGAAGGAAAGAGTTATAAAATGTACAGGTATGCTTTTAGAGTATCCAATGGAGACAGGAGTTGGCTTTTGTACATTTTTGCTATACCTTACATTTTAGTATATTTTTGCTTACGCAGTTTTTTATACCTTAATACATTTCCTTTCAAGAAAATATTTACAAACTTGTTTCCCCTTGTGTTCCACTGTATGTTGGTTGATGAATCCCTGGCTCATTCTCACATGCTGCTGCTTCTCTTTTGGTTTACCATCCTTTGAAAACAAAAACAAAGAAGTAAATGTGAGAAATATAAATTTAAATATTTTATTCTACTGCACAAAATTATTTTGACCACCTTTAAAACATTAAAAAGTGACTCTTCTAAACCGGCCTACATGCGTAAGATTTGGACTTTTGCACATCAGTTGAAAAATAAATGTTCTGCCAATTACAACAGAATTCCAGCACTGAACGTGTTTGGTCAATTTGAATTATTTTACTATACTTTGCCCTTATATATATTTTTTTTTTTTAATTTTTTTTTTTTCAACGTTTTTTATTTATTTTTGGGACAGAGAGAGACAGAGCATGAACGGGGGAGGGGCAGAGAGAGAGGGAGACACAGAATCGGAAACAGGCTCCAGGCTCTGAGCCATCGGCCCAGAGCCCGACGCGGGGCTCGAACTCACGGACCGCGAGATGGTGACCTGGCTGAAGTCGGACGCTTAACCGACTGCGCCACCCAGGCGCCCCTGCCCTTATTTTTAAAAATTGAATAAGCAATTTTTTAAAGTGAAAATGCGGCTACTTGTGATAAAAAATGAAATCCGGGAATAAGGCTCTTGAGAACGGAGACAAAACTGGAGACTGTAAGGTAAACCGAAAGTGGTATACTCTTTAAGTTCAATGAGATGCTCACTGGGTGAGAGCGGAGAATAATAACCAGCTCTATCTAGTAAACAAATATAACCTCAAAGATGGCAACAGAGATATAAAAACAAAAGGTGACCTTTATATAAAAACAAAAGGGGAGGGCGCCTGGGTGGCGCAGTCGGTTAAGCGTCCAACTTCAGCCAGGTCACAATCTCGTGGTCCGTGAGTTCTAGCCCCGCGTCGGGCTCTGGGCCGATGGCTCAGAGCCTGGAGCCTGTTTCCGATTCTGTGTCTCCCTCTCTCTCTGCCCCTCCCCCGTTCATGCTCTGTCTCTCTCTGTCCCCAAAATAAATAAAAAACGTTGAAAAAAAAAAATTAAAAAAAAAAAAGGGGGGAATCTCATAATACATTTTAGCTCTTTAGAAACCTAAACCATTTTAGCATGTTAACCTGTGGTACAATTTACATACAATGTCTGCATCCCAAACTTCTGAACATGTTTAGGAATTAAATATGTGCAAAGAAGAGACCTGACTACATTTACATGATCTGCTTTGTAATGATGTTAAATTTCTACTTAACACTATCAAAATTATGTGTCCAATATGTGCCAGTTTAAATCTTTGGTTTTATTTGACTATGTTATTAAATTCTAACACAGGTTTATAATTTGCTACTCATGTAGAAGGGCTGTCAATTTTAGCTGAATAATTATTTGAGTCCATGTAAACCAAATGAAGGGAATACCAACAGGGTCAGGAGATACAGGCTGTGGCCTGGCCCTGTGTGACTGAGCAGATACCTGAACCCCCAGGGCTTCAGAGTCCTCATCTGTAAAATATGGAAACATATATAAATATGTTTCAATCCATAATATTTGGTATTTCTAATATTTTACCACCCCTGACTCTTGTCTTCTGGACCCAGCCTAACAAAAAAGTTTGTTTAAAACACCTCAGAAAAGCAGAGTCCAGAGGAGTCACTTACTATTGTATCCTGATTACATCTGCAGACCAAGGAAGAGGAACTTCTACAAAGCAAAATCAAAACACCAAGCGGATAGGGGGTGTTTTGTAAGCCAATGCTCAGAAATATTCATTTTTAATTTCCAGAGGGGAGTCAAATACTGATAGACCAGGAACCGCAATCATAGCAACTCTGTAAGACTCTGTGACCTTTGAAGTGTTCTCTGGGCTACTTTACCTTCTCCCTGCTTCTCCTGCTTTTCCAGTCTCTGACAGTACAACATGGCCAAATCAAGGGACTTGTGTGCACGTATTCAGGTAAACAGGTTCAACGCTAAGGCTTAACACAGGTGCTGGCAGCTCATGAGGGAGAGGGAAGGAGCTGCAACAGTGACAAGGAAGAATGTGGAGAGCCAACTGATGGTGAGAGGAGATTTTTCACCGTCAGAGAACCCTCGTTTTATGGCTTGCCACTGAGGTAGGCGCAAGATGAATATCCTGCAGCATGTAGGCGTTCTCCTACGTGCCCATACTCTTGTACCTGTTCCTGTGAGCCACTATTCCTCAGTGAAGCGTTGGATCCTTTGTGTCCGGCGCCAGGCCATTTTCGCTTCATTTTCTTCTGTTTACCATTTTTCTGTACAGCTTTAAGGTTTTTATTTTTTTGTTTAACAACTAAAAACAAAAAAGTTAATTCTGTTTAAATCTTAAACATTAAACTAAATCTTAAAATGCTTAATTTTAATTTATGATGACATAAAAGTACAATGGCAGTTTACTTTATTTTTAACATTTGTTTCTTTTTGAGAGGGAGAGAGAGAGACAGAGTGTGAGTGGGGGAGGGGCAGAGAGAGAGGAAGTCACAGAATCCAAAGCAGACTCCAGGCTCTGAGCTGTCAGCACAGAGCCCAACATGGGGCTCAAACTCATCAACCAGGAGATCATGACCTGACCCAAAGTCAGATACTTAACTGACTGAACTACCCAGGCACCCCGGCAGTTTACTCTTAAGTACATTCTGGGGCGCTTGGGTGGCTCAATCAGTTGAGCATCTGACTTTAGCCTGGATTATGATCTCATGATTCAGGAGTTCAAGCCTCACATTGGGTTGTGCTTTGGCAGCTCAGAGCCTGCTTCAGATCCTCTGTCTCTCTCTCTCTCCTCCTCCCCTGCTCGCTTGCGTACTCTCTCTTGCTCTTAAAAATTAATAAACACCTAAAAAAAAAAAGTACATTCTATAATAATCCAGGAGGAGTTCTCCACTGCTCACTGAATGAAAAGTGGTATGATGCTGACCTTTCTGGAAGCTCTGGGATTAAGAGACCAAAAGGAGAATTAATATATTCTGGATCCCCAATTCATTCCTTATGAAAATAGATAAGGTAGGGAGGCCTGGGTGGCTCAGTCGGTTAAGTGTCCAACTATCAGTTTCGGCTCAGATCATGATCTGGCAGTTTCATGAGTTCAAGCCTCACATCAGGCTGTGTGCTGATGGTGCGGAGCCTGCTTGGGATTCGCTCTCTCTTTCCCTCTCTCTCTGCCTCTCCCCTACTCATGCTGCCTCTGTCTCTCTCAAAATAAATAAACTTAAAAAAAAATTTTTTTAATAGATAAGGTATAGTCAGGAAGAAAGAAAAGCAAGATAATTAATGAAATCAATCTTGCTTGCCACCAGCCAGATCCTTTTGAAGTGTTCAGAGTATAATGGAGCTAATTAGGAACTGCCATAGCACTATAAAAGCAAAACCTTCAAATGTTTAAAATGACCTCTTACACTACTGTCAGAGTTTTCACTGAAAACATTTTATATATGAGTGCCTGGCTGGCTTAGTTGGTAAAGGATGCAACTCTAGATCTTAGGGATGTGAGTTTGAGCCCCACACTGGGCAGAGTGTTTAATTTAAAATAAAAATAAAAACAGATTAAAAAAAAAAGAAAACATTTTATATAGATTAAATTTATCTATAGACTGATTTTAAACAGAAAAACATTTCAAGAGAAAAAAAGCAGTAAAATAAGAGGATTAATTTCGTTTACCATGGTCATTTGTCCTCATATCTATGACTAAACTTTATTTGATTAATCTAAAAGAATATTATTTCTGAGTTTAATCTGGCATACCACTATAACAGATATGAAATCAATCCCTCCCTACAACACAGCAATACAAACAGGCACATCTTGTCCTTCATATATGCAGAGGCAAAGGATTTAGCATTCTCCCTTTCAAAGCAGTCATGGCCTTTGATAACCCTGCTGTACTTTCCTCCTATAAACTAAGCATTTGTACACCAAATGGCCAGGTCTCAGGGGGGTCTCCGGCCATGCAAGCTCACATCTGGTGTAAAGATCCATGGAGGGGCACCAGGGTAGCTCAGTCAGTGAAGCATTTAACTCCTGATTTTGGTTCAGGTCATGATCTCACAGTTCATGAGATCGAGCCCCAAGTCAGGCTCTGTGCTCACAGCACAGAGCATGCTTGGCATTCTCTCTCCTCTCTCTGTCCCTCCCCCTCGCAAAGTAAATAAACAAAAATAAATAAATAAATAAATAAATAAATAAATAAATAAGATCCATGGAAAGCATGATCTTCCTATGAAATAAAACGCAAGAGAAAACTCCCCCTCTCCCCAAACCCCAATCTGTATATGGACAACTGTGATTGCTTCTCTAGATAAACACAAAATGACAAAACAGTCTCACCCTTACCTTTCTGGGTGTCCTTCACTCCCTCTTTCTTCAATTCTTCAGGAAATGGTAAGGATTGAGCAGCATTTGCCATTTCTTTAGCTTGTATATACTGCTGAAGCTCTTTAGCAAAAGTATCTTCTGATTCCTGACTGCAGGTATCATTATCACTATATACATCATAGTCCTTACTTCTTGATTTTCTATGTAGCAATTTCTTCGGTGATGCTGTAGAGTTCCCCAAGTGCCTAAACTAAGTAAAAATTAAATTTTCAATTTTAAAAACCTAGCATAATTCAACGCAATCTGGTTATAAAGAAGAAATAAAGACCAGCCATGAACTGATCATTGTTGAAGTTGGGTGATGGGTATACGGGGGTTCATATACTTTTCTTTCCACTCTTACATACTTAAAATTTTCCAGAATTAAAAAAAAAACATAAACAAAAAACACAACATATTGTCCTTGAAGAAAACTTAACACAAGATTCTGAATTTGTACACTAGATGTACTCTACTGAATTAAAGACGAAACCCCCAAATCTTAATTATTTGATACAATTTTATTTTATTGAATTATAGTACTACAATTCACATTTTATTTCTCCCTTTGCATCCCTTTGCATACTTTAAATGGTTTAATTCAATAACTCATCATTTCATAAAAGAACAAGTAAACTGTAATGGCCCAAGTGAAAATCTATACTACACTAAGATATATCACAGCTAGAGAAGTCCGTTATTTTACCTGTAACTCACAGCATTGGTGGCAGAGAAGGTGGCAGCACTGACAACAAGGAAGAAAGAACTGCCCCATTCTCTATAATCAAGTTAATTTTACTTTCAGAAACAGTTTTCTAACACTGTTGTTGCAGCTGCCCCAAGGCGACAGATGCAAACACTGGCACCCACACTGGAAGAGCAAGCCAGGTAAGGCAACTGACCCTGGGTCAGCCTGAGATGATCACAGGAGACAACTTAAAGTACTCTGAATTAAAGTACCAGAATTCCCTAGTATTGGTTATATAGGTATTTATACTCGATAACCCAGGTGGATCAAGTTGTATAATTATAGTTAGTATATATGATACATTTTAATTAAGGTTTATTTTAAAAAGTCCAAGCGTTAAAGGGCTCCTGTTTTGATATCAAGAAGAGATGACATGTCTACCATTAAATTGACCAATGATCCTGCTCCAGAGCATGCTTTGGGGCCTGGTCTCTTACCTACTTTCTTATAACTGATCAAGGCAACAGACTCAAACAAACCAGAAGACTATTATAAAATATACTAAGTGGCCCAATTTAATGGTTTACCTTTGATGATTAACTTCAAAGCTAGGAGTCGTACCACCAGAGGATTTATCATAGGCTTAGAAAATGACTTTGCTCCCTGCCTGAAGAATCCAAACAAGTGGAGAAAGTTTCCTAACCTGACAGTGGCCTTAATGTACACCTCATCTTCATTACACCAGACAAGACTACCAACCAATCCAACAATCATCAGGCCACCAAGTTCCTGGTCTCCAAGTTTTCAAGAAAGAGCACCTTTTAAAACTAAAGCCATAGAATGAACTTGTAAATGTATCTTCTTCCAGTCAGGGGTTGGCAGATATCAGCCTGGCCTCTTGTTTTTGTAAATAACGTTTTGCTGGAACACAATCACACCCATTCATTCACTTCTCTGCTACCTGTGGCTTAGTTGTGACAGAGACAATATGGCTCACAAAGTCAAAATGATGCACTAGCTGGTCCTTTATAAAAAGTTGGCCAATTTCTGTGATAATTATGTTTACCTTGGTTTTCGCCTTTAATTTCATTTAATGGGCACAGGGAGAATCATTCAATTATGCAACAGCTTCGCGAAGCTTAGTCAAACACACAGGAAATTCTATTCAGTGTAACTGAATCAAAATATCACAATGATCCAAATGAATAATTAAGTGCTCCCTCACACACAAAATATGTACCAAAGCAGACCCCTTTTAACAGGTAATAATATGTCTGATTCGTTTGTATTAAATGAAAAGATGAGACGACTTGGCAACATGAATAAAACCAGGAAGATCATCAATTATGTTGTTTTTTATACATTAGAGATGAGCACTCCTAATGGATATGATTACTCTTAGAGAGCAATGAAATACACAAAATATGAATGATTGCTTTAATACTTTTCTTCATGCAGCTAGCTGTAAACTCCTTGCTTTGATATTTGTTGTTCTCTATGTAATTTAGAAAGCATATAAATACACTATATAACTTTTTTCCCTTCAGTGAAGGAGTCTAAATAAAAATTTTTTTAAGCAAAAGATTTTTAATTTAGGATGATTTATTGAACTAGTGTGGCCTCCTGAAAATCCACAGAAATAAAAGTATAGAAATGTAAAAACAGTTCCATATTAGTGGGGGTGAGGGGGAAATGAAGTACATTCATCAGTAATTGAGAAAAGTTTAACAAATTATTGGCAAACATTTGAAAAACAAAAAGCAAATGATAATTGGGAGGCTGGGCTTATGTTGGTGTGTGAGAAACGGGGCTATAAATGAGGATGAATTAAAATTCTACATAAAAACAGACAAAGCTATTGTTAACAAATTCTCTCTACCCTACTCCTCACCAGAATACATACAAACAAAAATTTACCCTGGGCAAAAAAGAGAATAAAGAAATTGAATAAAATGTCTGATAAAAGCCAAGTCTTGTTACCTGGGTACTAAGACCCCAGGATGAAGTCCTCCACATTCTGGCATTTGAGAGCAACCCCCACCAGAAATATACTCCATCCACTCAACCTACAACAGGAGTTCTACCCCACTGTCCAGAAGAGATCCGCCCACTGGGGTCTATGGACAGAATTCAATGAACTTGAATGGCAATAAAAATCACACATTATTTGCATCATCAACCCTTAAGTTGACATTTAGCATCTTCCTGTTGTGAAACACAGGCCAACAAACAGCAGTAGTATCAGCAGTACCAGCAACTGTCACTAATAGAATCATAGTTACTTTCATATATCACCTTATAGTTGTTGCAAATCTCAAAATATCTTTTATGTTCATCACTATGTCAAAGTTACAATAATTAGACCTGTTGGACCTTATTACTTAGTACATTAATAAAGAACATATTACTCTTTTCCCATTTGTTTTATTTTGATCACTATTATTTCAATAAAATAAATTTCCTTTGTAATCCAACATAGTCTATTTTATTCACTTAAAAACATTATTCTGAGAAGGGACCCATGGGCTTCACCAGACCGCTGAAAGGGATGCATAGCATGAAGCAGGCTGCAGGAAACCCACTTATCCACACAGCCCACTCATGTACAGAGAATGTCCAGTCAAGCTTCCCATCTGGACAAAAGGCCTACAGAGACACAGATCCGGCAACACACCAGTTTAGGCCGTCCATCAACTCTCCAGGCCTATCTTAAATCAAGGGACAATGAAGGCACAAAACACATGACAAAAATCTAGAGCAGGTGTCATTAAACTATGTTCCCAGGGCCAAATCCATCTTGCCACTTATTTCTGTAACAGCAAGCTAAAAATGGTCTTTAGAATTTTTAAATGTTTGAAGAAAAAAATCAAAATAATAATATCTCATGACAATGAAAATTATATAAAATTCAAATTTCAACACCCATAAATAAAGTTTAATGGAACACAGCCACACTCATTCATTTACATATTATACTAGATGCTTTCACACTACAATAGCAGAGCTGAGCAACAGCAGAGTTGAATAGTTGCAAAAGAGACCATAAATAGTTGCAAAAGAGACATTCAAGACATCTATTTAAAAAATGCTAGAAAGCTGTAACATCAAAACAAAGAACAAGAAAGAACTCTTGAATAAATTATGAGAAACCAAGAGTTAGAAAATGGATGCTTAAAAAAGATGTAATTTATAATAGCCTCATCAAACATCTAGCAATAAACCTAACAGAAGGTATGTATGTAAGATACCTACAAAGAAAAGTATCATATACTGTTGAGAGAAATTATAGAGGACCTAAAGATTAGACAATTCAATATTCTAAAGATGTCAATTCTTTCCAAAATGATCTACAGATTAAATGTATTCCCAATGAAAATTCCACCAGAATTTTCCACGGAAAAACTAATTTTAAAATTTATATAGGGCTAAGAAAAAGCCAAGACACTTAAAGAAGAAAAATAAGGTGAGAGAACTTGCTTATCTGACATCTAAACTCACTATAAAGCTGCAGTAACTAACATGGTGAGCTCTTAGGGGCGGGCTAAACAGATAAACCAGCAGAAGAGAATAGAAATGTTTGATTTCTATTTGATTTTTGATTTTTGAAAATGGTGACATTGCAGACCAGTGGAGGAAAACATTTTGATTTTTGAAAATGGTGACATTGCAGACCAGTGGAGGAAAAGACCATTCTTTTCCTTCAGTGAATGGTGCTGAACAACTGGGTATAACAGGAAAAAAAAAAAAAAAAGGTAAAAAAAATGTATTACCTCTACCTCACAGTATACAGATACAAAAATTAGTTATGGTGACTATAAGCCTTTGTGAAAAGCAAAACAATAAATCTTTTAGAAGACACTACAGAAAAATATTTTTATTATCTCAGGATATTTAGATAAAACACATAAAACACTAACTGTAAAGAAGAATAAATTTGAATACATTAAAATATAAACTTTTAATCAAAAAATGCCATCCTGTAAAGCCACAAAATAAGCAGATATCTGCAACAGATAATACTCAATGAAGGGCGGGGGGGAACCCTTATAATCCAAAATAAAGAACTACAAATCAAGGGAGAAAAAAAAAAAAATCACAGACAAACCCGTAATACTAAGACAAAAAGACCTGAACAAGCACCAAAAAAAAAAAAAAAAAAAAAAAAGGAAATCCAAATGGACAAACACAAAAAGGTGCTCAATCCCAATAGCAATTAAGAAAATATAAATGGGGCGCCTGGGTGGCTCAGTTGGTTGAGCGTCCGACTTTGGCTCAGGTCATGATCTCGCGGTTTGTGAATCTGAGCCCTGTGTCGGGCTCTGCGCTGACAGCTCGGAGCCTGGAGCCTGCTTCAGATTCTGTCTTCTCCTCTCTCTGCCCCTCCCCTGCTCATGCTCTGTCTCTCTGTCTCTCAATAATAAATAAATGTTAAAAAATTTTTTTTAATAAAAAAATATATATAAACTAAATTACAATGAGAAACTTCACCAGGTGATAAAAAATAAGATGGATAATAATATCACATGTGGAGTAGCAGAAATACAGTCTTTCATATATACCGCTGGGAATAAAAATTGGTAAAACCACTTTGGAATACAGTTTGGCATTAAGGTAAAGGTATAGATGCTTATACTCTAAGACCCAGAAGTTCTACTCCTAGGTAAATACAGAACACACGTGGGGCGCCTGGGTGGCGCAGTCGGTTAAGCGTCCGACTTCAGCCAGGTCACGATCTCGCGCTCCGTGAGTTCGAGCCCCGCGTCGGGCTCTGGGCTGATGGCTCAGAGCCTGGAGCCTGTTTCCGATTCTGTGTCTCCCTCTCTCTCTGCCCCTCCCCCGTTCATGCTCTGTCTCTCTCTGTCCCAAAAAATAAAATAAACGTTGAAAAAAAAAAAAAATTTAAAAAATACAGAACACACGTGCAACACGACACAAGTTAAAGAATGTAGCAGCACTGCCTATAATCTCCTATAACTTATAACCTCTACCAACAACGAAATCTAGTATATTCAATAAAGGAATACCATGCAGCTAAGAAAATAAACAAGTATACACCACCACATCTATGAATCTTGTAAATATAATGTTGAGACAAAGAAGACAGAAAAGAACACATACAGGGGTGCCTGAGTGGCTCAGTCATTAGGCATCTGACTCTTGATTTTGGCTCAGGCCATGATCTCACAGTTCCTGAGTTTGAACCCCATGCCGGGATCCACACTGACATCATGGAACCTGCTTGGGATTCTCTCTCTCCCTCTGTCCCTCCCCCTCCTCCCACATGCACGCACACACACACACACACACACACACTCTTTCTCTCTCTTTAAATAAATAAACTTAAAAATCATCTTTAAAAGAAAAAAATACAATCACTATCTTATTTCTATAAAATGTAAAAACAGTCAAGAAAAAACTGTGTTCTTTAAGGATGACAGCATCAGCAGTAAAACTAAACCTGTAAAGAAGAGCAAGGAAGTGATTATTAGCATGCAAGTTAGGTCTCTAGTTACCTCTAGGAGGAAACAAGGGGTTATGACTGAGAAAGGAGGCATCAGAGGCTTTGCGCATAATGTTCTTTCTAGACTTGCAAATTGTTGGCTTGGGTGTTCTATTTTTAATCAGCTGTGATACTGTACATTTATGTTTCATGCACTTGTGAGTAAAGAGTCGGGCTGTAGCAAGCCTACTTAGGAATAATGCAGGTGTCCATCTTCTCACAGTACTGTTTCTTGGAATCTACTTAAGATTAACTGTAGAATGTTCTATCTGCCTAATTCCTGTATAGGATTATACATGGATTAGGGAACCTTAAGTGGGTATGAAGAACTGGGGTCTGTATGACTAAAAGAGTATTAAAAATTGGGGGGAAATCCAGGCTACAGTTTTAGTGTCAAGACCTTGGTTCTTGTCCACAGCAGCCAGACATGCCCCAAAGGGCAAAAGAAGTTATATACTTGGGTAGCTGAGAAGCTGAAGATGATGTACCTGCTGCATTACCTGTCCTGTATCCTTTTATAAAGCCAAGTATAAAAGTAGCACATTAAATGATGCCTGGGTGGCTCAGTCCGCTAAGCGCCCAACTTTTGATTTTGGTTCACGTCATGATCTTGTGGCTCGTGGGCTCCAGGCCCACATCCAGCTCCGCACTGGCAATGCAGAGCCTGCAAAGTATCATATTAAAGCCTATTTGTGTCTTGTGAGTCTCACTCCCCACTCAAACCCATCTCTTTGTAATGTGTTAAAATTCACAATTAAAAAAAATTTCACGGGCGCCTGGGTGGCTCAGTCGGTTAAATGTCTGACTTCAGCTCAGGTCATGATTTCATGGTTGAGTTTGAGCCCCTCATGGGACTCTGTGTGGACTGCTCAGAGCCTGGAGCCTGCCTCAGATTCTGTGTCTCCTACTGTCTTTGCCCCTCCCCTGCTCTCTCTCAGTCTCTCTCTCACAAAAAAACATTAAAAAAAATTTAGAAAAAAAAATTTTCAAAGAGAGAGAAAGAGGCAAGAGAGGCATAGATACTAGCTGTTATGGGTTGACTGTGTCCGCCCCCTCAACATTCTCTGGATGAAGTCCTAACCTTAGAATGTGGGCTTATTTGGAAATAGGGCCATTACATGTATAATTGGTTAAGATGATTCCTAGGGTAGGTTATCTAATCCAATATGACTGATGTCCTTATAAAAGGATTAATTTTGGGGTGCCTGGGTGGCTCAGTCGGTTGAGCAGTTGAGCGTCTGGCTTCGGCTCAGGTCATGATCTCGTGGTTTGTGAGTTCGAGCCCCGCGTCGGGCTCTGTGCTGACAGAGCCTGGAGCCTGTTTCGGATTCTGTGTCTCCCTCTCTCTCTGCTCCTCCCCCGCTCGTGCTCTGTCTCTCTCTCTCTCTCTCAAAAATAAATAAACATCAAAAATAGAAAAATAAATAAAAGGATTTTAGATACAGAAATATGCACACAGGGAGAACACAATTCAAATATGAAGGTAAAGATCAAGGTGATGCTTCTGGAAGCTATGCCAAGGAACACCAAAGACTGGCAACAAACCACCAGAAACTATGTGAGGGGCATGAAACAGACTCCCCCTCACAGCCCTCAGAAGGAACCAACCTTGCCAGCACCTTGATCTCAGATTTCCAGCCTCCAGAGACACAAGACAATAACCTTCTGTTATTTAAGTCACCCACTTTGTGGTACTTTGTTTAGGGCAGTCCTAGCAAATTCATCCAAGCTTTAAGCTGTAAATCACTAAGGTTAGTTGAGTTAGCTGTAAATCACTAAGGTTAGTTGAGTCAGCAAATCAAAACCCTTAAAAATTGTGACCTAATTTGAAAAGGTTTTGAAATAGACTACAACCCATTTCAGAAATAGAGACAACCAAAATAAAAGCAATACACTAAAACAGTTCACGTTAAATGACTAGTTTTTTAATATGTTTTTTGACCGTGTAACCAAGGTTTCCTTGATATAAGCAACTAGATCTCAAATGCTGACTATACTGAGACAAATAGGACCCCTGATAAATTTCTCACACCCACTCCTGTCTGGTGTTTTGATATGCCAACTTAATCTTACTTTTTTGGGTATTTGCTCACACTCCAGTTTTACTTCCCATTTTATTTTCTCTTCTTGTGTTTCTTCAACTTCTGTATCATCTATTTCATCATCGATTCTGTAGCAAAAATATCAAATAATACAAGAAGGGTTTTTCAACCTGGAAATGGTTCATACCACACCATTAAAATTCACTGCTTTGGCTTATCTTCTACTTGCCGTCAAAGGAATTCCAAATTCAAATTCTACTCCAAATACTCCAAGAACAAAATTACAGAAGCAGTAAATGTCAACATGTGTTTGTAAGTAAAGTACAAACCTGAAATTTAATGCATAACCTTCATGTTCTAGTATTAGCAGCTATAGAAACCACCCATTCATTCATCCATCATTCCATTCATTCAACAAATACTGAGTATCCACCATATACCAGGCTGTAGGCCTTAAATCCTGGAACACAACAATGAAAAAGACTTTGTCCCTGCCTTGTGAGAACTTTCTATATTCTTGGAGAAAAAAAATAAAGCAATTTCAATATAGTCTGATAAGCATTGGTACATATATGAAGAACACTTAACCTACATTTGGGAGCCAAGGTTTTCTAAGCCTCAAAGGTATATAAGAATTAGCTAACAGGGGTGCCGGGCTGACTCAGCTGGAAGAGCATGCAACTCTTGATCTTGGGGTCATGAGTTTGAGCCCCACATTGGGTGTAGAGATTACTTAAAATAAATAAACACGTAAACTTTTTAAAAAGTTAGCAAACAAGGAGGAACGTAAGGGAGAATAGTATTTCAGGTAAAATGCAGGGTGTCCTTCAAGGTCAGGAGAGAGCCTAACTTATAAGCAAGTGGAAAGATAAAAAAGAAGTTGTTTCCAGACTTGCAAGGACTGAGAAGCTGAACATGCAGAGACGTCATCTGAGACAATTACTTGAGAATATTCTGGCAAAGCTAAAAATGAAAGATGAAGATGGGAAATATAAGAAGCTGGTGAACAAAGATGCCAATGAAATTTATGGGTAAAGCTAAATAATGGCTTATACTATAAATACCAGAGACTGAAAGCAATTGTATCTGGACAAGTAGTGACTACTGAATAAAAGCTTAAGATAGGAGTTACATGCCTGGTAAAGGTAAGGACTAGGCAATGTGTACATTCTCAAAAAAACGTGTTACAAATGGAATGCGCAAGAATGTGAAGAGTGGCTCTGAGCTTCTTTCAAACTTAGGAGGAGCTCAGGCTTCACAACTTAATCCAATTCAACAGTTTACCACTGATCTATCCCCAGTTAGAGCCTCAAAATTTCTTCAGATAAGACACCAAGTTTGAGCCTTCTACAGAAGCCATTATTACAAGAGCCAATAAGCCAGATACTGTGAGTCTTCATTGCTCCAGTTACAGTAATGAAATATTTCATGGAGTAGGAGGCAACCTCCCCTGAGGCAAAGCAATAATGACAGTAATGACTACAATAGCATTAACAACAGCAGCAGCTAACACTTGCATTATGCTTTCCCTCTGCCAGAAGCTATTCCATGCTTATTACCCACATCACAACAAACTTAAGACACACAGACCATTTCACAGACGAGAAAACTGAATTACAGAAAGCTTATAAAACTTCCCACAGACCTAGTTAACTGGAAGAGTTGAGATTGGAGCCCAGGCAGGCAGAGCCAAGTACCTATTCAACATATTCCCCTGGATTGCTACCTGACATATTTTTAATAGAGCCAAAACTGAATTCTTGATCTACTCCTCTTGCTATTTTCAACACCAACTCTACCCTTCTAATGATACCGACCAAAAACCTTGAAGTCAACATAGACTCCTCTCTCCTATCCCCATCCAATCTGTGAGAAAATCCAGTTTATCTTTAAAATATACCCATATTTGGCCACTTCTTGCTACTAAATACTATGATCCAAGCTTCTCTTGACTTGTTACATTCTACTCTCAACACAACCAGAATGACCCTGCTAAAATGTCACCCTGTTGAAAACCTTCCAATAGCCTTTCATCTCATTCAGGGTAAAAGGCAAAGTCATTCTTATGGCATCTACAAGTCCCTACATGAACTGCCTCCCTGACCCTATCATGCGTACCTCTAGAGTATTACTTCTCTTCAACTCCTGCTACTCCTGGCCCCTCTGCTCCAATGACCCAATCACACCATGTTCACTCCACTTCAGGACTTTTATACGTGCTTTTATATTCTCTCTGCTAGAAATCAATCTTCCTCACCTCCAAGTCCCTACTCAAATATTACTCATCGATGATATCACTGAGGCTTTAACTATCGTCTTTAAAACATCTACATTCTCCCGACCATCCCATCCTCACTTCCTACCATTTTCGTTTTCTCCCAGGCATTTATCATCACCTAAAACACTATCTATTTATGTACTGTGAACCAAGCATATAAATCTCATGAATATGGAGATTTTTATCTCTTTTGTTTATTTATTGCTATAGCCCCAGGGCCTAGGATGTCTCATATGTGGCAAGTGCTCAATACACGAGTAATCCCATCATAAAATTACTAGCAAAAAACCCAGAAACCATTAAAGATTAATTCATTTGACCTTACTTAAAACAAACAAAAAAACCTTTATGCAATGAAAATAAAGCCATAAGCAAAGTCAAAAGACAACAAATCGGAAGTAAAATATCTGCAGACCAGAGATCCTAAAATTTTAAAGAGAAAGACCAACAAAAACAGGCAAAGGATATGTATGAACAAGGAACAGTTCACAGATGCTCTCCCATACTTCAATACCATTCTCCACCTAATATTTTGGCAGAAATCCAGAAGTGTCTTTTATGTAGTTCAGTAAAATCGCTTCTCGGCCTTTTGGCTAAGATCAAGTGTAATATGTAGTTCAGTAAAGCTTTTGTGAATAGAATCTTATGTCCAACACATCTTCAAATCGACAGAACCTATTGTTTTCTTACATGCAGCTATTGTTTTTGTGATGATTCACCTTGCCGAATTCTCTTACGTATTTCAATAGTCTATTAACTGGTTCCTCTTGTTTTCTGCAATTAATTAGTGTCTTTGTCTCTTTTCAATATTTATAGACCTTATTTTAGTCACTTTGTCTTAGAAACGTAGCAATGAAATCAAATCATGGCTCCTGAAGTAAGACTGGGTAACTTAATCCTAGTTTTGCCACTTACACTGTGCAATCTTGACAAGTTATTTATCCTTTCTCTGCAATTTTCTCATCTGCAAAAACAAGGATAGTTCTTTTCTTCAAGGTTAAGATCAAATGACATATTTCATGTAAAGCACTAAATAAAACTCTTGATGGTAGCCTGAATTAAGGTAATAGTTTTAATCAAGGTATTTGAGAGAGACGGGAACAGATTTGATATCAGAAGGTAAAATCAACCAGAATAAGAGATACATTGACAAAGAGAGAAATAAAGGAACAAAGGACTGTGTGTCACAGTTTCAGCTTAGGGAAATTGGAAAAAATACATTAAAAGCTTAGAAGTTGGTTTTTGCATTTCAAACTCAGTAAAAAAAAAAAAAAAAAAAGTAAATTAGTATCTGCGTGTAAAGAAACTACACTATACACGTCTCTAAGAATGAGATCAATAAACTAGCACCGTCTGGCCAGCAGTGCCCCCGACTTTCTCAACCTAAAGGAAATGTTACATCTCAAAGGTGTTTGCTGATTTATTATGGTCTTCAGGGTCTTTTGAGGCAAATCAATGCACTAAAGGCAAACTATTCACCCTTCACTGCTTAATGAACTTAGGGTTTCGGTTTTTTCTAAAAGGAAAAAAAAAGCGGTTAGCATGTGTCAGTGAGAAATGACAATCTGTCCCCTAGGAGCTGATGGTCCGATGGAAGTAGGAGTACTTTGGGAACAACCCACTGGGTTTCTAACCTGGTTCACAGGGTCAGGAGCGCAAGGAAAGGGGAGCATCCTGGGGCCTCCCTCGACCCCCCTCGGTCGCCGCCTGGACCCCGCCGGTCCCCTCAACCTCAAGCAGGGTCCCGGCCAGAGCCGTGGCGGCTTACGAACGGATCCCCACCTCCGGCGTCCGTCCCCGCGGCTTCGGAACGACCTCTCCACGTCCGACCCTCGCGTCTGCCAGGCCAACCCCACGCGCTCGCTCACGCACTCCCCGCGCGACCCCGCGGCGTGGCCCACGCGCAGCCCCAGCGGCCTCCGAATGGAACCAAAAGGCGGAACACAGCTGAGTCCCTGCGACCAAAGTAGAAAAAGATGCGGAATCACCTTTCATCAGAGTCCGTGGTCGGATTTTTACCCAGGGCCGGGTTGGGGGGCTTGGAGAAAAGATTCTCAAAATCCATCACCCTCACAAGCACCCGGCAGCTATAAAGTAACAGCCACCGCGTGAGGAAAAGGGACTCAGCGCGGCGCACTGGCCACAAGTCGCCCCGCGCATGCGCCGCCCCGTCCCCGCGCAAGCCCGCTGTCTCCTGCTCATTCGCGGTTCTGCGCACGCGCCAGTTTAGGTGTATTCTTTTTCCGTTCCCTTTTTGATCTGTTATCCAAAATGTTTACTAGAATTTTTAAATTGAGTTCTTGGGATTCTTTCTTTCACTTTCATTAGGGGTAAGTGGGCATCCCAAGTTGGAGAGAATTGTGTCAAGGCAGGAAAATAGAGCATATATATGGGAAACGGAATTGTTCAGTTTTGCTTACTACAACGCCGGGGGAAGAGTGGCGATTGTGGGAATAATGAAAGGAAGGCTCAATCTGTAGGTTAGCTAATGACCTCGAACATGACTCACTCCTATTAGTGAGAGACTGATTCCTAGCGTGAATCAGAGTCCGCTTCCCATACAAACGAAGGAAAGTTCTTTGAAGCCAGACATCTTATTTTCCCCTGTAGTTTCACAAATTCTTTATAACACTTCTCCCTTCAAAAGGTGGAGCCTATTCCCCTCTCTTAAATGTGGACTAGATTTAGTGACTCCTAATAAGTAACACTGTTAGATGGTGCCTGACTTCCGAGGCCAGGTGGTGAAAAGCATCACTCTTTCTGCCTTAGGCTCTTGAATTACCTACCTGAAGGAAAGTCCCATCACCATTTCATAAAGTACTCATGCAGCCTGTGAAAAGCCAGCCATATGAGTGGCCATCTTGGAGCTGATCTGCCAACGTGACTCCAGCTTCAGGAGAATCTGGAACAGGACCACCCCAGCTAAGTAGCTCCTGGATTCCTGACCCACAGAAAATATAAGAAGATAAATAATTATGTTACTGGACTCAGGTCTTTGGACCCAGCCATAGTAGAAATGAGGCTGGACCCAAAATTTAAAAGCACAGGCAAGGCTTTATTATGGGGGCAACAGCTACAGCTGGAGAGAGACAGGTAGTGACAAAGGTGTCAAACTGGCTCTCTGAACAATAGTCAAGGGAACTTTTTTTCCCCTACATGTATTTATTTTTGAGAGACAGAGCACAAGTGGGGAAGGGGCAGAGAGAGAATGAGACGCAGAATCCAAAGCAGGCTCCAGGCTCCGAGCTGTCAGCACACAGCCTGATGTGGGGCTCGAACTCACAAACTGGGAGATCACGACCTGAGCTGAAGTTGGACACTTATCCAACTAAGCCATCCAGGTGCCCCTCAAGGGAACTTTTAAAGGGACTGAGGTGGGAAAGGAGGGATGTTTAAGCATGTAGGGGTGAGGAATTCCAGGAAATTTGGGGCACAAGCCCAATTGACAAAACATGCTTCATACATATGTTCTGGGTGTTGTCTCCACTTCTGGGTGCATTTTTTAGCATTATAATGAGGGAAAAAGTCAGTGAAAATAAATGTGCTGCCCATCTTATATCAGACTAGTCTGAACCTGGTCTAGTCTTGTTCCTTGGCTGGGGCTTTGCAAGAAAAAGCAGTAACAGCTCACGTGTTGCTCTGCAAGAGAAGTGTTAACAGCCATGTGGGAGAGTTCCGGGTGCATAGGGTTTTGTTCCCAAGGTCCCTGTCTCATTTATGTTTTTTTTTTTAAATTTTTTTTTCAACGTTTATTTATTTTTGGGACAGAGAGAGACAGAGCATGAACGGGGGAGGGGCAGAGAGAGAGGGAGACACAGAATCGGAAACAGGCTCCAGGCTCTGAGCCATCAGCCCAGAGCCTGACGCGGGGCTCGAACTCACAGACCGCGAGATCGTGACCTGGCTTTAGTCGGACGCTTAACCGACTGCGCCACCCAGGCGCCCCTCATTTATGTTTTAAACCCACAAAGTTTTGGAAAAATTTGCTATGCAGCAATAGATAAGTGATGTCACTATCATTATAAAGCAGCTGGCCTAAACACAGAATTATCATATTCTACTCCGAGGGTATATACACCAAAGAATTGAAAACCGGGACTCAAACAGATATTTGCATACTCATATTCACTGCAGCATTATTCACAAGAGCGAATAAGTGGAAACAACCCAAGGAATGGATAAATCAATTGTGGTATATACACATACAATGGAATATTATTCAGCCATACAAAGGAATAAAATTCATACACATGCTACAAATGATGAACCCTGAAAACAGTATGCTAAGTGAAGTAAGTCTGCCTCAAGAGCATAAATTACTGGGGCACCTGGGTGGTTCAATGGGTTAAGTGTCCAACTTCTGCTCAGGTCACGATCTCACGGTTCGTGGGTTCGAGCCCCATGTCGGGCTCTGTGCTAACAGCTTGGAGTCTGGAACCTGCTTCGGATTCTGTGTCTCACTCTCTCTCTGCCCCTCCCCCACTCATGCGTTGTCTCACTCTATCAAAAATAAATAAATGTAAAAAAACATTTTTTTTAAAGGCATACATTACTATGTTTACACTTATATGAGGTATCTAGAATGGGCAAATCACAGAGAAAAATAATAGATTAGAGACTTTCGGTGCTGGGAGAGAGGGGAAATGGGAGTCATTGCTTGATGGTTACAGTTTCTGTTAGGGGTGATGAAAAAGTTTAGAAGCAGACAGTGATAGCTGCACAGCAGTATGTAGTTAATGCCACTGAATTGTCACTTCAAAATGGTTAAAACAGCAAATGTTATATCATATATTTTACCACACACACAAAAAAGCAACTGACCTAATAAGATGTTGGAATGGCCTCTTGAGGACCAGTTTCAGTACCAGCTAGATGCAAAGTACGTTTTGTGGACATATGCTATAAATCAGCAATCAATAATATGGTGCTATTTCTCCCATAGTCGGGATTCGTGGGTCTGGGAGTCAAATCATGGAAATGGGAGTGGACCCTTCCTTTATCATCTCTCTGACATCCTAGTAAAATTTTTGTGTTGTTGTTGTTTTGTTTTTTTTTAATTTTTGCTTCTAATCGCTAAAACTTTGGGTTCTACTGGTCAGCAGAGTTTTTCAACCTCAACATTTTGACATTTTGGTTTGAGTAATTGTGGGAGACAGTTCTGTGCATAATAGGATGTTTAGCAGCATCCCTGGCCTCTCCCCACTAGATGCCAGTAGCACTCCTTCCCCTGTTGGCACCTGTATAGTTGTTACAGTTTTTGTGTGCATTAGGGGTGGGGATGATTGTCAAAGATAAACAAAGCCAGGCATTAAAGTAGCAATATTTTTATTCAGTTTTTATTCAGAGAAAGAGCTGAGCTCCAGATTGTGCAGGGGTGACTGGGCGTTTTAAAGGGACAATGAAATAATGTATAATTCAATTTACATGAAATGTTCAAAAAGGCAAATCTTTAGAGACAGAAAGTAGATTATCAGTTGCCTGACACCGGTGTGGCAAGACAGGATTAATTGTAAATAGGCACTTGGGGGAAGGGAATGTTCTGAAACTGAATGTTGGTGATAGCTGCATAATTCGGTAAATTTACTAACAGTCATATAAGTGTACACTTAAAATGGGTAAATTTTCAGGCATATGTTTTAATATCAAAAGAGCTATTTTTAAAAAAATAAAGGGAAAATGAGAAGTGGGCTATCCAAATTAGCTACAATAAGACCTAGGTAAAATGGTTTACAATAAATAAGGTCCTGAGATTCTAATCTAACTCCGAATGTTAATTGTTACTCCCGACAAAATAGATCTACTTTTCGAATGTTTACTAGTAATGTATTATGTCAAAATGTGGTGGATGCCCGCAGAATTATCTATCAGTGTGCAGGTCTTATCAATGGCTACATTCAACTTAAAAAAAAAAAAAAGTGCTATTTTTTTCCTTTTTCAATGTACATATCCAATTTTTTTTCGTTTTAAAATTTAACCGACTAATTGCGATTGCTTCCGAATGCACTGCATTTACGCATTAGCCAGATGCATTTATACCACAAAGTCATATATCTGAGAGGATTTACCATTAAGTCCATCATTTCATTACAAAACAAGGAACTTTCCTTCGGAACTAAATAATTTACTGAATAGGCCAAAACATTGAGTTATCATTAAAAAATTATTTCCAGGGGCGCCTGGGGGGCTCAGCCGGTTAAGCATCCGACTTCAGCTCAGGTCATGACCTCAGTCTGTGAGTTCGAGCCCCTCGTAGGGCTCTGTGCTGACAGCTCAGAGCCTGGAGCCTGCTTCGGATTCTGTCTCCCTTTCTCTCTGCCCCTCCCCTGCTCATGCGGTCTCTGTCTCAAAAATAAATAAAAATATTTTAAAAAATAAATAAAAATATTTCCAAAGGTCACACTGTTCATAAGTATAAAAACATGTGACGGCTAGTTTTTGTGTGTGTTTATTATTGACAGAGAGAGTTAGACAGAGCATGAGCGGGGGAGGGGCAGAGAGAGAGAGGGAGACATAGAATCTGAAACCTCCTCCGAGCTGTCAGCACAGAGCCCCGGCACGGGGCTCGAACGCACGGACAGCAAGCTCATGACCTGAGCCAAAGTCCGACGCTCAGCCGACTGAGCCACCCAGGCACCCCTAGTTAATATATACATACATATAAATAAAATATTCGTGTATATTTCCAGATGGAATGTTAATGTTTTTACTATATAACTTAAATCTGATTTAGTTTTGTTTTCTTTTATTAACTAATAATCAGGTAGGTAAATTTAGTATTAACTATCAGAAAAAGTCACGTCAACCCATTTTTCTCAAAACGCATTCCCAAGCACTAAACATTACAAAAAGATAGGTGCTACTTTGTAAGAGAATGTACATTTCCCCATTATTTAAGCGACCGAAGTGATTTTTTTTTTTTTTTTCACTCTACTCGCGAGTTCTTTATCACCCCACGCGACCACGCCGCAGAAGGGCTTTGAGGGCCTGTTTGTTAGGGGGCGTCTTGAACCAGACTTCCGCCCGTTTCCCCGCGGGCTTTCACAAGACGGGCCCGGAGGGCCCGAAGAAGGCCCGACGGGCCTCCTACCCCGCCCAGTACTACTCCAGGCGCCGCCCGGCCCCTCCAGCTAGCTGCCGCCTCCGCCGTTCACTGAGAAGGATGGGAACCCGCCCCTGGAGGTGATTGACGGACTGCCTCCTCCAATGGCCAACGCGTTCGGCTCCGGCGGGCCGGGCAAGGGCCGCGGCACGCGGAGGAATCTCTCCTGCCCTTTAGTCCCGGGCTAGGTGTTGCGGCAGGCGCCATTTTATCGAGCCGCCTGTCTCGGGTGCCGCCATGTTGGTGAGGAGAAATCACCGTTACGGCCAGTGTCCAAATCCCCGCGTCGCTGCACGCCGCCCGCTCGCCCGCTCCCAAGCCTCAGCCACCGGCGGCGAATAGAGACTAAAGCGGCAGCGCCGGCAGCGCGGGGCCGTTGCCCAGTGTTTGCAGTTAGAGTCCCATCTCTCTGGCGTGGTTGTTAATAGACTGGAAAGTCTGTGTCTGTGTCGCTCACTAGTAACCGTGAGTTTTTACCACTTCGTCACCTCTCGGCGGCGGCCGGGAGCAGGTACCCGCAGGCGGCGCAGGGGTCCTCCCCGCGCCCCGCCGCCGCCGGCCTCGCAGACCTGTCCTCCAGCCCCGCCCCGTTCTTGACCAAACATGACAGACTCTGAACATGCAGGGCACGACAGGTCGGGAACCCTTCTTGTCTGTCTTTCTGTCGGATGAGAGGAGGGGTCTGGGGCGGCGGGAGCGGGCCGGGGCCGCGCGCCTCCTGCATGACTTAGACGTCTCTGTGTGGCTCCATCAGTTCCATGACGTGCGCCCTTATGTAAAGCCCAGGCTGGCGGCCGCGGGGGAGGTCGGCCCGGCCGCGCCCGCCTCCCGGCGCCGGGGTCCTTTCCGGCCGGCCCCGCCCCCGGCCCGCACGTGCGAGCCCCCCGCCCCCGGGCGGCTCCGTCTGCCGTTCGGTCTGCGCCCGGCGCCTCCCGCGTGCGGGCTCGGTGCTGCGGTCCAGCCTGGGCTGAAATGAAGCCTCTCCCAGCCCAGGGTCCGCCGTTCACTTCCTGATGGGACGAGCCAGGAATTTGTAATAGCCGGTGTTCTGTTTGACTACTACTCTAGCACACTCCTAAAAATAAACTTGGTGTTTTTTGTTTTTTTTTTTTTGTTTTTTTTTTTTTAAGGAAAAACTTAAACCCCCAAAGGCCATGTGTTTATAGTCTTAACCCCTTGGAATTTGAAATAGTAAGTTTCAAGTTAAAAATGTTAGGTTTTGCAAAGCTTAGTGTAGCACAGTTTTCTTCTAAAGTGAAAACCCCGCGGATTATCCCATCTAGCTGCATTTTCTAAATACTGTGTATAATTTGAACATTTAACTGAGATTCTGATATTTTTGCTAGGCCTTGAACAGTTTTGGTTCTTTTAGTGTTTTGGGCGTATTTACATATTTTAGTAGCGCAAATAGCATATTTAAGTTTGGGTTAGGTTTTTATTTTACATTGATATCTATCTTAATCATTAAAAAAAAGGAGGGCTTTAGTTCGTTAAAATTACTGGAATGAAATCTGTTGAATCTAATCCTTATTTACAATATTTAAAAATATGGAACTCTGCAGTGACTCCTTAGGGAATAGAAGTAATCAAAAGTATACATTGTACTCTAGTCTAAACCGTACAAATTGCTTAAATTTTACCTGTGGAGTAATGTGATATGCTTTTGGTAAAGCATTCCAAACACTTAAAAAAAAAAAAAAAAAAAAACCACAAGCAGAAATAACAAACATCATTGAAATTCGGAATATCTAAATATTTGGCAACCTTGAGAGTGATAAAGATATTTCAACAACTCTCATAAGGTAATAATACAAGTAGATCACCAAGCAAGTCAATTAAACATGCAGTAATTTTTGGAAAGTAAAAAGAAAAAACACTCCTAAAAATTATGGCTATTTAGGCTTGCACTTGACATATTTTCATGATTATTTTACATTATCTTGTCATTAAAATGACATAATTCTTGGAATGGGTTAATTAATATTTTGAGAAATTTCCCACTCTGAATATCTGTGGACAAACCAATGACTGGGTTTTGCTAATGGCAGCTAAAGTTCATAATTTTGTATGGAAGAAGGAAATACGTTCTCTGTTCACAAGGCAGCTTCAATATGTAGAATTATGTATTCTATGTAATGAAGAAACCATGTCACCAAATTCAGATATTGAAATAATTTTGCTAGCAAGGAACTCTGATGCCAGACTTTAAAAAGACTTTGGAATTTTAAAATAATGAATTACAGGGCGTATGGGTGGCTCAGTCGGTTAAGCATCTGACTCTTGATTTCTGCTCAGGTTATGATCTCAGTTTGTTGAATTGAGCCTTTCTTCCCCCTTGGACTCTGTGTCAGAACAAGATTTTAAATGGGAATGGAAATTCTCAGAAGGCAACTTCTTTTTTTCTTTAAAAAAAATTGTGGTTCTTGAATTTTAAAAACATTTATTTATTTTGAGAGCGCACATGCATGAGTGCACAACTGGGGGAAGGGCAGAAAGAGATGGGGGGAGAGAGAGAGAGAGAGAGAGAATGAGAGAATCTCAAGCAGCCTCCTTGCTGGCAGCCAGGATTCAGGGCTTGATCTCACGAACTGTGAAGTCATGACTTGAGCCAAAACCAAGAGTTGGATGCTTAATGGACTAAGCCACCCTGGCACTCCTCTTGTACATGTTTTATATGATGAACATTTTGTACAAGGTTTGTTTGCCAGCTTTAAAAAAAAAATACCCATTTGGTGTACTTTTCTTTAAATATTTCCATGTCTGGAGTGAAAACATGGTATTTTTATTAGTGTTAACTAATATAATAATACCGATAAATAAATTTGTGGGTATATAGAATGTTAGTAGAGGACTTCTGCATAGGATCTGAGAAATCAATAATAGAGGTGGAGAAGGAGTTGGGGAGAATCCAAAGTGAGACAAAATACTTAACCTCTTTTCATTCATCTCTTCCCTTTCATCTAGTTCTCTTTGGCACAGCTTCAGCCACCTAGCTTTATATTTCACAGGATGTTAATCCAATTAAAACAATTCACAAACAACTTTTAAAGGCTAAATACTGTGAGTTCCTGTTTTGGACACATGTACAGTGGAGTAGGAAAGATAGATACATACCTAAGTATTACATAATTTTCTGAAATATTCTAAAAATGAGTTTTACAGGGCCTGCACTGGGAAAAATGGTAATTTTAACATGAACAATATAAGACCTTGTGATTCTGAGAGTCTTTAATTGTTAAGAGATATGTAGAATAATTTCCTTTAGGAGGAAGTTATTCTTTGCCCATTATGAGCAACCTTCCCACCTCCTCACCTCCTTCTTTTCCTCCTCTCCCCACTTTTCTTCCTCATGTAAAACAAGAACAGCAAAACTCCCAACTAGTCAGAATTACAGTGTGTGTATGTATGTGTGTGTATATATGTATGCATACACATATATGTGTGTATATATACATATATACATATCTGTGTGTGTGTGTACAATATATATAAAGATTATTTATTTTGAGAGAGAGAACACAAGCCGGGTAGCAGCAGAGGGAGAGAGAGAGAGAATCCCTCTCACAAACCATGAGATCATGACCTGAGCCAAAAACAAGAGTCAGTTAATCAACTGAGCCACCTAGGCACCCCTATACAAGTTTATATTATTTCCCTCTTCTCTCTCCCTTGCACATAATGATTGAAACCTTACTAAGAGATGGCACTGGAGAATCTGAAGGGATGAGGATGTAGAAGATGATTACACTTTACATTTGTAATAGGGCTTTCATTTGATTCTCACATTAATCCCATGAGGAGGCATATAGTATTACAGCATTCAGTACCTTGTCTAGGGGATCCCACAGATGGAGACTAGATAGCACACAGGTATGCAAACTTCTACTTGTATTATTTTCACTCTTCATTAAGTCTGCATAGGGATGCAGTGCACTAAGTTCCAGCCTTTACTTTCTGAATTGTTGTGGGTTGTAATGTGGTAAATCTAAGAAACCCCTGCATTCGCAGTAAAACCTAAGTTTTGATCATCATTTTTCCTCTCACTTGGTTAATATTTTTTGTTTTTCATGATTGTTTATCTTATTTGTGAAATAAGGTAGTTGAATTAGGTGATACTCATCTCTCTTCCCATTTTAGTCAATATTAATTTAAAAAATTGCAGATGCCTTATCTCACATTAGAGTTCACTTGATGTTATATACAATATTTGGTTTGTAAATTACTATGTATACTTGAGCAAATGCCTTCCCTCACTAGGCTATTAATGTTTTATATATATATATATATGTTTACATATATATGTACATATATATTTGTTTATATGTGTATATATATGTTTATATATATGTATATATGTATGTATATACGTATACACCCACACACATATATTTTTCTTTTTAAAGAGAAAGAGAGCAAGCTTGCATGCAAGTTGGGGAGGGGCAGAGAGAGGGTGAGAGAGAGTCTCAAGCAGGCTCCTTGCTAAACATGGAGGGCTCAATTTGATGACCCTGGGATCATGACCTGAGCTGAAACCCAAGAGTTGGCCGCTCAGATTGAGCCACCCAGGCGGCCTTATTTTATTTTTAATTGTGGTAAAATACACATGTAAAATTTACATCTTAACTATTTGTAATTGTACAGTTCAGTAGTGTTAAGGACCTACACATTGTTATACAACCAATCTTCAGAACTCTTTTTGTCTTGCAAAACTTAAATTGTATCATTAGTTTATTTTTTACTCCTGAATCTACTCATTTAACTATTGTGAAAACTACCAAAGTGAGCTTTTCTTTAGCAAATATAAAAAACTCAAGTTCTACGTCATGTTCAGGTTTGATGTTGGAAACCACTTTGACTCTTAGAAAGACATTTTTCTTTTCTTAGCCCTTCATAAACAAATCATTTCATTTACTTTTGAATTTTCATTGATTAAATTTCCATTCAGCAGAATTCTGTGCCAAGTATATAGTGTTAAGCACTGAGGAAACAAATCTGAATACAATCTCACTGAATTTGCTCTCTAGGATCTTATAATCTAGTAAAAGAAACAGACTGGTAAATATATAATTGCAGCACCAGTCATATAATAGAGGTATAAACTGAAGGTGGTAGTGGCATAGATGGGGGATTCATGGAGACATCATGTCTGGAGGATGAGTAAAAATTTGGCCAGAGACAAATATATGAAAAGCATGAAGAAGTAAAATGGCATAGTAGGTTTAGAGATGATAAAAGTGTTAGTATGTGAAGCATGTACAACATATTTTGGGGAATGAGGAAAAGGCTTCCGTGAATTAGGAATCTGACCCTGAATGATGTAAAGATCTCATCAAAGTTTTTAATTTTTTGATTTTTTTGTAGTTTATTTAAGTAATCTCTTTACCCAACGTGGGGCTCAAACTCAAGACCCCGAGATCAAGAATCACATGTTCTTCTGACTGAGCCAGTCAGGCACCCCTCTCATCAAGTTTTTTAAGCAGGAGAATGTTCAGGTGCATTTTTTGGCATGATACCTGGAGGCTAGGAGGAGGCAGACTATGGAAAGGGATATCAGTAGAAGAAAGACAAGTTAGGGAGCTTTCAATGATTTCATGAAATATTAAGCAGCTAATATTTAGTATATATTGTTTTGGACTTGGGAAAGATAGCAATAAAGAAAAAAATCCTTTACCCAATGGAGCTTACATTTGCTTTAGAGAAAAAGATGATAAACATGAAAAACAAATGTGATCAATGCTGATAGAAAGGAAGGTGGGTTATCCTATGGGTGTGGGAAGGGTATTTCCATCTTAAGTAGGGTATGTTAGGGAAACATTCAACTGAAAAAGGAACATTTGAACAAAGCCCTAGAATGAGCAATCCAGGCCCAGTACATCTGGGAGAAAAGCATTCTAGATAAAGGGAACAGAAGGTGGAGAAAGCCTAGAACTAGGAATGAGCCTAGTGTAATTAAGGAAAAAAGGGGGCAGTGTGGCTAGAGAAAAGAATGGGCAAGGGGAAGAGAAGTAAGAGATGAAGTTGGATGGGCAAGGGTGACTGTGTAGGGCCTTGGAAGGCCATATTAGGGAACTTGGATTTCACTCTGAGTGGTATGGGAGCCACTGGAGGATTTGAACAGAGGAGGTGCAAGGTGATGCTATAGTAAAAGAATGGTAAAAAGGAAGTTGCTTGACGTAATATAAGTGACAAGTGATGATGGTTTAGGCCAAGGAGGTGAAAATGGTTGGATTTTGGATATGGTTTGAAGATAGAACCAATAGGATTTGCTGATGGGTGTGGAGCATGAAAAAAGGGAATGAATCAAAGCCACTGTAAAAATCTAGAAATTGGGTAACGAGGACCTAATCAAAAGCATTGACAGTAAGAAGGCAGACAAAAGTCAAAATTCATGGGATATTTCTTAGCATTGATAGAACTGGAGGTAAAGATCTGAGAGTTTTTAACAAAGATGTTAGTCTAGATGCTGAGATCACCCAGCTATGTGTAGTAGACCATGAAGAAGACAGGTTTTCTGGAAGCCAAGAGAGGAGAACGTTTCAAGGAAGGGGTGATCACAGAGCAGGTAAAGGAAAGGGTTGAAAACTGGTCACAGGATATACTAAATTAGGACTCTTATTTTTTTTTTAATTTTTTTTTAACGTTTATTTATTTTTGAGACAGAGGGAGACAGAGCATGAATGGGGGAGGGTCAGAGAGAGGGAGACACAGAATCTGAAACAGGCTCCAGGCTCTGAGCTGTCAGCACAGAGCCCGTCGCGGGGCTCGAACTCATGGACCGTGAGATCATGACCTGAGCCGAAGTCAGCTGCCTAACCGACTGAGCCACCCAGGTGCCCCAAATTAGGACTTTTAAAAACATGAATGAAACAGTACTGCAGGGCTTGCAAACAGCTGGCCTTCAGACCAAATATCTTGTTTGCCTGACAGGATGTTTAACAATACTTGTGCTTGAATGCCACTAGACTTGTGGTCTTCATCCTTCACAATCTTTTCACTGATCCTTTCTTTGCATATTCAGCACCTAAGGTCTGCTTATGAAGTGACTTGCTGACCACTTATGCATTTGAGTTTGTGACCTTTTGTTATGCGATGAAGTCAAGTGTTCACCTGGACAGACAAGTGATCTGACTTCCAAAAAAATCTCAGAGAGATGGGTGACCTTGAATTCACCAAGTCAAGCCTCCGGCCAGTCTAGGGCTGTCAGAATATATTTTGTGCATCGATGCCCCCAGTGGTCTTGCTTTAATCTCTCAGATTCAGAAACTGATCAGTCTCAGGGCTGATCAGACTTGGGGATGTTAATTCATGCTAAAAAATAATAACAGTGGTTAACATTTTTAAAACTTTTTTTTTTTTTTAAGTTTATTTCTTTTTGAGAGAGAGCAAAAGCAGGGGAGGGACACAGAGAGAGGATGACACAGAATCTGAAGCAGGCTTCAGGCTCTGAGCTGTCAGCACAGAACCTGATGCGGGACTCCAGTTTATGAACCACGAGATCATCACTTGAGCCAAAGTTGGACACTTAACCAACTGAGCCAGTCATGCGCCCCAACAGTGGCTAACATTGTTATGGTGCTTACTATATGCCAGGTTCTGTTTTAAGTGCTTTCCATGAATTACTTCATTTAATCTTCACAATAACCGTGTATAACAGCCCTCGTTTTACAAATGAAGAGAGATTGATGAATTTCCCAAGGTCACAGAGTAAATCAGTGGGAACTCAAGTAATCTGATTGTAGAGCTTACACTTTTATTTGAGGATAGACATCTCTATCACAAGAGAATGTGTATGTGTATATCAGAATACCAATTCAGTCATGTAAAATGAGGATAAGATGTTTTCACCAGGGAGGGTATTCTCTCCATATAGGCTACTATATGGAAAACCAAATTATCAAAAGTTGCTTAATGAACAGGAGTATGGGATTAGAATGAAGGAGTTGATTGTAAATGACTGCAATTTTAAATGGCATCAGGCTCTAATAAAGTTCATAATATATCTGCCAAGCAGTTACTTGCATCTGTCAGCTTTACAGGATATCCTCTTTCCTGAGCAGTGCTTACATGGGCACTGGCCACATTTGTCTCTTCACCTTTCCTTTTTCAACATTTCTATTGTTAAACAGCCCTCCTTTCTGATAGGTACATTTCTTCTCGTTGCATGTTAATGTCTTAAATTTAGTCATCTTTTACTTGGTCCTGTGTGTCTGACTTCTTCATCTCTGTTTTGGTTATCTTCTTTTCATTTTATGGTTGAACTTTCTGAGGTCATTCCTATTTCTTGTATCTTTTTTGAAGTGTTTGGTTCCTGGGAGATACTATTTGACTGCTGATGCCATGTACCAACGCAGATAGTAGTTACTGGATGACCTTAGCAAAAGCAGTTTTAGCAGATTATTACTACTCTTGGCAAAGAGCAACGTTTCTCTATTGTAAAATGATTTTGTATTTGTTTTCTTTTGCTTTACTTTTTTATTTTTATTTTTTCAACGTTTATTTATTTTTGGGACAGAGAGACAGAGCATGAACAGGGGAGGGGCAGAGAGAGAGGGAGACACAGAATCGGAAACAGGCTCCAGGCTCTGAGCCATCAGCCCAGAGCCCGACGCGGGGCTCGAACTCACGGACCGCGAGATCGTGACCTGGCTGAAGTCGGACGCTTAACCGACTGCGCCACCCAGGCGCCCCTTTTGCTTTACTTTTTTAATGTGAGTTCATGGCTTAACATTACTAATTTGAATGAACTTTTTATTTTTTTTTAAATTTTTTTTTTCAACGTTTATTTATTTTTTGGGACAGAGAGAGACAGAGCCTGAATGGGGGAGGGGCAGAGAGAGAGGGAGACACAGAATCGGAAACAGGCTCCAGGCTCTGAGCCATCAGCCCAGAGCCCGACGCGGGGCTCGAACTCACGGACCGTGAGATCGTGACCTGGCTGAAGTCGGACGCTTAACCGACTGCGCCACCCAGGCGCCCCTTGAATGAACTTTTTAAAAAGTAATTACTTTTGAGACAGAGAGCAAGTGAGTGTGAGCTGGAGAGGGGCAGAAAGAGAGAGAGAGAGAGAGAGAGATGGGGATCCAAGCAGGCTCTGCCTGTCAGCACAGAGCCTGACACGGGGTTTGAACTCACGAATTGTGAGATCATGACCTGAGCTGAAGTCCCAACACTCAACCAGCTGAGCCACCCAGGAGCCCCCAAATGAACTTTTTTATTACTTCAACTTTCATAAATCATACCCACATTTTTCAATGGCAAGTAACCAAAGCAAGTCCCAAGAAGTGTTTAAAGGGAATCCTAAGTTAATTATCATTAAAAGGATAAAACCATGTAAAAATCAACAACAATCTATTTATAAAAGTGATAGAAAAGGGGCACCTTGGTGGCTCAGTTGACTGAGCATCCGACTTTGGCTCAGGTCATTATCTCGCATTGCAGTCCGTGGGTTCGAGCCCTGCATCAGTTTCTGTGCTGATGGTTCAAAGCCTGGAGCTTGCTTTGGATTGTGTGTCTCCCTCTTTTTTTGCCCCTACCCCATTCACACTCTGTGTGTCTGTCTCTCTCTCTCAAAAATGAATAAACATTAAAAAAAAATGGTAGAAAAAAAAGAACCTAGATTTAGAACTCATGATACTTAATATTTTACATATATTGCTATTTCTAATCCACATGCTTTAATTCATTTGATCCACATAGAAAGAACAGATATTATTATCTTCATTTTGTAGTTTAGGAAACAGGTTAAGAGGGTAAATAACTTGTCCAAGGTGATGAAGCAGCTGAGCGAGAACCAGTCTATGTCTTGTTGCATTCGGTTTCGAGCTCTCTGCCTTGCTGCCATTGCCTCTTAATGGTGGTAAATCTTACTGCATTTACTGATGCTGGATTGGGATATTGGATCCTTAAAAGGGCTTGGGTTTTGTTTTTTTCTTCTTTTAGATATTACTTGATCATGGCAATTTGAGTGTACTTTACTATAAATTCATTTTCTATGACAAAAAGTTTTTCTAAATCCTAAAACATTAAGAATGGAATGTATAAAGAATGTTAATTTTCTCACATATTTTTAAAGAGTATGAAATCAGTTCAATCTTAGTAACTGTGCACATTTTTAGCTGTAGTAAACAAGAATGCTTCTATTGTATATTCATTTTAACCTTTTAAGACAATTTATTGAAAATGCATTGAGGGGTGCCAGGGTGGTTCAGTTGGTTAAGCATATGACTCTTGATCTATGCTCAGGCCATGATCTCACCACAGTTCATGAGATAGAGCCCCAAGTCGGGCTCTGTACTGACAGCCCGGAGCCCGCTTTGGGATTCTCTGTCTTCCCCTCTCTCTCTGCCCCTCCCCCACTCACATGCACACTCTGTCTCTCTCTCTCAAAATAAATAAAATTTAATAGAAAAAAAGAAAATGCATAGAGATCAGAAGAGCCAATACCTCTTTTGCTTGAATTTTCTTTGATGACTGACAGTTGACAATAAAATGTTAGATCACTGGTTCTTGTGTCTGGGCTTTGAATTTTTCAAGAAGTCTGTTCTTTGGCCCATAAAGGAGCTTCTGGGTTGGTTTATTTTCTATATCCTTGGGATACATAGGAGCCTATTTAAAAAATATGTTTTATGTAAGCAAATGAAAATAGAAGTGAATAATGCATTTATGTAAGAAATACCTACATAGTTTGGCTGTATATATATATTGTAGCAAACATATATATATTTTTGGAATACCAGATATCCAAGTATGAAAACCAATGTTTGACCAAAGCTCAGACTAAAGTTAATATCCCCACCATAGATTAAATTTCTGGAATATGTAAATAATTCTGAAATATTATCCCTCAAATTATTATTAGAAATTTTAGTGGTCTAGTTGTTGTTTTTTCTCCCTTAAGTTTAGTTATTTACTTTGAGAGCGCAGGTGAGCTGGGGAGGGCAGAGAGAGAGAATCCCAATCAGGCTTCACACTGCCAGCCCTCAGCCTGACTTGAACTCATGAACTGTGGTGAGATCATGACATGAGCCCAGATCAAGAGTCTGATGATTAACCAACTCAGCCACCCAGGGACTTCTGTTATACTCTTCTTAAAATCAATAGCTAACTTACCCTATCAATAATATTACTCAGGTTTTCTACTTGGCTATTAGAAAATTGTTAGTTTCTTTTGTACATAAAATGGTTTTCATAATTATTAATTACACATTTTTCTCTTACATTAATGTACATTTGTACTTCATCTCATTGATAAAATTTCAATATATAACACACACAAGAAGATTCTTGTTTTAACACACACAAGAAGATTCTTGTTTTAAGTTCTACCTGTAATACCTTCTAAACCTGGAAAATGAAAATTCAGATACAATAGTAAATCCAGATGACATGGCCTTTTGCATATATATGACCTTGTTGCACTGATTAGATATAATAGTAACTAACTTAAGGATCATGTAATTTCCAGTCATGTCATATCCAGGGATCCAGAAATGGCTTGAAGCAGGCCAAGGCAGAATGGAGGAAACATGTTTTAGCTGGATACCTAGGCCAAAGACTAATTTTGGCATATCTTAAAAAAAAAATCTACTCCTACCACCCTCCCCAACCCTGGAGCCTCATATAGGTAATCTCATATCAGTTAATTTGGCATATTTAAGATTTACAGACCGAGTAGGTTTTTTGGATATTACTGGGTTGTAGGCAGTTTTACCCAGTTCACTATAGATTCATGCAACAAGATGTTTTCAACTTTTGTTCTGATGACATGACACCTAGATTATTTTCTAGCTTTCAAATTCTTTTTTTTTTTCAACGTTTATATATTTTTGGGACAGAGAGAGACAGAGCATGAACGGGGGAGGGGCAGAGAGAGAGGGAGACACAGAATCAGAAACAGGCTCCAGGCTCTGAGCCATCAGCCCAGAGCCTGATGCGGGGCTCGAACTCATGGACCGCGAGATCGTGACCTGGTTGAAGTCGGATGCTTAACCGGCTGCGCCACCCAGGCGCCCCTAGCTTTCAAATTCTAAGAGTGTTTTATTTGCTGAGATTTGTTTCTGTTGAGTTTCCAGCTTCTCCAGTCTATATTGGAGAGCCTAAGTCAGAAGGATAAATTGAAAGGGAATGAGACTAAATTAATTTTAGCTTAGTGAGATACCTGAGATAGTAAATGAAATTTTAAAAAGAATAATTTTGGGGGCGCTTGGATGGCTCAGTTGGTTGAGCGTCTGACTTTGGCTCAGGTCATGATATCACGACCTGTGAGTTCGAGCCCCACATGGGGCTCTGTGCTGACAGCTCAGAGCCTGGATCCTGCTTCGGATTCTGTGTCCCTCTCTCTGCCCCTTTCTCGCTCATGCTCTCTCTCAAGAATAAATAAAACATTAAAAAAAAAAGAATAATTTTTAAAATGTAGTGTCAAAAAAACTTGTGACAAGTTCACACAGTTTTGTTTTATTCCCCTAATAGTTTGTCTCGCTTATGGCATAAAGTATGTTTGAGGAGTAATGTTATCCTTCATGGTGTCAAACATACAAGCTCAAGGATATTTTTTAAAATTCTTCATTTCATAGATTAATATACAATAATACCTCTTTTATCTGGCATTGGATAGAGGCAGGGAATTTAGCATCAACAGATATTTGATTATCAGAAACTAATTTTATTAAAAATATTTTCAAAGGAACTCTTATATGGCATGCCTTCTTGTCATACTGACTAGACAGTTACTGATTTATCCTTTTCTTAGTTACTTTGGATCATCATGAACATCTAATGTCACCATAATCACTATGAACCTTAGGTATTATACTCCATTTTGTATTTCCTTGTTGTGTTCAGGAGACTTTGGAAATATGGGAGGCTTTTATACAGACTGTACCCAAGTGTTGCTTAATGATAGGATGAAGGAGAAATACCCTAAGGAACAGACTTCATATTTGGTCTACCACAGCTTCTTTCTGCTTTTACTTGTTTGAGATAATTTTTCATTGTTATTTTCTGAAGAAAAATAAAGGAAATTTCCCCCTTGGAATCCATGCTGCTTGGGTTTATATCCTTTCCCAATTTCTATGAAAGTGCCTGTCATCTACAATACCCATTCTATTAAAAGGCATATATTTCATCGCTTCTCGGCCTTTTGGCTAAGATCAAGTGTAGTATCTGTTCTTATCAGTTTAAAAGGCATATATTTCAGGTAAATAAAAAGAGGAAAGGAAACTTCAGTTGAGGGCTACTCATCTCAATCCTTAAACAACTTTGTGATGGTAAATTAATTGATCCTATTTGCAGATGAGGAAACTGAATATTAGGGGGTAAAATAATTTGTTCAAGTTAGTATATAGGTTGTATATGACTGGGAGGCAGAATTTGAACCCATATCTTGCTGGCTCTAAAGCTTTTGTTCTTCTACCTTACTATAGTACCTTTTTAAGTAACCAGTTTTCACGTGTCACAAGTTTGGTTATTCTTGTTTAGCACTCCTGCTTTAATTTCCAGGTTCAGGTGATCTCTCTTTGCCAGAATCCTGGGTCCTCATTAAATAAGGTGGTTTTGTTTGTTTGTTTGTTTGATTGATTGATTGATTGATTGATTGATTGATTGATTTGGGTGTGGGTCCTCTTTAATGTTAGGTGAAAATTGCTATTCTGGCAGCCAACCATCTCATTAGTATTCTACTCTATTTTCTGGATGTTGGTGCTTAGCCCCTTTTCGTTTTCATTGAACAGCAAACCCTAGTGATAACAGCAATTTCCATTACTTCCAGCATTCCTTTCCTTTCTTTCCATCTTCTGACTTTGACATGGAGGCTTTCACCTTAAGTAAGCTATTGCCTAAACTACACCATTTTTCTTTTCCAAGTCCCATAAGTGATCTTTAATCAAATTTAACAGTACTTTTCATCAGAAACCCTGGAGACTGGAAAGCAGTGAGATAATACATGTTTTTTTAAATTCTTACTGAAGTACAGTTGACAATAAAATATAATATTAGTTTCTGGTGTACAACATAGGGATTTAACAATTCTGTACATTACTCTGTGCTCCTCACAATAAGTGTCACCATCTGTCACCATAGAATGTTATTATACAACATTATTGACTATATTCCCTATGCTGTACTTTTCATCTCCGTAACTTATTTATTTTTTTAATTTTGTTAACATTTTAATTTATTTTTGAGAGAGAGAGAGCATGAGCGGGAGAGGGGCAGAGAGAGAGGGAGACACAGAATCAGAAGTAGGCTCCCGGCTCTGAGGTGTCAGCACAGAGCCCTATGTGGGGCTCAAACTCACAAACCACGAGATCGTGACCTGAGCTGAAGTTGGACGCTTAACTGACTGAGCCACCCAGGCGCCCCCGTGACTTATTTATTTTATAACTGGAAGTTTATACCTTTTAGTCCCCTTCATCTATTTTGCTCATTCCCCTACCCCCCTCTACTCTAGCACCCACCAGTTCTCTGTATTTATGAATCTGTTTCTGTTTTTTGGTTGCTTGTATGTTTGTTTAATTTTTTAGATTCCACATGTAAGTGAAATCCTATGGTATTTGTCTTTGACTTATTTCATTTAGCATAATATTCTCTATGTCTGTCTGTACCTGTTGTCCCAAATGTCAAGATCTCATTCTCTTTTTATGGCTAATATTCCGTGTCTTCTTTATCCATTCATCTACTGATGGACACTTAGGTTGCTTCCATATTTTGTGAATTTAAATAATGCCGCAATAAACATAGGGGTGCTTATATATTTTCAAGTTAGTGTTTTTATTTTCTTTGAATAAATACCCAGTAGTGGAATTACGGGACCATCCTCCATACTGTTTTCCACAGTGGATGCACCAATTTACATTCCAGCTAAACTACACCGGTACTTTATCAGCTTGTCTGGGACCCTGAAATGAACAGGGAACCCCATTTTCCAGCTCTGCATGATTTGATTCTCTTTACTTCTTTTTAAAATATATATATAATACAAAATTTGGACTAATTTTCTTTGAGCCCCTGAGAAAAATACTGTTTAATAAAAAGAAAACCCTATAGCACCTTATAACTCCAAGTCCCATATTATCAGTTGAACTGATCTAGCCTGGTGGCTGCCATTTCCTTAACAAACATTAAAATAATTTCTGTGGAACTGAAGTAGTTATATTTACTTTTGCATGTCAGAAATGCAACTTTTAGACCTTAACAGTTTCTCTGTATCGTCTCTTAAAATACCACTTAAACGCATGTTGAAGTTTCTTTTCCTCAACATTTTATTGTGAAAAGTTTTAAACATGCAAAGATGTTGAAGTTTGTAGTAAACACCCTCATAGCCTACCTACTAGTTGGTGAGCTTCTTAAATAATCTTCTTTACATTAGCTGATATTAAATGGTTTGGCTATTTACAGTTTCCTCCTGTGACCAAATGTGTTAAGAACTATGGGTCTGGCAATCAGACTGTCTTGAATTTGGGCTCTAGCTCTGTCATTTACTAGCAGAATCAGTTAAGGTCTTTGTCCCTTCTCTTCACCTGTTTATTGGGGATAATATATTTCAAGTTAACATGAAAATGAAGCAAATGGATCAAAAATGTCTGCAGCATAGTAATTATTCAGTAATTGTTAACTATCATACTAGTGTTTTTTTTTTGTTTTTTTTTTTTTTTTACTAACCTGATTCAAGATGTTATTTTACTTCAGAATTACTTGGTCATACACACAGTTGCTGGAATTGAAGATAGTCTTAAGTAGTGAAAGAATTAGATAATAAAAAGGGTAGACTAAAAATTGCTGGAAAAAAATTTTTTTAATGTTTATTTATTTTGAGAGAGAATGTGTGGGTAAATGTGAACAGGGGAGGGGAGGAGCAGAGAGGGAAAGAGAGAGAATCCCAAGCAGGCTCCACGCTCAGCACGGAGCCCTATGCAGGGCTCAATCCCAGGACCATGAGATCCCAACCTAAGCTGGCATCAAGAGTTGGATGCTTAAGTGACTGAGCCACCTAGACGCCCCCTGAAAACTATTTTTAAATTATTTGTTAAAGTCACATATCCATAATCCTCTGATGGCCCCCAGTTTTTTAAAGGTTCTGTTCCAGCAGTATTTTGGACTTTAAGGGAAAAATAACAAAGTTAACTTACCCTTTTTCTTAGAAGAGGAAAAGCTAAAATGGAATCATTTGCATTTTCTGTTTATTAATATCTAGATTTGAGAGATTAATTGCAGGACTACTGAGACAAGCTGGCACTACAGTGAATGGTGAATGTTAATGCTCTCTTTAAAGGATAGCCATTAGTTTTATTTATGTTCTCTATTGTTTTTGTTCTGTATTTTTTGATTTCTGTCCTTATATTTATTATTTTCATTCTTCTTTTGGGTTTGCCCATTTCTGAATTCTTGAGTTGAATGTATAGTTCACTTGTTTTTAACCTTTTCATTTCCTGAAAACTGTTATTTTATTTTATTTTTTTTAACGTTTATTTATTACTGAGAGAGAGAAAGAGAGACAGAGCATGAGCAGGGGAGGGGCAGAGAGGGGGGTAGACACAGAATCTGAAGCAGGCTCCAGGCTCCGAGCTGTCAGCTGTCAGCACAGAGCCCGATGCGGGGGCTCAAACTCAAACTGTGAGATCATGACCTGAGCCGAAGTTGGTCACTCAACCAACTGAGCCACCCAGGTGCCCCCTGAAAAATGTGTTTAAATAAAAGCATAGATCTTCTAAGGACTCCTTTTCTTCGTTCAGGTCTTTTAATTAACAACTTAATGGTATACTCTGCACCAAATTTATACTGGGAGGTTTATCAGGAAGTTACATTGCTTGAATTCAAGTTTCATTAATATGTTACTGATAAATTCATTACCTGAGTCAGATCATTATAATGCCTGCTTTGAAAATTTTGAGGCTGAAATGATGGGGATTATGTCTTGCTGTGATGTAGAAGATTAACACATTATTCATTCACATCCTTAATACTTTTAAGGAAAATCTTGACCCCATTCAAAGGAATGACCTCAGGAATAATGAGGTGACATTTAAATATACAAATTATGGGAATGTTTGTAATATTAATGGAGGATTGCCTGAAGGATAATAGTTTATTAATTTGTCAGTATTACTAATTTTCAGCTCATTTTTTCTGCCTCAGAACTGTTAGAGAATAAACATCCCCATCTGTGGTAAAATGTATGTATTTGGGTGGAGAGTGTCAAGTTATCAGATTCTCCAAATATATTCCATTCTTCTTTTGGAATCTTGCTTGATTTTTGCAGTGGCATCCTGTTTTCCTGCAACTGTTTTATTTCCCCTTTAGATCTGTTTTTTACTCCCAAAGCTATCTTTCAGAATGAAGATCTAATTATATCACCTTCTTTCCTGGAAACACTTCAGTGCTTTCTCATTTATATTAGAATAAACTCCAAATATGATCAAAGCGCTGCATGATCTAGAAGCAACCAGCCTAATTTTGAACCAACTTTCCCTTTTTCTTTATTATCCAGTGACATTGGCATTGTCTCAGTTTCTGTCTCAGTTCTACACAGAAATTTTGCTTATCTTATTATCTCTGTCTACCAGAGGTCCTTCCCCAACCCTTTATCTCTTAGGCTAACTCATCACCTCCATTCATTCAGGACTTCCTCAGGGAAAGCCTTTCAGACTTCCCTGACAGATGACTTTCTCCTATTCTGTGCTCTCATAGCACTATTTACCTCCTCAATTTACTTGTATGGTTGTTATTTTATATATATTTGTGATTCTTTCATTGATGTCTATCTCCCCCATCACTAGATTAAATACTTCTTGAGAGAAGAAACCATGTCTCTTTCTGGTTTATCATTGTATCCCCACTGAGAAGGTGGTGAATAAATACATGTTAAATGAACAAATGCCCCCCCCCTTTCTGTTGGGAGGACTAAAAATTCTTATATACATAAAGTTTTTGAGAATCCCTGCTCTAGATGTTGTGAATTTCATCCTTGGATTAAATCAGAATCTCAGAGGGGTTGGGTACCTGGCTGGCTCAGTCAGTAGAGCAAGCGACTCTTGGGTTGTGAGTTCAAGCCCCATGTTGGCTACAGAGATTACTTAAAAAATTAGGGGCGCCTGGGTGGGCAGTCGGTTAAGCGTCCGACTTCAGCCAGGTCACGATCTCGCAGTCTGTGAGTTCGAGCCCCGCGTCAGGCTCTGGGCTGATGGCTCAGAGCCTGGAGCCTGTTTCCGATTCTGTGTCTCCCTCTCTCTCTGCCCCTCCCCCGTTCATGCTCTGTCTCTCTCTGTCCCAAAAATAAATAAACGTTGAAAAAAAAAATTAAAAAAAAAAAAAATAAAATAAAATCTTTTAAAAAATAGGAACATCAGACAATTGCATACTTGAACAATATTACTTTGTTTCCTCATATAATTGCTTTTTTGCAATTGGATTTTGACTGCAAACCCTTGGTTCAAATTGGGGCATGCTGTAGGTGATAAACTATTGCACTGAAGATAGTGTCCATTGTGTGAAGTACTGACCATTGTACCAGCTAATAATGTCTTTATGAGCACTCAGGGGAGAAATTTTTCTCGTTTCACTCCTAGAAAAAAAGATGCTTCTCTTGAGCAACTGGTCTATATTTGTCTTAAAAGCACTGTTGTCTTGGGGCACCTGGGTGGCTTATTCGGTTAAGCTCAGCTCACGTCATATCATCAAAGGTTCGTGAGTTTGAGCCCTGGATTGGGCTCTCTGCTGTCAGCCGCAGAGCCCGCTTCAGATCCTCTGTCTCCCTCTCTCTCTGCCCCTCCCCTGCTCTCTCTGTCTCTCAAAAGTAAAAAAAATAAAACACTTAAAAATTTTTTTAAAAAGATGCACCATTTTCTTGTACCTAATCCTTGTTTCCTGAAGGTCAGAGCCAAATTTGCAGCTCACATCTAAAAATGAGTCAGATTTCTGGCATACCCCTGTGTAAATTAATCTTAGTTTTGGCTTCATCTTAATCTTTGGAATTTTAACATATTTTATATTTTGATCAATAAAAGTTTCTTTAAATAGCTTTCAAGGAATAATACAGTTCACCTGAGGTTTTTTTTTAAGCTATGAATCTGCTTGCTGGGTGAGAAATGAGTTCACCCTGTCTCTCCATGCTGAAAGTGAAAAAGAGGGGAAAAGTAAAAAAGTTTATTATATATTAGGAGGAATTCTAGGTTTTATGTTCTGATTGGGTCATTTAGGAACTAGAAATTCTTTCTTTTGATTTTGTTCTGCTGTCACAAAAGTACAGAGATTTCTTTATAAAGAGGTATGAGGTGGGATATGAGAGTATCTGTTAGGCTCAGAGATACAGAGTCAGCACTTTTGTATGCACCTGCTAGGAATTTGGTGGAGTTTTATCTTAGCAGTACTGTCTTAGTCTTATCGGTATAGAACAGTATGCTACATATTCACTGCTGTATGGGTTATGATCTTTGGAGGAATTGTGATCAAAGGCTTTGGTATTTAGCCTGACTGAATATCAGAGTCCTTTTGTTTTCCTTCTGTTGCAAAATGAGTTTTTGTACCATCTGATGAAATAACAGCTGTGCAGAAGCATGTATGACTCTGGAGACCAAGCATTGGAATTAGAAGGCTGTCAGACAAGTAAGAATAGCCATGACTATTATAAGAAGTGACTGGAAATTACTTTAGAGTGACCAGAGATTCTCTCACTTTGATTAGGAGATCAGATCTTAAAATTCAGACTTCTGAGTCTACTTTTGATAATCAAGTTGTCTTATCTTTTATTTGAATATAGATAGGTCAATCTTCCCTGTGATACTACTCCGTGGGCAGCAGGAAACATTAGCAGTAATTCATATTTTTTTCTTGGCTTACCAGCAAGAAATTGAGGACTATGCTGTTATCCACGACCACTTAGATCAGTGACTTTAGTTTGTTGTAATTCTGGGGCTTTGCAGTATTATTTATCTTTATAGTCAATGTTAGTCACAAATTTTTGATAACATTTTCAAGTTACGTGACCTCTGTAGTTGAAAATAGATCCCGAATGATTCTAGCATAAAGGGAGTGTCTGGTTTTTTTTTTCCTCCAGATAAATCATTGTTCCTTCAGACACTCCCACAGAAGCATAGTCTTTTGAAGGAGATGGGAAGGAAATATCTGAAATCGTCTAATTATTATATTTTTATATACAGTTATCTGTATATATAAGTTAGATTTTGATGAGGCAAATATGAATAAGGATGTTGTTGATTCAGAAAATAAAGATTAAAAGGGTCACATATGTAAAACCATAAGAGGAATTGCTCAAAAGTGAGTAAGAAAGGGATTCTTAGTTGTCTCTGGGATAGAGATAACTTACATAGAGTTAAGCAGAATTTGGAAGGATTGTCATAAGACTATGCAGGATCTTAGGCTAATTAGAATTTAAAATTTTGCCCATAAATTTGTGCAAAATCTCATTCTTGAAGGAATTTGTATTTGAGTTGAGGCTTTGACAAATTCTAAGGTTGGTCAAGTAATGAAACTTGCCATGGCTATAGACAGTTACAAAGGGATAAGCTGAGTTTCTGCAAACCAAATACATTCCACAGGCTGTAAGAACCTGTTAGATAGAGGATAAAGATAAAAACACTTCAAATGTTGTAGATATCCATCAGATTTTACCACGGTAGTTTGTAAAGAGAAACTTTTTTTCTCAAACAATTAAGATGAGTCATCTAGGATATAAATGTTCAAGGTCCAGTTTGGGGATAACCATAAAATCGTAAAAACTCAGGTGAGGTAACTCTTCCGTGGCCCTGGTATGACCAGACAGTATTTTCCTTGAGAAGAAATATCTAGTTTGGGAAGTATAAGGTAGGGAGTTAGGTCAAGGCTTTGTCAAGAGGATCATATGTAAGCTATATAGTTGAGGGAAAAGATCAGAGTAGGCATGGGCAAGCCTATAGCCAAGCAAGTTTTCTGTTAAGCACGCTGACAAATTCAGCCAGTAAAATTCAGTTTATTACTTACATAGACAACAGATCACCATGGTGTCAGCTTCTCTTGTCCATTGTCTCACTGGGTAACACTGAAACCAGATAATCACAGGCAACACGAGTGGTAGGATACCCTGTGTCTGAGGAACGGTGGCCAGACAGAAGAGTTTAGGGCAGTGGGTGAGAGAGCTTTGTAGCAGCACCTGCCACGACTGCATATATTTCCATAGTCTGGAGTATCATGAGGCATTCTGCCAGAGCTTAGGTCAGCCTGTGGTTAAGCCTGCCTATGTGGAGACATGTAAGGTTGCCAGGGTATGAGTACAGAGCAGTTCTTCTACATTATCCTTGGTGAAGGAGAAATGACAAGGTGAATTAGAACAAAAGCATGAAAAGAAGTATTACAAGCAATAGTTTCAAGTAGGTTGGAAATTTATGTTCTATTGGTCTTGGGATAAGCAGCCTACTTCTATAAAGTCATCTGCTTCTGGAATGTAAAGACATCCTGGACATCCTGACAGTCACTTGGTACTTTCTGAGAAATACCTTTTTTCTCGTGATAATACCAGCTTATCTCAGGAAGCTTGTATTTATGAGTAATATCTTTTAATATCATCCATCAGGAGTACGTGTATAGTCTTTTATTGAGGCTTTTGTGTTTCTTCCAGAAGACTCAGTTTCTGATCTGTAGCTTGTAACAGGAGCCTTTAGGCAAGCATAAAGAAAAAGCAGAAACTACCTGTGGAGGTAAGACTGGTTCAGATTAAGTTGTTTTAATAGCAACAGTATCAGAAAGGAGAAAGGTAGAATCCTTTATGAAGCAAATCGATTTATAAGGATTTAGTGAATAATTTACCTCAGAATAAGAACATATCATTGGCATTGACCAATTTCAGGGTTTTAAATTTATACCAGTGTATTATGATTTTCTCTAGTTGTCTGCAATCTAGGTAGTTAAATCTAGAGATAAAATATTTTAAAACTTGTTTTTAAAATAATAGCTTTATTGAGATCAAATTCACCTTTTTAAAGTATATGATTCACTGGTTTTTAGGATATTCAGAGTTGTGCAGTCATACGACTATCTAATTTTAGAACTTAAAAAAAAATTTCTGGAACATTTTCATCACTCCGAAAAGAAAAACCCCATGACCGCTGACAATCACTCCTCATTCCTTCCTCCAAACTACCTGGCAATCCCTAATCTACTTTCTGTCTCTATGGATTTGCCTAAGAGATAAATTCGTTTAAAAATAATTTTGTTTGTTAACTGAACAATTATTTACATATCCATAAACATGAATATGTCTCTTCCTAAAAAGGACATAACCACTCTATTATTTTACATTAATAAAAAGTCATCCATTATAGAATTGACCTAGGTAGGAGTTTCTCTTTTTGACTTATTAATTTTTGAAAAGTATCTTGGGTTTAGTAAATAAAACAGCTTTCATAATGTCGTTGAGCTAATTCAAGATCTAGAGAATGCCAAGCACTCTTAACTGTATCTACTATCTCTTCCGTTTTTGATTCACAGAATTAGATTAGTATCTGATACATTAGTAAGTGCTCAATCAAGAAAGTTTTGTTTTGTTTTGGTGACAGAACTGGAATTAGAATCCGGCTGTCTTCCCATGAAGTTACCTCTTCCCATTACACCACACATGCTTTCCATTGTGTCCAAAGCTTATTTTTGTAAAACATTTGTAAACAGTTCATAGATGTGGGGATCAGTGTTCTTTATGTCCTTTTTCTATCCTATTTTTTGGAAGCATACAGGAATTCACAAGTTTAAATTTGTTATTGTGTGAATGCTGGCTAAGGAGAAGAAAGAAAAGTAAAATACCTTTCAGTGTTTTTTGTCTAATGATAGATATAAATGCCCCATATTTCACAGTTAAAGAATTTATGTAAAGTAGATCATAAATTCATATGCAGCATTTTTAGCTTGAATACTGAGGTACTTAAATAGGTCTAGTCAAAATGTTAAGCATGAATTAGTGATTTTAAGATATAAAATGATTTATGCTTTAAGGAGCTCAATTTGGAGGAGAAGGATGGTAAAAGAAAGGATGAACGCCCATAGATTTTCTTGGTGCTGTTCAAATTTGATTATGGTATAAATATAGGCAGTATTCAATTTTTAAATGTACAACTTGATGACTTTTACACATTGATCACCACACAGATCAGTATACCGAATATTTTAACACCCCAGAAGGTTCTTTAGTACCCTCTTTTTTTTTTTTTTTTTGGTAGTTACAACCCTCCAAGAGGTAATCATAATTTTGGCTTCTGTCACCATAGGTTAGTTTTGCCTTTTCTTGAAATATGTATATAAATGGAATCAAACAGTACTGTCTTGTATCTGGCTTCTTTTACTCAGAATTGTGTCTATAAGATTCATCCATATTGTGTATAGCAGTGGTGAATTTGCTTTGCTTTATATTATTACATTATATAAATAAAGCACAGTGTATTTATCCATTTACTGTTGGGTTTGTTTTTTTTTTTTACAATTTTTTGACAGTTTTTTACTATTGTGATTAAAGCTGCTAAGAACAGAACATTCTGTGCTTATCTTTTCGTCAATATATGCATTCATTTTTCTTGGGCCTTAAGGTTTTATAGTGTTATAAAAGTTTAGAACTTTTTTTGTTAAAATAGAATGCCAAGCCTGCCTCACAAGAAAATTTCAAGTCTGCCTAAATGGATATATACCTTTTTGATTTTATAATAGAAACTGGGGAAAAATAACATTGAATTCATAGCCAATTTTGAGTGGTATCATGTGCCTGTTCTGTAATGCAAGGCTTATGGATATTATACATTCATTCCTTCAGTGAACAGCAGGGAACCATGCTATGTGTTAGAGATACAGCTATGAAAGACACGGTCATAGTTTACTTTCCCCAACCAATATGTTCAGGTCATTTGAACATAATGTATAGAGCACAGAGATAAAGAAATGAGAATTATTAGGGGAGTACTTAGGGTGAAGCATCTCACCTAAACCTGGGTAGTCAGTGGAAGCATCTCAGAGAAAATGACGTCTGAACTGGGTCCTATAGAATGAACTGGACTTAGCCAGGTGTAGGGGCGGGAGTTGGCGTTGAGAACAGCAGTGCAATGAGAGCTTTTAAGGCAATGTTTAAAGCTTAGAGACACAAGAAATTGAAAGTAGTTGGGTAAGCAGGGACTCAATTATAAAGGGGTTTTTGGCAATATCAGGTTTTGACATCATTCTTAGGTCAGAAGGGATAGTAAAACGAATCCTACACATCCCACAATTTGAGCAATTACCAAGTCATGACGAATCTTGTTGATACCACTTTTCCCCTCCCCCAGTGAATAGTTCTGAAGCACATTTGAGACATCATATCATCATTGAAGATTTCGAGCAGGATAGTACATGGTCAGTTTTGCATTTTAGAAATCACATATCCCTAGTAACTTTAAAGTATATTTACAATGCGTACACCATAGTTAGTTGCTTCTCATTTGCTTCCATTATGCAGACATTTGTCTTTCTGCACCACCATGTACTATTTATAGCAGTTTGCATTTTTTCAAACTGTATGGAAGCATGATTAAATGCTAAACTTATTTTTTTAAGTTAATTGAGAGAGAAAGAGAGAGCTTGCACATACTCATGGAGAAGGGGCAGAGAAAGAGGGAGAGAGGGAATTCCAAGCAGGCTCCACTCTTGTCAACAAGGAGTCAGACATGGGGCTCAGTCCCATGAACCATGAGATCACAACCTGAGCCGAAATCAAGAGTCAAGACACTCAACTGACTGAGTCACCCAGGCACCCCTAAACTTATTTTATATATTTATCTTCTTGTGAGGATCATTGTTTAATTTGCCTTTAAAGATACTGAATATTTTTGGCTTGTATAACTATAAAAATGTCATAAACAATATAAAAGTTTGTTTTAGTTCAGTTTCCATGATAGCAAAGATACTGGTATTTGGAAAGTAGAATTCAATTTATGGTTTTGCTACAAATATTTTTTTACAGATTCAGATTTAATTTATGATTCTTCTGTGGCTCAGGTTTTGCTATTTATCTACCTATTGAAATCTGTTTCTTATTGAAGTTTACTTTGATGGTGAAAATTAATATAGATTGCTTTCATTTTAAAACTATTTATAGTTGTTTACACACCACTAAGTTAAAAATTCCTTCCTGTAGTAAGAATGTTTACTTCCGAAAGTATTTTAGTTTAACCTTTGGTTTAGTAGATGGTAACTACCAGCACCGCATTCATGCATTTATTCATTCATTTGGTGAAAGTCAGTGATCTTAATTCAAATCACAGGTTGGCAAATATTTGTTGCTGAAACTGGTTCTTAGATTTTTGGAAGGTTGTTCCAAAAGAAAGGGAGAATTCACAACAGAAACCATATGTGGCCTGCAGGCCTTACAGAAAAAATTTGCCACCCATGGTCTAAATGAATATAACTCAAATTACTGGATGTGCTTATTTTTCTTTTGGAAGTGTTGAAGATTCATTTTCAAATTGACATTTAAAAATAAAAATTTAATTGTCTTCTACAGAGAAGATGGTGAATTAGAAGATGGTGAAATAGATGATGCAGGATTTGAAGAAACACAAGAACAGGAAGCAAAAGAGGATGAGAAGCAGAAAAATGAGAAAGCCTATAGAAAATCAAGGAAAAAACACAAGAAAGAAAGAGAGAAGAAAAAATCCAAAAGGAGAAAACGTGAAAAACATAAGGTTAGTTGAAATCTACTTTTAATTCTTTTAGTAAGTTTTTATGAAATATAAAATACTGAAAATTAGAAAGTATAAATCATTGCTTATTTTTTTATTAAAAAAACTTTTTTTGATGTTTATTTTTGAGAGAGAGCATGAGTGGGAGAGGGGCAGAGAGAGAGGGAGACACAGAATTTGAAGCAGGCTCCAGGCTCTGAGCTGTCAGCACAGAGCCTGACGTGGGGCTTGAACCCACCAACCATGAGATCATGACCTGAGCCAAAGTCGGATGCTTAACCGACTGAGCCACCCAGGTGCCCCAATCATTGCTTATTTTATTATAAAACTTATTGATTAGATACTTTTATTTATGTGAGTAATACATTTTCTAAACACAAAGATTATATGAATTATCTCAAAGATTTAAAAATTAACCAAGGTAACTTTTAATGCAAGTTAAAATAAATCTTTTTAATTGATGATAAAAGGTTAAGAAAGTTTTATTCTCTACAGATCTAAATTAGCAGCATTGGCATTGCCATCCATTTATTTATTTATTCATTCATATGTATTATTGTGTGCTTGCTATGGAAATCTCTGTGCTCTGTGTTAGAGTTACAGTAATGAGTGAAACAGTCTCTAACAGATTACATTAAAAGTGGAAGGAGAAGGCAATAAACAAATGAAAATATGATCAAGAAAAAAGAGTAGGGTGCTGGATAGAAAATAAGGTAGTTTGGGACAGGAAGGAAAGGATATCTATGCTGATGAGAACTCAGGGAAAAGTTGGCAGCTGTAGTGGGGTAGCTTTTGAAATTCCCCCCATAAAACAGAGCAATAACGATAGCAAAATCTGGGGCACCTGGGTGGCTCAGTCGGTTAAACATCCAACTCTTGATTTTGGCTCAGGTCATTATCATGGCTTGTGAGATCAAGCCCTGCACTGGGCTCTGTGCTGGTAGTGTGGAGCCTGATTGGGATTCTCTCTGTCTCTCTCTCTGTCTCTGTCTCTGTCTCTCTCTCTGCCCCTCCCCTGCTCGCAAGTGCGATCTTGCTCTCTCTCTTTCTCTCTCAAAATAAATAAATAAACATTTAAAAAAATGAAAGAAACAAGTTACCCTACAAACCTTAAAAATACAAATGGTTAAGGCCAAACTACAGACAGCAACAAGACCAGTATATTAAATCAGCAACTCTGCATACTGAAGCAGAGGGAAGGTAATGCGACCTCTAGGAAACTAATTGCCATCTTATCTCAAATGGAGGGATCCCCTTGCCACTCAACATGAAAAGTCCATAGGCCAAACTGAGAACAGCAGCAGAAAGTGAGAGGGGGCTTTACTAGTTCCAATTCACATGTGAGTGTAAGGTGATCACATGAATTTCAGTGATGCTTGAATGGTCTGGGCCTGATGAACTCCTATTACTGATCAACCAAATCCCTCTCTCGGACAGAATCCTATACTGAGAACATAACTGCTAGCAGTAGAATCTAAATTAAGAGGACAAGTATATTAGGACCAGGCAAGGAAAGAAATAGATTTTAAAAAATGAGGGAAAGAAGCAGGGGAGGCATATCTCAGGGGATACATAGCCCTATTTATTAATACTTCATGCAAACAACAGAACAAATAACCCTAGAGAACAAGATAAAGCCATGATCACATTCCATATAAGTTACTATTTAAAAAAAAGGGTGAATAATGGACAGAATATTCTTCCAAAAGAGAAAGAATTCCCACAAAACATATAAAATATTTAACCTAATTTACAAAATGATAAAAAAATTAAGAAAGCAATATAAAGCTATGATCAAACAGCATAAATACAATTTGGAGGACACATCCTTTGGTCATCTAGGCAAAAAAGACCAAGTCCCTTATTAGGAAAAGAAAATCAGATTAAAAAAAATTACTTATTTTAGAGAGAGAAAGCTCAAAGTGTTGAGAGAGAGAGAGAGAGAGAGAGAGAGAGAGAGAGAGAGAGAGAGAGAATGAATCTTAAGCAGGCTCCATGCTCAGCGAGGAGCCCAACGTGGGACTTGATACCACGACCCTGGGATCATGACCTGAGCTGAAATCAAGAGTCAGATGCTCAACTGACTGAGCCACCCAGGTGCCCCTAAGAAAATCAGATTTATATAGAAATTTTTGATATCAGTATTTTATGCCAAAAGATGATGGAATGCCATATTTAAATAAGAATTGGTTTCAAGAATTTTATATCCAGCTAAATACTGACCTTTGGATATATAGTCCTCAGAAAAACTATATATGGTAGAACTTAGGAAGTATTGTTATCATGAGCCTTCCTACAGACTCTACTAGAGAGCAAGTTTAGATGACTAGTTGAAAGAGAGGGATCTATATACATGCATATATCTCCTTATAAAATTAAGACTAAATGATGGACATAAGAGCAGTATATTATGTATCTGTACATTACAACTATAAAAAAATACCAGGAAAAGCAGAAGAGTATATGGCAAGAAGAATAAGGTTACTGATTGACTTATAGTTATTAACGGAGAGTAAAAGGATGTTGCTTCAAATTATTATCCTGGGAATAAAAGAAAGGAGAAGAGGTTACTGCCAAACTTCAGTATTGGTCCTGTTGGTAAAGAAACAGTATGTGCACCTGGGTGGCACAGTTGGTTAAGCATCCAGCTCTTGATCTCGGCTTAGGTCATGATCTCACAGTTCCTGAGTTCTGGTCTGATGGCACAGAGTCTGCTTGGGATTCTGTCTGTCCTTCTCTCTGCCCCTCCCCTGCATGTGTGCTCGCTCTCTCTCAATAAATAAATAAACTTAAAAAAAAAAAAAAAGAAACAGTATGCAAAGAAGGGACAGGAAGTAAGGTTATTGGAAAAAGGCTGTATGAAAAAAATAATTGAGACAAAAATATAAACTTTTCTAAATACCCCAACAATGCAAAATCCAACTCTGTGTACAAGAAAAAGATTTTAAAAATGGGTAAAGACATGCGAGGCAAATGCAAAGAAAGAGAAGGCAGAAGTCATAATGTTGATATCTGAGATAGTCACATTTAGGTCAAAAAGAATTGAAAGAAACAAAGAAGAACATTTTATGATGTTAAAGTTTACAACTCATAATGAAATATAAGTTATTAATATTTATATCCCCCCAAAAAGCAACTTCTGAAAAGCAGGAACTATGGGAGCTACAAGAAGAAATAGGAATATAGTAATAACAGGAGATACACCAATATGCCTTTCTTAGATCAATCAAGTGGATGAAAAGGTGGTAAGGATGTTAAAGAGAGATTATAAGTAAGTTTTAAGCTCTGAATCCTGAGAACACATCATCCTCTCATTATATGGCCACATAGTATGCCTTATAAGCTCCAATTACTTTGATAGAGTGGAAATGTTACAAAGAGCAACATCAAACCACAATACAATAAAACTAGACATTACTAATAAAGTCAAAACAAATGCCTTTTTACTTTATAATTCAAATACCTACTATAAATAGCTTGTGGAATAGAGGGAAAACAGATTAAAACTGCAGAATTTCATGAAAATAATGAGAACTCTTGATATGTAAGTACTAGTGGAATATGTCTAAAGCAGTTATCAGGAGAAAATTATAGTATTACAGTATTAAAGGCTAGAAAAGTGGCAAGTCAAAACAAAAGAAACAAAAAGAAGGACTTTTGATAAAGTTACAAGCAGAACTTAATGAATTAGAATGAAAAGTCAGTAGTTACGAAAAAAAAGATCAACAAAATCTTCAGCCAGACTAATCTAGAAAAAAGGGGGGAGGGGCGCCTGGGTGGCGCAGTCTGTTAAGCGTCCGACTTCAGCCAGGTCACGATCTCGCGGTCCGTGAGTTCGAGCCCCGCATCGGGCTCTGGGCTGATGGCTCAGAGCCTGGAGCCTGTTTCCGATTCTGTGTCTCCCTCTCTCTCTGCCCCTCCCCGTTCATGCTCTGTCTCTCTCTGTCCCAAAAATAAATAAACGTTGAAAAAAAAATTTTTTTTAAAAAAAAGAAAAAAGGGGGGATTGCCTGGCTGGCTCAGTCGGTGGAGCATGCAACTCTTGATCTCAGAATCTGAGTTCAAGCCTCACATTGTGCATAGAGCCTTCCTAAGAAAAAAGAAAAGAAGGGAAAAGCAAAACTAAAACTCACTCTGTTGAAGCTAAGAACTTTCAAAACTAACAAGTTTCATCTCCTTTTTAACAGCCTTTCATTTATCTATTTTCTTTGACAGATAGTTACTTTCAATATTTTGCTTTAAAATCGTTTTATTTCAAAAAATAAACTTTTTAAAAAAAGTTTATTTTGTGAGAAAAAGCAAGGACGAGTTAGGGGGCAGAGAGAGGGAGAGAAAGAAGGGACAGAATCCCAAGCAGGCTCTGCACTGCCAGCGCAGAGCTCCATCTCACAAGCTGTGAGATCATGACCTGACCCAAAAAGAGTTGGACTCTTACCCAACTGAACTACCCAGGAACCCCTCAACATTGTGCTCAAAAATCATAACTAGATCACTTAGTTCATTAGATAACATTTTCTACTTTGCATGTTATTGAATGCAGCTGTGTTGTTCAACTTTCTGCCACTGTATAACAAGAATGTCCCTTTTTCCAGTTTTAATAAGCTATCTCTCACTTTCCTTTAAGTTACCTCAAAGTCCAAAATTTTGCTAACAATCATTCAAGGCAGTTTATGTATTGTTATTATTATCATTATTATTATTTTGTAATCTCTATCCCCTACGTGGGGCTCAAACTCATGACACAGAGGTCAAGAGTTGCCTACTCCAACTGAGCCAGCCAGGCACCACTCATTCAAGGCAATTTAGACTTTCACTAAGGCTCTCCTTAAAGTCGTTCCAATATCCATCCACTGTCTGGTTGCAAAATCCCTCCTGCCTTTTAGATACTTGTTATGGAAGCACAGCATTTCCAGACACCAGTATCTTATTAGTTAACTATTGCTGAACAGCATATTACCCCAAACTTAGAAGTTTAAAAGAACAGAGATTTATCTCCCAGTTTTTGTCAGTCAGGAAACTGGATGCAGTTAAACCAGGTGATTCTGGCTCACCTTTTCTCATGAGGTTTCAGTCATCTCATGGCTGGCTCGACAGAGGTAGGATCCTGTTCCGTGGTCACTCACTTGGCTCTTGGCGGGCCTCATCAGTTCCTCACCATGTGGACTTCTCTACAGGCTGCCTCAGTGTCCTCATTGATGTCAGCTGGCTTCCCCCAAGGCAGGTGACCCAAGAGTGAGAGAGAACAAGAGAAAGCATCCAAGATGAAAATTGTAGTCTTTTTTATGACATAATCTCAGAAGTGATACACCATCTTTTCTGATATATTCTACTTACTACCTATTTTTAATGTAGTCAAGTTGTTAATTTCAGGTAATAATTACTTATTACTATATATGAGCCACATGTATATATTTTTTGATAATAGTCTTCTTAAAGTCAATATGTTTTTTAGCCTCACTTTTTTGGAGTAGCCTGAAGAAACTTCTCCCTTAAGCAGAACCTTCTTTTCCCTGGTGGTTTTTCCTGAAGCACTGTCTTCGTCTGAGCTGTTTCTGTTTTTGTTTTTTTTTTTAAGATTTTATTTTTAAGTATTTTCTATATTCAACGTGGAGCTTGAACTCACAACCCTGAGATTGAGAGTCACATGCTCTACCAACTGAGCCAGCCAGGTGCCCCTGAGTTTCTTCTTAATCAAGTTTTATCCCTTCTGTGATCTTCAACTGAAAGGTTTTCCTTGGAACTGGAGCTGACTTCTGCTAGTGACTTAGCAAACTTGGCTTTTAAATGGACAATAATTGGGGCACCTGGGTGGCTCAGTCGGTTAAGCGTCCAACTTCGGCTCAGGTCATGATCTCATGGTTTGTGAGTTCAAGCCCCGCGTCGGGCTCTGTGCTGACAGCTCGGAGCTTGGAGCCTGCTTCCCATTCTGTGTCTCCCTCTCTCTCTGCCCCTTCCCTGCTCATGTTCTGTCTCAAAAATAAATAAACATTAAAAAAAATTTTAAATGGGCAATAATTATTTCAAGCCCTAATTAACAAATAGTAGATAGTTAAGTTTGAAGGATTTCATAGCATAATCATGAAAAGATTGCTTCGTATCACCTATCAAATCAGCAAAAACAGAAATAGCACTACCACAAAACAAAACCTGAAAACATTTAAGAACAAAGTGGAGGAAAAGTTTGTCTTTCTTAAAAGAACCTTTAAGAATTAAAGGGTAAAGGAGGGCACCTGGGTGGCTCAGTTGGTCTAATGTCCGACTTTGGCTCAGGTCATGATCTCATGGCTTGTGAGTTCAAGCCCTGCATGGGGTTCTGTGCTGACAGCTGAGAGCCTGGAGCCTGCTTCGGATTATGTGTCTTGGTCTCTTTCTGCTCCTCCCCTGCTCGTGCTCTGTCTCGATCTCTCAAAAACAAACATTAAAAAAAAAAAAATGGCGTAGAGGAAAACAGATCCTTCTATTGTTTTTTTTAAAAAAAATTTTTTTTCAACGTTTTTTATTTATTTTTGGGACAGAGAGAGACAGAGCATGAACGGGGGAGGGGCAGAGAGAGAGGGAGACACAGAATTGGAAACAGGCTCCAGGCTCCGAGCCATCAGCCCAGGGCCTGACGCGGGGCTCGAACTCACGGACCGCGAGATCGTGACCTGGCTGAAGTCGGACGCTTAACCGACTGCGCCACCCAGGCGCCCCCAGATCCTTCTATTGTAAAAGCATCCGAGTTCAATTTAGTTCACCCAATTTTTACTGAGTATCTTCACTGATAAGAACTTTTAAGAATTCTTTGAAAAGAATGCTTAACCTGAGAAGATAATTACTTTGACTACATCGAGATTTGGTGACTTTTTTTTAAAGAAATGCACACATATTTTAAAAAGCTGACTCTTGATATCTGCTCATCATTATCAGTTCCTTCTGGTTTCCATTTCACTTTTGTTCAATTTTTGGGGTTGGATTTATTTCATATTTATAGTTTGGAATGTTTTGGTATCTTTTAGTTTTAGGGTACTTACACAAAAGAGTAAGAATTCTAAAGCCATTTTAGGTAAAAATAAATCAATTCATACTCTACTCATGTTCTGTGTTCCTCTTTGAGGATCTAGTTTTATTCTTTAGAGATTAAGATCACTTTAAGCATAGTGGAGCACAGGTCCTTGGATCACAGGGATGATGATGATAATGTTGCTCTTAAGTCCCTAAGAAGAGGGGAAGATATACTTTTCCTCAGAAAATTTTAGAGAAGTTGGGGTGGTGGTGGCCTGTAGTAGAGCAAGGATTTTTCAGTGAATACTTCAGAACCTACTAGGCTAATACTGTCTATTGGTTGGCACTTCTGGCTGAAACAAGTCTATCTAGTTACTAGTTAAATGTTCTTCCTTTTGCAAATGTAACATAATTGTGTTTTCCCTTTTAGCATAATTCTCCGTCTAGTGATGATAGTTCAGACTACAGCCTCGATTCAGATGTTGAACATACAGAAAGTTCCCACAAAAAAAGAGCTGGTTTCTACAGGGATTATGACATTCCATTTTCTCAGGTATTGCCTTTTTAAAAATGTGGTTAAATATACATAACATAAAATTTACCATTTTAACCATTTTTCAGTATACAATCAGTAGCATTAAGTATATTCACAATGTTGTACAACCATCTCCACTATCCATTTCCAGAACTTTTTCATCATCCCAAACAGAAGCTGTGTACCCATTAAATGAGAACATCTCACTTCCCCCTTTCCTCTACTTTCTGTCTTTATGAATTTGCCTACTCTGTAGGCATATAGGTGCAGTCATACTGTATATGTCTTTTTGTGTCCAACTTACTTCATTTATCATAATTAAAAAAATTTTTTTTTAATGTTTCTTTATTTTTGAGAGAGTGAGACAGAGCAGGAGTGGGGGAGGGCCAGAGAGAGGGAGACACAGAATCAGAAGCAAGCTCCAGGCTCTGAGCTGTCAGTACAGAGCCCGATGTGGGGTTCAAACCTCGAATTGTGAGAACATGGCCTAAGCCAAAGTCAGACGCCCAACCGACTGAGCCACCCAGGCACCCCATCATAATTTTTTAAAAGTTCATCTAGCATGTATCAGAATTTCATTTTTTAAGGCTGGATAATATACGATTGTATGGATATACCTACCATATCTTGTTTGTTCCTCTGTTGATGGACACATGAATTTCTCCCACCTTTTGACTGTTGACTGTTGGACTGTATACCTAAGAGTGGGATTACTAGATCATATAGTAATTCTATGTTTAATTTGCTGAGGAACCACCAAACTGTTTCCCAGAATGGCTGCACTGTTTAGCATTTCCACCACAATGCGTGGGATTTTCCAGTTTCTCCACATCCTTGCCAAACTCATTATTTTCTGGGTTTTCTGTTTTATTTTGTTTTGCTTTAGGTTTTCTTCTCCTCTTCTTTTTTTTTTTTTTTTGTTGTTTGTTTTATAATAGCCATCTTAACACGTATGAAGTGGCATTCTTTTTGTTGTTGTTGGTAGTTACTTTTTACTTCTTCTTCTTTTTTTTTTTTTAATTTACATCCAAATTAGCATATAGTGCAACAATGATTTCAGGAGTAGATTCCTTAGTGCCCCTTACCCAGCCCATCGCCCCTCCCACAGCCCCTCCAGTAAGTCTCTTCTGTTTTGTCCCCCTCCCTGTTTTTATGTTCTTTTTGTTTCCCTTCCCTTATGTTCATCTGTTTTGTCTCTTAAAGTCCTCATATGAGTGAAGTCATATGATATTTGTCTTTCTCTGACTAATTTCACTTAGCATAATGCCCTCCAGTTCCATCCATGTAGTTGCAAATGGCAAGATTTCATTCTTTTTCATTGCTGAGTAAAACTCCATTATATATATATACACACACCACATTTTCTTTATCCATTCATCCATCGATGGACATTTGGGCTCTTTCCATACTTTGAATATTGTTGATAGTGCTGCTATAAACATTGGGGTGCATATGTCCCTTTGAAACAGCACACCTGTATCCCGTGGATAAATAACCTAGTATTTATCCAATTGCTTTATCCAATTTATACAATTGCTGGGTTGTAGGGTAGTTCTATTTTTAATTTCTTGAGGACCCTCCATACTGTTTTCCAGAGTGGCTGCACCAGCTTGCAGTCCCACCAACAATGCAAAAGAGATCCTCTTTGTCCGCATCCTCGCCAACATCTGTTGTTGCCTGAGTTGTTAATGTTAGCCATTCTGACAGGTGTGAGGTGGTATCTCATTGTGGTTTTGATTTGCATTTCCCTGATGATGAGTGATGTTGAGCATTTTTTCATGTGTCAGTTGGCCATCTGGATGTCTTCTTTGGAGAAGTGTCTATTCATGTCTTTTGCCCATTTCTTCACTGGATTCTTTGTTTTTTGGGTGTTGAGTTTGATAAGTTCTTTACAGAACCTGGATACTAACCCTTTATCTGATATGTCATTTGCAAATATCTTCTCCCATTCCTTTAGTTGCCTTTTAGTTTTGCTGATTGTTTCCTTCTCTGTGTGGAAGTTTTTATTTTGATGAGGTCCCAGTAGTTCATTTTTGCTTTTGTTTCCCTTGCCTCCAGAGACGTGTTGAGTAAGAAGTTGCTGCAGGCAAGATCAAAGAGGTTTTTGCCTGTGTTCTCTTAGAGGATTTTGACGGCTTCCTGTCTTACATTTAGGTCTTTCATCCATTTTGAGTTTATTTTTGCGTATAGTGTAAGAAAGTTGTTCAGGTTCATTCTTCTGCATGTTGCTGTCCAGTTTTCCCAGCACCACTTGCTGAAGAGACTGTCTTTATTCCATTGGATATTCTTTCCTGCTTTGTCAAAGATTAGTTGACCATATGTTTGTGGGTCCATTTCTGGGTTCTCCATTCTGTTCCATTGATCTCAGTGTCTGTTCTTGTGCCTGTACCATACTGTCTTGATGATTACAGCTTTGTAGTATTAGTTTCAAGTTTGGGATTGTGATGCCTCCTGCTTTGGTTTTCTTTTTCAAGATTGCTTTGGCTCTTCAGGGTCTTTTCTGGTTCCATACAAATTTTAGGATTATTTGTTCTAGCTCTGTGAAGAATGCTGGTGTTATTTTGATAGCGATTGCATTGAATATGTAGATGGCTTTGGGTAGTATCGACATTTTAACAATATTTGCTCTTCCTTGAAGTGGCATTCTTATTGTGGTTTTGAGGTATTGCCTTTAAGGAGAGAAATGCAATTTTCAGTTTTACTCTTTGATTTCTGATATTTTGAAAAAATATTTTATATTTTCAGTATGGAAAAAGAGACATGTATATACATGCTGCAGATATTATTTTATTTTATTTTCTAATTATATTTAAATCCAAGCTAGTTAACTAACATATAGTGTAGTAATGGTTTCAGGAGTAGAATTTAGTGGCTTATTACTTACACGTAACACACAGTAGTCATCCCAACAAATGCCCTCCTTTTTTTTTTTTTTTTTTTAATTTTTTTTTTTTAACGTTTATTTATTTTTGAGACAGAGAGAGACAGAGCATGAATGGGGGAGGGGCAGAGAGAGAGGGAGACACAGAATCGGAAACAGGCTCCAGGCTCTGAGCCATCAGCCCAGAGCCCGACACGGGGCTCAAACTCCTGGACCGTGAGATCGTGACCTGAGCTGAAGTCGGACGCTTAACCGACTGCGCCACCCAGGCGCCCCACAAATGCCCTCCTTGATGTCCATCAGTCATTTAGCCTATCCCCCCACCCAACACCCCTCCAGCAACCATCAGTTCTCTGTATTTAAGAGTCCCTTATGGTTTGCCTCCTTCTCTGTTTTTATTTTTTCTTCCCTTCCCCTATGTTCATCTGTTTTGTTTTTTAAATTCCTTATATGAATGAAATCATATATTTATCTTTCTCTGACTTATTTTGCGTAGCATAATACGCTCTAGTTCCATCCGCATTGTTGCAAATAGCAAGATTTCATTCTTTTTGATGGCTGAGTAATATTCCATTGTATGTATATACCACATCTTCTTTATCCATTTATCATTCAATGGATATTTGGGCTCTTTCCATAATTTGGCGATTGTCAATAGCACTGCTATAAACATTGGGGTGCATGTGCCCTTTGGAATCAGCATTTTTGTATCCTTTGGATAAATACCTAGTAGTGCAATTGTTGTAGTGCAATAGGGTCGTAGGAAGCCCTATTTAAAATTTTTTGACTAACCTCCATACTGTTCTCCAGAGTGGCTGCACCAGTTTACATTCCCACCAGCAGTGCAAAAGAGATCCTCTTTCTCCACATCCTTGCCAACATCTGTTGTTTCCTGAGTTGTTCATTTTAGCCATTCTGACAGGTATGAGGTGGTATTTCATTATCGTTTTGATTTGTATTTCCTTGATGGTGAGTGATGTTGAGCATCTTTTTATGTGTCTATTAGCCATCTGGATGTCTTCTTTTGAAAAGTGTCTGTTCAAGTCTTTTGTCCATTTCTTCCCTGGATTATTTGTTTTTTGGGTTTTGAGTTTGATAAGTTCTTCATAGATTTTGGATACTAAGCCTTTATTGTATATGTCATTTGCAAATATCTTCTCCCATTCCATCAGTTGCCTTTTAGTTTTGTTGGTTGTTTCCTTCACTCTGCAGATTTTTCATCTTGATGAGGTCCCAATAGTTCATTTTTGCTTTTGTTTACCTTGCCTCCAGAGACATGTCAAGTAAGAAATTTCTGTGGCCAAGATCAAAGAGGTCGCTGCCTATTTTGTCTTCTAGGGTTTTGATGGTTTCCTGTCTACATTTAGGTCTTTCATCCATTTTGAGTTTATTTTTGTGTATAGTGTAAGAAAGCGGTCCAGGTTCATTCTTCTGCATGTCGCTGTCCAGTTTTCCCAGCACCATTTGCTGAAGAGCCTGTTTTTCATTGGATATTCTCTCCTGCTTTGTCAAAGATTAGTTGGCCATACATTAATAGGTCCACTTCTGGATTGTCTGTTCTGTTCTATTGATCTATGTGTCTGTTTTTGTGCCAGTACCATACTGTTTTGATGATTACAACTTTGTAATATAGCTTAAAGTTCAGAATGGGATGCCTCCAGCTTTGGTTTTCTTTTTCAACATTACTTTGGCTGTTCAGGGTCTTTTCTGGTTCCATACAAGTTTTAGAATTGTTTGTTCTAGCTCTGTGAAGAATGTTGGTGTTATTTTGATAGGGATTGTACTGAATATGTAGATTGGTTTGGGTAGTATTGACATTGTAACAGTATTTGTTCTTCTAATCCATGAGCATAATCCATGTTTTTCTATTTTTCTGTCTTCAATTTCTTTCATAAGCTTTTTATAGTTTTCCATAAACAGATCTTTTACCTCTTCAGTTAGGTTTATTCCTAGGTATTTTATGGGTTTTGGTGCAATTGTAAATGGGATAGATTCCTTGATTTCTCTTTCTGCTGATTCATTCTTTGTGTATAGAAATGCAACCAATTTCTGTACGCTGACTTTATATCCTGCGACTTTGCTGAATTCACGTATCAGTTCTAGCAGTTTTTGGTGGAGTCTTTTAGGTTTTCCACATACAGTATCATGTTGTGTCAAAGAGTGAAAGTTTGATTTCTTACTTGCCAATTTGGATGTCTTTCATTTCTTTTTGTTGTCTGATTGCTGAGGCTAGGACAACACTATCTTGTATAACAGTGGTGAGAGTGGACATCCCTGTCGTGTTCCTGACTTAAGGAGGAAAGCTCTGTTTTTCCCCATTGAGGATGATATTAGCTGTGGGTCTTTTGGATATGGCCTTTATGATCTAGAGGTGTGTTCCCTCTGTCCCTACTTTCTTGAGGGTTTTTATCAAGAAAGGATGCTGTATTTTGTCAAATGCTTTTTCTGCATCTACTGAGAGGATCATGTGGTTCTTATTCTTTCTTTTATTAATGTGATTTATCACATTGATTTGCAGATATTGAACCAGCCCTGCATCCCAGGAATAAATCCCACTTAATTGTGGTAAATAATTCTTTTAGTGTATTGTTGGATTAGGTTTGCTAGTATCTTGTTGAGAATTTTTACATACATGTTCATCAGGGAAATTGGTCTGTAGTTCTTCTTTTTAGTGGGGTCTTTGTCTGGTTTTGGAATCAAATAGATTCCATAGAATGAGTTTGCAAGTTTTCCTTCCGTTTCTTTTTTTTGGAACAACTGCAAAAGAATAGATATTAACTCTCAGATGTTTGGTAGAATTTCCCTGGAAAGCCATGGCCTTGAACTCTTGTTTCTTGGGAGAATGTTGATTACCAATTCAATTTCTTTACTGGTTATGAGTCTGTTTAAGTTTTCTGTTTCTTCCTGTTTCAGTTTTCATAGTTTATATGTTTCTAGAAATTTGTCCATTTCTTCCAGATTGCCCAATTCATTGGTATATAATTGGTTATAATATTCTCTTATTTTTATTTGTATTTCTGCAGTGTTGGTTTTGATCTCTCCTTTTTCATTCTTGATTTTATGTATTTGGGTCCTTTCCTTTTTCTTTTAGATATATCTGGCTAGGGGTTTATCAATTTTTGTTAATTCTTTCAGAGAACCAGCTCCTAATTTCATTTATCTGTTCTACTGTTTTTTTTTTTTTTAAATTTCAATATCATTGTTTTCTGCTCTAACCTTTATTATTTCCCTTCTTTTGCTGGTTTGGGGCTTTATTTCCTATTATTTTTCCACCTCCTTTAGGTGTAAGGGTACGTTGTGTATTCGAGACATTTCATCCTTCTTTAGGAAGGCCTGGATTGCTATATACTTCCTTCTTATGACCTCCTTTGCTGCATCCCAGAGGTTTTGGACTATCATGTATTCATTTTCATTGACTTCTATGTACTCTTTAATTTCCTCTTTAATTTCTTGGTTAACCCACTCATTCTTTAGTAGGATGTTCTTTAGTTTCCAAGTATTTGTGGTATTTCCAAATTTTTTCTTGTGGTTGATTTCAAGTTTCATAGTGTTGTAGTCTGAAAATATGCATGGCACAGTATTAATCTTTTTGTACTTGTTGAGGGCTGATTTGTGACCCAGTATGTGATCTGTTGGAGAATGTTCCATGTGCACTCAAGAAGAATGTGTGTTCTGCTGCTTTAGGATGAAATGTTCTGAATGTATCTGTTAAGTCTACCTGGTCCAGTGTATCATTCAAAGCTATAGTTTCCATGTTGATTTTCTGCTTAGATGATCTGTCCATTGTTGTAAGTGGGGTGTTAAAGTCCTCTACCATAATGGTATTATTATCAGTGTGTTTCTTTATGTTTGTGACTAATTGATTAGTATATTGGGTTGTTCGAGTTGGGGGCATAAGTATTTACAATTGTTAGATTTTCTTGGTGAATAAACCCCTTAATTACAATATAGTGCCCTTCTTCATTTCTTATTACAGTTTTTGTTTTAAAGTCTAGGTTGTTATGGTGCCTGGGTAGCTCAGTTGGTTAAGCGTCGGACTTTGGCTCAGGTCATGATCTTGTGATTTGTGGGTTCAAGCCCTGCATCGGGCTCTGTGCTGACAGCTCGGGTCCTGGAGCCTGTTCCAGATTCTGTGTCTCCCTCTCTCTCTCTGCCCCTCCCCTGCTTGTGCTCTGTCTCTCTCTCTCAAAAATAAATAAACATTAAAAAAAATTTTTTTTAAATAAATAAATAAATAAAGTCTAGGTATCTGATAGAAGTACGGCTACTCCAGCTTTCTTTTGAAGTCCATTAGCATGATAGATGGTTCTCTATCCCCTTACTTTCAATCTGCAGATGTCTTTGGGTCTAAAGTGAACCTCTTGTAGGCCTATGCCACAAATTTCAAGTCTTTGAAAATCATGCAGCATATATTTGTTTGCCACCACTGTCATAACAAAATATCCCAGACTAGTGGTTTAAATAACAGAAGTTTATTTTCTAGTAATCTCGAGGCTAGAAGTGCCAGAGCAAGGTGTCAGCAGGGTTGGTTTTCTCTGAGGACCATAAGAGATAGATCAGTTTAGCCTCTCTTCCTTGCTTATTGATGGCCACCTTCTTGCTGCCATGCATGGTCATTCTGCTGTGCATGTACACCCCTGTTGTCTCTGTGTGTCCAAATTTCCTCTTCTAAGGACACCAGTAAGATTGGATCAGGGCCACCCTAGCAACTTCATTTTAACTTCATCACCTCTTTCAATGCCCTGTCTTCAAATACACTCATATTCTGAGGTATTGGGGGTTAGAGCTTTCACATACAAATTTTGTGACATCTATCTCTTTAAGTGCAAAAATTATTTGAAGTGTTTTAAATAGAAAAAAATTTAAACAATAGGATATACTTTATATTTTTCTTAGGCATGTTGTGTTATCTGAACAAAGTCTTCAGTATAAATCGTATTTTATGCTAGAAAAATCACGATGCTCTCAGGAACACTGGGGAGTATTCAGATCATTGTGCACCTATCTGAAAAACCCTAGACTTTCTGAGTTCTGGTTTCTGCTGGTCTGTTACAAGAAATTAGGAACACCAAATTAGGAAAAAGAATACAGCTCTGTAGACAGAGCTCTGTAGACAGAGCTATATTCTTTTTCCTAATTTGGTGTTCCTAATTTCTTATAAGCTTAGAAAAAAAATACTGTGTTAGAGTTCTTTCTATTGCCTTTCATTATTCTGTTGCCTTCTTTATAGTTGAGGTTGCTCAATAACTATTGAATAAATTATGTTTATTATAATATCTTTTAAAATTTAAAAAGGATTATACTCTAGTTAATAATTTTATCTAGTTAGGTCAATATATCTGTATATTCAGTGTGTCCATTGATTTTGGAGTAAATGGAGCTGCCATTTCTCAGAATATTTTAATAGCTAGAATTATTTTTGTGCCTAATGACAAAGGTTTTAAATCCATTTAATATATCAAACACTGATGTGATACCTAAATTTCATCATTTGCAGTTAGATTTATTTTTTGGAAATATTCAACAGTTGGGGCGCCTGGGTAGCTCAGTTGGTTAAGCGTTGAACTTCAGCTCAGGTCTTGATCTCACAGTTTGTGAGTTTGAGCCCCACGTCAGGCTCTGTGCTGACAGCTCAAAGCCTGGAGCCTGCTTTAGCTTCTGTGTCCCTCTGTCTCTGCCCATCCCCCGCTTATGCTCTGTGTCTCTGTCTCTCTCAAAAATAAACAAACATTTAAAAAAATTAAAAAAAAAAAAAAGAAATACTCAACAGTTTTGTTGGTTGTTTGCTGTGTAGAAACTTTGTATTTTGCTGTAGTCCCAGTAGTTTATTTTTGCTTTTGTTTCCCTTGCCTCAGGAGACAGATCTAGAAAGATGTTATGGCTAATGTCAGAGAAATTACTGCCTATGCTCTCTTCTAGGATTTTTATGGTTTTAGGTTTCACATTTAGGTCTTTAATCCATTTTGAGTTTGTTTTTGTGTATGGTGTAAGAAAGTGGTCCAATTTCATTCTTTGGCATGTAGCTCTCCGGTTTTCCCAACACCATTTGTTGAAGAGACTTTTTCCTATTGAATATTCTTGCCTCCTTTGTCGAAGATTAATGGATCATATAATTGTGGGCTTATTTTTTGGGCTTTCTGTTTTGTTTATTGATCTATGTGTCTACCTTTGTGCTGGTTCCATACTGTTTTGATTACTACAGCTTTCTTAGTAATATAAGCTGAAGTCTAGAATTGTGATCCCTCCAGTTTTGTTTTTCTTTTTTTAAAATTATTTTTCAGAGAGAGAGAGAGAAACAGTGGGAGAGGGACAGAAGAGGAGGGAGAGAATTTCAAACAGGCTCCATCCTCAGTGCGGAGCCTGACACTGGGCTTGATCCCACGACCCTGGGATCATGACCAGAGCCAAAGAGTTGCTCACTCAACTGACTGAGCCACCCAGGCACCCCTCCAGTTTTGTTTTTCTTTTTCAAGATTTCTTTGGCCTATTTGAGTTCTTTGTGGTTCCATACAGATTTTAGGATTGTTCTAGTTCTGTAAAAAATGCTGTTGGTATTTTGATAGGGATTGTATTAAATGTGTAGGTTGCCTTGGGTAATATAGACATTTTAACAATATTTGTTCTTCCAGTCCATGAGCATGGAATGTCTTTCCATTTGCTTGTGTCATCTTCAGTTTCTTTTATCAGTGTTTTATAGTTTTCAGAGTACAGATCTTTCACCCCTTTGGTTAAGTTTATTCCTAGATATTTTATTATTTTTGGTGCAACTATAAATGGGATTGTTTTCTTAATTTCTCTTTCTGCTGCTTCATTAGTGTATAGAAATGCAATGCTTTTTGTACATTGATTTTGTATCCATGACCTTACTGAATTCACTTATCAGTTCTAGTAGTTTTTTAGTGGTCTTTAGGGTTTTCTATATAGTACTGTGTCATATGCAAATAGTGAATGTTTTACTCCTTCCCTACGAATTTAGATACCTTTTATTCCTTTCTCTTGTCTGATTGCTGTGGCTAGGACTTCCAGTGCTATGTTGAATAAAAGAGATGAGAGTGGATATCCTTGTCTCGTTCCTGACCTTAGCAGAAAAGCTCTGTTTTTCCCCATTGAATATGTTCGCTGTTGGGTTTTCATATAAGTACTTTATTATGTTAAGGTATGTTCCTTGTAAACCTGCTTTGTTGAGGAATTTTTTCGTGAATGGATATTGTATTTATGTCAAATGCTTTTCCTGCATCTATTGAAATGATCATTTTTTTCCTTTCTCTTACTGATGTGATGTATCATGTTGATTGATTTATGAATATTGAACTACCCTTGCATCCTAAGAATAAATCCCTCTTGAATGTGATGAATGATTTTTTTAACATATTGTTGAATTCAGTTTGCTAAGATTTTATTGAGGATTTTTGCATCTGTGTTTATCAGAGATACCTGTGGTTCTCTTTTGGTTGTGTCTTTATCTGGTTTTAGAAGCAGGGTAATGCTGGCCTCATACAATGAATTTGGAAGTTTTCTTTCCTCTTTTGTTTTTTGGAGATGTTTGAGAGGAGTAGGTATTACTCTAATTTATTTTATTTTTTTTAATTTTAATTTTAGTTTTTTAATTTATATCCAAGTTAGTTAGCATATAGTGCAACAATGATTTCAGGAGTAGATTCCTTAATGCCCCTTACCCATTTAGCCCATCCCCCCTTCCACAAACAGTAACCCTCTGTTTGTTCTCCATATTTAAGAGTCTCTTATGTTTTGTTCCCCTCCCTGTTTTTACATTATTTTTGCTTCCCTTCCCTTGTGTTCATCTGTTCTGTGTCTTGAATTTTTTTTTATGTTTATTTATTTTTGAAGGAGACAGAGACAGAGCGTGAGGGGGGAGGGGCAGAGAGAGAGGGAGACACAGAAACTGAAGCAGGCTCCAGGCTCTGAGCTGTCAGCCGAGAGCCCGATGTGCGGCTCAAACCCATAAACCACAAGATCATGACTTGAGCCGAAGTCGGAGGCCCAGTCGACTGAGCCACCCAGGGGCCCCTGTTCTGTGTCTTAAAGTCCTCATATGAGTGAAGTCATATGATAATTGTCTTTCTCTGCCTGACTAATTTCGCTTAGCAATAATACCCTCTAGTTCCATCCACATAGTTGCAAATGGCAAGATTTCATTTTTTCTGACTGCCGAGTAATACTCCATTGTATATATATACCACATCTTCTTTAGCCATTCATCCATCGATGGACATTTGGGCTCTTTCCATACTTTGGCTGTTGTGTTAACTCTTCCTTGAACGTTTGGTAGAATTCACCTGTGAATCCATCTGGGCCCTGGACTTTTGTTTATTGGGAGTTTTTTGATTACTGAATCAATTTCATTGCTAATAATCTGTCCCAATTTTCTGTTTCCTCCTGATTGTTTTGTTAGGTTCTATGTTTCCAGGAATTAATCCATTTCTTCTAGGTTGTCTAGTTTGTTGATGTATTTTTCACAATATTCTCTTACAGTCGTTTGTGTTTCTGTGGTGTTGGTTGTTATTTCTCCTCTTCTGTTTCTGATTTTGTTTATGAGAGTACTCTTTTTTTTTTTTTTTAAATGAGTGACCAGAGATTTAATCAATTTTGTTAGCTTTTCAAAGAACCAGCCCCTGGTTTCATTGATATGTTGTTTTTTAGTTTCTATATCACTTATTCCCTTATCTTTATTATTTCCTTCTTTCTGCTGGTTTTAGATTTTATTTGTTCTTCCTTTTCTAACTTCTTGAGGCATAAGGTTAGGTTACTGAGATTTTTCTTGTTTCTTGAGGTAAGCCTGTATTGCTGTAAACTTCCCTCTTAGAACCACTTTTGCTGCCTCCCAAAGATTTTGGACTATTGTGTTTTCATTTTCAATTGTCTCTATGTTTTTTTTTTATTATTATTTCTTTGATTTCTTGGTTAACCTGTTCATTGTTTAGTAGCATGTTATTTAACCTCTAGGTATTTGTGATCTTTCCAGAGGTTTTCTTGTGATTGATTTCTAGTTTTATTGTCTTGTGGTCAGAAAAGACACATTGATCTTTTTTAATTTGTTGAGATTTGTTTTGTGGCTTATATGTGATCTATTCTGGAGAGTGCTCTGTGTGCATTTAAAAAGAATGTATATTCTGTTTCAGGATAAAATGTTCTGAATATATCTATGAAATCCATTTGGTCTGGTATGTCATAGAATCACATTTTTTAATAAAAGGAAAAATAAGCACTGCTCAACTAAAAATTAATCTTCAACTTAATCTAAACAATTATTTTCATAGTACTTTTATAAAAAATTTGAGAAACCCTGCCCTTTGGCTGCAATTCTTTTCTTTTTTAATTTTTTTTTTTCAACGTTTATTTATTTTTGGGGACAGAGAGAGACAGAGCATGAACGGGGGAGGGGCAGAGAGAGAGGGAGACACAGAATCGGAAACAGGCTCCAGGCTCTGAGCCATCAGCCCAGAGCCTGACGCGGGGCTCGAACTCACGGACCGCGAGATCGTGACCTGGCTGAAGTCGGACGCTTAACCGACTGCGCCACACAGGCGCCCCTTTAATTTTTTTTTTTAACATTTATTTATTTTTGAGACAGAGAGAGACAGAGCATGAACAGGGGAGGGGCAGAGAGAGAGGGAGACACAGAATCTGAAACAGGCTTCAGGCTCTGAGCTGTCAGCACAGAGCCCGACGCGGGGCTCGAACTCACGGACCGTGAGATCATGACCTGAGCCAAAGTCGGACGCTTAACCGACCGAGCCACCCAGGCGCCCCTTGGCTGCAATTCTTAATCCCCTTCTGAATTTCTGAAGTGCTAAATGAGACCAGTTTATAAATTTTTTATAAATTTTAAAAATACTACTTAAAACAAATCAGAAATCTAATACAATGTCTTCAAAATTTAAAATTGATGAGCTAATTGATTTGATATTTTTAGTTAACTATTTTTTTTCTATTTTATAATTACTGAAGAGATCTTAATATTTCTCTACGTTTTATTAAAAACACATATTCTCATGTTGGTAATCTGCCAGGGTAGGCAGTATTTTTGCATTATATTTTAAATGTGCTAAGCTGGAGATGAATCATGGCCTCGGTTTTTGCTAGATCCTCAAATTGCAATTACGTGCATCTTTTCTTCCTTTCTTTTAAAAGATTGACAGAAGATACGATAGAACTAATAAAAAGTATTTTAGTGAATAGAGGTAGAATTGAATACTACCATTAAATAAAACTATAGGACTAAAATGTATTCTTATTTTTCATATGCTTTTATTAAAATAAATTACTAATAAAATTAATCATGTATAGTATAGTAAATAGTTTCCAACAGCAGTTTATTCACTAGATGTTTTTAAGTTTTAGAGAAATCCTTGTTAGACCTCAGAAATAAGAATATTCTTTTTCTAAAATTTCCACACATACAGTTTTTTTGTTAAGTATAAGATGCTTAAACTTGTCATTTGGGACAGTGTTAGGAGAATATATATTTTCTCCCACCTCAAGCTATTTTACTATATTTTCCTTATTTTCTTTTTTTTTTTTTGAGTTCATTTATTCTGAAAGAGAGAGGAGGACACATGTGAGCAGGGGAGGGGCAGAGAGAGAGAGGGAGAGATAGAATCCCAAGCAGGCTCCACACACTGCCAGTGCAGAGCCTGACACAGGACTCTATCCCACGAACCGTGAGATGATGACCTGACCGAAAATCGAGAGTCAGACACCCAACCTATTGAGCCACCCAGGTACCCATATATTTTCCAAAAGATGTTTTCAACTTTTTAGAGAAGGAATTCATGTATAATGGTGTGGATTTTTAAGTATACTTTTGTGTACAAATACGGAGACACCGGACATGGAAAACAAAAAGGGAACAAAACACACTCATTAGCAAGGATCTGTGAACATTAATTATAATGTTTGATAATACCAGAGTAGCACTTGGCTTTTTGAACTTAGTTTTAAATACTGTCATAGACAAGTACTAGCCAAGAGTCAGAACTATAATTGTCTTTCCCCTTTTTTTCTCCAGATTTCTGGGGGGAAAAAAGATGTCCTGTGTTACTATCAATTCATTTATATAGCTGAAAAATCCTGATAACTATTGTCTATTTTCACTTAGCATGGACATTTATCAGGAAGCTACATGACATCAAAGAAGAGTCAACATAACAAAAAATTTAGAAGTAAAGAATATGATGAGTACAGTACCTACAGTGATGACAACTTTGGTACCTACAGTCAGGAAACAGAGGAAGATTTTGCCAGTCAGCTGAAACAATACAGACAAGCTAAAGAAACCTCAACGACTGCTTTAGGATCATTTTCTAAAGAACCAGGGAAAAAACAAAGAATGAAAGTTCAGCAAGGTAAGTGTGAAATTGTCGGGCTGTGTTTTAATATGGGAACCTTATTACAGCAGGTAGCAATGGAGTAAAAACTTAAATTTCTTAGTCCCTTCTCAAGATCGGCTTATTCCTGTGGTTCCCGAATTCTTTTTTCTTTAATTTTAGATTTTGAGGACAAACATCTACAAATATTTTAATCTGCATAGTATTTTAATATTTGAGTTAGAAAGATACCCTAATATTTTAAAAGTATATAAAAATGTAAAACAATTTTCCCATTACTTTTTTTCCCTTTCCTTGTATAATACCAGTTTACTGAAAAAATAGCCTACCTTTTTCAGTTGTTTCTGTTACTCTATGCATTGCTTTATATTTTAGACCTGTAAGGAGAGAATTCTAAGAAGCTATTCTTCTTTTAGACTTTATTTATTTATTTATTTTTTAACATTTATTTATTTTTGAGGCAGAGAGAGACAGAGCATGAATGGGGGAGGGTCAGAGAGAGGGAGACACAGAATCCGAAACGGGCTCCAGGCTCTGAGCTGTCAGCACAAAGCCCGACGCGGGGCTCGAACTCACGGACCGCGAGATCGTGACCTGAGCTGAAGTCAGCCGCTTAACCGACTGCGCCATCCAGGCGCCCCTTATTAGACTTTAAAAGATGGTGATCATCTTTGCTGTGCAAATGTACTAATACTTAGGATTATGGATATTCTTCAAGATTGGAAATAAGAACATAAACTAAAGAAATTTCTGGAGTGATCATCAATTCATCTGCTGTATTGAGGCACATGGTGCCTGGAGAGAGCATGGCAAGTTGCCATAGAAACTGTGGGTCACATAAGGGTCAGATCAACCTTAAGAACTGTCCACTCAATATCTGCTTCATGAAAACTGGAGTAAGATGAGGCTGAAGTCAAGCAGTGAGCACCCAAACCCTATGTTACTATACTTTAATTATTGTTGAAAAAAGGAATGAGTTAAGAGTAAATGTGGTAATTTTTATGACTTTATTTTTTCTTGATTTCCTAGCAAAATTCCTTTGAAAAATATGTATCCAGGCTTTGCTGACCTAAAAAGGAAAAGAATTTGCCTGTGCATATGCTATTGTAATTAGTAAGTTTGTTCCTGAAGTCTAGACATAGTGGTGTCAGGAATCATTCCACTTGGGGAATAAGGGAACATAGAGAGGTTTCGCTCATCCATTCCCACCTGGGGTTTTCCCTTTCAAGTTCTTCCTGTTTGCTCTGTTAAAGAATTGAGTATTCTTTTATTTTTGACATTCATTTCCTCCCCCTGAAATATGAAAGTAATACATGGCCAAATGCAGAAAACCTTTTCTGTGTGTGGAAACAATAACCCAACAAAGATCAAAGATAAAACAAAAGCAATTTGAATCCCTACATCCAAAAACAGTGACTATTAGTATATTTGGTGTACATTCTTCCAGAATCTTTCTGACAGTTATTTTTAACAAAAAATTATGCATGCTGTTTAACTTGTTTTTTCCCTTAACTATGAAGTATATCTCATTCTTCCGCTAACAAGTAGCTTTTAATGTCTGCATTCTATTCAATTAAATAGATATACGATAACTTGTTTAACAGAGTCTTAGGTTTGTGTAACAGTAACCACTTGAGATTTAAGTGCTACTTAACATTTAAGTTGCACCCAGGTTTTTTTTTTTTTTTAATTCTGTGATTAACCATGCATATTTATACATGTCTCAGAGAACATCTTCACAAATACTTTTTAAGAATAAATTCTGAAATGCAGAATTGAGTCAAAAGATATAGCCACGCATTTGAAGAATTTTAATCCACATACCAAGGTTGATTTACAAAAAGTTGATAGACCAATTTTTTAACAGCATGCCAGTGTGTGAAAATGCCAATTTCTCCAAATCCCTACCAACCCTATTCTTTGAAAAGGTGAAAATTGATGTTATTTAAAATTTTTAATTTCTTTGACTCTTTTTGGTAAAAACATTTTTTCATATATTTATTTGCTGTTTTGTAGGTTTAAGATCACGTAATACGTAAGAAAATATATTAGTTCTTTGGGACTTTGGTAAAATGAGAAATACTCTGTATTCTATCCTAATATTTAATTTTGGTAATTTTAGATACTTTTAATACCAAGTTTTTAAAAAGTAAGACAAGTATAAATTTTACTTGGAAATATATGTGATATCTATTCAAAATTATCACTAGAAACTCAATTTGGTCAAGTTAATCGCTAATATCTATAATGTCTTCCTTAGGGATGAATATAATGTTTAATTCTCTGAAAAACTGTTTTCTTATTCTAAGGAAAATTAAAAAGAACAAAACTAGATTTAACTTCTCTAGTCATGTGTATTCTTGTGCCTTGCTTTCTTATTATCATTAACATCCCTTAAAAAGAAAAAAATGAAAAGCAATACCCAGAAAGTAAAATGGAAAAACTTAATTAATATTTTTCATTGAATCTAGAGAGAAAGAAAAAGAATGCACTGTATATTATATACTATTTAAAATATGCTGTTCCTTATAAGCTAATAGATTGACAGTTGCGTTGTTTTTCTGTAATATTTGAAGTACATTTTAACTCTTTTAGGTATTGAACAGAGGGTTAAAAGTTTTAATGTTGGTCGTGGACGTGGTTTGCCGAAGAAAATCAAACGCAAAGACCGTGGGGGAAGAACCAATAAAGGGCCTAATATTTTTTCAGGAATGGATGACTTTCAAGAGGTACTAGTTTTAATCTATTTGGCTGCAGAGAAATCACTGTGATTGTAATGCTACTTTCCTAGTAAATGAAAATTCTCTGGCTAAGATCAAATGAGTATAAACAGATTCTTAAAAAAATAATTAAAGAATTGTTTTAATAGTCATGATACAAGTATAGAGATGCAAATTTAGGTCACCTTGAAATAAAATGGATGTGTTTGAAAGCACCTTAAAATAAAATTGGTATGTCAGAAAACAAAAATGTATGGTCGATTAGTTCTCTGCTGTATTTTCCTTTCCTAGGAGTCATTTTCCCCAGATGCAAATGGAACTAAAATGCTAATAGCTTAATATGTAGCAGGGCTGATAAGAAGGGAGACACTGTAGTGATAAATTAACTTAGTAAAACTGAAAGCATTGAAAGAGAGGAAAAAGAGATACAAATGGTTGGAAAGATGAATTTGTGTACCTTGTGTTTGGTAGATATTGAATAAATATGTGTTGAATTGAACTCTGAACATGTACATTTTCAGCCTTTTGGCAACTCTGGATTAAAGTGGCCCAATTTCTGTATTCTGTCACTGTTCCAGTAAGATTGATTGAATTATACAGAGCAAGGGTAGATTATCAAAAGCTGCAACCTTGAGTGGGAACAAAGTGATAGCAATGTATTGTAATTTGAAAATGCTTGGTTTTCTGATGTCTGGGTTTAAAGATAATGGGCACAGATTTCTTAATATGTATTCGTTAGTACACTATTAAGGGAGATGTTAATAAGTATGAGCTAAAAAAAAAAGAAGTTCAGGCCCAGGTAAATTAGTGAAACCCAACACATACCACTCTACCACTAATGTTCTCAGTTAACATTAATGTATTAAAGGCTCCTTGGGGCACCTGGGTGGCTCAGTCGGTTGAGCGTCCGACTTCGGCTCAGGTCATGATCTCATGGTCCATGAGTTCTAACCCCGCGTCAGGCTCTGTGCTGACAGCTCAGAGCCTGGAGCCTGCTTTGGATTCTGTGTCTCCCTCTCTCTCTGCCCCTCCCCCATTCATGCTCTGTCTCTCTGTCTCAAAAATAAATAAATGTTAAAAAAATTTTTTTTAATGTATTAAAGGCTCCTTGCAAGTTAGATATAAAAAATCCTGTTTTACTTTGTTCAATCCACTGTTTTCAAATTTTACTTAACCCTGAACTCACTCCTTCACCCCACCCACATTTGTTAACATTCATTGAACCACTCCCTGTTGCATGGAATAGCAGCTTTGGAAACAAGCTTGGAATTTCTGAGTAATTATAACCTGTCTATCTCCATCTTCCTAGACTCCCCTAGAATGTGCTGCTTTCCCTAGACTAAATTAATGTGAATACTTTCTAAAGTAAGTTTTCTCCTATAACCAATACCTACACGCTATACCTGGAAAAAAAAATTAGCTTCCAAGAAAGTGTGGCTTTGAACAAGTTACTACCTGTCTCTGAGTTTCAATTTGCTTAATCTGTAAAATGAAAGTATGGAATTAAATTAACTCTAAGGAGCCCTTCAAGCACTGACATATTAACTTCTTTTATGTTTTTTGTTTTTCAGTGTTTGTTTATTTTTGAGAGAGAGACAAGAGCGTGAGCGGGGAGGGGCAGAGAGAGGGGAGACACAGAATATGAAGTAGGCCCCAGGCTCTGCCCGAGCTGTGAGCACGGGGCCTGACCCAGGGCTTGAACTCACAAACCTTGAGATGACCTGAGCCATTGTTAGACGCTTAACTGACTGAGCCACCCAGGCACCCCAAGCACTGACATTTTGGTGTTTACTGATCTGGACTGCAACTAAAAGATGCTTTATCATGGTATAGAAATCAGAATAAATTCTTTCTTTTACATTCATCAGATTTAGAATATTTTTCCTTTTGTTTATTAAGGTTAAAATGTTATCAACTGTTTCAGTTTATTGGCTGTCAAGAGAGATTTCTTCTTATTCCAGAAACAGCCAGGAGAGTGCCAGAGCCCAAGCATGTAGCTTATGTTTGGGAGTAGTCTAGGGGAGACCTATTCAGGATAGAGTGAACATGGTAAAGTGGCCAATATAGATCCATCCTTTCCAAGGAGTGTAAGATCTTCCTAAAGCCAGATAAACTCACAGATACTTGTATGTTCACACAGTCTTGAAAACTCAAGGGTAGTCACAGAACAAGCAAATTTTTGATGGATTTGAAAGACTTATTTATTCTGTTAGCCATAAATCATCTAAATTTTTTTGTCTTTATAACAGCTGTTAAATTTTCTGTAAACATATATTATTTTACTGATAGATCCTTTCATTTCCTCTTCTTTATGTATTTAAAAAATATTTTATGCATGTTTTCCTTATACCAGTGTAATACATCTTCTAGAGTAAATTTTAAAATAACCAAGTAGATAGTTTAGTTTTCTCTCTCTCCCTCCATTTTTCCTTTCTCTTCCTCTTTTCTTGAATTGTGTTTTCTTAGAGGTAATGTGATACAGTGCAGAGAGTTCTATCTAACCTGCCTGCTCACTCACCATATGACCCTTGGCAAGTCACTAATTTCTCTAATCTTCAGTTTCTATACTTGTCTAGTGAGGGTGCCGAACTAGATGACTGATTCTTCCAGCTCTTACATTACAAGTGATCTTTAAGGGTAGAGGACATTCATGTTGCTTCTGTAGATTCAGACGTAAAAGATCAGATCTTCTAGGCACTTTATTTTGTCCTAAAATTTTATTGTTAAAGTTAGATTTTCTGGAATATCATGATTATAATTAGATTTCTCACAGTTATGGATACTGAGATACTTTCTACTTTTTTACCAAACTAAACAAAACGGAAAAAACCACTATCCTCTATTACAACAATGAGGCATATCATTAGAAAGTAACATAGAATGAGTTATTAATGAAATATAGGTGCAACTTGGTGTGTTTTTCAGGGTGTTTGGGTGGTTTTTTTTTTTTGTGATTACCTAATTTTTTACTTTTTAATTTCAGAGTTATATTCTTCAAGCTGGCCCATTGATTTTGTGTAATGCATTCTCCTTGGCTTCCTATTTTATTATAGCCACCATTCTTTGTAGAGAAGGCATATATGAGCTGGTCATTTATATCTACTTGTTCTAAGTGAACCTAGAAATAGAAAATGTTTGTGAGTCAAATCTACATAAATTTAAGACAGTTTAAATGGTTCTATCATAGTATATTATAAGCAATTTCATTGCGTTTCCCTGGGGCAATTTGATTATGCTTATATTTTTTAAAAGAACCTATAGGATTCTCTGTTTTCTTGGTATTTTTGTACTTTTTTCCCCCCAAGAATTCCTACAGTAAAGCATATTTCAAATGCAAGTGCTGAGGATCAGATTTCAGTCTAGCCATCTCTTGCCTCAAGTGTTTGCTGGAAATTTCCTATTTCCAGTAGGTTGTGTTTTGTTCTCCATCTCCAGCAAACTGAGGGAAAGGGAAACAAATCAAATTATAAGAGCAAGTAGCTATTGAGCTCCTACTGTATGCCAAGCATGGTGCATACCGGGTGTTTGAAAAATAGTGTTGTTTTATAGAGCTCATGAATCTTAAGTCCTTAGCATGGCTAAGCATCATACTCTTGTTAACAAATCAATCTTCTTGTACTCCTAGCGAAAGTTGAATAGGGAAAAAAAAAAAGTTGAATAGGGGTTAAAGGAGAACTAAGGAAACATGTAGGGCTGTGAGATTTTCTACAATACATTTCTTTCTGTTTTGTTTTGTTTTTTAATTTAAAAGCTAAAGGAAATATATCCTTCCTCTTTTTCTTAAAGGAAGTACAAAAATAATTCAAAAAATTTCTAATTTTTTTAGGAGTACACCTAGAGACATATACTCTTAAATGTGGGGGTATATTCTTTTAGTCTTTTTTCTTTTTTATTCTTCAGTCTTTTTTTATTATAAAATTGGGATCAATTTTTCACTTAGTAAAGTATTATGTGCATTTTCTTTCTTTCTTTTTTTAAATGTCTATCAATTTTGAGAGAGAGAGAGCGAGAGTGCACAAGGGGCAGAGAAAGAGGGAGAGAAAGAGGGAGAGAGAGAATCCCAAGCAGGCTCCATGCTGCCAGTGCAGAGAGAATGCAGGGCTCTATCCCATGTACAGCAATACCATGATGCAAGCTGACATTAAGAGTGGGACGCTTAACCAACTGAGCCACCCAGACACCCCTATGAACATTTCTTATGTCCCCAAATTGTCTCTCCATCTCATCAGTGTTTTAAAATTTTTTTAATGTTTTTATTTATTTTTTGAGACAGAGAGATACAGAGCATGAGCAGGGGAGGGGCAGAGAGAGAGGGAGACACAGAATCTGAAGCAGGCTCCAGGCTCTGAGCTGTCAGCACAGAACCTGACGTGAGGCTCGAACTCACAGACTGTGAGACCATGACCTGAGCTGATGTCGGACACTTAACCAACTGAGCCACACAGGCGCCCCTCCATCTCATCAGTTTTTAATGATTACATAGTAGTCTACCAGTGATAGGTATTTAACTGGTCTTCTTATCTGGGATGTGTAGGGTATTTCTAGATTTTTGTTTGTTTGTTGTTTTGTCATGTAAGTAATTCTGCAGTAGTTATTTTTGTGAATAAATATATGTGTGCCTCCCTGATGATTCCCTCAGAATACTCCTTGAAAGTACAAATTCTGTGTCTAACAATATGGATATTATAAGTCTTTTATAACATAGCTATCAAGAATAATATGAGAGTGCACACTTTATCATACCTTTGCCAACACTGAGTATTATTGTTAATTTTCAAGCTTTTTATCTTTAAAAAGTAGTTGTACATCCTCATTAAAATTTTTTTTTTTCAACGTTTATTTATCTTTGGGACAGAGAGAGACAGAGCATGAACGGGGGAGGGGCAGAGAGAGAGGGAGACACAGAATCAGAAACAGGCTCCAGGCTCTGAGCCATCAGCCCAGAGCCTGATGCGGGGCTCGAACTCACGGACCGCGAGATCGTGACCTGGCTGAAGTCGGACGCTTAACCGACTGCGCCACCCAGGCGCCCCTGTACATCCTCATTAAAATAGAAATAGGGTTATTTGAACCACTAGTAGCAATAAGCAGTGTATTAGAAACATAACTCCAAATAAATGATAGCATCTGAATGTCCAGTCTTGGCCACTTTAGGTTGTAATTATACTGCTTTCTCAATCCATTTGACTATCCATTTTAATACCTTTAATATTTCGTATGTTGTATTCAAATGAATTGTTTTTTTCTCACAGTATAATAAACCAGCGAAGAAATGGAAGGTTATGACTCAGGAATTCATTAATCAGCACACAGTGGAACACAAAGGAAAACAAATCTGTAAATACTTTCTGGAAGGGAGATGTATTAAGGTAAATTTATAGTGATATCTCATGAGTCATCTTAACTTCCAAAATAATCTTTAAAATTTAGTCTTTTGGGGGTGGTTAGGTTTTTCATTTCTCATATAGTTGTAATAAAGCTATTTCTTTGAAATGTATCTTGCATGGAAATACTGTACCACAGAGCTCATTTAATTATATTCTGGGACAGTAATATACTTTGTTAAATCAGGTTTTATTTAACAAACACATAATGCTGACTATGTGGCAAGTACTGTTCAAAGTGGATCACTAATATTAAACGTTTTAATCTTTACAGCAAACCTATGAAGTAGTTACTGTTAATTCTCCCCACTTTATTTTTTTATTTTTTTTAATGTTTATTTCTTTTGAGAGAGAGAGAGAGTAGGGGAGGGGCAGAGAGAGAGAGGGAGACAGGGAATCCCAAGCAGGTTCTGTGCTGTCAGCGCAGAGCCTGAAGCAGGTTCAGTCTCACAAACCATGAGATCATGGCCTGAGCTGGAGCCGAGAGTCTTAACTGACTGAGCCACCCAGGCACCTCATATTTTCCCCACTTTAAACGTGGCCAAACCAGGAGATTAATTAAGTGACCACAGTAGCTCAGCTAGAAATGGTGAGTGCTGGTAGAGCCAGGCAGTAGCCTCTGAGGCCACGCTCACTGTGCTGCCTCTGTACATGGCACATCCACTGTCTTGGGCAAGAATTCCAAGGGATTGTTTGAATTATTATTAGCTCTTTATTTAAAGACTGAAGATGTGTCCATAGTTCTACCATGAAATACCATAGAGAAAATTCAATGTTTCTCTTTTTCTCTCTTTTTTTTTTTTTTTTGTTTTTCTTTTTTGTGACAGGGAGATCAATGTAAATTTGATCATGATGCAGAGTTGGAGAAGAGAAAAGAGATCTGCAAATTTTATTTACAAGGATATTGTACCAAAGGAGAGAACTGCATTTATATGCATAATATCCTTTATTAAAAATATGTTAACCAAAATATTGAGGTTGTAAAACATTACTGAGGTTTTTATTTTATTTTATTTATTTATTTATTTATTTATTTATTTATTTATTTATTTATTAACATTACTGAGGTTTTTAAAAATCCTAGGTAGAACCTCTACAGGCTACTTTGGTTGTAAATTTAAAATAGCACATTACATAAACCAAGTCTCGGTAGCCTTTGTGCTTCGAAAGGGCAAACTGAGGTATTCTTTAGGAAAATAAAATAACTTCCCTTTGGAAAAGAAGATCTGTGAACTAAAGGTACTTTATATTTAATATACTCAGCTTATAAGTATTTCAAGCAACTGTACTTCGTAAAGGAGTAGTTGGCAAACTGTTTATTCTATGACTTAATTATTTTACTTATGAATATAAGTATTAAATTATTATTGTTGAACATTATAAAACCGAAGTCTCATCAAATCTTATCACACAGTGACAAACACAGTACATTCTTCCCTATTTCTCTTTGGATATCTATACATTTAAATTGTAACTCCTGTCCCCACTCAAATTGGTATTTCATTATACATAATTCTTCTTTAAAAAAAAATTTATATATATCTATATCTTTGTGTCTATCTATATCTAAATCTCATGAATCTTTCCATGTTAACTGCCCCCCATTATGTTGCTGGTTATTCATTACCATTTATAACTAATGGAGCCTTTCCTCCCTGATTTGAAATTCCATCTTCATTGTAGATGAAGTGTTTACATGTATGTTTTTGGTTTTGTTCTGGACTTTCTGTTGGGCTCCATGGATCTGTTTGCCCTAATGTCTGTGTTGCTTTGCTGTGATTATTTCTGTCTTGCCAGCAAACTGATATTTCACAGATCCTCACATTTATTTCTTCCACCTAAAATTTAAAATAGTCTTGGGGCGCCTGGGTGGCGCAGTCGGTTAAGCGTCCGACTTCAGCCAGGTCACGATCTCGCGGTCCGTGAGTTCGAGCCCCGCGTCAGGCTCTGGGCTGATGGCTCAGAGCCTGGAGCCTGTTTCCGATTCTGTGTCTCCCTCTCTCTCTGCCCCTCCCCCATTCATGCTCTGTCTCTCTCTGTCCCAAAAATAAATAAACGTTGAAAAAAAAATTAAAAAAAATAATAATAAAATAGTCTTGTGTAGGTCAAAAAATAATATTAACAAATTAAGTAAAAAATCCCTTTTTATCATTGAGCTAAATATAAAAAATGAAACCATACAAATCAAATGATTTTTATGAATGGATTCCTTCATAATCCAGAAGAGTAGAAAACTTTCCCAAGTCTGACTTAAAATCCAGAAGCAATAAAAGATTGAAAATTTGCACAAAAATTTTTAAACTTGCATGACAAAAATATGACCTATGTAGCCAAAGATAAATAATAAAATGAGAAAAATTATTTGCAACTTACATCACTTACAGAGATAACAGCCTTAATACATGAGTTTCTAAAAATTGAAAAGAAAAATGAGCAAGACATACAGATAATTCATAGAGAAATGCAGATGTTCCCAAAATGTTATAAAAAGACGCTCCATCCTGTTCATAATATAATGTATGTCGAGATACCATTTGTAGCTTCCAGATTTGCAAAAATTAAAAGTGAGAGCAAGGTTTGTTAGCAAGGCTGTGAAAAAACAGATGACATTCCAACTTTGTGGTAAGAATGCAAAATTGTTCACGCCTATAGATGGGAGCTTGGCAGGCTCTGACAAAATTACATGTGAATTCACCCTTTTCTAATTGGTCTGGGCAGTGATTACTGATGGCTGCTAAACTCATTAGGTGAAATGTTGGTGAGCAACTTTATAATTGGTAGATTGGGCTGACAGCACTGGGGCTGACTGCTTGGTCTTAACCTCACTAAAAAAAGCCAACTATACGTTAAATGCCTCCTAATACGATGCAGTACGGAGTGTTTAAACACCATCTATTGACAAATAGTAAAATTAACAAATGATGCAAAAATCAAGGAGGACTTCTAGAGATCAATAAAGGAAATTTGAGAGGTCTATTAACTGGATGCAATTTATGGATCATGTTTGGATCCTGATGTGAATAAAGCAGTTATAAAAAGACATTTTTTGGAAACAGTCTGGAAAATTTGTGTATTGACAGTATCAGATGAAATTAATGCGTTAATTTTTTTAGATTGATGGTAAGGTTGTGATTGCTAAGAAAAATATTCCTTATCCATTTGAAATAAATTTGGAAACGATTTTCTGATGTAATGTATTTGGAATGTGCTGTGTTTCATATACTCCAGTGTTTGTGGGGAGAGTCGAGAAGAGAGTATAGGAGTGATAAAGATCTCACAGAATTCCAAATGATGAAAATTGTTGAACCTACATGGCCAGCAGGAGGGAGCTCATTTTCTCTCTACTTTGGTACATGTTTGATAATTTTCAAGTTGACTTTTTTTAATCCTAAGTAATCTCACTCTTCATGGATAACCATGCTAACAATATGGTGTGAAGCCTTTAAGATTTTTTTTCCATGCTGAGGTATGTATGTATGACTGGATGTATATATGTATATATTTTTACACATAATTTTTTACAAAAATGTTATCCAGCTCTGGTTGTTAAAGTTGTATTTTTTTTAATTTAATATTTATACCTTTAGTTGATATGGATTATTTTTTAATGTGTGATGTGCAGTAAGGACCTTATTTTTTTTCCAGATGGTTACACTTATTGTCTCATCTTCACTGATTTAAAATGGCATCTTGACCAGATCTACCTCTATACTACTATCACACATTGTGCTGTTTGATTTTTCCCCTCTATAATAGTATATTTGATATGTAGTAGGACAAATAATCCTCCTTTCTCTATCAAAATGTTATAATAAATTTGACTTACTCAAGAAAAGGAAATCTTTTTAAGATTTGGCATATTTCTTTAGAAACCAAACACCTTATTGAAATAAAAGCTTTCAGCCTATTCTTAGATTTTCCCCATAGGGTTATGTCATCTGTAAATAATAATAATTACTTCTTTTATCACATTTAAGCTTCTTAATTTTCATTATATTGGCTACACTTCCAGCATGATGTTCAACAGTAGTGATTGTGACAGACATAATACATGTTTTAATTATAGTGCTTTTTTGCTTTGGCTTGTGGCTGTAGGTTTTTATTTGTTTGTTTTTGTTTTTAAGATTTTATTTTTAAGTGAATTCTAATACCTAATGTGGTGCTCAACAATAGAACCCTGAGATTGATGTACCCATACTCCATCGACTGAGTCAGCCAGGCACCCCTTGTGACTATAGTTCTAAGATACATTTTTTTATATTTATTTATTTTTGAGAGAAAGAGAGAGACAGAGAGCAGGGGAGGGGCAGAGAGAGGAAGGCACAGAATCCAAAGCAGGCTCCAGGCTCTGAGCTGTCAGCACAGAGCCTGATGCAGGCTCAAACTCACAGACTGTGAGATCATGACTTGAGCCGAAGTCGGACACTTAACCAACTGAGGTGTCCCTAAGATTTTTTAAATCAAGTTAAGTAACTGTGTTCTTATTTTACTAAGAGGTTTTTATTTTTATTTTAAGTCAAAAAAAGATTTTGAATTTTAGCAGTTGCCTTTTGTATCTGCTGAGATGATCATATGATTTCTCTCTCTTGATCTTGTCAATGTAATGATTATAATAATAAATATGCTAAAACCACTCAGGAATTCTCTGAACATAAACACAAATGGTATATTTTTTTAATAAGCTTATGGATTTAATATTTTCTTTAGAAGTTTGAGGTTTGTCTCCAAAATCATGAGAATGATTTGCTTATAGTTTTCATGTTGGGATATTTGACTTTAACATGACATATCAAGTCCTTTTGTTTTCTTCATAGATATAAGCTCTTGCTACAAAATTTGTTTTATGTAATATTTTTATTATGGAAAATTACAGGACTTACATAACTAGAATACTATAGTATTTGCTATAACAATTGTAAGTATTTTTTCTTTAAAAAATTTCTAGTTTAATATAGTAAGAAAGATTTAAAATTTTTGAATGTTTGCTGCCTAATTAAAATACTTAATCTTAAAAAAAAATTAAGTAGTCTAATCTGACATGATTGTAGAAAATTTAGTATGATATGATTGACTCAGCACAGTTATGTTTTGTGGTTTAAAAATATTGGGGTTTGATTTTACTTGGTTTATTCCTTAATATTTTTATTTACATGAATTTCCATGTAAGTTCTATCACAGTGGAGCGAAATGTTACCAAGGAGACAATTGTAAATTTTCCCATGATGATCTGACTAAAGAAACAAAGAAACTTTTGGACAAAGTAAGTACTGTCTTTTGCACTTCAGTTATTTGTTAGGTCTCACCACAAATTCATTTGACTTGAATCATGTTTTACAAATTACATTTCATAAAACCCTCCTGAGAAATCAAGGGTTTGCTATTTTAGGTTTTAATCCATTAATGTAGTGTGTTAAAGGGGCACCTGGGTGGCTCATTCAGTTAAGTGTCCGACTTTGGCTCAGGTCATGATCTCACTGTCTGTGGTTTCAAGCCCTGCATCGGGCCCTGTGCTGACAACTCAGAGCCTGGAGCCTGCTTCGGATTCTGTGTCTCCCTCTCTCTCTGCCCTCTTCTGCTCATGCTCTGTCTGTGTCTCTGTCTCTCTCAAAAGTAAATATTAAAAAAAATTTTTTTAATGTAGTGTGTTAGAAAAGCAGAAATATTGGGCTAGGAATTAAGAATCTTTTCTTACTCTTGTTCTGCCATTAAAAAGCTAATGTACTTTGAGAAATATCCTTTACCATTTTGAATCTCATTATCAAAAATGAGTTTTCTCTCTCTGATCCATTTTAACTTTAAAATGATAATTTTCTAATATCAAAACTAGTTTATTGAAGTGTTCACAGTTTTTAAATGTAAGGAAGAGGGGTGCCTGGGTGGCTCAGTCAGTTGAGCATCCACCTTTGGCTGGGGTCATGACCTCACGGTTTGTGAGTTCAATCCCCATGTTGGCTCTCTTGCTGTCAGCATAGAGCCTGTTTTGGATCCTCTGTCCTTCTCTCTCTGCCCCTCCCTCATTTGCACTCGTCCCTGTCTTTCTTTCTCTCTCTCTGACTCTCTTTCAAAAATAAACATTGAAAAAAATTTTAAATGTAAGGAAGAAAGCTTGTGTTGAAATAGTAATCTTTGCCAATTATTTTTAGGTGTTGAACACTGAAGAAGAAGCCACAAATGAAGATGAAAGAGAATTAGAAGAACTTAGAAAACGGGGCATAACTCCTCTTCCCAAACCACCTCCAGGAGTTGGGCTTCTGCCAACCCCACCAGAGCATTTTCCCTTTTCTGATCCTGAAGATGATTTTCAGACAGATCTCTCCGATGATTTCAAGAAAATCCCATCTCTTTTTGAAATAGTTGTGAAACCTACTGTGGATTTAGCACATAAGATTGGGAAGAAGTAAGTTAAAATTTTTTTTAGTGATACCATTTTTGCTCCTAAAAATTCTTATTAAGAAACTAACTTGTATTCCACGGTAATCATATAATTAAACTTAAGTAGAGATAGCAGATACCTGGCATTCACCCCAATTGCTACTTCCTACTTTCTCTTTGTCCCCACCCTCCACTGCATGCCATCCATGCTTTTCTCTATGGAATCCTTAACACAGCTTCAGAAACCTCTCCACACAGTAATCCATCCGGAAGGGCACTGCCAGGTGGATGAATTGATATTTCTCCCAATTTGTTAGGAGGCTGCATGAATACTGATAACACCTTCAGATAGTGGCATTAGCATGGCTTAAGAATATTTAGTTCTTTTAGAGAAATATTTCCTTGGGCTAGTAGAGGAAAATCTTTGGGGATAAGCTGGATCCAGATCTGCATTTTCTAACACCACCATTCCAGCCTTGCTACCCACACCGCAGGGTCTATGCATCTGGGCTTTAAGTCCTATTGTTGATTGTTCTTTTAACCCTGAACACTCAGGGATCCCTAACAGTGAGATGTCAGCAAATGAGGAACAAGAACTCTATAAGAAACATCATAGTTAATGTGAACCATTAAAATTATTTCTATTAAGGTCAAGAAGAAGACAGGTATGTGCACTGTTGGCTAATACTGTAGATCAGATCCTTGTCAATGCAAAAAGAGAAAGATATAATAGATACAAAGATATAAAATGGCCTGGAGAGACAGGCCATTATTTGGGCAGTTTTCCTCAGTAATCCTGAAGGAACCAACTGCCAAAACTATTAGAAATAGTAGTTAAATTAGTAAGATATCCAGAAAGAAGAACAATAGTCAAAACCTAAAGGTCTTTGTATATGCCACCAGTAATCAATCAGAAATTGAAAAGTTGTATGTTTATATAGTATAATTTTAATTTCATTATGTATTAAAAAAGATCTGTGTATGCCTAGACTAGGAGAGAACTAATAAAGAAAAATTTACCTTTGGGTGGTGGGATTAGAGGTGATTCTTACTTATTTTTGTACTTTTCTGTATTTTTCAAAATATCTCTGAGTAAGTTTTAGAACAGGTGATAGTGAGTGGCAGTTAAGACTGAGCTGAAAATGAAAGCAAGATGCATGTATTGGTGTTTTCACTTGGAGATAATATGGAATAAACTGCTTCTTAAAAACACGTTCTGATATAGAAAAGCACATGCAACCAATACTTATTTAAAAATGTAACATTCTTACTTGCCTCTTTCTTTGAGCTAAGAAATATTCCTTCTGTCTACAGGCCACCAGCATTTTATAATAGTGCCTCACCACCAGGACCACAATTTCAGGAAGGCAGTCCACATCCTCAACATATCTATAGTTCTGGATCAAGTCCAGGTCCTGGACCCAATATGTCTCAGGGACATAATAGTCCTGTGATGCACCCAGGCTCCCCCGGACATCATCCATGTGCAGCCGTGCCGCACAGCCCACCTTTGCCACCTGGTCCACCTGGAATTTTAGGTCCTCACAGTCAAGCTGGAGTACTTGTTCAACCAGATCCACCTTTGACACCACCAAGTATGAGTGGTGCTTACCATTGCCCAGGCTTTCCAGAACACATGATGAAAGTACCTAGAGAGAATCACTGTTCTCCAAGTTCGTCATACCTGCAAAGTACTGGTGAAATGCAGCTCAACACCAGTTATGAGTCCGTACAAAACCCAGCCGAGTTTTATGATAATTACTATTCACAGCATGTTGTACATAATTTCCAGCCACCCAATAACTCTGGTGGTAAGTTTTCCTTTTGAAATAACTCATTTTTAATTTAAAATCTTTGGAGTTATCTATCTTTCATTAAAAACATAAGAATGTATGTTTTAAATAAAGCTAAGTAAAATGTAATAAAATTGAAACCATAAACATGTTTTTTTTTTAAGTTTATTTTGAGAGAGAGAGAGCATGCATGAGAGCACAAATGAAGTTGGACAGAGAGAGAGGGAGAGAGAGAATCCCAAGCAGGCTCTGCCCTGTCAGCACAGAACCCCACACTGGGCTCGATCTCATGAACCACAAGATCATGGCCTGAGCTGAAATCAGGTTGGCCACTTAACCAACTGAGCTACCCAGGTGCCCCCAAAACCATAAAATATGTTTTAAATTTAACCAAACATTGGTTACACCAGAACTTTAGATAGTTTTAAAAAATATTTACAATCACATAATAATTTGGTAATCAAATGTAGTTAGTATTAGAGCTTCAATTTGTTATAACTCACTGTGGTGCCCTCTAGAGGAGTTCTGTGCTAAATTCACATCTGTGTCTTTCTGTGTTATGTGTATAGATGGCATGTGGCATGTTGAATTTGCCCAGCATCAGCCTCCGGTTGTTCAAGATTCCCCAAACCGGGGTGGTGGATCTGACGGCAGCAGCAACACGACGGGCCACGGCCCCCTGCCTGCACCAGGTCTCCTTCCTGCAGTGCAGAGAGCTCTTTTTGTGAGACTTACTCAGAAATACCAAGAAGAAGATGAACCAAGCAGCACCCAACCTCAGAGGGCACCAAGCAAGGAAGAAGGTGTGTCAGGTGCTGATAGCATCTTACTTTGGATTACTTGGTTCCTGAAACGGTCTTGAATAGGTTAAAACTTGGAAAAGGAGTTCCTCTAAACTATCTATTCTATTTCCAGTTTACCTCGTAGCTCCTATCTGCTTGGAATTGATTGTGGTTTCCAGGGCCATACATGCTTTAGTAATTAATTGCAAAGGGTTTGATCTGAAGCTATAGTATGAGGCCTGGCTGAGCAGACTTGCTAATAAGTCCTGTGTTTGGAAGAAAGAAATAGAACAGAAACAGGACATCTTCCAGTTCAGGAAGTTTGACTTCTAGCCCAAGTTTAAAATGACTCAGTTATTAGAGAAGTTTTTATGGGCACAGGCTGTGTATTTCAGGTTCTACTATATTATGAAGGAGTATTCTTTTTAATATAGAAGATTATGTGGAGGGGCGCCTGGGTGGCTCAGTCGGTTAAACGTCCGACTTCGGCTCAGGTCATGATCTCACAGTCCATGAGTTTGAGCCCCATGTCAGGCTCTGTGCTGACAGCTCAGAGCCTGGAGCCTGCTTCAGATTCTGTGTCTCTCTCTCTCTCTCTGCCCCTCCCCTGCTATGCTCTGTCTCTCTCTGTCTCAAAAAATAAATAAAAACATTATTTAAAAAAAATTTTTTTAAAAGATTATGTGGAGACACCAAGTTTACCCTAGTGGTTTTGATATTGATAAGTGTATAGCAATTAGTTAATTCAGTTAAGGAGAGAAAGCTTAAAGCATCAAATTTTTATGAATTACAAAATTGATGTGTTTGCCCACTCTATTTGTGTGTGTGTGTGTGTGTGTGTGTATGTGTGTGTGTGTGTGTGTGTGTGTGTGTGTATTTCCTTTTTCTTAACTGCACACCCACTGTGGGGCTCAAACACACGACTCAGACCAAGAGTCACACTCTCCACCAACTGAGCCAGCCTGGTGCCCATTTGCCCACTCTTAAATATAAAATTTATAAATAACTGTGTAGAACTAGATAACATTAGGTAGCTACAAGCTATTATATAAACATTGTTTGTTGCCTTTTCAAAGAAGGTAGCATTAACTTTTCATTTATTTAACATCATGGGGAAATGAGGGATTCCTAATAAGTTAATTTCCTGTACAATTTATGTTTGCTCCTTTAAGTGCTAAAACTTAATTTTAAGAAAAAACAATTTTCATTATTTTCTATAAAGTCTTACAAAGATTTGTATTTTCATAAATAAGAAAACTACAAATTTTCTAGATATAAAATTTTGTACTATAATATTATATAATTGGTGAGGTTTTATGAGAGTTTTTTCTCTGTGTCCAGAAAAAATCTTGAACAGCTAGGTTTTTTTGTGTTTGTGTTCATTTTTATAAATTTTAATGCCCTTATAAGTTTATCTGTCCTTTGATAAAAAGCTGATAACTGTCATTTCCTATCTAAAATCTCCTTTCCATTGGGCTATCTCTACTGGTTTGCTTTCCTTCTGTCATATACTCATTCTCATTCCAAAAAGGATTTAAGATTGCTTATAGATATGAAAGTCAAAATAAAATAGTATTTTCCTTATATGGATCAGATTTGGATCATCTTACCTATTTGGATCAAGTAACAAATTCTGTGAGGAGTGAAATTCCTATACAGAAGTATTTAAAATAATGGCAATAGGTAAAAGCTTTAGGCTTCCTGAGGTCACTGAGAAGAAGAAAAGAGATCTAGTGTGTAGAAGTAGCCTGTTGTTGTTGTTGTTGTTGTTGTTGTTGTTGTTGTTGTTGTTGTTGTTTTGAAAGCTAGCTCACTTTTTTTTTCTATTGAGAAGAGAGCGCAAGCAGGGGAGGGCCCAAGGGAGAGGGAAGGAGAGAATCTTAAGCAGGCTCCACCATCAGTTCAGGGCCCAACATGGGGCTCAGTCTCATGACCATGAGATCATGACCTGAGCCAAAATCCAGAGCAGGAAGCTTAACTGACTCAGCCACCCAGACGCCCCTAAAAGTAGTTTTCTTCAGACACTGAGATATGAGTAAAACTTTTATCAGTTGTGTTGGGACACCTGGCTGGCTGAGTCGGTGGAGCATGCGACTCTTGATCTTGGGGTTGTTAAGTTTGAGCCCCACATTGGGCAGGGGGATTACTTAAAAATAAAATCTTTAAAAAAAAAACTTTTTTCCATTGTGATATAATCTATACAATTTTTGAAATTTACTTTAAGACTTTTCTTATGTTTATTTATTTTGAAAGGGAAAGAGAGAGAGCAGGGGAGGGGTAGAGAGAGAGAGGAAGGAGAGAGAGAGAGAATTCCAAGCAGGTTCTGTGCTGTCAGTGCAGAGCCTGAGCGGGGCTCGAGTTCACCAACTGTGAGATCATGTCCTGAGCCGAAATCAAGAGTTGGTCACTCAACTGACTGAGCCACCCGCATGCCCCAGTCTGTACAATTTTAAACCACACTTTTCAGCCTAAATTTCAGTACTTGTTTTGCAAGCTCTGTTCAAACTAAATGTGTAACACTGAAGTTCCATGTAATAGAAACACATTAATGAAATGAAATGAGGTAAAATGAGAATATTTACAATATTCTATTCATCCAAGATATTCTAGTATGTATATGTATGTATGAGTGTGTGTGTATGAGTGTATGTGTGTAACCACTTCAGAGTTAATGTATGTTGTTTTAATGGAAAGGAAGGAGACTCCCCTTCTGCAGCATCAGTTTATAATCCCTTCTGTACTACTAGAGAGAATACCTCTGATAGTTAAGCTTAACAGTGTATCTAACACAGTAAGGTTAAATAGACTAGGAGTAAGGTCTGAAGTGTTCCCATAAAGTGTATAGATTTCAGGATGTTTGTTTTGTTACTTTTAATTTTAAATGTTTAAATAGCTAATATATTCACATATGTCAAGCATCTAAAAATATAATAAGCTATAAATGAAAAATCTCTACATCATCCCTCATTTGGTCAGTTCCCATTGCTTCCTTAACCAGTACTATTAGTGTTTTTGTTTTCTTTCCAGATTTTTAAAAAGTATTTCTCCCTTGTTATCTTGATAAATCCAGAGCTATGAAACCTGAGTATTACTAGAATTAAAGAGATCCAAAACATTTGGTGTTCTTTTCCAAGAGTATTTCTCTTCTTACCCAACTCTGTCATACCACACACACTTTGGCCAGTCGGAATGAAAGGTTCTGACTTTCTCCTGGCTGGAAGGACATTACACATATTCTAGTATCACACTTCTTTCTTTATGGAGTATAACGACTAAATTGATCATTGTCATCCCACATCTAATTTTGTTCCAGTGTTGAAACTCTGGCATTTCTATGATACATTTTCTTGAAATTAGACTACACTTATTTCAGAAATAGCATGTGTTTTTTAAATTATCTCAATTAAGGCCAAATATGAATGTTTCATTCTTTACAATAAGTTTTTGTCTACATTTAGATGATACTGTTAACTGGTATTCCAGTAGTGAAGAGGAAGAAGGAAGCAGTGTCAAGTCAATACTGAAAACATTACAGAAACAAACAGAAACTTTAAGGAATCAGCAACAACCTTCCACAGAGCTCAGCACTCCTACTGATCCAAGACTTGCTAAAGAGAAAAGTAAAGGAAACCAAGTTGTTGACCCTAGACTTCGTACTATCCCAAGGCAAGACATGAGAAAAGCTTCTGAGTCTGCCCCGCTGGATCTTAGACTTGTATGGGATCCCAGAAAATTAAGAGGGAATGGAAGTAGTCACACAGGATCTTCCGTTGGCGGAACAAAGTTTGATTCACACCATGCAAATGCTGGCTCTGTCAAACACAAAAGAGGAGATGATGATGATGAAGATACAGAAAGAGAATTGAGAGAAAAAGCTTTCTTAATACCTTTGGATTCTTCCCCTGGTATAATGCTCCAGGATCCAAGGTCACAACTGAGACAGTTCAGTCACATTAAAATGGATATTATCCTAACCAAACCCAACTTTGCAAAACACATCGTGTGGGCTCCAGAAGACTTACTTCCAGTCCCCTTACCTAAACCTGACCCAGTATCTTCAATCAATTTACCTCTACCCCCTCTTATAGCTGACCAGAGGCTCAATAGGTTATGGAATACAAAAAGCGATCTTCATCAAAACGCCATGCCCATTGATTCAAAATTAGCAGCCAAAGCCAAAATTAACACAACAAACAGAGAAGGCTACCTAGAACAATTTGGGGACTTACATAGTTCAGGAAGTAAGTTAGGAGATCCTAGGCTACAAAAAAATTTTGATCCTAGACTTCATAGACAGCATGGTACAGAGTCTCATCAGGCAGTTACAAAGGATTCACATACATTAAAGAGTGCCCCTCACTTAACCAGATCAAACCCTGGTTCATCACAGCCCTCAGGGGCAATAACTAGCAATTCTAGTCCCGGGGCCTTGCCTCCATATGCCCCTAAACTCTCCTCTTCAGCTGGCCTTCCACTGGGAACTCCAAGTTCAGTTCTTAGTGGCATTAGTTTGTATGACCCTAGGGAGCATGGTTCATCATCTACATCAGAGCTAGCAACAGAAAATGCAGAGAACCAGAAAAAAAGTGGTAGTTTAAAAAGTAGTGACAAAAATGAACCTTCTCCTGGAGAGGCAATCCCGCCACAGAAAACCAGTCCGAATGTGGAAGTCACTGTTGATGGGCCAGTTGACCCACAGGCAGATAATCTCAGGAGTTCTGGTGTGGTTCAGGTCCCAGCAGTGCACAGTCTTCCTATTCAGGCATTAACAGGCTTAATTAGACCCCAGTACAGCGATCCAAGGCAGTCAAGACAGCCAGGACAGATGAGTCCCACCCCAGAAAATGATCCCAGTAAAGAACCAGATGACAAATCTCTGAAAGAGGTTTTTAAAACTTTTGATCCAACTGCTTCACCATTTTGTTAGCTATTGTGTAATTAAGCAGTTCTTTTCACTCTTGTGACTATTGCAGTCCTCTGCTGTTTTGTAACTGGTTTACCTCTATAGTTTATTTATTTTTAAATTATAAATACTTTTCAGCTGCTAGTATCAGAACCACATGAAGTTATATCCTCTAAAGCCTGTGGTATTTTATATAATATTTTTATAACTTTAAGAGACTGTAGTAATTGACATAGAAACTTACCTATCATGTTAGCTTCGGTAGAAGTACTTTTATCGTAAATAAACCATCATGAACTCAACACTCTGCCCAAATATATGCCAGTTGTCTTTCATAATCAATGTTTAGATAAATGATTACCACTTTTATATGGTTGTTAGTTTCAAGCAATATGATGTACATTACTTTTGAGCAACAGTATTTTGACTAGGATCTTCTCTATTTGTCAACCCAGAACTGATTAATATGTAATGCTAACTGCTAACTAAAATGTAAAATTAAGTAAAGAAAACATTTTTAAAATCACAATTAGCAGAGCAGTTCATGTTTAAGGGCATCACTTTTATTAGTATTGGCAATATTATTTGTGTAAATGAAGCATTTGAATGTCCTATCTTTTAAAAGTATTTTATTGTATACTGTATCATAGAAGTTGGAGATACATAGATTGTTTTTGCTAAAGTGGAAAATTCCCAAGTTCTCTAACATAACTTTTTAAATTTAGTTTTTCATATTAAATAGTTATGAGTTATTGCTGTGTTACATTGTGATGTTTATGTGTTTCAATGTTTTTTGTCTTTAGCAGCATAATTTATATTACTTTTTCAAATGATGTAGCTGCAATAATTGTATTCATCATGACTTTGGTAATTTTTAACAAAATTTTAATAGATCCAGTGACAGTCTGTAGTGATTATTGCATTGATAATGTTTTAAATGTCCAGGTTCTATATTTTTTCTTAAATAGCAAGAAAACACAGAGATGGTATAATCAACTGTATATGGCTACCAATAAAGAATCTCTTTCAGATCTCTCCTGACTGGCATTCTGTAACAGAGGAGACTGCCTGGTATTTACAGTATTTAATGTCCTCATAGATTGGAAATCTCCTAAGTTGGCTAGAAATTGTATTTTTATGAAAACTAATTTGTATTCATTCTTGTGTATTTATTGCAGTATATAAGTAATGGCAACCCTATTTGTTTTATACATATATTATTTATAACAGAAACTAAGTATTACACTAATATTCATATCTTGAACTGAATGTGTGTGACAGTGTTTGTTGGTAACAACTCCAATAAGTAACTTGAAAACAGAGCATTTCATTATAAAAGATAATGAAAGTGGGGGAAATCGATCCTTGGATGAAAACAGCTACCCTTGAAAAGTGATTTTAAAAACATAGCAAAATATTTCTGTAGGAACCTAACACTTAGATAGCGTATATTAACTATTAATGCATATGTTTTCTATTCACTTCTTCACTTTTTTGTTTTTGTTTTGTTTTGCTTTGATTCCATGCTTAAATGGAGTTGCAGCTAAGTGAACAACAACTCTGCTTACTGAAGAAGTTCATTGTGTTCTAAGTGGAAGGACAGTTGTTTGAGGGGATGTGAATTTCTACTATTTATACTTTGGTTACATTGTGGCCTAACATGGCTCTGGATAACATTTTTGGTTAAAAATGTACTTTAAAGCCACCATAGAAAGTATTTTCTGGTTTCCTATCCACATGAACTTTATTATACACATACATATATGTAATACTCCTTTTTCAGGGAAAAAATCAGTAAAATTGCTGAATTTTAGTAATTAAATGGATAATTTTAGCAAATCTCTAATTCCCTTGTGTATTTTATAATTATATTAAGTAATGCTATTTATATTTTAAATATCATACAAAAAAGATAATTTGGCTTGTTAAAGATCAAAATAGAATCCAAATTCTTAACAGAAGATCCTTTTTACCAAGAGATGTTGAACTATTAGTTAAAAAGTAAGGTTTAAATATCATTAATGCAAGTTATAATGTTCACTTGCTCAGTATTTTTGAGCCCCTATTATCTCAGCTAGTGTCCTAGAGGCTATTTTATAAGAAAGTGTGGACTTAGTTTAAAATTTAACAATATATTTTATATGAAAATTTTATATTTATGTTTAAAATAATGATTTTAATTTGTGGTCTTTTTTAATTGAGATAACTTTAGCTTAAGGGATATCCTATCGTATCCTGTCAACTTAGATTATCTTAATCTTATTTTTTCCTTTTTCTCACCAAAATCTAATAACCCATTTCCGCTGATGAATAACCTCCTTTAAGATGAATCGGTGTTTGTTAGAATCCATGTAAGTTGATTTACACCAGCACACTGGAAAGTACTTTATGTCCCTATTCTTATAAGCCAAACATTTACAGATAACAGAGGTAACTTGTGTCCTAAAAGAGTCTGGATGAGACTCACTGACTGAGATGTAACTTAACTATTCATACTGGTTTGTGGCAGAAGGTTTATCCCTATTTACTGTGATGTTGAGTGGAATGGGATATATCAGGGTGTTACATTGGAATACCCAGGTGACCGTAATTTAGATTGGGCAACTACTTTCCCATATCTTGTTTAGTCTTTGCCCAAAACTCCTGTCTCTGGAGCTTTCCCAGTTAGGACCTCATTCTGAACCCTGAAAGAAAACCAAATGTTGGAGTGATTTCAAATTCTGCTTCATCAATTAGGTCTGCTTCTGTAGGGACCCTCTGTTACCCAGCTCTATGTACCAAACCCCAGAATTAGGGTGCAAGCAAAACAGCCTAAGTAGGAGATTAGATTTGCTTAGGTTTCTATTTGTCTTTTTAACTTGCCATAAGGATTTTAAATAGTAGTTTTCCTTGCTAGTCCTACTTATTTTAAGAGTGGAAGAATAGTTGATTAGTAAAGAAATCCTGCATAAGCTTACATATAAGCCACTTTGCTGAATTAATTAGAAGAGAGAGAAGGAAAGGAGAACTTAAGAGGGCTAGGGGGTTTAAGGACCATGAATTCATATTGTTCTAAATTGATATATGGATTTTTTTTTCTCAATGTCCAGTTCCTTATCTGTGAAATGGGTATAATTTTGACTGCTCATAGATTTGATATAGTGAATGAATTATTATTTTAAAGCATTTTAAAATGTAAAATTGGTTTATAACTTTTGCAAACATAATCATTATACTTCCACTAGGGTGCATTTAGCTGTACAAATTCTAAAGTAACACGGTTTGTGTGGTTTACCAGTTTTATGAAATTTCAGATGATATACATTAAAGACACAATAGAATTGTGTAAGAAGTTATTTTGCAGAATATTAACCCATGAAGTTAGCAATTCCCCCTTAACATTTTGTGTGTTAGTAAGACATAGGACTTTCGTATTTTAGAGCTTTATGGACTTGTAGTGTCTATTCAAGATCTGACTGCTCTGCCCATTTTGTACAAGTTGGATATTGATAGAGGGTTAAAAATGCTGACAGTCCATATTGCATGGTGTTTTTGCTTCAATTATAGCATGTGTGCTGTGGGCAAAGTGGCCCATTTATTCATTGTAAAAGCCATTGGCCTTAGAAACAACAGAGATGTTTACTCCTATTTCTTAGTATGTATTTCTGCAAGCACATGACACAGAGGTATTTCTGAGTGCCCACTTGCTTGAGAAGGGTGTCATTTTCCTTTGTTCACGGCAATTTAAAGTTTGGCACTTCCTGGGGACCTAAATGTGAGGTCTTGTCAAAATCCTTCCAGTTGCACAACACAGAGTCTTAAGGTGGAGATGTTCTCCCCGAGTTCACCCTTCTGGGCGTAAGGGCCGTGTCTCAGAGGGGTGGTCTGTGCTCAAGGCTGTAACTTGGAGGGGTTGTGTGCAGTCACGGGGTCGGCTGATAGGGCCCCTGCACATTTCAGTAATTGGGCTTTTTGTGAATATCCAAAATGAAGAGCTGTAATTATCTTTTCAGAAATGGGTTGGCAGTGTTTGATCACATAATGGTCAAAATTAAGTCTAGTAGGGTATGTAAGTCGTTAGTAAACTTAGTTTAAATAAGGCTTAGTTTAGGAAATGTAAGCTTTAACAAAATGTAACCAAACAGGGCTTGAGCGTCTAGAACTGTTTTCCTCACGTGTGTTTATTGTTTAGCATTTATGGAATGTCTTTACCCAAAGTGTTTAATGTGATTTACAGAACCAGTTTCAGTAGCTACCAATCACCAAATTGCTGGGCTTTTGTTTTGTTTTGTTTGTTTTTGCTGGGGTTTTGTTTTGAGTATGCTATTTATCAGCAGTATCTGCCAGTTGTAACAAAGCCTGTATTAACCTTCTTTTCTTGGAAAGGATACAGACCTAAGAAAGGACTTTAGGTTAACATCAACATAATATTTAGAATTTCTAATTTTTAAATAAGAAATAAAAAGCACATTTTAAATTGTATTTTATGCTTTTGGAGGCAAGACCGGTATGTGCCTCCCTACTTTGCTGTTTCCCCACAGCAACAACTAGGCACACAGGTGGGTGCTTTGTTAATTGCTTCCCAATATCCATCCAAGTTTAGATTTCATGTGGCAGAGCCACTCCATGATTGTGTCCAAGAGTACAATTCATAAAGTATACCTCCTTCAGTGGACACAAGGTACCTGCCTTCTCTTTTTTGTTTCCCCTCCCCATCTCCCAACCAAACAATGTAAAGGTAGGGTTATGGCAGCTTAACATTTCTACAATAATTCATAACTCCAAGAGCCCTCCAGTTTTATAAGTTAACTTTACTACTTCATGGTAGAAATTTGAATTGGTCAATAATTTATTCCTGTAGATCTATGAAGGATTCTTTCTGTAACCAGAAAGAACTGCAGAATCAGAGACCTCTTTTTATTTTACAATATATTTGTCTAATTTCTCTCTTCCTGTTCTTAAAATATCAACCACAATTATGAAGTTTTGCCCCACCTGGTGAAATTCCAATAACATTAAAATTTTTCTTTATCCCAACACCTTGAAAGGTAATTTATCCTTTAATGTCATGAATTGGACTCTATATTGGGTCCTGCATGTTGCTTAATACCCTTCATTACCCTTTGGAATAGAACAATCATGTGTTGCAGTGGGCAAAATCATTGTGGGCATAGAGAAAATCTATTTCTCTATGTATTCTATAGCCTTGTTTTTCCTTGAATCTCTTGTCTTTAAAACTTTAAATTTGTCAGAAGAAGTTAATATATAGCTAATATAGCATTTTAGAAAAATATTAGCTCCGAATTATCAGACCCCACACTTCCTTGCTCATTACTGATTTTAATACCTCTGTGAGGGTATTAAGGTTAAGAGGAGCAGTAAAATTTGCATTAGCTAATGCTATTTTGTCAGAGGTCTGATACATAGTTTATTGTAAAACAATTAAATATATAGAGCCTCCCCCCAAAAACAACTAGCCATGTTAGTCCCAGACCTCCATTATGAGCAATATTTTCATATTAGTTGTCAGCGATAGACTATACGTTTTATATGCTTTTTAAATAGAGAAAGTGAAAAATAATGAACTAATCATTGTTACTAGAGGTTTTCGCCCACCTCTGTTTTACAGAAGTTTGCCTTCCATTTGTTTGAGAGGGAAGTCAAATAAGATAGGAGAATATCTTTTCAGAAGGTAGAATGATATTTCCTTATAAAAGTGACAATCAAGAAATAGTCATTTGTATACTTGCCAAAGTTTTAAAAAGAATTTTACATTCCTGACCCTAAATCCACGGCTCCCCCACCCAGGATTCAGAAAGGGCTCAGTGTAGATCCAGGTTTCCGCGGCCCAGGTCCTTTTGTTTTTAGTCCAGGGCTTCTATGCTTGCACATGACTAAGGCATTGATGGCACTTGTGTCCTAGGATTCAGTGTGTGTCTGTGTTTGGAGGCGGGGTTTGGGACTGGGGTGGGGGAGGAGCAGTCTGTGTTCAGACTTATGATCATCCGTTTTTTATCAGGTATCCAAGTACCATCTGTGGGCCAAAACGCAGGTTCAACCTATTCAGAATGAGGTGGGATTTTAAAACAAAACAAAAATTTCTAATGTTATTATTTAATTTCCCCCAGTTGTATCTCAAGTGTTGGGGAAATGCTGCCTTGACTGTTTTACTTTGCAAGGTTTTAGTAGATACCAATTTAGTAAATTAACTATACTGTCTGTTCAAAAGATACCAGCAGGGTGTATTTTGCTAAACTGATAAATTATTCTACTTAAAGACTAACAAATCATTTGGTAAAATCAGGAATATTATTTCTTTTCATTTACTAATAACTTTCCAAGTTACCTTCTGTTGTTGCAAGTTTCTGTAATTTTTTCCTGTCATACCTTTCTATTGTCTGACTTTAAATAAAAATGTTTCTAATAATATCTGTCTAGCACTGTGTTGCTTTTCTTTAATACATCTTCTTCCTTTAAAGACAGAATACAGGGGAGCATGTACTCGTATGAGAACTTACAAATGGACCCCATCCCAGGCCTTCCTGAAAGAAAGAGATGGTAGTCCCTTCAGTGTATCGGAGGCACAGAGATTGTGCTTCACTTAGCCACACAGGTTAGTAGCATCTGAAGTCCTCTATTTCCTGAGACTGCCGGCATTCTGGACATGTAAGTATCTCTTAGATGAGCTCACATTAATTTTCTAATGTTTATTTATTTCTGAGACAGAGAGAGACAGAGCATGAATGGCGGAGGGTCAGAGAGAGAGGGAGACACAGAATCTGAAACAGTTTCCAGGCTCTGAGCTGTCAGCACAGAGCCCGATGCGGGGCTCGAACTCACGGACTGTGAGATCACGACCTGAGCCAAAGTCAGACGCTTAAATCGACTGAGCCACCCAGGTGCCCCTAGCTCACAATTTTCTATTAAAGGATCGAATCCAAGAGGTTGCTAGCAAATGGACTGCTTAGAGCAGAACAGGACCCCTCAGGACCAGAGTGGGACCTCATCACAGAGGGAGGGCTCAGAACAATGGGGTATGCACTTCCCTTTGAGATAGGAGCAACAAAGAAGTGACTGATCATGACTCCCTCAAAGGCCCGAAAGCTTCATTAAAAGATGTTTTCTGGTTTCTGTTCTAATATGTTCAGTGGCCAAGGACACACTGTCTTGAATAAGGGGGACTTGTAGATTCCTGGACTTACTTATTGAGCAACTCTGTGGAAAAGTCTTCTTTGAGAGCTAGCAATCTCGTCCTGGAGCATACTCTCCTGAGCAGTGCAACACTGGGCGAGTCGGGACTTCCCAGAGCATCACCTTCCTCATAGACAAAATTGGGATCCATCACTCATTTGAGAAAGATTGTTTGAACAGTCAGCATATGCTAGTAGGTGTTGGGTTACAGAGATGGATAGGATAGACTGCTTTTATATCCTACATTTCCCGAATGAAAAATGTATGCGAAACCCCAGTGTGCAAACTGGATGAAAGTGGAGACATTCTGGCTGACGTTGGGGTGGGGTGCCAGATCCCACAGCTGAATCACCTCAAAGGAACGCGAACGGAGTGCGAGAGCCCACATCTGAATCCTCCACGCCGCAAGCAACCAGTTCATCGTACAATGCAGCTATCATCCTTTCACTCATTGCCTTAAAAGCCCTCCAGGGTTTCCCTTATCTGCACAAAAAGTCCAAACTCCGTGGCTTTGCATTCCAGGATTCCTTTCCAGTGCCTTCCCCACTCTGGTTGTCACACCCCTGGATCAGCAGAGAACTAATTGGGCTGTCTGCGAATGAGCTGAGAATTTGTCCTCTGTTGCACTGTGAGCTCTTATTCTATTTGCCTCTATTTCCCCAGGACCTCGCGTGGTTTCTGGGTTTCTGTTCCTCAGCAGGAGCTCCCTAAATAATCGCTAGGACGTGACAGACTGGAATTGCAGATCAGAGGCCTTTATCCACATGGGTGGCACGCTTCCAGCTCCCACAGCCTTGTCAAAAGTCTACAAAAAAGTTCGAGACTTGAATTTTGGTTTCAAAATATTACAAGAGATTGTAAAGGTGAAGTGTTTATTTTGAAAGCAACATTATTAAATACTGTCATAATGTGTATAATGAATAATTACATAACTTTATATTTTACACATGCATAGAAACACATGCATAAATATATGTGTATATACACAGTGTGGAAGATTGGGTGCCTTTACTACACTAGAGTGAGATCTTTAATTTTTTTTTAATGTTTATTTTTGAGAGAGAGACACAGTGTGAGCAGGGGAGGGGCAGAGAGAGAGGGAGTCACAGAATCCGAAGCTGGCTCCAGACTGAGCTGTCAGCACAGAGCCAGACGTGGGGATTGAACCCACGGACCGTGAGATTATGACCTGAGCAAAGTCAGATGCTTGCTTAACTGACTGAGCCACTCAGGTGCCCCGTGGAGTGAGATCTTTAGAAATTATCAGGAGGTCAACACATAGCCCTGCTTCCAATCCAGAATTTAAAACCAAGAAATATCCTGGAAGACAGGAAGTGGGGCTTATTCTATAAACCTGGAGCTTCACTGCTGTGAATTATATTTCTGTGTGTGTGTGTGTATACATATATATACACACATACAAGAAAAATGGGGAGATTGCCTAGTTTTCTGTACTTTGTGCAATATTTTTACCAGGAAGATATTTTAGCTAGTTGTGAATAACCACCTATGCTTTATGTATTCATTCAGCAAATACTAAGCACCTATCCTTTGTCAGGCTCCACAATAGGCTCTGGGGATTCAGATGCAAATGGGGCAGATGGGCTTGGAGTTTACAGTTGAATGGAGGAGACTGAGATGCAGGAAGCATGTAACTACAGTGGCCGGGTGCCACTTCTCGTGGCCGCTGAGCCACAGGGTGCTTGGAGAAGGACCCAATGCTGCAATGCTCCCTCTCTTCCAGGGAGGAACTGGTCCTGTACGTGTTTCAGCCCCTTACAGGCAGGACAGCTGAGTCTGATCGCCATCTGGAGGCCATGTTGGATAACCGCTCACAGATGGAGTAGCAAACCCATCCCTCGCACACCCCTAACACTGAACGCTTTGGGCTCCGTGCTAGGTGTCAGGGGTGAACGGATGAGACACACACGATACAGATCCCATCCTTGTGGCAAGATTCAACCCAGCTTCACCCCACCCTCAAACTGGTACCTGTCTCCCTCACAGGCCTTTCCAAAAGCCTCCCCCTCCCAACTGTCTGGAGCAACTGGGAAGGGCTCTCCCTCCCCACCATGGCACTGGGGTAGAGACCGGATGCCTGAAGCGACAAGCCTATCCTTAGCTTTGCTCTGACAGTGCAGTGGTTCTTCAGCAAGGGCCAAAGAGCCGGCAGCAGTCTGACTCCTGGTTCCCCTGTGCTTGGGGCAAAGGATTTGAAGCCACAAAGAGACCTAATAAAATTGCAATTAGAGAGGATAAAGGGTGACAATGTGGGGGAGAGAACAGGTGGAGGTGGGGGAAGGGAGCAAAGGGAATAAAAAGCTGCAGTCAGCAAAGGGGAAAACTGCAGAGAGGAGGCCCACGGAGGAGAGAGTGTCAAGAAGGAAGAGGTCCCTGGAGTTGGACCAGTCAAGAACTCAGGGAGACCAAATTTGGAGAAGAGCCCATTGCATCTGACAAATTGGAAAAAAAATGAAAAATGAAGCCAGAGTTTTGAAGGATTGGTGGATGGTAAGGAAACAAAACAGCAGTAATAGACTAATATTTCTTGGAACTTGGTTCTGAATAGCAGGAGAAGACCCAGGGAATGTTTCTGAAAAAGGAGACCCAAACATGAGCCAGAGAAAAGGTAGTTTGAAAAGAGAAACAAGTACTTCCCCTGCTGGCCAAGAGGGAGTAACAGAGGCTAGGTTATACATACACACACACACACACACACACACACACACACACCCTTCATCCCCAGAACAGCCAGATGAAACATACAAAACAATAGAGTTCAGAGTTGGACCCCAGGCAGCATAGGACCGTCACTCTTAAGAGAGATTAAACCCAACAGGCAAATTCACACTTCTAGTTGCAGATTTCAATACCCTTCGCTCAAAATGGATGGAAAAAGTAGAATGAACATCAGGGAACATCATGGAAAACTTGAACAACAGAGTCGATCAACTTGCCCCAGCTGGTGTTCATAGAAGACTCCACCTACCAACAGCAGAATATACATTCTTCCCTACTGCACGTGGAACATTTATCCAGATAAACTATACCCCAGGCCCCAAAACAAAGCTCGGTAAACTTAAAAGGATTCAAATAATACAAAGAATGTCTTTTGACCACAAAGGAATTAAATCCGAAATCAAAACAGAAAAAAATACCTGGAAATTCCCCCCAAATACTTTGAAACTAAATAACACAGTTGCAAATAATCCATGGTCAACAAAGAATTCAAAAAGGAAATTAGAATGTATGAGAAAGAAAACCATAAAAATTGGAGGCTAATGCTGAAGTAGTGCTTAGAAATCACAGCAGTAAGAGCCTGTAATAGAAAAGAATGCTACAGAATAATGATCTCTGGTTGCACATGCAGAAACTTGAGAACAAGTTAAGCGCAAAGGCATGATAACAAATATCAAAGAGGGGCACCTGGGTGGCTCAGTTAATTCAGTGTCTCTTGGTTTTGGCTCAGGTTATGATTTCCTGGTTCATGGGCTCCAGCCCCACATTGGGCTCACTGCTGTCAGCACAGAGCCCACTTCAGATCCTCTGTCCCTTTCTCTCCCTGCCCTTCCCCCACTCACATGTGCTCTCTCTCTCTCAAAAATAAGTAAAACATTAAAAAAAAAAAAAAAAAGAAATATTAAAGAGAAGGAATCCATGAAGTAGAAAACAGAAATCTAGGAAAGAAAGTCAATAAAACCAAAAGTTGGTTATTTAAAAAGATAAATAAAATGGATAAATCTCTACATCCAACTTTCAGAAGAAAACCCAGGAGGAAATCTTGGGACCTAAGTATGGCCAAGAGTCCTGAGCATCTGAAAAGGATCATCTTGCAGTGATCATGCTGAAGGAAAGAAGCTGGGGGGGGGGGGGGGGGGGGGTAGGAAAGAACACTATTACATGATTCCAGTTTAATAAAAATCCTAGAAAATGCAAATCAATCTTCAAGTAGCCACGCAAACCAGTCCTTATAGGGAGCTCATCCCAGGCTAACACAAACTTTAGTTTCCCCATACCTTGAACTTGACTGACCTCCCCAGTGTAACCTACACATCTTTCAGTACCTGGCTTCCTGCACAACTGTTCTCACTTTGCAACACCTTAATAAAGGCTTAAGCTAACAGGGCGTCGATGTTTTTCCCCCTCCTCCTACAGTCTATATGTGATGTTCCTTCTAAGCCCAGAAACTGAAGTATCATTCCCAGGGGATTAGCCTCACCAGGGGCCCAGGGACATTCCCCCTCACTGGGAGGACTGCCAACGCAGCTCTGTGCAAGGCCTAGCCCCTGCCACCAGCCCCCCCCACCTGCCCAACCCCCATGTAGAAGGTTCTACAATGTGAGCCTATTTCAGCCTAAGAGTCACTCCCCACTCTGGGCTGCCCATCTCAGGGCCAAGGCACACATCAACAGACAGTCTGACTCAGAGAGGATTTCTCAGTCTTTAGAATGCTTCTGGAACCAGGGCTGCTAATGTTGGGGGCCCTTCTGTGCTTGTTTTTCGCAGGCCCAGCTCATCATAGTCCAGGTTTGAAGTTTCTCGGAGTCTGTGCCTTAGCAGTTTTCTTCTCCACTGCACACAGAAGGCAGCAACTTCCAGTTCTTCTGGATCTGAGGAAGGCTGTCTCAAGCCCTGGAGGAGAGAGAGGTAATTACATGTCCTGGGGGACACTGTGCACACCTTCCCAAGGTCAGCTGACATGAGCTCTTGCTTAGTTAGCAGACTCCACTGACTGACAGTGGAGCTCATTTTCTGACATTTTGGCCCTAATTTTTTTCCTTGTATGTATGTATGTATGTATGTAATCACTGCACCCAACATGGGGCTCAAACTCATGACCCTGAGATCAAGAGTCACATGCTCTTTAAGTGCCTGGGTGGCTCAGTCAGTTGAGCATCCAACTCTGGATTTCGGCTCAGGTCATGATTCTAGGGTCATGGGATTGACCCCTGCATTGGGCTCCATGCTGAGCGTGGGGCTTGCTTGGGATTCTTTCTCTCTCTCTCTCTCTCTCTCTCTGCCCCTCCCCTGCTCACATGCTCTCTCTAAAATGAGATTAGATTAGATTTTATTTTATTTTTGACTAGATTAGATTTTAAATTAAATTTAAAAAGAGTCACATGCTCTTCTGACTGAGTCAGGGCAGGCACCACTGGCCCTAATTGAACAGAGATCAAGGAACTGTGTTTGAAGGGATCCTGTGAATTAAAGCCCACTCATTCCCTCTCTCATGAAAGAAGCACAACAGAACAAAGGATCTTATGTTGGTCAGAATCGAATGTTCGGAGAATGCAGCCAATTAAAAATACTCTCTCTACCCCAAATTCTGCCTCCTTTTGGATCTTGCTTTCTTCATTTTGGTTTATGCAAACTATCCATGGGTCTTTGGCCAGTGGCCTAAGCGGAGCCCGGACACAGGTGCCTACGGTAAGGACACAGCCCTGCCCTCAGGTTCTCCTGCACACAAGTGGCTAGGAGACTGGGCTGTGGGGACTGTCCCACCTCAGGTGGTGCTGCAGGGTGAGTGGGAGGCTGGGACTGTGGCCATGCCAGTAAGGAGGGACTCGGCTCCCTCGGGGCCAGGCCTAAGCAGAAGAGCTCAGCCTTCAAGAGACTCTGGAACATTAGCTAAACTATGCCCATTTTTCAAATGCATGTCTATTCAATGTACTCTTTGAGCTTAGCCGGTACAAAGTTGCTTTAAACTTGAAATGGAAGTTCTCATTCTATTTACTTAGCACCTCCATGCACCAGCCACAATTCTAGGTCTGTGGCTTCATGGAGTTTACTTTTTTTTTTTAATTCGAATTCCAGTATAGTTAGCATACAGTGTTAGATTATTTTCAGGTGTACGATAACAGTGATTCCACACTTCCATGCAGCAGCCAGTGCTCATCACAAGTGCACATGGAGTTTACAATTTCTTTTAAATAATTAATTTATTTATTTTGAGAGAGAGAGAGAAAGAGTGGCAGAGAGACAGGGAGAGAGAGAATCCCAAGCAGGCTCCCTGTCGAACCCACAAACTGTAAGATCATGATCTGAGCTGAAATCAAGAGTTGGACACTTAACTGACTGAGATACCCAGAAGCCCCAGAGTTTACATTTTCATAAATGTTTCTTTCTGCCTGTGGCCCAGAGCCGTGGTGCCATATGTGTGTAGTCTCTGCCAGTGGCCACTTTCAGATGTGTCAGCACTTACCCGCAGACTTGCAGCTTCTGTGGTCCTCACGGTCTTGGACACGGCCCGGAGGAGCTGTTGAGCATTTTCCAGCAGGAGCTCTTCAGAGGACCTGCTTCTTGCCAGAGAGGCCTTTACACTTGAGAGTTTACAGGAAGAAAGCAGACAATGTTACACCAGGGAAGAGATGCCGTCTCAAATAAATACTGGAAGGTTCTACAATGTGAGACTCTTCCAGAACACTGGGATGCATTTACAGGGACTACTCTGGGGAAAAAAAATGTTCCGAAGGCAAATGTAACATTTTTAAAATAAAATTTATGTTTTAGTACTAAGAAAGTATGAATCGGACAGTTATCTACAAATTAACAAGAAGTATGTTTTTAAAGAAAATAACTGAAGAGATGTGGCAGAACAAATGCCAACATCCATATATGAGGAAGGCAAGAAGAAATTTTGCATACAATTGTACTCAGGACTTAATAGTTCTCAGGGCGCCAGGGTGGCTCAGTCGGTTAAGTGTCCGACTTCAGCTCAGGTCATGGTCTCATGGTTCCTGAGTTTGAGCCCCACATCAGGCTCTGTGCTGACAGCTGGGAGCCTGGAGACTCCTTCAGATTCTGTGTCTCCCTCTTTCTCTGCCCCTCCCCTGCTCATGCTCTGTCTCTGTCTCTGTCTCTCTCTCTCTAAATAAGTAAACATTAAAAAAAAAAAAAAAAAAAAAAAACCATTCTACTCAAAGATCAGACCGGTACCTCCTAATTAAATTATACACCTCAATGATATTTGTTTTATAGTGAATGTAACTGGATTTAGTTATACAAGTTGTTTCCTACAAAAGTAAATAAAGATGTTGTGAAATTCACCTCCTTTAAAGGATTGAGAGCTTGATAAATATACCTGTATTAATCATGTCTTTTTATTTTCTGTATTTCTGATGCGTTGACATTTTAGGACCTTACTGACATTGGAAAGACCGCCCCTGCGGCGTTAGCCGCTTCTTAGAGAGTCAGTAAATGACTCCTGGCACTTACACCTGCAAACTAGCCAGTGCAAAGCCCTGTCTTGAATACCTCCTTTGTGGAGCTCTTACCCTTGGGGCCATAGCCCTGCCCCAGGGCTAGGTACCAGACAACTAGAGATAATCTCCATACTCCAGGGCTCATTGAAAATATTCAATCCAGTCTATCGGAAATCTGCCTGCTTCCCCTGCCATGCCCATTCCTTCCCACGAAAACTCCAGTAAAGGCTCTCGTCAGGTTTCCCCTTTGCTCCCTCTGCTTTTTGACCAACTCTGGCACTTTCCTGTGTGGTCCTGTATGGCATGCTATGCCTCCTGTTCCTAGGAATCTTCTTCCTCCAAGAAAGTCCTTTCCACATTTGCAGGTGTTACCATACCTAATTGAAACAAATCCCAGGTACCCTTATAACATGACCCATAACTGAAATGCTAACATTAACTGCAGTTCCTGTGTCCTAAGCAGTAAAGTTTGAGTAGCTATCCTTGAGATGATTATATACCTGAAATATTATTTCCTAGAGAAGAGTAGCCACATTTTATTTTTATATAGTTATTTAAAAAATTTATATACCCTGGTCTTAGCAATGTTATTTTTATGCCTCACAGTGACTGATAATAGTTTTAGCTATCAAGCTTTCCCATAATATAAGAATATTACAAATACGGGAGGTACCTGGATGGCTCAGTCAATTGAGCATCTGACTCTTGGTTTTGGCTCAGGTCATGATCTCATGGTTCGTGGGTTTGAGTGTCAGGTGCAGTGTCAGGCTCTGGGTTGACGGCATGGAGCCTGCTTGGGGTTTTCTCCCTCCCTCCCTCTCTCTCTCTCTGCCCTCTTCCCCCCAAAATAAATAAATAAACTTAAAAAAAAGAATATTGGGGAACCTGGGTGGCTCAGTCGGTTAAGTGTCCGACTTCAGCTCAGGTTATGATCTCATGGCTCGTGAGCTCGAGTCCCATATCAGGCTCTGTGCTGACAGCTCAGAGCATGGAGTCTGCTTCAGATTCTCTCTCTCTCTCTCTCTCTCTCTCTCTCTCTCTGCCCATCCCCCACTCACACTCTGTCTCTCACTATCTCCCAAAAATGAATAAATGTTAAAAAATAAAAATTAAAAAAAAAGAATATTATGAATACAAGTTTGTTACTGACAAATGTGCCAATGCAGGTATCAGGAGACTCAGGGTGAAATGAAACCATCCCATGCTGCCATTATGATGTTGTATATTACCAACACAAAAGCTGTTATAAGGAGACAATTAATAAAAACTGCTCAACTCCAAAGTCTGAGCACATTAAATGAATAAATCTTAATGTAAGCCGTGTACTGGTATAGTTTTTCTTAGGCCGATTACATTCATGGCGCTTTCACTTTGTAATTAATGTATTTTTAGATAACTGATTTTTTGGTTAAATATGCCTAGTATAAAAACAAATAAAAGAACTAATGGTCAAAATTTAACTGTGGTTATAAAGTAGAGATCAGGCATTTACGTTTGCAGATGGAACTCTGATGTGATGTGAGGGCATAGGACCGCTGGAGCAGGTGCACAGCACTGTGAAGCAAGGGGAGCCTTGAAGGGGAACAGAAGTCCTGATGTATTTGGGTTTTAAACATCCCTTATGGTTACTTTATGTTCACACCTCCTCAGGAACTAGTTTTCCATGTTCAATCTTTTTTTTCCTTTCTTATGTATATTACCAGATCTAATATTTTTGAGATAAAGGGAGAAATGACAGTGGCTAAAAATGTATTTTTTTGTCCTCTGTAATACTTCTCTATATTTTCAACATTTGTTTAGTATCCTCAACATAAATGTAGGCTCCTGAAGGAAATATTTTTAAAAGTATACAAAAAGAAAAAGAAAAAGAACTGCCTAAGCCCTCCCTCTGGCTCTTGAGAAAGCAGAGCACAGCAGTCACAACCAAAACCGTTTCCTACCTGGAGATGATGCGGAGCTGGTTGCTCATTGTTTGAATCTGGTCTACCACACACAAAAGCTCCTGGGAACATCTTTGATCTATGCAGTTCTTGGCGATGATGCGGATAAGTCTGGCGAACTTTTGTCCAGAAGTCGCGATTTTCCTAGCAGAGGTAATGAGCTGATCTTTGGTCTATAACAAAGAGATGAAAGTCAGAAGTAGGTAAAGCCCTCACAGGTTTTCCAGAAGAAATCAGTGGCAAATCGTAAAGCATCCCAAACTTGCCTAGCACAATGTACTTCAGCCCCAGAGTGAACGTGTCTTAGCTTGGTCTAAAACCATAAGCTCTCGAACCTCCTCCACAGACTTCAAGACCAGCCACTCAGATGCTTACTCTCCTGAAAGCCAGCAGAATGAAGTCCACGCCCTTGCTTCTGTGGGGGAACTGCTGAAGGGAAAGCAGCCCAGCCTCCTGTTCGTGATCTAGCCCTTTTCCCATGGGGGCTGTGGCCTGCACTGGCTCAGGGTTAGTTTGCAGCAGGCCCAGGGCAGAAATGAGGCCCCTAAGAAGGTCCAGGTATGGGGAACATCCAGGTTGAAGGTGATCTTGGCTGCAACAAAGGTGCAAAGGTACGTGTAGACTACAGCTACACGTACAGCTTCTTAGATGGGAAATGATCCTTAATGGGTGACAGAAAACAGCACCTTTTATCCAAATAAAATCTTAAACATAACGGTGTATGTTGAGGCAACTAATATAGATAAAAGACAGACACAGACAAGCTCTTTGCGTCCACTCGCTCTCTCGATGTGCTAAGTGTGGGTTTGACGACCTGATTTCAGAATCACTGGTCTTTAGGATGAGAATGAAAAAGAATAATAAAAGAATCTGGTAGGGAAGGGTGAGAGAACCCCCCCCCCTTTTCCTGGGGATATTTGATACAATAAACAGTACTGCTACAGTTCTTCAGGCTGGACAATGACTAAGGAATGCCTTTGTTCTCTGCTGGCCCACAGAAGATGTTCCACAAGTATTTGTTGAGCAAACGAAGATGTGAGATGCCATGATGTTGTGGCAAGTCTACCATGAGATCACCTCCATGTGGGAAGGGGAAGGGCTCCCCTGAAGAGGTCTCAGAGATGCGAGTAACCACATGAGAGTAAGCGTATGCAGACCTCCACCACGAAAGGAAGTGTTTACCTTTTCTGTCTCTCCAAGGGACACCGTCTTCCAATCTTCCCACCTCCCTCCTCGTCTCCTCCAGCTCTGAGCTGAAGAGCTGCTGGCATGGTGGGTTCTAGATTAATGTCATGGGATCTGACGTTCTGCTTCGGGAAACCTTACGTCCCGCACCCCTGTGCTGCCAGTTTCCCCCTCAGCAGCTATTTTAAATTCTTTTCTCTGTTTGACTTTGGTTGTTAAAATCTGGGAGGTATTAACATTGAGATTTGGGAGGTTTGTGGGAGAATTCTGCAGAGGCACTTCATCTTACCAGGCACTAGCCTCACTGTTAAAAATTATCATTTGAGGTGCCAGGTGGCTCAGTCAGTTAAGTGGCCGACTCTTGATTTCAGCTCAGGTCATGATCTCACGGTTTGTGAGATGAGCCCTGTCACTGTCAGTGCAGAGCCTGCTTGGGATTCTCTCTCTCCCTCTCTTCCTGCCCTTCCCCCACTTAATGCTCACTCAAAACAAACATTTTAAAATTATCATTTGATATTTCTTTTGGCATTTCCCCTTATGTGTGCATTTCCCCAGGGAACACTCCATGGGGTAGAGGATTAGTATATTCCTGGGCCCTCAGCCACACAGCACCGCCAGCACCCAAGTCCTATATAAATTAGAAGACCTGAGGTGTTTGGAAAGAAAATGGGAGTCAGCAGGAAGTAACCACTGCCCGTTGTGATGTAACGACCCTGTGAAAAAGAGACTGTTTCAACTGGGCAGGGCAATGAAAGGTCTGAGCCTTGGGTGTGGTGGCTGCTGGGTTTGAATCAGGAAGAGGACTAAAGAGAGTTAGAACGGCCACACAGCACTGCAGGTGGTCTCCAAAAGCCATTGGAAAGCCACCCCCTCCCCCTCTAGGCTGTGCTGGCCCTGAATGGCTGTCCATCAGGAGGGTGCCGCTCTGTTATTTCCATTTGGGGGAATTTTTAAGAATGTAAATAGCTCCCTTCAGCTCATCCTTCTGGGGATATGAATGAGTCCTTGGTTTTACTGAATTGCAGTTTCCGGCAAATTACCTTCCCTGGTGCCATAAAACCAAGATTTAGTGACTGAGCACAAAAGAAGAGGGAAAAAGAGAAGTGAACTCTAGGACACACCCAGACAGAGGAAGAAGACAGCACATTAGAACGCTACAATCCCACTAGTCCACAGTGTGGTCTTTCTTTTCTGGGGGCTGCCCTGCCTGGCCTGGCCCACCTCCTGCAGGGCAGCAGTCGGGGGCTTCTCTTCCCCCAGGGTACCCAGCCCTGCTACCACAGCTGCCCGCTGAAGGCCAAGTACCAAGACGGGTCCTCTCCTCCTCAGACTCTGAGCCATCAGGAGCACCTCTGTAGCCATCTCGCGGGTAATCTGGATGATCCTGCTCCCCCCTTCCACGCCGCCATCCTCCGGGAGCAGCTGGTCCGGCTCAGGGCGCAGCCAGGCCAGTGGGCCTGTGGAGCCAGGTGCTGGGCTGTGCGGCTGCTCCTGCCAAAGGACAGGGTACAGCTAATGAGACTCCAGATGCTCAGGCCTTGAAACTCCTGTGCTGCTATCAAGGGCCCTCTCGCCACTTTTTGAAGAAGGGTGGGTGGAGCGCCTGTGTGGCCCAGTCGGTTGAACGTCAGACTCCAGCTCAGGTCATGATCCCATGGTTCGTGAGTTCAAGACCCAAATCGGGCTCCCTGCTGTCAGCGCAGAGCCCGCTTCAGATCCTCTGTCCCCATCTCTCGGCCCCTCCCCCACTCATGCAGTCTCTCAAAAATAAATAAACATTAAAAAAAAGAAGAGTGGGAGTCAAGAGGTCCCTCCCACCCTGCTGATTCCCCACATGCTGGCAGCTCCAGGCAGTTTACTCCACGTGGGTAGGGAAACAGTGAATCCCTATTCCTCCAGGCTCTGTTCATCCAGAAACCTGGCATGCTGGGATCCCAGTACGGTTCAAATACCACCTGTTCTCTCCTTCTGTCAAGTTTTAGGCCTTACATGGGAGAATTTACAGCTTCTTGAGGAAATGCAGGAATCCTTGAATGTTCTAACTTTGGGACCCAGACACTTTCTCACCAATCATTCTACATGAAAGCACTTTACAGTTCTGATATGAATACTTAGGAATTCTCTCCCATGGACTTCCTTGTTAATTTTCTAGTGAGAAAGAGAGCTACTGCTGGCATCCAGAAGTGGGCAGGGCATTCAGCACTAGGCCTGGTGATTTTTTTATTGGACCAGGTGATTTTTTTATTGGACCCTTCTTGGAGCCTCCCCTAAGCCTTTTCCAGACTCTGGAATTGAGACAAGTTGTTCTGGCTTGGAGGCAAAGCCAATAGCAGAGGATCAAGAGTGGCCTTGATTTCTCTCTGCCTCGCCTGTCAGATCCTGAGCTCCTTAGGGCAAGGGCTGTGCCCTAGGTGCAGGTGGGAAGGGAACGGGGTGGGAGGGACCTCGGGCCTGCCCCCAGCCCTGCTTTTTCTCCAGTCCCCCAGTGCAGCATACTAATGCCTCAGAAGGGATATAACCGTTAGGTGTCACTGTTGGAAAGGTGTGAAGTCTTGAACATGATAATAAATTCTATCGAAATTGGGAGAGACAAGTTCTGAGCCTGATGCAGGCCCCACAAGCGAGATCCTGACCTGAGCCGAAGTCAGAGGCTCGACAGACAGAGCCACCCAGACGCCCCTCTGTGCTTGTGCATATTGAGGCATCATCTGGCTTCGCTATCCTTTCTTGTTGCTTCTTCAATTTAATAATTCCCTGCCTCTCCAAAACTGTTCATCAGCCTTCTGTTAGGCGGGTTGGGAATCTGAGGCAAGAGGCCTTAGGCTGTAGGGAAAAAGGCACTGTATCTGCTCTCCTCCCAACTACTTTGGGAAGAGGGTCCCCTCTCATGGTAATGACACTTCAGGGAGAAAAAGGAAGAGTAAGGGGGTGGGGGCACATGGTCTGATGGGCTTTGTGTTGGGAGAAGGCCCAGGGAAGGGTTTGGGAGGGTCCATGCAGCCAAGCATGAGGTCATGGAGGGGATAGATCGAGTGGTGAATAAAATGCTGGGCTGAGCACGCTCGCTAGGGAATTTCTTGGGCACTGCCAACCTACTTTGGTGATAGCCGGTATAAGTAAATCAGATGTTTGGGCTCCACAATGGCTGACTGTCCTGTCTGGTGCCTTAGAAGGAAATGACTATGTGTGGAAGGTGTTCAACAGACCCAGCGCCCTTCTAATAAATCTTTCTTTTTGCCTGCACTGCTTCCTGCTGGATCCCCGCCATTTGCAAACAAAAGAACCCTGATTGGGACAGGGAGGTAACATCACATTGGTGCAGGCTGCATGAAGCAGCCTGACCCACAGGAGAGGTACTGTCGGTCACAGCAAAGGGGGACCATTTCCAGTTGGGCCAACGGGGAAAAACTTCACATAAGTCAGTAATTATAGCCACTACTTAGAGGACCCTTCCTACGTGCCAGACAAGTGCGAGTATTTTACATGGAAGCTTTTATTAACTCTCTGCCAGAAGAGTATCAATATTCCCATTTTCTAGACTAGAATCTTGAAGGCCAACGTAGCTAAGAAGCTTAGCTAGGAAATGCCAGAGGCAGGCACAGCCCAGGCAGTCTGATTCCTGATCTCAGGCTCTCAAAGGCTGTACTGTGCTGCCTGCCAGATGTGAATTACACATGTGGGCACCAAGACAGCTTTTTCTGGAACTTGGCAGTGGCCTTTGGTTACTAGAAAGAGGGCGGTGGTGGGGGAGAAGGAAAGATGCTGGCAGTCCTACCGTGTCCAGGTCTGCTGCAATTGTCCCAGTGACGTCTGGGTCCACAGTGCAGGCCCCCCCTGAGTTCCCTGGGGTGTCTTTTGGGGCAGCACCCCGAGAATCCACACTGCCCACTGCAACAGCTCCTGAGGCACCCTCCTCACAGTGGAGCTGGGGCTGGGCAGAGGCCTGTTCATCCCTGGGCTTCATCACTGCCGTCTCATCACTGGGCTTCAGGCACTGGGCCAAGAGTGCCCAGGCCTTGGTGTGACCACCTTTCCAGGCCTGGAGCTGGGCCATGGCATGATGGGCTTTGGCTGCCCACTCCCACTGAAGCCAGTCCAGGGTGTGCATTCTCCACTCCTCTGAGTGTTCTTGGAGCACTGGGACCCTCTGGGCCACCTCCTGGGTGAGGACAAAAATGCTCTCCAGAGCCCTAAGAAGGTCCTCCTGGCAGGGCCCAGACTCTTGACTTCCTGCCACAATTCCCTGTGCAGCTTGGATACCAGACACCATTCTTTCCAGGGAGCTTTCTGGCCTGGCCTGAGGTTCTTTATAGACAGAGAGCCTTGGATAGAAGGCATCTTGGAAGACATGTTCATAGTCTGCGTTGATGATGCTGAGGTGGCCAGTGAGGGCCTTGGCTTGAAAGGAGAACTCCAAGCAGAGGAGTTCAAAGCGTGTGGACAGACTGGGAGATGGTTTGGGGGAGGAGGCCAGGATCTGTGCCACATCCAGCAGAGCATCTGTGAGCACATGGATTTCCCTGCACAAAAATGAGACCTCACATTTTATCTGCGCGTCCCCACACAGGAGGCCAGACAGCCTGGCAGCCTCTAGTAGCCTCTGAGAAACAGCTGCTGCCTGGGCCAACTCTTCCTGCAGTCCCTGCTGGTCCTTCACGGCCCGCCGCAGGGGCAGTAAGAACAGGCCTTGTCTCCTGCTGAGTCTCTCCATGCACTGGAGCAGGTCTTGGACAGCCACTGACCATCGAAGGCACCCATCCTCAAAACTTTCATCCCATGACGTAGGGGCTTGGAGGCTATCGAAAGCCAGAACCTTGTCCAACAGCTGTTTAGCATGGGTCTGCACTTCCTCCAATCTGCCTTGCATTTGTAAAAGTGCTTCTGGACGCCCAGCTGAGTCAGGGTCCTTCTTACCCCAATCCACAGGCTCACTTTTGGCTGCTAGTTGAACCATTGAGGCCAAATTCTGCTGCAGCTCCATGAACACTGCCATGTTCCCTAGAAGATCACCTGCTGGGTTGTGACAAAAGAGCTGTTGACACAGAGGGTACCAGTCACCAGCCCTGGCTACCAAGCCCTGCCCGGTTTCCCTGGGTCTCCCAGACAACTGGAGAGCCACTTCCGGAAGCCCGCCGGTTCTAGCAGTCGTGCAAGGTTCTATCTCTGTTCCTAGGTCAACAATAGAAGGTGTTAGTGTTGGGATTTCTTGGAGTCCAGGCATCCTCTCTGACCCCAGTGGTCCCTCCCCAGCCAAGGCCTCTTGAGCTGCATCCACAGCGGCATTTTGTTCCTGCAGGTTGGTGCTAGCTGTGGTCACTGCCTGGTGGCTCTGGCTCTCTACAGCAACGATGAATTTGCTGACGGCTGGTAGTGGAGGGTCCCCACTCTGTAGATGCATGTCAGGAATCAAAGGGTGGGAAAGATTGTTCCTCAGTGGATAGGAGATGCCTGAATTGCTTTCCCCCAACCCAGGTTCTCCCTGGTGTTCCAGTGCAGGAGTTGTGGAGTCCTGGAGGCTGGGGAGAATAAAATAAGGTTGTTCCTTAGCAGTGTCAAACCTTTGGACTTGGTCCCGAAGCGGGCTGAGGATATCTGGGTGGTTAGTCCCATCCAGCCCTTCTTGGATGCTCTGGGCTGAACAGATCAGATGTTTTGCCATGGTTAAAAATACTTCTGTGTCCTGAGCACTGTGCCCACCCAAACAGCACTCAGCAGCTGCACTCAGGAACAGGGAAGACTGCTCCAGCTGCTGGATCAAGACTCTCAGGCCATTCCGGAAAATGGGATCTCGATCTTGGTCCACATACCTGCTCATCACCTGCACTATGTGAGTGGCCCGACCCTGTAAATATGCCACAAGTTGGGGAAGGTCTCTGGAATCTCCCTTTCTCAAAGCCCATCTAAAGAAGTCCAAGTGCTTGGTCATTTCTTGAATGGACACACTCAGGAACTCAGGAATATTGAGAACATCATCAAAACATGCCAACAGGCCTTCTGATGCCCTGGTCCATGCCTGAAGCAGGGCCTGCAAGGGAGCTGGGCTCCAGTCCAGACCAGATCCTTGGGGACTTTGTGAGAAAAGTTGCTGCACTCTGACCACAAGCCCCCAAAGGCCTGCCATGGTGACCTCCATGTCTTTGCCAGTTTGTTGTCGAGGGCAGCAAACCAAGACCAAGTGAGCCACTCTGAGCATCTGCTTGGCCTGGTCACGGAAAGCAGCAAGGAAAAGCTGGAGATTCTTTGGCAAGGCCTGGCCATCACACAGGGAGCTGACTGGGCGAGTGGCCAAGGCGGCCTGGACCAGTCGTTGAAGAGGGCTTTGCGTATCAGTGAACGTGTCCAGGATCTGGTGCAGCAGCCCAGAGCGGACTCCTTGGCACAGGGCCTCAGTGGCGGCCTGCAGCTCCGCACACTCCTGCCCGGGTTCCAGGCTCCCGGAGGCCCGGCCTTCTCCCGGATGCCTGTCGATCCGACCCAGGCGCCCGGCGCTCCGCAGCTCCAGCAGCTGGCCGCAGCGGGCCACCAGGCGCAGCCTCTCCGGCGGTGCGGAGCAAGCGGCCAGACGCATGCAGTGCCACACTACGGCCGCCAACAGGGCGTCTAGAGGGCCGCCGCGCATGCGCTCGTGCCCGGGCGCCGACAGAAGCTCGCGCAGCCGCCGCAGGCGCCAGGTGAGCGCGCCGGTCTGGGCGCTGGCCGCTGGGGCCGCGGCGCTGGGCTCCAGCTGCGCCAGCAGCTCGCCTAGGGTCTTCCTGGTTTGGGCCAAAGTGTGGCGCTGGGAAGCGGCCAGCTGCGGGTCGCAAGGGCGCTGCAGGTGGCCGCGGGCGGCCTCGAGCAGCGCGGGGACACAGCTCCGCAGCAGGCGGCCGGCGTGGTCCAGGCGCTCCCCGGGCCCGCGCGCAGTCAGGCGGCCCAGGCGTAGCAGCGCGGCGGCCAGGTCGGCGAAGGGGCCGCGCAGCGAGGCCGCGTCGTCCGCGTCCTCCAGCGCGTCCAGGCAGGTCAGGCACCAACCCGCCGCCCGCACTATCTTCCTCGCCATCGCCGCGTCTTCTAGGAGCAGGACCTGTATGGGCAGCCAGGGGAAGAGAAGCTTGAAAATGCTGGCATGTTCCTGGAGCGATAGCAGAAGCAACGGCAGCTGCTTTCCCTCCCCACTCCCTCCACTCCCCCCAGCCCCCTCACCCCCTGCCACCCCCTTCACCCCATCAACCAATTCACCCCCTGTTTTACAAACATCCCAAGGCTAAATAGTATAGAATGTCAGGGCCAAAACAAAACAAGTCATCTAGGAGCGATGTTTAAGGAAAATATTTGGCCTAACTGAAAACGTGAGGCTTCCCAAATTTGACCCACATTTAATGTGGGGTCCAACTTGGTTTTGGATTGAATACCTCCAGGTCAGAAGAGGTACAACCAACTGTCTTATTTGGGAACCCACGTGTTACCACAAAGTGTTCAGGAAGGATTTACTATTTGGATGAGGATGATGGAGGCTGGAAAGATGGCCTGTCCAGGAAGTGACTCTGAGAATCTTTCCTAGCCTGATTCTACCCCTCCTGGATGGCTCTATTCATCCCCTGCAACAGAGCTGGCACCCAAACACTTCCAAGACCCTCCCTTCTTCCCCTCTGCTACTCCCATCAGCAGGTGCCCAAAGCCCTATGGCTTTGCCTCTCTATGGGCTTTGTCCCCATTTCCAATCTCACTTTAATGAGGATCTGTTCAGTTGCCAACACTCCTCATCCCCCCCCCCCACACACACACCACACAACAATAATCCACATTATGAAAGCTTTAATGATGAATGCTGATAATACTGTGATAATATTATATAGATCCTAACAGGGAACAATGCCCCAACCTAAAAGAGTTGTACCATATGGTGGAATGTTAGGAAAATGGGGAGTCTTTGGAGGCCAAGAGGCTGGTCTAGCCTCAGGAGATCCTAACAGCAGAGGTTTCACTTTGGAGCCGGGTTTGCCAAATAGATTGAGACCTGCAGAGGTTTCAGCAAATGTTCCCCCACAGCTCCTGGCCAAGGGCAAGGTGAAAAGTGAGTCCCTCAGTGATACCTTCTTATTAGGGGGTTGATTGCCAAGTGTGGGGATGAGGTGCCACACATGGGTTTAAGACCACAGACCCTAGGGGCGCCTTAGTGGCTCAGTTAAGCATTTGACTTTGGCTCAGGTCATGAACTCGTGGTTCACGAGTTCGATCCCAGCATCGGGCTCTGTGCTGACAGCTCAGAGCCCGGAGCCTGCTTTGGATTCTGTGTCTCCTTCTCTCTCTGTTCCTTCCCAGCTCACACTCTTGTCTCTCTCCGTCTCAAAAATAAAGATTAAAAAAAAAATTTTTTTTAAAGACCCTAATTTAGTAGCTCCCCATGGCAGCTTCCACACTTAGCATTTATTAAATTGGTAATGAACTCTGTGCTGTGATCCTGTCGGAAGCTTGGGCAGAGGTCTCTCTCTGCAGGGGCATCCACTGTGGGAATGACTTGCCCCATCCATGCTTTCCAGCAATGAGCTATGTCCAACCGACCAGGTAGCCAGTCTGATACCAGCCTCACCTTTGTGGTGTCCACCAGGATCTGCTGAGCTGTAGTCACTAGCTCCTCCTGGTGGCTTTGACATCCCGGCTGAAGATGGAGCTTCTGAGCCACCAGCACGATGTTCCTCCCAGACAGGACCAGAGACTCAGCAGTAGGCCTCATTTCCTCCCAGAGCCACTCCTCCTCAGAGTCTCCTGCCAGCCTGGACAGACACATTTCTAGTCAGAATTGCCAACATACAGTGATACAAAAAAAATATACCCATAAGGAAGTTATGATACATAGAATTTAGAGTACTATGAAGCCCTTAAACTGGTGACGTAGGTCTGTATTTATGGTGATAGAAGCCTCTCCAAGACATAGTGTTGAGTAAATAAAACCAAATTATAGAATGGCATGCATGGCAAGATGTGATTTGTTTTCAGTTATGTACAGATCTACATAGAGAACTCTCTCTCTAGAAGGAAAATCATCAAACTGTGTTTTTTTCTGGGCGTGTAAAAATATGCTTAATTACTTTTTGAATTGCTCTCATTTTCTCTGCTGCAGTGAACATGTATAAATACTACAAAAGAAAAAAAAAGCCTCTTTTTGTAAGAGAGAAATATCTAGAATGTCATTTCAATCCATGTTATCAAGAGGAGAGATTTTGCATAACACAGATGTCCACAGCAACTGTCTTCATGTGATGGAAACATTTCTCTCTCAAGAGTAATCCCCAGTCATGCAAAACAAAACAAGAAAAGTCCTCTGCTCCCTTATGATTATCCTTTGGAAAGGAGGCTGAGCTCTGTGCCTTTGGAATTGCAGGCTGAGAAGACACAGGAGTGCCAGCTGGAGTAATCACTGAGAAGCTCCTCTCAGCTTTTGGTCCCTTATCTAGTGGCGGCCAGTTTCAAAGCCCCTTATCCCAGCCGGCTCCCAACATCCCAGCTACCCTCATGTGAAATATCCCTTGAGTTCCCAGTACACAGAATCACACAAACCAAACGACCCCGCATGGCAAAATGCTGACACACCAGGGGTAAAGGGAAGAGGGAAGGAATGTATGACGGCTGCCTCCCTCCCTTACTTTACGTTTAATTCCTCTTGGAGAATTTGCACACCAGCTGCAGTGGACGTGCCCGTAAATATGACCTGCCACATCCTGGCAGCTGCTCAGCGGCAGAACTGGGACTTCCACCCACACAGCTGGACTTCCTGGGTTTTCTCATTTCTCGATGTTAAAAGGAGGGGAGAGGGGCACCTGGGTGGCTCAGTAGGTTAAGCATCTGACTTGGGCTTGGGTCATGGTCTTGAGGTTCGTAGGTTCAAGCCCTGCATCAGGCTCTGTGCTACGGTGTGGAGCCTGCTTGGGATTCTCTCTCTCCCTCTCTCTCTCTCTCTCTCTCTGCCCCTCCCCCACTTGCACTCTGTTTCTTTCAAAATAAATAAACTTTAAAAAAAAAAAAGGAGGGGAGAGAAAACTGTCAAGGATCAGGGCTGTATATGTGAAAGGAGGCTGTGGAGTCCTGTGTTAAGGCGATTCAAATGACTATGCCCTAATAGGACCTTGAGTACAGATGCTTCATACAGAGAATGTCAGCAGACACCCCACGGTGACCTGCTGGACTTCCCCATGCTCCTCCCTCTTCCTTGAGACTTGTGAGACATTCTTCTGTCCTCCCCTTGCCCCTCACTCCCATCCCTGCTTTCAGATTTGGCTGAGATCATTTAATGTTATTCATTTGAAGTTACCGTTGGAATTTCCCTCAGCATTGTATCTTCTCTTCCTAGAATTTTGACTATTAAGCATTCCAAGATATTGTCCTGTACAAAGGTCTTTTCTTCTTCATCTTCCCTTACCTTGAGGTCTGCTTTCTGCTTGTGGGTTAGTGTTGTTTATCCTTATTTTCCTTGATCTTCTTGGTTTTTGCAGTTGGGGTACATGGTGGTAAGAGTGACTACATCCTTGCACATCTGCACTATATACATCCTTCCTATGCTCAGGGGAACGGAATGATGAGGGGCCATTCTATCTGACGTGACTTTCCTCTTGGCTGCCCACAGACCCGATTCCAGCACCTGCTGGCCTCCAGAGTTACAGGTGTGAAATCCAAATACCAGTCCAATTGATTTTCCTTTGTAAGTAATTCATTTTTCTTGTGTCTGAAAGCACTTAGAGTTCAGGAATTTTGACATGTTTTATGTGTATCTTTTCTCCTCAGCCTCACCAAGAACCACAGGGGAGCAGTTTTTGTGTACAGACTTGGGTCATTAATAGGCTCAGGGAAATCTTCTTCCATTATTTGTTTAATTACATCCTCTCCTCAATTTCTTCATTTTTATCCTTCTAGAAGCCCCATTATTTGCAAAATGGGTCTCCTGGATCTGTCCTCCAATTCTACTATTTTTTTTTTTAATTTTTAAGGTTATTTATTTATTATGAGAAAGAGAGTACAAAGTGGGGAGGGTCAAAGAGAAGGAGAGACAGAATCCCAAGCAGCCTCCACACCATCAGCACCAAGCCCAATGCGGGGCCTGAAATCATGAACCTCGAGATCATGACCTGAGCTGAGGTCAAGAGTCTGACGCTTAACTGACTGTGCCACCCCTGTTTGTTGTTGTTGTTGTTGTTGTTGTTGTTTTCATGCATGATTTCTATCTGCTTTTACTCTCTGGTTTGAATTGTATTATTGATGATCTTTCAGATCATGCTTGGAGTCATAATTATCAACATTCTCAACCTTCTGCTTTAAGCCATGAGGGTATCAGACTAAACTTCTCACCAAGAACAGTTCTAAAAGATGGATAAAGTAGTTTACTAAACCCAGAGGGCAGCAGAGACAGCCAGGACTTATTTCTGAGTAACAGGCCACGAGGCAGAAAAGCCATGCACAAAACAGTAGCTACACCACTTCAGCAATCTTAACATGCTGAGAAGACAAAAATTAGAGTTTGGGTCTCGTCAATGTGAAGCAAGCCTGAGGAACACCCCAGGATTCCAGCTGTGACCCCCAAAGGCCACACCCCAGGAGTAAGAACAAACGAGAAATAGATACCTTTTCCTAAAGACTGAAATTCATCTTGAATCATCTCAAGGCTTCAATTGGATAAGCATGACCTTTCCCTACATTAAATGCCCACCAGAATATATTAAATTTTCTCTAGAAGGAGCCAATGCTATATAGAAGCACTAAAACTTTTCATTCTTAATGTACCGTATTTAATTTTTTTTAATTTACTTTGAATGATAGTGAGGGAGAGAGAGAGAGAGAGTGCACACAAGCCAAGCAGGGGCAGGGAGAGACAGGGAGAGAGAACCCCAGGCAGGCTTTGCACTGTCAGCGCAGAGCCTGATGTGGGGCTCGATCTCATGAACTGTGAACCAAAATTCAGTCAGAAACTTAACCAACTAAGCCACCAAGGCACCTCTGTATGGCATTTAATTTTTAAAAATTACCTCCCACATGAGAAAATAAAGGTGGCATCTCAAATTATTTGGGTAAAAATAGACTTCATAATAAACAGTGCTTGGAGAACGGAATGCCATCTGGCAAAACATAGTGAGACTGCTATTTCAAGATATACACAAAATTGAACTCTGAATGGATTAGGGAATCTAATGTGAAATCAAAAACATACAAGTACTAGAAAAAAACATAAGTGAATGCCTCTTTAATCTTGGTATCAGGAAACCTTTGTAACTATGATTCAAAATTCAGGGGTGACTGGGTGGCTCAGTCGGTTAAGCATCTGACTCTTGATTTTGGCTCAGGTCATGGTCTCACGGTTTGTGGGATCAAGCCCCAAGTCAGGCTCTGCACTAACAGAGTGGAGCCTGCTTGGGATTCTCTCTCTGCTCCTCCCATTCTCTCTGCCTCTTTCTCCCAAAATAAACAAACATTTAAAAAAATACATGTTTAAAAATATTTTCTAATTTTTTTTAACGTTTATTTATTTTTGAGAGACAGAGAGAGACAGAGCATGAGCATGGGAGGGGCAGAGGGGCATGAGCATGGGAGGGGCAAAATTAAAAATTAAAAAAAAAATTTTTTTAACGTTTATTTATTTTTGAGAGACAGAGCATGAGCATAGGAGGAGCATAGAATCCAAAGCAGGCTCCAGGCTCCGAGCTGTCAGCACAGAGCCCGATGTGGGGCTCAAACCCACGAACTGTGAGGTCACGACCTGAGCCGAAGTCGTTTGCTTAACCAACTGAGCCACCCAGGTGCCCCTAAAATTTTTTTTTTAATGCTTGTTTATTTTTGAGAGAGAGACACACAGAGTGTGACAGGGGAGGGGCAGAGAGAGAGGGGGACACAGAATCTGAAGCAGGCTCCAGGCTCTAAGCTGTCAGCACAGAGCTTGACACAGGGTTTGAACCCACGAACCATGAGATCATGACCTGAGCTGAAGTCGGACATTTAACTGACTGAGCCACCCAGGCACCCCCCAAAAATACATGTTTTAAAATCAACCAGCATGTGGGGAAACACCCAGAATGAAACATGAAAAGGAACAAATAAATTTAACTAGTTACTAAAATTGTCAGAATTCTAAAATGGCCCCCAAATTCTCATCCCCTGGTGCACACAGCCTGTATAATGGCCTCTCCTTCCTTACATGTGAATAGGGCCTGTGAATAGGATGGAATGTCACTCTATGATCAAGTTATGTTATATGGAAAAGGAAATTTTTTCAGATGTAATTAAAGTCTCTAATCAGTTGGCTTGAGTTCATCAAAAGGAGGGTATCTTGAGTGGGCCTGACCAAATCAGGTGAGCCTTCAAAAGAGGGTGTGGGTGATACAGATTTGAAGCAGCAAGGACACTCTTTGGTTGGCCTTGAAGAAACAAACTGCCACATTCTGGAGAGGGCCGTGTGTCAGGGCCCTGGTTCTGCAACCCTAAGAAACAATTCCACCGACAACCAGTTAGCTTAGAAAAGAGACCCAAGCCACAACTATTGCAGCCCCCTCTGACACTTGAGTCACACAGCTCACCCAGCCTGCTGAGACCCAAAGCAGTGGACCAGCTGCCCCAGGCCCAGTCTCCTGACCCACAGACACTGTGAGATAATAAATATGTACTGTTTCAAGCTGTGCAATTTGCAATGCAACAGTACAAAACTATTATGATTACAAATGGATAACATGACAACTCTGAAAGGGATTGGGAAGAAAAAGAACTAACCTAAGTAACTTTGCAGAACAGTATTTTTCCTGGATAAGGTCAGACTAAAAACAAAACAAATTACACACAAATACTGCCCTCTAGTTAGTCAATTTGTTTCTCATATGGCTACAGGTTAAGTTTGCAACTTTTTAATGTGTACACTAGGGCTGAACAGATAAGTGGACATATTTTGGATAATGAGAGCCAGGATTCTCATGTTGGAGAAGCTACAAAGAAAGGGGAAGGCAAGAAAGAACCCTGTGGTATTAGACTGGAACTGGAGATAACGGTATGAGATAGATAGATAGATAGATAGATAGATAGATAGATAGATAGATTTACACAGATATTTTTTATATGAATTAAAAAAAGGAAAAGGGAGAGGGGCACCTGGGTGGCTCAGTTGGCTAAATGTCTGACTCCTGATTTTGGCTCAGGTCATGAGATAATGAGATCAAGGGGTCATGAGATCAAGCCCTGCATCAGGCTCTGCACTGAGTGTGGAGTCCACTTAAGATTCTTTCTTTCTCCCTCTGCCCCTCTCTCCTGCTCTCTCTCTCAAAAGAAAGAAAGAAAGAAAGAAAAAGGAGAGAAGGGGAAGAAAATAGGATGGGAAGAGGGAGTGGGAAGAGGGAGAGAAAGGGAAAATTAATCAATGTATACCAAGATGTTCATGGTGGTTATCTTTAGGCAGTAGGCTTATGGGCAATTTTTTTCTTCCTCATCTCATTCATATTTTCTAAATGTTTATCATCCAATACATTTTTAAGCAAAAGGAAACATATATTGTGTCGACCTTTTCTTGTGGGATCTTCCCCGAAGCCTGTCCTGTTGCCAACACTATTCTGCTGATGTAGCAAGTTCTTTCTGGCTTCCTGAGAGCTTACCCAGCAGAGAGAGACAAGGAAACTTGCCAGCAGAACACTTACCACGTTTTGTACTGATTGCCTCCATTTGGCCTGTCTTGAGAAGTGCCCAAGGAGCTGCCCAGAAAGCCAATGGAGCCAAACCCGAATCAGAATATGAATTATCTGCAGTATTGTCCTGATTGGTGAGCTGGACCATTTCTCATGGTCATGAGCATGGACAATTCTCTTTATAAATCACTTACTTGCCCGGAACAGACAATACAATACAACAAAGGCATTCATGTGGAAACAGACAAAAAAGACACTCAGCTTCTCTCAAAATTTTGTGTGCTTTTTTTGTGTGTGTGTGGTTACAAACGCACTGTGTTAAAAAACTTAAGAATGTACAAAAGAGTATTAAATTGCTATAAATTCACTCTGTTCTCAAACTCCTAAGTAAATTGCTATAAATATTCTGGCAAGTTTCTTTCCATGAATGTTTTTCTTTTTATATAATTGGAGTCACACTATATACCATCCCCGGCTCCATATTTTTTGTATGTGTATGTTCAAATATACTGAACCAAATTTATCAGCTTACCCATTTGTAAGTGTACCATTAAAGTGGCATTAAGTACATTCACACTGGTGTGCAAACATCACCGCCATCTATCTCTAAGACTTTTTTCATCTTCCCAAACTGAAACTCTGTACCCATTCAACACTAGCTCCCTATCTCCCCTTATCCCTGCTTATCCCCCTGGCAACCATTATTCTTTCTGTCTCTGTGAATTTGACTACTGTACATCCCTCATATAAGTGGAATCACACAGTATTTGTATGACTCACTTATTTCACCTAGCATAGTGTCCTCAAGGTTCATCCATGTTGTCAGAATTTCCTTCCTTTTTAAGACTAAGTCATGATCCACTGTATATGTGTAAATGTTACCACATTTTGTTTATGCATTCGACCATTGATGGACACTTTGGTTGCTTCCACCTTTTGGCTCTTAAAAACAATGCCACTATGAATACATGTATACAAATATCTAGTAGAGTCTGTGCTTTCAATTCTTTTGGATATATACCCAGAACTGGAATTTCCTGATCACATGGTAATTCTAATTTTAATTTTTTTGAGGACTTGTGTACAGTTTTGAATCCTTTTTGTTTCTAATTCACTTAACTTTTTGTTTAAAAATTTTAAGTGTTTATTCATTTTTGAGAGAGAGAGAGAGAGACAGAGAGTGAGCAGGGGAGGGACAAAGAGAGAGGGAGACACAGAATCCGAAGCAGGCTCCAGGCTCTGAGCTATCAGCACAGAGCCCAGCGTGGGGCTCGAACTCACCAGCTGTGAGATCATGACCTGAGCAAAAGTTGGACGCTCAACTGACTGAGCCACCCAGGCACCCCTGATTCACTTAACTTTTGAGCATGGGTATTTTTCCAACAATATTTTTGTAACTTTTTATATAATTTCAAACACCAAAAAAAGTTGCAAAAATTATAGAACTCCAATATATCCTTCAACCAGATTCACTAATTATTCTCATTTTGTCATGTCTTATCATTCTCTCTCTTTCTCTTTGTGTATGCGTTTGCGTGTATGTATAGGAAGTTCCAGATATCATGCTCCTTTAGCCCAAAATGATTCAATGTGCATTCCCTAAGAACAAGGACATTCAGGGGCACGTGGGTGGCTCAGTTGTTAAGTATCCAACTCTTGACTTTGGCTCAGATCATGATCTCACAGTTTGTGGGTTCAAGCCCTGAATAGGGCCCCGTGCTGACAGTGCGGAGTTGGCTTAGGATTCTCTCTCTGTCTCTCCCTGGCTTGCACATGCGCATGAACTCTCTCTCTCTCTCTCTCTCAAAATAAATAAATAAACTTAGAAAAAAAAAAAAGAACAAGGACATTCAATTTCATAACTACAGAACAATCATCAAAATCAGGAAATTAAACATTCATACAATGTTCTTATCTAATCTAAAGTCAATATTCAAATTTTGCTGGTTGTCTGCACTCTGAGAACACGCATTAAATTTAACTGTCAAGTCCTGTTGTGGGCAGTTTAAAGGTGTCCCAGTCCAAATTCCCATCCCCTGGCTAGTCAATCAAATGTTAATCTGGTACTTCTATGTAGGGGCTTTGCAGATATAACCAAGATGTAACTAAGATTAAGAATCAGCTGATCTTAAAAAAGAGAGAGTATCCTGACCTACACAGGTGGGTCCAGTGTACTCACATGAGCCCTTAAAAATAGAAGAGGAAGAAAAAAAAAATAATAGAAGAGGAAGGCAGACGGAGAAGTCAGAAGGTTTGAAGTATGAGAGGAACTTGACCTGTCATCGCTGGAGGGGCCACAGGGAATGCAGGCAGCCGGGAAGAGCAAAGCCCAGCCTTCCGCTAATAGCCAGCAAGGAAATGGCTTTCTCAGTCCCATAAACCACAGGGAACTGGATTGGGCCAATAACCCTAATAGCCTGGAAGTGGATTCTTCCAGAGCATCTGCCTAAGAGCCCGGCCCACAGACACCTCAATTTTGGTTTGTGAGACCCAAAACAGAGGAACCAGCCAAGGCCACCAACCTCTAATCTGCAAAAATGTGCGACAACAAATTTGTGTTGTTTTAGGTCCCTAAATTCATGACACTTATTACAGTAGGCAGCAGGAAACTCATACACGTCCCTTCGGTCCCCTTTACTCTGGAATAGTTCCTGAGACCTTCTGTCCTGACTACTGACATTTTATGAAGAGTACAAGCCAGGGGCGCCTGGGTGGCTCTGTTGGTTCAGAGTCCAACTCCAGCTCAGGTCGTGATCTCATGGTTCATGAGTTTGAGGCTCTACGTTAGCTTAAAAATTTCTCCATGTAAAGGAATGCTACAAGGTGTCCCTAATTACAAATGTTCATCAACATTTTTAGCATCTAGTTTGTATTTTATGTCTCACCGTAAAGTTACATCATGCTTTACTAGACTGGGACATTGAGCTTATTTCTAGTTTCTCACAATTTTTATTTCTGTGAGGCCAGAAAAATAGCATCTTACCATTTTTATTTGCATTTTGTTGTTTGCTAAACAAACTACTGAGTCTAAAATTAGATATATTTTTCATATTTAAAATCCGTTTTAGGGTGCCTGGGTGGCTCCGTCGGTTCAGTGTCCGACCTCGGCTCGGGTCATGATCTCACGGTTTGTGAGTTCGAGCCCCACATCAGGCTCTGTGCTGACAACTCAGAGCCTGGAGCCTGCTTCGGATTCTGTCTCCCTCTCTCTCTGCCCCTCCCCCACTTGTGCTTTGTCTCTCTCTGTCTCTCAGAAATAAATAAATAAATAAATGTAAAAAGAAATTTTAAATTTGTTATAATTTCTTCTTTAGTGAAATACCTGTACTTTTCCCACTTTTCTATTTAGGTTTTTTTTTTTTTTTCCTATTGACGAAGTTATGTGTTTATGTTGTTTTTTTTTTTTCTTTTCTGTGTGCCCTACTGCTCCTGAATGCAGAAACTGTGAACACCTTATTCACTGCTATATTTCAGCACTTTGAATAGTACCTGATACTTTACTAAGGTCAATAAATACTTGTTGGATGAAAGAGAGGAATATTTATGAGTCCTCTTCCTGTTTTAAAGGTATTATCTACAGGAATTATCTATCAACTACCATGATAAAGACACTGTACTCAGTGACTTGTGTGGATTATTTCTCATACACTGATGACAGTCGTCTGAGGGAGGTTTCATTATTGTCTCTACCTTCACAGATGAGTCTCCCAGAGATTTCAGAAGTTAGCCGTGGCCAGACAACCAGCAAGTGGTTGGGGCTGGCATTTAAACAGTCAGTCTAGGGGCGCCTGGGTGGCTCAGTCGGTTAGGCATCCGACTTCGGCTCAGGTCATGATCTCACGGTCCGTGAGTTCGAGCCCCGCGTCGGGCTCTGTGCTGACAGCTCGGAGCCTGGAGCCTGCTTCGGATTCTGTGTCTCCCTCTCTCTCTGACCTTCCCCCCATTCATGCTCTGTCTCTCTCTGTCTCAAAAATAAATAAACGTTAAAAAAAATTTTTTTAAACAGTCAGTCTAGGGGTGCCTGGGTGGCTCAGTCGGTTAAGCGTCCAACTTCAGCTCAGGTCACGATCTCGCGGTCCATGAGTTCAAGCCCCGCGTCGGGCTCTGGGCTGATGGCTCAGAGCCTGGAGCCTGCTTCCGATTCTGTGTCTCCCTCTCTCTCCGACCCTCCCCCGTTCATGCTCTGTCTCTGTCTCAAAAATAAATAAACGTTAAAAAAAAATAAAAAAATAAAGTCAAGTCTACCTGCTGCACTTATGTTAATTTTGGGGCAGTGAGGGGCGCCTGGGTGGCTCAGTCAGTTAAGCGTCCAACTGTTAAGCGATCTCACAGTTCATGAGTTCACGCTCCACGTCGGGCTCTGTGCTGACAGCTCAGAGCCTGGAGCCGACTTCGGATTCTGTGTCTCTCTCTCTGCCTCTCCCCTGCCTGTGCTCTGTCTCTGTCTCTCTCAAAAATAAATAAGCATTAAAATGTTTTTTTATAGTCTGGGGCAGTGAAAATGTAAAACTTTTGTTGTAGTATTCAACTCTGTTTCATTTATAGAGTTTGGTTTTGTTGTTACAACTAGGCCCTTTTATATGAACCCCGGAACTGAATTTAATATGTAAATAACTTGTATGCAAGTTTGTTCATGATCAGGCCCAATGCACTGAATGACAGATAATGGAAGCTATGTTTGGACAACTCTGAAAATGCTTATCGCTGTAACAAAAAATAATCTGTGAAAGAAGAAAAAAATCTAGAAACCTCTTGATGGGACATATAATTGGCTTCTTAGTAGAAAACCCAACTAATTCTGAAGTGTTTGTATACTGAAAGTACACACCAACTAATAAGTAACAACCTATGAAGTAGGTTTACTTTATGTTTTACCAATTTATTTTCCCACCTGACTTCTTTCTGAAAACATTTAAGGAGACTACAGCAAGGCTCTAGTTAACCCTCTTCTTCTGCAAGCTTGTCAGAGTAAAGGGCTTGAGTTCTTTGCAATTATTTTTTACCTTTTGGCAACTTGCACAAAGTCTTCACTAGCTTGGGCCAATTCTTCCGCCATCTTCTCCAAACAGGCAAATGCTTCATTTTCCATGTCTTTCTTCTCCATCGAAATGATCAGATGGCAGAGCTGAACAGTCATTGGGGAGATGATTCTCTCAATGGCCTTGTTCTGTATCATAGAGCCAATGTCTTCTGAGAGAAAAGATTCCATCTCTTCTAGTCTCTGAACAGAAGTGTGATGTGGTCTTAGCCCACGCTGACCGACATGTATAAATATTTCTCTGCCTTGATGTTCACCTAATTTGACCCCTACAATGGGAAAGAAATCTATAAAATATTAAAGAGCTAAATGGGGGTAATTTTCAGGACCTTCAAAGTACAGAATATATTGTGGCTTAGCAGCAACATGTAAAAAAGTAAAATAAGGACACACGGGACAGGTTTAGAGGAAGGCAAACAGGATGGAAAACAGGCTTACATACACAAACTGTATGAAACAGATAGTTTAACCAACGGTGAATCTAACTATGAAGATATGACTGAGGTCTTCTTTATTTGTAGAACTAATACAGTAGAGGAAAGAAATATTGTCTTTTATTCTTCGGAGCTTCTCAGAACAAGGAACGAAAGAAAGCCATGTGGCAAGACAAAGTTCTCTCTTAGATTGAATGGGCATCTCAAATCAAAATTCTCAAAGATCCTAAGAATACTCTTACTTGGGGCTTAATAAACTTCCTTCCCCTGGATGTATACAAGGCTGAATGACAAGCTGAGGATACCATATGGAAATTTCAAGCATCGTATGGGCGAATGGACAAAATTGCAATGCTGAAATGTTTGATCGATAATTCCAAGAGTGTAGCTTCCCACAGAGAACCAACAAGGCGGTGGGGGAGAGGGGACGATGAAGGTTTTTGCTTACCTTTCTGAGATGATACTTCCCACTCTCTAAGGCAAACAGTAGACCACTGAATTCACTCTAGATGTAAGGAATCCAGTTTTTTGTCTTTTGTTTTTAACCAGCAGCAGGAATCTATTTACATCCACGCGACAGTTCAAGACCGTGGCACCGCCCAGCAACTGTTAGCTGACTCTGTTACTGACGTCACAGGCAGGATTGCTGACAAACATCATAATTTATACATGGAGCTATGGAAGATCTGCTGTTTCTGCAGTATTTAAAGTCATGCTTATTCAAAAGAATAAGAACTAGACTAAACTATGAGGAAAAGTGAACTGTTCTAATCAATCCAGTCATAAAAATAAGATTCAACTTTGAGTCTTCAGGCAGTTTTGTTGTGGGGAATGAAAAGGAAATCTGGCACCAGGGCTAATGAAAGGCAGACAATGAATCATTGAGCAGTTTAATTAACTTGGCTTCTTTCTAGTTCCCTCGTGTGGGTTTTCACAAGGGTTTGTTGAGGGAATATTCTGGCAGTTTCTTGAGAACACTAAAAGGAATGGGGCTTAAGCTACAGGAAAAATAGACTTTAATTCATATTAGGTGTGTACTGTGTTTCAGATGTTTTCCACACATCAACTCACTTATTCCATGGAACAACTTAATTGTTACGAAAAGTTTCACTTCATTAGTGAGGAAGCTGAAGACTGGGGTGTATGAATGGTGCCAAATCTTTGAGAATGATTTCCTATTCAGATTATTAGCCATCCCCGGACTTTCAGTAAATTTCTAAAGATTACAGTGTCTGAGTTGTGTCTGGTCAAGAAAACAGAAATGACTCTAGGTATTTAAAATGGAGGGAATCTGGGGTTGCCTGAGTGGCTCAATTGGTTAAGTGTCCGACCTCAGCTCAGGTCATGATCTCACAGTTTGTGAGTTTGAGCCCTGCGTCAGGCTCTGTCTCGAAGCTCTGGAGCCTGGAACCTGTTCTAGATTCTGTGTCTCCCTCTCTCTCTGCCCCCCATCCCCATTCATGCTCTGTCTTTCTCTCTCTCTCTCTCTCTCTCTCAAAAATATTTTTTTCTCTCTATTAAAAATTTTTTGTAAATGGAGGGAATTTGGTTCAAGGAATTAATTACAAAAATGTTGGGAAGGATAGTGATTGAGGCACGATTTCTGGTAACAGTTGAGTGAAGAGACTGTCAAATTCTCTTCCCTAGAAGCAACTGGAAATATGGGATGGAACTGCCCTAAAACAACCATTTCAACACCCTGGAAACTGACCAAATGCATACAACAATCCAAGGTGTGTTTATGCTTGAGTACTTGCTGGACTTTGTGAAGCTCTATGGAGTTCTACTATGGGGCTGACTCCACCTATGCCATCAACATGGGGCTCTACGAGGGAGGGAAGTCCATGAGGACCAGCAGCTTCTCTATTGCCTTCTCTATTGCCAAACTGGCTCACCCAGTTTGGAGCAATGGGTGAAGACACCCAGGATCGTTGTCAGTGAAAGTGATTTCCCAGAGGCAGGAGAGTCTGTCTATTACAAGACATACTATCCTTCAGCCTATAGGGGAATGGCACTGGATGGTAATTCAAATCAACAGAAAGCAGTGAAAAATTTCTATACAGTTACTTACATAAGGAATTATCAAAACCATACATGCATTTTTTCTCTTAACAGATTTAAAAATATAAGATTATGTAAAATAACAATTATAACACTATATTGTTGGGTTTACAAGAATAAAAGCATGAAGGAGGGGATGGAGAATAGAACTACATTAAAGCAAATTTTCATTATTTTACCAGGATTAAATTAGTACTGAGCTGAAGCAAAGTTTTTTTTTAAGATGCACATTATAATCCCAAAAGCAAATGCCAAGAAAATAACTTTAAAAAATACTTAAAGTAGGGATGCCTGGCCTTCTCAGTCGGTGGAGCATGTGACTCTTGATCTTGAGATCATAGGTTCACGCTCCACATTGGGTGCAGAGATTACTTTTAACAAAATCTTTTTACAAAAATACTAAAAGTAATCAACAATGAATTAAAATTGCATACTAAGGGCAGCTGGCTGGCTTAGTCAGTAGAGCATGCGACTCTTGATCTCAGGGCCATGAGTTCAAGTCCCATGTTGGGCATGGAGCCTACTTAAAAAAAAAAAATAATGAAAACATTATTTAACATAAAAGACGGCAATCAAGGAGAAAATAGAAAACAAATAGCAAAATGACAAATGTATAACTAAATCAATAATCATATTAAATCTGAATTCTCTAAACACCCTAATCAAAACACAGACATCGACAAACTGCATAAAAAAGCAAAACCCAATTCTATCTATAAGAGATACAACCTTGATTCAAAACACAAATAGGTAGAACATAAAGTGATGGGAACAAGCTATCCCTTGCAAAAAGGAACCAAAAGACAGCAAGAGTGCTGTGCTGGGTTGAACAGTGTTCTTCCAAATTTCATCTCTACTGAGAACCTGTGAAAGCAACTTTATTTAGTAATATGTTTTTTGAAGGATGTAATCAAGTTAAAGATAAGGTCATACTAGATGTGAGTAGGCCCTAATTCAATGACTGATATCCTTATAAGAGGAGAGAAATTTGGACAGGGAGACAGGATGCCATGCAATGATGGAGACAGAGATTGCAGTGATGTATCTATCAGCCAGAAGCACCAGGGATTACTGACAACTACCAGATGCTAGGAAGAGACAGAGAAGGATTCTTCCCTAGAGCCTTGAGAGAAAGCATGCCCCTGATGACACCTTAATTTCAGACTTCTAGCCTCAGAACTGTAAGAGAATCAATTTCTGTTGTTTTAAGCTACCCAATTTGTTAGCAGCCCTATAAAAAAAATGAGGGTTGCTGGAGTGGCCCAGTTGGTTAAGCATGGGACTTCAGCGCAGGTCATGATCTCATGGTTCATAAGTTTGAGCCCCACATTGGGTCAGCTCGAGCCCCACTTTGGGTGAACCCCGCTCCTCTCTCTCTCTCTGCCCTTTGTGGGACTCTCTCTCTCTCTCTCTCTGCCCCTTCCTCACTTGTGCCCTCTCTCTTTCTAAAAAAAAAGGAAGAAATAAAAAAAGAAAGAAGGAAAGAAAGGGAAAGAAAGGGAAAGAAAGAAAAGAAAGAAAAGGAAAGAAAGAAAGAAAGAAAGAAAGAAAGAAAGAAAGAAAGAAAGAAAGAAAGAAAGAAAGAAAGAAATGAATACAAGGGCACCTGGATGGCTTAGCTGGTTAAGCGTCTGACTTCAGCTCAGGTCATGATCTTCTCACGGTTTGTGGGTTCGGGCCACACGTTGGACTCTGTGCTAACAGCTCAGAGCCTGGAGCCTGCTTCAGATTCTGTGTCTCCCTCTCTCTGCCCTTCCTTGCTCATGCTCTCTGTCTCTCTCTCTCTCAAAAATAAAATAAACGTTAGAAAAAAATTGGGAAATCCTTGAATATTTAAAAATTGAACAACACACTAATAAATGGCCTATAGATCAAAGAAGAAATCACAAGGGAACTTAGAAAATTGTCTGAATTTAAATAACATGAAAACACAGCAGATCAAAATGTACTGGATACAGCTAAAGCAGTAGTTAGTGGGAAATGTATAGCTTTAAAATCCATAAAAGGAAAAAAAATCAGGAAATTAGAATTCATGGAAATTTAAAACTTTTGCACTACAAAAGACATCATTAAAATTGAAAAGATAGGGGCGCCTGGGTGGCTCAGTCGGTTAAGCGGCCGACTTCGGCTCAGGTCATGATCTCGCGGTCTGTGAGTTCGAGCCCCGCGTCGGGCTCTGTGTTGACAGCTCAGAGCCTGGAGCCTGTTTCGGATTCTGTGTCTCCCTCTCTCTGACCCTCCCCCGTTCATGCTCTGCCTCTCTCTGTCTCAAAAATAAATAAACGTTAAAAAAAAAAATTAAAATTGAAAAGATAAACCACAGACTGAGAGAAATATTTACCAATCATATATCTGGTGAAAGAATTCTTGAGGTGTCTGGGTGGTTCAGTTGGTTACATGTCCAACTCTTGATTTCAGCTCAGGTCATGATCTCATGGTTCATGGGTTCATGCTCCACATAGGGTTCTGTGCTGACAGTGTGGAGCCTTCTTGTGATTCCCTCTCTCCCTGCACCACCCCCCGCCAAATAAATAAATGAACATTAAAAAAAAAAAAAAAAAGAATTCTTACTTCTCTCTCCTTTTCTCAGCCATTGTGCTGTGTGTGGTTGACCTTTCTTTGCCATGTCGTCTCACAAGATGTTCAGGATCAAACAATTCCTGGCCAAGAAACAAAAGCAAAATCATCCCACTCCTCATGGATTCAGATGAAAACTGGCAATAAAATCAGGTACAACTCCAAGAGGAGGCACTGGAGAAGAACCAAGCTGGGTCTATAAGGGATCGCACGTGAGGTGGCAAACATATTTATGCTGCATGAAAGTTACGCCCTCAGATCCTATCACTCTGTAAACATCACTACTACTTGAACAATGGATATGTTTTATCGGGGAAATGATTTTTCTCTCTTACATGCTTCTGCACCAGTAGGTTAGTTCAACAATACATATGTGAGACCTTCTGTTTGGGGGGAAAAAAAAAGAATTCTTACAAGTCAACAATAAGAAGACAACCCAGTTAAAAGTGGGCATAAGATTTAATAGACTTAAATAGATTCAATAAACTTTTCACCAAAGAAAGTACACAAAAGGCAAGTAAAAAGATGCTCAACAACAACATAATCATCAGAGAAATGCAAATTAAAGGCATGAGACACCGCTACATAGACAGCTTAATGGCTGTCAAGGATGCAGAGAAACTGAGATCCTTGTGCATTGCAGGTGGGAATGTAAAATGGTAGGCTTCCTTTGGAAAACAGTTTGGCAGTGTCTTAAGAAGTTAAACATAAATTTACCATTTTACACACAGCAATTTATTTCTTAGGAATCTACCCAAGCTGGATCTACCCAAGGTTGTTTCAGCTAGGCTGCAACCAGTAATCTAGACAGGCTGGCAAGTGATCTGCCTGCAGGAGCAGGGGCCTGGTTTTTGGAGCAGAGGCTTGGAAGTGAAATGAGAATTTCAGCAGGATCGCTGAGAAAACAGAAGAGTCACTCCTTTGCTCTACTCTAGGGCTGGGAGCTCTATGAAGAGGTAGTCTTTCCCTTTCAGTAGAGCCATCAGGGGGCACTTACATGGTCTTTCCAGCTTTGGGAGGACACCAGGCAACACAGCCCAAAGAAGGGTAGGATTCACCCTGAGGAGCACTGCAGGCTGGTGAACCACAGAGGAGGCTTGGTGAGGCTTGGCATGAGAAGGAAAGCATCCTCTCAGGAATATCTGAGGGGAAGAGAATTTCATAAGCCTCAGGAGTTATGTAAGTGAGGGAATGAACTAGCAAAACCTTGATGTTATCCTTAGTGATACCCCAGGTCACGTGAGCTTTAGGGATAAACTGGGTAAGGCAGATGTAGCCTTTGGCCTTTCCTCTGGTCAATACAGATGGGACTCAGTTTCCTTCCGCTGTGGATCCATTTCAAAACTCATTTCTTCTAAGAAATTTTCCCTGATGCGTCTCCGCTCTCTCAAATGCCTCTAGTATTCCTGCCTCCTTAGCACCATTAGTTATTATAGTTCTGTTGGAGGGGAAAATTTTTCTTATATTTATTGATATTTTATTTGATTAAGTTTATTTTTATTTAATTAAGTTGGTTATTCACAGGCCCGTTACTCTATGTGCAAACTCTGAGCACACATCATGCTGTAGCAACATGACCCAGGCAAAAAGAGAGTATGTGCTCCAGCAGAAGCCTCTGGATGGGAGGCACGGGCATCACCTCACGGTCACTGACACCCTGTGGCTCTAGGTTTCGCAATGTCCTTTGAATGCAACTCACTGAGTTATTTTTCTATTTTTCCTATTTTCCTTTATCTCTGTGTGGGAGCTACTGCATTCATCCAGGAAGAACAGGAAATAGAGGAGAAAATGACTCCAGTGCCACATGGACATGAGCAGCTTCCTCCTACATGTTGAGATGTGAGTGTTTCTACAAGGTATTCCTGTCCCCACAACTGTCACTCCAACTCAGAATTCTAGAAACTGTAGGAATATTTGCTCCTCTAGTTAAATTCCTCTAACTAGCATCCAGAAAAAAAATGTAAGCTTCCCCAGGAACAGAGCTCTGTGAAGGCAGGGACTTTGTCTTATGTCCTCTGTGCCTTGAACATTGCCTGGAACAAGAATGTGTTAAATGCAGGTTTTCTAGACCAGAAAGGTATGAGTGGCATGCCTCTTCAGGGAGGGGTGTTGAAAGGCTTCCATTGAAAAGGGAAGCAGTCTTACCTTGCTAAAGAGCAACTAAGACCTAAGTCTAAAGAAATAGTAAGTCCTATTTTATTTAGCACAACTGTGAGACAGAAAATGCTAGCTAATTAAAGGTTTTGATTAATAAGGACTTTATGATCCATCTGGTACATGGTTCATCAGCTTTGGAAGGGCTAATGCACACTTCACATTAAAACTCCATCTAACACACTTTCACTTGACCTTGATGATGATCAGGGTATTTCAAAGACTTTGGCTGAAGTAGTGTGGTAAATGTGGTAAGAGAGACACAATGGGGAGACTTAATTAAAAGGCTGTGACTTTGAAATTGAGAATGCTGTCTTCAATGAGCCATTGCAGTCTGTGATGTATGGAGAGATGTGATGAATGCTGTGTTTCAGAAAGATTAATTCGGTGATGATGTTCAGGGAAGATTGGAGAGGGAAAGGGGCTGAAGCAAGAAGAGCAGCTAGAAGACAGGTGTAGTACCCAAAGCATGAAGTGAGTGTCGTAACGTTAGAGACAATGAGTGAAAAACAATTTTGAGTTGTTTGGTGTCCAAGTATAGGACACAAAGAGAAGGGAGAGGGGAAAGTGTAGTTGAGGATTTTGAAGCTTGTTTCTTAGGAGTATGACCCTCAGGCCCTTCTAAGAAAAGTCCTTGATTTAGAGGCTCCAAGTCTGGCTAGCCAGGTCCTCCCTATGGATGAGACTTTTGTGAGGTCAAAGGGATATGGCCACCCAAAGACGGTTACCCTCCCACTTTCCAGAATATGCTAGGTACCTGAGAACCAGAATTCACTGTCTAAATAGCCCAGCTCTTGTCCTGAACCTGCACTGGCTTCTTCCCTGGGTCTATTGTCCCAAGGGTCAATGGCATTGCTGTGCACCCCTAGGACCAAGCAGTGGCCAAAATGTAGCTGTTTGTGGGAGGTGCTGGGTGAGTGGATGGAGCCTGAATTTCCTGGATGTAGCGTCCCCATGCATGTGTGCATGGCCCTTCGTGGTGCAGGATGGAGTCAAGGAAGGTAAGAAACGGGTGGGCCATGGTCAGAGGGCAGGGCCATCTCTTCCAGTATTTCCTACTTTTGGCATTGAACTTCCATGAATCTGAGCATTTAAAAAATCTTGGCCTTTCAGGTCATCCTTATCAATATATATTTGTAAGGTGGGAAGATAAGACATTTTATCTAGCAGCTTATTGGCATGGTTTATAACTTTAAAATATTTAGACATATGGTAGACATATAGACATATGGCTTCCATTTGTACTCTTGTCCTACAACTGTAGATGTGGCCTTGCTTTTTAGCCCAACATATTCTTTATTTATAAAGTGTCTTTGTAGGACACTTCTACAAATCTCTCTTGCTGAGAGTTTACCTATTGAATTGTACCTTAAAATAGCTAGTTCAGTTTTTTGTTAACCAGCTTCCCAGTTTTTAAAATTATTAATATGTAATTCCTCGTGTAGCCTAAATATGGGTCCTCTGTCTGATAGGTATGTATACACATACACACACACCAGACATCATATCCTATTCTGTGGCTTTCCTTTTGATTCTCTGGATGGTGTCTTTGGATAAATAAAAGTTATTTTTAAGGTTGTCAATTCATCCCTTTTTTTCCTTTACTCCTAAAGATTTTTATGTTCTCTTTAAGATCTTTACCTAGAATAAGATCATAAGATTTTCTCTCTTTTTTAAGATTTTCTCCCGTTTTCTTTTAAAAGCTTTCTTGCTTTACTTTCACATCTACATGCATCAGATCACAATGAATCTGCAACTGCTTTTGTGAGTGGCAGAGGTCAAGATTAATTTTGTTTTCCAAATGTATATCCATTGACCCAGCTTCATTTATTGAAAAGTCCATCCTTTTTCCCTTTGTACTGCAAAGGAACCTTTGAACCTTTATTATGAACCAAGTGACTACATGTATCAATAGATAGATAGCGTTCCTTTGGTCTGTTTGTCTCTCCTGTGCCCAAACCGTACTCTCTTAATTACCACAGCTTTGTACTTACTTAAATACTGTAACTTTTATAGGTCTTGACATCTGCTAGTGTTGTGTTCCAACTTTCTTCTTCAAGATTGCTTTAGTTATTCTCGGACCTTTGCATTTCTGTATAAATTTTAGAGCTGCCTTGTCCATTTACATTCCGCAGACTTGGGACTGTGCCTTGGAACTTTTCAATTTTACCCATAAAACGTCCCTTCGCAACAGTGGGTGGAAGAGCCGCAGCGACGCGCGCAGAAAGGGATCCTCCGCCGGTACCGCCCCCTGGATGGGACCCGGGACTCAGGGGCACGCGCCCAGTCTCCGGTGTCCCCACGCTGCGCCAAGGCCGCGCTCGCCCCCGCCAGCCCCCGGGCGGCCCCCAACCGGGTCCGAGACGCGCTGCGGAGCCGGGGCGCACGAGTCCTCCACCCCCCGGCCCAGGAGGGGGCGGCCGCGCGGCATCACGGGGCGGAGGCGGGGCCGCGCCGGCAGGTGGGCGCGGCCTCCGGGCTGACGCGCGGGCGCCGGGGCGCAGCGCCGCCGGGACCCTAGTGGCGCGGGGAGCCGGCGCGGCGGCGGCGGCGGCGGGGGCCGGGACGCGGCGGGCGCCCGGGCGGGTTCCGCGCTGAGCCGCCACCTCGGCCGGCTGGTCTTTGCGGCGGCTGCCCGGGCGGCCCGGGCGCACGGCCCTTCGCCATGTATACCTTCGTGGTGCGCGACGAGAACAGCAGCGTCTACGCCGAGGTCTCGCGGCTGCTGCTCGCCACCGGCCACTGGAAGAGGCTCAGGCGAGACAACCCCAGGTTCAACCTGATGCTGGGCGAGAGGAACCGGCTGCCCTTCGGGAGATTGGGTGAGCGCTTCCCCCTCCCCGCCCTCCCGCTCCTCCCACGGCCCGTTAGCAGCAGCGCTTTTGTCTTAAGGTCATATATCTTCCCCTGCGTCGTTCCCCGGGCAGAGAAAAAATGGATCCATAAAGGTCTAAACCCACCGCTTTGCATGCCTTCCCGTTCCCGAAATCGGATTCGTGGCCGCCGCTGCCTGTGGACAATGGCTGGTGCCTGCAGCCCGGGGGGTTGGGGGGGGGGGGCGTCGGCCGCGCGCTCCCGCACTGCCCCGGCCCGACGCCCCCAAATCGCGCAGGGCCGCGGGGCAGAGCTGGGGCGGGGCAAGGCCCCGCTGAGCCGGCGTCGGACCTCCAGCTGAAGTCCTCTTGCGAATTTTCTGCGCTGAGGATTTCACCGTGACTGGTGTTGACGCGGGAGGGATCCTTGTGTGTGTTGAAAACCCTGCGGATTCAGCTATCCGAAGGCTCAGATCAACTGGGGATTTGGAAAAGACCTCTGGGTTCCCAAAGCAGGAGCTGCAGAAGTGAGCCAAGCTCGGGCCAGGGCGGAAGGAAGGGTGACTGATTTAGACCTTTCCTGAGGTTCCCCGAAGTATGTGTTTTCACAGTTGTGTGTTGAATGCAGATTTTGCATGACACTGGCTGCACCCTGCGTCCCACTTCTCTGCCCTGCTCACCCCGAGAGAGTTACCTTCACTCCCATGGTCGATGCCAGCTTGGCATCATGTCTACATCCATATCCACATCCTCGCCTATAGGGAGGGGCACGGGAAAGGAGAAGACCGGCAGCTCCCTTCTAGATGACGTAATCCACAAGTTGTGCAGATCACTTCAACTTACATCCCATTGACCTGAACCGTCTCGTGGCCTCTCCTCACTGCGCAGTCATCCTGGAGATGCAGCCTCTGTTCCTTGCCAAAATTCTCCCGGGGCGGGGACCAAACAGATTTGCCAAAGACGGAAGAGGAGGATCGATAATGAGGAAAAGTCATCTCTGTCTTAAAGGGCAGTCCAAAGAGAGCGGTGTTCTGTGTCCAGCAGAGGACATAGTTTTTAGAAAAGAGGTGTGGTCAGAGGGTAGAGAGGCTGAATGAGCAGACTGAAAATAGGCCATTTGGAACTCACTGGCTACTTCCATAGAGCCTTTGGGCGGGGGGTGTGTACAGTTGTAATGATTTCAGGAATGAAGGGTGTTGTAGCATAGGCTTATCGAAATTTTTTCTTTGGAATGCACTTTTTACTGTTACACAAATTTAGGATGTATGATGAGGACTCCATGGAGGGACTGATTCCAACCCCCAGCAATCTTGGAATACAGGGAATGTGCCTGGAGATTCCCTTTTGTTAAACTGTCTCTCCAGGAAGCCCTCAGCAAAGAGAATACCTTCCCTGAAGGAAGAACTACTTATAGTTGAGAACATATATTTCCTTCTTGCTCTGTCCACATCCCTGCCTGCCTGACTTACCTTCCTCTATAGACTGGGCAGTGCCTGGCTGTAAAAGCTTAGGGGGAAATCCTAATATTCAAAACTGGCAAAAATGTCTCTGTTGGGGCTGAAGCAGGGGTGGTTTTGCATTGCTGTGGTGCTCAGGACTGGGGGGAAGGCCAGAAACTTACAGGGTCCAAATCCTAAACAGGTACCACAAAGTCAACAGATGGTAAGAAAACATTTGGTTTTTATGGAAAAGAAAACAGCATCACACAAGCAAAATGGTTATATGTCTTCACTGTTAGGGATGTTTAGTTTTTGCTTCAGTGCATTGTGTGAAACCCAAGGAGATGGCTTATAGAGCCAGATAAAGTCTCAGGAATGCTCTTGCCGTGGGGATGAGAAGGTAGGCGCAGGTGTGAGGCAGGTTCATCTGTCCCAGGGAGACAGTGAGAGCAAGTTAGTACCTAAATATTTTTATTTGATTATATGCTGTTCTCAGATGTATCCTTTTTACCTCTGGCATCTTCTACTCAGACTCCCTTTGTTTGGTTTTACTTTTATTTTTGTTGCTGGAAATTGAATGCATTTTGTTAGGAATTTAAACAAATATTAAGGCTTTTGTTTTTGTTGGTATCCTCTCTGCTCTGTTTTATGGAGGAGGGGACATGCGGTAGGATTCATTGAAAATGAGTTTCTCTGTGGGAGATATACAGAAGAAAGTCTTCAGGGCTTCTGATTTTATAGACATGGCTTCTCTACTATCTTCCTTCACCTCTTGTGCCTCTCCCAGAAGCTCACAGAGTTAGACATGCTTGAAGACAGTACTATCCTAGTCCTAGTGCTTCTTTGGTGGCTATAGAAAGCAAGGTTAGGGGTGCCAAGGCGTCACTGTTGAAGTCCCACTGTGCTTGGGGTGCCTGGGTGGCTCAGTCAGTTAAGCATCTGACTTCAGCTCAGGTCATGATCTCACGTTCATGGGTTCGACCCCCACGTCAGGCTCTGTGCTGACAGCTCAGAGCCTGAAGCCTGCTTCGGATTCTATGTCTCCTTTCTCTCTCTCTCTCTGCCCCTCCCCAGCTCACGCTCTGTCTCTCTTCCACAAATAGATAAATATTTTTAAAGTGTAAAAAAAAATAAAGTCCTACTATGCAGAGACTACTAAGTCCCTATGTGTGAAGCCAAGAGTGGGGTTTGGGGAGGATCAAAGAGAGGTGAAATAGAAAATACCCTTCCGCCCTAAGAAGAAAAAACAAAGGCAGCAGTGGTGTTCGGCAGACCTAGGATATTAGTATCTTTAATATCCACTCTGGGGAGGGGGAGGGTTTCTGGTTCCATGCTGTGGGAGGGGGTACAGGTGCAGGGCAATGGAATTGTTCCATTTCCACCAACCAGTCTTGAAATGAGAGAAGGAAAAGCTGGGCATGACACAGCTGTTCTCTCTTCTGCATGCTGGTGCTGACATTGTCGTTTCCCACCTGTCCTCTTTCCCTTCTGAGCCTCCTCTTTCCTTTATAGGTCACGAGCCTGGGCTGATGCAGTTGGTGAATTACTACAGGGGGGCTGACAAACTGTGTCGCAAAGCTTCTTTAGTGAAGTAAGTGTTGAAGATTCATTTTCAGTCTATTACATAAATGTTTTCAGCTTTCATCCTGAAGCCCTTTAGCAAAAATGTGGGATTTTTTTTTCTGGACAAAAATACTTTTTTCTAAAAAGCCAGAGTTCCGGAGTATCCTCCATGCTACTTTGATTACAGTCTAAAACTTTGCTGTTTGCACCTGATAAATCCTGTCTCTTAGGTGAGGCTCCCTAGAAGCAGAACGGGAGGCCCAGGTTTCTTATGTGGTGGGTGACTAATGGCAGGGGGGTGGAGGGATGGAGGTGAAGGCTCTTGGGAGAAACTCATCCAGAAGCAAGGCGGGGGGCCAGACAGCAGGGGAGGAAGCCAAGCAAAGACACGGTTTCAGCTGAAGTCTCTCCTCAGCCTGACTCCATGGAGCTCGGGAATAAATGGTACCTCCGAACTGAGACGAGGAGGACCTGGCTTCTGTCCTCTAATACCAGTCAGCCACTGGCTGTTAGGGGAAGTGGAGAATGTAGCTTCCCCTCCATTTCTGGACAGGGGCTAGACCCTGCAGAAGAGGCATACATGAGCTCTTCGCAGCCAGCTCATAGCAGCCAGGGGTCCCAGAAAGGACACCCAGGCAGGGTATAGCAGTATCTGCTATACTGCCCACCTCCAAGCAGTGGGGTTATGGCTAGGTGTCATAAGAATGGTCCCATAAGGTAGGGGGAAACAGTATTATACAGGGATTAAGGGGGAGGATTAGCAGCTTGGGTTTTAATCCCAGCTCTCCCTCTCATTAGCTTGGGTGTATTTCCTCATCCCCCCAGGCCTCAGAATCTACCTCACAAGGTGGCTGTGAGGATTAGCTAAGGCGACACATGTAACGTATATGGCACAGTGGTAGTAAGTACCGGACTCTGTGCCTTGGTTTCTCCTTCTGTAAATAAAATGGGGATAATAGTAACCACCTCAGGGTCGTTGTAAGAATTACTTGAGTTCATTTATGCGCTGGCTTTGAATAATGTCTGTCTCATAGTTCACACTACATAAGTAAAAGCTCTTACTACTGTTATTATGCCTGTCACTGCTATTGTTATCATTTCAGTAGGAAAGAACTGGGTAGTGCCCCCCAATCAGAGTTGTAATGAGTCTCCACTATTCTTTCCATGAAGACTAGTGAACATGCGTGTGTAGCCTAACAAATCCTTTAGGGAGGAAGACACTGGAAGATATGACTCAACGCAAATGCTCTTTTCCCCACCCACATTTCACTCTGGGCCCTATCTGTTTACTAAGTTGAGTGTTCATGGCATTAGCTTCCCCTTTTTGTCCACACTCATTGGCCCCAGTAACTTATATATCCAGTTTTGTCTGTGATGGATTTTCATGATTCACCATCCACCCCTAAAGGTGAGTGAAGCTTTCTGAATTCTTATTTATTACGTATTTACATGTTTAGAACACAAAAGATTGTTTCACCAGAGCTAAGAGTAGAAGTGGGACATGATTATTTATCCAGATCATTCATTTAAAAAAATTTTTTAAGGTTTATTCAATCTTTTTTCTACTATGACTTTTTTCTTTATCTGAGGATAAAGGGAGAATTTAGCTTTCAGAAGTATGAACAGAGGATGTTGTAAAAATTATGTACGTAACATTCTACATATTTGCATAGTTATAATGAAGTGGCATGACCACGTGACTGGGGTCCTGATCGGGTCTGAGTAGGTATCTAGATCTCTGTGACCCTGGACAACACCGCTCTAAATCCCAGTGACCCATCTGTCAGTGTGGATGGGGATGATTATACTTGTTCTTTGCCCCTCTGTGACGTGTGACATGGTCTGTGATGACACCTTGTAAATGGTGACATGGTTTATGCAGGCTGGGGGTTGTCATTATCCTCATAAGCTTCCTTCATTCTCTTAGGTGGCTGGCAAGGGATTGTAGTAGTTCCAGGAAGCGATGGTTCCCTTTGTCATTTTGTCTCTCTCCATAATTTTGTATGGCTTTGGAGGGCTCCAAAGAGTAAAAAATGTAATTTCCTCAGTTTAATGTAGGGCAGAATGGCAACTCGTAGAGGATAACTGGGTTGCCCATTGCCATAGCGGTTAATGTCGCTACACGTTGTGCAGTTCCAGTCTGTACAAATGAACCTATGGGCCATGTGACTGGGCATCCCTCACAGGGCTTCCTAGAGTCTCGATAGTGTTCTCCACTGGACCCTTGACAGCAAGTGCCTTCCTCCTGTTACTTCAGGGACTTTGACAAATTCATCAACACCCTGTGGCTGTAGTCTCACAGCCCTGAGTGGCTTTTCTCTCTGACCTAGGTTGAAGGCTTTCTTTTTCTCCTGTGAAGTTTTTCCCCTAATATGTATAAATGAGCCTCCATTTGTGATTTCCTTCTAAATGGGTTTCTGAGGGAATGGAACAATTGCAAAGGATGCTGTCCAGCAGAAACAGAATGCCAGCCACATGTGTAATTTTAAATTTCCTAGTAGCCACATTAAAATAAATACAAAGAAATAGGTGCAATATATTTTACTTTTTTTAATTGTTAAAATATTTTTATTACAAACTCTATAAATTAATCGTTTTGGTAAAGTTCTTTAATAATTTAAAATCCTTGGGGCGCCTGGGTGGCGCAGTCGGTTAAGCGTCCGACTTCAGCCAGGTCACGATCTCGCGGTCCGTGAGTTCGAGCCCCACGTCAGGCTCTGGGCTGATGGCTCAGAGCCTGGAGCCTGTTTCCGATTCTGTGTCTCCCTCTCTCTCTGCCCCTCCCCCGTTCATGCTCTGTCTCTCTCTGTCCCAAAAATAAATAAACGTTGAAAAAAAAAATAAAAATAAAAAAAAAAATAAAATCCTTGCTATCCACAGAAATCTATTTGTGTTTTCTACTACTCTCCCTTGAATCCTAACTTTAAACTTGTTTTTATTGGGTTTGGGTATATGTACCATGGTAACATTATGAAATGTTTGGTCCAGGGGCGCCTGGGTGGCTCAGTCGGTTAAGCGGCCGATTTCGGCTCAGGTCATGATCTCGCGGTCCGTGGGTTCGAGCCCCGCATCGGGCTCTGTGCTGACAGCTCAGAGCCTGGAGCCTGTTTCGGATTCTGTGTCTCCCTCTCTCTGACCCTCCCCCATTCGTGCTCTGTCTCTCTCTGTCTCAAAAATAAACGTTAAAAAAAAAATTTTTTTAAATGAAATGTTTGGTCCATTGTAGAAGCTTGTGTTGACCTTTTTCTATTTAAACAATTGTTTCAAAAGCTGAGCCTGAAAATATTTTATACACTACAGCAAAAATCACTGCATTTAGAATTGATGTTACAGCAAATGATCATAGTTTCTCTTTTTTAAGCCAAAATGGAATGTCGGTTTCCTAATTCCTTCATAGTTCCTTCTATCAGATGGTAGATGGAATAATAATTACACAACAACGTATTTCTGACTTCTCCAGCTATTTTATTTGTAAATATAAACACTCTTCGTTCCTTTTTCTTGATATTTTTAGCTGTTATAAGGAGGTCAGTATTGAGAACAGGTTGGCATTGGACAAATTTTCTTTTTACCTCCTGGTCGAAAAACATTTGAGAGGAAGAATTTTATTTATTTATTTAAAAAAAATTTTTTTAACGTTTTTATTTTATTTTTGAGACAGAGACAGAGCATGAACGGGGGAGGGTCAGAGAGAGAGGGAGACACAGAATCTGAAGCAGGCTCCAGGCTCTGAGCTGTCAGCACAGAGCCCGACGCGGGGCTCGAACCCACGGATCATGAGATTGTGACCTGAGCCGAAGTCGGACGCTTAACCGACTGAGCCACCCAGGCGCCCCTGAGAGGAAGAATTTTAAAGATTAAATCCATTATTTCATACTCGTTGAAGCAGTTCTTACTGTAGCTTATGAGTTGATTGAGTCAACCCTGGGAAATCCTGAATATTTCTTCTCGCTTTTATGGAACAATGAATTCTGTTCTCTGCCGGAACTGAATGAGTGTGGTGAGGCGATGGCAGGGGGCTGGTTGGCCACAACAAGCTTCAAATGAAAACCTGTCTTGCTAGACTGACTGAAGTCCTTGGAGACCTGGCCTTGCTGATTCCAAATTTGACTTGATTAATTTCCTCAAGGTGATCAGTTCTTTGGTGATAGATTAATATTTTACTTTAATAATATATTTTGTTTAACCAGAAAAATCCAAAATAATCAGTTTGATATGTTATTAATATAAAAACAATTAATGAGATATTTTATAGATTTTGTTCTCTTTCTGAGTCTTCAAACTCTGGTATAAGTTCACATTTTTGGAACATCTTAATCCAGACACTAAATTTTCATCTAAAACCCTTGCTCTGTATTTAGATTTCATGAACATTTATGGTTGAAATGTTGATTTACATACTCAAGTTGTTCCCACGTAAAGTTTTTCAGTAACTCAATGAAAAATCATTTTCCTTTCATAGTTGCAGACACATTGGCAAAACTGGTTCATATTTTTAGAAGAATGACTTGAGTTTTCAGAACTATATCTAAGTTAAATAAATTCATCAACTCTTATGTCAACACGTATTATTAACATCTAATTCAAAAGAGATATTGAATAAAGTGAAAAGAAATTCTAAATTGAGCAATGTCAACAAAGGGTTCTTAAAACTTTTCTTTAGTTTTTGTAGCCAATTTGCATAATGCTGTCTATTTCAATTTAAATCTTCTACATACTGAGTCATGCTCTTTTTAAATGTTTATTTCTTTATTTTGAGAGAGAGAGAAATAGAGAAAGCATGTGCACATGCGCCCATGCACAAGTTGGGGAAGGGCAGAGAGAGCGAGAGAATCCCAAGCAGGCTCCATGCTGTCAAGCGCTGTGCCTGAAGCAGGGCTTGATCTTATTAACTGAGATCATGACCTCAGCTGAAATCCAGAGTCAGATGCTTAACCAGCTGAGCCACCCAGGCTCTCCTATATTGAGTCATGTTATAAAAATATGTGAAATCGTTATTGTTGGCTGTGTTATGAAATTAGAGCATAAATTCTCACACCTGTCTGGTTAGGTCATAAATAAGATCTTTTTCCCTTCCTTGGAGCTTCAACTTTAGCTTGATCGCCTAGAGCGTATATTGATGAGAAGATGTAAATCACACTGCCACTTTTCATCTTTGATTACTGAATAAAATAATTATTGATTTGGGAAGCATTTTCTTTTATTTCAAGAGAATCTGATTTGGAGTTGACAATATAGTGAATCTTTGTAGAACTCCTTTCTCTCAATTAGTGAACACTGGCAAAGAACACAGTATCATTAAATCTATTGTCTTCTGTTTCTTTCAACAGTTCCATACTGGGGAATCATTGTAGCATTTGCAAGTATATACTAAACCATTTCAACAACTGTATCCCTGATAGTTTTCATAGAGTGGGCTTCAGAAAACTGAGTGCAAGTGTTTCCAATATGTACCATATAGTACAATGAAACACTAAAGGAAGCATCGGTGTATTAAAATCCCAATAAATCAGATTTCAACCCAACCTAGCTGAAGCACTGTCACAATAGAAATTTTCACATGTAGGTGAGATTCTTCTTTGACAGATGTAAAAGATTTAAAAATATCTACACCACAAGGTTGGTAGTTTTAAGGCTAGAATTTGATATTTTTTCGTGTATTTGAAAATTCTTTGAGGGGCGCCTAGATGGCTCAGTCAGTTAGGCGTCTGATTCTTGATTTCAGCTCAGGTTATGATCTCACAATTTGCGAGTTTGAGCCCCGTGTTGGGCTCTGAACTGACAGTGCAGAGCCTGCTTAGGTTTGTCTCCCTCTCTCTCTCTGCCCATCCCTCACTTGTGTGTGCGTGTGTGTGCTCTTTTGCTCTCTCTCTCAAGATAAATAACTAAATAAACTTATAAAAAATATTGGAAGCAGAACATTCCCAAAATATTCATTGGGCCACATCTCATGTCACAGAATTCAACTAAAACTGAAGGAAAATATTTAAGATTTTTCCATTTTTGAATCAGTCTTTGATACTATTAGAAAAGTTTTGTATTCCTTGGGCAGTATTCATGACTTAGCTAAAGATTGTTCACTCTTTGTAAAATGTCTTATTTTTACTGTTTTCCTCAAAATATTTCCTCCAGCTGTATTTCTATCTAAAATGGTTTTTTGGGGGCGCCTCGGTGGCTCAGTTGAGCCTCCAACTCTTTTTCTCCTGTCCCTCTCCCCTGCTCACTCTCTCTCTCTAAAATATAAATAAATAAATACACAAACAAACAAATAAATAGAAATGGTTTTCTTTTTTGTGTAAGAATCCATGCCATTTTATAACTGACCAAAGTTACAAGTTCAGAGCCTGTTAAAAATATGTTTAAACATTTTTTGTTAGGTATTTAATTCTGATTTCAGCCACAAATTTCAATGATTTTTTTTTTAAGTTTTTATTTAAATTTCAGTTAGCTAACATACAGTGTAATATTAGCTTCAGGTGTAGAATTTAGTGATTCAAGCCTTATTACAGCACCTGGTGCTCATCATGACAAGTGCATTCCTTAATCCCCATCCCCCACCCACCTCCCCTCTGGTAACCACCAGTTTGTTCTCTATAGTTAAAAGTCTGTTTTTTGTTGTTGTTGTTGTTGTTGTTTTTAATTTTTTTTAACGTTTATTTATTTTTGAGACAGAGAGAGACAGAGCATGAATGGGGGAGGGTCAGAGAGAGAGAGACACAGAATCCGAAACAGGCTCCAGGCTCTGAGCTGTCAGCACAGAGCCCGACGTGGGGCTTGAACTCATGGACCGCAAGATCATGACCTGAGCCGAAGTCGGCCGCTTAACCGACCGAGCCACCCAGGTGCCCCAAAAGTCTGTTTTTTGGTTTGCTCCCCCGGCCCATTTTCTTATGGTTGAGTGGAAACTGCTTATGAAATTCATTACATTATGTATTTTCTGAAAATGTCTCCTTTGTAACTCTGCTATAGCAAGTTGCAGTTGCCATTTATTGTGAAATTTCTGTCATAGCTTCTGCCAGTTCTTTTTTTTTTTTTCCCCCATTACTGTCCTGGTCATAGTTCTAGCTTCGGCATCCCCACTCAATTCTGCATCAGTCTTTGATTAAGAAGATAAGAATCAAGGGGCACCTGGGTGGCCCAGTTGGTTAAGCATCCAACTTCGGCTCAGGTTCCTGGGTTCGAGCCCTGCACAGGGCTCTGTGCTGACAGCTCGCAGCCTGGAGCCTGGTTCAGGTTGTTTCCTTCTCTCTCTGTCCCTCCCCCACTAATGCTCTGTCTCTCTCTGTCTCCCAAAATTCAATAAACATTAAAAAATTTTTTTAAATGAGAATCAAAAACTGAGAGAAGAAATTTCTTCCTCTATCAAAGCCATGGTAAATAACTGTCTGGGGTACACCAGGAATATGCTGGAGGCTGTGCTTATGAAGTCAATCGTCAGGTTAAGAGCAGATGGAATTGTAGCAATGAAGGTGTGGATGATACACAAACTCAAAGGGAGTAAAACTATCACATTAACTTTACAAAAAAAATATTTGGCATTGGTAGTATGCCTTTGTTTTAAATTTAAAACTTTTTCTCTAATTGTTTTTTAGCTAGATACATAGTTACACTTCACAGTAGTTGCCAGTTACGATTTACATAGTTATCATTGTAACTCGTGCTGTCCGCATAATAAGCACGTTATGATGCTTCATCAATGGATGGGGGATAAAGTCACTTGAACTGAATCAATCTATTGTCGCAGAGTAGAACAGTGACATGTTTATGTCAGCTACTAGGAACAGCACATGGCCTCACGTGCCTGCTGCAGGACCGGAGAAATATCTGAGGTCGTGCAGTGGTTAATGTCATCCTACCAAAAGAGTGAAGTTGTGAATAATGGGAGAATACAACACTTCAGTTTTTACATTAAAACTAAACAAAGTTTAAAATTCAGTTCCCGTGTCACATTGGCCAGATTTCAAGTACTCAGAGGCCACGTGTGGCTAGTGGCCACTGTTTGGCCAGTGTAGATAGAGTGGAATATTCAGTGAGTTAGAAATTTATTGATTTTTGTTCCTTTGAATTCAAGTAACTTTCAAATTCTGTTGCCTTTGGCTTAAAAATAATTTTACTTTAGGGGCACCTGGGTGGCTGAGTCAGGTAAGCGTCCCACTTCAGCTCAGGTCATAATCTCACAGTTCACAAGTTTGAACCCCATATTGGGCTCTGTGCTGACAGCTCAGAGCCTGGAACCTGTTTCAGATTCTGTGTCTCCCTCTTTCTCTCTCTCCCTCCCCCATTCATGCTCTTTCAAAAATAAATAAAAACATTTAAAAATTCTGAAAAAATAATTTTACTTTAAATCTCTGTTGAAAATTTCATTATTTCTGCCGTTTGCTCATAGATTGATTTTGCAGGTGGATCTTTTTTTTTTTTTAATGTTAATTTCTTTAAAAGAGAGTGAGAGAGAGAGAGCCTGCCAGTATGAGCAGGGGAGAGGCAGAGAGAGAGAAGGAGAGAGGGAATCCCAAGCATGCTCTGTGCTCTCAGCACAGTCTGACATGGGGCATGATCTCACGAACCATGAGGTCATGACCTGAGCTGAAATCAAGTTGGATGCTTAACCAACTGAGCCACCCAGGTGCCCCTTGCTGGTGGATCTTAACACAGGCTTAACATTAATAGTTCTGTTCTAGGTAGTGAAGGGAGTGCACCTTAGGGAAGGCCTGCAGATCTTTGTGTGGGTTCCTTCCTGCCTCTGATTCCTGGGAAGTAAGAGTAAGTTTCGAGTGAGGACTGGGAGGTTGGAGCTCGCATAGTACCTATTTCTTACTACCTTTATGATCTTTGGAAATTTACTTCTTGGTTGGACCCAGTGCCTCATCTATGAAATGGGATGCTAGTGCTTTCCCCTTTGGGGGTCTGATTGGAGAGTAAATGCAATGGGAGGCCCTTAGTAAGCCCTTGTGTTTATTAAGTGCCTAGCTCATGGCCTGACTTTATCTTCTGTCATGTATGTTGTTTTGGGGTCAGGAGGTGTTTTTAGTTATGATCACTGGAGTCCTATGCCCCATCATTCTGTGCCTCCTTTATTCTGGGGTGTCTGGGTGGCTCAGTCAGTTAAGCGTCTGACTCTTGGAATTTGGCTCAGGTCATGATCTCACAATTCATGAGTTCAAGCCCCAGGTCAGGGATATTCATTCTCTCTCTCTCCCTCTCTCCCCCACCCATCCCCTATTCTCTCTCTCTCTCAAAATAAATAAGTAAACATTAAAAAAAGATAGATTCCTCCTTTATTCTAATAGTCATTGAAGCCAGGTTGAGCTAAAAACAAGCAATGAACTAAATAGATAATTGGATTCCTTTTTTAAATATATTTTTTAACATTTTTATTTATTTTTGAGAGGTAGAGAGCGTGAGCAGGGGAAGGGCAGAGAGGGGAGACACAGAATCCAAAGCAGGCTCCAGGCTCTGAGCTGTCAGCACAGAGCCTGACACGGGGCTTGAACCCACACAACTGTGAGATCATGACCTGAGCCGAAGTTGGATGCTTAACTGACTGAGCCACCCAGGTGCCCCGGATAACTCAGATTCCTAAGCAGTGGCCTTTGTTCTTCAGAGAGTTGGGCCAAGATAGTATTTTTTCTAGTAAATACTAGAATATAGTTTCCTAAATTCTCTACTTTGTTTTTTTTAGCATAAGTTTAGCCTAACCACAACGTAAATGTTGAAAAAGTATGGTTTCAGACTTACTTCCAGTTTCCTTAGGGATGCGTTTTTTTTAATTTATGTATTTATGTATGTATGTATGTTTATTTATTTTTGAGAGAGAGAGAGAGACAGAGTGTGAGCAGGGGAGGAGCAGAGAGACGGAGACAGAATGAAGCAGGCTCCAGGCTCTGAGCTGTCAGCCCAGAGCCCGACGTGGGGCTCGAACCCACAGACCGTAAGATCATGACCTGAGCCGAAGTCAGACGCTTCACCAACTACGCCACCCAGGCACCCCTAGAGATGCATTTTAAAAACAGCTGAAGTTCTGAGGGTGCCTTCTTGGCTCATTCAGTTAAGCGTCTGATTCTTGGTTTCCACTCAGGTCATGATCTTGAGGTTTCATGAGTTTGAGCCCTGTGTCAGTCTTTGTGCTGGCAGCGTGGAGCCTGCTTGGGATTCTCTCTCCCTCCCTGCCCGTCCCCTACTCACAGTGTTTGTGTCTCTCTCAAAATAAATAAATAAACTTTAAAAAAGTGAAAGATAACCTAGTTAAATACTGCTTTTAAAGTAAACAAATAAAAGGAGCTAAAGTTCTAGACATTAAGCTCCTGTTTAACTATTTGGAACATGCCTTAAGGGCTGCATGTAGTAGCTATGTGCTGCCCAATAGTGTCTTACGGGTCTGCTCAGGGAGGCCAAGAGCAGAGTGGGATAAAGAAACCAGCTCCTGGCTCTGGTGTTGCCCTGCCTCCTGACAAGCTCTGGGGGAAAGCACTGGCTTTTCTGAATGGAGTGGCAGGGTGTACTAAGAAGGGAGACTGACCCTCTGTCATCTGTCAGGCTAATCAAGACGAGCCCAGACCTGGCTGAGTCCTGCACATGGTTTCCAGAGTCCTATGTGATTTACCCAACTAATCTCAAGACCCCAGTTGCCCCAGCACAGAATGGAATCCACCCACCGATCCATAGCTCAAGGACAGATGAAAGGGAATTCTTCCTGGCTTCTTACAACAGAAAGAAGGAAGAGGGAGAAGGCAATGTTTGGATTGCAAAGTCATCAGCTGGTGCCAAAGGTGAGTTGGCATTGCTGTTCCCTTCTTTCTTTCCTGTAGGTTCCTATGCGCTTTGTTCTATTGTGCAGTAGAATTCAATGATATCTTTAGGTGAATGACTGTTCTAATCTGAATGCTCAAGGAGACCATGTCTAGTAACTAGACCATGTCTAGTTACATAGTTTTAAATATTTATCTAGGTACTGATGACTTCTAAACGTATACCTCCAGCCAAAATATTTCCCTTTACACTCCAGATCCAGTGTGGAGGGCATTTCAAATGTAACATGTCTGATACAGAACTCTTCGTTTCCTGCCCAACTTAACCCACCCCAGCCTACCCCTCTTTTCAGTCTTCCCACATAGTATGTGATCCCACTCCTCACCTAGTCTCCGAAGCCCCAAACCTAGGATTCCTCCTTGACTGCTCTTTTCTTTATAATCCATACCTAATGCATCAGCAAGTCTTGTTAGCTCTACCTTCAAAGCACATTCTGAATTAGACTTTTTCTTGCCATTTCTACTGCTCTTACTTGAAGTTAAAACTATTATTGTCTCTGGTCTGTGTAACTGCTGTGCCTGCTCCCAGCCAGTTCTCCTCTAAGAGAGAGTGGTTTCTAAAAACACAAATCTAATCATTTTACTCCCTGCTCAAGACTGACCAGCTGGCTTCCCAATGCAGTTCAGATAAGCTCCAGACTGCTGATGGTAGCCGACACCATTTGACATTTGCTTGTATCTCTGGTCCCATCTCTGTTCTTTGCCTCGTTCACTGTTCTATAACCATGCCTGCCTAGAGTCCTACAAATACTCTAAATTTGTCTGTGTATCTTGAACGTGCTTATCGATTATTTTCTATTTCTTTCAGCTCAAATGTTACCTTGTCAGAGAAGCCTTTTTTTTTTCTAAAATAGCTTGTATGTCCATTGCTCTCTGTCCTTTGCCTTGCTTTATTTTTTTTATCCTTGTACTAACCTCTCCCCAGCACTATATCACATGTTTATCTGCTCGTCTCCTCTATCCTACCATAAGCTCCATGTAAACACAGACATTCTGTCTTGTTCATCTCTGTACCCTCCCCAGAGGCACTCAGTAAATATGTGTTGAATGAATGCATAGAAGGAATGAGATTTAGAATATTGACTCAGGCTCAAAATACAGGCTGTTCCCAATGTAATGAACACATAAACACAGTCTATCTCTGTAGCTACCATCATATGCTCCTTTTAAAACCATTCCATTTTGAACTTAATTCTTCTTTTATTGCCTTGGAAGACCATCTGGCCATTGGTATTCATTTCTATTCCCGGTCCAGTGGACCTCACCTTCTTTTCCACCAACCATGAGACAGGAGGGCATCACCTGGAATCTCCTGAAAGTGGGAGAGTTGGACTCTTGCCACAAGCCAGGTACCTCACCTACTTCTCTCTCCCCTCTTGTGACCTCTTCTCAAATACCAATCCTAGTAGCTTGGTTCTAATGATAAATGGGGAAATTGGAAGAGGAAATAGACATTTGCAGTACTCCATACTCCTTCTGTGGATTTGGGCTTGAGTCATAATGGCCATTGTAAGGATATCCTGTATCCTTACAATGGAGCCTTATCTGGAGTGAGAACCAGGAGTAAGGCAGGGCCTTTGGCGAAGGACATGTCAGGTCATGGCAGTGATCCTACCTGGGTGGTACCTGGACCCTCACCAAGACAAGACATGGAGTCGTGGTCAGCATCAGGGAGTGGTAAAAAGAGAATAGAATGCCAAACAAAGAAGAAATTTTGCTTGAGAAGTTGAGATAAGTGGTATGCATTTGTTTTGTTTGGTAACTACAAAATTAAACCATTAGGATGAATGAATGTCTTATATTCTTGTTAAACAAATATTGAGTATGTATCAGATGCTGGGAATAGTTGACTCAACCTTCACACTATATCCAGTATGAAGACCTCCTGTTCACCACCCCACCACACATTTTGCATTATAGCCACCTTCACCACTCACCTGGAGCATTGCTCCCTGTCCTCCTGCCCTTGGTCGCCCTCCAGAGTCTACACACAGTACAGCAGACCCAGATCCTATTAAAGCACAGGCAGTCCCTGTCACATCTGTGTTCAGTGCTGTCTCCCTGGTGCCGGGGCAGCACCTGGAACCCAGCAAAAGTTCAATATCTGTATTGAGTGATGAATGAACAAACGAATGAAGTCATGAGTGTTTGGAGATACATTGATGATAAAATAGACCTGATCTCTTGCCCTCATGGACCCAATGTAGTAGAAGGCTAGAGATGCATCTATTTCCAGATAAATAGTTGAGATGAGAACAAAGAAGAAAAAAGACTATCACCTTAAAACTTTTTAAAGAATTCCAGCGGTGCCTGGGTGGCTCAGTCGGTTGAGCGTCCGACTTTGGCTTAGGTCACGATCTCGTGGTCTGTGAGTTCGAGCCCCGCGTCGGGCTCTGGGCTGATGGCTTGAAGCCTGGAGCCTGCTTCCAATTCTGTGTCTCCCTCTCTCTTTGCCCCTCCCCTGTTCATGCTCTGTACCTCTCTGTCTCAAAAATAAATAAACGTTAAAAAAAATTTATAAATAAAAAGAATTCCCGAGTTTCTTCATAATTTTTCCAGGTTTAGTTAGTGAGGGTATAAAGAAATAACATTAGAAATACAGTTAATGAAACATGGAAACATGCTACACTGGTATCCAACACTTACAAAATAAATGTAGATTTTATGTATCATTTTATACCTATAAAATAAAAACCTTCAGTCATACTGTTGCTGAAAGTTTGTTATGAACTGCTTCCTCTTAGTGGTGATACACAGACTTTTGAAAAAGTAATAAGATAATACAGAGGAAGAGCCATAAAGAATGCATAGGCTTTGGCCCACTAATCTCATTCCCGAAAACTTAACTTCAGGAAAATATTTTAAAAGAAACAAGAGTGATTTATTATGTGACCTGTAATAGCAAAGTGTTACTTAGAAACAATCCCACTGTCCAACAATCAGCAAATAAATGTGTAATTTTTTATATCCACACAATGGGATATTTTTTCAGCTACTGACGTAATTGTGATGTTAATGTAGAAACAGTGAAAGCATTGACAATATTAAGTGAAAAAAATTGACAGTTTAAGGCGAGTTCACTGTGATTGAGCCAGTCTTTACTCTTATGGAAAGGAAGATAATATTAAAAGATAAAAATAATTAGGAAGTAAGACTATAGGTAACTTTTCTATTTCACTTTAATGCCATGTTTTTTGCAATGATAATAGTTTTTAAAGTTATCAAAATGTATCTTTCTACCTTCTTCCTTTATTTTCCCCACCTATCAGCATTAGGTATATTCCTTTTTCAATAAGAAATAATTTACATAAGGAATAGCATAAGGAAAACAAAGTTGGGACAGATAGAAGGGAATGTGAGCAGATTATGGAAAGCAAGGCATCAAAGGTGATACAGTTTCAGGGCATTAGTAGGAAGGGGTGTTTTAGGATAACTATTTTAGAAGAAGTGAAGAGAAGAGACTAAGTTCTATACTAAAAAACTGGCAAGTGGAAATAAAGAGGAACCAGGATATCTGAGTATGGTTCCTGAGGGAGATGAAACAGAAAGAAATTACAAAACAACTGTGAAAGAGGTCAAAAAGGACCTAAATAAATGGACAGATATACCATGTTCATGGATTGCAAAGTTCAACATAGTAAAGATGTCAGTTCACCCTAAATTGATCTGTAGATTTAATATAATTACTATGATTGCTATCAAGACCTCAGCCAGGTTTTTGTGTATACATAAATCTTCTTCTAAAATTCATATGGAAAAGCACAAGGCTTAGAGTAGCTTAAACGATTTTGAAAAAGAAGAATCGAATGGGAAGAGTCATTGTATCTGGTATTAAAGCATATTATATGGCTACAGAAATCACTACACTGTGGTATTGGTGAAGGGACAGAAACATGAATCTGTGGAAGAGCGAACTCAGAAATAAACCCCAGATATATGCCCTCCTCATTTTTTATTTAAAACATTTTTGGAATGTTTTATTTATTTTTGAGACAGAGAGACAGAGCATGAGTGGAGGAGGGGCAGAGAGCAGGGGAAGAGACACAGAATCTGAAGCAGGCTCCAGGCTCTGAGCTGTCATCAAAGAGGCTGATGTGGGGCTCAAACCCTCGAACCATGAAATCATGACCTGAGCTGAAGTTGGACGCTTAACCACACCCCAGGCCCACCTCATTTTTAACAAAGGTGCAAAAGCAGTTCCATAGAGGAAGGATAGACTTTTCAACAAATGGTGCTGGAGCAGATGGATATCCCTAGACAAAAAACAATGAACTTCCATCTTAACCTCACACCTTACACAAAAACTAATGCAAAATGGATTTGTGGACTTAAATGTAAAGTATAGAACTATAAAATTTTTTTCAGGAAAATAAATAGGAGATAGGGCTGGGCAAAGAGTTCTTAATCTTGATATCACATATATGACCATAAAAGTAAAAGTTGATAAGTTAAATCTCAACAAACTGAGGTTGTTTAGCTCTGTGAACGCCCTATTAAAGAGGATGAAAATATAAGCTATAGGCTTGGAGAAGGTATCTTCAAACCACATATCTAACAAAGGATATATCTAGAGTATATAAATGACTTTTAAAACTCAGCAGTTAAAAAAATAAAAAGAATCCAATTAGAAAATAGGCGAAAGAAACTGACAGAATGGGAGAGGATATTTGCAAATGACATATCAGATAAAGGGTTAGTATCCAAAATCTATAAAAAAGTTATCAAACTCAACACCCAAAAAACAAATAATCCAGTGAAGAAATGGGCAAAAGACATGAATAGACACTTCTCCCAGGAAGACATCCAGATGGTCAACTGACACATGAAAAAATGCTCAACATCACTCATTATCAGGGAAATACAAATCAAAACCACAATGAGATACCACCTTACACCTGTCAGAATGGCTAACATTAACAACTCAGGCAACAACAGATGTTGGTGAGGATGCAGAGAAAGAGGATTTCTTTTGCATTGTTGGTGGGAATGCAAGCTGGTGCAGCCACTCTGGAAAACAGCATGGAGGTTCCTCAAAAAACTAAAATAGGACTACCCTACGACCCAGCAATTGCACTACTAGACATTTATCCATGGGATACAGGTGTGCTGTTTTGAAGGGACACATGCACCCCCACGTTTATAGCAGCACTATCAACAATAGCCAAAGTATGGAAAGAGCCCAAATGTCTATCAATGGATGAATGGATAAAGAAGATGTGGTATATATATATACAATGGAGTATTACTCAGCAATCAAAAAGAATGAAATCTTGCCATTTGTGACTACATGGATGGAACTGGAGGGTATTATGCTAAATGAAATTAGAGAAAGACAAAAATGATATGCCTTCACTCATATGAGGACTTTAAGAGACAAAACAGATGAATATAGGGAAGGGAAACAAAAATAATATACAAACAGGGAGGGGAACAAAACAGAAGAGACTCATAAATATGGAGAACAAACTGAGGGTTGCTGGAGGGGTTGTGGGAGGGGGGATGGGCTAAATGGGTAAGGGGCACTAAGGAATCTACTCCTGAAATCATTGTTGCACTATATGCTAACTAATTTGGGTATAAATTAAAAAAAATAAAATTAAATAAAAGAAACTAGGCAAAAGACATGAGAATGCATACCGTTGAAAGGCTCTGCAGATAAAAAATTACAAATGAAAAGATTTTCAGTATTATTAACCATTAGGGAAATGCAAATTAAAACCACAACAGTCCTATTAAAATGACTAAAATAAATGGTAATGACAGCAAATGCTGCAAGGGTCAGGAGAAACTAGACCAATAACACAGTGCTGGTGGGAATGTAAAATGGTACAGCCCCTATGGAAAAAAGTTTGGTGATTTCTTGTAAAACTAAACCTGTAAGAACCATATAACCTAGCAATTGCACACACTTGGGCATTTGTCCCAGAAAAATTAAAAGTTGGGGTGCCTGCCTGGCTCACTTGGTGGAGTGACTCTTGATCTCAGGGTCGTGAGTTTGACCCCACATTGGGTGTGGAGCCTACTGAAAGAAAGAAAGAAAAGAAAGAAAGAAAGAAAGAAAGAAAGAAAGAAAGAAAGAAAGAAAGAAAGAAAGAGAAAGAAAGAGAAAGAAAAATAAAAACTCACATCCATGCAAAAATCTATACATGATTGTTCATAGCAGCTTTATTTGTAATAGCCCCAAATTGGAAACAACTCAAATTCCTTCAGAGGCTGAATGATTAAAAAAAAAAAAAAAAAGCTGAAGGATTAAGCCAACTGTGGTGAATTGATACCTTGCAATATTACTCAGCAATAAAAGGGAATGAACTATTGATACATGCAGCAACTTAGAAGCATCTCCAGGGAATCATGCTGAATGAAAGAAACCGATCCCCAGAGATCACATACTATATAATCGTATTTATATAAAATTATTGAAAAGACAAAATTATGGAAATGGAGAACAGATTAGTAGTTGTCAGGAGGGTGTTATGAGGAAGGAAGTAGTTGTAACAACACTGAGGGATCCGTGCAATAATGGATCCAGAATGTGGATCTATATCCTGTATCCAGAGTGTGTAAAGAACTCGGATAAGAGTAAAAAAAACAAAAACAAAAACAACCTAATTAACAAAAGGGCAAAGAAACTAAACAGACGTTTCTCCAAAGAAGATATACAAATGGCCAATAAGCACATGAAAACACATTCAATGTTGTTAGTCATTAGGGAAATGCAAATCAAAACTGCAATGAGATACCACTTCATACGCACTAGGATGGCTATAATCAAGAAGACAGAAAGTGTCGGCAAGGATGTGACAAAATTGAAATATTCATATATTGCTATTGAGAATGTAAAATGACATGGACGTTTTGGAAAACAGTTTGGCAGTTTCTCAAAAAGTTAAACATAAGAGTTACCATATGACCTGACTGTTCACTCCTAGGTATATTCATGAAAGAATTGAAACCATGTCCACACAAAAACTTCTATGAAGATCTTCATAACAGCATTATTTATAAGTACCAGACAACAATGGAAAAAACTCAAATGTCCATCAGTTGATGAATGGATGAACAAAAATGCTATATCCATACAATGGAATATTACCAAGTCCTGGAAAGGAAGAATGAAGTAGTGGTACATGTTACAATATGGATGAATCTTGAAGACATTATGCTAAGTGAAGAAGCCAGACACGAAGGCCACATATCTTATGATTCCATTTATATGAATCATCTAGACTAAGCAAATCCATAGAGACATCAAGTATATTAGTGGTTGTCAGAGAATAGGGTAAGGAAAGAATGGGAAATGACTGCTAATGGACATGGGTTTTTGGGGGGAGGTGAGGAAAATGTTCTGAAATTGTTAGTGATGGTTGCAAATCTCTTGGATATATGAAAAACCATTGAATTGTATACATTAAAAGGGCAAATCTTATAGTATGTAATATGCATCTCAATACAACTGTTGAAAGGACATTTATTTAATGTTGATAGACACTTTACACGTATATAATTTTTCCTATTACAATGCTATAGGGAATTGACTTGTACAAGTGTGTTTATGCTCTAACCTTCTGGATATTTCTATAAGCTGTAGAGTGAGAGGTGGCTTTATTAAAGTTTTGATCATGGTAGCCAGTGACCAACAGTAGAGTGGCATTTATTTAGGATGCTTGGGTGTTTTGAATGTCTGTAAAAATGGAAATTTCATGGTTGGAGCCTGTCAAAGTAGTTAGTGTTCATGGTCCTATGTGGAGAAGGAAGTAGATAGCCCTGGTGCCCTTATGGGCAGAGGGGAGAGTGTTAGAGACTTGGGGGACTGAAGGGATGGAAGAGGAAGAGTGAGCAGGCCAGTAGAAGCCTCCTTCCAGTTTTCTCCCAGTATCTCCCCGCTGGCTTTGTAGAGAGCTTTAACTCTTGGGATGAACTTGACTGATTTCTGTTACAATTTTGCCCTGTTAGGTGAAGGCATCCTCATCTCCTCGGAGGCTTCAGAACTTCTGGATTTCATTGACAACCAGGGTCAGGTGCATGTGATCCAGAAATACCTTGAGCACCCTCTGCTTCTGGAGCCAGGTCACCGCAAATTTGACATTCGGTAATGCATCAGTGTCTGGAGTTTTTGTTACTGAGGTGAAAATAATGCAGGGGTGGGTGATGAGGAGGGTAACATGGAATGTAAGGAAGTATTTGGCCATGTTTCATAAGTAGCCAAAATTGAGCACAGCTTAATAGAACTGAGGTTCTGTACCTAATTTTCTGTTTTTCCTTTAGTATTTCTCTTTTCTTTGTAGAAATGTTGCTAAAATTATGGATTTCTCTTTTTTGTATGTTTTCTTTAATCAAAATGACTTGTGGCTCCAAAGAAGAGAGTCTAAATGTATGGGGCTTGCTTATGGACAAAGCTGTGAGATGTACATACAACTCATAATTAAGACACAACAAAATAATAATGTTCTTACTTCATTATTTGTGTCCTATTTTTTAAGAATTTCATAAACACACCTTAGGTTTTTGGATTTTAACTTTCTGAGCAATGGGCCTGGCATAGAGTAAGAGGTTGTATCGTGCTTTAAACAGCCCTGTCCCCAGCCTTCCTGTGGCCTTGCTGACATTTCCTCATTGAGGACTCTGTCTTCTTGATGCCTTTGTAATGACTTGCTCTTCTTCAACACCAGTCCTGTGTCAGATCAGCTTCAGGGTGAACAGTCTTCCTCTTAAGATTACTAATAGAGCAAACATGGCAAATGGAGGTTTCATGGATAAACCTTAGGACCCAGCCCATCTGGATCTCTTTAAAATGCTGTATCTTTTGAACTGATCAAAGTCTTCTTGTCATTTATGTCATAATCTGCTCTCTTAGCTAATAGCAGATTCATAATCTGCTATCTTGGCTATGGCTTTCCTGATACAATTTTAGAATCTACCTCCTTCCTCTACATCCCTCCAAAAAAGGTAAGGAATGGGGATGATGTATATACTGTGGAGAAACTTTGAATAAAATTGTTCTCATTGACTTGCAGAAGCTGGGTCTTAGTGGATCATCAGTATAATATCTACCTCTACAAAGAGGGTGTGCTTCGGACTGCTTCAGAACCGTATCATGTTGATAATTTCCAAGACAAAACCTGCCATTTGACCAATCACTGCATTCAGAAGGAATACTCAAAGAACTATGGAAAGTACGAAGAAGGGAATGAAATGTTCTTTGAGGAGTTCAATAAGTACCTAATAAGTGCTTTGAACATTACGCTGGAGAGTAGTATCTTGCTACAAATTAAACATATAATAAGGTAACTGAATTGTATCTTTTTTGGTTGTGTGTCTTGAAGAAGCTTTGGAAAGTTTGTGCCTTTCAAGGAATTATTCCATTTAAGCTCTCTAAGGACAAAAGTTATTTGTAATATTCCTTTATTATCCCTTCAGTATCTGTAGGAACTGTAATGATGTCACTGTTTGCACTCTTTATATTGGTATCTTCTATTTTACCTCTATTGGCTAGAGGTCTATCAGTGTTATCGTTTTAAAAAGTCACCTTTTGGCTTTATTGATTTTCTCTATTGGTTTTATTTTTTATTTCTTTGATTTATGCTCCTTATTGTTTCCTTTTTTCTGCTTTTTTTGAGGGGTTTAATTTGTTTTCTAGTTTCCTTAATACAAAAGGTTAGACCATTGATTTGAGAGATTACCTTTTTTAAGTGCATTTAATGCTGTCAGTTTCCCTCTAAATACTTACTGACACATCCCCCAGGTTTTGCTATGTTGTATTTTCATTTTCATTTTATTAAAATATTTTCTAGTTTTCCTTGTGATTTCATCTTTGACTTGTGTTACTTAGAAATTTTCGCTTAACTTCCAAATATTTGGGGATTTTCCACATATTTTTCTATTACTGATTTTTATTTTAATTCCATCATGGTCAGAGAACATACTTTAAAATTTGTTAAAGTTTGTGTCATGGCCCACAATATGATCCAGTTTTAGTCAGTGTTCCATGTGCACTAAAAATAACGTTTATTCTGCTATAGTTGGGCTGAGTGTTCTATAAATGTGAATTAGGTGAAAGTGATTAGTGTTGTTCAAGTCTTTTACATCCTTGCTGAATTTCTGTTCTGCTTGTTCTGTTCATGATTGAAAGGGAAAACATTGAAGTCTCCAAGTATAATTTTGGATTTATCTATGTCTCCTTTAGTTTTATCAGTTTTGCTTTATATGTTTTGAAGATCTGTTTTAGGTGCATACACATTTAGAATTGTTACCTTTTTTGTTTTTTGGCAACTGACCACTTTATCCATATGTAATTTCTGTCTTTATCTCTGGTAATATTTCTTATTTTAAAGTACATTGTCTGATATTAATTAATGTAGCCACTCCAGCTTTTTTTGATTAGTGATATGTCTCCATCCCTTTACTTCTATCTTATTCTGTTCCATTCTATATTTAAAGTGGGCTTCTGGTAGACAGTGTATAGTTAGGTTTTGTTTTTGTTTTGTTTAACAAAACAGCCAATATCGTAATCTCTACTTTTCTAATTGGTGTGTTTTTATCATTTGAATTTAATTACTATTGGTTTGGCTGGATTTATATGTACTATTTTTTTATTTACTATCTGTCCCCTTTGGTTTTGTTTTTCATTTTCCCATTGCCTCCCTTTTAAAAAATTATTTGAATTTACTGCAGTGCCTCGGTGGCTCAGTTGGTTGGGCCTCTGACTTTTTGGCCCAGGTCATGATCTCGTGGTTTGTGAGTTCGAACCCCGCATCAGGCTCTGTGCTGACAGCTCAGAGCCTGAAGCCTGCTTCGGATTCTGTGTCTCCCTGTCTCTCAAAACTGAATAAATGTTAAAAAAAGTTTTTTTAAATAGAAATTATTTGAGTTTACTTAGAATTATTGAATTTACTTGAATTACTTAGAATTTTTAAATAAAAATTATTTTAATTTTTCTGTTGAGTATTTGGCTTTCTTCCTCTCTCTTAGTGTTTACTCTAGGGATTATGATTTATATACCTAATATTTATTTCACAGCCTTCTTAGAGTTAATAATTTATCACTTCAAATAAAGTGCAGAAAACTTAATAACCTTATAGTTCACTTAATTCTCCCCCTCTATAGTGGTTGTATATATTACATCTACATACATTGAAATCTCTACCACGTAATGTTATAATTTTTGTTACCAATATTCATATGTATATATTATATGTATGACAGATTATCAGGTTGGATTTTTTTTTAATACAAAACCAAATTGTATGCTGTCTACAAGAAACCCACTTTAAATATAAAAAGAGAAAAATATTTTTTTATTTGCCTTTTTTTATTCTCTTCCTTCAGTCCTGAAGTTCCAAGTTTCTCTCTCGTATTATTTCCCTTTAGACTTTAGCATTTCTTTTAGAGCAGTTCGTTCTGTAGGTAATAACGTCTTTTAATTTTCTGTCATCTGAGAATGCCTTTGTCTCACCTTATTCCTGAAGGATATTTTCACTGCTGTTGCACAAACATAATGTCAAGCAAAAATTACAAAAAATATAAACTGTGTATACAAGATGCATACAGGTTGATTCTGTTCATATAAATTGAAAAGCACAACTGAAGTTATTTAGAGGAATGTGCATGTGTGGTTAAAATAGAGAACTGAAGGAATGAAAAACATAAAATTCAAAATAGTGGTTATCTCTGAAGGGGAAGCAGAAGGCACCAGAGAAAGGATCCTAAAGGAATTGGATTGTAGATACGTGGTGGTCATTAATGCCACCTATATTTTAAACTCACAAGACATCATCATTATCATCATCATTATTATTATGGAGTTAATAGTCACGTAGATTTTCCTATACATTTTAACCTTTTATGTTGCTTTTTTTTCTTTCATGCATTTTCTTGCTTTTGTCTAGGATCAGTTTCCTCTTTTTTTTTTTTATGTTTATTCATTTTTGAAAGACAGAGAGAGACAGAGCACAAGCAGGGGTGGGGCGGGGAGAGAGGGGGACACAGAATCTGAAGCAGGCTCCAGGTTCTGAGCTGTCAGCACAGAGCCCGACGCAGGGCTCGAACTCCCGAACCGTGAGATCATAACCTGAGCCAAAGTCGGACGCTCAACTGACTGAGCCACCCAGGCGCCCCATCAGTTTCCTAATTCTTAAAAAACTCATTTTTATTCCTTTTTAAGTAAAGTCTGCTGCTGATGAATCATTTTGGTTTTTTATTTATCTAATAATTTATCTACATTTATTTTTTCTTTAAGATTTGTTTAAATGTTTGTTTATTTTTTTGAGAGAAAGAGAGGGGGGAGGGAGGGGCAGAGAGAGGCAGAAGAGAGAGGCAAAGCAGGCTCCAGGCCGTGAGCTTTCAGCACCGAGCCTGATGCCAGTCTCAAAGTCATGGACTGTGAGATCATGAGCTGAGCCGAAGTTGGATGCTTAACTGAGCCACACAGGTGCACCTATTTTTTCTTTATTTTTTTAAAAGACGTGGAGGGGCGCCTGGGTGGCGCAGTCGGTTAAGCATCCGACTTCAGCCAGGTCACGATCTCGCGGTCCGTGAGTTCGAGCCCCGCGTCAGGCTCTGGGCTGATGGCTCAGAGCCTGGAGCCTGTTTCAGATTCTGTGTCTCCCTCTCTCTCTGCCGCTCCCCCGTTCATGCTCTGTCTCTCTCTGTCCCAAAAATAAATAAACGTTGAAAAAAAATTTTAAAAAAATAAAAGACGTGGAAAGATTTTTTAAAGACATGTTATGGAAATGGATTTCTAGATCAGCAAAATCTTTTTTTTTTTTTAAAACACTTCGAAGATGGCTTGCCATTGTCTTCTGGCTTCTGTCTCTTTCTGGCTTCTGTCTCTTCCTTTGAGGTGTCAGCAACAATTTTAGTTTGCTCTGTGTCTTTTCTCTGTTTTGAAGATTTGTTTTCATCGATTTTTATAAGCGTTACTGTGAGTTGTGTATACTTGTCTTTGTACTTATTGCTGCCTACGTGTCATAGTGCTTCTTGAGTCTGCAGCTACAGGTCTTTTATTTGTTTTGGAATATTCATGGCCGCCATCTTTTCCCTTTTGGCTTTTGTCCCATTCTTCTTTCCTCTGGGACTGTAATTACATGGTACCAATCCTTTTCACTGTCTCATATTTCTCCCATGGTTTTTGTGTATCATTTGGTCTCTTCCTTTAGCAATTGAAACCTGTTTAAAAAGGAAAAAGGAAAATGCCAATAAAATGTGTTGATAACTCATCTCTTGAGCTCTTGATTTTAGGGATTGTGCCTTGCGGTTCTAGAATTTCCATTTGACCCTTTTTAGATTATAGTTCTCTTGTGAAATTTCCCACTTGTCTTATATCGTCTTGAACATGTTAACAGTGATTCTTTAACATCTTCATTTGATTAGTCTGAAATCTGAATTACCTGCAGTAGAGGTTAGCAAACTATGTCCTATGGGCCGAATCCAACCTAAAGCCTGTTTTCATATAAACCATAAGCTAAAAGTGGTTTTTACATTTTTAAAAGATTTTTTAGAAATAGAAGAATACGTAGCAGAAACTCTCTGTAGCCTTCAAAATCTAAAATAGTTACTGTCTGGTCCTTTGTAGAAAAAGTTTGCCAACCCCTGACTTACATGTTTGCTTCTGTTGTCTGTTTTTTCTCTTGGTCCTGTTTCTTGATATGCCTGCAAATAATTTTTTAGTGCTATTACTCATTTATTATAGTTTACTAAATCCAATAGAGATTTTTTTTTAAATTTTTTTAACGTTTATTTATTTTTGAGACAGAGAGAGACAGAGCATGAATGGGGGAGGGTCAGAGAGAGAGGGAGACACAGAATCGGAAACAGGCTCCAGGCTCTGAGCCATCAGCACAGAGCCTGACGTGGGGCTTGAACTCACGAACCGCGAGATCATGACCTGAGCCGAAGTCGGACACTTAACCGACTGAGCCACCCAGGAGCCCTCAATAGAGATTTTTTTAAAGTTGAGGTATAACATGTGTATGGTAAATTCCATACATCTTAAGTGTACAGTGTGGTGAACTTCTAATTATGCGTATACTCAGATAATCATTACACGAATCATGATATAAAATATTTACAGCACCTCAGAATACTTTCTTGAACTCCCTCAAAATACATACTTCATGCCACTGATAGCCACTCTTCTGACTTTTATTACCATCCTTTTGCTTACTCTTACACTTTATGTAAATGGAATTATACTGTATTTCCTGTTTCCTATTCAACTTTTTTCACAACTATACCTATGGGTTTCATCTGTATTGTTGCATAGGAGTAATTTACCTTTTTTACTGCTGTGTGATATTTCATTGTGTGATTATTACATGATTTATCCCTTCTATAGTCGATGGACATCTTGGTCTTTATCTTTTATATTTTAGACCTATAATCTACCTGAATTGTTATATGTCAAGTGTCATGTTTCTCTATGGGGTATCCCGTTGACCCAGGACCATTTGTGCATAAGGCTGACCTTTCCTCACTGTATTTTGGTGAGGCTTTGTTATAAATCAGGTGATCCTTTATGTGAGTGATCTCCATTCTGTTCTGTTGGTCTCTTATCTGTTCTGTCATTACCACCTGTCACAATGACTGAGACTTTTTCCTTAATGTATTCTACTATAGAGTCTGGCAGAATAATTATAGAGTCCCATTCCTTCAGGGATTGTAGGTGCTTAGAATTCTGACACCAGAGAAATCAAGTATGCTGAAGAAAGATTTCCTATTTTAGGCAAAAGATTTATTAGATATTTGTTATACCACCACCACCATCACCACTCCCCCGTTGTTCTGTACAGTTCAGAGAGTGCTGCTACTTTGGTGCTATAAATGCTCCCAACAGCTCTTACGCGTGTATGTGTGTGGTTTTTTCCCCCTGCTAGCCTCCCCCTAACTTCCCACTCCTGCTGAAAAAAGATGTACTGTATAAAGTCTCCAATGATGAAAAAAATTCTTTAAAGTGAATTATTAATCTTGAGCTTCCAGCAAATTAAAAAAAATATTTAATTTTGATTTGCTTCTGGCTCTCGGTTTTTCCTTTATCTGTTTGAGCATGTTTCTTTCACTTTGTTGGGGTTCTTTCTTTTCTTTCCTTCTTTCCCTTTCTTTCTTTTTATCATGAACATCTATTAAATTTAAATGTTTTCTTAATTATAATATTGGAAAGGATATTTTAATTAAACAAAAGTTAGGGGCGCCTGGGTGGCTCAGACACTTAAGCGTCCAGCTTTGGCTCAGGTCATGATCTCTTGGTTTGTGAGTTTGTGAGTCCCACATAGGGCTCTCTGCTGTCAGTGCAGAGTCCGCTTTGGGTCTTCTGACTCCCTTGCTCTCTACCCCTCCCTCTCTCACGCATGGGCAAGCGTGTCCACGTGTGCACATGCTCTTTCCCTCTCTCTTTCTCTCTCAAAAATAAACAAACATTTGGGGTACATGGGTGGCTAAGTTGGTTAAGCGTCCAACTTTGGCTCAGGTCATGATCTTGTGATTCGTGAGTTCCAGCCCTGCATCAGGCTCTGTGCTGACCACTCAGAGCCTGGAGCCTGCTTTGGATTCTGTGTTTCCCTCTCTCTCTGCCCTTCCCTGACTCACGCTCTGTCCCTGTCTCTCAAAAATGAATTAAAATGTCTAAAAAAAAATTTTTTTTAATAAAATAAGGGGCGCCTGGGTGGCTCAGTCGGTTGATAGTCCAACTCTTGGTTTCAGCTCAGGTCATGATCTCATAGTTCATGGCATTGGACCACACCTTGGCCTGTGCTAACAGCACAAAGCCTGCTTGAAATTCTCTCTCTCCCTCTCTCCCTTTGTCCCTCCTCTGCTTGCTCTCTCTCTCTCAAAAAAATAAACTCTGGGCGCCTGGGTGGCTCAGTCGGTTAAGCATCTGACTTCGGCTCAGGTCATGATCTCGCAGTCCGTGAGTTCGAGCCCTGCATCAGGCTCTGTGCTGACAGCTCAGAGCCTGGAGCCTGCTTCACATTCTGTGTCTCCCTCTCTCTCTGACCCTCCCCCATTCATGCTGTCTCTCCCTGTCTCAAAAATAAATAAATGTTAAAAAAAAAAATTAAAAAAAAAAATAAATAAATAAACTGAAAGAAAAAAATAAAATAAAAATAAAACAAAATGTCATGTGTAAAAATGTTTGAAAAAAAGTTAAGGGTATTCTTTCATAGTAGAGATAAAGATACAGAAAAAAATGTGATAGGTGCCTTACCAGTGTAGGTTAAAAATGAATGAGAGAAGAAAATTTTATTCCAGTTGGTTGTTAAATGGCTAACTGACCAAAATTATATTTAAAGGTTTAAATATATGCATAGAAATATTTTCCTTTTCAGGGGGAGAAAAAGTAAGTTGACACCTGGAGAGGGTCGAGATGGAGGGAAGTCAGGGGAGCAAGACCCCGGCTCCAAGTTCACAGAGGTCCCAGTTCGTTCGTTCTTTCTTTCGTTCGTTCTTTCTTTCTTTCCTTTTTTTTTTTTTTTTTTTAGAGGTCCCAGTTCTTTAATGTCATTAGTCACAAACTACCTGTACAGATACATTATGGAGTCAGTCACGTGGAAGCCAATTTCTTTATTTTTCCTTCTAAACATACAGTTGTGTAGGAGGAAAGCCATTCCTGGTAATCTTAGAGTTGTCATAACATATTTTATTACTAGAATAGATATTTTGCCCCAACATTCAGTTGAGGGAAAAATCAGGGAAGGTCTTCATAAAACAGAAATAGCATAGGTTGTCTGGGATGGTTATTCTGGAAAACAGTGATTTATTATTCATAGGTTCTTTATAAATTATTTCATTGAACTATCCCAGCACTAGGACTAGGTATTATTTTTACCCCTTCCTTTATGGATAAAGAAATCAAAGCTTGGCCCAGAGAGGTTAAAAAAAAAACTTGTTCCAAATTTTGGCTTTAGCCCCCTGACCTTAGATCTCATGTACTTACTCATTTTCTGAGATTGACTTTGAACTTTTTTGTGTTTGTGTTTTTTCCCAATTTTTTTGAACAGTAGTGGTGTTCATAATAATTCTATTTTCTATTTCAATATTTAAATCTTTTAATTAGTAATAATTTGGCATTAGAACTGGAGCTAGTGGAAGAAATGAATGAGGCCAGCTTCACTGCAAATTCTGCCCTTCACCAAATGGTAGTCCATTTCTTTCATATGGCAAAAATGCATGGGAGTGTTTTATTTATTACAAACAAATATGGCAGCAGCCCTACTGTTGGAGGAATCCACCTATCCACGGGCCACGGTGACTCAGTGCTGTGGTAGGAAAGCAGCCCCTACCTGTAAGAACAGGACTGCAGTTTTCTAACAAATAGCTTGATAAGTAGTATTGTCTTGAATAATCTGTTGGTAACAAATTTAAAAGAGAGAATTGGGGCACCCGACTGTCTCAGTGGAGTGTGCCGCTCTTGATCTCTGGGTTGTGAGTTTGAGCTGGGTGTTGGGTGTAGAGATTACCTAAAAATAAAGTCTCACGGCACCTGGGCGGTTCATTTGGTTAAGCGTCCGACTTCGTCTCAGGTCATGATCTCACTGCTCGTGAGTTTGAGCCCTGTGTCAGGCTCTGTGCTGATAGCTCAGAGCCTGGAGCCTGCTTTGGATTCTGTGTCTCCCTCTCTCTCTGTCCCTGTCCTGCTTGCTCACTCACCCTCTTTCTCTTCCTCTCTCAAAAATAAATAAAACATTTAAAAAAAATTTTTAATAAAATAAAAACTAAGTCAAAGTGGATTTTTATCAGCACTTTTGATATAAAATCATCCAAGTATGTCTTCTGTGTTCCTTCTCCCTCAACCAACCCATTCTCAGCGAGCTCTCCCACTCTGCCCCACAGAAGCTGCCTCATGAGCGTGGAGCCCGCCATCAGCACCAGGCACCTCCCTTACCAGAGCTTCCAGCTCTTTGGCTTTGACTTCATGGTGGACGAGGAGCTGAAGGTCTGGCTCATTGAGGTCAACGGCGCCCCAGCTTGTGCCCAGTAAGCCTGAACACCCCTGCGTTTTAACAAATGGGAAGTTGGTTCCACAGTAGGAATAGCCTATCTTGGCAAGGTAGTGAGTTCCCATTACCAAAGTGTTCAAGTGTAGACCATGTAACTGCTGTCAGGGAAGGTATCCTTTGGCCGGACCCTGGCTGGCGGGGGTCAGGGGGCTTTGCTGAGTCAGTCCTTCCTAATTCCCCCATGTGTGTTGAGCAGTAGTCTGTGCTCAAGTGGGCGGTAGTTGCTATGAAAGTTTCAACAAAGCTAAAAAACTGCCAGAGGAGACCCTCTTGTGTGACCGGTTCAGGGAGCAGGTCCTGTGAGTGGACCGGGACGGTGAGGACCAAGAAATCGAGGGGCTCCCTGGGCAAGAAGTGTTCTGAGAAGGCATTGTAGGCACAGTGGAGCTAGAAATGGTATGTAAGAGAAGAGTGTCACATGCACCAAGAGGAGGAGGGGAGAGTCTTCAGAAGGGGGACATAGCATCCAGTGGAACCATGCCCCATGCCAGGAGCTATGGGAGTTGCACAGATGAACAGAATGTGCCCTCAAAAGCATGATGGAGGCCTTAGATGTAAGGGAAAGTCAGACGGACCTTATCCTCATATGCTGCTGGTTTTTCTAAAGATTCACTTTCATCAGGTCGAAACCCCTCCGTGGTTCCCCACATCCATGTCCTGGAGGAGTTGAGGTGATCTTCCTCCACAGGTTTAGGAGAAAGTCCCAAACCTACAAGCGGCAGTATTAACACACAAGTAGCTCTTTCATTAGGAGCCAGGCCTTTGCCACACGCTCAGTGGCTGCGACATGGCGGGTGTGATTCGTCTTGTTCGGCACTCCCTTCAGCCAACCAGTACTCTTAGTACCCCCCAACTCGCCAGGCCCCGAACTGGGCCCTGAGTCACAGTCATGAGCAGAGATGCAGACCCTGCCCTTAGAGAGACTGCGGGCATGACAGAGGACCAGACAAATACAGATTACAAGCTGGGACATTTTATCCTTGGTAAAGGATGTGAACGGTAATATCATTGAGCAAAGGGCTGCTGTTGAGGGGTGGTGTTTGGAACTGAGTCGGAAGGAGGAAGGAGAGGTGAGCAGACTGAAGCGAGGGGGAGAGCAGGCTGGCTCACATCTTCTCTTCACCAGATCCACCTCAGCCTGCCCGTTTTCCCCTGTCCTTGCAGTAAAGGTTCTGTCCTCCCTCGTGCTCTGTGCCCTATCCCCACTCCTGTCCTACGTCCCCTGGCCTTCCTCATTCACAGTATCATCCTTTCTCCCCCTTCAGGGTGTGGTTCCCATCAGCACGTGGGTGTACAGCAGATTTCCACAACTGTCAGAAAAGAGCCCTCCCCTAATGCCATGTCCTGCTCCAGAGACTCCTCCTCCCCACTCGGGTCAGAGCCAGACTTCTAGAAAGCAGCGCCTGCTCAGGCCGTCTCCTCTTCCTCTGCCCTCATGCATGCCGTGGATCATTCTGGGCTGGATGCTGTCCCCTCCATCCCATAGAAACTGCTCTAAGGTCCCCAGCCGAGTCCACGTTGCCAAGTCCAGCAGCCCCTTTCTGTCTGCACTTCCCTGAGCCTCTCGGCAATGTTTGAGGCAGCTGCTCACACCTTGCTGAGACGCTCTTCTGTTGTGGCTTCAGGCACACTCTGTACCGGGAGGGTTTGCCTGAGGAGGGGTGGGCAAGATTGGCCCCCTGTTCCTCATCGCCCTGGCTGTTTGTCTTCTCTATTACGCTTTCCCTGAACGTGATCTTATTCAACTTCATAATTTTAAAACCACCAAATTGCATCACAGCCAAAGTTCCAGACCAGTGTCTGCACCGGCCTGCCCACCGTCCTGCAAGGATGTCTGTGGCTGTCCGAGAGGCACCCCTTGCCCCAGGCTCGCCCGTCCCCGTGAATGACCACCTCCCCTCTGCACAGAATCTAAGCTGGAATCCTGACCCAAATCTGGCCTCCTTCTCTCTATTACCCTCAGATTCTGGCTTGAGGCTTGTCAGCTTGGCCTCCAGCCTTGGCAGTCCCCTGCCGTCCACCTCCCCTGCCCTCGCTCTCCCACAGGTCATCCTCCGTCACCGTGGACGCTTTTGCCAAGAGCCTCCAACAGGGACCTCCTCTTCAGCTCTTGCCCCTGTAAAACCCACTCTCCGTGCACACTGCTCCTTCCGTGGGCGCTGCCCCTCTTTTCCCCCTCCCCCAACATGTTCTCTCTTTCTCTCCTCCTCTCCCCTTCCCTGTTTTCCCCCTCCTTCTGCCTTTTTGGGTCTGTCTCTCCTCTCCTCCATCCTCTTTTCTAAATTTTTAAAAGTGTTTTTACTTATTTTTGAGAGAGAGAACATGAGCAGGGAAGGGGCAGAGAGAAAGGCAGAGACACAGAATCCAAAGCAGGCTCCGGGCTCTGAGCTGTCAGCACAGAGCTCAACACGGGCCTCAAGCTTGTGAACCGCAAGATCATGACCTGAGCCAAAGTCAGACACTTAACTGACTGAGCCACTCAGCCCCCACCCCCGTCATCCACTGTTTGTCTGACTTCACTCGTTCTCCAGAACTTGGCTTAGCTGTCACTCCTGGGTGACTCCTTAGCTGTCTTTCCTGGAGTTTCCTCAGCCACACAGAGAGGGGGCAGTATACCCACTGCAGACAGGCCAGATGAAAGACTTGCCCTTGAAAATTGCCCGTCTTTCCTGCCGGTGAGAGCAGGAGCTGTTTGTCTGTTCACCTGAGACCTTCTAGAAATGTTTGTTAACGGGGTGCTTTATCTTCATGCCATGCCTCGTGCAGCATTCGTATGTATGGTGGAAACCAGTTTTATAAATTTGGTCACGAGATGGAACATCTAGGGCAGGTCCTGGTGATAAACATCATGACTTTTCATGTGCATTTTGATGAACATCTTCAGTGATATTTCTAAAAACCCGTTTCAGGAAGCTCTATGCAGAACTGTGCCAGGGCATCGTGGACATAGCCATATCCAGTGTCTTCCCGCCCCCAGACGTGGAGCCACAGCACGTCCAGCCGGCCGCGTTCATCAAGCTGTGACCCAGGGAGGCGCCCAGAGCTGCCTCAGAAGAAGCATGAGCTCCTGCTCCAGGGGAAGGTGAAAGGTCAGGATCGCTCATTCGCAAGCCAGAACTGGAGAAAGAGAGGCAACCGGCCAAGCCGTGATGGAAGAGAGAGCATGAGAAAAAAAGGCGACTTCCCCGAAGAGTGGTTGCTCAGGGGTTCCCAGGTGGCGCTCGCAGCACTGCTGTCGAGATGTGAAAACCGCGGCAAACTTCTCTGAGGGGAGAGTACAATATTCTTCTAAGGGGAAAAGACAGGGACTTGATTATTTTATGTTCTCGTTCTTTAAAAAAAAAAAAAAAAAAAATCCAATTTTTATCCTAAGGCAGCATTGTGAGCAGCGCCTGTCCTCCCTGGGGATCGAGACTGTTGGACCTTTGGTTGGTGTCTTTCCACCTGCTGCAGCCTTAGTGCCTTAGCTCTATGCCCAGCTGCAACCCTTTTGTCTGGGACAGGGATCGGATGTGATAGCTTTCGGGAGGTGGCCGATGTGTTCCCCGCCCATCCCTCTCCACAGCACCCTGCCCGTGGGAGTCTGGACAAGCATGCACCAACAGTCCTTGGTTCCGTGCTAGGCGCCACCTCGCGGCAAAGGGGGTTTTCCTCACCACGTTCCTGATAGTGTTTGGTCAGTCACCTGTCAGGGTTGCTGTGGGCTGGGCACCAAAACGGCAAATGCTGCTCTCGATCTGCTCTGTGCATGTTTTAGAAACCAAACAGCAAGTTTGCCACAACATAAGCATCAAATAAGCATGAGAGAGAAAAAAACATGATGTCTTGCTTTACTTAATAGTTGGGTATGGTGGATCTTTGAAATATGATGATTCTCAGTTATCTTGGTTTTAACCAGAACTCTACATGCACTTTTGCAAAGTTCCCTTTTGTTCTCTTTTTGTTGTTGTTGTTGTTGTTGTTGTTGTTATTGTTGTTGCTGTTTTAACCCCTCTAGGGGGCAGGAGAGTAGAATTCCACATACACCCCACCGCCGCCACCAGGTGGCACTGCCCCAGACCCAGGCGGCTTTCCTCCATTGTCTTGCTCTCCAAGCACCTCCTGCAGGAGCTGGAAGAGGTTTTGTTCCAGGGTTTTGTTCTTTTCTCTGCTTCTGCCTCTTGACATCAGGGTGAGGCTCCGAACGAGTGTATGTCTGGCCTGGGAAAGACATGGTTTCAGAGCTCCACAGAGCATCTTATAGGTCAACAAATGTGTCCTATTAGGTGTAGTTTCCGTTTACTGGATCAAATATTCTGTAGATTTTTCAGGAGGCTGCATCAGTACCAGTGGGAAGAACAAGATGCTACTTGCCTTCAGTGTGAGCTGACTGAACAGGTCCTCCATAGAGTGTGCTGGGAACCACAGCAGGCCCCCTGTCTAATACATGCTGTGTTCTTCTTGCGTGTATATATGTGCTCCATTATTCTTTCTACTTGTCACCAGACAACAGTTCTGTAGTCAGGGAGACTTTTAAAAAGAGAAAAGAGAGCAACGCCTCCTCAAACATGATGAGATGTGGGAGCTTACAGTGAAGAAAGGAATATTTCATAGATGCAGCAGTGGGTGTAGGATGTGATGGCATTATGTCGGGGTGAAGGAGAAGGGCCCAGCTGGTTTAGCTTTTCTGTGAATTTGGAATTACAAGACAAAAGCCCAGGTGGTTACCCAGAAAACAGATAATGAGGTTTGCATCCAGAGCAAAATAAAACAGTTAGTGGTGGAGGTCAGTCTTGGAGGCCCAGCACTGTTGGGTTAGTGTCTAGAAAGTCTAAGTGTCTGAGTCCTTGGGAGGTCTCTGTGGACTGGTTTTGGGGAAAGCATGGAGGTTTCCGTAGTGCTATCACATGTGAACGCAGATTTGTAGCAATCTTTTCGACCCAAATTAAAGGGACATTTGAGAGTTTTCCAGCGCTTACAGTGACAGAGCTAAGAATAGATGTTGGAAGTTCATGGATCTTGATGGATTTTCTAAGAAATTTAAATCAGTAGCATATACGTGAGGGAAGTAAGGCTTTGAAAAGAAGGTTCTGCTTCATTCCTCACATGGTTTCAAATAAGTATCTGTTTTATGCATTTATTTTCAATCAAGTGGGATGGTTGCCTCTGAACTGTTCCATACCCTTCCATGATATCCTTGGCACAGATGGTTATGCCTCGCTCTTCAGTTAGTCTTTATATGTGCAGTCCGAGTACATTTCGCCAGTTGCTGGGGGAGGAGGTGTTCTTTATTTGGAGATGATTCCAGTCTTGGTGGTGTCATTTAGCTGCACAGTGTGAGATGAACTCGTTAACCTCACTGTGCCTTAGTTTCTTATCTCATGGAAGAAATTGTTGCCTGACCCAGGGACTACCTCAAGGGCGTTTAGTGAGGACAGGTGAAATTAGGAAGACTCGAGAACCTGTAGTACCAAGGTTCTCAGTGTTGACGGTATGCTGGACTCACTGGGGAAGCTTTTAAAAAATGTTGGTGTCTACACCCTCCCCCTCTCTCCCACCTCTGACCAATCGAATCCAAACGTCAGGCATCAGTATGCTCTGAGATGCCTTCAACCACTGCTTGAGAAGGAAAGACAAATGCATTATTACCTTAGAATAATCAGATAAGGCCTAGGACTTTTTTTTTTAAAGTTCCTTTTGGAAGGACAGGCATTTCTTTAAGAATGACCATGGTGTTGCCCTGATACAGGCAACTGCTGTCTAAGCACGTTCTCTTTTTGCTTCCTGTCCCAGCATTTGTAAACGCAAACGTGCTTTCATTTACTCACACAGTTTGTGAAGCCCTGACAACAAATGTAAACAGACAGGAATTTATAAATCTTTTAAATATGTGTTAAGATTATTAACGCTTGAGAGAAAAGCCCCTTCCCTCACACTTAACTCCTGGCGTAATCCTAAACTCGATTTTACCCAGAACATTGAAGTGCCTCCGTGTCTGTAGGATACAGTGGAGCAGGTGCCGGCATACTTCCCAGCTGACTTGATGTTTCAAACTAGTGCCTCAGGATCATTATCTCAGACTTAGCAGTGCTGGAAATGTATGGGATCCACGGAATCCGCAAGCAGTGGTGAAGCTCCCAGAGGGTGTTTTCATTGACAGCCAAGGTTGTGTCCAGCACGTGTGGACCCAGCCCTGTTGTGGGCGTGGGGGGGACTCTACTAGAGAAGACAAGGTGCCAGAGTTAGGTTTCCTGCAGCATGTGGCGGCTGTGGCGAAAATGCAGTGACACACTTGTCTCTGATCCTGAACACAGAATCTGTACCTAAGAGGAAATTACTTCTGAAAATAAGGTGATTTTATGAATGTTTAAAATTCCCAGAGCATTAAAGTAAAGTAATATTTCAAGTATTTTTGTGCCCTTGGGTTCTATCATCTTATTGTGGTTGTTGACTGTCCTAGGAGAGCACTGGCTATTTGAATCCATGACTTCGTCACTCAGAGGTAGACAGACTTTTTTTGGAAAGGGTCAGATTAGTAAATATTCTAGGCTTTGCAAACCAAACAGGTTCTTTGTTGCATATTCTTCTTTTTTTTTTTAACCAACTCTTTAAAAATTTAAAACAGAGGCATCTGGGTGGCTCAGATGGGTAAGCGTCTGACTCTTGATCTCAACTCAGGTCTTGATCTCGGGGTCATGAGTTCAAGCCCTGCATTGGGCTACATGCTGGTCATGGAGCCTACTTTTAAATTATTTTTATTTTTATTTCTTTTTTTTAGTACACACAAACACAAGCCAGATGTGGCCATTGTTTGCTGACCCCAGCATGTTACTGAATACATAAGCCAACAGATTGTCTTTTGAAAGTGTAATGAGCTCCTCTAGGGTGAAGCATTGGAACAATTTCCACAGCCAAAATCCAGTCCATGTCTTACATGTCTTGTATATTGTCTGAATCATGATGCAGATTGCCAGATGAGTCCCATGGTTGTGAGAAGGGAGGAGGTAGAGGGGCTTTCTGAAAGGATTCTACAATCAGCCAGAAGGCCATGAAGTCTTTACTAAGACTTTACTAAGACCAGGTGTATGGTAAGTCTTGCACACCTCTGGCAGTTAGTGTCATTTATGTAAACTATAGTTAACTTGTGACTTCATGCATGATGAGGCTGAATGCTCTGGACATCTTTCCCATAGATGGCTGCTTTCACTCCATAAACACACTTCTGACACAGAGAAAGGGCCTTCCATAAATGCAAACCCTGGCTGGTTAAGCACTCCAAACAAGTTTCTGATATGCTATATAACACATACCCACTAGACACCATGTAGATTGCACAGGCAGGGTGCAGGGACAAGTACACATGGACCCGAGCAGGAAACTATTTAGGATCCTGAGAGTGGACAGGTTCAAAGCTTGTGGAGGACTTCTCTTGGAGGCTGGTCCTGCTTGCTGTCAGTAGCTGCCCCTTCTCCTTAAAGAAGATGGGGTTATCCCATTAGCCCCAGAGGTTCAGTGATATTTTAAAGATGTCTTCCCCAAAGGCAGATTGAGTGTTGCTGTCCTCTGAAAATTGTCTCTCCATGAAAGCAATGGGAACACTGGCAGAAACTGTCTGGAAGTTAACCAAAGGTTTGCAACAATCCAGAAATATTTATTAAAGAAAAATGGTTGCACTTTGGTAAGAACAGCAAGTTTTGCGATGTTTTAAATTGCTCTATTTTCATCCCCCTTTTCCTAGCCCCATGGTAGCCTTGGAAATGAAAAGCCCCACAATCATGGTGAAACCCAGGAGTTTAGCAACCATGGGAGGGTACAGAGTGGGGCTGGAGCTCCTCCAAAGCCCCTTTCCCAGTGAATTGTCATTATTTGACCTGTCTGGCAGTTCCATCTAAGTCCTTATCTCAGGGCTTGTCTTTGACATTTCTCAAAGTGTGCCCAGTGTAAACAACCTTTTCCCTGGGTGAGTTTGTTAAAAATAATCAGCAGCAATTGTTTATTTAGCACCTCAATTTCCTGAGTAGACTACACGAGTTGGAACGAACAACAAGCCAACCAAAAAACTTAGAAGGAAAAGGTGAGGAATGAGATGTCCATTGGAAGTTGTGAAAAGTTTCTGAAGACTATAGAAGGCCACACACATGTATAGGGCTCTGTGCATGCCTGGGGAGACCTAAATTGCCTCAGCTTATATGACCAGGAGGATCTTCAGAAGCAGGAAGGATTAATGCAGAGCTGTAAACTGCCTTCCTGGGCATGGAGGCATGCCCAATACACACACACACACACACACACACACACACACACACACACCCTTGGCAAAGGCTGGGAGACTTACTAGTCCAAGTGTTTAAGGAAATCTATCAATCATTAGTTAACCACTAAGCTAACAGCAGAGACTTCACTGGCCACACATCAAAGAATATAGCCTTTACAGAATTATTTCAGGAAACTCTAAAGAATAAACAGCAACTATAAGCCCTGCAGAGGATAGAGTATCTGGCTTCCAAAGTTGCCCCATTATATTATTAAAATTTTCCGATATTCAACCCAAATTATGGGGCATGCAAAGAAATAAGAAAGTATGGCCCATGGAAGGAAAAGGCAATCAGTAGAAACCATCCCTGAGGAAGCCCAGGCATTGGTCTTATACACAAGACTATCTAAAATGTTTAAAGAACTGAAAGAATGATGAGAATGATGTGTCAGCAGAGAGAGAATATCATTAAAGAGATACAAATTGTTTTTTGTTTTTTTTTTTAATTTTTTTCCACGTTTTTTAAATTTATTTTTGGGACAGAGAGAGACAGAGCATGAACGGGGGAGGGGCAGAGAGAGAGGGAGACACAGAATCGGAAACAGGCTCCAGGTTCCGAGCCATCAGCCCAGAGCCTGACGCGGGGCTTGAACTCACGGACCGCGAGATCGTGACCTGGCTGAAGTCGGATGCTCAACCGACTGCGCCACCCAGGCACCCCTACAAATTGTTTTTTAAATAGAACCTGGTAGGAATTTTGACATTAAAGAGTACATTAGTGCAAATGAAAAATTCAGTGGAGGTGTTCAAAGGCAGGTTTGAGCTGGCAAAAGGAAGAATCAGTGAATCTGAAATCAATCAAGATCATCCAGTCTGAGGAACGAAAAGAATGAAGAAAAATGAACAGTGCTCCAGATATGTATATGTTTACCAACATATATATAACAAGAATCCTAGAAGAGAGGAGAGAAAGAGGCAGAAATCATATTGAAAGAAATTGCAGCCCAAAACTTTCCACTTTGATGAAAAACATTAAATGCACCCAAGAATGAACGCCTGGGTGGCTCAGTCAGCCGAGTGTCTAACTTTTTTTTTTTAATTTTTAAATGTTTATTTTTGAGAGAGAGAGAGACAAAGGTGGGCAGGGGAGGGTCAGAGAGAGAGGGAGACACAGAATCTGAAATAGGATCCAGGCTCTGAGCTGTCAGCACAGAGCCTGACATGGGGCTCAAACTCATGAACCATGAGATCATGACCTGAGCTGAAGTTGGATACTAACCAACTGAGCCACCCAGGTGCCCCCCAAGTGTCCAACTCTTGATTTTGGCTTGGGTCATGATCTCAGGGTCATGGGATCAAGCCCCACATTGGGCTCCATGCTGACTGAGGAGCCTGCTTAAGACTCTGTCCCTCTCCCTCTGCCCCTCTCCCCCATTCATATATGTGCTCTCTCTCTCTCAAATAAAAAATAAATAAAAAAAATTTTAAATGCATCCAAGAAGTCCAACAAACTCTAAGTGGGACAGACTCAAAGAGATCTACACCAAGACACATCAACCACTGAGAAAATAACTTTAAATATACAGTAAAAGAGACAAGGGACCTAAAACGTACCCTAGAAAATATCTATTTAACAAAAAAGGCAATAATGAAGAAATAGGGGAAGTAGATATAGAGCATATAGAAAACAAATAGCAAAATTACAGACATAAATCCTACCTTCTCAGTAATTTCATTAAATATAAATGGATTAAATACTACGACCAAAAAAGCAGAGACTGCAAAATAAATAACAAATCAACCATAATCCAACTTTATATTATCTACAAGAGACACAGTTTAGATGCAAAGATACAAATAAGTGAAAGTAAAAATATGGGAACTATGTTTTTTGCATGGGAATTATGCAAATAGTAGCTCAAAGAGAGCTTGAGTGACCATAGTAATATTAGACAAAATAGACTTTAAGAAAAAAAAATTGTTACTACAGGCAAAGAAGGACATTTATAATGGTTAAGAGATCAATCCATCAAGCAGGTATAACAGTTATAAAAATATGCACCTAGCAACAGAACCCCAAGAAACATGAAGCAAAAACTGGCAGAATTGAAGAGAGAAATAGTTCAACAATATTTGGAATAGCTGGAATAGTTCCAACAATAGTTGGAATTTTCAGCCCCTCATTTTCAGTAACTGAAAAGCAAGTCAGAAGATCACCAAGGAAATAGAAAACACTGTAAACCAACTAGATCTAAGAAATATCTATAGATGATAATTCCACCCAACAAAGTAAAATACACATTCTTCTCAAGTGCACATGGAACATTCTCTGGAATAAACCATATGGTATACCATAAAGCCTCAGTAAATTAAAAAATTGTTGAAATTAGGGGCCCTGTCTGGCTCAGTCAGTGGAATGTGCTACTCTTGATCTTGGGGTAATGGGTTTGAGTCACACTTTGGATGTAGATATTGCTTTTAAGAAAAATTTTAAGAAAAATAAAAATTACTGAAATAATACATATGTTCTCTGACTACAATGGAATAAAATTAGAAATCGTTAACAAAGAAATTTGGGAAAATCACAAATATGTGGGAATTAAAAACAGTCCTAAGTAACCATGGATCAAAGAAGTAACAAGGAAAATTAAAAAGTACTTTGAGATAAATGAAAATGGAAACACAACATACTAATACTTATGAAACTCAGCTAAAGTCATGCCTAAAGGGGGATTTATATTTTTTAATGACCATATTTAAAAAATATCTCAAATCGGGATGCAGAAAAAGAGGATCTCTTCTGCATTGCTAGTGGGAATGCAAACTGGTGCAGCCACTCTGGAAAAAAGTATGGACGTTACTCAAAAAATTAAAAATAGAACTACCCTATGACCCAGCAATTGTACTACTAGGCATTTATCCAAGGGATACAGGTATCCTGTTTCGAAGGGGCACATGCACCCAAATGTTTATAGCAGCACTATCAACAATAGCCAAAGTATGGAAAGAGCCCAAGTGTCCATCGATGGATGAATGGATAAAGAAGAGGTGGTATATATATACAATGGAGTATTACTTAGCAATAAAAAAGAATGAAATCCTGCCATTTGCAACTACATGGATGGAACTAGAGGGTATTATGCTAGAGAGGGTATTTGTCAGAGAAAGACAAATATATGACTTCACTCATATGAGGACTTTAAGACACAGAACAGATGAACATAGGGAAGGGAAGCAAAAATAATATAAAAACAGGGAGGGGGACAAAACATAAGAGACTCTTAAACATGGAGAACAAACAGAAGGCTACTGGAGGGGTTGTGGGAGGAGGGGTGATCTAAATGGGTAAGGGGCATTAAGGAATCTACTCCTGAAATCGTTGTTGCACTATATGCTAACTAATTTGGATGTAAATTAAAAAAAAATAAAACTAAAAAAAAATATCTCAAATCAGGGCACCTGGGTGGCTCAGTACGTTAAGTGTCCAACTTTGGCTCAAGTCATAATCTTACAGTTGGTGAGTTCAAGCTCCACATCTGGCTCTCTGCTGTCAACACAGAGCCCAATTTGGAGCCTCTATCCCCTTCTGTTTCTGCCCCTACTCCACTCTCTATCAAAAATAAATAAACATTGGGGCACCTGGGTGGCTCAGTCGGTTAAGCGTCCGACTTCGGCTCAGGTCATGATCTCGCGGTCCGTGAGTTCGAGCCCCGCGTCGGGCTCTGTGCTGACAGCTCAGAGCCTGGAGCCTGTTTCGGATTCTGTGTCTCCCTCTCTCTGACCCTCCCCCGTTCATGCTCTGTCTCTCTCTGTCTCAAAAATAAATAAATGTTAAAAAAAGAAAAAAAGAAAAAAGAAAAATAAATAAACATTAAAAAAAAAAAAAAGATATGTCTCAGGGACCTGGGTGGCTCAGTCGGTTAGGTGTGCAACTCTTGATTTCGGCTCAGGTCATGATCTCACAGTTTGTAAGGTTGAGCCCCAAGTGGGGCTTGAGCTGGTGGTGTGGAACCTGCTTGGAATTCTCAATAAACTAATTTCTACCTTAAGAAATTAGAAAAAGAAAAAGAAAGAAATTAGAAAAAGAAGAGTTTAAATACAAAGCAATAATAAAGATGAGAGTAGAATTAAATGATATAGAGAATAGAAAGACAAATGAGACCTTTTCAAAACAAATGAAAATGGATGAGACCAAAAGCACAAACTTTGAAGATGGTCCTTCAAAAAGATCAACAAAATTGACAAAGCATTAGCTAGACTGACCAAGAAAAAAAAAAAAATAATGAACTCAGGTTACTAAAATAAGGAACAAAAAGGAGACATTCCTAAAGCATAGATAAAAAGGGATTAGGAGGATCTATGAATGATTTTATGCCAACAAATAGATAACCTACATGAAATGCACACATTTCTAAAAAGACACAAAACTGATGAACCTGACTCAAGAAGATAAAATCTGAACAGACCTAACAAGTAGATTGAATTAATAATAATAAATCTTTTCGTAGAGAAAAGCCCAGTAACAGATAGCTTCAGTGTTGAATTCTAAGTGTTAAAAATGTAATGCATCCATACAATGGATTCTTAGTCATGAAAGAAATGAAGTATTGAAAGGTGCTGTAACATGGATAATCCTTGAAAGCAGTGGAGAGATAGGATGATCAACCCTTTTAAAACTTGTATTCTAAAGAGACTTGGTAGTTGAAGAGAGACAAGTGATCAGTGAGTTATTTTGTTGTTTTGTTTTGTGTAACAGCTTTTCCAGCAAATTTGTATGCTGATGCAAATGGTTGCCCCAGCAATAATCTCCTCCTTCTCTGGCCTTCTAGGAGTCCTTGACTAGGGGAGAGGAAATGAAGGAGAGTTTTCCTTAAAAGGAGCAGAGAAAAAAACAAGAAAAAAAAAAAAATAATGGGGCGCCTGGGTGGCGCAGTCGGTTAAGCGTCCGACTTCAGCCAGGTCACGATCTCGCAGTCCGTGAGTTCGAGCCCTGCGTCAGGCTCTGGGCTGATGGCTCGGAGCCTGGAGCCTGTTTCCGATTCTGTGTCTCCCTCTCTCTCTGCCCCTTGCCCGTTCATGCTCTGTCTCTCTCTGTCCCAAAAATAAATAAACGTTGAAAAAAAAAAAACAAGAAAAAAAAAAGGAGCAGAGATAGTAAAGGGGGAGAAGACAGAACTTAGGTTACAGCTGCACACGTCTTGGTAGGTTTAATGGTGTCAACATAGAAACAGAAGGTAACTTAAAAAAAAACTTTTTTTTAACGTTTATTCATTTTTGAGAGACAGATCCTGAGCGGGGAAGGGGCAGAGAGAGAAGGAGACACAGAATCCAAAGCAGGCTCCAGGTTCTGAGCTGTCAGCACAGAGCCAGATGCGGGGCTCGAACTCACAAACTTCAAGATCATGACGTAAGCCAAAGTCGAATGCTCAACCAACTGAGCCACGCAGGTGCCCTAAATGGTAACTTTTAAAAGTGATATAGGAATGAAAACAACCAGCTGACCTAGGTAAAGGTGAACTGGACAGGAGGGATGGATTCCCAAGGGGCAGGAGGACATTTTTAGGAGGTGGATTAATTCATTATCTTAATTGTGATGGTATTGCAGGATTTTTTACCACAATACCCAGGATTCATTGTCCTGCCGCTTTGAAGAATGAAGAGGTGGAGGGGTGCCTGGATGGCTCACTTGGTTGAGTGCTTTCCCTTCCCTCTTGTTCCTTCTCAGATTCTACCCTTATTGGCTTCATAGCTCTAGGTGCTGGGTTGTCCATTCCTGATTGGCTCCTCTACATTGTATGAGGGGTGGTCTTTGGCCATACTTAGGTCTTTTGTCAAATTCCTGAGGGAAACCTGAGGGGTAGTAGGTAGGCTCTGTTACTTTTCTTAAGAGGAACCTCATGTCTGAGGGTGTTGCTGTGGTCAGACACTCCCAGCATTGTTCCAAAATATGTGTTTTTCCCCACTGAGGGAACTCAGGCCCTAATCTTTCCCTTTCTGCCTACTGAATCCTATCTTCTATCGTAATGGCCTCATGGGTTGTACACATAGGTCAAAATTTAACGTTTACACTTGGAATGTATTTTATGTCAATTGTGTCACAATACAGAATTCAACTGTTAGACACACACACACACACACACACACACACACACACACACACACACACAAGTTGAGAAACAACTGCAGGCATTCCTTGATAACCCCATATTCTGGGCTGGTAAGGGATTCATAGCACTCATAGAAACTTAAAGCTGGACGTCTCCTTGGACCTCCCCTTGGATGTACGGCCTCCCCCTCCCCCCAGGCCTCGGATCTAGATGTGGAGAGGGGGTAGAGAGGGCAGAGCACTCCTTCCCATTCACTGTGAAGAGTCTTCACGACTTCAGAGTTGGGTAGAGACAGCAGTCTGGTGCCCAACATCTGCTTTTTTCCTGAAGCCAAGGTCAGCATCAGGCATCAGCCTCAGAAAACGATCAAGGAGAATAGGAAGGGAATGAATCTCTGATGACAGCTCTCCTCCGGGCCTAATCAACAGTGCGAATTTACGTTGAACAGATCACACGCTGAATTGGGCTCAGAGGTAGCGTGAAGCTGGCTTCTGCCTTCCTTCCCGCGGAAGGGGAAATGGGTGGAGAGACCACATTCTGGCTCCGTACAGCTTTATCCCGGCCCGTTCACTCCAAGGTTTAGGTTTCAAGTCGGCGCAGGAAAATCGAAGGGCCAAGGCCGGCGGAACCAGAAGAACTACATTTCCCAGCAGGCCGTGGGCACCTGGGCGCCTGCCGTTCTTCCCGGCGCGTGCGGAGCCGTCGCTGGCGCCCCGTGTGCAGGAGGACGTATGGATCCCGCCGGCCGGTGGCAGAACCTGCCCAAGGGGCCCAGCTTAAAGCATTTGACTGACCCGTCTTATGGGATCCCGCGGGAGCAGCAAAAGCCAGCGTTGCAGGAACTGACGCGGGCGCATGTCGAGTCCTTCAACTACGCTGTGCGCGAGGGCCTCAGCCACGCGGTGCAGGTGAGCGCGGCGTCCTTCCAGGCTGCAGTCGCTCTGCGATCTCCGGTGCCACTTGCTCCGACGAGGCCCCAGATGAGGCGAAACTCGAGGCGGGCACAGGAGAAGGACCCCGCGGGCTGGACGGGGGGGGGGGTGGGGGGGTGGGTGGGAGGATGCTTGTGTGGCGAGGGGTGCGGGATAGATCCAAGATGCTGGGGTAAGTGGGGCAGTGGCCTTGGGTAGGGTTCCCAGAGAGATGGCTGGAAGATCACAGTATAATCCCAAATAGTTCTCCCAGATCGTGCCAGGCTCGGCGGGGGGCCTGGCACTTGTAGTCTAGTCGACTGGGGGAGTACTAGATGTATTTGTGATTTCTGGATTTCTTTGTGGTTGGAACCTTAGTGTTTTGTAGCCAGTGTCTGCATGCGTGAGAGTGAGGAAGGCGCTATGCTATGGTGGGTGTGCCATTCACACCGCACATGCTTTCATGTCACTGAAGTTTTACCTCTCCGAAACTTACCTGAAAAGGTTCTGAACCTATTTGTACATAGACTGTACATGTGAGGTCATCCTTCCACGGTGTTCTTCTTAGCTTTAAAGGGAGAAATTACTGGGCACCTGCTCTGAATTAGGTGGGTGTTGAGGAAGATATAAATGAGGCCTGAAAGCGAGACTGAGTAGTAGTGACACTTATTCAACATTAAGTGATTCGATCTAAAGGATACGGTAGCAGAGTTCAAATGAAGATGGTGGGGGAAGGTCTCATTTGGTTAGCATCGCCAGCGTCTCCCAGGCAGTGGGCTCTGAGGGTGCCAGTAATACATAGACTGGAAGTTGTCAAACTTTTTGGTCCCAGGACCCCCTTCCACTCTTAAAAATTTTGAGGGGTCCTAAAGAGCTTTGTTTATCAATATTTACTCTATTAGAAATTAAAATTGAGAAAATTTTAAAATATGAATTCATTTAAAAGATAAACCAATGATATAGTAACATTTTTATTAAAAATATTTTTGGAGGGGCGCCTGGGTGGCGCAGTCGGTTAAGCGTCCGACTTCAGCCAGGTCAAGATCTCACGGTCCGTGAGTTCAAGCCCTGCCTCGGGCTCTGGGCTGATGGCTCAGAGCCTGGAGCCTGTTTCCGATTCTGTGTCTCCCTCTCTCTCTGCCCCTCCCCCGTTCATGCTCTGTCTCTCTCTGTCCCAAAAATAAATAAACGTTGAAAAAAAAAATTAAAAAAAAAAAAATTTTTGGAGATGGGGCGCCTGGGTGGCTCAGTCGGTTGAGCGTCCGGCTTCGCTCAGGTCACGATCTCACGGTCCGTGAGTTCAAGCCCTGCATCAGGCTCTGTGCTGACAGCTCAGAGCCTGGAGCCTGCTTCAGATTCTGTGTCTCCCTCTCTCTCTGGCCCTCCCCCCATTCATGCTCTGTCTCTGTCTCAAAAATAAATAAATGTTAAAAAAAAAAAATTAAAAAAAAAAAATTTTTGGAGATGGGGCGCCTGGGTGGCGCAGTCGGTTAAGCGTCCGACTTCAGCTCAGGTCACGATCTTGCGGTCCGTGAATTCAGGCCCTGCGTCAGGCTCTGGGCTGATGGCTCAGAGCCTGGAGCCTGTTTCCGATTCTGTGTCTCCCTCTCTCTCTGCCCCTCCCCCGTTCATGCTCTGTTTCTCTCTGTCCCAAAAATAAATAAACGTTGAAAAAAAAATTAAAAAAAAATAAAAAATAAAAATATTTTTGGAGAGGGGTGCCTGGGTGACTCAGTTAAGCCTCCAACTTCGGCTCAGATCATGATCTGAGGTCCGTGAGTTTGAGCCCCGCTTCCGGCTCTGTGCTGACAGCGCAGAGCCTGGAACCTGCTTCAGATTCTGAGTCTCCCTCTCTCTCTGCTCCTCTCCTGCTCGCGCTCTCTCTCTCTTTCTCTCTCTCTCAAAATAAATTAACATTAAAAAAAAATTGGGTGGGAGGAAGGTGAAGATGGCAGTGACCAGGGCACAGGTCCTGGTAGTCCGATGGCTCAAAGGGCAGCTGGGACCCTGGTGCCATTAGGTGCACAGAGAGCCTCCCACATTACCAAGGACATGCTCCAGGGCACTATCCCAAGATCCCAGAAGAACAGGCTGCCGTTGCCAAGAAGGATAATATGTGGGTAGAAGACTACCTACCAACCACATCCGGGTGATGGCATGGGGTAAGGCAACTACTGGAAGCTTCCTGATGGCTTGCAACAGGAGAGGGATCCATGGTCTGACTGGGACCACCCAGACCTGAGGTTGAACTGGGGTGAACCGATGCACTGGGGCCTTGACATGTATATCAGAAACCGTGCGGGCACATCCCCCCACGCCTGTTTCCTGGAATCTCATGTGTAAGCACTTCTTGGGCTTCATGGCCTTTATGCTGTTCATGTTTTGGGTTGGGGAAACCTACCCCACCTACTAGTCTGTGGGGCCAAAACAGTATCCTTAAAATAATTTGTAGGTGGAACGAGGCAGTGATATAGCCAAAGAGCCTGCTAAGCTGGTGGTTTGTTATGAGATCTGAGGAAGCTTCGTCAGCTTTGTGCCCCTTAAGTGACTCCCTTATCTCTAGAGACTTAACCTGAATAAATCCCTAATAAAACAGTGGTATGGTTAAAAAAATTTTTTCTAGGGGTGTCTTTGTGGCTCAGTCAGTTGGGCGTCCGACTTGGGCTCAGGTCATGATCTCACAGCTTGAGTTCGAGCCCTGCGTTGGGCTCTGTGCTGACAGCTCGGAGCCTGGAGCCTGCTTCGGATTCTGTGTCTTCGTCTCTCTCTGCCCCTCCCCGACTTGCACTCTGTCTCTCTCTCAAAAATAAACATTAAAAAAATTTTTTTTCTAGAGCAAAAAAATTAATAGGTAAATGATATTTTTCCTGTCTTTTGAATGTCTGGCTTATTAGAAGACAGCTGGATTTGCATTTCTGCTTCTGTATTCAGCCTCTTGTGATAAGTTATTTTGATTAAGTACATGTAGAAAGTGTGGTCAGCACAGATAGTGATTCTGCAACTTAGTATTAGTACCAGAATACTGTATGGAAAATGTTGTTACATAAAACAGTAAAGTAAACGACTAACATTTATAAAGTCAAGGGAAAGATAGCCTTTGCCATATTTTGGTTTATTTACAGTTTTGCCCAATATGGGGGGCGGGATATATTTCTTCATTCTGTGAGTCTAAATTGATAAATCTCACAGTCATCTTTTCAGAATACATTCGATCTCATTATTCAGGAATTCGTATTTGTGAATTGCCTACTCATTAAAATCTATTCATAGCCCACAAATCAGTACATACCACCATGTGCAGAATGGTGAAAATTTTGAATTGCCCAGTGCGCACCATTTCAACTGAGGTCCAAGAAGGTGATGCTCTATTTCTTGTTTCAAGTTCCATACTATAAACAAGTATCCTTTTCTAAATCTGTCCAATTTTTCTCCTTCTGGTGCTTTTTGTTGGTGATTTCACTCTTTAAAATAGCCCTCAAGCATAGTGCTGAAGTGCTATCTCATGTTCTAAGTGCAAAAAGGCTGTGATGTACCCCTTAAGAGAAATATGTGTTAAATAACCTTTGTTCAGTCATGAGTTAGTGCTGTTGGCTGTGAGTTCAGTGTTAATGAATAAACGATATATATTAAGTAAGGTGTCTTTAAATAGAAATGTACATGAAACAAGCTTATGTATTGATCAGTTGACAAAAGTGTGATCAGAGACAGGAACGTAACTTTCCCCTAAGAACAATTCAGTGTTTGTGGCAACTTTATAGACCTTAACTATCTCAAATAACAAGATTGTATTGTGATATAGATAGTGTAGCTGTGACTTGAGAAAGAAAATCTTCTGATCTCCCTTTTGAAAATTGATGCTTCATCCTTAAATAAAAAATACATGAAAATTTTATGTTAGAATAAAATACTAAATCCTAAAACAATGCCAGCTTTAGATAACATTTGAAAATGGAGACAAGGTCAGTTGAACTGACATGGGGGTAGAGAACCTTCTCTATATTCTTGGCTCCATTTCTGGCATTCTTGTTCTAACGCTAAGGCTAGGAGGTTGTTCCTAGTTAATATGTAGGAGAGCTCAGCGATGCCCCTTCCTCGGAACAGGAGAGCTTCCCCAGGGAGTGGTGCAGAGAAGCAGCTGTTGTGCAACGGGAAGAACCACCGTGGCCACCACCTGTGAGGCTCTGGTTTCAGCATGAGGCCACCATGGAATGAAATGTACAAATATCAGCGTAAAGAATGATGGCATTAGAGTGCCCGGTCCTAAATCAGGAGGATGTTTCCGTATCCTCTCCTGTTAGGAGCAGTCCCATTTGTCTTGCTGTGCACGTTGCAGGTACCGCGTACAATAGAGAAGTCAGGCACTTGGTTCACAGAACAGTTTTGTTCTGAACACAACTGTACCCTAGAGCCTACTACAAATGTGACGTGTTGCAGACACTCACAAGCTGAGTTAGTTCATTGTAGTTGCAGGTACTTAGTGAGGGTATGAGTAGACCGGATGTAGTTTTAACCGTCTTTTTAGATATGTCATATTTGGCATTTTGGGCATCAGTGCTTGTAGAACACGAGAGCTTTGGAAGAATCTTGGAGAAAGAGGGCCTTGGAAATGCAAGCAGTTCATCGTGTGGATTGTATTTCAGGCTATACCTCCCTTTGAATTTGCTTTCAAAGATGAGCGGATCTCTCTTACTATTGTGGATGCTGTCATCAGTCCACCGATGGTTCCAAAAGGAAACATCTGCAAAGAGCTCAACATTTATCCCGCAGAATGTCGGGGCCGGAGGAGTACCTACCGGGGCAAGTTGACAGTGAGTACAAGTGACAGCGTGTGACTCTTAGGTTGTACGTTTTTGAGAATAAGGCTGGTGCCTAATAAAACTTCTACCAGAATTCTGCTTTCTTAGTACTGTCATTTAAAGATGCTATCTTTTAAATCCAAAGGATAAAATCATTTACCTGATGGTCTTCTTTACTCTTTTAAAATACTTACTTGCTTTGGTAGATCCAGGTAGTTTCTTTTTATTATTAAGTAATTTTCTTCTCTCATTTTCATTTAGGCTGATATCAGCTGGGCAGTGAATGGCATCTCAAAAGGAGTCATTAAACAGTTTCTTGGCTATGTTCCCATCATGGTGAAGTCTAAGCTTTGCAACTTATACAACCTTCCTCCAAAAGCCCTCATTGAGCACCATGAAGAAGCAGAGGTAATTGCGTGCATCCAGGTGATGGTAGAAAAGGCCTGAAGGGGCGCCTGGGTGGCGCAGTCGGTTAAGCGTCCGACTTCAGCCAGGTCACGATCTCACGGTCCTTGAGTTCGAGCCCCGCGTCAGGCTCTGGGCTGATGGCTCAGAGCCTGGAGCCTGTTAGGGGCGCCTGGGTGGCGCAGTCGGTTAAGCGTCCGACTTCAACCAGGTCACGATCTCGCGGTCCGGGAGTTCGAGCCCCGCGTCAGGCTCTGGGCTGATGGCTGATGGCTCAGAGCCTGGAGCCTGTTTCTGATTCTGTGTCTCCCTCTCTCTCTCTGCCCCTCCCCCGTTCATGCTCTGTCTCTGTCCCAAAAATAAATAAACGTTGAAAAAAAATTTTTTAAAAAAATTAAAAAAAAAAAAAAAAAAAAAAAAAAGAAAAGGCCTGAGATGGGGGTGAGAAGATAGAGACTTGCCAGTGAGGGTCAGTTTTTCTTTCTCCGCTTCCAAGTTCTGGATAGGTAAAATGGGGCTTGGTATCTTGTGTGCTGCATACTTCGTAGGCTCAGAATGAGTCTCAGATGAGACCGTGTGTGAAAAGTGGCCGCACAGTTAGAGAATATTATTATTATGGGGGAAGTATTGATAGGTTGTTCCCTAATTTCCTGCATGATACACTTTCCGTATGAGATGCTTGCTTTACCAACAGTAAGATTCTGTGAGCATATTGAATTGCTTCCTGTATCTCTCCTTCGGCATTGTTTTCATCTGCGATACGTGGTTTTGCAGTATTGAGTTGAAGTACTCAAGACATATAGACTCTGCTGGCAGTAGGGAGACTGTGTTTTGTGATGGGATGAGGGTTATGTTGTCAGATCTGGGTTTGACACCCAAGTGCTCCACTTACCAGTTATGTGGCTTTGGGAATTTTCTTTTTTTTTTTTTTTAATTTTTTTTTTTTTAACGTTTATTTATTTTTGAGACAGAGAGAAACAGAGCATGAACGGGGGGAGGGGCAAAGAGAGAGGGAGACACAGAATCAGAAGCAGGCTCCAGGCTCTGAGCCATCAGCCCAGAGCCCGACGCGGGGCTCGAACTCACGGACCACGAGATCGTGACCTGAGCTGAAGTCGGACGCTTAACCGACTGAGCCACCCAGGCGCCCCATGGGAATTTTCATCTTTCTGCGCCTCAGTTTCCTCTTTTGGGCATAATAACTGTGCCACTTATGAGGATTAATGGGGCTGGTAACATAGAGCACCCAGCATGATATACCTGCTTCATAGTATCAATGTGTAGTAGCTTTTTATTTATTATATAACTATGATACCAGAGGGGCACCTGGGTGGCTCAGTCAGTTAGGTGTCCAACTCTTGGTTTCAGCTCAGGTCATGATCTCACGGTTTGTGACTTTGAGCCCCACATCAGACTCTGTGCTGACAGTGCAGAGCCTGCTTGGGATTCTCTCTCCTCTCTGTCTGCCCCTCCCCTGCCCGTGTTCTGTCTGTCTGTCTCTCTCTCTTTCTCTCTCTGTGTCTCTCTCTCTCAAAAATAAGTAAGCATGAAAAAAAATTTTTTTAGTTAAGAAAAAAAAATGTGATACCAGAACAATGAAAAACAGTTTCCTCTTTAGCTAATCTGAATTTCTGGTTTCCAGAGTTTTTGTACAGTCAAAATTTTTTAACTTATTTGGGAACCATATTCACCTGGAAGCAAAATGGCTATTATCACTTATCTCTTTCAAGTAAGGTTTTTTTTTTCTTTTTTTTAAATATCATTTGAAGACTAAATCATGAAATCATTTTAGGGGGACAGAGGGGCAAGTTAGTTCGAGTCTGTCTAGTAGAAGAAAGTATCCTGATCCTTCCATACTTTTCTGCCAGGTCCCTAGAACCTTTTTAGTGCACTTGAGAGAAGACTTAATTCACACACTGACAGTTTCCATGAAGTTTCCAGGGGACCTGTAGACCCTTTCGCCTCTGCGTGCCTCTTCTGCACGTTGCACTGCGTCTGGCAGTTATCTTCATGTTGACAGTGTATCTTTGTTTAACAAATTATAATTCATCTGTTCGGCAGGAAATGGGAGGCTATTTTATAATCAATGGCATTGAAAAAGTCATCCGAATGTTAATTATGCCTCGGAGAAATTTCCCCATTGCAATGGTAAGACCAAAATGGAAAACCAGAGGGCCTGGCTATACTCAGTATGGTAAGTTATAGTGACCTTTGGAATGTTCTTTTAGAAAAGTTTTGTTTTTCTAGTAAGCATTTCTGTTAAGTTAGTAAGCATGTTATAGCAGGAAGCCTACTTTTATTATGTTTCATTTTTTTCACATTGAAAGAACACATGTATGGGTCGCCTGGGTGGCTCAGTCGGTTAAGCATCTGACTTCATTTCAGGTCATAATCTCGCAGTTTGTGGGTTCAAGCCTCATATTGGGCTCTCTGCTGTCAGCCCAGAGCCTGCTTTGGATCCTCTGTCTCCTGCTCTCGGAAAAATAATAAACATTTAACAACAAAGAAAGAAAGAATGCATGTACTGATGTTCTTACTTATGGAGACGAAGGCTGGCCTGACTCAACCAGAGGGGGGGTGTGGGCCTCAGAAGTCTCCTATGTAGGTTTCCTCTTCCATGGCATTCCTCTTGGAGTCCCTGGCTGACAGCCACCTGGCCTCTGAGTGCTCACTGTGACAGAGCCTGACTTCATAAGACAACATTTTCATTCTTGGGTAACCCTGCAAGTGAATAACTTGTTTTTATAATTGAGCTAAAAATCAGCCTCTAATGATAGCCATATATACTATCCCTAGAATAATAGCATCTCAGCAAGTCAAAACGGCTAGTCGTTTATTCTTTTGCATCACTGATGTGGAATGCTGTTCCAGTCTTTGTTTAAAGCTGAAACAAAATCTAAAATTCTGCTGTTCTCCATTTGGACTCTTGGATGAAGCCATTTTCTCTTGATCAGATTCCACAGAGTACAGGGGATATAAAGTCTGTATGATGAGGCTCTGCAAGGTGCTCGCGATATAACGTGTTATAACACACGGACCCAGCTCTACAAGGAAACTTTGAAGTTTCATTAAATTTGTAGTTTCAGTTACTTGTAGTGGTTTTCAGCCTAGGGAGATTGTGTGCCCTAGGGGATTTGGCAAGGTCTGGAGACATTTTTGGTTGCCAGTCTTGGCTAACCTTAGTGATTTGGCTCTATTTTTAAGAGGATTAAAAATAATTTAGGGAAAAAAGTAATTATCAAAGCAGTTACAGTATTACTGAGTTTTTGACTTTTTGCTTTGTTTCTATAGGAGTTTCAATGCACTGTGTAAGGGAAGAACATTCTGCTGTCAACATGAACCTTCACTACCTGGAAAATGGCACGGTTATGTTGAACTTTATTTACCGGAAAGAACTGTTTTTCCTTCCTTTGGGATTTGCACTGAAGGTGTGACTTAACGATGTGTTTCTTTTGCTATGAAGAGGTTCAGTGGAGGTCACATTCTGTGCAGAATGGATAAGTTCTCCCGAGTGGAATTGATGGCTGTATCAGCTGTGCACTGCTCCAAAATAAATTACCCAAAATGCAGTGGCTCAAAATATCAACAACCATTCCTCTCTCACTATTTCTGTGGTCAGGAATTTGGAAGTGGCTGGGATTTGGGGCACTTGTGCCTCAAGGTCTCTGGAGGTAGCAGTGAGATGTCAGCAGGGGCTGCAGTCATTTAGAAGGCCAGTAGGGCCGGAGGATCCACTTCCAAGGTGGTCACTCATGGCTGGCAGGTCATTGCAGGCTGGTGGCAGCAGGTCCTGGTTCCTGTGCACGTGGGCCTTTCCACAGGCTGCTGGAAGCGGCTGTCTTCCCCGAGAGGGTTAGCCAGGAGAGTGAGGCCGAAGCCACAGTCCCTTTTGGGACCTGACCTTGAGAATCACACATCAACTTTTTTACCATGTTGTCTTGGTCACACAGGCCAGTGCTGACTTAGTGTGAGCGGAGACTCTACAAGGCTGTGAATACCAGAAGGCAAGGATGATGATGGGGCCATCTTGCTGTCTTACCATACAAGCCATGCTTTGTTTTGGAGAGTTCATTTGGATTTGCCAGTAGTGGAGTGCTAAATCTTCCTAGGGAAATAGAATGGCTAAAATTGTTTAGTTATGACTAGCGATTAAAAAGAAAACCTTGGTTTTTTGTTTTTTGTTTTTTTCTTCTATTCTAGGCACTTGTCAACTTCTCCGATTACCAGATTTTTCAGGAGCTCATCAAAGGCAAAGAGGAGGACTCTTTCTTTAGGAACTCCATTTCTCAGATGTTAAGGATCGTAACGGAAGAGGGTTGTTCCACACAAAAACAGGTCCTTAATTATCTAGGTGAATGCTTCAGAGTGAAGCTCAGTCTCCCTGACTGGTACCCAAATGAACAGGCTGCAGAGTTTCTGTTTAAGTACGTGCTTTTGCCTAAACGGTTGTCTGTGGGGCGGGAGGTTGTAGTTAGGGCTATGAGTCATCTGGGAATCAGAATGGACCTGGGGGTAGCATTCTGGTCTAAGGAAGCAGGGCCCAGCTCTGTTCCTCTGGCCATCCACACCTTTCTTTCTATAGTAGTTTCGTTTTCTTTTATTGTGCTTTTAAACTTTTATTTTGAAACAACTCCAGACTTCCAGAATTGCTGCAAAAATAGTACCGTGGACACTTCACATTCACTAGTTGTTACCATTTTTATTACGTTTGCTCTCTTGATTTCTCTTTACGTAGGTCAGCATTTTTCTTCCTGTAACATTTGAAAGTTGTAGGCATCCTGTCCCTTTATTTCTCCAAGGCAAGGACTCTGTTATATAACCATGTACAGTTACTAGCGTTTAAATTAGTATGTAGGCACAGGTCACATGTTGAACACCTGAATGGCCAGTGGCACTGAGAAACTGAATTCTTAATTTTATTTAGTTGTAATTAATTTACATTTAAATAGCCACATTCTGCATGTCATGCCATGTGGTCCAGCACAGCTCTAGACCCTGTGAGTATGTACTGTCCTTTTGCTAATGTTGCCAGTAAAGAGGAAAAGCAGTTGTCTTTAAAAATGAGTAAGAACTTTTAAGTAAACGGGAATCGGGAACCTGGGTTCGTAGGACATCAAGTTCTAGTAGCAGCTCAGTCGTTTTAAGCTTTGCTTTCTGTTTTGACACAGCCAGTGCATCTGTATCCACTTGAAATCCAGTACTGAAAAGTTTTACATGCTTTGTCTCATGACTCGGAAGCTCTTTGCTTTAGCCAAAGGAGAGTGCATGGAGGAGAATCCTGACAGTTTAGTGAATCAAGAGGTCCTTACACCTGGTCAGCTCTTCCTTATGTTTCTGAAGGTAAACGCTTGCTGCTTTCACCCTTGGGCCAGTCGGCCCTCTTGTGGAATGGTGAGATGGTTTCCGGTAGCACTGTTTTCTGCGTGTTTGCAATTTGTAGTTTCGGCACTTTACGTTAGCCTGCCTTTTTAATTTTTTGTTTGTTCAGCAGTAAGGGATTTAATCCAAGATCTTAAGTTTATACCAAATTCAGAAACTTCTTTAATATTTCTAAGAGGTTAAAGGCAACATCAAGTCTCGGTCATAACATTAATGATAACATGTAACTGGCCAAACGTGTGTGATTTCCATACTTTTTTTTAAATGTTATTTATTTTTGAGAGAGAGAGAGAGAGAAAGAGAGAGCAAGCAGGAGAGGGGCAGAGAGAGAGGGAGACACAGAATCCAAAGCAGGCTCCAGGCTCTGAGCTGTCAGCACAGAGCCCGACGTGGGGCTCAAACTCACGAACTGTGAGATCATGACCTGAGCCGAAGTCAGATAGTTAACTGAGCCACCCGGGCGCCCCAGATTTCCATACTTTTATACCAGCTTTGTTTTAAGCTTCTGAACCCCTGACTCTGGGACACAGTAAGAATCTTCAGGAAGGTACAGGACAGTGACATAATCCGAACTACAGACTTAGTAGCCATTTCACTGAATATCACAGCAGAGATTGAGGTGTCCTGTGATTTCCGTGCTTGGTTCTGAGGGCTTCTTAATAGGGAGCGAGAGATACTGAAGAGCTGCCCTCTCTGAACTTTAGAACAGCTCTGGTGAACGCTGTTCATCGTCCTTTGTGGTGTCTGCCCTCCCTGCCAGAGGCACTGTCTGCTCAGCTTTATACCCCTGAACCTTTTACCAGAAAGGCTGGGGACCTCATAGGAAGGCTTCTTAGAGGCCTCTTCTCACTTCTCTTGCGCTGTTGTGTGCAGGCCTTACATACAGGTCTCCAGTCACTCGACTGCATTTCTAAAGTCAAAAAGTGCTAGAACTCCAAAAATGCGAGTTGGCGGGAGAACCTGACCTGCACTGACGGGAGGCTATTTATAATTTTCATTTATTCTACTTAGTGTGATAGTTTGTTTGTCTCTCCGTAGAAGTGTGTTTGATTACAAGCCGGCACCTCAGTCTTCATAATGAGTTTTTGTACCTGCTACCTTTGTAAAGTCTGGAAAATTCTTAAGACAGAAATAAATTGGGCCCAGGTCGTCCTATAATGCACTGCTCTTTGAAGAAAAGTTTGTTGTGAGGCTTAAATAAATATGCAGGGTGCCAGCTTACAGTATGTGCCCCATGCTAGTTGCTCACCTTAGCAAGTTAACTACAAAGTGGCAATAGGCAGACCTCTTACCAGGGAGAGACCATTTCGGTCCTCATTCCTCCGGTCTCCTGTCTTAGGTCACAGAGCTGCTACCTGGGTCTCTGGTCCTCAGGTCTGTGGCTTTTCTTTCCTGTTTTCTGACTCTGCTCTCTCACTTCTTTTCCATTTTGCTTCAGACTTACAGGAGAAGAGAGTGTCACTCTTTCCTACCAGTTTGTCAGCTGTCTTGTGTGTTGGGCGTCATTTGGGGACTTGGACTCTTCTTAGTTTTTACTGTTAAGAGAGTGGCTGCTGCTTTAAAGCTTTGCTCTCGTTGCCTGTTTCTGGGGTTGAAGCTGTTCTGACTTTTTTTTTTTTTAATTTTTTTTTTTTTCAACGTTTATTTATTTTTGGGACAGAGAGAGACAGAGCATGAACGGGGGAGGGGCTGAGAGAGAGGGAGACACAGAATCGGAAACAGGCTCCAGGCTCTGAGCCATCAGCCCAGAGCCCGACGCGGGGCTCGAACTCACGGACCGCGAGATCGTGACCTGGCTGAAGTCGGACGCTTAACCGACTGCGCCACCCAGGCGCCCCTGTTCTGACTTCTTGATGAGAGCATTTTAATGAAAAACTTTTCTAAAGCCAAAGCAAATGTGATTTTTGTTTTTGTTTTCATTTTATTTTTTAATTTGAGAGAGTGTGTGCACGAGTGGGGGTGGGGGAGGGAGAGAGAGAGAATGAATGAATGAATGAAGGAATGAACGAATCTCAAGCAGAGCCCAACGCGGGGCTTGATCCCACGACCCTGAGATCATGACCTGAGCCAAAATCAAGACTCGGACACTCAACCGACTGAGCCACCCAGGCGCTTCCTCCCAGAGCAAACTTTTGATTCTTTTCGTGAATGTGGATAATCTTTACTAGGAGCAGTTTTTGCCTCACTCCAAGGGACATTTGACTGTGCCTGGAAACATTTTTGGTTGTCACAGCTTGCAGGATGCTACTGCCATCCCGTGGGTCAGGGCCAGGGATAGCGCTAAATATCCTGCATGCAGGGCCTGGCCCCTCACTACAAAGAACTATCTAGCCAAAATGTCAGTGGTGCTGAGGTTGAGAAACCTTGATATGCAGGAGTTTGTGGCTTCTGCCTGAACAGGAATAGTGTGATTAAAGACTGTTTTTCAGGCTTATAGACCAGACGTTCTCCATGTCAAATGTATAAATCAGTGGGCCTTTGTTATGGACATGGGATTACTATGTGGGAGTAAGTATGAAATGTGAGTAATTTAAATGTAATAGTTTAAATTTTTTTTATTTCAGGAAAAAATGGAAGCTTGGTTAGTGTCTATAAAAATTGCTCTAGACAAGAGGGCTCAGAAGGCCAATGTGTCCATAAACACTGAAAATTTGATGAAGATTTTTAATATGGGAACAGACCTTACAAAACCATTTGAATATCTTCTTGCTACTGGGAATCTGCGTTCTAAAACAGGTGAAATTAAATAGATTGGCTTCAGGGGTTGTGGGAGGGGGGATGGGCTAAATGGGGAAGAGGCATTAAGGAATCTATTCCTGAAATCATTGTTGCCTACATGCTAACTAACTTGGATGTAAATTAAAAAAATAAAATTAAAAAATAAAAATAGATAGACTTCATTTTAGGTACAGTTTTAAAGTTATTTGATCAATATGGATTTATATATTGCTGAGAGAGGTTCTCTTTAAAAGTGAACTCATCCCTTGGGGCACCTGGGTGGTTAAGTTGGTTGAGCGTCAGACTTGATCTCAGCTCAGGTCTTGATCTCGGGGCATGAGTTCAAGACCCATGTTGAGCTCTGTGCTGGGTGTGAAGCCTACTTAAAAAAAAAAAAAAAAGAAAAAAGGCCTTTAAAAAAGTGCATTTATCCCTTTCACTAAAGACGGATTTCATGTTGTAAATTTGACAAGTGTGCATCAGTGTGCATCAATCTGAAGGGCTTGAGACAAGGCATCTGTAGAGCTTAAATCCACTTCTTATCATCACATGCATCTCTGTGCCTCCTTCTAGAATTCTAAAGATAGCTTAGATCTGTGAGGAACCATTACAGGTAGTCTGGGGTGGGGGGGGGGGGGGAGGGGGTGCATCACCTAAACCAGGTGCATCAGAAAAGCCTGAAAAACTTAAGTAGTCATTGAGGGCCCAGAAGTAATACTGTTGACTTTTTTTTACACAGATAGTACCGATGCAGATTTTTTTTTTACGACTAACAACTTCTTACATATTTTCCATCCCTCTCTGATGAATCCCATTTAGTTACTTGCTGTTTCACACTCATTTAACGTTTCCCACAAAGGAGGTAGTAGTAGAAGGAGAGAGGGAACCAGTGGGGCTAATATAACTTGGGAAATCTGGGGGGGGTTACTGCCTTTTTACTACTAATTTTGTAAATCCCTCCCACTCGTCAGCGCTAATAAACTTTATAACTCACTCTGATTTATAGTGTGCTCTGAGGTTTTGTCCTCAGAGCCTCGCATCGAAATACACTTGTTTTTTAAGTTTAGCCTGTTTTTGAATGACTTTTGTTTTATTAAGGTCTTGGCTTCCTGCAAGATTCTGGACTTTGTGTTGTGGCTGATAAGCTGAACTTCATACGCTATCTCTCCCATTTCCGCTGTGTGCACAGAGGGGCTGATTTTGCTAAGATGAGGACCACCACAGTACGCAGGCTGCTGCCGGAGTCCTGGGGTTTCCTTTGTCCTGTGCACACCCCAGATGGGGAGCCCTGTGGCCTGATGAACCACCTGACTGCCGTGTGTGAGGTCGTCACACAGTTTGTGTATACAGCATCTATTCCGGCTTTGCTCTGCAGCTTGGGTATGTGATGGACAGTGATAAACAGTCTTGTTTGGGTGTGGGGTTTTTTTTTTTTTAATTTTTTTTTCGTTTATTTATTTTTGGGACAGAGAGAGACAGAGCATGAACGGGGGAGGGGGAGAGAGAGAGGGAGACACAGAATCGGAAACAGGCTCCAGGCTCTGAGCCATCAGCCCAGAGCCCGACGCGGGGCTCGAACTCACGGACCGCGAGATCGTGACCTGGCTGAAGTCGGATGCTTAACCGACTGCGCCACCCAGGCGCCCCTGGGTGTGGGGGTTTTAACAGGTGCAAACTGTCAAGTTATGCTTCTTTGGGAACTAAGCAGGGAATTCCTGCAAGAATTCTGTTTACTCTTCTGTGCAGGAGTCGGGCTGGTTTCCTGGCTTGTCTGTAGGTCAGGTGCATTTTTTTGAGAATGAGTGAGGGAGAAATTAAATGCTATAGTTTTATTTTATTTTTTGCAAAAATAAAAATGTCAAAACGTTTGAAATACACCAGCATTCAGCATTATCGTTAATGCATTAACATTCAGCAATATCAGAAATAACATTTTGGGTCACGCCCTGTATCTGGTGACTCGACCACTGCATCTCTAAGTAGGAAACAGTGTCAGTTTGCAGGAAGACCATTAAAAAGAGGTTGTCTAGTAGTCTGTACCCTGATGTCATAAGAGACAGAGCCTTTGTTCTGGGGGACTCACAGCTGCTATCTCTGCTTTGGCTGAATGTCCTGGAATAAACACAAAAGCACCACTAGTCTTGACGCTGGGGTTACAGATAAATTTTAGCAAGTAGGCAAATTCACAGATGTGGAATCTGCAAATAAGGAGGATCAAGTGCAGTTGAGGTTTTGGGGAAAAGTTTATCTATTTACATGGTTCTAATCAAAACATAGAAGATATACATAGGAAAGCCTCTCTTATACCCTTGTCCCCCAGCTGCTCTCCCCAAAGACAGTCCGAGTCACCAGTTTCTTGTGTATCCTTGCTGAAAGGGCTTGGAAACATGTAAGCAATATAAAAATGTTCTGGTTTGGAGGCAAGATCTCTAAAATGATGAAGCGGTTGTCGAGCCTATCTGGAGGGACTTTTTAACGTAGGAGAAAGCACTCTGGTGTGAGCATTTGGTCTGTTCGCTTCCCCAGGGGTCACTCCAGTTGATGGAGCTCCACACCGGCCGTACAGTGAGTGCTACCCTGTCCTGCTGGACGGCGTCATGGTTGGCTGGGTGGATAAGGACCTTGCTCCTGGTGTTGCAGATTCTCTCCGACACTTTAAGGTGATCTTGTGTCTTTGTGAACTGTTCTGTCCCTTACTCCTAGGTTGTCTGTCCTTTTCTCGTTGTCGAGGTAGCCCCAGGGCAGCGTAGACTGGCCAGGGGGTCTGGAGGTCAGAAGCTGATTCCGAAAGTGCCTCCACATCCCCTGTATTGTCACAGTCTTGTCTTGTGCTGGCTTCAGAGGTTAGGGTCAGTGACAGATACTTTGACCTGCATGCATTTTTTTGGTAGTTTCATTGAGGCCCTAGTCTGCTAATCTTACAAATTTTTAACTTTTTTTGTTTTGTTAATACTAGTGGCATACAGGGGGCCTCAAAATACGTCCTTTATATTTCAAGTAATGTTGAAGATATGCAAGGTATACGTCACACCCTGTTACCTTCTGGGTCTTAAAAGTGGATTTCTATCTATTTATTTTTTATTATTATTAAACAATTTTTTAAAGTTTATTTATTTTTGAGAGACACAGGGAGGGGGAGGGGCAGAGAGGAAGAGAAAGGATCCCAAGCAGACTCTGCATTCTCAGCACAGAGCCTGATGTGGGGCTCGAACTCACAAACCGTGAGGTCATGACTGAGCCAAAACCAAGAGTTGAACGCTTAACCGACTGAGCCACCCAGGCGCCCCATGAAAGTGTGTTTTTAAAAAATCAGATATGGGCGCCTGGGTGGCTCAGTTGGTTAAGCAATCCAGCTTCGGCTCAGGTCATGATCTCATAGCTCGTGAATTCAAGCCCCATACTGGGCTCCGTGCTGACAGTTCAAAGCCTTGGAGCCTGCTCCTGATTCTGTGTCTCCCTCTCTCTCTGCCCTTCCCCCACTTGTGCTCTGTCTCTCTCTTTCAAAAATAAGTAAAACACTAAAAAAAAAAAAAAAAGTAGAATAACATTCTTTGACTAACTTATATTTGGAATTTTCCTAACAAGAGTTTTGGTATGAGACAATGGGCATTGAAGAATTGTTCTTTGGCAACAGGATGAATTATAGTTCGTGCTGTGGTTTATTTCAAACTGTACTCTGGTTCAGTTTTCGGTATTTTTAGTTTTCAAATTGTTCAATATAATTTTTTTTAAATTTTTTTTACATTTATTTATTTTTTTGAGAGACATAGAGAGACAGAGCACAAGTGGGGGAGGGGCAGAGAGAGGAGGAGACACAGAATCCAAAGGAGGCTCCAGGCTCCGAGCTGTCGGCACAGAGCCCGACGCGGGGCTCGAACTCACAAACCGTGAGATCATGACCTGAGCGGAAGTCGGTTGCTCAACCGACTGAGCCACCCAGGTGCCCCTGTTCAATACAATTTTAAACGTAAAGGTGTTCGAACACCACAGAGAACTCCCATCTGCCCATTACCTAGATCCACCAGTTGTTAGGTTTTGCCCCACATGCTTTATCCATTTGTATGCCCTTTATAAGCCTGTATAGTTTTTTCTTCTGAACCATTTGAGGGTGGTATACAGACCAATCCCCTTTTCCATGAAGATTGCCACCATCAAGTGTATTCTTCCTGAGAAGAAGGGCTTTTCCTCCTCAATAATCCCAGTACACTTTTCAACATCAGGGAAGGTCAGGGTGGTGGAGTCCACAGCTGACACTCAGATTATGCCAGTTGTCTCAGGAATGACTTCCACAGCAATTTTTTCTCTATCCTGGTTTGGGACCCAGTCCAGCATCATGTATTACATGTAATTATCATGTTTCTTTAGTCTCCCTTAATCATGAACGGCCCTTCAGCTCTTCGTGTCTTGACTTTTTTATTTTTTTTTAATTTTTTTTTTTTAACGTTTATTTATTTTTGGGACAGAGAAAGACAGAGCATGAACGGGGGAGGGGCAGAGAGAGAGGGAGACAGAATCGGAAGCAGGCTCCAGGCTCTGAGCCATCAGCCCAGAGCCTGACGCGGGGCTCGAACTCACGGACTGTGAGATCGTGACCTGAGCCGAAGTCGGACGCTCAACCGACTGAGCCACCCAGGCGCCCCAACTTTTTTAAAAACTACAGGCCAGTTATTGTATAGCTATCCTTTATTTATGTTGGTGTGTAGCTTTCTGATGATGAAATTCAGGATATCCTTTCAAGGGGCACATGATCTTGGGGCCCCTGGGTGGCTCAGTCGGTTAAGCAGCCAACTTTAGCTCAGGTCATGATCTCACGGTTTGTGAGTTCAAGCCCCACATCGGGCTCTGTGCTGACAGCTCAGAGCCTGGAGCCTGCTTCAGGTTCTGTGTGTGTCTCTCTCTCTGCCCCTCCCCCACTCATTTTCAATCTTTCTCTCTCTCTCTCTCTCTCTTTCTCTTTCTCTCTCAAATAAATAAGCATTTAAAAAATGAAAAAAAAAGAGGCACATGATGTTAACTTGTCCCGCAACTAGTGATGCTAATTATTATCGCGGTAAGGCTGTGTTCTCTAGGTTGATGCACTGTGCTGTTGCTAATTTTCTGGGTAATTAGTAATTTGTGGAGAGATATTTGGAAGAAGCTATGTGAAAGCCTCATCAAGTTTTTACCTGCAAGTTGGCGAATTCTTTGCAGAATTCTTACTCTCCCATTGATGATTCTTTCCTGAGGGAATGATTATTGTGATGGCTGCCCCGTGATTGTTTCCTAGCTCTATCATTCCTTCTGTGTTTGTGAGTTGCTATTTTGTAAGGTAGAGTTTTCCTTTCTCTTCCATTTATTTGTTTTTTTATTCACAGCAGCATAGATTTACAGATGCCTGTTTTATTTCATGAGTCTTCTGTTGCTTATTTTGATGCTCAAATTGTATGATTTCACTTTTTCCAGAGGTCCCTGCGGTTTTGTTTTGTTCATAAATGCATATAACAAAGTTTACCATTGTAACCATTTTTAAGCTTCTAGTCCAGTGGCATTAAGTATGTTCAGGTTGTTGTGCAACCACCACCCTATCCATCTCCTGAAGTCTTCCATCATCCCAGACTGGAAGTCTGTACTCATTCAACAGGAGCTCCCCATTTCCTCCTTCCCTGGTTGCCACTGTTCTACTTTTTTTCATGAACTTTGACTTTGCTAGGTACCTCATGTAAGTGGAATCATACAGGATTTGTCCCTTTGTGTCTGGCTTATTTCGCTTAGCGTAATGTTTCAAGTTCATCCCTGTTGCAGCCTGTGTCAGAATTTCATTCCTTTTTGGAGCACCTGGCTGGCTCAGTTGGAAGAGCATGTGACTCTTGATGTCACAGTCATGAGTTTGAACCTTACGTTGGCTGCAAAGATTACATGTATAAATAAACGTAAAAATAATTGCATTCCTTTTTTTAAGACTAAAGAATATTCCATTGGGTATACTACCACGTTTTGCTTATCCATTCGTTCATTGATGGATACTTAGCTTGCTTCCACCGTTTGTGTTGTTTTTTTTTTTTTTTTTTTAAGCTTATTTATTTTGAGTGACAGGGCTGAGGGACAAAAATGGGAGAGAGAAAATCCCAAGCAGGCTCCGTGCTGGAAGCGCGGAGCCCAATGCAGGACCTGATCCCACAAACTGTGAGATCATAACCTGAGCCGAAATCAAGAGTCAGATGCTTAACCAACTGAGCCACCTAGGTGCCCCAGGTTGCTCCTACCTTTTGGCTGCCATGAACAATGCTGCTGTGAACATGGATATACAAGTACCTGTTTGAGTTCCTGCTTTCAGTCCTTTGGCGTGTATGCCTAGAATTAGAATTGCTGGATCATACGGTAATTCTGTATTTCATTCTTTGATGTGTTCTGGGGGAAATCTGTAGTATTTTCTTTTAGATAAACTAAGTGTATTATATTAATTTATTCCCTGATCATCATTCTCTAGTACTAGTGATGAATAATGAACCCTCAATTCCTGGAATAAATCCCACTTGGTCATGGTGTATCATTTTCTTAATATTTAAGAAATACCAGTTAAATAGTAAACATTTATTTTTTTCTTAATAGATACATTTCTGCTTTATAAAAAGAATTAGAAAGTTTTCCTTTGTTTTCAGTGCCCTGGAACAGTTTGTAGAAATTGGGTTATCTGGTCCTAAGTCTGCTAGAATTCCCCTATGAAACCATCTGGTTCTAGTGCTTTCTTTGGGGATAGTTTCTAGATATGTTTATTTCTTTTTTTAAATTTTTTTTCTTTTTTTTTTTAATTTTTTTTTTTCAACGTTTATTTATTTTTGGGACAGAGAGAGACAGAGCATGAACGGGGGAGGGGCAGAGAGAGAGGGAGACACAGAATCGGAAACAGGCTCCAGGCTCTGAGCCATCAGCCCAGAGCCTGACGCGGGGCTCGAACTCACGGACCACGAGATCATTACCTGGCTGAAGTCGAACGCTTAACCGACTGCGCCACCCAGGCGCCCCTACGTTTTTTTTTTTTCAATGTTTTTTATTTATTTTTGGGACAGAGAGAGACAGAGCATGAACGGGGGAGGGGCAGAGAGAGAGAGGGAGACGCAGAATCGGAAACAGGCTCCAGGCTCCGAGCCATCAGCCCAGAGCCTGACGCGGGGCTCGAACTCACGGACCACGAGATCGTGACCTGGCTGAAGTCAGACTGCGCCACCCAGGCGCCCCTAGATATGTTTATTTCTAATATGGAACTCGATCATCTTTAAAAAGGCTTTCTACCTATGTTGAGGTCTGTTTTGGTAACCTGCATTTTATCCATTTCATCTCGATTTCTTAGAGTAGACCCATGATTTTAAATTTTAGTTTCACTGGGTTTTTTTTTTTCAATTCTTACTCGTACATTTGTCCCCCTCCCCCACCCCACACACACCCCTCCAGCTTTTTTTCTTGGTTAGGTTAAGCAGTGGGTATTTGAGAGAATGCAGAATTTTGATTTATTGCTTTGAACCTTTTTCAGTATTAATTTCAGGTTTTATCTTTGTTAACTTGTGGGGGGTTTGTGTGTGTGGGTTTTTTTGTTTGTTTTTTTTTTGGCCTTTGTGTTAAGAATTTGATTCATTTAGGGGAGCCTGGCTGGTGGCTTAGTTGAGAGAAAGAGAGTCAGAGCATGAGCAGGGGAGGGGCAGAGAGAGACAGAGACAGAATCTGAAGCAGGCTCCAGGCTATCAGCACAGAGCCCAACGCGGGGGCTCGAACCCACAAATCGTGAGATCATGACCCCCAAGTGCCCATCCCTACATCACTTCTTTTAAATTTTTTTTTTTTTTAACGTTTATTTATTTTTGAGACACAGAGACAGAGCATGAACGGGGGAGGGTCAGAGAGAGAGGGAGACACAGAATCTGAAACAGGCTCCAGGCTCTGAGCCATCAGCACAGAGCCCGACACGGGGCTTGAACTCACCAACCGCGAGATCATGACCTGAGCCAAAGTTGGACGCTTAACCGACTGAACCACCCAGGTGCCCCTACATCACTTCTTAATTGAACTCTCTTTTTGTTGAAAACAGGTGTTGAGAGAAAAAAGAATTCCTCCCTGGATGGAAGTGGCCCTTATCCCCATGACAGGAAAACCAAGTCTATACCCAGGGTTATTCCTGTTTACCACTCCTTGTAGACTTGTGCGGCCTGTGCAGAACTTGGAATTAGGCAAAGAAGAACTAATTGGGACTATGGAACAGGTACACAAAGCATTGTGTTGGTGCCTGAACCTACTCGTGTGGTATATGACTTCTGAAGACTTAATCACTGCTACTTTTTAAAAATGTTAGCGCTGTTTGATAACCATCAGGAGTTTGAAAGAAAATCCGAACTTACCTCTGTCTCCTCTATGATGAACACAAAGCCGTTTTCACATTTCTTCCCTCCGCTCACCTATCGAGAGAGAGGGTTGATGGTCATGTTACCTGCCTTCCCATCCTGCCCAGCTCCTATGCACCTGACTCTGCCTCAGGTGGTGAGGTGGGAACATTCCATTAGACTCACTCACCGCCTTTGCCTCCATCTTTGCAGTTGGGAAACTGTGGGCTTTGTGCTACCTAAAAATTTCTTTCTTCCAATCTTCCACAGTTGAACCAGGGTGGATTTAGAGTGACACGGGTCAGGTAAGTGATATTTCTAACTGGAAGCTTCCCCGTGCTTCCCAGTGGATCCTGTCCGTGTTCATGATGTTGAGTGGGGAAGGTTTTCGTTCAAGGCTTTGAGTCCTAAACTCTGAGAGATAAGATGAGTTAATATGCTAGCAGTCAGTTATTTTGTGCCTTGAACTTCTCGCCCTTCCTTTTTTCCAGATCTTCATGAACATTGCCATCTTCGAGGATGAGGTTTTGGCTGGAGTTACCACCCACCAGGAGCTCTTCCCTCACAGCCTGCTGAGTGTGATCGCCAACTTCATCCCTTTCTCTGATCACAACCAGAGTCCTCGGAACATGTACCAGTGCCAGATGGGTAAGAGGGGGTAGAGAGTGGTGGTGGTATTCACACAGAAGAAAAGCTCTTGTAACTTTTTTATTTTGAAATACTTTCAAGCTCAGAGAAAACTTACAAGAATGGTACAAAGATTTCCTATAAACCCTTTATCTAGATTCTGTTAACATTTTGTCTCATCTGCCCCGCTTTCCATTTGAAGGGACGTTACAGACACGATGCCCCTTTACCCCTAAATATTTCATCGTGTATTTCCTAACAGCAAGGATGTTCGCTTACGTAACCGGGGCAAGCGTTTAAATCAGGAAATTTAACATTGATGTTGTTATACTATTTTATAGTCCTTACTCAAATTTTGACTGATTGTCCCAAAAATATGGCTTGTGGCAGTTTTTTTTCTGCGTAGCACCTAGTCCAAGATAACAAGTTGCATTTAGTTGTCATGTCTCTTTAGTCTTTTAAATTAGAACAGATCCTTAGCCTTTGTCACTTTTGACATTGATGTTTTTGAACCAAAAGGTAATTTATTTTGTACAATGTTTGTCAATTTGGATTTGTTTGAAGTCTTGTGATTTGACTTTTGAAGAATACAAACCATGTAGTCACCCACATCTTATCACTTGCAGTATTCTTCATTCCTGCCTGATGATTCCGTGTTCCGTTGAATACCTCCAAGTAATATCTCTTGACCCTGAAAAGCTTCCTTTAGCATTTTTTATAGTTTAGGTGGCTGGCTACAAATCCTCTTAGTTTTTATTTCTCTGAAAATGTCTTTGTTTGATCTTCACTTGAAGGAAATAGATGTACATTTCTAAATTGAGAGTTATGTTTGTTCAGCACTTAAAAGGTATCAAACTGTCTCTTCTTGGTCTCTCATTTTTACTAGAAGTCAGTGGTTACGGGTATGGTTGATTGCTTGTAGATAATGTGTTCCTCCCCCCACCCCCCCCCACCCTCCCCTGTCCTTAAGATTTTTACTTTATATTTGATTTGTAGCAGATTGAGTATGATATGCCTAGATATGATGTTCTTTGTGCTTGGAGTGTATTGGTCTTCTTAAATCTGGTTTTAAAGAGTTAATCGGGGCGCCTGGGTGGCTCCGTCAATTAAGCATCCAACTCTTGATTTTGGCTCAGGTCATCTCAGCGTCCTGAGAATGAGCCCCACAGCCTTGGGCTCCCTGCTAGACATGGAGCCTGCTTAAGATTCTCTCTCTCTCTGTCTCCCTCCCCCCGCCTGCCCCCTCCCCCTGCTACCACTCTCTCTGTCAAAAAATAAATAAAAAAAAAAAGATGTAATTAAATTTGTAGTTTTTGCCATTAATTGTAAAAACACTGCTTCTGCCCCATTCTCTCATACCTCTCCTGAGATTTCACTTATGTGTCATGTATATTAAAACTTTAGGTATCGTTCTATAAGCCATTGGTTTATAATCTCCTTTTCTATCTTTTTTTTTCCTCTTCGGGTTGGATCATTTTGTTGATCTGTTATTAATTTCACTGATTTTTCATTCTATGTCAGATATTTAGTTTTTTAGCCTAGCATTTCTGTTTCTTTTTTATAGTTTCTATTTTCTCTGAGGTTGTTGTCTTCATTGTGAACATATTTTCCTTTATGTTTTTGAGCATTGTTATTACAGGTTTTTAAAAATCACCGTCTTCTGGTTCTAACATCTGGGTCATCTCAGGATCCATCTGCATTGATTACATTTTTCTTAAGTATGGGTTGTGTTTTCCTATTTCCTTGTATTTCTAGTAATATTGGATTGTATCCATGACATCGTGAATGATAGATTTTAAAGATTGTCAGTTCTATTATGGTCCTTCAAAAAGATTGGTTTTTAGATTTAATTGGTAGATAGCTGAACACAGCAGTTGAAGTATGTTCTTTTAGGCTCAGGTGGCCTGCTTGGATCTGTCACAGGCATAGTTTAGTCCGCCAAGGATTTGGACTCCATTTATTTGCAGAATTTAAGGCTCTTCATGGTTCTTTCCTTTCTAAAATCTACCCCCTTACTTTCCAGTTGCTGTTGTGTTCTGAACTCTGTTCCTTGGTTCTGTAGGCTGGTAAGACTGTAGGTTTCTATCCAAGTTGTAGCCACTACAGTGACTGAACCATCAGGCAAAAACATTAAAAACTGAAAAAGCTAGTAGTTCCCTCTGTACTGTTTCTTTTGTCCAAGTGTGAATTCCTCTCCAGTTTCTGACTCCAGTGCTTTCATACTGTGTGTGTTTTGGGGCGGGGGGGGGGGTGGTTTTTTGTTTTGCATTGTTCTGGATCTTAATGTGCTGAGGTGTAGCTTTCTCTTACTGGAAGCTGGAAGTCTCCTTTTCTAGATTTTAAAATTCACTGTGTATCTATGCATACACATATGGTCTTATAAATCATTTTGTTTCAGGTTGATTCTCTGTAATGTGAAGTAGTACAAAGAAGAGTCTTACTTCCCTACCCTCTGTACCCCACACCCAGAATTAGCAGATACTGACATTGTGTTCTGTGTGTGTGTAAGGAAGTAATCTAAGTAGATAGATAATAGTTACTGTCTGCTTTTCACCCCGTCTGTCCCCCAACTAGTAATATCCTGTAATTTATATGCATCCTTTTTATGCTTTTCTTACATTATACACATGTCCGTAAACTAGGAGTGGAATTATCTGGGATGTGTGCCTAAATCGTATAATATTAAATGTCATTCTGTGCTTTTCCCCTCTCAGCATCGTTTTCATGGTCTGGCTACATAGATACACATGGTCTGCTTCATTTTCATGCCGTGTATTAGTCTGTAGTGAGCAGAACCACCACGATTGATTTATTCATTCCCTGATGATGAATGTTTTATTGTTACCAATTTTATATATGACCTTTATAGTTAAGGGGAAAACGATGCTAAGGGTTTTTTTTTCCTTTGTAGGGAAGCAAACTATGGGCTTTCCACTTCTCACTTACCAAGCTCGATCAGATAATAAACTGTATCGTCTTCAGACTCCACAAAGCCCTTTAGTGAGACCATACATGTATGATTATTATGATATGGATAACTATCCAATTGGGACAAATGCCATTGTTGCTGTTATTTCTTACACTGGCTACGATATGGAAGATGCCATGGTGAGTTCTGCCAAGAGAATGTAGTTTCATTTCTTTTCTTTTTAAAAAAAAATTTTTTTTAACGTTTATATTATTGGGAGACAGACAGAGACAGAACATGAGCATGGGAGGGGCAGAGAGAGGAGGAGACACAGAATTCGAAGCAGGCTCCAGGCGCTGAGCTCTTAGCACAGAGCCCGACGCGGGGCTCGAACTCAACAAACTGCAAGATCATGACCGGAGCCGAAGTCAGATGCTTAACTGACTGAGCCACCCAGGCACCCCTCATTTCTTTTCATTTTAACTTTTTTGTTTACTGTGGGATTACTGAAGGAATATTTTCATGTCCTGGCACCAGAGTGTTCTGTTAAATGATGAATTCCTACTCTCCATTGAAAATGGCAAGCCTTGGGGCGCCTGGGTGGCTCAGTCGGTTGAGCGTCTGACTTCGGCTCAGGTCATGATCTCGCAGTCTGTGAGTTTGAGCCCCACGTCGGGCTCTGTGCTGACAGCTCAGAGCCTGGAGCCTGCTTCCGATTCTGTGTCTCCCTCTCTCTCTGCCCCTCCCCTGCTCATACTCTTTCTCTCTGTCAAAAATAAACAAACATTAAAAAAAAAAAGAAAGAAAGAAAATGGCAAGCCTTGAGGGATATTCACTAAATATTCAAATATGCATATATCATGGATATTTGAGTGATGTGTGAGTAGATGCTGAGTGAATAAGGTCTTGGATATGTCTACATTTCATATTTATTTATTTTTAGGTTTATTTATTTTAAGCGAGGGAGCGCACACATATGTGAGCGGGGGAGGGGCAAAGAGAGAGGGAGAGAGAATCCCAAGCAGTCTCTGTGCTGTCAGCACAGAGCCCGATGTGGGGCTTGATCTCATGAACTGTGAGATCACAACCTGAGCCGAAATCAAGAGTCAGATGCTTAACTGACTGAGCCACCAAAGTGCCCCTATCATTTATATTTATGTATGATTAGGTCTTAAGCCATTTACAAGTGTCTGGGTTTTATTAGTGTAGGTGACTTGGAAAATTTGGAGTTTTAAAATTAGAATGGCAGTTATCATAAACCCAGTATTTTAATTCTAACTAGTTTTAATTTTGAAAATCCCCATTTGGCCTCAGTCTCTTAAATTAATGATTTTTTTGACCTCACAGATTGTGAATAAGGCCTCTTGGGAACGAGGCTTTGCCCATGGAAGTGTCTACAAGTCTGAGTTCATAGATCTCTCTGAAAAAATTAAACAAGGAGATGATAGTCTGGTGTTCGGAGTCAAACTTGGTGACCCACGGGTTTTGCAGAAGTTAGATGATGATGGCTTGCCATTTATCGGAGCACAGTTGCAGTATGGAGATCCGTATTATGGCTACCTGAACCTCAACACCGGGGAAAACTTTGTGATCTACTATAAGTAAGTTCGGATACCCAATACTACTTTGTGAAGGCTGTTTCTCAATGAAATTGCTGGTGGTCAGTGAATGTTATCTTTTAACAGGAGAATTCTGGAGAAGACAGAAGTGACGGTTTTAGTCACTGACTCAGTCATAACTGAAGTGGCGTTTCTTAAATGAGACAAAGTTCTGTGTCTGCTGTATGGCCTTTGTTTTTCTACTTCTCTTTTCAGTCTCATAGTTTGATAAGTTACCTGTGATTGATTTCAAAACTGTATTATTCAAACTTGATCATCTCTCTCAGGCATGTTGTTAGGAATTTTCCTAGCTAAAATGTCAAGTTCACTGTGCCTTGTATTAAAATTAAAAACTTCTTAGCTTATTTTACATCCAGAAAATTGTTTCAACAGTAGGTCTTCATCATAGTTTTTCAGTTGCCTCTGTTGCCGTTCTTTCAGATGGGCATAGTTGTGTAGTGAATGTAATCAGTAGCCATGTTCGTAAATACTCGTAGGGACACCATCTCTATTTGTACTGGAGAGTAGAGGTAGGAATAAGTTTTGCAAATATCCTATATGACGCACTAATTATATCAATAACACTTAAGTGTCTTTGTAAGTTTAAAGAACATAGTTTGACCTCCCGTCTGCTTATTTTTTCCTAGGAGTAAAGAAAATTGCATTGTGGATAACATCAAAGTGTGCAGTAATGACACCGGCAGTGGGAAATTCAAGTGTATTTGCATCACGATGAGAGTCCCTCGGAACCCAACTATCGGAGATAAATTTGCCAGTCGTCATGGGCAGAAGGGCATCTTGAGCCGGTTGTGGCCAGCTGAGGACATGCCATTTTCTGAGAGTGGGATGGTCCCAGACATTTTGTTCAATCCTCATGGTTTTCCCTCCCGCATGACCATTGGTATGTTAATTGAGAGTATGGCGGGGAAGTCTGCTGCTTTGCACGGTCTCTGCCACGATGCTACACCCTTCACCTTTTCAGAGGAGAACTCAGCCTTAGAATACTTCGGTGAGATGTTGAAAGCTGCTGGCTACAACTTCTATGGCACCGAGAGGCTGTATAGTGGCATCAGTGGGATAGAACTGGAAGCAGACATCTTCATAGGCGTGGTTTATTATCAACGTTTACGCCACATGGTCTCAGACAAATTCCAGGTTAGAACGACGGGAGCCAGAGACAAAGTCACTAACCAGCCTATTGGGGGAAGAAACGTCCAGGGCGGAATCCGTTTTGGGGAAATGGAGCGGGATGCTCTTTTAGCCCACGGTACATCTTTTCTCCTTCATGACCGCCTCTTCAACTGTTCGGATCGATCGGTAGCCCACGTGTGCGTGGAGTGTGGTAGTTTACTCTCTCCATTGTTGGAGAAGCCACCGCCTTCTTGGTCTGCCATGCGCAACAGAAAGTACAACTGTACTTTATGTAATCGCAGCGATACTATTGACACTGTTTCTGTGCCTTACGTTTTCCGGTATTTTGTAGCCGAACTGGCAGCTATGAACATCAAAGTGAAATTGGATGTCATTTAACCTGATGTGGCCTTTTGGGTTAGGAAAACTATCAGATTAAAATAAGATGTAAGTAACTTTAGTTTAGTGAAGATATTACTTGGTTACTGTGGAGTTTTTCCAAGGGTGTTAGAGTTTTCAACCAAGACCTAGCAACTGAGAATTCAGGATTTCTGAGTCTATCCAGTATAAGAACTACTGAAGTTGATTTTTAATACATTATGTTCAAAAAATGATACACTGGTAAGTTGACGGATATACAGGGAAGTCTTTCCAACCCTAGGTTCTTTGTATCCTATTTTCAGCAGACAGTGACCATCAAACATTTCTCTGGCTAGAGCAGAGCAGTCCAATACAAATACAATGCAAGCCATAGATGTAATTTTATATTTTCTTATATCTCCATTAAAGTAAAAACAAAAGGTGGCTCTACTGAAATGTAGTTGTTCTACAAAACTGCACGTATTTAATGTATACAATCTGATGGGTTTGAACACATGCATACACCTGTGAAATGATTGTAATCAAGGTAATAAACGCCACTTCCAGAAGATTCCTTGTACCCTTTGGGGTCGTGTGTGTTCATTTTTGGTAAAAACACTGAACTTGACATCCACCCTGACATCCATCCTCTTAACAGATGTTTATGTGTACATGGTAGTATTGTTAATGACAGGCACAACATTGTACACGTATCTAGAATTCACTCGTCTTGTGTTAAGTGGAATCTGACACCCATTCAACAGCAACTGCCCGTTTTCCTCGGGCCATCATTCTAGTTTCTGTGAGTGACTAGATACCTCGTATGAGTGAGATCATGGCAGAGTTTGTGCTTCTGTGACTGGCTCATTTCACTTAGCATAATGTCCTGCAGGTTTACTTGTGTCGCATGTGGCAGAATTTTTTTTTTTCTGAATAATATTCCATTATATGTATATAGCACATTTTATCTGTTCATCTCTCGATGGACATTTAGGTTGTTTCCATATCTCAGAAATAATGTTCATATACTATATTTAATGTAATATCATCAAAATGCCATTTCCATATGTAATAAACAAATTTATTGAGATATTTTACATTCTTTTTTCATACCAGTCTCTAAAATCCAGTGGCTGTTTTTCCTGTGGACAGTATTTCAGTGCATGGATATACTGTCGTCCCCTGTTGATGGGTATTTGGAAAGTTCCATTCTTTGGCTATTATAAACAGTGTTTGCAATACATAACTTTGTTGTATTCACTTGTGAATGCATGCTCTTTGATGTTAAACTTCACTAATAATTCTTTCTTGAGTCTGGCTTTAGGTGTTCATCACTAACTGTAAGACAGATCGGGCTAGACTGAGAAGACTATCCATTCAAAGGATATCCTGGCTTTGCTTCATGAGACTGTTGGAAAAAAATAAGGAAAAATACATTGTACTTACTGGCTGATACTTCCACCTACTGTTAGTATCCCAGCTAAACTTTTTAGATTCATCACTAAAATTGACATTGGGGCAATTCATAGAGCTTAGACATATTTCACCAGTTTTACATGCATTCATTTGTATCTGTGTGTACAGTTTTGTTCCGTTTTATTCATGTGTAGATTGGTGTAACCACCAACATAATCAAGACACACAACTATTCTATCACAAGGCTCTTTCAGGCTTTTACTTTATAACTACCTACCTCTGTCCCCCATCTTTAACCCCTGGCCACCACTAATCTGTTCTCCATCTCTAGAATTTAGTTATTTCAAGAATATCAGAAAAAAATATATTGCATAAATGGAATCGCACAGTATGGGACCTTTTGAAATTGGCTGTTAACAGTCAATGCAATTCCCCTGAGATCCATTCAAGTTGTTGCATGTAGTTTATTCCTTCTTACTGCCACTCAGCATTCCACAATATGGAGCACAGTTCATCATTTGCTTTTGGGTTTTGGTGGATCATGCTTTTTGGTGTCCTAAGAACTCTTCAACCCTAAAGATGTTCTCCTATGTTGCCTTCTAAACATTTTACAGTTTTATGCTTTACATTTAAATCTATGATCCATTTATCCATTTTGAGTTTTTGTAGAAGATGTGAGGTTCAGATCAAGATTCTCTCTCTCTCTCTTTTTTTTTTTTTTTTTGTGCCAGAGGATTGGGTGATATATTCTGTATCTCTTGGAATGTTGGGTTGGTACAACACAAATCACTATATGCAGTGAAAGGATACAGGTATAGACAAGATACACATATGAATGGAATGTTGTTATAAAACAAATGTCTTTTTTTTTCAAGATTAATATTTAGTTAAAAAGTTCATTCATTTTGAGAGAAACAGAGAAAGCATGAGTTGGGGAGGGGCAGAGAGAGGGAGAGAGAATCCCAAGCAGGTTCCACATTGTCCGCGCAGAGCCCGAGTGGGGCTTGAACCCACGAACGGTGAGGTAATGATCTGAGCCGAGTCAAGACACTTAACCAACTGAGCCACCCAGGTGCCCCCCCCAAAAGTGAATTTTTAATCAAAGAGCTATACACAAGATGAAGTAAATTATTTGTCTCTGTCAAGAATGTTGATATAACAAAAATGAATTGCCCTGCTGTGGTCTTTGAAAGTAACCTGAGTTTTATTTAATGGACATGCCATACACCCAAGTGGTTGTAACAGGTACTACAAGATCTATTTATAAAAAAGAGGTTTCAAGTATGTGTAGTACATCTTTTGATGGTAAGAAGCGTTCCTGTTGGGAAAATGTTACAATGAGGACAGTGTCAGTGGGAGCAGTACCCATGTGGGACCCACCAGGTGCCCCAGCCCAGCCCTGTGGTGTGGGTAAGGCAGTACAGGACTGGGGAAGAGACCACCGCACTGATGGAAGAGCCGGTACAGGCAGGAGTGCTTCACACATTCCCACAGGCTGTCCACACTGCCCTCGGCCTCTGATCAGTCTCAGTAAGTCTTTTGACAAAACTGCAAGTATTAATTACTGACAATGATACAGAGGGCAGCCTGTGGCAAAGGGATGTAGGTTAAAGTGCCCCCTGGGTTTTTGGCCTTGGTGTCCCAAGAGGAGAGGACAGAGACACCCAGGTGATGCGAGTGGAGGCAGAGATGGGAATAATGCATCTACTAGCCAAGGAACTCCAAGGACTGCCTGCGACCACCAGAAGCTGAGACAGGCATAAAACAGAATCTTCAGGGCCTCCAGAAGGAAATCAACTGCCAGCCAGCACCTTGATTTTGGACTTCTGGCTTCCTGAACGTGAAAATGCATTTCCGTTGTTTTAATCCACCAGGTTTGTGGTAGTTTGTTATAGCAACCTCAGGAATCTAATCCCGCTGAGGCTCAGCTCCCTATGGAGCACAGGTTAGATAGCATGAGTTCTAAGTGTGCAATTTCCCAGGGTGCCTCCATGTGGACAGAGATTGGTGAGGAAGCCCAGACTGGCTGTAAGGGAACCAAACCACTTAATTAACCCTTTCCATGCTTCCTTTTCCTTCCCAAGTGGTGTAGGGTGGGTCTTACTTGAAACATCAGATACCACTTTTTTTTTTTTTTTAAGGGAGAGAGAGAATCCCAAACAGGCTCCTCACTCAGCACAGGGCCTGATGTAGGACTTGATCCAATGATCCTGCAATCATGACCTGAGCTGAAATCAAGAGTCAGATGCTCAACAGAGAGCCACCCAGGCACTCCTCAAATACCACTTCTTGAAGGCAAAGCCAAGAAGTGAGGGCAATGTTCTCTAATCTAGGATGGGTTTCTGCACACCTCCCTTTCAGCCTGTGGCCCCAGCTCTGGAGGACCTGGAAGAGATCGTCACTGGGACCCATTCATCAGCTGCAGCTTCTGAATCTGTATCTCCTATGCCTCAAACCCCATGAATCTGCAGTGGATGAGGAAGGCACAGGCAGTGCTGAGGAGGTGGCCAGGCCCCCTGGGAACCCCAGCACCAGGCAGCAGCAGCCCAGGGCACGAGAAAAGAATTGCCCTGAGTGAGCGGTCAAGGTCTTGCCTAAGACCAGTCCCCAGGAGGCAGAACAGAGCCCAGCAGACCTCACCACGAGGGCACCACACCCTCTGTTCTGCAGCACACCCATCATCACCTAGGTTGTTAAGCTAGTGCTTGTCAGTTTCTCTAGGACACAGCCATGACTTTCACCTCTTCCCAAACCCTCCCTCACCCAACACCCTTAATATAGGCCTGTGTGGAGCATGGCAGGACCTAACAAGCAGACCCTCTTCCAAGCCTCACTGGCCACTGCATAGACTGACAAATGGCTGGAATCCAGAAGCAAGAGGCAGGGATGGGATTCATTGCAGTTCCCAGGAATCCTAAGGCTTTGGGCTCTGGAAGAAAAAACCTGGGAGACATGGGATCCAGGAGACACTGGTGAAGTGAAAGTTAAGCTTCAAGGAAAGCATTCCTTTTTCTCCGTCTTTTTTTTTTTTGTTTTTTTTTTTTAAACTAAGGAGCTTAAGTGGCGCCTGGGTGGCTCAGCCGGTTAAGCGTCTGACTCTTGATTTCAGCTCAGGTCACGGTCTCCGTTTTCATCAGGGTCTGCACTGACAGTGAGGAGCCTGCCTGGGACTCTGTCTTTCTCTCTCTGCCCCTCCCCTGCTCTCTCTCTCTCAAAATAAATAAATAGACCTTAAAAAAAAAAAAACCTGAAATTATTTTTAAAAATATGGAGAAAAGAGGCCAGGAGACACCCCTCACCCCGATTCAGAGTATATGGTTTCCTCTAACAATTACCTGTGCCACTATTTCCAGAGGAGGAGTGGTCCTGAAGCTCTATGTCACTAGCCACCTGACCAGTGAGAAAAGATGTAATGTGGCTGGAAGAGCGTGACTGCTCACTGCCGTCCTCAGCCTGGAGATTTCACGTGTATTGGGCTTGTCAGGATCTGCCTCCCACCCATCATGTCCTATAAACTTAAGATCAAGAGGGAGAGCTTCTAGAAAAGGCAAAATAGAAAAGCCCAGAAGATGAAGGTGGCGGTAAAGCCACCTGAGGGGACAGAAGGAGCTCTCAGGAGTCCAGGAGACCCTCTCCTAATTACAGTGCTCTTCTCATAACTCCATTAGGAAATCACTGACACACTCAGGCACCATCCCTTCCTGCCACGTGGGCCCCTCGGGGGATCAAGGGTCAGGACTCACTTTGTTGCCAGCTCACAGATCATCTGGTCAAAGCTGTTTCTGTGCTGCCATTAGTGGTGGCTCCTACTCTGGCCAGGGATCAAAGCACTGAACAACTCCTTCCAAGTCAGTCACATTCAACAAGTGCACGCTCCCATCCACCACCCGGTACCCACCCATCACACTCCCTGCCTCTCATCAAATCTGACGTGCCCTATCTGGAGGACTATATCCTCAGTGACATACACAGAAAGACAAACACCACGTGATCTCACTTACATGTGGAACTTGAAACAGCTGAACTCATGGAAACAGAATGGTAACTGCCAGGCCTGGGGTGTGGGGGAAATGGGGAGATGTTGGTCAAAGGGTATAAACTCAGTTGTAAGATGAGTCAAGTTCTGGAGACCTCACTTGAAATCTGCTAAGAGATCAGATCTCAAATGTTCTCATCACACTTAAGAAATGGTAACTACAGGGGCGCCTGGGTGGCGCAGTCGGTTAAGTGTCCGACTTCAGCCAGGTCATGATCTCGCGGTCCGGGAGTTCGAGTCCCGCGTCAGGCTCTGGGCTGATGGCTCAGAGCCTGGAGCCTGTTTCCGATTCTGTGTCTCCCTCTCTCTCTGCCCCTCCCCCATTCATGCTCTGTCTCTCTCTGCCCCAAAAATAAATAAACGTTGAAAAAACAAATTAAAAAAAAAAAAAAAGAAATTGTAACTACATGAGCTGATGGATATGTTAATCAGCTTGACTGCAGTAATCATTTCACAATGCCTATGTATATCAAAACATCACACCATATACCCCCCTTTTATTTTAGTTTAGTTTTTTTTGAGAGAGAGCAAGCAAGCAGGGAAGGGGCAGAGAGAGAGGGAGAGAGAGAATCCTAAGCAGGCTCTATACTGTCAGTGTAGAGCACAATGCAGGGCTTGAACTCACGAACTGTGAGATCATGACCTGAGCTGAAATCAAGAGTCAGACACTTAACCGACTGAGCCACCCAGGCGCCCCATTCCTTTTTTAACAGTATAAATTTTTGTCTATTTTAGTCGCTGCTGTTTCCCCAACAGCTAAAACAGTTCCTGGCACATAAAGCAGCACTTAATAAGTATCATTCGAGTCAATGACTGGGTCTCATCTTATCCTCACGCAATCCTGTGAGCATATGGTTTCATTCATTCCATCACTACTCTGCCAGACCCCATGCTATGGGTGGGTGGGTGGGAGGAAATCCAGTGGTGACCATAAGATAGATACAAGGCCCCTTCCCTTGTAAAGTTCCAGGGTCTTAAAGCAGGCAGAAAATAAGAAAACAATTACAATACTAACAAATTCTGATAAGGCTAGAAAGGGAAAGTACAAAGTGCTCCATACCATCTGCTCTGCAGATGTCACTTCGGTTTCTGCTCACAAGGGCATCCTGAAGCAGCTGTTCTGGAGGAAACTGAAACCCAGAGAGCAGAAAGATTCTGTCCAAGATCTCTGATTCAAACCCAGGTCTGCTTCACGCCAAACCCCATCGTCACTTAGGTCTGCCTGACATTTGATCCCTAGAGAGAAATTTAGTTACACTCTTGTGCTATAGGCCAAAAACAACCTAGAAGCTTGGGGGCATAGGAGTCACACTCCCCAGAATGTATCCCTTGCTGGGGTCTTCATCTTCTCTACTTATGAACCCAGATCTTTGAACCCCTTCCCTTGAGGAAGCACATTACCCAGACTTCGAGATTAGACTCGAGAAGTGGCAAGGGACAGGTTAAGATTTCACTTAAATGTGAAACATGAGGATTCAGTCCACATTTGAAGCCAAAATATTCTCTGTCATTTATGGGGTTTCCTCCCCTTCTCTCCTACCAGAAATACACTTGGAAGTTTTTGCAAGTAAGAAGGAGGGCTTTGGGTGATAAGCTTTCCTCCCGTGCCCATGGCTCCAAACCTGTCCCTGTCATCTGAGGCAGGTTCAGATGGCCAGTGGCACAATCTTATACCAAGGGCCAACCATGAGCAGCAAAACCGTAATAGCCTCCTCCAACAGCTCTCACTTATCCACAACTCCTGAGGGTCCAGGCTGTGCCCTAAACTGTTCACATGCACTATGCTCTATGTAAAAGATGTCACTATCATCATCCCCACTTTACAGATGAGCAAGTACACAATACTCCAAGTAATTGTCACTTGCTCACAAGTAGCTCTCGCTCCTCAAACACCAAGATGAAGTGCATTTTATGTTCATTTTGGCCAGAGTCTGGGAAGACCCCTACATATTAGACTGCTGGGCTGATGCTTAGTCTCTGCCCAAGGGATACTTGCGCCCAACCTCACAGGTGGGGAAACATACCATCAGGCCTCACACTGGAGGACAGGACAGGAAGTGGAAACAATACCCTGCCAGGAGAAATCAGAAAGAATTGCGCATTAAAAAAAAAAAAAAAAAAAAAAATTAAAAAAGAAAGAAGGGTTGCCTGGGTGGCTCTGTCGGTTAGGTGACCGACTTCAGCTCAGGTCATGATCTCATGGTTCGTGTGTTTGAGCCCCGCTTCGGGCTCTGTGCTGACAGCTCAGAGCCTGGAACCTGCTTTGGATTCTGTGTGTGTGTGTCTCTCTCTGCCCCTCCCCTGTTCACACACTCTCTCTCTCAAAAATAAACATTAAAAAATTAAAAAAAAAAAAAAAAAAAAAGAATTACGCATGCCCATAATCACGTGGAGACATTATTAAAATCAAGTCCGGGGGCGCCTGGGTGGCTCAGTCGGTTAAGCGTCCGACTTGGCTCAAGTCATGATCTCGCGGTCCGTGAGTTCGAGGCCCGCATCGGGCTCTGTGCTGACAGCTCAGAGCCTGGAGCCTGTTTCGGATTCTGTGTCTCCCTCTCTCTGACCCTTCCCCATTCATTCTCTGTCTCTCTCTATCTCAAAAAATAAACGTTAAAAAAAAAATTAAAAAAAAAAAAAATCAAGTCCGGCCTGGCTCCTGGGCTTATACCTAGAAGGAGGGGATCTGGTCTGGGTAACCCAGGTACAGCCGGTGGGACGTCCAGGCCGGCTGGTCCCACTCTTGCGACCCCTCTTCCCGCCGCTCCGTGCGCGCGCACGAACCAGCACCCCGAGGGGACAGGGAGCGCTTGCGCAAAACAGATGGTGGCATCGCGGCGCTATGCATCAGACTCCCAGCGCCCAGCAGCTCGCAGCCACGGTGCCCAACCTAGCCACCAACGGGGCCACGCTGACAGACTGCAGTAATCACTCGCCACCAAATCCCAGTGGGTGGCTAAGAGCGCGCGCAGTAGCGGCCACGCCTTACTTCCGGTGCATTGCGGCACCGCCCCCGCAATCCGGAAGTAGAAAGAGGTACAACAACCGAGTCAGACTGGGAGCCCGCGGTGGCTGCGCAGGCGCTGCCAATACAGGCGGGACCGGAAGGAGACACAGGGCGCCGCCATGACAGGTTGGTCCTAAAGGGAACGAGGCAACTTGCCGGTTCTGTAACCGGAAAAAACGAGGCAGGGACAGCTGACCTGGGCGCCGCCATGACAGCCTGCACCGGAAAAGGCGGGGCTCTTCTCCCTGACTGATTTCCCTCCGGCACCGGCCTCGAGATGTGAGTAGTGGGAGCGCGTACCTCCGATCTGCCGCTTCGCCCCTTCCCTTCCCCAGTGACCTAAACCTAGGCCCGCACTCCGGGAAGAAGGATTGGCCTCTTTGTTCCTCGGAGAACCTACCCTTAGGGCCCAGCGCCGTCTATTACAAGCTCCATCTCCGCGTGGAAGAGAGAGGGAGGTCCCGCCCTCTGAACGTTTAGGCTCCGCCCCTGTTTCTCGTAGTAACTGAGGACTTTCAGGCCCATCCCTAACACCCAGTCCCTGCCCCCAGGATCCAAGGTCTGGTCCCTCACCCTGCAGACTTCAGGATTGTCTCAGGACTTTTACGGTTTTTATACCCGTTCTTAGAGCTGCGGGCTCGTCCCCCTAGATCACCTGACCATACGTTTTTGAACCTGCAGATCTGTGCAGTACCCCAGACCTGCCTTGTAGTGCCCGCAGACTTTTTCTTAGACCTCTGATTCTGCTCTGGATTTCTAGATCTTGTTCCCAAGAGCTTACTTCTAGGACCCTCCAGAGCTGTCCCAGAGCCCCATCCTCATCCAGGACTTCCACATCTCTAGAACTCTGAGACCCACCCCAGGATCCCCAAACCTACCCCAGGGCCTCAAGTCTCACCTCCGGTAACCCTGTCCTCAGGCCTAATCTTGAAGACTCTCTGGTCAAGAGACGCTTCCCCAGGACCCAAGATCTCACCACGTGGGCTTACAAACCTCTTTTTAGGACCTCCAAATCCTTTAGGGTTCCCAGGTTTTTTTACCCCTAGAATTCAGTGTAGTTAGGGCCCTGTTGAGGGATGCCTGGACTCCCAAGACCCTTCTTGCACGATCCCGAGGCTTCCCTTTGAATAATTAGGTCTTTTTTGGAAAAGATCTCCACTATCTTCCCAGAAGCCCTCCGACCTGTTCCGCATTCCCCAGGGCTCATGCCTTACCTCTCCCTCCACTTCCCTGACCCTATCCCAGGATCCTTCAGACTCCCTAGTGTTTCTGCTTCCACCTCCAACCCAGACCAGAACTCCCTTTCTTGTCTGTTGCCTGGAATTATCCTCAGCCCATTATGTTCCACAGGCAGGCGGCCCTGGAGGTCACTGCTCGCTACTGTGGCCGGGAGCTGGAGCAATATGGCCAGTGTGTGGCGGCCAAGCCTGAGTCATGGCAGCGGGACTGCCACCACCTTAAGATGAGTATCGCTCAATGCACATCCTCCCAGTGAGTGTGGGCAAGTATGAGGCAATGTGTGGCGGGAGGCAGGGGGCGAGGTGGGCAGTGGAATGGAAGTCTGAATGCCTGAAATGCCCTACCTCCACAGCCCAATCATCCGGCAGATCCGCCAGGCCTGTGCTGAGCCTTTTGAGGCCTTTGAGGAGTGTCTTCGACAGAATGAGGCAGCAGTGGGCAACTGTGCAGAGCACGTGCGCCGCTTCCTGCAGTGTGCTGACCAGGTGCAGCCACCACGCTCACCCTCGAATGTGGAGGTGAGGTGGGGGCTTATCAGTTCTAGTTGCTCTGACTAAAGACCTGGGAGTTATCCCCAGCCCCACCCTACCCCCACACAGACCTGCACTGTGTGCATCCAGAATCCAGAACAGGATCATTTCCTGCCCCTTCCCATAGCCCCTGCTTTAGTCCAGCCACTTTCCTGACCTGTTCACCTCCAGGATCCCTGCTCCAGCCTTTTCCTTGGTCTCCCTGAATCTCGTCTTACTTGCCTCCATACAGTGGCCAGAGAGAGCATAGAGGAACTAAAAATGAATCACATTACATGTTTGCTTAGAGCTCTTCAGTAGCTTCCCATTCACATTGAGAACAAAATCCCAGGTCCTTGCTGGGTTCTCTGTGTTCTTCCTCAGGCTTCCTTACCTGCTCTCTGTTCCCTTCCTCACTGCCCCTCAGCTGTACTGGGATGGGGTTGAGGGGGGTAAGTCTTACTCTCTTTAATGAATATAGTACATAAACAGATATGCAGTATAACTATGGTATTAAAATTTTGTGGGTGACTGCAATTTTTAAAAAAAAATGTCTATAAAGACCTCATGGGGAGCAGTAATAAAAACAAAGTTGAGGGGTGCTTGGGTGGCTTAGTTGGTTACGCATCCAACTTCAGCTCAGGTCATGATCATGTGGTTTGTGAGTTTGAGCATCGGGCTCTGTGGTGACAGCTTGGAGCCTGGAGCCTGCTTCAGATTCTGTATCTCCCTCTCTCTCTGCCCCTTCCCTGTTCCCTCTCTCTCTCTCTCTCAAAAATAAATAAATGTTTAAAAAAACAAAGTTGAGAAACACTACTTTAGATGTTCACTGTCTCCCCCCACTGGATGGACTGTGAGCTCCTAAGACAAAAGTCACATTTTGTACCACCTCCCTCTTAACACCCTCTCATTTGGGTCTCCATGGCTCTGTATTATCCCTTTTAATCTATTCTCTCTGAAGATTCCAGAGCAGTCCCAGAGGAAATCTGACCATGTTCTGCTTCCCTTAAAAAACTTTTCCATGGCTCCTCATTTCCACCAGGCCAGATCTCAGTTCTGGAACAGCTTATAGGTCCCTGCATGGTGTGGACTCTGGCCCCACCACTCCCTACTTTCCATCTCAAGCTCTGCGTTCCAGCCCCAGTGAACGTGCATTATTCGAGTGCATGCATGTCTGTCCTGCTGGCAGGCTGTTACCCAACTGTTTCCTTCTGCCTGGATTGCCCTTCTAGGCCACCTAGCTACTTGCTATTCCAACTTAGATATCACCTCCCTCTGGAAATCTCCCATGCTGGCCTATCCCCATCCCCAGGCACCCATGGTCTCTGAGCTCCCTCCATCATGGCTTATATCTTACTGCCTTGTCACTGCTTCATTCCTATTGCCTGTTGCAGAGAAGTTCTTGGCTAAAGGTTGAGATACCTTTCTGACAGGCCCTGTAGTCCTTGTTTTGTTTTGTTTTGTTTTGTTTTGTTTTGTTTTGTTTCGTTTTGATAAGGCAGCAATAAATGAAAAGTTCAGGCCCTAACAGCCGACACTAGCACGACTTTTGTTTTTTTTTTAATGAATATAATTTATTGTCAAATTGGCTTCTATACAACACCCAGTGCTCATCCTGACAGTGCCCTCCTCGTTGCCCATCACCTACTTTCCCTCTCCCCCACACTCCCACCCTGCTTCAGTTGTTCTCTGTATTTAAGAGTCTCTTGTGGTTTGCCTCCCTTCCTCTGTGTTTGTAACTATTTTTTTGTCCCCTTCCCCCATGGTCTTCTGTTCAGTTTCTCAAGATCCACATATGAGTGAAAACATACGATATCTGTCCTTCTCTGACTTATTTCACTCAGCATAATACCTTCCAGTTCCATCCACGTTGCTGACAATGGCAGGATTTCATTATTTCTCATTGCCAAGTAGTATTCCAATTGTATATATAAACCACATCTTCTTTATCAGGACTTTTAATTCTTAGAAAATATTTAGTAATTTCATACCGTTCACATAGTTTCTTAGTCTATATGTTGGTCATACGTTAGCATTGGTTTTTTTTTTTTTTTTTTTTTCCAAGTTGTTTGGGCATGGGAACAGTAAAGACCTCACCTTCCCATCTTAGGGCTAGTTGTTCCCTCCCTACATAAGCAGCCAGCCTCTCCCTGGTCTTCCCTGTGGCCATCCTGCCCCGCCCCACAAGTCTGCTCTCCCCTGGCGGCCAGAGGAACTTGTAAAAATGGCAATTAGGTCACATCTCTCCCCTTTACAGCCTTGTCATAGCTCCTCAGTGCACTCAGAATAATTACCACCACACCTGCTCCTCCTCCCCATCTTCCTCCTTCTGGGTAATGGCATCCCAGGTGCAGCTTTCCCCACCTGATTGCGGGCAGCGAGATGCCAGTCTCTATTCTCTGCTCTGCAAAGTGGCAAACATGTAGCCAGTCTCATCTCAGAAAACATGATATAAGGACGTCTTATGTTCATGTAGCTGACAGAAGTGCTACCTCTACCTCCCCCTCCACACACCCTGATTTACTTTTCTTCGTAGAACTTACCCAGTTGACATATTTTTAGTTGTTTGTTTGTTTGTTGTCTGTCTCTTCCTCAAGTTAGAGATTTGTGCCTGCTTCATTCAGTGCCCTGTAACAACGTTACAGAGGAGGTGCTCAGTAAATATAGTAAATGGAGCCTTCCCTGCTCCCAGTGACAATTCACTGTGTCTCATGCGTTCACATGGCAGATGGCATGGTCCTCACTTAATACTTTCCCCCTCCAGACTGTGGACTTGGCAAGGGCAGCCTCTGCTGCAATCTCCCCGGTGGTGGTCCCAGGGCCGGGCACAAAGTAGGTGCTAGTAGATGTTGATGTGTTTTTTCTATAGGCACAGCCGCTTCCTGCCTCCTGAGGACTCTTTGAGCCATAGGAAAACTAGACGTGAGTGGCCACTTGATGCCCCCACCCCTGAAGAGTGGCCAGGTGAAATCATGAGGACCCTGGATGTGGGTCTTGCTTCTCTGGACAGCAGGACTTACAATAAATAAAGACTCTATATACCGGGCTTTGATTCCTGCCTTCAGCACCTGAGGGGCCCCTGGAGAGCTGGCTGGGCAGAAACCCTGCTCCTCTGTTCCCCAGCTTCACTTAGTGTGCCAAAGAAGGACGTGTTCACCAGGGTTAAGCTGACTCCTCTTCTTCCCTTGTTAACTCTGCCAACAGCCACTTCCTGTCTCCTGCACAGACATGGGAAAAGGCTCTCTCTCCCTTCCACTTTAGCATTTACCAAGTCTTTATTGAGTGTTTACCTGAGGCTTGGAGGGCAATAAATATCACACTTCTTTTCCTTCTGAGTTTTGAGCCAGTTGTGTGATAGACATGCACACTAGGCGATGGGGCTAAAAATACTGGCTTTATTATTGAAAACGGCTGCATTGTGGAATGTGGCTTAGAGTCTGCTGCCCTGGACTTCTGCCTTCGTTTGTGTTCTTCCAGAGTCCAACCCTGAGAACCGGAGAGCAGATAGTATATTTGGAATGTGTGATTCCAGAAGCATTTGAAAGGGAGTGGGGAGGTGAGACAGGAAGGCAGCCAATAAAAGGTGCATTATCAGGCCAGTCACCACCGTGATCAGTGGGCTCAATCCAAGGGGCAAGGAAGTTGGGCTATAGATCATCAACTCCCCATCTGTCATTGGGGCTGTTGCCATGGGTGTTGACCATCTAGCACCTCTGCCTGCCCCATGTGTTGTCATGTGCCCTGCCATCAAAAAAGCCCTGAGCGGAGAGTAGTGGAGAATCAAGTAAGCACTCAGGGCCCAGAAGAATGCTGAGTGGATGTGGGCAGGGACCAGCAATGGCTGCTGCAGCTCCTGAGCATTTCTCCTCAGGAGTCCGTGTTCTGTGGGCCCAGCTATTTGATTACACGCTCTCCAGCAGGGGCATGTCCTAAAGGACAGAAGGCAGACAGACACGTATGTAGGAGAAAGAACCCCAGGTGCCTAGTTGGTGTGCCCAGGACCTGCAGCCAGATTCATTCAGACATGTTGCTTCCCCCTGTGGGTGACTCCAGACTTCCAGAAATTAGAAGTGACTGACCAGTGATGACTGGACTGACTATTTGAAGCCTAAGTCTTGTGCTCTGGCTTGGAAAAATGAGCTAGAGTGTCTCCTCAGGATTTGATCGTTAAGACAAAGAAAGTTGTCACTTGGCTTGGGAGCTGAGGTGGAAGTCCTGCCATCAGGGTTGCAAGAGCTAACAGATGCCAGGAAGCCCAAAGCAGGGAAAACCCAGGTAGAGGGAGGACTGTGATTAGCTTCTGTGGTCCCTAAAAGGGCTGCTTGGGTCCTGCTGGCTTTCTGTTCGCAGCTCCAGTTTTCTTGGGCTGTGGATTGAGTCCTCAGATTCTTTGTATTCAGCAAACCCCACTTTGCCTGGGTAAGCTTGAGTGGGGTTCTGCTCCATGTAGCTAAAGGAACTGTGATAAGAACAGACAAAACAGGTCGAGACTATGTAGAACCTCTCAAAGTGGCCTCTCTCCCAATAGGCTAGACCAGCTTCCTTATCTGGTGGTATCAAGGGTCCAAGAGAGCAAAAATGGAACCGTCAAAGTCCGTTTTTACCACTTTCTGTTGGTCAATGCAAGTCACGAGGTCAACCCAGGTTAAAAGGGTAGGAGACTCCGCCTCTTGATGGCATTTGGCTGCAAGGAATTTTGCCCACATTTAAACTACCATAGGAACTTTACTAGTTTCTATTCCTGTGGTGAATTGCGTTTAGGAATTTTTCACATGATCTAAAATTTCAAACTGCCATAAAGTTGTTCATAATAACCTCATATAATCTTTTTAATGTCTATAGAATCTGCAGTGAAAGCTGCTTTCTCATTTCTGACATTGGTTATTTGTACCCTCTTTGTTTTCTACTTATTCAGTCTTGATTAGTTTACCAATTTTAATCTACACAGAATTTACTTTTGGCTTTGTCGATGTTCTTTGTGTTGTGTATTTGTTTTTAATTTAATTATCTTCTTTATAATTACCTTTTTTGGATTTAATTTTGTTTTCTACCTTTTAAAGTTTATCTTTCTGAGAGGGAGAGTACGTGTGTGCGCACGAACACACGCATGCACACACACACACACACACACACACACACACACACACACACACACAGAGCAAATGAGGGAGGGGCAGAGAGAGAGAGAATCCCAAGCAGGCTCTGCACTTTCAGCACTGAGCCCAATGTGGGGCTCATGAATGGTGACATTATGACCTGAGCTGAAATCAGGAGTCAGTCACTTATCTGACTGAGCCATCCAGGCACCCCTGTTTTCTACCTTTTTGAAATGGAAGCTTAGCTCACTGAATTTAGCCTTTTTTTTCTTTAATGTTTATTTTTGAGAGAGAGTACAAGCGGGGGAGGGACAGAGAGAGAAAGACACAGAATCTGAAGCAGGCTCCAGGCTCTGAGCTGTCAGCACAGAGCCCAATGCAGGGCTCGAAATCATGAACGGTGAGATCATGACCTAAGCCGAAGTTAGATGCTTAACCAACTGAGCCACCCAGGCACCTCATCTTTCTTCTTTTCTAATGTATGTATTTAAATTTCCCACAAAGCAAGCCTTTCTGTTTTGCATTTTTCATTGATCCCAGCTTATTTAGAAATTTAAAACTGTATTTTTAAATTCCTAAGCATATGGGGATTTTTCTAGTTATCTTGCCTAATTGCAATTGGGCTGGGAACACATTTTATATGGTTTCAATCTTTTGAAATATGTTGAGACTTTATGGCTTGGCATAGGGTCAGCTTTTGTTAATGTGCCATCTGTGCTTGGATCATAATCCTTGGTTCATGATGCACTATCTTAGGTTGGGTTCCCCCAGAAATAGACTTTGAGGCAAGGCATTGGGAGATGACCCCAGAAAGCACTGGTAAGGCTGAGGGAAGTGAAACAGGAAGGGAAAGCAGTACATCAAGGCTGCATTATCAAGCAGATTATCACTGGGCAACAGCTTAATTCTCTGGGGAACTCTGGGAAACAGTGGAGAACATACCTTCCCACTCAAGAGGTGGGGGGTATTTATACACTAACCCCCATCAGTCATTTAGTTCAGGGTCACTTAGGGGACTGGAGTTTCAAATTCCCTGCTGCTTCCTGTTTGTCAGATACAGAGGCAGAGTGGACTTTGGTGGAGAGAAAGCTCTCTAGCAAAGAGCAGCTGCCTCAGTGCAGTTCACTTCAGTGGTAGCCACTCTGTGGCCATTCATTACAATGGCCACCACCCATTGCCACAGCCGCCATTGCCCCAGCCTGTCACGGCTGCCTTAACAGCAGCCACCATCATCTCAACTTCCTTTGCTGCCTGTCGCTGCTGCTGCCATCCGTCACTGCATCCTGTCACAATTGCCATTGGTGGAGGTATTGCAATAACAGGAATGCTTTCAAAATGCTTGACTCAGTTCACAAAGAATGACTACCTTCAACCAAGTAGGCCACCTAGAAGTGGTGGGCATGAAGGCTGAGGGAGTATTGAGAACAGTGTGGGGAGGGACAGGTGGCGGTGTATGGGGACGTGTGCAGATGCTGAAGTGGTTGAGTGAGCCGATGACCCTCAGGATTCTGAGGAGGCAGAAAATGGCAGTCAAGGGAGTGCAGAGGTGAGGAGGTAGGGTTTGTTAAGCAGAAAGCAGATGTTCAGCAATCTCCACTTCACCTTGGTGGTTGAACTGAGGATCTGTGCTTGCCTTCGAATACACTGACTTTGTTGATAAAGTCATCAGAATAAGAAATAAGTATTTCAGTCAGTACTTCCCTTCAGTGGGCAAGCAAGCACCTTATTTATGCTGTGAAAAGCTTTCAGTCAGAATATGCACAAATAGAACCAGATTCTCTAAGGAAGTTTATAACCCTGAAAGAAAGCAAGTTGGCAGGGCACCTGGCTGGCTCAGTTGGTAAAGCATGTGACTCTTGATCTCAAGGTCATGGGTTCAAACCCCATGTTGGGCATAAAGCTTTAAAAAAAAAAAGAAAGAAAGAAAGAAAAAAAAAAGCCAGCTGGCTTCTACCATAAAGTATGCTGCTTTTAAAAAGTCTGAGCCCACACCCTACAGCAATTAAATCAGAATGTCTTAGGGTGAGACCCAGACTTTGGTATTAAAAAATATATACCAAGGGGCACCTGGCTGGCTCAATCAGTAGAGCATGTGACTCTTGATCTCTGGGTTATGGATTCAAGCCCCATGTTGGGCATGGAGCCTACTTTAAAAAAATGTATATACTGATTTGAAAATCTATTTCAATGTGCAGGCAAGGATGAGAAGTGCTGTCCTAGTGGAATTTCTCAATTTTGGTTGACTGTGTTTTATAATATTAACGTGCTTGGAATTAAGGTTTGAAAGCTGTTGAGCCTATCTGGAAGCCCCTGATGACACAGAAAGCTGACGAGTGTCACAGTAGTCTTTCTTTTTTAACCCAATAAATATTTGCCAGTGAGGTGGTGACGTGAAACAAGGTCAGACCCAAATAATTTGAATCCCTTCTTCCTTCTCTGATGGGCCAGACATTATGGGATGCATGGTATGTCAGGTCAGCTGGACAGAAGGAAAGAGTGTCACTTTGAAAAGTATTAAGAAGCGGCAAAAGCGTCAAGGATGTGGGGCACCTGGGTGGCTCAGTCGGTTGTGTGGCCGACTTCAGCTCAGGTCATGATCTCACGGCTTGTGAGTTTGAGCCCCGCATCGAGATTTGCGCTGACAGCTTGGAGCCTGGAGCCTGCCTCAGATTCTGTGTCCCTCTCTTGCTCTGCTCCTCCCCCACTTATACTCTGTCTCTCTCTCTCTCTCTTTCTCTCTCTCTCTAAGAATAAAAAAATAAAATAAAAAAAAAATGCCAAGGACATGGACAAGATTGTGTAACAAAGGGATCTGCCCTCCTGAGGCTCCCAAGGGCAGATGACTGGACGGTTGATGGAGCTGCTCTTGCTGCAGAGTGTGGGCAGATAGTCTAGTCCAAGGCAAATCTCGTACTTTCCAGGAGAAGCCACTGAGAATAACACCAGGACTGTGGAGGAGCAGTGCACGGTGCTGGTGAGAAAAAGGGGTAAATGCAGACCAGAAAATGAAGACCAGAACAACCCCAAGCATCTGTACCCAGCAGAGCACAAGTCCCATGGAACCAGGCCCAGGCAAACGTGTATGTTCTTAAGATACATAAATGAATGTTCATTTATTTTGAGAGAGAGAGAGAGAGTACACATGAGTATGAGTGGGGGAGGGAGAGAGAGAGAATCCCAAGCGGGCCCTGTGCTGACAGAGGGTTCAATATGAGTTGAGTTTGGGGCTCACTCCCATGAATCATGAGATATGACCTGAACCAAAATCAAGACGTGGACACTTAACTGACTAAGCCACCCAGGCACCCCTTTAAATGAAAGACTTTAAAAAAGAGAATGTAAACCCAATAGTACTGATTAAAAAGCAAATTATCTAGGTTGAAGACAAAATAATGACATATTTTTTTCTTCTGACAATACGGTAAGTTTGCTTTTTCTCTTTCCTTTTACAGTAAGAATTCTCTAAACTGCCTGCAGTCTTGAGGACATTCTTCTTTTCTTCTATGTGGTGGTGAAACCGAAAATCCTAATTATTCCATGATCAGTGCTTTTGTCAAGAGGATACTGAGCTTGATGTCATCACATCGGACTGACACCAGGAATTAGTGCGATGTGGGCTTGCTGAGCCGCGTGTCAAAGCAGATTTTACGTGATGAAGTAAAAGCGATCAAGTAAAAAAAAATCTCATTAAATGCTTCTGTGAATTTTGAGGAAATGGAAATGTGACCAAAATGCACATTATGAACACCTCAATGTCACAGGTAAGTAAATTACATCTCTGTTTTAACAATGTTGTACAGAAGATGTCCAGGATGTCTAACAAGTAAGGTCTTTTCATTTTCCTTGCTAAGAAACAGAGACTGAATGGGGTGGGTTGCATGCCCGCCAAATATGCAGAGAAATAAGGAAAGTCTAGTTTGTCTTTGGATAAAGGATCAGCAATCTTCTACGTCTTCTGTGATTGCATTGCAGTAGTCATAGGAGTTGAGAAAGTTGATTGAAACTCCATTTTTCGAATCGAGGTACCTGAGAGCTAGGGGGCACATTTGTTGTTGCTGCCACGCTGCAGTGGACTAACTATAGGAAGACTAACTATAGCATGAATAACTAACTACAGGAAGACCTGACAGAATCGGTTTTGCACCCTCAGGGGCCAACACATCTGTTTCCAGAATTTCCCCCTTTTGTTAGCCCACAGGACATTTGAGCTGCACTATCTGAATCTGGAAATGTGCAATATCTGAATCCTTAAGGGGAAGGATACTGTGTGATAATGCCTGCTTGTTTGTGTGGTGTGCCCACCCCAGTTCAGTGGCGGCTAGTTTCCACTGAGCATTGGTGTCTTTGGGGGAGACCGAAAAGCCCCCATTTTTGATAGATTTAGAAGTCCTCGCCCGTCTTATCCTGAACTTGTGAGATTCAGTCTCCGTGGGTGCTTTCATGTCTGCGCACCGTGCGCGAGCTCACATTCCTTTCTGCGCAGTTGCTTTCCTAATCCAGTTCTACGCATCCTCCCATTTGTCATTCACCTACCTCAATCACTGGATCTGTGTTTCAGTGACATCTGTGTCATGCTGGTGTTGTTACGTAATCATTCTCATTTTCATTGTCTGAACTCCTAGAAAACACAGTCACGCTACTCAAAGTGCTAAAAGTTAGACTAGTGTGGTCTCTCTAGAGAGCACAACAGTTAACCCACAGTCGAAGACAAACTGTTGGCGCACCCGGGGGGCTCCGTTGCTTGGGCGTCTGACTCTTGATTTCAGCTCCGGTCATGATCTCAAGGTTTGTGGGATTGGGCCTGGCGTCTGGCTCTGCATTGACAGTGCGAAGCCTTCTTGAGATTGATTCTTTCTCTCCCTCTCTCTCTCTGCCCCTCTCCACACGTGCACACGCTCTCTCTCTCTCTCTCTCTCTCTCTCTGAAAGATAAATACACATTAAAAAAATAGACTATTAACACACAACTACAGTGCTCCTCAGCTGCACACATAAGTCCTATCATTCAGAGTGATGTGGCCATGCATGATTCATTATTTTGAGTCACAAAATATAGACCAGGGGTGGGGTGGGGGTGGGGACAGCAATAGCAACTATGGAAAGTAGTCAACTTCTGAAGTTCAGTCTCCACTCAGACTTTTCTCCCAAACTCCACGCTTGCAATCAACTGCCTACCCAGTGTCTCTATTTTGATGTCTTGAAACTTCTCAGCCTTACCAAGTTCAGACCTGAGCCCCCGATGCTGCTCCTAGAACCACTCCACCTTCAGCCTTCCCTAATTCATGTGGTTCCATTCTTCCAGCTCTTCAGGCCGGCTTGGAAGGCTCCTTGATTCCTGTTTTCTCAGCAGCCAGTGCGGTAGGAGATCCTGTTGGCCCCATCTTCAAACAGAGCCACACTTCCTGTTACCAAATCCAGCACCAGCCACTGTCACTCTCCCTGGGTTTCTGCAGCAGCCTCCTCCCTGCTCTCCCAATTTCTACTCAGCTCCCACCCCTGGGCAGGTTCTTAGTACGATGACCAGAGGGATCCCTTTGAATATGTAAGTCAGAATAGGGGCGCACGGGTGGCTCAGTCAGTTGACCTTCTGACTTCGGCTCAGGTCATTATCTCAAGGTTTGTGAGTCTGAGCCCCACGTCGAGCTCTGTACTTTCAGCACAGAACTTCAGATCCTCTGTCCCCCCTCTCTCTGCTCCCCCATGCACGCATGCACACTCTCTCTCTCAAAAATAAATAAACGTTAAAAAATTGCTTTAAAATATGTAAGTCAGAATAGATGTCACTTCTCTAAAACTGCCAAGGCATGTCATGTTACTCAGAGCAAAAGCCAAAGTCCTTACACTCACCTCTAAAACCTGTGTGATCTGGGCACCCTCCTCATCATTACTTCTGACCTCGTTTCCTTCCAGGTTCCCGGCCACATGGAATTCTTCCTGCTCTTTGAACACTGCAGACTTTGCCCTGCCTCAGGGACTTTGCATAATTGTTTCACTGGAAAACTTCTCCCAGATAAACATGTGACTGTCACCTCTAGGTCTTTTCTCAGATGTCACCTTCTTTCCGTCCGACTTAGCATAGACACCTACCTCTTACCCTGAACTTCTTCACCCCATCGCCTCTTTTCATATAAGGCACTTATTTATTGGGCTTACTGTTTATTGTCTGTCTCGTCCACCAGAATGGGGCAAGAATTTTTGTCTCATTTGTTCCCTGGTATATTCAATGCATTTAGAATAGTGTCTAGTACAGGGGCGCCTGGGTGGCGCAGTCGGTTAAGCGTCCAACTTCAGCCAGGTCACGATCTCGCGGTCCGTGAGTTCAAGCCCCGCGTCAGGCTCTGGGCTGATGGCTCAGAGCCTGGAGCCTGTTTCCGATTCTGTGTCTCCCTCTCTTTCTGCCCCTCCCCTGTTCATGCTCTGTCTCTCTCTGTCCCAAAAATAAATAAACGTTGAAAAAAAATTTTTTTTAAAAGAATAGTGTCTAGTACATAGTAGGTGCTCAATAAGTGTTTTAGAATGAATGAAGAAGGTGGTCACCATCCTCTGTTTGGATTATATCCTGGGAAGTGCGGCTGTAGTTGTCGTGAGGTACAGGGTCCCCAGAATAGTGGTGAGTGGTGGGCTGAGGTCAGGGGCCTAGTGGTCACCTGCAGCTATGTCTCACCTCCTGCCCTAAATGGTGCTAGCCAGGTTGATCAAGGTTGCAGCATTGTCTGGGGAAGAAGGTTCAGAGGAAATATAAGTATTAGAAGACAATCAGATCCCTCAAAGGTGGTCAGATAAGCGGAGTGATGGCAGAAGGTTGTGCTAGGTTGGGTGGTAGAGAATGCCCTTTGAGAAGATGACGTTTGTTTGTTTTTTAAATGTTTATTTTTGCGAGGGATGAGGAGGGGCAGAGGCAGAGGGCGGCGGTGGGGGGGTGGTGGTGCGGGGCACAGAGGCTCCAAAGCAGGCTCTCCACTGGCAGCAGAGAGCCCAATGTGGGGCTCGAACTCAGGAACCCTGAGATTAAGACCTGTGCTGAAGTTGGATGCGTAACTGACTGAGCCACCCAGGTGCCCTGAGAAGATGACATTTGAGCAAAGGACTTGGTGACAGGTCCTGGGTGTGGGGTCAAATCCTAGTTAGGAGGGGGGGAGGCAGCAATGGGATATGGCAAGTTTATTTCTCTGCTCGACAAGTAATGCTCTAGAGCTCAGAGTCCTCCATGTGACCTTCTGTACCCATTGAGCAGATGAAGGAAGAGAGAGAGCTTGAGGACCACAGGGAGAGTTTTTAGGGGCCAGCTCTAGCTGTGCTGCTGTACATCACTACTGCCATCAACCAGAACTCAGCCCTGCTTCAGCACAAGGCATGCCGGGAAATGTGGCCTACCTGTGTGCTCCAGAGGAAAAGCGAGTGAGCACTCGGCCTCGTCTCTGCCACACTAGAGACCTTGCACAATTCGGGGCGGATACTCAGTGCGAAACACATGGAGCAAGGGGCATCCACTGGTGTGGATGAAGGAGATGTGTGGCCTAGAGCAGCCTTTCTGGAAGGGAATGTGGAACTGTCTTGCTCCATCTATCGGAATTTATGTGACAGAAATGTGTGTACAAACATGAATGTACAGGAAAGACCTTGCAGTATAGTTTTTAATAATGAATAGTTGGAAACTTTGGACAAATAATGGTTTGTCTATAAAATGGGATACATATAATAATTTAGAAATGAAGATAGATCTCCTTATATTATCATTTGAACATATGTCTAGCGAAATGCAAATTATAATATCTCAGAATATTCATACACCAATTTTAAAAATAAGTAATACTTGCATGTGGTCCCAAATTCCAAAGGTACAAAAGGCTGTGCATTGCACAGTCTTTGCTCGTGCTTTGGGTCACTGAGTTCCTGTCTTTGCAGGCACATAGTGCTACCAGTTACTTGTATCTCCTTGCAAAGCGTCTTACACATACACCAGCAAACGCATTTATATGGGGGCACACTCCCCCATATATATGTCTGTGTATTTTTATTGCCCCCTTTTTTATACAAATGCTAACTTACTACACATGTTCTTCTGCACCTTCCTTTTATCACTTAAAGATTTAACTTGGCAACCATTCCATATCACTACATAAATAATTCTCTCGTTCTTTTTATGGCTTCATCATATTTCCATATATGGATATACAAAAGGAATTACTTTTAAAAATAAGTATTTTTACATAGAACTGTATAAAAGGTATCCTCAAACTTCATAGCTCTTGCAGAAGTCAAATGACGCCCATGTGGTTATACTTTTTCCGTCCTCATCCCTGCAGCTCTGGATGGCTGACCCCTGACAAGGACTCTCTCCTTGATCAAATTTTAATCAGGTTCCTCTGGGCCTCTCTTTGACTAAATCTCAGCTTTGACCCCCCCCATCCTGTGTCTGGCCTTCCCAGCCCAGTCTCAGCAAAGAATTCTACGAAGTCGGTTTAGTGAGAATCTCCTCACCTTTGATATCTACTCAAATTTCTCACGCCCTACCTTTGATTCTTGGTAAAGGCAAGAATTGTTGATGTCCCCTCTTAGTAATTTTCCATCCACTGACACTCTGTTGGCTGCACATCCCCACTTGGCCTTGGATTCAGAGTTGAGCCAGATCTTGCTCCCCGGTTGCCATATCCCTATTGCAATAGCCCGAATAAAGTCTTCCTTACTGTTTTAACAAGCGTCAGATGATCTTTTCTTTAACTGCCCTACTACTTTCTTGAACCCCTTCTTCCTTTGTCTTTCTTCACACACACTCTGCAGGTCTCCTCCTCCTTCTCTGGCTGTTCCTCCTCCTTCTCCCACCCAGCCATCATGTGGTGGTATTTTTCAAGGCCTAAACCCCATCTCTTCTATTCTCTACTCTCTGCAGTGATCTCATTCATTATAGAGCATATTAAATCACTGGCTCGTAGATAGTTATCACTAGCCCAGGCCCCTGCTGTGGGCTTTCACTTGACTGCATAGACTTTTCCTTAGATTTCTTTTTTTTTTTTTTTTTCTTAGATTTCTTGACGGGAACACTCAGCCCCAAGCTGTCTTCCCAAGCTTGTAATTTCCCTCGGCCGCCACGCTCTCTTTTGCTACAGCGTCGTGGACCCTGGGCCCGGGGTGCTTTTGCTCTCGATGGCTCAGTGTGCTCAGTTAATTGCTACTCATCATTCAGACCTGAGCTCAGTCAGTCCAGAGCCCCTCAGAGTCTTCCCTGTCCCTGCCCTCTTCACAGGCCCAGATTCCACTTCTGTGTGTTTTCATAGCAATACCTAAACCTCTCATTCGTGACCTCCCTTGAAAAAGGAAACATCATCCAGATCTGGGTTGAGAGATACCATGTGAAGTGACTGTTTTGGACTCTTCAAAAACATCAGTATCATGAAAGAAAATACCCACAGAACAGTGCTTGATTAAAAGAGACTGAAGAGATATTATCACCCTTGTGCGGGCAGTCTCTCAAAGCCATTATTTGGACAGTTGGGGACATTTGAATAAGGACTGGATATTGGATAAAAGTATTGAAGAAATGTTAAGTGTCTTGGGTTTGATAATGATATTGAGTTAACATAGAAGAATGTCCTTCTTAGGAGATACATGTTGAAGTGTGTAGGGTTGAAGTCTCATAACTTACTCTCAAGCAGTTCAGGAAAAAAATGTGTGTTTATATATCCCTATACCTATATCTAAGTTTAGATATGTGCCTATACCTATCCTTCATATACATGTATATTTATACATAAGTACATGTATATATACATGTTACATATAAACAGGTATCTACAGCTATATCTGTCTAGAAAGAACAAATACGGAAAAAGGCTGAGAATCGATGAATCAAGGTGAAGGGTATGCTGTACTGTCCTTGCAGCATTTTGTAGGTTTGAAATTTTCCAAAGTAAAAAGTTGGGGGGAAATGAATGATCACATAAAGTACAAGAAGCGTTGGAGAAGAACTTCTTGATGACTGTTGTTCAGGCCATCATCGTCCTCTTTTTTTTAAAAATTTTTTTTTTCAGTTTATTTATTCATTTCGAGGGGGAGAAGGGCAGAGAGTGAGGGGGACAGGGAAAGGGAGAGAATCGTAAGCAGACTCGGCACTGTCAGTGTGGAGCCCAATGCGGGGCTCAAACTCACGAAATGTGAGATCATGACTTGAGCTGAAACCAAGAGTCAGACGCTTAACCGACTGAGCCACCCAGTCGCCCCTATCATCCTCTTTGTTTTTAGCTACAGTCCAGAAAAATTGCTTTTTCTAAAAAAAAAAAGAAAAAGAGAAAGAAAAAAAAATCTAAGACACAATATAAAGTACAATCCAACTGATAACACCTTAACTTAAATGGCTCAACATCATTGCAATCCAGGAGCCTTACAAACTCTGGATAACATCATTTTCTTAATCAAATATTCCAACTCTCTACTTGGCCAAGTACCACTCACACATTCGTCTTTCAAAAAGAAATTAAAAGGAAAAAGATTTGGTGGCATTATTGTTGCTGCCCAGTATCTTAAGCCTTGACTGTATACAATTCCCCTTTTGTTCATTTTATTTTACTTATTTATTTATTTTTATTATTATGTTTATTTTGAGAGACACAGAGAGAGAGACAGAGGGAGAGAGTGAGTGGGGGAGGGGCAGAGAGAGAGGGAGACACAGAATCGGAAGCAGGCTCCAGGCTCTGAGCTGCCAGCACAGAGCCCGACGCGGGACTCAAACCCATGAGTGTGAGATCATGACCTGAGTTGAAGTCGGATGCTCAACCGACTGAGCCACCCAGGCGCCCCTCGTTTTGCTCATTTTAAAGATGAAACAAGGACTCTGTTAATCTTGTGCTAGTCTTGTCTGGGGAGGGACAATGCTTCACCCTTGCTGTGATCCCTCACACGGTTCCCATTTTCTGCATATGCAACCATTTACTCAGATGCAGATCCTGTAGCTTACATCATGTCATGTTTATGAGCTCTGCACACTGGTTGCATCCTTCAGGCTTTTAATTCCTTGCAGTTCACCCCTACAGTTTCCTGAACCATTGCGTGTGAAGAAGAGAGTTGGTTTTCTTCTTTTTGTTGTGAACGGATTACCCACTCCCCACCCCTTGACTGCCATAGCACTGAATGGAGAATTCAACCTTCTTTCCCAACAAGATAGGAAAGGGGGAAGGCATGATAATAGGAGGACAGAAATACCACGTTTTTTTTACCCACCAAATTAAAATTTTATATTTCCGCTTTTTCTGATAAGATGCCTGTCCTCTATTCAATTGTATGTATGTACCTGTGACAGATCTTAATTTAACTTTTAAGTGTTCCTTGAGAATTTGGGAATTTTATGACAGCATTTTATTAATGTCCTCTAAGTCCGAAATTTTCATTAGAGGATGTTGGTTTTTGTCTCTCATGAATTTATGGATTCACATCATGCACAGGAAAAAATTATGTGGATGTTCTTCCTCATGGGGAGATGTCTTTCCTGCCCCTGCTCCCCAGGCTGCCATGTGCATGGGGCTTTCCTAGGCATCAAGGCCACCTTGGTTTGGAGAAATGCCAGAGGTGGAAGCATCAGCTGGGCCATGCTTTCATTCTACTTGTCTACATTTGATTGAAGTCCAAGAAAATTTCAGTTCATGGAGAAGACATCTCATAATCTGTGTTCATGGAGAATAACACCAAGTGGAATCACCTTCCCCCCACCCGCATTTTCACATAAAGGGGTCAGATTTCCAGAAGAGTAAGTCTGCCTATTGTTTTTAAACCACTTTAAACTCATTGTCTTGGGGCGCCTGGGTGGCGCAGTCGGTTAAGCGTCTGACTTCAGCCAGGTCACGATCTCGCGGTCCGTGAGTTCGAGCCCCGCGTCAGGCTCTGGGCTGACGGCTCGGAGCCTGGAGCCTGTTTCCGATTCTGTGTCTCCCTCTCTCTCTGCCCCTCCCTCGTTCATGCTCTGTCTCTCTCTGTCCCAAAAATAAATAAACGTTGAAAAAAACAAAACAAAACAAAACTCATTGTCTTGGTAATGTCCCCAGCCCTGAAGAGAGGCTGAAAGTCCACCTCAACTTGAGCAGATAGTGACCTGGTCTCATTAACTTCCTTTGGGAGAGCTGTTCTCTTACTTCCCATTTAAACCATAGATCCTGAGGCACTGGGTGACTCAGTCCCTTAAGCGTCTGACATCAGCCCAGGTCATGATCTCACAGTTCGTGAGTTTGAGCCCTGCATCAGGCTCTGTGCTGACAGCTCAGAGCTGGAGCCTGCCTCGGATTATGTGTCTCCCTCTTTCTTTGCCCCTCTCCTGCTCATGCTCTGTCTCTCAGTCTCTCAAAAACAAATAAATGTTAAAAAAAATTCTTTTTTAATACAAAATAAACCATAGGTCTTATCCAGCATTTTCTACCTACCAGATTTGGCAAGGGGAAAAAAAAAGAGATTAATTGCTTAGATCACAAAGCAGAGTTAGGCAGCTACCAGCTGGCCCCCAACATTCGCAACCAAGGCAAGAGTGTAACGGAGGCCCTGCACCAATACATCCAATATTTACAAAGTCAAAGTGACAAGATGCTAAATGAAATATGTCTTATCCTCCTCCCATGATAAACACATATTTACATTAACAGAATCAAAAAACATGTATAGGGTGCCTGGGTGACTCAGTCACTTAAGCATCCGACTTCAGCTCAGGTCATGATCTCATGGTTCATGAGTTCAAGCCCCTCATGGGGCTCTCGCACAGAGCCAGCTTTGGATCCTCTGTCTTCCTCTATCTTTGCTCCTCCTCAGGTCACATGTAGGTGCATGCACTTCCTCTCTCTCTCTAAAATAAATAAACATTAAAAAAAAAACACCCCAATGTATAAAGCTGTGGCTATAGACGATAAAAGTTGACAGCATATCATAGGTGACTCCATTTAACATTTACTGCTCATGTCTGGGTGATTGATGATGGTTGGAGGAATAATAAAATAAAGACAAGTAGAATTCAGATTTATTAAACATTTTGTTAAATTATTTTTTGCCTTCATTTCAGCAAAATCCCTGACTTGTTAAAATCAGGATTTTTACTGAATTTGAGAAGAAGCAAGAAACTGGGTTCTAAGTGGGTGCTTTTCACTCTTGTGAAATACATTGTTACGCAAGAACCCACGGTAGTCACGGTATCATACATTTCTGGTGGGAATGTAAAATGGTGCCACTGCTTCAGAAAACAGCCTGGCACTTCCTCAGAAAATTAAACATGGAGTTACCATATGACCCAGCAATTCCCCTCCTAGGTATATTCCACCCGAAAAAGTTTAAAACACATGTTCACACAAAAGTTTGTGCAAGAGTGTTCATAACAACATTATTCATAATAGCGCAACAGTGGGAAAAACCCAAGTATTTATCAACTGATGAATAGACAAACAGAATGAGCTATCTCTGTATGATGGAATATTATTCAGCCGTAAATAACAAGGGGTGAGGGGCGCCTGGGTGGCTCAGTCGGTTGGGCGTTCGACTTCGGCTCAGGTCATGATCTTGCGGTCCGTGAGTTCGAGCCCCGCTTTGGGCTCTGTGCTGACAGCTCAGAGCCTGGAGCCTGTTTCAGATTCTGTGTCTCCCTCTCTCTCTGACCCTCCCCCGTTCATTCTCTGTCTCTCTCTGTCTCAAAAATAAATAAACGTTAAAAAAAAAAAATTAAAAAAGAAAAAAAAAGCCCACAAATTTTGGGGTGCCTGGGTGGCTCAGTCGGTTAAGTGACTGACTTTGGCTCAGGTCATGATTTCACGGTTCATGAGTTCAAGCCCCGCATCAGGCTCTGTGCTGACAGCTCAGAGCCTGGAGCCTGCTTTGGATTCTGTGAGTCCCTCTCTCTCTGTCCCTCCCCTGCTCATGCTCTGTCTCTCTCAAAAATAAATAAACATTAAAAAAAAAAACCTCACAAATTTTAAAAAGCTAGCTCGTTCCCTCCTTCATCCATTCAGTCTGTCAGTCAGACATTTATTGAGCATCTATAAAGTGCTAGGTAGTGTTTTAAGTGCTGGGATTACCTGTATCAGTGAACAAAACAGACAAAATTCCCGGCCCTTGTGAAGGTGATAAATTAGAAGAGAGCACAAGCAGAAAATTTTAGTTCAAGTGTTAGAAAGAGGATCTGGAAGAAGTAAAATGTTTGCAAGTAAGTGTGTTGTCAAAAATTGGTGGGAAATTTCATAACAGAGTCTCTGTTGAGTCTCTGTTGGGCCCAGAAAAAAACAAAAACAAAAAACAAAACAATCCTCCTAGCGTTCCTGAAAATTATAGTCATGTTCTCAGACTTCAGAAAGCATGGAAACCTCTGGAAAGTCTGAATAAGAATGGAGATTGCCCAGAATTCTGTCTGGTTCCTTAGGCCTCTACATTTAATTACACTTTTCATTACAGAGAATTTATTTAAAAATTTTTTTTAATGTTTATTTATTTTTGAGAGAGAGATAGAATGTGAGTAGGGGAGTCAAGGAGAGAGAGGGAGATGCAGAATCTGAAGCAGGCTCCAGGCTGCTCAGAGCTCAGATGCAGGGCTCAGAGCCTGATGCAGGGCTCAGACTCATAAATGGTGAGATCATGACCTGAGCTGAAGTTGGACTCTTAACCAACTGAGCCACCCAGGCGCCCTCATTATGGAGAATTTAAAACAAATACAAAGGTAGGCTAGAATGGGGAACACCCATCCAGCCCCAGTGACAACTCTGGAAGACCAACTGCAATAAGGGCTGAAGGGCCTTTCACCAAGGTTCTCAACCTCATCACAATGGACACTTTAGGCACTATAATTCTTTGCAGGGGTGTGGGGAGGTCCCAGGCACTGTAATGTGTTTATCACCATCCTGGCATCTACCCACTAGATAACCAGTGGCATCCCAACCCTCAGTCATGGAAATCAAAAATGTCTCCAGACGTTGTCATATGTCTCCTGGACGAAAAAAATCACTCTTGGTTAAGAGCCATCACTTTATTTTTAAAATTAATGTATTACTATTTTCTTGATTGAAGTATAGTTGACACACAGTGTTACATTAGTTTCAGGTGTATGACATAGTGATTCAACAGTTTTATACATTATGCTGTGCTCACCACAAGTGTAGCTCCCGTGTGTCACCAGGCATTGCTATTACAATACCATTGACTACATTTTCTATGCTGTACTTTTCATCCCCCTGACTTATTCCATAACTGGAAGTCTGTACCTCCCACTCTCCTTCCTCCATTTTGCCCATCCCCCACCCCCTCAGCTCTGGCAACCATCAGTTTTTTTTTCTGTACTTATGAGTTTGTTTCTGCTTTGTTTTGTTTTTTTTTTTTTTTAGATTCCACATATAGGTGAAATCATATGGTATTTGTCTTTCTTTGTTTGACTTATTTCACTTAGCACAATACCCTCTACATCTATCCGTGTTGTCACAAATAGTAAGATCTCATTATTTTTTATGGTTGAGTAACATTTCATTGTGTATAACATCTTTTTAAAAAAATTTTAATGTTTATTTATTTTGAGAGAGAGAGCGAGCAAGCGAGCAGGAGAGAGGCAGAGAGGATCCCAAGCTGGCTCCACACTGTCAGCATAGAGCCCAATGTGGGGCTCGAACCCACAGACTGTGAGATCATGACCTGAGCCGAAATCAAGAGTCGGATGCTCAACCAACTGAACCCCCTAGGTGTCCCTATACCACATCTTATTTATTCATTCATCTCTCAGTGGACACCTAGGTTGTTTCCATATCTTTGCTACTGTAAATAATACTGCAGTAAATACAGGGTACATATTATATCTCTTCTAATGGGTCTTGTTTGTTTTCTTTGGATAAATACCTAGTAGTGGAATTATTGGATCACATAGTATTTCTAATTATTGAGGAGCCTCCATACTGTTTTCCACAGTGGCAACGCCAATTTAGATTCCTACCCAACACGCACAAGGGAAGAACCATTGCTTTAGATGATATTCTAAGTCATGTTTTTTCTGACTCTTGGCCTGTCCCCAGTGGATTAGCCATCGGTTCTGTTACTTAGAAAACTACTGACTCTTTGGGCTGCAGACTGAGAACAAATTGTAGTTAATGATTCAGCATACTGGACACATAGTAAGGACCCTTTCTCTGAGGAGACTGATTGGAGTCAAGGTGCTGGTCCACCCTGTGTGGTCCACATTGCCTACTGAACCCACAGTCATACTGAACATGGCACTACATCCACCATCCTACATTGGACACAAAGTTGAGGACCCTGCTTCTGATGCAGAAGCCTCCACTACATGCAAGACTTATGACTTCTGCCAAAAGTTGGCCCCTTTATTTAACAGTGAAGGAATCCACAGGACAGGGGCATTGGCTCTACCCATTCTTGATGGATTGCCTACATTGGACCTTTGACTCTCGTTTTTTTTGGCTTCCAACAGTGCTTCACCATTGTTACACTTTTTTAGGTTATGATGTTGCTGGTCCAGTCTCATTAGCTGACTCTAGGCATACCATTGTGGTGTTTGAAACCAGACTATCATGTATTTGGCTTTCTGGATCATTTGCAGGTTGACAGTGGTGCACCTTTTGTAACAAAGCCTGCAAAGCCACCCAACAAGGGACTGAGAGTCCAAGTATTCAATGAATCTATATGCTCTCTATCATCCACAGGCTTCTGGTATTGTTGAGCTTTGAAACACTCTCCTCGGAAATCAACTCACAAAGATTTCAGACTCTACCTCTCTCATCTCCTCCTTGTCTAAATACCTTAGTAAGGCAGTTTGGTCACTGTGATGTTTTTGTAGTATGTCAGCTTGGCTAGACTAAACCATATTTCTGAATTCCCATAGCTCAGTGTTGGCCTCCTCTGATGGCAGATTGGATACTCATCAATGTCATAGCATACCAGCCTTTGTGAGGGAAAAGCCATTCTGTTGAACCCAGGCATGGACTCCATTACCCACTATGGCCAAGCCATCTCATACATGGACTATTCCATGTACACTCTTCTCACTTGTACATGGGCCTATTGAGCACTGGCATCACCACCTGATTAAATTTGTGAAAATCTATCATCTGAATTTTGTGCAGGCCAAACATATAAGTTAAATGAAAATATGTTGGGGATCACCAGGTCTGCATCTTTTGAGCTTTGGATGGTGGTGGTTCTGGATGGTGGTAGCAAGAGATAGGGATTCCCCCAGGGATAGGGCATTGATTTTTGGTTGAGTATTTAAGGTAGAGGTGGGGAGGAGCAGTTCTAGAATCTTTCACTTGGCCTGTCCCATCACAATAGGCTTTATTCTTTGGGTCAGGAAAGAAATGTGGGGATTTCACCAGCTGGGAAATATATCTGATGTGACTGGGGAAATAACCACAAGATTAGTTCAAGGTCTCACCTGGCCCACTGTGAGATGGACTTCAGCCAAAACTCTATCTGCTGATCTCCATAAGCTCTTTCCTTTCCATTGGATGATGGGGCACTTAGGCTTTCCAAAGATTAGGTTCAGATATGAGGCAATATCTCACAATATGGCAGCTAGTGGGATGAGCACAGCTTTAAAAATGACCAGAATCTGATTCTTGGCCTCACTTTTTTCCAGTTTTTTTTTTTTTGGGGGGGGGTGGGGAGGGCAAGGGGAGGAGGAGAAGAGGCAAGGTTTTTAAGCTCTCTGAGCCTGTTTGCTTATCAGTAAGATGGAGCTAAAAATACTCATCAGATTATTGTGAGGATATGGCAAGATCACTTACATCAAGTGTTTTAAGTGCTGCCTAGAATGTAGTCTAATGACCATGAATACCATTTACTTCTTTTTTTAAAATGTGTTTTTAAGTTTATATTTTGAGAGAGAGAGAGTGAGAGAGCCGGAGAGGTAGAGATAGAGGGAGAGAGAGAGAATCCCAAGCAGGCTCTGCACTGTCAGTATGGAGCCTGATATGGGGCTCGAACTCACCAACTGTGAGATCATGACCTGAGCTGAAATCAAGAGTCAGACACTTTAACCAACTGAGCCACCCAGGCGCCCCCATTTACTTCTTTTGGAAGGAGAGTGCAAACCTGAGTTGTTATCATTCCGTCATCAATATTTTGATAACTTACATTCCATAGCATTTTGATTTTTCTAATTTAATTTCAAAGGTTTTACATCACTTAATTATTCATAATATTTCTTGAAAGTAGATTTGAGCTGGTACAAACTCCCCTTGAGATTTTAGATACTTAGACCCAGAGAATATAGATGATTTGCTCCTTATTTTCACACAATGAGCCATACAATTTAACTTACATTTTGAAAATACATTTGTACTCCTATCCTAGAACTTAATTTAGCAAGTTATTTCTTTTAAAAATTGGTGAGAGGGGCGCCTGGGTAGCTCAGTCGGTTAAGCGTCCGACTTCAGCTCAGGTCACAATCTCGCGGTCCGTGAGTTCGAGCCCCGCATCGGGCTCTGGGCTGATGGCTCAGAGCCTGGAGCCTGCTTCCGGTTCTGTGTCTCCCTCTCTCTCTGCCCCTGCCCCGTTCATGCTCTGTCTCTCTCTGTCTCAAAAATAAATAAAACGTTAAAAAAAAAATTAAAAATTAAAAAAAAAAGTTGGTGAGAGTGTAAGAAATTTTGCTCCAACCAGAGCTACTAGGAGTATAAACTGGGAAAGCATGTCTGCAAGATTTAATACAACCAAGAAAAATACCAGTAACTTTAATGCAGCAGTTCATCGTCTAGAAATTCATGTATTTTGTCCTTTTTGTAACTTAAGTTACTTACATGGATCTTTCACTTTTAGCCTTTATTTTTCTCTAACATGAGCATTTAGGGCTATAATATCTAGACAGTGTTTGTAATATGGTAGCATTATCATTGTTTTTCATTTCTGCATCCTAAATGATTTCCACTTCTTCTTTGACACATGAATATTGAGAAGTTACTTCATGAGGAGATGCCTGGCTGGCTTAGGGGGTAGAGTCTGTGACTTGATCTCAGGGTGGTGAGTTTGAGCCCCATGTTGAACATGGAGCATACTTAAAAATAAATAAAATAGAAGTTATTTCATGAATTTGCAAATATGGCGTTTTTCTACTTTTCTTTTGGTTAACACTTTCTAACTTAATTGAATTATGGTCAAGGAGTGACACCAATCCTTTGAGATTTGGTGAACAATGTTACGTGGGATCTTTTTTCGTAAAAGCTCGATGTGAAATTCAAAACAATGTGTGCTCCACAACTGTTGTTCCATTTTTGCCCCAAAGATAATGCCTTTGGCTGCCAAGTTTAGTCAATATAGTAACATCTTGATCAAAATATTACAGAAAGTGATGTGTAAAATATCCCATAGATAGTAGAATTGTGAATTCCTGCTTGTAGTTCTGCCCATTTTTTATTTATATACAGTATTTTATGCTATTCAGTTAGGTTCACAGAAGTTTGTATTTATTTCATGTTCTGGTGAATTAAACCTTTTATCATAATGGAGTGATCCTCTTTATCTCTAGTAATGCTTTTTTGCCTTAAATTCTATTTGGTCTGATAATAACATAGCCACATCTGCTTTCTTTTCCTTAGTTTGTCTAAATACATCCTTTTGCATTCCTTTACTATACATCTTTTAAGTGAAAAATTTCAGTTATTTATATTATGTATATTCTATTATAATTTACATGATAATCACTGACCCGTTTGGAATACTTTGGTCATCTTCTTTTGTGCTTTATATTTTGCCTTTTCTTCTAGTTCTATTCATCTTTGGCTTCTTTTGTACTGGTGAAATACTGTTATAGAATTCCTTTTTTTTTCCTTTGTACAAGTGTGGGATTTCTATTTCTAGTCTAATAATTTTTACCTTAGGTATTTTGACATTCACAATTAACTTATTAAAGTCCAAAATTAGTGAATAGCTTTACCATCCTTCACATCATGCAAGGATATTTGAATACACTAACCTCACATCCTCTCCCCCTTATTTTGTTGTTCATCTTGTTATTTTAAGCCTGGCAGACATTTTTATTATGTTTTGCACCACAAGTGTTCTTCATTCTTTCCTTCGATCTTTTTTCTGGATTGCTTTCCATCTGTACTGCAGCTCTGTTGGAGGCAGACCCTCTACTTTGTTAGCTTGGAATGTCTTCATTTTGCTTTCATTCTTCAAGGGTACTTTTATTGATTACAAAATCCCAAGTTGACAGTCTGTGAAAAAAAAAGCATTAACAGGGTGGCTCAAGACCGCTATCTTTAGAAAGGACTGCTTACGAGGATGGCCCGCGGCTGGCATGTGGGCCCTTGGATTTCAGAAGTGTTCCCATCATTCCCTGACTGACAAGAATGGCTTACTGTGTCGAAACTGTACCATATGGTCTATGTTGAACATCTGCTCTCCTACTGGGAGTCTGGAATTTTGATCTGTGCTAGACAGAGGTGCCTACGTTCCCAGTTCCCAGTACAAATCTTACGCCCCGAGCCTCTAATGAGCTTCCCTGGTGGACAATATTTTACACATGTTGTCACAACTCTGCTGGAAGAATCGAGCGTGTCCTGTGTGACTCCCCTGGGAGAGGACTCTTGGAAGCTTGCACCTGGTTTCCTTTGGACTGTGCCCCACGCACCATTTCCTTTTTTGTTGTTTTTTGTTTGTTTGCTTGTTTTTTGTTTTGCTTTATGTCTTTTTACTATAATGAATGAGTCTGACTATACGCTGAGTCCTGTGAGACCTCCTGGTGAATTGCTGAACCTGAAGGAGCCCTGACACACCGTCATTTCACCTCAGAACACTGGGTATATTCCATCATTTTCTGGCTTCCAATCTTGCTGGTGAGAAGTCAGCTGAAAGTCTAGATGCTATCCTGATACTCTCAGCTCAAGCACAGTGGCTGTCATACGGTGGGAACTCAAATACTTGCCCAAAAATGGTGAAGGAAGGGATTCTACAAGAAGAGGCCTTAGAATGTTAAATACCCAGAGACGTTCCTGTTCATCATAACTTGTGACCCAGGCTGCCTGAAGGATTACTCGGGCCTGGAATTGAAGCTTTCTCCAGGAAGAAAGATTCTTTACAACACATAAATAGGGGCACCTGGGTGGCTGAGTCGGTTAAGCGTCCAACTTTGGCTCAGGTCATGATCTCATGGTTCGTGAGTCCAAGCCCCGTGTCGTGCTCTGTGCTGACAGCTCAGAGCCTGGAGCTGCTCCGGATTCTGTGTCTCCCTCTCCCTCTGCCCCTCCCTGCTTGTGCTCTGTCTCTCTGCCTCTCAAAAATAAACAGTGAAAAAAAAATTTTTTTAAATACAATACATCAATACATATATACATTCAAAAAATTATTTTAGAGGAACTTGGGCAGCTCTGAGGCACCTGTGGGGTCTGCTGGACTCACAGGTCAATTGTGGGAGGCACAGGCTGAGAGCCTTAGAGGCTGAGGGTCAAGGATTCCTAAGATACCTGTGATGCAGTGAGTGGAATTTAAGGGCCAACAGGTGGAAGAAGTTGGAGGTCCCTGCTTAGTTTTAGGTGAGAAAGAGCAAGTCTCTTGTTTGGAATGGCTGGGAAGGAAGGTACAATAAATGCAAAATCTGCAGGACGGGGTCAAAAAGTGGGCCAGGTCGGTGTTGGAGAGAGGCTAGGAGGCTTGTGGAAGTAACCCCTTTCATTGCTTCCAAGGTCTCTTGCCCCAGTCCATCCTGAGGGAGGAAAGGAGTACCAGAAATGAGTACAGATTCCCAGAGCTTGTGTTCCAAAAGGGAGCTCAACATTATGTTGCATATGACTGCAATTCTCTGTAAACACTTTTAGTTGGTCTACTCCTGCTCTTCACCCTGCAAGATTTTTTTTTTTTTAACCTAACCCAGACTTGCTCTCAGGGGTCCTAATTCCACCCCAAGGCATTTTTGACAACAACCAGAGGTTGGGAGAGTTATACCCTGGGGCAAGATTGTAAATGGCCCCTGATCGGGATGCAAAACAGCCATTTGCCAGATCAGACTGCGTACTGCATTCCTGATAGCCTGTTAAGCTCAACCAAGAAACATCTGGATACCTCTCAGGCAAAGCCGTGATAACCAACCACTGGGGCTACCCTTTGGTTGTGTTTACAGTTGTCTACTTGCCTTCTGCTAGGATATATCTGGTTTGTGCAGGAACCAGATGTGATTTAAAAGGGGGTATGATAGGCACCTCCACCTGCACATTCTTTCATCTTTATGGGTGACGCTAATTTGTTAGGCCAATCCCCCCTGGGATGGAATATGGTTTTTGACATACTATTTTGGTCGGGGAGGCAGTTTCAGAGGCTTCCACTTGACTTTTCCCCCTACAGTGGTTCTTCCCCACAGGCTGAGGACCATATGGGGTTATTCTGATTGGGAAACATGTCCATTCCAGTGATCTATTTGTGGATCAGGGAAATGAGCATCCGGTGGATCTATGGGCACAGTGGGTCCACTATGACTTGGCCTGGCCCAGGATGCCATGTATGAGCTGGGCTCCATAATGATGATACTTCAGGTCTCTGCTTCTCAGTGTTAACTCATCCTGTGTCTGACAGGCCTTGAAATATCTGGTTATTCTCCTTTCTTCTGAGGTCCCTTTAGAGGTCCATTTGGAGAGGGACCATCACTACCATATACATTTGCCATGACATTGTAGGATCCTTCCTTATGCAGCTCAGCCTCCCTTCAGTCAGAGGTCTGATGGGCAACTGATCATAATTTTTTACTGGGATGGCTGCCTTGAGCCTTTATCATCCATCTGATTCCCTTTAGTTGTATAAATTAAGCTATATCTTGCCCCCTAGGAATACTATGTTCTAATACCATCTCCATAATTCTCTATGGGAACAGACTCCTCTGGCTGCTGTGAATTACAACTGTTCTTGTCATGTATTATAGTAATCTTACCCACCTTAATGCTGCCAGTGGCGTGCCATCACTGGCCTCTATTATTTTGAGATTCTGTCATCCTCATCAGAATTAGAAGCGTACTTCTTTCTGCATGGGCATCTCCCATCAGCCCTGGCCTAGAGAGGAGCAGCCACTGGACTTTTTACCCATGCTGGTGGCCATATTCACTAGCACATTCCTTATCATTTGGGAAAAATAGAATGTTCTTCAGGTCATCTTGTGGACCACAGCCGCCTGGTGGGTTTTCTGTCCTCATTAGCCTGTCTACACCAGCATGCCCACTTCTCTGAGTCTTTTGATCCCTTCACCCACTATTTGCCATGGCAGTGCTGGCAGTTCTGTTTCATTTAGTGCAAGCCATTGCTTTTTCTAAGCTTCCATGAGCCAACCAAGTAGAGCATTAATACCACTGCCTGCTCCTTGCCAGGGTGTTACATCCTGTACCACATAGCAGTGCTCCCAATTCAATCCACTCTCCTTCATCCAACTTCATGGTTTGCCTCCCTTGATGCAACACAAGGAGAATCCAGTCCCATGTCAATTCTCCAACTCCTGCTGGACTCACTGGCCATGTCCTGCAGTTCCACTGGTGTTCGATTCCTTCTCCCACTTGGTAGGCCTGCTGTCTTCCCGCTGTGGCCAAGAGGACTGCAGTGTGGTTGCTCCAGCTGGGAGGGATCAAGACAAGGTAAGGCCTGGCTGAGGGGTTTAGCGGGCAAAGAAACAATGAGCTACTTTTTCAGATTGGGCACTTTATTACTTATATAGAGAGTGAAAGTGTGAGCAGTCAGAAGTGCCAGATCCCTATGGCCCTTGTGCAGGGTGACACCAAAACAAAAGAGGCCAGATGACAGCAATGTGGATGATGGATGGCACTGTGCCAGACTGCGGCCAAGGATGCATGATGTGGCAAGAGCGGTGGTAGGCAGAATTTGAAGGTGGCCTCCAAGATTCCCACCCCCTGCCATAATGTCCTGTCTAATCCTCACCCCTTGAATGTTGGTGCCAACTCTATAAACTATAGCCAGTGTTTTATAGTCTGTGGTGGTCCTCATAGGAGGGTGAGACCTAAAGCCCCATGCCTCTCTGGAACCAGGGAGGCAGATGATAAACTGTCTCATGACAGCTCCTCAGAAGACTGCCTATCTTGCCATAGTTTAGGGGGTTAGAAGGTGTTCCTCCACGACATGCATCAGACTTCAGTTTAGCCTTGCCTACGTGGCCTATGTGGAGATATGCAAGGTTGCCAGGGCACGATAGTGGAGATGTTTTACCTCACCACCTCTGGACCTCCATATATCATGGCTAAGAATTCTTTTTAGGGACTCCTGGCTGGCTCAGTCAGGGAGCATGCAACTCTTGATCTTGGGGTTCTGAGTTTGAGCCCCACACTGGGTGTAGAGGTTACTTAAAAAACAAAATAAAAAAAAGAGAAATATAAACCACGCCATCAAATACTATAGTTAGTTGTACTGATAAGAGCTTAGACCAAATCCTTTTTCCTTACTTTAGGCAACAATGAATGAGAATGGCCACCTCCGTAACTCCTCGTAGGACAACCAGGCTGACTTACAAGAAGATGGATTGCAACCAGGCTTCCCTTCCAGGCCCAGGCCAATTTAACATGTCATTAATTTCAGTGCCAGAAGAGGTGTTGGTTATTACACATACCCTGACTTGACTGGTCAGCAGAAAATGCAGGCAATGTGATCATCCATCACCACTGACACTGGATAGTTCGGACTGTTTATGAGTGGCAGGTGATTATATACCTGATATTAACTGTGAACAGTACTATTCACTTGGGGCAAAGGTATATTAGCTATCGTAGCCCAGCCCAACCTCAATACTGTGTCCTGCCCGTGGTTACTTAGATTCTGCTAATAGAAGGTTTGAGTCATCTCAGCAGCAGCATTTTACTTATGTGAGGTCAAGGTCTAATTCTTGCAAGACCGGGGGGTTGGGAGGGGCACCTAGGTGGCAGGTTGGGTGTCCTCCAGCTCAGGTCATGATCTCATGGTTCGAGAGCTCAAACCCCACATCAGGCTCTCTGCTGTCAGTGCAAAGCCCACTTCAGAACCTCTGTCCCCCTCTCTCTGCCCCTTTCCCTTGCTCTCTCCGAAAAATAATAAATAAATGTTAAAAAAAAAAAAAGACTGGGGGTAGGGATTAGCCATGTAAAGGAAATTTAAGTACCAGAAAGAACCTATAAGAGAGAATACTTTCTAGAAGAATACTTCCAAAGTGTTCAAAGAAGGAACTCTCAAGCATCTATCAGCAGGGTCAAGAGGGTGAGACAGATTCAGCAATCCAAGGGAAGTGTGTGTGTGTGTGTGTGTGTGTGTGTGTGTGTGTGTGTGTGTGTGTGTGTGTGTGTATTTAGGTGGAAGAGGGAGATCAGCAATAAGATAAGCCTAAGTAGAACCATAAGTGTCCTGAAAATTAATTTTTTGATGTGTTGGTCAAAGATTCTCTACTTTTATAACTTAAGGTGTCCACTAGAATGGGTGTCCTGCAGTTAGGGCACAGGCAGTGGGGACCGTGTGGTACAAAGGTTACTCCAAGATGACAGAACAAACCAGGTGTTCTGCGGGCAGGAACCAAGAGATCTAAGGTATTCCTTCCCACCAGCCCAGGTGGTTGCTCTCCTTTCATGGTCACGTGATTGGTATATCCAGTTCCTGCAATCCATTGGCTACTGTCCATGAATCAATAAAGATATAGCAAGGTACATTTTGGAGGGTTTACTCAGGACAAGCACGCCTGATTCCAACTCTGTTCACTGGGAAGAGTTCTCTTTTTCGTGCAAAGTTTTAAACAGCTGTTTTCTGTGGCTGCACAACTGCAGGGGCCAAGCACATTCCACTGGTCTTTAACTTGGCTGATCCATCTGTGAACCAGGCCCAGGCATCCTCAGAGATCTTGGTGGACTAGTGCCCCCAAGAAGCTGGAGGCGCTGGCCCAAACCTTCCCTCTGGGATTGCCGCATCTGGGGATGTCTGACCACATTTTTATGCAGCAACCTGACTCGTTTGATGCCTGGAGGCTCTAGTCAGCAGAGCAGTTAGTCATTGACTTTTATAGTTTCAAAGGCTTACTGGGACTAACTGGTCAGAGGGGGAGGGCAGGGTGGACAGCCCACAGGAAGGTGGTCAGAAGCACTCCTGCCTGTGTCAGCTCTTCCATCAGTGCGGTGGTCTCTTCCCCATGTCCTGCACTACCTCACCCACACCACCGGCCTGGGCTGGGGCGCCTGGTGGGTCCCACATGGGTACTGCTCCCCCTGGCCCTGTCTTCACTGTAGCGTTTTCCCCACAGGGCTTCTTACCATCAAGAGAAGTTCTACACACGCTTGAAACGCTGCGTGTCCCCACACCATTGAGGGTGCATGACCTGGGGTGAAATTGTGCCCGTGGGCCAAGGTCATTCTTGGAAGGGGACTCAGCACTGAGCTACCAGCAGTTAAAACCCTGGCAGATTGAGGAATGACCACCTTGGTCCTCATGGGGGATTTGGGGAGGCACCCACAGGTCTACTCTGCACCCTAAAGTCATTGTGTTCACACTGCCACTACAGCTGAGACTCCAGTAGGCGGTCACACCATTCTGGGAAGCTGTCTGCTTCTAGGAGATATGGCATGTGGTAACATCAGGGAATTTCGTGATTTGGGCCTACTGCCCACATTTTTTGTCATAAAATAGTATCCCATGGCCAAATAATTTGTGAGACACCACTGTAATTGAATAAGCGTTTGTAAATCTATGAACAGCAGTGTTGACAGAAGTGCCGTGGGCACGTAGGCAAATCCACACCCAGAATATGTTTGCGTTCCCTTGCCTTCATTCCCCACCACCATTTGCCTTTTACACTCACCAAACGGGAGGTAAATGCAGATGTGGTAAAAATCATTAGTCCTGCCTCTTTCAAATCGTTATGGAACTCATTTCTGCACTGTTCCACAAGCACACAATTCTTAGGTATTATCTTGGCTATAGGAGGCCTGTTCAAGGAAGGAATTTGGCCATTCTTACCATAATAGACCTATTCCTCTGGTAAGGGAAGGAAGGCTGGCAAAATAACCACACGGTGTGTCTGGGATCCCACTTGACCTTCTGTGAGATGGACTCTGGCCAACACTTATCCTCATACTGACCTCTAATCCTCTCTCCAAAGAATCACAGTATTCCAGGGATTAGGCCCAGATAAGCACCCGTATCTACAAATGTGGCTTTCAGGAAAATGAGCACAGACTGAGATTAAAGCACCTGATTCCTGATCCTCTCTTTTGCTAGGCGTATATCCTCTCTTTTGCTAGGCGTATATCCTCTCTTTTGCTAGGCGTATATTGGGCAAAATCCTTAAACTCCCTGAGCCTGTTTGCTCATCCATAAATTAAAGCCAAAAATATTCTTCTGATTGTTTCTTGTTTGTGCTGATGTGATAAGATTACACACCAAGTGCTTTACACGCTGCCTAGAATACAGCCTAACATCCGTCAATACTATCGGCTTCTACTTCTTCTGGAAAATGTAAAGAAGAATAGAAATATGTATGACTATCAGTATTTTAATAGCTCACTTTATGCATTTTAATTATTTCTCATTTATTTCCAATTTTTGTTGTTTCTTAACAACATAGAATCTAGGGATAGAAATTTAGGACTAGGCCAATCATCAGGTTGAATGGATATTCTTATATGACAGACTGGATACTAAGGCCCAGAGAATCAGATGATTTGATCCTTATTTTCAAATAATTGAGCTGTAAGAGTTATCTTTTACTTCTTTTAAAAAATATCTTTGGGGCACCTGGGTGGCCCAGTCGGTTAAGCATCTGACTTCGGTTCATGTCATGATCTCACGGTCCGTGAGTTCCAGCCCCACATCGAGCTCTGTGCTGACAGCTCAGAGCTTGGAGCCTGCTTCCGATTCTGTGTTTCCCTCTCTTTCTGCCTCTCTCTCTCTCAAAAATAAATAAACATTAAATAAGTTTTTTAAAATACCTTTTTACTTAACATCTAATCTGTACCCCTAGTCTAGGATTTAATTTGGAAAAGATTTTTTAAAGTCTTAAGACTGTAGAAAATGTGTGCTGTAACCATAGCTTGTGGGAATGTGAGTTGGTAAAGCATTTCTTTAGCTATTAAGACTAGCTAAAACACTGATTTCTGGACTCTACTCTTAGTTTACGATCCAGTAGAATTGGGGTGGAGCCAAATAATTTGCATTTCTGACAAGTTCCCAGATGATGCTGATCCTGATGCTGCTGGTCCACAGACCACACTTTGAGAACTACTGATGTAGAGTATTCTGGTAATATTTAATTAAAGCCAGAAAAATATTCATAAACTTTGACCCAGGATAAATGAAGATGAGCAGCCCGTGTGCCAACACCTGCCTTGGATGCTCCCCATCTGACCCCAAGGGCCTGCCACAGCCCCTCCTAGTCATGCGGGGCAATCTCCTCCCCCCCCCCGCTCCCCCCCCCCCCCCCCCAGGAAGCACAGTGGAGGCATGATTCAGTGGGCAGGGAGCAGCCCCAGGTTTTCAGGGTGCAGCTGAGGCAGCAGAGAGGAAAGGCATTTGGGATCACGCTCCAGCCCCTACTAAAGTGTTTCCCATTGCCCATATCAGCATCTAACATATCACAGATTTGATTGATTTGTCTCATTTATTGCCCGACTCCTTTGCCCCTCTTCAGAGCGTAAGTTCTCAGCGCAAGAATTTTTGTGTGTTTTGGGCAAGAGCAATGCATGGATCATAGCAGGTGCTCAATAAGTACTGTTCAATGAATGATCGTACACATGCATCTGAATGCTCATAGTACTATTTGTTTTATTTTAATTTTTTTAATGTTTATTCTTGAGAGAGAGAGAGAAAGAGAGGAAGGGGCAGAGAGAGAGGGAGACACAGAATCCAAAGCAGGCTCCAGGCTCTGATCTGTCAGCACAGAGCCTGACTTGGGGCTGGAACTCACAAATCGTGAGATCACTACCAGAGCTGAAGTTGGATGCTTAACTGAGTCATCCAGGCACCCCCATAATACTATGTATATAAGGATCCACAAGAAAATGGCAGCAGACTTTCTGTGAGTAAGGGAAATGGGAAAAAGTGGAAGTGAGGATAATTTTCACTGACTCTGGTTTGCCTTTGAATTTTTGCTACCAATTGTTAGAAACAACACAATAGTCCCCAAATAAAGTTGTTCATGCTGAGCGCTGTGTCACGAAACCAAGATTAGATAGACTGTCACCTCTTCCAGAAAGGAAATACTAAACCAGTCAGGAGTCACCCGGTCAGCACTAGTTAAACTGTCTGCCTGGGAGACCCCATCATCCCCTAAGGGAAAATAACCTTGCACTACCCAATCCACTTTTTTTTGCCTACTATGACTTTCATCCTTGTTCCTGCTCCCATCTGGCTATAGAAGTCTTTCATTTTGGGGTACCTGGGGGGCTTAGTCGGTTGATCATTTGACTTTGGCTCAGGTCATGGTCTTGCAGTTTGTGAGTTCGAGCCCCATATCAGGCCCGTTGCTGCCCTCTTGGAGCCTGCTTTAGATCCTCTGCGCACCCCCCCCCCCCGTCTCTGTCCCTCCCCCACTTGCGTGTTCTCTCTCTCTCTCAAAAATAAATAAAAATTTTAAAAAAAGGCTTTCATTTTGTATAGCTCCTCGGAGCTTCTTTCTACATGTTAGATTGAAGGCAGGTAGAGACTGCTCCTGGCTTTGTTCAGGAGAACATTTATAGTTTATTGTCTCTCTTTCTGAAATTCTTCTAACAGACCTCTTGTCTGGGTCTCCCGATTCTAGTTGATTTTTGCTCAAATAAACACTTAATTTTTAATGTGCCTCAGTTTATCTTTTAAAACTATATATTTTACTTAGCTAACCAAAAATAAGTTAGATCCCTATTATTATTTTTTTTTTAAGTAAACTCTGCACCCAATGTGGGGCTTGAACTCATGACCCTGAGATCAAGAGTTGCATGCTCTAACAACTGAGCCAGACGGGTGCCCCTAGATTCCTATTATTGATTAAGAAAATCAAGTTGTAAGAGAAATAGGCAAAATGGCGAAAACCACAAGGACCATATACACACTAGGTATGGTTAGATCAATGCGTGAGGCTGCGTGAGAATGCCCCAGACAGGCCTGAAGAAAAGCTCAGTGCTTACTGAGCATCCTGCCACATGGCCTGGACCTGAGGCCCCACCTCAACCCTTCCCTGAGCCTGGCCTTGCCCCAAACTAATCCGGATGGTTCCCAGAGGTCCCTCCTGGAAACCAGAAGTTTCTAGCCCTTCCCACCCACCCATCTTAGCTGCAAGTGTCAAGTAACAGCCAGTAGTTAATGGAGAAAAGAGAGATTGCCTGTGGCTGCTTCTGGAAGGAGAGAATATCTCTAAGTCCAATGAACTAAAGTCCAAATGTGAATGCAGGTGTCGAGAAAGGAGACAGAAGGAAATACTTAGAGAGAAAGGAGAGAAAGTTACGCACTAGGTCTCACATGATTGGTAAGCGGCCTGGGCTGGGGCGCCGGGAGTGAGGTTAAGGAATTAGAGGTCCCTGAGACCAAAGGAGGAAGCCCAGGTAGGATCACCAAGATCACTAGGTAGGATCTCTTGGAACTGGGAGATCCAGACAAGAGGTCTGTTAGAAGAATTTCGGAAAGAGAGACAATAAACTATAAATGTTCTCCTGAACAAAGCCAGGAGCAGTCTCTACCTGCCTTCTAGGTGACTGCTGACCTAATTATTTATTCAATAATATTTATCAGGGGGCGCCTGTGTGGCTCAGTCGGTAAAGCATCTGACTCTTGATTTTGGCTCAGGTCATGATCTCATAGGTTCATGGGATCGAGCCCTACGCTGGGCTCTACTAACAGTGCAGCCTGCTTGGGACTCTCTCTCTCTCTCTCTCTGTCTGCCCCTCCACTGCTCGTGCACTCTTTCTCAAAAATAAATTAATTTAAAAAATTAAAAAATTATGAATTTAAATTTTAAATTTTAAAATAAATTACAAAAAAATATTTATCATTGTACCAGACCCTATGTCAGAATATCATTTTGATTTGACTAAATACAGAACACTTGTCTGTAAGTGACAAGTAACCTGAGACTGTCTTACTGGAGAACTATTAAGAGACCCTGATACCCAAGGAGACCAAGCCTTCCCTGGGAAAGTGTCAGAACAGCGGAACACCTCCTCGATGATACCTATTGCCCTTCACAGGTGCACAGACTCTAGGAGAGGAGCCCCTCTTTCCCCTCTGGATCTTTCTGTTGCCTCTGACCCCACAGCAGTGTTTGTACTTGCCCAGCAGAGGGCAGCCAGAGCCCGGCCCCCACTTTCCTAGCCACCTGCTTAGGAAACTGGACAGATGGGTACCTAGCCCCCTCACTGCCCACTGAGGCTTGGGCATGATGCCCATGAGCTGGCAGCAGCAGCCCCAGAGAAACAGGATGCACCAGGAAGCTGTACCAAAAGAAAAAAAAAAAAAAGGCTGTTTTCAATTCTAAGCTGTGTCTGTTCTGCCCGGCAGATGCTCGGCCCTGGCACTCTGCCACATTCACCCTCTCAAGGGTCCTGGGACGAAGGATCATTTCCTTCTCATCCCAGGGCAGGCTGCTTGCCCCGTTTCTACTCACTGTTCAAAATCTGTTTTTTTCTGAGGCATAGAATCCTAGGCCCCAGAGCTGGAAGAGACTTGGGAGCTGCTTGTCTGGGAGTTACCATTTTAAATAACTTCAAAGGCAGGCAGGGAGCCTACATGTGTCTCATGGACTCAGGATGAGCCGGTGGGGGGTGACAGGGGCTGTGTGAACTGGAGACAGACCTGTGCCAGAGTGCCTAGGTTCACTGGGTTTCTCACTGAGAGGAACAGAAAACCTGGCCACTGGCTGAGCTGGGACGCTGGCTGCCAGGTCTCCCTTTCCTCTTAAAAAAATATGAGAAACTGAGGTCCAGGAAGGGAAAAAGACTTGGGCGAGATAGGGCCCGATTCCCTTTCTCCCCATCCTGGTCCCTTCTGTGTTGTTTGCGCCGTGGGGACACGTGGTAATATCAAGCTCAACAGTTGAGGATGACAGACTTCCAGCTCTGTCTGCCCTGCGGCTGCTTCATGTAGGATTACTTCATTTCCCTCCTTGGCCACCATCTCCTGTTTGGAGAAAGTAGCCTCCCCCAGGATACAGGGCCCTCCTTTTCCTCACAGTGAGTCACAGCCTCTGAGCTGACTTGCGGACAGCTTGACTCCAAGACAGAATCCTTCCCTCCCACTGCTTTTTCCAATGAATACCTCCAGCTGTGGCGCTCCACTTCCTCTGGCCACCTCCCTACTGCCGGGAACTTTTATTTACTCAGGTTTTTTCCTCCTTGAAATGAGGTCCTATGGAGAAGTACCCAAGAGACTTTCAACCCTGATTCCCCCAATCTCCCTGAGCAGTAATGACTGGAAGCATAAAATGTTGTTTTCCCATATTATATGAAGCAGGGGACCGGGAGGGGCGCCTGGGTGGCTCAGTCGGTTAAGGGCCTGACTTCGGCTCGGGTCATGGTTTCACGGTGCATGAGTTCAAGCCCTGCACTGGGCTCTGTGCCGACAGCTCAGAGCCTGGAGTTTGCTTCTGATTTCTGTGTCTCCCTCTCTCTCTGCTCCTCCCCCGCTCACACTCTGTCTCTCAAAAATGAATAAACATTAGAAAACTTTTTAAAAAATCCAGTCTTATACAATCGTATGCTCTACTCAGGCAAGCTGGCACTGTCACCCTGTCCAAGAGAATTGGCAGGTTTGGTGGGGATGCTGCGTTAGGGCTCAGTCTCCTGAGTCACAGGAATGGGGCTGTGGCCCCATTACCAGTCGTAAAGACACCTTTGGGTCCTGGGGCAAGTATTTGATAGAGGCAGTCACGTGAGGAGCACCAACATTCTCTCCCTGAGTAATCCAGGTGAGGAGCAGGAACGACCATCCCCTCTGTCATGGAGCACCCACTTGCAGCACCCCCCAAGCAGCTGTACAAAAGGTGACTACGGTCCTGAGAATGCCATCTCAAAAGAACAGTGTCTCAAGAGTATCATTTGGGGCGCCTGGGTGGCTCAGTCAGTTGGCGTTGACTTTGGCTCAGGTCATGATCTCAGTTTGTGAGTTCGAGCCCCGCCTCGGGCTCTGTGCTGACAGCTCAGAGCCTGGAGCCTGCTTCCGACTTCTGTGTCTCCCTCTCTCTCTGCCCCTCCCCTGCTCTCTCTCTCTCTCTCTCTCTCCACCTCTAAATAATAAACATTAAAAAATGTTTTTTAATAAAAAGAATATCATTTAAGGGACGTCTGGGTGGCTCAGTCTGGTTAAGTGTCCGACCCTTGATTTTGGGTCAGGTCATGCATGGGCTTGCAGTTAGTGAGTTCGAGCCCTGCATTGGGCTCTGCATTGACAGTGCTGAGTCTGCTTGGGATTTGCTCTCTCCCTCTCTCTCTGCCCCTCCCCTGCTTGCATGCTCGCTCTCTCTCTCTCTCTCTCTCCCCGTCTCTCTTTCTCTCAAATAAAACTTAAAAAAATAATATTGAGAGGAGGAAATAAGGGCATATACCTATGTATTCAAGGGAAACGTAGAGAAAAAGTAAAAAACACCAACTAGTGACATTAGTTAGCTGGAGGGCAGAGGATGGAACAGGTTGGAAAGGCCAGAGGGAACGAGGCCGATGACAGGTCTCTGAAATATCTTCTTGTTCTGACTTGGCTTTTGGAACCATTTTAATGTTTTCCATCTCAAAATAAATGAAAACAAAACTCACAAGGATGGGGAAAACGCTAAAACTGAATATACTTAGAAATAAGCAAATAAGAAATTTTGATTTCCTTTCGATTTCCTTCAATTCTACTAAAAATAATTAATCCCTTACAATGTGTTAAACATTTCCCTGCAATTCACTTAATCTCTGCAACATCTCTAAGTGGTAGGTACTATTACTCTCCTAGTTTTACAAGGGAGGAAGTTATGCTTCACTGGGATTCAGGGAGCTGCCAAGGTCCCAGGGACTTGAATTCAGATTTTGTATCAGATTTGTATGAGGTCTCAGTTCTGAGATCATATTATATACTCAGCTCTGTGCCAGGCACAGAAGTATGAGTTAGAGCCCCTGGGTTCCAAGAATCTACAACATTCGTGATAAACATTTAACACCACGAGGCTATAAAAATAGGGAAATGAATGAGTCCCTTATCATTCACAAAGATTTAAGGGCCATAAAGGTTTCAGGGATTCTGAGCATTCCTTTTGGGTTGGCTCCTTGGAGGATGTGTGTGGGATTTGAACCAAACCTCATAGGTAGGACTCAGGTAGGTGTGGAAAAGGGGCAAAGGAATTCCAGGCAACAGAACCCACCGGGGGCAGAGGTGCAGAAAGGGGCTTGGTGTGTGGCGAGCCAAGAAGACCAGCTTTTGCAGAAGAATGGACAACATAGACAGGCACATACATAACTTTCTTGGAGATCTGCTGGAGTTCAAAGTCAAGGTGAACATCAAGAGAGTAGGGTGTCCACAATGAGGTTGGGATGAGGTCGGTGAATACCCAGGCCCTAAACGTTAGTCCTTTTGTACATAGCTGCATATTGATATTTGATATCTGTCTCATCCCTTTCTGGTTACTGGGCTCAGAGAGATTACTGGAAAAGATAGACACTATATGCTGGATCTACAGATTAAAAACTCTTTTTGCATAAAGGGGAAATAAAATGCTAGCTCCTTTGGTTGCTTTTGCTCTTCTCCTCCGTGTCTACTTTCTCAGCGGAGATTTACAAGCAGAAAGAGGAGCCACTCCCTGTTCCTTGGCTGAGCTGAAAGTCAGACAGTAGCCTTGCAGATCTGTCTAAAGCCAACTTGCGGGCAGCCCCCAGGCTGTGCCAGGAGAGGTGTCAAGTGAAAGCACTTCTTCCCCTTCCTGTCCCCTCCCCAGCTGGAGGGTTTAGTGCTCAGCAGGGATAATGAGAGGAAATGAGAGGAGAAAGCAAGGAGAGGAGGAGGGAGGGAAGCAGGCTGAGCCTGGTGGGCAGACACCGATGCTGAGCTCTAGCTGGCCAGCGAAGCAGAAACAGGAAGAAAATAAAAATATGGACATTTTTATCAGACTGTCGGTTGGTTAACTGCCTCCAGGGTCTTCATCAGCACCAATATTCAGATAAACCTGAAAAATCCTTGAACACTGGCTTTCAAATTGCTGCCCTCCGTACCCTTTTGAAACAACAGAACTAATCCCACGTCTCTCAGAGGATAAAGTCATCATCCAGCCCCTTCTGATCTTCTCATTGCTGTCTGTCACCATTGCCCCGTTCCCTTCCCTGCACCCACACCCAAGCCTGGGCGGGGGCCACACCAGCCCCCCTCGCTGCTCTGTGTTCACACCCTCCCCCAATCGGGAACACCACTTCCCTTCTCCTCCCCCAGAAGCCGCTCTTCAGGACCAGCCACACACCATCTCCTAGATGGGGCCCTGAGGCGAAGCGGTGGCTCCCTCCTCTGAACTGGGAGGGGGGTGCACACCCTTCTGTCAGTGTGGTTTGCACATCCTGTCCTGGTGACATGTGTGTCTTCCCACCGCCGGGCTCAGAGCCTCTTAAGTGCGGGACCCAAGTCTTGCTTTTTTTCTTTACTAGAACAAGATACGGTTTTTGATAGTGTTCGTTTAATATTTGAGGAATGGATATTTCCCTTAAAACAATGTTTCATACACTTTTTAGCCACAGCTCTCGGTAAGAAATACTTTTCACACCATGACCCTGTTTACACAGACTCTCACACACACATACCTAACCAAAACAGAAGGTTTGAGAAATAATACTTACTATGTTGGATGCACTCTGATATTTTCTCTTTTCTTTCTTTCTTTTTTTTAAGTGCTCATTGGGACCTCAGGTGGAAAGCCGCAGTCCTAAAGTATAAAGAGAAGCTGGTAAAGCTAAAAGGAGAAGAGCTTCCCTTCCAAACCAGGATCCGATTAGGATTAAGCTGTAAACAAATGAGGGCCTCAGCCAGCTCTGATGTGCGGGCCATAAGGGTCTCGGCCGTATCATGAAGCAGAGGGCTAGGTGGGCTTTATTGACCATGTGATGGACCTCAGCTTGGGGCACCAACCGCCCTTGGCAGCTTTCCTGTTCAGTCCTTCCTAGCTTTCCTTCATTCCTGAACACGGCCATCCCCACCTTGCAAAGAATTCCTCTCATTGCACTTGCTGCCCCAGCTGTATTTTGTGCATACCTCTGTGACTGCTGTTACCGTGCCAGACTGTATTGCAAGTCTTTTTGACGTGGCTGGCTGCTCAACTGAATTCCTGGAGGGAGCCTGGCCCGGGGAACCCTGTCAACAAGGGTTTGGTGCGTTGAGAAGAGACGAATGTCTGCTCTCTCTTGGGGTCTGCAGGCACCCATCTCTTCCAGATTGTGGCCGGGGTCAGGGGGTGCCGTGGGCTGAGGAGGGAGAAGCAGACCAGGGCAAGCCACTTTGGAGCAGGACGGGCAGGTACTGCCCAGAGGCAGGAAGCAGTGGCTGGGATTCAACAGGGAATTTACAAAACTCAGTTATCTCTTCACTTTGGATAGAAACCCCATAATTTAAGAAATGAAGACGATAAACCTGAGCTTCAGGGTGAACTTTGGCACTTGAAAGCAGGCTCCTGGGACTGCAGTTACTAAAGAAGTAATAATTAGAGGGGCGCCTGGGTGGCTCAGTTGGCTGAGCCTCCGATTTCATCTCAGGTCATGGTCTACGGTTCTTGAGTTCGAGCCCTGCATCAGCGCAAAGCCTGCTATGGATCTTCTGTCCCCCTTTCTCTCTGCCCCTCCCCTGCTTGTGTGCGGACTCTCTCTCTCTCTCTCTCTCTCAAAATAAACATTATTTTTTTTAATTTTTTTTTAAACGTTTATTTATTTTTGAGACAGAGAGAGACAGAGCATGAACAGGGGAGGAGCAGAGAGAGAGGGAGACACAGAATCCGAAACAGGCTCCAGGCTCTGAGCTGTCAGCACAGAGCCCGACGCGGGGCTCAAACTCACGGACCGTGAGATCATGACCTGAGCCGAAGTCGGATGATTAACCGACCAAGCCACCCAGGCGCCCCAAAATAAACATTTAAAAAAAAACTAATTAAGTGGCAGGTGGCAACCAACTCAGGGCTGGGCATTGAGAGCCCAAAGGTGATGGAAGTCCCTCCCCCACTAGTTAATCCAACCCTAGGGCCTTGGAGCTTCGGCCTCTTCTCTGCTGTGCCTCTCATCCTGAGGGAGTAAGCAGAATACAGGGAAGGAGGGTGGTGAATGTTGTGTCTCCCCAACCCTGTCATACCAACATGCTAATAGTCCTGGTGGAAAATTTTCTTGTAACTGTCGGAAATGACACAGATCATGAAACATTAATAGCACATAAATCACAACATGACATTGGGAAACATAAGTTATTGTTCTGCTTGTCCTACGATAGCTGTGACCACACTTTCACAAAGAAAGAAAAAACAAATATCGAGAGCTCTCTTCTGTAGAGACACCAACACCTCAGAAAGGAACCTGGAATCTGATTCCAGAACATTCCAGCCGGTCTCTGCTTGCATCGGGGCCCCATTCCCTTTGTGTCTTTGTTCTTTCAACTTTATTGAATGCCTTCTAGCAGGATAGCATTGTGATGTCTACCACAAGGGAAGAAGTTTAACTTGTAAAAGGATTTGAGCAACTCTGTAGGTTAAAAACTAAACAAAGACAAATTCCTCTTAACTATTTGCCTAGTTCTGCTTTCTGTTATGCACCCCAGCTGTAACCCACTGTGAGCATTATTTGTCACACGGGAAAGAGAACCTGGCCCTTATTCCCCCGAGCTTACCTCTTTCTTCCTCGTAACCAAGGTAAAGTGAGAAGCCTTGGCCTGCAGAGGACAAAGGTCAGAGCTCAGACCTTTATTCACAAGCCCTGTGGTCTTGGGAAGGGACTCCTGAACCCAGTTTCTTCTTATCTGTAGAATGTGGATAACTATACTGCTCCCCAAGCCTCTGTGAGGAGGGAAGGAGGGGATATACGTGGCAACATCTAACATTCATGAAGCTAATAATTTTTGAAGTTTTTTTTTTTAAGTTTACTTACTGATTTAAGTTTATTTCAGAGAGAGAGAGAGCACAAGTGGGGGAGGGAGAGAGAGAGAGGTAGAGACAGAATCCCAAGCAGGCTCTGTGCCATCAGCACAGAGCACGATGTGGGGCTCGAATCCACAAATTGCGAGATCATGACCTGAGCTGAGATCAAGAGTCAGATGCTTAACCAACTGAGTGACCCAGGTGCCCCTTATTTATTTATTTGAGAGAGAGAGAGAGAGAGAGAGAGAGAGCTTGCATGCACAAACTGGGGAAGAGAGGAGAGAGGGAATCCTAAGCAGACTCTGCACTGTCAGCGCAGAGCCCAACACGGAGCTCAAACCCACGAACCACAAGATCAGAACTGGAGCCGAAATCAAGAGTCAGACGCTTAACTGACTGAACCACCCAGGCACCCTGAAGCTGGTAACGTTGTGAGGTGACCATACAAGCACACTGGCTTCAGTGCACAGAAGGGAGATGGAGGTGATGAGTCAGACTGGGCAGAGTAGGGTTTTCCCTTTGTGCATCCGTGGAAAATAAAGCCGATGGTTAGAGGGCCCTGTCACGGAAAACCTCAGCCAGCTGGAACGGGCTGCATTTTGTTCTGCAGGCAGTGAGAGCAGGTGAAAGACTTCATAAAAGTAATGGTTTAGCTGATTCTTCTGGCCTAAAGTCTGCTTGGAAGTTGAGTGAGGCTAGAGGCTGGGAATAGGGGTGAGCAGCTGGACTTAGAAGGCTGAGAGAGGAAGGGGCAGCAGGTATGAGAGGCAAGCCCTAGGAGTTGTCAAAATGGGGTCTCTGCATGCTCCGGATGTTTCCTCCACTGCTTCTTTCTCCCAGTCTTTGCCCTCTGCTCCTGGTCCTTCTGTCTCCACCCCTACCCCCACCCCTTATCAGCCCTGTGTCCTTCCACCACCTAAGGAGGCAGGCAAATGAGGCTCAGCAAATGCTTCAGATGATAAAGATGCTGCCCGGTGGGCCTCCCTGGGTACAGCTGGTCTGGTGGGCATTGATTGGGTCATGAGCAGGGAGGGCAGGCCCGCTTTTTCTTTAGTATGGGAGTGAGAAAAGCCGCTGCAGGTTAGACCTCACAGGAAGCTAGAGCCAAGTGACAGCACCTGACATCAAGTGCAGGACAGCTGGGTGGGTGAGAAGAGAGGTGACACCCTAGGGCTGCTGGGGCCCGTTGCTCCTTCTACTCCAGGCCAAGGAAATCAGGTCACCCTGTTCGCTTGCCAGACACTGAGGGACCCACTGCTGCCGTTGGGGAATCAACCACAAAGTAGTCATGGAACGGAGCACCTGGGGGATCCGTCTGCTAGGCGCGGGACTTTGGTTCAGCTCATGATCTTGTGGTATGGAAGTTCGAGCCCCGCGTCAGGCTCTGTGCTGACAGCTCAGGGCCTGGAGCCTGCTTCAGATTCTGTGTCTCCCTCTCTGCCCCTCCCCTGCTTGTATTCTCTCTCTCTCAAAAACAAATAAACATTAAAAAAAGTTTAAAAAAAGAAGTATTTGTAGAATGGGGTGCCTGGGGGCTCAGACTGTTAAATGTCTGACTCTTGATTTCAGCTCAGGTTCTGATCTCACGGTTGTGAGATCAAGCCCCACGTAGGGCTCTGTGCTGGGTGTGGAGCCGCTTGGGATTCTCTCTCTCCCTCTTTCTCTGCCCCTCCCCCACTTGTGTGCATGTATGCGTGTTCTCTCTCTCAAAACAAACAAACAAACAAACAAACAAACAAACAAACAAACAAACCAAAAAGAAGTATTCATGGAAGAGTGGCCAGGACAAGGCACCTGGTTGAGGATCTCAAACTGGTGACCCACAGGTCTTTTTACCCTGCATATGGGTTTTCTTTGGCCAACTCAGGCCCTCCCACTCTCTTTTATGTTATAGTCCCCTTTTCTCCCTCTCTACCTCATATATTTGCCTTCTTAGTCTCCCCCCTGAGCTTATGAATTTACCAACCCCATCCTAGAAGGCACAAAGAAATACAGAGATGTTCTGGGAGCTTCTGATATTGCTGGGAAAACAAGACAAATACACAGGCCAAGAGGCTGAGCCTGCCAGACCCAGTGTGTGGGGCAGACACCTGTATTTTGGAGCTGTGTCTACGTAAGAGATCTTTTCCCACGGAGGTCATAAGAAAAGGGTGTGTAGAAGTCAGGGGCAACTTGTTGGAAGAGAGAGGTCTTGATGGAGATGAGATAGGGATGCTCCCAGATGGGGACAGGCCAGGGGAGTCAGCCTGGAGAAGGTGCGCAGGCAGCACGGGACCTCTGAGGTGTTTGCACAGGGCAGTGATGATGAAGGCACAAGATGATCCAGTAAAGGTAATGTGGGTGGGAGCTGAACTGGGGAGTAATCTTGAAGATGTAAATACTGGTGCAGAGTGGGAGTTGAAGGATCCAAAGGGTGCCAGGCTTCAAGCTTCAGAGCATCTTAGAGATGCTGCTCTAGTCACTGAGAGGGAAGTCACAAGAAGGCAGCTGCTTGGGGTAGGGTGTGAGAAGCTGACAGAAATTTTGGTTTAAATGTGTTACATTTGATGAAAGAAATATGCAGCTGGCATTTAGGACCAGGAGATGGAGGTGGTGATTTAGGGCTGCAGTGGATTAGATGGGACTCCTGAGGGAGATGAGGTGGGGCAGGGCGGGGAGAGTGGCGGAAGAGAAACCAGAGAAGGAGACTAACGTGGGATTGGAGAGGTGGAGAGTACACAGGTGTGGGCAGAGAAGACAAGCGAAGATCGAGGTCTGTTAGTAATATCCGCAGTGGGAGCTTCAGGAAGAACAGAGCAGAAAAAAGCCGGGAGGTTGAAGCTAGGAGGTGACAGGGATTTCTGCTGCTGTGGAGAAGGGGGTGACATATTTCAGGGTCAAGGAGACCTGGTGGAGAGGAAGGTAGCAGGTGTAAACCATTATGTCAAGGAGTATGTAGCAGATAGAAGTCATCGTAGGAGCAAAAGGAAATCCAGGAGACAGAGGTGACAGAGGTGGGGTGCCTGGGTAGCTCAGTTAACCAACAGGCCTAACCAGGCCTCTGATTCTTGATTTTGGCTTAGGTCATGATCTTGCGGTTTGTGAGTTCAAGCCCTGAGTGGGGCTCTGCACTGACAGGATGGAGCCTGCTCGGGACTTTCTCTCTCCCTCTCTCTCTGCCCCTCCCCCACTCATGCCTGTGCTCTCTTTCTCTCTCTGTCTCAAAATAAATAAGTAAACTTAAAAAAGAAAAAAGAAGAAGAAGGAAGGAGATAGAGGTGAGAACGGTACTGAGTCCCTCAAGGGGAAAGGCTAGAATGAAGACAGGACCCAGGAGAGGTGGAGGAGGTAGACAGAGATGCTCATCTTGGATTTTGCAACGTCTGCGTGTCCTTCTCCCTCAATCTTGTGCCAGGTCCTGGGACCCCTCCACTGTCCATGGTCCACATTCTTGTGGTTAGGCAGCAGACAGAAGTCGGTGGGGCCAGACTGGATACTCTCTAGGGATGGTGAGGGGGTTCTTCCCTCGGGACTGGGACCCAAAGCACCAGCAGTTACCCTTTCCCCTTCTGCCATGGATTCCCTCTCTTTTCTCTAGCACAGGGCCCTGGCAGACTTCGTAGCTGGATGCCATCCAGAGGGCTGTACAGAGTAGTGAAGCCTCTGGCCCCTGTTTTAGGTGCGTAGGCACCAGCAGGCAGACGGGAAGTGAAAGTGGGGTAACCACGAGGAAGAGGGGGCGAGGACTGGGTTAATCATCAGAATTCTTGGCCGCAAGCTCCCAGCCAGCCTTTGCTGAAATGGTGAGTAACTACAGATTGAAAGCTTTTAGCGGCAAAGTCTGCGTCCCTTCAGAGTCTGGTCACTTACGCCGAGCACAAAACAACCACCAAGCCAGCAGGCCCTGGTTGGAGGTAGGAGCATCAACAAGCAAGGAGGTGGCTGTGGGGATGACCTCACCAGAAAAGCAAACACACACCCTGAGGGGAAGGAGGGGCTTGCTCCCTGCTGGGCTGTGGGGGGAACTGTTCTGGAGAGTGCAGGCTGGGAAGACAGACAGATCTCAGCTGGGAGGGATGGTGTGAAGGGAAAGAGGCCGATGCCCAAAGGAGGGGGGCTAAAGTGGAAGGGGGAAAAGCCCATTGCTGGGGCTGAATCTAAAGGTTTCATTCTGACTGAGCATTAAGAGGGAGGTTGTGTTGATGGTGATCTGGGGACGTGTCATCTGAAGGAGATTTAAAACATCCTGAGCCTTGAAACTGGCATGTTCTCTTACATGCTGGGTTGGGCATCTACCTGGTATAGTTTGGCAACATCATAGAAAATGAAGGCAGACAGCCTCTCCTCTGTTGTCCTGCCTGCTGCTCTCTTGCACTGTATCTGCATTCAATAAACTTCTATCTCCTTAAAAAAAAAAAAGAAAGAAAAAAAGAAAACATTCACATAGCCTATGACTCAGCTTATTCTACCCACACTAAGACACACATATTAAAAGATATTAAAAGAGGGCACCTCGGTGGCTCAATTGGTTGAGCATCTGACTTAGTCTCAGGTCATGATCTCATGGTTTGTGAGTTTGAGCCTTGCATTGGGCTCTGCGCTGACAGTGCGGAGCCTGCCTGGTCTCTTTCTCTGCCCCTTCCCTGCTTTCTCTCTCTCTCAAAAACAAATAAGTTGGGGCGCCTGGGTGGCTCAGTCGGTTAAGCGTCCGACTTTGGCTCAGGTCATGATCTCACGGTCTGTGAGTTTGAGCCCCATGTCGGGCTCTGTGCTGATAGCTCAGAGCCTGGAGCCTACTTCGGATTCTGTATCTCCCTCTCTCTCTGCCCCTCCCCTGTTCATGCTTTGTCTCTCTCTGTCTCAAAACTAAATAAACATTAAAAAATTAAAAAAAAACCAAGTTAATTATAAAAATAATAAATAAAAGATATTAAAAGAAGCAAAATGACATGCAAAGGTATCTAAGACAATGTTAAGTGAAAAGAACAAGTTGTATAATTGTGCATGGTAGTATTTTATTTGATTAAAAGAAGAAAAATGATGTATATTATATATTATAGAAAAATATAAATATCTTACATGTGTGCATCACAAGGAATTAAAAATTTTTTTATTATTTTTGAGAAAGAGTGTGTGAGTAGGGAAGGGGCAGAGAGAGAGGGGACAGAGGATCTGAAGCAGGTTCTGTGCTGACAGCGGACAACCCAATGCGGGGCTCGAACTCATGAACCATGAGATCATGACCTGGGCAGAAGCTGGACGTTTAACCCACTGAGCCACCCAGGCACCCCAGGAATGTTTTTAAAAAAATGACTTTATTGAAGTATGACTGACCTACAAAAAGCTGTACATATTTAATGTATCCAACTTGAATTCAGAAGGAACTGGTAATAGTAGTTATTTTGAGGGTTAGATTAGAAAATTGGGGTCCTAAGAGGGGCACTTTTTAAAAAATGTTTTATTTATTTTTGAGAGAGAGAGAGAGAGAGAAAGTGCGTACGCAACTGGGGGAGGGGCAGAGAGAGAAGGGGACACCTCTGTCTGAAGCAGGTTCCATGATGAGAGCAGTGAGCCCAACACAGGGCTCAAACTCATGAACCACAAGATCCTGACCTGAAGTCAGACACTCAACTGACTGAGCTGCCCGGGTGCCCCCAGGAGGGGCACTTTTAACTTGATAGTCTTCTGTGTTAAAAAACAAAATTCAGGGGTACCTGGGTGGTGCAGTCGGTTAAGCGTCTGACTTCAGCCAGGTCACGATCTCACGGTCCGTGAGTTCGAGCCCCGCGTCAGGCTCTGGGCTGATGGCTCGGAGCCTGGAGCCTGTTTCCGATTCTGTGTCTCCCTCTCTCTCTGCCCCTCCCCCGTTCATGCTCTGTCTCTCTCTGTCCCAAAAATAAATAAACGTTGAAAAAAAAAAATTAAAAAAAAAAAAACAAAATTCAGGGGCACCTGCCATACAGAGCTTGCTTTGGATCCTCTGTTCCCCCTCTCTCTGCCCCCCTTCCCCAAAATAAATAAACACAAAATAAATCAGTAAATAAATGAATAAATAAAAATGTTAAAAAACCCACAAAATTCATATCACTCCTCCCACAGTTGGGGTGCCTGGCTGGTTCAGTCAGAAGAGCATGCAATTCTTGATCTCTGATCTTGGGGTTGTGAGTTTGAGCCCCATATTGGGTGTAGAGATTACTAAAAAAATAAATAAACGTAAAAAAATATTCACCTGGCGTGCCAGGTGGCTCAGTCAGTTAAGCATCTGACTCTTGATTTCAGCTCAGGGTCATGATCTCACAGTTCGTGGTTCCATCCCAGCATCGGGCTCTGCACTGACAGTGTGGAGCCTGCTTGGGATTCTCTCTCTTTCTCTCTCTCTCTCTCTCTCTCTCTGCCCCTCCCCCACTTGTGCTCTCTTTCTCACTAAATAAACATTAAAAAATTCATCCAAATAAATGTAAAGATCAAACTGGCTTTGTTCAACAATTCATGAGTTGGGCTGCATCACATTTAGCAAACAGAAAGGAGCTCCAAGGAGCTGCACAAAATACAGTAAAGCCTTGGTTTGTGAATATAAATCGTTCCAGAAATATGCTTGTAATCTAAAGCACTTGTATGTCAGAGGGAATGTCAAGAACCATTGGCTCAGTTGTGTTCATGTGACGTTCCGCATCACGAACTGCAAGACATTGCTCATTTATCAAGTTAAAATTTATTAGAAATGTTTGCTTGTCTTGTGGAACACTCGCAGAACAAGTTACTCCCAATCCAAGGTTTTACTATAGAAGGATTTTATAGGCAGAAACAGGGTGGAAGGATGTGTGTTGGGGTGAGGGTGTGTGGAACAATTAGCAAAAGAAAAGAAAGGATATTGTGAAGCAAGGTCATCTTCCCTTGGGGTAAGAGCAAGGGTCTTATTAGGTGGATTACCTCATCTTCCTTTGGGGGATAGAGAGGGCCCATGTGACAGATGACTTCATTGGCGCTTACCAGAAAATTCCTGACTAACTGGTTAAGACTACATTTCTGGGGAAAGTTATAAATGCCATTAGGTTAAGGATTAAGCCCCAGTTTGGTGACTTGGCCTAGCATAAGTGACTCCATTTTGGGCCTGGGTTTTCTTTTTTTAGTATCTGCATGGTGTGTTTTTTGTTTGTTTTTGTTTTTGTTTTTGCATGGTGTGGTTTTTAATAGGAGCGCATATTGTTCAGCTTGATAGTTTCAGTGACCACAATTTATGAACTAGTCAGAACATAAGGCTGACAAATATGAATTTTTATGGGGACAATGGAATAAAATATTTTCTAATTGAGGTCATCCTAGAAAGTGAAGTAACTCTCTTTTTCTTCTCTCCCTTATCTGCCTGAAAACCTCACTCCTGTAAACAGCTTCTCTGGTTTAAATCTAGAGTGAAGAACATTGGCCTTTGAGTTATTCATTCATTGAATGCCTGCCAGGGCCCACCTTGCCGTGTTCCAGCCCTACTCTCCTACTTACTATCTGGCTGTGGGCTCTCGGTCTTTCGTATCCTTGTAAGAGAGGGTAATGATACTTGCTCTGCCTATGAACCCTCCTAAAAGCATAAAGCTGAACTAAAATAAAAATGGCTGCACTAATGCTTCAGCGAAGCTTGATTTTAAAGTAAACCTTCTCTCTTCCGAAAACCTCCCTCTTCCCTTCTGAGCCTTTTCTTTCAGGAATCTGGTACCATCCTGAAAATCCAACTAAGGAGCCTGGGCAGCACATGCACCATTCCTGTGAAAACTGGCTAGATCCTATATTACCCTATAACTCCCACGCCCCCATTTCTCCCCCCCCCCCACCCTTCCTCAGGGCAGGCTTTAAGTCTTTGAAGGCCAGAGCCTGCTGCCTGCAAAGCAATAAAGATATTATCCTTCCTCTTTGTTTCAAACTCCATCTTTGCTGCGAAGCACAAAAGTTGGTTTTCACCAACACCTATATCACACAGATATAAAGATGAAATGAAACAATGCTTTTGAAGGTATCTGGAACCAGGAGGGTAGGTAAGAGCCCTACATACAAATTTGAAGTTTTTATAAATCATGGTTGGGGCATTATCCAAGGTCACAGGTAAAAAATTAAATTCCCACCACAAGAGACTCTCAATGGTAGAGAACAAACTGAGGGTTGATGGAGGGAGATGGGTGGGGGATGGGCTAGATGGTTGATGGGTGTTACGAAGGGCACCTGTTGTGATGAGCACTGGGTTTTGTATGTAATGATAAATCACTGAGTTCTACTTCTGAAACCAATATTGCTCTGTATATTAACTAACTAAAAAAAAAAAAAAAAAAAAAAGTTCGATTTCCAGGGCATCTGGCTGGCTCAGCTTGGGGCCTGTGCAACTCCTGATCTCAGAGTTGTGAGTTTGAGCCCCACGTTAACTGTACAGATCACTTAAAAGTAAAATCTTAAAAAAATCTTAAAAACTCCCCTGCAAAAAAGTTCAATTCCCCCCAGGAGAGTTCAATTTCCTGCAGTTAGTATCCAAAATATAAAAACTTATACAACTCAATACCAAAAAACCAAATAATCCAATTAAAAAAGGGCAAAAGACATGAACAGACATTTCTCCAAATAAGACACACAGATGGCCAAAAGACACATGAAAAGATGCTCCATGTCACTCATCATCAGGGAAATACAAATTAAGACCACAATGAGATATCACTTCACACTTGTCAGAATGGCTAAAATAAAAAACACAAGAAACAACAAGTGTTGGCAAAGATGTGGAGAAAAAGGAACCTTGTGCACTGTGGGTGGGAATGCAAACTGGTGTCAGCACAGAGTCCAATCTGGGACTTGAATCCACGAACCATCAGATCATGACCTGAGCTACAGCTGGACACTTAACCAACTGAGCCACCCAGGTGCCCCACAAGACAGTATTTTTTTTTTTAATGTTGATTTATTTATTTTGAGAGAGAGAGAGAGAGAGAGAGAGAGAGAGAGAGAACATGAACTGGGGAGGGGGGCTAGGGAGAATCCCAAGTAGTTCAGATCATGAGATTATGACCTGGGCTGAAATCAAGAGCTGAACACTTAACCAACTGAGCTGGCCAGGTGCCCCACTCTTAACTATAGAGAACAAACTGGTGGTTACTAGAGGGGAGGTAGGTGGGGATTGGGTGAAACAGCTGAAGGGGATTAAGAGTACACTTATTATGATGAGCACTGAGTGATGTATAGAATTGTTGGACTGCTATATTGTACACCTGACACTAATATAACACTGTATGTTAATTATACTGGAAATAAAAAAAAACATGGAAAAAAAAAGTTCAGTTCCCTGCAGATGGCAAGTATGGAATAAATTAAATGGACAGTCCCGAAATGGATGTATTTTGGGGTAACAGGAAATTGCCCTCAGGAAATAAAGTCACTTTTGGAAAATGGGAAAGAATCTGTGCATAATAGATGAGACCATCAACTCCAGAAGCATTTCATCCTAAAAGACAGCAAATGTTGTGTGTCGGAAATTTGGGGACACCCAAATCCAATTAGTATCCAAATGTATTGCGTGCTTGCTAAATGCAGGGTGCCATGCAAACACTTTAGTTATTTGATCCCCATAACAACCCTATTATCTCCACTTTACAGAGGAGAAACGTGAGGCACAGAGAAGTGAAGTGATTTGCCCAAGGTCATCGCAGGGAAATGGTAGAGCCAGGATTCTAATTTCAGATAGTCTGACCTCAGAGCCTGTGTGCTGAACAGACTGCTCAGCTGAAGCGGTAGGAGCGCATGCTCAGGAAAGTAGGACTTAATATAGAAAAAAGGGGTGGCCTTTGAATATCCAACTGAAAAAGAATGTGTTAACATACTGTTTCTAAACTTACCAGGTAACAAGAATCATTATTCTTCCCGTAATTGCTTCTCAAGCTGTAATGTACATATGAATCACATGGTGACCTTGTTAAAATGCAGATTCTGATTCAGTAGGTCTGGGTGGGGCCTGAGACCATGCATCTTCCCCTTTGCTCCTAGTCTGCAGACCACACTTTAAGGAGCCAGGCTCTGGGCAGAGGGCAAGAAGGTGCCCATCATTAGAAAAGGATTTGCCCACTGAAAATGAAGAAACTGGGTTCTGCTCAGAACCTCAGTGTCCCATGAAGCCGCTTCCAACAGCTAAAGTCCCACTTTGAGGCTCCAAACACCTGAATTTCTGGGCCTGCCCAGGCTCTGATCTCTCCCCCAAGTCAGACAGCTTTTTCCTTCAGCTTTACCCATGGGGCCCTGTGGAGTTCTTGGAGAGCTTTCTCTTGCTGAGGCAGTCAGAAGACTGAGGGGGCTGTGGGCCAGCTGAGCAGGGAGCCTATGGAGAGCAGGAGGCTATGCCGTGTGGGGTAGACTCTGGGATGAGTGGCCTGGCACTCTCTTGTACTCTGGAAATGTTTGGTGAGAGAATGAACGATAATAAGGGTGTACTGGAAAATAAACCATGAGAGTACAGTAGTGGGAGGTGTGCATGGTGGGGGTGGGGGGGGTGGGGCGGGGAGTAGAAGGTTGACTTTGCTTCCTTGGCTGTTACGTTCATGGCCGGTCCTCAGCATGAAGTTCTAGATCTAAGGAGTTTGTGTTTTGTGAAGGCATGGGCTGGTCAAGCTTGCTGATCTGCCAGATCTATAGCAGACTATTTGTTGAGTGAATGAATAAATGAAGAGCTAGGGGGAGCAATGCAGTGCCTAAAGCCCTTCCCCTCTACCTTGTCCTTGGGATGGCTGTGTGAATGACTCACGTCCTGCTGCCCACTCACTTTCTTAGCCTAAAACCACATGTCCTGGGGTGTGGTGGCAGTGAGCTGACCTTCCCCTCCCAACCCTCCCTGTCTGCCACAGGATCTTCATTGTACACAGTTCCTAAGTTTCCAGCAAGTTGCCCTTCCTCCTTGCTTCCTGGGTAAGAGCTGAGAAATGTGGGCCTTGGAGAAAATGGGAGACCCAGTTTAGGTCTCCAGAGAGGTCTTTCTGAACAAGTGTTCAAAAACACCGGGCTGTCCTGAAGCTGGCTCAAGGGAAAACCAGAGACTTCAGGACCATTTCAAACTCTAAGAACTGTCCTTCTGCCCCCTGTCTGGGTCCTAAGCCACATCACACCCAAACATGTGAACTTAAAACCAAAGGAAAGAGACCAGGCGATGAGCAGTCAGGAAGGAACCACATAAAGTGTGGAGTGGGTGGCCCTGTCCCCCACTCCTTGGGTGGGCAGAGGAATGGACTGACCCATTTGCCTGATGCAACCAAAATCCAGCTCCTTATTGCTATGGGACACTGGCCTGAGACCAGTCTCAACCAGTGTCTCCACATCAGAGCTTGCCTTTCTGAGTGCTTGAAAGCACCCTCCCCAAACATTCCCTCTTTGTCTGGAACTTTTCCTGGACCTGGTGAGGGCAGAGCTGTGGATACTGGGTGCCCAGTCCTATTTGATGGGAAGTGAGGAAATGTTTGAAGGCAGAGGCCAGCCACATCCACAGCAGGTAGGAAAGTGGAGGTGGTGATGGTGATGTGTGGCCCTTATTATTTATTATTAATTCTGAACCTATTGCCTATAGGAATTGACTACAGGTGTGTGGAAGACAGACTTCCTTTCTTGAGAAGTCTCAAGAGAACAGAGTTTTCAGTAACTCTGAGACATGGTCAGGCTACTTTATCAACTTTATTTTTGGAGAGACCATGTGCCCCTGACTTCCTGCCTCTTCTTGTGCTGGAGAAACTGGGGACAATCTTGGAGTCAGCTCTCCTAGATGTGCCCTTTCTATTCCAACAGGGTTTGAGGAAGCTTAACACGCTGGCTGTAAAAGCAACAGAGTTAATAAAAATAAGAAAGAAAGAAGGGGGGAAGTAAATGTGTTAAGTGCAAACAACAGTTAACACCCTAGGGCATCATAGTTGCCTCTGCACTTACTGACAGCCGGAGAAAAGGCACCTACGGACTTGAAGTTTGTTAAGTGCTTCGCTCTTTTAACTGTTGCTTCATTCTCTGGGCCTCAGTTTCTTAGTCTGCAAAACAAGGTGCATCAACCTAAAGTTTATTGAGAGTGTCGCATGATATGATACACACAGAGCACCTGAAACAGTGCTTGGCAAGTTGTAAACCATCCGTCACAATCACAGTAATTCCTACCTCATTCATGTGTAAGCATAACCAAGTGGGAGTTGTGGGTCGAGTGGAGGCAGTTTCCATTTATTCAAAGGCTCCTGCCTTCTCTTCCCTGCTCCATCCAAATCCTAATGGACAGCCTCTGAAATTGCCTTTGAACCTGGTCTTGTTCCACAATGTTCCCATTCCACTGCAGTTCGTCCCCTCCAAGCAGACTATTTCCGGGATGCTTACTTCATGCTCATTGAACAATGACCTCAGAAACATTTCCTTGACTGCAAGTCTCTCGGGCTCTGAAAGTGCAGAAGTGGTATTGCGTCCTCCTCTTGTCCCACTTCTGCAGGCCTGCAGGGGGTGGTGGGTCTGCTTTCCCAGATCTCAAAAGCTTAGCCTCCACCAAGTGAGTGAGAGATGGAAACACCTCCAAGAAAACTCCAAACCTGCAGTGCCCAGGTTGGTGTTTAGCAGCATGTGGTAGGTTGTATTGCTTTGTGCTCTTTGAGGATGAGGATGGGTGGGGGACCCTTGGGTTTGTGAGCTTAGTGGGAGTAACTCTGATCTACCAAAGATCCTATGGGCAGTCAGGGCCAGGGCCAGGCCCAGGCCTCCCACCACCAGGCCAGTGAGCCCATGATGTGTCCTCTGCTACACACTGCTCCTCCCCCTGTGGCAGAAGGTCCCAGGTTTTTGTGGCCCCTCATTTTCTTTGAGCAGTGGGAGAAGTGTGAAAAAGCTTGGCCCAGATGGCAGCTCTGACACCTCTCTCTCTCTCTCTCTCTCACACACACACACACACACACACACACACACACACACACACACCCCAGGCCTTCAGCTAGTTTAAGAAGAACATGAATGCCGAGAGAGGACCATCCATGTGCGAGAACTTTAGAAGGGCTCTACATAACTTGAGGCCTCGTAATGGCCCTGTAACAGTAGGGACTCTCAACATCTCCCCTTTACAGATGACGAAGGCAGAGAATTAATTTGCCCATGGTCACAGGACTAGTGAAGAGCAGAGCAAATAGTATGGCTTTACAGTCTGTTTAACCACTAGACCAAATGCTCTCTGCCCTCTTTCCCATGTCCAGCGATAAGGTCAGAACCAGTGCCATTTGTGTGTCAACTGGCGGTCCTCTTACCTCCTCTTTCCATTATCAAGGCACTGTAACTTCTCTCATAGGCAGAGCCTTACCTCTTCTCCCCTATGGGAGGATGAAGATTATCAGGACCAAGACAAGTCCAGGTCTCTAAGGGCCGTACTCCACTGATGCTCTCTCCCCTGGTGAGGTGGCCAGGACCCACCCTAATCTCCCATCTCTCTCTTCTTATAGTCTGGTTGGCAGAGGCGCTCTGTTGTCCTAAGGAAGAAGGATAGGACCAGCTTAAAGATGTTGGCAGAATTCATCTGTAATGACGAATTCTCTGAGTCTCTGCCCCAGGGCTCTCCCATTCTCTGCAAGCCCATCCCAAAGGGCCTGGACTGTGCTCTCTCACTGATGACTACTCACTCTGGCTGCCCCCCCACCCCCCCACCCCCGCAAAGAGGTTGTCTAGCAAGTATTTGCCAACTTGAAGGGCTAAATACCACAGATGAGCAAAAGTACGCCCATGGACAAAATGAAAACAAAACAAAACAACAACAACAAAAAACCCAAAACAAAAAACACATACTGTGAAACAATTCCCTTACAAATAACTGCTTTGAAAATTGTTTTAAAATTTTTATTATTTATTTTTTAAATTCAAGTACAATTGACATACAGTGTTACATTAGCTTCAGGTGTATGATGATTCAACAATTTAACACATTTACTCAGGGCTCATCATAAGTGTACTATTAATCTCCTTCACCTACTTCACACCCCCCCCCAAATTATTGTTTTAAATGGCAGAACCCTAAGCACCTTTAACAGATCAGTCCTTTTATTCAATTTTTTTTATAACCTTGAAATGAACTGAAGGTTGAGGGAGGAGTACATTTTAAGGTGCCAGAATTACATCAGAATTGCATTGTAGGGTCATTGCACCAGGACATGCACTTTTCTTTTTCAGACATGACCTTGGGACCAAGAGCTTTGTAACTCTGTAACTTTGTTACTCATAGAACTCCATCAGATGTTCGAGGTAGGTCAGAGGATACTCATGTGTAGTTCAAGCCTCCATAGATGTCCCAGACATAGCAATGATTTACAGCATCTTTGTTTCTGCTATTCGGTGCCCTGCTGCTAGAGATGGCAAAAAGGTGGGGAGGGCTCCAGAACATTCTAAGCCTGTTAAGTATTTCTGGTGAAATTCTTCAATCTCACTACAACCCTGACAAGAAACCACGACTTTAATCTCCAGGCATGATTACTTTTGATCTTAAGCTGCACAACAGAATGCCCTCAAATGTGCACAGCAAATCTTATTAATGTCAAAACTACATTATATACCCTGTAGGAGACCAGAAATCAATTTTTACGTCAAAACAATAGGAAAGCTTCGGGATGCAAAGAGAACATCCCCTTTCACCCTTTCCTACATCCTAAAACAGGCATTTTTACATTAAGAGCAAACCGGAAATTAGAGTTCGGTGCCTACACAGCTCTGGTCTCATTCGCCCGCGTTAACTCATTTAAATCCTGCCACAAGGTAGGTACTGATTGTTAACGTTTTACATTCGTGACGACGCAGTCTGAAAGATCTGGAATTTGCTCAAGGTGACACACTGCAGCAAGTAGAAGTCAGGATTTGAATCTGAAGCACTGTCCTTCCTCCCAGCGCCACAGCCACCACGCAGAAAACACAGGTCCACTACAGGGAAATTAATGACCCACAGCCTTCCTGAGGCTCTGCGCTATAATCGGGGAGACAACCTGGTTCTCGTGACTCTTCACTCTTTCCGTTTTCTCCCAAGTGCATGACTGCGGGAGCAAAGCGACCACGTGAGCTTCCCCCCCCTCCCCCCCAGTGCCTGTCTGGCCAAGGGCAAGTCACAGGTGCGACAACGTGCCAAGACTGGATCCAGACCCAGAGGGCTCGAGCTCCCCCGCAGCGTCACTGGACGGGCGGGAGGGAACTCGGCCAGGTGTGGCCTCTGGACGCGGCAGGTCATTAAGTAAGCTGAAAAGAAGGCTTGAGAAGCGGTCAGCAATATGAAATGGGGCCCGCAAAAGGGAAACTAGGAATGACCTTGGTCGCCGCCCCTATAAGTCGGCCCGACGACCTCTGGCGGCACATCTAGGGTCCCCTACGGCCTCCACCAGTAACTAACCCGAGCGGCGAGACGCTACACGGACGCTAGGGCGAGGCTGCAGAAAGGGGGTCGGCCCTCCCCACGTGGACAAGCTCCCCGCCGGGGGCGTGGCGGCGGGCGCGGGTCTGGCCAATGAGCGCCGCCGAAGGGCTCACCCGATTGGGCACGCCGGGCAGGCGTGGGCTGCACCACCCCGGGGGCGGGGCTCTGGAGCCGGGGCGAGGCGCTGCGGGTCACGCGGGTCGCGGCGCCGGTTATAAGTGGCGGCCGGCGGCGTGTGCCGCCAGAGTGATGGCTGCCGGTGCGCGCTGCGTGCTTTCTCTTCTCTGCCGCTGAGGCGCCGTGGGTGCTTCATTGGGTGGGTCGCCAGCCCTGTCGATCCATCCCCGAGCCTCCGCTCCAGGCCGTCTGCTCACCGACCACAGGTGCGTGCGTCCGTGCCGCCGCCGCAGCCTGCGCGTCTGGTCTTCCGCTCGGCCCTTGGTTTCCTCTGGTGAGTGGTGGCGCCACCTTGGAAAGGCTTTCTTTCCCGGCGGGACCAGGCGCCGACGCCGTCGAGCGGGAGGCGGTCTGGTGGGCCGGCGTGGGCGGCGGACTGGGATTCTGGCTTCCTTACCGTCCGCCTCCCTCCCCCATCCCGCCCGCCCGCGGGCCTTTTTGGCGGTCCTCGGGCGGCGCGCGCGGGAACGGCCCTTTTCCGGTTTTCGCGGGGAGGGCGCGCGCGGGCCGCCGGCGGGCGGTGGGGGTGGGGGATTCCGGGCTGGGCGAGCGCTGACGAGGAGGTCCCCGGCGCCACGTGCCCACCACCTCGCGCGCCCTGCTCGGGGCCGGGGCCGGGGCCGGTGGGCTGCGGCCAGAGGACAAGGCCGGAGCCCCCAGCCTCGTGGGGCGCCGCAAGGGTTCCCCCAAGGGCGCGCTGCTATTGTTATTTTCTCCCCCCCCCCCCCCCCCCAGGATGAACTTGCGTCCTTTCTCTTCTCCGCCATGGAATTCTCCTTGCTTTTAGCCCTCCAGAGCCAAAGAAACCCCAGACAACAGATGCTCATACGCAGCGTATAGCAGTAACTCCCCAGCTCGGTTTCTGTGCCGTAGTTTACAGTATTTAATTTTATATAATATATATTATTTATTATAGCATTTTTGATACCTCATATTCTGTTTACACATCTTGAAAGCCGCTCAGTAATTCTCTTACAATTAATAAAAACCACTAGTCTAGAGAATGGCATTTACCGGGGCAACGCTGACTACCAGTACTATTGCTGCTACTGCTGCTTCTGGTCCATTGATGGACTACCTATGGATGCTGATCCTGGGCTTCATTATTGCATTTGTCTTGGCATTCTCCGTGGGAGCCAATGATGTAGCAAATTCGTTTGGTACAGCTGTGGGCTCAGGTGTAGTGACCCTCAAGCAAGCCTGCATCCTAGCTAGTATTTTTGAAACCGTGGGCTCCGTCCTTCTGGGAGCCAAAGTGAGCGAAACAATCAGGAAGGGCTTGATCGACGTGGAGATGTACAACTCGACCCAACAGCTGTTGATGGCCGGCTCTGTCAGTGCTATGTTTGGTAAGTTCTTTTTATGTATTCCCCCTTGGTGGCGGGTGAGCAAGCGGGTGGTTCCATATTTGGGCTCTCCCTTTCAGGTTTTCTTCTTCGGAAGGCACTGCATTCCTGAGAATTTTGCCATTTAATAAAACTTGCCTGTGTTTCAGGTTCTGCTGTGTGGCAACTAGTGGCTTCGTTTTTGAAGCTTCCCATTTCTGGAACCCATTGTATTGTTGGTGCAACCATTGGTTTCTCCCTTGTGGCAAAGGGGCAGGAGGGTGTCAAGTGGTCTGAACTGATAAAAATTGGTATGTTTAATTTTAAATGGCTTTTTAATTTTTATTCTTGTCATGTGCTACCATGGCATTATATGAAATAAATGGTGTAAAATGGAGGGATGGAAAGTTTTGAAGATGGAATACTAAAATTTAAAGTTTTTTTGGTTCCTGATTTTCATTAGTTGACATTTTTCTTTTTAATGTGTTCTGTTCCAGTGATGTCTTGGTTCATCTCTCCACTGCTTTCTGGTATTATGTCTGGAATTTTATTCTTCCTTGTTCGTGCATTCATCCTCCGTAAGGTAATCTTTCTCTCCCCTCTTTTATGACCTTTGGTGGGTCACACTCAATGGTATTCAGACTGCTAGCCTTCTTGTAGATGTGATTAGTGTGGCCTTGGAAAGTTAAAAAAAATACGTCTGTGTTCGGTACACCTCTTGTATGTTGCTGCGCTCTCTGAAAAAGTCAAGTTTTCGATAGCCCAGAATGCATTCAGGAAGGAAAAATTGAATGAATATATGGTGTGCCAAGAAATAGAGGAGAAGCTGGGAATGAAAAAATAAGGAAATTTATTCAGGGTGATTTTGTATAGGTGTTTGTAGATTACTGTTTTCTCTAAATCAACATATATGGACCATTTTGACTTATTTTTTTTTTTTTGGACCATTTTGACTTAAGAGCTTGGGGTTCGTAAGTCGTAATGTGTCTTGACATAATGTTTTTTTAGTCGACAGTTAAATTGAGTAGTTTGGGTTTCCACGCAGTTAACTTTTGTCGTGCTGATTAGCATAACCAGGTTATAAGCTTCAGGGTGGGGACTCTATCTTTCACAGTGACTTGACTCTAATTTCCCAGATGGGGTAAAAAGAGCCCGTAAAGGTGTTTTTTGTTTTTTCCCTTGGCCCTCAAAAAAAAAAAAAAAAAATTCCAGACAGTCATTTAATTTCCTGTCCAATTGAAAATCCCTTTTGAGGGACCCAATAGCATTTCTTTTATCAAGAAGTCTGATGCTGGCTCCAAAATAAATGTAGACGACAAGGGATGTTGTCACTGGACTGAATTACTTGGTAAGAATAAATGCATTTTTCTGAGGAAACAAAGTTGTCCTTTTTCTGAGGTGAATGGCTCTTAACGGCCCATTGTAAGTTTGTAAAATGCTCCTAAACTGTAGACATCTGAGTGAAGAGAGATAGGTAGCTTAGTCCCAGGGGGTAAGAATATATTCAGACCCACTTGTTCGGTCTAGTTGTAAGCTTTTGTAGGGAAGGGTTTGCGCCTTTGTAGAAACACTATGGTAAATTGATTCATTAATTGTTCTTTCCTATGGCCTGAGTCTGCCAGAATATAGCAGTTGAATACTTGGAAAATTGAAATATTTATAGATTGGTTAGAATTTGAGAGTAAATAGTTCATTGTTACTACTAATGGACTTGAAGTTTGATATCATTTTATTTAGCAAGCAGATTTGATGAGCTACCCGCCGGATCCCCAGAATTGTTGTAGCATATGATAGATAACATGATGCTTAGGTTCGAGGCTTACTGGTAGTCACAGATCAGATTTTTCAGTATTTTTATTAGAGCCATATAGATTACTCCATACCAGAGAACAAGGAGAATACATAGGATCCTGTATTATGGATTCCTGCTTTATGAAACTTTACACTGGGTCTTTGTTGATTATTTATTGGGAAGTAGATTGTTCTGATTCTGGAGAGGCTTTGTATGTCTCAAGATAAAACTTGTCTTCTTTCTTGGAGGGGAAATGGTGGTGCTCTGAGGTGCAAAGAGGGATTTTTAGGTGTTCAGTATCTCTCATTTGAGAACTGCATGGCAGGTATTTTTCTACCCACAGTTGAGAGCTGGAGTTAAATATATTCCCTTTGTAACAATATATTCTTTATGTAGGTATGAGGATGAGAGCATGATCAAGACTGATTGGAATAGTGTTTAGCAGTATTGACTTTGAGGACTTTTTTTTTTTAACTTCCAAACTCCCCTGTCCTCCCTGTGACCCATCATAGTCTTGTGTCCAATCTGCTAATGAGTTTTTGGGTGATGAATGTGAATAGTTGTGGATACTGTTCAATTTTAAATCTCAAAACATCCTTATGCTGGTAACCTTTGGGGGTACTGGCTGTTAAAGTCTGAATATTTGACCATTAAGCTGCTTTTCAACTTAAGATTCTGTTTTGGAAATTAACATTAAAATTGCTTTTTAAAAATTTTCTGTTTTCTGATGTCTGTGCCAAGGGTGTTGGGTAGTCTAGTAGGAAAATCCAGAGTGGAGATGAGGTACTTCTCCTTAAAGGCTAGGGGCAATAAAGGAATGGGGGAAAAGGGAAAGTTATCCTATTATTTAAATGCTAGTCAGAGAAAAATGGGTCTTTGAGCAGTCTCCCTTTTGTTAGGAATCACATTAAATCTAGGACATCTTTTCAAACTCAGAGGAGCCTTTTTCTTTAGAGGCTTATCAGAACATCCAGTATGTAAACAATGAACTATTCTGGGGGATGGGGAGTTACCAAGACTCCCCCCCGCCCCCCTTCCCATCTCACATGACTGGATGATGAGATATTTACATTATTTCCAGATAAAGTTCCAAGTGTGTAGTTAGATGGGTCATACAGTAATACAAATCTTATAAAGTTGTTAGCCTTGGTTATCTCTTGCGAGTGACCAAGACGAGTCTGGAGGGAGTAAAAGTTCCTAGATTTATGAACTTTGCCTTTTTTTAAAAGATGATGAGCTTGTATTTCATAATAAACCACAAGTATCATTCATTCACTACCTTCCCTGCTACTAATTAAATACTGGTTACCTCAGGGAATACATAATTGGACTGTACAGAAAAATAAAACCCAGAAAAATAAAATAAAACCTATTATTTCTCAACTCTAATTAGTTTGATTTGATACCATATTACCAAATTGTATTTGAAAATCTGTTAAGAGAAGTCCCTACATAATGTTTATAGATCCCTAATGGGTTTTGATTTTGGGGGGATCTTATGAATTGATAGCTTATTGATTGCCCTTGGAGTGTGTCCCACACTGTTAGAGTTATTCCAGGATGCTGAATAGTTCTAGGTATAGGCTATCATTTTTATTTTGGCTATTTCTCTATATGTAGCACTTATTTATTTGTGTATTTATTGATGACTTTATATATATTTAAAGTGTGGATAGGGAAGCTAAAATTAACTTTTTTTTTTAAGTTTTTGAATTTTTTTAATCTTTATTTATTTTTGAGAGAGACAGTGCGAGTGGGGGAGGAACAGAGAGAGGGAGACACAGAATCTGAAGTAGGCTTCAGGCTCTGAGCTGTCAGCACAGAGCCCAGTGCGGGGCTTGAACTCACAAACTGTGAGGTCATGACCTGAGCTGAAGTCGGACCCTTAACTGACTGAGCCACCCAGGTGCCCCTAAAATTAACTTTTTAAAAAAAATATTTAGAGAGAGTGGGAGAGAGGGACAGAGAGAGTGAGAGACCAATCCCAAGCAGGCTCCCAACGGAGCCCAACTTGTGGCTTGATTTCAACACCGGTAGGATCACGACCTGACCGGAGCCGTATCAAAAGTCCTGACGCTTCACCAGCTGAACCACCCAGGCTCCTCATGGGAAGCTAAAATTCAAAGTGTGTTTCAGTGAGGGCCCATCTCTACTGATTTTGAATGGCATCTTTCCTTTCTCTTCTGTTGTGTTTGTCTTCAGCCACTATCTCCCTCTTCCCAACTGTTGATTATCCTAGTTAGAAGTTTTAGAAGCACTTTGGATCTTTCTCTTTCCCAAGATTTTCTTTTGGATTGCTATCCAGACAGCATTAAACCTTTAGGATAACATCTTCATAGTTTAGCCTTCCCATATATTCAAGTTTGTGTTCTCTTTAAGTGTTTGACCTGGGTGTTTTCCTGTAGAATTAATACACATTTGTTCTAAGTGGAGCTCTTTTTATTTCCAGTCACACTGGCCTCTTTGCAATTCCTGAGTTTTTGCCTCAGGGTTTTTACACTTGCTGATATCTCTGTCTGCAATATTCTGTGTCCCCCCCCCCCCCCATGTATGTACATGGCTTGTTGACTTACCAGGTTTGTGTCTTTGTTCCACTGATAATTCCCAGTGTGTTCTGCCTTCCATCACTGCCTCTTCCTTACCCTTCTTTATTTTCTTCATAGCATTTATTGCTACTTTACATTATTCTGTATTAGAATGTAAACGTTAGTTCTCTGAGGGCAGGAACTTTCTCATTCACTCCCATATTTTAGTGCCCAGGATGGTGTTTGGTACAGTCTGTTGAATAAGGAGGTAACTTAGTGTACAATTGATTTTTATCTTAGCTCTTTGGTAAGTCATTAATAGTGGTGTATTTGTTAATGTCTAGATAAGATTGTTGTTGCAGGTAATTCTACATGTTTTGATTTTAAGAAATCTTTGCAGGCATGGTGAGAAATGTCCTGACATCTCATAGTCTATTTCTTGATATCCTTTACAAATGTATAGTACATCTCAGGTGTATGCTCGGATTTACATCTGGACAATCGGGTACCTTAGGACACTGGGTATTGAAACATTTGAGACATTACCAGTCACTGGTGTAGGTGACTTTGTTAGAAATAGCACCCCCCCACCCCCCCCAAAAAAAACCTAAAACAAACACAAATTTATAAAAATTTTTTTTTTTCAACATTTATTTATTTTTGGGGCAGAGAGAGACAGAGCATGAACGGGGGAGGGGCAGAGAGAGAGGGAGACACAGAATCGGAAACAGGCTCCAGGCTCTGAGCCATCAGCCCAGAGCCTGACGCGCGGCTCGAACTCACGGACCGCAAGATCGTGACCTGGCTGAAGCCGGACGCTTAACCGACTGCGCCACCCAGGCGCCCCTAAAACAAACACAAATTTAAATTCAGGTAGATGTAAAAGATGAGATCAGCCTTGGTAAGGAGACTTTCAGGAGCAAGGCCAACTGGGCTTTTCCTACTACTATGGATATCATTAACTGGCCTTATGTAATTCCTGAACCTGCCCTTTTACAAAGTTCTATGGAAATGAGTTAACTTAACCCCCCCCCCTTTTTTGTAAATTTAAGTTCAAGTTAGTTAACATAATTTTATAACACCTTTCAAGATACTGATCTTGATAATCTTTTTTAGACAGATCCCGTTCCTAATGGTTTGCGAGCTTTGCCAGTTTTCTATGCCTGCACAGTTGGAATAAACCTCTTTTCCATCATGTATACTGGAGCACCTTGTAAGTACATATCAAAATATTTAAATGTGAATTTAACGTTGTTTATAAGACTTGCATTAAATGCCCAATTTACCCCTTTTTGCTTTACAGGGCTGAAATCTCCTAGAAGGTGGCTGGCCTGCGCCCATTTCAGAAGGCTGCAGGCTAGTGTATGCTGAGTTAACCTAGATAGTTTTTCAACCAAAGAGACCTGCTCAGATTCTAAATCACTACAGACCTTTACTCTTTATAGTCTTCACAGGATCCACCGATAATATGATCTTCTCCCTCCCTTTCTCCTTTCTGTGCTAAAAATAACTGGAATTGATACTGACCTCAACTGCTGAAGAGTAATTAGTTATATTTGGTCTTCAATAATCAGTCATTTAGGACTGGCTTGCTGGATATTCTCTTTTTTCTCTCCCAAATGGAGCTACTTTTGTTTCTAAGCACTAAATTTACTTCCCTGAATCTGCTTGAATGAGAAGAGTTGGGATGTTTAAACACCTGATCTAAGTGCACTTGGAAGAAGAAATTCATGCAGCTAAGAGGAAAAATAATTTGTGAGGATATAAAGATTCAGATGATTACTTTTATTTTGGGACTAAGGCAAAGCATGGATAAAAATATGATCCATGTTCAATTTAGCAACTGAAAAAGATTACTAACTTGTAACTTGACAGACCTGCTTATTATCAGTTCAGGTTCGCTCTCTAGGGTCTTTTGACTTGATGGTCAGGCGAGTGGCTTTTGATCTTTTGACTGTGACCCACTGGAAAAAATACACTGTACGTTGCTGCCCAAGACATATGTGCACGTAGAGACAGAGAGGGAAAGAAAACTAGAATAGTATTTAGAAGCTACTTACCCTTACTATGTGCTGTGTCCTCATGTTTTCAGATACTTCTCTTTAGCTTTTTTTTAATGCTCATTGGAGCCCACTAAATTGGTTTCTGATAATGGATTGTAAATTGGTTCTTAAACTTCACTGAAGTAGTAAGTCACTGGCCAAAAATGGAATTAGCTAAGTATTTTTAACCTTGTCTTTATTCTTGGAATAATTAGGGAAGAAAATGGACAACTTTATGAGAATATTGATCTTACTTAGGGGATACCAGACTCCTCACCAAATGGTACAGGCAAAGAAAAGCTTGCATGCTACATTTCCAATTATGTTTTAAATTGAGTTCTTCATGCTAAACTAAAGTCTCCTGTGACACTCTAAGCACAGATGTTTTATCTGGTAGCAGCAAAGGTCATAGTTCAGTGAAATTAGAAACTTAAACTTGCAATCATTTTTGAAAAAGGAACTTGGGATATTTTTGTTCTGTTCTTTGTGGATCATTTACAAGAAAAATTTCCCTTTCTCATTTCCCCTTTTGGCTTGGAACATAGATTTAAACTGTGATAGAGATTAATTAAGCTTCATGTATATTTTAGTTTGTGTGACTACATGGTCAGAATTGATAGGAATTAAAATGGAAAGATTTGTAGTCACTATAGAACTTTAGTTTTGAAGGGACCACGGTTACATCTGATTTTTAAATATTAATCATTGGGGGGCAATAGATTTTCCATTTTATAAGTAATCTGTTCCTATCAGAATAAAGCAAAAGAACTGCAGGTAGCCAAGCTATTTGTGGATGAACCACAGATCATTATAACATCTTACAGGCTTAAATAGAATTCTGTAGTGCTTTACTTCTGTCCTTAGTATAAGCTAGTGGCTTGAAGCCTATTGGCATTTAAGGGGTAAGCACATGAGGACTGATATTAATGATCCCAAAGCCATGTGAAAAGTAGGCATGTCTCTAAGATATGCCTTGTTAATGAAATTACCACTAAACTGTTTTTGTGAAAGATGGTCCTTTGAACTATCCTTATCTTTTGATAGATAATATTCCGGTTTTCTATATCTTAGTTTGATAATGTATCCTAAGAGATAATCTTGTTAAAGGTTTTTGCTGGAGGTTAGTACAATGGATTCGATTAACTTCCACAGAAAATTTTATCAGTATGACAAATGTGATTCTTAGGGTCCCTTTTTTAACATTAAAATCTGTATGTGCAAACATAATGTGTGGCAGCTACCATGTGGAGGCTAGGGAGTGGAATGCTTCCTTTTTTTCATAGCTAGTTGCAGATCCTCAGAGTATAGTAATCCTTATCTTCTAAACAAAGAAAGGGAAAAAAAGCTAGTTTTTGAAGGAACTTGGGGGACTTGAATCCAGCAGGTGTGGAGAGTGGGCCAGAGGTGGAGGTGTGGGTTTCAGATGACCATTGGATTTTTCTCCTGAATTTGTATAGTCAGTACAATAAACCTTGTGGACCTAAGGCTGGCAGCAGTTGTAAAGGGTGATGGGCTGGCTTGGGGGGAACCCCAGAGTCCCCCCGAGGAGGGTGTACACGTTGTTGCAGGGGGCTGTCGCCCTGGGGTTTTCAAGATGCACCATTTTATCTCCTAGTGCTGGGCTTTGACAAACTTCCTCTGTGGGGCACCATCCTCATCTCGGTGGGATGTGCAGTTTTCTGTGCCCTTATCGTCTGGTTCTTTGTATGTCCCAGGATGAAGAGAAAAATTGAACGTAAGTAACAAATTGTAGCAGATCATTTTAACTAGCAATGTGTCTGTTAACTTCTTGTGTACAAAAACTCACTATTTGGGTAGATTGGCGAAGTCACACATTTAAATGAGATTTCAGAATATGGGTTTATTGTTCTAAATTAGGTTTTTAAATTTTTATTTATTAATTTTTTTTTGAGAGAGAGAGACTAGGTTTTTAAATTTTTTTTATTTTGAGAGAGAGAGCGCGTGTAAGTGTGCGAAGGGAAGCAGGGAGAGAGAATCCCAAGCAGTCTGACACTGGCTTGATGCACGGCTTGAACTCACAAACTGCAAGATCATGACTTGAGTGGAAGTTGGACGCTTAATTGGCTTAGCCACTCAGGTGCCCCTGCCCAAACTGTTTTTATTGACTTGAAATGACCTGAGACCTAGTTATAAGAGATTTTTGACATATGCTAGGGGCAAACTGGGCCTTTAATGTAATTTTTTTTTTTTTTTTTTTTTTACCGTACATCAGTTGCTGGTGACAGAAATATATAGAGATGTAGCTTACATTAATTGGGAAGTGTGAGGATATCTTAATATAAAATAAGGAGTAGATACAAAATATTTTCAAGAAACATTTATCTGAACTACTTCTGTGTGTAATTTCAGATTTGGGCCTGTAAAGCTAAGTCACATATTTATATCTGACTTTAGATTTGGTTAATTCTCAGAATTATAGCACAGATTCTAGCGGTAGACATTTTCCAGTGTTAATGTGAAGGAATCATTTAGATCATTACTATCACACGGTAGTAGAGTATAATTAAATACAATAAATTTTGGTTAGCATCAGTCTTATTTAAACCTTGTATTCATTTCCTTACAGGCTGAGAGCTTTTAAAGTAATCTTCTCAGCCCTTTCTATCTGCAAATGCTTGGTTAGTGATTTCAAGTTTGTTGTTTGGAAGTGGACGGATGCACAGACTGCAGAGGCCTTAGGAAGAGTGCTGCGTCATGCAGCTGCACTGAGACGCCTCTGAGAGGCTTTGGTCTTTGCTAGTCTGGTTGTGCTGAGCGCACAGTGGGAACGAGGCTTGCACCACTTTCTGACCTCGTTTTCCCCCCAGTCTAGGAGAAGATGATACAAGTCTTGATAATGTTTTAGGTCCTAGTCTGTAGCCTAGTTGTGATGCCTGAATGAACATGTAAACATACTGAGCATCGGTAGGATGGGCAGAAAATAAATATTCCTGTGTAGTCATGGCATTTAGAACCATAAGGTAGAACCATAAGGCACATCTCTGTTTCAGGAGGTGGGAATTCAGGTTGTCATCTTTAGTTGCCTGCATTGAGCTCTGTTGCTTTACTTGAACTCCTGGACTGAAATTTGGGGGCATTCCTTTTTTAAAAAGAACATAAACTAGATGCAGTCTAAACTTTCAGTCTGTCAGCCTCATGCTTTGTGGTATCTTTCACCTCAGAATGGGTCAGCAGGGAACTAAGAATGGTTTTTACCCTTGTAAAACAACAATCTTTGTCTTGTGAAGGACAGGAATACACAACAGAGCCCACAAAGCCTAAAAAAATATTTTACGGTCTGGCCCTTTACTGAAAAAGCGTGTGACCCCTGAAGCATTGCTATAACTTTGCAAAGGAAAGATAGGAGATATGGCAAATGAAGTAGACAGGAATATTATCCAGAATTTTCACTGAAATATATTTTTGAGATGGATTTTTTTGAGGTGGGGGAAAGGGGAGATGGGGAACAAGTTAGTTTGGTCAAAACCAAACAAAAATCCCCCGTTTTTTCTAGGAGAAATAAAGTCCAGTCCCTCTGAAAGCCCCTTAATGGAAAAAAAGAATAGCTTGAAAGAAGACCATGAAGAAACAAAGTTGTCTGTCAGTGATATTGAAACCAGGAGTCCCGTTTCTGAGGTAGGATCTGCCACTGTGCCCCTCCGGGCTGTGGTGGAGGAGAGAACAGTCTCATTCAAACTTGGAGACTTGGAGGAAGCTCCAGAGCGAGAGAGGCTTCCCAGTGTGGACCTGAAAGAGGAAACCAGCATAGACAGCGCCATGAATGGTGAGTGGTTTCTTAGTGGGGAAAATAAGAGTTTTACTTTGTTACCTGTACTGGTGAGGGGGCTCACTGTTTGGACCTGATGGTCTTTGTGTTTAATGTGACTGTTTTGGTCTTGGCCAGGAGCAGTTCAGTTGCCTAACGGGAACCTTGTTCAGTTCAATCAAGCCGTCAGTAACCAGATGAACTCCAGTGGCCACTATCAGTATCATACCGTGCATAAAGATTCTGGCTTATACAAAGAGCTGCTGCATAAATTACATCTCGCCAAGGTGGGAGACTGCATGGGAGACTCTGGCGACAAACCCTTGAGGCGCAATAATAGCTATACTTCCTACACCATGGCAATTTGTGGCATGCCTCTGGATTCATTCCGGGCCAAAGAAGGTGAACAGAAAGGTGAAGAAATGGAGAAGCTGACATGGCCTAACGCGGAGAGCAAGAAGCGAATTCGAATGGATAGTTACACCAGTTACTGCAATGCTGTGTCTGATATTCACTCGGCATCTGAGATGGACATGAGTGTCAAGGCAGAGATGGGTCTGGGTGACAGAAAAGGAAGTAGCAGCTCTCTAGAAGAATGGTATGACCAGGATAAACCGGAGGTATCTCTCCTCTTCCAGTTCCTGCAGATCCTCACAGCCTGCTTTGGGTCATTTGCCCATGGTGGAAATGATGTCAGGTCAGTTGACTTGGAATCTCAGCCTCACGCTTTCTTTTCTTTTTTTTTTCTTTTTTTTTCTTCTTTTTTTTTTTTTAAGTTTATTTAAAAAAATTTTTTTTACATTTATTTATTTTTGAGAGACAGAGACAGAGCATGAGCAGGGGAGGGGCAGAGAGAGAGGGAGACACAGAATCAGAAGCAGGTTCCAGGCTCCGAGCTGTCAGCACAGAGCCCGACGCAGGGCTCGAACTCACAAACCATGAGATCATGACCTGAGCTGAAGTCGGACGCTCAACCGACTGAGCCACCCAGGCACCCCTATTTATTTATTTTGGAAGCGAGTACAAGCAGGGGAGGGCCCGGGAGAGGGAGAATCCCATGCAGGCTTCTCCTGGCCAGTGTACAGAGCCTGACATGGGACTCGAACTCAGGAACCATAAGATCATGACCTGAGCCAAAGCAAGAGTCAGACACTTAAGGGTGCCTAGGTGGCTGAGTTGGTTAAGCATCTGACTTTGGCTCAGGTCATGATCTCATAGTTTGTGAGTTTCAGCCCCACATTGGGCTCTGTGCTCACGGCTCAGAGCCTGGAGCCTGCTTCAGATTCTGGGTCTCCCTCTCTGCCCCTCCCTGCTTGAGTTCTGTCTTTCAAAAATAAAAATGTTTAAAAATTTTTAATTAAAAAAGAGTTGAACACTTAACCTACTGAGCCACCCAAGTGCCCCCCACCACACTTTCTATTTTTATATCATGTTATCCCTTTTATAAGGCTCTGCTTGTGGTTGTGCTGCTCATACCACCCCGTGGGACACTAAATAGTCTAGAAAGGATGAGGTCAGAGGAGTTATTGACTTATTAAACAGGCAGTACAATTTTTTTCTTTAGAGAGATTACAAAGAATGGTCTTGTCTATTGAGATAGGATCCAGTTCTTTGATAGTAAATTCTCTGAGTGTAAGATGAAAAACTTAATCACTGTTGTGATAACTTAGTTGTTAGCCTTAGTCTTGTGGTTTGTAAACTGGCCATTGGAACCTACGTTTTTTTTAGGCTACCTATTGGAAGATAGGCCACCAAATGCATGGGATTCTTCTGAGAGCAGCTTTTATTTTCTTCTGCTGTGTATATTGGGGTTTCATTTATTTCTTTTGGATGAGCTTGCCAGCTTTGCTTTGAATAATCTAGTAGGTCATTTAGCAAACTGGATCTTGCGAAATTCTAGTTCTGCCTGAAAAAATCATCTTCGTCCTCTTTTTTTCTTTCAGCAATGCCATCGGTCCTCTGGTTGCTTTATATCTGGTTTATGACACAGGAGATGTTTCTTCAAAAGTGGCAACACCGATATGGCTTCTGCTCTATGGTGGAGTTGGTATTTGTATTGGTCTGTGGGTTTGGGGAAGGAGAGTTATCCAGACCATGGGGAAAGATCTGACACCGATCACACCTTCTAGGTAAGTTGGCAAAGCAGGTCTTAGAAAGATTAATGCTCATTTTCTTAAGGTTCATAGTACTGTGTAGTGTTACCACACAACTCTTCATCTAAAGTAACCCAAGCTTATATAAGTTCCTGATGTTACTCTTCATTGTGTGAACTTTTAGGTTTTACATATTGTCTGGCCCTTAAACATAATTTTGGTCAAATATTCATTTCCAGTGGTTTCTTAACAGTACAGCTTTTCTGAGAAAGGTGTGTGTGGAGTGAATAGCTATGTATACTTTGTCTTTACTTGGGAGCTGAGACTGATTATTAAATTCTTCAAAATAAAAGTGCAAACTTTAATAATGAGCTTCCAGAAAACCATAAAACCTCAAAACATTAGAGAAGAGGGAAGAGAACCTGATATATTTATTTAAATTTTTTTTTTAATGTTTATTTATTTTTGAGACACAGAGAGAGCATGAACAGGGGAGGGTCAGAGAGAGGGAGACACAGAATCCGAAGCAGGCTCCAGGCTCTGAGCTGTCAGCACAGAGCCCGATGCGGGGTTCGAAATCACGGACTGTGAGATCATGACCGGAGCCGAAGTTGGATGCTTAATCAACTGAGCCACCCAGGCGCCTAAACCTGATTTATTAACTTTTTTTAGTGTTTTATTTGAGTGTGAGAGTGTGAACGGGGGAGGAACAGAGAAAGGGGGAACAAAAGATCCAAAGTGGGCTCTGTGCTGGCACAGCACGCCTGATGTGGGTCTTGAAGTCACAAACTGTGAGATCACAACCTGAGCCGATGTCAGACACTCAACCAACTGAGCCACCCAGGTGCCCCGAGAGCCTGATTTAAAGTATATTTCAGGTGGGGCGCCTGGGTGGCGCAGTCGGTTGAGCGTCCGACTTTAGCCAGGCCACGATCTCGCGGTCCGTGAGTTCGAGCCCCGCGTCAGGCTCTGGGCTGATGGCTCAGAGCCTGGAGCCTGTTTCCGATTCTGTGTCTCCCTCTCTCTCTGCCCCTCCCCCGTTCATGCTCTGTCTCTCTCTGTCCCCCAAAAAATAAATAAACGTTGAAAAAAAAATTAAAAAATAAGTATATTTCAGGAGCTATAGCGAATTAAAGATTGTTAGTGAAGGTTTTGTCACCGAGTATCAGAGCACAGTAAGATTGTGTTAACTTTGAAATAATGTTAGCTTATTAAAATATCAATTTCTATTCTTGACAACTAATCTTTCTATGTTTACAGTGGCTTCAGTATTGAACTGGCATCTGCCCTCACTGTAGTAATTGCATCAAATATTGGTCTTCCCATCAGTACAACGCATTGTAAAGTAAGTAAACATATTGTGTCTGTTGAATGGCTCTAATAATATGGAGAGAGTTTTTAAGTGTGAAACTGTGGTTTAGAAAGTTTTATACAGTTGGAGTCTTGAAGAGTTCACAAGTTTAGGACGAGACTGTAAGAATGTAAAGGCTTATTACATTTTACAATTTTTGGGTCTAGTATGCTTATTTAAGCAAATGATGTAGGCTTTCCCCAAATGATGCAAAAGCCCTTTTTGTATTGGTTAGCAAGTCTTTGAGGCTTACTGGACATTGCAGGGCAGTTTATTTATGGAAAGAATATATTCAGAGACTCTCCGAATTGAAGTATGAAGAAACTTGTTGAATTCAGACTTTGCGTGATCACCATGCATTAACTGTGGGAAGAGGAAGAAACTGGCTTCCTTAAGGCAATTTAAGTTGGTGGATCTTAAAAAGATGGAGTCTGTCAGTTATCCTTTTTTTTCCAGGATATCTCCAGGTCACTGGCTATGAAGTCTAATATCTGTCTCCCTCTGAAATGATATTTGGAAAACCTAAAACTTAAAATAACTTCTTATTAAAGTAGTTCAATATATTTTTTTAAGTTTATTTATTTGGGGGGTGGGGACAGAATCCCAAGCAGGCTCTGTGCTGCAACTCACGAACTGCAGGATCATGACCCGAGGCTGAGATTGAGTCGGATGCTTAACCAGCTGAGCCACCCAGGCACCCCAAGTGGTTCAATATTATTAAAGTAGTTCATTAAAGTAGTTGATTAAATTCCAGTAGCTCAGAAGAGAAAAAGGAAGTGTTCTCCTATTTTACCCCAATTAGCACAGACTTGATTGGATTTTTATATTGTTTTTATCTTCTTATTAGTAATCTTCTTAATACAAACCATCTTTGATGGAATCAGTCTCATCCAGCAGTCTGGGGCTCCTTATCTACATAAATAAGGTCGTGTGTCTGTTACCAAAATACCATTGGCCTTTACTAATCAGTTTCCTTGATCCCTTTCTCTGCTAGGTGGGTTCTGTTGTATCTGTTGGCTGGCTCCGATCCAAAAAGGCTGTTGATTGGCGACTCTTCCGCAACATTTTTATGGCCTGGTTTGTTACAGTCCCCATTTCTGGCGTTATCAGTGCTGCTATTATGGCAGTCTTCAAATATGTCATCCTCTGAGCGTGAAGCTGTTTGAGATTAAAATTCCTGTCAATGTTTGGGGCCACCTTACACATTCCTGCTCCTTTGAAGAATGATCACAGTGTTACAGAAGACCGACAAGAGTCTTTTTAAAGTTTGGGAGCTGTGGGAGGGAAGTGTTACTTGTGCTATAATTGCTTTTGTGCTAAATATGACTTGTCTCAAAATTAGCTATGTAAAATAGCCAGGTTTCCACTGGTTCCTATTAAGGTCCCTTTTCCTTCTGGGCTGTGAATTCCTGTACATAATTCTCTACTTTTTGTATCAGGCTTCAATTCCATTATGTTTTAATGTTGTCTCTGAAGATAACTTGTGATTTTTTTTTTTTTTTTTTTTTTTAAACCATTCAGAGCCATTTGACACAGTGTGCTCTGCTTTGTTGGTTTCACCAGCTTCTGCCCTAACATGCACAGGGACTTAACAACAGAAACATAACTGAAGCTTCCCTTGTAGTCTCTTAGAGAAATAGAGCCGTTTGTACTCTGCCCTCCTGTCCGGTAGTGGCAGGTTCCATTGGCATATGTGGGAACTTCTTATAGGGACGAGGTTCTTTGGACACGGTGAAGATTTAAGTTAGTAGTAACTTCTTTGCAAGCAATTCATTGACTATTATTGCTAAAAAGAAGTAGGAAGAAAAAGCCTTCTGGCAGTTGTGGTTATTTAAGATTTCTGGCAGTGTGGGATGGATGAATGAAGTGGAATATGAACTTTGGGCAAGTAAAATGGGACAGCCTTCCATGTTCATCTGTCTACCTCTTAACTGAATAAAAAAGCCTACAGTTTTTAGAAAATTTTGTTCTCATGGTTTTTGTTCATATTTGAAGCATCTGGGCTCCAAATCAGTTAGCCCTATGCCATTCTTAGCAGAGTGTGGATATCTTAAATGAGAACTACCGACCAACTTAAACTTCCCCACTCCTCCCTGTTAAGTTTCTTGGGATCCCAGAATATACATGACATAACTCCATAGGCACTGTTTAACTATTTGACATTTTTCCTTTTTTTTCCTCCTTTTTTTTTTTAAAGGTTATTTATTTGTTTGGGGGGGGGGGGCGTTTGCAAGCGCATGTGGGGGGAGGGGCAGAAAGAATCCTAAGCAGGCTCTGGGCTGTCAGCACACAGCCTGACACGAGGCTCAGACTCCTAAACTGAGATCATGACCTGAGCCAAAATCAAGAGTGGGTCACTTAACCTACTGAGCCACCCAGGTGCCCCATTTTTCCTTTCAATAGCACAACCTAGACACTTTGATGTTAACATGTATAAATCTACTCATTGTTTTCCTGTTTGGATGGACTATTTCACCAAATATTTATTCCTAGCTTTTCTATTATGAAGGATGCTAAAACAGATGGGGGGTGTGGTGTGTAGCTCAGCTTATTTAAAAATTCTCTCTGTTCTTGAGTCTTGACCCTTTCTTTTACCCTTGGTCAGAACAGTTAGTGAAAAGTGCATTGCTTTGCAAACTAGGTAGATAGTTACTGTCCTGAGAGTTAAGTTTTAGGAGGATGCTTTTGAGAAGCTACACTGTACCAGATGAAGTTATGCCTGCTTGACCTATGCCTGAAAGAGATTAGATCACTGGTTGGATACATGCCATAGAATGGCTCAGTCAGTGTTCACCATTTAAGGTCGGGAACTGTGCTCAGCTTTTTATATACATTTAATCCTCAAGATTCTTCAAACAGGTCTTAATATTCTTTCACAGATGATAGAATCTGTTCGGGGAACCGTATCTTTCCCAATATTACATGTTAGTAGAGAGTGAACATCAGTTTAGCCTTTGGGACTGGCTGAAAGTAGTCTTGAAACTTTCTGTTTGAGGAAGGAGGGAGGAGGCTATGTATGGTAAAGGGGAACCTAGCATTAATCTCTGAACTGAAGGTTTTGGAGGAGACCCTCTTGTGTTTTGGTACTGGCTTCCTCTCCTAGTGCTATATGACCTTACACAAGCCCAGATCCTATCTTCCCTGTGATAAAATGGAGAATAGTAACCTTCCTCAGCATTTCCCCTTGGCTCAGGAGAGAACAGCGGAAAAAATACTTGAATCAAAAATGTGCTTCTCTAGGAAGAGCAGCCAGGTCTGGGGAAGAGGAACCCCAAAAGCTAGGAAGAAACCAGAGGGAGTTTGTATTTCCATGTATAGTGATGTCTGATATGGGCCAGGGATATGTGGTTGACAGAACCTTGGCCTGTGTTTTCTTGAGAATAGATGTTGGCTTTTTTTTTTTTTTTTTTTTTTAAGAGAGACCTAGTGGGGAAGGAGCAGAGGGGAAGAGAGATTCTCAAGCAGGCTGCATGCCCGTGACCTGAGCTGAAATGAAGAGTCAGAATGCCTAACTGACTGAGCTGTCCAGTCACCTGATGTTCCCTTTTTTTTTTTTTTAAAGTTAGTTTATTTTCAAAGGGAGCAGGAGGAGCAAAGAGAAAGGGAGAGAATCCCAAGCAGGCTCCTCCACAGCACAGAGCGTGGGGCTCGAATTCATGAACTGCAAGATCATGACCTGAGCCAAAACCAAGAGTTGGATGCTTAACCTGACTGAGCCACCCAGGTGCCCCCAATGTTGCCTTTTTTTTTTTTTTTTTTTTAATGTTTATTTTTGAGAGGGGGACAGAGGATCCCAAGTGGGCTTTGCGCAGAGAGCCCGATGTGGGCCTGGAGCTCAACCATGAGATCACGACCTGAGCTGAAGTCGGACGCTTAACTGACTGAACCACCCAGGTGCTCCATTGCCTTTTTTGAAAAAAAGAAAAGTTTTTAGGGGCGCCTGGCTGGCTCAGTAGAGCATGCAACTTTTTAAAAAAAATTTTTTTAACATTTTATTTATTTTTGAGACAGAGAGAGACAGAGCATGAACAGGGGAGGGTCAGCGAGAGGGAGACACAGAATCTGAAACAGGCTCCAGGCTCTGAGCTGTCAGCACAGAGCCCAACGCGGGGCTTGAACTCACGGACCTCGAGATCACGACCTGAGCCGAAGTCGGCCGCTTAACCGACTGAGCCACCCAGGCGCCCCGAGCATACAACTCTTGATCTCGGTGTTGTAAGTTTGAGCCCCACACTGCATGTAGAGATTACTTAAAAAAATAAAATCTTAAAAGATTTTTAATTTTTTTCCAACTTTAATTGTTTTTCAATTTTATTTATTTTTGAGAGTAAGAGACCAGAGTGAGTGGGAAAGGGACAGAGGGAGAGGGAGACACAGAATCCAAAGCAGGCTCCAGGCTCTGAGCTGTCAGCATGGAGCCTGATGGGGGCTCGAACCCACAAGCTGTGAGATCATGACCTGAGCTGAAGTCGGACTCTTAACTGACTGAGCGACCCAGGTGCCCCGAAATCTTAAAAGTTTTTAAAATCAAGGCTGTATGTGTGCGTATTGAGTCCCGTGATTCAGCAAGGCTAGTAACAGAAATGGGATTCCAACCACCATCTCTCCCTTTCCTCATGCTACTCCACTCTGTTCTTTTGTTGGAGTATTTGTGTGTAGCTGAATAATATACATTTGTGTAACCACTTGGCCCTTCCAGCTTTCAGTTTTTGACTTCCCATAGTGGAAAATGATTTGTAGTTCTACTTGTCTTCAACTTTTACCATACACAGACCTTAACCTCCCACCTTAACTGTATAATTGGGTCTTAATTTTGGTAAGAATAATATTCAGAGTATTTAAAAGTCGAGTCTTATAGTACAAGTTTTTGTTTTTCTGTGGAGTGGTCTTTTCTAGGTTCTTGTCACTAATCCATTTAGTACTACTTGTCTGATTTCCTCCTAGGACTTACTGGAAGCACTGGGAATGTTACTAATTTATTAGGGAAGCCTCTCTCAAAGCTTATCTGCTCCAATCTAGACAAGTTTCATATCTGCATCCTAAAATTTCCCTCTTCGTTCTGGGAGCTTTACTGCCGTTGTTAGGTTTACTATTTTCTGTAGTCCTGTGTTCGTTTTTCATGCTTTATGCGCTTGTTCTTATGGAGAACACCCTGTAGCAACTTCCTGGAAAGAGTGTTGGGGAGGATTTTGGGGGGACTTTGCGTGGCTGGAATGTGTTTTTTCTTTTATTATATCTTCACATTTAGTTGATAATTTGCATATAAAACTAGGATTGAAATAATTTCCATTAAGAATATTGAAGGCATTGCTTTCAGTGCTGCTGTGGAAAAAGTCTGAAGCCTTTCTGATGTGTGTGTGACCCATCTTTCTGGAAGTTTGTTAGGATATTTAGTTCTTAGTGTTAGAAACCTGACAGTGAAGAGTTGGTTTGCTTTTCAGTGAACTGAGTACTTCACTCTGAAGTACAGAAAATTACAGTTTTAAGTTCTAGGAATTTCCTGAATTACCTTGATATCCTTCTTGCAGTTTTTGTTTTGAGCTTTTTAAGCTATGCAACTAGTCCTAATTTCTGAGTGTTTTGCTCAGTACATTTTTGTTTCTCTGACCTAGTCCTTTTTTGGGGGGAGATGACCTCAGCTTTCTTGTCTGATCCTATTAAAATTTCTGCTTTTTAATTTCCAAAATCTTAAAAGCATCCTACTAGTGGATGCAGTCAGTATCTCTGAGGATATTAATGATAATTAAAGTATTTTTCTACCTATTTTTCACTCTGGCTTTTCACTCTAGTCTCTTAATGCCGAGTGGCTTTTCTCTGCAACCTGGTGATTTCTGGTCATCTCCTATTTGTAAGAGTGAAATACTAAGATGCTGGTGGGAAGCTCTGGGTGTGTAGGTGGCCCTTGTGAGACTGTGTGGCCTTTGTCTTGGGCAGTGGTTCTTCCACCCCCCCGGAATATATGGCAATATTTAGAGACTTTCTTTGTTGTCAAAGTAGGGGGTTGCTCCTGGGCAGGGATATTGCTATAAACATTCTGCAGTCACAGGGGTGTCCCCTGACAGCAAAGAATTACCTGGCCTAAAATGTCAAAAGTCTGAGGTTGATAAGCCCTGGTCTAGGCTGGTCTAGTTAGACAGTTTCCTTGGGAGAATCCCAGAGGAGAATCAGAAAGGTAAAGGCCTGACTGCTCAAAGTTCTGACTCTTTCTTGGGGTAAGAGTTCACTATGTATTTTAATCCTGTGTCCAGTACAGGCAGTCCTTGCTTTGTGTGGCTTAATTATGTACGAATTGGTTACCACAGTTTAGGTAAATAACACCAGTCCCCCTACAACATGGTTCAAGTTTCAGTTGCCATGGTATATTCACTGTGAGTGATTGCATAAAGTTACAAACTTGAACGCTTGTTCTTCAGTCCACAAATCACATTTACAAAAGAAAGATGTGCAGCTCCATGAATGGCTTACCGGATCACTTCTTTCAAAGTCTGTTGGTGATTGGTTGTTGTTCATCTGTTAGTTTACTCACTGAGGACAAGATTCCCCCCAGTGGCAGAGACCCTAAGCTTTCAGCACTCCTGTTTGGTTATGCTCCAGATTCTCTTGGGGGTTTGAATGAAAATGTGAAAATTTTTTCTTTCTTTTTTTTTAACCATCACACACAATGTTCATTAATCAGCCAGTGGACAGGTTTATTTCAACTTTTTTTTTTTTTTTTTAAGTTTATTTTGAGAGAGAAAGAGTACCTGTGTGAGCAGGGCAGGGGCAGAGAAGCCCAAGGAGGCTCCACAATCAGCACAGAGCTGGACATGGGGCTCAATCTCATGACTCTGAGATCATGACCTGAGTTGAAACTAAGAGTTGGACCCAAGCTCAAAGGACTGAGCTACTCAGGCACCCCAGATGGGGGAGGTTGTCGGGAGGATTTCAGCAAATGGAATACATGAATGGGGGAGGGGCAGAGGAAGAGAGAGAGAGAGAATCTTAAGGCTCTGGGCCCAGTGCAGAGCCTGACACGGGTAGGGACTCCATCCCAAGATCAACCATGAGATCATGACCTGAGCTGAAATCAAGAGTCAGATGCTCAACAACTGAGCCACCCAGGTGCCCCTTTACTGGAGTGTTTTAAAACAAATCCCAAACATAGCATCTTACCTGTGAAATACTCGGGGACATGCCTAAAAGATAGTGTTTTGTTGTTTTTAAATGTTATCATCGTATTGTGCCCTAACAGCTTCTTAGACTCCTAGTCTTTCTGTTTTTAACCTCTCTTCCATGGTCTCTTCTGGAGGTACCATTTCCTCAAATTTCCTAGCTTTTTAGTGGCCGTCTTAGCTTCAGCCTTTTCAGGTCTGCCCTTTGCTGCCTTTGCTGCCTAGCTGCCGAGTTCTGTGGTTTTGTATCCACGGCTGTTGTGTGTCCCAACAGTAGTCCCTTACTACCACTTTGGTGGTGTTTCAGAGGGAATGAAGGTTAATATTTCAGTCTGTGTTTACTTAGGAATTCTTGACTCATTGATACTTTAATTCTTTTTTTTTTTTTTAAGTTTATTTATTTTAGAGGGAGAGAGCATGGGAGGGGCAGAGAGAGAGAGAGAGAGAGAGAGTGAGAGGGGGGAATGAGAATGAATCCCAAGCAGGCTCCGCTGTCAGCCTGGAGTCTTATGTGGAGTTCGAATTCATGAACCATGAGATCATGACCTGAGCCGGAATCAAGAGTCGGACGCTCAACCAACTGAGCCACCCAGGTGCCCCAATACTTTTTTTAAAGTGGAAAATTTATTGGAATGTTTAAGTTGAAAAGAATTCTGAACAATTAAGCATAGAAGGTAGAGAATGAAGTTCACTTGCTTTCCCCTTTCTCAGTCCCATTACCCAAAGGTAACTGTCAGTAGCTTGCATATCAGTAAATTGTAGTTAACTGTCAAAGGCTTGCATATTTTAGGCATTTCGCCTATGCATATATGCACAGGTGTGTGTGAGCGCACAAGAAAAATCTTTTTTTTTTTTTTTTTTTTTTGAGACATGAAGCTGTTTATTCCTTGGTAAATCCCCCTTGGTGTCTAGAAGTTAAATGGTGTCATTCACAGAATAAACAGGGCAACGTTGAGTCACCTGATTAACCTGTTGTGCAGAGAACTAGATAAATGTTACACAATCATTTACTTGTGTTTACTGGCAAGTTGCTGTGTCCTTTGCAAGCTGGGCTAAGCTTTAGGCTAAGCTAGTGCTTTCAACAGTGCATTTCCTGACTGGTAGGAAATAAAAGGATTTGTTCTCACCCACTCCTTCACCTTCAGGCAACATAAAACCTTTAGAGACACAAGGTGACAAAGTTAAGATTGTTGCTCATTAAAAGCTGGGTTGTGTTTGTTCCCTGTGAAATGTGGTGTCAGGATGCCTGGTCTGTTAAAACCCTGTCTCCCACTGTGTGCAGTGCATAAGATTTTCATACACCTTAATTGCCCATTGTTTTCCCTTGCCTAACGCCAAAATTCTGATCAGTGCCCCAGTTTTGGTAAGGTTGTTGAGCTGTACCCATGGCATGAAACTGGTTTCTCTGTAATACTGTTCTCTTTCTCTCTCTTTTTTGTTTTTAAGTTTATTTATTTATTTTGAGAGAGAGAGCACGAGCAGGGGAGAGGCAGAGAGGGAGAGCTGTTCTCTGTCTGCCTTTCTCTTCACCTCTACTTGGGAGATGTAAATTCTGTCCATTGTTTCACCTGAGACACAGATATTTGAAAAGCCGAGAGGGTCAGCTAGCTGGAGGTTGCTGAGGTGTTTACACCAAACTATTCCTTTTGTAACAGATGGAGACTTTTGAAAGCTTATGAATAGATTTTTAAAAATAACTACTAAAATAAAACACTGGAGCTGCTCATTGGCAGTAGTCCTTGCCTTTCTAATGATTGGGCTGTAGTGTAAACCCCTTTTGTTACATTCAGAGATGATGCTGGATTTCTCTCATCTGAACATACTGTGCGGTGCAGAATGCTATTTATTAGAAGGACAAGATGATTATTTTCTGGGGATTGCTGATAGAGCAAGGTTTCCCCTCCCAGAGTATTATTGCTAAAGACCTAGATAGCAGGTTTCTACTTCCCATTCATTCTATTTCTAGAAGCAAGCAAATGTTCTCTAATTGCAGGCTTGGGCTGAATGCCTCAATAGTGTTTCCCACTGTGCTAATTGGAAAAATATAATTCTCAACTAATTGTGTCCTGCTTTGCAAAATAATAGTTGGCAGCCGAGTTGCCAGTTTGGTTCCTAAAGCGAAGTGGTACTTTTATGTTAGCTGTAAGGATAATGGACCTTTGGAAATTCCAGGAAGAGCTTATGCTGTGTACAAGTACCATTAGAGATCAAACTTCGGCCCATAAGAGCTCAGTGCCTAATGGTATCTTTATCTAGGAACCTTTATTAAATTTAATTTCAATTAAAATTTTTTTGCGGGGGCAGGTTCTGGAAGTGTTAGTCAATATTTTCCATTAGTTGAGTGGTCCTATGATGGGCCTTGTGTGTGCCTTATTGATTTGGAAGGGAGATAATTTTCTTTTAGCTAAGGTCTCGGCCTCTGGCAGGCTCTCCGTCGACATCAAATATGGTTGGCCTTGCCAGCTTTTTGGAAATACTGTCAGCTTGTGTGTATAGAGTTGATGTGATACTTCTGTTTAGAATCTTTGGATTTTCGCAGAGTTCACTCTCTAGTATAGAGTCACTCTCTAGTATAGAGAAGGGCTTTAAATTCAAAGTTTCCATTGGAATCAGAGATCTTAAAGACAGTTGATTGCCTCATGTGTACAGTATAGAATAGTGGTTAGGAACATAAGATTTGAGCCAGATTTATCTGGGTTCTAATCCCGGCTCTAGCACTTGCTAGTTGTGTGTATCCTGGAGGCTGTTTCTAAGCCTCAGTTCCCTTGTCTAAAGATGGTGATAATAGTGGTACTTATGTCACAGGATTTTCATGAGATTTATATGAAATAATGCAATGTGAAGTGTGCAATGCCTGGCACTTCATAAGCACTTTGTAAATAGGGTTTATTAACTGATCTCATCCTCCAAATAAACATATGTAATTTTCTTGACACGGTAATTTTCAACTTGACATTAATTCTGTAGATACCTTTCCTTGACTGGTGTGACAATATTCCTTGACTATCCCTTTATTTCTTAAGTCTGAAATAAAGGATTTAATTCTGGTGGAGTGTCTTTGAAGAAAAGTATATAGGACTCTGTATAAAAGGGAATAGGTTAAACTGAATGAAAGGAAATCCTAGGAACAGAGAAGAAAGTGTATTTTTTTCCCAGGTGAAAGAGGCCCAAGGACTGTTACAGTGGCATCATGGTCAGCAGGGTAGAAAGACTCTTTCTGTCTTGCCCCATCTTCAGCATGTGATTACTACCTCAGGACTTGAAGACCCAAACGTATCAGTTTTCTCATTATTGGTAATATTTTGATCACTCAGTCCCCATAAGCAGGAAATAGCAAGTAGTTTAGATGCCTTAGGGAAGATATGTGCACATCCTGGAGGGTGGGCTATAAGCCCCCCTCTTGGTTCTAGTTTCTGCATTTGAATCCAGTCAGAAGAAAGAAGTCATGGGTGCTTTAACAGAGAATTTAATAAAAGAGTTAACTAGGTGTAGAGTGTTAACCTGCAACTGAAATGGCAAAAAACAACTATGGCATCGTAGAAGCAGCAGCTACAGAGGCTGGGGAAATAAAGATAAGATGGTGGAATTATTAAAACTTTTAGAAGCTTGGAGAAGAGACCTTGTGAAGCTGAAACTCCGACCTCTGAGGAAGGGTTTCTATTGGCTGGTGCCAGGTCTGCACCAGTGAGGAGGGCATGCTTAGTGACTAAGGTATGTGAAAAGGCGGATTCTGTGAGGGCTGAAAAGCTGCAGACAGTATTCAGCTGCTGTACAGAAGGGAACTGCTGCTGTTGTAGTCAAGAAATGTGAGGGTGACCTTCACAGGAATAGGAAGCCAGCAAGAAGTAGGTTCCTTCACCTGTGGTCTCCTCAGCCCCCGCTAGTGACAGACTGCAACAGGGAAGCAGCTGCAAACATGCCTTCTGGCCAGTCCCAGCCCTGGTGTCCCCACAAAGCTTATAGGCTCTGAGGTGTGAGAGCTTAACCAACATAGGGGTGTCTGTCAGATATCTCCATTTGACTTGATTTTATTAAAAATATTTTTTTCTAGATTTGATTTTCAAGTAATTTCTACACCCAGCGTGGGGCTCCAACTTCCAACCCCAAGATCAGGAGTCGCATGCTTCACCAACTGAGCCAGCCAGGCACCCCAGATTTCTCCATTTTAAAAGAATCTTTGGAATTAATACCTGATCGCTGGAGTGAAAGTGAGATTGTGTGACTGTCTTGTGCCCTAGCAGTCTTTCACCCAGTTGCCTTAGTATTCCCTGGTGAATCTTGGCATCAGTTATCACTAAGATGGTTGTAAAATGGTGATTTTTCTATTTTTCTCATTCCTTGTGTGTTTATTAGTTGGTGTTCTTTGGTAAAGGAGAGCTTTCTCTTCTCCCTCATCACTTTCCCTGGGAAATGTGGTTTTCATTTGGGTGGCCACATACCCTGCTAAGAGCTGGAGTTGTAATACTAAGTAAGAGCTGGGATAGAACAGACACCGGTGTAGGCAGCTAGCACTCTGTCACAGTTCCTGGCCTAAGCAGCCTTAATACTGCAGTTGAATCTATAATGGACTTGAGTTGTAAAAGCTTCAGAAAAAATAAGAAGGAATTAGTGTTTTACATATGGAAGGATGAGGGAAACAGCCTGAATTCACCCATAGTCTCTGGTGTTTTCAGGGTCATTCCTCATTCTCCTGAGAGGACTAAATGGGTCAGTGGTTCATAGCCACAGCTGTACCTTGGACTCGTCTGGAGAGATGAGGCCTGGGTTCCAGCCAGGGGCATTTTGGGATTTCATAGGTATAGGTGTGACCTGGGCATCAGAATCTCTATTTGTTCCAAAGTGCTTCTAGAGTTGAGGGCTCTGAAACAGGCAGCCTAAATTGGTCACATGGGATAAATTTGTATTCTCTGTTCCATTCCATTGGACAAGAATAAAGGAACTGAACTAGGTATTGGCATGCCTTGCTTTCAAATCAGCACTTTCAAAAATCTGCCCACTGTTCGCATTTGACCACGTGGTATATTTGTAATTTGACTTTTCCCCTTAAAAAACATAAAAACAAAAAAAGGGGGGGGGGGGGAGGCCGCCTGGGTGGCTCAGTCGGTTAAGAGTTCGACTTCTCAGGTCATGCGGTCCATGAGTTTGAGCCCCGCGTCGGGCTCTGTGCTGACAGCGCAGAGCCTGGAGCCTGTTTCGGATTCTGGGTCTCCCTCTTTCTCTGACCCTCCCCTGCTCATGCTCTGTCTCAAAAATAAATAAACGTTAAAAAAAAATTTTTTTTTAAAGTAGTCAAAATCCAACCTGACATGGCTAGTCCAGATCCAGGCAACCAGATTTAGAGTGATTCTTAGGACTTTAGTCACAAATTCATTTGAGCATCTATAAAAGCGGAAACACCTTTTTTGTATCTTCTGCACGGAGCGAAGGAGAGACTCCCAAAGGTGAGTACATATAAGGGGTGGAATGTCTGAGGAAAAATGACAGAAGTTGCTACTGTGTATGGAGCCTTTGCCACATCCCCAGCAACGTGCTACATATTCAATATAAAGTAGGTCTTTAAAACTTTTAAGGTTTGATGTGAAATATTTAAGACATGGAAAAGGTTCTGTAAAGAATGAAATAATGAATACTTTTTACCCACAGTGTAGCTTAAGGTTCAGGTCCTTAGGCGCCTGGGTGGCTCAGTCAGTTAAGCATCTGACTCTTGATTTTGGCTCAAGTCATGATCTCATGGTTTGTGAGGTCAAGCCCCACATTGGGCTCTGTGCAGACACTTCAGAGCCTGCTTGGGATTATCTGCGTCCCTCTCTTTGCCTCTCTCTCTCTCTCTCAAAAATAAAATAAAATAAAGGTTCTAGGGTCTGGATTGTTTTCTCTTTGTTCCACTTAGAGCTACTAACTACTTGTGTTAATTATTACATAATAATAGATACCCAGAGCTACAGCTAAGATAGAAACTGAAGGGAAGACATTTCTTACCCTACGTGGATATTGACAAATATGTATATTTAATGAATTTCAAAATTTTAAATCCACTCAATACTGCTGATTGGAGTTCACTTTTCTCATGTTCTACGAATAGTACATTTATAAAATCAACTACCCATGACTTCTAATCTACTATTTTCATTTTTCCATTTCTGTTCTAGTCCTTGCTATAACAGAATATTTATTTTTTACAATGTTTAGTTTTGAGGGACAGAATGCGAGCAGGGGAGGGGCAGAGAGAGAGTGGGAGACACAGAATCCGAAGCAGACTCCAGGCTCCAAGCTGTCAGCACAGAGCCTGATGCGGAGCTTGAACTCACGAACCACAAGATCATGACCTGAGCTGAAGTCGGACACTTAACCAACTGAGCCATCCAGGCACCCCCAGAACATTTGATTTTTTTTTTTTAAATTTTTAATGCTTATTTATTTTTGAGACAGCACAAGCAGGGGAGGGGCAGAGAGAGGAAGGCACAGAATCCGAAGCAGGCTCCAGGCTCCAGGCTCCGAGCTGTCAGCACAGAGCCTGATGTGGGGCTCGAACCCACGAACTGCAAATCATGACCTGAGCCGAAGTCAGACGCTTAACTGAACAGCCACCCAGGCACCCCTGGAATATTTAATTTCTAATTAAATATGTAATTATGAAATAGATGCAATTTAGATTTTCTGTGTCATAATCTTTAGAAGATTTTTTTCAAGGGGAAATCAATATTAGGGTAGTACAAAATGAGTCCTACCTCACATTGATTTAGCACTCATTTTGCTTTCACTCATTACAATAATTCAGGAAGCTACATATTACAGATGAGAAGACTAAGACATTCTAAGGGTTAGGAAACAATCCAAGGTCACAGTACACTAGGGAATGTGACATTATGGTGATGGAGAAAGTTAAAAGGGACATTTAATCTGGGGCCCGCAAAGAATAGATTCAACATGTGAGGCGGGAGCCTTCCCAAATCTGAGCTCAATGGACCACTAGATGCCAGTTGGACTGCTCCTACAGTGGAGGAGTGCTAAGAAAATGAGTGAGGGAGTGTGGAAACGTTGGCTGTGTGCTTTGGCGATAGCTCCTTCAGAAAATTGCAGCCAGCAGAAGATCTGGATACCATAAAGGCAATGCCACTGAGACTTCTGCATGTGCTTGGAGAAAAGAGTCCTTACTAAAACCTGTGACCTGTGCTTTCGGGGTCCTCAAGCCCATACAAATAAGTGAAAGAAAACTGAAGAACAGTGAGGTTGTTGTTGGCTTAGTAGGTGGTAGATGGAGATGCCTCTATTCCCCACTTCTGGGGTTTTATTGCTAGAGACTTGTACCCTATTTTTTTTTCTCTCTCTCTCTAATGTCCGTTCATTTTTGAGAGCAAGAAAGAGCTTGAGCAGGGGAGGGCAGAGAGGGAGACACACAATCCAAAGCAGGCTCCAGGCTCTGAGCTGTCAGCACAGAGCCCCATGTGGGGCCTGAAGCGTGAGATCATGACCTGAGCCAAAGTCACACCCAACTGACTGAGCCACCTAGGTGCCCCTGGAGTCTTGTACCCTTAATGAGGTCTTCCATATCAACCATATGAACCAAGGTGGAGTGTTGGACTAAAACAGTCCGATTTGTAAGAATAGTTACAATCATCTAGACAATGCTGCCATTTCCTGCACGCGGTGTGGTGCCTGCAGCTCTGGCCTTCCTGTTACAAACCCACGGTCTGTGGCAGCTTGGTCTCCCCTGACCGCAGGAGGAAACTGTGATGGTGCCATGACAAGGCTGAGTTTGCCCACACCCTGCGTGAAAGAGGGGACTCCCCACTCCCACCTTGCAGAACTTTCTGTCAAACGGCAGAGTTCACTGGCCTACTTGATATAAAATTTCTGGTACAAGCAGATGAGAAATCTGCTTTGGAACGAGAGAGAGAGAGAGGCTGTTTCTGGAATTGCCTTTGTGAGGCTGCTGGGCTAATACTAGGGGCTTGCTTCCTGCTTGGTTCTCCCGAGCAGCCCTCCTGGCACCACAGAATAGCCAAGTACCTCAGGATGGACAGTGGCCATTAACAGGCAAGCCTGCATCACCAGGGCCCTTTATGCATTCCGTAACTTGTGTCCCAAGACACAAAACACTGCACACAGCCCCTGTCACTTAGAGCTTGTATGTGCCCTTTATTGAGGGACTGGCTGGAATAGGCAGTGAGAGAGAACCTGGCTTTGCCTGCTGTTGGGGTTCTAGTTGCTGATTAGGTCACATGTATTTCCTGGGCCTTTCTTTAGCCTTACACTGGGGTGGACAAGGGCTTTTGAATCATGAGCTTGGGAAATAATTATAAGAATGTTATAAAGACAAGTGATGTTATGGGTCCATCTAAGATTTAGGAGGCAAATTTCCTCCAATGACACAAAGATTTATCACCAGATTTCAAGATCTAGGCTCCAGGCTGCTTCCCTTCCAGTTCCTTCAGGAAGAGGTGCAGTGGATACTTTAGGGACATCTCCGTAGCCATTCCCTCCTCCCTTTCCCCCTTCCCAGCAGCCCCAGATCTCTGGCGGGGGACATAAGTGGTTCCAGCTCTAGGCCAATGAAGACAAGCCAATTCTGTCTTCTTCTAGGATGGTCATGTGAACAAGTGTGGTCTAATCAGAGTGGATCTCAGGACTTTTTGGGGGGATTTCTGCTGTGTGATTATCACCACAATGCAAAGGGAAGCACGCAGCAGCCCCAGGTATCCAACCAAGATGCTGCTAGCAACAAGAAAGTGCAGAACCAAGAATAGAAATAGATCCTTGTAACATTGCTGAACAACTGAAGGAAGGCCTCCCTGTGGACTTTTCCATTACGTGGGTCTATACATTTCTTGTATTGTTTAAGCCAGTTTGAGTCAGATTTTGTTTCTTGCAAACTGAAACCATCCTAACTGGTACCTGTGAAATGCCAGTCACTACTTTGAGCTGTTGTCCCTGATGTAGAGGAGGGACAACTTTGGAATCATGGCCTAAGTGCTTCTGAGAATTCTAGAACGCCTGGGCTGCAGGACTATGGGAGAAGGCAGCCCTGACTTGTTCATTCCAATAGTCCTAGCAGAGGTGGACCCCTTCTTCCCAGAGGTGAGGAGGGCCCAAGTGACCTGTCATCAAGCAGGTTATGCCCATGTGGGTATGATTTGCCCACTGGGCTTAAAGGACTAATTCCCTATAGGGCTATATTCAATTACTCAAGATCAAGGGAAGTCAAGATACCCTGTAAATAATTACAAGTGTCCCTCCATCCTTCCTCTGTCCTTACTTAATACCAGCAGCTCAAAACACTGCCCCCTCTCCAATTTGTGTTTTCCATCATTCCTTCCCTTTGGGTCTCACCAGATGATCCTGGGGATGTGGCTTCCGGTGCTATCAGAGGCCTTTTCTCCTATCAGCCTCAGGCAGTTGTGTGCCTGCCTGCCCCACCCAGTCTGGGACTCCTTGACCGGAAGGTAAGGCTTCCTTTGCGCCAGATTCTGCTTAGGTCCCTTTTGTTCCTTTCCCACCTAGTTGATCAGTTAAGATTAAGTATCCTCTGTGAAAGACAAACTTTTGACAAATGCATTTCTTTTTTTTTTTTTTAAGTTTAAATTTTAATTCCAGTTAACATACAGTGTTCTGTTAGTTTCAGGTATACAATATAGTGATTGAACAATTCTATATGTTACTCAGTGCTCATCATGATAAGTGCACTTGATATCCCCATCATCTATTTTACCCTTCCCCCCATCCACCTCCCCTCTGGTAACCATCAGTTTGTTCTCTATACTTAAGAGTCTGTTTATTGATGTCTCTCTTTCTCTCTTTTTCCCCTTTGCTTGTTTTGTTTCTTAAATTCCACAAAAGAGTGAGATCATATGGTATTTGTCTTTCTCTGACTGACTTATTTCGCTTAGCATTATACTTTCTATCCACCCAAGTCATTGCAAATAGCAATATTTCTTTCTTTTTTATGGCTGAATAATATTTTCCAATATATTCCATTATATGTATGTATACACCACATCTATACATACATGTACATATATACACATTATATTCCATTATATATGTGTGTATATATATGTGTATGTGTGTGTGTGTGTGTGTGTGTATACGCACACATACGTATATATCTTACATCTTTTTTTATCCATTCATCAGTTGATACTTGGGCTGTCTCCATAATTTGGCTATTATAAATAATGCTGCTATAAACATAGGGGTACATGTATCCCTTTGAATTAGTGTTTCTATACTCTTTGAGTAAATATTCTGTAGTGTGATTGCTGGGGCATAGGGTATTTCTATTCTTAACTTTCTGAGGAACCTTTGTACTGTTTTCCACAGTGGCTGCACCAGTCTGTATTCCTACCAACAGTGTAAGGGGGTTCTTCTTTCTCCACATCCTTGCCAACACCTGTTGTTTCTTGTGTTAATATTAGCTATTCTGACAGGTGTGAAGTGATATCTCATCGTAGTTTTGATTTGCATTTCTCTGATGGTAAGTGATGATGAACATCTTTTCATGTGTCTCTTGGCCATCTGTATGTCTTCTTTGGAGAAGTGTCTGTTCATATCTTTTGCCCATTTTTTAATTGGATTATTTGGAAAACACCATTTCTTAAGTGTTTCTCTAAATTTGATTATTTTAGATTCTACATATAAATGATGTCATGCAATATTTGCCTTTCTATGCTTGGCTTATTTCACTTAGTTCTCCAAGTTCATCCATGTTATTGCAAATGGCAGAATTTCCTTTTTTTTTTTTTTTTTTAAGTTTATTTATTTATTTTGAGTGAATGAGAGAATCCCAGGCAGGCACCCTGCATTGTCAGTGTGGAGTCCGATATGAGGTCTGATCCCACAAACTGAGATTGTAACCTGACCCAAAATCGAGAATTGGTCCCTGGGACGCCTGGGTGGCTCAGTCAGTTAAGTGTCTGACTTTGGCTCAGGTCATGATCTCACAGTTTGTGAGTTCCAGCTCTGCATTGGGCTCGCTGTTGTCAGTGCAGAGCCTGCTTCAGATCCTTTGTTCCCCCCTTTCTCTGCCTCTCCCTAGCTTGTGCTCTCTTGCTCTGAAAAATAAAAGTATTTAAAAAAAAAAGTCGTTCAACCTACTGAGCTACCCAGGCACCCATGGATTTCCTTTTTTAACGCTAAGTAATACAGTATTCCATTATATATTTTATATATTATGTGAATATATTATAATAATGGAATAATATATATATCATAAGATATATATCACAGTTCTTTATCTAGTCATCTATCAGCTGACACTGGTTGTTTCCATATCTTGGCTGTTGTGAATAGTACTGCATGAACTCAGCAGTACAGATATCTTTTTGAGATGCTGATTTTATTTCCTTTGGATATATACATGGAAGTGGGATTGCTGGGGGCACCTGGGTGGCTCTGTCAGTTGAGTGACCAACTCTTGATTTCAGCTCAGGTCATGATCCCAGGGTCATGGGATAAAGCCCCATGATGGGCTCTGCATGGAGCATGAATCCTGCTTGAGATTCTCTCTCTCTCCTCTTACCCCTTACCTCTCCCTCACTTGCTTTCTCTTTCTCTCTCTCTCTCTCTTTCTCTCTGTCTGAAAAGAAAAGAAAAGAAAAAAGAAAAAAAAGACGTGGAATTGCTGGATCATAGGGTAGTTCTATTTTTAATTTTTTGAGGAATCTCCATACACTTTCCCATAATGGCTGTACCTATTTACATTTACCATAGCAGTGCCCAAGAGTTCACTTTTCTCTACACCCTCGTCAACACTTATCTCTTGTCTTTTTTTTTTTTTAGTAAAGACTTTTTTTTTTAATGTTTGTTTATTTTTGGGAGAGAGAAAGAAGACAGAGCATGAGCTGGAGAGGGACAGAGAGAGAGGGAGACGCAGAATCTGTAGCAGGCTCTAAGCTCTGAGCTGTCAGCACAGAGCCCAGTGTGAGGCTCAAACTCATGAACTGTGAGATCATGACCTGAGCCATGGTCAGACACTTACTGACTGAGACATCCAGGTGCCCCTCTTGTCTTTTGATGATAGCCAATCTAAGAGGAATGAGGTGATATCTCCTTGTGGTTTTGATTCACATTTCCCTTGATGGTTAGTAATGTTGAGTTCCTTTTCATATATCTGTTGGCCATTTGTATGCCTATTCAATTTCTTTGACCATTTTAAAACTGGACTATTATTATTATTACTATTGAGCGTATGACTTCTTATGTATTTTGGATATTAACCCCTTATCAGATATATGGTTTGTAGAGCTATTCTCTGGTTCTGGAGGTTTGTGTACTCCAACTTGTTTATTTTTAATTTTGTTGCCTGTGCTTTTAGAGTCATCAGAAGAATCATTGCCAAAACCAGTGTTGAAGAGCTTGCTCCCTATATTTTCTTCTAGAAGTTTTACAGTCTTAGGTCTTATATTTAAGTCTTTAACCCACTTTAGGTTGAGTTTTATATGTACTATAATACAAGGGCCTAATTTCATTCCTTTGCATGTGACTATCCAGTTTTCCTAATATCATTTGTTGAAGAGACTATCCTTTCCATATTGTGTATTTTTGGCACCTCTGTTAAAAATAAATTGACCAAAAATTAATTGGCCATTAATTGATCATATATTGGGTTTATATCTGGGCTTTGCATCCTGTCCCATTGGCCTATGAGTTTATTTTTATGCCAATCTCATACTGTTTTGATTACTATAGCTTTGTAATATAGTGTGAAATCAGGAAGTGTGATGCCTCTAGCTTTGTTCTTCTTTCTCAAGATTGCTTTGCCTATTTGGGATGTTTTCTGGTCCTGTACAGATTTTAGGATTGTTTTTTATATTTTTGTAAAACTTCTATTGGAATGTTGATAGGGATTGAATTGAACCTGTAGATTATTTTGAGTAGTATGGACGTTTTAACAACATTAATTCTTCTGATCTATAAACACAGGCTATTTTTCCATTTATTTGTGTCTTCTTTAATTTCTTTCATCAGTGTTTTATAGTTTTTGGTGTACAGATCTTTCACTTTCTTGGTGAAATTTATTACTAAGTATTTTATTCTTTTTGATGCTATTGTAAATGGGATTGTTTTCTTAATTGCTTTTTCAGATAGTTCCTTGTTAGTGTATAGAAACACAACTGAGTTTTGTATGCTGATTTTGTGTCCCACTTTACTGAAGTCATTTTTTTGTTCTAAATATTTTGTTGGGATTTTTAGGATTTTTTTAAAACATTAATGTTTATATATTTTTGAGAGAGAGAGAGAGAGCTCGCATGGGAGGGACAGAGAGAGGGAGACAGGATTTGAAGTGGGCTCCACGCTGACAGCAGAGATCCCGATGCAGGGCTTAAAAACTCACAAACTGTGAGATCATGTTCTGAGCCGAAATCGAGAGTCAGACGCTTAATCGACTGAGCCACCCAGGTGCCTCTTGTATTTTTTATATACAATATCATGTGGTCTACCAACAGATAATTTTACTTCTTCTTTTCTGATTTGGATGCTTTTTGTTTCCTTTCCTTGCTCAATTGCTGGCTAGCACTTTCAGGACCATGTCGAATACAAGTGAGCTTTCTTGTTTTGTTCCTGAGGAACAGTTTTCAGCTTTTCACCATTGAGTATGATGTTAGCTGTGGCTTGTCATATAAGGCCTTTATTGTGTTGCGGTGCATTCCTTCTATACCCAATTTGAGAGTTTTTATCATGACAGTACATTCAATTTTGTCAAGTGCTTTTTCTGCATCTACTGAGATGATTGTTTTTATCCTTCATTTTGTTAATGTGGTGTATCATGTTTATTGATTTGCATATATTGAACCATTTTTGCATCCCAGGGATAAATCCCACTTGATCATGGTGTACAATCTGCCCTCCCCCCCAACTTTATTGGGATATAGTTGACATATATGTATGATCTTTTAAGTAGGCTCTGTGGAATTTGGTTTGCTAGTATTTTTTTTCTTGTGATGAGAACTTTTAAGATTTACTCTCTTAGCAACTTTCATATATGCACTACAGTATTATTAACTGTAGTTGCCATGCAAAACATTACATCCCCATGACTTATTTATTTTATACCTGGAAATTTATACTTTTTTAAAGGCAAAGTCTTTTTTTTTTATGCTTATTTATTTATTGAGAGAGAGAGAGAGAGAGAGAGAGAGAGAACAGGCAGGGGAAGGGCAGAGAGAGAGGGAGAGAGAGAATCCCAAGCAGGTTCTGTGCTTTCAGTGCAGAGGCTGACACAGGGCTCATTCCCATGAACTGTGAGATCCTGAATTGAACTGAAATCAGGAGTTGGATGCTCAACTGACTGAGCTACCCAGGCACCCCTGGAAGTTTGTACTTTTTGACTGTCTTCACCCACTTTGCCCACTCCCAGGCCCCACCTCTGGCAACCACTAATTTGTTCTGTGTATCTATGAGCTTGGCTTTTTTTTTTTTTTTTTTTTAGATTCCACATATAAATGAATGAGATCATATGATATTTTGTCTTTTCTCTGTCTGACTTATTTCATTTAGCATAATACCCTCAAGTTTCATCCATGTTGTCACAAATGGTAAAATTTCATTCTTTTTTATGGCTGAATAATACTGGATACTGGTCTGTAACTTTTTTTTTCCAGTAGTGTCCTAGTCTGGCTTTTGTATTTTTCTTAACATATAAAGAGCTATTAGAAATAATGAAAAAAAAGATAATAGACTACAGTAGAAAAATGAACAGTGAAAATGTATGACTAGGAAGGTTATTAAGAAAAGAAATATAAGTGGTCAATAAACCCCTGAACAATGTTTAATTTTAGCAATAAGCAGAGAAATACAAATGTAAGGGTAGGTACTTTGTTTACCCATGAAACTGGAAAAAATGAAAAGATGATAAAACTCCATCCATGTTAGGAAAGTTGGAGAAATGGGTACTCTCATGTGTTGTTGAAGGAATGTAAAGTTACATCATTTTGGGGGGCAGTTGTCAATATTATAAGAAAAACTATCACCAAAGTATTCAAGAAAGAAAAGAAAAACCTACAAAACCTCTCATTGTAGCACTACTGTAATAGATATAAACTGAAGAAAAATGTCAATGCCCAATAATCAAGAGACAGTTAAACATCCACTCAGTGGAATACCATGGAGTCATCAATGATAATGTAGCAATTGCAGAAAGGATAGTTCACTGGGATGAATATTTACTATTTATTCAGAAGGGGAAAAAATCACAGAATTTTTAGTAAAAGAAAAAAATCATGTATTTATTTGAAAATAGAAAAAAGACCAAGTAAAGACAGCAAGCAGTTGATGGGATTATCTCTGGTTGGGGGGAACTGGATTATGGGTTATTTTTTGTGTGTGTATTTTCAGATATTTCTAAAAGGTGCTACTTTGCGATAAGAAATGAATGTTATCTTAAAAAAATTTTAAGTTTATTTATTTTGAGAGAGACAGAGACAGCATGAGTGGGGGAGGGGTATAAAGAGGGAGAGAGAGAGAGAGAGAGAGAATCCCAAGCAGGTGTCCATATTATCAGCAGAGAGCCTGATGCGGGATTCAAACCCACAAAACCGTGAGATCATTATCTGAGCCAAAACTGAGAGTCAGACTTGCTTAACCGACTGAGCCACCCAGGTGGCCTGTTATCTTAAAAATATTAAGCAAAATGGTTGTAGAGTACTAGCCAGGTGCTCTGCCAGGGGTTTGCAGTCTTGGCTTCTGGTTTTTGGACCAGCTCCCATTCTTCCTTCTCTGTGGCCTTGGTCTTCTCATCTATAAAATGTGGATTGGATGAGGTAGGCTCTCAGATGCCTACAGTATCTGCTGCTGCTGTCAAAGGCTGATGAATCCTGTGAAGATTTTGTGCCAGAACATTCCCTCATTCTTATCCATTAAGAGTTAGCAGTGTGGGGGGCGCCTGGCTGGCTCAGTCAGTAGAACATGCGACCCTTGATCTCGGGGTTGTGAGTTCAAGCCCCAGGTTGGGTGTAGAGATTACTTAAAAATAAAATCTTAAGAGGGGCGCCTGGGTGGCTCAGGCGGTTAAGCGGCCGACTTCGGCTCAGGTCATGATCTTGCGGTCCTTGAGTTCAAGCCCCGCGTCGGGCTCTGTGCTGACAGCTCAAAGCCTGGAGCTTGTTTCAGATTCTGTGTCTCCCTCTCTCTGACCCTCCCCCGTTCATGCTCTGTCTCTCTCTGTCTCAAAAATAAATAAACGTTAAAAAAAAAAAATCTTAAGAAATAAAAAGAGCAGTGTGGGCCTTAAAAGTTTATGACAGATAATTTATAAAATATTTACAAATGTTTTTTCCATCACTCGGGTTTTGGCCAAATACAAGGTAGAGAGGTGTCAGGGCCCATTTTAGAGCTTAGCAAGCTGAAGTCCAGTGAGAGGGACATCATTTAGGTTTGATGCTTTCCTGTCCAGGGCCGCTTTAACTGGACTCTGCTAACCCCTGGGCCTTTGTGTGTACAGGGAACCCAGAGCTCCTTTATTATTAAGTCACTGCTGAGGAAAACTGGACAGAGTGTGAAGGGGAGAAGGAATCTGTGAATGACGGAACAAAAGTTTTATCAATGGAAAAGCTAAGTTAAAAAAGATATTCAGAAGATGCTGCTGCAACCAAAAAGTCCCAAAACTCCTGGGGAAAGGATTATCTTGTCCTGCTGGTGGATCATCAGGGGATATCATTTAATTTGCTTCAGGTTTCAGATTCTTTGTTCTCCTCGTTGTGGGAGGGAAGGTGGATTTGGACTACCTGACACATTCAGCTGAAAAATGCCCATGTTTTGTCTGACAGGGATTTTCTGAGCCTGCCTGGGTGTGCCTACAGGCTGTGAGGTGTAGGAGAAGGAAACAGAAGAAATAAGGTTGTGATAACTGACCATCTGAATAGCTCTTTACTGCACCTTCTTGGATTTCTAAATTAGCCCTGATAGAAGTATAATGGGAACTGCACATAATTGCGACAGGTCTAGTAGCCGCATTTTGCAGAGTAAAAAGAAACAGGTGAAACGAGTTTTAATGACATAGTGGATTTAAGCAAATATCAAAAATATTATTTTACCATGTAATCAATATGAAATTATTGAGAGATTTATATTTGTTTTTTGGTGCTGAGTCTTTGATATCTGGTGTATATTTTATACTTAGACCACTCCTCAGATCACACCAGCCACACCGCAAGTTCTCCATAGCCCCACCTGGCTGGTGGCTGCCATCCGGGCAGTGCAGTTCCAAGCTCTACGAGGTAGGCAGGACTTATCCCCCCCACCCCCAACCCCCCATCCCCTTAAAGCAGGAAAAATAGAGGCGCAGAGGACCCACAGGTGTGCCTGGCAGAATGAGGACAGACCCAGCCTTCCCTCTCCTCCTTAGCTGTTCCTCCCATGATACCTGCTGTCCTCTACAGCCCGAGGCACAGTCCCGGCCTCTTTGGAGCTCACAGGCAAGCAGGGGAGACAAAACCAATTCAGTTCTAGTGCAGTGACAAGCTGGATAGTGCAGCAGGGTTCAGAGTAGGGAGGGGACCCTGGAGGCTAGAGGAGACAGGTCAAGTTATCTCTCAGCAGCAGGACAGCCTGGGCTGTGGGTCTCGGGTGAGTAGGTCTCCCTGACAAGCCGCTCAGATAACAGATTCCTGGAGACCTTCTTGAGGACCCACCTGCCAATCTTCCTAAACCTTGGTGTTCATCTGTGCACAGCATTTTGTGTTTCTGTGAGGCTTGGCCCCTCTAGAGAGACTTAAAATGCCCCGTAGAAAGAAGAAAAGGCATCCATAAAAATAATGATAGTATTAATATTATAGGATGATAATGTGTGTGCATTTATGATATGATAACATGTATATCTTATCATATGATGACAGTATGTATCTACCAGAGTACTATTTCCCCAGCATTCTTGGGAGGCAGGTTGGATACACATTTTTCCCTGTATTGAAGGACTTCCCCTACTGTTCCCAGGCCAATGGGATCTTTAGGGGCCTGTCCCCATGCCAGGGTCCTGCTCTCTGGCTGGGGTCTACAGGCTGGTTTTCCCTGGATGTGGCCAACCCAGAGATTATTTGGTATGATCTATGAATTTTGGTGATTTTTTTAAACTATTTTTAAAATTTAGAGAGTGAGCATAGGGTGGGAGGGGCAAAGAGAGAGGGAGAGAGAGAATCCCAAGCAGGCTCCACACTGTCAGCACAGAGTCCAAGGTGGGGCTCCAACACACGAACTGTGAGATCACGACCTGAGCTGAAATCAAGAGTCCAACGATTAACCGACTGAGCCACCCAGACGCCCCTCTAATGAACACTGTATTACAATAAAAGCAACTACCTACCAAACATGAACTCACAGCTCAAGCATGTAAGCCAGGAGATAGAGCAAGGTGCAGGTTACCCAGGCAGAGATAGTGCTGCTGAGCAGAGCAGGAGACCAAGAACGGAAACACCATGTGTGAAACCAGCCCTCCGCTCACCATAGAGACCTTCCACGATGTCTCCACAAGTGCCACAAAGATATCATAGCCAATTCTATGACAGAGACACCCCTCTCTCTGTCCAAAGAGTTTTGTCTGTGAATTAGATCTTCAAAGTGCTTTTCTGAATTGGTATAAAATTTTACAGCATGACCTTGAGCCTGGAAAATAATATGTTCCCTGTCTTGAAAGTTGCTGTGAAGATCAAGTGTGATGATTTAAGTGAAAGCGCTGTGAATCTTAAGGCTACAAATACACGTAGGTTGTCAATGTGCTTAATGAGCATTATTAATTTTCTTTTCACTTAGCTGCAACTGCCGTTAATCTTTGGAGCTTCTGAGAATATTCTCATCAAAAAGCCCTTGCAATCTTAAATTCCCTGGATAAAAATATGAATCTGCCCTTGGCCCAAAGCCTATCTTCTTGTTCTAACATATATATATATATATATATATATATATATATATATATATATATATATATGGATATATATATATGGATATAGATATAGATATATATGGATATAGATATAGATATATATGGATATATATAGATATATATATGGATATATCTATATCTATATATATATATGGATATCTATATATATATACCCATATATATATCTATATATATAGATATCCATGTGGAGCAGCCAGGAGCTGGCTGGAGCTGGAACTCACAGTAACCTCTCCTTCTTGACTGCTCCTCTTTTACCATCAGGGTAAGAAAGGTGTTCCTCACATCCTTTTTAAAAAATTTTTATTTTTATTTTTTTTAATGTTTATTTTTGAGAGACAGGAAGAGAGAGCACGAGTGAGCACAAGTGGGGGAGGGGCAGGAAGAGGGGGACGAAGGATCCCAAGCAGGCTCTGCGCCCATAGCAGTGAGCCTGATGCGGGGCTCGAACCCACTAACTGTGAGATCGTGACCTGCAGTGAAGTCAGACGCTCAACCAACTGAGCCACCCAGGTGCCCCTAAACATTTTTTTAAATTGAAGAATAGTTGAAATATTATATTAGTTTCAGGTGTGCAGCATGGTGATTTGACAATTATACACATTATACTATGCTCACCGCGATTAGCGTCGCTACCATCTGTTGCCATGCAAAGTTGTTATAATCTTACTGACCATATTCCCTATGTAGTCTCTCCATCTCCATGATTTATTTATTTTATAACTGGAAGTTCGTACCTATCTTTTCTGTACTGCTCCACCTCTCTAGATGCGCTGCCCAAATGAGTGCCCGCACACCGTTTTGAAGTCAGGTGTTAAGGACAGTTCCTGCCGGGCCGCCCTGCCTCTCGCCCTACAACCTGCAGATCAAGGATGATGGGTAGGGCCTGGGTGCAGGACTCTGGACCTCGAGCGAAGAATGAGTGAGTGAGTGAGTTAAGGGCAAGGGTCTGTGGCCTCCTTGGCTTCTCTCCCCACCTCGAGAGTGGGGTCAGGCCACTGACTGTACCGGGCGGAGGTGCTCACTGGGTGGGTTGCCCCGGGAGATGGAATGGAACGTGCAGCTGTCTTGGGTCTGCTTTTCATGATGTTGCTCACCAATTTCCCAGTAGGGATGAACAGCAAATATCGAAAATAAAATGGAAGCTCTGGCCAGCCCACACACCTGATGCTTTCCTGATGATGCTTTTCCCGAATTCAGGGCCAGGCAGTGGGCCCTGCTAAGGGCAATAATCAAGAACTGTCTCCCCTCCTTTCCTGAAGGGTGGGTAGGGAGAGGAGAGTTATTTTGCCTGCTCATGTTTGCCTGGTATCCTTTGGTGCCTGGGCCAGGGATGTAGAGAGGTGGATAGAGGCTCTGTTTGCTCTTCTCTCTGATGCTTGAAAACTTTGCATCCATCTGGTCATGCCCTGAATCCAAATGGGCAACCACGGGAGTCATACGCTTCTATCATTCATTCATAAATACCACCAAGCACAAACACAAGAGGAAATATACCCCAGCATATCAGTTTCTCATTCAAAATCCCCTCCTCTGTTTTAAAAACTCACTTTTATGGAAGTATACTTTGCATACTATAAAAGGCCCCCGTTTTAAGTATGCAGTATGATGAGTTTTGACAAATGTATATGTCAGTGTAAATATCAGCTGAATTGTGGGAGAGCAAATTCCCATCACACCACCTCCCTCTTCCACCTTTTTTTTAAAAAAATAAAAAAAATTTTTTTTAATTTATTTTTGAGACAGAGAGAGACAGAGCATGAGCAGGGGAGGGGCAGATAGAGGGGGAGACACAGAATTTGAAGTGGGCTCCGGGCTCTGAGCTGTCAGCACAGAGCCTGACGCGGGGCTCGAACTCACAAACTGTGAGATCATGACCTGAGCTGAAGTCAGATGCTTAACCGACTGAGCCACCCAGGCACCCCCCTCTTCCACCTTTGAGGTCAGTCTCTTTCATTCCTGCTTTCTGTGACAGTTTTGCCTTTTCTAGAATTTCACATACATTACATCAGGCAGTGTGTGTTGTTTTGTGTCTGTCATTCAATATGTTTGTGAAGTTCCTCTGTGTTGCCATGAGAATCAGTAGTATTTTTCTTTTTGTTGCTGAATAATATTCCATGTGTGGGTATGCCACACTTTTTAGAATCACTCTCTTATTTTTAACTGGGCCAGAGATGGCCTTTTCCATTCCCCCTTCTGGGCCTGTGGAGGCCTTCTCTGTAGGTTCTAGATCCTCATTTCCCTCCTCTTCCTGCTAGCCCGGGCCCTTTTTCCCTTTTCCCTGCCCCCTCCTTTGCCTTAGGTCTGTTATAGAGCAAGCCATGCTTCTGTTGGTTGTTTAAGGTGATGTTAAAAATAATCATTTATTGCATAAGTAATATAAAGTAACAACCAGAGACACCAAATAAAAAACTTAAAAAACTGTGCAGTCCTGACAACCCACTAAATTAAGATTTTCGCCTGATTTTAGCAGGCTACCAATTCTCCCCATTTGCATCTTCCAAAGGCCACACTTTTTGCCAGAATGCATATTTTACTTTATCTTTTTTCTCATGTAGGCACTCTGATGTATTTGTGGATGCATCACATTTCTTTTTTAAGTGCTTATTTTAGACTGTAAAAACATTTAAAAGTAATACACGAATATGGCAAAACCAGATTCAAACAGTACAGAAGAAATGTCAAATGAGAAGAAGTCTTCCTCCCCACATTGTCCTCATTCCTCAGGGCAGCCGCTGGGAAGGGTGGGGAGACTCTTGCCCCGCATTTGCAATGTCCAGTATGCATGTTGTCTGTAACCCAAATAACACCAGGCCTCCACCGTCTTGCCTCACCACAGAGGTATGTCTGTAAGAAACACAAACATGGCCTTGCATGTGAAAATAGTGTAGGGCTTTACTGAAGGTCTCTTGCGAGTGCTGAGGAGAGAGATACACAGCACACACACATCTCAGTCAGGATTCTTGGTTGTAAGCAAGGGAAATTGCTGTTTTCTGTCAGACAATCTTAGGTGCTCACATTGCCTCTGGAGAGCTCACAGCTGGGAGCCTCTGCAGGCCGGACGAACCCCCAGAATCACACTTTGGCTCAGATCATTATCTCATAGTTCGTGAGTTCAAGCCCCGCATCGGGCTCTGTGCTGACAGCTCGGAGCCTGGAGCTGCTTCAGATTCTGTGTCTTCCTCTCTCTCTGCCCCTCCCCACTCATGCTCTGTCTCTTTCTCTCTCTGTCTCATAAAAAAAGTCTTCTTTCATCTGTACCCCAAAGTCTCTATCTTTCTTTAAAAAAAAAATTTTTTTTTTAATGTTTATCTATTATTGAGAGACAGAGAGACATAGAGCGTGAGCAGGGAAGGGGTAGAGAGAGGTAGAATTCGAAGCAGGCTCCAGGCTCCAAGCTGTCAGCACAGAGCCCGACGCGGGGCTCGAACTCACAAACTGTGAGATCATGACCTGAGCCGAAATCGGTCACCCAACCAACTGAGCCACCCAGGCGCCCTAATATTTATTTATTGTCTTTGAAAGAAGAGAGAGAGAGAGTTCGTGGGTACACATGTGAGCAGGGGAGGGGCAGAGAGAGAATTCCAAGCAGTCTCCACACTGTCAGTGCAGCACCTGATGTGGGGCTCAAACCCACGAACTGTGAGATCATGACCTGAGCAGAAATCAAGAGTCGGATGCTTAACTGACTGAGCCACCCAGGCACCCCTCTCTATCTTTCTTCCAGACTCTGTCTCCTTAACTCCATCTTGCTCCTCCCTCTTCTCCCACTGCCTGTGGAGCTCCCTTCTTCTGAGGGGGCGATGGGAAACTCTGAACGCTTATACTTCAATAATTTTATCCTGGCCACATTTACATGTGAGAGGGACCAAAATATGTGTGCATTTTTTATACAAACGATGTCATTCACTGTGCAATGTTTGATGCATGACTTTTGCAGCATAGATTAGAGATCATTTCGTTATAATACAAACAGAGAGCTGCCTTACGTGTTTTGATGGCTGACTGGTGAATGAACCATGATTTAAGATATCATCTCTTTATTTTTTTTAAGTTATTTATTTTGAGAGAGACAGAGAGAGTGCGAGCAGGGGAGGGGCATTGAGAGAGGGAGAATCTCAAGCAGGCTCTGTGCTGTCAGTGCAGAGCCCTACACAGGGCTTGAACCCATGAAACCATGAGATCATGACCTAAGCTGAAATCAAGAGTCAGATGCAAAACTGACTGAATCACCCAGTGCTCCTCATCTTCCTTTTTTTTAAAAAAGTTTATTTATTTATTTTGAGAGAGAGAGAGAGAGAGAGAGAGAGAGAGAGAGCGCGCACGAGCAGGGAAAAGACAAGAGAGAAGAGAGAGTGATGGAGAGAGAGGATCCCAAGCAGGCTCTGCGTTGTCAGCACAGAGACTGATGCGGGGCTCAGTCTCATGAACCCGTGAGATCGTGACCTGAGCCAAAATCAAGAGTCAGATACTCAACCGACTGAGCCACCCAGGCACCCGTAAGATATCATCTCTTGATGAACATTGAGTTGTTGTCAGTCTTTAAGAATTTGGTGCTGCGCCCCACGCTCATGTATTACTGCCCTGTGAGGAGGAACATTGCTTGGTCCAGCTGGGGAGGAATGCTAGCCCTTGGCTAGCCCTTCTCACTCCTGGATATGAAGTTATGGTGGGCTGGGTGGGCCCCCGGGGGACTGCTGCCAGCGGGGTCTCCATATGCGTGTGGGTGGGTGTAGACACTTGAGTGAGGCTTGGCAGGAAGTCTACAGTGAGAATGTCACTACCCAAACAGTAACCATATCCAGAGTGCTACATTTCTTGTTCCACTATGACCAGGGGTGTTGGCTGAAAGAAAGTCCCAGAAGTGCTACATTACAAGAAGTGGCCGGGACTCGTTTGGCAATTCGGCACAGTATCTTTTGGACACTTAGCCACCGAGAAACTCAAATCCTCATTTTGAGGAGAGATCTGTAGACTGGTCCCTCAGAAGATTTTTCAGTTCCCTGTCCTCTCAGTGTTCACTCTTTTTTTTCTGGATGCAGCAGCCCCATTTCCTTCCACGTGTCCGAGGTCACGTGTGTTCTAGGGGAAGCAGCCCTCACTAGCCAGGTGTGAGGGCAAGTGACTCCATCCGGACTTTGGCTTCTGCATGGACTGAGGCGAGAGCCAAAGAAACGTGGCTGGTGCTGACTCATGCCAGAGTCATGCTGCCACCTGGCAGATGCTGGGTCACTGCTTGCTCTCCCGGTCCCCTCAGCTGCCCTTTGTCCCACCTTTCTGACTTTGGTTTCTGCTGTTTCATTCTGTGATCCCAACTTCTCATCAATGCCTTTTTCTGCTTGCCCTTGTTGGTTTCATTGCCAGAAACCAGCAAGCTTGAACTTGACGTCTGGTTTCTGTACTGAGGCTGTGACAGTAATCACAGGAACCCCTGAGCCCAGCTCTTCAGGGTCTGTGATTGCCCAGCGTCCCCTGCTTTGGTCCAGCAGGGTCTGCGCTCTGTGTCTGCAGTCTGCCCAGGCCTGTCACCAATGCGGCTTTTCCTCCCCACCGTGGGCCCTGCTTGACCCTCCCATACCTCCCTCACTCCTGCACCCAACTTGGGATCTGTGGCCAGAGCCAGCCTTGGCCTTTCTGGTGCATCTTCTCCTGCCTGAACCCAACTTTGCTCTCCCTCCAGAGCTCCAGTGCCCCACCCAGAATGGATGCTGGAACCATCTAACCCCAAGAGATTGAGCTTCATTTCTCCCCAGTGCTGTGGCTTTCCTCTCTGGTCACCCTGAGGACAGGTAGGATGATTCTGGTGAGGCTGTGGGGAGGCAGTGGACAGGCACAGCTAAGAAGCGGGAAAGTGGAGGGAGGGTGAGTCACTGGGAGAGAGAGCAGGAGCCCTAAAGAAGGAAATGAATCATAAACGTGGGTCTGAAGGCTCAGCTGTTGACTTCCGAACTTCTGTGATTTGAGGTCCTAGAAAGTACTCCCTACTTAGCACTAACTGTTTTATCAGCCTGGGTTAATAAAGGATCTTTGGATTCCTTGTGAAATGAAAATAGTGAAATCATGAACCCATTACAATCTGGACAGGGGCACCTGGGTGGCCCAGTCAGTTAAGCATCTGACTCTTGATTTCAGCTCGTCATGATCTCATGGTTTGGGGGATTGAGCCCCATGTTGGGGTTGGGATTCTCTCTCCCTCTTTCTGCCCCTCCCCTGCTTGCACTCATTCTCTCTCTCAAAATAAATAAACGTTAAAAAAATCTGGACATTTGAACTTGTTTATCACTAAGTCCTAGCAAAGAGCAAGCACAAGAGAATGAGAAAAAGAAAGAAAGAAAGAAAGAAAGAAAGAAAGAAAGAAAGAAAAAAAGAAAGAATGAATGAAAGAAAGAAAGAAAGAAAGAAAGAAAGAAAGAAAGAAAGAAAGAAAGAAAGAAAAAGAAATATCAGAAAGTCTGGATTTGAGACCCAGCTCCCCACTTATGACTGAGCAACCTACACAAGGTATTTGAACTTTCTGGACACGAATCTTCTCATCCGTAACAGGGGTGTGCTAATTACCTATGATCTCTATCTTACAGGATGCTTGTGGGGGGAAGGGGCAGGGAATCAAATGCTATAGGAGCTTTGAGTAGTAAAGCAGTGGATGGAGGTTAGTCATTGCTGCTACTTTCCTCCTGAGAAGAGACACAGCTCTCTGCTACCAGGCAGGTGGGGGTAGACTCTCACCCCCTATTGTCCTGGTCTTTGGGCTTATAGCTGGGTTGGTAGGGGGAGCAGAAAGGTGGAGGAAGGCTTTTTCTGGGTGGGCTTGTTCAGACAGGGTTGAGAAAGAGTTGGGGTTTGGATTCAGACCAGGAGTCTGTGACTCCTGTGATCCCAGGATCAAAGCCACGGAAGCTGGGCAGGGGTGGGTGGGGGGTCTGTTTGATGCTCTCCAGATTCTCTGGTTTTCTCTGTTTCTAAGTTTAAGTTATTCTGAAGCTTAAAACCTGTGAATGGACCCTGAGATCCAGAAGGGGAATGCAGGGGCACCTGGGTGGCTCAGTCGGTTAAGTGTCTGACTCGATTTCACCTCAGGTCATGATCTCACAGTTCATGTGTTCAAGCCCCAAGTTGGGCTCTGTGCTGGTAATATGGATCCTGCTTGGGATTCTCTCTCTCTCTCTCTGTCTCTCTCTCTCTGTCTCTGTCTCTCTCTCTCTCTGTCCTCTCTCCTTTCTCTCTGTCCCTCCCCCGCTCAGGCCCTCTCTCTCTCTCTGTCAAAGTAAATAAACATTAAAAAAGGGGAGGGGGACAGGGGCACCTGGGTGGCTCAGTCGGTTAAGCGTCTGGCTTCGGCTCGGGTCATGGTCTCGCAGTTCGTGAGTTTGAGCCCCACGTCGGGCTCTGTGCTGACAGCTCAGAGCCTGGAGCCTGCTTCAGATTCTGTGTCTCCCTCTTTCTCTGCCCCTCCCCTGCTCTCTCATAAATAAATAAACGTTAAAAAAAAAAAGGTGGGGGGGATGTCCACAATGTTGACATTAGAAGCACCTAGAAAGGCCCCTTCTGTTCCCATTTTATCTGCACCCCAGACAAACCCTTGCCTGCCTGCTATCTGAGAGGAAGCCTCTATCTCTTTTGGGACAAGGTGGTGGCAGAGTGCCCATGCAAGATCTGGGAGGGGTCAGGGAGAGCCTGGGCCTGAAACAGGAAATAGTTGATGGTTTCAAGGAATAGGAGGCCGGTGTGGCTAGAGGAACGTGAGCCAGAGCAGAAGGGGTGACAAGGTGGGAGAGGCCAGCAGGTCCCCTAGATGGAGGACTTGAAGCCTGCTTGTGGGGTGAGGCTTTGATGCACGCCGGCAGCCACAAGCTTTTCCCTGGGTTCTGAGGTCTCTCCAGCTGTGCCTGGAGAATGGGTGGAAGCAGGTAAAAGAAACACCGGTTCTGCCTGGTGACCTAGAAACGAAGCTGGGAGGGGAGGCAGCCCCTCACTCACCTCCCCGTCCCCAAAGAGCCCCTCCTCAAAGCCCCCACTTGTGTCTCCATGGAAATTAGGTGTTGGGCCTGAACACAGGTGCTTTAGGTTTTTACTCCCACGTATTTGTGGTTATGGTTTAAACAGAGACCCAGTAAATTCGCAAAGCACTCGCCTCCCCGGAATATCCAGCCTGGCGGTAAAGTAGGCAGCAGGTGAACAGGTGAAATGAGGTAGGCTCCGGAGAGATCTGCTCATCCTCTGGGACACTCACGTGACCGAAAAGGGCTGAGAAGATGTCCTATTTAATAAGAAATCCGGTTGTTGGCTTTGGAAATCCTCTGGGCTGCTGGTGGGCCCCAAGCAGAGCCCCACTCTGAGCTGCTGTGGCAGATCCCAGTGCCGTGCCGGGAGCCAGCTGGGCCTTGGGTCCCCCGCAGTTGTCAAGCCAGGGGGTGTCTTGGGTTCTGGAATGCCCACGGGGCCTGGGCGCCTGGGGTGTTGACTGTGGTTGGCGTGGGGACTGTGGCCACCAGGCTGTTCGATCAGGAGTCCATGCTTCCCAGGCTCTCTGCAACTTTCTTTCCTCCGTCTCCAGGAAGGCCTCCACTGATGGCATAGTTTTTTAACAGTTAATGCATTAAAAAAAAAAAATTGATCTTGTGCTCAATTAGGCAGCACATACACTTAAAAAAAAAAAAAAATGATCCCTGGGGTGCCTGGGTGGCTCAGTTGGTTAAGTGTCCAACTTTGGCTCAGGTCATGATCTACCAGTTCGTGAGTTTGATTAGGCAGCACATATACTTAAAAAAAAAAAAAAATGATCCCTGGGGTGCCTGGGTGACTCAGTAGGTTAAGTGTCCGACTTTGGCTCAGGTCATGATCTACCAGTTTGTGAGTTCGAGCCACGCACTGAGCTGGCTGCTGTCAGTGAAGAGCTCACTTCAGATCCTCTGTTGCCTCTCTCTGCCTCTCCTCTGCTCTCTCTCTCTCTCTCTCTCTCTCTCTCAAAAATAAATAAACATTTAAAAAATTGATCCCTGTCCTCCAGGAATCTGTAATCTAACAATAGTTTTAAGAAGAGAAAAATACTAGACTTCCTTATTAAAACAAAAGAGTGAGATTTAAAAAATTCAATACCTTTTTAGTTATAAAGGTAACACACGCAAGGCAGAGAAATGGGAACCCTGTGTATCGCCGGTGGGAATGTAAAATGGCTCAGCTGCTGTGGAAGATAGTATGGCGGTTCCTCAAAAAATTACATGTACAATTACCATATGATCCAGCAATTCCACTAAGAAGTATGCAGTTAAAAGAATTGAAAGCAGAACTCACTTGGACAGATAGGCGTATACTCATGACGAGAGCAGCATTACTCACAGTAGCCAAAAGGTGGAAACATCCAAATGTCCAAGAACAGATGAATAGATAAAATGTGATATAGTCACACAAGGGGAGACTATTCAGCAGTAGAAAGGAATGAAATTCTTTTTTTTTTTAATAATTATTTTTAGTTTGTTTATTTACTTATGTATTTATGTTAATGTTTATTTATTTTTGAGTGAGAAACAGAATGCAAGCAGGGGAGGGGCAGAGAGAGAGGAGGACACAGAATCTGAGGCAGGCCCCAATGCGGGGCTCGAGCTCACGGACTGTGAGATCATGACCTGAGCTGAAGTCGCATGCTTAACCAACGGAGCCACCCAGGGGCCCCTAATTTATTTATTTCCAGAGAGTGTGAGCTGAAGCAGGGGAGGAGTAGAGAGACTGGGAGAGAAAGGATCCCAAGCAGGCTCTGCACTGTCAGTGAGGAGCCCGACCTGGGGCCTGAACTCACAAACCATGAGATCATGACCTGAGCCAAAATCAAGAGTACAGTGCTCAACTGACTGAGCCAGTCAGGAGCCCTTAGAATAGGCGGATTTATAAAGGCAGAAAAAAGAAGATCCCAGGAGCTGGGAGATGGAGGAAATGAGGATTATTTTTGAGTGGGTGCAGAGTTTCAATTTGGGAAGATGAAACATTCTGGAGATGGATGGTGAGGGTAATTGCACAGCAATGTGAATGTCCTTGATGCTGCTGAACTGTACGCTTAAAAATGGTTAAAGCAATACATTTTACATTATGTGTATTTGCCCACAGTAAAAATAAACAAGGTAAAATAAAAATAAATATGCACACGGTAAGCATAATTTATTCGAAAAAGTAATTATTTTCGTATTGGTTTTCCCCATCCCCTCACCCCAGTCCCCAATCCTGGTCTCACTCCTCAGAGTTACCTGTTGTTAGCAGATGCCAGTGGATCCTTCCAGACGTTTTCTGTAGACATGCTTGTCCTTCATACATTTTATCTTTATAGACATAGAATCATGCTGTTCACTATACCACAACCTGTTTCTTGCTAAGATCACAGCTGTGTTTCGGTTTCACTATAGACATACCTCCATCATTCTGTGGAGGGTCGCATTCGAGAATACAGTAAAGCCTTGGTTTGCGAGCATATTTTGCTCCGGAAATATGCTTGTAATCCAAGGCACTTGTATATCAAAGCAAATTTCCCCATAAGAAATAATGGAAACTCAGGTAATTCGTTCCACAACTCCAAAATGTTCATATAAAAATTATTGCAACACTGTAGTATAATACAAAATAATAAAGAAAATACAAAATATAAAGCAAAATAAACAAATTAACCTGCACGTACCTTTGAAAACCTTTGTGGCTGGTGTGAAGGAGACAAGAGAGAGGAGGGTTATTGTGTAGGATGACTTTCACTGTCAGTAATGGAATCCCTGCTATCTATTGGCTCAATGGAATCTTTTTCTTTTCTTGTTTTGTTAAACAAGGAACCTATCCAATGACCTAGAATGAAGCAAAGCATTCCTAAGCTCACTCTTGGATGGAAAAGCAAAGGACTGTCCATAGGTGCTTTGAAATGACAAAAAATACACTAGTGCCAGTTGTGGGCACCTTGCAATGTTCTGAAAAATCACTGGTTTCTGCCAAACACTGTGGCCTGAGATGGAGCATCAGAGCATGGGAGATGATCACCCACAATCCTGCAGAGAGAGAGAGAGAGAGAGGGAAGAAAGAGCCATTGGCTCAGTTGTGATCGTGTGACGTTCAGCATCATGTACTGATTTTGCACATCATGTATTACTCAAATTAACCTGCACGTTATTTATTAGAATTTTTATTAAATTTTATTTCTAATAAAATTTATTAGAATTAAATTTTATTTCTAATAAAATTTATTAGAAATTTTGCTCGTCTTGTGGAACACTTGCAGAACAAGTTACTTGCAATCCAAAGTTTTACTGTACTCCATAATTTAACCACTTTTCTGCTGATTTTGGTAGCTTCCAGCTTTTTGCTCTATAAACTGTGCTGCACTACATATCTTTATATGCCACATTAATTACCTTTTACATAGCCATGGGAATATATCTGTTGGATACATTCCCAGAAAAGGGACTCCCAGGTCAAGGACATGTGTGTTAAGTGTAAAATTGCCCTGTGAAAAGGGTGTTCCAGTTTACGTTACCAATGAGCTCACTGGTCCTTCCCCCCTTCCTCCCTCCTTCCTTCCTTCCTTCCTTCCTTCCTTCCCTCCCTCCCTCCCGACTGACACCCTTCCTGCCTGCTTTTCTTCTTTTCAGTCTTCCTTCCTCCCTTCCTTTGCTTCTTTCCTTCCTTCCTTCCTTCCTTCCTTCCTTCCTTCCTTCCTTCCTTCCTTCCTTCCTTCTGCTTTATACCTAAGAGACAAGCAAAAACTTTGCTTTTTCCATAGTAACAACAGGAATAGAAATGAAATGTACATCACAATTTCTCATAGTTTGGTGGTTCAGCTGGCTCTCTGGCATCTAACTGCTGGGTGTGTTCATCACTTTACTTTGTCATATTACCACACTCCATTAGCGTTTGGCATGTTTATACAGCTTAAATTATCTTGCAAAGTGTGGGTCTTATGCATTTGTCTTCTCCCCACTAAGTTAAAAATACATCTTTCCTTCTAATAATGACTTGTGCTCAGGGTATAATTTTATATCTGGTTGTAATCACACTTTCTTTCTGTGATCATTTCCCTGTAGTTTTTAATTTCATCTTTTGAATAAGTAAGAAATTTACATGGCTCACCATCCAAAAATATGAGCCAATGTACTGTGAAAAATTTTTTTTCTCTTATTTCCCATCTCTAATTCCTCCCACCTTCTCTCTCCTCTAAAATCCTATTTTCAGTTTCTCATATATTATTCCAGAGTTTCTTTGTAAAATACAAGCAAATACGAATATAGATTCTTATCTCCCTCTTTTTTTTTTTTTTTCACAGAATATGGTGCACTAATTGTTCTGCAACCTCTGTTTCCTCCCTAGTTATTGGTATACCTTGGAGATCTTTCCTTATTAGGAGACAGAGAGCTTCATTATTCTTTTCCATAATTCCACGTATATAAAGTATTCCATTATGGGAGAGACTTTATTTATTTAACCAGCCCTCTGTCGGCGAGTAAAGACTATTTATTTCATTATTACAGATAGCGTTGCAAGTCAATCTGCAGCCTAACAGTGGAGCTGCTGGGTCAGAGGGTTTCTCTTAATTTTGACAGGCGCTGCCAAATGGCCTTCCCAAACGGCTATACCGCTTCGTCCTATCACAAAGAATGTATGTAAGTTCCTCTTTCCCCACAGCCTCGCCAATGGGTTGGGTTGTCAACGTGTTGGATTTTTGCCGACCTGATAGGTGACAACTGGTATCTGCAGTTTTATTTTAAAAATTTCTTTAGTACCGTATGCATATATTAATTTTATAACAAATGATAAGTATTTCTTTTTGTTTTTGTTTTTTTTTTTTTTTTTTGAGAGAGAGACCGCGCGTGCAGACAAGGAGGAGAGACGGAGAGCGAGGGAGAGAGAAAATCTTAAGCAGGCTCCATGCTCAGTACAGAGCTCGTTGCGGGACTTGATCTCATGACCCTGGGATCATGATCTGAGTCAAAATCAAAACTTTTCACAGTCAGCTTAACCAACTGAGCCACAAATGACAAGCATTTCTAATGTGGTTTTAAAAATCATGGGCCTAAGCAGAATGAGGTGGATTTCTATGTATTTATGTAGAAGAATGTCCAAGTTAACAAATGATTTAAGTTACTGAATAGTGATACACATACCATAATTCTGTGAATATAATATGCATACATGTGTCTGTGTAGTTGTACATAGGAGAATGTCTGGAAGGATAGATGGAACTTAACAGCGCTTACCCCTGGCCAGTGAGAATGGGGAGAGAACTTTTAATTTTTACAGTATATCCTTCTGCAGTTTTTGCCTACTTTTTAAGAAATTTAATTTATTTAAATTAAAACCACAAAAACAGTTTGCCCGTTTCTCCCATCCCTACCCCCCACCTCTGGCAACCACCAATTTGTTCTCTGTATCTGAGCTTAGTTTCTTTTCTTAATATGTGTGTGTGTGTGTGTGTGTGTGTGTGTGTTTGTGTGTGTGTGTGTACTTAATGTTTACTTGTTTTGAGAGAGAGAGAGAGAGAGAGAGAGAGAGAGAGAGAGTGTACAAGCAGGGGAGGAGCAGAGAGAGAAGGAGAGAGAATCCCAAGCAGGCTCCACGCTGTCAGTGCAGAGCCTGATGTGGGGCTTGATCTCACAAACCCATGAGATCATGACCTGAGCTGAAATCAAAGAGTCGGATGCTTAACAAACTGAGCCACTCAGGTGCCCTATAATATATATATTTTTTAGATTCCACATATAAGTGAAATTATATGGTATTTTTCTTTCTCTGTCTGACTTCTCTCATTAGCAAACTTCGCTCCAGGTCCTGCAATTACAAATCCTGTTTATTCCAGGGGTTCCCAAATTTATTCAGTTATATCACCTTTGCTTCATGGAGCCCTAATAACATGCGGTTGGTCTCTGGTTTTGTGGGACACACCAGGGGGCCCAGGAGCTTGTGCCAGGCCACCTGGAGGTGGCCCCTGCACCAAGAGCTCGTGCAGGTAATCAAGCAAAGTGTCCCAGATCAGCGACACGGTGTCCTATGCAAATGTGCTGTGAATACAGCACTGCTGGCCTTTGGGGTTTTCCCGGGTGTGGAAAAGGCCTCTGAGAATGTGAGCCTCCCCTGATAATCCCAGTCATGGATTCCTGATGGTGTGTAGAGCACCCTCACCACAGCCACTCAATGCAGGATATTCCAAGCACCTTTGCTTGTGAAACCCAGCGACTGCTGTGGGCTCCAGGCTTGTCTAGATGGCAGCTTGATTTGAACTCCACATCCCATGCCCTCTAGAAATCCAAAGCACTCTCCAGACTCCTTACCATTTCCCTGGGGATTATGTTCTCCTGTTATCTCTGACTTCAGCTCCCGCCCCCATGGGTTCTGTCCCTGTTCCACGCATCCAGATGGTAAATGTCAGCCCTTTATTTTATTTTTTATTTTTTAGCCTTTTATATTTCTACAAAGGGGTCTGCTCACACCAAGCGTGTCGGGTCCAGGAGGCTTTTCTGAAGATTTGGAGCACACGTGGGGATGTGAGGAAGACAGAGGAGGGGTCTTGGCAGCCAGGGACACATTAGGCAGCCCCGTCTTAAATTTTTTTTTTTTTTCAACGTTTATTTATTTTTGGGACAGAGAGAGACAGAGCATGAACGGGGGAGGGGCAGAGAGAGAGGGAGACACAGAATCGGAAACAGGCTCCAGGCTCCGAGCCAGCAGCCCAGAGCCTGACGCGGGGCTCGAACTCACGGACCGCGAGATCGTGACCTGGCTGAAGTCGGACGCTTAACCGACTGCGCCACCCAGGCGCCCTGGCAGCCCCGTCTTTAAACTGCCCTATCTTGGGGGCACTACTGGCTTCCTCTGCAAATGTTTCTGCTTTCCCTCTGTCTCCTTTGCTCTCCGAGTCTCTCGGGAGCAAGACTCCTGACTCATGCAAGAGCAGTTCAGCTCTATCTTTTGATCTCACCTTCCTGGAAGGGGTTTCTCTGGTAGGCAGTCACGAGCGTGATCTGTACAACCATGTGAGGTGGCCTGGCCTGTTGGAGCTTGAACTTTTTTTTTTTTTTTTTTTTTTTTGCTTTGTAACTGTTGCTATTTGTTTTTCTTGGGGTTTCCAGTGCTTTCTGGAAATTCTGCTTTCTGAGGCCCTAGGTGTGGGAGTCAGGGCATCCTAACGTGGGAGCAATTGGAGGAAGAGGAATGACACTGTGCTGGGCGAAGGAGAAAGGATTGGAAAAGGGCAATTAAAGGCAATACAGATGCAAGGAAAACAATTCAAATGGTAAAGAAACGAATATAGAGTGAAAAGCAAGTCTCTCCCCTCCGCCATCAGTCCCTTGGTTCGCTTTCCTAAAATAACCACTGTTACCAGCTTCTTATTAATGTTTTAAAGATATCTAATGCATATATAAGCATAAATTATATGTATTATGTATTCTGTCTCTTTTAAAAATAAATGGTAGGCCTCTTTACATAAGGCTTCTGTTTACCTTTTATTTTTTTATATTTTTTTCAATGTTTATTTATTTATTTTTGAGACAGAGAGAGAGCGTGGGGTAGGGGCAGAGAGAGAGCAGGGGAGAGAGAGAATCCCAAGCAGGCTGTAGCACAGAGCCAGACATAGGGCTCAATCTCCCGAACTGCAAGATCATGACCTGAGCCAAAATCAAGAGTCATTCACTTAACAGGCTGACCCGCTCAGGCACCCCACTTTTGCCTTTTAAAAATTTAACAATGTATCTTTACTATTTCCAATGGAGCTACCTATAAATATATAGACCCAAATACACACAAACATATGTATTTTTTCTTGTATTTGCACAGAAGGCAAACCTAGGTGACCCCCTCCATCAGCCACCAGGGAAACTTTTGGGGTATGGGCATTTCCAGTATGACGAAGGATTCTGATTGCCAAACGTTCTTGATGTCAGCTTCAGTACCAGGAGGTTATGACGCATACTAAGCATTGTTTCTGAGGGCTCATGGCTGTGGTCAATTGTAATTTTGTTCCCAGGTATTTTCTGTCCACTCTGTAGGGGATTCTGTACTCCCCAACGCACCTTCATTGCGTCCCCGTGGGAAGAGTAGACACTTCACTTCATTGGCATCAGGCTCGATCACATTACCTCCCTGGGCCAATGGAAGTGAGTGGGGTTGATGCCTGCCATGTCCAAGTCAAGGCCATCAGAGCCAGGGTGGACTTCTGCTCAGTCTCTTTGCGTTTGAACATGAGAATGGAGACGGGGGTTGTTCGGTCAGCCTGGGTCCCAGAACAAGAAGTCATTTGGAAAAAAGCTGCAGTCGAACCACATCTTATGAGTCATGTGGGTGGGAAATAAGCCTTCCTTGTTGTAAGCCCCTAAAACTCTAGGATTGTTTGTTACAGCAGCCTCACCTTGTGAAAACCGACTTATGCAGGGAAACAGTGCAGGGCTGTGCTTAGTCAGAGTCCAAGATGGTTCTGAGGAGCTCGTTACCTGCTAACAGTGGCCTCTGTGTTTGATCTGGATTTCCCACCAAGTGATAAAGAAGTTCTGGTTGTTACTACAGGAGTCAAGATATGCCACGAGCAGTACGATATCCCCCACTGTGCTAGTGGCCGTACCGGTTCCTTCAAATGTTGAGAAAGCCGTTTGGCAAGGTATAATGAGAGTCCTAAAATACTTTGTCTTCTGGAAATCTAGGTCAAGAAAATAATCGGAGATGTGCAGGGAGGTTCATAATAGAGTTATTTGAAAAGTTGGAAACCACCTAAGTGCCCCATCACAGGGTGGTAGTTTATACTTTATTCTATATGATGGATACTCTGCAGCCATAAAACTCAAGTAGCTGAATGTTGAATGAATGGGGGAGATGTCTGCATTTTGATACAGAGTGAAATCAACAGGATACAGACTATATCCATGTGACATTCCTGATTTATGTAACAAATATGAGATCATGCTCTTGATAATTTGGCATATTTTTTCACTTACATTACGTGAGTAAGCATTTCCGCCAAGTGTCAAGCATGTAAATGTGTATAGGACAAGACTGTGAGGAAATGAGCGAAAATAGTGGTTATCTCTGGATGGCGTTTTCTTTTCTGCACTTTCTGTATTTTCCACATATCCTATGATGAATATGTATGACTTTTAATGTCAGAAGTAAGTAACAGCTCTTTAAAAAAAATAATTATTCCGGTCACCTCTAGGGCTGTGCCTGCGCGCCGTGGCTGCCCTGGGGCCTTAACTGGGGCTCCTTGTCTAAGAATAAGCCCGTGTGTTTAATTAGGTCGGTCTCCTGCCGACCTAGAATCTTTGCACAGAGCTTAGCTTGTGCTGCCCAGAACCCCAGAGACACACCTGGGCTGCTGCCCTGGGCCTCGTGGGGCGCTGCTGTGCCTTGCTTAGTCTGGATGTGACAAATTTGTGAACTGTCACCCTGCCCTGACGGAGCGACCACCCTCATGTCTCTCCAACGTGTCCCTCCAAAAAGTAACATAGACCTTGCGATTTTGTGGAAGAGAAAAGTAAGACTCAGGAAGGAAACACTGGAAGCATTTTTGGTTGATAGTTATTTGGAATGATAATGGCTGCTATGCTGGGCACCTATGGTTCGTGGCTCCCTGAGGCCTTCTCGGTGAGTCCTGTGTCATCCGCATGCAGGCCCTGGAGCGGCTGGCTGGCGGGTGGATGGAGGAGGGAGAATTCTCAGAAAGCTCCTTGGGAGCTCAAGCCAAGGGTAAAAGGAGCCTGCAACCAGCCTGACTGTAAACGGGGTCGGCAAGGGCCGCTCCCCTCATATGGTGTCCCGAACACATCTGTGTCCAGGTTTCGCCCTTGTAAGGGTGTGCGGGTGGGGGGCGGTGAGCAAGTGGTGGTGGCTGCGGTATCCACAGTACTGCCCAGCGAACGCTGCGGCGGAGATGGGGAGTCAGGCCTGCGCACAGTCCGGGTAGGGACGCCGGGCAGCCTCAGTGGAGCGGAGCCCGTGAGTTAACCACTGCTGCCCAATCCACTTGCAAGAATAGTTCTCCGACCTGTTTTACAATCATCTGTGTAAACTAGCGAGTGATTTCTGTGTCCTCGGAGCACAGAGCTCCCTCCCCTCCCAAACTCTGTCAGGCTCCCTTGGACCTACTTTGGCTCCAGCCTGCAAGACAACACTTGGCCTTCTCATCTCCCAGACTGCTCCACCCCTGAAACCTTAAATTCCATCAACCCTAATTTTTTTAATTGAGGTACAGTGTACATAGAGTAAAGTACATGAATTCTTCTGCTTCGTGTGTCTGTAAGATTCAGCCCTGCTAGTGTGGATGGCACAGTTTATTCTTCACTGCTAGTTCCAACAGGTGGACGTGTCTGTTCTGGTGCTGACGGGCATTTGGGTTGTTTCCAGATTGGGATTATTATGGATAAAGATGCCATGAACATTCTCATCCACGTCTGTTGGTGGACACACATCGTCTCCATAACCCGCTTTCCTTCGTTTGCCCTCTTTTTGCTCACTGACACCCCGGTCGGGCACCCCCGCCATGTTTTCTGGCTTTGGCAGTTTGGCCACTGCACCCAAGCTCATTTCTTCTGTGGCAAAGACTCCTGCAAAGGGGAGCCTCTCCCGCGCTGCTCCTGCTTCCCTGCCCTCTGCTCCCGCTTAGCTGCTGTCATCTTGCCACTCATGGCTCACTGGTCCAGGTCTCCTATGACCTACCTTTGCCTTATGTAGGGGGACATTTGGGGCTTCTCTGACTTGGCCTTTCTGTGTCACTGTCCCTGCTCCCGGCTCCCTCTTTCCTCTTGTGGTTTCTGGGACAGCCCTTCCTACTTCTGTCCTACAAACCTGGCTGCTCCCTCTCAGCCTCCTTTGCTGTCTCCTCTCTCGTCTCCATCTCAGTGTGGTTGTTTCTGGGGCTCCGTCCTCAGCTCTTGTCTCTCCTGAAGGGCCCTCCTGGATCATTAGCGACCACAGATACGGATGCAGCATCCTTCCTCTTCAATCCCTAGACCCCAACATGAAAGGGTTTCCCAAACTCATTCGGTGGTAAGCCTTGATTGGGCCCTGCCATGAGCTTGTTTGTTGTCTTTTTATGCCCACTTCATGTGAATGAATATTTATATCTTGGCTGCAGGAATGTCAATGCGTTTGATTGCAGGCTGTTGTCTCAGACCCATCAAGGGTGTAATCATGCATATATACGGTAAATCATGTGTTACCTTCTTAAACTCAGGAAATACTGAATTCTGAAATGTATCTGGCCCCATGGGCTTCAGGTGAGGGTTTGTAGACCCAGAGCTCTCTCCCTGCCTCATGCTCTCCCAACAAGCCCCTTCATTTCCTGCTGCCGTCTCTGGGTTGGTGGCCCCTACTGTGATGCCTCTTGAGTATCCTAGCTTCTTCCTTCCTTAGGATCACCCGCAGTTAATCGGTCCCCAGGCCCTGACTAACCCAGTGACTCTCTGGCCAGCCTTCCCCTCTCAATTAATTCAGGCATGCCACAGCTCCTGCCTGGGCTACTGCAGTAACTTGCCAGTAGCTGTCCCTTGTCCTAGCTGGCACTGCCACCAGAGGCAGCTTTAAACTATGGGGGATCATATCCTCATTCTGCTCAAAATGCTGCCAGGGTTTCCCACCACCTACAGGGTCAAGGTCAAGTTCGTTAGTAGGACATAGGACCTTTCCTGATCTGGCCTTGTTCCCCTGTCCTACGTCTTTGGGTCCCCCAGAAACAGTTGTGGGCTCATTGCACCCCTTCTTCCTTTCATTCCTGTAGTTGCTCTGCTGGGAATTCTTCACATGGTCTGCCTGGGGAGCTCTTGTTCTTTTCAAGAGGTGGGGGTCACCTTCTCTTGGAACTGCCCTCCCTGCTAACAGAGGTGTTCCCCTGTCCCTCTGGCTGGCTGCCTCTGGACCTCATGGGCAGCATCATGTTGTGCTCAGGATATGGGTGCTAGATATTGGCTTATACGGTGGGCAGTACTGTTGGGTTGCTTATCCCTCAGTGCTCAGTGCCTGGCTCAGGACAGGTGCTCGTGGAATGCAAAAACAAAAACAAAAACAAAAATTACTTAAAGTATTAAATAGTAATTACATAACCTTTATATTCTGGTTTCATTTGGCGTTAAGTATTTCTTGAGTTTCCATGTCATTTTATGCAGTTTATTTTGTATTATTGAGTCGCATATCAGAAAATTTAGATACTAAAGACAAGAAATTAAATATAATCCTGCATTTTGGGGTGTCTGCGTGGCTCAGTCGGTTGAGCATCCAACTTCGGCTCGGGTCATGATCTCGTGGTTTGTGAGTTTGAGCCCTGTGTCGGGCTCTGTGCTGACAGCTCGGAGCCTGGAGCCTGCTTTGGATTCTGTGTCTCCCCCTCTCTCTGCCCCTCCCTGCTCACGCTCTGTCTCTCTTTCTCTCTCTCTCAAAAATAATAAATAAACATTAAGAAAAATAAATATAATCCTACATTTTAACCAGGCCCTGGATGATTCATATGCACATTAAGCCATTGTTTGTTTTGGGTTATTTTCTCCAGTGCTTTTGTGCGTGCATTGTGTAAATGGTGGGCACACCAGTGCAAATGCAGTTTTGTGTTCTGTTTTTTCTCTCCTCGGATGGCGCTATGTCTTCAGCAGTTTTTGAGTTCATCTTCTTAACCACAGTTAGTAAAGTTTGTTCAACAATTTAAAAATAACAGATTTGCTCTTGAGCTGCACACTGAAGTGGCCTATGCCTCTTCATGAGTCATCTTTTCACATTTAGGCTTTTCTCCTTTCTATATGACTTTGTAAAGGATGGCTTCTCAGAACTGGAGGATTCAAAGGAAATGGACATTTTCGTGACTGGATCTGCATGAAGCCCGGTGTCCCTCGGGGCAGTGATTGCTTACTGCAAACACTGTGTGGAGAGGGGGTTGTCATTCTAGGAATGTCCCATGGGACCATGGGACAGGCCCAGGTCCCATGCTGTATACATGTCCTACGTGATGCAACAGGAGATAGCGGCCAGGCTTGCAGAGGATTTACGAGCCCAACAAAAACATCTGGCTGCTGACCCCTCCCTTCCTGCCCTCCACTGCTTTCTACCTGGAGCTGCTCCTGGCCCAGTGCAACTGTAGGGATTTCTATTCTCACCCCTGCGCGCCACTAGGCCAAGTGGAAGAGGGACCAATGACCCCAGGAGGGAGGTGACTGTCTCCCTCCATTGTCCCCACCAACTGGGATGGGGTGGTGACTGAGGCTCAAGGGCAGAGTGCAGGGAAAGTGGCAGGAAGGGGATGTTTCCCCCGGAACCTTCCAGAAAGATGGTGGTAGTATTGTCTGTGGTGGCAGCAGGGCTTTAAGAGGAGGATCAGTGAAGGGAAAAGTGAAGGCTCAGGGAATGACAGGTTTCTAGAGCACGTCCCTAACCTGGTGTGGCCAGTTTCCATCTCTAGAAAGGGAAGAGGATGGTAATCATAATAATATCCACAGCACAACGCTGAGGTGAGAATCAAATGAGAAAAGAAACTAAAGACACAGTTTTTTTTCTTTCTTCTTCTTTTTTTAATGTCAGGCTTTTATTTTTATTTTTAAAATATAATTTATTGTCAAACTGGCTTCCATACAACACCCAGTGCCCATCCCAACATTGCCTTCTTCAATGCCCAGCACCCACTTTCCCCTCTCCCCCACCCCCTCAAACTCTGTTCGTTCTCTGTATTTAAGAGTCTCTTATGGTTTGCCTCCCTCCGTCTCTGTTTGTAACTACTTTTTCCCCCTTCCCTTCCCCCATGGTCTTCTATTAAGTTTCTCAGGATCCACAGATGAGTGAAAACATACGATATCTGTCTTCCTCTGAATGACTTATTTCACTCAGCATAATACCCTCCAGTTCCATCCACGTTGCTGCAAATGGCAGGATTTCATTCTTTCTCATTGCCAAGTAGTATTCCATTGTATATATAAACCACATCTTCTTTATCCACTCATCAGTTGATGGACATTTAGGCTCTTTCCATAATTTGGCTATTGTTGAAAGCGCTGCTATAAACATAGGGGTACAAGTGTCCCTATGCATCAGCACTCCTGTATCCCTTGGGTAAATTCCTAGCAGCGCTATTGCTGGGTCATAGGGTAGTTCTATTTTTAATTTTTTGAGGAACCTCCACACTGTTTTCCAGAGCGGCTGCACCAGTTTGCATTCTCACCAGCAGTGCAAGAGGGTTCCCATTTCTCCACATCCTTGCCAGCATCTATAGTTTCCGGGATCTGTCATTTTAGCCACTCTGACCGGTGTGAGTTGGTATCCCAGTGTGGCTTTGATTTGGATTTCCCTGATGATGAGTGATGTTGAGCATCGTTTCATGTGTAAAGACAGAGTTTTCAATAAATACTGGGTGTTTCCATGAAGAACAAGATTCCCAAGGCCCAAGGATAATGTGGCTTCAGCCTCTATGTGTACCCACTATATTTAGTGTTGGCTTGATTTGTTAAATGTCTTTTTTTTTAAACATTTTTTTAATGTTTTTATTTCTTTTTGAGACAGAGAGAGACAGAGCATGAGCAGGGGAGGGGCAGAGAGAGAGGGAGACACAGAATCTGAAACAGGCTCCAGGCTCCGAGCTGTAAGCACAGAGCTCGATGCAGGGCTCGAACTCACAGAGTGTGAGATCATGACCTGAGCTGAAGTCAGACACTTAGCCAACTGAGCCACCCAGGTGCCCCTGTTAAATGTCTTTTTAAAGCAAGATCCTGAAACTTTGTTGTACATTAGACTCACCCAGGGGGTAAAGTATGCCCAGTGCTTACGTCCATCTCTGGACCAGTTATATGTAAATCTCATAGAGGGAGGGGGTCCACCTGCCACACTGTCACTCAGCACTAGCCGTGGTGACCCTGGACTCGAATGCCCCTCTACCTGCATTTGCCTGGCTGATTCTCACTCATCAGAAAGTTTATAGCTCCCCAGGGGATTTGCACATGCAGGCTAATACTCCACTCTTGCCACTCAAATGTGGTGCAGGCCAGCATCATGCTGGTGATGATCTGAGCACTTGTCGGAAATGCAAAATCTCGGGTACCACCCCAGACCTGCTGAATCAGAAGCTGCATTTAACCAGACCCCAGATGGTTCCCATGCACGTCACAGCTTGAGAAGCACTGACTAGCACACTGTTGGAAGAACATTTGTGGGGACCAGAGCACAGATGTTGGTGCCTGGCCTCTGGGTTCAGTCCCTGCTCTGCTGCTTGTTAGTTTTGTGACCCTGGGGAAGATGCTAAACTCCTTGGTGCCTTGGTTTGGTCACTTGTAAATTCAGAATAGCAGTAGGCCCGTTTTATGGGGTCATTATGAGGCCTGGCTCACAGGGATTCTTTACGGTTATTCTGACAAATCTCTTCCTGAAGGGGCTCTGAAATGCGGCAGATGTCACAAGTGTGACAGTGGCACAGGGATCATGGCCAAGAGGGCTCTGTGACAGCCCCAACGTCCCTCCCCAGCTGGACCTACAGTTAGCCGAGGGGCTCTGCATGTCCTGGGATGGGAGCAGAGACTCACCACCTCAGCAGAGAGCAACACAAGGAGGTGCAGGCCCCCACCTGTGCCACTGCAGGTGCCACCAGGCCCCACGGAGAAGTGATGGACAGCACCAGCTACCAACTGGCAGCACGGCCAGGCGTAAACCCCACAATGTTCAGTCAGCCCTAGGAGATGGCTGAGAGTGCACTTGGAAAAGTGGCCCAAGAAAGTGCTGAGGTGACAGAGTGTACCTAAACATCACTGGATGACCTTCCTGTCCTCAGGTAAAAGGGAAGCTTGGGATGGAACCCTAAGTTCAGCTATAGGAAAAAAAAGAGTTTTGCCATGTTAACTTAACTCCCAGTGGGAGGGCCAGGAACTTCCCAGTGATTTCCTATAACCGGGTAGCCCTCCCTTTGTTTCTGACTAGATAGGAACCATGCAATATGGGAAAGGGCACTTTTTATTTTAAAAAAAAATTTTTTTTTCAACATTTTTATTTATTTTTGGGACAGACAGAGACAGAGCATGAACGGGGGAGGGGCAGAGAGAGAGGGAGACACAGAATCGGAAACAGGCTCCAGGCTCCGAGCCATCAGCCCAGAGCTTGACGCGGGGCTCGAACTCACGGACCGCGAGATCGTGACCTGGCTGAAGTCGGACGCTTAACCGACTGCGCCACCCAGGTGCCCCTGGAAAGGGCACTTTTTAAAAGGTTCCCCTAAGATGAGCAGAAAGCACAAGGTTATGAGTGAAGGGGACTCTGGAAGTCCTCCTGATTTCTAAAGCTTGATTTTCCTCTGACACTCTCAATAAAGCCTGCCATTTATGGCCCACTTTCTGTCCATCTGTCTGCTCATCTAATTGTCCATCCATCCATCCATCCATCCCTCCCTCCCTCCCTCGCTCCCTCCCTCCCTCCCTCCCTCCATCCATCCCTCCATCCATCCACCCCATCCATCCATTCAGTGGAGGAGTGTAACTCCTGTACCTCCATATTTTTGCTTTATCATTCTAATAGTTGTTCATCTGGCATTGTAAAGGAAAGAACTACTCCTTTGAAATATGTTTTTCCAGATCATTTTTATCCCTTTAAGAGTGTCTTATTTCATTTAGTTTACTCATTTTATTTATTTATTTATTTTTTTTTAAATTTTTTTTTTTCAACGTTTATTTATTTTGGGGACAGAGAGAGACAGAGCATGAACGGGGGAGGGGCAGAGAGAGAGGGAGACACAGAATCGGAAGCAGGCTCCAGGCTCTGAGGCATCAGCCCAGAGCGCGACGCGGGGCTCGAACTCACGGACTGCGAGATCGTGACCTGGCTGAAGTCGGACGCTTAACCGACTGCGCCACCCAGGCACCCCTATTTATTTATTTTTAAAAATTTATTTATTTATTTTGAGAGAGAGTACATGAGGGGGGTAGAGGGAGAGAGAGAGAGAGAGAGAGAGAGAGAGAGAGAGAGAGAGAATGAATCCCAAGCAGGCTTAAACTCATGAATGGTGAGATCATGACCTAAGCTGAAATCAATAGTCAGATGCTTAATCGACTGAACCACCCAGGCCCCCCAAGTGTAGTCATTTTAGAGAGAATTTGAAGTGCATCATAAACTTTCCTTCCTTTTTATTTATTTTTATTTTTAAAAGTTTATTTATTTTGAGAGAGAGAGAGAGAGAGAGAGTGAGCGAAAGAGGGGCAGAAAGAGAGGGGAGAGAGAGAGAATCCCAAGCGGGCTCCATGCTCAGTCTGGAGTCCAACTCAAGGCTTGATCTCACAAACCATGAGATCATGGCCTGAGCTGAAATCAAGAGTCAGACAGATGTTTAACTGACTAAGCCACCCAGGTGTCCCTTGTCTTCCTTTTTATTTTTATATATTTTTAAAATTTTTAAATGTTTATTTATGTTTGAGAGAGAGAGAGAGTACAAGCGGGGAAGGGGCAGAGAGAGAGGGAGACACAGAATCTGAAGCAGGCTCCAGGCTCTGAGCTATTAGCACAGAGCCCGATGTGGGGCTCAGACCCATGAACTGTGAGATCATGACCTGAGTCAAAGTCGGATGCCTAACCGACTGAGCCACCCAGGCACCCCTTGTCTTCTTTTTTAAAAGAGGACATGCTACATCATATGTCTTTTTAGATAATCCAGACGAGAGTTCTAAATGGAGGCCTCAGTGCTTTCTTGTAAAATCACCATTGTGGGCCCTCAGAGCTGTTTACAGCTCCACACTAAATGGTCTCAACTGCTCTGCTCTCACTTTTGTAATTTTTTCTGAGATTCTTGTCATCTGCCACTTCCTATAGCTCGTGGCATGCTTTTAAGCAATTATTCCTTCAAGTGGCATTGGCTGGGAAATTGATTGCCAAGTGTGTGAGAGTTGTGCATAGAGCAAGAGTCCTGAGTTCTTTATGTATTTATTAAAGTCTCTTTTATTATTATTTTAAAAGTTTATTCATTTATTTTGAAAGAGAGAGAGAGAGAGAATGAATAGGGAAGTGGCAGAGAGAGAGGGGGAGAGAGAGAGAATCCCAAGCAGGCTCCACACTGTCAATGAAGAGCTTGAGTCGGGCTTGAGTTTGCAGACCGTAAGATCACGTCTGGAGCCCAAACCGAGAGTCAGAGATTAACCGACTGAGCCCCCCCAGGTGCCCCAAGACTTGTTTATTTTTTGAAGTACATGAGTCTCCTGCCTTTGTAACCCCTATGTTTGCTTCATCCTGGGTTGAAGGGCTCTAGGTGGTTGAAGTCCTTGGAGGCATAAGCCCTAGAAATGGAGGTGGTATAATATCGATGGGTTGTTCTTCCTTGATCATAACTGCTTTCCTTTTTGAAGAAAGGAGGGGATACCAGAGGCTAACATGGATTACTCCTCCCCCAAAAGAGGAGATGGGGGCCCAGGGTGGGGCCAGCTGGGTCAGTGGTGTCCGAAGTGTTTGAGGGATAAGGAAGCTGCTGGCTCCCACTGATAGTGAGCAGGTGGCTGGGGAAGGAACCATTGCCTCCTGCTCACTCTTCATGGTGATGGCCAGCGTGGATGGGGGAGAGCAAAGGGAGCCCCAAGGGGAGCCACAGCGCCTGGTCTCCTCTCAAGTCCTGAAGTAGGACTGGCACCAGCGGTGTCTAGATGGGCACTTGGGGTGGGGTTCGGGGACATCTCAGCCCGTAAACACCCCATTTCCTGACATACTCCTCATTACACAGCACGGGTGACTCCTTTAAATACACAGATATGGTGACACTCAAAACGCTGACAAGCACCTGTGCTTGCATGGGGACCCCTTCTCTCTAAGTGGGCAGCGACCTGTTACCTGGAAACAGCAACAATATACACTCAGGCAGGAGGGCGTGCCCTCCACTTCCCTCCCGTATGGTGACCAGGGCTGCCCATTTGTGGCAAACACATCTCTGAACTTGGACATAGTGACCCCACTCAAAAAAGTGACACCCCAGACGATAATTGCACACCCACAGGGATGCCCACAGCACACTCCCGCATGGTGAGCTGCTCCTCTTCGGAAGCTCCCTGTCCACACTTACACATGCTCGCACGCGTGTGCTCAGACGCGCTCAGACCCACTCAGACCCAACAGAGCTTGGGGAGCTGAGGGGCTGATTCCGACATTCTTCTTCCCCTCCCCAGGATTTTTGTCAATTGCAGGTTGGTGCTGGGGAAGATTCGCTGCTTTGGCTTTGACATGGACTACACCCTGGCTGGTAGGGAGGGAGGGAGCAGGGTATTTGGGGCTCGGGGAGCAGGGGGTAGGCACCAGCTGGCCTGGTTCTGCTTGGTTCCCACAGCCTACAAGTCCCCAGCCTATGAGGCACTGGTCTTTGAGTTACTACTGGAGCGTCTGGTGTGCATTGGGTACCCGCGTGATATCCTGCGCTACACCCATGACCCCGCCTTCCCCACCAGGTGCGGGAGCTTGCTGGGGTGGGAGGCTGTGGCCGGTAGTCAGCTCTGGAACCCCCATCCACAGCCTCTGCGCTCTCTCCCTCGGGGGCTGGTGTTTGATGTGCTCTATGGGAACCTGCTGAAGGTGGACACCCATGGGAACGTGCAGCTGGGCACCCATGGCTTCACCTTCCTCTCAGAGTAAGGGACCCAGGGAAGGGGGAAAGGATGATGGAGGAAAGAAGAAGGTGGGGGAGGAGAGACTCAGGACACAACAGAGGCTCAATAATGCCAGCTGGATAAAAGAGGGACAGCAGGGGTGGGCGGAGGTGGGAAGGAGCAGGGGGTAGGCACCAGCTTGAGTGCAGGGCTTGAGTGCGCAGCTAGGAGGAACTAGGGAGGGGGCATTGACCTCACCCAGCCTGCTCCCTCCCCAGGGCAGAGATCTGGAGCTTCTACCCCAGCAAGTTCGTTCAGAGGGACAACCTGGAGAGGTTCCACATCCTCAACACGCTCTCCAACCTGCCTGGTGAGGGCTGGATAGGGGGTGTGGGAGGTGGTCCTCGGGGACACAACTCTGGCCTGGGTGGGTTGCTCTGGATCCCTGGGCCAGCGACTGACTGGCCTCTCCACCCCAGAAATCTACCTGTGTGCCTGCCTGGTGGACTTCTTCTCTGGCTGCTCCCGCTACACCAAGTGAGTCCTGTGCACTGTCCAGCCCTGGGTCACCAACAGGACGCTGCCACTGCCCAGAGCCCAAGTGCTGAAGTGGGGTCCCTGCCAAGGAGCAGAGACCCTTCCTGAGGGGCTCTAGGAACTCAGTGGGAAGGCTTTCACTGCAGGCTGCCCCCCACACCTTGTAACTGGTGCCCTCCCAAGGGATGATGCTCAGCACAGGGTGATACCCCTTCCAGCATGGTTGGGACATAAGTTCAGTGTGGTTTGAGGGGTGACTCTGATATAGGATCTGGGCTGAGGGGTCACCTCAGGCCCCCTTATCAGCCTGTCTTGTTCTCTAGGCCTGCCCCAGCTGTGACACTGGCTATCAGCATGGGAACCTCTTCATGTCCTTCTGAAGCCTCTTCCAGGACGTGAGTGATGCCATGGATAATGTCCACCAGTCGGTGAGTGCCCAGGACCCCAGGACCCTTGACCTGTCTGCCTTTGGCTCTGCTGGGTGTGGCCCAATGGCTCCAGCCTCCACAGAATTTCCTCTTTCCTTCCCGCTGAGGACTATGGTCTGGGCTCCTGCACCTTGGACGCATGCATGCAGGTGGGCATGCATGCACACGCATACCTGCATGCACATGCATGTGTGCACACCCGTACACACACACACATGCATGCACATGCACACCTGCACACACACACACACACACACACACACACACACACACACCTCTGCTCCCCCCTGCAGGGCTGTCTGAAGGAGAAGACCCTGGAAGACTTGGACAAATACGTGGAGAAGGATGTGAGTGGGTCATGACCAGGCCTGTCCCTTTGTCCCCCTCCTCCCCATGACAGTGGAGCTGTGTCCCTGTCTCCCCTGCTCAAGATGTGGGCAGAGCTCTGTGGCCTTGTCTTGCTCACAAACTTTCCTGCTTGGCCTGGAGCCCCATGCCTGGGAGGCTGAGAGCTGAGAAAGGGATCCCAGGGCAGCTGGGGGAGACCCCACCCCTGGAAGTGACTGACCTCTGCCTCTGCTCCAGGTGCGAATCCCCATCCTGCTGGGTAAGATGAAGGAAGTTGGGAAAGTATTTCTGGCTACAAACAGCAGCTACAACTACACAGATGTGAGTGTGTGGATGGAGGGGTGGGACCCTCAGCCATTAGAGCCCAGAGGACATTGGAATCTGCCTTTCTTGGCCCCTGAAGGAACCTGAGGCCCCGTAGGAACAGTGAGGAGTAGGAAAGAGCAAAGGCCGTAGTACCCCCATGGTCTGGTTGGCATTTTGGGTTCCATTTCTTGGCCTTGAAAAAAATTTTATTTAATGTTTATTTATTTTTGAGACAGAGACAGAGAGAGAGAGAGAGAGAGAGAGAGAGAGAGAGAGACAGAGGACAAGCAAAGGAGGGGCAGAGAGAGGAGGACACAGAATCCAAGGCAGGCTTCAGGCTCTGAGCTGTCAGCACAGAGCCTGACACAGGGCTCAAACTCACGAGCTGTGAGATCATGACCTGAGCTGAAGTCAGATGCTTAATGGACTGAGCCACCCAGGGGCTCTATTTCTTGGCCTTTTTTAAGGTGTCAGTGGATTAAGAAACTTCTCCCCATCTTGCTCTTGTGGTCCCCAGCGTATCCTGTGGGGTGAGGGCACAGGCAGGCAGCAGCCCCTGGCCCAGCCCACCTGGGTGCTCTGACCCTTGCCCTGTCTCTGCCAGGCCATCATGACCTACCTGTTTGGCATTAGTGAGGTGAGTGCCACCTGCTGGGCTGGGGTGGGCTGTACCAGGAGGAGGACCAGGCCAGGCCACGGTGCTGAGGGCCTCTCCCATGTCTGGCCCTCCCCCTGAGGAAGAACCAAGAGTGGGAGGGGGCATTTCACATGCATGGGCTTTGCTGGAGCCTCTGCAGTGGGTGGGAGGCAGTGACCTCAGCCAGGCCAAGGGGTCAGGGAAGCCACCGATGGCCTTGGAGAGAGCCATGAAGAGGCAGTCGGTTGTTTGGGGAAGGGCTTAATGAGGTGCAAGGGGGTGAGATCAGGTTGTGGCAGGCCCAGGGGAGGGGTGTGTGAGACATACCCTGTGGCACCATGTGTGACCAGGTGTCACTGGCAGGCAAACGGGTGAGCAGGGCTCTAACTCAGCGACTGTGCTCATATCCTGACGCTGACAGGAGAGCCTGCACAGTGTCCAACAGCAGCTTCCATAAATACCTTTTGAGCACTTCCTTGTGCCAGAGTGGTCATGGTCAAGAATGCTGGGGAGGCAGACCATGTGGTTCTCGAATCCAGGAGTGTACAGGGCTAGGAGTCAGGACCAGGACGCACGGATGGGCATGCGACTTGAGGGCTGGCAAGCTTTCACCAGTCCAGAGCTTGGTGGGTGGCCAGGGAAGAGCTGTGAGGTGTGTCGGGGTCCAATGTTCCAGACTGTGTGTGTGTGTGTGTATGTGTGTGTGTGTGTGTGTGTGTGTGTGTCCGCACACGCTCCCATCCCTTCACAACCCCACAGGCTGAAGGCTCAGCCAGGCCCTGGAGGTCCTACTTCGACCTGATTGTGGTGGACACACAGAAACCCTGCTTCTTTGCTGAGGGGACGGTGCTGAGACAGGTCAACAGGGTAATGGCAGGGGCTGAGGCCCCATCTACCTTGACCCATGGGCCACAAGGTGGGGAGGGACCCTGCTCCTCACGCTTGACCTGCCCTTGGGAGTTGCCTCTCTGCTACTCTGTCCCTGGAGGCCGGGAACCAGGGGACTCCTTTGGGACTCTCTGTCACCTCCTTCCTCTCATGCCCCCATAGTAATCCTGGCCACTCCCAGTGCTCTGCTCTCTCTGACCAGGGTGCCCCTCTCCTCTTCTAGGATTCAGGCAAGCTCCGCGTGGGCACCTACATGGGGCCCCACCAGCACTGTGTAGTTTACTCTGGAGGTACCAGCTCCCGCCTTGTCCCCGTGCCTCCACAGACACCCTCCCTAGACTAGGAACCCATGTCCCCAACCTACCCACCAGGACAGGAGGGGCTCTGAGCAAGCCTGTCCTCCCATGGTGGGGCAAGCTCTTCGGACACGGTGTGTGAGCTGCTCGGGGTACAGGGGAAGGATATCCTGTACATTGGGGATCACATCTTTGGAGACATCCTCAAGTCCAAGAAGTGGCAGGACTGGTGAACTTGCCTGGTGGTTCCTGAGCTGTTCCGGGAGCTTGGCATCTGGGACCAAGAGAAGGGTGAGCTGTGTGTGGGGGGGCTTCAGGACCAGGTAGGGGGGGCACCGGCCACTAGTGCAGAGGCCTGCCCCTTCATCATCTTGTCCTCTTCCCTGTTGGGGGTTAGTAGTAACTGTGATAATATTGTCCACTCTGTGGTTTATGAGAGTGGATCTACTTTACACAGAGGAAACAGAGATCCAGAGAGGTTAAGAAACTTGCCCAAATTCGGGGCGCCTGGGTGGCTCAGTCGGTTAAGTGTCTGACTTTGGCGCGGGTCATGATCTCACAGTCTGTGAGTTCGAGCCCTGCGTTGGGCTCTGTGCTGACAGCTCAGAGCCTGGAGCCCGCTTCGGATTCCGTGTCTCCCTCTCCCTCTGCCCCTCCCCTGCTGTGTCTCTGTCTCAAAAATAAATTAAAAAACACTAAAAAAAAAAAAAAAAAAAAAAAAGAAAAAAAAAAGGAAACTTGCCCAAATTCACAGTCAGAAAAGGGCAAACTGACTCAAATACCTGTGTCCTGACTCCAGGGTGTTATGGTGGTTCTGTAGTCTGAGCGTTCCTTCCTCACCTGACTGTACCCTCCCCACTCACCTGAGGACTCTCAGAGAGAGGAAGGTACAGTTCCACACCTGGGAATGTCTCAAAGTAACCTCTGGGTCAGGAGTAGCTGTGAGCCTAAACAATTTGGGTTTGTTCTAAAAGCTGGGTTTGACTCATTACCATGTGACCGTGGGTGAGTCACCTGACTGCCTGACTAGCTTCGTCACCTGTCCCGCAGGACCTTTGCTGTCTCTGCTTTGCTCTGAGCTGAGTCTCAATCGATGTAAGGAAGGGGCGAGGGATGTTATGTACACAGCTGGGGATGTGTAGACCCCTGGTGACCTGTCCACCCTCACCAGTGGAACTGGACCTGGGGCAGACAAAGGTAGGCAGGGCTGTGCCTCATCCCCTGCTGTCCTCTGTCTACTTTTCAGAGTGGACAGAGGAGCTGAAGAGGCTGAACATGTACCAATGAGAGAGCCCTGGCCCATACTCCCTGCTAGCAGAGGGGAGAGGGGTGGAGGGTCCTGGCCAGGGTAGTCAGGAAATCAAGATCTGTTCCAGGCTGGGCTTCCCTAGGAAACTGGATTTGGGGATCCCTCTGACCCCCTTGGGTTGCATTGTGACCTCTAGATCCTTCCTCCTTACCCGCTCAGCACGAACTCAGGATGCCTGCCCTCTCACACAGGTGTGCACACCCAGCCCAGCAACTCCACCGGGTGCCTGTGGAGTGTCCTCTGACCTCCATGGGGTCTAGCGAGGTTGTGCCTGGAGCTTGGAGGCACCGTTCCTTTTCTCCTGGGTCATGTGGCTGTTTTTGCACCAGGCACATGGATGGGAGCAGTTATGGGCTGCAAGTTATCAACTCCACCAAGAGGGAGATTCAGGTGAGTGGGAGCTGAGTGAGGAGACCCCTAGTGAGGGTTGGGGGGCCAGGGGTGTGCCTCCAGACTGCCTGCCCTGATCTGCTGTGTCCCAGGTTCCTGAGCCCAGTTACAGGATTTTCCACAACCCCTGCAGAGCTCCACTTGTCCTTGTCTGCCAGCGCCCTCTGCTGGTCTATGCTCCAAATGACAGCACCGTGCGGCTGCAGGAGGACTGAGTTCAGGGTGATTTGTGGAGTGTGGCTAGACCCTCAATCTCCGTTAACCTAATCTCCATGAACCCTCCTTGAGACATGCCTGCCTGTTGGGTCGGGTCCTCAACGTGCCAGACTAGCCAGCTGTGATCAGCGTCTGGGGGCAGCTAGGTGAGTGGTCCCAAGAAGATGGGGGTTAGGGCCAGTGAGCTGACGGGTCCTGGGAAAAGAAGGAAGGAAAACACGCCCTGTGGCACTACCGACCAGCCACCAAAGCTGGGAGAGTCCCATAGCCCGTGTCAACAGATTCAGGCCATTTGGCATTCACAGAGCCAGCTGGGACCAATGATGAAGGATCCCTGCTGAGCCTTTTGCAGGGTATAAAGCCCTTGCCTGCTATTTGATCCTTCCATAGCTCTGAGAGGTGGGCTGGGCAGGGACAGCTACCTTTATCTGACAGATGGGAAACAGGTTCGGAGAGAGGAAATTGCATGCTTTTGGTCACTTTTGGAGTAAATGTCCAGATCAGTTCTCTAGACGCTAAAAGCAAGGCCTGGTGAGGAGGTGGAGACCTGCTAGGTGGGCAGGAGTGGGGCCAGGTGTGTGGGCCTCTGCAAAGCCCTCTGTCGGGGCATCAGAAGCTACATTAAGCTGAGGGTTTAGTCTGGGTGGTCACTCTCCAGGGCCAGGCAGGTAACTGAGGAAAGCAGGAAGGGGGGTCTGTGGCAAAGTGGAGAGCTGCCCCACTTCCCTAAGCTCCATGCGCCACCTCCGGGGTTAAAGAACACAGCTCCTTCCCAACTGGGGGCAGACACCCTGATGTCTCCAGGTGACAGACCCAGGGAGGGCAGAGCTGGCCCCAGAAGGGGGGGGATTCATCTGTGGGTGATGCAGGTCCCGATGGGGGGGATCTCTTCTCTGCCAGAGAGTCACCAGGGAGCTGGACCTGTGCTACAGCGCGATGGGCAGCCTATTCCACTGAGGTTTCAGCCAGACGCTTTTCTCCAACCAGCTGATGGCGCTATGCAGACCTCTACACCAGCTGCCTGCCTCAACTTCCTGAACCACCCGCTCAGCTTGCTGTATCTGGCGGTCCTGGAGCTGGTGGGTCCCTGCAGAGCCTCTCTGGCTATCCCTGACCCTCTGCCCCAGGAGGAGTCTCTGGTCTCCAGCCCTGCCAAGAGCTTCTGAGGTCACCAGGCCCCATCTCCCACCTCCAGGCACAAGTGGGTCAAAGCCTTGCAGGTAACTGTGGGCAACAGAAAATATGCATGGGAGCAGTTACAGATACAAGTTGCCTCTGCTGGGGAAGTTTCCCTCATGCCCAACCTTCACACCTGCTTTCAGTGGAGGCCACATTAACTCAGTATTTCCTTAATAGAAAGGATGCCAGTTGCTAGGAGGAAAGCTATAGTCCCTCTGCTCTCAGTTAACACGCAGTGACTGCAGAAGGAATGGACGAAGCCGCAGATGATGCGGTAAATGCTCCAGCTGGTTTTCCTCTGGAACACCTGGACATGCTTCTGGGTCAAGAGCAGGGAAGTGGCAGTGGTCGTGACGCCCCCCGGGGTTAGTGGAGCTGTGAGGCCGACCAGCGCAGTGCCTCCCTGAGCACGCATGTCGGTTCTCCCAGTGGGATGTCATTATTTCCATCTTATAACATGTAGTCTCATGTCAAGGATCGGGACTTGAAAGTAGTTCTCCAGGGCTCCCTGCCTCCTGCTTTCCTTGCCACGATCAGCTAGCCGCCTTCTAGATGTTTGAGAGGGAAAACCATCTTCGGAGTGTCTCCTGTGTTTCCTGTATTGGGCTGTGTGACCTTTTTTTTTTTTTTTTTTTTAATTGATTCTGCTTAATGCTTAGTATAACCTACCAAAGTTGTTCTTTTAAAAGTTTTTTTTTTTTAACATTTATTCAGTTTTTGAGAGTGAGAGAGACAAAGCGTGAGCAGAGGAGGAGCATAGACAGAGAGAGACACAGAATCCGAAGCAGGCTCCAGGCTCTGAGCTGTCAGCACAGAACCCGTTGCGGAGCTCGAACTCACACACGAACCGCGAGATCATGACCTGAGCTGAAGTCAGACGCTTAATCGACTGAGCCACCCAGGCACCCCCAAAGTAGTTCTTGACCTTTACCCAACCGTGCTGGCCAGGAATTTTTGACAAAATGATGTCTATCTACCAGAACCTTCCTTCTCCGGCTCACCCTCCTGGGCTTCCTCTTCTATAGCATCATTGGGCAGTGATCTGGCAGCTGTGGGCAGAGTGGAATGTGTGTGTGTGGGGTTGTTGTCTGTAAAACCCGGGGGCTTCTGGGAAGCCTTACCACTGGAGGAACTACTACATCTCCACCTGCCTTTGTCCTTATAGATGCCCCATGAGTCTGCTGTGGAGCAGGAACGGGTTAACCAGCATCCCCTCTCCTGCCCTGTCTTCTACAGCCTGAGGGTGAGCTGCTAGGAGGTGGCAGGTTGCTGGCTGTGGGGGGGGAGGGGGGTAGGGGAGGATGGGGAGGGTGAGGGGCTGGGGCTTAGCAACCTGGGGCTACCATGGGCTAGACCAGGAAGGCCCAATGGGATGGTATCAACCCAATGAGGCATTTTGAAGATTTGTGGAAGCTTTTTTTGTCTTCAAGTGTAATCACTCCTGAGTATTTATGTAGAAAGACATATTATTTTATCACAAATTGCTTTCCTTTTTCTTTCTCCTATGTTACAGTAGTACATTGATTTTGAAAATTGTAGAGACAATAATTATACTATCTATGAATTTCAATTCAGGATAGAAAAGGGGAAATTAAAGTGTTTTTATTTATTTATTATTATTTTTTAATGTTTATTTATTTTTGAGACAGAGAGAGACAGAGGATGAACAGGGGAGGGTCAGAGAGAGAGGGAGACACAGAATCTGAAACAGGCTCTAGGCTCTGAGCTGTCAGCACAGAGCCCGATGCGGGGCTTGAACTCACAGACCATGAGATCATAACCTGAGCTGAAGTCGGAAGCTCAACTGACTGAGCCACCCAGGCGCCCCAATGTTTGTTTTTAAAATGGGCATCAGGTCCCGTAGGGCTGGGAAGCGCTGGCTCTAAGCCCAGTTTCACAGGTTTTGTTGAGTAGAGGCTCGCTGACCTTCCTGGTGCCTTGCACCTCTCCAGACCACTTCTGGCTGATTCATCTGACAAATCCATTCCCACTCTGGGGAAGGTTGCAGAGCATGTGCTCTTCCAGGCTAGGATTCCTCTCCAGACAGCCTTTATAAGCACCGTGAGTAGGGACTCCACCTCAGCTCCTTTGTCACTTTGTGCTGCCTGGTCCCCCTCTGAGCTGAGACTCCAGCTTTCATGAGTGGCAAACGTGGCTCCCACCCTAGTTTTCATCCCTGAACTCTGCCTGAGGATTCCCGTTTCTACCCTGGCTTTCCTGGAGCTTGATTTTTAAAATGTCCATACCATAGATTTCCTTTTGCTGGGTGGTTCCAGGCTCAGGGTGCATTTTTTCAACGAGTGTTTACCTGGTGCCTCCTGCACACCCAATAATTTAGAAGTGGAGTCGTAAGCTACCTAATTCCTGCCTGGGAGCAGCTCAGAATTCAAGTACACTAACGATCTTTTATCAGTGGTCTTGAAACTACTTTTCCATCCCAGCCCGTCAGAGCGCTGGACGCATTCCCATCAGGAACTGTGGGTTCTCTGGGGATGTGTGTGGTTTGGCTTCTCTACCCCTCATCTCCATCCCAGACCAGACTAAGGTATTCAGACACATGGTCTACCCATGGTTGGGCGCTCTTGTGTGAGCTTGGGAGGACGGGTTCCGTAACCAGATTTCTTTGTTTCTTATAAGGCTGAGGGCAAGGAGAGAGTTGAGGACCAAGAGGGCTGCATGGAGGCCGAATGAATCCTGGACATGTGCTGGCTTCATGGTCATCTTCTACTTGAGATATTTTTCAGATAAATGGAAAAGTGTGGAAGAGAGAAAAAGCAATCCATATTGAAATCTCCCAAATGTAACAGATTTGGAGCCCAAGAACACATCTTTTAGGGAGGAGGGAGTATTGTCATCCTAGAAGACATTCCCTATGGCCTTTGGGCCATTTGGAAATGGATGGAACAAGTGGAATTGCTGTACCCAGTCCCAGTCCCCCTGAGCCGCATCATGCTTCACATCCAATGTTGTTTCTACACATTTCTTTTAAGAAAAATAATATTTCCATGCACTTTTGATTCTGTTACGAGTAATAACAATACCTGATAGGCCATAGGTGATTTCGTTAACTGTTCTTTCTTTCCAGGTCACTATGAAAGATTGATGAGTAAATGTGATAGCACCAACATCTTTGAGCTTGATGTGTACATGCATTGAAACATGTAAGAAATCATACTTATGATTTGAGAACTTGGTACTTTATTTTGGTAGGAGCTGCCCTGTGGTACTGAGCCTGGGTCCTACATTGTTCTGATGTCACTCCTACAGCTCGTGTTTTGTCTGTTAGTGGTATCATCTGGCATTATACAGAGGCTTAGAATGAATATACATCTACATAACTGAAATGACAAAATAAACTCTTGAAGGAACAGGTCTGTGAAACAGTTGACTAGCTTCACTTTCTGTGGAGAAACAAGGCAAACATTTGGAATATCTGAGGATACATAAGGGACAACAGGCCATGTGCTCAGAGAGTTTCAGAAGCTTCCGGGTCTGACATTGCTATGGCCTTTGTTTTTCTTCCTGGGCTCACTTGTGGGCCTGAGTCTGCAAGGCAGCTTCTCCAGGCAAAGACCAGGTGTCCTTGGCCTTGTGTCTTCACCAGATTCTTATTCAAGGGCTAGAGGGTAGCGTTTTGTCAGGAAAATTGCTCAGACCCTAGGCCCATACTTTTCTGGAAAGATGCTGAAATATGGCATGGTAACCAGTACTACAAAAATTGGCCCTTGGAATTCCCTTCTAGGCTAGCGAGAATGCAGAGAGGGCTGGGGGATGAACAGCCCGCAGAAGAACGAGAAGGGTCTGAGGAAGAGAGTGAGGGAGGGGGAGGGGAAAGAGGTGGCCAGAGGGCCTTTCCCACGCTTTTCCTTCTGCCTGAAGCATCCCCTGACTCTTCTCCTTAAACCTGCTCTTTCCCTCAGCTCTCCAAGGGTCTCCCCACCTCTCTGACTGGATCAGACCCTTTCACACTTGTGTCCCTCCTGGACTCTTGGCTCCGTGGTCAGCTCATTTGGCTCGTTGCTGCTTCTCTGGCATCTACAGTGTCCTGGAGTTTTACCAAGTGAATGACACCACCTGCTTTATTATTACATTGCAGGGGAAAGGGCAGGGCAAAAGATGGATTGTAAGATAAGAGGACATGGGAAAAGGCTAGAAAACCGTGGATTAGAACCCTTCTAAACTCTTAGGAACCCAGCTGGGGCATGGTAGGGTACTTCTATCTGGGAGCTGTTCATTTAATGAAGTTTTTTTTTTTTTTTTAAGTTTATTTATTTGAGAGAGAGAAAGGGAGAGAGAGGGAGAGAGAATGTGAGTGGGGGAGGGGCAAAGAGGAAGGGAGAGAGAGAATCCCAAGCAGATTCAGTGCTGTCAGTGCAGAGCCTGATGTTGGACTCGATCCCGTGAACTGTGAGATCATGACCTGAGCTGAAATCGAGTCAGATGCTCAACCGACTGAGCTACCCAGGCGCCTGAAGTTCTGTTTTTTAAATCTGATGTTACCTCTATATCATTTACCTACATTGTAGTTGGGGATGTACTCCATTATTCCTAAGAATACCATAGATAGTGATAGTCATACCCCATTTCTGGAAGAATTTTTAGCTGGGCATGTGGCCATCCAAAATAAATTTCCCAGCCTTCTTTGAAGATAAGTGCATGTGCCCAATGGCCCTGCGATCCTAAGTAGAAATAACATGTCCAGCTTCCAGGTTGTAACCTTAAAAGGAGAGGGGCGTGTCTTCCAGCTCCTCTCTTCCCCGTTCCCTCTGGCTGAAATGTGAAATTCTTTGGGAGCTATCCTGGGCCATATGGATGAGGCTGCAGGCCGGGGCTGGCAGAGCCATGAGACAGATGTGGCCTGGGCCTGGCACCAAACACTGGACAGCTTCACTTGGACTGCCGACGTCAGAGAGAAGTTTCCCTCTGGGACTAGTTACAGACTCTGAATCCATCCCCTAATTCCGACACCCAGCCCTGAGCAGTCAGAAATGAAAGGGCTGGAAGCATCATCCTGGGGTCAGTGGCCTGGTGGTAAAAAAATGTGATCGAGTCACCTCATCTGTAGAACAAATGACAGTACTTTGGCTGTCACAGTGAGTGATTCCTGTTTAGTAAATGGGAACAGTTCAAGAAGTGCTCTTTCCTCATCACCATCCGAGTCCTCATTTCCGTACTTCAAGTAGAGGCAGGGATCAAAAGCTCTGGACTTGGTGCCAGACAACCTTGAGTTTGAAACTTCAGCCCTGTCACTGACTGACTACTGTCCCCATACCTATGTCATAAGGCCATTATGAAGATGTAGTGAGATAAGATGCACAGAACATGGCCAGAGGAAGCACCAGAGTCCTACACTATTGTTTGTGTGTAGGACTTTTTCCCTAGCAACCGACAGAAACCTAATTGAAGCTGGCTTTCACATTTTGTGATCTCTAAGCAGCATCCTGGGCATTATTGGGCTTTGCAGGTAAAGTGAGTCCATCCAAAGGGAAGGAAAGGGCTGGCTGTTTGGATTCCTGCATCGTGGTGGTGGTAACCATCTATTCGTATTGAAACTTAGTGTATTAACTTTATGGTTTTATAAACCCTGTTATTATAAACCTGACCTAGAGAGATGGTGCTTCCCTCATTGTGATAAAATCTAGTTCTTGGGTGAGGCTGATGGTCAGACTCTTGATCAAGGTGAGTTCTCCATGGTAATGAATGTTCCCTATGAGGCCTCTTGAGATAGTCTATCAGTGTTTCCCTGGACAAAGCCCTAATTCTCTAGGCCAAGCCATCATCATTGTTTTTTATAATAAAGAAAATAAATGAATAAGCAGGAATGAACAAAATTTATTTTTTTTGTTTTAGATAATACTTAAATATTGAGAAAGCTAAAATTAAAAAATTCAAAGTATGTTGGCTATGTTTTTCTATACATTATATTTAAATAATGATTCTGATTTTACCTTCCCAAGAACAGTTGCCCAGGAGGAAGGACAGGCAGCCTAGAATAGTCTCTTGGGGCTCGTACAGTCTGCTCAGGCCAGGTGTCCCTTAGCAGAATGAAGAATTGAAGAAACAAGTGTCCCTCCCCCTCCCCCCTCCTTGTCTTTATTTGAAGCATTTCTGAATAACAAATGCAAAATGAGATTAGAATATAAACAGCTAGGTAACGCCCCCAGTTCAGTTGTGTTTCACCGGAGGAGCCCTGGCAAGCTCAGGAACTGCCCTTCATCTACAGGGACCATGTGACCAAAATCAAAGTCGCACATGAAAGTCATTTAAGATCTCTGAACGAAGGCACAGCTAAGCACCAGCTCCAGAATGAGGGCCTCCGGTCGGAAGGTGAGCATCTCAGCTCAGCTCACCAGGCCTGGGAGCTGCTAAGGCGGCTGCAGGAAGGAAAATCTATCATACTGTGGCACCAACCTTCTGACATACAAAAGAACTAAGTTGAGAGTAAAGTAGCTCAAAAAAGTGAAAAATTTTACCATACTTGGGGGGTAAATTAATATTAAATAGTTTGAAGTTTATCCTAGAAAACTGTGGCAAACTATAGTCTTAAAGCAGTAAAACAAACAGTCCCATGGGGATATTAAATTTGAGAGTAAGCCCGGCGAATTATTAAATTCTGAGAGCCCATAATCTGCCTGTATGTTATACAGTTTTTCCAGGTCACCCAGAGAAGGGTTGTTTCTTCTTTCATGGAGGATCTGAAACATCTTTTTTTTTTTTTTTTTTTTTTTAAGGCATTAAGAAATTATGACTCAAGGATTTTAAACCCTAATGTGACAGGCAAAGCCTCATTTTTACGGAATATAAAACACTCTGTTTCTTCCACTTCTAACAGCTCGTTAAGAGAAGCCACCACCAAATCGTGTTCCTGCAGCATTTCCGGGTAGCGGGACACCGCTCGCTCAATCCTCGCCGACCGGCGCACGGGAGTGATCAGCTTCATGTCGTGCACTTCTGCTATTCCACTTATCCTGTGAGACAGAAAGAGGTGCATTCCAAGTCTTATTATGTCTTTTGAAGTTCTACTTACTATTCTTAATTTTTTTCTTATTCCCTGATAAGGCACGGTAGACATTTCAATGAAAGCTGATGTAAGAGGATGTGTAGAGCAGCTCTCCTACCAAGATGGCTCTTCCCTGATTGTCAGGATGAACGGGGCGGTGTCCATCTGCTCCTGGATAGTAGAAGCATAAGGATTTCCTGAACGAACTGTTAAGTGTGGTTTTTACTTGAAGTCAAATACGTGGCAGTTGGTGTTTGTTTATCCCATAAACTTTCAAAGAGTTGACAGGTTTTGAGGAAATTGGGCCTTACACCAAATGGGGTTGGACTAGTGAATTCTAAGATTCTTTCTAGCTCTGACAGAAAATTATTCAAAAAACACCTTTTAAGATGGTGGACGAAACCATGATTTGAAACTGGAACAAATTGGGCACCTTCCTTGTAAGCTTTAATGCATTCCCATAAAAAGGAGCCCAGAGGCTAGGTTGCAGAGAGCTTTCCGTGCAGTGAATCTGGTCTACACCTCACAGACCCACTGATGATGTCAGCCTAAGCAAAACTAGCCTATCAGTCTGCTAAAAACTCTCCTAATAAATTCCAGATTCAGCAAAAGGTGGTTTTCAGATCAACTGCTTGCCTCCATCTGTCCATGAGCTAAGTGTAATGCCGGGGCCGAGAGAGGCCGGCTGTGCTTCCCAGGGACCGACAACACAGAACTGTGTGGTCCTGGTACTTCTGTTTGGGATTCGCTTTTAAGATCATGAACAGAGACTGATGTTATATTAATGTTTTAGAAAATGACATTCGTACCCTGACACAGTTCCTATGGATTCTACCTTAAACTTAAACTTACACACTCTCAATAAAATGAGCAACTTCTGTCTAGTATGTCCTCGACTGCGCTCCCTGTTCTTACAGGGGGATTTGCTGTCCCTTCTCTCCCACAGCTAGGGAGGTTGCCCCTGCTTGGCACTCGGCGTCCCCTCCCCGTGGGGCTGGGAGGAAAGGGACGTCGGATCTGTAAGCGCAGGACAGATGAGGGTGAAGAGGTAGGATGGGATCCAGGAGGGAGGGGGGAATCCATTCCAACAGTCTCCAGACTCCTGCAGCACCTTCCTCAGGGCAGGTCAGGTCTCCCTGGGAGTGTGTGAGGGGGATGGTGTGTGTGCACAGAAAGCACACAGATCTTCCTGTCAGTGGAAGACTCCCCTCCTCAGCTCCTTCCCTTAATGCCAAAGATGGCTTAGACCGCCTGGTCCTCACATGAAGCAGAGGGTCTCCAAAGACGGCTGGTACTCTGGGTCTGTGCAAGTCAAACTGAGAACAGGGCTTGAACTAGGCCCGTGGACACAAAGCCCGCTGTAGAGTCAGCTTACCTAGGGATCGGGGCCACCTGTAATTTGATACCAGGATGGTTATCCTGCTCTGCCTTGGTTATTTGGGGTGTTCCTGTAACCTGTTCTCTCTCTTTTAGAGAAAGACAAGACTTTTCAGATTCCGTTTTATTGGCCAGCTCTTCTATTGACGTTATATTCGTCTCGACAACTGAAGAGTCAGAGGTAACTCCTGTGTATGCAAGGTCAAGAAGGAAAGTGAGGTTTAGCAAGTTAATACTGAAACTAAAAGTCAATAAAATGACAAATCAATATATACAATGATTTCTCAATTAAAATAAAGAGGAACTGATTTGAAATGGGACATAGAACTAGTTTTTCCTGCTCAGCTCTCTAGCAATGCCCTGCTACATCAGGCCATCTTTCTAACCTGCCCTCCAGGCAGTCTTTGGACCTTCTTGCCACTTGAGATGGATCCTTGATACCTTTTCAACATTCTGAACACATACCACCCCCCGTCTCTTATTCTCTCTTGAGAGAAGTTCCCTTAGGGATAATCATTGGCCTTTTACCCTTATACCATATCTTGGGTCAATTTTCTTGACTCACTAGGGTTAACATCCCCTCCTACCCTGGGATGAGATACTATTACTCAGACCTTAATCCCCAAAGTAATGGGTTAGTTAGCTATCATTCCACATGACTTGATTGTTTCTCAAAGTTCAATCTGTCTTAAAGGAAAAATATTTGGTCACCTTCCAAGATCATAAAAATAATCTATTTTATTTTCTCAAGGTAGCTTGTTTTTTCTTGCTACTCATATAACAAACGTAAGCAATTATAGTGGGCCACTCACTGTATTTGGCACAGTATTTTTCATAGAAGAGTTCTCTAAATGTTCTGACCAGTGGTTAACTAAGTGAAAAGATGCCTGCTCTGGCCATTGTTAAAGGTGATAATGTGAATTTGGGTGTGTAAGTGCTGGGGGGTTGTTATGACGGAACATGGAACTCACTCCGAGGCATCTCTCCCTTCTGCCTCAGTCTTGTCTGAGAAAGAGCCGCTCATCTTCTCCCACCTAGAAATCCAGGGAAGCAAGACACCCTCCTCTAAGCTGCTCTTGTGAAAACAACCTTTGTTTGGTGTTGAGCAGTACATTTACTTGTAATAATAGAAATAGATAAGCCGATGATGATGGCTGAAAAAACTAGGCCATGGAAACCAAGAAGTGAGAGGCATTTCAGAGGACTTTTAATTCATTTCTTTTTTCTCTATGTGTTCCTCAATGACTTTTGCATGAGTGGCTGGATGGAGTGCATTTAAATGCAAAAAATACCAATACCTTCTGTGGTTCTGTTTGTGTCTTGCAAAATATTAAGAACAACTTCACGCAACTCTTGTATTGGCTGGAAGGAAGAAAATACATAAACAGTATTAAAAACTTGCATGGGGAAAATGATCCAAGCAACTTTGCTTAACATCAAATGAACTTATTTTTATAATAAAAATGTTTCCTTTTTTAATCTCTTGTCTAACAATAAATAATATTTAAAAAATTTCAGATTTATAGCTTTAGGTGAAAAATGAAGGAACAAAGAAAATGTTGGTTAAATGCTAGCATGCTTGACTTTAAAGAAGAGATGTGCTTATGGAAAGTTGTCTATAATGACATTTCTCTAAATTAATTAATTTTCTTATTGTCTCATATGATCCCACTAAAGATGTGTTCCCACATAAAGATTCTGGCCCAAAGATGTAAAGTTAGCTATACAGAAAATGCAGCATGCGTTTTTAGTATTCTCTTAACTGAACTTTTTTTTTTAAAAATTTTTTTAATGTTTATTTTTGAGAGAGAGAGACAGAGAGAGAGAGACAGAGAACACGAGCGGGAGAAGGAGCAGAGAGAGAGGGAGACACAGAATCCGAAACAGGCTCCAGGCTCCGAGCTGTCTGCACAGAGCCCGACGTGGGGCTCGAACTCACAAACTGTGAGAACATGAACTGAGCCGAAGCCGGATGCTCAACCGACTGAGCCACCCAGGCGCCCCCTGAATTTTTGTTTTTAATCATAAAAGGCATATACCTCATTACAGAAAAATTGAACAATAGTCAAACTTAAAAAGGGAAATCACCCATAATCCCATCACCCAAATATAGCCGTTAGTTAGCATTTTGGGAAATTTTCTCCAGCATTTCCTTTCTTTCTTCTCTTATTTAGTAACATAACATAAAAAACATAACACTAAATATAACATATAAAACATAATATTAAACATAGCATAAAAAGGGGGGTGGGAGGGAGGAGAGGGTGGGCGATGGTTATTGAGGAGGGCACCTTTTGGGATGAGCACTGGGTGTTGTATGGAAACCAATTTGACAATAAATTTCATATATAAATAAAAAAAAAAATAAACATAGCATAAAAAACATAACATTAGGAAAAAACCATTCCAGAAAAGTAATTTTCTGGTAAAATTATCTGAGATAGCCTTCCTTTTTCAAAGTATGTAAACCATGCCATGAGCCATAACATCATAAATGAACTGTAGTTTCTCATAGGAATATTCTATTTGGACATTGGTCTTTCTGATCTGGGATTCTGTATCAAATAAATAATAGATATCAACTAACAATAGAGCATAAAAGCAAAGCTATTTATACAATTTTCATAAAGTCTAATGTGCTTTAAGCTTAAGGGAATGGGAATAAATGTACAGAACATATTGCAAAAAGTCTGAATTATATAAAAAATTTATCAATCGTATTTTACATTTTTACAGGCTTCTAGTTAAAAATGATAGACTGAATATACATTTATTTCTTAAATGTTTATTTATTTTTGAAAGAGAGAGAGTGTGCATGTGAGAGAGAGAAGGGGGGAGGGACAGAGGGAGAGGGGGACAGAGCATCCAAAGCAGGCTCTGTGCTGACAGCAGAGAGCCCGACGAGGGGTTCCAACTCACAAACTGTGAGATCATGACCTGAGCCGAAGTCAGACACTTAAGGGACTGAGTCACCCAGGTGTCCCTGAATATATATTTATTTCTAATCCCTGTTGAAACTCTACTGAAATGGTAATGGGATTAAAGGAAGCAATGATGGCAAATAATAGAAATGGCAACAAGATTTGGAAGCTAGAAAATAGAAGGAAGAGATAACCAACTTAACCAACTTGAAAGAGCCAGATCCTAAACTGGCAATGTAGCTGAGAAACAACATGATTCAACCCCAGGGCCTTTAAAGGCTCAGGAATGAATGGTCAGGTCCAAATCAAGAGGACTCTTGAGCATCTGTCCAGCAGTCAGACCTCCAACTCTTTATCCTAACAGAAAACTGGGGATGTATTTTCCAAGTCTCTGGGGAATATCATGCATGACTGAGACTGAAAAAAAGGGATAAATGAAAGTTTCCATGCTGAAGGTTGAGACTCCCAGATCTCTTCTCCCTCACAACACTGATAGCCTGGTTTCCAGCTCCCAGGAAGAGATTGGAAGATCCTTCTTTAGAGAATATGATCAGTTTTATCTATCTATCTATCTATCTATCATCTATCTATCTATCTATCTATCATCTATCTATCTATCTATCATCTATCCATCCATCTATTTTTTAAGAGAGAAAGGGAAAGAGACAGAATCTTAAGTAGGCTCCACGCCCAGTGTGGAGCCTGATGAGGGGCTCGATTTCGTGACCCTAAGATCATGACTTGAGCTGAAATCAAGAGTCAGATGCTTAACTGACTGAGCCACCCAGGTGCCCAAAAATATGACCAATTTTAGAGGAAAGACCTGAAGACACTGATATTGAGGGTTCTTCAACCAATCTGCTCAGCCAGATCACCCTATGGTAAAACCTCATCCATGTTTTCAGAACGTTTTAAAAAATGTTTATTTATTTATTTGAGAGAGAGGGAAAAAAAAGTGTGAGCAGGGGAGGGACAGAGAGAGAGAGAGAGAGAGAGAGAGAGAAAGAGAGAGGGACAGAGAGAATCTTAAGCAGGCTCCACGCTCAGTGCAGAGCCTAACTCAGGGCTTGATCTCATGGCCATGAGATCATGACCTGAGCTGAAATCGAGTCGGATGCTTAATGACTGAACCACCCAGGTGCCGGAGAATATGACCAGTTTTAGAGGAAAGACCTGAAGATGCTGATATTGAGGGTTCTTCAACCAATCTACTCAGCCAGATCACCTTATGGTAAAACCTCATCCATGTGTCCAGAACTTTTTTTTAAATGTTTATTTATTTACTTATTGAGAGGAAAAAAAAAAAAATCAAGAGTGGGAGAGGGGCAGAGAGAGAGGGACAGAGAGAATCTTAAGCAGGCTCCATGATCAGTGCAGAGCCTAACTCAGGGCTCAGTCTCACGACCATGAGATCATGACCTGAGCTGAAATCAAGAGTTGGATGTTTAACTTGCTTAACCAACTAAGCCACCCAGGTGCCCTGTCTAGAGCTTTTACTAAGCTTTTTCAAACCCACCTCTTGGTAAACAGCCCAGTTTTACTGACATCTGAATAAAGCTTTTAATGAATAGAGAACAAAACAAAATAAGACCACCACTATCACAACCAACAACAACAATAAAAGAGAGAGAGGAAAAACAGACAATGTAGGAAGAAAAGAGAATCTGAGGATAATGGTGAAAGGTCCCAGTATGACAGGCAGCAGAGACAGGTTAAAGAGAAACCTGATGAGCTTGGAACATGTCAGAAGGGCCTGGGAGAAGGGTCTCGAAAAAGAAATCGATAGGATATCTGATGTTTTGAAAGTAGTGAGAAATTTAGACAATTAGAAATGAGTTTGGGAATTAATTTTATAGTAATAAATACTCAGGAAAGTAAGCAAAGGGAAAACAAGACAATAATTAACTTCAGAAATAAATATTAAAAAAAATTAAAAAAAAAGGGGACGCCTGGGTGGCTTAGTTGGTTGAGTGTCTGTCTTCGGCTCAGGTCATGATCTCGCAGTTTGTGAGTTCAAGCCCCGTGTCGGGCTCTGTGCTGACAGCTCAGAGTCTGGAGCCTGTTTCAGATTCTGTGTCTCCCTCTCTCTCTCCCTGCCCTTCTCCCATACTCTGTCTCTCCCTCTCTCAAAAATAAACATTAAAAAAAAATAATTAACTTCAGGAAAAGTAGAAAGTTGTGCATGAAAGGCAAAATAATCATAGTATACACCACATGGCTCAGAGCAGTCCTGTATTTCTTATATATTCATAACAGTGTAAACACAGGATTATTCATAACACTAGTAACCAGGATTTCCATAGGACTCTAATGGAAATATGGAGGATGGCAAAAGTCTGCAGGCATGTGTCTCTTGGGGATCCATGCAGGCGTGTGTGAGAAAGGGGGTGAAATCCTCATCCTGCACGGCTGGAAGTCTACAAGTCATGTCTAAAACTGAAAAATCAAGAAACAGAAAAACAAGCACACTATGTGAAACTATTCAAGGTAAATATGAAAATAACCAGTTTGCTCCAGGAGGTGGGAAATGGGAGAGGAGGGGCACAGAGTCCTCAGGGAAAGAACCTTATTGAACTCTTTTGACTATTTATGTGCATGTACAACTCTGACTTTGAACTCTCATGGGAAGAGGTACGGAGAAATATAAAATGACGCTGGTAAGTGACATTTAAGTGAAAAGAGTTATAAAACTGCTGGATGCAGTCTTTGTTAAAAAAAAAAGTTATAGAGAAATGATGGTTTTACTAGGTTTTAGAATTAAATTTATTTTTCAGGCACTGGCTCTGAATTGTTGCCATGTGAATATTGATGTAGTGGGCTTAAGGTATTTTTTGGTTCTTCATGGTGAGGTATGACTTTGTAAGTACTGCATATCGATGTTATAACTTTCCATAAGTGCATATTTCTACAGTGAGTGTAAAGTGAGACACAATCACTTGACAAGAACAGTGATTCTGTTGGTTTACATGTAATACTATTTTCTACCAAATAAAATTTTAATTAAATGTACATAAAGGACATGCTGTGTTTCATATTCTGTGCATAACTTTATGATGTGAATTAGAAGTTTCACATGGCGTTGTATAACTGCCATATTGCAAGCAACAGAGAACTCACACGAGAGAATTTTCAGGAAATCACCCACCCGAGACAGATACTCACTGTTGCCCCATTTCGAATGGCCTCTTCATACAGCCCAATGACATCAAAGGTACCTTTACTGGCCAATAACTTTGCTTTGCAGATCCAGAATTTAGCAAATTTTTTGGCCTCAGGAATACTGGACAATATGGTAAATACTTCATTAGAAAGTATACCCTGTAAAAAAAAAAAAAGCCAGAGGTAATTATTACCATCTTGCTGTTATTCTCACATCTAATGTTTATCAGAGAAGTTTGGCAGGAATCAGTCTGATCATTTTTTCTTAATTTTAAAAAAATTTCAATTTTACTGAGGTACAATTTACGTATAATAAGAGGCATCCATTTAAACAGTATATTTCAATGCATTTTGACACTAGTCATTAAATTTTAAGAGTTACATGAGACCAAATAGGAAAATGTTTATCATAGCTGAAGGTAAGGAATATCTTTACCTTTTTATGCAAAACCAAACCCAAAACCAAACCAAACCCTAGAGTAATCAACATTCATATACTTCTCATATATGCATAATAATTTCCATATATCTCTAATGGAACTATGAAGAATGGCACAGGTAAGCAAGGGTCATAGGGGTGTATATACGTGTGTGTGTTGAGGACCCATGCTGGTGTATATAAAAAGGGCTAAATCTCACAAAAAGTAACTTTATTTATTTATTTATATTAAAACATTTTTTAAAAATGTTTAATCATTTTTGAAAGCAGAGAGAGACAGCACAAGGAGGGGTGGGGTGGAGAGAGAGGGGGACACAGAATCTGAAGCAGGCTCCAGGCTCTGAGCTGTCAGCACAGAGCCCAACGCAGGACTCGAACTTACAAACCGCGAGACCATGACCTCAGCCGAAGTTGGACGCTCAACCGACTGAGCCACACAGGTGCCCCTATTTATTTATATTTTAAAAAATATTTTAATATTTATTTATTTTTGAGAGAGAGAGAGAGAGAGACAGAGCACAAGTGGGAGAGAGGCAGAGAGAGAGAGAGGGAGACACAGAATCTGAAGCAGGCTCTAGGCTCTGAGCTGTCAGCACAGAGCCCAATGTGGGGCTCGAACTCACGGAGTGCAAGATCATGACCTGAGCTGAAGTTGAATGCTTAACTGACTGAGCCACCCAGGTGCCCCTCACAAAAAGTAAATTTAAAATTGCCTCACTGATTTGGTCTCCTTCTGGCCTGCACCCAGAGCAGAGCAGTGCCATGGACCAGAAGGAATATGGGGAGCTACCATGTCTTGGCACACTCAGCCAAGCAGAACCTCCTACTCCTCCTGCGATGGGGGAGACCCAAAGGTAACCTCACAATCAAGAATCATCAGTGTTTGAGAAAACCAACACTACACGAGAGAGGCATAAACCTCAATGGAGTTGACGAGGAAATCAATCAGCTGAAAATGTGGCTGTGGAATTCTCCCAGAATCAATTAAGACAGAACAAAGAAATGAAGAGTACGAAAGAAAATTTAAAAGAGTTCTGGAGGATACATCTATTACTCAGGAATTCCAATATCCATCTAAGAGATAGAACGTTCACCAAGACTGATTAGACATTAATTTCAACATATTCTATCAAGCAGAACACATACAGGCTACATTCACAATGCAGTATAATTAAAAGCTGGAAGAATGACAGGAAAAAACAAAACAAAACAAAACAAAACAAAACTCTATCTGGACGTTAAAAGATGTTCTTCTAAGACAACTTTTGGGTTAAACAACTCAAAATGGAAACCTCAAACTATTTAGAAATGAACAACAACGAGAACTTATGTCAATTATTAAGCTATGGTCTCCTAGCTCCAAACCCACCTTGTATCCTCTGCTGTGACACTGAGGCTGGAATTCTGTAAATCACTGTTTTCACAGCAGCTCTATGCTGGGCTCTGCCAGTATGCAGGGCTAGAGGGAGATGGTGGGGATGGAGAAGAGAGGGACTTCCTCTTTCCCATTTGCTTTCGTCACTCCAGCAATGGTCCTTCACTCTGGCAGCAATAGTTGGTTCTAGCCTCAACCATTTTTTTCTGGCATTTACAGATCCTGCCTCACTGCGCTCTTTCAGAGGCAAGAGCACCAATTGGGTAGCATCCTTTCCTCAAAGTCTGAGATCCAGCCCTGCTGGGCGTCTCCTCCAGTTCCTGTGGTCCCAACATCTGCTGGGTAGTGTGCCCTCCTTGAGAGTTGGAGTTTGTCTCTCCTAACTTCTAGGTTCGGACACCCTCAACCTCTCTTTGTTCCCCTAGACCCAGTGGGTGCTAGGTGCTTCCTGAAGTTATTGCCACTGTTACCTCAGGTTCTCTTTTACAGTCAGCCCTGTGTGTAGTGCCCATACCTCTCCTGATGGTCCCTTTACCATTTTTGTGCACACAGGCTCAGAAAGTGCTTTCAAGTCCAACAGCCAGCATCTGCTCCTCTTTGTATGTGTCCAGAGAGTCAAAGTGCCTGGGAATTTTTGTCCACCCCTTCCCCGCCCGCTCCCCCCATTAGTCAATGACCATGGAGGTATTACTACTATAGCTTCTTTGCCCCTGATCAGGATGACTCTGAGAGGTCTGGTCCATAGTCTCCAGAGCTCCCCTGTGGGATTTTGCCAGTTATAGTCATTGGATTTTGCTTGATACCACATCCTACTTGGCCTCCTGCCCTTCCTGGCCCCACATCCCCACTCCCCTCCCAGTTTTCCTTGGGATCCTCTTCCTAATAAATTACTTTCACACAAATTCTCCTCTTAGATTTGCTTCTAGGGAACTCACATAAGACACTGTGAAACCAACCTTTACATTACATTCTTTCTATTAAGATACCTGGTGCAGTTTCTGTTTTTCTGACTTGACTCTGACTAATACAGAACATGACCTAGTCAAACATAAAGGATATGACCAAAGCTAAATTCAGAGGCAAATTTATAGCTTAAAAAAATTTTTTTTTAAATGTTTATTTTTGAGAGAGAGAGAGAGAGAGAGAGAGAGAATGTGAGTGGGGGAGAGGCAGAGAGAGGGGCAGATGGAGACACAGAATCTGAAGTAGGCTCCAGGCTCTGAGCTGTCAGCACAGAGCCCAATTTGGGGCTTGAATTCTTGGACTACGAGACCATGACCTGAGGCAAAGTCTGATGCTTAACTGGTTGAGCCACCCAGGTGCCCCAAATTTATAGCATTAAATTTATTTTTAAGAAAATAAGAAAGACTGACATAAATGATTTCAGCTTTCACCCAAAAAGGCTAATAAAAACCAGTAAACATAAAAATAGATGCAGACATTGATGCAAGAGAAAAAAAATCAATAAAACCCCAAGATGGACTTTTAAAAAGATTAATAAAGAAATCTTTAAATAAAAGGCATTAAATTACTAGAATTAGCTCAAGAAATACAAAACCTAAATAGATCAATGATCACAGAAAAAATGGAAAAGATATACCCAAAATTATCCCATAGTCCAGATAACCTTATGGGCAAGTCCTTACCACACCTTCAAATAAAAAAGTAACTCTCATGTTGTATAAACTATTTTTAGAGTACAGGAAAAAAGGAAAATACCCAACTATTTGGCAAAGCCAACATGATACTAATATTAGGGAAACACAAGAAAAGGCAACCAAAGAACATACGTAAAAATCTGGAATAAAATAATTGCAACTCACAAAACTATATACTTCATTTCTCTATGTATCTACATGGTATCTAGATACATAAAAGCTGTCTGGATGGATAACTGGCAATAGTGGGCATCTTTTGGGAGAAGCCTGGGATGCCTAACTGTGTGTGTGTCCCTGTGCGTGTGTGTGCGGGCATGCTCAGTGGGGAACACTGGTCATTTTTATTTGAAAGGTTTGAAAGGTTTTTATTTTTTAAGTTAATTTAATTTTTTAAGACATGTTTAATTATTTTTGAGAGAGAGACACACACAGAGTGTGAGAGGGGGAGGAACAGAGAGAGAGGGAGACATAAAATTCATAGCAGGCTCCAGGCTCTGAGCTGTCAGCACAGAGCCAGATGCGGGGCTTGAACTCATAAACCATGAGATCATGACCTGAGCCAAAATCAGGCGTTTAACTGACTGAGCCACCCAGGAGTCCTGTAATGTTTTTAATAATAAGAATGTATTCATGCATTTTCTTTAATACAATGAAAATACAAGAAAGAGCAACAACAACAAAATAATGGAACTTTAATTCCATAAAGGAGAAATAATTAACGTTTAAGTGAATTTTGTGAGAAAATTTCCTGGAGTGGACCTAAACTGAAGGTTTCCTTTTTATGTTTCTGTCCAACACCACCCGCCAAAGCACAGAATTGGGTTTGCTTCAGGCAAGGACCTTAGTGTAGACATCTATCCAATTATTTTTTATTAATATAATTTTCCTTCAAGGTGTCTCCTGAGGATCATACCCTTTGCTTACCATCTCCTTTATCCTTATCTGCAGAATCCAAGATACAATTTCAATGCCATTTATAGCCACCCAGTCTTTAGGATAATCTAATTTTACACATGACCTTGACTTTGACTTCAGCTTCATATCCAAATGTCAAATATTTACTTTTTTGACCTTGATGGCAAAAAAAGGCAAAACTCCTTTGGATCCCTCCAGAGGCAGACTGCTTGGGTTAGTTTTCCAACTTCTTTGTGCCTCAGTTTCATTTGTAAAGTGGGCATGGTAATAGTTATTATGATAATTGTATGAGATAATATAAGTAAAGTGTTAGAACAGTGCCCGGCATACAAGAGCTATTGTTTAAATGCATGCCATTATTATTAGTGCTATTCTTCTTCTATATAAAAAGAGCAGCTGAATTTCTACTTAGACGGAGGTTATCTCTCTTACACCGTATTTAAGAAAAATGTTTAAAAACTCTAAGACTGCGGGCCAAGCTTTGGGAGCTTACTTATACTCACCCTTTCAATGAACTGCAGACATTCTGTCAGAGTGTTGTTAATTTTATTGGACAGTTCAAGTTGTGCTTTCTTTTCTTCATCTTCTTTTTCCATACTCTTCCAGAATGAAATATTCATTTCCTCTATTATTTTTCTTTTTGTTTTAAGTTCCATAGGAGGCCGTTTATAGATTTTCCCCTTAGATTTCTGCCATTCTTCCAGTTGTTTCCTGTCATAAAATTAAAGGGGTGGGGTGGAGTGGGAAAATGCTTTAGGTTTCTTTTTTTTTTTTTTAACGTTTTTTTTTTTTTTTTAATTTTTTTTTTTTATTTTTGGGACAGAGAGAGACAGAGCATGAACGGGGGAGGGGCAGAGAGAGAGGGAGACACAGAATCGGAAACAGGCTCCAGGCTCTGAGCCGTCAGCCCAGAGCCTGACGCGGGGCTCGAACTCACGGACCGCGAGATCGTGACCTGGCTGAAGTCGGACGCTTAACCGACTGCGCCACCCAGGAGCCCCTTTAGGTTTCTTTTTGTATACAGTCACACTTCCAGAGTATAAGGTATGCGTGAATGGAGTACCACTACATACCTTCAACAACATACAGAGTCAGGAGAATGCAATTAAAAACAATTTACAAAGGGGTAATGGCAGCATTGGTTGCTCCTACCCTTCAGGAGGCAGACTGCAGAGGGATTACTAGGATTACTAGTGGCTAGTATCTCAGTCTTCAAATTCCTCAACTTCATGATTATTCTTCATTCTTTTTTTTTTTTTTTCACTATTTTTCTCTAGAAATTTTCATTTCTCCTGTACATTACCTCTGGCACTAAGACATCCCTCTAGCTCTGAGATGATGAACTCAGCACTCCATTTCTCTTACCATAAGCTCTCTATCAGCCACTCAACCTGACCCACCAAACCTGCACTCTGCCCTCAGTAGGGTCTTGGCCAGAGTGACCCACTTTGCCCAGTTCCTTAGCCCTCTCCTACCGCACATGACCCCCTTTCTTCCTAAACAAGATCACTAATTTCAGGACTCTTAAGTAGCTAGTCTCCGATGGTGCCATGTCTGAATCCTTGCTCTCCTTCACTCTCCACATTCTCTGCTCCTGCTTCTAAGCAGCCAACAGACTGCTGTTGGGAGAGGCACCAAGACCTTAGACTTAAGCATTTGAATGTAGGCTCTTCAGCTTCTTTACATTACTACATGTTTGTAACTCACAGATGTACATTTCAGCCCAGATGTTTACAAAGAGCCCCAAGCTTTGTAAAACCCAGTGCCTAGTTGCTATTTTGTATTTGATGTCTGGCACGCATTCCAAACAAAGCTCTTGATTGTCATCTCCAAACCTATTCCTGAACAGTCTTTTCTACATTGATAAACAGTGCCCCAATCTGCCCAGTTGCTAGGACCTAAAACTAGGAGTGGTCTTTGAGTGGTCCTTTCTTCCCCACACCTGACACATCATGGTACAGGCTTCTAGCTCTACTACTATCATCCTAGTTCATATCACTTTAACCTTTTGCCTGAAAGGCTATAGCAGCCTCCTTCTTAACTCATGTCCTTGCTTCCACTCTGACCCTTATCAAATACATTGTGTGCACAGTAGCCAGAGTGATCTTGAAAGTGTGAAGCAGACTGAGTCACAGCCAGGAACTTCCTATGCTTCTTGGAATAAAATTAAACATGCTTTCCATGCCTCTCCAAACTCATGTCTTACCACTTTCCCTCTTCCTCTTCCCCTCCAGGAGCTCTGGTAACCCTTCAGTTACCTGACCCATGCTCATGCCTGCCTCAAGGTCTTGTAGTATCATTTTTATTCAGTCCTCTGCTCAAATGACACCCTTTTGAAGAGGTAATTATCTCTAATTATTCTGTCTGTTTCATCAGTGTGTTGATTTTCTGTCTTCTCCACTAGGATGCAAGTTCCTTGAAGGCAGAAACCTTGGATGTCCCAGTGCCTAGCGCAATGTCTAGAACACACAAGTGTTCAGTAACATACAGTAAAATTCACCTTTTTAAATGTACAGTTCTGCGAGTTCTGACAAATGCATACGGTCATGTAAACATAGCAACAATGAAGATATAATACCTTCAAAATTGTCCTCATGCTCTTTGGTAGTCAACCCTGCTCTTCATGCCCAGCTCCTGGTAATCACCGATCTGTTTTCTGACCTTACGGTTTTGTTTTTCCCATATGTCAATAACTAATTAACCTTCTTGTTTCCTTGACTCCAGAGCACAATTCATAGTGCTTGTTTCAGCTCCAACTGCCCCGCTTCACCTACATGCAAACCACCTACTTAATGACAGAAGCTGAGATGTTTGGCATGTGCTTCCCTTATGCTCCTGGCATTCTTCCAATCTCAGCCTTCCTCCCAATCATGAATGAACAGGGAACTTACCTTTTCTAAAGTCAACTTATTCCCAGGACCTCAATGCTATGATTTTATTATTTTAGCACTTTCCATAGATACATCAGAGAAAAAGCTCCATTAAGGTAGACTTGTGACTGTGTAGTCACCACTGTATTTCCCAATGCCCAGCACATGGTAGGTGCTCAAGGAACACTCCAGCAATGAGTGAGTGATCTATCGCTCTCCACAGATTCCTCTTGTATAATCAAATGTGGTCAGCATTCCACACACTGTCTTAAGACCCATCATCTATTGTCTGGTCTAGACTACGAGCTGCATGGGAGGGACCCTGACTTCCTCATTCACCAGCTTGGGGTCTTTGTACTCAGTTTTCTTTTCGCTTAGAAGGGTCATCCTTCTTCTTTTTGTCACTATCCTTTTCCTAGACCAGACGTCATTGTTGAAAAGTACCTCCTTAACCCTTCTCTTCTATCTAAAGAAGTCAGCCCAGTCTCACTCTCTCAATCGCATCATCCTAAATTAAGCTGTTTATTTTCTGTCTCTTCAGGAGGGCAGAGAGCTTGTTGGTGGTGTTCGGGGCTGTATTCAGAGAACAGATCCTGCCCTCACTTTACCCTGCTGTACTCTTTGGCTACCATCTAATTTTACATGTTCTTTTCACCCTTGTCAGTCAGGAATCTCCCTATTTTCTACTCCAACCAAGTTGAAGTGTACTCCAATACATAGGTGCTTCTCCTGGGAGGGTCACCACATTATGATACTATGTCTGGTCCTGGGCAGGAAGTGTGAAATCCTTTGGCTTGGTTTCAAGCATCATGCATGTTGATGTTAACCCCCAGCACCCAGAGATACTGATTTCTGTATGTGAACTGATTTTCTTCTTTGTCTTAGCTTACTTTCCAAAACTTGGCCTGCTCACACTCATGGAAGTTTCCTGTTCCTTCTTCCCTGATAACTTTCCTGGATTTAACCACTGGTCTGCTTCAGAAGGGACTACCAACTCCCCACTTCCTAGCTCTGTAAACTCACTATTCAGGCTCCTCCTATTTTGCCCTCTTCTATTGTTGTTCAGTCCCTGCAGGCTACTTGTTGAGTAGGCTACATCTGCAATTCCTATTTCTTTCTTTCTTTCTTTTTTTTTAAATTTTTAATTTTTTAATGTTTATTTTTGGGGCGCCTGGGTGGCTCAGTCGGTTAAGCGGCCGACTTCAGCTCAGGTCATGATCTCGTGGTCCGTGAGTTCGAGCCCCGTGTCGGGCTCTGTGCTAATAGCTCAGAGCCTGGAGCCTGTTTCGGATTCTGTGTCTCCCTCTCTCTGACCCTCCCCCATTCATGCTCTGTCTCTCTCTGTCAAAAAAATAAAGTTAAAAAAAATTAAAAAAAAAATGTTTATTTTTGAGAGACAGAGTGTGATGGGGGAGGGGCAGAGAGAGAGGGAGACACAGCATCCAAAGCAGGCTCCAGGCTCTGAGCTGTCAGCACAGAGCCTGATGCGGGGCTTGAACCCATGGACCATCAGATCCTGACCTGAGCCGAAGTTGGAGGTTTAACCAACTGAGCCACCCAGGTGCCCCTGCAACTCCTATTTCTTATTCAACCATTTTGTTTCAATACCTTTTTAAAAAATAAATTATTTTCAAGTATCCAAAAAATTACAGAGAATAATTTATAACACCTGTATATACCACCCTTTTTTATAGGGTGGTTTTTTATACCATCTTTTTTATAGGGTTGTAACTAAAAATTACTCAGAAGCCATTATTTATGGCCTATGTCCTGACTGAGTATTCCTGATGGTCAATATGCTTAATCATCTAAAACTGCAAAATCGTGGACATAAAGCAAAGTACCTTCGGTCCTCTGCTGTGATCTTCTTCTTAATATTTGGATTAGTTTGGGTCCCATTTGGGACTCTTCCTCCATGTATGGTTTTGTTACCAGCTTGAGTTTTGGGAGCTGTCTTATTGAGAAAATGGTTCTGGGGAAGAGTCTTTTTCAACTTGGTGTCCAAAATCTGTGCTTTTTGTTGACAGCTGTTGCTGCATCTATTCCCATTGGTTCCATTTGCTGTTATGTTAGGGGTGCTTGGAACGACTGAATTGAAACTGCCAACTATCAAATTAGGCCTTTGGCTTATGGCTTTTGATTTTTGTAGTGCACATGATGTCCGAGGTCTACAACAAGGTTGAGTGGATTTCTGATCTTGCCTAGTGTTTGGATGTCTGTTGTTACAGCCTCCCGGAAGCACACTAGGGCATGTCCGGGGTTTGGTTTGTTTTACTTTCTGTTCAGTAACAGTGTGTGACTGTACCTTAGTTTCATTTGGTCTTTCGTATTTACCCCTATTAACCTTTATATCCTTTATGTCCTTGACCACTGGTTTCCTTGATGCTTGAGTCCTACTAAGGGTCTGAACGTAGTGATAGGGAGCCGTCTTTGGGAGTTTTTCTCCTGGTCTTGCAAGGTTTGTTCCTCTAGAGAGTTGCTGTGACTTTACTGGTGGAATCCTAATTTGTGTTTTTCCAACAAATTGTTTATTAACTCGGTCTTTCAGAAAAGCACTATTCCCAGAACTTTTGCCCAAGGCTTGTTTAGGAGCCAAACTGCTCTTGGTTTGATTATAAGACTTAGTCTTTGGCTTACATATTGTCCATAATTCAGGATTTGACTTCCTTTCAGAGTCTAGTAAGGTTTGGGGCAAGTTTTCTTTGTTTATCTCTTTTAGAAAGCTATCTAAGGATTCATTTTCAACATGGTTACAGTCCACAGAGTCTGTACACTTAGTATTTCCTTGATCTGCTACCTGCTGCTTTGCAGTTTTCAGTTCCTGTATATTAAGTGACCCCATAGTTTCTGTAGGCAGTTCGCCAGTAGTGGATGATCCCTCTTCATGGTGTTGTTGACGATTGCTGGAAGGCTTACGGTTTAAGTTAGAAGAAACACATCCTGAAGTCAGCCTTTTGCCCAGAAGTTTTGGTGGCTCCAACTTTGGCTTCTGGGATCCTGGGCCTTTGGCAGGTCGGGGCTGGAGTTCAGCGCTGATGGGTCTTGTAGCTTTGACAGGCAAAGCAACATAATTGGTAACATTCTTTTTGGGTACAATAGTCTAAAAAGACAAAGAGAAATACCAAAAAGTAAATTTTATAACAATAGTTCATTGCTTTTAAAATAAAAAAAAATAGTTATTTTACTTAGAATTTCATTGAAGAAAGCCGAATCTGGGAAATAAAGTCTTGCTAATAGATGATCTTTATAATTTGAACTCCTATTAGAAATATATCAGAATATTTTAGCTTGATAGAATTAAGCAGAGATGCAGTGAACATACAAAAATTGCTGTTTAAAAAACAAATTTGCCTCAATTGAACAAGTACTTGCTGGATGCTCATTATGTCTCAAATGAAGTGTCCTTCTAGGGACTCTGGAAAAATACATACATAATAAACTTATGTTAGGGTGTCTCTCAACTTCCTCCTAGTAGTAGAGTGTATTGCTATACTTTTTTTACACAACATTACCTTTGTAAAGGTCACAGTGTAACTCAAGAACCTTTGTTTTGTCCCTGGATATCAGTGGCAAGGATAGGTAAGTGGTAGATGCTGGGAGGCCGGAGACACTTTGGAACAGTTTTCAATTAAATCTAATATCTCAGTAGAAAGTCATATTTGTAAAGTCAGGACAGGGTTTTAAGGTTAGATTCTACATTATTAACAAGTAAATGTTTCAGCCATGTGATTTAATCTTGGATAAGAAAGGCAGGGATAGATTATAGAGAACTTCAAAAACAAGGGAGGGGAGTTTAGAATTGATATGGTAGGGGCGCCTGGGTGGCTTAGTTGGTTAAATGTCCAACTTCGGCTCGGGTCGTGATCTCATGGTTTGTTAAGTTCGAGCCCCACTCTGGGCTCTGTGCTAACAGCTCAGAGTCTGGAGCCTGCTTTGGATTTTGTTTCTCATTCTCTCTCTGCTCCTCTCCCACTTGTGCTCTGTCTCTCTCTGTCTCTCAAAACTAAATGAATGTAAAAAAAAAATTAAAGAATTGATATGATAGATAATAGGAGCAAGCCACTGTGGATTCTAGAGCATTTGCATTGAAAACAAGTATTCAGAAAGGAGAATTTGGCAGAGATTTGTAGATTATACTTCTCTAGGGGAAGATATGGGAGTGATAGAGTTACCACTCTTTATTTTTGATTTGGTAATATTGTTGAGAATTACTATGTGAACTTTGTGAGTGTGTAAAGAAAGTCTGTAACCAGAACCATGTGGCATTAAGGGCAAAGAGATGTTACTCATACCATCATACCACTCATACCATTCATACCACTCATACCATTACTCTAGAATGGTATGTGTAGGGCAGTGTTGCTGGGGTGAAATAGGGGAGGGTTGGAAGTGGGAGCCAGAGAGATGGATGGTATATGCACATGGCTACAGCTGGGTTACTCCTTGAGCCCCAACAATTACATCCACCCCTGATCTCTCCATTATTGCTTACTGAAGAGGCAGGGATATGGTATCAATGTTTCCAAACATATGCTATTCCTTAGTTGTTCTCTTTTTTTAATTGAGATATAATTTGCATCCCCTAGAATTCATCATTTTTATTTATTTATTCATTCATTCATTCATTCATTCATTCATTCATTTGTTTGAGAGTGCAAGTGAGGGGAAAAAGAGCAGAGGGAGAGAGAGAGGATCTTAAGCAGGCTCCACGCTCAGCACGGAGCCTGATGTGGGGCTTGATTCCATGATACTGGGATCATAACCTGAGCTGAAATTGAGAGTTGGACACTCGATTGACTGAGCCACCCAGGTGATCCTAGAATTCACCATTTTAAAGTGTATAATTCAGTGGGTTTTAGTATATTCACCAGGCTGTATAACCATCATCACTGTCTAGTTCCAGAATATTTTCATTACCCCAGAAAGAAATCCTATACCTGTTAAAAGTCACTCCTCATTTCCCTCTCCCTACAAACTGGCAAACACTAAAATCTCCTTTCTGTTTCTATAGATTTGCCTATTTTGGACATTTCGTGTAATGGGATCATACAACATGTGGCCTTTTGTTTCTGGCTTCTTTCACTTAGCATAATGTTTTTGGGACTTACCCATATTGTAGGATGTATCAGTCTTTGCCACTTTATTTTTCAATAATAAACTTTATTATTTATTTAAAAAAATTTTTTTTTACAGTTTATTTATTATAAAAAAATGTTGCTATCAACATTTGTTATAAGCTTTTGTGTGAACATGTGTTTTCAATTCTCTTGGGTATATACCTAGGAATGAAATTGCTGGGTCCTATGGTAACTCCTGTGTTTAACTTCTGAGGAACTTCTAAGCTGTTTTCCAAAGTGGCTGTCGCATTTTACATTCCACTAACATTGTATAAGGGTTCTAATGTCTCCACATCCTGCCTAATCCTTGTTATGCCTTTTTTGATTTATGCCCATCCTAGTAAGTATGCAGTGGTATTTCATTGTGGTTTTTATTTGCATTTCCCTCATGGTAATGATATGGAGCATCTTTTCATGTCCTTATTGGCCATTTGTATATCTTCTTTGGAGAAATGTCCATTCGGATCTTTTGTCCATGTTATTATTATTATGATTATTATTATGATAATCCTTTGTCCATTTTAAAGTTGGGTTGTTTTTTAATTGTTGAGCTGCAAGAGTTTGTTATATATCCTGGATAGTAGGTCCTTATCATATATATGACTTGCAAGTATTTTCTCTTTTGTTCAGTTTTTATATCTTTATTTTAGATTAGCTTGGCCTTGCTAATTTATTGTAAGTGGTAGAACTGGTCTGCAGTTTTAAGTACTACATTGAGAGAAAACCTAGGCTTAGAAGAGTCATCTGGCTGACAGAAGAGCCAGCAATCAGTATGCAAATACAGACCATTAAGGTCAGAATTTTACTTTATTATTATTATTTTTAAGATTTTATTTTTAGGTTGTCTCTGCACCCACTATAAGGCTTGAACCTATAACCCTGACATCAAGAGTATCATGTTCTACCGACTGAGCCAGCCAGGTGCCCCCAAGGTTGGAATTTTAGAGATCATTAAGTTGAGCCCCTTCACTTGAGAGGGAAAGTGAGTTGCCCAAGGTCAGGCAGGGTGTTAGAGGCAGTGCTGGAGCTAGAACTTCAGTCTCTTAACTCCTGGTCTCTGACAACTTACCTCAGAATTGATGGATCAAAATGATAAAAAAATTAAAGAATGTACAAGAAGGAACAATTGATTCAAATTGAATTTGGTCACTTTATTCTGGACATATGAAGCCAGGGGAGGGAGAAAATATACAACATACAATATATGACAAGGGTTTAAATCAAGACAGACTTACTGAATGTATACTAGGCACAGTGCCAGACTCTAAGGGGACGCAAAGATGAGAAGAGAAGACACCTGTCCCTGAGGAGTGCTAATAGAAAAGATACACGCACAAAAAATGATGATATGATGAAATAAGGGCTATCGTAGGGCTGGGAGAAATTGTAGAGCTTATCTCATCAGTGTTTTTCAAGCATTTTTGTTCATACATGCCCAAAATAATTAAAAAAAAATTTTTTTTAATGTTAATTTATTTTTGAGACAGAGAGAGACAGAGCATGAACAGGGGAGAGGCAGAGAGAGAGGGAGACACAGAATCTGAAACAGGCTCCAGGCTCTGAGCTGTCAGCACAGAGCCCGATGCGGGGCTCGAACTCACTGACCGTGAGATCGTGACCTGAGCCGAAGTCGGACGCCCAACCGACCGAGCCACCCAGGTGCCCCCCAAAATAATTTTGACAAACTCTGTACCCTTTCATACTTTTTAGAGTTAACATCTAAAGTTTTTCATCATTAGTTTAAATAGTTGCAAAAGATGCAATTTCAGGCACACTGTCAATATTGACATCTTAAGATAAAATGAAATTTGATACTATAATCCCTTTAAAAAATTGTACAAACACATACTTCTTTAAAATTGAAAATGTGACACGTTTCCTTTATTCTCTTGGTATATGTTCATTCCAGTTCACCACAAAATTTCTTTCCTAGATTTTTGTGCTTGGCAGTATATAGTTCATTATAGTTCATTACCCTATCATACTTCTCAACAAATATGCATATGTTTATAAATTTATCTTATCTGTATTTGCCATAACTAGAAATAATTCAGCAAAAGAAGATAAATGTTACTGATTTTGACCACTAATTATTATTATTATTTTTTAAATGTTTTTTTTTTTTTAATTTTTTTTATTTTTGGGACAGAGAGAGACAGAGCATGAACGGGGGAGGGGCAGAGAGAGAGGGAGACACAGAATCGGAAACAGGCTCCAGGCTCCGAGCCATCAGCCCAGAGCCTGACGCGGGGCTCGAACTCACGGACCGCGAGATCGTGACCTGGCTGAAGTCGGACGCCTAACCGACTGCGCCACCCAGGCGCCCCTATTATTATTTTTTAAAAGTTTATTTATTTTAAGAGAGAAAGAGAGAGAGAGAGCGTGTGTCAGGGAGGGGCAGAGAGAGAGAGGGAGATGGAGAATCCCAAGCAAGCTTCATGCTGTCAGCACAGAGTCCAATGTGGGGCTTGAACTCACAACCATGAGATCAAGACGTGAGCTGAAACCAAGAGTCAGACCCTCAACTGACTCACCCAGGCACCCTGATCACTAATCATTAAACATGAAAAGGAAAATATTTTTTCATAAAGAAATAGAAATGTATCTCTTAATGAGTTGGTTGGAGCTCCCCATCCCTATAATTAGTTTATGTATTCATTGGGAGACATTTGTTGCTGGAATGAGACAGAGGTCTGCATCAATTTTATTCCTTTTTCTTTTTAAATAAAAACATTGAGAAAATTTGTTCACATTACTAAGTAGATGGGTTAGTATCCAGAATACATAAAGAACATTTACAACTCAACATCAAAAAACAAATATTCCAATTAAAAAAACGGGCAGAAGGTATGAACAGACATTTCTCCAAAGAAGACACATGGCCAACAGACACATGAAAAGATGTTCAATATCACTCATCATCAGGGAAATGCAAATCAAAGCCACAGTGAGATATCATCTCAACCTGTCAGAATGGCTAACATAAAACAAAACAAAACAAAACAAAACACAACAAACAACAAGTGTTGGTGAGGACGTGGAAAGAAAGGAAACTTCATACACTGTTGGTGGGAATGCAAACTGGTGCAGCCACTGTGGAAGTCAGTATGGAGGTTCCTCAAAAAATTAAAAATAGAATTACCATATGATCCAGTAATCACACAACTGGGTATTTACTCAAAGAATATGAAACCACTAACTCAATAGGATATATGCACCCCTATGTTTATTGCAGCATAAATTCCAAAGCCAAATTATGGAAGCAGTCCAGTGTCCATCAATAGATGAATGGATAAAGAAGTGTATATAAATATAATGCAGCCATAAAAAAGAAAGAGATCTTGCCATTTGCAACATGGATGGATCTAGAGAGTATAATGCTAAACAAAATAAGTCAGTCAGAGAAAGACAAATGCCATCTGATTTCACTCATATGTGGAATTTAAGAAACAAAACAAAGGAAAAAAAAAGACAAACCAAAAAAAAACAGACTCTTAACTACAGACAGCAAACAGACAGTTAATGAAGGGAGGACGGTGTAAGGAGGGAATGGGTGAAATAGGTGAAGATTAAGAGTACACTTGGCTTAATGAGCACTGAGTAATATATAGAATGGCTGAATCACTATATTGCATACCTGAAACTAATTTAACACTGTATATTAACTATACTGGAATTAAAATTTAAAAAATAAGTTCATGAGAATAGAAGATGTTTTGTCACAGCCAGTAAGTAGTAGTCAATTCTTTGAACTCATCTAGAGGCATATGCTAAAAATCACAGTGATCTCTCAGCAAAAAATTATTTTTAATGTTCTACTAGATGACAATGTTGAGTGCAAAAAACTGGAAGCCACCTGAATTGAAAAAGACTTTCTCAACATCGACACCATTATTTCACTATTGTCCCTTGACGTTGTACTCTGTAGGCATTCCCATCTCAGGGCAAAGCATCATATTGAGATCAGGGATGAAGGGTGAGTGGTTTGTCTAAAACAGCAGAGAAAGAAAGAACTGAAAAATGGTAGAAGGATGATATTGACAAGGGAGGTGGGAAAGGAGCAACTGTATGTGAGGCACATTCTACAAATCAATTTTAGGCAAAAGTGTATATGGAAGTTGAGGACCTGGAAGCTGATTCTGTTAAACTGTGAACCCATTGGAGATACTTTATGTACCTCCAGAGGAACATATATCCCAGTCTGTAGACATTTCTAAATGTATTTCTTTTTTTTTTTTTTCCAACGTTTTTATTTATTTTTGGGACAGAGAGAGACAGAGCATGAATGGGGGAAGGGCAGAGAGAGAGGGAGACACAGAATCGGAAACAGGCTCCAGGCTCTGAGCCATCAGCCCAGAGCCCGACGCGGGGCTCGAACTCACGGACCGTGAGATCGTGACCTGGCTGAAGTCGGAAGCTTAACTGACTGCGCCACCCAGGCGCCCCTCTAAATGTATTTCAATGTATACTAACTCAGTCCCTTCAAACAACTCTATGAGATATCTCCTATTATTTCCATTTTACAGATAAAGTTCAATAATTTGCCCAAGGTCATTTAGCTGGAAAATGAAGGAGTTAGCATTTGGACGTAGGCAGTTTTTAACAATTATACATTACTATTTCTCAGTAAATTTAAGAGCATGGCTCCAAGGAATCCTTTCAAATCTTGGTTCAATATGTTAGAACTGCCAGAGACGAACAGAAAATGAAAAACCTCGTGTGTTTATTTAAGTAGAAGCACTGCAGTAAGAGTGTGCCGGAAAAACTTTGTTCAAGTCTTAAGTCTGACTCTTACCGGTTATATACTTTTGGCAAAGTACTCAATCTCCTTGAGCCTCAGTCCTCTCATTTGTAAAATGAGAATAACAATAATGATATGTATCTTCTGGGAAGGGTGTCACAACGTCCTGTTTTTCACAAGATAGTTTTTATTTATGGCTGTTGGCCCAACATAACAGTACCTCCTTTTACTCTCAAAGGTAAATGGACATTAAATCATAAGGCCACCTTTCTTATAGGGTTGCTTTGATTATTAATTACGATGTTGTGTATAAAGTATCTTGCCCAGTATCTGGATAATAAGCACTCAAATGTTAGCTATTACAATTAGGTATAAACATGTTTTATAAATTGTAAGGCATTATACAATTGTCATGATGACTATTATTTGCCTAGTCCTTTTAGCTTCTCCTATTTCATAATTGCCTTTCCCACTTAATTTTTATCTTCACAACTGGGTAAAAAAGATAGTTAGGTATACAGTATTGTCAGCTTCTAGAGAAGCCTCTGGGAACTCTGAATGAGGTTTTTTGTTTTGTTTTGTTTTTCCTTTAAGATTTGCATGCTACACTAATTCAATTTGCATGAAGGAGAAGTCTAACCCAGTGACTCCCAACTGTTCACATCATGATGAACCAATTTTGCCTTATATACATTTTCTTTCCTTCACAGGGTCTAATGATGTTATACGCAGCCTTTCAGAAGGCTAAATTCTCCCATTTAAACCTTGGAAATTTGAGAATACTTTACTATTCTATCCATAATCTAGCAGCATTGAACTGTTTGGGAAGCATATCTTGTTAAGTAGCTTGGAAGATACAATAAGATGGTCCCTTTTAATGACTACAGAGCCATTTAACTTCATGGCAGCATACCAAAGTGGTTAAGATCACAGGTTCTCACTCTGTCATGTAATAACTATGTGACCTTGGGGAGTTACTCAACCTTTCTGTGACTCAGTTCCCTCATCTGTAATATGGGGCTACTAAGTACCTACCTCATAAGGTTGTAAGGACTCAATGAGTTAATGTAATGCTAGATGCATAGTAAATATTCCATTAATGTTAGTTATTAAGAGGACCAATGTGCACTTGAGAATTTTTTTGATTAACAAAGCCGAACTATAATATGCTGTACTTTTCAAAAAGTGGTTCTGTCTCTTACTAAACCAAATTGATCTTTTATTTATGAGAAATATCTTTGCATAACATAGTCTTTAGGTTGCAAACATCTTTGTTATTTTTATTATTAATCATCCAAAATGATTATTATTTAAAAGACTAATTTCTACTTACAGATTTAGAAGGTGGAGGATTCAGACAATTATTCTTGGCTTTTAGGTAAGGCCTGTAAAAGACAAAATAAGATTAATTCTTAGTCCTGAAGGATCAGCAATGCTTGGGAAGTATAGTAATTAATATTTATTATAATTATGGGGCACCTGGGTGGCTCAGTCGGTTAAGCGTCCGACTTCGGCTCAGGTCACGATCTCATGGTCCGTGAGTTCAAGCCCTGCGTCAGGCTCTGTGCTGACAGCTCAGAGCCTGGAGCCTGCTTTGGATTCTGTGTCTCCCTCTCTCTCTGACCCTCCCCTGTTCATGCTGTGTCTCTCTGTCTCAAAAATAAACATTAAAAAAAATTTTTTTTTTAAATTTATTATGATTAGAATTTTAAATCATTGGAATTTCTGTAGATAATAAAATATTTCAAAATTATATCCAATAGTCTCATTATCCCTTCGTTAGTCCCACTATTCTATTCCTCAGACCACACCACTCTTACCCATGTTTTGGTAATCATTTTCAGAGATGTTCCACGCATAAATATAGCATTCTAACTAGATTAATGAAATGTAGGTGTTTTCTTCATATTTGCATAGTCTTGTTCATTCGAACTACAATCCTTGAACAAGTGCAATGTGCCAGGCACTAGAGATACAATGTCAAGGGGCGCCTGGGTGGCGCAGTCGGTTAAGCGTCCGACTTCAGCCAGGTCGCGATCTCGCGGTCCGGGAGTTCGAGCCCCGCGTCGGGCTCTGGGCTGATGGCTCAGAGCCTGGAGCCTGTTTCCGATTCTGTGTCTCCCTCTCTCTCTGCCCCTCCCCCGTTCATGCTCTGTCTCTCTCTGTCTCAAAAATAAAAATTAAAAAAAAAAAAAAAGTTAAAAAAAAAGTTTAAGTGTCTTCAGATAATGAATATTCAGAAGTGAAAAAAGAGATACAACTAAAAAAACAGGAGCACATATGAAATCTAGCCAGTGAGACAGAAAATGTAAAAAGGCATAGGAAAATAGAGGAGAATTTAGAATGATTCAATCTGCATGGATCAAAAATAATTCACACTAACAGGGACTTTGATCACGACTTGCTGTTAGTTTCCCCCATCTTGAACATAAACCCTGGAGATGCAGGGGCCTCTTTGTTTTGTTAAGCACCAGATCTCCAGAACCAAGAGTGACTGATACATTACAGGTATTAAATAAGTATTTGTTGAATAAATGAATCAGATTTAATTAATTGAGGAAACAGAGTTAAAACCCCAAAGTAAAAGGAAACTAAAATATAGGGTCCAAGCTAGCTTTGTAAAGATTCATTTCCAAATAAAAATTTAGCAACACGCCAGGGGGAGAATATATCAATGCTAAGCAAGAGGGACTAGTAACACCACTACAGTAGCAAGATGTTGACAAAAGACAAAAGTGAACAGTCCTATTCTGTCCACCTCAAGAGTACGTGCTAAGAGAATGACCACAGAGGTCAGGCTGGAGGATGCTGGTGTGCAGCTATGGAGGACTGATTATAACTGGCTCTCCTGCTTTAGCAAGGAACAACAGAACCACAGTCATGCAACTCTTCGACCTTTTCTAGCCTTCATGAGAACCACTTTCCCAGGGGAAAAAAAAAAAAAAGCAGGGACAGGGACAGAAAAAGTACTGTAGGTAATACTGTGGACCTTCTCCTCTTCCCTTTAGAGACTGCCACAATAATAGTGCTTTAGTCTTGCCAGTGTACTAGATACTGGCCAGGGTTTTTGTCATGTCTGGACCAACATACCCTTTCCTGAGTTATCATAGGATCTCAGTGCAGTCTGAGTAGACTACACACAAAAGGGCAATGTTTTGAAAGGCTTTAAATTGCTATGAGCAACCAGGGCAACAAAACTTGCATAACTGGGTGAGACACACTCACTTGGTGTTTTGGCACTTCAGTTTTCCCTTGGCTGCTAGGTACTCCTGGAGCTTTCTCTGCCGCTCTTCTGCAAAACAGGCAAGCCAACAAACAACAGAACTTTAGCTGGAGATTTTAACCAGGTCATCTATCTTCTAAAAGATGGTACTTTTCTATAGTGCTTTTGGCTTTGGATCATGTATGATAAAGTCCCTCGTCCCGTAAGTTTGCCTCCAAGTTAATGTCCACATCAACAACATCATTTGTATGCTGCGTCCTACACTGAGCTCTTCACACTTACCTTGCTTTCTTTAATCCGCACAACAATTTTCTTAGGTATTTTACACTCTGAAATCTAAAGAGGGTAAATGATATGCCCAAAGTTACCCAGCCAGTATGTAGCAAAGCTAGGATCTGAAACTAGGTTTATCCAGTGTCAGAGCCCTTGCTCACGGCCACTGTTCCAGCTACAACATATTATGCTTTACATGAAGAAATCTATTACTGGCTCACCTGCGCTGGTGAACCAGGCTTGGTCTTATTAATTATGTTTTTTCTGACAGGGATGATGAATTTTGCCCACAAACCCTTATGTGGTTTCCTTTGGGCCTCAGGCCAAAATAGGCCAGGTTAGGGGGTTCATGGAAAACATCTATTGTATGGCTGACTTCCTAATAAGCAAGGCATTTGTGAGGGGATGAAAATTCAGTATTTCTGTCTTGAAGAAGTTTCAGTGTAGTAGTGGGGATAAAATAAACACAACAATAATTACAATGTAAGGCAAAAACTAGGTACCATAAGAAAGTGTCAAAGAAAGAATTATGGGATTTCAGAGGCAGGGACTGAGCGAGGGGAATAGGTGGTTGCAAAGGCTAAAATTTAATAATGGCAAAAAGAAGGGGTGCCTGGGTGGCTCAGTTGTTTAAGTTTCCAACTTGGGCTCAGGTCATGCATGATCTCAAGGCTTGCGGGTTTGGGCCGGTGTTGGGCTCTGTGCTGACAGCTCAGAGCCTGGAGCCTGCCTTGGATTCTGTGTCTCCCTCCCCTGCTCACACTACCTTTCTCTCCTTCAAAAATAAATAAACGTTAAAAAGAAATTAAAAAAAAATAATGGCAAAAAAAGGCTATAAGGGTGCAAAATTACTCTTAATTTGATCTAAACTGCGGTGCTGTGTGTTTTGATATCTGGCTCTGATGGTTCCCTAGGAGACAGCTTTGAGAATTAAGCATTTTACGCCATACCAGGCAGTGTAGAGAGCAGGGACTGACAGACCAGGTTGGAAACCCAGCTCTGTGACTTCTAGCAAGTTAGCAAACCTTGCTGCCTCTGGACCTATAAAAATGGAGACAGAAATGCCCAACTTTAAGAGCTATTATGTAAAGCACCTAGGTCAGTGCCCAGGACCTAGCAGACAGTCAACAGGTATTATTACTGAAACTATCAAAACACTGTCTGCACTGGGGAGCAGGTGGTGTCTGAGTAGTATTTGGAAAGATAGCTAAGGCCACTAGGTACATTTAAGAGGTCAGGGAACCCAGGGCCCTCAGCTCTCGGTGCAAATTTAACCATCAACTCCCAGTGCCTCCTGTTAGGGTCAGACTCAGCCTCTTGGTAGCTGTCAAAGCTCAGGACGCAGCACAGAGGACCACGCCCAGGCTCTGGATCCAAATCTGGATCGCGGCAGGAGCGGTTGGCTTCCTTCTGGAAGTGCGACCCGGGAAAGGGGCCTCAGGTTCTCTACCTAAACGAGGTGACAATGACATCTCCTTGCAGAGCTGCTACAGGAATTACTGGCAAGATGCCTCTGAGGCATCTGGCCCCGCATCCACTCTCCTCTAGCCACGGCCAGATGTCTCACCCTGGGCCAGGGCCGGGGCTCCCGTCAGCTCTCCCTGGACTGGAAACACCCAGGCGGAGACCGAGGCAGACAGGCGAATGTTTCCATCCGCGAAAATAACTTACTTGGTGGCCTCCTTTCTTCCCCGCCCTTGCTTGAGCGCCTGGGAGACGCGGGGGTCCACGGTCATACTCACCGGCAGCTGCGGACGGTCGCGGTGGCACCATGACTCCTCCGCGACAGTTTTTCTTCAAAACCCGCGCCTGGAGCTACGGCTGGAACACAGCGCGTCCGCTCGCTCTCATTGGCTCCCGTGGGTTTGAAACCCGCCAGTCGGAAGCAGGGGAGGGCGGGACAAAAGGAAATAGACGCCTTGCGGTTGGCTCTGCCCTTTGATTGGAAGAACGTGCAGCTCCCGGGGCATAAAAGACGGCTGGTGGGACCTGCGACACACTGGCTGGTCCTTTCAGAGGAGCGGTGGGAGGGGCCCTTGTGGAGTCGGTCACGGAAACCTGCTTGGACCGCGTAGACAGGACCGCCCTACTCCTCTCAGACCCTAAGGTTCACAGGAGCTCTGAAAAAACAAGGTAAACCCCAAATCTGATGAATTCGGGGGTCCACACCAGTATATTAGCTCTACGTGTGAAAGTTCTCATGCATCTAAAAGCCCTAAGTTCTTAGTACTGCAGGGTGGCTGCTGTTTTTAACTGGTAAAATATCCGTCACAGAAGTTACCATTTTAACCCTTTTTAAGTGTACAGTCCGATGGCATTAAGTACATTCACAATGTTGTACAACCCTCACCACCGTCCACGTCCTGAACTTGGTCATCCTGCCAAATAGAAGCACAATACCCATGAAATGGGAACTCCCCCTTGCCTCCTCCCCTCAGGCCCTGGCAAGTACCATTTCACTGTCTATGTGTGATTCTGGTTACTCTAGGAACCCCATTTAAGTGGAATCGTCCGGTACTTGTGTTTCTGTGGCTTATTTCACTTAGCATTAAATCCTCAAGGTTCATCCATGTTGTAGCATGTGGCAAGAATTCCTCCCCAAATTCTTTCCTTTCTAAGGCTGGATAATACTCCATTGTATGCGTTGCGTGTACCAAGTTTTCGTTTATCCATTCATCTGTGGGTTGCTTCCACCCCTTAGCTGTTGTGAATATCGCTGCTGTGAACGTGGGGGTGCAGCTGCCTGTGGAAATTTCTGCTTTCAGTTCTCTGGGGGTAGATATATCTAGAAGCAATATTGTTGGATTATATAGTAATTCTATTTTTAACTTTGGGGGAAGTGCCATACTGCTTTCAAGGTGGCTGCTTTTTATTATATATTTTTTATTTGACCTCATCATCTGGGTATATGCCTAACCGAGAAAGGGATGAGGGGGGCAGGCCCAGTCTTCCTGAGTCATTAGACATACCTCATTCTTCTTATTTCAGCCCTAAAACATTTTCCTTCAAAGCCTGCCCCCTGTTTTGACTCTTCCCTGGTTTCATGAAGCAATCTGGGGAATGTTTCTGACATTCTGCATGTCAGGGTTCCTCTTTCCTGGATGCTGGTGAAATGTTCTGGGCCAGCTATGGGTAAAGAGAGACAGCTATGTCTGGGCCTCTGTTTGCCATGTTTGCTTCACCGGTTGGGTACTCAGCTGGGCATGAAGCGATTGCAGCAGTTCTTTGACCCCAAATGGGGAGTTTAGCAGGGAGCCATACTGGGGTTCCTGGATTTATGCATTTTGACATTTATATTACCTGTATACAAATATGATTAAAATAGGACACCTATCAATTATTTTAGTGAAAATTCTGGACTCTTTGTCTAGGACCATGAGTCCACCTAATGGTTAACTCTAGCAGCTGGGCAAGAGCGTTTGTGGTTAATGAGTAAGAAAGGGGCTCCTGTTATCTTGACTGATCTCTATTCAGTGCTAGAGTATCCTACAGATCCCTTGTAGGTATTGCATCTTTGCAGGAACCCTGCTGGTGTCAGGGAGCCGCCTTACGTTATTGGAAAGCCCTGATTATTATGAAACTTTCTTTAAAATGGGCTCAGGGGGCGCCTGAGTGGCTCAGTTGGTTAAGCGTCGGACTCTTGATTTGGGCTCAGGTCCTGATCTCATGGTTTGTGAGTTCGAGCCCTGTGTCAGGCTCTGTGCTGAGAGTGCAGAGCCTGCTTGGGATTCTCTCTCTCCCTCTCTCTGCCGCTCCCCTGCTTGTGTGCTCTCTCTCTCAAAATAAAGAAATATTAAAAAAATATAATTATAAAATGAGCTCAAGTAAGCCTCTTGCTCATCGTTCCTAGTTCTTTGGAGCAACATAGGCCAGTTCTGCACCCTTTTCTACATTCTTTGGATAGTTGAGGGAATATTCGGTGGAACACAAAGTGTGGAAAGAAAGCTAAATAGGTTTAACAATTTTCAACTTATCAGGCAACATATCCACTGTAGTTCTCCTTGTGGCTTTAATGGCTTCTCATTGCTCTCACACTAAAGTCCTACAAGCTCCCGAAGGGCCTGGCCTTTGTCTACTTCTTCATTTTCAATTCATACTGCTCTCTCCTTGCTCACTGTAGTTCGGTCATACTGCTTTTTTCCCCTTCATTTCCTTTCCATATTTTCCTGTCTGGGAGCTGAACTCTTCCTCCCATTTTCCCCTGGTTTCTTCTTCTTCTTTTTTTTTTTTTTTTTAATTTTTTTTTTTTCAACGTTTATTTATTTTTGGGACAGAGAGAGACAGAGCATGAACGGGGGAGGGGCAGAGAGAGAGGGAGACACAGAATCGGAAACAGGCTCCAGGCTCTGAGCCATCAGCCCAGAGCCTGACGCGGGGCTCGAACTCACGGACCGCGAGATCGTGACCTAGCTGAAGTCGGACGCTTAACCGACTGCGCCACCCAGGCGCCCCCCCTGGTTTCTTCTTCTTATTACTGTTACCATAACAGCTTTGTTGGGATATTCACATACCATATGATTCATCCACTTAGGGTATACAATTTTAGAACATTTTCATCACCCCCGAAAGAAGCCCCATAACAATTAGCAGTCAGTCCCCATCATTCTTCCCTCTTCCTGGTCCCTGGAAAATGCTAGTCTACTTCTTATCTCTATAGATTTGCCTGTTCTGGACATTTCATATACATGGAATTATACTGTATCTGGTCTATGATGGGCTTCTTTCACTTAGTGTAATATTTTAAAGGCTCATCCATGTTGTAGCATGTGTCAGTACTTCATTCTTTTTTATGACTGGATAACATTCCACTGCATGAATAATATACCACTTTTCGGCTATTAAGAATAATGCTGCTGCGGGGCACCTGGGTGGCTCAGTCCGTTAAGTGTCCGACTTGGGCTCAGGTCTTGATCTTGTGGCTCATGGGTTCGGGTTCCACATTGGAATCTGCTGTGAGCGAAGAGCCTGCTTTGGGTCCTCTTGTCTCTGCCTCTCCCCTGCTCTCTCTCTCTTTCAAAAATAAGTAAACAAACAAAAAAAAAGAGTAATGCTACTATGAACATCCATGTTTATATTGTGGACGTATATTTTCAATACTCTTGGGTATATGCCTTAGCAGTGCAATTACTAGGTCATATGGTAACTGTGTTTAACCATTTGAGGGACTGCCAGACTTGTTTTCCAAAAGCAGCTGCACCATTTTACATTCCCACAAGCAGTGTATAAGGGTTCCAGTTTCTTCACATCCTAGCTAACTAGTTCCTGTCCATCTGTTTGATTGTAACCATCCTAGTGGATGTGAAGCGGCATCTTATTGTGGTTTTTATTTCTATTTCCCTGAGGGCTTATTGATGTTGAACATCTTTTCATGTGCTTATTGGCCTTTTGTATATCTTCTTTGGAGAAATGTCTATTTAGATCTTTGTGCATTTTTCAATTGGGTCATTTGTCTTTTTATTCTCTTTTAGTTAACTCTTTGTCATCCTTTAGTCTCAGGCAAGACATACCTTTTTCAAGGAAGTTTTCCTGAGGTTCCCTTGGTAATTAGCTTGATTATTTGTTTATCTTTCTCCCTGCTAATGTGTAAGTTTTATGAGAGCAGACCATTATAGCTATTGTGCCTGGCACCAAATCCTTTAGTCTCAGGCAAGACATACCTTTTTCAAGGAAGTTTTCCTGAGGTTCCCTTGGTAATTAGCTTGATTATTTGTTTATCTTTCTCCCTGCTAATGTGTAAGTTTTATGAGAGCAGACCATTATAGCTATTGTGCCTGGCACCAAATAGGAACTAAATAAGTATCTATTGAATGAATAGAGCTTTCTCCCTTTAAAGGCTTTCAATACAGGGGTGCCTGGCTGGTTCAGTTGGTAGGGCATGTGACCCTTGATCTTGGGGTAATGAGTTTGAGCCCCATGTTGGGGGTAGAGATTACTTAAAAAGAAAAGACTTTCAGTATAGTAACCATACTATGTAGAAGTAGCTGGGGGAACGGGGAGGGAGGCAAGAAATTTATCCACAAGAAAGATAAATAACCTTATAGAACAATTTCAAATAAGTGAACATGTCAAGGCCAGGGTTGAGAGAGGGTACCAAAAATAAGATACTTTGCTTGCACAAAAGAAGAAATGGAATAGGGATACTTTTTCCTTTGTAAATGAAAAATAAAACAAGCCTTTTTATTAAGGCATAATTTGCATATATCAAAATACATTTTATGTATAGTTCATGTTTTTAAATCATACATACTGAGATAAATGAAATAGGAAAACTATTAGCTAGACTTACTGAAAAGAGAGAGAGAGAGAGAGAGAGAGAGAGGACTCAAATAAATGAAAATATAAGTGAAGAGGAGGGGCTCCTTGGTGGCTCAATCAGTTAAGCGTCTGACTCTTGATTTTGGCTCAGGTCATGATCTTATCATTGTGAGATTGAGCCCCCTGTCAGGGTCTGTGCTGGGCATGGAGCCTGCTTATGATTCTCTCTCTCCCTCTGTCCACCCCCTGCCCCCTTTGCACATGCTCTTTCTCTCTCTCAAAAAAAAAAATTATTAAGAAGTGAAGAGGAGACATTACAACTTATATGGCAGAAATACAAAAGATCATAAGGGATTGCTATGAACAATTACATGCCAATTAATTGAGCAAATAAGAGAAATGGATAGATTCCTAGAAAATAGACAATATATCAAGACTGAATCATGAGAAATAGAAATTCTGAACAGATCAATTACTAGTGAGGAGATTAAATCAATAATTAAATCTGCCTCCCCCCTGCCCAACACCAAAAAAAAGAAAAGTCTAAGACTAGATGGCTTCACTGGTGAATTCTACCAAACATTTAAAGAAGAATTAATACCAATCCTTCTCAGACTCTTCTGGAAGATACAAGAGGATGGAACACTTCCAAACTCATTTTATGAGGCCAGCATTACCCTGATACCAAAACCAGACAAGGGCACTAGAAGAAAATAAAATTACAGGCCAATATCCCTGATGAACATAGATACAAAAATCCTCGACAAAATATTAGCAAACTGATTTCAACAGTACATTAAAAGGATCATAAGCCATGATCAAGTAGGATTTATTCCAGGGATGCAAGGATGGTTCAACATCTTCAAATCAACTAATGTGATATACCACAGTAACAAAAAGTATAAAACTCATATGATCATCTCGATAGACACAGAAAAAGCATTTGACAAACTTCAATATCCATTCATGCTAAAAAATCTCAACAAACTGGGTATAGAAGTGTATCTCAACATAATAAATGACAAGCCCAAATCATACAAGTATAACATCATACTCAGTGGTGAAAAGCTGAAAGCTTTCCCTCTAAGATCAGGAACAAGACAAGGATGCCCACTCTCATTTTTATTCAACATAGTATCAGAAGCCCTAGCCAGAACAATGAAGCATAAATAAAAGGCATCTATGTCAGAAAGGAAGAAATAAAATGGTCTCTATTTGCAGATGACATGATATTATATATAGAAAACTCTAAAGAATCTACCAAGAAAACTGTTAGAAACAATAGATGAATTCAGTAAATTTACAGCATAAAAATCAATATACATAAATCATTTGCATTTCTATATACTAACAATGAACTCTCAGAAAGATAAATTAAGAAAACAGTTCCATTTACAATAGCATCAATGAGGTGCCTGGGTGACTCATTTGGTTAAGTGTCCAACTTTTGATTTTGGCTCAGATCATGTTATCACAGTTTGTGAGTGTGAGCCTTGCGTTGGGCTCTGTGCTGACAGTGCAGAGCCTGCTTGGGATTGTCTGTCTCTCTCTCTCTTTGCCCTTACTCTGATATCTCTTTCTCTCTCAAAAAGAATAAATGAACCCTTAAAAAATTTTTTTTAATGTTTATTCATTTTTCGAGAGACAGAGAGAAACAGAGCATGAGAGGGGAGGGGCAGAGAGAGAAAGAGACACAGAACCCGAAGCAGGATCCAGGCTCTGAGCTGTAAGCACAGAGCCCGATGCAGGGCTTGAACCCATGAACCATGAGATCATGAACTGAGCCAAAGTTGGATGCTCAACTGAATGAGCCACCCAGGCACCCCAATAATCCCCCCCCTTTTTTTTTAAAGAGTAAAATAGGAATAAATTTAACGAAGGTGGTGAAAGATCTGCACGCTGAAAACTGTAAGACATTGATAAAAGAAATTGAAGAAGACACAAATAAGTAGAAAGATATCCCATATTCATAGATTGGAAGAATTAATATTGTAAAATTTTCACATTGTCATTTCAGACTACAATACAAAGCTATAGTAATCAAAACAGTATGGTAGTGGTATAAAAACATATAGACCAATGCAACAAAATTGAGAACCCAGAAATAAACCCATACATATATGGCCAATTACTTTTTGAGAAAGGAGCCAAGAATATACAATGGGGAAAGGACAGTCTTTTTAATACCTGGTGTTGGGAAACTAGACCCCTATCCTATACCATAAATGAAAATCAACTCAAAATGAATTAAATACTTAAATTTAAGACCTGTAACTGTAACACTCTTAAAAGAAAACAGGAAAACAGGAAGTAAGTTCTTTGGCATCAGTGTTGGAAATAACTTTTTGGATATGATACTAAAGCAGAGGCAGCAAAAGCAAAAATAAACAAGTGAGACTACATCAAACTAAAACTGCACAGCTAAAGAAACCATCAATAAAATGAAAAGGCAGCTGACAGAATGGGAGGAAATATTTGTGAACCATCTACCTGATAAAGGGTTGATATTTAAAATATATAGAGAGCACATACAACTCAATAGCAAAAAACCAAACATTCCAATTAAATGGGCAGAGGAACTGAATAGACACTTTTCCAAAGAAGATATACATATGGTGAACAGAACGTGAAAAGATGCTCAACATCACCAATCATCAGGGAAATGCAAATCAAAACCACAAAGAGATATCAACCTCACAGCTGTTAGCATGGCTGTCATCAAAAAGACAAGAGAGGGGCATCTGGGTGGCTTGTTCGTTAGGCATCTGTTGATTTTGGCTCAGGTCATGGTCTCACAGTTCTGTAAGATCAAGCTCTGTGCTGACAGCACTCAGCCTCCTTGGGATTCTCTCTCTCCCTCTCTCTCTACCCCTCCCTCTCTCTCTGCCCCTCTCCTGCTTGCGTCCTCCCCTCTCAGATACTGAAAAATAGACATCAAAAAAAAAGACAAGAGAAAACAAAGGGTTGGCAAGGATATGGAGAAAAGGGAACCCTTGTGCCATGCTGTTGGGAATATAAATTGCTTCAGCTGCTATAGAAACCCTTATAGAGGTTCCTCAAAAAACTAAAAATAAAACTACCATGTGATCCAGCATTTCCATTTCTAGGTAAAAAGCTAAAGGAAATGAAACAAGATATCAAAGAGATAATCTGCACTTTCATATTTATTGCAGCATTATTTACAATAGCCAGGATATGGAAACAACCGAAATGTCCATCAATGGATAAAGGAAACATTTTATATAATGCGGTGTATATAAATTGATGTATACCTTTCCATAATTATTTAAATACAGATTGTAGGTATTTTAAATGAAAATAGGATCACACTGTAAAAATGTTTATAACCTATTCTTTATACTCCGCAATATACTATAAACAAAAATCTGCTCACCAAATGTCACAAATGTCTGTTACAAATGTCACAAAGCTAAGAGGAAGAGCCAGTATATTAAAAAAATTAGAATCTGGAACAATCTAGAAAGAACAAGCTAAATTAACAAGAATAATTTTAACAGGGATACATTTAAAGTTTTGAATTTAGGTTGAGGACCTATAGGTATGAATTGCCTACAAACACTGAATCAACAATGTCACTTGCTTTCCAACAGCTAATGTCAATTTCTAACAAAACCATGATATCTAAAATAGGAAGGACAAGATCCCACTTACAGGCTGTGTTAGTCTGAGCCACCCATGCGCCCTGGGAATATTATCATTCTAAGTACCATTTGTGCATAGTGGCAAGCTAACAAAGGGGAGAGAAAAACCATAAAACTTGGTTTGGTTTTATAAAGTAACACTAATTAGGGTTATTTATGTGAAGTTTTATCATTTGTTCCTAATTACCATGCATTAAAATAATGATTAAGACAGTAAATAATTGCGTCAGACTTATGTTTTTGTAAGTTTTATTCAATTATGATTTATAATAATGTATCAGTCCTTACTTTTGATAGAAATTTAACACTATAGTTTGATCACAACTTGTAGAACCTTGTTGAAGGAACATTGCTTACATTCCGGAAAAGAAAGTTTAGATTAACAGTTGTCTCGTGGTTACCAAAGTTAAGTTTATCCCTCTTTAGCTAGTAGGACTTGATAGCAGGTGAAATTGAATGACACAAGCATGCTAAGCAAGTTTAAAAGTAGAGGATTGAAAGATTGTCAATGATCAGCACAAGATATTAATATAAATTTATTATCATAATTATAGAGCTTCCAGGTACTACAAAAAGCAAGACTTAGACCAAAGTGCCTTAGTGTGAATAAATAAAACTATTTAGCCTGAAAAACATTCTTTACTGTTGTTAAGGATGATCAGTCATACTCCAAGAATACAAATAATTGCCATAAATAACATGTTATAATTATCTTAAAAATATATTCATAAATATATATGTACATAAATAATAAATACTTTACACTTGACTTCTTGAGGCTCAAAATTTTCATTCAAAAAGCATTTTACTAAACTGATCTCATTGATTGGCATAAAATACTGTTGAGGCAGGAAAGGTATAAGTATCACCCCCTCCATTTTGAAGATAACCAAACTAAGTCCCAGAAACTTATAGTATTTGATTAAGGGTCCATCAGCAACTTAAAGGCAAGCAGTTGGAATGAAATCCTGGGCAAATGGCTTCTCATTCCAACTGCTGTGTGGGTATTTCTTATGCCTCACTTACTTAACCCATATGTAATATGGGTAGAGTCTTTTTGGTAGCCATATCAAGTAGCCCTAGTTCTCCCAAGATTGTTATGAAGAAGAATAATTAAATTGATTGGTGGTTTGCAAAGTATAGGGTATTCTTTTTTTTTTTTTTAATTTACATCCAAATTAGTTAGCATATAGTGCAACAATGATTTCAGGAGTAGATTCCTTAGTGCTCCTTACCCATTTAGCCCATCCCCCTTCCCACAACCCCTCCAGTAACCCTCTGTTTGTTCTCCATATTTATGAGTCTCTTCTGTTTTGTCCCCTCCCTGTTTTTATATTCTTTTTGTTTCCCTTCCCTTATGTTCATCTGTTTCGTCTCTTAAAGTCCTCATATGAGTGAAGGCATATCATTTTTGTCCTTCTCTGACTAATTTCACTTAGCATAATACCCTCCAGTTCCATCCACGTAGTTGCAAATGGCAAGGTTTCATTTTTTTTGATTGCCGAATAATACTCCATTGTATATATATATACACCACATTTTCTTTATCCATTCATCCATCAATGGACATTTGGCCTCTTTTCATACGTTGGCTATTGTCGATAGTGCTGCTATAAACATGGGGATGCATGTGTCCCTTTGAAACAGCACACCTGTATCCCTTGGATAAATGTCTAGTAGTGCAGTTGCTGGGTCGTAGGGTAGTTCTATTTTTAGTTTTTTGAGGACCCTCCATACTGTTTTCCAGAGTGGCTGCACCAGCTTGCATTCCCACCAACAATGCAAAAGAGATCCTCTTTCTCCGCATCCTCGCCAACATCTGTCGTTGCCTGAGTTGTTCATGTTAGCCATTCTGACAGGTGTCAGGTGATATCTCATGGTGGTTTTGATTTGTATTTCAAGTATAGGGTATTCTTTAAATAACAAACAACATTATATGTTGATGTTGGTTCCATTAGAGCTTGCTCACTCTCTTACAAAGAGAGTAAACATTCATTTAGAATTACAAAGGCTCAGCACATGCTCATCAAGTGACTAAGAGTAAAAGATTTGACTCCTCCATGTACATAGTACATATGGACTGTAAACACTTCACAAGTAAGTAGACTCCAGAGTCAAGACTGGGTTTCCAGTATCTGAAAGTCAGTGACAGAGGGTAGCCCTCTTGCCATGTGCACCAGTTTTTCTTCCTGTGTGGCAATGAACAACTTTGGATGGGCAACTGATTTGAAGTAGTTCTTACTGCCATGACGTTCCCAGAAGAAGAGAAGGTTGGTCTCATCTCTGATGGTTTTGGGTGTCTCAGGCATCTCCTGTAATTAGGAGAACAGAGATATGTTAGAAAACAAGATTCTAGACAAAGAACTGAAGTGCAATCCCTTGACATTTGGCCTTTGTAAGAAATATAGCACTTTAGACTGTGACTCTGTAATGTGATGATATAGGTTCTTCACTCATTTGTTCATTCAGCAAGCATCTATTACATGCCTGTTAGATGTATGGCCAGTCTACACCATATACACACTTAATAGCTAACTTCCTTAAGTAACTGGAGAGAAATCCAAATTATTCATGAGGATTGCCAATGACAGTCATGTCTTACCGTATCCTGGAAGGTAGGGTAGAACATTGTTCTTGTCCTGCCTTCAACATAAGCATAAGGCATTTTGCATAAAATCTGAGCACTAGCAATTCTGAGACCTCTAAACATTTTGACCTCTAAGTGTGCTGATCATATCTTTGGGAAAACAGTTTATTATTAGAGATGTTTATCTCCATATTTAAGCTAACAATTAAAAGTTTAAAAAACCCAAAACACACACACACACACACACACACATTTCCAAGTGTAACAGTAACTAACTCCATGACAATTGCGATCTCTTTTTTTTTATAATTTTTTTTTCAACGTTTTTATTTATTTTTGGGACAGAGAGAGACAGAGCATGAATCGGGGAGGGGCAGAGAGAGAGGGAGACACAGAATCAGAAACAGGCTCCAGGCTCCGAGCCATCAGCCCAGAGCCTGACGCAGGGCTTGAACTCACGGAGTGCGAGATCGTGACCTGGCTGAAGTCGGACGCTTAACCGACTGCGCCACCCAGGCGCCCTTGACAATTGCGATCTCTTTAGACTGTACTATTCTTGCGAGTATGAATAGAATCTAACAGTACTTTCATGGAAAAGTAAAATTCAAATTTCAACTTGATACGCTTCTTCTGTGCTCTTTTTAATCTAAAGCAACTGATTATAACTGGGTGGCTCAAGTCAGTTAAGTGTCGGGCTTCAGCTCAGGTCACGATCTCACCGACCTTGAGTTCGAGCCCTGCGTCGGGTTCTGGGCTGATGGCTCGGAGCCTGGAGCCTGCTTCCGGTTCTGTGTCTCCCTCTCTATCTGCCCCTCCCCCGTTCATGCTCTGTCTCAAAAATAAATAAAACATTAAAAAACAAATAAAGCAACCGATTATCCTTTTGAGGTTTCCTTGGGGTTTTCAATGCCAACAGGAATTTATTTCCCAAACCCATTCCTCTCCTACTTTTTCCCCATCTAAGTAAATGTATTTTCTCTCCTACCTCCTGTTGCTTCTATCTCTGAAACATAACCGTTTCTGTCTACTTCTTTTTATCTGCCTCACCACCCCCAGTTCCATGATTGTTATTATTACCTCCTATTTGAGCTTTGTGCTTTCTTCATTGCCTTCTTGGTGATCTATTCTCTAGTTTAGAAAATATAAGTGAGGTGGGGACACTTCCCTGTTTGAAACCTTTTAATGACTTTTCATTGTACCTCAAATGAAACCCAAATGCAAGGCTCCACAAACACTAGCCTCCGCTTATCTTTCCTCCTTCTCACAGTGCCTCAGTTCTACAATGTTCCTTCTGGTCTCTGAAGGTGGCCTTTAAACTCTTGAAGGTATAGAGCCCAGATGCACTCAGATCCCTCTGTTTAGAATGCCCATGTTTACCTGCCCCCTTGCAAGGCATGCTCCTATCAGATCTCACAGGGAGCTCTGCTCTTGCCTCCCTATGTAAAGAGTACTCTCCCATTTTTCTCTATCTCAGCACCCTTTTCATTTGCTTTACAGCATCTTTTACTTTTTGCTGTTTTTTTGGCTTGTCTACTGTCTGTGTCCCCCGGAAGACCAACTTCTATAAGGCTAGGGATTTTGGCTCACCACGGTCTACGTAGCTGTTGGCACTATGTTTGAAAAATAGAAGGCTCTCAATAAATGATGACTGTTGAATGAATTCATGAAGGAAGATACTGCCCTCGTCTGTAGATATCATTTTTACCTTACTTAACCCATGTGGAGAAATACATGCACCCACAAAAATCCTGGTTGGAGTTGGGGGTTTGCATTATACATTTACTAAATAAGAGTCACCTCTTATCAGTGGAGAAAACATCTAAAGGCTATCGTGGGTGTGTGTGTGTCTGTATGCTTGAGGGAAAGGTGGTAGTGGAGATGGGGCTGGGATGAGGGATAATGCTGGCACCAATGAAGAGAGAGAGGCAATAGAGTCAAAGGCCAGGGTTTCAGTCTTGGCTCCCAGATTTTTGCTTGTGCCCAATGGCAGGTGATTCATACTGTCTGCTCCCAGTTGGCTTTTTTGAGTTTCTTAGAAGCAGGCCCCATTGTCCTAAGGCCTACCATCATATAGCTCAGATGGTAGAGTTCAAGATGGATAGAATAAATGGATGCCCTGGGATGGGAAGTGACTAGGATCAGGTAGGGTAAGGACAAAGAAGGAAGAAGGTAATTTCCCTTTTATTCACTCTTGCCATTTTTACTTTCTCATAGATCCTGCGTAGAAGCGCCTCTGGGGAAAGGTGAGAAGTAGCAGGTAGGGGCAGGTGGACAGGTGGAAACTGTGGTAGGAAGAGAAGAGGACTGTGCCACCCTGCTAGGGGTGTCTGTCTATTGGAATCAGTCACAAACATATGGGATGTAAATGAAGGTCAATTGGAGACTGAGGACGACTGACCTTTAGCAATACAGGCTCATCTTCATTTTGGGCACTCACAAACAGTCGAGTTTTTGAGATTCTGAGAGTCACAGGAAGTTTAGAATCTTCTTTTGATGTATAAGCCCCCATGTCAAATTTCACTGGCAAAGAAAAAAGCCAAAAAAGAAAGTAAATCCATTGTACTTGAATAAAATCCCATGTTATGTAAATTGTGTGTGTGTGTGTGTGTGTGTGTGTGTGTGTGTGTGTGTGTGTGTAGTTAGGTCCCCAACTATGATGTAAACACCAGAATGAAATTCCATAGATCTTTGTATCCTTCACAATGTCTGCCGCTTTTACTGGACAGGTAAATACTTGGTTGATGTCTTCAGAATTTTCTATGTTGAATGAATGCTTGGGGGCTATTTGTTGAATCTCTTGTAATTACATTAGTGGGACAAGACCCTTCAACTTGTGAGCCCATGAGTTCATTATAACCTCAAACCTGGAGGGGTTTGAGGAAGCTGATACGATCATGTTACTAGTGCTAGTGAAAAGTAGTTGTTTTCCTCAGAGAACAATGCTTAATAAGAGCTGGATAATTATTCACTCCTAGGAACCTAAGAGTTCCTTTTTTGGGATATGCTCCAAAGAAATAACCTCCTAGGGAAAAATTATATATACAATAATCTTTGCAATAGAATTACTTGGAGCAAACCTAAGGGACCAGCATAGCAACATGATTGAATATTCTAGTGCCATTAAAATGGCAAATATATATACTATTTCAATATGTGGGAAAATTACATGAGATAATATTAAGTAGGAAAATAGAACACAAAATAATTTGTAAATGTCTGAGTGGAAAGTATGTTGTCTGAAGTATGTCCAATTAGAAGGAGCCCCGTTTGTTTATTGCCAAGTAGCCCGTGTGGAGCTCTGAAAATAATTTTGTATGCTGATGACATGTCCTGAAGCTAAAATATGTACAACATGGAAATTGGATTTGTGTGGCTAAGTTTCTTGGACACTAAGTTTCATCCTCCCCAAAATATTCTCAGCTTATTGGATGTTTCGCTTCACAGTTATGTTATCAGAGATGATGATTCTTTTTAGTTGGTGCTTATTTCTAAGTTTGATCAGCAGGCTTTCTAATGCAGAGTGATTGCCCCTCATTGGCTTCTGGGTAACTTTGGGCAAGTCATTTCATATTTCTGGGAGTCAGTTTCCTCATCTTTAAAACTGAGGAGAAGACTATCTAAGAGAACCAAAGGAGATACTACATCAGAAAGCTTACCACTCAGTGCTCCCAAAGAAAGGAAACTTCTCTCTTTGTGGAGCTTCCTGATTTGGCGGAAGCTCCCGTCCTTGCCCAGGATTTTACTGCGGGGTGTTGTGCTTCATCCTATTCTAGAAGGATTGTGCAAAGCCAGAAATCTAGAGAGGTCTATATTTTGAAAGTACAAAGCTTGAAAGAAATACAGAAATAAGAGGAGGGGAGGAGGACAGAGTTGTGTCCACTTACCTGCATCATCCAGATTCTGTAATGCAGCGGCTGCGAGGTATTTTCCCCCTGCTTTTCGAATTACACTTTGACTGAGGTTGTCATTCAGGATGAATTGGGATTTGATGATCTTCTGATAGTTGTATTTTTCACTGCTATAGAAGTTGGGTGCTACTGATCTGGGCTTCATGATTTCTAAAACCATTATCACAAGCTCAGATTGATGTCTTTGTACAAACACAGATGATATTTCTACTCTAATACAAGCATCAAAAGTAGCTATGGAAGAGACATTAAGAATATTCCAATCCAGATGAAGAAACAGAGAGAAGCGAAGCCACCCAGTCAGCGGAGTTGGTTCTAGGATTATCTTTGTGATTACTTATTTCTTTTTAAACTTCAACTCCTTAGGCAGTATTTTTTTTTTAAAAGAGATCATTTGTGAAGTATTTTCATTTTGGTTGTTTGGAGGTTTCTAAGAAACCAGGAAGACTGCTAACATTCACCATCTATATTTTTCAAATGAATATACTCTGAGAAAAAATGAATATGTTAAGAATTCTATGTCACTGGACATGCAGGTCTAAATGTCTACCCCCCTTTCTGAATAGTGGATATATCAGTAGCTTCACAAATCCTCATGGCTCTGAGTAAGTTTACATCTAGTAATCTATTCCAAGGAAATAAATAGTGTTAAAAACGAAGATTTACTGGGGCTTCTGGGTGGCTTAGTCAGTTAAGCATCCAACTGTTTCAGCTCAGGTTATTATTTCATGGTTCATGAGTTTGAGCCCCATGTCGGGTTCTGTGCTGACAGCACAGAGCCTGCTTGGGATTCTCTCTTTCTCCCTCTCTCTGCCCCTCCCCTGCTCTCTCTCTCTCCAAATAAATAAACTTTTTTTAAAAAAGTAAAAAAAAAAATGACGATTTATTGATATGGATGTTCATTGTTATATTACTTATAATGTTGAAAAATTGGTACTCTAGAATGCCCTTGATATATTGCTAAGTGAAAAAAGCTGACTATAAAATTGTATATGATATAATCCTAATAATTGTTCATATGTGTGTATGTACCTAGAAGAGACTTTAAGGAACATACCATAGTGGTGGCAGTGGTAAACTCTTAGCATGAACTATTTTTATTTTCTGTTTTACATTTTCTTGTATCTTCCAGTTTTCTGGCTGAATGTGTATTAGTGTTTACCTGTTATCTTAAAAAGCTATTATCTGAAAAATATTGGGCTTATGTTTCATGTAGAGGTTTGTATAGTAGACGCATGGGAGAATAGTCCTAAGTGTTATAATCAGAACTGAATTTGGTTTAAAGCTCTCCCGCTTACACACTATGTGACTTACCTAACTGAGCTTAGTTTCCTCATCTGTCAAATGAGAATGTAAGATTGTCATAAAGTGTAGAGATAATGCAGCCATTAACCAATTAGCAGTACTGGTAGTATTAACAAAGGTAGTAGTAAGTAGGAGGAATAGGAGTAGGGGTAATGGCAATACCTAACATTTAGTGGGTATTTCCATGCCAGGCATTATTCTAGTTCAGCAGCTTGCAAGTATTGACTCATTTAATTTTAACAAGTAGGGACTCTGATCATCTCCATTTTACAGTAGAGGAAACTGAAGCACAGAAAGGTTAAGTGACTTGCTCAATGGGGGCAGAGTTATTATCTGGAGGAATGTAGCTTGTAAATAGTCACCTACTAACAGTATATGACAGCTTTCTGCCATAAGGATAAAAGCTACATGACCTTTATCTATAAGCCCATGAGGAAGTATTCTATAGGCTCAGACCACTGCTGCTCCCTCCCTACTGGAGAAGGATGAAAGTATCTTCTCCTTCCTTGTAGTTACTGGACTAATGCCTGATTGCCCTCTTGTTACTGATTCTAGGTTTTATTTTCCCCTGTGCTCTGTTGTCTCCAGGTTCTTAAAAATGGAAAACAAAGATATTATTTGCACTTGACTTCTTACCTTCTTCTACTTCGTTGGCAATGGCTTCCAGGTCATCAGCAGTGAGGAATTGATTTAAACTCAACCGTCTCTTCTTCAGAATCTTCCCATTGGCTGCCACCATCACCACACTCTTCTTGAGGGTAAGCTGGGGTGTCTTAGAGGTTTCAGAAGTACTCGGAGACATGAATTTATCTGTACAGTCCTCATGAAGTGGGTCATAGCTTGCATCATAGAAGGATTTCTGTGAGGAAGGAGCATGGAAACTGAGGGGCTGCATATGGTCATAGGATGAGATCCTTTTCAGTAGAAGTTGTATTCAATAGACTTGGTGAGAAGGGTCTCTATTTCATCATTCTTCTCCCCGCTTCCCTCTCTTCTTCCCTCCCTCCCCAAACTCTCCTCTTTTTCTACCTCCCTCCCACCTTTCCCTAGGAAAGTCTGTTGAGAATGGACAGTGCCATCAACTGTCAGTGTAGAGAGGCAGTTGATCTCACTTAGGAGGGAGAGATGCAGGTCTCTGAACCTCTAGTTAGGGTGAAACCAAAACATCGAGGATTCAAGTTATTGCTGTTTTCTTCTGGTAGAAAAAATACTGCATAAGAATGGCAATCTTGTGAGCCATCTGGGTGGCTCAGCTGGTTAAGCCTCCAGCTCTTGGTTTTGACTCAGGTCGTGATCTCATAGTTCACGGTACTCTGGAATGCCCTTGATGTATTGCTAGTGAAAAAAGCTGTATATAAAATTATATATGATATATTCCTAATAATTGTTCAAATGTGTGTATGTACCTAGAAGAGACTTTAAGGAACATACCATAGTGGTGGCAGTGGTAAACTCTTAGTATGATCTATTTTTATTTTCTGGGATGGTTTCTCTCTCTCTCTGCTCCTCCCCTGCTCTCTCTCTCTCTCTCTCTCTCTCTCTCTCTCTCTCTCTCACACACACACACACACACACACGAAACAAAAATAAATAAACTTAAAAAAAAAAGAATAGCAATCCCATAAGAATTACATCATTTGCTTACCTGATTCAGAGTGAGATGGTCAATTTCAGAACTGTATTCTTCATTTTCACTGTCAAACAAGATAATGAGAATGTAATTCTGTGTTTTACATCACTGCAGTCACCGGGCAGTGTATTTTAATGACCACATTAGCTTTGGGTAACAGACACCTGGTCATTACTGTCATCTAAGAAAATTAAGGACTTCTATACATTTACGTACATGTATACAGTAATTTGTGACTCACTAATTTGGAATTAGTAATCGTCGGGACAGGCCTTGAACTTTGTCTGTAAAAATGGGCCTTGGCTAACAAATTGAAGAGTTCTAGTTGAATTTCAGGGAAAAATGTTAACCTCCTCAAAAGAGAAATGCTTTGGAGGCACCTTATTTTAATTTTAGCCAAATAGGTCACGTGTTACACATTGCTTTCATGTATTCACTAAAATAAATTTAATAGTTTATACTTGGGAACTAGTATAGCCACATTTTGATAGCCTAGTTTGTGTTAGTGTATATTAACAGGTAATGGGAATACCATGTTTGTTTAAAGTATTCTTTAATTTTAAATTTTATTCACTTACCCTACTCTTATGTCTGAATGAGGTTAGACTGTGTATGTGCATTCACATGCTAAAATTGCTGTTTAGCCATTGCCTGTTCCAGATTAAGATCCAGAAGTTTTCCTGAGAATGGTTTTTCTCTCTGGCAGTCCATGACAACCCAATACTGTATCAGAGCATGTGAACTTGACTGAGGCTGTGTCTAAGTAGATGTTGAAATTCACTAAGACACAGCAGACTGTAAAAATAGTTTTTCTGAAAAGGTGGCCTCCCTGTTAGTGCCATCTTAGTTTAACATGTGGGGTACCTACTCTTTCTGGATCTTCACTGAACCTGCCCTGACTTAAGCAGTAGGACACATCTCTATACCTTTGCCAGTTGGGCTCCATGCTAGTTACTGTTAACTCTGAGGTGGATTCTCATGTACCTGGATCCCTTCATTAAATCATAAGAGATAGAATTGATTTCCTACCTGTAACAGTTCTTCAGGTCTTCAAAGAGGTCAGGAACTTTGGCCATCTTGACTTCTGCAACAGAGAATACCAGTGACCGTCAGCCTAGCAGCCACTGAACCAAATGCCAGAAAAGGGAGCCACCTGTGCTTTGTGCTTCTTGAGAAACCTAATGAATGACTTAGCCCACAGTCAGCATTTTCCCCATTCTTCTTTTCACTCCCTTGAGTTATTTGCAAACGTATCTGCCTCCTCTACTAGATTATTAACTTCTTTTAGAAACTTGGTAGTTTTATGTGCCCAACCCAATATACTGTACACAGTAGGCATTCAATGAAAACTTGGATAAATTAAAGAAAAAAAACCCCACAAGAATGAGGTATTTGCCTTGCATAGATGCAAGAGAGAGACAAAGTTGGAAATTTCCAGTTTTCTCCTAATAGTTTGGTAGTCCAGATTCCCTCCAAAGGAAGGCTCAGCTGTACTCACCAGTGCCCTCATATGAAGCCAATTCCCTCAGTTCCCCATCAGCAGGAAGAATTCTCTGAAATCTGACTGTGATTCTAACTCACACACCAAACCAGGGAAGAAAGGAAGGAAGAGGCTTAATCTTCAGAGAAGGCGGTTTGAGAGACAACAGCCAAGAAGAAAAGCAAAATATATTTTAAAAGTCAAAGATGTGATAAGGACAATACCTTTGCTGATTCAAGCGCCAATGAAATGACTCCCTCTCTGCCTGGAGACTTGGCCCTTGTCAGGCTTCTTGGCCTTTTGTCTTCTTGAAGTAGGCGTGGTCTGTGTGCGTCACCGGGGAATTTACAGGGAAGAATTGTTTTGTATGGTTTTTATGTTCCTTTAACGAAACTGGCCAAAATACTGACACACTGCGTACTTGATAGTAGTGTTGCTTGTAGAGATTCCAGGAGTTTCTAACTTGGTTTAAGTTAGAGAAGTTTCATTTATTGAACTAATTCAATGAAACTAGTAAGTTTCATTTATTTATTGCTTTGTTCTGAACAGTTGTAAACATGCGGTCTTAGAAAAAGGGAAGAAGGGCAGGAAATGTAAAAACATACAGTGGGGAGGAGGGGAGAACTCCTAAAATCAGACTTCTAGATGGCTGGAGTTGGAAAGGAGCTTGGGAGCTGTGGCTTGTGTTTTAGCTAAATTTGTTTTCTTGTACCTCAGGGCTGAGTATGAATTGATGGAATGCTTGGCAGCCCCTGGCAGATGAGGGTTGGCTCTGAGAGAAGATGATCTGTCTCTTCTGGGGAGGGAGGTTTGGTTGAATAGGCATAAATCATTCTCAGTGTCAGGAGACAGCCTCCTGGTTGGGGCAGGGTACGGGAGAGAAAAATGATACCCACAGAAGTCTTTTTTTTTTTTTTCCAATATATCAAATTTATTGTCAAATTGGTTTCCATACAACACCCAGTGCTCATCCCAAAAGGTGCCCTCCTCAATACCCATCCCCCACCTTCCCCTCCCTCCCACCCCCCATCAACCCTCAGTTTGTTCTTAGTTTTTTTTTTATTTTTTTTATTTAAAAAAAAATTTTTTTTTTTTACATTTATTTATTTTTGAGAAACAGAGTGAGACAAAGCGTGAACGGGGAGTGGGGGAGGGGGCAGAGAGAGTACGAGACACAGAATCTGAAGCAGGCTCCAGGCTCTGAGCAAGCGGTCAGCACAGAGCCTGATGTGGGGCTTAAACCCACGAACTGTGAGATCATGACCTGAGCCGGAGTCGGACACTCAACCCACTGAGCCACCCAGGCGCCCCTGTTCTCAGTTTTTAACAGTCTCTTATGCTTTGGCTCTCTCCCACTCTAACCTCTTTTTTTTTTTTTTTTTCCTTCCCCTCCCCCATGGGTTTCTGTTAAGTTTCCCAGGATCCACATAAGAGTGAAACCCTATGGTATCTGTCTTTCTCTGTATGGCTTATTTCACTTAGCATCACACTCTCCAGTTCCATCCACGTTGCTACAAAAGGCCATATTTCATTCTTTCTCATTGCCACGTAGTATTCCATTGTGTATATAAACCACAATTTCTTTATCCATTCATCAGTTGATGGACATTTAGGCTCTTTCCATAATTTGGCTATTGTTGAGAGTGCTGCTATAAACATTGGGGTACAGGTGCCCCTATGCATCAGTACTCCTGTATCCCTTGGGTAAATTCCTAGCAGTGCTATTGCTGGGTCATAGGGTAGATCTATTTTAAATTTTCTGAGGAGCCTCCACACTGTTTTCCAGAGCGGCTGCACCAGTTTGCATTCCCACCAACAGTGCAAGAGGGTTCCCGTTTCTCCACATCCTCTCTAGCATCTATAGTCTCCTGATTTGTTCATTTTGGCCACTCTGACTGGCGTGAGGTGATATCTGAGTGTGGTTTTGATTTGTATTTCCCTGATGAGGAGTGACGTTGAGCATCTTTTCATGTGCCTGTTGGCCATCTGGATGTCTTCTTTAGAGAAGTGTCTATTCATGTTTTCTGCCCATTTCTTCACTGGGTTGTTTTTCGGGTGTGGAGTTTGGTGAGCTCTTTGTAGATTTTGGATACTAGCCCTTTGTCTGATATGTCATTTGCAAATATCTTTTCCCATTCTGTTGGTTGCCTTTTAGTTTTGTTGGTTGTTTCCTTTGCTGTGCAGAAGCTTTTTATCTTCATAAGGTCCCAGTAATTAATTTTTGCTTTTAATTCCCTTGCCTTTGGGGATGTGTCGAGTAAGAGATTGCTACGGCTGAGGTTAGAGAGGTCTTTTCCTGCTTTCTCCTCTAGGGTTTGGATGGTTTCCTGTCTCACATTCAGGTCCTTTATCCATTTTGAGTTTATTTTTGTGAATGGTGTGAGAAAGTGGTCTAGTTTCAACCTTCTGCATGTTGCTGTCCAGTTCTCCCAGCACCGTTTGTGAAAGAGACTATCTTTTTTCCATTGGATGTTCTTTCCTGCTTTGTCAAAGATTAGTTGGCCATACGTTTGTGGGTCTAGTTCTGGGGTTTCTATTCTACTCCATTGGTCTATGTGTCTGTTTTTGTGCCAATACCATGCTGTCTTGATGATAACAGCTTTGTAGTAGAGGCTAAAGTCTGGGATTGTGATGCCTCCTGCTTTGGTCGTCTTCTTCAAAATTACTTTGGCTACTCGGGGCCTTTTGTGGTTCCATATGAATTTTAGGATTGCTTGTTCTAGTTTTGAGAAGAATGCTGTTGCAATTTTGATTGGGATTTCATTGAATGTGTAGATAGCTTTGGGTAGTATTGACATTTTGACAATATTTATTCTTCCAATCCATGAGCACGGAATGTTTTTCCATTTCTTTATATCTTCTTCAATTTCCTTCATAAGCTTTCTATAGTTTTCAGCATACAGATCTTTTACATCTTTGGTTAGATTTATTCCTAGGTATTTTATGCTTCTTGGTGCAATTGTGAATGGGATCAGTTTCTTTATTTGTCTTTCTGTTGCTTCGTTGTTAGTGTATAAGAATGCAACTGATTTCTGTACATTGATTTTGTATCCTGCAACTTTGCTGAATTCATGTATCAGTTCTAGCAGACTTTTGGTGGAGTCTATCGGATTTTTCATGTATAATATCATGTCATCTGCAAAAAGCGAAAGCTTGACTTCATCTTTGCCAATTTTGATGCCTTTGATTTCCTTTTGTTGTCTGATTGCTGATGCTAGAACTTCCAACACTATGTTAAACAACAGCAGGGAGAGTGGGCATCCCTGTCGTGTTCCTGATCTCAGGGAAAAAGCTCTCAGTTTTTCCCCATTGAGGATGATGTTAGCTGTGGGCTTTTCATAAATGGCTTTTATGATCTTTAAGTATGTTCCTTCTATCCCGACTTTCTCAAGGGTTTTTATTAAGAAAGGGTGCTGGTGGGGCGCCTGGGTGGCGCAGTCGGTTAAGCGTCCGACTTCAGCCAGGTCACGATCTCGCGGTCCGTGAGTTCGAGCCCCACGTCGGGCTCTGGGCTGGTGGCTCGGAGCCTGGAGCCTGTTTCCGATTCTGTGTCTCCCTCTCTTTCTGCCCCTCCCCCGTTCATGCTCTGTCTCTCTCTGTCCCAAAAATAAAAAAAAATTAAAAAAAAAAAAGTCTTTAAAAAAAAAAAAAAGAAAGGGTGCTGGATTTTGTCAAAGGCCTTTTCTGCATCGATTGACAGGATCATATGGTTCTTCTCTTTTTTTTTTATTAATGTGATGTATCACGTTGATTGATTTGCTAATGTTGAACCAGCCCTGCATCCTAGGAATGAATCCCACTTGATCATGGTGAATAATTCTTTTTATATGCTGTTGAATTTGATTTGCTAGTATCTTATTGAGAATTTTTGCATCCATATTCATCAGGGATATTGGCCTGTAGTTCTCTTTTTTTACTGGGTCTCTGTCTGGTTTAGGAACCAAAGTAATACTGGCTTCATAGAATGAGTCTGGAAGTTTTCCTTCCCTTTCTATTTCTTGGAATAGCTTGAGAAGGATAGGTATTATCTCTGCTTTAAACGTCTGGTAGAACTCCCCTGGGAAGCCATCTGGTCCTGGACTCTTATTTGTTGGGAGATTTTTGTTTTTTGTTTTTTTTAATTTTTTTTTTTTATTTTGGGACAGAGAGAGACAGAGCATGAATGGGGGAGGGGCAGAGAGAGAGGGAGACACAGAATCGGAAACAGGCTCCAGGCTCCGAGCCATCAGCCCAGAGCCTGACGCGGGGCTCGAACTCACGGACCGTGAGATCGTGACCTGGCTGAAGTCGGATGCTTAACCGACTGTGCCACCCAGGCGCCCCCACAGATTTTTGATAACCAATTCAATTTCTTCGCTGGTTATGGTCTGTTCAAGCTTTCTATTTCCTCCTGATTGAGTTTTGGAAGCGTGTGGGTGTTTAGGAATTTGTCCATTTCTTCCAGGTTGTCCAATTTGTTGGCATATAATTTTTCATAGTATTCCCTGATAATTGCTTGTATCTCTGAGGGATTGGTTGTAATAATTCCATTTTCATTCATGATTATATCTATTTGGGTCATCTCCCTTTTCTTTTTGAGAAGCCTGGCTAGAAGTTTGTCAATTTTGTTTATTTTTTCAAAAAACCAACTCTTGGTTTCGTTGATCTGCTCTACAGTTTTTTTAGATTCTATATTGTTTATTTCTGCTCTGATCTTTATTATTTCTCTTCTTCTGCTGGATTTAGGCTGCCTTTGCTGTTCTGCTTCTATTTCCTTTAGGTGTGCTGTTAGATTTTGTATTTGGGATTTTTCTTGTTTCTTGAGATAGGCCTGGATTGCAATGTATTTTTCTCTCAGGACTGCCTTCGTTGCGTCCCAAAGCGTTTGGATTGTTGTATTTTCATTTTCGTTTGTTTCCATATATTTTTTAATTTCTTCTCTAATTGCCTGGTTGACCCACTCATTCTTTAGTAGGGTGTTCTTTAACCTCCACGCTTTTGGAGGTTTTCCAGACTTTTTCCTGTGATTGATTTCAAGCTTCATAGCATTGTGGTCTGAAAGTATGCATGGTATGATTTCAATTCTTGTAAAATTATGAAGGGCTGTTTTGTGACCCAGTATATGATCTATCTTGGAGAATGTTCCATGTGCACTCGAGAAGAAAGTATATTCTGTTGCTTTGGGATGCAGAGTTCTAAATATGTCTGTCAAGTCCATCTGATCCAATGTATCATTCAGGGCCCTTGTTTCTTTATTGACCGTGTCTAGATGATCTATCCATTTCTGTAAGTGGAGTGTTAAAGTCCCCTGCAATTACCACATTCTTATCAATAAGGTTGCTTATGTTTATGAGTAATTGTTTTATATATTTGGGGGCTCCGGTATTCGGCGCATAGACATTTATAATTGTTAGCTCTTCCTGATGGATAGACCCTGTAATTATTATATAATGCCCTTGTTCATCTCTTGTTACAGCCTTTAATTTAAAGTCTAGTTTGTCTGATATAAGTATGGCTACTCCAGCTTTCTTTTGGCTTCCAGTAGCATGATAAATAGTTCTCCATCCCCTCACTCTCAATCTAAAGGTGTCCTCAGGTCTAAAATGAGTCTCTTGTAGACAGCAAATAGATGGGTCTTGTTTTTTTATCCATTCTGATACCCTATGTCTTTTGGTTGGCGCATTTAATCCATTTACATTCAGTGTTATTATAGAAAGATACGGGTTTAGAGTCATTGTGATGTCTGTATGTTTTATGCTTGTAGCGATGTCTCTGGTACTTTGTCTCACAGGATCCCCCTTAGGATCTCTTGTAGGGCTGGTTTAGTGGTGACAAATTCCTTCAGTTTTTGTTTGTTTGGGAAGACCTTTATCTCTCCTTCTATTCTAAATGACAGACTTGCTGGATAAAGGATTCTCAGCTGCATATTTTTTCTGTTTAGCACACTGAAGATATCGTGCCAGTTCTTTCTGGCCTGCCAAGTTTCAAAAGAGAGATCAGTCACGAGTCTTATAGGTCTCCCTTTATATGTGAGGGCACGTTTATCCCTTGCTGCTTTCAGAATTTTCTCTTTATCCTTGTATTTTGCCAGTTTCACTATGATATGTCGTGTAGAAGATCGATTCAAGTTACGTCTGAAGGGAGTTCTCTGTGCCTCTTGGATTTCAATGCCTTTTTCCTTCTCCAGTTCAGGGAGGTTCTCAGCTATTATTTCTTCAGGTACCCCTTCAGCACCTTTCCCTCTCTCTTCCTCCTCTGGGATACCAATTATGCGTATTTTATTTCTTTTAGTGTATCACTTAGTTCTCTAATTTTCCCCTCATACTCCTGGATTTTTTCATCTCTCTTTTTCTCAGCTTCCTCTTTTTCCATAACTTTATCTTCTAGTTCACCTATTCTCTCCTCTGCCTCTTCAAGCCGAACCGTCGTGGTTTCCATTTTGTTTTGCATTTCGTTTAAAGCGTTTTTCAGCTCCTCGTGATTGTTTCTTAGTCCCTTGATCTCTGTAGCAAGAGATTTCTGCTGTCCTCTATACTGTTTTCAAGCCCAGCGATTAATTTTATGACTGTTATTCTAAATTCACTTTCTGTTATATTATTTAAATCCTTTTTGATCAGTTCATTAGCTGTTGTTATTTCCTGGAGATTCTTCTGAGGGGAATTCTTCCGCTTGGTCATTTTGGATAGTCCCTGGAGTGGTGAGGACCTGCAGGGCACTTCCTCTGTGCTGTGGTGTATAACTGGAGTTGGTGGGCGGGGCCGCAGTCCGCCCTGATGTCTGCCCCCAGCCCACCGCTGGGGCCACAGTCAGACTGGTGTGTGCCTTCTCTTCCCCTCTCCTAGGGGCGGGATTCACTGTGGGGTGGCGTGGCCCGTCTGGGCTACTTGCACACTGCCAGGCTTGTGGTGCTGGGGATCTGGCGTATTAGCTGGGGTGGGTAGGCAAGGTGCACAGGGGCAGGAGGGGCAGGCTTAGCTCGCTTCTCCTTAGGTGATCCACTTCAGGAGGGGCCCTGTGGCAGCGGGAGGGAGTCAGATCCGCTGCCAGAGGTTTGGCTCCGCAGAAGAACAGAGTTGGGTGTTTGCGCAGAGCGAGCAAGTTCCCTGGCAGGAACTGGTTCCCTTTGGGATTTTCGCTGGGGGATGGGCGAGGGAGATGGCGCTGGCGAGCGCCTTTGTTCCCCACCAAACTGAGCTCTGTCGTCCGGGGGCTCAGCAGCTCTCCCTCCCTTTGTCCTCCAGCCTTCCCGCTTTCCGAGCAGAGCTGTTAACTTATGACCTCCCAGACGCTAAGTCGCGCTTGCTGTTGGAACACACTCTGTCCGGCCCCTCCGCTTTTGCCAGCCAGACTCGGGGGGTCTGCTTGGCCGGCAGGCTGCCACTCCGTCCTGGCTCCCTCCCGCCAGTCCGTGGAGCGCGCACCGCCTTGCCGCCCTTCCTACCCTCTTCCGTGGGCCTCTCGTCTGCGCTTGGCTCTGGAGACTCCGTTCTTCTAGTCTTCTGGTGGTTTTCTGGGTTATTTAGGCAGGTGTAGGTGAAATCTAAGTGATCAGCAGGACGCGCGGTGAGCCCAGCATCCTCCTACGCCGCCATCTTCCTATCCCCACAGAAGTCTTAATCTTCTTACTCCTCTGAATACCGTTAACCCATTTCCTACCAAAGTGACAGCTTTAGGAGAGAACTCTCTGCACTGGCCATGTTATAGCAAAGTGCCCCTCCATCAGGGCCCAAAGAGAAGTTTGATCTTTTCTAGAATTAACCTAAGGAGTGTGACTCAGGAAATATGGGCAAGGCCCCGGCCAAAAGCTGGTGGCTGGATTTGAGAATGGAGGTTGAGGGAAGGGGAGGGGACTCAGCTGCGACACTACATCAGTGTTGCCTGGCTGTTATTATCAAAGACTTTTTGGGTATCCTGAGACTGGCCCGGTTCAGGTGATAGAACACCACATTCTTGGCAGATAAATGTTGAAGGTATCCTGGTTGGAGCTTAAGCCATGTAAGTTTTGTTTTATTTTGTTTTGTTTTGTTTTTTAAACGTTTATTTATTTTTGAGACAGAGAGAGACAGAGCACGAATGGGGGAGGGTCAGAGAGAGAGGAAGACACAGAATCCGAAGCAGGCTCCAGGCTCTGAGCCATCAGCCCAGAGCCTGACGCAGGGCTCGAACTCACAGACCACGAGATCATGACCTGAGCCGAAGTCGGACGCTCAACCGACTGAGCCACCCAGGCGCCCCAAGCCATGTAAGTTTTAAATAAAGAAAATGGATGGAAAAAGAGGGTAGAGAAGGGGAGCAAAAGGTAAAGAGAGAAAGACGAGGCACTGCCAAGTAACGTGGCATGAAAAGGCAAAACAGCTCAGAACTGGGAGGAAAGTGGCTTGTGTGAGTTGGGTAAAATGTTTTCTCTGGTCTCGTTTCATGGTAAGTAATGGAGTTGGTTTACATGCTCATTAAGGTCTATCCTAAGTGCAAAATCTCTGATTCTGATTCTACTGCCTGTCCAGATCCTCTTGGTCATAGACCCAGTGTCACAATAGCTATAAACAAGAGCCACAGAACTGATGTGTCCTGGATGTAGGCAATGTAAATTTAGGACCAGACTGGGGCAGATCTTGGGCGTCTCAGGGTGGATCCTTCTTTGAATGGTGATGGTAGCCAATTCTCTACATCTGTGGTTCTCCTTCAGGCAACACAGTCCTGGTTATTCCCTCTGCCTCCTGGAGATCTTGTGAGGACTATTACTAAGAAACAATTGCAAAGCACACTGTGAATGTGGACTGCTATGGAGATGCAACTAAACAAAAATAGTAACAATGTTAATGATGGCTCTGTCATTTGGGAACCTGTATAGTCATCATTGTAACGCTTTAGTTCACTGAAGGAAATATAGTTCTTATGAAATTATTGGCTTGAAAACTTCAACAGGGAGGACATTTTCAGGTGAAGACCTCGCTTGAAACCCTGCAGATATTTAGTTTCTGGGAGTAACGTATAGCACTTGTTTGGTAATCCAGGAAAACATCCTTGGTTCTACCATTAGTGGTAACGCCCATCCTGTCCTATGCCCCTCCTCTGTTGTAGACAATGAGAATGGCCCAGTTTCTAGACAGCCAATTCAGATTGAGGTTTCACTTAACTTTTTCCTTCCTATGACCTTTTTTGGAAACTGGCTTTTATTTATTTATTAAAAAAAAAATTTTTTTTTAACGTTTATTTATTTTTGAGACAGAGGGAGACAGAGCATGAACAGGGGAGGGGCAGAGAGAGAGGGAGACACAGGATCTGAAACAGGCTCCAGGCTCTGAATTGTCAGCACAGAGCCTGACGCGGAGCTCAAACTCACGGACCGCGAGATCATGACCTGAGCTGAAGTCGGATGCGTAACCGACCGAGCCACCCAGGCGCCCCGGAAACTGGCTTTTAAAGGAAGAACAAAGTGGGTGAGGTTTAGAGAGTAAGAAGTCCTCACTTTTTGGGGGGAACTTACTTTTCTGTTTGTGTGTACCAAGACTGACTTGTAAGTAAGTCTGACCACCAGATCATCTCCTCCTAGGGAGAGAAACCTGCTAGGTAGAGCTCTATGGGAGCCTGGGAGTTTAGGGGGGCTGTCCTGTGACGGGGACCTTGGGGCTTTAAGTACCCGTCTCTTGACCCTGAGGAGGCTTCAAAAACTCTTCTTTAGTCATTTTCACTTACATCATTCAGAAAAAAGAAATTTATTCTGTCCTCATTCTGTCCCAGAGTTTTTGTTAGACATCAGCATTTTTCTTTCAGGATTCACAAATTAAGTATGCAAGATGAGATGGTATCTTTTGGCAGGTGAGTGGATACGCTCTAGAAGCCTGGAGTCTGTGAGTCCAAAGAGTCATGGTGGTGCTTTTCATTTGAAAACGGTTTTATACTTCACAAAGAGCTCTCACTTGCGTTGTCTCATTGGCCCCACACTTTACCCACAGATGTAGTGATTACTGTCCCTTTTCACAGTTGAGGGCCCTGAAAAGGTTGAGTGGCCAACCTATGGTCACAAAACAGTCAGAGCCAGCCCTCTAACTCACTTTTCTGTTCCAAGTCCAGTCTTCTCTTTCCACGGCATTTAGGTGCTCATCCCTCTTACCTCCACCAAACACCAAGCAATGGGGCTGAAAAAGATCATCTTTAAAGGTCTTTCCAGCCTCAAACACCCTGTAATTTATTGATTCTAAGATTTTTTCGTTTCAAAGAAAAAAAAGATGAAAAAAGAAATGGTTTGAAATATCTCCTGGCCCTCTCCCCTTCTCCTCCAATGAGACGTAGTTGGTTCTGTGACATATAGGAAAACGGTGAAAGTGATCAACATAGTTGAGCACATGGCCAATGGTGGAGTCTGGATATGGACTTTAGCCATGCTCTTGCCATTGTACCATGACGATAAGAAACATCTATAAACATCTTTGGGACCAACTTTAAAATCATTGCAGGTAGTTGCATCTGACAGAATTGCTTGAATGAAAAAATAAGCATGACTCTTCCCTGTGAATTTTCAGCGGATGCAATGATTTGTTTTTAGGTCGTAGAAAGCCTCTTCAGAGGAATAAAGTATGCATAAACCATTATGTACAGAAGCAATTGAGCCTTTTGTCTTAACTCATGGCCTATTTAATTATAACCTGCTTTTAAATTCCATGACAGTTAGTAAGCAGGAGGAAAGGACCTAACATATAACATAGCCTTCTGGTATTATAATACAGTATCTCATTTAATCCTCTCATCAAACCTGTGAGGTAGGTATTCTTATCACATTTTACAGAAGAGGAAGTCAAAGTCCAGGGAGATTAACCAACGAATCTGTGTAAGATTTCGAGGTTACCAAATTGCAGAAATGAGATTCAGAGCCTTGACTCAAGCAACTATGGGCTGTCTCTTTTTTTTTTTAGTGTGATGTCTTCCTTTTCTTTCCTCTTTTTAATTTCTAAGTTTTTCTGCCTTGTCTTGTTAGTCTATTGAAGGACCTAGAAAGATATATTGAGGGATGCACCGGAGACACTATCTAGATTAAACTCTTACGTTATAAAAGTGGAAACAGGCTGAGAGAGGAAGTGTCAGGGTCGCAAGGTCACATGGAGAGTTTGTGTGAGTGTGGGAATGAAGATGAAAACTCCATTTCGTAATTTCTAGTTCAAAATGCCAGACTACCTAGTGACACTGGCTTCTCAGTAAAGAGGGGAAAGATGAAGAAACAAGGTCTCCCATGACTTCTCACCTAAAAGTAAAAAAAGGAGTTAAAAAGAATGAAGCCTCAGTCAAGTGAACACAACCAGTGAAAGCATTCAACAATAATCCCCTAAATAAGCAGGTAAGCTGAGATAAGTTTAGTAAGGCCATGAACAAAGAAGCTAGTCTTAGACTGGGAGTGGGCAGTTCAGTGGGGAGGGAGGAGGGAAAATTCTAGGCTGAGCAAAGGTTGTGGGGTCAAATAAGTGAAAGTAGAGCTTTGAGGCTGGAGCTCAGAGAGGCAGGGGCTGTGGAAGTGGCAAGATGAGGATGGGAAGGGCGGTAAGAGCTAGACAATCAGGGTCCTGTGTAGAGCTCACTAAGGTCTTTACCCATTCGACTTTGGGTAAACTTTGGACAAGTGCTCTGGCAACCCAGGGAGCAGAGGATGGTTGTGGCTGTAATAGAGGAATTCAAGTTGGCACAAACCTGCAGCAGGAAGGGACAGCTTCATGTTGAGCCGCCAAATCCCCCCTCTCTTTGCCTTAGCTGTTTTGTTCCCTAATTTATGTGCTTTTTTTTTTGTTGTTGTTGTTTCTAAATTCCCTTTCTCTTTTCTCTTGGGATGGTGGCCCATAGGGCTGTGCCCCCTCTTTGCCTTCTCCGTTGGCACTGTGCCCTTCTTTTGGTCTTTCACAGATGCACTTTATTTATTTATTATTTTTTTTTAACGTTTTATTTTTGAGACGGGGAGAGACAGAGCATGAACGGGGGAGGGTCAGAGAGAGGGAGACACAGACTCCGAAACAGGCTCCAGGCTCTGAGCTGTCAGCACGGAGCCTGATGCGGGGCTCGAACTCACGGACCGCGAGATCATGACCTGAGCCGAAGTCAGCCGCTTAACGCACTGAGCCACCCAGGTGCCCCTACACAGGTACACTTTAAAATCAGAGTTCATCAGAGTGCTTCCTGTGTCAAGTCCATGCCCGTCTCACTCTTCTTGCTGGCTAATTGTGATTGTCTAATCAGAAGGGCACTGTAAAGAAATTCCCTTTTCTTTTGAGTCATTTTCCTCATGGAGTCATAATTGTTTCTGGTCTGAACTTGTTTCACAATTAAAAAAAAAAAAACTTGGATTACTTTTTTTGGATTCTAAAACATGATTATTAAATATTGCTAGGAAAATATAAAGAATATAAAAAGAAAATAAAACTCACAAATAATTAAATAAGCAGAGGTATTCACTATTACCATTTTGATGTATTTTTTTTCATTCTTTCTTTTTTCAAGGCATATATACACTTGTTTTTATACAAATGAGATACTCTGAGCATTTCAGTACTTGCTTTGCTAAAATCTGGGGAACATGTACGTGGTAGGCTCTACTTACCAAAAATCCATTTGTGGGATTACTTGGTAAATATATGTCTTCATTTCCTAGTCTCCCTTGCAGTTGGATTAGGGACACGTGATTTTTTTGGCCAACGCACTGTGAGCAGGAAGTGCTATGTGGTGTGTTATATTTCTAGGCTTATGCAATCAAGGGCCAGTGAGTGCTTCCGTCATCTCCAACTTCCTTTGATGCAGCAATTTTGGAAGTCACATCTCCCAGATGGTGTGGCTACAAATGGATGAGGTGTGGTTGCAAATGCAAGAGACTAGAACAACCTGCATTTGACTTTGCATGAATGAGAAACAAATCCTTAATTGTGTGAAGTCACTGAGATATCAGAATTTGTTACTGTGGTATAACCTGACCTATTGTGACTACTACTATGACTAACTATCTTTCCCTTCTCTATTACAGACTCCAAGGTGACATGCACTTTATCTCAAAATTCCTCTTTCACGTAATTGATTCCTTCTTGTACAGAAATGTGTCTGGATTGGTAGTCCTCTTACAACATTCTCCACTCTCTGGGAGATGAATTTTTAGATAAGGTGAATCAAGAACCTAATCAGGTGCTTTCATTTTGGCCAAATTCTGATTCCAGATAGAAAGATATGTTAGCTGTGAAAATAAAATGGCCAGTGATAAACTGTTGAGCTAACATCCCAGATAGAAATCTCATAACAATTACATTAAACATCTAACATTTATATGGTGCTTTATAGTTTTTTGAAGCATTTTTTTAATAAACATCAATATAAACATCATTATAATGTGAAGCTGACTTATTTGCATACAAATAATCAATAGCAAAGCGTATGCATGGTTCTCTCCTCCCTCCTTTTGGTATGAATTCCTGGCTGCTGGGAGGATGGGCCCCTAATTAGAGCAACTGTGGCACAGGGCAGGAAATGGCAGGTGTGGCACACAGGGTGGTTGGAAAAGCAAGAAAAGCAAGAGACTTGGATCTGGCTTTGACCCTAACCACTTGTTGTGTGACCTATGACATTATTACATGTCTCAGAGCTTTCCTTGTCTATAAAGAGAAGAAGAGGTTGGACTGGATGACTACTGGGATTTTTCCAGCTATTGCTGTTCATTCCATACTTCATGACTACCCCGAACATGACCATGGTCTGCTTCATGCTACCTCTGTGCTCCTGAAGTGTTATGTTTGGTTACATAAGGACCTTCCTAGATTCATTCCTTACTATTCTTTTGTAGAGCCTTTCTCTGTCACATGTATAGTTGCATTACAAATGGGTACATGCTTTTTCATTACTTCACTGGCCAATTTGATTTATCACTCTGAGTATAAATAGAAACAAGTTCCATTTCTAATACAGAAGATGACTCAGGCTTGATGTAGATAAAGGATCATCTGGGGCCTTGATTACCTTTAAGAAAAGGAAGTTTATGTTTCTGAGTCAAAAGGCTAGACCAGTTTTGGAGTATTTTGATGAAAAAAAAAAAAAGAACATCCGAGGAGGAAATGTGATCTTAACTTTCTTGTTTTTGCACTCTGCCCTCCATGGGATCTTAGTGCAGTTCCCAGTAGGTCATCATATCCCCCTCAGCATTGCTCAAAGGCACTGTAGCTCCCCTGGGAGAGGAAGAGCAGACTGAGAGGGCCTGGACTCAGGACCTGGGGGGCAGAGGAGAGCAGGAGTTCCCACAGAGCAGAGTTGCATGAAACCTTCCTGAAGCCAGCTTGGGAATCTGCTTCACTGTGAGGCGTTGTATCAGAAGCCGTGGGAGGGAGGTGGCAAAGAACCTCACTTGCCCTTAATAAGCTTTCAACTTGTGGGGAAGATCTGTGCAGATGACTGTAGGGCAAAGTCCTGTAATAGAGGCAGAACAGACAGATGGGAAGCGAGTGGCTAAAGCTAACACAGAATTAGGGAGGAATTCATGGAGACTGCATTTTAGGTGTGACTTGAAGAGGTAGGTTTGAAGAGATAGTGGAGAATGGATATTCCAGGCTGAGGAAATAGGATGAGTAAAGGCATAAGGCATAGCATTTCATGTCAGTGTCTCCTATTGTGTGGCCTTGGGCAAGTTGCTTAGCTTTTAGAACTTTGGTTGCTTCATCTGTAAAGCTGGACTAATGATTCTTCATAGGGTTTAGGAAGGATTAAATGAGGTTGTGTTTGTGAGAGTGTTTAGTTTAGTGTTAGTTTCCTTTCTCCCCAAATGTCCAACATTCTCCTGATTCTCTCTCCCTCCCCCCATTTGTGCTCTCCCTCTCTTTCTCTCTCTCAAAATAAATAAATAGATAACTTTTTTTTTAAAATTTTTTTTTCAACATTTTTTATTTATTTTTGGGACAGAGAGAGACAGAGCATGAACGGGGGAGGGGCAGAGAGAGAGGGAGACACAGAATCGGAAACAGGCTCCAGGCTCCGAGCCATCAGCCTAGAGCCTGACGCGGGGCTCGAACTCACGGACCGCGAGATCGTGACCTGGCTGAAGTCGGACGCTTAACCGACTGCGCCACCCAGGCGCCCCAATAAATAGATAACTTAAAACAAATAAAAAGATCTGTCTGGATTCTAAAGAGGAGAGAACAAATCTGAGGAGAAGGCTAATGAACTGTCTGGGTGAGAAATGAGGATGGCTTTGGAATTGTGGCAGTGGAGATGGAGGGGAGTGGATACATTGGAATTATTAGAAGTGTGGAATCATCACAACTTGGTGATTGGTTAGAGGTGGGGCATGAGGAATATAGATGGCTCAAAGAAAAGTGCACCCCCTTAGATGGATATTTAAGTTCTATGTATCCTGGAAGCAGCAATGAGGAATACTGAAACACAATTTTCTGAGGGAAATGCTGGCAGAATTGGAGAAAATGGTGTGGATTGTGAGGATCCCATGAGGCAAATCCCATGGGACCTACATGCATGAATTTGGAGCTTGGAAGAGGCATGGACCTCTTGGGAGTCGGTGAGAGGCCCAGGGCTGGGTGTGGAGGTGAGGCACACCCACCAGTCAGCATGTGTGCACCCAGGAGTGGCAGTCAGGGTGACTGGGAAGAAGCCAGGCATGTCGGGAGGAAATGTGGAATGTGGTGTCCTGGGAGTCAAGACAGCTGACTGCGCTGGTCCATCCATGTGGAGATGCAGTTGGTGTGGTGCACCCTTCCCAGTGCAGCCAGGAACATGGCTGGCTCACTTGGGGCTCACCTCGTTGCTCCTTCCAGCTTCTTCTGACCTTGTTTCAGCACTTTATTTTGAGTCACCCAGTGTCCTGTTATGCCCCCAGATCCTTCTTGACTTGGAGGAAAGTGATCTGGTAAATCTTTGATGCAAAATTTCCAGGACTTAATATGGCGCAACTTGCAGATATTTATGTTTTAAAAGATGAGCTTGGAAAAAAGCATGGCTTTACTTTGGGCCTGGGAATTTTGCTTTTAGGAGCACTGCTGACCCACTGAGAAAAGCAAATGCGTGGGCATTAAGGTGCAACGAGATTTACAATTTTAAAAATTAAGATCAGGCAGTATAGCACTTTGTTCAATACTTGAATAAATATCCTTAAACCCAGTTCAGACTAGAAATAGAAGAGGAAAGAAACATTTAGTGTAATATTTAAGAGACGGAGCGCTATGTTGGAATAGGAAAAGATTGGAGAGGTAGGTGGGGTGGGATCAAATTGCAGTGGGCCTCGCCTAGTGTGTGATGTCTAGACTTTCATTTATGAGCAACAAGGAACACCTTGAGTGTTTTGAGCAGAGTACTGACGTGATGCTAAAGATTCTCACTGTGGTGAGCTTAATGGATTAGTCCAGGAAATGAGTGAATCTGGAAGATTGGTCTGCTCCTCCTGGTGACAGACTCTGAGGAGAGCCTGGGCTGAGGGAAGCAGCTATGGGGTGCCACAGAGGGAATGGACCTGAGAGGCCCATACAGGAAAGGAAGAACTGATGTGATATGTCCTGGGTGCTCAGGAGAACAGAAAGATGACTCTAGGATGACATCGAGACAATAGAAATAGAGAAATCTAGAGGAGGAAATGGTTTGGGGAGGAAAAGGATGATTTAGTCTGTGGATAGTTTGAGTCACCATAAAGGATAGACTTAACTGAATAGGTAAACATTTCCCAGATTTCCCCATATTAGTTAGTTCTGCTTTGTTCGGGCCCTGGAAATTTCTATAGAACTGAACTAGTGGCCTTGCAGACTTTGGAAAGAAGGAATTCGTAGAAACAAAGTGAAAAAAGGGGAAGTGACATATTCACTGTCTCATAGGTCTGAGGGAAGAAACAGGATTTCCTCAAATGTAGCCTGAAAGGAAGTGGATTACATTTTTTTTTTAAATTTTTTTTCAACGTTTATTTATTTTTGGGACAGAGAGAGGCATGAACGGGGGAGGGGCAGAGAGAGAGGGAGACACAGAATCGGAAACAGGCTCCAGGCTCTGGCCCAGAGCCTGACGCGGGGCTCGAACTCACGGACTGCGAGATCGTGACCTGGCTGAAGTCGGACGCTTAACCGACTGCGCCACCCAGGCGCCCTGGAAGTGGATTACATTTTAAAGCCAAACTCCGCTATGTAAAATCAGAAAGTGTGGATTGATTAATAAGTAGTGTTTGGGAACCAGTGAGCCATTTGGAAAAATAAAAAAATTAAAAGATTACATTTTCTTCTTCATACCAAATTAAATTCCAAATAAATAAAAGGCTTAAACATAGGGAAAAAAAAAAAGAAATAAAATTAACACAAGAAAATAAAAGAAAATTTATCTAATCCTGGGGATAAATTTCCTTAGGATGAATTTCTAAAAGGGGAATTGAGGGTCCCAGGTTTATGGTACCCTATTGCCAAATTGCCCTCCAGGAAGATTGTGTCTTTTTACATTGCTACCAGCATTGTGTGAAAGTGCCTGCTTCTCCACCCTTCCATCAGTGCTGGCTATTTTCACTCTAAAAAACATTTCATTAATTTCCTGTTAATGACTTTTACCTTTTTAATTAAAGGAGTTCAACTTTTATTGTTAGCTTTTAAGAGCTCTTCATAAAATAATAATGTAAACCAATTGACACAAATGAAGTAAATATTTTTTTTTTTCCCACTTTGGTTTGCATTTCAGTTACTGAGCAGTATATGTGTTATGATTCCATTTTATAAAAACAAAAAAGACTGGTTCTATATCCACCAGTATGTCAACAACAGAAATATTATGGTAGTGGGATCCCAGATGTTTTCATTTTCTTATTTGTGATTTTCCTTATTTTAAAAAATATCTACAACAAACATATATTATTTTTGTCACAATAAGCAAAACATTTAAAACATGTTGCAAACATTTAAAAAACATTGAAAACATTTAAAAAATGTCTTTCCCAATTTTCTGTGAAACTTTTATGAAGAGAGCTTCCTCTGGCCTTAGGAATATTCTCTTCTGGACTCTTGAAGGTGGCAAGGGTGGGAAGTGGGCTTCTCTTTTTATTGGATACCTTCATGGCTGTTGGGTAGTAGACCCCTGTATAAAGTCCTTCCAGTTTTTCTCTCTCCAGTTGAGCTGGCCTCATGCTCAGCATTACTTAATATTCTGGGAAATCTTCTGACCCAGTTGTCACCACTATAATTGAGCCAGGCCCTAGAACTTTATCGCTGTCCACTTGGGTTGCCTTAATGCAATTTCTGTTAAAGACTAATTTAGCATTTTCTGTTCCAACTCTTCAGTTTCATTAAATGAAGACTTTAGAAAACTCCTAGTATGAGCCTGACCTACTTTCTAGAATTTAGGAGCTATTTTCCTAGTCCCACCTCTTCCTCAGGGGATGAGTGAGTACCTTCGGTTGCATTTCTGCAAAGACGAGGCTGATTTGAGAGAGGGGACTCTTGTAACTTTGTGAAGCAGCCCACTCTGCAGCTGGAGAGCTGATGTTCTTCCTCTGGTGGACCAAAAGCTATGAGCTACTCTGTGAGTCCCATCTGTTTATCCAAGGTGTGCCCTCAAAGTTGCAAAGATGTTCTGGTACTGTAGGAGAGCCCCTCAGGAATGTGAGACGTCTGTTATGTGCTCCCCTGAGTCTTCTCTACCTGTTCCTCACCCAGCTTGTTTCTTCTTAGACCCCTCATTGAGCTAGTCACTCTCTGCAGTGCAGGGTCAGTGAGCCCTGGGCCTTCCTGAAATACAGTGGACTCGCAAATACTTCAGGTGTAAAGTACAGGGTGGGCTGACCTCTACTTCTCATGGATCGGGCCTTAGTGGCTCTTTAGTGGAGCAGAGGTAAACCAGATTTTTCTTCTTTTAAATCCTCAGCAAGTTTGTCTCCAGAGGTAAGGCCCGGCCAAACCAGCTTGTAACTGATTCCATTTACTGTAAAATTCTGATCAATCAAAAAACAGGTTTTTCCTCCATGATTGGCACTGTTCTGGGTGCTGAAGAAGATACCAATGTAACTCTAGACTCTCTGGGCCTCCTTATACACCTCTAAGAGTGTCTGTAATGAAAAAGACTGACCATACCAAGTGTTGATGAGGATAGAAGAGATCTAGGACTTTTATACACTGCTAGTAGGAATGCAAAATGGTACAAACACTTTGGGAAACAGTTTGATAGTTTCTTTTCTTTTATTAAAAAAATTTTTTTTTTCATTTATTTATTTTTGAGAGACAGAGCACAAGTGGGAGAGGGGCAGAGAGAGAACGAGACACAGAATCCGAAGCACGGTCTAGGCTCTGAGCTGTCAGCACAGAGCCTGACATGGGGCTTGAACTTACAAACCGTGAGATCATGATCTGAACCGAAGTCAGAAGCTTAACCGACTGAGCCCCCCCAGGCACCCCTCTTTTTAAAAATTTTTTTTTCTAATGTTTATTTATTTTTGAGAGAGACAGACAAAGAGTGTGAGCGGGGGAGGGGCAGAGAGAGAAGGAGGTACAGAATCTGAAGCAGGCTCCAAGCTGTCAGCAGCACAGAGCTCGATGCAGGGCTCAAACTCACAAATCGTGAGATCATGACCTGAGCTAAAGTCGACCTCCCAACTGACTGAGCCACCCAGGCACCCCCACTTTGTTAGTTTCTTAAAAAGTTAAACATATAGCTACCATACGGGCTAGCCCTTCCATTGCCAGGTTTTTATTTACCCACAAGGAATAAAAGCATATTTTTATGCAAATATTCCTACAGGAATATTCATGGCAACTTTATGTGTCATTACTAAAAAGGAAACAACTCAATGTCATCAACAAATGAATGAACAAACAAACTATGGTACATTCATACAATGGAATACTGTTCAGCAATAAAAAGGAATGGACTAATGATACACACAACAATATGGATGAATCTCAAAATAGTTATGCTGAAAGAAACCCGGCATGAAGGAGTACACACTGTATGATTTCATTTATATGAAATTCTAGAAAATGCAAACTCATCTATGGGACAGAAAGCACTAGTAGTTGTCTGATGTTGGGGTGCAGGGATGGGGAGGGAAGGTTGTACAGGGGTATGAGGAAACTTTTGGGGGTAATGGATATGTTCATTCATGGGTATATGCTTTTGTCACAATGATCACATCGTACAATTTCAATTTGTGCCGTTTTTGCTAAAAGACTATTCTTGGAAAAATAACAAGACTCTGTGGGCCTCACAGCTGTGTGGATGTAAAGGAAGTGTAGTAACAATTCGCTCCAGCTTCCCTGGCCCCTGTTCCCTTATGACCAGGACCTCGGAGGCTCATCCTGCAGATCTCACCTGGCTTATCGCTGAGTTCTCTGAGGCTGTCTCACATATAAACCAGTCTGGCAGCTGGTACTCACATGGTGCCACCCTTGTTGCCGCTTTGAGCTACCTGTGATGCTTTGGGCACAACACTGGCTTTGCTGCAGGGACCAACCGAGAAGGCTGATGTCTTCACCAGAGACCTGTCTCCCAGAGGGGCTGTGTGTAGGTGTACTGGCACCAAGGCTATTCTGCGTTTGTGTTGAAGAGGAAAGAACGCATCCCTACTGCCTTCCTCTGTGTTCTGGGTACTCTTACATCCATGGGTCACAGAGTCTCTGGTGAAATAACTCCTACAAGCCTCCTTTCTCCGTGATTTCCTGTGTCTGAGCAAAGACATCTGCTAAAATTAATTAATTAAGAGGGCACAAGTGAGCAAGGGGCAGAGAGAGAGAGAGAGAGAGAGAGAGTGCAAACCCTCGAAGGTTGGAGAGAGAGAGAGACAAGTGAGGCTCACCCAAAGTAGGGCTTGAGCTCACCTGATGTGGGGCTCAAACTCACGAACTGTGAGATCATGACCTGAGCTGGAGTCTGATGCTTAACTGACTGAGCCACCCAGGTGCCCCTAAAATTTAGCTTTTTTAAAGTATTTATTTTGAGGGGCGCCTGGGTGGCGCAGTCGGTTAAGCGTCCGACTTCAGCCAGGTCACGATCTCGCGGTCCGGGAGTTCGAGCCCCGCGTCAGGCTCTGGGCTGATGGCTCAGAGCCTGGAGCCTGTTTCCGATTCTGTGTCTCCCTCTCTCTCTGCCCCTCCCCCGTTCATGCTCTGTCTCTCTCTGTCCCAAAAATAAAAATAAAACGTTGAAAAAAAAAATTTAAAGTATTTATTTTGAGAGAGAGAGAGCAGGGAAGGGGCAAAGAGGGAGACAGAATCCCAAGCAGGCTCTGCGCTGTTAGTGCAGAAGAGCCCCATGCAGGGTTCAGTGACCGTGAGATCATGACCTGAGTCGAAAACAAGAGTCGGTCACTTAACTGACTGAACCACCCAGGCACCACAACAAAGGCATCTACTAAAGAAGGATGCCACACTGTTTTCTCATGGCTGATTCCTCTGCAAGTTCTCTCACCCCTGCATACAGATCAGCTCATGCCAGTGAGTGACTTCCTGCTGCTTGCCCCATCCACTCGTCTGACCTGCTTGGACAAGTTGTATCCAAGCAACAGTACCACTTAGACCTCAGCAGGGTACTCCCACCCCCTGAGGAGGCTTGGTCTCTCTGGCAAGCCCCAGATATGGAAGGCTTTCTCCATTTCCCACTGCCTCTTCCTAGATTCCGTGTCAGGGGAGGTAGGGTAGAAGATGGAGGGGAAGGAGGAAAGAGTGAAGGAATAGACATTTTTCCCTTCCCAGAGCCATAGGTCAGGCTGAGCAGGGGAAGGTGAGAAACTTTGAATTAAGTGTGAAATTGTGTTCTTCTTCCTTCTGCCCTCTCCTCATCCATTTTATCATGAAAATTTTCAAACACACAGATAAGTCTAAAGAATAGCACAATGAACATCTGCATACTCCTCTTCCTCAGCCAGTGTCCTCAATGTTTTGTCACATTTGCTTCACATGTGTGTGCATGGCAGGCTAATGTTTGGCTGGACAAAGAATTCTAGGCTGGGGGCTTGGGTGGCTCAGTCGGTTCAGTGCCCAACTTTGGCTCAGGTCTGTGAGTTCGAGCCCTGCATTGGGCTCTGTGCTGACAGCTCAGAGCCTGGAGCCTGCTTTGGATTCTGGGTCTCCCTCTCTCTCTCTGCCCCTCCCCTGCTCACGCTGTGTCTTTCTCTCTCTCTCAAAAATAAGTAAACATTAAAAAAAAAAAAGAATTCTAAGCTGAAGTTAGTTTTCCCTTATGATTTTGAAGGCATTGCTTCATTTTCTTCTAGCCTCCAATATTGTTGCTGAGAAGTCTGATGCCATTCAAATACCCAATTATTTTCATGTGACTGTTGTTTTTTATCTGGAATATTTTATATCTCCAGTGTTCTGACATCTCATGATGGGGGTCTTTTTCATTCATTATTCACTATATTTCATTACAATCTGAAAACTCTTGTTTTTCAACTTCTGAAAACTTTGTTAATTATTTGATTAAGTGCCTTTTCTCTCAGTTTTTTTCCATCCTTTCCTTTTCTCTGGAATCTCTATTTTCACCTTTTACTCTCCTGGACCTGTCCTCTAATGTTCTTATTGATTCTATCCTATCTTTATGCTTTTGGATTACTTTCTGGGAGATTTGCTTAATATTATCTCCAACTCTTTTATTAAGTTTTCATTTCTCTTATCATATTTTCTTGTTCTTTGAATATTCTCCCTCCTCTCTCCCCCATAGTATTTTGCTTTTGTTTCTTGGGCCTATTATCTTATTATTATTTTTTTAGTATTATTTTTTAAATTTATTATTTTTGAAAATTTAAATCCAAGTAAGCTTATAGTGTAATAATGATTTCAGGAATAGAATTTAGTGATTCATTACTTACATATAACACCCTGTGCTTATCCCAACAAGTGTCCTCTTTACTGCCCATTGCCCATTTAGCCCATCCCTCCCCCAACACCCTTCCAGCAACCCTCAGTTTGTTCTCTGTATTTAAGAGTCTCTTATGGTTGAAACAGGAGGGGGAGGATGGTGGCGTAGGAGGACGCTGGGCTCACTGTGTCATGCTGATCACTTAGATTCCACCTACACCTGCCTAAATAACCCAGAAAACCACCAGAAGACTAGAAGAACGGAGTCTCCAGAGCCAAGCGCAGACGAGAGGCCCACAGAAAAGGGTAGGAAGGACGGCAAGGCGGTGTGCGCTGCACAGACTGGCGGGAGGGAGCCGGGGCGGAGGGGCAGCCCGCCGGCCAAGCAGAGACCCCGAACCTGGCTTGCAAAAGCAGAGGGGCCGGACAGAGTGTGTTCGGACAGCGAGCGGGACTTAACATCTGGAAGGTTATAAGTTAACAGCTCTGCTCAGAGAGCGGGAAGGCTGGAGGACAAGGGGAGGGAGAGTTGTTGAGCCCAGCACGACAGAGCTCAGCTTGGCGGGGAACAAAGGTGCTCGCCAGCGCCATCTCCCTTGCCCACCCCCCAGCCAAAATCCCAAAGGGAACCAGTTCCCGCCAGGGAACTTGCTGGCACCGCGCAAACACCCAACGCTGTGCTTCTGCGGACCCATACCTCCGGCGGTGGGCCTGACTCCCTCCTGCTGCCGCAGGGCCCCTCCCGAAGCGGATCACCAAAGGAGAAGCTAGCTGAGCCTGCCCCTCCTGCCACCCGTGCACCCTGCCTGTCTACCCCAGCTAATACGCCAGATCCCCAGCACCACAAGCCTGGCAGTGTGCAAGTAGCCCAGATGGGCCACGCCACCCCACAGTGAACCCCGCTCCTAGGAGAGGGAAAGAGAAGGCACACACCAGTCTGTCTGTGGCCCCAGCAGTGGGCTGGAGGCAGACATCAGGTCTGACTGCGGCCCCACCCACCAACGCGAGTTATTCAAGCACAGGGGGAGTGCCCTGTGTTGCGCACCACTCCAGGAACTATCCAAAATGACCAAACGGAAGAATTCCCCTCAAAAGAATCTCCAGGAAATAACAACAGCTAACAAACTGATAAAAAGGATTTAAACAATATAACAGAAAGTGAATTTAGAATAATAGTCATGAAATTAATCACTGGGCTTGAAAACAGTATAGAGGACAGCAGAGAATCTACTGCTACAGAGATCAAGGGACTAAGGAATAGTCAGGAGGAGCTAAAAAATGTGATAAACGAGCTACAAAATAAAATGGAAATGACCACGGCTTGGATTGAAGAGGCAGAGGAGAAAATAGGTGAACTAGAAGATAAAATTATGGAAAAAGAAGAAGCTGCGAAAAAGATAAAAAAATCCAGGAGTATGAGGGGAAAATTAGAAAACTAAGTGATGCACTAAAGAGGAATAATCTACGCATAATTGGTATTCCAGAGGAGGAAGAGAGAGGGAAAGGTGCTGAAGGTGTACTTGAAGAAATAATAGCTGAGAACTTCCCTGATCTGGGGAAGGAAAAAGGCATTGAAATCCAAGAGGCACAGAGAACTCCCTTCAGACGTAACTTGAATCGATCTTCTGCATGACATATCATAGTGAAACTGGCAAAATACAAGGATAAAGAGAAAATTCTGAAAGCAGCGAGGGATAAATGTGCTCTAACATATAAATGGAGACCTATAAGTCTCGTGACCCATCTCTCTTCTGAAACTTGGCAGACCAGAAAGGAATGGCAGGAGATCTTCAATGTGATGAACAGGAAAAATATGCAGCCGAGAATCCTTTATCCAGCAAGTCTGTCATTTAGAATAGAAGGAGAGATAAAGGTCTTCCCAAACAAACAAAAACTGAAGGAATTCATCACCACGAAACCAGCCCTACAAGAGATCCTAAGGGGGATCCTGTGAGACAAAGTACCAGAGACATCGCTACAAGCATAAAACATACAGACATCACAATGACTCTAAACCCATATCTTTCTATAATAACACTGAATGTAAATGGACTAAAGGCACCAACCAAAAGACATAGGGTATCAGAATGGATAAAAAAACAAGACCCATCTATTTGCTGTCTACAAGAGACTCATTTTAGACCTGAGGACACCTTCAGATTGGGAGTGAGGGGATGGAGAACTATATCATGCTACTGGAAGTCAAAAGAAAGCTGGAGTAGCCATACTTATATCAGACAAACTAGACTTTAAATTAAAGTCTGTAACAAGAGATGAAGAAGAGCATTATATAATAATCACAGGGTCTATCCATCAGGAAGAGCTAACAATTATAAATGTCTATGCACCGAATATGGGAGCCCCAAAATATATAAAACAATTACAAACATAAGCAACCTTATTGATAAGAATGTGGTAATTGCAGGGGACTTTAACACTCCACTTACCAAAATGGATAGATCATCTAGACACGGTCAATAAAGAAACAAGGGCCCTGAATGATACATTGGATGAGATGGTCTTGACAGATATATTTAGAACTCTGCATCCCAAAGCAACAGAATATACTTTCTTCTTGAGTGCACATGGAACATTCTCCAAGATAGATCACATACTGGGTCACAAAACAGCCCTTCATAAGTATATAAGAATTGAAATCATACCATGCATACTTTCAGACCACAATGCTGTGAAGCTTGAAATCAACCACAGGAAAAAGTCTGGAAAACCTCCAAAAGAGTGGGTCAACCAGGCAATTAGAGAAGAAATTAAAAAATATATGTAAACAAATGAAAATGAATACAACAATCCAAATGCTCTGGGATGCAGCGAAGGCAGTCCTGAGAGGAAAATACGTTGCAATCCAGGCCTATCTCAAGAAACAAGAAAAATCCCAAATACAAAATCTAACAGCACACCTAAAGGAAATAGAAGCACAACAGCAAAGGCAGCCTAAATCCAGCAGAAGAAGAGAAATAATAAAGATCAGAGCAGAAATAAACAATATAGAATCTAAAAAAACTGTAGAGCAGATCAACGAAACCAAGAGTTGGTTTTTTGAAAAAATAAACAAAATTGACAAACCTCTAGCCAGGCTTCTCAAAAAGAAAAGGGAGATGACCCAAATAGATATAATCATGAATGAAAGTGGAATTATTACAACCAATCCCTCAGAGATACAAGCAATTATCAGGGAATACTATGAAAAATTATATGCCAACAAATTGGACAACCTGGAAGAAATGGAAAAATTCCTGACGCTTCCAAAACTCAATCAGGAGGAAATAGAAAGCTTGAACAGACCCATAACCAGCAAAGAAATTGAATCAGTTATCAAAAATCTCCCAAGAAATAAGAGTCCAGGACCAGATGGCTTCCCAGGGGAGTTCTACCAGATGTTTAAAGGAGAAATAATACCTATCCTTCTCAAGCTATTCCAAGAAATAGAAAGGGAAGGAAAACTTCCAGACTCATTCTATGAAGCCAGTATTACTTTGATTCCTAAACCAGACAGAGACCCAGTAAAAAAAGAGAACTACAGGCCAATATCCCTGATGAATATGGACGCAAAAATTCTCAACAAGATACTAGCAAATCGAATTCAACAGCATATAAAAAGAATTATTCACCATGACCAAGTGGGATTCATTCCTGGGGTGCAGGGCTGGTTCAACATTCGCAAATCAATCAACGTGATACATCACATTAATAAAAGAAAAGAGAAGAACCATATGATCCTGTCAATCGATGCAGAAGGCATTTGACAAAATCCAGCACCCTTTCTTAATAAAAACCCTCGAGAAAGTCGGGATAGAAGGAACATACTTAAAGATCGTAAAAGCCATTTATGAAAAGCCCACAGCTAACATCATCCTCAATGAGGAAAAACAGAGCTTTTTCCCTGAGATCAGGAACACGACAGGGATGCCCACTCTCACCGCTGTTGTTTAACATAGTGTTGGAAGTTCTAGCATCAGCAATCAGACAAGAAAAAGAAATCAAAGGCATCAAAATTGGCAGAGATGAAGTCAAGCTTTCACTTTTTGCAGATGACATGATATTATACATGGAAAATCTGATAGACTCCACCAAAAGTCTGCTAGAACTGATACATGAATTCAGCAAAGTTGCAGGATACAAAATCAATGTACAGAAATCAGTTGCATTCTTATACACTAACAATGAAGCAACAGAAAGACAAATAAAGAAACCGATCCCATTCACAATTGCACCAAGAAGCATAAAATACCTAGGAATAAATCTAACCAAAGATGTACAAGATCTGTATGCTGAAAACTATAGAAAGCTTATGAAGGAAATTGAAGAAGATATAAAGAAATGGAAAAAATTCCGTGCTCATGGATTGGAAGAATAAATATTGTCAAAATGTCAATACTACCCAAAGCTATCTACACATTCAATGAAATCCCTATCAAAATTGCAACAGCATTCTTCTCGAAACTAGAACAAGCAATCCTAAAATTCATATGGAACCACAAAAGGCCCCGAGTAGCCAAAGTAATTTTGAAGAAGACGACCAAAGCAGGAGGCATCACAATCCCAGACTTTAGCCTCTACTACAAAGCTGTCATCATCAAGACAGCATGGTATTGGCACAAAAACAGACACATAGACCTATGGAGTAGAATAGAAACCCCAGAACTAGACCCACAAACGTATGGCCAACTAATCTTCGACAAAGCAGGAAAGAACATCCAATGGAAAAAAGACAGTCTCTTTCACAAATGGTGCTGGGAGAACTGGACAGCAACATGCAGAAGGTTGAAACTAGACCACTTTCTCACATCATTCACAAAAATAAACTCAAAATGGATAAAGGACCTGAATGTGAGACAGGAAACCATCCAAACCCTAGAGGAGAAAGCAGGAAAAGACCTCTCTAACCTCAGCCGTAGCAATCTCTTACTCGACACATCCCCAAAGGCAAGGGAATTAAAAGCAAAAATTAATTACTGGGACCTTATGAAGATAAAAAGCTTCTGCACAGCAAAGGAAACATCCAACAAAACTAAAAGGCAACCAACGGAATGGGAAAAGATATTTGCAAATGACATATCAGACAAAGGGCTAGTATCCAGAATCTACAAAGAGCTCACCAAACTCCACACCCGAAAAACAAATAACCCAGTGAAGAAATGGGCAGAAAACATGAATAGACACTCTTCTAAAGAAGACATCCGGATGGCCAACAGGCACATGAAAAGATGCTCAATGTCATGCCTCATCAGGGAAATACAAATCAAAACCACACTCAGATATCACCTCACGCCAGTCAGAGTGGCCAAAATGAACAAATCAGGAGACTATAGATGCTGGAGAGGATGTGGAGAAATGGGAACCCTCTTGCACTGTTGGTGGGAATGCAAACTGGTGCAGCCACTCTGGAAAACAGTGTGGAGGTTCCTCAAAAAATTAAAAATAGATCTACCCTATGACCCAGCAATAGCACTGCTAGGAATTTACCCAAGGGATACAGGAGTACTGATGCATAGGGACACTTGTACCCCAATGTTTATAGCAGCACTCTCAACAATAGCCAAATTGTGGAAAGAGCCTAAATGTCCATCAACTGATGAATGGATAAACAAATTGTGGTTTATATACACAATGGAGTACTACATGGCAATGAGAAAGAATATGGCCCTTTGTAGCAACGTGGATGGAACTGGAGAGTGTTATGCTAAGTGAAAAAAGCCATACAGAGAAAGACAGATACCATATGGTTTCACTCTTATGTGGATCCTGAGAAACTTAACAGAAACCCATGGGGGAGGGGAAGGGAAAAAAAAAAGAGGTTAGAGTGGGAGAGAGCCAAAGCATAAGAGACTCTTCAATACAGAGAACAAACTGAGGGTTGATGGGGGGTGGGAGGGAGGGGAGGATGGGTGATGGGTATTGAGGAGGGCACCTTTTGGGATGAGCACTGGGTGTTGTATGGAAACCAATTTGACAATAAATTTCATATATTGAAAAAAAATTAAAAAAAACAAAAATAAGTAAACATAAAAAAAGAGTCTCTTATGGTTTGTCTCCATCTCTGTTTTTATATTATTTTTGTTTCCTTTCCCTTATGTTCATCTATTTTGTAACTTAAATTCCACATATGAGTGAAATCATATGATATTTATCTTTCTGACTGACTTGTTTCACTTACCATAATACCCTCCAGTTCTATCCACATTGCTGTAAATGGCAAGATTTCATTCTTTTTGATTGCCGAGTAATATTACATTGTATGTTTATATAGCACATCTTCTTTATCCATTCATCAGTTGATGGACATTTGGGCTCTTTCCATACTTTGGCTATTGTTGATAGTGTTGCTATAAACATGGGGGTGCGTGTGCCCCTTTGAATCAGCATTTTTGTACCCTTTGGATAAATACCTAGTAGTGAAATTTCTGGGTCATAGGCTAGTTCTAATTTTTAATTTTTTACGGAACCTCCATACTGTTTTCCAGAGTGGCTACACCAGTTTGCATTCCCACCAACAGTGCAAAAGGGTTCCTCTTTCTCTGCATCCTCACCAACATCTGTTGTTGCCTGAGTTGTTAATTTTAGCTATTCTGACAGGTGTGAGGTGGTATCTCACTGTGGTTTTGATTTGTATTTCCCTGATGATGAGTGATGTTGAGCATCTTTTCATGTGTCTGTTGGCCATCTGGATGTCTTCTTTGGAAAGGTGTCTATTCATGTCTTTTGCCCATTTCTTCATTGGATTATTTGGTTTTTGGTTGTTGACTTTGATAAATTCTTTATAGATTTTGGATACTAACCCTTTATCTGATATGTCATTTGCAAATATCTTCTCCTATTCTGTTGGTTACCCTTTAGTTTTGCTGATTGTTTCCTTCACTGTGCAGAAGCCTTTTATCTTGATGAGGTCCCAATTGTTCATTGTTGCTTTTGTTTCCCCTGCCTCTGGAGACATGCCAAATAAAGTTGCTGCAGCTGAGGTCAAAGAGGTTGTTGTCTGTTTTCTCCTCTAGATTTTGATGGCTTTCCTGTCTTACATTGAGGTCTTTCATCCATTTTGAGTTTATTTTTGTGTATGGTGTAAGAAAGTGGTCCCGGTTCATTCTTCTGTATGTTGCTGTACAATTTTCCCAATACCATTTGCTGAAGAGACTGTTTTTATTTCATTGGATATTCTTTCCTGCTTTGTCAAAGATTAGTTGGCCATATGTTTGTGGGTCCATTTCTGGGTTCTCTGTTCTGTTCCATTGGTCTACGTGTCTGTTTTTGTGCCAGTACCATACTGTCTTGATGATTACAGCTTTGTAGTACAGCTTGAAGTCTGGAATTGTGTTACCTCCAACTTTGGTTTTCTTTGTCAGGATTGCTTTGGCTGTTCAGGGTCTTTTCTGGTTTCATGTAAGTTTTAAAATTGTTTGTTTTAGCTCTGTGGAAAATGCTGGTGTTATTTTGATAGGATTGCATTGAATGTATAGACTGCTTTGGGTAGTATAGACATTTAACAATATTTGTTCTTCCAATCAATGAGCATGGAATGTTTTTCCATTTTTTTGGATCTTCTTAAGTTTCTTTCACAAGCTTTGTATAGTTTTCAATGTACAGATGTTTCCACTCTTTGGTTAGGTTTATTCCTAGGTATTTTATGGGTTTTGGTGCAGTTGTAAATGGGATCAATTCCTTGATTTCTCTTCCTGCTGCTTCATTTTTGGTGTATAGAAATGCAACCAATGGTCCTATTATCTTACTACTCTGAGGATATCCATAATAGTTTTTTTTAGGTTTCCTTCTCTTTGCATAGTCTCTTTCTTCTGCTTTTTAAAAAAATCCAATATAATTAACATACCGTATTATGTTAGTTTCAGGTGTACAATATGGTGATTCAACAATTCTATATATTATTTGATACTCATCATGGTAAGTGTACTCTGAATATTCTTTACCTATTTCCCTCATCTCCCCACCACCCTCCATTCTGGTAACCACCAGTTTTTTTCTCTATAGTTAAGAGTCTATTTTTTGGTTTGTCTCTTTTTTCTTTGCTAATTTGTTTTGTTTATTAAATTCCATATATGAGTGAAATCATACTGTATTTGCGTTTCTCTCACTGACATTTCACTTAGCATTATACCCTCTAGATCTATCCACGTTGTTGCAAATAGCAAGATCTCATTCTTTTTATGGCTTAGTAATAATCGTGTGTGTGTGTGTGTGTGTGTCTGTGTCTTTATACCTCACATCTTCTTTGTCCATTCATATAGATAGACACTTGGGTTGCTTCCATAATGTGGCTGTTGTAAATAGTGCTGCAATAAACATAAGGGTGCATATATCTTTTTGAATTACTGTTTTCATATTCTTTGAGTAAATACCCAGTAGTGGAATTACTGGATCATATGGTAATTCTATTTTTAATTTTTTGAGGAACCGCCACGGTGTTTTCCATAGTGGCTGCACCAGTTTGCATTCCCACCCAACAGTGCACGAAGGTTCCTTTTTTCCCCACATCCTCACCAACACTTGTTCTTTTTTGTGTTTTTGATTTTAGTCATTCTGACAGGTGTGAGGTGATATCTCACTGTGCTTTTGATTTGCATTTTCCTGACGATGAGTGATGTTGAGCATCTTTTCATGTGTCTGTTGGCCATTTGTGTGTCTTCTTTGGAGAAATGTCTGTTCATGTTTTCTGTCCATTTTTAAAAAAATTTTTTTTAACGTTTATTTATTTTTGAGATAGAGAGAGAGACAGAGCATGAATGGGGGAGGGTCAGAGAGAGGGAGACACAGAATCCGAAACAGGCTCCAGGCTCTGAGCTGTCAGCACAGAGCCCGAAGCGGGGCTCGAACTCACGGACCGCGAGACCATGACCTGAGCCGAAGGTGGCCACCCAACTGACTGAGCCACCCAGGTGCCCCTTCTGCCCATTTTTTAATTGGATTATTTGTTTCTTGGTGTTGAGTTGTGTAAGTTCTTTATATACTTTTGATAGTAACCCCTTATCACATATGTGATTTGCAAATATCTTCTCCCATTCCCTATACTGTCTTTTAGTTTTGTTGATTGTTTCCTTTGCTGTGCAGAAGCCTTTTATTTTGATGTAGTCCCAATAGTTTATTCTTACTTTTATTTCCCTTGCTTCAGGAGACATATCTAAAAAAAAAATGTTGCTACAGGTGATACCAGAAATTACTGCCTGGGCTCTCTTCTATGATTTTTATGGTTTCATGCCTCACTTTTAGTTCTTTAATTCATTTTGAATTTATTTTTGTGTATGGTGTAAGAAAGTAGCCTAGTTTTAATCTTTTGCATGTAGTTGTCCAGTTTTCCCAACACAATTTGTTGAAGAGACTGTCTTTCTCCCATTGCATATTCTTACCCCCTTTGTAAAATATTAATTGACCATTTAATCATAGGTTTATTTCTGAGCTCTCTATTTGGGACCATTATTCTATGTGTCTATTTTTGTGTCAGTACCATACTGTTTTGATTACTACAGCTTTGTAGTATATCTTGAAATCTGGGATTGTGATCAATTAAACAAAACCTCCAGTTTTGTTCTTCCTTTTTAAGATTGCTTTGGCTATTTGGGGTCTTTTGTGATTCCATATAAATTTTAGGATTGTTTATTCCAGTTCTGTGAAAATGCTATTGGTATTTTGATAGAAATTGCATTAAGTCTGTAGATTGCTTTGGGTAGTCTGGACATTTTAACAATATTTCTTCTCCCAAGCCATGTGAAATGGAGTATCTTTCCATTTGTTTGTGTCATCTTCAATTTCTTTCATCAGTGTTTTATAGTTTTCAGAGTTTGGTTGGTTTATCCATCTTGCTAGAAACTTTCTGCAGATGTTTAGTAGCTTTTCTGCTTATATTCAAGGTTAGGCAACTTTAAAGCCAATTGGAAGCTCTGAATATATGGGTGAGGCCTGTTGGCTGTAAGTGCTGTCATTTTAATGACTTGGCAGGGCCACTGTATTGGAGAAACCCTAATATTAGTATTGACTTTATTCTCTAGGGAAGCCTCTTTTAGTCTTCTGCCTAAAGGATAAATGCCTGGTAAGGATCCTTCTGTAAGTGGTGTGGGGAAGAAGGTCTGGGATTCTCAACATCATGCCACATGCTTTCATTGATCATCCTGTTTTCAGTATTTTTCTCCTACCTTCAAATGTGCCTGGTGTCTCCCATTCCCCTTTATTTTACATTTGCTACAGAATAAACTTGCTGTCTTCTACTAGTATGGGAAAGGTGATCTGTGGATATAACTGTTAGTTTTTTCCCCCCTGTTAATGTCATTTTTGTTATTACCAGATGTTAAATTATTATCATATTCTTCTTCAAAAAGACTGAACCAGTCAGCAACAAATGAGAATTTCCTCATAGTTCTGCCAGCACTTTTAAAAGACAGTGTTATTGAGGTAAAACTGACATATACTAAACTGCATGTAATTTAAACTGTGTAATTTATGTTTAACATACCCCCTTTAAACCATCCCCAAGTCAAGATAGTGAACATATTTATTATCTGTTTCCTCAGGACTCTTTGCAATTCCTTCTTCTCCCCTTCTTTATTCCCAAGCAAAGACTGACCTATTTTCTGTCACTATAGATAGTTTACATTTTCTAGACTTTTATGTAAATAGAATCATATAATACATATTTACAAATGTACTTTTTCTTTGGTTTCTAACCATTAATTTTTTTAAGTTTATTTATTTAGAGAGAGAGCGGGAGTAAGTGTGTGCAGGTGGGCAAGGAGCAGAGAGAGAGAAACCCAAGCAGTCTCTGTATTGTCAGCCCAGAGCCAGATGTGGGGCTCGAACTCACAAACCATGAGATCATGACTTGAGCTGAAATCAAGAGTCAGATGCTTAACTGAGCCGTCCAAGCACCATTTTTTAAACTGGTTTCCAAACAGTCTTCCTTATTTTACCTTCCCCTCCAGTCTCAAATGTACTAGATTTTGGTTGGTTCTCAGCTTTTCCACTGCTGACTTAGGAACAATTTCCTCTTGTCCAACTTCTTTCCAGCTTTCAATTTTTTTTTTTCTTTAAAAAACTCCTGTGTGGGACGGGGAACTTTTGAATTTTTGTTGTAAATGTGAACTCAATGAAGTGTATGCCCAGGAGTTGCCCGATCAAAACAATTCATACCCCCGCCATTGTTGCTGTGTCCTTTTCTCTTCTCTCCATGCTTGTGGGTTTGTGCCTTTAAGATCCCTTTCAGGTTATTTAATGGTGTTTGCAAAAAGGAACAGAATTACGTGAAAGAGTTCATATCTGTCATCTTTGTCTGGAAGCTGAGACTGTTCATACATGAAGGTTTACTAGAATTTAGGATAGTGTGAAGGTCACTGAAGATATCTCAGGAGTTAGCTGGTTAGGGCGGGGACTTCCTGCCAGGGAAGAGGGGAGGGGGAATGGGAAGAGAGTTAAGGATGAGTTCCTAAGGATAGGGATTTCAGTGTCTGTGGTCAGGAAGAGACTATTAGAGGCCTGAGCCTGCAGGACCTCGGCTGATGAGGAGCAGCCTGGAGTCCAAAGGAGGACTTTTTCTGTGACCAGGTAGAAAGTTCCTTCCTCACACAGAGAGGCCAAGTGGGAGATGAGTGAGGGGACATGGAGAGACATGTCCCTGGGACAGGTTTGGGAAACAGACACAGGTAGGAACTGCCAAGTTCTTATTGATGAGTCTTTTTTATCCCTAATCTTAGGAAATGGAATCCAAGGCCCCCTGAGATGGAGGGTAGATAGAAGGAGGAAGGGTAACTGGAGCTTAGGTCCTGGAGAGCCATGGAGTCACTGCTCAGCTGTCTCTCAGGGACTCTGCTGAGGTCACTATGAAGACAAGAGATTCTCAGCCTTGCTGGGTGGCATTGATTGAAGGAACCTTATTAGCATTCACTTCCTTCTCTTTTGATGAAAGTTTAAAGGTCACCATTTCCTCTTGTGGAGGAAGTTCCACAAATATTCCATTGCCACTCTTAGAAATAGCAAGACATCAAGAGGATTGCAGACTCCCCGTTCTGGGGGAATTCCCAAGGAGGGGGAGGCAGAGCTCTCATGGAGACAGTGAATTCAGAGTGATTACTCAGTGGCAGCAGCGGTAGCAGCAGCGGGGACCAGAATTTCCCTGCACGTGTGTCAGGCTCGCATTTGCCAACTCAATCTCTAAGTATTTCTACTGACAGAAAAAAAAAAAATAGCTGTGGGTGAAACAATTCATTTTTCAGACAGGAGCCTCCACCCGTGGTTTGCTTAGAGGCCTGTCTTACCTTTCTCTTGGGTGGCAGATACAAATGTCCCGGATGTTGTTGGGAGCGGGAAATGCGTGGGCATCTACACTGTGAGTGGGTTCCATCCACTCACAGCAATAAACGGAGGTGAATGCCAAGTGTGTAGACATTCTACAGACTGTAGGCAATCCCATCCTACCACTTCCGGTGAGTTGGCAAGGAATGTAAATGATTTTGGGCTGCCCTGCCCCTCTTTGGGGCAGATAATCCAAAGCTCACTTAAAAAAAATTTTTTTTTAATTTAATTTATTTTTTAAATTTACATCCAAATTAGTTAGCATATAGTGCAACAGTGATTTCAGGAGTAGATTCCTTAATGCCCCTTACCCATTTAGCCCATCCCCCCTCCCACAAGCCCTCCAGTAACCCTCTGTTTGTTCTCCATATTTAAGAGTCTCTTATGTTTTTGTCCCCCTCCCTGTGTTTTATTATTTTTGCTTCTCTTCCCTTATGTTCATCTGTTTTGTCTCTTAAAGTCCTCATATGAGTGAGGTCATTTGGTATTTGTCTTTCTCTGACTAATTTTGCTTAGCATAAAACCCTCTAGTTCCATCCACATAGTTGCAAATGGCAAGATTTCATTCTTTTTGATTGCCACAAACTCACTTTCTACAGGTGGAGGGTTGGTTGGTGGTCAAATGTGAGTAATGCAGCCGTACCAGAACTCCAGAGAGTTACATGCCCATATGTCATTCAGCATTTGTCCATGTGAATAGCTGTGGTTATCTAAGTTTAGGGCTTTCCTACCATCTCTGGGGGAACATTTCGAGACCAATCTGAGATGCTTGTGTTAGAGAGAGAGGCTTCCCCCCGCCCCCCCCCCCCCCCCCCCCCCGGACTGATGCACTATTCCCAGATACTTTGTTTTAAAAATGTAGACATCTTCTTTAGGAGAGATAGCATTGTGAGCCAGAGCAGAGCCAGCTCAAAAAAGAGGAGGGAGAGGTTCTGGGCATTGAGTACAACAGCATTTAGTGGGGAGAAGGGAGAAGGCTGACGAGGAGGGAGAAGTGTTTTCACCTTCACCCACCCTGCGCTGATGATAATAATCCCTTTGTTCTTTATTGAAATAGCAAAAGCAGTTGGGCAGGAACTCTTATCTTCCAACCACAAGACCGAATCCACTTGCCTTCCCTTCTATCATGACAGGAGAGGTGTCCCTGAGGACAACCATTCTCTTGAGCTCTGGTGTTTATGCCCCACTGCCTGCTCAGGACTTTTGTCTCATCAACACCAACTCCTCCCTCTCTCTCAGGTTGTTGACAACAGCTATGAACATGCCCAAGAGTCTGCCGTTGTGAAGAAGTCCTCCCTTGACCCTATGTCCCTCTGCAGCCACCACCCCACTTTTTTGTGTTCCTTCCCAAAGAGTTGTACTTTTTATTTGTTGTCTCCATGCCTACATCACACAATTCTTTCTTCCTTCTATTCTGGTGGGTCTTCTGTATCCACCATTCCTTGGAGACCCACATGCCAAAGCCACCACTGGCCTCCATCTAGTGGCCACTTCTCTGTCCTCATCTCACCCTGTTGGCAGAGTTGGACACAGGTAATCACTCCCTCCCTTTTGAAAAGCTTCCTTACTTTGGTTTGTGTGACAACCTGCTCCCCTGGTTTTCCTTTGCCCTGGCTGCCCTTTTCAGTCACCTTTGCTTGCTCCTCTTCTCAGACCTCTCAATGCCGGCATGTCCCAGGCTCAGTTGCGGGTCTTCCTTCTTTTCAGGAGTCCAATTTAGTCCTGTGGCTTCATTTGCCATCCATTTCTCTGCTTGCTGTCCATTCCTAAGTTTTTGTCTCCAGCCTGCGTATTATCTCTGAGCTTCAGACTTGTATATTTGGCTGACTCCTTGACATCTTCACTTGAATATATAATTGGTGTCTCAGACTAAACATGTCCAAGACAGAACCTTTGACCCACCACCTCCTTTACCCATCCTTTGATCATCCTTTCTTGGTCTTCCTCAGCAAATGGTACTAATTTTTACCCAGTGACTCTTACAAAAAATCTAAGAAGTTATCTTTGATTCATTTCTTTTTCTCTTTTCCACATGCAATCCACTGGGAAGACCATTACTTTTACCTCTAAGTTAGAATCCAATATCTCTTTATTCTTTCTTCATCTTCCATTATCGAAGCTTGGACTCATGATAGTCTAAGCCACCATCATCCCTTGGATGGTGCAATAGTCTCCTTATCTGTATCCTGTGCATATAGTCCATTCTTCACACTGTGGTTAGGAAAGTGTTTTTAAAACGTGAATTTGGTAATGTTACGTTTTGCCTAAAGTCTTACATGTTTTCCCAATGATCTTGATCCAAATTCCTCAGTATGGCTTGCAACACTCAAGTGATGGTGGCCTTTATCTGCCTCTCAATTTCATCTCACCGCTCTCAGTGGTGTGCCAAAGCTATGCTATCTACTCGGGAGAGCTGGCTGTGTGCATCTGTTTCCAATTTTGTATTTCATGAAATCACATTGGTAGCTTGGTAGGTGGAAGCATTTATACCTTGGAACTGGTAAATGCTACAAACCAGAAGTTTTTGTTTTGTTTCTCAGAAGGCCAGTGGTTAGAACACCTCCCAGCACTGATGCTCCCCTTTGTCACTATGCTCCAGCCTCACGGGCGTTCTCATCCAGGTGGTTGCTGTCTGAAAGCCTTTATACTTACAGTTCTCTCTGATGGATTGTTCTTCCTTTCTGTGTTTGGGGCCTTCTTACCATTTAGGTCTTAGTTCAGAGTCATTTCCTAGGAAAGTCCTTCCTTGAGCTTATTCAAGAACCCCATTTTCAATTCTGTCACATCACTCTGTGTTATTGCCATCATGGCATTTGCCTCTAACTGAAGTAAATTATTTTCTTACTTGTTTATTCTTTGTCTCCCCATATTAAAATATTCCCTTCTGTGTTTCTGGCACCTAGAACAGGGTCTGCCACGTGGTTGGTGCTCACTAAACATTACTGAATGAATAAATGAACTTTGTTAATATGGTTTATAGTTTCTGGGCCTCAATTTCCTCATCTAAAAACGGGATCATTGAAGTGATGTCACCAAGATGGTAAAGTAGAAAACTCCAGCCTCTGTCCCCCTACAAAGATCAACAATTAGACAGCTGTCCATGAACCAAAGCAGCTCTGGGAGGACTCTGGAGTCCACGAAAGAAAGTGCAGCGATACAGTAGAACACAAAACCTGCAAAGAGCTGCACAAAAAGGGAAGGAAGAACAGCTTCATTTGGCTTTTGCATCATCCCTTCCCCCCAAACCAGTGTTGTTCAGCAACCATGAGGGAACTCGCCAGCTGGACCGAGTTCTCCCTGGAAAGGGAAAAGCAGGGTCAGCAACCGGCTTCCCCAGCCCTTTGGCGGCACTGCATGAAGGATGCTCTTTGGTTTTACCCCAGAGACCAGCAAAGCTAGATATATAGGGACAACTAGGAGCAGGGAAGAACAGGGGCTACCAAGTATGAGCCATGCAGTGGGAGTGACCAGGGTTCCGAGTGACCTGCTCTGCAGAGGACCCCAGCAACTTCTGCCACTAAAGAAACCAACAGCCAGCACAGCTGCCATGGACCTTCTGGAGATGGCACTGTGTTTTGTCCCACAGGTATTCCTATTCCCAGCCTCCAGCCACCTGAATCTCTCCCTATTTCATCCCGCATTCCTCCATCAGAACCTGGGACCTGCAACCAGCAGCCATCCCAGTCCCCTGTGGCCGTGTGGGTATGAAATGCCAGCCTGGACCTCAGAAGCTGACCCCCTACTGCCATTCATGCCTGCTTGTGGCTACCCCTTCCAGTTGTGCACTTGGGGGCCACTGGCCGGCCTCTCACCACCAGCCCCTACTGCTGTGTGTACACCCATGGTGAAATCCTATAGCCATGGAAATTCATGCTGACAGCCAAGGCCCTGACAGCTGCTTGTGGGCTTGGGCCTGTGCCCCTCACCTGCAGCTAGCTCCTCCTAAAGCTCTGCACTTGAACCCCCTGGCCCCGGCCCCCATCACTGGCATCCACTACCACGCACCTGTGGAGAGAACGCACGTCCATAGTCAGGGCCCCGCAGCTGCGAGTACGCCTGCAGTTGGCCCAGGCCATTGCTCCTGGCTTTGGCTGCCACTACTACATGAGTAGCTGCAATTGGCACCTGCCACTGCACAGGCATCTGCGTGCCCCTGCACTTGGAGGAAAAGGCAACCTATGGAATGGGAGAAAATATTTGCAAACCATTTATCTGGTGAGGGGTTAATATTCAAAATGTATAGGGAACTCATATACCTCAATAGCAAAAGAAAGATTCAGTTTAAAAATGGGCAAAGGACTTGAGTTGAATAGATATTTCCCCAAAGAAGACATACAAGTCAACAAATACATGAAAAGTGCTCAATCAACATCAGGGAAAATACAAATGAAAACCACAGGAGATATCACCTCATACCTGTTAGAGTATTATCAAAAAGATAAGAGACAAGTAAATGCTGGCAAGGATTTGGAGGAAAGGGAACCCTGGTGCACTGTTGTAGGACTGTAAATTGGTGCAGCCATTATGGAAAACAGTATGGAGTTCCTTAAAAAATTAAAAATAGAACTGTCATATGATCCAGCAATTCCACTTCTGGGTATATGTCCAAAGCAAATAGAGTCACTATCTCAAAGAGATTTCGGCACTCCCATATACATTGCATCTTTATTCACAAATAGCCAAGACGTGGAAATGATATGTGTCCATCTATGGGTGAATGGATAAAGAAAACATTATATACATGTAATACATATATTACATATATACACACACAGATATAATGGAATATTATTCAGCCATAAAAAGGAAATCCTGCCATTTGCAATAATGCAGATGGACCTTGAGGGTATTATGCTAAGTGAGTAAGTCAGAGAAAGACAAATGCCATATGATCTCACCTACATGTGGAATCTAAAAACATTGAACTCATACAAACAGAAGTAGAATGGTGGTTACCAGGGGCTGGGGGTGGGGGAAATGGGGAGATGCTGGTCAGAGGGTACAAACGCTCAGCTCTAAGATGAGTAAGTTTCAGGGATCTAAGGCACAGCATGGCAACCATAGCTAAAAATACTGTATTGTATACTTGAAAGTTGCTGCGAGACTAGAGCTTTAAAGTTCTCACCATAATAACAACAAAATGGCAGTTATGTTAGATTAAGGATGTGTTAACTAACCTTATTGTAGTCAACATTTCACAATATATACAGTTATCAAATCATCACATTGTACACCTTAAACTTTCACAATATGATATTTCAATTCTGTCTCAGTAAGGCTGGGAAAAAAAGGGCACACACACAAAAAGTGGGATTTTTTTTTTCATTGAACATTTGTTAAGCTCTTGTCCTGAGCACTGTGCCAGATGTTGGACTGAAAATTAAACTCACCCACATGATTGTTCTGCAGGATAAAATGTGAAGTTTGTAAAAATAACAGTAAAGTGCTGTACAAATATGGTTATTCAACGACTGTGGGCATTACAGGGGATTTATTTTTTATTTTCTCTTCAGTAAGAGTATCTTTCTTATGTAATAAAAAGGAATTTGTGGTGTTGGTGGTTATTATAGTGGACCTATTTCACTTGGTTTTTTATTGCCTCCAGACCATTCCAGAATTGTCATTTGGATACTTCTTATCATCTCAATAACTGAGGAGATAAAGCACTTTCTTAAGAGAGGAATAAAGATCAGTACTGTTGTTTTTCTAGGAAAAGGGCCTGGAGGAAGCAGAGATAGGAAGGGAACTGGCAAAGATACAATTACTTTTGTAAAATAGCAAAGTTAGACACAAAAATTGGGCACTAGTACCATTGTTTTTATAACTGGAAAGGACCTTAGATACCATCTGGTCCAAAGGAATCCATTTTATAAGTGGGAAGATAGAGCAGAGAAGTTAAGTATGATTATAGGTCAATCAAGTTTGTGTAAAAGCTGGAATCCCAGCCTTTCACTCTTCTTCTTCTTCTGCACCTGATGGCTAACATTGGCCATGAACACTATCACAGTCTATGGTGATATGGTGATATGGTGAACAATATCACAGACAGTCTATGGTGGCTAAAATAGATATGTTAGTGATGAAGGGAGCCTGAGTCAGCATACTTGGATATGAGGTTTGGTCCTTGTTTTGTGCCAAATCATGGTGCCATTGGAACAAGTCACTGCCTTCCTCTGTGCCTCCATCTTCTTTTTCTTCTGAAGAGGGAGGGAATGGTGGGGTGGAAGCACACATTCAACAAACCCCTGTTATCTTGGAGCTAGGTCACAGGGTTGGGGTGACCAGTTTACCCACAGAATTAAATTTAATTTGCCCACAGAATTAAATCCAAACTGTCCTGTGGCATTCTGTTTCTTCTAAACACCAGCCTTGCCTCCTTCTATACTAGCCATGTCCCACCCTCCCTCTGGTCACATCTGACTCAGCCCTCTGCACTTCCCTCTCTTTATCTTCTTTGCTTCTGTTTGATCTGCCCCATGTCCGTTAATAGAAGTTCTCATTTTGGGGGGTCTAGCTTTTATGAAAGCTGTCTTGAACTTCAGCTTTTATGAAAGCTGTCTTGAACTTCATCCCTGTTCTTCCCTACACCTTCCCTGCCCAAGCCAGAGTCTATGTTTATTTCCTTTTGTGGTCATGGGACTGGGTTAGTATGTCTCTTGTGGAACTTAATGTTGGGACCAAAGATTCTGAGACTTTATCAGCCAGAGAGATAAACAACTATGGTGTGTGGACTGTAGCCTGGACTTGCTGATGCAGGGCCTCTGCCTTCTCCCCAAGTCTCCCCACTGTTTCAGGAATTTTCCACAGTTGTGGTGCAGCCCACAAATTCAGGGGCAAGTCCATGCACATCTTTGCTTCCTCTCTTCTACAGTTGACTTCCTTAAGTTCTGGGAGTCCCAGAAAGCTGCTCCACAGCCTGTAGAATGAGTGGGGAGGGGTCTTCAACAGTTATGCTGTCATTTGGTTCCCTGCAAACGGCAGGAGACACAGACTCTCAAAAAAATTGTTGCATTGCTCTCTGGTCCTAACCTGAGGGCTCAAAACCAGTCCCCCAGGCTAAGCAGGAGGATAGATATAGCCCACCTTCACTACCATATTTGTCTAATCTTTCTGCTCTCTAGAGCAGATATTAGATATATAGTATGTGCATATAATGTGTATTATATTGTATTATATATAATATAAATTACATGTAACATATATATCATGCTATATATTATATATGTGTATACATATATGTATATATAAAATGTTACATGTTCTGTGTATATATATAATATGCATATATCATTATATGTACTCATTAATTTTTGAATAAAATTGCTTATTTTGTAATTTACTTTTATTTTCATGCAGCACCATATAATGAACATTTATCCTTGCCATAAGATAGTCTACTTAAGTGTGATCTCCAATGGCTGCAAAATATTCTATCATGTGGATATACCAAAAGTTATTTAACTGGTTTTCAATTGTTGGGTGATCAGGTTTTTTCCAACTTTTTAAAAGTTAGTTTGAATAATACTAGTAAACAGCAATAAAATACATAAAATTTGCTACATATCCCTGCTTTTTTCCTATAAGTAGAATTTCTGGGCCAAAGGAGAGGCATTTTGAAGATTTCAGATACTTATTGCCTTTGTACTCTTCTATTCAAGGTTTATTGCATTCAGCGTGACTCACAGTTTAGGGAGCAGAGTAGGAGGTGGAGACAGCGGTCCCCTCCCTGTCCCCACAGACCTCCTTGGGTGAGGTTAGAGAGTCTGGACAGGTAGAGCTTGCCCTGGTAGATCCTGCTTCCTGCATTTCTTTTTAATCCACCCAGCCCAGTCTTACTGTCCAAGTGTCTTTTATTATTTATTTATTTATTTATTTTTTTAATTTATTTTTTCTTCAACTTTTTTTTTTTTTTTTTTTTTTTTTTTTTGGGACAGAGAGAGACAGAGCATGAACGGGGGAGGGTCAGAGAGAGAGGGAGACACAGAATCGGAAACAGGTTTCAGGCTCCGAGCCATCCGCCCAGAGCCTGACGCGCGGGCGAGATCGTGACCTGGCTGAAGTCGGACGCTTAACCGACTGCGCCATCCAGGCGCCCCGTCCAAGTGTCTTTTAACTCCAGGAGCTTAAGCACTGAGGGTGGGTCAGGGTTGGAGGAGGGGCTGCAAAACTTCCATGGCCTGGGGAATGGTGGGGCCAGTCTGGTCCAGGGTAACCCAAGTGATTCTGGTTCTAAGGAGACAGGAAAAAAAGGATTGACACAGAAGTTGTCAAAGTATAAGTTTTAAGGTGTTAAAAATATAACTCTCATGGGACGCCTGGGTGTCTCAGTTGGTTAAGCGTCTGACTTCGGCTCAGGTCATTATCTTGTGGTCTGTGAGTTCCAGCCCTGCATCGGGCTCTGTGCTGACAACTCAGAACCTGGAGCCTGTTTCAGATTCTGTGTTTCCTTCTCTCTCTGCACTTCCCACACTCGCACTCTGTCTCTCTCTCTCAAAAGTAAATAAACAGTAAAAAAAAAAAAAAAATTAAAAAATATAACTCTCACAAATATATAGGAAATGTGTCAAAAATTTATTTAACTCCATATTAAGGCTACCAAAAGTATGGCAAAGCTAGTCAAAGGAGGAGATAAGGGACAGATCTCTCTCTGTCTCTATATCATCTATATCTATATCTAATCTATGTATATATATATCTATATCTTTCTATCTCTATCTGTATCTATATAATCTCCATACATAGATAGATATAGATACCTATATATATATATATATATATATATATATATATATATATACATAACACACACACACATATATGTGTGCGTGTGTGTGTGCATATATATATACATACACATAAAGTCAGTGGAATAAAGAATGTTGGGGTAAGATGGCAAGGTTAGATATAAACCAGGGCAATAATATCATAGCAGCTGAGTTACCATTTTTCTGAACAGAACTACTTTGCTATTTTACTGGACAAAAATGACTCAACCCCTCAATCTTCTGCAAGTTAATGTCTAACTCTATAGTGTCTGGGCCTTGACCATGAGTAAACAGTAAATCAAACAAAAAGATACTTTCCTCTAGAGAAGGGGTCAGCAAACTGGTTTGTGGGCTCAATCTGGCCTTCTGCCTGTTTTGTAATAAAAATATATTGGAACACAGCCATATCCATTTGTTATAGATTGTCAATAGCTGTTTTTAAGATATAACAGCAGTGTTGAATAGTTGTGCCGGAAAACCTTATGGTCCTCAGGCCTAGAAGATTTACTATCTGGCCTCTTACAGAAAATGTTTTGTGGACCCCTGCCCTACAGCATTGGATGCTTTTTAGGTGGGTTCGTTAGACAGTGAAAAGGCACAGTCTTTTTGTCTTTTCCCCACATTTTGGATAACCTTACTTAATACAATATTTTAGCCCTTTCCCTCTTATTTTTGACCTCAAAGAGGCAGTTCTATCGTAGCCAGTCTAGTTATATAGACTTTAGTGATGCCAAACGTGTAAAGAGCAGGGAGTCTAGGGCATGGCATAAGGATTCTAACAATTTGGAAGAGAAAGAGTGGAGACAGCTGTGTGGCAATGGATGAAAGAAAAAGAAAATTCCAAGAAATGTGGCTGGGGCTATGTATACTTTTCATGGGGTTCATGAAAATTTAAATTCAAATTGCTTTTTGTTGCCCAAGAGTGTGTGGGGTGGGGGATGGGCAGCGGGTGGCAGGATAATGGATGGATGTTTGTCCTTCTGGGACTCAGTGCTGAGACTCAGCAGCATAGTTGCTCATCATCAGGGATTCAAAGGGACTGTTAATGCACCGGGAAGGGGTAGGACAGGCACAGCTTCATAAAGACCACTCGGGGAGGGTCCTCCCTCCGTGGTCTTCTGAATTGAGTTCTGTGAAGGAGGCTGACTTCCTTAATGTCAAATTTTTGGGGTGGGGGGGTGGTTCAGTGTTTAAATGTTGCATGTATACATGGAAAAGACATTTACAGTTATTGGAGCCTAAATTTACATAATTAATTTTTTTACAATTATAAATTTCAAAAAGCCAAAATTTTCTTAACATGTTAAGTTCAACTTAAAACTCTTGCTGTTCTAGGGACACCTGTGTGACTTAGTTAAGCGTCTGACTCTGGATTTAGGCTCAGGTCATGATCTCACAGTTTGTGGGATCAAGCCCCATGTTGGGCTCCACATTGACAGTTCGGAGCCTGTTTGGGGTTCTTTTTCTCTCCCTCTGTTTCTACTCCTCCCCCGCTCTCAAAATAAACATTAAAAAATATTGCTATTCTATTTATAATGCCAGTTTTTGATATAACAATGAGAAAAACCATTTTCACTTTTTAAGTTCCTGCTCAGTTATTTTATTGCTTAATGTATTAAGTCCCCCTAAATATTTACCTTTCTTTTCTACCACAGTTAATTGAGGTCCCTTAAATACTTTAAACTACAAATTTAATGTATCTGCAAATTTAATATAATTCTTTCAAATACTTCAAATGCCTGCCAAGGCAGACTTAAAAACCTAATAAACAAAATATTTCCAAGCATCTGAGTAATTTCCTGTAACTTCAAAAAAAAAAAAAAAAAAAAAAAAGCAAATGAAAACCAAAGTAATAAATCAGGCTATAAAAATTGAAACAATTTTTACAAACATAAGCAAATTGTTTTCTACCCTTCAAATTAAAACCAGAAGTCTAATATCAATTACGCATTTCAAATTGAAATTACAAAGATAAATTTCAGATTCTTTAATGTTTCAGTTTCTTTAATTGTTTCAAACTCATTGAGTAACAAAGACAGATTACCGGGACTGGGGCGCCTGGGTGGCGCAGTCGGTTAAGCGTCCGACTTCAGCCAGGTCACGATCTCGCGGTCCGTGAGTTCGAGCCCCGCGTCGGGCTCTGGGCTGATGGCTCAGAGCCTGGAGCCTGTTTCCAGATTCTGTGTCTCCCTCTCTCTCTGCCCCTCCCCCGTTCATGCTCTGTCTCTCTCTGTCCCAAAAAAAATAAACGTTGGAAAAAAAATTTTTTTTTAAAAAAACAAAGACAGATTACCAGGACAATCTTAAAACTTCTTTCTAAACATAAAAGTGTTAAAGCTGTGGGTTTCATTTACATCATCAGCTCTATGCTTTTTTTTTTCTTAAACATTTTCTTGGAGTTGTAAAGCCATTTAATACAGGGGTACAGATCACCAATTAACCATCTGAGATGGTTCCTAAGCCAAAGATTCTGACCCTGAGGTCCCTGGGTCAGATTCAGGAACTTGTTTTGAGCTATAGGTTTGAGAATTTAAGACAGTGTCATTGGTCTCTTTTTGGGTAACTTGATGCAAATCACCTGTAATTCCTAGAGTCAATTCTTAGAGTTGGGGCCAGGCTGGAAGTCAGTGGGAAGCCTTAGCTGTGAAATGGTCTCACAACTAAGCCCCATAGACACCTTTCAAATGTTACCGTTGCCCAATTTTTATCTTAACTGCTTTCAACTTTTTCCACCTGACACAGAAAGATGAGATCTTTCCCCTTATTCGGTACTTAGTTATTATCTTTTATTGCTTTATTAGCTAATTTCCAAATTTTTTAGTATCTGATTTTTTTCAACATTTGCTGAAGACTACAATTCTGCACTCACTATAATGATTAATGAGTGCTTTAAAATCTCAGCATTCTTATGTATTTAGTGCCTGTGATGGCATAAATTCTTATGCATTTATTACCTGTGATAGCCACTGCTCACAGCTGCCATATGATAATGAGTAGGAGGGAGATGCCCCTGAGACTTTTCTAGAATCCAGTAGGACCTTAAAACGGGTTGAAGGAAAGCACAACAACATTTGGAGTTTGGCAGAGGATGACTCCAAGAGAATGTACCAGTGGCCAAGGCCGCTCAACCTGTTTGGTTTGAGAGTAAGATCTGGGCAGTGAAAATGGTCCTGCTTACAGAGCCAGGAGAGGAGAACTCAGTCTGTGCAGGAATAACACCCACAGGGACCTGAGTAGCTAGTGTGACTGAGCACACTCTGTGGATCTCATTCAGAAGACAGGCATGGTCAGGAGAAGAGTTGCCTTGTATTTCTCCCCCAGGAATTACTGACCGACTTGTATCTATCCACGTACATCACCTCCCTTCCTCACCTTCCCTCAGGACTACTCTAGGCTTTGCCTCCTGTGATCCTCCTTTTCCTCTCCTGTATCATTTCTCTCTCCCTCCTACCGATTGATTTATACGAGTCTACCAAACCTACTGATGTGCTGTTGTGTTGTTGTTATAACAACTCCCATCTTAAACATAAAAATCCTATTTGATTTTACAGCCCTCTCCAGCTACCACTGTGTTTCTCTATCCCTCTTGCTCCCCTTTTTCTTTTACAGCAAAACTATGCAAAGGAGTCTTGGCTACTCACTGGCTCCATTTGCTTGCTTTTCATTCTCTCCTGAATCAATTCCTAGAAGGGCTTTGTCCTTAAGCTCTGTCTTCTTGTTATGGCCACCCACAACCTCTTTTTCACCAGAGTCAATGGCCAGGTCCTCATGTACATGACCTCTCCGTATTGTTGGACCTGCTGGACCTCCTTCTCCTTTACCCGCTTTCTCCTGTTGTCCTCTCCCTTCTCCTGGTTTTTCCCTCACCTCACTGGTTACTGCTCCTCAATCTCCTTTGATGGTCTATTTCTTCCTTTCAACCTCTCTATGTTGTCGTTCCCAGGGCTCAGTCTTCAGCCATTCTTTCTTTTCCAGCAACTCACTCTTGTTAGGTAGTATCAGGTGACCCATGGCATCATACACTTTCTACATGCCAGATACTCCTGAATCTGAATCTAAAGGGAGATTTGGATTTTATATTCTGGTGGCTAATAGGTATCTCAAATATAGCTTGGTTAAAACAGAACTTTTGGTCCACCCCTTTCTCCCCAAGAGAACATGATATCTGCTGCTTCCCGAGGCTGCCCTATTTCTTTAAATACCCCAATTTAGCCAGCTACTCAGCTCTTAAACCTGAGTCCCCTTTGATTTCTCTCTTTCTCTCATCTGCTACATTTACTCCATCAGCCAGTTCTGTTGTTTCTATGCCCAGAATATATCCCCCACCACTTATTACCCTGGTCCAGGATACTATTATTTCCTGCATAGTCCATTGCCACAGTCTCCTAACTGGTTTCTCTGCTTCCACTTTTGTCATCCTTTCTTCCTGTCCCCAGGCTTCATTCTTCACACAACAGTAAGATGATAAAGAATACAAGAGATTATCTCTTCCGTGTTTAAGAACCTCCAATGGTTTTGCATAACACACTAGGTCCACACTTCTTGCATAGAGACCTGGCCCTTGTCCCTCTCTCCTGTGCTCACCCTGCCTCAGCCACATTGGCCTTCTTACTGTGCCTTATTTATGTCAAGCCCACTTCTGACCTTGGGGACTTCACATCTAGAAGTTCCCTTCTTTTGGCACACTGTTCCCCTAGATCTTAGCAAATTGATACCTTATCTATATTCAGTACTCTACTTAAGCTACTTTCTCAGAGGGACATTTCCTGACCACCTTACCTAAAATAAAATAAAAATAACGTCTTTCATTGCTAACCCACCCAGTTATTCTCCATCCTATTGCTGTCTTTGGTTATTTTCCTATCACTGATGATGCACTGATCCACAGATGCTAGAGCTGATACCTGACGTTGCCCCCACCCTGCATTGTTACAGAGGAAGAAAAAAGGTCAGAGTTAAGAGTGGGCCCAGGCCTCTCACTCCAACCTTTAACCCCTCACCACGAAGTAGAGCTCAGTTAGGTGCTGTGTAGTCACCTGATGCCCTGACATCAGCTGTGGTCACTCCTGGCATTCATCCAGTCCAATAAACAGCATCAGGGCAGGCAGCCATGTGAATAGCAGAAAGGAGGCAGGCTTACCTTCACTTCCCATTGTATATTTGCTCTTCTACCCTTCAAGAAAGAAGAGAACGCCAGTCTTCCCACACATTGCTCCTCTCAGGAAGTTACATTGCTCTGGGGAATCGGGACTCCTGGGGCACTAAACAAAGGGAATGTCTCAGTCCCCAGTGAAGGACTCCAAGGACTTTTGCAGCTTAGGGTGATTTCCATTTCTTAACTTCCAACAAAACTGAAGAAGGACCTAAATAAGTTGTTGAATAATAAGTCATTAAACATAATTTTTGATGATAGATGACTGACTATGTGATTTTGGCAAGTAACTTAGAAAGATTTCAAAGAATTGTGTGACGTAGCTACAATAAAATTCCTTTCATTCCTATCTATGTATTATTTATATGTACGTGTTTTCCCACTGCCTATAGGATCAATGTTGAGTAGGATCATTCTAATTATGAGTAATATATAAATGTATGAAATAACTTTTTAAAAAGCTTGGTCTCATCAAGATATATCACAAGTAATCAATATGCATTTTTTTAAATAAAGAATATCAGTCAGTCTCCTTTTTTTTTTTTTTTTTTAAATGTTTTACTATTTATTTTTGGGAGAGAGAGACAGACACAGCATGATCAAGGAGGGGCAGAGAGAGAGAGGGAGACACAGAATCCGAACGAAGCAGGCTCCAGGCTCTGAGCCGTCAGCACAGAGCCCGACGTGGGGCTCTAACTCACGAACCCCAGATCATGACCCCAGGTCAGATCATGACCTGAGCCGAAGGCGCCCCACTAATAATCAATATTCATAATATGTTTATATATTTATGTTATTTTGGTCAATTGTATGCTAACAATAATTGTAATTATGACTCAATCTAGAAGAATTTTTTTAATTTAACGTCCTATATTTACATAAAAAAATAAGTTTTTTTAAAGTTAAGTTTTGATTGAACACATTTTTATTATTGCAAAGAAGTATCATAGAATGATCAGTAAAATGTTTTTAGGCATGATATGTGTTACATTATATTAAAATTTCATGGGAGAAATGAATGGATATATCAGTTCAAGAAAAAAAGGAATGTTGTTAATTTTCTCCCTTTAAAGTGGAATTTTTAGATGTATAACGTAATTTTTAGATGGATGACAGTAAGAATCAGTCACTGAGGTATTAGGATTTTGTTGGATATGTTTATAAGTGATGTAGCAGTTTTCTTTTTATGTCAGATTTACAGTATTCCAGAAATGATAACCTTTGTGATTAACTATTTAAAATCACAAAAAATTTTAGATTTTAACCTAAAACATGTATGTTGGCAAAGGGGTGAAGTCATAGTTTTTCAGAATTCTTGTAGGTGGTTTGTATGCTAAAATATCAGAAGACCAATATCTTACAAGGATTAGGGCCCTGGAAGGGCCTTTTGGGGAAGGAATTGGGCTCACTGCTCTAGAAGTGAAGCCCATGATGGATGGTGCATCAAGTACATTACATACTTGGGACAAGGGTCTCATCCCCAAGGCTAGGAGGGCACCGAGGCTTAGTTCCTCTACTTGACATCTCTTCCAGGTGTTCCTGATGTGTTGTATTTTATTTTACTTTATTTTTTGTTTCAGAGAGAGAACGAGTGGGGTAGAGGGACAGAAAGAGAGAGAGAGAGAGAGAGAGAGAGAGAATCCTAAGCAGGCTCTACCCTCAGCACAGAGCCCGATGTGGAGCTTCATCCCAGGACCCTGGGATCATGACCTGAGCTGAAATCAAGAGTCAGACACTCCACCTACTGAGCCATCCAGGCAGCCCAATGATATATTGTATTTTAAAGCCAAATACAGTGTGTAGATGCTCTTGTATGTATCTGGATTCCACACATCCCTCTGCTCCAGGGACTCATCCAAACTGAGCCGTCACACGCAAACCATGTGGACCGTCTGGCTAGGTGATTCTTCAGGTTGACTTGCAGTGTCAGGCTGCTCAGGTGGTGGCTACGACTCCCTCATCTCACACTTCTGATCCCTGGCATATAAAGGATGTCATACCTTTTCTGTCTCTGAGGGCTGATGGGTTTGGGTGCTGGGATGGAAGTGAGGGGCTGGAGAGAAGGAGAAGCATTGGCCCCTTCAAACAGCCTGTGTGGAAGCTCAGGGCCAGGAAGAGGGTGGCTGAATACCAGTAACAACTGACACCTTGGTCCCCTGAGGGACCCAAGCACAGGCATGCCCAAGCACAGGCTTCACCTGGATCCCTCTAACTGCAGCTGCCTTATTTGCCAGAAGGTGAGATGTTCTTAGAGACAGGGAGACCCCTGATTTGAGAGAGTAGCCCAGGCCCCTGGCACCGTCCTTGTCTACCTTTCCTGGTCCATGTGCCTTGTTTCATGGTTTTATGATTTGCTTTCCAAGAAGGATTTGAATTTTCATGATTATTTGTGGAAGCAAACAATCATACTTCTACAAATAAGAAACATACTGCTTTGGGACTTCCCAGGGGGAAAATCTGTTCACTTGGCTTGCTCCAAAGTGCCAATTTAGAAGTCAGGATCTGGGTGAGATGTGATAAGAACTGGGAGGAGGCTCTGACTTTGGTTCTGCATCCCTGAGTGGGCATCACACCAGTTCTCTAAGTCATTCTCACCCTGGCTTCCAGTTGAATCAGATGTTTGTGGATAATTCAGCAAGGCTGTCCAGGGGGATGAGGAATGTGGCAGGGAGCATGTCTGCACAAAAGGCAGGCTGACTTATCCTTCCTTCACTGGAAGGACATTGTAGCAACCACCCACCCCCAACCTAGATAGGCTCCCACACACCACTGCATCACTTACCTTCCCCCCACCAGATACTTGCTTACTCCAGCCCAAGCATATAGGATAAGCCACACCCTAACCATGTGGACTCAAATTTATAAGCACTTGCCTCCTACTGTCTGGGTACATGGGATCCCCTTGAAAGCTGGTAGCTGGTAGGTGTGGTGTGTTACCTGCTGGAGGTGCAGACAAATCGACTTCCAGTCCATTGTAAAGACTACCTACTTCCGTTATATTGCATGTGGTTGGTAGAGTGGGGTGAGGGTTCTGGTTCTGGGGAGGGATCAGATCAAATCATCTGATCCTTTCCACTTAGAAACAGGCTCTTTCGGGGCTCCTTGGTGGCTTAGTGGGTTGAGCATCCATCCGGCTCTTGATTTCGACTCAGGTCATGATCTTAGAGTTTCTGGGATCAAGCCCTGTGGTGGGCTCTGTGCTGACAGCTTGCAGCCTGCTTGGGATTCTCTCTCTTCCTCTCTGTCTTTGTCCCTCCCTTGCTTGCATGCTTGCATACAGTGCGTGCATACTGGCTCTCTCTCTCTCTCTCTCTCTCTCTCTCTCAAAAATAAATAAATAAATATTAAAAAGAATTAAGCGTTAGAAATAGGTTATTTTTCTTTTCCAGGGTAAGAACACCTAGTGCAGAGAAAGGGAGAGCTCTTATCAGGGAAAGAACTTGGCTCCAAACCAGGAATAGAATAGCCCCTGGAGGGTCAATTTTAGTCTTTGGCTCGGTTCCGAGAATTGAAACCCATGTCTTTTGAACATTTTAATGTAGAGGATTGAAAAAAATTATGTAAGTAATTCACAAATACATTCTTCTTGTAAAAAATTCAAGCATAAAGCTAAAGTTCCTCTTAACGACCTCCCCTCCTGCTCCACCCCCACCTTATCCTACTCCAAGTAACCACTATTTTTAGTCTAGTCAGTACCCTTCTAGAGTTCTCTGCCTTACATACTCTTAGAAGCACATGGCCATGCATTTTGGATGTGCAGTGCTTTTTTATGTAAATAGTATCATCCTGTGCTAACGATTTTGCAGTTTGACTTTTCCTCTTGATGACTTGTCTGAATCTCTTTCCATTTCAGCACTATTAAAATTTTTTTTAAACTTAGCATGGTTTATTTAACCTTTTCCTTACCAGTGGGCGTTTAGGTTGTTTCCAGTTTACTTTGTTGAACTTTTTATAAACAATTCTAAAATAAACATCCTTGAAATTGTTTGGGGAAGGCACCAAACAGTGGAATTGCTGAGTCATAAGTCATGTTAAAAATAAAGTAGACATGGGGCGCCTGGGTGGCTCAGTCGGTTAAGGGAGTGACTCTTAATTTTGGCTCAGGTCATGGTCTCAGCGTTTGTGAGTGCCAGCTCTGCATGGGGCTCTGCACTGGCAGTGCAGAGTGGCCTTGGAATTCTCTCTCCCTCTCTCTGCCCCTCCCCTACTCTCTCTCGGTCTCTCAAAATAAATAAATAAATATTAAAAAAATAAATTAGACATGGCCAAGTTTCTTTCCCAAATGGCTGTACCAGTTTGCACTCATATAGTTGATTTGGAATCTGGCTTCCTATGAGGTTCAATGGCTTCAAGTTTGTCATTCTTTCTGGCATGTTCTCCCTTTGGACCTGAGAGAGGTGGGTGGGATTGTATCAATCAACCAAGGAAAGGGGACAGTATCACTGCTGGGGATCCCAGGGGTACTTCTGCTTTCTTCCCTGGCCACCAGCCTCCCACCAGCTCTATCATGTACTGGGGAATGAGCACCACTTGGGTACCTTCCCATCCTTTGCACTGCAGTTATGAAGCAGACAGAGTTGGGAGAAGGAGCTCTTGCCAGGTCGTAGGGCCTCCATCTAGCTCCTGTGCCCTAGCTTGTTCTGCAAGTATTCTGAAGATGAGCAAACATTTCTAATAAATTTTATCTTGATAAACGAGCAATGTCTTGCAATACGAGTAGTATGTGATGCCGAACATCACATGATCACAACTGAGCCAATGCTTCTTCTCTCTCTCTCTCTCTCTCTCTCTCTCTCTCTCTCTCTCTCTCACTGAGGGATTGTGGATGATTGTCTCCCATGCTCAGATGCTCAGTCTCAGGCTGTGGTGTTTGGCAGAAATCAGTGATTTTTCAGAACATTGGAAGGTGCCTACAGCTGGCACTAGTGTATTTTTTGTCCCTTCAAAGCACCTCTGGACGACAGTCCTTTGCTTTTCCATACAAGAGTGAGCTTAGGAAGGCTTTGCTTCATTCTAGGTCAGGCTGCCTGCAGATGTAGACCCTTTCCTCTGCTGCTTTATTGCCAGTTACATTAAATACAATATATGACAAGAGTTTATTAATGCTATACTGTAGTCAACATATTGGTGTGGAATGCTTTGTGATTCTTTTATAGCTGCATTATAGAATGCATATAGAATGGCATCCTATTGTATCGATGTCTCATAATTCATTTAGCCAGGCTCCCATTGATAGACACTTGGGTTATTTCCAATCTTTTGCTTTTACAAGTGATGTGAAATGAGTAATTTTGATCATGTATCATTTCACATGGGTATAGTTCCACCTGTAGGATAAATCCCCATGAATGAAATTGCTGGGCCAAAGGGGTTGTTTATTTGTAATTTTCATAGTTATTATCAAATTTTCCTCTATATGAGTTGTACCAATTTATACTCCCACCTGTAGTATCTTAGAGTGGGGGTTTCCCCAGTCTTCCCAACAGGGTATCTTGTTAAACTTTGATTTTTGGTAATCTGATAGGATAACACTGTTATCTCAAAGTACTGTTAATTCAATTTTTTTATAAGTTATGTTGAGCATGTTTTACTCTGTCCAAGATCTAATAGTATTTCCTTTTCTGTGGACTGCCTGTTAATACATTGTTTTGTTAGATTTTTGCCTATTGTTTTGTTGGATTTATGTTCATGTTTTTTCTAATGCTTTTGAGGGAACTCTTTATATATTAAACAAATTATCCCTTTGTGTGAGATACAGTTACAAGTATTTTTTCCCTAGGTTGTTTTGGTGTTTTGACTTTGCTGCTGGTGACTTCTGCAATTCTGAAAGTTTACTCTTTGCATCATTCATTCTTTATTCTTCACTCCATGCTTTTGATGATACTGGTCCCACTACCGAGAGTACCCTTTCCCTTCTTTTCTGTACAAGGAATCCTGCTCATTCTTTTAGGCTTGACTCATAGGTCGGTCCTCCTTGACCCTCTGTCCTTCACAGCGGATGTTGTCACTCCTCCTGGCTGCTCCTTTCATACTTTAGCTTACCTCTCTTTGCCAGGTTGCCTTATTTTTGCTTGTATATATCTGCCTCTCCTATCTAACTAGAAATGCCTTACCTGTCTTGTTTCTGTAGCTCTTAGTACATAGCATTTCCCTAATACATGTTTGTTGAATAAATGAGTAGAGAAATTGTTGGTGGCTGTTACCACCAACCCTTCCTCCCTTACTTCAGCTGATCCTGTTCTTCAGATGAAACTTGTGTACCACATATCCTTTTCTTGAAAAATGGAAATGAAGGGGAGGGATAGGGAGGCTTGTCTTTGCTGGCCGGTGATGTTCCTAGGTATTTTGCCACGCTCAGGGATGAGGATTGGGCTTACAGCTTCCCAAGGAGAACTCTCATGGCCCCATTTATCTTTACTCTTCTGGATCAGATCCCAGAAAAGGCAATTACCACATAGAAAAAAAAATATTTTTTCAGTAAAATTTATTTCAGAATCATTGAAGCAGAGTGATCATACTTAATCATTCATAAATATTCCTCTGTAAACAATCTGAGCTTATACATTTTTCAGCCTTGGTGAAAGGACTTGGTATAAAGATGGCACACTAGTGCAAATTAAATTAATTTCATAGATATTGAAGGCTGGGCTCTTTTCACAGACACTGATGCTTCTTGGCCCTCTTGACTTAAATTAAATAGACTAACCCATCAATAAATAAATAAATAAATAGTTAAGAGGTTGTTCATCAGAGGCTGGGCACAAAGGACAGAGGGTTTCTTTGAACCTAAAGTGTAATGGTTTCTGCCAGGGTGGCTTTGAGTGAGTAGAAGAGATAAAGGTGACCTGGCTCAGTAGAGGGGACCTGAGGATTGGCCCTGGGAAGAAGGGGTTATTCCTCCTGGCTGGCGGACAGATCTTCTTAGCAGTGATTTAAGGAAGACAGCTGTGCATTGATTAGATAATAGTGAAGTTCAGCCTGAGGCCACGTTTAAGCCCTTCTATTCCCCTTCCGCCAGCCAGCAGGGGTTATTGAGCACATTTGGACTCTCTTTAGGGTACAGGTCTCTTTAGGAAGCACTTTCCATGATGAAGTCAGTTATATCCTGACCACCTTTGGTATTTCCTAGGAAGACAGGCATTTCTTCTGCTTGAGAGGTGCTGATGTACCAGTTGGGGAACTGGGAAGACTCAAATTCCACATTGCCCTTGATTTCTGTCTTGTTGAAGACAAATCGCTTTTCCATCTTCTTCTTTGGGTAAACTTTGGGGTCTAACATCTGCAGCAAAACAGAAATAAGAATTTTTATGAGGGAAGGGACAAAGACACTCAGGTAAAATTATTCTCTTGTTCAGCTAGAGAGGAAACACTCAGGTAAAATTATTCTCTTGTTCAGCTAGAGAGGAAACTGATGAGTCATAGGACCAGGATCCAGACTCCTGATTTATCTTTGTGATACCAACTTTGTGTGTAGTGACTAAAAGAGCTTTTTCTCTTTTCTGAAACTTAATATCAAAGGTAGGGAGCATAATATAAGTGAGAATTAAAAAAAAACAATTTTTTTTAACGTTTGTTTATTTTTGAGACACAGAGAGACAGAGCATGAGCGGAGGAGGGCTAGAGAGAGAGGGAGATGCAGAATCTGAAGCAGGCTCTAGGCTCTGAGCTGTCAGCACACAGCCCGACGTGGGGCTCGAACTCACGAGCTGTGAGATCATGACCTGAGCCGAAGTCGGACGCTTAACCGACTGAGCCACCCAGGCGCCCCTATAAGTGAGAATTTTATTAAAAAGTGAACATTAGGTGAAAACTTGTAGGACTACCTAGTTTCCAGGGACTTTTGCTGTATTTTTCTCTATGGTCTGGTTAGAATGACTTCAACTTAGAATTGAAACTTTTGCTGGCAAAGCTGGCTAGGGGGGTGGGGTGGCAGGTGATTTTGAGAGTGGAGATGACAGGTGACAGCTCCCTTGAATTGATTCATTTCCTAAGGTGTCATTTATCAAATGGAGTCGCCCTAACAATGTTATAAGCCTTCTAACCCTAACACTGTATAATCTGTTGGGTGGTCACAATGGCAGGACATAATAACATCAGCAAAATGACTTAATTTTCCATGGTGGGAGTGAAAGTTTCATGCATTTGGTAGTTACATTAAATGTATTTGCATTTATGCAAAATCACCAAGTAGATACGCTCCCAGATTTTCTGAGCAAAAAAGGTGGTTGTTTTGGAAATAAATGAGGGCTAAATGTGCTTCAGTGAAGCCTAGGAAGCCTTCAGCCCCTGGTACTCACCTCCAGCTGTAGGGTGGGTTTCCCGTCTTTCATCACACAGGACAGGTACAGATTATTTTTCTTGATGCACAACACCACTGGTATCTTCTTACTGTTTTCCTCCCCATGTACAAAGCTCATGCGGAACACCACTAGAGAACGGAAAGGGGCCTTGTGGTCAGGAACGCACAGCCATGCAGGGCTGGCCCAACAACTGGACCTCGAGCCCAGGACTCATACAATTAACATCTTCTGTGGGAACCCACACTAAGATTCTTATGGCCTAACAGACAGGATAACTTGGCTTGTCACAGACAGTAGCAGGGTTAGTTGCTTGATTCATATTTTCTAGAAAGAAGGTCTGCAGGGGTTTCTTAGAGCCTCATCACTGTGGCAATGAAGAATTAGGGGGTCTGATTTTTAAACGCTGAAAGAAGGAAGCCATTTTGTGACTGGCCACTGGTGTGCCCATCCGTACGGGCAGAACAATTTGATCAATGTGTAAGGCAAGAAAAGAGGTAGATCAGGGCTCCCGAAAGAAATCAGGCACAGATCTGTTTCAGGAACCTGGAGCAACAAGTGGGAAGAACTTGGGAGAGGTGAGGCTTAGCTGGGAAAAGTGGCTCCAAAAAGACGTTCATTTTAATCTTCCTTAGTCACCACCATCTCATTTGGGGGCCTTGAGGTCATGCTCACAACCCAGTTCTGAAGAAACAGGTTCGTCCCGGCCTGGCTGGGATGCCTCTCTCCAAGGTCAGCAGCCTTGGAAGGGAACAGCCTGCTCCTTTCAGCTGCTCCCTTGGCTGCCCTTTTGCATACAGGGTTCAGCCACAGTGGTGAGGTGCCAGGCGGATTCCCACAACTAATGGGCTCTCCAGACTTGAAACATTTGCTGGCTACAGTAGAGAGAGATAAGCTCCTGCTTGCCAGTAAAATTTCCCTACAAGGAACCATCTGGTATTGGGCGGGAAGGATGTTTGGGTTAAGGGGGCAGGGTTGGGAATGCGGATGGACACAGTATCTCTTCACCATCCTAGTTTCAACCTCAACGACAGGAAAAAGGAACCCACAGGCAGTTAGGTCATGTCCATCAAATGACCCCTTTCTAATGGAAGCATTGACATTACACTATCATTCAAAGACTTGGCTGGACAGTGGTCCTGGGTGTGCTTGAGCATTCTAATTTCTCAGTCTCATCTCTTGCTAAAAAATGAACATGCTAAGGGAATCAATCTGGTGTCCTTGCTAGGACCAAAACACAAATGTTTACCTGTTATACATTATACATTTTTCCACTTAGGTCATAATTTGCCTTATTGTACTACTTCGTTAAAAATGTGGAGAGTTAGCACAGGGTCAGGAGGCAAAGAAAAGAATCAAAACGTCCCCAGTTACCTTGTTGGTTCATATTCTGTCCATTGAGGTGGAGAGCCCGAAGCTCGTATGAGCCAGACAGCACCAGTCTCTTTTGGCTTATGTCTCGGAACGTGTAGTCCTGTGACTGTATGGCCGCATCACACACAAAACTGTCATCCCACGTGTCACAGATGATGGGTTCTGAAATGTGGAGCATATATGCTGTTTAGGAGGAAAATTGGAAAGGCAGGCCAGATGATGTAAGGCAGCAGAATTTGGTGTTTTGGAGGACATCTGAGCATGTGTAGCTGGACTTCGATTATAACTGGTGGGGAGGAAGTTGGGGTGTGCGAGAACTCTGGACTTGGCATCATGAGATGTAGATTTGGGCTGCAGTTCCATTGCCGGCTGCAGACTAACAATAGAGCTACTCACGTAAAATGGCAACGGCCATAACACTAGCCCAACAGGGACAGTGTGAGACTTGCAGGAGGTAGTGCAGATGAAAACCTCTGAGAATGGTAGAGTAACTGGCAAATGTGAATAGTTATGGCGCTTTTGTGTTAAGAATAGTTTCAACTAAATTCATTTAGTTTCTAGGCTTCTCTGTTTTTCTCTCATTGCTGGCCCTTCTACATTTGAAGGACTTTAGCTTTAGGGTAGGTTAGTTGTCTGTTGAGTTATGGACTCTGAAAAGGACATGACCAGAGATCTCCTGTCTGCCCTTGGTTCTCATTAAGTACCTTCTTCAAAGATGCAGCAAAAGAGGCTCTTCAGGTCCTCATCCTGGAGGGGTTGTGAGCAGGGAACAGATATCTTCTTCAGTTTCTCCATAGCCACAATGACCGACACGGCATGCCTAAGACTCTTGTTGTCGGGCTGGTGGGAGATTTGCAACTGGATGCCCTCATCTCCCAGAAAACTGTGGCTCAGGTTTTGGAGGCAGCCCTGTGGAGAGACCCAGGAAGAGTATGTTAAGGTGGTTGGGCCAGAGAGCTCCCATTTTGACATCAGAGAAGTAGAAGGGGCCTTAGAGAGAACTGAGCTTCTAATGATAAACTCTCTTCTCAGGGGCGCCTGGGTGGCGCAGTCGGTTAAGCGTCCGACTTCAGCCAGGTCACGATCTCGCGGTCCCTGAGTTCGAGCCCCGCGTCAGGCTCTGGGCTGATGGCTCAGAGCCTGGAGCCTGTTTCCGATTCTGTGTCTCCCTCTCTCTCTGCCCCTCCCCCGTTCATGCTCTGCCTCTCTCCGTCCCAAAAATAAATAAATGTTGAAAAAAAAAATTAAAAAAAAAAAAAAAAAGATAAACTCTCTTCTCTCTGAAGCATATAGAGGTTAAGTGGTTTACCCATGGTGAGTTAGAGACAGAACCCAAACCAGTACTGTGGGCTTTCTGATGGCCTAGATGGTATTCTTTTAGAATAAAACCCATGTCTACCTCATTTATCTTCTTCACAAACTACTCCACCTGGCCGTAAATTTATACCTTCTTCAACTGTGTCCTCTTGGGTCCCTAATGCTCTAACACTGTATATTTAATTTTTCATGGCAATGATGATCATAACATTTTCTATTCATCTATGTTCATTCAACAGGTTTTTAATTATCCTATACAAGTTCTTTATTTTTTTCTAAACACTGTTTTATAAGCATTCTACAAATACTTTACAAGTGGTTACTATGTGTGAAATACGTTCCCACTTTCCCGTTATTCAGAGAAACCGCAAAACTGCATGAGGGCTTAAGTGAGGTTGCCCTGGTGGCTCGATAATGGTTTGAATGCTCAACAGTTAAAGAGGCCTCTAACAGCACAGAGGAAAGCTGAGTGAGAGAAGTTCCTGCTCAGAGCTGAGGCTCCAGATGAGGCAGAGGGAGAGACAGGCTGTGGAAGGAACAGCAGGGAAAAAGCCAGCCAGAGAAGCACCCCAACCCCCACCACCTCCCCTCAGGGCTGGAGTAAACCAGTTACTGGTTTTAAAGCATTTAGAGAAATAGGCTTTGAACAGCAATAGGGACTGACTTATTAGGCTAGAGGAAGCTGCCATGAACTGAAGAAGAAAAAAAAAAGTCAGAGAAAAGTGGCTGCTTGCTAATCTGTGCGATTGACCTGGCTGGGTTGATGGCACCTTGGAAAGTTATTAGGCCTTGTACAGAAAAGAAGGGACATCCTGAACGTCAAAATGGCTCTCAGTAAAGGTGAGAGTCAGAGAAACACCAATTTCCTGGGATAAACTTAGCGATCACTGACAGTATTTCAAGACTGAAGGTTACAGGAGGCCAAGAGCTAAGAGATCATGTAGTGCATGCCCCTTATATTTCAGAGGTCCAGTGGGTGAAATGGCTTGAGGTCAGATAGCAAGTGAATGATTTTCTTTCAACTCCCAATTCATCTTTTTGTTTACATCATCCACATCTTATTGTCACCAGCTCTATCCCAGGGAGCAAAAAGCTATTCTACCTTTAAAGGGGGCAGATGTACATGAACTCCCAAGGACTTCAGTGACTAATGTAGGCCGAACCCTCTCTTAAAAGGAGAATTAAATTTGCACTGGAGCCTGGGCCACCTTCCAAACAAGAGATAGCAAACTTTATCCCCACAGCCATTCCTCCTCGCCCTCCATGAACATGGCCACCATCGCCAAGCCTCAGTGAGTGACTGTGGGAGCGATATCGTGCCATCTGCATCTGCCTCACTGGAAGAGGTGAAAGTCCTTCCATCACAAAATGCCACAGGAACAAGGTGGCCCAGAACCCTTTTCCTGGAGCCTTTCTCATGTCTGAGTCCCTCCAGGAGTTGTGAGCTTGGCCCACGGTCTCACCTTCATCTTTTCGGGGCCATCAGCCTCAAAGAACAGGTCATTCTCATCACTGTAATAAAAACAGAGAGATTGCTCAGTTAGTCTCCCAGACACGTTTTGTTTTCCCTTCCCTGCAAACAGTCTCCACTGTTAATAGGAAACTGCAAATAGCATGTCTCTTAAAGCTACTGAAAGCTGTTGGCAAGTTTTATGCTAATATACACGGGCAGCATGGGAGGCGGGGCAGATATCCTTTGTACTCTCTGTTGGAGCCTGAGACCTAACTTCCAGCCCAGTTAACATCTGAACTTTTCCTCTCCATCAAGCCAAACTTTGCCAAGGAGTCCCCTGTACTGTACACTTGGAATCTTTTTTTCCTGTTTGTCATCTGCAGGAAGCCCCTGTAGCAACAGCATCTGGATGTCCTATGCAGTCCCAAGGCTGGACTTGTAGTGGGAAATATGTCTTTAAACCAGGTTCACTTGGAACCCCACTTGCCACTGGAAGAGGCAGTTTGGGGGACAAATCTGGTCTCCAAGCACAGATAACACTCCACTCTTGAAAGAGGAACCCTGCTCACATTGCTAGTCTCAGTCTCCCCACTGACCTGTAGTAAGCCATCATTTCACTGGTGAGTTCAGGTACTGCTGCCATGGCCATTTCAGAAACCTGGGTAAAGAGGAGAAAATGAGTAACTTCTTGCCAGGCCAGTCCCCACGAGGGCTGCCTTCTTATGTGAATTTCCCTTAGCGCCTGCAACATGGAAGGCATGCAGAGAAACAGCCTTTGAATGAATGAGTGAGTGTGTGAAAGAGCCTTCCTTTGGGTCCAGAGGAAACAGTTGCTAATCCAAACCCAAACCAGGAGCGTATTCGTTAGATCTGGAGCAGAGGCTTTGACACTGATCTCTCAGATGTCCGCTGCTACATAAGCAGTGCCCACTCTCAGAATATTTCACAAATCATAACCATAGTAGTATGTGTGGTATCTTTATAGAAAACCCAGCCCTTAGGCAGAGAGGAAGGGAGAGAGGGACAGAGAGACTTGATTAGGATCGAGTCATAAAGAAGAGTTAGTTCAAGTTGTACCTGAGTAATGAAGACTGACTGGAGAGAATAGAATCCCGGAGTGGGCTGCTGTGCCTCGAGAGATCTGCTCTCTGCCAATTTCAATCTCATTCTTTTATATTCTTTAAAAGCAGAAGTAGAGAGCTGAGAAATTTCCCCTTTGGTTAACTAATTTCACAATCAAGTTTTTTAAAAAAAGAATTGATGGGAACTTCTGGGAGAAGATAAAATGAAATAATTCTCTAGGCCATGGAAAGGCAAATGGTAGCAAATGATGACACATCTTTGTAAATGTGTCATTATGCAAATATGTATTGTTTTCCTGATAACAATTACATGAATGGTGTCAATATTAAAATACAGGATTTTCCTAGGTTAGAATAATGTTTTAATTTGGGATCTCTGGGGGCAAAGTGGAGGACATAGGGATACATACGCAAACATGCTTCCTCACTCATGCATTGTACTTAAATTTAGGAGGCTTCCCACTTGGAGATGGATTAAGGGGTAAAAAGAAATGACAGTAACCCTCCCAGTCTGTATTGAGGGTGCTGTTTTCTACTTTGGGAGCTCAGGGTCCATTATAGGAGCCTCTGGGGAGACAGTTGACCTCCTAGGATGGGGCCAAAAAAATATATTTATGCAGGGGTTAGGCTCCTGATGGGGCTGGGGGAACCTTGGAGACAAGCTCATGCAACCCTTTCAGAACAGGTGCTGGTACCCTAGCCAGTTACAAATGTAATCAGTATCAATGCTTGATGAACAGTGCATGAGCCTGGATTGAGAATGTATTTGAAAAGATTATGAATAAGTCAAGCTTTCAGGAGCACAATTCCTCCTTAAAATGCAGATAAGATGTTTTCTGCTTAAAATAATTTTTCTGTTAACTCTGAAATGTGGACTATTTTTTTAAAGTTTATTTATTTATTTATTTATTTATTTATTTATTTATTTATTTGGGGGGAGAGAGAGAATGAGAATGAGGAGGGGAGGGGCACAGAGAGAGACAGACAGAGGATCCAAAGTGGGCTCTGTGCTGACAGCAGACAGCCTGATGTGGGGCTCGAGCTCACAAACCCAAGATCATGACCTGAGTGGAAGTCAGACGCTTAACCGACTGAGCCACCCAGGTGCCCTTGGACTATTGTTTTTATAAGACTATCTAGCTGCAACTATATGTCTTGGTATCTCCAAGAGTTATTAGACTGTTTTTCCCCCCAGATCTATTGAGATATAATTCAAAAATAACACTGTGTAAGTTTAAGACGTACAACACAACAGTTTGCTATACATATATGTTGCAAAAAGATTACCACTAAGGTTAATCAACACATCCATCACCTCATATAATTATGTGTATGTATCCTTTTTGGTGAGAACATTTAAGATCTACCCTGAGAGCAATTTTCAAGTACAGGTATATGATATGGAATAGTTAACAAGAGTCACCTGTTGTATATTAGATTCCTAGAACTTATTCATCTTATAACTTGAAGTTTGTATCCTTTGACCAAACACACTCTCCCCATTCTTTTCTCTGTTTCTATGAGTTTGCCTTCTTCTCCTCCTCCTCTACTTCCTCCTCCTCTTCCCCCTCCTTATTCTTTTTCTCCTCTTCCTCCAAGATTCCACATATAGGGGGAATAATAAAGTATTTGTCTTTTTCTGTCTGACTTATTTAACTTAGTGTAATGCCCTCAAGGTCCATCCATATGGTCACAATTGGCAGGATTTCCTTATTTTTTATGGCTGAATAATATTCCTCTGTGTGTGTGTGTGTGTGTGTGTGTGTGTGTGTGTGTGTGTGTGTTATATAAAATATCTTTGACCCATTCATATGTTGGTTGACACATATGTTGTTTCCGTGTCTTGGCTGTTGTGAATAAAGCTGCAATGAATTTGTGAGCGCAGATGCGTGAGATAGTGATTTCATTTCATTTAGCTATATACCTAGAAGTGGAAATCCTGGATCATGTGGTAGTTCTATCTTTAACTTTTTGAGTAACCTCTATATTGTTTTCCATAGTGGCTGTACCAATTTACATTCCCACCAACAATGCTCTAGGGTTCCCTTTTCTCTACATCCTCAGTGGTATCTCTTCTGCTTTTGATTTGAATTTCCCTGATGATTAGTGGTGTTAGGCATCTTTTCATGTAGCTGTTGGCCATTTGAATTTCTTTGTTGGAAAAATGTCTATTGAGGTCCTCTGCCCATTTTTTAATTGGATTATTTATTTGTTTATTTTTGCTATTGAATTATAGGTGTTCCTTATAAATTTTGGATATGAATCCCTTACCTGTAATATGGCAGATACCTTCTCCTATTCTGGAGGTTGCCTTTTTGTTTTGATTGTTTATTTTGCTGTGCAAAAGCTTCTCAGCGTGACATAGTCCCCCTTGTTTGTTTTTGCTTTTGTTGCTTGTGTTCTTGGTGTCACATCCACAAAACCATTGTCAAGAATAGTGCCAAGGAGCTTTCCCCCTATGTTTTCTTGTAGGAGCTTTACAGTTTCAGGTCTTATTTTTAAGTTTTTAATCTATTTTGAGTTAATTTTTGTAAATGGTGCAAGTTAGGGGCCTCTAATTTTCATTCTTTTGCATGTGAATATCCAGTTTTCCCAACACCATGTATTAGAAAGACTATCTTTTTTACACTGAGTATTCTTAAATTTTTTTTTTTTTTCAACGTTTATTTATTTTTGGGACAGAGAGAGACAGAGCATGAACGGGGGAGGGGCAGAGAGAGAGGGAGACACAGAATAGGAAACAGGCTCCAGGCTCTGAGCCATCAGCCCAGAGCCCGACGCGGGGCTCGAACTCACGGACCGCGAGATCGTGACCTGGCTGAAGTCGGACGCTTAACCGACTGCGCCACCCAGGCGCCCCAACACTGAGTATTCTTGACTCCCTTGTTAAATATTAGCTGACCACGTATGCATGGGCTTATGTCTGGACTCTCAATTCTATTCCTTTGTTCTATGTATCTTTTTATGCCAGTACCATACTGTTTTGGTTACTATGGCTTTGTAGTTTAGTTTGAAATTGGGAAGTGTGATGCCTACAGCTTTGTTCTTTTTCAAGGTTGCTTTGGCTATTCAGGGTCTTTTGTGGTTCCCTACAGATTTTAGGATTTTTTTTTCCATTTCTGTAAAATATGCCACTAGATTTTTAATAGTTGTTGCATTGAATATATAGATAGCTTTAAGTAGTATGGACATTTAATGTATTAATTATTCCAATTCACAAACATGGGATATCTTTCCACTTATTTGGGTTTTCTTCAGTTTCTTTCATCAATGTTTCAAGTTTTCAGTGTACAGATCTTTCACCTTCTTGGTTAAATTATTCCTATTTATTTTATTGTTTTTGATACTATTGTAAATGGGATTCTTTTTTCTTTATCAAACTTTGTTTAACTCAGAGACCAGCAGAATGCCTGCCCAGGGTAGCCCTCACATTTGTAGAATGATTGAATGACAGGTCATAAACTATGCATGGAATCTAGGAATGGGGCCTTCCCCACTTATTATGGCACTGAATTGAAACCTTGCTGGCTTATGTGGTTCCCTTAGGAAACTGTGAACTCTTTTTTTTTAATTTTTTTAATCTTAATTTTTTTTAAGGTTTATTTACTTTTGGGAGAGCGACAGAGAGACAGAGTGTGAGCGGGGAGAGACAGAGAAAGAAGGAGACACAGAATTCAAAGCAGGCTCCAGGCTCTGAGCTGTCAGCACAGAGCCTGACGTGGGGCTCAAACTCGCAAACTATGAGATCCTGACCTGAGCCGAAGTCAGACACTCAACTGACTGAGCCAGCCAGGTGCCCCAGGAAGCTGTGAACTCTTAAAGCTGGGTCTAGCACAGTGCCTAGCATGCAAATTGAGACAGGAAAATTTGCTGCCTGCATGGGTGCGCAGGAATTTGACAGTTTTCCCTCAAATAAGTATGTGCCTGCTATGTGCCAGGTACTGTGCTTGCTCTATGTTGTCCGTAGGAGAGAGTTCCTGACTTTTCCAGGTAGGAGGGAAATAGACCTTACTGTGGGGCAAGGATCGCTCAGCAAACTGGCTCACCGAGCAGCCTTCTGAATCTTAATTAGGTTCCTAATACCTTGATATCAGGAATGTGGTCACAAGAATGCTGTCCTTGGTCAGTTGTATGTTCCACAGGGAATCTAAAAGCTGCCTCCTGTTCAGTGCATCAATTTCTTGTGAGTTTGGTAAGCAATAGTCAGTTCTCAACTCTGAACCCTCATAAAATTGAATGGCTGTTTTTGCAGACACGCTAGAGGTCCTGTCTAGGGAACCTGATGGACATTCCTGTTTTGCTTCTACAGTCTTCACTCTACAAATTAACACTGGTCCCCAAACTTCACTGAAGGAATTACTACCTTCCTCAGAGTCTTTATGCTGGGGTCAGCAGGACCTGGTGGTCTGATAGCTCTGTGGGCTCTCTTGACAGAGAACACAGAGATGCCTTCAGCCTGTTGATGTGATTAGAAGCTGAGTGAAGGAGGGTGAAAGCCAGTGACAGAAAGGGAGGTCTGCAAGAGACTCAAGCGTCATTTGTGAGTTAAACCATTCTATTTCTAAGGACTTGAGATTGAGGTCGGGAGTCTCAAATCTACTTCTCTATCTTCTAGCATCCAGGTTGCATGAGTTCCCATTCTTTTTTGCTCAAGGGAAATTTTTGGAGCCATGGGGCAATGCCCCTTGACGTAGTAGTTTCTACAGTTCTGCCATGTCTCATCCCAGCCCCATAGCCTGGACCCCAAACCTGGCAGCATCCTGACCATCTTAGGAAGTGAAACCTCTTATTGTGTCAGACAGGCATATTGCACAATACGTGTATCAAACCCTGTCTCTCCAAGAAGACTAGTCAGGCCACAGAACTTCCTTCAAGTCCCTAATAAACGGAAAACTTCTTACTACAGAAATAGTTGCACTGGGGGAGGACCTAGAAGAGTGACGGTGGTGTAGATGGCAATGCAGGCCCACGAAAATGGAACAAGCAGAAGTGGGGAGTTGGCAATGCCAGGATGTAGTGGGAAGATTCATCTCTTGAGTCATTCAAGCCCTTACCAACTGCACGTTGCCCTCTGTGCTGGTCATCTTTCCAAGACAGGAGACTGGCATTTAGTCAGAGTGGGTGCTTTGGTGCCACCTTATGTCTGATATTAAGCCTCTCGCCTCTCTTATCAAGCCTGGCCTCACCCAATGGTCTTTAATCATTTTGAACAGGAAGACAACCCAAATAATCATGGGTTAGTTCTTATATTATCATGTTTAATTGTAGTATCTACTCTCTGCTATGGGCCATTTCTTTCTTATTGACTCTCTTGTGCAGAACAGCATTAAGGCATGACTGTCCCCACCATTTTTGCCAAGTCCCATCTCATCCTTGGCATTGACTTCCAATATTCTTAAGAGTCTGTCATTTTGGGGGCACCTGAGTGGCTCAGTCAGTTGAGCGTCCAACTTCGGCTCAGGCCATGATCTCATGGTATGCCGTCAGCGCAGAGCCTGCTTTGGATCCTCTGTCTCCCTCTCTCTGTCCCTCCCCCCTCTCAAAAATAAATAAGCATTAAAAAAAAAAGAGTCTGTCATTTCTTTCCACCATTTCCATGGGTCTTTCTGGTGTCTGAAAGTATTTACAGTGTCCTGTGTAGCCATGCCAGTCTCCATGGATACTTCTCTCCTTTTCTTTCTGTTTCAGTGATTAATTCAGATTGGGAGAGTGTGATTTTAGTTTTGAGACCTCTGCTCTTCCTTGTATAGCATCATCTCCATTGGGCCTGCCCCACTCTTGGATCCAGGTACTCAGGGCAGACAGGCAGATTCCAGGGATGGGCCATTTCCCTGCTTGGTCTAGAACAAGGAGGACTCAAATATATAGGCAGGCCACTGGGTCTGGTGAATATATGGTCTGCAGAGGCTTCTCTCTGTTGACTGAGTCATTATTCCACCTCTGAGAGGCCAATGGAAACTTGTCTTTCCTTTGGATTCAGTAGCAAAAGCCCTTTTGGTAGGTAAGGTGGATGCCAGGCATTTTTCTACTCTGTATCTTTTATTGCACATAATGGGTGTAAGACAGTCAGCCCCAAACACCGGGCTCTAGTGCCGCTTATACTAGGAGTCTGGAAACATTGTCTATAAAGAGCCAGTTAGTAAATATTTTAGGTTTTGTGGGTCTTAGGGTCTCTGTTGCAACTACTTAAGTCTCCCATTATTGTGAGAAAGCAGCCATAGAAAACATGTAAATGAATGAGCTTAACTGGATTTATCTTTCAGGTCATAGGATGCAAGCCCCTGTCTTATACCATTGTATTAAATCATTTTTCTCAGATGTAAACTTAGAAATAATACTTTAAAAAAAAACCACCCGTCCTTTGTTGAGCAACTATTACGTACCAGGTGCTTCTTTTCATTGTCTTATTTAGTCTTTATAATAAACTTTAAGGCAGATAGTATGACCCATTTCACCTATGTGAAAACAGGCTGACAGAGATAACTTATCTAAGATCACACAACTAGTAAATGCTGGAACCATGACTCAAACATGGTTTAGTTGAACCTAAACCAGATTCTTTTTTTTTTTTTTTTAAATCACTGAGCCGAATCACTGTGTTAATTGTCACACATATTTTTTTTTTAATCCCATCTTGTGCTGTCCACAGTGCACAGACCTCTTTCTCAATGATCCAATTATCTTCTAAATGACATTGGCAGATTCATGAATCTTGGCAACTCTGCCCATAAATGTTTCCACACTGTCCTTTTAGGATTAGGGTAAGCTCTGTTCCCTTGTCCTCCCTCCTTATCCCACCTGGCTGTGACATGTTACGTGAATTATCTTCTTTCTCCTTCTCTCAGGGTCGCCCTGGGACCTTGCGAACTGGGTGTTTATTTCTCTCTCTTCCCTTTTCTGAGTTTCTTCCTTATTCCTTTTCACTTTCTCACCTGCTCCTGTCAGCTCTGTTGTTTGATTTCTTTTGTCCTTTCCTATCTCCTCAAGACTTTGTTATAGCACCTCAAAAAAAAAAAAAATCCCTTTAGGATTACTACCCTTGGAATCATCAGCTTAAAAAAAAATAATGCTTACAAATACTTTGCTCCTAAAATTATGACGAAATTCTTCTCTCCTAAACTGCCTGGGGTGTGTGTATTCTACTTGCTGGTTATTACATAATTGAAGGTGATTTGGCCATTTCCTTCCAGGATTCAGTTAATTTCGCTTCTCCAATCACTACCTTCTTGTTGGCTGTAACTGAGTTTTCTATCTTCTGGAAATAGGAAGTTCCTAGTCAAGCCACTCAGGATTTGTTGGGTTCAATGGTCCAGTCTGGGGCCCAGATTCTAGGTGGTTGATCTCTCCTAGTTAGTAAGCAATGTGGAATGAGGAAGTCTGATTGTATAAAGGTATTATAAACATTCTGCCCAAACTCCAATATAATGGATAGGTATTCCAGAATTCACCAACCTCTGACTTGGGTTTCCTTTTTCTCCGTGGCATTAGAGGGTTGGAAAATCTTCCAGCATGTAGTAATAAATCTATGAGGCTGCCTCACATGACCCATTTTTCAAAGTAGGTTTTCACAAGGGAGGATGTTTGATATGATAGTTCTAGAAATGATCTATCAAAGTTAACTGATGACGTGCAAGCAGAAAGTTGTATGTTAGAACTAGTAGTGATTTACAAAACATCCTTCTCAGGCTTTTTGTTAATATACATGCTCATTTTCAGAGTTTCAAATAATACAAACATTTAAAGTACAATGGAGAAGCCCTTCACTACCCCCCTGCCCCATTGCCTTTCTCACTGGATGAACCATTTCACCAGAAAGTATCCCAGTCACTGCAACCCAAGGACTCACCCATCCATTCATTCATCAACCACCATCAGCTGTTTGAATAGGTCTTTTTTTTGAGCACTTCCTGACTGCCTGGGATCTGTAGATTTCTCCCATCTTCATACTCCATTGTCAATTCAAACCCTTCTCCCTTCTTACCTAGGGCATTTAAATCATCTCCTAATTGGTTTGATTGCTGCCATGGAAGCTCCATCCATCCATTCATTCCTTGTACACCAGCCACAGGGATATATATCTCCACAAAGCAAATCTGGTGACATCAAGTCCTTGCTCACATTTCATCACTGGCTCCCTATCTCCTTTGTGAATGAGTCCAAGCACCGGAGCATGCCAAGCAAGGTCCACCATGAAATCCTCTGCTCTCCTCTCCTACCCCACACTTTAACCTTCCCAAACTATTTGTAGTCCCTTGAATGCAATATTCTTTCTAGCCTCTGTGCTTTCGCACAACCTGGAACCTCCGTCTCCTCTTTGTAGTTTGTCCATCGTCTAATCCTTCAAGACTCAGTTCATACTTTACCTCCTCCATAACATGCCCCTTCCCAAGCTAAATGGTGGGTGTCCTTCCTCTGTGCCGTGAGCCTCTAACACCCTCCGCAAACCTCCGTCATCATGCTTTATTTGCTCATCTCCCTTACTATTAACATACCTGTTGCAGGGCTTGGATTATAGCTCTCATTTCCATGCCTTGCACATGACAGTGCTTCCCGAATGTTGGCTGACCAAATGAATGAAAGCCAGGAGTGATCATGCTGCCACTCTCATGGCTTCCATCTTGAGCTAGCTTCCTCTGACAAGAAAGTACTTCCTTAGAAAAGAATATCCTGGATTAAAAACAGAGACTCACCAGAAGCACAATGTCCGTCTCAGAATGAACTCCTCAGTCAGCAGCCTTGTTGATAAGCAGAGACAGCAGGTCGGCCTGATCTGGGCCTGATCAGGGATGTTGTCCTCCTGGAAAAGTTTAGTTCCTTCTGCAAAGGCACAGTGAACACCTTGCTACCCTGGCTTGAGTCAGAACGGTGTCCATCTACTTTTCTGGGGAATCCTGAGCTCTTTATGAAGTCTTCTGGGACAGGGAGGTGACAGGAGCTGTCACTATTACCAGGAAGAGATGGTGTTCTGTTCCATGTTTCATCACAAATGCCTGGGAGGTACATTTCTGGAGAGACACTCCCATTTTACCCAAAAGGCAATTTTCAGGTGTTTCTTGAGGACTTTTCCCAATTACTCTGGGAATGTGGGAGATCCAGAAAGATGAAATCAGAGGTGATGACAAGTCAGGGTAAATAGCTTTTGGAATGACTTCCATCATTCATCCCACCAAGCACCATGTAAGTTGTGTTTGTGGTGCATGTGTGCCATGGGTGCACAGAGGAAGGAGAACAAAACTATACAAGCCATGGTACTTGTCCTCAAAGAATTTTTGCAAATGCCTACGATTTAAGGCAGAATATGGCAGGTGTTGTGAGGTGTATAAGCTGCCATGGAGGGGTCATCTGCCCTTTCCTCTACGTGCGCTTAGGGACATGGCCAGGTCAGAGGAGGGGGAGAAACATGGTTTGGCTCTCGGTGAACTGAGAGTGCTCTGGGCTACACACTGAGATGGTGTTTGGGAAATTGTGGGTTCATGTTGGAGGGATTGTTCACTGCAGAGCAAAGTAAGGACCTGAAAGCACCAGGAAAGGCATGAGGTGAGTGGTGAGTGTCTCCTCACTTTGGACCAGGGACTGTAAGAAAGAAGTGGGCTGACCTTGGCAAACTGGGCTGTGGACTGGGGTCTCCATGTGGTCATTGTTGCTCTCTGGCTTGGAGCCCTGAAAGGGATGGATACCTACTGTCAGACATCCTGGGGAGAAGGCAAGCTGGGGCAGGAGGAGGGCCCTGGTGCGTATGGGGTCAATCTTAGGCATCTGGCAGCTGGGGTGAGGACTCTGAGCCTTGGACCTGCCTGGAACCCATCGTGGGGGGTAGGGGCAGGGGAAGTGGGGGTGAGCTGGTTCCTACCACACTGAGAGACTCTACGAGTGAGGCAAGGAAGGAGGCCCTGGACTGTGGGCCTGGAGGTAGCCACACTGTGCGTGGCAATTTTACTCCCCTTCGTTCATCCTCAAGCCTTCAGAAAAGCCTCATTGAAGGCAGGAAGTTGGTCTCAGAGATTTAGGGGAGGGCAATATACCTTCTCCAGAGCTGATAGGACAGGAGCAGTTAGGAGGCATTGTGTGCCCAGCAGTGCAGCCACCTCATGAATGGTCCCCAAGGTCAGGGGCTGGGTGCCTTTGCTCACTGTAGTATCCCCAGACACTAGAGCAGCGCCTAGCAGGTAGCCGGTGCTCAGTACAATTTGATTGACTTGAATGAATGAATGAATGAGTGAATGTCACCAACAGCAGTGTGAGTGTGGCAAACTGAGGTGGAAGTCGGAGGGAGATTCTGAGACAGTGTCCTTGGGACTCTTAGAAGGTGATCGCTGGGGATGCATTTCTGTCCTCATAATTAGGCATAAGGCATATTTGACCCCTGTGAAACCTGGGCATGTTGTAAGTGGTTAATGAATTGAAATAGAATGTGTTATTCAAAATGTACTACTTTGGCATGTGGATTATCTTGAGCTGAAGGCAATCAGACTCAAAACCCAGCTTATTACCTCTCCCTAAAATACCTAAACTACCTAAAATAATTTAGATAAGGGGCCTGTACCAGAAAGAGGGCTATTACCAGAGATAAGTTTTATCTGTAAGACTTTTCTGCTTCAGAGGACAAACATCTGATTACCACACATCTTATCTGCCTGCAAATTGTCCTCCTTCCCTCTGAAGCCCCAGGCCCCTAGCCTTTTCCCTAGCTCAGAATGGCTCCATTGCTTGACTGCTTTGGGTCTCATATTTTTATGGGGCCTCTATGGAAATGAAATTAAATTTGCTTTTCTCCTGTTAATCTGTCTTACAGCAATTTAATTATTAGACCAGCTAACAAACCTAGAAGAGAAGAAGGGAAATTTTGTCTGCCCGTGCAGAATCCTCACCACTGGCCTTCCCCCATCCAGGAGCCCACCTTCACCTTCCCTCTCCCTGGATGTCTGCTTCAGCAGGGCATCTGGCAGGTTTGTACTGTGCAAAGGGAGGCCTAAGGAAATGGTTACTGGGGTCTCTACATCCAGACATGATCTGAAGAGGAGTGGTTCTGTGAGTGCATTGGGGAATAATGGGAGGGCTTTGAGTGCCTGGATGGTTCACTCTTGGCTAGTCCAGGTGGCTGGTATTGTTTGCCTCCTGCTGGGGCCTGTCCACGTCTCTGGTTGCAGGATGCTTGTGGACTAGGGAGCATGGGGTTCATAGCTATGTTTGTGATGGACCCTAGGTGCCCCTCTTTAGGGGATAGGCTACCCCCATGTCTCCGAGTTTGGGGCAGAAGTCCATGACCTCAGCATGCCCCATTGCGACGTCATTAGTTAGTTTAGGTGGGGTCTCCTTCTCTGAGGCCCTTCCGAGGCTCACACAGCCAGCCCTGATAGCACTTTCTTTAATCTCTCAGCCCTCTTCCTCTTGCTTACCACACCTGGCACACAGGCTTTCTGTCTGTTTCTTGACTTGTCAGTCTTGCCCCTAACTGAGGGCAAGTTGGTTTATGTTTTTCTCATCAAGATCTCCTTTGACCCCCAAGTCTCATCCTCTGTCTCCAGTTCCAGCCATCTTTTTTTTTTTTTTTTTTTTAATTACGATGGTATGTATAGGCAGCATACAGTGTTATTAGTTTCAGGGGTACGACACAGTGATCTGACAATTCTATACATTATGTAATGCTCACTGTGGTAAGTGTAGTTACCACCTATCACCATACAATGTTTTTTAATATTACCATGAACCCTATGCTGTACTTTCCATCCTTGTGACTTTATCTATCTATCTATCTATCTATCTATCTATCTATCTATCTATCTATCTATCTACCTATCTATCTATTTAATATTTTTAGAATATAATTTATTGTCAAATTGGCTAACGTACAGTGTATAGAGTGTGCTCTTGGTTTTGGGAGTAGATTCCCGTGATTAATCGCTCACGTATAACACCCAGTGCTCATTCCAACAAGTGCCCTCCTCAATGCCCATCACCCATTTTCCCCTCTCCCCGGCTCCCCCACATCAACCCTCAGTTTGTTTTCTGTATTTAAGAGTCTCTTATGGTTTGCCTCTCTCCCTCTCTGTTTGTAACTATTTTTTTCCCCTTCCCTTCCCCCATGGGTGACTTAACTTATTTTATACCTGGAAGTTTGTACCTCTTAATCCCCTTCATCTATTTCACCCAGCCCCACAACCCCTTTCCTTCTGGCAGCCAGTTAGTTCTCTGTATTTACAAGTCTGTTTCCATTTTTTGTTTGTTTTATTTTTTAGATTCCACATATGAACATAAATGACATCATATAGAATTCGTCTTTCTCTTTCTGACTTATTTCACTTAGCATAGTATCCTCTGTGTCAATCCTTGTTGTTGCAAATGGCAAGATCTCATTCTTTTTTATGGCTGAGTAATATTTCATCATGTATATTATATATAATAAACATATACATTTATGATATTTTAAATATATATAATAGATACCACATTTTTTATAAAACTGGGCGGCTACATGCAAAAGAATGAAGCTGGACCATTTTATTACACCATACACAAAAATGAACTCAACATGGATTAAAGACCTAAATGTGGGACCCAAAGCCATAAAGCTCCTCAAAGGAAACAGGTAGTGGTCTCTTAGCTATGGGCTTCGGCAGTATATTTATGGATATGTCTCCTCAGTTAAGGGAAACAAAACCAAAAATAAACGAATGGGACTCTACACCAAAATAAAAAGTTCTAGCTACTCATTAGCACATTACTCCTGTGTATTTGCTTCTTGCTGTCTGAAATGATCTCTCATCTGTTGTTTGCTGGCAGACTGCTCCACTAGCCTGTGGCCACAATTGGAGCATACCCCTGCTGCCTTGTTCCTCTTGTGTCCCAGGCCAGGGTGGAGGATTAAGAACTTTTGAGTGGAGATTGGTCAAATGAGCCAGCTGGCTCCTGTCTTAGGTTTCACCCCAGATTTTCCAAAGGATGCAGGCCCTGAAATATTAGAGTCATTCAGTTCAGTGCCTTTGGGTGGGCGGTTTGTGTCCCTGGCTCCTGCCTGGTGGATTTGCCTGCTCTGGCTGAGTGGGTAGGTTCCCTGCCCTTTCTCACTTCTTACTTCCTCTTGGGAGTTCCATCTGAAATTGCTTGTTCAGTTCAGAGAATGACCTTGCCCAACAGGGTTCTACTCCACGTGGTCTTGAGGCACCCAAGAACTCTTGCTCGGATCTCTCCTATTGAGCTACCGAAGTCAGTTTGCAGATGAGGAATGAGTCTAGCCGAGGGTCAAGCCACAGATTGGGGAAGTTGCAGACTCCCATGTAGGTGCCCAATTTCCGCCTGGAGTTTTCCCCACAGGGGTGTTCAGTAAAAGAGAGGGCAGGATGTTACACTGTGCTCCTGGGGAAGCCCAGGACTGAAATCTCAGCCAAGGGCCACATTCTTCAGGAACTTGCTCAACTAGTCCTGGCCCCTGCCTGATTATCTTACTACAAATGGCTCCGTGGACAAGGGGACTAGGTCGGTATGAGTGGAGATGAAGGGAAAGGGGAATAAGACCACAATGTTTTCTCTGAACCCACAGCAGTCTTGCTGGCTTTAACGCAGATTGTTCGACTGTCAGATCACTTAGCTCTTACATTATCTTGTGGACAACCAGATCTCAGGAATCAGCCAGATTTTGTGAACTTTGGTAAGTTCCTGGACTCCCTCTTTCCTGAGATTGATTTCTTAGGTGACACTATTTTATTTATTTATTTAAATTAAAAAAATTTTTTTTATTTATTTTTGAGATAGAGAAAGAGCATGAACGGGAGAGGGTTAGAGAGAAGGAGACACAGAATCCGAAGCAGGCTCCAGGCTCTGAGCTGTCAGCACAGAACCCGACACGGGGCTCGAACTCACGGACTGTGAGATCATGACCTGAGCCGAAATCGGATCCTTAACCGACTGAGCCACCCAGGCTCCCCAGGAGACACTATTTTCTCCTACTGTAGGATTCACCTCAGTCTCTCTTTGTTTGCTGGACAGGGAAATTTGCCCTTCTTCTTCTTCTTCTTCTTTTTTTAATGTGTACTTATTTTAGAGAGAGAGAACATGTAGGGGAGAGTCAGAGAGAGGGAGACAGAGGATCCAAAGTGGGCTCTGCACTGACAGCAGGGAGCCCAATGTGGGGCTTGAACCCACGAACCATGAGGTCATGACCTGAGCCAAAGTCGGGCTCTTAGTCAATTGAGCCACCCAGGCTCCCCTGCTCTTACTTCTTCTAAGTGCTAGTCAAAAGAAAGCAATCCTGAAAATAAGCAAACAACACATGTGACCTTCCCCTCTGGTCTTTAAGCTCCTAGAGAGCCATGACAAAATCAACTCCCTCCCCTCCTATGACACCTTGCTTGTGATGAGCACTCAACTAATGGGTGGAATTATCACTGAATGTTGGGTTCTAGGAGATAGTCAGTGGGTGAGTCAAAAAGACCAAAGAGAATTAGCCTCTGCCCTCATAGCCTTATCACTGAAAGTCATTCATCTTCCTGGCCTGATGTCCTTATGTTTAAAATGAAGACCTATCTCTCAGGGTTGTTATAAAGATAAACACGGTCCCGTATGTGAAAGCATCTAACAGAGAGGGACCATGGTCAACACACAGGAAATACTAGTTTGCCTCCTTTCCTCCTTCTTTCTTCTCTTCCTAATGAGAGTGGCCTCCTTTTCACTGTTGACAATCAAATCTCTGATAGTAGTGATAATCCAACAGGGATCACTGGTTATGTGTGTGTACGTGTGCATTAAGACTGGAAAGTGTTAACTGGCAACATTCATTCATAAAGAGCTCACTTGGTCTGGGGTTGTAGTAGGGAGGGGGAATCTTGTTCCCCAGTCAGCGTCACTGTCTCTTTGTTTCATTAGTTCCTTGAGGCTGCTGTCCAAATGGAGCCCCCTGCAGTGAGCTCACCATGAATTTTCCAGCATCCTCTGTTCCCAAAAAGTATAATTGCCTTCCATATAGTATTTTTAGTATTACTAGGAATACAAAGATGAATTAAATATAGGTACCTCTCTTCAGGGAACTTATCTTGAGTACAAGAAATTAATAGGAGGTGCTGAGAAGAGGCACCCCTTTTTGCCACCCCCAAGGGTGTGCACCTCTTGGAAAGACTCCATGTAGGCAATCATACACACAGACATCCTTCTTTCTGACCACAGCCTTCCTGTTTCTCACTCCCATACTCTCAAAGTGCCAATTATTCACCCTTATCAGGACCACTAGACCACAGATATCCTCCCTCTCTATCTCTCTTTTTGCTTTTGCTTCCTTATTCAGCCAGTTTAGTTTCTGTGCTCCAGCTGTTCAACCATTTTCTTGCTGGTCTTCTCAGCAGCCGTTACCTTTTTCTTCCCTAATACTTCCTAGGCAAAACCCCAGGCCTAGTTGTATTGATGGTCTGTTTCTTCTGCATCTCTATTGGGGCTGCTGGAGGCTGTTGAAGACAACCACCTAGCCTCACGGATGAGTGCCACCTGGATGCATGGGCTCTCACATTGTCTGTCAGTCCTACAAAGCTCTCACAGCAATGATTTCAAATTCTCACCATTGACCTCAAATCCTGATCCCACCTCTCCCCCTCATACTTAGTCCTTGAAAATAGACACCCCCAGGAGAGCTCCTCCAGCATTTCCTATCATGCTTCCAGCCTGCATCCCACCCAACCCAGCAATCTGTTCTCTTATTACTGGAGTGGGAGAGGTTTTTTATCCTTCCACCCAGGCCTGGAACCTCCTGACCCACTGCTGTATGATAAAGAGTTTATCTTGTTTTTTCCCTAGATACCTGTTAAGGAATTTTTGAAACCCTTGAAGTTTCTGACTCTTGGCAGAGCCCCTAGATAACGTCAGGATGGAAGCTAGTGTCCAGAAATATCAATCACGTGATTAGAAGATTGGGGCTTTGAGCCACACGATGATACCAGTCAACTCTTCCTCCCAGCCTCCTGGGAGGCCAGGAGAGGGGGACTGAAGATTGACTTCAGTCACGTGGCCAATGATTTAATCAAACATGCTTCCATAATGAAATCCCAGAAAAACTCTAGATGCTGAGCTTGGAGAAGCCTCCTTGTTGTTGAACACAACCATGTGCTGGGAGTCTGATGCATCCTGACTCCACATGGAGAGAGCAGGGAAGCTCTCTGTTCCCTCCCAGACCTTTCCCTCTGTGTCTTGGCATTTGGCTGGTCCCCCTGATTTGTATCCTATGTAATAAAATAGTAATGATAACAGCACTTTCCTGAATTTTGTAACTCTTTCTAACGAATTATAAAACCCAAGGGAGTCTTGGGATCTTCTGAATTTATAGCCAGTCAGTCGGAAGTATGTGTGCCCTGGGGGCCCTTGAAGTGCCACTGGCACCTAAGGTCAGGACAGTCTTACTGGGGACCATGTCCTTTAACTTGTGGAGTCTGCACTAACTCTGGGTGGTTACTGCTAGAATTGAATTGAAGTACACCCAATTAGGGTTGAAATGGAACACCCGTCTTCTCAAGGATCTTGCTGTTTTGGGATCTCCCTCTCCCTCATGTTCAACCTTTTACTCTCTACTGGCTCCTTCTCACTAGAGCCTCTCATGCCTTGCTTATTTAAATCAAAACAAAACAAAACAAAACAAAACAAAACTGCTTTGTTTCTCTTCAAAAAGTGCCTTCACTTGTTTTTCCTCCTACTCCTCAGCCCTCAACACATTTGCTTCCTCCCTCCACTGGATCAAAACTTCTCTGATGAAGGCCATCCTTGTCCCCACAGTCATTGATCACTTTGAGCCTTTTTTCCCCTAAAAAACAAACAAACAAACAAACAAAAAACAAAAAACAACAACAACAAAAAAAACAACACCTTGACTGGCAGCATCATTTCACACTACTGATCATTTTCTTCTTAAGCCACAATCCCCTCCTGCCCCAGTTTCTGCAATACCACTATGGTTTCCTTTGGCCACTCCTTTCCCGGTCTCCTATCTAGTCTTCTTCTGTTAACCCCTTAACTATGCCAAACTGCAACTATTGTCCACTTCCTACCCTCCTGTTTGGTTCCTAGCCTGTGAAAGTCTCACCATCCCCCCAGATACCTAGAGCATCACCTTGAGCCCTTTATTTTCTTCACCACTCCAACCTCATATCTAATAACCACCATGCTTGGTTCCTTTTACTTCCCAAGTACTCATATCTCCATGCATTTACATCCTCTGCTTCTGTTGCTCCCCAGTCCAGATGACAACCTCCAGCTCACTTCCTCAGTAGTCTCCCTGCTTCTAGTTTTGTGACCCTCCAACCTGTTCTCCTACAGCCAGAGTGATATTTCTAGAACAGATGCAGTCATGTGGAGCCAGAGCCTATGTGGGACCTGCCCTTTGGCAAGTACCAGTGACTTTTGTTGAATGAAGGAATGAATGTTATTCCCTTTTTTAAGACCCTTCACGAATTTCCCATGGCTCTTAGAGTCCAAGCTCCTGGACACAGTTTCTAGCCCTCTTGACTTGGCTCTTGCCCATCCCTCTTTTTGGCCGTGAATGTATTATGCTCACCCTTCTTCTATTTGGAACACCCTTCCCTTCCTTTGGCTGGGTAACTGTTATTCATCCCTTACATCCCAGCCTTCACAGGCTTTTTCCTGCCCCACCTGCCATATGTCCTAGTCACTTCCTGCTCCACCTAATATATACTTATTACATTGCATTGCAGTTGTTTGCATTATGATTTACATACCCACTAGCAGTATCTCAACATCCCCATCACTCCACATTTTTGGCAACACTTGGTATAGCCAAACTTTAAGAATTTTGACAGTCTATTTGGTGTAAAATGGTATCTTACTATGCTTTAATTTCCATTTCTCTATTAAAAATTTTTTGTTTGTTTTAGAGAGAGGGAGAGAGAGAGAGAGAGAGAGAGAGAGAGAATGTGAGCCTGAGCGGGGGAGTGTCAGAGGGGGAGAGAGAGAGAATCTTAAGCAGGCTCCCCACAGAGCTTGATACCATGACCCTGGGATCATGACTTGAGCTGAAATCAAGAGTCGGACACTCAACCGACTGACCCACCGAGGCGCACCCCCCCCATTTCTCTAATTTTTAATGAGATGGATCATCTTTTCAAATGTTTCTAGTCATTTATATTTACTTTTCTATGAAATGCATCTGCTTTTTCTTGCTGGATTAAAAAAAAAAGTATTTGTAGGAGTTCTTTATATTCTGAATACTAATCTTTGGTGAAATGTATATGTTGCAAATTTTATACCCCGGTTTGTGGGTTGCCTTTCCACTTTTTATTTTTATTTATTTATTTTTTTTTTTAATTTATATATGAAATTTATTGTCAAATTGGTTTCCATACAACACCCAGTGCTCATCCCAAAAGGTGCCCTCCTCAATACCCATCACCCACCCTCTCCTCCCTCCCACCCCCCATCAACACTCAGTTTGCTCTCAGTTCTCAACAGTCTCTTATGCTTTGGCTCTCTCCCACTCTAACCTCTTTTTTTTTTTTTTTTTTCCCCTCCCCTCCCCCATGGGTTCCTGTTAAGTTTCTCAGGATCCACATAAGAGTGAAACCCTATGGTATCTGTCTTTCTCTGTATGGCTTATTTCACTTAGCATCACACTCTCCAGTTCCATCCACGTTGCTACAAAAGGCCATATTTCATTTTTTCTCATTGCCACGTAGTATTCCATAGTGTATATAAACCACAATTTCTTTATCCATTCATCAGTTGATGGACATTTAGGCTCTTTCCATAATTTGGCTATTGTTGAGAGTGCTGCTATGAACATTGGGGTACAAGTGCCCCTATGCATCAGTACTCCTGTGTCCCTTGGGTAAATTCCTAGCAGTGCTATTGCTGGGTCATAGGGTAGGTCTATTTTTAATTTTCTGAGGAACCTCCACACTGCTTTCCAGAGTGGCTGCACCAATTTGCATTCCCACCAACAGTGCAAGAGGGTTCCCGTTTCTCCACATCCTCTCCAGCATCTATAGTCTCCTGATTTGTTCATTTTGGCCACTCTGACTGGCGTGAGGTGATACCTGAGTGTGGTTTTGATTTGTATTTCCCTGATAAGGAGCGACACTGAACATCTTTTCATGTGCCTGTTGGCCATCCGGATGTCTTCTTTAGAGAAGTGTCTATTCATGTTTTCTGCCCATTTCTTCACTGGGTTATTTGTTTTTCGGGTGTGGAGTTTGGTGAGCTCTTTATAGATTTTGGATACTAGCCCTTTGTCCGATATGTCATTTGCAAATATCTTTTCCCATTCCGTTGGTTGCCTTTTAGTTTTGTTGGTTGTTTCCTTTGCTGTGCAGAAGCTTTTTATCTTCATAAGGTCCCAGTAATTCACTTTTGCTTTTAATTCCCTTGCCTTTGGGGATGTGTCGAGGAAGAGATTGCTACGGCTGAGGTCAGAGAGGTCTTTTCCTGCTTTCTCCTCTAAGGTTTTGATGGTTTCCTGTCTCACATTCAGGTCCTTTATCCATTTTGAGTTTATTTTTGTGAATGGTGTGAGAAAGTGGTCTAGTTTCAACCTTCTGCATGTTGCTGTCCAGTTCTCCCAGCACCGTTTGTGAAAGAGACTTTTTTCCATTGGATGTTCTTTCCTGCTTTGTCAAAGATGAGTTGGCCATATGTTTGTGGGTCTAGTTCTGGGGTTTCTATTCTATTCCATTGGTCTATGTGTCTGTTTTTATGCCAGCCTTTCCACTTTTTAATGGTATCTCTTAATGAAAAAAGTTTAACATTCAAAATGAGGTCGAAGTGTTCAGTTTCCCATTTATGGTTTATGCCTTTAGTGTCTGGTTTAAGAAATCACTCCCTGACCCCAAATCACAAAGGTTTTAAAGTTTTGGTTTATAAGAGACTCTTGAAAACTGAGAACAAACTGAGGGTTGATGGGGGGTGGGAGGGAGAGGAGGGTGGGTGATGGGTATTGAGGAGGGCATCTTTTGGGATGAGCACTGGTCTTACATTTAATGGAGTGCTTCCTCTGCTGGAGAGCAGCTGCACAAGGACAGGAAGTATGGTCTTGTTTCATGCTGATCCCCAGAGCTCTGTGTAGTGACTGGTACCCAGTAAGGGATCAGTGATTGAATGAATGATTGAATAATTGAAGGTAGAAACAGAGTGGTGTGGGAATTCAGAGGGGGCAAGAGGTACCTTTGAGAAGGTGAAGGAGATAAAGTAAGATGGTGGTTCTCAATCCTGGGTTTACACTAGAGTTTCCTGGGGGAGCATTAAAATGTAGACAGTTTTACCCCAGAGATTCTTTGTGATGGGTCTGAGGCATGATCTGGGCATCAAGTGATCCTAATATGGGATCAGGGCTGAAAGCACTGGATTTTGAGGTAAAATAGTGCCGTGGTCAAGGGAACAGAAGCTGGGCTTAGTAGACTTGGGCTTGAATTTCAGCCTTGTCACTGACTAGCTGTGTGCTCTTACACTTTTGAACCTGCTTTCTTTGCCTACAAAATGGGTGTAATAACACCTGCCTGCCATGGTGGTTATGAGAGTTAGAGGAGATAAATGTGTTCCCAGAATGAAGGGTGTTCTTAATAATTTGTAGTATGTATGTATGTATAAGTTATATTTTTCACAGAGGAGATGACATTTGAGCCAGACCTTGATGCCTGCATGAAACGTAAGCATATGGTGATTGAGAGAGAAGGGCCATTCAGGTGGAAGGAATGTAATGATTCAAGGGCGTGAGGAGAAGACATGCTGTGGGAGAGTGAGCGGGCCAGTTAGCACTGGCAGACAGTGCAAGAAAGAGAGAAGTGGGGAATCTGCCAGAGGAGATGGGTGATGACCAGGTGCCAAGGGTATGGCTCCTCAGAGATTCCTATGGGCGCTATTGTCTTCAACAAATCTCCAGCCTAGCCCTAAGTGAGCAAGAATTCTGGATTCTCTCTCTGTCTCTCCCTTCATTCCCAGACCAGAACAGTGACTGATTTTTCGGAGGAGAGTCAAAGCAGGGTGGCTGTGGGGATCCAGGGGGCAGAATACAAGAATGTTCCACATATTCTCTTACTGAATTCCTACCTTAGTACCCCATCTACTCCAAGGCAATGCCCAGTGGGGGTTCTTCTTTCTCCCTCTCCCATATGCCTAGATTATCTTTTTTTTCCATCTCTATCATATTATTTATCACATCTGTTCTGTGCCACAGTTTTTCCACTTTGCATCTGCCTTTCCTCTTTTCTAGATCCTGAGTGTTCCTAGAGGTTTAGATCATTTCCTTCTTATTTACTTGTTCCCCAGAGTACAGAGAGTGCTTAATACATAAATTGTATTTAAATGGTTAATGATTTAAGTAAAATTCTATTTAAATGGTTAATGATTTAAATAAAATTTTATTTAAATGGGTATGTTGCACATCTAATTGGCTCCTGGATCAGTGCATTCTTTTCTAGCGTAACCAGGGATGGGGAACCATATCGAAGGCAGGGCTACGCCAGGTAGAAGTGCATAGAACCTTCTCCCTCACTGCTAAAAAACAGGATGGGAAGGTGCCAAAAAACAAAACCTTCCACTTTTAGAAATGTAAAACATGTGACACTTGTCACACTTAGGTGTTATCTTGCTGAGAAGTTGCTGCTGATGTTTTATGACCGCATTGTTTACCCAGATGTGGATTTGTGCCATGTGAGGAACTGAGGACAGGAATATTGTTGATGCACACTCCTGATAGGGAAGCCAATACTCAGAGAATTGTCATGAAGTTTTTGAAGAATTGTTTTGCATTTTTTTAAACATTTACTTGAATGGGTGGCTTAACTTAGTTGTGAAACCTGACAAAATGTTTGAGGTATTCTCGTAATGATGGCTTTGATTTTTAGAAAAGTTATTATTTCTGGCAATACTTAAACAGCATGGTCATGTGTTTCTTAAGGCCTATCTTCTATTGTGATAGTAAAACTATATCATCGCTATGCCGAAAAATGCTTATCCTTTTGTCCTCTGTAGGCATGTATAAACTTAGCTTGTCCCCAAAACTAAATCAGGTGAGTAAACTGCAGTGTACTAAAAAAATGGGAGGGACCAAACAATCTCTGTTTTATTTACTCTGTTGGAAATCACATATCCATCAGGAGGCTCTTTGACTGACCACAAACAACTCTCATGAATGGATAAAAATAAGAGTTAACAGCATCAATTTGCGTTAAAAAAAAAACAAACTTCAGCATGTTTTAGATGGATTATTGGTTGGGTAAGCTGATAGATATATAATTTTGGGGGGAATTGGTTGTTGCCCTTAGTGGTTTGACTTATTTCAAAGTTATACCTACTTTTGTTGTGAAATAGTCTGGATTCTCTTAAAAAAAAAAAGTTGGCTTGGGGCGCCTCAGTGAGTCAGTCAGTTGAGTGGCTGACTTTGGCTCAGGCCATGATCTCACAGCTCATGAGTTCCAGCCCTGCGATGGGCTCTGTGCTGACAGCTCAGAGCCTGGAGCCTGCTTTGGATTCTGTCTCTCTGGCTTTCTCTGCCCCTCTCCCGCTCGTGCTCTGTCTCAGTCTCTCTCTCTCAAAAGTAAATAAACATAAAAAAATTAAAAACAGCAACAACAACAACAACAACAAAAAGTTGGCTTGTATAATGCTGAGAAGTACTGAACTACTCATCTGAAAGAGTAGGCCTGAGAAATAATTTGAACATGTTTAGAGATGGACACCACTGACATCTACCTCTGTCCTAACTGGCTGCTCAGATATAGACAGGAAGGATAAGAGGAGTAACAATTAAAAGTAGGTGCTGAGCTATGTGTGATCTAGTTGATCTACAACACTGGAAAGACTGGGCCAACGGACCTCCAGGAAGAAGGGTGTGCATTTATTGATCACACTACATGAAAGTCACTATGATAAGCCCTGGAAAAATGAAGTGGAGTAAGAATTGGTCTCTGATCTTAAGAGGCTGACAGATTTGGGGGGAGACAGATAAAAATATTTAATAAAAATATTTAATGTTATAAATGCTCTGATGGAGTTGTGTGCAAGAGATCAAGAGAAGGGCTGGTTGATTGAGTCCCAAGCACAATGGGAGAGCACATTCCTGAGCAGCTACTGGTACTGAGTCTCAAAAGAGGAATAGTACACGAGAGGGGTGGGGAATGTCAGGCAAAGAGATTTCAGGTAGGGTCTCTGCAGGAAGTGATGAAAAATGAGACTAGAAAGTAGGCAGGGACCAGGTTAAGAAGAGTCTCATTGTAGGGAGGCAAAGGTGATCTGAGTGACACAGTCAGTTTTGCATTTCAGCAAGTTCATTTTCACACTATAACATAGAAAAAGCTGGAGCTGGGCCAGACTTGAAGCAGGGAGACAGAAAGTCTGGGGGAAGTGATGAGGCCCTGAAACAAGGCAGCAGTGGTAAGGAGAGAGTGGAAGAGATAGAATTGAGGTTTTTTTCCAAAGTAAAATCAGAATGGACTTAGTGACCAATTGGATATGCGTGCGGTTCAGGAAGCAAAATCAGAGGATAACTCTGAGACTTCTAGGTTGACCTAGTAAAGTGGCATTATCTAACACCACCTGGAAGCCAGAGGGATGATCAACTTTGTTTGTTTGCTTTGGGGGGAGTGATATATAAGGAGTTACTATTTTAAAGTTGGGATACGTGAATTTGGTATGTCTTTGGGATTTATGGGTAAATCTCCCCAAATGGCAGTTGAATATGTCTGTCTGGGATGAGGAAATAAGAACAGTTTGGCCGGTGACACACAGTTGGAAGTGGTCATTGTATTTCTCAGAACTTAGAGACGGTAGCTGAATGGAGAGGGCAACCCTGAAGGAGCTGGGTGTGGAGCTAGGGGAGTAAATGCTCTCATCTCTCACACCTCTGCCTTCTTCTTCTTCTTTTTCTTTCTTTTTTTTTTTTTTTGTGATTTTTGTTTCTATGTTATTTCAGATTCCCAGTGGAACCTCCATAAATTCTCCTTTTTTCTTTATTTTAATTTGTTTTTTAAATTTACATTCAAGTTAGCGTATAATGCAACAGTGATTTCAGGAGTAGATTCTTTAGTGCCCCTTCCCCATTTAGCCCATCCCCCCCTCCCATAACCCCTCCAGTAAACCTCTGTTTGTTCTCCATATTTAAGAATCTCTTATGTTTTGTCCCCCTCTCTGTTTTTATATTATTTTTGCTTCCCTTCCTTTATGGTCATGTGTTTTATATCTTAAAGTCCTCATATGAATGAAGTCATGATATTTGTCTTTGTCTGACTAATTTTGCTTAGCATAATACCCTCTAGTTCCATCCACGTAGTTGCAAATGGCAAGATTTCATTCTTTTTGATTGCTGAGTAATACTCCATTGTGTGTGTGTGTGTGTGTGTGTGTGTGTGTGTGTGTGTGTGTGTGTGTTTATTCTTTATCCATTCATTCGTCGATGGACATTTGGGCTCTTTCCATACTTTGGCTATTGTTGATAGTACCACTATAAACAGTGGGGTTCATGTGCCCCTTCAAAACAGCATACCTATATCCCTTGGATAAATACCTAGTAGTGCAATTGCTGGGTCGTAGGGTAGTTCTATTTTTAATTTTTTGAGGAACATTCCATACTGTTTTCCAGAGTGGCTACACCAGTTTGCATTGCTACCAGCAGTGCAAAAGAGATCCTCTTTTTCTGCATCCTCGCCAACATCTGTTGTTACCTGAGTTGTTAATGTTAGCGATTCTGACATCGCACCTCTGCCTTCTGACTTCCTCTCAGTTCCTCCTGCTGGCTAAACCCAACTGAAAGGGAGACAGCAGGGGAGCCCAGTGGATATAGTCCCATAAGGGTCAGCGTCCTAGGGAGCAGAGCAGGATGGAGAAGGGTGATACAGGATTTGGGGGTTCAAAAGGAATATATCCTGGACAACCACCATCTGTGGGCAGGTAGTGCAAGAATTGTCAGTAAAGGAGACTGAGGAGCCAGAGGCCAGAAGAAAAACCAGGTGACTCAGAAGCCAAAGGGAAAAGGAAGTAGAAATGGCCCATGGTGCCCAATGCTGCAGAAGTCAGGCAAAACAAGGATTGAATCCATTAGGTTTGGCAATTAGGAGACCTTCACAAAAGTAGTTTTAATGGAGTGGTAGAGCCAGAACTGGTAGAGCCAGTTAAAGTGGATTAAACAATAAAAAAGGATTTTCATTTCTAGCAATATGGATGACTAGTTATACAGAGCAGTTTCTCCTAGTAAAAGACATCTGAAAAAGCTGGATAAACTAGTTGTAACTTAAATAGTTTTAAAAGCATGACTGAGCTGATGAGAGAAACGACTTGATATGAGTTGCAATGGGAAGATTATTCTACAGCCGAGGGTAAACACTAGAGTTGGCAAAGGGGAATTGGTTTATTACAGAGGAACAATACTCAGAATGATGGCAGACTCTTCAACAATGATAGTAAAGCCAGAAAACAGTGCGATATTTTCATAGTATTGTGAGTAGGCCCTATCAACTCATGGTTGGGTACCCAGTGAACCTGTCTTTCAGGAACAAGAACCTCTGCAAAGATAATGGTGATGAGAGGATTCATACCAAAGAACCTTATTAAGGCAACTTTGAAGGGTGGTACTACAAGGTGGGGAAAATGACCCCACTAGGAAGGCCTGGGACGTAAAAAGGGATGGTAGGCCAAGAAAATGGTCAAAGTTTGGATAAAGCTAAACAAATATCAACTGTTTAAAATGGTAATAATGTCTAATTTGTGAGGGAACTATAATTCTGGGCTACAGTAGTTTTGGAGAGGGGAGAGATTGGGGTTAAAGCATTCTGTGGTTCTTTTTTGTTCTAAAGGAGAGGGAAAATATTGAAATTCTTGATTTTGTTACATTAGATTGGATGTTAAAAGTTCTTGGAGGTAAGCACCAAAATAATAAAGATAAAATATATAATTTCCAAACCAGTAAACAAAACACTAATGGTGTAAGAAAAACAGAGTGAAGCAACTCCTACCATCTAAGGAAAGAGAAAAACAAGAAACAGAAAAAGGGGACAAGTAGCACAAAATAAGACAGTAGAAGGAATTAATATATATGAAAAATCACCATCAGGGGCGCCTGGGTGGCGCAGTTGGTTAAGCGTCCGGCTTCAGCCAGGTCATGATCTCGCGGTCCGTGAGTTCGAGCCCCGCATCAGGCTCTGGGCTGATGGCTCGGAGCCTGGAGCCTGTTTCCGATTCTGTGTCTCCCTCTCTCTCTGCCCCTCCACTGTTCATGCTCTGTCTCTCTCTGTCCCAAAAATAAATAAACGTTGAAAAAAAAAATTAAAAAAAAAAAAAAGAAAAATCACCATCAAAATAAGTGAACTAAACATATTAGTTAAAAGGCAAAGATTATCAGACTGGATATAAGAAAGTAGAGCTGTATTTTATCACAGAACCCATGAAGATACAACATAACAATACATAGCAATATACATATATGACAGAAAGATACAAAAAGTCTGAAAACAAAATGGTGAAAAGAATACATGTTAAGCTAGTTTTAAACAAGATAAAGTTATTGATTAATAACAAAAGAAATAAGCATTAAGACAAATAGCATTACTAGAGATAAATAGGTTCACTCATATTGATTAAAAAGCCCTACAAAGGTATACAATTTTAAACATGTATGCACTAATAATGTATAAAAATACTAAAGCAAAAAAAAAAAAAAAGACAGATCCACAAGGAGCCACCGACAGAGCCACCAATATAGTGGGAAATTTAATATACATCTCTTATTAATCGATAGTGCAGATCCATGTCAGTAAGGAAATAACAAGCTTGATTAGACAGATATACCTGGAATGTGGCACCCCGCAACTGGTGCAAGTCTCTCTGTGAAATGAAGATAAGAACTTCAGCCAAATAGAATATGTTGTTAGGAGTAAATGTGATAAACTACTTAAGATACTTTGTATAGAGCCTAGCATGTATTAAGCACTTGATAAGTTGTTTGATAAATATTTGTAATTTGTTCCCTGAAGATGCCTCTGGGGGGACTTTGAGAACAAATTAAAAACAAACCAACAAACCCTGTCGCCTTTAAGAGTCATTGACAGGTAGAACCCCAGAGGCCAGGTCTGAATGAATACTACAGAGAGATGGCTGAGGGCCTTGGGGCCCAGGGGCCCCAGTACGACCTGGGGCAGGACCATGAAGGATCAAAGACAGCATAGCAATCAGGTTGAATGTGCTCTAAGCTACACAGTCATAAGGATCCACCAAGACTCAGACTGTAATTTTATTTAGTTAGTTATTTTTATTTTTAAAAAATTTTTATTAGATTATAATTTTTTTTAAGGTGAGGATAGGGGTGTTTCTGGGAATTTCAACAAGAGTTTTGTTAACTGAGGAAAGCAGGGGGAGAGAGTTGAGGGAGGCCATCTGAGGAAGCTCTGTGAGCCCATCTCACAAACCCTTGCATCAGCACAGTTTGCCCTCCTTCCCTTGTACCATCTAGAGGATCCTCCCCAAGCCACTAGTACCAGGGCGATCCCCACATAGTCATAGCCCCTCAGTTCCTGGAACAATGTAAGGAAGCCAGAGTCTTAAGAGATTGTATTAAAAATCATATTGCTCGGCAAGGTATCATTATCTTACCCCAAGCCTGGTTTGAGGAAGAGAATGCTCATAGATAGTTACTACCCATGATTATGGCAGCTTCTTCAATCTCCTGACCCACGCTCTTCTATATTTGTCTTTCCGGGGCTTCGTCTCTTCTGATAGCCTTTCAGGTTCAGAGTGTCCCACTGAGTGATTCCAGTCCTGGAAGTTTCTAACATTTCTAAATGACAGAGGGGCCTGATGTATGGGAGTGCAAGTGAGGTCCCGGTGACAGCATGCTTTGGGAACATTTAAAACTCTCCCAGCCTGGAGAGAAATTCTGTGAAAAGATTGGCATTTCCACAATTCCAGATTTATATAAAAAGATGACATTAGCAGTGAGTTGGAGGTGGCTAACACTGGGCCTGGGTTTCCAACTGTGGCTTCTCACTTAGATCCTTTTAAAATGGCTCTAGCTTGTTGGGTCACGTTCTGAGGACCAGCTTGGGGACTACGGGATAAAGTAATGGAAGATGCCCCTGGTACCTGCTTGATGCCTGCTCTGGGCATGTGAGGCTGGAGTGTGACATTTTTTAAAAGCTTCTTGGAGTTTTACTTGCCTCGAAATAGCTCTACTTGAAGAATTTAAAGAGCTAGACAAAGTAACTGTTCAGCAGGTCCAAGGATCTCCCAGGTGGAGGTGGGAGTGGAAAGGTATTGTAGTATATGTAAATTTTTCTCTGAGATAAGCTGGGAGATATTCTCAGAGAGGATACCCAATCCTTGAGACTTGAGCCATCCAGGAAACCTTGGACTAGTAGGGTAGTCATACCTGCGGAAGCCTAGGAATTCCTAGATCACCCGTCTTTAATTCCCACGGCAATCTGCATTAAGGAACTCTGGCTAGTAAACCTCCAAGGTTACTAGCGGTAAATGGGGTAGTGGTGGTGTGTTTGGCCTAAGGGTGCAGTGGGGCTTTGAGGTGAAAAGGCAGTTGGTTCTAAACCTCGGAATTTAATTTATTGTTTCTGAGTGTTCTGGTGCAATTAAATTCAAGTACACAAGATAGGTGCTGTTGATGGACAGGGCTGCTCTAAGTATGTCCAGGGTGTCTTCAACCAGGGTCCTTTCATGCTGGTAATAAATTGGGCCATCTGGGGTGGGGGGTGGTCTCCACCTTCCTTTCTCCATTTTTTTCTTCTTAGCCCTGGAATCAGGGCATGGCCACTTTGTCTGGACTGGCCTTCGGAAAGCAAAACATCCTCCTTCATCTCCATCATGGACGGGAACTGGTGAGGTCCTGGACGGATAGCAGATGGATCCAAGTGGGATGATAAGGGGTGTGGAAAGACATGAGGAATGAGGGATGCTGCACGTGGTGTTGGAGCTGTGGGGATGGATAGGTATAGAGTTGGTGGTTAGGGGGAAAAGAAGAGACCCAAGGGGGAGTGGATAGAAAAGGCAGGGCCCATGTAAGAGACTGAGGTGGAATGGCCTGCTGCTGGGTGGGCAGTGGTGGCATTTGTATATGTTTTGCATCCCTAGGTACTCAGTGAGCTCTTGAGAGACAGAACCTGGGCCCTAATGCTGCTTCAGTATCCCCGCAGCACAGAGCTGAGTGTGTGGTGGGCAAGTGAGAAAATGCCCTCAGATTCATATTGGCTATTGCATCATGTCTGTATTATATATGTATATGGATTTCAGGATATATAAATCGGATACTGTAGTTTTGAAATTCCTAGAATTTTTTTAAATTAAAAAAATTTTATTTAAAAAAAAATTTTTTTTAACGTTTTATTTATTTTTGAGACAGAGAGAGACAGAGCATGAACAGGGGAGGGTCAGAGAGAGGGAGACACAGAATCTGAAACAGGCTCCAGGCTCTGAGCTGTCAGCACAGAGCCCGATGCGGGGCTCGAACTCACGGACCGCAAGATCATGACCTGAGCCGAAGTCGGCCGGTTAGCTGACTGAGCCACCCAGGCGCCCCTTAAAAAAATTTTAAAGTATATGAGCTTAGAGGAAGCAATCAAGCAGTGCAGAAGAGTTCACTGTGGAAAGTAGAATGCTCTGTCTCTGCTCAGAAACAGATACTGCAGCCCAGATGTTGCTTCCATCCATTGTGATTTTTTTTTTTTCCTATTTTGATAGTTTTACGGAGTACATAGCTCAGGAGGCTTGACACGAGGGTGGGTCTCAGAAAATCATTGGCGGTCTCACAAAGGTAGACATACAGCGGGGAGATTTCCCCTGGGGCTCATCAGCCACTTGTCCCCTTTTCCTTCTCTGCGCAAGTTTGGCTCAGAATAGCCTGCAGTGGTGGTCAGCTGTGGGGAGCACGCTGGCATGGAGTTGTCAGGAGCCCACTTAATGTCATCCTAGGCTACCCGGAAGGGTCTGCCAAGGAAACCAGGCCACCTGAGGCTCTTAGGAAGGAAGGATGCTTGTCCATTTAAGGTTTTCTAGATCCAGAGTTTAGGGGAGGAATGGTTTAGTTTTGGGCCATGCGCCCATTTGCCAAACTGGATGGGATGTACCCATGAGCTGTTGGGCTGAGTGCTGGAGAAGAGAGCAAGGCAGAGGCCAGAGACCAGGAAGTTGATGGGGTATAGGAATGCTCATGGGTACCCATCAGGGGGGCTGGGCAGCAAAGGTGGGAGTGGTCATCCCGGTGGCAATGGTGGGGGCTGAGGGTGGGGATCAATACAGGACTACGAGCTCACGAACTCGTGGGCTGCCAGTGACCTGACCATGTTTCTCTGCTTTCTTGATGCATTTCGGTCTCTCCAGCTGCAGATGACCAGGCAGCTTGGGCCTCGGTCATCTCCATGTTGTGAGAACTTTGCAGTTGCTATACTGGGCAACACAAGGCTAGTCTGAGTCCTGTCGGGAGGAAACCTGGTAGCAGCAGCAACAGCAGCAGCAGCAGACGGACAGATTGGCTGACAGGAGACATGTAGGTGGCTACTCCATTAGGTTGTTTTTTTCGAGGACTTCCAGCCAGAGAGCCCTCGATGATTGATTAAATGAGAGAGGAATGGAAGCCACCTGTGAGTCAGACCCTCATAGAGACTAAGGGTCATAGGCAGTGTGTCATCCAGGGCCTGGATCATCTCTGTAGCTGGATCTGAGCCCGGTTGGTAAAGGGTGAGCTGGTCGGAGAGACGTGTTGCAAAGCTACGACACGCTCTCGGAGGAATGTGAGTGTGCAAGCACACACAGGCAGGCATGCTGTCACTTCCCCTTTCACTACCGGGGCTGTGTCTAGGCTGGGATGATGCCATCCTGTGGAAAAACAGGTTGTGCTTAGTACATAAAGATAAAGGACTTTTGGGGAGCCCGGCTATCCTGAGACCCTGGGCCCAGCCCACAGATATTGACAGATTCTGCTCTTCCAAGGCTGGGTCTCAGGGCAGATTTGTGGTCTTTTGCCCACCTGTGACACCCTCCAGCTGATGAAAGGCTGCCTCTCTCTTGTAGCAAGTGGAGGCCCCAGGCCCTGGCCAGGAGCAGTGGCTGTTTGAGCAACTAATGGAAAAGGCAAATCAAAAAAAAAAAAAAAAAAGTTATCCAAATGATATTTCCCTTGAGATGGGGAGGGGCCTTCATGTCATCTGACCCCATCCCCATCATCAGACATTGTTCCCAAAGACATACCATGGAGGAGGGAGGTTCTGAGTGGACATCCAAGAAGGAGCCGTGCAATGAGGCCCCATCACCGGGCCTGACCAGAGAAAAACCCAGCTTGACTCACAGCTTACGTTTTAGATCCTTGTGTTGACTCAGCTCTGTTTCATCTCATCAAAACCCCTTTCTGTGACAGAAGGAGATTGGGCTAGTTACTTTCAGTTTATGCAAATCAAACAGGAGGAAGTGAGGAGTTTGTGCTGATGGCCCAGGAGGAGTGACCGGAGCCACCACCAGAGTTGGGACTGGATCCTGCAGCCCAGCCTAGGGGAGAAGCTCCACCCCTAGGGCTGGGGTTTATTTCTATAGCTGAGGGCAAAGCCCTTAGTCTCCTGGCGGGGAGCATTTCCCAGGAGCAGTTTCTCTTCTTGTTATCACCGCCTCCACACTGAAGCAGCCCATGTGCAGGTGTATCAGGTGCACCAGGTACGCCAGGTGCAGCGTGGCCTGGAAGGCATGGAGAGAGGGGAGTGGAAGCTTGCCGTTCGACTCCAGCGAACTTGTGTCCTGTTGAAGGAGAGAGGTCACACACGCACCCACCTGCACCCCAAGAATTGCCTAACACAGGCCACTTTTAACAAAGACCAGTGACCTTTCCGAGTCAGAAATGCAAGAATAATGGAGGTAGGGCCCCAAGCAGTAAGCAGGTAGGGGCCATGGATGTTGGGGTGCCATGAAGGGGCAGCACTGACCAGAGGACGACTTAAGAGAAACTGCTGAACGTGTCCAGAACAAAGCCACCACCCAAACCTCCTGTTTTATTGCTGGAGAAAAGGTCAGGGCTGGGCTCTCCTGCTGCCTGAGTCTGAGATTGTGGGGTCTGCGGCCATTGCCTCCAATGGTTTCTTGGGGTCAGAGGCTTTTTTGGTCTTGTTTCCACATCGGAGCTGCAGTGGGAAGATGCCAGGCATCCAGGATATCATAGATGAGAAGGTGGACTGCAGTGCAAGGGCGGCCCCCCTGAGCAGCTGCAGCTGGCAAATCGAAAAGCGTATCCATTGTGATTTGCACGGCCACATAGGAAGGCTTGCTTATCCACAGAAAAACAGAGGTGTGTGGTTTGCTATTTTTATATGTTTTTAAGATAGGAGTTTCAACAGTTGAAACATACAAATATTTTTATCGATTTGATTTAGTTAGGTATTTGGGGGACTAGTTTTGTAGCTCGTCTTGAACATCAGGAAAGAAGAATTATTTGATTGTTTTAATTACAAAACGTGTAGGTATTTCTGAAGTGGCAGAAATAAAGGATTTCAGTGTTGGAAGGGGCCTCAGGTAGCCAATCCCTGAGGATGAGGAAGGGCATCTGAGAGATGGACTGATCTACCGGGAACTACTCAGCCAGGGACTGAAGAAGCTGGGGCCCAGATTTGCCACCACCACTAGCCACAATGCCCACTCTGTTCAGTGCCTTCCTGCTTACAGTCTTACACATGCATTATCTCTTTTGATGCAAGCATTTTGTACCTGTCGATAACTTGCCATTAAAGCCTCCTTAAAATGTTACAAACATTCTACTCGATTCCAATGAGTCTTTTCACTTAGCCTTTACCTAACACACAACTCCCTCCAATATTGATTGCTACGCCAGGCACAGTAAGGGTCTCCCTGAATTGTTGCTTCTTTTTTTTTTTTTTTTTTAATTTTTTTTCAACGTTTATTTATTTTTGGGACAGAGAGAGACAGAGCATGAATGGGGGAGGGGCAGAGAGAGAGGGAGACACAGAATCGGAAACAGGCTCCAGGCTCTGAGCCATCAGCCCAGAGCCTGACGCGGGGCTCGAACTCACGGACCGCGAGATCATGACCTGGCTGAAGTCGGACGCTTAACCGACTGCGCCACCCAGGCGCCCTGTTGCTTCTTTTTAAAAAAAATTCTTTAATGTTTTATTATTTATTTTTTGAGAGAGAGAGAGAGCATGAGCAGGGGAGGGGCAGAGAGAAAGGGAGACCCAGAATCCGAAGCAGGCTCCTCTGAGCTGTCGGCACAGAGCCTGACGTGGGGCTCGAACCTACAAACCACGAGATCATAACCTGAGCCAATGTCAGACACTTAACCTACTGAGCCACCTAGGCGCCCCTAAATTGTTGCTTCTAAAGTGAACCAGACAATAATGTCAACCACAGATTGAACATCTTCTGTGTGACAAGGGGCGGGGGGGGTCAGCTGGGTGCACGCTGGAAACCCAAGTGCTGAAGGCTGTTCTTGCAAAAACTGAAAAGGAAGGAAAAGAACAGGAGAAACCCAAGTTAAAGTGACCACCACATCATGGACCCAGTCCCCATCAGAGCCCAGTGATGTCCATCTGCTGGTTCTACGGTGGATCAAGCAGGATAACCCTACCTCCTCTGTGTCTCCACCTGGCCTCACCTCTAAGGCCTCCAAATGTTACTGCCACATAACTTTCTCCTTCTTTCACACTTGGGGAAATCGAGGTACCCGAAACAAATTCTTATGCTTTCCTAAATCAGGTAGAATTTCCCTTCTCTATCCACAATTTTGTACTTTTCGACAGTTTCATTACATTTCACATTTCTCCACATACACCGACTGCCTTTGCAAAGTGAATTTTAAGTACAGTGCAAAGAGTGAACTCGAAATGAGATGACGGCAGTGAGGGAGTCCAGCAGGGCTTTATGTAAGAGAAAAAGTGGCTACCAGCCACCTTATATTTATTATTTCATTTTATCCTTACAACATCAGCTATTATTATCCTTTCCTCTTTGCAGGAGTAAAAACCAGGTTTAATAACTTGCCCCAGTGCCCATAGGTAGGAAGTGATAGGGGCAGGATTTGTGTCTTTAAAAGTTTTGCACCACGTTGCCTTCTCAAGATTTGACTTTTGGTATTCCTCACAGCCACAGGAACACATCAACATGAAAGCATAAGGAAAAAAAAAAATACCACAAGCAAACATAAACTTAAACAGAACCTTGGTATTAGGAAACTTCTATTGTTTTAGTTGAGTCACTGACCTTGGAATATAATCAATGAGGGACCACATACAAGTAGACATCAAGTTAATTTTGTGGAGCAGCACTGTCTGGTAGAATTGTCAGCGGCTAAGCTGTACGTGTAATTTAAAATTTTTTTTTTTTTTTAACGTTTATTTATTTTTTTGGGACAGAGAGAGACAGAGCATGAACGGGGGAGGGGCAGAGAGAGAGGGAAACACAGAATCAGAAACAGGCTCCAGGCTCTGAGCCATCAGCCCAGAGCCCGACGCGGGGCTCGAACTCACGGACCGCGAGATCGTGACCTGGCTGAAGTCGGACGCTTAACCGACTGCGCCACCCAGGCGCCCTGTACGTGTAATTTAAAATGTTGTAATATCCCTATTAAAAAAGTAAGAAGAAATAGGTAAAATTAAAAATTTTTAAGTTTATTTATTCTTTAAAAAATTTTTTTTTCAACGTTTATTTATTTTTGGGACAGAGAGAGACAGAGCATGAACGGGGGAGGGGCAGAGAGAGAGGGAGACACAGAATCTGAAACAGGCTCCAGGCTCCGAGCCATCAGCCCAGAGCCTGACGCGGCGCTCGAACTCACTGACCGCGAGATCGTGACCTGGCTGAAGTCGGACGCTTAACCGACTGCGCCACCCAGGCGCCCCTAAGTTTATTTATTCTGAGAGAGGGAGAGCATGAGTTTGGGGTGGCAGGGAGAGGAAGAGAGAGAGAGAGAATCTCAAGCAGGCTCCATGCTGTGAGTGTGGAACCGGATGCAGGGCTTGAACTCGTGAATCATGAGATCATGACCCGAGCCGAAATCAAGAGTCAGACGCTTAACCGACTGAGCCACCCAGGTGCCCCAGTAAAATTAATTTTAATATATTTTAATACAATATATTCCAAATATTATCATTTGAACACATAATCAATGTAAAAGTTATCAATGAGATATCATTCTTTTTTTTTAATGTTTATTTTTGAGAGAGAGAGAGAGAAAGAGAGAGGGTAGGAGCAGAGGAGGGGCAGAGAGAGAGGGAGACAGAGGATCCAAAGCGGGCTCTGTGCTGACAGCAGCAAGCCTGACGTGGGGCTCAAACTCACAAACCATGAGATCATGACCTGAGCTGAAGTTGGACACTTAACTGACTGAGGCACCCAGGTGCCCCTGAGATATTATTCTTAATTTTGTGCCACATCTTTGAAATTTGGTGTGTGTTTTATACTTTACATTTCAGGTGCTCAATAGCCTTATGTGGCATGTGGCCGCTCTGATGGACAGTGCAGGTAGGTGTCCAAACAGAAAAGGAAAACTATGTCTGGAAGGATGGTTGTTGAATGTCAATGCCATGGCTAACTCTTAAGGAGTTGGGTATTGAGAATATCGGCAAGAAGTAAGGTGAGACAGTCATTGTTGTGCTTAAATTATTACTATTATTATTTTTTGATTTAAGAAAGTAACACACGCCACATACTGCAGTAGGAGTGAGATGCAATGAGAAGAGAGCAGGTTTGAGGCGTAGTGCTGATGGGTTCATGTTTGGGCTCCATTCCCCACCAGCCAAGCAACTTTGGAGAGGTCATTCAACCGCTCTGAGCCTCAGCTTCCTCATTTGCAAAATGGGGATCATACCTTCTGCCTCCCAAAGATGTCAGCGTAGAAAATGTTGTCTCATTGACCTTGTTTCTGGGGCTCACTTCCTTCTCTGCAAACTTCACAGCCCATTTCCTGAAACAGTGATTTCCCTGCCTTTTGTTCAAGGTCCAGAAACAGAAGTCAGCCTGTGTCTCTCTGGCCAGAACTCGGATTTTGGCCATTTTCCAGATAGTGAACACATTTCACAGGCCACATATTCAGGGGAGCACAAGTGGCACTTCCCTCATTTTTCTATAATTTTCTATAATTCCCCTTCATGTCTGATTGAAGCCTTTAGCATTCATTTCTCTCAGATAAACTCAGGCACTTCAGTAATTTCGCAGTTTTTTTTAGGTTTAAACTCTGCCAGGTCAGGGTTCTCCCTCCCCCCTCTCTCCCGTGGGGGTGTTCAAGATGTGGTGGGGGTCTCCACAGCACAGGGTTGTTGGCAGGGAGGGGCCAGCGGGTCTGTGGTGGTTCTTGGGAACTGCTGAGCTTAGTCTGGCTCTGACTGGCCTCTGGCCATTGGCCTTGCTCCCCAGCATTCCCATTGCAGGGTACTCTGTGTCCTCCTTGTTCTCAACCACCGGCTTTCGGGCCCACAGGCCTCTCTCACTGCTGAGATACGAAATAAGGGCAGCTTTTGGAAGTTTTTTTGAACTTTCCTGAGGCCACAGGAAATTGCATGTTTCTGTGCTTCTGTCCAGACCTTTCTTGCTACTGTTTTTGTTATTTCTAGTTTCTGTTAGGCTTGCAGCTTCCTTGTGTTCCCTTAGATACCCTCTTCCTCCCACAGCCTCCCCTCTCCACATCAGGGAAGCCTATTTTAGTCTAGTGGGCAGGGTTGTCTGGCTGTTGCACCTAGGGTTGCAGCTTTGAAGGGTATAGTTTGGGGGTAAGGCAGCCCTCGCATGGAATCAGAGTTGCTCTTGGAAATCCCTGAGATCGTTATCACACGGAGACTGTCACCTGGCTGTCCTTAAGTCCACAAACCAGTTTTTCTTGGGGCAGTTTTGGGAGGAGGGTGTTGTAGAGAGTGGTTGAGGAAGGGCAAAAGAAGATAAGCAGATGTATGTAGAGACAATCCTTAGTTAACTTCTCAAGTTTTACCTTGCCACCAAGGCTTTCTGGCTCCCCATTCCCAGATTTGGACTAATTGCCATTTTATCAACTCCTCCTCCCTTTAGAGAGGTAAACCAAAGGAAGCAGTGACAGAGACAAATCCTTCGTATTAATACAGTGGTTAAAGGGTGAGCTAGATGTTGTCTTGTCCCTAGTCTGCTTTAAAAAGCAGCACAAGGTCCCCAGGGCTGATAAATGACTACTCTGCTGGGAAGTGTCTGCGTTCAGGACCTTAAGTTGGAAACATCTTTGAAAATGAACTGGCCTTAAAGATTTTCTTCTGTGGACACCTGGGTGGCACAGTCACTTGAGCATCCGACTTCGGCTCAGGTCATGATCTCGCAGTCCGTGGGTTCAGGCCCTGCGTCCTGCTCTGTGCCTGGAGCCTGCCTCAGATTCTGTGTCTCCCTGTCTCTCTGCCCCTTCCCTGCTCTCGCTCTGTCTCTCTCTCTCAAAAATAAGCAAACATTAAAAAAAAAACAATTTTTTTAAAGATTTTCTTCTGAAGTGTGGCCTTTTCGCCCACAGCTAACATCATCCTCAACGGGGAAAAACTGAGAGCTTTTTCCCTGAGATCAGGAACACGACAGGGATGCCCACTCTCACCGCTGTTGTTTAACATAGTGCTGGAAGTTCTAGCATCAGCAATCAGACAACAAAAGGAAATCAAAGGCATCAAAATTGGCAAAGATGAAGTCAAGCTTTCGCTTTTTGCAGATGACATGGTATTATACATGGAAAATCCGATAGACTCCACCAAAAGTCTGCTAGAACTGATACATGAATTCAGCAAAGTTGCAGGATACAAAATCAATGTACAGAAATCAGTTGCATTTTTATACACTAACAATGAAGCAACAGAAAGATAAATAAAGAAACTGATCCCATTCACAATTGCACCAAGAAGCATAAAATACCTAGGAATAAATCTAACCAAAGATGTAAAGGATCTGTATGCTGAAAACTATAGAAAGCTTATGAAGGTAATTGAAGAATATTTAAAGAAATGGAAAGACATTCCCTGCTCATGGATTGGAAGAATAAATATTATCAAAATGTCAATACTACCCAAAGCTATCTACACATTCAATGCAATCCCAATCAAAATTGCACCAGCATTCTTCTCGAAACTAGAACAAGCAATCCTAAAATTCATATGGAACCACAAAAGGCCCCGAATAGCCAAAGTAATTTTGAAGAAGAAGACCAAAGCAGGAGGCATCACAATCCCAGACTTTAGCCTCTACTACAAAGCTGTCATCATCAAGACAGCATGGTATTGGCACAAAAACAGACACATAGACCAATGGAATAGAATAGAAACCCCAGAACTAGACCCACAAACGTATGGCCAACTCATCTTTGACAAAGCAGGAAAGAACATCCAATGGAAAAAAGACAGTCTCTTTCACAAACGGTGCTGGGAGAACTGGATAGCAACATGCAGAAGGTTGAAACTAGACCACTTTCTCACATCATTCACAAAAATAAACTCAAAATGGATAAAGGACCTGAATGTGAGACAGGAAACCATCAAAACCTTAGAGGAGAAAGCAGGAAAAGACCTCTCTGACCTCAGCCGTAGCAATCTCTTCCTCGACACATCCCCAAAGGCAAGGGAATTAAAAGCAAAAGTGAATTACTGGGACCTTATGAAGATAAAAAGCTTCTGCACAGCAAAGGAAACAACCAACAAAACTAAAAGGCAACCAACGGAATGGGAAAAGATATTTGCAAATGACATATCGGACAAAGGGCTAGTATCCAAAATCTATAAAGAGCTCAGCAAACTCCACACCCGAAAAGCAAATAACCCAGTGAAGAAATGGGCAGAAAACATGAATAGACACTCTTCTAAAGAAGACATCCGGATGGCCAACAGGCACATGAAAAGATGTTCAGCGTCACTCCTTATCAGGGAAATACAAATCAAAACCACACTCAGGTATCACCTCACGCCAGTCAGAGTGGCCAAAATGAACAAATCAGGAGACTATAGATGCTGGCGAGGATGTGGAGAAACGGGAACCCTCTTGCACTGTTGGTGGGAATGCAAATTGGTGCAGCCACTCTGGAAAGCAGTGTGGAGGTTCCTCAGAAAATTAAAAATAGACCTACCCTATGACCCAGCAATAGCACTGCTAGGAATTTATCCAAGGGACACAGGAGTACTGATGCATAGGGGCACTTGTACCCCAATGTTCATAGCAGCACTCTCAACAATAGCCAAATTATGGAAAGAGCCTAAATGTCCATCAACTGATGAATGGATAAAGAAATTGTGGTTTATATACACAATGGAATACTACGTGGCAATGAGAAGAAATGAAATATGGCCTTTTGTAGCAACGTGGATGGAACTGGAGAGTGTGATGCTAAGTGAAATAAGCCATACAGAGAAAGACAGATACCATAGGGTTTCACTCTTATGTGGATCCTGAGAAACTTAACAGGAACCCATGGGGGAGGGGAGGGGAAAAAAAAAAAAAAAAAAAAAGAGGTTAGAGTGGGAGAGAGCCAAAGCATAAGAGACTGTTGAGAACTGAGAACAAAGTAAGGGTTGATGGGGGGTGGGAGGGAGGAGAGGGTGGGTGATGGGTACTGAGGAGGGCACCTTTTGGGATGAGCACTGGGTGTTGTATGGAAACCAATTTGACAATAAATTTCATATATAAATTAAAAAAAAAATGAAGTGTGGCCTTTTCATCATTAAATAGGCATGTTCTGGAGGATTTAGCGAGCAGATTCTAGGTTTGTTGAAAGGCCTGAATCACCTCACTAGCGGGCAAAGCGGAGTTCACTCTCCCCGCAGGAAACTCTCTTCCGCCACCTAGTGGCCATGTGCCCACATTCCATGTGCCACTCAGGGCATACCTCAGTGAGTTCATCCGCCCAGGGTGTTAGGGACCTTAGTAAAGAAAAGCTTAACTTAGTAAAGAAAAGCTTAACTCAGTAAAGAAATGGGAAATACACACACACACACACACCACCACCACCACCACCACCACCACCTCAAAAGTATTTTAAGAGAAAATTGGCATTTGTTTGTGTTTCTTTATGTGTCAAGCTTTATGTCAAATTATTGCTTACATAAATAGTGCTTATTATATGTGCCAAGCACTATTCTAAAACAGAAAATAGATTTTTAGTTGTGCCCAGTCTGTGGGCATGAAAAGATAGTTGATATGAAATTTGCCAGGATGCATATTTTTGGGGGTGAGATGAGGGATTTTTTGAGGGCTAGGTTGTAGCATTCTAGAATGCTCAGAGAACCATTCCTGATGGGGCGAAGAAGGGCTGAGCAGCCGCCTCAGCCCAGTGGATTCCAGGGAGAACATTAAGACAGATGAGTCTGTGAGCGCTGTCCATGCCAAAGCGACAGCTGTGGGCGAGGAGGCTGACAGATAGCTCTTCCTATTCCTGAGAAGAAGTTAATGATAAAAATGGCATAAATACACATCTAACAGTTGCAATCAGAAACCACAGCATTAATGTGTTCCCACCGAAGTTTGGCAGTGTTTTTCATGTTTGGGAGTTTTTGAAGTGGCATTTGGACATGGTTTTGCATGTTGTTAGAGTGAGCAACAGGTGATGGAGAACATCTTCCTTTTAAGCCCCCTCCTGGGACTTGGGTTGTTCCCACATATGCAATTAGAAAGCTTCAACTTCAATCCCATCTGCCTCTGGTGTTCCCTGAGCAAATCACTTAAGTTCCGTCTTCTCCTCCGCCTCCTTCCTCTAAGTGTTTTTGTTTTTCGTTTTTTTCACAAAATTCAAATGAAACACAGAATTTGCAGAAGAGAATCTCCAAGTCCCTTTTACACATCCTCACTCCCAAATGAACGCCCTGATGCCAGGATAACTGTGTCAGCTGGTTGGGATCCTTCTAGGTTAAGCCCTTTCTTTTGCATGTATCCATCATAAATATATACTATTTATTTATGTTTTTGCCTAGATGAGGTCATACTTAACCATATTATTTTCCCTGAAAAATAAACTTTTTTGAGGTATAATTTATATACAATTTTATTTATTTTTTAATTTATTTTTAATTTAATTTTTGAAGGGGGAGGGAGAGAGCAGAGCAAGAGAGAGAGAGAGACAAAGAGAACCTTCAGAAGGCTCCACACCCAACACGGGACTGGATCCCACGACCCTGGGATCATGACCTGAGCTGAACTCAACTGTCGGACGCTCAACCGACTAAGTCACTCAGATGCCCTGACAACACCCATTTTTAGATGTACAGCTTGGTGATTTTTGACAAATGAAAAACTTGTGAAACTAATACCTTAGCCAAGTCATAGAATATTTCCATCACCCCCTAAAGTTCCCTAATGCCCCTTCCCGGCCAGCCTCCCACCCCATCCCCAGGCAGCCATTTGTCTACTTGGCCACTGCAGGTTTTAGTTGGTCTCTTCTACAGTTTCACGAAAACGAAACCATATATCGTGTGGTCTTTTGTGTCTGGCTTCTTTTGCTCTGGTTGTTTCTGAGATGTGGCTGTGTTTTTGTTTGTTTGTTTGTCAATAGTTAATTTCTTTCTGGGACACCTGGGTGGCTTAGTCGGTTGAGCATCCAGTGTCGGCTCAGGTCATGATCTCATGGTTCGCAAGTTCAAGCCCTGGGTCTGGCTATGTGCTGACAGCTTAGAGCCTGGAGCCGGCTTCGGATTCTGTGTCTCCCTCTCTCTGCCCCCCCCCCCCCACTCGCACTCTGTCTCTCTGTCTCTCTCTCTCTCTCAAAAATAAATAAACATTAAAAAAATAAAATAGTTCATTTCTTTCTGTTGATGAGTAGTTTTTCATTTTACAGATGTACCATAATTTGCATGTTCACTCAACTATTGATGGGTATTTGGTTTGTTTCCAGCTTTTAACAATTATGAATAGAGCTGTAATGAAAATTCATGTACAAGTCTTTGTGTGGATTGATGTGTTCATTTCTCTTGGTTAAATAGCTAGGACCAGAATTACTGGGTCATATAGTAAGTATATGTTTAACTTGGTGAAAAACTGCCCAAGAGTTCTTTGTACCTGCTATACAATGTTGTATTCCCTCCAGTGATGTGTGAGAGTTCCAGTTGCTCCATATCTTTGCCAATCCTTTTTATTTTATTTAATGCTGGATATCTAATTCAGCATATGGAGACATCTCATTGTGGTTCTAATTTTCTTCTCTCTGATGACTAACAATGTAGTGCATCGTTTCATGTGCTTATTGGACATTCACATATCTTTTTTGAAGTTTCTTTTCAGATCTTTTACCTATTTAAAAAATTTGGTGGTTTGTCTTATTGTGTTGGAAAATGTGAGGTGATAAAAAATATTTATATTGGTCTCTGCCCCTGATTCCTGGTACAGAGCTCCTAAAGCCCTTGTAAATTCCTTTTAAATAAGAGTACTAGGAGCATCTTTTGTTCTATTGAGGCTACTCTGGATGGATTCCTAAATGAGGACTGGTCACTAGAAAGGCTTGTCATGAGAGAGGGAAGAGGGACTGGAAACAGAGTTCATAACTGATATGCCTACGTGAGGAAGCCTTCATAAAAGCGCAGTTGCTCAAGGTTCAGGGAGCTTCCAGATGGGTGAATACATCCACACTGGGAGGGCGATATACCCCAACTCCTTGGGGACAGAAGCTTCTGCACTTGGGACCTTCCCAGACCCTGTCCTATGTATCTCTTTATCTGGATGTTCATCTGTATCCTTTATTATATCCTTTAGTAAATTGGTAAACATGAGTAAGTGTTTTCCTGAGTTCTGTGAGCCATTCTTTCAAATTAATCAAACTGAAGGAGGGGTCATGGGAACCCCTGACTTGTAGCCAAGTCAGATAGAAGTTGTGGGTAACCTGGGCACCTACTATTTGTGACAGGCATCTGAGGGGAGCAGTCTTGTGGATCTGAGCCCTTAACCTGTGGAATCCGACATTATCTCCTGGGGGATGTGTTAGAATTGAATTGAACTGTAGGACACTCAGCTTGTGTTGCAGAGAATTGCTTGGTGGATATTGCTTGGTGGAGAATTACACTGGGTCTTAGAATCATCACAAAAGAGTTCTGTATTTATTTTTTATTCTTTATCTATTTTGTATACAAGTCTTTTGTCAAATATAGTAATATCATGTGTCTTGCCACTTCATAGGACTGGTCAGATAAGATAATGAGCAGGAAAATGGTCTGCAAATGGGGGAACATAATTCATATATTATTCATTAGGGCCAGAAGATCCTTCCTGTTGTGGTCACAGAAGCTGCTTCTTGCTTTTTATAGACCAGCACTGTGGAGCCACCCAGGCCGCCTGTGTTGGCCGCTATTAAGTTTTTTGGTTTTTTTATGATTTTTATTTTCTTTTATTTAAAAAAATTTTTTTAATTAAATATAATTTATTGTCAAATTGGTTTCCATCCAACACCCAGAGCTCATCCCAGCAGGTGTCCTCCTCAATGCCCATCACCCACTTTCCCCTCTCCCCCACCCCCCATCAACCCTCAGTTTGTTCTCATTATTTAAGAGTCTCTTATGGTTCGTCTCCCTCGCTCTCTGTACCTTTTTTCCCCTGTTCCCCTCCCCCATGGTCTTCTGTTAAGTTTCTGAGGATCCACATATGAGTGAAAACATATGGTATCTGTCGTTCTCTACCTGACTTATTTCACTTAGTATAATACCCTCCAGTTCCATCTATGTTGCTGCAAATGGCCAGATTTCATTCTTTCTCATTGCCAAGTAGTATTCCATTGTAGATATAAACCACATCTTCTTTATCCACTCATCAGTTGATAGACATTTAGGCTCTTTCCATAATTTGTCTATGGTTGAAAGTGCTGCTATAAATATTGGGGTCCATGTTCCCCTATGCGTCAGCACTCCTGTATCCCTTGGGTAAATTCCTAGGAGTGCTATTGCCGGGTCATAGGGTAGATCTATTTTTAATTTTTTGAGGAACCTCCACACTGCTTTCCAGAGCAGCTGCACCAGTTTGCATTCCCACCAAGAGTTGGCTGCTATTAGTTAATCAGAGGGTTTTTGTTTGTCTTTTCTTGCCATGTCATTCTAATTTGTGACACACAATCAACCACGATGTGTGTTTTTGGTTATGACGCTGGCCTTGGAAGCCAAGGAGTGATGTGAAGTGGGTTTCCCTGATTTTGCAACAATTGTGTGTTTTGCTGGTCTTATGACACCATCTTCTTTTAACATGAATTCATGGAAGTGAAACATCTAGCAAGATACTTTGAAGACCTTCTTCCCTTCTTCATGAATCTGATTTCTCATAAATGTAATGTTTGTTTCTTTATTCTCAAGAGCAATAAGGCTCACTGAGAAAATTTGGAAACAGCATAGAGGGAAAAACTGTCCATCCCCCTCCCCCAGACCCCCACTGTCTTCTTACTTAAATATAATTTCTGGTCTTTTAAAAGTTACTTTTCTGGGGCACCTGAGTGGCCAGTGAGTTAAGTGTCCAACTTTGGCTCAGGTCATGGTCTCATGGTTTGTGAGTTTGAGCCCCGCGTTGGGCTCTGTGCTGACAGCTCAGAGCCTGGAGCCTGCTCCCGATTCTGTGTCTCCCTAGCTCTCCACCCCTCCCCGACTCACGCTCTGTCTTTCTCTCTCTCAAAAAAAGAAACGTTAAAAAAAATTTTTTTAATGCTCTAAAAGTTTCTTTTCTGCCCTGATTTCCATGTTTGTGAGTGTTGGTCTTTTTAAGTATTTGGATTTGATCCTGGCTATCAAAGTAATATAACATCTTTGCAGAGAATTGGAAAATATGGAAAAATGGAAGAAAATCATCATAACCCCATATTTCAAAAGCAATCACTGTTAATATATTTCTAGACTGTTGTATTACTTCTTCCTTCTAGCCATTTTAACAGGAATCTTCAGACCACGGTCATGTCTTTGAGTTTTAACCTTTCTTAGATGAAAATAATCTTTATTGAGGTGCTCCTGCTAAAGAGGATTGTGAAATAAGAACTTAAAGATTGAAAATTTACAAAAGAATCATTTTTATTGCCACTGGATTTGGGCCTTGTGGCAAGTTACTGAGAAGAGGGGCTGTAACTCATAAGGGATGAAGGAAAATGAGGAAGCTGATGTTTGGAAAAAGGCCAGAGATGGGGTCACGTTTCCCAAGTGAACCCAAAAGGCGAGTTAGCAGACAAGCAAACTTTGGGTGTGCCCAAAATAGCCATACACCTGGACTACTGGGGGGAGATGAAAGTAAATCTCCTGTACACTGATTGTAGCTGGGGTTCTCACACACGTGGGGGGAGGAGAGAAAGCTCTTCATAACAGCATGTGGAGGAGGCAGGGTCAGCCTGCAGGAGAGTGTAATGAAACAGCAACCTCTAGAAATGTGTACATTTTGGGGGGTGACTTTCTTTATCACTAGGGTGCTGGGTGGGACTTTCTCAGCCATGCAGCCCAATTCTGGTCTCCCCACCCAAGCCTGGAATCTTCCTACCTCTAGGATCTTAGGTTATGTTGTCCTCTCTACTTGAACTCAACCAATCAGTGGATGTGTTGAGTAACTACCATGTACTACACACTTTATTTAGTGAAGTTTTTGGGGGTAGGATTTGGTGGCTGAACCCTACTGCATGTCTCCCCTTTCCTCTTGTGTCCCCTGTAAAGGAATCTATATGTGCAAATTATAATGGTTCAACAGAGAACAAGGGACTAATTCTGTAAATGATGGGACAAGCATCCTATGGAACTCGATATAGGGCTCTTGTATCTGTGTTGGAGGGGCCCATGGATTGGCTCAAGGCTGGAGAAGAGCCTCACTCAAGTTTCCTCCCCTCTGAATCTAGGTGGTTCAGTGGGTGAAATAATACCAGCCAGCCACCCGGATGAGAGTTGTTATGGAGAAAGCGTGACGGACAGCTGGGCTTCCTTCTAGAAGTCTCTGACCAGGTATATTTACTAACTGGGAGAGGAAACAGAAAGAAGAAAGAAGGATGGCTGGACCTTCTCTCTTGAGGGAGAGTATGGCCAGAATCTGTCATAGGAACCATGGCCTTCCTCACAAAGGCAAGGTGGCCTACTCTGTCTGTTCAGGGAATGAGTGGACATGAGCACAGCCATGGACTATTAGCTCACTCCCTGGTTGAAGGCACCCCAGTGGATGTCAGCGCATCCAATTAGCAACTTCTCCTCTCTGGGGTGGGGGATGCAGGGATGTCATGGGTGCTGAGCACGTTCTTTCTTCAGGGAGGGACCCTGTAGGGGCATAATGAGGACAGCCTTCTTTGAAAACCAACATGTGAGCTGGGACCTGAATGACAAGCTGCAGAGGGCTGGGAGATCTTCAGGGCCCCCCAGACCATGGCAGGGTGGTACTGAGGACTCATTTTAGGCCATCTGGTTGGAAACTGGGTCTCAGCCATTGGCTGGAGGTTTAGGGGCCAGGATTCAGCTTCCAAGAGTAAGAAACTAGGAGTGCGCTTGGGGACTAGGTTTCAGTCCAATAAATCAAGGCAGGGCTGCAGTCATAGTGGGAGAACTGTCATCTGTTAGAAAACCAGGACAAACATATTCACATGGCCAGGGAAGTACAGGGGGCCTCTAGTTAGTCATTCATTTAACAAATATTACTGAACATCTGCTCTGTAACAGGTTATGTTATGGCCACTGGAGTGATGAGGTAGACAAGGTGGCCTGTTCACATAAAGCTTATGTTCCCATGGTAGAGACAGGCAAGGAACCAATTATGAATCATAAATGAAGAAAATGTCCAGATAGTGAAATACTCTGCAAAGAAAATGAAACAAGTGATGAGGGCAGCAGGTATGTAAGCCGAGACAGTTGGTCAAGGAAGTTCTCTGAGTGGTGCCCATGAGAAAGAGTCAGGCATGAGAAGATCTGAGGAGGAGCCCCTACTTGGGGCAGAGGCAACAGTCAGTGCAAAAGCTGTGCCATTATCGGAAGAACTGAAGGAGGCCCATGCAGCACAGGAGTGAGGGAGGGGAGGGTGAAGCGGTCAGAAAGGTAGATGGACCTTATTAAATCAGGGCGAGGAATTAGGATTTTATTTTAAGTGAGCAGGAAACTACTGGAGCGTTTAAGCTGGGGAGTCACATGATCTAATTTACAATGATAAGGATCATCTTATTAGGGCTGGGGTAAAGCAGGGACTCAGGGCCAGAGGAGAAAAGAAAACCTCATCGTTGGGGGGGTAGGGCAGTAGCAGTGGGGTGAGAGGGAAGTGGACACAGTTGGAATATATCTTGGAAGGTGGAGTTACCAGGAGTTGGTAATAGACCATAGAGGAACGGCAGACCGGGGGGTGCCAATTCCTCAGGGGGAAGATTGGGAAGAAGGAGCTTTGGGTGACAGGGAGGCAAGAGTTTGGTTTTGGCCAAACCATTTGAGATGCCAAATATCAATGTCAGATTGGCAGTTAAATAAACAAGCCTGGAGTCTATGGGAGAGGTGAGGGCTACGATGTAAACATGGGCATCATTGGCTAAAAGATTTGAAGCCATGGGACTGGATGAGATGCTTTAAGCTTGCTGGTGCCCAGACACCAGCTTAGGCAGTAAGACCATGACCAAATCCTGCCACCTGGTAGGGGCTGAAGAGGACAGGGTGGGGTCTGGCTTGCAGGCGGAGTCTTTCATACCCACAAGGTAGGTGTGGCTGAGTCAGGTGGGCATTGGCACTGCTCCCTCTTCTTTCTCATTTCTCCCTCTGTAGCTCCACTCAAATCTTTTCTAGAAGCCCCCATTGTCTTCATACCCTGCCAGCTGGCCACACCAGTCTCGCTGCAGGGCCCAGGGCAGACATCTAATGGTCCCCGTTTACACGTCTCATTGGTTGTCATGCCCTGGGTTTTGCCCTCGGGCTCATACAGTTGACTGTGTAAAAAACCCACACTGATATTGCAATGCAGCCTCTTCAGTCCATCTGAGGCCTTTCATCTCAAGAACCGCAGGAATTTTGAACAGTCATTCAGTTTCATTTCGAAGATGGGAAATTGAGGTCCAGGGAGGAGAAGTGGTTTGGCTGGGGTTACAAAACAAATCAGCAGAAACTGTGAGCTCCGGGAGACTGGGGACCACTAGTGCTGTATCTTGATCATTATAGAAAAATTGGGAGTTCCAATAGTAAAAAGGGGCCTTCTAGAATTAAATGATGTAGCCTTTTAAGAAAATGTTTCATTTAGAAACAATTACAGATTGGCAGGAAGGTGTAAAGGAGTATACAGGGAGGTTCTGAGCACATTTCAGCCAGCTTCTCCCACTATTAACATCTTGTACTTTTTTCTTTAATGTTTATTTATTTTTGAGAGAGAGACAAAGACAGAGACAGAGACAGAGAGTGCATGCAAGCAGGGGAGGAGCAGAGAAAGAGGGAGGCACAGAATCAGAAGTAGGCTCCAGGCTCTGAGCTGTCAGCACAGAGCCCAATGCGGGGCTCAAACTCACAAACTGTGAGATCATGACATGAGCCAAAGTCGGACACCTAACCGACTGAGCCACCCAGGCGCCCCATCACATCTTGCACTCTTACAGTATAATGGCAAAACTGGGAAACTGCCCTTGGTACAATCCACAGAGTTTGTTCAGATTTCACTAGTAACACACGCACACTCATTTGTGTGTGTCTGCAGCTGTATGCAGTGCTACATGTGTAGCTCCATGTAAGCACCACAATCAAGATAAGGACTATAGCACCTCACATCTCCTTCTTTATAGACACACTCACCTTGTTCCCCTCATCCCTAAGCCCTGGCTTCTACCAATCAATCTGTTCTCCATCTCTGTACTTTTGTTATTTAATGGATGTTACATAAATGGAACCATGAAGTAAGTATCCTGTTGAAATTGGCTTTTCTTTACTCAGCATAATTTCCTTGAGGTTCATTCAAGTTGTTGGGTATATCAAGCGTTCTTACCCTTTCACTGCTGAGTATCTTCCAAGGCATGGGTGTGCCACAGTTTGTTCAACCAGTCACCTCTTGAAGGACATTTGGATAGTTTCCAGTTTGGGGCCATTATGAATAAAGCAACCATAAATCATCAGTGCATAGGTTTTTGTGTGAACTTAAATCTTTATTTCTCTGGGGTGTATGCCCAAGAGTACAATTGCTGGGTCATATGGTAGGTGTTCATTTTTAGTTTTAAAAGGAGCTGCTGCTGGGGCGCCTGGGTGGCGCAGTCGGTTAAGCGTCCAACTTCAGCCAGGTCACGATCTCGCGGTCCGTGAGTTCGAGCCCCGCGTCGGGCTCTGGGCTGATGGCTCGGAGCCTGGAGCCTGTTTCCGATTCTGTGTCTCCCTCTCTCTCTGCCCCTCCCCCGTTCATGCTCTGTCTCTCTCTGTCCCCAAAATAAATAAACGTTGAAAAAAAAAAAAAAAAAAAAAAAAAAAAAAAAAAAAAAAAAAGGAGCTGCTGAACAATTTTCCAGAGTGGCTGTGCCGTTTTGTGTTTCTATCACAATATATACGTGGTGTAGTTTCTCCACATCTTTGCTAGCATTTGGTGTTCTCATTGTGTTTTCATTCTAGCCGGTGTGACAAGTATGGAGTGATGTCTCAGAGGGGTTTCAATTCATATTTTTCTAATGGCTAATGATGTCGAATATATTTTCGTGTGTTAACTTGTCATCTGCATGTTATTTTTGGTGAAATGTCTGTTCATGTCTTTTGCCCATTTTTTCTTTCTTTCAAGTTTATATATTTATATTAAGAGAGAGAGAGAGAGCACGTGTGTGCATGCATGTGAATGGGGGAAGGGCAGAGAGAGAGACTCCCAAGCAGGCTCTGTGCTGTCAGCATGGAGCCCAAAGCAGGGCTTGAACCCACAAACTGCAAGATCATGATCTGAGCCAAAATCAAGAGTTGGAAGCTTAACCAACTGAGCCACCAGGCACCCCTATTGCCCAATTTCTAATTGTATGGTTTATGTTTTAAATGGTGATCTTTGAGAGTTTTTTGGTATATTCCAGATACTAGTTCTTTGTCAGATATGTGATTTGCAAATATTTTTCCCAGGCTGTAATTTGTTTTTTCACCCTTTTAACAGGATCATTTGCAGAGAAAATATTTTAATTTTGATGAGTTCCAAATTATCAGTTTTTCCCTTTATGGATCATGTTCTTGGTGTCAAGTCTAAGAATTCTTTGTGTAGTCCTAGGTACCAAAGATGTTCTCCATTTTTTTTCTAGAAGTTTTATAGTTTTGTATTTTCTCTTTAAGTCCATGATCCATTTTGAGTTAATTTAAAAAAATTTTAATGTTTATTTATTTTGGGGACAGAGAGAGGCAGAGCATGAGCAGGGGAGGGGCAGGAGAGAGGGAGACACAGAATCTGAAGCAGCCTCCAGGCTCTGAGCTGTCAGCATAGAGCCCGATGTGGGGCTTGAACTTGCGAAACTCAAGATCATGACCTGAGCCAAAGTTGGACACTTCGGCAACGGAGTCACCCAGGCGCCGTGTTAATTTTTATATATGGTTGAGGTTTAGGTTGAGGTTGAGGTTGAGGTTAATTTTTTGCCTATGGATGTCTAATTGTCCAGCATTGTTTATTGAAAAGGGTATATTTTCTCCACTGAATTACTTTTGCTACTTTGTCAAAAATTAATTGCACGTACTTTTGTGGGTCCATTTCTGAGTTCTCTATTCTGTTCCATTTATCTATGTGTCTGTTCCTCACCAATACCACATTGTCTTAATCACTGTGGCATTATAATGGCTTTAACATTGGGAAGAATATTTCCTCCTATTTCTACCATTAATCGTGATTAAAAAACACAATTCCTCGGAATGTGTGTTTTGTTTTTGGTCAGGGGAGGTTTGGGGGATGCCATTCTTATGTTCACAAACTATTTTTTTTTCTACAAATTATTTTCATCCCTGAACTAGAAAATATGATTGGAACAAAGCTTACAGAACTGTGTGTGTGAAATAGAAGAAAATTGGCCAAAGGTGACACCTTTACCTGGAGGAAGTTTCATGGACTTTATGTCCACTCTCTTGGCTTCTAGGAGGCCTCCTTCATGCCTATCAAATCTCAGAGGATCTTCTGGATAGTTGAAGTTATAGTAATCCTGATCTGTGTGTAAATGGAGTGAGTTTAACCTTACTACAATAGCTTAAACAAAAAGAGAGGCCTTCAGGATCCATGAGCTTTCCAAACAAGGGCTGTCGTATTTGTTCCGAGAATGTATAACCCCAAATATAGTACCTGGTGGGCATGACAGGTGATATAATTGAAAGACGTGGGTTGGGATAAGAAAGAAACCCAAGCACCATCTGAAGGGGGAAATTACCACTCTGCTCCAGCCGTCTGTGGAAACACAGCCTTAGTATTACCAGATTTTTAAAAAATAGCCAAAACTCTAGATTTTTAAAAATGTGAGCTCTCTTTGTTTTTAATGTGGGAACTAATCAGTATTTTGAAATAACACTGGGTGGGCCAGATGAACTTGTCTGTGACTCTAATCTTTCCCAAGGGTGGCCAATTTGCAACCTTTGCTACTTATCTGGGTCAGCCGACAATGGTTTGTTTGTATTGCCAGCCATGAAGGTAATGTGTGATTGTTCAAGCAATTATGTGCTCAGTGTCTAGTCTGTTTCCAAAGAGTCCAAGGGTGCATAAAAACAGTTTATTTGCCCATGCAGATCTTGCAATCTTGTTTACACTGTTCATTTACTTTGCAAATCTTTCATGTTTTTTTTTAAGCAGCCAGAGCTGAGGAAAGCTTTAGCACATTCTCTTTCTAATGATCAGTCTATCAGCCTCTGTGGAATTTGATGGTCTTCTATTGACTGAGAGCCAATGGGTGTGATTCCTTTTCTAGGTGTGGTGGAGAGCCAGGGATGGAGGCTGACAGGGTGTGTGTGTGTGTGTGTGTGTGTGCGCGTGTGCACGCGTGCATGCGTGTGCACATGCAATGTTGGGGAAAGGGGGCTGCAGAGGGCAATACTTAGGTGTAAAAAGCTTAGTCTGAGGCAGCATCAGGAGGCCCATGAGGTCAAAACTATTCTTATAACAATTTAAGGCATTATTACCCTTTCTCCCTCTGATTTTTAAATGTGTGTCCAGGGGAGTGTTCCAGAGGCTCTATCTATGACATATGATGATGTCATTGCTCTGATGGCTAATGAAAGACGTATATGTATGTTTTTGTGTTTTGAATTCTGTTTTAAAACAAACTTCTTTGTGATTTTAATAATATGTGAGAGTAAAACGAGGTCTTGAGATCAAAGAGTTTAAGGACTGCTGGTCTAGGGCAGTGGTTGTCAACACTGGCTCTGTATTAGAGTCATCTGGGGAGCTTTAAATTAGTACTTTAAACTGGTAAGACCAGATAGTACACTTGATCTTAGTCAAAGGGCCGGGAAGTGATTAAATTCGAGCTTTAAATTAGCTTTAAATTAGTACTTTAAATAGGTGGCCTGAACCTCATCCTAAACCAATCGGTCCAGAATCTCTGTAGATGGGAAGTCATCATTATTGCCATCCCCACTCCCACCCCCATCCCCATCATCATCATCATCATTATTATTACCATTACCATCCCCATCATCATCATCATCATCATCATCACTATTTCCACCGCCACCATCATCATCATTAGTATTTCCATCACCATCATCATCATCGTTGTCACCGTTATCATCATCATCATCGTCATCATCATCATCATCAGTATCACCGTCACGCCACCTGTGACCTGCCCGCCACTGCTCAGGCCCTATGCTATGTGCTGTACCTCTGATCATTACAGTTGCCCAGAGAGGCCAACATGATCTTACTTTACAACAGGAGAAGTTTGGGTTGGAAAAGCTGAGGTGAATAAGGTCACAGAGCTGGCGCAGAAGCCAGGATTCGAAGCCAGTTCTCTCTGCTTTGTCAGTGTTCCCTGTCTTTGCACTACTGAAACTTGTTGAATTATGCTTTTATTCCTCCAACTCCACAGTGTATTTTGATAGATTTTTATGAACAAAACTGACTATGAAGCAATAATTAGCTTATGTTTTAAACCATGTGTTAAAACCATGCAATGGTCAGTCATGACTTCTGCTTAGTACAAGATCATCAGACCACACCGCACAGAGCTGACAGAATTCCACCTAAAAGGAGAGAGACCTGATCTCTGGGTTAACTTGGAAGGCCTTTGTGCGGTTAAATATGTATTTTTTCCTGACATTTTGAAATACTCTTCTCAGTATCATGACACCCCCACCTCACAGCTCTTACCTCGATGGACCTCAAGCTGAGCACAATTCATGAGCAGATGAAGGAAGGAATAGGACACCTTATACTTTTTGCTGAATTCTGAGCAGTAGAATGCCCTGGGTGTGCCCAAAGCCTTATCTTGCAAGTGGATCTTCATGAACAATTTATTTTAGTTTTTGCCAGGGAACTGGCTTTATGGATGCCAGAGGACGGAGCGGGGGGAGGAAGAAAAGTAGGTGCCATGAGCTCTTTGTTTCTGGGGCAGCGATCCTTTTCCTCTATGTGGAAGGAGAGCATGGTGATTAAAGGCACACAGATGAGGTATCTGTAAGACATGCTAACCTGCCAGATACAGAGATGTAGTGATTCTCACGGAGTCCTCGTTGCTCTGTCTTTGCGCTGCTTTTGCTTATTCTTTTTTTTTCAATGTTTATTTATTTTTGGGACAGAGAGAGACAGAGCATGAACGGGGGAGGGGCAGAGAGAGAGGGAGACACAGAATCCAGGCTCCAGGCTCTGAGCCATCAGCCCAGAGCCCGACGCGGGGCTCGAACTCACGGACCGCGAGATCGTGACCTGGCTGAAGTCGGCTGCTTAACCGACTGCGCCACCCAGGCGCCCCTGCTTTTGCTTATTCTAATGCTTATTCTAATGACAAACATTATGATCCTCCAGAGAGCTACAACCTCCCCTCTTGGGCTAGTTAAACCCTGGATCCTCTTTAGATCTCAGTGCAAGAGTCACTGCTCAGAGAAGCCTCTCTCTCCCCTGGCCCCAAATCCCTATGATAAGCTGGGCTCTTCTATCTCACAGCACTTGTCCTAGGAGTTGTTTTTCATTTGCCTGGGTGGAACTTTGATTCACATTTGTATCTCCCACTAGACTACAATTCCTTCAAGGGTAGGGATGGTGTCTGCATTTACTCACCATCTTTATTTCTAGCATTTAGCACCATGCCTCATGCAAATAAGTTTTTGAAAATGAAATGAATGAATGTGTGAATGAATGAGTTTAGCAGTGCTGAAAATGCAACTACAGTTTGTCGTTGTTGTTTGGTTTTGTTTTTAAAGTATTGGATTTCTCTCTGATACTGTTGTTCTCAGAGTCATGTCACATTTTTTTTTTCTTTATTGTAGTAGGATGCTGATAATGGTCTGTATTTGAGGCTAGACCAAACACTGTTCATGCAGATTGCTAGGTCCCAATTACCCCAAATAGCTCTCAGCTCTGTCATACACTTTATCCACTTAAAAAAAATTTTTTTTAACATTTATTTATTTTTGAGAGACAGAGAGAGACAGAGCATGAGCAGGGGAGGGGCAGAGAGAGAGAGGGAGACACAGAATCCAAAGCAGGCTCCAGGCTCCAAGCTGTCAGCACAGAGCCTGATGCAGGTCTCAAACCCACAAACTGCGAGTTCGTGACCTGAGCCGAAGTCGGACGCTCAACCAACTGAGCCACCCAGGCACCCCACTTTATCACACTTTTAAATAAAACATATTTTGTTTTGCAAAATATGACCTGAACCACCTGCACCAGGATCACTTGGGGAGCTTTGTAAGAAAGTCTATTTCTGGGCTTACCCCTGGGCCTGCTAAATCAGAAGCTCAGGGTGTAAGGAGGTGAGAATTTGCATTGATTGTTATTATCTTTAAAAAAATGGATATGTGCCACATGATTCCAAACCCCAAAGTATAAAAAGTCATATGGATTTTAGCAAAAGATTAAATGTTTAAAAAAATTAATATACATTTTATTTTAGCATAGTTTTAAGTTTATAGAAAAGTTTTGAAGATAGTACAGAGAATACTCATTTATCCCACACTCAATTTCCTCTATCATTAACATTTTACATTATTAGGGGTAATTTGTCATGATGAATGAACAAATAATATTGATACATTTTTATTAACTAAAATACATACTTTATTCAGATTTTATTCGTTTTTATCTAAAGTCCTTTTACCATTCTAGGATCCCATCCACATTATAATTAGTCATCCTATCTTCTTAGGTCCCTCTTGACTGTAACAGTTTCTCAGACCTTTGTGTTTTAATGACTTTGACAGTTTGAGGTATTTTGTAGATTTTCCTTCAGTTGGGGTTTGCCTCATATTTTTCTTATGATTAAGCTGGAGTTACCGGCTTTTGAGAGGAAGACCATAGAGGTAAAGTACCAGTCTTATGACACCATATCAAAACTACATGTTATCAACATGACTTATCAGTGTTGACCTTAGCCTTGATCAGCTGACTGAGGAAGAGTCTCTCCGATTCCTCTGCTGTTATATTATGACCCCCCACCCCCTTAACACTGTATTCCTTGGAAGGGAGTCAATATAGGTCAGTGCACACCCGAGATGTGGGGAGTTATGTTCAACCTCTTTTTTCTTTTTAACGTTTATTTTTTTGAGAGACAGAGAGACAGAGAATGAGTGGGGGACGAACCCATGAGACATGACATCATGATCATGACCTGAGCTGAAGTCAGACGCTTAACCGACTGAGCCACCCAGGTGCCCCTAATGTTCCACCTCTTTAAGGGAGAAAGTATATACATAAATTATTTGGGTTTCCTCTGCAGAGAGATTTGTCTGCTTTCCCCATTTATTTATTTATTCAATCATTTATTTACATCAGTATGGACTCACGGATATTTATTTTATACTTTCAGTTCTAATCCAATGCTATGTTATTTATTTTATTGCTCAAATTGTTCCAGCTTTGGCCACTGGAAACCCTTCAGCTGGCTCCGGTGTCCCTTTGACATCCCCAATTATTGCCTCTCCCTGTGCCCCCTTTCCTTTCTGGAACTCCCAGTGGCACTCTAGGCTCATCTTGCACATTTCCCGATCCAGCCCTAGAATTTCAGACATTTTCCCAAGGAGCCTTAATTCTTTTTGTTAGAGAATTGTATTAAAAACTGTCAACTGGGCACTAGCTATGCTTACTGTCCTGGGGAATCATTGCTTCTAGGCTCTCTCAGCTGACCGAGCAAGGAAGCATACATGTGTCTACCAACTCAGGCCTATATACATATTTATAAATATTTCTATTTGGAGCCATCTATACTATATTAAGCTAACCCTGAGTTCATACTGATGTCCCTAACTCTAACCCATCACCACATGGATCACATTAGCCTTTTCCCCATGCTTATCTGTAAGTTCTCACTGTAATAGTGAGAAACCTGTCTGCTACCATCCACCATTCACTTGCTTAACTGTCCGATTCCAGAACCCATGTATACTGGTTTCAAAGCTGTTCACTTGTGCTCCATACTCCATGGGCTACAACTTTACCATCTGTGTGCAGGGCTTATGTACAGTGTCTTTGCCTTTCGTCTTACACATGTCACTCATTTCCAGAGTTGCTTTGGTTCAGCACCTTTCTCAGCCACTCCCTTCAGTGATGTTATTTCATACCTTCCTAATACACTTAGATTCTTTTTGCTACAGTGTGCATTCCAGCCTGGGTGGGATTTAAAAAATAAAGCAAAGTAAATAAAATAAATTCAATTAATTTAAATACTTTTGTACTTAAATTTTATATTTGATAAATTTAATTTTATATTTATTTAATTTTATATTTTAACCCACGCCCCCCAAATATAAAAAGACCTACAGTTTTGAAATCATCGTCACTCAAACAGTGAAATTCTCGAGCACACATTTTTTTAATGGTTGCTTTTTTAAAAAGTTGTATATATTTGGTACTTTCATACTGTTGTATAATTAGAAATTCTAACAGTTTCTCACCATCTACCTGCTGTGTGTGTGGGCCCCTCTTAGGAGACAAGGGCCACAGGCTCCCTGAAGTTTCCAAAAGCTCATATATGAGTGAGTTTGGAATGTAAGATGCATTTTCTGATAGGAAAAAAAACATGTAGTAAGTGATGATTGGCTTCCCAGTCTCATCCACAAAATCCCACTCAGTTCCTTTTTTATTTATTCCTAGCTGCAATAGTGACATTTTACTAATCTCCGACCCCATGGAGAAGACTTCTTCCCTGGGGAAAAAAAAATCCAGATTCCACGTGAGTTTTTTAAGATTGCCTTTTGACAGGGACTGGATGTTCTTTGAGGCAAATGGTAGCACAGCGACCTGCAGAAGTATCTTGACACGGGCGGAGAACCCACAGGAGCTTCCCAGTGGTAATGATGAACTTGGCAATTCGGGAATGAAGGAGAATTAAGGGTATATTCTGCTAAACGAAAACAGAGGGTGTTCACTGCTGTAAGGCCTTCCAGAAAGGAAGCTGGAGCTAAGCGCTATCAGTACAACTTTCAGACATGACGAAAATGTTCTCTGTTTGTTGCAATAGCCATTAGCCACTTGTGGCTACTGAGCACTTGAAATGTGCCTCTAATGAGGCCAAGGAACTGAATTTTAAATGTTATTCAGTTTTACTTACTTTACATTTAAATAGCCACATGTGGCTGGTGGCTACCATATTAGACAATGCGATTCTAAAGTATGTACTTCAGGTATAAAGAAAATGATCCCAGATGGAAGATATAGATATAAGAAGAAATGAAGAACCAAGAAGATTACTAAATATGTGGGCAAAAGGAAATTAACTCTCATGCTATGAAATAATAATGATGATGATGATGATGATGATAAAATACGTAGTTTTGAAAGTATATGGAATTAAAACATGTGACAGTAGAAGCATAGAAATTGGACAAAGTTGGGGCACCTGGGTGGTTCAGTTGGTTTAGCATCCGACTCTTGATTTCTGCTCAGGTCATGATCTCACAGTTCATGAGTTCGAGCCCTATGTCAGGCTCTGTGCTGACAGCATGGAGCCTGCTTGTGAGTCTCTCTCTCTCCCCCTGTCTCACTCTGCCCTTCCCCTACTCACGTGCTGTGTCTGTCTCTCTCAATATAAATAAATAAACTTAAAAATTTTTTAATTGGGCAAAGTTGAGGTAGATGGAGGTGTCCTGTCATCCTTGAATTGTCTGAGAGGAGAATAAAGTTCTTCATTAGCATGAATCTTAAGGATACATGGGGTACTTCTAGGATAAGCACCAAAAGAGTTGAAAATAAATATAGAGGTATATACATTTCAGACTAGTAGGGAGAGAAATGGAATGATAAAAAATATTCAAACCAAAAGAAAGCAAGAAGGGGGAGGAGAAACAGAATAGGAGTAATGAAAAAAACACCATAACAGTGGTAAGTTTTTAAACCCAAATGCTCTATTTCATTGATTTTAAGACACACAAGGAGTGCCTGGGCAGCTCAGTCACTTGAGCATCTACTTCGGCTCACGAGTTCTCAAATCTTGCGATTCACAAGTTCAAGCCCCACGTCAGGCTCTGTGCTGACAGCTCAGAGCCTGGAGCCTGCTTCAGATTCTGTGTCTCCCTCTCTTTCTGTCCCTCCCCCGCTTGTGCTCTGTCTCTCTCTCTCTCCCTCAAAAATAAATAAGCATTAGGGGGGCCTGGGTGGCTCAGTTGGTTAAGTGTCCGGCTTTTGCTCAGGTCATGATCTCATGACCTGGTGAGTTTGAGCCCTACATCGGGCTCTGTGCTGACATCTCAGAGCCTGGAGCCTGCTTCGAATTCTGTGTCTCCCTCTCTCTCTGCCCTCTTCTGCTCATGCTTTGTCTGTCTCTCTCAAAAATAAATATTAAAAAAATTTTTTCATAAATAAATAAATAAACATTAAAAAAAAGACACACATTTACTTGTATTTTTATATTTCTGAAATTGGGAAACACATGACAGGCTATGGCAACATATGAACCCTGTCAGGGTGTGCTAACTTGTCAGAGTTTTTTTTTTCTTGGTCATCAGTTGAGTTTTGTGGATCATTGTTATTACATGTGTTGAGTTTAATTTCTGCTGAAAATGTTTCAAAAAGATGCCCTCTGACTTGGCATGGAAACTGAGTAGTGGGGTAAATAGGTAATTTTAATGAAGCTTTTTTTTTTTTTTTTTGCCAAATACCAACAACTTTCAGAGACCCAAAAAAGAGACTACCCACAAGTAGATGAAGCTCTTTATACTTTGTTTCTGAGATATGTGCAATGTAAAACAAGAGAAATTGCCAAATTCCTTGGAATTGATGAAAGAAAATTTGCCTCATGGAGAAGCTGGTATGATTGATCTGTGCATTTGATAGGGCTGTTGTTGAGATGTTATGTCACGGTTTAATTGGTGGCATTTCTCTTTCTTATTGATCTATAAAACTTTGGTGTATCTTATAATCCATGATGTTTTAGAGTTGATGTAAGTGGTTTGTATGATAATGTTGATTACGCAAAGCAAAAAGAACTGAATTATATCCTGTTTGCTTTAGATACATCTAAAGCATAAGGGTGGAGGACATTGAAAAGAAAAGGATGAGAAAAGATATACCACACAAATACTAATGAAAAGTCTTCTGTATCTGACAAAGTAGATTTTAAGACAATAAGCATTTGTAGAGATAAAGAGGATTTCTCCTTAGAGATAAAAGTCTCAGATCACCAGAGAGATATAAAAATTATAAGTTTATATGCACCTAATTAACATGGCTTCAAAATGCCGAAATCAAGATCAAAATAAATCTATAAATCTACAGCATAGTAGGAGATCTTAATATCCCCCTTACATAATTGGTAGAATAAAAGATAACAGTGAGGATAGAGAGGATCTGCTCAATAGAATTAATACATCTGACTTCATGGTCATGTATAAAATACCGTACATAACAACTACAGAATACATGTCAAACATTTACATGCAGACGTTGGTGGAAAAAATGTAAGGTTGAAAGGAGCAGACTGGGGGCGGGTGGGTGGCTGAGCTGTTAAGTGTCCGACTCTTGATTTTGGCTCAGGTCATGATCTCGAGGTTTGTGGGATTGAGTCCCGCATCGGGCCCTGCACTGACAGTGGGAAGCCTGCTTGGGATTCTCTCTCTACCCCTCCCTATCTCTCTCTCACTCTCTCAAAATAAATAAACATTTTTTTTTTTTTTTAAAGAAAGGGAGCAGACTGGCAGTCAGGAGATTTTAGCTAATAGCAACACTAATAATGGGGATTGCAGCCATCCCTTTACTGACTTCCAAAAACTTTCCTATGGCAAACATGAACTTACATAATTTTCTCTGCTTTCTTACTCTGTTTTCTCTTCTGGATTCGCTCCTACTCACTACTTAACACTATGGACTCTTGAAAGTTGCCAGTCTCCTGAACCTCATGCCAATGATGAGGCCTTGCTTCTGAGCCTCTCAGATGCTGGTTGGATGGTCTGCTGGATATGTGGCTACCACCTGACCTGGATTCCTTATTGCTGTGCCCTCCCGTCTGTTGGGACCTGGTGCTACCTGTGTGGGAGCCACTTCCCACCTTCCCCCACTAAGTGCTCACAGAGCATTCCCACGCTCCCTTGGCCACTATGTTCTGGACTGCAGGCTGCATGTCTCCTGTGGGCGTCTGCATCTGTCTCTGTTCCTCAAGCACTGTCCAGTTTCTCAGGCCTGGCTAGGTCTACGGCAGGGAATTCACCTTGCTGCCTCTCCTGCTGTACGTGCCTGGACAAATCATGAGAAGTGCCAGCATCCTATGGTGATGCAGGATGCAGGAATCAAACCGATTTCAGTAACATTCTAATTCTTTGACTGTTGGATGACAGAATTTATACTCAGTTGGGTTTCCCATTTTTTAACTTCATATTTTCCTTCACAATCTCATCCCAAAGGCTTATCAAGAAATTCTCCGAAGATCTCTCTATCTTAGGCATTTAATAGACAAATTAGAGATTTCTATTCCAGCTATCAAGGGAATCACATTTTTCAGATCTTTAGACCAATAATGAAATACCCTGCGGCAATTAAAAATAATGTAGAAAAGTACTGATGAGATGAAATACTATTTGAGATATCATCTTGACTAGGAAAAGCAGGATGCATTGTAAATAGGGAAGGAAAATAATTTGTCAGACACATTCCTGTCATTGCGTGTTATGTAGATGTGAGCATGGAGGAAGGTTTGAAGATAAGACCCTAGTCTGTGCCCACATTTAATTTTTTTTTTCAACGTTTATTTATTTTTGGGACAGAGAGAGACAGAGCATGAACAGGGGAGGGGCAGAGAGAGAGAGGGAGACACAGAATCGGAAACAGGCTCCAGGCTCTGAGCCATCAGCCCAGAGCCCGACGCGGGGCTCGAACTCACGGACCGCGAGATCGTGACCTGGCTGAAGTCGGACGCTTAACCGACTGCGCCACCCAGGCGCCCCAGTGCCCATATTTAAAAGACAGAGCTGCGACGTTCTCAGAAAAGCCTAGGCTGCCTGGAACTCGGTTCGTGATCTCAGGGAAATTGCATAACCTCGGTAGACTGCTCTGGCTTTTACAGTGGAAGCTGGGAGGACAGCCCCAGCCCCAGGATCAGCATAGGACTTGGGGACATAAGGAATGCAGGGGACATAAAGAATGCCCTGGATTACTGAGAGCACACAGAGGACTGTGGTGGCTGTTACTGTTGCCCCTGTGCTATTGTGCTGTTGCTGGTGACCCAGTGGCTATGACCTTGCTTGGTCACGTGGATTTTCCTCTGAGTGCACCAGCTGTTTTTAGCATTGTAAAACACAACCATACTTATTAACTGACAAGAGCAAGTGCAATGCAATGCAATGCAATGCCAAAAAAACAAAAACAAAAACAAAAACAAAAACAAAAAAAAACAAGGTAAGTAAATAGCCAACAGGCTGTAGGAAGAAGCCAGTTCTTGGTGGGCTTGATCAAGGAAGGTCCACTGGGGATGTGTTGCATGTCCCCATTGAAGAAGAGTGAACACAGGAGATGTGGATGGGGGTGTCAGTGATGTCCTGGAGTGTTCTTTAAGGAAAGGTGAAAGGACAGTGTTTTTCTCTGGGACGTGGGGCCCCACCTGGCTGAACTCTGGGACTGGGGTAAAGAACCACCATGAGGACAAGGACTTGCTCACACCTCCCAGGCTCGGTGTCTGGGCTGGACACTGCATCTCCCCTTTCCTTTCGTTCGTGTCTCTTTCCTACACCTTCGCTGTTGCACTGGACCAGCAGCCACACAGCCTGTCTCAAGTGCCTTGAAACGTGTTGAATGGATGTGGCACAGTCCTTGGCAGAGTGACACTACTCCACAGGAATTTGTTTATTCCTTTGGGGTGGAAAATGGCAGGCAATGAGTAATGACTGATACCTAAGATGCTGCTTATTATTGGATAAAGGAATGCGCTGCTACATTTGCATACACACTCCCAAACCGATTCTTCAAAACGAGGACCAGACCTGGCCCCTCCACATCAGAGATCCTGAAGGGAGAAGACAAGCAGAGCTCCAGGAGCCACAGAGCGTGGGGACCCTTGCCGCAGGTAGGTGGTACTGATGGCGGGTTCAAGAGACCAGTTGACATAGATGGGGAAAAAGAACAGCATCTGGACCTGCCTTGCTTTTTTTCCCATTAGAAGCATGCCCTTCTGTGGATTTCTTGACTTTCTAAGTGATATCTCTGACACCTGCCCAGACCACCTTGCTCTCAGCCCCATGAGCAGCCTGAATGTCTTCCAGGGGGACTTCTGCCGATAAGCGGGGCATTGCTGGAGGGCCAGGCAGACGCTGAGCTTAGGAAACTTGCCAGCCCTGCTAATGCTAGCTTTCTCTGCTTTCAGCGGCTAGAGAAGAAGAATCTAGAAAGTACTGGTCTTCAGAAAAGAGATTTGGGGACCCTAAATATTTTGAGTGTTCGTAGGTGAAAAGACATGGATCTCAGATGGCTGAATGCACTGCTTCTCTAGGGAGCTCTGGGGAAACCACCTGCATTTATTTTGATACAGGTGGAAAATTCCAGAAGTGACTCACAGGGATCTCCCAAGTACTTCAGCCTGTGGGCATCATTCTGTCCCCCACCAGGACCACCACTGTCTTCGTGTATTTTAGTACCTACATTTCTGCCAGACATTTCTTTGTCTAATGTCATGTGACTGCCAATTTCTCTGACTTCTCCAGTGCCACCAATTCCCTGTGTCCCTTGATCTAGCCCCAAACTGCAAAGAGATTTGTGCTTTGTAGATGTAGATTCTCCATGCCCTTAAAGATCTGTCGGGTGTCCCCACCCCCTAGAGCCACCCAGTGGCCATCCTTCACTGTGGCCATCCTATCATTCACTGTCCTTGCTGCCAAGCCCCGGAGCCTTTCCTTGCCATTTTTTATTTTTGCAAAACCATGTAGCCCCCTTTGTCCTGCTCCTAAGCCCTTCTCAAGGGATTGGGTTTCCACACAAACTGCCCATCTCTGCAAACTAAAAGTGGTGTGACCCTTGAGAATTTACTACCTTCGGGTTTTTCATCTATATAATGGAGATAACAATTATTGCCTCACTTCCTTCTCTGAACTAATGTTGGGGAAAGTTCTTTGTGAAGTGAGTGAAATGTGACTTGCAGAATTGAGGGGTGTTTAGAAATCTCTCTCCTCCAAGTCCTCCCAGTGAAGAGCTCCTGTGTCATCCCTTCCCCAAGACATTAGGAGCTGAGCCTCCTGGGACCTTTGGAGGCTCAGTTTTCTATGACAAGAGGCTACAAAAACAAACAAACAAACAAACAAATAAAACCTGCCTTTCTTTGCAAAGATTAGACTACAGCAGAGGGTTGGCAAACTTCTTCTGTAAATGTTGGGACAGCAGCATTTTAGGCTTTGCTGACCAGATGATCTGTCTTTCAAATACTCATCTCTGCTGTTGAAGCCAGAAAGCAGCCGTAGACAACATGTAAAAAAGGACATGGCTGTGTTCCAATAAAACTTTACTTAAAAAAAAAAAAAGGCAGTGGGACAGATTTGTCCTGTGGTCTGTAGTTAGTTTGGTAATCCCAGGACTAGAGCAATACACTTTGAGCTTTCTGTTTCATTTTTATCAAATGTTGTCAGGATCCATGAAAATGATATTGTGACCCACTGTTTAGAAAGCATTGCTGTCCAAAAATCAAAGAAGGAATGATAGGAGAAGCACAGTCCATTCTTACAAGGCCTTCCTGGACACAGCAAACATTTCTGAGCAGAGAGCAAGGCTGATGGCCTACTAAGCACTTGTGGTGCCCAGCAAGGTTTCCTGGGTTCGGAAGTGTCATAACTGACCTCCTTCCTGCCTTTAATCCCAGGTTCCTGTTGAGTCATTTCATTGTGTTAAAAATGTCATTTTTGGAGGACTCAAGTGTGAAAATGGAGTCTGAAGACCAGGAAGGAGATAAGCCCCAGTGCTGCTCAGAAGGTAAGATTCTTGCAAAAGCATCCATACTAGGACCAAAACATAGCTCCTAAAGCAGGACCTTGTAGGTCTGTGCACAGACCTCCCTGTTGACCTTGCATGTTCCTCCCTGTTCCTCCCTGTTCCTCCCTGTTGACCTTGCATGGTAAGTAACCTTTGAGAACTTCTCTGGCAAATGCATTAGACCAGAGAAGTCCTTGAAGGGAAAATGAAGCTCTGTCATGGGTGCCTAGGTGCATAAGGTGATAGATAAACAGATCACCTTCACCCGGAGATCTGGGGCTTTGAAGTGAACCAGCTGGATGGTTCTGAATCCTCCCCCAGCCTGCCCAGGCAGAGGAGAAGGCCCTGCAGTAGAAGGAGTTGTCTGGGTCTTGGGTGGGAAAAGTACCCTGGCTCAGGACTTTCGATCATCCCATGGAGGAAGGCACTCTGGTGTTGGTGTTGGCTCAAGGCATATGAAAAGAGGAGGCTTTTGACCCAAATGACTGTCTAGTGCATTAAGTGTGAAGGGAGGGCACGTAACAGGGGCCTTCAACTTACACGTGGAAATCAGAATTCCCAAACTAAAAGTAAGACATTTGTCTGACAAATATGGATCTGCCCACAGAGAGGTTTGGAAAGCACTGCTCCTGCTCTTGGAACAGAGGCCATGTGGTGGCCACCATGCACCTCCTGTCCCTTAGGCAGCAGGAGTGGACACCAGGAAGGTCCACGCACCAGACACTATAATTATGCAACCTTGGGGAACTCCAAATGGTGATATCGACTCCTAACTCTGCCGTTGTTTGTGGCATGTGTGGAAGTGGTAAAGGCTTCCTCTGACTTCCAACACAATCCTTGAGAGTCTCTGTCTGAACTAAGTCTGGGGCAGCTCCACCTTCCGCCATCTTTCCTCACCAAGGTGCAGTCTTCCTGCTTCTTAGAAGCATCGACTGTCAGAGCTGGAGGGACAGACAAGGAAGGGAAGGCTCAGAGTGGTGAGAGGCAGTCACGTACACTACAAGGCAAGTCACTACAGCCAAGCAGTGGGCAAAGCCAAGACTGCCTTCATACCAGAGCACAGCATTTGGGTTTTCTTCTTCCCTAGGTGCTATGTGCTCTCCATATGCAAAGGTTGTTTGGATTGTGACCAGAGATTTCATTCAGGCATTTCTCAAACTTAATGTTTTGTCAGCTAGAAGCTTCCAGATTACTCTCAGAGTACTGTGGGCAATGTATCCTATACCCCCTGAATTAATGCAACGCATGTGTTTTTAATAACTAAGGCTTCTACAGAGTTCTGCATTCAGAAACTGAGTTCGTTCTATTTCATCTCCATTTCTACCATTTTTGACCAGGAAGGCTATTTTTTGTCATTACTGTCTCTTTGCTTTAGCGTTTCTCAAAACATACAACAATAAGTAAAGCATTAAATGGCCCCTGATGTTCCTGAATCCCTGGAAAATCCCAATTGTCATGTGCTAACCTCACTGTCTCTGATTCCAGACTTGGACAGAAGCCCCCTGGAGCCAGACATGAGCCTCACCTCACAAAGCTCTCCCTATTCAAGTAAGGCCCCTGGGTGAACCAATGAGGGTGGCGACAGATGAGGGTGGGCACGAGGCTGGTGCCACGATGTTCTCGTAGGGGCGTCAGAGGATCAGAGGCTGCGGGTACCTAAGGGTGCTGGGATGAGGCCAAAGGCTTTTCCTTTGTGGAAACGAATGAAAGAAAGATGAACCCTGGGTGGGCCTCGGGCTTTCCAGAGAGGTGTAGGGACACATATCACTGAGTGGTCCAGGAGAAGAAAGGTTTTGAGCCTAGGACTCTTCCATGTCCTTCTTCTGACCTTTGCCATGAGGCTGGCAAGCCGGACCTTCTCAAAGAATTTACGAAAAACAGAAACTTGACCAGCAGAGGGCGCACGCGAAACCCTCACCGCGGAGTGTGCCTTGGCTGCCCTCACAGATCTAGATCACAGGCTACTGCGTGAACCTCACAATAACCTTAAGAAAATTCAAGGGCGGAAACCAAAGGCGTGAGGGAGGCTGCCTGCCCCAGGTGACACAGGCAGTATTGGTGACAGATGCTGGAATTTAAAGGTACTGTGACCGCTGTCTGCCCAAGTCAGGTTTAAGGCTCCCCGTCACCATCCTCTGCACAGGCAGAGTCGGGAGGCCTCAGCCTGAGTCCCAGGTCTAGTGCGGGTGACCTCCTCGCTGGTAAACCGGAGGTGAGCGCACACAGGCCCACGGCCAGCCCCCCCCCCCCCCCCCCCCCCCCCCGCGACTCTGCGAGGGAGGTTGCCTCAGGCACTATTGCGGCTCCTGTTGCTCCCGCTGTTGTTTGAGAACGGACTCCCCAGAGGAGATAATTACTAGCACAGTAAAACACGGACACCTCTGATGTGGCCTTGAGAAGGGAGTCTGAAGAACGCGGGTCAGGCCGGGAATGATGTGCGAGAACACCAGTTAACGAGGAGGATCCGGCACAAGCCTCAGTGTGAGATGATGGGGGGCGCGACTCAGGGTGCGATGGGAGGGAAAGAGAAGTAAAAGAAGGACAGGTTTTGGAAATATTTAAGAGGAAGACAGCCCAAAGCTAGTGCTGGACATGCAACGCACAGAGCATGTGTGGGTGTCTCCCCAGACCAACCGGAATCTCAGGGCAGCGGGGACCAGGCGTCCATGGTCCTAAAATGTCACTCATCAGACGATTTCCTGTGTAGGCTCCTAGGTACTTCCTACCTAGTTTCTCGCCCACCCCACTCTACTCTTCCCCTGGCCCTCTAAGGATCTGTCCTTAGACAAGGCTTTGCTGACAGCATGATGCCCCCAGTGACAGGCTGCAGGAAAGAGGGTTAAGAAGAATAAAGATCAACATGTTCTGAGTCTTTTATATGGCTCAGATACCTGGCTAAGTGCTACTCGCTTGAATAAGCATTTTAATCCTCCCAATACCCCCTCCAGGGAGGTGCTATTATTACCCCCTTCTCACAGATGAGGAAGTTTAGAGAGATACAGTTACTTTTCCTAGGTCCTAAAGTAGTAAGTGATGGGAATTTGGATTGAACCTATCTGTGAAAATGGATAACCCATGTGTTTACATCGGGTTTTAAACCCATAGTGTTTACATGCTAAATTGCTTATAAGGCAGAAAGACTTGGAGTGGGAGAAATTTTGAGTGGGCTGTGATGTTTGAGGCCACAGGAAGGTAGAGGGCTAGGGCTGAGACCCTTGCATGTGGGCTAGAAAGGATTGCCTGTAAAAGGGCAATCTCAGGGAATTTAATCTGTAGCAAGAACAGAAGCACCCTAATCAGAGGTTCCTTTCATAGCTGGTCACTCCTCCTGCCCCCATCCAAGATCCTGGGGTAGAGTGAGGCAGGTGAGGGCAAGAGGAAGGTGTCTTGGGAATAGAAGGAGAAGACCCTTATCCATCCTGTACTCTGCTTGGCAATGAGTTAACTGCACAGAGATAATAGCCTTAGGAGTGGTGCCCTCCAAGCATTTTGGATCCTAGTGACCCCAATCAATGAAACAAAACTGAGGGCACTCCGTTTTGAAATATGGGCATTAGTCCATTATGAAACTTACACAAAAGTAGAAAGTTCACAAAGACTAAATAAAATAGGAACTGACCTTTAGTGGTTTCTTCCCACATTCCAGTGGATTGTCTGGCTCGCCCAACTGCCACGCCCCACCCCCATCCCAGCAGACACACACCTAGCAATGTGCTGGCAAATGTTTGACAACCAGTTCTCTGGGGATGGGTGGGAGTGGGAGGGAGCTCTTCCTTGGAAATCTGGGAAGAGAAACTGCTGTATTCTTTACAAAGCCCCAAAGCAGATCCTGGCCCCTGATCTGCTTTGTGGAACTGTAGCCATAGCCTACATATTACTAAAGACTGCCAAGGAGAGGAAAAGCAAGGCGAATTTCATAATGTTAGTATGTGCTAATTACTTCCTGGCTCAGTCAGCAAAACCCTTTAAGAGAAAGATGGACTTAGACCAGCACTCACCAGATAGCAAACAAGATGGAGGGAAAACACTGCTTTGCTAAGGAAGGGGGCTGGTCTGCCGCCTGCAATCTAAGTTCACTGCAAATCATGCCCCCTCCTTTTTTTCTTTCTTTTTAAAAATTTTATTTATTTATTTGTTTATTTATTTATTTATTTATTTATTTATTTATTTATTTATTTATTGGAGCTCCGCAGGGCTGAGAAAGCCAACTGTTAATGCATGGGCCATAGAAGCTACAAAGTGGCTGCTTTCATAGTAGATAAGATGTGGGGCCCCACATCTTTATGAAGGATGGTCCTTCAAGAATAAATATATAAGTATATTTATTCCAGTGTATCAGGCATGGTCCCTTAAGAGTTAGGTCCGGTCCGTCTTCCAGCCAGTATCAGACTAAGGATATTTATGATCTCATCTGAGCCCATTCCGAATTATCTCAAGGCTGCATAATGAAATTGAAGGACCTCTCACAACACACATCGGTGGCTCGATGCCACTGTCAAACAAGAGGTGTCAGTCGCTAGAACTCCCAAAATGAAAATAAACACAAACAAAACACATTAAATATTAGTTAAGTACTTACGCTACCATACAAAGTGGAGAATTCTTGAAAATATTGTAACTACAAAGTAATGTTGATTATACATTCTCTTCGGGTTGTAGTCAAAGAAAAAGGCAATTGAATTGTTAAATCTGGCTATTCATCAAGTCACTTTAATTTTTAGATATTAGTCATGTTGTTTTGGACTCTGTATCGCAGATAAATCAAATGAGTAAGCTAATTGTGTATCAAGATTTTCAGTAACAAAGTAATAGTGTAGCTCACTGAATTCTAAAGGAAAGGCATATGTTTCAGTAACCTGGTGGCTTTGGTCTTAAGATGATACAAACAGGGTTTGCCTTTCTAAAGGATACGAGTGGAGGGGCACCTGGGTGGCTCAGTCGGTTAAGCATCCGACTTCGGCTCAGGTCGTGATCTCGTGGTTTATGAGTTCGAGCCCCATGTCTCTGTGCTGATAGCTTGGAGCCTGCTTCAAGTTCTGTGTCTCCTTCTCTCTCTTGCCCCTCCTTTGCTCATGCTCTTTCTCTGTCTCTCAAAAATAAATAAATGTTAAAAAAAATTTTTTTAATAAAAAAAAAAGTATAAAAGAGGAAAGATCAACAACAGAACAAAAGGAGGCACCAACCTCCAGACTCCAGATTTTCACTAGGTTTTCCCAGTGCAGATCACAATTTTTGAGCAGGTAGGGATCACCCGGACTTTAACCATTAGATCTGTTACATGCAGCCTAGGAAAAAACCAAACCCATATAAGCCTCCAACCTCCCCTGCCCCCAAATTTGTACCTGCCTCCTGAGTTCCTATCCTGATTGCCTGCCTGGCAGCCTAACCCCACTTTAGCATCTGGACTTTGCCTTGCTTTGAACCTAAACCCTGATGAGTCATGAGGGACCTGTGCCTGCCTTCAGGTTTCCCACAAGCAGCTTCTCCAGGTTCTTTGTTATTGGTTCCTCCCACCTGTTCACACCCACTGCCCCATCCTCCCCCACGGGGGACTCAAAGACAGTACCTTGCCATACCCCTTGGACCCTGGACCCCACTGGACCTCTCTCAATGCACCTGCAGCTGGACCAACTTTCCTAGAATTCATCCAGCATCTACACGATCACTTATTACAGAGCTTGCATTGTCCAGGCTGGCCTCCTGGAGGAGATAACCAGTAGAGCCTGGCTATATCTCGAAAAACAGAAGCACCTGGGTGAGGTTGGGCATGTTTAGGAAGGCAGCAAACCCACAGGCACTGAGATCATCACTTCCCAGAAATTTATTTCACCTAGAACTTTGTAATTAACCACACTCTACTTTTTATAGCCCAAATGACATACACTTTACAAAAATGCTGATTCAGAGGATTGTGTGCACCCCAAAATTTATAGCAGCACTATCAATGATAACCAAAGTATGGAAAGAGCCCAAATGCCCATCGACTGATGAATGGATAAAGAAGATATGGTGTATGTATGGTATGGTATGTATAGTATGGTATGGTATATATATTTTATTATATATATATTATATATAATATATATATAATGGAATATCACTCAATGACCAAAAAGAATGAAATCTTGCCATTGGCAACAATATGTATGGAACTAGAGTGTATTATGCTAAGTGAAATAAGTCAGAGAAAGACAAATACCGTGTGCTTTCACTCATCTGTGGAATTTAAGAAACAAAATAGATGAACATAAGGGAAGGAAAGGAAAAAAATAAGATAAAAACGGAGAGGGAGGCAAACCACCAGTGACTCTTAAATACAGAGAACAAACTGAGGGTTGCTGGAGGGGCATTGGGTGGGGGGATGGACCTAATGGGTGATGGGCATTGAGGAGGGCACTTGTTGGGATGAGCACTGGGTGTCATATGTAAGTCATGAATCACTGGGTTTTATTCCTGAAATCAATGCTACGCTGTATGATAACTCACTTGATTTTAAATACATACATTTAAAAAAATAAAAGGACAAATGACACTGAAAGCAAAGCCCACATGCTTGCTGGGTGAAGACAGCATGTTATGGGGGGGAAGCTATGTTATTATTTGCTATTGTCTATAGAGATAAATGTTGACACAAAATGAACAAACCTTTTAGCATCTCTAAAGAAAGAGAGTTTTATTTGAGCCTAAGTTAGGACAGTTGCCTGGGAAACACCCTCTTCGCAGGGAAAAACGTGCTCTGGAGAATGAACCGTTTTTACAGGGCTATATTCTTTTTTACAGCTTGCAAAAGCCCAAAAGATAACAGGTTAACATATAGGCAGGAATCACAGGTTTTAATGTCAAGGAATGCAGGGAGATAGAGATCTTAAGGGCAAGGTGGTTTCCCTTAGGCTGTGCATTTACAAGGCAGGTGTACAATGTGTATTTGATGGGCCATAAATCAGGCTTTTGGTTGGAACAAAGTTTATGTACAGTCATGCTGACTTAGAAATCTAAAATGGCTTCCCTTCTATATCCGGACTTTAGAGAAGGTCTCATCATGAAGACTACTCAAAGAACACACAGCAGCTATTTATTCAGAGTTTGCTGTAGCAAAGGAGTCAAGCCTCCATCACTTGCATTTGGCAGTGATTCGAAGGCAGACAGAGGAGTGGGTAAGCTTTATGGTGAAAAAGGTGCCTATTGACTGGAGTTGTTGGTCTTGGATGCTGGAGCTGGGGCATCCTAGGTGCTTGGTTTGAAGAGCGTAGTCGGCTTTCTCTGGTTGGTCCTGAGTTGGAAGTGAGGACAAAAATAGAAAAGCTGGCAGCCATTGAACACTTCTGACTCTGGGCCCATTGCTATAGAAGCTGAGGGTTTGAGTTCTGTTGTCTCAGATGTTTGTGTATTCAGTCTCCTCCTGTATTGAGATTCACATCGGTGTTTTCAAATTTGAATTGAGTGTTTTTTTCTTTCCCTAGATCTTTCCTCACTCCCACAGGTTGTCTGTGTGTATGTTGGAAGTATAGACAAAGTATCTGGGATGCACAGCTGACTCCAAAGTGAAACAGGAACCAAACTGTTCCTTAAGGAAGGTGAAGGGATCCTCATTGTTCAGTGAGTTCAGTTCTTTGATGTTCTTTTTCTGAAATACAAAGGAGAATTTATTTGGTAGCCAGGCTACTTTGTGAAGGAAAAAAGGAAAGATCAGGCAATCTTTGCTAAAGTTTGGGTTTTCAGCCTTAGCAGTCAGGCTTCCCACCTCTCTGAATTGGGAGGACAGGGGACATTTCTTTCCCACATGTCTTACTTCCTTTGCAATGAGAGATGCTTTGGCTCTTTGACTCTATCACAGGAAGGACAGGGCTCTCCTTTAGAGACAATGAAAAAAAAAAGTGATCTTTCTTGGTACGAGCTTTTCTGAGTGTGAAGTTGATATATAAAAGGTCTGTGGAAAAAGTCAGAAAACTGGGTCAGCCATAGTCGTAGAAAAATGATCTTTTTGTTTCTCTTGACATTTCTGGTACAACACCCTCTTTCCTTTAGCACCGTCGTCAAATTCTTACACCTGAGTTGGCCCAGGAGCCAAGAACATTCCGACTCTTGGAATTTCCTTCTCCCTCTGGCTCCTTCTTCCTTCCAACCCTTCCACGTAAGCTTCTTTTAGATCCAGAACCCCTTTGGGGCCATCCACTGTTGCCCACCACTAGCTGGTCTTCGAGGCTGTTCCCCAGGTGGCAGTCCTTTGCCCATCCCAGAGAAGAGAGTGGCTGAGGGCTGCATGGGGAGAGGGGCTTTATACAGGCCAGGTGGGAAGTTAGAGAGTACGAGAACCATTTCTGCTGAATAAAGCAAGGTGGAGAGTCACCTGGGATTGTGGTGCTTTTGTCTGGAACTGCTTTGAGCACCCTGCCTTCTAGAACCAGAATTTACTGGTTCGGGTCTCGAATAGTATGCATATCTAAGGTTATGGATTTGATTTTTATTCCTGAAAAACAGTACCAGAGATTGTGAATAGTGAACATACCTCAGTTCACCAGCCTTGAATCCCCACTTTGCCCATTGGGCTCAGGCAATATGTATTTCTCTCATTAGTTTTTCACTCCAACTCATTGACCCATTCGTAAGGGAACATTGGTAACTAACCACACCACTCTGGGGTCAGACTCCGTTTGGGCCAAATTTCTGTTCAGTTGTTTGCAATCTGAACAAGTTACTAAACTTCTCCAATTTCATTTTGCCCACCAGTAAAATGGGGATAATAAAAGTTATCTTACATAGGATTGATATGAGGAATAAGAAGGGATTCAATGAAAGTTCATTATTATTAGTAGTAGTATTAGTATTGATAACCGTCTCTTCTGCACTCTTTCACTGGTGGGCCCATGACATCAGCAATGCCCAGGTGGTATGGATCTCTGCTGTGTTGGGCACCAGCTGGACCGATGGTGAGGACAGTGAAAGGGTGCTGATGATGGGGTGAGGCAGGAAGCACCCAGGAGCAGCAGCTTTGTGTCAGGAAGGGTATGGAGATGGCAGGAGTCTTGAGGAAAATTCAAAGGGGTTGTGCCCACCTCTGTGGAGCCTGTCTGAGTGAGAAGGACGAACTGCAGCAGTGACCAAGGATCTGCCTGACTATAGGGGGTTTAGGGATTCAGTTGGGCAGCCAGCCTATGGGAAATGGGGGTGAGGGACAGTTCTAGACAAGGAAGTTGTCCCTGTGCCACCTCTGATAGGGAAGATGACCAAACATCAGTGGTTGAATTCAGGTTTTGCACGGGAGAGGGTATGAGCCCACATATAGGACTGATGATTGAGTCTACTTCGAGCAACACATATAAAATGTGATTGATGTGGTAGGATTATCTTGTGGATTAGCATTTATACTATATAATTATATATAAACATAAACAAACATAGCCTTGTTTCTGACTCCATAAACATGACACCATTAGCCTGGATCTATGGTTTGTACCCTCTTCGTGTCACCTACTGACTTTAGGTCACCTGAGGAGCTTTAAAATTACAGATCTGGGTCCCATCCCCAGTGACTGCCTCAATTGGTTTGGCGGGTGCCCAGGCATTGGTATTTTTTGAAAGCTCCCAAGTGATTTTAACGTATGGCCAGGATGAAGAGTCATTGTGCTATAGGGTTGGGCTCCTAGTTGGAAACAGTTTGCACCATCAGGCAATACAGTTTCTGATAGCAGTTAAGCTCCCCTCCTAGATTTTCTGATACAAGATGAGTCATGTTTACAAGTTTGTATCAGCAGAAGAACTACTTTCCTGACCTTGTTTTTTTCTTTGACTGTTCTGGCTCCAGAGTCCTTTGGAAATCCCACTGGGAGATGATTTAGACCAGGGATGCGTAACTTGTTCTGTAAAGGGCCAGACAGTAAATCTTTCCTGTTTCACAGGCCATATGGCCTCTGTCATGACTACTCAGCTGTGCCTCTGTAGCACAAATGCAGCCATACACAATGTGTAAATGCGTGGGCAGGCCATAGTTTCCCTGATTTAGATGATGAGGTCCTGGACATCAAGCTGATGCCTTAACTGGATGAGACGTTGGGAGCCCTTGGGTGGGTATATGTGTATTTTGCATAAGTGAGGAAGAGAAATAAGGCAGACTATGACAGATTAAAAATAAATGCAAATTCCTTGACATTTCCCTCACTGAAGATGGCATTTATGTGCACTCTTCTTGAGTCAATGCAGGTTCTGTGATTGATCAATGGAATATGACAGAAATGAAGGATTGCCAGTTTCTGAGTCCAGGCCTTCAAAGACCAGCAACTTCCACAGTTCTTCCACTCTTCTGGAGGTCAGGATACTTGATCTAGATCTTGGAACCCAGCTGCCATTCTTACTATTGCCTCATCAAGAGCAATAAAATGGGAGTGGATTGATGTGAAATAATGAAAGTAACAATTAGTCCATAGCTCCTTGGTAGAGCAGATTAAATATATTGCAAATTATTTGACATTCTTCTCCATGAGAGGGATGGTCAGTGTTTCCTCCCCTTGACTCTGGGTGGGCTCTGTGATTGCTTAACCAATATTTACTAGAATGAAGTAGAATTTTGCCATTCCTGGCCACTCCCAGGTCTTAAGGATGGGCAACTTTTGTTTTAATTGAGATATAATTGATACATAATACCGTGTAAAGGTACAATGTGTTTGATACATTTATATTTTATAGTATAATTACTGCAGTATTTAGCTAACACTCCTTTATCATATCACATAATCATAATTTCTTTTTTTTATATTGGGAGCAGTTAGGATCTGGTCTTTTAGGAACTTTCAAGTTTATAATATAGTATTGTTGATTATAATCACTATGTTGTGCATTAGATTTCTAGAACTTGATTATCTATGAGTTACAAATTTGTCCCCTTAAATAACATCTCCCCAGTTTCCCCACTGGTAACCATTCTACTCTTTGTTTTTGCAAGTTCAGGTTTTTGGTTTTTCAGATTCTACATGCAAGAGATATCATATAGTATTTGTTCTGTCTGACTTATCTCACTTAGCATAATGCCCTCAGTGTCCATCCATGTTGTTGCAAATGGCAAGTTTTCCATCTTTCTCATGGTTGAATACTATTCCATTGTATATGTATACCACATCTTCTTAATTCACTCATCCATTTACAGGCATTCAGGTTACTTCCATATCTTAGCTATTGTGAATAATGCTGCAATGAACATGGGTGTGTCTCTTCAAGATCCTGATTTCAATTCCTTCAGATACATACCCAGGAGTGGGATTTGGTTTTTACTTTTTTTGAGGAACCACCATACTGTTTTCCATAATGGCTGTGCCATTTTACATTCCCAACAATAGTGTAAAAGTGTTCCCTTTTCTCCACATTCACACTAACTTGTTATCTCCCGTCTTTTTGATAAAAGAGGACTGGTAGTTTTTACGTCCTGTCTCCTAAAATATGTATTCTTGCACACCAGTGGGAAATTGTAAGACCTCAGAGAGATTTAGGGCATGCCTGAAAGGTCCTTTAAGAACCAGAAGCCTCACAGGTAACACAAGGTAGAGAAAACTGTCTTGAAAAGAAATGTAGGTGTGTTTTTCCCCTAATGGAATTGATTCTAAATTGAGAATGCAAAACATTTTTAAAAGAAGTAAAGTAGATTGGACTGAAAGGGACAGAGAAGTAAAAAATAAAGAGGGGCCTTAACATATAAAATGTTATACAAATGTTATATCTATATATCTATATCTATATACTAAATATATAATATAATATATAAATATAATAAATAATATATAAATTATATATAATATAATAATATATATAAATGCAATAAAAATAATGGCCCCAAAGATTACATCCTAATCCCAGAATTTGTGAATATGTTACCTTACGTGGCAAAAAGGGTCTGCAGGTGTGATTAGGTTAAGGGTGGCTCAGTGGGTTAAACGTCTGACTCTTGGCTCAGGTCATGATCTTACAGTTTGTGAGTTCAAGCCCTGTGTCGGGCTCTGCACTGACAGTGCGGAGCCTGTTTGGGATTCTGTCTCTCCCTCTCTCTGCCCTTCCCCAACTTGCTTTCTCTCTCAAAATAAATACACTTAAAAAAATAAAAAGACTCAACTAGCCATTGCTGTCTTTGAAGGTGGAAGGGAGACATGGAACACAGGTGACTCCTAGAAGCTGGAAAAGGCAAGGCAACGATTCTCCCCTAGAGCCTCCAGAGAGAGCATGCCAACATCTTGATTTTGGCCCAGTGGGACCTGTTTTCCACCTCTGACCTCCAGAACTGTAAGATCATGTTTGAGTTGTTTAAGTTATGAAGTTTGTGGTGCTTCTTTTACAGCAGTGATAGGAAACTAACACAGACCTCCAGCTGTCAATGGGCAGGAAGGAAGCAGGCTGAGAAAACTGCTGTGCTGCAAACATGGGCTGTTCCATATGGAAAAGGAAAGATGACTTAGAGGGTAGAACTGATAGTCTAGGGCTAGAACCTGCTCCTGGGGCACAGGGCGGGTCCCTAGTCAAGGAATTGGTGATATGTTCCCAGCTGGACTTCCGAACTGCTATGAACCAGGGAATGCTATGTATGTCTAGACGGTCTCCTTTTAACAGGAAGATCTCATGTGGCCACTGTATGCCTATTCACCATTGCATGTTGGGTCAGTGTGGACAGATAACTTGTCTCTTTAGTTCACAGGTCTTCAGATTGGGAGAAACCTCCCAGTAAGTCATGTCTGTACCTGGACCTGTTTTTGAACAACAGAGAGAGACAGAGTGTGAGTGGGGGAGGGGCAGAGAGAGAGGGAGACACAGAATCCGAAGCAGGCTCCAGGCTCTGGAGCTGTCAGCACAGAGCCCGACTTGGGGCTCGAACTCCCGAACCACGAGGTCATGACCTGAGCTGAAGTCGGATGCTTAACCGACTGAGCTACCTAGGCACCCCAGTCTGAAATGATAAATTGAAGTTAATATTCTATTGGTAGTTATCATTTGAGAATGGAAGCTTTTCATTTTGCTCCATTGGTCTCAAACAGTAACAGTTTTCACACAGGCTGTGTGAGGGATTTGCCTTTAACTGTTAACTGCACCATTTTGTGACTAGCTCCAGTTGTAGCCAAGCTCACAAAATCATTGTTTCTTATTTTGCATTTGTAGACACTTTGGGAATCTCCATTCACTTGCAAGGCGTCCCCATAGTTTGTTTCCTGCTCTTGGTGGTATCTCTTTCATGCAAACTAAGGAAGATAATTATTTGGAGCATGAATCCAAATATGAGATCATTGTTATTGTGTCTCCTATAAAACAAGGTACTGGGCCCAAACCAGAGTTGTTCATTCTAAGCCCCAGGTCACCAAACTGAGGCTCAATTACAGTCTCAACTCTCCCTGAAATGGAATCTGAAACCAGGAGTGAAAAAAACCCAGTCAGTCAGGAGTCACCTGATCAGCAGTGGCTAGCTAATCCGCCTGAGACCCCCACGGTCCCCTATGGGAAAGTAACCTTGCAGCAATCAATAACCAACCTGATTTTCTGCCAACTTTGATTTCCCTGTTTCCACTCCCTTCTGCCTATGAAAGTCTTTCATTTTGCACAGCTCCTCAGAGCTGCTTTCTATCTGTGGGATTGGATGCTGTTTGATTCGAAGTAATTTCTGCTCAAATAAATTCTCAGTTTATCTTTTAACATGTTGTAGATTTGATGGCAGTTTTATCCCTACAAATCCCTACAGCTATTTTTATCTGAATGACTTGTGAATCAGATACATTTCTAGTTTTCATTAAAATTTCACACACCCTTTTCCTGAGAAAATAAGTAACTCATGAAAATCAGGTGTTTCATTTTAAGGAGGCTGTAGGCCTTTATGACCTTACACAGTCAAATTGTCATAATATTTTGTTACCCTACACCTTAAAAAAGTGTATTTATTGATTTGGCGGGGGGGGGGGAGAGGGAGAGAGAGAGAGAGAGAGAGAGAGAGAGAGAGAGAGAACACAAGCAGGGGAGGGGCAGAGAGAGAGAATCCCAAGCAGGCTCCACACTGTCAGTGCAGAGCCCAGTGCAGGGCTTGAACCCATGAACTGTGAGATCATTACCTGAGCCGAAATCACGAGTTGTAAGCTTGACCAACTGAGCCACCCAGGTGCCTCTGTTACCTACATTTTAAAGAGTGTCATGTATTCGGTAACTAAAAATCTGAATATTTTGCCAAAAAAGGCTTCAGTTATATAAAAGCAAATTATTTAAAACACTAATTTGCTGGAAGGTATAAGCAATAAAGGTCCACTTTGATTAACTAAATTTAATGTTGTTAAATTATTTTTTATTTTTTGAAAATTCATTTCATTATGAAATTCCATCAGTCAGAATTTGGTAAATTAGCAATGCAAGTGGACAATAAATTTACATGTATGTATGAACTGGGTTGCAAGGTAAAATGGATTTCCAAACGGCCTGCAGTAAAAAAGAAGTTTGAAAGCAGGATTCTAAGCTTTCTGCAAAGTTCTTGCCTTCAGGCGCCATGCTGAATTCAGAGCTCCAGCAGCCCCCCTCCCGGGATGTGGTCTCCAGAGGCTTGGCCATTCGAAGGCATTCAATGTCAGGGTGCCCTCTGCTGGTCCCAGGAGGCACAGCTGACCACTCAACCAGAGCCTAGCTCCAAGTCTTTGAAAGCTGAAAACAGTGGATTCCTTGGCAGCCAGGCCCTCTCTGTGGCAGCATCCAGGGACAGAGGATGTCACTTGAAGGGGTTTGTGATGAACCAAACACTTGCATTCATAAAGTTATGGTGAGCGAGGTGGTGAACTGAGTCAGCTCATAACAGGTCGTAGGGGCTCACTACGGAGCTTGGACTTGCTGGGTGGTTAGTGAAGAAGGTTTTCCTAGGGGGAGCTGTGTGATCGGGTCTGAGTTTTAGAGAGATTTCTTTTTTTTTTTTAAACATTTTATTTATTTATTTATTAATGTTTATTTATTTTTGAGAGAGACAGAGAGAGAGACAGAGATTCCAAAGAAGGCTCCGTGCTGACACCAGAGAGCCCCATGTGGGGCTTGAACCCAGGAACCATGAGATAGATCATGACCTGAGTCGAAGTCAGACGCTTAACCAACTGAGCCCCCCAGGTCCCCCAGAGAGATTTCTTGACCAAAGTGAGGTGGACAGCCTGGAGTGGGAGTGCCTGGAGGTAGGTGGGCAGTTATGGGCTGAGCCAGGAACCCAGGGGGGTGTGTCCTGTGTCTTCACAGGAGACTGTTCTGTCTGTGAGACTGATCTCGTGGGCTGCTTCAGTGGTCTCTTGTCCTCTGTCTCCTGCTTAGGCTGAGGCGATGGGAAATCAGACGGAGGAGGAGAGTTTAGTTAGAGTACACCCCTCCCTGACATTTGCTTTCCCTTCTGCTTTCCCTCCCTGCTTTCCATTCTGATAGAGAAGCCACAGCTTCAGCTCTGGGTATACCAGTCACTGGCAGGTCCCCCTGCCCCTTCTCCTCCTGGGGGCATGGGGATAGGGGACTCCAGCTGTTGGCAGCTCCCCCCTCCTGTGATTCACCATCTCCTGTTGCTTTCTCTAAACCTGCCTGCACTTTTGTAAATACTCCCTTGCTTATGTTCTCCCCAGTGTACAACTTCTGAGTGTACTTCTATCCCTTGCCAGGTCCTGAGTCATGCCAGAGAGTTTGAACTTTATTGTTCAGGCAGTGGGGAGTCATTGAAGGTTTTAGAGAGGACAGTAGCAAGAGCAGAGGTGTACTGGGGAGAATCTGAAGTGAGCAGGACCGCCCAATCGGCGAGGTTTGACGCAAGTAAACCGAGCCCCCGAGCCCGACGTGGTTGGGTCAGGGAACGGGAGATGGAAGCTGAGGCATTAGATGATTATGCCAGTTGCACATATTATTTGGTAATTAACTTCAAAAACCTGTACATTTAAGGTTGGGGTTTTTAGGGTTGAAAAAATGAGTTTGTCAAAAGTGTTACAATAAGATGTTGTGCTTTGCCTTGGCTCTCAGCCCCTGCCCCTTCCACGCAGGCTGGACCAAGTGGCCGCCCCTTCACTACTGAATGGTGAGCCACAAATATGGCCACACATGGAATTAAAAATTTTCTAGCAGCCATGTTAACAAAAGTAAAAAGACATAGGTGAAACTCAAAATATGCAAAGATCTCCTAACATTCAATAATGTGAGCAGAAACAACCCAATTAAAAACAGGCCAAAAATCTGAACAGACACCTCACAAAGAAGACATACAGGTGGCAAATAGGTATATGAAAAGATATTCCACCATCATATGTCATTAGGAGATTGCATATTAAAACAACAGAGATTATTCCGCACCTATGGAAATGGCCAGGATCTGGAACACTGACAACACCAAATGCTGGTGGGGATGTGGAACAGCAGGAATCATTGCTGGTGGGAGTACACAATGGTACAGCCTCTTTGGAAGACAGTCTGGCAGTTTGCTCTTTGTTCTGTCTTGTTTTGTTTTTCTACAAAGCTAAATGCAGAGTCTGACCATATGATCCAGCAATTGCATTCCACACAAAATTTACACATGAATGTTTATAGTAGCCTTTAGGGTTTCAGAATATCATATCCCTCCCACCCCCCCACTCCCTCCCGCCAATATCATCCAAGATGTTGTATTTATACCTTGTGAATATTTTAGAAATTCAATTGTTTAAGAAAATAATTTGTTACCATTTTTTAAAGTTTATTTATTTATTTTGAGGGGGAGAGGGGCAGAGAGAGAGAGAAAGAGAGAGAGAGAGAGAGGGAGAGAGAGAGAATCCCAAGCAAGCTCTATGCTGGATCTCATGAACCGAGAGATCATGCCCTGAACTGAAATCAAGAGTGGAATGCTTAACCGACTGAGCCACCCAGCCACCCCTGTTACCAACATTTTAATTTATTAAGTATTTCACATTATTTGTTTTGAAACATCCCTAAACATAAAGGTAACATAAAGTTTGAAGAACTAATTCTCTGGACCCAGAAGGCCTTTATGTATTTATATATAAATAGATTAATACTTTACAGAGATTTGTTTTCTGGACAGCATAATAGATAATTTTAATTAAAACTGAAAAGTCTCATATTGACAAGACAAATGTTTGTTTTGTTTGGGGAAAAGCAAACAAGAAACTATGTTTAAATCACCGATTAGGCTGTATGCTAGAGAACACCTTAGTTTGGATTTGCCCAACCTGATAATTTTCCTTTTCATTAGTCTAAACACCTTATTTGCATGGAAAAATTATCAAAGAATCAACAGTACCAAACCAACTACCCTACCAGTTTACCATAATACATGCATTTTACTCTTCTCTTTAACTTTTTATTAGAAATAATAATAGAAAAAGTTGAAAAAATGTGCAGGGAATTTACACATTTCATTCATCTAGCTTCCTCTAATGGCAGCAATTTAAATAACCATCATTGTCAGCCTGGCCAGGGTAGCTACCAGTGAGTTCTTCAAGAGACTAGAACGCCCCTCGCCAACACATTGGCTATTGGTCCCTCAGGTCATCCTTGGGGGCGGGGGTGATTAATGGGCAGATAGCTAGGTTAAACACAATAGATGTGTTCCAACATCCCCAGCATTTCCCTGAGCCTCTGGTACAGCAGCGGCTCAACCTGAGCTTCATATGTATGTAGAACATCAGCACACTGGGGCAATGACTAATTCACCTTAGGGTTTCTAGAAATGAAATAGTTGGAGATCCTTCTGAGGTGCTGCTTCACATATATGAGAAAAAATATCTAGGTGTGGCAGGCGGAAAACCTAACTTGAATTGCTTATAGTGAGGATTCATTCTTACCCACTTTCCAGATTTAAGGAAGATCACACACCTGAAGCCCTTTGAGGCAAAGGCCAGGTCCCTTTGAAGAAGAATTTTGCATGGTGTGTTGTAGACCGAATAGTTCCCATCCCACCCCCATTCATATGTTGAATCTCTAACTCTCAAAGTGACTATTTTTGGAGATAGGGCTTTTAAAGGAGTGATTAAGGTTAAATGAAGTCATTACTAGTGGGGCCCTAATCTAAGTATGACTGCTGTCCTTGTAAGAAAAGGAAGAGGCACCAGGGATGCGAATGCACAGAGGCAAGGCCATGAGGGGTCACAAGCCAGAAGGAAAGAAGCCCCAGGAGAAACCAAAGCTGCCCCAACCTTGATCTGGGACTTCCAGCCTCCGGAACTGTGAGAAACAAATTTTTGTTTTTGAGCCGCCTACTGTGTGGTATTTTGTTACGGCAGCCCAAACAGACTGATACAAGGTGACAGGTAAACAAGTAGGACTCTTCCTTCCCCTAAGCCTTCCCCAGAGTCACTTGTGGCCATTTACCAGAGGACTGTGCGCTGGGAAGACAGAAGGACTTTCCAGGGGTTTCAAATATTGGCTCCATACGGATGCTGATCCCCAGAGATGCAAAACGCTGCTGTGGTCCGTCAAGCCACATGGAAGATTATAAAGGCCAGGAGACAGATGGACTTTGGATCTGTGTCTGTCTGAAGACCCAGCCTTAGATTATTTTCTCAGGCTTAGAATTTATCTAATTTAAATCAATAAATGTAGTGATTGGCAGCAGGCCCATTTTGGGTTCCTTCTCATAGAGTGAAGGTTACTATGAAGAAAATGCAAAGGGGAAGCCTGAGGATTCTTTCTCACCCCTGCCAAGATAATAAACTAAAAACCCCAAAGCAGTACTACATACCTGGTGGAATGACTAGAATCAGTGCCATTATCAAAGACTTGAAAGTTGCAAGGGTATTAATTTCACATCCCCATTTAACTTGCCTTTTTGGCTGATACAAATACTGCACAGGTTGCAGAGAATGCCAGTAGATCATCATAAACTTAACCGGCTTGTAAAGCCAATTGAAGCTGCAGATCGGCACGTAATGTCCTTACTGGAGCAAATAAACACAGCCCCTGAGATCTAGTATACAGCTAGTGACCTGGAAAATGTTTTTTAAACCCCATAGCTAAGAGCAACGATGACCAGAAGCAGTTTGCCTTCACATGCAAGACTGTATTGCCTCACATCTATACCAACTCTCTAATTCCTTATCATAGTAAGACCTGGGGACCTGGTGCTGGTCCATTATATTGATGACATTAAGTGTATCTGGTAAGCTAGAAATAGCAAACACACTAGATGCCTTAGAAAGATAAATGCATGCTAGTGAAATGCAGTCAGAGGTCTGCTATACTGATGAAATTTCCAGGGGTCCAGTAGTCTAAGACATCTCAGAATGTCCCCTAGAAAGTTATAGACAAGTTGTTGGACCTTGTATTTCCCAGCGTGAAAACAAACAAACAGACAAAACCCCAAATGCTTAATGGGCCTCTTTGGATTTTAGGGTTAACACATTCCTTGTCTGGGCATGTTGTTTCAGTCCACATACCAAGTAACTCATAAAGCTGCTAGTTTTAATGGGTCCGAGAGCCAGAAAAGATTATGCCGAACGTCTAGGCTTGGATGCAAGTTTATTTGCCCCTTGGGCCTTAAGAATTAAAAAAGCCCAGGGGCGCCTGGGTGGCTCAGTTGGATACACATCCAACTCTTGATTTTGGCTCAGGTCATGATCTCATGGTTCATGGTTTGAGCCCCCATTGGGCTCTGCACTGACAGTGTGGAACCTGCTTGGGATTGTCCTCTCTCTATCCCTTTCCCTCTGTCCCTCCTGTGTGTTCTTTCTCCACCCCCCCCCCCCCATAAGTAAAATAAGCCTAAAAAAAAAAAAAAAAAGAACAGACCCACTGGTTTTAGAAGTGTTTGTGGCAGATACAGGTGCTGCATGGAGCTCTTACAAGCCCCAGGCTCAAGGATGACAGGGAACATCCCTGGGGTTTTAGAGTAAGGCCAAGTCCTCTTCTGCTTTGCTGAAAATCAGCTCCTGAATTGCTGTTTGTTCATTACAGAGTCTGAATTCCTAACTGAGACATGAAATGACTATCCAACTTAACTGCCCACCATGAGCTTGGAATGAACTGATCGGCCAAACCATAAAATTGGACAGGCACAGGGATATTCTATTTAAAGAACAATAGTACATAGGAGACCAGGCCCAGGCATATCTGAAAGGCAGAAGTAAACTTCATAAACTGGTAGCTCAGACTCCCACAGTATTTGCTCCTTCAGCTTTTCCAACTATTTCTTAGTTCACAGCAGAATCTTATGGGGGAGATCTAAACATCAAGGAGAAAAATTGTAGGCCTGATTGGATGTATGTATGGGTCTGCATAGTATGCTGGCCCCAGCCGGAAATAGGGGGCTATTGTCATTTCACGATAGCCCCTTCAAGTTGCCCTGAAAAATAATGATGAAGGGAAATCCTCCCACTGGGCAGAAATTGAGATGGCATATTTGGCTATTCATTTCATGTCGGAGGAGATCTATGATACAGATCTACATCAATCTGTGGGCTAATGAGTTGGCTAGCTGGGCAGGGACTTGGAAAGAAAACGATTAGAAAACTGGCTGCAAGGAGGTGTGGAGAGTGGCATGCAGATGAACTTCTCAGAATGGACATGGAATGTGAAGATATTTGTGTTCCAAACAAGGGCCTACCAAAGGGAATCTACTGGAGAGGATGCTGTCAATAAATGAGAGGTCAAGGTGTCCCACCCTGTGGATGTCAATCTTCCCCCAGGCACTTGCCTACTCAGTGGGTCCATGTACAAAGTGACCATGGTGGCAGATATGGACGTTATGCCTGGACTCAGCAGGTTGATTTCCTTTCAACAAGTTGGATTTGGTTATTGCCACTGCACAGTGCCCAAACCACCATCAGCATAGATCAACAGAAAACCCCTGGTATGGCACCATTTCCTGGTGAAACCACCCAGTTCCCTATTGGCAGATTGTTTATACTGGACTCTTCCATTATGAAGTCAAAGCTTTCTTCTTGGATACCTATACATTTTGTGTATTGGTTTGTCTTCTCAACTCATAGTACTTTTGCCAGGAACGCCATTTGTAGACTTACTGAATGACTTTATCTATGTCCCATACAGCATCGCTTCTGACTAGGAGTTACATTTTTCAGTAAAGAAATTATGGCAACAACTCACACTCAGGTAATAATAATTCATTAGCTTTGCCATATGCAGCTCTCTTGATAGAATAGTGGGATGGTCTTTTGAAGAGTCAAATGTGGTGCCAGCTAAAATACAACACTCTGAGAGTTCTGTCTTGCTGCAAGCAGTGTATTCCTTAAACCACTGGTTTGTAAATGTTGCTATCTTCCTCATGACGGAAATGCAGAGGTTCAAGAACCAAAGGGTGTAATGGGGGAGAGAGCTCCTCTTACTGTTAAACCAAATGACATACTGTAGGAGCTTTTTCTTCTTCGTCTGGGACCTAAGCCTCCATGGAGAGGAGGTTCTAATGCCCAGGAATGAAAGAAATGCTTCCCTTAGGGAATATAGTCAGGATCTGAGGAATTGGAGGTTGGGATGCCTGATAGCCATCTGGCCCCTCATGTCAGTGAATAAACAGGTAGAAAGGAGGGATCTTACTGCTCGGGGTGATTGATGCTGACTATTCAGGGAAAACTAGGTTGTTGCTACTCAGTGGAGGTAAATAGGACTGTGTCTGGAACCCAAGGGATTCCCTAGAGCAGGTCTTATTACTTCTCTGCCCAGTAGTTTCGGACAATTGAAAACTGTAGCACCCAATAAAGAAAAGCACCAAGGACTCAGAGTCCACAGAAGCAAAGATGTGATTCCCACTCCAGGTGAAGAAGAAGAGCATCAGGCTGAGGTACCCGTAGAGACAAGGGGAACATGTGATAGTTAGTGGAAGAAGGCAGCCATGGTTATCAAACTAGAGACCTTGTGAGGAGCTATAGAATCAAGTAGTCTCTCAATTAACTGCTTAACTGTTTCCTCCTCACTCCTGCCTTTTCCTCCAACCACCGCACGTGAGTAAAAAGTTTCAGTTGGGATTATGACCACATTGACCTAACTTGTGATCATTCAGAAGCTAATATTTTTTTATATTTTTCTTGGGATAGGGAACAGAGAGTTCTCACCCATGGAGGAAGAGCGTGGACCTGAGGGGCAAAAGGCTTAGACTATGCTGGATGACTTCCAGTGACCCTTCAAGATCCACTGGAAAGAAATTGGAGGGTGGGTAGAGAGTGAGATCAGGGTATTCCTGATTCCTTCTCTCTGGGGTCACCCCAGTCTATTTTTCTTGAGGAGGGTCATGGCTCCTATTATGTTGTCATTTCCACAAAGCTCTCTCTGTGGGTTCTGGTAACCTTTTCCTCCTCTTGTCCATTCGGGCCTATGGGGAGGAAGGGGTGTATCCTATCGTTACTAGCCCTGGGGTTGGGCGCTATGCCTTGGGATTTCCCTATACTCTGCCCATATCTTTATAAATAGCTCCTTTATTACATTTAACTCAAATTGCCAAATTCTGAATGTGTCATATGTTTCTTGTTAGGACCTGATTGGCACAGCATGCCTCCCAAGTTCGCCCAAGCGGACTTGAAAGACTTTGATGTGGGAGAGACGTTCTCTCTCTTGAAAAGATGTAAATGACTGAGCATACAGTTCTGATTCTCACAGAAAATTATCTTACAGACATGAGGGAACCTGGCCTTAGTAATGAACGTCAGTTCAGAGAGAACTAAATACATGCTGATCCTTGCTGACATTGTGGAATTATCGTATCAGCCATTCTGATCCTGTGCTACTTCTAGACTGCCAATGACGGGATCGAGTAAATATTTTGATCACTTTGAATTGGATTTTTCCAGCTTTTTAAGCTCAAAGTAAATTTAACTGATTGGTTCTTGTGAGTAGAATTGAGGAGTCAAGGGGTACACACATTTATTTTTTTCATAGCTCCTGCAAAATTGCCTTCCAAAAAGGCTGTGTTAATTCTCACATTCATCCATACAGTGAGTGAATCTGTTTCTTCACCGCCATTGCCATCTTAAAAAAAAAAAAAAAAGTTTATTTATTTATCCTGAAAGAGAGAGAAAGAGAGAGAGAGGAGAGACAGAGTGCACATGTGTGAGTAGGAAAGAGTCAGAAATAGAGACAGAGAGAGAGAGACAGAGAGAGAATTCCAAACAGGCTCTGTGCCGTCAGTCCAGAGCCTGATGCGAGGCTCGATCCCACCAACCATGAGATCATTACCTGAGCCAAAATCAACAATCAGACGCTTAACTCTGAGCCACCCTGGTGCCCCACCTACCACCTTTTTAATTTGTGCCTTCCTGTTGGGTGGAAATGGAATCTCATTGTTGCTTTGATTCTCATTTTGCTAATTACTAGTATGGTTAACTATAATTACGTTTATTTGTTGGATATTTATATTTTCTTCTCAGTGAAATGCTTTTTACATCTGTAGTTTATTTTCCTATAAAATTACTTGCATTTTAAAATTGATTAGTAGGAACTATTTAAAAACTTTGAATATTAGGTATTAGCTTATTGGATGCATTGCACATATTTTCTCCCACATACTTTTTCTTTTAACTTTCACCTATGTGTTTTGTCAGGTTTGTCCAAAATTCTAAAATTTTGGTGATGTTCAATTTACCATCTTTTGTTTCAAGACTGTTGCATTTTGTGTGATGTGGATCATTGGGCTAAAAGTTCTCTGTCACTTGGCTCTTTGTCCAGGAATTTCAAACTTTAGGCATTTAACCTAAACTTTTCCTTCAATGTTTTACTGCAAGCTGTCTGATGAGGCTTTGAGTGTTTGTTTCTTATTTTGTGGTTGCACATGAATGTACAATTTGATCAAAAGATGTTTTAAATTCAGAGAAATATACCTTGATGTTGGTCCTTTAGAGTTGGGCTCTTTTGTCTTGATGCCTTTAATATTTCTATTTATTTCTATTTATTATTTGGTGAGGCGTGTGGAGGTAATTTTTGCTAATTTGTCTTTCATTTTCACACGAAGGAGAGGAAACTGTTGACCCACAACCTAAAGTCTGGGTTTTCACAGAGGACCCAGCTTCAGGAAGGTGTGATGATGGATCAGCCCACAGGGAAGTAAGTCTTAGACAATGGGCTTGGGCTGCTTAGAGGAGCAGAGGTTTGGGCAAGTTCAACTATATCATCCCACCCACGTTTGGTAAAAGCTGTACTGCAGAGGTCGCCCTGGGAATTTCCTTGGCATTTTCCCATTTTCCTAAATCTACTCAAGTACAAATGGCCTGTGCTGTTCTCTGTGGTGCATGGTACACATCATGTTGCCCCATTAGTTTGACCAAGGTTAGTGCCAGTTCTTTTCCAGTAGCAGGGCCCAAACCAGACTGCCAAGCTTGCTTGTTAGTAGCCCTTGATGGGATGTAAGCTACAGTGGCCCTAGTCTTTTCAGGGGTCCCAAGGGAACTGATGAGCACGGCAGCAGGAAGCCCTGCATTGAGGAGTTGGGAGTTATAGATTCCAAGCCCAGTTCTACTACTAATTTGATTCTGTGTATTTGTCAACTGTGGGGGCCAGGTAACCTCTACTTTCTACCACTTCTTGGTTCCTTCTGCTTTATTCATGTTAGCTTGGCTACGTGAATAAGTTTTTATGGAGATTGTGCATCTATGAACAGATTATAGAGATTCTAGTGATGTTGAATGAGCAAGCTCTCTCACCCTACCTGGTGTCCATTGATGTTGCCTCCACTTATCAAGATCATGGGCATGTTTGTTTGTTTGTTTATAAATTTACATCCAAGTTATTTAGCATATAATGCAATAATGATTTCAGGAGTAGATTCCAGTGATTCATCCCCTACATATAATACCCGGTGCTGATCCCAACAAGTGTCCTCCTTAATGTCCCTTGCCCGTTTAGCCTACCTCCCCACCCAAAACCCCTCCAACAACCCTCAGTTTGTTCTCTGTATTTAAGAGTCTCTTATGTTTTGTTCCCCTCCCTGTTTTTGTATCATTTTTGCTTCCCTTCCCATTGTTCATCTGTTTTGTATCTTAAATTCCACCAAAAAACTGCTAGAACTGATCCATGAATTCAGCAAAGCCGCAGGATATAAAATCAGTGCACAAAAATCGGTTGCATTTCTATACACCAATAAGGAAGCAGCAGAAAGAGAAATCAAGGAATTGATCCCATTTACAATTGCACCAAAAACCATAAAATACCTAGGAATAAACCTAACCAAAGAGGTGAAAAATCTGTATACTGAAAACTATAGAAAGCTTATGAAAGAAGTTGAAGAAGACACACAAAAAATGGAAAAAGATTTCATGCTCATAGATTGGAAGAACAAATATTGTTAAAATATCTATACTACCCAAAACAATCTACATATTAAATGCAATCCTATCAAAATAACACCAACATTCTTCACAGAGCTAGAACAAACAATCCTAAAATTTGTATGGAACCATAAAAGACCCTGAATAGCCAAAGCAATCCTGAAAAAGAGAACCAAGACTGGAGGCATCACAATTCTGGACTTCAAGATGTATTACAAAGCTATAATCATCAAGACAGTATGGTACTAGCACAAAAACAGACACTCAGATCAATGGAACAGAATAGGGAACCCCGGGGGCGCCTGGGTGGCGCAGTCGGTTAAGCATCCGACTTCAGCCAGGTCACGATCTCGCGGTCCGGGAGTTCGAGCCCCGCGTCAGGCTCTGGGCTGATGGCTCAGAGCCTGGAGCCTGTTTCCGATTCTGTGTCTCCCTCTCTCTCTGCCCCTCCCCCATTCATGCTCTGTCTCTCTCTGTCCCAAAAATAAATAAACGTTGAAAAAAAAAAAAAAAGAATAGGGAACCCAGAAATGAACCCACAAACGTATGGCCAACTAATCTTTGACAAAGGAGGAAGGAATAGCCAATGGAATAAAGACAGTCTCTTCAGCAAATGGTGTTGGGATAACTGGACAGCAACATGCAGAACTGGACCACTTTCTTATACCATATACAAAAATAAATTCAAAATGTGAGACATCAAAATCCTAGAGGAGAAAGCATGCAGAAATCTCTTTGACCTTGGCTGCATCAACTTCTTACTCAACACGTCTCCGGAGGCAAGGGAAACAAAAGCAACAATGAACTATTGGGACCTCATCAAGATAAAAAGCTTCTGCACAGTGAAGGAGACAATCAGCAAAACTAAGAGGAAACCATTGGAATGGGAGAAGATATTTGCAAATGACATATCAGATAAAGGGTTAGTATCCAAAATCTATAAAGAACTTATCAAACTTAACACCCCAAAAACAAATAATCCCGTAAAGAAATGGGTAAAAGACATGAATACACACTTTTACAAAGAAGACATCCAGATGCCTAACAGACACATGAAAAGATGCTGAACATCACACAGCATCAGGGAAATACAAATCAAAACCACAATGAGATTCCACCTCATACCTGTCAGAATGGTTAACATTAATAACTCAGGCAACAACAGATGTTGGCGAGGATGTGGAGAAAGAGTAACACTTTTGCACTGCTGGTGGGAATGCAAGCTGGTGCAGCCACTCTGGAAAACAGTATGGAGGTTTCTCAAAAAATTAAAAATAGAACTATCCTAGAACCCAGCAATTGCACTCCTAGGTACTTGTCCAAAGGATACAGGTGTGCTGTTTCAAAGGGGCACATGCACCCAATAGCAGTGCTATTGACAATAGCCAAAGCATGGAAAGAGCCCAAATGCCCATTGATGGATGAATGGATAAAGAAGATGTGGGAGGAGGTCAAACTTTCACTCTTCACAGATGACTTGATACTCTATATGGGAAACCCAAAAGATTCCACCAAAAAACTGCTAGAACTGATTCATGAATTCAGCAAAGTTGCAGGATATAAAATCAATGCACAGAAATCAGTTGCATTGCTATACACCAAATGAAGTGACAGAGAAATCAAGGAATCAATCCCATTTACAGTTGCACCAAAAACCATAAAATACCTAGGAATAAATCTAACCAAAGAGGTGAAAAATCTATACACTGAAAACTATAGAAAGCTTATGAAAGAAATTGAAGAAGACACAAAGAAATGGAAAAGGATTCCATGCTCCTGGATAGGAAGAACAAATATTGTTAAAATGTCGATACTACCCAAAGCAATCTACATATTCAATGCAATCCCTATCAAGTAACACCAGCATTCTTCACAGAGCTAGAACAAATAATCCTAAAATTTGTATGGAGCCAGAAAAGACACCAAATAGCCAAAGCAATCTTGAAAAAGAAAACCAAAGCAGGAGGCATCACAATCCCAGACTTCAAGCGATACTACAAAGCTGTAATCATCAAGACAGTATGGTACTGGCACAAGAACAGACACTCAGATCAATGGAATAGAATAGAGAACCCAGAAATGGACCCACAAACGTATGGCCAACTAATCTTTGACAAAGCAGGAAAGAATATCCAATGGAATAAAGGCAGTCTCTTCAGCAAGTGATGCTGGGAAAACTGGACAGCGACATGCAGAAGAATGAACCTGGACCACTTTCTTACACCATACACAAAAATAAACTCAAAATGGATGAAAGACCTCAATGTAAGACAGGAAGCCATCAAAATCCTCAAGGAGAAAGCAGGCAAAAACCTCTTTGATCTTGCCCACAGCAACTTCTTACTCAATATGTCTCTGGAGGCAAGGGAAATAAAAGCAAAAATGAAGTACTGGGACCTCATCAAAATAAAAAGCTTCTGCACAGTGAAGGAAATAATCAGCAAAGCTAAAAGGCAACCGACAGAATGGGAGAAGATATTTGCAAATGACATATCAGATAAAGGGTTAGTATCCAAAATCTACAAAGAACTTATCAAACTCAACACCCAAAAACCAAGTAATCCAATGAAGAAATGGGCAAAAGACATGAATAGACACTTCTCCAAAGTAGACATCCAGATGGCCAACCGACACATGAAAAAATGCTCAACATCACTCATCATCAGGGAAATACAAATCAAAACCACAATGAGATACCACTTTACACCTGTCAGAATGGCTAACATTAACAACTCAGGCAACAACAGATGTTAGCAAAGATGTGGAGAAAGAGGATCTCTCTGCATTGTTGGTGGCAATGCAAGCTGGTGCAGCCACTCTGGAAAACAGTATGGAGGGTCCTCAAAAAACTAAAGATAGAACTACCCTACAACCCAGCAATGGCACTACTAGGCATTTATCCACGGAATACAGGTGTGCTGTTTCGAAGGGACACATGCACCTCCATGTTTATAGCAGCACTATCAATAATAGCTAAAGTATGGAAAGAGCCCAAATGTCTCTCGATGGATGAATGGATAAAGAAGATGTAGTATATATATATATACAATGGAGTCTTACTCAGCAATAAAAAAGAATGAAATCTTGCCATTTGCAACTACGTGGATGGAACTAGAGGGTATTATGCTAAGTGAAATTAGTCAGAGAAAGACATGTCAAATGACTTCACTCACATGAGGACTTTAAAACAGATGAACATAAGGGAAGGGAAATAAAAATAATATAAAAACAGGGAGGGGGACAAATCAGAAGAGACTCATAAATATGGAGAACAAATAGAGGGTTGCTGGAGGGGTTGTGGGAGGGGGGATGGGCTAAATGGGTAAGGGGCACTAAGGAATCTACTCCTGAAATCATTGCTTCACTATATGCTAACTAATTTGGGTATAAATTTTAAAAAATAAAAAATAAAGTTAACAACAAAGATGTGGTATGTGTGTATATATATATATACACAGACATACACACAGACACACACACACACACACACACACACACACACTGGGATATTACTCAGCAATCAAAAAGAATGAAATATTGCCATTTGCAACAACATGGATAGAACTAGAGTATATTGTGCTAAGCAAAATTAGAGAAAGACAAATATCATATAACTTTACCATATGTGAAATTTAAGATACAAAAAAGATCATGGGCATGTTAGGTGAGCAAACTAGTGGGGCTTGTTAGCAAACAAGCGTGGATGATAATATCTTAGAGCTTAAAAATTGGAATCTGGACTTAGTGAGCTCATAAAATTATTTTCATGTCTAGGATCTTTGGCTTTACGAGTACTTACTTGAATTCAATTCAAGCCACGCTTAATGGTGTGCATATTTCATTGTTGTAAGTGACAACAAAACATTAATAGAAAGAACCTGGCAAGCTGGGTTATGTTTACATAGCAGAATCACATTCTTTACTTTTTATAACCAGCATAAATATTGATAGTCCTCTCAAATACAGCTAGGGTAACATGTAATTTTATTATCTATCCCTCTAAGACAAAAGTTCTGGTCCATTTCTTCAGTAGATGGGCTGTCTGCTCCTCAATTATGTACCCCAGTGGTTCAGTTCTTCCCTATTATCACCATCACTCCTATTCTAATTTCTCTTATACTCATTCACACTAAAGTTTAAACGGGGAACTTCAGAATGGATACTGATTGCTGGGAACTCTGGAAAGTACTGGATTCTCTGAATATTGGGAAGTGAGGGAAAGGTCAGGATCAAGTGGAATAAAGAGGACACATGTCATCATAAAACATAGATTTTTACACCCTCCTTCTGGGCATGGAAAATTCAAGCTAGATCCAATGGCTTTTGAATCACTGAAAATACAGCTTTCTGGGTTGTGTCGCTTGGGACCTCTGAGCATCTCTTGGGCTCATGCCTCCTCTCCACATTTGTGGTTCATGCACCCAACCGATTATACTCTCTTTTCAGAGGTCTGAGCATCAGTTTGGCAGAAGGTCTCCTCCTGAGGTCTGGGCATCCGTCCTACAAGTTCCTTCCTTTGAGCTCCTAGGCTTTTTTGTTCTCTCTGGTTTCTTTCCTGCAATTAACTATCTGGGATCCCTTAGTACTTCCTTGTTACTCTGACATGTTTTCTAAACAATTCCCTTTGTTTGAAATTCCTGGTGTGGGTTCTGATTTCCACACTAGATCCTGATTGAAACAGAAGCCTAAAGAATTTGGGGGCCAGATGATAGGACTATTTAGATGCCATTTTATGGTGAGCCTCCCAAGAAAGGTATGTTGACTGATGCGTAATGGAGAGGCTCTTCAATTGGACAGAGGGGACCCAAGAGAGGTGACCCTGGCTGAGCCTGGCTTTGAACACCAGTGTGCCTGAATTCATTTTCACACTGTCTCCTGGGGTGACAGATAAACTGGAAGCCAAAAATGATGGGTTTGATGTCTCCACAGGAAAGGACCATGTTCATCCAAGGCTAACAGGGAGATGGGGGTGAAAAGTATGAGAGGTTGAGCAAGAAGATTCCTTTCAGGGTTGGGAAAAGGGGCTCATGGAAGTGCTTGCCTAGGAGGTTCTATTTTAGCCCTTCCCCCAACCTCCCTGTAGCTAGGCAGTTAAATATGAAGTTGATTCCAGTCTGTCTTTTGAAATTCACCTCAGTCAAGTTAACTTGTGCCTCAGAAGGTTTTCATGCTTGATCTCAGCAGATGGGGTGTGGAGGTGGGAGTGGAGGCATAAAAAAACATGATACAAAAATAATAATAATAGTAACTGTTACCATTAGTTGAGAACCTACAAATGTCCTGCATTACTAGAACAGAGAGGGTGGGAGAGAAGTTGGGTTCTGGGGCTCTGTTGTTAGAGAAATCAGTGCCAACCATTTTAATCCTTAGGCAGTTCTGGGTCCACTGCATTTTGGGGGCACCAGAGACCAGGTTTGCATCAGTTATGGGTGCACCACTCAGTACCTGTGGCTTCCCAAGGGGATGAGGTGCATCTCTGAGGGGCTGAAAGAGTATAGTAGGCTTTCAGCTTAACCTTTCTTTCAAGGGTGGCCTGAGGTGGTTCAGGCATGGTTGGATGAGTGGGAATGCCATGTGGGAACCCTGACTAAAGCACACAGCTAATTTTGCAATCACAAAACTCCCTTAGTGGAACTGTAAAGGGCAAGCTTGATTGCCCCAGCAGATGGACTTGCCTTGTGGAGGGCCTGGCATTCCAGGTGTAGCCCAAGTGACAAGGCAGGACAATTGAGCTCCGGGGAAGTCCCGCAGTCTCCCCTTGCTGAGCAGCCTGGGGTCTGTCATCAACTCTATTTCCCCGTAGGTGTGGCTCGGTGCCTCCTTCTCAAGGAGCTCAGGCTGGTCACACTCATGCTGATGCTGTGATTTCTTCATCTGAGTCTCACAGGATCTTCTGGCATATGATTGCCACACCCCACCCAGCCAGGTGGGACCTCCCCATACTTCCCAAATAAATGACAGTCTCGGTCACTGCTCTTGGGAGCTATTGGAGCTGTGATTCAGTCCCCTGCACTTTCGATAAAGGTCCTTCCTTGCCCGCTGATAGCTGGCAAGTTCTCCAGCTCTTCTTTGTGCTTTAGGGCTCAGGGAAGAGATGCGGCCATGCCGGGCTCAGTCCAGCGCGGGGTCAGTGGTTTCCAGGAGTTACTAGGATCTTGGCAGAGATGCCCTGGCCTGGGGCCGCCCCCCCTGCTCCCAGACAGAAGCAGTTGCCGATGGGAGGAAGGAGGAGGGATGCGGGCATCAGGTGGCGGTGGCTTTTTAAGGTCAAAAGTCACGCCTGACTCAGGACCTCTAGGGAGAGATTCTGTCACTGGCTGGATCTTTGGGTGGAGTAAACTCTGCGCCATGTCCCCCTCCCTGACACCACCTTGAAGTTTTGTCTCAGGAGGTGGCTCAGATTTTCTGACTAGGGCTTTGTGTCAGGCCAGGCTTCCAGGCCAGCTCCCTATCCAGAATGGGGACCTCAGTAACTAGTGTCCTGGAAAGGTCTTAGGAATGTCTCCTGACCGACCCTTCTGTCTCCTATTGCTGTCCCCGCAGGTGTGGAGACAATCCCATTATGACATGCATTCGAGGAGTCCCTTTCTGTGGAGAACCCTATACAGCAGGTGATGTTGAGATGGGGCTCTGTACCCACGCCTGTGCCCACACCTGTCTCTTCTGGATGCCCCAGCATTCTCTGCCCCTCTTTGTGCATGGCCCTTCCCACCCGGTGCTGTCCATCTTCCACTGGATGGTGGGCTTCCACGGGGTGGGGAGTGGTGCTTATTCTCTGCTCTAGCTCCAGACCCAGCACCGAGCCAAGCACAGAGTAGGCATCAGAAGGAGTACGTGGGCCTTGACTGTACTGTGGGACAGGTTATCCTCTTAGACCAGCTTCAGCCCTGGCCCTCGTCACCACCACCTGTAGCTTTCCTGGAAAGAAGGGCTGGGCTGAGGGTCACGAGATCGCTGCCAGTTTTGGTGTGTAAACCCTCAGCCTTCCTTCCCGAAGGGCCTAGCGTCTAGTAAAGTGGCCTAATTAGAATGTTTCCTCATTATTCTTTTCTATTTGAACCATAGTGAATAAACCTCAGACCGGGGAGGTCTCTGACTTGAATCAGCAGGTGTGGATCCTGCAGGATCAGACCATTGTGACAGTTCCACGGACTGACAGTGTGACTCCAGGTGAGTGGTCATCCTGTGGCTGCTGCCTTGGAGGCAAGGGAGGCGTCATGTTAGCACACATGGGATGCTGGCACTGGCCTTGTGTTCAAAGGCAGCTTTACAAAAGGGTCCACGTGGAGGGGGGAGACTCCCCCACCTGCCTGGGAAGGGGTGTCCTGGGGAGCCGGAGAGCTGCTTTCAGTGACCTGATGGCCTGTTACATGGAAGAGAAGTATCTTATTCTGCCTGACTTCTGGGTATCCTAAAAGGACTCAATGGGTGGGTAACCATGGGAAGGCAGGTTTCAACATCACATGAGGCCAAACTTGCTAATGGACGGAAGTCTTCAAGGAGCAGAGGGGCTGCTTGGGGTTGGAGTTTCCCACCTCCAGGTGGTCCAGCAGGGGCTGCCATCTGTTTAGCTCTTCATGTTTGCTCCATTTCCTAGGGCAGTGACTGGTGCATGGTGTGAGTGAATAAATGAACGAACAAATGTCGTGGTTGGCGTTTTGGTGGGCCTGGGGTAGCAGGGATTGCACTCAAGGTTTCTTCCTGCCCCACCTGGGTGATGCTGGCCTCGTCCTGATTTCAAGAGGAAACTGACACTATCTTCCCTTTTGTCCTTCTTAGTCACTGTCACTGTTGTCCCATGCAAGTATCCAGAGTATCTTGAGCAAGGCAGAGGGATTCCCATTTATATGGGAATAGAGAATCCAGAAATGTGTCTGTCTTGTGAGGACATAGGAGGGCAGCCCACATTGCAACTGAAGGTGAGTAAGAAAAATAATGTTATTAAAAAAATATACCAGTTTCTTTCTTCCTTCCTCCCTTCCTTCCTTCTTTTCTCCCTTCCTTCCTCCCTTTCTCCCTCTCTCCCTCCCTTCCTTCCTTCCTTCCTTCCCTCCTTTTTCTTTCTTTCTTTCTTTCTTTCTTTCTTTCTTTCTTTCTTTCTTTCTTTCTTTCTTTCTTTCTTTCTTTCTTTCTTTCTTCCTTTCAGAGAGAGCAGGGAAGGGCAGAGAGAGAGAGGGAGAGAGAATCCCAAGCATGCTCCGTGCTGCAGTGAGGAGCCTGACATGGGGCTCTCCACCTCACGAGCCATGAGGTCATGACCTAAGCCAAAATCAAGAGTCAGACCAGATGCTCAACCAACTGAGCCACCCAGGTGCCCCAAAAGGCCAGTTTCTTTTATGAGATATTTATTTGGTAGATAATCTAGTTTTAGAAGTAAAAAAAGAAATATTCTCCGTTCTTAAACATATTTATTCCTAGATATTTTTGAGTTATCTGCATGCAGTTGCGTTATCCTGCACATCACTAGTTGAGGATCTTTGTCTTTCTTGTATTTTAAGATATTGTCTACCATTGTTTCAAGTATATTCTCTCCTTCATTCTGGCTTCTCTTTCCTTCCTTTTGGAATGCCTATTCCTTAGTCATTGGAACATCTAGATCTCTCTTCAGTATCATCTTATTTTCCATACTTTCTATCCTTTCACTGTTTTGTTTTTTTCTTGTTGCACCCTGGGAGAATATCTTGGTTTAATCTTCCAGGTCATGATTACATTTTAAGTTTGTCCTGTCTGCTTCCTCATTTTCCTATTCAGTTTTCTGAGATTTCAGTCTTTCCTCTTGTTCCTTAAACTTCAGTTTAGTTCGACTCAATTTCATTTCATCCAGTCCAATTAGCTCAGTAAATGTGTAGGTTTTTAGTGGCACAGCACCGTTGTGGCCATTTGAGATATATTGGTGCCCAGAATGGCACAGAGCCCTGCCCTCAGAGGGCGTGGATTCTAGCGGGAGGAGAGAAGTGGTAGACAGTAAGTGTAATGGGTAAGTCTGTGGTGTCTTTAAGGGTGTTATGTCCCGTGGGAAAGCACAGTTAGAACAGGCTAAAGAGACTGGCAGTGCCAGCCCAGGTGGAGTTGGGCTGCCGTAGAAAATAGTGCAGTCGGCATCATCAGATCTTAGCAGACAGTAGAAGGCAAGAAGAGAGTTAGCCAACAGGTGTGAGTGGGAGCAAGTTCAAGAACTAGCGGAGAGAACAGTGTGACAGGAGTGAACTAAGTGGGGAGGAGTTCAGAGAGATAAAAAGGCAGGACACAAAGGGTCTTGCTGGCATTTGTGAGGACTTTGCCTTTCCATCTGAGTAAGATGGGGCATTATTAGAATGTTTTGAGTAGAAGAGTCCCATGCATGAACATAGGTTTGAAAAGAATTATTTTGGCTGCCAGTTGAAAGCAGACTGTGGGGGGGGGGGGGCGGGGGCCAGGGTAAAAGTCATGTGGGGGGACTTCGAGGTGATCTAGGGGAGATTTGATGGACGCAAGTGGGTAGCAGTGGAGGCAGGCAGAAGCCAGTCAGACTCTGAAAATATTTTATTTAAATTGAGGCAAGAGGACTTGCTGACAGAGTGAATGCTGGGTGTGATGAAAGAGGACTGAGAATTACATTTTCACCTATGTCCTGTCTGCTAAGCCACCCTTCTATTGCGATTTTGTCTACTGTGGTTTTCGATGGATTGAGAATTGACCGTTTCATTCTGCCACATGTGGGTGCTTAGGGACCCTGGTGCCAGCAGTGTTGCTGCAGTGCTGGAGGTGAACGCCCAGACCGAGGGGTTTAAGAGTGGGACAGGAGGAGAGAAACTAGAGACAGCCTATATAGACAACTGTTACAGAGAGTTTTCTGCAAAGGGGGAGTTGGGAAAGGTGGTGGGCAAGCGAGATCATTATTTAAGATAGTAGAATGGCAGCGAATGTGCTAATGGAAATGACGGAGAGAACGCAAACACGAATGGCCGGAAGAGGAACAGCAGTAAGCTGGGGAGGGCAAGCTGGACTTGCCGCCCAGCCTTCCCAGGCAGGAGGTTGAAAAGGAGGATGGAGGAGGTGGTGTCAGAGTTTGAAATGAGCAAGTATCTTTTTATTTATTAAACAGCCAACACATCTCTATTGAATTTCTGTGTGTTGGGATATACAGTGATGAACAAGTCTAGCAATAATTATATGATTGATGGATATTCTAAGTTCAGATGGTAATGAGATAGGGAGGAAGTCCAAATGTGGACAGATTATGGACCATCCCTGTGTAGTGTCTCTCTGGAGATCTTGTGTGGGCATAATTTTGCTAAAAATACTTCAATGCACAGTATATAAATACACAAAATGTACTTCTACATATGATATAGAAAGCATTTTCTGATTGCTCTATTTACTGGGTTTGTTTGTTTGTTTAAATACAAATCCTTTGGTTTGTTAGACCCTCTTGTGTCTTTTTTGTGGCACTGACATTCCTCGAGTGTTGGCAGCTGGTCAGAGGCTAATACTGGAACTTTGGTTAGAAGACTGGTTTTGCAAGGTGGCGGCCCTCAACTGTTGCAGCTTTGGTAGGGGAGGTCCTTGGTTTATTGCTGCAGATCTGCAGCTCCTTCTTTTCCCCCCATCAGCCTCTTGTGTGAGATGAGTTCCAATGCATTGTTGGAGTGTGCCCACTTATTCATTAACCTTTCTTTGTGCCATTCCTACTCCATCTCTGGATTTGAGGAAAGGGACCGAGAAGGTGAGATTCCGTGCTCACTCTGCTGCTCCTTTGAAATGTGTTTTAATAGAGGGATAAGGCTTTCTCTAACTTTGGAACATTTATTGATTGTGCACAAGTAACTCCGAACCGCTAACAGCCTCTGCTTCTCCTGCTGGGCGTTCTCTGTCACGTTTCAGGAGGAGGAGATACTGGATCTGTACAACGAAGTCGCGCCCGTGGAGCCCTTCCTCTTCTACCACTCAAAAGATGGCAGGACCTCCACCTTCGAGTCCGTGGCGTTCCCTGGCTGGTTCATCGCCTCCTCTGAGATCCGCCATCCCCTCTTCCTCACTTCAGACCTGGGGGGAAAGAACAATGTTAACTTCAATTTAAGTATCAATGCTTGACCTCAGCCTGGAGGGGGCAGCTTGGTCAGAGGTCTTTGTTAAATTTCCTAGTTCCCAGCATGCTTTCATTTATATTCTCTCCGTGTCATTTCACGTCAGTGCTGAGAGGTGGGCAGGACCTTGTTATCATCACACTTTGTGAATGACTTCAGGGCAGCCGAGGCATAGAATGTGAGCTCAGACATGGGGGGAGGGGTCATGTAAAGTTCTCCTCTCAAGCTGAAGTTGTCCATCCCACAGCCATCTGTACGAGGGTGTCTGGACCCCAAGACATTAGTGCCTTCTCTGTGGGTGGATACAGAGAAGCGTCAGAGCTCATGATCTGGTGACTAGTGTGGAACTGATTCGTTTTGTTTTCTTTCCTATTTAGATTACATTTTCCATATGCTTTGTATGTTGCCAGTATATTTCACGTTGTATAATGTATCCTTTTAAGGGTTAAGGAACGTTTAAGGTAAATAATTCTTAACAATAGTTAAACTATTTTTTTCCTAATTCTAAAAATTTTTTTTTTTTCAACATTTATTTATTTTTGGGACAGAGAGAGACAGAGCATGAACGGGGGAGGGGCAGAGAGAGAGGGAGACACAGAATCGGAAACAGGCTCCAGGCTCTGAGCCATCAGCCCAGAGCCCGACGCGGGGCTCGAACTCCCCGACCGCGAGATCGTGACCTGGCTGAAGTCGGACGCTTAACCGACTGCGCCACCCAGGCGCCCCTTTTTTTTCCTAATTCTAATATGTAAACATAAAGCCAAATATAAACTTCATGTGTTTACACAACAGAAAAGCTAAAACTAAGCTGTAAAATGAAGTAGAAAACGTAGTAAACTGAAATTAGCGAGAGTAATTGAATGAGGATAGCTCACTGGGGTTTCACTGGGGAAAGAAGGACCCCTATCAGTGGTGACAGTCCAGGGTGGAGATAATGCATGTAAAAGAACACTACTATATGACTATTTTCTGTACAGTCTCACAGCCTTGATTTCTTTGCCTCTTCTAGACTTTTCCTTTTAGGCATCCACAAGATCTCTTTAAAAATAGCAGTAAAGGTGATGACAGAGCCTAAGGCAGGGCAAACTACAAGCTAGCACACTGCCCCCACTCCCCCAGGTGGCATATGTGGGACATTCCTTAGGCACTGCTGGCTGCCCAGGGACAAAGGAGAGGAAATAAACAAGTAGCTAACTGATAGAGATCACAGTCATGCAGGACCAGAGTCTCCCTCAGTTCGCAAATATCTTAGTAAATTTCAAGAAAAAGTCAATCTTATCAAATAGCCTAATCTCCAGAAACCTGTAGAATCAGTTTGCTGGAGCCCCAACGTCACCCTTCCATAGTGATATAGGGAACAAAGGCAAGAAGGAAATGGCAGGTAAAATTAAGTGCCCGTAAAACCTGCGGCCCATTGACAAATGCTTGAGGCAAATACAGTGTAACACGTTTCTCCAGGAACCCCCTACCGTCCTAGTGTTAATGCCTTACTAGAGGAAAACCAACCTTAGCTTGATAATAGCAAGGCCTCAGGTATCTTAGGAGTCCTCTTTAGCATATCAAAGTCCCTCTGGAGGCCTTCCTTTTGTCTTTACCTCCCCCAGTGCCATAGTGTATAACCAGTCACTGTTCACAACCACAGTGCAGCTCTTCCTGCCCACAGGTCCTGTCCGCCTGCTTTAATATCACCTTTTTGCACCAAAGACGTCTTCAAGAATTCTTTCTTGGCCATCAGCTACGAACCCCACGATCCCCACCATCACGCCAAAACTTCATCAAAGGTGCCTTTTCTTGGAACAGAGAGCCTAGCTTTCCCACCGGTCATGCTTCAGATGATGTATCCTGATGAAATTAAATCACTGTGGGTACAATTGTAGAAAGATGTAGCTACATCTGGTTTGTATATAACAGATTTCTTATTTTGACTCTGATACTACAGACACAGGAAGTTCTGTTTGCTTAATACAATTTCCAAAATAGCGCCAGTCACTTACTTTTTTTTTTTTCTTCCTACTTTTGGACAATCAGACCACATACTCTACTAAGCAGGCCAGTAAGCAATCAGTAAGCCCCGATTTAATGCAACATCTCTTGATTCTTTGAAGTTTTCTTCCTCAATTAAATATAGTTTTAGCATTGCAGTTTTATTAAAAAACAGCATTAAAATGGGCACTGAGGTAATTAGTTCTGGAATATTAAATAGGAGAATTGGTTATTGAATATTTACTACTATACTCACTGCTCATAAATGGTGATAGCTTCTTATATCTGACCATTTACATTGTTACACTGTCAGTTGTTACATCTGCCAGTTGGGGTCCAATAACACATTTGCTTGTGACGTGATTATCGTCTGAGTGTTACAGCACCTCCATCCTCCTACAGGCTGTGTGGTGATTCCATTGTCCCATCTCTTTACCACGAAAACTGCATGCAGGTGCTGTGACACTTTGGATTGTCACTTAGCACAGATTTGAGCTCAAACAAAAGCTCAAATATGAGTCCTGGTGTCATGTAACTGGTTATCCTGATGGTCCAGAAGAGGTTCTGATAACATATTTAGAGTGTAATCAAAATGAAAACATAGTAGTCTCTAGCTTGTGGAGCCTGGAGAGCAGACCTCCAGAGACCGACCCCCCCCCCCCCCCCCCCCCGCTTATCCATCACGTTTGTGAAAGACCACAGCATATGAAATCATAGAAAGAACCCTATGAGTAGCAACGTCCTCGTTTTCAGGTGAACACCTGTTTTTCACACATCTGAATATCCAATGCTCTTGCATTTGGATTCCGTGAGCTCCAGGCCAACACTCACTGAAGGATTTGGTTCTTTTGCATCTTTGGTATGAAGGGCTTGATGCCCTGTGTTGGGGGAGGTCATTGAGAGGATGTGACCACCAGCTGACCCATGAGCTGGACCCTGGCAGCTGGAGGCTCCTCACCCCCTCTCCTGTCCTTGCAGTGTGTGCTCTGGGTGCCTTCCTGGCTCCCAGAAGCTGCCCCAAGGACATAGCCTTGAGGCAGTGTAGTGATGTGATGTTGAGACATCTGGACGGTGCCTGTGGCTGAACCCAGTTAAAGCTTCTATATAAATTTTTAATATTCTAGTGGGTGGGTATGGAAATGTACTCATCTTACAGCTGCCCCAAAACAAGCATCATATATAAATTCCCTTGCTTATTAAACTTGCCACCTACAGATCTGGGGTGAATTACTTCTTTCTTTGGTCTCAATCCTGACCTACCCATATGAGGACTGGTTTCAGATTACACTGGGAAGCTCCTGAGAAGGTGTAATCTAAGAGATTACACTGAGAGAGGGGATTTTGGATTCCAGGAAGGAATTTAGAACCTTGCCACCAAAATCACAATTGCAGTGAAAACAGTTGAGTGGGATGTTTTTCTGCTGAGCTGCTTTGGGGCTTGTATCTTCCGGCACCAGGATGGCTGAAGGGCAAAGACCACTTCCTGAAGCTGGACTTGAAGATACTGTCCCTGAACTCACAAACGATTGGGCACAGGGACTAAAGACGCTGTCCCCGGGACACTGAGAACAGTGGCTATAATTAATGATCCTCATGTCAATAAAACATTACTTTTTATTTCTCAGCCTTTAAAGAGTTGTTTAAAAGGAGATTCTTACCAAAGCAATACATGTCTATGATTGAAAACAATATCCTGCCCCGATCATATTTCCATGAGGCAACTGCTAAGTCTTTTTCAGCTCTTTTTCCTCCATGTGTCTAGGTATATGTTTTACTCCTATTTCTTGAATTACCAACTTTAGACATTATCTTTTCTTTTTTTAAAAAAAGTTTTATTTAATTATGAGAGAGAGAGAGTGAGCACAAGTGGGAGAAGAGCAGAGAGAAAGAGGGAGACACAGAATCTGAAGCAGGCTCCAGGCTCTGAGCTCTCAGCACAGAGCCTGATGCAGGGTTTGAACCCACGAACTGAGAGATCATGACCTGAGCCAAAAACGGATGCTCAACTGACTGAGCCACCCAGGTGCCTGAGACATTATCTTTTTTACCAGGCAGATGGCATTTGCATCCCTACTATACAAAAATCATGTGCTCTTTATCTATTTGCTAAAGTTAATAGAAGTAGTAAGTCAAACAAAATATATTTATAGAGAGTTAGATAAACTTTGGGTGGTCCTGTTAGACAATGCTCTGGTATGACATTGGAAAGGCACACAATAATCCTTTTGCCTTTTTCAGAATTTGGATAACTTCTCTGAATGATATCATTTTCCTTCAGCCTTTTCTTTTTAGGGGTAAGGAATGCGGGGGGAGGTACATGGAGTGGAAGCGACTTGCAGTGACCATTAGTAGTAGGTTTGGAAATGTGATACTCTTGATTTCAATTTCCATCTCCTGGTGTTGGGGTGTTATGAAGCACTGTTTGAGAAATTAGCAACAATTACCCAAAGCAAGACAGCAGAATAAAGTATGATCCCCCTTGTTCCCATCATTGGGGCTGTCTAGCAGGGTGTCAGCAGATGACCCACCCAGGGTGGAACATTCCTGGCCACCGAAACATTGTTATGTAATGGTGTAAGTGCTGAAATATATTGTGTATCTATATTTCTCAAACTTGAAGTAATATCAGAATCATCCGGGGTCTGAACTACAAGCTCAGGTGTTTGGGCTCACTCCGGACCCAGTAAATTAAAACCTATTCCCTGCGTAATTCCTACTTAGTAGGTTTAGAGCAGGGCTGAAGAATCAATATTTTACTAATGACCTTAGGGAATAGAATGCACTCCCACTGTTCACATGCCCACAGGGCAGCTGAAGACAAAGCCTGGCTAAGGTCAACTAGCAGAGTGATTTTATTTGCTTGGGTAGCCAGTGACTCTTCTGTGGTTGATGCCTTCTGGCGGACATTAACAAAAAAATACAAACATCTTCGCATTTTGTGCGCATTCCCATATGTCCATCCACATGTCTTTACTCTATATCTCTTTATCTTTTAGTCTTCTGATCAGTGAGCAGGCATTGACCACTGCCCAAGAATCTATGTGTATTGTCCTTTTGGGACATTGTTTTTTTGTTTCATTTTTTGGGGACATTTTGTATTTTGTTTTGTTGTCTACTTGTGTGTTCTTGCAGTTCACTGAATTTCTTTAAGAGGGTTATTCAGAGTTCTTTGTCAGACCATTTTTCTCCATTTCTTTAGGGTCAGTCATTGGAACTATATTAACTTTCCTTGGCGATATCATGTTTCCTTGATTATTTGTGATCCTTGTGGCCTTTATTGGTGTCTGTGCATTTAAGGAAGTAGGCACTTCTTTCAGTCTTGGCAGGCTGGCTTTGGAAGGGAAAGCCCTATACCAGGCAGCTTGTCCAAAGATTCTGCGTGGGCTTGTTCTGAAGTCCTCAGACAGGCAGGTCTGGTGCCTGGATCAGCAGGTGGGCAGACCTGGTGCTTGGGTCCATAGGGGCCGGTCTGGTGTCTGGGTTCACTGGGACAGGCCCAGTGCCTGTCTGTGGTGGTGGGCCTGGGACCCGGGTCTATGTGGATGGGCCTGGTGTCTGGGTCCACAGGAGCTGGCCTGGAAGCTGAGACATGGAGGCCACCCCAGCAGTTGGGCAAGCCTGAGCCTGGGGCCATGGGAGTCAGCCTGTAGCCTGTAGCTGCAGGGGCCATGAAGGACCACTCGAACCCATGGGGGCTGGCTTGGAGGCTAGGGCCCAGGGAAATGTCTGGAGACTGGAGCTCTAGGGACCAACCTGGTGCTGGAGTGGGCTGGGAGCCTGCATCCATGGGAGCCCATGTGGAGCGTAGGTTTATTGGGGGGAGCCTGTCTAAAGCCTGAGGCAATGGGGCTGGCCTGGTGCTAGGGTGAACAGGTGGCCTGGATCCACAGGAGACTGCCTGGACCTTGGCCAACGGTAGCAGCGTGGCACAGGGGCAGGCCAGGACCCTCCTTCCATGGGAACTTATTTGGGGTCTAGGTCTGTGAAGGCTGGCCTGGGTGCTAGGGCAGGCTGGTAGCCTGGGTCCATGAGAGTGAGCCTGATACTAGGGAGGGCCAGGAGTCTGGATTTGCAGGAAGTTGCCTGGAGCCTGGGTTTGTGGGGGGTCTTCCCAGTGCTGGAGTGGACAGGTAGCCTGGGTTTGTTGGAGCCCACCAGAAATCTGGGGCATGGTAACTTGGCCTGGTGCCAGAGTAGGCCAAGAGTCTCAGGCCACAGAAGTCAGTCTGGTGCTGGTGTGGGCTGGTGGTGGAGTCTGCTGTGAAGTCAGTTCCTTACTTCACTCTTCTCCTGTGAACTGGATGTCTCTCTCCATGCTGGGATACTCTGGCTTGGGGGATGGGTGATAGGAGTAATATGAAATTATATTTCCTACCCTTTTTTCAATGTATCTTTTCTTATTTCTGTGCTCCACCCAGATGCTGTCATCCCTCACCTGAAATTCTTAACTCTTGTGAAGGTATTTTTGTGTATGGATAATTGTTCAAATTGATGTTTATGGGAGGCAAAGAGTGCTAGAAATTCCTATACCATCAGCTTGCTTTACTCTCTAATTCTCTCCTCTGCTGTGTGTTGTCTGTTGCCAAATACAAATTTTGGTTTATTTTAATTTTATTTGTTGTATTATATTGTTCTAGAGATGCTGTTTAATGCTTCCAAATCTGCCACTTTTCATAGTTTGCTACTCTAGGAAAACATCCATGTTTGTCATTTGCTTCTTAAATATGGTTAGGATAGTTGTTTTAAGCTCTGTGTATAATAATTATAAAACCAGATGTCTCTGTATGTTTCTACTATCTTGCTTTGTCTATTTTTTTGGTTCTTGTTCTTGTGATCTTGTTTACTTATATGCCTGGTGATCTTCAACTCTTTGTGGCTTGTTGCCTTTGTAAAATTATTTAAGTGGCTCTGCCCTCCTCTAGATGGGTTTTCTCTTTTTGTTTCTGGTGGAAAGCATTTGGCCTACATTAAACCAAATGCAGTTTGAGAGTTCCTGGCTCAATCAAACTGTGAGCACTCAAAGTGAAAATCCTCAGGAAGGCATGTTCATGGCCACAGCCTTCCAGGAATTACTTCTTTTCTTTATCTTTCCTTCACCCACTTTGTTCAGTGCCAAGACCATCTACTTCACGGGTTCCAGAGATTGGGTGAATCTAGATCTGGTTTGCTTGCCTAGTCCTAGGCAGCCCCTGAGTCCTGATCTCTCTCTCTCTCTCTCTCTCTCTCTCGCTGGTGTGACTAGAGTATGGCATGGGTGCATGCTATAGCAGCACAGAACATATCGTGGCTTTAAGGCTCCTTTATTTCAGATCCTGATTCTATATGTCTGGGATAAAGCCTGAGATTCTGCATTTCTGACAAGCTGCCAGATGATGCCAATGCTGCTCGTCCACAGATCATACTTTGAACATCAAGGATGTATAGAACAAGGACTCTTTCATTTAGTAACTTGGCAATATGTGAATAATAGTCAAATTGAGTGATGGGAATTGTGCTATATAAGTTGGGAGAGATTTATGGAACCGAGGGGACTATGTTAGACCATGACCTGACTAGTGAAGGATAGATATGGATGGACAAGGGAATGAAATCCTAATTCAGATCCAGTTCGGGCTACTTGAAGAGAGAAGAAAGGCTATATCTCTAGATTTTATTCATATGGAGCTCTTTTTTTTACAGGGAAAGAGGTTTCCTTCACATATTTTGACCCAGGGGCCCTTCTCAGGATCACCCACCACCTCGGTGGTAAAGGATGCACCTCCATTCTAGGGAGACATAAGTTGAGGTCTTGTGTTATCTGGTGTCACCAAAGCCCCCATCACCTCAGCTAATGGCACTGTGGACTAAGTGCCTAGGCTACACGGAGCTCCATGTATTTATAGGATTAAATAATGAATCTGAAAGGCTCCACATCTTATTAGCTGTGGTCCTGAATGAATTTGCATTAGTATATGCAGCATCCATATCAATGTGTCCTGAATGTTTGCTTCTTTGTACCTTATGGCAGGACATTGAGATCCTCTCCTCAAGATTTCCAAGTGGGTCCAGTCCTATATAAGGAGCATGGGGGTGATGTCATAGGCTCTGGACTTTCTTCTTTGAGCATGGAAATCAACTCATGCTAATGGATACCTGGGGAAACTCCTCTTCATAGCCACAGATTGATTTTGAATCCTAGTTTTGACTCAGACATACCTACTTCACATTTGAGTATGAGTGCTTCATGATTCCACACTCTTGAGGGAATGGCCATGGAGCTACTCAGGACAAGATCATAACGACCTTTATATCCCACTGTGCAGTGAGAATCCCTTGGAAGACTATATAGTGTGAACTTGAGAGTGTCTTTATGTGTTAGGTAGGCTGATAAGGTAGCACAAATGTCAAGAGCTAGGATGATCTACTGGTAGTCAAAGCAAAAAAGCTGGTAGAGACAAATAGGCTGATCTGGGGTCTAGCGACAGACATAGGAGACTCAATAGGCCAGTTGCTACAGGAAGGTGTCATGTACTGGGGACTTTGCATACTCTTCTTTAACCAACACAATAATCCAGCAAGGTACAATGCATTCATATAACAGTCATCTTGGGATCAGAGATGTGAAAGGATTGTGCCAAGGACACAAGTCCAAAAGTTGCAAAGCCTAATTGTGAACATACATCTTTTGAATACGAGTCTCTGGCTCTTGAATACTAAACTACTGTCTTAGTCTGTTTTCTCCCTGAGAAACCCTAGCATTGTTTCAGAAGCTAGGGAGGCTAAGATATTAACCCACCAGTCCCTTCCCCCATTGGTTGAGTTTGCTATTGAAATAAATACCCTTGAGGTGTGAAGCAGACAGGTGCTAGAAACTGCCACAGTGATGGTGAACTCAGTTGGGCTGAAGGGATTGGGGCAGGGTATCTACAGCATTGTCTAAGCTTTCCTTCAGGGAAAACCTAATGTGTGTTCCTAACGTGTGTTTGCTAGATTAGAGCACTGGAGCATCTGGGAGGCATACTCCCTGCTCCACTAATCTAGGTCAGTGACCTGTAGTCCATGATGGGCAGGGTGCCCAGGAGCTGGCCTTGCCCAGGGGAGGCTCCCTTGAGTGGAGAAGCAGCATGCATACAGGCTCTGAAAAGCTAGAGAAGCATACACTGGGGTGTTTTTACCTGGTCTGAGATTGGTAGAGAATATGGTGATTGTGAACCAGGAGTAGTTGCAAGCTACACAGGTCTTAGGGGAGCCATTCCTTCCTTAGTCTACTTCCTACCTTGAACCTACTGGGGGCTTCCACTCCTAGGAATAACATTCCAGTGTGTCATTTTGTGGCAAAAGAATCCAGTCATCAGCCCTGGGGCAGTCCCATAATGTTTCTTCCCTCAAACTCAGTGTTGATGACTATATTTCCTGGTTGTTGCTCTTAAGAGCTTACTTAGCATGCCCTACTTTTTCAGGGTGAATGGGCAAGTCACAGTCATACTTAGTTGACATTTACATAAAGACTCACTGAATCTCTGCACCAGGAACCAGAAAAGATTCAGCGTCAGGCAGTCCCAACCCAAGTGAGGTAGAACCTCCTTCCTTCCCTGTGTGTATAAAAAGCTTGGAACCTGTTGGATTCAGTCAGAGCACCTAAGTCTGGACGAAGCCATAGTCCATAATAACAGATTACAGGTGTAGTCTGAAGCCATGAAACCTGCTGATCTTTGATCTTCTCTTGCTTCTGGGGAGTCCTAGACAGCTTTCCAGAGCCCTTGGATGCAGCTAGAACCTTTACTTTGGATCCAGGGGAAAAAGCATCTCTTGGACAAAGGTAATTTGAGCTCAGAAGCCATGTGTCTAAGCTTTCCTTTGGGGAAGACCTAATGTGCATCTACTAGCTCAGAGTACTGGAGCATCTGGTAGGTAGACTCCCCTCCCCACCAATCTAGGACAGTGATCTAGAGTCCATGATGGACTTCTTTCACTGCTGTCCTTGGGGAGCCTTGGGGGACCTTGGTGGAAGGCACAGGATACTGGAGGAGCTAGGGCTACTTCCAAGAGTACAGGTGATGATTTGCTTACTTCCTGTCCATGGATAACTGTTGAATCGGGCACTGAGGATCCTGAGGCAGGGAGGGATATGAACAACTGGCTCTCACTGTGGGGGAGCTTGTGACCTTCTTAGGGAACTGTCCTGGTGCCCTAACCAGAAGCCCAGGAACAGATGACTCCTGACAATCAAAATACCTAATGGAACTTGTGGATGTCCGTGTGCAAGATCCTTAGGGATGCCTCTTTGGATGAAGAATGGGGGAAGATGGGGGTCAGAGAGGCCGATTTTCTGACAGTTATTTAGTAGCCAGGATAAGTGACTTGAAGACAGGATAAGTGGTGACTCACTAGATATGTGGGAGGCTAGAATGGAGATAGATGCACACTCTCCTCTCCCTTCCTTTAAATCCAGAGACTTGGTGCACTGAACAGTGCCTGAGGTGGTGCTCTGGAACCTCCTAACAATCACAGATGTGATGGATGGAGGGCATCCCAAGGCCACTGTAGTCTGAAGAACCAGGACTACCAGTCATGATAGAGATGGGAGTTTCCATTTGGGGTTTTCTGGCCTTGGAAAACCCCCTCCTTAGTCTCAGATGTGCATCTGGGACAGGAGCTTGGAGGCAGCTTTCTTAGAAGAATTTTTACACAAAATTCTGGGGTTGGGAAGGGGAGAGAACAGGATGACATGTTTTCTTCTTCCCTTTTCCACAAGACCTGCTGCTGACAACCTCCTCTCCATCGTCTGATTTACCTTGTCTTCTTCACAGGAAGCTCTGAAGCCAACATGGCCACCCCCCAAGGTGAGTGGTGAATCACAAACCAGCTTGGAAATATCTCCATCCTGCCTCACCAAAGATAATACAGTACAAGGGCCCCTATCATTTACTTAGCTACAGATGCATTTGCTCTTGCTAATATACTCAGATCATAAAACGTGCATTTGAAAATCTCAGAGCATTTAGATCTTTTCTTATTATGTATATTTGGAATTTATTTACTTTGTTAAACAGCATAAAGAAAAAAAACAAGAAACTGATGACAAATTTAAATATTTTTGGCTTTGTTACTACCCAGAGAGTATACATTAGAAACAGACAAGTCACTGATATCCCTAGAAAAAAGACAAACCTTGAAAATCTCTTGGGGAGTATAAATGCAGGTAGATTCTTACAGATTCTTTGATCCACAAACCAGCTCCTGGCTTATTTCCCCTCCCTTTCTCCTTATAGCCACTCTTTCTCTGAGCAGTGAGCCTACCCCTAAGGATTCAGAAGTCATTATGACCAGGATGCAGCTAGAGTCCTGAAGTTTATAATAACCTTATATGTGTTTTGTGCTTTTCTGTCTTCTGGCAGCGGTAGACTATTCCAGAATCTTTGGTGTTCATGATTCTCTACAGATGGTGTGGGTCCTGAATGGAAATTCTTTAATAACAACTCCTTTTAACAACAATGTCAGTCCTGGTGAGTGACAATCAAAGCCACTTTTTCTTCTTAAAGGGGCACCAGTTCCACTGGAGATGGGGCTGAGCTTGCATGAGCTTACATGCCTTCGGCCTGTCCTGCTTCTGGGACCAATGTCCACAGGAAGGGCAAGCAAGGACAAGATGGTTCCCTTCCACAGAGGAAACTCTGCACCTAGAAATGAGGGGATGAGGGGTTGGCAGCCCTTCTTACCAAGAGAAAATGTCTTCAGATAAGGAGGGATTGTCCACTCAAACAGTATTTGACCTTCTTATTGGAGTTTTTCTCCTTTAAATTTCAACCATTGCTACCTATGTCCTCAGAATCAAACTTGATCATCTTTCCACTATACACTTTCCTAATTCGGTGTCCTCTCTTCTAATATTGGGGATATTCCTTCCTCCCATCAAAAGTCAATCTATCTCAGCTTCTTTCCCTCTTCTAGGACTTCAATGTTTGATTTAATTCTTCTCTTCCCTGTATATTCCACCTTTGTCTATCTACTGGATCCTTTCCATCACTGGTATACGTGCTCTAATATAATATTGCTAAGTTTAATAGAAATTCCACCTTCTCTTGATCCCCACATTCCATTCCTACTTCCACTCTTTTTTTCCCATATGCTAGTCTCAATACAGTTCTATGTACCAGTCATAGCCAAACTTCATGGAAGAGCTGGCTACATAACTTGTCTCTACTTCACCTTCTGCTCATGTTTGCATCAAACAACATGACTTCTGAACTGTTCTCTCAAGTTCCTCTTCCCAAGGTCACCAGATACACTCTCTGTCCTCACATTATTTGGTTCCTCAGCTGCAGTCAGCATAATTGGTAATTCTTTCTTTCTTGAACACCCTCCATCTTCTCCTTCTGTAGGAACATTCCCTTGTGATTCACTGGCTTCTCTTTGGCATTCTCCTTTCTGACTCGACTTTTTCTGTACAATCTACAAATACTGGAGGTCCTCAGATCTCAGTCTGCAATCATTGTGCAACCCCACTGAAGGGATTGGGAGCTGGTCTCTTGGATTTATGGATCCAATGCCTCTATCACTCTGGCATTTATGCTTCCAACCAGAAGACCCTCTGAAAAATTTACCCATGTCCTCTTGATATCCTCTCAGACATCTCTAACTTCATCTATCCCAAGCAGAACTATGGACCTGACCTCTCAAAACTGCTGATCAGCCCAGCCTTCCCTATCTCCATTAGTGGCACTACCATTACCTGTTTCCTCCAGCGAGAAATGCAAGAGACATCTGTGATTCAATCTCTGTCCAGTCCAACAGCAAAGACTGATGAGTCTGTGTGCAAAATATGACTTATTTCTAAGATAATATCATGTCTCACCTGGACCACTGCCACTGTCTCCTCACTGCCCTCCTTCCCACCTCATTTGTGTAGCCTCTCATCCACTCTCTACAAAGCATTAAGAGTGGCCATTTGGACTATGTTAATTGAACAGTGTCTTTCCTATGTGTTTGTGTTTTAGGGGTGGGAAGTGGGGGCTAGTGGGGACACCTCAGGGACACCAGTCTTCTTTCAGAGCTACACAGGGGCCTTTACCCATCCTTTCTCCATAACACTCTCCCTCCAGACCCCCTCCATCATCCTATTCCCATGTCTTCATATACTAGTTTCCTCTTAACTTTCAGATCTTGGTTTGCATTTTACCTCTACAGAGAGGTCTTTCTTGACTCTTCTATGTAAATTTGGTCTCCTACTGTCTCAGGCTTTGGTTCTTCCCTCAAAGCAGATCTTGCAATTTATTGTGGTTCTGTCATTTCTCTGCTTACATCTTTTGGTCTCATCTTCCATAGGGGGAACGACAATGTCTCTCTTATCCTCATCTAAATCTCTGTGTGCTCACATGCATCCTTGTCCCGAGTCGGCATTCAATAAAGAGTGTTGACTGGAGAATTCTCAGCCTGCTGCCCAGAAGGATAGAAGCAGAACACCCAGGCTCCTGGGCTAAATTAGTTGGGAATTAAATTTAGCTGATAGTGACAGGAAACCCACATAACTGGGACTTAACTAAGAAGTTTACTTTAAAAAAAAAAAAAAGTTTATTTCTTTCTCATGAAAAAGAAGCCCGAGCAGGCAGGCTGAGGTTGGTATGGTGGCACCGTGATGCTCCCATGGTCCAAGTATTCTAGCTTTCTGCTTTACCAAGCTTAAGTTCTCCTCAACCATCATCCACATATTTGAGGCAGGCAGTAAGAAGACACAATGTGTAAGAAAGGAGCTTCTCCCAGATGAGTCAACTCCTTTTAAAGAACATTCTTAGAAGCCCCACACAACACTTCCATGTTTATCTAGTGGACTACAAGTTCAGCATATGATAAAATTTAGCTGCAAATGTGGTGGGGAATTTTATTTTTATTTTGGGGATGCAGTGTGCCCTGGTAACATCTGGGGTTCTGATATTAAGTAAGTGAAAGAAATGGGCTTCAGATAATGATGTAGGGTCTCAGCTACGTGATGAATAGGAAGAGGCTTCTGGGGGAGTCCTGGCTGCTCAGTGTCCCCCTCACTGGGAGGAGTAATGTCAGGTCAGAAGGACTGTCCTTTCTGCTCCTGGAGCCTGACACCTGTTTCCATTTTTCCTTGTGTTTCCAGTCAGTCTTGATTTAATGACATGTATGGACAAAGAATTCCATGATGCAGGAAAAGGCAATCCAGTTTACTTGGGAATCAAGAACAACCATCTTTGTCTTTTCTGTGCAGAAATTCAGGGCCAGCCAACTTTACAGCTTAAGGTGAGTGGTTGTACAGCTAATGAGAGAAGCCCTGTGAGATGTACTTTTTATTTCATTTAACGTATCACTGAACAAAAATAACATTTTTTCAATCCTGGATTGTTCAATTCTTGGCTGTCCCCCAAGTCAATAAATGCTGCTTTTGGCGTGTGTGTAACACTCATTTTAATGTGAAAACATTCTCCAAAAACCAGAGAATACACCCACGAGAATGCTTCAGAAAGGCCAAAGAATGGTGGTTTCTCCATTCTCAGTTTTCTTTAACTACCTCCCAGAAATCCCCCACAATGCTGGGCTGCTCGCACTTAAACAAAGGCCACTGTATGACAGAGGAGACAAGGGGGGAGATTGTTAGTCTGGGTTTTGTGGATTATATGCCTATGGTTCCTGTCCTGAAGGTAGCATTTATAGTTATGAAGCAAATCTTTTTGGTTATGATGAAAGCTTTAAGATCTAAACCCACTCGGAGGCTGGGAATCTTGTGAGACGCCCACACCTGTGGGTGAGTGCCCACCAAGAGCACCCACAAAAGAGACTTAAACCTCTCTCTGTTCTCAGGGAAGACAGTGCTGTCTCAGAGAATCAGAAGCACCTTGTATCATGGGATCCTGGGGTAGAGCCAAGCTATTAGGAGCCAGTGGGTTGCCTCTTCTGACACCTTGTGTCCTTTCATCTGGTTGTGTCCCTGGCCCCTGGCCCTCCCTTTGGGGAAAGCGGTCACTCTCAAGGGCTATGTTAGTTTAGACCCTTTCTCTCAGTAATCCTCTCTAATAAACCTTTTTCCTAATCCTAGGAGAAAAATATCATGGATGTACACAACAAGAAGAAAGCACAGAAGCCTTTTCTCTTTTTCCATAATAAGGAGGGCTCCACCTCCACTTTTCAGTCCGTCTCCTACCCTGACTGGTTCATAGCGACTTCCAAAATAGCAGGACAGCCTGTCATTCTCACCAAGGAGAGGGGCAAAGATTACATCACTAACTTCTATCTAGAGCCTCAGGACTAAATTCAGCCTGGGCTGTGGGTAACTGATTCCAGGAAAGAGGATCAAGCAATCAGAGAATCTTCCATTCGGAGACATAGTAGGTCATCTTCATAGACTAACATGCACTGATGCCCATCCGTAGCCCCACCTCATTCTCGTCACCCAAAACTACCTTTTCCTCTAGACAGCCATTTGTGCACCATGTTTCCTCATATGAACATCACCCCAGTATGAAACCTGAATCACTTTTTATTCTTTCCTGATCTTGTCCCACTATCCACTTAGTTGCCAAGTCCAGTTAAGTCAACATCCCAAATGCTTCTTACGCACACCCCTCTCTATACCTATTCCTTCTGACAACCTATGGCCTAGAGATGTGAGTTCCAAACATTTTTGTTCATACAACCCTATCAATAAAAGAGTATTATTTGTTAATTCTCTGCATGTATTATGATATGTATTCCCAAAGATGAATCTAAAGTTTCTAGTTAAGTAATCTTTATTCCCCATGTGGGACTCGAACTCATGACCCTGAGATCAAGAGTCACGTACTCTTCAAACTGAGCCAGCCAGGCCCCCCACCAAAGAGGAATCTAAGGATAAATGTTAAATACAAATGAATGGGAAGCTGTGAGCTGTACATTTATGATGTAGCCACTTTTCTGTGTGTACATATGTATGCTTCCATTAAAAGTTCGCTTTTAAAAAGAAAACAGATAAAGGTGAAATAAAAAATTTAAATGTCTTGATCATCATAACAGATTCATAATGTCATTAGTTAATAATTTGACATGTAATACATACTTTGATTAAGATTAATTATTTACCGTAGTGAATTTAAATCAACCAGTATTTCAAAGAATCACTTAACAAGGGTGCCTGGGTGGCTCAGTTAAGTGTCTGACTCTTGGTTTTGGTCATGATCTTACGGTTCACGAGTTCGAGCCCCGTGTCGGGCTATGCTCTAGCAGTGCAGAGCCTGCTTGGGATTCTGTCTCCCTCTCCCTCTGCGTCTCCCCTGCTTGCTCTCTGTCTTTCTCTCAAAGACAAACAAACAAACAAACAAACAAAAACCAAAAAACAAACTGCCCATGGTTCTGAGCTAATCCTTGAATCCCCTCTTACATCCTGGTGGCATGCCTCTTACTCCAGTCAATGCTGTGCAACCAGCTCGGAGAAGGTATAAATAACCTGACAGCATGTTATCTCAGCTACACCAAGCATCTGTCTCTCTCTGCTCGGAGGCTCCTAGGACACCATGGGGAAAGACTTGTAGGAACCCACTTGGCACTCACACATGTACACGCTCAGAAGTAAGAGGGAGCAGCCCCACGAGGAACCCTTGACCGTCGTGGGGAGGTTGTGGGAGTAGATGGGAACATGCTACTCGCTGTGACCATTCAAGTGTACAATTCTGAGATGCATTCTACCTGCACAGTACCTCGGAGGGTCCCAGTAGGATTGAGTCATTGTCACCCATGGCAGTGCTGAGCTCAAGAACATAGCCTTGCATTGGCTTGCCTCATTTCCCTGCTTCAGTTTCTTCAGGCCCCAATCCTGTTCCCTGGGGTCACTTCTCATTATCGGAATGCAAGCCCTTGTCTCAGGTGCTGCTTTCTGGTGTAAACCCAGGGTAAGGCAGATTCGGTCAAGGTGAGCTTCTTTCGTCTACCAGTTACTCCCAACGCATTGGATTTCTTCCCTCCATGCCTCTGCGCGTGCTTTTGCAAACATCTTAAACACTGTCATCTCTGTGTATCTTATCCGCCCCTTATGTCTTCCTAACATCCTACGTCTGTCTAAAGTGTTCAGAAGCCACTCCTCATTCTTCCAACGAAATACAACATCTCTTTTCTGAGGTCTATAGCACTTTACCTTATCCTGAGACATTTCTTTTGTTAGACTCATGCTGGAGTTTTTTTCCTTGTCTTGGCCTCTTTTCTCTCTTTTCAGCCAAATTCTAGGTACATTAGAAGGCAGAGATTGTATCTTTGAGAACCCTATACTCCTTGGGTGCCAGATCTTGCCTCCTACATGGCAGTTGTTGAAACAAATGAATTCTCACTGCATGTACTAACGTCTTCCATTGATACTCAAGTGTGTCAGAGTGGAGTTTGCTCGATCAAGGCAGAAACAGCCCTAACTGCAATAAGGGCACGAGGAACATCAAAGCTCCTCAGAGAAGGTGGGGAAGGACAGCACAGAAAGGCTGACTAGGAGCCTCCCTGTCTCAACTTTTCCTCCTCTTGTGCCAGTCTGACCTTGGGGGACTGTAATGATGTCAGGATATCCTCTCAGGAGAGGGTGGATATAGAAACAAAGCACAGCCCAGAGCTTCCCAGAGAGACTCCAGCCAATGCCCACTGGCATCTTCTTCTTGGATTTTGTCCAAACCCTCACCAATGTACATTCATGCACTCATAAACCATTTGGGGGCACAGGAAAAGGACACCAGGGGAATCCAGTGTTTTGGTTTTTTTCTCTGACAAGGTCAGGGCGCAGTACCAGATGACCCCAGGGATGACTATGAGAGACTTGTGGCAGCAATCAAATGGACATATAGTAAGCAAGTTTTCTGAGAAGGGTAATGCGAGGAATGTGAGTTCTGTAGGTAGCTGAATGTGTAGAAAGAATAGTAGATAGTGATGAAACAAAAACAATGTAACCCTAGGCTGTGCTTATAAATATTAGCTTCTCAGAAATCCCAAGAGCACTGGACATGAGCAGGGGGTAGATGGCCAGCCCGCCTACACTCTTCTCTCTGAAAGAGGAGGTGAGGAAGTGGTGGTGGTGAAGGAGGAGGAGGAGGAGGAGGAGGGGGAGGGGGAGAAGAAGAAGGAGGAGGAGGGGGAGGAGGAGGAGGAGGAGGAAGAGGAGGGGGAGGAGGAGGAGGAGGAGGAACCATAGAAGGAGCCAAGAGGTATTCTCAGATATTTTACTGGCTCTCTTAGTTCCAGGGAGGTTTTAGTCTATTTGGGCTACTGTAACAAAATTCCATACACTAGGAGGCTTAACAAACATGATGTCTCGCAGCTCTGGAGGCTGGAAGTCTGATATGAGGGTGCCAGCACAGTCAGGTGAGGGCCCTTGGCAGGTTGCAGACTTCTCATTGTGTCCTCACATGGTAGAAGGGGAGAGGAAGGTCTCCTAGGCCTCTCTTAAATGGCTATTGGTCTCATTCATGAGGGCGCTGCCCTCATGATCTAATCACCTCCCAAAGGCCCCACCTCTTAATCTGATCACACTGGTCATTAGGATTACACCATAGGAATTTTGAAGGACTCAGACATGCCTATTCCCACACCCATCTTCTCCTTCTCAGTTACTCAAGACAGAAACCTAGGAGCCGTCCTTGATTCCTCCTTTCCTTGGAACCCTACCTCTAATTCATGAAGTCTGTCTCCAAAGAAGGCTACCTTCAAAAGACATCTCCAGTACACCTGTCTCTCTTCAACTTCTCTGCCACTCACCACTCCATACCAAGTAGCAGTGATAGCTCACTGGTGCTATAAATCAGACTCCTGACTCGTGAGTTCCGCCTGCTCCTCCCTCTGCCCATTCAGTCTGGTCTCCACAAGCTGGACAGGGTTATCTCCATAAATGGAAATCTAAGCTATGTAGTTTCAATGTTTACCCCTTCAATGCTTCCATTTGCACTTATAAGGAAATGCAAATTCCCTACCGTATTTTCAGGGTTGCCTGGATGGCCTGACCCCCGTGTCCAACCCCTCTTCCAGGTAATTCTCTTTCCATCTCTATTCTCAGTCATGCCAATCTTTCAGTTCCTTGAACCTGCCAAATTCTTTACAGCCTCAGGACCTTTGCATATGATGTGCTCGTGCACATCCCTATACCTGTATCGTTTTACTCTGATTCTCTGCCTTTCTGGCTCCTTCAAGTCACTTCTTTATATGTCACCTTCTCAGAGAAGCCTTCCTTGACCACCATGTCTGAAGTAAGCCCCTTCTTCTACCTCCTGAATTTTCTATCTCTCGTTTTTGACTGTTTATCCTTCACACAATTTCTTTATCTTTCTTTATCTCTACTTCCTCCTTATGTACATTACAGTCCTTGATTGCAGGGAAGTAACGTTTGTCTAGTTTACCACTATATCCCCAGTCCCTAGCACACTTGTTTGTGTTTAATAAATATATGTTGAATAAATACATTGCTAATACATTAATTAGTGAATGAATGATTGAGGACCTGCCTTCCTTCCCAGGCAGCCTGCCCTCCTTCGTGAGATTGGCCTCACTTAGAATAAAACCTACCTTCCTGTTCCTACATCATAGAATGTCATGGAAAAAGGAGCTCCCATGTCCACAGAGTCCTTCAGCTTTGTGAAGACTGCTTCTGTTGCCTTCTTTAACCTCTCTTTCTCCTCTGACGTAATCCACCAAAGAGGGAGAACAGTTCTTCCTCACTCCTGATGTCTCCTGCCATCACACACCTGTTGTCTGCTCTCCCTCCCTCCCTCCCTGTCTCTACCCAAGTGGAGGCAAGACCATACGTCCTAGTGCACACCTACTGTCCTGGTGTAATTGCCAGTACCACTGCCTTTCCCTTTCAAAAGTGCCATATTTTATGATAAGTTATGTGGTCACCCTACTTATTAGAAAAAGGGATAGTGTGGCTCACTTGCTATTTGCCTACTTTCCACTGGGAACCAACTGAATTGAAGAAAGCATCCTTATAGATGTGAAATGACAGAAACATTTTGTGGAACTGTCCTGAGTCAGGTGCCTGGACCCTGTTCTATCTGAACATGGAAGCTCCCTGGTGTCAGGGAGAATACTTCCTCAGGCTGAATGAAGGAATTCTGGTGAGGAGCCCCTCCACCTGACAGGTCCCCAGCTTCTCAGAGTCCAGGGAAGGTCACCCCTGTGAGCATCCTGGTCCTTAAAAACAGATTGAAAATCCCTCTGTTAGGAATCCAGAAGATAGAGGCACTTTCTCCAAGACTGAGACTCTAGCTTTTCCCAGTAATCTCTTTTCAGTTCCCAGTGCCTGGAAAGTGTGGGCTTTTCTAGACATTTGTGAAGACGGAAGACTCTTCTAGCATTCCCTATGCCAGCAGAGCTTGAAGGGACTGTGGGGTGATATTCTTCAGAAGCAGTTGGTGGAAACTCCCACCCCAGCTCAGAACTTTGGGATATATAGGAGGGTGGAAGATAATCCCAGACGTCCTCAAGACTCATGTAAAGAAGATGGGGTTGGCAGAAGGCTTGGAACCATGAGATTTTTCTCTAAGGGAGCAATGGGTCAAGTGATGAGATGCTGAATCCCAAAAAGAGTTTGAGCCTGGGAGTTACTTAAGTCCTTCGGACAGTGCTTAACAGTGGGTAGAGGCAGGGTGACACCAATAGTCATATCCTCCCCGACAGCCACACACACCCCACCTACTAAAATCTGATGAAACCAGACTACACCCAAGAGTGTGGGAACACCTTCCCTGCAGATCCGAAGCCAGTGCCCCACAGAGGGGGCTGTGCCTTTCCTATTTTTGCTCTTTGCTTGCAGCATTTTGGCCCTAAGCCTGGTAAAAGGGTTCCAAAACCAAAACATCATCTCCTCTTCCCCTACCATTCTGAGAAAAATGACAAGAAAGTTAGGACACCTTGACTGGGTATTGTTAGGGGGCCTGATAATCAGGTGGGAAAGTGGAGTGAATACTGCAAAATCTAAAGAAGTGACTGCTCTAAAGGAAAACAAAAAAAAGGAATATTTTGATGTTTATACCTAGATGATTAGATGGCCACTTATAAATGGGTTGAAAAGCAAACAAACCAAGGAGAAGAAAGACCCAGGAGTCATAGGATGGGGGCTTAGCCCTGGAGAGGGGCATGGGGATTCCTGCGAAGGCATAGAGAATACCTTTCCTGAAAAGATCTGAAGATTGGGCTAAGAAAAGGAAGATGGTGTGGGGCAAGATTCTGTTGTTTATAGTTATGCATTTAAAAAATTCTATCTAGCCTTTTTGAAATGTTTATTTATTTATTTTGAGGGGCACAGAGGGGCAGAGAGCGAGGGAGACAGAGAATCCTAAGCCGGTTCTGCTCCCAAAGTGGGGCTCAATCCCGTGACTGTGTATCATGACCTGAGCCAAAATCAAGAGTCGCATGTTTAACTGACTGAGCCACCAGGCACCCCTCTATCTGCCTTTTAAAAATAATGTGTATATTACAATGATACAAATTAAATTGAATTAAAATAGTATGATGCTGTGCCCTTGTTTTACTCATCTGGAAATGTCTTTTTTCACTGGGAATGGGAACTGATTACCTTTTAAGGAGATAAATATAGGAAATCCAGGAGGGTTTATCTAAATCACAAAAATGGCATCTTTCCTCTTTTCTCCAGAGAGGAAAACCAAACCTCTGATGAATACACTTGAGCACATCAAGCTCATTTTTCACATTCATTTTCACCTGGATGTTGGAGTTTCTGCCTCAATCCTTGTCTTTCTTGGTGACAAAGTCAATGATGAACTAGAACTTCCATCCCCTGACCCTTCTGTGGGTGCCCAAATAGCTCAGGGCACCTGGACAGGTCATTCTCGGGCCTTCAGAGGCCCTTGAGCCAATGAATGAGTAAGTACTTGATCCTGTCCAGAGTGCCTCATCCTGCTTTCTCAAAGAAAGGAACCCAGAGATGTCCCTCTCCTGGTTTAGAGTAAGGTGGATACTATTGGAGACCAGCCTTGGTGATTCAGCCGATCAGAGGAGGCCCTGTCTGGGCAAGACGAAATCTAGGGCTGCACTGCCCTGCCTGCATTCTACCTGTAGGCAATTTGCTCTTCCCTGAGTTTCTCCAGTCTGGAGAGTGTAATCGAATCACGGTAACTGTAGCATAATAATTGCTAAACTAAACCTGAATCTATAGAGTGGGAGGAGCCCTGGCTCTAGATTCCTTCTTCTGACCCTTAGGTGTGTTTGTCAGTGCTTGAGAAACAAGTGGCATCCCTCTCTGTCCCTCTCCATGGTGCGCACGGGTGTCTGCATGCATCTGCGACCGCAGATAGAAGCTGTGTATCGCCATGTCCCGGTTCTTTCTGCCATGAACTTCCATGGATGTTCCAGCATCAAGAATGCTTTGCTGTTTCTGAATTCCTTTGAGACTTGCTTGTGGGTTCTCTCAATAGACCAGAGAGTGCAACCATATGCTCTTTTGGAAGGCTTGGCTCCTATAGAAGACCCAGCTGGTCCATAATTTCTGTTTTTGTACATTCTTCGAATCATTATATGAATAATGGGATTCTTCTGCATCCTTTTTGTTGTCTTTTTATTTTGTCTAGTTTTATTTTATTTTTTTTTTCAACGTTTATTTATTTTTGGGACAGAGAGAGACAGAGCATGAACGGGGGAGGGGCAGAGAGAGAGGGAGACACAGAATCAGAAACAGGCCCCAGGCTCTGAGCCATCAGCCCAGAGCCTGACGCGGGGCTCGAACTCACGGACCGCGAGATCGTGACCTGGCTGAAGTCGGACGCTCAACCGACTGCGCCACCCAGGCGCCCCATATTTTGTCTAGTTTTAAACACACTCAAGTGCCCTTTAGGCAATTGGGCTTAGTAACTGCCAGATATGATTTAGAGGCAAATTCTCATCAAAATCGAATACTAAATTTTATGTGCTGATTTGACTCTTCAATTGACTCAGCTCAATTAAAGGAGTGCATGTTTGGTACTATTAAATTTGCATGGATAATTTTGTGTTTCTTAGTCTAATTTAGTGTATGCATCATAATTAGGGTAGTTCTGCAATGAGAGAATTTCCTTGGGCATTTCCCTCCTTGAGGGAATGAATAACAGGAGTTTCAGTGAGCCTTTGAAGCTGACATTTGAAGTTCAGTAGTATTGTTCCTTCTGAGGTTAAATGATAGCTTGATGGGCACCTTCTTCCCCTCCACTACAAAGCCCTAAGTGGGGCTGAGATATCCCCAGAGGACAGATTGTATTGATAACTTGGGCCAGGAAACAGCTTGCGATCTGAGCTTTGCACTTCCAAACAGGAAAGATGCTTTTCTTTTTTCCCTTCTTGCTATAAGATGGTGGAGAGGAGGCTTTAGAGAACAAAGTATCCAGACCAGATCCACAATTCCAGCTCCAGAGGGCTTCTCATTGCTGGCTGGGCTCAGGGATCTGCCCAAGAGAGTGAAAGATGTGAGAACTAAATTGGCTAATGGCATAGTATTTTTTAAAATTTTATTTAAATCCAAGTTAGTTAACATGTAGTGTAATAATAGTTTCACGAGTAGAACCCAATGATTCATCACTTACATATAACATCCAGTGTTCATCCCTACAGTGCCCTCCTTAATGCCCATCGCCCATTTAGCCCATCCCCCCTCCCCTCCCTTCCAACAACCCTCAGTTTGTTCTCTGTATTTAAGAGTCTCTTATAGTTTGCCTCCCTCTCTTTTTTATCTTGTTTTCCTTCCTTTCCCCTATGTTCATCTGTTTTGTTTCTTAAATTCCACATATGAGTGAAATCATGTGATATTTATCTTTCTATGACTGACTTACTACGCTTAGCATAATACACTCTAGTTCCATCCACATTGTTGCAAATGGCAAGATTTCATTCTTTTTGATTGCCGAGTAATACTCCAGAGTGTGTGCGCGCGCGCGCGCGTGTGTGTGTGTGTGTGTGTGTGTGTGTGTGTGTGTCACATCTTTTTTATCTATTCAGCTAATGATGTAGTTTTAACCCAAATGCTATTTACGTCTGAGCCACCTTTGCTGGTCCTCTGTGCAGAGCAAGTTAATATCAGTCCTTCATTTTCTTTACTTCAGTCACTCTTGGCCTCTGACCAAAAACCAAACTCTGCCCTTTTCCCATCTGGGACAAGCAACAGTTGAGAGGGAAGGGGCCCAGAGCTAAGGGACCAGAAGGCTAGCTGCCCAGGAATGGCCTTCTTTGAGGCCAGACCCGGGGGTGGGATGTAGCTGGATCACTCTGAATATTTTCCATTTGGGAATTTTGAGTTCCATTGTTAGAAAATTTAATCTCTCCCCAGTTAGGATATATATATTGTTAGAGTTGAGTTTTTATTTATTATTAAAACAAAAAGCCCAGCTCCGCCAAGACCTGAGTGTCCCCTGAGGGAATGTCCTCAGTTGGATGGTCTTGAGACCTGATAGGGGTGGCCTGGCTAGACTCTTGCTTGAACAGAGACTCAAGAGGTGACGATATGATGTGTGCATAAAGTAAATATGGACACTTGCAAAAAACTCAAAACCAAAACCAAAATATGGTCATTGTGTACCAAATCCTGTCCTGTCGTACTTCTGTTTCTTTGCAAATAGAGGAGCTTTCTTACTGGGAAGTCAAATGGTTCTGGACGTGCCCATTTGTTTTCAGGAAATCTCTGCTCCATGTTTCTTCTCTAGAAGGTCCAATTCCTATAGAAAAGAAAGGTAGTTTCCTGATGGGAAATATTTAACCGAGCTGTGACCTCTGGTTGCATCACTGTGATAGTTCATACAGAGTGAGATATATGGTAGTGGGTGACATCCTTGAGTCTCAGTCCAGTCTGGCTACAAGCTGAGGAGGCTGACTAATGTTGGGAAATATACAGGATAGTGAAGACTAAGTCTCAGATGAGAGACCATGGGATTGGTTATTTTAGGAAGTCATGACCCCAGAATGCAGGGAGAAGAGATAAGCTTCATGACTTCAAGGATCAGTGATAGGAAAGGGAGGCAGAGAGACAGAAATGAGGACAAGAGATTGAGCTTCAGATGGATTCAGAGACAGGCTGAGAGAGCCCATCCCTTCCTCTCAACTGCTCAATCTCCATCTACGCCTGTGTTTCAGGTGATGAACTCAGCAAGGAGACTGACTCAGTGCGAAACTTCCCATTGCAGACCAGACAAAGCACGTCCTCGTGGGATCTACTTCCTTTATCACCGGACTGAAGGCAAGTAATCATGGGTCTAAAGGCTGAGGACAGAGAAAGGGAAGGGTGGTCTCAGATTTCTGCATCTGGCCTCTTGTTTCTGAGTTGGATATCAACTAGTGAAGATTGGACTTTGGATGCCAAACTCACTCCAGGCATCTTGGTGTCCAAGGAGGTAGTCAGTGTGTGCTTTGTAGGATGAGGCAGGCACCAACTTTGAGTTCTGCTCTTTCTTGACCCTTAACCATTACAAGCTGAATGACAGAGTCCCACTGTGCACTCATTACAAAACTCAGTGAACACGAAAGAAGGAAAAATCAGATAACCCCAAACGTGGTCACCACCCTCACCCTGTGGGCATCCTCACTATGGCACATTTCTCCAGCTAAAAACACTGATTAGCTTTGTATTTAGTTGGGTCAGGAAAGATTTTTAAAATAGCTGGAGTAACTATCAAATTAACATAGAGTATGTAACTTCCAAAATTGAGGGAAGGATGAACAAAGGAGAAACAAACAAAACCTCACTCATCCAGATGAAGGCACTAAATGTAGGAGAAAAAGAAACAAGAGAAAGAGAGAGAGAAATAAAGAAAGAAAGAAAGAAAGAGAAAGAAAGAAAGAAAACAAAAGGATGGTAGAAATAAATTGACATATTTCAGTAATTAGTCAATTTAAATTAACTTAACTTTCCAGTTAAAAGAAGGTTAACAGACTAGAAAAAGAAATACTGCAATGTGCTAATTACAGGAGACATCCTTAGAACTAAAAGGCATGAGTTTCTTTCAGTGTCACTGAGTAGGCTCTGATTGGACCAAGACTTTCACAAAACCAACTACAAGAGCTGGTGGGAAATGGGGAGGGACCCAGAATGCATTGGTGACCAAGCATAAGCAAACACATGCAAGCACATTCCACAGGGGAGTAGCTACTTGGAAAAATATGTCCAATTTTTATTCTGATGGCAGGCTTAAGCCGCACAGCATAAGACAACTAAAGCTAAACCCTAAAGTCCTCCTTGAAGAACCAGGGGACAGATCTGGGACAACCACAGCACTGGAAAGTAAGGGGGTAATCTTAGAAGGAGAGAGGCAGGGGCATCTGGGTGGCTCAGTAGGTTAAGCATCCGACTTCGGCTCAGGTCATGATCTCATGTTTTGTGGGTTTGAGCCTCGTGTTGGGCTCTGTGCTGACAGCTCAGAATCTGGAGCCTGCTTCAGATTGCGTCCCCCTTTTTCTCTCTGCCCCTCCTCTGCCCCCTTCTCTGCTTGTGCTCTCTCTCTCTCTCAAAAATAAATAAACACTTAAAAAAAAAAAAAGGAGAGAGGCAGTGAGGGAGAGCTCAAAATTCAGTGTAAAAAGTGCCCAAATCCCTGGCTGACCCTCGAGCTATGCCTAGAAGCCCAGCTAAAGGTAAAGGAACTGATCTGACATATTTCCTGCCCCTTGAGGGACAGGGTTTGTATTTTGAGTCTAATGAAGTTACTGCATGGTAGAGCAGAAATATAAATTTCTTCAAAGGGGTGTAACAGATATAGAGCCTCTGCAATATAACGTTTATAATGCCCAGGGAACAATTCAAAGTTACGAGGAACAAAGAATGTGTGCTCCTGTGTCAAGAATTATGGCAATGACGACCAACCCTGAAATGATCTAGATGTCAGAATTAGTGGGCAAGAATTGTAAAACAGAACAATCTTAACAGAATAAAGGAGAAATGCCATATGATTATTTCAATGGCTACAGAGAAAACAGGTTAAAGTTAACCCCTACTCATGATATACACTCTCAGTCCACCAGGAACAGAAAAAACTTTTTCAGTATCTAAAAGGGCATCTACACACACACACACACACACACACACACACACACACACAAATCTACAGCTCACACTTAATGGTGAGAGACTGGATGTTTTTTCCTGAGATCGGTAATCAGTCAAGGATGGTTGTATTCAACATTTTACCAGAGATCCTAGCCATTTAAATTAAAAATAAATTAAATTAAAATATCCAGGGAATGAAGACCGAAAATAAGGAAAGCTGTCCCTATTTGCAGACGATATGATTGTATGGAAAATCCTGAGAAATCTACAGAACAACTACCAGAACTAATAAGTGTAAGGTGGCAGGATACAGTGTTAATATAGGAAAGTTAATTGCATTTTTTAATGTTTATTTATTTACTTTGAGTGGGGGGAAGGGACAGAGAGAGAGAGGGGGAGAAAACATTCCAAGCAGGCTCCGTGCTGTCAGCGCAGAGCCCAACGCGGGGTTCAATCTCACGAACACTGAGATGATGACCTGAGCAGAAACCAAGAGCCAGATGAGTAATCCACTGAGCCACCCAGGAGCCCCTAATGGTACTTCTTAAACAAATAACAAACTTTCTTTAAAAAATTGCAGTATAACATACACAGAGGACACTGCACAGCTCATCAGGATATAGTTTGCGGAATTTTCCGATTATACCCATAAGCAGCCAGAAGCAGCCCTTGCTCCTTGCAGCCACTATTTCTACCTCAGCGTGTGGCTAACCCCTAGCCTGATGTCCAACACCATGGATTGGTTTTCCTCAGTTTTGAATTATGTAAATGAAACAACACAGCATGCCTTCTTTTTGTGCTTGGTTTCTTTCGCAATATTATGTTTGAGAACCACCTTTGAAGTTAAGCAAAAAAGCAAACTTTAAATAAATAACACACTTGAATGATTTTTTTAAAAAATTCAGGTAGGATGAAGGGAACAAAGTGAAAATCAGTTCTGCCTCCCAGCCCATTTTCTCATTTTCTTTTTTGCCTAGAGATAATTTAATCGACTTTTTCCAGTTTGCAGACTATCTTTGGAGAGAAATTTAGGACACAAACAGGCCTCTGAATGTGTACTTTTTCCACATACATGGTAACACATGCTACATATAGAAGAGGACCCTTCAGAGGATGTACTTCTGAGATATTTTCTGAGTCAACCTACTCTTTCTCCATCCCTGTTGTCATTGTTCATTCACCGTTGAAGAATAAGGGGCTGTTAGTTTGTGACTGTCCCTCAAGTTGGGATTGTCTGGCGTTTCCTCATGATTAGATTCAGCTTATGCACGGTTGGCAGGAACATTCCAGAAGCGATCACGTGTCCTTCTCAGTGTATCATCTGTAAGGAGATGCCTTGTGTTGGCTTGTGCCCTTACTGGTAAATGAAATTTTGGCCACTTGGTTAAGGTGAGGTTGGCTAGGTTTCTCCACTGCAAAATTCCCAATTTTTCTTTTGTTTCAAGATTTTTTAAAATTATTTATTCATTTTTTAAAATATTTTTTTAAATTTTTTTTAACGTTTATTTATTTTTGAGACAGAGAGAGACAGAGCATGAACGGGGGAGGGTCAGAGAGAGAGGGAGACACAGAATCTGAAACAGGCTCCAGGCTCTGAGCAGCCAGCACAGAGCCCGACGCGGGGCTCGAACTCACGGACCGTGAGATCGTGACCTGAGCCGAAGTCGGATGCTTAACCAACTGAGCCACCCAGGCGCCCCTAAAATATTTATTTTTTGAGAGAGAGACACACACAGAGTGTGAGCTGAGGAGGGACAGAGAGAGAGGGAGACACAGAGTCTGAAGCAGGCTCCAGGCTCTGAGCTATCAGCACATAGCTCGACATGGGGCTCAAACTCACAAACCGCGGGATCATGACCCGAGCCGAAGTCAGACGTTCAATTGACTGAGCCACCCAGGCGCCCCACCAATTTTCCTTTTGTAATTGATAGGTAGTCTGTGAGGAGATTCTTTAAGGCAATGTACATCTTGTGCTTATCAAACATTTGCTTAAAGGTTTTAACTCTTGTTGATGATTTTTGCCTGAATCAGTCATTACTATGATGATTGCAAAATATTACTACGTTTATTTTTATTATCCTTGAACTCACTGTATTTTTTTATATGGTGACAGCAAGCTGTTAGAAAATGAAATAAAAAAGCCATTCCATTTATAATAAAATACTTAGGAGAGACTTAACAAAAGATGTAAAAGATCCATACGTGGCTGTAAACTTAAAAATGGTCAAGATGATAAATTTGTTAAGTGTATTTTACCACAGTTAGATATAATGATAATAATAATAATAATAAATTAGAAAAGACAAATATGTAAACACTTATATAATAACTGTTATATATTTTTTCTGCCTATCGTTTTGTTTTTATTTACATATGCAGCTACACAGAGTTCTGCTTTTTTTAAAAAAATTTTTTTAACATTTATTCATTTTTGAAAGGCAGAGAGAGACAGAGCGTGAATGGGGGAGGGGCAGAGAGAGAGGGAGACACAGAAACAAGCAGGCTCCAGGCTCCAAGCTGTCAGCACAGTGCCCAACTCGGGGCTCGAACTCACGGACCGCGAGATCACGACCTGAGCCGAAGTCGGCCGCTTAACCAACTGAGCCACCCAGGCGCCCCAGAGTTCTGCTTTTTTAAAAAATAATTTATTGTCAAGTTAGCTAACATACAGTGTATAATGTGAGACAGGAGACCATCAAAATCTAAGAGGAGAAAACAGGCAACAACCTCTTTGACCTCGGCCACAGCAGCATGTAGATAAAAAGAAGTAGTCCCTGGTTCTTGAGGCGTTTGTGAAAGGAGATGATTCTACTCCATCAGTGCTAAGTGTCACAGTCAGAGCCAAGGAAGGCTTGAGGCCTCCTCTGGGGGAGCCCCAAGGCAGTTGGCCTGGCCTTGTCTAATTCTGCTATGGATGCTCACTGGTCCAGGTCCTCTGTGGAAGGAGACAAAAAACAAAAAAACAAACCCCGTGGAGGAAAGACTGTCCAATCCAGCCTGGCCAAGAGTGGCCTCTCTGTGGGGTCATAGCCTTGGACCCAGAGCCTGTGCTTTGGCTGGGCAGGAGGAGGCTATGGCCCAGAAAGCAAAGATGGGGCCAGACCGGTACTCTTCCTGACCTGTTGGCTTTTCCTTTCCACAATCGGCTTATTTCCAATTTTCAGCTACAGAATCTGGTTCACGTCCTAGCTGTTCTGTGGACAGAGGTCCAGCAATGGCCAAACCACACAATCTGTGGGAGGTGAGTCCTCAGACTCTTGGAGGCCTCAGAAGTACAGATGAACAAAGCACCTGGACCTGCTTTGGAGGGTCTCACCATGATCTGAGGTGAGGAGGTTGCCAATGGCTCTTCTGTCCTTGGTGACTCAGTCAGGAGAAACTGCCCGTAGGTGTGACACACACGAGTCTCACCCCATCGTTGTCTACACACTCCCCGGTTCCAGCTTGTAGAACTGGCCCTTCCCTAGACCCTCCACCCTGGAAGATGCCAGGGGACTAAGCAAAAACAACAAAGCAACACGTTCTGACTCAGCACGTTCTGGCTGCAGTGACGTGACCCACAAACTTCCCTGTGATTTCACAGGGTTTCCAGTGTTAACTCAAATATGCTGTGAGCCAAGTAGCACCTTCCCTTCTGTTGCTCCCCACAGCGACCACAGGATGTGGCTGTAGTTGGGGTAGGGGTCCTGGGCTGTGGTAGGAGGTAACCTTCTGTTCACAGCTCCCTGGAGGCTGTGTGTCTATGTATCACCATCATCTCCCCTATGCCAGGTAGGGCCTTCATGGTTGTTCTAAGCCACGAAAAGTCACTCTAGGAAATGAAGAATTCCCTCTGTCCTGATGTGTACCACACTCTGTCTTGGTGGGAGCCCTTTGTCTCTGGACCAACTCTATTGGTTTCTTCTGACTTTTTTGAAGCCTCTGTTCTTCTCAAGAAGCCCCTTAGTCCTTTCTGCAAAAGACTCCTGGAAGGGAGCCCCTCTGGCCTCCAGCTCTGCCCTCCATTCCTTGATTGCTTGAATCTATAAGCATTACATGGTTTATTCGTTCACAGTGGGGAGTGGGGATGAGTTAGTATGAAATTGAATTGCCAGAGTACTAATACCAGGTCCATCTCTTACTAGTTTGTGACCTTGGCTTTAGTTACTTAATCTCTCCATGCCTGACTTTGTCTTAACGGTTCAATGGGAATAAAAATTGCACTCACTTCACAGGCCCGATGGCACAATGCCCATATTGCTTTTGAGATAATGCTTGACCCAGTGAATGTGCAGCAAATGTTAACCTTTCCTGTAAGGGATTTGCATGTGCTCAGATGGGGCCTTCTCCCTCTCTGGGTCAAGTAAGATGCATTTGCACACGGGCAAGGAAGTGTTTAGTCTTGAACTAGCCTCACATTTAGGTCAATGTAAACATGGCCTCTGCCACGTTCTCAGGGTTTTCTTTACATACCTGGGGAGGGGTGCCGGAGAGGTGGGAAACAGGGGTGGGTGGGTGGGTAGGAAGGAGGTGTCTCTGGGTTTGTGCTAAGTGCTGACCTTGCTCTTCACAGCCTCTGTTTCATCCATCCTCATGACAACCCGGTGAGGTGGTTTGTTCCTCTTTTCTTTACAAAAAAATGCAAATGAGGTGAGATGAATCATGGAATCAGAGAGATGAGGCAAATTTCCCCAGGCCACGTGGCTGATGAGGAGGAGGATGATACAGCTGACATTTAAGCACCTGTCTGTGCCGGGCACTGCTCTAAACACTGCACAAACATTAACTCCTTTAATCTTAACAACCACCCCTGAGCCAGTACTATTTTTTATCCCCATTTTGCAGATGAGAACTCCAAATCCCAGAAAGATTAAACAATTTGGCCAAAGACATATGCTAATAAGTGACAGATTTAGGACTGGAATCAAGATGGTCTTGACCAGAGTTTGGCAAACATTTTCCTATCAAGGGCCACACAGTAAATATCTTACGTTTTGCACCCTATGCAGTTTCTGTCACAGATACTCAACTCTGCCATTGTGGTGTAGAAGGACCCACAGACTGTAAACAAATGAGCGTGGCTGTGTTCCAATAAAGCTTTGTTTAGAAAACAAACAGAGGGCCCATGTTAGCCCACTGGCCCAAGTATGTCTACCATGGTCTTAACTGCTGTATTAAGAGAATGAGGACCCAGAAGCATCAAAGTTCTCTGAGAAATAAAAAGATCATAATTGCGAGCAAAACGTGAGACAATTGTCTGGCCTTTTCAATGTGAAACAGCATACAACTTGTTCAGTGTTAGTGCCATATTATTTATTAAAGGCATACTGTGTGGGGCACCTGGGTGACTCAGTTGGTTATGCGTCTGACTTCAGCTCAGGTCGTGATCTCACAGTTCGTGGGTTCAAGCCCTGTGTCAGGCTCTGTGCTGACAGCTCAGAGCCTGGAGCCTGCTTCGGATTCTGTGTCTCCCTCTCTGTCTGCCTCTCCCCTGTTCATGCTCTGTCTCCCTCTGTCTCTCAAAAATGAGTAAATGTTAAAAAAGAAATTTTTTTTTAAGGCATACTGTATACCAGGCCCATAAAGTGCTTGGAATACACTAATGAACAGAATAGACAGGAAACAGCTCCCTTGTATGAGCTTATCTTCCAGCAGGGTTCGGTGGGGGAGCTGATGAATAATACCCATAACACACAGCTGAATTATACAATGTATTAACAGATGATGAGCGCTGGGAAGAAATAGAGCATGGTAAGGGGAGTGTGATAGCAGGAAAGGAAAGAATAGGATGATGAGTATTGGTCTCACGGAGAAGGTGATATTTTAGCAAAGGCTTTAAGGATGTAAGGGAGTGAGCCACGCTCATATCTTGAAGTTCCCAGGCAGAGACAATAGCCGGTGGAAAGGCCCTGAGGCAGGACTGTGCCGGGCTTGTTCAAGAAAGAGCATGAGGTCCATGGGCTTGAGTTACTGCATGGTGTGATCAAAGAACATGGTCAAGAGTTAATGACAGCCTGGTTTTGTGGGGCCCGGGAGCATGGCAGAGACTTGCCTCTTACTCTCAGAGACTCAGGGACCAGAAGAGCTACATGATCTGAGGCCGACTGAGGAAGGCTCCCTCTGACTGCCGTGTTGTATCCTGTGGTCAACAGCTTTAGATTTAGCTTTCCTGGATTTGGTTCTGACCAATACTAATGATTGGTTTCGTATCAGGCAACATAATTAACCTTTCTGTACTTGGTTTCCACATCCATGAAACAGAGATAATAATAGCATTTACAACACAGGGCAGTTATGAGCATAAAATGGGAAAGTTCTCATGAAATAGAAAAAAAAACCCACTACACATAATTCTAGGGACATAGTGAACACCAAATGGATACTGGTCATTTTAAATTATTGTGAAATGTATCTTCCTAATAAAAAATTACTGTTTTACTATAATAAACTGCTTGTGAATGTGTGCTTACACGCTGATACAGGTGTGTCCCTTGTGCTGTTTGATTCCTCATCTCCACAGCAAGAGCGGGAACCATACCCCACTCCGGGGCACTGCCAATCTCACAAAGGTGGTGAGAATCACCATGGGGAAGCATTACCCCTCTGCAGACTGGGACAGCTTCTGGGGCAACCTCCATGGCCATATAAAGTCCATGAAGACTTGAGATGTTTCCTAAGAAGGGAAGACACCCACTGAAGACTGAGGAGAATGAAAAGAGAACAGGAGCAGAAATGCCCCATAGTGATGGCAAAGTGTATTCGTTACCTATTGCTGTGTAACAAAGCATTCCAAGCCTTAGCCGCGGCTTCAAACAGCAAGCATTATTCCACAGAGGTTCTCAGAATCTGGAATCAGAAGAGTGGCATTATCTGGGTCTGGCTCAGGGCTCCTCATGAAGCTGCAGTCAAGATGTCATCAGGGCTGCCTCATCCGAAGGCTGGAATGAAGATGTGGGGCCTGTTTCTAAGATTGCTCACACATAGCTGTTGTCAGGAGGCCTCAGTTCTCCACCTCGTGGGCCTCTCCACAGGCTGCTGGAGTGTCCTCCTCACCTGGCAGCTGGCTCCCCCCAGGGGTGAGAGCCAAGAAAGATCAGGAAGAAGCTACAACACCTTTTGTGATCTAGCCTCAGATGTGACAAGTCACTTCTACCAGGTAGTAGATTCTTTGGAAGCAAGTGACTAAGTCCAGCCCACACTTGAAGGAAAATTAAGCTCCACCTCTTAAATGGTAGAGTATTAAAGAATTTGTGGACAGATTTTAAAACCACCATACGTGATGTGTGACTTGGGGCGAAATAACATTGTCTTAAGTATTACCAGTTTAGTTTTCAACAAGTCCAAAATATAACTCTCATACAAACACAAAGTGGGCATGTGCCAAAGATTTACCATTGTTAATAAATGAAGGAACCAGCAGGACGATGAAACTGATTCAAAAGATACGATCAGTCAGGAAAGAAGTGGTGGAATGGGTTAGCTGACTTAGATTAAGAAAAACAAAAACAAAACCCTGCTTAATGAATTGCAAGGCAATAAAACTGCACCCTTTGGATGCTATATTTTTTATTAGGCAGAAATGATTTGCAATTTATCTCTCTCTTCTTAGTTCACATCTAATTTTGCAGAATCTGGTATCTACTCCACCATCCTAAGTCAAGCCAAGGCATCCGTTTCCTAGAGAATTGAGTAACCACTGGTGGAGCCTGTTCCATGATGTTCCAATGCAACATTGAAAGCACATGTGGTCACCATTTTGTCTTTTTTCAAGATTGAAGAACTTAACTTTTTTTTTCTAAATTTTTTTAGCGTTTATTCATTTTTGAGAGATAGAGACAGACAGAGTATGGGCAGGGGAGGGGAAGAGACAGAGGGAGACACAGAATTTGAAGCAGGCTCCAGACTCCGAGCTGTCAGCACAGAGCCTGCCACGGAGCTGGAACTCACAAATCGAGAGATCGTGACCTGAGCCGAAGTCAGACATTTAACCGACTGAGCCATTCAGGTGCCCCAAGAACTTAACTTCCTTAATGAGGGCTCGTTTTGTTTTGTTTCATTCATTTATTTATTTATTTATTTATTTATTTATTTATTTATTTACTTACTTATTTATATTTTCACCATCTTAGCTCCTTCATTCACCTCTCCATCCATTTGTCCTGTACCCATCACCATGAAACACATTGCGGAGCAAACACAGCTGGCAGAAACATCCCCCTGCACCCTCAGCAAGTCGCCCCATCTGGAGGGGGACAGCCATGCATTGGCATCATTTCATGTTAGTCAGAATGAGGACAGAGCTTTTGAAGCCCCACACACGTGTCCTGTGGGCACGTGGGTGCAATTCACTGGGGTTAGAGGATCAGAGCCCAGGGAGGTTGGTGTTTTACTTTTTTGGGTGAAACAATATGTACTTCTCTATAATCACTTTACAAATGAAAGCCTGTCTGCTTAAACCCATTTTGCTGATAGGACAACACCTTCTGGAGTTTCCTTTTGGTTTTGTTCTTTTTTGCAATTATTTCAGTGTCATTTCCATTTGGTCCATTTAATGATTTTAAAATGTTTTGGCAGGTGTTTTTCACATTAGAATAACTTGATATTTTATTTATTCCTGAATGCTGTAAGGGTTTTTTAGTCTATAAGCTGGAACGCAATTTCTTTAACATTGATACCTGAACAATAAATTGCTATCAATGGCACTCAAGATATAATTAAATTGTTATTATGCACTGCCCTCTACCTTTAATTCAGATCCATCACAGAGAATGTATGGAGGTGTTGAAACTGCATGAATTGTTATCCAATCACATTTTATTTTGCCAGTCAGGTACTGGAGAAAGGTCAGTCACAGATGGCATGAGCTAGATTTTACTTTCTGAGGAAATAATCAAACGCATGAGCGAAGATGTTGATGCAAAAAATTTGTCACATGATTTTCAAGCAAATAATAATAAACTAATAATAATTCATTGCTATAAATAAATGATGCTGCATCTATATAATGAAATGTATTCAGCTATTCAATGTTGCATCATTCATATTTGGTATGGAAAGATATTCTGCTATTTGCTATTTTTTCATAGAAAAAAGCAAATTGCAAATCTAGTGTAGGTTTCTGTGAAACACTGTTGACAGTTACGTGTGTATGTATGCAGAGGAAAACTGTTTTCATTGGCTTTCTGGTGGCACACTCACAGAACACAAGTATTCACTTTTTTTTTTTTCCTGATCTGGATTTTCAGGTTTTTCTACAGTGAACATGTAGACTAAACATTGCCTACACAGGAAAACCCCACCTCCAGCATTTTCCATAGGCTTGGCAAAGTCAGGAAGGGAGGAGGGAAGGAAGGAAGGAAGGAAGGAAGGAAGGAAGGAAGGAAGGAAGGAAGGAAGGGGGAGGAAGGGGGGTTTGTTCTAAAATCTGCTTGCCTGGGGGGCTATCTGCACTGCAGTCTTTGGGTCTGGAAGCACTTGAAGTCCAGGAGCTGAGTGCTGGGAAGCGCTGGAAAGCTTCAGGGAAGTTCCTCAGAATTGCTAAAAGAAGATTATCTCCAGAACCTTCCTTCCCTGGGAGAGGTAAGGAACAGCAGGTGTTTCTGGAGGCTTCGGGTGGTGTGAAATACCTGGGAAACCCCGCTCCTCCTCAGCTTGTGGCAGTTTCAGGGGCTCCTCCCTAGCGCATTATTAAAAGGGCTGTGGCACCTCGGAGGAGTAGGAAGATACCGCGGGCTCTGCCGGGAGAAAGGAGCATTCTGAGGTGTCCTTTGGGGAGCTGGGCTTCATTCTCCCCAGCAGGGCCAAGGCTCTCTCCTGACCCCAGACCTGGAATCCCCTGCTCTGGGGGGGGATGTTCCCATGCTGAGGGGGTGGGGTCAGAACGCTGCTTGCTACCCAGGCCCCTGCCAGCTCAACCTCTATTTCCACCTAAGATTTTGTGTTATTTCAAAACAGGAGAGTCTACACACTGTGAAACTCAAGATGGTCCTGAGTGGGGCGCTGTGCTTTCGGTGAGTATCTGAGCCTCTGATGGGCTGTGTCCTCTGGGGAGAAGTTAAGCTCCAGGTAGACCTGTTGTCCGTCCTTTCTGCTTAGGGAGGGGCTGTGGCTGCTCAGAGCGCAGGTGGGTGGGCAGCTGGGCAGTTATGAACAGCCCCTCACTGTCCTAAGGAAAGTTTTTCCAGCCTTCATCAGGCTGAGGCTGGCCACCTCATGGCGGTTCCCTGATGAGAAGGGAAGCAAGTGAATCACCCTGTGTCGAGCTGCAGCTTCATGTATCCATAATGAGGATGGAAGTCGGGAGACCCAGCTTGGAGCTGTTACCACCCACTGGGGTGAATATTAATGTCCATCCAGCGGCTCGGCTCTGCTACATCCTTGCTGCCCTTTGGGGCAAAACTAGTCAGTCTGTCTGTCTCCTGGCATGTACTGAGCCAGGCAGTCCGCCGTGTTCTGGACTTTGCACTAATGAGCAAAAATGGTCCCTGCTCTCTCTGAACCGAGAGTCTACTATAGCTTTTCGCAAGGTGTGTTCAGTGGAACCCCAATCCTATGAGCTGCTTGATACAGTGGTGATCAAGAAATGTGGGAAATATTGCTTTCTACGTCTCCGCATAAGAGAACCATGGTGTAATTCCGCATGTTAGCAACTCTGAAGTACAGATTTGTTTATGTTTAGCTACCATTGAACCAGTTTGCACGCAGCGTGCTTGTTTCCATATAATATCTGAAGAAACTCACTTTGGGATGTATCTTTTCACCTCATAGGATGTTGGAAAATCAACTGAGATCAGAGATGAAAAATAAATTCTTTCATTTCAAAAATGAAATTCTTTCATTTCAAATTTAAAGATATCCCACAATTAATAAGTGGAAGTAAATGTGCCTTGACGTCTTCAATAATGACTGAAGAATCAGATTTTCATCTGGGAAAGGCCTGGGCGTTATCTAACCCATTGTCTTAATTTAGCAGTGGGGAGCCTCAGGCCCAGAGTGGTCAAGTGACTTGTCTGTTGTGATCTGGAAATAATGGTGGCGAGCCAGACAAGCACCCAGGACTCTGACTCACAGTCCAGTTTCTTTTCCAACATCACCCATGGAGGAGATTGGTTGGTGTAGCAAAGATTGAATGGGGTGGAGGAGCAAATCCAAGACTCAGGTGCAGTCCCATTGTTGTTGGAGTCCAGTTGTTGTCCCATTGGTAGGGTATGAGCCCAGCAGGGCTGGGAAGAAGGTTGGACTGTTGCTCCTGGCAGAGGAGAGGGAGACAGTGGGACTCTGTAGAGCCCAGCAAGCCGGAGCACCCACTCCTCCCCTAACTAAGTGTCATCCTGTCCTGATGTTTCAGGATGAAGGATGCAGAATTGAAGGTGCTTTATCTGCATGATAACCAGCTTCTAGCTGGAAGGCTGCATGCAGGGAACATCATCCAAGGTTGGTGGCAAAACACGACACCACTTCCCTAGACACTCTGAGGGGACGGGGCCTGAAGAGGGCTTAGAACAGGCATGCAAACTGGCACAGACCTACAGAGCCCAGGCCTGACACAGTGGGTGGGGCATCATAAAAGCAGACCCTGAACAAGGACAAATAAACTACAGTATCTTCCAGCAAAGTGAGGACACATGCCCCAACGCCACCTGAGGCCTCTATGCACAGATGGGGAATATTTCCAAGATGAATGCTTTGTCCTTCCCTCAGAGGTGGACTTAGACCAAACATTTCTTTTCCTGGGATCCAGTGCTGAGGAGAGATCTAAAACAGGCTCTCTAGGCCTTTATTCCCATGTGGGAGTGGTTTTCTGCCCTTTACCCTGGGTCCCCTCTGCTCTCTGGGGATTCCTGGTCACTCAGAGTGGTGGGACCCAGGTGGCTGGTGGGCTTACTCCTTCTGCCCCGTACACTGTGGCAGGTCTTCTCTCTAGAACAGCACATACCTGGCCACTTGGGACACTTGTATAGGCTGTGTGCGTGTGCGTGCACGTGTGCATGCTTGCATGTGTGTATATGTGAGTGCATGTGTGCATGTGTTTGTATGAGTGGTGGGGGATGGTACAGAGAAGAATGATACCCTCTTCTGGTCTCAGGAATCTCACAGGTGGTAGAACATATCCAAATAACCCTGATGAGAGGCTTATCCAATCGAGTTTCCGAAAAGAGGCCAGAGGGTCAAGCGGCATTAAAGGAAGTGGTCAAATCTTCCTGGGGACTAGAGAAGACTTGAAAATTTGAGCCTGGACCAGGGGGTGGGCATGGGGTGGGAGGTGGTACAATGTGCTTATGTCCCTTGATGTCACTGGGCCAACTGACGGGAGACCACCCTTCCCTAGGTGACAGCTGCTAACAGGCTTCCCTTCTCAGTCTGGGGACAGGAGGTCTCACACAGGTCCTGCTCTCCAAAGTCCATGATGCAGGGAGAGAGAGGGAAGGGCAGTCAAGGCCTCTACATCTGACTTCCTTTCTCTAGGCGAGGAGATCAGTGTTGTCCCCAATCGGTCTCTGGATGCCAAGCTCTCTCCAGTCATCCTGGGTGTCCAGGGAGGGAGCCAGTGCCTGTCATGTGGGACGGGGCAGGAACCGACTCTGAAACTAGAGGTGAGTCCTGTTGGGACATCCTTGCTATCTGATCTCACAAAGCCAGCAGATGCTGAAGCCACTGAGCTGGGTGTCCTGGGGCCCAAGCTCCTCTCCCTTGTGGGGGTTCTGTTGATTGCAGCCCTGCCTCTCCGTGCTCCCGGCCCAGCTCTCCTGCCTCCCCCACTCCTTTCCCCTCACCTGCCATGCCCTTCTGCTCACAGCCAGTAAATATCATGGAGCTCTACCTCGGTGCCAAGGAATCCAAGAGCTTCACTTTCTACCGGCGAGACACAGGGCTCACCTCCAGCTTCGAGTCAGCTGCCTACCCAGGCTGGTTCCTCTGCACTGTGCCGGAAGCAGACCAGCCTCTCAGACTCACCCAACTCTCAGAGGATGCCAGCTGGGACAGCCCCATCACGGACTTCTACTTCCAGCAGTGTGACTAGGGCAATGTGCCCCCAGAACGCCCTGGGCAGAGCCAGCTCAGGCAGGGGTGAAGGTGGAAGAGGACACTGATGGCAGCCACCCCCTCTGCTCTCAGGGACCCCACCTCTGGCTGCGCCTTTGGCCACTCTCCCTTTTGGTTCCCAGTTTGGGTGAATTCTTTTGCGATTCGGGGCTTAGGCCACAGTTTCTTTCCCTGTTGGGTGCTGCTGCTCTCGTGGCACCTTGCAAAAACCATATGAGATGAACTGGGAGTCACATAAAAAGGTTCCTTATGGGTCAGGGTGCAGGGAGTGGTAGAAATCCTTCATGCTTTATGGTAACTCAGCCAGTACCCCTGAGCCCACAGGGCAGCCCATCCCAGTTGAGCCTGTTAGGGCCACTAGCTGACCACATGAGGTCCTTTCGTGCACCACTGTGCAGGAGAGGGAGGTCATAGAGTTAGGGGCACAAGGCCCAGCCCCTTCCCTCTTCCCTTTAACTCAGCTGCCATTGTATGCTATTTTTTCCATCCTATCCTTGTGCTCTAGCCGTGGCAGGAGAGGGTGGTGGTGTGTGAGGAAGTGGCTCCAGCTCAGAAGACTGAAGAATGGCCAGGCAGGCATGTCATACATTCTGAGACCCGAGACACCATTAAAATCCAAGGTGCTGGTGTCCACTCACATGGAAAGATCCTCACGACGTATTAAGTAAGGAGAGCAAATTACAAAGTCGCATATCCTATAATTTCATTTTAATTAAAAAAAATGCCTATCCATATATTTCTGCATAGAAAAAAGTCTGTAAGAGTTTCCTTCGATTTGAGCAACGTCGGAGTGGTGGTATCACAGGTGGTTTTTCTTTTTGTTCTTTTATTTATTTGCATTTTCTAATTGTTCTACAATGAAGATGGATTCCTTGTGTAATAAGTAAGTTAACCTTGAGGAAAACAGAGCAGACAGTATTTCTGATGGTCCTCCGCATCCACTTCCTTGAGTAAAATTCATGTTGAATTAAGATCTGCTGCTCTGAGCAGCAGTAGTGAGAATGAGAAAACAGACCTCAACAGAGCTGCCAAGAAAAAGCATATGATGGGTTAGTTAGTGTGGTTGGAATCTCCCGGAGAAGGAATTTACAGAAAGAACCATCCTGGACCTGGAGTGGTCACAACTCCCTGAGATTTCAAGGTGTGGGTTTCAGCCTCCAAAGGGACCTGTGCTGGTTGAATAGTGTTCCCCCCAGATTCATGTCCTCTGGGAACCTTAGACCATGACCTTATTTGGAGTTGGGTTCTTTGCAGATGCAATTAGTCAAGAGGTCATGTTGTATTGGGGGAGGGGGGCGGCACGCTCTAAATCCAACACGGCTGGTATCCTTGCAAGAAGAGGAAAGGACAAACAGAGACCCAGAGGAGACCCAGGAAGAAGGCCATGTGAAGATGGAGGCTGAGATTGCCCTCATACAGCAGTAAGGCAAGAAATGCCATGACTGAGGCAATCACCAGAAGTGAGGAAGAGGCAAAGAAGAATTCTTTCCAAACCCTTCAGAAGGAGTATGGCTCTCTAGTCTCCTGAACTGTGAGAGAACAAATTTTTGTTGCTTTAAACCACCAACTTTGTGGGGATTGGTTGTGGCAGCCCTATGAATTAACACAGCTGCCGATGACCCCATCTCACAGTGTGTGTGTCCCCTCCCACATTGTACCCACGTTGTCTCTGTGACCAACAGAACATGGCAGGAATAATACTATGCCATTTCTGAGATTTGGTTATAAAAGACTGTAGGTTTTATCTTGTTTTCTCTCTCTGTTTCTTTGTTCACTTGCTCTGGGGGGAAGTTAGCTGCCATGGCATAAGCAGCTCTGTAGAGAAACCCATGTGTTGAAAAATGAAGCCTCTTACCAACTGCCACATGAGTGCATTTGGAAGCAGCTCCCCCAGCCCCAGTCAGGCCTTCAGATGAGGTGACCCTGGGGACAGCTTGACTGCCACCTCAGGAGAGACTCTGAAGCAGAACCACCTGGCTAAGCTGGTCTCGATTCCCAAACCCCCAGAAACTGTGCGAGAAAATACGTGTTTGTTGCTTTCAGTTGCTAAGTTTCAGGGTCACTAGTTACACAGCAATAGATAACTAATACACAGGAAAGAGAAATAAACACATTTCTTTTATTATGATTGTAATTTTCTCCAGTATTTTCATTTTCCTTCTCAAAATCAACATCGGCCCTTTAATTTCCCCCAACATTCTACGTAAAAACTGATCATGCTAAATATGCTGAATAGTCTCTGTTCCTGCAAGGTTTAGCTCCTCCTTGATTACCTTCACACCTCTAGTTCTACATGCCAGGGACTGTGACTCCAGCGTCCCTACCTAAACTCTGGGAGATGAAAACAGAAGCCAGAGGAGAGGCTCAAATCTGAGTCCCAGGGATTCTGCCTGCACCTCACCAGTCAGACCAGCCTGGCAGGTTCAGATTCTGCTGAGGCACTAGTAAGGAGGTGGCCAGGCCGGAAGCCTCTGTCTCCGTGGAGCGGCTGAGACCCCGATGTAGCTGAAGGTCTCGGGTAGCAGACAGCACAAGTGCCTCCAGAGGCCTCTCAGGAGGGCCGAGAACACGGGCTCTGGGCACCAGGCTTGCTTCTGCAGACCTAGTTCACACTCTGTCTTTGCTCACAGACCCAGCCATACTCTCACCTTGTCTCCTCCTCCGAGAAGCCTTTGCTGAATTGAGGCGTCTGGTCATCTGCTCTGACTGTGCTACATTGCTATGTTAACTTCCCCTCGTTGTAAGAATTGATTTGCCGTCTGTGGCCCCTGAAGTGACCTCAAGGTCAAGGCTGTATCCGTTTGTTTCCAAGCACCTCAAATAATGTTTGACAAATAATTGGAAACCCGTGAATACAGACAGTGGAAACTATTCCTCCACCCTGGAATATTTCTTCTCTCTTCTCCACCCATCTAAATGGGCCCACCCTTCAAGAAGCAGCCGAAATTCTGCCTCACTCTGGAAGCTTTCTCCAGCCTGCAGTGATTGCTTCATCATCTGTAGGATGATAGAATTCAAAATGGCGTTAGCAAGGATGAGCTGACATGAGTCAACAGAAAAGGAAGGAATGTAAAATGCTACCTTAGAAGTGTTTGGGATGGGGGACCCTGGCATCACGACTGTTTATATGAAAAAGATACAGTGGTTTTAGATTTCTTCAATTTCAGTATAAGCACCCTGTTTGACCTGTATTTACAGAGGTGTAATGCCCACATCACATGGAGTTTGTGTCGGTTGTAGGCATTGAGGACTGAGTGGGTCCTGAATAGTAGAGAGTGTCCCAAGAGCAAGTCACAAGGGCAGAGGCTAGGAAGCTGAGGGTCTTTATCCTGGAGAAGCAGTACACAGAGAGCTCCATTCAAGCACTCAGAGCTCTGCCTACTAGAAAAATAAACTTGTCCTGTGTAATTCCAGGAGGTACAAGCAGGACCGATTGATAGAAATTATGTGTGACCCAAAAATTTTAACCGCAAAGACCACACATGTTGTTAGGGTTTCTTTAAGAGGTTGTGGAGGTGTTGAAGCAAAGCCTGATTAACTATGTCCCAGGGATGCCATAGCACAGGTCTCTCCATTTAGAGGGAACCTATATGCCATGTATAAGTCATAAAAAGAATTCTAGGAATTTTTTTACTCGAGGAGTTTCTCTGCATCTATTGTTTCCAATATGCCCTTGTTCTGCAGATTAGAGAGTCTGGTCTCCTTAATGATCTTTTTAAGTGTTTATGACTTAGCTCCCCAGCTGGACTGTGAAGCTGCCTAACAACAGGGACTATGTATTGCACATCTTTGTCACACAGCAGTGTAAATGCTCAGTAAATGCCCATTGATTGCCTGGCATAATACCCCATGCTTTGGGCCTTTCCACGGAGAGAGAAGAGACTGGGAGAGGGGTGAAGAATGACTGTCAGCCTTAGGAAACACAAATTGGGTCCCTTCCCTGCCCATCTTTTCTTGTCTCTCCCTCTTCAGACATCTGCATGTGGGTTGGCCTCTCCTACCTCCTTACCAAGCCCTTTGTGGAACTGTGCAAATGACATAATAGTGAGTATTACAGTAAGGCATATGGTCCCCAGAGAATGCTATGCCAAGCTTCTCTACCCCTTGTGAGTAGATGAATGGATGGCTGGGTGGATGGCTGGATGGACAAATGGGTGAATAGATGGACTGAGTTAAGTAATATCAATTAGATGCTTGACTATTCTTTACCCCTGCCCTGTTCCCACTGTGCCATGTGTCCTAGCAGTCCAGGGCACATGGTGGCTGCCCAGTCCCAGGATGGGTCTAAGGTCCATGTCCTCTGTAGGTAGGTTTCCTCAGATGCTCTGTCTCATCAGCCTAATACTAGCTAATAGGACCTGTTGAAAAGCAGAGACTTCCCTCCCCTCTTTCCAAACAGGGCCATCTTTGCAATGCCATCAGTCCTCTCTCTCATGTTGCCTCACTGGCCACAGCCTGGCTTAAAACACTAAAGGTCACTCTGTCTTTGGGCCCCTCAGACCCATTCACTCTTGTCTTTTCTATCCCTCTAAGTCTAGGATGGAGCCCCATGGGGCACCAAAGGGAAGGTGACATGAAGACATCTGACCCCAAGGCTGTTTATATGGCTACTGAAAGCACCAATAACAGTGTCAATGACAGTAGCTATGAGCAGGGGCCCAGTGCCTGGCTTCTGCCAGGGCTTTATGGGTGACTCTCTCCCCCTTCAACAAACACTCATTAATGCCCCCACCTTCTTATTATCCATACTGTGCTAAAGACATTGTGAAATCCCTAGGCTCTTCTTCCCCATCCTGGAACCAATTATAAAGATTGCTGCAGGCTTGACCCACCCTGACCCGACAGTATAAACTCAGGGCAAATGCCCGGGAGAAATCATTCGGACCTTTCAGGCACCCAGGATTGAAGGTCAGTGGTTGGTAGGCAGTATTCTATCTCTCTTTCTCACTTTCCTTCTCCTTTCTGTTAATATCTCTGATATGCCCCCTCCCTTAACTCCTCCTGACAAGCTCTCTAGATAACAAGGTATCTCCTCCACGGAACGTAGTAGGATGCTGAATAAGCCTGAAAGCACATAGAAAAAAATTTGAGAGAAGATATAGTTTAAGCCAAGTCAAGATTTTTAAATATTTAGAACCATAGATTTTAGAAAGTAATTTCAGAAGAAATCAGCTAAGCCGGTGGTATTCCACAGTATGTGGTGAGGCTTGGAATTCTTTGGGTATGTCCTGGTGCCTGCTTCCGTGGTCAAGGACAGTGTTAGCAGAGTTCTGGAGTCACCATCATTCTCTGACTCAGCAAAAGAAGGTCCCCTTTATCCATTTTACTTTCATCAGGTTTCTGTGTAAAATTTCATTGTGAAATTTAGTTTTGAGCAATACTGGCCTTACCTAGCCTCTCATCCTAATGATAACAAGTTGGAGGCCCAGGGACAAAAAGGGACTTTTGCCCCAAAGGGTGGCAATATGAATTGGTAGCAGAGCTAGGTCCAGAACCCAACCTTGCCGTTGAAACCTTCTGTGTGTGTTTCTATGTCCTGCTTATAAGCATACATGTGTGTCAGGGTGGTTGGAGGGAGCTACAAGCCACATTTCATGGATCAAGATATTGTTAACTTTTATGGAAATGAATGTCTATATATAGAACAATACACAATACAGTGAGATTTAATAGGAGTTCAGAGTAGGGTTGCAATAGTAAAGGAAAGATTCATTAAACTTTGAGTCATGGAATCACAGGTAGTTTGATCTGGAAAGAATCTTTAATAACCACAGACTCTAATTTTATAGACGCTGAAACTGAGAATTGGAGGTTAAGTGTCACAACCTTGTAGGCCTGAGCTGTTACTCTGACCTGATAATTAATTTAGCAGAGCTAGAGGCTCAACCTATAGATAAATGATACCATGTCCAGTGGCTCTAATGCCAAAAGATCTGAATGGATGGCAAGGAGGAGGGATAGATTTTGAGGCAGGGAAACCAAAGACAACTTTGAGCATGCCCTCTGGGAAGATAAGGAAGAGGTCATGTGCCTGGAGGGGTGGTTTAGTGTCCACAGAGAAGTGAGATACACTCATGCAAGTGAATCGGGGCCAGATGGTGATGAAATGGACAGCCATTGTAGACTCCAGGGCTGAGCAGGGATATTGTGAAAGCAGTACTTAGAATGTAGGTCCAGGTACCTCACATAGGTTGGGCTGGATTGAAGGGAGAAAAACCAGGAATACAGGCACAGGTCTAATGGCTATGAAGAAGACAACGTTACATTTTATTATTACTTTTTTAATTTTTATTTATTTTTTTTGACAAAGTTACATTTTAAAGAATAATTTGTCAGAACTTATTGGTAAATCAGATACAGAGTAAGGAAAAGTGGGGAGAGATGAATGGGCTGGGAGGAGGAGAAGATAGATTTGGCTTCAGATCTATTTGTTGGGTGCGATGGCAGGATGTCCAAAGGGGGATGTCCTATAGTCTGCTGGAGATACAGTAGGGTGTTCAGTCTGGGCTTGGGAGGCATCAGACCAAGATGATCAGTGCAGCTGTGGAAGTGTATGAATTGCCACTCTGTGGGGCATGTGATACAAGTGCTTAAGACTTAGATGTGTGACTTCCAGCCTGAGGGATGCCCCCACATGGAAGAGAGAATCTACATGGACCTGAGAACGGGAAAGTGGAGTGCAAAGGGAGTCAATCAATGTCAAGAGTTCCAAGGAGGCAGTAGCCAAATATTAGAGGAATCAAAAGAGTCTTGATTTGGCTCCACAGGGGTTAATAGTGGTCTTGGAATAGTGGTCTGTGTAATAGTTCACACAGAAAATGTGTAGGAGAATGAGAAGAGGGTGTGATAGAGAAATGCCTAATGCTACTTGGTAGTGGTTTTTGACTCAGGACGGGTGGATTGATGAAATCTGAGACAGCCAGAGATGGTGTCCAGGGAGGACTATAGGCCAAAGTCCGGTGAAAGGTCACTTGGGGACAATAGGGAAGGGAAATCTTAGGGAATGGAGTGTGTGGTGCATTGGGAGGGACCATGACAGACTCAGCATCAGGTCCCCACGCTCTCTGATGGGCTAGAAGCCAGCTTCTCACTCCTGTTTACTTCATCACAGTCTAGCCAGACCCAGGCAGGGGGTGCCTGATAAGAGAGTCTTTGGGGGAAACACTGGAATTTGGGGTTGGGACAGGAGGCTTCTGGGGCCCCAGGGGATCTGGCTGGACTGGACAAGCCCTGAATTTCTGCCCGTCTTTTGCACTGACACTGACCAAGAGTGGGAGTCATCATCCTCACATGGAGCCCTCCATTTGATCGGCCCTGGCCAGGCCTTGGCATAGCTACTAGGCTGCCCATATTTTTGCTGCTACAACCAAAGAAGCCCCAGTAGTTTGGATGAGAGAGAGCACAGCACCAAGTGTGCTTGCATTGAGGCCACGCTGCTAATGGCGTATCTGGGCTGGGGGATCATCTGTCTAGCCCTCTGCTACTCAAAAGTGTGGCCAGGGACGAGCGGCGTTAATCTCACTTGGTTGCATGTTTGAAATGCACGGTCTCAGTTTCTACCCCAGATCTAGGGAACCAGAATTGTCAGGTGATTTACATGTTCATTGGAGAGGGAGAAAAACCGAGATGGTATACCAGTTCCCAAGCCTGGCTGATCATGGAGTCACTTCAAGCCCTGGTGAATCAGAACCTTCAGCACAGGGAATAGTACTTATCCAGAGTCCCCCAGGTGACTGATGGGCAGGTGCGCTTGGGAGCCAATGACTTTAGCTGCGTTTAATCATTGAAAACAATTAAAACTTACTTTACACTACAAAGGAGAATCATGTTCATATGGGGAAAAGGTTAAGAGAGCTGAAGAAAATATCACTCATAACCCTGTCAGCCAAAGAGAACAACATGGTCTTTGTTCCTGTGTGTGTCTCTCCATGTGTGTGGCTTTAGATGGAATAGTAATGTACACATTCTTCATAACCTGAATTTTCCACTTAACGTATTTTGAACATTTCGTGTCATAAAATGTTCTTCCACAATATCATCTTTAGTGTACCTGTTTAATGTACATGTTTCTTATTTACTTAACTTGCCATAATTTTTATTTTTATTTTTTAATTTAAAAATTTTAAATGTTTATTTTTGAGAGAGAGAGAGAGACACAGAGTGCAAGTGGGGAAGGGGCAGAGAGAGAGAGAAAGACAGCATCTGAAGTAGCTCCAGGTTCTGAGCCATCAGCACAGAGGCTGAGGCAGGGCCCAAACTCACGAACTGTGAGATCATGACCTGAGCCGAAATCAGATGTTTAACCGACTGAGTCACCCAGGCGCCCTACCATAATTTTTAAACCAATGACATGTTATTAGACGTTTAGCTTATATCCAACTTCTTGCTATTGTCCGAAATGATGTAGTGAACATAATTAAACATTTGGGTAATCCATTACTTTCCCTTAGAGAAAGGGCAACAAATGAAATTACAGAGTATGTAGAATAGTTTAAGACTTTGATTCACGTCACCAATATCCATCCAGAATCCCAGAGATGCCCTGTTATTCGTTATTCTCACCAACACTTAAATGCCCGCTGCCAAGCCTAGGAGGTGGGAAATGACTTGTCCAAGGTGACCGCATGGCAAATCCAGTACCAACACTGGGTCCTGGAGCTCGGAGCTGCTGGCATGACTAGAAGCTCTTCTGTCATCATCAACCTGTCCCTCCTCACCCACTTCCCCAAATGTCCTTCAGTGTCATTCTCTCTCTCTCTCTCTCTCTGAGCCCTGCTCCTTCCTGCCCACCCCTTTTCCCCTGTCCCCTCTTATTTTCTGCTATCTTCTCTTTCTTCTTCTATTTTGTTTTCTTACCCTGTGAGAATCAGATCTACTGGGCGCACCCCAGCCCCAACTACCCTTGCATTTACTTTTCCAGGCTATATTCTAATGGCTACCACCCTCATGCCCTGAATGGCTCTGGGTTTTTTTCCATGCTAGGTTCTGGAATGGTCTTTCTAAAGGTGGTCATTTTAGGGTCAAGTTCTAGGGCAGGATAATCCAACCGGAAGGAGCAGAGCTGTTGTGAAACTGTGGTGTGGGATTAATAAGGGGACACTGGCTTCAGTTGAGATCACTCATCCTCAAGAACACAAGTCTCTATATCTCAGGGCCTGTCCTATTTTCCATCTGGAGCATCATGGGGGAGTTTGGATGGTCTCTCTTTCACAATCTTGGGAAAACATTCTAGTTCCTTGAATGAGGCTTTCTAACTCTGCAGGGAGACCCTGCACCCTCCAGCAGCGGGCTGGAGATGGCTCCTGGGAGCGCTGCTATTCCCGCAGCTCCGGGAGAGGTGCGGTGACTCTATGGCTAGGCTGGGCAGTGAGACAGGATTTGAGTCCAGCTCATCCTCAAACTGTGAGGCTGGAGCACACCCCACCCTAGTCTCAGCCCCAGGAAATAGTCCTGGCCAAACTCTTCAGGGAACCTGTTCTTCAGTTCCCCCAAGCTAGCACCACTCACATGTCACTGGCTCACACCCCTGCCAGATGACCCCAAAGCAGGGTGAAGCAGAGATGCCTGGAGCTTGCTGGGCTGGGGAGACCTTGGTGGATTCCAATAGGCCAATTATAGATAAGCAGCTTAGTGAGATCTTTCAGCTTTGTGATTCAGTGATTCGGGGCCCCTCAGGGGGTCTGTCCCCCCAGCCCCACACTTATAATACCCTCCTTTTCTGACAGCCTGTCTTTTCTTCCCCCTCAGCAAGGACCAGTCACCCAGGATTGCAGGAATGTGCTCCCTGCCCATGGCAAGATACTACACGTAAGTCTGCCCGGGAGTCCATCCTTTCCAACTGGAGGTCTGGAGATGACGTGGGAAGAGGGCAGGAAGGCCCAGGGGAGGGATGCGGCTCCTTCTCACCTGAGAACTCTCAAGTGCCCCCTAATTAAGTTTAATCATAAGCATGCTAACAATAGCCCTCTTCCCTGAGCATCCAAGATGCCTTGCCTCCATCCTGAGTAACCTACAAGGGGAACGTGCCTAAGTCCGGTCAGATTTGGAAACCAAAGCTCAAAGAGGCTAGATCAATGACTTCATGTATCACAGAGCTGGGACCCACACTCTCTGTGCCACTCCAGCCTCCTCTCTCCAGAAGCTCAGGGACAATTTTGAATCTCAGAGACAGCATCTTCACACATCGGTCTCTGTGGCCTTTGCTCCCAGCATGCACTGCCAACTCTCACTGTTACCTCATTTGACATTTGAGACTTTACTTATAGCTTACACTTTATTGCCTGTGATTTCTCATTGGAAACTACCTCCAGTCCTTTGAGGAATGAGCCAAAAGCAGAACTGACTTCAGGGTTGCATTGCTGCGGCTCCTGCATGGGTCTGCCCTGTCCTGGACGTGAGGGGGCCAGTCAGGACCTCTAGGAAGTTGCCACGTGGCTGGGAAGGCAAAACACCTGTGTATAAAGCACCCAAATGACAAAACAGATATCAGCACTTTGGGGTATCTAACTTGGGTTCTGGTCTCCAAGTAGAATGTGGCTTGCAGATGAGTTACAGACAAGTCCTGGTCATCCAGGTTGGAGAGAGAATGCTGGTTGGCAAGCCTAGGCTCTTTTGAGATCTTTATTTTTTATTGTACAAGTGAACCTACTTTAAACACATACAGTCATTAGCTAAGGGTATTATAATTAGCTGTTATTGAGAGAGAAAAATCTCCTGGAGGCAATGGCATTGGCCCAGAGGAGGTAGGGAGGGCTCCCCGGGTCCTGAGAGTGGCTGACAGACGTTTTGAAACCAGCCAAGCGACCAGGCTAATAAACTGTGTGACTTTGATGTTGCACACACTCATTGTGGTTTCCTCCCTGCTCCCCAGCACGTATTTACCCTCCCAGGCCCATCAATGGAAACTCTGCCAACCCCAAATGCCTGTAATCACACCCTGTTCGAGCTCTTTGCTGACCTCCTAAATCTGGCACCTAGAATGTGGGCCCACCCCAGGGCATACCTTGCGTGGAACGGTGGGGGGGGGGGGGGCAATGTTGGCACACCTTCTGTCACGTTGGATTTTTTTTTCCCGATTCCTGGATTTTGTTCTATAAGAAAGCCCTTAAGATACTGGAAAAGCAAGCCACACTTTATTATATACTCAATGAATCCCTTCACTGAAGAGAATAAACATTTATGTAAAATTGGGGCAGGCTCAGAAAATCTGGGATAAGGCTTACTACATCCCACAGATATCTGAGCCTCATTAGGAGATTTCTCAGGACGGGCATGCGAAAGGGCCGGCATAATCGGGAAAACTCTGTCTACCCCTCAGTGAGAAGGTACTGGCTTTCCTCAGTGCCCCCAGGGCCTCGACAGAGCCCAAGCCTGGTAAAGGGAGCCTCTGAGAATCGTGAGCCCCAGAAGACCTTCCCTGGCCTTAAGGCTGACCTGGTTTCACCTGTTCTTGGGTGGAATTGTATACCCACTTCTCATGTGTGGAAGAGAGAAGAACCCCTAAATGTTCAGTGTGGTACTTTCAGAGTGTGGAGGGGCAAGGACTTTGGGGTTTGGTGGTGCCTGAAGGGAGCAGGCCATCAGCACTGCCATCCTGTTCCAGAATTAAGGATGCAGATCAGAAGGCTCTATACTTAAGAGGTGACCAGCTCCTGGTAGGAGATCCCAGTGCGGACGACTGCTGTGCAGGTGAGCATCTGGGCTTCACCCCCTCGGACACACTCACGCTCCACCTTCCACAGGCTTTCCCCTTCCCTCCTGCCTCTGGTAACAGTGAAAAGACGCAGGGAACAGCTGAGGACCTCTCTTTCGGAGGGTGTCGTGGCCGCTGCAGGGGTCCTGGCTCGCCTAGCAGCCCACATGCAGGGGCCAGGCCTGACCCGGTTCCTTCCTGCCTGGGCTTAGCTCACTGAGAGCTTGCAATCTGAATCCCTCTCATCTCCTGGCTCTCGTCTCTCTTCCCTCCCAGAGAAGATCTGCATACTTCCCAACAGAGGCCTGGACCGCACCAAAGTCCCCATCTTCCTGGGACTCCAGGGAGGCAGTCGCTGCCTGGCCTGTGTGGAGACAGAAGAGGGGCCTTCCCTGCAGCTGGAGGTGAGAAACCACACCCTGTTCTAAGGGACCCTGCAGACATGGCTTCCAGGATACTCTGGCATCTCTGCACCCATCTGTGGATTCCTGGCCAGGTCCACACATTCCTCTCCTTCCCTCTGCACCTAGCACCAAGACCCCTGCCCTCCAGAACCCGCAGAAGGCAGTTCCCCGGGTATAGAACCTCTCCGTAAAGTCCCTTATTGACCACCCCCTGGAGGCCTCTGGGGCTGACATCTTTACCAGTAGCCTCATCCCGCGGCGACCACCTTGCTCCCACAGGATGTGAACATCGAGGACCTGTACAAGGGTGGTGAGCAGGCCACACGCTTCACCTTCTTCCAGAGAAGCCTGGGCTCAGCCTTCAGGCTTGAGGCTGCTGCCTGGCCTGGCTGGTTCCTCTGTGGCCCAGCTGAGCCCCAGCAACCAGTACAACTTGCCAAGGAAAGTGAGCCATTGGCCTGCACTGAGTTCTACTTTGAACAGAGTCGGTAGTGAGGCAGGAGGCCGAGTTCCAGGCTGGTGCCCCCAAACCAAGCTCATCCTGCTGAAGGCAGCATCCTGCTGATAGGCAGAATAATGCCCCCCTAAAGATGTCCACGTCCTAATCCCCAGACTCTGTGAATATGTTACCTGCAAGGCAAAAGTGACTTTGCAAATGTGATTAAGGTAAGGATCTTGAGATGGGAAGACTCCCACAAGGGTCCTCGTAAGAATGAGGCAGGAGGGTGAGAGTCAGAGGCTGGAAGATGCTATGCTATTAATTGAATTTCAAATGTAGCAGACAGGGCTATCGGCCAGCGAATGCAGGTGGTTCCAGAAGCTGGAAAAGGCAAGGGAAGGATTCTCTCCTAGAGCTTCCAGGAGAAACACAGCTCGGCTGACAGTTGAATTTTAGTCCAGTGAAACCCATTTTAGACCTCTGACCTCCAGAACTGTAGAATAATAAATTTGTGTTGTTTGAAGCCACTAAGTTTGTGGTAATTTGTTACAGCAGCAATATAAAAATGGTACAGAGTCTTAATAGGTGCTAGTATTCAGTGTTTAACACAAGGGGTGTGGGTAACTCGGTGGGTTCTTGCGAGGCTGCCCACAGCTTCTCCTGCAGTCCATCTGCCCCAGAGCTCCTAGAAACAGCCAGAAGCTCCAGGAAGAACCCAGCTCTCCCCTGCTGTCCATGGACAGACAATGCCTTGGGCTGCTCACAGTTGTAGTTTTAGTTCAAGTCTTACGATTTTCCTTTCAGATACTTCACAGTGAATCAGTCATTCGGTCGATCAGAGGCTCTGGTTGTCTGCCAGTTTTGACGTGTGAGGAGCAAGGAGGGGCAGTGAGGGAGAGATGGCGAGCTGGTAGTGGATGTGTTGTTTAGGCTACGGTGGAGCAGATGGGCTGGGATGGCTTGGTCCAAACAGCAATACAGGGCTGGGACTCGGCTGACTGTTTGCAGCTGGGACTGACCCTCTTCCTTGGAGCCTGAATCCCTCTCCATTTCTCAATCTGTGGTCTGGCACAGGCTAGAGTGGAGAGCCCATGACGTCAGCGCTCAGAGCGGTGGGCTGCTGGCTCTCTTCCTCCTTTGTGTAACCACTCAGCCCCCGTGGCACCAGGGGCCGGGGCATTTAATGACAGGCTGTCTTCACCCTCAGAACCACCCTGCAAGGCAAGCGTTTTCACCCATTTGACAGATGAGGACACTGAACTAGAAGGGATGAAATCCCTTGTTGAAGGTCATGTGGGCCGTACGTGATGGAACTCAAGGTCGTCCTGGCCCATCTGACCCCGGTGTTGGTCCACGCATTTTTATTCCACTCTTTCTTTGGGAGTTCAGACAGGATGGCAAACAAGCACAAGCTTCCTTACAACTGATAACTGAGTGGGGAAAACACTAACCAGGCACATAATCAAAGAAGAAAACAGACAAACAAGAGCAGTTTACATCACAGAGGGTGAGCGCGGTAGGTATTGAATGACGATAACATTGGAGAAGGTGGTCAGGGGAAGCACCTCTGTCTTTTTGAGGAGGTGCCATCTGAGCGAGACTGAAGGACAAGAGCAAGGGGGGAGCGGTGTGATGAGGCAGAGGTATAGCAAGTGTGTGGGCTCTGAGACAGAAGGGGCTTGGTGTGTCCAAACGGCAGTGGGAGGCAGGGGCGTTGGAACCTGGAGAATAAGGGAGGATTGGAACGGGAGCAAGACCAGCAGGGCGTGGGTCATGGGGGCTTTAAAGGCAAAGTGAGGGCTTCAGTTTATCTTCAAGTGCAAAGGGAAGCTGTGGGAAGGGTTTTAGCAGAGGAGGGACATGCTGGCCTTAGATTCTTCTTCTGCCTCTCCATGGCCCGCATATGCCCCGATTCCTTCACCCTCTGGCCATCATGTCATACCTATGTGTTTATGTGTTGAGACTGCTCTGTGCTTTTTGAGGGCCCGTTCTATTCAACTTTGGGTCACCAGTGCCCAGAGTAGCTACTGAAACACCAAAGGTGCCGAAGAAGGGCAAAGTCTTGAATGGATTAGCGGATGATCACTTGGGTCTTGTGGATCATTCGGGATACAGTGTAAGGAGAGCCAAGGTAGCAAGAGAGATGGTCCCCATTGTAGCACAGAGGCGGAGCTGGCAGAGGGGGCTGGACAAGGCTTCAAAAAGGAAAGCGCACTTCGTCAGGGCCTCAGAGAAAGAGTCGTTTTCCAGGCGGAGAGTGTGGGCGTGGGCATTTCTAGGCAGAGAGAACAACTCAGGGAGGCGTGATGAAGAGGAGTTGCTAACACTTCTGGGCCTGGGTAGCCATGGCCGTGCTGGACCCTAGGGCTTCTGGCTGAGGAGTTGCTGAAAATGAAGAGGTGAGGCCTGACTGTGAATGCTTGTGAAAGAGGTGAGGAGGTGACTGACACTTTATCCAGGAGGCCTGGAGGCATCATCCAAGTATTGCAAGTAGAACCTAGATTTTAAGCCTGGGCCCCTGAGGTCAGCACTGGCCCAACCCAGCTGCTATGAGGGTTTCAGCCCCTCCAGCTTCCTCTCTCCTCCCCCTCTTGCCCCAACTGCCTTCTGTCTGACACCACCCTGGGATCAGCTTTGGTGCTTTGGTTCCAAGGTTTGGCCAGCCCCTGTCACCTCCCCATGCCCGCTCATCTCCTTCACTCATGGTAAGTCAACTTGATCCTGCTTGGAGCAGGGCTCACGAATGAGAGGAATATTGGGTATGCCTGGTTGGCCACAGGCATAGTTCACAAGAGAAAGATAAATTGGATCAAGTTCTCTATATAAGTAAAAAAAAAAAAAATTTTTTTTTTGAGCACCTAACATATGCCAATTCTGTATTAGTGCATAGGGGACAAAGAGGACACAAGAGATTTAGGAGACACAGTCCCTCCCCTTTAAAGACACACACTGTAGATGCAGAAACCAGACATTAGGAATAAAAAACCAACGTGTATTGACTGCTTTCTACAGAATGACTAGAAGACACTCGAAATAGCACTCAGGGAACCTGGGATTGAAATTCTTTAGGGCTCTTCTAGGAATAATGATGGGATGTTCCGGCACTGGGGATTTAAGAGTAAGAAATGGAACTCACTTCTGATAGATACACTTCAGAGATGCCAGGAATGTTCTCCTTCTCCCTCCCAAGTCTTGTTTTTAAAATTCCTCCTCCTCCCTGGCGACCACACCAAAGGCTTCATTCCAAAACCAGCCAATCAGAGCTATTACTGTGTAAATTTCTGGGAGAGGCACACTTTCAGGTTCATCCTCTATTTATATCTCAGGGTGAACTTGTAGTTGGGAGCCAAGGACTAGTAAACAAGCGGTTGGAGAGCAGTGTAGTAACTTCTCTTTCAGGCAGCACCAGGGAGCTGGGCTGGTGGGGAGGGTAAGTGGTCTCATCCAAGGGGTCAGGAGAGGATTTAGAGGAAGTGAGGCATGCATGGGGACCAGCCAGGGGAGGCATGCATGGGGACCAGCCAGGAGTCGTGGGGGCAGGTCAAGATGGTTCAGGCAGAGGAGACAGTCACACGCCTGCAGGCAATCCTGAGTGTGGCTGCATATGTGTGTGTTAGTGAGCACATGTATACATGTGCTCACTAGCATGCATGTGTGCACGTGTGTGTATGGCGTGCATACGCACGTGTATGAACCAGTGTCCGCATGCATGCGTATGTGTGTCGTGTGTATGCATGAATGTCTGCGTGAGCGTGTGTGTTCTCTTTGTGTCCACAAGAGGTTCCAGACATTGCCAGCTGTCGAGAACCAGAGAGCCTTGTCTTTATTCCAAGAAGCCTGGAGCAACTTTATACAAGGGACTGATGTGTTCAGGGTCTCCCGTAACACATGTGTCATTCCAACCAGGATTCAAGATCTGGTCACACTTACTTTGGACCCCAGTTTTCACCTCATGACCCCACTCCTGCACTTTATTACAGCCTCTACAAACACTGACTTAAAACGCTGGACACAAACTCCACAGGCTACACAAGAGATGGCAGTTGTAGGGAGGTCTACACCTGGATTCGGGGAGGAAAATAAAAGTGAAGAAGAAAACTCTAACGGCAGCCAAATTTTCCCATGTATCGTTCTGCTAAAATATACGGCCACTTCATAAATGAGCACGACAGAAATGAACACAATGAGCATAAACAGAAAAGTTAACGTCTTATATATATATATTTTTTTGTATTTGTTTTTGTTTTGTTTTGTTTGTTTTTATTTTTTTATTTAAAAAAATTTTTTTTTCAATATATGAAGTTTATTGTCAAATTGGTTTCCATACAACACCCAGTGCTCATCCCAAAAGGTGCCCTCCTCAATACCCATCGCCCACCCTCCCCTCCCTCCCACCCCCCCATCAACCCTCAGTTTGTTCTCAGTTTTTAAGAGTCTCTTATGCTTTGGCTCTCTTCCACTCTAACCTCTTTTTTTTTCCCCTTCCCCTCCCCCATGGGTTTCTGTTAAGTTTCTCAGGATCCACATAAGAGTGAAAACATATGGTATCTGTCTGTCTCAATATGGCTTATTTCACTTAGCATCACACTCTTCAGTTCCATCCACGTTGCTACAAAAGGCCATATTTCATTTTTTCTCATTGCCACGTAGTATTCCATTGTGTATATAAACCACAATTTCTTTATCCATTCATCAGTTGATGGACATTTAGGCTCTTTCCATAATTTGTCTATTGTTGAGAGTGCTGCTATAAACATTGGGGTACAAGTGTCCCTATGCATCAGTACTCCTGTATCCCTTGGGTAAATTCCTAGCAGTGCTATTGCTGGGTCATAGGGTAGGTCTATTTTTAATTTTTTGAGAACCTCCACACTGTTTTCCAGAGTGGCTGCACCAGTTTGCATTCCCACCAACAGTGCAAGAGGGTTCCCGTTTCTCCACATCCTCTCCAGCATCTATAGTCTCCTGATTTGTTCATTTTGGCCACTCTGACTGGTGTGAGGTGATATCTGAGTGTGGTTTTGATTTGTATTTCCCTGATGAGGAGCGACGTTGAGCATCTTTTCATGTGCCTGTTGGCCATCCGGATGTCTTCTTTAGAGAAGTGTCTATTCATGTTTTCTGCCCATTTTTTCACTGGGTTATTTGTTTTTCGGGTGTGGAGTTTGGTGAGCTCTTTATAGATTTTGGATACTAGCCCTTTGTCCGATATGTCATTTGCAAATATCTTTTCCCATTCCGTTGCCGTTTAGTTTTGTTGGTTGTTTCCTTTGCTGTGAGAAAAGTTAACGTCTTAGACAGAAGCGCTGGCATTTGAGTTATTTGACAGCATTACTGCTTGGATTCTACGTTTGTGTAACTAATAGGGTTCACTAGCGATTATTGCAAAACAAAGTCTGTCTATCCTTAAAGCAAATTCTGATCTCTGCTCCTAAAAGGCGCAAATTCACAACAATCCAGGATTTGGTCCCCACAGCCCATTTCTGAGGCCAGCAACTTGCAATGAGACCTTTGGGCTGCAGGTGGCGACAAAGATCAACCTTCCTCACTGCCTATTTGAGGCCTTGAGCAATCACAATTCCTCTTACATTTGGTATCCACAGTGTGTCAGCCTGTGTGCACCAAATCTCTGCCTTTCCTACCATAGATGCAGCCATCTCAAATGGTGTCTGAGTGCAGGTCCAAATCATATGGAGACTTTATGAAGCTCTGCCTGCTCCTTCCTTCTGACAAGTTTCCTAGCACCTTCTTGATGCTCTAGGAGCTTGGAGCCTCGGAGGGAAGAAAGATATGAAACACATAGTCACTTTTACTCTTTATGTATGTATGTGAAGGAGCCAAAGATGTATGTCTGATCCCTTCTCCTGGTGACAGTGAATCATCCTGCAGTGAATCATCCTTTCCCATACTTATCCCCTCCAACCCCCCTGGGAAAGCCTTGCCCAGGCTTTGGTCATAGAAGTAGAGTGGCATAGGAGGCTGGAAGCCTGCAGTTTTGGCAGAGGCTCTTCTGCACTGGGGCATTTCCCAGTGACATTTTCCGAAGGCTCAAAGCTATAGGACTTAAGGTACAACAAACAAACAAACAAACAAACAAACACAAAAAAAAACACACAGGTCATGTGACTTTGTCTACTCAGAGGACTAGAGACTTGGGTATCTCCTACCTAAGTATATTCCAGACTTCTTCTGGGGAACATTATTCCAATGAATGTTCATGGGTTTATGGGGAAAAGGGGTTATTGTAACGGTTAATTTCATGTGCCAACTTGACTGAGCAAAGGAATACCCAGATAGCTGGTGAAACATTATTTCTGGGAATGTCTGTGTGAGTGTTTCTGGAAGAGGTCAGCATTTGAATCCATAGGATGAGTAAAGAAGGTGGCCTTGGGGTGCCTGGGTGGCTCAGTCAGTTAAGCAGCCACCTTTGGCTCAGGTCATGATCTCACGGTTCCTGAGCTTGAGCCCCATGTTGGGCTCTGTGCTGACAGTTCAGAGCCTGGAGCCTACTTTGGATTCTGTGTCTCCCTCTTTCTCTGCTCCTCCCCTCACTCGTGCTCTGTGTCTCTCAAAACTAAATAAATGTTTAAAAAAAGAAAGAAGGTGGCCTTCACCAGTGTAGGAGGGCTTCATCCAATCCACTGAGGGCCCCAACAGAGCAAGTCAGAGGAAGGGTGATTTTTCTCTCTCTTTCTTTGGACTGGGATATCCACCTTCTCTAGCCCTTGGACATTAGGGCTCCAGATTCTAGGGCCTTTGTACTCCAGTCTGACACCAACAGTATACCCCCCCCACTCCCCCCCACCCCCCACTGGCTCTCAGGCCTTTGGACTCAGACTGGGTTCTGCCACTGGCTTTCCTGGTTCTCTCTTGTAGACAGCAGACTGTGGGACTCCTTGGCTTCCATAACTGTACGAGTCTCTCTCTCTCTCTCGACAAATAGATATAGATATAGATATAGGTATTTCTATCTGTCTATCTATCTATCTAATCTGTCCTATTGGTTCTGTTTCTCTGGAGAACCCTAACATAGTTATCTCTGACTTACCCTCCTATGCTCCTCTCCCTGTTACTCTCTGCTTCAGCTACCCCAGCCTCCTCACTTCTCTCCAAAGACAAACACTCCAGGCTTGATGCCACCCCAGGGCCTTTGCACTACCTTCTTCCTAGAATTTTCACTTCCTCAGTGAGGGCTACCTGGATCACTTCATTTAAAATAGCAACATGAATCCCAGCACTCCCACATCCTCTATAGTACCATCATATTCTAACACACTCTATGATGTAGTTTTTAAATGTATTTTACTTTTTTCCTTCTCACTCCACTAGAATGCAAGTTACACAGGGCAGAAGTTTTAGTCTCCTTTATTTGTTTACAGATCATGAGCATGCAAAAGTGTTTATAACATGTGTCAGGCACTTAGCAACATTTGCTGAATTAGTACAGAAGTAGATGCACCAGTGAGTTGGGGGAATGTTGGCTATTCAGGTCACTGTGGAATTCAGTCCCAAAAAAACTCAACTAGGATTCCCAAAATGGTCTAATTTGAAGGTCAGGCCCTATAAAGAATAGCACCAGAACGCCTGTCTAGATTTGTCAGGATTTGGCAGTGGGTGGGCGTAGTGGAGAAAGGGTCTAGTTTCCAGGAGGGATTTTCCCAGTTATCTACTGCTGTGTAACAACCAATCCAACACTTCGGAACTTAAAACAAGAAGGACTTATTATTTTTCATCATTTCTGTGTGTTGGCCGGTGGGTCCTTTGCTGGTGTTTCCTGGGCTCACACACATTCGTCTGAGTGTTAGCTGGGCTGGACGGTCCAAGATGGTCTCACTCGCATGTCTGGCAGTTGATACGCACTGCTGGGTGGAGGCCTTGGCTCTCCTCTGTGTGTCCTCTGGTAGGCTAGAGTGACTTCCTTATGTGGCAGTCTTAGGGCTGCTGTTCAAAAGAGGAAAAATAGAAGCTGCAAACCCTCATGAAACCTAGACTCCAGAACTCGCATTATCACTCTTGCCATGTTCTACTGGTCGAGGCAACTTACGAGGCCAGATTTAAGGCAATGTGGATGGAGAAATAGACTCTACCTCTTAATGGGGAGCACTGCAAAGGATTTGTGCCCAAAGTCACTGTGAAGAAATGGAAAAGGAAAGGGTTAAACCCAGACTGAATGAGCACTCTTGACTTTCATGTTACCCTACCTTCATAGTTAACTCAGTGGGCTGTGTAAGGCAGTAAACTCTTCATTCATTCATTCACTCACTCACTCACTTGCTCACTCACTCATTCACTCATTTGCTAATCAAACATTACTGAGCTCTCATGGTGTTCAAGTGCAGTGCTGGGCATGGGAGTATAGAAATGAGTGGGGTCCAGCACTTGGTGCTCCAAACAAAAGTGGGAAAGCCACCTTGCTCAAGCCCTCTTGGATGTTATTCATCTTGCTTAGTGGTTTCAAGGCTAACTGGGAACCCAAGGGACAGTGTTAGCCCTTGGAGGGACTTCCAGAGGGAAGTGAAGCCCAAATGGAGCCTCCGTCTATGGGACACAGGCTGGTATAAGTGAGGGTAAGATTTAAGGCAAATCACTAACGTTGAAAAGGAACAGATTCAAGGAGGAGGAGGAACATCAGAAAGCAAAGGGTCTGTGGCCCCAGGAATGGGTTCTGAAATAGATACCACCTGCCTCAAAGCAACTAACTTCTGGTGCCCCGGCAATAATATTATAATAAAGGCACCCATGCTGTTCCTTGATGTTTCCTTCCTTCTTTTTTTTCCTCTTCCTTCCCTCTCTTCCATTTGTATTTACTTCCATTTGTATTTACTACGTTATGTATTAGGAGATACCTGTAAGTTTTGGTTTCACAGTCTGCTCAAGCTCATGCTTCTGTCTTGCTCTCCCAAATCCTGAATTCAATATTGAGCACATGTTGAGAGCTTAATCAATGGTTTGGGATGATTCTAAGCTGCAGCTGCAAACTGAGGGCAAGGTCAAAGAGTATCTTCACAGACATCCTAAAGAGTAGCCTGACCCTTACCCAAGACACTCTCCCCCTCCCATCATACAATTCCTAGGATGCTGAGCACCTTGTAGGTAGTATAGATTTACATGTTTACTATGTTAAGTAATAGTCTGTTCTCAGAGTACCAAAAGTTCTCAGAATCTCTTGATCATTTATATCAGGATCAGCCAGTTAAAAACAAAGACTCCTGAGTCCCCACTTCAAACTGGCAGGTACAGAGTTGTGAGGCTAAGCCCAGGAACCTGAATTTCTAGGGAGCCTGTGGGTGATATTTTGGAAGATTCTGAGGATCCCCAGTGTAAACGAAACTTCACTTCCTCCACAACCAGCCCCATAGAAATGAGATCCCAATCAGAGCACATGGCACTCTGTCTGTATATATTTCCATGACACAAAGGGGAATAATGAAAACAGGAAGTTGAGAATCACAACATAAGTCTCTATACAAAAACATGTGCCACAGATGTGACCTAATATGTCATTCTCTGCTCAGGCTCGTTAGTCATAGAAGATCATGGAAAATCATCCTCATTATGAGAGCTGCTTGTCAGGTGTTACTTCCCCAGTCATCCTATGAGAGGGGAAAAGTGAATGACCAGCGTGGAAATTCAGGAAAGCTTGGTTCTGGGAATTCATTAGAATAGACTCCACTGGGACAGGAAGTGCTTTGCCTAGGATTGGTTAGTGGGGGTGGGGGGTGGTGCAGGGCAATGGTTTTTAGGTGAGAGTTTGAGGTTGACGTTACCTCCTTTCTTGCTCTGGAACTTGGGTGTCTCCCCTTACTGTGTTGTCCTTGGGTACACTTTTGTTGTATCTTGTAGGTGGCACTTCCTAGGCCTGGCCAATCACTTAACCAAAGGGATGGGAGTTCCTTCTCTGGAGAGATCCTGACATGAGATATGGGATAGCAGAGCACAAACCCATGCGCTCCAAATACTCTGATGGTGGTAGGTTAATGCTTGACGCTTTACCAATGTTCTTATTACAAGGCACCAGACTGTGAACTCCTACAGGGAAGAGATTTGAAATTTTCATTTCTAAATGTTCATAAATGAGCACAAGGCAGCTAACATTACCTCACACGGGTGTGCGCGTTTTAGGCTTCATGGCTCTAGAGGACACCACCCACATTTTGACATCATAGACTTGAATATTTATTAGGACAATGTTATGATAGTTGACAATAAGGTGCCTCGTACTAAAAAAGCTAGTACTTCGATTGACTTTCTAGCTGATGAGAATAAAAAGGGAAGCCTTATGCTAACGCATTTCGAGGAGCCACAAGTGGTTGGAACAGAATGGAAGAAAAAGGGGTAAGGCGAGAGAGGTGACTTAGAGGAAAATAAGGGCCAGATCATGACATTTATTAAGACTATACATGCTAAACCCAGGTTGTTGACAAGAGGACAACATGGAGTTCTTAGCAATGATTTCAAGCAGGGGAATGACATGACCAAATTACCTGCTAAAATAGTTGCTTCTGGCTCCTGGCTGGAGAATGGATGTTGGGACAGGCCTCTCAAGTTTCCCTACTCCAGTGTTTCTTGCTTCCAATCCAGATAAGAGATGAGTGTCTACTAATTGTCACAGGGGATTTGAGGGAAGTGAATGGATTTAAGGCATAGTAAGAGGGTAGAGTTGATAGATTTTGGTAATTTATTATGCGCAGAATGAAGGGGGTAATTGTTGAGATTGATTAACAGACTTACAGTTTTGGTGTCTATTGATGGATGTCTCTACTGACGGGTAGTGATTCTAGTGAGGGATGTCAATTTTATTCGCTGACATAAGGAGTAATGGAAGAGAAAGTGGCAGTTTTGGGGGAAAGCTGATAAGCTTTGTATGTTGAATTTCGAGGTATATGTGAACTCCAGATAGAGGTGCTCAGTGGGCAGCTATTTATGTAGATCTGGTTTTCAAGAGAAGAATTTGGAATGGAGATTTAAAATTTGGAGTTTTCAAAGCAAAGGAGATAATTGAACGTGTGGGGTGAATAAAATGGGGAGAGAGATTTGTTTAAAAGAGAAGATGGTCTAGAATGGAGGGATGTTTGAGAGGTGGAAGGTGCAGAGCCTTCAGTGGAGGCTCGGAAGGAGAGGCCTGAGGAGGTGGAGGGAAGTCCAGGAGACACGGAGTATGGAAGTCTAGAGAAAAAAGTGTTTTAAAGTAAGAATCATCGGTGTTGAACACTAGCGGTACATCAAGGCTGGTAAAGTTTGAAAAGTGTCCATTGGATCTAGGAGCTGGGTAACCCTAGAGCAAAAGTTGAAATAAGGGTCTATGGGGCACATGGGTGGCTCAGCTGGTCGAGTGGCCGACTTCAGCTCAGGTCAGGATCTCATGGTTCATGGGTCCGGGCCCCACGTTGGGCTCTATGCTGACAGTTCAGATCCTGGTCCCTGCTTCAGAATCTGTGTCTCCTTCTCTCTCTGCCCCTCCCCACTCATGCTCTGTCTCTCTCTCTCTAAAAAATAAATGAACATTTAAAAAAAGATATTTAAATACTAAAAGAAAAAAAAAGAAATAAAGCGTCTTCAGGAGTGAGTAGAAGGTGAAAACCGAAGGTCAGTGAGCAGAGATAATTTCTTCAATAGATTTGGCTCTGAAGGGGAGGGAGAGATGAGTAGACATGTGGCTAAGGGAAGGCTAGAGGGAGACACATGGCTAAGGGAAGGATTTTTCAAGATGTAACAGGTTTAAACAAGTGTAAAAGTGGATGGGAAGGAGCTAATGGAGAAGGATGGGTTGGAAAAGTCAGGGTAGGGATGCAGTATGTGTGTTTGTGGGTAAGTATGTGGTCCTCAAGTAAGTCTGTGTGACTTTAAGTTCCTGTTCTGCTCTTTCTCATGTGAGAAAAATGAATGAAACAGGCATACTCAAGTTATTTTTTAAGTTACATTGCAGAGTCATATGCTTTTTTTCTTTCCATGATGCATCTGTGAGAAAAGAAAAGCACTAGTGACCTTCAGATTTAACGAGACATCTTTTAAATCTTTATACCATTTAAGGATATGGAAATGCTTTTTCAACATTATTTCCAACGATTTCATTGATCTTTTATTGTGAAATAAAGCATCCTGAAACTTAGTAGCTTAAAAAAAAGAAGAAGAAGACAATTTCGTTTTGCTTGTGAATCTGCAGTTGAACAAGACTCAGTCTGATCCACCCCAGCATCAGCTGAGGGAGTTCAAAGGTTAAGAGCTGGGGTCATCCAATGGTTGTTTCACTAACAGTTCTAGAGGTAATACCGGCTTTCTGCTGGGACCTTGGTGGGACTGTTGACCAAATCACCTTCATATGGACTCTCCACGCAGCATGGGCTTTTCCACGACATGGTGACTGGGTTCCAGGAGTGGGCGTCTTGAGAGAGAGAGAGAGAGAGAGAGAGAGAGAGAGAGAGAGAGAGAGCGCCAGCCAGGCAGAAGCTGTATAACTTCTGATGACCTAGCTTCAAAAGTCATTCGGTATCACTCCTGCCTCATTCTATCCATTAGAAGTGCATCACCAATGTCAGCCCACTTTGAAAAGGGGGGAAATTAGGTCCCACCTCCTCATGAGAAAAGTCTCAAACAATGTGTGGGCATGTTTTGAAACCACAACAGCAACACGGTGCCAATTGAGTCAAATTAAAACTACAGGTTTCTTTTGGGGGGTTACTTGTACAGGACACAACTTCTGAAGGCTTCAGTGCTTTATAAGACTGTTTTGTTCAACTAACACTTGCAAGGGAATATTTATTTTAACTAAGAATAGAAAAGTTTGTGACAGTAACGAATATTCATACAGGTCTTCATAATGCACACACTCAAAAAGTGATAGTCTTGTGGCTGTTCTTTTTTTTTTTTAACGTTTATTTTTTTTTTTTTTGAGAGAGAGAGAGAGAGACAGAGAGAGACAGAGTGCAAGCAGGGGAGGGGCAGAGAGAGAGGGAGACACAGAATCCGAAGCAGGCTCCAGGCTCCGAGCTGTGGGCACAGAGCCCGATGTGGGACTCGAACTCACGGACCGTGAGATCATGACCTGAGCCGAAGTTGGCCGCTTAACTGACTGAGCCACCCAGGCACCCGTGGCTGTTCTTAATTATTGCTTAATATGGAAAAAAATCTTGCTTAAAATGGATTCTTTGAACTAGTTTATGCTGCAGAACCATATCTGTCCCACTGAAGCTGTGAGGAAGAGCAGATACCTCCTATATTACCAGGATTTTTTGTTTTTCAGTTACGAAGACTAACACTGTAGGCATAGAAATGATATTATTTCTATGATAAATAAGCAGCAGTCCCTTGGGTTTAATCTTAACAGCAGAATGGAAAAAGAACTAAATAGGATTTTTATTTAATGATAGTAGAATAAGGAACGTAGAGCGACTTTCTTCCACTTAATGTAAACTTGGGCAAATAAAGTGGGTTTATACTAATGGTGGCCACCATATCGTAGCCTTTTGGGGGAGGATTGAGTAAGTCAAGGCATGCCAAGCTCTTGGCATGGGACCAGGCGCACAAGAGTCCTCACGTGATGATCAAAAATGGTAGGTGATGTGAGAAACTTGAGGAGGCTGAATGGGATGGTACCCAAAGCTAGAGGCCAGAGACTAGCCTTGGGTAAGAGGGAAGAAGGCAAAGATAAAGAAAGGTTCAATATGGGCTGATGAGGAGTTGAGAAATTCTTCCTGTTAGTTTCTGTTACTTTGTTATTAAGTAAAGGAAGAGGAGGTTGGGCAGGAGACTAAAGAATATAAGGAATATTTGAAATATTTTCTGTGGAGATGGGATAGCTAGCAAATTATAGAAACAAGGAAGGGATGCTAAGCAACGACAGAGGCTAGCTGGTTTGGGCTGTCATCAAGATGCAATGGGGCAGATCTGCCATGATCTTCCGAGCTACTTGGTGACTTCGGTGTAGAATCTGAGGAGGCAGACATCGGATAGATCCAGATTTTTGCCAAGCAGTGCAGTGGGAGAGCAGAGGGGCCATCAGTGGGGAATATTGACAAAAGAATGGTCCAAGTAGGGACTAGAAGGAAGTGAAAATTGGAAGAGATGATAGAAGAAAGTTGAGTGGTCAAGGGACTGGAGGTCTCTGGTGTTGAAATACATACGCAGTGGAAAAAATGAAAAGTGAGGGAGAAACAGAGAGAGGGAAAAAGAGAAAGGAGAAAAGGAGAAACAGGACATAAATCCGGTCTTTCGTGGTCAGAGTAGGATGTTTGAACATTTCAGAAGTGAAGAGATTATGAGAAATGACAAGTCATAGGGTAAAAAAGAGAGAGTAGAGGTGGGAGTCACTGAAAGTGAGAAAGTCAAGAGACTGAGAAGTCATGGTGTAGGTCATCCAAACGGATGTCAAGGTCCTTTGGGGTTCAGGACAAAGAGAAAGACTTGGTTCCAGGTGCCAAATATTTAATAAATGGAGGGGAATGATAATGAGGTCAGTAGCTGAAAGCTACACAAAGAAGTACAGGTTGGTATAAACCTCAAAGGGCTGGAGTTTTCGTTTGTTTGCCTTTGTTGGTTGTTCATTTAACAAAGGTTGAAGATGTCACAATCTGATGTCAGTGGAGAGGTGACCCAACGTTGGCCCCAACCTCCTGGCCCTGAAATATCTGGGCCTGAGTTCTTTCTCCTTGAGAAAGCTGCAAGGAAAGCATGGTCCCCAGAAAGACCATGCTTTGGGTTCTTGGTTCCAGGGTTCAGCCAATGCAAGAATTAGGGGAATATTTAGAAAAGAGAATAGAGTGATTCATTTAAAAAATAACTAGTAAGCACTTGCTATGTGTATGATACTGTTTTCACTATTGGGATGTATCCATGAATAAGATGTATTAAGGGATTTATGTAGCAAGAGACAGAGAAATAAACACCTGAGCAAATACATATGATATAATTTTGGCTAGTGGTACAGGCTGTGAGGGAGAAAAATAGGGCTATTAGATGGAAAGTGGAGGGTGTGTGGAGGAAGTGGGCACTTATTTGTCACAAATCGTGTTCTCCAAAGGGAGAGGAGGGTGCAGTGGGAGTTGTGTAAATAGTAAGCCTAGATAGATTTTATTGAATTAGTGCTTGCTAGAATAAATAGTTTTGCCGAATGGCAGATGGAGGAAAGCACATTAGGGTTCGCAAACCATCACTGTGGGACATGTGATTTTGCAAAATAACTGCCAGGGTTTTTACAGCAATTACTTCCCATTGTGGGCCCCCTGGGAAAGCTATGGCCACTGCATAACCTTTCTTACCTTTTTGACCTCAAGGCCAAGGACAGACACTTGCAATTCCTGCCCACAGGCCCCCACAGGGTCCCACAGGTCACTGAACTACTGGAAAGCAGACCAAGCCCTTGCCCTGTGGGAGTTGGAGGCAGCATCTAGGGTAAGACAGTTTGCATGCAGCTCAGGAAGCAATGGTGTTCTTGAAGTTGAGCAAAGGGAAGTGGCTAGCATTTCAGACGTGACATTCATTGAGGCTTAGAAGAGACTTTTTTAGGGCAAAGAAAAGGAAGTTTTACTTTACTGAGGTTAGTAAGCATAGGAAATTTGCTTTCTTTCTTTCTTTTTTTAAGTTTTATTTAAATTCAAGTTAGTTAACATATAGTGTAACAATGGTTTCAGGAGTAGAATTTAGTGATTCATCACTTACATATGACACCCAGTGCTCATCACCAAAAGTGCCCTCTTTAATGCCCATCACCCATTTAGCCCATCCCCCCACCCAACACCCCTCCAGCCATCCTCTGTTCTCTGAGACCCTTATGGTTTGTCCCCCTCTCTGTTTTTATCTTTTTTTCCTTCTCTTCCCCATGTTCATCTGTTTTATTTCTTAACTTCCACATATGAGTGGAATCATATGATATTTACCTGTCTCTGACTGACATATTTCACTTAGCATAGCTTCTAGTTTCATCCACGTCGTTGCAAATGGCAAGATTTCATTCTTTTTGATTGACAAGTAGTATACCATTGTATATATATACCACATCTTTTTTATCCATTCGCCAGTTGATGGACATTTGGGCTCTTTCCTTAACTGGCTATTATTGATAGTGCTGCTATAAACATTGGGGTGCATCCCTTTGAATCAATATTTTTGCATACTATGGATAAGTACCTAGTAGTGCAACTGTTGGGTCATAGGGCAGTTCTATTTTTAAAATTTTGAGGAACCTCCATACTGTTTTCCAGAGGGGCTGTACCAGTTTGCATTCCCACCAACAGTGCAAAAGTGTTCCCCTTTCTCTGCATCCTTGCCAACATCTGTTGTCTTCTGAGTTGTAAATTTTAGCCAGGAGATTTGTTTTCTTAGTAAATCTCTAAATAAGGTTAGAGGAAGACCAGGAACAATACCTGGAGGATAGAGCAGTAACTGACTGGTCATGAGAACTGGGCATTTGGAGGAGGTAGCCTCATTCCAGGTGGCCCTAAGAGCAGCCTGGGCTATAGTGATCCTCTCGGGTGCCCTGATTGGCCAGGGCATTGGGAATGCGTTTGGATCCAGATTGGTGCCCCCCTTGCCTGGGATTCTGCTTGATAGGAATCCTATAGTCCTGTATGTCCTCGTCCTGAGATCATGAGAAAGATCTACTTTCCTAGCTACAGTTAAAGCCCTTCCCCTTAAAAATGAGTAAATTAATTCATTATTGATGTGCTTATTACTGCCTTTTGAGCTCTTACTATATTCAAGATACTGTAGTAGAAAATACAGACTCAAAGATAAAAATGTTACAGTTAATAATGCAGCAGGGAGAACAAATTCATCTTTAAAAATGATATCATAGGGGCGCCTGGGTGGCTCAGTCGGTTGAGCGTCCGACTTCGGCTCAGGTCATGATCTCACAGTTCGTGGGTTCGAGCCCCACATTGGGCTCTGTGCTGACAGCTCAGAGCCTGGAGCCTGTTTCAGATTCTGTGTCTCCCTCTCTCTCTGCCCCTCCCCTGTTCGCGCTCTGTCTCTGTCTCAAGAATAAATAAACGTTAGAAAAATTTAAAAAAAAAACTTAAAAAAAAATGATATCATAAACTACTCTGTGCTGAAGTGTTGGTTTACCCTTTACACTCTCTCTTTCAGGCCTCTCTCAGGCTTCAGCCATTACTTCCAGGTCTCTATCTTTAGAGCAGTCTCTTCTTCTAACTTCCAGGTGTGTGAGTCTGCCTGCCAACTGGACACCCCCTTGGATGTCCCCTCTACATCTCAGACACAATGCAACTAAGCTTAGTTAACTGTCTCCCTCCACTGCCTTCGAAACAATCTGCTTCCCCTTCCAGTGTATCTCCATTCTCAGTGGATGATTCTGCTATCTTCCCAGTTATTGACACTCCCAAATAAGAATATTCTTGCTCTCTGTCGTCTCTGCACGTTCAATGTTGCATCCACATTCAGCACTCACAAGTCCTATTGAATCTATCTCCAAAGTATCTCTAGGGCCTTCTGTCCATCCCAATGGTCATCACCATAGTTCAGACTCTGCCTCCTCATCTGTGGGTGGTGACGTGATCTCCCCACCAAACTCCTTGTTGCAGTTCTGCTTTGTCCTATACCCTGGTCCACACTGCTACATCCAGATGGCCCTACGCCTTTTCTTACAAGGTTCCCATACAGTTTTAGCAAAAACAAGATGCCTCATATTCTGGGCACTGCCAGTCCCCAGCCCATCTCCCAGTTGCCCTTACGGCTCCCTGCACATGCAGCACATTATAGCTGTTGCAAACCTCTTGCAGGTAGGTCCCCAGGATGCTCTCTCTCACACAAGGTCTGCCCTTGAACATGCTGCTCTTTCTGTTTGGAAAATCATTCCTCTTTTACTTCCTCGGCTAATTTTACTCCTACTTTGGGGCTCAGGCCCTCAGGGAAACAATTTGTCGCCCTGTGGCCCGATCGAGTATCCCTTCTCCATGCTCCTATGAGACCCCGGATCAACTCCATCACAGCACTTGCCACACTACATTTTAATTGTGGGACTCTGGTTAATCTGTAAGCAGCCTCTGGGCAGAGACTGTGCCCTTTACATTTTTGTATTTCAGTGATTGTCTTCTAGTAAGTGTTTAGTAAATGTGTGATAAATGAGTAAGTGAAAGAAATGAAAAAAATGAATGAAAGGGAAGAATTAAGGAAAAGACGGAGAGAGAGAGAGAGATGATAGAGGGAGATATAGAGAGATGGAGAGACAGAGATGGAGGGAGAGAGATGGGGAGAGATAGAGAGAGGTGGAGAGAGAGAGACGTAGAGAGAGAAAGATGGAGAGAGGTGGAGAGAGATGGAAAGTGCATGAGAATGGAGAACAGGAACTAAACCATTCTGGAAATAAGCAGTAAAGCCTTCATGGAAGAGGTGATGTTTGAGCCAATGTTGAGATAAAAGTAGGAGTTAGCCAGGCAGAGTCAGGGCAAGAGGAGTTTTACACACAGCCAAGAGTACCCGCTAAGGCACAGAAGTGAGGAAGAAATGGCGAAATGTTGGTTTGGTTTTCAGGATTCAGTTGCAAGTGACAGGAATGCTCTGATGTCATCAGGAGTGCTTTCCTATCAAGAATTGGGTGCATACAGAATCAGCTGGAGGATCAGAGGAATGAGCTGTAGGCTGGGCATTCAGAAATAATCTTTGGAGGAACACTCCAGAACTGGCTTGCTGGGGGAGCCATCACCTCTGCCATAGTCGGGGAGATGCTGTCACCACTGGCCCCAGCTTCACACCCCGGGAGCCCAGTGCAGAATCAGGAAGCAGCTGCATTGGCTGTTGGCTCCAGGAACACATGGCCTCACCAGCTCTGGGAACCTGAAGCACGCTGTGCTTGCTCAATCTGCAGGAAAGGAATGGATGGCTTTCCCCAAATAATGGATCCCGGATTCAAGTCTCCCACAGATGTGTCCGATTGGCAGAACTGAAGTCACCTCTGGAACTTTCACTGCAAGGGAGTCTGCAAAATGTGGTTCTTAACTTTGCAGGTAGTTCAAGGACAAGCTGGAAGGCCACTATAAGAGAGTCTAAGGAGCCAGGCTACCGCACGCACTGCCCCCTTCCCACCTCTGTGCAGCCACAGTCATCAGAAATGGCCCACGTCATGCAGTAGAGATGAGCCATGGCTCTGTGCAGCGTTGCTCTCCCTGCTCCCCTGCCACCCTGCCTGAGGATGCTGGGTCTGTTGGGCTTCATGGTCAATGTCGTCACGTTCTTCTCTGCCGAAGCCTATGCTCCTTCTCTGGGTTTCCATCTTGCAGCTTACCGCCCAACTTCGAACCAGCGTCTGTGGGACTGTGCGCATGTAGTGGCCGACTGACAGTGACAAATGTGATATTCCCCTATGGGCGAGTGTGGTGGGCCAAGCACTGGGCTGAAGGGAAACGTGTGGGCTGAAGGTCTTGTCCCGCAATGAGCTTTACTCCCCGATAGCTCTGTGGCCTTGGACAAGTAACTTCAATGTTCTGGATCACGTTCAGTGCTTTGTGACCTCAATGTGCTCAGTCATAAAGGGAGGGATTAGAATAACCACTGTCACCACTGTCATGAACAACTTAGTGCATTCTGTCTCTTTGAGTGACTCCCTCAAATTCAAAGTCCTCAGGAGAAGCATCCACTGGCCTGTCTTTGATCATGTGCCCATACCCTCCTCACTATCTAGGGAATAAGAGAGAAGTAGTTGGCTCTTTCAAGTTCCGAAATGGAAAGCAGAGCCCTACTTCCTACCAAGACATGACCAGTGGGGGATTTATCCCCAGTGGGAAGCATGCTTAGTTGGTGAATAGAAAACTAAAAAGCCACTACACTGCAGACACTTTTTAAAAATAGGAATTATCCATTTTAGCCTCCTCCTGAATACTGATATTGTTGACATCACAAGTTTCACATGCTAGCTATGTTTGTATTCTGGAACACAGTTCCACTATTGAAATATAAAAATATGTTCTGAGACCTGAAATTGTCTCACTACCACCAGTGAGAGCCATCACATGATTGGCAAACACAGATGTATACAGGGCACACGAAGTGTTATATTAGTGTCACAAGCCAGTCATGGTTGACAGATCCATGCTTATCAGCTGGGGGCTATGGGACAAGGAATGGAAATGGACTCATACTTTTTTAAATAGAAAAATAATTTATTGAAAAGTTTTATCAGGTGGTTCCCAGAATCCGTGGGAAGGCTACAGAGCCAGCTCAGAAAACAGGCAGAAATCGGGGGGGGGGGCGGTTCGGGGAGTGGGGTGGGCAGATTGAAGGGAAAAGAACCAAGAAAGGGCAGAGAGAAAACAATCAGCAAAACTAAAAGGCAACCAATGGAATGGGAGAAGATATTTGCAAATGACATATCATATAAGGGGCTAGTATCCAAAATCTATAAAGAACTTACCAAACGTGACATTCAAAAAGCAAATAATCCAGTGAAGAAATGGGCAAAAGACATGAATAGACACTTTTCCTTTTTTTTTTTTAATATGATTTATTGTCAAATTGGCTTCCATACAACACCCAGTGCTCATCCCAACAAGTGCCCTCCTCAGTGCCCATTATCCATTTTCCCTCTCCCTCACCCCTCATCCACCCTCAGTTTGTTCTCTGTATTTAAGATTCTCTTATGATTTGCCTCCCTCCCTCCCTCTCTGTTTGTAACAATTTTTGCCCCTTCCCTTCCCCCACGGTCTTCTGTTAAGTTTCTCGAGATCCACATATGAGTGAAAACATATGATATCTGTCCTTCTCTGACTTATTTCACTTAGCATAATACCCTCTAGTTCCATCCACGTTGCTGTAAATGGCAGGATTTCATTCTTTCTCATTGCCACGTAGTATTCTATTATATATATAAACCACATCTTCTTTATCCATTCCTCAGTTGATGGACACTTAGGCTCTTTCCATGATTTGGCTATTGTTGAAAGCACTGCTATAAACATAGGGATATATATGCCCTTATGCATCAGCACTCCTGTATCCCTTGGGTAAATTCCTAGCAGTGCTATTGCTGGGTCATAGGGTAGTTCTATTTTTAATTTTTTGAGGAACCTCCACACTGTTTTCCAGAGCAGCTGCACCCATTTGTGTTCCCACCAACAGTGCAAGAGGGTTCCCATTTCTCCACACCCTTGCCAGCATCTATAGTCTCCTGATTTGTTCGTTTTAGCCACTCTGAGCGGTGTGAGGTAGTGTCTCAGTGTGACTTTGACTTGTACTTCCCTGATGATGAGTGACGTTGAGCATCATTTCATGTGTCTGTTGCCCATCCGGATGTCTTCTTTGGAAAAGTGTCTATTTATGTCTTCTGCCCATTTCATCCCTGGATTATTTGTTTTTCAGGTGTGGAGTTTGGTGAGTTCTTTATAGATTTTGGATACTAGCCTTTTATCCGATATGTCATTTGCAAATATCTTTTCCCATTCTGTCAGTTGCCTTTTAGTTTGGTTGATGGTTTCCTTTGCAGTGCAGAAGCTTTTTATCTTGATGAGGTCCCAATAGCTCAGTTTTGCTTTTAATTTTCTTGACTTTGGAGATGTGTCAAGTAAGAAATTGCTGTGGCTGAGGTCAGAGAGGTTGCCTGCTTTCTCCTCTAGGGTTTTGATGGTTTCCTGTCTCACATTTTGGTCTTTCATCCATTTTGAGTTTATATTTGTGTACAGTGTAAGAAAATGGTCTAGTTTCATTCTTCTGCATGTTGCTGTCCAGTTCTCCCAGCACCATTTGCTAAAGAGACTGTGAATAGACACTTTTCTAAAAAAGACATTCAGATGACTAACAGACACATGAAAAGATGCTCAACATCACTCATCATCAGAGAAATACAAATCAAAACCACAATGAGATACCACCTCACACCTGTCAGAATGGCTAAAATTAACAACTTAGGCAATGACAGATACTGGCGAAGATGCAGAGAAAGAAGAACCCTTTTGCATTGCTGGTGGGCATACAAACTGGTGAAGCCACTCTGGAAAACAGCATGGAGGGTCCTCAAAAAATTAAAAATAGAACTACCCTACAACCCAGCAATTGCACTACTAGGTATTTGTCCAAAGGATACAGGTGTGCTGTTTCAAAGGGCCACATGCACCCCCGTGTTTAAAGCAGTGTTATTGACAATGGCCAAATTATGGAAAGAGCCCAAATATCCATCAACAGATGAATGGGTAAAGAAGATGTGGTATACATATACAATGGAGTAGTACTTGACAATCAAGAAGAATGAAATCTTGCCATTTGCAACAACGTGGATGGAACCAGAGTGTATTATGCTAAGTGAAGTAAGTCAGAGAAAGACCCATGACTTCACTCATATGTGGAATTTAAGATACAAAACAGATGAACATAAGGGAAGGGAAACAAAAATAATATAAAAACCGGGAGGAGGACAAAACATAAGAGACTTAAATATAGAGAACACACTGAGTATTGCTGGAGGGGTGGTGGGTGAAGGGATGGGCTAAATGGGTAAGGGGCATTAAGGAGGACATTTGTTGGGATGAGCCTTGGGTGGTATACATAGGGGATGAATCACTGGATTCTACTCCTGAAGTCATTATTGCACTATATGCTAACTAACTTGGATGTAAATTAAAAAAAGAAAAGAAAGAAAGAAAGGATAGAGAGAAAGGCTGCTCACAGGGGAAGGGGGATTCTGCAGTAGCTTTCTGTTCTTTCTTAAATGCTGGCAAACTGGAGATTATTTTTGCGGTTAGACACATTCACGTTCACACAGCAGGCGCTAGTTGAGTGTCTCCCTGGAGAAGCAGGGAACAACAAGGCGTGGTGCCAGGACCGGAGTATTTTGGGCCAAGTGCTGGACACTGGGAGACACAGAAGGACTGAGTCTTGGCCATTATTAAACTGATGAAGGCGGCCTACTGGTAAGCCTTGAAGCGCCGTGCTGAGCCCATACCTAGGGGAACCTCATACTCCATCATCAAATCAGAGCAACTGAGGCTCAGAGAACTAAGTCGCCTGCCTCAGTTAATAAACGGTGCAAACGAGATTCCAATTCAGAGCCTCCTGACTGACAGTCTTGTTTGTAAACACTCCCCGTTTCCTCCTCCTCCTTTCGAAAGCGTGCCTGAGGAGCTCAAACAAGCCAAGACATAGATGCCACGGGGAAGATCCAAACAACCTGTGCAGAGTTAGAGACAGCAAGCGGTTGAGAGGTCCCGAAAGCTTCATGGAGGAAGCAGCATTCCATATGGGCTCTGAGGGCTCACCAGGGTTTCAGCAGGTGCATATGTGTAGGAAGACGGATATGGCAGTTTGAGGGAGTGAAACGAGCCAAGTAAGTGAGAAGGGCAAGGGGGATAGTTCTAGAAATAGTGAAGGATCCATGTGACAGTGTGAGGGAATGCACGGAGGGTGAAGGAGCAGGTGGGGACATACTATGGGAAACTTGTTATGACCTGGATAGACATAAAGAGTGAGATGGTTTCCTTCCACAAGCAAGGGAGGCTTTTTTAGATTGGGTTGGGGGGAGGAGGCCTGATAAACTCTGTGATCAGAACTATGGTTTAAGAGCTATTTGCAGACTTTTGAATAACTGATGCCAATAATTTGTCTTTTGACAATGTATGTTTTTTAATTCAGGAGTTTTCCGGAATTAACTTTTAACTTTGACAAGGGCCTTAATAAAAACAACAAATTACAGGGGCACCTGGGTGGCCCAGTTGGTTTGGGCTCAGGTTGTGATCTCACAGTCTGTGAGATCGAGCCCTGCATCTGGCACTGCTCTGTCAGTGTGGGGCCTACCTGGGATTCTCTCTCCACTCTCTCTGCCCCTACCCTGCTCATACTCTTGCTCTCACTCTCAAAATAAATAAAAATACACTTAAAAAATAACAAATTTCAAAAAGGAAAAGCCATTTTTATTCTGTGCCCCCCCCAAAAGATATAATCTCAGAGGAAAGGACAATCCTCAAAAACAGGAGAGTTGTCAACACTCCAATATACTTAAATATTAAGGGCTTTCTTGTTTCTCATCTTATTTGGCCCGTTCTTACACTGGTGCTGATCTAAGGACCAATATGTAGAAACCACTCTTCTGAAATATCTGGCCACATATAGGAGGCAGACTGATGCTGAGAGAGACCACAGGCAGAGGAAAAATTTCTGTTCTTAAGGGGCCATTGTAATACTTTGGGCAAACAGTTCTAATTGGGAATCGGGGGGGTGGTGCCTGTGGGCCTGGGTAGCAGAGGTCAGATATGGGAGATGCATCTCCCACGAGCACATGCTATGTACTGCCCTTCCATGACCACCACAGACATGGCTAATTGATCGGATCACTCTTTCTTGAAGGATCCAAGATACAGCCTCGCAGTCCACAGCACCATGTTCTAGGCAGCTTGTGCCAGTGGGTCGGAGGGGGCATGTGATCCCAAACTTCTTTGCTATCAGTATACTAGGTGATTTCCTATGAAGGGAGGTGGGGATGGGGATGGAGAGGAGTCACAGATGTTCTCGATGCTTTAGGCCAGGGGTTCTGAAAGGACTTGTGTTAGGCAGATTTGTGGCCCCCAAAGATGTCCATGTCAATGGACATAGGATGCTCAGAACCTGTCACATGTTACCTTACATGGAAAAAGAGATTTTCTAGATGGAATTAAAGATCTCAAAATGGTAAGAGAAATGATCCCGGATCATCCTGGCAGGCTCAATGTAATCTCAATGATACTTAGAATAGGAAAGCAGGAATATGAATCAGAGATGTGGCAACAGAAAGAGAGGTCAAGGAGATGAAGCTACAAGCCAAGGAATGTGGGCAGCCTCTAGAAGCAGGAAAAGGCAAGGAAAAGGACTCTCCCAAAGGGCATCCAGAAGGAACACAGCCATGCTGCCACCTTGATTTTCTCCCGGTAGCACCTGTGTCAGACATCTAACTTACAGAACTGTAAAACAATAAATTTGTGTTTTAAATCATTAAGTTTATGGTAATTTGTTACAGCAGCAATAGGAAACTAATTCAAGAAGGTTGCGTTATCCACAGAAACAGAGTAGTTGGAAGGGTGGAGTGAGAAGTCAGTGGATTCTGCTTGGGGCATTATGGATGTTATATGTAAGGTACACGTTACTAGGGAGATGTCCATCCGACAGCTGGAACTTCGGGGACAGAAAGGAAGGAACAACAATATTTTAAAAGGAAGAGAAATGGATAATAGCCAATTTTTGTTGGGTACCTATGAGGTTTCTGGTCCTTTCACCAAGTTATTTTATTTAATCCTTATGACATCTTGAAGGTATGGTTTTTTTCTTTTAACTTCTTTTTGTAAGTGGCCCAGGTAAGTGGCCAAGGATTAGGAGATGTGTTAAATATTACTAAGCTAATAACATAGACCAGACTCACATCTGGGTCCAGTCACAGGTGATTTTTGTCATTATGGTTCCACTATAATTCTGAAGAAGGAAGTTAAGGGAATTCCTGACCCACATCCTGATTCTTCTCAGTAATACAGAACATGAGGTCACCAATAGGTAATGCCAGGGTTAAGGGGTCACTTTGAGAAGTTAGAGGTAAACAAGGTTTAGAGCAATGGTTGTAGGAGAGGAGACAAATCTTTGGTAACCTGGAGGAGATGCTTCTCAGAAGGAAAGTTTCTTCACATCATGGAGTCACCAACTCCAAGACCAGTGGGTGTCATGGATGATGTCAGCAGTGATTCACTGTCTGTTGGCCCAGCAGAGGGAAGGGGCCAGAGGTTGGGCAGTGGCCAGGAGATCTGATTCCTCCTGCTCCTACAGTGATCTATTCTTGGACCTTCTCACTGTGGGGGCGGAAGGAGGTACATGAAGGGATTTCCCCAATGTCTGAGGGCTCCAAGGGGAGAGGAGAAGCAACTGCTAATTTCTGGACCTACAGTTGGATTCTTGTTGGCTCAAGGAGCTGTGGCCTTCTGGGATTCATATACCTTTTCCAGCCATTATGGTATGGCACTGGGCTAGGAGCCAAAAGACTTTGGTCTTATTCTACCCCAGGGATTCATAAGCCTGCGTACAGATAATAATTATTGGGCACTTAGCATGTGTCAATAGCCTCATGAAGCAGGTTTTCTTTGACCCTTATTGTTCTGATAAAGGAACAAAAGTTCAGAGACTCAGTAACTTGTCCAAGGTCACAGAGCTAGTAAAAGGTGTGGCTAAAACTTAAAACCAGGTTTATTCAACTCCAAATCCCATACTGGATCCACTTTGCTATGAATTAAACTCCTAGTCACAGTGGGGAAACAGATGTAATCGCAATTTATGGTAACACAGTGCGGTAATGTGGAAATAAAAAGAAGGGCATGGAAGGCCTGGGAAGAAGCCCTTGATGATAGGGAAATGCATGGAGGGGAGGCTTCTCAGAGGAGGCAGCCTTAAAGCTCAGGGGTGAATGAGTTTCTGGCCAGAAGAAGGGCATTGTGGGTAGAGCAAGAAACAGACAAAGATGTGTAGATGGTGGCCATGTTTGGGAAGAATGAGTAGGCTGGCAACCAAGATGATGAGTCAAGAGTTTATGACATCAGAGGCTACTGTTGGCACAGATGAAGACTGTGAGATTTTGTAAAAAGAAAACCCTCAACACTTCCAGCTAAGTCCTAAAGCTGTGTTGATTATTCATCGTCCCTCATGAGAACCAAGTAGGCAATATTTGGGCCTTATCATTCTGTTCAGTAAATCATTACGTTGTTCAGGGTAACATTTTTTGGTGAGGTTTGTTTGATCAGAGTGTAAACTCTAAGCATGTAATCACAGGTTTCTCAGTTTGTTACTCATCCACTATGGTCATCTGATCACAAGGCATGGCCAGCTGCTCAGACTTCTTGAAAATACAGGGAAATTGGCGTCTAGTTGCATAGTCTCTGAGAACTCAAAAATCTCCATCCCTTTTCAGAGTCTCAGTTGGGTGAGATGACACCACCTATGTGTAATAAGCACTTTTTGTGCTCGCCCCTTGGTCTTCAGAATTAAACATTTCAAAGAGCTGCATCATTTTCCATAAATATGGTATTACTAGTTCATTTACCTTTTTTGCACATTGAGTTTTCTTCTAATGTTTTTGTTTTCATCTATGCTGCAATAACTGTGTGATTTTTACCCCTCAGATTATTTTCTGTCGACAAATTCCCTGAAATAGGATTAATGGATCAAAGATGGATAATATTTTTACTGCTTTTGCTACACATTACACAATCACCTTCTGAAAAGTTTAAAACAATAGCCCTAGTTGCTGACATCAAATTTCACTGCAACCTCATCAGCATTGGGAAGTGTGGTTTTCCTACTTTTTGCTAATTCACGAGGTGTAAATGCCTTATTTTAACTATGGCTTCTTCATTTTTTTTTTAATTTTATTTTTTTATTTTTAAAAATTTACATCCAAATTAGTTAGCAATAGTGCAACAATGATTTCAGGAGTAGATTCCTTAGTGCCCCGTCCCCATTTAGCCCATCCCCCCTCCCACAACCCCTCCAGCAACCCTCAGTTTGTTCTCCATATTTATGAGTCTCTTAACTATGGCTTCTTCATTAATGATGGCAATGACACATTTTCTACGTTTCTGTTTTCCATCTGATTTCAGCTTCTGGCAAAACCTCCTTTGCTCATTGGTCTACTAGAATTTTGATGTTTTTCTTCTCAACTTGGATTGGAAATCAAACCCAAAATCACACATGGAAAAATAAGCTAAGGTCTCTTAGGGAATCTACAGAAATGAAGGGATGGACTAAGAACCAGAACAGCAAAGGGATAATGAAGATACAAAATAATAAATGTGAGTTTATTTTCATTTTTGAAGTTCCTCCAGCGTAGTGATTCTTTTTTTAAAAACAGTTTTTAGTGTTTATTTTTGAGAGAGAGAGAGAGAGAGAGAGAGCACGAGTGGGGGAGGGGCAGAGAGAGAGGAAGACACAGAATCCGAAGCAGTCTCCAAGCTCTGAGCTGTCAGTGCAGAGCCGGATGCGGGGCTCGACCCCACTAATGGCGAGATCATGACCTGAGCTGAAGTCAGGCGCTTAACCACCTGAGCCACCCAGGCGCCCCCCAGAGTAGTGATTCTTAACTTTTTTTAGATGGTACATCTTTTCAATATATGAGTCCTTACCCCCCAAACATGAACCTGACCTATCACATAAAATTTACATGAGTTCACGGACCCACTCAGGCCTATCTGCAGATACCTCTCAGGTTAAGATCCTTTGTTCTACAATCACTGCTTTAACTAAAATGTTCATTTGATTATTGCTCAATTTTACCTGTCTTAACAAAGGGTTACATTGTTATGTTTTGTGTTAGAAGGTTAATGTTATAAATAATTCGATGTTGTCTTTATTTCGTTTCATCCCCCCCCCCTTTTTTTTTTCAGAGTTTTAAGGCTCTTGCTGGGTGGATTTCAAAGTCCCAGAGAGAATTTGACCTCATGACTCAGACCTCCAACTTCAGGTACGACATGATCCCAGTAATGTGGGAACCTCAGAGTCTGAAACAAAAATAACAGATTGAGGTCCCCAAATACTTCAGGTCAATTGGATTCAGAATTTTAAATAACTTTGTTTGAAATATTTAAAGCAAAGAAAAAAGAATCAAAGTGTGAGCAAGAGAGAAAACTAACAAATGACCTGGCAGTTTGGAGAATTAAACTGAGTTTTTAGAAATCATAATTATCTTCAAAGTGCTGACAGAAAATGAACTGTTAATACAGAATCATGTACATATTAAAACTATTTCTCCAGAAAAAGGACACAATAAGGAAATTTCCAGACAAATTATAAATGAGTTTACCACCAACAGGCCCTCATTAAAAGAATAAAGGGTGTGTTAAAAAGAAGGAAGATTATTCCAGAAAGAAGGCATATTATTTTTTTATTAGCTGCTATAACAAATTGCCACTAATGTAGTGGCTCAGAACAATGCAAAATTATCTTCCATTTCTGGAGGTTAGAATTCTTTTTAAAAAAATTTTTTTAATGCCTTATTTATTTTTGAGAGAGAGACAGAGCACAAATGGGGGGAGGGACAGAGAGAGAGGGTCTGAGCTGTCAGCACAGAGCCTGATGCGGGGCTCCAGCTCACGAACTGTGAGACTATGACCTAAGCTGAAGTCGCATGCTTAACTGACTGAGCCACCCAGGTGCCCCTGGAGGTTAGAATTCTGATCTGAGTCTCATTGGGCTCAAATCAAGGTGTTAGTCAACAGGGCTGCTGGGGGTTCTAGGACACAAACTGTCTCCTTGCTTTTACTACCTTCTAGAAGCTTCCTGCATTCCTTGGCTGGTGGTCCCTTTCTCCGCCTTCAAAGCCAATAATGGTGGTTGGGTCCTTCTCATATCATATGACTCTGACTCCTCTTCTGTCTCCCTCTCCCACTGTTAAGGACTCTTGTGGTTATACTGAGCCCACCCAGATAATCCAGAATAATTTCCCTATTTTAAGGGTCAGCTGATTAGCAACTTGCTTTCCATCTGTAACTTCAATTCCCTCTTTGCCATGTAACATAACACATTCACAGGTCACAGGGAGTAGGAGGTAGACATGTTTGGGTGGCCCACGACATCTGGGATGTCAGTAAGAATGGTGAGCCAAGAAACCAGCAAATGTGTAGGAAAACCTAAACAAAGCCTGTCTTATCTGTTAAAAACAAATCTAAATGTGCTGTTAGCAAAATAATAGAACTAAAACGCCATTCAGCAGTAACATAGAGGTTGGGTTTAAAATGCTCCTAGATCCATGTATTTGGGGGGAAGGATGTGTAGATATTTATTACCTTTAGACCCCGAAAAGTAAAAGAGCCATGGTAAAATTTTGATAGCAACCACAAAAAGAACAGAAACAAAGTATGTAATTTCTGAGCCATTAAGGGAGGGCGGGGAAATGGAATAAAAAAAAATACCGCCCCCCCCCCCCCCGCCCCGGGCCAGTACGGCAAGAAAAGAGGAATAAGAAGCATTAAAAAAGAGCTAAAACAGAAATGAAAAATTAAGGTAGTAAAGCAAGTCCAAATATATTAAGGACTACCAAAAAATGAATGTGAACTAAGCTTCCTAGTTGAAAGACCGGGTCAGAGAAAGACAGATATCATATGTTTTCACTCCTATGTAGAACTTGAGAAACTAAACAGAAGACCACGGGGGAGGGGGAGGGGGAAAAAAGTTTCAAACAGAGAGGGAGGGAGGCAAACTATAAGACACTTAAATATAGAGAACAAACTGAGGGCTGATAAGGGGGCGGGGGAGAGGGGGAAATGGGTGATGGGCATTGAGGAGGGCACTTGTTGGGTTTGAGCACTGGGTGTTGTATGTAAGTGATGAATCACAGGAATCTACCCCCAAAACCAAAAGCACACTGTATATGCACTCTATGTTAAGCTAACTTGACAATAAATTATATTAACAAAATAAAATAAAATATAAAATAAATCGGGCTTGCTGACATTTACAAGACACATGTCTTAAATACTAAACAGAAAAGTTCCAGGTAAAAGGATGAAAGAATACAGTCAAGCTCTAACTAGAGGACAGCCACTCTACTAATATTGGAGCCGAATTTCATGGAGAGAACACCAACAGGAAGGGGCTGGCCACAGCAGAGTGACCAGGTATTTAGTCGCCACAAATATAGGACACTTCTAAACGTGTACTGCTGCTACTAAATAAATTAGTATTATTTATAGTAACAAATAACTTCAACACACATGAAATTTTGGACAAACCACAGCTATCTGCTGAGGTGCTATGTCTACGTCACTCTACCGAAAGCCTTGCTGGTGTTATCAAAGCGCGATCATCAGCCCCGTGTCGTGGATGGGGAAACCCTCCCCATACATCAAGAGGTTATGCTTGGGCCATGCCTTAATGTCTTCTGGACTCTTCCCTCTCCTCATTGAGCCCACACCTCATCTGGAGAACCTTTTCACATCGCCCATCACCCAGGATGAGGAGGGGATATGTCTTTACTGAAGGACAACAGTTACCGTCAAATGTGTTTAGATAGATCTGGATGGAAGCTTCTCTGGTGCATGTGAATCAACAGGCTCTGTGGCATGTCTGACTCCAGGTCAATCACTGCATACACACGTGCACCCACAGCCCTCTCCTGGCCTAGCAGTGATGCCCACACGCAGATCCCGGGTCCTGCTGGGGATCTCTTTGAGGAAACCACCATCACTCTGGGGCTTATAGGAAGGCCTCTTCTGTCTTCCCCCTTGTCCTCACCCCAGGGTTTTTTTTTTTTTTTTTTTTTTTTTCTGGGCCTGGGGCTTGCAAATCTTGCCTCAAACTTTCTTTAATCAACCACACCAGGCCCCTAGCATATTAATCCCAGAGAAGGCCTCAGACCAACACCCAAATTAAAGAAACAGGTCTTGCTGCAAGACGCAAAGGCTTTCACTCTCTTCTACAGTTTGCACTTCTGGGCAAGAACAAGTTCAGACGTTGGCCAGCCTATAATGCTGCCAGTATTCCTGTGGCATTGGAGCAAGCTCCTTGCCCAGTAGGACGCTGCGAGATGTGCTGGAGAAAGCCAAGGTCCTGCCCCTTCTGGGCCCTATGTCCTTAACAGGTTACCCCTCACCTTTGAACCTCTGATTGACAGTGGTCAAAAGCCTCCGGTTATTGAAGGCATGAAAACATAACCTATATAAAGCATCTGGCATGGTGCCCAGCACATTTCACATTTCCCTCCTACCCCTTTCAGGAAGTCCATTTCCTCTTGGATGGGCTGGCTCTTGTTTCCATTGTGTCATCATATCCATACTAAGGCCATGTTGGACATGGGTTCTGGGAATTAATTTTTGGCCTCAGTTCTGTCTGCAGACTTTCCTGTCATTTACCTCCATCTATCTATTTGCCAAATGGAGGTATTTGTATTTGCCCTTCTGCCAGCTGGAGTACCCAAAAGGTTTAGGCTTCTGGCCATCCTCAGAGACTTAGGGGTGGTCTTATACTGCCATTTCTTAGATCCCCTATTGTTCTTCATGTGTAATAAGAATCCCGTCTGCTATTCATATAGGGGTTAGCAGTTCACAAAGCTCACCCAGTAAAAGGTAGGCCAAGTGTGTATTTCCCATTCGAGAGCTGGGAAAATTGAATCCCAGAGATCAATAAAGACGTTTTTGGGAAACAGTCAGTGGGTAGGTGAGAAGTTAAGGTGTTTGGCACTGAGGTGTCCCGATTACACATCCAATGATTTACTCACAAAGGAGATGTTATGGTGAAGTAGGCTCTGAGTCAAACAACTCTGTGCCTCAGTTTCCTCATCTGTAAAGTGAAGATAATAGTTAATACCCTCTGAAGACTGTTGTGAAAATTCAGTGAGATAGCCACTATGGTAGCATCACAGTTGTCATTGACCATTGCCACTGTAGATGCTGGGGGGCACTGCCCAGACTTACCCCTGCCCCATAAGGATGACCTGTCCCTGAAGAAGTCATGTCTGCCCTCCAAGGGAAGCCTGCATCCAGTGAGCAGTCAGTGTGGGGATGCAGAGACCCAGCTCTCTTTTCAGGCCCACCCTAGCTCCAGATGTTCTAAGGGACGGGCTGAGGCCTGTGCTGTGACTGCATTGCAGTTCAGGTCCTTCTATTCAGTCTTCCTTTCTTTGCACCACACAGGAGTGGCTCCTGAGCCAAGTCCCCAATAAGCTCCCTGCAGGCTAGTCTCCATTGCATGCCAGTCTCTGTGTGCACGCGTTAAAACCATCCTCGGTCATTTAAGCATGAACCGCAAAGGGGAGTAGGTTTGCTTGGAGCCATCCACACAAAGTCCTCTTCCCAGAGCAGCAGGGAGTTTGGCCCGGGTTAGGTGTGCACTCCATGTCCTTGCAACAGACTAGGATGGGGAGATTCTCCTGAGGTCTAAGTCCATGACCCTGGCCCCCAGCACTGGGATCCAGCCAACTGGGGAAGCCTCTAGGTCTGGACAACTCCAGACCCTTGGCTATTCTGTTCCTGGGCACAGCCTTCTTTCCCCAATGATGCAACCCTTTGTAACAAACCACAGGTCAATTGCACATTCCTGTTACTGAGCACAGAGAGGCTTTGTAGCTCAGTCTCTCCAGGAATTCTGACGCACCGCAAGACCCTGTGGTTAGAATACTTCTTTCCTAATAAAAGCCCCTGGCCTCAGAAAAGGAAGCTTTCTCAGGTGACTAACATTTGAGGCAGGGCTTCCCAGGACCCAGCCACCCTGTTGCATGAAACAACCAACAGAGATCTACTTTAGCTCAAGTTATTTTAGGCGGGGGGTGGGGGGGTTGCGGATAAGACCCCATAACCACTATCAGCTCCCCAACTTCTCTTCCCCCAGATAAGCATAGAGTGTATGCTCCCACGGCTTTTCCCTCGGAACACTACACTTTAGCTCTGCTTTGCCTAAACCCCCTAGCCAGGCTTTCTTTCACTTTGAAGCTTCTCTTCCCTTTTCCTCCCCTACCTGCCCCATCTTCCTCCCCTGGCTGCTCCCCCAAGCCCAACTACAGTGTCACTGCTCTGCACTCCCACAAAACCCTATGCTTCCCTTGTCCATGCACATATCACCCTGTGATGCAGTTTTCTGCAAGTATGAAGACTGTATCCTGTGAAGACAAGGACACGCCCACCACACTTACCTCTGACCCCTCAGGATCTGACATAGCACATGGCAGTGGTTGGGGGCTAAGTCTTCATGGAGCGAATGTACGTTAGATTTTGTTGTGATTGTTGGTTGTTGTCACAAGGGACCAAATCGCACTTAGAACTAGCTGACAGCTTTTACTATTTGGCTGCTGTGAAAGCCAGTAGAATGGCTTCTCTTTCTTAGATTTAGCGTGAATGATACCAGGAGGATTTAGATTGTTCTAACTCGGGTCCTGAGTCCCATGCACTGTGGCTGAGGATGTGGTAAGACGGCTGGGCTGAGAAAAGCTGGGGTGGCTCACCCACGTGAGGCAGGGAGCCTGGCAGACAAAACCTCAGACAGGCCCTGCTGCGCCGTGGACTCACGTCTAGGAGCTTTGTCAACTGCAATGTACCCCACACACGTGGGCAATGACTTATGGATTTTGAGGTCCTCAGTTTGAGAGCAATTACATGTGGCCTGGCCTCTGCATTCTAGTTCCTCCTTCCCAGTGGTGCATTAGTTTGGAGGAGCTATCCCCCCAGCTACTGTCCAATCAGCCATGGCCTGGGGACAAAGTCAGGGACATTTATACGTGACTGGCCCTGTGAACTGTGGCGGTGGCAATGGGGAAGTTCCCAGAAGAGTGGATCGTGGGGTTAAGCAGAATCTGCACATCTTGACGTTGGTTGATGTGAACATGTGTGTTTCAATGCGTGACCACTTATAAATGTCATGGTGGCAGACTTATTCATTCATACAGATGTGTGAGCGGGGTGTGTGTGTTTGTGTGTGTGTGTGAGAGAGAGAGAGAGAGAGAGAGAGAGACACTGTACCTGAGTGGTAGCTTCCCATCCATTCCTTTATTCATTTCTCCATGTGGCAGGTTCTGCGCCATGTGAGTTGGGGATATAATGGTGAACAGAACAGACACAGTCCTTGCCGTGACCTGCCGGGGAGGCAGAGGTCACACATAGGATCACACAAATGAAGGTTTCAAGGGTGAGGATGGTCCGCTAGTCAGTGGAATGGGGCAGGGGAGGGTGTTCCATGCAGAGGACCAGCCTATGTCAAAGCCCTGAGGTGGGAGGAAGAGGTGAACTTGAGAAATCAAAAGGACTGTGTAGCTAGAGTTCAGGGAATAAGGGGATTGTTCTGCAGGCTGAGCCTGGAGCCAGGTTGTATAGACTCTCCTGGAACCTGTGAGGACTAGTATTGATCTAAGACCATGTGAAACAGCTCAATGGTATCTCTTGTCACAACTCAGATCCATTGCTCTGGCCTCATGGACCGAAACCAGCAGGAAGCAGGATGCCCCTTTGGTGCCTGTCTCCCCTGGCTGAAGTGGAGGGATTCTCTAATGCTCTTAGTCTTCCCACAGTGCACAGGAACCCTGCCATTGAGCCTAGCATATGACTTCCCTTTGGGGCCTTGGCATCTCTCCTACCTCACCTGCAGCTGTCTTAATCTGAGACATGGATTCTAATAACATTGAACCTCAATATCTCATTCCTCCATTCCTGATGCCTGCTCTCCTCATTACCTCTTGCTTTTCCCTTGTCTTCTATCTGTCCCCCACCCCCTTCTTCTTTGTGCAATGGCCTGGCCCAAGGGAGGTCAGTGCTGGAGTGAGTGGTCAGTCATTGTTGTTGGAGGCAGAGTGCCTCAGTGTTCTTCCGAAGCAGCCCCTCTCCACCACCCAGGGTCCCCAGCCACCAGGAATTCCCAAGTTCCCCATTGCCAGCCCTTCCCACAACTGTAGACTTCCCCATCTCTGGGACTTTTTTGACTCTGGGCTTCTCAGGTGCTCTGAGTGCTCCAGGCCAGGCCACTGATCCCTTAGATCTTTGCAGCTTTGGAGGAGAGGTGGTAAATCTAGAGAGGAAAGTTCTGGAGTGGGCTAGGCTCTAGAGGGCTAGAGATGCCTACAAATGGTTCCTCCATCCTGGAAGTGCCCCGTGTCAGGCCTGGATGGGAAATGCCAGCCTTGTGCACTGATCAACATGCCATCCCCGACCCAGACTGGCAGCCTAGCTTACCATCTTACCGACTGCAGACTAGGCCAGGCCCTTAGCTCCCCATGGAGACATCAGACCCATGCTCTGCCAGAATTATAGCTCATACTTAGACAATGCTTCCTGTGTTCTAAACACCTTATGTTTGTTTGCTCAGTCCTCACAACCACCCCAAAAGGTGACTAACGGTCTTACCTTCCTTTTACACATGTTTCTAAGATCACACAGGTGTAGTTTGTGAGACTGGGATCTGAAACTCTGAGTGCCAGAACCTGCCTCACAGAGTGGTCCTCCTGGTGTAATAACAGACATGCTCACCATGATGACAAGATGGCATCTACAGGCAGGTTCCCAAGCTGCCCCAAGGGCCCAACTTTCCAGGTTTACAAAATTTAGTTCCTGATTTGTTAGCAAACAGGAATTTCTCTACAAAACCTGCTTCAGAAATTCCCAGCCCAAACTCGGAAGCCTTGGCATTCTAGCTGATGAGCCAAGGCTGAATAGAACAGGAAGTGAAGGCCTTGTGGGAAGTCCCTGTGGTCAGAAGTACCCAGGAACGGGCACCCTGGCCGCCTCTGGCTCTCTGCATCTCTCTGCTGACTTCAGGCCCTGTGGGCTGAGTGAAGGGGCCCTGGGAATGAGCCCAGGCCCCAGAGGCAGGGTTAGAGGAAAAGTGAAGAACTCCAACAGACCCCTATTGAAACGTTTATGAACGATGAGCCCTTCTGCAAGTAAGAATGGCCTTTCCTTCTCCAAAAGAAAAGACAGGCTTGAAGGTGGCCAGTAGGCTGGCCCGCCCCTTCACTCTCCCTTTCTCCTGTGCCCTAAGGCCCTGTCTAGAGCAAAACCCTATTTCAATGCACACAGCCTATAAAGCATTTTACAGTTTGCATGCCATTTCTTGCTCCAGCCTGCCCCTAATCTAAGGGACACTTCCAGAGTCATACAGCTGGTTAGTGGTAGGCCAGAGGACAAGATTCAAGACCTCTAGCTTGCCACTGCTCCCCATGCATCAACCCAGATGGTTTTAAAGATTCCTGAGTTGTCTGCTCCCTGATGGCAGGACCCAAGGGCATAAAGCTAGAGAGCAAGTTCGGAATGGCAAAGAGGAGAAGGTTTAGAACATAGAGTCTTCTAGAGAAGGTGGGGAGAGAGTATCTGGCCTTGTGGGCAGTTATCATGCCAGCAGCTGGGGTGGGGAGCCTGAGGGTAGCTGGAAGAAAGGATGGACACCCTGCTGCTCCATAAGCCACACCCCAACCTTATGAGCCTCCACATGGTCCCCAAATAGACCAAGAAGGTCCCCACCCAAGGGCCTTTGTGCTTACTCTTCCCTCCCCCAGGACACTCTTCCACTTCTTTGACATTACTCAGGTCTCAGGTCTCAGGTCGCAAGTCAGCTTCTCAGATTGGCCTTCTCTGACCACTTTGCAGAAAACATGCACCCACCCCTAGGTCCCTCAAAAATCTATCATGTTTTTTATTCCCCCTACTGTACTTCCTTTCATATGAAGGTAGTCCGTTTGTTTCCTAATTTCTTGTCTTGCCCTCCTCTGTTAGACTATCAGGGACCTTATCTGGCTTTCCCCCAGTGCCTGGAAGATTACCTGGAACACAGGATTAGGTCAACCCATATTGACTAGGTGAATAAACGCATGCATGCATCATTGGGTTGAGCACAAAAGTTGGGTGCGCACAAAGGTCCAGCCTTACTAATCCCGGTCGGTTCCTCACGTGAGGCCTCTGGTTTTACAGAGAGATAAGAACCTGTTTGGTTCCTGTTAGCCTGAGTCACCCTTTTGGAAGCTGGGCCTGGCGAGCCCTGCCTGGGTGTGTAGAAGGCAGCAGTGGCTCTTCCTCTTCCTCTCCTCAGGTAATCCGGAAGGAAGGAGCAACTTCATCCCGGGAGGTGCTGGTGGCACAGGTACTGCCCGGTGCTTCTCCTTTCTGTGCAGCAGCTCAGTCTGGAGCCAGAGTGTAGAAGGTCTCAGAAGACCTCGGATGCTACCAGGCCCTCCCCATGGCATCAGGTAAGCGCCTTCCACTCCTATTTTTCCATCTGAAAAATGGGGAGGAAACTATCGACCACTCGTGTTTACTGAGGGCAGGCTTCCAGAGAAATGTCAAGGGCATGTAGCTCCAGGCCCACGTTGGAGACCTGGCCGAGGTGGAGGCTACAGCGGGCCACACACATACACTGAGGTGAGCCCAATGCCTGTCCCTCCAGCGGGCGCCAGAGGAAGCATGTCTGCTGTGAGAAAAATCATGGAGCTGTTAGACTCTATTGGTCCTTTTCCACTGTTGACAGAGACATAGAAATTGGAGAAATATTTCTGTCAAATGAGGGCGAGAACAGTGTGAACTCAATGAGAAATACTAAAAGAAGCGGGCACTAGCTTACAAGAGCTGAAGGATAATACCAAAGGGTGGGGACTGGGAATTAGTGGGGACTGACTGGTTCCAGCAGCTGGTTGTCTCATGAGAATGCTGGCCCAGGTGGCCAGAACTTCTCATTTCTCAGGAGCAGTCAGATATTCTGATTTCCTTGTGTAGTAGTTTGATTAAATAAAACAATAACGTGAGCAATGGAAATACGCAGCCTACAGGCTACTGCTTCGCAGTCTGTTTAAGATCTGTGTAGGGCAGAAAAAAGATCTTAAAACTGGGGTTCCGGAGACCTAGTTCCTGTGTTTGGCCTCAAACGGCCTCTATTACTCCTTTCTGGGTCTCACTCTTCTCAGGTCAAGAGGAGGCAGGCAAACTCTCAGGGTTTCACGGGTACAGTAATAGCCAATCCTTCCGTGGGCTTACTATGAGCCAGGTGCTCTGCCGAGCTGTTTAGGTGGCCTGTCTCTTCTAATGCTCACAACAACCATATGGGGAAGCACTATTATTGTTCAGTTTCAGAAGGGGGAACTTGGACACAGAAAAGTTAAGTAATTTGCCCAAGGCCAGACAGCCACTACAAGGGGAGGAGCTGGGCTCCACTGCAGACGGTTTGTCTCTTAAATCACTGTGTTGTGTTCTAGGGGTGCAGAGACTGAATGAGGTCATGGAGGGAGAAGTGCTTTGGAAACCACAAGCAGTTTTTCCAAGGGCAGCAAGGCCTCCCCTTTGGAGGAGGTGAGGCAGTCTCCAGTGGCTTGTATGAAAATGTGAGCCCGTGGTCTTGCGTATCTTTCGAATGTGTAAAGGGGGCGCCACTCCCAGAACTAGATAATGATATAATGTGAGGAAACCACTATACTTAAAAACGGTTCATTCCAAAATATTTTATTATTTTTTAAGTTTATTAATTTTGAGAGAGAGAGAGAGAGAAAGAGAGCATGCACGCAAGTGGGGGAAGGGTAGAGAGGGGAACAGAAGATCTGAAGTGGGCTCTGTGCTGACATCCAGAGATCCTGATGTGGGGCTCGAACTCATGAACCATGAGATTAAAATGTGAGCCTAAACCAAGAGCTGGATGCTTAACCAACTGAGCCACCCAGGTGACCCTATTATTTTTTAAAATGTTTATTTATTTATTTTGAGAGATTGAGAAAGAGAGAGAGAGAGCAGAGGAGGGGCAGAGAGAGAGAGAGGGAGAGAGAGAATCCCAAACAGGCTTCCCGCTGTCAGCGCAGAGCCCGACGTGGGGCTCAATCTCATGAATCGTGAGATCATGACCTGAGCCTAAATCAAGAGTAGGATGTTCAACCGACTGAGCCACCCAAGCACCCCCAAAATATTTTAAAGTGGCACGTGGTAGGTGCTGAGTAAGTTCAAGTTCAGGAGATGAGTGTGTGTGAGCCCAGTGAAGACACCATGTTTTCTGGAAGGCCAGGGACGTGGGTGGTGCTATCCTTGCCGAGCAGAGAGCAGGGCTCTGAGGAGAGAGATCATGGAGAGATTCGTAGTTTGCCTAAAGAGCTGGGAACTCGAGGGCAGAGGAGCCAGGGTGAAGGTGGGTATGTGCTTGGGACACATCTCTTACCTCACTGGACCTCTGCTTCCTCTCTAACACCCCTGACCATACCGCTAATGTGTGTGAAGAAGGCAGGGCAGGAGGATGAGGAGGTGAAGGTGAAAATAGTGATAGTGAAAGGGTAAATCCTTTGCACAACTTACATTTGAAAACAATCTTAAGCCACTTGACGTGGACATATCTTGATTTACATAGTTGGAGGAAATAAAATGTGAATGGCTAAATTAAAAATTAACTTGATCAGAAGGGGAGTGATTGATCAATACCGTATCCGCTATGGTCTCTTTTCCTAAGTGGAAGACTCACTAAGTTTTTTGGTTCTTGTGTGCTTCATCTACATATCTACGTACCTAATAAAATGGACCACATCTTTGGGGCGCCTGGGTGGCTCAGTTGGTTGAGCGTCTGACTTCAGCTCAGGTCATGATCTCATGGTTCGTGGGTTCCAGCCTTGCATTGGGTTCTGTGCTGACAACTTGCTCAGAGCCTGGAGCCTGCTTGGGATTCTGTGTCTCCTTCTCTCTCTGCCCCTCCCCCACTCATGGTCTGTGTCTCTCTGTCTCTCAAAAATGAATAAATGTTAAAAAAAAATTTTTTTTAATGGACTACATCTTTGCTATGCAAGACACAATGATTAGCAGTTAACTGCCTGCAATTTGCAATCCCAGCCACCCGCCGATATAAGCACCTCTTAAGGACTTGTATTATAGGGTGACCAATCATCTCAGTTTTCCAGGGACTGAGGGACTTCCCAGGATGCCAGACTTTTAGTACTAACACTTGGAAAGTCCTAGGAAAACCAGGACAGTTGGCCACTCTAGTTCAAAACCAGATAAAGAGCTTTTTCTCTTTAACTTCTGTAAGGCCTTAGAATCGTCCTTTCCTTACTACCAAAAAACAGACAAACTCCTAAAATGTCCAAGCAATTGTGGAATAAATTGTTGCTCTATAAGATGTGAGTTAAAACCAAAAGGAACACCATAGGAACAAATACAATCCTTGGCTTCTGTTACCTGTGCGATGAGGCAGAGAGGAAAGAGGTCAGCTGCCTTTCTGGCAGGACTGACTGTAAGGAAGAATACAAGAACTGGGTTCAAATGCTGCCTCCACCACCATCTGGGGCAAGTGATTTAATCTTCCTGTACCTTGATTTTTTTTTTTTATGCTACAAAGTGAGTATAAATATATATACCCATCTTGAAAGTGGGTCTACATTTATCCACCTTGCACAGCTGTTATGAGGACTAAGTGAGATCCATATGAAAGAATAGAACACACAGCCTGAAGCAAGCATGTAAGAAACACAGCTGTGCCCTCCCCCATTCCCTAGTTCCTGTCCCTCCCTGTCTGCCAGTGGAGAAGCTAGCTGCCTTATAAAGCTAGTCACCATAGCCAAGAAGGCAAGAGCAAACATGTCCCTCTAGAAGCACAAGATAACTAGATAAATAATGGTTTCAGTGCAGATTCATATCAAACCCAGAAATTGTTGAAGCAAAAAACATCTTGGAAGACTTTGAAACTTACAAAAGATTCTCAGTAAGTTTACCATTTAGACCTAGGAGGAGAGCAAGCTTCTTGTGAAGCAATGATTGATAACAGTTGACGTTATATATAATCTCCTGACCACCCTTACATGGCCCAGGAGGGCATACGGGTCACCCTGATGGCTGCAGTTTGGTGGGCAGAGATGCCCAGGACAGAATCTGTCTCCAAAGCTGGCTTGCTGCTGTAGGGAGCTTCTAATAAGCTTCTGGATGTTGTTAAAATTGACTTGGTTACCTGGCAGGGCTGGGTAGGTGGAAACTGACAAAGGGAAGGCATGAGATATACTTGTTCCTCCTCCTGTTTGTACGAATATATTTACCCATCTCTTGGAAAGAGTAACCAGAGACTTTGTACCGTTACCTTAGTAAAAATTTCCAAAGTTTGGACAACAGCACTGCGTCTATTGTGTGCTGTGTGCTGTGACACTCACGTACTCAAGAGCTGGCTGAACATGAGACTGAGACATTACAACTTAAGGTGCACACCTGTCCACCCAAAGGCTTAAATTTTTACAAGTGGTGCTCGCATGACATAAATGCAGCGCCAGCAGGCATAGCTGAAAACGTTTGCACCAAGATTCACTGAAGTTTCCTGATAAACTGGATTTGTCAGGAGGGATCATTTTCTGCGAGGGGGACGTGACCAGTGCGATAGGCCCCTGGGCTGAGATGGGGAGGGACTAGAGTTAAGAAATAGGATGCTTTTGGCCATCCATTTCTGTATCAGTTAGGAAGGACGTTGGGTTTAAGGTTGGTGTTGAGCAGAATAGCTACCAAGACTTCCGGTGTTTTGGCGAAACCTCAGATGTGAGGTCTTCTGGCCAAGTGTCTGCGATTTCATACTGTTGGAGCATTCCCTGTATCCCTGGGGGTTGCAGCTTTCTATAAGTTTGCTGTGGCCGAACCAAGAAAGAAGACATACGCAGATTTCTACGGAAATTATGATTCCACGAAAGATTTTGAGGAGATGAAGAAGGCTGGTATCTTTCAGAGTGCAAAGTGATTTTGGAATGTAAAGAATTTCCTTGGGTTGAGTTCCATGAAAGTTTGTCGCTGATCTGTGTTCCTGAAGTATGAAACATGAATATTGGGTTATGGAATAGTTTCTCTTGATAAATAAACTAACAGATACTGTGGGGGGAAAAAAAAGAAAAAAAAAAAAAAGAAAGAAATGGGATGCCTTTGGGTGCTTGGGTGGCTCAGTCGGTTAAGCATCTGACTTTGGTCCAGGTCATAATCTCACAGTTTGTGAGTTCAAGCCTTGCATTGGGCGAGCCCTGCTTTTCTCTCTCTCTCTTTCTCTCTCTCTCTGCCCCTTGCTTACTTGCACCTTCTCTCTAAAAAAAAAAACAAAAAACAAAAACAAAAAACAAGAAGAAGAAGGAGAAGAAAAAGAAAAGAAATAGGACGCTTTCTCTCAAGAAAGATAGGCGAGCTGCCAAATCGGCCTCCTCTGCAGGATGCTGGCATCAGCGAGACGTGCTTGTGTGCGTCAGCTTTGCATTCAGCATTGTCATGCTAGTGGCTCGAGATCATCCACGGTGGGAGTATTTACACCAGAGAAACAGGCAAATGCTACTAATGAGAACCCTTTTGGTGAGCCAGCTGTCAACACTTACCAGCACATCACCCCTCTGCCTTCAGGCTCAGTGACCCCAAACCTCACACCAAGTCTAATCCATCTGTCCACTGGCCCCACGATTATCTTAATAAGACAAATCTGACTGTCTTACCCTCTGATTCCATTTTCTCTAAGATAAATTCCCTGCCCCTTGGTGTTACATTAAAGGCCCTTCATCCTCTGATTCCTGCCCAACTTTTCAGTCACTTCTGCCCCTATCCCCCCCAAATGCTGTTCCAACTCCACCATCCTGAGTAATAAGACTTAAAATATAGACATCAGTGTCCACGCCTGGCCTAGGATCAACCTTCCTGCTGTGATAACTAGCAAAGCTAGCAAAATGTATTTCTAGATAATCAGAAGGTGTCAAAGAATGACCAAGGCTTTGAAGAACTACAAAAGCCCAGACAGGTGGAGGTCAGCACTGGGCCCCTTTGCCCTGGGAAGCATTGGCTGGTTTTAGAAGCCCCAGCTGAGTTTTGGACAGACTTACAGGGCTGGGAGTGTGGGGGCAGGGAGAGGATAAAATGTGTACTTTAGCTCTCACTGAGGAGGAGGGGCCTCAATAAACCCCCCAGGTCTGGGCTGGGACCCGAGAGGATTGGGAGTGAACAGAAATGGAACAGTCTGCATGGTTATTAAAGCTCTGCTCCGATCGTGTCAAGCCTCTTGGGGTTAAGGTCATGTGGGGCTTCAGTGCCTACAGCCTCACTGCCCGGAAGAAGCAAAAGTGAATCATCTCTAGATATATACACCTCTAGATGACTTGTCCGGAGCCTCAAATGATCTCTGCAGTTTTTGATATGCTACAGTGCCCAGCAGTCAGTAAAAAGTAGTCAGGCATATGTAAGACAACCTGTGCACCAGAGAAAAAACGGACGGCAGAAGGAGACACAGCAGGGATTCAAATAATGAAGTTATCAGGTGCAGCCTTTACAAGAACCATGAATACTGTGTTCAAGGATTTAAAAGACAAGATGGAAACTTTTGGCAGAGAAGTAGAAACTATACAAAAAAAAAAGGAAGCAAATGGAAATCTTAGAACTGAAAGATGTAATTAACTGAAATTGAGAAATAGTTAGCATTTATTGAGCACTTCCTATGTGGATGGAGCTCTAGAAGCATCAACAGGGGCCCGTAGAGCCTGTGTGGTATCGCTCCAAGGACACAGACAGAGCCTGGTTTTCCTATTTCCCTTGGAGTGGGCCTTGGTCATTTCTGCAGTCACCAGTGTCTAGCAGGGCAGGGCTCGGCATGCCGAGGAAGGCACTAGATACAATTGTGATGCCTGGAGCTCCCAGGGTCCGCTATGTGGTGTGGTCGTTAAACCGAATTCAGGAACTGGAGCGAGCGGTTGAGGAGCCAGAACTGAGAACAAGTTTAGTCAGAGATTTCCTGTGGGCAGAGATCATCGGGACACCAACTATTTTGATAAGACGGAACCAAGAGAGGAATTGTGGCCAGAAGCGTGAGGGGAGGGAAAGAGCCTCTCACCCCCCACTCCTTTCCTCCCCCAGCCCAGAGGGATGAGGGCCTCCCCCTCGGGAGTCCAACTGGGCATGCAGGGCAGGGCTGACTGGCTCAGGGGCCTTGTGACTGACCTTTCTCACTTTACGTGGGGCCACAAAGCAGACGCAGTAGCTTTCTATTGTTTGTGTATTTCCTACGTGCCAGGGTCAGGGTTAAATACACCATGTGCATCATCTCAATCCTCACAAAACCCCGTGACAAGGCTTCAATTATTAGGCCTGTCTAATGGATAATGAAACCGAGGCCAAGAGACCTGGGCCTGGGTGGCCCAGCTCATAAGTGATGGGAGGACGCAGCCCCAGGTCGGCCTGACTTGTCGGCCCGGCCCTAGGAACTCCTTCCTCTATACTCAGAAAGGCCTGCCAGGACACTTCTTGGGCACAGTGGGAAAAGGGCACAGACCTGGCAAAGGTGGAGAACTCAGGGCTCTGTTCTCCAGGAGAAACCTGTCTCTTTGAATTTGGGCTAGGGACAGAGGAGCATTTACCCAGCAGCCCCAGGGGGGGTGGGACCTTGGCTTGGAGTGCTGTCTGAGGGCAGGCTCTGGGCCGCTCGGCCTCCCCTGGGCATGTCACTTCTCTTCAGTCTTCAGGGGCGTTTTTCAAGGGATGTGGATGTAACACTGAGGCATGTAGGAGAGGGTTTATCACAGTTTAGCTGCCTTTCATCTCAGAGAGGTGCTGACCAAGTTTAGGCACCTGATGATTTCTAAGCGTTCCAGAAATCGTATCCCGCAATTCAGCAAATGCTGCAAGAGGCAAATAATCAAGCAGGTTCTTACACATCACCTCCTTCAGCCAGCCCTCCCCCAAACAAACAAAACTCCCCTTTGGCCCTCAAGGGTAGATACTGTTTCTCGCATGTGTTTCAAAGGTGAATGTCTCCCTCAAGGTCACTCACCTTGTGAGAACAGAGGGGACACGTACACGCCAGTTTGCTCCTCAAAGGAATCACTCAGGGAGATGATACAATTTTTGCAGAAATGTTCCACTTGCTCTGAAAGATTTGAGAAGTCTGCCTTTTTATTTTTTTTTTAATTTTTTTTTCAACGTTTATTTTTGGGACAGAGAGAGACAGAGCATGAACGGGGGAGGGGCAGAGAGAGAGGGAGACACAGAATCGGAAACAGGCTCCAGGCTCTGAGCCATCAGCCCAGAGCCCGACGTGGGGCTCGAACTCACGGACCGCGAGATCGTGACCTGGCTGAAGTCGGACGCTTAACCGACTGCGCCACCCAGGCGCCCCTAGAAGCCTGCCTTTTTAAAAAAATTTTTTTAATTGAGGTATAATTGACATAGAACATTGTATTAGTCGCAGGTGTACAACATAGTGATTTACCCAGCAGCTGTTTTATATACATAGTCATAAAAATATCTTTTACATCTTATCTTTTATACCTTTTGTGATCTACTCTCTTAGCAACTTTCAAATACGCAGTGTAGCCTTCCTCCTTGAAGGATTTTACTCTCATTTGGACACAGATGCTGATTTGTTGGTTGAACATATTTGTTGGCTGAGCTCATCAAGATCAGCCGCTGTGAACAGGATGACCATTGGCTAGGAGTCTGGAGACCTGGATTCCTGGGCATATCGTTGCCATTAACATGCTGTGTGGCCTTGGGCGGGTCCCTTTCCCTCTCTGAGTCTTAGTGTTCTTCAAAACAATGGTAGGGGGGCGCCTGGGTGGCGCAGTCGGTTAAGCGTCCGACTTCAGCCAGGTCACGATCTCGCGGTCCGTGAGTTCGAGCCCCGCGTCAGGCTCTGGGCTGATGGCTCAGAGCCTGGAGCCTGTTTCCGATTCTGTGTCTCCCTCTCTCTCTGCCCCTCCCCCGTTCATGCTCTGTCTCTCTCTGTCTCAAAAATAAATAAACATTAAAAAAAAAAATTAAAAAACAAAACAAAACAAAACAAAAAACAATGGTAGGGTGGGATAGGAGGGCTGCCGAGCTCCCATCCAGTTCTCCAATGCTTCAGCCTACGTTTCTGCATTAGCGTTGTGTGCTCTGATCATGCAGAAGCCCTGTACGTATTTTCCTTATCCGTAAATGGGACTACGCATACCTTTTTCCTAACTTCTAGAATGTAGTAAGGAAAGAAGTTAATGCGTATTAGTGCTCACTGCAGGCTAGAACTTTCCTCTCCTTCTTCCCTTCCTTTCCCTTCCTCCTTCCCTTCCTTTCCCTTCCTTCCTTCTTTCCTTCCTTCCTTCCTTCCTTCCTTCCTTCCTTCCTTCCTTCCTCCTTCTCTCCCTCCCTCCCTCCTCCTTTTCACCCATGAGGAAGACGTGATCAATCCCATTCTGGGCATGAGGAGACGGAGACAGAGGCCCAAATAAGTGAAGTGACTTGTTCCAGGTCACGCGGGTAGCAAATGGCAAATGGCAGAGGTGAAATTTGGATCCATTTTTCTCCAGGGGCTGAATTGGCCCCATTTTCCCAAGACGATTACTTTAAAGACGCGGATAGCAGGAATAGAGCTGGCTTCAAAGCACCTCTCAGAAAGTTTGCACTACAGCAGGAGGTCCGCAAACCAAGCCAACCCTGGCCACCACCCGTTTTTGTAAATAAAGTTGTATCGGAACACAATCAGCCTGCTCATTTACAGATCGCCTCTTCTACTGTTTAAGCTACGGTAGCTGAATTGAGTAATCATGACGGAGACAGACCCTAAAATATTTACTATCTGGTCCTTTACAGAATGTTTGCTAGTCCCTGGTCCAGAGTCCAGCAAGGGCACGCATCCTTCAAAGAATACAAAGTGACATGAGACCGTCCTGGGTGCTGAGGAACCCCACCACTTAGCTTTAGGAGAGGAGGACTTTTCTACTTAAATCTATTTTTACAAAGTCAACAAACAGTCTCAGGATACCTGTCAGGAAGATGAGGGAGCGTTCAGTTTTCATTGTGCTCTTCTTCCCAGGAACTTGGTGAGGGGGAAATAGAAAGCTCAATTTTGGGGAAATTACACAGGGGGAAAGGGGAGGGAGTCAGTTACAACACCCCGTTGCGACACTCAGCACGGTTGAAAGTGACAACAACAAGGGTTTCTCATTTTGGAAATGTGAGGGCATTTCCGTTTCTCAGAGTGGGACAGGGCGGCAACAGCCTGCTTTGGGTGAGTGACTATTTTCTTTATAAGCAGCTACTCCGGGCCTGAAATGGCAGTGTCCCATTGCCTCGCCGTGGCCACAGAATGGAAATCTGCAGATGCCCCCCCAGTTACCTGATCTCTTTCCTCCTTTTCTTGTTCTATTCAGAGACAGCCTGCCACCCCTTGGGGAAGAGACCTTGCAGGATGCAAGCCTTCAGGTAAGGCCGCCCCTGCAGAGGTGGGGTGGACGGACAGGAAAATGGAGCCATCGCAGCCGTCGGGGGATGTTGGCCTCCACAGCACCTGAAAACCGGGTTTGGACTGGAAAGGGATGCCTGTTATTCAGGAAAGGGGAGTAACTTGGCCAGGGACTTATTTCCCGGAGACTGGCGACTCGGTGGGTGACAGACAGGTGCCAAGGAACCATGCTGAGGCTCTTTGCTGGGCAAAGAAGCACACAGGGTGGCTGTGGGCAGAGCATGGCCCAGAGTCCCAGACTGCCGGCTAGCACTGCAGCTCCGTGTTGACATGGTGGAGGATCCTGCTCCTCTGGGGCCTCAGTTTCCCCATCTGTGATATGGGGTTAATGATAACCCCCTGCCTCCCTTACTGAGTTGTTGCGAACGTCAAGTAGAGCCTGAAAACTACTGTGATTTTTAAAAATTGAGCCAGGAGTTTTGTGAGATGTCACCAACACTGTGGGAACATTGGCAGGCTCTGATGCTGTCCACGTGCGCCCTCTGTCCTGTGACATCCTAGGACTGAGCTTTGTCAGGGTGACTTCACCCTCAGACTGAGTTTCTGTGCTTGAGGCTGAAGTTTGGGGTTCTGTGCATGCCTGTGTAAGTGTGTGCATGCATGTGCGTGTGCATCCGGGGCAAGTCCTTCCCCTTTCCAGACATGGAAACTGCTTCACGAGATTTGCCTCTGCCTCCACCTACTGGCTGGGAGCTCCAGGAGATGCCCCTAGAGGTCTCTAGGAGAAGACTCATCCAGGAACTAAGAAAAATCTCGAAAGGTCAAATCCTCACATGTGCAAAGACCTTTACAGTTTGTCCCACTATCCCTCACTGAGCTCATGAGCTCCCCAAGGTCACCTGATGAGATGGGTGGTTTTAGCTACACTTCACGTGTGAGGAGATGAGGTACAGGTCCAAGGTCACATGGGGGGCAGCAGGGAATGGAGTCTCTGTTAGTCCCGCTGTCAGCCCTTGACCAAGAAGAAAACACTGGAAGTCCCTGGGTGAGCTGGAAAAGAAGCTTGTTCCCAGGGTGTACTGCCCCTGCCAGACCCAGAGCAGCCACTGGCTGATGGGAACAGACCCTCACGGTCTAAGGCTCAGAGTGAGTTAGCTACAAGCTGCTGTGTCTCTTGAAACTGCTGTGATGGCCACTAGTCTCAAACAACTCTTTAAATTTACACTGAAATTAATAAAAATTAGATTGAATTTAAAATTCAGATCCTCAGTCCCACCACATTTCAAGAGCTCAATAGCCATACGTGGCTGGTGGCTGCCATATTGGACAGGGTAGGTCTAGAACATTTCTGCACCCAGAAACTTTTATTGGATGGTGCTACTCTAGAGCATGTTTTGCTGAAGTAGAAGGTGTCTGCTCTGGGAATCAGAGGATGAATAACAAGTGAGGAGAGGGATAGAATGTGGGTGTGCATTGGGGCACCTGGGTGGCTCAGTCAGTTAAGTGTCCAACTTCAGATCAGGTCATGATCTCATGACTCATGAGGTCGAGCCCCACGTTGGGCTCTGTGCTGACAGCTCAGGGCCTGGAACATGCTTTGGATTCTGTCTCCGTCTCTTTCTGCCCTTCCCCCACTCACGCTCTGTCTCTCTCTTAAAAATAAATAAACATTAAAAAAAAAAAAAAGAATGTGATGTGGGTACACTGCTTTCCAGCTGTGGGAGTTGGGTCTGCTCCTTAATCAGTGTTGACCTCAATCTCTCCTCCATGCCATGGGTGTACAGAAATCCCACACCCCTGGCAGAAAGTTGAATGTGGACCCAGTGAGCTCTGGAGCACACAGGAAGGGGTGGAGCACAGGGTTGGGCACACAGAGGTTGTTTCCCATAGCCGGGTCCTTTTGCATTTCAGAATCTGGGATGTTAACCAGAAGACCTTCTACCTAAGGAATAACCAACTGGTTGCCGGATACTTGCAAGGACCAAGTACTAAATTAGAAGGTGAGTGGTTGCCAGGAAAGTGGCTGCTACGTGGGAACCGGGTCACTTTGCCCTGGAGTCCTTATCCTGTTCCTCCAAAACCTTAGTTTCAAAGCCCTAATCCCCATTGGGTCTTTGCGGCTGAGTTGGAAGCTGGGGGAAGCCTGGCCACTAGAGGGCATACTTGAGGGCAGCCTCAAGAGGGTGGGAGCCTTAAAGCTTAGGTCTGGAGCCCCCACCAACTGGCACAGGGTTCCCAGGCCACAGCTGGCAGGGATAGGGCACAGAAGGTAAGATGGGCCCTTTCCCTCTGTGACTATTAAGCCTTCCATGTTGCTCTGTTGTCCAGACCCTAACTACCATCCAAAATGAATACACCATATCTAAGGCTGGGTTATGTCCCTTATTCACAGACACCACACTCAGCCATGTTCTGGTCTGTGCGCTAAACAAGCTGCATGAACATGGGCAAGCTTTGCCCCCTCCCCCACCTCAGTTTTTCCCTTTAGTAAAATGAGGCCACTGTGAGGGCATGATGGGAGATTCTTTCAGCACTAGCCTTCCGGGATGCTTTCACATCCCTATCGGCTGACTTGATACTATAGAACGGTACCATCTGATCTCCATCTTTCCACCCTGCCCCATCCCCTTGTTTTTGGCCCCCTGCCTCCTTCTGAAAGAGTGTGAGACATACCTTTCCTGTCCATCTGTTAATTCTCCTAACGAACACACTGAAGGGCAGAAAGGCTGAGATTTTCACTGCTATGTGAGGGCTCAGAGACCACCGAGGGTAAGAGGCAGGTTCAAAGTCAGTCAGGTCCCTGTAGACCAAGCCCTGGAGCCCATTATGTGCTATTTTCTGTCCTCATGGGCAGCAGACTTGGTGACCTGGAGCACCCGTATCCTGGGAAGAAGGAAGGATAGAAACCATGTGGAGCGGAATCTAGGCCACTTGGTCCTTGAGGAGTAACTGGATAGGGAGTTTGGTTTGATCTGCTATTTGAATGCGGACCAGGAAGATGGCGCCTCAGTGTCCTTCTGATCTTAGGGTTTTAGTTGGTCAGGGGGAGACAGAAAACTCTCCTGGGAGAGTCCAGGCTGCCTCCCATTCTCTCTACAACCTGACCCTCCCCTGTGCTCTTCCCCAGAAAAGTTAAACGTGGTGCCCATTGAGTCTCATGCCATGTTCCTGGGGATCCATGGGGGGAAGCTCTGCCTGGCCTGTGTCAAGTCTGGTGATGAGACTAGGCTCCAGCTGGAGGTAAGGACCTGTCTCATATAACAAGCACCCCAAACCTGGTGGCTGGAACCACCATAATGTGCTCTTTCTCGGGACTCTGTGGGCCAATTAGGGGGACTCAGCTGGGTAGTTCTGACCCACTCAGTGCAGTTCACGCCCCTCCTGCAGCTGCACCCGGGAGAGAGCTCTGGTGGCGCTGGGGTGTCTAAGATGGTTTCTCACCCTTCAGGCCCTTGTTTCAGGTGCTCTCTCAGAGCTCTGTTGTCGGCTTGGGTTTCCTTACAGCATGGCGGCTGACTTCCTCAGAGGGATTTTTCCAAAATGACAAGCCTCACTGTGCAAATGCTTATCAAACCCCTGCTTGCACCATACCATTAATGTCCCATTGGCTGAAGCCCATTGTGTGGCTAAGTCTAGTCTCAGTAAGGGAGGGGGCGAAGAAGGATTGTTCATTTGGGATCTCATTCTCTGTGGGTCACTCTCTTGCCTGAGGGGCCCCAACCCACTTAGGCTTGCCACCATCCAGTGAAGCCAAGCTTCAGGACCCTTCTCTTCTAATCCTTATCTACTCAAACCCATGAGTTGGCATCCTATTCAGGGCCCTGTATTCCTTGATCCCTGCAATATTAATGAGCTGCCAGCCCTGGGAAAAGATGGCTTTGTCTTAGGTGCTTGTTGGACAAGATCTTAACCCAACGTGAGTAGCTGTGAGCATGGCACTGTCACTTGCCCCCACCAGTGGATAGGGGCACCTATCCTTCTCTACCATGCCCTCTTTCCAGAGGCATAGACCTTGACAGAGCACCAGCCTCCACAGCCTTGGTCTCTACTGATGGTACCATGTGCTTACCAAACTCATTGGCCCATGGCTAGAGTGGCCAGATTTTTCAAAGTCAAGGTGTGACAGTGGGACAGACTCTGCTGTCCTAGGAGATGTAGGACACGTGACTTCTTGCAGTGGTCCCAGGTCAGTGTTTCTCCAGCACTTGCTCTGGGCCAGCCAGAGGCCATGTCATGGTGGGGAGAAGGGGGCAGCACAGGACCTCCATGCCTCCCCGTTCTCACTGCTCATGTCTTGGCTTCCAGGCAGTTAACATCACTGACCTGAGCAAGAACAAGGAGCAAGATAAGCGCTTCACGTTCATCCGCTCAGACAGCGGCCCCACCACCAGCTTCGAGTCTGCTGCCTGCCCAGGCTGGTTCCTCTGCACAGCCCTGGAGGCCGACCGGCCCGTCAGCCTCACCAACACGCCCGAGGAGGCCATGTTGGTCACCAAGTTCTACTTCCAGATGGAACGTTAGTGTGTCTGTACCTCACTTCCCCCACTCCCAACATCGATGACTCCAGAGACACGTCTCCACCCTGCCCGACGTCTCCTGGCTGTTGTGGGGCTCTGAGGAGCAGCCTTGGTGGGGTGGACCCTCAGAAGGATATGCAAGAGCCCTGCAAACAGGACTCCAGCAGCAGCCTCCTCAGCTAACCAGCCTCCATGCTGCCTCCACAGCGGTCTTTCTAAAGTGCAGCTTGAGCCACAGCACTGCTCCAAGCCTTTCAGTGCTGCCTGTGGCTTCCGGACAAAAGCCAGGCGCCTTGGCCAGCCTGGCCCTCTGCTCTCCTCTCGCCGCCTCCTCACCCTCCTGCCTTGCCCCAGTGTCCATGTCCCGGATCCCTCCTGTCACTCGCTGGCCTGCCCAACCTTGTTTTGCAAGCTGTCTCGTGGGGGAAGCTTTTAGAGTCTGTGGCAAAACGGAAGATAAGGATTTCATCTTTTTTTTTTTCAAAGCCAGTTGCATCCAATTTGAAGGAGAGTCCTTTATTTGGAGACTGTCCTTTCTGGAAAGGAGCAGGGGAGGGTGAAAGCAACTCTCCTTTTTCATTTACCTGTCTTATTTTTGTAACAACTCAACCTAAAAAAATGAAAAGTCAGCGTATTTTGTTGGTCCCCGCAATTTTTCTTTCTGTAACATTCCTGAAGTCTGGACTCCACTGACCAGGCCCCAGTACCATCTCTACTCCAGACCTTTTACAGCTGCGGGCAGTGCTTTCCTCCCCCATCCGACCCATCAAAAGCTCCCAACCCCCAGGGCACAGCACAGGAGCAGCCCCCCTGGTGTTCTTTCCACGTCTCCTGGGAGGGAGGAATTGCTCTTGGACCATTTTAGCACTTCTGACTTTCTGAGACTTGTTTGAAAGATGGTTGAGCCTCTGTCTGTCTCCTGCACCAGACTGTGAGCTCCTGAGAGCAGGGAGCATGGCTTGTGTGTTTCAGGTCCCCGCGGGGGCCGAACACATGACCTGGCCCTTAGCAGGTGCTCAGTGAATGTGTGTTGTATATGTTAAGTGGAAAGTTTTCTACTCCCTGTGACTTATGCTCTGTTTTACAATAAAATGTTGAAAATTCATCTACTTTGCTGGCTGTGTCTATGGCCTTGCCAGGCTTGGGGCATGGAGAGCTTAGGAAATGGGGAGTCCTTGGACCTCTGTCACTCTGGGGACTAGACCTGGATGACTCTCTTCTAAGAGACCTTTCCTCCTTGGGCCTCACTCTTTCTGGATACAGGAGCGCAAATCTCCTGGCCAGGAAGCGGTGTGGTACCACTGTCCCCAATAGCCCCCAATAGAAAACAATGCAAACGCCCATCACAGAAGAACGAAGACACAAATCACGTATGCTCATACGACGCAATGCTCGACAGCAAAGAAAGTGGATGAATTGCAGCCGGCTGCCCTTAACAAAACAGATGCATCTTACCAGCATGATGTGGGGCACAAGAATCACAAAAGCATGCACAGAGCATGATTCCACTTACATAAAGCTAAAATGGGCAACGAGCAGTTGTGTGGAGGGATGTATAGACAGGTGGTGCAAACAAAGAAGCAGGGACAGGCTGTGTCTGAAAGCAGATTTGGTGGGTGACTCCTGGGAGACAGAAGGGCAGGCAGGGGCACCCAGCCGCTTTTAGGACCCAGATGACAGTCTATTTCTTGGTATGGATATGTTTTCTGTGTGTATGTGACATTTCACAGTTCTGAAGTCTGAAAAATAAAAAGCCTTGCCCCTCTGGGGTGTGAGAAAAGGGGGCACTGGGAAATGATGAGATCAACAGGTGGAATTTTGAATTCGGCCGCGTGCGGTGGGCATGCAAGACCATCATTAAACACAGCTCGGCTACCAGGCGGGTGGGTGGGCAGTGCTGTCCCTAATCCTGCCCGGGTTCTGCTGACTTCTGGACTTGGTCTCGGGAGTCTTGAGGGGAGCCCAGCTGGGCCATGAGCCCGCTGTGTGACTTTGGCCAGGTCTCCTCCCTCCTTGGGGCCTGCTGCTCACTTGTTCCCAGAGACAGTTGACCTGGACCGAGGGTTTGCAAACAGCGCCCCCTGCACTCCTCTCCAAGGCTCGAGAAACAGAATCCACAAAGCAAGACCACAAGGCCGGGCTCCACTCCTGGAACCCAGCTCTGGCCCAGCCCTCTGCTCTCTGCTTCACAAACCGGACTTCACGCGCAGCCTTGCTGGAAGGGGAGATTTCGTTGCTAAAAAAACAAACGGAATCAAGCAGGTTAACAGGCAACCGTCTAGATCTCAGCTCTGGCTCCTCGGAGGAGGTCAGCCTCCAGTCACCTCTCTCTTCCTCCTGTGTAAGGTGCAAGTATCCACACCTGCTCCCCGGGGACAACATATCGATGAAATGAGATGGTCTGGGTGCCGTGCCGTGTGTCAGAAAAGGGCGCACGTGACTGATAGATTTGCAGTCCTGGTAAAGGGAGAAGTTCAGGGCGGAAAACCCTTCCCGGGTTGATGGTGACAATAGCAGCGACACTTGTGAGGCCCTGCAGCCACCCTGCCCTCCTATTACAGAAGGGGAAACCTGAGGCTCAGACCCTTCACATGATTAGGTCAAGCAGCTGTCGCGGGTAAGTAGCAGGCGAGGCAGCAGGGGGTCAGGCCCTGAGCTCTGGTGTTTCCTGGCTCTCCTGTCGGCAACAGGTGCTCATGCGCAGGTTTGTTAGTGTCTTGAAGCCTCAGTTTCCTCATCTCTAAATGCAGGTAACTGCTAATGCGCAGGGCTGGCTTCTCGCGTTCAGTCTTTGCACTATTACCATGGTGGTGTGCTTACCATTATTAGTTCCGCCAAGAGTCAGTGCTCAAGGGAATCTTCTTTAAAGCCTCGTTGCTCTAAGTGTGGTCTAGAGATCGGCAGCAGCAGCATTTGGGAGTTAAAATGCAGAGTCCCAGGCCTCGTGCCAGACTTACTGACGTAAGATCTTCTTCTTCAGCAGGTCTCCAGGTAAGTCAATGCAGGTTAAAGTTTAAGAAGTTCTGCTTCAGGGCGCCTGGGTGGCTCAGTCAGTTAAGCGTCCGACTCTTGATTTCGGCTCAGGTCATGGTCTCACGGTTCATGAGATCAAGCCTCGAGTTGGGCTCTGTGCTGACAGCGGAAGAGCCTGCTTTGGAGTCTCTCTCTCCCTCTCTCTCTGCCCCTCCTTCCCACATACTCTCTCAAAATAAATAAACTTAAAAAAAATCAGCCTCAAAGCGCAGCAGTTATGCGGTATATAAACTCAGGCATATCTGTTAAACTGACTCTCATAATTATAAACCCAACCCATGCCCTCGACATCTCTCCCACTCGCTCACTGACGACACCAAAAACTCCCCTCTTAAGATCTCCTTACTCCGGCTTCAAGTGTTCTTTAAGGGAGGAAAAGCCTTAAGCCCTTTCCATCCTGCTAGAACATCCACCCATGCAGGGATATTCATCTGTTTTGTTCGATGATGTATCCTAAGTACCTAGATCAACACTTGGAACGTAGTGGGTGCCCAGTAAACAGTGGGTGAATAAACGAGTTGGCCATTGATATATCCATTGGAATTAATGTATTACATGGGTCCGAAAATTTGGGAAGACAGGGAACTTAGGCCAGGGAAGTTTTGAAAGAGGCCTAGAGAAAGGGAAAAGACCAGGGTGTTGGGGGTTCCAGGGATTTGGGAGCTCATCACGGAGAAAGAAATGACCACAAGGTGGCAGCACACACGGGCTTTTACTGAGCCACTCTATGACGGGTATGCTTCCAGAGAAGTCTGTCCAGAGACTAGTCAGTAGTAAGTTGCTACTTAGGAAGAGAGGCAGGCATGGGGACTTGGGGGAGAGGGGACGCATGTGTCTGGGTGATGTCACTCGGCAGCACAGCGGGGAACTTCTGGGTCAGAGAGCTCCAAAGCACATCAGCAGCTTGGGGTCTTTACGGCCTGGGGCTTATCCATGGTTAGCAGATGTTGGGAACAGTTTTGTGGGATATGCAAAGCAGGCAGGCTCTCACTGGCTAAAAACGTGCTTATTTGGGTGATGTTTAAAACACTTAGCTGTGGAAACATTTGAGTTAGGCCTCAGGTGGGCTTTTAAGCTAATAGGTCTCAGCTACTGTGAAGAAATCAACTACCTGGGGGCCAGTGAGCAGAGGCCACCGTTGGCTCATTTACGTGACACAGGGTCTGGGACGTGGCTCAGGAAAGGCCGGCCTGGGCAGCCTGTTAAGTGACAGTTTTGTGCAAGTAGGAGGCAGTCCCGGTGGCTGGGAGGTGGGGGGTTCGGGGTGGTGGGGGTGGGGGGGAGTACAGAGCACAGGGAGGAAAGATGAACAAGCATCTGAGAGGAAGGGGTCCTTTTCACATCGAGGCCTGACTGCCCTGTAAGGCCGCAGCAGAGCAGAACAGCTAATTCGAAAATTCAAAACTGAATATACAGGGCTCCAGTCTTTAAGGCCTTCAGAGTCTAGCCAGAATCTCCCTACTAACCGGCTGGGTGACCTTGGCCACGCGCCGTCTCCTCTCTGGGCCTCAGTGTTCTCACTTATAAGTGGAGGGGATTAGACTAGGTCTGTGGTTCTCATTAGGCTCACCTGTGGAGCCTTACCAAAAAAATGATGGCAATGCCCAACCCCACCTCCAGCGACTGGTTTGGGGGTGGTCGGGGCACGCCCAGGTCAAGACCCCCTGGACCAGAAGGCTCCTGAGTTCAAGTCTTCCCAGCTGCTCAGAAGGAACCCTGCCTAGTGGCATCTATAAATGCAAGGGAGGAATGGTCCTTAACTTCAGAGAAAGGCTCTTTAGCAAGTCAGCACTGTATTTTGACTATATATATATATATTTTTTTTTTATTTCAGAGAGAGAGAGAGAGAACCAGGGAGATGGGCAGAGGGAGAGAGCGAGAGAATCCTAAGCAGGTTCCATGCACAGCACAGAGCCTGATGTGGGGCTTGATCCCACAATCCTGGGATCATGACCTGAGTCGAAATCAAGAGTTGGGACGCTCAACCGACTGAACCACCCAAGTGCCCCTATTTTGACTATATTTTGAGTTGAAGGTAGGTTTTCTATCTTCTCAGTCCGGTTATGATCGTCTTCAAACTTCATTTTTTTTTTTTTTTGGCATAAATTATGCCATAATAGGAGATGTTAAATTGAGGTAAAATTCTGGAAATCTTGGGAAAACCAAATAATTTTGTGTTTTCTCTTCATACAAGTGAAATCCCTAATCATAGTGGCAAATCTTAACATGCTTGATATTGAACCCAACTCTCAAAAAAGTTCGGAGATGGTGAAATATGTGTGTTATCTGCAAAACTGAGGGAGCCTAAATAGAGGGACGTTCAACTTGCAAACGAATGTTTTGCCTCTGGCTCTTCTGTTCAATAAAGTATGTGGGGGTTAAAACAACATCAAAAACAAAAAACCCAAATAAAAAAACAACCCAAGGAAGAGTTAAAAAAAAATGTCCACCAGAGGTCAGCATTTTACTGAAGATAATCCTACATGCCTGCCTGCCATCTCCACTCTGGAAAGAACCTCGAGATGATAAATTAGTTCAGTTCAAGTGCTCAGACTGGTGAAGGTCCACTCCTCAAAAACTCTCTAAGAAATAGCTGGGTTTTCATGCCAAGGGAAGTATATTCTCATTCAACCTATCAAACAAGCCGTAGTTCAGTCCTAATTTGAACTATTTGCTGCATAGAGTACATGGAGGGCCTGAACCCTGATAAGTATCCAACAAATGTCTGTTTTTCCAAAGGGTGAGACTCAGGAAATTCTAAAGGTCTTCTTGTATCTGCTTGAAAATCCACATCCTGTGGTTCTGTTTCCAGCTGAGGGCCTGGTGGCCGGATGATCGGATGATCGATTGACATGTAGAATTAACCACCATGCCCCTGCCCCACTGGGGGGAGGATACCCACCCAGCCCACCAGAACTCAACACAGGACCCCAGTTGACACTCTTTTTGTCCCAGAAAGGGGCTAATGGAGCTAACAAAAGACAGGTAAGCAAAAAAAGCCGGTGAGGAACGGATCCAGATCCATAGAGGGAACAGCCCCGCCTTCATCCTCTCCCCAGGGAAAGCTGACCCAGAGTCAGATGACCCGGGGTAGCAGCAGAGGTCACTGATCTTAGTGGTCAGGGACCTTAAACTGCAGCACCTGTTCTTCCACCTTCACTCGGAGGGTCTCCCTGCCAAGGGATGAGAATGTCTTGTTCTCAGAGTCAAGGCACCCTCTTCCTTGGGTCTTGATGGAGTCACCCTGGCATCTTCTTTTTTCTCCTTGGCACCATTCTTTATTAGTCATGGAAGTTTTCTTTCCTTTCACCGAAGGCCTGTGGCTGAAGCCCAGGGACGGGGGGAGGTAGGCAGGGGCTAGATCCTGCCGGGCCTGGCCAGTCATGGAAAGGACCACAGTCTCTGTCCTAAGGCATGAACAGACCTTGGAAACTCAGAAGCTTACCCTGTCAGCACCCCATGTCCCATTTTGGGGCACACACTCTCTTCCTCAACACCACCAAATTCCTAGTCAACCTTCATATCCAGGTTCCTGGGCAACATTTTCCGTGAAGCCACGGAGGACCACGTGTAACCTATGTGTAACCCTCAGTAACCCACTCTCTTGAAACTTCCGCAAGAGACTGGGGCTTAGACCCCTGGTCTGCATAGGACCGATGAGGCCTTTCCAAGTGTGCGTGTTTTAACCCTCCCCTGAACGCCTGAAGGCGGGGACTCAGCATTTTGTGACCTCCAGAACACTTAGCCACTTACCTGAAAGTGATGAAAATGCATTGCAAACATATCCGAAGTGTGTTAATTTCATAGGCACTTCCCATTTATCTTTCCTTTTCTTAGACTACTCTACCCGGCTTGTTTCCTCTTCTTCCCTGAGGCCTCTGCACAAACGGCATTTTATCAGGTCTTTTCTGCCCGCCCCCCGCCCATCTCAAGTAGAATTCTACCCCCCAAAGCCACATGTATCTCCCTTACTTGCTATCTCTGTACCTTGTTTTATTTTTCTTTCTGGCAATGATTGCCTCTGACATGATCCATATTTTGCTTGTTTGCTTATTTAATCTATTGCCCTACTACGTTTTAAGTTTCGTTAAGGCAGGGACATTTCCCCACATCAGTGCACGATTATTAATTCAATAGTCTTCAGCATGCATCTACTCTATGTCAGTTCCTGGTGCTGGAGACAATACCCGGAGTGCACCCTCACAAGCTTGGCCAGGACTAAAAACCAGTTCAAATATACATGCATAATTGGTAGTACTTTTACATGGTTAAAATTTGTATTCCAGTCCTTGTCTCCTTTCTTGTGGGCAGTGTTGTGAAACAACAACGCCTTTTCCTGGGGTAGAGATGGGGGCCCATGGATACCACTTGGGCATCTCTATGTCCTTATTGTGAGAGCCACGAAAATCTCAGGGGTGTGACGGAATCATCTGGGAAGAAAAAGAAAGGCTTGAATTGTGAAAGAAGGGTCCCAGCAGAGACAGCGTGAGCCACAATGAGAACTGACCAGGAGACGCCATCGTCCTAAACATCCGCTGGCTTCCCCACCCCATAGTGCAGGATCCCAAGGTCCAGTCTAGCGCCTTGTTCTCGGCCCTTCTCTTTCCCTAAAGACCATTCCCCACCACTCTAGCTGCTGGCCCCCAGTGCACACCTTGCTGTTGCTCTCTCTGTAAAGGAGCTTATATCTCCTGACCTCCCTCCACCCCAAGTAGGTCCAGAGTTCACCTATGCATTTCCAAACACACCCCAAAGAGCTCTGCTAAGCACAGGGCCCATGTGCTCCAGGAGGGCCAGAACTTTCGATTGATGGCTGTGTTTCACATCAAATTCTTGAGCCAGGGCTTCCAAACTTTCAGACCAGAACAAACCACCTGGTGAAAGTCCTTGTGTTTAGCCCTCTCTGAGGTGGTCAGGAGGACATGTACTGCCGTCAGCAGAGGGGAGGGGAGCCAGCGGCACAGAGGGCTGGTGTCCAGGTGGGCCCTTTGCTGGTAGAGAAGGTGGTGTATCGATAGAAATCCCTGATTTGAAGCCAGAAGGCTCGGGGATAAGGTCCAGCTCCACCATTGAATAGCCGCAGGATTCTGAACAAGCTACTTACACTTCTTGAAGATCATTTTACTCATTTGGAAAAGCAAGATCATACTTCCCAGAGCCGTTTTGACGATTAAATAACATACGTAAACGTACTCCATATAAAAGCTCTCTGTAGAAAACCATTTTAATAATGTTATAACCCAAGTGTCTCCAGATGTCTCTAGGCTACAGAAATGAAGCAAATCCCACCATCTGCGGGTCTGGATCCCGTTCCAGCTTTCCCTTGAGCCCCTCACTGCCCCGTGACGTGAAGCCACCCCACCCCCACCCCAGGACTTCTGGAGTGACCCAGTAAGGGGCCCTCACTCATTTGGTCACCACTTACTTCCCTCCTCACCCTATTCATCAATGTCTACACCAACAGCCATCTCTCTAGATAATCCCAGAGCCTCCAGTTCCCATGGTGCCCAAGTGGGTTCTGAGACAGAGAAAGGACATCTATTTCTCCAGCTCTTGTACCACCAGATGGCACTTGTCTCTCCAAAAAGCGCTCAGTGGCCCTTCCGTTCCCAGTGAAAAACCTGGTCTGTGATCATTTGATCCCATGAGACACACATTCCCAAGAAGCAGCAGCCAGTTTCCCAAAGTCGGATCCTGATTTGGGAAGGAAACCTACGGAAGCCATGTGCAGAGATGCCGTCCTGCCTCTCCTCCTCACACTGCCCAGAGAGCCTCCTCTTCGGAGGATGGTTTCTGCTTTGCAAATGCAAAATCCAATGATGCCATTCTTCACCCAGAGCGAAGGATCCATCTGCCCCCAATGCCTTTCCAAGCATTCATTTTTTTTTTTCTCATGACAAAATCGCTCGCTGCTTTGCAACCACGGTTTCTCACTCAACACAATGCTTTTGAGATTCATCCATGTGTTGTGGGCAATCAGATCACGTCTTTCTATTTGCTGAGCCCTATTCCAACTTAGGAATAGTTCGCAACTGTTCAGTCATGGACTTTGGGGTTGTTTCCAGTTTTTGTATTTGATAAATGAAGCAGTTGTGAATATCCTGTTGGATAAGTCTTCTCCCTGACATTTATTTTTCATTCTCTTAGTAAACTGCTAGGAGTGGCATGTCTGAGGTCAATGGCAGATGTGTGTTTCGTTTTATAAGAAGTGGCCAAACTGCTTTCCGAAAAAGTTGCGACTTTTTTCTACATCAGCAAAGTGAGAGTTGTTTAACTTCCTTGCCAATAATTGGTATTATCAGTATTCGAATTTTAGCCATTCTTTTTGGGGGTGGGTGATGTGGTATCTCATTGTAGCTTTATTCAGCACGAATGATATGGAGCATCATTTCATGTGCTTTTTTGGCCATTTGTTTATCTTTCAGTGTAAAGTGTCTGCTCAAATCTATTGGCCTTTATTTTAATTGAGTGATGTGTCTTTTTATTGCTGATTTGTGGCACTTGATTTAACCTGGATACAATTCTTTCGTCAGATATTTTCTCCCCATCTGGAACTTACTTGTTCATTTTCCTAACAGGGTATTTTGGTGAACAGAATTTAAAAAGATTTAAGTCCAATTATTATTATAAGAAATCTTGGCAATCCTCTTACAAAGCTGCAAGAATTATCTCCTTATTTTCTTCTAGATATTTTATAGTTCCAGCTTTTATAGTTAGGTCTATGATCTATTTTGAGTTAATTTTTATGTGTGACGAGAACTGAGGCACAAGGTTCTTTTTTTTTTTTTTTTTCTTTTGTGATAGCTTTGAGATATCATCATTCACATGGCATACAATTCAACCTTTAAAGCGTACAATCCAATGGTTTTTAGTACTGGGATGGTTAACTTTATGTGTTGGCAGAGCTAAGAGATGCCCAGGTAGCTGGTAAAACATTATTTTGGGGTGTGTCTGTCAGGGAGTTTCTGGAAGATGTTAGCATTAAATCGGTAGACTAAGTAAAAAAGATCACCCTCACCAATGCTGGTGGACATCATCCAATCCATTGAAAAAAACCATAATGGCAGAGGAGGGGTGAATTTGCTCTCTTTGCTTGGCCTGGGATATCCGTCTTCTTCTCCTGCCCTTACATATCAGCTCCCCTGGCCTTTGGACTCAGACTGGGACTTACACCAACCGTGTTCCTGGTTCTCCAGCCTATAGATGGAGGATCAGGAGCCAATTCCTATAATAAACCTCCTCTTTCATGTAAGTCTCTCTCTATACCCTGTTGGCTCTACTTCTCTGGAGAACTCTAACATAAGCATTTGTGTAGCACTGTGCAACTATCGCCACAATGATTTTCATCCTTTTCTGTACCCCAGACACAAACCCCATATTTTTACCAGTGACTTACCGTTTCCCCTTTTCCCTAGTCCTAGGCAACCAAGAATCTATGGATTTGCCTATTCTTATCATTTTATATGAATGGCACCATGCAATGTGTGGTCTTTCGTGATGGAGTTCTTTCACTTAGCAAAATGCTTCTGAAATTAATCCATGTTGTCGTATCACATATCTGATGGGCTGACTGATATTCCACTGTATGTATATACTGCATTTGGTTTATTTGTTCATCAGTTGATTGACATGTGACAAGTCGCTCTACTTTTGGTGACTATGAATAATGTTGCTATAAACATTCCTGTACAAATTTTTGTATGGGGATATATTTTCACTTTTCTTGGGTATAAACCAAAAAGCATAATTGCTAGGTAATATGGTACTTCTAGTTCTAACCTTTGAGGGACTGCCCAACTGTTTTCCAAAGCTGCTAGAGCATTTTATAATCCCACAAGCAGTATATAAGGGTTCTAGTTTCTCTACAGTCTCACCAACAGAGAGATTACCTTTTTTTTCAATATGTGAAATTTATTGTCAAATTGGTTTCCTTACCTGTCTTTTTTATTATAGTCAACCTAATGTGTGAAGTAGTCTCTCATGGTGGTTTTGATTTGCATTTCTCTGATGGCTAATGATGTTGAACATCTTTTTTTTGTATGCTGATTAGCCATTTGTGTATCTTTCTTTGGAAAAATGTTTATTCAGACCCTTTGCCCATTTTTTAGTTGGGTTGTCTTTTTGTTATTGTTTACTCTAGATACAAGTCCCAAGTTCATTTTTTATCATAGGGATTTCTAGATGTTCCAGAACAATTTGTGGAAAGACTTTTCTTTCTCCATTGAATTACCTGGATGCCTTTGTCAGGAGGTGCCAATTGATCACATATGTGTGGATTTATATTTAGACAGTCTAATTCTGCTACATTAATCTGTTTGTCTTTATGCCATTTTGGTTTGAAGTGTTTCCTAATTTTCCCTGTGATGTCTTCTTTGACCCATGAGTTGTTTGGAGGTGTCTTGCTTGACGTGGCATTTTCTAGATAAAATACTGCTGTCGATTTGCAAATTAATTCCATTGCGATCGAGAAGTTACCATCTATATGGGTTGACCTAATGAAATTTAGTGATTGTTTTATACCCAGCCTATATGGTCAGTCTTCATCCTTCTAGCCCAGAGTGCCTTGTCAATGCCTGACGTACACGCAGCAGGTGTGCGGTGAAAGTTTGTAGAGTGAACAAAAGAATTAATAAGTTGTAGGATTGCTGACCTGGCATCAGGCCCCCTCTAAAAAGCACCAAAGCATCAGCATTGCATGGTAATGTAGAGCATGGACCCTGGGTCCTTCTGACTTGGGCAGGTTACTTAACCTCAGTTTCCTCATTAAGTGAAAAGTTTCCTACCTCATAGGGGAGTTGCAAGGATTACATGTGTTAAGACAGGTAGAGAGCTACTGCTCTCTAGTTAACACAGTATACATTAGCTGTTCCTCGTGGAGATCCTGGTCATCTCCGTTTTAGGCAGCATCAGATAAAGAGGCAGTTTCTCCAGGTCGCCAGTCTCTACGAGAGTTAAGATATCACAGGCTATGTTGGAAGAATAGAATCACTTAACTCAGACTTTTACATATGGCGCCTTAATGGCTACAGAAATAGAAACTAGATCGTGCCATGAACTGGGATCCTGGAAAATAGAAGCTTCTTGCCAATGTCAACTTATGTCTGAGGATGTGTTTGCTAAAATATGCTCGTTTCAAAACACAACTAGTTGCCATCATGCCACCAATTCCCAAACCAGCGAGCAGAAGTTCTCTGTAAGTGGACAGTCACAGCTGAAATTCTGGACTCCACTCAGACCGTTTTTTCCTGCCCCTGTGAAATACACACAAGCAGTGAGTTTGCAGGAATTCAGAGCAGCGCCCAGCTCCAGGCGTGCGCACATCTGGGTCTGGCCTCAGTTTCCGGTTTCTGGGCCCAGAGACGGAGCGGAGGGCTCCGCCGCGGGCAGCTCAGCCCCGGAGAGCGCAGGCGGGCGGCGTAGCCCGCGCCGCCGCCGTCAGACCAGTCGGACGGCTTCGCCCCCAGCCCGCCCCTCCCTGCCCGCGCCGCCGCCCTCCCTCCCGGAAACCCAGTCCCACCCGCGAGCGCCCGAGCTGGACGCGCCCGGCCCCGCGCAGTCACCGCCCGCAGCCCTCGCGGTCCCGGCCCGCGCCTGGGCGCCGGGCCATGGGGCAGCCGGGCCGGCGGGAGAGGCCGGAGCAGGAGCCCGGCGGGAAGTGGGTAAGGGCACGTGGGGAGGCCGGGCGGGGGCGGCCCCGCCGCCCTCGACAGCGACAGTGTGCGGGACACGGGGCGCCGAGCCGGGGAGCACCTGCGCGGGGCTGTGGGGACTTGCGCTGAGGTCACCGGGGGTCTGCGGACCGGAAGAGCGGGAACAGGCCGCAGGAGGGTGGACAGTGAGCGCGGGGTGGGGGGGCGGGCTCTCAGAATCCAACCTGATCTGGTGACAGGGATGGCACACAGTGGCGACTGTGCCCCACTGGGACAGTCTGCCCGGGCCTGCCCTGTGGTGGCTCCACAGGCTCCTCCAGAGGGGCTGCGTGGATCTCGGCTCCAGTATTAAAACTGGGTGACACAAGGGCTTTACTGCTAATCTCTATTGCCCTGTGCCTCCAGTGACCTCAGACCTCCTCCCTGCCCCCTTGGATGCTGGCCCCTCTCCTAACCCTTCTGGGTGTCTGGCCAGAAAACATCAGAGATTTCTGGAAAGGTAAACAGTGTCTGCTCAGCTGACAAACTCACATCCCCGCTCGGTTCCTTTCTGGTCTAGAATTTAGTCTAGCTTGTCCTTTTGGCAGGACGATGGAGCCAGGATTGGGTGTTCTTTGCTGGTTTTTTCCATGCTGCAAGATGGATTTTGCTGCTCTGGTCAATGTGCTCACCCAGACCCCTGTGTCTGTGGCCTGCATGTCTAGGTCAGGAGGCTGGCATCAAAGTGAGGACCTGGGCAACTTGGGGCTCCACCTGCCCTTGAACCTCATTAGCCCAGCCCTTTCCCCAGCCCAGAGCTGATTGAATGTAATTAGCAACTAATTGAATGTCTATGAGTCCCTCTGCATAAGAAATACACCAAGGTCAAGGTTAGACGGGCCGGATAGGGCTGAGTGATTCATTCTTTTCTTTCAGACCTTGTATATTCTCTATGTGGGGCCTATGAAGAAGAGTCATTCATTCATTCAACAGATTCATTCATTCATTCCACAGATATTTAGTGAGTGCCCACTACCAATCAGGCATTGGAAATAGGAGTTGTAGGAGAGAGGAGCAGGTGAATCACGTTATTTCAGAGACCGATAAATACCGTAAAACGAAAGAACCTGGCTGGTTGATGAGCATGGTGGTGAGACAGGTAAGAGCAATTGGCCGCTAGCTAGACAAGGAACTAGCTTTCTAAATGTCGTGGGAGGGTGGTATCATTTTCAGGCCCTCAAACTCTGGGGGCTCAGGATAGGATGTCCTCCGTTTCCATGAGCAGGGACTTGTGAGCTGCCTATGAGGGGGTCAGTGAGCGGCGGATGGGTAGTGAGTAGCTCCTCTCTGGAGCCCTCCGAGTATACTTGGGGAGGGGATGGCTTATATCTAAGCTTCCCTAGAACACGTGCTCTGTTGGCTGGCTCGCTCATTTGTTCATTCAGCAATTCCTTACAATATGTTCCAGGCACTATTCCAGGTGTTAAGGCTACATCAGTGAACAATACAGTCTTTCTTATCACAGAGCTTATTTTCTGGTGGGGAGAAATGGACAGTAAACAACAATAACAGCGATCTGAGTGTCTTGTCAGAGAAACGCTACGAAGAGAAGCAGAGCAACTTAAGGGGTTGAAGAAGACGATGGGGCTGTTGTGTTCAACAGAGTGGTCAGGACAAGCTGTACAGAGAAGATGAAATTGGAGTGGAGACCTGCATGTAGATAAGACATAGTTATGGGACTGTCTGAGGGAAGAACATTGCAGGCAGAGGGAAGAGCGAGTGCAAAGGCCCTGAGGCATAAGTAAGGCTTGAACATGCTGGGCATACTGACCATGCTGGAGGAGCAGGTAGGAGGCCAGTGTGGCTCTGGAAGGCCAGCAGGCATTCCAGAGGCTCTCTGAAATGGGGGCTCAGCCTGAGGAGCAGAGGCATCCAGGAAGGAGATGATGCCTCCTGGCTGCTGTGGCAGGAAGATTCATAGGCTCCCCAGCAAACCCAGGGTCAAGGCTGGTGGTTTACACTGAGCAGAACAGGTGATCCCCAGACATGGAGAGTGTGTCTTTTGGTGGGTGAGGCATTGCTTGCTGTTCTTACACCCAATATCTGCCTAAAAAAAAATCATCACGGGCCCACACTAAGAGAGCTAAAGTGGGAGGCAGATCCCAAGTTTTTCAAATCAGTAAAGACTCTGGAAACTGGATATAGGGAGAAAAAACTTGCCTTCTAGGAAGATTCCAGTAATCTTTCATTCTTTAATTAGGTGATCTCAATAGGTTTAAAAGGAAAACAGTATATAATCAGTGGCATTTATTTATTTATAATATTTTTAAATGTTTATTTATTATTGAGAGACAGAGCATGAGCATGAGCATGGGAGGGGCAGAGAGAGGAGACACAGAATCCGAAGCAGGCTCCAGGCTCTGAGCTGTCAGCACAGAGCCCCACGCGGGGCTCCAACTCCGGAACTTCGAGATCATGACCTGAGTGGAAGTCGGGCACTTAACCGACTGAGCCACCCAGGTGCCCCATCTTTTGTTATTTTTAAGATAATATTTACAAGGGTTACAATTCTTTTAGAAAGTATTTTTAAAGGCACGACTTGCATATGTTAAAACTTTTTATAAATGTTAATTCAAACAGCGCTTAAGGTGCACGGTGAAAACTCTCCCTCCCCCTCCTGTGCTCTGATCCTCTATTTTCCTCTTCAGAGGCAGTTTCTTGAGACTACTTCCAGAGAGATACATTCTGTTTGTAAAGGAGCCTACAAGTATGTGTAACTTCTCTTTTTTTATGCAAATAGTACTAATACTCGGTTCTGCACTGTCTCTCTTTTAAGATACTTGTTCTGATTCAGGACGTAGGGATGTACTTCATGCTTTTTAAATAAATGTGTAATGTCTCACTGTATGGATGTGCCATATTCATCTAGCCGGTCCTCTATGGCTTCTAGGTTGTTCTCATTTTTGTTTCTTTGCTTGCCATGCCAGACAATAACGTGTGAAGCGTACGTGTTCCTACATACCCGCTCACTTCTGTGACGATAGGTCATGAGCACAGAGTGACTGATTTGAAAGCCATACATAGTTTAGATTTCTGTTGATGGTGCCAGCCTGCTTTGCAGACACACACAGTATGACTGAGGGCTTCTGAGACAGCTTGGTTTTCCCGCCGCTCTGCCAGCTTGGTGTGTTATCATCTCGCTGTTCTTGCCAATGTGACAGATTAAAAAAAAACAACAACGAAACTGGCATCACGTTGTAGTTTTAATAAGTATGCATAGCGAGTGGTGGTAGGAGTCTCATCTGTTTTTCGCTGTTTGTCTCTGTGAACTGTTCACGTCCTTGGCCTATGGTTTAAATTGGATTTTCGTCCTTCTATTGTTTTGATTGCATTATAAGGGGTCTTAGGATTTCTTCTTCATCGCTCCTGTCTAGTCCCACCGACTGCCCCTCACTGTCTTCCCCTACCTACCCTGCTTGTAAACAGTGGCCATTCTGATAGATGTATGGTACATTTATCCCGGGATCTGGATGTATTCTAGAGAAATATATGACGTTGATTTATATATGCATGTATTTTAAACCACATAAATTGTATTGTGCTACAAATCATGATCTTCTTACTTTTGAAACCTGACGCTGTTTTTTAAAAAGATTGATCTGGGGGCGCCTGGGTGGCTCAGTCGGTTAAGCCTCCGACTTCGGCTCAGGTCATGATCTCGCGGTCCGTGAGTTTGAGCCCCGCGTCGGGCTCTGTGCTGACAGCTCAGAGCCTGGAGCCTGCTTCCGATTCTGTGTCTCCCTCTCTCTCTGACCCTCCCCCGTTCATGCTCTGTCTCTCTCTGTCTCAAAAATAAATAAACACTAAAAAAAAAATTAAAAAAAAAAAAAAAAAAAAGATTGATCTGACTGCTGTGTGAACCTCAGTTCGTTGCCCTGATTACTGGGCTGTGTTCCCTGGCTGGGATTATTGAATTTTCCTAATAGATGATTCTTTCATATTTTATTTATTTATTTGTTTATTTTTGTTGATTTTAGAGAGAGAGAGAGCATGAGCAGGGGAGAAGGTCAGAGGGACAGAGAAAATCCCAAGCTGAGCGTGGAGCCCGACTCGGGTTTTGATCTCACGACCCTGGGTTCATGACCCCAGCCAAAATGGAGTCGGACACTCAACTGACTGGGCTACCCAGGCACCCCCTAACAGTTAATTCTTAGTGGCTTGGCCCACATAGATTGGAGAAATGCTATTATGGGGATAGCCTCAGGGGAGGAGGAAGATTTGAGAGATGGAAAGGAGAGTGGGGAAGGGAACAGAGATGACCAAGAACACAGCGTGAGGGCACTGCGGTGCACAGAAGTACCAGGAACATTCAGGCAGAACATTCAGGTGGCGCTTCAGGCTGTGGATGTGTGGCCCAGGGAGAGGCTGGGGGTCTCAAACGCCGGTGTTGGACCTTCCCCGATGGCACCATGGGCGGAGGTCAGCAGGAAGTATTTTCAAGGGCAGGAGTGATCTGGAGGACGGGGGCCTTTTGTACACAAGAACCTGAGGGGTAGGGGGTCCCTGTGGTTCTCCTGGTGGCGGAGTGGGGAGCAATGGCAACTGCCGGAGTGGGAGAAGCAGCAGAACTGGGTACCGGGGTCAGGAAGGGTCTGGGCTGGTGTCAGGGCCGTTAACCTGAGAAACCAGGTGGATGTGATGCCACAGACAGGACCCAGGAGGGGCAGGCCTGGGCACAGAGATGGGAAGGCATATTCATGGGCACATGGAAACACTGTTGGGCCTGCCACTAAATCGAAGCCCTGCTCATCCAGTAGAGGATTCCTGCTGGCAGTTAGGACTCTGGGCTTCAGTGAGTGAGGTCACCCCGGGCAAGAGAGGCCTGGGCAGAGCAGAGCCTGGGGCAGGCACTCTGGGAGAAGTGGATGGACAGGCTGAGCCAGACTAGGAGGCTGGGTGCACTCTCGAACTCTCCCTTTGCTGACTCCACGACTTTAGGAAGGCCTTCTCTCAGCATGGGAACCTGGGTGAGGTAGGAGGCCCTGCCTCCCCGATGTCTCCCAGTGCAGCCTTGGAGGAGGCATAGACGCACAGAGGCAGACAGGAGGGAGACGGCCTCAGGCGGCGCAGGTCTGTGGGCTCTCTCTTCCCAGGGATGAGCCCTGAGGCCCCGGGGCACGTGAAGCTGCCATGCCAGGCTGCCCCTCTGTCCCTGCAGGCAAGTGTGCATAGAGCATGGAAAGGTCCCTCCTAGCATCGAAAGAGCACCAAGAAGCCCAGGGCTTTGCTGCTATGGGCAGGGCTAAATCTGGGCACCCCCAGGGAAATCCGGGACCTTTTAGTGGCCCTGGGGAATGCCTTGCTCTAAGTTTTCTCACCCTCCTTCACGATGTCAGAGCATGCCCGTTCTCTGTTTTGTGTAACACCAGAGCCTTGCGCTCCTGCTAATTGTAAGCCTAAATTTCTATTCAGCAGTTAATGACTGATCAAGGCTAATTAGCGTTATAAGGAAGACTCCCAGTTCTTTCTCCAACAGAAATGCTTGAGAAGTTAGAGTCAGCGGCACACAGCGTCTGTTCTTTTGCGTATCTTGTCATGATTTTTGACAGAAGAGTTTTCCACCTTCACTGTTTTAATATTTTTCCTTGACTACACACAGTTTGAAAATAAAGTAGGCATTATTTGCTTCCATGTGGTCCTAAGAAATAATATCTTATGCAATCATATGTCTGTTGTATCAGTTATATTTTTTTAAATGCGTATTCAAATAAAATTTATTAAAAATGTTCATTATGTGTACCACACTCCTACTTAAGCGAGCCCAGCCTTAGATTCATGGAGTCATGGAGGAGGTAGGTAATCTTTGCCCTGTAGGAGAGGGGAAAAAAACTTTTCCTCTAGCGGCTTAGATTTAGGCCACTGAGACAGGCAAATTAAACTGACAAAAGACAGATTAACAGTAGAAAGAGGTTGGGCGCCTGGGTGGCTCAGTCAGTTAAGCCTCAGACTCTTGATTTTGGCTCAGGTCATGATCTCACGGTTCATGGACTGAGCCCCATGTTGGGCTCTGTGCTGACAGCGTGGAGCCTGCTTGGGATCCTCTCTCTCTAGAAATACTTTCTAAAACAAAACAGTATACAGAGGCTTATTGCCATGCCCAGGAAAGCCAACCAGAGAAGTAGGGGGCTTGTTAAGTGGTTAAAAGCTTGCACACCTAACTTAGGGAGAGGGAGGCAAGGAGAAAAAGGCTTCTGTGGGAATAACAGATAGGTTTCTTTAGAAAGACAAATGGGTTTTTAGAACAAATGAGGGATGAGAAAGTTTGTGATAATGTCCGTCTCTAGGGTATGGGTGGTCTTTCAGTCTCCTTCAGGGGCCGTAATCTTTCCTAGAGAAGGGATTTGGGAAAGTTTTTATTTTCCCAAAAGAAGGAATTTATGGCACCCTTATTTTCCAGAAGTTGTTGCTTCCAGTCAGGTAAGGGGAGCTCTGAGAAGACTTCTTTTAGCACCTGTCAGACCTCAGATGTCTTCACCTTTAAACAATCCTCATAGCAACTCTGGAATTCCAAGCAGGTCCCCACACCGACAGCAGAGAGGTCCCACTGGCAGCCACTCAGGGTGTGGTGACAGTGCGGGGTCAAATACAGTAGACACCATCGTGGGCCTCCCCATTGTACCCTAGTTCCCGCCTCCCCTGGAAAGGAGGGATGAGGTTGGCAAAGAACCTCCCAGTCTTTAAAGTGTGCAGAAATATTCAATCATTATTTAATTCAGTGTATTTAATTGTCTAGTACCTTTGTTATTTTTGGTGATGGTAAACACAACACATATTTTTTAAAAATTAGATACGTGCCAGAAAGAGCGTGAAGAGCTTAAAATCCTGTGTACTGTTGCCACGCACAGAAAGCCGCTGCCAACCCATGTTTTGGTATTCTGTGGCCTAAATACACACGCTCTCAAACCTTGAGATCATCAGGAATATATAACTGGTTTTCTTAATAATATGCCATGGGCATCTTTCCCCTGCATTAAATACTCTCTAAACATAAGATGGTTAAGGGTGGCCGAGGTTCACCATATGGCTCTGGGCTCTACCATAATCAATTACCCAATTCCCAATCGTGGGTGTTGAGTTTGGGAGCATTTTTGCCGTTAGAAAGAACTGCCTATCCCTGTACTGGAGCAGATGTTTGTGAGTATCTGCTGGGTGCCAAGGGGGCTTGGAGACGGAGGTGACTAGCTAGAATCCCACTCACTGCTTACCTAAGGAGGGCAGACCCGTGACAAGTGGCTGCAAGGAAGGTGCCAGTGTACGAGCCCAGAGTTGGGAGGGAGCCGAGGAGAGGAGCCTTGGAAGACAGAGTCCGGGGCCAGACTTTGGTCCCAAGGAAGAAGAGAGCCAGGGAGCTGTGGCCTGGGCGGCTGTCCGTGCACGTAGGGTCAGCCTCCCAAGGCTCCTGTGCTTACCACAGGATTGGGCAACCAAGTCCAAGAGGTAGAAGCTTGTCATCATCACTTCCTGCCCTTTGTCAGGAAACCAGGGGCAGCACTGGTGCCCACATCTGTGTTGGGAGGTTGGTGGTAGCGTTCACCGCTGGACCAGACTCCCTTTCCTCATTGCCCTGCCTCTAAGAGACGTCTCCCTCGCATTCGAGAACTACAGGCATTAGGGAGGGAAGCCCTCACCCCACTCTGCCCCCCAGCTCTCCGCTCAGATCCCCAGGGGACCCATAGTCATGTGGGCCAGCGCAACTATAACCATCTAACCTGCCAGAGGAATGTCGAGGGAGGCAGGTGTCCTGTCTACACTCACTGAGGCCCCAGGCTTGTGGAGGCTGGAGAGCCGAGGGAATAGGGCCTTTACGGGAGGAAGGAGCGTGTGGCTTACTCCCAGGCCTCCCTAAAGGACAGAAGTTTGTAATGCAGGCAGGCACGCAGGAGCCCACTGAGGTGCTCCTGGTTTCTGCTCTCACCCTGCCCAGTAGCTGATGCACCCCCCCCAACCCCCCCGGAAGGATGGGAGTGAGCTGTAGCAGCTCAGGAGTTTCTAAAAGCTTTGAATTGGGAGAGAGAGTTCGGTAGCGCTGCTCGCTTGGAGAGAAGCCCAGCGCCTTGACACCTGCAGTATGCAGATGGTAACGGGGTGTAGCAGAAAGCGGATTGGCTTGGGTTTGGCAGTCCTGGGTTCAGATCCAGCCAGAGTAACCGCTCAGACCCTCAGCGTCCCCATGTGTTCTGCAGCATGGGGGTAATAACACCCCATCCCCACCCCAGCCTCGTGGGGATTGGAGGTGCTGCTTCTAAAGGGCCTGGTGAATGTCAGCACAGGGGGGCCCTTAGTGAGGGGCGGTCATAAGTCAGGTGCCCATTCCCTTCCCGGCTGCCCCCCTCCTCTCACACCCTCTCAGGAGGGCAGGCTGTGTGCTGGAATCCCCAGAGCCCCTGTCCTGGAAGGTGGGCCCCATTCCCTCATCTGTGCTCAGCTTGTAAGCTGCCACCTCCCTACCTGTGCCGAGCAGCTTCCTCTGCCGGCAAACAGGAAGTCACTCACCTCGAAGGAGGCAGGAAGGGGCTGCCTGGCAAGGCTGCGTGCCCAGGGGCTGTGGTCAAGTCAGGAGGCCAGGCGTCCTCTGGGCCCTGGGGATGGGGGCGGTGGGCTGGGTAGGGATCCCCAGGCACGGGGAGGGGTTGCAGATCGAAGCTCCCGCTGGCAGGGGCTTGGGGCCAGGAACCCGTTTCCCTCCGCCTGCCCTCATCAGAGCCACACAGCCACAGAGCCAGTGCCCTCCTGGGCTGTACCCAGGGATCCCCCATCCGGAGTTTTGCGCCTGGCAGCCTTGGGAAGGAGATGGAGCAGAGCTGGTGGCTGCTACAGTCAGGGAGTCTGTTCTTGGAGATAGCTGTGAGCAGGAACATCCCACACCCCCAGAGGCACGCCCCTTGCACACACCAGCCCCCTGGGAGGAAAGGGAGGGGCAGATTCCGTCCCCTGTGGCAGCGTTGTCCTGAAGTGATTAAGGAGAAGATGACAGGTAGCCCTGGGGTGCTCTGGAGGTGAGTGGGTGGTCCTTGCCCTTGACAAGGTCACATCACAGGGAACGTGTGGACTCATAAACACATAGAGGAGGCAGATCGCTGGCGCCCCACCTGACCAGCGGCATTGCAGCCACGGGGAACCGTGTGTGTGCCAGGATCACTGGGGTGGCGGAGGGGCTGGACTGCAGGGGGCAGGCCCAGAGTCGGGGTGCAGGAGGTCCACCCCAGGTCCTCACCTCCTAATCAGTCCTCACTTTACGGCCACCTGGCTTCGGCCCCCATCGAGCCCCCTCCTCCCCCAACCCCTGCTTGTCTATAACCTCCATGTGGCCACGTTTCATGGTCATTTTGCTCCTGCCTTACCGTCCTAGACCTTCTAGTGGCATTTGACATAGCTGACCACTTCCTCCTTCTAAAGTTATCTCCTTCCTTATCTTCTGTGATGACACACTCTCATGTTTCTGTCCCCTCCTTGGTGCCCCCTCTCACTGTCCTTTGCCTACTTGTCCCTGTTAAAGCTCCGTCAAGCCCCCAGAGGGGCCCCTTCCTGCTGCTCACACGTGGCTCACTTCTGCAGCCCAGTCCTCCCTTCCCGTCCCCTCCAGGCATGGTTTCAGTTGCTTGCTTGAGTTTCACAGGTGTCTTACACCTGATATTTTAAAAAGCAAACTCTGGATTTTCTCCCCAAAGCTTCATCTCCCTGATTGTACCATTTTCAAAAGTGCCATTTGTACCCATCCAGGTGCTCTAGCCAGCAATCTAGAACTTTCCCCTGACTTGGCAGTGCCCTCCAAGCCACTGACCTGCCTCCCCTGGACCGTGGGAGCCCCCGGTGGTCTCCCTGTTGTCGGTGAGCCCTTGACTGTCTAGTGCTCATGCAACAGCAGATGATCTTAAAAACCAGTCTGGCAGTGCCCCCTGGCCTGTCATTTCTCCACTTAGCAGGCACACTGGCTGACCACTGGGGACCCTGTGGGACCTGGTCCTGCCACGCCAGCCTCGTCTTCTCCCACCATCCCCTCAGCCAGGTGACCAGCTGGCTGCCTTGCTTTCCGTCCCCTTAACTCACGGAGAACTTTCCAGTCTCAGGCAAGGAATTAGACTGGCTGGTTTTTCTTCACCAGGGGATAATGGCCCCCATGAGCATTTCTGGTCTCCTGCCGCTGTCCCTGCTGTCGTCCCCCCCTTGCTCCCCACTCCTTCCTTCCTCGGCATCCATCACCACTTACAATCATGTGTTGATTACTTAGGCCACTTTTTTATTTTCTGTTTCTGTCACTAGATTGGAAGCTCCCTGAGGACAGAGTCTGTGTTTTATTCCTGAGGGGTCAGCAGCTTCTCGCATTGGGACCACCGGAGGAAGGGGCGCTGGCTGGCCAGGGCCACATTCCAAAGAGGCCCTGTGAGGCTGGAGGCCCGGGGGGAAGGTTTGCATTCAGGCTGAGGTGACTGGGTTTGTGGCAGACACAGCTGGGCACAGAGCTGTAAAATCCCAAATACAGAAGGAGGGGCGGCTTGGGGGAGGTGATGAGCCAGGTTTGTACTGCGGGGAGTCTGAGGCACTCATGAGATAAGCCTGCCCCTAACATTTGCCAGCCCCAGGAAGTGAACAGTGGAGGGCCCCGCCTGAGGTGTTCAGATATATAAAAATTATAACTGCTCCTGCCAAAGTGTTCTGTGAAGTGTGTCCTCTCCTCTTACCTCCCAGCTTAACACTGGCCTGGAGGTCCAGGTTTGAATGGGGATCCTCGGCCTCCTTCGAATGTGGCTGTTGCGGCAGAGCTCACGTCCAGCCTCCGACCCCTGCCCTGGACCGCCTCCCCTCCCTCTTCCCACCCTGCACCACAGGCGCACGCGGGGAGCAGCCTGCTACAGGTCCAAGCCCTGTCCACCCGCCCCCGTCCCTCCCCGTCCTCCGCAGTCTAGGGCTGCACAGAGCAGTGATGCAATGCCTCATGGGAGGAACAGGCCATGGGGGCCCCGGAAGCCAAGAATTCCAGGCTCCTTGGGTGCTCTGAGTATGGTGGAGGAGGGCCTGGTAGGCCTGTCCTTGTGGAGGAGGGACACAGATGGCAGAGGGGTAGAGCTGGAGTGAGGCCCTCTAAACTGTGGGCCAGGGTGGCCTCGGTCAGAAGGTGCTCTCTTCATGGGACTTGTATGCGGCGGAATCTCCTGGGCCCTTGGAATTATGAGGAGCTCGGGTGGGGCGGGGGCTTTGGAGCCTCAGCAGGGGAGTTGGTGGTTGTTGAGGCGGGAGGAGTAGCTTGTGCAGGGGGAGAAGAGAATGGTACAGGGACCATGGCTCCCCACCAGCCTTTGTCTCACGCTTGTGGACACCTGGGACCTGTGTCCTGCAGATACATGTGGGGAATCCAGCAGTGGGGAACGGATGACAGTTCTCGTGGTCAGACACTCTGAGTTCTAATCTTAGCTCTGTGACTTCCCAGCTGTGCCACCCTAGGCAGAGGCATAACCTCTCTGAGCCTGCCTCCAATCTGTAACAGGTATAGAGATGCTTCCTCAAGCAGGTGAGAAGAGTTGGCTGGGGTGCTATGGGGGGAGGGGGGGAGCTTCGTGACTGCAAGGCCTTTGTATCAGGCACCTCTGTTACCTACGTGAGAAGTAACGGCACACAGTTTGCAGTATCATTTGTGAAAAACAGGCAAAGAAAAGCTGCAGGGCCCAGGGCCCTCTGTGTCCCACTGGGTGCCCTGCGAGGGACCGCCAGCTGGGGTAGAGATGAGAACCTGGTGACAGAATCACAGGGAGGAAGGGGGTGGGGCCTGTCCACAGTCCAGGGCACAGCACCTTCCCCTTTCTCTCCCGAGGCCCTTGACTGACAGTTCTCTCTGGGCCTGGTGGAGGGCCCGGGGGCCTCCAGCCAGCAGGGGCATGGGGAGGGGGGCCAGAGGCAGTGGGCCTGGGAATGGAGGCCCCTGTCTTGTGGGCAGGAAGTGCGAGGTGCAGAGCAGCTAGGGAGCCCTGGGGAGGCTGCGGGGTGGGAGGGTGAGAGTGTCGGTGAGGAGAGCGGAAGTCGGAAGCACCGGCAGCCACATTCTCCACTCACGGACAGACGGGTGTCCGGACCTTGCATCGGGAGGGCCCGCTTATCCTTTCCTGGGTCCTCTGGAGGTGAGCAAGGCAGACCTGCTTGGGGTGGCGGCTGGGACGGAGCCGGGGGCGGCAGAGGAGGTGGACAGTCCCGTGCGGGCCCTTGTGGTAGCTGCTGGGGCAGGTGGGCAGGAAGGAGGGCTCTGTGGGCCCACTGCGTGTGCACCTGCTGTGAGCCTGGCAGGGCGTCAACCCTCAGCTTCTCTTTCCTTTCTCTCTGTCCCCCTCCTCCCTCAACCTTCCCCTCCCAACCCGGCCCTGCCTCCGATCCCGGCTCTGGCTCCCACTCACCCTGGCTGGGGGTCTGCCGTTGTGAAGAGTTAAGAGGCAGAGCGAAACTCCTTCCTGAACCTCTTGTGGGCCTCCCCAGGCCTCTGGTGACCGCTATGGCTCGGCGCCCAGGAGGACTTGTGTGGCCAGAGGTCCCAAGTGAGCCAGGAAGAGGCTGGAGAGAAGGAAGCTAGGCGGGCCTGGGCTTTGGGACAGCTTTGGGTGCAGTCTCTCAGAATCAGCCATTAGGGGGCTCCCAGCTGTACCTCGCCTTTCGGGCCCCACCCTGAGAGAGGCTGGGTTAGTGCCCGGGACCCTGATTGCTGGCTTGCCTGGGCAGCCTTGGTTTAGGCCTGTTGACCTGACGTGCAGCCGCCACCATTTTACTCTGAGAAGCGTCCCTGTTGGGGACACTCTAAGGCCTTCTGCTCATAGTTGTGATACTCGCGGTGAATGGAGTCTCCAGGAGGGAAGGTCCTTCCAGGGCCTCAGATCCTATGGCTGGTGTCACTCCTCTGCTAAAAAGCAGGGGAGAGTGACCTGTCAGCAGCAGGTAATAAATACCCCTCAGGACTGTTGGGCCTTAGCCAGGTTTGAAGCAATGTGCCTCAAAGGGGCCTGACTCCCCAGCCTCCTGGGGCTTTAGAACGTCACGGAGCTGCTTCTTTCTATAGATAAGGAAGCACCGAGCACAGGGATTAGAACCTGGGCTGCTGGGAGACCCGAGAAGGGGTGAGGGTGCTCCGGCCTGGCCCTGAGCCCTCCTCCTGGTCCTTGTCCTTCTCAGGGAGCAGCTGCTCTGGAGACACATTGGTGTTCTGCTCTCATTCTCTCTGTCCCCCAACATCTCTGCCCCAACCCCTCTGCCCCCTATCTTCTCCATACCCCCATTCTCTCTTCCCCCACCCATTTTTGCCCCCCCATTTCTCTGTACCCCATCCTGTCTGCCCCTCCCCCACCCTCCCTGCACACCCATTCCGTCTTTCTTCTCTGTTCTCCCTCTCTGCCTGAGCCCCAGCTGACCCCACCACAGGGTCCTCAATACCACTGGAGCCTCTCTCTCTCTCTCTCTCTCTCTCTCTCTCTCTCTGCACATTTGCATGAAGGCTTCTTCCGTGTGGGCAGGATGTGGGGCTGCCCCTCGTCATGTCTCTCAGTGCTCTGGCCCCAGGTTCAGGCAGGAGGGTCTATCCTGCACCTCCAGACAAGGAACTCCTTTACTCCTCTGTTCTCCGGGGTGGCATCCCTAACCTGGCTCCCGCCTAGGGCTTCATGGGGACAGGCTACCTCCTAAATCCCTGGAGAGGCCAGGAGCCTTTGCTTTTTCCATAGGTAGGAAAAATTTCCAGGGCAAAAGGAAGGAATGTGTGCTGAGTCTGGAAGCTTAAAGGGAGTGAGAGACGGAGACATATAACCCAGATAGAAGGTTCAGGGCCTACTCCGGGAGGAGCTGAGAGCTGAGGGAGCCCACTGGGAGGGTTGTCTGTGTGCTCGTTTGTTTTGGCTTCTCTAAAAGGCCGGCAAAGCAGCAAAAGTCAACTGAGCGAGACATGCTATTTCCGAGCACCAACCGGGGGCCAGGCCAGCAGCAACTTTCAGACCCGTCTGGCTTTATCACAAATCTATAGAGTAGCTTTACTCCATCTTATTTCCTTGTTTAATAGCTAAGGAACCGGGTGAAGTTTCTTGACCAGAGTCATGCAGCTCTTCGGTCATAGTTAGGGCTTGAGTCTAGTCTGTGAGCCACTGGACGCAGCCGGGGAGGGGTGCGGACCTTCAAGGCTTCCACCTGTCCCCTCAGGGCAGGCTCTCCCCCAGCCCCCTGCGGCCACCCTGCACTTCAGGGTACAGGCTGAGTGCCCAAGCAGGGGGTGAAAAGCAAACCCAGCTCTCAAAAAGTACAATCCAGGTACCAACTGGTCTCCTTCTTGCCCCCAAGATCAAGGCAAAGTTGCACTGAAGCCCAGGGCGAGGTCAGGCAGGGGTGGAGGGACTCATGCCCCCTTGATTTCCTAGCAATCAGTGTCTGTGTCCCACACGCCCATTAGCCAGACCCAGCTTAGCCTCTGCAGGGCTCTCCATACAGGAGAGAGGGGGCACCACCCCTCTTCCCTCTGCCCCAGCCCCCTCCTATTCCTTCCTCTCACTGTCTCCTGGAGCTCAAAGCATTTTGTTGGATTCCATAGAGCCATTCCACCAGAACTGAGCTTTAAATGTCCCAAGCCATCGAAGGGCCGCTTCATTTTGGAGGTAACAAAACCCATCTTAGGAAGCACCAGAGGCTTTCACCCTCCTTGGTTCTGGTTAGCATACCTGAGATGAGCGATCTCAGAAGAGATTTCACTAAACACCAGGGCTGAAAAATAAAATGAAATAAAAAGTAAAATAAGAAATTTCTAGGTGCAGGAGCCCTGGACTCTGCTCCCCAGTTCCTGGCCCACCTCTGCCTAAGAGGTTCTATCCTACCCCCGGGAAACAGGCCCTTGCTCCATTCTTGACCCTTGCCATGTCAGGCTGCCCTCACCCAGGTGATTGGCAGGACTCCTTGATGGCCATGGGAAGTGACCTCACCCCTGAGGTCATCCTACCCCTTCATTCAGGGAGGAGCAGTTCAAAAAAAGGAGGAGAGAAAGAGAGGGAGGAGATGGGGAAGAGAAAGAGAAAGAGAAAGGAAGAAAGGGGTCAGGGGAAGAAGGACCTTCTTAAACTCTCAGTGACGTGGCTTGCACAGGTGGAGTACCAACAAGGTGCTTAAACTTGTCTTCCTCAGGTCCTCTCTGTTGACTTGCTGCCTGCAAGCCAGGACCCTACCTCTGGGAAAGCTCTGCCCCAGGGCACTGGGCTTCCTGGGAGAAGGGAAGATATGATTGGCTCATGGGCAGAGGGAAGTTGTGAGGTCAAAATGATGCTACATATCCTCCAAGCCTCAGTGTCTCCCGTCCTTTGGTAAGGTTGTTGAGGAGGGGCTTCCTGAGGATCTGTCTCTCCCACCCACTCATCCATTCATCCATCATCCATCCATCCATCCATCCATCCATCCATCCATCCATCTGTCCATCATCTATCCATCCATCATCCATCTGTTCCTCCCTTCCATCCATCCATCCATCATCTGTCCATCATCCATCCATCCATCCATCCATCCATCCATCCATCCATCTTTCATTTATCCATCCATCCATCCCATCCATCCATCCATCTTTCCTCTCATTTCCACAAACATTTCTGGAGTACCACTTCTGAGTCAAGCAGGTACTGCACCAAACAGTGGGAAAACAGATGAATTCAAGAGACTCTGCTTCACAAGTAATTCATACTTCATTCAATGCATGAAGACCCAAGGGAAATAGATTTATGGGTGGGTAGATAGGGTGCCTGGGTGGCTCAGTCGGTTAAGCATCTGACTCTTGACTTCGGTTTGTGAGTTCAAGCCCCACATCAGGCTCTGTGCTGGCAATGTGGAGCCTGCTAGGGATTCTGTCTCCCTCTCTCTCGGCCCCTCCCCTGCTTGCTCTCTCTCTCTCTCTCTCTCTCTAAATAAAATAAAAATTTAAAAACTTAAAAAAAAAGATTTATGGGTGGGAAGAGAGAATGATACTTAAGAGAGCCACAGACCTGGGATTGGACCCCAGTTCCCCCACTTACCAGCTGAGTTACCTGGGCACATTTCTGACACTGTCTGAGCCTTCACTCAGCCTTATAAGTAGGGGGGAAATGTTACCATTTGTCTTATTCTTGGGGTGGCTGGCAAGACAGATGAGCCTGTAAAGCACCAAACTGGATAACTGGCACGTTGCAAGGGCTTGGTACGTTCTTTTTGCCTCCCCCATGAGGTTGGGTTGCCAGATAAAATACAGAATGCCCAGTTAATTTGAATTTTTAGAGCGTGAATTTTTAGAGCGTAAATTTTTAGTATAAGTGTGTCCCAAATATCGAGCATCCTGTATGCTTATTTGCTAAATGTGGCAACTCTACCCTGAAGTTGCATGCCGCCCATTTGGTACTGCCAGCCTAGAACTGGGAACACCTCCCACTGGACTCTGTAACCCCAGGTGTCCCACGGGTGGTCCTGAACTTCTTGAGTCAACACTAACCTTTAACTAATCCACTTGAACCAAAGTATAAGGACATGCCCTCCGCCCTGAATTTTGTAGTTGGGCATAACACACACACTAGCAGGATTCTGTCCTTCAGCATTTCCATACTGAGACAGGTGAACAGAATCACAAAGAACCTGCCTTCTAGGTGCTTACATTCTGGAAACGGGAGGCAGATGAGAACCATGTGAGTAAACCACACGCCATCACACAGTGGGGTAAATGTTCTGAAATAGAGAGTGAGGGGTGGGGTGTAACCAGGGTGAATTTAATTGATTCAGAGTCATGGCCTAGTCAAAGTGCATACCTCTTCCCCCATCAAATGCTTGATCTCTCAGTCTGTCTGTTTCCTCCCTCCATTTCCCAGTCTCCACCCCACCTCCCTCAGGCCCCAAAAATCTGCTCTCTTCTCTCTTTGGTCTCTGGAAAGCTGCTACAGCTTTTCTGATTTTTTTCCCCCCTCAAACCCATTGAAGAATGTCTGGTTTCTTCTGGGAAGGCAAATCCAATGATCATTTACATCTAGCAGAGTCATGAACGTTTACCTGTATGGCTCCTTAATTCATATACATATTTATATAGAATTCTGTACATATTTGCCAAGAGGAGCATGGGGGATGCTCCCCCATGGAGGAGCCTTTCCACTGGCTGCTGCTAGCATTTCCCAGGCCAGTTATTGACATTTGAACGTTTCTTATCAAGTGAGTTCACTAATGGGAGTAGGAGAGTTGATGTCATCCAGGCAAAATACTCTCATGCCCACAGGGCCATGCTCTTGAGGCTGGCCGAGAGAGAGGGAGACAGAATCCCTAGCAGGCTTCACATTGCCAGCACAGAGCCTGATGTGGGGCTTGAACTCACAAACCGAAGTCAAGAGTCAAATGCTTAACCGACTGAGCCACCCAGGCGCCCTATCTACCCACCCATAAATAGTAGCCCAGTGAGGAGTGAGGACTGGAGCAGAGGTGTGGGGAGGGGAGCCAGCTAAGCACAAATAGACCAGGTCCTGGTAGGGAGGGAAGGTCAGGGGAGGTCGGCCTCGGGGTCGGGGAAGTGAGCTGTAGACTGGGTGCTTCTTTCCACCTCTGCCCTAAATGGAACTTTCTGCCTGATGTTCCCTGTGCCCTGTGGGCTGCAGTGGTGGGATCTCACCTCCTCACTCATACTTGATCATTCTTCACACAGGCCTGGGGAGGGAGGTTTGGATCTGGCAGGTTGTCCAAGTATAGACAATGGGTTGTGAGGTTCACTCCTCCTTCTCCCTTGGAAATAGGACTATGGCAGGTCTCTTACTCAGAGAGGACGGAGAGTAGAAAATGGACAGCCACCTAGGGGGAGCAAGGTAGTCAGATATCTCCTTTGGGGCCGGCTGAGGATTTAGGGAGCAAAGCATCTGAATCCTCAGCCTATAACTGGGGCTGGTTGGGGGGAGGGGTGTGGGGTGGAGACAAAGAACCAAGAAGGACCCAAGGCTGAGCTAGGAGACCCATAGAAGACCAAGGGGGAGACCAGTGCACATCAGTTTGATTCAGAGCATTGAATATAAGATTAAAAATAAGAAACAGCCCCATTTTGGGGGAAAGGTAGTCTACACAGTCACTGCCAGAACTTGGTGACTTCGAAGGCGGGACTGGGGGCCTTTCCCAGGGGCCACAACTTCAGGATCATGAGGCCCTAGTTCAGCAATGACAGATTCTTGCTCTGAGTGAGGGATGTGGCGGTTGGGGCAGAGAGGTAAAAGTCCAGAAAAGGATTCTGTTTTTGAGGGACTTTTAGGGGAATGCTCTTAAGAGGAACAAGAAACTGAAATTCATGGTGGTCCTGTGTCATTTCTGTTAGGTACCCTCCCAAAAGAGGGCACAGTGCCAAGCTGTGTTTCTAGGTGACCTTAAAGCAATAGGTTTAAACAAGAGGACCCCCACCTGACCCTGGTTTTCCAGCTCTGGGGGTTCCCATTTATTGAGCGTCTGATGGCAGGCTATAACGTAGGCAACAGGTGGTTACAAGTCAGGGGCAGGTGTGTGTTTATTCGTACCTTTGTTCCCCAAAATAGTTTAATACAGCACACAAGCACACACAAGACTTCATGGTAGAAACACGCAAGTGAGGAAAGTGAGCCAAAGAGAGAACAAGAAAAGGTGGGATGAAGCCGGGGATGGGTTCAGTACTGGAAATCTGTGCTCGAAGGGCCTGTGCACTTGACCCCGTACTTCTTGAGAGCCAGTACCAAGAGAGGAATAGGTTATGAGTTTCATAGCGTCCGCAGGATCAAAACCAGCCACTTGTTCTGAAGAAGCAGGGCCACCCAGAGAGCCACGTAGCTTGTCCACATGCAGAGCATGGAGACGCACGCTTCTGGAAAGTACCCTGGGGCATCCCTCAGCTGCACCCAACTGGTGCGAGTGTGGCCGATGCACCGGGCAGGTCTGAGCGGATGTGGTGCAGCCCTTGGTGGGCATGGCCCTGTACCTCTCTCCTCCCCACGCAGCTAGGTAGGCCCGTGGGCTGCGGGTCCTCCCGTCAGGAGCCCAGGCTGGCTCTAGCCCAGCGCCCCCTCTGGCCTCCACCTGCATGGTGGAAGTGAGAAGCAGCCTCCTGGCCTAGCGAAGGATGAGACCCCAAAGACGGGAGCCCAGGGAGGCAGAAATAAGGCAGCCTGCACCTTTCTCTCCTGGGTGCCTGCTTCTCCCCCAGGTCTCCCCGCCTCTAGTGTTGTCTGTTTGGCTCCCACACACTTTGGTTTACGTGTGTTTTTGGCTTCCGTGGCTTGCGTGCCGTTTTGAGGCACGTCCACCTTTGGTTCTTGCCAACCACTTCAGTCCCTTGGTTCTCCAATCCCAATTCCCTAGTAAATCATCTGGTTCGTCCAGTTTATCTTTTCCAGCTAAGCCCCTGGGCCACCTTCAGCTGACAGACAGGGGTCTTGGAGTGAGCAGTTGAGACGGGGGTGGGGGGTGGGGTCGACGGTGCCCTCCTCACCCCGCCGGCGGGGCTGTGGCTGGCAGTATCCCTTAGCCGGGAGCATGGATGCGGCAGGCACCCCAGACGCATCTAATACACTAGACGTGTGTCTCCAGGGGCTCACAGCCTTTGCTAACCTGCATTTGCTCTGGGCGCTTGCAGGGTAGATGTGGGTTCCCAGCGGCACCCCAGGCCAGCGCTCCCCCTCATCCACACGATGGGATTGTGAAGGCGGACATTTCTGGGGCCTCCTGAGCAGCTTGCGCTCCGGATGATGGGTGACGACAGCCTCTCTGAACACCCCAAACCCATGGAGTTTCTCAGCCTCTCCTTGGGAGACGACCTGCGGCCGTGCCCAGGAGCAGACCTGAGGGAGACGTGCGGCCATCCTGACCCTCCCGAACCTTGTGCGGAACAGACCTGGTCCTCTGAGCCTCCAGATTCCACGAAGCCAGATGCTCCTCCCGGGGCCTCCGACGCAGAGCCTGTGCACCTGGGGAGCGGCTCTTCCCAGGGGGGGCCCAGGCACAAGGCCGCACCCCCCGGGTCACCCAGGAGCAGCCATCCTCTGGGGAGCCCCAGGCAGAGCCAGAGCACGTCCACCCAGGTGATGTTCTGGGCGGGCATCCTGCAGGCCCAGATGTGCGTCCTGGACCTGGAGGAGGAGCTGGAGAAGACAGAAGGGCTCAGGGCTGAGCTGAGGTGCTGCATCCCCACGGCCCCTGTGGAGCTCCCTGCCTTCCCCTCCAGCCCCGCAGGCCCCCGGGGCTCGGGCCTCCACCCCAGCTCGCCCACGGAGGAGGCCTCTGGGAGAGACAGCAGTGGGCCTGAGGGGGAGAATCTGAAGCCCGTGTGGCCGAGGGAGGAAAGGCCGGACTCTTCCCCGGAGTGGGGTGCTGAGGAGGAGAGCGTCTTCTTCGACAACCCCCTCTTTTTGGAGAGCCCTTGCTCAGACACCAGTGCTTCTGGAGCTGGCTTTTCCTGGGGGTTCTCAGACTCTCACACAGATAGGAGACCCGGGCCCCAGTATCCCCAGACCCTGGAGCCCCCGCTCCCAGAAGGCGGAGTGCCATGGGAGCTGGGCAGTGAGCCGGATCTGGGGGTTGGCACAGCTGATCGCAGCGGACACACCACACCTCCATTCCCTGTGCCCACCTACAAACCTCACTTCTTCTCGTGGGCTGTGGCTGACACCATCGAGGGGACCCCTGAAGCACCTTCTGGCTGCGGGGAGAGTGAGGTAAGCCGAGCCCTGGGGACCGACCCAAGGCTGTGCATGGGGACACGGAAGGAAAGGCCTTTCTCTGTGGTCACGGGGCCCAGAACACTCTTCAGATACTAGGGCCTTTTGGAATGCTGAAGTAATATAGCTGAAAAGCAGGTCCGGGGTGGCCTTCAGAATTATGAGTCCTTCGTTTGTTTCATGAACGCCATGATGTCAACAGAACACGATGGCAATTAAGTGCACAAATGTCTCCATCTCACCAGTTTCAGGGGGCTGTGCCTGGACACATTTGGAGAACAAACAGCTCCTCCAATTGCAGCGTGTGCCAGGCCATTCTTAGTCTCCACCCCTCCCACCTCCAAGACCTTCCCAGCTGTAACAGGGCAGGGCTCAGCCTGCAAGATGACCTCTGCCCCTGGCCGGGAGATGTCTGTTTTAGGAGTCTTGTCCTCTCTTTTCTTGAGAGATTTTAGCATTTAGTTACTTTTAGTTCACCATCTTTCAACACCCCCACCCCCCCCCCCGACACCCACCCCCGTGTTGATAGATCAGGCCCCTGCGACAATGGCAGAGGTCCTTGAGATCAACTAGGACAAGTTACGGGGACAAGTGATGTGAGACAGCAGGGAGCAGTTTTCCCAGGGAGACCTCTGCTTAAGAGATAAGGAAAGTCAAGATGGCAGAGCAGGGCTGTAACTTTCTAATCTCTGTTTGCAAAGAACAATGCAGAGGAGCCATTAACCCGAACGGCTCTCTCACCTGACCCCAAGATCAGCGATGCTGCTGGGGACTGTTGGAGTCCCCTCACCCGAAGGCTGGGGGTGCCCAGTGTGGGCCGTTATGGCTCTGTACGTGACCCTTGTTGCTCTGGCACCCTGGGGGTCCTCAGAGGGAAGCCTGGGAGCCCCATCCTCACAGCAAGTGGCACTTGCTCCCATCCCAGTGCCTGGGTGCTGCCACTTTCCCTAGAATCCAGCCCCCCTGGGGCCGGTGCTGCAGCCCATGGAGGGAGGAGGCTGGGGGCAGAGAAGGCAAGAAGTCAGTGAGCCTGGATGGGAGGCCCCGGAGGCCTTGTAGGGCGTGTTAAAGGCCCTAAGAACAGTCTCCCTCAGGTCAAACCTCTTGCCTCTCTTTCTAAGACTTCTCTGGGAAACAGCTGTGACCCCACCGCGTCTGCAGCATCCTGTGTGGATAAAGCCTGGGACGCAGGACCTAGCCCCGCCATACATCCTGCATTACCTTGGGCAAGTCATTTCCCCTCTCTTGGCCTCCCCTGCCCCATCTGTATGGAGGAACATGAGCCCGGTGATACTAGGGCCCGGCACCAGCACTTCTGGGATGTGGGTCTTTTCCCATCCAGGATTCCTCTTCTGAACTGAGGACCCAGACTAGACTGGACTGGGGCCATGTTGTCCGGGTGGGAAGACAGCAGGGAGGGAGGGGCCCTGTTTACTCAAGTCATTCTCCCTTCCCCACCTTCCCCTCTCAGTGCCTCCAGGGCTCATGGAGATCCTATGCCTCTCTCAACAGGCCCTGCCCAGCCCTGAAGGCTGGCAGACAGAAGAGGGTCCTTCCTGGCCCCGGGGGCCTCTTCTCTCCCAGGACAGAGGTGAGACCTATTATGGGCTCTGGGAAATTGGGTGATGGGAGGCTTTGGATCCAGGTGGGGACAGAGACCATCCTTGGATTCACAGGTGTCATTGAGAAGTCTCATTATATTTTCTTGGAGCCAGACAGACTTGGGGTTTAATCCTGCTTCTGCCTCTGTGACTTCATCAGGACCATGGGTTTGAAAATGCTCATTTCATAGAATAAATGAAGAAATGGACAAAAGACCCAGCGTTTCTGATGCCTGGGTCCTAGTCGTTTAGGAAGTCCTGAACCCCAGGTTGCCTCGGGACTGGAGTCTCCTGGGAGCTCTCTGGCCACTGCCTCTGCATGTGGGAGGTCACTGCCCGAAGGAGGGACAGAACGTGCTGCCCAGCTCCAGGGGAGGAGCCCCGGGGAGGGAGCTCGTGGAGGTGGCTTCCCAGGCTGTTTTCCTGGCTCTGCCGCACCCCTTTGCCCTCAGTCTGCCTCTCGCCCCGTGTCAGCTTCACTCCATGCTCTTCCTCAGGTGACAGTGATGCTGAGTGTCCCCAGGAATCTGCTCCCTGCACCTTGGCTCCTGGCTCCCCAGGGAGCCCAGCGTCTTCACCGGAACCTAGCAGCCCTGAGTCTGAGAGCAGAGGCCCTGGCCCCAGGCCCAGCCCTGTGTCCTCCCAGGAAGGCAGCCCGCGGCTCTGGGGCCCCCTCCAGGGCAGCAGTTTTCCCGAGTGGACACTAGATGCTTCACGCCCTTCACTCCTGGAGACAGATGGGGCAAAGCCAAGTTTCCTGGAGAAAGAGGAGGCCAGAGACGCTCCAAACCCAGGGAAGGAAGTAAAGAGTGAAGGCCCAGCCAGGACTCCAGAGGCTGGAGCCGTCGTCCAGCCTGGTCCTCACTTGACTTCTACAGAAGGGTAAGTGTTAGACTGACCAGCTCTCTAATTGTGGATACATTTAGGAATGCCCTGGTCTGGACAGAGCGTGAGAAACGCACAGTGGGATTTAACACACTAATATCTATTAAGCCAGGAGTATAGGACTGGGTGACAGAAGCTTTGGGAAATACTGAAGGGTTTGAAAGCACGAGAAACCAAGAAGCAGGCAGTTACACACGTGGGGTGGGATTTGTGTGTGCTCAGGCAATGCCCTGAGAGTCTGGGCACCGGGAGAGGAGGAAGGGGAAGTGTTCGGGGAACCTGACCGGGGCCAGGTGCCCAGAAAAATAGGAGTCGTGCTAGGCAGGGCTGGGGAATGTGAAGGTCAGAGCTTGTGATGTGGGGATTACACACTGCTTTGAATTTGAGATGTCTAGGAGAAATCCATCCGTGAGCCTAGGTCCAGGGTGCTGGCTAAGATCTCAGGGGAAGCCGGAACACCAAGGGGAAGTTTGACTGGAATCAAGGGGGTGGATGTTGGGGCCCATGGCAGGATTGAATAGCCCCAAAACTGTGGCCGGAGGCAGGAACAGGACACCTGGGAAGCCAGCCTAGATGTCTGACCTGGGGTCTCCACCCAGGAAAGAGGTTTTGTTCTCTGGCTGGCTGAGTAGGGACATACTGAAGAGACCAGGAGGCACCGGTGACAGTTCTGGTCGCACCAACTGGAAGGTTGGCCCCACTCCTAGCTCAGTGTTACTGGATGATGGGGACAGAGCCTCAGGCAGGGCCAGAAACCAAAGCATCTTCCTCATGCATCTGGAAAACTCCACTCTGGGGTCTCTGGAGGTGTTTGGAGGCTAGGTAATCAGGGGAGTCTCTCAGAATCTGAGAAGACAGGGCTTGTCATACCAAAACTCCAGTCAATTCAACCCAAAATAAAAGTAAGTAAATCTGCTTAAAATGAGAAGCATACTTTCATAGTAAATAATGAAACAAAGGCTTGATCGGGGCTTTGCTTGCTATGATGTTAAGTATTACATAAATAAATAAGTTGAATCTTATTTTTAGCACAATATAGGATTAATGTTCCTGGCCTGAGTCTGCTGGCCCCACGAGATGTCTCCTTTGGGCCTGACTGTCACAGTGAGGTCACAGAGGTTATTTTTATTATATTTTATTTTACTTTTCATTTCATTTCAATTCATTTGTTTTAATGTCTATTTTTGAGAGAGAGAGAGACAGAGTGTGAGTAGGGGAGGAGCAGAGAGAGGGAGACACAGAATCTGAAGCAGGCTCCAGGCTCTGAGCTGTCAGCACAGAGCTGGAGGCGGGGCTCGAACTCAAGAACTGTGAGATCACGACCTGAGCCGAAGTCAGACACTTAACCGACTGAACCACCTGGCACGCCCCTCAATTAATTTATTTTAATAACAGCTTTTTTGAGAAAGAATTCACATACCATACAATTCACCCATTTAAAGTGTCCAATTTAAGTGCAAGCAGGATGCATTGCCCCATGTCAATCCTGTGACAGTTCATATTTGCCTTATTTTTTCTACCCCCAAAGTAACTCCGCATTGTAACAACGCTAATCGACTAGGTCGTTCCTATAAACGTATTTTAGGGCTTGCTCAGCTGGGTATTCACATAGTTCCGTTTAGGTGCGACAAATGTGTCATTATTTTTCTTCTCTTCAGTTGTCCAGTGGAGTAAATCCTCCAGTTCCTTGTTTGTCTGTGGCTTTCCACGTGATTCCTGGAACCTTCTGGCATCACTTACACGGACTTCATGAAATTAAACGTTTTTTTGGCGAGATTTGTAATTTCACTTTTCAGTGGGTCTCTGTTATGCTGGCCCCGCCTTGCTGGGTGCGTTAGAAGCCTCAGGAAGCAGTGAGGAATGAGCAGCAAAGACATGCCCCGGGAAGGGGGGTGGGCAGCCAGAGATGGATGTTTGTGTTAAAGGAGAGAGTGCTGTCGAGTGCAGCCTAATTTTATAAGTGGCCGGCTGATCGGTGAACATTTTCACGTTCTGATGAGTTTTGCTTACCCGTACAGCCCCCTAACCGTGGTCACTTGGATAATGAGTGGGCACATCACGAGAACTCCCCCCCGCCCCACCGCCCCTGGTTGTCATACTGCAGGGAACCGGAGGAGTCAGGGAGAGGCTGGGCTCGGTGACTTCCAGGGTTCTAGCTGCCAGGCTCCGAGTGTTCCCTGAGTCTGTCGGGGTTGCCTGGGCCCCTGTAAGCTCGCGATAATGACAGCTCACCATCTGGGCTCCTGTGGTGACGGCTTCCTTTATCGAAGGGCTGCCTGTGAGAAGGGAGAGGTGGCTTGGAGAGGTCGGAAGCCGCCTCTTTGACTCCCGAGCTGTAGCTGTGCCTGAAGCCGGGCTGGCTTCCTGTGCTTCCCTCCTCCTTGCACCTTCCGTGGCTCCAGCTCTAGGAGTGAAGCCTGGGGCTGGGGCTGGCAGGGGGAAGAGGGCACGGAGGCGACACGGGCAGGGCAGGACAGGTGAGGGAGATGAGTGGCTGGTGGGGTTTGGAGAGACAAATGCAATCCCTCCTGGGGATGGATTAAATACCACTGGTGTCTTCAAAGGGGACACCTGCCACCTCAGATGAACTAGGCTCAGAACATCCTGCCCGAGAAAGTGCCAGGTGCTAAGCTTGGCTCCAGCCCTTGCAGGCTGGATTCTCCTGGTGCCCAGGCCAGGCCAGACCAAGCAGGCTGTGACGCTGCCTCTTTCCCCGGTGAGGCCCTGGTCCAGCTTCCCTCGGCCCCCACCGCTCAAGGCCCTGGAGCTCTAGCTCGCCTGCTGAGCTCTGGGCAGGGACTCTGAGCATCCCTTCCAGGACTGACCTGTAGGGACACCTGCCCCGTACGCCTTCCTGTCCAGCCCCCGTGGTAGTCTGAGCACACTGTTGGACTTTTGCAGGCTTCCTGAGAGCCCCATGCCCCAAACACAGTCCCCCGAGGAAGGCCAAAGGCCACAGGCTGGAGACAAGCTGGCGAATGGTGTGAGGACCGACAAGGTGGCCTGGAACTTGGCCTCTCGCCTCTATCACCTGGAAGGCTTTCGGAAGTCTGAAGTGGCTGCCTACCTACAGAAGAAGTAAGGGGCTTTGAGCCTGAGCAAGGCTGGAGGTCAAGTCAGGGGAGGGAGGAGTGGTTGGTAGACTCCATCCGCCGGTCGCCCCTCCTGTCCCTGTGTCCCTGCTGCCCCACTGCTGACCTTCACCCCGTCATTCCTGTCCCAATCCATGCCTCCCCCCCACCCCCTTGCCCTGCCTGCCTCTTCCTCTTCATCACGCATGTCACCGCTCGTCCATACTCTTGAGCCCTGCTTAGAGCCAGTGGACCGGCCCCCTTGTCTCCCCTACCCAACTCCTCGTGTCCTCCCCACTCGATGTTGGATGGTGCCAGTGGCAGACCAGAGGCCTGCTGCCCCCTTGCCCCCTCGTCCTCTTGGGACGTGTGCAGGCCCTGGGGCCCCGACCCCCAGTGCAGGCTTCATGCCCATTTCCTGTCCACAGCAATGACTTCAGCAGGGCTGTGGCTGAGGAGTACTTGTCCTTCTTCCAGTTTGGAGGCCAGAGCCTCGACCGCGCCCTCCGGTAAGACCCCTGGGCCGTCTCTGGGGCGGAGGCATGGCTGGGAGGTGGCGGCACTGGCGAGGGCTGGAATCTTGATTGCCCCCCGGCTCTGGCGCCTGCTGGCTGCCCCAGCCTGGGCTCCATCCTGGACTCTGGCCCTCCTTCCAGGGTCTTCCTGCAGGCCCTGGTGCTCAGTGGGGAGACTCAGGAGCGGGAGCGAATCCTCTACCAGTTCTCCAAACGCTTCCATTACTGCAATCCTGGGGTCTTCTCCTCTGCAGGTAGGAAGGGGCTGGCCCTGAAGGCAGGGCAGGGGGGTCCTGGGGTGCCTGGGAGAGGGTTGCATGGAAGTGTCCCCTGGTCCACTCAGGAGTTCACTGGGTAGCTGCTGGTGGGAGTGTCTGGGGGACTGTGGAGAACCAGAGAAGCATTTGGGGGTCACCCCACCCAGCACGGGCAGGTGGAAATGCGGGAGTCCCGGTTCCAATGAGCTTTCTCTGCACTCACCTCCCTCTGGAGCAGATTCTGTACACACCTTGACCTGTGCCATCATGCTCCTTAACACAGACCTGCATGGACAGGTGAGAGGGCGGGGGTGCCGGAAGAGGGGGGTTGAGGCCAGAGGCCCGGGGTGGAGTCATGGAAGGGCCCCGGGGGAGGTAGGTCTGGAGAACTGGAGAAGGTTCCAGAGTGTCCACCTGGGGGGTTATTCTGTTGGGGTGAGGAGTGTGTGCCAGCAGTCCCCCTCCTCTGCATGGGCCACAGAACATTGGGAAGAGCATGACTTGCCAAGAATTCATAACCAACCTGAACGGCCTGTGTGACGGCGGGAACTTCCCCAAGGAGCTGCTGAAGGTATGGTGGGGAGGGAGGGTGCCGGGGTGGGGGGCGGCGCTCCCTGGGCTCACGGTGCCAGGGGCTCCCAGCCTGGGCCTGCCTCTGCTGCATTATCTTTGGGAGGACAGGCTTGTGTATGGAAGGTCCCAAAGCGTGGGTCCTAGCCAGCCGCATCAGCACCACCTTGGTATTTGTCGGCTTGTGGAAATTCACAGGCTCCCTGCCTCGGACCTACTGAATTAGAATCTCTGGGGCTGGGGCCCCTAAAATGTTCTCTTAGGCTTCCCGGCGATTCTGAGGCTTGGGGAATGTGAGGAGCACTGGTTTCTTGGTCCTCTGAACGAACAAAGGGCAGTTTGAAGTCTAAGACTTAGGAACCACAGGTTCTAGGGTTTGAATTCTTGTCCCTTGGCCCACTTGGGCTCCTCCTGGGGTAGCAACCACTTTATGGTGTGGTTATCACAGTGAAATAAAGGTTGTCAGGTGCTCAGAGCGGGGCGAGGCACACAGCATGCTTTTCATAAGCAGTGTTGGCCCTGGTTCTTTTGTCTGTGGGGTGAACATTTCTTGCACCCTTGCTGTGTGCCAGGCATTGCCAGGGCTCCAGAGGCATGCAAGCAGGATGCATCGGCACGAATACTCTTTGTTATATCATTTCAATGTTCCGGCACCTCATTTATTCATTCATTCACCGTATATTTATTGCCCCCGTCAGTCAGCCGTTCCTGCTGTGTCCCATGGGCGGGATGGTATGTGGATGATTCATCTTCTCAGGAGAACTAGCTCAGGCCTCACTAAGCTCAGGTAGGGACTAGGATTGCTTTGCTCACCTTGTCTCCAGCATCTGGCATGGTGCCTGGCACACGGTGAAGGCTCCGTAAATGGTTGCACGCCTGCATGGGTACGTGGATGCATGAATGAGCTTCCCGCTCAAGGAAGGGCAGCTGTGTTGGGGGTGGATGAGGCCGACTGCGGCCTGCCCTTGTCCTACCGATGCCAGGTGGAGTTTGGGCCCCACAGGCCGAGGCTCCCTGCCCACTATGTGCCTTCTCTTCTAGGCCTTCTACTGGTCTATCCGAAGTGAGAAGCTTGAATGGGCTGTGTAAGTGACAGCCCCCTTCCCCGCACTCCCCACCCCTTCCCCGTCTCTGGGCCTGTCCTCCCTCCACCTGCCCACCTGAGAGTTGGAGAAGCCCCAAGGCCCCGGACAGTGCTCCCCCACTGAGTGAGGGCCAGTTTCAAAGCAGGTGGAGGAGCCCAGGTCACACCTGGAGGTGGGGCTGGGGATGACAGGAACGGATGAGCTGGCTTGGAAGGACTCCTCTTGGGAGGTCCTGGGTGATCTGGCTTCCCAGTGAGAGAGAGGGTGGGGGGTGCTGAGGCTACGGGTGCCTCCTGGTGGCCTTTGCCCGGCCAGTACCCCCAGCCTGATTCTCTGATGTCCAGGGACGAAGAAGACGCAGCCGGACCAGAGAAGGCCCAGCTGTCTCCCGCTGCGGGCAAGATGAACAAGCCCTTCCTGCAGCTGGCCCAGAACCCCATGGCACCCACCTACAAGCAGGGCATCCTGGCCCGGAAGATGCATCATGATGCAGATGGCAAGAAGAGTGAGTGCTGCCCTGTCGCTGTGCGGGGCTTACGTCTGCCATTGAACCAGAGTGTGTGCGTGCGTACTACAGTGGCTCTGCTCGGGGACACGGCTGACGCGTGCGGATGTGCGGAGAGATCGCATAGGTCAGGGACCGGCGCCTGTGTTCTTTCCTTGCTGGTGACCGTGTGCTGGGCGCTATGTAAGATGCCAGGGGGTGGGGGCACGGGGACAAGACAGACCCTGCCCTCCAGGGTCCCTGTGGTGAGGGGAAGTCAGACTGTCGCATGGGTGTCTGGGATAAAAGGTAGAGATTGGTAAGTGGTGTAGGGAGGGTAAGATCAAATACGGGGGGGTGTGGAGAAGGGCTAGGTTTTGGTTTCATTTGGGGGATGAGATATGGGGGACAGGGACGGGTCAGGCTTCTGGGACATGATGGTATCTGAGCTGAACCTTGGAGGAACGGAGGGCAAGAGGGCATTCCCAGTAGACAAAGGAGTAGACGCAGTTTGCTCTGAATGGGGGTGTGTGTGACAGAGAACAGAAGGAGGTGAATTTGGCCTCATCTCTCAGACAGGTGAAGGCTTTAGAGCAGGCCAGCGACAGGACCAGAGCCAGGCTGGGAGGGGACTCTAGGGAAGCAGGCCTTCTTCTGCTTGAGGACTGAGTCCCTGTGCCTCTCTGGATGGGACCAGAAAGATGTCTAGTGGGTCTGTGCTCGTGGGTGGGAGTGTTCGGAGAGGGGGCGGCCGGCGTGGACATCTCTTTTGTTGTTTGTTGTTTGTTGATTGCCTGGGCGTGAGGCATGGTGCATGCTTGCTTGTGACTGTGTTTTGTTGTGTTGCTATGCTGCGTGTTTCCGTGGACCCTGGGCAGGGACTGAGTTGGTGGGGGAGGGGGCCGTGTGTGTCTACGTGTCTGGATGGGGCGCCCACCTTTGTGTACTCCTGGGGCAGCACCGTGGGGCAAGCGCGGCTGGAAGATGTTCCACACCTTGCTTCGGGGGATGGTTCTCTACTTCCTGAAGGTAGGAACGGGGTGCACACCCCTGACGGGCAGGGTGGGGGAACAGGGAAAGGCCCAGGATGGTTCGGAGGGTAGGCAACAGATGATAACCTCTTTTCTGGGCCCCTGGGCCCCGTGGCAGGGAGAGGACCACTGCCCTGCAGAGGAGAGTTTGGTGGGGCAGATGGTGGACGAGCCCGTGGGGGTGCACCACTCGCTGGCCACCCCGGCCATCCATTACACCAAGAAGCCGCACGTCTTCCAGCTGCGGACTGCCGACTGGCGGCTCTACCTCTTCCAGGCACCGTAAGTCCTCCTGGGGTGACAGACAGCAGCAAAGCCCCCGCTGTCCTCTCCCCATCGCTTGCTCACCCTCTGATGGCTGCTGGCTGGGACCCGGCGGGAGCGGCCTTCTTCACCAGGAAGCCTAAGAATGCTGCAGCCTTTGGAAGGGGTCCTAGGGCGGCCCCAGAGGCTGGTGCTGCCTGCTGGCCTCTTCTGACCCGGGCTGCTTCCCCAGTGCATCTGCCTCCCGCGTGTAAGTCCCGGTCAAGCCTCCCAATTCCGAGCGGAGGATTCCAGGAAGCCTCTAGCAACTGAGCACTGGCTTGGACATTTGGTCTAAAATCTATTGCCTTCCCAGATTTTCCTCTTTGATGGATGACTAACACCACCAGCAGAGGTCAGCCACCTCGATCAGTGGCAGCGCTTCTGGCTTTTTGAGGCGCTGGGTCCTGAAGCAGTCCTGGAAGACTGTGCAGACCGCAGGAAGCTGGGGGCGTGAGGGAGGGGCGGGACCGACCCTGTGACCTTGGGGACCCACGGCCTCCTCTGCCCGCAGCACTGCTAAGGAGATGAGTTCCTGGATCGCGCGCATCAACCTGGCCGCCGCCACGCACTCGGCGCCGCCCTTCCCCGCAGCGGTGGGCTCCCAGCGCAGATTCGTCAGGCCCATCCTGCCCGTGGGCCCCGCGCAGAGCTCCCTGGTACAGCCCCCGGAAGGGCCGGGTGCGGCGGGGAAGGGCGCTGCGCGGGACGCGGGACGAGAGGGGAGATGGGAGGGAGGGGCTGCGCACCTGGGCCCGGGAACGAAGTGGGGTTTGCGATGGGCTGTGCACCTGGGCTCGGGAACGGAGGGGAGCGGAGAAACAGCTTCCCCCTCTGCCTCCCGCTCCCAGGAGGAGCAGCATCGATCCCACGAGAACTGCCTGGACGCTGCCTCCGATGACCTGCTGGATCTGCAGAGGAACTTACCGGAGCGGCGCGGCCGCAGCCGAGAGTTGGAAGAGTACCGCTTGCGGAAGGAGTACCTGGAGTATGAGGTCAGGGGCCGAGTCTCCGCCCGCCCGGCTCGCTCCCGCTCCCTCGGTTGGGCCCTCTGCCGCCCTCTCGTGGCCGCATCCGTCCTTGCAGCCTTAGTTTCCCCGGCTGCCCTGGCGGAGGGAGGCCCTGTAGGCACCCGCGCGGGCAGGGGCTTGCGCGAAGTGTGCGAAGTGTGCGTGTCCTTGTGCCCTCAGACCTCTTCACTTCTTGTCGTGGGGGCACCCAGCAGCTGCTTGTCTGTCCGCAAACACTCACAGGGGACGTTCTTTTTATAACTTTCTTTCACCCAAGAGTATACTGTATTTGGCTTTCCCTAAATTGAAGGAAAAACGATTTCAGTTGAATGATCTCCCCTAATACCTACCTAATACTAGTGGGCAATATTTATGGAGCTTGTATTACTTGCCTCTATTATCTTGTTTAGTAGTCTGACAACTCTGAGGTAGGGACTGTTGTCCTGACTTTACAGATGAGGAAACTGAGGCAAAGAGAGATTAAACAACTTGACCGAAAATGATGAATTCACACGCCGCTCCAGTCAGGGTCGAGCCTCATTTATATTAGCCCAATGATCGATGCCAAAATGGCTTATCCCTGACTCCCCCCCGCCCCCGCCCCACCTTACACCCAGATTCTGCTACGGTCTCTCATCCGTGCACCTTCTGGGACCCTATGCCCGAGGAGTAGGTGAGGGGCACTGCTGTGCACACTGGGCCTCACGCTGCCCTCTCCCTGCCTGTGACCAGCTGCAACCTGTAGCCAAGCCCCTGGCCCTCCCCAGACCTCACTCCCCTCTGTAGAGAGCAGAGACAATGATGCGTGGGCCCCCCAGCCACCCAGGGCTGGGCTGAGGGTCCAGCGGGGTGGAAGACGGGCACGCGCTTAGTACGCTGGGACCTGTATCCCAAGGCTGCTAGTTACGGAGGCCTCAGGAGTGTTAAACAGATGAAGGGTAGTTAGCATCTCTCTCTCCAGATGCCAATTGTTAAAATGCTATTCAGACTCAATTAGGCTTCAGTACAGATGTGAGCTGTTTGTGCGCCGTGCTGCACAGATCAGGCCTAGCGGGTTATGGGTCTTTTAGTGTCTCAGAGATGTAGCACGTTCTGGAGACGTTAGTTACAGCCCTACAAGGCGGTGGCGGTTAGAATGGGGCTGGGCTGGCGGGGGTCCGGATGATACTATCCAGGTAACCCCAGGGCTCAGACGGGAGGCTGCTGTGTTCTGCAGTCTGGTTGCTGGAGCGTGGGACAGACATTGGCTGTTGGTCTAGCCCTCTTCCTCACACGTGTGAGCTGTCTGCCCCTCGAGATTCCAGCTTCCTCCTACCCTGCAGCCAGGGAAGCGCTAAGGTGGCGGGGCCCGTGTGTTGCAGAAAACCCGCTATGAGACGTATGTGCAGCTGCTGGTGGCCCGTCTTCACTACCCCTCGGATGACCTGGACCTGTGGGAAGAGCAGCTGGGGAGGGAAGCCGGAGGCACTCAGGAGCCCAAGCCCAGCCTGAAGAAATCCCACTCGAGCCCGTCCCTGCACCAGGACGAGGCCCCCACCACGGCCAAGGTGAAGCGCAACATCTCAGAGCGTAGAACTTACCGGAAGATCATCCCCAAGAGGAACCGCAATCAGCTGTGAAGCCGACGCCACCTCCCAGACTCTGGCCCCTGCTCGGGGTGGACCTGAGACCCCACGGAGGAGGCTTGTTTCAGTGGGTCCGTGGTGGGGGATGAGGCCTACCCCTTTCCCACGGAAGGACAACCCCCGTTCCCCTGTGGTCCTCGCTCCCTCCTGCGTTCACTGGAGCTTTCCCAAACTGCTGCGCCCACCCCCACGGCAGCCCCCAGCTGCCCTGGTCCCCGGTCACTTCCGAGGGAGGAGGGAGTTCCGGGGTTTGGCTGCACTCCCGTGTCACTCTCTACCCTTCCACAATCCAGAGTGGCCACATTTTTGGGGCCTGGGGGCAGCTTAGCACTCATTTGAGCATCGGAGTACCCCTGGGCTTCCAGAGAGAAGCTGGGGCAGAGGAAGCCTCTGGGCAGTCAAGTTAGGGGAGCCGTAGTCCTGAGGAAGATCTTGTTCTGGGGATCAGGTGACCTGCTGTGAGAGGTCCTGGGAGAACCCAGCCAGCCCCCGGTGACAGCAGGGTTGCTCAGTGCCACCCCCTGACAGGTAGGCTTTTCGGGCAGGGACTCAGCTCAGTGAGGCTGACTCTGGGACCCTGGGCCTTTGTCTCCTACCCCCCGATAAGCATCCGTGCACCAGGGGCAAATGAGACAGGCCCACGTCACACACCCCATTGCTAATCATCGGAGCAGAGCCAATGGTGGACAGTGAGGGCCAGAAGGGGTTGGGGCCTCCAGAGCTCTGTGGAGAGGCCTGGGAACAAGGGGCCTTTGTTTCCCCAGAGCAGGGAAGGAGGTTCTCCAGGTTGGGACCCTGAGAGAGGCTGAGGGGCAAGAGGTGGTGTTGTACCCCTTGGGGACTCTCTCGGAAGGAGCTTGTCTGAGAGCTGTGAGGGCCAGTGGAAGCCTGGCTCCCTCCCACACACCCCACTCCTTGCATTTCATTCCCGAGGAGGGGCCCCAGGGTCCCTTCCGGGCCCCTCCCCCTCCTGCACCCTCTGCCCCCCTGCCAGCTGACAGGGGGCTTTGCTGCCCTCCCTGGGAAGTCCCCTTGTGCTGCCCTCTGGCTGCCTCCCAGCTGGGCTCTGGGGGAGGTTCCGGACACTCAGGGACCTCGGGCTCTGCCTGCGGGAAGGAGGCTGGGCTGGAGGAGCGGGCCACCATTGTCTCTGTTCAGCCAAGTGTGCGAGCAGGCCGCCGGCCAAGAGGGGCCTCTGCTGCCTGTCTGCCGCCTGCTGGCTGACGCGCTGCCTCTCCAGCCTTCCCGCCGTGGGGTGGGGGGGGGGGTGGGGGGGGTGGGGGAGGCCCTCCTCCCGTCCTCGCTTGTCACCACCCCCGGGACCTGAACTCTACCAAGTGGGGCTGGCCCCTGGGTACTGTGAGGGGTGTCTGGCCAGGGCCCAGGGCTGGGCCAGGTAACCAGTGGGCACACACTAAACGCAGGCCAGTAAAGAAGCAGGTGTGCGTGCATATGTGAGGAAGGGGAGGGCCATCCTAGGACACACCTGTGCCTAAGCGTGTCTGCGTGTGAATGCGTAGGTCTGCGTGCATGTGTGTGGGACGGAGTCACACATTTATAGGCTGTCAGCGCTGGGGGGACCTCAGAATCATCTGTTCATTCCACTCATTCATGCATTCATTTCACGAATACTATTGACCATTTCTTATGGGCCAGTACTAGCGGATTACAAAATCACTTGAACACGTCTCTGGCCTCAGGAGGTAACAGTCCTGTGGTCTGGTTCCCTGCTGTCCATACAGAACCACACTTTATCTTGCTGGTAAAGACCCATTCCCACCCTTTGCTCAGGGATTCGGATTCAGTAGGTTTGGGTCAGGGTCACGGATACGTATTTTTAAAGCAGCCTGGGTCACTGATGTGCAGTTAATAGGTGAAAACCTAGCATCAGGTGGATGTGACTTGCCCTGGGACTGATGCTTACAAGCTTGGCCTTGAGTGGATTTTTTGACCTCACTGAACATGTATCCTTATTTCTAAAACCAGAATAAAAGGCAGAGGCGTGCCTGCGTTTGTGCATAGGTGTGGCCCTTCGATGCACCTTCACTCATGTAGAACCGGTGCCTCTCTTTCACCCTGGGGAACATGAAGCCTTCAGAGAGATGGGGACTGCAGGGCCCTGCCTGGTCAATGCTGTGTAGGCTTGGCTTGGCCTGGAGGCCTGGGGAGGTGGAGACTGGGTGGTTAGGCTGCAGTTCTGACATGTGGCCACGAGAGGGCGGGCTTGCATCTTTCAAGCTTCTGGAGCCCAGGGGCCCAGCTGTGGAGCACTGCTCCTTGCTTGAAGAAGAGGAAGTTTGTATGTCCCCGGGGCCATCACCAGAACCAGGACCTCCCGCTTCCCTACACGCACAGTGGTCCAGGCCGGGCCTCCCACCTGTGGAGAAGTTGGCCAAGCAAGGGTTGGGACTCTGACATCTTCCTGCAGATGGAGAAGGAAAGGGTTTCTGGAGCTGTGTGGGCGCGGCCTGGAGTTCCCTACACAGCTGTCCCTACAAAAGTGAAAACTGAGTGAGCTCCAAGTCCCAATCCTGAGGTGTGGGGCAGATCCAACGCACAGGCCTCTGTCTGACCTTGTGTCCACCCTCACTTCCTTTCCCACCTGGGAAGTGGGTTTGGTGGGTCTCTGCAGAAAAGACAGGTTCGTGGTGATGAGCTCAGGCTCCGTGAGGCTGGCTGAAGTTTGGTTCCTCTCCCTTCTAGGGGGGGCTCAGCCTCCGGGGCCCGCCGTGACCCAGGTGATACCCCAGATGTGATCTCTTCCTGGTGTCCCAGCATCTCTGTTCTGTGTGGCTTTCTACTGATAACCTTCATTTGTTGGTTGTTTGCCGGGCACCGGGAGAGAGTGAAAGGCCACTGAGGTCCAAGGCTTGGGTCCTTTCCTTTGGCGGCCAGAGTCAGATGGAGACGACAGGTGGGCTATGTTGGAAGGAGCTGGGCTGGAGGACTGGGATTAGCCAGGGTGAGGGAAACATGGCCGTAAGGGTGGGCCCAGGCCGGGTCATACGGGACCTTGCATGCGGCCGAGGAGTGTGCTTTACCAGCAGAAGAGGCAAAGCCTCGTGGTTTGGGGGGCAGCCAGCCTGGGAAAAGGCTTTAAGAAAATGAAATGAGTGAATAAGGCTGATAAGTAGGGTCAGCATATGGCCTGGGGACATTCTCTATAACTATGCAACTTTTCTGTGAGTTTAAAAAAGAAAAAGAAAAGGCCTGGAAACTTAGGACAGCCTGGCAGTCCCACATCTGGTCCTTCTCCCTCCCTTGTCCCCCACCCCCACATGCACGCTGGCACGTACTTGCACGTACTTCTGGGTCTCCTCAATGCCACACTCTCCATAACCACTCCTCCGCCAACTTTTCTGGATGCCTCTGCCCGCTTGCTCACACCTTTATCTGTTTGCCTTGCGAACAACTTCCAACATCCTCTGTACCCTTCCGTGAAATGGGTACACACCAGAAGGACCACTGATGACACTCAGTCGTCAAATCCAATGTCTTCTCAGCCTTCATGCCCCTCACCTCTCAGCGACCTTTGACTCACAGACCTGTCTGACCCTGCACGAGGCCCAGCGCAATCTGGTCTCAGCAACCGGGACCTGGAGTCAGACTGCCCGGGGTTGAGTCCCAGCTGTCCCTTTTGTGGCTCTCTGACCACATGTCAGTTACTTGGCCTCATATGCTTTGGTTTGCTTCTCTATCAAATGCGGATAATGACACCATGTACCTCACAGGGTCCTTGTGAGGAATAAGTATAATTATGCACATAAACATCTCAGAACAATGCCTGGCACAGAAGGAAAGCTTAGCAAGTTAGCTATTAGTACGCGGCCTTGCCAGTCTTACCACATGTGCCCTCCCCTCCTTGGGGCCCTGCTTAGGTTCTGCTCTTACAATTCAAGGCCTTGACTTTCCCTCTGCCTGGAAGTTGCAAACAACAAATCTTAACTCCAATAGGCTTTAGCAAAAAAAGGACATTTAATGGCTCCCATAAAGGGACAGTCTCTATCCAGGTCAGATGACGCTCGAGCTAGGGCTCCACGCGGAGCAGGCCCCCCACTGTCTTCTGTTCTTCTGAGCTCCATCTCCCAGGCTAGGAGGCAGGAGCAGCACTCATGATAGCAAGATGGCCCTCGTAGCTACCACCTTCTTGGTGCAAGTCTAGCACATAGAAACTATCTGCTCCTTGGAAAGTTCAAACTCAAGTCCAGGAACAGAGTCCCTCTGAGCTGCCCACTTTGAGCCATGTGCCCATCTCTGAGCCAATCACTAGGGTCAGGGGCCTAGGGTAATCAGAGTCCACCTTCTGAGATGGGGGTGGTGGTGAGGTAGTGTCACCCCAAAGGATGGGGACTGGGACCAGAGGCTGAGAAATTCTGAGTACTGCTAGTCCCAGGAAGGGGAGGAAACCAACGATCCGGAGGCCTTCTCCTCCAGGACCTTCCTTGAGCCCTGCTCCCCCAGTTAAGTCTGTCTCCCTTCCCCTGTCCTCCTCTCATCCCCTGCCCTCTTCTTTCTGTCTCTGCTCCCAGTAGAACATAGGCTTCCCAAGGGTAGAAGCAGGGCATGTTGGTTTCCATTGCTCTGAGCCCAACTCGTACAGTCAAGAAGTGTAAATCTCGAAACTGTATCCTCCCTGGGCTTCCGGCCTCCGTGTTCTCCTGGTTCTCCTACTTTCTTACATGGTCTTTTACTGTCTTTCTTCCACTTGCTTCTCCCACCCCCGAAGTCAGCCTTCCCCCAAGGTGCAACCTTGTGGAGGCCTTCAGGATAGCTTCTGGGAAAGCCTCGTGATGTCGGCCTTCAGCTCTGATCTCTGTTCTGCTTTTCAGACCCGGGGGTCTAACTGTGCAGGACGCGGCCCTCAATCTTTCTGGAGATGGTAAGTTTCCATACAGATGTACTCCCGTTTCTAGTGATGATTCTGTGACAGTTCTGTGACAGCTGATTTGAGAGGCAACGTACCAGGATTATGAGGATATTTGAGCCAAATGGGCTTCTGCCTCACCAGCAGTGTCAGGTGGAAGTTTCTGGTTTCCTGATGTCTTTGTCTCCGTCTGGTGAGACACGGACAGGGTCTGGAGGAAGTACGTGGACAGAAAAGCGATGACTCTCTCATTCAGTGAACGAGGACGGATGAGAGTGAAAGTCCTTCCACCTGGCCACCAAGGGGCTCGAAGCTCATTTACAGATCAACTGCGGTGGCCCAGGACCACTCTTTGTATATTTCCCGTGGGCCTGATGCTTTATTTCTTATGTGTATTTTCCTAATTTACTACATGCATTTCCTGTGAGCTGTCTCAAATCCTCTCTGGAACAAGGTGAGGAATACATTAATATTTAAAATAAAATAAACAAAATGTCAGTGTGTGTGTGTGTGTGTGTGTGTGTGTGTGTCTTAGGTTGGAAATTCCTTAAGGGCAGGGACCATGTCTGTTTATACAGCACCTGGCACGGTGTCAAATTGAAGCTTAACAAATGCATTTTGATGAAGAGGGAGAAAGAAGCTGTCTGCAGGAAGATAGGGAGATTTAGACTGCACCCTCCAGCTACCCTTCCACCAAAGCCCCTTTTTCACAAGGGGTGCCCTTCATACTCTCTGTTCCTGACCATCCAGGTTCCTTCCTGTCATCCCTGCCCTGTCCCCACTCCTCATGACCAACCCTGTCCTCATCCACACCTGCTCTCTTACAGACGTGCCCCTTCCCCACACAAACACAGCTCCAGACACACCTCGCTCGGGGCTTCCCCCCAAAACACCCCGCCCACCCTTTCAACCCGCTGCCCCAGCCACACAGGCTCAGCCAAGGCTGGGCAGCAGTGCGTGGTGCTAGGAAATGCCACCGGCGGAGCCGTTGGAGGTGCTGTCCCTACTCGTGCCTTGGCCCCGTGGGGGCCTCCAGCCAGGCGGGGACCTGGCAGAGGGAGGGAGAGGATAAGCCGCTTCAAAACTCCAGATGCAGCAGTTAAAAAGAGGACAGAGGCAATGATCCTTCAAATTGCCACATCTGTATAATCTGCCTTTTATTTTCTGCTTCATGAAGTTTTATTTCCTATTATTTATTCACCTCCCCGCCCTCCCCTCCCCCGCCTCCGCTCCTCCTTAGCAGGCGACATGCTCAGATGGGCCCTGAGCCTTGGCCTGGGTCTCAGCCCACCCCCACCCAACCCCCACCCTGGGCCGGCTGCTGGGAGAAGGCACCTGCTCCCCCCTCCTATGGCGCCCCCCCCCCATCCTTGTGCTGCGGCCCCTACAGGCCCCTCCCTCCACCCTCCAAGGGGAGCTTGGCTGCAGTGTGATGGGGGGAAGGGATCAGGGATGTGAGGCCTGTCCCCCAAGACGGCTGACACTGCCACCACCACTTAGCAGGAGCTTATGGGAAAGAAGAACCCAAGGCCCTGGAACCCACAGCCAGGGGGTCTCCATCCCTATGTACCCTCTCCCCGCCCTCCTCTCCTGTGCCTCGTTTCCCACCCTCAAGGCCTCTTCCTTCTGCTCTTCCAGGCCGTGGTCAGAGAGCTGGGTGGGGGGCGGCCTGCTGAGCAGGGGCATATTGAGATGGGAAGAAGGGGGACCAGCCAAGCCTGCACTGGGAGGGACAGCTGCCCAGCTGTTTAGGACCTGAGACCCCTTGTCCTGCAGGAACAAAGAAGCCGCTCTGAGAAAGACCCAGGTCTTCAGGTCCCTGGCTCCCTGCTAGTGGCAAGCCAGGCTGGAGTGCGGGGAGAGGGTGTTTGGCAAAGATCGCCTACATTTTGCACTCCCCTCACCTAGCACCCTCCTTATCCCTCCTGGGGACACACAAGCACAGGAGAACAGCCCTTTTCTGGAAAGAGAGGTTTGGCTTTTAGGCCCTTGGGGTTCAGGGTTTGAGTTGGTGTTCCTAGTGGCTGCTTCCTGGAGAAGACAGGGATGCCAGGGAAAGACCTGGCAGGGGCAGGGAGGATTTCGCAAATATCTGAAACCTGAAGGCACTTCACATCACCTCTCTCAAGGCCTTCATCACCTTCCCGCCTTGTTCTGTCGTAGTGGCTTTCAGTAAAATCTCAGTTCTAAGTTCTGAGGGAGGTGGGGTGGGGTGGGGTGGGGTGGGGGATGGTGTAATCCAATCGATTCATCTTGTTTTCCAGTAGATGCCTGTCACAGTCTGGCACATAGTAGGTGGGTCGGGAAAGACTCCCAAATGAATGAATGAATCAATGGATGGGAGGGCTCAGCAGACTTTTCCTGCCCCAGCCTCTGTTAACTGTGGCTTATTAGTCTCACTCTGGTTTCTGCCCTAGCCCTGGAATCCTTTTGAAGCCTGGCTTAGTTCCTCCAGCTGAGACGGGGCCCCTGGGTGAGCAGGGCACCAGAAGCCACCCCGTCCCCACCCAACAGAGACGCGATTCCAAATACGGCAATATGGTGCTTCGTATGGGGTTCAGTGGAAAATTACCTGGGGAATTTGGAAGAAAGAGGGCTTCATACCTGAACCAGTCAGATGAGGCCGGTAATGCCTTTCACTGACCCAGGCAACCACTGAATCACAATGTTAGGGCCGGACATCATCTCGGCCCGAGCCACACATTTTACAGCTGAGGAAACTGGCCTCCCCTGGGGTCTCCAATGGGGAGGAGATGGGGAGGGGCCAGAGCCCCGCACCCCAGCTCTGGGCTCCTTAGCTCCACCACTGGCCACTCGCTCTGGGGGAGGGGTGGGAGAAACAGAGGTGATGCCCCGTTATGATGACAAGAACTAGCAGGTTCCAGTACCCCCCAGAGTCAGTCTACACTGGCAGGCGGAGCAGCCCTTTTCCTTGGCATCGGCAGCTAGTTTCACCAGCCCTTCTTTCTTAAGCTTTTCTCTTTCTCTTCCCTTCTTTCCGTTGGTGGGGAAATGAGTTTCCATTCAGACCAAGCTCACCCCTTCAGGGACAATTTCTTTCCCTGCGGGGGCAGCAGAACCCCTGGAGGCCGATTGATAGATCGGGCCCAAGGAACGTTCTGGCCACACTCCCTGGGCTGGGGCCGCGGGGTGCTCTCCTCTCCCCAGGGGGGGATACGTGGGGGAGCCGAGGCCTCCCAGGAGATGGGGTGGGGGGGGGATGGAAGGGTGGAGGGGTGGGGGGGCACAGGCTTGGAGGTGGTGGGAAGATAGGAGACCTGAAAGTGACTTCCCGGTCCAAGCTCCGGGCAAGGCCCGGGCCGTAAGTTAAGCTTGCTAACAATGCCCCCCTCCCCAAGGCAAACAAACGAAAACCAAACAAAAAAAGATTTATTTGCAAATGAACAGCGGCTCCCGTAGGAGGCCTGGGCGGCGGGCTGTGGGCCCGTGTGCGTGACTGTGAGCGCCCGGTGGGCCCGGCTCCCTCACGCGGGGGAGGGTGCCTTGGCTGTGGGGGAGGAGGACGTGGAAGTGGGGGGTCTCGGAGCGGGTGGGGGCCGGACGCGCGGCGGGGGGAGGGTGTTGGCTTCACGCTGGTACTAGTTTGATTTATCCCTAATGAGTTCTCAGCACATGGCTGCTCCCGGCGCACTCCGGGGGCCAGCGCGGCCTCCCGCGGGCCCCAGCCCGCCCCGACTCCAGAACAGCCGCCGCTCGCTCAGAAAAGAGCCAATTTCCACACTGCACAGTCCGCTTCACTCAAGGGGAAATCACATTTCCCTGGGAGAGCCGCAGGCAGTCACTCCACAGCCTGGCCAGCTGCCACCAGGCACAGATGCGGGGGAGCAGGGCCCCGCTTCCCCTCTCTCCTCGCCCAAAGCCCCGCTTCCCGCCGCCCGCGGGCCCCGAGCCCCTGCCCCCAAATCTCCGGGCAGCCTCTCAGCGGCCTCTGCTGCTTTGCAAGACCAGGAGAGAGGGTGCCGTCCAGGGGAGGATGCTGGCCCAGGGGGGACCGGCCTTGCCCGCTTCCTCCAGCTTCTTAGAAGGCCAGGCGACTGGTTCTGTCCAGGGGCTGGGGCACGTGGAGGCGGGGTTGAATGTGGTGGGTCTGCCTTCAGGAGACAAGGCCTCCGTGCCTGTGTCCCACGGTCCCCCAAACAGCCAGAGGAACAGAAGAAGGTAATGAGAAGAACAAGAAGCCAAAAGATAAGCAGATGGAGAGAAGAGACGCGCGTCCTGGCATTTGTGGAGCAGGACGCAGGACCTCTAAGCCCTTCCCGAGCGGTCACTTCCTCTCTCACGTGTCCACACCCCTGCGGGACGCAAATGGGGGCGGAAGGAATCCTTTGCTCCGGACCCAGCGGAGGAGGAACTGGAATACGAAACTAAGAGATGAAAAATGTCAGGACAAAGAGGTGAGAGAGGTTGAGGGACGGGGTTCTCCACAAGAATCACAGCTATGGTCACTCAGCTTGGTCACTCCCTGTGGAGGGTGACGCATGGACTGCGGGCAGAGGAACAGTTAGATCCCCTATAGATGGAAGTGCTTTGTGACCCTAAAGGTAGGACGGCAGCTGCCAAGGGATGGCCGGAAGAGAAACTCACGGCCAAGGACAGCGGAAACGGGGTCAACCCGGTGCTCCTGGGCCCAGTCCTACCCACCTCCGCCTGTAGCCTGACCTCTGGACCTTCCATCCAGCACTGTTTGCCCTGTCAGGAGAGCATGGAAGTGCCCTGGGTGCTCACGTGCCTGCCATCCCTCCCCACAAAGTAAAAGCCGCCTGAGGTCTCTGCAGAAGACTGGCCACATCCAGGTATCAAGGCCCTAGATTAGGATGCAGAGTTGGCCTTAGATTAGGGGTTGGGCTGTGGTCCCTGCTCCTCTGAATGACCTTGAAAAAGTCAAGTAATCATTTGCTCTCAGTTTCTCCACGTGCAAAATGGGGCCGATGTTCAGAATCAGAGACAACAATTGATATGAATGAGCTTTATAAACAAAGACTAAGCCTGTGTGGAGGATTAGGACGTCTTCTGAGGATGAGGGAAGATGGGGGTGGGGGGGGCAGTTAAGTAGGGAGTGAAGGGGGGCCGGGCAGGGGCCCCCCAATCCCCCTTGGCCTCCCTCTGCTCCTGAAGCTCAGTCCCACCGACCAGGGGCATCGTGGTCTCTAGGCCCCTCCTCCTGCACCCACCCCAAAGGACAAGGACATCAGGAGTCTCCTAAAGAGGACCTAGGTGGGTACACGTGTGCATTGGGGGAGGGAAGCAGGAGAATGACGCGGGCCGGCAGGAAAGCAGCAGCCCTAGCAAGTGCCTCGACTTCCCTAGTCTCCTATTTCCTGTCTGAAAACTGTGGCCACTGACTGCTCTTGCCTGAGCTTGTTGCCAGGGTGAAGCGCGTGCCCGCACACGAGGGACAGAAAATTCACTTTCTTTGCTAACAACTCATGGCAAGGATATTGGAGAAGGGAGACAGGGGTTGGAACCCGCCTGGGGCTGGCCTTGAAGGCAAGACTCGCAGCTGCCCCTGTCCTCACCCCTGCAGGCTGTGGGGTCAGACTGGAGCATCCACACAGCTCCAACCCACCTTAGAAAGCGGGGGGTTCTGTCTGCTCCACCTGGTGGCCCTGGGGGTGGGGGGTTTGAGCCGCTCTGTGTCTTAGCCGGAAGCTGTTCAGCTGCCTGCGGAGGCTGCCTGGCCCACTCAGACCTCTCGGAGCTTCTGGTACCCTGGGCTGGCCCCGCTGCGCTAGGAGGAGCAGAGGGGGTGTGGGGAGGTGTGATGGGTGGTGGGGGTCACTGAAGGGGATGGAGTGAAGACGAAATGATGGAGCAGGAGCTGGGAGAGCTGCCTGGAAAGCTGAGGAGGCCTCCCCACACCGGCTGTGACTGGGATTGCTCTGGTTGCGAGGCAGGTGGGTGCCTCTCTCGCCCGCTCAGGCCCAAGACTCACCTCAAATCCTCCTCCGCACACGCTCTACTCCCACAAGTCTTCGCAGAAACCAGGGCCTGACCTTGCTCCCCGGCAAACTGACCCCCTCACACGCAGCTACTCACGGGTGCTTCCCACATTCCCGCGTGTCCTCCCTCCTCACAATCCTTTACCCCCGCGGGGGCCACCCCAACTTCTCCCAACCTGCCCCCAGTGCTGGGGCACCTCAAATCGTCGCTTTCCCCCAATACAGAAACGACTCTATTTTCTGAGACCCAAAGCGGGACCATGGTTTGACCGTGGATCGAACGTCTGGACAGGCACTGTCTAGTAGGACACATGGCCGTTGGCCCACACCACACACTAGCCAACACCCGCTTTGAGCACAGTGCCCTGAGATGTTCAGCTCACCTCAGAGAAAGGGAGGGGAGTTCAGAACCACGGTTACCTGCAGCAAAAAAGCACAGCCCAAGTCCCATTGTCATTTGGGGGATGGAGGGGGCCTGCCAGGAGCACCAAGTGTTCCCAGAGAGGGTTCTGTCTGCAAATGCAAAATCGGTCTGCAGGCTCCTTGGGGCACCATGCATCTCAAAGTGATCTTGGAACCAGGTCAAGGGGCACTGTCTTAGGGCACTCAGGGACCCAGCCAGAGGTTCGAGATGATGCGGAGCCTCAGATACGACGGGATTCAGTCCTGCTTCCATGCTCATAGCTAGAGGCAAGTGCTATTCTTGGAAAATGAGCCTCATCTCAGATCCCCTCAGAAGAGGAGACGGGTTTTCTCTGCGGGAGGGTCCCGTGGCTCTACTCTCGTGCCATCCTTGGCCAGCATCCTTGGCCTCTCTTTCGGGAGGATGGTGGGGCAACAGGCCTATCTCTCTGCCTCAGCCCTCCTAGTCTTGGAGTCCCTGGTGGGTGAGGAGTTTCCTCTCCATCTCACAACCTCCGTGTGCTGCCCTGTCGTCAGCATTCACCTGGGCACCGTGCTACACAGAGCCCTGCCCCTAGTTCCTGCTGTGTCCCCGGTGGAGAGGGTCCCCACAGGCCAAGCACCCTCGTGGGGGCACAGCTCTTGCAGTCACCATTTTATGTGACCCTTGTTCTCCAAAACTTCTTAGAAAGGGATTGTCTGCCCTGCGGCCTCCCTCACCCCCTCCTGGCCCTGCACGCCCAGAGCCACCCATTGCTCGGTCTTTCCAAGAGGACTTGATTGAACCCCACCCCCACCCCCACTTCCCACCTGGGGCAAGTTACTTCATTTTGCCGGAGCCTCAGTTTCCTCAAATCTCGAATGGGGCTAATCCCAGCTTAATTTATGGGAGGCCCTCCACACGGAGCCTTGCACACAGTAGAGCCCGGGAAATGTCTTCTCTCTCCTGTCACACCGCAGGGCGCATGGGAGCGGTTACCTGGGCTCCGGTTTACAGTGTTCCCAGAACCTTCACCAACCCTCCCGCTGATTCTCTGGCTTCCTGTGAATAACAGGAGCAACTACTTGTGGGGAGTCTACGATTGGCCCGGCATCGTGCCATGTGCTCATTTCAATCTCACATTCACTCACAGTGGAAATCAAAGCTTAGGATAAGTGGCTGCCCGGAGTTAAACATCTATTAACAGAGGGAGAGGGAGAATGCCAAGTCAGGGCTCCTGGGCATCAGACGGTCTTTCAACCCCCCACCCCCCACCCAACATGAGTTCATTGTCCACAGGGCTCTGGGGTTCTCTGGAGAAAGCCCAGACCCAGGGTGCTTCCTTCCCCAGCTGACCCCAAAGCCTGAGACCAAGAGTAATGGTTTATTGAGTTATGTGGTAATGGTGGGTTGTCTTTAAAAAAAAAGAAAGAAGCGTCAAGGAGAGAAAGCCCAACATGGCAGGGAGACAATTCACTGAGAGGCCAAAGTCTAGGGGTGGACAGAGGGAAGCTTGACCCAAACAGAGCTTCATTTACAGTATTTACAGTCAGGCTTCTGGGGCAAGGGCTGCGAGGGGGCCAGAGGGGGAACCTCCATTGCTGGCTTCAGGGGGTCACCTCAGGGTCTTTTCCGTTGCTGTGGGCTTGGGCTGTAGGCTGCATACCTGGCTTGGCAGGGGCTGTGGGGAGAGGGAAGCGGTCCCAGCAATTCTGCCTCATTCTGCCCCCGGGGAAGGGCTGCAGCTCACTCCCCAGGAGCCTGGGCCCTGGGGAATGTCTGTCTCAAGCTGTAATAGGCCGACTGGCTGGCAAGGAATGATCCACCGGAGGAGAACCTGGGGCGTGCTCACACATTCTCAGCAGCAGGCGAAAGGCAGGCCCTTGACCGCCAGGTGGAGCTTCTGGCTGACTCCACCCGGCCCTCAGCCCGTGGCCGGGAGGGAGGCGCGGAAAGAGCCAAGCAAGCCGAGTGGAGGAGGTGGATGGCCAGAGCCTCGGCTGTGGGGCAGGCTGCAGGTGACGGTCAGCGAGGCTGTGGGGGGACAGCCTCCGCGCCCGGCTGTGGTGTGCGGGCTGGACAGAAGTGCTTACAGCCCGGGACCGCCAGAGCGCGTTGATGGAGCCACAGACGCCTTTGCGGCCCTAAGCCCCTCGTGGGCCGCGAGCCGTCCCTCTCAAGCTCCTCGGCGGTTCCCTCCTCTCTCCACATTTCTCCTCCAATTCTGTCTCTTTTGGAATGGGGCAGTGCTCTCTCCCTGGAACTCCTGCCCCTCATTGCGGAGTCTTTAGAGGACAGTTTGGCCTTCTCCAAAGTCATCCTGTCTTTCATGGTTCATTAAATCAACCACACAGGGAGTGAGCCGCAATGCTGGACTTGTGGTTATTTTTCATGTAATAAATAAAGATTCCTTTGTGTGACTCTCTGGGGCCTGTCCCAGGCCAAGTCCTCCTGTTGCTCAGTTGCTCCCACTGTCCCCATGGCAACTACAGGTGGTCAAAGGCCGTGGCAGTGGTGGGCGGTGCGCTTGGCCTTGATGTGGAACTGTAATAATATGGGGAACCTGGACGTGTTTAAAAAAAAAACAACAACAACAACAACACTGCTGGTCAGAAGGGGAAATTGCACCACAGCTTTCCCCGGCATCTGCTAACCTTTAAGACAACACAAGTTAATCATCCACCCCTCCGGCCTATCTGATCATCAAAGATTAACTCCTCTCTGGGCCTATTTCCTCCTTCCCTGGCCTCACCTTTGGGTTTCTGGCCAGAATGAGAACTGTTGGCTTCTTGCCCCTCCCCCCACGATGGCTTTGACCTTCAACACCCTCCTTTTCAGGGAGAGGGCAACTGAGAGCAGTTACATCTGGAACCTTGAAGAACCAAGCGCACCTGGGGATCACTGGGGCCTTCCCCAACCTTGCATACACAGTGCGAGGTCAGAGAATCTTCTCCTTAGGGCCCAGAAGGACTAGAATCCTGACTGGCCATGGGGGATGTGCGTTTGAGGATCTCCACAGGGAGGCTCCCTACACCTGCAGGATGCGCAGCCCAGGAAGGCTTGGCGGGGAGGTGCCCTGCCCCTGGCCCATCTCAGCACCATCATCCTTTCTGGCTAAATTGAACGGAAAGGTGTGTTGGAGTTGACCCCATGTGGCAAACAGAGCCCAGGTTAACCACCCTCCCAGTCATTTTTGGAATGCCAGAAGGTAATGGGAAGAAAGGGGGTTCTTGGGGGATGGCTGGTCCTGCCAGGCCCTTGGGGTGGGCCACACTTGCTCCACTGCTCCTCTTGGGCTCAGGTTTGCTCTGAGACCCTCAAGGTCATCACTCAGGGAAACTCTAGTGGGATTCTTCAAGCCACTTATGGGGCTTGGTTTCCTAAAAAGCTTCCTTACCCAGCCCATGGCCCCAGGGCAAGAGAGGGGTGAACAGGAGCCCATTGCTCACTCTCTGGACCTCCATCCTGAAGGGTGTCCACATCTCAAGCCAAATATCAGGAAGGTACTGAACAAAGGGTCCCCATATGAGGGTTCTGGTGCTGGATAACAAGTACCAGTGCGCCACTTAGATGGTTAATGTGTGTGACAGGACAGCCTTATTTGCACTCCTGTAGGGCGTCCTTGCCTCAGTGTCCCTGCTGCTGCGCTGTGAGCCCCTGAAGGCAGGAAGTCCACTCTTAGACTTTGCTGGAGTCCACCTCTGCCCTTCCAAGGCCTGAGCCCTGAATCTCACACAGAACCAAGATTTCAGAGACATGGCCTCAGGCAGTAGGAGGGAGAATGATGCTGAGAAGTCTCTTGCTTGTGTGCTCTCCCTCCAAACACCTAGGTACTTGGCCTTCCCTCTACCTGCTTGGACTGCCAAGAACACCTGTCTCCCAGAAGCCCTCCATCTAACCTGGGCCTCCGGGCTGCCTTTCAGGCAGACTTTTGGCCCAGTCTTGTACCCCAACCCTGCCCCACACAGCAGAGGGCCTGGGCGGCCCCGAGGGGACTTACTCAGCAAGCTGGAGTTGGGGAAGCGCCAGGCCTCGCCGTAGGAGGAGTAGGGGGTGTGGCCGTAGGCATTGCCAGAGTATTCACTTCCTGTTGGAGGCACACAGGTGAGAGGCCTGTGAGGTGGACATACCAATGTAGGCTTGGGGGTGGGGGAGAAGGGTCTGCAGGGCTGGCACTGGGCCAGCCCTGGGGGCATGGACAGCCAGGGCAGAGACCATGTGAGCTCAGATGTCCCTCAATCCACCCTTTGGGGGCCCCTCAGCCTGCATCAATTTGGAAAGGTACCAGAGGCGCCGCCCTGACAAGCTCAGTCCTCCCAGGTAGCCCAGGAGGGACGTGATATTATTGTGCCCATTTTTCAGGTAAAGAAAAGGCTTGGAGACCTCTAGAAGCTCACACAGCTGAAGGGTTTGGTGATGTTTGGAAGCTGAACTGTGTCTCCGGCGCCCAGGTTCTACCACTTTTTCTGGGCCTGGACCTTCAACAGAAGACCTTTCCAGGAGGGGCAGAAGGGAGTAAGCGGGGTCACAGAAGCAGCCATAGAAAGAATTAGCACATACAAACTTTTTAGCCTCCCTAGGTCTGAGTTTGTTAGGGACGGGTGTGGGGTGTGTGTGAGGCCGTGGCGGTGGGGGAAGGGGGCTGCTGAGGATTAAAGGAAGGAGCCCAGGGAGGAGCCCTGCGAAGCACCAACCTCTTGGGGACTTGCTCTGAGGACGTGGGGGTCCCATCCTAAGTGGGCCACTTGAAGCAAACTCAGTGCGTGACTTCCAACACAGCAAATCAGATCACCTCTTTCTGTGAGTGGATTCTTGGCTTTACCAAAAAGGAATGACTTACCAAAGAAATGACATAAGGATTCCCTTAAGTAACAACAAACCCAAGCAGACCGCACCATTACCATGGGTACTTGGTGGGGAGCTTAAAGTCTGCAAAACATGTTCCCATACACTATGCTCCTTTGTCCTCATCAGCATCCTATGCAGCACCCATTAATATGGCCAATTGATAGAAGAGGAAATTGGAGTGCCGCAGGATTAAGCAGTTTGCCTCAAATCAAATGGCAGAGCAGAACTTGGCCTCAGGGCTCTTAACTCTGAATTTCGGATAATCCCTTTATGTGCTTCTGAGACAGTTTCCTCTGAAAGCCAGGTTCTTGCCAATCCTGCCAAACCATGAATATCTGCACCGCCTTTCAGAACCTCATCTGCTATTGGGAGCTAAGAGCCTTCGGTGGCTTCTGGTCTCCTTCACCGACACTGGAAGGGAAGCTTGAAACTGCCTGACTCTGGAGCCGGCCTGCCTGGAATCAAATCTCTGCTCCCAAATCTCCCACTTCCTAGCTGTATAACCTTGGGCAAATCACTTAACCTCTCTGAGCCTTGCTGTCCTCATCCGTAAAATGGGACGAATTATTGTCTCTCTCTCATGGTGTTTTAGGGAGGATTAAATCGGATAATATACGTCAAACGTTTAGCCCCACTCTTGGTATATAAAAAGCACTCAAGAAATGCTAGCTTTTACTATTTTCCCATCAAGCAGGCGCTAGAATAAAGCTCAACCGAGGATCACGAGTGAAGAAACTGCTCCCCAGAGAGGGAAAGACATTTACCCCAGATCCCCTGTTCAGTTAGAGCCTGCACTAGAATCATGCGCCCTAGCTCCTACCCCAGGGCTCTTTCTTGTCTTCCACAATGGAAACTGTTCCCCATTAACCGCTGTTGTATCCTCGATTTGCCTGGTTTCAGAACACCCTAGAAGGAAGCTGATTCTACGTGGGCTACACAGCCGGGGCCTCTAACCACAACCCCCACTCACCCCACCCCCCTGCCCAGGGCCAAACACTACTGGCTTCGAAGGACAAGGAAGAGAGGTGGAAAATACAATGTGTTTCCTCTCTCATTTTGTCACTTATTCATGCATTCACTCACTCACACACTCATATACTGAACACACATTCACCAAATACCTATGTGCTTCGATCACACGGAAGCTGGCAGAAGGGTTGGGGCACAGGAGGCGGCACGCACCTGGGTGCCGCGTCTTCCCACCACCAGACCCGTCAACCTGCATGCAACCCCAGTGGATGAAATGTTTCTGCATCCGTGAAAGGCCAGCCCGTCGTCTTTGCTCTGCATCTCACCCCTCTCACCTTTCCAAGGACTTTCCCCCTACAATCTATCCCCTTTTTTCCTGCTTCAACGATCCCTCCCTTTCTAATTCACCACTTCTTCCAGGCAGCAAACATGCTCTGCCATCTTCTCTTTTAAAAAATTCTCTTCCTGCCGCGTATCCAGCTACCAGCCCCTTTCTGTGCTCCCTGGTCTCTGCCCTCACCTCCTCATTCCCCTCCAAACAGGCCAGTGCTGATCCCCTGACATCCCCACAACCTCCATCCTGATCATTCCAATGGTCACTTCGATGCCCACCCCACCCCCTCAACCTCCTAGCCAACCTTGATTCAGGTCATTGCTCCCTCTATGCCTTTGGGTTTCACGATGCCTTTGCCATTAGATCCACTGTTCCCTCCCACTCACTCTCCTTGCTGGTGTCTTCTCTGCTCCAGCTCTAAGTGCTGAAGGCTTGGTCTGTGAGCCTTCTGTGATTTTCCATCCACATTCTCTTTCTAGTGATCTTGTCAAATCACTTGGCATTAAATAACAGCTTGGTACAATGGCTGAAATTTATGTCCTAGCCAGAATTCGTTCCTTCAGACATATATCAAGTGCCTACTGACTTATTAAACCGGGTATTTGGAGGTGTCTCAATCCTATTATGGCCCAGTAGAACTCTTGATTTCCACCTGCCACACATTCTATCCCTCCCTCTCCTGGTCTCCCATATATAGACTTGCCAGCACCACCATCCACGCATTTTCCCAAGCTTCAAGCCTAGGAGTCATTCCTGCTTCCTCTGTTTTGGAACCCCCACAGCCAATTCACCAAGTGTTGTTGGCTGTACCGCTAAAATACCTTCAGTGTCTCTTTTCTCCTCCCTCACTGCTTACCCCCCCGCCCAGCCCAAGCCACCAAGGTCTTGCAGGAACTATTATGGTTGTCCGTCCCCTAACTGGTCTCTGTGCTTCTTCTTTTGACTGTCTACCTTCCAGTCCCACTAAGCTCCTCCCAAGAATGAAACAGCAGTCTGTTTCCCCGGCAGTTGTCTTAAAATTTGACCCAGCCACTACCAACAGCCCCTCCTTTTGTAGTGCCTTCCCCATTTATTCGTTGTTCTTGGATATACTCACCAACTCCTTTTTAAGTGTGATCGCGCTAAACTAGTTCCTGCCTTGGGGCCTTTGCACTTGCTGTTCTTTCGGGCTGGGGATGGTTTGCTCTAGTTTATCACTTGGCTGATCACTTTGAAAACGGTCTCAAAGAGGTCTCCCCTGTTCACCCAATCTAAAGTAGTTATCTCCTCTCCCCGTGGCTCTTTAATACATCATCCAACTTTACTGTCTTCACAGCACTTGCCACTATCTGAAATGATCTTGTTTACTCATGTGTTGACTTGTTTACTGTACTTTTTTCTTCATGATTAGGTTGTAAGCTCCATGAATAGAGGGGCCTCCTGCCTTCTTCACTGCTATATCCTCAGCATCCTATACCATAGATATTCAACCAGTATTTGTCAAGTGAAAAAGAGATGAATGGACGAAAGGACGCAAGAATGGTTTAAAGGCTGGAAACTGGATGATGGATGATGGAAAGGTAGACAGATGAAAGGATGGATGTACAGAGGGATATATGGATGGATGGATGAATGGATGGGTGGATGGATGGATGGATGAATGGATGGATGGATGGGTGGATGGGTGGATAGAAGGATAGATGGATCAATGAAAGGATGGATGTAAGAAAGGATGGATAGATGAACGGATAGAAGGAACTATCAATGGAAGGAAAAAATGGAAAGATGGATGATGGATGGATGGAAAAATGTGTATAAAGATGCATGGACGGAAAAGTGGGTAGATGGATGGACGGATCCATCTATCTGGAGTTGTCAGTTCAGCTCTAGAACTGGTGTGAGGGTCATCAACTCTGTTAATGGGGCAGGAAAAACAACAACAACCATGAGAAGGCAAAACAGATGATGAGCGGACAGGAGAAGTCTGTGTCCTGGTCCTGTTCTTGTGTCACTTTGCTATAGCCTGCGTTGTTATTTCTAGTATTGGGGGAGGCAGTATGGTGTAGTAGAAAGAACCCTAGATTTGAAATCAAAAGACCTGGGTTTGAACAACTCAGTCACATGGTATAGTTAATTAAGGCCCTGAGCACACTCCTTTGCTTTTCTAAACTCGTTTCCTCATCTATATTAAGCTAGAATGATACCAGCTTCCTAATTTTATGGTGAGGATTCAAGAGGAGAGTTATATCTATGAATGGCCAGGCACACAGGAATTAATGATCTTTTCCTTCCTTCCACAAATGATTGAAGAATGCCCACCGGCATGCCTTGCTTTAAGCATGTATTATGCATCTAACACACAGTCGGCACTCAGTGAAGTTTTTGTTAATTTTAATAGAAGGAATCACCGTTTAGTCAACTGGGAGATTGCGGCTACTATAGAGATGGACAAATAATTTTTGTGCAAAAAGAATCCTTAAGAATTAATTTGTACCACGGAGTTCCTAGGAACCAGATGATACACTTAAATAGTATTGCATTTTCTGAAACCTGATTTACATATGACTTACTGGAAAGTCCATGCACTGCGCAAGGCAAGGCCCACCCCTTTTGTAATTCACTTGAAGTTGATGATGTAGTTGTGCTATTTTTTTTTTTTTTCCACAACACTCACTCAGGATGAGATCCTTCTGGAAACACCTGCGGGCCTTTGATGACAGGCCCAAACCTTCCAGCTACCTCACGGGTCATACTCTGGGCCCCAGGACCCCCTTGCCCTGGGCCTGGCCTTGGGGAATGATTCATAATTAAGAGAAAAGCCCTGTGCTTTCTGTTTCCTCCTCCTCCTCTAAGCAGGCGGCAGGGAAAGGTGGAGAGGTTGGAAGGGGGATGGGGGGAGCCGACTGGAGCCTGGGATTTTGATTGAGAGGCCCCATTATCCACACTCTTAAAAAAATAACCGAATCTTTTCCTTTTTTATCTTGACCAATCTCATTTCACGCTCCAGAAGAGGAAGGGAGGGAGGGAGGGAGTCCAGGGCCAGGAGGGAGAGAGGAGTCAGTATTCTGTATTTTCAACGCTGCATTAAGCACATCGCCACGGTAACCAGGCAGCAACAAGTGCCAGCTCAGCAGGTTCCCAGGGAGCGCAGAGCCTCCTTGCCTCCTCTCTTCTCCCTCCCCTCCCTCTGCCCTGGAGAGCCCAGCCCACCTGCTTCAGCACAGGGCACCCAGGGTGGGTGGCTGGCAGAGAACAGCCCCTGCCAGGGAGGGAGGGAGGGAAGCAGCCTGGGTGAATGTAATGTGTTAAGTCTCTGGGGTCAGGGGCGTCTGCACGGGGGTCACAGATGCCCTGATTCAGAGCTCGTTCCAAAAGCTCCACATCCTGGGGCCTCTTGGGGCAGTAGATATGACTCGATTCTGCCCTGTCCTCCCTTGGGTCCTTCCTATACGGTTCCTAAAAGAGTGAGTGAGATTCGCCCAGAAAAACTCCTTGTCCTCACTTGTCTAGACCTTGACACCCTGGGTCACTATTGGGTGATGATCACACCGGTGGAGAAAGAAATCCACATGACTGGCAGGCAGTATTCCAGGGCAATGCCAGTGATGATGGAGAAATCCTTCCAGCTCATGTCCCTGCAGTACCTTTGGAGTACCTGGAACGCGGGTCCTGCCCATGCAGGTTGAGTGCGTGTGGGGTGTGAAGGAAGGTATATTTCAACCATTTCATCATCATCATCATCACCGACCCCATTCTTATTCAAGTTTTACAGAAAGGGTGTACAAACGCATCAGAGTGAAAAAACTGGGAGACAGTGGGTTGCTCAAGGGCCAGGCTTGCGTTTAGCTCACACTGTCCTGCGGACCCCTAAGGCACCCTCCATCAAGCCTCACTGAGTCAACGGAAGAAGTGGCAGAGTTTGGGTTTGAACACTGGCCGGTCTCAGCCCTGCCCGTTTCATCACAGGGAATCTGGGAGCAGGTGGGAAGAAGGAAGCTGAGCCGGGGAGAGTTAAGGAGCCAGGACTGCAGTGAAATCTTTGCTCCAAGCGTTTCCAAGAAGATGCACCCTTTGGTGGGTCTTTCAATGCCTTTTGGGAAATCTGTGCATGGGACGCACCCTGCCTCTTGGCCCCTCTCGCTCTACCTTTGGCCAACACTTCCTGTTTGCAGTACTCCCCTCCTGCCCAGCCCCTCCCCTTACCTGCCACCATGCCTGCGATGGCAGAAGAGGCATAGCTGCCCTGTCCGCTGGTGGGGATGTGGGGTGGGTATCCGGGCAGCGTGGGCCCCACCATCTCTCTCCCTGGAAAAATACAGCAAGGAGTCATTAGTTAGGGCACTGTGGGCTTCTGCGCTGTCTGTCTTGCTTCCCTGAGGCTTAGCGAGTCTTCCCTCATGCCACCACCACTCTCCTCAAAGCCAGTCTCCAAACCCACTCCCCCTCCTCCCTTCTCTGAGCTCAAGTTTCTCCCTCTGTCTGGCCGACAGGACACAGGCTCCGCCGTGCAGGGAGCACTTGCTTTTGCAGTCCTGTATTGTGGCCCATCCTCCAGTGATTTTATTGGTGTGCATCTTATTTACCCATAACAATGTCATGGTTTTAAAGGCAGGGCAGGGGCTCTCTCTTCTGGGTCTTTGTTATCCCCCCCAGCGTCCAGCGTACCAGTGTGTGTAGGGCCTAAGTAATACATTAGGGGCCACTGGACTCAGAGCTCACATTCTTTCAGCTCCACTTTGAGGATCAAGAACAAGGTCCTACAAGGGATGGCAAAGGCCTTTGGGCCACTACCTTTCACTATACTTTTTTGGACCCGTGGCAGACATCGCTAATCAATCACTGAACTGTTTTCCAATGGGCCAGGGAGGGTGGTTCCTATTCCTCAACGTGGTCTTCCAGATGGATACAACCTATCAGAATTGCAAAGGACACAAAACCTATAGGCTATCCCTGACCTAGAAAGGAGACACAGGCTGAGAGATATTTGGTGTTAACACCTGAACATGAACCACACATCTGTCAATTCGATTCCTGGAAAAAAAAAAACAAACAAAAACCAAAAAACAACCCACTTTCAGCAAAACAGACATCCAGCTCTCTCTTTATAATCTACGGGTAATGCCCTTGTCTTGGAGGCATGTGGAGACAGCCCTAGTGACCTGATTTCCCTGGCTCTACCTCTCTTTTACATCAGAAAGTTTGAACCTTCCCATTTTGGAGGCCCCGTCTGACTCGGTGAGTTTCTTCCACTTCTCTCGTGTCCCACAGGCCCAGATCAGACTCTCCCTCACCTAAGGATTCTTGGCAATTCATACTGCTTTGGCCACATCTGTCCAGGTAATGACCGCTGTCATTACCACTCAACGTATTTATTAATAACATCTATTTTACTCTCAAATGCCCCATTTGGAATGATGAGTTATTTGGTCATTACATTTCTTAGTGATGTTTACAGGGTTTCTCAACTTCAGCACTATTGACATTTGGGGCCAGATAATTTATTTTTTAAATTTTTTTTAACGTTTATTTTATTTTTGAGGCAGAGAGAGACAGGGCATGAACGGGGGAGGGTCAGAGAGAGGGAGACACAGAATCTGAAACAGGCTCCAGGCTCTGAGCAGTCAGCACAGAGCCCAACACGGGGCTCGAACTCACGGACCGCGAGATCGTGACCTGAGCCGAATTAGATGCTTAACCAACTGAGCCACCCAGGCGCCCCAGGGGCCAGATAATTTTTGTGTGGGGGTCATCCTCAGCATCGCAGGATGTTCCATAGCATCCCTGGCGTCTACTCGCTAGGTACTGGAAGAACTTCCCACCCCACAGGACAACCAAAAATGTCTCCAGATATTGTCATACGTCCCCAGGGGGCAAAATCACCCTGGGGTGAGAAACGCTGTGTTCGGTTATGACCATTTTACCCAAGCACCTCTGCCTCCTTCACATCGGGGACTGCCTTTTCTCCCGGGACTCACAGGGACCCCCTGTGAGTCTGTCAACCAACTTACCAAGGCCGTCCCCTCTGCACCACTGCCTGTCCAACTTTTCTGCCTGACATCCCCCCGAGGTCCAACATGCTTTGAACTCTTCAGGGGGTGGCTAGTAATGATGAACGGGAAGGCATGTCCCATGGAACCTTATGAGTCATCAGTACTGCAGCGACCTCTATTTTTAGAGATTTCCTGAAGACAAGTTGTGCATTCAATAAAGATTTACTGAGAAAGTATGAGGTCCCAGGCACTTTTCCGAATACTGGGGATACAGCAGTAAGAATGCTAAATTAGCAAGGCCAGCCACTAAAGCAAGATTGGGCATGAGCTGGGATAAGCATGTGGAGCCAAGTTTAGGGGGTCAACAAATGAGACCAGGCCTTCTGGACTTCTGTCTTTCCTCTGAAGGAAGGATTTAGGAACCAGAGGACCTGGGTCCTTATCCTGCTTCTGCAACTAATTTTCCAAGTGTCCTTAGACCAGCCACCTATGTGCCCAAGCTTGTTTCTTCATGTGCAAAATGGGTGGGGGAGGGGGGAAATAAGAGTACCTTATATACCTTATTACTATTACTATGATGTTATCAGTATAACTCACAGCCAGGGTTTCATGTTATAGGTGGACATCGATTAGTGCAGTGGACACATTCTATAAGTTGTTACATCATGGGAACCCTTATAGAATAAACCCTATTTGAAATAAGCCATCAGTGTTCATTATTTAAAACTATGTGAATGTTTTCATAAAAATGAACACCATCGGTGCCGGAGCAAACAGGGTGGAATCCACTGGAATTCTATAGGTGGGTTCAGTTCACTTGACCCAAGGTCTGAATAAAGGCGGGATTGGAAACTCAGGTGAGGCAAGGAAATTTTAGTGCATTTAGAAGTAGAGGAAGGACTATGCAGAAAATACTCCAAGGTAAAATCTGATCTTTCTTTGAAGAAGGACTGCAATACAATCAGCTATCGGACTCAGCCCCCTCGGCTCTCAGATGAACATTTAGCAAAAGACTAAAGGCTCTGAGAGGAAGGGGCGGCCATGAAGTCTGTGAGGGCAGCAGGCGTACAGGGGGTGGACAGATGCATGAGTAGGAGAGTGATGGAAGAGGGTTGGTGGCTAATTCAGGCCCAATGCCTTTTCTTTTCTTTTCCTGCTTCCTCTTCCCTGAAAGAGAGAGAGAGAGAGAGAGAGAGAGAGAGAGAGCTCTAGATCCAAGCCAGGCTGTGGATGAGGGACAAACTAATTTCTCTGAATCACATCTTCCCATCTGTCTCATGAGCTAGGTTAGATTAGAGATAGTAAATTAGGTTCACCCTATCACTTATTTCATTGGTAGGGGCTTCCTGGTACCCTGTGTTGAGAAGGATTCTGAGGCTGCATCTGTGTCTACCATGACTAGGGCTGGAGGTGAGGAGGTAACTCTTGGCTTTTAGGCCTCCTCTTTGCTGGTGCTGGTCTAGGTATTCTCCAGGTCTCCTTTGACCCTGGAGCCCTGTGGTTCCACACCACCTTTCTACTGCCCTCGACCCATCCCTTTCCATCACCTGGCCCTACTGTTTCTTGAGCTCTGCAGCTCAGTGGGCAGGGCACCAGGACACATGCTCCCCCGAAGCTGCAATTTAGTCACAATTGCCCTGTAGGACCCCATCCCATGAGAGCTAGCCCCTAGACTGCTCTTAGAAATAAATTCATTAACCTCACTCCCTTATATTCCGAGATTTTAATCTTCATCTCTCCTTGACCATCGAATTTTCTCCCAGGGGAGCAGATGTTTCTGGATCAAGTGCTGGAGCAGACCCCAAAGTCTTCCATGAAACTTGGCCCTCCTGGAAAGCCTAGTAAGACTTTCTACAGGATGGCCCTCATCCAGCCTATGGTACCTTAAACTCCCCTGTCAATCCCTCAAAACTCTGCTTCAGTTCCTTGAATATGTGGTTTCTTCCAAAAAGCCAAGAACCTTGTGACCTTCTCAGAAATGTAACCACAGAAGCCATGAGGTAGATGCACTCCAACATGTTAGAGACATGCAACTCTAACCACGACCTTTTACTGAATTACTTATTTTTGAAGGGTCTTCATCATTAGTTTCTTTGATTTGTTATTATTTATTTATTTATTTATTTATATTTTGAGAGAGAGTGTGTGCGCATGTGTGCATGCGTGAGTGAGGGAGGAGCAGAAGGAGAGAGAGAGAGAGAGAGAGAGAGAGGATCGTAAGCAGGCTCCATGCTCAGTGCAAAGCCTAAATCAGGGCTCAATCCCATGACCCTAGGATCATGATCTGAGCTAAAATCAAGAGAGACACTTAATCAACTGAGCCACCCAGGTGCCCTTAGGTTCTTTGATTTGTAATTCCTCTGCACTCAAATACACTTTCTACATGGCCCTATTTTTCAGAAGGTGATGTAGACACAGGTTGATATTCACTGGCTGCAAAGTGGGGTTCTATAAAAAAAACACTAACACCCCAGAAATATTGGCAAGTGTTCTAAATATTGGTAGAGTCCAGGAGGAATTTAGAGGGTAGAGGTGATTTCAGACAATTTTATTTGCCCACTTTGATGTCTGCCCTCTACTTGACCCCTTTTCAATTCCTTATCTTGTTCTGATAGCAAAGAAAATTTATAGCAATCCAGAAATCTCTTTGGCAGGACTAAATATAATTTTGCACAAAAGAATGGAGGCGGGTAGTGGACTCTTTGATGATAAAACCAAACTCAGGGCTCTCTGATCAGCTGAGCTGGAATCAGCCCTGGAACACCCAGGACAAGGATGCCTTCGCTATCACTCTTGCAAATGTGCTGGGACCCAGACTGGGGCATCTGAAGGGAAGTGGCAGGAATATTAGGGACAATCCTATTGTTCCCCAAACTCTGATCCTTCTTTTTTAAAAAGCTGATTAGGGGGAAGCTGAGACCCAGAGGGACAGTCACCCTGGAGACCGCGCTATCAGAGACACTGGGTGAGGAGAGGAAGTGACCCCAGGGGGAGACTGTGAAGCAGCAGGGAGGGTTCTTAGGAAGCCACTCAGAGGAGGTGAGCTGGGAAGGCTCTGGTAGGTGAGGGCCAAGCTGATTCTGGAATGAAAACTCATCTGGTCCTGCCTCTTTCCTCTTGTCTGCAGCACTACCTCGGCATAATTGAGTCTTGGCTCCCTTCTTTCTTTCAAGTTCACCTCTTCCTCTCTTGGATGGCTTTCTAGCCCCCCGACTCTTGAGATCCTTCCTTCCTTCCGGCCTTCCTTCTCCCTGCATGTCCTCCCAGCCTGCTCACCGTGGCTCGGACCCATGGTAGGTATTTTAGGTTCATTCTTGACCATAGTCTGCAGGTGGACAGTCTTCGAGGAGCCACAGGTCAACACCCTGGGCTCCACATGGACACCAGCCATCTTGTACCTTGTGCCCAAGCCACAGGGCTGGCCCAGCTCTGTGAACTGCATCCCTGACTTGCTTCCTGATCTTGGCAACCTGCCTGGACCCGGTGCCTCCAAGCCTGGGCGTTCCTTGACAGAGGAAGAGTCCCTGACTCTGGTGCTGCATCTTCAGCCCTCAGGCTGGGCCCTACAGCCAGCCATTGGCTTCCACAGGGGCCGCACTCTATACCCTGGTGTCTGCTGACAGCTTCTTTGCTCCATGGGGTGCATGACCTTCCAGTTCTGCTGCTGGTCTGGAATGTGGGCATGTCCACTAAACGGAGAGCTGACAGAGGTCGGAAGTGGCCCACTGCTTTGACTGCATATTGACGGGGTGTGTGAAGCCCTAACAGGGTGACAGGGAAGGGAGAAAGTTGGGGGCAGGGAGTTTGCCACGGACCACTGTCCAAGACCGCTTCCCAATGCCATGCGTCCACTGCCTTGACCTCTCGAATGGTCCTGCCAGGTACCTGGGCAACTCATGCAGTAACTAAAGAACTGCGCCCCATCGTCACGTGCTCCATCCACACCTCATCCCCTGCCTGGCTTATTGCAGCCCTCCTGGTTGGGGCCCACCATTCACACGAAGCAGGCGGTCTCACCCAGTGCTTGGGCCTCTCCATCCTGCAGCGGATGTGAGCCCCTTTACTCCCTGGCTCCCCTCCCACCCTCCCATCCCATTTTCTCTGGCTGACATCACTCCACTCAGCTCACAGATTTTTCTCCTTTAATCACTTTGGTCAAAACAAATGACCCATCTCCGCTGACTTCACCCGCCTTTGAAATTTTGAACTCTGAGTCAGCATGTGCTCCCGTGCCCCATACCCTGAAACACTGCCTCTCTGCCCACACATTGGGCTTCCTTCATGAACCCTTTACCTCTGTGCCCACCTCTTTCAAGAGGTCCTCCCACACTAGACATGGGGATGCACAGAGAAAAACATCCCAGGTCCAGCCAGACTGTGCACTTGAGTAAGATGACCTTGTGGTCCCTCTGGGCAGGTAGAGGCCTTGTTCTTCTGGTGTGGTGGTTTTCAAGTCCAGGGGCTTTCAGGGGGGCAGAGTCCCTACTTCAAAACAGAGTAGCTCTTCATTTGTCTGATTTGGATACCTGGCTTCTATAAAAGCTGTCATTTTAGCAGCGTGTTTTGAGGCCCAGCAAGGTGAAAAACACTGGTCCAGAAGGGCTAGTCCACTTCTGGCTTCCTCCATGGGTTCTGGTTCAGTGCCTTGGGCCCACATCTAACACAGTCCCATCTCCATGGAAGCCCTTCAGAGAGCTGAAGGCTATCATGGGTCCCTCCCTGCTCTCCATTCTCGCTCCATCTCAGGTCTTCTCCTGCGCAAGCCAGACACCCTCTTTCAGCTGCTGCCCAGGCCCTGGCTGGTGTGCTGATGTCCTACTTCCAGGGAGGCCCACTTCTGCTGAGGTCTGACCCACAGGCCGCATGCAGGCCGAGCCCTCACTCTGCCAGACAACCACATGCCTACGCAGGGGCCCTGGCCAGGCCCAACTCCTTCCTGGGCCTCTTTCCCATCAATATAAGGAGAGATTTGCTCTAGATGCCCCTAAGGCATTCCAGCTTTACGTGTTTTGAGGCCAGTGAGGTTCCTGATAGGAGGTCCCCTGCTCCCTCATCTCTCAAGTTTCTCCGAGGGTGACCCTGTTAAGCTGGATACAAGGAGTGCTACACTGTGGAGACCCAACTGGGACGGACCCTCTGTCTTCTTTAGAAATTTGATCCGGAAATCGTCTCCAAAAGCCAATGACTTCTTCCCTCCAAAGTTTTCTTCTTTTCCTTCTTTTTTACTTTTCACCCAGACCAAGGGTTCACTGCTTTATACTTCCTGGCTCCTGGCCTTAAGGCCCCCCCGCTCTTCCATGGGTCTTTGGGGGGAGGTTCTGGAAATGTGCCGCGCACCCCACTTCCTGGCATCCCCAGAGTGCCTGCCCCTCCCACGGCCTGACATGGCCAGCACGGAGCACCACATCTTGGCACGTCCAAAAGCTGCGGGTAGATTTAAGGAATAGGGTGACGGTGGACAGGACTGAGGGCCAGAGACGGGGCTGGACCCAAAGCAGGGGACTGGTGGCCGGCCCTGAGGACCTCCCCCTCCCCCACCCGCGATAGCTGCACGGCCCCGGGACCTCCCTGTCGTACCTGAGAGGAGGGCCTGGCCCGTGAACTGCCCGTACACGGAGGCAGCATGGGGAAAGGCATTGAAGGGCGGGACCGAGGCACCGGCTGGGACCCCGGAGCCGACTTGCTGCAGATCCAAAAAGGCGGAGCTAGATAAAGAGGAAGGGGTGGAGCTAGAACTGGACACCTCGGGGGTTTCCTGCTTTATGGCGAAGGGTGAATGAGGATCTGCCGGAGGGAGGGAGACAACAAGGAGAGAGGGGTGTGAGATGATGGGGTGGGCACATGCACAGACCCAGCCATGAGATGCGGGAGGGGTGCGGGCGGGGCGCGGGGGCAGGCGGCTCCTCTCTGAGTCTGGGGGTGGCGGGAGGGCTGCACGTGTTCCTCGGGGTGACTGAGGGCTGGAGAGAAGCTCTGCCTCCCTGCTGTGCCTCTGCTAGCATAGGAGTGTTGTGTGTGCCGCCTCCCCTCCCCTCCCCCGCAGCGGTGGGGGAGCGAGGAGGCACGGAGGGGGGCCTGGGATACGTACGAGGCTAGACCCTCTGGACCCACCTGGAGGCCCAGTCAGCACAGCCCACCTCTCCTCTGCAGGCCCAAGGTCCTAGCACCCTCCTCCTCAGGGCCGGCCGCGCTCTGCCTTCCAGCCCATCTGTGGAGCTGGGGCCACATGGCCCAGGACATTCCGGGCGTCGTACCTGCCACCACTGGGTAGGTCTGATGAGTCGAGAGGTTGCGCCCCAAGGGTGTATTGGAAGGGGTCAGGGTGGCCTTGCCGTCGTCCAGGGCGCTGTTGAGCAAGGGCAGCGGGTAGAGGCCCTGGGGAACAAAGAGAAGTCAGCGCACAGAGGCCCCTGGCAGGCGGCCTACCTAGAGACCCTGAAGCCTGATCTCCGGGCTTCCTCGCCTGCGGCCCTGGAATTCAAAGCCGGCTGGTCTCCCTCCCTGTCTCCCCACAGGGTCTGGACGCACAGAGAGCAGGATGCAGGGCTGGAGCGGTCTGCCTCTGGCCTGGCTCAGAGTGCTTCGCTCCATTCATTAGTTTATTCCTCTCCGGATAGGAAATGCAGGCACAGGGAAGCCAAGAAGCTCGTCATTCCCATGTGGGGCAGAGCCAGGACCGCAACCCAAGGGGCCTGGCTCTCATGTGCATGCTCTCAAACGCTGCCCTAAACTGGAAGACACGATGACCGCTTCTGTTTGCAAAGAGGGCACGTCAGAGCTTTGCCAATGCCATCCTGACCCACTGAGCCCCGTGGCCCTGTGATGTGGCCAAGCAGTATTTTGTATGTTTTGTACGCGGAGAGCCCGAAGCCCAGAGAGGCAAGTGTCCCCGGTAAGTATGAAACTGGTACCAAACAGAGGGTCCCGGATCCTGCCTCGTGTGCTCTTTCCTTCAATAAAGTGGCAGACAGGACACCCACCAGAACAGGTGGGTGTCTTCTTTCTCTTTTCTACGTCCAAGTAAACATTAACTCGCAGGTTCAGCTGGACGATGATACTTGGGGTCAATTTTGTTTAAAAATCTCTTTATCAAGTACCTGGGGGAGTTTTCTTTGTTAAGGCCTCATTTTAGATGCCTTCCGGCCTCCCTGGACACGAGTGGGGTTATGTACGATTAGGGCAAGCATGCATTACCCCTCACCGGGACTCCCTCCCTTGAGGGGACAAGACAGTGCAAACAGGCACACACCCGATCCCCCGGGCAGGTCACACACATCACAAACACACTAGGTGGAGCCGTGTGCATATTAAAATTGAGGAACGTTCTGCGGTTACATAACAGCTCCACTAAAGGCAGTCACTTCCATGGAGCCGTGTTCTCCGAGGGGCCACAGCACTTTCTGGTTGCATGCTGGGCACTTTTGGAAACTGCAGTCAATTCTGAAGGCCACCAGGGCACCATTACCATTGTAGCAGCAATTACTGACTGAATGGTGCTCTGGTTCCATGCCTTCCGAGGGGAGACTGCTGTAGGGTAGGGTAGAGTTGCCTGGAGCCTGGCTTAATGAAATTGAACAAAATACCCAATTTCTAGAGAGTGTAAGAAAAGTTTAAAATGCCTTATGGATGTGTTGATTTGATAACAAATATCTACTCAAAATCCTATAGCTTTCCAAAATCCAGGCAATTCAGTGAAGGGGGAAAAAAAAATCCCCAAATCTCTAGAGTCAGACATCTTGGTGATGTTGCATTGAATGGCGGCGATATCCCAGTGATGGGATAAACTGGGATGGAGCCTGAATTGGCGTGCAGAGGGGCACAGTGCTTTTGTTTCCTGGGCCAGTTTGAGCCCTGGCTCTGCAATGACCAGCCAAGGAGCTTTAATCTCCTTGACCTCTCTGAGCCTTGATTTTTTTTTTTTTCTCCTACATAACAAGGATAATAGAATCTGATGTACGGATTGAATGAGATTCTATATACATATACTAAATGCTTAGCACAGAATGCCCAGTAAATTGCTATCATAGGTATTATTATTTCAGAATTATGTGAAGAGTCATAAGCTGCCAAATTCTTGCGGTCTGTCCTAATAGTCACATTCTGTTGATCTGCTTCTTATTGCACTTATAAAATAGAGGAAAAATACCTATTCCTAAGCGTGACATCTAACTGTGCCTGATCGTGAAAGAGCAACCAGAAGTAAGGCCACCATCTTACTTTCCCTTGTTGATTTTACAGAACCTGAGGTCAGGTGTGAGGACCTGTAAGCCTCTCTCTCTCCCTCTCTCTCTCTCTCTCTTTCTCGGCTCCCCAGGCCAGAGGGCCTTCCTGTGCCCAGATGAGAGAACACGGAGTGTCCTTTGATGGCACAGAGTCACCAAGGGTGGGAAAGGCAGGGGCTCAGATGCAAAGAGCCCTCGGGACAGGCTGGATTCTCCCTGCCCCCACCACCAACCTAGGTGAATGAATGAGCGAGTAGAAGACTGGCTGAGGGAGGGAATGAATCACGGGTGGACATGGCTGAGCCTCAGTTTCCTCCTCTACAGGATGAGAGGTTGGAGGAGTTCCATGGTTTTCGAACTCTGTTTTTCCGGTGTTCACATAATAATGGACATAGAAGCACCATATCTAAAATAGGTATCAGTGGGCAAGTCTGAATGAAACCAGGGCCGGCAGGTCTGAGCTCCACAGCTGTTTGCTCCCCCAGGCTCCGTCGACCCTCCCTGGCCCTGGGTTATCTCCATGCAAATGGAAAGACTGGACTCAGTGGTCCCCGAGGTCCCTGTGGCTCTGAGACTCTCTGATAACCATAATTCCCCATGTACAACATAGGCCGGCTTGGTGTGGGGTCTCGGGGCTTCCTTGTAATCAAGGAATCAGCCAGGTTAATGGAGCCAGGAGATGGCTCTGTGACCCAGAGGGCGCCTGGGGTCTCAGCAGCAGGGTTTCTTTACCAGGATGGCTGCTGTTTGCACACTGGGGTTACGCAGGCTCCTTCCCACAGAGCGGGCTCCCCGTGGGCCCACGGCTGCGGCCCCATTTCCCTCAGGGAGCCATGTGCTGACTCTCTGATGAGCACCCGGACCCTCTCCCCAGGTCTGCTGATGGCCAGCTTTCTCTGCACCCCCTCGTGGGGTGCAGAGCCCGGCCTGATAAAATCGCTGACGCAGATTGCTGGCCCAGCTGCGGTGCTGGCATGGACCCAGCAGCCCAGACGGTCACTGGCAGTGGTTCAGCTGGTTATTGGCATCGGCGATGTTGTCCTGCTCAGATTTTAAAGGCGTAAGGCTTGCCTCATTCCTGGGTCAAACGCTAGCAGGAGCAAAGTGGGACGCGTGGACCCACCCTAAGGGAATTCCTCAGCTGGTTGATCCCGTGGGGGAGGGGGTGGAGGTCACAGCTACTGCGGACAGATACAGATGAACTGAGGGGCCAGCGGCCCTGGAGTTTCTGTCAGACTTGTGGAGTCTCTTTTGGGCTCGTGGGAGACCCGTGACATCTCTGCTACATTTTCCCGGAAGCTGACCCACTATAAACCATCTCACCTGTCTTGAGCACGAGAAATAAAAACAAACAAACAAAAACAAAAACAAAACAAAAAACTCCCCTGTAACTTGAAATTTAGCGTTCTGGATTTCTCAGCTCACTCACCCATACGTCTTCACTGGGTATCTATTCTAAAAGGGGCACAACGTTAGGTGCCGGAGATTAAAAAAAAAAAAAAAAAAAAAAAAGATGCTTCAAGACGCCGCCCTGCCTTATGAAATCCACTGTCCACACCTCTGTCCACTAGACAGTTCCAGCACAATGTGAGAAGTTACCCGAGGGGCACGTTGGGTATGCAGAAGCACAGACGAGGGAGAGACGGAGCATGTCTGAGGGGCAGGGCATGCTTCATGGACAAGTGATGCTTGAGCTGAGTCATAATGGCCAAGCGGTACTTTTCCAGGCAGAAAGGTGGGAGGCGAGGCGCTGTGCGGGGAGGGCGTGCACTGTGCCAGTGCAGAGAGGTGTGAACGAGAGCGGTGTGCTCGGGAGCGTGAGTCATGCAGGGTCGTAGGGTGTGCGGGTGTGAGTGGCCAGAGGTAGGCTGCAGGTGCTGGCTGAGGTCATGGCGTAGGGCTTGGAGGAGCTGCTTTGGAGCTGTAGGACCCGACCCCTGCGGTCTGGGAAAGCCACAGGGCAACAGAGGGATGGTTGTGTTGCTCTTCCCGAAAAGGCAGAGCTCAGAGGCTATAGGTGAGGAGAGGCAAGAGTGCTGGGGCAGGGGCGGGGGGAGGGGAGGAGATGCCAGCATCTGGGAAAATAAAGTCTGTGAGGCTTGATGCTGCATGAAGCATGCGCCCTGAGCCCGTCGGAGCAAGTTCTAGTTGCTCTGGCGGCTGGACTGCAGGCTGACTGGGAGTCTTTGAGAGACGGCGCTTTGCTGCGGCCCCTGCCCGCCGCCGCTCACCTGCTCACCCGGCTGCTCACCTGCTCGCCTTTGGTGTGGCTGGGGGAGGCATAGGCCTCCGGGTAGTGCTGCCGCTCGAATGGGCACTCGAGCGGCTCAAGGTGGTGCTGGCTGAAGGCGTCCGTGCGAAGGTGCTTGCGGGGCCCGCTGCTGCTGCTCTGGGAGTCGATGCTCAGCCGGCAGCTGTCCTGGTCACCTGGCATCCCCAGGCAGGGAGAGAGCTTTCAGGGGACCCATCTACCACACCCCAGGCCAGAGTGGAAAGGCAGACTCGGGCTGCAGAGGGATGGGAAGGACCTGGCTCCGGGCTGCGGGACTGTGGCCAGCTTGGGGGGTGGGCCACGTGCTGTAGGCGGGAGCTGCAAAGTCTGGGGCCACCGGTCCCTGTGGAGCCTGAGTAGACTGCCCTCCTGCACCCCCCACCCCAACCTGCCCTCTGGCTCCCCAACACTCACTGTCGTCCATTTTCCTCTTGCTGTCGCTGCCAGGCTGAGCAATCCCCAGGAGCCCGTTGATGGAGTAGGTGGAGCCCAGAGAGTCTGACTGGGGTGACTCTGGGGGCGTTACAGCTGAGCTGGGGACTGCAGTGGGGGGGAGAGGGAGAGGGTCAGCACATGCGGGTGACACCCCTGGGAGCCCCCACTGCCACCATGGGGGAGACAGGGGGCCCACTGGAGTGGGGGTTCTTGGATCAAGGCTGCCGGAAATGTTTCCACCCCTAAGTATGTCAGTGCATCTTCCCCGGGACCCAGCAAGGCTTTGTTGGTGGAAGGGCTCAGTCCGCACAGGCGGGTGTGTGTGTGTGTGTGTGTGTGTGTGTGTGTGTGTGTGACTGTTTTTGCTGATGGGTATGGGTGTGCGAGGCTGAGTGTGCCTGCAGGTCAGCACTCACTCAGCGTGTGTCCCGGGCTCAGGGACTTGGTGGCCACGCAGCTGTCCATGGGGAGGTTGAATGGTTGCTGCACTTTGGTCCGGATGATCCTGTAAGGAAGACAAGAAAGGCTATTAGAGAGAAGAGGAGGAAACAGGACTCACGCTGGCCTGGATCTATGCCTTTTTGAGAGCCCACCTGGGTATCTTAAAGGCACCTCGATTACAACCTGCTACAATCAAATGCATGGCCTTACTCCTCACACCTGGTCCTTCCCAGTTTTCCCGTTTCATGATCAGTTCCATTGGTCACTCAAGGCAGAGATACAGGCGGAGTTCACGTCTGCCTCCTTCCCTCTTCTCTCAAGCCCATCATGAGGTTCAGTGGGTTTGACCTTGTAAACCTCTCTGCTGTTGACCCCTCTCTGCATCTCACTGTCAGCAACTTAGTGCATGCCACTACCAAGTCTCTCCCTCCGGGATCGCTCCCTGGCCTGCCCCTATCTGCTCTTGACCCTTTCCACTCGATTCTCCCGATTGTAGCTAGAGTGGACTTTTTGAGATGCCAGTCAGCCTCCTGCTTAAAGTCTGCCAAGTTTCTTATAGGTCACAGGTAAGAATATGTGACATGGCCACCCGCCTCTAAAAGGCAGTCTTTGCTGACCTTTCCACCTCAGCCTACCCCATGTTCCCCGTCTATCTGCTGGCTTTCTTTCGGCTTCTTGTCTAAGATCTATGAGCCACAGGTCCTTTGCATGTGCTGCCTCAAGGCTCCTTTGGCTCCCCTTTTCACTTATTTAACTCTTACTCATCGTTCTTACTCAGGGACATCTTTTCATACCTTCCTAAACCAAGTCGCTTTATGCTAGCTCACATACCCGCATGTTTCTCTCCTCAGGAGGACTTACAGTGCACTTATACAATTGTTTGTGTGGGCACTTGATTAGTACTTGATTAGTGTCTGTCTTCCCCCTAGACTGTAAGCTCCACAAGGACAAGGATTGTGTGTGTCCAGGGCCTAGCACATAAATCGAGTGAATCACACATACATGAATGAGTGAGTGAGGAAATGATTGACTGAGGTAGTGAGTGAATAATTGAATGACTAAACAATGGGGTGAATGCTTGAATGAGGGCCGGGTTAGGGGTCATGTGGCCCAAGAAAGGATCAGTTCAAGATTCTTTCATTGAATAAAAAAGGATGTAGCGTGTGAGGAAGGAAACTGTGGAAAGTACAACCCAGGGTGGGGTGGGGTGGGGGCAGAAATGTCTCCTAGCAGTGGGGAGGTGTGATGTCTGCCCGGAGGCCGGGGGGCTTCCTGCTTAATTCTTCAGCAGTAGGCCCCTCCTCAGGCTCCCCTCTACCCAAGCCAGGCCCTTCTTCAGGTCTCTGTCATGATTCCCCCGAAGCCCAGGCGCCTTGGCCCCCGGCTGCTGTGTCCCTCTTACCTATTGATGGAGCTGACACTGGGCACAGTGTCATTGTCGCAGACCCCCTCAGCCAGGAGCCGGTCTCGGATCTCCCAGGCAAACATGGTAGGGTTCTGACGCTTGTAGTCTCCAATCTTCTCCACCACCTTGGGGGTGGCCACCTTGGGCTTGGAGCCCCCTATCACTCCAGGCCGGATGCTGCCAGTCTCGTAGTACCTACTCCAATAGAGAACCCCAAAGAATTACCCAATAAGCAGGTGGGGTCTTCCGGCCGGGACTTAGCCAGAGACTCTCATTCCTCTCCAAAGCTTCTGGGAGGGGTTTGGGGGCTAAAACGCACCCCCCCAGGGCTGGCCTCAAACACTTGATGTTCCTGGCACTATCTGTTTCCCTTGCATGGGTAGGTTTATGCTGCTGCCGAACTCTGCTAAAGACCTCACCCTGGACACCTGGCTTCTCTCTTTTTCCCTCAGGCCAGTGTCTTGTGTCTGAGCTCCTACAAGAGCCACCTGTGGAGAACAAAAGATTTCCCTTCTTAGAAAGGAAATTGTGATGCCCATGCTGCGTGTGTACATACAAGTTCACAGTGGTGGGTTTCTCTATCCGGCTTTTCTTTCTTTCTTTTTAATGTTTTTATTTATTTTTGAGAGAGAGAAAGAGAGACAGGGCACAAGTGGGGGTGGGGGCAGAGAGAGAGGGAGACACAGAGCAGGGCGCTGTGAGCTGTCAGCACAGAACCCGATGCGGGGCTCGAACTCACGAGCCATGAGATCATGACCTGAGCCAAAGTCAGACGCTCAACAGACTGACCCACCCAGGTGCCCCTCTATCCAGCTTTTCTTAGTTAAAGCATGACTCACTGTTCTTGGCCATCCTGGCTTTACCCTCCCCAGGAAGCCAGCTTGGATCGTTGGGCCCTCTGCCTCGGTCTGGCTGATTCACCTTTGCTCCCCTCCCTTCCCCCCTGGCTGGCCACTGGTTTTCTACCAGGTTACATGGTTCATGTTGAAGCTGCTTCTCATGGACTCTGGAATACCAGCCTGTCCTGGATCCCTGGCCACGTCCAGCCCCATAAGCCAAGCTCACTCTCCCAGGCTCTCCACTTCTCCTCTCCTCTGAGCACCCAACTAGCTGCTTTGGCGGATCAGAGACTTAGGTCAGGATAGCTTTGCCCTCCTTGTTGTGGAAACTCTGTGGTTTCTTCTACAATGAAATAAAATCTGGTTCTTTAAAACTCCGCTTGCCTGTCACAGCCTTCCAGGGCTCATCTCTCTGGGGCACCCCAGCCCACCCTGGGAAGCCCTCTCCTGACCCTAGCCACAGAGCACATGCTACCCTGACAGCTTCGGTAGGAAGCCAGGGCTCTCCACAGTTCAGTTACAGTTCAGGGCTCTTTGCCTCTTTAAACCAGAACTCCACTTGAATCCGTTAAAAAAAAAATTTTTTTTTTTTAATGTTTCTTCATTTTTGGAAGACAGAGAGAGACAGAGCACAAGCAGGGATGGGGCGGAGAGAGAGGGGGACACAGAACCTGAAGCAGGCTCCAGGCTCTGAGCTGTCAGCACAGATCCTGACGCAGGGCTCGAACTCACGAACCGTGAGATCATGACCTGAGCCGAAATCGGATGCTTAACTGACTGAGTCACTCAGATGCCCTTCTTCTTGAATCCACTTATCAGTTGGGTGAGGGAGACAGGTACATTGAACTGATGCAAAGCCCCAAGTCCCCCAGTGCAGGGGCATTTTGGGAGTGGCTCTCCAGACCATGCTATGTCAATCCAGAAGCAGGGCTTTGCTGCTCCTGGTTCCACCTGAACCTTTGGGTCAGTGGTCCTCAACTCCGGCTGCAGAAAGTTGGAATCACTTGATGGAGCCTTAGCACTGTACGAAAACTTGGGCTCATTCTCCTAAAGTTCTGCTTTAATTGGTGTGGGCTGGGGCCGAGACATATATATATATATATATATATATATATATATATTTTTTTTTTTTTAAATTACTTTTCCCCAGGTGACTCTAAGATGCAGCCAGGGCTGTGAGCCACTGCTCTGTGGTTAGTGATCATACGTGTTACCTGGTCATCTCATAAAAATCACAGCACCCAGGCCTGGCTTCCAGAGTGGATGCTGTGATTTATATGTAGGTCTGGACCAGGCCTTAGGAGCTGCCTCTCATCAGGACCCCCTGATGCTTCTGCTGCCGTTTCTCTGGGAGTTACCAGTTTGAGAAGCACACTCAGACATCCCTCATGGGGGGCTTAGGCCGCAGGAGCCACCTCTGATCATGTGCCCCTCCCGGGTGGCTCCATTTCCTTTGGTCTCAGCGGTTGGCGGGGGTGGGGGTGGGGTGCTTTGGGGAAGATGCTCCTGCTTTAGGAGTAGAGAAGCCTATAAAAATAAGACATGAGACAAAGGAGAAAAGTGGGAGGGAGAAACAAAAGGAAGGGGAAGTGGACAAAGAAGAAGAAAGGGCAGGAAAATAACAGAAGAAGAGCAGTGCATAAGGGGGAGGCCCAGAAGTGCCATCACACTGTTCAGGTCCCGGGGACCAAGGCTGGACATCGGGAATGGACCCGAGTCCCCTGGGGGAAGGGAGGGTGGCTGCGAGGTGGGCTGCAGAAGGCAAGCCCTGCAGGGACGGTGGCGTGTGGTGAATTTTGTGCTTACCTGCCAAGGATCTTGCTGACACAGCCATGGCTGACTCGGAGCTGGCGGGAGATGTCGCAGGGCCTCACGCCCTGGTGGGCCAGGTCCACGATGCGCTGACGCACCACTTCAGGCAGGGGTCTGCCGTTCACAAAGGCCCCTCCTAGCTGATTCAGCCCTCCGTGGCCTAAGAAGACAGTAGTCCCAGGAACAGCTGTCAGGGGCCAGGCAGGGCGGGTGGGTGGGAATTAGCCCGGGTGTGGGTGCTTGTGTGCATGAGAGACCGTGCACGTGAACTCTAACCATCGTGCCCTCGGGTTCTCCTGATGCAATGCCCCCTGTTTCCCATTGCAGAGGGAGGCCAGCTCCCATTGGGGGGTGGTGTATGATGCCACAGAGGGGCGCGCTGCAGTCTGGGCACCTCTTGGACCTGCGCAGGCTCCTCTGAGACCCTCAGCCCTCCTCTCTGAATGCCAACCCCACCACCTTCTTCCCTCCCTCTGAAAGGGGTTGGAGATGCAGAGTCTTCCTACTCTGACACCGAGCTGTGTGATGTTGGAGCAAGTCCCCTCTCCTCTCTGGCTCCCCGTTCCTTATCTATCAGATGAGGGCATTCAGTGGTCTTTACATTTGTCAGAGCCAGATTTTGTAAGCACAATTGCACTGAGAAACACAAACACAAATGAACCGAAGCAGAGCTTCTCTGCTTGAGCCAGGGCAGAGTGGGCCCAGGCCCTGTGTGTGGGCTCCTGGCCCGAGTGAGTGACCCCATGGTTTCTTCTTTATGGGCCAGAGGACTAACAGGACTGGCAGAGAACTCCCTGCCATCCATTCCCGGGGGCCCAGGACTATGTCAGGCTGCAGGCAGTTGTGCAGAACGTGGACAAGCCGTGGACGCGTGTGCATGTTCCTTAGCTGCCTTCCCGACTTGCCCTCTGCCCTCTGGCCCCAGCCTGTGTTTCATTCTGAGCCCTTCTACCTGTTCCAATGTATTTATTGAGTGCCTACTATGTGCCAGGCCCTGCAGATGCCCAGGTGAATAAGACAGATGTGATCTCTGTTCTTGTTTCACGGGGTTTACTAAAGTGAGGGCCCAGACCAACAAATAGCCAATTACCAGACCACGTGACCACTGCTGGGATGGGGCCCAAGTAGGGAGTTATGGGAACCACTGAAGGGGACCAAGCCCAGGCTTAGGGGACCATAGAAGGGTTCCTGGAGAAGTCTGAACTTTGACTGAACATAAAGAGGTGTTAGCCAAGTGAAGGAGTGAAGGGAGAAAACTGTTCCAGGCAGTGGGAACAGCACGTGAAAGGCTTAAAGGTAAGAAAGTGCTTGTCTATTAGACTTACCAACCTTCTCAACTCTCTAAAATCCCTAGACCAGCTTGGACTAATTCCAGGGCTGAAATATCCCTTTTGCTGATGAAGATACTGGGGCTTGGAGAGTTTCAGTGACCTGATTTATGACTTAGGTGACTCAGCCCATTTGAGGAGCAACCAGGCTCTAGCTAAAGATTAAGGCTCCCATCAGTGCTTCTTGGGTTGAGTCCTGCACTTGCGCTGAGTCCAGAACCGACCCTGGAAGCTTGGCATTGCCCCTGCGGGACTGCACTGAAGGTGCCATGGTCTGGGCATGAAGGAGATCTTTCCACACTGGGGCATGATTTGGTGATATGGCTGGGATGGTGGAGCTTGAGGGGTGGGCGTCAGGGGGAGCGAGCAGGCAAGGAGGAAGAGCCAGTGCCAAGCCTTCTGTGTGAGCCCGTTAAGGACTATTTACGGCCAAGGGTGGGAAGCGCCTCTCAGAGCACACAGTGCCCATTATCGCCCACTGACTTAGCACATTCAGAACTGCCTTGCAATGTCCCCTCAGGGGCCCAAGCTGGCTTCAGCAAAATAGTCAATTTCTCTTAAAAGAAAAAAAAAAAGAGGCTATAAGCCTCTGGTCTGGGCAATGTCAGGAGGAAAAAGCCTGCTGGCCAAATACCCAGCAGGAGGGACACAGTGATCCATCTCCCTGGTGGAGGCAACTGGGTGAGCTGGAGCACAATTTCCACCTGTGCTCTGCTAGGCAGCTTGTCCCAGCGAGTGCTTTCCCACCAGGGCTGGGAGGACATCCCAGATGACCCTCTCCTGAGCCCATGCGGCTAGCTTCTCATGGCTACAGGCCATTCTTGGAGAATGGCTTAGCCACTTGATCCTCATTCGTCCATCCTTATGGTCTTTTGGCTCGTTTGGGTCCAGACACTGAACACAAGGGGGCGCCAGACAGCCACCCAAACGCAGACAAGACCGTGAACTGTCCAGCTTTGTCCCCATTTTCCAGAACTTCGATCTGCCACGTCATCTACCAAGGTTCAGGTGTTTGGGGGTGGGGGCTAGAGCCTCTATATCTGGAAGCAAGTTTTCCTGAAGGTGGAGTTCTTCACCCCTAGAAAGGTAGAAGTTGAAAAAACCAAGCGCCATTTTGGGGGTGACCTGAATTGGATATGGTGCCTTAAAAAAAAATATATCAGCCCTATCTGTTTCTCTGTTGGAGCCGTATGGGCTATTGTCCTAAATCTTCCTGAAGGGCTGATCAGGATTCTTAGAGACCTAAGCCCTCAGGAACCCTCCTGAAGGCTTATTTATTGGATCATCCAGCATCAGTGTGAAATGGAAGGTGTTCTCATACCTCTGGCCCCTAAACTATAAATGCTCTGGTGCTTTATTTTATTTTAGTGGCTTCTGAGTGACTTTGTGTTGCTGTACAAGGAGCTTTGGGCCAGATTCTTGCATCGACTCTGTCTGTTTTTACTTTTATCATTTGAGAAAGTTTGTAGGTTTTTTTTTTTAGCACTACTGTTCTCATCCATTGAATGAAACTTCTTCCTGTGTCTCATGCTGACCCATAACAAGTGCTGTAAGAAGATGTGGAAATGAGGGTGTAGGAGTATTTGGTTTGATGGAAATCTTGATAGAAGTGTAATGTTTTTCTAATTTGTAATATTCACATGGTTGAATGTTATGTCCCAAGCTTGGACCTAGGACTGGGGCAGTGGTTCACACACTTGAGCTTGCATCAGAATCACTTTGGGAACTTTTAAAAACACAGGCTGATGAGCCCAGTGCCCTGAGTTTCTGAAGCAGGGGGTCGAGGATGGAACCATGAATTTGTTTCTACGAAGTTCCCAGATGCTGCCGATACTGCTTGTCTGGGACCACACGTTGCAAACCACTGGTTTAGGTTGGACAATGGCAGGGAAAGAAAACTGAGAGAAACTAAATATTTGTACATCTACCACCTCAGCCCTACCTTCTAAGAATAATAATTCATATTATTTGTATGTTAAAATTTTCATTTCTTTTTATCTCAACATGTACGTATGAAGTGCCTACCACGGCTCAGGTACAGAGCACTGAGGATGCCATCTTGAATAGGACAGGAAACCGGGCCCTCAAGGAACTTACAATCTTTGGGGGATGCAGTCACATAAATTGGGAATCACCATGGTGAGGGAGAAGTTTCTTGAAAAAGGTAAGTTCAGGTGTTAGGGGAGCCCATAAGTGGTCAGATGGAAGTTGCAGGGAGGAATGACCAGGAGGTAACCAGGTGAAGAAGTATCCACAGGAAAATAAGTCCACGCACAAGGTCTTGGCGCTCTCAAGGCACTGGAAGACATTTACTGTGGTGTAGGACAGGCAGGTAGCAGGGAGGTAACAGAAGATGGAGATGGCCCGTATGGTTTGAGGCGTTGAGCTGAGTCCCCATAATGGAAGGACTTTTGTCCTTCCTATGTCCGGTGTGGGGGAGTGGAGTCCTTTGGGTGAGTCACCACCAAATGCCCAGAGGTGGGTGCAGCCTTCCTTCCTGCACCGGGATGGGCTGGGCCGCCCACCGTGCTGACCACCTTTCCATGCAGCTGTGAATGAGGTGGGCTTTGAGGCCGGAAGCCGGGAATGAGTGGGAGCTCCTGGTTGGACTAGTGGGAAGGTGTGAACCCGAAAGAGGTTGGAAGCTTCCTAAGCAAAGGCCCTTTGCATGGTCTGGAGCGTCATGGGTGGGTATGGTAGAGGAAGACAAGACTGCTTGGCCGGACACAAGCAGGTTCTGAGTGCGGAGGCCCTCAGACAAGGGGATGCCGACTTTCCCAGGGCCACAGAAGGAAACTAAGGGGTTTCGACACTGAGGGGTTTTGATCCTTGCAAAACCCCAGATGAAGCCTGCTGTCCGGAAGTGTATACTATGGAAAAGTGCCATTCAGGAAGGCATTAGGATTTTCTTTGGTAATTTCTTCACTCCGTATAGAGCTCTAAGGAACAGGAATGGTAGGAGGAAAAGAGAGACGCTCATCGCTTAAAATTCTTGTTATGTGTACCAATCCCAGAACTTTAAGACACATGGAGAATTTTCCTGGGCCCATAGTCCTTTATACAAGTCTCTGTCATGTCACTGAGGGCACTGATAAGTCTCTTTATTTATATTCCAAAGGGCCCTCCTCAAGGCCAGGACCTTTGCTGTCTTTGTCTACCTGGCACCTGTCATAAAAGTCGAATTAATGCTTCAGTATATACATGAGACACGAAAAATGCTTTTCAAACGTGTGGGGCTGTTGTGATGGTCACATCGCACTGACTCTCCACTGTGGGATCTCTAAATGGCAGACTCCAATACTCTCCTCTTTCTTTCTGTCTCATTCCTCACGCCTCTGCCCGGTCCCAGAGCGACACTGGTGCAAGGTGTTGTTCTGGGAGAATTTCCATGTAACTCCCTGGGGATTTTTGCTTAATCTCCAAAGGGTGTCAAGGTGGAAGTTTGACCCTTGGTAGGACTATAGCGGGAGGGGCTTGTGGCTGCCTTGGGATGTCCTTTAGATCAAGCATGCCTACTCCCCTTCCACGGAGGAACAGCCTTGCCGATGCTAACTGGGCTCTGCCATACTTAGCCCGGTGGTGGTGTCCCTCCCCAGCACGCTCGCCGGGCCTGTGGTCACCCACTGCAACCTCCCAGCTGCTCCCCTTGGCCTGGTGCCTTTCTGGAATAAAGGCCAGGGCCTCAAACCATTCCTAAAGGAAGTGTTCCAGGACCACAGAAACCTAGCGTTCCAACCTCTTGTTCCATCTTGCACCCCAAGTCTGCACATCGGATTGCACTGGCATCCATGGTTATGGGTTCCCTGGGCACATTAGGACTTAGACTAGCACAAAAGGGGTGGGCATGCTGAGAGACAGCCTTCCGCATCTGGCTTTAGCCCCGTCTTGCTGCATGGCCTTCATGCCTGTGCCTTGCACTTCTCTCCCCAAGGCTAACTGACTGGGGCAGAGACAGTAGCTAGGTAAAGCTATTGCTTCTACTTCTCATTCATTTCGCATTGATGCCTTGCCCTTCTACCCGTTCTGGAACCCTACTCCATAAATTAGCCTCACATTTCTTTTTTTTTTTTTTTTTAAGTTTATTTATTTTGAGAGACGGGGGGGAGGGGCAGAGAGAGAGGGAGAGAGAGAATCCCAAGCAGGCTCCGCGCTGTCAGCGCAGAGCCCGATGTGAGACTCGAACTCGCAAACCACGAGATCATGACCTGAGCCGAAGTCGAGTTGGATGGTTAACCGACTGAGCCACCCAGGCGCCCCTCCTCACTTTTCTTTTGTGTTACTTACCTCTCCCTTTCTACTAGGTCTTTCCCTGGACCTACAAACTCAATCACATTCTTCTATGCCGCTTCCCCAACCCCTCCCCGTCCTCCCAATATTCCCCCCGTTGACTATGAAATGTTTTCTGATGATTGTTTTCAACCGGACTTCTCGAGAAGTAGTCATACTTGCTGTTCCTATCTCTTTCATTTCCTTCCTTGCTATTCGGTGGTCAACTCACTGTGTGCCTCCAGCTTAGCGTGTGCTCAAACTTGGTACTGGATGGATGGCGAGTGGTTCCGTGCTAGGTTCTCCCCCTTAAAGAAGTTTCTGTGACAGTGCTGTCTCCTGGTTTCTCATACCTTCAGACCTGCTTTTGTTTCTCTTGACTGGGCTCTCTTCTCTCATTTGTTCTATTATATATGTATATATGTATATATTTTTTTTTTCAGGATTTTCTCAAACCCCAGTGCGGCACCCACTTTACACCGTCATCCTTGGTGATCACACGCCCACTCTCATTGTACCCATGTACTGATGGCCCCATGGGCACCCCTGGGATCTCCAGCCCAGAACTTTCCCCTTCCTTTTATATCCAGTTTCCTACTGGAAATCTCCTGTTGGGTGATAAAGAGCATCCTCTCTAGTGTTGTCTTAGTCAGTAAAAGCACCAGCTGCCACGCAAGCACAGAGCCTGCCTTTGGCTTCGTCTCCCACCACCCTCAACCACAATGTGCACCGTGCCCTCCCTCATTGGCTTCCGTGTGACCTTAGAGCTACCAGTGCGTCCTTCTGCCTTGGGGCTTTTGCACACACGGTTCCCTCTGCCTGAGGGAACCTCTTCCCCTCTTATCTGGTTAATTCCTGCCCATCCTGTATAGGTTAGCACAAAGTCACTTCATCCAGGTGGCTTTGCTTTACCCTGCAGAGTAGGTTAGGGCCTGTGGTTAGACACCGTCCATGACATCGGTTATCTTTCTTGCAATGCAGTCATTCAAATTTTAATTTCACATTCATTTGCATGATTATATACAGGAGTAGTGACTGTCTTCTCCCACCAGATCGAAAGCTCCATGAGGGCGGGACCGTGTCTGTTTTGTTCATTATTAAATGGTATTAGGTGTTCAATTAATATGTGCCACATGAAAGAACTAATGGTCTTTAGTTTCTTCCCTTCTGCTCATAGGGAGGACTCACTCAGCCACGACATTTTTACCTCTTAAATATTTACCTAACCAGTACCTTCTTAGCCATCCCCAGTGTTCACACATCCAAATATTCATTTATCCATTCAACGTGTATTCATTGAGTACCTACCACATGCCAGGCACTTTACTGGGACTGATCATATAGAATTGATGCCTGATCTCATGGAGCCCCTAGTCTCGAAATAGGTAGATATTTAAAAAGTAAACGCACAAACAAATGGATAATTCTTGCTAGGATAGTGCTAAGAAGGACACAAGAGGGTACAGTATTAAAGAATAAGGGGGTGGAGGGTGAGACATAGAATTAGTTCCAGGTGACCAAAGACAATCTCTCTAAGTGATGTATAATCTGAGACAAAGGTAGGGGTTAACTAGTCCCCTGGACTCACTGGTCTTTGCTCTCAGTATGCACACATGGCCTTTTGTGGGGAGCAACCCATCTAAAACCTGAGTCTGACCATGTGCCCCCCAGTATTGAAGAAACCCGCTGGGGTGTGGTCCCATCTCCTATGGGTGACGTCTAAGCTACTAAATCTGGAGGACAAGGTCCATGTGAGCTGACCCTGGCTCACCTCTCCTCTCCAGCCTCGATTCCTACCTGCCTGAGCCTTATTTCTGATGACCCAGCAGTGCGGAATTGCGTGCTGTTCTTTCATAGCATCCAAATCCTCCCCTGTGTCCTTGTTTGTGCCGTCCTCCATGCCTGGAGTGGCCTTTCCTAACCGTCTCCTGATTGATTTGTACACATACCTTGAGTCACTTCAGGAAGCTACCTCCTCCAGGAAGTCTCCCTGCCTTTCCTGCCTGTTGTCTCTGGTCCTTCCTTTTTTTTTTTTTTTAAACATTTTTTTTAACGTTTATTTATTTTTGAGACAGAGAGAGACAGCGCATGAACGGGGGAGGGTCAGAGAGAGGGAGACACAGAATCTGAAACAGGCTCCAGGCTCTGAGCTGTCAGCACAGACCCGATGCGGGGCTCGAACTCACGGACCGCGAGATCATGACCTGAGCCAAAGTCGGACGCTTAGCTGACTGAGCCACCCAGGCACCCCTGGTCCTTCCTTTTAAACATGTCAGGACATAGTCTCTACCACTACACGTGGCAGAATATGCATCTATTTATACTGGCTGTGTCCTGCTACATAGACTGTGCCCCATGAGGGATGATTTTTTTATATCTCTGAAGCACTAATATCTAGTATAATGCTTGGTGCACAGTGGGCACTCAATAAATGCTGGCTAATTATTGGAAGAAAGGAAGGAAAGAGGGAGGGAAAGAAGAAACAAAGGAAAGAGAGGGAAGAAGGAAGGAAGGAAGGAAAGAAAGAAGGAGGGGAGAGAGAGATGAAAGGAAGGAGGGTGGAAGGGAGGAAGGGAAGGAAGGAAGGAAGGGAGGGAAGGACAGAGGGACAGAGGGACAGGAAGGAAAGTAAACAGGCCCCAAACAAGCTTAGTGAAGCCCACACATTCTTTGCGCTAAGCAGAATTCTGTCTTGCAAAGTCATATTCTCTTAGACACGAGCTATTTTAAAAGGGGTCCAGATATCACAGTCCAGGAAAAGAGAAATTTGCCCTCCTGTAGGAGCCATGGGATGAACACAGAGGCCTTCCTTTACATCAAGCCTTTGACGTCAGCATGAAATGTGTGGGCACTTGTCATGGCTCACTTACAGCCTATTTGGTCTGCAGGGGCTCCCTGTCACTCCCATGGGAGACTGTCACCAAGGCGGCAGGCTCCAAGGTGAGAAGCCTTTTCCTTCTAACCCCGGGCCTTGGAGGGCCTATGGAGAAAGATGCGGGGACACCTACACAGAGTGACCCTCACGGGGTTTACGGCTCTCGTGGGGAGACTAAAGTGCGCACCGAGGGAAGGTGCCACAAGAGAGAGCTCGGGCTAGGGATGACCGCTGTGTCTTGTCAACAGCTACCCCTCCTGGGACCTGGACACCCCAGAGTCAGAGGCACACTTGAGGAGAAGTTTCTGGCTCAGAGCTGCTGGGCAGTGACGCCCTTTTACGTCTAACAGGATCCAGTTGTTAAAAAAGAAACTGGTGGGGCGCCTGGGTGGCTCAGTCGGTTGAGCGTCCGACTTCAGCTCAGGTCACGATCTCGCGGTGCATGAGTTCGAGCCCCATGTCGGGCTCTGGGCTGATGGCTCAGAGCCTGGAGCCTGCTTCCGATTCTGTGTCTCCCTCTCTCTCTGCCCCTCCCCCGTTCATGCTTTGTCTCTCTCTGTCTCAAAAATAAATAAACGTTAAAAAAAAAAAAAAAAAAGAAAGAAAGAAACTGGTGTCCCAGGTCTCAGTGCCAAGAAGCTCAGTACTGTGCTCTGTGTTCAAGGCCAAGGACACGACCAAGCCAGTCCTGGAATCCTGTTTCCTCAGACCTCTCTGACATTAAGTAGCCAAGAAGCTCAGTACTGTGCTCTGTGTTCAAGGCCAAGGACACGACCAAGCCAGTCCTGGAATCCTGTTTCCTCAGACCTCTCTGACATTAAGTAGCATTATCAGTCAGTGTCTCGTCAGAAGACCTGTCCTTAGGTATTTCCGCAGAGATGCTTCAATGTAGGAGCTTGCTTATCTGGCTGCTGGAGGGCTGTAAACAGAGCACAAAGAAACACTGAGGTAACCCTGAGGTGGTAACTGCAGAAAGGAGGCACTGCTCCTAGGGGAAAGAAAGGGAAGAGGCCTATTCTGGCCTGGTCATTATCTTGCTCTTGGAAGTTTCTGGAATGCCCTAAGGGACAGGCAATAATCCCAGCTCTGGCTTCCCCCACTACTGGAGCCCCTGCTGAGATGGTTATTCATAGATTCTTGGGCTTGTCCATGTTGATTTATTCTCCTGGTCCATTGGGCTCTGTCCCTCTTGTGCCTCTGTGCACTTTAACGAAGCCCAAGAGGTCTCCAGGTTGGGAGGCCATGAGGACAAGCTCCAGCTCCCAGCTTCTCTCATCCCGTCATTCTGGTAAATTTGAGGGTCCCCGCAGGCCCTTAGGAACAATGGGATAAGAAGTTTGGCTCCCTTAGAAGCTCTGCCTTAGATCAGCCCAGAGGGTGGGAGGGTTTAGCACTATTCTTTCCTCCTCAACAGGGAGAGAGGGCTGGGAGGGGCAGAGGGAGGGAGACAAAGGGTGGGGAAAGAGGTCTCCCCTGGATTAGTCTCCAGCTGGGAAAGAGACAAATTTGGTATCTTGCCAGTGTTGGACTTAAAGAAGAGGAAAGAGGGGAAGGAGGAAGGAAGCAAGGGCTATTTTCAGGATTCAACCTCCTTCCCCCATTAGTCAATGCTTAGGAATAATACTAAGAGCCCATCTGCAGGAGGTACTTACTCTAAGTGCATCTTTTCATTAGTTCCCATGACAACCTTTGAGGTAGGTAGCACATTGTCCCCATTCTACAGATGAGGAGATGAGGAGCAGAGGCCCTGTGGAACTTGCCTAAGGCTGCATCATTACAAAGGGGCAGAACTGAGACTCGGGCATAGGGCCTCCAGGTGCCGCTCGGCCCATCCACCCCCGGCCCCGCCCCTGGCAGCACGGGGTGGTTCCAGAACAGTCAGCCCCTTCTCTAAGAGCCACAGTGTCTTCACATCACCTACCAAATAGGGGTACGTTCCAAAACCCACTTCAGGATCCTTCTCAGGTTTTCATTTCGTTGAGGCCCTAATCTTTCCTTTTTTATAATTTTCTTTAGTCATAAATTTGGTTCTTTTTTTAAAAAAAATTTTTTTTAAGTTTATTTATTTATTTTGAGAGAGACAGGGACAGCATGAGTGGGGGAGGTGAAGAGAGAGAGGAGAGAGAGAGAGAGAGAGGGAGGGAGAATCCCAAGCAGGTTCCACACTGCCAGTACGGAGCCCCACGCGGGGCTTGAACCCATGAAACCATGAGATCGTGACCTGAGCCGAAACCAAGAGTGGGAGGTTTAACCGACTGAGCCACCCAGGGGCCCCTAACCTAATTCAGTTCTATTTCCCCGTACTCTTCATGTTAATCCTGCACTCTATTTCCATGCTTCGCCACTGCCTTTGTGCCCAGTCTTTCCTGCTCTGGGTTTGGTCCTTCCGCCCTCTCTTTTGATTGCCTTCCTTTCCTTTATTTCCAGCCCTTGCTGACTGCCCCTGCGCCTCCCATTCTCGCTTCCTCCCAGCCCTTTCCCTGCCCCAGTCCCTTGGTCCCGTCAAAGATGACAGAGCCCTCCCACCGCCTCTCCCCTGCCCATTCACCCTGAGTGTTCCCTTCTTTCTGCCTCTGCGCTCCTTTGGCCGACCCCCTCCCTGCATCATCTTTATTGCCTGCATGACTGCTCAGGTTCTTTATCCCATCTTCCCCTCAAAGGCATTCGCAGCTCGGCTGTTATTCTTGTATTAGCATTGAACCCATTAAAGCTAATTTGTTTGCCCTAATCTCCATTTATTTTTCCCTAGTTGATATTAGATTTCCCTTTCTATTGCTCCAGCATGATTTTCTCTTTGTCTTCCTAATGGTCTACCCCCCTCTCTCTTCCTCTATTAATCTGGTTGGCTTCACCGTGTGTTTCAAGGCCTTTCTCCGCCTCCCCCAGCCCTTAGATTAACCCTGTCACCTCCCTCCCAGGAAGGGCCCCAGTGCATGGATTTCTGGACGATGGAGCTGCTGTAAATGTCAATAGACCCTTAAGCTTCCTAAGAAAAGTCCCACTTGACGTGAGGCCCTGCCCTGTCCTGAAGGCAGTCAGGATGCCTGGAACTCAGGGGCTGGGGAGCTGGAGGCACGTGGGAAAACACGGGCTATTCTGAAGGGTCGCCAAACCCGAGGCTTCCCTGGCTAGGCTCCCCGCTGGGGCTGTCTCAGAGATTCCTGGAAGCCTCTGCAAGCTTTCTCAGATCCACACATTACATCGGTAAGCCACACAGTGGATGGGCCACTTTGTCGCTGTGATTAAGGCTGGGTACCATTTCTCCTCCTTCCTTGGTTCTCCAACTAGAGGCACGCTGCCTCCTCTCCCAGAAGAGGTGAAGCCTCCTCTCTGAGGATGTGAATTTGGGGTGGCTAATCTTCACCTTGCACTCACGTTCCCCCAGATAGAAGCCTTCCTGGACCAGCTGTCAGGGACAGCTGTCAGGGACCTCCACTATCCCCTATCTTCCCCCATCCCCGACTGCCCCTATCCATGGCCCCTTATCTGAATCTCATTAGGCCTCTCTCGGGGTCGATGCTTTGTCTGCATAGCTAGATGCCTAGCTCCTTGAAGGCAGGTGCAGTGTCCTATCTGGCCATGTAAGCTTGCCTTGTAGGGGGACAGCCATGCTCCCACCCGTTTGCATGTTGGAATCACCTAGGGCATTTGCAAACTTTCTACTTCTGGTCAGTTCAACCAGACTCTCTTGCCATGGTGTCCCTACATCTGTATTTTAAAAAGTTCCTCTGGTGATTGCCCAGAGTTTATATCCACTCATTAGATGCTCAATACATGCTTATTGAAAGCATTAATTAATTGATTAAACATAAAGTTCTGGTCAGAGGCTTCAGTGGACCTCCAGTGCTGGCTGGAGGTTGATTAGAGGTCATTCTTCTCGGCCCTTCTCACTGAGTTTAGATGTCTCCAGACTCTCCGGAAGTGACACACCAGGGGCTATAGGAGAAAGGTCTCGGGCCTCTGCATCTGGGGGGGGGGGGGCAGGGAGACCTGAGAGGTGACAATGCCAGCACGCCCTGGACATGTACTTAGAAGCCCAGCAGCCACACAAATCACTGTGCCCCACCTTTCTATCACCCTCCCTGGGGTCAGAGGCCTGGGGATATTAATGTTGTTTTTTAAAATATGGGTCTATGTTAAAGCAATTTTCAGTTCGTTAGATTTCAATTCAATGAGTACCCCCTCTAAGTCTAATAATATTCCAGGCTGGATGTGTGTGGGGAGATGGTTTCTGCAAAGAAGACACAGTTCTTGCCCTTGAGAAACTTACAAGTTAATAATCCCTGACACGTTATAGAACCTTAAAATTTTAAAATCCGTTCACATGCACATCTCCTTCAATTCTTTCAACAAGCCTGTGGAATATCTATGGTGGGGGGTGTGCACGTGTGTGTGTGTGTGTGTGTGTGTGTGTGTGTGTGTGTGTGTATGAGGATGAATCATCAATAATTCACATCCTGAGGACATATGTTATGTAACGTTCGGCCAGGTTCTATAGCTCAAAGTTATAATGTTATAAATGTGGGTGTTGTGGACATTGACTTAAAAATCACCCAGAGGTGGGGAAGGGAGGAAGAGGCCAGGTAGCTTGAAGGACCCCTGGTGAACAAGGGAGGACTTGGTGGCAGAGGGAGAGGGAGAGGCAGAAGGAGGGGGGAAGGAAGCAGCGGCCGGCAGGTGGGGTAACTGCAGTGACTGAGAGGCCAGAGGTTCGAAGGACATCTTGAATAGAAGTGAAATCATGTGAAGAAGAGAAGCGGGAAATTTTGCCTCACCTAGAGGGTTGAACTAAATGACCTTGGAGATTCTCTCTAACGGGGATTCTATGCTTCTGAGGTCTTAATTAAGATAAGAGGTGGCTGACAAGCTCAGCAAGGAGGTGGCTGGAAAGGGTGAGCTTTGGTCTGAACTTGAGGCAGTTGGAAGGGTTGTGTGTGTGTGTGTGTGTGTGTGTGTGTGTGTGTATGCAGGTGCAGAGCCCTCAGGGCTGGGGTGGGAGGGGGAAGAAGGGGAGCCTGGCCGTCCTGTGGAGCAAAACAGGTAGGAACAAATGAAGAGGAACCGCGTTTTTGAGCCCGACACACCGAGCAAAATGTGTGACAAAACCGCGTATCTGTGTTTTCCACACCTGACGGCAGCTGGGCCCCCAGAACCTGGCCCCCCTGGCACCATAGTGAAGTGGATTACACACTCTAGAAGCCACACTCACAGCTGCATAAGGAACCAGGAGGGGACAGACAGAGGTAGACTCAGCCTGCAGGTTATGGTTTCAGGGGAGGGAACAGGGGTGCTGAGACCTGGGTTCCACCCACTCTGTGACCCTACCTGGCTGTGCCTCAGTTTCCTCATCTGGTCTGAAGGCAGCAAATGATCTTTATTGTCCTTCCGATCCAACAGCTGCCACTCCAGGAATGCCCTCAGGCTTGGGAGCAGAGGTCAGACACCCCCGGGAGGGTGTGCACAGAGAGCTCTGTGGCGGGACGTTGGGCAACTTTTCCACACAGGAAGCTACCAGTGGGTGGCCCTGAGGCCACCTGTAGGAAGATGAAGGAAAGTGGCATGCAGTGGGCCCCTCCCCCCCCGGGCTGCCATGTGACCTGCATGATGACAGAGAGAGGCGCTCTGGCTGACTGACTATGGAGGTGGCCATGGGCAGTATCTTAGTGCCAGAGTTGTGGGCCCTTCTAGAGCGTTCTTGGCCAGGAAGGGGAGGTGACCCGTCTAATGTCACAGACTCACTTCATGGCACAGTCAAGACTCAGGTTTTCTGACCCAAATCCCTGTTGTTTCCACCCTCCAGAAGGCCCTTTTGGACCTGGGCACCACCTTGGCTGGGGCCAGCTTGGCAGACAGAGGAGGAAGAAAAGTGTGGGGATTGGGCAGAATGTGTTCTGAATCTCAGTATACCCTGAAAAACATTTCTGCTCCTCTTACCAGCTTATTCATTTGTCATTTTTATTTGCTTATGTGGTGAACCCAGACTCAAGGGTCTTGTCTGCAGGTTCCGGGTTTATGAAGCAGAGTCCTCTCCTCTGTGGGAGCACTGGGGTGGACACAACAAGAAAAGTTCTAGAGAACCCATATTGGTTTCTCCTCCTCTTCTGTCAGTCCCAACAGATGCTTCTACAGCTGGTGTCATTTGGACCTAAAGCAGCCAAGGGTCCATTCAGGGCTGGGTGGAGGGCTGACCCAGATCACCAACCTGCAACACTCAGATTGTTATGTGTTGAACTGTGTCCCCTCAAAACTCATATGTTGAAGTCCTAACCCCCAGTACCTCAGAATGTGACCTTATTTGGAAATAGGGTCTTTGCAAATGATCAGCATGAGGTCATTAGGGTGGGTCCTAATCCAACACGACTGCGTCCTTAAGAAAAGGGAAGTTTGGGCACACAGTGACGACGCAGGGAGAATGCCATGCGAAGACTGAAGTTATGTTGCCACAAGACAAAGAACACCAAAGATGGCCAGCAAGCCACGGGAAGCTGGGGGAGGGGCATGAAAAACAGACTCCCCCTCACAGCCCACAGAAGGAACCAATCCTGCCAGCATCTTGATCTCAGACTTCCAGCCTCCAGAGCCATGAGACAACAACTTTCTGTTATTTCAGCCCCCCAGTTTGTGGTACTTTGTTACGGCAGCCCCAGCAAACGAATGCACAGATCAACAGGGTTCTAGCTCTGAACTGGATCCAGCAGGTTCAGGGAGGCGTCCTTGGGCTACTCTCCTGGGATATTGGGCTGCCTCTCCAAGTGACTTCACAATATAAGGCAGGCTCAGTCAGGCAGAGGGCACTTTCTAACATCTGATCCTCTCTATGTGCCCCTCTCCTCTTGCCTTCACTATGGTTCCTACAGAGCCACCATTGTGGTCTCCATTCCTGATCCTTCTATCATGGGGCAAATTCTTCTTTAATGTCAACATCAGCATAACAAAGCCTCCATGTAGGTGTCAATCACTCTTACCCAGCCAGGCTGGGTACCCCCCCCCCAACCCCCAGTCAATCAGGACCTCCAGGCTTCTCCCTCTTTCAAGAAGCCTTCCGGATTGACTTTAAGGGTTGGTTATGGACTCACCTAACATTTGCAGCGCCCTTTCAAAGTGTTGGCAAATAAGTGATTCTTAAATTTAATTAAATTTAATAAATATCAATCGGGCCTTGGTTTTTATCGGAGATGGGTTTTCATAACTCTGTGAGAGAGGTGGGGCTAGTGTGTGCACTGGCTTGTGCACAGCCAGCTAAGAGCAGACTTGAGACTGTATGTCAGTCTGATCCACTCTTGCCCACAGCCAGATGGGAAATCTCGGTGAGGCAGGGCTGCTGTACAGGAAGAAGGGCTGTCTCCCCAGCAGGCTGGCTTGACAGTCTCTACCTGTGAAAGACCTCTGGCTGGGCCTTGGTGGGCTGACTATGGATCTGTGGTTCTCAAAAGCTGATCCACAGCAGAATCACTGGGCACCTGTGATGGGTGCAGACTCCAGGGCCCTACATCTGTTAATAGAGCCCTGGGAGCTTCTGATGCTGGAGTGAAGACCACACTTGAGAAACACTTGTATAAAGCAGATTTTTTAAACGGTCATTTCATTTAGTGAATATTTACTAAGCATCTAGCATACATCTCCTATGTGCCAGAGGAGTTTGGGGCACTTAATTCATAGCCTAGAGAATCTTGTAAGCTTTGGTCCTTACAGATGGTCCTAAATCTGGCCATCCGCCCTGCCAAGCTGGTGCCCAACATCCACGAGGAAGGACCCCTGTTGGGCCAGTCTTGCCCAGGCCTGCCAATACTTGCTATTTCCAGGGTCACTGCGGCCCAACCTCAACAGCCCCCATCGGGGGCCTGCGGCAATATCGTGTGAAAGGGCCAAGTGCGCTTCATGTTGGGAAAGCTTTATTCGCTAAGCTCAAATGTACGAGGTAGGTCAACTCCAAAACAAAAACATGCTGTTGGAGGATTATGTCAAAATTACCATCATCGGGGTGCCTGGGTGGCTCAGCTGGTTAAGCATCTGACTCTTGACTTCAGCTCAGGTCATGATCTCGTGGTTTGTGAGATAGAGTCATGTCAGGCTCTGTGATGACTTCTTGGAGCCTGCTTGGGATTCTCTCTCTCCCTCTGTCTCTGTCCCTCCCCCACTCATTCTCTCTCTCTCTCTCTCTCTCTCTCAAAATACATAAATAAGCTTAAAAAAAAAAAACTACCATCATAGGCATTTTCAGAGCCCTCGTTTGATACAAGATTTTATGTCCAAGTGCTAGGGATGTAGAGAGAACAAAGAGTTCTCGCTCTTGCCTAGCTCGGAGGCGAGTGCAGTGGGGAGACAGACCAGAGGGTCACTAAAGCTGAGGGGAGCAGAAAGGGTCGGGTTAGGGAAGTGGAATGTGGGTGGGACCTTGTCTAAAGGGTAGGAGTAGGGATGATGTTCCAGGCAGCTGCCATCGCATGGGCAAATGCACAGAGGTGGGACTGCACACGATGTGTTTTGGAAACAAAGACTAGTTGGCTGGAACATGGGTTTGCATATGGAAGTTGTGGGAAACAGTGTCAGGGAAGTGGGATAGAATGTTCTCAAACTGTATACCAGCGGTTTGCCCACAAATGCCTGTTAATGATTGGATGAAAAGGAAGCACAAACAGGACTCTAAGATTATTTTGGAAAATCACCAGGCTAAGATACTCTGGAACAGGGATGGGAGAGGAGAGAAATCAGAACATTTTGGTAATGCGAATCATCTAGCTATCACAGATTATTGCCAAGCTGTTCCTCTTAATAAAAATACCACAAAGCCCAAAGAGGATAAAATAGGTATGAGGCTCCAGCAAGAGAGCTAAAGGGACTATGAAAATCAACAAGGGAAGTGTGAAGTCAAGCCAGGAGAGGATGCAAGTTTTCATGCACGGTGAGTAAAACACTCCCAAACATGTACATGGAGTGCACTTGGCCCAGGCTTCCTGACCCTGACAGCAGGGTTGTATCAACAACACCTTGGCCTGGCCTCTCTGGTCAAAGCCCCCTATAAATCCCAGCTGACGTTCTGTTGCTGTATCCTTTGCCCAGAGCTGACTCTGGTCCCTGCCGGCTGCACACACACCTAAGACTCCACATCTCTGCTCCTGCTGGTCCCTCCCAGAGTCCTCTGATGGAATCCTGCCCCTGCCTCGGTGTAGGCACCCACCCCTGCCCCGATCATTGCCCCGTATATCCTCCTCTCCCATGGGCTCAGCATTTTGTGTCTATCTGGACTGAGGTTTTTCCTTTCTCTCCTGGCTTGTGGCTGAAAGTCCAATTTGTTTCCATTCTCTCTAGAATGTCAGCAAGAAGGCGGAGGCCAGGTGTCTTGAGTTCTGCAACCCCAAAGGCCAGAACCTACTGAAGGGTTCCATGCATGTTCACTCGTTAAACTTAAAGATAGAGTACAAATGTCCTTTGAGACAATTTGGAGTTAGAGCTCAAGGTTTATGTGGCCAGGGGGTGAATGATTGGGTGAGAGGGTGAGGGTGTGTCACAGGACCCCGGAGTAGCTAAGCATGGGCTACGGGAGTGGGGGGGGGGGGGCAGGGTGTGTGGTCAGAGACCTGTGCAGGGCACTGCCAGGCAAGTGCAGGCATGCGGGGCATCAGAGGCAGAGAGTAGAGGGACCCTGGATGCTTCTTTAGGAGCTAGAGTATACCCTCAGGTGATCCAGGCCCAGGGGCCAGACTGGGCACCCACTTAGGAGAGAAATAGGCCAGGAGGAGAGGGGACAGTCTCAGGGCATTAGAGGTTGGGAAGAGAAGCATCTCTAGAGAGTGGTGGGCCATGTGGTTTGTGAATCTGAGAAAGAGGAAAAAGTAGATGATGATTTCTATGGCTGGTGTCATGGGTTAAATGTTGTGTCCCCACCCCCACTCCCCCACCCCCGGCTCAAATTCATACGTTGAAGCCCTAATCCCCAGTGTGGTGGTATTTGGAGGTGGGGCCTTCGGGAGGTAATTAGGGTTAGATGAGGTCATGCGGGTGGACCCTTATTTCTTTTTTTAATTTTTCAATGTTTATTTTTGATAGAGAGAGACAGAGCATGAGTGGGGGAGGGACAGAGAGAGAGGGAGACACAGAATCTGAAGCAGGCTCCAGGCTCTGAGCTGTCAGCATGGAGCCTGACGCGGGACTCAAGCTCTGAATGGCGAGATCATGACCTCAGTCGCCCAACCAACGGAGCCACCCAGGCACCCCACGGGTGGACCCTTATGATGGGATCAGTGCTTATAATTAGAGCTTATAATAACGCTTATTCTTACCAGAAAAGACACCAGATCCTTCTCTCTCCAAGCACAGGAACCAAGTAAAGGCCATGTGAGGATACAGTGTGACGTCTCAGTCTACAAGCCAGAAAGAGCATCCTCACCAGACTCCATGTTGGTATTCTGATCTCATACTCTCAGCCTCCAGAACTGTGAGAAATAAATATCTGTTGTTTCGGCACCCAGTGCATGGCACTGTATTGTAACAGCCTGAGCTGACAAAGACAGGTGGCTGGGATGGAAGGTGTAGGGGTGATGGGAGCTTCTGAAGAAATCTCAAGGAGAGGTGTCACAGCCCTAGGGATGCTCCAGGGCAGCAGAGAGCGAGACAGAGGGGCAACTTGAAAAAGCTGTGTGGGCAAGTGTCCTTACTCTGGTGCAAAGCCACTGGGTCCCTTAAATGACCGGCACATGTGTGCCAAATATCATATTCCTGGAGAGAGGGGGCTTGTTGAGAAAGTAAAAGGGAGAGGTGGGGGCCCAGGGACATGGCTTCTTCCTTCCTTCCTTCCTTCCTTCTTTCCTTCCTTCCTTCCTTCCCTCCTTCCTTTTAATGTTTTTTTTTTTTTTTTTGAGACAGTGTGTGTGGGGGGGGAGGGGCAGACAGGGGGACAGAGGATGCACTGACAGTGAGAAGGATGCAGGGCTCGAACTCATGAACCACGAGATCATGACCCGAGCCAAAGTCAGACACTCAACCGACTGAGCCACCCAGGTGCTCCCACAGGGCTCCTCCCTTGATGGTGGCAGTGCAAATCCTCTGTGATGGAAATGCCTTCCCACACAGGAATGTGCATCTTTCGATTTCACGGAATTGGGGTGCTGCACCCACCACGCGGACATCAGGCAACTCCAGCCTCACATCAACACTAGCTGTTCTGATACTTGTCAGGAGACAGGGCACCTGGAAGGTCACACACACGTCCACCGAGAGCGTGACCACATGGCAAGCTCCACGTAGCAAAAAAGTATAGTGTGCTGCAAACGCAATCCCAGATCCTAAGGAACGTACGACGTTGTGCCACTAAACGGAAAAAAAATTACACCTTGAACTCGAAGGTGGTTTGTCCACCAAGGCACTTTCTCCTGCCACCCTTGCTCAGTTGCATTATACCAGTGAGCGCGTCTGCCCGCTCTGCAGGGAAACATTGTTTGAGAATCACTGATTTATGAAGGTTATACAAATATTTGTGGATCAAATGTACAAAGCATTCATGATGACGCCATATTGTTTGTGATAATCAGCTCATGCAGGTGCTGCAGCAGGCATTGTGCGTCCGTGAGATTGAGGTGCACACTCACGTGGCCCCTGCACATTTTAGTGAACAGGGGCATGTGTGTTCATAGGGCTGCAGGGCCAGGACTGAGTGGCTCAGGGCACCGAGCTGCCAGGGAGTTCTGATCGGGGCAGAAGATTCGACAGGATATTCTCATGGTCTGAGCACTGGTCGGAGCCCTCCAGTGACAGTGCTCAGCCACCAGGGGACCAAGAGGCCAGATCTCTAGAATAAGCAAGTCCTGCTGCTGTTGCCCACCTGCTCAGTAACTCTGTCCTCATCTGGGAAGAGCCACCATGAATCCCAGGGACAGAGCACTGCTAGTGGCCCTGACATTGGCCCAACGAGTGGCCCATGCAAATGACTGTCTTTTGGTCTCATTTGAAAATAAGGTCTCTGCAGGGTCCCCATGACCACCTATGTCCCATCACTTAAGTGGGGGCCCAGGCAGGAGGGCATGGCTGGACAGTGGAGTTCCTCTGCTCAGATCTCAAACCATAGGTTACAAGAACGGGGAGGTCACAGGTCCATGGCCTCATGTCTAAATTGTCCAGAGCTGACCCACCACACAGAGCAGATTCTCTGGATATCTTGGACCTCACTTTCCCAACCATGTCTATTATCGGTGCTTCTCAGCAATTGTGGACTCAGTCGGGACTCAGCAATGGCACCTGTATTTCCTTGGGGTGTCTGAGAGCAAGGGCTTCCTATGTGTATGTGTGTGAGCATATGTCGCCCACATGCATACGGGTGTATGTGGGTGTGTGAATCATATATAGGGGACTAGGGCAGGACAGCCAGGCACCCAGGGAATAAAAATTTTTTTTCAATTTTTTTTAACTTTTTATTTATTATTGAGAGACAGAGAGAGACACAGCATGAGCATTGGAGAGGCAGAGAGAGGGGAGACACAGAATCCGAAGCAGGCTCCAGGATCCAAGCTGTCAGCACAGAACCCGACTCGGGGTTCAAACTCACAAACCCACAAACTGGAGATGATGACCTGAGCCTACGTGGGACGCTCAACCAGGAGATAAAATTTAAGGAGGCATTCACTCTCAGGGCCAGCCTTGCCCTTTCGTGCACCTGAGAGTGAGCGCTTCCTTAAATTTTGCCCTCTGGATGCCTTTGTGCCTCACCCCTAGTGGCAACCCTGGTGGGGTGTATGTGTGTGCATTTGCGTGTCTGTGTGTGTTAGTGTCTCTGGCTTCAGCGGTCCCTGCCAGCAGGCGTGGGAGCCCCTCTTCCCAGTCCCCTGGGTCAGTGCTCACTTAGAACAGGCCATAGCCAGTACTCCCTGGACCTGAGTCAGCCCTCACTCCTCCCCAGCACACTCTGAAGGCAGCCGGGTGTCACAGAGAGAGCGCTGGAGCCTCTGCTGTGTCACTAAGCAACTGGGGTCTGGGGCAAGGCACGGCCCTATGAGTCTCCATTTCCTCGTCCGTAAAATGTGGCCACAGGGCCTCGCCGGAGAACCCTTTCTCTGGGGTCTAGGTAGATTATTTGACGTAACAAAATCCTATGACATTCCTGTGATATGGGAGGCCTACCCACTCACAGGTGTTCAGGTAGGTCAAATCTAGAAGGCATGAGTCACAGAGAGAAATATTTCTTTACAAAGCAGACTGTAAAACATACCATAAAAGTAAAGGTCTAGGGGGCCCTGGGAAAGGGGTGGAGAGGAGGGAAGGCTTTAGGGGCGGGTGGCGTTGGAGCTGGGCTGGTGGAGGATGGCTGGGATGTGGGGAACCCCCGACTAAGTGCTTCGCCAGCCCGAGGTCAGCCAGTCCCCACAGCAGCCTGCTGAGACAGGAACCTTGAGTCTACTTTTCTGCAGGTGTAAGAGGTTGAAAGGGGGACTCAAAATCCCCAAGGCCAGTTCCTTTGGGGGCTCCCTTCTGCCTTCCAGCAAGGAGACACATGGGCTCCCTGGCCTCAAGATGGGCGCCGTCTCCGTGGGGCAGATTGGCGAACTCACACAAAACTGTCTGCAAACAATAGAAGGCTGTGCGCAATTGTGTGCGTGCTGCGGTACAGACAGTGACTTCCAGGGAGGTGGGGACAGAGAGCAGAGTTGGCAGGGGCACGATGCGCTCCTGGCCTCAGACCTCTCGGGGAGATGGAGACCTTCCAACCAACAGGATCCAGCCAGCCAGGAATACAACTGTGAGAAAGCAATCAGGACAGCACCCGTGTCACTACCATCAGGACTCTCGGGAGCAGGTCTCACTTGCCAGAGGGTGAGCCCTGAGGTCCGGGCGGGCTTGTCACAGTTAGGGACACCTGTCCGGACAGCTCTGTGGCCAGCAGGAGAGGGGATGCTTGGGGGGCACAGGGATCTCCCTGATGTGGGGCACTGTCATAAGGTCACAGAATACAGGGACACTGTCCCTACTTGTCCTGTCACACTGTCACACTGTCACACCTTGTCACACTGTCAACGAGATGGGAGGCCTAGAAGGGAAATCCTTTGAAGTCTGCACATCTCTGAAGGTGCAGGGGATATGCGTCAGAAGTGTCTGGCAAGCATTTTGATTTAGCAGAAGTGGGCACATCTCCATGGCATTTGCACCTGCAGAAGGGCAACGTTTTGCCATGAGCCAGCCAGTCACCCCACTCCAGAGTCCTAGGGCAGACCCCCACGGAGCTGGTTGAGCCGCCACAGGCTCATGTGCTGCCTCTCTGGAACATGTGCTCCGGGGACCAACTAGACTCAAGAAGGCCAGATGAGGTTTATCTGTTGTCGGCAGTGACGTGGACAGGGAATCACAAGACTCCAGCTGCCCACTGGAGTGAGAATCACCCCTGTATTTACCTTCACTACTGAGGCAGTGAATGCCACCATTGCTGGCCTGGTGCCCTGCACGTGGCAGGTGGCCCTCCACCAGGGCTTATTAAATTGAATTAAAAGGCCGACCTTTGGGTTCCCGTTGGCTCCTAGCTTGACTCTAGTACCTTTCCTGCCCTGACATTCTCCCTCCCATCCTCATCTCTGCCCCCCCCCCCCCACCGCCTTGTTTCCACCTCAAAGTCACAGCCAGATGCCCAAGGACCTGTCAAGAGGTTGCCCCATTCTTGCCACCTCCATTTTGACAGCGCTCTGACATGATCTCAGTGTCAGAGGAGACGACCAAACAGAGCTGGCGTCAGTGATTTTGGTGCTCAGCTAATTTCAAATGTCAATCAGGGTCGGGCGCCTGGGTGGCTCAGTACGTTATTCATCCGACTTCGGCTCAGGTCATGATCTCACAGTCCACGAGTTCGAGCCCCGCCTCAGTTCGAGTCCCGGGTCGGGCTCTGTGCTGACAGCTGAGAGCCTGGAGCCTGCTTCGGATTCTGTCTCTCCTTCTCTCTCTGCCCTTCCCCCACTTGTGCTCTGTCTCTCTCTGTGTGTCTCTCAAAAATACATAAGGGTTAAAAAATCTTTTTTTAAAAAAAAGCTATTTCTAAGTTCCTTGCTTACAAACATGCTTGTCTCATCATCCTAAAATTAAAAATCAATCAATCAATCAATGTCAATCAGGGTTTGCTGTTGTGACAAAGCTGGGTGATTATTATACAAAGCAGGAAAATATAAGATGGGGGTGGGGTGGAGGGAGGGAGAGAGAAAGAGAGATTAGTGAATTTTAACTTTTTGAAGATAAATGTATGGCTTTGTGTCCGTCAAGAACAAGTACAAAGACATGTCCTCCCGTGGTCCTCTCTTACTACACACACAGGATAGCTGCACACCACTTCGGCTCATCTTCCCTCTAAGACTCTAAATTCTACGAGAACTCTAGAACATTCTGGATTCGGACATAAAGTCCACGGATAGCCCATTCTAGCGTTTCCCCCATGACTGGGTTTTCTGGTAAAATGGATTAAGGAATCGTTTTCCAGAGTGAGTGGCGGTCCCCGTTGATAATGGCCACGGGGGCCTGAGTCAGTGCTTCCCATGTGTCTTTTCATTTAATCCAACACCCCTGGGTCGTAGGCCTCTTATTTTGCCCACCTGGAATTCGTGAAAGATCTGTCCTAAATTTTAACAGGAACAAAGTTTAACGGCTGGGTATCAAGTTACTCACGGAGAGTTTCACAGGAAATACTAACACAATGTCATGTCACACAAATTCTGCCCTGGAGAATTTTTGGAGACTCTCCTCCCTGGTGACCACTGTATGAAGCAGGAAAAAAAAAAATTGGGGGTGTCTGGGTGGCTCAGTGGGTTGAGCGTCTGACTTCAACTCGGGTCATGATCTCGCGGTCTGTGAGTTCGAGCCCTGCATCGGGCTCTGTGCTGACAGCTCAGAGCCTGGAGCCTGCTTCGGATTCTGTGTTTCCTTCTCTCTCTCTGGCCCTCCCCCGCTCATGCTCTGTCTCTCTCTCTCTCTGTCAAAAATAAATAAACATTAAAAAAATTTTTTTTAATTAAAAAAAGGGGCGCCTGGGTGGCTCAGTCAGTTAAGCGTCCAACTTCGGCTCAGGTCATCATCTTGCGGTCCGTGAGTTCGAGCCCCACGTCGGGCTCCGTGCTGACAGTTCAGAGCCTGGAGCCTGTTTCAGATTCTGTGTCTCCCTCTTTCTCTGACCCTCCCCCGTTCATGCTCTGTCTCTCTTTGTCTCAAAAATAAATAAACGTTAAAAAAAAATTAAAAAAAAAAATTCTTCAGTAGTTGCTATGTGCCAGGTGGGGATACTGGTTTTATTTTCAGAACTTTCTAGAAGCCCCACAACATCTTTTTACTTTATACACATGAGGAAACTCAAGCCCAGAGAGACAACTGACTTGCCTAAGATCACACAGGAAGAAAACAGCAAGGTGAGGACAGGCAAAGCCTCCAAGGCATAGCCCCTTCTGCTGCCTGTAGAGACGGGGAGGCTGCCACAGGGCCCTGGCTTCACAGTGATTTCAAACTCCCTCGCCCTCTTGACACCTCCTGGCCCTGGAGTTTATTCTAAGAATAATAGTTCTGCTGTCCTCCTGGGGCAGCTGAGGGATCAAAAAAGCAACACACACAGAGGGCCCTGGGTGTGCAAACATGCAGTTCACATGATGACAGCAGATTAAGCTATTTCTTAGATGTGTCACCCAACCAGCTCCCGACCTCTCCGCTGTGCTGGTCTGACAGCGACAATATGTCCCAGTGGACTAATTAGCACTAACTACTCAGGTCACTCCAAGGCCACTTAGGAGAACAAGTGCAAGAGAAAAACTGATGGGCATCGTGGCTGAAGACGGGAGGAGAAAGAAAAGAGTTAAAAGAAGGGAGAGAAAACAATGCTTTTTTTCTTTCTCAATCTCTTTGCTTAAACTACAGATGGGTTTTTATCGGAGAAAGGCAACCAGCTCAGGAGTTGGGCAGCTGTTCTCACAGCGAAGAGTGAAAACGTTAAAATTAAACCCGGTACCGGCTAATGTTACAAGTTGAACCACGGAGGTGGCTCTGAAGGAGCAGACGATATGGTTTTGAACCCCTGAGTGAGAGGGACCCAGCAGAGGGAATGAACCTAAACTTGGGAAAATGAGACGGGGCACCTCAAGTGCTCAGCACTGGCTGCCTGTGGATGGGGCACCAGTGGTGTCCCCTGACTCTAAAACTCCCATCACACCCACTAACTCATTAGTCTCTACAGTGGACACACGTCGGGAGGCCAAGTGTGGTTTGGGATGCCAAGGGACTAAGTTCCTTGTTGGCCTACGATTTATTGAGATGCCGGAGTATAGCTGTCCCTTTTTTTGGTGCAGGTGGAAATGTGGGAGCCTTGGGGGCATGCGTTTAAAGAAAGCCCCCTCTTTCTGCCTTTCCTAGTGGCTGATCATTTCCTTCCTCCTCACAGCGACCTCCAGGAGGGACACCCAGTTCGACGCCACTTCTCCCATTGTGCAGATGGGAAGATCGAGAACTGCACTGAAAAAGGATCTATCCTAACTGAGCTGCAGAATTAGGGACTCTGATGAGGAGAACAAGCTGGTAGACTGAAGGCCCTGCCTGTCACCATCACCGTTGCTATTGCATAGGCCCTGTATTTTCTCACCAGGGGACCTGGCCGAAGATCCAGGCGGAGCTGCGGGCACGAACCATCCAATGCCACAGGGAGTTTGGATGAGCTGGACTTTGGGAAAGGGGTACGGGGGAAAGGGGGGGCATGGAGTCAGATCAGCCTCTCTCAGGTCCCTTCTCTTCTGAAAAATGTCAATAACAATAACTACCTGGCAGAGTCCTGGGAATTAAACTGGAGGATGATGTGCCCTCTCCACTGGAACACCATACCAATGACAGCCCTCGAAGATACTAACACAGCTCTCATTTACTGAGGGCTCACTAAGTGCCAGGGTGTGCTGAGCTCTTTGCGTATTACTTCTCTTTCTTTGAATACGAGAGTGGCACTTGCAGAGCTGAAGCAGCTATGGGCTGGCTGGCTGTGCTGAGGCTTAGCAAGACAGGGCATCTTCTGCGGCATTCAGGACTAGGGGTGGATCCTGGGAATGAACACAGAAACAGGACCCACATGCAACTGGGGGCAACTCTGCTGAGCTTCTGGCCCCTTGATCTTGGATATGCCTTAGTAAGGAGATGCTGATTTCTGCCCAGGCCCATTCCTGGGGAAGGAGCCCCGGTCAAGGTAAAGCCCAGACTCAGTGACATGAATTGTGGGTTTAATAGAAAGATTCCTGTGAAGATTTTTCTGGCCCATGGCCCATGTAAGAGACATTTGCTCATCGTGTCCCCACCTGGCCAAGGGTGAGATCGAGAAGGGCTTTCAAAAAACCGAAAGAGGCTTGTCAGCCCTAACTCTGGACTTGAGGAAATAGTTAAGACCCTCAAAGATCTACTTAAGAGAGTGCCATGACCACAGATAAATAAGGAAGAGTGGATGCCTTTGCCTACCCAACCCTGACCCAGAGATTCCATCTGAATCACTGAGATGGACTGAAAGAACTGGGATTGGCCTGGGATAGTGGAGCTTCTGGGAACCAGGAGACCCCTGGATTGTTGTTCTCTATTTCTTCCCCCAAAGAGAAATATCTAGCACCCCTGCAGAAAGCAGTCACCACACAGATTTCCTAGGCAGAATATCTTCTAGCCCCTTCTCAAAAGAACCCCAGGCTGAAGTATTCTCATCTGAACCCAGAATCACTCCCCCCAAAGAACTCTGAGTATGGGGGTGCATTCTCCCCGCTTTTACAGGGTGTTTTACATCCCCAGGTTCTATCTTTGAAGGGAGTGGGGGCTGGTGGGGGCCAGTGACTCAGCTGTTCCCCGAGTTTCAACTAAAACAAAAGCAAACTGCAGTCTTGAATAGGGGTGCATTCTCTTGTCCTCTCCTTTTACAATCATCTTTTTTTTCTTAAATGAAATCGTTTCTTTTATCTTTTGGCTCCTTGTGTACTCAGAACCACAGAGCTCAAAGCTTTCTCAGCGCAACTGAGAACTCGGCACCTCTTGGACTGATAAATAGAGCAGCTTTAAAATGCTTAGAACTGAAGACAGACCAACTGTGGCGAGAGAAAGTAAACACATCCGTGCACCAGTCAACCCTAGCAAGCTCCTCGCTGAGATTACAAACTGCAGTTCCTGCCTGAGCTGGCGAGGATGCTGGAGCAGGCTGGGGAGGGTGGGGGGCACAGCCACAAAGCAGCCTCCTCTGCCTGCCTGGGTTAGTCCTGCCCCAGGGGAGATAGGTCACCTGGGAGTCTGCTCAGGACCAGGTTTGGATGTGTCTAAGCATAACAGCCCCTGCCAATGTGTTTTCCCATTGGTTTCACACTTGGAAATGTCCCAAGAGAAGAGGAGACCAGCTTCATTCTTCTGATTTAAAGGGGCTCATCTCCCTCACCCCACACTCTTTGTGTGCAGGTGAAATTCACCAGTGATAGAATTGGGATTTTTCACAAAAGAGAATGTGATCACTACATATTTTGATAGGAATAGTTGAGGAACTTTTCCTATGAAAAAGAAATACTTTAAATATCTACCCCCCCTGAAACACGCACACAAATTGTTTTTATGAGAACCAATTAATAAATGCTAATTCATTCAGGCATATCTCTACTAAATTACTGTTTCATTTAATTGCAGGGGAATTTTCCATTACTAAACTCTCCCTTGCTGATTTTTTTTTGCATTATTTATATATTTTTTCAGTTTCACTAATAGTGAGATTGGTATGTGATATTATCTAATGTTTGTACGTCTTAAATTTCTTTTTTCATTTAAAATGTTTCCTCATTCTTGCAGCTCCACGTAATCTGGGAGAAACATCGTTAAAAGCAGACAAGATTTTATACATAAATGATTGAAAAAGGCACTGGCTGAAATTAACCTGACAGGAGCGCATCTTGTCTGATTGAGTTTCTTTCATTTCAGCTGTGCGTGAGTGTGGGCAAGTGTGTGTCTCCAGTTTGGGTTTGTGTGGAAACGTTTTCCTATGTCAGTGAGTCACAAGTCTATCTATGGAGAGCTTATGGGTATACAGCTAGGAGTGAAGATCACAGGGGCTTTAATAATAAAAATAAACAACACTCAAATCTCTTTATAAGCTCCCCCCCCCCCGCCCCCCTGCCACCGTGCCCTAGCACAGTGCGTATTTTCTGGCTTCCTTTTTGTGGACATCACATCAAGACTTTTGTATCTAGACACCCAAGAGCCAGACCAGCTGGCTCCTCAAAATCCTGCTTCGTTTTATGCATAGAAAAGTGGGGAGTTTCCAGTGGTGTTTAGGGGTAACTTAGGGAATATGGTAGAGATCCCTGTTCAAAAGGATGTGTTTTGAAGTAGAATTTCCATTTTCTTATATTGAATGACCAAGGTCCTGTGCACCTGGCTATCTTCACTCCTGAAATAACTTCTTTCATTTTTATTCTCCCCAGCCACCTTCTCCCTCTCTCTCTCCTCCCCCTCCCCCCTTGCCTCCTTTCAGTGCCTTTTTCTCTTGATTCTTTCCCTTCTTTCTCTTTCAGAGTAAGTATTCTGGATGATGTGAATGATTAAACTGTTTACTCCGAGGTTCAAGTATGAAAAGGCATGTCACCGAAGCAAAGTTTCACCTTCATACCCAACTCTATCAATAATTACAAAACAGGGATGACGATTAGTAAATCTTTCTTACAATTATCTCTTACGAAAATGATGCCATGTAATCTGAGCATACTGAGTTCTACTGATTTTACCGTTCACAAAAATTAATTACAAAGCACAGTAACCTCCAAAATGAAGTCAGCATATACAAGGATTGTGAGGATACCCATGGGAAAATATATACCCATTAAACATGTGCCCTGTTAAAATCCAAGGCTTGAAGCCATAAATAGAAAGTTTTGACATATTATTATATTGGTAGATGCTCTCCTTGGAATAAAAATTGTGCAATCATTAATATTTCGTGAGACTGACTTTTTTGTTGTGGTTTCTTTCACTTCCTTTGTCCTCTTCAGCAAAATCAGGCACAGTCTTTTGGGTATGGACTGATAAAATTAATTAACTTTTCTTCCACCCCAAAAAGGTCCCAAATAAATGCTTCCAATAGACATCAAAAAAATGTCAATTAGAAATAATTACTTCTTATCAATCAGCGGAGCAATTAAAGTGACAAAAGCTTGAAAAGATACTTATCTTAAAACTAATTCACAAGGTAGCTAAATTATCTCCTAATTAACTTGCATTGAGGAGGGCGGGAGGATGGAACATCTCGAAACAAAGATGAATTGAGGAACCCCAATACCTCTTTATGTTCCTAGAGACTGTTTTCCATCCGGAGACCTTGTTTTCAACCCAGGCAAGAAACCTGGGAAGAAAATAGATCCTTCCCAAATGCATTTGGTCCCCTTTCCTTCTTTCGAAAACCTAGAGGAACAGGGCTTTGCATCTCAGATCTAGGAAGTCAGAGGCACGTTCCTCCTGGATCTTAAGTGTCATTTTACCACTTGAATAACCTATTTTCAGCAGCTGGGGTAGAGGGTTGCTGCAAATTAATTGCACATAACTTTTAATCAAACTTGCTTGCTTTTACTGAACTCTTTTCCTCGCCGATATAGTATTATTTTCATTTTAATATTTATGTGGCACTTATCTTAAAACAGTTTTAAAAAACGGTTTTGCTTTACAGGATCTTTGTTCCCTGATGCTACAAAATTCCCGGTAGATTTTACAAAACGTTCAGCCCATTGCTGTCCAGCGCGCATCAGAATAACTCCCTATGCGCTCTCCACATCCTTTCAGAATAAAGCTGTAGAAAAAAAATTAAGACCTCTCTCCACAGCAAGATCAGCCAAGAGTGAGGAGAGCGAGCCGAGGGTGAGCTGCAGCGGCCAGGTGGGCAGAGGCTGCGCAGAAAACTTTCCTGGGGCGTCTCCGGTTTTTGGAAACGGTGCGCTGGGCCTCGCTCCCGCGAAAAGCCCCGTGGCCGCCTGCACCTCTGGATTCTGTTCTACGGAAAAACTTAAGTGGAAGCTTTCCAGGCAAAGCCGAACTCAGAAAGGAAGTGTCCCGGGCAAAGAGGGAAGCTGCTAAAGCCTGAGAGAAATGGGCTTATAAAAACAGGAGGCGTCAGCTTATGAATTTATCTTTAAATATAAGCAACAGTGTTAAGTGAACTGATTTAGAGAGACGCAGGTCTCTGGCTCAGGTTTTCCAGAGAGGATTTAGAAAAGAAACGGGATAGCCTCGAAACGTTTGAGCTACGTTTTAGGCAGTTTTCTTCTGTTCAATTAGCATTAAATTAAACTAAAGGAGAAAGGCTCATTTTCCTTCCTTGCAGCTTTATCTCTTTATTTGTTTGGGGGAAGGTTTAGAAGAAGTCCCTCTGCCTTCCTCAAACGGAAAAATACCTCTGCCCTGGCCCTGCCAGGGAGTGGATGGCTCTCTCCCCAAACCCAAGGACAATTTGCATCTGAGCTAGTGGAGAAGGGGCCTCTCTCATCTTCTGGGCCTGTTGCTGATTAAAAACAAAGTAAACATAAATGGTGTCCTTTTATTTCTTTCCTTCTTTTAGCCCCATTTATTCTAATGAGTGCTTCCAGAATGAAAATAAGTAGCGAGAACAAATTCAAGCCAACATAAGGGACCGTGACATCGCCTTATTTCTAGCAGCGACAGAGGGAAAGGGGTCTGGCGCAGCAAGGTAAATTCGAGGTCCAAGAGCACCCACTCCTACCGGAGCCTGAAAGGTCAGGGCAAGGTCGGGCTGCGGGCGGGGGGAGATGGAATCGGGAACCGAGCGGAAGGGGCCGGGAACAGGCTGGTACAGGTTGGGGCACTAGGCGCTGAGCGCTCGGCCTCGGAGACTGTCCTGATCCCGAGGCAGGGGCGACGTCCGGTACTGTACCCCGGTTTGGCTAATGACTGAGGGACTAAAGCCTGGTTCCAGCTTCAGAAAGTGGTCAAGAAGCGCGCGGCGCCCGGGCGCGGCTGGGCAAGGGGTGCCAGGCATCTCCGCTCGGTTCCCTGGCTTGCTGACCCCGCCGCTCCCGGAAAGGGCCGCGAGGTCTCGGCTCGGTGCCCCGAAAGCGGCCCCGCGCTCGCAGAGGGCGGCCGGGATGGCAGTGGCCCCGCTCTCCCAGGGGGACCAGGGTGGGGAGGCAGGGTACCGCCGACTCCGTCTCCCAACCCGGAGCAAACCAGGACGAGCAACCTTCCGGCGCCCTGCGGGGTTCCCCGCACCCCGTGTCGTGCAGCCTCGGCCCCGGGACCCGAGGCTGCGCGGCGAAGCTCGCGCTCTCGGCTAAATAGAGATCTCAGCCGCGCGCCGCGCCCGATCCGACCCTGCTTATTATAACAAATGTCCCGTTTGCCGAGCGGGACTTCATATTCGCCGAGAATTCATCTGAAATATTGATTTCCTCTCACTTCGCCGGCCCAAATCGATAGCGCTGCGCCCTGGCCCCATAAATCGCCTTCCCCGCGGCCGGCCCGGCTCCATCCATCACCGCGGGCCGGGCCGCGCCTCTGCCCGCCGTCCACACTTGCTGCGCGCCGGGGCGGCGGTGCCCACCGCGCCCGCCCGCCCGCCCCGACCCCGGGCCTCCGTCTCCGTACACACCTCCCCCTCTCCCCCGCACCCTCCAACCCGGGGCCTGGGTCAGGAGGCAGGGGAGAGCAGGCGCCGCGGCCGAGGACCCCGAGCGCTTTGGAAGGCCCTGGGCCGGGACGCCGCCGGGGAGGGGGTTCGGCCCCGCGGGCAGCCCAGTGCTCGCAGGCCGGACGCCCCGCGCACGGCTCCCCGCCTGCCCCAGGGTCGGCCAGGAGGAGTCCGAGAGCAGCCGAGGGCACTCAGAGGCCCCCAGGCCCCTGACCGCGGGCTCCTTTCCCGCTGGCTTGAGGGGTGCGCGGGGCTCACGGTCCCGCCGGGGCAGCCACCGGCAAGAGCTGCGCACACCCGGAACAAGGGCTTAGAGGTCGGGGGCGGCGCGGGGCCTGAGAGCGCACAGGGTGTCCATTCTAATGGGCCGTGCAAGACGGGGGTGGGGCGCGAGGGACAGACACCCCTCTGACCCGCACGGAGAGCTCCTCACCGCTCCGTGTGGTCCGCAGAAACCAAGGCCTGGGGAGGGCGGCTCGCCGGGCCGAGGGGGACCTCGGGGCCTGAGAACGGCGCGATGGCCGCAGCGGAGAGCTAGGCCGGCGGCGCCCCCAGCTGCGTCCCCACGCAGGTGGGTCCCACGAGCCCGGAGCGTAAGCTCCCCAGCCCCACCGGCCCGAGCGCACGCACGGACGCACGGCGACGCGGGGGCTCCGGGGTCCCGGCAACGCCGCGTCCTTACCGGATCTGATGGAGTTGTGAGGCATCGCCGGGGAGTCGCTCGCAGCCCGCCGAGGGCTCAGGGCTTCCTCACGCCGGTCCCCGCCGCGCCCGCCGCCACGCAGCTGCCCTGTACAGACCCAGGGGAAGGGGCGTAAGATTCGCTGTCCCTGCTTATGCCTCCTCCCCAGGCCCTGTCCCTTAGGCTCTCATCATGTGGCAGGAGTCGGAGGATTTTTAGGCGAAGGGTGGCCCACCTCAGCCCGGCTACCTAACACACGTTTGCCCGGAAGATCAGGGATTGGGTGTCCGCTGGGGAAGCCCCAAACTCCAGCCTGGGTGCCCTACTCCTCTGTGGCCTCGGCCTTACCCAGTTTAACTTAGGAGAGGAAAGGCTGCCAGCCTTCCTGGGACCCTCTCCCTTCTCGAATCACCGCTCTCCCCGTCAGCTTTCAGCCAACCCCTGGACAGCATACCTGGCCAGCCGGCCGCAGGCCCTCAACGCCTGGGTCCGCTCGCGAGGGTGCCCTGGGCCCTGCGTCTCTCCTCCTTCTGAAGTTTGTTCCCATCCACCCGGCATCGCCGCCCGGTTTTATCCCGCCAGGGCCCTGAGAGATGGGTCTGGAGAGGCTCGAAGGCCTCGGATTGGCTGGCTGGGTGCAGGGGGGTGCGGGAAGGGGAGGATTTTGCAAGGGGGACATGGCTGAGTGGACTCAGGAGTTAGAAACATTCGCCGGAGCTTCTGTTTCCAGCGGAGAGGGGAGAGGGAGGCAGCTGAGCCCGAACTCAGCGGGCCTGGAAATATTAGAGGAGTGGGGACATGGAGGCCTCAGAGCCTGACGATGAGGAGCTCTGGGTCCTCCTGGGGTCACTGACCGCCAGAGTGGGAGAAACAGTTTCTCTGTGATCCCCTGCAACCTTTCTCTCACCCCTGCTCCGCTCTAGGGAAGCAGCCTTTTCTTTCGTAGATGGGGAACTGTTGTTTTTAAGCCTGTTTCTTAAGGTAGAAACCTGCAAATAGGGCTGGAGATGTGAGGGTCCCACCTTGTCACCACTGGTGTGGACTCCTTCCCTGAACAGCCCCTGAACCCATTCCCTCCATATCACCCAGCCAGGAACCACACCCTCACATTATGAGGCTAATGAAAATGGTCCCATAGCCTATTCAACAGGGATTCCCCTCCTGCCAAACACACATAGCCACCAGCCAGCCTTCCTTCTTGCTCCTTGAGGAGTTTGAACTTGGTAGAAGAGTTCAGAGGGCGGGCAGTGAGGGCCTAGGTCTCACTTCAACATGGGTGTCAGAAAGGGACAGGACTGAGCTGACCTCTGGCCTTGTCTGTGGGGATCAGCAGCCTTGTGAGTTGGGGACCTGGGTGTGGATAGGAAGGAGTGTTTTGGGGGGGAATGAGCGGCCCTCTCTTTCTTCACAGGTTTTCTTTTCTGTCCAAGAGGCTGGGTCCAGGGAAGATTGTGTGGGCACACAAATGTCTTGGCACATCTGTAGGCTGGGAGGGCAGGGCCTGGATACTCCCCAGTTTCAGACCAGATGGCCAGACTCAGGAGCACAACTCCCTGGCCTGGAGGGACTGCTCTGGGACACAGAGGCCAGAGATGCCAGAGTGAGAGAGGAAGGAAGGGGCAGAGGAAGGGAGTTAATTCACGGGGACGTGTGTGTGTGTGTGTGTGCATGCACAAGTGTATGTGTGCCTGTGTGTAAAAAACCACATGATTTTTGTTAATGAAAAAAAAAATCTTTCATGTTAATCCGCTTCCTCCTCCCACCCAGACTTGCTTGATTTAGTAGAATTTAATCATTTTGTGAAAAGAGGAAGAACACGCATGTCCCTAAATGAATCCTCCACATCTGTAAGTCAAGCTGTAAACAAAAACAACAGGTGCTTTATTGTCTTAAAGCTTTCTCCAAAATTGTTATTTAAAATTGCTCCGTGGTTTCCAAATGTCCAGATGCAGCGCTTCTCTGGTCAGATCCCCTGGAGAGAGAAGACCAAGGAAGGGTGTTGGGATGGACGTAGAACTCAGCACGGGTCCCACTGATGACACTGTGGGCCAGTGGGCTACTCTAGTGCCCGCCCTGCTTCTGTAGGGAGCTGTGGGGCAGGGCAGTAGAGGCAAAGGCAGAGACTGTCTGCTCAAGCTTCTTCCCACCAAGGGAAGTGCTCCGGGTGAACCTAAAAAAGTTCCACAGACCTTCCCGTGGGAAGTTCCTGCTTCCCACCCGGAGGCAGTGCTCCGGGTGAACCTAAAAAAGTTCCACAGACCTCAGAAGGTCTTCCCAAGCCAAGGGGCTGATAGGTACTAATCAGGGAAACTCCTTCATCCATTCTTGCCAGTGCTTTGCTCCTGGTGGGCAAAACAAATCCTCCCTCCCCCCTGCCGCCCACTTTTTTTGGCAAAGGCTCTCAAAGGACAAAAACAGCAACTTATCAAAACATTCCTGTCTCCTTTGTGAGCTCATTAAAAAAATTCATTTAAATATGACAACTAAAGGTGCAAAAAAGCCATTCACATGCCTGGAGAGCGTGCTTCCCAGACTGTAGGTGACCAGATGGCCAGGAGGAGACTCAGCAGAGAAGTTCTAGATCCAGCAAGCTATAAGAATGCAGTGAGCCCTGCTGAAGAAATAAACACAGGCGTCATGGTGCTATCTAATTAGTCAGAAATCAGTTCCGGGTTCCTTACTACTTTCGAATTTCCCTACCACCGAGGTCAAGAAAATGGTTATTAATCAGCACCCCAATTCAATCTCTTTGACGGCAGTCTCCTCCTCTGCAAAATGAAGAGGTTGAAATAGATCTATATTTCAATATTTAAGTTGGATAGATTAAGATATATTAAATATATTATGTCTATTTAAGTTAAAATATGTATTTTTAAAATCCATATCCATGATTTTAGTTATGCATAAAAACTTAAGCCTTCCTCTGATGTTACTTGACATTTCAAAAAAAAAATTTAGCATCATGACCGAGAGACTCAGATCAATGGTACATTTAGAACACACTTTTTATTATTATTTTTTAAGTTTATTTATTTATCTTGAGAGAGAGAGAGAGAGCATGAGCAGGGGAGGGGCAGAGAGAGAGGGAGAGAGAGAGAATCCCAAGCAGGCTCCCTGATGTCCATGCAGAGCCTGAAGCAGGGCTCGACCCCACAAACCATGAGATCATGACCTGAACTGAAATCAAGAGTCTGAGCCACCAGGTACCCCTAAAACACGCTTTTTGTTAAAAACATTTTTTTCCCAATGTTTATTTGTTTTTGAGAGAGAGTGAGACAGAGCACGAGCAGGGGAGGGGCAGGCAGAGAGGAAGACACAGAATCTGAAGCAGGCTCCAGGCTCCGTGCTGTCAGCACAAAGCTTGATGAGGGGCTCAAATGCATGAGCCGTGAGATCATGTTCCGAGCCAAAGTTGGATGCTTAACTGACTGAGCCACCCAGGTGCCCCCCACTTTTAATTTTTTTTAAAGTATATCTGCCTCGAGTTTGTTTGTTTATTTGTTTATTTTGAAAGAGAGAAAGAGTGCATGCACGGGAGAAGGGCAGAGAGAGCGGAAGAGAGAAGACCCCAAGCGGGCTCCACGCTGTCAGTATGGAGCCTGATGTGGGGCACAAACTAACGAACCATATGATCATGACCTGAGCTGACATCAAGAGTCAGACACTAGTGCACACTCTTTAAAACCAACACTTTCTTCTCCAGCTTCTCTTAGATTTGATACCCATTAGGTTTTCATGCTGAGATTATCAACTGGCAACCTGTGATTCAAACCCAGTTACAATTTTTTTTAACTCAGTGTTTTTCCAAGAAAATGTAGTTAACTACCAACATGAAGATCGAAAGAATAGCTCTGGCTTGCCTTTAAACATTGGACAGATCTGGCCATAGATCTGAGTGTTTCTTTGTGGGAATGAATGTTCTTTCAGGTTTAACGTTCAAAGAGTTTAATATCCATACCAGGTATAGCTGCCTAACTCCAAGGAGTATTCTGTGATTTTTAAAATATTCTAAGTTGATCTGCGGAGCCTTCCAAGGTTGGTCTTTCTTTCCAGGATTCAGCTGACATTGGCAGAGCTGGTGGTAGGGTTTGCCAGGGATGAAACTGAGGATATTCCCTAGATGTGGGATTTCTGGTACTAAAACCAAACTGCCCTAAGCAAACCAGGATGAGTTGGCCATCATAGCTGACAGAATTGGGAAAAAGAGTGGTTTAGGGTTTTCATAAGCAGCTCACAGTTTGCACTGACTACGGGTGTGGCTGTTTAATCGCACAGGTGGCATCCTATCACCTTCTTGGCCCCTTGAACTCCAGCATGGGCCATGGGCCTTACCTCTTAATCCTAGGAGAGGGAGAGAGCCTCCCTCTCTCCTCCCCCTGTCCCACTTTGACATGCAATCTCAGAAGTTTCTCTGTGCAGACCACCCAGAGGCCAGCCTTGAAGGAAACCCTCGTCCCCCAAACCCTGAGTGCTTACCTGTCATACCCCCTTTCCCTACAAGGGAAACAATCCCGGGGATGAAAGTTCGTTCTTTGGGAAGAAAACAGCAGCTCTGTGCTAAGAGTTAGAAGGTAAGCAGTTTAGCCCTGGCTGTGTGAAATAGGACCATTTCTTTTCTCTGAGCCTCACTTGCTCCTTCCATAGGATGTGGGTGCAGGTGGGGAGTGAGGAGGTTAAGACCCGCCTGCCAGATTTGTTGCGAGGATGAACAGAATTATGAATGTGGAAACCCTTTGAAAGTTACAGCTCTGTACAAAAGTTAATTATTATTCGGCCACAAAGGCTGGGCAATACTTCCAAGGGTAGAATGAAAACTTCTCTAAAACATTGCTGTAGAAGTCAGTCCCTTTAATCCCCTCCCCAAAGTACTGGGGAGTTTATCAAGCAGCCATGTGAACCACTGGGTGATGGGCAGGTGAGAGGGGGAGGAAAGGGCCAGTGAGCCTGCACTGGGGGTGCAGGGTGGGCTGTGGAAGGGGGGAGGGGGAAGAAAGAAGGGGAGAAGGGGGAGGAGGGGGCGAGGGAGGGTGTCTCTGAGGGGAGCTGGGCATAAGGGTGTCAGGGCAGAGCTCCCAGCCTTGCTAACTTCACCATTTCACAGAGGGCAGAAGTCTTAAGGGCACCTGCCACCTTTGCCCCACCCTCTCCCCTCACAGACTTGCCCAGTGGAGCCGCAGCCACCTGGGATTTCTACCCCGTCCCCACACCTCAGGAAATGGCTGACAGCCTGCCCGGAGGCCTCCTCGTTGCCCAGCCAGAGAATCAATCATTAATTAGCCCGTGTGCCACCCCTCCCCCTCAGGCTTTCCAAACACAGAAATAGAAATACAGGTCCTGGCAGGTGAAAGGAAAGGCCCCGCTTGTGGAAGGCAGTTTGGAAAAAGCCACCAGTGGCATTTGTCCAGTTTGTTTTGGGCTGGAGATGCATCCTGGGCACGCATCTCTCAAGCTCTTTGCCTACCCTGCAGCCCTTCGGGGTCTGTGTCTGGGGTATCTGTAGGCCACCTGAGTAGGAAAGAGCCTCGTTGGGGAAGCAGAGAAGAGGGTGACAGGAGAAGACGGGAACAATAGACGGCAGGGATACCAGCTGTCAACTTTTTTCTAGTTTTAAGAGCTTTTTAAAAGTTACAAATAATAAACCAGGCCTTTTGGCAACCCATTTTGCAGATGAGAAAACTGAGCCCCCGAGAAGGTAGGTAGCATGTCCAAGTTTACCCGGCTGGAAGGTGGCTGACTCGATGACCGAATAAGCACTCGTGATCCAGGCCCTGCGTTCAGTGTTGGAAATTCTGCTTACCCCATCCTAGTGGCTCCCTCTCCCGAGTGCCTATTCACCCACCAGTCAGGAAGGAAGGTTCTGGAACCCAAGGAGTGGCCAGAGTGAGGTCAGACCCTCATGGCCAGAAAACTTTCCTGTCCCAGGAGAGGAGAGCTGCTCACTCAGCAGGAATGCCCTCCTCTTGGCTAGGCCCCTGGTCCAGCCCAGAACAGCAAGCGTCAGGGCACAAGAATCTTCTCAGGCCTATGCCAGGGCCCTGGAGTGGTCTGTCTTTCTGACAGCTGTTTTTGGGGAGGCACCAAGGGAAAAACCCAGGCTCAGGGCTCTTCATCAGACTCCAGGCTGGCTTTGTTCTCTGTGGCCTTGGAATACCAGAGGTTCCTGTGGTTCACACAAACCACAGAACAGAGCATGGCCTCCCCTACCCCTCAGCAGTGCCCGGAGCCCTGATGAAAGGACCAGGAGACCCTGGTGGTTGGGGAGCAGGGTTGGGGGAGAGGTTGAGGGATAGAGAGGATTCAGGAGATCTAATCTGTCTTTTGCCTCTACCCTTCACTACTGCCTCGCTCCCGGAAGGCTTCCCACATGCTGAGCAGAGTGATCCTGGACACTTTGCCAGACTTTGGGCCTCCTCCAAACTCAGGACCTCTTGCGTTCTTCTGGAGAGCCCCTGCCTTCCCTGCATTTGGAGGAGCAGACTTGAGGGTTTACCACTTTGGAGCCCGATTTTTGTATCTGTGCCTCAGTGCCCCAGCAATATGTCCACCCTGGCTGTTCTACGTACCCCACGTGAGGGTGGACACAGCATCACCTTGAGGGAATGCTAAGCATGGCATTTCTTTCCGATAACAACTATTATTTACTAAGTATTATTAAATACTAGGGACTGTTGAGTACCTTACACACACCCAGTGAAGCCAAGTTTTGAAGCAACTGGGACATAGAGGTTGCTCTGGGTCACCTCACTGCCGAGCAGTAGAGCCAGGATCCGAACCGAGGCTCATCTAAGACCTGAGCCCGCATTCTCTCCACTGCCCCATGAGGTGTTTCCAGGGCACGGAGGGCCAGGGAGCCCCAGGGGAACAAATTAGAAGACAAACTAGAAAATGAGTCTCGTTTGTCAGTTTCAGGGGCCACCCGTGGCCGACTGGGAAGAAGCTTGACCCTTAGTAATGAGACCGAGGCTTCCTCGGCCCTCCGAGAGGCCAGGTAAAGGAAAGAATAAAAAACAAGGCAAAGGTTGGGGTCACAGTGCATTCCACCTCGCCCTCGCGAAATTCCCATGCACTTGGCAAAGCCCAGGCACAGAACTCATTTGTGGCAAGAATGAGTGAGTCGGACACATTTTTCTTTTTCTTTTGTCTTCAGCTTTATTGAGATATAACTCACAAATTAAATTGTAAGATATTTCAGGTGTACATCATGGTGAATATCTGTATACATTGTGAAAGGATCCCCACTATCTAGTTAATGAACACATCCATCACCTCACAGATCTCTCTCTCTCTCTCTCTCTTTCTCTCTCTCTCTTTGGTGAGAACGTTTTCCTAGCAAATGTTAACAATGTGTTTTCTCAGCAAGTGTTAATCATGACAGTCACAGTGTTTTACGTTAGATCCTCAGACCTTAAACCTATACACTTTGGTAAGCTTTGTTTAAATTTTTTCCCCTCATTTTTAGGCATGTCATCTAAGGTAGCATTTTCCTTTTGCTCGTCCTAAGCTCTTCTCCTCTGAACCTCATAGAGTATGCTGTGGTCTTGCTGCTTTCCCTGTCGTGTTACAGACTTTGAGCATGTCTGCTCGGAGACTTCATTTTTCCAAGTGGAATCACCTCCCTCAGGCTCACTGCAGAGGAGAGAAAGCCCGGAGCCCTGAGGAAGGATCTTTTTCCCGCTTGCACCATGACACTGCCCTCCACGATGCAGGGACAGTGTAGGTAAGAGTCAGGACCACAGAGCTGGCTGTCCGGCAGCCAAAGCTGGGATCCTGGCACATTCTTGCACTGGCTGTGTGACTTTCTCCCAATTGCCCGATCACATTTCTCTGAGCTGCAGTTTCTGAGTCTGAGAAGTGAGACGACTAAGGGTACTTCTCTTTTATTATATTGTGGTGATTAAGTCAGACAAAGTGCTTGGAACACAACGGGTGCTCAGTAAGTATCAGTGACTGACAGTAAAACTAGCCACGGTAAAGAAGGTAGAGACCACGATTCGTAGACCTTGGGGAATGTCACTGTCTCCATACTCTACACCGGCAGACTCTGGAGGTTCTGAAGGTGGTAATGGAGTGAGGGGGCTGGGGAGAAAGAGGATGGAACATGGATGTTTTGTTTGTTTGTTTGTTTGTTTGTTTATTTATAGATTATACGCATAACATATCATAAATAATTCAAACAGTCATGATAAATGTCTCCCTTCCTCCAGCCTTTAGCCTGAGGTAACCGCATTATCTATTTGATGTTTGTCCTTCCAGAACTTTGCTATTCATACCTATGTTTGTGGCCGGTAGAAAGTCTGACCTTTGTTTTAGGAGTGTGTGTTTCAGCATACATAGTAGCATACTGGATGTAAATCTCACTCTGCAAGTTGCTTTTTTTTTTTTTTTTTTTTTTTGCTTAGCAATGTCTTGAACATCTTTACATCTTAGGACATAGCTCTACCTTGTTCTTTTGAACTTCTCAATCACAGTCCAAAATATGGATATAATGCATATATAATATATGCAGATATAATGCATATAAGTCTCCCACTTTCCATGTATTTTTCTCTCTCACTTTTTTTCTCATTAAAATGTTCTGCAATGAACTCTTTGTGCACATGTGTGAATATTTTCCTGGTGAGACGGAAAATGAGAAACGGAATTGTGGGGCTCCTTTAAAATAGGCGGGATTCATTGGCTGTCCAGTAGTCTAGTCTGGCTTCTTTTTTCATTACTCTTGAATATGCCTTTAAAGATTGAAGGTAAGCAGGTTGGGCAGAGGAAGAAGTGAGGTACCTGTAAGGTTTCCTAACCCAGGGTCATTGTCATCCTCTAGACAGTGACCAAGGTGTACAGAAGTCAGGGTGGGTGTCGTGACTGGGGGATGCTCTTCATCCTGAGAACATTCCTGACTGCTCACAACTAATCGGGGAATGGAAAGAGGGTGCACCCCAGCCCCCTGGGATCCCAAGGCGACTTCCATAGATCAAACTGGGTGACTGTGTTACGTTGCCTCCTTCAGAATTCAAGAGACAGCTGGCCCCTCATGCTTGAGACCCAGTGTCTCCATTCCAGAGCCTCAGGAGTTGTGAGCTCAGAATCAGAGAGACTTGGGTCTGTGACACAGCCCTACTCTGAGCTATGTGAGCTTGGAAAAGCCACTCACTCACTCTGATTCTCAGGTCTGTCATGCTTAGTAAAAAAAAAAAAAAAGCATATATATTCACATCCTATCAATAGGGTGCTGTGAAAGTGGTTTGTAAACGGTTAAGAAATGGAGAAATGTGAAGGATAATGAACTTGAAGCAGTTATGGTGATGAATATAACACCAGGGTTACCTCACCAGGAGAGCCTTTCTCCTTCCTTCCCTCTCTCTTTCCTTCCCTCTCTCTTTCCTTCCCTCTCTTTCCATGAATTTAGTTGCACAGATATTTACTGAGCATCTACCAAGTCCTGGGCACCCTGCTAGGACCTGGGAACACAGTGGAAACTGTGCAAAACAAGAATCACATCCTCGTGGAATAAATAGGCAGGTTCTTGCAGGGAGGTGTGCTACGTGCCATGACAGAGCAGGAGTGGACAGGGGAGGTGTGGGGAGCATGGAGCAGGGCACCTCACAGAGTCTTAGCTGTTCAGAAGGGACCTCTCAGCAGATATTGGAAGAAAGAAATGCAACCAGTCAGGCAAACAGAGGAATGGGAGAAAGTGAAGATCAAATATTCTGGTATGGGCCAAAAAAAAGTTCACAACGTGAAGAAGGTCCAGAGGCCAGGAGGCACCAGGCACATTTAGGGACATTTCTCACTGTAGTGAGAAATCAAGTACAATTATAGTGTGTGTGTGTGTGTGTGTGTGTGTGTGTGTGTGTGTGTATGCAGGTATGGTAGGGGCTGAGAGATGGGACTGGGACAGGGTACAGGGTTAGATCACTAATGTCCTTATAGACTTGTTAATGGAATTAGACTTTATTCTAAATGCAAGGCGAATGTCTGAAAGGATTTTAGCAGGGGAAAAGGAACGGCCAGACTTATGTTTTATTATTATTATTATTATATTTAAAGTTTAAAGTTTATTTATTCTGAGAGAGAGAGCAGGAGAGGGGCAGAGAGAGAGGGAGAGACAGAATCCTAAGCAGTGTCTGCACTGTCAGCACAGAGCCTGGCGTGGGGCTCAAACTCATGAACCGTGAGATCATGACCTGGGCAGAAGTAAGATGCTTAACTGACTGAGCCACCCAGGTGCCCCTAGACTTTATGTTTTAGAAAGTTCTTCCTTGCTGCAATGTGGACAATGGGTTGGAGGAAGCCACGTGACAGGCTGGAAGAGGCTGTGTGACCATGGTTCGCTGAGTGGTGACAGAAGCAGTGGGGCTGGAGAGAAGCAATGTTGGGGATGGGGTAGTGGAAATATTGCCCTACTTAGCTGTTGACTCTTGATTTCATCCTTGTTCTGGTGGTGACAGGCTGCAGCCCCGTGAAGACCAGATTGAATGTAAGTGATAGTCCTGTCCTATCTTCCTATATCCCCTGGAGGGCTCAGACCTTGGGTCTCCTCCAAATTGTAGCCACTGCAGGTCAATCTGGTTCTTCTCACCTCAAAACCTCAATGGCCAAGGGGAAGTTTCTGTCTGATGACAGATCCGACAAGAGAGGATAGAGATCTTGGTCCAGGACCCAGACTGTCATAGACCAGCTGATGGGATAGGGAGGAGGCATGTGCCTCAAGTTGCCCAAGGTTTTGGATTTCAAACCCTACCCCAACCTTGACACCAATAACACCCTTGGGGCTGAACAACAGACAAATGCTGAAAGGGAAGGAGGGGGTGAAAAGGTGTGCAAAGGGTGTTTGCTTCTACACAGGGCAGTGAAAAAAGAGAATTGGCTGACAGGAAGTTAGGGTCCCAGGCTTGGGACTGAGTTACAGACCTTGGGGACGTCACTCAGCTTCTTGGACCTTGGTGTCCCCATCTTCATAAAGGAGGAGAATGTGGGAGCTGGCACATGTACTGGCTCCCAAGTAATAACATAGAGGAGTATTTCCTAGAGTGATTCCTCGAGCAAAAACCACTCTACACACTATCTCTAAACCCAAGTTTTCTTGTTTTCAATACAAAGTGCTTAAGGATAGCTTCTTGTTTAATCTCATTGGGTTGGTTCTTGGGAGCCACTGTGTGTGAAAGCACCTTGAAAACTCTTAAGTTGTAATAATACTATAGCCTGATATCACTCTTTATGGTGAACAAATGCTGTCATACCCATGATTTCGTTTAATACATTTGTCAGTACATATGTGTATTACTATTGCTATGTGTATCTACTATATAATAACGTGTGATGCTACATATAATATACATCAAATATATTTATAATATATCACTATATATAATAATACTATGTACCTCTGTCTCTATCTCTATCTCTATCTCTATCTCTATCTCTATCTCTATCATCTCCATCTCTATCTCTCTCTATTCCTATCTCTATCTATGCTGGCATGATTTCTAATATGTTCCAAGGCACATTCAGTGGGTCTCTCACTCAGAGAAGATGACAAAGCTCTGACAGTGGCCTCCCAAGTCCTCCTCCATCAGGGCATGTCACCTGTCCCTTCCCTCATACATCTCCTCTCCTCGCTCCCTCTTTTATTCTGTTCCAGCCACACTGGCCTCTTGGCCTTCCTCAAATATGCCAGGCTTGCTCTCATCCCATTAGCCTGATGCTTGTCCCTCACCTCCAAGTCTTGGCCCAAATCACCTTCTCAGTGAATCCCTCTCCAGTCCCCCTTATTGCAACCCTCTCCCTGACTCTTTATCCCTGTTCCTCTGCTTTATTTCTCTCCACCACTGACATACTATATTTATCACTTATTTATTTGTTTGTCACCTGTTCTCTCCCTCCCCCGCCCCCTGTAACAGATAAGTGGCATGAGGGCAAGGGGTGCTCATCACTTTTGTTCCCCCATGCCTGTTATAGTGCCTGGTACATAGGAGGGGCTCAGTAAACATTGGTGCTTGCGTGCGTGTTCGGTGGAATGAATGGTAGCAGCAAGGATAACACAATGACTTTATTGTGACCAAGTGGTGCTGGGCGCTGGACACACAGCAGTTAACAAGACAAACACTGGGCCAAAGTCTCAGCCGTGTGTGCCCCCCATTGGTTCTTGGCAGCTGGCGGTAGAAGCAGAAACTCAGTAGCCCTTAACTTTTTACCTGGGAATGCCGCCTGCCTGCTGTTTTTTGTTACAGGCAGCTGAGGATGCTCTGAGTACAATCCGGGTGGAAGTCGGGTTCAGGCCCTGGCCAGGGTCAATGAGAGGTGTACAGGGAGCAGCCTCCCCCAGACCCCAAGGGCAGTGGGAGACAGCTAGATCAGCCTCCTCCTCTTTGGCATTCAGCCCTGCCACCAAGGGCTCCAAATCTCTGGGCAAAGGTCACAGCACCTGATGCCCAGAGGACATGTGACCAGAGTGCTGCTGAGTTGGAACAAGCCACACAATCAGGTCATTGTGTTAAATGCGCAGGTCCCCTTGCCAAGACTCACCCCATTCCATCCATGCCAGGATTTTCTGGGGCCCTGATCTACAGGGACCCTAAACTGGGGAGGGTGTTGTCTCAAAGGTCTTAAGGGGAGGAGGGATCTCTTCTGGGAGACCCATTGTCCCTGGTCTGTTCTGAGAGCCAGGAACAAGTGGGTAATGGAGAAAGAAGCACTAAGCCCAGCCTGGCTCTGTGCCTCACGAGGAGTGGCAGACCCTGGCAAGATCGTTACTCTTTGACTCTTGGTGCACTTTGGCTTTAACCATTGTCTTCCAACATTTGCTTTGGGTGGTGAAGACTGCTGATCACTAACTTTGATATTTTAGAAATCCAAAGATTTTCCTTCTGTTATGACTGGGTCCAAGGATTCGCAGGAAGTCCACTCTCGAAAGGAGATCTTCCTTCACAGAACCAGCAGGCCACTAGGCAAGGATTTGGGGCTACTGAACTCTGGGTGAATCTGCCAGACTAAGAGCATTGTGGGGTGGGCCTCTGGAGAACCAGATCAAGCTGTCAGAGAGTACATCCCCCCTTTTCCACTTTTAAGCTGAATGGCCTTGGGCAAACTACCTAACCTCTCTGAGACTTAGTTTCCTCATTTATAAAATGGGGATGATGATGCTTGTCATATATGATTGCAGATGATCTTAAATGAAATGAGGTCTGTAAAATATTGACCTGCACAACAAGAATGCATTTGTTACTGTCCCTGGAGGAGTGAGGGGTCAGAGGAGGCTTTGCACTCTGTAGATGCTCAGGCAAAGCTTACTGGTAGGTTTCACTCCACAGACCATTCAGTGACTTTAAGAGAGTCCCACCCTGCGTGGGTTGTTTACTTTTTTCATCATAGGTGACCCTAAGGAAGCTGGCATGATGCGGTAGCCTTCAGCTGGGTGGACACAGCAACCTTGATTTTAACAGACAGGAGAATAAGGAATTTGCTTCTTACACTGCAAGATTCTTGAGCACCTGGTGTGTAGTGAGTAAAACAGAAGTGAATCTGCACTTGATCTGAGCCAGAAGACTGAGAAGTTATAAAAGGTGAATCTGAGTCAGGGAGCTTGCGGTCAACCAGGACCACCTTGGGTCCTAGTTACTCATGGGTTCAGAGATCCCAGTTCTCAGCACACCTTTCCACAAGAGAGAGGGAGAGGCAGTAAACAGCACTCGCCCTTCTCCATGTTACCTTGCAGGAAAGAGATTGGTCTAGAGGCTGGGACCTAGGTACCTGAGATGCCCTTGTCCATAAACCTGGCTCTTGGGGGCTAGTAGATGATTTTTGTGTTCTATATTTTATCTCTCCATAGTCATCCTCCAGGGCAACATCCACCCTCCCTGTCCCCCCACCCCCCGACATATGAAGGAAGGTCTGGGCAAGGGAAGAGGAGCATTACAATTATTAGAGGTTAATTTTTTTTTGGCATATGTGTGTCCATTCTCCCACATCATTTGTTGAATGGACTTTATTCCCCCATTGAACTACTTTTGCACTTTTATCAAAAATCCACTGGACATATTTGTATGACTGCATTTCTGGACTCCTATGACCCATTAATCTATGTGTCTCTCCATCTGCCAATACTATAGGTTATCTTCATTACAGTAGCTTTACAAGTAATTCTTAAAATTGAGTGCTGTGAATCCTACAACTTTTTTCTTTATCCACAATTTATTTTGACAATTCAAGTTTTCTTTTCCTTGCCTTTCCATATAAATTCTTTTACTCTTAGTTTTCAAATTCATTTAATGGCAAGTGGTAATTAGCAAATTGGCAACGGTTATCCTGAAGTTACTACACTCGCTGTGTTGTGATTTCTTAGGCTTGATCAGATAACCTAGGATCAGACATGCCCCCTCATAAGATGAGTCAGAGTTGGTTGATCACCAGCACTTATCAAACCAGACCTAGACAAAGGACTAGGTCTGGGGACATGTCCCTGGTCTTAATATAGTGAATGATTAGCCTGGGAGGAGCATTAAAATTATTGAGCACCTACTTGGTAAGCATCAACTACGTGGTGGATGCTGTCCAAGGTGCTGCCTGCTGCCATTCCCACCGTTCTGGGTGCTCTTATTCCTAAAGAAAAGGGCCCTGAGACCTTGAATTTGGGAGCTGGATGATCTTGGAGGCTTTGGTCCGCCACTTACTGGAGGACCTTAAGATGTGACTTAGCCTCTTTCAACCTCAGTTGCCTCCCCTGTGAGATGGGGATAATTAGAACGCCTACATTTTGAGTGTTGTTGATGATTAAATGAGATGAGATACGCAAAGCACATGGCACAGGGCGTGCTAAATGCTCTGAAGTTTTTAGGGATGAGTTGGATCCGAAAACCTTCCCCAGATGTGATCCTTGGTCTTAGTGCTACCTGGAATTTCCAGCTGCGCAGCAGAGAGGTCTTGACTCTGGCAGTTCTGGGAGTACAACTCTATTTCTCACTTGCCTGATCACTCGGTGTCATTTATTTCCTCCAGAATATTTCCATTCTGGGGTCTGAGAGTTGGGTCCCAGGGCGCTGGGCCAGCGGTGCAATGTCAGAGCTGTTCCAAAGGACAGAAAGGCCCCTTGCCTCCTCCAGGTGCCCTCCTCTGCATGGGGAGAAGCGGGGGGGGGGGGGGGGGGGGGGCGATGAGGATGAGCCCCGCGTGGGCCGGGCTGGCTCTCTCCCAACCCGCCCAGCGGTGGCCGACTTGCTCTAGTTACCTCCTCCCACCGGCTGGGTCTCCAGGTGCCTTCCTTTAATTAAAAGTCTTTAGCCTTCCGCGACACGGGCCTTCATTTGCATGGGATCCCTCCCTTTATGCAGCCTCGGTATCAGAGCGAGCCAGGAGGTTAACGGAGCGTCGTCGCGCCTTGTCCCGGGACAGCCGGCTGAGCCCAGCGCCTAGTCCCCGCCAGGGCCCCCGGGGACTCCGCATGCCGCGGGGCGGGGACCTGCCAGGTTTGCAGCCGTTCTGCCGCCCCGCCTGGCTGGCCTGGCTCGAACCTGGCCGGAGCAGAGGCGTCCCGGCTCCGCTCCAGCGCCGGCGTGCCCTAGCCTCCCGCCTCCCCGCGTTTGCAGCCCGAGTGGCCCGCGGTCCTTGAAGCCTGGGCGAGGTCCTCTGCGTCTCTGCAGCCTTCGGAGCTGATCTGGACGCATGGGAATCCAGGAGGAAGGCGGGTGTTTTCCAATCATCTGTGTTTGCCCGTCCCTGGACTGAGTTCCAGGGGTTTTGCAGGGCAAGTCATGACTCCCTCCCCAAGGAACCAAGAGCTGATCAGGAGAAATTGGTATTGGAGATTATGCAAAGCACTGTGCTATCAAGGTAGGAAGTGGTTAAAAACTGCAGGAGGGTTTCACCTCAAGGGGCACTGGAGTTCAGAGGAAAGCAGGAAGTGAACTGCCAGTCAAGGCCAGTGTCTGGCTGAGGAGGAGGAGGAGGAGAAGGAGGAGGAGGAGGAGGAGGAAGGAGAGATAAGAGGAGATTCCGATGCTTAGAAAAATCAGGCACATTCACCAGGGTCATATAGATGCCCAGTTCAGCTGGCCTCCTAGACCGGTCTTTTCCCACTCAGAAGAAAAGGAAGCATCTACCCTGGAGTGACCAGACTCCTTCTTTCCCAGATGCTCATGCTGTAGTGGAGAAGATAGACACAGACCTGGGAAACTCTAGGTCAAGGTCTTTGCTTCTGACGCCACATTGGGCTCTAACCTCATGGTTTTAGTTTCCTCAGCAGACCTAAAGTTTTCTGTGTAACCCCCCCCCCCCCCAATCTGTTCAGTGTTACTGGAGTCAGTCCCTCCATCACCAGCAGCCCCAATGTCTCAAGGCCAGGGAGACAAGAGTGGTCAACCTTTTTTTTTTTTTTTTTTTTTTTTTATGTGGCAGGCCCAAATTCTTTTTTTTTTTTTTTTAAATTTTTTTTTCAACGTTTTTATTTATTTATGGGACAGACAGAGACAGAGCATGAACAGGGGAGGAGCAGAGACAGAGGGAGACACAGAATCGGAAACAGGCTCCAGGCTCCGAGCCATCAGCCCAGAGCCTGACGCGGGGCTCGAACTCCCGGACCGCGAGATCGTGACCTGGCTGAAGTCGGACGCTTAACCGACTGCGCCACCCAGGCGCCCCCAGGCCCAAATTCTTAGAGATAAGGAAGAGGAGATACAGTGAGGGTTGCTTTATCTTTGCTTATTATGTTTTTACTCCTTTTCCCAGATTGATTCTGAAGACCTCCCATCCCCCAAATCTTATGAACTAGTTTAAATCTTCCTTTCTACAAGTCCCTTTTTCCATTTTCATTTCCTTGGACTAGGAAAGAACACCTTCCTCAAAATGGCCTCCAACAGGTCTTTCCTCTGATTCAGACACTGTGACTATAAAGATATATTAAAACACAAACATTTTTGTTGAGAAGAGTGTGACAATATGCGTCCTAAGGCCCAACAGACAGTAGTAAACACTGGGCCATTCGATTAGCTTGCTGTCACGTAGAAGGCAGAGTATGACCCCCAGAGGATGGATCTTTGGGGACAGGCACAGCTTGAAAGAGGTGCTGGAGGACTGGAGATGAGGAGGGAGGAAGACAAGGGTGTGAGCAGTGAGCCACGTGAGCAGAAGTGTTAAGAGAGGGGGTAATGAGGGCTAGGAAAAAGGCATCCATGCAGGCTCCGAGGCAGGATCCTGAGACTGCCTTGTTCCCTCTGGGTCCTCACTGCCTTGCACAATCTTTGGATGTAGGTTCTCAATAAATATTGAAAGTAGTCGGTATTAAATGACTGTACCAAGTAGAAGTCCTCGAGGGAGAAGATATGGGAGCAGGAGAGGAGCCTGGAAGGCAGGTCTTGTGCAGATGAATTCTATTTTCAGATTGCATCTTCGTGAGAGGGGGAGTGGGGTGGAGGGCACACATGTCAACATGAACTGAAGCCCTCCTTTTCTCCTAGTGCCTCCTTGGCCTCATGAAAAGAGAGACATTTCCTAAAAGTGTAAATAAGTTTAATTGAGTTTACTGGTGAATAGCCAATTAGGCTTGTCCTGGGAGGAGGTTAGGGGGCTGGCTTAGTAGTATGTAGACACCTCACTGAGGAGGTGAAAGGAAAGGTCTAGGTAGGTCTAGGGGCTCAAGGAATGTTCATCCCGCGGGAGGGAGGCTTGTCTCCACCTGGCACAGACATAATAGCATCAGTAGTGCCAAAGGTCTTCCTGGATAGTAGAGTCATTGAAACTCTTTAGGTGCAAGTAAAGGCATCCAATGTGGATCAATTAGAGAGAATATTTTCATTGCTAAAGCAAAAAAGTAGAATTTCTTCTCTTCCCCCTCTTGCCCTTCCTTTCCCTGGCCTCCTCCTCCCCCTTCTCCTCCTCTCTTCCCCCCTCCCCCACTCCTCCTCCTCCTCCTCCTCCTCCTCCTCCTCCTCCTTCCTTCTAAATTGACTTCTTTGGGTTTTAAACCTGCCTCTAGTCCTAACATGGGCATTTGGTAAATGAACACATGAATTCGTTCTTGGCATTTTATTTTATTTTGTTTCTTTTTAGTTTAGAGAGAGAGAGAAATCGAACAAGCAGAGGCTGGGACAGGGGGAGAGAGAGAGAGAGAATCTTGTGCAGACTCTGCACTGAGTGATGCGGGGCTCGATCCCACGACCCCGGGATCATGACCTGAGCAGAAATCAATAGTCGGACATGCAACTGACTGAGACACCCAGGTGCCCCCATTCTTGGCATTATAGATGCAACTGTGGGATCTCCAGAGGGGATCCTTCCAGCAGCTAGTCTGGAGACATCTGGGATGCTTCTCTGATTCCAGTAGATGCTTTATTCTGTTTTGGTTGGACATTCGGCTGGAACAAGGGGTCATCCTCGAGAAAAGTCACATGGCCTCTCCAATAGACAAGTCAGGAAAAATGGTGGAGGTGGGGGGCAGCGGTTGAAGTTGGTGAGACTCACTTTTCAGAGTCAAAGAGAGAGAGAGAAGGCCCATCAGGCAGAGTCTTGTTCCTCGTGTTTCATATCTGTGTGTGCATGTATAAGGGTGTTCCTTCCAATCACCATCTTGGAGGTCTTCAAAGAATTAGAGGTTAGGACCAGCACTGGCCAAAGTTCATAAGTTTTGTTTGTTTCTCTCCTAGTTCTTATTTCCTTTTGCAGGAAAGGGAGCAATGAGGGGGTGGGGTGGGGATGCAGAGTGGGGCTGGGGGAGAGAAGGGGCAGCAAACATGATGAGTCCCTGAGGACTAAGGCAAAGGAAGAAACAAGTCCACGAGAAGCTGATCTGGGTCTGTGAAGAAAGTCCGAGCACTTAAAATGTCCTTCTGGGATTCCCAGACAGTGTTCTTGGTGGTTTCTTTCCATTGGCTAGACTGCCTGTAAATCGGGTAGGTGCCACCAGGTGGAGAAGTGTCTGGATTACAGCCTCATGACTCACATTATTTCCCATGAGTGTGGGAAACTGAGAAGATACAGGGTTTTAATCATCATGCTTAAAACTGTTCCTAAACACACACACACACACACACACACACACACACACACAATACCAATTATTGAGAAAGGACTCCTCCACTAGTAAGTATTATAAATTCATGGAAGTTACTTATCACTAATCCTCTCCAGAACTTTGTTGCTTTTTCTTGCAGTGATTTCTAAGTCCAGCCCTGAAATTCTAGGAGTCCATAACATAACATTTACAACAAGACTTATTGTACTTCATTTTCCCTAGCTCTTTACAGCTTTGGGGTCTCAACTGCATTCCCCATCTGTTCCTTTCTTACGGTTTACTTGAGCTCTGTCTCTTTTAACATCAATAACCATTCCCCGTCAACTTCCTCAACTTCTTTCCTCTCTGTTTAAAAGACGTCTCTATCTCTCCACTCATCCATTCTCCCCTCTTCTCTGGTGTGCTAGACACAAACGGCGTGTACTTTCTTGGATTCCTGCAACTACCTTCTTTCTCTCTCTTGTTTGGAGCCCATCGCATCTTCTACTCCAAGACTTGATCACTCTGTGAGATTTGGCACATGGGTGGACAAAGACTGAATGAGGCAATCTGGAAGTTCAGGGGCATGGGCTCACTGTTGGGTAAATCTTGACTTGTAGGAAATGAGACACTAGAGGAGGATGGTCACATAAATTCCCCATCTCCTTTCAGTGGGTACCTCACCTAAGGTATGGTTTTCTTCTTGCAGAGAAGAGAGAGAACATGTCTTGTGAGTGAACTGCTGTGTGTCTTCCCAGCTTGTTGTGAAGTTTCCAGCAGCACAGTAATGCATTTCAGCACCGTGCTTCACACCTTCTCCTGCCTTGCTTCCATTTTTTCCCTAACCTTCACTGTCCTGAGGGCTTGCACCTTTCCCCCAGGCAAAATGTCAGCACTTCAATCCTTGCCTCAGGCTCTGCTTTCCATGGGCTAAAGGCTGAGATACTTGGCCTCAGAAGACAGTGTCCCCTTCCTTTTAAGGACAATTTTCTCACTTGGGTTCTCATTTCAATCTCTTTCTGCCTCCTCTGTGCTTCATTAACCTTTCTTCAGTTTCTCTTTTGTGATATAATCAACATATAAATTTTTCCATTGTTTTCAGTTTTTAACTCCTCCCTCTTTATGGATTCCTTTCTCTCTTTTAAAAAAAATTTTTAATGGTTATTTCTTTATTGAGAGAGAGAGAGAGAGAGAGAGAATCCCAAGCAGGCTCCGCATGCTGTCAGCATATAGTCCAATGTGGGACTCAAACTCACGAAAGGGGAGATCATGACCTGAGCCAAAACGAAGAGTCAGACACTTAACTGACTGAGCCACCCTATGGGCACCCCAGGCGCACCTAGGGATTCCTTGCTCATAATCTATGGACATATTCAAGTATTTCCATGAAAAATAAACATTCCCTTTACTAAAAGTGTTTAATTTCATCTCTTCACAAACAGATTTCTTATAAAGTTATACTTACTGCCTTTATTAGTTTTCTAGGGCTGCCATAACAATGTAGCACAAATTGGATGGCTTAAGGCAACAGAAATTCACTTTCCAATGGTCCCGGAGGCTAGAAGCCTGAAAGCAAAGTGTTGGCAGGGCTATGCTTCCTCTGAAGGAACATCTTCCTTTGCCTCTTTCAGCTTCTGGTTGCTCCGGGCGATCCTTGGCTTATAGCAGGGTAACTCCAATGTCTACCTTTATCTTCGCAGGGCTGTCTTCCCTCTGTGTGTCTGTGTCTTCACAGGGCATTCTCCTCTCTCTTATGAGAACATCAATCATACTGGATTAAAGGCCCATCCTCATGACCTCGACTTAATTACATCTGCAAATACCCTATTTCCAAATAAGGTGCCAGGGATTAGGACTTCAATATCTCTTTCAGGGGGACACAGTTTAGCCCATAACACTGCCTAAAGGTTGTTACTGCCAACACAGTCCTTGGCTTCTTGTAACTAGGTTTCTTTCCATACCTTGCTACTCACATGGTTCCCATAAAAGTCACCAATGCCAAATTCAGTGGCTTTTCTCAGTCCCTCTCCTTGTGACCGCCCTGCAGTATTTGTCACGGTTACCTTTTTCCCTCCTTCCTGAAGCCCTCTGTCCACCTGATATCCAGGTCATTGTGCCCATCTATGGCCCGTTCTGTCTTCTGTACTGTTCCACATGTGCCTTTTATGACTTTTCCTTCTTGCCCCATCTCCAATTCAAGATGTGTTTTAACGTTGGGGCCGTGGTCATATTCTTCTCTTTCAACACACTCTCTCCTCTGGCCTACTCCCAACCTTCACGCTTCAGTGGTCTCTTCTAAGTAGATAACAAATATATCTCTCTGGTCCGACTGTCTCCCAAGCTCAGGGCAAGCATTACCGCTTGGAAATCACTGAAGGGCCTCAAAGGTAATATATCCCAAGCACAACAGATTATCTTTACACACACATACACACATACACACAGGCACACACACACACACACACCCTGATCAAAGAAACAACTTGTTTCCCTTCTTGGCTTTCCTATCGCTAGTAACAACCACAACACCCTCCCATTCTTTGTTTTCCCGGCATCCATGTCTGTCTTTGTGAAATTGTTCTGAGACCAGACCAGCGAGATGTGCCTTATTGCCATTATTGTGAACCCAGCTTTAGACACAGGCTGTTGAGGCCTGGGGAAGTCTGGTCTACACCTGATTCTGTGGGCTAAGACTCCCACGGCAATACTAGCAAAAGGATATGTAGCAGCCCATTTGGGAATAAGGTAACCCTGGGCCTAGTTTCAAACCCGATGAGGCCCAGGGGCACCCTCTCACTCACATGCTGTTGGTTTGGGGACATATGACTTCCACGTTATTTTTACACTTTTTTCAGAGCCTCTGGTGGAGAATCTCACATGTAGCTAGCTTCCCATAAATGTGGTTGAATGATGGAATTTGCCTGGGTGCTTATCTCAGCCATAAAACCCAATACACTTGCACTCAAGGATCTGTAAATAAGCAGTGGATACTGCTTCTCTGTAACTCAACTCCCCAGAACCTTCCTTCCCAGCACAGCCAGAGAGCATAATAATGACCATGTTTAAGATTCAGGGCTGGAGTGGACTGTAGAGATGAACCTGCTCCAATGCCTTCATTCCACTGACACTCTGAGACACTGAGGAACTTCCCCAGGGCCCTGTGTGGTCCCCTTCCATGCTACCTGCATTATTTACTTCCTCCATAGAATGGACAGCATCAGGCAGAGGGGTCCTTCTACCCTCTCACCTGCCTGCGGTGTCGTTGGTGGGGGTGCGGTCCCATTGCACATTTTCATCCTGTGGGTGACATCCACCCACAGCACCGTGGGAAGTCTGCTTGGCAGCAAAGCATCTTGGGATAACTTAGAGATATTGTCCTGAGGTGGATCCTTGGGGGTCCGGAAGTCTCAGCAGAGGGAGCAGGGAAGAGAAGGACGGTTCAGAGGCTGTCATGTATCAGGGAACATAAAGGGTACCTCTGTGTTCATATGTAGCCCAAGTGTATGTTCTGGTCTCAAAAACTCTCTTGGGACCTTATAGCCTCTTTTAATAAAGGAGGCCTTGCTGGACAGCTGAAGACTGGGATCAGTCGCATATTTAACCCCTCTTCACGGGGGGCCTGATACTGTGCCTTGCATCAGACTGTGCCCCGGACAGACTGGGGAATGCAGGTTTATTTTATCTTACATTTAACTTAACTTATTGTATTCGTAAGTGTGTTGGGGTGGGATGAACATGTGATGGGTGCCCAGACACGGCCTGAGGTCCAGGCTGGGTACAGGGAGCTGACTGCTCCAGGAGGTGCTGCACAGTCAGGGAAGGTCTTTGGAATCCGGGCCGTTTGTTCACAGCGCCCATGAAGAGGCTCCAGGCTCCAGGCCCCAGGTGGGGTCCAGGCAAGTGGGAAGCAGGCCGCAGGTGTCACAGAGGGCTGGGGACCCCCATCTCCCTAACACTCAGGTGTCCCCTGTTACATGAAGTCTTCTTGGCCTCGGTGTCCTGTTCTTTGACACTTTGAGCCTATGGGCTCATTGGGCAATTGTCACGTGGCTCCGGGCTCAGAGGGACCTGAAGCATACAGCTGGAAGAAATAGAAGGTCAATGAGGAGTCACCCACCAAGGTCCCGGTAGGATTGTGGTTGCGGCAGAGCCAGGGTGGGCACCAGGCTCCCCGAGCCCAGCTCCTCCCCAGGGCTGCCTTGTCACCCCCCTTAGCCTGCTGGCTGTCTCCGCACCTTGGAGAGCAGTGCCCTGCGGTGGCTTGGGCTCTCCATTTCCTCCAGCTCTGGGCTGGAGATGCAGTGAGCAGCGAGCCTGCTCCATGCCAGGCCCTTGCTGGGTACTGACTCATCTGTCCTCTCAATCACCCTAGGAGATGAGCACTGGCTGCTGCTTCTTCTTTTTTTAAATCTTTTTAAATGTTTATTTATTTTTGAGAGAGAGAGAGAGAGAGAGACAGAGAAAGAGACAGAGCCATCCAAAGCAGGCTCCACGCTCTGAGCAGTCATCACAGAGCCGGATGTGGGGCTCGAACTCACCAGCTGTGAGGTCATGACCTGAACTTTGAGGTCATGACCTGAGCTGAAGTCAAATGCTCAATGGACTGAGCCACCCAGGCGCCCCTAGAGGCACTGGTTTCTTAATGTTGCAGTTAAGGAGGCTTAACTCAGAGGGCCGGAGAGTGTCCTCAAGGCACCCAGATACTTGCTGGCTTCTGGAGGAGCCCAAGGAGGGCCGCCCCAGGCACTGCATGCCCGCCCCTGCCCTCCGCAGCCCACCTCGGGCTGAGCTCTCTGTGCCAGGCCCTCCACCCCGACCAGCTCACCTGGGCAGGCGAGTGGAGATTGCACGGCTGGCGAGTGATACATGGCAAGCATCGCCTCCTGCCTGACAGGCAGAAGATAAACAGCTCCCCGTTAAATCTCACTTAATGCTGATATTTATAAATTTATTCAGCTTGTGTTTACTGAATCGAGAGAATGCCTAATAACATAGTGTGCTTCATCTCACATGTTTCTACTAATGAGAATGCAAGTATTGCTTAATTTTTTTTTTTAACATTTCATTTGCTTTCCACTCTCACCCCCCTCCCCTCCCCCCCCCCCCCCTCCGCCCCGCCACCTCTACCTCCTCCTGTTGTTGTTGGTTCAGATTTTAAGCTGTGGCTAAACTCTGGAAAGTTTGGGCTTCTTGGATGTCAGCGAGGAGAGGAGCAAAGTGGGCGTGGGTCTGTGGTTGCAGGGAGCCCCGTTCCCCCCACGCAGTTCACCCCATAACGTCCATGCTCAAGGAGTCGGGGTGCTGAATGCCGGGGCACGCTGAGGGGAGACAGAAGCCTGCTGCACTTTGAGGGGCTGCGGGCTCTGAGTCAGAATTGGCAGTGTCGTGAAGCTTCAGGACGGGGAATTTAGGGCAGAGAGCAGGGGACAGCGCCCTAAGCTTTAGAGAGACAAGGAGGATGGCTAGAATGAGCAGAAGAGTAGAGGCAACACCTGCGGGGCTGTGGTGCAGCTGTGTGTGAATGTGTGTGTATGAGCATGTGTGTGAGTGTGTGTATGTGTAAAAGGTGTGAGTGTGTGTGAATGTGTGTGTATATGCATGAACCTGTGTGAGTAAGAGAGAGGGAGAGGGAGAGACTCGGCTTTTACCTTGGTTTGAGCTGCTCACCATGGGTGTGTTAAGGTGAATGCCTTCCCCTGACTGTTGATGGCCCTGAGGGGGACGGTGCTGGCTGCTGCAGGGTGGTTATGGGGCATGCCAGGCCAGTAGGCTGCACCGGGCCAGGGAGTGTGCCAGGAGCAGGGCAGGAGAGGTGACAGAGATCAGCAGAGCTCAGGAGGACGCTCACAAATGCATTCTGGCAGAGGGCCGAGGGTAGGGAGAGCTGTGCTGTGCTGTGCTTCCTTGGCGGGGAGAGAAAGGAGTGGGGTGGCAAGCCGCCAGGCCTGGGTGGCCTGGTCGACAGGGAGTCAAGAGGAAGGAGGACACCATGGAAAAGTCTGGAATCAGGGTGGGGTTGCAGAGAGCTGGAGCCCGGGAGGAGGAAGGCAGAGGCATGCTGCCCAGGGGACAGGACTGGGAGGGGCTGGGGCAGGTGCACAGGGACAGGGGGAGGGACAGGAGTCTGCTCCAGGGGGACAGAAACAGGATCTGCGATGGGGAAGTGGGAGAGAAGATGGGTACAGGCCTGCCCGGGACCCCGTCCCCCCGCCAGTCCCGACCAGTGGCTGCTGTTCATCCTCCCCCAGCCCCGCATGGAACCTGCACGCTGTCCAACGTGTCTCTTTCCCTTGTAGGGTTTTCCTTCTCTCTTCCAAGCAACCATTCTTACCATGGAACTGAAACATCATTTTCAATTTGAAAAACTGTATATAACTTTGAATATAAAAGTCACGTAGAATAATTTATACTTTTCTGTCCAGACCCCCTACACGTGGAAACTTACCGATAGCTGTAGACACTTCTCTTACAGTTCAGCCAATGGCTCCCTGCCCCCTCCCCGTGCATTGGCTGGAGGAGAGGCTGTAATGAAGGAGACCAGCCTTCTGGCCCTGACCCCTGTGACCTTGGATGAGCCACGGGCCCCTTTGAGCCTCATGACCTGAAGCTCCGGGCCTTCTGGTCCTACTCCGGGTGACCGATTCTGATCTGGGCATCACCTTCTGCTGGACCAGCAGAACAAGAGGGCCTGGCATGGCCTGGGGCAGCTCTGGGAGAGTATTTTCTGCTTTTTTCTCATTTGAGAGGCGGCAAGGTCGTCTTCCCTGAAGTCTGGCATCTTACGGGGTCTCATGACTTTGGGCATCGCCCAGGGGGCTGGGACCAGCACGGGAAGCCACGGAACTTGGGGAGAGGATGGAAGACCCAGCCAAATGCCAAAAACCATTTCCCCGAGGGCAGGGGGTAGGTAAGGCATCAAGTTCTGGTTCTGCCGATCGCTGGCTCTGTGCCCTATACAGAGTACTCACCCTGTCCGTGTGCCTGTTTCCCCGTCCACAGATGTCATCAGATGACCAAGAAAAGCTTTCCAGCTCTACTGATAGTCTAATTCCACAGCTACCTGCCCAGGCAGCCCTACACCACGGTGTCCTCACCTTCACCACCCGGCCCCACGGGCTGACCCACATAGGGCTGGGGAAGGGGCAGCCCTCCCTGCCAGGGCCAGCACATCCTGGTCCATCTGATTCGCTTCCCTGAGGGTTGGGGAGCAGGCAGGTGGCACGGACATCGGAGGTCTTGGGTAGCAGCTACCTGTTTTCGGAGTGAGTGGGGAAGCCCCATGCCCAGCCTGTACTACATCTGTCTGCTTCCTGTCCCCTGATTTGGTCCTTTCCACATGCAGCCGGTGTCCCTGTTGACATCTATGCTCATACCTCTGAGGTTCATAAGGATGGTCAGCCATCCCATGCTCCTCTCTGTTCTGCAGCAACAGCAGGAACTTCCTCTTGAACCCCCACCCCCAATGCCTCCCTCTGGGCCCAGCTCTGTTTGGGGTTCCTTCAGGAGGAGGGGGAGGGGGACAGGGGCTCATCCCTCTCTTTTGTGCTGCCTTTCCCTCCCACTTCCGCTCCCCTCGCTGCTCCGGGTGACCTTTCACCCCTCCCTTGGATGTCCCTCAAAGGCAGCTCCTGTGGTTAATAACTTCGGCTGGCAACCCCACACAAAGCCAGGGCCGGAAACCATTGTCCGGGGGACAATGGCCGAGCAGCCCAATAATGAGGCGGCCACAGTGTTGTCTGACATCCTACGTTGCCCTGGCAAAGGAGGAGGGGCAGTGGGGTTTGCCATGCCCTCACCTCCTGGAGTTGAATTATTCCCCTCGCGCATGGTGGCTCCTCTTTCTGAGGGGACACCAGGCACCTGTACCCCCCAATCCGCCCCATTTTCCTGGGACTGCAGGCTGGGTAGATGTCACCCAGAGACACCCCTCCCCGCCAATATACACCACCACTGCTCCGACTCGGCTCATTTTCCCACTCCCAAGCCCAGAGGCAGAGCACCGCATGCTTTGGCAATTGATTGGCTTTGGCAAATGGATCAAGGAGGGGAGATCTCGGCCTGCTGCCTGATGGGAAACCTGTGGCACTCTGAAGAGAGTGTAGGCTCTGGAGCCGGCAGGTGTGGGTTCAAGGCTTCCCTCCTCCCTTCCTGGCTGTGTGACCTTTGGGAAGCTGTTTAACCTCTCTGAGTCTCTGCTTATTCATTTGTAAAAGGGATGGGAGGGGAGCCAAGAGGAGGGGCCTCAAAGGTCACCTCAGAGGTGAGTATCTGTGACCTCTGGCAGTTGCCACACCCTTGCCACTCTTGTGGGGACTTAGACAGCGTCCCTCCCCTTGTCCCCTCCTGTGTGGGAGTAGCCCTGCCTCAGTTACCATCTGACTTCTTTTTAGGCAGGCCCCTGTCTTGGGTCCCAAACCAGACTGTAAATTACTCGGGGACATAATGTGTCCCATGCCGTTCCTCTGTCTCTCCCCCCTTCTGCCCTCTGCACAGTGCTGGGCACTCTGGGTCCCAGTGAAGCCACAAGAATTGATTGCTGATACTTGCAAAAGGTTTTCAAGCGATTCTCAGCTCTGCTGACCACTAGACTTACCTGGACAGGTTTAAAAAATACCCAGTAATTTTGACCTAGTGTGGTCGATGGCATTGGGTGTGTGCGTGTATGTGTGTGTGTGTGTGTGTGTGAGAGAGAGAGAGAGAGAGAGAGAGAAAGAGAGAGAGAGACAGGTGGGAGTATTTTTTTTTTTTAATTTTTTTTTTTTCAACGTTTATTTATTTTTGGGACAGAGAGAGACAGAGCATGAACGGGGGAGGGGCAGAGAGAGAGGGAGACACAGAATCGGAAACAGGCTCCAGGCTCTGAGCCATCAGCCCAGAGCCCGACGCGGGGCTCGAACTCCCGGACCGCGAGATCGTGACCTGGCTGAAGTCAGACGCTTAACCGACTGCGCCACCCAGGCGCCCCCAGGTGGGAGTATTTTAACATCCAGGTACAGAAACACTGATTTGTGTCCTCAGAGAACATGCCTTCTCACATTTAGCTTGAGCACAGCCCTTCTCTAGGGGGAGAAATGGTCTTTGTTGGAAGACATTCTGGAAGGCAGTCCACTTTACCATGGCTTGACTGGAAGCAAATGGTTTAGAGGTAGGGATAGTTTTTGTTTTAAATCAAATTTATTGAGCTATAATTTGAATATACTAAAATGTACCCACAGTTCATGAGTTTTGACTAATATGTACCTCTGTGTAACCCCTGCCCTAATCAAGATACAGAATCATCTGTGGTCCCTGAAAGGGTCCTCGCAGACCTGAGGTGTTAAAAACTTCCCAGGTGATTTTGTGGCCCAGCGGAGTCTGAGAATTGTGAAGGCTGGACACTCACCTACTGACTAGCCGTGCTAGTCACTTCTTGCACTTTGGCACACACGGCCTCACCCGGGGATTGGTGAAAAGCTGATTCCGTCCCAGGGCTGGGCCTGGGACTCTGCATTCCTAACACGCTCCTCCCACACTTTGAGACCTGGGTTCCACATCCCTCACTCTGCAGATGAGGGAGCTGAGCATCAGAACACGCATGTGAGTGACCTGGAAACCCTGCTTTTGAAGCTCCTGGCCTAGTGACAGTCCTACCCATGCCTTCCAATCGTTCTCTTTTTTAGCACAGCTCAAACCCTGAGTCCCAGACAAGAGGCCTGGCTGTGATGGCTTCTCCCTTCTCCTTCCTTCTGGGTGTTGTCTGTAGCTTCCCACCTATTCCCACCTGCCTTGGACCCCCTTACGTCCCTCTCCTGGGAAAGATCTCCTTTGCTGCCTGTTCCTGAATGACCTACCCATCCCCTAGCAACACCCACCTTCCCCGGCCCATTCTATTCCTTGCTGTGCATCAGTCCAACTTAATGAGCAAGTGTTATTAAGCATTAGCACTGGGCCAGGCCTGATCATGCCTTTGAGGAGGAGGATAAACCAGAAACTATGATTAAGTTAACCGAGAAGGCAATTAAATAACACAATATATGTACTGGGAGAGACCTAGGTGATCCCCCCCTATTTCACTGATAGTGTTTAGGGGAAGCCTTCTACCCAGGGCAGAGGGGTAGGTAGAGTAGACTTGGCAGGGGAGGAAGGATTTGAGAAGGCCTCTGGACATAGTGTAGGAGAGGCTGTGAGAAGTCAAGGCAGGGCATCCTGGCTCATGGCAGGAAGGAGACTCTCTCATGGAAACTGGGCCCCAGTTCTCAAAGGTTTGGGAAGAGGTCCTATGGAGCTGGCCGCCCAGACAAGCCTGCCAGGATAGTCATCACTGCTGGGGCACGGGAAGTGTCCACCCAGGAGCCTTCTGGGCACTGGGTGTATGGTGTCACCTCCCCCAGCACAAGCAAGATGTGTGCCTGGGGTGGTCAGAGGATTACGTGCTGTAACTGCTGGGACCTGGAGATGTTCGGTCTGGGAGACCTGGGGGCCATGTTTAAACATCAGCAAAGCTATAACACTGATGTCATTAGAACTGCGGAATTTAGAGAGAGGATGGATTCAGTTCACCCTTGGGAAAAGCTAGGTTCTAACACCGGTCCCCCAGGATAGACTGAGCCACCTGAAGAGGAAGGGATTTGCAGTCTCTGAGTGTGGACAGCTGAGAATGGACGGGGACAGAGGTGCCAGACCTCTAAGCTTCCCTGTCCCCTCCCCGAGAGTCCACCAGGGGAAGCCAATCGTCCTGGGGGCCTTGGGTCCATCTTTGTGCCTGAGGCGAGCCCCCCCATAACAATTCTCCTGTGGCTACCTGACTGGGACAGATTTCCCTCTTTCTAGAAGAGGGGCAGCCATTTGCCTTCTCGTATATATCCACACCCAGAATTCAATATTTACAGGCAAGAACACGGATGGCAGCATAGGTTTAGGAAAGACGGATGCGGTGGGATTCTATCAGGTTGCATCAGAGGAATCTTTAGGCATCTGCAAAAAATAGACTTGAAATTTAAATAAAAGGTTAGTGCTGCACATGTAGAAAAGAGCATTAAGATAATGAGGCAAGGCTTGTCTAGGAATACCGTCAAGCTCCAGATTGCTGTGGATTGGATGTCTTGTGGGCTTCTGGGGGGGGATCAAATGTGAGTGGAATGTGACGAGCCCTGGGACTGGGCTCAGCCCTGCCCCGGCCAGCTGGGTGTCCTTGGGCATACTGTGGGTAAGTTTCTCCTTTTGCATGAGGCTGAGATCGTCATCAAATGATTTAAGCTTTCTTCCAGCTTAGATGCAATAGAGTTCGGTAGTTTTAGCATTCCATTCAACTGCCCATCCAGCGGTAGAAATCAGGGCCAAGCTGGACTGCCTCAAGGGAATGGTGGGGTCCGTGTCCAGTAGGCCCGGCCACGATTACACTGGGAGGGTCTGGAGGGAGAGGTGCAGAGGTGGATGACAAGAGTGACTTGAGATGGGGAAGAAAAAATTGGAGGTCCTCAGACTCTTCGGTCACGCATTGCAGACGCTCACGTGCCTGCCAACTGCCTGCCAGTCAGACTTGGAACATCCCCACGGGACCTCACAGGGGTCGCCTGGTCCGTGTTCCACAAAGCAGGAACAACTGCTGGTTAGTCACGCAGATGGGAGGTGAGGAGCACAGCTGTCTTTGGAGAGCACTCATAAGAAGCTATCACTGCGGCAATCAGCTCCTGGCCAGACGTAGGGGACGGTTTTCTCGAGTCCTTGTGGAATGGCTCCACAGTGTTTGTCCATCCCACACCACGCCTGACCCCTGCTCTCTGCTGGGAGGGAAGCGCTTGCTCCCTTGGCTGGCTCCATTGAACCAGAAGGGAAGTACAGGGCTTCCGTACTCTGCTCACACTGTGCGGTTTCGCTCTCCAGCTTACATCTTCACTCCGGAAAAAAGAGCCCAGATCTCAGCATGAATGCCATCTTAGGAGATCATGAACAGCGGGAGAACCCTGCTGATCAGTAGGCCTAAAGGATGCTGGGATGGAGTCTCCAGGATGGAAAAGCCAGGATGCCAAATACCCCTTTCTCTCCCGGATCCCAAGGCGGACTTTCCCACTAACCCACACTGGCCTCCGAATAGATCTTAACACAGAACCCCCGTCACTGGGGTTGCCACATTTGATGAAACCTTGACCTTCTCTAGACTGAAAGCTTAATTCCAACACTAGTAAATGACTTTGGTCTACGTATAGGGCATATTTCCTCTGGCAACTGCACAGAATCGTCTATAAATATCACCTCTGCTGGTGGACGGGAGGAAGACAGCTTCTGATGGTTCCACAAATTGCTCTTTAGAAACTGATTACAAAAACGCTGCTCGTTATCACGTTTCTGCTTAATTTCCTAGAAGAGCAATTCGAAACCATACACGCATTCCTACAATTTCGGTTGACAGTCGAGTAAATTGCATGTAGCAGGTACTCCTCAAGCACTTCTGGGTGAATGAATGCGTGAATGGATGACGAACGAATGAAGTTAAAGCTCTTCTGGTTTCTCTTAACATCAGTATCCTGTATTTTTTTTTTTCCTGAAAACTTTAGTAGCCCTTTGAAAACCTTTGTCAAGGGAAAGCCATCTCTCTAGAAGCTGCAACATGCTGGTGATGATTTTTTTTTTTTTTTTTTTTTGCCGGAGAAACATTTTCCATTCCTGCAACTCACCCACCCTCTTTTTCTGGGAAGCACATGTCTCTCAGAGCGAGGTTTTGCAAGAAGGGCGCACCATACCCCCACGAGGTGAGAGTACAGCTGTCCCACCTTCCGGCTGTCCCACGTACCCTGGGCAGAATGTGTTGGTTATTAACTTTGTAAACTGACTTTCCGAACAACTGTGGTCTATTTAGTTTTGGCATCCATTCACTCAACTCTTTTCTGGTACATTTCTTTCCTTTGTGTTTGCTTTGACTTATTGTAAGATCAGGGTGCAGCTCCTGAGATGTTCTGCAGGGCAAAACAATTGGGTGTGCCGTGAGGCTTGATGTAAATGAATCACCAGTTGGCACATGGGAGCCACCTGCCTAGGTGCATACTCAGACCACCTGGTGAGGGTTTGGCATTAGGTAAGCAGCATTCATACGTCCACCCAAAGACAGCCACCAGCGTTGGTTCCTTGTTGCTCATGGCTTCCAGGGGCTCTGGGTGACGCTGGGTTGGCTGGCAGTCTTCTCCCTCCCTCTCCTGCCGTTCCTGGCTCCGGACCTGAGCTGCAGGGACATCATGTCCCCCCCAAGTGGAAGGGTAGAGGAGGCAGGCTGGTAGTCTTGAGGGTGGGGTGGAGCAGGAAGAACCCTTACTCTAGAAGGCACTAGATGTCATAGAATCCTACATGACTGGGAGGGAAGGGGTACTACGGAGCATCTGGTCCAACATTCTCACTTCAAAAAAGAGAAAAATGGACCCGTAGAGGAGAAGTGGCACGTGACGTTAACAGAGCTCATTTTGGAGAAAATCAGGACTGCAGCCCAGGTCTCCTGACACCCACTGCCATGCTTGTTCCTGTGTCCCATGCTGCTCTAGGATGGACAGCATACGCCAGTTAGGGGTCTCCTAAGAGGATCACTGTCTCTTTTGAACCCCCGGGGTTTTGAGATGAGCTGAACAAGCTATAAAGCTGAAAAACTGGCCTTGGGTTTTTGGGCAAATGCCTTTTCATCATCTCGTTTTTGAGACTCTGTTCCCCTGGAACTGGAAAATTGTAAATATATTTATCATGCCATTTCCTCCTAAAGACCAATTTTGGGGCAGAGCTATTATTTCCAATGTATAGATGAGAAAACGGAGGCCCCAAGATGGTGGGTAACTTGTTCAAAGTCACACAAATAGTAAGTAAGTGGCCAGGCGGGTCCCAGAAGGGGGGTCCTGCTCTTCTCTTTCAGGCCATCCAGCTAGGTCCCCTTGCACTTGTCAGTTACATGAGGCCTCCTTACAGACAGTCAGGGACAATTCTCAGTGGGGGAAGGGAATAGGGCTATAATCCATTTTAAACCTTAAGACATGATCTCATTTGGATTTTCAAGGCCTGAAGTGGACATTCCGCTTCTTTCTGGGAATTTTAGAGTTCAAGAACTGAAGGGGGGGGTTCATATTATGTGTTGAAAACAACAGTTTTATTAAACTAATTTGAGTTTGAGGCCAGTCCTGGCACCTAAAAGCTGTGTGACCTGAGGGAAATTACTTAGCCTCTAAGTCTCTATTTCTTTCTTTCTTTCTTTCTTTCTTTCTTTCTTTCTTTCTTTCTTTCTTTCTTTCTTTCTTTCTTTCTTCTTTTGAGGGACAGAGAGAAAGAGAGAAAGAGAGAGAGAGAGAATCTTAAGCAGGCTCCACACTCAGCACGGAGCTTGATCCCACAACCCTGGGATCATGACCTGAGCTGAAATCAAGACTTGGACCCTCATCCCAGATTCCCCAAGCCTCTATTTCTTCATATAGATATTCATGGGAAGGAAGTGTATCACGGCGTGCTTCTGGACTCAGGGCCTGTGGGGGAAGGGAAAGAAGCAGGATTGGGCAGAGGAGAAGCTGAACTGTGAGTATTGCCTGCAGAGCTCTGAAATTGGGGTTGTCCTGCAGAGTTGTCCTGGGCTGGGATGAGAAGGCCAGTCCTTTAAAACCCCGGATTGACCACTCACTGGATGTGGGGCTTGACCTTGCGTGAGTTGGATCTTGTCAGCCAAGTGCAGTTCCAGAGAGGTCCAAGACTGAGTCTTTCAATCTTGAAGGGGGCACCAGGTCAGCACGGGACCCACCCCAGTCCTTTGCAGTGTTGTTCTAGGACTAAATGAAATGATTGGGACGTACAGACAGTGCAGGGGCTAGAACAGAGACCGTGCCCAGCTGAATCAGGTCCTTCCTCCTCCCCGTCCTCTCCCCACTTCTTGCCCTTGTTTAAGGAACCTTCCAGGTGAATGTGCAGGGGGCAGAATCCACAGACCTCACAGAGAGCTCTGAGGACCGGAATGCGGGGATCTCCCTGGAGAACCTGCTTCCATTCAACAACCTGGCCTGGCCGACTTGCTGCCGGGGATGTGGGAGGGTGTGCGTGTGGGTGCCCGGATGTCTCTGCCAAATCACCTGTAAGCCCCCCGGGACAGGAACCAGGGCTAATATTTCATTCTCACTTCCCAGTTAGTTCTCTTGCTTAGTGTTGCAGATCACAACGATCCTCGTCATTCATTGACTTCAAAACAGACCACAGAGCATAGATGTTTAAGATGATGAAATTAATATATATGGTATAATAATCAACCACAGTTATTATAAGCTTCAGCGGGACCACACATACGTAAGAACCGTGCAAACTGGGGAGCTGACTGGGGTCCCCATAGACAGGCTGCAGAAAGCCCTCAGACAGTTGTGAAGCATGGGGCACATGGAAGAGATCATTAGAGCGGGCAGCGGGCGACTGAGGCTGACACCGTAATAGTCAGCCACCCTGTGCCAGTCCTGATATGCTTGATCTTCTTTAACCCTGAGATCCCTACTGGTGGGTGCTGTTCCTATCTACTCGGTACAGATTAGGAACCCGCGACTCAGAGTGGGCAAGCCACGGACTCAGCTGACCCGGCTTCTTAAGCTGCAGAGCTGCCCCCCACCCCCCAGAATCTGCCTCAGGCTAGCATTTACTCCAGTGCCTTGCTCCTCAAGCCAGAGGTTCTTCTTTTGGGGGGAGGGGAGGAGAAGGGGGATCTGGGCATCCTGTGGGAAGGGGAAAAGCAGGATTGCAAAAGGAAAAATGGCCTGCCAGCCCACAGAGGCACTCTAGGGGATGGTGCCCTCTCCTCGAGTTGGGGGTGTGGGATTGGGGGCAGAGGAGAAGCCTCAGACTCAGTCTTCAGTCGCAGATAAGTTTAGGAGCTGAAATGAGTTTGTGAAGAAGGTTGTGGATCTTCTTCCCCGGAGACCCTTACAAATAGGCCACAGCAGCCATCAGTGGCAATAATCAGTGGTTCGCTGCTCATCAGAAACCAGGGTGGGCTAAGAAAATATCGGCCAGGGTCAGCCCAGCTGCCCCACTTCTGGAAGGCCTGCTCTGCCAGAACACAAGCTTGCAGTCCAGGATGACTGGGGGGTGGGGGGTGGGGGGTGGGAGCTGGTTATAGTCATCGGAAACTCCTTTATTCCTTTCAGAGAACTTTAACAAGGGAATTTTCCCGGTGCTTTTAAAACTGGATTCGGGTCATTTATAGAACATCTCAGAGCCCCATTTACGATATGCAGGCGTGCATGTGCCTGCATGCTCAGAAAGTGCCTGTTCCTTTTCTGGTAGGGACTGTGGGGTCTGTCTCCTTTGGCGCCCCAGTTGCTCTGAAATCTGTGACATGGCTGAACAGGGGTGCACTGCTTCCCTGGTTATGGCCCCTCCAACTGGACCCTGGATATGTAGGGCTCACCCTGGTTTTCCCTCTGCGTGCATGCCATCCTTGTCATTTGGGGTTTGTCCCCTCCGGACTCTGTATAAAGCATCCCCAGACATGCACACGTGAGCCCCCGGGACTGGAATGGACGGGAGGTCCAGAGGCTTAGAAGGAAGAAGGCTACCAGCCATGCTTGAACCTCAGAACCCTTACCCAGCCTCTGTCATTCAGCTTGACTCTCCTCATCTGCAAAGTGGCGACAGTCATTTGTACCTTGTTATGGCAGTGTTTGCCAAAGGGCATTGCACGTGCTTTGGAGATGCTCAGTGAAAGATGGCTGCCGTGGTCACATTGCATCACGATTTTGATTAAGCTACGACTGCAGGCTCCCTTAAGGGCTGGGTGGTAAGGAGGGGTGGGATGGTGAGACAGGGGAAGCCACCTCTACCAGAGACAGGGAGACATGGGACCCAGGCACAGGGGTAGAGACAAGTTCTGGGACATATTACTACTGTTGCAGGCTTTGCATGAACCTCGCTTGTCAGGGAACCCCGGGGCCTTGCTGCTGGGAGCTCGTTCCGGGTCAGATGTTTGGGAGCCCTGTGTAGACCCCAGGCCAAAGACCTGACATTACCAGCGTCCCCTCATAGTTTGAGTGGTCTTACCTCCAACAGATCTCCATGATTGCCACTTTGCTTCCAACTTCTCAGAAGGGAGGATGAAAGTTGCAAAGGAGCCCTGGAGTCCGAAACTTTTGCAAAGAAATAATCTATATAAATGCTTAGAATTCCCACATCAGCTGCTCACAGTGCAGCTAAGATCCTGCACAGCTACAATGAAACAAACCGTCATATCACATTGTTGCTGTGTTCGTCATTAAACAACGCATCTAAAAGTTGAATATACCGTGTTTGCATTTTCCCTGAAACGTTGACCTCTTGAAGAAATCAGGTGAGGGAAGTTGACGGTGTAGACTTTTGTGGGGACTCAGGAGAAGGATGTAGGAATGTTCAAGGACTTTTGAGGTTGGAGGCACCGTTTCTTTATGACATCTAATTCCACTCTCCTTCTCATTGATTCAGACGAATCGCTTGAGCACTGCTCTTGCATTTATCAGTCATGATTAAGGTCAATTTTTTGGCTCACAAATAAAATGACTAGAGGGAGAAGGGGGTAAGAGAGGGAGGTATGAGAAGGGAGAAAGGCAGACGAGAGAGGGAGGAAGAGAAGTACACAGATTTCTTTAAAGACTGAACAACAGCTGATTCAATAAATAACACAGTTATCTGAGCTGGACATTCAGGGACACCCTGGCTGGGTAGATCAGTAGTGGATGGCGGGCAGCGGGCAGAAGGAAGGAAATATTTGTAAGGCCCGGTTTTTATAATTTGAGATTATATGTTCCTAAAGGTAAAAGTCATGTGCTGGGGGAAGTCACAGTGATGGAGGGAGTAAACGATTCTTCTTTTAAGATGACTGATATTAGTAGTAGGTGCGTATCGTCTCATTTTATATCACTTGATGGGATAATTTTATTTCTTGAGCCAACACATATTAATTGAGCTCTATGTTCTAGTTCCTGGGGTACAGGGATGAGTATAAACAAACAGTCTCTCCTCTCCGGAGCTTATAGTCCAGTGGAGGAAATAAACGTGAGTGAAATTAAGGCACAAATGCAAGCAAATCTGCATCAGTGATAAATGCGGTGAAACATGGTCTGTAATGGAAGGATCTGACCCAGTGGTTTCTACAGCGAGACTTCTTAAGGAAATGATGCTTGAACCAAGATCTGAAGGACGACAGGAGCCACGTGGGCTGAGAATTGAGAAAAAGTGACCGAGGCCGGGTGGGTAGCAGGTGCAGAGGCCCAGAGGCAGGAGGAAGCCTGATGGGGATGGGGGTCCCCGGAAGGTCAGTGCTGCTGGAATGAGGCAGAGGGAGAACGGGGGGGGGGGGGGGGGGCGTGGTGGAGAGGCTTGGGAGGTGGGCCCCATGCAGGACTTATAGATGAGTAAACTGAGGCTCAGAGAGGGTAAGTGGTTTGGACGGTATCACACAACTCAAAAGAACAAATAGCTTTTCCATAGCATGAAAAGCCTGTGGCCCATTAATGTTTTTCACATATTAGGTACTTTGTTCAATGTGGGTACTTGGGGAAGACCATATTATTATCACTCATTAAGCCATTAACAATATTATGTATTGCTAATCAAGCATGTAAAATAGACATATAATGTCTTACACTAATGCGGACACTAATTACATATGTATGTCATAACCAGTCATGACCTTGCTTAACTCCCAGACCTATGTTTCTGGAATCTTTCTGGTAAATGATGCCCCAAGACAAGACTAAGAAGTCCTGCATTAATCCGGAAGTACACCTACAGCAGCTTGGGCAGATTATGTGACGGTGTAAGGCTTTGTGGGGCCGTATATTTTCAGGTCCTCATTGTTCTCCACAACAGACATGTTCTAGGAAATGCATCTCTAAGTTGAAGTTGGGCAATTCCAACCGACAAGTAACTTCAAGAATCCCTTCTTCCAGAACCAAGCTGGATCGATCCACTGATACATTTGTCTCACAAGTTTTCTTAAAGCAGGCCCTACCTGCGATATTTGAGGGCTGGCTTTTGAACATTGTAACAAGGCTTTTGCGGCCTTCATGTGAGAAGATGGTGGGCGTATGGATTATACATACATTATATACATTGTGGATCTACATGTATCCATTTTCTTTCCTTCACCTGGTGGTTACCATATAGGGTCTACCTCTAACTTTATATATAAATGGAGTGACTTTGGCTTTCTTGAGGGGGTAGTAGGCTGGGAGGCTTCTTGGCAGAGGTGACACAGGATGATAGAAGCTGGATGGCTGACCTTCAAGATGTCCTCCTGTCCAGCCATGTAGAGCATCTGTAATGAACTTCCTTCTCTCTCCCTGGCAGGTTGTGCCTTATGCTAAAAGCCACCTCTTACCACGGGCTCCAGTGTCCTGTATTTGGTTTCTTGAGCTGCCTGCTCTCACGGGCGCTGCTTCGGGACCCTTACCTCCATGACTTCCAGACCCCTTGTCTGTTCCCTGTGGTTTTTCTCTGGGCCCTTTGGCTTCTCCCTCAAATGCTTCTTATGACTTTCAACCTCCACTTTCCTCTCATTACTGTTTTGTCTCAGACAAAGGTGAAGTCACCAATAATTTGCATTATCACTATCTCGTTCTTTCTTGAGGGGGTGTCAGGTAGACCTGTCGAGGGTGCTAAATGGGGTGGAGGTCTCCACGATGGAGAAAGAGTTTTGGGAGCTAGCAGACCTAGGTTTGATTCCTGGCTCCACCAATTACCTGTATATGACCTTGGCAAGTTAATTTCAACTCTCTGAGCCTCTCTTTATGTATCGAAGGCAGAACTTCCTCGTGGCACAGTAGCATTGGCTTCAGCAGGTCCCAAGTTTCATGCTATAAAACCGTGATGGTTTTATTGACCAATAAAACCTGAACTAAAGAGTGGCAAGGAAAATTCTGATCTCATAGGGTTGTAGTGAGGGTTTACCACACAATCATCTGTCATATAGGAGGTGGTAACACTAACTCTCATTTTATTATGAACATGGTGGCACATAGTAGGAAAATCTTGAGGGTGAGTCTAGGAGATCAGAAGATTCCTGTCAAATCTAATGGGCAAGTGAGGAGACAGTCAGTCCCCAACTGTATGAAATAAGCAGATATTGATCAGATTAAGCTGCTTGAGGAAGAGTGGGAGGCAGTTGTCAGATGAGGCTAGAAGGCAGACCCACACCTTATTCACTGACTACAGGCTGTCTGGCCCCTGGTGGTCATGACTGTGGTCTTTTAAGGGTGCAGGAAGAGAGAGACAGAAACATGCTCTTCTGATTGAGCAAGCCTCTGGCTTCCTCTTCTGGTACCAATCTCCGTCCCAGAAAGCCCCCTCCCCACCGTCTGGTTGGCCTGTGTTCTTCCAGCCCTGAGATTGTCTTATATGTCACTCTGTTTCTCCATTAGGGGTTCTTACTTCGGCCAAAATAACTTTGAGTCTATGTCACTTTGACTAATACGACTCTGGCGGTCACCAGTCAGCTCTTTACGTATCGAAGGCAGAACTTCCTCGTGACACAGTAGCATTGGCTTCGGCAGGTCCCAAGTTTCATGCTATAAAACCGTGATGGTTTTATTGACCAATTAACATAGGTTAATGATGATTGTTTTTATGCAAGTTGGCGGGTCACCCTCTGGACAGCGGGTTGAGCAATGTCATCTGAGTCTTAATCATAGATCATAAAATGTTAGAGCTAGAAGGGTCTCGGAAGTCGTGTAGTCCAGCCCTCTCATTTAACAGAGAGACCTGGAGAGGTTAAACTGTGGATTAAAAAGGCCAATAGGGGGGCGCCTGGGTGGCGCAGTCGGTTAAGCGTCCGACTTCAACCAGGTCACGATCTCACGGTCCGTGAGTTCGAGCCCCGCGTCGGGCTCTGGGCTGATGGCTCAGAGCCTGGAGCCTGTTTCCGATTCTGTGTCTCCCTCTCTCTCTGCCCCTCGCCCGTTCATGCTCTGTCTCTCTCTGTCCCAAAAATAAATAAACGTTGAAAAAAAAAAATAAATAAACGTTAAAAAAAAAAAAAAAAAAAAAAAAAGGCCAATAGGACAGAGCCATGGAAGCACCAGGAAGGGCAGGCATTTCTTCTAGATGATTTGACAAGGTGGCTCTGATCTCTTTCTTATAACCATGAAATTAGGCTTTCCAAATGCTAGGTGCATGGTGATGCTGGCATGGAATTTGTAAGGCCAATATATGAAGAACTGGGTATTTTAAAAGCTAGAGGACCTCTCAGATTTTGATGGCCTCTGGCGTTCCAGGCCATTATTTTGTATGGAACGTATGGCCCCGTACATGCAATAATTTACTTGTTTGCTTACATTCTTTCTCCCATAAAGGAGCTTCTTAAACACAGGGCTGTGATCCTTATCTTTGTGTCTTTGCGTATAGTATGTGCTCAGTAAAAGATCTGCCGAGCGAATGAATGGGTGGAAACGTCTTCAAAGTGTGTGACAAAGAATAAGCTCTTGACACAGAGGGCAGAGTGAATTTTAGAGCAGAATAGACTCTCTTGTGGTTGGCGACCCTGGAGGAAAGACCATAAGCATATGGAGGGGGAGAGGGGGAATCACTCTTGAATTGAAATAATGAGAGCTGTAGCCTACAATTTTTCTGAAGAAAGGTAGAGTCTTTTCAAGTCCCATGGAAGCTTCTTGGCTCAGGCAGAGAGTCTGTGAAGACTGAAAATGGAACACAGGGCCACCTTGACAGGGGAAATGTTTCAGAGAGGAGGGGAAGGTCAGAGGAACAAATGGTCCAAGGCCATGTTGGCAGCTCGAGGCTAGCGCTGGCGCTGGAATCCAAGGCTTCGGGCTCAGCCTGCTGGCCTTTCCCGGGCCTGGCTAACCTCTGCATTCTGTGGCAAATTCCGACTCTGCTAGGGAGAACCGATATGGGAATCCGAGGCCCCCCACTTCTCAGAAAAAGGGAGAGCCATATGGGAACACACGTCCGTTTGGTTCACGGTCCTCCAGTGGAGGCCACTTTTACTCCCCCCTGCTCCAGGCTCAAAGCCCCGGATGTTCCAGCCATCGCCGGATGCCCGCCATCTGGAGGCTGTATTCTCACCCGGAAGCTCCGTTTGCATCTCCGCCAGAGGACGGGCGCTCCTCCTCTGCTCAGCGGCCTCCTGTTCCTAAAGGGAGAGGAGGTGCTGGTGGATCTCTTGGATCTCGCTGGATCCAGCTCAAGGTTGTTGATCTGAGCAATGTTAATCATCCAAACGAGTTTGCAGCTGTTACTTCTCACCAGAAAGGCATGCTCAGTGCTATCCATAAAGTGTTGGCTTCCACTCAGGGTGCTGAGGAGACAGGGGCCCTATCCCCAGGGTGACAATAGGAAATTCAATCTACTCCCCAGGCCCCTTTGTTGGCACTTGGGAAGGACAGGAGGCACATGGAGAGGAGCAGAAGAGTCTCTGTGCCTTGTTTATGGAGTATTGTTTCCACAAGAGAGCATTTCTGTACTGGTCCCTGTATCGGTCCCTTCCCCCCTCCCCTTCCCTCTCTCCCTCACCTCCCCTCTCCCTTCTCTCTTCTTTCTTCTGATCTCTTGTTCCCTCCTCCATTCTTTCCTTCCACAAGCCTCTGTTGAGCACCTACTAAGTACCAGGCATTAAGCCACGGGGGATGTTGTGGAGGGAGGAATACAAAAGTTGGTAGACCTTGGCCTCTCTTCGGGAAGAACTTACACAGCCGAATTGCAGACGGGAAACAAAGCCATGCACAGATATAAGGGTCCAGAACTCCCACACAGAATCCACGAAGTGTCCCAAGGACGGGGGGGGGGGGGGGGGGGGAGGGGGGGGGTCCATGCACAGTGGGACGTCTCCCTAGGGGAAGGAGTTCAAACACAGCCGGGGATCAGAGCAGCTTCGTGGCGGGGCATGGCATTTAAGCTGATCCTCAAAGTGGGTGCGTTGAAGGTGAGCAGGATCCGAGAGGGTTTCTCCCTGGGTTCTCCACGTCCGGAAATGCTCTTTTCCTTGTCTGATGTCCACAGTGCTTTATCTCCTCTCTCTCATGGTCCCTATGAAGCTCCAGAAACAGCTTCGTGGGTGCCTTTCCTCTCATTGACAAGGCTGGCCTGGCTGCCCTGCCTTCCACCTCTGGTGGCTTTCTGGGTGGGCCCTGATGCCCTAAGAGTCACAGAGAACTGGATTGTCTGCCTACAGGGATTTCAAATGCACTCAGCGGTGTGGACCTCTATATTCAGGAAACAGACAAGATAGTATATTTTAAAACACGGATTTAAAAATGTTAGCCATATATATTCTATCAACAGAGAGAAAAGCCCAATTTTAAAAAGGGGATAAAAATCCCTCATGCATATAGAGTTTCCAGAGAGGAACAGTGCCACTTGGGAGGATTTAGGAAGCAGCCTTCCATCAGTTCGCCAATCTTGGAGAGCTTCGTGGAGGAGGGTGGGCTGCAGCTTGGGCAGGAAATCTGGGGTGGGAGGTTGACTGGGGTCATGGCAGTCACTGCACTGGGCTCCTCGAGGCAGAGACTGTGTGACAGATGCTCCTAAGTCCTAGGCCACCAGCATGAAGCCCATCACAGGCATGACTGAGCCATGAACAAATTATGTGGGAGACAGCAGGGCAAGCTAAGAGCTGGGGTGAGTGACAGGGGCTGAGAAGGTGGGCTGGGACTGAGCCTCGTGGGCACCTTGCCAAGGGCTTTGAGGTGGAGGGTGCTGCCAGTGGGTTGAGAGAGGGAAAGAGAAAGAGAGAGAGAGAGAGAGAGAGAGAGAGAATCCAAAGCAGCCTCCACACTCAGCACAGAGCCTGATGTGGGGCTTGATCCCACGACCGTGAGATATGACCTGGGCTGAAATCAAGAGTCAGACACTTAACCCACTGAGCCACCCAGGAGCCCCGTCATCTCATGATTTTAAAGGGCTCCTGTGTTCACGTCCTCCTTTTGTTGTTTGGCACCCTGGAAGCCCAAGGTGGCTTTTCACCTTGATCATGAGGTCAGACCAGAACTGAGTGGGCAGTTTGGAGGCTGGAAGGAGAGCCTGTGGCCATCGCTGAAGGAGGAGAGGGTAAGGGTGTGAATAAGGTACTGGCCCTGACAATTGAGAAACAGGCTACTAAGTTTGGCGACTGATTTCTTGTCAAGGAGTCTAGACAAAAAGAAGGGGGAAATAATGATAGTAGCAATTTATTGGGAGCTTAATATGTGCCTACTGCTATATATACATTATCTACCTCATAAGATGGGTATTATTATTAATACTATGTCATTTTATAGACGGGGAAGCCGAGGCTTAGAGAGGCCAAGTGATCATTCAAGGTTAATAGCGTTAATATACGGTAAAGCTAGAATTTGAAAATTTGGTTTTTAAATTTACCAGAGCTCTTAGCCCTGCTTTGTTTTGCCTCCCTTAAGGTGATTCACCCACAAAGCCTTCTCTGGGTTTTTAAATGGTGTCATGCTGTGGGTCCTTCATGAAGGGAAAGCTGGGAGGCCTCTGCAGTCCTCGGGGGTCAGACCCTGGATCAGTGACCCTTGTTATGACAGTGGTTCAGTCTGTGAAGGGTCCGACTTCGGCCCAAGTCATGATCTCATGGTTCGTGAGTTCGAGCCCCAAATCAAGTTGTCTGCTGTCAGCACAGAGCCGTCTTCGGCTCCTCTGTCCCCCTCTCTCTCTGCTCCTCCCTCAACTCCCTCTATCTCGAAAATAAACTTTTTTTTTTTTTTTTTTTAAAGGAAAAGGTGGAGAACTTTTAAAGTGCTTTCTGGCTTTCGCCTTAATTGATGCTCGTGACAGCCCTGGGAGTTAGGCATGGATTTTTTTCAATCCCCATTTTCCAGCTGAAGGACCTGAGGCCTGGAGAGGTGAAAATAATTGCCCAGGGTCACCTAGCTGGTAAATGGCAGGAGGGCAAAACCTGGTTCTCTCTCCCTGGGCTCCGCTCCTCATCAGGGTCACATGTGGGGTTCCTACAGGATGCTCACCTTGCTAGAGGGTCAGAGGGCAAAGGGGCAGAGCAGGTGGAGGGTCCTGAGAGCTGAGGAGACAGGTTCTGAGACGCGTGATCACATCCTCAAAGCCCCAAAGCAGGGCAGAGGCCTGGGGGCTGAAGGTCTGCCTGGGAGTGGCATCGCTTAACTATGCCAGTGGCATAGAGCCCAGAAATGGATGAGCTACCCCAAATTCAGAGGGAAAGAAGAAGGCAGGGCAGGCACTCCATGCCTTGGGTTTCAGGAGGCCCCAGATCAACACGGACTGCTGCAGCGTAATGCTGATAGGATGCCCAGCCCTGGGCCGCGGTGGGAGGAACGAGAGCTTTGGGTTTGGGATTGCTCTGGGTTTTGTTCCAGTCTTGCCCCTTCCTGGCTTGGTGATTTTGTGTCTCAGTTGCCCTTTCTTCTAAAACAGAATGACGCCAGCTTCTTTACAGTTGTGAAGCACGGATAAGTGAATCCATATTCATGACATTAAATGAATTTCATTCATTTTAGGAGTCTACTCTGTGCCAGTGCTGCACTAGGTGTTGGGGATAATTCTGCGACCCACATAGACCAGAGCAGTTTACAGTGTGCCCCGCACAATCCGGGGGCCCCACAGGCACTACTTCCTCCAAACTGTAAGGGAGTTCTTCCTTACAGTGAGGGCTCCACCCCAGCATCCAGGGAGGAGGAAGAGGGAGAGAGTGGGAAGGAAAGCAGAGACTCAGGCTCCTTCTGAGCCCATAGCTCCTGAGCCACGCAGGAGCCAGAAGTCTGGAAAGTGGAGCTGGGGTTGGGGATGAAGTCGCGGGCGGCACCTCGCTAGTCCCCCTTATCAGGCTGGCCTTGCACCACAAGCCCAGAGAGCTTGACAACGATGATCTCACTTGGGCTCCAAACTTCCTGGGGGAGAACTTCTGGGCAGAGCAGAAAGCACTGGCGTGTGCCTGTGTTGACAGCTGAAGGATCCGAGTGCCTGGCTGGGGATCACAGGCTGTGGGGGTGGCCAGGCCGTGCACAGATTCTGAAGGCCCCTGCCCTGGGCCCCAGGGCCAAGTTCGATGACCACAGACACCCCAGGGAGGCTCCTTTTCCTGATCAACTGCCTGCACCGTGTGCTAGATGCCATTGGATTACCGTTTACAATCTTTCCAGGCCCGGAAACAGGGATTATCATTCCCATTTTCTAGATTAGGAAACCAAGGCCCGGCTTCTTTAAGGCCACACAGCTTCATCCCAAAAGTTGGGATGCAGGTTCCCCTCTCTGTGTCTACAGCACACACATGAAAGGCAGTGACTGGAGACCTTCTCCGCTGGACCAAGAGGACCCCACTTGACCTCCATCCCGCATCTGCTCACCTGGAGTAGGCAGCAGGGACAGAGTTGAGGACGAGGAGGACAAGGTGGCAGAACGCAGGCTCCCCAACATGTCAGGGCTCAGAAACTGGGGGGGGGGGGGGGGCATGGTGCTCTCTGCCCACCATCCTCTCGCTGCTCTGCCTCTTGACCAGACATCTCTGTCTCCTCTTCTCTTAGCACCTTTGGATTCCTTTTCTTCTCTCCTTTCCCTTCAGGTGTCTCTGCGTCCCATTCATCCGTGGCTATCCCTTTCGCGTTCCTCCCTCTCTCCCCCTTCCCCCGCCCTTCCCCGCTCTCCCCTTCCTTACTCCTCCCTTTCTCATCCTCCCTCCTTTCTTCTTTGTCTCTGCGATCTCCTTCCCTCCTTTTCGGCTGGTTTCCTTCCCCGGCGCCCTCCCCGGCCTCCCCCTCCCGCCGGTGCCTCCATCTGCGCCGCCAGCCTCCCCGCGCGCTCCGCCCTGCCCGCTCCCAGCCTCTCCCCCTTCCCGCTCCGCTCTCGCTCTCGGTGATTTATTACTTGCCCTGCTGCTTCTGACAAACTATTTGTAGGAAAATGAGATTTGGTCCGCGCTGGATGGCTCCTCTGGGAGGCGGGCGTGGGGGTCGGGTGTCGGAGCCCCCGTGCGGCCCCCCCACCGGAGCCCACGGCGCTTACGGAGCTCTTTAAGATAAATGAGCAAAATTAAGAGACTCACTGGGGGGAGAACACACTGGATGGCAGCGAGCGACAGCGGATGGTACATGGTTTCCTCCCAGAAATTCATCCACGTGCGCCCCACTGGGGCCTCCCCCATCTGCCGCCGACTGCAAGGAACTCCGTCCCCGGGGAGAGGAACTACCAGCCCCGGGGCGCCTTTCTTTCGGCCCCAGGACGCGGCGCAGCAAAGGGCAGGGACCTTCCTAGCGAGGCACACGCAACAGATTGGGGGTGGGGCAGCAGGTCCCTCTGGAGGTGGCCGGGAAGGGGAGGGGACGGAAGAGCGTGAGTAGGTGGGTGGCCCGGGGCAGTGGGACCGGCTGCTGTGCGTGCGCGTGCACGTGGGGAAGCAGCCCCAGCCCCCCCCCCCCCCCCCCCCCCCCCCGCCCCCCGGACGCCCGGACCGCTTGGCCGTATTCCCGCGTCCTGGGACCGGTCACAGGCACCACTCAGGAGGGGACAGTAGGCAGTGGAAGCTCTTGGCAGGGGTTTGACCCCTCAGGTAGTCTGGGTAGCGGGCTAGAAGTGCCTCGAGGGTCTGCTGCTTTTCCTGCCACGTGTCAGGGCTGGCTCACCGTGGGCCCTCAGTGTTGTTTGTGCAGGAAGTGATGATGGCCTGAACACAGAAATGTCTTGCAAGCTCGAGGCTCCATTTAGAACTCCAGTGGGATGTGTGTTGGAACGGGGTTTTCAGTGTATTTTTTTACCTCCCTTTTCAAACGAGAAACTAAAATCATCTGTTATTTTATAGTTTGGTATTTATCCTAATTTTATATATATATTAAAAATCAGGGTACACATTTTTCTGACCTGTTTAATCCATTCAACATCATATTGTGCATACTTTTTTATGATATCAAGTATTCTTCTACGATATAATTAAAATTTTTTTTAATGTTTATTTATTTTGAGAGAGAGAGAGAGAGAGAGAGCATGAGTGGGGGAGGGCCGAGAGAGAGAGGGAGACACAGAATCTGCCACAGGTTCCAGGCTCTGAGCTGTCAGCACAGAGCCCAAGGTGGGGCTCGAACCCATGAGCTGTGAGATCATGACCTGAGCTGAAGTCTGACCTTTAACTGAGCCACCCAGGCGCCCCTTCCACAGTATAATTTTAAATGGAGTCTCTGTTTGGGGCACCTGGGTGGCTCAGTCGGTTGGGCGCCCGACTTTGGCTCAGGTCATGATCTCGCACTCGGTGAGTTCGAGCCCCACGTCGGGCTCTGTGCTGACAGCTCAGAGCCTGGAGCCTGCTTCGGATTCTGTGTCTCCCTCTCTCTCTGCCCCTCCTCTGCTCATGCTCTGTCTCTCTCTGTCTCTCAAGAATAAAAAAACAACAAAAAAATTTTAATGGAGACTGTGTTTTATTGAATGTTTGTATATTCTGCGTATGATTGGTTTTTTTTAACAAGGCACCTATTTTTGTTTATTGTATTTCTAAATTTTTGCTATTATAAAGATCTGTGAACTTTATATTATCCTAATCATGCCATTTTTAAAAAATCATAGTCAGTGATAAAAGCAGTGATTTCTCCTTCCTGGCTTATTAAAAATAAGATGTGACAAATTTTAAAAGTTGACAACTCCAAGGGGCCCGGTGTGAGAGCCCAGCCTGCATCAGCCCTTCTAGAAATTGTAGAGATTTTCAAAGACCATCTGACTCTACAAACCAAGGAGACTTGAGAATATTCCAGAAGCAACAGAGGTAGATAAGGCTTCAGCTGTTCTAAGGACCCAAAAAGTTGTGGTATTTGAAGAAAAAGATAATTCAGCTTCAATGTCTGTGAGACTTTTTCAAATAAATTGTGAGCCAAGTGACAATAACTATAACAACAGGCCAAGTTACCTCTGATGGATGTTCAGTGTGTTATATGCTTGTACTAATTTCGAGGTGTATGAAAACGTAAAACTTGAAAATAAACGGTGGGATTTGAAAAAAGGATTTGAGATATAAGGGTGTTGAAGAAAAAAAAATTCAATATTTAAGGACCCCACACAGATAATCCAAGTGACAGGACACTTTCGAGGTGGAAGTTTACCTCCCGCCCTTGAAAAACCGGGCTTGGCCCGTCTGTGTGTCTGTCTGTCGGTCTGGAGTGTGTGGGTCTCAGGAAGGCTGTGAGATGGTGCAAAGCAATTTGATTACTTGCTCTCCGGGTTCGTGTTGCCATTGGCACTGTTACCGTAAACAAATGAAATGGGTGAGGTACTGAGATCTCTATGCATATGACCCTTCCAATCAATCTACGTCTTGGGGCCTTTGAGGACACCTTACGTCACTTGTTATAAACTTCATGCTTGCTCTCTGAGGCGGCAACAGAAGGAGAGAGGAGCCCGTGAACTATTTCCAATATTTGGAAAATATTCAGATTGCCTACTATAGAGTGTCTCAGGCTAATAAGACGTCAAGTGTTTTTTTGCTTTGAGTTAATTTGTACCAACTCATACTTATCTCAAATGGATTGGTCGGAGGGATATTTTCCTGAGTCCTCATAACTGAAAAGGAGAGCCAATTGTTTAATAACAAATAGTCTGGTGTTTTCTAATTATTTTTTAAGTTTTTAAAAAGTTTATTTATTTTGAGAGAGATGGAGACAGCATGAGTGAGGGAGAGGCAGAGAGAGAGAGAGAGAGAGAGAGAGAGGAGAGAGAGAATCCGAAGCAGGCTCTGCATTGCCAGCACAGAGCCCAATGTGGGGCTCAAACCCGTGAAGCTGTGAGATCATGACCTAAGCCAACACCAAGAGTCAGACGCTTAACCGACTGAGCCACCCTGGTGCCCCAATAGACTGTTTTTTTCTAATCACATAGGAGTTCCTGGCTGGATGGGTAGGAAAGAAGGTCTTTGATATCAGGAACAAGCTTGGGAAGCAGTATATCATGTATCGTAGTTCATGATGCCATTGAGGGAAACCCTGCCCAAACAAGAGGGCTCATTTGGTCCGGAAGTTGACATTATGGTGGGGATTTTCTAGGAAAGTCCATCCAAATCTCTTTTTCCCTCAGATCATGGAGAGGTAACATATTGAGGGTGGGGTGGGTGGAAGGCATCACTGATGACTGGGGAAGAGGCATGAATATGACAAAAACAGGGACCTTGGCCAAAAAAGATGATTCATAGCTGATTCAATCTGGAGGCCCCCCCTTCCCGATTTCATTTTATTAGTAAGAAAAGATTCAGTGGGGGGCGGGGGGGGGAGAGAAAAGAAATTAAAACACCATGATCCCTTTAACACGGTCCAAGATTTACTCTGCATAATCCAGCCATATTTTTGATAAGAAATTCATGGCTCCTCTGTCCCCAGTAACAGAACGGTGATCTTTATGGGGCCGGCGTGAGGAAGCTGGCGGGCACGGCCCCCGTCACATTAAACTGTCTCAGTGAAGAGGCAATTTGTTTGATATTAAGAGTTATAAAAATATCAGCACAGAACGGTTATGCCGGGGATATTGCACAAGCCAATCTGAATTTTAATGTAGTGTGAGCAGTAAGCACCACATTCCCCATGCCCATGCCACACTCCCTCTCTGCAAATATTTGAAGAGAAAAAAATAGAGGTTTGGAGCGTCTTGCTCCTTGCCACCTCTGCCTCGTACCTCCCCCCAGCGTGTGGGAGCTGGCGGAGGTTTCTGGGTGTCTGGGAGCCAGTAGCATCCCTGGCATGGACTGGCTTCCCATCACCCCCTTCTCATGCCCCTCACTCACTCGCACAGACAGCCAGCCCAGTGCTGCCCGGGACTCGGCCCCCTGTGCCAGCAGTGTCTCTGGGTTTTCGTTTCAAGTGTCCTTCTTTTAGTTCCTTGAGCCAATGGAATGCCATTTCCCAAGCATCTAGTCCCCCTCACCCCAATCCATCCTAAAATGCCCTCCTTATCTTCTTACCGCACCCTGATCCCACCCCATCCCTTTCTCTTACTCCATGACCTATAGGTACATACTCTGACCTCTGCTCCCCATCTCTTTTATCAGTATTCTCATTATTTCCATCATTCCTCTTCCTTCACCTCCCAGTCACCTCTTCCCAGACTCTTCTCCCATAAATATCCATTCAGCCTTACAGATAGATCTTCCTGAAATATGCTAACCAATTAATTTCACTTCCACAGGGCGTCTACTCTGTGTCAGGCATGGGGGTGGTAGCCGAGGGAGACACAAACATGAACTAGCCTGGGGGTGTCTGTCCTCCGGGGACTCACTATGCCGTTGGGAGGGGGAGGGGAGGGTGCAAGTGGTCGGGGGCGGGAGACAAGCTCTCTGGTCGTCCTCACTCAGGGTGGAGTGACTTAAGATCCTGAGGAGACGTTCAAACAAAAGTAGCGAGAGCACAAGGAGGGGTGAGGCGTTTGTCTGAGGGGCAATCCCAAATCTATCACAGAAGGGGTGGCTTCCAAGAAGGGATACAGTTGACAGGTGGCAATTGGAGCCCTGGGAGGAGAAGAGCTTGGTGGGAGGGATTCATGGGGAACTTTTTAAGAAATGTTGAGCCGTCCAGTTTGGCTGAAGAGGCCCACAGAAGTTCAGTGATATACCCAAGCTACTGAACTGTGGAGTCCGATCTAGTGCCTGGCTTGTCTGATTTCCCACTTCAGGACGCTTTTCATGACACCACAGCTGGGATTCTCAAAGTGTCGTCCGGGACCCCTGGATCCCCCCCGAGGCTCTTTCGGTGGGGGGGGGGGGGGGGATCTGTGAAGTCATTTGTCTTTGTTTCTCTCATTTGCTCACAAGAATACAGTGGGGTTTTCCATTGTACATTTGGAAGCTCCGCGTACCTCAAATGCGAGCCAGCATTTTCCCAATAACCAACGCGTGGTGTTACCAATCAGGCGGGGGCAAAGCATCCGCTCAAGGTGCAAGGTAGATCAGCGCCTTAAAAGCAAGAGGGTACGCAAACCTCCCTGCTGTAATTTCCATTCAACAGCGCAACTAACCTTTAAGAAACTACCATTTGTTGAACTGTGAAGTAGTGTTAAAGAAGAATACCCACAATGATCTGCAAAGGTGATTAATAGACTCCTCCTTCTTCCAGCTACATATTCGATTGAGGCCAAAGTTTGTCCCCTAAACCTCAACCAGAGCAACACATCACAACACTTTGAATGCAAAAGCAGGTTCGGAATCCAGCTGTCACCTATTAAGCCAGACGTTAAGGAGATGTGCGAGCATATATAATAGCGACACTCAGCTCGCTATTTTAGAAAATAGAGCTGCTTTCCATAAAAATACGCGGTCTATATTAACACGAGTGATTTTATTATTGTTACGTTAAAGTGAATTAATAAATACATGTTTTTAAGAGGTCTCACTTTTGATGTATGGTACAATAAATATTGATACCTATAACGCGCATAAAGAAATGCTCTTGGGCTGCTCAGAAATTGTTTAGAGTGTGGAAAGGTCCTGAGACCAAAATTCTGAGAATGGGGGACCAGAGAGTGTCTCTAAAAGCTCATTAGTTGTATGTTTAATTGAGTTTGGCTCAGAAATAATGGGCTCACTCCTTGCCTCTACCCCCACTCTGCCCCTGACTTTCTGTCTCTCTCTGTCTTTGTCTCTGTCTCTGCCTCTCTGTCTCTCTTGCTCTCATGCAGCTCCCGCCCCCATTTACAGCAACCTTATCCTTGAACCCCTGCCCTCCATCTGGAAGCTTCCTTCCTCTCCCTACTACCTAACTTCCCATTCACAGCACCTTCAACCCTTGCACCTTACTCCCTCACCTTCTGTAGATTCCAGATTCAAGCCACTTACATTCCTCCAGATGGCCTCCCTTTCTCCATCTTCTCTTATCTTCTGCACCTCAAACTCCCTCTCTAATCTCCCATAATTCTTTCATGAACAAGCTCCCTGTTTCTTCCAGCACTTACAGAGGCCATGCAGGCTCCTTGTCTTTGCTCACGAGTTTCTACTCAAAAACTCTTTATTGGAGGGGCGCCTGGGTGGGTCAGTAAGTTGAGAGTCCGACTCTCGATTTTGGCTCAGGTCATGATCTCACGATTTGTGGGTTAGAGGCCCGTGTCCAGCTCTGTGCTGATGGTGTGAAGCCTGCTCTGGATTCTCTGTCTCCCTCTTTCTCTGCCCCTTCCTGTCTCTCTCAAAATAAATAAATAAACATTAAAAAAAACCTGTATTTGCCACTATAATGAAACATGCCTGCATTTGCGCCCAGAATTGTGCTTGTTGTTTTCCAAGGCACACAAGGCTCTTCCAGACCCTCTCAGCCCAGCCCTGGAGCCAACCTCGTACAAAGAAAGAGTGATGTTGTGGGTATGATGGAAGGAACTTGGGCTTGGAGACAGCCACATCTGGGTCAGAGCCCAGCTTTGCCACATATTAACAAAGCTGCTTCAACCAGATCATTCCATCTCTCTGAACCTTAGGTCCTCTTTGTATAAAGTACAAGAACCCTGCAGAGTTCTTATGGAAATTAAATCAGAATATGCATATATGGCAGAGAGTAAGTGCTCATGAAGTTTCACTATTATCAGAGAAAAACATATGGCATTCAATAAATGTGGGTTTTTACAAACTAGTTAATTATTTGTCTTGATAGTTGTAAGTTAAGGTAAAAAAATAACGTACATCGTTAGTTCTCAGACTTCCACATACAGTGGAATCGTTAGGACAGTTTATTGAATATAGGGAGGTTCCCAGAAATTCCTATGTAGTAGTTTATGGGCTGGGTTGACACACACATATTGTTAACCACGTCTGAAGCACGCGAAACACTGGCCCATATATTTCCTGAATTTTCCTGAATCTCACATTCTCCCATTATTTTGTGAGATTTCCCAGTTCCTAAAAACCTGCTCAATTTGTACGTGATGATATCTAATGTTACGTGGTTTTGCACGCATTATAGTATTGAACGGCTGGTTGGCAGAGTTTGGCCAAGATGTCACAAAGCTCCCCCCGGCTCCCTGCCCCTTTAGCAGAGCAAGGAGCGCAGGGCAGCTGAGATAGCTTGGGTATGATTTCATGTTGCAGAACCTTTATTTCTTTGCCTTTGAAGTGAGGATGGCCATGTTTCATGAGAGCGTTGTAGGAATTATGCAGGGTAGTGGGGAGGGGGGCTTGTGTGACATGCCATCCAAATGCTACTTTTAATTATTTGCTTTTGTGAAAAGCCCAGTTGCCCTATCCAAGAAAAGGAGGAAGTGGAGTCGCTCATCTCTGAGGCTTCCCCTGTTTTGGACACAACTCCCCACCGCTGTGAGGACAGTGCTGGCTCGGGGTGGGCTGAACGGACACCAGGGCCTGGCTTCCTGCCACGTGCTCCCTCTCACACCCAACCCTGACCAAACTGAGCCTCCGAATGGGCACTGTCTGTACTCAGCCTTCTCAAATGTGCTCAGTGCTTTGGAAGCCAGTCATCTTGTTTTTCTTTTCTCCCTGGTTCATCCTTTGGACTTACTTGATGTACCTTGACCTGGAGGGTTCCTTATATAAGCTGGATGCTCCTTCACCTCACTTCCTGTGGGTACAAAAAGGTCACAGTGATCTGTGTGCCTGGCTCCTGGTACTAGAGACCTTGCTCCTGGGAACTTGAGGCCATCATCTCCCCTCCTCCCACCCCTCACCCGCCCCCTCGGGGCTCCTCCCATCCATCTCAGGCACTGCCTGGGTGTCACAGTGCTCTCATGAATCGCTTTGCTTTTCTCGTCTGCTGATGCCGCTTGCCGCTTGGCTGTGCCCGCATTGTCACTCTGCTCAGGCTACCTCTTGAAAGGTGGCCATCATTGCTTGCTCTGGATGGCAAGTGTCTGCAAAATTGGGAGAGGAAAAACCGCGCCTTCTTCTGTGACTCCTTTACGGAGTTCCTTGAACCCCAAGGTGTTAAATCTCAATTTTAAGTGTTCATGCATGGCCTTTTCTTTGCAAAAGAGCATCTAGGCCACTAAGATGGCTGGACTGAGTGAGCTCAGTGTTGGCCGTGTTCTGTGCAGAGCCATTTCCATCTGCTGCCCAGGTCCTGTGTCCAGACTGATCCAGAATCGTGGTGCATTCCACCCCTCTCCCGGATCTATATCCTTTCGTTTTCTCACTGCAATTTGGCCTTCGTGAAGGCCCCATCAGTGTCACCAGACATGCCTGTATATGTCCAAATCCCAAACTACTTCCTCAGGAAGCTTCATAGCCCTGCATAAACCAGTCAACATAGTTAGGCTTTGAGCATCAGGGGTTACGGGAACCCAAAGACTCATCCCAGACATATAATATGCTAATGGGGCGAGATCCTCTGCCCCATTCTTCATGTGACAAGTGCTTCCAGGTGGCTTCGGTTTTGGGGTCTACAGTGGGGGTGGGTGGTGAGAAACTTGAGCTGGCCTTGCTTTTATGAAGGAATTATTTCTTCTTTCCTTCTTTTTTTGTTATTTATTTGTTTGGAAGATAGCATCACGCGGTAAACATTGAAGCGAGCAAGAAGCTTTGCAGTGTTCCCTGGACAGAGGTGAAGAAAGAATCTGGGGAACACAGAAGCAGGAAAAGCTCCCTTTGCCGAATGGATGGGCTGGGACCCATCTGGCTGGGACCGTCTGTTCCCGCAGGCAGGGTGTGAGGTCCCCAACGATCCCCATCACGGGCCCTTCCCCAGCTGTCATGTGGACGCCACTCAGTGAAGGGCAATGGTCTAGAATCAGGAGAAGGGGAGAGTGCATGATGAGGGTGAGGAGAGGGGAACAGTTTCCATATTGGTTTTGAGGATGAAACAAACGAAGAATTAAGAAGAGCCTCCAGGCAGTCTTCAGAATTACCGTGTTAACCTTGGGAATAGAGAACACAGATGACCCTTCTCCTCAAGAGGAAGCCAGTGTAGGGCCATCCATTCATTCCCGCATCCCTTCATCATGCACGCATCCAACACTCGCTTGCCATACATCTGCATCAAGGAACAGGCAATGGCTGTGCCTGGAAGGTGCCAGGGGTCAGTGCAAAGCATGAAGGAAAGACTCCATTGCTCCCAGCACAGAGTGATGTGCCTGGATCAGGAGTGGGCTGTGAGATCAGAGAACTGGAGTCTGAGAGTCCACGCTGAGAAAAAACGGGCGGGATCCAAAGAAGGAGGAGATGCCAAGAAAGGAGAAAAAAAGAGCAATGACCATGCAGTCCTAAGGCTAATTGCGCTGCTAGCAATAATCAGGAAGGTGGGAAGGGGCCCTGGTTGGGAAGGAAAGTTAACGAGCTCTGCTTTAGACAAGTTTTGTGGCAGGGGTTGGAAGGTCAACCAAATAGAGATCTTCCATAGACAATAAGAAATATGAGATCGGAGCGGGGCAAAGGGTCAGGGTTTGAGTTGTAGGTTGGGCAGCCACAGGATAGTGGGAACAAAGCAGGGCTAGTGAGATCATTCCTTTGTCTGCTTCAGAAGTATTCACCGAGGGCCTCCTGTGTACCAGGCAAGGAGCTGAGACCTGAGGATACTTACTGTGATGAATCTGGCAGGGAGGGAACCTGAATGATGTGTGAGGGAAAGAATAAATGTCAAGTTAGGAACTGGACCAGGGGAAAGAGTGGACCTCCGATTGGGTCGTCAGCCTAGGTTGCAGGAGGCAAGAAGGGAATGGATGGCGTGATCGATCAGTTAGAGCCTGAGTCGACCTGCACGGAACAGGAAATCCAACCGGCAGTGGCCCAAATAAAGCAGGAGGCTGTTAGTCTCACACAAAGCAAGGAACGTGGATGTGACAGCCCAGCACTGGTGTGGGGACTCTGCCAAGTCGCTAGAGACCCAGCCAACCTGCCCCTTCGGAGCCACATTGGCAACTGGTGGCATCATGTGAGCCAAGGGTCAACCACAGTCCCCTGCCTCCCAATCCTAAACCCTGCATTTCTTTCTTCTCTAGTTTAAGCTGTTTTCCAAAGTACATTCCAAGGACCCTAAGGAACTGTGGAGGTACCTCAGTGGCAGCTGAGGAGGCTACAGGGCAGGCCAAGGGGGCTGGTCCTCAGCACACGGGATGACGTTTCAACCGAGGCATTGGTGTTCATATATACCGCACGTCTATGATGATATATGTTCTAAACATCCCCTGAAAAAGAATGAGTGTTTTCTGGAACACAGGCTGCCTGGACAGCTCTTTTTGAGCATGAGCCGGGACTCATTTGCAGAGACCGTTATTGTCAGACGCACACGCTCTGCCCAGGCCCCTAGCTGGTGTGTGTGCGCGTGTGCGTACATGTGACGCGACTGTGTACGTGCATTCACCTGCCTGTCTCTCAGAGCCGTGTACCTTTGTCCCCCTCAGCGCCCTGAGCCCTTCCCGCTCTAGAAGCTCTGTGTCCTGTCCGCCCAAACGATCCCTTACCCATTCCAAACCTGGGATCGTCTTTTCGATTCTTGTCTGAGAACGCAGTATTTGTTGAAAGCTCATTTAGGACTGGTAGCCCAGAGAAGAGGCTCGGGATGCCAAGACATGCTTGCTTCCAGGGAGGAAGGCTGGGGGGAGTGTGGGAAGGGGGGGGTAGGGAGGACTCCACTGGTAAGACTGCAGCCCCAGCTGCTCATTAGTGCTGTCACTTGGGAGAGAGTGGGGATGGGAAGTCACCTTTGTTAAAAGAGTCATTTCTGCGCCCAATGTTGCTCCGGGGGCTCTCCTAATCTTAATCTTCACGCTGACCCTGCGACGCAGGAAATTTTATCTCGTTTCGTAGATGCAGAAAACTTGCTCTGTTTACTTACCTATTAAGACTGCTGAGAACCCCAAAGCAAGCACATACATGTAAGGTAACTTACAAACCAGAAGATGTTGTCCTGGGGCACGGACTGTGGTCACTGGCTGGCCTCACTTGACCAACCTGCGCCCAAGGAAGCTGGCTTACTCTCTTTCTGCCCCCAAGCCTGCTGAGGAGAATAAACCATAGAGGGGGAGAAGGCCCAGCGCCTTGTCTGCCTTCGAAGGGAGTGATGAGGTGTGTGGGCCCGCTAAGCAAGCCTCCAGGAAAGCAGTGTAGAAAAATAAGCAGACTTGGGTTTAGGACCTCTGGCTGGTTGGTTACTTAGTCTCTCCAGGCCTTAGTTTGCTCATCTGTATAATGGGATCTCTACCAGGACCCAGCCCATGGCGTTGTCATGAGGAGCAAGTGAATGTGTGCAAAGAACTTTACAATATCTGTCATATAGAGAAGGCCCAGTGGCTGTCAGCTTTGATTATTATGGTTTACAAATAAGGAAACTGAAGCACTTTTCCCCCAAATCCCAACCTGGGAGAAAAACGCCTCGGCAGACTTTGGACTGAGATCTTTGGAGTCCGGGCGGCCTGCTCCTCTCCCTGCCCCGCTCCCTGGGGCCCCTTGTGTTGTTTCACATGATGTGTGGGAAGCATCACGGTGGGAGGGTCTGAAAGTGAGCCTTAACGGCCAGAGGAAGGTTTGGAGTAGAGTCTCCTGTCTCATTTCCCAGTCTGACAAGGCTTATTCACTCCTCACTTTCCTCAGTCCTGCCTGCCATCCTCCGTTTGTGAAGGGCCTGGCTTCCCCTCTTAGCTGTGATTCTAGCAGCTGAGAAACTCTTTCCATCCCAAATTTCTAATTTTAGTTACTTATAACTGTCTCAAAGTTAATCCACAGGGATGAAGTTTCCCTTGTTTTGTCACAGCCCCAAAATAGGACCTTTCGAAGTCTTTTTATCTTTTACCCTTGAAAAAAAATCCCATGGAATTATTTTCGAACGCAGGTAAGCGCAAAAGCGTAAATGTGAGAGAGGGAGAGACTGAGCAGGATAGGGTATGAGAGGAGGTGTGGGGTAGGTGTGGCCGTGTCACTCAGGACGCACAGCTCTCCCAGCAGCGTGATTGTGGTACTTTCCCCAGAACTAAAATGTGGGTGTCTCTGGAGCCTTCCTAATAGTAAGGATATGAGTGAAAAATCTCTTGCCATGTGACTTCAAAAGGCTCCAGGGAGATGTAACTCATTTACTCACATTAGCCATTAACATTTAGACCCAGAGGAGTTTATAGGACCCTTGGATACGTGGTGTTAGATTCTGGGATGGGCAGGAGGTAGTGGGGCCGAGGGAAGAGACGGGCCTGAGCCTGGCAGGCCAGGTTTGGAGGCATTGGCACCACCCCGACAACTTGGGAGAGAGAAGCACCGAACGGACGGGCACCCAAACCATCGGAAGGGCAGATTGTGTGTGGTGTTCACTTTCTCCTTGGGCCAGAGTAGTGTTTTCAAGGCAGAGGGCATAGAAATGGAGGTGGGTTGGACTGTGGAAGAGAGGGGAAGGGAGAGAAATTAGGATATTGTATCAAGGACAGCATGTTAGAGGGAAAAATCAACAAGACATCATCTAAAGCAATTCATATTCGATGAGAAGATCCAGGGTTTCAGAAAATAGCACGAAGACAAATACTGGCTGTGCTGAAGCCTCAGGACCAGGCACGGACCAGAGCTCTTGGCTGGACCAGCTGATGACAAGGTGTCTGTTTCCTAGAGATGCCTTGAGATATCTGTCTCTGCCGAGGCCGAGGAGCCCCTACGGGCAGGAAGAACTGTTCAGACACACTTGAGGCAGGCCTTGGGCTCTGCCTCCCACTCTTACCATCTCATCCCCAGTACACTTGACTCTCAGGACTCACGCCAGGGCTCCCAGGTGGAACCTCTCATCCTCGGGGGGTGGGGGTGGGGTTGCATGTCCCACACGCAGAGCCTGAACTTGAAGAACAACCTGGCTGCAGGCGTCCTGACTTGAATCTGCCAGGGTTATTTTATTTTCTCTTCTCTGGCCTTGAATGATCACCCTCCGTATTTAAAAAAAAAAAAAAAAAAAAAAGGTAAAACAACAATGACAACAACTAAACTAACCTCAATCGCTTGAGTCCCACTAATGCGTGGGTCCAGATGATGACAGCTTAATAATAATTTTGACCTTGCAGCCTTTGGGCTCCCTCCTGCTCGCGCGATCTCTTCCTCCTCTTAAACAGTTTTTTTTTTTTTAATTTTCTTTTTAACGTTTTATTTATTTTTGAGACAGAGAGAGACAGAGCATGAACAGGGGAGGGGCAGAGAGAGAGGGAGACACAGAATCGGAAGCAGGCTCCAGGCTCTGAGCCATCAGCCCAGAGTGGGACGCGGGGCTCGAACTCACGGACCACGAGTTCATGACCTGAGCTGAAGTCGGACGCTTAACCGACTGAGCCACCCAGGCGCCCCTCCTCTTAAACAGTTTTGAACTACCCAAGAGGTAGCTTTTGCAGGCATTTTGGTTGGGCTACTATGACGCTGGCTTGCGATTTGGGGCTGTCACCTCCACTAGTGGGAGCAGAAGTCTTTGCTCTTCCCAGAAATGCACATCTGGGGGCTTGGTTATCCAAAGCGACTGCAGACCAGCTCAACCACTGATGGATGCTCTTAGGAAGTGAGAACACTGTGCCCTCCGGGCTCAGTTGAGGGACATCTCAAAGCGAGGTTGTCTGCACTTCCAAAGGATCAGAATTTACTGGAACGCTTCTCTCAATTTACAAACACAGAACTTTTTCTCCTTGTATCCTCAGGACAGCTGAGTTGGGACAAGTCCCTGAAGTAATACAAATGCCACATACGATACGATACCACCGTGACTCATTAACCCTTGGTTCGGCTGCTGAGTCTGGTTCCCCTTAAGGGACTTTCTTCCTAATGGTAAATTATCTCATGACGGTCTCGTCATTCTTTCTCACAAATGGGCTTCCATGAGGAACCACCGAATAGCTCACTGGACATGCTTGTTTAGGTATGAACTCTTGCAGACTCCGTTCAAAATGTTTCTGGGAAGTCTATCACTCGGCTAGAAGCGAGGATCAGATAGGGAATTGGGAGACAGGTATCTCTGACGTCACCTACACAGCTCTGGGACAGCCCATGCTCCTGAGTCCCTGCACCACACTACCCTATCTCGTCACTCAGGATCTCTAGCCTTCATGGAAACTCTGTCTCCCCACTTTTGCACAGGGAGATATCCGCGTCCTGGAAGGGAGGCAGATTTGCTTTAATTGCCATGGACTATACTGTGAGAAAGCTGTAACCATACACGAGTGTGGGTGTTTCAGAGAGAAGGCAACGATCTTTTTTCAGTCTCACAAAGTGTTTTCTTCCTTGGTCACATATAACCTGTGGGTCAGGCCTACGTGCCTCATCAGATCCTTGTCACCACGTCCCTAATGCCCATGATTTTTCTCTTTTCTTTCTTCCCCTCTATCCCTTACTCCATCCCTCCCTCTCCTTCTGTCCCTTCCCTCTCTCTTTCCTTATTAATTAAATACTTACTATATGCCTCACACTCTGCTGGGTTCCAGAGGGATGAGAGATGGGTAAGACATTGTCCTTGCCCTTGAAGGGCAAGCACATCATACAGTGGGGAAGGCAGATGTGTACACAATTAACTATAATAAAATATGGTGAGCAATATAATGGAGATCTGCCCAAAGTGTCATGGGAGCACAGAGGAGAGAGCAAAGGAGCCGCCTTAGAGGTCATCAGTAAAAGCTTCGCCGAGAAGGTGATTTCTGAGTTGCCTTTTGGAGAGCGAATAGGAATTTTCCAGATGAACAAAGATGGGAAGGGCATATTCCAGGCAGGGAATACTGGGAGTATGATATGCTCAGAGCGAAAGTGTGGGTTGGTCGTGAGGGATCCAGGAGGGTTTTGAAAGTAGCTTATGATCGGGATGCAAGGTGATCTGGGTGTCAAACTCAGGGGCTGGCATTTTATTCCATATGTGATGAAGAGCCATGCACAGACTCTGTCTTTGGATGATGTTTTTTTGACTGGCAAGGCTAACAAAGCAAGGCTCGAGATAGGCAGAAAAAACGTCTATGGAATAGGGTTTAAATGTTTTTTTTTAAGTTTATTTATTTTTGGCGGGGGGAGGGGGAAGGACAGAGAGAATCCCAAGCAGGTTCCGCACTATCGTGCAGAGCCCTACGTGGGCTCAATCCCACAAACCGTGAGTTGATGACCTGAGCCGAAATCAAGCGTTGGAGACTTAACCAACTGAGCCACCCAGGCGCCTCTACGGAATTGTGTTTAATCAATCAACTGAACAAGGACTTGTTGATGGCCAGTGTGTGCCAGGATCTGTGTTAGTTAGATGCTGACAGACTGCGGAAGAAGCATTGCAATTCATGTGTTACAGGTCAGCGTGATTCATGCTTAGAAAACTTTGAGGGTGGAGACAGGGAGTACAGTATAAGATCATGTGGTTGAGTGGCTGTGAGTCAGAGAGGGGAGAGAGCAGAGAAACCTGGCGGGCTTCCTGCGGGAGGCGGGCCTGAAGGATCAGCGAGAGACCGTTTGCAGGGAAGCCACGTGAGCAGAGGTTTGCCCTGAGCCTTGTGGGGACAGTGAAGATTCTGGCCTGCCCGGATAGAGGCTGGGTTGCTGGGAAAGAAGATGGATACAGAGGTGGGGTCAGTTGAAAGAGGGCCTTGAAGTCAGGTAGAATAGCACAGGACCTCTGAGGGCAGGGGTGAGGGCGGGGAGAGGAACTGTAAAGCCCTCCTAAGAAAGCTCTTCCTCAGTGCCCCTAGTGTGGATTTCTCTTAACGTATCTTCGCACGTGACCGTCAGTCTTTGTAGGAATACATACAGAACAGGAGCAGCTAACTTCATCTTCAGATATCTCTGACTATGGAAAGTTTTGCCGAATCTACCTGATTATTTCTTGCGTCCACTGGTTCCAGAACCATCCCTCTACGTCCATCAACATCTCTCCGTCTCTCCCTCGGCTGCAAAGGATAGCTCTTCAGATTTTCAGTTTAAGGGTAAATTTTTAGCTTCTCTTCTTCCAGGTTGGAAACTCTCAGTTTCTCCAACAGGGGGCTTTGCCTGGGGATTCCTGCCACTCCTGACTCGTGCTTAATGGTACTCCCCTGGGCCTTGATTCTCCTTTGAAGTGGGGTCTGCTCAGTGCAGTGCAGTCTGGAAAACAAGTGAGTGGCTGGTGACCAGCCCCTGTGAAATGACTTAGTGGAAATGGTGTTTTGTGAAGATGAGCCAGGCCTCAGAGTTCAGGATGGATGGGGATGGTTAGACCAGGGGCAGGTTAAACCTGAGGCCTTGGCAGGAGTCCAGGCATAAGAGCCGAATCAGGGTGATGTTGGGTCAGGAGATGAGTAGAAAAGAGAGACTCCAGGGGACACTCGAAAACTTTGATAAATGAGAAGAGAGACAACGATGACTCACGTTTTCCGATCCAAGAGCCTAGACAAATGGCAATTGCGTGGGCAGAATGGGCACTGGGAAGGGTAGCTGACAAAAGGAGGCGATACTGAATGGGCCACGAGAGCAGGGCACCTATGTCAAGGTGCCTCAGAAATGGCTGCAACTCTGCCCTCAGAGCCCAGGAGAGTGGTTAGATTAGAGAGATCAACTTGGAGCCTTGAAACGCAGGAACCTACATAGGGCGTGAAAATACAGAAGGAATGAGCCATCAAGAAAGATGCCCACAGAAAGTCTACAGTGTGCAGACTGGAGGAACAAAAGGCCCCCACGAGGGATACAGAGCAATGAGCTGTCAGAAGTAGAGCAGTGTCGAGGATGCCAAAGGAGTAGAGGGTTGCCAGAAGGAGGGAGTGGTCAGTGATACCAAATGCTCAGGAGAACAAAGAAAACGAGGCTGCCCAGTTTACCCAGGGGGAGAAGGGCGAGCAGCTTCAGTAGGATGACGGAGGCCAAAGCAGCTCCGGAGGAGATTCAGAAGGGACCGTGTGTCTGGTTACCCTTCCACACACCCACCCTGGAAATGCTGAATTGCCCCCTTTCCCCTCAGCCCACTACTGACCCCAATGTCTACCTTCCTACCTTCTCTCCCCATTCCTGGTGACCAAGCCAGCCAGCCAAAGCTAGCGGTCTCTTCAGGTGGCCTGGCTGGGTCGCTTCCCCAGGGCAGGGAGCCAGGCAGTCTCAATGCAGGGTCCTGTCCCTCAGGGGACACCAGGCCGGCTCAGACCTCCTGGGAGAGCAGCGGGAGTGGACACAAATGCCGGGCTGGTGCAGGGGAAGGACTAAGGTGCTGCCCTGGCAATGGCAGCCTCACAAGTCCCAGGGACGCAGCTGAATTGCCCCCATCTATTTTCCTTGACATCTGAATGCTGTGGTTTCCAGAGGCCAGAGGGCTAGCTCAGAGAAGCTCCACCTCCACCTCTTCCTGGACGGCCCTTTCCTTACCAGGGCTCTCCAACTTGGCCCTGCCCCCTCTCACCCCTGTATCCCCCCCCACCCCACACCTCGTGCTCCTTCATGCACACCCTACGTCTGTCCCCTCAGCACTGGGCAGCCATCTCCCCCCTCCTCCGTCAGCTTCTTACTGCCCAGGAGCTCATCCCAGGCTCCACCAGGGGCAAATGTGCCCGCCGAGGGTAAGGGGCTCTTTTCAAGCTTCCTCAGCAGAGACCCCAGAATTGTAGCAACCACGGAGACAGGTTATGCCAACCCGGCTCCTCCCAAGATGCACTGGGAGCCTGGGAACCAGGAGGGAGGGAGGAGGCTCAGCTGAGGAGCTCAGGATTTAATTCTATGCATCATTAAGTAGTCCTCTGAAAGTAGTGTCCCCCTATACATCATCCATGCTTAGTAAACAGCACGCTGACATTACATTAGCGGCTGGAAATGAATTTTCTCTTTTATAGGGAAATTGAGAATCCGCCAAGAAGAAAGAAAGAAAGAAGAAAAAAAAACCCTCAAAACCAATTATCTAGGCATTTATGAGTTCCACCCTGGTCCCTCTCTCTCTCCTCTCTCACTCAGATGCAAAGAAGCATTTAATATTTAATATATTAAGAAAAGAAAGAAACTTTGATAGATTATGTGGAATCTGGCATTCATTCCCTCTGCCCCACCTTACTTCCTCATTCTCCCCTCCCGAAAACCCGCGCTTGGTTCTAGCTGACATTTAAATGGATTAAGGTGTTCAGATTTCCTTAATAGTGTTGACATTTTGGAAATATTTCTGGCTTTTTTTTCCCCCTCTCCTCGAAATAATAATAATAAATAAATATTGGAATGGATCTTCCCCTCCACTCGACAGGCAGGCTCTGTCTCTGTCCTGCTCTCCAGCACAGATGCAATTTACATTTTCCATTCTTATTTACAAGATTAAGGACAGAGAGAAGTCAAAGTGTTCCTTGAAAGGCAAGGGGCCGAGTGTGGGAGTGGGTGGTGACTGGTCAGGGAGGCATATTGTTGATCACTAAGTTGCTTCCTGGGGCCTCCAACCCCCTCCCCTTTTCCTGGAACTTGTCTGCCTCTCTCCCTACCCCTCTGTTTCTACCCCTCGTTAGATGGTCCTTCCTTTGTGTGGTCTCACTGTCCTTCCTCTATGTAATGTGTGGTTTGCTTCCTCTGCAGAACTGTCCTCACCGGCCAGACAGACGCACCTGAGAATTCTGTCCCATTTGGAAACACTGCCCTGTGGTCTAATGGTGAACACAGAGATAGGACTGGATTTGACTGTCTCCTCTAACTTGGGTTTGAGTGGCCTTTCTTGCACTGTGCTGCCATGGTGTTCCTATGTCTAGACACCAACGTCCTTGAGTCTGGGTCTATGTCTCCTTTATCTCTGTGTCTCAGCTCTTAGCGCATAGCTTGTAGATAGTAGTGCTTGTAAATTTTCATTTAGTGGAAGGCAGGTGGGAAGGAATGAAAGGAAAAGTGGAAGAGAAAGAAGAGGAAAAGTGAAGAAGAAGTTGGATGTCTTCACTGGTTGACATTCTCAAAGCCATCATGCTCTACGTGGACTCCAAATAAAACTCAATCAGCAGACATATTGAGTGGCACGATGCCCATCTTTGTGCTAAGTTTGGCTCACATGCTTCCCATGGTCTAATGGCGGTTGTTCTTTGCCCTCAAAGTAGGTAGAGATCCTTGTAAAGAACACGGTGTTCCTTAGAAATGTCTTTATGAATAGCATCTAGTAGGAGATTAAATCAGATGGCCCTGGAGATTAACCTCTTCTCTATCACTCAGTATAACCTACTTTATCTCTCAAAATTCAGTTTTCTCATATAGAAAATGGGGTGATAATCCTCATATGAGGGTACTATCATGATTATTACAAGGATAACAGAGGTTCGCGGATTAAGATAGTGTCAGCCTACAGTGAGTGGTCAATAGGTCATAAATGCTTGACTATTGCTGCTTTTGTGAGGCATTTCATCCAGGAGTTGAAAAACATGAGCTTTCACAAATTAGGCTAACTAGCCAAGATCTGGGGCTATTCCAAAAAGGAAGACGGAAAGACATCATCAGAACCTGCTGTGAGTCCTAACCTGGTCTCTTCCTCAAGTTCTCCTTTTACATTTGTCTGCAAAGGAGTATTCGATGTATAAGCAAAGTAAAGCAACTTGAATAGATCTTTAGAAGGGGAGTTTCCCGCAGTATGTGCTAGAAGAATTTCAACTGAGTTTGGTAACTGCACCGCAATTAATATAGGATCAATTCAGACAGGGCCCTGAGTGATTAGAGGCATGATTAATTCCATCCAAGGTTCACACGTCTCTGTGGATGACCTCTCTACCCTCCTCATTCACCTGCTTGCATTTCTGCACCTCTTCCTGGCCTTGTCAGCTGCCCATCTCTTCCAAACACTGACGTGTTTTCCGGGGATAAAGACCAAAAAAAAAAAAAAAAAAATTCCTCTCGAATGTCCTATTTCCACAAACCTAACTTTTATTTAATCTTCCAAAGATATCCCAGTCTAAACTTTATGGAGCCAATTTCTCCCCTGGGCTGTATGTGGTCTGCAAGGTATCTTATGTGCATCAGACTTGCTTGGCTTAGCAGGGGACTCAGCAAGACTTCAGGGCTTGGTTTAAATTGCTTTTTTACATCTTAGCCACAATCAGCCTAGAGTCTACTTTGTATTTTGGCCCTTTTTTCTGATTTTGAGATCCCTACTCTGTCAGTCTATTAATACTTGAGTTTTGAAGTTCTTGACTGTAGATTCACTGCTTTTAATAGTCTGCGTCCCAGTGTTGATCTCAAAAGAAGTTCTGTGTCCAGCATGTGTGATCTACCAACTGCTGTAATAGGTGCAGGATTAACAGATGAATAAAACACATTTCCCTTCATCAAACTTATCACCCTGAGGGCCCAGAGGGCATCAAGCTTGCAAATCAGAAAACAGCGTCCACAATCAAAATGCATCGGGAGATTGAATCAGCTTGGATTGGGGAGCAAGGGTCAGGGCAAGGCATAGGAGGGTCGAGAAAGAAGAGGTGATTCTCCAAGCTGACCAGTGGCAGGAGGGTTGAGCAGTAGTAGACTCATAGTCCTCTTTTCTTTTAATAAAGCAGAGGTTCAATTAGGCTTATGTTAAATTAGGGGATCCTGATTTTATCTGATTAAGTGCACTCAGGGGATAAGAGAAATAAGATTCTGGTTGCAGATCTCATCTTAGCCTCCTGCTTCTCTCCCTAAGTTGCCCCAGAGTCTCTATGAAATACCTTCATCTTATTTGGGCTTTGAGCTGTCCACCTCATTCCGCATCCATTTGTCCAGCCACCCGTCCCTTCAATCAGCCCTCCCATATTAATTCCCTCGTTAAGTTATTCTTATGCGTCCGTAAGGCTCTAGCTGTTGTGCCAAGCGCTGGCTACACGGACTTCAAGAAGAGGAGCTTAGAGCTAGTACTGGGTTGGGGTGTACCCAATGTGCTAGAAGACTGCATACTCTAAGTTACAAATATTAATTTTCCTTGTCTGGGTCCTCTACCAAATTCATACTCACAACACAGCCTAGATGACATATGTAAGGTGTAAAGACTGATAGAATGAAGAGTAGGATAAAGACCACAAGCAACCACAATCCCAAGTTCTAGATTCATTATATTTTTCACTTTTCTTTACAGTTGGCCTCAAAGCTATATGTTCCAAACAATAGATTGTTCATTATTTCATATGTTTGAATTTTATAGGAAATGGTGTCACAAAATATGTATATTCTAGAACAGTTTACCTTTTTCTCGTTGTGTTCAAGAATATGTTTGCCCTGTGTGTTGACGTTTGCATCTATACTTTCTTTCCGTGGCTATATGCTATTTTAGTGTAGGAATATACCAAAAGTTATTTATCCATTTTCCTGTTAATGAACATTTGCTTTGTTGATTTGTTTCCAGTATATTTTTCTATGATAGCTATTCTGCTATGGACATTCTTTTCGATGTCTCTTGCTGCACAGGTAAAGTGCTGTGTGTGTGTGTGTGTGTGTGTGTGTGTGTGCGTGTGTGTTACAGACTTAGGAGTATAAATTCAGGGTCATAGGGTATGCATATCTTCAAATGTACTAGATGATGCTGAACGGTTTTCAATGTCCTGTGTTAATTACACTCCCACCAGCAATGAGAATATCCACTTCTTCACCAATACTTGGTATTATCAGACTTTCAAATATTGGGGTGTGGAATTGTTTCTCATTGTGGTTTTAATTTTAATATTCCTGATTGTCTGTGATGGTGAATGAATGTTGTATGTTTATTGGCAGGTTGTGCTTTCCTTTCTGGTGAGTGACTACTCATGATTTCTTTGGACTGTTTCTGTTAAATTGTCTTTTTTGTACTGATTTTCAGAAATTCTGTTCTGGAAATCTATTGTTGATTATGTGTTGCAAATATTTTCTCGCAGTTTGTGACTTGTCTTTTTCATTTTCTTTATAGTGTATTTCGATGAACCCTTGTTCTCAATTTCAACACAGTCAAAATTAACAATCTTGTCTTTATGAGCTTTATTTTTTATGTTGTGCTTTAAAATAAAAGTATTTTTTATCCTGAGGTCATAAAGATATTCCCCCCACACTTTCTTCTAAAGTTTTACAGTTTGCTCTTCACATTTAAATTATTAAGCCATTTTCTATTGATTTTGTGTATGCGGTGAAGTAGAATTTCAATTTAGTTTTCCTTTATGGTTGACCAGTTGTCCCAGCAAGATTTGTTGAATACTCTATTATTTCCTGGTTGATCTGTAATGCTGGCTGTGTTCTATATTAAGTGGTGTCCATACACATGTGGATCTGCCTCTGAATTCCACAGTCCATTCCATGGGATAATTTGTCATATTCAGGCTGATGGACCAGAGGATTCAGTGAAACTCTTGAGTCAAAATACCATGAGAAGGAGGCCCAAATAATTCACTTAGTTCACAGAGACTGTTGTTGTTTTTTTAATTTTAATTTATAGTTGTATAATGAAAAGAATGTAGGAGATGAAGAAAGGGGTTAAAATGTCGTCTCTGACACTTATTTGTATGACTTTGGGCACATTCTGAATTTTTTTCTGTCCTCAGTGTCTTCATCTATTAAGTGGGACGAGTCGTTTCAACCCAGAAGCTGCGTTGAGGGTTGGATTACATTTTGTATTTGAAAGGATGGGAAAGTGCCTGGCATTTGAAGTGAGCCCAGAGGATGTGTTTTGTAGCACTCCCAGACTAAGGCCACATGGATGTTTTCTGATAGCTCCAGTCCAAAAGGGAGTCAAGGTTTGGAATTACTTCACGAGAACATGAGACACAGGCCCCAGAATGAATTATTAGTTTCAGCTCACCAAACTCTCTTCTCCAAACCTACTGACTTAGTTCCAAATTTATTTTAGAGGGCACGGGGCTGTGAAGTTTCTCTGTGAAAAATGATTGAGGATAACTGGCAAATGGAGACTTGCTATGTATTACTGAGTTCAGAATGGCAGATGAGGAAAAATTTCAGGCAGGGAAAATCATTGTCAAATGTTTAAACTCCAGGCTCTCAAGTCTAACTTAAAGAAAGGCTTCCTTGCCATTTCTTGGCACTATAATAATAATAATAAAATATAGCATCTTATAATTTATAAGTGTTTCTATATCATATGGTCCATTTTAGTAGATTGGCTCATCTTACAGCTGTAACACCATGAGGTGGTCTGAGATTGGAAGTTGGCTCTGAACGTCTGAAACAGGCTCAAGTTCACATAGTGAGTAAGTGAGGTTGCCAAGACTCAAACCCGTGTTGGCTAACTGGAACTCTCTTATTAACACACAAATGGGACTCTACCTGTATGTGCTGGGATAGTTTCAAATATCTTGTCCCATCGTCCTCATATATACACTTGTAGGTCAGATCACACAGTTCAGTTGGGGTTCAGAGAACGTTGTCACTGACTGAGCTCAGATGTCTAGCAGAACTAGGGGTGGACATTCTTCTGCCAAAGCTCTCTCAGCTCACAAAAATGCAAGCAGCTTTAAGGATTCTTTGTACACAGATGGAAATATGCTCTCATGGGTTTCCTGACATGCATTTGCTATAAAGTTCTAGCTACAGCCAAGGTCCTCCAGGGGTATATTGATTTGGGGACAATGGTGAAGCTATTTACATACCTGCTCAGAGGCCAAGGCGGCAGCACGAGATGGAGGCCAGTTTTTAGCAACCTCAAAGATGTAGCCTGGGCCTCCAGGCATTTGGTTTTACCCTGGCAACACCTTGAGAGCAGCATTCTGGGAGCAAAGAGAGTTTGGCCATTGCCTTAAAGAATTCCAAGTTCCTGAGGCTTTTGTTAGTTGCTGTTAATGAATCTTTAGTATCAAATTTAAGGAATTTCTAAATCTTTATAATTCTCCTTCCTAAGGAAAAGTATTTCCCTCTAGGAAAATTCACAGTCTTTCCTTTTCTGGACCTCTGTTCCACGTCTAGACCTAGGCCACTCTTTGCACACAAAAATATGACTCTCCCTGTCCCCAATCCCAGGCACTGGTCCCAAGAACACCTAGGGCCTCTGTATCACCTCTAAGTTTTAATGCCTTCAGCCCTTTTCTCTGGTATCTCCTATTATTGTCCTGTTTTTAATTGAAATGCTTCTTCCTGACACTCTACGAAATAGTTCTCTGGCTTGTCACCCTCTCCTCGGTGTGACCTAAAACTCAGACCATAACACCTCTCTTCTTCTTTCCCTTATAACCCATTCTCAAGAAGTCACATGCCTCTTCCTTGTTGATGACGTCCAAATCTTCATCGCTTAGGCTCGACCATTGTCAGGAGTTTTAGTCTGCATCTCCAGATACCTATCAAAGGATTTTATACCCCTGTGCTCTTTTATGCTCCCTTCTCCTCATAAACTGTGACCCTTCACATTTTTCTTTATCCAACAATGTTGCTGCCACTTTAATGGTGATCAAGAGTCATCCTTGACCTCCCCCTTCTTCTTCATTCTCTTTTACTCAATAATCACATCTTATCCATGTTTCCCTTCATAACATCTTTTCCAATCTTTATTGCCAGGATTCTGGTCTTGGCTTCCAGAATCATGTTCCGGTAGCCTCCCAACTTGATTTCTCATGGACAGTTTCATTGCTCCGTTGGCTGATCACGTCCTTTCTCCAAGTCAAAATGCTTTCTCTTGCAGCCTTCTTGCGGGGGGAGGGGGCAGTCCCAGACCTAAAGTCAATGTTTTGACTTCACCCAAAATATTCATTTAACCCTAGGGTCTCTCAGTTTCTGTAGCTACTTTCGCCATCAGACTTGCACATGTGTATAATTCTGGGTTCAGCACTCTGGGGACCTTCTCAGGCTATCTGCTTCCATGGATCGATCCCCTTTTATCGCTATGGGTTTCTGTGCAGGCATTTCACTCTTTGGTTGTTCATTCTGCCACGCATGGCCACTGTCCTGGTTCATCTTGTACATCTTGTACCTTCTACTCTTTCTCTGGCCACACAAAACTCCAGTCCTAACTCACTTCCTGGTTCTTTAACACAGCGGCACTCAACTAAGCTTAGTGAAAATAATGCATGGATTATTATTTCTCAGAATACAAGAGATTGTTGGAGCTGGGCTCCGTTAGACCAGCGTAAGCTTAGGCTGTTTCTCTTGATGTCTGATGATGCCAGAAACCCACTTCTCTTGCTTCCCTTGTAGGGCACGGCCTTGGTTCACACCTTGCTGAATTCCTTGGTGCACAGCACAAGAGGCTGCGGGCAAAAGGTCAGGAAAAAGAGTCTAGAAGTCAGAAAATCGTATGCCTTTTTCAGCCTTGGGAAAGCCATTTACCTTACCTGAACCTCCGTCGTCCTACACGTGAACTAGAAATAGTAGTAACACCTCCCTCCCAGGATTGGTAGACAATGTAATGAAATAATGAACGAGGAAGACACTGGCATGCCATAAAGCACTAAAGTGAAGGTTATGGGGCGCCTGGGTGGCGCAGTCGGTTAAGCGTCCGACTTCAGCCAGGTCACGATCTCGCGGTCCGTGAGTTCGAGCCCCGCGTCGGGCTCTGGGCTGACGGCTCAGAGCCTGGAGCCTGTTTCTGATTCTGTGTCTCCCTCTCTCTCTGCCCCTCCCCCGTTCATGCTCTGTCTCTCTCTGTCCCAAAAATAAATAAACGTCGAAAAAAAAAAATTAAAGTGAAGGTTATAATCAGCTCCCTCCTCTGGACCTTCAGACCTTCGATGCTTCTGTCTCTACCGCCGAGCTGCTTCTGTACCTTCCAGCATGGTGGTTCTCTCCCCCTTACACTGTCTCCAACAACTTCAACCTTGCTTTTCCCATTCACCCTTTCCTCTCTATGGAAACACTCCCCTGTCCCGATGCTCTTGGCGTAGCAACAACCTTTTACTTGACCCTGCTGCCTGCTCCACCTTCTGATAGCCACCGTCCCCCTCCCTTTCCTTTTGCAACACGGAAGGGACAGCAAAACGATCACCCTGCTGGCTCACTGCCTGCTCCTCCATGGCTCCTGCGTTTCTCCCCACCGGCTCTCACATGCACATCCCCAGATCTGCCGATCTTCTCAGTTCCCATTCTCCTTAACTCACAGTCTCACATCGTGAGCCACCCTCACCCATCACCCACCCTCCCCTCCCTCCCACCCCCCCATCAACCCTCAGTTTGTTTCACCTTCTATGAGAATTATCACAAACTCAAGGATATTCAGCAGAGGTTGACCACGATGGTGAGGGAGTTAGAAACAGCCAATCTTACAGAACTCTTGAGAGAATAGAGATATTTCACCTGCAGGACGAGAATAGTCAGAGGAAACATAATCAGCGCTGTCTTAATGTATTTTAAGGGATGTAAAAATAGAGCTTCCGTCTATTGACTTAGATCCCTCTAGAAAACAGAATTAGATAGAAATTATAGATCAGCAGGTATGGAATCACTAGCAAGAAATACCTTCCAGTCTTGTGAAGGCATTAAGAACACAGGCTCTGCAGTCAGATGACATGGGTTCAAATCCCAGTTCTGCCTCTTTTTAGTTGTATGACCCTGAGCAAGCCATTTCATTTTTCTGTGCCTTCATTCCATCATCTGTTAAATGAGAGTAGATAATGGTAGTCATTGTAATAAAGATTCATTGTTCCCTGTGCTAGATATTGTATAGGGTTGTAGACACAATCGTGCCTAATGATGACTCACAATGTAGAGGGAGACGTAAACGCACACACGGGTAATTCAAACATGAAGCAGTTCGCTGAGGTGGAGGAACCAAGTATGACGGGGCAGAGAAAGAGAAATGTGGCTGGGGGGACCAGGAAAGATTGCTTGGATGAGGCAGAAATGTGAGTAAAGGCCTGAGGGTGAGAGGAGGAAGGCCTTGTTTGAGAATTGGCAAATGGCCCCATCAAATTGTGCCTCTCTTGGAAGCCTTTGCTATGAAGCCAACCTGTGGGGTTTGTCCTTCTCTAAACTTCTGCACATGTATTGCATGCTGCCAATCATCTTTTTGTGGTAGGAGAGGGAATTTTTCAGCCTACTTTGCAAATAAAGACATATCCCAACAGGATCTGAGTGCAAGAGCCAAACATTTGATCCAAGGAGCAGGTGGTGGAATCCTAGATTATGGACCAAAGAAAGGATACTCGAGAATAAATCTACTGCCCAGGAAGCAAGCCAGAGGAAGGGACATGCCCAGCATGGGCAGGGGTGGTCCAGAGGAAGGAGCATGCCCAGTGTGGGTAGGGGTGGTCCTAGACCTGGGCAGCTGGAACACATGTATACAGGTGTCCTTTCATACTCGTTGTCTAGGGCACGTAGAACGTGGGGTCCCCACGAATGAGTGAATGAACAAATAAATGAACATGTGGCGCAAAATAGGCTACCATGTATATTATAGTGTATTTTTACGTGTAATGTGGATCAATACGATGTGTAGACATTTGAACATCTTGTAGTTCTCACTTGCTGCTTTCTGGTGAAGTGCTCAGCAATCCACGTGCATCGTTGAATGTCTAAGAAAATAATTTCTTTGCATTCTGATGCTGTAAAATATTGTTTGGATTAAAAGGGCAGGAACAAATTGATGGATCTGAAATTTTTTTTTTCTTTTGGCTTGGAGATGACAGGGCAATCCATCAGACAACTTCCTTGGCTCCCTGTGACATTTCAAGCTCAAATGTTATAGCTTTCTTATTTTTCTTTTCTCTTTTTTTTTTCACCCCCTGGCTCTCTATTGAACTGTGCCTCTAGGAAATGCATCCTGTAGATGTGGCTTTTTTGACACTTGTCATATGGCAGGCGCTCAGTTGAGGCTTGTTGAATGGTGGCCAGGAATACTCCGTCTAGCTTCTCAGGTCGTGCTAAAGTTGAGGTAACCTCTTCATCCACCGGTGATGCTGCCTCCGTCTGTGTCCTAGAACATTCAATAGGGAATCCTTGCAAAACAAAGCAGGTCCTAGAAAAATGGCTAATGGTGCAGATATCCACATAATGTGAGTTCAGCAGCTGGACTGCGTGCACAGAGAAAATATTAGAAGTTAGAATCCTTGGCTTCTTCATCTGTTTCTGCTATCATGCATCGTGTGAACTTGGAAAGGCTACTTAACCTCTCCCACCTGCAGCCTCTCTACCTCTGAGCCAGAGAAGTCAAGTAAGTATCAGAATGAAATGAGATAATGATTGTGGGCACATTGCGAGAATACAGAACATAACTTGGTGATAGACACCCTCTGTGTGAGTTGTCTCTTGCTGTATAGCAAATAAACCCCATGCTCGGTGAATTCAAATAGCAAACATTTATTATCTCACTGTTTTTGCAGGTCAGGAATGTGGGAGTGGTGTAGCTGGGAGGTTCTGAGTCACAGTCTCTCAACACATTGGCTGGGGCTGCATCATCTGAAGGGTTTACCGGGGCTGGAGTGTCCTCTTCCAAGATGGTTCATCCACATGGCTATGGGCAGGAGACCTCAGTTCCTTGTTGGCTGTTGGCAGGAGGCTGCAATTTTTCACCATGAGGGCCTCTCCATAGGACCACTTGAGTGTCCTTGTGACACGGAAGCTAGCTTTCCGCAGAGTGAGTGATCCAAGATAGCAGTCGCAATGTGCTTTCTGATCTAGGCTCAGCAGTCACAAATTGTGATTTCCTCAACATTCCGTTGGTTGCACAGGTCAGCCCTAGTCAGTCTGGGAGAGAGACAACACAAGGGCAGGAATTCTAGGAGACCATCTTGAAGGCTGATGACCACACCCTCTCTCAGTTGAAATGGTTCCTCTGGGAAATGAGGGGTGTAGCTGATTACCTTTAAGGTCTCTGCTCTATAACCACATCACTGCTTGCTCCAAATAGCTCTTTGGCAAGCCTACTAGGCAGCTCCTCTCCTTTCCCATCTGGCTTGAAATCCCGGCCATCGTTGTCAACTCCTTGTTCCATACTAACAGTTCAGTTTCAGTCTCCCTGGGGTTCTATGAAAATGGCTGTGTGTTGCATCCGAGGGACGTTTCTGGGGCTCTTCACGAGGGGTTGCAGGGGTCTGTCACTTACAGGGGCCGGCCATCGCAGTTCACTTAGTGTCACTGCAACCTCATTTTGTGCGAGATGGAGCCCCTGCTTTGAGAGCCGGCGAGGACGTGACTGACATGGGCAGTGAGCGAGAGGAGGGCCAAGGTCTGCGGCTTTGACGAACTGCCTCGTATTTTACATTTTGCAAAATGTGTCTGTTTCTGAGCTCTCTATTCGATTCTGTCAACTCGGAGGGAGACAGAGCTGGCAGGGTTCCTTCTGTTTTGTCGATTGAAAAACTAAGGCTCAGAAAGTCCTAACAGAAGCATTTGCTAGAATAAGCAACACAGGAGGATAAGATACTGGGAGGTTAAAATGTGGAGTTTGGGTTTAAACGTCTTGAGCCTCGGGTGTCTGGGGCATATTAAGTGAGGTTAATGTACAACTTTGAAAAGAGCTTCCAAGATGATTAACTGGGCATGGGACATGATCTAATACCTTGATTATTATGCTTTATCTGCAAATTTCTCCACTCCTTCCCGCTGTTGTGCTGTTTTGTGGGTTCCTGGTCCCAGGTGCCCTGCGTTAGTTTCCTGAAGACCATCCTCCTTAGCCTCATGGACGCCATTGGCCTGATTGCACACCTCGAAGTCCCAAAAGTCGACTGGGAGCTGATTTCTAGTGGGGAGAGTTCTGACTAGGGTTCCAGGTACCCCTGGGAAAAGAGAGAGACAGAAGCTGCAACAGCGTGGGCTTCACCATCCTTCAACGGAAACAGTCTTTCAAAAGCGTAGTCCATCCATCCAAATAGACGGCCATGTTCCGTTTCCAGAAGGTGCTGGGGCCTAGATCTGCCTTTGCCGCTAGTGAGCCGTGAAGTAGGAGCGATGAGTAGAGGCCCCTTGGGACTAACTCCCACAGGCCTGGGGTCCCCTCTGCTCTTTGTTGACGCCCACAGGCTGTCCCCACCCTACCAGCTCCAGCTTGGACCCCGGACCCGAGTGAACTCTGCGCCCCCTTCCGGGTCCTTCAGAAGATCATCGGGAGTGAGGCTCCCTGAGGCGGGCGCACCCCACATGTCCCGTCCCACAGGCCCTTGGAGCAGCTGCTCCTCCAACCTTATCTTCCCTCTGCCTCCATGGAAACCTGAGAAAGACGGAAAGGGGGAAGTGGCTTTGGTTTCCCAACACAAATAACCCCAACAGAGCTTTCTCAGCAGTGACCCTTAGCCTGTTGTGTCAGCCTCAGGCTGAAGGAGGAAGGAAATAGACCGTCTATTGAGTATTTTTCTTCCCCTGTCAAGAAGATCAGAGGAGCTGAGACGAGAAAAGAAAAGGAGTCAAAAGCACCTTGTTGCCTCCTCCTGCAGGATTTGTGTTGCTCTTCCCCTCCCCTCTTGAGCTCTAAGTAAACAGACTCCCCGGCTGAGGAAGGCCCCGGGCCCAACTCGAGCAGGCCATAAATAAGAGCCCTTCAGCCTCTGGCTCTCGGTGAGTCGGTGAGTCGAGAGGCCACTTGTGAGAGGAACATTTGATAGCGGGGGAGCCGCGGGGGGAGGGCGCTCGTGTTAATTGAATCCCAATTTCCTTCTCCCAGGCCTGCTCTTATCTTTTTAATTATACAAGGCCTTTAATCTTCCTGAGGACTTGTCTCTGTCATTAATGCGTGATCTCTATTAGAGATAGGGGTCTGCTCGGGGTAATGGGAGCCGCAAGCGGAGGCCTCTGGAAACTTTTTTGCTTTGTGAAACACTCAGGAGTTACCCGGGGCCAATCGGGGGGGGGGGCACCCCGGGCTCCCCTCAGCCCCCAGATGATGGCCTTTGGGCTGTCTGTACTTGACGTGCTGGACTGTGACATGTGGGACAAGAGCCTCTGCTGGCCAGTACCTGTCGTCGTGGCCCTAGCAGCGGAGGGACGGTCGAGCTGCCCGCAAGGCCATCCCAGGTACTTCTCGGGGGGAAAGCGGTTCAGCGACACTCACGGGATGCTGGGCACCCAGGTAGGAGCCCAGAAGGAATTGGATATTCTGTATCTGCTAAACATTGGAGCCTGCCGTAGGTGCTTGTGAATGGAAACGTGTTCTCACGGGCTTTCCTTAATGTCGCAGGGATGCGGGACCTCCAGGTGACAGTGGCGTGGGACACTCCAGGGTTACATTGCTCTTCGACCCCTGCCCTCCCAGCTGCCCTGTCAAATGGCTAATGAGTTGTAAACCAATACTTAGGGGTGCGAAGGACACGCCCTGTTTGAAGGGAGCTGGATCACTTGAAATGTTCAACAAATGTTTGCTAAATAACTTTTCAAACAAGGGCTCTGAAAGCCGTTCAGCCTAGAACGTGAATTCACAAGTGTTTCTCGATTTAGGTTCTCCTGGAATTCATTTTTCTGAGCCGCACGGTGGCCTTCCGGGTTTCTTCACCCAGGCAGTCTGTATGTCACATGCCACACTGGCTCCTGCGTGTGCGGAAAGATGGGTGAGGCTGAGTCCCTACAAGGAGCCTAGTGCTCAGCTGGGAAACAAGATATCTTTTGTTAGTCTTAAGTCTATTGCAAATATTTATAAATAAATACATGTGTATATATAAGGCAGTATATAGTATATATTTATACACTATATATATATGTGTGTGTGTATACACACACACACACACACACACACTGTGTGTGGGTATATACACACCTAACACAACTACATAAATATTACATACATGTGTATATATTTAAGATTTTGTGTATTTGTATATATATATATATGTATATGTATGCTTCTATATACATATATATATGTATCTATATATATGTATATATATATATAGAGAGAGAGAGAGAGACTTATCTTCAGAGAAGTCAGTTGCAATGTCAACTGTATCTATGTGTCTATCTATCTATCTATCTACCTGCCTACCTACCTGTTTATCTATCCACACACCCAAATATACAAGTGACTTCTCTAAAGACAGAAGCCCCCACAAAGAGCATCAACAGCCAACCGCAGATCCTGAGTGTGCTTTTATGAGCCTCTGCACTGAGCCCCATGTGTCACCAGTTCACACAACCACCTTAGAGGTTTTGGAGGTGGCCTGGCTGTTACTGACTAAGGCCTCATAACGAGAAAATTCAAGAGGCAGGGTTCCAGCCCATGTTGTCCACAAAGCTTGGCCTTCTAACCCCAAGCCTTAGAGCCAAAACTTCCCTCTTTGTTTGAAACTGAAGTTTGCTCCTGAAAGTGGGTAGTTCTGGCCATAGGCTTCCCATGAACATAATGAACCTGGACATGGGCCAGAGAAGAGCAATTAAAACACTCGAGGGGAGGGAGAGGCTTCTGTTTAAGGACAGACTTTAAAAAATAAACCCAAGAGTCAAGTCTGGAAAGAGGAAGGGTGAGCAGAGAGATGTGGTGGAAGTCTATGGGATGGCGGAGGGACGGAAAGGGAGGGGCCAGGTGTGCCTGCCTGCCAAGGGCCACTCACTGAAACTTAGAGGCAGCAGCATGAGGACAACGACAAGAAAGTTCTATTTAACACGTTCCATAAGTTTGCCGCCTGCTGGGTGATCCCAGTAGGTGGCAAAGACTGAAAATATAAATAGATTCCTGGCCTATGGATGGTTTGCCGTGAGCTCCCTACAGAATACCTGGTTGCTCATTGTCTTGCTCAACCTATCTCAGTTTCTAATGCTCAAGACCAGGAGTTGGCAAACTCTTTCTGTAAAAAAAGCAGGTAACAAATACTTTTTGGTTTTGCGGACAACTCTGTTGCAGTTACTCAACTTTGCCATTGTCGTTCAAAAGTAGTCATGGATTAAACATACAAATGGGCATGGTTGTGTTCTAATAAAACTTTATTTGCAAAGACAGGCAGGAAGCTGAATTTGACCAGGAAAACTGTAGTTTGCCAACCCCTGGTCTAGATCAATTCATAGTCGAGTTGAATTGCACAATTTATTTTTTTTTTTAATTTTTTTTAATGTTTTTTTTTTTTTTTTTTTGAGACAGGGAGAGACAGAGCATGAATGGGGGAGGGTCAGAGAGAGAGAGACACAGAATCTGAAACAGGCTCCAGGTTCTGAGCTGTCAGCACAGAGCCTGACGTGGGGCTAGAACTCACGGACCGAGAGATCATGACCTGAGCCGAAGTTGGACGCTTAACCGACTGAGCCACCCAGGTGCCCCTGAATTGCACAATTTAAAACTAGGAGGTATCTTGGTGAGACCTCCAGAGGTGACAGGTGAACTGCCCAAAGCCATCCAGTTGGAGCACCAAAGTGGGCTGTGTGGCTGTTCTAGGGGGAATGCTTCCATCTTCTGGAGATGACATGCTGGAGGTTGGTAATAACGTATTCTCCTGCCAGAGGAAATGGTCCAACTTAGCATTTCTGACTCTCCTAAATATGTATTGATGGTCAAAGACTGCCTTTTCTTAGAAAATGTTTCAGCAGTAGGAGGATTTGGAAACACAACTTACTTTGAGAAAACTATGGGGCACCTGGGTGGCTCCGTCGGTTAAGCGTCTTGACTCTTGGTTTCAGCTCAGGACATGATCTCATGGTTTCGTGGGTCTGATTGTCGCATCAGGCTCTGTGCTGACAGTGCGGAGCCTCCTTGGGTTTCATTCTCTCTCCTCCTCTCTCTCTGCCCCTCCCCCACTCGTGCTGTCTCTGTCTCTCTCAAAATAAATAAACTTTTAAAAATTAAAAAAGAAAGAAAGAAAACTAAAGACTACTTTTAAATTCCCAGAAATCAGAAAACAAGAAATGTACTGTTCTGTCCACCTTCCCTGCCCACCCCCACCCCCAGTTCCGAGATAGAAAAACTATCTTATTTCTTGTTAGTCTATGCAATGACATTGACCCTCAGAGCTGAATCTCTTGGTGGACAGTGTCTGCAAAGGGAGACTGTACTTCTACCTCTCTTAGGGGTGCTCCCAGTGGGGCCTGGGCCCTGAGAGCGTTCATCTATCACATTCGGGCAAGACTTTCCTGAAAAGAACCCCTGTTTTCCATGCGCTGTTGGCTAGAGCCAGGAACTGCTTAAATTAGTTGACATGCAGAGCCCTTATGGGGAAGATGTGTGTGTGTGTGTGTGTGTGTGTGCATGTGTGTAGCCGGTGCAGGGAAGGTAATGCCTGATAAGTCAGGAATGCATCAGTGCTCAGAAAGTTCTAAAGAACTATTACATTTGTGGCTTTTTTTTTTCTGGGACCCACTGAAGACCCTTCAGGAAAGTAACAACTCATTCACTTAAGTAACTTTCTCTAAGTCCAGAGTCTTATTGGTGGGAGGCGGGCATATGACCGTTCTGGGTTTGGTGTCTGGACCTCTTGATGGTCCTGCAGTTCGCTGCGGGCCTGTCAGCCTCCTGGCAGACTCAGAATTGCCCTCTGTGAAAGGGAGCTGGGTTAGACATTCTTTGACACCCTAGCAGATGAGCAAGGCAGCAGAGGTGAGGGGAGAACATAGGATATTTTATACTTAGATGGCTGATTCGCCCCTGAGGGTAACATCATGCTTCCGGGAGAGAAAGGGACTCTGTTCCACAGACTTAGAAAAGGAGACTATCAGTAGGATTTTCGATCCATGTGATAAGTGGCCCCCCTGAGATGTTTGGTGATGAGGGGAACACTGGAATCTGAGAAACACAGCTGTGTTCTCGCCATTCCCTGAGCACTTCCCATCCTGGAGAGGTCTCCACCCTAAGTCTTCAGAAATCTGTCAGGAGTCAAGTCTCCATAACAGATTGTGAGGTTTCCTACTTGTTTCTCGATCCCAAGAAGTGACGCAGGCAGGACAGTTGAACAGGTGCCCAAATCGGACCTGACTCCTGCAGAGGGAGAAGGCTCTTTCAAACATGGGGTAAAGGGGCAGAGAATCCTGGAGTCAGATCCCGGCTCCAACTCTTACTAATCTTCGGTCATTACAGGAGTTATCTCAACTCCAAGTCTCAGATTTGGAGCACACGGACTGACCTAGCCCGGGTCTTCGGTAAATGTTACTTCCCCTTTGCGCTATCGACTCTCGCATGGAGCCGCCCGCTTGTTCAACCTCCTTCCTACCCGAGGCAAGCCAGACACTCAGCGGCCGAGGACCCCCCGCCTCACTGGGAAGCTGTCACCGAGCAGGTTCGTCCCGGAGCCTGTCCCCTATTCCTCATACGACTGCTCTTCGAATATTTTTAGTATTTGTTTTCTGATCATAAAGATGATGCTTAAGCATTGCAGAAAATCTGAAAAACATGCAAAAGGGAACACAAAATGAATCATTGATAAATATAACATGCAGTGACAAACACTCAGCATTTTGGCTGCATTTCTTCCTATTTGTGCACGTGGGGGCATGCAAGTATTTTACAAAGTAACAATCCTGTTGACTATAGGTATCGCCCCCCCCCCCATGCATCCTTTCACTGACATTGTGAACATTTCTCAGATCGCTAAATAGTCTTCGAAGACATATTTTTAATGGTTGCCAGATTTCCTGTAGCATGGAGGTACCACAACGTGTGTACCCATGTCCTTACTATTGAACGCTTAGGTTGTCTCTAACTTTTCGATATTGTAAATAACACAGCAGTAAAAATCACTGGAGGAAAATCCTTGCCGCCTTCCGACGCCTTCTTTGGGATAAATTCCCAACCATAGAAGTCTTTGACCAAGTCCACAGAGTGAGGATTTTTAAAGGCCTTGATATGGAGGAACACACAGTTTCGCAGACAGGTTCAGTCTATCTCTACAGGTATGGAGCGTTTCTCAGCATGCCCGTGGACTCCCGGGTTGGACTGAGAATTCTCACATACGACCCCTCAAGTATTGGAAGGTAGCTCTTACATCTGGATTCCTGCCTCCTTCTGGCCAAACAGGCATTTCCTTAAAACTTCTTCCAAGGCTACTTTCCAAGCTCCTTTGCCTTACCATTCTACCGATTCGAGAATATTCTGATTTGTAATTATGGTCTTAAAAATGTGCTACCTAGAACAGAACACAATACACCAAACATGGCCTGACCCATTCCTGCTTCTTTTATTTTGGATACTATGCTTCTGTTAATGCAATCTAAGATTGCAGTAGTTTTCTGTTTTTGTTTGTGTTTTAGCCATCGGCTCACGTAAGTTTATGGCAGGCTGCACTCAGAGGTCTCAATGATTTGGTTAGTTGGGATCTCTCCCAATTGATACTTGTTTGGCTGATATAAAAAAAAAAAATTTTTTTTTTAATGTTCATTCAGTTTTGAGAGACAGACACAGAGCACGAGTGGGGAAGGAGCAGAGAGAAAGAGACACAGAATCCAAAGCGGGCTCCAGGCTCTGAGCTGTCAGCACAGAGCCTGACGCGCGGCTCGAACTCATGAACTGTGAGATCATGACCCTGGGCTGAAGTCAGATGCTCGACCAGCTGAGCCACCCAGACTCCCCTCGGCTGATTTTTTTTTTTTTTAGCTCAAATCTAATATTTATATCTGATCAATAGTAGTTCAGTGCCCCAGCTTCTTTAAGTTCTAAGTGGTGGCCACAGAAAATAGGTCCTTGGTGCCTTGGGTGTGTTTTCACACCGTACTGCCCAGTGGGCTCAACCTGGGGCTTCAGTCTGACTTGTCCTTATGCAGAGGTCAGGAGAAGGTCGTGGGGCTGCTGAGGCCTGGGCTGCCTGGCGCCTTCCTGGCCAGCAGTCCACTTAAGAGTGTTCTCAGGAATACCTGGGATCTTGGCTTGAAACAACTGTGGCGGAGAGCGCGGCTGGCCCCTCTGAGAAGGGCTCTTGAGTGCTGCTGGACAATTCCACCAGCCGAGCAGGGGCCTCCTCAGCGGCCACGGGGCTCTGCAGGCCATGGACCCGCCTGGCTGGGCGCCTCTGGCCGGAGGTTGGCCCTGAGACTTTGCCAGGACTCTGGGTTGCTTTGCTCTTTTCAGGCTCTTTCCCAACACACATAGGTTATAATTTCTTTGTGAGGCTGGCACTTGACACTGTCTTAGAGGCGAGTCCGAGGCCAGCCCCGCCTTCCAGCCCCAGCTCTGACTGAACCCCGAGGGACTTGGCGCACAGGTGTGAGGGCCTCCTGGCTCCATTACTGTCCTCCCACAATAGGCACCCGGGCCACCCTGCAGGCTTGGGCGTGTGCATCGGAGCACGGTCAGCCTGCCAGCACGGCCCCTCGGACCCCTCCTCTCATGGGAAGAGGCATAGCTCAGGGGCCCAGAGCAAGGCCTTGGCCATCACAGGGCCTCAGGCAGGTTCCTTGGTTGTCCCAGGGTTCGAGACGGTATTGCTCACGGGCAAACCGTGTTCAGTCAGCCTTTCAGTCCCCGTGATCGCTATGCTTCTGTGCGTGGAGGGGCGCTGGGGTGGATGGCTGGAGGGAGCAGCTGAACCTGTAGAGACAGAAAACCGAAATGACAGGTGGCGTCCACACCTAAGGTGCTCTGCTCCACTCTTAGGGAAGAAACCCCGAGAACATGGGGGCACGTAGAGATGATGGGGGAGACCTTGGCCTGGGGTCAGGGAACCTGGGCTCTCACTCTGAATGTTCTGACCACAGGCTCCATTTGGCCAGCTGGAGTTCAGCCCCCTCCCCCCAACCCCAACCCCAGTGTGGAAGATCATGTGTCCGCGTGGCTCCAGGTCCCCTGAAGACAAATATTCTCTCTCCGCGGCCGTTGCACCTGCACTGTGCACTCCTGTCACCTGTCTACTTCGCCGTCCTCGGGGAGAGCAAATTTCTCATCTCTGGAGCCAGCCAGTCTTCCCTCCGGCATTCACTCAGAGTTTGGTTACTACGAGGAGGGATAATGCAACTCTTATTTAATTCAGATCCGTTCAATTCCGCCCCATTCAACTCTCTCCCATCGACTATACTCTTTTATCGCAATCATCATGTGCTGTTTTGAAGGAGATAAAGCAGAAAATATGAACATACGTTAAAAATACCCCCACCCCCCCGCCTTCCACTTCCTATTTTCAAAATGCTTTCACATAAAGTATTTCATTACCGATTCAAGCAGCTGGTGTCATGAAATACGGTGTCAGATGTAGAATCCAATGAAAACCAAATGAAAAGACACCCTGAGAGCAGACGGAAGGAGAGCGCAGCTCCCTTGGGCCACTGCCCCATCCCTGTGAGGCCCGGGCGAGAACGTGACACTGGCCCCTGGTCAAGGCTAGGCCGAGGGTTTGGCAACTTCTTCTCCTTGTTCTTCTGAGCGGCTCCGTTCTTTATTTATTTATTTATTTATTTATTTATTTATTTTTTATTTATTTATTTTTTTACCATTTATGTCCTTCTTGGAAACCAAATCCTAAAATCTCAGAATTGGAAGAGCTAGTGGACGTGATGCACGCCAGTGGTTCCCAAAGAGTGGCCCCCAGCTCAGCAGCATCAGCCCCCTGGGGGTACCTGTTAGAAATGCAGACTCAGGCCCCAGTCTTGACCTGCTGAATCCCAGACTCCGTGTGTGTGCCTATGTGTATGTGTGTGTAGGGGGCACTCACCGTCGCCGTTTTGATAAGCTCTCTAAATGACACTTCCAAGTTGGAAGCCTGCTGATCCAGGCCAGCTTCTAAATTTCAAACTGAGGCCCTGTGGGCAGAAGGTCTTGTTTCCTCGTCTCAAAGGCAGTCGACTGGGGAGCCCCAACGAGAAGCCACTTCCCAGACAGGGTGCTCCATGCCTTCTCCTGGTCCCCACTCCCTCTGCTGACCTCCGGGTCACCCCCTCCATGAGCAGTTCCGCGAGCCTGCTTCTCACTCTACCTCAGAGTGCACAGATGAGCCAGGCCAGTGGTCAGCAGCCCCCGGGACAGCAGACATTCGTGCTTCCGGCCAGGCTCTCGGCCCACAACCCAACTGTCCTGGACAGCACGGGACTCTAGAGGTCCCAACCTCTGAGGATGCCTGATTTCTGACAGTCAGAATATGCCCTCTCACTCTCACCTGCCCTGTGCCTCCTTTGATCTCTTTTTTTTTTTTTCAGGATCAATCTTTGCGACTGAACCAGACCAGAGTCCCCTGCACCCCTCCTCGCCTCACCCTTCCTTTTTCTTGTCCCCTCTTTCCATTGCCCTGAAGCTGTGCCGTGTGGCCCATGACGGCTCTCTGATGGCACATAGAGAGGCGCTCATCCTAGGGCACCTGACTTGCCAGAACAGGGGAGGCAAAGTCACCTGCTGAAAAGGAAGGCCAGGGCACTCCAGAAGGTGGAAGAGTTTTTAGGTAGCTCGGGTGGGGAATGTGCTCAAAATGGCCATGAGATGGTTAAAACTTTGCCCAGCTGAGGAGAGACATAAAAGCCGTAATGTGGCCTTTGGCACGATCCAGAGTTTTGCCAGACAGACTTGGCATGTCTCTGCGAGGCAGAGGCTCGCACAGGTCAGTGAGGTCGGTGGTGGGGCCAGGCCGGACATGACTCGAGGCCACAGGACTGGACGACAGGGGGCCCAGAGCAGCCAGGGGGCTGGTGGGGAAGCAGTGGGTGGTTGTCAGTGAGCTGGGGATGAGGACGCGTGGTGGCCAGAGAGGGAGAACTCCCGGGGTGAGGACGCTGGACAGATGTCATCCCCAGCACTAAAGCTGGTCAGGAGTAAGAAGCAAGTTTCGCTGAACCCAGGGCTGGTGATAAGGCCTTGGCATGTGTTTTCTCGTTTCTCCTTCACAATTTTTCTGCCACCTGTCATGGGCCAGGTACCCCCCTGCTCCGAGGTCCATTCACTTTCCCATTGGCTTTTTGCCCATCTCACCATACCCGAGGAGACAGACGTGGAGACCAAGGAACAGAAGTATCTCATGACGTTGCCGGGGACCCGCAGCTGGCAGGGAACTGAGCTGTTCTTAGACTGTGGGTCTTCCCACTAAAAAGCCACAGCTCTTTGACAGTGTCTCACCTGGTCCTTCTGCTCAGAGAAGCTAGTGAGAGCGACAGAGCAACCGAGGCTAGGATGCCACACGGGCCCAAACTTCTGGTTCCCCCGAAGCCGTTGCAGGGGGAGAAGGCAGTAAAGGGCTGGCACTGGCCCCAGAAAGCACCGGGCAGCTCTCCTCCCCATCCTCCCGCACCCTTTCACCCCCTGGCATCGTGGAAGGCTCCCAGGATTTGTGCTCAGAAGCCACTGTGCTGCTGCTTATGAGCTAGATGTCCCCAGATGAGCCTTGTGTGTATCTACAGGGAACGCCGTGTGCCAAGGGGAACTCTCAAGCTGCCACGGGGACCAAAGGAGACAGTGGCTGCCAGAGGGTGTGACCAAGCTCAATTCTAGTGATGGTGACCTCTATTTGTTCATTTGACAGGTATCTATCTATGAAGCACCTGGCATGCCATCATATAGGTGCTGGGGTCAGAGCAAAGACAAGTCAGAGGCAAGCTCCCAGTGACATTGCAATAACCAATAACTGTGGCGAGTGCCACAGTTCAGGGCTTAAGGGCATTTGTTACTTTAGGGGTCACCCCCTCCTCTTAGTCCTAACTCATAGCTGCAGTTTCTGACCTTTGGCCCTTGGGTAAGTTGGTCAACAAATACTGCCTTGATGAGCAGACTTCACTGGGGGTAGAACAAAGGCCTGTAGATGGAGGTCCCAGAGAGGTGGTCTTTTTCTGAAACTCAAGCCCTCCTGAAATAGTCCTGGGGGCAAGATTGGGGACTCCCTGCCTTTGCTGCTGAAGCCCACCGACTTTGGGCTCCTTCTAGAAGAAACCTCACATCTGCTCCCATGTAATAAGACTTCCCATCAATTAAATGACCCCAGGAGTACAAATCCAGCAGGGGAAAGTAGTTAAATCTTGCATAAGTTGGCACTTTCAGGCAAACAGAGGAGCGAGATCTTGGCAGACATGCCCCTACCTAGTTCTGCGTAATGGTTTGGAGCATTTTAATGTTTACCTAGCTGTTAGGCTCAGCCGGTTCTTGGTTTGGCTCTCCCTTACCCTCTGATTTCCCAAGAAGAATGTCTGTTCTGGTCCCAGCTTCTCCTCCTCAGGACGTGTGGATCACTCGCTGGGATCCTCGTCACAAAAGAAGTGAAACTTGAATCGAAGGATCTGCCCAGTACCGACCAGGTGACCTTGAGCAAGACACTTAACTTCTGGAGCCCGAGTTTATTCAACTGTGAAACGGGAATAAACACATTCACGGAGTCCGTGTCGGGATCAAATTGCCATCCTCACCGACCCTCCTAACCAAGTGAGCCCCTGCCACGTGCGATGCAGCACAGGAAGCACTTTCTGAGCATCATCTCATTTAATCGTCGCCACGATTCTCACACAGGAGCTCGCTGGCATTACTTTCACGTTACAAGTACATGGAAAGGAACTGCAGAAGGCTTAGATTGCGTTCCCAAAGCCATACAGCTGGGAGTGAGGGGGCGGCAAATCAAACATATGCCAGGCCAACTTTCCACCCTGAACTCCTAAGTCTCTGCAGCTCTGCCTCGAAACAGGTCTCTGTGGACTCCCAGTTGCCCCAGAAGGTTCTCTTTTATTCTCGCTGTCTTCTGCCTTCTGTTTGGATGACTGCATTCACCTTCAGTTAATACTTTCATGGTTGCAGAGGAGTGGGGAGGCATCTCCTCCAGGCACTGACTCTAACGCTTTCTTAGCAAACTGTTCTTGTCTCCTGGGCACCTCCAGACGACCCTGGACCCACGTGCAACATGGCTGATACCTGATGTTTGGAGTATCAAATAGCTAGTGAGGGTCATGACTGGGCCTGAGAACAGGAGACGGTGGCTCATGGAATGAACTCAACCTGTGCACTTTCCCAGGGTGTGGGGGAGGAAGTGACAGTGACCTGTTGCTTGGGACAAGTGCTGATGGGTGGCCTGGTATCTTGGGAATGTGCTCAGATGATCAGGGGATGTTTTTTCAGCCTCTCCCTCTCCTCCCCATTCCTGGGATGGTACTTTGGACTCCCCACTACTATTCCCAGGCACAAAACAGAAATCTGAGTCTGTTGTTTTCCAGTGCGCTTCGTGCAAATTTCCTAACAGCAAAGCTCTATCTATGTATCAGGATGTGCTCGATTCGACGAGAGATACTTGGTGCGAATTCATCCGCTGCAATTCCGTGAGGTTATTAAGCAAGGAAACCGATTCGGAGAGGTCAAGAACCTTCCCCAGGGTCGTACAGGTAGAAATCATGAAACCAGGACTCGGACACAGGGTCTGGGTTTCTTCATCACCGTGTAATGTTATTCTGAGTCAGAGTCACCGCAGGCATTTCCCCACCACAGAGTGGGCCACCCTAGATGGGCCCACCCTTGCTTCTTTTGTACTGAACTTGGCCTTCTGTGTGGATCTGCCACCTGGGGGTCTGGTGCAGGCTAAGGTGTTTGGCCTCCCTGTACCCATAGGCGGTACCAAGGTCATCTTACTGATACGTTCATCTCACAGGGCAGAGGCGAGGACAAATCAGAGGGAAGTGATGAATACGCTTTCAATTCACTAGGCATTTATGCAGCTCCAGCTGTTTCCTGGTGCTAAATACTCACGTGAGAGGGACTCAGGTACAGACCCTGATCTTCAAGGATTGTAGAGTTGAGGGAGCTAACAGTGTGAACTTAGTAGCCCAAACCCGAGGCAGGAGAGCATGAATGCAAATGAAATACTTTGGAAAGGAGGAAGAACAAAGAGTTCCGACATTGGGGAATATTTGGAGGAGGGAGTTAGAGCCAGGGCCTTGCTGGCCTTTGAGTCAGATGGAAAGATGGTAAGTAATTCCAGACAGTCAGGCTGAGAGACTAACCTGAGCGCAGACAGAAGCGGGGGCATGAGGCGCGACCTAGGGGCACGCGCGCAGCCACAGTGAGTCGGTCTTTCTGTCTGTGGGCCGTGTAGGGTAAGGTGGTGGCCAATCTCTGGAGGTTTTCCAGTTGTGATGAAGATGTCCCCATAAACTCTCCATGCAGCGAGCAGCTCCTGCTGATTTTGAACAGGGGAGTGACACGGTGGCCCTCTCTGGGAAGACCCTTTTGGGGTTGTTCCAGAGAGACTGGGTGATCCTGGGGTCTGGGAGGCAGGGGATGCGGGTGTTGTGATAATCCAGGCAAGAGGCGGTGAGGGCCTGAGTGGAGGCAGTCATAGAGGAGACGGAGAGGAAATAAGGATGCACAAAGCTTGGGCAGGGAGGAGGAAGAAAGGGCTTTCTCTGACCGTAGTATAATTACCCTCCCCCCTGCGGCTCACACCCCACTTCCCGGGGAGCCCGAGGGAGCCTGGGAGGACAGCCTTTGCTGCTTCTCTATGTTTGTGGCCTTGTGACTGTACTCAGAGCCATAGGGTCCCCTCCTTCCTCTGCTGTACTGCATTTGGATGATTTTCTTTATAATGATTGTCATAGTCATAACTATAATAATTATAGAGGCAATAATAAGATTCCGAATGGATGGAGAGCCTTTCTTCTGAGGATGCTAATATGTGTAAGGTGGGGTGGAAGGGGTCCTGCCAGAAATATGATTAGATCCAATTTGGTAGACAACAACTGTCAGCAGTACGGAAAGCCCTAGCCACGAGGGAAGGGTTTCTGGCCTCTGTTCCCAAATAAGACCACATCACCCCTCATAGCAAGGGCGAAATATGCCCCTGCTGTCCGGTGGGCACCTCCTGGGTGCAGATTTGCTGGCAGTGACAAGAGAACTTCCATGCTTTGGAGCTCCGCCCCCCACCCCCCACCCCTGACAAGCCTTCCCCCGGACCCATGGTGTTCAGTGACCCTCCAACCCTACCTTAGCCTCTCTTATTGTTTGGCCATACAATTGGCGCTTAATAATAATTCACAGTATATCATGGCATTTTATGAACTACAAAGCCTGTTTGACTGCATGATCTCGTTTAGTCCTTGCAGCCCCAGAGACTAACATTATTTTATCGCTCCCCCTTTACAAGTACCCTCATTGGTTCGACAAGAATGTATGGAGCACCAGTCCTGTGTGGGGCCCCGTGATGGGCACTGAAATCAGATACTCTGAGATTAAGTGACTGGCACAGACCCAGGCAGGATTCAAACTTGGGTCATCTTTGTCCAAGCTATGTCCTCTTTTCTCCTTCCACGCTACTGTCTTCAGTTTTAATTGTGTGAATGACCAATTTACACTTTATCTCTTCATGTTTCACATATTCATTTTGTCTCTTCAAACACATGGGAACATTTTATTAAAAAATAAAGGAACTTAAAATAGCGAATGATAATAATTATTTGTGGCAAGGAACCTATTTGGGCAAGGAACGTGTAAGATTGTTTTATATCCTCCATTATGCTTAGCAACACAGTTAGGCATATAGGAGTTGCTCCGTAAATAGGAGTAAACTAGAAAGTCCTAAATCTCCAACCTTAGCTCCCTTCCTCCCTAAACACTGGTCTCTATCCTCACCTCTAAAAGTCTTCCCAGCACTTTGTTTCGGAAACATTTGGAATCCCTCCTTTTAAATTATTTCGCAGCCAGGTTTTAAATGATGTCACATATTTTGGAAGAATATTAATGTGTCCATTATACAGATAGAACAATTGAGGCTAAGTGAGGCCAGTTTAAAGTCCTCAACTCCTTTCCAATGATTTGACAGCTGGTCTTCATTGCCTGTAGGATCTTTAGACAGGTATGGAAGGATGGAAAGCCAGAAGTGCCTGATGGCTGACAATTTCTCCAGACTGTGATGTCTCAGTGGGGGGGAGGCGGGGGGGCGGGGAGGGGGGTGGGGGAGTAGATCCTCCTGGTGCCTGGGCGGGTGCTGCCACCGCGTGGTGGAAATTGATGTCTGCTGCTCTTCCTTCCTCTGGGCCTCCCGCTGGGGGGAATGCTTCCTTCCACTGCGTTTGTATTCGTTCAGCTTGCCTTGTGCTCTCAGGCACTAACTGCTGGGGATAGCGAGGCAAAAGAAAAGAAACAACTATTGTCTTCTTGGGGCTTATATTCTGGGTTGTGTGTTGTGTCTAGGGGGGAGATGGGCAATAAATAAATACAGAGAAAAACAAATTAACTTTGATGCGCTAAGTGCCGTATGATGAAACAAGACAATGCAATGGAGTGACGGGAGAGGGGACCTACTTCAGCTGGGGAGGCCAGGGACGGACCCTCTGAAGAAGGGACGTTTATTCCAAGAACTGAATGATGAGCCTGAGTCAGACATGTGAAGGGAGGTTCCCAGACAGAGCAGGATGAAGCCATTGGGGCTGGCTGGTAAGTGTGTGAGAGAGTAGTGTTCCCAAATGATGGTTGAGAGGCAGGCAGGGGTCAAACGTCACAAAGCCTTCTAGACTATTCCATGTGCTCTGGGACCACTAGAAGGTTTTTAGAAAAAGGGTGACATCATCTGCAATGCCTTGTGAGATTCTTTGTGTTTGTGTCTGATCTTGCCATTAAATTGAACAAACAGGTACAAAAAGGGCCACGCTCAGAGCCTCCCCATGGAAACAGACCCACGTTGTATAGCTGCACCTTTGAGCCGTCTGGGGATTTTTACAAGCCGCTGATGCCTGGGTACAGCCCAGGAGCAATTCAATTGGAGGAGCTGTGGATGGGTCCAGGATGGTTTTTCATCCAATCCTTTTTAGTGATTTTATGCATCACTGGAGTTGAAAACTGGGATGTGTTGAGGAACCTGGGCCCTCAGCATTAAGGTAAGGGCTTGAGGGAGGTCTATGGGGTCCTAGGACCTTTGACTTGGCCATTGGCTGACCATTGCTCTCATGGGCTATGAAAAGAGAAGGAGAAGGGGGAAGACAACAGATGGCAGAGCCTTGGGGATTGATGAGAACGAGCTCGGGTGAGTCTGGACTAGACTTGGAACATGGCACACAGGGCTTCATGACTGAATTTATTACAAGGGAGGAAGAAGAAACACGAGCAGGGCCGGATTGGAAGGCAGTCAGGGCAGAGGCCTGGGGGTTGGGGGCCCTTGGTGGGTTTGGAGGCACCCTCTGGTGGCCACTTGTAGACCCAACTCGCCTTCACACATCCCACCCCGCCCAGTCTCCTGGATCCCTCTTCTCTCCCTGGAAGCTTCCAGTCAGAGCAGCTGCTCCCAGAGCTGAGGCCGGCACTCCTGGCATCTGGCCTCGTAGGACACGTTCTCTCAGGCACCAGGCTCTGATGAATCGTCAGTGCTCTTTCAGTGGCAAGTGACAGCAAACCCACCCAGAGCTGCTAAAGCCAAGAGGGAATCTATAGGTTCAGGTGGCAGAGAGTTCAAGGGTATGACTTCAAATGCGGCTGGATGCCAGAACCAATCAAAGGCCAGGGGAGTGAAAGGCTCTCCTGGATCCGGTGTGGGTCACAGCCCCATCCTGGGAGCAGAGGATGAACTCAGTACCATCATGCGAAGAAAAGGGCCGGGAGTCAGGAGAGAACAGTTGACTAGAAGAAAACCATCAGGTGCTGCTATGGCAAAAGTGGGGTAAAAAGGTGCTTGTGTGACCCAAACCAGCTCACGTTCCCTACAGTGGCCCCATACGATGGCAGAAAAATGTGGAGTTTAGAATCTGCCTTGTCCTGTTGCTAGGTTTGGGTAACTATGGGCTGAGCTTGAAGATTTTGAGAAGACCCGAGGATATAACCTCATGTGGTTGAGGGATAGTAAATGATACTTGTTATTGAACATAATAGATGATTTGATTACTCTCCGGTAACGGACCGGATGTATACTGGAAGAGGATGACTGGCTGTCTTTTTTGTTTTTCCCCATCTGAACCCCACGCCCAAATAGAGTAACTCCTTGGGGAAAGATACACCCATCCACAGTGACAAGGAGAAGAGGAAGGACTGCCCTCCCCCAATGTGATCAGGTCATTTATAGGCACTTGTAATGTAAGTAGAATTAATGCCTCATTGTAAGTAGTAATTGGGATATGCTGCCGATGTGGATGCTAAAACTGGACTGAGAGCCCAGGGGTTGGACTGGGTAATACTGGCATATTATACAGAGTTTGTGAGAAGAGGAAGCAAGGTCCATTCAATTGCAGCAACTAGAATCATCAGATTGATGGAGGTGGGAGCACTGGGGCCTGGCTGGGCAGGGTCTGAGATAAGGCAAGAACATCAACGTAGGGGCAATCACGCAGTAAGTGCTCAAGCCTTCATTCCTGATAAATTCCTTATTCTTGGAAATCCCTCTGAAATGCTCTTGGACTGGCCAAATTGGGAAGCAAATGCCTAAATTTCTCCTGCTGTTATCTGTGAATCCAGAACCATGATCAGAGATAAAAAAAAAGAAACAAAGAAAGAAAGAAAGAAAGAAAGAAAAAGAAAAGAAAAGAAAGAAATATTAACCTGAGAGATTTCAACTTGGTCCAAACCAGCAGCTGGATTGCATAGCTTGGGTTTTCCAGCTAAGTAGAATAGAGCAAGAAAAAAACAAACAAACAACAACAAAAAAAACCAGGGAGGGAAGGAAAAGAAAGGATGAAAGGTTGGTGGGGGAAATCAAGCAAGCAAGAAAGGAATAGAAGTGTCACAACAGCTCTTCAGATGCAGAAGTAGTGTGATTTATAGGGGGAAAAGGTGGGGGCGCACAACAGGAGGCTTACAGGACCCTCCTTCCTATATCCTCACTGCCCCAGTCGGCTCCCACCTACCCACTTGCCTGGGGAAGGAAGAGATCACAGGGAGAGGGGCATTTTGTCCCCCAAACTGGAACTAGCTAGGGGCATTTACACTCTCACCTCTCCTACCTAAAAGCTCTAAAGAATAGTTTCTCAGTACTCGAATACGTGATCCAATTAGAACCTCAGACACAAACTAGAAGTCATTAACAGCTGAATAAAGGGAACAGGGAACAGACTTACAGAATTAGGGAAAGACACCAAGCAGAAAGCAGATAACTTCATTTCCATAATTCAGACGGCAGTGCAATTTAACAACCATATTGACAGCCTCCAAAGTTTGTCAAGGAGAAATAACCCTCAGGTTGTGAGAACTCCTGGAGAAAAGAAACAGGAAAAGGACAACAAAATTATTTTGTCTTTGGCGGAAAAACTTTTTCAAAAGAATCAGGTGTGTAAAACCATTTGTCCTGGTCAGTTTGTCACATGTAGCATGTAGTCCGATAAAGCAGAGACCCAGCAGCAGGACGGATGGATGCTGACGCTTGGCTAAAATCCTCCTTGCACCGCTCTTCCTCATCATCCAGTGGGTCCCCTGGGGTTGTCTTTTCCCAGTCTAATCTGCCACTGGTGCCAGCTCCGCCTGCCCCCTCAGTTCCAGGTGTCGGGGGGGGGGGGTGGGGGTGGGGGGGGTTGGTGGGGGGGCGGTTCTCCAGCAGTTAGAGCTCCTGAGCCAACTTCGGATAGCCTGGCTCAGTGGCTCCCAAGCCACGTTGGTTGCAGTGACAGCAAACCTGAGGGGGGGGGGGCCTCCAGAGATCTGATTCTTGGGGTCTCTGGTGGGATCAAGACACTGATCTTTTTGAAGAAGGCTGCAACATGATTCTAATATGTATTGAGGGCTGAGTGCTTTACAGGCCCCCGGAGGAGATCTAGTCTTTTTAATTCACAACTGCAGACAATTCAGGAACTTTGATGGAATTTTCTGAGGGCTTTGTCTGCAGAAGATGGATAAAAAAGCACTTTCTTGTATTACAGTTCAAAGATCTCATCCTGGTGGGCCAAGGAACAGCCCCTTGCCTCCTGCTGAGAGTCCCCGCTGAGATTTCCCTAAGGTGGTGGGGGGGGGGGGGTGTGGGGCGGGGACAGCTTGTTATCCTGGTTTGCTTGTTTGGGATGTGAATATGGTGCAACATCAAGTTCCAGGACAAGAAACTTGCAGACAAACAAGGAAAAGGCATACTCAGTAACTCCATAGTCACAAATAAAAAGAATGGGACATTAAATAACCATCTGGAGATGATGAATATACCAGAGATAAAACCAGTGACCATACAAGATGCAGGGGAAGCAAAAAAAGTCCTCCTTGGAACACCTAACCAAGTAATTAAAAGAGTTAGGAAATCAACAAATCAGTCAGCCCTTGCAAAAAAAATCTAATTGTAACAGTGAAAAAAAAATCGGAAAAAGAGAAATTGAAGCCGGAAGTACTATTAACCCAAGAATGGAACCCAAGATTTGATTCTTTATTTAAAAGTATGACTAGAATAGTCTGGCTTGACCAACCAACAGGAAAGAGAAGGGATATTATGCGAATATTAACTTGTTTTAAAAAGGCAATTATCATCATTTAAAAAGGCAATTATCATCTTAGAAAAATCGTGTTTTTCTCTACTGTTATATATCAGTTCACATAACTGTTAACTGCTGGGAACTCCTATGCAAATGGAATTACTCTGCCTGATAATTTAAACTGTCAGCAAGTCCAGCCGTCGGGTCATACGAGGTCCCAACTCAGATGCCCCAAGAGCAGGTGTGACCGGTGCCAGTGGGGAGTGGGGGGCGGGAATCACCATCAACATCGCTGCCATCCCCTCGCCCGCCGCAGAGGGCGCTGTGGATCACGATTCCTCATGTCCGAGGGCTGCTGGGCTATGTCCTCTTATGTCCTAGTAGTAGTGGCCAGGGGACATCCCTGAAGGAGGGTAGGTCAGAGGTGACTTCATTCCCACATTGCTATTGCTCCTCTCTGGGTTCCTAAGGCCTCAGCTCCTCATGCACAGTCCTCCTCGACGTCCACCCTCAGTGCTTCCATCTGCCCAAATGCTGTGAGGAAACTGTCTTCTTATTCTAACCGTTCGGGAACCTCCAGCCATTTTCTTATTTCTTTTCGCCTCACGTATGCCACTCCCAACCACAGCCCTGAAGTTTCCATGCTGTCCCCAAAGGGTGGCTCCTTAGTCTTGAAGGGGGGCTCACCCATCGGCCCCTGGATTCCTCTGACCCTTCCATGCAAAGTTTATCGTCTCAGAGTTTGAAGACACCAGTGATTTGTTCACTGACCCTTTGTTTACGGATCCTTTCATGGATAGTGATTCATTTCCCCCAAGGGGGGCGGGATGACTCCATTTTCTTCTTTGATCAGATACAAGAACAGCAGTCAAAACCGAAGTCCCTATGCACAGTGGGGACGGTAGCTGTGGAATCTCTGATCCCTGCTTTCTAGAAGTTCACAGTGCTGAAGAGAAGGTAAAACATGTATGCAAACAACAACTGTGCAAATATGGCTCAAAGGCAGTAGTCAGACCACAGTTCCTTGGGACCTCGGAGGAAGACATGACCAGAGGAATCAAAGGAGGACTAATGAAGGAGGTAGCAATTGAGCTGGGTCTTAGACGGTTTTTAGGATATCATTAAAAATTTGTAGAATTTAAGAGAAAATATAAACAATTGGGATTTCAGGCAGATGCACAGTCAGGAGACTGTTGTGATGCCAATTGGCACAGTAACTCTCCATGATATATTTCTAAAAGTGCCATTTTCTCAAAATCTTTAAAAGGTAATATGCTGATACGAGGATTTTTAATACTGTAATAAAAGTCATTAGAAGAGGCAGTATAAAATTAATATTGTTTCGGGGTGCCTGGGTGGCTCAGTCGGTGAAGTGTCCGACCTCAGCTCGGGTCACGATCTCATGGTTCGTGAGTTTGAGCCCCTCATGGGGCTCTGCGCTGATAGCGTTGAGCCTGCTTGGGATTCTCTATCTTTACCCCCCTCTCGGCCCCTCCCCGCCTCGTTCTCTAAACAAACAAACAGACAAACTTTTAAAATTAATATTCTTTGACCTGTAGAGAATTCAGTGCAAGGATAGCACATATCTGGGCTCTCATTCCATTATCCAGGGGTTGCACACGAAGTGGAAACTGAAAAAACATGGTGTGTTTCCAAGGAATAGTGAGTTGCGTAGACCACTTTCTCTCTTTTTTTCAATTGAAGTGTAATTGACGTACAATATTTTATTAGTTTCCACTGTACAACGTTGTGTATCCTCTGCCAGTTTTCCCCATCCATGTGCCAAGGTCCCCAGTTTTCCCAGCGGGGCTCTGACCGTGACATGACAGCCTTGTCTCAGCTGAGCATTCGATCTTTTTCAGGTTTTTAAGTCCTCAGTTTGGTCTTCAGCCTTTCCTGCTTTCCCACACTGGGAAAAAAGGCCCGCTTCTCCACTGCTAAGGATGTCCTCTGGCCTTCACACCTGCTTTTTCAACTGTTTAACTGTCCTCAGGCCCTGATGGGGCCAATGCCACCGAACAGCCAGCTGCTGGAGTCACTGCCTTCGAGTGCCTCACTCTTCCTTCCCAGGTCCCTGAACTATTGCATCCACAAGCGTATTTCCTCCACATTTACATTCTGTCAAGTGACCTTCAGCAATTTTGCAATTGAGATTCCAGGGCCATGGGTGGGGATCCTGATCCTTCTGGGTGCTGAGTGATCCTGTCTCCAAACCCTATCTTTACTGCCTGCCTTCTCAGATCCTTCCTGGTGTCAACCATATCCATTTGGATCCCCTAGGAGACAGCTGGTAGGATGGAGTTGAGAGCGTAAGAGGTTCATTAGAAGGTAATACCTGTAAAAGATACAGGAGGAGGAAGCAGAGGTAGATAGGGAGAACCCCAGTGACTTCTTATGAGAATGTTAAGAGAATGTCTTATTTGACAGTCTCAGTCAGCCCACTTATGGCATTCGACAGGAATGTCACACAGGAAGACTCACAAAATGCATCTCCATGACTGCCGTGGAAACTTCTGGAAGCCGGGTCAGAGACAGTAGCCTTCTCATTCCAGGGGTTGCAGTCTGCAGAATTTGGGAGAAGCTGGGTCAGAGACAGAAGCCTTCTCATTCCAGGGGTCGCAGTGTGCAGAGTTTGGGGGCTTTTAGCTGGTTCTGTTACCCGAACTAGAGAGGCACAGGAGGTTTTGGGGTCCAAGCTACCAGTTGTATTTTGAAAATTTTTTCTTGACGGGTCAATGAGCCTTTGTATTCAAAACCTTTTAAATCTGACGTGAAGTTTAGACATACATCAGGGAAAAAAGATATTTGGGGAGTGGAAGCAAGAAAGGGATCAGGGAAAAGGGAAAATTTCAAAAACTTTCTCTTGTAAGTCCTCTTAGCCCCTAGGGAGCACAGGAATCATATCCAAGGATCAACAATGACTTTCTCTTCCTCTGCCTGCTCAGCATCTTGAAGCTATCAGAGGGGGGTGATAGTGTTTAAAATCATTATCTCCTCAGGAGATTCCTAACAAACCATTAAGTGTTTATTTAAAAAGAACATTTTTTTTCTTCTCTAGTATAAACCCATCCAGTCCTCTAAGAATGAGAAGACTTCTGAGGTTTTTCCCACTGGAAAGGTAAAATTTATTACATTTTTCACCAAGCCCCTTGGCCTGGGTGACACCCATAAGATGGGATGTGTCCTCTGTTCAGAAGGTGGATGCCCAGAGCTACACCCCTCGTTGCTTTGCATGTTCCCCAAAGTGCACCCTCTGCACTCAAGCCGTTAGGCGGGCTTGGTCACAGCCCGTGGGCAGGGTCCATGTTGGGCAGGCGCAGCCCAGGTTGTGGACACAAGGCCCTGGCCCTCTGGTCCCGTGATCTGGCCCAAGCTGAGAAAGGGAACGGGGTGGGGGGTGCGTGTGAAGGTGCACACATTCTACGGGACGGAGATTGAGCTCACTGCTCAGTGAGTGAGGCCCTCCCAGCCCCCTTTGATCATGAGCATGACTTTGCTGGGAAGACCATGAGGTGGGACATCATCAATACCAGGATACATTTGTGTATTGTGTCCATCCCGTATTCTAGTGGTGCCACTGCGGGCAACTTCCCTCTTAGTGTCTCCACGAAAAAGAGGGGCTCTGTCATCTGCCTGGAAGCAGGAAGATTCCAAAGACCCGCCACGTGTTTTGTCCACCTTGATCACAACCGTACCCCGCCCCGCATCTTGGTGCGGTGGCCGTGGGACAGGCTCCGTGATCGACAATGATCAGCTGGTTGTCCTGATGATAGTGCTGGTTATTACGGTCGAAAATGACACTGTTCGTAGGGAAAACATTAGCTAAATACGGCTATATAGACTTAAATTGGAATTAATTAAAATTAAAACCCAGTTACTGGTACAAGGTGCGTTTCAAGTGCTCAGTAGCCACATGTGGCCAATGGCTACCCTACTGGACAGCACAAATACACAGTTTCACCATCACAGACAGTGCTATTGGTCAGTCATGGTCTAAATAAGATGACACGTGGTCTCTCATGGTGTTACAGCTAGAGCGCAAGCCTCACCAGCTGTTGGTCCAGATGTTCCCTCGCTGGTGCACGTCTTGTGGTTCTCAGAGCTGCTCAGGCAGGGTATCTGATGGGAGGAACAAGGTTGGGGTGACAGATCCAGACCAGGAGCCCTCTGCATCCCCCCCCTTGCCATTATGGCTGCAGGGTCCCCCTTCGCCCACCTCTCTTTTCCAAAACTATGTCTTTCTTTTTTGTTTAATTTTTTAAATCTTTATTTTTGAGAGAGAGACAGCGTGTGAGCAGGGGAGGAGCAGAGAGAGAGGGAGACACAGAATCGGGAGCAGGCTCCAGGCTCTGAGCTGTCAGCACAGAGCCTGACGGGGGGCTCGAACTCACGAACTGTGAGATCATGACCTGAGCCGAAGTCGGACACTCAACCGACTGGGTCACCCAGGCGGCCCTCCAAAACCACATCTTTGGTATCTTGTACGGATCACAGAACCCAGCCCTTAACTGTCTTATAACCAATATCTTTTCTCAACTCCTGGTTACCTGTTAGCTGGTGACCTGGTTACTGGGTACCTGGTTTATTGAGAGGAGAGGAATCATTTTGTGCCCCCTACAGACTCAGGCTTAGTGATGGATGCCCTAATGTGAGCTTCATGAAAATGGGTGAAAAGTCTCACAGTCCAGATTCGCTGGGACTCGACCTCCAAACTCCTGTAAGTTGCTGTATCACAAAATCACCAGAAGGTGGCAGACAAGCCCCACAGTAAACCAGAGAGAGCACCCGGATCTTAAAAATACTGGGACAGTGAAAAGGTGATAGTGGCCCATTATCAACAGGGAAGCACCTAGGGCTTGAACGGATTCTCTAGGTATGACAGGGAACACCCGGAAAGAGACACCTGTGTGCTGACTTGTGGGGAAGTTCCCACTCAGTGTTCTGCTGGGTCACTGGAAGCCGGGTCCTGCCCATCTCCTGTGGACTGAATCGTGAGCCCCCCAAATTTATATGTTGAAGCGTTAGCTCCCAGTGTGGCTGTTTTCAGAGATAAGGCCTATAATTAAGGTTAAATGAGGTCATACGGTGGGTCCCTGTGCTGATGGGATCAGTGTCCTTATAAGAAGAGATACTGTAGAGTTGAATTTCCTCCTACATGCAAGCTCCAAGGCAGGCCATGTGAGACCATGTTGAGAAGGTGGCATTTTGATAACCAGGGAGAGGGCCGTCACCACAAAGTGAATCTTACTGGATCTTGATTTTGGGCTTTCTAACCTCTTGGATTCGGAGGAAATAAATTTCTGTTGTAGAAGCCTCCCAGCCTCTGGGATTTTAGCATGACGGCCTGAAGCGACTAATGTCCCCTTCTTACCCTGTCTGGGCTGGAGAGGCCTCAGGGGACACTTCAGGGACATGGGGAACTTCGCCCCTTTTCCTCCTGCTGTTCTGACTGGTGAGGAAGGAGGACTCAGGTTTCCTCCTCAGTTGTTTGCATTAAAGCCAGACATTTCCCTGAAGAGGAAGCTGTTAGCCTGTTTTGTTTTCTGATCAGAAATATATCCAACTGAATGAGCTACCTGCTTGCTATTAGTGTTTGGCGATGTCCGTGTTGGCTTCCCCCTCGATGCCAGTGGGGATACTCTATCCTGTGTCCCAGGAGAGAGGATCACCATTCCCCGCAGGGCCAGCCAGTGGAGGAACACTGCCGTAGCCTGAAATCAGCAGAAACCAGGAAGGGCTCCTGGGCTCCTGCTCACTCACGCTGCCCCCTGGACGCGATGCCTGCCTGGTCAGGGGCAGTGGGTGTGGACAGAAGTCACTCGCGTCATCAATGACCGAGATGCTTGCAGGAACACAGGTCCTGTCCTCCTGTCGCCTCTTGGGGGCACAAACCTCACCCGGCTGTCACTCCCGCCCTGGGGCTGCTGAAGGTCTGGGACCTTGTCGGCCACAGGGGTAGGGCCGACAGCTCTGACATGGCATCCCCCCTCCTCTTCCTGCCACTGGCTCCCAGGCTCCTCATCCGGGCACCTCCAGTGTGTCTCCTCTTGGTCACCGAGTGGAAGTGCAGGGTGTGTGTGCAGCTCCTGTTCTGGATTCACCCACCCCAGGTCCCCTTACTTCCCGCACAGGCCATTCACGCCTACAGACGACAGCCTTGTTCCCTCACACATCCGGGCCCTTGTTAACCTGCGGATCTGACTCCACCTCAGAACCTTCTGTTGGTAAGTGCTGGTTCTTGGAAACCAGAAAGTAAACTATAAACACTCAGAATCTCGCACATGGGGACAGACCCGCCCACTGAGACCCGCGTCCTGGAGGCCGTGGGTGGCAGTGAGAGCTGGGCAGGGAGATCACACCTGGCAGGGAGTCAGACACGAGGCTGTGACCAGGACATGGAGAGGTTTGTCTGTGAGCACACATGTCCCCGAGGCCACCTGTGCTGTTGCTACTGACAGGAGCCCCAGGGGGAGCCACTGCCACTGGCTGGACTCTGGAGAGAAAATGTCTGTCTTCTCAAGGCCCAGACCTTGAGACGCTGCATGAGTCTGACCCAACACCTGCAGCTTCCGAGGTCCCCAGACACCCCTCAGGTCATTCAGAGTCCTCAGCAATGGGCAAGGTGCTGCTGAGCCCAGCAGGTCAGGAAGATGGGGTCCTGCGCTCAGGACGCTCCTGCTCTGTCCTATGGGACCCATAGGGCTGAGAACTCATGGCTGGTTTTAAATGTTCATGATCATTTATTTATCAAAGTTTAAAATCGTGCATTATACCAGCAGTCAAAGTCATTTTTGTTTGTATATAAATACACACATAATTTTTATTTACGTTACAGATAAATATTACATATAATGTACATAGAACATATATTTAATTTAACATGTAAAGTTTATACATAATGTTTGCGCATAACATTTAAGTGATATAATTGTTTATTTAACAGATGTTCCCTTTCTTTCTTTTTTTTTTTTTTTAACGTTTATTTATTTTTGAGACAGAGAAAGACAGAGCATGAATGGGGGAGGGTCAGCGAGAGAGGGAGACACAGAATCCGAAACAGGCTCTAGGCTCTGAGCGGTCAGCACAGAGCCCGACGTGGGGCTCGAACTCACGGATCGCGAGATCATGACCTGAGCTGAAGTCGGATGCTTAACCGACTGAGCCACCCAGGCGCCCCTGTTCCCTTTCTTTCTAACCAGAACAGAGTCGGGCTGAGTAAAGACTCAAGGGTGGGGACATTTGCTGACCTCCCTCTTTGGGCTCCAGAGGGGCCAGTGCCACTGAGGACCAGCGAGAGCAGCTCTGAGAACAGCAGACCCCACAGATGCCCAGCTCTGAGGTCCTGGTCACTCCACTGTCACCCCGGCCTCTGGGCTCTTGGCTTAGGTTCAGCACACGTCAATTCTAATAATTCCCAACCTCAGACTTGTTGTTATTGCTTCACTTACCTCAAAAGTTTCTTTCATTTGCTCCCAAAATTATTCTAACTTGAAAAGATGGGGAAGGGGAAGGGCCTGGCTAGGCCTTCAACCTGCCATTTAGCAGAAGACAGACATCATCATACATTTGTGTGTATGTGTTTGAAGGAGTCAGAGGCATAAAGACAAGAAGCCATAAATAGCGATACCCTCCATGGCATCTTAGTCACGCCGTGCCCATGGCTAGAGAGACCCAAACACTTGGAAGAAGTCATCAGTTCTACTCTCTCGGTCTCCATGTCTCTGTTCATATGCTAAGCATGAAAACAGCCTCTCGTTCTACCTAATTCCTCCTTCCTCCAGGGGCCATTAACATAGAATTGTGGTCAAGAAACAGTCAAGAAAATTTGGAAATGACCAAGTCAGGGGATTATGTGGGTCTCCTCAACCCCAGCCCAAGCTTGCCAATTTCCCTTCTTTCTTGGGTCTGTTCGAAGGGGAGACGCTGAGGCATCCAGCCGGTTGCCATCAGAAGATGCGTTTTGAGCATTGAGTAAGACAACCTTCCAGGCAGTTAATGCGGGATTCCTGGGGGGGGGAAGGAGGACGGTGGTGCTGAATTCCCCCCATGGAGGAGACCAGAGTGTGCCCTGGGAGGCTGTGCATGTGGGAAGCAGATGTAGGCCCACAGCCTTCGGAGTCCGCAGGTGGGGCCCTCTTATCAAAGAGCCCCAGGCACCTGAGTTGGGTTCTCATTAGGATGACGTATCTTATCGTGGCCATCACAGCCTGTCATGTAGGTGGGCACCCATCTTTAGCGATGCCTCCACAAGGCCCCCAAATGCAAGGGCTGTCATGTTCCCCAGGGGAGGCGGGATGGACCTGACCGCATGAAGCAGGCTTCGTCCTGCCTCATGTAGGAGGGAGCCCGCAGGTGAGACACCATAGTCCCCATTCAGAGGGCACATGAGCACCTGAAGTTTAGGAGAAAGAAGTTTCTCCTAAATTTACTGACTGCCTGTAAACTTGAGGGCCTCCCACCTACCCGCAGACGTTCTCCTCTGCGGCTGTAGGAGTCCAGCATCCGGAGTGGGTCTATGCAGGCCCGCTAGAAACACATCATGGAGAGCTGCTTCCTGCTGGACCCTCAAGGCAGGGTCCTCTTTTCTTTTGTTCATTGTCAAGGGATAGAAAATTCCCTTCTTAATATTTCTGATTTCTTAGTATGTATTCTTGCCTCCACCTCTAGTCAGAAAACCTACAGACCCATAGGACTACCTGAATTATTTCCCTGGAGCTTCGTTTTTGCATGCTCCCCATCCCTACCCCATCTCCACCCCTCTCCTGGGCCCTGTAAAGGCTGAGGCCTCACCCACTCCCTGGGCTCTGAACGCTCCCTGCCGGCACGTTTCTAGGGACTCAGGCGCAGTTCCTCTGGAGCCTGGTTTCCCGGAGGGAGGTTTAGGGGGGAGGCTAGTTAGGAAATCCTCTCTCCTAAGTGAGTGTGGCTGCTACTTCGTGCGTGGCCCCTGCTGTGCACCATAAATGCCACTTCTCTCTTTTACTCTTTAGCAGCCAGTGTGGACACCGTCTTGACTCAGAAGCTAGCCTCCCTCTCTGTGTCTCCAGGAGAGAGCTCACCACTTCCTGTCAAGCCAGTGCCAATGTGCACGGAGAAGTATTTTGGATCCGGATAAAACTTGGACAAAGACTTGAACCCCTTATATCTCACGTCCCTACGTTGGCCCCCACCGTCCCCGCCTGGCGCAGCAGCAAGAAAGGGAGCTGACTAAGCCTTCAGCCTCAGCACCCTGGAGCCTGGGGGCTTCGGGGAGTATTCCTGCCCGCACGACTGTCTCTGCCCAACCAGGGTGGAGCAGCCTGTGCACAAACCTCCTACTGCCTGCTGGGCCTGGGTTTCTAGGGAAGCTGTCTGCAGCCAGCGGCCAGGACCATGTTCCGGAGAGATGTAGGACACGTGAAACTCCTGATTGGAAAGACGTTTCCCCGCCCCCCCCCCCCCCCCCACCTCGGTGGATATCATCAGCCTTGCACTTCAGTGCACCTCTGCTGACTTCCAAGGGCCTTCTCTGTGCCTCTCGGCTCTCTCTGCAGCTGGGGAACCAGCTCTGCCCGCACGCGTGGCCCATCACCCGCCTGGAAGGAGCACCCTCTAGGACAGCCCTCGGTTGTGACTGACGGGAGGAGGTCTATACAGTACCCTAGCTCCTGTCAGCTGGAATCACCTGGAGACCTTATCCCCTTGTCTCCACGTGGGACTGAGATCCAGACATCCTCACCCATAGCTGGCCTGCTGACGGGCTGTTCACCATCCCCCTTCTTCTCCCTGTCTCACTCCCCTGCTCCCCTGCCAGCATGGCCTGCACCTCTGTAACGTGCTGCCCGCACAGGAATCCTGAGCATCTCAGAGAAAGTTCTGTCTGTGTCCGTTAGGTCCGTTTGGTCTACACTGTTGTTCAAATCAACTGTTTATTGATTCTCTCTGTGGCTGTTTTTTTAAATTTTTTTTTTTCAACGTTTATTTATTTTTGGGACAGAGAGAGACGGAGCATGAACAGGGAAGGGGCAGAGAGAGAGGGAGACACAGAATCGGAAACAGGCTCCAGGCTCTGAGCCATCAGCTCAGAGCCCGACGCGGGGCTCGAACTCACGGACCGTGAGATCGTGACCTGGTTGAAGTCGGACGCTTAACCGACTGCGCCACCCAGGCGCCCCTCTCTGTGGCTGTTTTTATCTATTGTTGAAAGTGGGGTGTCGATGTTTCTACTGTTATTGTATCACTGCCTGTTTTTCCCTTCGGATCTGTCAATATTTGCTTTTCATGTTTATGTCTCTGATGTTGGGTGTGTATAAATGCGCAATTGTTATCTTACTGTTGAGTTGACCTTTCATCATTACAATTACCTTCTTTTTCCTCTAGAGACAGTTTTGGGGTTTTTTTTTTACTTAAGATCTATTTTGTCTGGTGTAAGGATAGCCATCCCTATTTTCTTTTAGTTACTCATTGTATAGAGTATCTTTTCCCATCACTTCACTCTCAGTCTGTGTGTGTCTTTAAAGGTAAAGTGAGTCTTTGTAGGCAGCATGTCTCTGAATCCACTTTTTTTTTTTAATTTTTTTTTTTTAACATTTATTTTTGAGACAGAGAGAGACAGAGCATGAACGGGGGAGGGTCAGAGAGAGGGAGACACAGAATCCGAAACAGGCTCCAGGCTCTGAGCTGTCAGCACAGAGCCCGACGCGGGGCTCGAACTCACGGACCGCGAGATCGTGACCTGAGCTGAAGTCGGCCGCTTAACCGACTAAGCCACCCAGGCGCCCCTGAATCCACTTTTTTAATTCTATTCAGCTACTCTATACTTTTTGATTCAGAGAATTTAACCTATTTACATTTATAGTAATTACTGATAGGTGAGGACTTATTATTGCCATGCTGTTCGTTGTTCTGTCAGTTCTGGAGTTGATTTGTTCCTTTTTTTAAAAAAAAAATTTAATGTTTATTTTTGAGAGAGAGGGAGCAGGGGAGAGGCAGAGAGAGGGAGACACAGAATCTGAAGTAGGTTCTAGGCTCTGAGCTGTCAGCACGGAGCCTGAGGCGGGGCTCGAACCCACGAACTGTGAGATCATGACCTGAGCTGAAGTTGGGCGCTTAACTGACTGAGCCACCCAGGCGCCCCTGATTTGTGCCTTGTATGTCTTCCTTTGTTATTTAAATTTTTATGGTGATTCTCTTTGATCCTTTTTTCTTTATCTTTTGTGTATGTATTATATGTTTTTCTCTTTGTGATAATATCAAGGCTTGTATAACACACTTTCAGTTCTAACCATCTCCTTTACATTGATGATAACTGCAATCACATATAAAAATGTTCACTTCTACTACCCCCATATTTTGTTCTTTTACTCAGAGTTTACGTTTTTTGTAATATTAAGGTTAAACTAATAGAACTTTTTATTTTTTAACATAACTCTTTTTAAGGTTAACCTTTTTAAAGTTTGTTTATTTATTTAGAGAGAGAGAGTGTGTGTGCAAGTGTGTGCTTGAGTGGGGGAGGGGTAGAGAGAGAAGGGAAGAGAGTATCCCAAGCAGGCCCTGTGCTGAACTATGAGATCGTGACCTGAGCCGAGATCCAGAGTCGGACGCTTAACTGACGGAGCCACGCAAGCCCCCCAAGGTTAACTTTTATATTCGGGTTAAAAGTGTTTCACATACCACCATCGCAGTGTTGTGTTATGTTTTTGCCTATGTATTTACCTTTACCGGTGAGATTTATGTTTTCATGTGAGTCATATTTCTGCTTATTCTGTTTCATTTCACTCCCGGCGGGCTGGGGCTGAGGGCGGGGCTGGGTTGGGGCGGGGGTGGGGGGGCGGGGCGCACAGTGGTGCAGGCTCTGGGCAGCTTCATCAGATGGGATCCATGTTGGGGAAGGTTGCGGGGTCCTCAGCTATGAAGACTGGTGGCTCCCACCCCTGGGGAAGGCTGCTAGCATCCTGTTCTCCTTTTCCTCCGGGGGGGGGGGGGGGGGAGTGGAATTCAGAGGGATTCTTCTTGGTGCTGCACTGTGGCGGTCTGGGGGATGGGGTGACATAGGTGAGATGCCTCCCACACTTTGTATGCAGCCATCCTCCCTGTTTGTGCTCCATTAGTTTGCTGCAGTTTCTTAATTGCAGCATGGAACCCTCTCAGAGCTACTTTTGTACAGGAGTAGCCACTAAGCCATTGTCAAGGTAGGAGGACAAAGGGTGGGACCGCCTAGTCCACCATCTTGCTAACATCACACTCCACCAAAAAAATGTTCACCGATCCATTTAAGCACAGCATTAGAAAGTCAGCCACGTAGGCTACAAAGAATGGTGTGGAACTTCGCTGACCCCCATTTGTATTCATTTCTTATGGCTATGGTAGCAAGTTATCTAAATGTGGTGGATTAAAATAACAGAAATGTATTCTTAAAAAAAATTTTTTTTAATGCCTATTTATTTTTGAAGGAGACAGAACCTGAACAAGGGAGGAGCAGAGAGAGAAAGAGAGAGAGAGAGAGAGACAGAATCTGAAGCAGGCTCCAGGCTCTGAGTTGTCAGCACAGAGCCCGGCGAAGGGCTGAAACTTACGGACCGTGAGATCATGACCTACGCTGAAGTTGGACGCTTAATCTACTGAGCCACCCAGGCACCCCCCAGAAATTTATTCTTTCACAGTTCTGGAGGCCAGAAATCTGGGCCAAGATCAGGGTGTAGCAAGGTCATGCTGAAGACAGAGGCTACAGGGGAGAATCCATGCTTTACCTCTTCTAGGTTCTTCTGGATGCTGGTACTCCAATCCCCACCTCCTTCTTCACTTGGCCTTCTCTGCTGTCTGTGTTCAACCCCCTCTGCCTTTCTCATAAGGACATTGTGATTGCATATAGTTTAATTCAAGATAATCTCCCCATCTCAAGATCCTTAATTTAACCACAAAAACCCTTTTTCATGTCAGGAACATTTATGGATGGCAGGATTAGGATCTGATACCTTTAGGGACCATGACAGCCTGCTGTACTATTGTGGTACCAACTCTCTATGAATATGCACACCTCTCTCTCTCTCTCTCTCTCTCTCTCTCTCTCTCCCTCCTTCTGTCTCTCTTTCTCTCTCTCAGGTTCATAATGCATTTTTCTAGGTGTATCCAATGCCAACTGTGTCCAGGCTTGGAGGGGTACACAAAGGAAGGTCTTTCTCAGAATTTGTTTAATGACCGGTTTTGTCATCTATTATCTTGCAGAAAAAAGACATGGCCAGAGATAGCCCTTAACCATCTCGGAAGAAGCTGTCTCTATGTATAAAGTCCTGGGCTATTATTCTTTGGATCTCTGGGCTTTTATTCTTTGGATCTCTGATGCTATGTAGGGGCAATGGTCCTCAGCTCTCATGGAGGATGTGGGTGGCCACTCTCAGATATGATCCACTTTTGCTGCCTTTTTTCATCCTTTTCATTTATTGGCTGAGTGGCATACCTAACTTTCCCAAAGTGTGGAAATGACTATAATTTGGTGATATTTTTCTTAAGTTCATGGGACACTTTGAAATGTTTTAAAAAGTCTGGGTTAAGAATCATTTTTCTGGGGGCGCCTGGGTGGCTCAGTTGGTTGAGCGTCCTACTTCGGCTCAGGTCATGGTCTCACAGTCCGTGAGTTCCAGCCCCACGTCGGGCTCTGTGCTGATGGCTCAGAGCCTGAAGCCTGTTTCAGATTCTGTGTCTCCCTCTCTCTCTGACCCTCCCCCGTTCATGCTCTGTCTCTCTCTATCTCAAAAATAAATAAACGTTAAAAAAAATTTTTTTAAAAGAATCATTTTTCTGGACATGTCTTGGTTCAGGAGATGGGAGAAATCCCTCAATTAGGAACATAATACCCTATTGTTTCTCTGATTTGTGACACAAAAATCACGTTCTTGCCTACCTGCCCCTCACCTGACCTCAGCTACTGCTGAAGACCATTAGTTAGGATGATCCACATTCCTACCAAATTCATACATGTCTCCCCTCTAGGACAGGTAATAGGGATTCATGAAAATGTCTTGCTGTCATATTGCAGTGATGAATCAGGCCAACACTGGCCCAGGGAGGCTCTGTGTGACCCAACCTCTCAAGTGCCCAGCCAAGAACCGAAGGCACCTGGTAAGACATCATCTCTAAGTCAGCTGACACCCTGGGACCACATCACCATGAGAGTGTAGCCTGTGGGCAAGTCCCTGGGGGTTGGAAGAATCCCTTCTACCCAACTATCTCCCTCACCCTTACTCCTGCCCCATGACTGGGGAAGAGTAACATTGGAGAAAGACAGGAGCTTCTGGGCTGTGCCTGCTGGTGGGGACTTCCTTTCACAGAACAGGGCTATTGTTCCTCAGCCCTAGACATACAAATATTGAAATCTTTAGTTCTTACCTTCAAGGAAGTCATTGCCTATTAGGGAAGGTGGACCCCTAGACACATAAATAATTACATACTCATGAATACATACGTATTACAGCTTAACTGAGATGTGCTGTGGTTATAGCAAAGATAAAATAAGGGTATGGAGGGAAGAGGGGCACTGGCTAGGGGAGCTGGGAAAACTGCACAGAGAGGAGAGATTTCAAAGAAGAAAAGGGATTTTTAGGGGGATGAGGTGGGGGAGAGTATTACCTTCTCCAGGTAGAGGGTGAGGCAGCGCTCACTGTTGATGGTTCCTTCTTCATTCCCTAGGGCAGCACAGGACGCTTCTCTCCTTGCCCCCAGGGCCAGGGGTGAGGGAAGCCCTACCTTTCTCCCCCAAGAACTGTGGTGCTCTGCAAAGGTCACTCTGAGCTCCTTTCTATATGCCTAGTATTTTAGACTTTGCCCAACTATGGGATGTTGAGGAGTTTCTAAATTTAGATGGCTACGAATCAGTTTCCAGCGGACAGGACATCTCCCATGGAGAAGAGGATGATTATTGAAGAGCTTTCATCAGGCCAGGGACACTTGGTGCAAATCCAGCCCTCACCCTCCACCCCTTTTCCCCCAGAGGCTGTCCCACTTGCTGGCAGGACTGAATCTCTTAGAGCAGTGAGCTCGCTTCTATCACACACAATACAGCACCCACACCCTGGTCCCACCAGCCCGGATCAGCAGCGCTGGTCTGGAGCTGCTTTCCTGCTACCCACTAGCAGATCTGTAGCAGAGGAAACTGCACAATCTGTCTGCAGCTTGATGCTGTCTCTCTCCACTCTGTGGCTGTGGCACCTACACGGGACTGCCATCTAGAAATCAGGGAGGCATCCGGTGACCATACATAGCCTCACTTTCATCTCTGACCACATCAGCCTCCTTGTTTGCATCTCAACCCTTCTTGACATGTGGATTCTTCCTTGGTCATGAAAGATTCTCTTGTAGAGCCAATAAAAAACTTTACTTCCAGTGAAGAGACAATAATCTATGCCTAAAGGCCTCCTTAAATTCCTGGGGGAATTGAAATGCCAGTAGTGGGGTTGTTCAGCCCTCTTGGTTTCCCAGAACTCAGTTTCTCTGAACACTGGTAGGTTCTAAAAGCAAAACACTCAGGGTGACCACAGGTCTGCGTCCTGCCCCTGGGGACCTGCTACTACCTCATCTCCCTGTGTTCTGTTGACCCATTACAGTAGTTGACAGGGTCTCCCTTAGAGACACTGATGACAAACAGACAACCAGATAGACAGAGAAAAAGAAGGGAACCGGATTGAACCACACAGGCGTGCTCCATGGAGGTAGCTAGAAGGACACTGAAAAGAGCTTCCCGACATCCCAGAAGGTACTCCCAAAACTTCATCCCCGTTGTCCTCTCTGGGTCCTATCCATGGGAACTTGGAGTTACTACCTTGCCTTGGAAGGCTACAGAAGAGTGCAGAAGATCTGTCCTGAGACCCTGGGGCTTCTCCAGCTTCCAACACACAAGACAGAAGGCCAAGGCCACAGCTGTGGTCTCCAGGGGGCAGGAGACACCATCCCTTCTCCTGAGACATGGGCCGGACACAGTGCTACGTTGTGTGTAGCAATGTGTATCCAAACTCTCTCTGTGAGCAGCTGGCTTCTTATATTCATTATTTTCTTCCACCCCAGCTTAACTTCGATTTTAATTACCAGCCTTTGTTGGTAGTGGTTGTATATATTCTCTGTGATAAAGCACTTTGGCATCACTGTTTTGTGTTATCTGCCTGGTCTTGGCCTCAGTCAAAGGTTAACTTGGCATCTAGTTAGAGCAGAAAACAGAGCAAGACCCCATCTCTGTAACAAGAGATCCTCGAGCGATCACTCTGCAGGCATTTGACCATCTCCAGGGTGACCTCCATCTCAGCCTCTGGAGAGGAGCTCTGTGAATGGGCCATTCTCACTGGTCCCACTAGAAGATAGCCTTAGCTGTCTTCTGCCCACTAGAAGATAGCCTTAGCTTCTGTGGGATCAGTGACACCTCCATCACCTCCTCCAGCAGCAGGTGGGGTGAGCCTGCCCGCCTTGAGAGGCACTAGAGAAGAGCTCTGTTAGGCCATCAGACATGCAAATCAACTCCAAGGAGACCTGTGCTTATTTAACCCTGGGACATGGGCCCCTGTTCCAGAGCAGCCCTGACCATTATCTACCTGTCCAGCCCTCTTGCCTTTTGGTCCAGAAACAGCAGATTCAGGGGACACTCCAAGATGAGCTTCCAGACCCAGCTCTTCTGTCTCCTGGTGATGGGCTTTCAGGGTAAGCATGTTTCCCACTGCTCATCGTGAGCTGGACCTTTAGCCTTTGACACAGAGACCATGTGCTCAAAAGGGGGTTGGGGCAATTATAGTGGGATATGTAGCATTGTTTTTATTTAACTCTTAGTAGGAAATCCAGGCACAGAGCCCCAGGCTGACAATGAGGCAGAGGCACAAACAGCTTTGAAGCTGTCCTTGGACCCCGGAAAACCAGGGAGCACCCTGTCCATGTTCCTACCCCAGGTCCACCAGCCTTTGGAGGCTCACCAACGATCCGTTTAGGCTACAAAGGAGAGACTCATCCATCAGTCTCTCAGGGTGAGGCTCTGCCCTGTTGGTCACCTTTCATAACTTGTCCTGGGTTCCAGGACACATGGACAACAACATGTATTCTTGGACACAGGCAAAGGTGGGAAGGCCCAGGGGCACTTGATTTCTGGTTTGTGCCATGTTTAAGCATGACGTGGCTCTTCTGAGCATCCACATTTCCTCGAAGGCTTTGAGCGAAATAATACACTGCGGTGCCCGGGTGGGGTGTCGTTGCAGGCAGCGGAGGGTGGCACGTCCTGACTCAGGCCCCAGAGACCCTGGCAGCATCTCGGGACAGCTTCGTCTCCATCACCTGCAGAAGCAGCACGGAGGTAGGTACCTCCATGGCGTGGTACCAACAGAAACCCAATGAGGCTCCCAGGCTGCTCATCTTTGGGGCGTCTGCCCGGGCCGCCGGAACCCCGTCCAGGTTCCGGGGAAGTGGCTCTGGCTCGGACTTCTCCCTCACCATCCACGGAGTGGAGGCTGAGGACATCGGGATATATTACTGTCAGCAGCACTTCAGCTGGCCTCCCACGGTGACACGTCCCCACACCCAAATCCCCTGTCTGGGTCGTGGATGCCAGTTCTCAAAGCAAGACGCCTGCTTCCTGCAGGAGGCCACGGCGTGAGAGGTGTGACGTGCCTGTATTTGAGATTCCACACCCTGAGAGTCTCTGTCTCCTGACCTGGTGACGCGGGGGCGGGTTGAAGAGTTACTGCCTCCCACTGAAGCCAGATCTTCTTTTTAAAAAATTTTTGTTAACGTTTATTTATTTTTGGGACAGAGAGAGACACAGCATGAACGGGGGAGGGGCAGAGAGAGAGAGGGAGACACAGAATCGGAAGCAGGCTCCAGGCTCTGAGCCATCAGCCCAGAGCCCGACGCGGGGCTCGAACTCACAGAACGCGAGATCGTGACCTGAGTTGAAGTCGGATGCTTAACCGACTGAGCCACCCAGGTGCCCCTGAAGCCAGATCTTCTTAGAGGGAAACGTGGAAGGGGACAGAGCCAAGCAGTGATCTGGCGCAAAGCTTTCGATGGATTTGCTCATTGCTGTTCTGTTATCGATTTCAGAACAGAGCACCCCAAAGCTTAACGGCTTAAAAGAACAGCAATTCAGTATCTCTCGTGATTCTGTGGGTTGGCTGGGTGGTTTCTCTGCTGACTTCCCGGGGCTCACTCAGGCAGCGGCAGGCAGCTGGCAGGTCAGCTGGGCGGAAAGATCCAAACTGCTCTCCCCTCATATCTGCCAGCTGGTGCTGTTGTCAGGTGGGGAGCCTCAGGTCTCCTTTTAGTCACACACAAGGGGAGGTGTGGTTAGAGACCTGCAGCTCCCCCGTGCAGGCTCTAAAGGGTTGAACAGACTACAGAAATTTATAAAGTAATAATAATGCTATTTTTTTTATTATCACCATCCACTAGCAACTGTGACACCTCGGACATCCTGCATCTCTGTTATGCCACTGGATGCACAGGACAACCCCCCACAGTAAAGAAGTTCAGGGTCTGCAAGGTTAACAGTGCCCACGTTGAGAAACCTTGTTTCACGGGTTACTATTTGCATTGACAGTTATCCTAACATACTTTTAGTTAATATTCTCCCATTTGACATACACGAGCCTTACAAGCCTGTACTGTCATTACCCCCAGGCCAATCTTCGTGCTAATTTTGTCATGCATTTTATTTTTACGTAGGTTTTGAAACTCACAGTATATTCCTCTTTGTGTTGCTTTCAATAGGCAATTGTCTTTAAGGAAACTGCAAAGCAAAAGACAGGTCTTTGATATTTACCCATCATGTCTTTTGTGTTTCTATCTGGTGAAATTTATCTTTTGCCAGAACTTTCCTTCGTATTTCTGTGATGCAGGTCCGATGGTGACACGTTGTCCGTTTCGTTTTCATCTTTAAATGGCTTTATTTTGGGGCGCCTGGGTGGCGCAGTCGGTTAAGCGTCCGACTTCAGCCAGGTCACGATCTCGCGGTCCGGGAGTTCGAGCCCCGCGTCAGGCCCTGGGCTGATAGCTCAGAGCCTGGAGCCTGTTTCCGATTCTGTGTCTCCCTCTCTCTCTGCGCCTCCCCCGTTCATGCTCTGTCTCTCTCTGTCCCAAAAATAAATAAACGTTGAAAAAAAAATTTAAATGGCTTTATTTTACTTTTATTTTTAAGGATATATTTACTAGAAGTAGCATTCTTAATTAACGTATTTTTCCTTCAGTGCTTGAAGATGCTGTCCCACGGTCAGCTACGCGTCTTTTCCTGATAAGAAGTGTGCGGTCCTTTTTCTTGCTCTCCAATACTTTTTTTGTTTTTCCTGCCTGTATTCTTTCAAGGTTTTCTCCTTATGACCAGTTTTCAGCAGTTCGACGAGGATGTGCCTAAGTGCGATTTTCTTTGTGTTCATCCTGTTTGCGGGTTGTTGAGCTTCTTGGATCTGTGGGGTGACATTTTTCATCTGCTTTGGAAAATGTTCAGTCATCATTCAGCTCATAATTCGTTTTTTAAAAGTTTTTTTTTTACATGTTTAGTTTTGAGAGAGAGAGAGAGAGAGAGAGAGAGAGAGAGAGCAGGAGTGGGAGAAGAGCAGAGAGAGAGGGAGACACAGAATACAAAGCAGGCTCCGGGCTCCGAGCTGTCAGCACAGAGCCGATGCAGGGCTGGAACCCATGAACCGCAAGTTCATGACCTGAGCTTAAGTCGGATACCCAACCGACTGAGCCACCCACGTGCCCTTCAGCTCGTGGACCGTTGGGGGTTGGCTGGCTGTAGGCTGCTCGAGGATAGCTTCATCTTTGGCAGCTGGACTCTTTTCTACATGGTCTCTAATCTAGCAGCCCAATGAGGATCTGTTCACAGGGAAGTTGCAGGGGCCAAGAAACGGAGGAGGAATTTATGCAAGACCTCTTGAGGCCTGAGCAAGTCACAGGCTAGCCCAGAATCAAGGGCTGAGCATCTAGCCTCTGTCTCCTGACGGATAGAGCTGCACAGGGCTGTGGCCACAGGAAGGGAAATCACTGGGTGGAAGAATCCTGGAGGGGCCAGAGCAGACAGCACAGCACCCACACTGCAGCGGGAGGGGCCAGATTCACTCCGCTGGGAACGTGGTGGTTTCAATCTGGGGAACACTGGAGACACTTGGGTCATGTTGACTCTCCGGGGCTGGAGAGAACACCACGCTGACCAAGTTTCCAGCCTCTGCGTGCATGACTCCAGGAGACAAACTCGCCATCAGCTGCAGACCAGTGACTTTGGCTTAACAAACCACAAAAACGAGGAGAGGCTCCTAAGTTTTTCGTTTACAGAGTGATTGATCAATGTTCTGGAACCCTCGGCTACTTCTGTAAAATTTGTGGATTCTGTGGGTAAACAGCAACTCAGAAGCCTTTGTGATACTGGAGAAGATTTTGTCAAACGTATAACTTGCTTTCACAAGTTTGCATCTGTGAACACAAACCTAATGCACTCAAGCTTGTCACCCAGGGAGGCCTTGTGGTTCTAGCTATTTCCTCTTAGGCAAGGGGACTGCTTTGTTTGTCAAGAGCTGCTGAGCAGAAAAGTTGGCTGAGCTCATAGTAGAGGTGATTCACTCTCTCCTTGATAAAATAATAATATACACCCTTAAGAGTAATTACTGTGTAAGACAGTGGACGTGTAGGCTCCTTCCTTCCTTATTTCCTTCCCTCTTTTGTGTGTTTTTTTTTTCCCTTTGTACATCTATTCTGACATTATTTTGGATGTTTAGAGCCTCTCAGAACAACTTGAATTGTGATATTTTATAATTTACGTATCCAATTTTATGCACAATTTTGCTAAGTTTGTAATTAGAAATTGTACCTTAGATGCATCAATTAATTTTTATGTGAATTTTTGAACCAGTTCATTCCTATTAAACTAAAAGCATGTGTTACGTTTATTAAACATACAGACTATATTTTTTAATTAGGAATGTTATACGTTATAAATTTGCACAAGGATTTCCAAGTAATAGCAGATAAGCATGGGAGTCAAGGACTCCTTTTTCTCCTGTAGGACTAGAATAAGAAAGGGGCGCCTGGGTGGCTCAGTCGGTTAAGCGTCCAGCTTCAGCTCAGGTCATGATCTTACAGTCGGTGAGTTCAAGCCCCGCGTCGGGCTCTGTGCTGACAGCGCAGAGCCTGGAGCCTGCTTTGGATTCTGTGTCTCCCTCTCTCTCTGCCCCTCCCCTGCTCATGCCCTGCCTCTCTCTGTCTCAAAAATAAATAAAAACATTTTAAAAAATTAAAAAAAAAAGAATAAGAAAAAAACACTTTGTGCCTTGAATGCCTGCCATCATTAGGAGGAAAGTGACAGGATGAAGGAAGCAATTAAAGGGCATCATAAGACTTTAAATAAGAGAACTTATTTCAAAGATACAAAATCTGTACTAATGATATGAACAGCAAAAGAGAGATGGCGTTGGGATTTTCCCGGGAAAACAAATGCACACATAGGATTTCCAAGTAGGTTGGTTTTAGTCCCGGGTGTTGTAGGGTTACTCACTGGGGAGTCTGAGGAGCAAAGGTCAAGGAAGCCGCTTCCAGAGTTCCTCGAATCAAGTGATTCCGGAATCACGGAAAATCTGCTACGAATAATTTCAGCAGCAGCTCAAAGAAGACGAGTCCCGAGAGATCTCAGAAGCCATGATAAACCTCAAGAGTTACAGGAAGCTCATCTGTGGGCTGCACACACTTTGGCCCACAACACCGGTAGGAGGGTAAGGGTTTCCTGCGCTATTCCAATTTTTAGATCTTATACAAGCACCTTTTATCAACCAGACAAAATCTGGGGCCAAGGAGAAAGGGATTCTGGAAAGTGGTGTCCATGAGAATGTAGAAGGGCAAAGCAGTGATGCTAAGCAGACATATAAGCAATCTGGTCCACTTCTTTGTACTCCAACATCCAAAACACTTGTCTGCCCATGTTTCTGTTTCCAATTAAAGTCCAATGGCACGGGGCGCCTGGGTGGCGCAGTCGGTTAAGCGTCCGACTTCAGCCAGGTCACGATCTCGCGGTCCGTGAGTTCGAGCCCCGCGTCAGGCTCTGGGCGGATGGCTCAGAGCCTGGAGCCTGTTTCCGATTCTGTGTCTCCCTCTCTCTCTACCCCTCCCCCGTTCATGCTCTGTCTCTCTCTGTCCCAAAAATAAATAAACGTTGAAAAAAAAAATTAAAAAAAAAAAAAAAAAAGTCCAATGGCATTGTGCATCTACCTAATATGATGCAGCGATCCCAGGCAAACTCCAGACATGTTCTCCTTCTTCCCCAGAAGGGGATGCTTATTTGTTTTCCAGTTTAGCCACAATCACTTTTACCTTAAGTCATTTGAAGAATGAATTTACCACAAATACACCTTCTTTAAAAAGTAAGGAAAGAGAAGGCGATAGAGCCATCAAGTGCCTAGCTAGCACCCCCCCCCCCCCCCAGGCCCTGAAGCCATTGTGGGAGTTCAGGAATCAGTACTGATCTCTTCCTTTGTCTTGCTGGGCAATTACCTGGAGCCAAAAACCCATTTAATTCTTGGTAAGGGGAATTCCACGTAGCTGAGCCCGTGCATCACCTCCATCCTTGCCCCCATGGCCACTTAATGCCCGAGCTCAACGGATAAACGCTGGGGTGTCTGCATAACAGGCTAACCAACCCCCGCCGAGTTGGTCATCTCGTCCGCCTGATAACTGAGAGCTCCCCGTGCAGGGCATGTGTTGTCACGAGCACTTGCGTAGGACACAAATACTCTTACAGCAAGTGCCTGGTCCAGAGATCCATTCATAAAACTCTACTTTGGAGCTTCTCGTCACCAACCTCCCAGGCTTGTTTTATCCAATCTTCTGACCATGTGGCCACACTTTTAATCACTGCCTCTGAGTGAGCGAAGACTCTGCTTCAGTTCACCTCTACGAGAGGTAAAGCGTTCTGGAGAAGCCAACTCTGAGTTCTGCCCACTAGATGAAGCTCTTCCTGCATGCTCTCCCCCAACTGTTCTTAAAGTAGTCTGCAAGGCTACAAAACTCTACGTTTGATCTGATTTAGGCACATCTTGCGTAAAACCGGACTGCATAAAAATTCAGTGTATAGTGGGCCTGAATTATTATTATTTTCTAGGGTAACCTGTCTAAAGAGAATCCACGTAAGGATTAGAATGAAAGAAGGGGAGCAATTCCGCAAGTGTAGGTCCCATGGGAGCTTGAATAACTCACCAGCCCTGGGGACTGCCTCAAGGCCTACCTAGCCTGCATATCCCACTTCTACCTGATGACAGGATACTGCGTGCATACATTACGGCTTGTTGGTAGGTTACCACTCAATTCATAAGGACAGCTCAGGTCACATGGCTACTGCAGGATCTGTATACAACGTGTCGTCTCTACCAGGGTTTAACAGCAAGCCAGGAGCGTATCTCAAAAAGGGAATTGTTATCTGTGAAGAGATCAGAGCACTATTCTAATACCCTAGAGGTCCATACTGTGCTTCTCCTGTTGGGGCTCTCTGAAGCCTCCAAATGCTCTCTCCCGGTCTGCCACAGGCACTTTAAGCGTCACTGCGCTGCTGGGTCATAAAGTCCTCTGCCCGAATCCCTCACCTGCAGAGTGCCCTTCTCTTGTTTTATTTTTTAAGTCTATTTATTTTTTTTAAGTAATCTCTACACCCAACACGGGGCTCAAACCCACGACCCCGAGATCAAGTCACATGCTATTCCAACTGAGCCAGTCAGGCACCTCCGAAAATGTGCTTTCATCTTGGAGGCAATTTTTTTGACATTCCCCAGACCACTCAACTTCTAGAAACTTCTCCGCAACCAGGACCGTGGAGGAAGTTCGGTGGATTTGCCTTGCACTTCTGTATTCAACCACCAAATACGTGGTTTCAAGCTAATTCTGGATTTTTCATTGTGCCAGCCCTGATAATGATTTCTTAAAATTGAAAAAAAAGATTTGCCAATACTTTTTCAAAATGGTTCTTATACTTCCTTCCTCACCTCTTCTCAAGACTCGAATTATTCATGTAACAGACTGCTTGAAGGTGTCGCACAGTTCGCCGATGCTCTCTCTGTTCATGTTTTTTTCAAGGATTTTTTTTTTCATAATAGTACATCTTAGACAATTTCTAGTGCTAAGGTCGCTAATCTTTTTTGCTGAAATATCAAATCTTGTGGCTTGCATCTGTCTGACAGACTTGGGTCTCGCTTTTAAGCTTTGTTCGGCGGGACCAGAATAGCATTTTGTCCAGGGGTAATTTGCCCCACTACCAAGACAGTACTTCCTGAGTACTCAGCCGGATGCCCTGTGATCGTGAGGTTTCCTACTCTTACTGGTGCGCACAATAACTCTTTCTGGCCCTGTGTGAGCTCTGACAAATTTTCCCTGTAATATCTTTTTATGTTTATTTATTTATTGTCGACAGAGAGAGAGAGTGAGAGAGAAAATACAATTGGTGGAGGGTTGAGAGAGAGGGGAGAGAGAATCCCAAGCAGTCTCCACACTGTCAGCACAGAGCCTGACGCGGGGCTCGAAGCCACGAACTGTGACCCCATGACCTGAGCTGAAATCAAGAGTCAGACGCTTAACCTACCGAGCCACCCAGGCTCCACCCACCGCCCCGTAACACTTTCAGGCAGTTTTTCCTCCAGCCTCAGCAGGTTCTTGACATGCACGTGTTGATCAATACACTCTTGAATATTGTGCGGAACAATCTGTAGACATCCTAGGTTCTCTCTCTATGCTGATAATTTATCACTCCAAGGAAATCAGGGAATCAGAGCAAAGAGGAGGACTCTCTGTCCTAAAAAAATATGTAAGCACCAAACGTAAAGACCTTGTAGAATTTCTTTGGATTTCTGGGCTTTTGTCCCACTCAACAGACCAAGTCTTAGATGGTGAGATAACAGGAAAAGCGGGTCACAGAACCCGAAGACAGCAAAGCAAATACTCTCGTCACAGGATAGTAGACTGATTCTGTCCCCTGGCCCTCGGGGATAGACATGTTGTCTGCAGACAAACTTGTGCTGCCCTGGTCTGGCCTGGGACTCCTGGGGGACACTGCACCGGGGTGCTGCAATTGTAAAAAGCCAGTCCTGCAGCTAAGCCCAGCCCTGACAGAGCAAAGAGGATTACAACAATATTTATCTCGTGATAATTTCTCAGAATCCTATTAATTCTTAATTTCTAGAATAAATACACTTACGTAGGCAACAACTTCTGGCTGCCCCACCTGGTAGCAGAAGTTTTTTTCACACTTAGGCAGCTTTTCACTTGTGCTGCCTGGTGGGACAGAGCACTCAGAATGGATGAGGACACACGGCTTAGCTGGAGATGACACGTTAGCAACGGCAGATGCTCAATAGCTGGGCACTTACACACCATGACACCCACACTTCTTTATTCCTCTTCTCCCACATCGCGTGGCTGGACGGTAGTTTCTTGTGCCAAGAATATCAGGACGTTAGAGCAAAGAAGAATCTCCGTGGCCTAAATAACATCCGCAGGCACCAAATAAAAGGGGCCTGTACAAGTTCTTAGAGTGTCTGGGATTGTGTAATGTCTGACAGATGCAGTCTTAGGGAGACAGTAAGAAAAATGTGTTACGAGTCTTAAAGAGACACAGAGGACTCTACAGTCACAGGACAGCCGACGGATTCCGCCCTTTGGCCCTCCAGGGAGAAACACCTGCTCTGGAGGCAAATTTATGCTGCTCTGGTGGAACCTGGACACTGGGGGTTTTATTGCACCTGTACCATTTTTGAGATAACCCAGCCCTGTGGCTGTGCCCAGTTATGCTCTATCCCCCGCTCATTTGCATGTTCCTAGGGCACAGCCCACTTCCCTGAACGCTGATTAATGGGCCGGTCACACCCTGTGCAGGACCCAGTCCCGGTCAGGACACAGCATGGACATGAAGGCCCCCGCTCAGCTCCTGGGCCTCCTGCTGCTCTGGCTCCCAGGTAAGGAAGGAGAACACTGGGAAATTACTCAGCCAGCGCGCCCAGTATTTCCTGGCCCTCCAGCCGCGTCCTCTTATGACATGATTCATCGTGTGGGTCTTCGTTTCTCTGTGCCCCATCTCAGGAGCCAGCTGCGAAATCCAGATGACCCAGTCTCCATCCTCGCTGTCTGCATCTCCAGGAGACAGAGTCACCATCACCTGCCGGGCGAGTCAGAACGTTAACACGTGGTTAGCCTGGTATCAGCAGAAACTGGGGAAAGTTCCTAAGCTTCTGATCTATCGTGCATCCACGTTGCAAACTGGGGTCTCCTCGCGGTTCAGCGGCAGTGGGTCTGGGACAGATTTCACCCTCACCATCAGCAGCCTGGAGCCTGAAGACGCTGCCACTTACTACTGCCAGCAAAGTAACAATCTCCCTCGCACAGTGTTACACACCAGACCATAAACCACCAGGGACGCAGATGTGAGAGGCCGGGCTGCCCCCGCTGCTCCTCCTGTGCCTGCATCTGCTCAGAGAGTTTGTCAGACACAGTCCCGCTCTGGGGGGTCACTGGGAGGCTTGGGAGAAGGGCAGGGAGGCGCCTCGGGCCCCTGACTGCCCTTCCCCCTCCTCAGTCCAGTGGCACAGACGCGACAATGTCTCTTCCGATGTAATCCAGACGGAGATGTGGGCAATGGCATCCATCAGGGTTCACACAGCAAAAGAGAAGCCACTCCAGATTTCCAAGCAGGAATTTTTTTGATTGACTTTAAGTTGCAAAGAAATTCTGTGTTCACAGCAAAATTTAGCAGAAAGTAAAGAGATCTCCCGAATGTTCCCTGCTCACGCACATGCACATGCACAGCCTCCCCTACTGTCAACATCCCCCACCAGAGTAGTGCATTTGTTATCGTCGGTGAGCCTACGTGGACACATCATTATCACCCAAAGTCCATAGTTTACATTGGCATTTACTCTTGGGGTTGTGCACTCTGTGGGTTTGGACAAATTCATAACATTAGCCGCCATTTTCGCATCGTATGAAATAGTATCCTTGCCCCCCAGATTCCTCTATGCTCCACCTATTATCCCGCCATCCCCACCCTAGCCTCTGGCAACCACAGATCTTCACCTTTTTCAGAATGTCATATAGATGGAATCATATAGCACGTAATCTTTTCAGATGGGCTTCTTTCACTTTGTAATATGCATTTAAGATTCCTCCATCTCTTTTCATGGCTTGTGAGTTCATTTCTTTTTAGTTTTGAATATTATTCTATTGTCTGGATGTGCCACGGTTTGCTTATTCATTCACTTACTGAAAAACATCTGTTTTGTTCCCACCACCCGCCCCCTCCCCCCAATTTTTGGCAATTATGAATAAGGTGAGTAAAAACATCTGTGTGCAGGTCTTGTGTGGACATCATTTTCAATGCTTTTGAGTAAATACTAAGAAGCGCAGCTGCTGGACGATATGGTAAGAGGAGGTTTCGTTTTGTAAGAAACTGCCAGACTGTCTTCCAAAGGGGCTGTGCCATTGTGCATTCCTGTCACCAATGAATGAGGCTTCCTGCTGCTCACATTGGTGTCAGCATTGGATGTTGTCGGTGTTCCTGATTTTGGCCATCCCAAGAGGTGTGCATCTCATCATTGCCTGAATTTGCATTTCTCTGCAGACATGATAAATATGAAGTATCTTCTCATACGCTTATTTGTCATCTGTATACCTTGTTTGGGGAGGTACCCATGAAGGTCTTTGCCCCATGTTTTAATCACATTGTTTGTTTTCTTATTGTTGAATTTAAAGAGCTCTTTGTATATTTTGGTAACAGTTCTTTATCAGAGAGGTCCCTTGCAAAATTTTCTCTTGCGGTTTCTTGTTAGGAATTGTTGTAATACAGGGAATTAGAGTTTAACTACAGTTGTTGTTGTTTTTAATGGACTGGGAGTAGGGTAGGCAGAAGAGCAAATATGAGATTCGAGAGAGTGCCTGGTGCTACCCCCGAGAAACCAGAACACATCACCACTGAAGGCTGAAGGTACAGGCTGCTTAACCATATGTGTGGTCCTCAAGCCTGTCTGGGAAGCCCCGGGGTAGTTGTGCTGATGCTCTAGCCTCTGCAGCACCTCCCCAGGTGGTTCTCCAGCCCTGACCTTGTCAACTCTGCCTACAGGTGCTGACAGATACCATCAAATCCTCCTCTTCTGAACTCCAAATCTCAGTGAGGGTGCCTCGTTGAGCACCTACCTCTACATGGAGCGATGGAGAAAAAAAAGGGGGAGATGTGTTTCCAGAAGTGATGGGTGGCTGACAGCAGGCAGCCCAGGATGGTCGCTAATTCCCAGCTGTCAGAGCTCTTCCGGCTGGAGGATAGACCCAGAATACACTTGAATGTTCTCCCGGGTATTAGCAGTACATCTGGGATCATAGCATGAAACTTTATTGAGTTCTATGGTAAACAGAAAATGAGGAAATTACATTCCTTATATATATACATATATGTATATAAATGACACATATAGCAAACGTTTGGCAAATAAATGGAAAACGTTTTTGACACACACACAAAACACTAAACATTAATGAAGCATTCTTTGTCCTTATCATGAAAATAACTTGCTCCTCAACATTTCCCCAGAAGCCTTCATCATCATCATCGTCATCATCTGTATCACTGAGAACTTCTTATCAATACAAAATTGCAGGTCACCTGAGACCTCGAGATGGAAACCTGCATTTTAACAAGTTACCAGGTGATCTATAGAAGGTGTAAGAAGCTGTTTTAGAGACTGTTTACTTCAGCTTAAAGAATTTTTTTTTCCACTGAAGCCATTGAAGACAATTTCTACTTACAGCTGTATGTTGAAACCACACTCAGCTCTGTTTTCCAATTAACAAAAAACTAGACTTGAAAACATTTTTGGGATGGTAGAGCCTAAAACACATCAATGGCATGATCAAACACTTTGCTTTTACTTAATTTTATTTCCAGTATAGTTAGCATAAGGTGATTCACCAGTTGCACCCATCACCCAGTGCTCCTCACAAGTGCACTCCTTACTCCCCATCACCTATTTCGCCCATCCCCCTACCCACCTTCCCTCTGGTGGCCACCAGTTTGTTGTCTTTGGTTAAGAGTCTGTTTCTTGGGGCGCCTGGGTGGCGCAGTCGGTTAAGCGTCCGACTTCAGCCAGGTCACGATCTCGCGGTCTGTGAGTTCGAGCCCCGCGTCGGGCTCTGGGCTGATGGCTCAGAGCCTGGAGCCTGTTTCCGATTCTGTGTCTCCCTCTCTCTCTGCCCCTCACCCGTTCATGCTCTGTCTCTCTCTGTCCCAAAAATAAATAAATGTTGAAAAAAAAAAAAAGAGTCTGTTTCTTGGTTTGGCTCTCTCTTTCTTTTTCTTCTTTACTCATTTATTTTGTATGTTAAATTCCATATATGAGTGAGATCATATGGTATGTGTCTTCCTCCGACTGACTTCTTTCACTTAGCATTATACTCTCTTATCTCCATTCATGTCATTGCAAATGGCAAGACTTCGTTCTCCTTTATGGCTTAATAATATTCCTTCGTGCATAGATATATCACATCTTCCTTAACCATTTATCAGCCAAAAGACACTTGGGCTGCTTCCATAAGTTGGCTATTGTAAATAATGCTGCTGTAAACATACAGGTACATGCATCCTTTTGAATTACTGTTTTTTTGGATTTTGGGGGTAAATACCCAGTAGTGCAATTATTAGATAGTAGGGTTCTACTTTTGACTGTTTTGAGGAATGCTCCGAAAACTTAATGGATTAAAGTTGTTAGAAACTTGAGGAATTACAAAGGCAAGAGAATATAAATTTTATGCACCAGTATTGGAGATAAATCGACTTAAATTCCTTTGTGCAGCTTGATTTGGAGATTTTGTTCACTCCTGAAGCTTGCCATTAGAATGTTTTACCCAGAGTAGTCACTACCTTCCCGTCCTGGTCCCAGATGAAGCGCTCTCCATAGGATGGAAAGCATCTCAGTGGCATATAGTAGAACCACCCAGCTGAGCCCTGCCTGGATCATCCACACCATTGTTAATACGAACATTTGTGAATATGAAAATTAATGCTTAGTATTGTCTGCCATTGGGTTGTGAGGGGTTTGTTAACAATCGTTATTGTGCAAAAGCTGACAAATACAGTATTTATACACCTGCACATTTATGTAGATGCATTTTTTATTTTTTATTTTTATTTTTTTTTCAATATATGAAATTTATTGTCAAATTGGTTTCCATACAACACCCAGTGCTCATCCCAACAGGTGCCCTCCTCAATACCCATCACCCACCCTCCCCTCCCTCCCACCCCCCATCAAGCCTCAGTTTGTTCTCAGTTTTTAAGAGTCTCTTATGCTTTGGCTCTCTCCCACTCTAACCTCTTTTTCTTTTTTTTCCTTCCCCTCCCCCATGGGTTCCTGTTAAGTTTCTCAGGATCCACATAAGAGTGAAAACATATGGTATCTGTCTGTTTCTGTATGGCTTATTTCACTTAGCATCACACTCTCCAGTTCCATCCATGTTGCTACAAAGGGCCATATTTCATTCTTTCTCATTGCCACATAGTACTCCATTGTGTATATAAACCACAATTTCTTTATCCATTCATCAGTTGATGGACATTTAGGCTTTTTCCACAATTTGGCTATTGTTGAGAGTGTTGCTATAAACATTGGGGTACAAGTGCCCCATGTGTAGATGCATTTTTTAAAATTGGCACCTTCAATGTGAGTGTTTAGCAATCCATTCATAATGATATTAGGAAGAAATTAAAACAAAATAATATTTGAATAAAAGTTAAAAAATTAAGTTTTTAATGAAAGTTAAAAACCTTATTTATGGCAAATATGCATATATGTGTATCTATATACATATAAATGTATATATACATATTAGTTATATTCTAGGCAGTGCATAATTAAATATACATGTATTTATGTTATGTGACTATTATACATGTATATATATGGTGATATAACTATAAATACATGTTTATTTTTTTCCAGATATAATTATGTGTTTAATGGTTATTGAACCCCTTCCAAATGAAAAATGTACTAAATTTGACTAAATTCCCACAAAAGCAAATTTCCCATCACCACACACACACACACACACACACACACACACTCACTGCTTTCATACAGAATAAGATTAAAAAATTGATTAATTCATTTGTTCATTCTCAAGTATTTATCAATGGATCACTATGTGTCTGGCATTGGGAAAATATTACCAAAAATCAAACCAAAACAAAACACACAAAAAAGAAGGAAGGAAAGAAATGACATGATCCCAGAAGAGAGTTCTCTAATATAATAATGGACACTCAAGACATCAAAAAAAGCTTTTAGTAAACAGAGCAAATACACTCAAAATAATTGATCATCAAGCTTCAGTATCAAACCACACAGAAAACATATTTACAATACATGCCTATGGGCGGAAAAGCTGACTGACATTAAGAAAAAAATATCTACCATACGAATAATAGATACAAAGAAGAAAGGAAATAATAATGAGATCAATGAAATGGAAAATTAAATATATGTTTAAAAATATACAAATACACATGTCTGATCACACTGATAATAGTTATAAAATGTTTGATGAAATTTAACAATTCATTACTAATTTTTAGTTTTTTATTAAAAAAATTTTTTTAACGTTTTGTTTATTTTTGAAAGACAAAGAAAGAGCGCAAGCAGGGGAAGGGAAGAAAGAGAGGGAGACAGAATCTGAAGCAGGGTCCAGGCTCTGAGCTGTCAGCACAGAGCCTGACGTGGGGCTTGAACCCACAAACTGCGAGATCATGGCCTGAGCCAAAGTCGGACGCTTAACCAACTGAGCCACCCAGGCGCCCCTCATTACCAATTTTTAATTAAGAAATGTCTTAGTAAACTAGGAATAAAAAGAATCAGAATAGAAGGCTATCATATAACTTCTCATACAAACTGGTTTATTTGTAGGAGCAAAAAGTGGGTGCTATTAAATATTAAAGATCACATTAGGACTGCGTCAGAGCAAAAGAGAAGTTATAGGTGCTCTAAGGCATGATAATTTGATGAGCAAAAACTGATGAGAATGAGAAACAGTAACAATAGAAAAAAATTTTAACCAAAAGACATTAACCTCTAAAATAAAGAATAAAACCATGGAAATAGAATCCAATAATGTATGAGCCTTCTCTACTGCATAGTACCTTAAGAACCATTGCATGGATTTGATCTACGAACATATGCTCTCTTGTTGTCCGTATCTCACCAATATTTGTCCTATAAGTAGCATACCAAGATAGAGCTGATATTTCACACCCATCCCTAAAAAATGAGAACTCATGGAATTCTATAGGAAAAAAAGTACATTTTCATACAAAAATTTAAGACTTAGAGGGTCATCCAATTCTTTTATTTTCTTGATTTTAGAAGGTGTAGCCTCTATTCTAATTACAAAATTTAGAGCCATGAGGACAAATAGGGGCCAGAAAAATTGGAGATGCTTTCTTCTTACAAACACACTGGAGGAACTCCTCTGGGACTGGATGTGAATCCTGTGTCCGTTGAGAACCCCCAGTTGGCACTGGGCCCTACAGGGGCCCTGGTTCTGCGGCTGCAGCCAGACCCGCCCAACCCCTCACTGATTTGCATGTTTCCCCCAGAGAATCCACATTTCTGCTCTTCGGGATCCCCATAAATAGGCTGCTCAGTGATTTGGGGCAAAAAAAGAACCTGAGGCAGGCCCTGGATTGAACATGGAGGTCCTGACCCAGCTCCTCTGCCTTCTGCTGGCCTGCCTCCCAGGTGAGGAGGGCGGCGCAGGGGACATCCCCGAGATGGTGGCCGTTCTCTCCTCCTGACTGGGGGGTCTCCCCAGGGCTCCGTGGATCTCTGACCCGGGGTCTCCCCTCCCCTCGGAGACCCAGGTGCTCTCAGCTTAGGAGACCAGGACGCCAGAACCTTCTGGGAGGAAAGGGAGTGGGATCTCGTAAACAACGGTGACTTTGTGTTGTGTTTCCTTGCCAGCTGCCGGCGGGACCGCTGAGTTGACCCAGTCTCCCACCCATCTCTCTGTGTCCCTGAGACACAGCGTGTCCGTCATCTGCAGGGCCAATGAGAGCGTTAGTGATCACTTAAGCTGGTATCAGCAGAAACCAGGCCAGCCTCCCAAGCTTATCATCTATGATGCCGATAACCTAGAGTCTGGAGTCTCAGACCGCTTCTCTGGGATTCAGTCTGGCACAGAATTCATCCTCAAAATCAGCACAGTCGAGGCTGATGACGCCGCCGTTTATTACTGCCAGCAGGGTTATGCGCTTCCTCCCACCGTGCTGCAGCCCCGAGCATAAACCCTCCTCCCGGGCTGGGGCTGCTCCTGCGGCGACGGTTGTCAGGTGGCCGGGGTTCCAGCAGCTGCACTGTGCCCTGCGGTCTGTTGGTCGGGGCGGGGTGTGCTCTGGGGAAGGGCTTGCGGGGCTCAAGGGTGATGGACTGCAAGGGACTTTGTCCTTCCAGAGTTTTCCTTTGGACCAACATAAAACAATGAATTCATTGAATTTTATCAAGGAGGCTTCTGGGTCAGGCTTGCAAAAGAATTTATCTACAGCATGGTCTTTGAATCTCTTCTCTGAGAAACTCTCCGGGAGGTTTTGTTTTGTTTTACTTTGAGACAGAGAACTAGGCTGAAAAAGGAGCCCATAACCAGGACAATACTCCTAATACGTTTAACAATAACAACAGTAATAAAGCAGGAATACGACTGACAGTAAACAGCGACAGTAACTAGTCCGCCCATTGACATTTGCTGAATGCTTGAAGATCTGCTATGCGTTCAATGATGCACTAAGGCCTTACCCTTCTCGAGTAATCAGTTGCACAATAATCCTCTAGAGATGAGAAATCAGAGGTTCTCAGAGCTCAGGTTGCTCAAAATACCAGTGCTTGTAGGGAAGAAGAAAGGGAAAAAATTCTAATTTTCAGACTCCGTAAGTCCCACTCAGTAATTCATTCATTCATTTAAAAAGTAGATAATATTATGGGCATCTGGCTGCCTCCGTCAGTTAAGCGTCTGACTTCAGCTCAGGTCACGATCTCACAGTTCATGGATTTAAGCCTCGAGTCGGGCTCTGTGCTGGCAGCACAGAGCCTGCTTGGGATCTATGTCTCCCTCTCTGTCTGCCCCTCCCCTGCTTGCTCTGTCTCACTCAAAATAAATAAATAAAACATTAAAAGAAATAAAAAGCAGATAATATTAAGTGCAGTAAAGTGAACTAACTGTATATCAGGTGAATTCAAAGTATACACCTGGATAAAGATAAACATGTGCATATCCTCCTCTAACTGCTACCCAGTCCAGAGACCCGTGTTTCCAGCATCCCAAAGACCTCCTCGTGTTCCTTCCATCATTTCCAGACTCCATCCCCGCCACGCCCGCCCGACCCCCAGCCGCCACCACTGTTCTCTTTCCTCTGGTCTTAAACTTCACATAAATGAAATCACGCACTGTGTACTTTTTGGCAGCTGGCTTTCTCTGGCAACACGTTTTTGAACTTCGCTTTTGTGGTTGGTATGGCCATAATCTGTCCCCTTTGGCTGCGGAAAAGTTCTCTAGCATGTGAACGCATCACGATTTGCTTTAAATGTATGTGTCCTTTTAGATTTGAGACTGTCGTTGATAAAGATTTTAGGAACATTTTTGAAACGTCTTTTGTGAACTCACGCACTCACTTCCCTTGGGTACATTCCTCAGAATTGCAAGCAGGGCGTTGCGTGAGTTCGGCTGCCAGTTGCTATCTATGCTCCAGCAGCTGTGAATGAAAGTCCCAGTTGCTGTAATCTTTGCAATACTTGGTGTAGTCATACTTTTTACTATAATCATATTGGTAGATCTTTAGGTGGTATTGTGGTTAAAACATACATTTGCTTGATGATTAATGATGTTGAGTAACTTCTCATATGTTTTTCATTAGTTATTTGGATATCTGGGGAAATATCTGTTCAAAGCACTATATATATATATATATTTATATTTATATTTATATACATTTATATATATATATAAATACATATATTTTGTTACATATTCTGAAAATAGATCTTTTACCAAAAATATGCACTGGGAAACCTTCCCCCATTTTTAAGAATGTCTGTTAACTCTCTTAATGATATATTTGAAAATAAGTTTCCAATCTTGATGAGGTCTAATTTATCAGTCTTTTTCTCCCTTAATTTTGCATGTGTGTGTGTGTGCTCCATTTAATAAATATTTGCCTTACCTTTAGAGCCTAAAGATATCCTCCTGTGCTTTGTTCTAGAAGCTTCATTATTTTAGCTCTCACGTGTAGATGATAATGCTCCAGGAGCTCATAGTTTTGCCAGATGTAAGGTGGGACAAGGTTTTTATTTCTACTGTCCATTTAACCGCATTTCCACGTCCAACTGCTCCTCGTTATTTATTGGAAAAGAAAAACAGCATATCATCCACTCCATTGTGTGGCAAATGGCCACCTCAGAATCCTTTGTCATTTAATGTGAATATAATTTCTTTTACAAAAACCTTTATTGTACAGCAGCTTTAAAAGTTACTGGCTGGGAAAGTGCATGAATGAGGTTTCTGGAGGATTTGAAATCTTCAGTATTTTCATCCAGCTGGTGACCTACATGAAAACCTTAGTCATTTGTGCCCTGAAAATTTTTGCCCTTTTTTCCTGTACATGTTTCATCTCAATCAAAATGAAAAAGGACAAACCCAGAGCCTTTCAAACAAACATAAAGAAAAAAGCAAAAATCACTAGATATTTGTGGAAACTCAACCCCGTTAAAATATAAATATGACTAAGAAAGTTCTGAAAAACCAGAAAACTGGTTGAGAAAATAGAAGGGGACACTGAACTGTGTGCCTTTACCCCGGAGCACCACAGAGTTTATCTCTATTGATTTTCCTCGAACTACGGAGACATTTTCTCTTACTTGGCTCACAGGAGAGCCTCCCAACCCCTTCTGGTTCTCTCCACACTGCTGCACCCACCGGGGATGTGCACGCTGTTCTCTAAGAAGGTGCTTCCCTTGCAAGTCTGAGATAAAAGGTCAGCTCTCATTTTGCTTTGACTTATCAGGACTCATCAGTTCAGTTTCTCAAAAGGACATTCCCTGCTCAGTTCCTGGGGCAGCTGATGCTCTGGATCGCTGGCAAGGACAGAGGGCCGATGACAAAGGAATAGGGGTTGGGACGGTGAATTCTGGGGACAGAGGTGCATATCAGGTGGATTTATCGACATGTTAGATGCATACATCTTGCTCCCTAGGATGGGTCATGTGATGTTTACATTCATGAGCCTGAGGAAAATTCCAGAAGGAACAAGGACCTGTGTTCTGATGAAGACTGTAACACAGAAGGAGAGGGATGGCACAGGTGACTTACACCCTCCTTTGAAGAGGCCTCTTTGTATGCTGCAAATCTTGGGTTCTTTTTGAGATTGGATATTTTAGGGGTTTTAATCAAAACTTTAAAAATGGTTTAGCCTGAAATAAGTAACAAAAAAAAAGTTCTAAAAATGACTCATAACGTTTGTACATAACCTTGCATTTCTCTCTTCTTACTTTAGGGTCTAGTGGGGATGTCATGATGACACAGACCCCTCTGTCCCTGCCCGTCACCCCTGGACAGCCGGCCTCAATCTCCTGCAGGGCCAGTCAGAGCCTCCTGCACAGTAACCGATATACCTGTTTAAGTTGGTTCCTGCAGAAGCCAGGCCAGTCTCCAGGGTGCCTGATCTATAGGGTTTCCAACCGGGCCTCTTGGGTCCCCGACAGGTTCACTGGAAGCAGGTCAGGGACAGATTTCACACCCTTACAGAGCGGAGGCTGAGGATGCCAGAGTTCATTACAGCCTGCAAACTCTACAAACTCCTCCCATAGCTCTGCCCACAAACCTCCCCTCTCTGGGTCAGGCAGCTGCCCGCCCCGTGGTGATAGTTCGGGGAAACAAGTGGGCAGATTATTGTCTTACTCTGTTCAGTTAGTCTCTGGGTGAGCTGGGATCAGCAGAGAGTTTCACACAGACCAAAAGCCGTCATCTCCAGCACACGATTTTTCCCCTTATCCTTATGGATCAGTGGTGTATTTCTAAAGAATTCTTATGTTTTTTTTTCCCCAAAAAATAGACTCCTATAAGGCAGATGGATAATAAAGTCTTGATGATCCAGAAAAATCAGGCACGTAGATATAGGTTGCTTCCAGTGTTTTGAGAGAACGTGAGCACTCTGAGCATAAACACATTCATGGAGGCTTCCCAGAGCTCCCCGTACCCAGCATGCCTTCTCACGGATTTTACCTTTGGTGGGTAACAATGTGCAATTATCTGTCCAAAGTGATCAGCTTGGGTCACAGGTGACTCGGGGCTCAGCAATCCACTCCAGACCATCTGCCGCTGGGGGAGCTCCCCTGCTGGGGGGGGGCGGGGGGTTTGACCTCACTCAAGGGCAAACTCTCCCCTTTAAGCAGAAAGAGAAAAATTCCCTTGGATCCAGGAAGCGAACAGGTCTCCGTGTCTCTAATCTCATCCAGAGCAGCGTGGGCTTGGCTGTTTGGCGTGACAAAGGCTAGAGGACACAGCGCACAGAATGTGTATGAGTATCACAGTATCACTCCATCCTCTAAAGGGTGACTGCAGGATATCAGACTCAGACCCCAACGAGACCGTCTCCCCACGTCACACAGCCACACACCGGCTTCCAGCCTTAGGGACCTGAAACCAACAGCATTGAAAGCAGAGACACTGCTTTCATTGTTCAGCGACGATGGTCAGGATTAGAGATTCCCAGAGGCTGATGCTCAGCTGGATTTCATGTTCCTTGTTCTTTCAACCTGCACATGCTCTTCTCATTTCCAGGTGCTGTGAAGGGACCGTGTTGGCCGCTGGTTGGTTTTGTTGTCCGGGCCACAGGACACATGGTTAGTCTGCGAGAGACAGACGTTCTTTTTTAGATTTAGGAATATCGAACTTTCTGTCTACAAATAGTACAGGAACATTTCCTAGCCACTCCCCCAGCAAGAGATAATCTAAAAATATCTTACATTTTATATTTTATATTTTACATTTTAGGATAACAGATTATGACATGAAACAACCAATACGAATTGGAGATCTTTATGACTGGAAGTTTGGATCTCTTGACCACCTTCATCTAATTCTCTTACCCCTAATCCCTGCCTCTAGCAACCACAAATCTGATCTCTCTCTTTTTTTTTTTAAGTTTATTTTTGTTTTTGTTTCCTTCTTTGTTTTAGAATCCACTCATAAGTGAGAACACACACTATTTGTCTTTGTCTGATTTATTTCACTTAGCGTAATGTCCTCAAGGTCAATTCATGTTGTCACAAATGGCAGGACTCCCTTCTTTTTTTTTTTTTTAAACGTTTATTTGTTTTTGAGAGAGACAGAGCGTGAGCAGGGGAGGGGCAGAGGGAGAGGGAGACAGACTCAGAAGCAGGCTCCAGGCTCTGAACTGTTAGCCCAGAGCCCAACGCGGGGCTTGAGCTCGTCAACCGCGAGATCATGACCTGAGCCGACGTTGGACACTTAACCAACTCACTTAACCAACTGAGCCACCCAGATGCCCCGGGACTTCCTCTTTTTTTAATGGCTGAATAATATTCCATTGTACGTATACACCACATTTTCTTTATCCATCAGTCCATCAATGGACACTTAGGTTGTTTCCACATCTGGGCTATTGTAAATAATGCTGCAGTGAACATGGGGGTGCAGATATCTTATTGACATACTGCTTTTATTTCCTCCGAATATATACCTAGAAGTGGAATAGCTGGGTCGTAAGGGTAGTTCTATTTTTATATTTTTGAGGATCCTCCACACTGTTTTCCATAGTGGCTACACCAATTTGCAATCCCATCAATCATGCACAAGGACTTCTTCTTCTCCACATCTTTGCCAGGATTAGTTATCTCTTGTCTTTTGATGACAGCCCTTCTGATAAGCCTGGGATCATAGCTGGTTGTGGTTTTGATTTGCATTTCCCAGGTGATTAGTGATATTGAACGCCTTTTCATGTATCTTTCATGTATCGTGTTGGCCATTTGTGTGTCTTTGAGAAAAACGTCTACTCAGGTTCTTCGCCCATTTTAAAATTAGATTATTTGTGTTTTTCTGCTCCTTAGTTGTATGAGTTCTTTACATGTTTTGGATTAACCCCTGATCAGATATATGTTCTCCTGTTCTGTAGGTTGCCTTTTCATTTTGTGAATCATTTCTTTTGCTACGGAGAAACCTTTTTGTTTGATGTGGTCTTGCTTGCTTATTTTTTATTATGTTGTTTGTGCTTTAGGTATCACGTCCAAAAACTCATTCCAAGAACCATGTCAAGGAGCTTTTCTCTGTTTTTTTTCCCCCCTAGGAGTTTATGGTTTTAGGTCTTATAGTTAAGTCTTTAATCATTTTGAGCTTCCAGTAATAAGGTAAATAAATTGTAGGGATATAATGTACAACATGATAACATTAGTTACAGTCACTATATGGCATATTTGAAAGTTGCTAAGACTGGGACACCTGGGTAGCTCAGTCAGTCAAGTGTTCGACTCTTGATTTCAGCTCAGGTCACGATCTCAGGGTTGTGAGATAGAGACCTGAGTCTGGCTCTGGGCTGACAGCGTGGAACCTGCTTGGGATTCTCTCTGTCCCTCTCTATGTCCCTCCCCCACTCATGTGCAGGCACTCTCTCTCTCTCTCTCTCTCTCTCAAAATAAATAAATAAACACTAAAAATAAAGAGGGGCACCTAGGTGGCCCAGTCAGTTAAGCATCTGACTCTTGCTTTTGGGTCAGGTCATGATCTCACGGTTTGTGAGTTCGAGCCCCCTGTTGGGCTCTGCACTGACAGCATGGAGCCTGCTTGGGATTCTCTCCCTCTCTCTCTCTCTCTCTCTCTCTCTCTCTGTCCTTCCCTGGCTTGCTCTCTCTCCTTCCCTCTCTCTCTCAAAAAATAAAAATATTTTTAAAAAGTTGCTAGAACAGTAATTTCTAAAAGTTTTCATCATAAGGAAAGAAACATGTTTTTCTTTGTTTTTGTTTTTGTTTTCGTTTTTTGTGGCTTTTTTTTTTTTTTTTTTGGTTCGTTTGCATCTCTGTGAGATGATGGAGTTAACTAGACTTACTGTGGTGATCATTTCACACTATACATAAGTCAAGTCATCATGCTGTATACCTAAAGCTTATACAGTGGCTGGATGTCATTTCTAGTTCAATAAAACTGAAAGAAACAAAGAATTTGGAGAACCTTAAAGGTTTTATGCTAATTTCACAGAAATAACATTATTCCCTAATTCATACATCTTAAAGACTTTTGTAAAAAGGAGTTTCTGAAAACTGGACCTGCAATAAAAGCAAACAAGATAAAATTCTCACTATCAGTCATTTCCCCCTAATCTATGTTTTTTTTTTGTTTTTTGTTTTTTTTTTTTAATTTTTTTTTCAATGTTTATTTTTGGGACAGAGAGAGACAGAGCATGAACGGGGGAGGGGCAGAGAGAGAGGGAGGCACAGAATCGGAAACAGGCTCCAGGCTCTGAGCCATCAGCCCAGAGCCCGACGCGGGGCTCGAACTCCCGGACCGCGAGATCGTGACCTGGCTGAAGTCGGACGCTTAACTGACTGCGCCACCCAGGCGCCCCATCCCTAATCTATGTTTTCATACTGGATCGTGGGCACATCTTTTCCTAGGGTTGCCATGACAAAGTATCACATACTTGGTGACTTCAAACAACAGAAATGTACTCTCTCACAGGCCTAGAGGCTTCAAGTCTGAAATCAAGGTGCTGGCCAGACCCTGCCATCTCTGAAACCTGTAGAAGATGATCCTCCCTTGCTTCTTCACAGCCCTGGTGGCCCCAGGCATTCCCTGATTTGGGGCAGCAAAAATCCAACCCCTATCTCTGTCTTCACATGGTCTCTTCTCTCTGTATCTCTGTGCCTTTTTGTTTCCTTCTCCTCCTTTTTTTTTTTAGGTTTATTTATTTATTTTGAGGGAGAAAGAGTGCATGCGAGCAGAGGAGGGGCAGAAAGAGAAGGAGAAAGAGAATCCCAAGCAAGCTTCATGCTATCAGCACAGAGCCCAACTCAGGGCTCAATCTCACAACCATGGGATCATGACCTGAGCCAAAATCAAGAGTCTGATGCTTAACTGGCTGAGCCACCCAGGCGCCCCTCTCCTCCTTTTCTTATAAGGCAACAGTAGGGGCTAAGTGTAGGCCACCCAAAATGTGCCACTTAGGCATATTGATTATTTTAGGTAAGTTAGTTGAAGGACAGCCTATGTAAGAAGGACACTTAGACCCTCTTCTGTTTCCCTGAAAGCAGGAAATAAATATCTCATGTGAAAGGTATCCTCCCTGGACCAGGAGCTAAAGAGACTCCTTATCATCAGATATAGGAAATTTCTAACTGAGAGGGCTGTATAAACAACCTTTGTTACTTTTTCCTAAGTTACTACCACTGCCCAAATCTTGTTTAGAATTCCTTACTAATCAAAGTTCTCAAAGTTCACTTTTCTTTGTCCTGTCAATTCCTTATAGACTTGTTGTTTCTTTGTCTAAGGAGTATGAAAACTGTCTGTCTTTTTTTCTTAGGCCTTTCTTAGGACCTCAGTTTCATTATTGAGCCTCTGTGCACACGTAACAAAAGTTTTCCCCTGCTTTTCCCCATTTTTGTGCTTACTGTGTTTTTCTTTTGTGAATCTGTGTCACATAAATTTCTTAGTTCAGCTAGAAGAACCTTGAGCAGAGGAAAGGCTCTTCCTCTCCTCTGCCACCAATCATATTCATTGAGGGCCCAACGTACTATAGTGTGACCACATCCAAATTAATTCTATCTGCAACGCTTTTTTTTTTTTTTTCCAAATAACGTCACATTCTGAAGTAGTAAGGGGCTAAAACTTCAACATAATTTTTGAGGGGACACAATGCAACCAATAATAGTGTATAAAAACAGTTTTTAATTTCATACATTTAAAAATAGTCCAAGGAAACTAGCTTTATGATTTTCAATAGAGACCACGCTATGTTTCTTTGTTACTTTTTTTCCTTCAGCTGCTTATCTTTCTTTCACTGGTGAGATTCCTGAAGAGATCTGGAATTTTTAGGACGGCAGCCTGTTACTTAGCAATAGAAACACAAGTATTGGTACCATCAGAGGCCAGGAGCAAGACCCAAAATTGTTTCGTTGAGCATCATAAGAAATGACCAGGTCTTGGGGCGCCTGGGTGGCGCAGTCGGTTAAGCGTCCGACTTCAGCCAGGTCACGATCTCACGGTCCGTGAGTTCGAGCCCCGCATCGGGCTCTGGGCTGATGGCTCAGAGCCTGGAGCCTGTTTCCGATTCTGTGTCTCCCTCTCTCTCTGCCCCTTCCCCGTTCATGCTCTGTCTCTCTCTGTCCCAAAAATAAAAAAAATAAAAAAACGTTGGAAAAAAAAAAAAAAAAAAAAAGAAATGACCAGGTCCAAGAAACCAAAAAAAAAAAAAAAAAAAAAAAAAATTCAAAATGGAATAAAATAAAAGGGTAATAATCTTTTAACTAGTGGATTATGGGACATGTGTAATTCTACATCTAACTCCTCACCATGATTTATCTGAGCAAATGAGATTGCTACCATAGAGTTCAGAGTTAATGATCAACACAATTGTTACTCCATTATCTTTTTCAGCACCGTGTTAAAATCTTACTCTTGTAGATTTCCCAGAAGATATTGTCAGCCTAAGTAATGAGGTAAAAACTGAGGCAAGCTTAAATGACCAGAAATTGAGTTTTTTTCTGGAAGAACAGGGAAATCACAATTTGGACCAAGCTACTGGTGAGTCTGCTGAGGGTTTGGGGTAAGCTCTATTTATGGGCAAGAAATGGAAGAAGGGGTAAGGCCATCCGGAGTCCCAGCAGTGAATTCATTGGCTTGAGGATGGGGAGAAATTCTTGGTGGATGTTCACTGGTCAGCAGATAAATCTGGATCTTCTGTAAATCAGGCATTTAATGAAAATCAGTCTCTCGGTTCTCAATTTCCATTCTTCTGAAGGCCCATATGTGAGATTCTCCATTTCACATCCACCGGTTCTATATTAAATTGAAATCCTTTCACAATGTTCAGACCAAATATTCTTGTGGAATCTTACCTAGATTAGTATTTGTTAATTTGTTTCCTTGGTCAGTTCAGTCTGACTCTGGATTTAAATTACCCAAACTATAATAAGATGGCCAAACGGAGTTTTTCAACCGCTCCAGAATTTAATTTGCAGGACAAAAGCAATTTGACACAGGTACTGTTTATCAGGAACTGTTCAATTCAACGTGATCTGTTGACACATGAAGAAAAAAATGGGTTATTTCCCTGTTTGTGAAGGGTGATGGGATAGATTGACATCCCAGAGCAGCTCTGACCCAGCACCCTAATCCATAGTGATCATATTTAAATGAAAGCCCAGGAATGGATCAGTGCCCTGAGATATTAAAATAATGGAGGCAGTCATTGCTCTTCTCAAGTATGGGATCTCCTATTGAATTGTACAATCATAGCTATGGCTTCCCCACATACAGGCCAGGTGAGAGCCTAAGGTTCTCCCACAGAGCAAACAAGAACTCAGAATATCCTGATAGGGCTTTGCTCTATTTGATGGAAAAGAGTCAGTATGAAAAGAGGTTTTCTGGTTTTCCATCCAGGAAAAAATAATATAAAATCATTCCTTTTTTATTAGGTCCCATCATTCCAAGGGAATTATTTCCTTAAGAACTCTTTGATTGGCCTGCTATGTGTATGTGTGTGTGTGTGTGTGTGTGTGTGTGTGTGTGTGTATACCACATTGTAACAACTAGTTTCTAGGAATTTCATATTCATAGCCAGAGACATGAATTTTTTTCACCCTTACTATTCTCTGTGCTGGGCTATAGGCTATCTCTACAACAGACACATTTTTTCCCTGTCCACTTCTTTCGACCTGGGTGCTCTATAAAATTCAATTCACTGAGTCCGAGGGAAAGACCATTTATGCCATGTGATTCTAACATTCTTAAACAATTAACCTACAAGAGTAGATACCAGAAAATTCTCAAACTAGCTCAACTCCATGTTGTTATTGGGAAAAAATTCTAATGAGCAGTACTTGTGAGGTGGGAGCTGTCTCCTTAACTAGATTATGTGGAAGAACGTGAGCGAGATGGCCATTCGTCTCAGAAGACTGACCCTGGACACACATGTGTGCATTTCAGGGTCTCTGATTCCTTCTCAAGGGGCAGAGCCCTGTGTGCTGTATCCTTACAATACATTCACACTTGCAGAGTGAGATTCGTCTTTCCACTACTGCAAGTAGTATGGACCTTAGCTTTGTATTTTCTTCCAAATGCAGAAGACCTTTTATTTCACTTGCTTGAAGGTAGGCTCCTCCCACCCTCTCCTTGGCTCTTTGCACACTGCTGTACCCACCAAGGGATTTGCATATTGTCCCCTAGGGAGGACCTTCCCCTTAAAGTCTAGATAAAAGGTCAGCTTGAATCTGGCTTTGACTTGTCAGGACTCATAGGTTCAACTTCTCAAAATGAGGTTCCCTGCTCAGCTCCTGGGGCTGCTAGTGCTTTGGTTCCCTGGTAAGGACAGACGGGGAAAGAAAAAGGAGAACCAGGTGGGGAGGGTGAGCTACAGGGGTACCACTGTCTCCAGGTGTATTCTTTGTGCATGTCTGACATGTGTGACTTGTCCTCCAGGGTGGGGCAGGTGACATTTGGATCTGTGAGTGAATAAGTTTCCAGAAGGAACAAGGGCCTGTGCTGTAGTGAGGACTGTGACACAGAAAGTGGCAATGGTGTTAGCGATGGTTAGAGACCTCTCTCCTCTTCATCTTCATAGATCTCAGGTTCCTTAGTGTGATGGGACATTTTTGGTGGATACTGGACATCGCAAGTACTGGGAGTAAAACAAAGTAGTGTTTTAGCTAAAGTAAATGAGAAGGAAATAATGAAAGTTGCAAAGAATATTTGTATGTAACTTAGCACTTCTCTCTCCTTCATTTAGGATCCAGTGGGGATGTCATGATGACCCAGACCCCTCTGTCCCCGCCCGCCGCCCCTGGACAGCCAGCCTCAATCTCCTGAAGGGCCAGTCAGAGCCTCCTGCCCAGCAATGGATACTCCTATTTAAGTTGGTACCTGCAGAAGCCAGGCCAGTCTCCACAGCACCCAATCTATCAGGTTTCCAACCGGGCCTCTGGGGTCCCAGACAGGTTCAGTGGCAGCGGGTCAGGGACAGATTTCACACTCAAAATCAACAGAGTGGAGGCTGACGATGTGGGAGTTTATTACTGCTTGCAAGATATACAACTTCCTCTCACAGTGGTTCAGCCTTGAAGATAAACCTCTGTCTGAGCGGGTCCAGCTGCCCGAGCATGTGGCTTCTCTGGGGAACACAGAGGACGTTCTCTGAGTCTGTGAAAAAGGAAGGTGCTGGAGAACCCGAGGAACGGCTTGCAGCTGGATATCGGGCTCCACGTGTCAAGGGCCCGTCAGCTGCACTGTCTGGCAGGCGGAACCAGCAGGGACAGGGAGGGTCCTGTCCTGTGAGGGACCGGTTACGGGGACAGAGCTAATGACAGCTCCGCCTGGTCCTCCGTGTCGTGCCCGTGTTTGTCAAATACACGTAGCCAACGTAGTAATGAGACAAGTGACACAGGTGTGTGGCCAAAAAGTTAATACCTTTTGGAAATGAATAGTGTGGGATGTATTTTTCACAGGACCATATTTGTTAATCTTGGTATTTTCTCATTTTCTCCTTTTCCTATTTCTCTACTACTTACACTATCCCCTCCGTTAATATGTACAAGAGAGCAATCTACACAAGCTGCCCTCACAGAGAGAATGGGTGAGAAAGATTAGCAAAAATGTTTAATTCTGCTCAATCCCAGGACCTTTGCAAATTTTTAGTAAATCTAAGATTTCGATGCCAAGTGCCTTTGATTTGCCTCCGCTACATTTTTCTGAGTGAAAAGGGCGTTTTCACTATTTCAGAAGTGGACTTCGAACTAAACAGAGAAAAGTAATGATGGAGACAAAAGTTGCATTTCTACACCACAGGAAAATCCAGAATATATGAGGTATTCCTTTCTCTCCTCAATGCTAAGGATGTTAAGTATACGGAACCTAGACATTGCTTTAGATAGGATGAATTTGGAATCTATTGCTGTGACAAAGATCTTAAATAATAAATAAGTGCATTTTCTTCACATGACATTGTCATGGGTTGAACATGACCCTGAACAGTATGTTTTTTGGAAATGTACACAAAATTCATCCTTTGAATAGATCCCATTCAAAAGAATGCCTCAAAGTGACACCTGACGTAATTACTAGTCATGCCCTTATGGCATCACATGCATGATAAAAGCAAGAGTGATTAAATTCACAAAATACACAACATTGTAGATAAGAAATAAAGTGTGTTGGGGATGATCGCCTATTCTAAGATAATGAATATCATGACAAGTGCAATTCAGTCTGATGTGTCAATTCTGATAGTTTTGATAGTGTGTGGAAAATGTATATAGAAATCAAGTAAACAGGAGCCCACAGATCATGGGACTTTGGAATATTGATGAATGCATGATTGAGATGGACAGAGATTATGCAAAGCACTGGGAGGAAACGCAGTGAGAGCAGGAAGACCAGACTTCAGCAATGCCACAGTCATCTTACTCCGCATGATTCATAGCAACTTGTGATCTGGATGTTCTACTTTGATGTCAGACTGTAAAGAAAGCCAGACTCACTCCGAGTGTTGAGATAGTTAAAGGAATCCACATGATGCCCTAATCCCAAAGGTGCTATACTCAAAACAATAGTGAGAAATAAATTAACCCCCCCCAATTGAAAGGGGCCACCAAGAAGAATCAGAAGACAATCTAATTGGCTGTTCCAAAGAAATCCCAAAATACTCATGGTTGAATGTGGCAAGATGACTCTGTCTCTAATGAAACAGTCCCAAGGTGGGCAGGTGGGCAGGCTAATTTGGTAACGTAAGCGGCTCTGCTCCATTAGGTCATTTGGGTTTTCCCAAACTGGTCAATGTGTGTAGTGATTAGTGGCCCTGCTTTTTATTTCACTCTTTGGCCTCAAAACCTATTCATTCCTTTTCTTTATTACATGTATATATATTTTTATTTTTAAGTAATCTCTACATCCAACGTAGGGCTCGTATTTACCCAACATAGGGCTGAGGTCAAGAATCGTATGAGCTACTGACTGATCCAGTCAGAAGCCCCAAACCTATTCATTCTTAGGCTGATGGTCACTATTTCAAAATACACATCTCACGATAGCACATCTCAAAGGACAGTCTTTGAAGTCTATAGGATTTAATACCCAAGCAGGCCTCTTTGTGTGTTGTCGTAGACAGTGTGATTGACGGAGGCCACAGTCCTGTGTCTATTGTTACTCGATCTTCATCACAAAATGGGTTCCCTTCCCAACCAACTCTCTCCCATGAACTCTTGGATGTTGATAGCAGCTGAGCCTCAGTGGACAGGGAGGGCTTCACTGTATCTGGAATACAACGAATCCCAGGAATGATGCATGACACTCTCTTGAGGGGAACTGGTATGAAGTGTAAAATTACCAAGTGGTTGGTAGTGTTAGTCCCTGGGTCTGAGAGCTCAGATACCCAGAGGTGACAATAATTAGCTCTACACCAGTAGAGATGGCGGTGGTGGGCTCATGCCTTTGGGCCTGTGCATAGCCTCCACCCGTGTCACCATGGCTATGTCTCTCCTGAACAGAGTGAGCAAGAACTCTGGAGCTTGAGACAAAGGCTGAGGCCTGCTCATCTGCTCAGAGGTGTAAGCCTGTGTTTGTTTGTTTGTTTGTTTTATGTCTTATCTGTGGTGGATCCTCTGCTGAATTTTGCTGTGACATGAAGTCCTCATGACCGTACATCCACGATCTTTTTTCCAGATCTCACAATTGGTGACCTTCTGATTTTCTCTTCCTAGGCCCTTCATTAAACAGTCACCCAGGAATCCATGTCAACCTTTATCTCAAGCCAGTTCTCTATCCAGACTAAGTTCTCTGTGTGTGTTTGTGGTAGACGGGGGCATAAAGACAAGAATGCTTAGTAATGGAGGATTCCTGGCATGGTAATCATGCTGCCTTCGGCTAGAGAAAACCAAACACTTGGAAGAATTCACGAATTCTACTCTTTTCCTGTCAACACCTCTCTTGTCATAGCCTCAGGGCCAAAGCAGCCACATATTCTCCTTTATTTTTCTCACCTCCAAGCACCTTAAAATAGAATTGCATGCAAGAAAAGTCAGCTACAACATAGAGAGTAGGGATCCCCTGGGTCTCCTCAACCCCAACCTGGGTTTTAGGTTTCCTTCCTTGTTTAGGTGTTTTTGAAAGGGAGGTGCTGTCTCATCCAGCTGGGTTGTCACCTGAGGGTGCACTTTGAGGATGTACAAAGAAATAGGATGCAGGACAATGGCTCTGGATTCCCAGCATAGAAGAGGCCAGAGTGGGTCTTGAGAGGCTGTGTACGTGGAAAACAAGAACTTGGCCCTCAGACCTAGGGCCACAGCCTTGGAAGCCTGAGGGTGAGGACTTCTTATCAAAGAGCCACAGGCACCTGAGTTGGGGTCTTATCAGGATACCCGATTTTATCATGACCATCACAGCCTGTCATGCATTTGGGGACCCACCTTCAACAATGCATCCATTAGGCCCCCAAACAAGGACTCTCAGGTGCCTTGGTTGAGGTGGGATGGACCCCACTGGATGAAGCAGGTTCGCGGTGGGAGCCTGTGGGTGAAACACCATAGTCCCCATTCAGAAGGCTCATAGTCACCTGAAGTAGGAAACAAGTTTCTCCTAATTGTACTGATGGCTCTTACCCTTGAGGGCCCCTCACTCACTGACAGAGGTTCTCCTCTGGAGCTATTGACGGCCAGCATCTGGAGTGGGTCTGTGCAATCCAGCTAGAAACGTATCATGGAGAGAAGACTCTTCCTTTCCCTCCAGGAACAGCTTCATTTTCTGTCTGGTCTTTATCAAGGATAAGAAAGTCCTTTCATGACAGCTCTGATTTCTCACCTACAATTCCAGTCCCCTCTCAGGTCAGAAGCTATTCCCAGGAATCCTTCCCTGGGAGCCTTTTGCTCTCATCTCCATCCCCATCTCGCCTCCAGCACCTCCAGCCCATCTCTCCTAAAGTCAGGAAACATGGACTCCACTCGGAAGTGGTCCTCTGAGTTTCTAGGTCACTGAATCCTCACGTTTCCCCAGTTCTGTGATGTCAGGCACATATGAAACCTGCATTTTACCTCTTTTCTGTTTTATTTTGTTTTGTTTTGTAACTTTTGCAATGGTTGGGACTCTAAAGTGTTCAACATTTAACCTAGGAATGAAGATTCCTTTCATTTTTTTAATCTAAAAATTGTTTTGGGGGCGCCTGGGTGGCTCAGTTAGTTAAGCGGCCGACTTTGGCTCAGCTCATAGTCTTACTCGACTTCTCGACTTCTCGAGTTCTCATAGACTTACTCGACTTACTCGACTTCTCGAGTTCTCGAGTTCAAGTGCCACATCTGGATCTGAGCCTAGAGCCTGCTTCAGATTCTGTGTCTCCCTTTCTCTTTTTGCCCCTCCCCACTCTCTCTCTCTCTCTCTCTCTCTCTGTTTCTCTCTCTCTCTCAAAAATAAATAAACATTTAAAAAATTTAAAAATTGTTTTGGAGATTACAACCTTGGTACTATTTGTCATAAAAAGAGATTTTTACAAGAAACATGTACTGTTTTCGTGTATCATAGTCATTACCTATGATTGAATATGATACTAATGTAATAATATTTGTATAGAAAATATATACTTTGGCTGGATACCATTTATTTAAATGCTCTAAAATTATTTCTGAACTAATACTGGCATGTCATTTACATATCATAGTACAAAAAAAGGAAACCAGTGTTTGGATAGCAAGGATAATACGGTCTTATTTATGTTACAGAAATAAATCATATTAGACATTATTTCCCTTTTCAAAATGTCGATTCCATAACGAGTGCAATAAAAATGTATTGTTAACCGGAAAAAAGGAAAGAAAGCAAGAAAGCAAGAAAGAAAAAAGAAAAGAACGAAAGAAAAGAGGAATGCTTTACGTTAATGAGTTTATAACACATATAAAGAACAAGAGGGGCGCCTGGGTGGCTCAGTCCGTTAGGTGTCCAACTCTGGATTTCAGCTCGGTCACGATCTCTCGGTTTGTGAGTTCAAGCCCCACGTTGGGCTCGGTGCTGAATTGAGAAGCCTGGCCGTGGAGGCTTTGAGGAGAAGACCACGGAGGCCTCTGACACAACCACCGGGTCCTCTTCTGTGTAAACAGGGGCCAGGCCATCACAGGACAGCCTCCCAGAGCCTCTTCCTCCCTCCTCACATACAGAGTTCATGCCCCACAGACCCTCCCGGGAATGGCCTGCCTGGTCTTCCTGGAGAGTCCGCTACCTGCTTTCACCCGGTCCTTACCCCAACGGAACACTAGGGGGCGGCCAAGTCAAGGGTTCAACTCACACAGTTCTCCTGGTGTAGGTCCTGGTCCAAAGTTGTTTTGTATTTTCCTATCACATCGAAGGTTATTGCTGTGAGGGTGTTTATTCAAAGTAAGCCTCTCATATCTCTCTCATTGTCTCTCATTCTCTCCCTGTCTCTCTTTCTCTATAAATGTTAACTGGAGACAAATTTGGTAACGGCTGGTGCATGATCTTTCTTTTGTCCTTCATGTTCTGTTGTTGAACTGCTGTTGGGACCAGTACTACAAGGATAGTTGGAAACAAGGATATTGGCGGAAATGTTAAAACCTTGGAATTAAGGCAAAAAACAAAAGCTGTTGCTCTCGTCTGCCCAGGCTCATCCTCAGGGTTGTCAGTGACTAGCAAATATTTGCTTTATTTTTTTCCTGAAAATCAGTAGATTTCTCCCATTTATTTTGCCTTAGGTAAATCATCTTGGAACAGAATTACCATTATACTAGATTAATATACACCCTCATAACTGGTTTCAAATTCCATCCAGGCCTGCTGGATTTCCAGAATATGAGAGAGCCACTGTCTGGGTTGAGGATGTTCCCAATTTCCTAGTCTAAGATTGTGAGATGTGAGGAAGCTGTGCCCCAGTGAGTGCCTGACAATTGTCATAGCCTAGAACTTGTTGTTCAACTTTGAGATTTCATCCTGTGTCTGCTCCAGGCAGTTCAGAATTTAGTTATGTCATAACATTTTATTTTACTAGTGATCCTTATTCTCAGCTGGGGATACTGGTGATCTAGAGGAGTCAACGCACACATTTCTGGAAGCCTCGACCCCGTCATGACAGGTGATACTTCCAACAGCATTTGCCCTTGGGGTTATCCTTGGCTCCAGGTCAACCAGAGACTGAGGACGTGTGAAGTTCACACTGAGAGGCTGCTGCTCCCCTAAGGCAGAAAATCACCATTTTCATTCACTAATTAAAATTCGCAATGACCCTTTGTTTGCAAATGTCACGTCTGAGGAACTGGGCGCTAAAACTTTAACCCTACTTTAAGGCGGATAGAAGACACAATTCAGCCAATAAGATTGTGTAGAAACAATCCACACAACTTTTGAAAATAGTCCTACAAAACTAGCTTTACAATTTCTAAAGAGTCCTTTCTTTATCTTTCTTTCTTTCTTTCTTTCTTTCTTTCTTTCTCTTTCTTTCCTTCTTTCTTCCCTTCAGCTGTTAATGTTCTGACTGCTTTCATTGGCATATTTCGTAGGAGGCTGCCATTGTCAGGACACAGACAATAATACTGGTAATACGTATTTGTATAGATATCGTCAGGAGCCAGAAGGAACACCTAGAATGACTTTGCTTATAATCATAAGAAATGACCCGGCCAAGGCAGCTCCAAACCTGAGCTCAGGTAGTACACTGAATGGTAAACAATATTGTAAATAGTGAAATACAAGGCATGTATGGTTCCACATCTACTCCACACGCTTACTTTTCTCTGCAACCAGGATTCTTGCCCCGAGTTCAGAGCTGAACGCTCCGCAGAATTGGGGCTCAGTTGTGTTCTCAGCTTGTTTTAACATATGATTCCTGAAGATTTCCCGGAAGATGTTCAGGCCAAACACCCCCAAAGAATCTTACATAATACCGTCATGTTAATCTGTTGTCCCGATCGACTACGGCTGAGTTTGCGATTAATATTCAACATAGAATAACATGGCAAATGTGTCTTTTTCAATTGGTCCAGAATCTGATTTGCAGGGAAAAGCAATGTGACATGAGCACTATTGTTCAGGAGCTGTTCATTTCAACGCCATCTGTGTTGGGCTGACGCGAGAAGTAAAATCACATCATTTTCCTATTTAATAAGGCTGGTGTGGTAGACGGATGCCCCAGGGCACCTCTGACCCAGCACCCTATCCCCGAGTGATCCGATTTAGACAGAGGCTCAGGACGTTGTCAGTGATAGGCTGAGGCTCCGTGAATAAAATACTGGATATAGGCATTGCCTTTCTCACACATGTAATCTCCCTTTGAATTGTAGACTCATGATGTTGGATCCCCAACCTTTAGGGCAGGTGAGACCACAGGGTCCCACACAAAGCTAAGGAAACTGGGATGTCCTCATAGGACCTGGTTCTGCTTGATGAAAAGGCATCAAAGGGTACCATTCAAATACAATTATTGTAAAATCATTTCTTTTTCTTTATTTCCCATTATCTCAAGGGATTTTTGTCTCTGAGAAATCCTTGGAATAATTCTATCCAACTATCTAGATGTGTGTGTGGAGTGAGAAAACAAGATAGACTAGACACCGTATTGTAAAAATTGCTTTCCCAGAATTTCATGTTTTCGCATTCATAGCCAGAGATATAATATTCTTTTACCTTTTCCTCTTGTCTCACACTGGGCTATTAGCTCTCCCTACAAGAGACCCGTTATTACGTCCCTGTCAAATTCATTTGTTGTGAGCACATTTGGGAAATTTAATTGCCAGGTTTCAGGAAAACACCATTTCTACACCTGATTCTTCCATTCTCAACATTTCACCTGATGACAGCAGCTACCAGACAATCTGGAAAGAGCTCAGCTCCAAACTGCTATTGGGAGAAGTGCTGATGACCATACTCATGGGGCGGGAGCCACTTTCTTATCCAGACCAGGTGGAAGAATGTGAGCAGATGGCCATTCACCTCCCAGAGATGGACCCAGGGCACACATGTCTTCTCCCATCTCCGTGCTTTCTCTAGTGCAGGCCCAGTGAGCGCTGAGTCCCTGCCGTGATTCACCCTTTCACGTGGGATTATGTTCCCACTCCAGCAAGTTGCATGGACTTGACTTTATAGGTTTTCTCCCAAACACAGAAAACCTTATATAGCACTTTGCTTAAAGGGAGGCCCCTCCCACAACCTTCCAGCCCTGTCTACACTGTTGCACCCACAAGGGGATTTGCATGTTGTCCCCTCTGGAGGACCTTTCCCTTAAAGTCTAGATAAAAGGTCAGCTTGAATCCTGCTGTGACTTGTGAGGACTCATCAAGCCAACATCTCAAAATGAGGTTCCCTGCTCAGCTCCTGGGGCTGCTAGTGCTTTGGTTCCCTGGTAAGGACAGAAGGGATGAGAAAGAAGAACCAGGTGGGGAGGGTGAGCTCTGGGGGCACCACTGTCTCTGGGTGTTTACTGTGCACATGTCAGACATGTGTGACCTGTCCCCCAAGGTGGGGCAGGTGAGGTTTAGATCTGGGAGAGTGAGGAAGATTCCAGAAGGAACAAGGGCCTGTGCTCTAGTGAGGACTGTGCCACAGAAGGTGGGGATGGTGTCAGCGATGGTTAGAGAACTTTCTCCACTTCACAGATCTCAGGTTCATTATTGTAATTATGCATTTGTAGTGCCTGCTGGAAGTCACAAGTAATGGGAGAAAAACAAAGTTGTTTTTTAGCTAAAATAAATGAGATGGAAACAATGAAACTTGCTAAAAATATTTGTATGTAACTTGGCACCTCTCTCTCTGTTCCTCAGGATCCGGTGCGGATGTCGTGATGACACAGACCCCTCTGTCCCTGCCCGTCACCCCTGGAGAGCCGGCCTCAATCTCCTGCAGGGCCAGTCAGAGCCTCCTGCACAGTAATGGAAACACCTATTTACATTGGTACCTGCAGAAGCCAGGCCAGTCACCACGGCTCCTGATCTATAAGGTTTCCAACCGGGCCTCTGGGGTCCCAGACAGGTTCAGTGGCAGCGGGTCAGGGACAGATTTCACCCTGAGAATCAGCAGGGTGGAGGCTGACGACGTCGGAGTTTATTACTGCCAGCAAAGTACAAAGAATCCTCCCACCGTGGTTCAGCCCAGAACACAAACCTCCCTTCCTGGGGGTCCAGCTGCCAGAGCATGTGGCCTCTCTGGGGAACACATAGGACGTTCTCTGAGTCTGTGTAAGAGGAAGGTGCTGTAGAACCCGGGGAACAGCCTGCAGCTGCACAGTACGGCCCCGTCAGCTGCACAGCCTGGCAGGCAGCATCAAAAGGGAAATTCAAGAGGTCCTGTCCTGTGAGGAACCGGTCAGGGGAAGGGAAGAGCCAATGACAGCTGCACCTGATCCCCGGTCCCCGCCTGTGTTTTCAATGAAATGCAGCCAGTCTAGTCACCAGACAAGTCACATAGATATTTGGTGACAAATTCATCCATACTGCAGATGAACAGTGTGGGGTATGTTTTCCACAGCATCATAGTTGCTAATATTGGTAATGTTGGTATTTTCTCACTTTCTCTTTTTCTTACTTCTCTGTGACTCCCTGTCCCCTGCATTCATATGTTCAAGAGAGCACTCGGCACAAGCTGTCCTCACCGAGAGTACGGATGAGAAAGGTTCGTAATGATGTTTAATTCTGGTAAAATCAAATTAGCCTTTTGAAAATTTTCTGTAAATATAATAAGATTCCAGTGCCAAGATTCTTTGATTTCCCTCCATTACATTTTTCGGAGTGCAAAGGGGGTTCTCGCAATTTCAAAAGTGGGTTTTGATACTAAACAGTGAAAAGGAGGGATCGAGACAAAAGTTACCTTTCTGTATCCCAGGAAAATCCAGAATACATGAGATTTTTCTTTCTCTCCTCAATGGTAAGGGTGTTAAGTATCTTGAACGTAAACACTGCTTTGCATATGACGAATTTGGAACTCTGTTGCTATAAGAAAAGGTTTTGTACAATACATGAACGCATCGTTCCATAGGATGTGCTCATTAGCCAAAAATGACCCCGAATGATATATTTTGGGGGAATGTGTATTAAATTCATGCATTGAATACATCCCCTTCAATAGTGCGCTTCAATGTGAATCCTGACTAATCACGGGGTCATACCATTAGTTCATGGCACATACAACAGAAGCAAGAGAGATTAAATTCACAAGCATCTAATCCTATGCCTAGTTAAGAAAATAAGGTGCACTAGAGATAATCGACTCTTCCAAGATAATGAATATCATGACAAGTACAATTAAAGCCAATGTTTCAGTTCTGGTTGCTTTGACAGGGTGTGGAAAAATGTATACAGAAATCAAACTGACTGGAGGCCACACATCATGGCAGCCTGAGTGATTGGTGTGAAACTCCTTTGCTAGTATGCATGTTAATCGTTATCAGTTCAGACCTATAAACCCACTGCGTTCTTGTCTCCCACAAAGTTTGGTATACGGTATATTCTTTCAACTCAAAAAACGTTCCAGTTTCCCTTTTTGTTCTCTCTGGACCCGACTTTTGCTTGGTAATTTCTTACTTGGTTTCTAAATGTTTGGGGATTGTTTGATAACTTTCTGTTACTGACTTTGAATGTATTTCCCTGTTTTCATAGAATAACGTTTTATGGCTTGTATCCATTTTAATTGTATTGACATAACCTGTGGCCCCCACTTGTGGTTTATCATAGTGAATGCTTTGAGGGAACATGTATTTTATGACCTTCAGCACAGCATCCTCCAAGTGTGAATTATGTCCCTGTGGGTGATGTCACAGTTCGGGGCGTCTATGTCCTCACTGGCCCCAGGGTAGGGCTGTCTGCACTGGGGGCTGGACCTGCTGAAGCCCGTCCCCTGCTGTGGTCCCCACTGGAAGCCACCTGACTTCATGTCACCTGGTCCCCAGGCCAGACCAGTCCTCCTAGACGTGGATGGTCTTGTCCCAGAGTCAGGGATGCCAAAGGCAATTCCTTCTTAAAGTCAAAGGTAGACACTGAACACAATGGAAGGGAAGGTACCCTCCAATCCTGTTCATGGGGTCCCCAGGCCGGGGTCTCTCACCAATGGGGGAAAATATTTTATGAAAATAAACATTCTGCTGGAATCTAGAACTCTGTGGGTTGAGGTTGTTCCCCACTTACTAGGGTAAGGATAGGAAATATGGGGGAAATGTGCCCGAGGAAGTTTCTCCTAAATTATTGTACCTGGTAGTTTTTTGTGAAATCTTATGCTTTCATCATGTGACTGCTCCAGGGGACTCAGAATTCATTCATTCTATTTTTATTTTATTTTTTATTTCATTTATTGTATTTCTGATCCTTATTCTGCGCATGGCCGAGAGGTACTTTAGAAGAGTCGATACGCAGATTTCTGCAAGCCCTGCAGAATGAAGGCAGTTGAAGTTTCAAACAGCACTTGAACCTTGGCTTACTCTTGGCTCCTGCCTAGAAAAGGCCACATGGATGTGTAGGTCACCAGTGTGCAGCTGTTGCTCCCCTGGGGCAGGAAGTTACTGTTTTCACTTACAGATGCGGACAGAGACTGTACTTTATGATCAGGCCAGGAATGGCCACTGACAACTCCATTCAGCCCTTGCTTCTTTCTTGTTTGGTACAATTCGTGTTAACAACTGGAATAAAAAAGAGGGGGTCAAAGGGAATTGCAGTTAATTTAAAAAAATCAGCTTGAGTGATTGAATTCTGATTTTGCTTCTCCCAGAGGGTATAAAATTCTCTTGTTCAAATTTTGTGTAAGCATTTTGTAGATTCTTGCAATAGCTGAATATGGAAGCAACATTGAATTTGGGATTCTCAGGCTCCATTTTTCTGCGAGTAGACTAGCTTTTCTAAATAAAAAAAAAAAATCCAAAGAAAATTATTTTCTTTTTTCTCCTGGAATATTAAATTCAGTTTCTCTCTTTCAATTCCCACATTGTATGTTCAAAGGCAGCGTCGATTTAAACTTAAAAGACTGGAATGCCCATGTCTCAAGAGAACCAGGCTCTCTTACAAGGTCAAACAGATTATGAAAACAGCGATTAAATTTGCAGACAAGCTGTGGCTTCTAGAGACCGTTATAGCAGGGACTCCCATTTCTGCAAGGGCGAGCCTAGGGAGGGTCTTCAAGGAGGTGAAAAACTTATCAGGCAGAGATGCTCAGTAGACAATAGGATTATTGTGTCACTTTGTCCAATCAGTCTGGACACGGCAGCGAGTTTCACGTTGACAGACAAAATGCCTTCATCTCCAGCACATGATTTTCTCACCTGAGCGATGAATCGTATACCTCTATAGGATTTTTGTATTGATTTCAAGAAAAAGGAAACAAAACTAAATCAAATAGTTGGATACAGATTCATATGAAGCCAATGAAAAGTGACACCTTGAGAATTCAGAAAAGTCAGGTATGTAAACATATCTGGTTCTCAGTGCTTTCAGAGAACCTATACACTCAGAGGATTAAGCACATGCACTGAGCCTTCCCAGACCTCCCTGCACATCGGGAGTCGTCCTCTCATGGGTAAAACATTGTAGTTATTCAGAAGAGATGGACACATTTAATCCCAGGGGCCTCAGGGGCAGGAATCCCTTCTAGTTCACCTATGGTTGGGGGTGCTCCTCAATGGCTGGGTTGATCTCAGTGCTCTGACAATGACATCACTGGGTCTTTAATCAGGAAGAACCTCTATTCGTGTCCATGGAGGGAAGAGGCCTTTGTGTATCTCTAAGCTTGGACAAAACAGTGTGGGTTTGGACTGTTTGGACCGACAAAGTCTACAGAACACGGTGCCCACAATGTGTGGGAGTATCTTACTCCCCACCTGTGACGGGACCACAGACTCAGAAGTTCCATCTGCAAGACCGCCTTCCCACATCACCCCACCTCCACACCAGCTTTCAGTTTCACTGAACCCAAACTAATGTCCTCCGACAACACAGACAAAATTACAGTAAAAGCCACCCATATAAGTTTTCTTCTCATTCAGCTGATGATGGTCACGTATAGAGATACACAGAGCCGCTCTGTTCCCCACTCAGACCCCATACGTCCCTTCACCAGATGTTATTATTTCTGTCCAGGCTGGAATGACTGACTTGGTTCAAGGGCCGATTTGTTGTCCAGGGCACAGAATGGTTTGTTAGAACTCAGAGTGTCACCCTTTCTGTCTACAGGTAGTAAAGGAAAACCGTGAAACCTGTGTGACCAATTCTATAGGATGTTACATGTGTTGTGTATTTCAGAGCAACAGACTATGTGACAAAACAATCAGCCAGAATCAGAGACTCTTAAAAGACTTTTTTTTTACATTAATTTCACAGGAAATAACAAAACTCTCTGATACTGAAGTATCGCAAAGAATACTTTATAAAAGTAACCTTTTCAAGAATTGCCTTGTAACAAAGAAAACACACGTTTCTCACAGTTACTACCTTTCTCACAATGCAAGCTTCAGTTTGGGTGATCAGTTTCCAAGCCTGCCATAGCAAAGCTCCACTAATTTGGTGGTCAAAGGGGCAACATTCTCTGATGTTGGAGCTCTGGTGGCAAGAAGTCTGAAATTAATGCTGTTGAGCAGCTCTGACCCAGCACCTAGTTCCCTGGTGACCATCTTCCATGAAAGTCCATGGAAATGTACAGGATACACTGAAACTTGAAAGGAATGCTATTTCTCTTGTCCTAACATCATGGAATCTCCTTTTAAACTGGGAACTCATGGCTGTGGCTGCCCAAAATACATGACAAGAAAGAGTAGATGTGGGAAGACATTTTCTAGAACTATTCAGAAAAAAATAATTTAAAATGATTCTTTGTTCATTTTGTTTCATCATATTTACTGCTAGAAACACATTTCTTTTGCCTTTTTCTCTTGCCTTAAACAGAACTATCAGTGGAAAACACTTTTGCACTTTTGGGGGAATGCAAACTGGTGCAGCCACTGTGGAAAATAGGATGGAGGTTCCACAGAAAATTAAAAATAGAGCTGCTGTAAGAGGGAGCAATTACACTACTAGGAATTTATCCAAAGGGTACAAAACTGCTGATTTGAAGGGGCACATGCATCCCGGTGTTTATAGCAGCACTATCAACAATAGCCAAAGTATGGAAAGAGCCCAAATGTCCTTCGACTGATGAATAGATAAGGAAGATGTGGTATATATATACAGTGGAATAGTACTCAAACATCAAAAAGAGTGAAATCTTGCCATTTGCAACAAAGTGGATGGAACTAGAGTGTATTATGCTAAGCATAATAAGTCAAGTCAGAGAAAGACAAATGTCATATGACTTCACTCATATGTGCAATTTAAGAAACAAAACAGATGAACATAGGGGAAGAGAAGGAAAAATAAGATAAAAACATAGAAGGAGGTAAACCATAAGAGACTTCTAAATGTAGAGAACAAACTGAGGGTTGTTGGAGGGTTGTTGAATGGAGGGACAGGCTAAATGGGTGATCGGTATTAAGTAGGGCACTTGTCGGGATGAGCACTGGGTGTTATATGAAGGGATGACTCCCTAAATTCTACTCCTGGAACCAAGTAACACTATATGCTAACTAACTGGGATTTAAATTTTAAAATAAGTCGGGGCGCCTAGGTGGTTCAGTTGGTTAAGCGTCTGACTTCCGGCTCAGGTCATGATCTCACAGTTAGTGAGTTCGAGCCCCGCGTTGGGCTCTGTGCTGACAGCTCGGAGCCTGGAGCCTGCTTCGGATTATATGTCTCCCTCTCTCTCTCTGCCTCTCCCCCACTTGTGCTCTGTCTGTCTGTCTCTCTCAAAAATAAATTTAAAAATGTGAAAAAAACTTTTTTAATTTTTTAAGTAAAACAAAGCCTTCTTTTTGATCAAAGAAGAATTCTTATAGTATTTTGCATTTTCTGAATTCTTAAGGGCAACAGATTATGAGATGAAAGAACCAGTTAAAATGGCAGACTTTTAAGGGAGGTATCAATTAATTTTCACAGGAAGTAGCGATATTTTATGGCATTCAAGCATCTTGAAAATATTTTGTAAAAATAACATTTTAAGAATCAATGTGTAATTAAAAGGAAACATGACAGGTTTCTTGCTGTTACCCATTTTCCCATAAATTGGGGTCCATACTGGAGTGTAGGTAAAACCGATTAATTTATACCTTTACAGAATGATCCTTTAAAACTAGGTTAAGGTATATGATATTGTTCTTTTTCTGTTTTTATCTTTGTTTTCATGTTCAATTCAATTGTTTTTTTCTTTTTCAACTGCATGTCTTTTTGACTTCTTACTCCAGGATGGTTAATTAGGAGTCTGACATATTCTGAAGTAAGACCCAGAATTGAAGTAGGTAGCATAATAAATAAAAGTCAAAGAAACACAGAAGTTCCAAAAGGTAATGAAAGAAAAGATAAATAAAATTGTTGCTAGTGAAATAGGAGACATTTATTGTAATCCTGTCTCCTTACCATAATTTGTTACTGGCCACCCAGATTCTTATCATAGAGCTCAACAGTGAAAAACTGTATCATTTTTACCCAAGATATTTTCCAACCTTGTTAAAAATTCTTATTTTGTTTATTTTTTCAAAAAATCAACTCTTGGTTTCATTGATCTGCTCTACAGTTTGTTTAGATTCTATAGTGTTTATTTCTGCTCTGGTCTTTATTATTTCTCTTCTTCTGCTGGCTTTGGGGTGTCTTTGGTGTTCTGCTTCTATTTCCTTTAGGTGTGCTGTTAGAGTTTGTATTTGGGATTTTTCTTGTTTCTTGAGATAGGCCTGGATTGCAATGTATTTTCCTCTCAGGACTGCCTTCACTGCTTCCCAAAGTGTTTGGATTGTTGTATTTTCATCTTCGTTTGTTTCCATATATTTTTAAATTTCTTCTCTAATTGCCTGGTTGACCCATTCATTCTTTAGTAGGGTGTTCTTTAACCTCCATGCTTTTGGAGGTTTTCCAGACTTTTTCCTGTGGTTGATTTCAAGTTTCATAGCATTGTGGTCTGAAAGTGTGCATGGTATGATCTCAATTCTTTTATACTTATGAAGGGCTGTTTTGTGACCCAGTATGTGATCTATCTTGGAAAATGTTCCATGTGCACTCGAGAAGAAAGTATATATTCTGTTGCTTTGGGATGCAGAGTTCTAAATATATCTGTCAAGTCCATCTGATCCAATGTATCATTCAGGGCCCTTGTTTCTTTATTGATCCTGTGTCTAAATGATCTATCCATTATTGTAAGTGGATTATTAAAGTCCCCTGCAATTACCACATTCTTATCAATAAGGTTGCTTATGTTTGTGGTTAATTGTTTTATATATTTGGGAGCTCCTGTATTTGGCGCATAGATATTTATAATTGTTAGCTCTTCCTGATGGATAAACAAAATTGATAAACCTCAAGCCAGGGTTTTCAAAAAGAAAAGGGAGATGACCCAAATAGATAAAATCATGAATGAAAATGGAATTATTACAACCAATCCCTCATAAATACAAGCAATTATCAGGGAATACTATGAAAAATTATATGCCAACAAACTGGACAACCTGGAAGAAATGGACAAATTCCTAAGCACCCACACACTTCCAAAACTCAAACAGGAAGAAAGGAATACTTGAACAGACCCATAACCAGCAAAGAAATTGAATCAGTTATCAAAAATCTCCCAACAAATAAGAGTCCAGGACCAGATGGCTTCTCAGGGGAATTCTACCAGACATTTAAAGCAGAGATAATACCTATCCTTCTCAAGCTGTTCCAAAAAATAGACAGAGAAGGAAAACTTCCAGACTCATTCTATGAAGCCAGCATTACTTTGATTCCTAAACAAGACAAAGACTCAACAAAAAAGAGAACTAACTACAGGCCAAAATCCCTGATGAATATGGATGCAAAAATTCTCAATAAGATAACTAGCAAATCAAATTCAACAGCATATAAAAAGAATTATTCACCATAGTTAAGTGGGATTCATTCCTGGGGTGCAGGGCTGGTTCAACATTCGCAAATCAATCAATGTGATACATCACATTAATAAAAGAAAAGATAAGAACCATATGATCCTGTCAATCGATACAGAAAAAGCATTTGACAAAATTCAGCACCCTTTCTTAATAAAAACCCTTGAGAATGTTGGGATAGAAGGAACATACTTAAACATCATAAAAGCCATTTATGAAAAGCCCACAGCTAACATCATCCTCAATGGGGAAAAACTGAGAGCTTTACCCCTGAGATCAGGAACACGATGGAGATGTTCACTCTCACTGCCATTGTTTAACATAGTTTTGGAAGTGCTAGCATCAGCAATCAGACAACAAAAGGTAATCAAAGGCATCAAAATTGGCAAAGATGAAGACAAGCTTTCACTTTTTGCAGATGACATGATATTATACGTGGAAAACCCAACAGACTCCACCAAAAGTCTGCTAGAACTGATACATGAATTCAGCAAAGTCGCGGGATACAAAATCAATGTACAGAAATCAGTTGCATTCTTATATACTAATAATGAAGCAACAGAAAGACTAATAAAGAAACTGATCCCATTCACAATTGCACCAAGAAGCATAAAATACCTAGGAATAAACCTAAGCAAAGATGTAAAAGATCTGTATGCTGAAAACTATAGAAAACTTATGAAGGAAATTGAAGAAGAATAAAAAAATGGAAAAACATTCCGTGCTCATGGATTGGAAGGATAAATATTGTTAAATGTCAATACTACCCAAAGCTATCTACACATTCAATGCAATCCCAATCAAAATTGCACCAGCATTCTTCTCAAAGCTAGAACAAGCAATCCTAAAATTTGTATGGAACCACAAAGACCTCGAATAGCCAAAGTAATTTGGAAGAAGACCAAAGTGGGAGGCATCACAATCCCAGACTTTAGCTTCTATCACAAAGCTGTAATCATCAAGACAACATTGTATTGGCACAAAAACAGACACATAGACCGATGGAATAGGATAGAAACCCCAGAATTAGACCCACAAAAGTATGGCCAACTAATCTTTGACAAAGCAGGAAAGAATATCTAATGGAAAAAAGACAGTCTATTTAACAAATGGTGCTGGGAGAACTGGACAGCAACATGCAGAAGGATGAAACTAAACCACTTTCTTACACCATTCATAAAAATAAACTCAAAATGGATAAAGGACCTGAATGTGAGACAGGAAACCATCCAAATCCTAGAGGAGAAAGCAGGAAAAAACCTCTCTGACCTCAGCCACAGCAATTTCTTACTTGACACATTCCCAAAGGCAAGAGAATTAAAAGCAAAAATGAGCTATTGGGACTTCATCAAGACAAAAAGCTTCTGCACTGCAAAGGAAACAATCAACAAAACTAAAAGGCAACCAATGGAATGGGAAAAGATATTTGCAAATGACATATAGGACAAAGGGCTAGTATCCAAAATCTATAAAGAATTCACCAAACTCCACACCTAAAAAACAAATAATCCAGTGAAGAAATGGGCAGAAAACATGAGTAGACACTTCTCTAAAGAAAACATCCAGATGGCCAACAGGCACATGGAAAGATGCTCAACGTCGCTCATCATCAGGGAAATACAAATCAAAACCACACTCAGATATCACCTCACGCCAGTCAGAGTGGCCAAAATGAACAAATCAGGAGATTATAGATGCTGGTGAGGATGTGGAGAAACAGGAACCCACTTGCACTGGTGGTGGGAATGCAAACTGGTGCAGCGCTCTGGAAAACAGTGTGGAGGTTCCTCAAAAAATTAAAAATAGATCTACCCTATGACCCAGCAATAGAACTGCTAAGAATTTACCCAAGGGATACAGGAGTGCTGATGCATAGGGGCACTGGTACCCCATGTTTATAGCAGCACTTTCAACAATAGCCAAATTATGGAAAGAGCCTGTATGTCCATCAACTGATGAATGGATAAAGAAGTTGTGGTTTATATATGCAATGGAATACTATGTGGCGATGAGAAAGAATGAACTATGGCCTTTTGTAGCAACATGGATGGAACTGGAGAGTGTGATGCTAAGTGAAATAAGTCATACAGAGAAAGACAGATACCATATGTTTTCACTCTTATGTGGATCCTGAGAAACTTACCAGAAGACCATGGGGGAGGGGAAGAAAAAAAAAGGTTAGAGAGGGAGGGAAGCAAACCATAAGAGACTCTTAAAAACTGAGAATAAACTGAGGGTTGATGGGGGGTGGGAGGGAGGAGAGGGTGGGAGATGGGTATTGAGGAGGGCACCTGTTGGGATGAGCACCGGGTGTTGTATGGAAACCAACTGGACAATAAATTTCATATTTAAAAAAATAAAAATAAATAAATAATAAAAATAAATTCATATTTTGAAGGATTGCCCTGAAGATAGTCAAGCCAAGATCTCTTTGAGAAGCTTATTGAGAACTGTGTTTATTTGTTTGTTCTTTGGCAATTAAGTATGACTTTGGGTTAGTTACCCAAGATTACCCAGAGCCACACACTCGACTTTTCAATCGCTCTAGGCTGGTTTCTTTGTTTTGTTTTGGGTGACAAAGGACAGTGACTACCCTTGTGAAACAATTTAAAATAAGCTCCATTTTTCACACGTTGTTCAATCCATCATGACTGGCATCACTGACGAGGGAAGGAGATTCAGGCGGATGTCCTCTTTGAGTGACCCGAGGTATGGTGACCTGATGCCCCTGAGCCATGGCTATCTTTGAGGGAAATCGCAGGGAAATATCAGTCATAGGAAAGGGTTACCCCAAGATGTTAAAACAGCATCTCCGGTTCTTGCTCTTCTCACATACAAATCTCCTTTTGAACTCTAGGCTCATGGCCATGGCTGTGACTCATTCAGGTCGGGAAGAGACTCAGGTTTTCACACAGAGGGAACAAGAACCTGGAAGGCCTGAAAGAACCTGTCCTACATGATGAGAAAGACTATGGGAGGAGTTTTTCTAAACACCAAGTAGGAAAAATAGTCCTTGTTTATGTTATGCCATTATCTTAGGCAGCTCTTCTGTTAAGAAATTCCTTTGATTAATCTGGTACATGACGGGTAAGTATGATGGGATACAGCCCATCAGTTGATGTCCAAGAATCCTACATTCACTGCCTGATACATAAAATCTTCCCTGTCTTCCTCTTAAATTGGGCTATTAGCTCTCTATATGTAGGAGATGACCTCGTTTTCCCTGTCAAGTCCTCTTACAGAGTGCTTTTACGCTGTTTAACTCCCCAGATGACTTACAATGGCGGTTTCTAACACTGGCATTTTACATTCTTAATCAGCTATCCTGGCAACAGCAGATAGCTGACGACACTTGAACTAGCAGAATACCATCTGCCAGTGGAGACACCCTCTTGGTCACCATCAGAGTTGATGGGAACTATTTGCTCTACAGATGAGCTGGCAGGAAGCCAAGAAGATGGACATTCACTTCCCAGTGGTTGAACTTAGCTAGATACACATCTCTACATAGTCAGTGTCCCTATGCTTTCTTAGAGTGTCAAGGCCGGTGCCCTGGGTCCTCACCACAGACCCAGATCTCCACGATCAGATCTTCACACTTCCACAGGCAGCAAGAACCGTATCTTTATTGCTTTTCCTCTGACACCACAGCATGCTTTATATGAATTTGCTTACATGATAAAGACTTTGCCCTTTTGTTGGCTCTTTCCACTCTGCTGCAGCCACAGGAGATTTGCATATTGTCCCCTAGGGAGGACCTTCCCTTGCAAGTCTGAGATAAAAGGTCACCTCTAAACTTGCTTTGACTTATCAGGGCTCATCCTGTTCAGCTTCTCAAAATGAGGTTCCCTGCTCAGCTCCTGGGACTCATCATGCTCTGGATCCCAGGTGAGTGCAAAGGGGGCGATGAGAAAGGAGAATGGGGTGGGGAGAGGGTGCCCCTGCTCTCCATGTGTATTCTGACCATGTATGTTCATGCTCCAGGGAAGAGAACTTGATATTTTGCCTATGAGAATTAGAAACTACCTAAAACAAACAATGACTAGTGTCAGATGAATTCCTTGAGACAGAATCATTTTTATGCCTTGTAAATATTAATTTTTTAATTATGATATGGGTCATTAATAAAAAAAAAAAACCAGATGAACCTGAAATAATTAACAAAGGAAAATCAAGAAAATTGCTTATAATGTCTGTATGTAACCTTGAACTTCTTTCTCTTTAATTTAGGATCCAGTGGGGATATTGTGATGACGCAGACCCCTCTGTCCCTGTCCGTCACCCCTGGAGAGCCAGCCTCAATCTCCTGCAGGGCCAGTCAGAGCCTCCTGCACAGTGATGGAAATACTTATCTGAATTGGTACCTGCAGAAGCCAGGCCAGTCTCCACGGCGCCTGATCTATAAGGTTTCCAACAGGGACCCTGGGGTCCCAGACAGGTTCAGTGGCAGCGGGTCAGGGACAGATTTCACCCTGAGAATCAGCAGGATGGAGGCTGACGACTTTGGAGTTTATTACTGCGGTCAAGCTTTACAGTATCCTCCCACAGTGGTTAAACTTTGAACAAAAACCTGCCCGTCTGGGATATTTCAACTGCCCAAAAGTGTCGTTTGTCTGTCTGGGGAAGCCACCGCAGATTGTCTGAGTCTGTGTGGGCGGAAGAAGTTGGACAACTCAGGGGAATAGGTTGCAGCTGAGGGCCCCAGACCATGAGGGCTTTGGCTGCCCCTCAGGCTCCACGTGTTAAGGTCCCATCAGGTGCCACAAGCTAAGAATGGCAGAGCCAGTCTCGCGATGTTTCTGTGGACTTAGACATGGGCTTATCTTGGGTGTATTGTTAGCAATGGAGTCTGCATCACAGGGCTGGCATATGTTTGGCTCCGGCAAGCACTGCCGAATGGTTTTCCAACAAGTCAAACGTACACTCCGCACCTATGTACAAATTCCAGTTGCTATAAATCCTTTGCAACACTTCTTATGCCACACTTTTTATCATATCCATATTGCTAGATCCTGAAATGGTATGGTGGTAAACATTTATATTTCCTTGATGAGGAAGACGTCGAGAAATTTTTCATGCTTATTTCCGATTAGCTATTTGGATATTCTTTTTCTTGGGAAGTGCTTGTTTTGCTTGTTTAACTGATATATACACTTACCTATCATCATATTGATATAATAGGTAATTTGTATGTTTATACATAAATATATATGGCTTGTCTCTTCTCTTGTAGGGAGTTCTTTATACATTCAGAAATAATCTTTTTGTCAGATTGGAGTATCCTCTCATGCTTTACGACACGTCTATTCACCTTTTAAATGATTATTTGAAATGAAATTCTTAATTTGATGAAGTCTCATGTATCGAATTTTTTCCTCCCACAATTATATGGCCAGGTTGTTTAAAATGTATTTGCCTCCCTTTCTGGGTAGGTGGGTGACTCAGTCGGTTGAACGTCTGATTTCAGCTCAGGTCATAATCTCACAGTTCATGAGTTTGAGCCACCTGTCCGGCTCTGTGCTGACAGCTCAGAGCCTGGAGCCTGCTTCAGATTCTGTGTCTCCCTCTTTCTAGCGCTATGTCTCTCAAAAATAAATAAAAACATTTAAAAATTAAAAAATATATTAAAACATCTTTACCCCCCCTTTAGGGACCAAAGATACCCTCCGACACTTTCTTCATTAAAGCATAATTACTTTAACGCCTACATGTAGAAATATGATCCTTCACTAACTCGTGCTTTTGCTTGATATGAGTTGGGCCAAGGTTTTTATTTACATTTTCATAACTTATTAAAAAGTAAAAATGACCAATAATCCACCTTACTGCCTTTGTTAGAAATCAAGGGACGGCGTACATGTGGGTCATTTCTTGGACTTTTTGTTTAGTTCTATTTGTTTGTCTATCTTTATACCCAGCATACACTACACTGTATTATGCAGCTTTGTCATAAGTTTCAAAACCTCTCATTATTAGTTTTCTGACATTATCTTACTTCTTAGGAGTTCCTTGGAGATTGTAGATCATATAAATTTCATGTAAGTTAGTTTATCAATTTCTTCAATTTTGAAAAAAAGTCCTTTAGGAATTTTAATTGGATTACATTGAATATTTATATCAATTTGGGAAAAATTTAATCTTAATAATGTTGACTCCTTTACGTTATCAACCTAGAAAATATCTCTAGATACCAAAATCTTCTCTAACCCACAATAGATGTTATATATGTTTTTATTTATTTATTTGGAGAGAGAAGGAGAGAGAAAGAGAATCTGAGTGGGGGAAGGACAAAAAAAGAGGGAGAGAGAGAATCCCAAGCAGGCTCTGTGCTGTCAGTGCAGAGCCCGACGTGGGGCAGGTTCTTATGAACCGTGAGATCATAACCAGGGCCGAAATCAAGGGTGGGATATTAACTGACTGAGCCACCCCGGCACCCCTAGGTATTTTAGAGATCGACACTGAACCCAAAGCCTTTGCTAAGATATTTCCAGTGTTTTCTTTTAGATTTTTAAAGATTTATCACACAATTTGTTATCGTAAGTAAGGACAGTGTAATGGAACACATTTTACAAGGTTTTACATTATGAAGATGAAATACAGAGGCAGGTAACACTGCATCCTTATTTCCTGTCTTTTTTTGATTCATTTTTAACCTCAGGTATTTATGGTGACATTATGTCTGACTGAGTCCCCAGTCTCTGTCTGGAGCTTCTGGAGGGAGAATTATCATTACCCCCAAGGCCAATGAAAGTCTCAAGGACACTGATGGGAAAACCGTTTTGAACTGGTCCCAACAGAAAAGGGGAAAACCCAAGCACTTCATTTACCATGTTTCCCAGTTACAACCTGGGGTCCCGGGATGGTTCAGGGGCAGTTAGTCTGACAGGGATTTCCCACTGACCATCAGCAGCCAGGAGGTTGAAGCTGCCGCCATCTTCCTTCCCTCCTCCCACAGTGATGCAGTCTTCAACAGAGACCCCACAAAACACATCTCCACGAGACTTCACTTTCAGTTGCTTCCCCTGCCCAGGCCCCTACTTGTCTGGTCTTAATCAGTGACTTGATTAATCTGTGGCTATTTAATTGAAACAGAAAACCAAAACCCAAACCAGAAACCCCAGGTCTAGAAGGAGCCACCTGAGTTTTAGTCAAGGACCATCCAGTGCCATTTCAATATTCTTGTAAATAAATAATTAATGCCTTACAGTTATTTTCAGTCGCATGAAGGTAGAAAAAATTTCTTGTCTTGAAAGAAGTCAAGAGATGAGGTACATGCAAATCACACTTGAAGGATGACAAACACATTTTATCCATTTTAAACCAAACCCGGCTACACGTTAGTATTTTCTTCGTTACTGGGTGAAAGGTTTAGTGAGGAGAGGAATCATTTTGTGTTCCCTACAGACTCTGGCCTAGTGATGGATGTCATAGCGTCAACTTCATGAATAACAGTGAAGAGTCTCACAGCCCAGACTCAAAGGGACCCCACATCAAAAAATCCTTTGAGTTGCTATATCATACCAGAGCCATTAGATGGCAGGCAAACCCCACGATAAACAACAAAGAAGACCCCCCCCCCCCCCCTCCCCCCAGTCCTGATCTTCAAATACTGAGAGAGCAAGAGTGATATTGCCCAGTTATGACCCAGGAGCTCCAAAGGCTGAACGGGTTCTCTGGTGCGATGGGGACACTTGAGAGGAGCTGTCTCTGTGCTGGGTGGTGGAGAAAACCCTCTGTGTGGCTGTGCCCTAGGCCAACGTGGCCTTGGCCCATCCCCTCTGTGATGGCTGTGTCTCAGAGCACTTCCCTACCTTCTTGGGGCAGGGTCAGCTTCAGCAGGAACCTCGAGGACATGGGGACCCCGGCTTTGCTCCTTCCTTCTTGCTGACTGACTCTGGTGAGGAAGGAGGACTCAGGCTTCATCCTCAGCTTGTTGGCATTAAACTTGGACATTTAAACTTGGACCAGTAATACATCAAACTGAATGAGCTATCTGCTTAGTATTAACGCTTGGGGACGTCCATGTTGGCTTTCCCACTTAGGTGCCAGTGGGGACACTGTGTGGACATCTCCTGCGTCCCTCCCTACGGTCCAGGAGAGAGGGTCACCATTCCCTGCAGGGCCAGCCAGCGGAGGAACACTGCTGTAGCCTGAAATCAGCAGAAACCAGGAAGGGCTCCTGGGCTCCTGCTCACTCACGCTGCCCCCTGGACGCGATGCCTGCCTGGTCAGGGGCAGTGGGTGGGGCAGAAGTCACTCTCATCAATGACCGAGATGCTTGCAGGAACACAGGTCCTGTCCTCCTGTCGCCTCTTGGGGGCACAAGCCTCACCCAGCTGTCACTCCTGCCCTGGGGCTGCTGAAGGTCTGGGTCCTTGTCGATGACAGGGGTAGGGCCGACAGCTCTGACATGGCATCCCCCCTCCTCTTCCTGCCACTGGCTCCCAGGCTCCTCATCCGGGCACCTCCAGTGTGTCTCCTCTTGGTCACCGAGTGGAAGTGCAGGGTGTGTGTGCAGCTCCTGTTCTGGATTCACCCACCCCAGGTCCCCTTACTTCCCGCACAGGCCATTCACGCCTACAGACGACAGCCTTGTTCCCTCATACATCCGGGCCCTTGTTAACCTGCGGTTCTGACTCCACCTCAGAACTCTCTGTTGGTAAGTGCTGGTTCTTGGAGACCAGAAAGTAAACTATAAACACTCAGAATCTCGCACATGGGGACAGACCCGCCCACTGAGACCCGCGTCCTGGAGGCCGTGGGTGGCAGTGAGAGCTGGGCAGGGAGATCACACCTGGCAGGGAGTCAGACACGAGGCTGTGACCAGGCCATGGAGAGGTTTTGTCTGTGAGCTTGGCTACAAGGGAGGGACTCGTCCATCTGCCTCTCAGGGTGGGGCTGTGCCCTGTAGGGTCACCTTTCATAACTTGTCCCGGGCCCCAGGACACATGGACAACTACGTGAATTCTTGGACACAGACAAAGGTGGGAAGGCCCAGGGGCACTTGATTTCTGGTTTGTGCCACATTTAAGAATGACATGGCTCTTCTGAGCGTCCACGTTTCCTCGAAGGCTTTGAGCGAAATAATACACTGCGGTGCCCGGGTGGGGTGTCGTTGCAGGCAGCAGAGGGTGGCACGTCCTGACTCAGGCCCCAGAGACCCTGGCAGCATCTCGGGACAGCTTCGTCTCCATCACCTGCAGAAGCAGCACGGAGGTAGGTACCTCCATGGCGTGGTACCAACAGAAACCCAATGAGGCTCCCAGGCTGCTCATCTTTGGGGCGTCTGCCCGGGCCGCCGGAACCCCGTCCAGGTTCCGGGGAAGTGGCTCTGGCTTGGACTTCTCCCTCACCATCCACGGAGTGGAGGCTGAGGACATCGGGATATATTACTGTCAGCAGCACTTCAGCTGGCCTCCCACGGTGACACGTCCCCACACCCAAATCCCCTGTCTGGGTCGTGGATGCCGGTTCTCAAACCAAGACACCTGCTTCCTGTAGGAGGCCACGGCGTGAGAGGTGTGACGTGCCTCTGAGATTCCACACCCTGAGAGTCTCTGTCTCCTGACCTGGTGACGCGGGGGCGGGCTCCAAAGAGTGAATTGACTGTAGAAATTTATAAATTGATAGCAATGTTACTTTTATTATCACCGTCCACTGGCAACTGTGAACAATGCCAATGACAAGACACTTGCTCCCACAGGAAGGACCACGCCCCCCAGCACACCACACTCCCTGTCACGCCACTGGATGGCCCACTCACATGTCCGGTCGTTGGTGCGGGCTGTTGGCCGGGGGCCTCAGGGCCCCACGTGGCCTCTCATCGGCCATGAGGCTAGATCGGCTTTCTTGCACTCTGAGATGGAAGGTGAAAGCTGCAAAGCCTCTCGAGGCCCGGACTCCAGAACTGGCCCGGGGCCCCTATCACCACATGCTGTTTGACACAGCACGTCCCAAGGGTGCACTTCGATTCAAGACATCAAGAAATAGTCTCGGCAGTCCTATTCGAGAGATCAGTTCCACGCTCGATGGGAGGAGCAGTTGGCAGTGTTCTTCTCACCTACCATAAGTGCCTTGAATTGTAAGTTTAACAACGGCCAAGAGAAGAATGGCTGAGATATGTACTTAATGCTTATTATGTGCCATAAACTGAGCTAAGTCTTTTTTTTTTTTAATTTTTTTTTTCAACGTTTTTATTTATTTTTGGGACAGAGAGAGACAGAGCATGAACGGGGGAGGGGCAGAGAGAGAGGGAGACACAGAATCGGAAACAGGCTCCAGGCTCCGAGCCAACAGCCCAGAGCCTGACGCGGGGCTCGAACTCACGGACCGCGAGATCGTGACCTGGCTGAAGTCGGACGCTTAACCGACTGCGCCACCCAGGCGCCCCTGAGCTAAGTCTTAATATGAGATGTTTTATTTGCCTCTTCCAGTAGAAGCCTATGAGGCAGAGAGAGGTTATGAAATGTGTCCGAGGTCATTCAGACAGTAAGCCAGGATTCTAATCAGAAAATCTGAATCATAGAACGGGGTGGGTGGTGTCACCACCCAGAGGAATTCTGCATAGCTAGCCGTGGAAAAATTCCCTGAGAAGCACTAGCACTGGGGGGTAGCCAGTCACATAATAAATAATCTCAAGCCTCAGATATATCCCAGATCCGACCAGCTCTCACCTCCTCCACTGCCTGACCTGGAGCAAGCCTCCATCATCTTTCACCCGGACCAGGGCTGCACCCTCCTCAAAGATGGCCAGCTTCTCCCCTGGTCCACCTGCAGTCCGTTCTCAACTCGGCAACATCCCCTCGCATCTTCTGCTGACACAGGTTTGTTGGTCAGGTAGCATGACGCCGACTAAGAATTTTGTGAGCCACAGACCGAGGTGCTGACAGTAGCATGGTAGACAAGGACGGCAAGCAGTAGCCAGACGTAGGGTCTATTGTAGTGGCGACAAACGGCTGTCCCCTTCTTGGTGGAGGGGGTGCATAAAATATAGCTACTACCAGACGGGTAGCTGGATCCCCTGGGCACTGAAGCCCGATAAGGGTTCAGGGATAGGATTCATCTTTTCCTTTAAACTGTTGTGCAATTACCTGGTGGGAAAAGGCCACGTAAGTCCCGGTTAGGGGATGTCTGTGTTGTGGAGCCCGGGCGTCACCTCCATCCTCCTCGTCGTGGCCACCGGATGCCTGAGCTCAACGAACAGGCACCGGCGTGTCTGGGAAAGAGGCTAACTGACCTCCACGGAGTTGGTCATCTCGTCTGCCTGACGATTGAGAGCTCCCTGTACAGGGCACGTGTTGTCATGAGCATTTGCATAGGACACAAATGCTCTTTCTTACAGTAGGTGCCTGGTCCAGAGATCCATTCATAAAACTCTACTTTGGAGCCTCTCATCACCAACCTCCCAGGTCGTTTTATCCAATCTTCTGACCATCGGACCACACCGTTAATGAGTGCCCTTGAATGTTGTAGATCTCTGATTTGGGTTCTCTCTGAGAGGTAACATGGATTGGAAAACACAACCCCAAGCTCTGCCCACTAGATGAATTTCCTCCCACGTGTTCTCCTCCCCCACCCCCCACCCCCACCATTTTTAAAGTGGTCATTAAAGCTAAAAATCTACTTTGGAGGGCTGACAGCATATCCCACATAAATTAAATCTGAACTATTTTCTTTCTCATTCAGTGTGTAGAGAAAATTCACATAAGGCTGTGGGTATAGGATGAGGGTAAAGGAGGAATTCAGCAAGTGCAGGTTCCAAGACAGTCTGAACAACTTCTGTATGTATAGCGCGTGTGCCCTGGGGACTTCGTCAAGGACCAGCCTGTGTATCCCACTTCTACCTGATGATAGGAGGCTGTTGTGCACGTATGCATTTATATCTGGGTGCATCAGATCCCACTGAATTCATAAAGGACAATGCAGATCACACGGCTTCTTTGTGTCCTAAAGACTACAGGTAGTCTCTACCGGGGCTCAATGAGAAGTCAGGACTATTATCCCACAAGGGATAGGTTATCTTTAGGAGAGACCATAACATTGTTGTTTCGATACCCTAGAGGTCTGTACTGTGGTTCTGGAACCTCCAAGCACTGTCCCTATGTGCCACAGGCACTTTAAACATCATTGGCTTACTGAATCATAAGTCCACTGCATGCTGAACTTGGTGCGGACTCCTCTTCTGTTCTGGGACTCACTTGACACAGCCAACTTTACTACCAAATCAATAAATGAGTCAGAGAAAAGTCTCTCAAAAATGGACGTGTTGCCTTCAGGATCCAAAGAGGACGGCCACCCGGGGTTGACTCTATCTTTTAGTTATGAGATTCATGTCTTTATTTTAGAAACAATTTCTCAATATTCCCCAGATCATTCAACTACGAGAAACTTACTTACAACCACAACCAGGACCATGAGGGAGGTAGGGGTCAATTGTAGGGTTTATCTTGGGCTTGTATACTTAGCCATGGTATTTGATCTGTGACAAAGGAGGCAAGAATATACAATGGGGGAAATACAGTCTCTTCAAAAATGGTTATGGGAGTCAGTTAATCATCTGACTCCTTATTTCAGTTCAGATCATGTAGTGCTCTGAGCTGGGCATGGAACCTGCTTAAGATTCTCCCTCTCCCTCTCCCTCTGCCCCTCCCCCTCCCAAACACAAACAAACAAACAAACAAACAAATATTATACACACACACACACATACACACACACACACAATGATACTGGGGAAACTGGACAACTACTTGCAAAGCAATGAAACTGGACCACTTTCTTGTACCGTGCTCAAAAATAAACTCAAGATGGATTAGAGTCCTAAATGTGAAACCTGAAATCATAAACCGCCTAAAAGAAAACATAGGTAGTAATCTCTTGGACATTGGCCCTAGCAACCTATTTATAAACGTGTCTCCTCAGCCATGGGGAAAGGAAGCAAAATAAAGTATTGGATCTACACCAAAATAAAAAGCTTTATTACAGCAAGGGGAACCATCAACAAAACCAAAAGGCAACCTAATGAATGGAGAAAGGTATTTGAAAATGACTTATCCAACAAGGGGTTCATGTCCAAAATATATAAAGAACTCACACAACTCAAAACTAAAAAAACAAACAGTCCAACTGACTCTGGATTTTTAATTATATAAGCCCTAGGAATGATTTCTTAAAATGGAAACAATTTAGCCAATATCGTTACAAATATTTTTGTACTCCCCTCCCCACATTCCCTTCTTAGATCTCCAATTATACGCAAAATAGACTGCTTGAAGCTGTCACACAGTTCACTGATGCTCTGTTCATTTTATTTTTTTCCAAGTTCAGAAAGAGTTTTCTACAAACCCAGCAGATTCTTCACGTGTATATCAGTCACTGTGTGGTCACATGTACAGGGGAACTCTGTACATACTCTGGGTTCTGTCTCCGCGCTGACAACGGACCATCCCGAGGCCATCAGCAAATCAAATCAAAGAGAAAGATTGTCTGGCCTCGGTAATATCCCAACGTACCAGATGCAGAGCTTGTTAAATGGCTTGCAGTTTCTTAAAATGTGTCATTCTCAATCGAACCTATCTTAGATGGAGGGGAGGCAAAGAAAGCATATCATGAGCATTGAAGAGAACACAAGACACTTTCCTCAAAGGACGGTAGACTGATTCTATGCCATGGCCCCACGGAGAGACACGTTCTCTGCAGGCACGTGTGTGCCACCCTGGTCAGGCTCGGGCATCTGGCGGACAGGAGCCTGGCTTGTTACTGAGATTACCCAGCCCCGCAGCTATGCCCAGCCTGTCCCTTCCTCTGCTGATTTGCATATTACTCAAGCACAGCCCACTTCCCTGAACGCTGATTAATGGGCCGGTCACACCCTGTGCAGGACCCAGTCCCGGTCAGGACACAGCATGGACATGAAGGCCCCCGCTCAGCTCCTGGGCCTCCTGCTGCTCTGGCTCCCAGGTAAGGAAGGAGAACACTGGGAAATTACTCAGCCAGCGTGCCCAGTACTGCCTGGCCCGCCAGCCGCGTCCTCTTATGACATGATTCGGCGTGTGGGTCTTTGTTTCTCTGTGCCCCATCTCAGGAGCCAGCTGCGAAATCCAGATGACCCAGTCTCCATCCTCGCTGTCTGCATCTCCAGGAGACAGAGTCACCATCACCTGCCGGGCGAGTCAGAACGTTAACACGTGGTTAGCCTGGTTTCAGCAGAAACCGGGGAAAGTTCCTAAGCTTCTGATCTATCGTGCATCCACGTTGCAAACTGGGGTCCCCTCGCGGTTCAGCGGCAGTGGGTCTGGGACAGATTTCACCCTCACCATCAGCAGCCTGGAGCCTGAAGACGCTGCCACTTACTACTGCCGGCAGCATAACAGCGGCATCCACAGTGATTTAACGAGAGACAAAAACCTCTATAACCTTCAGTGATTATCTCATTATACCAGGTGCTTCTTTATCAGCAGCTGCTGTGGTGCTCAGCTCAGCATGTCTGTTCTGTTCGGAAATCCTGAGGTTCTGAAAAGCAAGTCCATGACAAGATTTGAACTCTGATCCCTGGCTGTGCCTCAGCCTTCGCTGCACAACCAGGTTCAAACACAATTTCACCACTAAGGGCGTCAGATCCGATTCATATGAACGGACGCCTCCGATGCTCCCGGCCGGCGTGAGAGGACACCCACATCTGCAACAAACAGACACAGGCAGGGAAGAGTGGAAATCAACGTAATTCGCAGATGGAAGGATTGTATGCAGAGAAAATTCCAAATTTTTTACAAAGAAGCTACTAGAAATAATAGGAGAAATAGGTCATCATTGGATTCAAATCAACATGCAAAAGTCAGTTTGATTTCTATGCAACTGAAAGAAATGCTTAAAAATTAAACTTAGAAAGCGCATGAGTTCCAAGTGCCTCAAAAGCGTCCAGTATTTAGGAAAAATAACAAAATACACTCAAAGTTCCAGAATATCCTTTAAACACACACACACACACACACACACACACACACACACACACAATCTACGTAAATGGAAGGCCGTATTATGCCCAAGGATTGAAAGTCTCCGTATTGTGAATATGTCAATTCTATCTTCCCTTTCTGTCCATGTCTGTGTAGAAGCTGGAACGTTCACCCCTCACAAGTCTCCAGCTCAAGCTAGGGCGCTTCTAGTGCCTATAATCCCACTCCCTAGCGATTATAAATGCTCAATATGCTGTCCTGTGGAAACCAGCCTGGACCTGCTCGTGCACATCCTGCTGTCTCCAGGAGTCCCTTGTAGGGATAATAAACACCCTCTCGACTTCTCTTGGTAGGTGGCATATCGTCAGCCTCAAAAAATGCCTATTAATTGGAAGAGGAGTACTTCCCACCTCCACGGAAAAACCCTAAAACATAAATATTGAAAGAGATAAGGAAAGAAGGAAAGCTCGCAGAGTCGAGCCCCACTTTTCTCTTTTCCGGCAAGAATCTGAGATAAAGGACAGGCCAAGAGGCCTCAGAGCTGAGCAAAGCCTTCAGCCATCTCACACAGCCATAGATAAATATTAATCTCGGGGCACCTGGGTGGCACAGTTGGTTACGTGTCTGACTCTTGATCTTGGTTCAGGTCATGATGTCACAGCCCGTGAGTCGAGCCCCACATCGGGCTCTGCGCTGATGGTGAGGAGACCAGTTGGGATTCTGTCTCTCCTTCTATCCGCCCCTCGCCCACTTGTGCGCACGCTCTCTCTCTCTTTCTCTCCCTGTCTCCAAATAAACTTAAAAAAATTTGTTTTAATTAATCTTCAAGGACTATAAAGAAGGAGGGATTCTGACAAATTTCAAGGACTCCAGTTGGAATCCTGGCAGGCCCACCCCCTAGGAGGAGGGAAGAACCGGGCAATGTATGACCCATGATGGAGCCCAGACTCAAAGCACAGTGCAATCCTTGACTGGATGAGGGTGACATACCCTAGCATTTCAGGCTGCGAGACTCAAATGTAATCTCTTTCTGGATGAAAAAAATCATTCCAGAGCTGAAAATCGCCACTAAACTGTTTCACGGCCGCTATGTGTGTAAATCGACAAAAGGATTAAGTACACACAGCACAGTATGGTTTTCAGTCAACAATTCTAAGCCAACAAAATCAAGGAGAGAAAAAAACAGGCAACAGAAACAGACCCCTCCTTTTGCAGATATTAGGTAATAGGATGTAACATGGGTAATGCAGGAGGTGACAAGATTGAGAGTTAGAAAGCCCAAAACTATTATAAGTAACCGTCAAGACGACCCAGCTCAAGGTTCTCCCTTCCTGCACGCATGACAAAGTGCGAAACCTGGTTCTCCCCAGGCTTTGGAGACCTGCAGATCACACTCACATATTTTTTAATGTTGTTCGATTATTGAGAGAGAGAGAGAACACAAGACGGAGAGGGGTGGGGGGGGGGGGGCGGAATCCCAAGCTGGCTCTGCACTGCCAGCACAGAGCCCAATGCGGGGCTTGAACTCACGAACCGTGAGATCACGACCTAGCTGAAACCAAGAGTCGGACACTTGACCAACCGGCTGAGCCACCCAGGCGCCCCGAGATTCACGTTTTTAAAAAAATGTTTGTTTATTTGAGAGAAAGTGACAGAAAGAGAGAGCACACGAGAGGGGGAGGGGCAGAGAGAGGGAGAGAGAGAATCCCAAGCAGGCTCCACACTGCCAGCCCAGAGCCTCACGCAGGACTCGAACTCACGGAACTGTTGAGATCATGACCTGTGCAGAAACCAAGAGTTGGACGCTTCACAGACTGAGCCACCCAGGTGCTCCCGGTACATCATTTCTTTCTTTCAGAACTATTTTTTCCTATTTGCATTTCCATGGTAAGTTTCTTCCCTTTCCCAGTTTCCCATGGGTGGCTGTGCTGGATCCGGCTCTATCCCTCTTGTCGGTGGCAGTGGGAGGGCGTGTCTCCATCTCCTACAGGGCCAGTCTCAGTCCCATCCATGGCACCGGTTCCAGCAGAAGCCACACCGATCTCTGGAACCACTGACGCAGAGGGTGTCCACAGGGCCCCCCGGGGGCCCAGCCTAGGTCAGTGCCAGTGGGTCAGGGACAGATTGTGCACACATAATAGGCAGCATGGAGCGTGGGGACACCACGCACACCTGTGCACACAGAACCCTCACTACGACCCTGCGCAGCGTGACAACCCTAAACACACCCTCCCGCGTGGGGGCGGCGGTTCTGCTCAACCCAACAGCTGCCTCCTCCAGGGATCAGTCAGGGCAGCTGCTCCTCTCAGAGGAAAACCAAGCTGGGGGGGGGGGGGAGGTGACAACGGTGGGGGGCCCTCGCAGGAGGGCAGTGAGGCAGAAATATGGGTTTAATAGCTAATAGCTATTATTAGCTATTAATAATAGCTATTATTAGCTATTATTAATAGCTAATAGCTAATAGCACAGGATTCGTGTTAATTTTCAGGTTTGATAAATAGGCTGTGGTTACGCAAGGTGATACGTTAGGGGAAGCCAGGGCGGGAGTATATAGGAACTCTCTTTTGTGTGAAATTTTGGGTGAGTCTAAATTATCCCGAAGTAAATGATGGCATAGAAATAAAAATAACTCAAAGTCAGGAGAGGGCATAGTCTTACTGAAGAATTCCGCAAGCCCCATTCTGTTTTTCCTTCAGTCTCCGGCTGTAATTCCAGCGGCTGCTGGTGATGCCCGGCTCCCATCATCTGCAGCGTGTTCAATTACTGGAGCAATCTTGAAAAACGTAGAAGGTGATCAAAACCTGCTAGTGCCTACTTCTGAGAATAAAACTCCAAGTGACCAGAGTTCAATGTTTGCTTAGAATTCCATTTCTTTTTGTGGCACCTGGGTGGCTCAGTCGTTTAATCATCCGACTGTTGATTTCAGCTCAGGCCATGGTCTCACGGTTCATGAGATCGAGCCTCGAACTGGGCTCTGCACGGACAGCACGGAGCCTGCTTAGGATTCTCTCTCTCTCTCTCTCTCTTGCTTTCTTCCCCTCCCCTGTTCTCTTTCTCTCTCTCTCAAAAAATAATACACATTAAAATAATTCTTTAAATAAACATGAAAAAAGCTTAAGATTCACCAAATATGTATGGAATTCAGCCTTATTTAGAAGTATAAAGGTGACTGGGAAAGTTCTAGAGAACGACAAAACTGGTCGAGGAAAAGAAGGAAACATTTAACACAAGTTACTATTTTTTTAAATATGTATTTATTTTTGGGGGGGGTGGGTGCAGGTGGGGAGGGGCAGAGAGAAGGGGACAGAGGATCTGAAGCAGGTTCTGGGGCTCGAACGCATGAACCTTGAGATCATGACCCGAGCTGAAGTCGGGCGCTCAACCGACTGAGCCACCCAGGTGCCCCAGTGTGTGCCTGTACTCTTTAGGCAGCATCGATTTTATCTCTCAATTTCCCTTCGAACACAGACATGTTATATTACTTTGCTCACGTGGGAGTGCCCCCCCCCACCCCCACTGCCTCCTCCCAGCTGCTGTGCCCACAGGAGATTTGCATATCGTTCCCTAAGGGAGGGCTAACGTACACAGTCTCAGATAAAACCTTTGCACCTGACATAAAAGATCAGCTCTAATCTTGCTTTGATTAACCAGGACTCACCAGTTCCGCTTCTCAAAATGAGGTTCCCTGCTCAGCTGCTGGGGCTGCTGATGCTCTGGATCCCAGGTGAGGGCAGAGGGGGGATGAGAAAGGAGAGCGGGGTGTGGAGGGAGAGCTCTGGGGGCGCTACTGCTCCCCACGTGTGTTCTGTCCACGGGTGGGACTGCCCTCCGGCAGGGGAATTTAATTTGGGGGCCTGGGAAATCAAGAAGAAACTGAAAGGAACAAAGAACAGTGCTTTAGTGAGATGCTGGAAAGGAAGAGGCCACTTTGTGCCTGCAATTCTTTGGAAACTGGATACATTTAGAGGATGAATCAAATCACAAAATATGATTTAGCCTTAAATACAAAAACATTTTAAATCATAAAAGTGGCTTCTAAGGTTTCTGCATAACGTTGTGCTTCTCTCTCATTATTTTAGGATCCAGTGGGGATGTCGTGATGACGCAGACCCCTCTGTCCCTGCCCGTCACCCCTGGAGAGCCGGCCTCAATCTCCTGCAGGGCCAGTCAGAGCCTCCTGCACAGTAATGGAAACACCTATTTACATTGGTACCTGCAGAAGCCAGGCCAGTCTCCACGGCTCCTGATCTATAAGGTTTCCAACCGGGCCTCTGGGGTCCCAGACAGGTTCAGTGGCAGCGGGTCAGGGACAGATTTCACCCTGAGAATCAGCAGGGTGGAGGCTGACGACTTTGGAGTTTATTACTGCCTGCAAGGTACACACAGACCTCCCACAATGGTTCAGCCCCAAACACAAACCTCCCTGCCTGTCACTGCCCAGCTGCCCACATGTGCTGTTTGTCTGGGGAGCAGGCAGAGCAGATTCTGAGCGTGTGTAAGAAGATGCTAGAGAACTCAGGGGACTAGGTTGCAGCTGAGGGCTCTGGGCCACAAGGGCCTCGGCTGCAGCTCAGGCACCCCACACCGAGGCCCTGGAAACGGCATGTCCTTGCTGGGTGGAGGCAGCAGGGGCATGGAGGGGCCCGAGAGCCCTTGGAGCCAGCAGTCATGAGAAAAAGGGAGAGGTGACTGAAAACTCATCGCAATTCGCCCTGCCTGGCCTACGGGTGTCGACTCAGTCCGCATGACAGGCAGACAAGTGGGTCAGATTTGTGGAACACAAGTTAAATACATGTTGGAGTTCAGCAATCTGGGTCTATCTTTAAGAAGATCAGATCTGGTAATATTATGAAATTGATATTTACCCACTTTCCTATTTCTCCTCTTAGTACTTATGTTCCCACTCCATTGACATGTTTAAGGGCACATTCTAAACAAGCTGGTGTCAGGGGGGATGAACCGAGAACAATCAGTAAAAGTGTTGGATTCTGAGTGTGCAAAGAATCTTCCGTAATTTCAGAGCAGGTATGATATTGTGAGAGGTGACTGATGTGTGACTTTTACAAATAATCAACACATTTAATGCTATAAATTCAGTGTGACGAAGTCCCTGTTTCTGGCAAACGACCAATTTTGGGTTTTTTCTTTGTTAAAAAAATTTTTTTTTTTTTATTTTTAGAGAGAGGGTGCACGCAAGTAAGGGAGAGGGGCAGAGGGAGAGAGTGAGAGAATCTTAAGCAGGTTCCATGCCCAGCTCAGAGCCTGATGCAAGGCTTGATCCTATGACCCTGGGATCATGAACTGGGCCAAAGTCAAGAGTCAGAACCAACTGAGTCAACAGGCACCCCACAATCCACCAATTTCGACACACTGTTTTCTTTAGTTTTAAAACAATATCTAATTTCTCTTTTCATTTCTTGTTGGGCCCAAGTTTCACTTGCTGGGTATACTTTCTAGTGAGAGCAGATACTTAGGAAAGATGACCAACTTCAATCACAGGTGCCTCAGGGCCTAGGAATCCACTCCAGGGACCTGCGTTGGGGAAGGTCCTTCTGCTGGATGGCTTGACCTCAGTACTCATGCAAATAGAAAGTCTCCCTTTAAATCAGAGAGAAGTCCCTTTTGGGCCGATCAGGGAACAGGCTCTGCATATCTCTCATGGTGGCCAAAGCAGTGTGGGTTTGGAATATCTGAGCTGACAAAGTCTATAGGTCATCATAGAAGAGTATCACATTCTCCGTTCACAAACCCTGATTCTAAAAAAACAGATTCAGACTGTTTCACCAAACCTGTCTTCCCACCCACATCACACACTGTCTTCCCATCTTATGGAACCCCAACTAAGATCGTCTGACAACAGAGACAAATCTACATTAAAATCCACCTGTGTAAGTCCTTCCTCATTCAGCTGATGATGGTCAAGTATAGAGAGACTCACAGAACTGCTCTGTTCTCCACGAGGATGCCTTGCACCCCTTTACTTATCATGTGTGTGGACTCACGGTCAGTTTCGTTGACCAGGCCACAGCATGGTTGGTTATCAGACAGGAGACATTCTTTTTTAGAATTAGGAATATTATGGTCTCTGTATATAGACATATAAGGACGTTTCAAAGCCTCTTTGTAACCAAGAAAGAATTCTTATAAGATTGAACACTCTCAAAAATAGTAATTTGAACATATATGATGCATATCAATGCCCGGGTGAGTGCTCTGGGGGGACATCTTCCTCACTGGGGACACAGAGTTAACCCTGGAAGCCCCAGCTCATTTTCTTTGCCTCCTATTACTCTGGCTCCCCGGGGAGAGGAACATGGGATTATTCTGCATGTCAATGAAAAGTTTCTCGATGTTGTTGAGTCCTGTGCGCCTATGCACAGTCAGCCCAATAATTAAAGCTCCACAGAGACCAACCATCCTAGCTCTGCTGGGAAGACAACAGTTAAGGTCTAGATTACATGGACGACTTTTGTGTTTCATGTCCAACCTCGGCTACCGCCAGAGAAACCATGATGATGTAGTCTGCAGCCTCCCTTTCTCTGTCCCCAGGTGACAGGACAATCCTGACCTAGCCCTAGAGGCTAGTTTGGTACCAGCAGAAACGTGGGCAGACCTCCAGGCTCCTCATCTATGGGGCAACCCCCAAGGTCATAGGCACCCGAGCCCAGTTCAGGGCCGGTAGATCTGAACTGATTTTACTCTCGCCACGGGCAGCCCGGAAGCGGAGGATGTGCCGGTTTGCCACAGTCAGCCAGACCCCAGTGAGAACCACAGTGATGCCGTCTCTACCACAGCCCTTAGCAGCCTCATCTGCCTTCACCCTCTTTCGCCCCTAGTGAACAGCTGTTTCCTCCAGAGACAGGGACATAGATCTTCGGCAGTTTTCTCTGTTCCCTTCGTCACCCCAAAGAGGAGGTTGTGAGAGTTAGAACCGTACTTCATTCAGGTCTTATTGAATTCCCTGGGCTTTCAGACTCTCTTTTGCTCCCCCTCACAAAATATCAGATGTTAAAGAAACATGGAGAACACCATGTTCACATCTACACTTTTTATCAGGAGGAAACTGAGGCTCGGGGAAGGTCATCAATATCCCAAGGTTGTGCAGACGGTTAATGGTGAATATATTAAGGGGAACCTCCTCTCTCAGATTCTCCAAGTACTTCTAGTTTGACCTGAACAAATGATGGCCTCATCTGTCAATGTGCAGTCCCTGACAAAATGGTTCCAGAAATGTTCCCCAGGGCCCCTCAGGGGATATTTTCTCTCAATCACAGCAGTAAGGTCTGGGGCCTGAAAATCTATTGTTGGCCAAGTCCTTTCAAGGAGAAGTACACGTTTTCTTTGCCGAAGGCCCCTTAAAAGCAACTCTGAGAATCGTGTGGTTTCAGAGGAAGAGAGATGCAAGTCCTCTGCGCGTAGGGGAGGAGGTCCTGGCTTGTAAATCACGTGGTCCATCTGCTTCCTTGTGTAAGTGAAGTGGATCTCCGAGAGGGAAGGTTCTCGGTGCTTTTACAAAATGGGCATCCACCTGGTCCGGGGTATCACCTGTCTGTCCCTGTCCAGACAGGCTTAATTTGAACTTCTTAGGAAGGAAAGCTCCATGGACCAGTTATGTGAAGTGAATTTCCTTGGCGATAAGAATCTGTCAAGGAAACATTGGTGTAATTTGTATCAGAAAATCCCAGCCCCACAGATCTGCCTCCCGTTTCCTCGGCAGTTGCTCAACTAAGACCTTGCCTATCTGTTGAGTTCTCTTCAAACACCCCTGAACCCTCAAAGCACTGGGAAAAAGAGCATCCCAGTGTGTGACCTGGCATCTAATTATCCTCAGTATGAGTTTCCATAAAAGGCACTGGTTCCATCCAGAGAAGAGAACCCACCAGCAGGCAGGGCAAAATAGATCTTTCTGTCAGAAACTGAAGGACACTCAGCTATTGATTCATTAGCACAGAAATTTATCCAGCACTCTAACTCATTCTGGGTTTAAAAGCCTCCTATGCTTTGAGGACCTAGAACTGGGGCTCATATTAAATAACTACACATTGAAGTCATCTTTTTTAGTCACAAGAGGAACGCTGTTCTGTTACTGGAACGTTTAGCTGAAAGTCACGTCTGTATCTATGAATGTTAGAGCAGTTTTCAAAAAGTCACATTATCACTTATCAAAGAGTAAGTGAAAATACTAGAAGCGAGAGATTTTATGTAAGGATTTGTTCAAGGCAAGGTGATAAGAGATATTATTTTGTCTCACAGCAAATGTGGATCTATCCCTGTGTATACTAAAGAGGTATCATGAAGGGACCGTGAGGAAACGTGGAAGGAAATACCTCCCCTGCTTTCCGGGGATGAGGAACTGCCTCACTGATTCTCTCCGGAAACAATCTCCCTTTGTTGGTCATTGATTCTTAAAGATTATTAATAAAAATTACTTAGGGTATTTGTGAGTAAAGGCCCCATGTCCAGAGATACTCATTTCCCAAGTTGTCTTGAGTTTACATAAATTCTTTTTTTTTTTTTAACGTTTATTTTTGAGACAGAGACAGAGCATGAACGGGGGAGGGGCAGAGAGAGAGGGAGACACAGAACCGGAAGCAGGCTCCAGGCCCTGAGCCGTCGGCACAGAGCCTGACGCGGGGCTCGAACTCACGGACCGCGACATCATGACCTGAGCCGAAGTCAGACGCTTAACCGGCTGAGCCACCCGGGCGCCCCAAGTTTACATAAATTCTTGAAGGACGTTTTGCTGAGAACTGAACTCTAGTATGTGGCTTCTTTTTCTTGTCATTTTGAAGATGTCTCCGTCTCTGCTTCCCTCTGTTTCTGTTTGAGAAATTAACTGTCAGTCTTCTTGTTCCTTCGAAATGGGAGGATTTTCTTTCAGGTTTGTTAAGATTTTTTTCTATGTCATCAGGAAAGAGACTAAATAAAGAATGGTGTTCCTCATACAATAATATGTGTGCGCAGAGCAACGACAATCAACTTCAACGAACGCCAACAGCGTATGAACCTAATATGTGGTTGGTGAAAGAAGTTTCATTCGTGTAAAGTCCAAAAAAACATTGAACCGTTTGTGAGATGTCCTTCGGGGGCAAAGCTGTAAAGCAAAATGAGGGAGTGATTATAGTGGAGGTCAGGGTGGTGGTGTATCAGGAGTTCATTCCTTTTACTGCTAGTTACCATGGCATCGAATAGACAGATCACATTTTGTTTATCCATTTATAGGTTGATGGACATTTGTGCTGTTTCTACTTTGGGGCTCTTATAAATAAGGCCTGTTTATCTAGCATCTACTGTAGAATATTTCACGATGGAGAACCAAATTTTAAATATCACATAGGATGCTGTCAGTACAAGTAACAGAGGGTTAGAGAAAGTGTGGGTTCCAGAGCGGACTGAGTCAATGACTTAAAGATCAAACAGTTTCGGGGCGCCTGGGTGGCTCAGTCGGTTGAGCGGCCGACTTCGGCTCAGGTCGTGATCTCACAGCTCGTGGGTTCGAGCCCCACGTCGGGCTCTGTGCTGACAGCTCGGGACCTGGAGCCTGCCTCGGATTCTGTGTCTCCCTCCCTCTCTCCCCCTAACCCACTCGCATTCTGTCTCTGCCTCTCTCAAAAATAAATAAAGATCAAACAGTTTCCACATCATTGCGCTGCTGTCCTCAGCCTATTAATAACAGGCACCCATGATGGGAAAGTGGCTGACATGCCACTTTGTGTCCAAACCACAGGAGAAAAACACTGTCTGTTCACTGAAACGTCAAATACAATTTTTGAGTCTGTATTTAAGTCCTATGGAGCAACCCAGAACAACAGCAGTAACTGCATATACTGCTTCTCTTCAGGCAGTGAAGGTTGGGGTTATGTCAGCTTGCCACGAATCCAGAGAAAAGGTAGAAGCTGAAAGCATAAGGTACTGAGATGTTTAAGAATGAAGCCTGTCTGGGGGCGCCTGGGTGGCGCAGTCAGTTAAGCGTCCGACTTCAGCCAGGTCACGATCTCGCGGTCCGTGAGTTCGAGCCCCGCGTCGGGCTCTGGGCTGATGGCTCAGAGCCTGGAGCCTGTTTCCGATTCTGTGTCTCCCTCTCTCTCTGCCCCTCCCCCATTCATGCTCTGTCTCTCTCTGTCCCAAAAATAAATAAACGTTGAAAAAAAAAATTTAATAAAAAAAAAAAAAAAGAATGAAGCCTATCTATATGCTCAGTAAGCATTCGATCCTCCTTCCACACTCATGTATGCCTTGAGATCAGGGTAGTGAGAATGGGTGAGTCTTCATAACAGAGACCCGGTGGCAGAGAGGAGACACAGCCCCAAGAGTCCAGAAGAATATGCAAGTATTTTCACACTGCAGAAACAGGAAACGCAGAGATGCCCTAGAGATCCTGGAACCTAAATCCAGACTCATTGTCAGAGATCGAACTATGAAGTCACCTCCAGCCCTCCCTGTGAGGTCTACGCAGCTTCCCTAAAACTCACATAGTCCCGCCCCTTCTCAGTGTGACCTTAAATGCTTTTGCAAGTCTTTAGCTGAGATCCAGTGAGATATTATTTTTCCATTTCCATTTTCCCTTTTCCTGATAGCCTCTTGCCAGAAGAGAGAAGAAAAGCTGAGCGAAGGGCAGTCTTCTGAGCTCACTGAGTAATGGTTTCTTGAGTTGGGCAGTGATGCAGGTGATGGGATGGTTACAGGGAACGCTGACGTGCCACATTCCCGGAGAGCATATCCTGTCGCGAAAGCACACTGGTCCCCTCTCCACGAGATGCAGCCGAAGCCATGAGCGGGCCAGTGATGTAAATCTATCTGTGAGAACAACTCAGATTCAGGAGATACAAAAACTCTTGGGAAAGGTAGACAAGGGTCCATGGGAAGTCATTACAGCCTTCACAGAATGACTTCCTTGCCCAAGAGACATAGAAGAGGCTACTCAATCTTCCCTCGAGCCTTGCACGTTCTTCCACGATGAAGCCAGAAGACCTGCAACTCATACAGCTTAGGGAGAAACAGGGCTGAGCAGGGAGGAAGCAGCAGGTGCAGCCAAGCCTCCCTGACCCTTGGCCCCGGGAGAAGAGGGTTGTGTGCGAGGCTGAAGCACTGTGGGAGGAGAGCTAGGATACTGCTGACAGTGGTAACCCGCCACGTCTTCAGCCTGGAGGTTGCTGATGGTGAGGGTGAAATCCGTCCCGGACCCACTGCCACTGAATCGGTCGGGGACTCCAGATGCCCGGGTGGAAGCCCAGGAAATGAGCCGTTTGGGAGCGTGTCCCAGTTTCTGCTGGTACCAGGCTGAGTAGTTCTTCTGGTTGGAGCTGTATAGAAGGCTCTGGCTCCGACTTACAGTTGATGGTGACGTTCTCTCTTGTAGACGTAGTCACGGAGCTGGGAGACTGGGTCATCACGATGCCCCCAGACACACCTGCAGTCACAAATGGACAGTGGCCGTACACAGCATCACTAATATAGTAAAATACGTATTCGAAAAATGTACGTTTTCTTATTTCTCATAGGAAATCAGACCGTTCTAATGAAATGTTTTATCCACGCCACATGGGAAAGTCATCGGCCAATTTTATAAAGATCTTTCTCCTCTCGGCCTCTCACCTGAGACGCAGAGCACCAGGAAGAGGAGCAGTTGGGCTGTGGCGTCATCTTGCTGTTGGTCACCCATCTGATGCACCCAGGCCCCATCCCCAGGAAACCCTATTAATAGAGCTCAGAGCAGCCAGCCTAGGGCGTCAGGAGCCTATGCAAAGCATCAGAGAGTATGAAAGGGTCTGCTCGGTGACTTGTGAAGCACAGAATGGAAAGAAAGAGACAAAATACCACGACCGGAGGGAATGTGACTGTCTGCCACAAGAGGTCCAGAAATCACCTCAAACTATGATTCGCAGTGGTATCCAGCCAAATCCCCAAATGTAAATGCTTGTCAGCACCAACTGTTCTATTTCAAATCAGCTGAAGTCAGCCTAAAAACATAAATCACTCTTTGTAGTAAAATGTATGTTTATGAGTATACAATTTTCACAACCTAATGGAAACAATGTAAATACGATGTCAGGACATGGAATATACTCATGCTGTTGGATACGATGAAGATACAGCACACACGATACAGCACACACGTTTATGTCTCTATCTCTGGCTCTCTTCCAAATTTTAAATACATATTTGAAGTTGCTTTTGGACAACTCAAAGGCGCCTCGGTTCATCCAAAGCAGACCTCTTATAGGTCCCTCTGCACAAACACCATCTCAGAAAATGTGTCACCACATACTTATGAATCACCCCTGTCGCTGCTCCGCAGGTCAACCAGTGTCTGAAACAACATCTCAGATCCTCCCCACCCCCCATTCACTGACTGACCTATGGGGTCATCGCTCCTCTGGGGGCGGTAGGTGAAATAGCTTCAGCTCCCAGTTCTGTGGGGCAGTTTTCATTTATTCAGACTCCAGATCAACAATACTTCCAGAATTGCATGAGGAACAGCATCAGGAACTCTCCTGGGCATAGAGCAGTTAGAACAAATCAAATAGAACCTCCGACCTCCTAGCTCTCTCCTTTCAGTGGGAGGGACAGATAACAAAGAAACAGATACCATGTCTGCTGCTGCCTCTCCTACCCTATGAGGTCCCTGCCTTGGAGCAGTGTCATCACTCAGGGTGAATGGGGCAGTGGATGTCCAAGTCCATTTGGTGTAACCTCATCCTTCAGCATGAACAGAGTCAGAAGAAGAGAGGACGCGTCTGTGCAAGCTAACACTTTTGTTCTGGAAAAATAAAGTCAACTGTAGTCTCACATATTGTCACGTATCTAAATCATCTCTTGATCACGGACAGTAGTCTTTCAATTCACCACTTCCCTACAGCCTGAAACTACCCCGGACACAGGCCAATGACAAAAATCAATACCCTAACACTGTATAGAAAAATGAACTAGACCCGGTTTCATCAGAGCACTTGGTATGGTTAATACTCATTTCTAGCGAAGAGAACTACCTTTCATCTTTTCCATTTTTTCTTGAAACATGAACTTTATCTGCATAGAAGAAGTAAGCATTGATTCTTAATTTGCCTCCGGTTATAGTGACTTCCCCTTTGAAGCGCTCACTGTTTCTTCCTATAATCCTTAATTCAGAGCATTGGGTACAGATAGAAGAGTGGACATTTGTATTCTTTCCTCCAAACCGTCTAGCTTCTCTGCTCAAGACTCCCTGTGACTCTTTGGTAAGCTTGGTTTGGGTAATGCTGATTCCAACCTGATTCCAAGGATGAAATGCAGGACAGTAGATTTTTCTTTCAGCAAGTTCTCCTCCTTGACTGCAGTGGTCTGTAGAAATCTGTCAAGAATGGTCATTACTGAAGCTTGCCCATCTGCAGAGAATCTCAGAATTCCCGATAGGATGTGAGGAATGAATATTGTATGTAGAAGAAGCATACAACACCAGAATCCGTTGGCATCCATGCTAAAGCTTCCCTTAGTATGGAACTAGCACCACGGCAGTGAACGTGGAATGGTAGGAGGGAGCTGGTAGTGACATAAATAAGTGACAGGATCAAACCTTTCCTGAAGCCTTCCACTCTGGACTTTTCATTAGCTTAAGTGCCCAGATTCCCTTTACTATTTAATACAGTGCAATTTGAGGTTCCTGCTAATTGCAACTGAAAATTTGCCAAACGATTTTGTACTCGGGACCAACCTAATAAGGTAATGAAATTGGAAATATCTCCATTTTACTTTTTGGCCTGCAAAGTGTCACCACAGAAAATACGAAAGAAGCATTGTTTCCAATGGTCTGTTCCTAACCTGGAAAACCATGAAAAATGCAAGCCAATATGGTGATATCAGCCTTTTCCAGGGAAAAGATCGTTATTTTCTTTAGATTGTCAAAACTTGTTTTTTAAGCCATTAAAAATCCTTTACTTAAAGTATAAATTCAGTTATTTTTATCGTAGTTACAATCCTGAAAGAGAGCATGATCTCCTTCAGGAATGAGCACAGCACATGGGAAGGATCGGACCATATACACACATGCGCTCACCTGCACACACACATATCTACACGTTGTCATAAAATAATCATAGCCAACTTGATAGAAGGTATGGTTTATCCATTTATACTAGCTGTATATGTTCACATGCATTCCATGAACTATTCCTCATCATAAATTATACCATCTTTTAAATCAGTAATCAAAAACCTCCAAGTAAACAAAAGTCCAGGACCAGACAGATTCACTGGTAAATTCTACCAAACATTCAAAGATTTAAGATCTGTTCTTCTTAAGGCGCCTGGGTGGCTCAGTCAGTTAAGTGTCTGAATTTGGTTCAGGTCATGACCTCATGGTTTGTGAGTTCGAGCCCCGTGTCAGGCTCTGTGCTGAGAGCCTGGTGCCTGCTTCAGATTCTGTGTCTCCCTCTCTCTCTCTGCCCCTCCTCTGCTCATGCTCTGTCTCTGTATCTCTCTCAAAAATAAACATTTAATAAAATTTATCTATTCTCAAAATTCCAAAAAGTTGAAGAGGAAAAATGCTTCAAATTTGTTTTATGAAGCCAGCATCTCCCTGATACCAAAACCAGACAAGGATACCGCAAGAAAAAAAAAATTACATGCCAATATCCTGGACGAACATAGATACAAAAAGTCTCAACAAAATAATAGCAAACCAGATTCAACAATACATTAAAATGATCATACACCACGATCAGGTAGGACTATTCCAGGATGCAAGGATGGCTCACCAGCCATCAATCAATCAATACGTTGTATCATATTAACAAAATCAAGAGTAAAAACATAGGATTGTCCCAATAGATGCAAAAAGAGCATTTGATAAAATTCAGTAGCCACTGATCAAAAAGACAAGAAATAACAAGCGTTAGAGAGGGAGGTGGAGAATGTAAATTGGTGGGAATGTAAATGGGTGCAGCCACTATGGAAAACAGTATGGAGTTTCCTCAAAAACTTAAAAATAGAACTACCATGTGACCCAGCTATTCCATTTCTGGGTATTTATCTGAAGAAAACAAAAACAGTAATTCAAAAAGATATATGCATCACCGTGTCCGTTGCCACCTTATTTAAAATAGCCATGCTATGGAAACAACCTAAGCGTCCATCGATGGATAAATGGATAAAGGAGATGTGATACACACACATACACACACAATGAAATACTACTCAGCTATGAAAGGGAAGCAAATCTTGCCACTTGTGACAACGTGGATGAAACTTGACGGTAATATGCCAAGCAAAATAAGCAAGACAAAGACATTCCTGTATAATAATCACTTATTGATGTGGAATCTAAAAAAGCCAAGTACGTGGAAACAGAGAGTAGATTTGTGGTGGCCAGGGGCTGGCTGGTGAGATAAATGGGGAAGTTTAAGTGCTGATCAAAAAGTACAAACTTCCATATATAAAATAAATAATTTCTGAGGATCTAATGGACAGCATGGTGACTGTAGTTAATAGTATTGTATTGCACTTGAAGGTTACAAGAGGCTAACTGAACATGTTCTCACCACATGCACACACACACACACACACACACGCACACAAAATTAAAAGGAAAACTATGGGGACGCCTGGGTGGCGCAGCCGGTTAAGCGTCCGACTTCAGCCAGGTCACGATCTCGCGGTCCGTGAGTTCGAGCCCCGCGTCGGGCTCTGGGCTGATGGCTCAGAGCCTGGAGCCTGTTTCCGATTCTGTGTCTCCCTCTCTCTCTCTGCCCCTCCCCTGTTCATGCTCTGTCTCTCTCTGTCCCAAAAATAAATAAACGTTAAAAGGAAAACTATGTGAGGAGATGGTCGCATTAACTATCCTTATTGTGATGATCATTTCACAATGTAAACGTATATCAAATTATCACATTTGGTAAAACTTAAACTTACACAATGTCGTATGTCAATTAAATCCAGAAAAAAAAAAATGCCGCATCATTTCCTCCTGGCCTCTATGGTTTCTGAATTGAATTCCTGTCATTCAACTGGTTTTCTCCTATGGCTAAGCGCGATCTCACTCCTTCCGACTTTCAGATTTTTTTCTTTTCCTTTGGTGCTCAGAAATTAAAATGTAATGTGTCTTCACATAGATTTCTTCAGGTTTATCTTGCCGAGGGCTCGCCAAATGTGGAAACCTTTCAGCGATTTTTGTTCAAAATATTTTTCATCTCCATCCTCTCTCCCCCCTCCTTCTGGGATTCCAGTGGCACAAATGTTAGATCTTCCGTTTGGTCCCGTGTATCCCAGAGACTCTGTTCTTGTCTTGTCTCTTCTTTTCTTTTTGGCTTAGTTTCTCCTTTTCGTTTAGACCGGGTAGTTTCCTGTCTCTGATCTTTCCTCCTTTATCATTCCAGCCTTCTCCTTCCAGGCCCTTACTGGCCACCGCCCAGTAGTGCGTGCACGTCCTTCAGGCCACTTCTCCAGCCCCATTACGTCGACGACTCTTCACACTCTTTGAGTATCTACTACGTCAGCATCTTACTTCACACTCTGTGGTTACAGCTCCGGTATGGGAACTGTCCGATTTTACTTACACCAGCGTATGATGCCAACCCGGACGGAGCCTGGAGTTCTTTCTCTGGCGTCAGCCGGTTGGGAAGCCCTGCGTCTTTGACCCGATATTTTAAGAAACAAAGACAGGAAGGTTACTATAATGCAGTAAGTAGTTTTTACTATACGCACAGAAACGGAACACACAGCAGGGTCCCAAGGCGACACGGCAGCACGGAGGTGAGAGGGGTGGGCAGAGAGAGGAACCGTAGGCCGTGTACTTTACTGTGTATTTCGTGAGAAGAAATAGGGACGCAAAGTAAGCAAGCCTCTTAGGCCTAAGATTGGACAGTTTGAAAGTTGCAGCAGGCTGCACACCACAGGAGTGTCCCCTGCCGCCGGGTACCTGGGGCGATTAGGGCAGGGGACACTTCACAGACCGCAGGTCTGACTGAAAGGAGGCACGGGAGGATGTGGGGATTGTCCGGCCTGCGTATCAAAGGTGTGCGCTTGGGCAAGACGTTTACTGTTTGGGGGAATGCGCTAACCTGGGGAGAGGCGGTTCCTTCATGGCCGAGGCACCAAGAATGCAGAAATACGAACATACATTTGATATAAACCCCCGTGAGGCTAAAACCATGAGCTGAGGCAGAGGTGTTGGGGCAAGAGTGGTAAGTACTGTAGAGAGCTGAAACTCCTGTCCTGTGAGTTGAGTGTGTCCACTGAACCGGCTTGGGTCCAAAACTAAAGACAGTGCTGTCGCCTTCCTGGGACTGACTGCTGCTGAGCTCCACCCAATCTTACCATCCATTTGGGGTCTCTGACATTTCCAGTTTATGCTGGGCAGCTGAGACACACGGTCACTTGATGAACCACAGACATGTCCACTGGGGCCCGTGCCATTCTGGGAACCGCTTTGTGAACAGTGAAGAGTTGATTTTGCGAAGGGCCAAGTCCTGCTGTAGAACCCTTGACGTCTATGCTACGACTCTTTGTCTGGGCCGGCCAGAGCGTCCACACGGTGTCCTCATCTAACACAGATGCACGTGCCACCAGGCAATGGGCCCAAATGCTAGAGCCACCTGCATCGTGACCTAAACCTGACAGAGGTTCCCTCCCGGCTCTGCGCCCACTCTAACCTGGTGACCTCAAAGTTGGCTGACATGCAGAACGGTGTAGTTTCCCCAATGTGTTGCTTCAACACTCCAGAGATGCCTACAAAATATTGTTCTTCCTTCTCAGTGGCCGGAGGTACAAGATGCAATTTCTATTCCTTTACCTTGAAGAGGATGTGCCTGCCACACTCGGACGTCTGGACCCCTGACACAGCCACCAGCGAGGCGGGCCCAGGGGTTTTTGTAGGATCTGCACCCCACATGTGTTTTTGCAGGATATCTACGTCCTCGCCGTTTCTTGCCCATCGGGTCTAATGACCATGATGTTATCAAAAGAGTGCGGTACGGTGGGACGCTTCACGTTGTGTTCACACAGTGCACTGTGACAGAGAGCAGAGAGTTCACATAGCCCCGGGCCAGGACTCAGGATGTGACCTGCTGCTCACCGCGGATGCATGGAGACTCCAACAGAGGACTGCGTTAGATGAGGTGTCATTACCCTGCTGGGGGATCTTGCATTTGGTCCAGCATGGGGTAAGCTCTTTCAAAACCCCCACAGGCCAGAAGAGGGAGCCTTGATACAGCCAGAGAAGGGCAAGGGCTTCTGTGGACCCAACATAACTTTTGAGCCTTGGAACAATACAAAAGGCCCATAATTTGCATATACTCTTCCCCTTAGATCTGAATGAAGTGTTTCTGCCTCTCGGGAGCTTATAAGAGAGAGAGTCTCTCTCTGGGTAAGTGGCCCGAGCAAAGTAGACCCAGTGAAAACAGCAAGATGGTGTCTCCATCACAGCTTCTTGGGCTTCTGCTCCTCTGGGTTCCAGGTGAGAATATTCGGACCGAGGTAAAAGTGGGGGGATTATTTTCAATCACCAATTTTCTTTCTTCCTGAGACTCTTTTGACAACGAATGTGGTGTACTGACTAAGTCTGAAAAATTTTGAAATAAATAGCATTCTTTCTCCTCCCTAACTAGAGAATGTGGGCTTCTAGGCTCTGCTAATGTTTTTCATGTGTGGTTTCAGCCTCCAGTGGTGAGGTTGTGCTGACCCAGTCCCCAGCCTTCCTGTCCAGGAATCTAAAAGAAAAAGCCACCATCACCTGCCGAGCCAATCAGGGCATCAGCACCAACTTGCACTGGTATCAGCAGAAACCAAATCAGGCTCCGAAGCTCCTTGTGAAGTATGCTTCCCAGTCCGTCTCGGGAGCGCCGTCGCGGTTCAGCGGCAGTGGGTCTGGGACAGATTTCACCCTCACCATCAGCAGCCTGGAGCCTGAAGACGCTGCCACTTACTACTGCCAGCAAAGTAACAATCTCCCTCGCACAGTGTTACACACCAGACCATAAACCACCAGGGACGCAGATGCGAGAGGCCGGGCTGCCCCCGCCGCTCCTCCTGTGGCTGCATCTGCTCAGAGAGTTTGTCAGACGCAGTCCCGCTCTGGGGGGTCACTGGGAGGCTTGGGAGAAGGGCAGGGAGGCGCCTCGGGCCCCTGACTGCCCTTCCCCCTCCTCAGTCCAGCGGCACAGACACGACAATGTCTCTTCCGATGTAATCCAGATGGAGATGTGGGCAATGGCATCCATCAGGGTTCACACGGCAAAAGAGAAGCCACTCTAGATATTCCAACCAGGAATTGCTTAATATAGGGAAGTAATAGCTAAACTTCACTCTTTCAAAGGCCTGGGTATATAATAATAAGGGAAGCAGATACTAAAAATAGGTGATTCCTCCGTGGTCCCCCATAAGCCAGAGAACATATGCCACTGCCTTATACACTGTATGAGGTGGAAGAGGCTGCCTAACTACGTGGTCCTCAGGACTGTCTAGGAAGGCCAGGGATGGGGGTGCTGATGCCGTAGTCTCTGCAGCACCCCCCAGGTGATTCTCCGACCCTCCCTTGTCCTCGCCTCTGCCTGCAGGTGCTGATGGACGGTCCTGAATCCTCCTCTGCTGACGTCCATCTAAGGTAGGGCCTCTCCGCGAGCAGCCCCGTAGGAAACCACGGAGGGAAGGGGCTGGCTCTGGGAAACGTGCTTCCGGAAGTGATGGTGGTGATGGGGGGCAGGGGGAGGGGTGGGTGGTGACAGCAGACAGCCTGGATGGCCGCCATTGTCACATCCCCTCAGCATTCTCCCAGTCAGGGGAAGGGCCCAGATACATTGGGACATGCTTCTAGCTACCATCAGCAGGTGTGAATTCATAACAAGAAAATTTTGTCAAGCGGCCCAGAAAACAGAGAAAAGAGGAAATCGCACCACATGGTATAAGAATAATTTGACACACCGTGAAAGACTTTCTTGATTAAAAAGCAAACTAAATGTGGATGAAGCATTGTGTTTCCTTAATATGAAAATATCTCCTTGCTCAAAATTTTCCAGAAGCCAGAGCATCATGGACACCCGTGGAAGCCGTCACAGATGCAAACTAGCAGGCTCTGGCTGACACTACTTACACGGAGCTTCATCTATCAAGATACAGGAGACGTGTATAAGGTGTAAGATGCCCCACTTTAGAGCACATTTCCTTCCGCTAAGCAGTCTTTTCTATTTTCATTTATGAAGTTTCTGTTTAAAACCACATGTTAGGGGCGTGTGGGTGGCTCAGAAGGTTGGGCGTCCGACTTCAGCTCAGGTCATGATCTCGCGGTCCGTGAGTTCGAGCCCCGCGTCGGGCTCTGTGCTGACAGCTCAGAGCCTGGAGCCTGTTTCAGATTCTGTGTCTCCCTCTCTCTCTGACCTTCCCCCGTTCATGCTCTTTCACTCTCTGTCTCAAAAATGAATAAACGTTAAAAAAAATTTTTTTTAAAAACCACATGTTAACAACATATCCGATTTTATTTTCTAATTCACACAAAATTAAATCTCACACCTGTTTTTATTTTATTTTTTTAATGCTTATTTATTTTTGAGAGAGAGCAAGTATGCATAAGCAGAGGAAGGGGAGAGAGAAAGAGGGAGAGAGAGAATCTTAAGCTGGCTCCCTGCTTATTGCGGGGACCACGTGGGACTCAATCTCACGACAGCAAGATCACGATCTGAGCTGACACCAAGAGTCGGAAGCTTGACCTACTGAGCCACCCAGGTGTCCCATAAGCTTCTATTTAGATCATAAGCACTGAAACATATAATTATTTGGAAATAGCATGACCGTATGACTTAAAAATTAAATAGCATAATGTGTTTTAACTACTTAAAGAATTATGAAGACTTAAGAATAAATCAAAATTATATGCGATTGTGTTGGCCATGATTGGACTTAAATTTGCTGGGCTTGGGATTCTGTACCTTCCTACAACTTGCCATGAGAATGATGTACCATGGGTAATCACCACACCCTCCGTCTTAGCCAGATCAAACACAATCTATAGGCTGAAGAACAATTCGTCTGCCTGCAGAAGAACCACACACTGAGCCCTGTGTCCATCATCCAAACCACTGTTAACACGAACACCCGTGACTGTTGAAACAAATGCTTAGTATTATAAGCCATTGAGTTTTTGGCCGATTTGTTAAAATCCTGTGTAAAATCTGACTAATACAATTTTTACGCATCTTTGCATGGAGATCAACAGGTTTTATTGAAACCAATGGCATAAAAATGAATACTTGTGAATCCCTTCATAAGAGGATATAAAAACATAAAGAAATGTTTATAAAATTAAATATTTGAATTAAAAGGGTAAAATCTATCCCTTGGTAGAAACATCTAACTAAGGTTACATAGAGTAATAATAATGACAAGTTTTATAGATCATTCAGACTTAAGTGATTAAGTCTAAATTTTATAAATAAAATTACATATGCAAACACGTGTCCATATGCATGTATGTGTAATTGTATATAATATACACACATGGGGATACATATTTTTGATGTGTGTATACAGTTATCTTAGGAATCAAATGGGTTAATATGACTCCAGTAACTCCCCGTCAAAAATTGGTGGGGAGTATCTCCACCAATCTCTTAAGTATCTCAAGAGATATAAATCTGTGGACTATGTTTTATTCCCCTGGTCTCTTTGAATATCTTTGTGACAAGTATAGAGTCCTCGTTACTGACTAGGACTAGGAATAGTACCTAACCTGACTTAAAAGAAACTTTGTGATCTTTGTTTCTAAATAATACACCAGTTGGCATACTTACCTGAATATATGTTTTCTAACTCTGTGGAGATCCAAGAGGTATGAATGGAGGTATTTTTTTCCTACTGTGAGAAAGTAAACATCACAGCCTATGAAAGTCCCATGGTCTCTATGTCCTCATTCATGCTATGAGTTCCAGGTACGAGATATTAACAAATCATTTTTTTCATTATGGCGAAATCTATTAATGCCCTCATGACATAGGTCACAGCTCCTGTAATTCACAGAGAGAATAACAATAAGCTACTGACTCTGGATTTTGGCTGAGGTCATGATCTCGCCATTTGTGAGATCGAGCCCTGCGTCGGGGCTCTGCGCTGGTGACATGAAGACTGCTGGGATTCTCTCTCTCCCTCTCTCTCTCTCTCTCTCTGCCCCTCCCTCGTTTGCTCACCAGCTCCCTCTCTCTCCCAAAATAAATAAATAAACACAAAGAAAAGCATGGAATGGACACCTAAATTATGATCCTTGCAAATTTCCTTCTCCTCTCTGTACTTAATCTTATCAATAGTTTTGAAACCTGTGACCATTTCAATGCAGCCCAAATTATCAGTCTTTTATGTGTGGTGCTCTTCAAGGTTTATCTGAAAAGCCGTTTCATACACCAAATTGATGAATACATTACTACTTATTTTTTTATGAAGCTTTATTACTGTACTTTAGATTTATAATCTGGCTGGATTGTTTGATATGGTATAAAGTAGGGGGTCAGATTTAATTTTTCTTTCGGTATGAATACCCACTTGAGCCATCACACTACGTGAGGAAGAATGTTCTTTTGCCAGTTGCCTGAGGAGCCACGTTGATCGCAAATTAAGTATCTCAAGAGATATAAATCTGTGGACTATGTTTTATTCCCCTGGTCTCTTTGAATATCTTTGTGACAAGTATAGAGTCCTCATTACTGAGTCTTTAAATCAGTCTTAATAGTCACTAGAGTATTCTCCCCACATTCTTTCTTCCTCTTCAAAATTGCCTGGATTCTTTTTAGTTCTCTGAATTCCCTATACATTTTAGAATTTGCTGTACGGAATACATAATAACTGGGTTTTTATTGGGAATACGTTGAAGCCACAGATCACTTTGTTGAGATAGATATATTGGGTCTTGAGATGCATGAATGTGTTTTATCTCTCTGTTCATTCAGGTCTCCTTGACTCTCTCTTAGCAAAGTTTTATTACCCTCAGGTCTGTATGGTGCCTGGTCCCTGGCACGTAAGAATGCATTTCCTCTCAATTGTACATTCAGGGGCGCCTGGGTGGCGCAGTCGGTTAAGCGTCCGACTTCAGCCAGGTCACGATCTCGCGGTCCGGGAGTTCGAGCCCCGCGTCAGGCTCTGGGCTGATGGCTCAGAGCCTGGAGCCTGTTTCCGATTCTGTGTCTCCCTCTCTCTCTGCCCCTCCCCCGTTCATGCTCTGTCTCTCTCTGTCCCAAAAATAAATAAACGTTGAAAAAAAAATTGTACATTCAGCTTACAGTTTATTTCTAATTGCCAACGTAATCAATTATCCTTGAAAACTTTTGCTTTGAATGTCCGTCTCCATTACGAAAATTCAGTTTTCCATTTGGACAGGAACCTTGCAGCCTTGATAATCGTTGTGGCCTCAGGCCGTAAGAAAGTGTCTCCTTGTGAACATTAGGTGGTAGGTCGATATGTATTCTTCTAGTCTATGATTGACCGAATCACTAGACTTATTCAGGAAGCTCATTATGCTTTACTATCTTTCCTCTGTGACAGTAGTGTGAGGTCTTTAGATAAAGAAGGACTATAACCTCATTGATAAGGAAGGAATTCATCCCCCGATGCAAGACCAAGGAGGTCCCGCAGGAGAATGGCAGTCATACCTAGGAAGCTGGGACCCATGCATTATGCAGGAAACTGCTGTGCCCCGAAGCACTGCAGACTTTTGTTTATGAAGGTCACACTGTGGGGTCCTGGCCACTCATGACTGTCATAGGTAGCAGCATCAGCTGTCCCCACACTGCTGAGAGTGAGAGTAAAGGAGCTACAACCACTCAAGGGTGTTGGGACACCTGAGGCCCCTGTGGAAGTGTCATATAGCAGGACCTGAGGAATCCTGCCTCGTTTCTATGGGTACCAAGCAACCTTGCTTTTGTAATTGGGATGTGTAATTGGGCGGCTGGAGAATGCATCATACTATTGCCTATTTTTAAAGCTGCAATTTCTAAGATATCCACAACTCAACACAAATACAGACCCTGACTTGGTCCATATGAATACGCGCATATATTTGAATTCTCAAAGGACACACTTTTGGACGAAGGATCCGTTTCCTTGGAGAAAAATTCTCTCAGGCACATACCTAATGTGATGAGACCCTCCGGGACTCCCAATCCCAGCTCCCATGGCAAGGATACTCAGAGTAACATTTCCGCTGTCCTCTTCCTCTTCTCAGCGGGGACACAGAGCAGCAGGAAATACAAGAGCAGGGACAGAGATGCCATCTGGCTCTGAGATCTGACGGACTCCGGCTGTCTCCTCCCTCGGGGATCCATTAATAGCAGCTCAGCAAGATGAGAACTCAGGGTGACTGTGCAGATAGACTCAGTTAGAGCAGAAACCGCAGTCACCACGCAGAGATGCTCTTTTCCCATTCTTACACGTCAGCCATAGTATTGGAGGTGGTTGAAAACACGTGTAGTGGTGCCCTGTGCAGGGACTACCGAGGCCAACCTGAGCGGGACACGGACACGATGCCTCCCCTGCCCTATTCGTGCTGCACACGAAGCCACAGCTGTCCTAGGGGCCAGAGGGGGAAAACCCTAGAGGCGTGAGGGCACAGTGAACAAGGAATGTCCCTAAAGAGGCGTCAGAACACAAGATTCACGCAGCATCTCGTGCCTTTGTGCCTCATTTGAAAGAAATGAGAGTGTAAAGCGTGAGTGAAGGAGTGTGAAGCTCATCAGTTGAACCTGAACACAGCCCACTTCTTTCTTCTGGCACCTGTCGTGTAGGGCGCTCGGAACAGGCCGTGTTTCCCCGAGGCACGCCTCGCTTCCACTCCTGAAGGCCGCTTCGTGGTCCCAGATGCTTTCTCCCTCAAAGGTTACCTCAGTTATGATTTTTCCTGTTGAACTACATGTTCTAATGATTTTCTTTACAGAACACTTTCTCATTCCCTTATTCCCTTGTCAACAAATGGCCTATGCCTTGCATCAGAAATGTGAATCACGAGGGGCGCCTGGGTGGCTCAGTCAGTTAAGCAGTCCACTCGGCTCAGGTCATGATCTCACACTTTGCGAGTTTGAGCCCCGCATCGGGCTCTGTGCTGACAGGTCAGAGCCTGGAGCCTGCTTCGGATTCGTGTCTCCTCCTGTCTCTGCCCCTCCCGTGCTCATGCTCTGTCTCTGTCTGTGTCTCTCAATAATAAACATTTTTTTTTAATTAAAAAAAAAAATGTAAATCATGACACTCTTTAAATAGAATTCCATCGGGGCGCCTGGGTGGCGCAGTCGGTTAAGCGTCCGACTTCAGCCAGGTCACGATCTCGCGGTCCGTGAGTTCGAGCCCCGCGTCGGGCTCTGGGCTGATGGCTCGGAGCCTGGAGCCTGTTTCCGATTCTGTGTCTCCCTCTCTCTCTGCCCCTCCCCCGTTCATGCTCTGTCTCTCTCTGTCCCAAAAATAAATAAACGTTGAAAAAAAAAAAATTAAAAAAAAAAAAAAAAAAGTTTCTTTAAAAAAAAAAAAATAATAAATAAATAAATAAATAAATAAATAGAATTCCAAATAAAACAAAGAAACTTAGATATTTTGCAACTCTGTTGATTACAGGTTTGTCATCAGTATGAGGAAATTCAGGTTGGCCTTTTGAAACCATTGATATACTAACCACTGTTAGCTGTTTGGAGACTCCTGCAATCTCTGCCTCAGTTAGAAACCACTGCATGAATTTCTGGAACAGCAGAGAAACCTGGATCTAGGCATTTCTCATAAGGAATCATGGGTCACTATGGGATTAGCTGGGTTTTCTCATGAGGGTTAAAAAAACTCTACTGGTGACAATTTTCCAGCTTTAAGTGTTGGGCGTCCTGGTTCCACCGCTGGATTCAGAGTTTCGTAGGTGTATGTAACCTGTGACCAGAATATTTACCCGTGAGTTTATCCTCTAGTGGGTGACAATTTGCAATTACTTAGAAAGGTTGAACAGTTTCAATCATTGGTCCCAACAATCTACTTAATAGACCTAAAGTTGGGGAAGCTCCCTCTGCTGGATGGCTTGATCTCAGTTCTCATGCAGGAAAGCTCACCTTTTATCAGAAAGACCTTGCATTTGGGCTCAGTCAGGACACAGGCTTCTGTGTGTCTCTCATCCTGGCCAAAGCAGAATGAGTTTGAGCCGTTCAGGCTGATAAAATTTATAGGTCAAAGTCTACAGGATGTATACCAGCCTCACACACTCACCCCTCGCACTCTGGCTCCCAGATAACGGACTCACACACTTTCACTAAAAAGACCTCTTCCCACAGAACACAAATCACACCTTGGCTTCCAGTTTCACGGATCCCAATGAACAGCCTGTGACACAGAAGCAAGACTGCAATAAAAGTCACCTGCCTAAGTCCTTGGTCTCAGTAGATGGTCATCAAGATTAGAGATCCCTGGAGTCCTGCTCCCTACTTGGATCTCATGGAAGTTCTTCTTACACGGCTCACGAATGTTTATTATTTGAGTGTAATGTGCAGCGACCCGCTTTGATGGCATCCATTTTATTGTCCAGGGTACAACAGAGTTTGTAAACACGCAGGAGAGAAGGGTTCTTTTTTGGGATTAGGAGCCCTCTTCTTCAGTCTACAGGTAGTGTAGGAAAATTACAAAGCCTTTTCCTGATCAAGAAAGAATTTTTAAAAGATTATATATTTCCTGGATGTGTTCAGGCAAGAAAATTAGAGATAAGCCACCACACAGGAGACTTTTAAAGTTTTCATGTTAAGTTTCATAGGCAATAGTAATACTCTTTGAAAAATCAAGCATTCTTGGGGCGCCTGGGTAGCTCAGTCGGTTAAGCATCCGACTTCAGCTCAGGTCATGATCTCATGAGTTCGAGCCCCGCGTCGGGCTCTGTGCTGACAGCTCGGAGCCTGGAGCCTGTTTCAGATTCTGTGTCTCCCTCTCTCTGACCCTCCCCCATTCATGCTCTTTCTCGGTCTCAAAAATAAATAAACATTAAAAAAAAAAGAAAAATCAAGCATTCTGAAGAATACTTTGTAAAAATAACATTTCCAAATGGATACACAGTAAAAGAAACTCGACAGATGAATAATTCTCAGCCATATTTCCACGCTTGGAGGTTTCACACACAATAATGTGGAGTGTGATTTTTCTCTCGGTATAGTTGACACACTGTTCTATAATGTGACTCGTAATCTAACATCTGTACTGGATAGTTCTTCCAACTCAGCTAGGATGTCTAAGATGGTCTTGTATCTTTCCTCTCTGTTTTTGTCTTTGTTTTTTTCCATTTTCAACTGCATAACTTTCTGAACGAATTCACTACCAGGATTCTTTAGGAGCGCTAGAACTGCCAAGAATAAAATTCAGCATGCCTTGGCTAGGGCTGTAAATAAGATCAAGGAAGGAAACACACAAAAGGGTAAAAAAAATGTCAACCAGCAAAATATGGAACATGGGATATTATACTCTTATTTCTATCACAATATGTCATCAGCAACCAACTCCCTCCACAGAGTTTACTTTTTTTTTTTTTTGGTGGAGAGAAGAGAGAGAGGCAGAGAGAGAGAGAGAGAGAGAGAGAGAGAGAGAAATGACAAAGCACACTCAACAAGGGGAGAGCAGGAGGACAGAGAATCCTAAGCAGGTTTTACACTCAGCACAGAACTGGACATGGGGCTCAATCCCACGACCCTGGGATCATGACCTGAGCCCAATTCAAGACTCCAACACTTAATGGACTGAGCCACCCATGTGTCCCAGGGTTCACTCTCCATATCACTTTTACACAATATCTCTCAAACCTTGGTACAAAATCTTTTTCCTGGAGGATTTCTGGAAGATATTCACACTGACCTTATTTCTGTAATCATGCCTACGATTGTATGTATTTGTGTTTTTTTCAGTTCAGTATGACTTTAAGTTTAAATTACCTGTGATCTAATAAAACAACAAATCTATTCTTCCTGTAGCTCCAGCATTTTGGTCATAGGACAGTGACTCTCATTGTGACGTCACTTGAAGCTGCCACAATTGTCACAATTCAATATGACATACGTCCGGCTGACACAGGAAGAATCATCAGGTCGTGTCCCTATTTAATGAAGGATGGTTGGTAAACCGATGCCCCCCAGCAGCTCTGAACATGCACCCGATTCCACAGTGACTGTCCTTAAATGAAGACCCAGGAAATGTCAGTCATAGGTACAGGTGACACCCGGACATTAAATAGTTATCCCAGGTTTTGCTATTCTCACATACACAATCTCTTTTTGAACTCATTGACTCATGGTTTTTGCTGCCTAACATACCCGTGTGAGACTCAGCTTCTCAGACAGTGCTAACAAGAAACCAGAGCCTCTGACAGAAACTGGTTATGTGTGATGAGAAGCCTCCATATAGGAAGGGATTTTCTAAGCATCAAATGAAGAAAATGATACATTACAAAACAAAACATTGTTCATTCTGTCCAATCTACTTAGATTTTACTTCCCTTAAGAAATCTCTTTGAGGGGCTCCTGGGTGGCTCTGTCGGTTAAGCGTCCGACTTCGGCTCAGGTCATCATCTCGCAGTTCATGGGTTCAATCCCCATGTCAGGCTCTGTGCTGACAGCTCAGAGCCCAGAGCCTGCTTCTGATTCTGTGTCTCCCTCTCTCTCTGACCCTCTCCCATTCATGCTCTGTCTCTGTCTCAAAAATAAATAAACGTTAAAAAACATTTTTTTAAATAAAAGAAATCTCTTTGATTTGGGGTTTGTGTGTTTCTGTGTGTGTATCCATATCTCACATATACCATATGGTGTGTGTGTTGTCGGTCTTTCTGTCTATCTATCTATCTACCTACCTACCTAAATATCTAGGGGGAAAGAGAGAAGAATGACAGGATACACACCATGTTGTAACAAATGGTTACCACAAATTGCATACTCACTGCCTGAAGCATAAAATTCTTTCTCCTTTCCTAGTCTCCTAGGTAGGGCTATTAGTTTTCTACCTGTGAGTGAGAGATTCTTGTCTATATGTCAAGTTCTTTTCACTTTCGTCTTCTCATACAGTATAATTGCCGAGGTCCCAGGGTGAGTTTAAATCATTATTTAATCATGATTAAATTATCTTAAACCATTAACCTGGAAACACCAGATACCAGAGGCTCTAGAACGCTCTCCAGCTCATCCTGTGGTTTGGAGATACTCTGCCAATCAGCTGGATTGGGGTGACACTGTTTTGTCCCGGACATTAGCTGAGAGGAATCCAAGCAGGACGGCCATTCACCTGCCAGCAACTGCCTCTGGACACTCAAGTCTCCATCTTCAGGGTATCTGGAGCTTTCTCAGAGCCGTGGGGCTATGGGCACCGTGTCCTCCCAGAGATCCTGACCTTCACAGTTAGAGCCTTCTGCCCACTCAGGCAGTAAGGAATTTGTCTGTTGGTTTTCCTCCCAACACAGAAGACATTTGAAGTTATTTTGCTCACAGGAGAGGCACCTGTGCCCCCTGCCTTTGGCTCTTTCCACTCTGCCACACCCACCAGGGAATTTGCATCTTGTGCCCTGGGGAGGACCTTCCCTCTGACATAAAGGCCAGCTCTGACCTTCTCTTTACCTGTTAGGACTCATCAGTTCAGCTTCTCAAAATGAGGTTCCCTGCTCAGCTGCTGGGGCTGCTGATGCTCTGGATCCCAGGTGAGGGCAGAGGGGGGATGAGAAAGGAGAGCGGGGTGTGGAGGGAGAGCTCTGGGGGCGCTACTGCTCCCCACGTGTGTTCTGCCCACGGGTGGGACTGCCCTCCGGCAGGGGAATTTAATTTGGGGGCCTGGGAAATCAAGAAGAAACTGAAAGGAACAAAGAAGTGAGACATTTAGTGAGATGCTGGAAAGGAAGAGGCCACTTTGTGCCTGCAATTCTTGGGTTATCTTTGGAAACTGGATATCTCTAGAGTAGGAATCAAATCACCAAAAGTGATTTAGCCTTAAATACAAAAACATTTTAAATCATAAAAGTGGCTTCTAAGGTTTCTGCATAACGTTGTGCTTCTCTCTCATTATTTTAGGATCCAGTGGGGATGTCGTGATGACGCAGACCCCTCTGTCCCTGCCCGTCACCCCTGGAGAGCCGGCCTCAATCTCCTGCAGGGCCAGTCAGAGCCTCCTGCACAGTAATGGAAACACCTATTTACATTGGTACCTGCAGAAGCCAGGCCAGTCTCCACGGCTCCTGATCTATAAGGTTTCCAACCGGGCCTCTGGGGTCCCAGACAGGTTCAGTGGCAGCGGGTCAGGGACAGATTTCACCCTGAGAATCAGCAGGATGGAGGCTGACGACTTCGGAGTTTATTACTGCCAGCAAGGTACACATGCTCCTCGCACAGTGGTTCAGCCCCGAACACAAACCTTCTGTCTGGCGCGTCACCTCCCTCCACATGTGTGGCCTGAGTGGGGAGCAGACACAGCAGAGGCTCTCAGTGGCCCTACGAGGCAGATGCTGGAGAAGTCAGGGCATAACGTGCAGCTGCGGGCTCTGGACCATGCCGTGGCCCCTCAGCTGCGACAGCCCAGCGCGGCATGACCCGCACGGGAACGGAGGTGATCACAGTGCCCTCTGAGCAGTAAGACGAAAGGGAGAGCAGACCTGCACCCCGTCCAGACACTCCCCGCTGTGTGCCTGGGTCAAGTACATTTCGTCACTGAAGGGTCAGCAATGGAGGCATATTGGTGACAACACAAGTTGAATACATTTTGGAGCCAACAAATTTTGCTGTTTTTCAATACGGTAATATTTGGTATCGTGTAGAAATATTTTTTGTTTTTGTACTTTCTGAACTTCTTCATTACCAGTTACACTAATCCCTCTTGTACAATATTCTCTAGATGGCATTACATACGCCCTACCCCCACAGCAAATATGACTGAGAAGAATTCTTAAAAGTGTCTGGGGTTCGAGCACCAAATAGACTTTTGTAAATTCACAGCACATATGAGCTTCTAATTCTGTAAAGAAGATGTGGTCTACATATACAATGAAATTTTACTCAGCCATTGAAGAGAAGGAAATATTGCCATTTGCAACAACATGGGTGAACCGTGATGGTATTGTGTAGGTGAACTAAGTCAGACGCAGAAAGACCAAGGCCATATGACGAGGACTTCATTTATGTATGGAACCTGAAAAACAAAACAAACAACAAACAACAAAAGCATAAACAGACACGTGAATGCAGAGAACAAACTGGTGGTCGCCAGGCAGGAGGTGGGCAAAGGGGATGGAAAAAACAGGCGAAGAGGAATGAGAGGGACAGGTTCCCAGTTAAGGAACGAATAAGTCACTATGATGAAAGCATAGGGAATACAGTCAGTGCTCTTGTCATGGTGTCTGTGGGGACAGACGGGAGCTACTCTTGTGGTGACCACAGCGTAGCGTACAGACTTGTCTAGTCTCTATGTCGTACACCGGAAACCAATGTAGCATTGTGTATCTCCATAGTTGAATAAAACAACAACAACAACAACACGCACATGCACGCATGCCTGTGCGCACACACAGAAGAACCTATTCTAAAAGACTGTATTTGTCTCAATGACCTTTCTCTGAGAGAAAAAGGGAGTTCTTGGAATTCCAAAGTAAGTTCTGAGAAAACAAAACAATCGGGAAGATGTAGAGCAGAGAATGTCCCTTGTATACCACAGGAAGTGTACAGAATGATACGAACTTTGTTTCCCAAAAGGGACCATTTTAAGATCACCTAGCCTAAATATTATTTTGGAGATGACAAATTTGGTGCGATATTGCCAAAAAAGATTTCGTGCAATAGATAAATACATTAGTTTTCCAGAACATGGTCTTACCTAAAAATGAACCCGTATTGTATGTTCCATTGAAAAAAATATATAAATTATATGCTTTGAGTAGATCTCAATTAAAACAGTGCTCAAAAATTCTATCTGACCTAAGTTGGGCTCATGTCAATTTCCTGTCATAGCACGGTGCACTAGAAGTAAAAGAACGATTAAATCACCACAATAACATGATCCTGATTCTGGGTGAGTAAATAAAGCTTCTCTATTGCCTATAACTGCCTATTCCAAGATACTGGACTCCATGGCCTATGTAATTAACATTCAGGGATTCGCATATACTCCCTGCCTCCACATATGCACAGCCCCAACGCCATCAATATCCCTTTCCAGAGTGACACATTCGTTACTGTCAATGAAGCTACACTGACACATCATTATCACCTCAAATGTACAGTTCCCATTAGAGTTCACTCTTGATGTTGACAATTTGAAGGATTTGGACAAATGTACCATGTTGTGTATCCAATACAGTATCACACAGAATAATCTCACTGCCCTAAAACTCCTCTGTACTCTGCTTATTCACCCCTCACTCCCCTCTAAGCTTTGGCAACCGCTGAACTTTTTACTGTTTCCATGGACAGCAGATTATGCCTTTTCAGCTGAATCACGTTTCATTGCTTAACGCACCATAGTTTATTTATCCATTCACCTTTGGAAAGACACCTTGGTTGCATACGAGTTTTGGAATTATGACCAAATCTCCTATATACATCGGTGTACAGGTTTTTCTGTGGCCATAAGTGTTCAGCTCCTTTGGGTAAATACCAAAAAATTTGACTGCCAAATTGTTTGGTAAGAGTATGTTTACTCTGTAAGAACCTGCCAAACTGTGTTCCAAAATGGCTGTTCCATTTGTGCATTTCCACCAGCAATGAATGCTAGTCTGCTTCTCCTCATTCTCACCAGCATTTGGAGCTGTCTGTGTTCTAGATTTTGGATATTTAAATAGGCGTATAGTCTTGTTGGGATAAGCACTGGGTATTGTGTGCAAGTGATGAATCACAAGAATCTCCTCCTGAAGCCAAGACTCCATTGTATGTTAGCTAACTTGACAATAAATTATTTAAAATATATATGCAAATAAAAATAAATGGGTGTATAGTAGCGTCTCTAATTACATTTCCTAATGACACATAATGTTGGTTATCTTTCCGATTACTGTTTGATATCTGTATATCTTTTTGCGTGAGGTATGTGTTCAGACCTTTTCCCCCTTTTTGAATTGGATTGTTTCTTTTTGTTGTTTTAAGTATTCTTTGTAAATTTAGATAACAATTCTTTGCCAGATGTGTTTTTGCAAGTATATTCTCCCAGTCTGTGACTTGTTTCCTTATACTCTGGAGAATGCCTTTTACAGAGTAATTTTTCTTATTGCAACTGGACCTTGTTATTTCATACATTGATAAAGAATATATCACTACATTGCTAATTTTTGAAACATTTTGATATCAGTATTTAAATATAATTAGTTTCTTTGTAATCTTATGCGTTTTTTGTTTCGTTTTGTTTTGTTTTTGCTTTTGCTTTTAAAAACATTTCTGTGAAGGGCACCGATGTGACTAGGTCGGTTAAGGATGCAACTCTTGATTTCAGCTCAGGTCATGATCGTGTGGTCTGTGAGATCGGTTCCAAATTGGGCTCTGTGCTAATGGGGGTGGAGCCTACTTGGGATTCTCTATCTTGCTCTTTCTCTCTCTGCCCCTCCTCACCTTTGTCTCTCTCTCTCTCTCTGTCTCAAAATACACAAACATTTTTTTAAAAAAACCTTTTTTTTTTTTTTTTTTTAATTTTTTTTTTCAACGTTTATTTATTTTTGGGACAGAGAGAGACAGAGCATGAACGGGGGAGGGGCAGAGAGAGAGGGAGACACAGAATCGGAAACTGGCTCCAGGCTCTGAGCCATCAGCCCAGAGCCTGACGCGGGGCTCGAACTCACGGACCGAGAGATCGTGACCTGGCTGAAGTCGGACGCTTAACCGACTGCGCCACCCAGGCGCCCCAAAAAACCTTTTTTTTGTGAGTAGGCATCATAGATTAAATCTGACTACACAGAGGGAGATCTCACTTCGTGTGTGACTAAATAGTGAAGAGAAGACACTCTCCCAAAAAGGTTGGGACACATGAAAAACAGAAGGTTGCTGGCTGGATCACCTGACAGAAGTCACTTCTATAAAACCCTAGTGTGTTGCAGATTGCTGCCTCTTCTCCTTGGCTATTGTCAGTAAACACAGCAATTCATTGAAATGCCATTTCCTTAGAGGTTATTTATTTACTTATTTTTAAAGTTTATTCATTTATTTATTTTGAGAGCAAAAGAGACAGTGTGAGTGGGGGAGGAACAGAGACAGAGAGGGAGGGAGGGAGGGAGGGAGAGAGAGAGAGAGAGAGAGAGAGAGAATCCCAAGAGGCTCTGTGCTGGTAGTTCAGACGTGATGTGGGGCTCGAACTCACAAAACCCTGAGATCATGACCTGAGCCGAAACCGAGTCTGAGGCCTGACCGACTGAGCCACACAGGAGCCCCAAGGTTATTTATTTTTGATGGAGGTGATCAACTAAGTCTTTCATTTGCCAACACATTGAATAGTTGAGTTCTTCTCGATTTCTCTCAACCTATCTGGGTACATTGTATCATTACCTTCCCCCAATTACCACCCAGAATGGAGCCTAAGTTTGCTCATAGCTTGTGATTCATGAGTCTTTTATCCAACTTACTTGCTGGAATAGGAGTGGAAGGGAGAGCTGGGCTGCGGACCCTTTAAGGTGCTCCAGTTTGTCTCCATTTGACTCCATTCCATCTGGAATTCCCTTAATGATCAGTCACCTACATTACCTAGTAAAGATTACAAACTCTTTCCGCCAATCACCTCTCTGTCCCTTCCACCTCTGTTTGTTCTCCTGCTCCCTCCAGCTTCAGGTGGGGATGCTCCAACATTTCACACGGGAAAAAAATATCTGGGGTTCGGAGAATGCCTTGCCATGGGTCATTAGGTAAAAGCAACGGAAACTGGAGTAAAAGGACAAAATCTTCTAAATGATTGTTGCTGTTTTTAGTTGAACCCCATAAAAGCAGAAACCCGTGTAAAGTTTCTCTGCTCTCCCACAAAAGAGAGCATACAAATAACTTTTGATCCTCCCTTTTCTCTCTCTTAATTGGACTTCATAAGCAGAAGTTTTAGAGGGAAAGGGGACTTGGAGTTCTCTTCCAAGCAGAACTCATTCCTTTCCTAACGAGAACCTTTTTTGTTTACTTAGCATACTTTCTTTTAGATACAATACCTGTATTCCATATTTCATTTTTTTAATACACAAATACATCTGTGCTACCAAAAAGCGCTCCAAGTGAGGAAAGGACCTCAGGCAGCGCTGTCCCTCCCGGCAGTGCACAAGGAAGGAGGGCTAAAGAACCACAGTCCGGATCTCTGCTCTGGTGCCCTGGAGACTGTGGTAGAGCAGCCAGGTGAGGCCACCCGACCTCTGAAATGATGGTGACCTTACAGAATTCCTGACTTATGCCTGAGAGATAATGGAACATACATGTATTTGTCTCTGTGCCCCATCCCTGGCACAGAGGTCCTAACCCCCTTCTAATTTCCTAAGTGATAAGGGCACTAGGAGCACGTCTTATTCTGGGAAGATGACCCTGAGTGGGCTCCTAGATGGGTGCTGCTCATCAGAAACACCGAGCCATGATTAGAAGCATGGAATTTACAGCACCCTCCCCCATCCTCTAGAGAGGAGAGAGGGGCGGGACACAGAGATAATAACGGATCCTGTCAATGTGAGCAAAGCCTCCATAAAATCCCAACAGTGCGGGGCTCCAAGAGATCCCAGGTTGGTGAACGCATCCACCCTGGAGGGTGATGTACCCAAACCATGGGGACAGAAGCTGCTGCCCGCAGGACCTGCCTAGAGCTCACCTGTGTGTCTCTCCATCTAGCTGTTCATCTGTAACCTTTATCATATCCTTTACTAAACTTGGAAACATAGGTAGGTGTTCTCTGAGTTCCGTGAGCTGCTCTAGCAAATTAATCACCTCAGGGAGAGATGGTGGAACCGCCCCCGCCCCCATCCACGGCTGGTGAGCGGCAGGAGTTTCTTCTTCACCTACTGGTAGACGCTGAGACTCCTTATGGGCTGGTCCTTCTCAAGCTGGTCTCTAACCCGCCTTGAGGAGCCACAGGCAGCTGCTGTAGCAGGTGAAGTACGGACACACAAGCCGCCCAAGAGCAGACCCGGACCCGGGAGCCTGTGCTCCTTGCGAGACTTCATCATGTATGTGCTTGGTGTCGTCTACACAGCAGGTCACACACAGCCACCTGGCTTTTATGGACTGGAGCGTCTCCACCACCGGGTGGTTATCAGTGCCCTGTGTCTGTGAGTTGTGACACCTTCCCCACAATGTGCAGGGGCACTCTGCCTCCTCCCTAAATATTCACATAGGATGGACCTGGAACCAAATTTGAGGTCTTCCCTGAAACCAAGTTGAAAGTCATTTTTCTTTCCCATCACAAAGTTCAAAACTTGCCCTAATATATAAACAAAATGCTAGAGTGATGGCAAAAATAATAGTATAAACTCTTCTTGCTTTCAATAAAAAGCAAAAATAAAAGTGAATATGAGGCAACCTGAGAGGAAATTAGGAACCAATATTAAAGGGCCTGCTTCTCTGACAAGTGGATCAAAGAGGCATAAAAAAGGTACAGGATGAAGAGAAAGAGATGATACCACAGACAAGGGTCTGGCCCATGGGTTCCAATTCACGTCAACTCTGGAGAGCCATCATAGCTCTGCACCTGCCTGTGGAGACGGCTTCGGCTTTTGTCCACCTGCATCACAGCCCAACTTCCTCCTCTCCCCAGTCCTCCTTCCTCCCTCCGGAGATGTTCATCCCAAGAATATTCCCCAATCAGCGTCCCATGTGCTAAATTCGATGTGAGTCTGCTGTCCAGGGAATAATGCCCGTGACCAAGGACGTCAGAGAGTGACACAGGCCAGATTGTCATAATGACCTTCATACACAAAAGGTGTTCATTTTCCAAAATGAGCAGGGGCAGAATATGGCAGAAATAGGGATCTGTGGCAATAGACAATTGATCACATATTCTAGGATATTAAATCAATGTGCAGACACTTAGAGAATTTTGTCTCTCTTACTGGAAAACTCTAGGTCAGGTGGGCTGAAGCCTAAAAAGTCACTGCTTCTGACTCAGGTCCTCGACCTCAGCCAGTTCAACGTCTCAAGCTCACTGATTGAGGGCAAGGCCAGGTCTTGGAAGAAGGACCCTGAAGTGCTGAGAGAGATATATTGAGCAAATTTTGTTTCCTTATTTTCTCTAAGGAACTAAGAGCTCAGGGCTGAGCTCAGAATGTTCTTTCTCTGCACTGATGAGGGAGCTCTCTGCTCGGAGGAGACAAGGGGGAAGGCCATGCTCCAGTGGGTGGAGAAGGAAACATTCCTCTGTGCTTAGTGTTTAGTGTTTAGTGTTTGAGAAATTAGAAGGGACAAAACTGACGGTTCTAATGTAAATAGTTGTCTTAATGGTGCCAGAATTTTCTTCTGGAGTGTTGCATTGACAGGATATGCTACTGCTGTGGCATTCTGCACTCAAATCATACCTCTCTTATTTACAGAATAGACAGTTTCAATAAATCACATAAAGATCAAACAGATTAGTGTCCTCTTCAAGTATTCTTTCCTCTCTCTCGCTCATGCTCTCTCCGTTGAATCAAACTTTCCTGGAGACAAAAAGCGAGCATACAAATAAAAAAAAAATCTATGTATCTCACATTCAAACAGTGGAAGATGGCACCAAAACAGACACATAGACCAATGGAATAGAATAGAAACCCCAGAACTAGACCCACAAAAGTATGGCCAACCAATCTTTGACAAAGCAGGAAAGAAGACAGTCTTTTCCAATGGAAAAAAGACAGTCTCTTTAACAAATGGTGCTGGGAGAACTGGACAGCAACATGAAGAAGGTTGAAACTAGAATGTCAGAAACTTTCTGACACCATTCACAAAAATAAACTCAAAATGGATAAAGGACCTGAATGTGAGACAGGAAACCATCCAAACCCTAGAAGAGAAAGCAGGAAAAGACCTCTCTGACCTCAGTCGTAGCAATTTCTTACTTGACACATCCCCAAAGGCAAGGGAATTAAAAGCAAAAATGAACTACTGGGACCTCACGAAGATAAAAAGCTTCTGCACAGCAAAGGAAACAACCAACAAAACTAAAAGGCAACCAACGGAATGGGAAAAGATATTTGCAAATGACATATCGGACAAAGGGCTAGTACCCAAAATCTAGAAAGAGCTCACCAAACTCCACACCCGAAAAACAAATAACCCAGTGAAGAAATGGGCAGAAGACATGAATAGACACTTCTCTAAAGAAGACATCCAGATGGCCAACAGGCACATGAAAAGATGCTCAACGTCGCTCCTCATCAGGGAAATACAAATCAAAACCACACTCAGATATCACCTCACGCCAGTCAGAGTGGCCAAAATGAACAAATCAGGAGACTATAGATGCTGGAGAGGATGTGGAGAAACGGGAACCCTCTTGCACTGTTGGTGGGAATGCAAATTGGTGCAGCCACTCTGGAAAACAGTGTGGAGGTTCCTCAAAAAATTAAAAATAGATCTACCCTATGACCCAGCAGTAGCACTGCTAGGAATTTACCCAAGGTATACAGGAGTACTGATGCATAGGGGCACTTGTACCCTAATGTTTACAGCCAACAATAGCCAAATTATGGAAAGAGCCTAAATGTCCATCAACTGATGAATGGATAAAGAAATTGTGGTTTATATACACAATGGGATACTACGTGGCAATGAGAAAGAATGAAATATGGCCCTTTGCAGCAACGTGGATGGAACTGGACAGTGTGATGCTAAGTGAAATAAGCCATATTGAGACAGACAGATACCATATGTTTTCACTCTTATGTGGATCCTGAGAAACTTAACAGAAACCCATGGAGGAGGGGAAGGAAAAAAAAAAAGAGGTTAGAGTGGGAGAGAGCCAAAGCATAAGAGACTCTTAAAAACTGAGAACAAACTGAGGGTTGATGGGGGGTAGGAGGGAGGGGAGGGTGGGTGATGGGTATTGAGGAGGGCACCTGTTGGGATGAGCACTGGGTGTTGGATGGAAACCAATTTGACAATAAATTTCATATGTTGAAAAAAATAAAAAACAAAAACAAAAAACAAAAAAAAAAACAGTGGAAGAATATTTTTTAAATGACAAGAAAGTTGTGGGATTTCATCAGACTTCTCAGAGCAGAAGTTCCAGCCCTCACGGGAGAGGCTTTGGGGTTCAGAATAAAAATTTCTACAGAGAGTAAAGAGTTCATAAAAGTAGAGAGATGACGAGGTGGCATATGGTCAAAGGAAACTTCTGTCTCACTTTTCCCTATTAGACTGTGGTGATTTGGGCCTCCCGAGGGAGTAGCATCCTTATAAGAATAACCTTCACAGGCGACGTAAGACATTGCAACCATTTCTCCACAGGACCCAGATGAATCTCAGGTATCTCGACAACATGTATTTCCTTATTTATTTATTCCAAGGAAAAAAAAAAAAAGAAATTACCATATTGGGAAGTAATTCAGATTACGCAGGTAGAGCCAGGGAAGTGAAGGTTCTAGATCACTGAAGCTCCTAAGTGACCTGCTTCACATGGCCGAGACGTCACGTATAAAGTCAGAAGATCGACGCATTCGTAGGTGTATGTGAGCTGCCTGTGACCAGAATATTTATCCGTGAGTTTGTCCTCTAGTGGGTGACAATTTGCAGTTACTTAGAAAAGGTGACCAGTTTCACGCAGGTCCCAAGAATCTACTCAACAGGCCTGAAACTGCAGAAGCTCCCTCTGCTGGATGGTTTGCATCAGTTCTCAGGCAAGAAAGCTCCCCTTTTATCAGAAAGAACTTGCACTGGAACTCAGAACACAGGCTTCTGTCTCTCATCTTAGCCAAGGCAGGATGAGTTTGAGCTGTTCGGGTAGATAAAATGTATAGATCCAAGTCGACAGGACGTACAACAGCATCACACTCCCCACCCCCCACACTCTGGCCCCGGGGATAATGAACGCACATGGTTACACCCACAAGACATCTTCCCGAGGTACACAAATCCCACCCTGGCTTCCAGTGTCACGGGTCCCAGTGAACACCCTGCGGCACAGAAACAAAACTGCAGTGAAAGCCACCTGGGTAAGTCCTTGCTCGTTTGGTGGATGGTGGCCAAGACTGAGACGCCTGGAGCCCTGTTCCCTACCCAGACCCCACGGAGATTCTTCTTACACCACTTACAAATGCTTCTTCTTTGCACGAATGTGCAGTGACAAGGTTTGATGGGGTCCGTTTTATTGCCCAGGGTACGACGTAGTTTATAAACACACAGGACAGAAAGATTCTTCTTTGGAATTAGGAGCCCTCTTCCCTCAGTCTACAGGTAGTATAGGAAAATTTCAAAGCCTTTTCCTGATCAAGAAAGAATTTTTATCAGATTTCACATTTCCTGGATATTTTCAGGCAAGACATTTTGAGATAACCAAAACCAAACGGGAAAGGAAACCTTTAAAGTTTTCATGTTCAGTTGTGTAGGAAATAGTGATACTCTTTGAAATTCAAGCATTCTAAAGACTACTTTGTAAAACAAACATTTTCAAAACTGAAACACACAAAAAAGAAACATGATACATGAATAAGTTTCAGCGATTTTCCACACTTTGAGGTTTCATATATGATAATGTGTAATGTGATTCTTTTTTTTTTTGTATATTGACAGTGTTATATAATGGGATTCATAATCTAACACCCATAATGAGTAGTTCTTCAAACTCATCTTAAGGTTTATAATCTTGTGTTGTAATTTTCCTTTTTTTTGTCTTTATTCTTTTCATTTTCAATTGCTTAGCTTTCTAATTCATTCACTAGCAGGATTGATTAAGAGGGCTAGAATTGTCAAGAATAAAATTCAGGATTGTATTGGGTACCACTATAAAGATCAATGAAGAAAACACACAAAAGGGTAAATAAAATGTCAACTAGTATAATATGGGACACGGTCTATTATACTCTTACTTCTATCACAATATGTCATCAGCAACTGGGTCCCTCCACGGAGTTCAGGCTTTCCTTTTTTTTTTTTTTTTTTTTGAGAGAGAGAGAGAGAGAGCACACGCGAGTGGGGGAGAGGCATAAGGAGAGATAGGGAATCCCAAGCAGGATCCACACTCAGTGCAGAGCCCGCCGCAGGACTCAAGCCCACAACCCTGGGATCATGACCTGAGCCAAAGTCAAGACTCCAGCACTTAACTGACTGCGTCACCCAAGGGCCCCAGGGTTCACTCTGAATATCACTGTTACACAGTATCTCTTCAAACCTTGGTTTGAAAATCTTATTCCTGGAGGATTTCTAGAAGGTATTCACACTGACCTACGTTGTGTAATCATGTCCACAATTGTACGTATTCAGCTTTTTTTTTCAGTTCAGTATGATTTGGGGTTAATTTGCCTGAGATCTAATAAAACCACAAACTCTATACTTTCAGTTTCTCCAGGATTTTGTTTATAGGACAGTGACTTTTGTTGTCAGATCATTTGAGGCTGACACAATTCTCACAAACGAGTCAATATGCCATAAGTCAGGCTGACACAGTTAGAAACATCAGATCATGTCCCTATTTAACGAAGGGTGGTTGGTAAACTGATGCCCCCCAGTGGCTCTGAACCGTGCCCGATTCCACTGTGACTGTCCTGAAATGAAGATTCAAGAAAATGTCAGTCATGGATACAAGTTATACCCAGACATTAAATAATTATCCCACGTTTTGCTATTCTCACATACAGAATCTCTTTTTGAACTCATTGACTCATGGTTGTTGCTGCCTGACATAAACCAGTGCGAGACTTAGCTTCTCAGACAGCACTAACAAGAGACCAGAGCCTCTGACAGAAACTGGTTATACATGATGAGAAAGTCTCTGTATAGGAAGGGATTTTATAAGCATCAAAACGAAAATGAAGGGGTGCCTGGGTGGCTCAGTCGGTTAAGCGTCTGACTTCAGCTCAGGTCATGATCTTGCCATTCCCAAGTTCGAACCCCACGTCGGGCTCTGTGCTGAGAGCTCACAGCCTGGAGTCTGCTTCGGATTCTGTCTCTCTCTCTCTCTCTCTCAAAAGTAGATAAATATTTTTAAAAAAGAAAATGACAATATAGTAAAATATTTCAAAATGAAACATTGTTCACTCTGTCCAATCCACTTAGAAAGTGCTTACCTTAAGAAATCTCTTTGATTTGGGTGTAAATATTTCATATATACCATATGGTTTGTGTGTTATCTGTCTATACTATCTGTCTACTTAAATATCTAGGGGGAAAGAGAGAAGAATGACAGGATACACACCATGTTGTAACAAATGGTTACCACAAATTGCATACTCACTGCCTGAAGCATAAAATTCTTTCTCCTTTCCTAGTCTCCTAGGTAGGGCTATTAGTTTTCTACCTGTGAGTGAGAGATTCTTGTCTATATGTCAAGTTCTTTTCACTTTCATCTTCTCATACAGTATAATTCCCGAGGTCCCAGGGTGAGTTTAAATCATTATTTAATCATGATTAAATTATCTTAAACCATTAACCTGGAAACACCAGATACCAGAGGCTCTAGAACGCTCTCCAGCTCATCCTGTGGTTTGGAGATACTCTGCCAGTCAGCTGGATTGGGGTGACACTGTTTTGTCCCGGACATTAGCTGAGAGGAATCCAAGCAGGACGGCCATTCATCTGCCAGCAACTGCCTCTGGACACTCAAGTCTCCATCTTCAGGGTATCTGGAGCTTTCTCAGAGCCGTGGGGCTATGGGCACCGTGTCCTCCCAGAGATCCTGACCTTCACAGTTAGAGCCTTCTCTCCAGTCAGGCAGTAAGGAATTTGTCTGTTGGTTTTCCTCCCAACACAGAAGACATTTGAAGTTATTTTGCTCACAGGAGAGGCACCTGTGCCCCCTGCCTTTGGCTCTTTCCACTCTGCCACACCCACCAGGGAATTTGCATCTTGTGCCCTGGGGAGGACCTTCCCTCTGACATAAAGGCCAGCTCTGACCTTCTCTTTACCTGTTAGGACTCATCAGTTCAGCTTCTCAAAATGAGGTTCCCTGCTCAGCTGCTGGGGCTGCTGATGCTCTGGATCCCAGGTGAGGGCAGAGGGGGGATGAGAAAGGAGAGCGGGGTGTGGAGGGAGAGCTCTGGGGGCGCTACTGCTCCCCACGTGTGTTCTGCCCACGGGTGGGACTGCCCTCCGGCAGGGGAATTTAATTTGGGGGCCTGGGAAATCAAGAAGAAACTGAAAGGAACAAAGAACAGTGCTTTAGTGAGATGCTGGAAAGGAAGAGGCCACTTTGTGCCTGCAATTCTTTGGAAACTGGATACATTTAGAGGATGAATCAAATCACAAAATATGACTTAGCCTTAAATACAAAAACATTTTAAATCATAAAAGTGGCTTCTAAGGTTTCTGCATAACGTTGTGCTTCTCTCTCATTATTTTAGGATCCAGTGGGGATGTCGTGATGACGCAGACCCCTCTGTCCCTGCCCGTCACCCCTGGAGAGCCGGCCTCAATCTCCTGCAGGGCCAGTCAGAGCCTCCTGCACAGTAATGGAAACACCTATTTACATTGGTACCTGCAGAAGCCAGGCCAGTCTCCACGGCTCCTGATCTATAAGGTTTCCAACCGGGCCTCTGGGGTCCCAGACAGGTTCAGTGGCAGCGGGTCAGGGACAGATTTCACCCTGAGAATCAGCAGGATGGAGGCTGACGACTTTGGAGTTTATTACTGCTACCAAGGTACACATGCTCCTCGCACAGTGGTTCAGCCCCGAACACAAACCTCCTGTCTGGTGCGTCACCTCCCTCCACATGTGTGGCCTGAGTGGGGAGCAGACACAGCAGAGGCTCTCAGTGGCCCTACGAGGCAGACGCTGGAGAAGTCAGGGCATAACGTGCAGCTGCGGGCTCTGGACCATGCCGTGGCCCCTCAGCTGCGACAGCCCAGTGCGGCATGACCCGCACGGGAACGGAGGTGATCACAGTGCCCTCTGAGCAGTAAGACGAAAGGGAGAGCAGACCTGCACCCCATCCAGACGCTCCCCGCTGTGTGCCTGGGTCAAGTACATTTCATCACTGAAGGGTCAGCAATGGAGGCATATTGGTGACAACACAAGTTGAGTACATTTTGGAGATAATAAATTTTGCCATATTTGGATATATTAGGATACAATAATATTTGGTATTGTTCAGCATTATTTTTATTTTCCCACTTTCTGAACTTCTACTTTACAAGTTACACTAACCCCTCTTTTACTGTGTTCCTTAGACAGCATTACATACACACTATCCCCACAGCAAACGTGGCTGAGAATGATTAATAAAAGGATTTGAGGGGCACCTGGGTGGCTCAGTCAGTTAAGCCTCTGACTTCAGCTCAGGTCACGATCTCACGGTCCGTGAGTTCGAGCCCCACGTCGGACTCTGGGCTGATGGCTCAGAGCCTGGAGCCTGCTTCCTATTCTGTGTCTCCCTCTCTCTCTCTGACCCTCCCCCGTTCATGCTCTGTCTCTGTCTGTCTCAAAAATAAATAAACATTTAAAAAAATTAAAAAAAAAAAAAGGATTTGATGTTCAAGCATCAAAATAGACTTTTGTAAACTCCTAGCGCATATACGCCCCTAATCCGATAAACAAGATGCGGTCTGTGTATACGATGGGATTTTACTAAGCAACAAAGAAGAATGGAATCTTGCCATCTGTGACAGCATGGATGGACCATGAGGGTTTTATGCGATGTGAAATAAGCCAGACAGAGACTAACAAACACCATGGGATTTCATTTATATGTGACATCTAAAAAACAAAACCCACAAACCAACCAAACAAAAGCGGAACCGACCCATGAATACAGAGAACAATCTGGTCGTTGCCACAGGGGAAGGAGACAGGAGGGAAGGGCAAAATGGCCGAATGGGAGTGGAAGGTACAGGCTTCCAATCATGGGATGAATAAGTTTCACAGAGAATATAGTCATTGATATCGTAATAGCAGTGTAGGGAAACAGACGGTAGCTACACTCGGGGTGAGCTTAGCGTTGCATATGGACTTGTCACATCTCTATGTTGTACATCAGAAACCACTAGAACACTGAGTATCAACTATACTGCAGTAAAACAACAACTACACACACACACACACGCATGGGCGCACACACAAAAGAACCTAATCCTAGAAGTTTTTATTTGTGTCTCAATTCCCTTTTTCCGAGAGAAAAATGGAGTTCTTGGAATTTCAGAGTGGGTTCTAAGCATTCAAAATAACCTAAAAGAGGCAGAGCAGAGAATGTACTTCATATAACACAAAAAGGATGCAAAATGATACGAAATTTTTTTCCCAAAAAGTAACATTTTAAGACCATTTAGCCTAAATATTATTTTTGAAGCAACAAATTTGGTACTATAATGCCAACAAAGGTTTCATGCAATAGACAATGGCATTAGTTTTATAGGACATGGTCTTATCTGAAAATGAATCTGAATTGTATATTCCGTTGAAAATGTATAGATCAGGACGCCTGGGTGGCACATTCGGTTAACCATCCGACACTTGGTTGGGGCTCAGGTCATGACCTCAGGGTTCAGGAGATCGAGCCCTGCATCAGGCTCTGTGCTGACCTTTGGAGACTGCTTGGGAATCTCCCTCTCTCCCTCTCTCTCTGTCCCTCCCCTGCTCTCTCTCTCTCTCAAAATAAATAAACATTAAAAATTTTTTTAATTAAACTCAGATTTACACAAAACTATTTGTGTGAAGAGCTAAATCATTTTTAAACATGGTTCTATAAGCATCATCAGGTCTAGATATATTAAAATTTATATTTCAAAATGATTCATCAGAAATGTATTGTAATGTTGTCATAAACTATAAAGTATTCCTCAAAGTTCAAGTGACAGTTGCAACAGCAAAAAATATTCCCTATCAGAATTAAAAATGATCAAAAGACAATTGTGGTCTTGTATTTGCCAAGAAAGACTCATGTCATTTTCAATCATATATGGAAATTGAATTTGCTAAAAGTACAAATTTTGATGCCATAATAAATGAAATTGCAGAAAAGCAATCCAGAAAAATCTTATAACCAGTCAAAATGTCACATTAATCAAGTATTATCACCTATTATATGTACATATTTGTTGTATTTATAAAATTATAACACAAATATTATTTTTGCAAGTTTATCTGTAAACTTACTGCAGGTTTATTGTAATATTTGCGAGTTTATTCCCAGTATTATTTTGCAAGTTATAACACACGAATATTATTTTTGCTAATATTTATTTGTCTTTGTTTGCTGCAGTCCTGTATGTCCTCGCTGGCCACCAGAGCCAGGAGATCAAGGGGCACATCCCCTGGATGACCGCTGTATAAGCAGAGGCGCCAGACAAGTGCAGAGGCTCTTTCCAGGGAGACCCCAGGCACCTGGAGCTGGGCAGGGAGAGAATGGGAAGACAGTGCAAACAAGGGTTTCCCTGATTTCCAGCGAGGAATGCAGTCAGCCCCTAGACGTGTTCTATATTAGAAAGCCTAACCTTCGGGCAGCAGCTTTTAAGATATGAAATAGGCTTCTCTGAGGGTAAAGCTGGCAGGTGGGCATTTCTGTCTGCTCCCTCTGTGCTGAGCCCTGAGATCGGTTTCTTTGTTTACTGTTGTCTTGTGGGTCTCCTGCAAGCCCCGCTGGCTTCCAGATCACAGTGTTTTGGTGGTGTGGGGGGGAGGGGGGTTTCCTCAGGTAGAAGTCTAACAAATTGGGGACCTAGACGTTGGGTCCAAACTCTTAACTCTTCAGGGAAAAGCAGGAAGTTACAAGTCCCCTCCCGATCGTATGTTATTGTATTGAGGGTGGAGTTTATGGCAAGAATGTGTCCCAGCTTTGTGCACCTGTTTCAATCTGGGTGTTTCCTGCTTAACCCCATGTGTAGGAGTCCCTCCGCTCGTTTCTGGATTTCTTGCAGTGGGAGTTGTCCCACGTGTAGCTGTAGATTCCCGGTGTCCCTGGGAGAAGGTGAGTTCAGGAGCCTCCTACACCACTGTCTTGGACCAGAACTTCTTTCTCTCTGCATGTTCAAGGTAGAAGTTTGGATCATTGATATTCAATGTTTCCTCTTTTTTCTCTGAGCATACGTGACGCACAACGTTATACTATTTCAGGTGTACAACATACTGATTCAACAAGTTTATACATTATGCTATGCTCACAGCTGTCACCATACAATGCTATTACAATATCACTGACTATATGCTTTATGCTGCAAAAATATTAAATAAGTAAGTATAAGTAAATAAACATTTCCTGTTTCTAAATACAGGAATTTAGTGCTATTAATTTCCTTCTAGGTATTGTTTAACAACATCCCGCTAATTTTGATGTGCTGTGCTTTTCTCATCATTTAGGGATACTTAGTATCATCTAATACTCACTTACCATTACTACAATTTATGCTTTTACACGTAAGTGATATAGAAAGGTATTGCTTCATATTTGAGGATTTTCTGAATAATTTATTGTAACTGCTTCTAACTTAATTATTTTGTTGCCAAAGAACATTTTCTGTCTGCTCTCCACACTTTTACGTTTACTTAGTTTTTCATCTTGGTGCACGCTCCATGCACTCTACACCAGGATACACATTTTTCCACTTGTGCTAGACCGTTCTTTAGCAATTATTTCAAGTTGGTTGGTAATGTTGCTTACATCTTCTCTTCCCTAATAGTTTTAGTCTTGTTCTATCATGAGCTGAAAGAAGTGTGTCAGGTATTTGACTACTTTTATGGAAATCGGCAAATGCTACAAACCAGAATTTTATTTTTCTGGAGATCTGGTTGTCAGGCATTCACGAGCACAATAATGGTACAATGTAGGCTATAACTGTTCCGTAATCATTCTCTTTTTTCTGTTTCTACCACTGCATTCTCATCGTTGGTGGTCCTAGGTCCTCTATCACATATAGTGACTCAAAATGACGCATAGAGCTGTCTGAATCACATACTTTCTGGCAGCCTTCCCTTAGATTCAGGCACCTCTTGCCAAGGAAAGTGAAAATCGCTCAGAGGGGACACTCGTGTTCAGGCCTTGTGCCTAGAAAAGACGCCAGGGACAGCCAGGCCTTAATTAGACCAAACCAAAGGGTCCACAGTCCAGGATACTACCCCCCCTGCTATCAATGAGTTTTATCATCTCAGGAGAGGAAGTAGGAAGCATATATCAGGCACGGTATTGTAAGAAATTTGTCTGGGTGACTCAGTGGGTTAAGGGCCCAACTCTTGGTTTCCGCTCAGGTCATGACCTCCTGGTTCATGAGTTCGAGCACCGAGCTTGCTTGGGATGCTCTCTCTCTCACGCTCTCTCTGCCCCTCCCCTACTCACTCTCTCTCTCAAAATAGATAAATAAATTAAAAAAAAAAAAAGAAGAAGAAGAAGGGCATCTCCAAAGCATTGTATGTTTAAGCAGGACGATGATCCTGGAGCTCCAGTGAGCCCAGATGATTTGTCAATGTAATTGAACACAATAATGAGTTACATAAAAAAACTAATTCAATCATATGGATAAATGATCGGAAGATAGCTGATAAACTTTCACATATATTTCTAATTTTTAATTCCGAAGTCTCTTAGTATACTAGGAATAGCAAGAGTTAGAATGCATATACCTTTTCAAACGGACTCATTTATGAAAATAAAGAGAAGATGCTCCGGATGAGAACTCTGGAGCTGTATCAGGCAAAAAAGAAGACACAATTACCTCAGCCATGATTATGCAAAGAGAGAAAGTTAATACACAAAATGAGAAAAAGGTAATATACGAAATAAATTCACCTCCACACTAAAGAATGATAGCGTCCATGGAAATAAGTGCTAGGAGGCTGTGAGCCTGCTTCACTGTGCAGGCCTCCAGAGGCAGAGCCCAGGCTTCCTCCAAACACGTCAGCTGTCTCCCTTCTTCTTTTCCCCCATAGCTCATGGTATCTATTCTAGGGAACGTATCGAACCAGAACTGGTATTTCACACCCATCTCCAGAAGATGGTTTTAATATATTCATATTAAAGCTTAAAACTTAGAATGGCCATCTAACTTTTCTTCTCATTCTTGGAAGGTGCATCCTTGAAAGTGGGTGATGGATGGGCACTGAGGAGGGCACTTGTTGGGATGTGCACTGGGTGTTGTGTCTAAGCGATGAATCACGGGAATCTACCCCCAAAACCAAGAGCACACCATATACATTGTATGTGAGCCAGCTTGACAAGAAATTATATTAAAAAAAAAAAAGAAGAAGAAGAAGGTACCTCCTTGCTTCCAGTTACAAACTCTTAAACCTTGTGGACAAAAGAGGATCAGAAAAATTAGAGATGCTTTCTTCTTACAAACACGCTGGAGGAACTCCTCTGGGACTGGATGTGAATCCTGCGTCCGATGAGAACCCCCAGTTGGCACTGGGCCCTACAGGGGCCCTGGTTCTGCGGCTGCAGCCAGACCCGCCCAACCCCTCACTGATTTGCATGTTTCCCCCAGAGAATCCACATTTCTGCTCTTCGGGATCCCCATAAATAGGCTGCTCAGTGATTCGGGGCAAAAAAAGAACCTGAGGCAGGCCCTGGATTGAACATGGAGGTCCTGACCCAGCTCCTCTGCCTTCTGCTGGCCTGCCTCCCAGGTGAGGAGGGCGGCGCAGGGGACATCCCCGAGATGGTGGCCGTTCTCTCCTCCTGACTGGGGGGTCTCCCCAGGGCTCCGTGGATCTCTGACCCGGGGTCTCCCCTCCCCTCGGAGACCCAGGTGCTCTCAGCTTAGGAGACCAGGACGCCAGAACCTTCTGGGAGGAAAGGGAGTGGGATCTCGTAAACAACGGTGACTTTGTGTTTTGTTTCCTTGCCAGCTGCCGGCGGGACCGCTGAGTTGACCCAGTCTCCCACCCATCTCTCTGTGTCCCTGAGAGACAGCGTGTCCGTCATCTGCAGGGCCAATGAGAACGTTAGTGATCACTTAAGCTGGTATCAGCAGAAACCAGGCCAGCCTCCCAAGCTTATCATCTATGATGCCGATAACCTAGAGTCTGGAGTCTCAGACCGCTTCTCTGGGATTCAGTCTGGCACAGAATTCATCCTCAAAATCAGCACAGTCGAGGCTGATGACGCCGCCGTTTATTACTGCCAGCAGGGTTATGCGCTTCCTCCCACCGTGCTGCAGCCCCGAGCATAAACCCTCCTCCCGGGCTGGGGCTGCTCCTGCGGCGACGGTTGTCAGGTGGCCGGGGTTCCAGCAGCTGCACTGTGCCCTGCGGTCTGTTGGTCGGGGCGGGGTGTGCTCTGGGGAAGGGCTTGCGGGGCTCAAGGGTGATGGCCTGCAAGGGACTTTGTCCTTCCAAAGCTTTCTTTCTTGACAACCCCAAACCCTCAAACCTTCAATTAATCTAATATTGAGATCTCTAGGGGAGCCTGCAAAGAAATTTGTCCATGGTCCATGGTCTTTGAATCCCATCTCTGAGATCCACTCTGAGAACGAGGCGGGGGGGGGGGGGGGGAAGGGAGCCTATATCCAAGAAAATGTTACTACCACTACTAAACAGCAATAACTACACAGTCTATTGCCATTTGCCGAAGTCTTGAAGACCTGCTACGCGTTCAACGATGCACTAAGGCCTTACCCATCTCGAGTAATCAGTCGCACAATAATCCTCTAGAGATGAGAAATCAGAGGGGCTCAGGGCTCAGGGCTCAGGTACCAGTGCTTGTAGGGAAGAAGATGGAAAAAACAATCTGATCCTTGAGTCTGTAATGCCTACTCATTGGTGAACTCATTCATTTAAAAAAGAAAGTGCATTTGCTGTGTATAACGTGAATTTAAAGCGTACACCTGGATGAACGTGACCATATGCATCCCCCCTCGCACGAGGACTCAGACAGAGACGGTCTCCAGCGTCACACTCTTCCCTCATGCTCCGTCCGGTCAATTCCATGCTCCGTTCCCCCCTCCCCCCCCCCCCCCCCCCCCCCCCCCCGCCACCAGAGGCCACCACCACCTTTCTGTTTCCTAACCGTGTAGAGCAGACTTTCCCTGTTCTTGTACTTCATACAAACGGAATCGTAAGGTATGTCCTTTCTGGTGCCTTGCTTCATTGGCCCCAACACGTTCTTTGAACTTCCTCTATGTTGTCAGCGGGGCAGTAACTTGTTCCTTCTCACTGCAGAATAGTTTGTTGTTACAAGAATACGTCACGACGGCTGCATTTTTCAATTAATGAATTGTTTCAGATTTCAATGGGTTATCAATACAGTTGTGAAGAACACTCTTTCAAAGTCTGGTGGATTTATGCACTCACTTCCCATGGGTGTGTTCCTAGGCACGGAAGTGCTGAGTCACAGCGTTAGCCTAAGGTTGGTTTTGGTAGATAGTATGAAACAACTTTCTGAAACGGGGAACGTCTTCACGCTCCACCGACCATGTATAACATTTCCACTTGCTGTAGATCCTTTCCCAATAGTTGCTATTGTCAGACTTTTTATTATACCCATATTGGTGGATCCTGAAGGAGTATTGTTAAAATTTACATCTCCTTGATGACTAATGATTTTAAGTAACTTACCATATTTACTACTGAGTTGCTATTTAGACAGTTTGTTTCTTGGGCAGTGCCTGTTCTAGTCAGACACACACATAGTTGGGTCTTTTTTGGAGAGTACTTTATGTTCTGAAAATGAATCTTTTGCCAGAAATGTGCATGAGAATATCTTCTCCCATCTTACGGTTTCTCTATTTACTTCCTTAATGACACATTTGAAAAGGAATTATTAACTCTAATGAGACCTAATCTTTTCTCATTTCTTTCTCCTGCCATTTGGTGTGGGGGCAGGTGGGTCTGTGTAACAGATCTGATGTCTATTTTGCTCCCTCTTGTTAGCAAGCGGCTTTATGCGGGCTCAGAATGTCTGAAACTTGCTTGCGCTGTTTTCTGGTCATCAGATTGAGGGGAGGTAGCTTATCCTCACCAACATACCTCTCGGTGCCTATGGATATAACCACAAATGATAATAATTTCTTAGTTGTGCACGCCTGGATTGACATTGGTCCATTTACCCAGGGGATATTGGCATGAGATGCCTCCAATGACATGTGTTCACTGATTTAATGGGAATGGACAGAGAGGCGGGCCTGTGGTGTGTTGCTTAGATTCCCCTTCAAGATAAAGGATTGCTGCAGGTGCTGTGAGGCCTTCCTGCAGGCCACCCTCCATTGTTCGCCCTCCGAGGAGATCACCTTGGCGGAAGAAGACCGCCTAGCCTAAGGTTACACTTCTTTTCCAGGAAAGACAATAACTACTCGATGCAAGGGTACAAAGGCCCAGCCCTCTTACGCCAATCCAAATCAATTCTGTAGAGCCACTGCCTCTCTAGACCTCCCTATGGCGTTGGCCGTGGCTTTTCTCAAGACTCACAGCTCAATTTCACTCTGTCCAATCCTGCTTCCTGTCTCTCCAGGGATGCTCATCTCAAGAACACTCTTTAATAAACAGTCTAAACTCTCTCTCAGAGTTGGTTTCTCAGGGAATCTTGGGATTCCTATGGGGAATGGATTTCCCATTGTCACCCTGTGACAAATGGAATCAGGGAGCAGCACAGGCCAGGTTGTAGTGATAACCTTCACAGGTGGCGTGTGTATAATTACCAAAAGGGACAGCAGGTGCCGAGTGACGTCAGACATAGGGATCTGTAGCAGTGACTAATCAACCATGGGTTATTGGGGATTAAATTGATGTGCAGACCCTTGGAGAATTTCATGCATATGACTGGAAAACTCTAGGTCAGGTGAGCTGAAGCCCGCACTCACATCTTCTGACTCAGTCCCTGGATCTAAGCCAGTTCATGTGCCAGAGAGCACTGCTTGAAGCTGAGGCCACATCCTCTTGAGAAACGACCCTGAAATTTAGCCACAGATGTTTGGAGAACATTTGCTTCAATATTTTCTGAGAGGAACTCAGGATAACTTCCTCAAAGCAAATGTGAACTAGAGAAAGGAAAATACCCACATTTTCCCAGCCATGTAAGGTCTCCAAGTTTGTCTAATATTTAAGTGTCAATATGAATTTTCATAAAAGCCAGTTGGTTATCAGAGGGACACCTGGGTGGCTCAGGTGGTTAAGTGTTGACTTCGGCTCAGGTCATAATCTCACGGTCCATGAGCTTGGGCCCTGCATCGGGCTCTGTGCTGACAGCTCGGAGCCTGGAGCCTGCTTCAGATTGTCTCCCTCCCTCTCTGCCCCTCTCCTGCTCGTGCTCTGTCTCTCTCTCTCAAAATTAAGTAAAAACTTTAAAAAATTATAAAAAATATTACATCTTCATAAGAAACTGATTTGCCTGGGGTGCCTGGGTTGCTCTGATGGTTGAGTGTCCAACTCTTGATCTCAGGTCAGGTCATGATTCTAAGTTGTGGGATTGAGCCCCTGTCCAGCTCCAGGCTGAGCATGAAGGCTGCTTGGGATTCTCCTCCCTTTCTCTTTTTCTCTTTCTCTTTTTCTTCCTCTCTCTCTCTCTCCCTCCCTCCCTCCCTCTGCCCTTCTCCCCCGCTCATGCACTCTCTCTCTCTCCAAAAAAAAGTAATAATTCAAAAAAAAGAAAGAAACTGATCTTTGTCATTTTCTCCAAGCATGACGCTTTCAGTGTATCTTTCTTATTTTCTTCCCTAAACGGACATCAGGGCAGACACAATACTCACACAGTCTCCAACAACTTTTTAGTTAGTTTGTTTATTTTTGAAAGAGAGAGAGAGAGAGCACAAGTGGGGGGGGGGGAGGGCAGAAAGAGAGAGAGAGAGAGAGAGAGAATATCCCAAGCAGGCTTCATGCTCAGCATGGAGCTGGACACAGGGCTCAATCGACCTGAGCCGAAATCAAGAATCAGACGCTTCACCGACTGAGCCACCCAGGTGCCCCGTGGTCTCCCACGTTTGTCAATGGCTCCAGGAAACAGAGTCACCATCAACGGCAAAGCCGGCCGAGCCAAAACATTGATGATGATGTACATGGGCATCAACACAAACCAGGACAAGCTCCTACACTTATTCTTAAATGTGTTTCCACTCTTGTCTCTGGGATTTCATCCTGGTTCAGTGGCAGTGGGTATAGAACAGACTTATCCTGAGAGCTGATAAGGTGAAATCTGAAGATGCTGCATATTATTTCTGTCAACGAGATGATCACGCACCTCTCACGGTGATATACTCTGTTACAAAAACCTCCGAAGCCATCAGTGGGACGGCCTTGGCTGCCAGTGAGAATGTTCAGTACGTGGAACTCTGTGACCCATTGGTACCTGCAAAGTTCCGGTGTGTGAATGCACATTCGCCTCCTTTCTCTGTTTGCCAGGCTGGACCTGACACACTCGATAAGGGAGAGACTATTACAACTTTCCACGACATTGTCCAGCTGAGCCGATGATCTCATGTTGAAGCAGAGACAAATTCACGTGGCTGCGTCCCTGTCTTCTGCCATACCTATCGTTTCCACCCCGCAAAAAGTCAAAGGCACCAATGGATCCAGGTTAGGTTCCGAATTGCGGCAGTGAATGCAATCTTCCCTCTCTCTCTAAGCACACTCACACTCATCCACACGCTCATTTAAACTCTTCCCTAACGGGTGCCTGGGTGTCCAGTCGGTTGAGCGTCCGGCTTCCGCTCAGGTCATGATCTCATAGTTGGTGAGTTTGAGCCCCACATCGCACTCTCCGCTGTCAGTGCAGAGCCTGCTTCAGATCTTCTGTCTCCCTCTCTCTGCCCCTTATCCCTCTCTCTTTCTCTCTCTCTCTCTCTCTCTCTTGGTTTGCTCTTGCTATGATGACCACTAGAATGTCAATTATTATTATTTCTTAGATCTTTGTTCCTTTTGGAAACAGCTCAGTTCCATAATTCCAAGATTGAACAGCTGTCCCCTACATCCTCCCCGAATAGTATCATCTGCTGACTTTGGGCTTAACGCCTTTGTGCCGCTGCCTAAATTTCATCTGAAATCCCAAATACTTTTCCAAACCAAAGACTACATACATAAACATCAAAGAGATTACCTTAAATTTGTGAACTCCGAGTACCTGGGAGCCACAGATCTGTGTACCTTCTCCCTCTAGCATGGGGACAATGCTATTTCATCGAGTATCGGTTGCTTAAAGGCACTTTGCTTGGATCTGATGAGAAAGCAATAACGGCACCAAAGTAATACCCATGTGTTGACCCCATCATTCCCAGCCTATGGCGGCTTTCATGCTATCGTACCATTACAGGCCACTACCAGGAAAAGCTTCGCGTGTGACTATGAAGCTTATGGCTCCTCATGGAGCTCATGGACGCTCAACCGACCGAGCCACCCAGGTGCCCCAGTGAGGGAAGAGTTTAAATGAGCGTGTGGCTAAGTGTGAGTGTGCTTCGAGAGAGAGGGGAGATTGCGTTTACTGCTGGACTTTATACTGCTGAAGTTACACCCGACTCTGCGACTGTTTACTGAGTACTCAGCTTAGTAGTTCATAACCACCAAACAAGGAAAGCAGTGGTGGCAACAATATTGCCCAGGAAGGAACTCGGTAGATAATAATGATGATTTCGTTTATGTTCGTGGTGTGCTGAAGGCCAGCAAGAGCCACTGTACCCAGTAATGATGTGCTCCATAATAAGCTCCAAAGTAAAAGCACATTCCTAAATTAACCACCATTCAACGGGGCTGAAATCCTGGAGGCCAACGGTAGAGGGATGATCTCACGAGGGACGATCTCACGATTCGTGAGTTCGAGCCCTGCATCAGGCTTTGCACTGACAGTATGGAGCCTGCTTGGGATTCTCATTCATTCTCAATCTCTCTCTCTCTCTCTGCCCCTCCCCCACTCGCATGCTCCTGCACATGCTCTCTCTCTCAAAATAAATAAAACTTGGGGCACCTGGGTGGCTCAGTCTGATGAGCGACCAACTTTAGCTCAGGTCATGATCTCATGGTTCACCAGTTCAAGCCCCACGTTGGGCTCTGTGCTAGCAGCTCAGAGCCTAGAGCCTGCTTTGGATTCTGTGTTTCCCTCTCTCTCTGCCCCTCCCCCGCTCATTCTCTCTCTCTCTCTCTCTCTCTCAAAAATAAACACTAAAAAAATTTTAATAAAACTTTCCAAAAAAAAAGAAAGAAAGAAATGTTTCCTTTTTTTTTTTTTTTTTTTAAAGAGCAGAAACCAAAAAACCCAAGTTGGGATCTCATTTTCTCTGACAGCTCTTTTCTACAGTAATTTCTCATCCTCTTCTGAAGACATTCATTGATAACAGCAGTCAACACAATATAAAGGTGACATAAATATTAATTTCTACCCTTGAGGAGTAAGTAGAAACGTTGGTGTTTGTCAGTTTTTAGAAATGACTTAAGCCTCTCTTGCCTAAAGTAATCTCTCTTCCTCTTTCTGGAATTAACATCAATAAGACCAATAAATAGTATGGTTCATCTCAAAGGTGGTATATATATAAACTATACATATATCTATATACATATATACAAATACACATGTCAGGGTGGGGATTATGAAGTATTTAGATCAAAATAAAACTACCAATTTTTGTGAGTCTGTGCTCCCGTATACATGTGCTCACACAGGGGACACATAAATGCATTTCTACCTCAGGGGAATGCATAGGAAACCTTGGTTAGTGTTTCTTTATATAGATTCATCTAGTGCATGCCTGCAAGCTGTCTCCTCACTGAATCACTGCCTTGCACCATATACACAACCACCAGTGGTTTCTGATGAGAGGTAGCTATTAAAGTAGATAGCACAGATGAGGTTGTTTATGTGGGCAAGTGTATGTATCTGTCAGACATCCCCTGGGTCTCCCACACTGTTACTACAGTAGCATTATACGAATAGCAGCTAGGGGCACCTGGGTGGCCCAGTCGGTTAAGCATCCGACTTTGGCTCAGGTCATGATCTTGTGGTCCGTGAGTTTGAGCCCTGCATTGGGCTCTGTGCTGACAGCTCAGAGCCCAGAGTCTGTTTCAGATCTGTACCTCCCTCTCTTTCTGCCCCTCCCCTGCTCACATTCGTTCTCTCTCTCTCTCTCTCTCTCTCAAAAATAAAAACATTTTTGGGGGCACCTGGGTGGCTCAGTTGGTTACTGACAGCTCAGAGCCTGGAGCCTGCTTCGGAATCTGTGTCTCCCTCTCTCTGCCCCTCCCCACTCATGCTCTGTCTCTCTGTCTTAAAAGTAAATAAAACATTAAAAAATGTTTTTAATAAAAATCAAAATAAAAACGTTTTTAAAAAATTAAAAAAAAAAAAAAAGAATAGCATCTAGCTAGCTACCTATCCACCTAATCTACTGCACCTCATTACCAAGGATAGTAAAAAATGTTCAGAGGGGACACTTGTATTCTAGTCTTATGCTTAAAGAACACACTGGAGACAGACAGCCAGATCTTGATTAGACCAAACCAAAGGGTCCATAGTCAATGAATGTTACCCCACTTGCTATCACTGGATTTTATCATCTCAGAAGGAGGCATGAAAAATAAACCAGACATGGGGCGCCTGGGTGGCTCAGTCGGTTGAGCGTCCAACTTCGGCTCAGGTCACGATCTCGCGGTCTGTGAGTTCAAGCCCCGCGTCGGGCTCTGGGCTGATGGCTCAGAGCCTGGAGCCTGCTTCCAATTCTGTGTCTCCCTCTCTCTCTGACCCTCCCCCGTTCATGCTCTGTCTCTCTCTGTCTCAAAAATAAATAAACTTAAAAAAAATTTTTTTAATAAAAAAAAAGAAAAATAAACCAGACATAATATTATAAGAAATTCGTTAGTCTGGACATTTTGTAACATCATAATTTTCTGTCTAACTCTGTCAGCTACTACAGGAGTTAGGATTTAATCAAGTATTCCAAAAATAATTTCAATATGACATTCATAATAGGAGAAGAAGAAGAGGCATTGGTTTTCATTCATTAATCCTTCATAGGTGAACACATCATTCCAATCAAATAACACAAAAGACCTAGGACCTGTGTTCTGCCTGCCCCCAGTCATATTCCTTTAATGGGAAGGATGCTGTGCAGCCAATTACACCCATTTGAATTTAATTACAAATAATTAAAAAATAATAATAATTTAAAAAAATAATCTACCCCCAAATTAATGCTCTAACACTGTTGGTGGGAATACAAATGGGCACAACCACTATGGAAAACAGTATGGAGTTTCCTCAAAAAAAAATTAAAAATCCAAATAGTATATGGTCCAATAATTCCACAAATAAATTCTATTTATTCCAAAGAAACAAAAACTAATTTTAAAAGATATATACACCCCTATGTTTACTGCAGCATTATTTACAATAGCCAAGATAGGCAAAAAAACTAAATGTCCATTGATAGATGAATGGATAAGGAAGATGTAGTGTGTGTGTGTGTGTGTGTGTGTGTGTGTGTGTGTGTGTGTGTGTATGCAGCTTTCATGCTCGTGTGTGTGTGTGTGTGTGTGTGTGTGTGTGTATGCAGCTTTCATGCTCTAGCCAGCAGGAGCCCAAAGACACCGAAAGCATCATGGCCACAGTAAGTTTGCCCAACATTTCTCCATGTGCCCCTTCTCACCTGGAACACAGAACTGCAGGATGAAGATCAGGGGAGCCCCGGACCCCGTCTCTGACAGCTGGACTAGAGGCTGCTCCTCAAGGTCCCTGACCAGCTCTGCCTTTAAGGATGTCGAGAGCAGCCTGGAGCTTTGTCTACTGACACAACATGCAAATCAGCTCAGAAGACCTTGAGGTTGTGCTCAAGGGGGACACCTGCTCTCACAGCACCCTGTGGGACTTGGGGTCACCAGAAATTTCCAAGTGGAGCTCAAGCATGTCCCAAGGGACTCTGTGACCAGTTTCCTGAATCTCTGTCTTCTAGTCTGTCTGAGAAACCCTGTGTGGGAGTGACCTGCGGCTGTCTTAACGTTAGGATAGAAGTTGTTTCTCTTAATCCCTACAATTAAAAGTTCATATAAGCACAATGATGTATTTCAAGTTGTGATTATTATCAGGAAGAGGAAGCTGTGGGATTATAAAAGATGGAAACAGGGGGGCCTCTTTCAGATGGGGAGGGGAAGTCCACTCCACTGAGTAGATGGCCTTGAAACCAAGTCCTGAAATGTCATGAGGACCTGGAAAGGGTGGGAGGGGTGAGCATGGAAGCTTGGTGAAGGCTAGAGACCTACACTAATCAGTGAACTTGCTTCCATTGGGTAAGACTGGGACTCTCCAGTTGCTCAGTCCTGAAAACCAATGTCATGTCCCCCGCAAGCCCTCACAGGTGGACGGGTCACTCCTACTCAGAGTGGAGAACAACCAGTCCCCAACTTCCTGTTCACCCCGTATCTAACATTAATGTTGTCATGTACAGGCACTGGGACCAAGCACAGAAGAAAAACCCATGCGAACTCAAGCTCACAGGTCAAGAGGACAGGCTCTACCTACCACCTAAATGCTTTCTCTCCCATGGGCTAATTCTTTGTCTTCTGCAAGATGCCCTCCCAAGTACCTTCCCACAAACAGGAGCGGGCTCAACCACACGTGATTCATCATCTCCTAACCCATAATTCTAGCTGCTTGTCATCTGTCAGGGGTTGGGCCAGGCAAGGGCAGGCAGCCCAGGGGAGGGGCTGGAAGGCAGCAGCACAGGGGCCACCACAAGCCTTGACTCTGGTAGCTCCACCTCTCTACCTTCGTCCTCCGTAGGGATTTGCATCAACCTCGGCCCAAATGCCTCTGCCACAGGTCCGGCCCTGTAGCCAGATGCTGATAAATGGGTCTTTTCCAGGGACAGGGTCTGAGCAGCCTGGGGAAGGTGAGAGGTAGCAAGGTGGTGCCACCATCCCAGACCCTCGGGCCCCTGCTCCTGCATTCCAGGTGAAAGAACGTCCCCAAGTGGAGACAAGTCCTTGTGCTCCTGAAGAAGAGTGGTTGTTGGTTTTTTGTTTTATTTATTTACTTAGAGAGACCGAGTATGTGCTCAAAAGTGAGAGAGAGGGAGAGTGGGAGAGAGAATGCCTAGCAGGTTCAGCACGGAGCCTGACATGGGGCTCGATCTCATGAGCCATGAAATCATGACCTGAGCCGAGATCAAGAGTTGGACGCTTAACCAACTGAGCCACCAGGACTTGATGCTTTAAAACCTTCTCCCAACTCACACCCTCTGAACCGCTGACATGCTCCGTAGCCTCTGTCTCTTCTAAAAGCTCCCTCAGCTTTTGTGCTTCCTCGGCAGACGTCTCAGGAGCTCCTATTGCCCCCTTCATTTGCCACTTCTAGACCTCCTACCTAAAAAGTGAAAACACAGTCTTTGAAACCAATATAGGTAGACTATGTCACCCAGTATCACTCCTTAGTGCACGCAAACACCAGGCCCAAAGTCTGTCTTCACTTCTGCGGTGTTTTAGTTCCTGGCTCATAGACCCTGTCACGTGCCTGCTGGTTTCAATACATTCGTGTATGAGCCTTCCATTATCCTGCTCTCTCAGTTGTTTGACTGATTCTCTTCCAATTGGCTCTTCCCCACCCAATCTTGATCACTCACTCTCATGGCCCCACCTCAGACACATCGTTAGAAAACAACAGCAGCTTCTCCATCATTAAAATGTTAAGCATCTCAGGCTTGCCCACTTCTTTTTTTTTTTTTTTTTTTTAAATTTTTTTTTTTCAACATTTATTTATTTTTGGGACAGAGAGATCGCTTCTCGGCCTTTTGGCTAAGATCATGTGTATTTTTGGGACAGAGAGAGACAGAGAGAGAGGAAGACACAGAATCGGAAACAGGCTCCAGGCTCTGAGCCATCAGCCCAGAGCCTGACGCGGGGCTCGAACTCACGGACCGCAAGATCGTGACCTGGCTGAAGTCAGACGCTTAACCGACTGCGCCACCCAGGCACCCCAAGGCTTGCCCACTTCTAAGGGCTCTGCAGCTCACTCCACCTGGCGTGGCCATAGCCAATAATTTCTCGCTTTCATTAGACTGAGACCTGACATCTCTAGGAAAACATATGTTGTCTTTCCATGGAAAATTCGGCGTGTCTGTGGTGTACCTGTCCGGGTTATCAGATTCTACCCCTATTCGTTGTCTTTGAGCTATCCTGCAACTCTTTGTAAACTGTTGGTAACTGATAGATGCATGATTCTGTCCTGTCTAGTAGTAATTTCATTGACTTCTTACCTCACCTTGGAAAACCAGTTTGCCTCCATTTTTCCTTTGACCCAGTTAGAACATCTTCGTAGTTCCACATTCATCATGTGAGTAAAATAATTTAACATTCGTTCAATAATATTGTATCTCCGTGAGAGTCATAATTTTACTGTTCTCTGAAAATTATCTTTTAACATATCTATTGACCTTTCTACATTTTCTCTATCCCTACGCCCTTCATATTCTCATTTCCCTCTTTACTCAGCTTAAATTCCACGATCCTTCTTTATAACGACTCCCTTATACACAAGAACCTCCTCAGCCTTCCATTCTTTCACTTCGTGCAACAAAATCCCACAGGCCTGCTGGAGAAAAACACACAGCAAATTCTGACTTCTGCCAGCTTCAGATTCATGACCAATCACTTCCTGAGGGCCCTTGATCCTGCCCCACAATCATATCTCATTTCCCTGATCTATTCGGTCTCCACTCTTTCTCTCTCCTTCTTTCTTCAAGTCCTAACAGCTCCTCCCCCATCCTATCTTAAAGCCAAATACCCCATTTCCTATTTCCTAGGTCAAGAAGGGGATCCAAGGAGAACATCCATGGGCTGCCTGTCCATCTTCTGACCTGCTGGTTTGGGTGTTGCCACACTCCGCCTTTCTTCCCAGCACTGTGGGGAGGCAGACAGCCCTCCCATCTGAGGCCACTCCCTCAGAACCCACATCCCTCGCCTCCTCGACTGAATTGCTTGGCACTTCTCCTTTCCTGAATTGTCAGCGTTCTCCCCTCTCTGGCATCATTCCCCTCAGTATGTGAACATCTTTTAAAAAACTCTCTGGGGGCGCCTGGGTGGCGTAGTCGGTTAAGCGTCCGACTTCAGCCAGGTCACGATCTCGCGGTCCGTGAGTTCGAGCCCCGCGTCAGGCTCTGGGCTGATGGCTCAGAGCCTGGAGCCTGCTTCCGATTCTGTGTCTCCCTCTCTCTCTGCCCCTCCCCCGTTCATGCTCTGTCTCTCTCTGTCCCAAAAATAAAAAAATAAAAATAAAAACGTTGAAAAAAAAACTCTCTGGGGGGGCGCCTGGGTGGCTCAGTCGGTTAAGCGTCCAACTTCGGCCCAGGTCATGATCTCACAGTTCATGAGTTCGAGCCCCGCGTCGGGCTCTGTGCTGACAGCTCGGAGCCTGGAGCCTGCTTCACATTCTGTGTCTCCCTCTCTCTCTGCCCCTTCCCTGCTCCTGCTCTGTCTCTGTCTCAAAAATAAATAAACATTAAAAAACAAAAAACAAAAAAACCTCTCTGACATCACATCTCCCTCCAGTTATGGCCTATTTCACTCTTCTCCTTCACTATAAAGCTCACTGACAGAGCTATCTACAGCCGCCGTCCCCAGATGTTCTACCCTCATTCTTTCTCGAGCTTTCCACATTCAAGTTCTTACTTCCACCATCTCATCGAAACGTCTCAAGGTCCCCAGTGACCTCCATATTGCCAAGTCCAATGGCCACATGCCAGTCCTCATCTCGCTAGACCCATCAGCAGCATTTAACACACTGACAACACCTTCCTCCTTGATACGCCTTTTGCTCTGGACTCCAGAGCATTGCACCATCTTGCTGGGCCTCTGATCTAGGCAACACTCATGCCATTGCTTATCATATTCCAAGCTCCGGTCCGATTCTCTCCCTGAACTCTAGACTCGTATATCCAATGGATACTTGACAGCTGCACGTGGAGATCTAATACGCATCTCAAACTTAAAATGTCCAACACCAAATTCCTGATCTCCTTCCCCAAATCCACTCTCCCACAGTCTTCTCTATTGGAACAGATGGCAACGCCCTCCTACTAGTACTCAGAGAAAAACTCTGGAGTCACCCTGAGAGCTCTCTTTCTCTCACACTCCCTGTCAAAACCATCAGCATATTGTTATCTGTGTCTTCAAAATATACCACTTCTCACCTCCTCCACTGCCACTGCCACAGACCCGAGCTGTCATCCTCTCCAGCTTGGAAGATCTCAGCGGCCTCCCAACTGTTATCTTTCCAGTCTTGCCTCCCAGAGAGATCCTGTTAAACTATGTACCAAAGTATGCCCTGTTCTATTCAAAACTCTCCCACTTACCACATCATTCAAAATAAAAGCCAAATCCTTAGAGGAGCCTACAAAGACCTGTATCAGGTGGCCTCCTTGTGATTTCTTTGATCTCATTTCTACTCCTCTCCCCCTTGTACACTCCACTTTGGCAACATTGGTTTCCTTCTACTTCCCCAACATTCTGATCACGTTCCTGCCTCGGAAATGTGCTGTTTCCTCTACTTAGAACCAACTACAACTCTAATGCCTGGAGTATTCCTATGGTTCCTTTCCTCACCACATTGAAACATTGATTAAGTCACACCTTCTCAGTGCAGCCTTCTATGACCGTCTATAGTAGATTGACTGCAAATACAGATCCCCCACTCTCTACCCCTCCCTCTACCCATGCTTTTTTGCAGTATAACTTTGCAGCTCCTCCTGTCAAGAGCTGGGGACTATTCACCTTCTTCTTCAACAGGATCAACTGTATCGACCTTTAGAACGCATCAGACAGGGAATTGTGTCAGCACTAAGGTTAGGCATCAAGATGCCTCATGTACTTTTACTTCCTCACTTCAGACCCTGCCACCTGCCACAGAAAGTTGGGATTAATCCGCCGCACGATGAGAGACATGACGCCCAGTCGCCCAGACAGCCCCAGCTGATAGCCAACCACGGCAATGTGAAAGACAGGAAAGAAATGTGAGCCTTTCTATAACCGGAGCACCTAGTTGACCTGTCAGCTAACTTGAAACACACGAGCAAGCCAGCCAAGACCTATCAGGATCAATCAGGCCTGGCCCATAGCAACTGAACTACTCAGCCAACCAGTAAACATGTTGGCAATAAAAATGCTACCATTTTAAGTCACTACATTTTAGGGGTGATTTATTACATGAGAATAGCTAACCGATACATCATCTGATCTTAAATTTCTACTCACTCTTACCCCAGCAAGCTTTGATCCCCTTCATTTTTCTTTATAGCACTTCCAAAACAACATAGTAAGTGTTCACTGATGCAGGTTATTTATTGTCTGTCTCCCCTGGCTGGGGTGAAAGCAAATATCTCTGCTCTTGACACATAGTAAGCACTCAGAAAACATACCTGGGGGGGGGGGGCACCTGGGGGGCTCAGTTGGTTAAGTGTCCGACTTCAGCTCAGATCATGATCTCACAGTTCTTGTGTTCGAGCCCCAGGTCGGGTTCCATGCTGACAGCTCAGAGCCCGGAGCCTGCTTTGGATTCTGTGTCTCCCTCTCTCTCTCTCTGCCCCTCCCCCATTCACACTCTGATTCTCCCTCAAAAACAAACATTAAAAAAAATTTTTTTTTTAAAGAAAACACATCTGGAATGAATTATATGGATTCCTTAATATGGGTACTTTAACAATATTTCTAATCATTATGAGAAGCTGTTCTGTAGGTAAGAGTGTTCAGAGCACCCTGATCAGGTTTGTTGTGGTCTTTTCCTGAACCCATGTATCTCAGAAGGAGGTAAAGAAATCATACTTAAAAGGCTTGGGATTTTTTTGTTTTTACAATGAAATGGGCATGTCAATTAAATGTTTTCCAAGGGACTCAGGTTATGCAACACTTACAGCCATGATTTCCTTCAGTCACAAGGTTCGACCTGAATGCCTAAGGGACGACTTTAAAGAAAGAGGTGACAAATGACGAGAACGAGGTGCTGAGGGACACTAGCTCATATTTCTAGAGTGACGGGGTGAAAGAATTAGAGAATTGCCTTTGTGAGAAAGAGCACACCTGGAAGAAATGGAGAGGAGAGAGAAGGGAGGTACGGAAGGAGACAGAGCAGAAACAGACGTCAGGGCCATTGCTCAGGAAAGCTGGAAAATAGGGTCCACGGAAGGAAAAAGTGAGAGAGGGATGCTACCTTCCACGTAGGAGGTTCTGAATAGGAGAGGTCAAAGGTTTAATATTGGGAAGGTCCTGAGTTGGAAGGTGATTGCGGGTGAAGAAAGGAGACCAAGAGAATAAGGAAATAAAAGAGAAATGTTCCAGAGTCAAGGAGGCACAGGGAAGAGAGAATTCATCCATCAGGGTGTAAAATTCACCGGACCCTTCCCCAAAGGGTAGAGACAACCTTACTGGGTCAATTATGCCGTCCGTCTGTGGGAAACGCACAGGTTCCTGTGACACAAAAACTCCTGACAGCTTCTCTGAGACATCTTTACAGCATTTGTCTTCACTAATCTCCCCCCAAAAGGGATCCAGAAAAAGCCAACCCCCTTAATTTTCCCCTGGGCCCTGAACAACCCTCCAAGGAATAAGTCGGGAGAGGTGGCTTCTCAGGCAGATACAGGAATGTGCATGTTCAGGGCCGAGCAGGGAGGAAGCAGCAGGTGCAGCCAAGCCTCCCTGACCCTCGGCCCCAGGAGAAGAGGTTTGTGTGCGAGGCTGAAGCACTGTGGGAGGAGAGCTAGAATACTGCTGACAGTAGTAACTCGCCAGGTCTTCAGCCTGGAGGTTGCTGATGGTGAGGGTGAAATCCGTCCCAGACCCACTGCCACTGAATCGGTCGGAGACTCCAGATGCCCGGGTGGAAGCTGAGTAGATGAGCAGCTTAGGATGCTGCCCTGATTTCTGCTGGTACCAGGCTAAGTAGCTGCTAACACTCTGACTGGCCCTGCAGTTCATGGTGACCTGCTGACCTGGAGACCCAGCCAGGGAGCCTGGAGACTGCGTCATCGTGATCGCCCCACAGGCACCTGCAAGCACCAGTAGATAATGATGATACATACGCACTTTATCGTGACACTGAAATACGTCGTCTGAAAAGCGTTGTACGTGTCAGTGCATAATTGGGTCTATTTTGAAAATCGCCAGTATTTCCCATTATACCTTATAAAAATGTTTTTAACTCTAAACTGATACTACTCCAAAAGGATTGTGGCAAATTTTAAATTTCTCACCTGAGACCCACAGCAACAAGGATATGAGGACCTGCCTCTGGGTCACCATCGTGCTGTCCCTGCCTGCCCGATGCAGATGAGCTCACATGGCAAAGGCCCCTTTTATCAAACCTGAGCAGCTGGTCTGGGCCTGGAGGGGCCTATGCAAAGCAGCTGGTGAGTAAAGAAGCAAACTGCATGAGCAGTGGGTTATGAAAGTATCCAATGTAAATCTAAAGAGCCAAAAATATCACCAAAAATATAGTTGTAGGACTAGAGACACAGAAGTCAACTTAGAAGCTCTTAGAACAACTCAGAAGTTCTAAAAGGACAAACTGCTACAAGATCTAATGATGAGTTTCTATTTTATTTTATTTTTTAAATTTTAATGCTTATTTATTTTTGAGAGAAAGGGAGAGACAGAGTGTGAGCTGGGGAGGGTCAGAGAGAGAGGGAGACACAGAATCCAAAGCAGGTTCCAGGCTCTGAGCTGTAAGCACAGAGCCCGATGTGGGGCTTGAACTAGTGAACCGCAAGATCATGATCTGAGCCGAACGCCAACCAACTGAGCCACCCAGGCGCCCCAAGCTTCTATTTTAAATTCAAGAATGTTTTTAAATGGGTTGTGTTTCCAGAAATGATGAGCTAGGCTCTTCATATCAATAATCCTGGTAAAATTATAAAATATTCTGGGAAAGGAAGGAAGGAAGGAAGGAAGGAAGGAAGGAAGGAAGGGAGGGAAGAAGGGAGGCAGGGAGAGAGGGAGGAAGGAAGGGAGGGAGGGAGAAAGGAATGGAAGGCACAAGAAGGAAATGGAGAACTTTGGGCCCAACTTTTTATAAAATCTCTGACCAAAGATATTGGGACTCTAAAGCCATTTTTATGCTGCAGATCTGTAAGGATGCCACAAACACCTGAGCTCAGTTTTGGGGCTGTACAAAGGGCCAGAGAGATGGGAAGACAGGATCAGAACTTACTCACTTAAGGAGAAAAGCAGGACCCTAATTTGAGCTAAGGGAAGTCTGAATCCTGAATTTTAGTTATTCTATTTTTTCAATTCAATATTTCCACTTTGCGTTAAATTAGCGAATTAATGAAATCTAGGTTCTTTCAAGAAAATTTAGTTCCAGGGTGCCTGGGTGGCTCAGTCAGTTGAGCATCTGACTTTGGCTCAGATCATGATGCTGCAGTTCATGAGTTCCAGTCCCGTATCTGTCTCCAGCCCCACAGTGGGCTTGCTGCTGTCAGCACAGAGCCTGCTTTGGATCCTCTCTCCTCCTCTCTCTCTGCCCTACCAGGTTCACACTCTGTCTCTCTGTCTCTCTGTCTCTGTCTCTCTTTCAAAAATAAATAAACATTGAAAAGGAAAGGAAAGGAGAGGAAAGGAAAGGAAAGGAAAGGAAAGGAAAGGAAAGGAAAGGAAAGGAAAGAAAAGAAAAGAAAAGAAAAGAAAAGAAAAGAAAAGAAAAGAAAAGAAAAGAAAAGAAAAGAAAAGAAAAATTTAGTTCCATCCAATGGTTTGAGAAGTCAGTTCACGGTTGCCTGTTCCTGGTCCTGCTGTTGATTCTCCAGCAGAGGGAAGAGTGGGGGTGGGGGGTGTGCAATTCCCTTAAGAAACTGAGCGAGCATCCCCATAAGGACGGCATAGGTTTCTGTGGCTTCAGGTATCCAGCTCCTGAAACTCTTCCAATCTTGTCTCTGAGTGCGGCAGATGCCTGGTGCCCACTCCGTGAGGTGGTCCGTTGGCTGTTCTGTGGGCATCCACGTGGCCTCTGCACTGCTCCTTGACGTGAGAAATTTCCTAAGACCCAGCTATACTCTGTATCAAGTAATCCAAGCTGGGGATCCATACCTCACCCTGACAAAGGGTCAATTCTCCCATCATTCAGCCCCCCAATCCGCCCCTAGTGATGGTTGATTTTACGTGTCAACTTAGCTAGGCTATGGTGCCCAGTTGTTTGGTTAATTGCCAGTTTAGATGTGGTCCTGAAGGTAGCTTTTTTTTTTTTTTTCAATATATGAAATTTATTGTCAAATTGGTTTCCATACAACACCCAGTGCTCATCCCAAAAGGTGCCCTCCTCAATGCCCATCGCCCACCCTCCCCTCCCTCCCACCCCCCATCAACCCTCAGTTTGTTCTCAGTTTTTAAGAGTCTCTTATGCTTTGGCTCTCTCCCACTCTAACCTCTTTTTTTTTTCTTCCCCTCCCCCATGGGTTCCTGTTAAGTTTCTCAGGATCCACATAAGAGTGAAAACATATGGTATCTGTCTGTCTCAGTATGGCTTATTTCACTTAGCATCACACTCTGCAGTTCCATCCATGTTGCTACAAAGGGCCATATTTCAATCTTTCTCATTGAAGGTAGCTTTTGGTGTGATTAACATTTAAATTAGTAGACCCTGCATAACACAGATCACTCTCCCTAATGAGGGTGGGGGCCTCATCCAATCAGTTGAAGGCTTTAAGAAGCAAGACTGAAGTTTCCTAAAGGAGAAGTGATTCTTCCTTAAGATGCAACATAGAAACTCAGCCTGAGTTTCCTGCCTACAGATTTCCAACTCAAGGCTGCAAGATCAACACTGACCTGAATTTCCAGGCTGCCAGCCTGCTCTACAGATTCTGGACTCACCAACCCCCACACTCTCAATTCTCAAAATCTCTCTCTCCATGGATATCTTATTGGTTCCGTTTCTCTGGAGAACCCTGACTGATAACACTCTTCACATCCCTCAGGTCCCACCTGTAAGAATGCCAGGCATAGCATTCGTTTCTGCCTCCCCACTGTTCCTTCCATAGACCATTCTTATTCCTTCTCTTACTTTACAAAGCTCTCACGGGGTAGGACTCAACTGCTGGGCTGTATATATGGGAAATCCAGGCAAGACAGTGTGGGACATGTCTGTACTCTCCAATTCTCTCCCCCTGGGGGGAAAATTTTTAAGGGAAAATCCAATTGTATTTCTTTTCTTTTAAGTTTATTTATTTATTTTGAGAGAGAGCACAAGCCGGGGAGGGGCAGAGAGAGAGAGAGAGAGAGAGAGAGAGAGAGGGAGGGAGAGGGAGAATACCAAGCAGGCTCCACACTGTCAGTGTAGAGCCTGACAGGGGGCTCAAACCCAGGAATCCTGAGATCATGACCTGAGCCTAAGTCAGATGCTTAACCTACTGAGCCACCCAGGTGCCCCCTGATGTTCTGGAATTACAAGCTTTATGACTGCCTCTCACACTCGCTGACCACACCTAGTGGCAGAATAAACAAAATGGCTATCTTCTAGGATTCTGAGGACTTACCCTAAAGCTTTCTGAGGAAACATTCCTTCGGTTCTTTTTTTTTAAATTTATTTCTTTTAAACCTTCAGAGAAATTTTGCATTCTTTCCCACGATTGGTCCATTTGCGTTTTACTATAAAATATTCTCATCACAAATGTTATACCTCTGAAAATCCCTATCACCCTAGCTTGAGACACAACGCCCAAGAAAGGGCACAGATTCAAATTCTCTCAAGTATACTACAGCCACAAATTAAACAGTCCCCACTGATACTTCTGTTTTTTAAAAAAAAAAAAAAATTTACTTATTGTTGAGAGACAGAGTGCGAGCAGGGGAGGGGCAGAGAGAGAAGCAGGCTCTGAAGCAGGCTCCAGGCTCTGAACTGTCAGCACAGAGCCTGAAGTGGGGCTCGAACCCACAAACCATGAGATCATGACCTGAGCCGAATTGGAGGCTTAACTGAATGAGCCACCCAGGTGCCCCCTCCATTGATATTTCTTTATTCACAAGCTAGATCCAGTCTTTACTTCCAATTCTCATATTTTTTATCATGGATTTTTGCATAAATTTTGATCTTTAAATATTGCATTAAAAGATTATTTTATCTGAATTACTGAGCAGTGTGTGTGTGTGTGTGTGTGTGTGTGTGTGTGTGTGTATCTCCCTAAGTTTTGTGCCTGAGGCGAGTACGTCTCCTGCCTCACTCTGGTTCTGATCCTGCATAAAGGACTCCAAAGAGCCTGGATGACTTTCAACACCTCAGACTTACACATCTTCACTGTGAAGACAAAATTAGCCTTGTGAATATTGTAATTGATACCTAAAGATGCACACGTTCCCAAGTACAACCAGGGATGAAAGATTCTAGCTGCTAAACTCCCCACCCTCCAAAGTTCCAGATTCTTGATAGGAAAGAGGACCCCAGGGGCCAGGACCATAACAGAGATGGAATCTGGGGTTGGCCTTGAAGGGCTCCTGGCATCGGGCTCAGCAGTGAGGAGGCTCTGGGTCCCCCTGAGGGGAGAAAGAACTCAACCCAAAGATCAGAAAGAAGGCCTGGGGAATGGAGCAAAAGGAGAGGGGGCGGAGTAAGAAACACAGTTAGACAGTAGCCAGGGGTCAGGTCAAGTCACCCTGGAATGATCTGGAGAGTTCAAGAAAATCCCGGTGGCCAGTGACCACCAAGACTGGTTCCATCAGAATCTCCAGGGGTGGAAACCAGGCATCAGTAGTTTTTAAAGTTCCCCAGGAGGTCCCAATCACAACGGCCAAAAGCCAGAACCACGGGTGTAGGCCTAGGAGGATGTGACAAGGGGTTTGTAACTGCAATGAGAAACCTTTGAAGAGTTTTAAACAGGGAAATCATTACATCTAGTTTCCTTTTTTTTTTTTTTTTTTTAAGGATCACGCTGGTTCCAAAAGAGAATCAGCCAAAAGGCTTGTTGCTCATCAACCACTTATCTGTAAATTTGCTTCCCCTGTAAGTGGGGCTGACCACTGAAAATCAATATGCACTAAGAAATAGAGCTGGAGGTAGAGAAACAGAAAGAGGGGACGGGGGTGGACCAAATGTTTATACAGGGGTAGTAAGTTTACAGGGGGTTTTATTTTACTATCCTATCTAAATTCTCAGTAAGACTTATAAATCACTTATTTTAAAAATAATTTAAGATTGCTCTATACCTGCCTTTTTTTTTCTCTCTTCAAATATTTCCATGACTTTTTGCTTAAAAACAATAAAATCTGACCTGGCTTGTAATAGTTTTGTTACCCAGAAACCTCAATCATCCCATTAGACCTATGTAGGTTTGTTGGCTTATACAACACTGCCATCTACTGGCATAACTTCACAACTGCACCCTGACTAGTGTGTGGTGAGTCGCTCTAGGAAATGTGACACTTTCTTTTTATTTTCATTTTTAATGTTTACAGCAATGGCCAATCATATACAAAGATAGATCATATACATGTCCACACGTGCGCACGCGCGCGCGCGCACACACACACACACACACACACACACACACACACACACTGGAGTATTTTGAAGCTGATCTGTTAAGAATTTTAGTACATCGCTCACCGAAAAGGACTTTAAAAAAATTAAGTGCTATGCTACTATGGTACATAATTCTCTAATATTATCTAATTCCCAGTTTTTATTCAAACCACCTTGATCATCTCTACACACTGTTGTTTCAGTAAGTTTGTTTGAATCATGGTCCAGGTCCAGGTAAATGTATGGTTAATTAAGTTTTACCAAAACCTCAAAAAAAAAAAAAAAAAAAAAAAACCCTCTATTTTACAAAACCTGTCCAGGAAATAGTAAAAGAGTGCGGACCACCATTATTTAGAAATATAAATCATGTCACGGGACGAGGATAGCCTTGAGACCAAAATCTTTACCCCTCCCTCTACCCATGCTTTTTGCAATATAACTTTGCAGCTCTTTCCAGTTTTAAAAACTGTTTGGTATCCTGAGTCCTACAGCAGCCGGCATGCTGAAGAAAGACACATACATTCATGTTGCTCAGGGTCATTTTTCATTCTTTCACTGGATTTCAGAAAGTGCATTAAAAATGTCCCGTCAGACTTGGACCAGGTGGCAACTGTGCAGAGAATTTTCCTGGTCTGCAAATATTTTTCCAAGTGCCTCAGGAAATGTAATAGAAGTGCTTTAACTGGGAGGCAAAACATCTGGTTCTTCCCCCAGTCCTTCCCTACCTGTGTAGCCTTGAGTGAATCACTTCCTCTCTTAGACACCTAGCCTCCTCCTATTTGTTACCAATGGGGAGAGACACAGTTTGTCTCTGCCAGTTCAAGCAGTCCACAAACCTACAAAACCCCTCCAAGGAGGCACCCAGTCTATTTTCTATTCAGTCTAACATGGTTTCTGGGTCTGCTGTCATGAAGACAATCCTGGTTTAAGGCACCACTGTCCAGTTTCCAGGGCTTCAGAAACTACCAAAGACAAACACCAGAGGGGACCATAGCAAACAAAGAGAAAACAACAAGGATTTCCCGTGACTCCTCAACAATACTTGTTCATTTCATTCATTTATTCAATAAATATGTATTGGGCACCAACTGGAGGCCAGACACTTGTTAGTCACTGAAAGCACAATGGTGAGTAAGAACTCTGATCTATCATCAAAATACCATAATTCACAGACTTTGGGTTCAAAATACATAGAAGGAACAGAGAACTATGGACGTTCCATTTCCTAACTGCATCCCTACATTTTCTAAGAACACACTGACCTCACCTTTTAAGGAATTTCTCCTTTCTGATTGGATACAATTTTTTTTTTTTTTTTTTTTTTGGAAAGAGAGTATGAGCGAGGAAGAACAGAGAGAGAGGCAGACAAGAGACAGGGAATCCCAAGCAGGCTCACACTGGCAGCACAGCCCGATGTGGGCTCAGACTCATGAACCATGAGATCGTTAAGATCATGAGATCATGACCTGAGCTGAAACCAAGAGTCAGATGCTTTTGTCTCCCCAGACAAAAATAATTTATCATTTTCATGATATCAGTTTTCTCTAGGTTAACATGCAACTCTTTGAAATCTAGTTTTTAATTAGGTATAATTAGAAATTTTTAAAAACTTCATTTCTCTAGCAAGTCAAATGACCCTGAAAGGACACATAGTGTTAAAGAAACAATTACTCAAGACATTTGTTGAAGAAAAGTAAGGCAGGCTTAGGATCATCAAGATAATGTGTAGGAAACACCGCACGGTGGGAAGGAGAGATTGGGCCCCACTCCATCTACAAGGAAAAGTGGGAGTTTATAGCCAAGGAGCAGAGTGGGGGTCAGCGGATGGAAAAATGACTAAGAGAAAACATCCAGTTCAAGGGAGGATCTGGTAAAATCGACCTAATGGGACTCTTGCTGAAGGCGTGCCGGGGTGATCAGACATCGCCTGGGAACAGTGAAGGTGAGGAGCCCATCAGATGTTGATGGTGATCGATTGGGTTTTGGAGTGTTGGTGGGGTTCGGAGCCTACGGCCAATTAAGAATTCTTGAAGACATCTTTTAGTGTAAAAAGATGATTTTGTTAAAGCACGGGGACAGGACCAGTGGGCAGAAAAGAGCTGCACTGGGGTTGTGAAGAGTGACTGCTTATACACAGTGGAGTTGGGGGAGATAAAGTCAAGAGGAAGTTTCTTGAAGGGATTTCCATATGCTGAAGAAGATTCAGGATTACTGGAGGCCTAGCTATTGTCAAGCTAAAGTGGTTTTCCCTCTAGCAAAGCATTATCATTAAACCAGTAGGGAGTTCCTGGAGATTAGGCCCTCGGGATGAGATATTTGTAAACTGATGGAGACTCTATCCTTTAACCATTTGTTTTCTGTCCTTTCCTTTGTTGGTGGGCAGTCAGGGGCCAGGGTACCTGAGGAATACCACACATATCCTACCTGGGGTGGGAGGTGGGGGGGGGAGGGAGGGCAGGGTTGGGGGGCTGTTGTAAGCTTGTGCTTTGTCCTCAGCTTGCCTTATGCTTTCTCATCAGTGATCAGATATCAAGGAGGCGGGTTCTGGTTAAACTGACTTAACAGGGTTCTTGCTAAAATTGGACAATGCAAAGATGAACACAGAAGCCCAAAATTCGGGGTCCACTTGAGAAGAGAGCTCAGAGGAGCCAGAGTACAGTTTGGTCAAGGAAAGAGTCTTCACTGACAGTCATCTTTGTGCCTCATTTTCAAGTTTTGAATAACTTAACAGCATTTATTACAGTTTATGACTGTTCTGTTTGGACTTAGTCTCTCCATCTTATTTTGTAATTCTATTTACCTAACATTTTTCTCTTGATTTTTTATTTCCTTTTCCTGAATTTTGCCAGACTGGATTAATTTGCTTTGTCCATATTTTGTTTCTTCTAGTGGCCTGGAAGATTTTTATCCCATTGCTTTTGAATGCCTGTAACTTGGCCTCTTTTTCTTTCTATCACTATCACCATAGCCTGAAGGGTGGGTGAGTGCAAACTCAATGGAGGCAGCCCAGGTGTTATTCCCATCCCACACACAGGCCCAGTCCCTAATAACTCTGAGGTACGTGTTTTCCACGATTTTCTGAGGGAAAATTAGTACTGGCTACTCAAAGACCCCTTCTATTTTTGCAATGGAATGGAAGATTCTAGATTTCAGTTTCTCCATCGATTGAATCACAAAATTTAAATCTTTGTGATTTTCCACAACTTTTTTTCTGCTAATGGGATCCTGCATGATTCTCCAGTCACAAAATAACTTTATTCTCATTTTGATATTCCTTCTGTCATTGCAAGGGGGATTTTGAACAAGTGGTGGACAGGTCCATTATACTCGACTTAAAAGTCCAAATCAGGAGCACCTGTGTGGCTCAGTTGGTTAAGCATCTGACTCTTGTTTTGGCTCAGGTCATGATCTCAAGGTTTGTGAGATTGTCTCAAGATTCGTGAGATTGAGCACCAGCATATTGGGCTCTGCTCTGACAATGCAGAGCCTGCCTGCTTAGGATTCTCTCTCCCCCTTTCCCTCCTCTCCTCCCCAACTCCCTCTCAAAATAAATAAATAAACTTTTTTTTTTTTTTTAAGTCCAAATTATTCCTTGTTTCAATCTGTTGGGTTTCGGTTTTGCTTTTGTGTGTAAGTGCATTCGTTTTCCTGTAGGCCTGCCCTCTTCCCATCCTTCTGCCTTGTTTGTAACTCTGTGTTATCAGCCAGGATAATCAGGATACTTGGGGTGTTGGGGGGGTGGCAGTGATGGAGAAAGGAGTAATCTGTGCTTCCTCTTTCACCAACAATAGACTAATAGCCCTAGAATGTGTATGCTGATTAGGGTGGGAGAGAGAGCCAGGACCTGGCCTAGTAACCCCATTTAGAACTCAAAGGAGTCAATTAAGAGAGGATCCAGGTTAAGATGATGGATTAAACACATACATTCCATCACAATACCTGCTTGTTAAAAACAAACAAACAAGGGCACCTGGGTGGCTCAGTCGGTTGGGCTTCTGACAGACTTCGGTTCAGGTCATGATCTCACAGTCCCTGAGTTCGAGCCCCGTGTCAGGCTCTGTGCTGTTCCTGTTCGGAGCCTGGAGCCTACTTGGGATTCTGTGTCTCCCTCTCTCTGCCCCTCCCCCACTCACACTGTCTCTCTCTATCAAAAAATGAATAAACATTAAAAAATTAAAAAAAAAAAACACCCTAAAATACAAAAAAAAAAAAAAAGATTTTTAAGAATATTATTTTAAAGAAATAAACCCACAAGAACAGGAAGAATAGGGCAAGAGGCAAAAACAATACAATATTAGGTCAAGTGGTAACCAAGACCCACAGAGCTGAAAAGAAAAGCTAATGGGAACAGAAAGCAGTGACAGATCAGAATCCTTCTGCATGGGATCGGGATTATACACATTGAAGGTATAAGGCAGTTTGGGACTGTGGGCAGAAAAGATCCAGAGCCCAGGTCCTTACCCAAGATGAGCAAGACTAGGTGGGGGGTGGAGGGCACTCCGGGCTGGGTCCTGAGCCAGCAGGGAGCAAAGCAGAGTGCCCATGAGGGACCTGAAGATCTGACAGTGGGGAAGAAAACAAGTATGAAGAATCAAGCCTGAAATCATCAATTTCACAACTGCGTCCAGAGCTAGCCCAATCAAAGTAGTTGTCCATGATAGGTTTCTCAGTAGTAGGATAAAAGAGGACACAGGGCTAGGGCTAGATGCCAAGAGGACAAACAAAGGGGGGCAGGGAACTCCAGAGCAGAGTTCGAGGGACTCATCGCTTGTGTATAACCAACCAGAAACCACAACACTTGACATGTAAATCTGGGTGGCAAGCCTCTCCAAGGGTAATAAACCCTGCACTGTTACTGCTGTTTTCTTTTTCACTCTAGGAAGTCAGAAAATACCCGCAGCCTTAATGTCTTCTTGGAAACATGATGAACATCTACATTTTCCAGAGCAGGTCCAAAATCTTGGGTCATGTTTACGGCACAAGCATGTGCACATGTTAGAACAAAGGATTTTGCTTCTTTCAGCACCTCTTCCTTCAGAGATGAGTGGAAACAGATACAGCTCCAAAGGACTAAGGAAGCAGCAATTTCTCAAGTAACCTCCTCTGCCTCCCTTCTTCTCACTATGGGGCCACCTTGCCCTTAGGAATTCAGGATAGGTGTCAATTTGTGGCACTCTAGCTGGAAGACCACCAATTGATCAAGTTCTAGGCACCAGTGAATGTGGACTCAAGAATTTCATCCTTACCTTATGGGATATCAACTTGAATCAAGTATAAATGATAGCCATTACAATCCTAAGGAGGAGTAAAGCTGATGTAAAAAGAAGCACCTATCTTGGACTCCACTGTGATTGATGAGCTAGAAAAAAATACTGAACCACAGACTTCAAGATGGATTATCAGACACAAATATTCCAGAGCCAGGTAAGGAAACCACCATCCTCAAACCTTGCAAAAAGCAAAACTATGCCATAGTGTCCCGGACAAGTTAGCTGATTTACTGTATGTTACCGGTGTGAGTGAAGCGGATGTCTCCAAATAGCCTGGTCAATTATGCCAACTAAAGGGCAAAAGTAGTGTTTCTTTTTTTTTTTTTTTAAATTTATTTATTTATTTTTGGGACAGAGAGAGAGACAGAGCATGAACGGGGGAGGGGCAGAGAGAGAGGGAGACACAGAATCGGAAACAGGCTCCAGGCTCTGAGCCATCAGCCCAGAGCCTGACGCGGGGCTCGAACTCACGGACCGCGAGATCGTGACCTGGCTGAAGTCGGACGCTTAACCGACTGCGCCACCCAGGCGCCCCAAAAGTAGTGTTTCTTGAAATGGTAGATGTGAAAAACATTGATTAGACAGTTTAGCAATAGTTTTCAGGATGACTTACAGGTGGGCATTTGGTCTCTCTCGTTTCACTCTCTTTCCCTTGCTTTCTCTCTCTCTTCCACAAGCAGTTTAGAATTTATTCTAAGAATCTAACTTTGCTGGGGGTCAAATGGGAAACAGCTTCAGTGATGAGTTTGTTGGAATGCTCTCCCCAAATTTTTATTTCCATCACTCTTATACACAAATCCAAGAACCTGTCAGACTAGTGTACTGACAGTGTGCCTTTCCTCAGTAAATCAGTATTATCAAGGTCCATCATGGGCGTTTTGTAGAATGGTAGACCCTGGCAGAACCTCACAGATGCTTTGAAGACAACCTTTACCTTCAAATGATGAACCATACACATATTAAGGATCTCAACCATTTCTCAGTGATCTGTGTTATGTTACAACATCACAGCAGCCATTCTTACTGATCACGACTATATGGGATCGGTAAAATAGTTTCTGTCACGATAGTTCTTATGATAAGCAAATACTGTAGCAAATGCTATATTAGTACAATAATTTAGACGCACTCTTCACAGTAGATCCCAACTTCACATTAGTTCCCAATTTCACATTATTCACCGAGGAACATAATCCCCAGTAGAGCCATATCATCTTTATCATTCCCACTTTCCAGCGCCTACATCACGCCCACATATCCTACATTTGTATCTCCTATACAGAACCAGATTAATTCTTGATTTAAAGATTACAGAAAAACACTAATTGACCAAAAAACCCTCATGCACGTGTATATATCATTTAAAATTATATTTATACATTGTACATGAATATTGAGAATCCTAGTAGGCAATGTCAGAGTTTACTTTTTATCAAAATTGCTGCAGCCTTATTGTTTCTGAACACCACAAAATGAATGTATTCACCTAATTTTTAAAAATCAGATAATCTACAACATACAGAAGGGGGAAAAGGAAGCGTCATTGCTCTCCTCTTCCCAAACAACATACCTCTGTAAGCCCAGGAGATAACTACTGAGTAAAACTTGTTGTATTTCTTTCAGGAATTATCCTGTATTTATATCCATATATATCCATTAAAATGGAATCAATATCACACAAAAACATATCATTCCATGGCCTGTGTTTTCACAAACACCTTCCTTGTGACTATATAGAAACCGACCTCATCCTCTTATTGGTTGCTTAGTGCACCATTGCAAAGTTCTATCATAATCCATTTAACCAAACTCCTATTGGTGAAAATTTCAGTTATTTTCCATTTCTTCAACTTCTAAACATTTCAATGATCAGTCTTGTATATACATTTGAGCACAGTCATCTACTCACTTCCATCCCTAGGACAGTCTAAGGAGATCCCTTTTCCTTCTCCCACCCCAATGTCATCGGCCATCCATGCTGCTTCCATTGGGTGTTTCTACTCCCAGGGCCAATTAAGTGCATGAGCTCCCAGCGCTGCCACTCACTATTAGGGTGAAGTTACTTAACATCTCTGAACTCAATTTTCCTCATCTATAGAACAGGGGTAATATCAGCTTCTTGTTCCTAGATTCTGGGGGAATAATGAAATGTGGATGATTCATGTAAAATGTCTGACACTTTGTAAGTGCTCAATAAATGTCAAGTAATATGGCTAGTATTGCTTGTATCTCTGCAGAGAAAAATCACTCTGTCCTCTTTAGGATCTATGTTGACTATGTCCTCAGTCAACTATTTTGCACACTAAATGTCCACTGGGCAGTTTCTCTCTTCTGTCTACCTCCATGATTCCTCTCTTTCCTCATCTTCTGGTGAGATCCACTGCTGATTTTGCTATTAAAGACAATGGCAAAGCTCTTGCTGACAGAATCAAGGAAACCTACCCCTACCTTTCAGAATTACAGTTACAATTTCTCTTATGAAACTTACTATTTCTTTAATTTTTTTAACATTTATTTATTTTTGAGAGACAGAGACAGAGTGTGAGAGAGGGAAGGGGAGGGGTAGAGAAAGAAGAAGATACAGAATCTGAAGCAGGCTCCGGGGGCTCTGAGCTGTCAGCACAGAGCCTGATGTGGGGCTGGAACTCATGAAACATGGGATCAGGACCTGAGCCAAAGTTGGACACTTAACTGACTGAGCCAGCCGGGAGCTCCAAATATTTTCTTTTCTTTTTTTTTTTTTTTAATTAATGTTTAGTTACTTTTGAGAGACAGAGTGCAAGCGGGGGAGGGGCAGGGGGGGTGGGAGACACAGAATCCGAAGCAGGCTCCAGGCTCTGAGCTGCCAGCACAGAGCCCCACATGGGGCTCGAACCCATGAACCTTGAGATCATGACCTGAGCTAAAGTCAGACGCTTGGCCAACTGAGCCACCCAGGTGCCCCTGAAACATACTATTTCAGTGGTTAGTATTAGTCTTTGGTTTATTATAATTTATTAGCTCTGGTTCATTATTGATTTTCAACTCTTCATTGTGGAATGTCTTTTTTTTTTTTTCATTCATTCATTCTGCAAATGTTTGTTGAACATTTGCCAAGTGAAGGTACTAGACTGGGCCTTCCAGATACAAGACAATGAAACATCAAACAATTTACAATCCAGTAGGGTAGAAAGAATCTGACAGCAGATAAGAACAACTAGGTGTTCTAGATCTGTCTCTGTACTCTGCAAAGCAGAGTCACTTGGCTGGGGGATAATCCAAGAGAAGGTCTCTCTTGAACTGAGTTTTGAAAAAATTCATTGGACTCTGCACTGACAGTACAGAGCCTGCTTGGAATTCTCTCTCTCCCTCTCTCTCTGCCCCTCCCTCACGCTGTCTCTCAAAATCACACACACACACACACACACACACACACACACACTTTGATGGGGTTACCACGGAAACACCATGGCATGGCACAATTCCCCGGCAGCTCCAAAGACATTCTGTACATGGTTCATCTCATTGAACGTGGTGGGTACCCCTCTGACAACAGACGATCAACTAAGTAAAGTCTACTTTCTACTCTATTGATCTTTGATCTTTGTTTTGGGCTCAGATGTCCTCTACAGCTTGATGCCAAAGTATGTTTCAAAGTAAAACATGGGCCTTGATCTGATCTGATATGCATTTAGCCTACCGTTTTTGAAACATCATGGCAAAGGAGAGGTCAAATACGAAGACACTCTTTAATTATCCTTAACTGAGAGAAACTAGAATCCCATAATTCTACTGAATGAGCTTTATCACTTGCAAAAGCCCCCTGCCCCAGGAGAAGGTATAAAAGAGTGAAAATTTTAAAACTTACTTGTTTTCTTTGTCATTTCCATTCAGCCTACCTTCAAATAAATACATAGGCAGTCCAGATAGGGTAGATGGCTAAAGAGAGGGATCATCAGCCCGTAGACACAAATATATCCTCTTTCAAGATTTTAGATCTTACCTAAAAAACATTCTCTATCAGGGAAGCCCTGAGGGTTCGACACCTGCTGGAAAACAGAGTAAAGCTTCAGCAGCTGACCCAGGGCCTCTGGCCCCCTTTAGTGAGAAGGGTTTTTGTACATTGACACAATGGGGAGCTATCACTGTGGTGGACGTTTGGCCAAGGAACCAAGCTGGAAATCAAACGTGAGTAAAACCCAAACCTTCCTTCTTCGGTTGTTCGTGTCTCGTGATTCCCGGGTCTATGAAGCGATCTGTATAAGCTGACGTTTTGCAACCAGGATCTGACATCCTCTAAGGCAAAGATAAAGTCTATAAACAAACTCAAAAGTGGATTACACACTTTCTGTGAGGAATGGGATTCAGTCATTGGGTGAGAATAACTTGTCTAAGTGATAGTTTCAGAAATCTATGGGGGAGTGTAATTATATGTTCTACACAGAGCCTCGCTCAGTTGTCAGAAAAGGAAATTCAGTTTTTGTATAGGAAGGAGATTAGGAGGAACTACTGTGTGTACAATTTCGGCCAGGGGACGAAGCTGGAGATAAAACGTAAGTATTTTTTTCAACTAATTCTTCACTGTTTTTGTCTAATTGGTTTGCTTTTTCTCTCCCCACCCCCCTGCCTTTTCACGTGTTCTAATTAATTACATGTCAGGTATAAAACAAATCTCACTCCCAGACCAGGTACAGAGGAGGGAAAATCATTCCACTGGAGGCTAGCTGACCGCTGGTTTTTAAGATTTCCAAATCAAAATAGGGTCACTGGGGAGACAGACTACCGTTTCAGGGCGGGTTTTCATAGAGGTGGAGGTTAAGGGAAATCACTGTGGTTCACTTTCGGCCAGGGGACCAAACTGGAGATGAAACGTAAGTACCTTTTTGTTCAATTATGTGTGAGGTTTTCGTCCTGTTGTAATATTTGTTCAAGTTTGTGACATTTTGGTAAAATGAGCCACTCCTGGTGCCCCAAAAGAAAATAGCAGAAAATGAGAAAAGAGCCAACTTTTCAGCTAAGCAAACAAATCGTTGAGTTTGTGATGAGAGTAGGCTTTGTGGGGAGAAGGGGAAAGACAGCTGGATTTTTCTCTGAATTGGACTTTCTTATATGATCAGCGTCAGAAGGAGGTTTTTGTTGAGGGCTAAAGTGTCAAAGCCCTCAGTGTGGCTCACTTTCGGCCCAGGTACCAAGCTGGAGATCAAACGTAAGTACACTTTTTAGTCCTTTTTCTGGTAGCGTTGTGAAATTTGGGGGTTTTCATGTGTGAAGTGTGAATTGAGGTCAATTCTGAAGAGCCCGGGATTCTTCTGAAAATCAGATGAGTAAGGGACTGAAAATCAATTTTTCTCTGTTGCCTGTTGAAATTTGGGTCTAAATATCAGTGATGACTTTCAGAGACTGAAGTATGAATTTTGTGCGGACGGGTACATGAGACCATTTCAGATTTGTCATCAATTTCAAAAGTTAAACTCAGCTCCAAAAATGGATTTCTAGACAAAAAGATTAATTTAATCTAAATTTCATTGTTCAAAAGGAAAAAAAAAAATTAGTGTAGATGAAAAGGAATCTTTGAAGCTCGAGAGAAAAAGTGAACTAATTTTCGCTGAGTTTTACCAGATGTTATAGCGAGTTTTGCTTGTTCTGTGATACAGAAATTTATTTCTTAGTCTGTTTTCTCTCCTGATAAATAATTTTATAAGATAACAATTAAAATCCATAGAATGCATGAAAAATTGGTAAGAAGTTAGAAAAGCGTAGTTGTTTGCCATGTAAAACCTGCAGCTTAATTGAGAATCAGCTGCAATGCTATCTTTGGAGCCTAAGACGAGTGATAAACTGTTAATATTCAAAAATTCTACAGAAGCTCTATATCCTGATAGCTACCTTCTTTGTAAAAATCCAATTTCTATATTAGACTAAACGTGAGATGATTTCTTATTGTAATGGTGAAAAGATGGTTATCGCGAAAATCTCAGTTTTGAAAACATTCGTTTAAATTAAGTAAAATAAAATAATTGCATGTTTGAATGCCCATGGACTTGTAGAAAAATAGTAAATATTTTTAGTGAGTGTGTTCTTTTATTTCCCTCCGTTACTACTTGGCCACTTTATACCGTCAAGGAAGCCATGGCACATCTTGCGTGGTCTATAGACCTCATGGCGGTCTTTTGTCATGACTGAATAACTTTCGTGATCAGGCCACAGCACTCGTGTGGCAGTGCGCCTAGCCACTAAAGGCCACGGCCACTCCACGTTCGTTCGCCTGTTCAACTCTACTGTGGTGGCTCTCCCGACACAGTGATACGAATAATGGCACTAACGAAAAAGAATAGAAATGTAGTGGGCACTGAGCTAACGTAGAAGAAACAGGGAGAAGTCTGATTTATTAGAAATTTCAGAAATAAAATTCAGTCATTTTTATACGAAAATTTCCATTAGAGGACTGTAAAAAAGTTACAGCTACTTTTGTTTTCAGTGACATGTAATGATTTCAATATCCTCTCATCAAATATATTTAAATAATAAAAGTACAATCCTAAAGAAAGAAATATATATCATTCTTTCCGAGTAAAATCCTTACCAGCAAAAACTGAATTTAAGGCCGTCTGGCCATTCCAGTTTTAGTCAATTAACTTTTACTGAGTTCACATTAAATACCATCAGATAAAAAAATAAATTTGTGATATGTTTTTAATTTTCAAAAAATTAATGGCTTGGGAAGGACTATTTTTCAGTTGTATGAAATATCTAATCATAGACAAATGCCATTAATAAAAACTTGATATAAATATATTTTCCAATACTTTCATTCTGTAGTAGAAAATTTTTAATCTGAGTATTTTAATTCCATACCCTCTAAAATAGTTTAGTAATTTTTTGTTGTTTACTTCAGCTGATTTCAAAAGTGATGCTTATGAAAGATTATTTTTGGTCTGCAACAGTTTTATAGGACTATTTTAGAGCTGTTTTAAAACTCTGAGAACTATTTTAGAACTATTTAATCTATGTAGCTTTTTAAAACTATTTTAGGGCCTTTTAAAAACCTATTTTAGAAGTTTAAACTCCATTAAAAGCTAATAAAATGTCTTGTAAGACTTTCCATATCAATGTGCTAATCGTTTAATATTTGAATGCAGGATGGATATTTTAAAGGCATCAAGGAGTCACCCGGCTAGGAGTATCTTTCTAGAATACTTCCCTTCCTTTTTTTCTAGAATTCACACTATTTTGCGGCCAATGCTATTTTATAAAATTCTCAGAAAAAAATTAGTGATGAAGGTGAAAAGAGAAAAAAAAATCAAAACATAGAAAGTTCAGTATCTTACTTTGAAATGCTTCGTTAATGGAGGTTAGCTTTATAAAAACCTGTTCACTTATCTGCAGTCTTCTCCCAGCAGAGGATTCTTGATTTGTTATTTTAGCCCTTGCTCTCTGACCAGACAGCTTGAATGCCCACAGGGGGGGATTTCCCAGACGCCATCTGGCAGCTGCTCATGGTCAGAACCGAAGCTAGCTAGTTCCTTGTAGGCAGGTGGCCAAAATTACAGTTGACCCCCATTGTCTGGTCTGTTATCGCCCCATATCATGACAGCTGTCAGACGAGGGCTCAGTCTTCCTTCAAGGCCTTTGTAAGGAGGTGGGACAGTTGTTAGCCTGATCACAGAAGGTAACAGGGCTGTGCCTCAGCCCAGGCACAGACTCGGGGCTCAAAGTCACTCTATAGGGGGGGGTCTGGCTCTCACACACTCAAAGAAAACCCAGGAAGGAAAAAGCAGCCCGATATTGCTACACAGTTCTGGGAGAGGCACAGAGGAATGATCTCTGTAAGGGGGTCCAAGACCTGTTTTCTCTTCTTAACTTTGAGGGAGTCAGACTAAATGGCCTTTGTTTCTTTGCCTAAAGTACTGGGTGTAAGGCAGGGGGCAGGGAACACAGCTGAAGGAAAGAAGGTGAGGTCAGAAAAGCAAAAAAGCCCTTAAAATGGCTGCAAAGAGTTCAAACAAAACAGTGTAAAACTTTCTTAAGAGATAGGGGCTACAGAAACACTCCAAATCATGGAGATTATAAATCTGCTTCCTGGTGTCCCTCATTGCTACACAGAATAAATTGCTCTGTCTCCCTTACGGGCTCCAGGATTGCCCACAAACAATATGCCCAAATGGAGAACTTCCCTGTTACTTAACAACCATTCTCTGTGCTTCCTTCCTCAGGGAGTGATGCTCAGCCATCTGTCTTTCTCTTCCAACCATCTCTGGACGAGTTACATACAGGAAGTGCCTCTATCGTGTGCATGTTGAATGACTTCTACCCCAAAGAGGTCAATGTCAAGTGGAAAGTGGATGGCGTTGTCCAAAACAAAGGCATCCAGGAGAGCACCACAGAGCAGAACAGCAAGGACAGCACCTACAGCCTCAGCAGCACCCTGACGATGTCCAGTACGGAGTACCAAAGTCATGAAAAGTACTCCTGCGAGGTCACTCACAAGAGCCTGGCCTCCACCCTCGTCAAGAGTTTCAACAGGAGCGAGTGTCAGAGAGAGTAGCCTAGCAGGCCTCATCACCTGCGCCTCAGTCCCAGACTCTCTGTCTCCCTCCTCAGGCCTCCGGACCTTTCCCCATCGGAGACCCACACCTATTGCAGGCCCTTGTCCCCACCTTACTGCCTCCCCCTCTTTGGCTTTAATCATGCTAATAATATTTGGGGGGAAATGAATAAATAAAGTGAATCTTTGCACCAGTGATTTCCCTCTTCCTCCTCTGTTAATGGTTGGTATAGTTTGTTTGTTTTTTTTCCAATTACCCAGTTTATTTCTAAGCAACTAAACACCCAGTTGCTATAAAATCACCACCACGTATAAAAATCATCATCCCACATTCTACCTGACCTTCTTGTCCTCTACGAGACACTCCATGAAAGCCATAAGCGACCTGTCTTCATATCCTGCCCACTCCCAGGGCCATGGTGTAAGAGGCTTGCTTCCTCATGTTCCCCTCCTCAGCAGACCCTCAGAGTCCTTTTAAGGGTGACAGTTTCTACAGTCACATATCTTCTGATCCAGTTGAACTTACCTAAGAATTTACTCAAAGCAAATTTTTCAAAAGAAAGAAACATCTATAAAGAGTCATTCACTGTGACATTACATAAAATAACAAGACAATGAAAATGATCTAAATGAACACGCAACAGGGAAATGGTAAAGTCCATTATGGCACTTTAACTTAATGGAATGTGATCTCTCTATCTGCCAAAAACCATACTGAGTGCTTTCCACAACCTAATTTAAACCTTACTTTACTGCAAGGTTAAAAATGTTCATTAAAATGTTGGGCAAGTTCTAAGGTGCACCTGGCTGGCTCAGTCGGTTGGGCATTCCATTCTTGGGTTTGGGCTGAGGGCATGATCTCATGGTTTTGTGGGTTCGAGCCACGCATCAGGCACTGTGCTGACAGCACAGAGCCTGCTTGGGATTCTCTCTCTCTCCCTCTCTCTCTGCCCCTCCCCAACTCATGCTGTCTCTGTCTCTCTCAAAAACACATAAACTTTAAAAACTTTATTAAAAAATAAAAATAAATAAAAAATTTTAAATGTTGGGCAAGTTCTAGAAAGCTGAGAGAGATTCATACAGTATAACCTAGCAATCCCACTCCAAATGACTGTGTCTCTGTCCACCGGAAGACCTGTGCACATTTTCAGAGCTGCTTCATTTATAAAAGCCCAAAACCGGAAATAATCCAAATGCCCACCAACAATAGAATGGGTCACTAAGTTGTAGTATGTTTACACACTGAAATTCTATTACATAAGGAGAATTTTAAAACTATAACTATACCGAATGGCATAGATGAATCTTCATAAACATGACAAGCAAAAGAAACCAAACACAAAAGATAATTTAAAAAAAATTTTTTAACGTTTATTTTTGAGAGAGAGGGACAGACAGAACATGAGCAGGAGAGGGGCAGAGAGAGAGGGAGACAGAGTCCAAACTAAAAAAAAAAATTTTTTAATGTTTATTTTTGAGAGAGAAGAGACAGAGTGAGCACGGGTGGGGGAGGGGCAGAGAGAGAGGAAGACACGGAGGCGGAAGGAGGCTCCAGGCTCTGAGCTGTCAGCACAGAGCCGGACACTGAGCTTGAACCCACAAGCTGTGAGATTATGACCTGAGCCGAAGTCAGATGCTTAACCACTGAGCCACCCACGCACTCCCAAAAGATATATTCTGTATATTTTCATTTATATAAAGTTCCAAGCCAGTTAAAACCACAATTAGAAATTTGGATGGGGATTACTTTTGGGCATGGGGTGAGGTGGTGCCTAGCAGGAGGGCTTCTGGAGTTTTGTTAAGTAATGTATACCACTGTGGAAATTTGTCAAACTGTATAATCTGTGCACTTTTCTACATATAGATAGATATAGATATATAGATATAGATATAGATATAGATATAGATATAGATATAGATATAGATATATAGATACAGATGACTGGTACTTCAAAATAACTTCACATCAAGAAATATCTTACACCAAGGGCACCTGGGTAGCTCAGTCGGTTTAAGCGTCTGGCTCTCGGTTTTGGCTCAGATCATGATCTCACAACTTATGGGTTTGAGCCCCATGTTGGCTCTGCACTGACAGTGTGGAGGCTGCTTGGGATTCTCTCTCTCCCTCTCTCTCTGCCTCTCCCCGACTCATGCTTCTATCTCACAAATAAATAAACATTTAAAAAAAGAAATATCTTACACCCAATTTATAGATAAAAGAGGCTAAGGTCAAGACCACATGGTCAGTGGTGGGCCTCGGATCAGATCCCCACCTGCCTAACTCTGCTCTCTGAAAACGTATACAATTCTGCCTTCCTGTGCTTATGGTGCTGCATAGAACAAAGAGTTAAACGTTCCATCTTCCTGAGGTCTCTCCTCTTTTCATCCTTCTAGAAGGTGCCATTCGGCCTGGGTACCTATGCTGGGGGGAGGAGAGGGAGGGTTGGTATCAATGTGAACAAGGTGGGACCTTTTACTAAAACTGTATCAGTGGCCAGAGTGGCCACTGGAGGACCTAAGGCTGAATCTCCAAGACAGAAGCCAGGGATTCTGTGCTCTCTCCCTACTGGGTGAGCACTGGTGAGTTAGCACTAGGGTTCAAGTCACCCATTACCATGAGCCTGGCTAGATGAAGTGGACACATTGTTATGTTCTTTTCCCACATCATTGTTCATATATAATTGCCTGGGAAGATATGCTCACAAGTCATAACAGGAAGTTACTTGACGTTTGTGCCTCAGTTTTCTCATCGGAAAGTCTTACTTGTAAGACTGTTGTGAGACTTGAATGAAATAATTCATGTGAACCACTGAACACCCAGCCTAGCATGTATTGAGGAAGGCACAAGTATTAGTCATCGTCATAATAATAGTAGCTCAGTTTGGCTACTATTTGATGTCTTTCAACTTATTCTCCAGCCATAATTCTTTTAACCCCAAAGACTTCCCTTTCCCCAGTTGGAGTGCTTTGATACCTTTGTTGAAAATCAAGTGACCATAAAGTTGGGTCTACTTCTAAAAGCTCTATTCCATTCCGGGACCTATTTGTCATTAGACACTGCCTTGATTGCAGAAGCTTTAGGAGTTCCACTGTGGATGTGCCAAGTCTGAGATGCCTACCAGGCAACAAAGCAGAGATGACAGGTGGACAACTGGATAGAAGACCCTGTAACGTGGAAGACAGAGGTCAGTACTAGAGGCATAAATGTGGTCATCGCCATAAGGATGGTGTTAAAAGCCCTCAGACTGTGACAGAATAGACACCAGGTGTGCAGGGATAGAGAAACCCAAGCACTAAGATGGGAAGCACTCCAACATTAAGAAGTTGGTGAGATGAGGAAGAACCAGAAAAGAAGACAGAAAGGATTGGTCAGAGAAGGAGGAAAATCAGGAGAGTGGTGTTGTCCTGGAATCCAAAAGAAGAAATGTTACACAGAGGAGAAACTGATCAGTTGTCAACTGTTGTCAACTGGAATGAAAATGGACCACTGGATCTAGAGATGTGGGGGTCATTGGTGAACTAGATAAAAGCAGTGTCCATAGAACAGCAAGGGCAAAAATCTGATCAGAATGAGTTCAAGAGAAAATGAGAAGAAAGAAATTGGAGACAGTTTGCACGGCCAAGTCTTTGGAGGAAAGAGTTGGAAAAAGGCAGTATCTGGAAGAAGAGAAATGACAGCCTTTTGGAATGCTAATGAGAATAATCCGGTAAAGAAGAAAATCTGGTGCTGCAGGAAAGACAAGAGAAACATGCTGGAGCCATGCCCTTGAGTAGGTGAGATGGGGTGGGTGGAACACAGGTGGAGGTGCTGCCCCTCGCTAGGAACACAGCTCAACCACAGACAGAAGTGAAGGGAGTGTCCACACGCACTGATGCAGAGAGGTCCACAGACATGCTGGGAATTGTTCATAACTTCTTCAATAAATATGTAGAATTTAGATTGTGGAGCTTTAGCGATTCAAGAAGACTGTGTAGATAGAAGTACACAAGTAAAGGCTCCAGGAAGGGGAAGCTAAGAGAAGATGGAGAAGATTGGAATTCACAAGGGAGTCCCCTTACCATCCGCCACTTCCTGTCCCCTAGGTTCCACATGCCAATTCCTTCCATGAATTCTTAGAGACCAGTGGCATGGGAAAGACCCCCATAGATACCTCTGGTCTCTCCCCTTAGCTCCTTTCAGCCTTTCTACCCCTCCATTGTCCTAACAATCTCTTCTTAGGACTTGAATGGCTCTTACTACCCCTACCATGTGGTTACTTATCTCTTAAAAGAAGGTCCTACCTCCTAACTCTGGAACCTCTGTATCCCTGAAACCAGCAAGATTCTCTGCATAGAGGGAGAAAAGGGATGATGGTGAGGACAGGGGCAATGGGGAAAGCAGAAGAGGGGAGAGTACTGTCATTTGCTAGCACTGTCACTAGCACGACCACCTTGATTCTCATACCACACACTGAGGTATTTATTAACCTGGCCTCATAGATGAGGATCCTGAGGCTAAGGAAGGTTATGTAGTGTGCTTAAAATCACAGAGCTCACAAGACGTAGAACCGTAACTTAAACCAAGCTTATCAAGCCCAAACCACCATGTCTTTCTTAGAGTTTGCACTCAGCAGGTTCTGTGCAGGTTTTCAGTAACACTGGTTTGTCATAGTAATAGTAAGGCCTCAAGCGACTCTAAAACTAACAAAAAGATTGGACTAGAGAGTGAATGAAGGTCTTCCCTCTCTCTGAGTCTTTCTTAAAAAATTACACAAGCTTTTGTTTCACCACGGGCTCAAAGAACAAATAAGGAACAGCCTTCAACTTACGACACCATGATAAAATGTTGATGGTCAATGTAGGAAACAAAAAGTACACAGAGAAAACCTTCTGTAACACTCCTTCTGTCTCAACACATGCCAGCTTGTAACAGGTTTTTACTCCATAATAATAGCAATGCATACAATGTCCAACACTGACAACGATGATCGTGTCACTGAATCCTCCAACAACCCCATGTGTAGTCTGTATTACAAGGAAACTAAGACTTAGTGTAAATACCATGTCCAAGGTCACACAATAAGTAAATACCAAAGTCAGGTCTCAGACTCAGGCAGCCTGATCAACAGCCCTAACTGCAACACATTGTGGTCCCTTCACAACTTCTATTCACAGCTGCCATTCTTAGGGGCAAAGAAGCCCTGGGTCTTTGACCGAGTAAAGAGCTTGGAAGTCAGGTCAGGAGACTGAAGAGCAGAGGCTAGATGGCATGGCCTAATCACCTGGAGACAGACTGAGATTCAAGGCTAGAGTTCTTCCCATCTGTTACCAGATGCAACAATGAGCTCACTATGGACATTTCGGGAGAGAAATCTGTGATGCTCAGCAAAACTGGAAAGTCGGCCATGCCGAAGATAGCTAGGAGTATTGGTCTCATTTGGAAAAATAACTCATTAACCAAAGGTCCCTCTTAGTACCAAAACATCTTCCATCATCATAGTGCTCAGACCCCAGACAGGCCCTCCACCCCAGGTGGGTTAGTATCGAGTTTCATGGTGACTGGCCTAAGAAGATTAAAAAAGTAATGCCACCTTTGGAGGGAGAGTCCCAGGGACCAAGATAGCAACTGTCATGGCAACGGTCACACTGCTTTGGTCAAGGAGAAGACCTTTTGGGGAACTGAAAATAGAACCTTGAGCACATCTGTTGGTTTCACTCCCATCCTCCTCCAACAGGCTGGGTAGTGCACTCCACGCCCTTCCAGTAGTTCCTATGGCCCCCTGCACCTGGGTCCTCACAGTACCTGGCCAACTCTGTGTCCAGCACTTGGCTGGAAGTAACACTGACCCTAACTTTGCTTGATACATTTCTACCTAAACCCACTGCCCCAGCTCCAATCCCAGGGTTCTCTCCCTGGAAAACCTCAACCCAGAATAGGCAGCACCCTCTCAGAGGTCTGATATGTTGACAGGACCCATACAGGCTGCAGGTAAGAAAGACACTGTGAGCAGGTAGATGCTTCGTGAAGCCCACAGAGGTCCTGGAAGTATTTGAGGGCAGCAAGAAATGATTCATGTTGAATAATAGTTTGGGCACCTCAGGGATAGAAGGCCAGGAAAAATAGGGATGAGTCATGGCAACATTACAGAGCACATTTCAGTAAACTTCCTAGCACCCATGACAGAAACATTCTCTTCTCCTATATTCCCCTTCCACCAATACATATACCCGGCCACACAACCACTCACTCATCCATTGGTCCTTACCCAAGTCACCATGTTAATTGCTTGCCCTTCTACACCATGCAACCCTAACTACTACATACAAAACTCGTTTATATGATTGGATGTATGGACGCCCACCTTCATTCATTCTACAGACATTGATTAGCATCTTCATGTACCTGGCTCTGTACTATGTTCTGCAGGTAACACAGTGAACAAGAGACAGCTCTCAACCTCAAGGAACTCCCAGCCTAGTGTGGAAACAAGTTAACAGAAATTGCAACATGGAGCAATGGGATGGACAGCGGGGTGTCTAGGGAACTCTATGGAACCACACATAACACATGCTGGAGGTCAGGAAAGGTACATACCTTCACCCTCCTGCCCAAACATTAGCCAACCTGGGACTTACTGACACTAAGGGTGTCCTCATAAATCACTGCAGTGCTCCAGCCCTCCAACTGGGAAGCCATAGCTTCCATCAATGAACTCTGACATGGGGACTCATCACTTATAACTTATATTGGAATTAACACCCTCCTGGTCTCAGGTTCTCTGTCTATAATAAAGTAATAGTAATAAAACCTCTGTCTCCACATCACTATTGACATTAAATGAAACACTGTACATAACCCACTTAGTAGAAGGCATGCACAGAATATATGCTCAATCCATGATCTTTTCTTGTTCTTAATTATTAATAGGTTCTTGGATTCCATGACTGAGTTCAATGGATGTTCTCCTTGCAGTCATTCCACAAGGAAGCCTTTTTAAATTTGGCCTGAAACCTTCATTTCTTCTAATTTGCAATAATACATCACAATCCTTCTGTTCCTCTTTAACTATTTGACATGTCAAGGCAAGAAAAATCTCTGAAAGATGGAGAAACTAAGGTACAGTGAAGAACTATTTGTTGACACAATATCTCACCCACAGGCCTAAGGATCAAGTTCAGTTCAGTGTATTTCCCCTGAGCTTGCCTGACACCATAATGGAATGTAAAAGTGTTGCAGGGATTTAGGTGGAAGGTGCGTTTCCCAAAGACCAATATTTTATACTGAAAGAAAGGAAACGTGCTCCCAGTCATCAGCATGTGCTTTCAAGTGGCCCAACCATTCAGCAGTCTTCCCAGCCAGAAGGAGAGTGAGCTGAGGGTGTCTCTTATATCCTTGTGGAAAAGAAGGCTCTAGAATCTGAGACATCATAAACTCTTCTTGGACTACATGCCAACTGAGACCCGTCTTCCTACCCACTTGGTTCATGAGCAGGTGGGCAATGGTTCATTTACAGAAGTCCTCTACTCTCTGGAACTGGTTTGTTGCCCTTCACTGTGCAAAAAAACAAATATCAAAGGAAAAAACAAACATCACAGATAGAGAATAAGAAAATACACAGGGGTGCCTGGGTGGCTCACTCAGTTAAGCATCCAACTTTGGCTCAGGTCATGATCTCATGGTTCATGGGCTGGAGCCCCACATTGAGCTCTGTGCTGACAGCTCAGAGCCTGGAGCCTGCTTCAGATTCTGTGTCCCCTTTCTCTCTGCCCCTCCCCAACTCGTGTTCTGTCTCTCTCCTTCAAAAATAAGCATTTTTAAAAAATACATAGATAAATAACCTGGGAATCAGACTATATTCAACCCAGTCCCTTACAACTTCTCATCCCACAGGTATTCCTGGATTCTTTCATTCTATAAACATTTATGAGTACCTGGTCTGTGTGCTGGCGGTTGGAGAAGGACACAGAAGTCCCTGTCCTCTACGGCAGCAGCATGACCTATGAACACTCACCTTGAGCCCTTCAAGATCCTCAGTCACCAAACACATGCTCAGATCTGCTCCCTGAACCTGGATAATGTGAGAAGAACTCCTACCTACTCCCATCCAATTTTCACTGTACTCTCCACAAACCTGAAACTCCACATATGGGTTTCCAATATGTATTTTCTTCTGTTGTCCACCAAAGACAATAATCTAGACATGAGGAAATTCTGGATTGAGGATCACTGATCCAAACAAATACAGTTGACCCTCAAACAATGCAGGGGTTAAGGGCCCTAACCCCCCCACAGTCAAAAATCCACTCAAAAAAATATAACTTTTAACTCCTGGAAAACTTATCTACTATTAGCCTACTATTAACCAGAAGCCTTAATGATAACATAAACAGTTGATTAACACATATGTTGTATGTTAAATGTATTATATATTGTATTCCTGCAGTAAAGCTAGTGGAAAGAAGATGTTATTAAGAAAAGTATAAGAGAGAAAATGCATTTACAGCACTGTACTGTATTTATCCAAAAGAAAAATGTATGTATAAATGGACCCACACAGTTCAAACCTATGTTGTTCAAAGGTCAACTGTAATCTGCTCTGGACTTCTACATTTTGGAGAGATTTTTTAATTCTGTCTTCTTTTTTCAAGAAATAGAAAATAATGTGTGTGTGTGTGTGTGTGTGTGTGTGTGTGTGTACACATTTTATTTAGCAAACCAATGTCTATAATTTAATTCCATAGTGTGTTTAATTAAAGTACATTTACAAAAAGATTAGAGGGGAAAGGATAACAAAGAGAGCTGGAAGAAAGACAAAAGAGAAGAGGGATGGAAATAGCAAGGAAGACAGAAAAGACTATAGAAACAGAGAAACGGGGTAGGCTCTGTAGAGATCTGATCAGAGGTCTTTCCCCTGAGAGCCGGGGCTATGGGCTCCTGAGAACCACTGTGCACTGAGATACTGATCAGCTGGCCTGCCCTCACTGTATACCTCCTGTTGCTGGATTATATCCTTCTGATGAGTCTCCATTGACTATACTAACCAGAGCAGCCACCTAGGAATGGAAAGCTTTCCTCGGAATGCAACACTAGTGACAAAATCCACATCAGCCACAGGACTAGAAGGGTCTGAGGCTTTTGCCCTTGTGTTAGCTTGCCTTCTCCTTCCTATGCCCTCCCTGCTCTTCTAAGATTGTAAATGCTTAAAGATACAGTGTCTCCTAAACTGACTGTAAAAAAAAAAAAGGCAAAGTTCTTGAAACAGGAGAAGCTAAATAGACATTTGTGGAAAATGACATAATCCAGCCTTCATTGCCCTCATCCCAATACACACCTACCCCCAGATATGTGCTTCGGTCTACAGTGTCTCTCACCCCTGCCACTGTCTCTCTCCACCTTCAGCCCTTGCTTCGTTTTTAATACATTGTCGCTCAGAAATATAGTAAACCCTAATTATTAGGTAAGAAAGAGGATGGGGCGCCTGGGTGGCGCAGTCGGTTAAGCGTCCGACTTCAACCAGGTCACGATCTCGCGGTCCGTGAGTTCGAGCCCCGCGTCGGGCTCTGGGCTGATGGCTCAGAGCCTGGAGCCTGTTTCCGATTCTGTGTCTCCCTCTCTCTCTGCCCCTCGCCCGTTCATGCTCTGTCTCTCTCTGACCCAAAAATAAAAAAATAAACGTTGAAAAAAAAAAAAAAAAAGAAAGAGGAATATACTCTTCTCGATCACTGTATTCTGTATTAAGAGTTTATGAGTAAAATTTAATAAGTTCCCAGAGCTTATGTTTTCATAAAGCCTACCTGATGTGACAGTTGCAAATAACTTTTTCACTCATGTTGACAGATTCATTATATACTCCAAAATAACAAGTCACATGTTAAATGTAAGGCCATCAAATTTATGAACCTGGTAACTCTTATTAGCTATTTTTCTGCAGGTAAGTCTGAAAATTAATGAAACTGGTTTTATTTACAGCTGACCTAAAAAAATTCCACCGCCTCCAAAAGATCATCTGTGAAAAATGGAGAAAATCTGATTTCACCCAGAGTCCACTCTCCCTTGATTTCCCACATTATTGAATTCACTATGTCCCATCCATCACTTACGTGTTTGATTTGCGTGAGCCCCAAGTATCCCTGTCTTTATTTCCCATCAAAAGTTAGTCTCCTAAAAGGCAGGTCCTTTTGTCTATTATAAAGAAACCAGCAATGTGGCATTTGGAAACTGTGCAACAAAATAACACTAGAGAATCATAATAGTAGCTGGAAGACCTACAGAAAGTCACTCTTTATTTCCATGCTTCAGTTTATGACTCATCTACCATTTATTGAGGACCTGAACTAGAATTTCTACACCTTGATCTTTATACAATTTTTTACTTGTTGCAGCGCTTAGCACAAAACACCGGGCCTTGGTTGTTCAAGCATTTACTGAAAAAATAAATAAGCAAATGAACAGTGAATTGTTGATGCTGATACATGTTGGTAGAACTATCATACAGATTGTTTTTCTGTGTGTCTGGTTGTGTTTGTTTGTTATTTGGATACGCTAACTCACAGAGTGTGACAATACTAACCTAGTTTACAGATGAAGAAACAGGACCAGAAAGACTGAAAGACTTGCCCAAGTGGAAAGGCCAACTCTTAGATATTTGTCCTCTGATTTCAAGCCCGCTGCTCTCTTTGCTCCATACCGTCACCTGCCTGGAACCACCCCCATTGGATCTGATGACCCAGGTCTTCCCGAAAAGCGGCGCCGCCCTTGTAATCCGCTTTTCCATCTGTGACTTTCAAGGATGGTCTGTTTATTCCTTTTCTGTCCCTGTACAGCGTGCCCGCTCTGTGCTGCCTTCGGTCACACAGAACGTTGCATGGAAGCATAGGAGACCGCACCTTCTAGAGCCAGCCAACTGCAAGCCAAGTTTCATTTCTTATGACCTCAGATAATCTAATCCAGTCCAATTCCACCAGCACCATGTTCCATCCAGCACCACGGCCATTCTCACCACCTCTGTGATGGTAGCTCACAGTGGGCACTTCCACTTGGAACGGAAAGGATCAGTCCACTTTCGGGTACAGTGGTTCAACCAGAGGCAAGAAGTCATGGAGCTGACAGAAAAGAACTGCGTGTTTGGACTGAACGACTTGCAATTACTGCTCTGCCAACAACTGGAGGATTATCTTGTGTCCCTCTCCACATAAATTTGTCAAACAACCTTATTTAGTTAAAAGAATATATCTTTTTAAAAAACGTGTGTGTGACATTATTTCCAATGTTAACTCTGAAAAGAAATATTGCATCTATGAAACTTCCAGAATGTATTTAAAATCGTGATACCTTCTTAGGCTCAGGTCATGATCTCACGGTTCATGAGTTCGAGCCCTGGGTCAGGCTCTGTGCTGACTGCTCGGAGCCTGGAGCCTGCTTTGGATTCTGTGTGTGTCTCTCTCTCTGCCCTTCCCCCACTCATGCTCTGTCTCCCTGTCTCTCAGAAATGAATAAATGTCAAAAAAAAATTAAAAAAAAAAAGAATTTGTTATAAAGATGTGAGAGATACCCTAAAAGAAAGGACAGAATCACCAAGAAGATGTTGTTTTGACAGTGGTTCCAAGAGTTCGAGTCACCATGAAGAGATACAAGGATATGAGTGTCACAAGCCCTGTCCTCAAGAAGTCTGTAGAAAAGTCTGCAGAAAAAAACGTAATCCTTGCCCCCCCCCAAAAAAAATGGGTACAAATAAGGAAAATAATTAGAATAGTGCTAAATTGGACACTGATGTTCTGAGAAGAGCCAACTAAAAGTATCAGAGTAGTGGAAATTTGGTTTCAAATAATCAAAAAGTTTGTATAAAAGAGCTGAAGGTGAATTCATAGACTGCCAGGACTGGAGAGAAGTGCTCAAAAAAATTAGACTACTGTCTTTATTTGAATAAATTAGGAGATTAAGGCCTCAAGACGTTGACCACTTACTCAATGCTGTTAGTAGTTGAAACTGAAATAAGCCTAGAAGCCAGGCATCGAGGCTCTGTCCAGTTCCCCTTCCTCCAATCTACATTCTCAAGCACACATAGGCCAGGAGGCCTTGAGAAGTTGGCACACAAGGTGAGTGGAAAAGGGCCAACTCAAGCCATGCTGTTTTGTTCACTTCTAATTCGGGGGGAGATGATGTTCCTCAGATTCACTGACACAAACACCAACATGCTTTCTGGACTGGTTAGATGGGACTAGTTTGCACTGGATTGGCTTGCACAGGGCTGAACTGATTTGACCCGAATTAAATTGAAAGCTGGAGGGTCACAGCCATGTTGTATCTCCTCAGTTTCTTCCCCTTGACAAGAGCCCACTTATTCATGCTATGGAAGAACCAGCCTAAGTACACATACTACCTACAGGGTAAGTGACCACGTGAAATCAATGTGTTCCTGAAAAGTCAATTCATTTTTGAGGGACACTCATGAAGAATTCTTTTGAAAATGAAGGGTCCATCTGCCAAAATAAAATGTAAATCACCACCTGAATTATCCATTTGCCAAGTGGATTGTTGGTATATTGGTTTTTCTTGAAGGGATATGTGCCTCTATTAAGGCTGACTGAAATTTGGGAGAACCAGGCATTTTCTAGAGAAGTAGCAGGCCAAATCCCTAAAGTTCAAAATCAGAGCTCCCAGGGTCTCTCCCTTCCTTTGGATTCAGTATCAGGTTGTAGGGAATTCGAGAAGGAAGATCTACAGAAATGTAAATGGAAGAGGTCTCCATAATCTCCTGGATTTGTTGTACTTTTTTCTCTTCAAAACAAAACAAAACAAAACAAAACAAAAACAACAAGCCATTCAAGACAGAGATCACAATGAATATCACAGAAGAAGTCCTACCCCAAAGAAGGATGGAACCTTCATCCAGGGACTGGCATAATATTCAGCACAAGTCGTTATTCACTATGAAATTATTCAAAATAGTTGGTGTCAATTGTTAAAACTGAAAGCCTACTAAAAGGAATGTTTTTGAAATTCACCCATAAATCCATAACCCTAACACATCTATTATTTTGATTCCTCACATTCTATTCTCATCTAATATTTATCTATGCATCTTCATACAAAGCTACAGGATAATCCACACCATTAAGACAATTTTGTGTTCAACTTCTCTCGCTCGCTATTTCACAGCACTTCTCTTTTCTATTTACATGTTGCATTGATCATTTTGAATGATACGCCTCATTCTCTCTTATTGATAGTGGACAATTTTCCTTAGCTTTCCCTTCACTGTTGGACCCCTACAACCTGTGGTCTTGACTCTTTCCTAGGATGGTCACGTGTGCTGGCACCCCACTCTCCTTGAAAATGAGACTCAGAGACCATTGCTGTGAAAATGTGCCTGCTCTGTTAGGGAGGCATACCTTGTCCCCAGGCAGCGATCAGTCATGTCCTGACTCAAGCTGTTCTCGAATTGTTTCATATGTATTAATTTGGTCCCGTTAAAACGTTGCTAGCTCCTTGACATCAGAGGGCCAATTTTTCAGCCTCAAGCCTAACCAAGAGCTAGTACTCAGGAGCAGAAAAAAAAGAACTTACACGATCCTGGGAGAGCAAGCATTTTCTGAGTGCCTAGTTTGTATCAAGCAGTACCCCAACCTCTTGCTGAGCTAATTCCCACAACAACCCCATGAAGGAAATATTATTCCTACTCTACAAAACAGAAAACAAAAATACTGAGACTCAAGGCTTGGTTTGGCCTTCAGTAAACACACACACACACACACACACACACACACACACACACACACACACACAGAGAAGAGTTTTATAAATATCAATTTCTTAAAATCTAGTCTCTTAAGACTTAGAACTTTGAAAGGAATCTTTAATTCCTTAAGACAGAAAGGAAGAACAGGGAAATAACCTTCCCTGATGTTAAATTAAATCACCTTATTGTTTGGGGCACCTGGGTGGCTCAGTTGGTTAAGTGTCCGGCTCAGGGCATGATCTCAGTGTTTGTGAGTTTGAGCCCCATGCTGGGCTCTCTGCTGTCAGTGCAGAGCCCGCTTCAGACCCTCTGCCCCCCTCTCTCTCTGCCCCTCCCCTGCTGTCGTGCTCTCTCTCTTTCAAAAATAAATAAACATTAAAAAAAAAAAAAAAAAAGAATAACATGCCTTGGTACCAGTTTAGTAGAAAATCCACAAAATTTAAAATAAAATAAATCACCTATTGTTTTCTGTGATCCCAAACACATACATGGAAACTTACTCAAGCTTTTAAGTGGTTCCTGACACCTGCCCTAGAGAGGGTTGCTGATATAGAGCAAATGGGATGTCAAGATGGTGAGATGACATACTCTAACCATCAAGAATCATTCTGAGGCCCAGCTATTTCTGCTAGAATAATATTGCTGGGGGAACTACACAAGACAGAGATGGCGAATTCAAAGATCTGAGCCCTAATCAGAAACATGGACACAGAGGGGCGCCTGGGTAGCTCAGTCAGTTGAGCGTCCAACTTCAGCTCAGGTCATGATCTCCTGGTTCGTGAGTTCGAGCCCCGCGTCGGGCTCTGTGCTGACAGCTCGGAGCCTGCACACTGCTTCGTATTCTGTGTCTCCCTCTCTCTCTGTTCCTCTCCCCTTCCCACTCTGTCTCTTTCTCTCAAAAATAAATAAACGTTAAAAAAAAAAAAAAAAGAAACATGGACACAGAACATCAAAGCTAGGAAGGATACTCGTTGAGGTGGCCAAGAACAAGTCCTGTATCTTACAAGTGAAGACACTAGAAAGGTCAACTGACAAACGAAAGGTCCCACAGAAGTCAGGAAAATGCCACGATGAGGGCACAGATCTTCATCATGTCATTAATTTGAACAACAGGTAAAGAAGCAAGGGGGCTTCCATAGTGCCACGTCACATGGAAAAAAGGCTTCTATTTTAAGCACCCACCTCTGCACCTGCTCTATCCAGATGGGCCTTTGCAAAAGAAGAAATGAAAAACAGGGTTTTCTCACTATGGGGCTGGCATGAGGGTCCAGGTCAGGTGGCTTCAGCCACAGCGGAGGAACCAAATGTTGCTGATGTGCACCCTACAGAAGTGGGGGCCTCTCCTCCTAAGTTTCCCAGTTCAGTTACTACAGAGCTTGTCCCCTACCACCAAGGGGAAAAGCAAGGCAAAGTCAGAGAAAGCGAATGTTTAATACTCTGGCTCCTGTGAAGTTCCCCTGCCATGTGCTGATCAAGCAGGAGGAATGCGAAGAAGAGAAAGGTCCAGCCCAGCCACAGATTACAGACAGAGGAGTTAAAGGCCCACACTCCCTATTCAGCATGTCCAGAAAAAGGAAATCATTCGCTCTTGGAATCAACCGAAAAGAAAAACAGGAAAAAAAATAGTCATAGCTTCTTGAGTATAATAAAAGTGCAAAGGAAAGATCAGGGACTTCAGAGCTAGGTAGACTGGACTTCAAATCTAGCTCTGCCACTAACTTGGTTGACTGGCCTTGAGACTAACACTATCAAAACCTCAGTCTCTGCATCTGTAATTTTCAGATAATAACAAAGCACCTCTTTGCAGGTTATTGTAAGGACCGTGACAACATGAAAGCACCAGTGAGGGCCTGAGTAAAGGTACCTACTCGTTACTTTTATGAACCCACATGCGAGCGTTGCTTTAACCTTTCAAAACCCTTCACTGCTGTTTCTTCACTTCGGAACGTGAGCAATCAATCCTGTCCTCAGGGACCCGCGATGATACAGAGGCCACTCTCTAGTACCCTCCCCCTCCCAAGAAACTTCCATCCAAGTTCAAAGGATTCTGTGAGTTTTAGTTTTAATCATGTCATCAGACCTCCTTGTTCTATCACAGCCTGATGATTTAAAATCTATTATGTGCAGGGGCGCCTAGGTGGCTCAGTCCGTTAAGCGTCTGACTTCAGCTCAGGTCATGATCTCATGGTTTGTGAGTTCGAGCCCCGCATCGGGCTCTGCTGACAGCTTGGTGCCTGCTGTCTGCTTCAGGGTCTGTGTCTCCCGCTCTCTCTGCCTCTCCCCTTCTCACGACCTGTCTCCCCCCACCCCCACCATCTCAAAAATGAATAAACATTAAAAAAAATTGTTTTTAATCTACTATGTGCAGTTATCAAAATCCACAAACCCCATTTCTTTAGCAAAAAATGAAATAAAAAATACCCAACGCAGGGCTAAGGAAATTGCCAAAATCTGTTAAGCAACCTCAAAAAATTCCCTGTTAACTGCTTTACTTAAGAAATGGGTTATTCTAATTAAAATAAACTGAATAGATTTTAAAAGATTATGGCTACAGTGAAATAAGACCAGTAGAGCAGACTTCCTTTCTTTAGTAATTTTCTTTCTTTAATAATTCAGAAGTCACTTCAACACCTAAAGCCAAGTTACTTTAGTAAGGGGCGCCTGGGTGGCCCAGTTGACCAAGCATCTGACTCTTGGCTTTAGCTCACGGTCCTGAGATCAAGCCCCACATCGGGTTCTGTGCTGCCCATGTAGAGCCTGCTTGGGATTCTCTCTCTCCCTCTCTCTCTGCCCTTCCACCCTCTCCCTCTCTCTCTCAAAATAAATAAACTTAAAAAAAAAAAAAAGAATCCACTTCATAAAATATCAACTAAATTTCATTTTATGTATTCATACTTCTGCATCTGCAAGAGCTTCATAAGCTACAAAGGACTTTACAACTCTATGGAGGCTCTGTAGTTATTATTTCCCTCTGATTTCTGACCTGGGACATTTTTCCTCTTGTCTGCTCCCCTTTTGTAGAATAGCAGGCATCTCACGCTTGCTCCACCGTCTTTAAAAAGCAGTAGACTGGAGTCCCCCCCTAGGCCATCACCTTGCTAACAATCTTGAGCACATCACCAGGCCTCAGCCTCCCAGTCTGTAAGATGAGGGGGCTGCACTGAGCGATTAAGAAGGCCCCTTCCAGGGGCGCCTGGGTGGCGCAGTCGGTTCAGCGTCCGACTTCAGCCAGGTCACGATCTCGCGGTCCGTGAGTTCGAGCCCCGCGTCAGGCTCTGGGCTGATGGCTCAGAGCCTGGAGCCTGTTTCCGATTCTGTGTCTCCCTCTCTCTCTGCCCCTCCCCCATTCATGCTCTGTCTCTCTCTGTCCCAAAAATAAATAAACGTTGAAAAAAATAAAAAAATTAAAAAAATAAAAAATAAAATAAAAAAAAAAAAAACAAGGCCCCTTCCAGATCTACAACGCTATGATTTTCACACGGAAATAGGAACAAATTTTAAGGTCCTTTCTTTGAACCTGATTTTCTATCTACAATGTAAAAATAACCACTTTAATATGAAAAGAGGCCGGGCAAGATTCATTGGAGAACATTGGTCAAGTCTCCCCAAATGAAACGGCACCTGAAGAGGTGAATGGCCAAAGAGAAATGAAGAGAACACCCTGCCAGAGACTGGGCCCATGGTGCAGATTAAACTAGGACTCCCCTGACATGCGCACCTTGTGGCAGACCTCCACAGACCCGTAGGAGCTTACCACCTACAACATGTGCTCACCCAGTGGGTGCTGGGACTACACCAACAGAGTCCGACAGCAAGATCAGGAGGTTACCCAGGTTATACAGACAATATAGCCAGAAGAAAGCATACGTGAAATCCAGAAATCCCTAAGTATCCTGTTGGAGTGTCAACACTGGACAAAATCGCCAAGGCGACTGATCTAGTATTCCCTTTATCAGGGCGGTGGATGCTAACTGAGAGATTTCTACCCTTCAATGGCATGTTTCGAAATAGTCAAGCGGCTTAAAATGGAGATAAAACCCAGTAAAATGACACTGGATCTGAAGGCAGGCTTATACCTGGTCTTGGTTCTGCTCCTATGTGATGCTGACAGAGTCACTTCTCCCATCTAAAATAAAACTGAGGATAAAAAAAGCTTGCTTCGGCGCTATAGTATGTTGAGAAATGGCCAAAGTTCAAGGAGACTCTTGGGAAGCTTATTGCATGCAACCTTCTAAACAACAGCTCCCAGGGCTACACGCAGAATTGACTTCGTGAAAAGCAACACCGTGTGCCTTTTTGCCCTCATCAGCATTGAGATGAAACTGTTTTCTCTACGTGTGGCGGGCGCACAGACCCTCTCTCCTTACTGACTCCATGCTGAGTATTTACTTAGTCCTCTGTAACTAGAACGGTGGGGAACAAGTTCCCTCAACTCCCTCTTTCTGGAGAGACACCTGCAATCACAGTCAGAAACAGAAAGTCAAAGTTTCCACTTTACTATGCAGGCTTTGTGACAAAAATTTAACAGAATCGGGCCATCATACAGGAACTAATGCCAGAATGAGGCCAGGAGCTAAGTGGGTTGTCTGTATTTCTCAGTGAGATGATAATGTAGAATTTAGTAGATGAAGTTTAGTCATTCACAGTAAACATACATGCATGTATGTATGTCCTACCTCGCCTTGAACCACATTTTTCTGCTGAGTGGAGGGGAGAGATATAAAGGTGTGGAAATAGCCTGTAAAACAATCCTCATATGGTTGAAAAAAGAACACTTGTGAGACACTCAGCACTGGAAATAGGTATAGCCTTTTGAAAAGGAATTTAGTAACACGTATCAAAAGCCACAGAAATTCCACTCCCTTGCACTCAATAATTTTAAGTCTAAAAATCAAACATTAGAAAAATCCTACCCACTCACCAATCAGAGAAATGGCCAAGGAAATAAAGGAAAGCCAACTCGATGACTTACACTCATTTGAGAGGAAGGTTCTAAAGTCTATGAGGCAACATGGAAAACTCAATGGGGCATTTGTAAAGTGAAGTATGCAATTCTACACACTTACAACTAGCTCTATGTAAAAAAAAAAATACGTGGGGCGCCTGGGTGGCTCAGTCGGTTAAGTGTCCGACTTGGGCTCAGGTCATGATTTCGCGGTTCGTGGGTTCGAGCCCCACATCGGGCTCTGTGCTGACAGCTTAGAGCCTGGAGCCTGCTTCGAATTCTGTGCCTCCCTCTCTCTCTGTTCTCTGCCTGCTCATGCTCTGTCTCTCTCTCTCCTTCAAAAATAAATAAAAACATTAAAAATTTTTTTTAATGTGCTAATGAACAAAGATTGGGGAGAAAAACACCAACAAAAACGCTAAGACTACTGTGTTAAAGTGCAAGATTGTGAATTTTCTTCCTTTGAAATGTTTGTTAGAATATAATTTTTCCAGAAAGTAGTATTCAGGAACAGGAGAAGGTGGGGGACAACTTTCCAACACTGCACGGTGAAAGTCAGAAAGAAACCACTGTCTTATTTGCAGATTCAGATAATACCAATCCTTCCCGAGTGCCAGCTCTGTGCCAGCCCCTGGTCAGATCATTCCACAGCCGAGGAGACCCTTCCCCAGCACCCAAGGTAAAATGCTTTACTTAGCCAGATGAACATAAGAGCTAATGGCCTCCCAACAGTGTGAACTGATCTCAAAGGTAAAATTGCACGAGTTACAGCAAATACTTCTCAGAATCTTAAGCTGTCTTTTATTGACAAGTGACATGTGAACCATCAAAATATGTTTCACCAGGGGCGCCTGGGTGGCGCAGTCGGTTAAGCGTCCGACTTCAGCCAGGTCACGATCTCGCGGTCCGGGAGTTCGAGCCCCGCGTCAGGCTCTGGGCTGATGGCTCGGAGCCTGGAGCCTGTTTCCGATTCTGTGTCTCCCTCTCTCTCTGCCCCTCCCCCGTTCATGCTCTGTCTCTCTCTGTCCCAAAAATAAATAAACGTTGAAAAAAAAAAAATTTAAAAAAAAAAATATGTTTCACCATTCTGGACTGAGGACCAACTGTCTAAATGAAAGTCACAAGGGCACGTTTGGGGACAGATGCCAGATTCGGTTAATCAAGTCACTTCTCTCGAATTGCTCACATCCATTTGTCCGGTTCCATTCTTGAAAGTACTTAAAAGGGCAAGAATACATTAATGAAAACACTAAAGTGGACCAAAATATTTTACCCACTTGATTGCTGCAAATGTTTCCATTTTATTTTTGGAACAGTAATACATGCCCTTGGTAAAACCTTCAAACCTCTCTACCGCTCCATTATCCTCCAGATTAAGAAATTCTTAATAAAGCATTTTAGCTCTAAAGTAGATTTTTTTAATAAAAGTGGATTGAAACCAAAGGCTGGTATGTTAGAAGAGACATAACAAGCTAGACCTGGAGGTACAAGCTGTGTAAACTCTCCTTGTAGAGCAAAAGAATTTTTGAACTAAATCTAGAACCAAAATTTGGGGGATTCATTTAAAATTATCCTTACTGGGGCACCTGGGTGGCTTGGTCGGTTAATCGTCCGACTTCGGCTCAGGTCATGATCTCACGGTCCGTGAGTTCGAGCCCCACGTCAGGCTCTGTGCTGACAGCTCGGAGCCTGGAGCCTGTTTCAGATTCTGTGCCCCCCTCTCTCTGCCCCTCCCCCACTCGTGCTCTGTTTCTGTCTCTCAAAAATAAATAAATGTAAAAAAAATTTTAAAAATAAAATTATCCTTACTATAAAATTCAGATTATAAAAGTGTTGATTAATTTAATTACAGAAAGTGATTCAGAAAACTAAGTTCTAGAATCCAGTCTTTTATTTGGATGCTTTGGATCATTTACTCTCTGTCATTATTTATACTCTGATATACACTGAGACATGATCTAATAGAGTTCCTACAGAAAAGAAAACACAAAAAAATATATTTTGCCCCTTGAAACAAATTTATAATTCCTCAGTACTTACCACACATGTACAATTAAAATCTATAAGGTTACTTAGAAAAAGGATTCCTCTTTTCTCCCCAAAACTTTTAAACGTAAGTATAAAACTCCCTATGCCCACAATCTGATAAAATAGTGGTCTGTTTTAGAAATAAGGATGCATTGTGGTGATTTGTATTGCATGTGAATTATATCTCAATAAAAAATAAGAAGGGGGGAGCCTGGGTTGCTCAGTCGGTTGAGTGTCTTTGGCTCAGGTCATGATCTCACAGTTTGTGAGTTTGAGCCCAGCATCAGGCACTGTGCTGACAGCTCAGAGCCTGGAGCCTGCTTCGGATTCTGTGTCTCCCTCTTTCTCTGCCCCTTCCCCACTCATGCTCTGTCTCTCTTTGTCTCTCAAAAACGAATCAACGTTAAAATTTTTTTTTATTTAAAAAAAAATAAGAAGGTATTAAATAAAACCCAAGACAATTATACTTAAAAGAAAGGTGCTGATCTGAGGCATTAAACCAGAGAACACAATTCTCAGCTCTGCAAAGTACCTCGAGAATTTCCAAGATCGACACTTGCAAACAGTATCAGCCTGAGTTATTGCTTATTCAGAAACTCAATTTTTCATGCCTGATATAGTTTACTTTGATGAAAACGTGCTTATTTTTCACAAATTTCTGAAATGGCATCCATCACCCTCTTTACCCTTAGTAACTGTATTTTTCTTAACACACTCTATTGACATTTCACCCAAAGCAATCTTTTCCTTTAAGAGGCTTTATCTCATTTCCCAAAACAGAAAAGCATAAAGCTGTAAAGCATCCTGTACTTCCTTAGGGGGAAAAGCCACATAAATAAAAACATATGTTCACAGTTAGAGATTAAGGGAAGGAAAGGACAAACTCTCCAGAATTACAGGAAATTATTCTCCCACCTCACCGGACCTCTCTTGGATTTTTCAATACACCATATGTGCGTGAGCGCGCGCGCACGCACGCACGCACACACACACACACACACACACACACAGCAAACTGTGATGGGTACACAGCCTGGGGGGGGGGGGCACTCCAGCACCCAGCTCTTACCCCAGTTTCTGTACGAGCTGCAGGTGGAAAGCACTCACTGTGGGGGCCCTAGTGGCAGCCCAGGGCGGCTCCTCATGAGGCTACAGGTGCCTTCAGTATCAGAGCCCCATTACATTTTTGCAATGTCCGCTACTCAAAGTCTGACTCATTCTCCCCTGGGAAGGCTTCCCCATTCTCTTGAATTATCTCCTGTGACCCTTGAGGACCTGTATGTAGATGTCCAGGAAAAATGATCCGCCTAAAAACATCCTGGAGGAACTTCAGGCAGGCAGGAATTCTGGCCCAGCTCAGCCTGCACCTTCAATGGTGGGAGAGCTTTGTGGACCCAGGAGATCAGAGAGAGATTAAGAGAGCAAAAGTACCAAACGGTGATGATACACAGCTTAACGCAAAGAGATGTCCTGAATAATGCAGCTCTCACTGCTCCTGACTTTGTTGGTTAAGTGGCCCAAACTGATCTCTCAGAGTCAGTCACTTTAAGTGACATGCCTTGCAGAAACTGTAAGATGTGGAGCCTTGCACCCATCAATTTGAGGTACTTGTTTAGGAAAAAGCCAAGATGGTTTTATAGAGTGTTTATTCGTATATGACACTTAGGGCCAAGAGCTCTTCCCAGTGACCGCTGGTACCTCCGTGTAAGCATAACCAGTACCAGTAAGGCCTAAGGTCCAACGGGCACCATGCCAAACACTCCAAAGGGCCAAGGAAGGACCCACGAGTTCTGATGGTGGCTGGTTTTCCCATGAGTCCTCCCAGTAGCCTATAATGAGAAGAAGGGGCAGCTCTGAGAGAGACTGGCAGAGGCAAACCGCTGGGGACCCTGGCCAGCCAACAGGGCAATGTCTCCCTTAGGGTTCTGCTCTGCAATGGCTGGGCAAATTCCAGTGTATCAGGCTCAGCCCAGGGAGGCTTTGGTGTGCGGGGCTGGAGCGCCCCCTGCTGGCACCCACCACGGAAGAACACCCAGCCCTTGGAAGGCCCCTGACAAAAGTCTGCAGCTTAATGAGACTGTTTGGGCCACATCCATACTCACATACTTATTATCTTCGTAAAAATTTGGCATCTCCCCCCCACACACTTGCCATATTTTATCTTAATAACATTGTCTGCGTTCTCTAGAATATACAGAACATATGAAAATAAATCATACCTAATCCCATCAGCAAAAATAACTACTTTCAGGGGTGCCTGGGTGGCTCAGTCGGTTGAGCGTCCGACTTCGGCTCAGGTCACGATCTCGCGGTCCGTGAGTTCGAGACCCGCGTCGGGCTCTGTGCTGACAGCTCAGAGCCTGGAGCCTGTTTCAGATTCTGTGTCTCCCTCTCTCTCTGACCCTCCCCCGTTCATGCTCTGTCTCTCCCTGTCTCAAAAATAAATAAACATTAAAAAAAAAATTTTTTTTAAATAAATAAATAAATAATAAAAAATAAATAACTACTTTCAACATCATGTAATATGCACAATTTGAATATAGCTGAGATCACGCTGTGGGGCAGTCATTGCCCATCTACTCTCTCATCCATTTCCTGCCCTTGGCTCGAATGCCAACTGGCTTCTGGCTAGATTGGCTAATGGGAGACCACTGGTAAAAGCTTGGAAAGTGAGAAGAAGGGTAAGATATTTGTCCCTTCCTCCACTTTGAGGAGGAATTTTCCACCGGTGGCTGCATCTCCTCTGTGGTTCTAGATTCCACCAACTGCCCAACTTCTGACACCTTCTCCAGTCCTGGGATTAAAGTGGCTTATTTCTGGGTTGCTTCTACATAATGATTGGCTTCTCTGCCTTTCCATCACCTGTGAAGCATTTTCTACAATAAATTCCCTTTGTTTGAAATACCTAGAGTGGTTTACTTTTCTGATTCGATCCTAGCTGAGATATGTCACATCAATAATTTTTACTTTATCACTCAATATTATTCTATAAAAGTTTTCCTGATTCTTTAGTTCTTGACAAGTCTTTCTCAATGGTTGCGTAATATCACACTACATCACACCTTCATTGACGTGCATCATTCGGGTTTCCAATGTCTGCTAAAATGTAACATTGGTATGAAAATCTTCATGCATACATTTATAGCTACATTTCTAAATGTTTGCTTCAACTGGATTCTTGGAAAGGATTAAAAAGGAATGATCCATTTAAAGATTCTTGGTAAACATTGCCCCAAAAATCCCCAGGAAGAAGGTTACACCAGTTTACAACCCAGCCAGAGGTCTAAGAGAGTTTATTTCACTATGCTCTCTGCAACTCTAATCGCAACATTAATTTATTTGATAATTTGGTAGGAAAAAAAAAGACACGTTGTTGTTATTGCTTTAACTTAGATGTGCTGTGTTTTCATTGTTAGTGAGGTAGAACATTTTCCAGGTGTTTATTAGTCGTGTGCGTTTCCTGTTTTGTAAATTATCTATTTTACTATATACAGTTCTTAGTCATTCTCTTATCGACTGGGGCATCAGTCAATGTTCTAAGATGCAAACAACAGAAGTTAGCTCTGACTAAATTAAGCAGAAATGGGGTTTATTCAAAGCACATTATGCAGCTCCAAAATGGATAGGAAGGCTAGAAAATTAGGTTCAAAAATAGAACCAAGGGAACCTGGTAAGCTGGAAATATGACCAAGAACTTATCCCTGAAAAGGTCTGAATAAATGCCACTATTGATGCTGCTGTCCTGAGTGTTGTTCTTGGCATTGCTGCTGCCCGCCACCGAATTCTAGATGCCACCAGCAGAATGAACACTAAACTCTTCTTGTATCTTTGTCATTCCCTGTGACAACTTGCAAACTCTGCGTCAATCCCTTCTCTCTTCAAGAAGTGGAGTCTATTTCTCCACCTCTTTGAACCTGGGCTGGCATTCTGACTTGCTTTAAGTAATAAAAGTGAGAGTGACGTTGTACAATTTCTGAGGAAGCCTTGCAGCTTCCACAAGAATGCCCCTTCCAAGACTCCAGCTGCCATGCTGGGAGGAAGCCCAAGATGGCACGTACAGACAGAGTGAGAGAACCAGGCACTCCCAAGACGTTTCAGTCTCAGCCAGCTTGCCCCAGCTGAAGCCACATGCAATGGAGGTGAGTTATCCCACCAACGTCTGAGCAACTTATAGGACTGTGTGCAAATGAAGAGTGGTGGTTGTTTTAAGCCGCTACGTTTTGAGTGATTTGTTATGCAGCAATAGATAACTGAGACACCGTCTTTACATTCAAATCCTGGGCAGGAACAGCCAATTGGCAAAGCCTAGCTCTGTGCCTTGGTTGCCAGAGAGCAAGGAGAATGGACATTTCCACTTCAGTAGAGAGCAGGGGAACTATGTCCACAGCAAGTTCCTACAGTGAAGAATTCCCCAAATAGAAAGAGGGGGTTCAGAGGGTAGGGGAAAAGAAACAAACCAAAAATAATCTGTCAAACTCAGTACCTGCCTTTTGTATCTGTATTTATATACTGATTTCTCTCTACAGATATTGATAATTGTGGCTCCTTCCCAAGAATTACATTCATTACTTTCATTTTATATCTTATTGTATTTGTAGGACTCTTACTTAATGGGTCGCTTTAATGCAAACACTTTCAAGTTAACTGGATTTAGGAAGTTTCAGAGTCCCTGCCCTTGGGATAACTAGTGACACTGCATAATGCCTCAGACAAAATACCCACATGAGAGGGGTGCCTGGGTGGCTCAGTCCCTTAAGCACCAACTCTTGATTTCAGCTCAGGTCATGATCTCATCGTTCGTGAGATCAAGCTCCACATCGGGCTCTGCACTGGTAGCATGGAGCCTGCTTGGGATTCCCCCTCTCTCTCCCTCTCTCTCTCAAAATAAATAAATAAATAAACACTTAAAAAACTACCCACATGAAAGAATGGTTCCTGGCAGTGGCAGTGGAAGCTTCTCTCCCAGCCCAGACTTGCTGTGCCCGGACATGGGAAAGAAAACATTCCATCATCCTTAAAGAAAGTAAAGTAGGAAGCTCCTTAGAACTGCTTCAACAGACTCTTACCTGATATCCCTGGCCCAGGCTCTTCCTCATCCATCCCACCTCCTCCCTGCAGCCAGCAAGAACGCTGGTCATGCCACTCCGCTGCCAATCACCCCCACTGTGAGAATTAAGGCCAAAGTCCTTAGCTTGGGTAACAGGGCCCTTCAGTATGTGTCCCCTGCCTTCCATCTCTTCTCCCTCTGGAGCCATTACTGGTCAGCCACACACAGTTCCTCCAAGTCATCTGTACCCACCAGGTCCTCACTAGCCCTTATCTTTGCACATTCTGTTCCCACTTCGTGGAATGCTTCTTTCCATCTCTTTCACTCTTCTCTCAGCCACTGCTTCCTGCCTGGTGGGCTTCTGCTCTTCCTTTAAGAGTCAGCAACTAGAGCAACCGCTGAGAAAGTCACCAAAATATATACAGTAAAAAGAAAAAAAATGAAAAAAAAAAAAAAGCCAGAGGAATTAAAAAGGTTTGCGAAAAAATATTTATTTAAATCAAGACAGTAAAGAGGACCAAAACAACAACAAAAAGGAGACAATGAAAACAGACACCCATACAGAAACTTGTACCTGATGCTTCACAGCAGCATTAGCCATAGAAAATGGAAACAACCCAAATATCCATCAACTGACAAATGGATAAATAAAACGTGGTCCAGGCATACAACGGAATACCATTCAGCAATAAAAAAGAACAAAGAAGGACTGATCTATGCTACAACATGGACAAACCCTGAAAACCTTATGCTAAATAAAAGCAACAAGATACAAGACCATATATTATAAGATTCCGTTTATATGAAATGTCCAGAAAAGTGGGAATCCATCGAGACAGGAGTGAATTCACGGTTGCCTAGGGCTGGGGCGGGAGGTACTGGGGGGACACAGGGAATGCCTGTTAACAGACACAGGGTACCTCTTTGAGTTGATGAAAATGTTGTAGAACTGACTGGGGGTTGCATAGCTCGGTGAATATACTAAAACCCACTTATATGTGCACTTTAAGTGGGTACTTATAAACAGGACTTCTATCTCATGAAAGCTGGAAAATTTTTTCAACATTTTTTTTTTTTTTTTTTAAGATTCAGCTAAATGACCACCTACTGTACCAGCCTTTCCCTGACTTCCCCAAGCAGAACACACACATACACTTATCTCAAGTAAACCTATATGGCATTTCACTGGGGCATGTCAAATTATCCAAACAATTTTTTCTTTCTGCAAATTCCAGGACAGAAATTGACATGCCATTTTAAGAAAAATGTTATGGAAAATAGCATACATATCAAAGTAGAGACCAGTGAACCTCCATGTTATCTATGACTTAGCTCATGGTTTCTACATCCACTGTGCACCCCCACCAAATTATTTTCAGCAAGAAACCTGGAAACTGTAAGTCCAAAGCAGCCTAATAGCAATGTGACATTTATTAAGTGTTTTATGTGCCTCTAACTGGTCTAAACACTTGGCATGAATTAGCACTCTTAATCCTCAGAACAATTCTAAAAAGTAACATTATTATACTGTGAAGAAATCAAGGCTTAGAGGTGAAACAACCTCTCCAAAAGCTACTACGTGGAAGATTGATATTCCAAACCAGGTGACTATCTTAATCACACATACCTCTCTGAGAAAAAGCACTATAACGCAACTAAACTAATCACTTAATTCAGAAGCCGAAAGAATGGTATTCTGTTCCCTGCAGTTAAGGCTACTTATAAGGTCAAGAAGCACAGATGAAGTACAGATGGCCTCAGTCTAAACTGGGGCTACTGAGTGGACCCCCTGGGGAGCCCTCCATTTGTCTCAACTCTGTGGGCTCTAAGAAATGTCCAAGGCCACAGGAGATCCTCAGGCTTGCTCTAAGATATCAAAGGAGCCTTTACAAAGACAGAACAGGGGCGCCTGCGTGGCTCAGTCACTTAAGTGTCCGACTCTTGATTTCAGCTCAGGTCATGATCTCATGGTTTGTGGGATCGAGCCCCACATCAGGCTCTGGGCTGACAGCATGGAGCCTGCTTGGAATTCTCTCTCTCCCTCTCTGCCCCTCCCCTGCTTTCTAGCACACACTTGGTCTGTCTCCCCCTAAACAAACCAGCAAACAACAAAATAAAAAGCCAGAACAACACCACCAACAACAACAAAATAAAAAGCTGGAACAAGGACAACACTGGAGTTGTCTTAAATTCTAAAACTGTGCTCACCAATACTTTAGCCATTCACCAGTGTGGCTACTGAACACTTGAAAAGTGACGAGTCCAAACTGAGATATGAAGTAAAATACATACTATGTTTTGAAGACTGAGTACAAAATGTCAAGTATTGATTACATGTCAAAATAGTAATTTCTTTTTAAGTTTATTATTTATTTTGAGGGAGAGAGAAAGAGCTCCCACAAGAGGGCAGAGGGAGGGAGGGAGACAGAATCTTAAGCAGGCCCCACACTCAGTGCAGAGCCCAACACAGAATTCGAACTCACGAATCGTGAGATCACGACCGGAGCCAAAATCAAAAGTCAGACGCTCAACCAACTGTGCCACCCAGGTGCCCTTGAAATGGTAGTATTTTAGATATGTTGGATTAAATAAAAGATGTTATCAAAGTGCATCTCGCCTGTTTCTTTGCACCTTTTTAGCGTGGCTAAAATCAGATCAGAGCTCTGGAACCTTCCGAACTCATGCGGGACTGGAGACTGGTCCAACCCGCCGCTGAGAACGGCTTCTGAAATAAAATGTAGATGAGCACAGCTCTATTTGAAACTCAGACCAGGGCACCCCCGAACCTGGGAATGCTCTCAAATGTACTTCTGTCACCAGGGAGCCATTCTGGAGTCTTACTGACACGAGGCCAAGGCCTACAGAGATGGCAGCCAGGGCTCTAGTTCCTGGAGATGGAGCTGTTTCTTCTCCCACCTTGCTGCTGAGCAGAGATACTTCTCAGTGATCTGACATAAAGGAATCAATTTCAATGCTGAATTTATCTCGTGCATCATTCTGCATAATGTATTGACCACGGAACACTGGAATTGCCTTCCCCGGGAAGGCCTTTCCCTCCCTCTCTGGATTCCAGCCCCATCCCACCGCCCACATGAACACACCCTTCACCCTTCTCAAAGCACCACTACAGATGTTTATTTGCAGAGTCAACATGGGCACATTTGAATGCTAGGCTCTGTTGGAGTGTGCTGCTGCCCTACCAGACAACCCGGTTACCAAAAAAGCAGAGGCACTGAACCTATGACAAAAACATCATCTGATTACCGGGTTAGTGGGGAGTGGAGACTGATGCAATCCTAAATCTGGCTGCCTCAGCTGCCAGGTGTGACAGGCGGTGAGCAGACTTAGGCCTTTGAGAGAGTTAGGAGGCACGGTTGTCATGGCATCAATGACATCTTTGGAAGCTGGAGCCACGTCACGGGTATCTGTGGCCTGACTCCTTCATCCCAGGGTCCAGTACACAGCAAGTGCTCAATACTTGTTAATCAAAGAGAGAAGAGGTGATCAGAGAATGCGCAGGCCTCCTGGATCCTGCGGTCCGCATATCCTGAGAAAGAGAAACGTAGCCCTGTACCACCAGCTTTCTCGTCAGGCCTTGGTGCTGCTACGGGCTGGCCTGGCACCCACAGCAAGGCTGTGGTGTTCTCCTGGGGAACATCAACAATTTCACTCCATCAGACACGACTACTCTGTGACTGTGACGGACGAAGACAAAAACCAGACGACTCCATAACTACATCTCACCATAGACCAAAACTGAACGTTGTCCAAATCACAAAAAGGACCAGACGGCCCCATATTCTGGCTGAACGACTGCTGCTTCCTTATCAGTCCCAGATTTTTAGCCTCATCCTTTTCACCTTCTTGGTAAAAATGAAAATACCGAACACAGAATTTTCCTGCTTCCAATCCATTTCAATCCAATCCAATCCAATCCAATCCAATCCAATCCAATCCAATCCAATCCGATCCGGAGCAGAGCCCTGCTTCCCTGAGCCCTCCTACAAAGCACCAGACCCAGGCCCAAATTCCCTAGGCCCCAACACCCTCTGACTGAGACACCCCACAGCCCTGCCTGGCATGTTGACTTCCCTAATTCAATGGGTCAATAAAACCAACTCTGTCCAACCATGCGTTTCTGAAGAGTCCGGCTAAAGGGAACTAACAATCTTGGCCATAAACACCCTTTCCCAGGCAAGCCATGCTGCTGGTTGCCACTGTGCCTACCTACCTATTCCCCAGACCTGGAAAGGAAAAGAGGGAACAAGCATGGCGGAGGAGAAAAGTCAATGGTGACAGATGAGGAGGACTTCTCCAAAGTGCACTTTTCCATGGCCCACCCTAGGTTGGTGCAGTGTTCTATTCCTTTCTGCCATTAAAGCTCATCCAGAGACAGAAATTAATATAATGGGATGACTCATGAACCTACACTCACACCCACATACACACACACACAAATAAATAAACCACTTCATTAACTTCGGTCCTTTAACAAATTACTTGTGGCTCAAGTTGCAAATGATGGACACGAGAATTAAGGAATACAAACTATTCACAGTCCTACAACCACCTTGAATTAGGAGTAAGCCCTGGAGCCAGTTAGGTCTGGCCTGCCTTCCAGTGTATGACCTGAACAAGTTAAACGAAACTTCAGTTTCTCACTCTGCAAATTAAGAGAATAAATATTATGAAGTTGTCCTAAGGTAACAGGGCAAAGGCCCAGAATAGCACCTGGCACAAGGGGAGTGATGACAGGTAGGGGGCTGTCGCCTGTCACCTGATAACCGTTTTTCCCACCTACTCGCCCACCTCTTCCCCACTATGCTGATAATTCCCTCATATCACAGTGCCATCTCGGCATTCCTCGGTCAACCTGCCAGGCTCATCCACCACGGCGGAAGCATCTAGGGTGTGAGAGGGGTCTTACTAGAAATTGGCACATGATGGGAACTTCAGAAAAAGGTTGGTAAGTAAATCAAAACTTTATGAGCTCTAGCTGAAACCAAAATTGAATAGGTTTTATTCAAATGCAAGTGATTCCCGCCCCCCATATGCCTCCCCAAAGTGTGGCAGCTTAACTCGGTTATAACCTTCCCCAAATGCCAAACCTGCAGCTTGCCCTGTGTCCCTTGGATTCATCATGTGCCTGAAAATTTTTTCCACCCCATGTATCACCTGCAAGATCACATCTTATTACAATTTTATTGAAGAACCTTCGATCAAAATTCACCTCTAGAACAAAGTGCTGTATGTGTGTCTAAAGCACGGCGGATGTTTTGTTTCTTTCAAGAGAAGGAGAACCTCACAGTAACTCGCTGGAGCTGCAGTCTGGCCACAGGTGCGAACGGCCCTGAAACCCACTGAAAATGTCCACGGGATGTGGAGCATGCAGGTGGCTTTCAGACACCCAGTTTAACTTTGTTTATCTTTATCCCTGAATTTAACCCATGCCACAAGAGCTTTAAAGGATTTCAAAAACTGGTTCTATCAAGTTTTCTCAGCTAAGATCTGATGACCATTTTTTACAAAATTCATCTAGTCCAGAGCAGGCCTGAAGAAAACTAAAGCACTCCTAACGATAGGTTTCCTTAGCAAGTATGAGGCAACCATTTTTAAAGAGCATCCTGGGGCACCTGGGTGGCTCAGTAGGTTGAGCCCCTGACTCTTGATTTCAGCTCAGGCCATGGTCCCAGGGTCGTAGGATTAGGCCCCGCACGGGGCTCCATGCTGAGTGTGGAGGCTGCTTGGGACTCTCTCTCTCCCTCTGCCCCCCTCCCCAACTTGCGCTCTCTTAAAAAAATAAATAAATAAATCTAAAAAATAAATAAATAAACAGCACCTTAAGAGCAAAGAAAAAGAGAAGGAAGTCGGCAAGGAAAAGAGCCTCTTTAATGCTGGTTCTGTTAACTTTCATTGTGCTACCTGGTTTAGCAGGAACTGAGAGGCCAGCCAGCAAGCTTGGTAGTTACAATCCAAGCTTCAGGATGGAGGGCAGGCTGAGGGAGAGGCCTACTCCGAGTCTCCAGCGAGGTCGGCCCCGGGGAGCCAAAGGCCGTGGGCACAAACACCTAGCAAGCTGCATTCCTCAGTCCCATCCAGAATTACCACCGAGGGGATCGTGGCCTTCCCTCTCCCTGTCTGTGAGGCTTTCTGGCAGTTCACTGCTCCCTGGGCACACACAGTCTGAATATCGGTGAGGAGAATAAAGAGGGAATACGGGTAACCTGCTTAATGCTTGTCAGCTTCTATGACTAATGGTCTGACTAACAGAACGCTTGGGGATAATCTGCGACTTCTGTTCAGCTCAGTTATCTTCTATTAACAAAGAAAATAGCGTTTGACAAAGGTCTGTGGAATAAAATTGACATCGAGCTCTCTCAGAAATACAGGAACTATCAATCTGGTCTTTTTGGCTCAAGATTTCTCGAGTAAATTCCACCCCTTATCAAAAACCCAATGTACGCCGGGGAGCCAAACTGATCCCGATTTTACTTCAAAATGACTGCAAACAGTAAAGACAAAGAGTCAAAGTGGCACCACACTGTTTTATTTCAACCCTCAAACAGTCCGAGGAGATGACAGCTTCTGACGCCCCATGCAAGTAATAATAAAGGAAGAGAAACAGTAACAAAAAGACAAGTACTTAAAAGTATTTCACATTTCACAGCAGTGCTTTGGCAGGACTGGCAAGTATTTCTGGCCAATTGCTTCCCACAACAGGGGTCTGAAGGAACCCCCAGGTCTTAGCAAAAGAACCACATTTTCTCCCTGACGGTTTACACTCTGAGTCACTCTACACCACACTGCTCCACTCGCCAGACTTCTGTAAACCTCACCTTAAAATATGTACTTAAGTATTGTACGTGATCACAACAAAAACTAAAGACAAGACAGCGTGGTAGAAAAGTAAACTCTAATGTTTCCAGTAAGGCATCAGGGGAATCACTGCTGGCTGGGCCCTTCATTTCACCAGTTTAAAGGAAAGTTTTGATTTACGTTTCTCAGCAAACCCAATATTCAGATGCTTAACCAGCAGGCTCAAGTTAAAAGTTTAAAAGACAGTTCCCTTTTTTTTTTTTTTTTTTTTTGGTAAATGTTTCATATAAAACATGAAATCAAGTTCTACTTTATTAAAAAAAACAGTATTTTTAATAGTAAAAATATATAGGTTTATATTTCTCTTTTTAAAAAGACATTAAATAACAATACTTCAGAAGACTGGATTTAACCCCCCAACCCCCACCCTGCCAGCTGTCTATCTGGCACAGAGACATTAAGGCAAAGGCTCCTGGAGAGGCATGTCCACCTCAGCTGTGGGCCGGGGGCTCAAGGTGAACACAGTTCGCTCCTGCACGGTCAACAGAAAGGCTTCTCCCTCATGTTCACGGAGCCGTCCTGCATCCCGAAGTAGACTCTCTCAGCCATGTTAATGAAAAGGCCTGTGTCCACCACGCCTGCAGGATGAAGGATAAAAATAAGCATTAAGTTTCAGCTCCCCAAGGCATGAAGGGTCAAGGATAGTAGGGTCGGTAAGGGCAACCACCATTAGCAGCACTGGACAAATGACAGGTCTGAAGTCTTTCCTTCCCAGGACAATGAAAAGAGATTCTGATCATTTTTATTTATTCTTACAATCCCTTTCTCCCCTGCCATCTTTGTCCACCCAAATGTGCCAACTTTTTACCTACCTCAGGGCCTCTGCTCATGCTATTCTGTTTGCTGAACTAGTCGTCTTTGAGCACTTCAAAGGAATGGTGCTTCTCTTGTCCTTCAGGCATCAGATGACAAGTCTTCTCTTCAGAGAGCCCCTCCATTGACTAAGTAACCTCCACTCCCACTTGTTATTTTTTTTAATTGCAGTATAGTTGACATACAATGCTAGGTTAGTTTCAGGTACACAATATAGTGACTCAACAATTCTGTACATTACACAACGCTCACCACGGTTAAGTGTAGTTTCCATCTGTCACCATATAAAGTTATTATAATATCATTCACTATATTTTCTACCCTGTATTTTTCATCCCTGTGCCTTCTTTATGTCATAACTGTTTAGACCTCTTAATCCCCTTCAGCTATTTTGCCTATTCCCCTATGCCTCGTCTCTGGCAACCATTGGTCTGTTTCTGCTTGTTTGTTTTCTGTTTGTTCATTTGTTTTATAGATCCTCCATGTAAGTGAAATATGGTATTTGTCTTTCTATGACTATTTCACTTCGTAGAATACCTCTAGGCTCATCCACATTGTTGCAAATGGCAAGATCGCTTTCTTTTTTATGGCTGAGTAACATTCTATTGCACATATACACCAAATCTTTATGCATTCATCTCTCAATGGACACTTAGGTTGCTCCCTATCTTGGCTACTGTAAATAATGCTGCAATAAACATGGGTGCATATATCTTTTCAAATTAGTGTTTTCATTTCCTTTGGATAAATACCCAGTAGTGGAATTACTGGATCATGTGATGCTTCTATTTTTAACTTGAGGAACCTCCATATTGTTTTCCATAACGGCTGCACCAATTCACATTCCTACCAGTAGAGCTTGAGGGTTCCCTTTTCTCCACATCCTCGCCAACATTTGTGTTTTTTTAACATCTGTTATTTCTTATCTTTTTGATTCTAGCCATTCTGACAGGAGTAAAGCGATACCTCTTTGTGGTTTTGATCTGCATTTCCGTGATGATGAGTGATGCTGAGCATCTTTTCATGGTGATTGTTAGCCATCTGTGTGTCTTCTTTGGGAAAATGTCTAGTCAGATCTTCTGCCCCGTTTTAATCAGAGTGCTAGTTTTTTGTGTTGAGTTGTAAGAGTTCTTTATATATTTTGGATATTAACTCCTTACTGGATACATCATTTGCAAATATGTTCTCCCATCAAGTAAGCTGCCTTTTCATTTTGCTGATGGTTTCTTTCACTGTGCAAAAGCTTTTCATTTTGATGTAGTCCCAATAGTTTATTTTTGCTTCTCTTTCCCTTGCCTGGGGAGAAAGATCCAGAAAAAAATGTTGCTAAAGCCAATGTCCAAGAGACTACTGCCTATGTTTTCTTTTAGGAGTTTCATGGCTTCAGGCGTCCTTAACCCACTTTGAGTTTATTTTTGTGTACGGTATAAGAAAGTGATCCAGTTTCATTCTTTTGCATGTAGCCGCACAGTTTTCCCAACACCATTTACTGAAGACACGGTTTCTCCCATTGTATATTCTTGCCTCCTTAGTCGTAGGTTAATTGACCATAGACGCGTGGGTTTATTTCTAGACTTTCTATTCTGTTCCATTGATTGATGTGTCTATTTTTGTGGCAGTATCATACCGTTTTGATTACTACAGCTTTGTAGTATATAGCTTAAAATCTGGAATATCTTCAGCCTTGTTCTTTCTCAACACTGCTTTGGCTATTTACACTCCCAGTTATTTGCGATCACACTATCGGCCTTAGAAGTCTCCCCCAGAGTTCAAGAAGACATTTGCAATGCATATATCCAACAAAAGATCCGCATCAAAATACGTAGACAGTTCTCCCAATCAATAAGACAGACAACCTAGTAGAAAAACGGGCAAAAGACTTAACGAGGTCTTTTGTAACGAGGTACGTTACAAAAGAAGCTATATAAAATGGCCAGTGGACATAAAAAATGATGCTCAAACTAATTAGTGAAAAGAGAATGCAAATATTCACCAGAATGAACATAATGAAATTTGACTAGAATGCAAAGACACTTCCACTCACTGACAGTGGGAGGAAATTGGCAAAATCATTTTGGAAAACACCTGTTAGTGCATCTTCTAAAGCTGAATGTATTCATACCTAACAATCTAGCAATTCTACTCCTAGGTATATATGCAATTGTTAGGCACACACATAGTCATCAAAAGACACGTATAAGAATGTTCACAGCAGCACTTTTTCTAATAGCCTAAAACCAGAAACACACGAATGCTCATCAAGAATAGAATCTCCAGACACTTTTTTTCACAAACAGAAATACGATGGAATACTATTCCGTGATGCGAATTAAATGTATGCAACATTTACCAAAAATATTTACATATATACATACATGCCACAATGAATAAAACTGTTCAACTATCAGGAAAATAAAGTTTGATGAACGAGTGTGTAGGGAAAATTGTTAGAAGGGTAAATTGGTGCAATCCATGGAGGGCAATTTGGCACCATCTGACAGGAAAACATGGAGGGAAAGAAGGAAGGGACTTTTCACTGTTTACTCTTGTAACGTTGAACAATGTAAAATAAAACGAATTTTAAAATTAAAACTTCGCAAGAAGTCCCCCAATACATAAAGAAACAAAATCATCTATCGGTGATGAAAAGCCATCAAGCAGAAGAAAAAGCTGCCGAAACCTAGAGGTCGCTGGCACGGCCCTGCACCAACCCAACTAAAGCCTCCCAAAGGAAGCAAAGTGGCCACATAAGACCCAACAATTCTGCAATACGAGGTGACAGCTTCCTCCTAAGCCAAGAGAAAGTCAAACCAGGTTCAGAAAAGGCTTCGAAGAAAGAGTAGAGAGGAAGGACAGGAGTTGGTCTGATCTCAGAGCACCTTTGCTCGGGTTACTGACCATGCCCCAGTGGCAGAGAGGGCAGAGGTGGCTCACTGTGAGCACAGGGGCAAGAACCCGTGAGCTTTGGCCCTTCTATAGAGCTCTGTGCTCTGGGTGGAACCCAGTGGAACAGCCAACAGAGCGAGTAAGCAGCCAAGCACCAGTCCAGCTGTCCTCTGAGTGTCCTCTCTCACACACACACACACACACACACGGGCAAGGGCAGGGCGGTAGGGGCAGACAGGGAACCCTGTCCTCTTCCCTTCCCTGGCTTTTAGTCCAGCAGTAACAGACCAGATGAGGAAAAGGGGAGAGAATGGGAGGAGGCAACAAGCCACATCGATGCTTCTGGTGGCATCGTACTGAATAATTTAACATCTAGCCTCTCTTTCCTCATTTTCTTTGGTTTAAGTTTCTACTAAGATTCTGAACTTCTCCAGGCTGTAGCTTCTACTTAATGAGGCAGAGGGCAAATATCGGAGAAACTTCCTCACGAACGACAGCTCCAGGTCTCAGTAAGCCAAGAAAGGTCTGAGTAGGAGCAACAGAGCTACGTAGTGGGCACTGCAAGAAATCCACCTGCAGGGGCACAGTGCCCACACTAGTGAGCAGCTTCCTACACCGCCCCCGGGTCTATCTGCATTATCATCAGGGGCAAACGCTCCCATTTTACTAACAGCGACTAGTGACCTCTACATCGTCTTTTCCTCTTGCTCTCTTGGCTCATTACTTCTTCCATTAAATGAGAACACTAAGTGAGAATAAGCATAATTCATCTTTTGTGCTTAATAAATCTGCTTAAAGATAGTCAGTCTAAAACCACAGACTCCAGTAAGAATACTTAGCTCCTTATTACATGGCTTTTATTCACACCATTTTCATTCCCAAATAGCATGGATAACTTAAAATCTAGGATGTTTAATTAATGGTGACAATACTATCCTTCCTTCCTGGGGATTTATTCATTCAACAAACACTCCCTCCCTTATGTGCTAGGCACCATTTTAACTCATTTAATCCAACAATCCTATGAAGTAGGCACTAATATTAGCTTCTTTTACAGAGGAAGAAATGAGTCACAGAGACGTTAACTAACTGCACAAAGGTCACACTGCCAGAGTGAGGCTGGGTTAGGAACTTGATCCAGGCAGCCTGCTCCTACAATCTGCTAAACTGACCTTACCTGCCCCATTAGCCAGTTCTGGCCCAAAACTATGCTATGCCATGAAATATTCCCAGTCAGAATCTTAGTCTCTCAATACCGTATGATTGGTATTTCTCACATCTGCTTCCTCCATCTGATCCCCTCGCCGGGGCCTTCAATACTCCTCTGGCCTGGGGACAGGACTACCTTCTACACTGCCCACCCAGCCTTACTTACCCGGGGCCCCAGATCCCTGCTACAAGCAGTAGAGGCTCTCCCACCCCAGTGTTCATGTCACAGATGCCCCTCCTCAACCTGGCACTTGAGGAAGTAAGGACTAAAGCTTCAGGGTCTAGAGGAAAACAACTCAGGGCTCCCCTCTTGGCACTGCAGCCCTTAGGCAAGTCGTTGAACCTTCCCTGATCCCTGTCCTCCTCTCTAACTATCTCAGCCAACTGGACGGTTTGTAAACACTTCATGCAGTGTCTAGATTACGCTAAGGCAGAGGTCAAAAGCCACCTCTCTCCCATGGGACTTTCCCACATTCTCCAAAGGAATCAACCCATGTGCACTCTAGACTCCTGGTATTTCTCCAGCAAATGTAGCACATTCTATCTTATTCGTAGGCATGGCTTCTACACAGCCACACACCGCTTTCCAAACCAGGTATACATGAACTTTCCTTGAGAAAGAGTCATATTCTAGAAGTGGGAGCATTCCCTGTAACATGCAGCACAGCACCTGGCCTGTGGTATGTAATTAATGAGTATGGGTGAATGGTGTCATTTTTCCCCACTGCTTAAGAAGAGAGCCCACAACAAATCAGAGAGGCTACAGTTAAGCTTCTGGAAGGGAAGGCTCTATCCAGAGGGGGTGTGGTTATTTCAACCCCCCTCTGACACTCCATCAGCTCCAGGCCTATCCCAGTTGGAATGGGTTGTGAAATGCACAACCAACAAAGCTGCTAGGTAAGCAAGAACTGTTCCTGGGGGCAGCAGAGGTGTGAAGTCAGAAACTCCAAGCATGGTACAAAGGAAATTCTTTTCAACCAAGTCTTACAAAACCCCACACCATTCGTGCCTCCTATAGCCAGAGGTGGGGGACAGTCACGAAGTGCTTGGGTGTCTATGCTCGATAAACACCACTCATGTTACCTGGGATCATTTTGATAGCTGTGTTCACTTCACTCCACTTATGCACCCGATCAAACTTCCAATCCAGGATAAAATTTCCATTATCCGTCACGACGGGACCCTAGAAGGTAATTTTCCATATTTACCAAGGATATAGATATAGGTGGGCAGGTAAGTGAAGGTGATGCCCAAATACAAGTATCTTAATGAACCCGCTCCAACCAGTACCCCCATCTCATGCTTTCTAGAAGGCAGTGCCATGAAGAAGTAATGAGCAGGAGCTCTGGAATCAGAGCTGCAGAGGCATAGAGGAGGCTCAGAAGAGCCATCAACTTCTGTGAGCCTCAGATTCCTCAACTACAAAAAGGGGATAATGATACATACTTTATAAGGCAGCTTATGTATAAACCATATGGGTAAGCATTTACCGCAATGAGGGCTCACAGTAAGGGTTCAATAATTCTCAACTATTGTTAGAATGAAAAACTACAGCAACAGACTATCAACAGGATGCAACATTCTCACCGCTTCACATTAAGCGCCGGGTAATGCAAAATAAGGCAGTGCTATCGTACCCATGGCTTCCCCAAGCAGGCGCTCCCACCAAAACAGGAAGCAGAAATGGGTTCTGGGGTCAAAAAAACCCAGGGGATGTTCTGCATAGAACTTGTTTGTGTGACTCGTCATGCATTTCTGTCCAGAGCCGCACATACGTAATCGTGGGGGGCTTAGCTGGCTTGTGTTCTGTATCTGGCCTCTGGATCAGAATTGGCCCTTCTGTTCCTGATGCCAAGAGGGATTTATAAGCCTCCCATGCCTCCTGAAGCCAGACCTGGCTGGTCCCCTGGTGGATCTGGGAGGGAAGAGGAACAAACAAATGCCCAGGCTCCTAAGATTGTGAGATATGACAAGAGAAAAAAAACCCAGCTTGCTCAGGACTGCACTTAGACAAACTTAATGTGTAGATCACACATGGATGGTATTTCTACTGCCCTGGTGGCAATAGTTAGTTGGAAGCCTCACCCGAGAGGAGGACGCTCTGCCCAGGACCCTCAATCGGGACTCCAACTGGGCTGTTCACTGCGCTTCCCCAGCCAGAAGGCTGCAAGTTGTGAGTACCCGATTTGATGTATTAACCCGTCTTTGTCCTTCTCTTCCTCTTTATGTTTACTATAATTACTTAATTCCATAAATTCCTTTTCCCTTATAATTAGATAAAACTTACCTCCATGAAAACAGAAAGTGCGGCTACCGTGAATTACTATTATTCAGAACAGGGGGTCGTTCTAGTTACTTAATCTAAAATTCCTCCACAGCTTTGGGAACTAGAAGGCATTTGGGACCACAAATGTTGACAGAACCCTACAGTCACAGGCAAGGAAACTAAGCCTCCCTGTCGACAGGAGGAAGAGGGGTGGGAGTTCCGTGAAGAGCCCCCACGAAGGCAGGAGGCTGGGGCTCTTGTCTGGAGTGACGGCAGCCATGACAGAGGACCTCCAACAGTCTCCTCCAGGCTCTTCAGCTACAAAGGGAACCACGCTCAGAGCTCTGTACAACCACTAGGATTAGGGACTGATTTTTTTTTTGGGGGGGGGGGGGGACTGATTTTTAAAACATCACAAAAACACCAGGAAAAAAAACCACACCAATATAAAAATTCATCACAGAAGAGTCAGAGAATTTGTTTTCTGTATCTTTCAAACTTGTTATACACTTATGTCAATAATCACAGTTCATTTTTTGGGCTATCACTTTTGCTTGTTCGGTTATTTAAGTGTAAGAGAAAAAAAAAGTTCTATGTAGCCCACTCTAAAAGCTGAAGAGAAACATTTTGGACTAAGTTTCTGAAGCATATTCCTAGAGAGGAGTTCATATCCCCCAAGAAACTCAACTTCTTGTCACATTTAATAACAGAACAAAGTAAGAGGAGAAAAAGAAAATGACACTATGAAACCTAAAATACTTGCTGCCCGGTGTGGAGGGCTTCCCAAAGCCCATCTTTAGCCACTGTTAATCACGATGGTCCAGGCCGCAGGTACAAAGGTCAGATCACCTGAGGATCGTCAGACCCCAAAGGACAGACAGAAAGAATCACTCCCCGACTTGTACAGGGGATATGCACTGCATTAAATGTAGTCTTCTCTACACAAGTTTGAATATAGAAACTGGTAAAGCCAGTACTCTAAAAATAAACCAATAACCTGATTAAAAATAGATAAATAAAAGCTGACTACCCAGCCTAGGCACAGAGGTCCTAACAGAAGCAAAAAGGACCCCACAATGAGAGCCTGGAATGCCCTTGAGAAACCTCCCTGGCCACTTACTGCCTTGTTGACAGCCATCCGAAGTTCAATCATGCCCCCAAACTTCTGGGTCACAGCTCGGCTCACTGGGACATAGGCCATTGGGATGACCTCAATGGGGATTCCCTTGTGCCACTGATCCCCAAGGTTCTTTGAATCTTTTCTGAAAAGAAAGTCAAGAAGTACAATAAATATAAATAAGCTCAATGACACAGATAAAAACCGAATTCAGACACAATGAGAGGACAAGAGAGGTCAGCAGAGACAAGAACACAGGGCTTCAAATATACTAGCTATATTTTACTATTTAAGAAATGAGGTATTTGAAGTAAATATGACAAAAATGTTAAAAGCGGTTATGACTGGCTTGTGATTATTACACAGGTATTACTTATATTCTTTCTACAGCTATAATATAAGTACATACAATTTTCTTGTTAATTAACATGCTCAGCATAAGCGCCTTCTATCAGATTCCTTGAAGGAGAATCTGAGAGCCTGGTCAAAGGCGATGCACAACACAAGTCACGTGTGAGCCCAGAGGAAGCAGGGCGTGCTGAGTCACTGCCCGTGGGCAGGGCCTGTCCTTCCTCTGAGGCTCCCTGCAAGGATCAAATGAGCAGTACATGAGGACGTGCTCCTGTCACAAGAGTGACAAGCGGTTAAGCCGTTTCCCCCTCCTTCAACGCACGCGTAACACAGCAGTATCTACCTTCAGCATGAAAACAAAACAAAATCCAAGACACGGCCCTAAGTCCTAGCCATCAAGTCTCAGAAAGTCACACGGTCCTTCCAGTTCTCTATTTGCTCCTCCATAAAATGGGGATGAGGCCTGGGGTCTGATCTACCTCCTCAGTGGACAGCTCAGAACACTGAATGATGTACCTGAAGTCGGCAATCACGATGAAGCGACTGGCATAGCCAGCCACAATTTTCTCCTGGGTCAGGCAGCCTCTGGGGATGGGAAGAGGCAAATGAACACAAGGTAGGACACAAACTCAATTTGAAAACTAATGTCAGATACAACAAACCCAAATCCACTTAATGAGAAACTTAATTTTCGATTCTTAAAGGAAGATCCCCAACTCCATCATGCTGTGCAACGAACTGAACTGTGTCCCCCTCAAATTTCATATATTGAAGCCCTAAATCCCGATGTGTACTTGGAAGGTGGGGCCTCTAAGGAAGTAATTATGGTTAAATGTGGTCATAAAGGTGGGGCCCTGGGTCTGACAGGATTAGTGTCCTTGTAAGAGACACCAGAGAGCTCACTTGTTCTGTCTCCACCCTGTGAGGGCACTATGACAAGGCAGCCAACAACATGCCAGAGTCTCCAGAACTGTCGAAAGATGTCTGTTGTTGAAGCCACCCAGTCTATGGCATTTTGTTAAGGCAGCCGGAGCTAAGAAATGCACTATGAAAACACAAGCCTGTCTGTGTCTGGGAGAAATGGTTCCCACTCAGGCCAGGCACAATCCCATCTAAGATGCATCTGTGCTCAGGGAAAAGTCATCTGAATCTGAGCATGGCATGAGTGGAAGGGTCTATAACTTGAGAAGGACAAGCTTTGAACAACCTGTCTTGTCCACTATCTGCCATTTGGGAGTGATGAAGCAGAGAGAGCACGGTGAAATATTAAACATATTCTGTGTCACCCCACAGTCTGCTTGATTATGAGAACTGGCAGAACAGGCCTTCACCTTCTTCAACTCACCATTTCCTTCCCTCCAAATCAACACTGAAGAAACACCCAGGGGTGCCTTGGTGGCTCAGTCAGTTGAGTGTCTGACTTTGGCTAAGGTCATGATCTCAAGATTGGTGGGTTCAAGACCCATGTTGGGCTCTCTGCTGTCACCACAGAGCCCACTTCAGGTCCTCTGTCCTCCTCTCTGACCCTCCCCCACTAGTGCTCGCTCACGCACTCTCTCAAAATAATCTTAAAAAACAAACAATACAAAACAAAAAACCACCCAAGAAATGCTTTCCAAATGAATGAATAAATATATAACCAAGCACTCACAGAGCTTAAGAGAAGCTTTAAAACAAAGATCACACACTCCCCTGCCCACAGACCTAATAATCTAGCCCCAACAATATATTTGGCTTAATTTGTACAGTTTTTAAAATCTGAATCAGCAGAAGAATGTAGATACAGAGAATCCATTAAGATGAATAACCTCACCAAAGAGGCCCAGGTTCCTAGTCACCAGACTGCTTCTCACGACTAGAAATGCCAAGCCGGCTCTACAGCCAAAGGCCATCGACTTCCTAGTACGAAGAGAAGCTGGCATACATTACGGTGGCAATTTGTTTATTCTGTCCTCCAATTTGCTTTGCTTTGCTAAGGATGAACTGGCAGATACTCTTCAGCAAGAAAGTCCCCACAACACTTACCCACCGCCCTTGATGAGATTGAGATCAGCATCTACCTCGTCAGCACCATCAATTGCGAGGTCGATCTGCATTGGGGGAAGGAAGGAAAGACAAAGAAACTACTAAAAGTCTTGGGAGGTAAGGCTCTGTGCAAAGCTTGGACATGGAATAGCTCATCCGATCTTTAGCAGCCCTATTAGCTACTTTTAGTTGTTCCCATTTAACCAGTCAAGAAACTGAGGCTCTAAGAGGTTAAGCTAGTCCACTAGGGTCACCAGGAAACAAACAGGAGGCCTGGAAACCACACTGGGTTCCGCTTTTACCCATGACATTTCACTGCCTTTTCTTATTGATGGGCTTCTCTGTGGATGAGCTAGAATTATTTGAGAGCACACAACCCCAACATGGGTGACATCACCCCCAAGTAGAAAAAAAGATACACAGTACATCTGTGGCATTAAAATTTCATGGGGGGGGCTGGGGGGCTCAGTCGGTTAAGCATCCAACTTTGGCTCAGGTCATGATCCTGGGGTTCATGGGTTCGAGCCCCCATGTTGGGCTCTGTGCTGACAGCTCATAGCCTGGAGCCTGCTTCGGATTGTGTTTCCCTCTCTCTTCCCCTCCCCTGGCTCGCACTCTGTCTCTCTCTCAAAAATAAATAAAACATCTTCAAAGAAACTTAAAACTTCACTGGAGGGGGGCAGCAGAAAAAAGGCTGAGAAACGCTGACTCAGAAGCCTCCATACTAGTCTGGCAAAAAGAAAGACAGTTTCAAACAGACACAGAAAACCCAATGTATAGTTATAAAGCTGACACACATTGCACATGATCCGCAACTGGACACTACCTGAGGCACCCCCACTGTGATCCCCCCCAAAGCACCTGTCAGGGCTTGTCCACTGCCACCATTAGGAAATTCCACCACCAACCAAGAGCAGTCAGGGGCAAAATGGGTTCATTTATCTTTTGAAATGTAAAATCAAGGAAGCTATGTACTTCTCTTCACTACTGACCTCCGCAGGAACAAGGTGGGAGTGTTAAGCATGGTTATTTAAAAGACCAGTACAAAAAACCCTCAGGGTACAAATCAGTTCAAGTTGCTTGGCCTGGCACAGGCGGCGAGCTTACAGAGCTTCAGCGGCACCGTGCTTCCACCCGTTCACAGATCCTGCCCTTGGTCTGAAGAGACAGCCTGCACCGCTTCTCCCTGCCCCGCGCGGATCGAGGGCCAGGCCACACCAGGGCGACTCTCTGGGGCCTGGAAGGCCACAGCCTTCTTTGCAGGAGCCGCAGGCCCGCCTTCGGCCCACACCGCTCTCCTCACAGTGTGGAACGCGAATTCACACGGTGCCCCGCTCTGCCCACAGAAATCCCCCAACAAGCCCTTCCCATGGTTCCTACTAAGCCCTCGGAGGCCCACAGGTACCAGGACGACACAGGTTAGTAGACCATCGAGTCCCACTCTGCAGTTTGGTTTGCGAGCTGCCATAACCCCTCCCCACTCTCCCGATCCAACCGCTTCCACTGTGCGCCAACGTATTCTACTCACTCAGTCCCTGCCACCCCAGCCAGCCTGGGCACCGTCCACGTATGCCACGGGCCGGCCTGGAGTTGCTCCCGTGGCTCCCATCTACTCCTCTCTGGAATGCCGTCTCCTGCCCTGGCCACCTCGCCTTCAAGCTCTGCTCAAACTTTACCTCTCCCCACAAAACCCTTCTAAGGAGCACTGCTCCAGAGCCAGAAGCATCCAAATTCACATTCAAGCTCTCTACCAGTTACAAAAGGTGTGGCTCTGGCAAATGGCTTGTCCTCTGTGTCTTTTTCACATCCGTAAAATGGGATAATGATGGTATGCACCCTCAAGACTACTGGAGGTTAAGTAGTTTAATATGGGCATAGGGCTTAGCACCATACCTGGCGCACAGGCAGGGCTCAGTAAATGCTAACTGTGAGTATGCTGCTCACTCTCATCAACTCAGTCTCCTCTGTGTTTAACCACCTTTGCTGTAACATAACACCTAACTGTAATCTGTTTTCAAATGTCCGTGGCTGCCTCAGAAGATTACTTCTTATCTCCACTTAGTGGTAAGCTCCACGGGCTCTTACACTTCTGTACCAGGACCACAGGAAGCCCTGGATCCACCCAGGGTTTGTCCAGTCCCCCCTCACCACACTCATACTGAGCCCTCAGGGTTAACCACAGGGAATGTACTGGAAACTAATGACCTCTTCTCTAGTGACCTCAGCCAGATTTAACATTCAAATTCCCAGGAGAAAATCTAGCATGACTCACTGACCTTTCTCCAAGACTCAACAAGATATTGAGTCCATGAACAAGGGACAGCCTTAAAAAAGGAGACCGAAAGACAAAGCAGCCCAACTCTCTTACCTCTGGGTGTCGGTCCAGGTCACTGAGAGTTAAGCCATACTGCAAGATGAGCTGACGGGCCTACGGAGGACAAGAAAAAGCACCCACAATCATTTACTCTGAGCACGTGGCAAAGATTGTCAGGATTCTTTTGGATTTAAGTGTCAGACACGGAGTCCCAACCAAGGCTCTCTCCCAAACCCAACTGTGCCCACTAAGAGTAGGAAACACAGCTTTAAGAATGGCAAACTAAGTTAATTCGTCCCGGGAGCCAGAAGAAGGCAAAAAGCATACAGTGAAGATCGCCAGTGCCAGGCTAAGAGTTCCTCCTCCGTGATCTGCTATTTAAGACAATGCCATGGGGGCACCCGGTGGCTGGGTTGGTCGAGCATCCAACTCTTGATTTCGGCTCAGGTCATGATCCCAGTGTCATGGGATCAAGCCCCGCATGTGGCTCCACGCTGAGTGTGGACACTGCTAAGATTCTCCCTCTCTCTCCTTCCCTCCCACCCTCTCTCTCTCTCTCTCTCTCCACCCCTCCATCCCCTACCCCACTCACACTCTAAAACATAAAGAAGTTCAAAAAAAGACAATGCCATGGACTCCTAAAGCTTATGGTAATACAGTATTAAAAAAAAAAAACAAAAAAAAACAAACAAAAAAAAACTTCCGAAAAAAGGAACTGAATGGAGAGAGTGATTTCCAGGCTATAATGTTGAATAAAAATAAGCAAAAGGGGTGTCTGGGCATCTCAGTCAGTTAAGCACTTGACTCTTGATTTCAGCTCAGGTCATGATCTCACACAGTGACTGCGATCAAGCCCCATGTCAGTCTCTGCGCTCACAACTCAGAGCCCGCTTGGGATTCTCTCTCTCTGCTCCGCACCCACTTGCATGTACATGTGTCTGCTCTCTCTCAAAATAAATAAACTTAAAAAAATGTTTAAAACTAAAAAATAAGCCAAAGAATATATCCACTCCGCAGAGTGTATTAAAGGCAGGATGACCAGAATGGCTAAGTGAAGAGCTCAGCAAATGGAGAACACCACACTGGGAAAGACCTGGGATTTACTTTATAGACGTGCCTCATAATAACCTTTCAAAGAGGCTGACCAAAAACAAGAGAGCAGTGATTACTGCTACCACATGGCCCTGAGTGGGATTTATAGCTGGAATAAATACACCTTGAATCTTCAAGTATGACCACCCAAATCCAAGTGATAAGGATCTGTATTCATGTCATTGCTTACCATAAGCAGAGGGACCAAAGGATAAAAAAAACTTTCTCCCAAAGGCATGTCTTGAAAATATTTTGTTTAAAATGAAAAGCACCTGAGATTAAGAATCAGAAGGTCTCAACTCTAATCTTAAATGAACCAGCCACATGACCCTTGACAAGTTTTCTTGGGATGGATGAAATGACCAATGTCAATCTTCAAATCCAAAATCCTAAGAGTCAAACCAAAAAGATCCTGGAATTTGCAATATATGGGCCTTGTTGGGATCCTAATCAAACAAACTATAAAAAAATATTTTTAAACAATAAGATAAATAAGGGGAAATTTAAACCCTGAACCCATGGTTCTTGGGATCGAGCCCTACACTGGGTTCTATGCTGACAGCATGGAGCCTGCTTAGGATTGTTTCTTTCCCTTTCTCTCTGCCCCTGTTCTGCCTGCACGCACACATGCAACTCTCTCTCAAAAATAAACTTAAAAAAATAGCCAAGGTAGAGGAGAATGGGGTACAGATAAAAAAAATTGGCCATGAATTGGTGATTACTAAAACTGGGTGATGGGCACATGAAAGTTCATTATGTGGTTCTTTATCCTTTTTGAGGTATGAAAATTTCCATATAAAAAGCTAAAATAAAACACTGACTGAAAGTAGCAAATTCAAAACAAAAATAACTCCATGATTCTGGGGAGCCTGGGTGGCTCAGTCGGTTAAATGTCTGACTCTTAATTTCAGCCCTGGTCAATCTCGTGGTTTGTGAGTTTGAGCCCAGCATCGATTCTTGGGATATTCTCTCTCTCTCTCTCTCTCTCTCTCTCTCTCTCTCTCCCCTTCTCTGCCCCTCCCCTGATCTCTCTTGCTCTGTCTCTCAAAATAAATACATAATGAAGGGAGAATACAATAAACATGGTATCGCAGAATTATTCCTCAGTTCCTAGATTTCTCCAAAAGTAGCGCTGAGAAACCATCCTAATTCCAGACCCTAAAGCTATAAGAACAAGGGGAAAATCTGGAAGGTAGCCTCTGAGATGACCATCCCACCTCTTGGTCTTCATGCCTTTGGATAATCCCTGCCCACAGAGTCCCAGGGTTGGTCTGCGGGACCAATGGCACACAGCAGAAGCGATGCAGATACTTCTGAGATTGGTTTATAAAGAATGCCGGGGAGTAGGTAAGGGTGGCATGCTCTAGCAAGATCTCTCCCTCCTCCCTCCGCCCCCTCTCTTATCACACACAGCAGGGGAAAAGGTTGCCATGTCCTGGAGACACTAACAGAGCCTCTCCCAAACAGCCTGTGAAGAATGAAGGCCTGCAACACCCACATGACTGAGCCTGGAACCACAGCTGAGTCTTGAGATGACCGCAGCCCTGGCCAACAGCTTAACTGTAACCTCATGAGAGACCGAAGCCAGAACCGCCTAGCTAAACCACTGCGGATTCCTGACCTTTGGCAACTACTGAGATAATAAATGTTTGCTGTTAAGTTGCTAAATTTGGGAGTAATTGGTTCCATAGCAACAGATATTGAATACAGATGGTGTTAGAAAAATGATACAAACTGCACAGAGTTCAATGTGATAGTCTACCATGCAAATAAAACTGTGTGATGTACTATGATTTCCTATTAATCTTATGTACTTTATTTTTTTTTTTTTTTTTTTTTTTTCAACGTTTATTTTTATTTTTGGGACAGAGACAGAGCATGAACGGGGGAGGGGCAGAGAGAGAGGGAGACACAGAATCGGAAGCAGGCTCCAGGCTCTGAGCCATCAGCCCAGAGCCCGACGCGGGGCTCGAACTCCCGGACCGCGAGATCGTGACCTGGCTGAAGTCGGACGCTTAACCGACTGCGCCACCCAGGCGCCCCAATCTTATGTACTTTAGAAATACTAAACTGCATTCAGATATATAACATAAAAAAACTGGATGTCAGGAAACTGGTCTACCAGGATTCCTAAGGAAAAAGTCCTATACAAATATATCATTTTAATTCACCATTTCCTAAGCTCAAAGACTGCTTGCACCACTGGACAGTGCAAATGTTCCATGAGGATGTCTTCTTTGTCCATCTAGATTATAATCAGAGTATGAGAGAGCACATTTTACATACTCTTGCCACCCTACAGCAGTTAGCATCATTTGAGCCAATAGCTGGGTAAATAAGCAATCATTCTGAGTTCATTCTAGGAATTACCTAGCGCAAACCCCTGTTTTAAGGAAGAAATGGATGCCCAGAGAGGTCACAGTGTAAGTTAGGGACAGAGTGAAGACCAGAAATAGTCTCCTGCCTTCCTCTCTTACCTAGGGACTAAGAAGGGAGTCAGAAGGAAAGGAAAACAGAGAGAATGGTAAAAGAACAAGAAGCAGAGAAGACAGGCCCATTTATAAATGGAACTGAAGTCATCTTATATAATAACATGCTATTAACGATAACAATTTTAAAAGGAGTTCTTTGAGGTCTTGGCATTCCTCCTCTACCTTCTCCCAAACTCCTGCCCCACGTGACCAACTCAAATGTCATCCTTCCCAGGAAGCCCTCCCCAATTCCCTGGGCAAGGAGTAGGCTCTCCTTCCTCTAAAAGGCACATTATCTCTACTTCTCTACCATTTAATTACAAATAATGACCCACGTAAATGTAGCATTAATTCATCCAACAAACACGTACAGAGTGCCTAAAAGCCAGGCACCACACTGGGCACTGGAGATGATGATTAACACCTCCCATGCATAGGAGCCTCACACCCCTATGATACTACGCATATCCTCAGTGATCACCATGTCCAACTGAATTCTGTCTCCCCACCACCACCAGCAGCCACCCATCCCAGTTCCCATTCAAAGTCCAGCACGTGATGGTGCCTAGGGGCATGGGTACCCCAGTGTGTATAGCAGCGCTCTCAATAGCTAAATTATGGAAAGAGCCTAAATGTCCATCAACTGATGAATGGATAAAGAAGATGTGGTTTATATATACAATGGAATACTACTTGGCAATGAGAAAGAATGAAATCATGTCATTTGCAGCAACGTGGATGGAACTGGAGGGTATTATGCTGAGTGAAATAAGTCAGTCAGAGAAGAACAGATATCACTGTTTTCCCTCATATGTGGATCTTGAGAAACTTAACAGAAGGGCATGAGGGAGGGGACGGGGAAAAAACAGTTACAAACAGAGAGGGAGGGAGGCAAACCACAAGAGACTCTTAAATACAGAGAACAAACTGAGGGTGGATGGTGGGGTAGGGGAGAGGGAAAATGGGTGATGGGCATTGAGGAGGGTACTTGTTGGGATGAGCACTGGGTGTTGTATGTAAGCCAATTTGACAATAAATTATATTCATAAAAAATAAATAAATAATAAATAAACAAATAGTCCAGCACATGAAAGGAGCCCCATGAGTAATTGTATGGCTGGGAGGCCCCGCCTCAACTTCTGCAAGCCCTGGGACCCTCATCTTCCCAGACAATAAGCAATAATACAAGGACAGGATCTGCCCTAGCTTTATTTTTATTTATTTTTTCAATATATGAAATTTATTGTCAAATTGGTTTCCATACAATACCCAGTGCTCATCCCAAAAGGTGCCCTCCTCAATACCCATCACCCACCCTCCCCTCCCTCCTACCCCCCATCAACCCTCAGTTTGTTCTCAGTTTTTAAGAGTCTCTTATGCTTTGGCTCTCTTCCACTCTAACCTCTTTTTTTTTTTTTTCCCCTTCCCCTCCCCCATGGGTTTCTGTTAAGTTTCTCAGGATCCACGTAAGAGTGAAAACATATGGTATCTGTCTTTCTCTGTATGACTTATTTCACTTAGCATCACACTCTCCAGTTCCATCCACGTTGCTACAAAGTTTCATTCTTTCTCATTGCGACGTAGTACTCCATTGTGTATATAAACCACAATTTCTTTATCCATTCATCAGTTGATGGACATTTCAGCTCTTTCCACAATTTGGCTATTGTTGAGAGTGCTGCTATAAACATTGGGGTACAAGTGCCCCTATGCATCAGTACTCCTGTATCCCTTGGGTAAATTCCTAGCAGTGCTATCGCTGGGTCATAGGGTAGGTCAATTTTTAATTTTTTGAGAACCTCCACACTGTTTTCCAGAGTGGCTGCCCCAATCTGCATTCCCACCAACAGTGCAAGAGGGTTCCCATTTCTCCACATCCTCTCCAGCATCTATAATCTCCTGATTTGTTCATTTTGGCCACTCTGACTGGCGTGAGGTGACATCTGCGTGTGGTTTTGATTTGTATTTCCCTGATGAGGAGCGACGTTGAGCATCTTTTCATGTGCCTGTTGGCCAGGATCTGCCCTAGCTTTAAACAGTCCGATGGGGCGCCTGGGTGGCGCAGTCGGTTAAGCGTCCGACTTCAGCCAGGTCACGATCTCGCGGTCCGTGAGTTCGAGCCCCGCGTCGGGCTCTGGGCTGATGGCTCAGAGCCTGGAGCCTGTTTCCGACTCTGTGTCTCCCTCTCTCTCTGCCCCTCCCCCGTTCATGCTCTGTCTCTCTCTGTCCCAAAAGTAAATAAAAAAACGTTGAAAAAAAAAATTAAAAAATAAATAAATAAATAAAATAAACAGTCCGTACCCCTGTCCACAACATGGAGAACTCTGTACACTGACCTCAAGAACCATAGGGGTAGGACCTGCTCCCATCTGCAAGTCCTACCACTCTCCCTTCTCCCCATCTTTGACTGAACTCCACACGGGTCCCCTGTGAGTGTGGCCCTGCATACACAGGGAAATCAGAGTCACAAACAACACGAGCTTCCCACACTCATAACATGAGTTATGGGACAAACTGCGTTCCCCTGGAAAAAAAAAAAAAACAAAACAGGTTGGAGTCCTAACCCCCAGTACTTCAGATTGTGACCTTATTCGGACATAGGGTCTTCACAGATGTAATCAGGTTAAAACAAAGTCATCAGGCTTAGCCTGGGTGGCACAGTCAGTCAAACGTCCGACTTTGGCTCAGGTCATGATCTCATAGCTCGTGGGTTCAAGCCCGGCATCGGGATCCATGCTGACAGCTCAGAACCCGGAGCCTGCTTCAAATTCTGTGTCTCCTTCTCTCTCTCCCCCTCTTCCCCACCCCTCTCAAAAATAAATAAACTTTTTTTTTTTTTAAAGAAGGGTTAGAAAAGACAAAACTAAAAAGATAATAGGACAAAACAGGCCACGAGCACCAAGAATAAGACAAACATCCTAGAAAGAAAAAACAGAGGCAAGAAAATTAAAGGAATGATAGAAAAAAAACTCCCCCAAATTAAAGAGTATGAGTTTGCAGAATGAAATGTCCCAGCAAGTGCCCAGAAGAATAGATGAAAACGAACCCCACACTAAGACACAGTACGGTGAAATGTCAGAACACTGGACACAAGGAAAAGATAATATCAGGGTATAAGGGTTCAGAGAGTGTAAAAAACCGGTTTCATACGAAGGATCAAGAATCAGAATGGCATCAAACTCCTTTTTCAACAAATGGAAAATGACACAATAGAGAAATGCCTTCAAACTTCCTCAGAAAAGATCTAGTATATAATTCTCTAAGTCAAATAACCAACTTCAAGAAAGGCTAGAATAAAGACATTTTCAGGGGCCCCCGGGTTGAGCATCCCATCCCTCTCTCGATTTCAGCTCAGATCACCGTCCCAGGGTCATAGGATTAAGCCCCGCATCTGGCTCCGTGCTGTGTGTGGAGCCTGCTTAATATCCTCTGTCTCTCTCTCTCTAAAAAAGTAAAATAAAAATTAAAACAACAAAAATTTTTAAAGACATTTTCAGACATCCAAAGTTGTCAACAACTTGGCATCCCACACACTTAGACAGCTTCCTAAAGGATGTACTTCACTAAAACCGAAGGAAACAAAAGAGGTGGAGCAGAGGGAGAAATGAGGAGAAACAGGACCAAGAAACAGGGCGATCCAAAAGGGGAGAAGAGAAGGAAGGTTCCTGACTGCAAAGCTATGTAACACGTCACCAACCCCGAAGACCCAGAGACTCGGCCAAGACGAGATGGATGGAGCGGAATACCCAGAAAGAAGTGAGATTTTCCCATCTGGGTAAGAGCTTGGGCCCGAGTTAGTAAAGTGTACATAGATAACCAAGCAAATGAAAAAAGCAAAGGCAACATTTACTTCACTTGCAGGAAAACAAAGTAGCAAGGAGGTTAAGGAGGAATAATCACAGCACAGGACACAGTTCAGCTGTAGTTTGGACAATCACAACTCTGGAAACACTGAGTAATGCTGCACCAAAATGTAACTGTACTGGAGGATTAGGAGAGAAAGCTGCCTGTGAACTGGGGAGCAAGGAGATTAAAAAACCAGCAAACACCCACTTCCATTCATCCATTCCGTGGAGAATTATTACACAAAGTTGAAAAAAAATTTTAAATAGCAAGAAAAGCATGTCGTTTCCAGATACTAGAGCAAATACCCAACCAGCTAAGAGTTTTAAAACTCTGCATATACTACACCGTGCTGCCACAGGATACACTCAAATATTCAGAGTGAGTACGTGAATGCGTCTAAGGCCACACTTCTAAGGAGCAATCCTCAGAAAATAAACTCCTCTCCTGCTCCTGGCTCCCCCACCTATACAGCAACCCTGGTACACAACCCAAAGCCACACCTCCATGTCCTCAGGACCCAGAAATTCAGCAGCCAAGTGCCAAGATGCAGAATGGAAAGCAGGACATACCTGAAAGGAGGTGGGAATGCAGACAAGGTTCAGATTCTCTTGTTTCACTCTTTCAGCTGTGGAGACAAAAGCCATGTTGGTGGTTTTTCACTCTCCTCACTTTATTTTTCTTGTCAGGTGCACATCTGCTCAGATCCAACAGAAAAGGAAAGGTCTATTCCCCCACTGACAGCCGCCTTTCATTCTGTGTTCCCAGCCTTGGTGAGAAAGTTTGTGAACACACATCGCACACACAAGACAGGGACAGGAGTAAATACTAACTACGAATAGAGCCATGTCAGGTGTTTGCTACTACTACGTACCTAGCAATATTCAAAGACTTTTTGTACATGTGAAATCTTTTCATCCTAACAAACCAAAGGTAAGCTGCAATTATTATTCCCACTTTACAGATGAAGAAACGGAGGCACAGATAGGTAAAGTCACTGGGTAGTTTTATCACTAACAGGTGGCAGAGCTGATATCCCATGCAGTCCAGCTAGCTCCAGTCTTAACTACTTCCTTATATTGCCTCTCACAGAAAAAAGAGAACTTTACATGCATAAAACATATAATCATTTATAGGCCACCAGAGGGCAGTTAAACAGGGTTTACTTATTCTTTTTGGATTTGTGCATTTCAGTGAGGGGGGGGGATCTTAAGAAAAAACTACCTTATTAAAAGCTCCAATCTTTTGACTCATTGGGTGTGCATCATAGGAGGTTCAGAAGCCACTATTATGAAATGCACAGTAATTCCTTTGCCCTGCAATCCTCCACACACTCGATGGTAAGGTAGAAAGGTATGTAACACAAAAGCCCGTGTTAAGGCACTAAGGATTCCAGAAGCCATCACACCAGCACCACAGCCACTCTCTTAAAGACAAAGTGTTCCTGGACTTTGTCTCCTGAGCACTGCCCCCGCCTTGGCACCTAGAAGAAGCAATCAGCATTCAGGCAAGTCTCTCCTCGGCTTTGTTTTAACAAACAAAAGCAGGGCAGTAAAACCTGTTGAGCAGCCACAGGGGCTGATAATTCCAGAGCCTTTCCTAAGCTCAGAGACACCCTAATCAGTAAGCCAGTACCTGCAGGAAGGAGCCACCAACTCTGGGTGCCTCATATCCACTCCAGGGTCACGGACAGGCGAGCCTGCTCTGAGCTCAGTTTGTCCACCTGAAATTAACTGAGGGACCCAAAGGCTTTAGAAGCCTTGCTTCAGGGCCCCAGGGGCCACACACAGGACCACTGATGAGGATTAAAATTCTGTTGAGATCTCCTAAATCAGCTCCTACCCTCCACATGAGCAAAGTAAACAAAGCCAGGGCATCCCCCAAAGTTGGCTGAAGAGGCCCAAGAATACCTCTCAGAAGAGCAGAGCTGGGCAGGTGCCAATGCTGTGCCCCCCTCCATCCCCCTCTTCCACATCCTCATCCCCGTGGCCCCCACAAAACATCCAGACAGCCCAAGAGCATACCTATTCGCTGTACAGCATGAACGATTGTAGAGCCACTTCCAATTCCCAGCACTTGGTTATTCTGCCAAAAAAAGGAGAGGAAAAACAAAAACTCATTAATACCATATGTGACGCCCTCTTTAGCCCACTTCCTAGATCAAGGTGCTGTGCCCATTTGATAGCAACATAAGCACTGAACAGAACCAACTGAGAGTACTTTAGCCTAGTGCCCATGGCAGTTTACCAACAGCTCCTTCTACTCTCATCTGACACTAACATCACCATTTCCTCCTGTTAAAAAGGTAAACTGAGGCACATTAAAAATTTTAAGAATTTATTTGAGCAAGTCAGGCCGCATTCAATCTGGCAGACAGAAAGGGGCTCCGAGGAGCTACACGAAATGAAAGACTTTTACAGCCAGAAGGAAGTGTGAACAAGGAAGTCACAGCAGGCAAAACAGCAGACTGGTTATTGCCAGGTTACTTTTCCTTAGGGGACAGTAGGGGCCACTCAGGCAGATTACCTAACTAGTGCCCATCAGACAATTCCTGATGGACTAACAGAACATTCCATTTCTGGGAGGGTTGAAAATGTAATTAAATCTTCTTTTGGTGATACAGGCTTAACACAAGTGACTTAATTCGGGGCCTGTTGTCTTGCTCATTGATGAGGGAACATGGGGTAAGCTGAGGGCAAAATACAGGCTGGCACCACCACCACCCCCCGCCCCCCAGGGTGGAAATATGTGTGATATTCCCTGGACACTCCTGGCTACCCAAGAACAAAGGAAAGGGGTTTAAGTGCTTGCCATGGTGATGTGGGAAACTAAGGCAAATGAAAAATTAAACTCCCTTACTGCCTACAGTCCATTGACAAGTCCTTGAAACTGGCAGAGTAAACCCCCTCTAGGAGCTCAACTGTCTCCATGATGGCACTTTGCTAGGAACAAAAGAGAACCTTGGCTGAACATTGTCCCAACCTTCAGGAACCTGTAAGTCTACTTCCTTAATCTCAAGCACCCCAAGATATACGCTGGCAATCATACTCTGAACTTATTGCCTACCGATATACATCTGAAAGGTCTCATGACTGAGGTTTTACGAAATAGTAAAAAATGGCATTTCCCTAGCTAACAGCTAGCCCCTCAAGGTCCTGGAAACCTTGCTTCCAAAATCCCTTAGAGACTTCTATATCCCTATGTATATATATACATACACATACGCACACACACATATATGTATACACACACACACACACACACACATATATATATATACACATACATAGTGAGTAACCTGTCATGACCCCAGTGCAGCTCTTCCTGTCCACAGGGTCCTGTCCCCGTGCCTTAATAAAATCACCTTTTTGCTCCAAAGACCTCTTCAAGAATTCTTTCTTGGCCATCGGCTACGGACCATCCCACCATCACCCCAAAACTTCATCATTTACAGCCAAAAAATTTTCACTCTGGGCTTCCCCTTGCACAATGAGTTGTTAATCAGTTGCTGGAACTCTAAGAAATTTGACACAAAATATTTCAGCATACTGAACTTCCTGAAGTTGCTTATTCAAAGTAAGGTTATGTAGGAGGTAACTGATATTGTGAAAAGATTATTAAAAAAAAAAAAAAGAAAATCACGAGACTTATGTCAATATAAAATGAATAGGTCATAGATTTCATTTAGCTCATTAAATTAATGAGTGAATGGGAAAAGATGTTACAACCTGTCCACAGGAAAAACCCTAGAACCGAAATTCATATGCAGTCAAGAAATGTTGAAATGAATTTACAAGAGTCTTAGGATAATAATCAGTTGACTCTCATAAAATTTGCATTTCTATGAACAAAAATTACATGCATTAAGAGCGTTCTACAAGTTAAAGGTCTCTCCACAGAGTTGTAAATGGCCTAGTGGAAGGCCATTCCAAAGAAAGGATATTTAGTAATGTCTTTTGCTCATTTCCTTAAATTTTGCCTTATGGTGTTGAATTCTTCCCTAAAGTGGAGATAATTAGGGTTGAGGTCACAAGGGATTGTTGTGAGATTTGACTTATATTAACATTTAATAAATATTCTCGGTAAGTGCTTAATGAATGGTAGCTTTTGCTCTGGTTTCTAGCTGTTTTGCCTTAGTCTGGCAGGAAGTTGCTTAGGAACTGAGTGAGCTCCACATTAGTTCCTGATTGTAGTACCCTGACCCTGTTTTGCTGTTTGTGGTCTAACTGACCCCAGCTGGGCCCCTACTCTGCCCCTCGTCTGCTCACAGGGATTCTCCCCCTTTCTTAGGATAGCAGGCTCCTGAGGCCTGTTTCTTGTCCTTTGTACTCACAGCACTCTTACCCATTGTCTCTACTGCTGGTGAAGACTCTTTCTCATAATCCTAACTAAGCTTCACCCTCTTCCCGTATTGAGGCAGCCTTGTGCAAAATAGGGACCTTCTGGCATCAAGTGGACGGATGCTGATGTGGTTTCCTATTTCAAAACGTCTGCCATCCCCTTCAGACAGGGAAACTGAAGAGACCCCACGGGGGGGAAAAACCCTGCTTTTTCGCTTTTTCCTGCTTCTATTCTTGCTAGTGATGAGGGAGCCAAAGACAAGCTGAGGGCAAAGCACAAGCTAACACCCCAGACCCCTCTCTCCAGGTGGGATATGTGACACTCCTCAGGCACTTCTGGCCGCCCAAGACCAAAGCAAAGGGAAAAACAAACTGACCGAGATCACAGTCGTGCAGGACGTGGGTCTCCATCAGTTTGCAACTGTTTTAATGATTTACAAGAAAAAAGGCAATCTCCCGAAACCTACAGACTCAGCTTCCCGAAACCCTAACATCACCCTCCCCCTCCATAGTGATGTGGGGAACAATGGCAAGAAAATGTAGATAAAATTAAATTTCTTTATAACCTGCAGCCCATTGACAAATACTTGAGATAGGCAGAGTAAAACATTCCTCCGGGAACTCCCCATGGTCTTAACGTTAATACTTTGCTAGAAGGAAAAATAACTTTAGCTCAACAAAAGCAAGGCCTCCAGTATCTTGAGTCTTCATCAGCATATGAAAGTCTGAGAACTTCCCACTGCCTTTACACACACACCCTCCCCCAAACTCCCAGGTATATAATCAGTTCGAACCCCAGAGCAGCTCTTTGGCCCACCGGTCCTGTCCCCATGTTTTAGCAAAGGCACCTTGGCACCAAAGACATCGCAAGAATTCTTGGCCATCGGCTCTGGACCCTCACCACCACCACTTCAACCTTATCCCTAGGACTTGCACCCCCCCACCCCACCCTAAACATGCCTTATGGTATCGATAAAAGTATGTCCTCCTTGTAAAGGTAAGGGAGTTCAGGGTATCTTTAGTCTTCTAGCACAATAGATAACATCTAAGTACTGATGGGGCGGGGTCATCATGAAGGGTTTTCGGAGACTCCTAGCTCCAGGGCATAGGTATAAGTGACTTATGGGGAATACCTGGGCACTCATCCTTTTTTTATTTAATTTTTATTTATTTTTAGGTTTTTGAAAGAGCTAGAGAGTAGGGCAGGGGCAGAGAGAGGATCCCAAGGAGCCAAGCAGGCTCTTCGCTTAGCAGAGCCCAACACGGGGCTCGATCCCACAACCCTGGGAGCCTAAATCAAGAGTCTGATGCTCAACCAATTGAGCCACAGAGGTACCCTGCACTCATCCTTGTTTTGACCAGTTCCAGGATGCCTGAGAGGCACATACCCCAGGGCCACTGTCCTCAATAAAAACCCCAGCCCCCAAGCAAAAATGGGAGTCTCTCTCCTGTCCTTCCTGGGTCTCCCAGACACTCAGGTCTGCTATAATCTATCCCTCGCACTATTCAATAAACTCTGCTCTCACTTCCTACCAGCTTGAGTTTGATTTTGATCCTGTGTGAAGCCAAGGACCCTCTTGACTGATCCTGAGGGACCTTCTCTGGTTCCTCAGACCTGGCCAGGCTGCATCACCCTAAAGGTTACTTTGGACTCTACCCCTTCTGCTCACTTCAGGGAGGCTCTAGATGGTGGGCTTGGTGCCCCCCTGAAGTTTCCCTGTGATGCCACCAACCTGAAGATGCCTGTGACTAGTCCCTGAAAAGTCACTGAAGGTAGAAAACTCTGCTTTTCACTCTTAGGGTATACCTAGGCTCTGTGTTTTTTGTACAGCTTTTCTTTTCTGACTGCCCCTGGGGATTGGCCAGGAATCTTTCAGTACTCACCTGCAGAACATTTTTGTAAAGCCAGCTTAAATTGCACATTCATTTTAAGTAAGCTAAATCTTTTGCCTGATAGGAAGCAGCAAGTGTTAAAAAAAAAAAAAAAAAAAAAAAAAGGGCCCCAAATGGAGTCACTTATGCTAAGCCCCAGGTCACCAAACCGAGACTTGACTTAATTACAGTTTTGGCTCTTCCAGAAAGGGAATCTTAAGCCAGTCAGTCAGGAACTGTCTGATCAGCACTAGCTAGGTAATCTGCCTGAGAGAACTCTGCCATCCCCTATAGCAATGTGACCTTGTAATAACCAACCTGCTTTTATGCCTACTATAACTTCCTAGGTCCTGTCCCATCTGACTACAAAAGCCTTTCATTTTGCAAAGCTCTTTGGAGTTCCTTTCTACGTGCTAGGTTGGATGCTGCCCGATTCATGAACCACTGAATAAAGCCAATAGATCTTTAAATTTTACTGTTGAATTTTGTTTTTTAATACTTCATAGGAGACAAAAAATCCTGGGGCAACTCAGGACAAACTGAGAGCTAGAGCCAACACCCCTCACTCCCCACAGGACAAATACCCAATGCTAGCCCCTGGGCCCGTATCTGATACAGTCCTTCTCAAAGCAAGACCACAGCTCAAACTGTAAAGGATTAGAAAGCATGACCAACAAGCGGAGAGAGCTGCAAAAAAGAAATGAAATGTTAATATCCCAGCCACTAAAGCACTTCCAGCTGGGCCTCTACCTACTGATGGCTTTACCCATTAGCCTCTGTGCTTGCTACCTGATGGAAATCACTTTGACTAGCTCATAGTTCCCAAATCACCAAATCCACCATGGGGCCCTCAGAAGAGAGCTTGTTCTGGGTCAGTACTCCACCTTCAGTGATGCCCTCATGAAGGCAATGCATCATCCAGTAGTCATTTAGCTACCTGCGCAACCGTCAACAGTAAGGTCTTCAAGACACGTGAATGGTAGGTCACAACACAAAAACAGTCAAAATAGCTGGATATCTGGGGGCGCCAGGCAAGCGTCCGACTCTTGATGTCCACCCAAGTCATGATCTGACAGCACAGAGCCTGCTTGGGATTCTCTCTACATCTCTCCCTCTCAAAATAAATAAATAAACTTAAAAAAAATAGCTGGATATCTTCAAGAATGAGAAAATTACTTAATTTACTGATGCCTACGTAGGCTTGACCTGACTCTCACACCTGACCCGGAGCTGACAGCTCTAGCTATACAGTCATCCTCATTACCATACACTGATGTCGCTCACAGGCTCCCAGCAGGCAGGTGGCACACAGATGAACTCTGGTAAGTCAGACAAGCTCTACGCAAGGCTCTTCCCTTTGTGGAGGAGGCCAGGAATTACAGAGGTCTGCCAGGCGCAAGCTCTTCAACCACGTGGTTCTCCTACCATGGAATCAAATGACTGGCCCAGGAATCAGTGTCCTAGCCAAAGCGAAACAGAGATAGCCAAAGGCTGCCTGTGAGGTGGCCCAACAGCAGGCAGCTGCCAAGCAAGCTCTTCAGGAGGAACGGGCCCCTTCTGATGGGCAATACCAAACCACATGTCATATGAAACACTTCTGCTGACCAACTGGAGCTACTGCTCACCAACTTCAAGCTAAGCCGGTCAAAGAAACAAAGCCAGGCTCCAAAGAGAACAAAGGGAGCTACAGACCTTCAGGAGAACACGGCCCTGCATGGTAACCCATCCTGGGTGGCTATACTGCCAGGAACAGGCACATCTGAGATCAGGGTGGCTACCCAAAGGGTTCAGCTGAGAACTCTCCAGGTTCTCCATCCATCCAGACGTGGAAGTGGTCACCACAGTGGAACACCAATGGGCTGGGCAACTGGAAACCCTACACTCCAGAGATTCTATCTAACTAAGCAAAGGGCCACCAATAACCCCACAACCTCCATATTTGTGTCCACACTCCACCAACTCAACCAACATTTACCAGGCAGGCCCTGCTGCAACCAACATTGAGCAAAGATAAGGTTAACTATCCACTAAGAGCTTACTTACTCTTTAGGAGGATAGGAGAGATAAACATACAGATGACTAGAACATAAGACACCATAAGGCATCTAAGAGGTATAAAGCACTACAAAATCGAAAAGATCTCCCCGCTACTTAGGAGGCTAAGGAAAAACCGAAAGGAGGAAATGGTCTTTGAACCAAACCCTGAAGGACATATACAACTTTAACAGGCAAGGTCAGAGGACAAGAGCGAGTATTCCAGGTAAAGTGTAGTGATGTTAAAACACACTATATGCTAGTAGTCTGACTTTTCCAACGTTCTGGTACATGGAGGACAAAGAATTATAGAAGGAAACAAGACTGTGGGCTTCAGAAAAATGACTCTCGTCTGTGCATTCTCTCCAGCTGGCCCAGTACCGGGCTCGCAATAGATACTTTAGATGTTAACAGGGACATTAAAATGAGGCCACCTGACGGCCACTGTGACAAGAGCAGATGAGCGCTTCAGAAGATGATAATGGATCACTTGGTAGATTGGCAGAGGGGACAAGATAAGGGCAACTGCTGTCCTCTGGCCATGGGGAGAGCTTAAACTGGTAAAGGTGATAGGTCAAAGGGCAGGGTCAGCTCTAACAACATTCCAAAGGTGGGACCAACAGGACTTGGCACATGACCACCTTGATAAACTGACACAAGTGAACAATTTCAAGACACAAGGCACTAGAAGAAAATATGGCTTAGATTGGGACAAAGGATACCCCTCTCCCCCAACTCCCCAGAGGGCAGCTAGTAGCTAAGCCTTGACCATCAGGCACATGACTATGTTCAGTAAATGTGTAGATTTGAACTCTCCTGTTTGCAGGAGTATACAGGAAATGATTTTCCTTCTCCCTGAAGCAACATTTCTGGCCACCACACTAACTGCCTGACACATATCAGACACTCAAATATCTGGCAAACGAATGAAATGAACAAATCAACATTTAAAAGCAGAAAATACAAAATTCAGGTAATGGTAGCATCTCAGGAAGAAGCTCTGTAGGCAAAGCAGATGCAACTGAGATTGGTGTGAGGCGCCCCCAAAGTGCCAACGAAGCTCTCCCCATGATCACCCGGTAATTTCACAGAATAATGCGGCTGGAATCCAGTGTTTTGTAGCTCTAGCCTCAGGTGGGGGCTTACAGATTTTTATGTAAGCAAATACATTATAAAACCTAAGCCAAGAATACTTAATGTCAGCAAGTATTAATGTAAATAATAGGAAAAGGTATGTACAGATTTCATTTACTCATCTATTAATTACTCACTTTATACAGGCATTTTGAAATTTCAGCTTACTGTCCCAATTTTTCAGCTGAGGCACTGAATCCCAAAAGCAGAGCCAGACTGCACATTTTGCATTGTCTCTGAGAATTCCCATGGAAAACTCCACTGCTAACCAGACTTGGAACAAAATACACCAGAACAGGGCAGCTGGGGAGCTGGTGGAAGGGCACTGGAATAGGAGTCACTCAGTTTGGGTCCCGGAGGATCCTTGGGCATTCCTCTACAAAACATGTTTCCGTAGAAACAAGTTACCACACTGGTCCCTCCCACTTAGTCGAGCTGTTTGAGGATCAAACATCATATATCAATGGAAAGTAACTCTATATGCTGAAGCATTAACAAATGTAAACGTAAAGAACTACCATTAAAGGAGAGAGAGAATCTGATACCACTTTCTAAGAAATAAAAAGAGAGACAAAAAGCCCAACAGAGCCCAGGAAACTCCACCAAAGGGCAGAGATACTCCACTTGGCTCCGAGGAAGTACCACAATTAAGATAATTAACCTGACTGATAAAAGCAAATCCACTCCGGTTAAGAGACTTCACTAAACAGCACCACACCCGCCACTTAACAAGTGGGGCCACGACCTCACCGGTAACACCTAGACATCTCTGCGCCCCAACCTTAAAGAACAGCTTCCTCCAAAATGCAAGCGCCCACCCACCCCTGTGAAAAGCAGGAGGTTTAAAGCCTTGGTCTTCCTGCCTCTCTTTCGCTAGCGAGTACACTCAGGACCGGACGCGCGCCACGCTAAGAACCTCCTTGGAGTGAAATTTCAACGCAATTTTCAGAACAGCTCTCCACAGACTTCCCAGCACAATAAAGAGCGATGAAGAGCTCTTGGCAGCCTCAGGACTCACCATTTGCCATTTGTTGATAAGGAAGCCGCACGTCAAGTCCCTGCCAGCCCCACTCCAAACACATCAGACACCACCAGACTCCACTTTGCAAAGTGTTACCCCGCCGGACAAGGAGTCTTTTTAGAAACATCAACTTTTAGGAAACTCGCCCCCAACTGATTCCACATCTAAAAGATCTTTAAGGAGCAAGGAAAAGCGCGGGGGGCGGGGGGAGGGATCTAAACCCGTATAAAGTGTGCACCCTCTCTCCTCTCACGCACCCCCCGGCCCAGAGCGCGCAACAGGAGCCCATCAGGCAGAGCACAGGAGCCCCACGCCCGGAGCTGCTCACCCTCACGTGGTTCTCCACCGCCGCGCGGCCCGCCAGCTTCTTGGCCTCCTCGGCCTTGGACATCGTGGAGGGGGCCGGGCAGGCGCCGTTGGCGTCCCCGCCGTAGGTACCTGTACCGCCGACGCCGGCGCGGGTCCCGGACTGCGTGCGCCCGGGAGGCTGCACGTGGGAACCCAGGACACCCCAGCTGTTCCCGCCTCCGCCAGAGGCCGCGCCCCCGGCCCGCCCGGGCAGCGGGGCCAAGACCCGCCCGTAGAGGGTGCTGAAGGGCCCGGGGCGCTGCATCCCGACGCCAAGCTCCAGCCTCCGCCACGGTCCCGCCCCCCGGCTCGTCCGGAAGTGTGGTCGCTCACGCACAGAACGTGCGCCTCCTGCTGCCGGAGTCCTTGCTGGGAGGTGTAGTTCTGTGGCTTCGGCAGCCCGCACCCACGCACCAACGGGGACTACCAGCCCCACAATGCTGCGCGACTGGCGAGCAAACAGCCCGCGACGACCTTCGGTGCGACGGCCCGTGTGGCCAGAGTAGCCAAAGTCCGAACCTAGGCGTAACACCTAGCAGAGATGCGTTTACGCCGCGCCTGGGAGGGTTCCGGGGGTTTTTCTTTCTGCCCTCACAACCGAGAAAGGGGTGGTGAACCTGACCTTGTCGGTTTTCCCAGTAGTAGGAGCGTGGCCGTGGAGTCCTTAGGCCAATCGCTATTCTGGAGACGTCGCCCCCTTTTGAGAGGTGACTGCTCTAGACACTTCCCGGGGAAATGCACAAGCGGTTTGCGCGGGCTTGTTATTGGACAGAGAACAGGTTCTGAACCCAGGTTCAGCTGCTCCCTGCTGGAAAATCAATATTCGAGAGACAAGTAACGGTGGGAAAAGAAGGTTGTTTTTTTATTCAGGAAACCGGCAACCTGGGAAGATGGTAGACTAACTTCTCAAAGACCATCTTCCCCGATCAGGCGAAGCCTGAGGGTTTTTAAGGGGAAGGCATTGGAAAAGGGAGGAGAGCTAAGTGCAGAGAAGCAGGTGCCAGGCAGCTAGTCGTATGTGGATGTGACCTTAAACAGACTTGCTGGAGTCAGCGGCGGCTGTTTGTGACTGTAGCAAGGCCTTATCTTCTGGGAAAGCGTGGGCCTTCATTCCTCAAGGCCTGCAAATCTCAAGGAAATTAGGCTGGTTCTGCTGTAGATCAAGGGACTTAGGTCAGCAAGCAAACAGTGCATAAGCTTGAAGCAAGTTAACCCTTAAGACGGTTGGAGTCCTGTTACACACTGAAATCTTATCATTAGAGCTGAAGGCCCTGGACTACAAGTTTAGAACTCCCAACCTGAGACGTTGTTCTGCACCAGACAGTTTTGGATGGCTTACTTCCTCCAGGATGGATGCCGGGCAGAGACCTGGCAATCCTTGCTGATGACTTATGAAGGGATTCAGAACAGGTGTCCCCAAAATGTGCCACTTTGTCATGTGGACTGTTTGGAACTGAAAGCATTCCAGACCCCGAGGAACTCAAGAGAAACTTTGCCCCTCCTTTAACTGCCTAGAAGTATCTAAATTGGGTGTCTTTTCTAGAATGAGAGTTATTACCGATGATAAATTTTATCTAACATCTGTATAGCAGGGCAAACATCTAATTACCAAACATCTTTCTTATTGCCCTGTGAATTGCCCTTCTCCCCTTTGAACTCCACAGCACTTATCCCATTCCTTAGCTTAGGCTGGCATATATACATATGACCTCATTTGTCTTGATATATGCCAAGAATTTCTCTGTGAAGCCTTGAGCAGCATCAGTCAGATTTACCAGGTACCCAGCCCCAAAGAAGGAATGGATTTGTGTCTCATTTCAAGAAGGAGGCCAGAAAGAAAGAAAATAACCTGTTCTGCCACCTTGGTATATAAATGAGTTATCCAGAGAAGGCAGAAGGGCCCTTTCTAAGACTGACCGCACCTTTAGCTAGGGACCCTCACACAGTTGGCACCCTCACCTCATTCTGGTCTCTGCCTGCTCAGTGGTCTTCCCCACATGCTTAATAAAGTACCCCTGTCCCAGGGGCGCCTGGGTGGCGCAGTCGGTTAAGCGTCCGACTTCAGCCAGGTCACGATCTCGCGGTCCGGGAGTTCAAGCCCCGCGTCGGGCTCTGGGCTGATGGCTCAGAGCCTGGAGCCTGTTTCCGATTCTGTGTCTCCCTCTCTCTCTGCCCCTCCCCCACTCATGCTCTGTTTCTCTCTGTCCCAAAAATAAATGTTGAAAAAAAATTTAAAAAATAAAAAAAAAAAAATAATAAAGTACCCCTGTCCCAATCCTCAGCCTCCCAGTCCCCACCTCATGCCCATCATCTTATTCTGCTCTAACATCATCTTGTTAAATAACCTGTTTCTTTGTTTATTGCCTGTATTTCCCACTTCAAGAATAGAAACAGAAAACTGGTGTTTCTTGTTCACTACTGGATGCCTGAATTTACGGAATGAATGAATGAATGAATCAGCCCTTGGCTCCTCCTTCCCCTCATCCACCAACTCTCCACCCTCACCCCCACTCCACCTCAGGCATGGCACAGAATAATTTCCCGCTTTGGTTAGCTTACAAGCAGTTTTAAGAGTTTAAGAACGAGTTTTACTAAGAAACAATGATAAAACAACAGACCCAAATGACTGCCTCTCAAATGTTTTTCCTGTCTCTCAGGAGCTGTTGGCTATGTAAGAAGCACACTGCAGGCATTCCTGATTTCTTTTACAGCAACTGTTTCCTTGCCGATTTCCCCGACTCAAGGCCCAGCCACAGCTTAAAGGAAAGGGACTTCAGGTAGAGGCCCCTGGGCCTGGGAGTACCACACCTGGGTAGGGTGCAAGCAGGAGGGGAACAGACCTGAGGTCAGCTGCTTGTGCCCCACCCCCACCCCATTGGAAAAGCAGGATACATCCTGAGTACCATTTAAGTGGCCTGACATAAAGTTCTATTAGTGGGAAAAGAAGCTGTAGGAAATGAGCACTTTTTTTTTTTTAAGTTTATTTATTTTGAGATAGCATATGTAGAGAAAGAATCCAGGGCTCGAACACACAAACCATGAGATCATGACTTGAGCCAAAACCAAGCGTCAGATGCTTAACCAACTGAGCCACCCAAGCACACCCATCAGCATGTTTTTCTTTTTTTTTTTTTTTTAAATTTTTTTTTTCAACGTTTATTTATTTTTGGGACAGAGAGAGACAGAGCATGAACAGGGGAGGGGCAGAGAGAGGGAGACATAGAATCGGAAACAGGCTCCAGGCTCTGAGCCATCAGCCCAGAGCCTGACGCGGGGCTCGAACTCACGGACCACGAGATCGTGACCTGGCTGAAGCCGGACGCTTAACCGACTGCGCCACCCAGGCGCCCCCATGCATGTTTTTCTTAAGTTGGTTAACTCCAGGCTCTCCGAGGCTTCAATTTTTTTCTAAATTATAATCTAAATATTTATTGGGTTTATGGCTCAGATGTTTTGATTATAATATTTTAATAGACTTTACTTTTTATTTATTTATTTTGAGAGAGAAAACACGCAGGAGAGGCAGAGAGAGAGAGAGAGAGAATCCTGAGCAGCCTCTTCACTGTCAGCGCAGGAGCCAATTCAGGGCTTGAACTCTCAAACCATGAGATCATGACCTGAGCCGAAACCAGCAGTCAGACGCTTAACTGACTGAGCCACCCAGGCACCCCTAGACTCTACTTTTGAAAGCAGTTTTACATTCATAGCAAAATTGAGCAGAAGGTACAGAGATTCCATATATACTGTCTGCCCCCACCTATGCATAGCTTTCCACCGCTATCGACATCCCCCACGAGAGCAATATATTTATTACAGTTGATGAACCTACATTGACCTATCACCCAGAGTCCACAGCGTGCATTATGGGTCACCCTTGGCGTTGGACATTCTATGGATTTGGACAAATGTATAATAACATGTATCCACCACTGAAGTATCATACAGAGTAGTTTCACTGCCCTAAAAATCCTCTGTGCTCTGTCTGTTCATCTCTCCCTCCCCTTTAATCCCTGGAAACCACTGATCTTTTACTGTCTCCATAGTTTTGCCTTTTTCAGAATGTCACATCCTTGGAATCATATACTATGTAGCCTTTTCAGATTGGCTTCTTTCACTTAAAAGTACGCATTTAAGTTTCCTCCACATCTTTTCGTGGTTTGATAGCTCACTTCTTTTTAAAACCGAATAATATTCCATTGTCTGAACGTACCACAGTTCATGTATCCATTCACCTACTGAAGGACATCTTAGTTGCTTCCAGGTTTCGACAACTGTGAGTAAAGCTGCCATAAACAGTGTGCAGATCTAGGTGTGGACATAAGTTTTCAGCTCCTTCGGGTATAGCAAGGAGCACAATTGCTTGATCATATGGTAAGAGGAGGTTTAGTTTCGTAACAAACTGCCCAAATGCCTTCCAAAGTGGCTGTACCATTTTGCATGTTAACTAGGTTAACATAGCACGTTAACCAAGTAAAATTTAAATTCAAAATAACTAAATAAACAAACAAAGTGGGCTGTACCATTTTGCATTCCCATCAACAATGAATGATTATTTCTGCTACCCCTCACCCTCACCAGCATTTGGCGTTGTCAATATTCTGGATTTAGACCAGTCTAATTGGTGCGTAATGGTATCTCATGGTTATTTTAATTCGCATTTCCTGGTTGACATGTGATGTGGAATATCTTTTCATATGCTTATTTGTCATCTGTGTATCTTCTTTGGTGAGGTGTGTGTTAAGGCATTTGGCCCATTTTTAAATCGGATTGTTTGTGTTCTTATTGTTGGGTTTTAAAAGTTCTGTGTATGTTTATACAGCAGTCCTTTCTCTGATATGTCTTTTGCAAATATTTTTTCCCAGACTGTGGCTTGTCTCCTAATTCTCTTGAAAGTGTCTTTCACAGAGCAGAACATTTTAATTTTAATGAAATCCAGTTTATCAATTCTTTCTTCCATGGCTCATGCTCTTGGTGTTGCATTTAAAGAATCATTGCCAAACCCACGGTCCTCTGGATTTTCTCCTATGTTATCTCCTAGTTTCATAGTTTTGTATTTTATATTTAGGTCTGTGGTCCATTTTGAGTTGACTTTTGTGAAGATTATAAGGTCTGTGTCTAGATTAATTTTTGCATGTTCCAGAACTAACTGTAACAAATTCCCTTAGAGCTCAGGTCCCAAGAAATCTCTGTGTACTCCTCCTGGTTAACAGCAAAAGTTCCTGCTATTAGACAACAAAAGCTATGATCAGACTTTTCAGAAGCTCAAACTTTCTACTTTTCAGTAATGGAACACAGCTGGTGGATTTAAAGAAGTTTTTCCTACTTTTTGCACATTTCCTATTAGTCAAGCATGTTTAAGTTTACCTTGTATTGTCCCCTTATATATTCAAATTTTTTTTTAAACATTTATTTATTTTTGAGACGGAGAGAGACACAGCATGAAAGGGGAAGGGGCAGAGAGAGAGGGAAACACAGAATCGGAAGCAGGCTCCAGGCTCTGAGCCATCAGCCCAGAGCCCGACGCGGGGCTCGAACTCGCGGACCGCGAGATCGTGACCCGAGCCGAAGTCGGACGCTCAACCGACTGAGCCACCCAGGCGCCCCAGTCCCCTTATATATTCAGCAGGACCAAAATATAGGCAGTGCTTCACCTTATCTATTTTATGAATGCCTTTAACTTTTACGCCAGAAGTCCTTGAAAGAAATACATTTATCCCAAAGCCACACTATCCACTAAGGAGAGAAGTCACCACCTATTCTTTCAAATTATGCTCAACTACCTAGGCTGGATCATGCAATATGGACCAAATAAGACAGCCACCAGCGACGGAAGGGGCCCCCAATTTGCTAACACCCTACAAAATTTAACACAAATTATCAATGTTTCCCTCTCCTTCAAGAAATCTCCCCTTCTTTGTTTCCATAGAGAACATGTCTTCCCTTACCGTTTTTCTTCTCAACCTACTCAGCCCGAGCAGAAAGTGTCCACTCAGTTGTCTCATATATTCATTCCGCAAATATTTATGGAGCATTTACTCCATGCTAGGCATCAGGACTACAGCAATGGGCCACACAGACAAACACCTGTTGTCCTGAAGCTCACGTGGAAGTCCAGGTTCCCGCTTCCACTCCGGAGACCAGAGCATCTTCCCATGGAAGTGACCCCATTCCCTTGGCACCTCAAAGGCAGATGATGCTATTAAAAGAGAAGTCTACAAAAATAGGCAAAGCATGACTCTTGCACAGGTTAAAAATGAATACATTGTTTACTGTTTCAGGTCGCTTGTGAATGAGGGAAACTAGGAAGGTGTTACAACCAGTTTAAAGTAAAAAAAAAATCATATATTTATATGGAGTTGGGATATTGAAATGAACACGCCAGTGGGGGCAAAACAAACTTATTCCACAGCGGGACTGGGATGTCAATTGAACCTCTGCTAGACAGATTTTCCATGACCCTAGAAAAGAATGAATATGGACGAGCAGACTACCATCAAGAACAATTTTGTATTGCTGTTGGTTATCTATAGCTTACAGACCTTTGAAATAGCTTTCATAGAATCAGATAACCCAGAGGAGTGTCTTCTGCCATCTAGACAATGCAGAGTTTTCCACCAAAGCACAAAATTTTCCCTACAATGCTAATGTTAAGGCTCCCATGGATGCTATCTCTCTAAAGCTACAGGGAACTGGCACAGGATTTCTCAGACTCAGCACACTGTGGACATTTTGAACCACACAATTATTTGTTTTAAGGAACAGCAGCATCCCTGGTCTTTGTTCACTAGAGGTCAGTAGCACCCCCACACTCTGCAGTTGTGACCAGTGGTGTCTCCAGACATTCCTACCCTTTGAGCAAAAGCCCTCAGCTTGACTTTAATTAGACCAATTTAGGGAATATGCCCACTCAGAACCAATGGAAGTAGAGGTGGGAGGTGGGGTGGATTTTATCTAGTTCGAACCTCAAATTCCTTAGAAGCTAGAGTCACCTTGGCCCAAGGACTACGGAAAGAAGGGGTAGAATAAAAATTGGGTACTGTTACTGGGTGGGAGGAAGAAATGGATGCTAGGAAGCTGAAAACAGCACAGGGACACTTGTGCATTGGAGGACCAAGACTGTCCATCTTTTGCTATCGCGTTCACCCTTACTGTATTTGTGGTTCAAAGTAGACTGTTCTGAGCTCCTCCTGGAAACAGGTGGAGTTATAAATACATTAAACAATCAATACAATATTAAAATGAGTCGGCAGCTACTGTTTACACAACTACCCTCTGCTACTGTCAGGGACACGGTCTGTGAGTGAGCAATGTGGTAAAGGAAAAAAAATTGCTGGAATAAAAATACTTTTGTGGGCAATTTTCATTCTAGATATTTGACACAAAGCAAGGGAAAGTTGATTTACAATGCTATTCTAGTTAAGTACTATCATAACCAACACCAGATCATTGGAAATGTCTCTATTTCCCTGCAGATGATACATTTAGGCAACTAACAAACCAGAACCATTGTAATGAATGAATGAACAAATTCCAAGCCTGGGTTTTAGGAACAGTCCCCTCTTTCACTATATCCAAATAATCACTTTCTACCTATGTGTCCCGCCTCCCTTGTAACTGTCAGCCCAGACCTTGTCTTTATGTTCCACAGCCACACACACACACACACACCCCCCCCCCAGTTCAGGCTCTTGTCAATTCTAGATCACCGCAGCAGCTTCATAATTTCTGTCCTTTTCCCCAGTTTCAACTCCCTTCCACGACCATCAGAGCAATTTCAAAAAAACAAATCTGATCACGTTATCCCTGCTTAAATCTTACAATGGCCCCTCATTGTGCTCACGTTAAGTTCCAAACTTCCTGACAAGGTGTGCAGGGGCTTTCCATGAGCTGACCTTTGCCTTTTCCTTCAGCACTGTCCTTCCTCACTGCATCCTCAGTGACCAAGCGCCCATCATAGCCAGCCAACAAAGTTTCCCCAGGGTACCACATTCTGTCATACCACGATGCCTCTGCAAGACTGTTGCTTCCACCTAGAGTGTCCTCTCCACAGCCCTGTCATCCCCCAGCCTGCACTGTCATCTGACTAACCCCTACTCATCCTCTAAGACCCAGCTCAGGCCTTGCCTCCTGGATAAACTTACCACATCACTACTTTTCACACTGGAACACAGTATATGCCTAGGCCTATTTTTGCCCACTAAGAGGGCAAGCTTCTTGATTCAGAGCCTGGAGCCTGCCCGTCTTATGTCCATATCCTCAGGGCTTTATGCTGGCACAAGGTAGACACTCAGTGTATGGTTATTGGATGAGTGAATGGATGAATGGATGGATGTTAACAAAATTAACATGTTAAAATTTTGTACAACCCAGAAATTCTATAATTGCTTACAGTTTATTAAAATACGATTTAACATATATAACATATGATTAACATATAACATCATACAGAACTATATGATGTAATGGAAAGAAAAAGGAATTGAGTTAGAAGAACCAATTTTTAGTCCTGTCTTTGTACTCACTGGTGAAGACTGCCTGCATTTCTTGGCTTATGGCTGCTTCCTACATCTTTCCATCATCTTTTTTGTTTTTTTAATGTTCATTTATTTTTGAGAGAGAGAGACAGAGAGTGTAAGCAGCGTAGGGGCAGCGAGAGAGGGGGACAGAGAATCCAAGATGGGGTCTAGGATCTGTGCTGACAGCAGACAGCCCAATGCAGGACTCAAACTCATGAACTGTGAGATCATGCCCAAGCTGAAATCGGACACTTAACCAACTGAGCCACCCAGGTGCCCCTCCAACATCTTGGTCCATAGTCACATCTCCTACTGCTCACTCTAATCTCCTGCTTCCCTTTTGTAGAAGCCTTGTGGATACACCTGGCCCACGTGGATAATCCATGATAATCACCCCCTCTCAAGAACCTTAACTTAATCACATCTACAAAATCCCTGTTGCCATATAAGGTAACATTCACAAGTCCCAGATACTAGGATTTGGACATCTTGGAGGGGCCACTATTCAGCCTACCACAAATAACCTAAGCAAAACAAACAAACAACCACAACAACAAAAAGACAACAACAACAAAAAAGACCCTCAACCTAACCCTCACACACCATACAAAAAATTAATTCACAATGGTTCATAGATTTAAGTGTAAATTATACAACTACAATTGTTTAAAAGATCACTAAAAGGAAAACTCCTTTCGCCCCCTCCCCTGCCACCCACCTCATGCAGTCTCGTGTCCCAGGTCAAAATCAGAGCATTCACACCCGCCATCAGGTCTGAGGGGCCAGTATGTGGCCAAGAGCGTGATGCCAGGTGGTTAAGAGTGGGAGGTGAGTGGGGCACCTGGGGGGCTCAGTCGGTTAAGCGTCCGACTTCGGCTCGGGTCATGTTCTCGTGGTTCGTGAGTTCGAGCCCCGCGTCGGGCTCTGTGCTGACAGCTCAGAGCCTGGAGCCTGCTTTGGATTCTGTGTCTCCCTCTCTCTCTGTCCCTCTCCAACTTGTGTTCTCTCTCTCTCTCTCTCTCTCAAAAATAAAGATAAAAAGAAAAACTCCTTTTTCCTCTCTGTTCTACTGCCACTCTCAATACTTACTTTTGACACCAGATATGTGGGGGTTTTCCTACCCCAACCAGTTCTTTGACTCTATGCAGATACCAACTGGGCATCCCATAATTCAATTCAGTTCTGACCGAATCTATCTGGGTAAGCGCAGACCCTCCAGGTGAAGGGCTCGGTCCCAAGAGACAGCCCCCACTTCAGGGGCACTGGGTAGCTCAGCTGGTTAAGCATTTGACTCTTGATTTCGGCTCAGGTCATGATCTCACAGTTTGCGGGATCGAGCCCCATGTCAGGCTCTTGTGCTGACAGTACCTCAGAGCTTGCTTGAGAGTCTTTCTCTCCCTCTCTTTCTGCCCCTCCCCCCTCATGCCCTCCCCCCCTCAATAAATAAATAATAAACAAACAAATTTAACTAAAAAAAAAAATTACTTAAAAAAAAAGACAGCCCCCACTTCAGTGCCAATCACAAGTCCCAGGTTATCACCTAAGCTTCTTACTAATTGGCTATAAATTGGAGGTTCCCACAACCCCCTCTTTGGGTTCAATAATATGCTAGAATAGCTCACAGAACTCATGAAAACAATTTACAAACTAGGTTATCAGTTTTTTTATTTTTTTATAAATTTTTTTTTAACATTTATTTATTTTTGAGACAGAGAAAGACAGAGCATGAACGGGAGAGGGTCAGAGGGAGCCGGAGACACAGAATCTGAAACAGGCTCCAGGCTCTGAGCTGTCAGCACAGAGCCCGACGCGGGGCTCGAACTCACTGACCGCAAGATCATGACCTGAGCCAAAGTCGGACACTTAACCGACTGAGCCACCCAGGCGCCCTTATCAGTTTCTTATAAAGGGATACAATTTAGGAACAGACGGATAGGAGAGATGCATAGGGCAAGGTATGCAGGAAAGGGCTCCGAACTTTCATGCCATCTCCAGGGCACCGCCCTCCCAGGATCTGCATTTGTTCACCAACCTGGATGCTCTCCAAACCCTTTATTTTATGGGATTTTTATGGAGGCTTCATTACATAGGCATGATTCATTAAATCACTGGCCATCGGTGATTAAACAGTCTCCAGCTCCTCTCCCCTCCCCTAAGGTGGGAGTGAGGCTGAAAGTTACAACTCTCTAATCACTAGATTGGTTCCCCCCAGCAACCAGCTTCTCCCCATCCCTGCTCCCTCCAACCCCATCTTTAAGGGCTTTCTAAAAGTCACCTCATTAACCTAACCTCAGGTGTTGATGAAAGGGGATTGTAATGAATAACACAAGACATTGCTTTCACCTTTATAATCTCAAGCTATTTCAGGAGCTGGGAACAAAAGTTAAATACTATGACAAAGGCTGCTCTTATAGCTCTTATCACTTGGGAAATCACAAGGGTTTTAGGAGTTGTGTGCCAATGGATAAAGACCAAAATATATTTCCTATTATGTCACAATACCACAATTGCATAGGAGAACACTTTCAGGACCTAGGGCTTGGTGAAGAGTTCTTTTTTTTTTTTTTATTTAAAATTTTTTTTTTCAACGTTTATTTATTTTTGGTACAGAGAGAGACAGAGCATGAACGGGGGAGGGGCAGAGAGAGAGGGGAGGGGCAGAGAGAGAGGGAGACACAGAATCTAAAACAGGCTCCAGGCTCTGAGCCATCAGCCCAGAGCCCAACGCGGGGCTCAAACTCACGGACTGTGAGATCGTGACCTGGCTGAAGTCGGACGCTTAACCGACTGCACCACCCAGGCGCCCCAAGTGAAGAGTTCTTAAACATGATACCAAAGTATGATCCATAAAAGAAAAATCAAAACGTTGATTTCCATCAAAATTAAAAACTTTTGCTCTGTGAAGGATGCTGTTAATGATGAAAAGGATGAAAAGACAAGCTACAGACTAGGAGAAAATATTTGCAAGCCACCAGTCTGAAAAAGGACACATATCTAGGATAAAAAAGAATGCTCAAAACTTAACAATAAAAAAGGGGGGGCACCTGGGTGGCTCATTTTGGTTAAGTGTCCGACTTCGGCTCAGGTCATGATCTCACAGTTCGTGAGTTCAAGCCCCGCGTCGGGCTCTGTGCTGACAGCTCGGAGCCTGGAACCTGCTTTGGATTGTGTGTCTCATTCTCTCTCTCTCTCTCTCTCTGCCCCTCCCCTGCTTGCACTCTCTCTCTCTCTCTCTCTCTCTCTCAAAAATAATAAATATTTTTAAAAATTATAGAAAGAGAGAGAGAAGAAAAAAACAAACAATCCAATTAGAAAATGAGCAGAAAACATGAAAAGTCATTTAACTGAAGAGGATATACTGAAGACAAATGAACACACAAAAAGATTTTCAACATCACTAGCCATTAGGGAGACGCAAATTAAGACCCTCCCTAGGGTTATCACTTTACATCTATTAAAGCAGCCAAAATAAAAATGGGTGACAATACCCAACGTTGACAAGGATGTGGAGAAAGTGGATCTCTGTTACGCTGCTAATAGAAAGATAAAATAGTACATCACTCCGGAAAGGAGTTTGGCAAACTACTTTAGTTAAAAAGCTAACCATGTGGGGAGCCTGGGTGGCTCAGTCAGCTAAGTGTCCAACTCTTGATTTTGGCTTGGGTCACGATCTCATGGTTCTTGAGATTGAGCCCTGCATCAGTTTCCGCACTGACAGCGCAGAGCCTGCTCGGGATTCTCTAGCTCCCTCTCTCTGTCCCTTCCTCACGCGTGTGTGCACACACACACACACACACACACACACTCTCTCTCTCTCTCAAAATAAATAAACATTAAAAAAAAACCTTAAAAAAACCCTAAACATGCAACTATAATATAACCTGGCAATTGCACTCCTAGACTTTTAGTCCAGAAAAAATAGAAACGTGTCCACACACAAAAACCTAGGCATGAACGTTCACAAAAGCATTCTCTTTTTTTTAATGTTTATTTGTATGTGTGGGGGGTAGGGGGTGGGAGGGGAGAGAGAATGAGCAGGGTAGGAGCAGAGAGAAAGGGAGACAGAGGATCCAAAGCAGGCTCTATGCTGACAGCAGAGATCCCAATGCAGGGCTCGAACTCACGAACCACGAGATCATGACCTGAGCCAAAGGCAGACGCTTAACCTACTGAGCCACCCAGGCACCCAACAAAAGTTTTATGTCTAATAAGAAAAACTGGAAGCAACTAAAGTGTCCTTCAGTGGGTGGGTGGTGAAACAAAGTGTGGTACATCCATTCCATGGCACTAGACTCATCAATACAAAAGAACAAACTATTGACACACACCACAACATGGATGGACCTCAGAGCTTTATACTGAGTGAAGAAAAGCCAATCTCAAAAGGTCACTTACTGCCTGGTTCCAATTAAATACCATTGTCAAAGGACATTACAGAACAGGTTAATGGTGACGGGCTTTAGGAATGGTGGGCAAGAGAGGTGTGAGGATGTGTGGTGTCGATGCCTAACACCTTTTTTTTACTATAATGTAAGTGCCTGCCATTAAGCTTTTCCACTTCAGAGACGTCCATCTCCAATAAACACATTGCCAACTACACCACTAGATAAAGAGCCAAACTGCCCCACCCGTGAAGTTCCCCTTTTAGAAAGCCCTGGTTGACCCAGATAACTGACCATCTGCGTGACCCTGCTTTCCCCTTCCGCGTCTTCATTCCCCCAAAGGGTGAACCTGAGACCCCAGGCACGCCACCCTTGACCCCAATAGAGGCAGAGCCCCAAGTCGATGCTGTTTCTCTCTACCCACAACCTCACTGTGTGGCCCCGGACAAGCAGGGTACCCTCCAGGACTTGGGAGTAACAAACCTTGTTTTTTCAAAGTTCCCTAGTGATTGTTGATGAGGTGTGTCCAATGATCATAATAAAAACCACAAGGGCCAGTCCAGCCACATCATCGGCTCCAAAAGGGGAAATGTCTGTGGGGGCTCACAGTACGGGCGATACGGGCATTTCTAGCCAATAGCATCGCTGTCGACAGGCTGAGACTAGCACAAAACAGTGTGACTATAAAGGGGGTCTTTGTGGTGCTGGAACAGTCGGTCTCTTGAGTGCAGTAGTGGTTACATGAATTTACACATATGCTAAAATAGCACACACAAACACTGTACCAATATCAATTTTCCAGTTTTGGAATTTTCCTGTAGTTGTAGATGTAAAATGTTTGCAACTTCCCGTTCCTATATTATATGTGTAAATGTTTCAACATAAAATGTTAAAACATACAATTAGATTATATGTAAACTACACAGCAATGAAGTTAATTTTTTAGCAGGTGATCTGTTAAATGTGTGGGAAGATGCAACGTTAAAGCCTGAATTCATCTATGGAGCCATAAAGAATTGTGCTGTGCCCTTTATTTTCTTGTTTAATCTCAGAGAAATGTCTTAAAGTCCCTGAGTATCCATTTCATGATCTGTAAAACAGATGTAAGACTATACCACGAGGTTGTGGTGAAGAGAAGCAATCTATGTGGAATTTCTAGTTAACATATATATTCCATAGACTTTTGTGTCCCTTCTTTCCTTACCCTGTTATGAGATACCTCATATAAAAGAATTCACAAATCATTTAAAGATATTTTGGGGGGTAAAGAGATGGGCAAATGGGTGAAGGGGAGTGGGTGACACAGGCTTCTAATTATGGAATGAATCAGTCACGAGGCTAAAACGCACAGCATAGGGAATATAGTCAATGATATTGTCATAAAGTTGTACAATAGCTACACTCAGGGTGAGCATAGCATAATGTATAGAGAAATTGAGTCAGTATGTTGTGCACCTGAAACTCATGTAACATTGTGTGTCAACTATACCGAAATTAAAATTTTTTTAATTCTTTGTCAGGTTTTTCTATTTTAGTGGTTAGAAGTATAGTCATAACATAGGGACTCTCTCTGCTCTTAACCTTCTATGATACATTGAGCTAACGCAGGAATTCATGGTGGTTCACGGGGGAGCGATGCTAAAAGGGACCACCAGGTGGCAGACCATCCTCTCTCTTGAAGGGTCAATTTAGTCACTGGAGGGGATGGTAACCAGCTATATTTAGATTATGAAGTCTTTCTCTGTTTCCTGCTGTGAAGAATTTCTGGAACAGCCCAACTTCCCCAGATTTTCTGGCCCTGGGGTTTTGAATGTTGTCCAATAATGTACTCAATTAAACTTGATTTAACAATATAGCAAATATTTATCCAGGCTCATATGACAGATACCAGTGAAGGGCTGGGGACCAGAGCCACGTTAAATGATCATGCTATACAGCACATTTGCTTTTAGGTTGTGTGTGCATGCTTACTGCAAGGTGTTTTTCTATTAAATCCCCCTGTGTAAAGTCCTACAAGGTGGCCTGCCAACCACGGCACCACATCTAGCTCGTCGGTAGACCTAAGCTACACTTTGAATCCTGGGGCAGCGTCCACAAGAAAATCGGAGACAGCAAAGCCCAGGAGAATGCAGTCGGGCCAGAAGAAGGTCACTCTGAGGACGTGGCATTTGAGCTGAGCCCCAAATGAAGCCAAGGAGGCAGCTATCGAAAGTTCTGGGGGAAAGCGTTACAGACAACGTGCCGAGACCCCGACACAAGTGTTGGTGAAAGCAAAATCCTCTCAGTGTGGCTGGAGCAGAGTGAAAAGGGAAGTGGGAAAAGAGGTGAGTTTGTCAGGGCAGGCAGGGGCCAGTGCAGGCATGGACTCATGGGTCTTGGGAAGGAGTTTGGATTTTGTCGTTGATAAAGTGAAACCATGGGAGAGTCTTAACGCGGGGGGAGGACGTGACCCAGTTTGCATTGTAAAAAGATCTCCCTGGCTGCTGTGGGAAGACTGGACGGTGAGGGAGCTGGAGCAGAAGTGGAGAAACCATTCAGTTTGGATTAAACTCACCGTGTTGGACAGGGAAGAAACCCGCCCCCCCCCCCCCCCCCCACACACACACTGCCATGTGAGGCACAGAGCATGGTCCAAGGAAAGAGGACCACCACCAAGGACATCTCCTCCACCAGAATCTCACCCTGGTTTCCCACTCCCTACTTTGTAGCTAAGAAGCAGCTGAGTCGCCCAGCCTGCGACCTCACCAAGAGTCTGCGGTGCGGCCCCAGGATGGTGCCCCCAGAGGTAGATGCCAAGCATGTGGAACATGTCCACACTACTTCACCCTGATGAGAGAGACGAGACAGTGAGGAGCTGTGGCGGAAAAACGAGAGAAACACGAAAGCAATGAACACTTGTAGCGTTCTCAGCCCTGACGTGCACGCTCGCTGCCCGATCCCTTCTGCCCCGTGTGACGCAGGAGCCGAGCAGAAAACCAATGGAAGTTTCTTGTAGAATCTCAGGATGCAACCGCCATAGCCCTTGAAATGAACGGGGGGTGGGCACACAGGACCAGCCTTCCCCATCACGGCAGATACTCAGCCCCAATGTGCCATTGGAGGGGTCAGGTTCCAGAGAGCAGCGGAGCCTACGGGGCACCCCCCAGCCGCAGGGCAGCGCTGAGAATCTGGGGAGCAAAGGCAAGAGCTGTAAGAGAGCGAGCGAAACGTAGCAGGTTCCCCAAGTGGTCATGCTGCCTATAGGTTTCTGGAAACCCCGTTTCACCTTTGGACTGGGCCTAGGCAGATGGACCGTGATTCGGGAATGAAACTCGGGGCAGACCGAGGCGGGTCAGGGGGTGCTAATGAAAACACTCAACTACACGCGGTCAGTCTTCGGCAATGCCCCACCTCCCTCCCCTCCGGGGCCAAGGAGCACGGGAGACACACAGCTCTGCATTCTGTTGTGAAGAGCATTTGGTCCAGCGTGGTTAAATCAGCCACGAAATGAGGGCTTAGAACAAGCGAGGAGGATCGCGCAAAGGCAGACCGCCTGGGCCGGAAAGGCTGTCACCTGGGTGGGCGATGCTGGAAACAAAGAGGGACAGTGGGGCAGAGGAACCCAGGCGCCAGCGTGGAGTCCGGCTTGTGGCCTGGGACACGGCCCGTAAATCAATCATGGATACGGGGCGGCGAGTGTGACAAGTGGTCAAGGCAAACAGGGCTCAGGGTTCCGCGGCTAATTGCCTCCGTGGCCAGTGTGTTTGATCTGGCAGGACCAGGGTGGGAGCAGAGACAGACGTCCCGTGGTAATGACTCAGAGCTGTGCTAGTAACCGTGCCTGAGAACGGGGCCACCTGAGAAGGGCAGCAGTGGGGGAGGGCAGGAGAGCATGGGGGTGGGGGTGGGGCCCAAACCTCGTCTGAGCCAATCACAAGGCATGGTCAGCCAGTGTTGTTCTGTCCTCCAGCCTTAGGGGGGGTAGGCTCCCAGGGGACAGACAGATGTCTACAAAGATGAGCTTCCCCTTGCTGACTCTTTGGTAAAGTCTGAGGTGCAGTCTGTATAAAATGAAGGACAGATGACTGACTCTCTGTATTGATAGGCCACCATCACTTTCAGCATGGTCCTGACTGAAAACACCCCATCCTGCCACTTTTACCATTGCATTTGGTCACCCACATATTTGCACGTCTCCCTCACTCAGCTGTGAGCTTCCTGAGGACGGGGTTGGTAGCAAACACCCTCAGAGTCGAGTATTTTTCCTGGCACACAATTGAGAGTCAAGACTGTTGAATGAATGAATAATTGTACTACAGTCCGGAATTTTCTGGCTTTTTTCACGCTGCTACCACAGACTGCTTCCAAGTGGGACTTCTCTCCCCTGTGACCTTGAATCAGAGAGAGAATGGAGGCTTCTTAATAAAAACAAAACCCAGAGCCCCCAAACTGAACAGCAGACCCAGAATCTCCACGCGAAGTGAGGGCAGAGGGGCTGTGAGGTTTCCCTTTGTTCAGACCCTCTGGGCTTTGTCCTCTGCTTGCCCAGCTATGAACAAACTCTTCTTATTATACCTGTATCACAGCGGGAACATCCAATCTCTACTTCAAGAAGGACCGGGCAGGGATACCCAATCTCTGAGTATGAGCGCTTTTTTTTTTTTTTTTTTTTTTAACTTATGTGAGAAAACATCTTGTAGACCTCTACTAGCGAGCAGCTGTTTTTCTAGTATTTGTTGAACAAAACTCATAATTAAAAATCTACTGTAAGGGCGCCTGGGTGGCCCAGTGGGTTAAGCATCTGACTCTTGATTTCAGCTCCGGTCATGATCTCACGGTTCGTGAGTTGGAGCCCTGCATTGGGCCCCGCGAACTGACTGTGCAGAGCCTGCTTAGGACTCTCTCCCTCTCCCTCTCTTTCTGCCCCTCCCACCCCCAAATAAATAAATAAAAGGCCTTTGTGGGTTGTCAGACACCTTACAGTGATTCCTTGGTCCCTAAGGTTGGGATGCGACATGCTACAAAAGAGAAGGCAGCTTGGCCCCCAGGTACAACCTCACCCCAGACTCGGGAAACTCCCATTCAGTTGGGATCCTGGGAAAATAAGGGAGTCTCCCTCTCTTAACCCCTCAACTCCTCCTTCAGTGTCAGCTCTGAGTCCCCCCACCCTTCCAGAAAGGCATTCTTTCAAAGTCCTCCAAATAAGCATTTAATAATTCTAGTAGTTCTTGGAGGTTGGATGCCAGTTCAAAGGACTTTGGCTTTGGCTAGTAAAAAACAAACCTAAATAAAACAAAACATGGGTTTTTTTTTTTTTTTTTTTCCCCACATATAAGAGAGTTCCGTGTCGTTAAACTTACGGCATCATGGGAAGGCTTGAAGACACAGAATCTAGAAGGCTGAGCATTCAGGAACAATCCCCAAGCCCATACTGAGGACATAGTCTACCAGGAGCTCTGCTGCACTGGGAGGTGCCGCCCCAATCCATCCAGCTCTAGAACTTTCGCTACAGTCCACACAGAAAAATGGGGACCTCGTATTCTGCCACCATCCTCAGTCCTGAATTCAAATATCACCTGAGTGTTTACAACTCGTGGGATGGGAATCAGATTCAGAGCCCTAGATGCAATGGGAAATGAAGTTTTTTAGTTTCTTGCCTCTATAGTGCAGGAAGGCACATTAGAAGAGGCTGGAACAGACGCGGAGGGACACAATCCACAGCATCCACTATACCTGGTCGCACTTCATCTTGACACTACCCCCAGTGGAAGTCTTGGTATCCTCCTCGGAGTTTCTGGTACATCGTTAATCCAGTGAGTTATGGACCAATAGCATCCGCACCACCTGGGAGCTTTTAGAAATGCAGAATCTCAAGCCTTATTCGTACTTAATTAGAAGCTGCACTTTAACAAAATCCCCAGGTGATTTGTATGAATATTAAAGTTTGAGCAGTACTGGCCAGACACTGGTTCTCAAACTTGGCCATACATTGGAATCGCTGGGGGAGATTTTTAAATTACTGATGCCTCCTTCCCACTCCCAGAGATTCAGATTGTGTTGATCTAGGGTATAGTCTGAGCATTAGGATTTTAAAAATCAAATATACAGTAAAGTTAGAAAACTACCAACCCCCCAAAAGAGAAACATTCGTTTTGTGCTTTGTGCTTTGGCCAGTGCTGAGCATTTGCACTGGCCTCACTGAGATTACATGCTAACACCCACTCTCTTGCCCTGCTAAGGGTCTCAAGCGATCACAGACCTATGATACTATTTCAAGGACTTGCTCTTTAGTTGGAGAGACCATGAAAATCAGGATGGTGCTAAATACTAACGTTTCCAAATTACCATGAGGATTATATTCCAAGACAAGGGAGTTGCAGGTTGGACTACACCCTTTTCTTTAATTTTATTTATTTATTTATTTATTTATTTATTTATTTATTTATTTATTTAGAGAGAATGCAAGCAGTGGAGGGGCAAAGAGAAAGGGAGAGAGAGAATCCCTCGATCTCTCGAACTGTGCTGGGCTCAATCTCTCGAACTGTGAGATCATGACCTGAGTGGAAATCATGAGTCAGATGCTTAACGGACTGAGCCACCCAGGTTCCTCTACACCCTTTTCTTAAAGTCTCCTTCTTAGATACTTGACACAATAGCCACCATGTTACACATGTTCATTAAGTGGTCACAGAAATGAATTGGATATAGATGACATCCTGTTTCATCATGGATACGAATGCTTTCAGACCAGTCATATTCCTAAGAATATGCATTGTACACACAATTATACTTTTGGATTAGAGCAATGTTCATTATGATGATACTCTCAGGCTCCACATCTTGGGGCCTAGTGTGGTCCACTGTATTCTATAGCAGATAAATCCTTGGTTTGGTTCCAAGATGGACCCATATTATAACAAAAAAATTTAAACATAATGGCATTCAAGGATATGCAGTGTTATATGTTATAGGATATGTATATGAATAGAGGGTCTTATCTAGGCTATATGCCAAAAATATTTTCTAGTTTTAGGTACATATGCTTTTTCATTCAGAGCTGGATATATCCCACCTACAAAGACTGAAAAATTAGCTACAGGCATGAAAAGCAGCGTTGTTCATTTCCCAAAGTGTATATGCATTCTCCTTCCACCTTCTGGCATTCGCATTGCCATGGCTTCCACAGTCCATAATGAGGCCATCTTGGATTAGATACAGTTTTTCATTTTTGACAAGACTTAAGTGGCCCCACCCACCTAGACCCCTCTTATACACTGTTAGTATTAGAAAAGTTAACGTTTCTCAATGCTATGACCCTTGAGCTAGTTTATTGTGTAAAATGAACACAAAGTTTCAAAGTCTATTTGCATGGCTAGTCACCAGGTACCATCTGGGCACAGAAGCCTAGCTTCCAAAAGAGTCCTAGTATTGACATCTCTAAAAAGGAAAGATGAAAAAAAAAAAAAAAAAAGGCAAGGGTAAGATTTCAGAATGGGAAGAGAGGAGAAGAGTGAAATTTAGAAGCTATTTAGTAGATGAAACCATAAAATCGCAAAAACAAAGACAAGTAAGTCTTAATGAATCTGAGGCTGGGTCTAGGTAGGCGTAACCAAATCACTATGGCTGCAAATATTCTTTGCCTTCATCTGGACCCGTAGAGCATGACACAAGTTCCCTGACTGTGTGCAACCCATCTTTCCCCACCACACATCAACATCCGCAAATCTCTTCCCTGGCTCCAAATCTAGTCCTTTGACCATCAAGGTATTGAATGGCATGGTCGCCTTCCCTCTGTTGTCTGGTAGCCAGCAACTCTCCATTTCCATGCTGTCATTCTGTTCGGTGTTTAAATAATTGTACTTAAGGGGCGCCTGGGTGGCTCAGTCGGTTAAGCGTCTGACTTCGGCTCAGGTCATGATCTCGTGGTCAGTGAGTTCGAGCCCCGCGTCGGGCTCTGTGCTGACAGCTCAGAGCCTGGAGCCTGCTTCGGATTCTGTGTCTCCCTCTCTCTCTGACCCTCCCCCGTTCATGCTCTGTCTCTGTCTCAAAAATAAATAAACATTAAAAAAATTTTTTTAATAATTGTACTTAAAGCTTTTAGTATCTGAAGGATGGAGAAACTCTTTGGCAAGGGGACTTTAAAGACAAAACTATAGAATGCCATGTAAACTAAAGCTGGTTTGATACGTTTAAGAGAAGGGCTCTGTCCACATTACACACTAATGTGACTGTACGTGAGTTAAGTGTTTAGTCAGGCCCGGCCCCAGGGACCCAGACTGCACAGAGGGACAAGCAGCTTGAGAGGAAAGGCATTGCAAGTGACCCCGGAGCCTGGCAGAGTGAGCCTAACTCCACAGCACACCTGGGTGTAATGGTTAATTTCATGTGTCAACTTGGCTACACCATTGTACTCAGTTTTTTGTCAAACGCCAGCCAAGATGTCATGGTGAGGTATATTTTAGATGAGATTAATATCTAAAGCAATAGACTTTGAGTAAAGTAGATTATCCTTCATAACATGGGTGGGCCTCATCCAATCAGTTGAAGGCCTTAACAGAAAAGGCCGAGGTCTCCCAAGGAAGAAGGAATTCTGCCTCTAAACTGTCTTGCGACCAGAACATCAACTCTTCCCTGAGTCTCCAGCCTGCCAACCTGCCTTAAAATTTTCAGACTGGCCAGTCCCTGCCATCATATGAGCCAGTTCCTTAAAATAAGTCTCTTTCTTACTCTCTGTCTCTACACACACAGACACACACACACACACACACACACACACACACACACACGCATATGCTCACTTCCTATTGGTTCTGTTTCTCTGGAGAACCCTGGCTAATCCAGGAGGTGACTTACCCACCGGGTCCAGTTTTCCCCATGACACACATCCAGTGAGCTAGTGGGTTTTGAGCTTTGAGAAAAGGAGAAGTGTAACATCAAAGGGAAAACCATGGCACAGAGGCCCCGCAGCTCTTTGAGGAGCAACCCCTCTGAAATGAGTTTCCTTGCTGGCCAGAGAGGAGACAAACCTGATGGAGAGACGTGTAGAAGGCCTCCATGAATGCTGGCAGGCAGTGAGTGAGCAGCGGGGAGCAGCGGCAGCCCACAAAACAGGACCACGTGAGCAGGGTGTGGGTCTGAGCAAGGCGGCCCCTTCGTTCTTCAAACTATAGAGGAAAGAAACTTAACCAGAACTGCAGACTGGCCAAGCCTAGGAAGCACGGGGACTATACCTGTGAGCATCCCAGGAATTTTTGTGCAAGACTGTGTTAGAAGCACTGAGTGTTGAGCGTTATAACATTACCATCAGTGGGGCTTTACTTTGAGGTCACTTGCTAGTGGGGTTTGCCTGGTACTAAATTGATTGATAGTATTCTGGTACGAAGAAGCTACTTACAAATTCATTGTCATGAGATTGGCTAGAAAAATTGAATCAGGTTCTCAGCAATACAATCTCCTCCTGGGTTAAGCAGAGTCAAGTCAGTTTCTTGTGACTTCTCAGACTTTAAAACAAATGTGCTTGGGGAGCCTGGTTGGCTCAGTCAGTTAAGCGTCCAACTTCGGCTCAGGTCATGGTGGCTCGTGGGTTCCAGCCCCACGTCTGCTCCGTGCTGACATCTCAGAGCCTGGAGCCTGCTTCAGATTCTGTGTCTCCCTCTCCCTCTGCCCCTTCCCTACTCACGTGCATTCTCTCTCTCTCTCTTCCTCTCTCTCTCTCTCTCAAAAATAAATAAGCATTAGCACAAGCAGGGCAGAGAGAGAGGGAGACACGAATCCAAAGCAGGCTCCAGGCTCTGAGCTGTCAGCACAGAGCCCGTCATGGGGCTGGAACTCACGAACTTCAAGATCATGACCTGAGCCAAAGTCCATCCCTTAACTGACCGAGCCACCCAGGCATTTCCGACCCCACAAAAATTTAAACATGCTTTTCCTGGGGCGCCTGGGTGGCTCAGTCGGTTAAGCGGCTGACTTCAGTTCAGGTCATGATCTCGCGGTCCGGGAGTTCGAGCCCCGCATCAGGCTCTGGGCTGATGGCTCAGAGCCTGGAGCCTGTTTCAGATTCTGTGTCTCCCTCTCGCTGACCCTCCCCTGTTCATGCTCTGTCTCTCTCTGTCTCAAAAATAAATAAAACGTTAAAAAAAAATTTTTTTTAAACATGCTTTTCCTATTACTCCCCACCTTTCGGCTTCCTTTGTTTGCAGAACAAATCCCTTAGTCTGATGTGGAAGGCTCTTTTCTTTGCAGTCTGGCCCCCTCCTCTCTAGGCATGTCCTTCACACTTTCTGTACAGTAATGGGCTTCTTCAGCCAAACTCCCCCTTCCTGAACCCATCAAGTCCCAGCCCATCTTTCATTCACTGAAGAGGCTTTGTTGTGTTGTTATGACAATAAAGGCCTATGTCCACAGGTCTCTTCCTAGCGTGTGCACAAAGGGCCTTCTGGATTTAAATAAGAAAAGTGAGGAGCTACTAAGTTCTTTGAGGCCCTTACATCTCTGAGAAACTGAATCCGAACTAAGAACCAGTCATAACAGCCAGGGTTTATATTGAAAGGGCTTTTCTGAAAGTTTCCTTTCTGTATGATTTTGGTTATTTATAGGCTTTGGTTATGCAGAGGACCAATTAGAGTTTCCTCCTTTAGCCACACAGCAAAGCAAAGCAAAGCAAAGCAAAGCAAAACAAAACAAAACAAAAAACAAAACAAAACAAAACAAAACGAGTCTCTGGTATTTCCATAAGCTGAGAAATAGACTCAAATGCCTGTGCAGAATGGTGGTACCATGTGGTTAGGCTGGCTGGGAGTTAAGTAGATACATTGATGACCTGTTACAGTACTACAGTTCCAGAGTTTCCTTTCAGAGAGAACATTCTCTCTCTGCCATCCTCCAAGAACCCTTAGTTGGGGGTTGTCTCTTCTCTTCCCTGCTGAGCTCAGCAGTTTATGGCTACCTATTGCACATTCAAGTTCATGGTGTACTTGGCCTTTAAAGTTAAAAAAAAACAATTCTGAGGAATGTGAGAGACCAGAGCTATATATAAAAACTGCCTTGGAGCTCCTGGGTGGCTCAGTCCGTTAAGCCTCCGACTTCAGCTCAGGTCATGATCTCACGGTTTGAGAGTTCGAACCCCACGTCAGGCTCTGTGCTGACAGTTTGGAGCCCGGAGCCTGCTTTGGATTCTATGTCTCCCTCTCTCTCTGCTCCTCCCCTGCTCACCTTCTGTCTGTCTGTCTCACTGTCTGTCTCTCTCTCTCTCTCTCTCTCAAAAATAAACATTTAAAAAATGTTTTTAAATGCCTCTCTGTCTACCTTCTTTTCAGAACCAAGATCAAGATTCTTCTATTAAACAACACTTTTGGGGCGTGTGGGTGGCTCAGTTGGTTAAGGGTCCAGCTTCGGCTCAGGTCATGATCTCACGGTTTGTGAGTTCAAGCCCTGTGTCAGGCTCTGTGCTGACCGCCCAGAGCCCGATTTCTGCTTTGGATTCTGTGTCTCCCTCTCTCTCTGCCGTTCCCCCTGTTCACGCTCTCTCTCAAAACTGAATAAACGTTAAAAAAAAAAAATGAATTTAAACAGCACTTTTGCCCCCTAATTTAGCAATGAGGGAGAGGGTCATCAGTGAGGTGGCCGAAGGGCCACTCCTCCACCTCACAGTCTGGCTTTTCCAGGTCCTGCCCGTTCTCCCAGAACAAACTGGTAAATAAAGGCACGGCTCCTCCAGGCCCCACCCACTAGCAGCCAGGCCACAGCCGCTTCTGCCTTTGGGGTTTCAGAAAAGCAGATACAGATCAGAGCCACTCTTGGCCGCTCTGAGTGAAACTGGGGGGCTGGGCTCCGAGGTCAGGTGATTGTCACCCCACTGGAAACACAATTACCAAGCCAACAGGAAGAGCTTATCATCAGCACACACTACCTGCTTCTCAAATTCAGGCCCTGCCGGGAAGCTGCTTTCAGAGAGAAATAAGGGAGCTGTGGAGTGCCGGCAAGCGGAAAGTATGGAAACATCTTCTCACCTCCAAGTGCAGCCGCGGGAGAGGAAGCCTGTGTCCCAAGGACAGAGCAGAGGGGCAGACTTAGCAGGCGGACAGCGGAACGCGGCTGGTGGAGGAAGGGTGAGGCATGGGCTGGCACTGGCCTTTACCCAGCAGCTCCCTTTCCTCCAAGTTGTCCAGACTCGGCACTCAGAGGAGGGCGGAGAGCCCTACGGTCCCAGCCAGAGAACAAGTTCAGGCAAACACTGCTCGTTCAACCATTCACTTAATCACTTGTCATTTAGCTGATATTTACCGAGATCCTATCATGTGCCTGCTCGGGCACAGGTGCTGTGGGATGGCAGTCAGCCAGAGGGCCCCCACGCCGGTGGGGGCAGCAGGAGACCAGACAGCACCACCCAGTCACCAGCCTGTCAGGATTACCTCTTGCCTTCTTCATTTTCCAGCTACCGGTGCTATTTCTATTCCACCCAGGAAAATGGCACTGACTGACTCATGATCAAGAGTGTGAACGCTGAATTATTTTTCTAGTCCTGGATCAGCACTGATTCAAACTCTTTTCACCAGCCAACTGCACTCGCTTCAATTTTTTTTATGTTTATTTATTTCTGAGGGGGGGAGGGGCAGAGAGAGAGGGAGACGGAGAATCCCAAGCAGGCTCTGTGCTGTCAGCGCAAAGCCTGACGCGGGGCTCGAACCCATGGACCACGAGATCATGACCTGAGCCAAAGTCGGACGCTCAACGGACTGAGCCCCCAGGTGCCCCCCGACTGCACTCATTTGAGAGAAAATTAATGGGAATTATTCTATAACCAATAGAATAGAGGCAGGGAGGGTAAGTGTTTATTTTCCCTGCGGTGCACATTCAAAAGATAACCAAGAATTAAATAATGTCCCTAATACCATTAGGGCCTTGGCTTGATCAAAATAAATGTACAAGTGATAGGAAGCAAAAAGGCAAGGAGGAAGAGGAGAAAGTAGTGGAGCTTACTAAGAAAGAAGTCAGGAACTTCCCAGAGAGACTCAGTGCCACTGTGAGTGAAGCAAGATTAGAATTTAATAACGCTACCTCCTGGGCCTCTCGTAACCACTGTGCCAAAGGTTATATAGATCTTTCTGAAAACTGGTGAGCAGAGATAACAGCCGCTCGTTCTCCAAATCTCAGCAACCAAGCTTCAGAACGTGGAAGCCAGCAATTATGCAATGTGCCCAAAGAGGCACCAAAATGATAATAGAAAGACACACCGTATTTTCTTTTTTTCCTAATTTTTGTTTTTAATCTTTATTTTTGAGAGAGAGAGAGAAACAGAGCGTGAGCAGGGGAGGAACAGAGAGAGGAGGAGACACAGAATCCGAAGCAGGCTCCAGGCTCCGAGCTGTCGGCACAGAGCCCGACGCGGGGCTCGAACCCACGAACTGCGAGATCATGACCTGACCTGAGCCGAAGTCGGACGCTTAACCGACTGAGCCACCCAGGCACCCCAAGACACATTATATTTTCTATTTTTACATTTTGGCTCTTGAGAAAATAAAATCTTAGGACCGGAAGCACCCAGAAAAGCCATCTTTAAATTGGTATTTAGCTACAAGTGTATTTTATTGTGTATTTACAGACATCTCAGGAAGGGAATTCCACAGCTTCCTGGATAAATCACTCCACTGTTTAATAACTTCTTTAACTTTCCCTAAATCCACTCTCCTGGGTTTATTTATATGCTCTGGTTTTGTGATCAGGAGTGTTAGTATTCTCTGCTTTCACAATTCAGCGTCCCCAGTGAGACAACCCTCAGTGGGCAATACGAGACTCTCAAGCAGTGGGATCTGTGGGAGATGGTGGTACAGGTGAATTGGGAAGGAACTAAACACAAGGCTGGCTGACTGGACCGACAAATGGAAACTTCTCTGTCAACAGCACATAGCAGAACTCTTGCCTTGAGATACAGCGAGTCCTCCCGCTCAGGAATCTTTTGTGTTGTTTCTTCTCTTTGGTTCATTTGAACTGTATATTTTTTACATTTATTTATTTTGAGAAAGAGAGAGAGAGAGAGAGAGAAAGACTGCAAGTGGGGGAGGGGCAGAGAGAGGAAGAGAGCAGGAGCCCAAGCAGGCTCCGCACAGTCAGCGTGGAGCCTGAGGCAGGGTTCAAACTCTCAAACTGCAAGATTATGACCTGAGCCGGAATCCGACGCTCAACCCAGTGAGCCACCCAGGCGCCCCTGAACTATATTTTTTAATGTCCAGGGTGTTTAAAACCTGGTTAAACGTCATTGGTCCCCTGCCTCTCTAGTGCAGCCCTTGTTTCTCAGGCTACGCCAATGAAAAGAAAATCAAGGGTATGAGTTATAGCCCAAGAGATTGACCTGTTACCGCCTACCCAATCTTCTGGTAACTCCAGCTCCCTAGTTGGCCATGCGAAGGCCCCACCCAGAGTTCTTCCTCTCCTCAGTATCAGACGTTTGTTGTTTTGTTCAGCCAGCATCCATCCCCCCATCCGCTGATAGAGGAACTCTGATTTCCCTGTAGGAACACACCCCTCTCCCACCCACTGAATGCTGTCTTGAGGGGCTTGCTGACCAAGGGGCCCTGCCCTTCTCCAGCTGAGAAGGGACTCATAATCCAAGCTCGGTCAAAGATCCCTCTCTCCAAGGAAGGTGAACTTTGACAGTGTGACTCCACGGAAAAAAATGACTGAGGTGCTCTCTCCTGATGACTTATCTCTAAGAGCCTGTCCATGGGGATCTCCTTTCTCGAGTCCCCCCAAAACTGCCACAGTTCCTGTACTTTCAGAGACTTGGTTGTTCATTCAGCCTTTCCTTTAATTCCGTGAGCTATCGAATATCCAACATCCTTCTTGCGTGTGACCTGAGGGTCAGGTCCTAAAGACAGTGGCAAGGCAAATCACATAGAACTGAGACCACCCTATATAAGGAGATATTCTGCAGCAGTGAAAAAAACAAACAAGGAAGCTGTCTTTGAGCTGAAATTAAAAGATCCCCAAGATATATATCTTTTAAACTTCTTATTGCATAAAATTTCAAACATATACAAAGGTAGACAAAATAGCACAATGAAATGCCATAGACATACTTCCAGCTTCAAGACCCTTAAACTCATGGCCAATCTTTTTCCATCTATACGCTTACCTACTTCCAACCCTTCCCTCCAGATTATTTTGAAGCAAATCTCAGACTTCATATCGTTTGACCCACAAATATTTTAACATGCATATCTCTTAAACAGAACTATGATACTATTACACCATCTAAAAATTAATTCTTCAGTGTCATTATATTGAGTTCAGATTTTCCTCATTTCTCATTTCCCATCCTCTGCACCCCCCCCCACTGTTTGTTTGTTAGTTTGTTTATTTGTTTGTTTTTGTATGTTTTATCAGCCTCCAAATAAGGTACTATGTCTGGAGTCCCCAAGACCACTCCTAGGTTCTGTGATTCATTAGGAGGACTCACAGGACTCAGCATATGGTCATACTCATAGCTATAATTTATTACAAAGAAAGGACACAAGCAACATCAGCAAAGGGAAAAGGCGTACAGAATGAATTCCAGAGGAAATTAGAAGGAAGCTTCCAAAAGTCCTATCCCAAAGGAGCCACACACGATGCACTTAATTCCTCCAGCATCGAATTAGGACAACACATGTGAAATGTCTGCCAGAGAAACTCACTAGAGACTCAGTGACTGTGGGTTTTACTCAGGGCTGATCATATATGGGCACCCATTGCTTGGCATGTACCAAAATTCCAGACTCCCAGTAGGAAAGCAGGTATTCAGCACAAATTACATTGTTTTTATAGTTTATGCAAAGTGAGACATTCTTATTAGGGAATGGTGAGAACCCACCCCAATCTAAGTTCCCAGATACCAGCCAAGGGCCATCCTTGCAAGCAGGCGTTTTTAGGGTAGCAGGCTCAGGCCTGCTGTGTTAACTCTTTTCTCCACAGGTGCACACACTGCAACTGATTGATATCTCTTAAATCTCTTTTATTTTACTTAAGTTTATTTATTTTGAGAGAGAGAGAGAGAGAGAGCGCGCGCGAGCATGTGTGCATGCACCAGCAGGGAAGGAGCAGAAAGAAAAGAGAGAGAAGGAAAGAGAGAATCCCAAGCAGACCGCACATGATGAGCACGGAGCCTCATGGGGAGTTTCAACGCAGGGCTCAAACTCACAAAAGGTGAGATCACAACCTGAGCCGAAATCAAGAGTTGGACACTCAACTGACTGAGCCACCCAGGCGCCCTCTTAATCTCTTTTAATTTACAGGATCACCCCCATCTCTTTTTACCCCTTGTAATTTGTTTGTTGTTTCTCATAGTTCAGATTTTGCTTATTGCATCCCCGTGGAGTTAGTTGAAATATTCCTCTGTCCCTTGTCTTTCCCATGAACTGGTAGTTTATATCTATAGGCTTGATGCAATTTAGGATTGGTTTTTAACATTTCTTTGGTAGCAAGATGACTTCATAAGTAGTACCATATAGTTTTATCCGGTGGTATATTACATATGGTTGTCTATCTATTGTGATGCCACTGCTTGGCTCTAGGGTCTATACCCATTAATTCATCAGAGGTACAAAACGGCAGAATTCTAATTCTATCCTTACTTCTTCATTAGTAGAATACTTCTATAAAGAGAAGCCTCCCTCATCATGTTTGATTACTCAGTGGTATAGTTTGTACTGAAATGCTTGATTCACACCCTCCCCCCACCTTTTCCAGTTAAAAAAAATTTTTTTTAAATGTTTATTTATTTTTGAGAGAAAGAGAGAGAGAGAGAGAGAGCGGGGGAAGGGCAGAGAGAGAGGGAGACACAGAATCCAAAGCAGGCTCCAGGCTCTGAGCTGTCAGCACAAAGCCCGAGGCGGGGCTTGGACCCAGGAACTGTGAGATCATGACCTGAGCCAAAGTAGGATGCTTAACTGACTGAGCCACCCAAGCATCCTAAATTTTTTTTAATGTTTATTTGTTTTTGAGAGAGAGAGACAGAGCACAAGCAGGGGAGGAGAGGCAGAGAGAAAGGGAGACACAGAATCCGAAGCAGGCTCCAGGCTCGGAGCTGTCAGCACAGAGCCTGACGTGGAGCTTGAACTCATGAACTGTGAGATCATGACCTAAGCCGAAGTCAGATGCTCAACTGACTGAGCCACCCAGGTGCCCCCATTTGATGATTTATTCAACAGAATAAAAAGGCAACCCACAGAATGGGAGAAAATATGTGTAAACCACGTATCTGATAAGGGATCTGGATTAATATCCAGAATATACAGAGGCCTTCTAAGATGTAACAGCCAAAAAATTGAACAACCTGACTCAAAAACAAGGAAAGGACTTGAATAGATATTTTTCATAAAACGGTATATGAATGCCCATTAAGCACATCTTAAGACGCTTAAAATCACTATCGTTAGGGAAATGCAAACCAAAACTACAAGAGGACACCACCCCACAACCATTAGTATAACCACTACCAAAAGCCCAGAAAATAACAAGTGTTGACAAGCATGGGGAGAAATTAGAACCCTTATGCACTGTTAGTGGAAATGTAAATTGGTGCAGCCGTTATGGAAAACAGTGCGGAGGTTCCTCCAACACTTGAAATAGAATGACCATATGATCCAGCAATTCCACTTCTGGGTATATACACAAAAAAACTGAAAGCAGGGTCTCAAAGAGATACCTGTGCACCCATGTTCAGAGAAGCATTATTCACAATAGTTACAATGTGAAATGGATGAGCAAAATGTGTTATATACATACAATGGAGTATTATTCAGCCTTAAAGAGGAAGGGGATTCCAGGGTGCCTGGGTGGCTCAGTTAAGCGTCCGACTTCAGCTCAGGTCATGATCTCGTGGCACGTGAGTTCGAGCGCCGTGTTGGACTCTGTGCTGACAGCTCGGAGCCTGGAGCCTGCTTCAGATTCTGTGTCTCCCTCTCTCTCTGCCCCTCCCCTGCTCACTGTCTCAAAAATAAATAAACATTTTTTTAAAAAAATTTTTTTAAAAAGGAAGGGAATTCTGACACATGCTAACAACATGGATGAACCTTGACGATATCATGCTAGTTGAACTAAGCCAGACGTAAAAGACAAGTACTGTATGATTCCACATCTATGAGGTACTTAAACAGCCAAAATCATATAGACAGAAAGTAGAATGATGATTTCCTGGGGCTGAGGTGAGGGGTGCGAGTTATTGTTCCATGGGTATAGAGTTTTAGTTTTACAGATGAAAAGAGTTTTGGAGATGGATGGTGGTGATGGTTGCCTAACACTCTGAGTATATTTAAACCCCACTGAACTATAGCCTTAAAAATGGTTAAGATGTTAAATTTTATGTTCTGTGCATTTTACCACAATTTTTAAAATTGGAAAAGAAAATTACTTGGGAGTTCTTAACCAGTCTGAAGCCCAGGCTGCACCTCTGACCAATTAATTACATCAGATTTTTGCGGGTGGGATGCAGGCATTTGTGTTCTGTTTTGTCTTGTTTTGTTTTGTTTTTTAAAGCTCCCCTAATAATCCCCAGGCTGCCTGGGTGGCTCAGTCGGTTAAGTGACCGACTCTTGATTTCGGCTCAACCCGTGATCTCACGGTTTCATGGATTAGAGCCCCACATAGGGCTCTGTGTGCTGACTGCACAAATGGAACCTGCTTGGGATTCTCTCTCTCCCTCTCTGCCCCTCCCCCACTCGCGCTCTGTCTCTCTCAAAATAAATAAACTTAAAAAAAAAAAAAACCTTTTCTAATAATCCAAGTGGTCAAAGCTGAATCCTTACACACTACTGGAAAATAGATGTCACGTCTTCCTTCTAAAGCTCTTTAGAAACAACTGTGTGAAATGTTGTATGGGATCTCTGGTATGTTAAAAGGATTATGAAAGCTTGTATCATTTAAATATTTATTCCTCTTGTATCTTTTTTTCCACCCTTTCCCCTTTTTCTTCTTTCCCTTTTCCTCCCTTCCTTTCTTCCAAGTATACCTAATGGAATTTGTGTAAGTTCAGTGTTTGTATGATGCTCTGTCCCTCCAACAATTTGTTTTCCAAAGCAGAGATTTGTGCCTTCCCTGCCCTTCCTCCCTCCAATTTTTATCTTGTCTCAAGATCTAGTTCCAGCCCCTAACTCACCACCCTCTTCCCTTCCTTTAACTTTCATTCCAGAGGTATGAACATATGAATGAATATAGTTCCCACCTAAATAACATGCCTGGGACTTGCCTTAATTTCTAGCATTCCTAAGATGGGTGTGTTCAAGTCCCTCTGGAATCCTTACTTTCTCATATTATTGCATACAGTTGGGTACTCAGGGCTTAGTAAGATATGCCAGCCGACTGAAGAGAAGAAGTCTTCTTTGGGTTCTTTGAGAATCGGTGTGGTAAGGTTAGTTGTTGACAGAGCTGGGTGTGAAAAGCAGGACACTTTAGGGGAGGTGGAAAGATGAAGGGCTCAGTGCACCAGGCTCCATGCAAGACCCTAGAGACCCAGTTATGAAAGGCACAGCACCTGCCCTAAGGAAATCACAGTCTAAAGGGGACCTAGGTAATTAAACAGGTGATTAAAATGCCTTAGAATAAGCTCTGTGCTAGAGGTGAGCTAGAGGTGGATTTTATGGAAACTAAAGGAACTAAAACTATCATGAGGAAATGAGGGAGGAGTCAGGAAGGCTTCCTGTAGGAGGCCTTAAATTTTAACTTATTTTTAACTTAAAAAATACACAGGTAACATAGATTCACTGTTGCAAATCAGAGTGAATTTAGAAAGAACACTTAAGATAAACATAAACACCTTTTTGAAGATGTTCTAACTTGTGCCGTGTTGGAGGGAGTTGTGAGACCGAATGTATGATCACCCCCTTGTACACGGTGCTATCCCAGGAAGCCATGCTTGGTGACAAGTACCTGAAAATCCTGACCTAGTGCTATGCTAAAATCAGTGCTCTGCAAAGAAGCAGGTCCCTGGAGATGCAAGAGGGGGAAGACTGGATCCCAGTCATAGGAGGAGCTCCCCTCCGTTCTCTGATGGTTGGCAACAAAAGTTACCCAACCAATGAAAACACTGAGGGGTCTTGCTGTTTGGGGTGTGGCTTGCGCCCCATGTGACTTTTCATTGCATGTATCCCAGAAGCATCAAAGCCCCGTGTCAGGCTCCACCCTAGGTGTGGAGCCTGCCTAAGATTCTCTCTCTCTCTCCCTCTGCCCCTCCCCCACTCATTCTCTGTCCCTCTCCCTCTCTATCTCTCTCTCTCTCTCAAAATAAATATATTTTTAAAAAGTCTCCTTCCTGGTTGCACAGATCTGTCAAAAATTAGAAAATACTAAATTGTCCACTTAAACTAGGTGAATAGGTGAATGTGAATTATATCTCAATAAAGCTACTAAAAAAGGGAAAAGCCTCCCTCCTAATCTCTTACCCTTGTGCCTTGGCCACCCTGTTTGTTTTCCCAGAAACAAAAACTGTGACCAGTTTTCTTCTTCCAGTGTTATAGAGATACAGAAATAGAGGCGTAGAAATATATACATATATTTCTTTCCTTTTTTTTTTTTTTTTTTTTTTTTTTAAGCAGGAAAAGGTTGTACCTTCTCCCTCTTTTGAATACAAAACCCTTGAGAGACAGATGGAGTCCAGCTGCCAAGGACGGTAGATGTATCGGCCGTGTGGCCATTGAAGGGAGGCCCAGGCAGGCACCAGAGCTGTAAGCTGGGTTACTAGGCAGGGTGAGCGGAGTTGAGGCTGTATTGATGTAAGGATGGAAGACAGAGGAAACCAGAGACTGCAAGGAAGCCTTTGCTTAGCTTGGAACCCAGGCTCCCTGGTCTTTTGCCACCATAAAAGGTGACCAACATATCCCAGTTTGCACAGGACTTTCTATTTTATTTTATTTTATTTTATTTTATTATTTTTTTAAAAATTGTAATGTTTATTTTTAAGAGAGAGAGAGACAGACAGACAGAACGTGAGCAGGAGAGGGGCAGAGAGAGAGGGAGACACAGAATCTGAAGCAGGCTCCAGGCTCTGAGCCATCAGCATGGAGCCCGATGTGGGGCTCAAACCCACGAACCATGAGATCATGACGTGAGCCGAAGTCAACGCTTAACTGACTGAGCCACCCAGGTGCCTCTTATTTTATTATTATTTTTTTTAAATGTTTGTTTGTTTTGAGAGAGAGAGAGAGAGAGAGAGAGAGAGAGGGAGAGGGAGGGAGGGAGGAGGCAAGTAGGGGAGGGGCAGAGAGAGAGGGTGAAAGAGAGAATCCCAAGCAGGCTCCACACTGTCAGCACAGAGCCCAATGCGGGGCTCGATCTCATGAATCGTGAGATCATGATCTGAGCCAAGATCAAGAGTCAGATGCTTAACCAACAAAGTCACCCAGGCACCCCAGGACTTTCTATGTTAAAACAGGAAGTCCCAACTCCCAGAAAATCCCCCAGTCCCAGAATATTAAATCATCCTGGTAAGTTGATCCCCCTTCTTTTCTCCCCAGGAAATGGTGAGTTTTATTTTATCTTTTCTAGGTAGAGGCTTGATTTGTTCCTGAATGTCCCAGGGTGGAGAAAGGGTAGGAGGAAGCACAGAATGTAGAGGTCTATTCCATGTAATCTTCTCCCTCATTCTCATCTCCACCATCAACAGAGACAGCAGCAACAGAGACAACAGAGACAGCAGAACTGAACTTGGAGGCCAGATTTTCTTCAAGTTTCTTTGGCTCAGGTGCAGATCGGGGAACTTGATCCATTTTGCAGTCTTTCCTATGTGACTCCTTCCAGTGGTCTTTCTTCCCTCATCTCCTGAACCACAGCTGGAGTTCCCACTTTGACCTTTCGGGACATTCACCCCACGTACTTCAAGTTCATCTTTCCATGGTGGTCTTTTCTCAGGTGGTTGAGCAGGAACCCCCCCCCCCCACCCCCGGTAGGGGATTGCTGCAGCGTCTGAGCTCTGAGATGGAGCAGGAGGGCTAGAACTTCACTGCACTTGACCATTCTGCTTCCAGAGGCTGTTCAGGTTTGGGAGGTTTCGAAGTTGGAGAGTGACAGTCTTCCTCTTGATTGTTTTCTAGAGACTTCTCATGCTCTGTTCTTTGCACATGTCTGCCAAATGGGGCTAAGTTCCCAGTCCATGATGACTCACTTCCTGTCTTCAACCGTTCCCCTTCTTGAGTTTCTTCACCTTGCCATCTTGGAATCTCTCCCAAGGCTGACATTCTAGTTTTGCTTCATCCAGCTGACATTCCTCTGTTCCTTCTCTCTCCTGCCCCTTCTGTAGCCACTCTTCTACTTCTCTAGCGCCTATGTCGACAGGCTTTGCCATCCCATAGGCTGTTCAAATGGACTGTGCGCTGCTGGCAGAGGAATTAGCCTCCTTGGAAGTACCCCACGGCCGTTGACTCAGATTGTTGGGGGGACCTGTGTGCCTAAAGGCATCATGCTTATAACCATCCTGAGAGCAATAATCTCTGGAGCCCCATGACCCATCATCTCCTCTGTCATATCTGTTTTCATAGCAGTCCCTTCTTCCTCAGTGGATATCATCCCTATGGTGCCAACTACCAAATGCTCTTCTGTCCTGCCTATCTTGGAATCATAGATTCCATCATAGTCTCCGGTGCTTCCGTCGTCATAGTGATACAGTGATGCCAGCCCCTTATCAATCCATATCCTGGTGCGGGCCATGACGGTACCACATCCCAATGCCCATCACAATACTGGCCCGCATCATAACAGTCCTGACATTTGTCTCCAAAGCTATCATCACCTCTTCTAGGCAGATTGTCATCAAAGCTGTCTGTTGCAAGATGGGCCCTCCAGTGTGTACCTGTTTTGTCAGAATCCTGATTTCTGTCTCCACCCCAAAAATGGCCATTCCTGTTTTTAGCCTGCGTTTGAGCAGCAACATCCCCTCAGATTCTCCTGTTACATAGAGACTGTTCATTTGAGGCTCAGGGCACTGAGCAAGGAATTCAAACTCAGGTTCTCAAACTTAGCATAACCCAAATCTCTGAACCTCTCTGGGTTGCTGGGTTCACATGGTAAAGGTACAGCAGCAGTGATATCGAATCCTCCAAAGAATTCCTTAATGGAGTCTTCTGTCACAGCACAGGGCAAGTTCCCTAGAAAAACAGTGCAGGTGGCAATTTGGGAAGATGGGCCTGCTTGATATTGGGTTCCTGAGCAGCCCTTGGAGCAGTGGGCAGATAGAATGGTCAATTGGAGGAATCCTATACATATGGTCATCATGACTGTGTCGAGTGGTTGAAATATCTCTTTCCAGGTTATCTGTCTCCTCAGCCCAGCCGACTGGTCTGGGGACATAGGTGCTTCCTCCACCAGTTCCTCATCTTCGGCCACAAAGTCTGTTAAGGAGACAGTCTTCCCCTTCTTACTCTTTTTTTGCTGGGGCTGTCACATTGGGAGAGGGAGAGCGATTGGCCCATTTATGATTATGAAATGCCCCCCTTTCTTTTTTAGTAATCTTTCGTGCCTTAAACTTGTCATTACCATAGACTGGGAGAAAACACTTGCAAAAGATATACCTAAGAAATGACTGTTATCCAAAATATACAGAGAACTCTTAAACTCGACAAAGAGAAAAAGAATAATCCAATAAAAAAATAGGCAAAAGACCTGAACAAACACCTCACTAAAGAAGATATACAGGGGCGCCTGGCTGGCTCGGGTGGCTGAGTATCCAACTTTGGCTCAGGTCATGATCTCACGGTTCATGGGTTGGAGCCTCGCATCGGCTCTCTGCTGTCAGTGTGGATCCTGCTTTCGGATCCTCTGTCCCCCTTCTCTCTGCACCTCCCACGCTTTTGCTCTCTCTCAAAAATAAATAAACATTAAAAAAAAAAAAAGAAGATATATAGATGTTGCAAAGTAAGCATATAAAAACGTGCTCAAATTATGTGTCATTAGGGAAACGCAAATTAAAATGAGATACCATTATATACCTATTAGAACAGCTAAAATCCAAAACAATGACAATACCAAATTCTGGCAAGGGTGAGGAAGCAGAACAACAGAAACTCTAAATCGTTGCTGGTGGGAATATAAAACGGTACAGCCACTTTGGACGACAGTTTGTTGGTTTCTTACAAAACTAAATAAACTCTTACCTTTTACCCAGTGGAGTTGAAAACTTATGCCCACACAAGAACTTGCACATGGATGTTAACAGCAGCTTTGTTAGTGATTGCCAAAACCTACATGCAACCAAGATGTCCTTCGGTAGGTGAACGGATAAATAAACTGTGGTCCATCCAGACAATGGAATATTATTCAGCACGAAAAAAGAAGCGAACTATTTATCGAACCATGAAATGACACGGAGGAAACAACAGCATGTAGGATATTAATCATAATTATTTTCATAGCTGATAGATTTTTTTGTTCAAATGCTAACCACTGTGTACGAATAATTGTAGGAGCTCTATATGTTTTCCTTCTCCAGAGATCATTTAACTTTCTCCTGGCAGAAAGAATAGGGGCAGGTCACCCTAATCCAATAAGGGTATATAGTATTTTGACGCTACTTTTTTAAGGCAAGTTATTTCCACTTTATCTTTGTTTCCATCTGCAGACTGTCCAGAGTCTCTGCTGGCGGTGTTTTTCAGAGTTCCCACTTCTTGCTGGGTCTTGGCTTCTGTTTTTTGACTCCCTAAGCCTGATGAGACCATTTCACTTGTCAGCCTATTATCTCCTTCTTTCTGCTCAGGCTTTTGATACCTTACCTGCATGGTGCATGGCTAAGGAACCAGCAAATGCCTTGGTGGGAAAAGGGGGTGGAATATTAACTCACTTTTCTTTTTTTAAATTTTTTTTTCAATGTTTTTTATTTATTTTTGGGACAGAGAGAGACAGAGCATGAACGGGGGAGGGGCAGAGAGAGAGGGAGACACAGAATCGGAAACAGGCTCCAGGCTCCGAGCCATCAGCCCAGAGCCTGACGCGGGGCTCGAACTCATGGACCGCGAGATCGTGACCTGGCTGAAGTCGGACGCTTAACCGACTGCGCCACCCAGGCGCCCCTAACTCACTTTTCAATAATTCTCTTTTCTCTGAAATCTGAGCCCTTCCAATCCTGGCTCTCTTGTTAGCCCTGAACTCCACGTTGTGTTCTGCCTTGAGACTCCTAAAAGCTCCCTAAGATGCGCCTCTCTGCTTGGGTCTAGGTCCTGCACTTTTTGCTTATAATTTCAGCAAATGTCTCAGGGGGGAATGATGGAGAATGTCACTCTGATCTCATATTTTCTTCCTTTCCTATTCTTAGCCCTTTGAGTCCTAGATGCCTTGGTTGCTTTCTGATACCTTCAAAGGTTTTTTTTTTTTTTTAATCTAATTTACCATCATTCTCAGTGAGAGATGTGGTCTAAAACCAGCTCTTAGATCAGAGCTGGAAGCATTTGACCAAATACTGATAGCTAAGATACAGTTTTCAGTCTGGCCCACTCATAAAATTATATGTGGTATGAGGATTTGATTCTCCCATCATTTTTCTTTATTTGAACCATGTAGAATACTTGCTCTTAGAGGATACTATGTTTTTTTGGGTTTTATTTGACAGGAATGAATCATATATATATACGAAACTTACTTTTTCTCTGTTGCTTGTAACAATTAAAATAGGATTACTTGGTGCCAATTCAATAAACACAAATGCGGGTGCCTGGGTGGCTCAGGGGGTTAAGTGTCTGCCTCTTGAATTCAGCTCAGAGAGAATTCCAAACAGGCTCTGCACTGTCAGCATGGAGCCCAACGTGGGACTGGATCCCACGAACCATGAGATCATGACCTGAAGCCAAAGTCAAGAGTTCGACGCTTTACCGACTAAGCCATTCAGGCGCCCCTCCTTTTTCTCCTTAAGAGTTTAGCCTCTGAAAATCTGAGACTCACCTTTTTTTTAGAGGAAAGGCATGTATAACTGGACACTGGACATATATACACACACACAGCCCATATACATTTGCATGTGTGGGTATATACGTAGGGATTTGTTTCTGCGTTTATGTGCACATGCCTGCAGATCCCACTTTTGGAAAGATCTCCAAGGGGACCAGAAACGATCGTTTATATCTGTCCAGGACTGGACTGAACTGTGTAAATTCAGGAGCTGATAATTATCAGTTACTATCCCGCTGAAGCCTCAACGCATTTCTTTAGACTCAGTCACTCAGATAAGGGAACTCATGGTGGGTGTGGTAGAATAAAGCATGGTCACAAATCTTCTCTGCCTTGCGGTAGTAATACACATCTCCACTCTAGTGGTGGCCTCTTGGTATATGGCTATGCTGCTTCTCTGCCCTTTGACTTTGCACTTGGCAGTGTGGCATACTTTGGCTCCAGGGATGTTAGCAGACATATAAAAGCAGAGGTCTGAAATATACATGTGTGGTGTTCTTCTTTACTGCTAAGTAGCATTTCATCACAAGGCGGAACTGCAACTTGTTTATCCATTCACTAGTTGATAGACATTTTCAGTGTATCCAGTTTGGGAAATTAATGAGGAACCCCGCTAAACATTCACATAGAGGTCTTTGTGTGAACAAATGTTTTCATTTCTTTTGGGTAAAAACCTAGGAATGGACTGTTAAGTCTTTTGGTGAGTGTATGTCTAATTGTATAAAAAGTGGCCAAAGTGTTTCCAAAATAGTTCACCATTTTTGCCTTCAGACCAGCCACCATGAGGGTTCCAGTTCCTCTACACCATCACCAGCACTTGATACTTTTTTTCCAAATAGAATTTTTCCTAATAGATACGGAGTGATAACTACATTGTGTGTATTGCTTTGAAGCAATTGTTCATGCTAGATTCAGGCACAGATCTAATTGATGACTCTCATGCACAGCACTTGTGGTAGATTGGATTTTTGCTCTCTGAAATCTTGTACCCATGCCCTTTGTCAGTGACTTTGCAGTTTCTCTCACAAGAGGCATATTTTCCTGCCTCCTTGATACTGGGCCTGGCCATATGCTTGCCTTAGCCAATGGAATGCGAGTGGAAGTGCCAGCACTGCAGTCCTATTTTTTGTTTTTGAAAGAGAAGTGCGGGGGGGGGGGGGGGGGGGGGCGGAGAATGCAAGCAGGGGAGAAGGGCAGAGGGAGAGAGAGAGAGAATCCCACGCAGGCTCCATGCTCAGTGTGGAGCCTAATAATGTAGGACTCGATCCCATGACCCTGGGATTATAACCTGAGCTGAAATCAAGAGTTGTGTACTCAACCAACTAAGCCACCCATGTGCCCAACAGTACTGCAGTTCTGACTCCGGTTTTTTTTTTTTTTTAAGTTCACTTATTTATTTTGAGAGAGAGAAAGCATGAGTGGGGTTGGGGCAGAGAGAGAGAGAGAGAGAGAGAGAGAGAGAAAGAGAATTCTGACACAGCACAGAGCTTGAGGTGGATCTCAAACCCACAAACCCTGAGATCATGACCGGAGCCAAAATCAAGCATTGGACACTCAACGAACTGAGCCACCAAAGCGCCCCCTGACTCCAGTTTTAAGAGGCCCTGTAATGTCCACTCATCTTTCTTGCGCTTCTGCCATGGCCAGAAGAAAAATGTGTTCTGGCTCGATCAAACCCCCAGGTGAAGGGCATGAGTTCCATATGAGTATAAATGTTTCACAAGCACAAAATCAAAAGACACTCAAAATCATTAGCCATCAGGGAAATGCACACCAAAAACACAATGAAATATCACAGCATACTCACAAGAAAAGCAAAAATTAAAAGACTGACGACATCAAGTGTTCTTAAGGATATGGAACAACTTGGGAGTCTCGCATGCCACCGGTAGGAGTATAAAGTGAAACCACGGTGGAATAAGTTTGGCTTATTGGACATTTACATATCTTCTTTGCTTTTAAGTTTATTTATTTATTTTGAGAGAGAGTGAGAGCGGGAGAGGAGCAGAGAGAAAGGCGGGGAGAGAATCCCAAGCAGACTCCGCATTGTCAGCACAGAGCCCGATGCTGGGTTAGATCTCAGGAATCGTGAGCAGAAACCAAGAGTCGGTCGCTTAACCAACTGAACCACCCAGGCAGCCCTGGACATTGACACATCTTCCCTAGTGAAATTGCTAGTCAAAGCATTTGCAAAGAGAAGAATTTATACGGGTAGGCACCCAACAGAGTTTGCCACACAGTGAACTACACAGTGCTATATCAGTTGACTATTGCCATAATAATGCTGTGTAAGAAACCATCCCAAAATGCAATGGCTTAAAACAAAAATTTATACTCTCACATCCTTCACTCGGGGATTGATTGATCTAGCCAGAGCACGAATACTGTTTGGCAGATTCTTATCAACTTCACATACATCAACGACATGAGCCAATATTCCATTTCTAGGCATTTACTAAAGAGAAATAAAAACTACACCTATGTACACAGAGACTTCTACATGCATGTTCATAGCAGTTTTATTTTCAGTAGCCCCAAATTGGAAATCTCCCAATGTTACAACAATATGCAATGGAATACTACTCAGCAATAAAAATGAATACAATGTTGCTACATGCAAGAACATGCCTGACTTTTAAAACATCATGTTGAGTGAAAGAAGCCAGACACAAAAAGAGTATATACTGTACAATTACATTAAAAATTGTAGAAAGTCTACGGTGACAGAAGACAGATCATTGATTACCTGCAGCCTGGGGTGGAAGAAGGACCCTGTGAGGAGACACGAGGAAGTTCTCAGGCAAGGTGGGAATGTTCGGTTATCTTGACTGGTGTATACACCTGTTGAAACTTACCCAAGTAGGCACTTTCCATAAGTACACATATTATACTTGGATGAAGTGGGTTACCAATTCTCTCCTTCATCCTCACTAGCAGAACCCCAGTTTTGTTCAGAGTGCCAGTAGGATTCCTTTGTGGCTCCAGATGACGATTTGACATGGTCCTGGCCTGGGAAAGGTAAGCAGAAGTCCCTCAGTGGGGCTTTTAGGAAAGCTCTGGACAGAGGGCAAATTCAGGCAGCACCAGATACAGGCTTCTCTGCTAACAGACTGAGCCTCGGATTCTAAATCGCTGGCCTGCCTTGCTCACCTTCTGGACCATGCTCAGTTTTAGAATGTCAATTCTAAACTGGGCAACCCCAGGCTACGATACTTAAGCACACCAGCTTCCTTTTGTGGCTCAGACTTAGTGGTCAGCCATCCTTCCTGGTCCCAAATATTCTTACACTTCCCTGAGGAACTCACACTTATAGGCCAAGGTTCCCAGGCAGCTACCATGACTCTCCATGCTCTCCCCCAACTGGCAGCTATTCTCTTCCCTCCTTCAAGTGATTTTCCTAGTCAGCTGACCATGACTCATGATCATGACTCTTCTTTTTCCAAAATGGAAATATTTCCATGGGGTTTTTTTTTTTTTTTTTTCTGAGTATAAAGCTTGACCCTCCTTCCTGGCATTTTCCACCACTGTGCTCTTCTGTCTGTGCCTTTTCATCTTGGCACTTATCCTGTTTTCATCATATAAATATATGTGTGATTATTAAAATAGTGGCTGTCCCCCTAACCAGATAAATGTTAAGCTTCAGAAGGGCAGGGACCAGGCCTATTTTGCTCACACCCTTACTCCCATGGTACTCCCTGAATAGTAGTGAAGAAGTGAAGGAACAAAACTTCCACATCAATTGCGGGTGGCAAGCAGACTCCTAACTCATTAGCTTGGATTACTGTTCATGCCATGATCATTTTTTGAAAAAGTTAAAAAACCATGAAGGTAAGGTTCACTAACATATATACACTAGCTAATTTCAAATGGGCCATTACAAGTAGTCAACGATCATTTTTCATCTCAAGTTAATTTTTTCACACCTTCCTCACTTTGGCAAGAGATTTTATTTCCTGTTTTGTTGAGTAAACCATGGTCAGCTAGTTTGAACTCTCTCATCTATTTTCTTTTTCAAAGTAAGTTATTCTTTAGGGGTATTTCTTCACCTTTCACCATGGAAGGCATACCTTTGCTTCGCCTGATACTCTGGGATTTCCTTAATGACTCCCTTCTATCTACAGCAACTACAATCTCTTCCTGTCCATTTGTCTCTTTCCCTTCTATTGAATGAATTCATTCATTCATTCAATAAATATTTTTTAAACATTTACTAAACAACTTGCATTGTTTTAGGCTCTATTTAGGAATATATCAAAGAGCAAATCCTCATTAGAACTTACAGAGAAGTGGAAGGAGACAGATGATAAGCAAAACAGATATATCAATGATAGTCCTGGGGTGCCTGGGTGGCTCAGTCAGTTAAGTGTCCAACTCTTTGTTCCCACTCAGGTCATGATCTCTCAGTTTCATGAGTTTGAGCCCCACATCGGGCTCTGTGCTGATGGCATGAAGCCTGCTTGAGATTCTCTCTCTCCCTCTCTCTCTCTGCCTTTCAACCACCCATGCTGTCTCTGTCTCTCTCAAAAATAAATAAACTTAAAAAAAGATGACAGTATTTAAGGTCTAAGGAGAGAAATAAATCAGGGGAGGAGTTTAGGAAGTGACCTGTGGGAGGGGTTTCAATATTTAAAAGGGTGGTCCAGAGAGGCTTCACTGGGAAGGTAACAGAGCCTTGAAAGAAGTGAAGGAACAAGTCTTTTGAGCATCCGAGTGTTAGGGGCTGAAGTGTGTACCTTCCCCCATTTCCAAATTCCTATGATGCCCTTGCCCCCAGTACCTCTGAACGTAACTGTATTTGGAGATACGGCCTTTAATGAGGTGATTCAGATAAAATGAGGCCTAATGAGGGTCATAACCTGGCCTGTGGGGCAGGAAAACCAGTGAAAAGTGTTTTACACAGGAAACACTGAGTTACTGGGTTAAATACAGATGATGAGATGAAGACAGAGTTGTCCTTTTAAGTTAGCAATGATGGCTTCAGTGAGAGCAGTTTTGGTGGACTTGAGCTTGAAAGCCTGACTGTAGTGTGTTTGGGAGGAAGAGAAGAATTGAAGACAAGATGTTTAGAACGCTGGAGAGTTCTGCTGTATTGAAGAGCAAGGAAGTGTGGCAGGAGGTGGAAGAGGAAGTGGGGCTTTTTGTTTGTTTTGCTTTAGGACGGAAGAAATTAGAGAATGTTTGTATGCCAATATTTTTCAAAAAAACTTCAGAGTTTTGATGAGGCAATAGCCTCCCAGCTACAGCCTCCCAGCTACCTTCCTCATCTTTGATGTTATTCTTTTGAATACACTGCTGATGGACGCATCTTACCGTTTCAATCTGCTCAAAAATTTTCAGGGTCTCTTTAACTGCCGTATGAAAAGGTCCATCGCCTGAGATGAACATTCAAATTTTCTCCAGTTTGACCTTTTGCAGTCTTATCTTTCTTCGTCAGAGCCCTATAAACGAGGTACAAAGCATGCCAGACCAGGGTCAGAAGGCTTGGATTAAAGTCATCGTTTCGCAAGTAGTAGGTGTGTGACTTTAGACAAATTAGTCGCCGCATAGGGCCTGGACTACTTCTCCTTTATAACAAGGAAGGGGGCGTGTCAGGGAGACTGGATCCTCTATAGGCCGGCATCTCTAGCAGGCAGTATTTCTCAGCACCATCACGACCACAAGCAGGATACTCTGCTGAGCCCGTCCTGCCCCTTCCACTTCTGGGGACCACACGTCTTGTACCGCCACTCATTTTCCCTACTTCGCTTTTGCTTTTCCAAACAGACCAGGCTTTAGAAGAGCCACAGTGGCAGCTCCTTTAAGGTCGGCCGCCTCCCGGCCACCAGGGACTCGCTTCCCACTCTTCCTTTCACTTGGGACCATCCTCTCCACAGTCAGAATCCGCCACGTATTAAGTGCCGCTTCCAACCAATCAAGAAGAAGTTATCTCAGACCTTTGAGGAGCATCCACTTCTACCAATGATCTTCAAGTCTGCTCTAGCGCCTCATTTTGAGGGGCAAGGCCAACCACAGCGATGGCCAATCTGCTCCGGGGAAATGTATTCCGGGTACCGAGGGGCCTACCAATCAGGTAAGAAGATTGCGGGAAGGGCCGTTTCTCATTGGTAACCGCGTCCGGGAGGGGGCCGGGCGCCGGAAGACGGCAATACGATTTGATTGGTAGGCGTGATGTTGACATCCGGGAAAAGCCCACCTTCTCCAACAGGACAAACCTAGGTCTCCAGAGTGGCGGTGGCCGCAGCCAATCAGAGAAGAGACGCGCCGAAAGTTTGTTCAATGGGCGATGACTGAGGGAGGTTGTCACTCGGGTGGCGGTGGCGGAGGCCGGGCTAAGACGTGGCCGGGCCAGCTCCACTCGGCAGCCCAGACGGTCGGGGAGGCGGCGGGGTCCCTAGCGCGTCCTGGTCCTGGTCAGGGGCTTTTAGCACCGGGAGAAGCAGGCGCCGGCGGCTGCACCTCCATGTCCCCGCGCGGGGTGGGACGCTGATGGAGCGCGCCACCCGCCCGGGGCCGCTCGTGCGGGCGCTGCTGCTGCTGCTGCAGCTGCTGCTGGGGCTCGCGGCTGGCACGGTGGCCGCAGGGCGCGCCCCCGACCTCCCCGCGCCGAAGGTGGAGGCGGCGTTCGGCCTGGGCGCCGCGGCCGCTCCCACTTCAGCAGCGCGGGTGCCGGCTGCGGGGGCCGTGGCTGCGGCCGAGGTGACGGTGGAGGACGCCGAAGCAGTGCCGGCGGCCGCGGTCGAGCAGGAGCCGCGGGAGCCGGAGCCCGACGACGAGGCCGAGCTACAGCCGCGAGGCAGGTGAGCGGCGCGGGCTGAGCGCCCTGGCCGGCGACCCGGGAGTCCACTTGTTTACGCATGCGCTTCGCGGAGGCTGTGGGGTCCGTGGTTCCCCCCTCGGCAGTGGCCTCTAGCACACGGAGACGTGCGGTGACCCGGGGGGGAGGGGTGAGCGCAGAGCCACGTTCCCATCCCCCCGGCCAGCGACTGGCCTCTCCCCCGTCCTCGCTTGCGGGCAAATGCAGCATCCTCGAAGGTGTCTGGGGGATGCTCAGGGAATGGAGCGCAAAGGTGGGAAAGAAACAGCACTCTCCCTCTTTCATTGTTTTCGAACTTGATTCCTGTTGCAGGGACTCCTTCCCCTTTTTTGTCTTCTGTGGATCACCCCAGTATCCCTGCTGGGGTGATAGCTGTTCGGGGAAAGGACTTTACAAAGAGGTTTCTGTAATTCCCTTTAAACACACCCCTGTAGTGGCTGGCCCTTGGACCAGGGGGTGAGGTTAATGTTGCTCTAATTGAGATCTGCAGAACATCTGCATCAGATCACCTGGGATGCTGCTTAACTGTACAGATTTTTAGGCCCCACCCCAGTTGTACCAAATTAGACTTTCTTGGGCTAAGAACCTGGAATCTGCAGGTTTAACAAGCACTCCAGGCAACTCTTGCACGCACCAAAGTTTAAGAGCTGTGGGTAGGTCTTGAATTTTGGCAGTTCTTTGATATTTAGAGGGTTTAAGAGATGTAAACATTTAAGATATGGTTGTCTTGGTTGATTTGCTTAGCCTCCTTAAAAATGTTACATTAGGCTACATCTTTTTAAACACTTTTCAAAGACTGGACACAAATGTAAGACATTTTAATAGTAACGTATTTTGCAGGCAGCTAATGTCAGCACAAGTGGGGGAAAAAGTGATGTCCCCTCTAACAAACCGAGTGATAGAAGGAGCATTAGGTAAATTAAACCAGAGAGGGCAAGGAACTGTATTAGAAAGTATTGTGAGCTTGTAATATAGCAATTACTAGATCCTAACAAGTTAGATTTCATTTTCAGTTAAATATCAGAACCTCAATCTATACGCCTGGGATAGTACCACAATTTTCTGGGCATTATTGGAACATTTGTATATAGATTTTTTCCTTTTAAATAGCAAACATTTGACAAAATTTTCATAGATTTTGCTAATTAACTTTCCTGGAAGAGTGTTTTTGTTTTCCTTAAACTTCTGAGGCATCTGGTCAAAGTAAGTTACATGAAGTAAAGTAGATGTTTCATTTTTCTTAGCTACAGGTCCACTGCAGCAGGTGCTTACTGGCACTGACAGCCCCCAGGATGCCCTGGGGTTAACAGAGGTCAGAGGCAGATAGTCCTTGTCTTCCAGGAGGTGCGTGTCGTCTAGCAGTGAGGATTAGATGAGGAGACCCGTAATGACATTACAGAACAGAAGGAGTGCCCCGAGTGTCCCACGGTTTTTGTGATGTTCAGTGGGTGGAGTTTTGGGGGTGAAGTAGGTAAAAAGCTAAGAAAAGGCCATGGCGGAGTGAATTGGTTTGTGAAATGTGAGTAGGATCATGGTGAACAAACACTGGACTTGAGGAAACAGGAAGAGGCACAGAAGCTGGAAAGGATGTTTAGGGAACATTTTTGTCTGTATATCTGTGTGTGTGTGTGTGTCCTGTGTGTATGAGGGAGATACAGACATGCACATATGATGTGTGCTGGGTGGAGAGTTGTGGAAGATGAGGCTAGAACAATAGGTTGGGACCAGATTGTGTATGTAGAGTCTAACACTAGTAACGTCGTCATGCCCTGGGAGCATGCTAGAAATACGAATCAGGCACCATCCGGATCCACTGAAGGAGGATCTGGGTTTTGACATGATCGGCATATGGTTCCCATGCACATTACAGTTGGAGAAGTGTGTAGAGTATCTTGAATGCCAGGTCTGTTTAAGTTTGTTGTTAAGTGGATATAGAACAGAGGGGAGAGATTTGAGAGATTTGAGACAGAATCTTGGTTCCTGGCAAATGAATTGATTTCCTCCTCCCTGGGCACCCCTGTCCACAGACTGAGTTGAGACGGGGTGGTCAGAAGATGGGGGTACACGTGGGGAAGTGGGGAAATTGAGGAGAGCAGGGAAGAAAAGGTAAGGGGCATGGTGTTGGGGCATGGTGACTTGGAGGTACAGGCAGGCCACCCAGAAGGAGTAATTTGGGAAGCAGCTAAAAATGATGGCCTGTAGTTGGAGAGAAATCAGAGTACAGAGTTGAAGCTGTAAGAAAGAGGAGGCTCATGATAGACCTCAAGACATGCGTTACATCTGGGGCACCTGAGTGGCTCAGTTGGTTATGGGTCCAACCTCAGCTCAGGTCATGATCTCACAGTTTGTGAGTTCAAGCCCCACGTCCGGCCCTATGTTGACAGCTCAGAGTCTGGAGCCTGCTTCGGAATCTGTGTCTCCCTCTTTCTCTCTGCCCCTCCCCCTGCTTGCTCTCTCTCTTTCTCTCTCTCTCTCAAATAAATAAACATTGAAAAAAAAATGCCTTATATTTTAGAGAAGATGAGCCAGCAGAGGAGACAAATCCCATGCGTTGGGTTGGAGGTGTAGGGTGAGGACTGAGAAGAATGAGGGATTTGGTGGTAAGCACGCGTAAAGAATAGAAGTCAAGCAACAGAGTGCTCAGATTGCAAGATGGTAAGGATTCATCTATGGTGTTCAGCCCCACTCCCTCCTTCCTGCACTGCTCAGCTTGACCTCAGGCAAGTTCTAGGAGTGGTTATCCATTCAGAGGAGGGAACCTGTAGAGACAGGTTGGAGGAGAAAGGAATAGAGCAGGAGATGGAAGTCGTTGGAGAGGATCTACTTGGCAAACAGGAGGACCACTTCTTTCTCAGACACAAGGAGAGTGAAAATAGAGGAGTTTTGCCTGGCAGAGAGTAAGTGATCTTGGGCAAACAGAATCTTCTAGGAAGAGATAGGCCCGTGGTTAGGGGTCTTCCTGGTAGCTTGAGATAGTGTGGAAAGTTGGAGAAGCCTTGGATAAGTAAATTGATAGAGCCAACAAAAGAGACATATGCCAGGTTTATAAAACTTCTTCCTAAGTGCTCTTTAAAAAAGTGAAAAACCAGACAATATCGGCGTTGCATAATAATAGACCAATATCCTGTTTATTTAAAGGAGGAGGAACAGAGTTGAATTAACCAAGCGTTTATTACAAACAGCTGTGAAGAAGAAGTATGGTACTTGCAAACTGTTTTAAAAAGAGGGAGGTGGGGAATTAAGGTTGTTATTTTTGCTTGTTGTCTTTTGATGCCCAAGAAGCAATATGAGACCCACAGGTTCATTTTTTTTCTCTTGGTGGAGTTTTCATTGGTTTTATCCAAACTGCTTACTCTACATCTCAAGAGCATGTAGATGAGTAAATAAACTTTTTTTTTCTTTAAAAAGTAGCCAAAACATTTTTAATGTTTTATTTATTTTTTGATAGAGCCTAAGCAGGGGAGGGGCACGGAGAGAGGGGGACAGAGGATCCAAAGCAAGCTCTAAACTGACAGGCTGACAGCAGTGAGCCCAATGGGGGGTTCAAACTCACAAACTGCAAGATCATGACCTGAGCCGAAGTCCCGAAGTCAGATGCTCAACCCACTGAGCCACCCAGGCGCCCTGAGGATACTCTTCTTTATTTGAACTCAGAAGCCTTTACACACCGAGGCATTTTGCAGAAAGGGCCTCGGTTTTCATCAGCTGCTGTGAGCTGTGACTCCAGCATGCTTCTTCTTTTCCTAAATACTGCCTGGGAACTTCATCTGTTTTTTTTCCCCCTTTTTGTAAGAGAGGAGCTGCTGCTGGACATTTTTACTACAAAATATTATAAAATACAAAGAGGAGAACTTGTAGGTTACAGAACTAAATGTAAGGGGGGGGGAATTAATTTTATTTTTTTATATTTCACCCTTTTCCATTTGTAAATGGCCATTTTGATTAAAAATGGCTCCTAGAACAAAGCAGAAAGAGCGTGTCCAAAAATGTTCTAATCTCATAGAGAATGGATATCCGGTACTCATGTTGTCTATAACATTGAAAACTTAAATGGTATTCTTTAAGGTTTAGCTGATGTGGCAAAGCTATGAAGTATAGCAGGTGATTTTTGACATCGTTTGTTTTGATTTGGGGCAGGGCTAGTCCTCTGGTATGTTTAAATAAAGGAGGTTTGATTTGAAGATTTACTTAGTAGGTGAGGACTAAGAAGTACAGTCTAATTAGTACTAGTTTGTGTTTGGACAAGAACCTATGCTTTCTTGAATAAGAGCATATGTTTAGGTGAAGATTCCTGGCTACATTAAAGCAGATTTAACCAAATTGCATTTTTATATATTTACTTATTTATTTTTAATGTTTATTTATTTTTGAGAGAGAGAGAGTGTGAGTGGGGAAGGGGCAGAAAGAGAGTGGGAAACACAGAATCCGGAGCAGGCTCCAGGCTCTGAGCTGTTAGCACAGAGCCCGATGCGGGGCTCGAACTCACAAACTGAGATCATGACCTAAGCCAAAGTCGGACGCTTAACTGACTGAGCCACCCAGGTGCCCCTTTGTTTTTTTGTTTTTTTTAAAAAATTGTTTTTAATGTTTATTTATTTTTGAGAGAGAGACAGACAGAGCGTGAGTGGGGAAGGGGCAGAAAGAGAGAGCCAAATTGCATCTTTAATTTTGTAGAGTTTTTTTTCCCCTCTCCCTTCCCTCAAAGAAAGGAAATGTGCAATTTAAAAATGCAGTTGTTAATGCAGAAACTATTCACTCAATATAATGTTCTCCTGTCACCTGCTTCTCTTTCGCATGGGAAATGTCTACAGGTAGTAAGCCTCCTTTAAAATTATTGTATGAAAGAATTTAGCATCTACTTACCAGACTCTGATAAACTTAATTGTAAATAGGCAGGTATTCTGGGTGTCTGAAGTCAGAGCAAATGGTTTTTCAAAATTGGATATTCATTATGGCGTAAGGTCATTTCTGCTCAGTTGAGGGCAAATCAGAGCAATAACAGGATAGACGGCATCTTGATGAAATTTCTGGAATGAGTAAAAGCTGCACATTATAGTAATATAGTAGTTGCTATTTATGAAAACTTATCGTTAACAGAATGATAGAGTTTAAAAACCTAAATTCATGCTTCTGTCCAAAACCTCTTGTTTGGTGCATGACCTTACGCAAGTCACATCTTTCTCAGCTTCTGTTTTGTGTTTCTTTTGTATGTATAATAGCGGCTGCCCTGCGAAGATGTTTCATTCAACAAACATTGCATTTCTTTTTTTTTATTTTTATTTTTGAGACAGAGAGAGACAGAGCATGAACGGGGGAGGGGCAGAGAGAGAGGGAGACACAGAATCCAAAGCAGGCTCCAGGCTCTGAACCATCAGCCCAGAGCCCGATGCGGGGCTTGAACTCACGGACCGAGAGATCGTGACCTGAGCTGAAGTCGGACGCTTAACCGACTGAGCCACCCAGGTGCCCCCAACAAACATTGCATTTCATGTAGGGGCCAGGCACTGTTAGGGCCCACGGGTGGATGCATGGGCAGCTCAGCTTGCCTGTAAGCCCCAGCTGTGACAGGGGGATCATTGTGTTGAAGAATTAACTACACTAGAATGGATAGTGAGCGATATAAGAGTAGTTGGAGAATAAAGCCAATGGGGATGTCGAGTGTGTGAGTCCTTGAATGTGAAGTGTCAAGGCCGCTCTAGGCTGCAAAGCCCAGAGCAGTGATTCCCAAGCCAGGGCTCCTGGATCTCCAAGGCAAAAGTGGAGATCCATGAAATTATCAGTATTTTTAAATAACTAAATGGAAAGTGGATATCCAGTGAGGAGAAGCCTAATTAAACAGTCAGGTTTCTTGGCTTTGAACTAGAATTGTATCAAACTTAAGATAGTAATCTTAGCTATGACTTTTAACAAATGTTCAGTATTTTGTAATTTTTTTTTAACGTTTATTTATTTTTGAGACAGAGAGAGACAGAGCATGAACGGGGGAGGGGCAGAGAGAGAGGGAGACACAGAATCGGAAGCAGGCTCCAGGCTCTGAGCCATCAGCCCAGAGCCCGACGCGGGGCTCAAACTCACGGACCGCGAGGTTGTGACCTGAGCTGAAGTCGGAGGCTTAACCGACTGAGCCACCCAGGCGCCCCAAGAAATGTTCAGTATTTTGGTTGGTACTTAAGTATTTCCTCTACAAATGGGGGAGTTTCTTAGAAATGATGTTTATTGTGCAAATGAAATCATTTAAGATGCAAGATAAAGAATAAAAGGGAACTTTGTTGAAAAGTTTAGAAACCTGCGTATGCGTGCGTGTGTGTGCGTGCATGCATGTGGCAGTGGGATGGGGGGTTATGCCTGATTATGAAAGGCTGTATGTGCTATACCAAGCAGTGTGGCCTTTATTTGGTGAGCACAGGGAGCTTCAGGACTTTATCAGATCTCTATTATAGAAACAAAACTGTTGGAACTGCACAGGGGAGAGAGACCTGAGGCAGGAAAATATGTCAGAAAGGCTTTTGAAGGTGTTCTGATGACAAGTGAGAATCGGTTCTGGGACAAGGGCATCGGTAATGAAGAAGAAGACGACGATTTAAAAGCTTCAGAAATAGAATCAATAGTACCTGACTGTTGTCTAAATGTAGAACGTGAGGGAGAAGGTAGACATGATGTCTCATGTAAGTGTTAAGTGACAAGGCAAATGGAGAAGGATGTGGGAGAGAAGATTCATCTGAACGCTTTGTGGCGATAACGGGTGCGCCCTGCTGGAAATGGAACTAGAGCAGGTAGAGAGACGGTGGATGGTAAATACCATATAGGTTTGGGAGCCGTCATGTTCCACGTGAAGTCAAAGCCATGGGCATTGGCTAAAGCTAGAACTCCATGGCCTGCTTGCTGGAGATTGAGAGCACCAGGAATGATGGGGTGAAGGGAAGTGGCCTTGTGGAAGCCAGGGAAAGAGAAGGTCCAGAATCAAGACCCGGCCTTCAGCTGCTGCTGCAGGACAGACTTGATGAGGAGAATGGGTCTGGCATTAGGAGGAGATTGTTGAAAACCTCTCTTAAGAGTACCTTCCAAGTGGGACGCCTGGGTGGCTTAGTCGGTTGAGCATCCGACTTTGGCTCAAGTCATGATATCACGGTTCGTGAGTTCGAGCCCTGAGTCGGGCTCTGTGCTGACAGCTCAGGGCCTGGAGCCTGCTTCAGATTCTGTGTCTCCCTCTTTCTCTGCTCCTCCCCTGCTCACACTCTGTCTCTCTCTCTCTCAAAAAGAAATTAAGATTAAAAAAAAAAAAAAAAAAAGAGTGGCTTCCAAGGATTGGGTGATGCATAAGAGAACAGTGCTCGCTGTTGAATCCTCCAAACAAATGCCTTTGTAAACTAAAGCAAGGTGTAACTGAGGGATAGAAGTTTCAAGAGAATTAATTGACAGAGTTGATCAATAGACCTTCTTCATCCATGTCATAGATTAGTTTTTTATGCTAAGGAAATAGCCCTTTGAGAGAAGTCAGTGTTTGCCAAACTGGCCTTATAGCAAGACTCAACCTGGGGTGCTTGTCAAGCTATAGCTCCCAAGCCCTCTGGGGATGGGACCCATGAATGTTTAATGGCTTTTAACAAGCACCCCCAGATTATTTTTATGATCACGCAAGTCTGAGTTATTCTGAACTGGTGAAATAGCTGTATCTTACCTGTGAAAAAGCAAGTGGAATGAAGCTGAGAGCAGAAGAGCAGAGCCATGGGGATGTGCACAAAGCTCCCGTTCCTAAAAAGAAGAAGAAGAAAAAGCTCCAGTTCTTTCCACAGGAAATGCTGCGTCTGCAGTTCCCTTCAATTCTTGAATAAGTTAAGGGGTTATCATTCTTGTTCATAGAAACCTGAAAGTAGCACGAGTGAATTGTGGGGAGATAAAATGGCTTTATATTCTCCCTATTTGGGGAGGATATTCATGTTGCAGCTCTGATTGATGTTTGTTCTAAATGCTTACTGCTGTTCTCTGATTATCGTGTGTTCAGCATTATCTGTCTACTGGATGCTTTTCTCAATCGATAGTATATGGATGAGCATCTCTCTCTTAGAATGTGATTAGATACAATAGTCCAAAGGATAGCATCTTTTTTTTGCCCCGTAACGCTGCTCAATTTCAGCCACAGCAGAAGGGATACTTGCTTCCAGAGACATGCTTGGGAAGGAGCCCATAGTTAATGTTATGGCTAGCGGGTTGCAGACGAGCGGATGAAGGACTTTGTGTGTGTTGACACTTAACAGAGTGGGTAGGGGATTTACTGTTATTTCTATCAAGCAGGTTAAAATAATTAGGGGTACTGCATTCACATAGAAGAAACAGATTACATTAAATATCAAAAGGCAGTTAAGAAAGTGATATACTTATTTGTTCCTGCCAACAGGTTTGTAGTTCTTCTAATTATTGCCCAAATTTACACTTCTTCTCTGGATACAGTATATAATCTGAAAATATCTTGTTTTAAAAAAAAAACAGAATCAGGGGCGCCTGGGTGGCGCAGTCGGTTGAGCGTCTGACTTCAGCCAGGTCACGATCTCGCGGTCCGTGAGTTCGAGCCCCGCGTCAGGCTCTGGGCTGATGGCTCAGAGCCTGGAGCCTGTTTCCGATTCTGTGTCTCCCTCTCTCTCTGCCCCTCCCCCGTTCATGCTCTGTCTCTCTCTGTCCCAAAAATAAATAAACATTGAAAAAAAAAAATTAAAAAAAAAAAAAAAAAAAAAACAGAATCGGGGCGCCTGGGTGGCTCAGTCAGTTAAGCGTCTGACTTAGTTCAGGCCATGATCTCGCCATTCCCAAGTTCGAGCCCCACGTCCGGCTCTGTGCTGACAGCTCAGAGCCTGGAACCTGTTTTGGATTCTGTGTCTCCCTCTCTCTCTCCCCCTCCCCTGCTCCATCTCCATCTCTCTCTCTCTCTCTCTCCCTCTCTCTCTCAAAAATAAATAAACAAAAAAATTAAAAAAATTTTTAAAAACAGAATCTTTGACTCAGTTAAAATGCACCTCATATGATAGGTTTTCAGTGAAAGAACAGTTAGATGTTAAACTCCAAGTGACTTCTTAAAGTGTATTTTTATATCCACTTAAGATACACATATGCATATTTTATTGTTGGGTTTTTCTTTGTTTTGAAGATGAGACCTAGAATTTTACCATTCTTCTCTATATACCTCTAGCCCAAATACCTACATACTCAAAAAATAAAGGTTTTTGTTGCTGTTGTTGTTAAAGTAGAATGTCAGGGGTGATAAACAATGTTGGTTCTGAACTTTAAAAATAGTGTCTGAAGTGTTCCAGTGGTCTCCTTAATTTTTCATGGGTTAACACTGTTTGCTTATACTAAGTTTTGTTTAAATTAGAGTGGCTTTCATTCCGCTATTTATTTGTGTTTAATGATTACTGAACAGAATTAGACATTTCTACAATGGCACTAGGAACGAGGTAACTTGGCTGTGAACCTTGGAATGCTGGCTTAATGATAGATTCTCTTGCTTTTATTTGTAAATTGGCACATCTAAGGTATGGGTTTTTTATACCCTTTATTATAAAATAATATTCTTCCTCGTAGTATCCATCTCTCCCCCAGTTCCCAACAGATCTCTTTCAAAAGCAGGGTAATGTGTGGGGAGGGGAGTTAAGTTGTTTTCTTTCTTTTGGTTAGTTATCTAAAGTCACTAGCGTTCGTAATGCAGCAAAAATCTTTATTTTCATAAATTAGATTATGAGTTACCATTTGGAAAATTCAAAATGAGAATTAGTGTATAGTTTGGGAAATAAATTAACAATTTTATTTATCCACTTGATACATTTATTCATTTGATAAACAATTGAGTGCTTTGAAAGGTTTCCAACGAGTTTATTGAACTCTTTTGTCATGGTCAACTGCTAGCTTCACTTTGATTTTGTATGCTTTGTACTTCAAGTGAAATAGAAAAGAAGAAGTTTGTATTTATAGTCCTAAAGTGGAACATAACTATCTGTAGGTGGAATTTGCATGGCCTTTGAAGCAGACAAACATACCTAACAAATTCCTAAAACAAGTATACAACACAGTCTTTCATTCGACAAATATTTATTGAAGACCAGTTTTGGATCTGGGAGTGTATGTTCCAGACAGAAGGAACAGTAGCTGCAAAGGCCCTGAGGGAAAATCAGGATGAGTTAGAGGAATCGGGGTAGTCATTCCGGGGGTACCGATTTTGGATGTGCGAACTTTGAGAAGCCTGTAAGACCACCTGAATCTGGCAGGCAGTTAGACATGTAAGTCCAGAGTTCAGGGACAGATACAAACTTGGGAATTGCCGGCATATAGATGGTATTTTAAGCTATGAGGCTGGATGAGACCATCAGATGAAGTACATGGGGGTAGAGAACACTTTAAGAGCTAGAAGAGATGAGAAAGAACCAGAACGCGAAACCGAGGAAGAGTAGCGTACAACTAAGAAAAAAAATCAGATCTTAGAAGCCGCATGAAGAGTGCGTTTCACGAAGGGCAAGGAGAAGGCACTGGTCGGGTGCTGCTAGAGGGTCAAGTGAACGGAGACCTGACCATGGGGTTTTTCAGTATGAAGGTTTTTAATGACCCCAACAAGAATCTTTGAAGTGGAGCGGCAGAGGCAAAATGTTGATTAGGAATAATTTAAGACAGAAAAAGGGGAGAGGATTTGGAGAGAGAATATAGAAGAACTCTTTCAAGGAGTTTTGTTCCAGAGGCAGGCAAGGAGTGGATGGAAGCTAGAGAGGAGAAAGGGTTCATTTTGTTTAACTGGTTTCATTTTTAAGTTGGGGGAAATAATACCAGGTTTGAATGCTGACAAGGATGCTCTGGTAGAGGGGGAATGACTGATGTAAGAGCAAGACAGGAGATGTGAGGACTGGCAAAGAGAGATCTGTTTTCTAAACAGAAACGTCGGTAGTGGGTGGAACCATGAATGAACAGTTCACCTGCAGTGATAGCAGGGTAGGTAGAATTCTTGGGTCCCTTGCTGATAAACTGAGAGATGTGATGGTGGGATTTCTTTTGATTATATCTGTCCCCGAGATGCCTGAGCTTAGAAGAGCTAGTGTTAGAAGTTGAGGAGAAAGGAGAAATGACATTGTCAACCTAGGACAGTGGGTGAGCATACAGACCAGAGTAGTGTGCTGTGATGGCAGAGCATCATTAATAGCCCCTTCCACGTTGGTGGTCGTGATTAAAGTGAGCCCAGTCAGCATGGTTATGTTTTTCTTTGGCCACATTCAACTGCACGGAAGCGAGTGAGAAAATGCAAAACGTTGGATTTAACCGGGGTTGAAGTTCTGCCAGTCAAGTGTGACAAGCGAGAGGGGACAGGGAGTAGAGGTGGGGGGAGCTAGGAAGCTAGGAAGTGCTTAAAATGAAGGACTATGGAATTTACACTGGGTAAGAAAGAGGTGAGGGCATAATGGTAGTGAAGCTCAAGGTCAAAGTGACAGGATCCCTGGTGGGGTCAGAGATTTGTGGGAATCGGGGAAGTAGAGGAAATAAGCGGGAAAGAGGGGTTGGTGGCAGAGGATGGAATGCTTGAAATTTCAGTGGGGCAGGGGAGATGCGGTGATTGGTAATGCCAAGGGCTAGGGTCTCACCTTGGCAGTGGTTGAGGCAAGGTAAACAGATAATGAAAACCCAAAGAACGTGTTAACAGTGACAGTTAAACCAGGAGCTGAAATCCTCAAAGAGTGAGGCTAGTGGCCCAAGGGTCAGTGGACAATTACTAGGAGGGGTAATGGGTGGGGCAGTCTGATCCTGAGGAGTTTTCGAGAGGAGAGAAATAGTGTGGAGATGGCAATGAGGCGCAAGGAGTGCGCCTACCCTGTCACGGGGCCCGAGGGTCAAGGGTTTTGGAAAAAAGAATTCTCTTTGCTCCGGAAACAGTGTCCTCAGGAAGAGCTGGCTTTCTACTCCAGCAAGAAGGCAAGTGAACATTCAGGGAAAACTGTGTTTCGGGGTTAAGGCTTTCAGGGCTCAGGGAAGGGAAAAAGACGGCAGAACCGGGAATGTTGAGTTCCATGTGGAGATTACAGTGTGGGGACGAGGGGTGACCTGGGAGTCTGGAGCTCTTCACAAGGGATAGAAACAGATAGAGGACATACTGCAGGGAGCCTGGTGGGCTTTAGACAGATAGTAGTAGCAAGACTGTGTTTGTGAGGAGGTGGACCCTCCTCCCCCAGGCCTTGAGACGGCCTGGTGTTCTTTCCAGTGTATGCAGTCAGTGCCCAATATCGTACACATCTTTTAAACTTTGTCTTATTATTTTTTTACATTTATAGATCATTAGTGATTATCAGCACTTTAGATGGGCGAATTGCTGCCTTGGATCCTGAGAATCGTGGTAAAAAACAGTGGGATTTGGATGTGGGATCCGGCTCCTTGGTTTCATCCAGCCTCAGCAAACCAGAGGTAAGGATTTTCTATTACATATTGATTGGAAACAGTTAATAATGATTGCTGACACTTGTAGTCTGCATTTGCTTAGAGAGCTGGGGCTCAGGGCCTAATGGCCTGGGTGTGAGGTCTACCTGCCTTTTGCGAGCTGTGTCCCCTTGGGGCAATTACCTAACTTTGCTGTTCCTCAGTTCCCCTCCTGTAAAATGAGTGGGTAATGTCTTCTGCTTCTTAGGATTGTTTTGAACATTAAAGGAGTTAATCATATAAATGAGTAACTGAGAATACTGTCTGCTGTATCACTATAGCTCTTTATCTGAGCTATAACATGATCACCGTTTCTTCCGCCTTATTATTGTCACAAGGTGCCTAGGAATAATAACAAATAAAAGTATCTTAACTGCATCTTAATAGTTAGAAATACATGCGGCAAAATCCCATAAATTATTCCCTACATTTTCCCTCAAGTGTATACGCTAATGGTAAGCACGACATTTTCTTTGAATGTAATTTTAGACAAATTTGATTACTTGCAAAAACAAAAAAAGAAACCGTGCTTCTGAAAGTCTTATGGCACATGACTCCAAGACTTGAGCAGGCGACACAGCTCCGCAGAGCTTCAGTGTCCTCATCAGTAAGTGAGGACACCGCTTACTTTGATGAGGTTGGGTGCGGTGCTGGTTAAATGAGGGAAATTTCTTTTTCTCACCGTTCGTCTTGACTCTGATAGATTAAGTCTCTGTCCTTTTCTAGAGCTTTATTCTCTTGTTTAAGTCATGTAAAATAAGCCCCTCTCTTGAGTTGTGACTGCCAACACGAAAGCAGTCACCTCTGTTTTCCAGAATACTCTCAAGCCTCCTATCTTACCAGGCTGCTCCTCTGGGACACTCCCTGTGGGTGTTCTTTTTTCTCTTTCGTCACCAACTGTTCCCTTTCAAAAAGCTTTCCAGTTGGTATCAAATTTGGAAAGGACAAAACCTAACATGAGGGGCTTAAGAATGACCTGATTAGTGTTGATGGAATTTTCTGATGAAAAAACTGCTACCAGTGACCCAGCTACACTCTAATAAACCCAGCCTGGATTCCTTCCTGGAGCACCCAGGCAGGTGCTTTGGGAAATTGCCCCGCCTCCACATTTGTGTGTGCCGAGCCCTCACTGGGTTTTCATAGTGCTTACCATTTATCAGATGGTACAGTGTGCTGAAAAAAATCTGAGAATACTGAACTTCTGTTGTATTGTGAATTATTAATATAAATAGCAATTTTATTATAAATTACAATAACGTGAATCAGGTATAATATTCAGATGAATTACTACTCAAGCGAAACATTCATTGATTTGTGTTCTGCTGGGATTATGCTTGGGTATGCATGTTTTGCTTTATTTTTAAACTAGACATAAAAAGATGATCAGCAAAATCAGAAGATTGTAAGCTGTTTACATCTGAGGTAATATTACAGTGTGTTGTGGTGGTACAAAGCATGTGTGTGTTTGCAAACTAAAATATACTCACGAACGAAAGATAAATTGCATGGTGTGACAAAGTAGAATGCAAATAGTTATGATGCCCTGAGCGCTATTGAGTGGGTTTAAGTTACGTTAGCTGTTTTCTTAGGTACAGTTCAACTTTCTCATTTCCTGTGGTTTATCAGGGCTCTCTTGTTTTAAGTGCTTTCCTCCCCACGTACCCCCAACCTTAGACCCTTTGGATAAAATACTTTGAAATGTTGAATCTCAAGCATATTCCCAAAGTTTCACTGTGTCACCCTGAAACAGTAAATGAAAAGCTCACTGGCCACTTTCCATGCAGGGGAAGAAGCCTGAGGCCTCTTTTCAGACCTAGATTTTCATTTTCTATTTTGTGAGAACAGAAAATCAAAAGATACTGCCCATCTGGGATAACATAATAGGTTTTCTAGACTTTACGGCTGCCGCAAGTTCTTGAGACTATTTCTTGAGACTACGTGTTCTCTATGTAGATAACGCTAATGACAACAACACTGTTACCGGCATTGTAATATACACGTTAGGTACTTTACACACAGTGTGATCCTCACAAAGATCCTCCTGTGGCCGATGTGTTAGGGTCATTTTGTAGAAGAGGAAGCTGAAGCTCAGAGAAGTTATTTGCTTGAAATTGCAGACCGATTAGACGATAAAGCTGGGATTAAACCGAGCCTTGCCTGACCATACTCCATTCTTCGGGCTTTGGAGCCATTTCTCCATCCTGTGTGCACCTCCCCTTTACAAACTCAGGCTGCTCAAAGAAGTTTTAAAAAGAGTTGTCATTAAATCATTTTAAAAAATGAACCCATTGGATGAGAGCATAAATAACATATTTTTATGAAGACTATTTTCCAGTTTAAAAATATTTTAGTAAGAAGCATGGCTTTGTTTTGTATTTTCATAAGTCTCTTTACTTTCCGGTTTGGCAGAAGATAACTGGATTTTCATATCTGCTTCTGCGCTCATTGTGTTGCATTGTTGTTTTGGCTGAACTATATGAAGAAGAAAATCCAGGCACATACATATACGTGGCTAGAAAAGGGAGATGTATTTTAGAAGCCTCTTCAGATGATTGGGTCATTCTTTTTTGATACTCTACCAAAACACATGGAAGTTTCTTAAAGGTTAGTTGCACTGTAGAATCTGAAACCGTATCAATGAACATTTTGTACTCTTTTACATTAACATCCATTTGTCTGTCTTGCCTTTTACTCATGCATGATGTTCTAACATCATCTGGCAAATATTGATCCAGTGAGTTATACAGATCTTCCAGATGTTGACACATTTCTTTATAGAATATTTAAAGATCAAATTCGTTATTATCCTTGGATGTAAATTTAAAAAATTTTTTTTTAAATGTGTTACTGTCACCACTGATCTCATCAGAAAAATAGTTAAGTACTGGGAAACTATTGAGCTTACATTGGTAGATACAGGTTTTCCAAAATTCGAATTTTCATCTGAAAACTGGTTTTTGGTTTTTTTTTTTTTTTCCCACAAATATGGTCAGTTGTTCTCTTTGCAGTGAGAGGTTCACTTTGTGTATTTTTGAGAAAATGTCTGACAGGTACCCAGCTCTCATAACCATCACATCCCCTCAATTTTTCGAGTAGAAATGGCGCCCTGTGAACAAACAGCCCCCAAAGTCCGTCACACAAGCGCTTTTTCCTCAAGACGTGTTTCATTCAGCGTGTGGCTAAAGTGCTAGTGTGTCCTCGGCAGTCACGCCAGAAGAGTGAAAACGTGTACTCAGGTCCCAAATGAATGAAATCAACTTTTTATCACTTCACCGGAACATTCCTGAGTGAAACTTTTCTCTTTCTTTCTCTCTCTCTCTCTTTTTGCCGCAAGTGTGTGCTGGTGAGAAACGCAGTGACCAGTGGTTGGGTGCTCGATGGCGTGCTAAGGCGCTGCCAGTGTTAGTCACCATTGCTTTTATACCATCAGTGCGGATACCACCCCAGTGAGAAAGCAAGTAACACCTTCGCCGCAGAACTTTTTGACTCTCTGCACTTGTAAGAGCATCCACAGGCCACAGTTTGAGAATTGCTGAGCTAGTGTATGATAGAAATAGTATAAGAATATTTGGAAGGCAAACAGGAATGTAGCGTGAGCTTGAGTCCTCTGGTACTCAGTGGGGTGTGCGTGGCTCAACAGCTACAAGTTGTGTTCACAAGTTGGACAAAATGCCGCAAAAAGAGGCTCAAAAACTGCTATTTGAAGTGCCCTAAATATGACACACAGAGTTACTATACCTTTTTAAATGCATCTGATAAAATATTTTACGAAGGTCCCTAACTTTTTGTGAGAAATAGTTAATTTTCTCTTTCTGAAGCTCAGCGTTTGGTAGGGAAGGGTAGTGTAGGGAGGAGGGGTAGATACAGCAGGTGGAAGGAACTGGCCTGGAGATAGAGCCAAAGCCACCCAGGTGACAATAGATAGATCCATGACCCCATTTGGGGACTCCTGTATTAGAATGGCAGTCTCTCTAAGCTTTCATCAAGAGTGGTATGAAGGAGGGGCGCCTGGGTGGCTCAGTTGGTTGAGCATCTGACTTAAGCTCGGGTCATGATCTCACGGTCCACGGGTTCGAGCCCCGCCTGGGCTCTGTGCTGACAGCTCAGAGCCTGGAGCCTGCTTTGGATTCTGTGTCTCCCTCTCCCTCTGCCCCTCCCCTGTTCACTCTCTGTCTCTCAAAAATACATAAATGTAAAAAAAAAAAAAAAAAAAAAAAAAAAGGTATGAAGAAGAAACAGATGAAACCCAGAAGGCCGGGGAAGGTGTATTCCCTGTACAGCAATCGGTAAAGCTACTTATGAATCTAATGAAGAGAACTTGATAGACTGTATAATAATTTTTGTTAACTTTTATGTGTTAAGTAATCTCTACTCCCAACGTGAAGCTCAAACTCGTGACCCCAAGATCAAAAGTCGCACACTCTACCAACCGAGTGAGCCAGGTGCCCTGACTGTTTAAATAATTTTAAAGTTATTAATGATAGAGCAGTCAGTGATGAATCACATGCACTTTTGCTGGAATAATAAAATAAAGCCACACAGGAACTTCTCATGCTGTGTGGGATTGTGGAGGAGGGGCTGGGACTCAGGGACCTGAGTTCTCCTTTGGATTCTTCTGTTCACTGACTATGTGGCCTGGCTAAATTCTTCAGTTCAGCAGAGTTTTAATTTCCTTCTCTGTAAAATTATGGGACTACACTAAATCCTAAAGATTGTTGTAACTTCAGGAATCAGGTAGCATCAGATACATGAAACTCCCAAATTATCGAGAGGAAGTTTTCAACTTCCCTTTTTTTTTTTTTTTTTTTTTTTAACCACATTTAAGGCTTTAAAAAATAAAGCACAAATTCATTAGAAATTGCCATTAGGTGCATATCTCATTGCCTCCTGGCCTGCTCTGATGATATTGTCCTTAAACTTTTCTAATGTAAAGGGCATATAAAATAGTATATTACGTTCTTTTAGTGGTGTTTTTATTATGTCAATGAAAAAATTAACATACAAGATAGGAGAGATTGACAGCTCCATTAAAAACAATATTATATAATATTTAGGATCACCTGTGTGCTGCAGGGTGGTTGAGATGCCTGATCTGATTTACCATTATTTCCTCTTGACTAGGTAATTTACAAACTTTCTCAAAAGAATACTGATAATAAACCAAGCTAAAACTGGTGGGTGTGTGTGTGTGTGTGTGTGTGTGTGTGTGTGTGTGAGAGAGAGAGAGAGAGAGAGAGAGAGAGAGAATAAATGGTAAACCTAAGTTCACTCCATCAGCTTTAACAGTTGTGCCCTAAGTTCTAAGCCTAATGCTTATGATAATAGCTGAGAATTTTGTTTTTAATTTTTCGAAGGACCACCTGAAGTGAAGTCTGATTTGCTTTCCTCTGGTTATTTATATGCAGATTAAACCTTGAAAAAGCACTAAAGAGATTTCGCTGTGGTTCCTCATTGGTTGTCTTAAATTTTGTTTTGTAGTGTATTAGCATAGTTTTGCTTTGGGGTATCTGGGTGACACTTGGATCACACTTCACCAAATCTAAGTAGATATAATATCCTTGAACTATCTATTTGTCTATGTCTTGGAACATATTCCTAATTACAAAGACCTTCCTTATCTTTATTTAGGATGCATAATTGTATACATGTAACTAGTTTCTCCTGAGATAATACCTTTACCTTTTCTTTATTTAGAGATACCATATTTGTTTTTTTGTTTCAGTTTTCTGTTAAAATGCCTTTTTTCTTCCCCCTCTTACAAAGAACAAACAACCCTATTATAAGTCTATACTTAGAGTTTGGGGTTTTATCTTATTTTTGGCATGTTTCTCCCCAAGGGACACCGCCTTTCTGTTTCAGACAGGTGCAGAAACAGACAGCTATGATACTGGAGCTTTCCAGCCTCCTCCCCACCCCTCAGCAGAATGCATTCATTGAGAAAGGCCTTCGTAGGTAGGGGGATCCTTTAGAAAAGGCATACTTTTAATGGTTAACTTGATTTGTTCACAAAGAATCCATCAGTAGACCCTTTGAGTGGTGCTTTATTAAAAGAGGATCGGTGATCTCTTTTAAAGGTTCTCTAATTTACACTGAAAGATGTCCGGTCATTTTGCAGTTTCTCATTTGTACACAAACTAGCATATTTTGAGCCTGACTGTGTCATTGAAGACTGCGGTTTATTTGGAAAAGTCACTGTTCAGTCATGTAGCAAGCCAATATGTAAATAATTGCTTAGGTTAATTGCTTTTCTTTTAATTATAGAAATAAAACCATGCTTTGATTCAATTTTGTTTTATTAATCCCTTCGCACGGCTGAAAGCATTGCTGTGAAGTAAACTAGTTTACTCTAGCATGCATGTTGCCGAGTGAGAAATTGATTTGACCCTATTTTTTAGGAAATTGACTTTGCATGCACGTTATCTACTTCATGAATGTATAATGATCTAAATGAAGGCAGAGATAGTTACTGAAATCTGTGTTTTTCATCATGAATGCAAAAAGTACACTTACAAAGTGAGTCTGATAGTTTTCCTTGAGGTATTTTGTTCTATAGGTTCACTATAGGTTGAGGAAAGAAAGAATGAATGAATTAAATAATTTCTATGTAGTATCTCAATGCTCTTGGGCATTAATTCACAATTGTTGATGATAACTAATAACACATTGCTTCGGGATTTGTTTTTTTCTCCATTTCCTTTTTTTTTTTTAAGCAAAAAACAAAACATTTCCTCTTAAGCATGTCACGTGGGATGCCTTCTCTGACTAATACCCAGATCTGCTGAAAGTTCTCATAATCCCTCGTGTTAGATCATCTAATTAGTTGTTAACCATGCCCCCTTCCTTAGTCTGTGAGGTACGATGCCCAGGAACACTTTCAGCAAAAAAGATTCCTTCATTTTCCCCATCACAGCAATTTCAGTATTTTCAGGGGGAAAAAAAAAAGTGTTTCCTTAGCACAATGCTTCAACATTTTTTTTCTCTTAAAGTCACAAATACTTAATTCTGGTACCTAGTCATTTGGTAGGTTGCTCATTTTGGTTTATTAAAAGTTATCATTTTATGTTCCATATATAGTATATCATTTTTGAAGAATTAAAATATACAAAAATATGCCTGTTAACTTTAATATTGTTCATCTTTGTGATCAGTAAAGTACTTTACAGTCCTTCAGAATGTCTATGTGATAAAAGAGAATTTTAGGGTTGATAGAGATTTCTGGTAAATTTAAGACTGGTAACAGTTTGATATATTTAATTCTTATATTGAATTCATCTTTATTTAGTTTTGAGGTTTTGGTTTTTTGGTTTTGTTTTTGTTTTTTTTTTGTTTGTTTTTTTTGTTTGTTTTTTTTTAATTTTTTTTCAATGTTTATTTATTTTTGGGACAGAGAGAGACAGAGCATGAACGGGGGAGGGGCAGAGAGAGAGGGAGACACAGAATCGGAAACAGGCTCCAGGCTCTGAGCCATCAGCCCAGAGCCTGACGCGGGGCTCGAACTCACAGAACGCGAGATCGTGACCTGGCTGAAGTCGGACGCTTAACCGACTGCGCCACCCAGGCGCCCCTGGTTTTGTTTTTTTATTTGAGAGAGAGAGCAGGGAAGAGGGGTAGAGGTAGAGAGAATCTTATTTTTTTAATGTTTATTTACTTTTGAGAGAGAGAGAGAGAGAAAGAACACAGAGAAGCAGAGAGGGGGAGAGGGAGAATCCCAAGCAGACTCTGTGCCTTCAACGCAGAGCCCAACATGGAGCTCGGACCTGTGAACTGTGAGATCATGACCTGAGCTGAAATCAAGAGTTGGATGCTTAACTGACTGAGCCACCCAGACACCCAGAGAGAGAATCTTAAGCAGGCTCCGTGCTTAGCATGGAGCCTGACGCGAGGCTCTATCCCAAGACCCCGGGATCAGGAACTGAGCTGAAGTCAAAAGTCTGACGCTCAACTGACTGAGCCACCCAGGCGCCCCCCAAGGCTTTGTTTTTAAATGGGGGTTGTAAATCCAGGATTGGGAAAGAAATAATTGACATGGCATAATTAAGCTCTCTACTTTCTCCGTGAATTTACTTTTGGAGCAGCTATTTAAATTCTAAAGGCTTTTTGGAAACTTTTGAAATCTGGTGTTCATGAACCTTAGTTATTTCTGAAGTTTATTTATAGAGAATAAAAGAAGGTTCAGGATGAATTTACAAGTATTCAGATTAAGAGTTTATATTTTTGTTTTAAACACTTTTAATAAGTATACGTATATACGCATACACACATGAATTACATTGAGGTTCAAAATAGCATTACGTTTACATAACAAGTCTTGTTTGATTAGTACTTCGTAGTTTGCAAAGTGATGCCAAACCCATTCATATGTCAGCCTTACATAGCCTCGTAAAATAAATACTCTTACTAGCCTCTGTTTTTCAGATTAGAAAATTAGGGCTCACAATGGGTCAGAGATGTGTCTGATGTAGTAAAGCTGAGACTCAACCCTAGATCTTTGGACTTCTCCTTGCCCTCTTTCCGATGCTTCATGCTTTTTGAAATATTTCAGTACTTACCAATGTATTTGTGTTTTGTGTACTAATAATCATAATTCTTAATGTGCTTTATCCAGAATAATTGCTGAAAGACATCATGTACGTAGCAGACTTTGCATGCTGCTCAGCAGATTGTGAGCACTTAACTGCCTCTTAGACATCCCTAGTGGAAAAGTCAAAGGTACCTGAACTTAACACATCCAAAACAGAACTTATCGTTAGTGCCATGGGAGCCTGACAGGGTGTGCACTGGGGTACAGCGGTGCCCAGGATAGATGAGACCCTCGCCCTCGTGGAACTCATGTGGCACTTTGTGGAGCCAGCTGGGGAGACAGATATGAAATAATCACAGCATAAGTAATGTAATTGAGTTGTGGTAACTGCCACATGGAAGGGTGGAACCTAGAGAGCCTTCGCAAAGGTGCCCGACCTGCCTGGATAGGAGGCCGGAGAAGTCTCCCCGGAAGGGATCTCAGTTTACAGCTGAGATCTAAGAGGACAAGGAGCTGTCCAGGCAAGAGATGGGCAGAGGGGTGGGGAGAGACTGCTCTGGGAGAGGCAGTAGCCCATGTGGTGGCCTTGCGGTGGGAATTATCACAGTGTGCTCAAGGAGCTGAGAGAAGGAGAGGAAAGGCAGCAAAGACAAGGGTTGGGGGCAGTCGCAGATATGAATCTGCTGAGCAGGGCCAGGGCCAGGTCATACTGGGTCTAGTAAGCTGTGTTGAACATTTTGGATTTTATCCTGAGCCATCAGAAGCCCTTGACGGATTTTAAGTGGGAGAGATTCCTCCATAGTCAAAACGGAAAGCATTTCTTGACATTCTTTTTTGCTTTGAGACTTTCAGTGAGACTCTGATGAATCAAAAGGTTGTCTCAGTGAGGCATTTGTATTTCAATCCAGTCATCTCAAACTGGGGAAGTATTTATATATATAAACATTCGTAAAGTATTCACACCAACTAACAGAACCTGGAAGAAAACAGGAGAGTCCCTAAAATCCTACTAAAGCCAGTAGACTTGAGGCACCTTTTTCTCTCAGTCTCCCCTGACTCATCACTCTGCCGGGATTTTTAAATGTTAGAATTCTAGAAGTTTGGGTGTGGGTCATCTTCTCACCCTACTCTCTTTCAAGGGGGTTGTGCCTCTGTTCCCATGACAGCAGCAGTTCTAAGTTTTCTCTTCAGCTCAGACCTCTCCTCTGAGCTGAAGACCGACTCAGGCAAATGCCTCCTTAACATCTCTACCTGGAGAGCCCTCTCAGTCTCTGGGAACTCACCACGTGTCAACGCGCTCCTGCTCTCCCTCTCTGTACCTGTTCCTCGTTGACCACGACATCCTCCTTTGGTCTTAATTGAATTCTAGAGAGTGTCCAAATCCCTTTCTGTTTTGACTGTAGAGGAACTGGGGGGAACAGGGACAGGAGTGGGGAAAAGCAGGAGGCCTGTAGATCCCCAAAGCAGTAGAAACATCAGTGGTCTGGGAACCAAAAGGCACACCTTTTAAAACAGCTGGGGAGACTGAAGTTGCAGATCAAGTGCAGTCAGTTAACGTGAGAAGTTTTGTAAAACGGTGCAGTGTTAATTTTTGTCCAAGGTCACGTAGCAAGCAGTAGGCGAAGGCAGGGACCCAGGAATGAGGCTGGAGGAGGTGCATTCATCACCCCGAGGGCCCGGCTCCATTTCATATGTTGGATGCCTGCTGTTGTCTCCCTACCTAGGTTAGCAAAACAGCTAGCATGGCCAGCAAAGGAATTGTTCAGGGAAAAAGGGGTTTCCATATAACAAAAAAAAGTCAACAAGTTAACGCTTCCGAAGGAGTGTTTTTCATGTATTTTACATCTTCCCAGTCTTCGTGAATTTTATCTTTTTAGTCCTTGAGGTCATCATTAGAAGCATCAGCTCTTGCATTATTCTGGAGATGCTTGGAGTTCTTGAGGTGGGACAGAGATGTGTGCCCTTTTAGTGAATATTCTAGAATCGTTTTTTCCTTTTCCTTTTCCCTTACAGGCTGTGTTCATTCTTCCTTATCTCTACTGTTGATAAGCCTGAGTCTTACCACATGCTTCTTATCACCCCTTTTGCTTACCCTCTCCTCCCTTTTCACTTTATTGCTTCTTAAACTTGTACTTGGGACTTGGGTTTTGTAGCTCTCAGGGCCAGCATGTTCTTTTTCCCTCTTTCTGAGTTAGGGAACACACTGGATGCAACTTTTTGGATTTGAAAGTGTTTAATGTTCTCTACTTGAGAAAGTAATAGTGCATGTAAATCCCATTTCCAAAACTACACGAGGGAAAGTTCTTGCTAATAAATTCAGAAAGAATATAAAATTAGAAATCATTGTTTTATTCCCTTTATTGAAATAATAGGTCATCAGTTGATACTGAAATGGTGAAAAGTTGATTGAACACTTTAAAATGGAGGGGTCAGGCTGACTCCTCCAAATCTACTGATGAATAATAGTAACAAATATGACATAACACAGGGGTTGGCAAATTTTTTTGTAAAGGGCTAGAGAGTAAATATCTTGGGTTTTGTGGACCAGATGGTCTATGCAGTTGTAGTAAGAAAGCAGTACGTAAATGAATAGGTGTGACTGTGTTCCCATCAGGCTTTACTGATAAAAACAGGCAGTGGGTCAGATTTGGTTTATAAGCTGTAGTTGGCTGGCCTTCAATGTAATAGGAAGTATGCAGCACCACCTATGAAGTACTCTTATCAAAAAAATCCAACCTGCATCAGATCAAAGCACCAGGTCTAATCACACACTTTTCAGAAAATGGGACAAAAGAACAAATTAAATGACATGCAAACTCCAGGCTGTGGGACATTCTATAGGATGAATAATAGTCTGGTGTCTCAAGCAAATCAGTGCGTGAAAAAGGGAGTTAAAGGGTTCTTGTGGGGAAAAAAAAAGAATCAAATGTAATATGTGGAGTTTGAGTTCCTTGTTGGAGCAAACCAATTGTATAGTACATCTTTGAGACAGTCAAGGAGATTTAAATATTAGATGATTTTAAGGGATTACTCTCAATTCTGTTAAATGTGATATCGGCAGGGTAGTTACTTCTCAGCAATAAATACTGAAATGTTTGTAGGTGAAATGGCATGATGTCTGGGATTTACTTTAAATCATTCTAGTAAACAAGTATATGTAGTGGGTGGGTGGGGAACAGTCGAAACAATTGGCAAAATTTGGTAATTGTTGAAACTGGGTGATAGATACATGGGGGGTTATTAGTCTCTTTCTATTTTACATGTTTCAAAACGTTCAGAATAAGTTAAAGTTGAATGTACCCCAGAAAATATATGTGTCCGTGGCGGTGGTGGGTGCGTGGTACCTAGAAAAAGAAGGAAGAACCAAATTAAAAAATATATTTTATGTAATTAGAAGAATTTTTGTTTTTATTTCTGGTTATATTCGTTGGAGTAGTAGCACTTCCTACATTTTTCTCGGTTGAAGTTCCTCCTGTCACTTGGAAATGGAATTCTTATTTTCACATTCTGATTTCAAATAGCACTCCCTGATTACATGTGCCACTGGTATTCATTATGCCATTTAGGTTTTGTTCAGAAATAGAAATTGAATTATTTCACCCTACTGCTTTGCGATTGCATGGATAAAGATCTTGATTGGCTCTTCGGTACTGAGTTTGCCCACCAGTGTGACAACCTTTCATTTTAAAATTATGCACAGGAAAAAACAAATGGGGGGGGTTGGAAACCATAAAACAACAAGAATTTATATTTTTAAAAAGTGACTGATGGAGGAAGCAAGTCACGCAATTAGTGTGAGAAGCAGAGCAGCGAATCAGAACAAATAGCTGCTTGCAGAGACGAATCAGTGGGATGTAAAAATGCATCACCGTAACCTACATTTTTTTCTACCAAGAGATTTGCAGCTGACTATCGAGTGACTCATTCCTATGCTGGGAGGGTGAGGTAATGCTCTTGTGAGGGGTGATGTCATCTCACTACCTGAACCGCATGCATACATCATTTCTTGTGGCTCTCAAGGAAAAGCACCATCTGCTTTCACATATGCAGCCTGAAAGACTCTACAAAGATCAGTGCAAAGGTTAGCGGCCATGGGTATGACTCATCAGCAGCCAATTAGTGAAGAGCAGCTCTTTCAAAGTGAGCTTTTAAAATCACGATCTAGAAATACGACATGATGTCCTGAATCATAGAATGCTTTTTGTTGTTGTTTTGGGTCTTGCACTTTTCTCACTGAGTTAACGCTGTTGAACGTCTAACTTTTAAAATAAGGCAGTTCTTCTCAATATGGTCAATCACCTCAAATCTTCTTGGTTGTTTAAACCATATATATATGTATATATGTGTATAATTTTTTTAGTAGATGGGCTGCCAAAGCGAGCACTAAACCATATTTTTTAAAGATTTTTTTATGTTTATTTTTGGGAGAGCGAGAGTGCACACGATCAGGGGAGGGGCAGAGAGAGAGAGGGAGACACAGAATCCGAAGCAGGCTCCAGGCTCTGAGCTGTCAGCACAGAGCTGGATGCAGGGTTCGAACTCATAAGCTGTGAGATCATGACCTGAGCCGAAGTCAGACACAACCCACTGAGCCACCCGGCGCCCCTAAACCATATTTTTAATAGCAGGATGTTTGTTTTCTTTTACATTTGGAGGCATATATATAGATCATCTTTAAAACAGAAACGAATTTTAATCTGTATTAGTTGGGCAGTTTTTTGTTAGCGGTTTTTTAGTTTTTGATTTTTTGCCCTGAGGAGCCATTGTGTTTCTTAAGGATCTGCTAGTGTTTTAGGAGAAAAGAGGTTGTTAATGGAAGAGGAAACAAGTCAAAATAAGTGTTATCTGTTTACTACAGACCTTCTAGCCCCTCTTCCTCTTTCTTGTAGTGATGCACACCTGCTTTCCCTGTTTGTCCTTAACTAGTGCTGCTGTTGACTTGACCTGACGACCGAACTACCCATTTTTTAACTTTATCATAATCTGAATTTACTATTCTAGTAAATAGGATAGAGAATACCTAACATAATACGAAAGGGAGACAACAGTAAATACTTGATTTTCTAACTGATAGGTAATTCAAAATGGGAGAATGGGAGATCATATTGCCTACATATTGTTTTTATAGGGTATGTATACTAATGACCTAAATCCGCTCTTAATGACAACTTCAAGTTGGACATTCTACAAAAGATAAAAAGGAAAGTTTTAATTTTTAAAAAGTAAAATAAGAAAGCAAAGAATAGGGGTGCCTGGGTGGCTTGGTCGGTTAAGCGTCTGACTCTTGATTTTGGGTCAGGTCATGATCTCACGGTTTTGGGTTCGAGCCCCATGTCAGGGTCTGTGCTGGCAGTGAGTGAGGAGCCTGCTTGGGATTCTCTCTCCCTCTTTCTCTGCCCCTCCCCAAGTCACACGCACACCCGTGTCTTTGCTCTCTCTCAAAATAAACACACTTAAAAAAAAAAATGGATAAAATAGTAATGTGAAAACTCTGAGGTCATATGAGGTGGTATACATACTGGTGCCATTCAAGAATTTATTTAAAATCAAATGTTTGTCAATAAAGAGTAAGAGTTGGAGATCTTTAAATACCCAGAATCAAGATGAACCTTTGCTAATGGTGTCGCCTTCTGAGTTTAATTACAGAGCTCCTGCAAGATTTTATTACCTTTCTTTTCTTTTTGACCTCTTCTTTAGAAATAATTTCCAACTACAAAAAGTTGCACGAATAAAAATGATAACAATAAAAAGAAAGGGCCAACCTTTATATACCCAGATTTACTTACCCCAAATCTTGTTTGCTTTATCATTTCAGTTGTCTCTCTTTCTCTCTTTTTTCCTCCCCCTACCCCTCCTACACACTTTTCCCCCCCTAAAACGTGTAGAGATAAATCAGCTATCCATCATGGCCTTTTGTTCTAAATGCTTCACTTGTATTCCTGATAGAGATATTCTCTTACATAATCACAGCATAGTTATCAACTTCGTAAAGTTATGTCGATACTTTAATGTCTGTATTTTTCAATTTTATCAGTTGACCTAGTACAGGCATACCTCATTTACTGTGTTTTACAGATACTGTTTTTACAAATTGCAGGTTAGCGGCAACCCCGCATTGAGCAAGTCTGTCGGCACCGTTTTTCCAACAGCATTTGCTCACTTCGTGTCTCTGTGTCACCACTGGTAATTCTTGCAATATTTCAAACGTTGTCATGTATTCGTTATGGTGTTCTGTGATCAGTGACTGTGACTAGCTGAAATCTTATATGATGGTTAGCATTTTTTAGCAATAAAGTATTTTTTAATTAAGGTATTATGTTATTTTTTAGACATAATGCGATTGCACACCTAGTAAACTACAGTACAATGTGAACATAGCTTTTATTGGCACTGAAAGACCAAAAGTTCATTTGACTTGTTTTATTGAGGTGGTGTAGAATCAAACCCACAATATCTCCGAAAGATACCTGTGATGTCTTTTATAGTGTCCTTTACCTCTAGTGTAGCCTCTGGTCTAGGGTCAGGTAGTTCATTTATTTGTCCCATTAGACTCTCTTAATCTAGATTTTTCTACAGACTTTGTCTTTTCTGACATTGATATTTTTGAAGAATACAGTCTCTCTGCCCTTTTATTTAAAAAAATAGACATTTCTTCATTTTGTGCTTATCCAGTGCTTCCTGGTTATTTAGATTGTACATTCTTGGCTTAGAATACTGAGTAGGTGATGTGTCCTCTCCTAGGGAATCACATCTGTCACTTATTGATGATGTTAATTTTGATCATCTGGTCAAGGTATTATCTAAATTCTCCACTCAATAGTTATTGGAGTTTTTTTGCTTTTGTTTCTATTTTTAGTTTCTTGTAACTAATAAGCAGTCCGTGGGGAGACACTTTAAGACCATGCAAATATCCTACTCCTCATCAAAATTTCCACCTTCTTAGACTTAACACCATTGCTGAATTTTGCTTGATGCAGTCTTTACTGTGATGGTTGCAAAATGCTAATTTTTCTAACTTCACCCCTCCCGTCATATTTGCCAGTAGACACTTAGCATTTTATTGCAGTAACAGCCCTCCCTTCTCCCCCATGTATTATTTATCTATTTGTTATCAGTATAGACTCACGAGTTCTTTTTGTTTTCTTCTTCAGTACATTATAATTCAGTACTCAATTATTTTGGTCCTTAAATTGCTCTGCTCAGTGACCAGATTTGGTGAATGGTATACTTCTATCTGGTTTGAACATATCCTTACTCTCTAGAATAATAAGATTCTAAAGTCTCATCTTGTGCCTACCCTGCCCCAGCCCTTGGAATCAGACATTTCTCTGAGGAGCCTTGATTCCTTTGGTGGGAAGCAGAATTGGATAACACAACCCAGGCACTAGGTTTGGGTGTATTGCTTTCACAGCCACTGTATACACGTTGTAAACATAAGCGTAGAAGCATTAGCATATGGGTTAAGTATTTCTTAGAGGTACAATAAACAGTTCTTGAGAATGTAGTGCTGTCTCAGCTCATAGAGCAGAAAGCAAGGTACAGTACTAAGGAATGGGCAGTTTTTTTGTCAGCAGTCTTACACTGCTAAAATTTTCTTGGTTTTCAAAGCAAAAACATAAATGAAGCTAACTTGAAGGCCAGATAGGATTTCAGTGGGCATTTTTGGTACAGGAAGGTGTTCCAGGAAGAAGAAATGACATTGACAATGACATAACTGAAACAGTAACAGTAACAATTATGCTTAAGTGGTGATGCCCAATTTCTGCCCATGTAGGGAATAGTAGAAGACAAGGAGGAAGAAAAGGCTGTTTGAGGTCATGTTTAGAGAACTTTGAATATCAGATTTAGGATTTGGGGTCTTTATAAGATAATACAGAACTGTTGAAGATTTTTGAATAATGTCATAACAAGCTTAACTCTGACTCAGAGATTAATCTAGAAGATAGGTAGAGTTTAGATTGAGGAAATTGCCAGTTAAGAACTGTAAAGAGGCTGTTATAATAGTTCAGGCAGGAGGTACGAGGATTTGAACTAGGAAATGAAAGAGAGAAGTAGATTAGAATAGTGGTTTTCTACCAGCCCTTTAGAATCCCAGGGGGTGGGGCCGAGCTAGAGGGAGGGAGGATGTGTGAGCACTTTTGGTGACAGTATGGGCATTTTCAAGTAAGTATCTCTTTAATGATAGGATTGAGGAACAAAGAAATACAAAGAGAAATTTTGTTAGAAAAAAGTTAAGGTCAACATTTTATTTGCAATTTTTTTGTTGTTGATTAAACCCATACTTCTTTTATATTCTCTTTTTCTAAAGTTTTGGGCCTGGATGATCAGGAAAACAGTGTTGTCCTGAGCTGAAGTTAAGTCAAATCGTATATATTTTAAATACCAAAAGGTCAGTGTCACAAAGCCATGCACTAATACCCATTCTCCAGAAACAAGGTGTTCATAGCCAAAACCTTTAGAGTTACCCTGAACTCTTTTCTTTTGCTTAGACTATACAGGGAATCCCCCATGAGCTCCTCTGGGCTTGGCCTTCCAGATCTGACACCCTGCAGTACCTCTGGTGCTATCAACCTAATTGGAGCCATCACATCTCTTGGCTTCGGCCTGCTCTCCATGCCTCGGTCCTTCCCGCTATAGCCTGTCCATCTTCCTTGTGCTTCCTCCAAAGTGGAGGGCGTGCTTCCACCTTATGGCCTTTGCAAAGGCTATTCCCCAGATGTCAGCATGGTTAACTGGCCCAAGTTTAGATTTTGCTCACATGTTACTTTCTCAGTAGGGTCTACCCTGTGCTCCCTGTTGACAGTCCCCCTCCCCTCCCACACACGTTTCTAGTCTCCCTTTATCTTGTTCTATTTTTTCCTGTGTTATTTATCACCTCATATACTGTGATTATTCATTATGTCGTTTGTCTCCTGACACCAGAGTTTGAACTCCACAGGGCAGCGATTTTTTTTTTTTTTTTAATTTGTTTTGCTCAGCGGTCTCTCCCCAAGCAACATACTCATGCCCAGCTCATAGTAGGCTCTCCATACACATTGTTAAAAGAAGGAAGGACAACTAAGAGCATAAAATCAGTAAGCTTTGTTACCAGGGTTCCGGCTCATAGCAGATTTGAGAACATAAATAAAAGATGGGATACTGCTTGAATTGACCTGTGTTCCGTGGATCTGAGCCTATGCTAGTAATTGCCCTGGATAAAACTGGTCTGGAAAATACCGCATATACTATCTGTTTGCTAGAAAAACGTATTGTATATTAGCATATGAATTGCTGTAACCTCTCCTTGAATTCACTTGATCACAAAACTCTTTTGGTAGCTCATGTATCATTATGGGACACCCATCACAAACAAAGTTTGAGAAAACCGTGCTAGAGTGTTACGCGTAGACCCCAGGAGAGATTGGCAGCTCTTTTTACGTTGCTCTTGGTTGATAAATTGTGCCTCTCCACATGCTGCTCAGAAGGAGGCTAGAGAACATCAGGCTCAAGACTCCAGCTCTTTGTCACTACTTGTGAAGTTATGATCCCTTTTAAAAATTTACCTTCTGTTTTGGGGGCGCCTGGGTGGCTCAGTCGGTTAAGTGGCCGACATCAGCTCAGGTCATGATCTCGCAGTTCGTGCATTCGAGTCCCATATTGGGCTCCGTGCTGACAGCTCAGAGCCTGGAGCCTGCTTTGGATTCTGTGTCTCCCTCTCTTTGTCCCTCCCTCGCTTGCACTCTCTCTCTCAAAAATAAATGAACATTAAAATAAAAAATATTTTTTTAAATTTTGCCTTCTGTTTTAGGTATTTGGGAATAAGATGATCATTCCTTCCCTGGATGGAGACCTCTTTCAGTGGGACCGGGACCGTGAGAGCATGGAAACTGTTCCTTTTACAGTTGAATCGCTTCTTGAATCTTCTTATAAATTTGGAGACGATGTTGTTTTGGTTGGAGGAAAGTCTCTCACTACCTACGGACTCAGTGCATATAGTGGAAAGGTGAGTGAAAATGTTGGATTATTTGGGGAGGAATCAGAATAAATAGGGCGAGAGGAAATAACTTAATAAGCTATACTATTACTGGCTGAGGTTTATTATTTTTCCCTGAGGATATTATTTGTTTGAATAAATGAATTACAAAGTAGAAAGGGCAAAATATTATTAAGAAAACTAAATGTATCCGAGACAACAGAATAAACAGCAGAGCCAGGAAAAGCAGGAGGAAGAGAACGAATCAATAAGGTCTAGTGTGTGTCAGTTGTGTTTTTCATACATTATATTGAAATCTTCATGATGTTCCTAGAGGTCACACATTCTTGTTTCCATTTGGACAGATGAAGAACCCTCCAAATATTAATAATAATCCCAATAAGAATAATTACTACTTATTTATCTAGTTTGATCCTGTAATCCAAGAGGAAGGTTGTGTTTATTTTACAGATGAGAAAACTTGAAACTTTAAAAGTTGAGAAATTTCCAAGGTTCAATTTGACTTAGGTCTGTGTGCAGAAAAAGTTATACCATTAAGACCCAGACTCTCTCTAATGTTAGGTTTCAGGATATAACCATCATCTGCTTCTAAGATTGGTCTTACAATATAAATCTCTTATTAGGAGTAACTAATTAAATACATCCTTTTTAGAAAGGTAAAAGTCTTGGGATGCCTGGGAGGCTCAGTCAGTTAAGTGTCTGACTTCCGGCTCAGGTCATGATCTCACAGTTAGTGAGTTCGAGCCCCGCGTCGGGCTCTGTGCTGACTGCTCAGAGCCTGGAGCCTGTTTCGGATTCTGTGTCTCCCTCTCTCTCTGCCCCTTATGGGCTTATGCTCTGTCTCTCTTTCCTTCAAAAATAAATAAACATTAAAAAAATTGATTTTTTAAAGAAAGGTAAAAATCTTTTTTTTTTTTAACTCTTAACCTTGATATGTGAATATTTTGTATATAGACTTAAGACTAGAACAAGGAAGAAGAGAAAAATGACCTTTTGCCCCTTGACTTTCTCACACGTTAACGATTCCTTACTTAAGTGTTAGGCCCATAGCCCCCTCTTGCTCTTGCAGATGCTTTTCTGCCTTCTCCACTACCCACATCTGCTTTGTACTGAGGAGGCCTTGTGACCCTCTATCTCCTTCAGTATTCTCATCTCTGTGACAGTGGAATTGACCCCTATCGTCTGGTTCTCTATTTGATGTGCTGCTGCAAAATTCGGGTATTCTAGCACATGTGCTTCTTTCTGTGAAGATTTTAGCTCAGATCATACTAAGAGTCCTTCTTTGTTTTTCTAATGAAGGTTTGAAGGAGGTACTTTTAAATAGTATGGCTACTAAAAGAGATTTACGTCTTTAAAAACCAAATTCTTCCATCATATGGGAACTCTGAGGCCAATTTTTTTTAATACACCTGGACTTTTGTTAATGAAATTATTGCTAAGAGATCACAACCGTTTATGTCTTCTCGTGTATCATCCTTGAAAATCCCCCAAATAAAACTAAAATTATCTAAATCCTTAAAATAAGGATTTTCCCTTAATAATTCCAGAAATATTTATTGTTTCTTTTGTAGTTCTAAGTAACTCATTTTTGGAATTGGTAGCCTAACCGATGTTTCTTAATACTTGGGTATTACAGATCCCCACAATTTTTTTATAAATTATATAGATTCTTTTAATATCTCCGATCTCCTGTAACTTATGTATTCTTTACAAAATTTCTATCTGTCTTTTCAGGTGAGGTATATCTGCTCAGCTTTGGGTTGTCGCCAGTGGGATAATGATGAAATGGAACAAGAAGACATCCTGCTTCTGCAGCGCTCCCAGAAAACTGTTAGAGCTGTTGGACCTCGCAGTGGCAATGAGAAGTATGTATTCAGATGATGTGGCTGTTGATCATTAGTTCAGCAAAACCCAAATTTATCAGATTTTTTTCTTTATGGAAATTTCCTGAACTGTTTTCTTGCCCGAAAAACACACAGCTCTGTTAAGAGAAATGTAGGCCCTAAATTAAAAATGGCCTCATGGGGGCCACGTGGGTGGCTTGGTCGGTTAAGCATCTGACTCCGGCTCAGGCATGATCTCACGGTTTGTGGGTTCGAGCCCCACATCGGGCTCTCTGCTGTCCGCGCAGAACCTGCTTCCAATCCTCTGTCCCCCTCTCTCTCTGGCCCTCCCCTGTGCGCAAAACACGTGCCCCCTCTCTCAAAAATAAACATTTAAAAATAAATAAATAAATATAAATGGTCTCGAGGTTTTTAACAAATCCTGAATTGAGACTCCCACCATATGCTTCTGGAGATGATAACCAGAGGAAGGCCCATACAATGAATGTAGCAACCTCACTGATCATACAGATCAGTGAAAAGCTCTTAAGACAAAGTTAATGCACTTTATTTCAGCTTGGGCCTCTTTGACCCTGTAGTTCTCTCTAGTCAGTAGTTTCATAGTGTGTTTGACAACCCAATTTTAAAATAACATTTTTGTCTATTTTCTTAAAGCGTTGAAGTATAATTCATTTGGTCAAATGCCTTTTTGTTTCCCTTTTCAAATAATGAGTTCCTTATGTAATTTTTACATTTAAATATGGGATTAAAAACCAAGATGGTTGGATTACTTATGTTGGTCCTAAATCACATGCTTGATTTTTTTTTAACCTACCTAATATTTAAATTTTAACTTGCCTCTGTAGTAAAAATAATTTGAGATCTCATCTTTATCTTTTGAAAGTGAACCAGATTTTCAGATATTATCTAATGTGATGCAATATAATTCAGCTTCCTTTACTGTTTTCTTAAAATCAGTTAAGAATGTATTTCTATGTTCACTGGACTGTGAGTAGGGCTTTGCATCTGCTGGCAATCTGACCTTCTTTTTCCTGATGGGATTTTGTTTCCTTTTTTTAAAAAATGTTTTTAATGTTTATTTATTTTTGAGGGAGAGAGAGAGCAGGCAGGGGAGGGGTAGGGAGAGGGAGACAGAGGATCCAAAGCGGACTGTGCTGACAGCCACCCAGGCGCCCCTGGGATTTCGTTTCCTTAAGTGTTTGAGTGCTTGCTGGGTGTCCAGCCACCAACAGGAACAGATGTCCATCTCAACAGAATTTTGAGTTACCAAAATAAGAAGAGTCTGGGGTCTAAGATCCATGTTCCTTAAGTTTATTTTTTAATAGATGTCATGATTATTAGGTCATTTTCTATCTCAGTGACAAGTCATTATACTGTCAAAAGTTAAGTGATCTGTGTATTAATTGTAGAAGAAACATTGTTACTGCCACTTTATGGATGAGGACACTGAAATTCAGGAAAGGTTCAATGACTTGACAGATCTCGGGAGAGATTGGAGATTGGAGCTGAGGTGGTATGACCTTCAGTCTTGGTACACTGAATTACATTGCCTTTTGGGGCTATGTTTTCATATAAATACAAAACCGATGCATTTATCTTGCTGTGTACATTGATTTATTGGGACGAATTAATTTCTCTGCACTTGAATGAAATGTGCCCAGGCTTTAATTTAATTGACAAAGCACACTGCTGCTGGCCTCATTTTAAGGTAACTTTGGTGTGTGTTGAGAAAATCGCTCTGATTTGGAAATGTGAACATTTGTTAATTTTTGAGAGAAAATCTGTCCCATAGCCATTGTCAGTTTACAACTCAGATCCCAGGTTTCTAACAGATCAGGACAAGGTGATGCCCTCTTGTGGCCTAAATCAGCAAAGCACTCCCAGAAAATTGTGTTGAGTTATTCTTTGTCTCCTCACAAAATTTTAGTGTTTGCTTCTTGAATCTGGAACAGTTCTTTATGATTTGATCCCTTTCCTTAAGTGTAAATTTCTAAAACAAACCTTTGTAAATTTAAGGTGGAATTTCAGTGTTGGCCACTTTGAACTTCGGTATATTCCAGACATGGAAACTAGAGCCGGATTTATTGAAAGCACCTTAAAGCCCAGTGGGAACAAAGAAGGGTCTAAAATTATTTCAGATGTGGAAGAACAGGAAGCTGCCATGATGGACACAGTGATAAAGGTGTCGGTTGCAGACTGGAAGGTTATGGCGTTTAATAAGAAGGGAGGACATCTGGAATGGGAATACCAGGTACCTAAACCCACCGAGAATTTATAAATACGTTGTTTTCCTTTCCCAGTTTGACCAAACTTATCGGGTAGAGGGAAATATCTATCATTTTAGATTCTCAGCCTGTTCTCTCTGCCCTAAGAAATGTGCGGCTCTACACCCGTTAGGATGGCTACTCTGAAAAAGGCTACAGAAAACAAGTGCTGGTGAGGGTGTTCGCAGTCTCGTGCGCTGCTGCTGAGAGCGTAAATGGGCACAGCCGTATGGAAGACAGCACGGAGGGGCTTTGAAAAGTTAAAAAGAAAACTACCATATGATCCAACAGTCCTATTTCTGAATATATTCAAAGGAAGTGAAATCAATATCTCGAAGAGATATCCGCAGTGCCATGTTCAGTGCACCATTATTCACCATAACCAAGATAGAGACGCAGTCTAAGCGTCCATAGTAAGGCATGGGTAAGGAAAATGGGGTGCGTGTATATACGCAGTGAGCTATTATTCAGCCTTAAGGGGGGGAGATCCTGTCACTTGTGAAATCGTGGATGAACCTGGAGGACATTATGCTAAGTGAAATAAGCCAGGCCCAGAAAGGTAAACAGTGCATGATCTCCTGCATGTAGAATTTTAAAAGCTGAACACACAGAGCAGTGAGTAGAATGGTAGTTGCCAGGGGCTGGGGAGCAGGAGAAATCGAGAGATGTTGGTCAAAGAGTACAGAGTTTCGGTTATGCAGGATGAATAAGTTCTGTGGATGTAATGTACAGTGTGGTGACTATAGTTAATGGTACTATATACTTGAAATTTGCTGAGGGTAGATTAAAAAAATTTTTTTTCTTTGTTGAGGTATAATTGGTGAATAAAAACCATGTACATTTGAGCTACACAGTGTGATGATTTGATATATGTATATGTTGTGAAATGAGGGTAGATTTCAAATGTTGACGCGAAAATAATGATGTGAGGCGATGGATATGTTAATTAGCTTGATTGTGCTAATCGTCTCACAGTGTATATACTGTATCAAAATATGGCATTGTATACTGTAAATATATACATTTTTTATTTGTCGATTATACCTCATAAGCTGGAAAAATTTTTACAATTGTGATTTTTAAATGTCATTTTAGGAGTTGAATTATGTAAATACTGCTTGAAATTCTATAAAATTTCTTGTCCATTTTTGTTTAGTTTTGTACTCCCATTGCATCTGCCTGGTTGGTTAAGGACGGAAAAGTCATTCCCATCAGTCTTTTTGATGATACAAGTTATGCATCTAATGATGAGGTTTTAGAAGATGAAGAAGACATTGTAGAAGCTGCTCGAGGAGCCACAGAAAACAGCGTTTACTTGGGTGAGTAGATGTCTCTTATCTAGTGACAGGACATACTGACGTTTAGGTTTTATTCCTACATCATTCCTTTCTACTTCAGCGGTGCCTATAGTAGTTGTAATTCCTAAATACAGTCTCTGGCTTAGGTTGCCCTTAAGATTTATACTTTGATTTACATTCCTGTTTTTTTCCATTTATCCACTTCTTTTTTTTTTTAATTTTTTAATGTTTATTTATTCTTGGAGGAGAGAGAGAGTGAGTGAGCATGAGTGGGGAAGGGGCAGAGAGAGAGGGAGACAGATGATCCAAGCAGGCTCCGCACTATCAGCACAGAGCCCGATGTGGGACTCAAATTCACGAACCATGAAATCATGACCTGAATCGAAGTCGGACGTTGAACTGACCGAGCCACAGGTGCCCCATCCATTTATCCAATTCTGAAACTTTCAATTACCATGGCATATTCTTTTCCTCTGAGACCTATATCAGAAAGGCTTAGAGGGGCACCTGGGCAGCTCAGTCAGTCAAGCGTCTGACTTAGACTCAGGTCATGATCTCGCAGTCCGGTCTGTGAGTTTGAGCCCCGTGTTGAGTTCTGTGCTGACAGCTCAGAGTCCGGAGCCTACTTCAGATTCTGTGTCTCCCTGTCTCTCTTCCCCTCCCCTGCTTGCACTCTGTCTCTCTCTCTCAAAAATAAATAAACATTAAAAAAAAAAAAAAAAAAAAAGGCTTAGAAATGTTGCTGGGGCTCCTGGGTGGTCAGTTGGTTAAGTGTCTGACTTTGACTCAGGTCATGATCTCATGGTTCGTGGGTTCAAGCCCCGGCTTGGGCTCTCTGCTGTCAGCACAGACCCTGCTTTGGATCCTCTGTCCCTCTCTTTCTCTGCCTCTCCCCCATTCGAGTGCACGTGTGCATGCATATGTGCTCGCTCTCTCAAAAATAAACATTAAAAAAAAGAGAGAAAAAAACTTTAAAAAAAGAAAGAAATGTTGCCATCATACAGTATGTTGTGAATTACTCATATATCCTCAGAGTCTAAAACTTTCTACGTTTGTACTTGCATCTGGATTAATTGCCTTGAACTTCCCTACTAGAAGAGTTTTCCAGTAATTGCTGAAAATTATTATTCAGTGAGAAACATTGTAAATTATATATAACTTTCCGCCCCTATTTTTGTTTGGGTCACATTTGAGTGCTTCGGGCTTGATTCTTCTTTGAAAAGCATTTTGTAGCACATAAAGAAATACCTGGAATTAATCTAATTTTATTAAATCAAAATGACCCTTTTTGAAAAAAATCCTTGGTGCTTTATTCTAAACATAATTGATACTGTTTTCATTGACTCAGGAATGTACAGAGGTCAGCTGTATCTGCAGTCATCAGTCAGAATTTCAGAAAAGTTTCCTACAAGTCCCAAGGCCTTGGAATCTGTCAATAATGAATATGCAATTGTTCCTTTGCCAACAATCAAATGGAAGCCCTTAATTCGTAAGTGAATTAGGAACTTTTGTAATATTAGTGAGGTGTTCAGAGGCCTAATCATGACTGTCTTTGTCCTGGTATTGAATAGCACAGAGATTACAACTCATAGGTACTCTTTATTTTCTGACAAACTAGGAAGGCATTTGAGATGTCAGTGAATTTTAATTATCTTTTACATGATTTCATTGAAATAACAGCTGCTTCTAGAGAAATCAGTTGTTACCAAGATATTTCTCCAGACAACAGAGAAATATTCTTAACCGTTCACTGACTGTGACTGAGTATCATTTAGCTTTTAACATATTTACGCTAAGAATATTTATGAAAAATTGCTTCTCGGCCTTTTGGCTAAGGTCAAGTGAAGAATACTTATTATGAGACATTATCTGGTTATTACAGCATATTCTATGAGACACTTAAATGAGTTGAATGCAGATATTAGACCACCTACTTCCTTCAGTTATCTTTCTGTAGCTTGTGTAGTTTTTTATCACATACATCACGTCCTATTTTAATTACTTGTTTAAATGACTCAGCTTCTCTACAAGGCTGTGCTTTTCGGGGGGAAAGACCTTTGAGCCATTTGTGTGACTTAACATATTTGAACATTTTGTGACTTAACATATTTGTGGCTGAATATCTGTGTTTGGAATGAATGAGGTTCACGCAATTTCCCTGAAGCCTTAACATGTAAGATTTTACCATTTTCTTTCAGATTCCCCGTCCAGAACTCCTGTCTTGGTAGGGTCTGATGAATTCGACAAATGTCTTAGCAACGATAAGTTTTCTCATGAAGAGTACAGCAACGGTGCGCTTTCAATCTTGCAATACCCATATGGTGAGTGTGAGGAAGCTTGCATTGAAAATGCTGAGGTGTTTCTTTGCATTTATTTATTCCTTTGAAATGAATGGTTGCAATTCAAATGAAAGGTAGTCATTGGAAGGTAGAAAATAAAATATCTTGGGAGGCATAGTGTGAATGGTGGCCAAGGGTACGGGTTCCATAGTTAGATTGTTAGGGTTCAAATCCCAGTTTTGCCCCTGACACCAGGTTGGGCACACCCAGCTTATCTGCATCTTCGTTCCTTCATCTGTAAAGCGAGGATAGTAATCCTAGTATTTATCTACTGGGCTGTTATGAGGCCTAAATGAGATAGATAATACACATACAGTCTTAGCTAGCAGGGTGTCCTGCAAATAGTATTCAATAAGCATTCATTCTGGTGATTAGCTCTCATTTAGTTAAAAGCCTATTTAATATAAACTACATGATATCAGCCTGGATAATGAAGAAAACAGATGTTTCCCATAATACTGTGTGAAATGCTATAAAATGAGGGGATGTTAATTTTGTCCTTCGACAGGGGAAATTAGCGCAAAAGTAAGAGGAGGTAAAATTTGACATGAAATACATTCCTGGGTATTTTTTTTTTTTTTCAACGTTTATTTATTTTTGGGACAGAGAGAGACCGAGTATGAATGGGGGAGGGGCAGAGAGAGAGGGAGACACAGAATCGGAAACAGGCTCCAGGCTCCGAGCCATCAGCCCAGAGCCCGACGCGGGGCTCGAACTCACAGACCGTGAGATCGTGACCTGGCTGAAGTCGGACGCTTAACCGACTGCGCCACCCAGGCGCCCCCATTCCTGGGTATTTAAAGTTAGGATGTATTTAGATATGAAAGTATTCCCAACAGTTACATGTTAAGAAAAACTCTCAAATCTGCATTAGGCCAAAGCATAGATTCCTCATCAGTCACCCTAGATGCTGGAACTGGGAAGTTATTGTAGAATTTAAATTGACAAAAACAGAAGGCTCTGACCTAGAAACATCAGTCTTTATCTGATGCTGATCAGAACACAAGGTAAGAGAGAATCGTGTAGTCTGTCCACGTGGTACAAAATAGAAGCCAAAAAGACAGGTTGCTTCCCAGGACAACCTCATTCTGACAGCGTGAAATGAACCAATGAGCGCGTTGGAGATGTTTTCTTTTCAGTTTGCGAAGAATGACTGATGGTATTTCATTGGTGTCTAAATGGAAGTAAAGTTTAAAATCCTTGGAGGAAGACTGAGTACTGTCTAACTCTCCCGAATTTAAAGAATTGAATTATTCAATGAGGTAATGAATGGGGTGGCCCTTAAGCTTTCTTTCTAGTCTTATTATTCAGTACAAAGAAGATCTGTGATGCTTATGGAATAAAGGAAAATAGGTTTGTATAAGAAAAAAGAAAAAGTAGGGTAATGAGGCTATCGAAATGTGTTAAAGAAGAGATGAAACTTTAATGAAAGGAATTGGTGATAGAAGTGACAGGAAAATAGAGGATTTTTTAACAATTAAAGGTGGCTCTATATTGGTTTATCTTTAAAAAAAAAAAAACTTTTTAACCTTTGTTTTTGAAGATAATGGTTATTACCTACCATACTACAAGAGGGAGAGGAGCAAACGGAGCACACAGATCACAGTCCGATTTCTCGATAACCCAAATTACAACAAGAACATTCGCAAAAAGGATCCCGTTCTCCTCTTACACTGGTGGAAAGAGATAGTCGGAACTATTCTATTTTGTATCATAGCAACAACTTTCATCGTGCGTAGGCTTTTCCATCCTCATCCTCACAGAGTAAGACCTTTTTTAGAATTCTAATGTATCTCAGAGTGTGGGGTAAATAATGTGTGGGGGTGGGGAAGAGGGTACTACATTTACTTAGCTTTACCATGAAATCATTATTGCCCATCCCTTCCTGTCCACTGACCTACGACCCCTTCGCTCCTCAACCCACTGCAATCTGTCTTGCACCCCTACCATTTCACTTCCCACTGACCAAGGAAATGCTGCATTTTGTGTTCTCACAATACGCTTATTTTTGCCCATATTGTTTACCTTTTTAACGTTACTTTATAGTTTAAGATAGTCAGCTAACTTCAGTTTTGACAGTGATTTTTCTCCCCACCTTACCAGCAAAGGAAGGAATCGGAAACTCAGTGTCAGACTGAAAGTAAATATGATTCTGTAAGTGGAGACGCCAAGGACAGTAGCTGGAATGACATAAAAAATTCTGGGTATATATCGCGGTAAGTCTTACCATAAAGTATATGTGTGTGTGGTGCAGCTTCTGGTGGCAACTGTTGGAATCAAAGAAGAAATGACCTCTAAACTAAGATCCTGTTTAACTTTTTTTTAGTGTATTTATTTTGAGAGAGAGAGAGAGAAAATGAGAACAAGCGAGGGAGGGGCAGAGAGAGAGGGGAACAGACGATCTGAAGCAGGCTCTGCATTGACAGCACAGAGCCTGATGCGGGGCTCAGACTCACAAACGGTGAGATCATGACCTGAGCCGAAGTCAGACACTTAACCCACTGAGCCACCCAGGTGCCCCTAACTTTTTTTTTTTAATGCACAAATGTCCAGGTAAGTAAAACATAGATTTAACCCTCAAGTAACTTAAACTTATTCAAAGTGGTATGTACCCTAAGAAAGATAAAAATAGAGTGTTATAGAAGTTCAGAATTTCAGCCGCCAAATTAAGTTCTTACCAGAACTTAATTTAGCTATGGAGGATCTACCACGTACTGGGCTCGTCATTAATAGTACCAAATTGTTATTGTGTTATTAGAGTATGGTATAAATCTCTATATGTTACTTAATCCTCAATTATTTATTTCATCCTTATTCTGTCTAGAATAAGAAATAGAAAAATGGGGGGAATGCACCAATAGGTCACTTTTAAAAATAGAAGAGGGAGGTGAGTCACCTAAAAAGTAGGCAAGTCAAATAATTTGAAAGTAAAATAAAAGGGAGAATCTGTTAGCATCTATTAGGTATATAGTTTTTTATGCTTTGTGGTACAGGGAATGGTACTGTGGTTCATTTTTCAATTACATGGTTTATTTCTGTGTTTTCCCTTTGTTTTGATATCATACTTAACACTTGGTAATATGGAAACAAGGAAGAGATACAGAACCTCACTGTTCAATACCTAGGGTAATGATTTGATGACAGAAAGATTGAAAATTACAGCTAAAACATGTGATACTTTATCTGTGGACCTAATTGATCTACGGTGCATTCATACTGTATTATGACAAATGGAGAATTGACTGTAATCAATTTGTTTTAGCTACAAGTTGCCCAAAGGAGAATTTACTAGGTGACTAAGAAATGGCAAAGGCTTTAGTACCCTTCTAATAAAGAGGCTAACCAATATGTCAGTGGACAGCAACACCAGCAGGTAGAGAGAGGGAGCGAACTAGGGACCCAACAGCTCTTCATCGGGTAGAGTCCACTACTGAAGCCATTCATTGTTCATTCAACATTTACTCTAAACAACCGAGCACAGGAAAGTATTCCAGGCTTTGGGAAAAACAAAAGGACTAGTCCTATCCTGAAGGGGCTTAAAATCTATGAGAGAAGATAATACGGGGCAAAACGGAAACATACAAGAAAAAAGCCGTGAACTATAAATGACTCAGTCTGGTTGTGATGATTCTGTAAGTGGAGAAGAGGTTGTCCTAAACGACCATTTTCATTGGCCAAATGTCATATGGTCACATTTTCATTGAACCTTAGATTGTGAGTAAGGAAGAATTAGGTAAACACAGGGAGGAATGGGGATTAGTGAATAAGCATATATATCTGTAAGGCTGTTGTGAAGAGAATTAGAATAATGTACTCTGAAATTGAATTAGACTTTATTTTCCTTTAACTTTATTCAATATGGAGAGTACAGCTGATTGTTTTTCAAATACATAAGCTCTATAATAATACCTAATGTTTATTGAATGCCTACTATATTGTAGGCATTATAAAGAACCTGAGCTCTGGGTCCAGTCATGAGTTCAAGACCCAACTTTGTGATTTATCAGTTGGGACCTTAGGCATGATGATACTTACCTTTATAGAGTCTATAATCTTAAATAAGATGTCTCTCATTTCAGATGATATATTTATTTTCATATGGATGTTTTCTTTAATATAGGGCAAAAGTCAATTGGCCCTTCAGAAGTAGGGTATGGATTTCATGGGCTTTGGGCTTTGTAGCTGGGGAGATGGATTTGTACCAAAGTGCCTTGACTAGCTATTTTTAGGGATACAGAGTATTGTTCTTCATTCTCTGTGAAGGTAATTGGCCCATGGAGGATTTGGATCAATTGCTTCTCCTCCTTAACTCCGTGCTCTAGCCAGCTGAGCCAGCTGCTAAATTAATAGGAGTGTGCAAATCATAAAGTAATAAACTTAGCCTTATGAGAGACACTAAAGATAATCTAATCTAATTCAACTACTCCCCATCTGCCTGGAGAACAACTTCATAGCAGGCATGCATGCATTCATTTATTTTTTCGTATATTGTTCGATACATATTTGTTAGATCTTCTGTTTGCCAGGTAAGCTCAGCCTCTGGAAATACAAAGAGAAACAAGAATGCTTTCCTGCATTCAAGGCCGCCACAGTTCAGCGGCAGTGGGGAGAGTGAGCTGAGTACGAATAACTGCAAAATACCGAGATTACGTTTAAGTAGTTCAGAGTACTGTGTGAACAGTGCTATGAGAACATTAAGACGGGTGTAGGAAGGCCCTACGGCAATGGCGAGATGAGCAGAATGAAGGAAAAACAAGAGTTTCATTAAGTACAAAGAAGTAGGCCATCTCAGCAGAGCAAATAGCAGAAGCAGAAGTGCGAAGTTGTGAGACCTCGTGCAGGCTGGCTGGAACACAGCACAGAGCGGTGAGGTCGGGCGCGGAAGGGAGACCAGACTACAGTGTGCAGCCCGGCCTTTAAGTCACAGATGCTGAGTTAGCCGGTGATGAGCACACTGACTCAGGAGGCATCCCAGCCAATTGCAGACATCTTTGGTTCCTAGAAAGATTTCTGGCCAAAAAAAACCCCAAAAAACAAAAAAAACACTTAAATATAATAGGATTGATTACATTTTTTGCCATAAAAATGCACTGACATAGGATTAAACTGTGTTTTTCTCATTGAGTACAGAATGCCACAGGAGGCAGAAGTTTAGAGAATTAAGGATGGAATATTTTGGTAGGTGATGGAAAGTATCAGACAGGTTAGATCAGTAGTGTGGTTGCTATAAAAACAAGTGATTAACAGGTGATTCCCAACTAAACAGGAGCTTTTTTATTTTTTATACATTTTCTTGGAAAAAATTAGAATGGGTTTGCTTCATTTATATAAACAGAAGAACAAAGAATGCTAGTAGTAGAATTTAAACTACACTCTGAGGGCACCTGGCTGAGTCAGTTGGTGGAGCACGTGACTCTTGATCTTAGGGTCATGAGTTCAAGCCCCACGTTGGGGTTAGCATTTACTCAAATAAATAATTAAAAAAAAAACACACAAACCCTACACTTTCTATTAAAATAAGTTCTATAAGACTTACAGAGTTTAGACATTTTTTATACATCATAAAATAAGATTGAACTATTACCTTATTAAAATTTCTTTTTTTTTTTTAAAGATATCTAACAGATTTTGAGCCGGTTCAGTGCCTGGGACGCGGTGGGTTTGGAGTTGTCTTTGAAGCCAGAAATAAAGTTGATGACTGCAATTATGCTATCAAGAGAATCCGTCTCCCCAACAGGTAAGGGAGGGGCACTGATAATGAACCTGGAGCTAGGACCATATTACTCATCCCACAGGCAATACATCCTTCTTCCTATACTCCATAGATCCTATAGGAAACATAGTTTCTGACCTTCTGAATCTTAGCTTCTGAGGGCTACCAGGTAACCAGCTGTCTAAAAGGGGTGATCTAGGGGCACCTGGGTGGCTGGCTCAGTCAGTTGAGCATCCGACTTCAGCTCAGGTCATGATCTCACAGTTCGTGAGTTCGAGCCCCGCATCGGGCTCTGTGCTGACAGCTCAGAGCCTGGAGCCTGCTTCCGATTCTGTGTCTCCCTCTCTCTCTGCCCCTCCCCTGCTCATGCTCTGTCTCTCTCTCTGTCTCAAAAAAAAGTAAATAAAACATTAAAATAAAAAAATTTTAAAAAGATTAATAAAAGGGGTGATCTATTTATTTTTTTAATGTTTATTTATTTTGAGAGAGAGAGAGAGCATGAGCAAGAGAGAGGAAGAGAAAGGATCCCAAGCAGGCTTCACACCTTCAGCACAGAGACCAGTATGGGTCTCGATCCCCCAAACTGTGAGATAATGACCTGAACCAAAACCAAGAGTTGGACATTCAATCAGCTGAGCCACCCAGATGCCCTGGGGTGATCTATTGAGATTGCTTTGTCTCTACTTAGAAAATCTGCCCTTGTTTTTGATTCTTAACCACTCAGGGCTTTCCCACAATGAATTATGATGACTGTAGACTTTACTACGTAGCACCATTTAGAAATTATGTATTTATTGTGGGAAACAGAGAAAGTTATTAAAACTCATTTGTGTCTTTTCTCCCCAGAAATATTATTACCATGTTAGGGTGTTTCCTTTTGATTTTTTTGTCTGATCATAAATTTACTTTCTTAGTAGCATAGTTACCAGTACAGTACAGTTTTATCTGTTGCTTCCTTCATTTAATTCTTGGTGTTTTACATGTTATTAAGAGTATTTTATTAAAATGCTAAAATACACTACAAGTATCTTATGGCTGGATGATAGTTCAACTGATACATGTGAAATATTTTAACTGTTCCTTTTTTTGTTTTTTTTTAAACATTTGTGTTTCAAATTTGTTGTAGTTAAAAACAGCTTTGCAGTGTTCATCTTTATTTATTTATTTGTCTTTTTAAATGTTTATTTTTTTAATGTTTATTTATTTTTGAGAGAAAGAGAGAAAGAGACAGAGTGTGAGTGGGGGAGGGACAGAGAGAGAGGGAGACACAGAATCCGAAGCAGGCTCCAGGCTCTGAGCTGTCAGCACAGAGCCCGACATAGGGCTTGAACTCACGAACTGCGAGATCATGACCTGAGCCGAAGCCGGACGCTTAACCGACTGAGCCACCCAGGCGCCCCTTGTTCATCCTTAATATAAATGTTTTACCACATCTGCTTCCTTAGGATAGATTCCTGGAAGTAGGATTTCTGACTCAGAACAGTGTCATGCTTAAGATGATTGCCTTTGAGTAATGCCTTCTTTTCCATCTATTTTAGCATGCTCCTATTGGTTCTTGATTAAATGTGCACTGATTGCTCAGTGTCCTTGTAACTGGTAGTTAAACATTCTGTCCAACAGATAGGGACACAGGACTGGGATGGATTTGTGTACTATGTGACTAATTCTTCTCTTTGATATATAATTTTTGAGTAGTTTGCATATTCATATGTGTAAGTTACCACGTAGGATATGAAATTAAGCAAAACTTCTGTCCCCGAGAACCAATAACTCTTCGAAGCTTTTGTGTACATACAAAATAATTTTGTGTTGGGGCGCCTGGGTGGCGCAGTCGGTTAAGCGTCCAGCTTCAGCCAGGTCACGATCTCGCGGTCCGTGAGTTCGAGCCCCGCGTCAGGCTCTGGGCTGATGGCTCGGAGCCTGGAGCCTGTTTCCGATTCTGTGTCTCCCTCTCTCTCTGCCCCTCCCCCGTTCATGCTCTGTCTCTCTCTGTCCCCAAAATAAATAAAAACATTGAAAAAAAAATTAAAAAAAAAAATTTTGTGTATATACAGATAATTACAATACAAGGAAGACTGTTACCTGGTGGCCTAGATTAGTAAATAGCTTCCCATGACAAAAGTGCAGATGTAGCTGAAATCAAGGAAGGCCAGCTTTATGGAGGTGGTGACATCTGGGCTGGGTGTTCAAGAGTAGCCTGCCTCTCAGTAGACGGATGTGTGAGGGAGGGATGTCTCACTACACAGATGGCCCGAGAAGGGCTCTAGGGAAAGCACTTGGAGGTGGCACAGAGAACAGTGAGCATTCTGGCGTGGGTGGAGTAAAGGGTAAGGATGGGGGAGTGTGGAGGAGATGTAAGATGTGGGTTTCAGGACCTTACATGCCAAGCAAGGGGGTTAGACTTTGTTTCGTAGACAGTTGGGTCTTTGAGTAGAGAGGTGACGTGATCAAAGTGGAGGTGGCTCTGGAGGTGGTACGTATAAGTGGCTGACATGAGGAAAGGGTCAGAGATAAATGTTTGTTAGGTTTTAGGTTTGGGTGTTTTGGGGTTTTTTTTTTTTTTTTTTTTTTTTGTAAGTTTAGTCCTAAGATGTGGAACATTTGTGCGCAGTAGTGGGGACGGGTGAGAAACGAGTGAGTGTAATGAATTGAAAAGGAAGAGCTGATAGGACTTGGTAACTGAAGGTGGGGACCTAGAAGTTGAAGAACTCAAAAATATAGCAGGATTCTCAGATTGGGAGAGTAGGACAACAACAGCCAAGCACAGAGGGCAGAGTGGGAGTGGCCACCCATCTCCTGGGGAGAGAGGAGGACGTCACTTGCATTCATTATGTTGTTTCAGGTGATAGTGGGATCCCTAGATATGTGAGATTAGATCCATCAGAAAAGCCGTCACAGCAGAAAATCGAATCCAGATGCTTTTCTTTTTAAAAAAATTTTTTACACTTTTATTTATTTATTTTGAGAGAGACAGAGACAGCGTGAGCTGGGGAGGGGGAGAGAGAGAGGGAGAGGGAGAATCCCAAGCAGGAGAATCCCATGCGCTGTCAGCACAGAGCCTGATGTGGAGCTTGAACTCCCAAACCTTGAGATCATGACCTGAGCCAAGAGCCAGACACTTAACCAACTGAGCCATCCAGGCGACCCAGCAGACCCTTTTCTAATACACTTCATTGCCTGTGATATTCAGTATGTGAGACTTGCCTCAAACAAACATGCTAATACAGGTTTTTTGCATCATAATATGTGCTGTGCCAATTATGTATGTACCAGTGTGTTTGTTCTCCATCCTCCTCAGCTGCCATTCTGAGCTCCCTTTTCTGAATACTTAACACCTATTCCTCTTTTTATTGATTTAACAAACATTAAACATTAATCTTTAACGGTCTGTAGTCATTCATTTTTAGTCATCCAAGAGACAATAGATATGTCTGTAGCATTTATTTTTAGAAGAAAAAAAACCTAAAAACATGTATTTTTTAAATTGTTTTTAATGTTTATTTATTTTTGAGAGACAAAGACAGGGCATGAGCAGGGATAGGGGCAGAAAGAGAGGGAGACACAGAATCTGAAGCTGGGTCCAGCCTCCAAGCTCTGAGCTGTCAGCGCAGAGCCCGATGTGGGGCTCGAACTCACGAACTGTGAGATCATGACCTGAGATGAAGTCCGACACTTAACCGACTAAGCCACCCAGGTGCCCATAAAATACGTGTATTTTTTAAAATATAAAACCTACCACGTGGATTTTTAGAATTGTGCCACTAGGCTAACTCATTTCTTTCTTTCTTTCTTTCTTTTTCTTTTTCTTTTTTTTTTTTTTTTAATTTTTTTTTTCAACGTTTTTATTTATTTATGGGACAGACAGAGACAGAGCATGAATGGGGGAGGGGCAGAGAGAGAGGGAGACACAGAATCGGAAACAGGCTCCAGGCTCCGAGCCATCAGCCCAGAGCCTGACGCGGGGCTCAAACTCACGGACCGTGAGATCGTGACCTGGCTGAAGTCGGACGCTTAACCGACTGCGCCACCCAGGCGCCCCTTCTTTTTTTTTTTAAGAGAAAGAGTGCATGAATGGGGTAGAGGGACAGAGAGAGAGAGACACAGAGAGAGAGAATCTTAAGCAGCCTCCGTGCTGAGCATGGAGCTCAATCCCATGACCCTGGGATTGTGACCTGAGCCGAAATAAAAAGTCAGAGTTTTAACTGACGAGCTACACAGGAGCCCCTAACTCCTCTGTTTCTAATTTTACATTCAAGAGAGATTTTTATTTTCTTATTTTTTACTATTAGATACGATTACTTTTTCAGATAAGAGCAACCTTCAGTGTTGTCTTTTTTCTATATTTCAGGGAATTGGCTCGGGAAAAGGTAATGCGAGAAGTTAAAGCCTTAGCCAAGCTTGACCATCCAGGAATTGTGAGATATTTCAATGCTTGGTTGGAGGCACCACCAGAGAAGTGGCAAGAAAAAATGGATGAAATCTGGCTGAAAGATGAAAGGTAACTTGGTTAGACATAGACTTAAAAACTAGTACTTCCTTTTAGGCTAGTTTTTCCTTCTGTGAATAAAATATCATTTCTGTAACTAGAGATGTGTCTTGTTTGTTTGTTTTAGGAAAAACTGCTGTTCTCTGTCATGTTTTAGAACATTCTCTAGCCACTTGTTAATTGAAAAGTTTATTTTTTAGAACCTGAATTTTTGAAATTCTTTGTAGATAGGGCTCTACAAATTGTAAATCACTGAGGGATTTATGCTGGCTTTTCTCATCAAGAGAGATTGTCTGCTTTTGTCTCCAGTTTTTTTAAATTTTAGATGTTTAGTTTCTCAGTAGTTAACAAGTCACAACTCTTTTTCGAAGTAGGTTATACGTATTTGCAGCTAAAAATACTTAAACTTACTGCAGATAATTCCTATATCTTGGGAAAGAAGGCTCTTGTAAAAAGGATTAAATGAGAACGAAGAAGAGGCAGGCTGCAGACAGACTGTTTACCAAATAGCTGGGATTAAATCCCAGCCTACGTGTGCCAAACACAGCCCCAGATCCACATGAAGCCATTTGTTCAGGTGGCACTTGTTATAGACGCAGTCAGTAGCCAAACCATGGAAGGACCCAGTGAGGTGATCCTCAGCTCAAGGCCCTGGGAGCTGCTGGCCCAGTGTGGACGAGGGATTCAGAATCACAGCCGCTGAGGAATCCTGTCTTTGGTGGGCCCTCAGTGCCTTGTGTTTTGCATAAAGGCCTTGGCTGCTCTGGCACAACAGATAATGGCTTCGAGTATAAAACGAAGCTTTCCAATTTAAATTTCTTAGAAGAAATGGATGGAATATGACTGTTCTTTGTCACATATAGCATGTTTTTATTTAATCTGTGTGTTGTTTGTCATTTGGTAACTGGCTTTCTTACAGACGAAGCTTTTAGAATAAAGAGTATAGTTCACATAATTTAATCAGCACATACTCCCTCTCTTCCCTTTGTATCTCTCCCACTTGTAGCACAGACTGGCCACTCAGCTCTCCTAGTCCAGTGGATGGACCATCCGTTAAAATACGCAGAATGGACCCTTTCTCTACAAAGGAACATATTGAGATCATAGCTCCTTCTTCACAAAGGAGGTCTTTTTCAGTAGGGATTTCCTGTGGCCAGACAAGTTCATCCGAGAGCCAGTTCTCTCCACTGGAATTATCAGGAACAAACCACGGAGATACCAGTGAATCAGTGGATGCAGCCTACAACCTCCAGGACAGTTGCCTTACAGAGTGTGATATGGAAGACGGTACCATGGACGGCAATGAGGAGGGGCACTCCTTTGAACTTTGTCCTTCTGAAGCTTCTCTTTATGGAAGGTCAAGGGAGCGAACATCCTCTTCTATAGTGTTTGAAGATTCTGGCTGCGATAATGCATCCAGGAAAGAAGAGCACAAAACTGACCGCCTGCATATTGGCAACCATTGTGCTAATAAACTGACTCCTTTCAAGCATTCCAGTAGCAAATCTTCTTCCGAACCTACCTTCTCTATTTCTCCTCCAAGACCGACCACTTTGAGTTTAGATCTCACTAAAAACACTGCAGAAAAGCTCCAGCCCAGTTCACCGAAGGTATATCTTTACATTCAGATGCAGCTGTGCAGAAAGGAAAACCTCAAAGACTGGATGAACAGTCGGTGCACCATAGAGGAGAGAGAGAGGAGCATGTGTCTGCACATCTTCCTGCAGATCGCAGAGGCTGTAGAGTTTCTGCACAGTAAAGGGCTCATGCACAGGGACCTCAAGGTCTGTATTCGGGGAACACCGCCCAGGGGTTTCAGTCTGACATTCTGTGATTGAGAGCAGTTCTTTCGATATTTGTCGGTCTCTAACTGAAGTGCCCTCGGGCAAAGGAGAGTAAAGGCATCAGAGAAGGGAGCAGAGGTCAGGGGAAATAGCCTGAAGGAACCTCTGCAAAAAGAAGTCTTGTGTTTTGAAAACTTCGGGCAGAGCATACCCTGTCCTCTATAATGTGCTTATGTTCATTTTACAGTAAAAAGTATTCCCGGTCCTCCTGATGAAAAGGACCAATCCACCCTGAGCAGATATACCCTGTTTTTCCTATGGCTTTGGGTAGCCCTGACATAAGTTCCAGAGGGCCCCAGAGTAGCCTGGTGAGAGGACCCACGAAGGAAGGGCAGACATAGGTTCCGCATTAGCCATTTGGGGAACGGTGTGAGAAGCTGGATGGGGAAAGAAAGGAAATAGCCACATGATTGTTTCTAGCTCTAAAAACTTTGATTCTATTTTTGGTATATACGGTATTGAATATTGTGGCAATATGATATGCTAAATTATATAAGATTCTTGCTAAAATACTCAATATTTCTTCAATGTGTGTCTCTGAAATAAGTATATGGAACTTTTACCTGGCTAATTTCGGCCGTATTCCATACGCTCATAGCGATCATCAGCACATGTGTAGGGAATATATAAATACTCTCCTGATGACGAAGTAGCTAAAATTATTGATTGCAGGCATTTTCAGTTTTGTTGCACGTGACCACACACTTTTGTTTCAGGCACCAAAGTAGCTACTTGGACAAGTTATTTTCTTCTCAAATCACCAGTAGTTTTTTTAATCCTTGAATATGTTTTAAGAGTTTGGAATAACAGGGATAAGAATTAGGAATAGTTCCTCTTTTCCAAAGTGATCCTTATTGAGGTATATATAATCACTGTGCTTCAGTGATTTTTAGGGTGGGCCCAAACTGATGAGCAGGAGTTTATTTTGCACTGTAAGAAAAGTTCAGAGATGATTTCTTTTGGTTGAAAGGGAGAAGACAACTTCCAGGAAGCCAGATCCCCTTAACCAAAGGGTGCTGGCTATTTGAATACGGTAAACGTTTATCATCTGGTTAGAAACACATTCTTCTTGTACTTAGCACTTACTATACACACAAGATTCCAAGTTGAAAGGCAATGTAATTATGTTTTCACTGATGATGTATCCTTCTGCCGATTTTATAATGTTAATGAGATATTAGTGAATATTTGTTTAATGCCACAGTGTTATCTAAAGGTTTTTTCTGCGTTTGTCTATCCACCAAAAAAATTCCAATTTCCCCTTAGTTTTTCTAGAAATCAAAAAGTCTGTTCCTTTGTAAAGACCTATTGTTTTTAAAGACTTCCAGTGTGCCAGAAAAATTACTCCCACAATTTTTATTCCCAGTGTAAAAAGGTCTGCATTCTGTTCGTTCTGACCCAAGGCTCTGAGCCATGTTAAACCTTGCGGCCCTTCCACTCCCCAGCTTTTGTTCCTCGCCCAGTTTTTGTCATTGGCGCTCCCCATCCCCCAGTTCTCCAGGCTTCTAGTCTCTTCTCTCTAGCTGGGGCTTCACACTGGGCTTTTCGCAGTTCCTCAGGTATACTGTGTCCTCATAGAACCTGGTATTTCTCCTTTAAATTCTCATCACACTTGTATTATTTATCCTTAGGTTTCCATGTCTGTTTTGTTCACTTGTTAGTCCCTTAGTACAATGTCTGGCACATTCTGTATGCTCATACCACTTTATTTTTAATATTCTTTTGTTTATGGGAAAAAAGCATTTGTACCGATTTAACCAAAAAGGAAATGTATTGGCCATGTAACTGAACTATCCAAGATTCAGGTAAAGCTTGATCTAGGATCAAGAGATGTATAGCCAGAACCTGGCCCTACCCCATCGCCATTTCATGTTTCCATTTTCAGGCATGGTCTCCCTTCACGGTCTCAGGATAGATATCAGCAGTTCTCAGGGCTTCATGTTGTAAGTCTTTGAGGGTCGTTGGATAGGGCATGGGAACAAAAGTATCTCGTTCCCCCAATATTCATCAGAAATCCTGGGTTTCTTTCTAATTGATAAGTCAAGGACACCTATCCACCCCTAACCCAGTCTCCTAGCCAGGGGATGGAACCATGCTGACTGGCTTATATAACCTCTGGGGTAGTAGCCTCAGGACAACTTCCACACGAACCACGGGGGTTGCTGCACACTTGGGAAGAAGGGAGTTCCCCAAGGCAAGTCAGGATATTTCTGGTGGAAGCACAGGGGGAGATGCTGGAAAACCAAAAAAAAAAAAAAAAAAAAAAAAAAAAAAGTCCGTTACAGTGTTTAGTAAATAACAGCTGACCCCAGAAAAGAAGCAGGGAGGCAGAAAGATGAAACCTAAGGCAGCACAGTCTATTGTTGTCTCTCACATGGAGTCATCTGGGGGAGAGCAGGATGCCATTACTGTAGACTTTGGGTTTTGTGCAGTAACTTACTGCTTCAGAGTCGAAACTGTAGAATCGTATTTTGCAGTTTAGGAGTAAAATGTTATTTAGCAGTATTGGAGGCCCAGTGACATTCAATGTCATGAGCTAAATGACTTCCTTTCTCCTTATTTCAAGGGCTACGACAGTGTTTATGTTAGCCAGGGTTAGCATAGGTGCTGAAGGAACGATGATGTATTTCACACGGGCAGTTGGAGGAACCCACAAGAAATCTGGTTGGATATATCCCACAAATAGTTGTATGTGAGGGTTTAGAACTCAGGACAGTGGTCTGGGAGTATATGGGAGCCTAGGGTATTAGAAGAGGCAGCACAGGGTAGTAGTGAAGAGCTCTTATTCTCCTTGGTAGCCTACTTCCCCCTCTCAGACACAAACCCAAAGGTCAGTCTGTTTTATTCATTCATCAAATAGAAGTGATGAGCTACCATAGGGCAATGATTGTCCTGAATGCTGGCCTTGTGGCAGTGAACCAGAAGTCTTTTTCTTAGGGAAACTTGAACTTGAATTTCCTGGGTTTGAATCCCTGATCTACCACTTGCTAGATGGGTAACCTTGGGCAATTTACTTAATTGTTCTGGGCCTCAGTTTTCATATCTGTAAAATGGGGGTCTAAAAGGACTAATACGGTTGTAAGTATTACATGAGTTAATAGTGGTAGACTGCTTTATTTTTTTTTAATTTTTGTTTATTTTTGAGAGAGAGAGAGAAAGCATGAGCCTGGTGGGTGGGCAGAGAGAGGGGGGACAGAGGACCCAAAGCAGGCTCTGGACAGCAGAGAGCGCTGCGCTGAGAGCAGAGAGCCCAATGCGGGACTCAAACTCACAAACTGTGAGATCATGACCTGAGCTGAAGTCGGACACTTAACTGAATGAGCCACCCAGGCGCCCCAGTAGTGATGAACTGCTTTAGAACTGGTGCATTACCAGTGTTATGTATGCCTTTGCTGTTATTATTACTGTTAACTATCATGGCTTAAGTCATAAACATAAAAAGCCTGCCCAAGGAGAGTCTAGAATACTGAGATTGAGGACTGGGTCCTGGAGAATGTGAATCTCTAAGAGTTTAAATAGATGTTCAATCAATACTAGCTCCCTTTGTCACCCCTCCCTTTTCCTTACTCAACATTGGATGATTGCTTTTATTTTTATATTAGTCCATTTTAAAGAGAAACATGTTTGAGACTATCTAGTTTGTTGTATATATCTTCTACAGTCATTTAAATAATTCTCTTCAGTTCTCTTCTTCTTCATATACACCCACCATGCCTTTGTCTGTCTTATTTTTTCCAGCCTTCCAACATATTCTTTACAGTGGACGATGTGGTCAAGGTCGGGGACTTTGGACTAGTGACTGCAATGGACCAGGATGAGGAAGAGCAGATGGTTCTGACCCCAATGCCAGCGTGTGCCAGACACACAGGACAAGTAGGGACCAAACTGTATATGAGCCCAGAGCAGGCAAGTTTTTTTGTTTTCTTTCCGAATTGAAAATGGATTTTCAGTTAGAATGGCCACAAACTAGATGAGCCCCAGGAATCTCCATCCACATTCTCCTTAAAATACCCAATACAATAAAATCTGAAAATCATGGAAACTGGTAGTAGTATTCACAGACAGCACAGCTAGGGTGCCATTTCTACAACCTGAGTTGGGGATGAATTAAGAAAAATACAGCGCATAAAACACACTCACCCCTGCACCAAAACCTGACAGTAGCCGGAAATTTAGAAAAAGACTTGGAATGCCCCTCTCCCAAACGTAACTCCAGTTCGTCTTGTGTAAACTATGTAGAAACTGGTTTCAGAGCCAGCCAGAGCCAGAGTACTGTACTGGGCTGCTCACTCCAGTAATTCACAAGCAACTTCTAGAATGTACCAGGGCAGGAACTAGTGGTAGATGGGCTAGGATGTGTTGCCTTGTGGTATGCTTAGTCTCCCAAGGACAAGCACTGAGAACGGACAGGGCCTAGAAGAGTAGTGGGAGCAGGGCATCCCGAGAGCATCAGAGAAGCATGCACAACCACCACCAGGCTAACCATACTCACAGGCTTACAGATGCTTCTGCGACAGCCAATCTAGGACTTTGTGGTCTCGATAACTGTTTATACTTGTAAACGTGATTGAGAACCCAAGAGTTTTTCTTACGGGATCTTACCTATCAATATTTGCCAAGTTAGAGGTTAATTTTGAGAAATTCATAAAAATCTTACTAGCTAAAAATAGCAATATTGAACCCATCGCATCTCAAAGACATTTCTATGAGAAATAAGTATTTTCCAAAACAAAAACAAGTTAGCAAGAAGAGTGGCATCTGTGTACATTTTTTGCAAATCTTATCGGACATAAAACAGCTAGATTCTCAATCTGCTTTTGCATTTAATCTGTTGCACTGTGTTATTTTGGCTGAAGGAAATGAAAATCTGACCTCACACGGATACATAGTTGGAAAGGGAGGAGTATTTAATAGCATTTTCAGGTAATTGTGAGGGTTTGTCTTTGGTAGTGCATCAAAACTTAGTAAGTGATAGTTTCTTAAAAGTCATCTGCCCTGTGGAGTCTAAAACCGTGTCACTAAACGTTTGTATTCTGTTACTGTAACGTCCTTGGTCCTTTTTGTACTTTGAAAGGATCTTTTGCTGTTGCATGATTTTGTCACATTGTGTGTTGGTAACTTGAAAACTGTCGGTTCCCTAAGTTATGCAACTTTTCCAAAAGTTGTCACAAGTCATTATCTAGTATTTTAAAAAATCACTTGGATTAATATCTCTACCAGTCTCACTAGAAAAGGCTTTAGACATTAAGAAGCCCCCATGGTGAATATGAATTTTCCCAAACTCTGATTTCATGCCAAAGCTCAGTTTTTTTCATTAGCCACAAATACTGTCAGTTTTCCTTGAAGTGCCAATCTCACTTTGTTCACCTGTAAGAAAATGTCTCGGGCGTCTGGGTGGCCCAGCCGGTTAAGCATCAGACTTCAGCTCACGTCACGATCTCACCATTTGTGAGTTCGAGCCCCGTGTCAGGCTCTGTGCTGAGAGCTCAGAGCCTGGAGCCTGCTTTGGATTCTGTGTCTCCTTCTCTCTCTGCTCCTCCCCCACTCTCACTCTGTCTCTCTCTCTCTCTCTCTCAAAAATAAACTTTTTTTTTTTTTTTAAATTAAAAAAAAAAGAAAGAAAATGCCTGTCAGGTAACCAAGTTGGAATAACCATAGTTTGTCTACCAGTTGTTGCTTCAAGTCAAAATGGTGACAAAATGGGAAAAGCAACCAGTTTATGAGGCTGACGCGCTGCCTGCTGTGCTAAGGAGGCAGGTGAAAAGCAACCAGTTTATATTATAACTCCAACAACTGCACAGTCGCTTTCTCTTGAGACGACCACTAGGCCTGGGTGTGGAGCAGAAATGCTTTATGAATATTTCCCATTTTGTCATGCAGACCATTATAAAGATAGGTACCTAAGGGTCGAGATGTAATACAATTAAGGATTTTTACTGCTTCAGCAAAGACATTCTAAGGGAAACTGCCTTTTTTGTTGTTGTTTAACTGTATGTGGCACCGAAGAATATCATTACCACTGGTACAGCTCGGTGTGGCTGCCTCGATTCACGCTAAGCTTCCCACAGTGCAGATGTCAACATAGAGAGGAGACAAATCATGCCTTAGTAGGAGTATGGAAATAGTCCTGACCTTGCAGGCCTCCTGAAAGGATGTTGGGATCCTCAGGGATCTGTAGGCCAGACTTTGAGAATCTGTGGATTAGATGATCTTTGGAAGGTTATATCAGAGACCAGTCAGAGGAATTGCCTTTGAGAAGGAAGAATATTTAACTGTTGTACAATATCCCATTCCACCCCTGCCCCCAGACACCCTTTGAAAGAGATGACTCTCCCTCCACTCCTTGTCAGGATCTATCCCATTGTACTGTTTATGCTTCTCACAGCATTTCTAACCCTCTGAAATTTTTTCCTCCCCTCTAAAATACGAGCTATCAGAAGAGAGACCTAATTTTTCTCTTGTTTTACTCTATCCCGAACACCTACAACCGTGATAGGATGAGTGAGTGTGAATGTCAGTGGAAACATAGACACTAGATGGACTCAGCTAACCCCACACTGCTGTGCTGTGACTGGATTGTGGCTTGCGGCTGATGCGTGTGCTCACGTGCGCACATGTGGGTGTGTGTTTGTTGGAGGAAAGGGCTGCCATCTGAGAAAGGAAGAGATCAATCATAAATGATATCATATTTGTTGTTGTTGAAGATACTAGAAATCAAGGATAGCCGGAGAAATTTTGCCATTGACACTGCAGTGAAAATATGGTAGTTAAAAATAGTCTTAATTCTCTTAACAATTACCTTGTTGTTATTCTATATTATACACTCTTCAATATAGACACTGTCACTTTATAAAATGTCCCTTTATTTTTTTTAAACATGTTCATTTACTTATTGTGAAAGAGAGTGTGAGAGAGAGAGAGCAGGGGAGGGACAGAGAGAGGGAGCAGGAAAGAGAATCCTAAGCAGGCTCCACACTGTCAGTACAGAGCCCCGTGTGGGGCTCAAACTCACAAACTGCAAGATCATCACCTGAGCCAAACAAGAGTCAGACGCTTAATCCACGGAACCACCCAGGTGCTCCTAAAATGTCCCTTTCTATATATATATATAAACAAAAAACAAAAAAAAACAGTTAACTGTCTGACTTCGGCTCAGGTCATGATCTCACAGTTCGTGGGTTTTAGCCCCGCGTCGGGCTCTGTGCTGACAGCTCAGAGCCTGGAACCTGCTTTGGATTCTGTGTCTCCCTCTCTCTGCCCCTCCCCTGCTCATGCTCTGTCTCTCAGAAAATAAATGTTACCAAAAAAATTTAAAAACAAAAAATGTCCCTTTAAAAGTCTCAGAATACTTTGTATGAATTGTCTTAACCAAGTTTCAGAAGCTGTGTTAAGAAATTGTTTTAAAATATATTTTATCAAAGCTCTCAATTTTTTTTACCCTTCTAGGAGAAAATAAGTGAGCAGAGACCAGCTACTTTTTTCTTGGTTGTAATTACCAAGAAATACGGTCCAAGTTCTAATATTGCACAGTGATAAAACAATCAACTTAAACTCTCAAAGGGTATATTTATATTATATTCTACCCCTCTTGAGATTTTACACTTAATTCCTTAATTTTTAGATATTTTGTAGAGATCACTTTGTATGATCACTTTTTGTAGAGATCACGAAGCTACATTGTTTTTTTTTTTTTAATTTTTTTTTTTTTCAACATTTATTTATTTTTGGGACAGAGAGAGACAGAGCATGAACGGGGGAGGGGCAGAGAGAGAGGGAGACACAGAATCGGAAACAGGCTCCAGGCTCTGAGCCATCAGCCCAGAGCCTGACGCGGGGCTCGAACTCACGGACCGCGAGATCGTGACCTGGCTGAAGTCGGACGCTTAACCGACTGCGCCACCCAGGCGCCCCTACATTGTTTTTTAAATGTACGTAATCGTACTTTTTCCCCCTCTTTATGTATCGATCTATTCTGTATGTAGGAAATATAGGAATGTATAAAGAAAAATTTAAAATCACTTACTAAAAAATCTCTAAAACATTAACAGTGGTTCTTATTTCTTTTTTCTGTATATGTATACACCCTTTACAACACGTATTTATACATACTTTATTTTGGAAAAGAAACTTGAGATTCTAGTCCATAAGATTTTAGATAAAATATTAAAATTAAGCATTTCCCACATTATTAAATGTTTTTAGAAAATAGCTTTGGGTATATAGTATTCTCTCTGTGAAGCAATTTATTCAATGTTCGTTTTGGGCATTTTAGTTACTTACTTACAAGTTTTGCTATTAGGAGTATTACTTAAATAACTATCCCTGCGTACAGATCTCCCCATTTCCACCTACCTTTGGGTGGATGAAATAAAATAGGACTATTAAATGGAAGTCAGTGTTTACTGCCAAGTTGCTTTTCATGAAGGTGTGTTATTTTCCAAATAGTGTGTGAGGGCGTCCTTTTCACTGTAGCCCTAGAAGCTCTGTTTTTGAAGAGTTTGGGGAGTTTGGAATACTTTCCAACCCCCAAAGATAAGAGGGAAGGGAAGAGGGAAAGGTAATGTCACCAGTGTTGGCATTGACACTCTCCCGAGCTGATACTCTTTACACACAGAGGCAGGCTGGCTGGTAGAAGGAGCCTGGGAGGCTGGTGTCAGCTGCCACTTAGGAGGTGGGAGAGGGCTTCGAGTCCCCCGTTAAGAAATGCCACCATGGGGGCGCCTGGGTGGCTCAGTCGGTTAAGCGTCTGACTTCAGCTCAGGTCACGATCTCGCGGTCCGTGGGTTCGAGCCCCGTGTCGGGCTCTGGGCTGATGGCTCGGAGCCTGGAGCCTGCTTCCGATTCTGTGTCTCCCTCTCTCTCTGCCCCTCCCCTGTTCACGGTCTGTCTCTCTCTGTCTCAAAAATAAATAAAAAACGTTAAAAAATAAAAATAAAAAAAAGAAATGCCACCATGGAGTGCTTTCAGAGTAACGCCCTTCTCTAATGTTTGCCAAATGTGAAGTTCTCTGCCTAGAGTAATTTTCACACGTAAAAGGGTTCTTCTAAGTCCGGGGAGGTCACTTTTAATTTGAATGAGGCTTTGTTTTATGGAGCAGTTGGGCTGTAATTCGTCTGTTCATTTTAACAAATAAGTTTTTATTGAGGGCCTTCTCTATACTTAGCCCAGTGCCTGATGGTGAGAACACAAAAGCACACAAAAGCGGCAGTTTCCTTCCCTCCAGGACTTTATAATCTAGTTGTGAACAATAAGAAATATATGCATGTAAAATACAACTAAGAATGCAAAGCAGTCCACAATTAAGTACCATAATGAGGGCTAACCACAGTTGATTAGTGGTTTGGAGTAATGAAGATTTTCTCATAAAAATGGGTGAGGTCTAAGATGATTAGAAATGAGAGATCTGCTTTAGATAGTGTTGGCTTTGAAAATCTTCACCTCGAGGGTAGTTGAGCAGCTTTTACTGGCTCCCACAAACTTTTTTAGCACTGCAAGGCTCCAGGTTTCTTCGGGGCCTATTTTACTGATGCATATCTCAGAGCAGTACCTGGGCTTTCCTTCTGTAATGCTGAGTAGTTTAATTACTCTTGCTGTGGTGAGTTGAAGAAAAGAGGCTGGGAGTGATTATTAACTCTTTGCTGACGTTTTTACCCATACGATTACGTTTAAACCAAGAAGTGACTAGGTCAACTTTGGGATTCACTAAGGCTATATTAATTTTGTACGATCTCTGTTAATTTTTTTCTAATATCTCTTCTTTATATGGGATTGCAGATTCATGGAAGCAACTACTCTCATAAAGTGGACATCTTTTCTTTAGGCCTCATTCTGTTTGAACTGCTGTACCCATTCAGCACTCAGATGGAGAGAGTCAGGGTAAGTTCCCCCTACTCAGAAAAGATGCAAAAAGAAAATACTCAAGTTTACAAAAGAAAGGATTTTAAAAGGAGAGTAACTTATTCTGGATACCATCAGACTAGTTGACTGTAAGTGAAAAGGTCACATGAGCTTTACAGGGATGATTTGTAGACTGTTTACTTCCATTTAAAGCTCAGTTTTCAAAAATTATTTGATTATTCCTTGTTGCTTAAATTCATCATTAACAATATCCTACACTCAGTCAATTTGTAATAAGTGCAAAGCTAGGACCACGAGTAATGGGGGCGGAGAGGGAGTGACGGTGGTCTTCGGTCAGAAAAGAGTTTTTCTGAGGGCAAGTGGCCACACACTCATACACTTAAAAACTGGCAAATTAAGCATAATTAATGTTCTTTTTCTCTGAAAATAAGCCAGGACCATGGCTTTTAAGGAAGACTACTGAAAGTCTTTAAAATTGTTTTAAGCTTTAGATTGAGAGCAGGCAAGCACTAGTGGGGGAGGGGCAGTGAGAGAGAGAGAGAGAGAGAGAGAGAGAGAAAGAGGGAGAGAAAATCCCAAGCAGTCTCCACGCTCAGCGCGGAGCCCTACGAGGGGCTCCATCCCACGACCCTGGGATCATGACCTGACCTGAAATCAAGAGTCAGATGCTTAGGGGCGCCTGGGTGGCGCAGTCGGTTGAGCGTCCGACTTCAGCCAGGTCACGATCTCGCAGTCCGTGAGTTCGAGCCCCGCGTCAGGCTCTGGGCTGATGGCTCAGAGCCTGGAGCCTGTTTCCGATTCTGTGTCTCCCTCTCTCTCTGCCCCTCCCCCGTTCATGCTCTGTCTCTCTCTGTCTCAAAAATAAAATAAAAAAAAACATTAAAAAAAAAAAAAAAAAAAAAAAAAAAGAGTCAGATGCTTAACCAGCTGAGCCACCAGGTGCCCCAACTACTGAAAGTCTTTTAAAAGGAGGCCATTGTCACATTTTCCCCCATTGTTCATAAGTGGTCACCCTCAACTTTTCTAACTGCTATCCCCAGTACTTACCTCCATATTTCTTTTTTTTTTTTTTAATTTTTTTTTTCAACGTTTATTTATTTTTGGGACAGAGAGAGACAGAGCATGAACGGGGGAGGGGCAGAGAGAGAGGGAGACACAGAATCGGAAACAGGCTCCAGGCTCTGAGCCATCAGCCCAGAGCCCGACGCGGGGCTCGAACTCACGGACCGCGAGATCGTGACCTGGCTGAAGTCGGACGCTTAACCGACTGCGCCACCCAGGCGCCCCTACCTCCATATTTCTAAAGTTTGTTCTTATCACCATTTCTGTATCAGTTTTAGATCTTATTTATTGACTCCTGTCCATGGTAGAAGAGGATACAGTTCTCACATAGTATCAAAGGGCTCATATTTTCTAACCAAAAGGACCTACCAAGTACTCTGTATAATAAATGGGAAAAAAAGAAGAAAATTAAAAAACCGGGATGACTAAATTTCAGAACACTCTAAAAACTTCTAGAAAGATATGAGACAGGTCCAACATATGTAAAGAATCAGAATCATACGGCATCAAAATTTATGTTGTTACAAGTATATCAAAGAACTCTGTCAAGAAAGTGAAAATCCCCTACAGAATGGGTGAAAATGTTTGTGAACCATAGATCTGATAAGGTCTAGTGTTCAGAATATACAAAGAACTATTACAATTCAAGAACAAAAAGACAACTCAATTAAAAAATGAGCAAAGGACTTGAATAGACATTTCGCCAAAGAAGGGATACAAATAATACAAATTAATACAAATCAAATGCAACAAAAAAATACAAATCAAAATCACAATGAGATACTACTTCACACCATCTATGACAACTGTAATAAACAAAACAAAACAAAACAAAATAACAAATGTTAGAAAGGATATAGAGAAATTGGAAGTCCCATACCTTTGCTGGTAGGAATGAAAAATGGTACAGCCACTGGGGAAAGCAGTTTGTCAGTTACTCAGAAAATTAAGCATAGAGTTACACGTGACTCAACAGTCCCACACCTGGGTATTTCCCCAAAAGCAAGGAAAACATAGGTCCACATACAGACTTGTATGCAAGTGTTCACAGTAGCATCTTCATAGTAGCCAAAAAGTAGAGACAACCCAAATGTGAGTCAGCTGATGAAAAACAAAATGATATGGTGTGCCTGTGCTATGGAATGTTATTCAGCCACGAAAGGAAATGAAACACTGACAAATGCTATACCACCGATGACCCTCGAAAGTGTTACACTGAGTGCAAAGCCAGACACAAAAGGCCACCTGTTGTAGGATTCCACTGATGTGAAATATCTAGAATATGTAAATCTATAGAGACAAAGCATATCCGTAGTTGTCAGGACCTGGGGGTAGATGGGGATGGAGAGGGGCTGTTTAACGGGCTGCTTTTTGGGGTGATGAAAACGTTCTCCAATTAGATAGTGGTGATAGTTGTACAACATTGTGGACAGAATAAAAACCACTGAAGGCACTTTTAAGCGGTTAAAACTGCATTTTATTTCGATAAAAAATATTTTTAAAATGTAGTTATGTAAAAACAATTTGAGTTAAATGAAGCCAGAATTTATCTTGACCGTGAAAAATTGTTCTATGGGCTACACCAAATAACATACTCTTTGTTTTCTTTCTGATACATTTTCCCCCCAGAATGGCCTTTTCTCAGTTGCTTCGTTTTCTGTGAACCTTTATTGTCATTTTTAACGTGTTCAAAATCTGTCACATATCTATCGCACAGTATTTTCTCAGTGCTCAGTATAGCTTATCTGTCTGGTTTTGGGGGTTTTGTTTTGTTTTGTTTGCCTTTTCTTGGAGTCTTTCTTCTCAAAGCTTTTGTCCTCCCATCTGAACTGAATACCCCCTGGACTTTCTCTAAGGTGTCACCCAGGGCACACTTGCCCTTCCCCGCCTGGGTCCCTGTCTCCCAGATTCCACGTTTCCCCTCTTCCTTGCACTACTCCCTTATTTTGCTGGAGCACATTCTGCAGCCAATTCCTCAGAAAGAATGTATGAGAGAGAAATTTTAGAGTCTCCGCGTTTCTAAAAAATATTTTTCCCGTCTTTAAATGTAATTGCTGAATTGGCCAGCTTCTAATTCTGGATTGGAAATAATTTTCCTCAGAACCTTGAGGGCATTGACTCCGCCTTACAGTTTCCAGTGCTGCAGAGCTGGTGCCTCTGTGATACCTGATTCTTTTTTTTTTTTTTAAATTTTTTTTTTTTTTTCAACGTTTATTTATTTTTGGGACAGAGAGAGACAGAGCATGAACGGGGGCGGGGCAGAGAGAGAGAGGGAGACACAGAATCGGAAACAGGCTCCAGGTTCTGAGCCATCAGCCCAGAGCCCGACGCGGGGCTCGAACTCACGGAGCGTGAGATCGTGACCTGGCTGAAGTCGGATGCTTAACCGACTGCGCCACCCAGGCGCCCCATACCTGATTCTTTTATGTGGAATCTTTGGAACCGTTTTGTTTTCCTTTCTGGAAGCTCTTACAAAATTCAGTCCTTTCATTGATCTCTTTTCCCCTCACTTAATGTGCTTAACACCGGTAGGTCCTTGCAGTTAGAAGATGTGACCCCTTCAGTTCTAGTAAATTTCTTGTGCTAGTTCTTTAGAAATTCTTCTCCACTTTTCTGTTTTTCTATAACTCCTGACTTAATCCTATAATTGGCTAATTTTTTCCCTCCTATTTCCCATTTGTTTGTACGGTTCTTTTGTAAGAGTTCCTTAACTCGTTATTCCAATTTCCTAAGTTTTTATTTTGACAATCCAATTTTTAATGTCCAAGATTGTTCCTTTTTAGAACATTCCATTCTTTTTACGTGGATTCACTATCTTCTCTTAAATCTGAGAATCTTATTTTAAAAGTTTTGTTCTCGGGGCGCCTGGGTGGCGCAGTCGGTTAAGCGTCCGACTTCAGCCAGGTCACGATCTCGCGGTCCGTGAGTTCGAGCCCCGCGTCGGGCTCTGGGCTGATGGCTCGGAGCCTGGAGCCTGTTTCCGATTCTCTGTCTCCCTCTCTCTCTGCCCCTCCCCCGTTCATGCTCTGTCTCCCTCTGTCCCAAAAATAAATAAACATTGAAAAAAAAAAATTAAAAAAAATTAAAAAAAATAAAAGTTTTGTTCTCTATTATGTCTTTCTCTGGAACATAAAGAGAGTGATAACATGTATGAAAATTTCCCAATGAACTTTGAAAAGCTTCGTTTTATACTCAGGATTCAGCACAATTAACTTTGTTTGTTTGTTTATTTGTTTTGTTTTGTTTTGTTTTCACTCAAAAAAAAATAAGAAAAAGAAAAACAGGGATACCTGGCTGGCTCAGTCAGCAGAGCGTGAAACTCTTGATCTCAAAAGTCATGAGGTTGAGCTCCACGTTGGGGATAGAGATAACTAAAAAAAGAGAGAGAGAGAGAGAGGAAGAAAGAATGTACTCTTTCATATCAAATACAAAGAGGCTAGATACAAATAGAAAAAGTTACCCACGTAAGGTCACAAATAATTTATTCATGAATGATTGAGGTTTTTTTTTTACACAGATTAATGTGTTTTCAGTTAAAATCGAGGTGTCAGTATAATATGTACAATTCAAGCATAATTGTATCTGAATTATTTTCTAGATTTTGATGATTTGATGGCATGTAAGATCTGTGCTCTGGAAGCACTTCTGTGTAGATTGTCAGGTCAGGAAAAGCTATTGATAAATTTTCCATCTGTTTAATACTCAATTTTCTTCTTAGTCACTCTGTGAGAGTATCAAAAAATACGTTTAAACAAATAAATCCATATGTCAAAACCGATTTAAAAACCAGTAACACTTTTCTTTCTTTATAGATCTTAACTGATGTAAGAAATCTCAAATTTCCACCACTGTTTACTCAGAAATATCCTCGTGAGGTTTGTATAATTCTAATCTTTTATTTTCTTGTGAATCAAATTCAGAACTTAAAGGGTCTTGAGCCATTAATTCATCAGTTTCCCATTTTACAGATGAGGAAGCCAGAGGTCTAGAGAAGAAAGGGACCTGATCCCAAGCGTACACAACTTGTTAAAATCACAGACTGAACTTGGGTCTGGGGTCCTTGGTGGGGCCCTCAGCCCCGTGTTCTGTGTTCCCTGCTGGGTGATGTCCTATGTGTGCATCCTGTGTGTCCTTTGGCTTGAGTAAGGCTGAACTCCTAGCGCACTCACGGGCATAGAGCTGCTCCTGGGACCGTGCCATTAATCTCTTTATTTCAGTGAATTTGGGAGGGACCTTAAAAACTGGCTGATTTCTTTAAAAAGCAGGGCAGGGGGGGGGGGGGGGGGGGGGGTCACTAATTTCCATTGATTATGTGTGTTGGAGTGAAAGCACTCAGAACAACACTGTAAAATGGTTCAGCAGAGTGGGAAGGAAAAATTAAGCTGGTCTTGATGGAAGAAATTGTATGTAATGAACCTTTGAAGTTTGTTTTTGCTACTTTTGTTATTTTTATTTCATAATATATTTGGTCCACACGCACATCATTTTATAAATCTTGAATTTTCTTAAATAATTAAACTGAAGTAAATCAGACTGTGTGTTAATTATCAAATTAGAAAAAAATCCAAATTTATCTGTCAGTGAAGAACTGCATTCAAAAATTATCTTTATAGGGGTGCCTGGGTGGCTTAGTTGAGTGTTCCACTTTGGCTCAGGGCATGATCTCGACGTGAGTTCAAGCCCCTCTCGGGTGAACTTGAGCCCCACTCTGGGCTCCACACTCTCTCTCCCTCTCTCTCTGCCCTTCACTCACTTGTGCTCTCTCTCTCTCATAAATAATAAGTAAATTAAAAAAAATTTTTTTTTAATCTCTATTTTTTGAGAGAGAAAGAGAGTGTGAGCGGGGGAGGAACAGAGAGAAAGGGAGACACAGAATCTGAAGCAGACTCCAGGCTCCGAGCTGTCAGCACAGAGCCTGACGTGGGGCTCAAACTCACAAACCGTGAGATCGTGACCTGAGCCGAGTCGGACGCTTAACTGACGGAGCCACCCAGGTGCCCCAGTAAATAAATTTTTAAAAATGACCTTTATAGGGGTGTCTGGGTGGCTCCGTCAGTTAAGCAACTGACCACCTCTTGATTTCGGCTTAAGTAGTGATCTCATAATTTGTGGGATCAAGCCCCAGGTCATACTCTCTGCTGGCAACGTGGAGCCTGCTTGGCATTGTTACTCCCTCTCTCTCTGCCCCTTCCTGCTCGTGTGCTCTCTCCCGCTCTCTCTCTCTCTCTCTCAAAATAAATAAACTTTAAAAAAATGATCTTTATAATATAGAGATACACTAAGCTAAAATGAAATATATTTTACTAAAAATTACTTTGTTATATATTTTTCAAAGTTGATGATTCAATTTCCAAGGTGGCTTATAAGAATATTACATTGGGGCACCTGGAAAAATACATGTTACATTGGGACACCTGGGTGACTCCATCGGTTAAGCATCTAACTCTTGGTTTCAGCTCGGGTCATGATCTCCCGGTTCATGAGTTCCAGCCCTGCATCGGGCTCTGTACTGACAGTGCAGAGCCTGCTTGGGATTCTCTCTCTTTCCCTCCCTCTCTGCCTCCCCTGCTCGCTCACTTTCTCTCTCTCTCAAAATAAATAAACTTTAGGAAAAAAAGGAAAAGAAAAGGACCCACACTAACAAGTGTTATAAAAAAATATATATATATATATATATATATATATATATATATATATATATATATATCACATTAAGGGAGCTCAAAAAAATCAAGAAAAGGGGTTAGGTACTGATCTCTGGTGTGATTTTAAAAAATTTTTTTTTTAATGTTTTATTTATTTTTGAAAGAGACAGAGACAGAATGTGAGTGGGTTGGGGCAGAGAGAGAGAGGGAGACACAAAATCCAAAGCAGGCTCCAGGCTCCGAGCTGTCAGCACAGAGCCTGATGTGGGGCTCGAACTCACGAACCACGAGGTCATGACCTGAGCCGAAGTCAGATGCTCAACGGACTGAGCCACCCAGGCGCCCCTCTCGTGTGATTGTTTTTAATTGAAATTTTTATTGAGATAATTGTACATTCATATGCAGTTATAAGATGGAATTATTTTTTTAATGTTTATCTTGAGAAAGGGAGTGAGCATGAGCAAGGGAGAGGGAGAGAGAATCCCAAGCAGGCTCTGTGCTATCAGCACGGAGCTGTAAGCATGGAGCTCAGCGTGGGGCTCAGTCTCACAAAACCCGACATCATGACCTGAGCTGGAATCAGCAGTTGGTCGCTTAACTGACTAAGCCACCCAGGCACCCCTAGATGGAATTTTTTTTTTTTTTTATGTTTATTTGAGAGAGAGAAAGAGAGAGAGAGAGAGAAAGAGCATGAGCAGGGGAGGGGCAGTGAACAAGGGAGACACAGGATCCGAAGCAGGCTCCAGGCTCCGAGCTGTCAGCACAGAGCCCGATGCGGGGCTTGAACTCATGAACCACGAGATCATGACCTGAACTGAAGTCAGTCACTTAACCAACTGAGCCACCCAGACGCCCCAAGATGGAATTATTTTTAAAGACAGGTTATGTCTGTGTTTCAAGGATATGATTTAAGACCCTTTATTATATGTTAGAAAACAATCAATTCAATTACCATGAAATGGTCCCTGTTTATTTGCACCAGGGATTAGCAACCTATGTCCCACAGGCCAAATGCAGCTTTCTGTCTAATTTTATAATAAAGTTTTATTGGGCCACAGCCATGCCCATTTATTTACTTAAGATCTGTGGCTGCTTTTGTACTTTCCTGGCAAAGTTGAGAAGTTGCGTCAGAAACTAGCCCACAGACTTAATATATTTACAGAAAACATTTTCTGATTCCTGATTTAGCAGACTATTTCACGGTCTAAACCTGGCCCTTCGTGACAAGACAATTTTTATATTTCAGTATGTGATGGTTCAAGACATGCTCTCTCCATCCCCCATGGAACGGCCTGAAGCTACGAACATTATTGAAAATGCTGTATTTGAAGACTTGGAATTTCTAGGAAAAACTGTACTCAGACAGAGGTCTCGTTCCATGAGTTCATCAGGAACAAAACATTCAAGACACTGCAGCAGCTCCTGGAGCCCTTTGCCAAGCACTTAGCCTTAACTTATGTTCACACCCCTAACAGGTGACACAGAATGGCCTCTTAGGAATGTGGCTTTCCGAAATTGTGAACTTGAAAAGTTTGTTCTTCGCTCAGTCTTATTTTGGACTGCTCTTTCTAAGTCATATTTAAACTGGATTTGGGGGCATAACCTAATTTGAGCCAACTCTGTACTGCTATACTCCAGAAGAGGGCTCTCACTAAATCATGTGTGGTCCTTGTTCTTCGTGGGTCTCTTGAAACTGGCTGGCCAAGCTTTATAGCCCTCATCTTTGTCTGGGGGCGGGGGGGGGGGGGGGGGGTAGAAGCAATCCCTAAAATATAAAGAGCGAATTAAAGGGAAATATTTTTATAGTTCAGAAGAATGACAGTTCCTACATGTGGTAATTATATTGTTCTAGAAATATGCTTTCTAGAGACACAGTGGTGATTTTGAAACTAATTTCCAAAAAAGCTGACTCCGTTTTTGACCTGGTGGGTGGGTGAAGAATCTGCACTATTTTGGAGGACAGGTGGCACAAATTGTATAATAATGGTTTATGTCCATAGCTAGTTTTATAGTGACATTTGTAGTATTGAATAGCTTTATTCCTTAGATGGTTCTAGGGAGAGTTTAAGAGCTTTTTGTGCTTTTACAATGAAGCTTTTTGTGTAAATTGGCCACAAGTTCTGGTTTGGGGAAGGAAAAAGCTGTAGTGAGACATGAATCATATGTTACAACTAACTTCTTCAATGATGGACTTTTTAAACCTAATGAAATCTTAAATGTTTTATGTGTAATCCTGTAGGCTGGTACTTTCCCCAAACTGATTATAGGTAACAGTTTCATCATCTAACTAGCTAACATGTTTTTATTTTTCACTGTAAATATGTTTATTTTTTATTTATAAAAATTCTGAGCTCAATCCATTTGGGTTGGTGGTGTACAGAACGCACTTAAGTGTGTTAAGTATTGTGACTTCTTTCAAGTCTAAATGATTTAATAAAACCTTAAAGACTTATTTACAGTTGGCTCTTCTTCGGGGGAATTGGCTCCCAATGGTAGTTTTGCAAATTTATAAAACAGGATCATAGGTCTAGGAAGGGTCATAACCCTACTCTCAAGAAAACTTTCTCTAGGGGTGACTGGGTGGCTCAGTCGGTTAAGTGGCCGACGTCGGCTCAGGTCACGATCTCGCGGTCCGTGAGTTCGAGCCCCGCGTCGGGCTCTGGGCTGATGGCTCAGAGCCTGGAGCCTGCTTCCCATTCTGTGTCTCCCTCTCTCTCTGCCCCTCCCCTGTTCATGCTCTGTCTCTCTCTGTCTCAAAAATAAATAAATGTTAAAAAAAAAAAAAAAAAACTTTCTCTAACCTTTTTCAAACAGTGTTTTCTCTCTTCTTTCCCAAAGACTTGACAAAACCTAGTCTTTTTCAGAAATCACTGGACTCATAACTAGGAGACGTCTGCTTGGGGCCTACCCTGTGCCAGGGACTGGGAACAGAAAGAGGACCCCGCCCTGAAGGGAGCCGTTGCAGAGACCAGGGCCCGGGAGACGCTGGCTGTGCTGGCGACACAGAATGTCCGTCCGGCACGTTCCGGGGGGAGGCGCGTGGTATGCTGGGCGGATGAGGCGCCGGCCAGCCAGGCACAACTTTCAGGGGCCAAAATGCAGGATTACTTCCGTTCTTCACGCAAATAATGTCTGCCCCACAAAGTTCGGAGCCATCTGTAAGCTGGAAAAGCGCGTCACGGGCATCTGTGTGTCTCCTCAACCCTCTGCGCTTCACGCGGCGGCTCGAGCATCACCGTCCTTCCTGGGTTCCGCTTGGCCCCTGGCCAGCCCGCCGCCCTCTTGCTTCTTCGTCTCTTGGCTGGCCTAGTTGTCCCCTTACCTCTTGCCTCTTCACCCCAGCGAGGGATCCTGTTGAGATCCTCCCAGCACGCCGCTCAGTCCCAGCTGCGGACCCTCCCTCCCTCACAGCCCTGAGAGCTGGCCGTGGCGGCTGTCATCGGTGCCCTTTCCTGGTGACGCTCAGGTCCCAGACAGGCGCTGGACCTAGGTGCCCGGGAACCAAACACAGGTATTATGGTTTCTAGTCAGGGTTTTGTCTACTCCCTTGTACCAAGCTGTCTGAGGATTTGCACACTTCTTTTATGATAGAATCAGGCCTTCTTCCGTTTTCGTTCTGCGTGTGCCTTCGTTGGCCACCAGCAGGAAAGCAGGCATGGGGGGTTTAGGGGCTGGGCCAGCGGCTCCTGGCAAGTCCTCAGCGTAGCCAGAACAGAGTCTCCCGCGTCCTCACCCAGAGCCCTTTGTCCTGACTCCACACCCTACCTCTCCCTTCAAGTTGTTGCTTCTGGTGTTTTCTGGTGCTTTTCCGGGCCCCTCCCTCCACACTCACCTCTCCCTCCAGCACTTTGTCATTGTCAGGCTGCAGATGAGCCAGTCCTCGGGTGCAAATCCACCTTCTTTAGTAGCTAAGGTCCCCACGGGTAGGGGCGCACCTCCCCGCCACCCCAGCAACATCTGGCACAAAGCTTGGCACTTGATCACACAGTTGTGGCGCTGAATTTAGAGGATGTAAGGGGATGACAGGCATAGCTGCAGCCCTCAGGAAGTGGCCAAATGAGGAGGGAAAGAAACGTACCAGTCACTGCAATAAATACTTGGCAAAAATGGAGACAAGATGGCGGAACAATCCTAATGCTAAAGACAGAAGTCTCAATTCCTGGAAGTTTCCGGAAAGAAGGGGGGCCCTATGCTTTAAATGAGAGGAGAAATGGGCTGGGACACTTGGCACCTTGTGGCTCTGTCCGATGCTGTCCCAGTTAGCTCCTTCCTCAGCTGTCACTAGAGTGCACCCACCACCTCCAGCCAAGCCTGCATGGGACGGATTCCGGTGGGAGAGCCACGCATGCCTACTGACACGGAGCCAGGAGGAAGCACACGCACATCTTTCAGGCTCTGCCCTCCCCGAAGGCAACAGTACTCCAGTGAGTGCTGGTCCAGAGGTGGGGAAGACGTGAGAACTTCATCAACGAGCCACCTACTCTGCCCTCTGCCTCCCAGTGGTCCACTAAAAAGCAGACACTGATGATGTTTGGGGTGGTCTGCCTTTTCCCTGTTGTTGCTCACTGATCCCTTCTCCCTGGATGCTTTTTCACCAAAAGCAATTCTTTTTTTTTTTTTTTTTTTTTTAATTTTTTTTCTTCAACGTTTATTTATTTTTGGGACAGGGAGAGACAGAGCATGAACGGGGGAGGGTCAGAGAGAGAGGGAGACAGAGAATCGGAAACAGGCTCCAGGCTCTGAGCCATCAGCCCAGAGCCTGACGCGGGGCTCGAACTCACGGACCGCAAGATCGTGACCTGGCTGAAGTCGGACGCTTAACCGACTGCGCCACCCAGGCGCCCCTCACCAAAAGCAATTCTATTTCTACAACAAAGTGGAGACAGAACAAGTTTCCAATCCAACCATGGGCCATAGAGTGACTCGGTCTTACTCCTGGAGAAGTCAAGGAGTAAGCAGAAACGCTGGATGTTTTCTAGTCCACCTCTGGGGACATTTGCTCCTTCCACAGCTAGATTTGCGAGGCACTGCTTAAGGAGACGCCCTCCTCCAGATTCTACCCATGCAACTACAGTAGCTGCCACTAGGGGGCTCGTTTTCACCTTTTAACCCCACAGGAAGCAAATTGTTGAGGGTGGGGATAAAACACATTCTTGCACCTGTAAGGGTGTCACCCCCCCCCCAAAGAGACAACACATTGAAAGAACAACATAGCATGCATGTCCATGCATGACCAACAAGAACATACCAGCGATGATAAAGTTCAACCACAGCATGTCTCATAATGCTTTTGCCACGAGCCACCTTTAAATTCAAGTGCACGATGACTTAATAAACAGGGGACAATATGTGCCTACTGCTTGCAACAGTCCTGGCATCCCTAATCCCTCCATGAGCACCCCCTCTTTGGAGCAGCAGAGTGGCTTCCTCTGGTTGCTCTGCGCCCCAGATTGCGCTAAGACAAGACTGGAGAAGGCAGCAGAAACAGCCCAGGGGAAGACTTGTGGGGAAGGGGAGGAATAAGAGAGCTCTCAATCATGGTCGTGGAGAAAATAGATGAATTTGAGGAAGGCCAGGACACTGGAATTAAATGAATACAGACGAAGGAGTAGATGGCTCCCAGATTTCGGGTGCAGGAACTTGGATAGAATCCAGAAGAACAAGGGCGTGGTTTGGGGACAGATGTGCTCTTTGAAAAATGATGAGTTTCCCAGGAGTCGATGCTAAAAATTTGGGGCTTATTCCGGAGAAAATGCGAAACCGTTGAAAGTTGCTGGGCTGAAAAAGAACCTGCTGAAATTTTAAGATCGTCGTGGCGAGTGAGGAAGGAAGAGGGTTGACCGGAGGGAGAAGGGGCTGGAGACAGAACCAGGCAGGATGCGTTCATCCAGCAAGAGTCAGAGGCCCTGAGCCAGGTCAGTGGGAGCTGAAAGACATCCCTTGTCCGGCCATCACAGCGGTGCTGGCCCCCAATAGCCCAGGGGAGGACCCCTGCCACTGCTCTGTACTGCTGCCTTCTGAAGGATTTCTCCAAAGGGGGTGCCTCAGTGCCCGGCTTCCTATCTGCCTTCATCTGAAATGCCATGAGCTTTTATTTTTTTATTTTTTTATTTTTTATTTTTTTTTTCAACGTTTATTTATTTTGGGGACAGAGAGAGACAGAGCATGAACGGGGAAGGGGCAGAGAGAGAGGGAGACACAGAATCGGAAACAGGCTCCAGGCTCTGAGCCGTCAGCCCAGAGCCCGACGCGGGGCTCGAACTCGCGGACCGCGAGATCGTGACCTGGCTGAAGTCGGACGCTTAACCGACTGCGCCACCCAGGCGCCCCTGCCATGAGCTTTTAGAGAGCACCCAGAGAACATCGTCAGGATGACAGCGACTTCAGGATCGACTCCTGGCTTGCTGGCAGGAAGAATGTGGGTAGGAAAAGGTTAAAGAACAACGGAGAGTTTGCAGGCCCAGAGCTCAGGTGCCTCCGGGGGGGATCCTGGGAAAATTCTCACTATCCAGAAAGGTCACAAACCTGCCTAGAGGCAGGGAGGGGGGTTTGATACTGAGAAGTAATGAAGGTTAAAGGATGTTCTCTCTCCAGTTGAAGAAATCCTCAGGGGGGGCGGCTGAGTGAGAATACATTCAGCCTGTGGACATTATACAAATGAGTCGGCAGCATAAGTGGAGTTATAAAATGTCTATTCGGCAAATAAACGACAAACCTGCAAGTCGCAGAGGAGTGTGACCGGGACAACTGCAACCAAAAGCAGCAGCCTCTATATCTGTTTAAATGAAATGTTTCTGTAGGCATAAAGAAAGTTTAAAAGTATCCACACCCAGGGGCGCCTGGGGAGCTCAGCTGGTTAAGCCTCTGACTTGTTTTCAGCTCTGGTCATGAGTTCGTGAGTTGGAGCCCCGAGTTGGGTTCTGCACTGTCAGCTTGGGATCCTCTCTCTCGCCTTCTCTCTGTCCGCCCCTGCTCACGTTTTCTGTCTCTCTCTCAAAAAAAATTACTTGGGGCGCCTGGGTGGCTCAGTCGGTTGGGCGTCCGACTTCGGCTCAGGTCATGATCTCGCGGTCCGTGAGCTCGAGCCCCGCGTCGGGCTCTGTGCTGACAGCTCAGAGCCTGGAGCCTGCTTCACATTCTGTGTCTCCCTCTCTCTCTGACCCTTCCCCGTTCATGCTCTGTCTCTCTCTGTCTCAAAAATCAATAAACGTTAAAAAAAAATTTTTTTTTAATCTTTAAAAATAAATAAACTTAAAAAAGAGGAGTATCCACACCCTATCCAAGGCCACACTGGCTACCTCAGGAGAGTGAAGTTGGGGGAGGGGGAGCAAGGGGAAGATTATTAACTTCAGTCTCCATTGTATTGTTTGACTTCTTCCAACAGGATACACTGCTTTCGGAATTAATACTATTAAATTAACTAGAGAAAGGAAACCAATAAATAGCATTTACCGTGTGTTCATTGATCTCATTTTGTACCCTGCTCTATCGTTTAGAAAGATTTAACGTGGTCACATTTAATTCTACTAAGGCCTCTGCAACTCAGATATTTTCACTGCTGTTCTGCACGTGAGCAAGGAACACAAAGATTCAGATAACTACAGGAACACAGCAGGAAGCTTGTAATAATGCCCTCACCAGACAGACCACCGCCCCCTTAGCATAACAATTCTACTTGGCTGAATTCGCTTCAATCCAGAGGGCGTTTAGGGGAGTGACAGGTGACAAGACCTCAGTGGGCTCTGGCATCACCTTGGGCCACATTACTATTTACTTGTTTTCGATTTTCCTTGTGCTGTTTCCTCAAGTGCAAGCATTGTGAACATTCAGCAGGAAGAGATACAATGTTTAGCATAGAAACTGGTAAGTATAAACAGTATGTAAATGGGTAAGTGTAATCATCACCTCAGTTTCCTGAACTCCAAAATGGGCATAACTGGGCAAGACTTATTGCAAGGACAAAATGACCGAAGTGTGGGTTAGAGCCATACAAATATGTGCATATATGCAACTCTATAATTGTAAGACCAGAAAGACAGAAAGAACCGCTGGCTATTCCTGTTGGGTACCCAAAGAGCAGAAAGGAAGGAAACAGGAGGTGAAGAAGGAAAGAAAAACCACTGCACAGTAAAATATGTAGCACTAAAACGAGTCTGCAAAAGTGTAGATACTGAATATGCGTGTGACGAGGACTAGAGGCTGGCTTTTGATCACGTGAGGATAACGTGTTATGCTGATGTGAAAGGATGCTTATTATTAAAGCAACCAAGGAGCGCCCTTTGTTGTTATCCTGGGCGGTTTGGCGCTGCCTGTAGGGCAAGGGCGAGGGGCTCGTGTTTGCTAATTCCTTCTTTCTTCCCGGACTTTGACCCCAAGCTGCCGGTCAACGGGGCAGCCGGCGAGTCTTCCCTCGATTGCCTCCGCGGGGAGCCGGGGCGCGGTGTGGCCAGAGGGTTTGGAGATCAAAGACGTGAGGATGCGCCCGGGACTCCCCGGGCCGGGGCCGGATGTCTGGCTCGCTCGCAGCCGGGAGCGGCGCCAGGAAAGGTCGGGGAAGAACCCGGCCCCGGGAGGCAGAGGAGCTCACACTGGCCACGTGGGGGCGACAAGACACCGGGGGAAGCCTGGGGCTCTGCTTTCCCGCGCGAAGGCCCGGGGTTTGCGGTCCCTTCGTGGGGTGAGGGGAGGGGCCGCGGCCGGCGGTGCTCGTTGGGGGAGGGGGCGTGCGGCGGGGGAGAGGCTGCGCGGGAGCCGGAGGAGGTGGCAGGAGCCGCGGGTCCTCGCAGGTCGGTAATTGCTGTCCGCCGCCGCCCTCCAGCTGTGCGGCTCCGCCCCGGGACCCCGGCGCGCTGCGCGGCGGGAGGACGGGCCCCTGGTGGCTTTCCGTGGCACACGGTTCGGGGCCACCTGCTGCGCACCCGGTCCTGCACCTTCATGAAATCGCACCCTAAGCCTCACAACCACCTTGGGAGACGTTATCGCCTGCGTCTTATGGAGGAGGAAAGTGAGGGTTACTAAGTCTAAGGATTTACCCCATCCGTGGGTGTAATCAAGGAAATCACAAGTGAGTTGTATTTTTAAATGCATGCATGAACGCAAAGACTCAACGTCGCTACTCATCAGGGAAATACAAATGAAAGCCACAACGGGAATCTCGTTTTTCCTGTATTCGATGGCAAAAAGATTTACCTGGGATGCATTTCAATGAATTCTCTAGTCAGTATCTGTCTGTATTGGAAAGCTAATTCCTCTTCCCGCAGCAGGTCTATTTCTGGATCTGTTCTACAGAAATAATCACACAGGTATATCAACCTTAGTGGGAAAGGCAGGTAAAGAGATTATTTCTTTAAATGTGATTTACTCCCTGTTGCCCTACTGCTGTAGGAGCCTGGGGTTCAATGGGGCACTTGCCAATTCTGATAATGGGGCCTTCCAACCTTTTCTCTGTAATCACAGCCCTCAGACATCGGCATTGGGGGAAGCTTCCAAGTGTAAGTACCATTTACCTGCAGCAGAATCTCCAGGGGTGCTTACTAAAATACACTTTCTTTGGGGACCTTTTTTAAGATTTAAAAATCAAAAGCTTTAGGGATGGTTGCCCTAGAACCTACATTTTTTTCCCCCTACATTTATTTATTTTGAGAGAGAGAGAGAGAGAGCTCGGGCCCTGACAGGCAGAGAGAAGGAGAGAATCCCAAGCGGACTGTGGGCTGTCAGCACAGATGTTGGGGCTTTATCCCACCAACTGTGAGATAATGACCAGAGCTGAAATCAAGACTGGCTTAACTGACTGAGCCACCCAGGCATCCCAAACCTACATATTTAAAAGCTCCCCAGGTGATTCTAAAGCACCTCTTATCTATATTGAGAGCATTTTAAAATACTGGCACCTGGGTGGCTCAGTCAGTTAAGCATCCAACTTTGACTCAGGTCATGATCTCACTGTTCATGAGTTTGAGCCCTGCATTGGGCTCTGGAGCCTGCTTGGCATTCTCTCTCTCCTCTCTCTCTGCCCCTCCCCTACCCATGCTTTTTCTCTCTCTCTCCTCCTAAATAAATAAACTTAAAAAAAATTTAAGGTCACCTGGGTGGCTCAGTCGGTTAAACATCCGACTTCACTCAGATCATGCTCTCACAGCTCGAGAGTTTGAGCTGCAGGTCGGGCTCTGTGCTGACAGCTCAGAGCCTGAAGCCCTTCTTTCTCTTCCCCTCCCCCGCTGTGCTCTGTCTCTCTCTGTCAACAATAAATAAACATAAAGCATAAATAATTTTTTTTTTTTTAATTCTGGGCCCTTTAGAAAATGCCAAAGGGTGCCGGGGTGGCTCAGTAGGTTAAGTTCTGACTCTTGATTTCCGCTCAGGTCATGATCTCACAGTTTGTGGGTTTGAGCCCCGAGTTGGGCTCTGTGCTGGCAGTGTGGAGCCTGCTTGGGATTCTCTCTCTCTCCCCTCTCTCTGCCCCTCCCCTGCCCATGCTTTCTCTTTTTCAAAATAAATAAATAAAGCTTAAAAGTTTAAAAAGAAAGAAAGAAAGAAAGAAAGAAAGAAAGAAAGAAAGAAAGAAAGAAAGAAAGAAAATGCCAATAGCCTGGCTACATTCCAGCCCTATAACTCATAACCTCTGGGTGTGGGGCCCACGTACTGGGAATTTTTAAAGCTCCCGGATGTTTTCCAGGGGCAGTCAAGGCAGAGAAGCACAGGCCTTGCCACTCATAGTGTGGCTGCTGGACTGGGAACATGGGCAGACATGCAGAATGTCAGGTTCTCCCCCAGACCTGCCGGGTCAGAATCCACATCTCAACGGGAGCCCCAAGGGATCCACACGCACATTAATATTTGCAGTAGAGCATGTGTGAGGTTTCAGATATATTTCAACCTTCCTCCTGTAGCCTAGCCAAGCCGGACTGCGGAGAGAGCAGGCTGGAGCTCCAGGCTGCACCAACAAGATAAAAAAGCAGTCGGGCCAGGGCCCCCTGGGTGGCTCCGTTGGTTGGGCAACCGACTTCAGCTCAGGTCATGATCTCACAGTTCTCGAGTTCTAGCCCCACATCGGGCTCTTTGCTGTCAGCACAGAGCCCGCTTCTGATACTCTGTCCCTTCTCTCTCTCTGCCTCTCCCCCACTTGCGCGCACTCTCTCTCTCTCTCAAAAATAAACAAACGTTAAAAAAAGAAAAGAAGTCGTCACACCAGGAAAGAAGTACTGCTTTAAGGTCGTCAGATATTCAGTCGGTCTGTCCTCAATCGGCACAGCCAGTCTCATCGACCTTCTTCTTCCTGTCCCATGAGTGCCCCCAGCTGTCTTCTCCATCAAATGGCCTTGCAGTTGCCTCAAGTCTCTCACTCCCAGGGTTTCTCCGGACTTTCAGGTTGCAGGGAGTGCTGCTCTGACCCGACCAGAGGTGCGCTTCTGCGCTGTCGGTCCGAATCCTCGTGTTTTTTCTTTTTCTCCTGTTTCTAATCTTAAGAGCTAGACTGTCGGGGTTCACATCATAGCTCGACCACTCACTCTCACTTGTGACTTTACTGTGCCTCTGTTTCCTCATCTATAAAATGGGGATAGTAATAGGGCCTGTCCTCATAGGGCTGTTAAGGGCATTAGTTAGTGCAAGTTATTATATTGCTTTATCACCGGTCTCTTCTTACTGACAGGGAAGCTCACTGGGATCTTCTTGCCTGACTCTTCACTGTGGGGAAAACAGCCGCCAGAACGATGTTTGACGCTTGTGAGGCCGTCAGTTTTTCCAGAGAATTGTACACTGCAGTGAGCACGGTGCCCACTGCATTCTTCTGCCTGTGTTTCGGAATGGCCTGAGGAGCTGTTATCCCCACGTTATCCCCACGAGATGTGATCTGCCCATCAGCTCTGTGTCCTTTGCAGCCCCCACGTGATTCTGATGCAGCCCGACCATGGGCGGGGTGTGAGAACCACTGGCTTAGATCACCTGAAAGTCCCCCCAACTCCGCATGATATAACTCTACGGCAGAAGTTTTATTTAAAAAGATTTTTTTTATTTAAAAAAAAACTTCTTTTAACATTTATTTATTTTTTTTTTTTTAATTTTTTTTTTCAACGTTTATTTATTTTTGGGACAGAGAGAGACAGAGCATGAACCGGGGAGGGGCAGAGAGAGAGGGAGACACAGAATCTGAAACAGGCTCCAGGCTCTGAGCCATCAGCCCAGAGCCTGACGCGGGGCTCGAACTCACGGACCGCGAGATCGTGACCTGGCTGAAGTCGGACGCTTAACCGACTGTGCCACCCAGGCGCCCCAACATTTATTTATTTTTTGAGAGACAGAGAGACAGAGCACGAGTGGGGGAGGAGAGAGAGGGAGACACAGAATCCGAAGCAGGCTCCAGGCTGTGAGCTGTCAGTACAAAGCCTGACCTAGGGCTTGAACCCACGAACTGTGAGATCATGACCTGAGCCGAAGTTGAATGCTTAACCGACTGAGCCACCCAGGCAGCCCTAAAAAAATTTTTTTAATGTTGATTTATGTAAGAGAGAGAGAGAGGGGGAGACACAGAATCCAAAGCAGGCTCTGCACTGTCAGTGCAAAGCCCGATGTGGGGCTCAGATCCACAAACTGCTAGATCACCAGTTGCTCAAGTCTGATGCTCAACTGACTAGGCCCCCAGGCACCCCAGAAGTTTTATTTTAAAGTGAATTATTGGGCTGCCTGAGTGGCTTAGTCGGTTGAGTGTCCGACTCTTGATTTCAGCTCAGGTCATGATCCCAGGGTCGTGGGATCGAGCCCCACATGGGCCTCTGCAACTGAGTATGAAGGCTGCTTAAGATTCTCTCTCTCTCTTCTGTCTGCACCTCTCCCCTGCTCACTCTCTCTCTCTCAAATATAATAATAATAATAATAATAATAAAGTGAATTCTTAACACAGTACATGTTCATGGGTAAAACTTCAAACAGTTAAAAAGGATGTGGAGTAAAATATGTCTCTACCTTGAACCCTAGACCACCCTTCCAGGGTCACCCTTGATTTCAGTGTCTTGTGTGTGCTCCCAGAAATCTCTGAGACCTGCACAGGCATGTATGTAGGTATCCTCTTTTCATCACAAATGAGAGACAATATACATTTGCTTTCCTTGGTTCCTAGTCCAGAATGATCATCCAGAATGTTTCCTAGTCCATCTGGTACACACAGCTGCTTGTGTTCCCTTTATGGCTATACCATGAGGCCAGTTCATAGACATCTAGATTTCTTCCAGGGTTTTATTATAAATATCATACATAATAATGCTGTGTGTATACCTGTACATGGTCATTGAATATCTGTGTGACTTTATGCATTGGGACATTCCTATGAGTAGAATTACTGAGCTGAAGTGTAAGTACTTTTTTTTTTTTTTTTTGAGAGAGAGAGAGAGAAATAAAGAGTGTGTGCTCACGAGCTGGGGAGGGGAGAGAGAGAATCTTAAGCAGGCTCCATGCCTGGCTCGCAGCCCAATGCAGGGCTCCCTCTCACAACTACGAGATCATGACCGGAGCCGAAATCCACCCAGGCGCCCCTGTAAGTGCATTTTTACCAACCAGAAAGGCTGTACTAATTTAAAGTCCTAAAACAAGGGATGACAGTTGGCTTCTCTGCTCTTCCAGTAATACAGTATTGACTTGTTAATTTCTCCTAGTCTAAGAGGTATAAAATGACATCTCTGTCGTTTATTTGATTATGAAGTTCCGCGTCTCTCCATATGTTTAAAAGCCACACATATTTCTGTTTCTGTGAACTTTCCGCGTCCTTGCCCATTGTTCGGCTCCCCTCCCCCCACCGCCTTTTACTGCGAAGCTTCTCAACAGTTCTCTACACTCAGTGCTTCTGTTTCTTCTGTCTCATTCTCTCTTGCCTACCCTCTTCCTCCACCCTCACCCCAACCCGGGCTCCTTGCCAGGTCATCAACAGCCTTGCCGCATCCAACGGTAATTCTCAGAGCTCTTGCTTCCTGGCCCAGAAGCAGCCTCTGACCCCACTGATCCCATGAGGGCTCCCTCCTCCCTGACACCTCCCTTCTCCTGGTTTCCAGAACACCACACTCCCCTGGTTTTTCTCCCACCTCACGGCTCCGCCTCATCTCCCTGACTTCTCAACCCTGACCTGCCCCAGACCTCAGTCCTTGAACCACTTCCACACTGTGCCAATGGCATCGGGTGTCCCGGTTTTCAGTACCCTCCAAAGACTGTTCACTGCCAAGTTTCTATCCCCAGCTGGCCCTGACCTCTCCCCTGTGTGGCCAACCGAAATCTGCACTTGGATGTCCTAGAGGCGTTTCTAATTTAATGTCGCCAGTTCCAAAGCGATCTTCCCCCCAAACCCACTTCAGATGTCATCCTCTCCCAGTTCAAAAAAAAAGCAGCTCACCTTTCCAGTTTGCACAAGCCCAAAACATGGCGTCATCTTGACGCGTCTCTTTCTGTCACGTGGCCTCCCCAGCCGATCTGTTAAGAAATTCCATTGGCTGTCCCTTCAAATACACCCCAAAGCCGACCAGTTACCATCTCCACAGCTGAAGCTCTGGGCCCCATTGGCCAGCGCCGCCTGCCTGGATTATCCTAATCCACTTCTCTGCCTCTGCCTTTGTCCCTCTCAGTCTTTTGGTAACCCAGTGGCCAAAGTCTCTCTTTAAAGCTAGAAATCGGTTTAGGTCATCTCTTTGCTCATTACTTGCCAGGGGGCTCCCATGTTGTGTGAAAGAGGACCAGGAATCTTTGCAACCACTCACCCATGTGTAGACAATAATGTGGGACCCTGTGACTTCCCTGACCTCATTGTGCTGCCCTCTGGCCTCCCAGGCCTGACCCTTCAGGGTCTTTCCTGGTCATTTGGCCCCACTCGTCACCGTGAGAAGATCTCTCTTCCCTTCGGGGCTTTGCTCAAATATCACCTTCACAGCGAGACCTGCTCTGATGAATCACTTAACCTACGCCCCTCGGCACAACTGTCTCCTCCTTCACACCTGCTGCACTTTTCTCCATATCACTCATTGCTTTCCAGCGTATTATATACTTTCCCCATTTACTTTGTCATTTTCCCCAACGGGTATTGATTCTCCTTGTCTTAATATTGTTTTTATATATTTATTTGTTTATTTATTTTTTGTGATATCCCCAGCACTTAGAATTGTGTCAGGTGCTTACGTGTTAAACAGATATTTGCTAACAGGGCAAATGACGGCATTAAAAAGTAGTTTTTCTCCTGCATTGTTGGTCTTTTTCTTCTTGGCGTATAAGGGACTCAGATGCTTTCATCCTTTGTATTGTCCGTGTTGTCCCAGTTTGTTCTTTGCCTTTTGATTTTGTTTATGGTAATTTTTCCACACAGAAATTTTGATTATCGTGTAGGCAGTGTGTTGATTTTTAAATTTTTATTATTTAAAAAAATTTTTTTTAATGTTTATTATTTTTGAGAGAGACAGAGTGCAAGCAGGGGAGGGGCAGAGAGAGAGGGAGACACAGAATCCGGAACAGGCTCCAGGCTCCGTGCTGTCAGCACAGAGCCCGATGCGGGGCTTGGACCCAGGAACTGTGAGATCACGACCTGAGCCGAAGTCGGATGCTTAACCGACGGAGCCACCCAGGCGCCCCTGATTTTTTTAATTTATGGTTTCCAGGCTTTATGTCATACTCAGAGAAGCTCCCTTTCATATGTGTGCGTATACATCTATTGTGATAAAATATACACATAACATAAAATTGACTCACCCATTTTAAAATGTGCAGTTCAGTAGCGTGAAGTACATTCACATTGCTGTGGCTCCCCATCCCCTCTTCTCCCCGCCGTGGGCAACCACCACTCTACTCTCCATCTCTCTAGGTTTGACTACTTTAGGCACTTCACGTAAGTGGAGGATATATCTATATATATTTTATTTTATTTTTTTCAACGTTTATTTTTTTTTATTTTTGGGACAGAGAGAGACAGAGCATGAACGGGGGAGGGGCAGAGAGAGAGGGAGACACAGAATCCGAAACAGGCTCCAGGCTCTGAGCCATCAGCCCAGAGCCCGACGCGGGGCTCAAACTCACAGACCGCGAGATCGTGACCTGGCTGAAGTCGGACACTTAACCAACTGCGCCACCCAGGCGCCCCTCTATATATATTTTAATGTTTGGAAATTAATGAACGCATTCTGGCATAGTGCTTGGCCCAAACACTCTTGTTTTTGTTTTTGTTTTTTAAGTTGATTTACTTATTTAGAGAGAGTGAGTGTGTGAGCTAGTGGGGGAGGGGCAGAGAGCGAGAGATGGGGGGAGAGAGAGAATCCCAAGCAGGCTCCGCACTGTCATCACAGATCCCGATGCGGGGCTCAAACTCAGGAAGCATGAGATCGTGACCCGAGCCGAAGTCGGATGCTTAACCGGCTGAGCGGCCCAGGCACCCATGGCCCAAACGTTCTTGAGATGTTTCAGTACGTGCCTCCTCTGATCTACCTCCTGCTCCCCCAACCCCTCCCACACCCACTCCCAGTGGTGTTTATCTCCAGCAGGGATTTACTGGTGTCTGCCCCGAGATTTCCAGAACTCTGCATCCTTTGCTGCAGCTCAAACTGTGATCCACAGAGTACCAGCGACCCAGCTTCCAGGCGAACTGGATACAAGTACTGATTTCTGGAGTTGGCCCCAGACCTACTGACCATCCAGACCCGGTGAGCTGAGGAATCAGCATTTCACCAAGGTGCTCCGATGCGAGGCACTCTTTCAGAGCTCCTGCTCCACAGTGAACGGCTGCTTGATCCAGAAAAGGCACACTGCCGTACAAGCCCGGGGTGTGCATCCCCACTCAGCCTGAGCTACTTGTCCCCTCTGTGCAATGGGAGCAAGAGCTCGTGTGTCACAGAGATGAAATGAGATCGAAGGGAGATACCATCTGCGGCTGTGTTTTGTAAACTCTGAAGCATATACACATGTAAGGGCCCTTCGCATTATCTTGGAGCCTCCCAATCCTGTTTCTGCAGCGTCATAATCAGGGCCCCTCCCCAGGCCCAGGAATGACAAAAACATCCCTTCAAGTTGACTTCCAGCTGGGGGGTGGGGCGCAGCGCAGGGCAGGGGCGAATCTACCAGCAAGGGCAGCAAGACAGGTGTCAGCTTGTCGTCTTTTAGGTCAATAATTGGAAAGGAGCCCTTTGTTAAATTTAAAAAACTTTTTAAGGCCCGCTCGTGCACATTCTTATCTGCATCTTGCGAAACGAACATAATTACCCTCTTTTTACAGACGCTAAAACTGAAGGTTTTCATGGAAGTCAGATTTCATGGAAGGAAGATGTTCCTATCCTGTGACATTTGGCCAGATCACCTGAGCCCCCGGTGTCCTCCGTTGTAAAATGCGGTTGACAGCTGTTGGTGGGATTTTAGAGAAGGTCTGCGCTGTGCCTGACATGGGCTGGCCCACCCGGTGGCACTATGGGTCCACCCACAGCACCTGCTCCAGATTCCCTGCTCTCTCCCTTATGTTCAGGTACTCTGGGGGGGCTCTAAAAATGCAAAACGGATGAGGACATTTGGAGTGGCTGCTGGCAGGGAGCCATGTTCTGCCCCATAATAAGCTGGACGAGGAGCTAAGAGTCTTCTTCTGAGAATATTAAAATGTCTATTGACCAAAGCAGGCTTCTCCTGAATCTGTTGATTAAACACAGTTATTGCACTAGGCCAGAATTGGGACTAGGAACGTGCAAGGGGGTGGCCCAAACCCAGTTTGGAGTTCCCACCGTCCTGCTGTCTCCCCAAAGAAGACTCCACTTGGTAAAGAGTAGAGTTCACTGGGCAAAGCCGTGGGCCGTCCTCAGGAATGTCACTCAGGTAACTTCACCTGACATCACCAGGTACCGAGAGCTTCCCTGGTTGAAGGCGGACACACAGCCCCGCCTGGAGCCTGAAACTGCCAGAGGCAAGAGCCAAGAGAGCTGCTACAGAAAATGCCTGGAGGTCAGGCCCGGGGCCACCTCGTTGCTGTGCTTCCCCTCAGAAAGCTCTTCCTCCCTCTCGCCCCTTTCATTCCTTCACTATTTACTGAGTACTTGCTATAGGCCGGCTTCCGGGAACAACAAAGATAAGTAAAACCGTCATAATTCTAAAGACAATAAAAACGAAAATTAAAAAGATCTAACAGTTACTGAGCGGTCTCGGCCAGGCCCTAGGGGTTCAGCCAGGTAATCCGCACAGCACCCCTCGGAGAGATGCAGGGATGGCAGGCCTTGGGAACACTCGGGAATTGCAGTGTTACAGGCGGGGGATTGGCCAGACAGGCTTTTCAGAGGAGACAATAATTCGGGGCGGGGGGGGGGGGGGGGGGGGCAGAGACAGAAAGAAACAGCAAGTGCGCAGGCGCCGACGTCGGCCTGTTGCCTGTGAACTTGGGGAAGGCAGGGAGCCTGGTAGGAAGGGTGGCGCAGGTGAGGGGCCCCAGAGGCCAGGTCCTGCCCATGAGAAAGAATGGGGAAGCATGGGGCGCCTGGGTGGCGCAGTCGGTTAAGCGTCCGACTTCAGCCAGGTCACGATCTCGCGGTCCGTGAGTTCGAGCCCCGCGTCGGGCTCTGGGCTGACGGCTCAGAGCCTGGAGCCTGTTTCCGATTCTGTGTCTCCCTCTCTCTCTGCCCCTCGCCCGTTCATGCTCTGTCTCTCTCTGTCCCAAAAATAAATAAACGTTGAAAAAAAAAAAAAAAAAAAGAATGGGGAAGCATGATATGGGGAGGGCCTGCAGGGGGCGCTCCGGCTGCGGTGGGGTCTGAGGCAAGACCAAGTCAGAGAGATTTCCAGGGTGGGGCTGTCGTGCCTGCAGTGGCTCTTGCCCAGACACAGCTCAGGGTCACCTTGGGGCCTGCGTGTGGGACTGTGTGGCCAGTGCCTCACGCGCCATGTGTTGGGGTCTCTATTCATCATCGTCGCTGGAGCCAGCGACTCCCTGTGCTGTCCTGCTCCGAGGGGCCCAGGTCCCGACCAGCCTTCCTGCTCTGGCTCCCGTGGACCTGTCCGAGCATGACTCTGTGATCCATTTCAGATCTTCAGCGTGGCCAGTCCCAGCCCTTGGGAGTCCATGACGAGGGCTGTGACCTCCTGAACACCTCGAGATTCAGAATCCAGAGGGAGCCCTGCATCTGCCCATCTTCTTGGTGGGGCAATTGTTCACACCAAATGGCAGGTTTGGAAACTTGGACATTAGGGAGCAAGAGAGCTATCATATTAAAGGGCTTCCTATAATTTATTTAGAACAAAATGGCATGCAACATTCTAAAACTGACTGGACCACTGGGGTTAGAATCAGATGCTTCTGGGATTCAGATTCTAGCTTTGCCATGTGTGGCTTTGGGCCGATACTTAACTTCTCTGAACCTCTGTTTCTTCATCCATTTGTGAGGACAGAAGAATGTTTGTGATGTATGCACACAGCCTGGCTTACAACAGGTGATGGGTAAAGGGTGGCTATTGTTACATTTTTACAACCAAATCACTTTGTGGAAGTAACTATGTGTTAAAACTGTCAGCGGACCCGTATGGCCCAACACTGGAAAAAACGTTCACAAGCATTGAAAAGTGGTGAGATTTCACTCATAAACTTTCTTTTACAGACATCCTAGAAGCCATTTTGGATAAAACAGATTCACAAAAGAGTGTAATAGGTCAAGGAGAAGGGACACGCTAGCAAGAAAGCATTTTGCAACCCATGAAGAGATAAGGGTCATTTGTGAAATTATTCAACCTCACCGGGGATCAGATTATACTATCCAACTAACAGACTTTCTCTTTCACGCTCTCCTCCTTCCCTCCCTTCCTTTCTTCCTTCCTCCCTCCCCCTCCTTTCCCCTCCCTCCCTTCCCCCTTCCATCCCCCTTTCCTTCCAGCCTTCCTTCCTCTTTTTTTTTTTTTTTTTTTACTCAGAATAGCAAGGATGACAAGGATATTATGAACAAATACACTTAAAGATGGCTACCCATAGTCTAAAGGTATGTCTTCCTTTTTTTCCTCCTTTCCTTTCTTCCTTTTCCTCCCTCCCTTCCTCCTTTCCTTCCTGTTTAATTTTTTGTTATTTATTTTAGAGAGAGAGAAAGGGAGAGTGTGTGGGGAGGGACAGAAGGAGACAGAGAATCTGAAGCAGGCTCCATGCTGTCAACGCAAAACCTGACATGGGGCTAAAACCCACAACGTGAGCTCATGACCTGAGCTGAAGCGGGGTGCTCAACCAACTGAGCCATCCAGGTGCCTCATCCTGTTTTACTGTTTATGACGGAAAATTTAAACATGCACTAAAGTGGAAAAGAAGGCAGGATGATGGACTTCCATGCACCCATCACCAGCTACAGTTATTTTGTCAATGATCTTGTTTTATTTATTCCCTTGTTCCAGTAACACTGCTTTGCTACAGCATTTTAAAGTAAATTTCAGAGGCACCTGGGTGGCTCAGTCAGTTAAGTATCCGACTTCAGCTCAGGTCATGATCCCCCTGGTTCATGAGTTTGAGCCCTACATCTGTGAGTTTGAGCCCCACATCAGGCTCTGTGCTGACAGCTTAGAGCCTAGAGCCTGCTTTGGATTCTGTGACTTCCTCTCTTTCTGCCCCTTCCCCACTCAAGCTCTGTGTCTCTGCCTCTGTCTCTCTGTCTCTCAAAAATAAATAAGCATCACGAAAAAATAAATCAATAAAGTAAGTTTCAGACATCCTCTCTCCTGTATTTCAAAATGAAATCTCACTGGGGCACCTGGGTGGCTCAGTCGGTTAAGTGATCGACTTCGGCTCAGGTCATGATCTCAGGGTTCGTGGGTTTGAGCCCCGCGTCAGGCTCTGTGCTGACAGCTCGGAGCCTGGAGCCTGCTTCAGATTCTGTGTCTCCCTCTCTCTCTGCCCCTCCCCTGCTTGCACTCTGTTCTCACTCTATCTCTCAAAAATAAATAAATGTAAAAAGAAAAAAAAAAACAAAAAGAAGAAGTCTAACATAACCAAAAGGCAATCATCACACCTAAAAAAGATTCCTTGATATTAAAGATACGCCTGTTTAGAACGTGGTTTGGTAATACTCATTGAGAATATATACATACACTTTGACACAGTAACTTTGCTTCTTTCTCTGTTTAATTACGGAAAAAATTTATTCTGTGGCCTAATTTGCAAGAGAAAAAGACATAATTGGAAACAACTTGAACATCTAACTGGTAAGTACGGTATGAACATACAAGCGTGTTTGTAAAGTTTTTTTTTTTTTAAGATTGTATTTTTAAGTAATCTCTACATCCAACACAGGGCTCGAACTCATGAAGGATATTTATAAAGTTTTAAGGCTGAATGGCGATGCTTATTGCTAATGCAACGAAGACCAAGCAGCGTTTAAAATTACATATTCAGGGGCACCTGGATGGCTCAGTTGGTTAAGCATCCGACTCTTGATCTGGACTCAGGTCATGATCTCATAGTCATGAAATTGAGCCCCGAGTTAGGGCTCCCCGCTGACAGCACAGAGCCTGCTTGGGATTCTGTCTCTCTCCCTCTCTCTCTGCCTGCCCCCCTCCACCTCTTGCATAGTCTCTCCCTCCCTCTCCTCTCTCTCAACAATAAACTTAAAAAAATAAATAAAATTACGTATCCAGTATGAGATTTGTAAAAATGCCTATAAAAGGTCTCTCCGAGCACTGACAATATCTTAGATGCTGTGCAGTGTTTACTCAAAAGGTGGGAGCATTATGAATGCCTCTTACAGATGAGAAAACTGCTGTTCAGAGACATGAAATCACTTTCTAGAATACCTGTCAGGTGCTAGGTAGTAAACTCAGGCATGGGTGGAGCCCTAGATTTGTCTGGCTCTACAGCCCAAGGATCTGACCGAGCATCTGCTACGCTGGGAATCAAAATGTTACCAGTAGTTACTGGCTGAGCAGTGGGATTAGAGGTGATTTCTTTTTCTTCTTCGTGCTTTTCTTCACTTTGCAGCATTTTCCACTGAAGGTATTCATTTTATGTTAGCAAAAAATATGTTCCGACTACATATTTTAAATTGTGTATTTAAAAGTTCAGGGAGAACATATTAGGAACATGTGCTATACAAAGAACTAGCATGGCCAATGTGCAAAAAAAAAAAAAAAAAAAAAAAAAATCCTATAAACTGATAAGAAAAAAGATAATTCAGGGTAAAAGATGTGATTCAGAAACCCAATGGCAAATGATATAATAAAGACCATGGGAGTGCCCGGGAGGCTCAGTTGGCAGTGTGACCAATTTGTCTCCAGCTTAGGTCATCATCTCATGGTTCTGGGGATCAAGCCCCAAGTCAGGCTCCTTGCTGACAGAGTGCAGCCTGCTTGGGATTCTCTCTCTCACACTCTCTCTGCCCCTCCCCCACTTGTGTTCTGTCTCCCTCTCTCTCTCTCTCTCTTTCTTCCTCTCTCTCTCTCTCTCAAAATAAACAAGCTTAAAAAAAGAAGAGATCCTGTATCTCACCAGTACCCAAGTAATGACAAATTAAAACCACAATGAGGTAGCATTTTCTATTTATCAAATTAGCAAAAATCAGAAGGATTGATAATGTCCATCATAAGGAGATGGGGATAAGAGGCACTAGTACCCACTGCTGGGAGGATGGGGGCACTTCTAATGGTATCATTAACAGCAAACACCCACCCCATCAGACCCAGCACAAACCCAGCCCTTGTAAGACTCTTACAGAAATAAAAGCAGCCAGGGTCTATGTTCACAAATTGTTACTGCTGTATTATTTGTAGGAAGGAAACTGGAAAAGCCTCACTGCCCACAAATGAGAGAATCATTCAATACGTCACAATCCATCAATTCAATGGAATATCAGGCAGCTGTTAAAAAAAAATATATAATTAGGTCTGTCGTGGTTTGTGAGATCGAGCCCCACATCAGGCTCTGTGCTGACAGCTCAGCTCCTACTTGGGATTCTCTCTCTCTTCCTCTCTCTGTCCTTCCCTCATTCCTACTCCCTCTCTCTCTCAAAATAAATAAATAAACTTTAAAATAATAACGATAATTGCATCCGGGGTGGCTGACGGGCTCACTAGGTACAGCATGCAACTCTTGGTCTCAGGGTCGTGAGTTCAAGCCCTACACTGGGCATGGAGGCTGTTAAAATCAAACAAACAAAAACAAAGAAAGAAAAAACAGATCTGTAAGTGATGGCTTGTGAAGAGAAACGGAAGGTGCAGAGTATTGTGTATGACCTCATTACTCAAGCATGGTCCCCTGTCCGGAAGTGCTGGCCTCACCTGGGAGCTTGCTGGAAATGCAGAATCTTGCCCCTGTCCTAGACTGACTGGCTCAGAATCTGCATTTTAACGAGAGTCCCTGGGGAAGCACTAGGTCTCTGGTGTGATTCCCATGGGAAAGCCTCCTCAGGTTTTGTGGCAAAAATGGACAGTCGTCCACCCCAATACACCCTCTCCTTCTATTCTGCTGGCTTCCTGTTTTTCACCGGCACATGGCCACCCAGGATGAAGGTATATTTCCCAGCCTTCCTTGCAGTTTGGTGGGACCATGTGGCCAGGCTGTGGCCAAGAGGGCAGAACTGGAAGGGAAGAATGTCATTTCTGCATTGTGCCCCTAAGAGGGCATATGCATGTTTGCAAAAGCACCGCTGAGCAAGAAGGAACGTGTAAAATGACGCCCTTGAAGTGGTCACTGTGGGTGGCTCCAGCGTGGGACCAGTTTGCAATCGCACTCAACATCCAGACAACTCTGGGGAACGTGATTTTTCCCATTTCGTAAGTAAATGCCTGCAGCAGCAAGAATCTTTACAGCAGGACGCTCAACTGACACGGATTCCAGCCTCCGAAGACGCCAGTTTTCCTTCTCTCCCTCCATCCTGCCCTCCTTCCCTCATCCCCTCCTCCTCCTACAGGTGGGCAGAGATGAGGTCCCAGGGCAGGCAGGGCGCAAAGTAGAACAGGCAGGGCTCCTGGATCATCTTCCACGGCTTTATTTTCACTTCTCCTGTCCATTCTCCAAGGGCAGTGGGGGATTGCCTGCTGAGAGGGAGGGTTTCCACAGTGCCCCTGCGGGCGCCCCACACTTCCTACTGGTAAAATGGCATCAAGGGCCCCCATCGGTTCAAGACGGGGAACTTGACTTTGTGGTGATGAGGACAGAGGCAGCCAGGCAGTAGGAAGTAGCCTTTGCCCTCCTTGGCGGCAGGCTGGCGCTCGGGCTCCAGGAGGCACGGAAAGTGGGCGCTCTGGTGGACGCGGTTGGGATCGCCCTGGGCCAGGTACAGAGCGTGGGAAACCGGGTACACGGAATGGCGGAGACCGGTGAACCTGCCTTCGCCCTCTGCCGTGGTCGCCCGGTCTTGGTCTTGTGGTGGGAAGAAGCCTGGGAGTCCCAGGTCTCTGGCGGTCATGGGAGGAGTTTTGAAGGCGGGGTACCCATCCTCTAGCTTGGGCTTGGAGCTGGGGATCGGCCTGTACAACTCTTTGTCCCGGAGCTGGGCATCCAGCTTCACTTGCTGTGGAAATAAATCACACATGAACTGAGAGCTGAGCTCGGTGAGAGGCCAAGCTTCCTTGGCCTCATCCTCCAGGGAGCACACTTGTCTTTATTTAAAAAACATTGGGGGCGCCTGGGCGGTTCAGTCCTTTGAGTGTCCTACTCTTGATTTGAGCTTGGGTTGTGATCCCAGGGTGGTGGGATCCAGCCCCATGCTCCGTGTGACGCCCGCTTAGGATTCTCTCTCTTTCCCTCTGCCCCTCTCCCCCACTCATGCTCTCTCTCTCTTAAAAAAATTTTTAATTAGGGGCGCCTGGGTGGCGCAGTCGGTTAAGCGGCCAACTTCAGCCAGGTCACGATCTCGCAGTCCGTGAGTTCGAGCCCCACGTCGGGCTCTGGGCTGATGGCTCAGAGCCTGGAGCCTGTTTCCGATTCTGTGTCTCCCTCTCTCTCTGCCCCTCCCCCGTTCATGCTCTGTCTCTCTCTGTCCCAAAAATAAATAAAAAAAAAAAAAAAAAAAAAAAAAAGTTGAAAAAAAATTTTTAATTAGTTTTTGAATGGTAATGTATATGACTGAGGGCAATACTGAAATAATACAAAGGGTTTTTTAAATTTTTTTATTAAAAATTTTTTTGTAATGTTTTATTTATTTTTGAGAGAGAGTGCAAGCAGGGGAGGGGCAGAGGGAGAGAGAAGGGGACAGAGGATCCAAAGCAGGCTCTGTGCTGACAACAGCAAGCCCAATGTGGGGCTTGAACTCATGAACCTCCAGATCAGAACCTGAGCAGAAGTCAGATGCTCAACCGACTGAGTCACTCAGGTGCCCTTCTTCTTCTTCTTCTTCTTCTTTTTTTAATGTTTATTTCATTGATTTTTGAGAGAGAGAGAGTGAACAGGGGAAGAGCAGAGAGAGAGGGAGACAGAATCCCAAGGAGGCTCCCCTCTGTCAACACAGAGACTAACTCAGGGCTTGAACTCACAAACTGAGAGATCATGACTTGAGCCGAAATCAAGAGTCAGACGACTAACCGACTGAGCCACTCAGGTGCCCCATGTATCTTTTTAGATATAGTTTATGTACATATAAACATATAATGAAGTTCCACACACCCTTGGTTTGTACACAAATGCACATTATAATCCCACTCTGCACTTTGCTTCCACCAAATACTATATCCCAGAAATTGTCCCCTTTGTTTGTCTAGACCTTATTTTTAGGGGCGAAACCTCGAAATAGGAAAGGATTTCTTAAGACTTCAAAAGAGCAGATGATACAGGGAAAGATGCTATATTTTGCCAATAAGAATTGGGTAAGAATTGTGATTCACTGAGAGGAAGTGAAAAGATGAACCACAGCCTGTGAACTTTTGCCACTTTATATAACTAACGAATGAAACATGTCTAGAATATGTAAAGAACTCCTACAAATTAATAAGAAAAAGACAAACATCCCACTTAAAAAAAAATGGGCAAAAGGCAGGACAGACATCTCACAGAATAATAAATATCCGGAAACATGGGATCACAAGAAAATATTATTTCAAACCAACCAAATCAGTAAAACTCTGCAGGTCTATCAATACCAAGTTTATGGCAAGGTTGGAGAGTTACAGAACTGACTGTCTCTGCTGCATCGATGTAACAACTTTGGCAAATAGCGATGTTACCTGTGACCAGCAATTCCACTCCCGGGGCGGTGGATACATTAGGCTGTGCAATCGGCATTGCAGCACTGGGCAGTGGGGAGGGGTAACAAAAAAGTAAAAACCCAGATGGCCAACGGGACAGGCATGGTGGCACATTCATGCAGTGTAGTACCACACAGCAGAAATCAATAATATATTATATAAAATACAATGTTCAGCAAAACATAAAAGTCACAGAAGAGGATGAATAGTATGATCCAATATATAATAAAGCTCAAAAGGCAAACCTAAACAATTTGTTTAAAGGGACACATACATATAGAGTAAAGCTATTTTTTAAAGAAACACACAAGGGAGGGGAGCCTGGGTGGCTCAGGTGGTGGAGCATCCGACTCTTGATTTGGCTCAGGTCATGATCTCACGGTTCGTGAGTTCGAGCCCCACGTCAGGTTCTGCACTGACAGTGAGGAGCCTGCTTGGGATTCCCTTTCTCCCTCTGCCTCTCTTTCAGAAATAAATAAATAAACTTAAAATAACACACACACACACACACACACACACACACACACACACGGGAATGATTAACCCAAAATTCAGAATAGTGGCTACGTCTGGAGGTGGGAGGAGGTGGGAGCAGGGAGGGGCTAACTAGGGCTCTCTGGTATTTCTAACGTGCTGATAATGGATACATTGGTGTTTGTTTTGTCAATGTTATTTAAACTGTAAACGTATATTATGTACACTCTTTTGCATGCATGACTTAGAGTTGATGTACATTTTTTTTTTAATTTTTTTTAACGTTTATTTATTTTTGAGACAGAGAGAGACAGAGCATGAACGGGGGAGGGGCAGAGAGAGGGAAGCACAGAATCTGAAACAGGTTCCAGGCTCTGAGCTGTCAGCACAGAGCCCAATGTGAGGCTCGAACTCACGGACCGCGAGATCACGACCTGAGCTAAAGTCGGCCGCTTAACCAACTGAGCAACCCAGGCGCCCCTAGAGTTGATGTACATTTTAAAGCATACATACCCACAAAACATACACATAAAAGACTTCTTTAGATCTCCTGGGTATCAGATATTGTTCTAAGTAAGTGCCCCCAATATCCACGCTCATAATACAAATGCAGTAAAGATGATTTCAGTCGGCCATTGAAGAAAAGACAAGACCGAGCGACTTCTTACCTCTTGTAGTGTGACCCTGGAGTATTTGCGCTTCCCGTAGGGTTGATAGTCAATCATGTAAGAGCTCTGGTATATATCTAAGTCCACAGGGGCCTAAAGGGCAAGGGAGATTACAAAACAAGAGATCCCGTCTTGCCATTCTTCCACCTAAAGGCAGTCGTGGCTTCTCATGGTCTACAGGACCAAGCCCCACTTTTGGGCTTGGCATTCAGAGCCCTTCACGATCCGGCTTCTACTGACCTTTACCACCTCATCCCGCTTGGCTCCCCTCCATGCCCTCAGTACACCAGCCTCGCTACAGTCTACTCTTCACAGGTGCACATGCTCTTATCTCCCGCCGGAAACACCAGTGGTACTCCTCACGGACTGGCAAACTCCTACACATTCTCCAAAACCCAGATTAAATTTCGCCCCAAAACATCTATCCCACCCCTTCATTCCTCACCTCCCCCAAATTAAACTTTTTCTCCTCCGCTTTCATGCAACATTTTACGTCCCTTGTTGCAGCACTTATCATGGCGAATTGTAATGGATTTAATGAAGCACACAAGGTTAGGACCTAATCTTGGACATCTCTGCAGCCTCAAAACCCAGCACAGGGACCGACACACCCACGATACCTAATACATGCATGCTGAATACGTAAATGAACCCTCAGAACATTGCAAATCCTTAGCTTTCCCCTACTGGTTAAAAAACAAGGGGCGCCTGGGTGGCGCAGTCGGTTAAGCGTCCGACTTCAGCCAGGTCACGATCTTGCGGTCCGTGAGTTCGAGCCCCGCGTCGGGCTCTGGGCTGATGGCTCAGAGCCTGGAGCCTGTTTCCGATTCTGTGTCTCCCTCTCTCTCTGCCCCTCGCCCGTTCATGCTCTGTCTCTCTCTGTCCCAAAAATAAATAAACGTTGAAAAAAAAAAAAAAAAAAACAAGGAAAAAAACCTCCCACCATTTCAGAATGATCATCATAGGGATCCCCAAAGCGTCTGGGCCTGTTTGTTAAAGCTGCCCAACCTCGAAGTGGCCACAAGGGACAGACAGAAAGCCACAACACTCACCTGTCTGGAGTACACCACACCTGCCATGGCAGATGACCTAGACACAGACAAGTTGGTCAGCCCTGCTTCTGTCACATGCCAGGGAAACAGCCATTGTCCCCAAAGCTGTGCCAACCGAGCACAACTGCCCCAATCCTCTCAGCCCCACCCTGCACATGACTCAGTCACCCAGGGGTTGATGGCAGCAGGGATCAATGGGCAGGTGGACAGGGGTCCTGGGACAAAGGGGCATGAGCAGGCCCCAGACCGAACCTGAGCCGATGAGAACATCGGATTCACCTCTCAAGCAGGGCAAGTCGTGTGCTGGTAAATATTTAACAACCACCTTTGGAGGCAAATAAATAAGCGTTTACCGATTTCTGCATTTCTGTCGTGCAAATGCTCCCACCATGGCCCATTTCAAGCTACCCACATAACGCTGCACTGAGGAAGCAAGCCACGGGCCTAGGACTTACAGGTGCCCTGATTCAGAAGCACAAATCATGTTTTCCAGCAGGGATCGGGAGCATCCAGGGTGAAGAAGGTTCTGCATTCCCAGTTGAATGATAGCCACAGGTAGGTCCAATCCTGCCCCTCGACCCCCCCCAGCCCTGAAGTTTTAGCGGGGAGCCTCACAGCTGGGCACTGGGGAGCAATCTGAGCTCACTCTGTCTTGTGTGCATGGACCCCTAGGCTCTTGACTGGTACTCCATTTCATTCCCATGGAACACAGCCCCGAGCCTATTCCATTCAGTGGGCTGTGACCCAGTGGGGTGGTTGCCAGACCTCAAAAAGTCCCTACGCCCCCCTCCTTTTTGTGCATAAAGAGCTCCCCTCCTGGGGCTGGGGGCCAGCTTCAGTGCAAACAGCACCTACCCCTCCTTCTACCAAGCAGATGACGATGTTCCTGCCCTTCCAGCTCCAGGTGCCCCTGCCTCGTGAAGAGTCCTGTCTCTGTGCCCCACCACCACACCTGTCTTTGGGATGAACCCTGACCTGTGTGATGCAGGCTGCTTTGATCACAGCCCCTGGTCATTGTGATGGGTGACCAGCTCACCTCCCGGGTGTCTGCCCCTGACTCAGCCTCTCAGAGCAAGTCACTGATGTTCCAGCACACCCGAGCCAGCATGAGCTCTAGCAGCAGCACTGGAAGGTACATGGGAGGCGGGGCCTTTACAGTACTCTACAGTTGGTCGTTTCCAGGAAAGGAAGGTAAACAGAACCCCACATGGATTTTGACATCAGACATTGCGTGACTCAATCCACTGCATACCATAGCCCCTTCAGGCAGGCCTCTGTTGGCTGAAAGGCTGGCTTGTCCATCCTCTGTCAAAATTTCACCCTCTTTCACGCCCTTTAGGATGGCTATAATCCAAAAATGAAACGTAATAAATGTCGACAAAGATACGGAGAAACTGGAGCCCTTGTGTGCCCCTGGTGGGAATCGGAAGGTGGCACAGCCACTGTGGAAGACAAGATGGCGGTTCCTCCAAAAATCACACCTAAACAGAATTACCATATGATCCTGCAATTCTTCCTTTGAGTGTGTGCCCCAAAGAATTGAAAGCAGGAGCTCGAACACATACTTGCCCGACCATGTTCATGGCAGCAGTATTCACAATAGCCAAAAGATGGAAACAACCCCAATATCCATCAACAGGTGAATAAATAAACGAAACGTGATATATACACATAATGGAATACTATTCTGTTTTGTAAAAAGTTAAAAATTGTTAATTCCAGTGTAGTTAACATGCGGTGTTATACTTGTTGCAAATGTACAATACAGTGAGTCAACAGTTGTATACATCACTCAGTGCTCCTGACAAGTGCCCTCCTTAAACCCCATCAGCTGTTTCACACATCTCCCGTCCACCTCCTCTCTGGTAACCACCAGTTTGTTCTCTATAGTTAGGAGTCTGGTTTTTTTGGTTTGTCTCTTTTTCCCTTTGTTCAAATATTATTCAGGGGTTTTTTTTTGTTTTGTTTTTTTTTAACGTTTATTTATTTTTGAGACAGAGAGAGACAGAGCACGAATGGGGGAGGGTCGGAGAGAGAGGGAGACACAGAATCGGAAGCAGGCTCCAGGCTCCGAGCTGTCAGCACAGAACCCGACATGGGGCTCAAACTCGTGAACCACGAGATCATGACCTGAGCCCAAGTCAAACACTTAACCGACTGAGCCACCCAGGTGCCCCTATTATTCAGTTTTAAAAAGAAGATAGGGCACGTGCTGCAACACGGATGAACCTTGAGAACATTACGCTAAGTGAAATAAGCGAGACCACAAAGGACAAATATCGTAGGATTCCACTTATAAGAGGTGCCTAGAGATGTCAAAATCAGACAGAGGGGCGCCTGGGTGGCTCAGTCAGTTGAGCGTCCGACTTCAGCTCAGGTCATTATCTCGCAGTCTATGAATTTGAGCCCCAAGTCAGGCTCTGTGCGGACGGCTCAGAGCCTGGAGCCTGCTTCCGATTCCGTGTCTTCCTCTCTCTCTGTTCCTCCCCCACTCGTGCTCTGTCTCTCTCTGTCTCGAAAATAAGTGAACGTTAAAAAAAGACTTAAAAATCAGAGAGACAGGCAGGAGAGTGGTGGTTGTCAGGGGTTGGGAGGAACGAGTACAGAGTTTTAAGAAGATAAAAACTTTCTGGAAATGGCTAGTGGCAATGGTGGCACAGTGTTGCAAACATACTTAAACCACCAAATTGTACATTTAAAATGGTAAATTTTAGGTTATATATATTTACCACAATAAAAATTAGTCACTCTTTTTTTTTTTTTTTTTTTTAATTTTTTTTTTTCAACGTTTATTTATTTTTGGGACAGAGAGAGACAGAGCATGAACGGGGGAGGGGCAGAGAGAGAGGGAGACACAGAATCGGAAACAGGCTCCAGGCTCCGAGCCATCAGCCCAGAGCCCGACGCGGGGCTCGAACTCCCGGACCGCGAGATCATGACCTGGCTGAAGTCGGACGCTTAACCGACTGCGCCACCCAGGCGCCCCTAGTCACTCTTTTTAAGGGCCACCTCTCCCATGAAGCTCTCCTTGTTCTCTTTACTAGACGCTTTTCATTTATCCAACCAATATGTATTGAGCACTATTTTGTGTTGGGCACCGTTCTGAACTGTGCAGATTCAACAGTGAGCAACATTCCGTCCCTTAGGCCACCACGATTGATTCAAGGAGAGGCTCGTGACCCAAGGTGGGCTGATGAGCATCATGCCAGCTCCTGGCAAAGCATCTCTCTCTTTCCGAGATAGCAGGCACTAAGAACTGTTGGCGCCTGGAGCTGTCCGAGGGCATCTTTGCCACCAGTCGAAGGGAGCCTGGCCAAAGAAGAAAATGAACAGGGAAAAGAAGACCTAAGAGATGGAGACAGAAAGTGACTGTATCATGAGGACACCAAGCCCCTGGATACAACCATGCCTGAAGCTTAAACTACATTCAGACATTGCAGTTTGTACGAGCCGATATATTCCTTTTGCTGCTGAAGGCAGTTTTAGTGGAGTTTGCACGACTTACAGCTAAAACAGTTCCAACAAATCCAAGGTTGGAGAGAGAAAGTAGTTATTTCTCCTAGCAAACTGTGGTGTCCTTCAGCTAAAGAACTTGGTGTTAGTCACCTTTTTATCCCTCAGGGCACTGTCCCTTAGATGTAAGAATTTAAGAAGTGCTTGTGAATGTAATAACACTGAAGGAAATGGTAAAGAACTCGGTAAAGAATGCAATCGCGGCAGAGATACAAGCGGAAGGGACAGCCGGGCCACAACAAGAGGCTTTTGTGCCTCAAGGATATAGTTCCAGGAAAATGAAACCAAGTGGAGTCCTGACTTCAAATCCTGATACTTGGTATCTTCACGCCTTTGGGTAAACCAGGTAAGTTCAGCAGAAACCAGTTTGATCATCTGTAAAACAGGTAAGTGATTTCCACCTGAAATGAATGTAGAAAGCCAAATGGATGGGGCACCTGGGTGGCTCAGTCGGTTGAGCGTCCAACTTCAGCTCGGGTCATGATCTCACAGTCTGTGAGTTCAAGCCCCGTGTCGGGCTCTGTGCTGACAGCTCGGAGCCTGGAGCCTGCTTTGGATTCTGTGTCTCCCTCTCTCTCTGACCCTCCCCCGTTCATGCTCTGTCTCTCTCTGTCTCAAAAAATAAACAAACATTTAAAAAAAAAAATTAAAAAAAAAAAAAAAAGAAAGCCAAATGGATAATAAGTCTGTGACGGTACTTGGTGGCTCTTCATGCCAGTGTTTACCCATGTTTTCTGAGTCTCTGCTCTGGACCAGACGTTGTACGGGGCCTGTGATCAGAGTGGTGACATAAAACAGAAGTGGTCTCTGCCTTCATGAAGTTACAGCTTAGCGATAGAGAAATATATTATATAAGTGAGTCTTTAAATACAACGGTGACAATGCCGTCGAAGAGAAGTTGGGTGCGGGGACCTGATCCAGTCTTAGAGGGGAGACCTGTGCCAAGTAGTGACATTATAACTCAGTCCTAGGGAGGAAGGCGAATGCTCTGGCCTGTGTGACTGCTGTAGGACTCGAGGGAGCCCTGTCTTGTGTGGAAGACAGAGGCTGCTCTACTAGGGCAGAGTGAGGAGAGACAGGTGCGACTGACTCCAGATGAGGCTGGGGTGGGGGTGGTTTGTCCAGTGGGGTACACGGGGATTGGTGGGTTTTATCCTGAAAATAATGGGAAGTACTGGGGAATTAAAGCAGAAGGATGAAACAACATATCAAAAAGATCACTGATGGACAATGGCCTGGGCCGGGGGGGGGGGGGGGGGGGGGAGGGGGGGGCGGGGAGGGTGAGATAGGATCCAGGCAAGGAGTTTGCAGGCCACTAGCTGATGTTGGCGGCTGGGACAGGTCAGAGGAGATGACAGTGATAGGGAGAAGAATGGGCAGATTCAAGAGGCATTTTGGAAGTAAACTCATAGAATTTTTTCAATGTTTATTTATTTATTTTGAGAGAGAGAACGCAAGCAGGGAAGGGGCAGGGAGAGAGGGAGAGGGAGAATCCCATGCTGGCTTCAAACTCAGTGCAGAGCCCAGTGTGGGGCTCGATCTCATAACCTTGAGATCACGATCTGATTTTAAGAGTTGGACATGTAACCAACTGAATCGCCCAGTCACCCCAAACTCTATAGAATTCATTATCAGGAATCAGCAGGAGCAAGACAGAAATATCAAAGATGGTTCCCAGATTTGGGGGATGAGCCGCTGGGGGTTGGTCCCCCTTTGGCAAGGTAGGAAACTCCAGCAGAGGAGCCAGCTTGGGGAGTAAGACAAATATTGCATTTGTGCGGCCTGTGTGGCTTCCAAGTGGGTAAGAGAATCTATAGCCCCCAGAAGAAAGGTCTGGACCTGTGATACACACTCTGGAACTGCTGGTGACACAGGCGGTATTTGAAGCTAACAGAGAGGATTTGCCACGTTTGGGGAGCATAGCTCCCTCCCACACAGCCCTGCGGTGCGAGCCTGCCCTAAAGAGCTTTCTTCTGCCTCTCTAAAAGGGCAGCAGGAAGGGAAATAAGGCCACGGGAGTGAAAAGGTGAAGGGGTCCATGTACTCAGCCTTTTTTTTTTTTAGTTTCTGGCATTTGCCACTTCCACTGCGGTCAGGTTTCTGCAGAATCTCTGGGCTTCAGAGTTCATGGAGCAACGTCAATGCATTAACCTACAGGAGCAGGGCCGAGGCCTCAGATGGGCCACCCCATGGCTAGCCACCGTGGGCAGGTTCACGCCGAGAGCCTCAGTGCCCCCATTTCTTCCTCCATCTAGGCTACAACATAGCTACGACGTGTCGTAAGCTCACACGGACGCACTGCTGGATCGCCATGTACCGATGTTCAAGTTCCCACGGTGCAATCCCTGTTGTTTTTCTGAAGCAGCACAGGTAAGTTTCTCATGGTTCTTGCTGTCTCCTCCAGCAGCATGAAGGGGGATCTTTTCAACATTGGTAAGGGATGAAAAATAAACCAGAAAACAAATCCTGTTTGTTTTTTTAAAGCCTAAATACGGGCGTTGGGTTCAAATTGTATAGAGTAAGACAAACTACGTGGCACGCTAGAAACCAACATGAGTGTGTTTCCAAAAACGTGGTTAGGGTGAAGTAAACGCTTAAAAGCACACACAAATATATTGTGTGGACAGCAATCAATAAGCAGAATCCACAAAGCACAGGGCACACAGAAGGCTCTCAACGAGATCCTCCCCTCCTTCCTTCGGTGAGAACATTCACCTCTCTATCTTCATTTCCTTTTTGAGAAAATACATATGGACACGGTTGGATGACAAAACTAAAGGAGAAAAGTAGGTACAATGCCTTGGCATCTGAGCTGGTATGCTGTAGGAGCCTAATTATCGTAGCAGTCATTCATTTGAGAGGGAATCAGTTTGGCTCTTTCTGGAGGGAAAGCTGGGCCCCAAGTTTCTGTCTATGCAAATTCAGCATGTTAATATTGTTAAATCACAGGAGGAAATTCTTTTCCCAAACCAGAAGCCTTCGAGTTCCTCCAGGCTTATATTAAAGGGATTACAATCCATTTCCTTCCTAATACGGCTAATGCGCTATGGGAAGCCCTCAGGCCAGGGATTAAAGCATTTATGCCTTTAATTAGGAGCAAACCTTCCCTTAGAGCCTGAAACACAAACAGCAAGTCGACACTACAAAGGCCTCCTCCCAGAGCAATGGGGATACCGATCCCTCTCCAGGAGCCAGGAGCCTCCAAAGGGCTTAGCAAACTCCCGCCTTTCCCAAACAGGGTGCCTCAGCTGGGAGGGCCCTCAGCAGAAACGGACACCCCTTCAGGTGAAGAACAAACAAACAAACAAAAACAGATCCTGTGGAGTTAATCAGAATCAGCCCCTGCCGCACAGCTCAGGGGGCAAGAGGCCCCACATCTTCGGGAGGGGGCCGGAGGGGGCCGGACACTAGAGCGCGTCAGTTTCGCTCTTCTAGATTTCCCCTGGGGACGCACACAACTGGGTCATTAGCTTTCAAGTGGACAACTCTGAAAATTAAGACGGGTTAGTGCTTCAGAGAGGTCTGTCCCCGCACAGATGCCTTCACGGGCCCCCAACACAGGGTTTGTCAACCTTTTCCATTCTAGATTCATAGCAACTAGCCGGGTCACCTAGAGCAGGCTTTCTCCAAGGGCAGCCCAGTGACCGGCTGCTTCAGAGTCCTGGATATATGTTAACACCTAGATTTTTGCTGCCACCTTCCGTGTCAGAATCTTTGGGAGTAGGAGCCAAGCCCAGAATCTACCTTTTAACAAGCCTCACGAGAGTCTTATGATTCTTTTTAATATTTTCTAAGTTTATTTATTCATTTTGAGAGAGAGATAGCATGCATGGGAAGGACAGAGAGACAGAGAGAGGAAGAGAGAGAGAATCCCGGGCAGTTTCCACACTGCACGATGCGGGGTTTGAGCTCACAAAACGTGAGATCATGACCTGAGCCAAAACCAAGAGTAGGACGCCCAGCTGACTGAGCCACCCAGGCGCCCCAGAGATTCTTATGGTTCTTATACTCAACTACAAGGAGACTATGGCTAGGCCACTCCTAGCTTTATGCCTTTATTTATTTATTTATTTATTTTTTGATGTTTTATTTATTTTTGAGAGAGAGAGAGAGAGAGAGAGAGAGAACAAGTCAGGGAGGGGCAGAGAGAGAGGGAGACACAGAATCTGAAGCAGGCTCCAGGCTCTGGGCTATCAGCACAGAGCCCGAGGCGGGGCTCGAACCCCGCCAACTGTGAGATTAACTGATTGAGTCAGCCAGGCACCCCACCCTTAGCTTTTTCTAGAGGTGGGAGGCCAGGACCAGGGTCTTTCAGAGACTTGTACAAGTGCAGAGAGCCAGTCAGGGCCCAGCCTGGGGTGCATGCAGAATGGTAGATGTGATTCACAGTTCATGTGAATCGATACCAAAAATGCCGGTGAAATTGTTAAACTGGTATAAGAACTTGGAGTCTCCTGCTTCATTTGTTCAAAAGCACTAATGGGGCGCCTGGGTGGCGCAGTCGGTTAAGCGTCCGACTTCAACCAGGTCACGATCTCACGGTCCGTGAGTTCGAGCCCCGCGTCGGGCTCTGGACTGATGGCTCAGAGCCTGGAGCCTGTTTCCGATTCTGTGTCTCCCTCTCTCTCTGCCCCTTGCCCGTTCATGCTCTGTCTCTCTCTGTCCCAAAAATTAAAAAAAAAAAAAAAAAAAAAAAAGCAACTACTGGCTGCCTTGGGTGAGCAAGACACTGGGTCAGATGCTGTGCGTGGCCAGTCCCCGGGGGCGGGGGGGGGGGGGGGGAGAAGGAGGAAGGGGGCATTGTCATGGTGATAATAGGAGATGGAAAGCACAAGGTTTCTGCCATCTGAATTTTACAAACTGGTGACAGGGAGGAGGGGGAAGGGCCCAAAGGGAGGGTGAGCAAGCACAGGTAAGGGGTGCAGAAGGGAGGGCCATCTGGTATTGCCAGGGGACTACACAAATGGCAGAAGAGATGTGGTGAAATCAAGTCTTAAATGCAGAGCCTCGTTTTGTCCAAATCTGGCCCATCTCTGAAGGTTCAGGTAACCTTTGACCTCTGGTAGCAACCACTTCCTGCCCGCTCACGCTCACCCACACCCCTCTCTCTGAGCATTTATAACACTCCAGCAGGTATTTGTCACGTAACTGATGCTATTTCCATGTCTTTATTTAGGTGCGCCCTTTTTTTTTTGCTTCCCCAAAAGATCTGAACTGCCCTTTGCCTCTCCCGAGCCTGCCGGACTAGACTGACAAGTGCTAGACCCTGCAATAGTGTTCTTTTTGAGAGTTCAGAAGATTTTGCATTTGAACCCAGCTCTGCCACTTAAAAACCACGTGCCCTCGGAGAAGCTCCTTATACTATCTTCTCGGTATCCTTCTCAAGTGGTAAAATGAGGATTCAAAATACCTACCCTGCAGGAGAATGGACTAAAATGCTGTAAATTCCCAGCTCAGCCCAATGCCTGGCCCGTCGCACGTGCTCACTAAACAAGAATGAGGGCGGAGCACGTCCCTCAACAGAACATGATGAAAGAGACTTCTTAAAGACCATCGGGTGGGGCGTCTGGGTGGCTCCGTCAGTTAAGTATCCAACTTTGGCTCAGGTCACGATCTCACAGTTAGTGAGTTCGAGCCCCACGTTGGGCTCCGTGCTGACAGCTCGGAGCCCGGAGCCTGCTTCGGATTCTGTGTCTCCCTCGCCCTCTGCCCCTCCCCCACTCATGCTCTGTCTCTCTCAAAAATAAACAAACATTAAATTTTTTTTTTTTTTTTTTTTTAAAGAAGACCAGTGTGGGAGAAGTGTGCAGCACAGACAGGGAAGAGGAGGGCGCAAGAGAAATGACAGCAGCTGGAGGCACCTACAGGCAGCCAGGCACTTGACAATTGACTGGACATTTGGTGACAATGGTAACAACAGAGCACAACTGCTGGGTTATGTCCCGACTGCTTCACCCCAGTCCTTCAGTATGAATCCTTACTCTCCCCATTTTGTAAATGAGGAAAATGAGGCACAGAAGGGATAAGTGACGTGCTTAGGGTCTCACACAGCTATTAAGTGACAGAGACAGGACTGCGGCCCCAGCTTCCTGTGGCCAGAGTTCATGTTTTCAATCCCTGAGCCCTATGGCCTCTGCACACCTGGAGAGAAATGGGATGGGGTTCTAAAGAGGCAAGTTATATGCCGGAATTTGGGGGATAGTCTCTATTTCAAACAATGTCTTGAATTCCTTGAAGAACGTGAAACGGGGCCCCTGATCTGGAGGCTGGTACCCGCCCTGAGGACGTGGCGTTCTCCGGCTGAACATCAACGAGTTCAGAGAATACTCACGTCGGACAAGACTGCTGTGATCACGATGGATCGCGACAAAAGTAAGGCAAGCAGCTATCTATGTCTGAAGACACACAAACCACGAACGTCGCCCAAAACACAGGAATGACCAAACACGGCCCTAAACGTATTATTCCTCCTGCCTGATTGACAAGAATGCTCGAGCCCCTTTACCGAGTCCTCTGTTTCCTGAAAGTGTCCAATCCAGAGCAAAGCCTCGCTTCCTTGAACCCACCCTCAAATCACCTAATACAAACCCAAAGCCTATAATAAATAATTTTTGAAAGCATATGGGAAAGATGGCAGTATAGGAGGAGGACCCCAGGCTCGTCCCATCCCTCAGACACAACTATATAACGATCAAATCATTCTATTCTTTTTTTTTTTTTTAATTTTTTTTTTCAACGTTTTTATTTATTTATGCGACAGACAGAGACAGAGCATGAACGGGGGAGGGGCAGAGAGAGAGGGAGACACAGAATCGGAAACAGGCTCCAGGCTCTGAGCCATCAGCCCAGAGCCTGACGCGGGGCTCGAACTCACGGACCGTGAGATCGTGACCTGGCTGAAGTCGGACGCTTAACCGACTGCGCCACCCAGGCGCCCCCAAATCATTCTAAATACTTCAGAAATAAACACTTTTTGATTCCTCATTCTTCTAAACGCTTCTCATCGCATGTCTTCTCCCTCTTTGCAACTGGACATAAACCCAACTTGTTCAAGTCCGGGCAGATTCCTGATGGTCTTTGGATGGAAGTCATTGACATCTCTCTGGAAATCCCAACGTTTCGGCATCAAAGCTGTTTCCCAGACTGCCTCTTCCAATCAGAAGCCGAATCTTTGTCAGGCCACGCCATGGCTGGGGCCTCGGAAAGGGCCACTGCCCTTATCTTTGGCTGCTTTTGTGTTATTTTGTGTTATGCTTTGGCTATTTTTGTGTTTCTCTCATCTCTCCCATAGAAAGGGGAAGAGTTCTCTATTGAAGTGAGGAGGAGGATCTTATCGATGCCAAAGAACTGCTAAGAAGATTGAACATGAGGCCACTTCTAGTGTGGTGACTGGCAGAGAGATCTCAAACTACAATTCTTAATTTGTTTTATTTTATTGTTATTTTAGTAATGCTTAAAAACATTTTTAAGAAATTCATATGATTAGCTTCTCTCTCTATTCTATTACAACAAATCTCAAAATATGTGATATAGGTGAGGAATGAGATGCTCAGTGAGTGTCCTCATAGCATAAATTTTCTCAATCAATGAAGCTTACTATTTTCAAAATGACATATCAAAAAAGTAACCCGTTTAATAATTTTTAAATTTTTCACATGTTTAGTAAAAGATTAGGCATGTCTCAGAATTAAAATACACAAATGACTGGGGCATCTGGGTGTTCAGTCGGTTGAGCATTTGACTCTTGATTTTGACTCAGGTCATGATCTCACAGTTTATGGGCTCGAACCCCATGTCGGGCTCTGAGCCTACTTGGAATTGTCTCTCTCCCTCTGTCTCTGCCTCTCCTCTGCTTGCTCTCTCTCTCTCCAAATAGACATTTTTAAAACCCACAAATGACCAATAAACACATCATTACAAATTAAAAGGAACGCAAACAAACATATGCAATTTTCCGTTTATCAGAACACCAAGAAAAGTCTTAAATATAATTTCCAGTTCTGGTGTGAGGAAAACAGTTACTTCCTCATACACTATTGTTAGGAGTATAAGCTGCCATAATTTTTTTGAAGGCAATCGGAGGTGCCTACCAAAAAATGTAAATGGCTGTACCTTCTGACCTTTGTGGCAACTACACTTCTAGATGTTGCCTCTTACATCAGCGACCACTCACGTGTGCAGAGATAGGCAGGACACGTTCATTATGGCATTGCTTGAAATAACAAATACCTGTAACAAGCTAAATCTGTATCAGCAGGAGGTGATTAAATAAACATGGGTCCATCCGCACTATGAGATGATAGTATGCCTTTAAAGAAAATAAGATAGATCTTCAGATGAACTGATATGGAAGGATGTCCATGTTCGTGAGAAGGAGAAACCTTTTCCGTGAAGATACTAAAGAATGATTTGTGACCCTCAGAGATGGCTGAATAAAATTCTTTTGCCCAGAGGCCTGGGAATGGAATGGACATTTCTAACCTCCAGGGTCTCTGGCCCATAATAAATCTAAGACGCGTTCTATGGGGGCTCAGTAACTATTGACTATTGTGATTGTCGATGACGATGATCATGAAGATGAAGAAGGGAATGGTGAAGATTCTACACCCAAAAGAGTTAGAAGAAGAATACTGCCCCTTATAGATCTTGCTCTGCCTAGAAGTTACAGCAACATATTAGAAGTGCTTATTTTTTCTCCGTGGACCTTTGTCAACTTTGCTAAGTTCTTTCACATGCCTGTTGGGCCTCGAGTCTGGGGTCAGTGGTGGGTCGGGCCATTTAGATGTTGAAAGGGCAAGGGGACCAGTAAGTCACACCCCTGTCCCTCCCGGCCTGACCTGGCACTGGCAGCGTAATCTGTGAGGGGATCTCCCTTCATGCCATCACATTGGAATGAAGTGCGGAGAGGAGCATCTCTCCTAGGAGTCGCGCTGACAGATTGGTCAGTCAGTTTGAGGTCAGCCCCTTCACACCTCATATAACGCAATCTGGCAGTGGGAGGTTGGGAAAGACTTTTTTGGTCACAAACACTTTCTAGATAAGTTGGTGGATCTTAAAGTGTGGTCCTTGGACCTCCCGAAGTGATTGCTGAGAACACGGTCTTAAGACCTCACTACATCCCTCCCAGATCAGAATCTGATGGGGGCCTGGGGTCAGGCCGGGGGATCAGCCTGGTAAACTTGTTGTCAGGGAATTCTTTTGTGCCCTGAAGTTTGGGGACCTTGGCAATATTTTGCCCATAAGCAAGTATTTTGGGAGTCCCGTTATGACTGATTATATCTTTACGTGAAGAATTTTTGCAAGCAATCAAGTGACCACGACCCCATTACCTGGTGTAGCAAATTATGAAAAATAAATGAAACCTGATTTAAGTGGCTCCTCTGTTATATCCCAGCAATACCGGACATAACACCAAGAATAACAACCTTAGGACATGAAATAAGACTTCGAGGAAGATTGTGTACACACATGCCATTTACTGATTCCCTTAATCAGCAAACATTAAACAGCTCACAGCCATATACGAGAATTTGTCAAAAAAAAAAAAAAAGTATTAAAACTTGGTGAAGAAAAAGAACCTGTCTTCAATTCTCAGGGATGTTCTATTCGTATTCATTTGTAACGTGTGGTATACACAGAATTTTGTTTCTCCCCGCTCTTTCTACCAAAACCTTGAACGTAACTGTTTCATTGGTCAAAAGCAATTAACCACCTAAGTGTAACAATGCCTGGAGCCTCCCCCATGGCCTCCCTTCCTCTCTCCCTCCCTGCCTTCATTCTTTCCTTTCTACAAATATTTGTTGGGCACCTGATATATGCCTGGCATTTGGGAATGGGTTAGTGAACGAAGGGCGCGCCCTACCTTTTCCACTAGCTGGGATGGGTTTTGTAGTCATAACTAATCACGGAAGCATAACCATAGAAATGATCAGAAGTAATTCACGGACACACTTGATCCATAGCAGGCCCTAGTGATGGTTGCGGTTGGGGAAGCAGCAGGACTCCCTACAGGGAACACAGATTTAGGTTCAACCCAGCTGCCCTACTATTTGTGAGTGTGATTCCTGGGGAAGGCTATTTAGTTCTGCATCCTCTTACAGAAAATGCAGAGAAGAATGCCTGTCTAGTGGATTAGTTGACTGGGTTAGAAATAATAAGTATATAAAGTACCTGGCGCCCAGTAAAAGCTCAACAAATGATAGCCACCCTCCCCGACCCCAAAACTCCCAGCTCTACATTTTTTTTTTTTTTAATTTTTTTTTTTTCAACGTTTATTTATTTTTGGGACAGAGAGAGACAGAGCATGAACGGGGGAGGGGCAGAGAGAGAGGGAGACACAGAATCGGAAACAGGCTCCAGGCTCCGAGCCATCAGCCCAGAGCCCGACGAGGGGCTCGAACTCCCGGACCGCGAGATCGTGACCTGGCTGAAGTCGGACGCTTAACCGACTGCGCCACCCAGGCGCCCCTGTTTTTTAAAGAACTATATATTTTGCTCTCATTTCCCTTACCAGAGGAGACATAAGTGGAAAAATGTTTCTATGGCCGATGTCAAAGAAATTCTTGCCTGTTTTCTTCTAGGAATTTTATACTTTCATGCCTCACATCTAGGTCTTTAATCCATTTTGAGTTTATTTTCGTGTGTGGTGTAACAAAGTGGCCCGGTTTCATTCTTTTGCATGTAGCTGCCCACTTTTCCCAACATCATTTGTTGAAGAGGCTTTTTCCCCATTGTATGTTCTTGCCTCCTTTGTCATGGATTAATGGACCATAGGATCTGTGTTTATTTCTGGGTTATTCATTCTATTCCATCGATCTATGTGTTTATTTTTGTGCCTGTACCATTCCGTTTTGATTCCCACAGCTTTGTAGTTTATCTTGAAATCTGGGATTGTGATACTTCCAGCTTTGTTCTTTTTCCAGATCGCTTTGGCTATTCAGGGCCTTCCATGGTTCCACACACATGTTAAGATTATTTCCTCTAGTTCTGTGAAAAATGCCCTTGATATTTTGGTAGAGATTTCAGTAAATCTGTAGCTTTGTCACATTTTAACAATATTGGTTTTTCCAATCCATAGCACAGAATATCTTTCCATTTGTGTCATTTCCAATTTCTTTCAACAAGGATGATATGATATATACGATCAAGGATGAATATCCAAATATATAAAGATAAATAATCTGATTAAAAATGGGCAAGGGAGCGCCTGGGTGGCTCAGTCGGTTAAGCGGCCGACTTCGGCTCAGGTCACGATCTCACACTCCGTGAGTTCGAGCCCCGCGTCGGGCTCTGTGCTGACTGCTCAGAGCCTGGAGCCGGTTTCAGATTCCGTGTCTCCCTCTCTCTGACCCTCCCCCATTCATGCTCTGTCTCTCTCTGTCTCAAAAATAAATAAACGTTAAAAAAAAAAAAATTTTTTTAAATAAAAATGGGCAAGGACCTGAAGAGACATTTTTCCAAAGAAGACATGCAGATGGCCAACAGACACAGGAAAAAAGGCTCCCCATCACTAACCATCAGGGGACTGCAGATTAAAACCACAATGAGATACTACTTTGTACCTGTCAGAATGGCTAAAATCAAAAACACAGTGAAAAACAAATGCTGGCGAGGATGTGGGGAAAAAGGAACCCTGGTGCTCTGTTGGTGGAAATGCAAACTGGTGCAGCCAGTGTGGAAAAGAGTGTGGAGGTCCCTCCAAAAATCAAAAAGAGAACTGCCATGTAATTCCACCACCGGGTATTAACCCAAAGGAAATGAAAACACTAATTCTAAAAGCTATATGCACCCCTATGTTTACTGCAGCATGATGTACCATAGCAGGGGCAGCCAGGGTAAGACCAAGTGTCCTTCCATAGATGAATGGATAAAGAAGACGTGGTACATATGTACAATGGAATAGTATGCAGTCATAGAAAGAAGGAAATCTTGCCATCATGGATGGATCTAGAGGGTATAACGCTAAGGGAAGCAAGTCAGTCAGAGAAAGACAAATACCACATGATTTCACTCATATGTGGAATTTAAGAAACAAAACAAATGAAGAAAGGAAAAAGACACAACAAAATCAGACTCTTAAATACGGAGAACAGAGGGGAGGTGGGTGGGGAGATGGGTGAAATAGATAAAGGGGATGAAGTGTATACCTACTTCGATGAGCACTGAGAAATGTATAAAATTGTTGAATTATTATTATTGTGCACCTGAAACTAATATAGCAATGCATGTTAATTATACTGAATAGTAATAATAATAATAATAATAATAATAAAACTACATATACAATTCATTGCAATTCTTGTTAAATCTATCAGATCAAAAACTGAGCTTCACTCCCCCAAAACTTTCTCTCTCATCTTTGTGAAGAAGGACACACATCAGCCCAAGCCAGAAAATCAACAGCCACAAGTCCTCAAACGCATCTGTTTTTTCTCCGTACCCTTCTTCCAAGCCACCATCATTTTTATTGAGATGGACCCCTGCCTGCAACGGGTTTCTAATTAGCTTTTCTGCCTTCACTCAATTCTCTACCCTGCAAACAGGAGCATCTTTATAAAGGCCAAGTCCGAAGCGTTCATCCCCTAGGGTTAGAACTCCCTGTGTTCCGGACTGCCTGTAGGATAAGGCCGAACCTCTTCAACTTGGTCCACAAGGCCCTTCTGGGTATAGCCTCTTCCCTACTTTCTGTCACCCCTCCCTGCCTCCTACCTCCAACATCATACTGTGGAGCCAGTCCCTCAGGCAGGACAAGCCATCTCTGGGTTCCAGGCTTCGCACACTCTTCCTCCTCCTCTTTACCCAGCTAGCAAACTCCTCCCCAGCTTGTCACTTCCTCCAGGAAGCCCTCCATGATTCCCACCAGAGCACGTTAGGTGCCTCCACAGTGCTCCTAACACACCTGAACTTCCTCTGTCATGATGTTTATCACACATCGTGGCAGCTGGCTATTTATTAGCACAGAGCTTCGAACTCCAGCCTGATGCTTAGCTATGAAGCCCTAAATAACTTTAGTCAACTACACTGGGTCTCAGTTTCCTCAACCGTCACGGGTAATAACTGTACCTACCTCACAGGGTGTGGTGAAGGTTCGATGAGATTGTGCACACGTGTTCAGCACAGTGGCCTGGTGTATAATAAAAATTCAGTAAAAGCTGGCTACCATGACAGTCGTCATAACCACTCAAGGTAGTGGCCATGATGGTTGCCTCCCCAGTACCCGTCCCATCCTTCTGGCTTTGCATAACAGTTACGCAGTTTGGGTAGAATAACTCCCCCCCCCCCCACACACACACACACCAGCTCCACAGGTGGGATCTGACACTCCCAAGCATAGTTCTTGAACTTCAGCACGCATCAGGAAAACTTAGAGGGCTTGTTGAGTGCACACTGCCGGACCACACCCCCACCGTTCTTAATTCAGGTTCCGATCCCAAGAATTTGCATTTTTGGCAGATTCTCATGCTGTTGGCCCAAAGACCACACTTTGAGAAGCACTGGTCTGAGCCAATTAGGGTATCTTATTTCCTTTGCCTTACAACTGAGTCAGGGATGGGCACTCGGGTTTAAGATGGTCCAGTGTCCACAGGACAGCCGCACTCTCCCTCCCTGAATGTAAAGCAGGTGGCTGCAGAATAGTGCTGGTAGCCAACTTGCAATCGTGCAAGACTGTGCTCTTCTGAACGAAAGAGAAATCAACCTGAGGCTGGAAGTGATACACAGAAGACAGAAGGCCCAGGAGAATCATGGAGAAATAAAGTAGAGTCTTGGCTGAGTGGTGGCTGGACGCCTCAGATCCCTGGACTTTTTAGTTCCTGGAATGAGTAAGTTTCTTTCGTTGCTCAAGTCAACGTATGTTGAGTTTTCTGTTATTTGCAGCCGAAACCTTCAGCCCTGTGCTGGTGAGAACTGCATTGGTCTCCCCAGTATTCCATGCTGAGCCTGAGCCTGGCACTAAGTAGGTGCTCAGTAAGTAATGTGTCGATCCACGCAAAGACATCCGTTCTCTTCTCACAGCAGACCCGGCGATAACCTTAACCAGGCGGCCAGGGAGCAGTCCGGGAGCTGGTCTGGGTCCGCCTCTGCCTGGTCTCTGTCCTGCTATCCTTCTTCTGAGTGTCCCATTCCACCTCCCTTGAGCTGAACCGTGCCTGGCTTCTTTCAAGCCCTGATCACCACCACCTTAGGCTACTGCCTTGCAAACACAGAGTCCATTATCAGTAATGAGTCACCTGATTTCCACAGCAAATTTTACTTTCCTCCAATGAGCTTTGTAGAATGAGGCTGCCTGCTTCGCTGGTTAACGGGGTGAATGCATGACGTGTACCGTCACACTCTGTCCCTCCCCTAAGCTGGGCACTCACTCTCTCAGAGCTCTCTGTCAAATGTATATTTCTTCAGCCATAACTAGCTTTCTGTGTCTAGTGGTTAAAACTGAGTGGTTAAAACTCCCTTCAGTGGGTCCCTTGTATTAGTTTCCTAAGGCCGTCAGAACAAATGCCATGAACTTGTTGGCTTAAAACGACCGACATGTCCACTCACAGTTCTAGAGGCCAGAAGCCCAAAGGGAGTGTGGTCTGGAGGGCGCTGGGGGAGAATCCTTCCTTTCCCCTCCACCTTCTCGTGTTCCCTGGTGTTCCTTGTCCGGTGGCAGCATAACTGTCATCTCTGCCCACCTAGTGTCCACGTGGCCGTCTTCTCTGCGTGCCCTGTTGTATCTTCTGTGAGGACTCTCATTGGATTCAGGCCAAGTGTATTGCTAATCATCAGCGTGCTCTTTCAGGGACCAATTACCTCCTTTATTCAATCCATTCCCTGGTATTTTTTACACGCTGGCCATTCTGGTAGGGGGAGGGTGACAAATATTAAACGAGTAAACAAACAAACAAAATGTCGCCAGCTGTAATTAGTGCCGAGGAAGAGAAAGAAGCAAGAAAATGGGTGGGTGGCAGCATTTACATAGGATAAGTGCCAGGATGGCCTCTGTGAGAAGGTGACACTTAGCAGGGACCAGGAGGACAAGGGAGGTTGGGGAGGTCACCCCGGGGAAAGAGCACAAAGAAACAGGCTGGATGGGTTTTAGGAGGGACAGAAGGCCAGCATGTGTGAGGGGGAGGGGCAGGGTAGCAAGAGACAAGGCAGCAGGCAGGCCAGGCAGGGAGCATAGCTTGGCCTCAGTGCAATGGAAAAGCCCCATATGAACAAGGAAGTGAAGGCTTTGTTTTTGAAAATTACTCTACCTTAGGAGCTCCTGGGTGGCTCAGTCGGTTGGGCCTCTGGCTCCTGATTTTGGCTCAGGTCGTGCTCCCAGGGTAGTGGCGTCAAGGCCCGTGTTGGGCTCTGCCCTGAGCATGAAGCCCGCTTGGGATTCTCTGTCTCGCTCTCACTCTCTCAAAACAAAAACACTCTACACCTGTGTCATAGAATACTACTCAGCAGTGAAAAGGAACAAACTACTGATACACAGAGCAACATGAATGCATCTCAAGGGCATTATGCCGAGTGACAAAAGCCAATCTCAAAGGTGACATACTGCATGGTTCTATTTATATGACATCCTCAAAATGACAAAATTCTAGAGATGGAGAAGAGATTAGTGGTTGCCATGGCTTAGGGACAAGGTGAAGGGGAGAAGCCTGGGCAGGACCGAAGGGGGTATCATGGGGAAGATGTCCTTGGTGACGGGTCGGTTCTGTATTTTGATTGTGGTGTGGTTCCATGAGTCTAAACTCGTGATAAAGTTACATAGACTGACACCCACCCACCCACACATGCATACTCCACACACAGATAAGTGCAAATAAAACCAGTGAAATCCAAATAAGCTCTGTGGATTATATCCATATCAACTTCCTGGTACTGATTATACAATGGAGTCACAGAAGATGTTAACACTGGGGACAAACAGAGGCACATGAGACCTCTACTATTTTTACAACTTTCTATGAATCTATAATCACTTCAAATGGAAGGTTCTTTTATAGGTTCACTGTCTTTGTATGGGGAGGGCGTGTGGACGAGAAGATCCCAGCTATCCGTGGCGGAGACATCCGCCACCCATATGGCGGAGTTTGGACAGTGTGGGAGCAGTGGAGGTGCTGAGGCCTGGAGTGAGGAGAGAACTTTCCGGGCTGCTAATGGGATGGGTGGAGGCAAAAGCAAGCAAAGAGAGTCAAGAATGATGCTCAGGTCTTGGAACCTCAATGGTGGCGCGACCAATTACTAAAATGGTAGAGAATGGAGGAGGCCAAGGCTTGTGTGGGTGAAATCTTTCTTTTTTGGCCATTATAAAAAGGTCATTTAAAGAAAAATGCTTAAGATATACATACACAGTTTAATGAATTATTCCAACATATTGGATGCATGTGAACATCTACTCAGATCAAGAAATAGAACCGGGTGAATCACCCAGTCCTCCAAGGCTCTTCCTGATCACAAATATCCCTCCCCACAGAGGTAACTGATAACCTGATTTAGCATACTGCCTCCCTGACTTTCTTTCTAGTTTATCCCCCAAGTACGCATCGGCCATGGTCAGTTTGACATGGCGTGAGACATCCAAGTGAACGTCCGAATTCAGACTTCTTAAGTTCCCTCCGACACCTTCCGCAGCTTTTGAATATAGTCAGTTCTTCACATTCTTTAAAGCCAATCCCTCCTTGAGGCCGGAAGGAGAGACAGCTGTAACACCATTATGTACACTTATGTGCAAATATTACAAATATTTGAAAAATATTTTAGCCGTCTTCTTGCTGCAAAGATGTCCTCGGCTTCATTTGACCACTTGTGAAGTCTGAAATATCAAGTTTATTTCCCTACATATTTCTGGAAAAGTAACTTGAACATAAGTCAATCCATCAGCGGTGCCCAGAACATCTATTTCTGCAGAAGTGTATGTCCTTCTAGTTCTTAGGACCGGGAGATGTGAACAGCTGAAATGGAATGCTGTTTCTACGCTGACCGCCCTGGGACAGCCACCTCCAGTTCCGAGGGCCTTGATCTTATTAAAATGACAAGGCCCACCCATGTGGCCAAATGAAGGGCTCCATCTAGGGAGGGCATTTACACAGATACTGCCACTAACAGCCTTAGAGATAGGATTGTTGGGCTGGGAAGAGTCACAAAGGCCAGGCCCCCTACTGTTAACTCAGAGGACACCGATTGGCCAAAAAGGCAGAGCAGAGCCTGTCTGGCTGCAGAACAGGGTGGGGAGTCATCTTGCAATTAGGAGGCAACTCCTTTAAAACTTCCTTCAAACCCTGCCTTAGGCAAACCCGACCTCGAAGTGAGGCCCTCCCCTAAGTGCTGCTGGTGATCCTTTTTCTCACAGTGCTCTGACCCACTCACCGCCACTGCTGTTTACTTTCCTGCAGGTTCCTGTAACACACAAAGACCTCATGCACAGATTTCTACGTGCCCGCGTATCGAAGATGCCAGGCGGACCTAAGACATCGCTGTTTGATGTCCGTTTGGTACATTTTGTGGGATCTGAGCGATTTAGGGACAGTTTTCTGGACCAAGGGATTTGCTGCTCTTCATCCTCCTTTCCTGTCACCTTGAGTGTGGAGGAACTTGGAGGCTCATGGCCAGTGGCAGGCACATAGGCCTCTCGATCTAACAAAGACGTGGATAAGGGGCGCCTGGGTGGCTCAGTTAGTGTAGCCTCTGACTTCGTTTCAGGGTTGATCTCAGGGCTCATGATCTCCGGTTCATGAGTTCGAGCCCCACATTGGGCTCTGGGCTTCAGATCCTCTGTCTCCCTGTCTCTCTGCCCTTCCTCCGCTTGTGCTCGATCTCTCTCTCAAAAATAAATAAAACATTTTTAAAACGATGTTCAAAGAACTGGCTGAGAGTGCAGTGGGTACTGATGACAGTACTAAAGGGGGAGCTCCCGTTAGCAAGCCCATCCTACAGATGAAGACACTGAGGCTCAGACAGTTAAGGAACTTGCCCTAAATCACAGAGGTAATGAAGTGCCACACTCAGTGTCAAACGCAGTTGACCTCACTCCGTTTTGCGTCCTCCAACACCACTATTGAATTGAATGCAGTTACGGGGTTCTGCTGGCCCGGGTCAATGACCAGCTCTGTGCTGGTTCAGGGCAACGCTCCCCGCTGGTTGGTCAGGAGCCAGCATAGCCCAGCGGTGAGGCACATCAGCAACACCGCCGATGGTGGTACCCATGCCAGTAGGGACATACCACTTAATGAATTTTATGTGTCCAGTCGAAAACAATGGGTAATGCCCAGTGGACGCTGATCCTCACAGGAGATATCAATAGGAAAATGCCCTGTTGCTTCTCTGGGAAATATCCTGCGCGACATTTTTCCTGTCTGACGCTTTACAGGATCACAGCAGACACCTGTGAGCATTCATTCCGAGCCAGAAACTGCTCTAAGAATCCGCCTGCTTGTCCATTTAATCCTCACGGTACTCTCACAGGACAACCAGCAACCATTATCCTCGCAAGGTCAAGTCACTGTCCAAGATCACACAACGGTAACAGAGGCAGGATGTAACCTCAGCCGGTTGGGTCTCGACCACTGTGCTGTACTACTTACTGCCTGAGAAAAGTGTCTTTTTTTTTTTTGATTTTTATTTTTTTACATTTATTCATTTTTGAGAGACAGAGAGAGAGCACACGCGGGGAAGGGGCAGAGAGAGAGGGAGACACAGAATCCGAAGCAGCCTCCACGTTCTGAGCTGTCTGCACGGGGCCCTGATGCGGGGCTCGAACTCACAAACCGCGAGATCATGACCTGAGCCGAAGTTGGACGCCCAACTGACTGAGCCACCCAAGCGCCCCACGAGAAAAGTGTCTTTGTTCTACATGTGCCATCTTACAGATCATCAGCTGCAACAGAAACCATTATTACCTTATTTTTCTTATTTTTCTCATTTTTACTGACAGCATTATGTCCAGTGGGTGAGTCAGATTTGATATGAAATCACAACTCTTATGGTCCCCAAATTCCCTTGACTTGCATTTAAAATTAAGGTGTTCATTGATGAACCACAATACAAGGGCTGTTTATAGTCAGTTTTAACACTTCCCATAAATAGGTAACAAAACTCACTTGAAATGTTTTTAAAATTTTAATATTTAGAGGCACCTGACTGCTTCAGTTGGTGGAGCGTGTGACCCTTCACCTCGGGGTTGTGAGTTTGGAAGGCAGCTATGCTCACGACTATGCCACCAAAGCCAGCTCGGGGTTGTGAGTTTGAGCCCCGTGTTGGGTATAGAGATTACTTCAAAAATTTTAAAAATAAATAAAATTTTCAATATTTAAAGCAACTGTTACTGCCTACCCTCCACATTTCTTTATTATTATTATTATTATTATTATTATTATTTTTAAATCAGATGAAAGCTGTCGACACTTTCTCCAGAAACATGGATATTTACATGTAAAAAAATCATACATTCACCTGTAAGGAATTCCCAGAGCCCAGAGGCCCATCCATTGACTCTAGTGAGAAGTTGTTGTTTTTTGAATTTACAAATGGAGAATCCTTTGTGAAGCAAATGTTTTTCCTCCGACTTGCATTTTATAACTCTCTCTCTGTTCCCCCCCTCTATACACACACATAAGGTAGTATATTATTTCATGAACTGGCACCATCACCATTTTTTTTTTTTTTACCATCACCATTTTTTACCATCAGAGTAGTTTTCCCTTTCTAATATTCTACATTTCAAACAAAAGTTACTGTAACAAACCCTTCAATCTCACAAAACATAAATTAAACTAAGTTTTAGCTATATCATTTGGCTAAAATGATGCTGCAGCTAGTGTGCGGGCCTTTAATTTTCAATCTGGACTTGCCTTTGAGCTGATTTGTAGATTTCCTGAAGTATATGTTCAATATTGCTATGGTTTCCCTGTAAAAACCAGATCCATTGGAGGGGGCTGTTGGGATAGGTTATACCCTTGCTACAAAAGTAGTTCACCTGTTCTTCTAAGAGAAATACAAATAGTTGACAACACAGTCATTTCTTCTGGTTACTATTTGCAGGGGACTCTGGATTTATTTATTTTTTTTTTATTTTATTTTATTTATTTTTTATTTTTTTTTAAATTTTTTTAACGTTTATTTATTTTTGAGACAGAGAGAGACAGAGCATGAACGGGGGAGGGGCAGAGAGAGAGGGAGACACAGAATCGGAAGCAGGCTCCAGGCTCTGAGCCATCAGCCCAGAGCCCGACGTGGGGCTCGAACTCACGGACAGCGAGATCGTGACCTAAGCTGAAGTCGGACGCTTAACCGACTGAGCCACCCAGGTGCCCCGGGACTCTGGATTTAAAAGTACTTACTTCATGCATACTTCACTTCCAGCATAATATCTAATTGATGGGTCAACACTGGATGTGAAAGCACAACGCTAGCCGTGATCGTATAGTGGTTAGTACTCTGCGTTGTGAAAGCACAACTCTTAAGATCCACAAATTTACCGGACTGCATTTTAAAATTAGGGTACTAACTGGGGAGCCATAGAGGCACCTGAGTGGCTCAGTAGATTAAGGGTCCAACTTCAGCTCAGGCCATGATCTCATGGCTCGTGAGTTTGAGCCCCACTTTGGATCCCCTGCCCTTCCCTCCCTCTCTCTCTCTCAAAAATATAAACACATTAAAAAAAAAAAAAAGTAATGGGGCACTTGGGTGGCTCAGTCTGTTAAATCTCCAACTTCAGCTCAGGTCATTATCTCCATGGTTCATGAGTTCAACGGTTCATGAGTTCCAGCCCCACATCAGGCTCTGTGCTGATAGCGCAGAGCCTGCTTAGGATTCTCTCTCTCCCTCTCTCTGCCTCTCCCCTGCTCACTCTTTCAAAATAAATAAATAAACTTAAAAAATTTTTTTGAAAAAGTACGATGAGCTAATTGGTGAGCCATAATACGGTATGATATGATATAGCTCTGAGAATAGGATGTTATTATAATCTTTACCCAGGATCACTTAGAGAGTGACCGTGTGCTTCCTCCTCCATGTACATCATCACCAATCCTCACAACGATCCTGTAATATATCAGAACGTCAATTTTACAGAGGAGGACACCGAAGCCCAACATCACCGAAGCCAGAAAGTAGTCCATGATGGTTTGGCTTAAAAGTCTGCTCTTTCTTTGCCTCTCTGGCTATGGCCTCCATTTGGACTTGGACTCACGCTTATAAAGTATCCCCCGCTCTTGCAATAAGAAGTGTTCACTGTATCCTTGAGCAGAAATGCCTTCACTGAAACTCTTCATGCTCCTAAAACTTGAAGCTGACAAAGGGAAGGGGATACTCAAGCAGAACTTAGCAGAGAATATTTTAGTTTGATGTTAGAGTAAGTAAGGAATTTGACTATTTATTTCAAGAAATTTTTTTAGGGGCGCCTGGGTGGCGCAGTCGGTTAAGCGTCCGACTTCAGCCAGGTCACGATCTCGCGGTCCGTGAGGTCGAGCCCCGCGTCGGGCTCTGGGCTGATGGCTCGAGCCTGGAGCCTGTTTCCGATGCTGTGTCTCCCTCTCTCTCTGCCCCTTCCCCAGTTCATGCTCTGTCTCTCTCTGTCCCCAAAATAAATACACGTTGAAAAAAAAAATAAAAAAATAAAGAAATTTTTTTAAGTTTATTTATTTATTTAGAGAGAGAGAGAAAGAGAGAGAGAGTGAGTAGGGGAGAGGCAGCGAGAGAGGGAGAGAGAATCCCAAGGAGGCTTTGCACCCAACTCGAGGCTCGAACTCACGAAACAGCAAGACCATGACCTGAGCTGAAACCAAGCGTCAGATGCTTAACCAACTGAGCCGCTCAGGTGCCCCAGGAATTTGACAATTTAATTGTAGGCCTTTTTTTTTTTTTTAAGCCTAAACATGCAGTTAGCATCAGATTCTACTTTTTTTTGCCTCAGTAAATATTTTTTATTCCAGTATCATTAACATACAGTATTATGTTAGTTTCAGATGTACAATACGAGTCAACAATTCTATGCATTTCTCAGTGCTCATCAAGGTAAGTGTATTCTCCAACCACTTTATTTCACCCATTCCCTACCCACCTCCCCTCTGGAAACCCTTAGTTTCTTCTCTGTATTTAAGAGTCGGGTTTTTTGCTTCTCTTTTTTCTTTGCTTGTTCATTTGTTTTGTTTCTTAAATTCGACATATGAGTGAAATCATGGTACTTGTCTTTCTCTGACCGATGTATTTCACTTAGCATTATACCCTTTAGACTCATCCATGTTGTTGCAAATGGCAACAGGTCATTCTTTTTATGACCGCCTACTATTCCATCGTACATATGTACCACGTCTTTTTTATCCATTCACCTGTGGATGGACACTTGGTCTTACTTGGCTATCTAAATAATGCTCCAATAAACATAGGGGTGCGTACAGCTTTCAGAAGTAGTGTTTTCATTGTCTTTGGGGAAATACTCAGTAGTGGAATGACTGGGTCACATGGCAGTTCTCTTTTCAATTTTTGGAGGGACCTCCATACCGTTTTCCACAGTGGCTGTACCCGTTCGCGTTTCCACCAACACACAAGGGTTCCTTTTTCTCCACATCCTCGCCAACACTTGCTACTTATCTTATCGTGTTTTTGATTTTAGCCACTTTAACAGGTGTGAGGTGGTATCTCAGTGTGGTTTTAATCTGCGTTTCCCTGATGATGAGTGGCGTTGAGCACTTTTTTCATGTGTCTGTTGGCCATCTACATGTCTTCTTTGGAAAAATGTCTACCACGTCCTCCAGCATCAGATTCTAAATTGAGAATGTAATGCCTACGTTTCATACGCTTAAAAAGTATTTTGTGGGCTCCAAAATGAGTCATTAAGTCAATCATTCCAAAACGTATAACTGAGTCCAAGATTTTCTATTATCGGCCCACTCTTGCTCTGTTAGGTAATATAAACCTCTCCCGGAAAAGAAATGCCGCGATACTAAACCACCTGCCTCCACTGATGGAGAAGCAAAGCAAGACCTGGCGTTTTGCATCAAGAGATAATTAAACAACGGGGTGGTTTCAGTTTGTGTCAAGAGTCACCCCTCTCCCTTTGATCTGTACTTCAGCTAAGGTGCATCAAGGATCTTAAGGGTCATGGGAGAAGAGGGGCAGGGCAAGGGAGAAATTTCAGTCCACCTTGAAGTGTGAAGTGTTTGCTTTTCCCCAGACATCCCGTCTCACTTCCTCTCTCCTGAAAATCTACCCTCTGTGTTCCTGAATGAACCTGCCCCGGAATTGTCAGCTGCTCTTCCCCAAAAACTTTTAGAGGCTCAAAATGAAGTCCATGCTTTCTGAAATGTGAAATCTGTGTGCTCTGGGGCATGCTATGGGTTTTTTGGGAGGCTTCTCTGATTTTTTTGAAATGTGAGTTTCAGTTTTGTCACCAGAAACTAAATGCTAGGTCTCTGTACTATTGAAAAGAATCATCATAATAATTTTAATTGAAAGTCATGGCATCTTAACCCTTCAATTACAGCCCACTCCTTTGTCCCTTACTCCTTGAATATTATCACAAATTGAAGATCCTACAGATAAGAACAGTTATGCAAAAGAGGGCTTTTATCTGATTTGGGAGGCTGAGTGGAAAGGGTAATGAAGAAGATCTCCAGTGATTTTTCTCCTCTTAAATCTCTCTTCTTATCTTTTCTTTTGTTTCCCTCTTATGGCTTCATACCATTCATTAGCAATGCAGTAAAATTTGGAATTCTCTTCGTGCATCTTTGTGCTAGCCCCTAAATGCAAGGCCCTGAGGCCCGTTAATTTCAAAGTGATTAGCCAGAGCAGAGATAAGCCACTGTGAAACCAGAGCCACTATTCCAGGAATCTTTCCCCTACCTTTCTTAATTTGGCTAAGCCCAAAGTTTTTATAAATCAGCCATCCTGGAAATGAGCAGAGGTATCGCTAGTATCCTTCAGAGTCACGGGCTTTCTAGAACTCCCGAATACTTGCCATTGTGATTTGAAGGTGACACTGATTAGCTACTCACTGTAGATGAAGCTAAGACATGGAGATATTGCTCTTTGATTTGTAGATGTGAGTTTTTTGGGAACCTGATAGTGTGATTGATACGTTCTCCTGCCCTGCCAACAGTGCAAGTCCGCTGCTCAAAGAGGGCAGGCATTTCTTTCTTCTTTTTTTTTTTTCTCCAAGAATAGAAAGGACTGCTTGAATCCTGGTTTTCAACCTTTTCTGGGCTGTGGGCTCGCAAAGGTTCCCAGACCTCTCTGGAAATTCAGCGGCTATTACTAGATGCCAGAGGTACTACTCGTGTCCAGGTTGGCTGTAGGGAGAAGTACAGTTGATGACTTATCCTAGGGCTGTCTCCACACTGTTCCCTCTTCGGGAGAACAGCAGGGTTCCTCTCTGAAGGCAATTTGCTCCCCCAAGGCATCCTTCTGCCACTTACTTTATCCAGAAGCTAAAGGAAGTTTACCTGAAGGGGCAATTTGATCATGTCCTTACAGCATGTAATCCTGTTACGTCTTTGCACATTAACCACATACCGGTTTTTTGTTTTTTTTGTTTTTTAATCAGAAAGAAATTCGGCGCACCTGGGTGGCTCAGTCAGTCGAGCATCTGACTTCGGCTCAGATTGTGATCTTGCAGTTTGTGAGTTCCAGCCCCACATCAGGCTCTGTGGTGTCAGCACAGAGCCCACTTTGGCTCTTGTGTCTCCTTCTCTCTGCCCCTCCCTCGCTCATGCTCTCTCAAAAATAAATAAACATTAAAAAAAAAGTCATTTTCTCTCCATGGCTTCCATTTATCTTCCAGACTTGGTCACTGTCCTTGTCCTCACGCAAATCCTCTGTCAGCTAGCGTCTGTCACTAATGGACACTTCGGAATTTCAGGGCTTTTACAAGTTCTGACTCAGCGCATCGTCCTGTTTTGCTCACCCAGCCACCTGGAGAACTCGGTGGTTTTTAAGTGACCTTGTGCCTAGCACCGTGCAGACCACAGAAGAGGGGCTCCGTGCTGGCTAAGGAAATGCAGGACCAAATTCATTTTCACCTTAAAGCTTCCGGATAGCAAAGGGTTTCTATTGACAGATCCAGAAGTTGGGTGACATCAGGCTTAAGAGTGTTTCAAACTTTCTCCCACTTAAAAAGTAATTCTCAGAGATTCCATGTGCTCCCCTGACACTTTGACAGAAGCTCATTTTCTTATTTAAGAAATAGATCAGAACTGTGCATAAAGAAAAAGCCCGAAAGGAAATCAGCAAAATGTGAATGACAGATGTATTAGATTGGTGGAACTATGTACTATTTCTTTTCTTTCAACATTTGAGTATTTCCTAAGTTTTCTATACTGTGTATGTGTTAGTTTATAACATTTCATTTAAAATTTTCTTTTTTTAATGTTTATTTATTTTTGAGAGAAAGAGAGCAAGATCGGGGGAGGGACAGAGAGGGAGGGAGACACGGAATCCGAAGCAGGCTCCAGGCTCCGAGCTGTCAGCACAGAGCCTGACAAAGGGCTGGAAGTCACGAACTGCAAGATCATGACCTGAGCTGAAGTTGGACACTTAACCAACTGAACCACCCAGGTGCCCCTGTAATATTTCATTTTATAAACTTTATTTATTTATTTATTTATTTATTTATTTATTTATATTTTAGAGCGCGCACGAGAGCACGAGAGGGGGAGAGGGGGAGAGGGAGAGAGAGAGAATCTCAAGCAGGCTCCACACTCAGCATGGAGTCCAACGCAGGGCTTGATCCCACAATACCATGAGCATGACCTGAGCTGAGATCAAGAGTTGGACGCTCAACCGACTGAGTCACCCAGGCACCCCTATAAACTTTATCTTAAAAGAAAACAGTTCGGGGCACCCGGCTGACTGAGTTAGTAGAATGCATGACTCTTGATCTTGGGGTCGTGAATTCAAACCTCACATTGGGTGTAGAGCTTACTTGAGAAAAAAGAAAACAATAATAATGGAAGAAACAATTCACTGATCATCTGAACCGATATTTAAAACAGGCAAGCCTCTATTCTGCCTATATTCTCTTCCATAGTCTTTGTTATTTTATATTTTTATGAGAAGTATCCTAATATCAGGTATACATCCAAACCACCACCACAAGAAGTCCTTCACTATTGATTATTGAGCAGCTATATTATTTGTGAGACATAAGAAATTATAGGAGGATGAAAAAGGGGCCGGGCATGGTTTTAGATGGCAGCTGGGGAGATGCCACAGAGAGGCACATATTTTAGGGATCCAGTTTGGAAATTCCAATATCCCTACTTCTCTTCCTGTGTTCGTTCCTGCATAGAGTTGAAACTGCCTAGATTATATTCGATGGCACATAAACACGTGCTGAAAGTAATACTTTGAGAAGATCTCTGCATTGGTGTCATTCGCATGAAATATGAGCAATCCCAGGCTGCAGAAATAACGCCAGGGAAAGAACAAAGTTGAGACAGGTAAGGGAAGCATTGCCAATCTGACTGTTGCCCTATTCCACATGACATTTTGTCTGTGTCTCCTTTTCCATCACTGCAAGTTGTCAAGGTATTTGTGGATAAACAGAGCCCCTCTCTCAGTGATCTGTCTTCTCGCACCACTCAGTTTGTGCACGGATCACTGCCCATCGTTGGTCAAACGGTCTAGAAACCTCAACACGCATTAAAACAATGACAACAAAAATCAAATGCAAATCTAAGTGCTACACGATGCAAGATATTGTGTCTGTGTCTCTGCACGGTTCCCTGTGGGCCCTGGATGAGTTGAGGTCCCACGGTCAACCTGAAAGATCCTGGCTTCTTATGAATTTTAAATTTCTGACATCTAAGGCCCTTCTTGGTTGAGTCCCAATCCAACCTTTGCAACCTCATCTGCCACTTCCATCCACCCCCACAAAAATCCCCGTCAGAAATGCCCATTCTTCCTTTGGTGGCCGCCCAGCTCCTATGCCACCTTCCTCAGAAGCCTCTTCTGGTTTCCCCCAGATTTTTGCTGCATGGTCTGCTCATGTGCCTGACTCCTGCGCTGAAGAGTCTGAGACTCTGGTAGAGATTTCCTGGTATGGGAGATGCTAAATGATTTTTTTTTTTTTTTTTTTTTTGCTGCTAGAATATTAAATAAACACTTACTGAATTTATTTGCATACATGGGTACTAGCACAAGGAAAAACATTTCTTTTAATCTTTAGTGCTCTGCATTCGGTGGTACTCTCTCTTCATACCTGTTACTCTTTCTCAGCACCTGATCCGGCAGGTGGGATTTCCCACCCATCCCAGCACCCAGGGAACCAATACTTTTTTTCCTTTATGGGCCCAGGTTATAATTTCTTCTCCTCATTTGACATCTGGCTTCCAAAGTTGGTTTGTTGTGACGTCATGGGCCCAGAAGGCGGCTGAAAATCAATTGACCAAGTGACAAATCTGCGTAATCAACTCTAGCTTTATAGTGAGTCTGAGAAGCAGAATTGTAGAAAAGGACTTGCTTGGGCTGGTCCCAAAAAATGGGCAAGAGCCATGATAGGGGAGAGGTGAGAAGGAACACTCCAGAGTGTGATTTTTCTCTAACACCACCACCACCACCAACAACAACAATCACAACAAAACAACAACAACAGAAAGTTTCAAAATAGATGACTGGCAAATGCAGGACACTTTTCCACGATATATATGCTCTTATTGTTGCAATTGAATAAGTCACCAAAACCTTTCATCTTCATTAAACTCAGATTTCATTTGAGTAGCTGCTTTCTTCTCTTTCATTTCTTGGTAACACAGGTTCTACTAAAGGATGGCGATCTAGCCCTGAAGAAGAAATCTGCCTCCCTAAAGGACTCAACTTATGTCACTGGAAATTGGCTTGACTTAAATGGTAATCGGCTCATGCTGTCTCACAGCTGGGAATGGGAAGGCAAACCCCAAAATATTTGTTTACTACTTTTGATAACCTAAAAAAAAAAAAAAGAAAAGAAAAGAAAAAGAAAAACAGATGATGGTACATCCAGTGGACCTGGCTGCTTTGCACACAGTGTTCCTCCAGCTGTGATCTGAGAACTTCCTGCGCTGGCAGTGTTACCATGGTGATGGCAGAGCTGCGCGGTTTGTGTCCTATGGTACAAGCTCCAGGACCAGACCCAGACCCAGATCATACTCTTTGGGAGTGGGACCCAGGAACCTAAATTTAAAAACCTGATGATTTTTGTATTGGTTTACATTTAAACACAAATGCAAGTGAATAAATCCATCACGAATGAAATGTAGCTCTTGAAAACATTTTATTTTTTTATAGCACGTAAGGTCGGCGCTTCTGCTCAATCTGTGTATACTGGTATTCCTTCTTTCAAGCAAAAGAGCTACTTTATTTATTTATTTATTAATGTTTATTTATTTTTGAGAGAGACAGAGACAGACAGAGTGCAAGCGGGGGAGGAGCAGAGTGAGAGGGAGACACAGAATCGTAAGCAGGCTCCAGGCTCTAAGCTGTCAGCACAGAGCCCGATGCGAGGGTCGGACTCAAGAACCATGAGATCATGACCTGAGCTGAAGTCCGATGCTTAGGTGACTGAGCCACCCAGGCGCCCTGCAAAAGAGCTACTTTAAATGTCTGACATGTAAATACAAGAAAACCACCTAAACATCACAATTAAAAGCCAGAAACTATCAGATTGAATAAAAAGCAGCTAGATGTTGCCTATAAGAAATGCATTTTAAATATAAATATACAATAAAATGAAAGTATGGAAAAACACATACCATGCTAACACTAAAAAAGAATAAGTTGGTATGGTTGTATTAACATCAGACAATGAAGATTTCAGAATCCAGGGAAGAGACTCATTTTATAATGATGAAATGGTCAATTCATCAAGAAGGCAGGACAATCCTAAATGTTTATGCATCGAATATCAGAGCTTCAAAACAAAAACAAAAACCAAGAGAACTATAAGGAGAAATAGATGAATCTACAGCTGAAGTTGGAGATTTCAATGTGCCTCTATCAATATTTTAGAAGAAGTAGAGTGAAAAATCAGTAAGAAGACTTGGTCAACGATCCATCGCTTGACTGAATTGGCATTTTAGAACTCTCTATCCATCAATGGCAAAATATACATTCTTTTCAAATTCGAGTGTTCATGGAACATTTGCCATGGTGGACTACGTTCTGGGCCATAAACAAGTTTCAATAAATTTAAAAGGATTAAAATCATACAAAGCATGTTCTCTGACCACAATAGAATTAAATTAGAAATAAAATCAAGTATCTCTGGAAAGTCTCCAAGTATTTGAAAACCAAGTAACATACTTTTAAATAACCCAAAAAGAAATATAAAGGGAAATTAAAAAGGATCTTATAACTGAATGAAAATGGAAAAGTAACATCAAAATTTGTGTAATGCAGATAAAGTTTAGGGAGAAATTTATAACATTAAATAATTCTAGTGGAGGGGCGCGTGGGTGGCTCAGTTGGTTAAGCATCCAACTTCAGCTCAGGCTATAATATCCTGGTTTGTGGGTTCGAGTCCTGCATCAGGCTCTGTACCCTAAGCTCAGAGCTTGGAGATTCTGTGTCTTCAGATTCCGTGTCTCCCTCTCTCTCTGCCCCTCCCCTGCTCAAGCTCTGTCTCTCTCTCAAAAATAAACGTTTAAAAAATTTTTAAAAATAATTCTACTAGAAATGGAGACAGGTCTCAAAAAAAATTACAGAATAAAGACTATACTTTCAGGGATCATGTCTATAGTTTGTTACTAAAAAAGAGGATACCCAGCTGAATTTGAATTTCAGATAAAGAATGAAATGTTATTTACTATAGACATGTCCCATGAAATATTTGAGATATGCTTACGCTAAAAATTTATTTGAAATGAAAATTTAATTGAGCATCCCGTATTCCATCAAATAACCTGTCTGAGTCAATGACCTCAGCTTATATTGAAGAAACTAGAAGATGGTGAAAAACAAGAAATCAGTAAGTGTTTAAAACAGTAAAGGGCACCTGGGTGGCTCAGTCAGTTGAGGATTTGACTCTTGATTTCTGTTCAGGTCATGATCCCATGGTTCATGGGATGGAGCCCCACATTGGGCTCTGTGTTGAGTATAGAGCCTGTTTGGGACTCTCTCTCTTTCTGTCTCCCTCCCTCCCTCCCCTGCTCCTGGTCTCTCTGCCTCTTTCAAATGTAAGTAAACAAACAAACAAACAAAAAACCAGCCACAGTCGAAGTAGATGCTGGAAAAGAGAGGACTGAACAAACATCAGGTGTGAGGCATAGAGAAGAGAGGTATAGAGGTATAGACTCGAGAGTTAGTGGTGACAGTGGATGGGAGACTCTGGGCAAACCTGAGTAGAAAAGCCCAGTGAATGGCCCACTGTGTACTGAGTGGAACACGTTACCGTTCCATTGGGTTGACAGTGGAAAGAACATGGAACTCATTGTGGCCTACCCAGTAACGAGCTTCGTGACAGGCATGTGAAGCCATACGAGCCCCAGATGTCACATCTGTCACAAGGGTTGGGAACACTGGATCTCAAGTCTCTTCTTCCTCTAACGATCTCTTGGCTACATAATATATACCTTAAAATGAGTCCTGTTGGGGGACATGCCTACAAAGTCTTTACGGTTTATGAAGCGCTTCCAGCACTGACCTCATTCACCCCTCGAGGGCCATGAGAAGTGTGTGTTATTTCCCTTTTCCCTTTTACACCCAATGAAACTGCCCTCAGAGATGGTAAACAGTCTTGTTTAAAGTCGCACCAAGTTCAATGCCCTTTCAGCCACCTCGCAGCAAGAGGCAGAGAAGCCATGACCCCTTGCGGAGAAGGCTTTGGGCCCAGGGACAGACACGAAAGCTCTCTCGTGGAGTGAGCTGCGGTGAGGGGCACACTCTGGGTGTGCGAATGGCTCTTCATCTGCATCTCAGCAAGGACTTGCAGCTCCCACGTTTGGAAACATTTGTGAAAGTGGGTATGGTAGGCTGGAGAATGCCTTTTCAAGATGCCTGGTGTTCTAATCCCTGGGATTTGGGACTATGCTACTTTATATGGCAAAAGGGGCTTTGCGAGTGTGATGAAATTAAGGATCTCGTGATGGGAGATTATCCTGGATTATCAGGGCGGGTGCAGTGGAATCACAAAGGTGCTTTTAAGAGGGAGGCTGGAGGGTCAGAGTCAGAAAAAGCAGCGGGGACAGAACCAGAGGTTGGAGTGACATGTTTGAACACAGAGGGAAGGGACTACAAGCCTAGGAAAGCAGGTGACCGCTAGAAGCTGGGGAAGGCAAGGAAACAGATCCTCCTCTGAAAACTTCAGATTTCTGATCCCTGGCACTATACATTTATATTGCTTTAAGTCACTAAGTTTGTAGTAACTTACTACAGCAGCAATAGGAAAATCATACAGTAGGGAAAGAGAACATTGATATATTCACAGCATTTAAGGTTTTTAACTTTTATTTGTTTTAGAGAGAGAGCGTGCAAGCACGGGAGAGGGGCAGAAGGGGAGGGAGAGAGAGAGAATCTCCAGCAGTCTCCAAGCTCGGTGTGGAACCCAATGCAGGGCTTGATCCTACATCCCTGGGATCATGACCTGAGCCAAAATTGAGTGAGACGCTGAACCAGTGAGCCACCAAGGCATCCGACGTATTCATAAAATTTACTTTTTTTTTTTTAAAGTTTGTTTATTTGAGGCGGAGAAAGCGGAGAAGAGGCAGAGAGAGAGGAAGAGAGAGAGAGAATTCCAAGCAGACTCTGCACTGTCAGCACAGAGCCCGATGTGGTGTTCGAACTCACAAACCATGAGATCATGACCTGAGCCCAAATCGAGTCAGATGCTTAGCTGATTGAGCCACCCGAGCACCCCTGGGAACTGGGATTTTAGAAGAATGGATCTGAGTTCAATTGGAGGTTGGTAAGAAGAGGTACAGTAAGTTAGTAAAATACAGCTGATGCTTATACAAGAATTTTGTGTAAAATGGAGTCTAGTCAACTGTCACGTGGAGCCCAACTCAGGGCTTGAACTCACAAACTAGGAGATCATCGCCTGAGCCAAGGGAGTTGGATACTTAACCAACTGAGTCACCCAGGCACCCCTATTCATAAAATTTAAAGCCAAAGACGCTTTATTTTAATCATTTCCATACATTTGTGTTTTTTTTTTTAATTTTTTTTTCAACGTTTTTATTTATTTTTGGGACAGAGAGAGACAGAGCATGAACGGGGGAGGGGCAGAGAGAGAGGGAGACACAGAATTGGAAACAGGCTCCAGGCTCCGAGCCATCAGCCCAGAGCCTGACGCGGGGCTCGAACTCACGGACCGTGAGATCGTGACCTGGCTGAAGCCGGACGCTTAACCAACTGCGCCACCCAGGCGCCCCATCATTTCCATACATTTAAAACAAAGCGAAATGTGAACACACACAAACACAGCTCTCTGTCCACCGCTTAACCCACATAGTCCATCTGTCCCGTAACAAAACGGTCCTAATTTTGCTGTGGTTAGCAGATGCTGGTTAACGCAAAGACACGGTTACCTTGTTCACTCCATGACCCCAAAGAAGTCGGGAACAAAGAAACTTAAGACCCCTTTGTACCCAGAACTGTGCTCAAGCAAACAAATGCTGGGGCTAACTTTTATTGATGCAAACTCATTTCAGGGTTCAAACGGAGCAAAATATATGGTTTAAAATTCATCTGGAGGTTTTGATCCTTACGTCTATGCTCTTCTGCTCCAGTCTCAGATTTGCCACCTTTTTCTCCGTAAACACACGTCAACTTCTCAGGTGCAGATTTTTGATTCGGAAAAACCATTCTTGGCTCTCTGAAAATAAGTACTGTGATATCGGAGGAGTTTACAAAAAGGCATATGGGAATAAAGCTTCTTTTTCTATTTTGAAAACTTGTTGAACATTTGTTTTAGCCCAGCTCTGGCTTCGAGAGTAATCTGTTCCATTGCCCTGAGCATGAGTATGGTGATCATTCCAGTAGGTGTTAACAGACAGTGACATCATCTGGAAGCAAGAAATGGCTCTCAGGTTACCATATAAATTGACTTAAGCTTTGGGAAGGATTACAGGGCAGACCTCGGCTAAGTGTGGAGATGCCATTACGGCTAAATCAAAGGTAACTGTGAGGTCTGGCAGGCACCTGTCAACAGGTAAGGGAAGGAGGAGCCCACGAAGGAGACTTGAGTCAGGATTACATTCTCCAAGCTTTATTTTTATTTCAGGTTAAAGGGTCAGACAGAAAAGCCATTCGCAGTGATCTTTATTTATGGTTCTCAGAGGCCTGGTTGGTGAAGTGTCCTGAAGAAGAAGGATGGCTCAGGTGGGACCCCAGTTTCCCAGCCTGGCTGATGACAGACTGAGGGCCTCATGCTTTGTGAAAGCCCCGTTTTTTATGAATGTGCGTTCATGTTTGCAGGCACAACATGGGAACCCATCCTATCTGTTACCTCCTGTGCAGAGAGAGGTGGGTGTCCCCCCACCCCCCTGCCCTCTCCTCGGCCACCTGAACAGACCAGTTTCCACCACCTGTCGTTGGCCTTTGAAGGACGGGTAAGGAGATACAAGCATTCTTGGCCGGCAAGCTTGGGCAGGGGAGGTTCCCACACACTTCTCTGATGTTCAAAACTCAGTCCAGTGTTTTGTTCAAGCTTTCTCTTGGGGCAAGAACAAGACTCCATTCTTTGGAGACGTGCAGTGTTTAAGGAAAATGACCAGAGAATAGCAGAGAAGCAAGAGGAACCCTGCTTATGACCCCATCCTGTTCCACTGGGCCACTTCCCTCTTGTTCTTTAACATTCAACTTGGCTCTCTCTCCCTCCCCAATCTGACTTCATGGTCCTCTGCTGTTTCACTTCCAGCTGACACAGGGGTGGTGGAGAGAGAATGGCTAGCGTGGAGGGGGAGAAAGAGAAGGTGAATGTCTATTTTGCCAGCTGAAGGCTGCAGGACCCGAGATGAGCTCCTCATCTTCTGGGGGCGGGACTCCTCCCTTGTGAGGCTGGACTGATAATGCCTGCCTCCAGTGCGGTGTGGTGGAAAATACTTGGTTCTCCAGCTCATAGGCTGGCTGTCTCATGCTCATCCTTGAGAGAGGTCTGTCTGCCCTTGCTCATTCTATCCAAAGTAGCCCTCACTTCACCTCCCTCCTCCCCCAGCCGGAGTGAAGGGACCTCGTCAGTCTTATTCCATAGAAGCAGCTTGATGGATATTTTTTGACTGGTGCAGACTTAGCCAGCCTACAGGGATGGGTCACCCCAGACAGTCGGAGGGGCACAGCGTCACAGCCAGGTAATCCTTCCATGACACATATTTTACTATGAAACAAGAAGCTGACTTAATTTTCAATTAATGACACCAAAGGGGTAGAGGTGAGGAAGGGCGATCTATTCTTACAGGAACAGGCCAAGTTTGGCAAAAATATGAGGAACAAAAATACCAGGAACTATGTCTCAAGCATCCCCATACTTTGCTCAAGAGACCAAGAGCTCCCGGGAGCAGGCGATAGCTTATTCTAGTCTCTCTACTCCTGCATCTGGCACAGTACCTGCATCCAGGGGGTGGCCAGCAGAATGATGGGTAGATATATGAATCAAATGATTCTTTAAATGTCTTTGCAGGTGCAGATACATAAAAGAAAGATTCTCCTCTTTGTTGTCTCCACTGCAGGGAGAGCTGAGCGCTTTCCCCATCACCTCATGTCTCAGCCACCTGAGAAGACTCGTTCCCACCACTCATCATTGGTCTTTGAAGGACAGGTGGGTAGGTACAAGCATCCCTGACTGGCAAGCTTGGGTCTGAGAGATTCTCACATGCCCCCAGGCAGCTAAACTCTAGTAAAGGATTAACTAACTGATGTGTTAGCTACTAATTAAGCGTACCCATTCCAAAGGACATTTCCATTTAGTCTGATGATTCTTGAAGAGACGTTAGCATGCAAAGCCACCAAGTGATAATGGTCAAATGAGTATATCAAATGAGTATGATGATAAAACCATCAAATTGGAACAGTGATTAGCCCTGAGAATCCAGTGGAAAGCATTTTCGTTGCCCCCAAAGAAACTCTGTATCCATTAGCAGTCACTCCCCATTCCCCCCATATAAATGGAGTCCTACAACATGTAGTCTCTGAGCATCATGCCTGCAACGTCATCCATGTTGTAGCAAGTAACAGTATTTCATTCCTTTTTACTGGCAGACAAGGTCCCTTGCATTGCTATACCACTTCTATTTATCCATTCATCAGCTAATGGGTTCTTGTGTTGTTTCTCCTTTTTTTGTTATTCCTTTGAAGTTTTTTTTTTTTCAAAAACATGGCTCTTTATGTGTTTACTTACTTACTCATTTATTTTTGCTTCTGCTAAATTATTCTCTAGGAACATAAGTGGGATTCCAGGACGAGAGCTATGAAGATATTGCTAGGTATAGTCATAACATTTTCCAGTACAAATGTACCAATTTATTTTTTTCCTTTTTTAGTTTAAATTTTGGTTCACACACAGTGCAATATTGGTTTCAGGAGCAGGATTCAGTGATTCATCACTTACATACAACCCCCAGTGCTCATCACAAGTGCCCTCCTTAGTACCCACCAACCATCCAGCCCATTCCCCGCCTCCCTCCATCAACCCTCAGTTTGTTCTCTATGGTTAAGAGTCTCTTGTGGCTTGTTTCCCTCTCTTCTCTCCCCCGTCCCCCCAACTGCCCATATGTTCATCTGTTTTGTTTCTTCAATTCTGCATATGAGTGAAATCATATGGTATTTGTCTCTCTCTAATTGACTTATTTCTCTCAGCATAATACATTCTCTCTCCATCCACATCATATCCCTCTGAATTTTGAAGACACTTCCATGTATCTTCCCCTATTGACCAGTTATTACTGCAGTCTTATGGAATCCTGTGTGTGTGACTTCTAATTTTTACTCTATCATCTTTCAGAATATTCTCTCCATTCCTAATGCTAAAATTCTGTGATAGTGTGCCCTGGCGGGTCATTTATTGTTCATATATATATATATATATATATATATATATATATATGGCACATCTTCTTTAGTCATTCATCTGTTGATGGACATTTGGGCTCTTTCCATACTTCAGCTATTGTCGATAGTGCTGCTATGAACATCAGGGTGCATGTGCCCCTTCGAATCAGCACTCCTGTATCCCTTGGATAAATACCTAGTAGTGCAATTGCTGGGTCATAGGGTAGTTCTATTTTTAACTTTTTGAGGAACCTCCATACTGTTCTCCAGAGTGGCTGCACCAGTTTGCATTCCCATCCATGAGTAACTTTGGACTCCCCCAAAGCTTAACAACTAATAGCCTCTTGTAAAGTACTAATAGCCTACTGTTAACCATTACCAATAACACGAACAGTCAATTATCACATATTTTGTATGCTATCTGTATTATATGCTGTATTCTTATAATAAAGTAAGCTACAGAGAAGAAAATGTTATTAAGGAAATCATAAGAAAGAGAAAATACATTTTACAGCACTGTACTGTATTTACTGGGAAAATCTGCATGTAAGTGGATGTGTGTAGTTCAAACCCATGTCGTTCAAGGGGCAGCTGTACTCTTAATATATCTGCTTGGTAAGAGAGAACCGCTGGATAGCAGGTTATTTTTTTTCCAGCAATGACATTTTCTCTTTCCAAGTAGTTATTTTTCCAACTCAATTAATAATTAGATTTGAATCCTGTAACCCTACTGCATCCCGTTGCTAGAATTTCAGGGCTCGAAACACAAACCGTGGCAAAGTCCTGCATTATTGACACTTCAGTTGTTTCTTCCTAAGCATTTTAAGACTTACTATCTAGGATTAATCTTATTTATGCACTGGAATATAATACAAAGTAGTGACTTAACTGAGTAGAGCTTTTATTTTTATTGAAAGTATGTATTTAGAAATCTGTTTTAAAATGCCAACCAAGAGGGGCGTCTGGCTGGCTCAGTCAGAAGAGCATGTGACTCTTGATTTTGGTGTCGTAAGTTCAAGCCCCACGTTGGGTGTAAAGATTACTAAAAGATAATAATAAAAAAATAGATAAATAAAATGCAAACCTGGACTGATATGAACAGAAAAATGGTTTTGATACTCCCCATTTTATATAAAATCTTTATGGCAAAGAGACGCTGGATTTATAGATGCAAGAATGTAGGAATGGTCGAGAATATGCAATTTTCCCGCACCATCTGAACACGCCCATTTCCTACAGAAAGCCCACAACCCGACACAGAAGAGGCCATCAGCAGATCAGCCATCCTGCCTATTCCGTAGGTGGAAACAGCAGAACAAAAGCAAGTTACAGCCTTCAGTGCCGTCATCAGTTACAGACTCCTTCAGGGGTAAGCTTGAGATTCGAAATAAACACGGCTTACCTTTCACAGCAGCAGATTTTTAAGAAGCTAAATGAACACGCTTGCGGAGGTACGGCGTCGTCAGACCCTCTCACCGATTAATAACAAGACGCACCAGCAAGCATTTACTCGGCAAGCGGTCAGTGTGTTAGACTCCACGTTGGAGCAGGGGACACAGCAGCCACAGCCCTTGCCCTCCGTCAACGTGCTGATCACGGAGAGAAGGGGTCCCTGCAGGTGATCACCGGTGCCACACGGGCTGGGACTCCAGAGCTGGACGAGGAGCATTAAACAATTTTTAATTGTTTTTTTGCACACCAGTCCCGTGTCCTGCTTGATTTACTTCTCTCGGAAGCAGGACTGATTCTAATCCTTTACATGCTACTCACAGAACCAGTTTTGTTTCTGAGAAGTTTAAAAAAACCTTTTCGGGCAGCTTTAAATCTCTGAGCAGCGCTGTTGGCAGCTATTATTTCTTAGGGCTTACAGACAAGTCAGCTGTACAGGAGATTTATTTGAGTACCTAGCCCACCAAACCCAAATTGAGAGGGGAAAATTCCCTAAATTTAAAAATTTAGGGGCGCCTGGGTGGCTCAGTCGGTTAAGCATCCGACTTCGGCTCAGGTCACGATCTCATGCATGGTTCGTGAGTTCAAGCCCTGCATCAGGCTGTCTGCTGTCAGCACAGAGCCCACTTTGGATCCTCTGTCCCCCACTCTCTGCCCCTCCCCCACTTGTTCTACCTCTCTCTCTCTCTCTCAGGATAAACATATAAACTTTAAAAATATATATTAAAAATAAAAGAAAATAATAAATTTAAAATGATGCTTGTGTAGGAGCACCCAGCTGGCTCAGTCAGTGGAACGTGCAACTCTTGGTCTGTGGGTCGTGGGTTCGAGCCCCACAGTGGGTGTAGAGATTACTTAAAATTAAAATCTTGGGGCGCCTGGGTGGCGCAGTCGGTTAAGCGTCCGACTTCAGCCAGGTCACGATCTCGCGGTCCGTGAGTTCGAGCCCCGCGTCGGGCTCTGGGCTGATGGCTCAGAGCCTGGAGCCTGTTTCCGATTCTGTGTCTCCCTCTCTCTCTGCCCCTCCCCTGTTCATGCTCTGTCTCTCTCTGTCCCAAAAATAAATAAACGTTGAAAAAAAAAAAAAATTAAAATCTTAAAAAAAAAAAAAAGAATCTTGTGCAATATGGTAATTTCTATTCTGGCTCTCAGGACTCCTGAGGGAGTAAGTTGACCAATAAAGCGGGGCCAGGTGTAGTTCGAGGAGCCACCTTCTGTTCTCTGTATTTCTATAGGGCCTTTCTCTGAGGGCTCAAAGGTGCTGCTGAATAATCAACCATACCAACACCAGAGGTGTCCTAACCTCCCAAAAGCCTGCGGCGCACATTTGCATGAGAGGCTAAGAGCCAGGCACAGATCATTTTGAAAATCCAACTCTCTCCCTTACTTGCAACCTCAGTGGTTGGGATGGAGGGCGGCAAAGCTAGCCGGTTCGCCTAAATAAAGGAGGTCGCACCCCACTTGTAGCTGTGAGCGGTGGGGCTCCTTCTAGTCCTAAGATTCAAAGAGCGGGGCTTTGGAGGCTGGAGGAAGAGCAGTGGTGAAGGGAAGGGAGGGGCGGGAGGTGGCTTGGAGGAAGCAGAAGTCAGCTGTTTTCAAGTGCGGATTACACACACACCCCAGGTGTTTGGAAACAAGCTCCCCAAAGCACTCAGCAGTCTGCATTCCTTCCCACAGCTCTCTAAGAAAAGTGTCTCTTCTGGCTTAGAAGAGTCAGAAAAAAATTGCCACTCCAACCCCCTCATCTTAATCCCTCGCCATTTGGGGAACAATAGAGAAAGCGCACCTGACAAAGGCCTTGGGCTCAGGCCAGGTTCCTCTGCGCAGTGTGAAGAGCATAGCGTCAGCTCCTGTTCCTTCAAGTCTGGAGGCGCGATCCAGCCAAGCCTCTGATCTGAGTTTCTTCTGGAAATGCGGAACGCTGCCACTGGAAAGACGGCTTTGGTGTGTAAATAAACCATCTGAGGCCGGTGCTTCTAGCCGTCGTCCTTCTGCTTTGCCCCACCACTTTCTCTAAACTTGGAATTACTTCTCTTTTTCAGATCTACCTCTCTTGCCACACAAGACTAGAAAACACAGTGACACCGAGACGCGTTTTCACAGGCTCGGAAGCAGGCACACTGCCTATTTTCAAGCAGCTGCAATTCGAATGCTCTGTCAGACGCGACTCAACGGAGAGAACAAAAGCGTCATCAGATGCATCAGGCTGAGGTTACCAGCCTTATTTTCAAATGGTTTTCCTCCAAGGACTCTCCAGAAATAATGTCAACAGTAAAAATGGACTGATTATCCAGGCAGTAAAATCTAGCACAGGTGTTCATAAGGGAAAGTTAGAATCACATTTTACTATTGTAATAATTTTTGCAAGAGCCAACGGTGCCTGGATTACGCGATGGAACGGACTGAGGGTTGGAGGAGCTCCTGACCCACCCGCTCTGGCTCTTCTGTTCTTTCACCTCCCTGAAGCTGAAATCATCGGACGGGAGAAAACCTAAGCAGCAAGAAGGAAGATGGTCTATTGTGGAGTGCTTTCCTATTCCAAATGGAACAAATGCAAAGATTCTTCACTGGTCAAGAATAGGTAGATACAGGGGCGCCCGGGTGGCTCAGTCGGTTGAGCGACCGACTTCGGCTCAGGTCATGATCTCACAGCTCGTGAGTTCGAGCCCCGCGTCGGGCTCTGTGCTGACAGCTCGGAGCCTGGAGCCTGCTTCAGATTGTGTGTCTCCCTCTCTCTCTGCACCTAACCCACTCGCATTCTGTCTCTGTCTCTCTCAAAAATAAATAAACATTAAAAAAAATTAAAAAAGAAAAAAAAAGAATAGGTACATGCAGTCCCAGAGGTGAAGACGCTGGGTGGCATTTTCACCAGCGGTTACTATGGCTACTCACCCTCCTGGGTGATAATGACAGATGACAGTAAGACCACAAAAGAGAAGCCCAAGAGACTCCCAGAGTACAACCCCAGGCCCTTTGATTCTCCCCGAATCTTTTCCAACATTGTACCTCTCTTGGCAGCTGTCATTTCCATGTGCACTGGGACATGAAATCAAATGAGGAATTTAAAAAAGAAAAGTTGATGGGGCAGCTGGGTGGCTCAGTCAGCTAAGCGTCTGACTTCAGCTCAGGTCATGATCTCACAGTTCATGAGTTCAAGCCCCGCATCGAGCTCTGGGCTGACAACTCAGAGCCTGGAGCCTGCTTTGGATTCTGTGTCTCCCTCTCTCTCCTCCCTTCCTCTACTCTCACTCTCTCTCTCTCTCAAAAATAAACATTAAAAATTTAAAGAAAAGAAAGAAAAGTTGACCCAAGGTGCATTTCTGCAACCGCCCTGAGGTTCCATCCTATAAGTGACTTCATGTCAACTGCCTTTTCTGTATGCTTTCCAAAGTGTTTTGTTTCTCTTATCTTTGCTTCTAGTTGACTTACCATTCCCACAAAAGAGGCAGAAACTTTGAGGAACTGAGGTTACAAAAAAAGAGAGATAGGTAGATGAATGCAATATAGATGATGTAGCCCACGCCTGCCCAAAATGAAACAGTATCTCTGCAGTTTAATTTGATGGTCAATATGCTATCTACCTTATTGATTAGGACACGGTCAAACGTCAATAGTAACGTCCAAAAGTGCACCAACGATAGGAGGATGAAATCCCAATTACTTTGGTTTCACCACCACTCCTGACACAGATTTGCCTTAAATGTCAATGTCACTTGTAGACTGAAACGCAAGTTGTCCAAATAAGTGTCTGGCAGAGGATTTAGCTTCGTTCTAGAAAAATGAAGTTCTGGAGCGAGTAATTTTATTTCTCAGAAGAGGCAGGAAAATCCCAACACATAACATTTCATCAATTCACCAGTTAGTAGGTGTGGGTGCCTCTTCTAAAGGATCAGAGGCCTCAATGCTGGCACCAGAGTTGAGCAGGCATTTCCCACCCGTACCCCTCTGCCCTGCAAGGGCTTTCCCCTTGTCAGCCCTGCCGATAGACAGCTTCTGGACCTGGGTCCATCAGGCCTGTCAGGTGCTGCCCGCCCCTTCCCCGGGTTCAGCCCCTCGCCTCTGACAGGCCACCCAGGAGGTGCTAAGGTATCAGCTGCTATTGTCTCCGCCTCCTTCCTTTCTTTCAGAGCTCAGCTGCCTGACTCTCAACACCCATTCATTCGTCCGGCAAACATTTATTGAACACCTACTCTGTGCCCAGTGCTAGGCTCTGTCCCTGGAGGTGAGCCCCCGCCCCCTGGAAATCCACAGTCCAGTGCCACCAGCGTGATGTCAGGCAAACAGTCACGCTAACCCACCCCAGCTACCAACTGCAAAAGCGCTATGAACGAAAAATACTAGGAGATGATTATGAAGAAGCCCTTGTCTGTTTGGTGAGGGAAGGAGCTAGGGCCCTTTCTCTGAGGGTGAAGCTGGCATCTGAAGAACAGGTAGCAATTAACTGGCTGCAAGACTGGAAAGTGGTCCAGACCCAGGAAGGAGAATCTGCCAAGACCCTCAGGAGGCAAAGAGTATTATTTCTTCTCTTAACTCTGAGTTACTTCTTGTAATTATCCCCAACAAAAAGAGCTTGGGGGGGTGGGTAGAAAAGAAAAGAACTGCATCTACAAGACCTGAAGTTCTTTGCTGAGCAAAAGTTACACAGAAGTCAGTTCAGGAAGGGAGGACTTTCACATATGAGGCCGCAGGGTTTGGGGAGGGGTGCTCCTCGTACCCTGGTACGCTCTCCTCTCTTTTAGTACACAAGCTCTGCCCCTGCCCACCATACCCCTTGTTTCCACAGGGCACAGGCCCCCCCCCCCCCCCCCGCCCCAGCTCGAGACTACATTTTCCAGCTTTTTTCGAAGTCAAGTGCGTCCACCTGATTAAGTTCCAATGGGATTCACATGGAAACGAATGTCCCTTCCTTTAAGGGAAATTGCTTGTTTTCCAGTTCCTCTCCCCCTCTCCTCCCGTGTTCTGTTCCAACAGAGAAAAAGCAGCCGGGTCACCGGGAGGCCTGTGCTGCAAAGCGCACATCCCACATCAAGGCTGTTCCGTGGCCGAGCAGGCAAGTGTGGTCTTGAATTTAGGGCTCTCTTTAAGTTAGCCCGTCCCCTCATGAACACAGGAATGGTTACCTTACGCAATTATTTTGTCTTTATAATGCCAACCAAAACAGAAGTCATGACCACAGTCACAATCGAAAAGATAAATCTGATTATAGAAAAATTTTGTTGGTTAGCAAACACAAGCCAAACTAAACGCCAAATGACAAAATTGGAAAGCAATATTTGCAACACACGACAGACCACAGGCTAATACTACATATATTTTAGTAACTATTTACCACTTGTGTTGAGTACTTTATGAGACTGTCTTGAGTAATACTGACTGTAACCATGTGAAGCAGGCACTATACAGCACAATGACCAATCATGCGCTCCAAATTCACCGCTGATTCGCCGAGCGGCTTGGGGGAAATGACCTAAAATAAGGATAATAATACCTTCTTCATAGGATTATTTATGAAAATTAGATGAGACAGCATTGCTCTGAACAATAAGAGCATAGCTCTTTGTGCTATGCCCGCACAAAGGTAGGGATGCCTTTGTCTAATTGGTGCAAAGGTGACTTATGGACGAGGGGCTCTCAAATGAGTTAATGCTGAGCGAAGTACCCAAAGTAGGTCCTCAGTAGAAGTTGACAGTTATCCTTTTTTAAAATTTTTTTATTATTTTTTTAATGTTTAATTATTTTTGACAGAGAAAGAGAGAGACAGAGCATGAACGGGGGAGGGGCAGAGAGAGAGAGGGAGACACAGAATCCAAAGCAGGCTCCAGGCTCTGAGCTGTCAGCACAGAGCCCAACGCGGGGCTTGAACTCACAGACCGCGATATCATGACCTGAGCCAAAGTCGGACACTCAACCAAGTGGACCACTCAGGCGTCCCGACGGTTATCCTTAACATTAACATTACTGCTTTCAATCTCCTGGCCAGAAAACAGGCTTGGAGAGGCTGTGTTTTCTCCCTGACAGGGTTAATGCAAAGATTCTATTAGATGGATAACAAAAAGTCAAACAGTCCAACAAAATTTGCCAAGAACATTGTTCACAGAAGAAGAACGCACATACGAAAAGATGGCCAAAATCACTCATAATTAAAGAAGTGAATGTGGAAACAAGAAAGGAGATATTTTTTGTCTATGAGATTAGTAAACTTTGGTTATATTGAATCTTGAATAAGGGTGTGAGGAAACAGTCTCTCATGCTGCTGATGGGCTTGTTAATTAGCATGAGGCTTCTTCTGACCCAGAGTTTCAGAACTAATCATTGAATTCCAAATAAAACAATGCTTTACATTCTCAGGGTTTCTGATCTAGGATAAATGCAGGGGTGCAAATAACTAGCCAGCTGATCCTGGACGTGAACAACATTTGACCAGCCACTGACCTGTCACTACAAACAGGCTTTCTCTGACATTTTCATATTTATTTTAGTTTTAGTTACCAAGAAATTTATCTTGGCTAGGGGGAGATAAGATGCAAACTTTTGAAATTATGGCCTCTAAGCAACAAAACAAAAAGTGTTAACACGAGTGCTTAAAATTATTCCATATGAATCATTCACTACCCTTGCCTCTTAGAGACTATACAACATGATTTAATCTTTTGTTGATGACTCAGGGTCAATATTAATGAATACCAAGGACTCTTTCATCTCAGAACTCAACATCAAATTGGTTTATATTATCTACAAACCCAATAAATTAAGGGGACTATTCAATAAATGATGTTGGGACCCCAGGTGGCCTTCTAGAAAAAAGAAAGTTGAATCCTCATCTCTCATCCAAATAAATTACAGCGGATTTTTGAATATAAAAAGCTTTGAGTGGGGTGCCTGGGTGGCTCAGTCGGTTAAGAGCCTGACTTTGGCTCAGGTCATGATCAAACCGTTCATGAGTTCGAGACCCGCATTGGGCTCTGCACTGGCAGCCTGCTTCAGATCCTCTGCCTCCCTTTCTCTCTGCCTCTCCCACTCTCTCTCTTTCCCTCAAAAATAAATAAGAAACATTTTTTAAAAAGTTAAAAGAAGTTTTGAATATAAAAAAGCAGAATTGTAAATGAAGAAAACACGCGACAATTATTTTACAATCTCAGAATGAGGAAGGCCTGGCAGCTTTGACACAAAAATCTAGAAGCTCTTAAGGAAGATACTATTTGATGATATAAAAACGATACCCATGAGATAAAAAACAAAACACTGAAACAAAGACAAAAGGGCATATCAGGATAAAATACTGTAACTCCTATTAGAGACAAAGGGCTCAATCTCCCCAAAATAGATACAGCTCTTAGCAATGGATAAGAAAATTACTAATATCTTAAAGGACACTATTATCACAAATCCCACAGAAGCTACTTGCAGCCTAGTTACTTCCCTTTTTGGTTTTTCCTTAGCTGGGGTATCTTGAGGGCAGAAACTCTCTCTTTTCTCCTTTTCTCTTGTGCCTGGTCCAGCACCTGGCATGTCATTGGCATTTCATGAATTTTTCACCAAATTAAGAAGCTTCATATGTTATATATTGAAATGTCTATGGGGCGCCTGGGTGGCGCAGTCGGTTAAGCGTCCGACTTCAGCCAGGTCACGGTCTCGCGGTCCATGAGTTCGAGCCCCGCGTCAGGCTCTGGGCTGATGGCTCAGAGCCTGGAGCCTGTTTCCAATTCTGTGTCTCCCTCTCTCTCTGCCCCTTCCCCGTTCATGCTCTGTCTCTCTCTGTCCCAAAAATAAATAAACGTTGAAATGTCTAGTGTTTCATTTGCCAAATGCTTTCTCACCTCAGAAGATCGGTCCAAACAATGCTCTCAGGCAAATCATGTATTTTATTTTTTCTAAGCAGGAAAGTGTCCATTAATCTTTACCTTGTGTTCTCATCTGTGACTCATCCATGATCAAAGGCAGTCTACTCCATTCCCCGGTTTATCTGTTCAGAAAATAAAAAATAGGCATTCAGAAAATAAACACTATTATTTACTGAATGCTTAGTGCTTTACACATGTTATCACATGTAACCCTTCGAACAATTTAGGTTATAGCCATCTATACCTCATACATGAGAAAATCAAGTAGATTCAAGTGGCTTTTAGCTGGTGGTACTATTCCCTGAGTTAAATATGCACCAAAGCTGAGTCCGGAGCCCAGGTCTCTCTGTCTTCAGAAACCAGAGAACTGGAACATTCTGCTTGATTGCCAGAAATACTTCTGAGACCTTCCATCACAGGTTCCTAGGAGGCTCTGCTTTAGAAGGACCAATCTAACTAGTGCCCCACAATGACATGCGCTCCCTCAATTCAAGTTCACTCCATTTTCACCTCCCAAATCTCCATCTAAGATTTCCTTTCCCCCCAAACCATCTTTTTTCCCCCAAATACATATTTATGCATTCATATGAAGTGCTCCTTGACTTTCCCACCACTTGTATACTCTTTGCTCCTTAGCATGGCTCTCAACCGTCTCCCACTGCCTCTCTGCTTCTGACGGACGCTACAGGCACATACATGGTAGCCATGGCTTCTCCATGTCACCTCCAAATGAGACAAGAGCAGGAGTCCTATTATTTGAGGAAGACTTTGATTGATTCGGATACCTCTCACTGATCTCTCCAACTTGCGAATCACTTCTTTATCACTTATGTGTATCTACAAAGCAGCACTTTTCCCCATTTTTAAAGTTTTGAATAGGTAATTATGCTCCCAAACTCAAATGTCAGGATCATTGTGGGGGTGAGGGGGAGATTAAAAAGTATACAGCCTGCAGGCATCCCACTCTAAGGGTTCAGACTCCATGTGGGCAGAGTCAAGGAATGTGCTCTCTGGGTGACTCTGACACAGGACTCAGAAGCACTGGTTGGAAAATTAGGTCAGTCCAGCTTCTCCAATCTCAGCCTTGACTGGGTGGGGTCAACTCAAGAAGATCTAGACTAAGGGAGCAGCCATAGGTTCAAGGTTCAAGCCATAGGTGGTTCTTCTCCTTCTCCTTCATCATCATCGCCATCAAAAAACCATCTATAGAGTGCCTATTATTTGAAAGTAACTACTATTCTCAAAAGGTAGAGACAAAGCAAAGGTCCTAGGATAGAAAATCTGGGAACTGTTTATTTGTTTTTGAGAGAGAGAGCACAAGTGGGGCAGGGGCAGAGAGAGAGGGAGATGCAGAATCCCAAGCAGACTCTGCACTGTAAGCACAGAGCCCGATGTGGGGCTTGAACTCACAAACCATGAGGTCATGACCTGAGCCAAAATCAAAATTCGGATTCTTAACTGACTGAGTCCACCTAGGTGCTCCTGGGAACTGGGATTTTAGAGGAATGAATCTTAGTTCAATTGGAGGTTGGTAAGAAGAGGTACAGTGAGGTAGTAAAATACATGATGCTTATACAAAAATTTTACGTAAAATGGAGTCTAGCAAAATGATAAAGCCACTGATACTATAAAACCCACTAATCTTTCTCTGTTTGCCAGACACGGGTTGACTTAAGATCCTGGTTACATCTTGACCTGTCAATTCATACAACTAAAGAAGAGAACTGGTTTTTAAACTTCTTGATTCATTCATGGCAAACCATGACAGGTTTAGGACCAATGCATTGGGCAAACCACGGAGGGTGCTAGGGCCATGCTGTTTCAGTAGGAGAATGGACTCCTTTCATTCAGACTGGATGGCCAAGACTATCCATTGTTCTGTCAGTGGAGAAGTCTAGGTCACAGAAGATAGACAGGAAGACAGGAAGATAGAAGATAAGAAGATAGCAGTTAAATTTACTAATTACATTAAACATAGGTCACAGAATTCTTAACCATTTCAACTTTGGAAAGTGTTGGGTAAGGACCACTGCTTCATACTGAAGCTCCACACCTGTCTTTTCAAGATAGGAGAAGAATTGAGTTCTCCTAGGAGGAAACTTCTATCTTCATAGACATCATATGCATGGTTGGGTGAGGGTTTATAAATTAGCATATCTTATAGATAAGTTTTGCTCATCTGAAAGCCTAATTTATCCTTAAAAGACATGCTTATTTCAGTATTCCCAGGCAAGATAAAGTGACCTTGGGGATTGTAAACCGGTAGCCTGAGTCTCCTGGGTCCCTTGGTCCTCTGGGTCATACAGAGTCAGAACTTTCTCCTGTCTGAAAGGTATGTGAGTGCAGAGATTCATGGCTTATCATGTCTGCCTGGAGCCAGGGCCAGGATCTGTCATGCTCAATATATATTTCTGGAGTTCATAAATGATCCTTCTTGAATTTATAAATGAACCTAATTTTAAACTCAACCTGAAATACTTGCTGAAAATGTTCTGCAGGGGATGGAAAACACTTGGACAAGGTTGATAAAAATATTTCATAAACATTGTCCAGTGGCAGCTGCCAGGGCACAAGAAATCCTCTCTCTGTTCCTTTTTGGATATCATCATGGATTATGTCTTCACAAATTTACAATAGATCCCAAGGAGTAAGTACCTCAGATGGTTTCCTGAATCAAACATTTAAAAAAAAATTTTTTTTAACGTTTATTTATTTATTTTTTATTTTTTTATTTTTTTAAATTTTTTTTTTCAATGTTTATTTATTTTTGGGACAGAGAGAGACAGAGCATGAACGGGGGAGGGGCAGAGAGAGAGGGAGACACAGAATCGGAAACAGGCTCCAGGCTCTGAGCCATCAGCCCAGAGCCCGACGCGGGGCTCGAACTCACGGACCGCGAGATCGTGACCTGGCTGAAGTCGGACGCTTAACCGACTGCGCCACCCAGGCGCCCCACGTTTATTTATTTTTGAGACAGAGAGAGACAGAGCATGAACAGGGGAGGGGCAGAGAGAGAGGGAGACACAGAATCTGAAACAGGCTCCAGGCTCTGAGCTGTCAGCACAGAGCCTGATGCGGGGCTCGAACTCACGGACCGTGAGATCATGACCTGAGCCGAAGTCGGATGCTTAACCGACCAAGCCACCCAGGCGCCCCATGAATCCAATATTTTAAAATAAAAGTTAGCCAAACCTATCAAATGGGGCAAATTAATATCCTTTTCCATTCCCATGTAAACACATGTAAGCTGCAATTCTTGAATTTTTTTTTTTAATTTTTAAAAAATGTTTATTTATTTTTGAAAGAGAGAGACAGAGTGCAAGCAGGGGAGGGGCAGAGAGAAGGAGACACAGAATCCAAAGCAGGCTCCAGGCTCCAAGCTGTCAGTATGGAGCCCGATGTGGGGCTCGAATCACGAACCACGAGATCATGACCTGAGCTGAAGTCGGACACTTAACCGACTGAGCCACCCAGGTGCCCCTGTAAACTGCAGGTCTTTATGTTGGTTAAAAAAGGTTCAAAAACCAGAATTTTTTTTTACTGCTAATGTGGAAGTTTGTCTTAACCTTAATTTTAAATAAGTACCATTGGGGCACCTGGTGGCTTAATAGGTTAAGATTCTGACTTTAGCTCAGGTCATGATCTCATGGATCGTTGGTTTGAGCTCCACATCATGTTCTGCACGGACAACTCAGAGGCTGGAGCCTGCTTGGGATTCTCTGCCTCCCTCTCTCTCTCTGCCCCTCACCCACTTACATGTTCTCTCTCTCTAAATTAAATATACATTTAAAAATAAAATAAGCATTATTAAACTGAACATCCCTTTGTTACTAAACATTATAAGTAGTGCTGTTCTTATTGAGGAATTTATTTTCAGATTTGGGTCTTTGTTAATAAAATTAAGTTTACCCTTACTTGTATTACATTATATATATATATATATATATATATATATTTTTTTTTTTTTTTTTTTTTTTTTTTAATTTGCTTTTTAGTAATCTCTACACCAAACATGAGGCTCAAACTCACAACCTCAAGATCGAGTTGCGTGTTCTTCCTACTGCGGCAGCCAGGTGCCCCTACATTATTTACGTTTTTATTTTAAAACTTTCTTGAAATTTATCAACATTTTTTAAGGAACCAGTTTTATCAGCAATATCAATGATCCATTTAAACCGTTTACCTTCTACATATGGCAGAGATTCTATCCGTGTGTGTGTATAATATTAAATTTACAGTATAATATTTATAGTAGTGCCATATGGTTGCCTTTCCAAATAATGGAATTTAATTTAATTACTTTATTTATTTACTTATTTATTTTTATTTTAACTCCAGCACAGTTAACATCCAGTGTTGTTAGTTTCAGGTGGGCAATATAGTGATTCCACACTTCCATACATGACCCAGTGTTCTTCACGACAAGTGTGCTCCTTAGTCCCCATTGCCTATTTTACTCATCTCCCCACCTACCTCCCCTAATGGAATTTAATTTTATTTATTTTTTATTTATTTTTTTTATTTTTTTTTTCAACGTTTATTTATTTTTGGGACAGAGAGAGACAGAGCATGAACGGGGGAGGGGCAGAGAGAGAGGGAGACACAGAATCGGAAACAGGCTCCAGGCTCCAAGCCATCAGCCCAGAGCCCGACGCGGGGCTCGAACTCACGGACCGCGAGATCGTGACCTGGCTGAAGTCGGACGCTTAACCGACTGCGCCACCCAGGCGCCCCCAATTTTAAAAACTGCATCAACTTAAGAGAAAAATGTTAAGGAAGAAAGCATATATGATACAGAGAATCACGAAGAGGATACCAGAATGACTGGATTTGGGGAAACACTGAGCTTTAGAAGAGAGATCAGAGCGAGCATGGAGGGGAGACAAGGGAGACAGACTGGTTAACGACATGAGTTCCTTCTCCTGGGATCACGTATGCCCCCCTATGGAGTTTGGACTTTATCCTAAGAGCAGCAGGAGCCACTAAAGACTTGAGAGCAGGGGAGTGCTGTGATCGGATTTGCCATTTAAAAAAAATCATTAAGAAGGTGGTGTGGAGGGAGGATTGGGAGGTGACAAGAGGGGCCGATGGCAATAATCCAGGGGAGGGGGTAATGGTGGTTTAATGCTCGGTGTTGCCAGTAGGACAGAGAGAGTGAAGAGTGACCATGGCATGACTTGGTCAACGAAGTAGAAGAGCTTCTGGTTTCTGGCTTAGATAACTGGCTCAGTTGGGGAGAGGGTTTCACAGGGGTGTGGAATACAGAAGGAGAAGTAGGTTTTACGAGGATCAAGATTACTTGCTTAGACTTGCTGGATTTGAGGCAACTTACAAAACAATGAAGAGGAAGGTCCGGTAGGAGTTGATCACTGGGCCAGGAGCTCGCGTGAGAAATTAGGACCGGAAGTCACCAGCACTTTTCTTCCTTTCTTTCCTTCTCTCCTTCGCTCGCTCTTCCTTCCTTTCTTTTTCTTTTTCTTTTTCTTTTGCTTTTTTCTTTCTTTCTTTCTTTCTTTCTTTCTTTCTTTCTTTCTTTCTTTCTTTTTCTTTCCTTCTTTCTTTCTTTCCTTTTCTTTCTTTCTTTCTTTCTTTCTTTCTTTCTTTCTTTCTTTCTTTCTTACTTATTTTGAGAGAGAGAGAGCGCACATGTGGGAGGGGCCAAAAGAGAGGGAGAGAGAGAATCCCAAGCAGGTTCTGCACTGCCAGCGTGGAGCCCGATGCGGGGCTCGAACTCACGAACTGTGAGCTCATGACCTGAGCTGAAATCAAGAGTCAGATGCTCGACCGACTGAACCACCCAGGCGCCCCAGCACTTACATTTCAAAGGGATAAACACTCACCTGTATTAGTTTGCTAGGGCTGCCAAAACAAAGTATTACAGACTGAGCGGCTTAAATTCCAGAAACTTATTTCCTCATAGTTCTGGAGGTTAGAAGTCTAAAATGAAGGTATTGGCAGGGTTGGTTTCCTCTGAGGGCCCCTCCTCATGGCTTGCAGATGGTCGTTTTCTTCTGGTGTCTTCACATGGTCTTCCCTCTATGTGTACATGTCTGTGCCCTAAATTCCCCCTCTTCTATACAGACACCAATCATATCAAATTAAGGCCTGCCTTAATTACCTATTTTTACCTTAATTACCTCTTTAAAGACCCTGTCTCCAAACAGTCACATTCTGGGGCACCTGGGTAACTTAGTCGGTTAAATGTCCAACTCTTGATTGCAGTTCAGGTCATGGTCTCACACGGTTCATGAGTTTCAGCCCCACGTCAGACTCCACACTGACAGTGCTGAGGCTCCTTGGGATTCTCTGTCTCTGTCTCTCTCTCAAAAATAAGTAAATATGGGGTGCCTGGGTGACTCAGGCAACTAAGCATCCGACTCTTGATTTCAGCCCAAGTCACCATCTCACGGTTTGTGAGTTCAAGCCCCATGTCAGGCTCCACACTGACAATGCAGAGCCTGCTTGGGATTCTCTCTCTTTCTCTCTGTCTCTGCTTCTCCTCCCCACCCCTCTCCCTCAAAATAAATAAATAAACTTAATAAATAAGTCAACATTAAAAAATAGTCACATTTTGAGGTACCGGGGGTTAGAACATTGACATGTTAATGTTGGGGGAACACAATTCAGCCTATGACAGCATCCTAACTTATTGAATCAAAAAGGAAATTTGTTGGCTAATGAAACCAAGGGGACGAAGAAGGATGTTGGATCAAGGGATTCAAATCTTGCATCCAGAATGTATCTTCATTTCTGTCACTCAGTTTTACTTGGTGTCACCTGCATTCTCAGGCAGGCTCCCTCCCTCATAGTACCAAAGGTAGCCATTTTAGCATTACAACCTCTGTACAGGAACCAATCCGTGTGAAGAAAGGAACTTCTTCCTGACAATCCCAGCAGAAGTCCCGAGAAAGATCTTTTTTTTTTTTTTTAACATTTATTTATTTTTGAGACAGAGAGAGACAGAGCATGAACGGGGGGACGGTCAGAGAGAGAGGGAGACACAGAATCTGAAACAGGCTCCAGGCTCTGAGTTGTCAGCACAGAGCCCGATGCGGGGCTCGAACTCAGACCGCGAGATCATGACCCGAGCTGAAGTCGGATGCCTAACTGACTGAGCCACCCAGGCGCCCCAGTCCTGAGAAAGATCTTAAATGACCTACCTCAAATCACTCACTCACCTCAAACAAACCACTTGTGTGGGGGCAAGTAACATGGGCAAGGACCAAGTTTGAGTCCCCAGCCCATCCCATGCAAACCTCAAAAACTGGCAGTAATGAGAGAGTGTTTCTTTATAGCGTTGCTAAACAGGCAATAATAACTACAACAAACCAGGCCCACTCCAATGATTAAAGCCACGGGAGTAGGTGTGGCAACCCATGAAGAATATGTAGAGGAAAAGAAGAAGACCAAGGTTAGGAACCTGAGGGAACAAAAAACAATATGCAAAGAATGAAAGATGAGAAACAGACATCCTTCCGGTAGATGCAGGAGAGAAAGAAAGAAAACCAGGACAGTGTGTTATCACAGATTCCAAGAGAAGAGACAGTTTGAACAGAGAAACCATGATTTGCAACACCCAGGAGTAAAAAAGTTAATGTCTTTAATTGCAAGAAGCTCAGACACACCTTTTGTTGTTGTTGTTGTTGTTAAAGACACACAAATAGAAACATGGGCAAAAAATCAGAACAGGCAGTTCATAAAAAAAGAAATTAAAATGACCTATGACCAGGTAAATTCATTCATAAGGAAAAACAAACCAAAACATTTTCAAGATATGCCTCTCTGTGCTTTTAAGATTGGCAAAAATAAAAAGACCTGCACAAATCCAGGGTTAGTAAAGGTGAAAGGAAATAGACATCCATGGGGAACCTGCCGGTGGTATGAACTGCAGGACCTTCTGGCAGAACAATCTGTTGGAATCAAACATTTAAAGGTACATGTTCTAAACACAAAAAAAAAAAAAAAAAATAATAATAAAGGTACAGGTTCTTTGACCCAACGAATACCAGCTAGGGATTTACTATCACAAATAAATTCAGCCATATTTTTTTTTTTTTTAAAGAAAATAATCCTGGGGCGCCTGGGTGGCTCAGTCATTAAGTGTCTGACTCTTAATCTTGGCTCAGGTCATGACTTCAAAGTTCATGGGATCAAGCCCCGAGTTGGGCTCCGCGCTGGGCATGGAACCTGCTTGGGATTCTTTCTCTTTCCCTCTCTCTGCCCCCCCCCCCCCATGCTTTCTCTCTCTCAAGATAAATAAACATTAAAAAAAAGTAAAAATAAATAAAAAGGAAATAATTCTGGGGTGCCTGGCTGGCTCAGTCAGTACAGCATATAACTCTTGCTCTCGGGGTTGAGTTCAAGCCCCACATTGGTGTAGAGCTTCCTTAAAAAAAAAAAAAAAAAAATGAAAATCATAAAAAAAAAAAATTAAAAAGGAAATAATCCAGAGATTCATCAAAAAAAAAAAAAAAAAGTTAAACTCAAAATACTGCCCACCAGGTATGGAGGGGCACCAACAAATCAGAACAGACACTGGCTAGAAACCATCCATACAGCCATACTGGTGGGTCCCCACTGAACATCCTATGAAAAAGGGAACACCAGGTGAACAAAATGAGGTAGATTTTTGGACATACGGGCTGTTTTAGAAAGTTCTCCAGAACGTGTTAATGCAAGTATAAGGTGCAGAGCCATGTGAACAACACGGATGCCATTTTTGTACATATTTAAATACATATAGAGCTGTGCTGGTAAGTATTTCAAAACATTTTCTGGAGGAGAGCATAAGAAACTGAGGGCAAGTGGTTGTCTTTGGTGAGAGAGACTACGTAAAGAGAGGGAAAGAGGTCGTACCGTTTAATGTCATAGAGGCTATACCATTTAATGCTTCTTAACTTTTTTTTTAAGTTTATCTATTTACTTTGAGAGAGAGAGAGAGCACCCAGGGAAGGGGTAGAGAGAGAGGATCCCAAGCAGGCTCAGCGTTGTCGGCACAAAGCCCGACTCAGGGCTCCATCTGAAGAACTGTGAGATCATGACCTGAGCCGAAATCAACAGGCGGATGCTTAACTGACTGAGCCACCGGGGCTCCCCTCTTTTTAACTTTGTAATTTATTCAAGCGACAAACAATAATTGAGCACCTACTAATGTCAGGCACTGGCCTAGGCGCTAAGGAAATAATGCAGGAGGCAGTTAAAGCTGAGTGCTATTAGCATGGGCTCCTCAGCCGCACTGTTTGAATCCTGGCTCCCCGCTTAGAAGATGGGACACCACAGTTAAATCACTTAACCTTTCTCTCCGTTGCTTCATTCGTGAAGTATGGACTAACAGTTCTTATCTCACAGGACTGCTGGAAGAATTAAATGTGATAACACACGTAAAGTGCTTAGCCCCGTTAGGTATTTGGCACACATTCCTTAATTGTTAGTGCTAAAAAAAAAGGGAGCGAGAAGAGACCCAGTCCCCATCCTCCATCCAGAACACCCAGTATAGTGGGTGACTGAAATGGAGAGGAGGAGTTGGTTACTGGGAATGAGGGGCCAGGGGGCTGGATGAGCCACCCAGGCAGATGCTGGCACCACCCAGTGGGAGGGCAGGGCTTGAGGGCCTTCTTGCCCCGAGGACGAGGACGGAAGAGTGGAGGGAAGTGCAGCCTTCAGCTGAGATGGCCTCAGGACACTTTGGGAGGATCCTGGGAGATGCATTCAGTGCAGGCAGGTTCTGCCAGGCAAGCTGTCCTAGGACCGCTGGAGGCACCCTGGGTGCCTGGTCTGGAGCAGAAGCAGGAGTCTGAGAAGTGAGCCGAGGAAGCCCAAGAACGGGGCTAATCAGGGAGAGCCAGAGGCCAGGAAGCATTCCAGAGAACTGCGGAGGGGAGAGTGAGGCGGTGGGGAAGAGGTGTAGGGATCAAGCAGGGGAGCCAATTATGAACAACTTTGCTCAAAGGAATTATGGGAGCACCACTGTTTCGGCCCATAGTTTTTCTCTTCTTTTTCTGCATTAAGTACACGGAACTTCTGTGGTATCTTCAGATGTTTCAGGTTTCTAGAGTCCTTAGGATTCATCCTTTTTGTTATACTCATCATGCCTAATGTTTGAGGAAGAGGGGCTCGAACTTTGGGGGTCAGCCGGCAGGTGGCTGGGTGGTCCCTGGGTCACGCCCTTGCTTCTGAACCTCCCCGGGTTGGATTTTTGCCCCACTCCATATTTGCAGCTCACTCCAGTCTTCCGTGACTCCCAGGTGGCTGAGCGGGGTGACTGGCAGGGGCAATCTGGCCAATGTCAACTTAAAGGGTTTATAAGAGAAAAATATTCTTGGCACAGAAGACATATCTCAAGTTGGTGGAAGGCTTGTCCTCCTGGAGGGGAAAGAGCTGCCTCAGTTTTCCACTAATGCTTACAGTCAGTAAGTAGAGCCCTAAATATTCGCTAAAGGAGCAAATGCGTGGTCCCTCTGAGTCTGTTTCCATCTGTAGGTCCCAGCCTTTGAGGTATGGACTGGAGAGGACAGGACAGGCTCCTCGGTGTGCCCCCCAACTAACGATACTCCCAGCTCTAAAACTGGAACCGATTAAGGGGTCGGAAGTTGGAAAAACATGACAGTAAGTAAAAAATGAGGCGGCGGGTCCAGCTCTAGTTGGTCAGCAACATCTTAATCTATCCTCTCCTCATGGAAACAACAAATGCACTAATTAGCCTTCTATATTTTGGTGGTTATCTTCCCTCCATGATTCCCCAAACTGTACTCTCCAATTACAATCTAAGTTTTCTGGAGTTCTTTTCTCACCTCCTCTGGTTCATTTTTCATCTCCACTGGCACCAGAGTTTATACTTTTTATCGTATTTTCCCCAAATGTTTTATTTTCCAGTGGTGAAAACATGTAACAGCCTCACCATTTTACATTGGCAAGGAAGCACTAATCAATTGCCTTGATTACATCTTTTTTGTGAAAAAGCGATCTGACAAAATGTTATTATTGGGTGCTTGCATTTTAAGTACATTTTTTATCCTGTTTTTGAGTGCACCCACATGCTTTTACATTTTAATTTTAAAAAATAGGGATTAAAAATTATTTTAACTTTGACATTACAAAACCCCAGGCCACGACCAATAATAGTTTTAACCTTATCTAACTAAGATGTGATTGAAAACGGATAGAAAAGTAAAACTTCCAAATCCCTAGAGGGGGTATCACACCTTACAGATCCCTGCCTAGATGTACGCTGTAACACAGGCAAAGAACCACTAGGTGGCTCTGTCATTTTTAGGTAAAACTAAAGTCCGCAGAAGATCATGCATAATTAAGGAACAAAATCTCTGGTAGGCAGAACCTCTCATCAAAGCAAGAGATGATAATTTGCAATCATGGCCTCTTACTCAGAAATAATTTGGAGCTATTGGGTTAAGAATTAGACTAAAACAACAACAAGAACAACAACAACAGCCCTGCAAAACTGCAAAGTCTGTACACATAAGCAATTTGTTAAAAAATAAGGGAGGGTATGATAGCCTTAAGGACATCAATGACTAAAGGGGAGATGGTTACAAATGTTTTCTAATTTACTGTCATCTCAGTTTCTAGAGTTTCTTTTGGACTTTCTGTCTCTCTCTCTCTCTCTCTCTTCCTTTTTTTAGATCTTTAAACTTAAGAACAAATATTAAATTGAGCCTTATAACTCATTAAAAATTGCTTTAAAATTTCCTGGGTCGGGGCGCCTGGGTGGCGCAGTCGGTTAAGCGTCCGACTTCAGCCAGGTCACGATCTCGCGGTCTGTGAGTTCGAGCCCCGCGTCGGGCTCTGGGCTGATGGCTCAGAGCCTGGAGCCTGTTTCCGATTCTGTGTCTCCCTCTCTCTCTGCCCCTCCCCCGTTCATGCTCTGTCTCTCTCTGTCCCAAAAAAATAAATAAACATTGAAAAAAAAAATTTAAAATTTCCTGGGTTATAGTTGTCATCTTTATTAACATCCCAAAAGAAATAAAACAACTTTGTTTTGTACTATTGGGAAAGGAGAAAACACACACACGTTGTTCTTCTCTAAGAAAAATTTAGATCAAATTTAGATCCTTAAATCAAAATACAATTAAACAAACACTATTCCATTCTATAGCATTTGCCAAGAGATTAAAAGAAACAGTGTGCTGAATTCAGAGGTCAGAATAACTCTTTTCTGAGTCCAGAAAAGATGAAGAAAGTAGTTACTTGGAACTGTGGTTTGCATTTTAGGTATTAAATTTACTAGTTAAGTATCTCTGGATATCATTTTTTAAGAAATGAGATAACAGATGATGATAACGTTCTGTAAAGTACATAACTAACTTTATATCATGAAAATAAGAGTGGAGTAGAGGGGGGTGGATTTCCAAACTATTAAATATTCTCAACTGTCAGTCTGCAATGGGCAAACAAAAAACTTCCCCCCACCCCTCTCCCTTAAATGCGAATCTCAGACTTGTCACTACCTAGTAAGAACATATTTAGGAATGATTTTAATTGTAAAAGAAACAGTTTTCTTATTGTTGTTCGGAGCCAATAACTAATGACTGTGTGACATGTGGGGTTGCCACAGTATCTTACTTGTTTTGCTTGTTTGTTTGTTTTTTGTTTTTGTTTTTTTTCCCGGGCAGGAACCACATTTCAAAACTTACAGAAGTAGAAAGCAAGTCCTGTACCATAATTCGTTAAGACCGTTTTTGTAAATGAGCGCTTCTTGCACAGTTTAAATTACAGTTGGCTTTAAAATGCTAATTCCGAACCCACTTATTTAAATGTCTCTGAAAACATACACCCTTCTGTTTTTGAAGAAAACAAATCGCACCAAAGGACTGCACAAACCGGACTTAAAATGAACAAATACTTCCCGAATGTGAACGACATATAGTTATGTGTTTAGAGACATGGTTAGAAGAATTAAAAACCAATTTCAGTCCCTCCCATCACAGAATCCCCTAGGAGATGGGGACACTCCAAGGATGCCCGTTACTAAAATCTACCGTAAGCCCCCAAACAGTTGTAAATCGCGTCTGTTCTTTTCGACGGGAAGCCGATCGGTTGAGACCGGCCGTGAATCCTGGAACTCAATCACAAAGGGTGCAGAAGCTCGAGGTAGAAAACCAAAGGGGGCTAAGCAGGTGGTCTGAGTGGCCACCCAAACTCATCTTGGGCACTTTTTACAAAACTGCTGTACTGTTTGGGTTACCTTCTGCTGGTTTCCACATTCGTCCTTTTATCCCACCCCTGTGCTAAGAACAAATCGGCTGGCAGTGGGGTGCTTTTCGCCCTCAACCTGGAGGCGCGGGCCTGCGCCAGCCTCCCCCGGGCTCCCGGGCTCCCGGGCCCGCCGAGGAGGGGCTCCAGGGGCGGGGTGGGCGGGGCGCGCGCGGCGCGAGGGCTCGGGCGCGCTCCGCCGGGATGCGCGGGCAGGTGGGGCGTGGCGGGGGCGTGGAGAGCCCGGGCCCGCGGGCCGCCGCCCAGCCCCGGGCCGGCCCGGGAGGAGCCGCGCCGCAGACGGTTATAAGAAGCCGGCTCGCGGGCGCAACGCGCGCCTCCGCCGACCCCCGCCCCGGCACCGGTCACCCAGCGAGGGCCGAGGCGGGGCCGCAGGGAGGTTCCCCCAAAGGGATGCTCTCGCCCGAGCGGCGACACCAGCCCCGCTCGCCCCTCGCCGCCGCCGCCGCGCCGCACCCGCCGACGGCCGCCGACATGGCCCTGTACTGCGGCGACAACTTCGGTGTGTACTCGCAGCCCGGCCTGCCCCCGCCCGCCGCCGCCGCCGCCCCGGGCGCCCCGCCGGCCTCCAGGGCGCCCTACGGGCTGGCCGACTACGCCGCGCCGCCCGCCGCCGCCGCCAACCCCTACCTGTGGCTCAACGGGCCGGGCGTGGGCGGCCCGCCCGCAGCCGCCGCCGCCGCCGCCGCGTACCTGGGCGCCCCGCCGCCGCCGCCGCCGCCCCCCGGGGGCGCGGCCGGGCCCTTCCTGCAGCCGCCCCCCGCCGCCGGCACCTTCGGCTGCGCGCAGCGGGCCTTCGCGCAGCCCGCGCCCGCCGCGCCCGCCTCGCCCGCGGGGCCCGCCGCGCCCGGCGAGCTGGGCTGGCTGTCCATGGCCAGCCGCGAGGACCTGATGAAGATGGTGCGGCCGCCCTACTCGTACTCGGCGCTCATCGCCATGGCCATCCAGAGCGCGCCCGAGCGCAAGCTCACGCTCAGCCACATCTACCAGTTCGTGGCCGACAGCTTCCCCTTCTACCAGCGCAGCAAGGCCGGCTGGCAGAACTCCATCCGCCACAACCTGTCGCTCAACGACTGCTTCAAGAAGGTGCCCCGCGACGAGGACGACCCAGGTGAGGGCGCCGGACAGGTGCTTCCCCGGCCGGGAGGGCGGGGAGGCGGCGCCCGGGCAGGGGCCGACTTGGATGGAGCTCCATGCGGAGTCTTCTCTTCCTAACTGGGACTGGGAGCCAGAGCGGACGGAACAACCGCCCGAACCCCGAACCTCGTCTGGCTGGGGTGGGGGTAGACCGGAGGACAAAGAGAACTATCAGAGGACCCACGAGCGCGGGGGCCCGGTGGTGGGGGGCTCGCCCCTTGCACCCACTCACACCCACCACACACACGCGCAGAGGCTGGCCGGTTAGAGAAAAACGAAAAAAGCCAGTATCCTCAAACGGGAAGCCACCCCTGGGTGCCAGTGGAAGGGAGGGACCAAGCTACAGGGAGGTAGATTAGGAATAGGAACACGCGTGGGCTCTCGGATAAGGGACGTCTATAAAGGGATTCAGGAGAGCTGAGAGCCCCGGCACATTTTCACGGAATAGGTAGTGAGAGACCGAGCAACAGCCGGCCGTCCCAGCTGCCCCTGGAGACACCTCCTTCTTCACCGGGGTCCTAACAGACCCTCTTCCTGCACCAGGGTCCTCTCTGTGTCCTTCGTGGAGTAGGCGCCCGCCTTGAGAGAGACGACTGATGTCGTGGCACAGGCATCCGGGGACAGGGGATAGAGGAATCCGAGAACTAAAGCTGGGTCCTACAGAGTGTGGTTTGGTGCCTTCACTATTTAGAAATGTAAAAATGAAAACCCCAAGTGTGCTGCATTTCTGATCCGAGCCCCCCGCCCCGGGTGAGGAGGGCTGGGTTACAGTGGAGCGCTGTGAGTGGTTTTCTTCTACCGGAGCAGTGGAGGCCGAAGAAAAGCTCAAAAAAAACCCGAGAGAACAGGATTCTACTTGAGGTTTTCAGAAGGAGCTGGGGACAGAGGAGGTGGGGACAGAGGCGTGATAGGAAAAAGAGATGCAGGATTTTGTGTAAATGCTCTTCTGGAGCGTTCGCACCTTGAAAGCACTAGAGAGCGGTGCATTCCAAGAGAAATACGGTACAAACCGTGTGTGATTGCAAATTTTCTAGCAGCCACGTTAAAAAGGTAAAAAGAAGCCGGTGGAATTATTTTTAAGTAACCCAAAATATTGTTTCAACAGCGAATATAAAAGCTATTAGTGAGACACTTTATGCTTTTTGTTTGATATTAAGTCTTCAGAGTCCTGTGTGTGCTTGATTCTGCAGGGCACTTTGGACTAGCGAGCCACTTTTCAGGTGCCCGACAGCCATGTGTGACAAGTGGTTACTGTATTGGACAGGGCATACAGTTCTAGAAGGTATCTTCTAGATACCTTCCCCATTTGGGCCGTAAAGCACCTGAGATTATCATGTTAATGGTCATGTATATTCTTCTGGGCTGTCTAAAAAGTTAGCGTCTTTAGCTAGTATCTTGTCAAAGCACTAAATATCCTGATAGGTACAGGTGCTGGTATTCAGATGGAAGTTGTATGAATAAAGAAAAATTTTTTTGCAACTATTTGCAAAAAATGTGTTACTGAGGATCCTGGGTTTGGAGGAATGAGTGCTAGTTCATGCAGGCAACCTAACACAGTGTTTAGGTAAGAATGCGGAGTCTAGAAGCAGCCTGCTTAAAGCCGAGCTCTACCATTGCTAACTGGGAACACAGCAGGTTACTAACAACCAATGTGGCCTGTTTCCACAGAGCTGAGAGGAGCAACCGAAGTTGCCCGTGTAAAGCACTCTACAAGACAAGTGCTTACCAGTACTTTTCAAATGCCAAAGATTCTGTTTACCAGAAGTGATAAAAGCTGTTGAGAGAGAAAATGCTCCAAGAGGGTGGATCTTTTTTCCCTCGATTATGCTAGATAGTGAGGGGGATTTTCTAAGCAGAAGACTAGCACCACATGCACTAAATGGGGCTCTGGTCTGAGATTTGCCGGTGGAGGAAAAGCTGGGAAGAGACCTGGGGCACCTCCTGTTGAAGGGGAGGGAGGGAGGGATGTAGATTCCAGGAGCTCCCTTGTCCCCTGAACACACGTTGTCCAAGGTGGTGTTAAAACAACTGACTACCCAGTAATAACTTTTGTGATTTTTGTTTGGCAAGACAAATGATTGTAGTATTTGAGGTTGCCTTTTTCCAGTGGAGTGATTTTGTTTTAAGGGACAAATATTGTACCCTTTGAGCAAATAATAATAACAGGTACCAGAACCCTCACGGCCAATCTGTAAAATGGGTATTAATCTCATGCCTGCTTTTATAAATCAAGAAATGTAGGCTCACGTTTAAGTAGCACCAGGATTTTGCAAGGGCGCACGCCATGAGTCTGGAGGGGGAGGTGTTGGGGCATTAAAAATGTTTTGGGCCTAAAATTAGGTCTCACGATTTAAGTAGCATGCACTGCCAGGAGAGAGTGGAAGTGGCCAGAACATCTGGGTTCAAGATTTCTCCTTGGAGGTGAAGAATAAAACCTCCCCCGGAAGGATCAATGTAACCAGTAGAGGGGACTGAGCATGTTTGTCAGGGTTTCATGAGAGTCCGTCCTCCCTCCAGGACTGAGGCTGAATAATTCGAGGGCATGGACTGGGTCCTTCTCTGACCTGGGTTTCTTTCTCCACCCCGTAGGGAAGGGGAATTACTGGACCCTCGATCCAAACTGTGAGAAAATGTTTGACAACGGGAACTTCCGTCGGAAGCGGAAGCGCCGCTCCGAAGCCAGCAGCTCCTCCGCGGCGGCCCCAGGGACCACAAAATCGGAAGACGGGCTCTCCTCAGGATTGGGGTCGGGAGTGGCCGCGAAGCCGGAAGGGGACAGCCCGACGGCTTTGCTAAGGCCGTCCCAGTCCCCAGAGCCTCCCGAGGGCACCAAAAGTACCGCCTCGTCCCCGGGAGGCTCCCTGCTCACCTCCACCCCCTGCCTCAACACCTTCTTCAGCAGCCTCAGCACCTTGAGTGTCAGCGGCAGTGGGGGCACCCAGCGGGCCCTCCCTGGCGGCCGCCACCTGGGGATCCAGGGGGCCCAGCTGCCCTCCAGCAGCGCCTTCCCCCCCAGCTCGGTCTCGGAAGCCGCGCCGGACACCTTGCCGCTGAGCTCCGGCGCCAGCAGCAGCAGCCAGAGGCCTTCCTACTGCAGCCCTTTCCCTGCCGGCTCCAGCGGGGGGCAAAGCAGCCCCTTCAGCAGCCCTTTCTACAACTTCAGCATGGTCAACAGCCTCATCTACCCCCGCGAGGGCTCCGAGGTATAGGACGCACCAGCCTCAGCTTCTCAGACTTGAATATGCGCACCTGAGATCTTGTTAAATGCAGATTTCCCAGGCAGTAGGTCTTGGGGCAGGAAGGGAGGCTCTGCCTCTCCCTGGAGCCCCGGGTGATCCCCTGGGCCCACTGGCCACATCTGGAGGCGCACGGGAGTCGTAGATGACTCTTTCTACAGCCCAGCAAGCTTTCACAGGTTTCTTCTGGAGAAGGGCCTCCCTGGAGAGAAAGCCACCTCTGTTCTGGGCCAGTACCTGCGAGCCCTGCGAGGGCCTGGACCGCGTCTGTTTTGCTGATCGCTGTATATCAGGGTTACAAGCTCAGATGTGCCCACGGGGCAGCTAAGAAACAAAAGAATGAAGTGTCTTGGGTAGGAAAAAAGGTCGCAGTTGGTAACTGCAGCAGTGGGGAGCGGTCGCGACTGACCAGCTGAAGGCCGCTGTGGGCAGCTAGTTCTTTCCTGCCTGGCAGCATCTTGATTTTTCTGGAAAAGTCAGGTGTCTGGATTTTTTTTTTTTTTTTTTAGAAAACCTCCATTTGCCTTCTTTGCCACCACTTAAAGTTCTTAAAATACTGTACCAGGAAACACCACAAATCCTCCGAGCTACATCCAGCTCACAAGTCACCTCTGCTGAGGCTCCGCTTCTGGGACTCGGTGGATACTAATAGCAATAGAACTGCCCAGGCAAGCTGTGTGCGGAGTGCCGTTTCAGACAGACACTCGACGTGTGATCGCACAGCAGCCTTGGGAAATCAGTATTGTTACTGTCCCTGTGCTCTCTATATGAGGCCAGTGCATCTCCCAAGATGTCACACACAAGTCCCGAGGAACCAGGATCAGGTCCAGGCAGTCTGGCTCCAGAGCTGGTGCTGGTAGATTTGTTCTGGTCCTGAGAAACAAAAGGTGCCGTTATCCGTAGGCAGACACAGTGTGCAGGGGGTGGGAATGAGCTACATCTCATTTGACCAAAGATTGACATAAAGTGACCATTTCAGATGTTCTCCTGAGCAACAAGGACAGACACCTCCCTCTGCCTTCTGCTGCCATATGCCCAGGGTGACCATTGTCCTAGTTAACTTGGTGTCCTGTCCCTTTTAGCGTGTGTCCTAGATCTTTCATTTTTTAAAGACAATATTAGAATGTTTTTAAAAAATAGTTTTGATATGGAATTTTTTTTATAGTTTCTTAATAAACCGTCTGTTAAAATTTTTTAATATAATTTATTTTTTAGCACTCCCTTTTACTTCTCAAGAGGTACCTGCATTTGAATAGTTTTTATGGTCACCCTCCCAGTGCCCAGCTGAGTGTCTGGTCCTTGGCAGATCCTTAGCCACCTTTTGAACTCACCCAAAAAGTGCTAATTAAAATGTAGATAATTGTTGATTTCATTGGAACAGCTGATAATGTCCTGAGTTGCCTTTGTTCCCTGTTGTTGGATCTTTGATAGGAGAGTTGCTGGTTTGGGGATTTACTTTTTTTTAGAAAATGGAACGCAAGTAAGTATATTGTAAAAAAAAATTTTTAACTTTTCCCTGTGTATTCTTTTTTGAGACTCACAGCGTTACTTTAAAATTTTTATTTTGAAATACACAATACAGAAAACTATTTTTTAAAGTTTTATTGAGGTATAAATAACATCACCGTTACTTTTTAAATATTATGGACGAAGACAACCAAAGAGACTACCTACCCCCCAGATTGTGTGTACAAAAAAACCGTTTCTGTGGATATTTTTCTATGTGAAAAATCGTAGGGACTTTTATAAATATTATTTCTAACACAGTTCTATATTTGTAAATTAATTTATAATGTGAACTGGGACAAAAAAAATTTTTTTTTCCCAAGAAAGTACACTGCATGCTGAGAATCACATGAAATAAACTCTTAAGTGGGATGATTTCTGGCCACCTTTTCGCGTTCCTGTTTTTCTGTCTTCAGCGTCTTTCTCCTAAAGGAATAGAGATGTAAGGGGCATGACACTGAAGCCACTACAGGGACTTTGTTGAGAGCAAAAGCAGATGATGTTCCCATTGGATTGGTCCCACCTGCCCATGTCTGAAAGGCTGGAACAAAACAGTTACTCTTGGGGATGGTCTATAGGCATGTGAGCATTTTATTGATTTTTAACAGAGTAACAGTTCTGTCTTAGATCAACCAACCTAAGTGTACCAGACAACTTCTGTTCCAGAATGAAATGGTGCTGTGAGGTCTCACCAGCTGGCAGTAGTCCTCAGGTGGCCTCCGCAGCCCTGGGTGTGGTGGCCCTCAATGGGGCCACAGGCAGCCCATCACTGCACACTGCCAAGGAAATAGGAAACTATTGAGACTGGGCCCCCATCTAGAAGAAACCAGGAAAACGAGGTTTCTAGACTAGGGTTTCTCGGCCTCAGCACTACCGCTATTTAGGGTTGGGTAATTCATTGTAGAGGTTGCCTTGTGCATCACAGGGTATTTAGCAGCCTCCCTGGTCTCTACCTGTTAGACTCTAGAAGTGCCTCCTTTCCACCTGGCCCTGGCCACATGGTGAGGACCTGTCTCCAGACATTGCCAAACGTTCCTGGCCAGTTGGGGGGAGACAAAATTAACCCTGCTTGAGAACCACTGATCTAGACTAACACCCAGAATTGGAAAATTGTGGGCTAGTTGTTGAGCCCTGGATGAAGGAGGCCTCTGGGTTTTTGGCATAGGACGGTTTCTGTCTTGTGAGATGCCTTTTCTTCTAAAGAAAATCAGCTGCTCTCAGAACTGAGATCCACTGGTTTGCCCTGTCACATTGGAGGTAGTACATTCCTTCAATGTTTTAGTTGCTGAGTATAGATTGTTTATGGCAGCTTCCTTCTTGACATCTAATTATTTCTATTAATAGAGACCTAGGCCGGAATAATTTCGACCAACAATAAGCTACCTGAGTTCTGGGTTTTTGTTTTTGTTTTTGTTTGTTTTTTGGCATGGTCGGAGGTTGGGGGTGGGGGCGGTAATGGAGACAGGCATAAGGATTTCTTGGAAAGAAAGACATGCAAAAAGCACATGAGTAACCCGTATTTGGAAGTACCTAGATCTGAGTGGTTGGTATGAAATGCCAGGATGATGGCATTTATGAGGACAAAGGCGAAGAGCAGAATCCGCATCATTCTCCTGCTGAACAGCCGCGGAGGGTGGCAGGGCCGCTCAGTCTCCACTCCCAGGACTGAAGAAGCTGTAAGGTGGGCAAGTCTTGATCAGGGAACTGCCTCCTGCTGGGCATGGGACCCAAGGCTACCCGAGGAAGCTGCCCGTGCCTGTGAGATTTCCAGGTCAAAGTCTGTACCAGCCCTACAGCTGGCACCGGTTTCCTGAATCTGTGACGTTGTCTGCCTGAGAACCAGGTCAGACATTCTGGATCTGAGCTAGATTTCACGTTCTGTTGTTTGGGACAGTGCAGAGGGAAAGATGTGCTCCCTTGGCCTATAAATGAGTGACCTTCCTTCTCTGGGGTGGCCAGGGACCGGGGGACTGATGTCGAGTTGCAGCCCACGTTGAGGCCAGTTGGGCACATGTATAAGTAAGTGAAGGCAGCCGCCTTCCAGCCTTTTGGGGTGTAGTGTACCTTCCAGAATAAGACAGGGCCAAAGGAGAATTTTAAAAACTACTAAACCAGATTCACATTTCCTTCTGGATACTTTGAGAACCTTAATCTTGTTCTTAAACTTATTAGGAAAGGGGGGCCAAGAGGCTTCAGGAACTGCACCCCAACTTCTCCAGCTCCCCAGGGCCCTGACAAGTCCCTCCCAGAGCAAAGTGGGCCAAGCTCTGGCCATGAGGAACATCACTAAAGCTGTTCTCTTCCTCCCTGCGACTGCCCAGAACTTGGAAAGAGGCTAAGTCCACAGGGTCTAACTGGTTTTCTTTAGCTGCTCTAGTAGCTAAAAACCTAGAGGCTTTTAAAGAAGAAACTCCCAGTGGCTTACCCGAGGCAGGGATTTGCGGGTTCTGGGGCCGAGAACCGGCCGCCCACGTGACCTGGCCTTTTGTCATGGAAAGTGGTCAGCTGGGGTGCGTGGCTGGGTGGCGGGCAGGGCTGGAGAAGGAAGGAATTTCCTGTCAGATTTGAAAACAAAAAAAAGGTCAAAAAGACCAGCTACCTACTGAATTCCTCTCTGCTTTTTTATTCATGATGTCTGGGGATCCTCACCAAAAACCCAGGAGGCCTGGAGAGCAGTCCTTTATTATTTTAAAAAAGGCAAAAATTACAATAATAATAACTCACTTACTAGGTGCTGGGCATTGTCCTAAAATATACAAAAATAAATATATTGAATGTAATCAACAGCTATCTTAGCAACAACTCTATGAAGTAGACATAGGGTTTTGTTTTATTTTTAAATAAACGCTACCCCCAACGCGCAGCTTGAATTCACAACCCTGATATCAAAAGTCGCGTGCTCTACCGACTGAGCCAGCCAGGCACCCCGAGGAAACACTGTTAATATTCATTTGACCAATGAGAATGCTGAGGACCACAGAGTTTGTTTAATAACAGGGCCATGGTCAAAACTCTTTAAGTAGCTGCTGCAGGTAAGTGGTGAAGCCAGAGATTCAAAGTCAGGTTATGTGATGTCAGGACTTACCTGCCCTTAAACTATTCTGTCTCTCCCTTTTTATTTTTATTTTTTAACGTTCATTCATTTTTGAGACAGAGAGAGACAGAGCATGAACGGGGGAGGGTCAGAGAGAGGGAGACACAGAATCTGAAACAGGCTCCAGGCTCTGAGCTGTCAGTACAGAGCCCGACACGGGGCTCGAACTCACGGAGTGCGAGATCATGACCTGAGCCGAAGTCGGATGCTTAACCGACTGATCCACCCAGGCGCCCCTGTCTCTCCCTTTTGAAGATGAGAAAGGAGAGGCACAGGGAGGTTAAGTGACTTGCCCAAGGCCACACAGCTTATTGGTTGCAGGTTTGGGGGCTCAGAACCCAGGCTCCTGCCCTGCCACCCACCCCCACCCACTCAGTGACGTTCCCTGCAGGCATTTCCTTGAGGTTGGTTTTTGCATCTGGGGCTCCCTTTTCGTGGCTACAGGAAGGTAAGTAGCGGGAAGGGAAGTTGTTTTTCCTTGACATGTCCTCCCTTGCAGGATTAGCCAGCAGCTAAGTCAATGGCCCACATCTTGGGCTCTGAAGTTGCCAAAGGAAGCCAAACATTGGGGACACTGGTTTGGAACCTTGGACTCAGGAAATGTACGCACTGAGTATGCACTCAGCAAATCCCTTTGGGCAAGAGTCCCGGTGCTGGGCATTGGGGACAGTAAGATGACTGAGACCCACCTGGACACTTAGCAAGCACGTCTGAGGGCCAGAGCAGATGTGTGCAGGGTACAGAGGATCCACAGGGTCGGCCTGTGCTCTCCCGACTGGCTGCCAGTGTCCAGTGAGGGAGACGAGCGGTTTCACCTTCTGGAAGAGCGGCAGGAGGTTCCCCAGAGTCCTGCCTACACTCCTTCCCCGACCTGCAGCCTGTGCCGGGAGACCAGGACCAGGGGTTACCCAAAGCAGGGATGCTTATGGGCTGACAGAAGCGACAGAAGCAACCGTAGTCAGGTGGACTGTCTTCAAGGCCCTGGGGCCTGGCCTGTGTGAGCTCCCTCCTGGTGTCTGTGCATCAACACTCCTGGTCGCCAGCTTTCAGCCCCAACCTGAGGTGGGAGCGGAGCCTGGCTTCTTTGCTCCGCACTTCAAAGAAGGTTACCTGCCATGTTGGGGTTTTCTCCTTCCCAGTTTACCTTCCTGATGTGCATTAAGCAAAGCACAGCCCCAGGATCTGGGATCGGAACGGGGTGGGGGTTGGGGCATTCACAAGCAAGAGGATCTCTTTCCTTCCTCTTCTCCAAGGACGATGCCAACTGACCCTGTTCCTTGGCTGCCCACTTCCAACTCCGTGTCTGGGCCGGTCCACAGCCACCGCGACTGAGGCCAGCCATGCAAACTCTCAGGGCCTCAGTCTTCCCCTTAGCAAAATGGACAAAAGCAATCAATCCCTGCCTCACAGCGCTGTCGAGAGGGTTAACATATCTATTTTGTATTGAATCTGTGTGCTTGCCCCACAGTAGCCTTGAGAAGGGCCTTAGCATCCACTCCCAGAGCTTCCTCCTGTCTCTCCACAGAAAGGAGGAGCCTTTGCCCGGCAGCCTTGAAGGGTGAGTATTATTAGCCTCATATTACAGAAAGGCAAAAACAGACTAAGGTTGGCAAACAGCCGGCCGCCGGAAGCTGAGGAAATGTCACAGGAAAGGGACAGTCACATATTCGTGGACTCCAGCTCGCTCACCCGTCTGTCCCTAAGTGTACCGAACACTAACCAGCTCTTATGTTGCTTCCTCTGTTTGCCTCGAACCCCACATCCAAGCCCGGGGAAAAGAACTGTTGGCTCTCATGTTCAAAATTGGTCTCCAGCCCGTGACTTCAGCCCTGTTCACCTGTGTCACCAGGTCTGTGCCCGGAGGTCACAGCAGCCTCCTACCTGGCTCCCGGCCTCAACCCCTAGTTCCCTGCTATTCACACTGCCCTCACCCCTGCTGTTCTGAGCTCATCCTTTACTCAGAAGCCAGAGTAATCTTTCAAACAACAGATAACGATTATATTGCTTTCCCGCCTAGAACCTTTGTGTAACCTCTATTACTAGCAAACTCCAAAGCTCATCTGTGGCCCTGCATGAACTAGGTCCTGCCCCTCTCCCACATCCCCCTTCTACTGGGCTCCAGCCATTCACTGCTTGGAGCCCCTCAAACATTCCAGACTCTTCTTTTTTAGGGTCTTCGCAGTTGCACAAGCTTAATGCCCCGGATCTTGTCAAGCTTCTGCTCAAAGGCGGGCCTTTGGAGCAGTTGTCCCTGAGCTTCTAACCCTCCCCTCTTCCACCAACTCCCTTCAAGCTGCCTTTTGTACAGTTTTCTTCCCATTGTAACTAAATCTGTGCCTTAAAAATAAAACAAAAGCATTATTTCAATGAGATCATTTCTGGGGGGTGAGAGGTGAGCAGAGGAACAGGAGCCAGCATGGGTGCCCTCAGGTCTGTCTCCTCCATATTTAAAAAGAAAGCCTAAGGGCAGCTGGGTGGCTCAGTCAATCGAGTGTCCAGCTGTTGATTTCGGCCCAGGTCACGATCTCATGGTTTGTGAGTTTGAGCCCCACATCAGGCTCTGCGCTGACAGTGCAGAAACTGCTTGGGATTCTCTCTCTCTCCCTCTCTCTGCACTGCCCCCCTCAAAATAAATAAAAAACATTTAAAAAAATCTTTAAAAATAAATAAATTTTAATTTTTTTTAACGTTTATTTTTTTTGAGAGAGAGAGAGAGAGACAGAGTGCGAGCAGGTGAGGGGCAGTGAGAGGGAGACAGAATCTGAAGCAGGCTCCAGGCTCCGAACTGTCAGCACAGAGCCCAACACGGGGCTCGAGTTTGTGAACCGGAAGATCACGACCTGAACCGAAGTCAGCTCCTTAACCGACCGAGCCACCCAGCCGCCCCTAAAATAAATAAATACAAAGGAAGCCTATGTCCGAGAGAAATGATTGTCTAATTGATCTTATAAAAAAAAGCACATTGTTCCTCCTTCCTGTTTGGGGAAACCAAGGCATGGGGCATCCATTTTCCCAAGACTCGTTTACGATGTACCTCACTTGCTGACTGTGGCATCCCTCAGTACATAAAATGGGAACAGTTGTCTTTGTCCTTTGGTTTTAGATGGGCAAAACCCCAAGAATTTTTGCTATGTTCAGCCTGGATTTAGAGCCCAACCGTCCCCCCACACATCACTTCCCCCCTTTCCGCGTTCCTACCTCCCCTGCATTCTCCTGGCAACGAGTCTCAGCCAAACACCTGCAGTCTTTGATCAGTAGGCAACAGCTGACCCCTGCCCTCATTTCATCCAGAAGACTTTCCAGTTCTCCCCTTCAGCAGGTTCGGGGAAGGGAAAAACACCCATAGCCGCTGTTACCCTGCACACCTCCTTGCCTACTGGTGGTAAAAGCCAAAGAATTGCTACTTCAGCAGAGGCTTTAGGAAACCTTCCTTCCATGGGATTAACAACAATGGCTGCCACTTACAAGAGCAATGTTGGCCACGGAACCCTAGCAACGTTCCACCGCCTGCTCGGGGTGTGTTCCGACGTCCTGTTACATCTACGTTTCCTAGCTCAGGAACTACTGAGAACATACACGTCCTACCTTTACAGGATTATTAGCATTGATGAAGTCATAGCGCTGCTGGCACTCGTGTGGTAAATAATCCTCCTTTCCAGCATCTTATGTGCTCAGTTCCTCGAAAGGGCACCATCACGGCTCATTCTGATGCTTCCAAATTTAGCGTCCCTTCCTCCGTTCCGCGATTTTTACTGACCACTTCCTACACCTCCTGGGAGGCACGGCTAAAATCAAGGTCCCTGTAAGCATGGCGCTTACATTCTAGCGGAGGAGAAGCAAAGAGAGGAGAACAGCAGGGCGACGAGCGCCTTGATCAGAGAAGTGTGGGGTGCCATGGGAATCTCATGGGAAAGGTCAAAACCCTGACGGGAGTAGGAGTTGCTGAGGTGAACAGGGCGGAGAGGGAGGCAGCAGGTGTTGGGTGGGGGCGGAAGCAGAGTGGGGGGCTGGAAATGAGAGGCCATGGTTCCCATGGGGAACTGAGAGAAGCTTATTTGGAGGCAGGTGGCACTCTGCAGTTTCAGGTGAGGAAGGGCAGTGGGGGACATGCAAGGTGAATCTATTAGTCTAATAAGCCGTCCAGAGAATAGAACTGAGCAGAACAGAACAGATAGGCATGAATCAAATTTCACTTTAAGTATGAAATTTGGGGGCATCTGGGTGGCTCAGTCAGTCAGGCATCCAACTCTTGGTTTCAGCTCAGGTGGTGATCTCACCGTTCGTGAGTTCGAGGCCCAAGTCGGGCTCTGCTCTGACAGTGTGGAGCCTGCTTGAGATTCTTTCTCTCCCTCTCTCTCTGCCCCTCCCCTGCTTGTACTCTCTCTCTCTCTCTCTCTCTCAAAAATATATAAACTTAAAAAAAAAATGAAATTTGTACTTCAAATAGAGTTCTTTGTGGAGAATCCTCTGGAAGGGCAAGATCTCCTAAGACAGACCCCTCTGGATGCTACTGTAGAAAAACAAGCAAGAGGTGATGGGAGTGTGCAGTAAGGCAGGGACTACAGGGAAGGAAACAGTGGGAGGTCTCAGACACATTTAGAAAGTAGGAAGGGGAGGCTTTGTGATTTCCAGAGAGTGGTGGTTGAGGGAGAAGGAAGACTCCAAGATGACTGTTGGGGTTCTGCCTGAGGCAATAGGGTGAGGTGTTTACCAGATCGGGACATTTCAGAAGAGGAGCGACTGTCTGTGGGTCACCCGGGAGGACCTTTCCAGCAGGAGCTGAAGCCCTTAGGCTGAGATCAGGAGGTGGGGCCAGGCTGGCCACATAAATCTGGGAGGTGTCAGAATGTGGGTGAAAGATTTAATTTAGCCACTTAGTAAATATTTCTTAGCAGCTGCTTTTTGTTAGGCCCTGTGCCCTGGGCTGGACACACAATGGCGAGAATAATCTCATATTTGAGAGTGGAAATGTTAACGGATGTGATTGGAGATGCTGTCCCTGGAACCACGGTGGTCTATAAAATCTGGTACAGGTACCCTGTTCCTTTCCAAAATTTGAAAAATTCAGTATTACGAAACACAATTGGCCTCCAAAATTTTGAGAAGGGTTGCAGATCTGTGGATAAGTGTGCCCTGTAGGTATAGACAATGGTAGGTACCATGGATAGGTCTCCATAGGGCACAGCCTAGAGCCGGGGGGAGCAGTGGTTGGCTTCTGTGCGAATAGGGGCCCTGGACTTGTCTACACTCTTGGTGCTGGCTGTGGAGACAAGAAAAGCCGAAGAAGGGGCTAGCGCGTGTGGAGAAACTTCCACTTCGTATAGGATGGTCAGGGAAGGCCTCCCTGGGAAGATGATTTAAACAGAGATCCTCCCCAGGCCAAATGATATGGAATAACATCCTTAAAGAGTTGAGAGAAACAAATGTCAACCTCGATATCTGTGTCCTGAAAACATACTATCTTTCAAGTACAAGGGCAAAATGAAGCATTTCTATATAAATAAAGACTGAGAAAGTATATGACCAGAACTTCACTGAAAGAACATCCCTATGATTTACTTCAGCAAAAAAGAAAATACCTGGGACACCTGGGTGGCATCCAATTCTTGATTTCAGCTCAGGTCATGATCTCAACGGTTCATGATGTCTGGCCCCGAGTGGGGCTTTCTGCTGATAGCCTAGAGCCTGCTCGGGATTCTCTCCCTCCCTCTCTGTGTGCCCCTTCCCCGCTTGTGTGCACGTGTGCTCGCTCTCTTTCTCTCTCTCTCTCAAAATAAATAAATAAACATTAAAAAAAAAAAAAAAGAAAACATCTGTGAAGAAATGTAAGAAAAGATGGTGAGCAAAGAAAGTGATGAACATTTGGGTAAAATCTAAACAAATGTGGTCCTTATAAAATAATAAAAGTGCTATTTAAGGACAAGGATTCAGGGCACCTGGGTGACTCAGTGGGTTAAGGGTCAGACTCAGTTTCGGCTCAGGTCATGATCTCATAGCTTTGTGAGTTCAAGCCCCGCTTTGGGCTCTGCGCTGGTGGCACAGAGCTTGCCTGGAATTTTCTGTCTCCCTCTCCCTCTGCCGCTCCTCTACTCACACTGCCTCTGTCTCTCTCATAATAAATCAAGAAACTTTAAACAATTTTTAATAGCTTCAATCATCCTCCAGTAACAACTTGCCATAGGCTCTATTCTCCGTTCCAATCTGCGTTGGACACATCAAGCAACATGTATATATCAAGACAGGGAAGGAGCTACTCCACTTGGGAGGGAACTAGAGAGCTTTCTCTTTTTCTGGGCTCCACTCAAAGATGTCAGATTGTAGGTTCACCCTCGGAGCAGGTATGTTTACCCATCAAGTAAGTGCTTCTTTTTTTTGTTATAGAGGGTACAGATTGCTCAAATTTTTTTTCACTTTGGGTAGATATTTGTCATGCTGCAGATTATGTCCTACAGAAACTTCATTAGTCGTGGCCCTATTTGTTTTTAAAGATTTTTTTTTTTTTTTTTTTTTGCTTCCTCCCATATATGTATCTTGTAAAAGCAGGTATGATTGGTCACTTCTTGCTTTTCATTATTGTTATGTCACTAATGGGCAGTACTAGCACGATGTCCTGGGAGACGATAAAATGGTAAATTACCAGCCCGTAAAACCTGCAGAGTGCGCTTAGAGAATTAGCATACACCCTAGGCAGAATTGTTGAGGTCTGTAGTTACTCCTGCCAGCTAAAAGTAAACCACCTGTCATTTTCTGTTTATTGAATGAGGAAAAATAAAGTATTGTCCACTAAAGACTTCCATATCAGATAACGAAGCTATATTGATTTTCTCTAATGAGAGATATCTTGAATGGTAACTGTTATTAGAGTTATTATCACATTAAGTGCATAATAGTATATTGCTATAAGCTAAGCCCTTTACTTTTTATACTTGCCTAACTGGAAAACTAAATGTGAGTATGAAAAGTATAATCAATCTTGCATCTTTCTTGTGCCAAAGTTTTCTGATATTTCAATATTATGTAGTGTGGGGTAGAATTGATCCAGGTTTACGTGAGTGTATCGAGTAAACTATTATGGCCTCCATCAGCTACCCAAGCTAACACGCTGAATGAAAATTCTCTGATAACTATATCCCTATCAGTAAATTAAGCCAGATTTAAAGTTGTGTTCTGCCCAGAAAATAAAGTTCTACAGTGTTCTCCATTAAAGAAATAACATAAAAAAGTAAGTTCCTGCATATTGAATGCTGTATTACAGTGAATACTTAAATCTAGATGAAATGGAAAAATTTCTAGGAATAGATCAATTAATAAATTGACACAAAAGGGGTAGAAGCCCTGAATAGATCAATAACCAGATCTAGAGAAATGTGAATAGTAGTCAAAAATCTGCACCTATAAAAGGCACTAGGCCAAGACAGATTTATGAGTAAGCTCTACCAATGTTTCAAAGACCGTATTATCCCCATGTCACTTTTAAACATGTACAAATGCAAAAACTTATTAATTTGTTCTAGGAAGCCAGCAAAATCCTGATACCTACTAAACCGGATAGCTCCAAAAGAAAACTGTGCCCAATTTCACTTCCAAATCTATGCCAATACAAAAGCCTGCTGAGAGACAGACTCTGTGGGACTGTTGTGTTTCTACACGGCTTGCAAACAGAGGTACTAACTAACTACGCTTTGTTTCAAAGATGTTTGTATGGTGAACAGCCTTGGAGATAGTGATAGAACCTCCATCTGGAAGAGAAAGCAGTTTTGCTTACTGGTAAGTATGATGAAAACAATGTCGCCCTCCAGTAATCTTGCTTACTTCCCTTTATAAAAGATTCCAGTTCCTGAAGCCCAGAGTTTCTTGACTGTGAAGCAAGCTGGCTGTGTGTATGGCATCAGTCTGTGTCCCGGAGTCTCGAGTATTCTGTCAACTTGTATGATGCTATGGCAAGCTATCTTGTTAGCTTGCAAGCAAGGAAAAAAAAATCTCAGACCTTTTACAATTCTCAATAAGGTCTTAAGTAAGCTATCAGCAGGTTGAATTCAGCAATGTGTTAAAAGATCATGTATCGTGGCACAATAGGATTTATTCTAGTTAATCAAGCTAATCATCGCCGAAATATCTATTAACATAGGTGACTATTAAAAGAACAACAGGGGCACCTAGGTGGCTCAGCCAGTTAAGCATCCAACTTCGGCCCAGGTCATGATCTCGTAGTTGATGAGTTCGAGCCCTGTGTCCAGCTCTGTGCTAGCAACTCAGAGCCTGGAGACTGCTTCAGATTCTGTGTCTCGCTCTTTCTCTGCCCATCTCCCACTTGCACTCTGTCTCTCTCTTTCAAAAATGAACATTAAAAAATATTTTTAAAAAAGAGCAATAAAATAAAGCATGTGCTAAAAAATCATGTGTTGACGTTTATCACTTATTTCTTATTAAAGCTAAATAAAACAGTGAACATCAACAAAAGTATTTTTAAAATTTTTAGTTTTGAGAGAGAAAGAGAGAGCATGAGTGCGGGAGGGGCAGAGAGAGAGAGAGAGAGAGAGAGAGAGAGAGGATGTGAAGCAGGCTGTGTTGCTAGCAAAGAGCCTGATGTGGGGCTTTGAACTCACGAATTGTGAGATCATGACCTGAGCCAAAGTTGGATGCTTAACCAACTGAGCCACCCAGGTGACCCTGAGCTAAGAATAAAAGAAACATTCCTTAGTTTAAGAAAATGTTTTTGGGGCGCCTGGGTGGCGCAGTCGGTTGAGCGTCCGACTTCAGCCAGGTCACGATCTCGCGGTCCGTGAGTTCGAGCCCCGCGTCGGGCTCTGGGCTGATGGCTCAGAGCCTGGAGCCTGTTTCCGATTCTGTGTCTCCCTCTCTCTCTGCCCTTCCCCCGTTCATGCTCTGTCTCTCTCTGTCCCAAAAATAAATAAAACGTTGAAAAAAAAAATTAAAAAAAAAAAAGAAAATGTTTTTACCAGGAACTAACAACAGTACTGTTAAGCATTCCTGTTAAAGACGGGAACACGGAAAATTTTTACGCTGTTACCTATACTATTCAACATTGAACTGGAGTTAACTAGTCAATAAGAATAATAAACAAGAGGAATAAATGTTGAAAAAGGAGAAAAAGATTTGCCATTTTACTAGTGGGCAGGCAACACTACTCTGTAAACAATTCAAGAGAATCACCTAAAAAACTATTAAAACTAATGGGATAGTGAGGTAATATGATCATGATCAGATACAAGGTTTATATATGACAAAGTCATGGCTTTTAAATAGAGTCAATAATCAATTAGAAAATGGATATGAAGAGTCCCATTCTCAATACCAATAAAATCTATAAAATTCCTGGGAATAATCTGACAAGGAAAAGGCAGGCTCTACAGTATAGGTAAATATTTTTAGTAAAATCCACAAAATATTACTGAATGCCATTTAAAAAAATGCCACATTCCTGAATAGGAAAACTCACTATGTAAAGATGTCACTGTCCCCCCCCACCCCAAACAATTAATAGATTTAATGTAATGGCAATGGAAGTACCAAAAGAATTTGTTAATGGAAGCAATGAATTCCAATGCTTATCTGGACTAGGAAATATGTGAGACAATTTTGGAAAAAGAAGATACATGTATTTTCCTCGACCTCTCACCAGCTATTAAGACATAACACTTACAAACTCCAAAATAGCATGTATGGGTGTAGGAAAATAAAAATGGATCAAGAAAACAGTTTGGAGATTCCACAAAGGGACACATCTCACATTGGAATTTAAAATATTATCAGAGGGCCATTTCAAACCAGTGAGAAAAGGAAAAACACTCAGGGAGTTAGAGCAATTGGATTCCATAAAGAAAACATAAATTTGTACCATACACAAAAATAACATCCAGATGAATTAAAGAGAAATATCATAAAAACAAATACAAAAGTATAAAATTATCACAAGAAGATATAAGGGGATATTTTTATAATCTTGGAAATACCTGCATATGAAAGGTAAATACTTTCCATATATTTCAGCAACAAACCCATAAACAACAAATATAGAGCAGGCAATTCACAGAAGAAATACAAGATGCCACTATATACATAAAGATACTCAGCCTCATTAGCAGTCAGGGACATGCAAATGAAAACAAGTAACAGTGGGTTTTACTCATCTGAACAAATGAAAAAGATGGATAATTTTCAACATGGGTGATGTGTATTCTCATATCTTATTGGTGCCAACATAAATTGGTCCTATTACTTAGCAATTCCGAGGGCAGTATCCATATCAAAATTTAAAGCACATTTATTTGGGGTGCCTGGGTGGCTCAGTCAGTTAAGCATCTGACTTCGGCTCAGGTCATGATCTCACAGTTTGTGAGTTTGAGCCTCGCATCGGGCTCGGTGCTGACAGCTCAGAGCCTGGACCCTGCTTCAGATTCTGTGTCTCCCTCTCTCTCTGCCCCTGCCCTGCTCTGTCTCTCAGAAATAAACATTAAAAAAAAAAAAAAAAAAAAAAAAAGATACACACAAATATCATCTGTTATCCATGTATAACCTTGCTCTTGTCTCAGCATTTCTTGGCGTCCGTTCACCTGCCTTCCATAGTACAACCTTTGGACATCCGTTTTTATTGAAGTGATGATTCTTTCACACAGCATATTGTGGAATTTCGTAACCGGGGCCTTCTGAAAACCTTGCTCTCTCGTGGGTGAGCTTTTCGCACCCACATTTGTTTTCACAAGGGTTCGATCTAACTTCTGTCATCTTATGTAATTATTTTTCTGCTCTGCTGTTTTGTTCTGTCTCATTTTTACATCGTACCGCAAGGACCGTAATGTCTTCTTTTCTTTCTCTTCCTCTGTTTATTGATCCGACTTCAAGCCTGCTGCTTCAATTCGGGGTCTCCCGGTTCATCTTCCACAGAACAAAAATCATAATATTTACTTACTGTCTCCCGGGGCCTCATCTTTGCTGACAATCCTTTAGAAACCCTTACTGGGCTACAATCTTCCTCAAATTCAGTTTCTGAGTTCAATTTCTTCAGTCTTCAAGGGACAGGGGACCCTTTTCCCTCTGGGCTTCTGTCTGCCCTCTGCTAACCGTTGGTAATTGGTTCCTGTCAGAACAATGAACTCCTACTGCTGATTGCATGCCAGAGCTTTGCATGGAAAGAGGGCTGTGCAGTTTGGCTTGCTTTTGAGGCTTTAAACGTTTTCTACTAGTGGGAAAACTAGACAGCGCCCAGTCAACCAACTAAACAAAATCCTCTAACTTCTGGCAAAATCCTACAGAGAAAGGCTCAGGGCTGGTCAGGCCAATACCAGAGCCTGGATAGAACTGCTTTGTTATAAGTCTCCTCTACTCCCGCACCCTCCCCCCGCCAACCCCTATCTTCTGTTCACCCTACCTTGACCTTCCTTTTTCCCTGCTCCACCCTCTTTCTGTCTAGACCAGAGGCACAAGTGTCCTAGCCAGCAGATGGAGAGGGAATGTGGCCCTGAGCTCCACCCTAACACACAGGAATTTGGACTTGTTACTCTGGAAGCAACTCCTGGTACATTTGTGGCTTCACTGGTCACAGGAGGCCCTATCATCAGTGCTTTCTGGGTCCTGCCTTTGTTATTTGCCCTTCTCTGGACTGGCAGTCTCTTGGAAGTTTTTTATTTTTTTTCATTTGGTTTCTTATCCAGGGTCTCCCTCTCAATGGTGGTCCCATTCCCAGACAAGGCAAAACTCTCTCTTCCTTTCCTAGGTTTGACCTTGGGGGTACAGGGAAGGCTGCTGCTAGCCCAGACTCCCCAAGTTTGGGACAATTTCTGGTCTAAGGCACAGGGCTGAACCTCCAGGGCTTGGTTGGAATTTTGAAAGACTTGCAAGACTCTCCCTGCAGGAAACTCCATTCTCTGACATTCAAGGTATGTTTGCTGGCTTCTCATTTGGGAACTGACTCAAGCAGATAAAAATCTAATTCCCAAAGTACCCTAAGGCAGTCTTTCATCCCACCCAACAGAAATCCTTGATAAAAGGGCAGGGGGCTTTCTGTCCTCAGTTCTCTTGGTCAGAGAAAGCACCTCTCTCAGCCTGACCTAGACTCTCTGAGCCTGCTTTCTGGACAAACATCCTCACCCTGTGTGAAACGCCGCTGGGAGTGCCCAGTGTGGAGCGACTATAACTTCTTGACAGACTCCAGAATGTTGGGAAGACATTTCAATATCCAGAGGTTAAAGCTGCTTTCTAAGATACCCATCAATGTGCGATGGTTATGTTTTACCCATGCTTGGGAACAGTAATCGTTGAGTGGAATGGGGAATCCTGTCAAGAGAGGTCAAGTCTGATGGGCGTCACGGGAGGTCAGAATATATGGAAGAAACGATTTGGACCCCAGCAAACTGGGAAACAGACCCATACACAGACCTGAGTCGCCTCTATCTACCTCAACCCCACATGGATCGCTTCATTAGAGATTTAAGAGGTGGATCAGGTCTAGATAAAGTGTTAGCAAACGATGGCCCTTCAACCAAATCCCCCGTGAGGCCTGTTTTTGTAAGGCCTGAGAACTAAGAACTGGTTTACACTTTTTTTTTATTTTTTTTTATTTTTTTTTTTTTAATTTTTTTTTCAACGTTTATTTATTCTTTGGGACAGAGAGAGACAGAGCATGAACGGGGGAGGGGCAGAGAGAGAGGGAGACACAGAATCAGAAACAGGGTCCAGGCTCTGAGCCATCAGCCCAGAGCCCGACGCGGGGCTCGAACTCACGGACCGCGAGATCGTGACCTGGCTGAAGTCGGACGCTTAACCGACTGCGCCACCCAGGCGCCCCCGGGTTTACACTTTTAAATGTGGGGAAAAATCAGAATACACTTTTGTGACACGTGAAAATTACATGACATCTAAATGTCACCATAAGTAAAGTTTTATTGGAATGCTGCTTCTCCCATGCATTCACATATTATCCCAAACCCCTGAGGGGCTCCCGCTGCAAAGCTGAGCAGTGGACACAGACCATGTGGCCCATGTGATCCTTCAAGCCTGAAATATTTACTCTCTGGCACTTTACAGGAAACGCGTGCTGACTATTGGTTGAGATCATAGATAAAATAGAGCCCTTGATTTGGCATTGTTGAAGCAAAATAGCTTTCACACGTAAGTAGACCTTCGCTCAATTCCTGGTCAATGAAAATCATGTGTTGTTATTATTATTATTATTTCATTTTGGTGAATGTGCCAATAAGGGGGCCAGAGGAGTTATATCCAGGGTAGTCCTTGCTTTTGAACATTTTTCTTTCCTCTTGGCTGTTTTTTAATTCTCTGGGACCACTCTTAGTTCTTTTTTTTTTTTTTTTTTTTTCATTTTTTAACATTTATTTATTTTTGAGAAAGAGAGAGAGAGAGTGTGGAGGAGGGGCAGAGAGAGAGAGGGAAGACACAGAGCAGCCTCCAGGCTCCGAGCTGTCAGTGCAGAGCCTGATACAGGGCTCAAACCCACGAACTGCGAGATCATGACCTGAGCTGAAACCGGCGCTCAGACGACTGAGCCACTCAGGCGCCCCTCCTCTTAGTTATTTCTACAAGGAAAATGTGAAACTTGTAAAACAGAGACACAAGGCAGCGTTCAGGGACTCCCTCAGGTCCCCTCGTAGGCACCAGTGCCACCTAATTGCTTGCCCCACACAAAAGGTGGATCAGAGAAAAATCGCTTCTTTATTCTTCCCCTTTACATCATCTTCCCCGCACCTGGGGAGTCTGGATGCTCAGAGACCGAGTACAACATGCATCTGATGATGGGTTACACCAGGGCACACCCAGACCTAAATCCTTCCCAGATTTATGGAGATTTTCCGTAGCTTAACTCGATTTCTAATTGTCCTGCCACCTGTACTGAAATGTACAGTATGTGTTAATCTCGAATTCTTTTCTGTTTCCATAATCTTGGTAAAGTTTCCTGCACTCAAAGAGTAAATCCAGTTTGGTCCGCGGGTTTTTAAGAGGGAGCCAAGTTCACTTTTATGCTTTCCAGCATAAAGGCTTCCTCGGAGGTGTTTTGGGCAGCTAAAAGGCCGGCGTGGTTTCTCTTTCCTGTGGTCCCTGTGCTGTGCCTTCCAGGCTGAAAGCATGAGCTCACGCGTCTGTGTCTCGTTACAAGTGTGCTTGCCATCATTTGAGAGGAGTTTAGGAGGAAATGGGGAAGGGTCTCCACTTACTCAGCACGCTGATGCTTCTGCTCTTCTCACAAGCATTTATAGATGACAAGAATGAAACCATAGACTCAGTACCTGTTTAGGTAACTATTTTTCTGCACGTTTTTTTTTTTTTTTTAATTTTTTTTTTTTCAACGTTTATTTATTTTTGAGACAGAGAGAGACAGAGCATGAACGGGGGAGGGGCAGAGAGAGAGGGAGACACAGAATCGGAAGCAGGCTCCAGGCTCTGGGCCATCAGCCCAGAGCCCGACGCGGGGCTCGAACTCACGGACCGCGAGATCGTGACCTGGCTGAAGTCGGACGCTCAACCAACGGCGCCACCCAGGCGCCCCTTTCTGCACGTTTTTTAAGGCAACTGTCTCTGAGTCTGCCATATGACTCTAGACAAACTGTTCAAATTTTTTTTTTTTTAACATTTTTTCATTTTGGAGAGATAGAGACAGCGTGAGCAGGGGAGGGGCAGAGAGAAAGAGGGAGACACAGAATCTGAAGGAGGCTCCAGGCTCTGAGTTGTCAGCACAGAGCCCGACGCGGGGCTCGAACTCACGAACCTCGAGATCATGATCTGAGCTGAAGTCGGACGCTCAACTGACTGAGCCACCCAGGCGCCCCGAGACAAACTGCTTAAACATCACTTTCCTCATATGTGAAGCTAGAATAGTACATTATCTGCCCTGCCACCTCATAGGGCTGTTTTCAGGAATTAAATGAGATAAAATATGTGGCCATGTCCAAAAAGGTGAAAGGTTTTGTCAGTGAGAGTGCTCAGGCCTCTTCCAAAGGAGAATTCCCTAATTTCTGATCATCTGTTCTCTGTTGCCTACTCCCCTCACCCCCCACCCCCAAATTAAGGGCAGTATTTTTCTTTAGTTGGAGACCTTGAATTTGTCTGGTCTTAGGCAAGTTGCTTCACCTCACTTCAGTTTCTTCATCTGGAAACGTTCATCTTAAAAAAAAAAAATTGTATGTGGGCCCCTGGGTGGTTCAGTTGATTAAGTGTCTGACTCCTGATTTCTGCTCAGGTCATGATCTCTGCTGACAGTGCAGAGCCTGCTTGGGGTGCTCTCCCTCCCTCTCTCTCTCTCTCTCTCTCTCTCTGCCCCTCCCCCATTCGCCCATACACTCTCTCTCTGTCTCTTAAAATAAATATAAATAGACATTTAAAAAAATTTATGTCTGTATATATGTTACTGGGGGAAGCTGCAGAGAGCATATGCAGGCCAGTCTGTACTATTTTTGCAACTTTTTGTGAATCTAAATTACTTCAAAATAAAAAAATTTAAATTATGTGTAAAGCACTTGACACAATGCCAGACATACTTTAGAAGTTTATATGTGGGAGGTTAAAAAAAAAATGAAGAGGTGAAAGTTCTTTTGTGCTATGAGCATTATATGAACCTGAGCTTTAGTAGTATTATTTTTTACCATTTGATATTATTATCTAACACCGTAGTAACAAATAATATTTGTTGAATACTTACTATGTACTGAACACTATTTTAAGTATCCTGTTATAGGGGCGCCTGGGTGGCGCAGTCAGTTAAGCGTCCGACTTCAGCCAGGTCACGATCTCGCGGTCCGTGAGTTCGAGCCCCGCGTCAGGCTCTGGGCTGATGGCTCAGAGCCTGGAGCCTGTTTCCGATTCTGTGTCTCCCTCTCTCTCTGCCCCTCCCCCGTTCATGCTCTGTCTCTCTCTGTCCCAAAAATAAATAAACGTTAAAAAAAAAAATTAAAAAAAAATAATAAATAAGTATCCTGTTATTTCATTCTGACATCTTTAGGTGCTGGTCCTGAATATTACCCCCATTTTATAGATGAGAAAGCTGGGGCACAGAGATGTCAGGTAACCCATCCAAGGTCACAAAGTTTAGAAGTTGAGGAGCCAGGATGCAAACTCCAGGAGCATGACCCTACAATTCTTAGTCAAAAAAAAAGATCATTATTTGGTCATCTGTGGGACGTCAGCCAAGATCAAGCTTCAGGGTGGGGAACCTGCACCTTTGCTCTCGTTTGCCCCCTCCCCTACCTTTACTTCCAGAGTGTTCCCTGGAGGATTGTAGCTGGTGGGGTTTTCGAGCTCCTTAAGGACCCTTCTCCCCACCAGTGATTTACTTCATCCGGCTCTCAGGCTGTAAAAATCCCTCTGATCATGACGATCGTTCACAAATGGGGATGCCCCATTAAAAATGCAGCTTCCCTGGCCTCTGTGCTAAAGATTCAAATTTAGTGGTCGGGGCTAGGATTTCAGAGGCCATATTTTTAGTAGGGTCTACAGATAAATTCTTATCGTTAGCTGAATTTGGGAAACAACGACTTAAGATTGTATTTTCCTTAAAACGACATTAGGTAAAAACTAAAAAAAAAAAATCTGAATGAAATAGGGACTTTAGTGAACAGAACAAAACAGAAAAGATTGCATTTCCCAGAGATACCTAATATAAGGCATATGGTGGTGGTGGTGATGGGGGGAATATGCAGCAAGAGATAAGCATCTTACCAGGGACACTCAGACTAGGGAGAAGGCAGTCCTTGATTTTAACTGTCTCTTTTTGGCTTTTGAATGTTGTGGGCTCTTGGTTTCACTTTGCGCATCTTTAAAATGGAGACAGTTTGGGGGCGCCTGGGTAGTTCAGTCGGTTAAGCGGCTGACTCTTGATTTCAGCCCAGGTCTGGATCTCACGGTTTGTGAGTTCAAGCCCGGAATCGGGCTCTGTGCTGACAGTGTAGAGCCTACTTGAGATTCTCTCTCTCTTTCTCTCTCTGCCCCTCCCCCTCTCAAAAAAATAAATATTAAAAAAAGAAAAAGAAAATGAAATTGAGACAATTCAACCCATGTCATGGGGGTGCCGTGAGGATTAGTGCTAACGTTGTAGGAAGCATTGTGCTTTGTACATTATTATTGTTGCTATTGATTTACCACCTACAACCACATAAATGGGGTTGAATTATCAGCCAAGCAGCCAGTTACCTTGGATGGTGAAGTCAGGCCCCAGGGAATTTCAATCCTATGGGTGCTTTAGTTTGAATATCATAAGCAAGATAAAAGAATACCTTTACTAGTGTATACTGTTTCTTTTCTTTTCTTTTCTTTTCTTTTCTTTTCTTTTCTTTTCTTTTCTTTTCTTATTTTCTATTTTACTCATTGAAGCAATATACATGAGGACTGACTTGGGGAGATTTTGAGTTCCAAAAATTTGGAGCATTGTACATCTTCTCGTGTTATGGAGCTATGCTCTAGGGGGCATCACTCATTTGGAATATCAAATGAACAATTCTATTGGGCAGCCAGGGAACAAAGCGGCCAGGCATGAATGTTCCCCAAGTACCCACCTCCCAGTACAATGGTCTTGGCTACAGTTGTATGTTAGAATCATCTTGAAAACTAAATACGAGCTGTCCTGACCGCACCTGGAAAGTTCTGAGCAGGAAGCCTAGCAGAGGCTTCTAGACTCAACATTTAAAAAAATTTTTTTAAGTTTATTTATTTTGAGAAAAAGAGAGAAAGAGCACAAGCAGGGGAGGGGCAGAGAGAGAGAGAGAGAGAGAGAGAGAGGGAGAGAGAGAGGGAATCCCAAGCAGGATCTGCATATCAGCACAGAGCCTGATGCAGGGCTTGAACTCATGAACTGTGAGATCATGCATGACCTGAGCCAAAACCGAGTTGGATGCTTAACCAACTGAGCCACCCAGGTGCCCCTAGACCCAACATTTTTAAAAAGCTTCCCCCAGTGATTCAGATGCACACCAGAATTTGAGAACCACCGTCCTAGTGGATTTTATTGTTTTGTTTGTCCAGAAAAAGTTGGCGACGTGGGAGCCAGCAGCTAGTTCAGCTTTTCTTAATCCTTTGCCAGTTTATCCACCGCTCATTCCATATTCCTTCTGCCCTCGAAGAACATCTTGGCCTGTCCATGGCTGGCCCAGCTTCCTTGCCTGGCGGGGTGACCCAATCCTTTCTTCCTGAAGGGTCTGGGCCAATAGCAGTCCTGTCTGAATTGGGCTGCTCAAGTTTTCCATTGAATTGAATCACAGCCCCCAGGGAAGCCCCCGCATTCCAGACATATTCCTCCTGACCTCCATTGTGTCGAAGCAGCCCGATTTTCTCTTGAGAGTCAGGATCAATCACCCCAAACAGTACAGCGACCCCTTTGCTTGTTGATCGCTGGAGTGAGGAGCCATCATGGCCACATGGCAGTCCCAACTTCCACTTTTGTGGACCCCCTCCTGTGTCCCCTGTGGAACTCCTGTTTGGGGACTAAGCGCTCTCCACCAGCAGGGCCAGAGTCGTGAAAGTGGGAAGCAGCACGCTGTCTGTGGGTCACCAGGGATGACGGTGAGAAGAGCCACTGCCATTTCCACTCCTTGATCCCGGGGCTTGTGGATCCTGACCGTGGGAGCAACAGCAGCACAGGGGTCACTGACTTGGAGCACACATTGCCCTCACTCGGCCAGGAATGTCACCCAGTCGATGACACAACTGAGTCTTCAAAGGCCATCAATTGTTCTGTGAAGCCTCTGCTTTTGAATGACAGGGAGCATGACAAGGCAAGTGAATTCTGTGTTCATAAGCCCATCGCTATCCTCATTTGCTAGAAGACGAAGAATCCCTCGGTCAGAAGCAGTGCTGTGTGAATACGGGTGAACCAAGCACTCTGTAACTCCACGGGCAATGGTTTTCTTTTTTTCTTTTTAATTTTTTTTTTTTTAATGTTTATCTTTGAGAGAGAAAGAGAGACAGAGACAGACAGCACAAATGGGGGAGGGGCAGAGAGAGAGAGAGGGAGGCGCAGAATCCGAAGCAGGCTCCAGGCTCCGAGCTGTCAGCACAGAGGCTGATGCAGGGCTCGAACCCACAGACTGCAAGATCATGACCTGAGCCACCCAGGCGCCCCAACAGGCGAGGGTGTTAGCAGAAGCATGTGGACAGGACGGCACATCCATGTGAAGAGTAAGGGTCTATTTCAGAAAAAAACGTGACAGCAAGGGTGCCGTGAAACCTAATTCTCTTGGGAAAAAACATTGTAGGGGCGCCTGGGTGCTTAAGCATCCAACTCTTGATTTCAGCTCAGGTCACGATCTCACGGCTCATGGGTTCAAGCCCCAAACTGGGCTCTGTGCTGACAGCGCAGAGCCTGCTTGGGATTTTCTGCCTCTCTCTCTGTTCCTCCCCCACTTATGCTCTCTCTCTCTCTCAAAGTAAATAAATTAAAAAATATTTTTTTAAAAAAATTATAGGGGCGCCTGGGTGGCGCAGTCGGTTAAGCGGCCGACTTCGGCTCAGGTCATGATCTCGCGGTCCGTGAGTTCGAGACCCACGTCGGGCTCTGTGCTGACAGCTCAGAGCCTGGAGCCTGTTTCGGATTCTGTGTCTCCCTCTCTCTCTGCCCCTCCCCCGTTCATGCTCTGTCTCTCTCTGTCCCAAAAAATAAAATAAAAAAAAAAAAAACGTTGAAAAAATAAAAAATTATAAACACAAAATATAGAGAATAAAAGGGGGAAAAAAATCTCAATTTACTCTCCTTCCTTATTTTTCCCTTACCCTGTTTATGCACCACTCCACTTCTGTCACCAGAGTCTTTGACTGTTAGTCTTTGGATCTATATTCTCTGCTTTTTCCTGTGCATTTAAACACGTATATGTGAATATAGAAACAGAGGTTTTTCTTCTTTAAATCTGAATGAAAAGTTTATTACATAAACTTTTAGAACTCTCTATTTACATTCTTTTTCTTCATTAACTCTTAGAATGTCGTCTTGATGGGCAGGGAAGTTTAGGTATGAGATCTCCGTCTCTCCCTATTTCCACATCTACATCTATATCTCTATCAACATCTGTACCCAGCTCTATATCTATAGAAAGCATTGCAAGACAATGAATTGCCACAAATACACCAGTGAACCCAGAACCACAGCATAGCTAGTAACTTGCATCGATTTTTTTTTAAGGTTTATTTATTTATTTTGAGAGAGAGAGAGTGCATATGAGAGGGAGAGAGAATCCCAGGCAGGTTCCACACTGTCGACACAAGGCTGGGCATGGGGCTCTATCCCACAGAACTGTGAGGTCATGACCTGAGCTGAAATCAAGAGCCGGTTGCCTAACTGACTGAACCATCCAGGCACCCACCCCCACCACCCCCCCGCCACCCATCTAATTTTAGATTTTTATTTATTCTATCCTCTTGCATCTCTCCTTGGGTAACCACTTTCTGAAGTTTTGCAATGATCATTCCATTGTTTTTCTTTTTTTTTTATGTTTATTTATTTCTGAGAGAGACAGACAGAGTGCGAGTAGGAAAGGGGCAGAGAGAAAGGGAGACACAGAACCCGAAGCAGGTCCCAGGCTCTGAGCTGTCAGCACAGAGTCTGACGTGGGGCTCGAACCCACGAACCGTGAGATCATGACCTGAGCTGAAGTCAGACACTTAACCGGCTGAGCCACTCAGGCGCCCCTCCATTGTTTTTCTTTTAATAACATTATATTAAATTTTAAAATAGCTTCAGCCTCTGAAGAAGGGGTGAAAAAAATAGAGAGAGCCCCACTGTACTATTTACTGGGCTTCCCCCAATGATAATATTTTACATAAGCAGTATACATCATCAAAGCCAGAGAGTCAAGGTTAGTGTAATAAAATAAACTCAGGTACAGACCTTTTTTGGACCTCACCAGTTTTATATGCACTCTTCTGTATGTGTGTAAACAGTTATATGAAATTTTATTCTGTGTAGATTACGGTAACCATCAACACAGCCAGGATACTACTACAACTCTTGATCTGATTTCCTTCACTGCCATTCTGTCACTTGAAGAATATCATGTATTGTCATGTCTAAAAACTCTTCACCTGACCCCAGGGAAGGAAGATGTTCTCCTGTTTCCTTCTAAAAGTTGTAAAGTTTTAAGTTTGGCATTTAGATCTATGATCTATTTGGAACTAATTTTTGTAGAAGTTATGAGATTCAGGTCAAGGTTCTATGAATTTCCAATATTTTCAGCACCATTTGTTATAAAGATTATATTTGCTTCATTGAATTGCTTTCGCACCTTGGTCAAAAATCAGCTGGCAAAACTTTGTGTGTATCTATTTCTGGACTTCCTTCTGTTCTATGACCTGAGTGTCTATTCCTCTGTTAACACTGCACTGTCTTAATCATCCTCGCTGTAGAAATAAGTCTCAAAAAGCAGGTAGTGTGATTCACCTACTTTACTCTTTTTCAAAATTGTTTTGGCTATTCTAGTTTCTTTGTCTTTCCATACAAATTTCAGGATCAGTTTGTCTATATCTACAAAGACTCCTGCTGGGATTTTGATAGATTAATTTAGGGATAATTGCCATTTTTACTATGTTGGGTCTTTCAACTAGTGAACGTAGTATGTCTCTCCATTTATTCAGGGTTTTTGTTTGTTTGTTTGTTTGTTTGTTTGTTTTGAGGGGGTGTTGTTTTTTTTTCAGTTTTTCCATCAGCATTTTGTAGTTTTTAGTATATAGATCAGGTATATTATTGTGCTTTAATTTCTGTTTCCAATTGCTCATTGATAGCATTGATTGTTAGTACGATTGCTTTTGTGTGTTGACTCTGAATCCTGAAAATCTGCTAAGCTCGCTTGTTCTTTTTTTTTTTTAAGTTTTTATTTATTTATTTTGAGAGAGTGAGAGTGAGCACGAGCAGGGGTGGGGCAGAGAGAGTATCCCAAGCTGGTTCCACACTGTCAGTGCAGAGCCTTATATGGGGCTCGAACTCACGAACCTTGGTATCGTGACATGAGTCGAAATCAAGAGTTGGATACTAACCAACTAAGTCACCCAGGTGCCCCTAAACTCACTAGTTCTAGGCAATTTTGGTGGTGGTGTTTTGTTTTGTTTTGTTTTGTTTTTTGGTAGAGTCCTTGGAGTTTTCTAGACAATCATGTTCTCTGCAAATAGAAACAGTTTACTTCTTCCTTTCCAATCAGTATGTCTTTACTTTCACTAGACTATACTCCAACATATTTATTCTCTTGTTGATAGGAAAGCAATTCTTACTTTCTCCCAAGGACCTCTCCTGATACAGGGACAAATTCACACTCTTTATCCAGATCCCTGGGGCCAGTCCTGTTTTCGAACTCTGAATTGTTTGGATTTTAAAAAGGTAGTTCATTGTACTTACTGAATATTTCATAACATTGCTAGCAGGATGTGGTGCAGTACCCTGAAATCGTATACAACAATTTTTCTTGCAAAGAAATAAATGAATATTCACGTGAAGTGAGATAGATGAAGTCTAGAAATAGCTTCATATCATTTCTAGTCAGGTTTTACTGCAAATGAGTTTGTGCCAAACTTAGGAAGAAAAAAAGAAAACACTTTGTTTTGAGAGATTTTGGATTTAGGAATTGCAGAAATGGGATTATGAATCTTCATTGTCTGACTTGGAGCTTGGTGTGTCTGTGAATTTGTTTTTCCTCACTTGCAGCTTTGTTTGAGTGTGTTTGGAATTTCTCCTGTCGTTTATTTGTTCTTATTCATCTGTTCCCTTTCTTCATTCCGTCTTCTGGGAATTCTTCAGGATTTCTGGTCTGCTCATGACATCCGTTCTCATTTGCTACAATAAGCTTATTCTCTAAGTCACTTTTCTGTCATTTTAAGGGATTTGGGGTTGGAGAGTTTAAGATGCGTGTTCTGTTTTCTGCTTTATATATTCACGATACACAGATACGTGCACATGTGCACATGTGCACAATATTTTTTTACAATAACCACCTGCTACTTAAAAAAATTTTTTAATGTTTATTTTATTGTTGAGAGTGAGAGAGAGAGAGAGAGAGAGAGAGAGAGAGAGAGAGAGAGAGAGTGTAAGCGGGGGAGGGGCAGAGACAGAGGGAGACACAGAGTCCCAAGCAGGCTCCAGGTTCTGAGCTGTCAGCACAGAGCCCGATGTGGGGCTCCAACTCACGGATTGCAAGATCATGACCTGAGCTGAAGTCAGATGCTCAACTGACTGAGCCACCCAGGTGCCCCACCTGTTACTTTTGTAATCAGGAAGTAAACATGGCCTTGAGGTAGTATAATCAGGATTTCCTCTACCCCCAACCAACCCTCAGCAAGGAGGTTATTAGATACTTCACTCTGAGGAGAACCAAGAACAAACAGAGGGAAGGGGCTTGCTCAACAGAGTGAGTCTCTTTCCAGAGCTTCACTACTTTACAAGACTCAGAACTCAAGGAGTCAGAAAAAAAGACCAAATGGAAATGTGTCAAAATGCTGGCAGTGGTCATCTGCGGTTGGTCAGATCACGAAAGATACTTACTGTCTTCTACTTTTCTTTTCCAGATTTTCCCAGATTTTCCACAGTGACTGTGTAGAGGTTTTTCTTTCTTTCCACATATTTGAAAGTCTTTTCCATGGTTTGATCAAAAAAAGCTACATTCTCACATCTGTCTCTGCATTCAATTTGTTGCACTATATATATTTTGTTCCTGAATATATAAAGAAATATCCACCCTGGGCATTTTCCTGGAGGAAATGTTCACTGCTGGCAGGGAGGATCGTTAGAGAATAACACTATATGATATACCTCAAATAGCCTTTGACTCTGTCCTAGGAGAATATGATTCAAGTTCTTTTTTTTTTTTTAAATATTTTTTTTTCAACGTTTATTTATTTTTGGGACAGAGAGAGACAGAGCATGAACGGGGGAGGGGCAGAGAGAGAGGGAGACACAGAATCGGAAACAGGCTCCAGGCTCTGAGCCATCAGCCCAGAGCCTGACGCGGGGCTCGAACTCACGGACCGCGAGATCGTGACCTGGCTGAAGTCGGACGCTTAACCGACTGCGCCACCCAGGCGCCCCACAAGTTCTTTAATAAAAGGAGTAAGAACATGACTGAAAAAGATGGAAGGAAAAGAAAAAGAACAGTGAATAACTTCAATGTCAATAGAAAAAGAAACTATGTTCATAAAAGTGGGAGGAACTATATGGTATTTATATGCAAGATCCATCCAAAAAAACTCTTTCACAAACTGGCCATTTGAATATGAGAGAAAATAAGACTGTCTGAAAAATTATTGTTGGTTGGGGCACCTGGGTGGCTCAGTCAGTTAAGTGTCAGAGTTCGCCTCAGGTCATGATCTTGTGGTTCATGAGTTCGAGCCTCGCATCAGGCTCTGTGCTGACAGCTCAGAGTCTGGAGGCTGCTTCCGATTCTGTGTCTCCCTTGCTCTCTGCCCCTCCCCCGCTCACTTCCTGTCTCTCTGTCTCTCTCTCCCTCTCAAAAACAAATAAACATTAAAATTAAAAAAAAAATTATTATTGGTTGTTTTAGGACTTCATGACTGTTTAACATTACCAGGAAGAAAATCTGTGTACAACAGCTGAGAAGGGGTCTAAAAGCAAACAACATTCTGTAAACACTCAGCTTACTTAAGATGTTAAAATGTAATGTTTGCGAATAATGGCCACAAATAGTTCTTTTGGCTCATATGCTTTTTTGTTTGTTTATAATTTACACATAATCGAAGATTGCTACACTTTATTGATGACTAATGTGCAATTGGGCATTACTATTTATATGACATTTCCTTATGTTATTAAAATTATACAAGCCAGGGGTTCCTGGGTGGCTCAGTCAGTTGAGTGCCAACCCTCATCCTTCTTTTAAGTTTATTTATTTATTTTGAGAGAGACAGAGAGAGTGCAAGCAGGGGAGGGGCAGAGAGAGAGAGAGAGAGAGGGAGAGAGCGAGCGACCCTATCCCAGGCAGGCTCTGCAGGGTCAGCACAGAGCCCAACGTGGGGCTTGAACTCACCCACCTGTGAGATCATGACCTGAGCAGAAATCAAGAGTTGGCCACTTAACTGACTGAGCCACCCAGATACACTGAGTGTCCAACTCTTGATTTCAGCTCAGGTCATGATCCCAGGGTTGTGGGATCAAGCCCCACATTGGGCCCTGTGCCTGTTTGGGATTCTCTCTCTCCCTTTCTCTCTACCCCTCCCCTGCTGGCACATACTTTCTCTTGCTCTCTCAGAATAAATAAATAAACTTTAAAAAACTGTGCAAGACATGGAGGAGGAGGAGGAGGAGGAAAGAAAAATCCAGCCTCATGTGGGTATATAGTTAGAAAGGTCAGGATTCACAGACATCCCCAAAAGATCTTGAGAATCAGCAGGTTCCTCGGTTCACAATTTGACAATCATTCTTCTGGAGTAAAATTAGCAAATTCCACACTTTTAAAAAAAAGTGTACGATTCAGTGATTTTTAGTGTATTTATGAGTTGTGCAACCGACGTCACAACCCAATTTAGGATGTATTTTCGTCACCTCAGAAAGAAACTCAGCACCCCTTAGCTATCTAACTCCCCAGTCCCCCATCCTCCCCTGCCCTAACCAATCACTAACTTACTTTCTCTCTCTCTCTGTTTGCCCATTCTGGACTTTTCACATACATGGAGTCATAGAATAAGTGGTGTTTGTGCGTGACTGATTTCTTAGCATAATGTTTTCAAGGTTTGTTCATATTATATCATATATTTCTTTTTATTGTGTGGATATTCTATTCTACTCCTATTCTATTCTATTCTATTCTATTCTATTCTATTCTATTCTATTCTATTCTATTGTGTGGATATACCACCTTTGTCAGTTGGGAGACATTTGGGTTGTTTCCCCTTTGGGGCTACTAAGAATCATTGTTGCTTTGGACGTTCATGGTCAAGAATTTGGGTGGACATGTTTTCAATTCTCTTGGAAGAATTCTAGCAGTGGAGTTGCTGAGTCAAAAGGTAACCCTGTGTTCAACCTTAGAGGACCTGCCTGATTATTTATCAAAGTGGCTGTACCATTTTGCTAGTTGAAGGACCCACACCATTCACAACTGTGTAATTGACCATGTAGATTTCTATAATAAAATACATTTGTATTTTCTTTTCCAAAAGAAAGGCAAGGAAACATATTGAAATATAGTTGCGGGTTCTAATGGCGTACCTTCTGCAAAAAAGCAAGTCACTTCCTCTTTATCAATAAAATGGGAACAACCCACAGTACCATCTGGAATTCTCTGGCAGGCACAACAGGTCTGTGCTTGCTAAATACCATGAACAGAATTCTTTCACAGAAACTCTTTGAACCTGAAACTGAGTAGTACTCAGTGACCATGGATCCTCAGTCTTAGGAAAGCCTTAATCAGCCTTGGCCAGGGAGGCAGAACCGATACAGGAGTATGTGGGGTCTGCCCCCAACCCTCAATTAAAGGGCAGTTTATGCAACATGCCTTCTTTTTGAATCAGAGCCAGGGTCATTGTTGGGCTGAGGTAACATTAATTATTTTTCCGCTTGTCGGATTCCATGAAAAAGATGTGAAAATGGCCTGTTTGTGAAAGAGTGCAGGCAGAGGCTGTGAGCTGATTATGTCAAACCTAGTCAAAGCTTCCTTGGTGTGGGAGACTGTAATCAACAAAGCATGGCGGCATCTGCGCCCATTACAGGAGGAGCCCCATCCCGCTTGGCTCCCCAGCAGAGACGAGAAGCCAGCTTTAACCCCTGCTGGGCTGAACTGCGTTGACTGTGGAGCAAAGACATTTTACTCTCATCAACCCTCTAGTACACGTTTAGGGGATGGAGCCGCGGAGCAGGTGACTGTCCTTGTTCTGCAGAAGAGAAGGCATTGAATTGCTCTGTGGATACAGTAGCACGGGTTCTTTCTGTGACTTGGGCAGCCGTTCAGATGTGAAGTTAGAGTTGCAACATTTGAAAGATACAGGAGTAAGTTGTTTGTTTGTTTGTTTTTAAGTGTGAAAAAGACCGCAGACATCATTAGCAAGTGCTCCGGGCTTTCTACAGAAAGTGGGACTTATGTTCTGGTTGAAAGGGGTGTCCCAAAGTGGCAGCTGGCCATCACCCACTTTATGCAAGACTGAGAAATCTTCTATTGTCTTCTCAGACGACTGAGGGAGGCAGCTGATGAAGCCCATCCCCGATCGCTGCCCTTGGCAATCGTTTGACCCACCGATCATCAGATATGTTGGACCCACTTTTCTTTTTTTAGGAACCAAGATTTGTTATGTCCCCTTTCCTTTCCCGAAATAAAATACATCGATAATAAGGTTCATTTATATATATGGCTATAAAAACATCCGTGTGCCACAAACATGAAATAAACTGTTACTGACTTTCCATGACATAAAGAGCATATACCAGAAATGAAAATTGACTGCATGACTAAGCACACTATTTAGTTTGACTTTTTTTTTTTTTTTTCATAGCAAGACTTTCTTGATGAACGAAGCGAGATATTGATGTACATTCTGGTGCAAGTTCCTTATCAAGTAGTGCACTGGCATGTCAAGGAGCATTGCTCTAGATGACATAGAGAACTCATCAGATGCTTGCACCATAGGATCAACACGAACGTGAGAGCTGCAAGGCACGTAACATTAGCAATTTAATTAAAACCTATGATTTTACCATCGGTACTGTGATTGTCCAAAATTGTGGTAAAGTTCTGACTGTATAAGGTGCAATCTTCTCTTCATTCACATTGTCGTTGCATTTCTGGAAATTTCAGCGCATGTTAAACCATTTATGTGCACTTCTGGGCTCAGCTAACTGCTAGTAGGTTTTTCATCTCTTACGTGAATATCTAGAGGAACATCAGAAAATCATGCAGCAGGCAGGGTAATGCAAAGTGAGGAAATATCCCGCACCACACAGACCTCTGGCACTCATAGCCCCTGTGTAGGGGTCAGTGGTGAGCCCCAGGCAGTGACAAAAATGCTGTCCTCAAACATTTCCACAATGCCCTATGGGGCAGTCCGCCCAGTGCAATCTCGAACCCGGAACTTTACAGATGGTTGTTGGAGGGAAGTGACTTTCCCCCAGATCACACTGAGTCAACTCAAAGGGACACCAGGATCAGAACTTAGGTGTTTGACTCCTAATTCTGTCCTATTGTTCCCAGCCCAGAGTTTCCCAGGGACACTGCCCACATTCTATCCTGCTCATTTCCGTTACTGGTTATCAGTCCTGCCAGTCGTGAACTCACTATTGCCTATAAAGCAGTAATGATCTTAAAATGTTAACTTATACCCTTGAAAGCCTCTCTGCAGGATTTTGCTAATGCACCCTCAGGTGATTCCCATGTAGAATGTCTATGGCTTGTTCACACTCTGAGAACTATTCCCTAAGTTTAGAGTTAGAAAATCTATGAAAAAAAAAAAATAGTTCTAGGGTCAGATAAGTTTTGGAAATCCCGGATTAGCCAAAGGTGAAAAGTTCTTTTTACAGATTGTTTAATTAGTGAACATGAAGGTAAATCTCTAAGATAGAGTATGACTTGATTCATTTTCCAAGTTTATTGGATCATGAACTGCCCCTATCCTCTGCTTTGCTGTTTTTTGGTTAAATGGCTTGTTGCTGATGAAATAGAGATTATTCACATCTCTACCTTCATCTTGCAGATAAAGAAAGAAGAGTGAATAGGTACTGATTGAAGCGAGAAGTCTAAAAAGGCTATGGGAAGTTTGTGTATTATTTCAAACAGAAAATAAAGGAGAGAGATATTTGATCTCTTTTCACTTTAATTTTCTAAGTCCCATGAGGATAAGTTCATGTCTTACTTTCTCATTGTCATCAGTTTGATTCTTTCCATTGCTTGGGCACAGAGCCTGGCCCATAGTTGTTACTCAGATAATGCTTATTAAATAAATTATGTAATAAATTAAATCATCAAGAGCAATCTAATTAAAAGGTGGTGGGATAGCTTCAGGTAATCCTGAGAGGTGAGATGTTTCCTTGTATCTCTTAGGAGCAGATGGATCAGAGAAGTCAATCAGACTCTCCAGCAAAAGCATCTCAGAGCCAGAGAACTTTTTAACCTCCACATTTAATACTAACCATAATCAGGATGGGCAGGAACAGTTGTATAGGTTACAGACTGCACAAACTATTGGGCTCCGTATACTCTTTCCAAGAAACGTGTTTACAATTGGGTTGGGCTGACAAGACATATTCATAGAAACAATGAAAGAACAACCAGAGAGAGTTTGTAGCTGTTTTACGTGCCAGGGGGTGCTATGGTTCAAGCTTTGGTGTATTTGTTTACATTATTTTTATCCTTGGATGGCTTTATGGGGTACAAGTAGTCGTGGACTACAGGGAGAGATTGTGGGTGTGCAGCAAGTTTTTCTGTGACAAAACCCTGCTGTTCCCAACCTGCTCAGTTTCTGCCTGTTACCACTTCCCAAACGCTAGATTCCCATGCCTTTGCCCAGGCTCCTTCCCCTCCTTAAATCACCCTTTCCTCTGGTCTTTCTGACACATTGCAGCTTTTCCTTCCGGGCCCACTTCAAATGTCACCTCTTCTCTGCGGTTTCCCGAGACCCCTCTTTGGCATTCTCCTGCTGGTGACAGAATTCACTGTCGCCTCACACCTGTACCATCGGCACCTGTTATAGAGACCTGCTACCACACTTACGAAAAACAGGAGAGGGAAATGGTTAACCACCACGTTACACCCTAAGAAATTCAATCCACAAGCGAAGCCCATGCCCAGTTTGTATAAATAACAGTGACTGTTAGCTTCTGGATGTTTCGGTAATAGCTGTGTTTCTGCAGATTCTTCCGCACACCTCTGTGTTCATGGGCTGCTTTTCCCCACACATATTCTGCTTCTGTCCCCTCATCGACACGATGAAAATGCTGTCACCATGTTACATCCTTTTCATCCAGCAAACCCGATTCTAACTTCCCCTTTAAAATAGTGGTCTGTGAAAACATAAGAGCTTCTTGAAAACTGAGAACAAACCGAGGGTTGATGGGGGGGTGGGAGGGCGGGGAGGGTGGGTGATGGGCATTGAGGAGGGCACCTGTTGGGATGAGCACTGGGTGTCGTATGGAAACCAATTTGACAATAAGTTTCATATTTAAAAGAATAAAATAAAAAATAAAATAAAATAAAATAAAATAAAATAAAATAAAATAAAATAGTGGTCTGTGCCATATATGAACTTCAAAGCAAAGCCCTTGGAGCCTCTGCATACTCTCTCCTGACCTTTGTCAATGATCACACTTACTTTTTTATTCATATGAAATCAGTGTGTACTTATTCTCGGTTTCATTTTTTTTTTTAATTTTTTTTTCAATGTTTATTTATTTTTGGGACAGAGAGAGACAGAGCATGAACGGGGGAGGGGCAGAGAGAGAGGGAGACACAGAATCAGAAACAGGCTCCAGGCTCCGAGCCATCAGCCCAGAGCCCGACGCGGGGCTCGAACTCACGGACCGCGAGATCGTGACCTGGCTGAAGTCGGACGCTTAACCGACTGCACCACCCAGGCGCCCCTCTCGGTTTCATTTTGTTTTAGCCGCTTATCCTTCTCTTTCCCAGGCTCATTATATATTGCCCATAATCTACATAACCGTCATTTGAAGAATTTATAGTTTGCCACCTTGTTAACAAACCAGAGTCTTCTCAGTTTATTATTTGTTTTTGTCATGGGGTTTGCTCACATTTTCCTCTGTCTTATAAATGGCACCTAGTGGGACTATCTTTGTGCCTTTCATTTTTGGTTATTTCCTTGGGAGATTATTTTCCAAGTGGAATGATCTGACCGCAGCTCTTGTAACATTTGAAAGTTACTTTTCCAACCAATTCGCGGCTACTGAACAATTCGTAAGTGTATCTGTCTCCCCGTAATCACAGAATGTTACCTTTAAAAATTTTTGTAATCAGCTTAATAGGGCTATAAGAATGTCTTAAACCTATTTTGGGTTGCATTTCTTCCTCTGCCAGAAAGGTTGTGAATTTTTCAAAGTAATCTTGTACTTCCTGCGTTTCCTTATCAACTATATTTGGTCGCAGCATGAGTTACCTGCTTCTATTGAACATTTAGTAACAATCAGGCATCGTCGGAGATGGCGATGGTGTTAATGATGATGTGGACATCACGCAGAATAAATCGTTTGATAAAAAATTGAGGAAAGATAAAGAGCTGTTTCAAACTCCCCAACTAGGAAGGCGCTCACAAAAGCCACGAAATGGAAAGTGTGACTATCTTTCCCAACAGGAAGGCTCGATGGACAGACAGGATTTCAAGACCCTTGAAGATCAGTGATGCCAGTCTACCTGCCAGCATAAATACTGAATAAAACCACCATCCCTCCTGTCTTAGATTTTAAAATTCAGATACACGGACAAAGTAAGGAACATAAACCCTTACTGGGCCAGATAATAATAACAACGTGGTGGGAGGCGAGGACTGGGGAGAATTGGCAGGTGATTCCCAACTATGACGTTGAACTCTTATTGGGGAACATTCTTCGGGCCAAACGAAAACACATTTGTGGGCCAAGTCTGGCCATTGGCCACCAGGCTGTGCCCTTTGCTTAAGGCTTCTTTTAGAGACAGTAAAACGCCAGCAGGGGCCTTGTGCAGATGAGGAAGATGAGGCAGACTTCAGTTGCCTTTTTTCCTAACTTTTTTTGTAAGTTTATTTATTTTGAGAGAGAGCAGGATTCGGGCAGAACGAGAAGGAGAGAGAGAGAATCCCAAGCAGGCTCTGCACAGTCAGTGCAGAGTCCCATGACGGGTTCGAACTCGTGAACCGTGAGATCATGACCCGAGCCAAGATCAAGAGTCAGGCGCTCACCTGACTGTGCCATCCAGGCGCCCCTCTCCTAGTGTAGTCTTACAGAGATTTGTACACAAGCTTTCCTCTAACCTTAGACACTGAGTTCCCTGGGGAAATTCCCTGAAGGAACTCACAGTCTCTCCCCGAGGCCCAGGAGATAATAATACCTAATCAGGTTTTGAGGAATGAATGAACAAATAAAAACACGAGAGCCTTTTCTGCTACACTTGAGTCGGAATCACTTCCAACACTGTCAAATGAAGATGTCTTCAGGTCCACTGATACGACTAGTATTTTCCTTGTGGGTTAGAAAAACGTTTATTGTAAAATGCGCCATTCGTTCTAATTAAGACTTGAAAACCTGATGCACTGTATTTGTAGACTGACTTATATTTTTAATTTTTAGGTCACGAGTTGATTAATGCACCGAGAACAATGTGATTTGCGACCACCCCAGAAAATAAAAGAATATGGTGTTGATAATTAGGTAGTGTTGAACAGGAATATTGTCAGCTGTCTGAGACTGAAGACTAGGCCTTAGACTTAAAATGAGTGATAGAGAAAACTGATACATAATTCACAGATGATAAAATTTAAGGTGTGCAACTCAGTGCCTTTTAGTATATTCGCAAAGTTGTGCAACCATCACCACTCTCTGGTTCCAGAACATCTTCAGCGCCCCAGAAAGAAGGCTTTGCCCATCGTTAGTCACTCGCCATTGTCCGTTCATTCCAGTCCCAGAGCCCACAGACCTACTTTCTGCCTTTTCTGGGCACTTCATGTAAATGGCATCGTACGATATGTGGTCTTTTGTGTCTTTCTTTCACTTACCATGTTTTTATTTTTTTTTTAACGTTTATTTATTTTTGAGACAGAGAGAGACAGAGCATGAACGGGGGAGGGTCAGAGAGAGAGGGAGACACAGAATGTGAAACAGGCTCCAGGCTCTGAGCGGTCAGCACAGAGCCCGACGCGGGGCTCGAACTCATGGACCGCGAGATCGTGACCTGAGCCGAAGTAGGCTGCTTAACCGACTGAGCCGCCCAGGCGCCCCACTTACCATGTTTTTAAAGTCCATCCATGCTGTAGCATGTATCAGCACCAAGTTCATTTTGATGGCCGCATACTATTCCACTGTGTGGCTATGACTTCTTCATCCATTCATTGGTTAATGGACATCTGGGTTGGTTCTGCTTTTTGGTGATTATCAGTAATGCGGCTGTGGCTATTCATGCCCAGGTGTGTGTGCACATGCATTTTCAATTCTCTCCCATATGTATCAAGGAGTTCAAGTCTTGAGTTACATAGTAATTCTATGTTTAACTCTTTGAGACACTGCCAGGCAGTTTCAAAATGACTGCACTATTTTACATTCTCGGCAGCAATGTATGAGGGTTCCAGGTTTTCCACATCCTGTCCATACTTGTTAATTTTGTCCATCTGTTTGATTATAGACATTCTGGTAGATGTGCAGCGGTATCTCATCGTGGCTTTTCCATTTGCATTTCTCTAATGACCAATAGTACTGAGCACCCTATCACCTGCTTATGGGCCATTTGTAGATTTCCTTTGGAGAAATGTTTCTTCAAACTTAAAAATCAGATTGTCTTTTTATTGTTGAGCTATAATTGCTCTTTACATATTCTGGATACTAGACTATTAGCAAGTATATAATGTGCGAATATTTTCTCCTGTTCTGTGGGTTGTCTTAACGGTGTCCTTTGAAGAACAGACATTTTTAATTTGATAAAGTCCAGCTTATCTATTCTTTTCTTTTGTGGCTTGTGCTTTTGGTGTCATATCGAAGAAATCCTTGCCTAATTCCAGGTCGGGAACATTTATGCGTATGCTTTCTCCTAAGAGTTTTATGATATTAACTCTTCAATTTCAGTCTTTGATCTATTTCGAGTAAATTTTTGTTATGTGGTGTGGATAGAGGTCCAAATTCATTTATTTCCATGGGGATAGCCAGTTTTTCCAGCATCATTAATCAAAAAAACTATTCTTTTCCCATCAAATGTCTTGGCACAATGCCTTAGACTTTAAAATTTTTATTCCTTATAGTACCTGGCATTGTTTCTCCTTTTACCTGGTAAGTAGGCAAAATGTTTGTTGAGTTATAAAAGTGGGATTCAGAGTAATTGAAGCTCTTTTTTTTTTTTTCTTTTTTACCTAAGAGGTAAAGCTTTTACAGATGACTTGCCTAAAGAGGTAAAACTTTTTTCAGAAGCTTGAGTATATGGCTGTGCAATAGAGTTCTCCATTTACTCCCGGAGGGGAGTAAATTAATGCAGAAATACCAGAAAACAGCTTAACCAGTGAGGGTTTACAGTTTGTTGTTTTGGTCTCCGCTTTGCGGTGTGCAGAATTGGGCTAACAAGCTGATTCTTTCCCAAGAAGACTTTGGGCAAGTGTTGTATTAACGCAGGCGGTCTGACCAGCGTGACACAGGGTCTGGGCACCTTTACCTGCCACCCTGGCGCCCCAGCAGAGCTGGCTGCTCCCACCGGGCCCTCTTTCCTGCCAAGCCCGCAGAGGACCTCCCAATCGTCCCCAACACTGGTCTCCAGGCCCACCAGGCACTCAGTCTGGATGGGAACAAAACCGAAACTTGTTTGCCTAACCCCGTGGAGGCCAGGTGAATCCCACAGGTAGTAAGGCGAGTTAAATGACTATGTAACTCTCTGAGAGAGCCCGGCAAGAGAACAAAGGCTTTTTTTTTTTTTTTTTTTTTTTTTAATCTTAAGCTTTTTATTTTAATGGGGTTAAATTGTGAATCACAGTACTTGATTTTCCAAGTTCACACTGGTTTACGTTGGGCAAATTTGTTCCTGATATAATGTGCTTATGATATAATACCTGGTTTGGATTATAATATTTGGGGTGGGATTTTTGCGTATGTGCTAACGTGTTTCTTCTCCTTTTGAGAGAAGGGCATCCGTTTCTCCTCCCACCCAGCAAGAAGTCCAGATGCAGGAGGGCTTGGGGTTCCCTGCCTCTGAGGGCCTCTGGGCTCTTCCGCTCCCTGAGAATGCAGACTTACTTTTCCGGCGCGTTCGTCGTCCAAGAGAACGGCCCACCCTACTCGCCTGGCCTTCCCACGAAACGCCTGGACGCTTAGCATGGCCAGTGCTGCTGGCGCAGCTGTCTCCCGGCCCTGGAAATCAGGCAACATCCCCCGGGAGAGAGTCCGTGAAGGTGGTACGTCCATCACCTTGGCCAAGGTCACCGTGGGCAGCGCCCGGCCTCCGCGAAGGGGGTGCCCAGCTCGCACACCGCCCCTCTGCAGGCTGCCCCGAGTTTGCCCGGGGTGGCAGCGTTGGGAAGTGCCAGCCAGCACAGAATGACGGGGAGCCCAGGTAGCAATTAAGTGGGGATAAATAGCCATTACCCAGGAGGCCTGACAACGGCAGGAGACCGCAGTCTCTGCACGAGCAACCGCTTATTTTCGCATTGATCCTTGGCGGGATCGGGCCTTGCCTTCTGCAGTGCCCCAAATAACAGGCTCACAAAGCCCGGTGCTAAGAGGTGGCATCTGGGAAGAATCCGTTCAGGTCTTCCTGTCTGTTTCATCTTAAGGCCTGGCAGGAGAAGAGATAATTACGGGTCTGAGATTTTGCTCCATCACAGACAATGGAGGGATCAGCAGATGCCTCTCTGAAATCAGATAAAAAAAATTTTTAAAAGGTTTCGGCTCAGGAGGATACCAGCCTTTCCCACAGGTTTCAATTGGACAAGAACGGAAAAGGAGAGATCGAGGAGGAAGAAAGGATGGGAGGGAGGGAGGAGAGGAAAGGAACGTTGTTAAAAATGGAAATAATGCCCCCCGGGGAGGGGGGGTGCCACCCAGATTGCGCTTTCCCCGTTGCCTCTTGGGGAGATAGCTTGCCTGTCACTCGGCCTGAAGGCTCCTGTTCAGGACTCATTCCATTCGGAGTCGGGAATCCCCTGTGGAAGCCCAAGCCCCTTTTCAGTCACTGCCCACCCCAGCTACCCACAATCCGATTCCTGTCACCGACTATCCGCTTGGCCTACTTGAGAACTTGGTACAAAAGGAATACATAGTATGTTCGTTCTCTTGTCTGGCTTCTTTCACTCCGTGGACTTGTGAGGCTCATCCATGTGACTGTATCCGCAGTTCATTGTTTTCTGTTGTGCAGCAGTATTTCCTCGTGTAGGTACGCCTCAACGTGTTCATCTATCTGTTCGCCCAGTGGTGGACATCTGATCGCTTCAGTTTGGCCCTAATATGAATAAAGCTACAATGGGCATTTATACGAAAGTCATTTTGTGGACATGTTTCTTTTACCTAGAAATAGAATTGGCTGACCTAGGAGAGATGCGATTATAAATTTTATAGGAAAGTCACAATCTGGTTTTCAAAGGGGGTTATTCCCTTTTACTCTCCTGTCGTCTTTGAATGACCCTTTGTTTGTTTCACATCCTTGCCAACTGTTGTAATTATCAGCCTTTTAAAATTTCACTATGAGGGGCACCTGGGTGGCTCAGTCGGTGAAGCATCTGACTCTTGATCTCAGCTCAGGTCTTGATCTCAGGGTTTGTGAGTTCAAGCCCTGTGTTGGGCTCCCCACCGGGCAGGAAGCCTACTTAAAAATAAAGAAAGAAATTAAATAAAATTTCGCTATGATTGCATTTTTTCATATGCATTTTTCATATCATTTTCATTGATAACTTACTATGTTGGGTATAATTTCAGATGCATGTTAGCCCTTTGTGTATTTTCTTTGATGAAATTTCTGGTCAAGAGTTTGACCATTCTGTTTTATTATTTTTTTTAATGTTTATTTATTATTTATTTTGAGAGAGTGAGAGACAGCATGTGAGTGCAAGAGGGGGAGGGGCAGAGAGGGAGAGAGAGAGAGAGAGAGAGAGAGAGAGAGAGAGGGAATCTCAAGCAGGCTTTGCCCTGTCAGCACAGAACCTGACGTGAGATTCCATCTCAGAAACCATGAGATCAAGACCTGAGCCGAAATCAAGAGTCGGATGCTTATCCGACTGGGCCATCCAGGTGCCCCAAGAGTTGGACCATTTAAAACAATTGGGTTGTTTTTCTTACTGCTGAGTCATATGGATTCTTTTCAACAGGGATTGAAGACCTTTGTCACATATATGCATTGAGAATATTTTCTCCCAGTCTGTGGCTTGCCTTTTCGTGGTCTTTGAATAACAGAAGCATTGATGAAGTCAATTGACCTCTCTCTTCTTTCATGGTTAATATTTTCTGTGTCCTGCTCAAGAAATCTTTGCTCACCCCAAGACTGCTTTTTGTTTTCTTTTTCCCCTGGAAGCTTTACAGTTTTGGCTTTTATGTTGCTCTCTGATCTATTTCAACTTAATTTTATGTGTGGAGTAAGATTGGGGTTGGGGTTCATATTTTCCCCCTAAACTACATAGTCGTGTGAGCCTTAAAAAGACTTTGATTTCTCCATTGAATTGACAACATTTTGGTTGAAAATGTATTGATCACATATAGGCAGGTTCATCTCTGGACTCTGTTCAGTTCTGGGAGAATGGAAATATTAACAACATTAGAGGTTTCTAATCTATGAACGTAGCATATGTCTCTGTTTTGTAGGTCTTTAATTTGAGCAGTGTTTTGTTGTTTTGGGGGCAGAAGTCTTGCACATTTTTGGCTAAATTTCATCCCAGATAGTTGATGTTTTTTGATGTTATTGTAAATGGTGCATTAAAAAATTTTTTTTAATGTTTTATTATTTATTTTTGGGAGAGAGAGAGAATGTGAGCAAGCGGGGGAGGGGCAGACAGAATGAGACTCAAAATCTGAAGCAGGCTTCAGGCTCTGAGCTGTCATCACAGAGCCCAACTGGGGGCTCAGACTCACAAGCTGTGAGATCATGACCTGAGCTGAAGTCGGATGCTCAACCGACTGAGACACCCAGGCGCCCCTTAAGTGGTGCATTGAAAAGCTTTAGTTTTTTCTTGTTTGTTGCTAGTATCTAGAAACACAGTTTTTGCAGGTGGACTTTGTATTTTGCAATCTCATTAAATTCTCTTTCAAGAGCCAGTAGTTGTTCTCCAGGTTCCCATGTTTTCCACATACACAGTCAAGTTGTTTGTACTGACTGCCTCAATTTTTTCTTTCCAGCCCCTCTGCTTTTTATTTCTTTTGGGGGGGGGGCCTCAATTTTGAATAAAACTGGTAAAAGCAGACATATTTGCTTTGTTCTCAAACTTAGTGAGAAATGGATTAACGTGTCTCTACGAACTAAGATATTAGCTGTAAGTATTGTCACTCTTTATATTTATTTATTTATTTGTTTATTTTTAGAAAGAGAGAGAGCACGCGTGCAAGGGAGGGGCAGAGAGAGAGAGAGAGAGAGAAAATCGTAAGCAGGCTCCACCCTTAGCACGTAACCCCATGCAGAGCTCAAATCCATGACTGTGAGATCATGATCTGAGCCGAAATCAAGAGTCGGATGCTTAACCCATTGAGCCACCCAGGCGCCCCATTGTTCGTTTAATCAAGTTGAGGAAGCCCCCTTCTGTTAGGTGGCTGAGGGCTTTGACTGTGAAAGAATTTTGACAAATTCTTTTTTTGCACCTACTGAGGTTTTAGTATCAGGCTTACACGGGTCTCATAAAACAAGTTGAGAAGTGTTTCTTCCTTCTTTATTTTTCAGAAAGAGTTTGTGTACAATGGTATTATTTCTCTCTTTAATGTTTGATGGAATTCATCAGTGAAATCATCTGGGCCTGGAGATTTCTCTGTGGGTTTTAATTATAAGTTCAGCTTACTTAATAGATATGGAGCTTTTTTTTTTTTTCTCCTTTGTCTGTTTTGGTAAGTTATGTTTTTGAAAGAGTTTATCCATTTTATCTGGATTTTTATTACATTGTATGAAGTTATTCATAAGAAAGAGCCCTCCTGCCCTGCATGGGAGTTGGCAGAAAATCTCTAAGATAATCTTTCTAGTGGGAAATTCCAGGGTTAACAAACTGTCATGGGAAGAGAGATAGCCTGAGTCTTCTCTGTGGTCCTCTGCTTCTAGATTCTTTTTTTTTTTTTTAAGTTTATTTATTTATTCTTGGGGGGAGGGGCAGAGAGAGAGAGAGAGGATCCGCTTTTTCTTAAAAAAATTTTTTTAAAGTTTTGTTTATTTTTGAGACAGGGAGAGGCAGAGCATGAACAGGGGAGGGTCAGAGAGAGGGAGACACAGAATCTGAAACAGGCTCCAGGCTCTGAGCTGTCAGCACAGAGTCCGACGCGGGGCTCAAACTCACGGACCGCGAGATCGTGACCTGAGGTCGGCCACTTAAACGACTGAGCCACCCAGGCACCCCGAGAGAGAGAGAGAGAGAGAGAGAGAGAGAGAGAGAGAGAGGATCCGAAGCGGGCTGTGTGCTGACAACACAGCTGAACTCATGAACTGAACCCTGAGATCGTGACCTGAGCCAAAGTCAAACACTTGACCGACTGGGCCACTCAGGAGCCCCCTCTGCTTCTAGATTCTTAGTTCTTCAGCCTCTGATCAGAAACAGAAATACTTTTCTCATTCCTCTTTACTTTATTTCCTTTCCCGCTCTCCTTTGTAGAGGACTTGCTCCAATCTTTCGCTCTATGGCAAGTGAACCTAAAACGGCAGTTTGAATTTGCAATGGTAATTTGCACATAGTTATTTCCTTAGCCACGAAAATTTATTTGTGATTCAGACTCTTAAAGGTCTCAGAGGTCTAATGAGTACTTTTCCCTGAGCAAGCCATTTATAACCAATATTTTGAAAACTTAAGATAAGCTTTAATAGTGGAGTTAAGGATATTTTAGCACAGCAAGTACATGAGACACGTTTCCCTGGCCCTCTCTCCGTGAACTTCCTGGAACTCAAGCTTGGAAAACTGCATAAGGAAGCCAGGCTGAGGCCGTGTTCATCCACTCCTCCAGCCCATCACTTCAAGTCAGGGGTGAGGTATTAACCTCAGAAAAGAGGGCCATTCTTCCCGGTTCCCTGACTATTGTAACCCAAGAACAGGTATTAGAAAGGTTTCATTCCCGGGGAGGACCAACTCCTCTTCCTTAGCCACCCGTCTACACTCTATTGCCAACCCTCACTCACACACTCATGCACACGCACTCACACACACAGCAGTGTTCTGCACTGTTTCTTCTCCAAATTATCAAATTATCCCGTGGTCAAAAGGTATTCGGTCCCATCCAGTCCCTCTCAGTTTGTGGTAGGACTAATTTGTTAATGGGGCTCCTGAAGGAAAGTGCCTAATGTTCCTTCTAATTGGACATGACTGCTTCAGAATGACTGCGGCTGCCAGCCAGCTCTCACTGTCCCCGAGGCTGGATAATAAGCTTCTGCCACCAGCCCCTGGGTCCTGACCAAGACCATTTGCGGTAATGAACTTGGAAGGTTCATTGTAGATTGCAAAAAAAAGAAAAGAGACAGAAAAGCACAGTCCAGCTCTTGTCGGTGGGTTCATTTATGGCTTCTGTCAGCTTAACAAAAGAAATTCAGAAGAGCTAGACTAGAAAGGGGTGGGAGGGAGCAGGCAAAGACGGATAGGGGTGGGGAGAACCCATGATGGTAGAACCAGACTGAAGTTCCTCCAGGACCAAGGTTTCTAGAAGGAGAAGTTCAGAGGTCACCACAATAAGGGTTGAGCTCCCAGTGTCCAGATGGGAGACTCTGTAATGGTGGGTGCCATAGGTTAGGGTGCACTGTGTGCCACTGATCTGAAGGAACAAGTTCCCCCATACCTCTTGAACTTACTGTAAATCCCCATCACCCACACTAATACAAGATCAGGGCCTATTGTGCATAATTAGACTAATTATTACTCTAATCATTGCTTATTATTTTCTGAGACCAGATCTTAGAGCATGAAACCCAGAATCTATCACTAAAACCATTCCAAAGACATTTTTAAAGCTTTTTTTTGTTGTTGTTGTTGTGAAATATGGCGAATATACAGAAAAGTGCATCAAACATAAATGTACAGCTGAAGGTATTATTAAAAAGAGAACACCTGTAGTCAGCACTCAGGTAAAGAAACAGAACTTTGCCAGAAGCCCCATTCTGCCCTGTCCTGATCACAACCTCTTCCTTCACCCCTAAAGGTTATCACAACCTGACTTTTATGCTAATAATTTCCTTGCTTTCTTTATAGTTTCACTACATAAGTAAGCATTCCTTTATTATTATTATTATTATTAGACAGAGAGAGAGAGGGTACAAGTGAGTGAGGGGCAGAGAGAGACAGAGAGAGAGAGAGAGAGAGAGAGAGAGAGAGAGAGAGGGTTTACCTGAAGCAGGGCTCGAGCTCACCCAGAGCGGGGCTTGAGCTCTCCTGATATGGGGCTTGAACTCATGAACCATGAGATCATGACCTGAGCTGAAGTCAGATGCTTAATGACTGAGCCACCCAGGTGCCCCTAAATGGCATTCCTAAACACTGGTTTTCTTGTCCCTGTTTTTGAGCTGTATGTAAATGGGGATTCGTATAGTATATATTAGCCTGGCTTCTTTTGCTCCACATTGTAAGATTCATCTACACTGTTTGCTTGTCCTAAGATTTTATTTTTTTAAGTAATCCAATGTAGGGCTCAAGCTCACAACGCTGAGATCAAGGATTGCATGCTCTACCGACTGAGCCAGCTGAGTGCCCCAAGATTCAGCTATGTTTTTGCGTGTGACTCCATTGTTGCTGTGGAGTATGCTGTCATATAAGTGTAGCACAATATGTGTAGTCAGTTGCTGAGTTGCACTTGGGCTATTGGTCAGTTTTTGGCTATTACAGTCTTTGTAAGGATAGTCTTGCTCATAAATATACAGATCTCCATATAATGTAGCTAGGAGAGAAACTGCTGGGTGATAAGCTTCCCAGAGAGATTTGACAAAACTAGTTGTTAAGTCACTATAGATGGCCAGAGAAGAGACTGCTTATCAGAAACCCATCTGTGTCCTTATGTGGTAACCAGCATCCAAGATGGCCCTGAGTGATCCCTATCTTCTGATATTCATGCTTTTCTGCAGTCCCCTCTCACGTTGTTTCAGGGATGGTCTGTGTAGCCAGTAGAATATGGCAGAAGTGATGGTTAGTGATTTTCAAGGCTAGGTCATAAAAGATATTGTGATTTCTACCTGGCTTTCTTGGGTCACTTCCTCTTTTGGAAGCCAGCTGCCATGTTGTAAGGATACTCAAGCAGCCCTATGGAGAGACCAGGGTAGCAAGCAGCTGAGATCTCCAGTCAGTGTGAATGAGCCATCTTAGAAACAGATCCCCCAGCCCCAGTCCAGCCTTTGGATGATGAAGCCCTGGTCGTCATCTTGACTGTAACCTCATGAAAGACTCTGAGCTGCAACCACCCATCTTAACTGCCCCTGGATTCGTAACTCTCAGGAACTGTGTGAGATAACAAACGTTTGTTATTTGAAGCTACTAAGCTTTGGGGTGATTTGTTGGGCAGTAATAGATGTCTTGGTTTATCTAGACTGGCTGAGGTAGGAAAGCAAAGCATCCCCATTTGTCATCTGTTCAGAAATTACCTGTTGTGTGTACTTATCCTCCCCTCCTACATAGTGTAGAAATTAAAATAGCAGTCACCTTCAGACTGAGTTTTTATTCTTCCATCTTCCTTCCTTTTTCCTTCCTTCTTTCCTCCTTCCCTCTGTCACAAGTACTCCTGTTTCCAGAGATAAGAGGAGGTGCTGTGGCATCAGGCAACGTGGGTTTGAATTCCTGCTTCAGAGCTTACAAGCCGAGTGACCCTGGGAAAGTGTCTTTAAATCTCTGTGCCTTGGGGAGGCGCCTGGATGGCTCAGTTGGTTAAGCATCTGACTCTGGATTTCAGCTCAGGTCGTGATCTCACAGTTCGTGAGTTCAAGCCCCTGTGTCAGGAGCCTGCTTGGGATTCTTTCTCCACCCACCCCCTCCTTGTGCTCCCTCTCTCAAAATAAATAAATAAACATTAAAGAAAATAAAATGTTTCCTTTACAAAAAAAAAAAAAATTAAAAAAAAAATCTCTATGCCTTGGGCCCCATTTTCCTCAGCAGTTAAACAGAGGTAGTAATACAACCATCCTCACGGGAGAGGACAAAATAAAAACACGGGCAACACTTAGAATGGCTGGCACATACTAAACATCCAGTAAGTGCTCACTCTTACTCTCTCCTCTCTTTCCCTCTGCTCTGCTCCCTCCACCTTTCCCCTCCTCTTCCCTTCCCTTTCCATCCCCCAAACTTCTTCTCCCATCTGCCTCCTCCACTCTCCCCTCGTCTCATTCATTTACTCTTCAATTTCTGTTTTCTCATCTCTCCTGCTTTCTCTCTCCTCACCTCTCCCTTTCCAGCCTTTCTGCCAAGGCTCTGGGAGACCACACTTCCTCTAACCATAATGGCATCCGTGGACATGGTGAACCATGTCTGCACCATTAAACAGCTCCTTGTCAGAAGATGAGACCTCAGCCTGGACAATAAGCATCTGACTGCCAGTTCCAGCACCGGGGCGGTAACTCTCCTCTTCACTGCTCCTCTCAAAGAAGGTGCGGGAAGTTGCCTCAACTTTTTGGTGTCTCCTTGAAAGACTGTTTCCCTCGTATGACACTGATTTGTAGATAGTTCCTCCTCCTCAAATTTATTTCAACAAAATGTATTTCAATTTAAGAGATTCAAGAGACCGTTAAATTATTACATAAGCAGCAGTTGCTGTAAAATTTCCACACAAAATAAGAATGAGCAGTAGAAGAGATTAGTCTTCTCCTTCCGCTATCCTCCCAATCCTGGCTGGTGTGAGGCCTTCTTTTCTACGTTCACATGGGTGTTGTGGCTTTGTTTTATTTACTTAAATGGGCCTCCATGTTCCACAGTGTTGCTGTGACTTTCTTTTTTCACATACAACATACGATGGACCGGGGCGCCTGGGTGGCGCAGTCGGTTAAGCGTCCGACTTCAGCCAGGTCACGATCTCGCGGTCCGTGAGTTCGAGCCCCGCGTCGGGCTCTGGGCTGATGGCTCAGAGCCTGGAGCCTGTTTCCGATTCTGTGTCTCCCTCTCTCTCTGCCCCTCCCCCATTCATGCTCTGTCTCTCTCTGTCCCAAAAATAAATAAATGTTGAAAAAAAAAATTAAAAAAAAAAAAACAAAAAAAACCAAAAAAACAACATACGATGGACCTCTGTCCACACCATGACCTACTTATATACCTCATTCTTTTCAATGGCGGCATATACACCACCATTTCTCCATTCTTCTCTCGAAGGACATTTAAATTCTCAACAAATTTTTACTCCTAACAGTGTTGCAATAAACATTCTTTTGTATATGTTGTTGGATACTGTAGGAATATTCCTCCAAAATGGATTTCTAGAATTACTTTTCATGGGTCTGTGAGCAGATCTCTTACATTTGAGATATTGTCAAATTGTAACAGATTTGAAAAGAAAGAGGCACCCCCTCATTTGAAAGAGTACGGAGAGCAAACCTGGCTAAGAGACCTCGAAGGCAAAGGCCCTGGGGCAGAAGAGAGATAGACCTGTTCCAGGAACTGAAGGAAGATGGGGTGACTGGGTTTAATGAAGAAGAGAGTGGCCTCAGCTGAGGTTAGCAAGACAAACTTGATGGAGTGAAAAAGGGTCATTGGAGGATTACATTTATTGTAACTGCTATTTAGAGCCATTGAGGAGTATTAAACAAGAGAGGCTCTATTGATGGAGATTTCTGATTACATAGTGCCTTCAGGCACTCACCTTGAAGTCAAAGCCAATCTTCAGGTTTAGGTCATTCATTCACACACACACACACACACACACACACACACACACACACACACACTGAAAAGATACAAGGGACTACCTGGAGTGTTCTGGAGATAACCTGATTGATCCAGGGTCCCAATGCTTTTAAACTAAATGACTCAGATGATGACAGTAAAAGTTCCGTTCTGAGTTGAAAAAGTCACGGGGCCACTAATCCTTAGAGGTTTCATGCTCTAACCAGGCTGAGAGGGCCTTAGGCTTTCCGATGGTTTGAAGGGAGCCTGGGGAGAAAAAGTCCACCAAATCAAGAAAGGGAAGAGAAACTAAAGTCAACGGAGTAGATCTTGTGGTAAGAAATTGTGGTAAGAAATCCTGGCAAAAAGAACTTACAAAAAATAAGTAACTTTCAGAGGCATATGGCCTGAGAAGTGAGTTCCCAAGATTCTACGCTGTTCTGAGGCAGAGGATCTGGAGGGAGTGGCTTTCAAACGTTTTTGCTCATGTACCCTATAAAAGACTTCAAAAAAACTGTGTGCTCTTTAATATACTTTTTAAGTTGGCATTAGACATTTATTTGTTTAGCTGGATTTCTGAATGCATACACACACGTAATTTTTTTTTTTTTTTTTTTTAACGTTTATTTTTGAGACAGAGAGACAGAGCATGAACGGGGGAGCGGCAGAGAGAGAGGGAGACACAGAATCGGAAACAGGCTCCAGGCTCTGAGCCATCAGCCCAGAGCCCGACGTGGGGCTCGAACTCACCGACCGCGAGATCGTGACCTGAGCTGAAGTCGGACGCTTAACTGACTGAGCCACCCAGGCGCCCCTACACACACGTAATTTAAAAATATAATCGTGTCATCCATCTTTAAATCTATCAAATGTAATCTCAACGTCACAGTGCCTTTCATATTTATCAGCTGTTTAAAAAGATGCATAAACAGCTTTTGCAGAGTTGGAAATTTGACATCCCACTTTGTTTCCTCCAACCTTATCGTCATGTAATTTTTGTTTGAAATTCTTCTGACTCTTCACTCTCACACACCTCTTCAATAAACATGTTTACAGGTTACTTTTTTTAATGTTCTATAACAATAAAGCTTTACCTTAAGATACGTGGTCGTTTCCAATGATTAAAACCTAATTGATCAAAACATCATAAAATAGTCCAAAATTTGATCTTTATTAAATGTAACAAATAAACGTCTATCAAAAACACAGTATTTTGGGGCGCCTGGGTGGTGCAGTCGGTTAAGCGTCCGACTTCAGCCAGGTCACGATCTCGCGGTCCGGGAGTTCGAGCCCCGCGTCAGGCTCTGGGCTGATGGCTCAGAGCCTGGAGCCTGTTTCCGATTCTGTGTCTCCCTCTCTCTCTGATCCTCCCCCGTTCATGCTCTGTCTCTCTCTGTCCCAAAAATAAATAAACGTTGAAAAAAAAAAACACACAGTATTTTTTTCTCTGCCAATCAGTTCATCTTTCTATGAATGTGATGGTTAATTTTATGTGTCAACTTGGCTAGCCTACGGTACCCACTTGCTTGGTTAAACACCAGTCTGAAAGTTGCCATGAAGGTCTTTAGATGTGATTAGCATTTGAATGAGTAGACTTGGAGTAAAGCAGATTACCCTCCGCAAAGTGGGCAGGCTTCATCCAATCAATTGGCCTTAAGAGCAAAAAGAGTTTTCTCAGAGATGGAATTTTCCTTAAGATGGAAACATGGAAACCCTGCCTGAGCTTCCTCCCTGCTGCCTTGCAGAATTTGACCTTAAGAGTCTCCAGCCTAGCAGCCTGTCCTACAGATTTGGGGCTTGTCAGTCACCCCAATTGTGTGAGACTTTTGTTTAAAACTACATTTCTGTTTCTGTCTATACATCCCTCTGTTATCTATGTATCCATCTATCTATCCACCTATATCTCTGTATCTGTTACTCTTGAAGGCAACTTGTTAACCAACCAGGTTAAAAATTATTCTGATAAATTGGTAATGGGTAAATGGTAAATGGTAAATTTTATAATTTTTCCTGGTACCTGTGGAGAATGTTCCAAATATAGGTGCCAAATTTTATTTTTACAGACTAGTTTGGAATGTCTTACATGAGGGTGATATACAGAGCAATGGACACTTGAGAGTAATTGTAGTTTAGTGATTCATTTCATGGTTGAATAGGATTGCATTTGATAACAAAATATTTGCCAATAAACTGATACAACGTCTGGGTTTTGCTTCAAAACAATGGGGATAAGGAAGTAGGTAAAGGTACAGAGAAAGACTGTCCAAGAGTTGGAATTTGTTGAAGCTGCATACGTGGCGTTTCACCATATGATTTTTTCTAATTCTAAGTATGTTTGCAATTTTCCCAAATAAAAGTTAGGAAGAAGAGAAACAAACTGGTTATGTTTCTAATTATGTTTATTAAGTCTATTATCATTTTTGGTTTTTGGATCTATAGTTGATCTACCATTGACTTGGTAAATCAAGTGTCTTTAGGCAGATTTCCTAATTGTTTTTCAGTAGGAGGTCTGGTGTGCAATAACACGAGCTGCTATTGATAGAATTAGCCACCTTTTTTTTTTTTGATGGCTTCTTAATCCTTTTTCATGTTTTCAATGATCTCTTTAATTTCTTTAAGCATCTTAAATATATTTATGTTGGCTCTGCAGCTTTTTCTGCTGACTCTTGGTCTTAAAACCTTGTTTTGTCATGTGTATTTCAGTTGTAAACTCCTATTTGTTGGAAAACTACCAATGGGAACCTTCTGAGGTTTCTGAAGGAGGTACGTGCTTTCGGAAAGAATTTGCATTATTTCCTGGAGACATCTCGAAACATTGCCAGGTTTGGTCCACTTTATTTTATTTTTTAACTCAAGATAGAACATTTCAAACAGGCACAAAAGTAAAAAGAACACCAGAATACCTCATGTATCCATCCCCCAGGTTTGACATTTGTCAACTCACGGCCAATCTAAATTTCATTGAAAAACCTCCATCCACATCCCCCTCACATACCATTATGAGTAAATTCCAACATCATAGAATTGTATCCATAAACATTTTACCGCGCAGGAGCGCCTGGGTGGCTCAGTTGCTTAAGTGTCCGACTTCAACCCAGGTTATGATCTCATGGTTTGTGAGTTCGAGCCCCGCGTCGGGCTCTGTGCTGACAGCTCGGAGCTTGGAGCCTGCTTCAAATTCTGTGTCCTCCTCTCTCCCTGCTCCTCCCCAACTCACACTCTGTCTCTCTCTCCCTCTCAAAAATAAGTAAACATTAAAGAAAAAATTTTAAATATTTTACTACACATCTCTAATAGATAAGTACTTTAAAAGGCCAAAACCACAGTACATTATCACATGTACAAAAAAACCCCAACAATTTCTTAGTATCATTCAATATTCACGCAGTACTCATTTTCCAATTATATTATGAAAGTCATATTTTTGTCTGTATATTTAATTGAACCGTGATCCAAATAAGGTCTTCACGCTGCAAATAGTTGAGATGCATATTAACCATATTAACTTCCTTAACTTGTAAGGTTTCCCTCCATCTTCTTTCCCCCCCCCCCCCCCCCCCGCTCTGGTAATTCATTCATTGAAAACACTGGACTATTTGTCCAGTAGAGTTGTCCACAGTCCTGCATTTGCTGAATGCAATCCTCTGGTGTATTTGACATGAGTTTTAGAAGCTGGAATAGATTCAGGTTCGATTCTTTTTATCTTTTTCCATCTCAGTTAATTTTAATTAATTCATTCATTTTTTGAGAGAGAGAGAGAGAGAGAGAGAGAGCAAGCAGGGCAGGGGGAGAAAGAATCCTAAGCAGGCTCCGTGCTCAGCGGGGAGCCTGATGTGGGACTCAATCTCACCACCCTGGGATCATGACCTGAGCTGAAACCAAGAGTCAGTTGCCTAACTGACCCAGCCACCCTGGCGCCCTCTGCTATCTCACTTTAAATTAAGATGCTTATCTTAAAAAAATTTTTTTTGACTTAGCAAATAATGTGAAGACAGGCCCATATCCATAGGCATTCAGGCTTTTGACTGAGTTTTCTGAGGAGACTCTCCTTGTCCTCACCAAGAGCTACGGCCAAGACAAACTCTTCCATGATGCTTTCTCCTGGTGCCAGATTTTTTTCCCCTCAAATTCTGCATTTGCCTAAGGTGTGGCCCTTTGCAGGGGTCCAGCTTTAAAAAGGGGTCTCTGATCTTACTCCTTGCTGTGGAGAATCTTTTTCCAGGTCTCTGTGTGTGGTCTACAGGCTCCGTGCCTGGGGTGAGTCGATGCCTCGGGGCAGCTGATGGCTGACATTGGTGATTACCCTGCATTGCTTCTCCTAGGATTTCCCCGTCAGTGTTTTTCCTTTTTTTTTTTTTTTAATTTTTTTTTAACGTTTATTTATTTTTGAGACAGAGAGAGACAGAGCATGAGCGGGGGAGGGTCAGAGAGAGAGGGAGACACAGAATCGGAAACAGGCTCCAGGCTCTGAGCCATCAGCACAGAGCCTGACTCGGGGCTTGAACTCACGAACCGCAAGATCATGACCTGAGCCGAAGTCGGACGCTTAACCGACTGAGCCACCCAGGCACCCCTGTTTTTCCTTTTTGCAAACTCACCCATGCACTTCGAATTGTGGAACTGTTGGGGCACCTGCATAGCTCAGTAGGTTGAGTGTTGAGCATCTGACTCTTGATCTCAGTCAGGTCATCTCATGGTTCATGAGTTCGAGCCCAAGGCCCACATTGAGATCTGTGCTGACAGTGTGGAGCCTGCTCGGGATTCTCTCTCTCTCCCTCTCTCTGCCCCTCCCTCACTCATTCTCTCTCTCTCTCTCTCAGAATAAATGAATAAACTTAAAAAAAATAATAAAGGGTGAAACTGTTTTGTATTGGAGGATTTCAGTACATTTACTTTATTTCTGGAAACCCTAAGCTCATGTGAAAACCAAATTTTATAACTACCTTTGAACTATCCCCTAGCTACCATTTTGAGCAGAAGGAATGGGCTTCATGGAGATTTGTTCCAGGAAATGATGTTAAACCTGAGACCCGACTTATGAGTAAGACGGGGAGTGGGGAGGAGGCGGTGGTTTGGAAACGGGGAGAAGTATTCCAAACCAGACGAAACACTGGCACGAAGTCTTTGTAGCAGAGAAGGATGGAACGAAAAACTGGAGTGATGGCAGAGGGCCCAGGATGAAGCAGAGGGAAAGACCTACTTCATCAGTCTTCATCGGAGAGTCTGGGCTGGAACAATGAGATTTCCGCCGCAACTGACATCTTCACGGTGATTTCACCACCTAGCTGGCCTCCCTTATCTTTACAAAGGTTACAGGATGTAAGAAGGGCTTTTCCCTCCTCCTCAACAGTAGATACTTATTATCACTGCACCAGTTGGGAAGTTGTGGCTGGAAAACCTAAACTGTCTACAAGCTTCTGGACAAGCTCAGATTCATGCTCCAAGAATGGGCTGTCCTGTAAATTTATGTTGAGCAAGTGGACTGGTCTGGGTGGTAAATACCACACCCTCGGATTTCTTTGCTCAAATCTTCCACCTTCCTTTTCTTGTGTTGTTTGGGAGGCATTTTCCTTGGTAAATCCAGCCCCAAAGTAACTAAGGAAGCTTGGGTGGCTTCCCCTTGGGGGGCAGCTGCCCGGGAAGCCAGCCAAGTTGCCTTTTGGTCTTCTGAGGGGAAGCCAGGGTGCAGGTTGGGGCGAGGGGCTGAGGAGAGGGAGGGCTCAGCCCTCTTCAGGTGCCTGCCAATAGCCTTGTATACCCCTGCCACCAGTCATCTCTTCAGAGTTAAAGACACAATTTGAAGGACTCCATTAAAAATGATAGACTTGTTGGTTAGCAAACTTTGAAAGAACTCATTCAGTGATGACTGAATAATAGTTCACTCTTGTTAGAGTTTGTTAGTTCTCTAGGGCTGCTGTAACAAAGTACCACAAACCGGGTGACTTAAAACAACAGAAATGTCTTCTCATACAGTTCTGGAGGTCAGAAGTCCCACATCAAGGATGGATGACAGGGCTGGTTCCTTCGAGGACTCTGAAGGAGAACCTGCCACATGACTTTCTCCTAGCTTCTGGTGTTGCTGGCCATTCTTGGCATCCCTTGGTTTATTAGATGTATCGTTCCAATCTCTGCCTCTGTCTTCACAAGGCATCTGTCTTCACATGGCCATCTTCTTATAAGGGCATCGGTCACACTGGATTAAGGGGCTACCCAAATCCAGTGTGACCTCATTTTAGCCTAGCTAATTACATCCACAGTTAGTCTAATTCCAAACAAAGTCAAATTCTGAAGTACTGGGGATTAGGACTTCAACATATCTTTTTAGGAGACACAATTCAACTCATGACAGGGTGAGAAAATGTAAGTCAAAGATCTAGAATCCCTGTTTCCTCTTCTGCAATCTGGCTGTTTTTCACTTCCGTAATATTCTAGGCCTCCACCTCTGAAGATATAACAGTTCAACTCTTCAAAATGGCCAAAAAAAAAAAAAAAAAAAAAAAATCTCCAAGTTGTCCTCACCGTTGGACTCATGCAGCATCAGAGTCCACAGGGGTTGTGCCCTCGCTGAGGACGTCGCCTGAAGACAGTAGGACTGGCTTACTGACAACTGGCAAGGAGATAATGAAGTTACAAGTTGGGAAGGAGAAAAATGGGAATCTTTTTGGAATTGATTTTGGAGTATGATGTGAGGTAGGGATCTTCTCGCATTGTTATTCCAATGAGTATCCATTTAGTCTCGTGTTCTTTGTTGAGAATACATATGTAGTATGCTGATTTGAAGTGCCTCCACTGGTCACACACTAAAGCTTTAGGTATATTTGCGTCTTTCCACTCAGAATTATCATGCGTGTCCCCATTTCTTCAAGTGTCCTCCAGAAAGTGTTGAAGTTCTGTTCATCTACACCTCCCATGTTTACTATTTTATTCTTGTCCCTTGTTATCCCTCTTGTTACCAAAAGGAGACTTTCCCCCATTATGTTTACTCATTGCTTATCTCTTTGTAAAGTTTTTTGTTTTGTTTTTTTTTTTGTTTTAAGAGAGAGAAAGAGGGCACAAGAGGGGAAGGGCAGAGAGAGGAGAGAGAGAATTCCAAGCAGGTTCTGCACTGTCAGCGCAGAGCCCCACTTGAGTCTCGATCTCACGAATCGTGAGATCATGACCTGAGCTGAGATCAGGAGTCAGCTGGTCAACCGACTGAGCCACCCGGCACCCCGCTAATTGCTTACTTTTAGAATTTAAAGGAAAAAAAAAAAAACCTATTGATTTTTTTTTCTTGTATATTCTGGTGAAGCCTGATAAGCCCTAATGATCTTTCAGATGATTCTTCTGTGCTTTCGGTGTAGACGCTCACATCAGTGTAGACGTAGACATCATCTGAACATAGTGATTGATACTATTCTCTGAATGTGGTCTGTACTTTCCTGCCTCAAGTTCTTTGATTTTGCTCTGAATTGTCTGGATCTCCCATCATTCATATCTTCTGAAAGTCTCTTCTTCATCAAGACTTAATTTCTCTGTGAAACTTCTTTCAACTTCCCAGGAAAAGTTAAATTCCCTCTCCCTGAACTTCCATAAAACTTTGCACATGCCTTTATTATTATAACCATAGCATACTGCATTATAATTATCTGCTTATAAAACTGCTTTCCCTCAGGACACTTGAAAAAGTGTACCTTTCTTCTCTACGCTGAGACAAGTTGGAAAAGTTCTGTTTGGAAGATACCGCAATGAAGCCCTTATTCACCTCTGTATTCCCTCTTCTGCAGTTTGTTACTTGATACAGAGAAGTGACTGCCTGAGCCACTAAGACATGAATGAATAGACAAAGGAGCCCACTGGGAGAGAAAGAGCTGGAACCAGAACTCTGACCTAGGACTGTGGCTTTTCTTTCTTTCTTTCTTTCTTTCTTTCTTTCTTTCTTTCATAATTTAACTTTATTTTTTATTTTTGAAAATTTGCATCCAAATTAGTTAGTATCTAGTGAAGCAATGATTTCAGGAGTAGATTCCTTAATGCCCCTTACCCATTTAGCCCATCCCCTCTCCCACTAGGACTGTGGCTTTTCTGCCCAGATGCTGAACTCCAGCAGGGACCTACTGTCTCCAAGGCTCTCTGTTGGCAGCTCATGTGGGGACTTGATCAACTTGGAAAGGAAGTGGGATGCTATTTGTCTTGCACCCTTTTCAGACCCTAGGTACTATTCTGCAGCCCAGACCCAGCAAGGGTTCACTGACGGGTCCTTGAGAAGAATCCTGCCACCTAGAGGCCGCCTGGCGGAACTCCTCTCCCTACAAAGCGGTCCAGGGCTTGAACGCCAATACCTTCAGCCGAGTTTGATACCCCCCCACCCCCCACCCCTCCCCGGAGGCGGTGCTAGTGTCCGAGGTGGAGTCTTCGGGTTAGAGGCTGGTACCCAGAGAGCTATGGGGTCACACTTGCTGAGGTAGGAGCCGGTACGGGGCTCTCTTCTCTGCTTCCCACTGCGAATTCCCGACTCTGCCAGAACAGAATGGAAGAAAAGCTGTGCCTGCAGGGACTCCGCCAGCTCGCTGCTCTCTGATCCTCCCCTCCACTAAGAAGGCCTCGGTGTAGCCGGGATTGCCGCCGGGCTGGGGAAACAAGGCAGCTTTATTTTGCATAATGCCTTCGGACAAACGGCCCCAGAACGGGGCGGAGGAGGTGGCTGTCAGGCCTGGAATGCACACACCTGTACCTGGGAAGGTTCCTTTGAATTCTTGCTGCTTGGCGGCGGTGTCCTGGGGGCTTGGCCGCTGGCGGTGGGTGGGAGCCTGGCAGCCCGTGCCCTGGGGAGAAGCACTCCACCCAGACCTCCAAGTCTGGCGGCCACCAGGGGAGAGATGGCACACAACCTATTTCTAAAGTTCCCCCAAAGAGCCTTCCTCTCTCCCACCTGCAGCTCCCACCCCCCCCCCCACCCCCCTGACCCAATGGAAACAAAGCTTTCCAGAGAAAGAAACATTTCGGTGGACAGACTTCCTCAGGGGCTTTCAGACATAGAATGGACCACAGAGAGCACAAAGCGAGGCCCTTTCATCCTGTCAGCCTGAGCTTTGCTCATAGTGTTTTTTGCTCCCAAGTTCTTCAACTGGCAGATGAGGACACCAAAACCCAGAGCAGTTAAACGCCCTTGCTAATTCTCCAGCTCATCGGTGGCAGAGTAGCACCGGTATTTTATTTGTTTCCTTTTTGTAACTTGTTCTGTCAGAATTATAACAGAGTCTGCTTGACCTTTTCAGATTAGTACTGCTGACTAATCCATATTTTGGAAACTTCACATGAAACGTCCTCTAATGTGATCTGAGGGAAATAGGTGATACTCTCTGACTGCTCCTGGCCTAATGCGCAAGAAGGCAAACCCAGCCCCAACAGGAAGGAGAAATTGCAGATTTTCCTTGCTTCATGCCTAGATCAGCTCAGAGAGGGAGAGAGTGAGGGCTAGCCATGGGCTTCTCAACCCCAGGATAGGCCAGCCTTCAGCCAGGAGGTAGCCAAAGTTGGAGTGAGATATATACACAGGTGTACAGGCCATAGTTCTACCTGTCGCTTTCCTTTAGATTGACACAGAAGACCCATTTGAAAAGTTTATCCTTATCTCTGTGAAATGAGGGCAAAGGGAGTTTTCTACTTTTTTCTCTCTTGGATCAGGGCAAGAGAGCTGGCACTCAGGGACCAAGAGTTTGGGGCAGAGCCTGTCACAGTTCAAGCAAAACCCAAAAAGGGGGGAAACGAGGGAGGTCAGCAGTCCTCTTTGGCCCTGGGCCACCTGTCCAAGAAGCGGGAGGGTGTGTCTTACCTCTGTGGGGTCTTTCTGCAGCTAGAACAGAAGGAGCCATGGCTGTGTTCTTGAACAAGGACTGGTGCAGAAGGGAGAGAGTATATGAGAAGGGTCAGCAAAGAGAGACGGAAGGAGGGAAGGAGGAGACAGGGTAGCCATGGTCCCTTACCAGACCTCTTATTGGAGGAGCATTTCTTTGAGCCAGAAAGCCCTGTGCAAGGCATGGTGAGCAGGCTGGTGACAATGGAGTTGATCATGAGCGGTGTAGGCAGAGCTCCCCTAGCTGCAGTGGGGTGGGGGGAGCACAGGCCTCCCTCTGGGGTGTAGAGGGCCTAGGCTACGGTTTCAGTCCTCAGGCCAGCACAGCCAGATCTGTGTCTTCCATCTGGGATAGGATATGACGGATGAGAGATTTCAACTGGAAAATGATCTTAGACTTTTCTCATCGCTGAAAGGCTTCTGAACAAACAGCACTATGACAAACCACAAGAACTTCGAGGATGCAAAGAAGTCATCACTTTCGTTCCAGAACCAGAAACATTTCCCTGTGTCTTCTGGGTCCAGTTGAGTGGTTGGTCAGGGGACAGCCATTAGGCTGTACTACTCTCACGAGGAGAAGAGGCTCACAGAGGGCCAGGGTTTGCAATCTGCAAGTTATGTCCAAAGCAAGTCATATATTTGAGTACAGTGGCAGGTTGCATTTTCTAAAAATGATGACAACAGTCTTTTCAGTCTCATATGCCTTCCAGGATCTTGTCTCTCACCATCAAGAGATGGGGACTATTTCTCCTCCCCTTGAATAAGGGCAGGCCTTTGTGACTGCCCCACCTGATAGGCAGAAGTGACAATCCATGATTTCCAAGGCTTGGTTATTAAAGGTGATACAGTTTCGACTTGACTTTGTCTTTTGGGACGTGGGAGGACTGAGGTGATATTTAAGTTCAGTTACCCTGGAACCACCACCTGGAGAGACAATCTGTATCTATACCTGTATCATCTATACTTATATCGAGAGAGAGGCTCCTGGAGCCCCAGATGCTCTACTCCCCAGATGTTTGGATCTTCCCCAACCAGGTGCATGGGAGTGAGTGAACTTCGGATCATTCCAGCTACTACTCCTTGGCCACTCCAGCTGCTACCAAATGGAGCAGAGATGAGCTGTCCTTGCCAAGCCCTGCCCAGACTATAGACTCATGAGCATCAGTGTTATTTTAAGCCACCAAGTTTTGGAGTGGCTTGTTGTACGGTATCAGATAATTGAAACACACACTTGTTTCTTCACCTCATTTGGTGTTGCCAGTAACCATAAGATGGTGTATCACCATCTCTAATTTATAGGCAAGAAAACCAAGGCTCAGACTAGATTCGTCACAAGATGTTATGGACTGAATTGTGTCCTCCCCAAATTCACATGTTGAAGCTCTAGTCCCCAATGTGGCAGTATTTGTAGTTGGGGCTTTAGGGAAATAATTAAGGTTAAATGAGGTCATAAGAGTGGGGCTGTAATCTGTCGAGACTGGTGTTCTTTCAAGAAGAGGAAGAGACACCCAGAGAACACTGGTCCCCCATCCCTGTGCCTACATCGAGAAGAGGCCATGTGAAGACACAGCAAGGAGGTGGTCATCTAAAAGCCAAGAAAAGAAGTTTCACCAGAAACTAATCTTGATGGGCACCTTGATCTTGGACTTCTGCTCTCCAGAACTGTGAGAAAATAAGTTTCTGTTATTTCAGCCACTCAGTCTGTGGTATTTTTTTTTTTAATGTTTATTTATTTTTGAGAGGAAGAGACACACAGAGTGCGAGTGGGGGAGGGGCAAAGAGAGAGAGGGAGACACAGAATCTGAAGCAGGTTCCAGGCTCTGTCTGAGCTGTCAGCACGGAGCCCGAGGCGGGGCTCGAACTCACCAACTGTGAGATCATGACCTGAGCTGAAGTCGGACACTTAACCGACTGAGCCACCCAGGCGCCCCAGTCTGTAGTGTTTTGTTATGGCGGCTGACGAAGACGCAAGAAAGCGGCATGGGCATGATTCATGTTGCAGTTCTCTGACTCCGAAACCTGTAGCACACTCATCATACCGCCTAAATGTCAAAACAAGACTCTGTTCGTGGTCTAGACTTGCAAGTCAGGGTCAGGTTCTAAAAGTGAGGCAGAACCAGAGCAAGGTAACTTTTAAATCGGGACTTGCCTGATCTGCTGTTAAGAGTTCAAATAATGATCCGGGCCTGGGTCCAGGGCCAGAACCTCCAGCCAGGGAGGCACTCGATTCTGACCTAGCCTAGGACAGGCCTGGCATAGACCCTAAAATGATTTTGGGGACTCTCATACTAGATCAGGAAATGGGAACATAACCAGGAATTTTTTTCTTTCCCTTCTTTCCTCTCTTTCAAAGTATGTGTTGAATGTCGATAATTTGCCAGGTGATATTCCAGGCATTGGAAATAGACTAGCAAATAAGCCAGACAAGGTCCCTGATGGTGTGGAACTTACATCCTAGTAAATGTAGTAAACAGAAAAGTAAACGAGTAAACACAAAAACAAACAAATTAGCTCTTAATTGTGATAAATACTGGGGGAAAAAAATTAACAGCTGGCCTGATAGAGAATATCCGGGGGGGGGGGGGCGGGGGGGAGGGATCAGAGGATCTAAGGGGTGAGATTTGAGCTGGAATGTAAAGAATGAGAAGCAACCATCATGTAAAGAGTGGCATGTAAGTGTCCCAGACAGAAGGAAGCGCAGGTGCAAAGGCCCGGAGGTGGGAAATCTTAGCAACTGCTAAGATTATAGTGATGACGTGAGGCACGGTATGAAGGAAAGTTGGTGGGGGAAGCCAGACTTTACAGACCTGATAGGTCACAACAAAAGGTTTGATTTTAATAAACGAAAGGTAGGATTTTTGTAATCGTGGTGCTGAACAAGGTCAATAAATGCAGACACCGTTGTTGATGGAAAGTATGCTCACCCTCCTTGTGAGGGTCTGGAGAGCACCTGGTGATGAGCCTTTTGTCTGTTTGCCTGCCCAGCCAGGACCCCCTCTTCCACTGCTGGGGACATGGGGAAGAAATGACCACCGGGACATTTCTTCAGTGCCCAAAACTGAATCAGTGCCCAAAACTGATTCTCAGGGCACAGGGACAACAGAGCACTGAGTGGCCACTCCTGGGAGTAGGGGCTGAGAGCCCAGCAAGGAGTAAAGGAAACCGCAATGCTGGTACTCAGTGCTGCTGCTGAAATTATAAGCTTGGTAGCTTATAACAAAACCAATTTATTATCTTACAGTTCTGGAGGTTAGGAGTCAGAGATGGGTCAGGTTGGGTAAGATCAAGGTGTTAGAGGCTCCACAGGAGGATTTATGATGTATTTCTTTAAGTTTTCCAGCTTCTAGAGGCTGTCCGCATTCCTTGAGTCATGCCCCGCCCCCACCTTCAAATCCGGCAATGGCAGCTTGAGTCCTTCTCATGGGGCCAGCTCTGTGGTTCTTCCGTCACAACATCTCCCTCTGACCACAGCCGGGAAAGGTCCTCTGCTTCGAAAGACCCATGTGATTAAACTGGGCTCGTGTCTTAGGGCTGTTGCAACAGAACACTACAGACTGGGTAGCTTATAAAGAGCAGAAGCTTATTTCTCCCAGTTCTGGGGGCCGGAGGTCTGAGACGAGGGCGCTAGGTGAGACCCCTCTTCCGGGTCAAAGACTTCTTGTATCCTCCGGTGGCAGAGGAAGTCTCTTTTGTAAGGGGACTAATCCCACTCACAAGGGCTCTGCCCTCATGACCTAGTCACCTCAAAGACCCCACTCCTCATACCATCACCTTGAGGGGGTGGGTTTCGACTTCTGAATTTTGGAGGGACACAAACATTCAGCCCATAGCAGCTTACCTGGATAATCCAGTATAATCTCTCCATCTCCAGATCCTTAACTTAAGCACACCTGTAAAGTCCCTTTTGCCATGTAAAGTGACAAACTCACCGGTTCCAAAGGTTAAAATAAGGGCATCTTTCTCCATCGCCATTCTGCCTACAACAATGTTCAAAGAACAGGGCTAAAAGAAGAATAAAAGTGGTTAAGCCTGGGGTTCCGCAGGTCGGCACATCCAGATATTCCATTTAATAAATCTCGATGGGCTCTTTGTCTGAAGTTTTGTGCTTGTTCAGGGATATGGGTATGAACACTTAAAAACTATCATCACTTATTGGGAACCCATCATGTACCGGCTGCCTTCCTATAACTACTATACTTACTACTTACAGTGATGAGAATTTGAACTTGCTACAGGCCATGCATTGTGAGAAGTGCTTTGCATGTGTGTTAAGAATGCAAAGCACTTAATACTTGCAGAACTAGCTTACTAGTGCCTCACTTCAGAAATACCAGCATGAGCTGGCTGGTGCCCCCTCCTAAGTCTCTAGTTGCCAGGCTCAGACCTTCCTCTGATCTCAGAGACACCGGTACTGGTTAAGCAGTGCCTCCTTCTTAGGATTTTGAGTTTCAGCTCCTTAGTGCCCCTCTTCTAAATTTCTAGACGTCAATATTGTTTTTTTATTTTTTTTAATGTTTACTTATTTTTGAGAGAGAGAGAGAGAGCACGAACAGGGAAGGGGCTGAGAGAGAAGGAGACACAGAATCTGGAGCAGGCTCTGGGCTCTCAGCTGTTAGCACAGAACCTGACTTGGGGCTCGAACTCACAGATTGCCAGATCCTGACCTGAGCTGAAGTCGGACGCTTAACCGACTAAGCCACCTAGGCGCCCCTAGACGTTCATATTCTTAACCTCTTTCCTGTGGAAGTGATAGAAGCTCAGCCCTGGGAATGATAGAAGCTTCCTGTAATTCTTATCCTTACGATACCTCAAGGGTTAAGATATACCCTTTCAGTCACCTCGTTAACAAATGTTTACCTAGGTAACATTTTTTAATATTATATTTCCTCTATTTAATTAATGGTACTGTTTCTGTCACTTGGATGGTTCCTGACAAATACAGAAATTGGTCTGGAAATCAGGAGGTAGAAATAAACTGGGGCCCATCAGTACTATACCTAATAACCCACTTGCAGAATTTTTGCTTCCCATCTCCACCATGTTGAGCTCTGTTGATTTTATTTTGTATTACTTCTAAATGTTTATTTATTTTTGAGAGAGAGCTTGCAACCAGGGGAGGTGCAGAGAGAGGGGGATAGAGGATCTGAAGCAGGCTCTACGCTGACAGCAGAGAGCCCAATGTGGGGGTCAGACTCAACGAACCATGAGATCATGACCTGAGCTGAAGTCAGACACTCAACCGACTGAGCCACCCAGCTGCCCCAGGTTCTATTGATTTTAAAGTCTTAATTCCCAAGGAAAAAATGCTTTTACCAAAGGACACATTGGCAATTCCATTGAACTCATAGGTAAAACTACCACCTGGCCATTTTGGTCCTCTCATGACAAAGAGTCAGCAGACAAGGAAAAGTGTTACTATTCTTTGTGGAGACAAGGTGAGCAATCTTTGTACCAAGAAGGAATTGAGTTGCTGCTACACAGCAGGGCATGAAGAAAATGTTTGGAACCTAAGAGATTCCCTGGGCTATCTCTATATACTTCCACTTGTAATGGTAAAAGTCAATGAAAATGTCAATAACCAAAAGAAAATAGAAAAAAAAAAAAGACAAACACACTGAAGATTCAGACCTTCCAAGAATGAATGTTTGTGGCACCTGGGCACGTGGGCAGGTAAAAGGAAACATAGAAGGGATTGTGGAGAAGGAAGTTCATAGATGTCAACTACATCTTCATGACCATTTACAGAATTAAGACTCTAAGAGCTAGGCTTATCTGCTTCTTCACTTCTGTGTATGTGTACATATTAATTTACCTCTTCTCTCTCCTTCTCGACTTGATGCAGACCTTTGGCCTATTTGAAATTTTGGAGTAAACCAAGACTGAGTCCCAAGTTTGCATCTTTTCTGTATCCAGGCTCTCATTTTAAGTAATGTTGTCTATGGCTTTAAATCTCACTTATATGCCAGTGACTCCCAAATTCATATCTCTTGCTCTGGCCTCTCATGAGAATTCCAGACATATATTTCACTCTTTACTTGATATCCCCACTTGACAATTTAGTATCACAAACTTACCATGGCCAAGACAGAACTTGTGATTCCATATTATCTCCATGCCCCCTACACAAGGCTCCTTCTAAGTTTTCTCCTTTGCAATAAATTACACAACTATCCAGCCAGTACCTCAAGTAAAGAAGCACAGAGATTGAATGTCTTTCTTCCTCTTGCTCTCTGCCTCCAGTCCATCAGCAAGTCCTAATAAAGATGTCTCCAAAGTATACTTTGATCTGTAAAATATTCCCACGTCTCACCATGTCCTTCACTAACACGCTGGTCCAAGCCACCATGTTCTCTAACCTGGACATCTGCAGTAACCTTCTAGAAGGTATCCCATTCCTTATCCCATTCTTGTGAATCCCCTGCACTCCATCCTCTATATGGTAGCCAGAATGATCTTTTAGAAACATGAATGAGCTCTAAATTCCTCTAAAGCTTCCCTGGCATACACATCATAGGTCTTTATCCTAGTCTACAAAGCCTTACCAAATCAAATTCTCTGACCGTCTCTCTGACCCATCTCATGCCACTCCCTCCCTGCCTTTCCTCTTGAGGCTGAGACATTTGTGAAAGTCCTAGAGTTCCATCCTAAGGAGTAGAGCCTAAATAGGGGGAGATGCAGAGATGAAACTCTGAGGTTCGACATCTTATGGGCTGGTACCTGTTGGTCTCAGCCACAGTGAACTTAGAACCCACTAACCCATTTCTGCCCCTGACCTGCAGTCATCTTTAAGATGACTATAGTTCCTGGAGATCAACCCCCCTCCAGCCCATCTCCTTCACCCCATAGCACCTTATTACAGACTCTCAATACCTGACAAGTCTCTTTCTATCGATTCTCAGGGAATTACAACACAAAGCAAATAGAGATGCTGCTGTCTTTGTCCTTTGTCATGCTCCAGCTCCCCGGACTTCTGACATTAAAGTTTCTGTCAGAGTGGATAAACTAACCTCTTTGAGTTCGACTATAGGTTGTTTTGATTTGGGCTGTTGCAATTTGAAACCTTACCCAAGTTTCCAGCAAAAGATCGGGGTGCAGAAGACAGGCTGTGGGTTTCTTTTTTCTGTCAGGAATTATCCTCTTTGGTAATTGTGGTTGTTCAGGTAAACTTAATAATGAGATAATAAGTAGATACATCCGTTTCACTTTGTATTGGAGATCCAAGCAAGGAGATCTCTGTCGGTTGGTCTGTCAGTCAATGAGGAATCATCAGAGAAGTTAAAAAAAAAAAAAAAAAAAAAAAAGAAAAGAAAAAGAAAGAGAATACTCTCCAAGTTCTGATTTAAAGCTACAGAATCAGAATTTCCTATGTTGGAGAGATATTTATGTGAAATTAAGTTTTAAAAGTTTCCTGAGTGATTTTAACGCACATCCTGGATAGGATCGGATGTTTTACAAGCCTTCGCAGGAGTGGTTTAAATGTTCCTGCCCTCAAAGAGGCCACATGGAACTCCAACTAGGATCACAGACTTGGGGCATCTGGGTGGCTCAGTCAGCTGAGTGTCCTAGTTTGGCTCAGGTCATGGTCTCTAGGTTCCGTGAGCTCAAGCCCCACATTTGAGTCACAGCTGTCAGGGCATGGCCTGCTTTAGATTCTCTGTGTCCCTTTCTCTCTGGCCCTCCTCCTCTTGCACTCTCTTGAAAATAAATAAAACCTTTAAAAAATTAAAAAAAAAAAAAAGAATCATAGACTTACACTTCCTATCACACCTTTTCATTTGGAGGTTGAGAAAAGGAGGCCAAGAGAGGTCAGCAATCATTGTCCCCAGCTCATACACCTTCCTAGCGTCAAAGCCAGGGCTTCAACTCAGGTCTCTGAATGAATGGGGCAGAAGGAAAGCAGAGTTTATCACGGCACAGTGATTGCCTAACCAGAGAGATCAAACTTCCAACGATAAGGGAAGTCCTGAAAGGAAAAAGGGAGGAAGCAAATATGGATACTTTGAAGGCAGAACAGGCCTGGGGAAGGTCAGTAAGGGACAAGGGCAACACCTATTCCCACCCCTTACCCTCACCACACCCCCTCCCCCGCCTGGGCAGCCAGGAAGGGTTTTCCCAATGAAAGTAACTCTATCTGGCAGAGTTGCTGGAAGAAGGGGAAGGTAACATCTGGTGAGGGATAAAAATAGAAAGTATTATTGGGCTTTCTGAGGCTGCTCACTTGAAAGAAGAGAATAAATCATTCCTTTTGCCCAGAGCCCTTATCTGTTCTTCATGCCTTTGACGGCGGGTGTGTAGCAGGTCGGGACAGAGAAGGGGGTGGTGAGGAACTTTCTCCTCAGTGGAATTCCCCTCTTGGTCGTGCCACCATCGCAGGGAGATGGGGGTCGTATCCATAGTATCTGTGTGGGGAGGAACATCTCCAGAATAACGGAGGGACAGACATGAATGAAACACAGGGAGAGAATAAAGACAGGCATTGGCTGATACAATTATAGAAGCAGAAAAGCCCCATAGGGAGGGAGAAACAGGAAAAAGAAGAAAGGAATGAGGTAGAATCTATTATCTTCCAAGTCCACTTTATGTGTCTCCTTGGTGTGTTTTTGGCCCTTGGGTTTTCTAGACCTTCTGGCACATTGCTTTTGGGGCTTAGGCCCTCTCTGTGCTTATGATGAGGTTTCTCCCAGGGTTTTGGTTGAGAATTTGGTTAGGGATTGAAAGGTGGGGCCAGGGGACTGGTAGTCTTTGGTTGTCTACTCATAACCACCAGGGACCCCAAAGATGCCTCTATACCTTGACTTCTCCCCCAGGCTAGAAACCTGGCATTCTTATTCACCTTTGACTTCCAGCCCTATCCCCTTGCAAGCAGCCAGGCTGAGGAGATTTTCTTTTAAGGTGCATCCCCTCTTAGCACAAAGGCCTCTATTCTGTTCAACTGATATCCTGCTCCTCTCCCTACAGTCAACATTTCTTTAGCCTTAATCCCTTAAAACCCCCTTAAACAACTCAAAAGCAATAAAGAGATAGTTCGTGGTTACATTTCTCCCTTTTGCTTTGTTCTTCCTAAACCTGTTCTCAGATTGCAGGCCAGAAGGTCTTTGTGTGAATGTTGACTCATCTCATTCCTAATGAGATCACCGACAGCATAAACTGGGCGGCCGGCTGCTCCTCGGCTAGGTGTTGGGTAACAGAGCTGTCTGGCTATGGGACGAGCTTCCTGAGGGAGGCGAGAAGGAGGGGGACCTTCTTTGCCTGGGACTTTACAACATCAATTGCTCCCAGGGCCCTAAACTTGTGATCTTTGGATCCTGTAAGCTTGTCCCCAAGTGACTGGATCTCTTCTATCCACCCCTACGGTCCCCAAACACCTACACCTGTAATAAGGTTGGCACTCTGTCTCCCGTCTTACTCTGGGGGTTTGTAATATAGCCATGAGTGGAAATCCACATGTTACTCACTAAACGATTAACTTCAATTTTGTTTTCTAGCACAGAGGTGTTTGATAGAAATTAGGTAGTAAAGATAGATTAAAAAACAATTTTTTTAAGGTTTATATATTTACTTTTGAGAGAGACAGTGAGTGGGGGAGGGGCAGAGAGGAAGAGAGAATCCCAAGCAGACTTCTCACTGTCAGCACAGAGCCCAGTGCAGGACTCAAACTCACGAAACCGTGAGATTACGACCTGAGCTGAAACCAAGAGTCAGACGCTTAACTGTGCCACCCAGGCACCCCAAGATAGATTTTAAATGAAGAAAATAAGTAAGCCTTTGGACTCTAGCTGAGGAGGACAAGCCTTGGCCAGGTGAAGAAATAGAAAATCCAGAATGCAGTCTATAGGAGCTGGGGCAGGGCACCTGCTAGCGAATGGTAAGTTTGGACAAAGCTTACTTCTTCTTGGAACCTAAGAACCTCCCCTGTAAAACAAGGAAAATAGAATGTTGCTAGGTTACATGATCTTGGCAGGTATAGACCAACAACAAGTAGAATGGATCAATGTGCTGATTATTAAACCATAATTGGTAGGCCAGATCATGAAGCAAACTATGAGGTGTTACTGCCTGGATGCTGTGTGTGCATGCGTGAGTGTGCACGATTAAATTAACTGTGATCATGTGGCACAATCATTGAAATGTGTTGTATGGCCCAACATGTGGTCTATTCTGGTGCACTTGAAAAGAATGTATGTTTGCACTTGGTGGATGTAATGTTCTATAAAAATCAGTTAGGTCAAGGTGGTTGGTAGTGTTGCTCATTTGTGAGTTTGCTGATCTTATTTGTCTGATCTATTCACTGCTGAGAGAGAGGTCTTAACGTCTCTAAATATGATAATGGAATTGTCTTTTTCTCCCTTTAATTGTGGCAAATTTTACTTCATGTATTTTGAAGCTCTGTAATTACGTATACACACATTTGTGACTGTTGAGTCTTCCTACTGAGTTGATCTTTTTGTTATATGAAATGTTCCTCTTCATTTCTCCTAGTACTTTCTGTCTTGAAATATATCTTATCTGATATGACGATAGCCACTTCAGCTTTATGCTACTTACTGTTTGAATGGTATATACTCATCCATTTATTTTCAGCTTCTAAAAAAAGCCTGTAGTTGTCTCAGTCAGTTGGGGCTGTCATAACCAAATCCATAGACTGTGTGGCTTAAACAACAGACATTTACTTTTTTATAGTTCTGGAGGCTGAGAATGCCAAGATCAAGGTGCTGGCCAGTCAGTAGCTGGTGAGGACTCTCTTCCTGGATTGCAGGTGGCCACCTTCCTGTGTTCTGACATAGTGGAAAGAGAGAGAGCAAACTCTCATGTCTCCTCTTATATGAACACTACTTTATTTTTTTTTTATTTTTTTTTTTATTTTTTTTTTTTTTAATTTTTTTTTCAACGTTTATTTATTTTTGGGACAGAGAGAGACAGAGCATGAACGGGGGAGGGGCATAGAGAGAGGGAGACACAGAATCGGAAACAGGCTCCAGGCTCTGAGCCATCAGCCCAGAGCCTGACGCGGGGCTCGAACTCACGGACCGCGAGATCGTGACCTGGCTGAAGTCGGACGCTGAACCGACTGCGCCACCCAGGCGCCCCGAACACTACTTTAATCAGATCAGGAATCCACCCTTATGGCCTTATTTAACCTTGATTAATTTTTTAGTCCAAAGATAGTCACACTCTGTGTGGGGTTAGGGCTTCAACATATGGACTTGAAGGAGGCACAATTCAGTCCATAGCAGTTGGGTCTTGCTTTTTTTTTTCTTTTCTTTTTTTTTTTTTTTTTTTTTTTTTTTACCCATTTTGACAATTTCTGCCCTTTAATTGAAGTTTCAGGTTCATTAATTTTTTTTAATTTTTTAAGTGTTTTTATTTATTTTTGATACAGAGAGAGAGACAGAGCGTGAGTGGGAGAGGGGCAGAGAGAGGGAGACACAGAATTTGAAGCAGGCTCCAGGCTCTGAGCTGTCAGCACAGAGCCCGACGTGGGGCTCGAACTGACGGACTGCGAGATCATGACCTGAGCTGAAGTCAGATGCCCAACCGACTGAGCCACCCAGGCACCCCAGGTTCATTAATTTTTAATGTAATTGTTGATATATTTGAGCTTGGGCTTATAATTTTATTATTTGTTTTCTATGTCTCTCTGGGTTTTTTTTTTCTTTTCCTTATTTCTTGCCCTTTTTTTTTTTAATTACTTGAATATATTTTAGAATTCCAGTTAACTTTTTTTTTTTTAAGTTATACTTCTATGCACTGATTTTAAGTGGTTATTCTGGGATTATAATATACATTTTTGTCTTTTCACCATCCATTTATAGTTACTGATTTTTTTTCTTCCTGAAAAATAGAGAAACCTGATAACCATATATGTCCCTTACCTCCTTTTATGTTATAGCTGTTATATGTCCTGTATCTACACAGGTTGTAAATCCCACAAAGAAGTTATAATTTTTGCTTTCAATGGCCATGTGTATAATGAAATTAAGAGACAGCAAATAAAAAAATCAGTCTTTTAATTTACCCAGATATGAACCACTTCCAATGCTCTCTATTCATTTCTAAAGCTATTTGTTTAAATCTGGTAATATTTTCATTCATTCATCATGAAAAAATCCTTTACTAATTTTTGCAGTGAGCCTCTACTGGTGAAGAAGTCCGTATTTTACCAATAGCCTTGAAGGATATTTTTGCTGGATATAAAATTTTGGTTTGGTAGTTTTTCTTTCAAGTACTTTAAGGCGTTTTTCACCCTCTTCTGGTCTTCATAATTTCTGATGATGAGTCAACTATTATCATTATTACCCTGTATATAATTTGTCTTTTTTTACTTGCTTCTTTCAAAATTTGCTATGAACAGGGTTACCTGGGTGGCTCAGTCAGTTAAGCATCCAGCTCTTGATTTCAGCTCAGGTCATAATCTCACAGTTTGTGGGATCGAGTCCCACATTGGGCTCTGTGCTGACAGCATGGAGCCTGCTTGGGATTCTCTCTCTCCTTCTCTCTGCTCCCCTCTCAAAAAATGAATGAAAAAACATTTAAAAATTTGCTATGAGCATATTCTGCTTTACTTTATTAAGGAAAGTAATAATACCTGCTTTAAAATTCTTAATACTTCCCTATAAGAGAATAACCCATAACAAATGAATGATGGAAGTGGATATATGACACTCTAATTCCCTTGCCTTTTGAGGGCATGACTGTGAGACATATGTTTGACACTAGCTTTTAATGTTCTTAAAGGGTCATAAGTCCCAGTTGCCCTCAAGGGTTGTTAGCCCGATAATACCCTTTAACAAAGCTGTCTTCCTGACGCTGTTTCATAGCCTCACCCCAGTTGGTGTTGCCTTCACCAGTAAGGCAAACCATTGGCTTTTGAATATTTATCTTTATCTTAGGGTCCACTTCTAGGGGAATTCAAACTAAGACAGAAGTTGTAGTTGAAAAACATTGTCTATAATTCTTGATACACAAAGTATAGTCTGCAGACCAGTAGCACCAGAAATCACTTGGGTACTTAATCAAAAAGCAGAATCCCAGGCATCATCGCCTAAATTATAATCTCCATTTTAACAAGATCTTTGGGTGATTTGTGTACCTATTAGTTTGAAAAGCAGAGATCTATATGATACCTATTCTTTTAAGTTCGCTGAGACTTGCTTCATGACTACATGGCACATTTTTATAAATGTTCCATTTGTGCTTGAAAAGAATGTATATTCTCTAATAGTTGGGTACAGATATTCTTATATGTTGTTTCATCTAAGCTTGTTAATTGTGTTGTCCAAAGCTTCTATGTTTTTGCTGACTTTTTTTTTTTTTTGTCTGCCTGACCTACCATTTACTGAGAGATGTGTGTTTAAAACTTATAATATAATAGTGGATTTATTCATTTCTTCTTATAGTTCTATCAAATTTTACTATATATATTTTGGAGCATTAAGGGTTTATAAGTATATTGTTTTATATTCTTGGCAAACTGAAACTTTAATCATTATGTAGGGATGATCTCTACTCTTAATGATGCTTTTTGTCTTAAATAATATTATGATGTTAATGTAGCCACACTCACTTTTTTTAAGTTAGTATTTGGTATATCTTTTTAATTCCTTTTACTGTCAGATTTTGTTTTTACTTTTTATTTTTTAAAATTATTTACTTATTTTAAAAAAATGTGTGAGAGAGAGAGAGCAAGCCGGGGTGGGGGGGGGGGGCGGTTGGAGAGAGAGGGAGAGAGAGAATCTTTAGTAGGCTCTGTGCTCTACACAGAGCCAATGCAGGCCTTGATCTCATGACCCTGAGATCATGACTTGAGCTGAAATCAAGAGTTGGATGCTCCGTGACTGAGCCACCCAGGCACCTCCAGCTTTTGTTTTTAAGTTTAAGATTTGAATCATAGGCATCATATCATTGATCTGGAAGTTATTCTGAACTTTCGCTATTTTTGAAATTTGCCATTGTGCATATAATCTCCAAGAACGTTCCTCATTTCTTTTGTTTTCCATTCCTTACATCCATTCCTTTCAAGATTGCTTGTCCTGTGTGTTCATCTTGACCTTTCTGTTTCATATCATTTGCTGTTAACAAGTCTCTGGTGACCCTTGGTTGTCTGTTCATATTTCTAAATGAAAGACTTTTGCTAAGTGTTTGTAGCTATGACAAATTCCTCTGCCATGATTCAAGTCTGTTTCCCCAACAGACCTCACCCTTGAACAGGAGGCTGAGTAGACAGTGCCTATAGAGCACGTAATGGGGACCAGCAGGCTGGCACGACTGTCCAAGAGGAAGGCTTTACTTAACAGAAGAAATACTAAGGTATATTTAATTTGGGGGTGGGGTGGGGTGAGGGTGGGGGGGGTGGGGAAGAGCTGAATGCCTCTCAGCTTCTTCACATCCATGTTGGATGTGCAGAGTTACCAAGCTTCACTCTGCTCCTTCTGCCTCTAACACCATGTCCCAGAGCTTCCCTTAGCTGATCTTCCAGTTCATTTGAGAGCTGCTCTCAGGGGTTTACCTGAGTATGATGCCCCCATTGGCCGCTCTGAGCAGGAGAGGGGAGCTGCACAGGCCATCTTTAACTAGTTACCCCAGTGATCACCCCTGGACAGCCCACCTGGTCTCTGTGCTTTGAGATGAAGAGTTGGAGTTTCCTTAGGGACCTTTCAAAGGAGGATTCTTCACTGTGTCTCTCTCACATATGCTTTCTCCATGAACCTAATCACATACGTTTTCCAATTTCTACCCATCTCTTCAAATTTTTGTGCTGTTGATGGCACCATGTCTTACTTTCCAGACCTGTTCTGAATTTATTATTTGAAAATTATGCAATTTCACGTAAGCACATGTGCTCTATCCATCATGTTGAACTAGATATTTTATTCCTCTCTAAGCTTAGATTTGTAGATTCCAACTGAATTTACTCTTACAGTAAGTTGTTCACTCCATTTCTCTGCGTCAACAAAATAGAACTTTTTATTTAAAGAACTATTTTGATAACACCATCAAGTTATTTTAATAACCCTACTTAAAAAGATGTTTCCTTTGGCACACTGGAAGAAAAAAATAAGCATCCAAGTTCCCATTTTCACTAACTGGAATAATTATTCCTATTAACAGGCTTGATTTTGAATATTTTGTTGTAATTCAATTAGTCATATGTCCTTCTCATCTTCCAGTATTTTACTATTTGAATTGTATCTATTCATTTTTTTTTTTTTGCCTTTCTCACCTAATCATAATAAATACTTTAATTTCCTTTTCCATCATTTTCTCTACCTTATGACACCCATGAAACCTTATAAATCTTCCTAAATCACAATGTCCTTGATAACTTAGCTTTGTAGAAGAGATACCAATCTGGCTTTTGTCTTCCATTGCTAGAGTTAATGAAAACTGAAATCTATACCTACTAACTATAGATTTTATAGGTGAATCAATACTTTCTGGAAATTTTCTTAGAAAATTTCAAGTATCCAGTTTATTTATGCATTCTGTTAAAAGATCACATTCTTTTAGCTGGAACACAAACTTTGGGGAAAAAGAAACCTACCTATTTTAATAGAGAACTTGAGTTTTGCAGAAGGACACTTCAAGAGTAACAGGTAGAAATATACAAGTTTAGGGGCGCCTGGGTGTCTCAGTTCGTTGAGCGTCCGACTTCGGCTGGGGTCATGATCTCACGGTTTGTGGGTTTGAGCCCCTCATCGGGCTCTGTGCTGACAGCTCGGAGCCTGGAACCTGCTTCAGATTCTGTGTCTCCTTCTCTGTCTGCCCCTCCCCTGCTCACGCTCTGTCTCTCTCTGTGCCTCAGAAATAAATAAAAATTAACAGGAAAAAAAGGAAATACAAAAATTTCTCAAGGCACACACTGCATCTGGGGCTGCCCGCAATGAGTGACCTTCAGAAACAGGACCTGGGGACTGTGGGCTCTGATACTGAGTTTCCTGGGGGAGCTGTTCACGTTCCTTCCTCCACATGGGAATCTGTGTTAGCTGTTCCACACAGCACTGGACACTTATTATCTGAATTATTGCCACCAGATTCTCCAGTGTCCTTTCAGGAGATGCTAAAAGGCAGAGTGAGACATATGCCACTCCTTCTCTTGGTCTAGGGTATGGACTTATGTGTGCAGGGGGAGAGAGAGAGAGAGAGAGAGAGAGATTATCCTCTCAGACACTCAGGAGAGGGAGGGGTAATGTGGATGCCTGTCACAAACCACCTTTTCTTCTTACTGTAAAGTAATAAAAACAAACAGCATCGTAACCTCTCTGCTGGGGAATGGGGCCGCTGTTTACAGATAAACAGAGACCTGCTGCCTGTTAGGATCCCGGGAACAAAATTCAGTCGGAAGATTGAAAACACAATTGTGTTTACAGATCAGCAGCGACATGCCAATGTCATGTTGGTGGCAGAAGGCTAAGGTCATGTTTACTGCAAGCAGAGGTGCCTGGCGTTGCCACGGGGGCTGCCCCGGCAGGGGATCTTGAGGAAGAGGACTCCTGCAGCTGTGAATCTGCAATTGCCTGATGCGGATAGCCTCAAATCTCAAACTGCCCGGTGAGGGATCAGGAAAGTGGGGTCCTGAGATTGCTGCGCCGCACAGCATCAAGGCCCCTCGGGGACTGAAATGAGCCACTTTGACCCTGTGAGCAAGCTCTGATTTGTCCAGTTCTCAGAAACTTGGCTTCTGGCTGGGGAAGACCCTTTTCCAAAAAACTAAGCCACAGTAGCCTCGGGTCACAAATGACATGGAAAAACATCTGCCCCAGGGGTGCCTGGGTGGCTCCATCAGTTAAGCATCTGACTCTTGATCTCAGCTCAGGCCTTGATCTTGGCTCAGATCTTGATAGCAGGATGGTGAGTTTGGCCCCACATTGGGCTCCACACTGGGCGTGGAGCCTACAAAAAAAAAAAAAAAAAAAAGCATACACATACTTCTGTGATTGCTACAAGACAAAAGCTCCCTCCCCCAAAGAAGGTACTGACTGTCCCGTGGGTCCGTCCCTGTAGAGGCAAATGGCACAATGGTTATAAGTGCCTTTTCTGCAGTCAGAGAGACCTGAGACTATTTTGGCTCTGCCACGAACTTTCAGTGTGACCTTAAACAATTATTTAAGCTCTTGTTGCCTGAGTTTCATCATCTATAAAATAAAAATAAAATTGCTTGTCTCTTAGGATTAGTAAGAGAATTAACAGAAATAATAACGGAGAGTGCTTTCCAGTAGATGGTAGCCCTTGTCATTACAAGGAAATTTGGGGGAAGAGCCTTGCATCTAAGAGAATTAGGTATAAACTGATGATTCGTAAAGAGTTCTCATAGCTCAGGAAAATAGTCCAGTGCTGCACAAAACCGCAACATCAAGGTGGAAGGTAGGGTAATCATCTCTTCCCAATTTGCCTTGCATTTCCCCAGTTTTGATTCTGTGAGCACCCTGTCCTGGGAAACGCATCGATCCCAGGCAAAACTGGATGGTTGGTCACTCTAGAGCCAACCAGAATTTGATTGGTGAATGATGAAAAGTAAGTGCCTCATGGAGTGTTTGCTCCTAGGCTGACCCACTGTGTCTTAAAGCCGAGACTTTTGGTGAAAGGGGCCTAACAAGGGATAATGGTCCTTGGCTTCATTTCTCATTAATGGCTTTAATTGGAGCTGGGGTTATCTGGCAGGGCAACTTCCACCCAGCCTGCTGGGCAAATCCCCTCCCCACTGGGCCCAGTCATCAGGCAGATTTGTGTGGGGTGGCAGGGACATGGCTCTCCCTTGCTCTTCTCCGGGGAGAATCCACGCAGGATGTTTAAGTGATGTTGCTGGCCATCTGCATTTTGGGGCAGACCCCTAGGATGAAGCTGGGGTCTTCACCGACCCTGATCCACCGGGTAGTGAGTGGCTGTTGCCCTCTACCCTGGAGCCCACATCCGTGGCCCCTCCTGGACCTCATCCTCAGCATCAGGAAGAACTAGAACTGAGACTTCCAGAAGTCAGCTAGCCGAATGTATCCAGGCCAAGTGCCATCACAGCTTGTGATTTCCAACGTGCTGTCAGACATTTGGGGGTGGCATCACAACCTGTCCTGATTGATAGGAGCCACAGATCAGCATCCCCAAGATCCTTACCGTCCTTCCAACTTCCTGCCCTGAGCTCCGGGCAAGAGTAAAGAGTGCTGATTAATATCAATATTTGGGAAGCGTTCAAACGCTCAACATATACGTATTAATTGAAAGATGTTTAGGAGTTGTAATACTTAATTTAGGAGTTGCAATACTTAATTTCCAGCTAGGTATGTTCATGTTGATTTACACGAACATGCTATTTCCACAGTACACATTGCATAACAATACACGAGTTTGCTTTGAGTATATGAGTGTGTCAGTTTCCTATTGCTGCTGTAACAAATTACCACAAATTTAGTACCTTTAAACAACACAAGTTTGTTATCTTACAGATCTGGAGGTTAGGACTGACCAAAATAGGTCACTCACTTTTTCCCGTCCCTTCAGCCCTTGACAACCACTAATCTGTTTTCTGTGCCTAGGGATTTGCCTTTTCTGGACATTGCATATAAATGAAATCATACAAGCTGTGGCCTTTAGCAAATGGCTCTTTTTGCTTAGCATGTTTCCAGAGTTCATCCATCCTGTAGCATGAATGAGCACTTCATTCCTTTTTACGGCTGAATAATATTCCACTGTATGGATACACTGTATTTTGTTTATCCATTCATCAGTTAAGGAACATTTGGATTGCTACCACTTTCTGGCTGCTATGAACAATGTTGAGGTGAACATTTGTGTACAAGTTTTGTGTGGACATAATTTTCATTTCTCTTGGATTTATAGCTAGGAGTGGAATTGCTGGTCATAAGGTAAACCTATGATTAACATTTTAAGGAACTGCCAAAATATTTTCCAAAGTGATTCCACCATTTTGAATTCTCACCAGGAAAGAATGAGGGGTACGCTTTCCCTGCATCTTTGACAGAAATTGATATTTTCAGATCTATGGATTTTCGATAGTTTAATTAGGTGTATAGTGACATCTCATTTTTGCTTTAATTTGCATTGCCCTAATGAAAAACGATGTTGATCTCTTTTCTTATACTTATTTTCCACCTGTATATTTTCTTTAATGAAGTGTCTATTCAGATCACTTGCTCATTTTTAATTCATTTCTTATTGTTGAGTTTTAAGGTTCTTTTTATATTTTGTATATAAGTCTTTATCAGATACGTGCTGTCCGTTGAGTTTTAAGGTTCTTTTTATATTTTGTATATAAGTCTTTATCAGATACGTGATGTCCCACCAAATGATAAAGATTTTATTTTTAAGTAATCTCTACATCCAGCGAGGGCTTGAAGTCACAACCCCGAGATCAAGAGTCACACATGCTACCGACTGAGCCAGCCAAGCACCCCTAACCAAATGATAATTTAAAAAAAATTAAAATAGAAAACATTGAAGCCGGGGCACCTGGGTGGCTCAGTCGGTTGAGCGTCCGACTTCGGCTCGGGTCATGATCTCACGGTCTGTGAGTTTGAACCCCGCATCAGGCTCTGTGCTGACAGCTTAGAGCCTGGAGCCTGTTTCCGATTCTGTGTCTCCGTCTCTCTCTGACCCTCCCCCATTCGTGCTCTGTCTCTCTCTGTCTCAAAAATAAATAAATAAATAAATAAAAAGACATTAAGAAAAATTAAAAACAAACAAACAAACAAAAAAACATTGAAGCCAAGAGAGGAAGGGAAAAAAGGTGGGGAGGGCATGGTCTCTGGAGCTGGTAATCTTGAATTCAGTTTCTGGGTCTGCTCCTTGTTAGTGATATGACCACCTGGAGTCTCAGTTTTTCCCTCTAAAGATTAAGTAATATCTGTCTTTAAGGGTGTTTAAATAAGATGATTGCTAAAAATTGCTGGTGCTTAAATTGTCCATCAATGGATGAATGGATAAAGAAGATGTGGTATACATACAATGGAGTATTACTTGGCAATCCAAAAGAAGGAAATCTTACCATTTGCAACTACGTGGATGAAACTGGAGGGTATTAATGCTAAACGAAATTAGAGAAAGAAAAATATCATATGACTTCACTCATATGAGGACTTTAAGACACAGAACAGATGAAGACAAGGGAAGGGAAGCAAAAATAATTCAAAAACAGGGAGGGGGAAAAAGCATAGGAGACTCTTAAATATGGAGAACAAACAGAGGGTTACTGGAGGGCTTGTGGGAGGGGGGATGGGCTAAATGGGTAAGGGGCACTAAGGAATCTACTCCTGAAATCATTGTTGCACTATATGCTAACTAATTTGGATGTAAATTTAAAAAATGAAATGAGGGGCGCCTGGGTGGCGCAGTCGGTTGAGTGTCCGACTTCAACCAGGTCACGATCTCGCGGTCCGTGAGTTCGAGCCCCGCATCGGGCTCTGGGCTGATGGCTCAGAGCCTGGAGCCTGTTTCCGATTCTGTGTCTCCCTCTCTCTCTGCCCCTCCCCCGTTCATGCTCTGTCTCTCTCTGTCCCAAAAATAAATAAACGTTGAAAAAAAAATTAAAAAAAAAAAAAATGAAATGAAATGAAATGAAATGAAATGAAATGAAATAAAATAAAATAAAAACTGCTGGTGCTTAATAGATATTCACTAAATGGTGGTTTTAACTGACTTACCTTGTCTAGGTTCACTTGGTCAGCAAGTTGTGGAACCAGAATGCAAGCTAAGGGTTTCTGCTTTCTAAACCTGTGCCTTTCCCACACAGTACCCAGTAGAGGGAAGCACTGGGAGTCAGGCAGTCCTGGGTGCCCATTTTACCTGTGCTCCCTGCTCGCTGGCTGATACTGGAAAAGTGACCTCCATATCTCTGAGCCTCAGTTTTCTCACCTGTGAGGTTAGATGGGCCCATGTATTTTTAAAAGAGTCTAGGACTGTCTCGGGAACATAGTAGATGGTATGTATTCGATTTACATACATTTTGAAAAGATACACCCTGGAGCATCGGGAAGACTCTGAACTAAGAGTCAGAAGTCCTGGGCTCTTGTTCTATCCTGGCGTCACCTTGCTGTGTGACCTTGGACAAGTGTTGACCTCTTGGGACTTTGGAGGTTTCATCTTGATTAAAGCATTAGAATGACAAGGAGGAGGGGGAGCTTTTAAAATACCAATAAAAATTATGAAATATATATGTGAATGATAAACACCAAAAGCAAGATAGCAGATGGTTCTGGAGAGGAAGAGAAGTGAATGAGATTGAAGAAGGACACACTGAGGTTCAATTGTATTTATGACACTTTATTTCTCTCTCTTTTCTTAAAGTTTATTTTGAGAAAACAGAGAGTGGGGGAGGGGTAGAGAGAGGGAGAGAGAGAATCCCAAGCAGGCTCTGTGCTGCCAGCACAGAGCCCAATACAGGGCTCGAACCCACGAACGGTGAGATCATGACCTGAGCTGAAATCAAGAGTCAGAGGCTCAACCGACTGAGCCACTCAGGCACACCTATGACACTTTATTTCTTACAGAAAATTTGACGTAAATATGGCACGGTTTGTTTAACTTTGATAAATCTGCCTGGTAGAATATGGTGGACGTTATCCACTGTACCTTTAAAAGGAAAAGAAGAGATTGGTGAAAAGGAGACGTTGTTAATCTTTTACTGGGCCCGATCTGTAAAGTAAAACTTTTCATAGTATGTATGCACAGGAAAAAGCATAGGATATATAGGGTTCAGGGCTATCTGCAGTTTTAGGCATCAGAGTCGTGGAACACGTCCTCCATGGATAAGGGGGGCAACAGTATTTCTAAGGCAGAGACAAGATTTCTGACATGCAGGATGAGTGGTGCAGGAGGGAAGGAGGAGTCAAAGATAGCTCCCAGACTGCTGGACTGGGCAGCTGACCTCTTATTAACTGGAAGATGATGCATTAGTATTATGTAAGCCACCAAGTTTGTGATAATTTGTTGCAGCAGCAATGGAAAACGAACACTGCCTACAAGGTGAAGGCGTAGAGGAGAAGAGGAAGCAGCCAGTGGGGCTGGGGGAAAACCAAGATCAGCCAGTGGGGCTGGGGGAAAACCAAGATCAGGATGTCGTGGGAGCCAAGGAGGAGGCAGCGGGAGGCCGTGTCATCTGTCACTCTCTGTGTCATCAGATAGGATGAGGATGGAGATTCTGCCACTGGACTTAGGAGTGTGGAAGGTAACTCTTTGAAGAGTTTTCTGCAAAAGGGGAACAAAGAAATGGGATGACGGTTAAGAGATGTTTGTAGGGGCAGCTGGATGGCTCAGTTGGTTCTTGACTTTGGCTCAGGTCATGATCTCCTGGTTTGTGGGATGGAGCCCTCCATGCTGACAGCGCAGAACCTGCTTGGGATTCTGTCTCCCTCTCTTTCTGCCCTTCCCCCACTTTCATACACACACACACACACACACACACACACACACACAGTCTCTCTCTTTCAAAATAAACATTAAAAAAAAAAGATGTTTGTAGACGTTGTTGTTTAAAACGGGAGAAGTAACAATGTGTTTGTAAACTGATAGGAGTAATCTGGAGAAAGGGAGACCTGCAGAGGGCAGAGACCAGCTGGAGGGCCGTCCGTGAGCAGCAGGGCAGCGGCTAGTGCGCAGTTAGAATCAGCTTTCCGGGAAAGAGAACGGCAACGCAGGAAAGCAGAATTCGTGGCTGTTGTTGCTGGTAGCTGAGTGGCTTTGGCAGCAGGAGTCCATGACCTTCTCTTCTGCTTGCCCCGCTTTCTCAGGACCAGGGGATTTGCAGAGAGACATAGAATAGCGCTCTAGGAGAGCGGGAACACGAACGGACTAGGGAACCACAGAATGATTGCCAGGCAGCATGCAAGACCCGCTTAAGCTGCAAGTATTTCCAAAGGGAAATAAAGGAAATAGAAATCATAACCAAAAGTAGATTTACCAAGGGCAGGTTTCTCCTGATGCTAGCGATCTAATTCCCAGCTCACATTTGCCTGACACAGGGCCTCTGAGCACTGGGTCTTGGACTATTAGCAAATTTTTGGCCTCTCATCTATGAGGCCTCTGGGCTCTGTGTTGTTACCTGCCTCCCCGGAGCTAGTCTGATGAATATCCTGTTCTGTTCAAGGCCAGATGAAACGAATTTTTCTGTTTCCAGCCGCACCACACCCTTTAGCGACCTCCCACTGAGGTCTGGTTTCTGGTCTAGACAAGACACTTCTTTTTTTTTTTTTTTTTGCTCATTTGCATAGGAGAGATTATTGACATCAGCCGGATCCCAATGAGTGCACAAACCTGTCTCAGCCCAGGTTCCCAGCCCCAGCCCTGCTCCCATCTCCTCTCCCAAGTAGCATCTTCCTTTTCTGTATCTAGAAGTGTATCTAGCAAATCTCATAGAAGAGTAGCAATGATACATCTCCTATCTTCCTTTTCTATGGAGAAGCGTATCTAGTAAAAGTCCCATGCATACGTAACAATGACCCACATCCTATAGAAATGATACAGTGATCACCTTGGGCTGTTCTTTCACAGACTTTGAGAGCACACAGGGGGAGGAAAGCAAGCACCACCAGGAGGGCGATGGGACGAAGTGCTGATTTAGAAGGCGAGGTCAAAGACAAATGTTCCTTATCCAGTTTGGTCAACATTCTGGCCATATGTAGGACTGGGGAGTTAAAGCTATTAAAGAAAGAAAACACCAGTCACCATCTAATTAGGAAGATAGTTTTATATGCATATGAAATAGTCTGCATTTTCCCTGGAAGTTTCCAGGATTCCTCTGCTCCATTGGGAGTCAACTATTTGCTGTTTTAGCTGGAGGACGGCTCCTTTCCTACATCCATAATCCCATTTACCCACTCCCTCTACCTAGAATGCCTCCTCCCCTAATCTCCAACAACCCAAATCCTTTTTGGGTGTCAAACTCTTCTTCAAAATTTACCTCCTGTATCAAGACCTCCTCAGTTTCTTCAGCCAGAATTGGTCTAAATTTCTCCATGAATTCTTAAAGCAGTGTCTCTTAAACTTCCTTTATTATTATTATTATTACCTTGCTAAAGAGAACTTTTTAGACTCCCCCCCCCCCACCCCAGTAGCTTCCTGAAATTGTAATAACCCAGGATAAGAGCGTCCAGCAGAAGGCTTGGTCTCCAGGACTTTAAAGCCATGGTAATAAGAAGGAAGCAATACAAGTCACATGACTAAAAAACGGGCACAGCTGATTTCCCCTACTGGTTTGAGTGAGGTTCTGCCCACAGGATTCCAGGTTCCTTGATTCCTTCTTTGACCAGACCACTCACTGACACAGACACCAAAAACCTGGCGCAAACATTGGATTTAAAGCACAACAGAACCAGAAAGAACATACAAAATATAAGTCTCCATTTTAGAAAATGATTACGAGTATCTTAAATTTGAATCAGATAAACAATGGATAGATTACAAGGCATTCGCACTACTAAGGTGCCTTAGAGTGCGCCTTTAGGTAGTAGTATTGTGTGGGGCAATGAAAATAGAATTTGACTTGTAAAAAATACACACAAATTTTGGGAAACATATATACTGTATGGAGCATGGTGCACTAGCATAGCATCTATCTGAATGCGAAATGTTGTGTCTTGGGGAATAGGGAGGCCCGAGGAGAGGGAGAGAGACAGACGGGGGAATGGTCAGAACACACATAGGTGTCGATTAAAGTCACCATCTTTATATGAATGTGGCGCCCCCAAACAATTACAATAGTAACATCAGAGAGCACTGATCACAGACCACCATAACAAGTGTAACAATAATGAAAGAGTTTGAAATATTGCAAGAACTACCAAAATGTGACCTAGAGACATGAAGTGAGCAAATGCCGTTGGAAAAAGGGTGTCGACAGACTTGCTCAACATGGGGTTGCCACAGACTTCACTTTGTAAAAAAAAAAAAACAACAAAACCCGCAATATCTGTGAAACACAATAAAGCGAAGCGCAATAAAATGAGGTAGGCTTGTATACAATTAATGCTTGATCACTGAAGAAAAGTTGGAAGATGCCGAAAAACATAAAAACCCAAATGGGGTAATCCCAGCTATCTAGAACTAGCCACTGGCAACATTTTGACGAGCATCCTTCCGGTCTTTTTGCTATCCAATCCATTTATCTATTTATCTACGTTATCTGCCTCCCTTATCTTGCTTTCTTGATTTTCTTCCTCTTCTCCCTAGCCATTTCTCTTCACGGGTTTCTTTTTCTCTCTCCGTGCTGATGACATTGTTTGTTACTGGTAGAGATTTACAGACACTGTAAAGTACTTCCTCATCCTCATCCCTGAATATGAACATTCAGTGAATGTGTGCAGAATGACTGAACTTTCTCAGGCAAGATGGAGATTTTCTTTAACCTACAACTCTGCGTTCGCTGATAAACACTACGGCCGTTCACAGATGTTTAGTTCTCTTTGCCTTTAGCACGTGGTAAGATTAGATTTTATACTTCTCCGCCTGTTGAATTTAGGTGGGACCGTGTGACTTGTTCTGGGCAATAAAATGGGAGCAGGATAGATGTGTCACATGGGAGGGACCAATACAGACTTGGCCACTTTTTTCCCCTCTGCTTAGGTGATTAGCCATGTTCCATTTAGAGGCTCCGTCCATCGAGCAGGGGCCTGGATTAAGAATGACGACAAAATAAGGCACTTGGGTGGCTCAGTCGGTTACGTGTTCGACTTCAGCTCAGGTCACGATCTCACAGTTTGTGGGTTCAAGCCCTGCATCGGGCTCTGTGCTGACAGCTCAGAGCCTGGAGCCTGCTTCCGATTCTCTCTCTCTCTCTCTCTCTGCCCCTCCCTGCTTCTGCTTTCTCTCTCTCTCTCTCTTAAAAATAAATAAATAGGGGCGCCTGGGTGGCGCAGTCGGTTAAGCGTCCGACTTCAGCCAGGTCACGATCTCGCGGTCCGGGAGTTCGAGCCCCGCGTCGGGCTCTGGGCTGATGGCTCAGAGCCTGGAGCCTGTTTCCGATTCTGTGTCTCCCTCTCTCTCTGCCCCTCCCCCGTTCATGCTCTGCCTCTCCTCTCTCTGTCGCAAAAATAAATAAATGTTGAAAAAAAAAAATTTAAAAAAAAAAAAAAAAAAGAAAAAAAAAAATAAATAAATAAACTTAAAAAAAAAATAGAATGATGGTAAAATGAAGCAGAGTTCCCAACTACCCACAATGGACATGGAACACAAGCATGAAGTTAAACCTTTGTTGTTTTACACCAGTGGTTGGCAAACTAGGAGCTGATCGTGTTTGTAAATAAAGTTTTATTGCAACACAGCCACGGCCACGTATTCATGTAATGGTTGTTTTCATGCTAGAAAGGCAGAGTTGAGTAGTTGTTACATAGACCTTATGGCCTGCTGTCCTCACTGATACACATTCTAAATATCCAAATGAGTATTAGGAACAGGCTCGGGGGGAGGAGAAAGCCACAGCACTGATCTCAGAAGACCAAGTAGCTAAATCTGCTTTTCTTAACCTTTTAAAACCCATCACAGTTCTTTTTCATATATTCCTTAAAACCCATTCTTTTTTTTAATCAATTTTTTTAGTGTTTATTCATTTTTGAGCGAGAGAGACAGAGTGCGAGCAGGGGAGGGGCAGAGAGAGGGAGACACAGAATCCGAAGCAGGCTCCAGGCTCTGAGCTCTGAGCTGTCAGCACAGAGCCTGATGTGGGGCTCCAACTCCCAAACTGCAAGATCATGACCTGAGCCGAAGTCGGATGCTTAACCGACTGAGCCACCTAGGCACCCCCAAACTCAAACATTCTTAATGTTTAAAATGTAATTCACTTGTTCTTTACGAAGAAGAAGTCAAAACTATGGTAATTTCTGCACAGAGTTTTACTTCGATCTTGAAAGAGGCACTTTTTCGTTTTGTTTTGTTTTGTTTGGCGGTGCATCAGGGCGAACAGCAAGTCTGAAAGGAGAACAGAACACAGCGAGCTTATCGTCTGCCTGCTAATCGGTGGCGACCCTCTTCCCAGGTTCTCATAACCGCGTCCGGGCCCTTAGAAGGACAGTGGCTCTACAGCCATCACTAGAGACAGGAAAAACTCAAGGGGAGATGCCAGGAGGGTTCTGTGCGGGGGTAGGGGGTTCCAATAGACATGTCCTCTCAGTCAGAGCTCAAGGGGGACGCTGCAGGCAGCCTGTCCCTAGAACAGGAGGGATGAAAGGTCTGAGAAGTCAGAAGGACATAACCTGGGGGTGAGGGTTCTGAGAAGTAATGGATCTGCAGACTAAAGGGGAGGGGTGGCAGGGAGTGCCTGGAGGGCTTTGCTCAGTGCTTTATACCTGAGCCAAACTACCCGAACAAGGAGAGACTGTTCTAATGAGAAGCCTCAGTGATCTGTACCTGCCGGGGACACACATGGCTTCCGTGCCCTCTGGGGCCCAGCCCACCTCCTTTGCTCCCCTCCCTTCTCCCAGGACTCCCTCTCTCTAGCCACAGTCTAGACTCTACTTCCTAGGATGCTTCTACCCCCTCTCACCCCCCACCACATGATACAAGCACAAGGGCTGTTTACATTTCCCGGGAGCACAACTACCTTGACCAGTGCCTCATCCAGCCATCTGGAGTCCCTAGTCCCTTTGCCTCGTTGGGTTCACCTGTAAAATTAGGAGTTTGATGATAGAATCTGTAAAGTCACTTTTAGCTCTCAAGGTGTTTCTGCAAATCATTACAGGGAAATAGAGATCACCAAAAACAAACAAACAAATAAAGGAAAGTTATAGGCTTTGGGGAAACCTCAATATATCCTCGTAAATGTTTTGTCTGAGTTATGGTGAAATGAAAATGGGCCCAAATTTCTCCAACTCCTTTTCTTGAAGGAGGGGAAGCTCCTACTATACAGGAAACTGTCATTTGTATGTCAAAAGGTGGGACTCGCAGGAGGGTTTCAGCGTTTCATCCCCAGAGGTTAGAAGTCTGAGTGGCGATCTGGATCCCAGATAACAATTTGTCTGAGATGTTTTCATTAGTAAATGTACCAGGACAAACTTTTGGACATGAAGACAGGCCTGAGATTTTTGGAACATTTAACCATTAAATATTCTCTTATTCTATTCCTTGAAGAAGAAGAAGAAGAAGAAGAAGAAGGAGGAGGAGGAGGGAAGAAATCTCATTGTCTTATTCAAGGCCAATGATGCTCATCCAGCTTTTGCCTCCCTGGAAGCCCTGGCTTCTTGATCCCACCTGCCCACAGAGGCACTGTTTAGAAAGCCAGATAATCAAGGAGTTCAAGTGCAGGCTTCAGAGTCAACCAGCTTGAGTTTGGATCTCCTCCCACCACTTGCCTGAATGGTTAAGGGCAAATACATAAAAATACATAACCTTTTCTAAGCCTTACTTTCGTCATCTGTACAATGGATGCCTATCTTTTTTTTTAAGTTTTATTTTATTTATTTGGAGAAACAGAGCAAGCTAGGGAGTGGCAGAGAGAGACAGAGAGAGAGAATCCTAAGCAGGTTCTGTGCTGTCAGCACAGAGCCGAACAAGGGGCTTGATCCCATGGAACCCTGAGATCACGACCTGAGCCTAAATCAAGAGTCGGACGCTTAACTGACTGAGTCACCCAGGTACCCCAATGGGAACCTATTTTATAGAACAGTAGTTTTAAACGAGAGAAAACATGGGCTTCCTGGGTGGCTCAGTCAGTTAGGTGCCCAGTTACAGCTCAGGTCATGATTTCAGGGTTTGTGGGCTGGAGAGCCCAGCATCAAGCTCTGTGCTGACAGCTTGGAGCCTGCTTGAGATTCTGTGCATGTCTCTCTCTCTATCCCTCCCCCCACTTGTGCTCTTTCTCTCAAAAATAAATAAATAAACATTAAAAAAGAATAATAAACAAGGAGCGCCTGGGTCGCTCAGTCGTTTAAGCATCTGACTTCAGCTCAGGTCATGCATGACCTCATGGTTTGTGAGTTCCAGCCCCACGTCGGGCTCTGTGCTGACAGCTCAGAGCCTGGAGCCTGCTTTGGATTCTGTGTCTCCCTCTCTCTCTGCCCCTCCCCTGCTTGCACTCTGTCTCTCTCTCGCACAAAAATAAATAAACGTTAACTACATATATAAGTGTTAAAAAATTAGAAGTAAGAGAAACGAGAGAAAACAAGTCATGCCCCTGGTGCAGGGTCTAGGGAATAGCGAATGCTCACCAGATACCAGCAATTGTTACCCTACTGGATTTTCGTAGACCACATAAATCCTATGGGAGGAGATGCCTCCCCCTGACCCCCGAACCCTAGACCCCAGTCTGCCATCTGCTCTTTCCCCTATAGTCCTTTTATTTTTTATTTTTATTATGATTATTTTTAATAGGATTCACCATTCCTTGATGCCATATAGGCAAGTTGGGCTTTGGACTGGCGTGCTGAGAGGCAGAGTGGTAGAGAGCTTATGGAACGGAAGAAACCAGTGGCAACCAGGGGCCCTGGGTCTTTTGACCCAGAAATCCTCCCTTTTCATCCTTGGTTGGTGGGCAGGGGTGCAAAGTGCCAACACCAGGTCCAATGGGAGCTTCCTTTCTGGGACGAGGGCTGAACAGAGAGCTTTGAAAGCCCAGCTCTGCCAATGACTCGGGCAAGCGCTAGGTACGCGGTGGGACTCAGGATGATCCCAGAAGTCATTAGAGAAGGTGCTCATCCCCTTCCTCCCCTTCTCCTTCCTTAAAAGAAAGTTTTCTCCCGTCTCCTTCCTTATCCGAGTTTACCTGGGGCTTCCCCCTGACCCAGACACCCCACCACCCCTGAGCCACCTGGGGGAGGGAGTCTCACCAAAGGCGTTTGGGGCCCCTTGCAGGTGCAGAGCGGGGACCTGGGCCGGCCTGGGGGCAGGTGCGGCTGAGGATTGGCAGACAGCTCCGCGAGCAGCCAGCAGCCGGAGCCCAAACTTGGCGCGCCCTGCGGGGCCGAGCTGGGGTGGGGGTGGAGCAGGCGGGGAGGGGGGCGACATCAAAGGCGCGGGGACGCGCGGGGGAGGGGCGCCGGGGGCGCGGGGCCGGAGCTGATCCGCCAAAGCCCTGTCCTGCCCACCAGCATGTTTCGGCTTCTTTCAGAAGAGAAAATTCGTCCATTAAGGTCGCGATCGCTTTGGTTCCTTCCAAAGCCCGCCGCTCGGAGGAGGCCGCCGGGCTTCTGGGGACAACCGGGCCGGGCACAGCCCGGCCCGGTGGCTCAAAACCGTCCAAAAGACCGAAGGAGTGTGAAGGGAGACAGATGCCGAGGCGGCGCGGCAGCTGTGACCGCGGGGTTGCAGATCTCCGCGAAGACGCGGACAGCGGGACCCCGTGGCGGGGGAGGCCGGGGCTCCGAGGGACCCGAAGTTCTGGGACTGGACAGAGAGGGGCGACATTTGCCCCTGGCGGGGTCTGCGGGTGCGAGGCAGATTATGCGGAGAGGGCCGCGTGGCGCTGCCGCAGCTGACCTCCAGAAAATAGGTAACTGAGAAAAGTGAGGGTGGGGGTAAAAAAAAAAATGGCTAAGAAGAAAAAAGATGAGAAAAACTCAAAGGGAAAAAGGACAGTGGGAAAAGAGGGGTGGGATCAGTGGAACAGTCCGTTGCTGGGTCGACGCCGATAAGTTCGCAAATAGAAAGTGGTTGGATGTGAAACAGTTATTCTCAAAGTGCTTCCCCTGGACCAACAGCAGCAGCGTCGCCTGGGAACCCCTTAGAAATGCAAACCTCCTGCTCAGAAACTTCCACCCAGCAATCTGTGTTTCGGAAGGACCTCTTGGTGATTCTGATGTGGGCTCAAGTTCAAGAACCACTGGTACAAAGGAGGGGCACTGGCCTGGGGGCTGGGAACCTGGGCCCCTAGGTTTTCCCATCGGTAGAAGGGAGGGTTGGACTAGATCAGGGCTGCTGATGGATGGAGTCGGGCAGGCCACACGGAGTGAGGTGGACCAGGTTGGGAACGTCGCACCCCAGAGGGCCTTAGCCCTGTGCCAGCCAGTTGTTGCCTGGCTTGAATCAGGGACAGGGTTGCCATATCATCTGGTTTTGCAAGAGGAGCTGGAAACCTGGACTTTTAAAATGTGAAATCTCGTGTGCGTGTGTGTGTGTGTGCGCGCGTGCGCGTAATGTTGGCAACCAATTAAACATTTTAAAAACATTGTTGGGTCTTCACTGCAGGCCAAGCAAAACACATCTGCAGCCTGGATTTACCCTGTGGGTCCCAGCTTCTATCCTTCAGACTCCACGATCTCATCTTACTCTGAGAGGGTCTGTGAGACGTAAAATGTGGCCACTGCCCTGAAATGGAAAAGTGGGACTTCCTGAACTTCTAAGAAAATATTGTTAGCAGAGAAAGCTTTTCCAACACGTCACAGTCATGTAAAATTATGATCGTTCCTTGAATTGAACTCCCTCCTTGCTGTTCTCTGTCATCCTCGTAATCGGGGATCCTCATTGTTCTCATAATTTAGACCGAAAAATACAGAAACATTAGGCCACCTGCTCAAAGTCATTTGCCAGAGCGAGCCCGTGAAGTCCTCTCTCCCCAACCACAACTTCCTTGTGAAGACCCATTGTAACAAACACCTAGTGTTTATCAAATGTTTCTCCTACATGCCAGTGGTTGTTCTGGATGCCTTCCATGTAGTAACTCTTTTAATCCCACAACAACTCTATGAAACGGGTATGGTTATTGTGTCATATTTTATAGATGAGGAACTAGAGGCCCAGAGAGGTTAAGTGACTTGCCCAAGGTCATCCAGCTCGTATGCAGCACATGGCAGAGTAGGGATTTGAATCCAGGCGTCCCGGCTGGCTGCGGAGCTCACCACACTTTACTGCCTCCCCTGTTGTCAAGGATAAGCCTCATCTTGTCCTACACAGACAGGATCCCTAGGAATGTGGCAGTGCGGAAGGACATAAAGGGCCAGTGCACGTGGAGCTGTGACCCAACCAGGTCGGCCCCTGTGCAGCATGCCCACTAATGTAGCCAGTTGGGCTTAAGGTGTCACCGAGTTTGACAGCTTTAACAAAGGGGGTGTCACCCGGAGAAGATGAAAGAGCTATTTATTTGAGGATTAGAGCCTTAAGAAATGTCTGTAACTCTGCAGGCTGTGTTTCTGTATCTCATCCTCCTTGGTCCTGACAGAGCGCGCTCAGGGTTTTAGAGGGAAGAATGAGTCGTAATCTAGTTTAACGTGACAAGGCTTTCTAAGCAGAGGAACTGTCTCCCTACCTTACAGCACGTGTTCTTAAAGGCTCCAGGTGGAAAGAGCACTGAAAAAGGAGTCAGGAGACCTGGGCCCTAGCTCCAACCTTATAAATAAGTGACTGTGAGGCCTGGGGAAACAATTTTACCTTTCTGGGTTCCAGATGCTTCCTTTCCTGTGTTGTCTACTCCGGTAGCTGCTCGCCACATGAAGCTACATTAAAAAATTCCGTTTCAGGGGCGCCCGGGTGGCTCAGTCGGTTAAGTGTCTGACTCTTGATTTCGGCTCGGGTCATGATTTCACAGTTTGTGGGTTCGAGCCGTGCATCGGGCTGTCAGTGCAGAGCCTGTTTGGGATTCTCTCTCCTCCTCCTCCTCCTCTCTGTCCCTCCTCTGCTCATGTGCTCTCTGTCTCTCTCAAAATAAACAAACGCTTTTAAAAAAGATTTAAAAAATCCAGTTTCTGAGCTACATTTTTGGTGCTCAATAGGGCTGGGTGGTACAGATGTAAAATATCTCTGTTACGGCACAAAGTTCTATTGTGTGGTGCTATTTGTGATTGAATTAGATCATCCTAAAGCCCTTTGAACACACATATTCTGTATTTTGTCTATTTCTGCTACGTGAGCAGTCACTACTCATACCTGTGAGACATGCCCTAGGGATGGCTAGTCTCTGCCAGTAAGATAGAGAGAGTGCGCTAATCCATGCTCAGCTAGTAAATTCACCTGTGCCCAAGAGCGGCTACTAGAGAGGCATCCGATCAAAATTACTGGTGCAGCTTTTGACCACAAACATTCCTGCTCTGTGAAGCCTGCTGGCTCCCAAAGGGAGTGAACACTGGATCTAATTATTTGGGGTAAAAGTAAGAATATTTCAACTTCAGGAAGTCTTAACAATCTGCCCCTGGCCTGGTTTGGGGGATGAAAACATTAGAAGGGCACCATCAGATAACAGTAAAAGCTAACATGTATCTAGCACTTAGCATATGCCAGGCATTGTCCTAAGCACTTAACACATCTTAACCTATTTAACCCTCATAGCGATTCTATGAGGTGAGTACTACTGTTGCCCCGTTTTTCAGAGGGGGATCCTGAGGTGCAGAGATTCAGCAGTGCCCATGTTCACATGGCTGCTAAGTGCTGGAGCTGGGATTAGAACTGCCAGATGAAACAGCACTGAAATTCACTTTTTACTGTATTTTTGTGGGCGGATCAGCAACCCTACCTGAGGTCCAAGTTCAGGCTTCCTGGCACCAGAGTCTGTTAACTCTTCTATTTGTCGCCTCTTCAAAGAGAAAGGTAATTGTGGGCACTCTGTTGTAAAACAACAAGGAAGCACCTCTTTGGAACTGTGCAGCTGCCCTCCTCCATGTATCCCCAAGTCTTCGTACTCAAATGCATGAACGTCAACCAGAGCCACGAGGAACCTTGGGAGCACACATTTTCTACACACTGACAGATGCCCAGTAACAGGATCAGGTTCTTCTTTCCTAAAGCATAAGCCCTGCTTCGCACCTGGACAAGTAGCCTGTATTATTCCCACAATTCCAGGACCCACCCCCTCCCCCACCTGCCAGTGGAAGTCCTCTCATTACTTTAGCTTTAACACCGGACACAAAAGTCAGGTTGCCGCATGACAGTACCTGGGGCTTATATTTAAAACTGGTTTTGGAGCACCTGGGTGGCTCAGTCGGTTAAGCTTCCGACTCTTGATTTCGGCTCCGGTCATGATCTCATGGTTTGTGAGTTTGAGCCCTGCATCAGGCTCTGCACTGACAGCGTGGGGACTGCTTGGGATTCTCTCTCTCTCTGCCTCACCCCCATTCGTGCTCTCTCTTTCTTTTTTTTTTCTCTCTCTCTCAACATAAATAAATAAACTTTAAAAATAAAAATTAAAAAAATTAAAATAAAAACGGTGTCACAGCCAACTCTAGATCTGCTGGAATTGAATCCCCAAGGGTGGGTCTAGGGGCATGTGTAGTTTTAATAAGCTCCCCAGGTAGTTCTGTAGGGTGCCCAGGGGCTGCCTTCCCACTCTCAGGAACTTTCCCATCCTCTTAAGGGCCTAACCTTCACCACATTCCACACACCCCAGCTCCCAGTGCCTACTGCCTACCTTGTTACCCCGCATCCTTTCTAGTCTCTTCCACCACTGCCTATTTCCTCCATTCATCTCTTGTTTATTCTTCCTACCCAGAGCTGCATCTTCCCAGGCTTTCTTGCTTAGTGCTGTTTTGGATCCAATGTAGTCAAATTTATGAGCTATCGCTATATCCATAGTCTCATGATTCATTCTTGTACAGACTCCACTATCATAGAGTCTTAGTAGTTGGATGTGTGGACGAGAACTCAAAGAACAAAATCCTCATTTTACAGACGGAAAAAAGGCTTCAAGGGACGCCTGGGTGGCCCGGTTGGTTAAGCATCCCAGTCCTGATTTCAGTTCAGGTCATGATCTCTCGGTTCTTGAGATCGAGTCCTGCATCAGGTTCTGCACTGAGGGTACAGAGCCTGCCTTGGGATTCTCTGCTCCTCTCTCTGCTCCTCCCCTGCTCACTTTCTATCTCCATCTCTCTCTCTCTCAAAATAAATAAGTAAACATTGAAAAAAAAAAAAGTAAGCTGGAAAAAAAGGCTTCAAGACATGAAGTAACCCTCCCAAGATGCAGGGAGAGCTTGAAGGGAATTTGTCTGGAGAATCTGGTCTCTGGAGACCCAGGCATATGCACATAAGATGTCTCATATTTACAGGGACAAATGTCTTATATTTTCAAGCTAGATCTGATCTCAAACAAAAGATGTTTGGTACATTTTTACCCCTGCTGCAGGGATGGTTTTAACAATTGGAAGTCTATTGATGAGTGATCAGCCCACATCAACTGGCCATCACCTAAGAATTCTTGGAGTCTCTAAAACGTGAGATAAGTAGGCCTGTCAACCATTTAATTAACTATGTGTACTTTGGAGAAACTTTGACTCCACTACCAACAATCTGCACTGACAGGTAAGCCTGACAGGTGGGCAGGGGGGTGGGGAAGCTGGGTGTTCTTTATAGCTTTCAGCTCAGAGACTGGACAAACACCCTTATTTTTCTTTAAAAAACTGCCTGGGGCGCCTGGGTGGCTCAGTCAGTTAAGCATCCAACTCTTGATTTCAGCTCAGGTCACCATCTCACGAATTGTGAGATCAAGCCCCACGATGGGCTCTGAGCTGACAGTGAGGAGCTTGAGATTCTCTCTCTCTGCCCCTCCCCTCCACCCCTCCGTGTGTGCATGACCACTCTCTCTATCTCAAAATAAACACTTAAAAATAAGAAATTTGAAAAGTTTGAAAAAAAAATGAAAACTACCCTGGAGCTGCCATCCATTTAGTAATTCAGTCTAATTTGCCAAGGACTTTTTTTTTTTAAGTGTTTATTTATTTTTGAGAGAGGAAGACAGCATGAGCAGGGATGGGGCAGAAAGAGAGGGTGAAGGAGGCTCCAGGCTCTGAGCTGTGGGGCTCGAACTGGTGAACCGTGAGATCATGACCCGAGCTGAAGCCAGACGCTTAACCTACTGAGCCACCCAGGGACCCTTGCCAAGGACTTTTTGAATAACCACTGTATCCCCAGCACTTGTCGGTGCCATAGTGCACGGGAAAAGAAATGTGTGCCATCTTATTGGACAGACAAGACAGTAGTAGGTGAGGCAGTTAGTACAAGCTCCCTACTGGGGTCCGAATCAGTGTAGAGCAAGTGTTACTACTAAGATACCTGCAAACGAACCCTTCAATGCATTCACAAAAAGTATGTGTTGAACACAGGTTTGAGCGCTGAAGAAATGGGTGGAAGCAGACAGGACGCGGCCCCTGCCCTTGGTGAGCCGCAGGCTGTTATGGGAAGTGAAAACGACCAGGGGCCTCTGACTACCAGGGACCCTCTGCTGCATCTGGAAGTGTTAAGCAAGACCTTCAGGCTTGGGGCGGGGAGGGATATTTGTGGTCTGCTTCATTCCAGCAGTGACTTGAAATGAAAAGGGGGCTCATTTTTCTGTACATGATCATACACATGCGACCTCCATTATCATGCGTGTTAATGTATGTTACACATATATCACACATGGGCAAGCTACCTGACTTTCTCTGCTTCCGCTTCTTAATTGATGTTATCTACTTTCCTGGATTGTTGTGATGGTTTAATTAAGTTAGACATCATAATTAAACTGCCCTTAATAAAGTGCCAGACTCCTGGACATGATATAACGAGGGTCCCCTAACCACCAGTCAATTCTACCACTTAAAATAAAAATCAGCCCTACTGTTTATTTGGTTTGGAATTCCACAGAGCAAACACTAGAGGTTGATGTTATCACCAAATCACCAAAGCGATGAAGTCGTATGGCACTGTGGCAAAGCAAGGCAAAAGAAGGAGAAAGAGAAAGCAAAAAGAGCAGAGAAAAGGCAGAAAGAGAGAGAAACAGTGAGGGAACGGGGAGAGAAAATGTATAGACATAATAAGAGCCAGGTGGGAGAGAGATTTTATGTTCGCTTTGGACAAGCCATTCATAACCCACACAAAAGAAAGCAACGCTATAATAGATAATTATTTAGATAGTATCTACTTAATCAGTCCCAAATAGTGCTCAATTACTACAGAATTAGAAATCCTTAATTATTGGTGTGGAATTTCAAAAGAACAGCCTAGGAAGGATGCAGACGCTCCCGTTGGGTGCCCAGGTGGGACCCAGGCGTGCCAGGCTGCTGCCATCACTCACCTGGGAGAGGGGCTGGGCTGATGTTTTCAGAAAGAAGCTGGGACAATTATAGGTCTGCGGAGAACAGCTGGAGATCCAGGAGAAACAAGTGGAAGCTAAGCTGTGCCCGAAGCTATATTTGAATCGTTGTATTTTATCTGTGGCTTTTTTACTTGAAAAGAACAAGCACAGCCATGGTGCATGCTGAATGAATGAATGAATGAATGAGGTTGAGACATTTTTATTACTTTAATACATGTTCTTTCTCTCATGCTGGTCCCATTGACAAAACAGGAAATTTACTTTATGTCTAGAAGAGGGAATACTGATTATAGTAAAGGAACACATTGCACTAGATTTTAAGTACTTTACATAATATTAAAAAAAATTTTTTTAACATTCATTTATCTTTTTTTGAGAGACTGAGAGAGACAGAGCATGAGTGGAGGAGGCGCAGAGAGAGAGAGGGAGACACGAATCCGAAGCAGGCTCCAGGCTCCGAGCTGTCAGCACAGAGCCCGATGTGGGACTCGAACCCACGACCACGAGATCATGACCTGAGCCGAAGTCGGACGCTCAACCAACTAAGCCACCCAGGCACCCCGAGTACTTTACATAATAAATAAAATCCCCAATAACTACCCTGTAATGGAGGGACTATTGTTATTCTCATTTTAGAGATAAGGAGCCTGAAGAATAAAGGTCAAGTAACTGGCTCAAGATCACAAAGCTGAGTGGTGGGGCTGAGACTTGCACTGAGCAGTTTGGCTCCAGAGTTTGTGTTTCGAGCCACTAGGCCCACAACCTCTCGACCCAGCGCCTGAAGAGCAGCCTCAGACACCAGTGAAGTGAGGCTGGAAGGGACTGGCCAGGAGGGCAGAGTGTAGGGTCAGAGCATGTGGCCTTTTCCTGGAGAAGCTCCCATGAAGGAGGCACCCTCTGAGGCTGTCTGTCAGCCGAGTGTGGTGTAGGCCCGTGGGCCTCTCCCTCCGGTGACTTACCAGCTCCTGCAGGGGTGTGATACTCAACATATTACTTCTCTAGAGTCAGAAAATGATGTGCATCCCACCCAGTGAGCAGAATTCCTGCCCCTACTCCCCCAAAATAATTCCAGGAAAACTTCGCTCCAAGGCCAAGGCGTCCTGTGGACAGTTCAGATGTGTCAGAGATTTCTTTGTGGTCCCATCAAAGCTCTGCCAGTGGGTTACCTCTTGAATGAGGAGCCTTAACGAAAAATCAGAAGTTCACCTGGGACGGGAGGTTAAGGATCTGTTGCTAGAAGATGGCACTGTCTAGTCTGAGGGGGAAGCCGTCGAGGCTGACGAGGTGTGGGGGGCATTTCCTGGGGCCCTCTCCCCATCTTGCAGAAGCTTGCCCACCCTGAGTTAAGCTCTGCTCTGTTGTCTGATTTTCCATAAGTGTGTTTGTACAACTGTGTGTGTGTGTGCATGACTTTGCCCTGACAGCGTGGTGGACAAGTGGCTTTGGACTATGAGCCTGGAACACTGGGCGATGCTGACTCTGCCCCCATTAGCTGTGTGACTGGGGTCGGCCGGCTTCCTTCTCGGGGCTTCGCTGAGCTGACTTATAAGGCAGAGGAGTTGGAGATGTTCTAACCTGGTCTGTACGGTCTCTCCCTTCGCAGTCCCTAAGGAGCAGCTCCTCCCAGACCCCAGGCCCGAGTCCTCCCTTCCTACCCCAGTGGCCACCCTGACGCAGCCACCCATGAGAACTCCTCAGCCTCCCTGTTGACATTTCAACACTTTTTCCCCCTCCTCCCCCTCCCCCTGCGCCTTGCTGTGGGGGCCAAAGCCACAAGCAAATAGGCATGTCCAAACCACGGTTCTCACCGCACCGCCAAGCAGGCTGTTCTCAGAGGTGAGCCCCCTCCTGACCCAGACTTCCAGCCCGGCTCGCTTATCTGCAGACGCTCTGTTCCTCCAGGCCCAGCACGAGACTCGGTTTCAACACAGCCCGGCAGATCCCAATCTTCCCAGCCCACCCCATCCTCGGGCGCTGCCTCCAGCACACGCTCACACATCTCGGAGACTTGGCTCTTTGTCTGCAGGGACGGAGGCACCCACACCTTCCGTCCCGAGTTTCCCTGGGTCCCCGGCAGGAGTGGTGACAGTAGCACAGGGCACTGGGCGGGGTGGGGGGGATTGCACAAGCCTCCTCTGGACGGGCAGTGAGAACATCTATTTATTATTTTTCTGCTGATTTATTGGGCTGGCGGAGTCCTGCCTTTGGTGGGAAAGCCTCGGGAGTTTGAAATCCGAAAGATGGTGGCAGTGACATTAGTGGCAGCATGGCAGGACAGGAGAGCTTCAAGTCTTAAGAGACGACTCTACATCACATCTGACAGGGTGAACTCCAAGCGCTCAGCTCTTCCTCGGGACTCTACCCGTGGCCTTCACGGGAGGAGCCACTCTTTGGGGGATGTTAGAGAGGCCACCACAGGCAAGCTCTACAGATTCTCCCAGGGCCCTTCCCCTCTTTAAAAAAAAAAAAATTTTTTTATGTTTTATTTTTTATATTTGAGAGAAAGGGACAGAGAGACAGAAAGTGAGTAGGGGAGGGGCAGAGAGACAGAAACAGAATCTGAAGCAGGCTCCAGGCTGTCAGCACAGAGCCCGACGTGGGGCTGGAACTCATAAACTGTGAGATCATGACCTGAGCTGAAGTTGGACGCTCGACCGACTGAGCCGTCCCCCCTTCCCCTCTTCAGTAGGGGAAAGGTAGAAGTTAGTCCTATTTCCAAGCCACTGTTTGGAGTTTGCGCTTTGCCAGTGGCTGACTTCCACTGACGTCCTGAGTTCAGTTAATTATGGGCTTTAATAGAAACCAAAATAAACTCAGAAGTAGCAAATGGACCAGTCGGGTCTCCCTGGACGTGTAACACCTTGATCCTCCTAGAAGATTCATACTCCGTGATTCCTACGCCTTCTAAGCTGTTACCTAGACCTCCTTCAAGTCCGATCCAGCTTCCCAGTGCCCGTGCAAGTCTCCCCTGACCATCCCAGGCCTCACGATCACACCCTTTCTGAGCAGCAACTGCACACAGAGGCACCCACATAATTTGGCCCTCAGTTGTGCAATATTGTCTATTGTTCACTAACTCCTTCTTATCTGTATTATCTCCCTCAAGAATCTCAACGACTAGGAGGCCTATTTTTTTATTTCTTTTGGAGCCTGTCTTCGATTATTTTCTGGCACAGTACTAATCACAGAGTTGGGGCTTAATAAATGCTTGCTTGATTGAGAAAGATAATACATTGTCAACAGATGAAAGGAGCCAGAGATAAGGCACAACTGTTCAAATCCCTTGGAAGAGACAGTTGCATTTATCAATTGTCGTCCAAGCTCCCCTTCATTCTCTCCTCTCCCTCTTGGGAGTCACGTGACTAGGGGTGGCCAATGGATTGTGAGTGGCTGTGCCAGTGTCACTTCCCATCCGAGGGACATCAAGCCATTGGGAGTTTTCTGCACTGTTCTTTGTCCTCTGCTCCTCACCTGTTGATATGGCTGTGTTACCAGAGAGTGGTGTCTCCATTGACTTCCGTCTCTAAGTGACCGTATGGAGTAGACCTCCCGATGTGATGGGAAAGTCAGTGATGTATCCAGAAATAAACTTTGTAGAAAACTCCTAAGGTGTGACTTACATGTGGAATTTAAGAAACAAAACAGATGAACATAGGGGAAGGGAGGCAAAAATAAGATAAAAACAGAGAGGGAGACAAGCCATGATAGACTCTTAAATACAGAGAAGGAACTGAGGGTTGCTGCTGAGGTGTTGGGTAGGGGAATGGTCTAGATGGGTGATGGGCATTAAGGAGGTCACTTGTTGGGATGAGCACTGGGTGTTCTATGTAAGTGATGAATCACTAAATTCTATTCCTGAAATCATTAGTACACTATATGTTAACTAATTTGGATTTAAATTACAAAATAAATAAACTAAATAAAAACAAAAACAAAAAACAACCCCTATGGTGTGAGAGTTTGTTACTGTAGCAGAACCTAACCTGGCTAACGTGATGCCTAGTTTACTTAAATATTTTTGGAAATAAGGATGATCTTCACATTGGAAAGGAAAGACCAGGAGAAATCATTTTAGTCCAAGAGAGGCCAAAAGAGGGCATCTTTCTATGCCTCTTTGCTATTTTGTTGTTTCTTAAAATGGGGTCAAGGGAGGGGCGCCTGGGGGGCTCAGTTGGTTAAGTGTCAGACTCCTGACTTCAGCTCAGGTCATGATCTCATGGTTTGTGAGTTTGAGCCCCATATTGGGCTCTGCACTGACAGTGCTGAGCCTGCTTGGGATTCTCTCTCTCTCCCTCTCTCTGCCCCTCTCCTGCTCCTGCTCTAAATAAATAATAAATAAATAAATAAATAAAATTTTAAAAATGTGATGAAGGGATACTTGCACTGCAGATCCTGGACTCCTCACTAGACCCCCTGAGTCAGAATCTCTATTGGTAACTGTACATCCGCATTTTTAACACACTTCTAGGTCATTTTTATCCACAGTAAAGTCTGAGAGACTCTGCTCTCACCCCTCTAGGTGAGATATTTTTCGATCTGTGGCTCAGATCCTTGGCTGCACATTAGAATCACCCAGGAAGCTTTTAAAAATGTTGATTCTCTGCCTCACTCCTACTGACCCCTTTTAATTGGTGTGGAGAAGGGCTTACATACAGTTTTATTGTTGTTGCTATTGTATAAGGTTTTCTGATGACTTTCGTCTGAACTGTTGACCTGGATTGATTGTTTAAAAGCATTTTCAGTTTGAGGCGCCTGGGTGGCTCAGTCGGTTGAGCGTCTGACTTCAGCTCAAGTCATGATGTCACGATTTGTAGGTTCCAGCCCCGTGTCCTGCTTTGCGCTGACAGCGCAGAGCCTGCTTCCAATTCTCTGTCTGCCTCTCTCTCTGCCCCTCCCCCATTCGCGGGCACTCTCTCTCAAAAATAAATAAATATTAAAAAAAAAGCATTTCAGTTCATATTTCAGAGGGTCAACTAAGAAGGAATTGTTTCGAGACGAAAACATGAGCTGGTATGAATGTAACTGGCATGGTGTCCTGATTTAAATGTCACTGACCTTCAATAGCAAGGGCAAGATTCTCATTCATCTGTGACTCATCCCCATTCAGGTAGCACCAGCGACACCCACCATCTTTGGAACTTGTGTGCATGGGTGGCCTTATTCAGATGAAAGGACATTGTCCGGGACCAGATAATTCATCTTCCAAAAAAGAGTGCTTCCTTTAAGTGGCGACAGGTGGTTTAGCTGGTCAAGCCTCCGACTCCTGGTTTCAGTTCAGGTCATGATCTCGCAGTTTGTGAGTTCCAGCCCCATGTCGGGCTCCGTGCTGACAGTGCAGAGCCTGCTTGGGATTCTCTCTCTCCCTCTCTCTCTGCCCCTCCCCTGCTCACTCATGTCCAGCTTTCATGAAAAAGTATTTCTTGTCACCCAGTTTTGCTTCAACTATTTTCCTTATCAGTAAAGTAGGTTTAATGGGCAGTTTCCACCTTATAGGGTTGCGATGAGAATTAATTTGACAAAAGGAAGTCACACACACATATATTCTGCAAACACACTTGTACACACACACACACACACACGACTCATTGTACACAAAAATTTTCTTTCACGCAGGTGAATCAATTCCTTACAGGAAAAGCCCCTGTCGGTAATTTTTGGAATTCCTGGAAAGTTAAAGAAGTGTCAGTTGATGGGATATGAGAAAATTTTTTTTTAAGTTTTATTCTACTAACTGCAGACTGATAAACTTGGTGTGTGCCAACCCCATCATTTTAGAATCAATCTTCCAACAGCAATCATCAGGAACCGATATAGGTTCGCTGAAAATAAGCCCTGGCAAATAAAAGCCTCTTTCTGAAAAGATTAGTTATTGAATTGGCAAATTGGTAGATAAATGTATCTTGACATAAATGTCAAGCAAGGCATTTGGCAAGTTATTTTTCACTGTTATGAATAATGCAAAAGCATATGCTTTTAGTTGAATTCTTCAAGTATGCCTAAAAATAGTCATTGATGGCTTTGTGAGCTTTCTGTGATATTGTATAAGTTACGCCTTAACTTGGAGTCCTTCAGAAAGCCCAGTGTAGCATCTCACTCAGTGTGAAAACACCATAAATATTCATTAAACGAGTGCTGGAAAGGGATAGAATTCTAGTTAACTTCTCCTCACAGCTCTCTTTTGGCTTCTTTGTGTTTGATATATAGACTTGCAGCTTAGATAAAATGATGGATGATGAGGTCAAGGCTCCAAATGTTCTCTACGTGAAGTCAATGGGGGAATAAGATGATCTCTTTTTTGCTGCACGAACAAGGACATAAATGCAGGTGGGGAGATCTGGCTTAACAGCCGTGTAAAGTCTGTGTTCATGTGACAAGGAAGTTCATTTGAGCCAGTAATGGTCTTGGCAACTGAAACATTTAAGAATCTTAGAATTTATTAAATCATGAGGTCATCTAAGTGATGGTCTCATTTGACCATCACTTGGTCAAATGTCCTTTTTCAGAGAGAGAGACAGAGGATGAGCAGGGGAGGGGCAGAGAGAGACACACACACACACAGAATCCAAGAATGGTGACCATTGATGGTCACCAGCAAGACCTCTTTGGTTCTCACTGTAGTGGGTTAAGTAGTAGCCCCCCAAAAGACATGTCCACTCAGAACCTGGAAAAGGTCCTTTGCCTCTTTATTATTATTTTTATTATATATACATATTTAAATTAAATATATATAGTTATTATATATAATAATTTTATTATAATTATTATATATTATTAATATAGAAATAAATTATAATATTTATTTATTATTGCCTATTTATTTATTATTATATTATTAAGTTAAGATGAATTAAGTTAAGTGAGATCATCTGGATTTAGGGTGGGTCCTAAATCCAGGGACAGATGTCCTTATCAAATAGGGGAAGGCAGTGTGAAGAGGGAGGCAGGACTGGCCTGGGGCAGCAGCCAGGCAAGGAAATTTGAGGATTATCGGGAGCCCCCAGAGCCTGTGAGAGGCAAGGAATGACTGGATCGACCCCTTAGCGCCTTTGGAGGAAGTGCAGTTCTGCCCACTTCTGATTTTGCTTCTTGATTTTGCACTTCTGGCCTCCAGAACTGTGACAGAATAAATTTCTGTCATTTTCAACCACCCAGATGGTGGTGATTTCCTGCGGTGGCCACAGGAAATGAGCTGTCACTGTCACAGTGAAGCAGAGGTGTGGTGACCAGAACAGTGAATAGTCTGGGAAGTAGGATTGATGTTTGGGGATTTAAGAGGCTGCCAGAGAGGAGGGAGGGAAAGAAAACAACCTGGATTTGAGTATCGCTCGGTGGGTTTGGTCCGTCTTACACTTCACAGCACCTCTCTCCATGTGCTGCCTGCTTCACTCCTTCCTCAGGAAGAAGCTACTGAGCACAGCCCGTGTGCCCAGGCCCTCCTCTCGGATCCTCGGGATAAACCAGTGAATGACACAGGCACAATCCCTGCCTTCGAAGAGCTTGTGTTCTGCTGGGGAGGAGTTCACGAGGGCAAGAAACTGGAAAACAGAACAAAAGCCAGAGTTTTGTTTGCAGTTGGTTCTTTTAGTGGTTTTTTTTTTTTTTTTCCTTTTTCAGAGAGAGACAGAGGATGAGCAGGGGAGGGGCAGAGAGAGACACACACACACACAGAATCCAAAGCAGGCTCCAGGCTCTGAGCTGTCAGCACAGAGCCTGACACAGGGCTTGAACTCATGAGCAGTGAGACCATGATCTGAGCCGAAGTCGGACGCTTAACCAACTGAGCCACTCAGGCGTCCCTGCTTGTAACTGTTTTTAATACTCGGCTAGACCAGGATTTAAATCACCCCCAGCAGAAGACGCTTTGAGTTGAGCAAGTGTTAACATCCAGGGTGAGTTAAGAAACCCCTATTCCACCTTGAAGGAAAATGAAAGTCAGAATTCTCTTACACATCGGTTAATGACAAAAAGAATTTGGAGGAGAGTTCCAAATTTTATCTGGACTTTCTTTCTTTCTTTCTTTCTTTCTTTCTTTCTTTCTTTCTCTTTCTTTCTTTCATGTTCTTCTTTGGCAATGTTGCTTAGTGGTCACAACTGATGTTACAGTTTTTATTTTTATTTAATTATTTATTTAAAAATGTTTTAAAATATTTATTTTTTAGAGACAGAGAGAGATACAGAACACAAGTGGGGAGGGGCAGAGAGAGAGGGAGACACAGAATCCGAAGCAGGATCTAGGCTCTGAGCTGTCAACACAGAGCCCAACGTGGGGCTCAAACTCAGGAACCATGGGATGGTGACCCGAACTGAAGTCGGCACTTAACTGACTGAACCACCCAGAAACCCCTACAATTTTTTGTTTTAAAGGCATATTTACTTTAAAATTTTTTTTAATGTTTATTCATTTTTTGAGAGACAGAGAGAGAGAGAGACAGAGCGTAAGTGGGGGAGGGGCAGAGAGAGAGGAGACAGAATCTGAAGCAGGCTCCAGGCTCTGAACTGTCAGCACAGAGCTTGAGGTGGGGCTCGAACCCATGAACTATGAGATCATGATCTGAGCTGAAGTCAGTTGCTTATCTACTGAGCCACCCAGGCATCCCACAGGTACATTTACTTTAAAAAAATTGTTTTAAGTTTATTTGTTTTGAGGAGAGGGGGAGGGGCATAGAGAGAGGGAGAGAGAGAATCCCAAGCAGGGTCTGTGCTGACAGCACAGAGCCTGGCGTGGGGCTCAAACTCACGAACTGTGAGATCTTGACCTGAGCCAAAACCAAGAGTTGGAGGCTTACCCAACTGAGCCACCCAGGTGTCCCTAAAGGCACATTTAAAGGACAAGTATGTGAATTTTTCTCTAGGCTCAGGACTCCATGAGAAGCTTGGGTGGTTGAATCATGAAGCATTACTATCCAACTAGTGGTAATTTACTCTAATTGAGGACAAAATACCTAGGAGGAATTGAAATGTCTCTTGATTGCTACTTTGTAAACTCAGACCTTAAAGAGACCGTGAGAAGCAGAGAAAGTATTTTCATTTTTATGAAGGAAATTAGCAGGAAAGCAATCAGCTTCTCTTGAAACAGAATCCATTATGTGTTAGTTTTGCTAGAATTCAGGGTTTTCACAAAGTGAAAGATACCACCGGTGACAAATGTACCATATTTATACCGAAGCCAACAAATTGTGAGGACACAGCTCTTTCAGAAGCAGACATTTTGGTTGCGTAGCAGCAGATGTAGATCGCTCAGCAGTCCTTGATTATGAAAATTTCTTTTGTTATTGTTGACGTTGCTTTTGACACAATGAACTTTGTTATAAAGCTACCTTCCCAAGAGATTTGTTATTATAAACAGTGCTGTGTTCCAGAAGGAAGGGACAGGGGTACAGAAAAGCAGGCTCCATCTTCTCTCCTGGGAGACTCTGTTTAGGAGCAATGTAAATAAACAGAATTGGTGCAAAAGCCTTTCGGGCTGAAGGACTTCTTCTTCTTTCTGTAATGGCCAGTGAAGAGGAACAATCCAGAAACCCCTGCGCAAAACCTCCTATGCCTTAACGGCCTGAGATCTTGCACAGAAACCACATCCAGGGCCATGGATTTACCCGAACAAATAGACGGAGGCCTTCCAAAGCTGCAGCCTAAATGCTGTTTACACTGTAAATAAGAAAGACACAAACAGCTCTCTGATGAGCTACTGTCACATCTGGGCTGCCTCGTGGGAACAGACACGCTAGGGAGGCCCAGCTGGCAGCAAGTACATTCCCTAAGATCTGCCTTCCTGGTGAAACTTAGGAGATGCAGCAGATAGGAGATCTGGAAATGAGCATTCTTGGCGCTTTCCATTTTATTCTTGAAAACAACCTCGGCTGAGTTTCCTCACCTATTATTTCCCTGCAAACTCACCACATGGGAATGTGTAGCAGGAATCGGACCTTACTCTGCCGCCCCGCCTGGTGCTGGAATCCTTGGCTGTGCCTTGCTTGGTCTGCAAAGGCCCGGATATCAGCATCCCCGTGACAGTGGGCGTGTCCGTATGGTCACTACTTGAAAGAACACTCTGCGAGAAGCTCTATCCTCCTTGGTATGGAAGATACAAAGGGATATAGACAGTCCCTGTCCCCAGAGCTGTCAGTGCTGTTGAGGAGATAAACTGGTAAGGATTTGGCAAAGTGGAGGCAGTGAAGGGTGGCTCACGGGAAGGGTGAGCTGGGTGCAGCCCTCGTACTGATGCCCAGGACCCTCAGCTATATGCTGCAGCCCACTTTCCACTCGGCGTCTACCTCCAGCGCGCCCAGGAGATTTTGCATGGAAACCACGTCCGGCGGAACTGTGTTGGCTTCCCTTGCACTTCGCACATGCCCCCCTCTACAGACACCCCTTTCTATGCTGCTGTGCTCCCATGGCTTCCTTTTCCCCCAGCCACCCCCGCAAGCTGGCTCCCATTTCTCCTCCTCCAAGAAATCTTCTGTGAACCACCTTTGTGGGAACCCTCGTGGCATTTAGTGCGTGGAACTGTGATCCGCAAACTGTGCTGGGGTGCCCAGGCCACTGCAGCAAGTTCACAGGGTGCTGGGCAATATTTTAGATTTTTCTCAAAGAAACATCTGTCAGATGCCATGCAAACTACTAGATTAGGGTTTCCACGTTATTGCGCCACATCCTTTATGACAACATATTTTTTTAATGTTTATTTATGTTTGAGAGAGAGAGAGAGAGCGTGTGTGCATGCACGTGAGCAGGGGAGGGGCAAAGGGAGGGGACAGAGGATCCAAAGCAGACTCTGCGCTGACAGGCTGACAGCCGTGAGCCTGATTTGGGGCTCAAACTCACAAACATGAGATCACGACTTGAGCTGAAGTCAGATGCTCAACCGACTGAGCCACCCAGGAGCCCCTTGGTAATATATTTTTGCACTTGCTATGATTAAAGAAAAGTTTCATGTGAAAATCAATGTGCAGCAGGAAATGAGGGTGACAGTGTTGTATCCGACTTGATTCCATGGTCTGAAAAATTGTACCATGCCCATAAATAAGTAACCGTAATTATTTAATGATGAAACACAAATATTTTTTGTTTCAATCTTTTGAGTATTAATTTTTCAAGTGGCTACTAAGTTCTTAAGCCATAAATACTTATTAAGTTGTTTGGACCTAATTACTTAATTACTTCATAAATGGAACGGTTGGTATTTCATTTGGCCCAGGGGCACCATCAAAAAGTTACTAAGGCACTAAAGGTTCTTTTTTTTTTTTTTTTTTAATTTTTTTTTTTTTTCAACGTTTATTTATTTTTGGGACAGAGAGAGACAGAGCATGAACGGGGGAGGGGCAGAGAGAGAGGGAGACACAGAATCGGAAACAGGCTCCAGGCTCCGAGCCATCAGCCCAGAGCCCGACGCGGGGCTCGAACTCACGGACCGCGAGATCGTGACCTGGCTGAAGTCGGACGCTTAACCGACTGTGCCACGCAGGCGCCCCTAAAGGTTCTGTCTTAAGGTTTGGGAGCCTCAGGCCCAGAACCTTCATTTGATACACAGCATTTACTGCATGACTTCCTGTTTTATCTCCTCATGTGTGTCCTTGTGAAGCGAGCTGGGTTTTGTTGGTTTGTTTACCTGGTTTCCCCTTGGGCTGGGCTTGAGAAGAATGAGGGAGACTTCTCTAGAAGACCTGAAGGGGCTGCAAAGGAGAAAAACTGTCCAGCAGATGGGTTGGAGAGAACTGGATGAGTTTAGATGGGAACAGAACCCAAACAAGGGAAAGGCCAAGAGGAATCCATAAATAAAATTAAGTTTAATTAACTATGAGGTTAGAGGATAGTATCACTTCTATGCAAAGGCATGTCCCCACTCCTCTGCACTAGGCTTTTGAACGGCATATGTTTTTCATTATTTCATAATGAGGGGTATATTTTAAGTCCTCTTGTTTTATTACTATTAATAGATGTTTTAAAGTTAGTACTAATGAGGGAATGAAAAGTTACTTCCACTTGTTTGTTTGTTTGTTATGTTTTGTTTTGTTTTCAGGGGCTTTACATCTAGAATTTTCCATGCTAAAAACACTCCGCTTTGCTGTCCAAACAAAATGCCAGTTCACCCACTGTTGATAGCTAGATGTAAAGATGAACTTGAGTGGAGTCTTTCCGCAGTGAATTTGCCAGCTCCTGGTGGACAGGAATGGTGCATATGCTATGTTCTTTTGACTCCTTGCAAAGAGCCTTGAATGCTAAATGGCTATAGATTTTTCACGGATGGGACCCATGGGAGCCATGAGCAGTAGAAATCTTGGGAAATTATAATGATGGTTTAGAATTTAGATCATTTTAGATCAACAGCCAGGAAATCTTTGCTAAGACTATGGCAGGACGGGTGTTAGTAACTCAGACCTTCAGAACTCAGTTTCCATGAAAAATCTGCGGTGAGGTCTAAATAAGTTTACATGGCAGAATAGTGCACAAAACCAACACTCAGTAGTCCGTCTGAAATCAACAAGCCAATCGAATATGTGCTTCCCTGAAACTGGCCCTTTCTTTGTCCTTTCCTCCTCTCCCAGACTTCAGGCCATGTGGACTTTATATATCCTTCCTTGCTTTGTCCTCCCCTCACTACATTTCTTTGATTTCTGTTTGTCAACCTGCCCTTTGACCGTTGGCACACTGGCTCTAACATTTGGGTGCCTACTGGTTGGGGTCTTCTCCTAGGGCCCTCAACCTGCCGTGGTCAAGGGTGATGGCCACCTTGGGATCGGGAAGGGTGCAGCTGTGATATCTTCCGAGTTCAAACATGGGGCCTCCTAGTGCCCTCCGCCCCGACCCAAAGTAACTGTTGGTGAGATTTTCCTCTGAGCTTAGAAATTTACAATCAAGTAGTGGTTGCATAATTGACTTTGAAGCCAGGCTCTCTGTGCTTGAAAACCAAATGCTGGCTCCTCTATTAGTGGTTGAATGGTCTTTAGCAACTTACTGAATGTCTCTGAGCTTCTGTTTCCTCATCTATAAAATGGGGATAAAGATAGCATCCGTTTCATAGGGTTCCTGTGAGGATTAAGGGTTTAATGTGTCAAAGTGCACAGGTACACACACCAGGCTGGAGGTCTTCCCTCAAGGGCCTGGTTTTAAGCCTGCACTACCATCTGCTGGCTGTGTGACCATGATCGGGTCCTGTAACCTCTCTTGGCCCAGGTTTCTTTACTGGAAAGTGTTTAACTGCGTAGCTGCTTATGTATGTTGTTGTGATGGCAAACTGGAAAATTCTGTACAAACCTAAGATTTCGATGTGTTATTAGCGGCCCCTTTTCCCCCCTTACAGTCAGCATAAAGCATGGTCAAGGCCTCTTTTCCCGAGGGAGGCTGCCGAATGCTGGACACGAGCGCTGAGGCCCAGCCCAGGCATTCGCCAGCCACCATGTTGGGTGCGCTCTGAGTAGCCATTTCACCAGGGATGCTCAGGGAGATGTATTTCTTGGATCCTGCCTGGGCTCATAAACAAGTCCAAAGTCTGGTTTTCTGCCTCCCCTTTTCTCAATTAGGGAAACAGTGAGGCACTGTCAATTCTCTTTCAGGTCTCAACAAGCCCGGGCTGCCCTGGAGGGAGGAGGAGGACAGGAGAGGAGACGGGAGGAAATTCTCCCTATAAAACTTGGCTTTGACTGAATAGCTTCCAGTTGCCTTGAAATCCAATCTTCTTTTGAACTCAAATTTGCTGTCAGTCACATTCTTGGAAGGCAGTGTGCTCCAGTCCCATCCTGACAGCCAGGAGTGATAACACCTTTCCAAGAACCCCACTCCTGGGGTGGCAGGAGCCGGCTGCCTGCTAATGCTCCCTTTCACCTGTTCGGAGACTGGAGTGCTGGGGGCTCCAGCCCTGAGGGACCCTGCAGACATTTAATTATCTGAGTGTAGGAGAGAAAGCGATCCTCTTTCTACCTGTTGCCCCTAGAACTGAGGCTATTCTGATATCTCTTGTATACCACTCTTTGCAATTCCCAAATGCCTGGCTTCTCCATTCCGACCAACAAAACCTGACCTCATGCCGACTTTCACTAACTCATGAATTAATTAATTCAACAAATATGTATTGAGTGTCAACCATGGGCTCTAGGCCATGTTCACTGGAAGAACAGTGAACAAAATGAGCAACATGCCTGGTCTCCATGAAGCACACCCCTAACACTTAGCCAACAGACAAGGTCGGGACTGGGATCCATCAGAGAGAGAAGCCTGGACTTCAAGTCAGAAGGTCCAGGTTTGAGAGAGCGCTCTGCCCCACGAAGGACACATGACGTCAGGTAAGCCACTAAGGCTTCCCGAACCTCACTTTTTTCATCCGCAAGATACATGAAATCATTTTGCATGCTGTAACATTCCATTCAAGTTGGTCCAGTACAGGTCCAAACTTTGTACAACTCCAAACTTTTAATTTCATTGTATAAGGAGCATTTATTAAGCATCTGCTCTATAGCTTGCATTTGGAACACGAAGGTGAGTAGGGTATGGTTCCTGCCTCCTGGTAGAGGAGATACACACAG